>NC_133396.1:44370000-54370000 GCF_047511655.1 Castor canadensis | reverse complement strand
ATATTCTAAATGTCAAGACACTTTTGTGTGAGCAGTGAGTATGGGTGGCACACACCTATAATCCCAGGTACTTGGGAGGTGGAGAAAGGAGGAGTATGATTTTGCCCAGGCAAAAGTTAATGAGACCCTATCTCAAAAGTAAGTCAGGCATTGTGGTATATCTCTATAATCCCAGCTACTCAGGGTATAGAGATAATAGGATCATGGTCTAAGGCCAACACCAGCAAAGGTGGCATAAGACCCTATCCAAAAAACAAACTAAAAAAAAGAAGGAAAAAAGGGTAGGGAACTTGGCTCAAGTGGTAGAGCATTTGCCTAGCAACAGCCAGGCCCTGAGTTCAATCCCCAGTACTGGAAAAAAAAAAAGTAATGTTTAGCCAAACATGTCAAACATACTTCTCTTGTAATATTGGTACCTTATGGGAACATTCAGCTATAATCTCAAGAAGCCAATAAGATTCAGCTAATGGCCTCAAGTTTTAAAATCACTCCAGGTCACTTTATCATTTTCTCCCAATCAATGGCAACTACCCATTTCAGATCTTCTGGAGAAGTCTAGAGTTACTTTCCAGCTGAAGGCAGAAAGAAGCTACCATATCTTTTACCAGATCATGTCTAACAAGAAGCCAGATCTAATTGGTAAGAAGAACTTACATTCACAGGCTAGAAATTAACTGTCATACTGACATTTTCCAATGTGAAACATAAACCCTGAATTCTATGTACTCAGAAATGCTCCTGATCACCACCAACCCATATGACTACGCCTTCGTCAGTCAGGGGGAGATCACAGTTCCCAGTATTGATGACCAAGAAGAGCTGATAGCCACTGATGTAAGTTATACAAATGTATTGGAATGATAACAGCCCACTGTAGGTGTATTAAGCATAAAGTATAAATCCTCCTAAATAAGTTAGTCTTCTGCACTAACCTTTGTCCTCTTGTGTCTCCTGGTAGAGTGCCATTAACATTCTGGGCTTCACTTCTGATGAAAGAGTGTCCATCTATAAACTCACAGGGGCTGTAATGCATTATGGGAACATGAAATTCAAGCAAAAACAGCGTGAGGAGCAAGCAGAGCCAGATGGAACGGAAGGTAATGAACAAGCCTCCACCTAGGTTTACTGAGAGAAATACAGATCAAAAAAAGCCCATTCCAAACTCACTTCTCTTTTACAGATGAGCTTATAATAGACATACACAAATTTATTCCCCACAGACTTTGTATAAAGCAATTCACTCAATACTCTGCCTCTATGTATTGTGGGGCCCAGAGCAGGTCATGTTGGTATCTAAATTATGTTTCTGCAGTTGCTGACAAGGCAGCCTATCTCCAGAATCTGAACTCTGCTGACCTGCTCAAAGCCCTCTGCTACCCCAGGGTCAAGGTCGGCAATGAGTTTGTCACCAAAGGCCAGACTGTACAGCAGGTAAGTGCATGACCTCAATGAATCACACACATCCCAGGCCTGTATGACATGTCTTTAATAATACCAATAAATATCACTGTATTTGTGAAGGTATACAATGCAGTGGGTGCCCTGGCCAAAGCTGTCTATGAGAAGATGTTCCTGTGGATGGTTGCCCGTATCAACCAGCAGCTGGACACCAAGCAGCCCAGGCAGTACTTCATCGGGGTCTTGGACATTGCTGGCTTTGAGATCTTTGATGTAAGTGAGCAGAAACTTTATAGCAGAGAAGTTTACAAATCTTGTCCCTGCAGTCTACATGGAAAATGGCTATGAAGAGTAACTATACTGACTCAGTTGACGCATTAAAGAAAATCAAAGAACTATGAAGGGGCATGAACTTTGGAATAAAACAGACCTGGACTTAAACTCCAGTTCTGTCAATTACTGGTAGTGCGACAATGAGAATGGTACCTGACTGGTCATTGTGCAATTTCCATAAGGACCTAGAAACTCAGATAACATTCTCATTTCTGAGATCTCTTTGTCAGAATATTTCTGAATTTAAAGCTTCTAACACAGTTCCCAACATATAGTCAGCACTCAGTAAGTGATAGAGAAGATGGTAAAGCAATGATGATGAAAGACAGCAGTGGAAAAAGCAATGACAAATTCAAGAAAGAACTTAAGATTCCTTTCTGCCTAATTAAGGGAAATAAAGTGTGTTTAAATTTTAGGATAACCTCTGTAGTACCCAGGAATAGTGGATGGAAATGATAATATAAATAAACTTAAATTTGCTTAAGAAAGAATACTACACAGATTTGAAAATAAGGGTAGTAAGATCCTCTACCTAACAGCAGTATTTCTGATTTCTCTCATCCAGAGGTTGTATTTCTGAACTTTTTCCATGTGTGGGTTGATAACTGGATGAAATTTAAATAAGGGGCTTGCTACAAGCAGGACAAAATCATATCATCCTAAAAGAGCAGTTAGCCTAACGAACTGAGGGAAGTCCCCTTCAAAGGGAAACTTTCATTATAGATTGAATGTTAATTTGTATTTCCACTTATTTAGTTCAACAGTCTGGAGCAGCTGTGCATCAACTTCACCAATGAGAAACTGCAACAGTTTTTCAATCATCACATGTTCGTGCTGGAGCAGGAGGAGTATAAGAAGGAAGGGATCGAATGGGAGTTCATTGACTTCGGGATGGACCTGGCTGCCTGCATAGAGCTCATTGAGAAGGTTCTCTTGCTTTTTTCAGACCACAGTTATATTGTTGTACAACTACAACATGTAAAAGAAAATCATAAAGCCTTGACATGTGCTATGGTAAAAAGATTTCTACTTGTAAACAAAATAAGGAAAATTCCTTCTTTTGCTAATTCTAAGTAAGTATTCTGATAAAATGCGACATTTTCTATAGAGCACAGAACTCTATACCTACCTACAGTTTACAATGCAAAGGCTTTCACTTAAAATTATCTTTCCTTATAAAAATACAACACTTACTAAAATAGCTTTACTTATTTCCTTGACATTCTTAGATTTATTATTACTAACATTTGAAGTATTAATTTCCAGTACTTTAAAGCAGAGGCTTTCAAACTCAAGTTTAAAATTTTGCAGGTTTCCCTAATCTCACTCTGTGGAATACTTTTGGTAAATGTAGGATAAAGCCATGGAATCTCCATTTTTAGCCACTCTGATGCAAGTGGCTTGCAAGTCACAGCTGGAGAAATACTGCTCTAAGGTCTTTGGGTAAAGACACAAAGTACACAAGAACACAGCCCTCATCTATCATACTCTGTCATATCCCAGAGTCTTGTTCAATTAATGACTTCTGACCAAAGGAACGAGTTTTCACTAACTCTATGGAACTGAGGAATGAACTGAATCAAATGGGACTTTTTATTGTCACCTATTATTTCTATAAACAGACAGAATTCATACGGCATTTGTTTCTTTTCATTCTTCCAGCCGATGGGCATCTTCTCCATTCTGGAAGAGGAGTGCATGTTCCCCAAGGCCACAGACACCTCCTTCAAGAACAAGCTGTATGAGCAGCACATTGGAAAGTCTGCTAACTTCCAGAAGCCCAAACCTGCCAAAGGCAAGGCTGAGGCCCACTTCTCTCTGATTCACTATGCGGGCACTGTGGACTACAACATTACCGGCTGGCTGGACAAGAACAAGGACCCCCTGAATGAGACTGTAGTGGGCTTGTACCTGAAGTCTTCAATGAAAACTCTAGCTTACCTCTTCTCTGGGGCAGCTGCTGCTGCTGAAGCAGGTAATTTTCAATAGATTAATCTGTTACTTAATGTAAAGAAACAGAAATAGAGAAACCCTGTCTTATGATTACTTGTGCTTTCTTTGCTTCCTCAGAGGCTTCTGGTGGAAAGAAAGGTGGTAAGAAGAAGGGTTCTTCTTTCCAGACTGTGTCAGCTCTCTTCAGGGTACAAACTTCATTTCCTCTATAACTGGATTTAGGACATTAAATTTTACTCTGTTTTGTGGAGAAAGGGAAATAATGTTGCAAGGGTTGTAGAACTGAATGTGACTCAGGGAGATAAGTCAACTGACAGTGTTAGAACTGAGTTTTAGGGAGTGTCAGAATAATTTGGAAGAGATACCTCAGTAAATAAGACAGGAAGGTCAGGAAGGATGTGAGTGAATTGTAGAAGTATCAGATGGCAATATTCAATTTTGGAGCTTGAGAATGAGGTCATTTGACACTTAAAAGAATCCACTGGGATAGGATTAAGTATGGCATTAGATTTTTTTTTGAGTCTTTAGAAGCCTCTGAGTGATTTAGAGGCTCATGTATATAATACTAGAGAACAAATAAGTCAATTTTGAAAGTTGGAGATAGATGAATAGGGGTAGGAATTAGAGAGTGAGTCAAAGAAGGAAATATAAGAAACCAGGTGAAAATAAATTGTTTCTTAGGGAAAATTTACTCTTCTTTTGGCAATCTCAACTCTAATTCCATCTTGAACAACTTATGTTCTAGTTACTCTGAAAAATTCTCTGCATAGAATGGTAAACTTTTTGTACTTGGTAGCATGCCTCTTAGCTTTCTGCCAATTCTAAGAATGAAGCATTAAAAGGCCACTTTCTCTGGAACCAGCAGGAAGACACAGTTCTGCAACTACAACAGGAATAAGCATAGGACAGAGATGCAGTTACAACTGCAAGTTGGGTAAAGAAAGAAATTGGAGGTTTGGAGTAAGACACTGAATTATTTGTAAAAACCAGATCACATATCTAGGTGAATGAGTATGAGAAGAATATATCCATAGGTTTACAGTGTCATAATAAATTTACCATATATGCTAGGAAATTCAACAGTAGTGAGCGATCACTTACATAGCTAACAGAAAAACAGAGTTGGGGGACATGGGTAGTAGTAGAGCACCTGCCTGGCAAGTGTGAGGCCTTGAGTTCAAACCTAAGAACCACACATACACAATCTCATACACACAAACACATTTATGAGGCACAAAAATATAAAATAGAAAAATGAGCTAGGGATATGGAAATTCCAGAGATAACTGAAAACTAAAGTCTGGATATTATTCAATAGAATTGAACCAATATCATGGATCATGATTATTACATCTATAAATATGAGCATATAAAAAGATCACATGTTAAACCAAACATTCATATGACTCCATAGGAGAATTTAAACAAGCTGATGACAAACTTGAGGAGCACTCACCCCCACTTTGTACGGTGTATCATCCCAAATGAAACTAAAACACCTGGTAAGACACTTTTGATATCCATCTAGACAAGTTCCCACATGTTTGTACTGACCATGAAATATGACACATGTATTTTTTTCTTTTAGGTGCCATGGAGCATGAGCTTGTCCTGCACCAGCTGCGGTGTAATGGTGTACTGGAAGGCATCCGCATCTGTAGGAAAGGATTCCCAAGCAGGATCCTTTATGCAGACTTCAAACAGAGGTCAGATATTTTCACTGTGAATTATTTTAAGAGGTTTTTGTTATTTTCCTTAATTTTTTAATGAAGAGAAGAGAAACTTTAAACTACTTAGGGACATATGGAAAGTATGAAGTCCTTTGAATATGCAAAGAGCAGATAAAGGGGTAGATATAATTTCATGTTTATGTTAGACTATCCAATGTCTATTTTGTTTCTATGGTGGGAAGATCTTTGGTGACAACAGCAATATCCTTTATTTGTTTAAACAGATATAAGGTATTAAATGCAAGTGCTATCCCTGAAGGGCAATTCATTGATAGCAAGAAGGCTTCTGAGAAGCTCCTTGGGTCCATTGACATTGACCACACACAGTATAAATTTGGTCATACTAAGGTAAGATTCTTTAAATTCACCCTGATGCTATTCCTGTCCCTTTGAACTTTATGTAAAGTTTCTGATCTGCAGTGTTGTCCACTGCAAAGGTCTTTTTCAAAGCTGGTCTTCTGGGGCTCCTAGAGGAAATGAGAGATGACAAGTTGGCACAACTGATTACCCGAACTCAGGCCAGGTGCAGAGGGTTCTTGGCAAGAGTGGAGTACCAGAAGATGGTGGAGAGAAGGTATTAAGAAGAATAAAATACTTCACCCCATCATCCTAGTCCTTTCAATTCTGCTTCCTATAAGAATCTGACTTGGAACATTTCTGTTCTCATCACAGAGAGTCTATCTTCTGCATCCAGTACAATGTTCGTGCCTTTATGAATGTCAAGCACTGGCCCTGGATGAAGCTGTATTTCAAAATCAAGCCCCTCCTCAAGAGTGCAGAGACAGAGAAGGAGATGGCCAACATGAAGGAAGAATTTGAAAAAACTAAAGAAAGTCTTGCAAAGGCTGAGGCCAAAAGAAAAGAGCTGGAAGAAAAAATGGTTGCTCTGATGCAAGAGAAAAATGACCTGCAACTCCAGGTTCAATCTGTGAGTACCACAACTCACTTTTGGCAATCTGATGTTAAAGTTTGAGTTCAGTGATCAATCACTAAGGAAAGTTCTAGATTCCACATTATCAAGTGACTGCTCATCAGTATGTTCTAACTCACAATTCCTTTGAATGTCTATAACACTTCATATATAACATTTCTACAAATGAAAGTGGTAGGATTCCCTGACATCCAGAAGAGAAAAAAAATTTTTATTCCTCTAGTTGTTCTTTCTGGCAGAATATGGAAACAAAACAAGGATATTTTTGATCCTTAAGATTCTCCCTACTGAAAAATGCAAATAAGAACAGAAAAGAATAATAATTATGAGTGAAGAGAGAAGAGACTTGGTAATGAAAATGTATCAACTTTAAACTAATATTCTGAATTTTCACATCTTCAGTCTTCTAGAAATGTTCCACTCGGTTTCTTTTTAGAAACACTCAACTACCCACAATAATTGGATCATGGCAGGGATAACAGCAAGGCTTTCTATAGTTAATGCAATTTTTATGTAAAGCATGAAACATAGGGTTGATAATCTCATTCTGATGAGATTACTAATAAATATCCAGAATTTGGGGGAATAATATTTGATCAAGAGCCACTGTTTAACCCATTTTACCATCACAACCAATCACAGAAACACCACCTACCCTCAAGTTCTCTGAGTTCAGAAAAGGAATCAACTTATCATATTTGGATAAGTAGTTTAGAAATTTAAAGAAAGATGATTTGCAAATACCTAGGTTAGTTCTCAGTCTTTCCTGTACTTCGTATAGACTAACATTTTTTTCCAAATTGAGGAGAGGTTCATCATGTCTTCAAGGGTCAAATGATAATTGAAGAGGATAACTAAGCTTGGTCTAAACAATCTCCTTTCCTTTGCAACAGTATTCTATCAACTAACTACACATTTAGTAAATATTTGATGAATTCCAGACCCTAGAAATACAACTTTGAGTAAAAAAAAAAAGATCCATGCCATCACAGAGTTTATATTCCAATTCTTATTTCTTCTCATGAAAGATGTGTTTTGTTAAGACTTCTCCAAGCACCACCTTTTGTATGTCTCATTCCTCTTAGTTCTTCCAAGTGTTCCCTTTAATTACAAACTATTCTGTCATTGGAGGGCATGTCTTCCTTTTAAGTCACTGTTCCAGCATTCCCATTCCTTGTAGCAACCTCCTAAATAACCAATCCCTTTGTTTACTTTTTTTTTGGTATATTAAGCTTTTCTAAAAGTAAATATTAAACAAAGAAAACTGATCTGAAATTACATACTAGCACACTAAACATAAGTTGTAGCAAGTATACTGATATCATAATTTCACCAGGAACCATGATTTAAATGTCTTCTTTTAATCTCCAACTTCATAATAAATGTCCATCAATATTTGCTCAATTATGGAAAGCAAATAAAAATTAACCTGATGATGTAAAAATAATTGCTGGTTTGGTCTCAAAATATTAATAAAGTCAGAAAATGTCCAGGGAACTAAAATCTAAACATGTCTATTTTCTCTCCACAGGAAGCAGATAGCTTGGCTGATGCAGAAGAAAGATGTGACCAGCTGATCAAAACCAAGATCCAGCTTGAAGCAAAAATCAAAGAGGTGACCGAGAGAGCTGAGGATGAGGAAGAGATCAATGCTGAGCTGACAGCCAAGAAAAGGAAGCTGGAAGATGAGTGTTCAGAACTGAAGAAAGACATAGATGACCTTGAGCTGACCCTGGCCAAGGTTGAAAAGGAGAAGCATGCCACAGAGAATAAGGTATGAAACATAGTCTGCTATACTATATACACATTCTGCCATCCAACTGAGTTGCTTTTTAGCAGAGATAATCTCTTTCTTAATCTTTGTAGGTGAAAAACCTCACAGAAGAGATGGCAGGCCTGGATGAAACCATCGCTAAGCTGACCAAGGAGAAGAAGGCCCTCCAAGAAGCCCACCAGCAGACCCTGGATGACCTGCAGGCAGAAGAGGACAAAGTCAACACCCTGACCAAGGCTAAAACCAAACTTGAACAACAAGTGGATGATGTAAGTCAAACATAATGTAAAGATAAGTTTTTGTTTTATAACTAAGGAAGCATGAGTTTGTATTCTTAGGATGCAATGAGTACTTATCAACTGCTTCCTATGAATAAGAGCTATAGAACATAATCTCTGCTACAAAGAGCAATATGTACACACAAGATATAAAATCAACAAATACAGCTATGAATAACAGACAGAATAAAGGGCAAAGATGGTGTGTTCACCAAAAAAAGTTACATAAACAAAAGTCTTTAAGCTTGAAATGACATGGGAGTAAGGCTGGAGATGTAGGTCAGCGGCAACATCTAGCTTAGCATGTGTGAAGTCCTGAGTTTGATGTCTACCACCACCAAAAAAGAAAAGCTACAGGAAGACAAGGGAACGGGGATGTGTTCTAAGCAGGAAGCACCACAACAGCAAAGAAGTAGCAATAGTCAATATAATATTTGTCCCACTGAATAAGGGATGTGGAAGATAAATTTAGCTTTAGACATGATCTAATGTTTAACAGAGATCCCACTGGACATGTCTGAGTTAAGGAGCCATGGATAAAGGTCATGGTTTAGAAATTTTCCCATGGTATCTACTCCATGTGATGAAGTACTACTTACGATAGATTCCAGTGGGAAGATATAGAAGGCATGGTGTTTTACTAATTTATTAATTTTAATAATGTATTAATTTATTGTACAGTTTAGCACATATCATCTTTTTAAATGCTGAATTCTTACACTAGGCAATACTGATAAGCAAGGAATTTATGGGATAAATTTACCTACTTCATAAAAAGTCAAATAGTTTGCCGACAGCATGTGAATTAATGTTTAAAAGTTCAACCCGAGACAAAACATAGTGCCATTCTAGGAACTATATTCATTGATTATTAATTTTTAGCTTGAAGGCTCTTTGGAACAAGAAAAGAAAATCCGGATGGATCTAGAAAGAGCAAAGAGAAAACTGGAGGGAGACCTAAAATTGGCTCAAGAATCCACAATGGATGTAGAAAATGACAAACAGCAACTTGATGAAAAGCTTAAAAAGTAAGCAATAAGGACAAGTTTTGGGGGAAAATTACTATTACTATTTCTGTAACTAACATAAAGTATTTTTCCAATAGAAAAGAGTTTGAAATGAACAATCTTCAAAGTAAGATTGAAGATGAACAAGCCCTTGGGATGCAGCTACAGAAGAAGATTAAGGAGTTACAAGTAAGTACATGACTTCCTTCAGTCTAATTAAATATGAAAATGACTGACAACAGAAACTGAGTTTGTACGTTGCCAACATTTGCAGGCCCGCATTGAGGAGCTGGAGGAGGAAATCGAGGCAGAGCGGGCCTCCAGAGCTAAAGCAGAGAAGCAGCGCTCTGACCTTTCCCGGGAACTGGAGGAGATCAGCGAGCGGCTTGAAGAAGCTGGTGGGGCCACTTCAGCCCAGATTGAGATGAATAAGAAACGGGAGGCTGAGTTTCAGAAAATGCGCAGGGACCTGGAGGAGGCCACCCTGCAGCATGAAGCCACGGCGGCTACTCTGAGGAAGAAGCATGCAGATAGTGTGGCTGAGCTTGGAGAACAAATAGACAACCTGCAGCGGGTCAAGCAGAAGCTGGAGAAGGAGAAGAGTGAGATGAAGATGGAGATCGATGACCTTGCTAGTAACATGGAGACTGTCTCCAAAGCCAAGGTACAACTACAATTTAAGTCTCAAGGAGATTTCTGTAGGATAGGTGTGAACCTTTCAAGAATCATTAGTAATGGACAGGAAGAGACTCAGCAATACAATTGGGACATGAACAGGGAAGTAGCCCAGGTTTGCTCAAGTTTTATGTGACAATGACCATATCCAAATAATATGAGTCAAAACTTAAATTCTTTCAAAGAAAAAATAGAATTCAATTATACATTTTGAGATTTTTCTAAACACTTCACATTAATTACAGTGCTTTTCATTTTTCTCTTAAGCAAAAATAATTTTTTCCTCACAAACATCTCATGAGATAACTCAAGTATCATTTTGCTCATATCACAGATAAGAAAATTTAGTAAAGATGCTACATTCACAAGCAATTTAGTGACAATACCTTCATAATATATATCTTATTACTCTCTCCATCACAGTCCTGTTGGTTCCTGATGTTGTTTTTGCTTGTTTATAAAGATAAAAAAAGCACTGCATTTATGGAATACCTGCATTCTGAAACTCTCTTTGGTGCAAATACTTGAGATGCCTTCTGCTACTTCTTGAATGCAGGGAAACCTTGAAAAGATGTGCCGTACACTAGAAGACCAATTGAGTGAACTGAAATCTAAGGAAGAGGAGCAGCAGCGGCTGATCAATGAGCTGACGACGCAGAGAGGGCGCCTGCAGACAGAAGCAGGTGGGACATTTACAGTGTTTACCTTGAATATCACACATACTTTGAATAGTCAATTGTCTGAAAAACTCTGCACAGTTACTCAAGAACATATATTACCTCCCAGGGAGGCACCTACTAATATGAAAACATCAATAGGGGCTTTTTTTAACACAGATAATGGATGATCACATAGATAAACAGATAGATAGATAGATAGATAGATAGATAGATAGATCCAGGTTCCTTTGTTTTTGAACATTTTAAAACAGATTTGGCCTTAATAAAAAAAAAAGTTACCAAATACAAGTGAGTGAGGTGTCACACACCTCCTATCACCCGGAGGCTGAGGCAGGGGGATTGAAATATCAAGGCCAGACTGGGATACATATTGAGTTCCAGGTTAGCTTAGACTACATTGCAAAACTCTGTCTCAAAAAAACAAACAAGCAAAAAGTTATCAATTACAATTTGTATCCTCACTTTTCAAAATGCATTCATAAGCAACTTACTACCTACTTCCTTTATTAGCCGGTATAATGTAATCCCCATTTTTAAGGTGACAGATTACAGGATTAATGAAATAACTTCTTCAAGAATGCTAATTCCAGTCTTTTCTGTAAATTTTGCCAATTGCTGGTAACTAACATAGTTAAGTAGGGAAATATTCAGAACTACAACTCAGTCAAGAAGCATTCAATTGAGGTTATATTTTTGATTAGCCAAAATAGAAAGTCTCTGCATTTATTCCTTACTTGTTCAACTTTCTACCAAAGAGCTACATCTCCAAGTAATAATTACAAGATGGTGATTGTTTTACGGATCACTGTGGGCTGTTAAAGTAATAATCAGATAACGGTATTAGAGAATCACTCTGTCACATTCATCCAAATGTTGCTCTTTTGAGTCTTTAAAACTCAAACTAAAGTTTTTGTTATTGTTATAAATGTAGACAGTACACTAATTAAAAAAACAAAAGCTATATTCTCAAAAAGTCTAAATGCTCCTTGTAGTTTCTCTTCCTCAATACAAGTTTATTCATAATCAATCAGCAGTATGGAAAAATGTGAAACTTGGGAGTCTTAGTAAATGTCAAAACAGTAAGATTCCATGCAAGTGGATTAAAAAAATGGTACTGAAAGGTTTCCCTCATCTTCTAATATCATCTAGTGCATTTCTGGATTTATGTTACTTAAATAATTGAAGATGCCACTTAGTTTGGGAAGTGATTATTATGAAAATCCTTCCAGGGTTTTCTTCTGAGCATTGCTCTACTCACAGACACAATTGTTCAAATCCTTCTATTTCCCACAGAAGAAATTTTTTGTTTCAACCAACTTTCTATGGAAGGTAAACTAGCACAACAATACTGCCTTAGCTTAAAAGGAGGAGAATTATTTGTTGGTTTGATTTACATTTCCCTCCACATGTTTCTTCATTACTTTCTAGTGTAGCCAGATAATCCTAAAAATTTCCTGAAATCTTCTGGGTTATTCATGGGAGCATGTAATCTGCCTCAAGTTCTCCATAGTCTCATTTTTATATAGATTTACTCTTCAGGGTTACAATGAATGTAGGTGGTTTGTTATAATCCATTTCCATCATGCTTCAGACTTGGCTTCTTTTCCCTGCTCCAGTTTATATTTTAGACCTTCAATTTTCAAAGTCAACTTGAGTTTTCTGGGTCTTGATCTTTACAGGTGAATATTCACGCCAGCTAGATGAAAAGGACACATTAGTTTCTCAGCTCTCAAGGGGCAAGCAAGCATTTACACAACAGATCGAGGAACTGAAAAGACAGCTTGAAGAGGAGATAAAGGTAAGCCCTACTTGTTGCTGTCATCATTATCATTGTTTTTTTGCTTACTTTTTGAGATCTCTTCTGATGGTCTATAGGAGCTTAGGGAATAAATACACTTCAAAGATGTGAGTTGCCAATCTCTGTTTATTCAGGCCAAGAGTGCTTTGGCCCACGCCCTGCAGTCCTCCCGCCATGACTGCGACCTGTTGCGGGAGCAATATGAGGAGGAGCAGGAAGCCAAGGCTGAGCTGCAGAGAGCAATGTCCAAGGCCAACAGTGAGGTGGCCCAGTGGAGGACCAAATACGAGACAGACGCCATCCAGCGCACGGAGGAGCTGGAGGAGGCCAAGTATGTTCTAGACTTAGTTAAAATGGAAGTACCCCTGTTAACAAACATATTTTGTTTGAATTCAATGTACTCAATATTTGAGTCCTTTATTTGTGTGACAGCCTACAAGAACACAAAGATTCAAAAGATACAGATTCTACCCTCTGAGGATTAAAACTGAGTATAGACACAAACATAAATAATAGTAATTCTGGGCTGGAAATGTGCCTCAAGCAGTAGAGTGCCTGCATAGCAAGCATGAAGCCCTGAGTTCAAACCCCAGGACTGCCCCCAAATAATAATCTAAGATAAATATTAACATTCCACAAAGGAAGAATAAACCAACTACCTTGAAGGGTAAAGTGTTGGCTCAGGCTTATCACAGATGACTTAAGAAATACCACAATACTGAAATTTATTTTTTGAGTTCATATTTTCTGTTTTGTTTTGTTTTTTTATATATAGTATTCGGTGGTAGAAGAGTAGCAATGAGTTAACAAAGAATTGGATGTACTAAACAAGATTGAGAGGCAATATACTAAAGAAATCTGACTGTGGGAATCATTCACTAGAACCCACTTTGAAACACCCAATTCTGCTGATAACCATTCACTTCTATTATTCCTATTTCACTTTGCAGGAAGAAGCTGGCTCAGCGTCTGCAGGATGCCGAGGAACATGTAGAAGCTGTGAACGCCAAATGTGCTTCCCTGGAGAAGACAAAGCAGAGGCTGCAGAATGAAGTGGAGGACCTCATGATTGATGTGGAGAGGTCTAATGCTGCCTGTGCAGCTCTCGATAAGAAGCAAAGGAACTTTGACAAGGTGTTCTTCCAGTTTATGCTTCAATAGTCACCATATGATTAACTGTAGCCTGTGACATTCAGTGTGCCTCACTCACACTGAGTGCTGCTTTCAGTAACTCTTGCTCCACTGTAGGTGTCTGGGTGAGGGCGAAAGGGGGATATTCCTGTGCTTTCTTTTCTCCTTATTCATAATTAGTTTTCAGTCCCAGATTACCTAAAGTCTGAGAGGTTCAAAAACACCTACCTTTTATCCCTTCAAACTCTCTCCAGTAAATTCCTTAACCATTCCTTGCCCTTCAGATCTTGGCAGAATGGAAACAGAAATATGAAGAAACTCATGCTGAACTTGAAGCTTCTCAAAAGGAATCCCGCTCACTCAGCACAGAACTGTTCAAGATTAAGAATGCTTATGAGGAATCCTTAGACCAACTTGAAACCTTGAAGCGGGAAAATAAGAATTTGCAACGTAAGCACATTATACCTTTTCTGTTAATCTTTTAACAGAAGATAGAAAAACATTTGCCCTCTCTAAACAAATTTCTACATTTTTCCACCAACAGAGGAGATTTCTGACCTCACGGAACAGATTGCAGAAGGAGGGAAGCGTGTCCATGAACTGGAGAAAATAAAGAAGCAAGTGGAACAAGAGAAGACTGAGCTTCAGGCCGCTTTAGAGGAGGCCGAGGTACAGGTCAAATTGTGTATTATAAATCAACATCTTGAGAAAGAATTAAGTCCATCTGCAGATTGAGGAAAAAATACACAGCATGAAATTATTAGTGTGCAGAAATATTTTGGGATTTTCTTGCTAATGTCACCTCTTGCTGTCATGAAGGCATCTCTCGAACACGAAGAAGGAAAGATCCTGCGTATCCAGCTTGAGCTGAACCAAGTCAAGTCTGAAATTGACAGGAAAATTGCTGAGAAGGATGAGGAAATCGATCAGCTGAAGAGAAACCACATTAGAGTCGTGGAGTCCATGCAGAGCACGCTGGATGCTGAGATCAGGAGCAGGAATGATGCCATCAGAATCAAGAAGAAGATGGAGGGGGACCTCAATGAAATGGAAATCCAGCTGAACCATGCCAACCGCATGGCTGCGGAGGCCCTGAGGAACTACAGGAACACCCAAGGCATCCTCAAGGTAGATGGCTCCCAGAGATGGTCCCAGGAGGACTGGGGTAACTCAGGCTGAGACTTGGTGTCTCAATGACCGTTCATTCCACAGGACACCCAGCTCCATCTGGACGATGCTCTCCGGAGCCAAGAGGACCTGAAGGAGCAACTGGCTATGGTTGAGCGCAGAGCCAACCTGCTGCAGGCTGAGATCGAAGAGCTGCGGGCCACGCTGGAGCAGACGGAGAGGAGCAGGAAAATCGCAGAGCAGGAGCTCCTGGATGCCAGTGAACGTGTCCAACTCCTCCACACTCAAGTAAGTATAAGAGAATAGTAAAAAATACAGAAGAATAAATATGAAATTCTTGCTCATAGCTTAGTGCTACTTGGAAATTTATTCATTCTCTAAGAGAACTAAGTTTAAAATTTTAATTTTTTAGGTTAACAATAGTTTTGTTTATCTGAATTAAAATATCTAGAGTTGACTGCCTTTTAAAAATACGTTATCAACTCAAATTGTTTATGGAACTAGGAGAGATGATGGTTAATTTAATGAATTGGTATTCAAGTTCATTAGAACATCAGGCACCCTAATTTTGCTCTTGTGCACTTAACATTTCTAAATTTGATATTTTAACCAGAACACCAGCCTGATCAACACCAAGAAGAAGCTGGAGACAGACATTTCTCAAATCCAGGGAGAGATGGAGGACATTGTCCAGGAAGCCCGCAATGCAGAAGAGAAGGCCAAGAAGGCCATCACTGATGTGAGCAGAGGGTGATGCAACAGTAGGGGAACTTGAGTCTTGCTGTGTTCTCTCAACTCTTAACTGATTTGGTTTTACTGTTAACCAGGCGGCCATGATGGCTGAGGAGCTGAAGAAGGAGCAGGACACCAGTGCCCACCTGGAGCGGATGAAGAAGAACCTTGAACAGACGGTGAAGGACCTGCAGCACCGTCTGGATGAGGCTGAGCAGCTGGCACTGAAGGGTGGCAAGAAGCAGATCCAGAAACTGGAAGCTAGGGTGGGTCTTCCAGTCCACATGTATTTCTATCTCATTCTAGTCTACTCTGCTAGACAATTTGGGGCATCCTGAGATGAAGGAGAGATATTCCCTACTGCCTGAGAGCTTATAATGGGGCAAACTGGCTAGGGAGTCAAAAAGAACATACAAAGCAGATAAAAGAAGTGTATCAGTCATTTCAAGAAGTTGAAATTCATTGAATGAAAGGATGATAGTAAATAGAATATTTTTAAAGGTCTACCTTTTTACAGGTACGTGAACTTGAAGGAGAAGTTGAAAGCGAACAGAAGCGCAATGCTGAAACTGTCAAGGGTCTGCGCAAACATGAGAGAAGAGTTAAGGAACTCACTTACCAAGTAAGGAAAATGGCCTATCTAGGTTCTTACCCAAGTCTTCAAGAGATTAAAAATCATATACAAAAAGTAAGATGACAATTATTCCACAAAACTACTCTTTAAAATATTTCAGACTGAGGAAGACCGCAAGAATGTTCTTAGGCTCCAGGACCTTGTGGACAAACTGCAAGCAAAGGTGAAAGCGTACAAGAGACAAGCTGAGGAAGCGGTGAGTTCAGAACCCATTGGGGTAACTGAGGAGCCTGCAGCTCTCAGACGTGACCAGGCTAACTGAGTTTAAGGGGTAAAAGAAAAAAAGATGAGTAATATAAGGATCAAAGGAAATGATTGAGTAAAGGTCCAAGAATGAAATAAAAGCAGCCACTTGATAATCCAGGAAAAAATGTACTAGAGAGGATAGACTGGACATTGTAACTCAGTGGTAGAGCATGGTCTAACATCTGTGGGACCCTGGGTACCACCCCAACCACCAAAAGACCACTTTTCTAGGAACGGGGAAGAACAAATGCAAAAATTTGAGTGTAAAACAGTCTGGCTCAAGAAACAGAACGATTAAGGAAGAGAGTAATACATTTATAGCTGGAGAACTAGGCAGAAGGAGGTCACAGAGCCTCCTAGGCCCTGGTAAAAAGTCAGATTTCATTATAAGAACAATGGGGCCCTGGGACAAACAAGGATGTTTATCTGGGTCAGTCATGACCTGATTTTTGTCTTTAAAAAGACTATTCTGGCTACTATGCAGAACATAGATGTTTGGGTAACCCAGCTAGGTACAGAAAGACATATTAGGAAGCTTTTCTGGTGGCTCTGTGACTTGGATTAGGGAAGTAATGGAGCAAAAGAGAAGTGAAGAAATTCAAGATATTATGCTTTAGAGGTAGCAACTACAAGACACACCAATATGTTGCAGTGGGAGGTAAAGGAAAGCAAATCAACATATTTATGGCTTGAGTAACGGAGTGCATGGAGCAACAGTTACTAAAATGGGAAGTTAAGAGAAAAGACAAGAAGGAAGCAGGAATTTTGCTTTAGTTACATTAAATGTGAAATGCCACTATACACACAAGATATTAAGTAAATGGTTGAGTTATAGACTATGGAGTCAGAAGGTCTCAGTTATGTTCAAACTGGTGGTAGGCTTTTGGTACTCCACCTTATCTCATTTCAGATGTGGTTCATCTGAAATGAGGTCAATTTCCTAAGTATAGATATACATATCTACATGTTCTCTGTTCATTGATGGTTTTCATTTCTCCCCCAAGCTCGAAAGTCTGAAAGGAAGAGAAAGGTGGGGTAGGGAGGAAGGGAGGAAGAAAGAACACACAAACACACATGTGTACACTTACACTCACACCTTGGACAAATCACTCAACCTTTCCCTGGCTCCTACTTTCTTCTTCTCTAAGAGGAAGGTCTGAGGCTTTTGCAAGCCATACTATTTAGTAATCCTAAATATTATGAATGTTTTGAATTTGAATGCTACATTTTGGGAGGGTTCTTAATGAAATTTTAAGAAAAAGAATGATTAATGTGGACTAAACTAAAACTGGCCTTCTCTAAATCATTGCTATACATTCAAGCATATCAGAGACCATTCAGACTATTTTAGGAAATAGTAAACTTGTTTAATTTCTAAACTTCATTAAGTGGCAATAATTTAGACACAAAATAATTTATATTCTAGGCTAGTAGCTTATATATAATCTATATATAATATATAGTGATCTCTAAATATATTATATATAGATCTCTATATATTTATATAGAAATGTATGATATTATGTATATAAGAATATATATTCTATCTCTATATATAATATCAAGAGATCTCTATATAATCTCTAAATTACATAGGGTACAACTCTCTCTATTCTCATATATAGATTAGATATGATCTATTATATAGAGATTATGTGTATAATCTATTTTTGTAATGTAGATTGCCTGCTTGAACTTTTAAATGGTCTGGTTCCAGTCTCAGGATCCTGAAAAACAAACAAACACACATCTGGAAACCTGGCATACTGAGTAATAGTTCTAAGATGCTTAGCATTTCTAAAAGTTCAGAAGCAAGTATCACCTGTCCTTACTAACTATGAGTTCAATAAGGGTAAGGGGAGTTAACACAGCAAAAAAAATCAAAGGTATTTCTCTAGGTTTACTTTAAAAATTTTATTAGCACAAATAATTTTTAAGTAATAAGAAATTCAAGGCCCATTACCTAAGAATCTGGAAATTTGGACATTTTTTTCTCATAAATGCCTTCCCATTCACAGGAGGAACAATCCAATGTCAACCTCACCAAGTTCCGCAAGATCCAGCATGAGTTGGAGGAAGCCGAGGAGCGGGCTGACATCGCTGAGTCCCAGGTCAACAAACTACGGGTGAAAAGCCGGGAAGTTCACACCACCAAAATCATAAGTGAAGAGTAATTCATCCAAATGCAGAAGAGTGACCAAAGATATGCACAAAATGTGAAAATCTTTGTCACTCTGTTTTGTACTTACAACTTTTGGAGATAAAAAATTTATCTACCAAGAACTTGTGAGTTTCCTTTATTACTCCATGTCAGTTTTATGTTTTTACACACACACACCACTTTGCTTACTTTTTATAGAAAAGCGCTTCATCACCATGATGAAGAGCATCAGGGTCAATGCCAGTAAGTGTCACTATCCACTTCCCTGTGAGAGGCACGTAAAGCCTAGAGCCTTTAGGTGTACCTAGAGGTTATACCATAAGCACGCAGAACACAGTGCCACTTGGCAGGACATCAGCTCTGTTAATGAAGTTATTGGATTTCTTCATAAAATTATAGGAAATCTTTCTTCCTAAGATGGAGCAAGAATAAATTAAAACACTAATTACCTACATAAAGTAAGAAGAAAAGTTAAAATTGGCATTAAATTCTGTCAAAACATTTAAACTCTACTATAACTACATGAAGTAGGAAGCTAGGATTACAATTCTTTGAGTGGGAACATGCTCTGTTTTGTGATTTCCTCTAAATGACCTGTATAGGTATTTGTAAAGGTCTTTGTTATCTACAGATGTTTAGTTGTTTGTTTTATTACATCTTCTCTCTGGCTGTCACATTAGAATGCTAAAGAGGAATTAGGAATGAAGGGTTTGGGTTTTTTTTTTTTGGCAGTGCTGGAGTTTGAGCTCAGGGCTTCACTCTGGCTAGGCAGGAGTCTACTAATTGAACCATGCCCCCTAGCCCTTTTTGCTTTGCTTATTTTTGAAATGGTGTCTTGCTTTTTGTCTATTCTGGCTTGGATCCCAATCCTCCTATTTATGTTTCCCACAGTAGCTGAGATGACAGATGTGGGCCACTGTGACTGGCTTTCTCTGTTGAGCTGGAGATCTTGTGAATTTTTTGCCCAGGCTGGCCTTGAACCTTGATCCTCCTGATCTCCACCGCTTTAGTAGATAGGATTACATGTGTGAGCTACCAGCACCCAACAAAAATGAATGTTTCTAAATGCCTAACCTACTAAAAGCAATCTGCAGATCCAATGCAACGCCCATCAAAATTCCATTGCCATTCTTCCCAAAATAGAAAAAAGGCAGCCCTAAAATTCGTATGGAAGCACAAAAGACCTCAAATAGCCAATGCAATCCTAAGTAAAAAGAGCAATGTTGGATGTATCACAATACCTGACTTTAAATTGCCCTGTAGAGCCATAGTAACAAAAAACAACATGGTACTAGGAAAAAAACAGGCACACAGACCAACAGAATAGAATAGAAGATCCAGAAGTAAGCCCACACAGCTACTGACATCTGATTTTTGAGAATGGAGCCAAAAACATACATAGGAGAAAATCCAGCTTTTTCAACAGTGTTGGGAAAACTGAATATCCACATGTAGAAGACTGAAGCTAGATCCCTGTCTCCCATCCATATAAAAATCAATTCAAAATGGATCAAAGATCTTAGTGAAAGACCTGAAACTTTCAAACTACTAGAGGGGAAAACACTTGAAGATAAGGCTCAGGCAATGCATTTCTGAATAGGACTCCAATAGCTCAGAAAATAAGAGCAAGAATTGACAAATGGGATTGTGTCAAATTAAAAAGGAGTATTATTCACCCATAAAAATAATCAAATTTGTCACCTTGAAGAAAATAGATGGAACTGGGAATGATCATATGCTAAGCAAAACAATCCAGGCTCAGAAAACAAATGCCATATGTTTTCTCTCATATGTGAAGGGTAGATGTAAAGAAAAAAATGGACATGAACATAAGTGGAGAATTACTTAGAGGGAGGAGACTAGCAGGAGGTGGGAGAGGAAGAAGAGAGGGCAATGGAGGGAGAATATGATAGAAATACATTATATGTATCTATGAAAAGGTCACAATGAAACCCATCTTTTAAATTTTCCAAGAAAGAAAAAAAGGGGGTTGGGGAAGGAGGAATAAGAAAGAGTAATAGAGGAGATGATCAAAGTATATTATCAGCATGTATAGAAATATCATGACAAATCCCCCAATTATACAATTAATGTGTGCTAATAAAAATGTGGAAAAAATAACAAATATCTCTAATATTAGTTCTTCTACCCTTTGGAAACTTGTGTACCCTATAAGGCAGTCTCCCAGTACTTTTGACTCACTGATCATGGTCCCAAATCCCGAGCCAAAAACATTTATATACCTCTGCAAACTGGGCAACAATCTTATTTGACTTTGGTCATTTTATCCAAATCATCTACCAAGGCTTTAGAGAGAAAAACCCACCAACCTCAGTCCTGATGCAGACTCTGAAATAGCATTGTAACTGAGCTCCAGCACCTCTCACCTATAGTCTAAGGGCTTCCCTGGCTGTCAAGGGACCCAAAAGAGACATGACCATCTGGACCATCTGTCCTTGCAGAGATGGGTCTACAGACCTTAATGTGCCATGAACCCCAAAGTAGTCCTGTGTCTCAGTTCTAGCCCCTCTTGGCCACTATCCAAAGCCAGTACTACATACTCAGGGAACAACCCAGTAACCCAGTTGGAGTCCTTATAGGGACCAAAAGGAAGCCAAACTTGCCCACCTATCTGGTAGAAAACCCATTATTTGTGAACTCTGAAGCAGACCCTCATCCCAGAACCAGCCCTACTGAGCAAGAATCCCAGAGGCAATTCAATCCACCCAGGACAGACATGTCTGGTTAGTAGGTAACAGATTAGCCAATTATAGATCCCATTGTAGACCCCAAAGCAGTATTGTGGTCCAGCTCCAAATCTACTCAACCACAAAGTCAGAAGCCTGGGTACCCAACAGGAGAATGTCTTTAGTTGCTAAAGCCCATCTGTAAAAATTCAATTGGAAACTGTGTTTGCTCCTTCAGTTGCATAGACCCCAATGTAAAGCCACAAAGATAATAAAGAATCAGGCAAATTTAATACCAGAAAAGGAATTTAATAAAGCTCCAGTAACCAACCCCAAAGAATCAGAGATCAACGATCTGCCTGAAAAAGAATTCAAAATAATCATCTAAAAGAAGCAAAATGAGCATCTTAAAAACAGATAGACAACTAAACAAAATTAAGAAAAAAATGTATGAACAAACTGAGAAGTTTAATAAAGAAACAGGAACTTTGGCTGGGGTGGGGGGGAAGAAAACAGGAACCCGGAGCTAAATAATACAAGGATAGAACTGTTTAATTCAATAATTATTTAACAGTAAGCTTAATCATTCACAATAAAGAATTAAAGACATGTTATTTTAAAATTATCCAATTAGAGGGGCAAAAAGGAAAAAAGAATGGTGAAAGCATAAGGGACTATGGGACACCATTAAGCATACAAACATACACATTATGGAAGTGCCAAAAGGAGAAAGGGGAACAAGAAACGTATTTAAAGAAATACTGACTAAAAATTTCCCAAATCTGGGGAAGGATATGAACATCCAGATTCATGAAAGTTTAAGG
Source organism: Castor canadensis (assembly GCF_047511655.1). NCBI lineage: Eukaryota > Metazoa > Chordata > Mammalia > Rodentia > Castoridae > Castor > Castor canadensis. The sequence goes on along the minus strand of NC_133396.1, from coordinate 54,347,900 downwards.
ATCCCAAGGTTAACCCAAAGAATACTCCAAGACACATTATAACCAGATTCCTAAAAGTCAAAGAGAAAGCAATATCTATGAAAGTAGCAGAAGAAAAGTTACTCATAATATGCACAGGAACCTACATAAGGTTAATGGGAGACTTCTCAACAGAAACCTTGCAAGCCAGGAGAGAGTGGAATGATGTATTTAGGATGCAGAAAGAAAAAACTGTCAAGCAAGAATACAGCACCCAACAATGCTGTCTTTCAGAAATGAAAGTGAGAAAGAATTTTCCAGACAAACAAGAGCTGAGAGACTTCATCAGTACAAGTGATGCCTTATAAGACATGGTAGAGAATTCTTTAGGCTGAAATTAAAGGAGTCTAAATAACAGCATGAAAACATATGAAAGCATAAACTCACTGGTAAAGGTAAGTATAGTCTAATTCAGTCTAATATAGTCTAATTCAGAATACTCTAATTTTCTTATTATACTATTAGTGTATATTAATTGTACAAAGGGGTTTCATTGTGATATTTCCATACATGTATATAATGTACTTTGATCATATTCACTCCAATACTCTTCCTTTTACTCCCTTCACTTCCTTTTTATTACAATTTTTTTATTTTTTTTTTATTTTGGTGGGACTGGGGTTTGAACTCAGGGCCTCATGCTTGCTAGGCAGGTGCTCTACTGCTTGAGCCACTCTGCCAGCTTTATTACAATTTTAATGGATTTCCTTATTCTATTTTCATACATGCATATAATGCACTTCAATCATCCCATTTCTTTCCCCTTTGTCCCCCTCTCCCTCAAATACTGTAATATAGTAACAGTGGTGTATAAATCACTTTTAATTCTAGTATTAGTATAAGTTAAAAAACACAAAAGTATTAAAAATAACTATAGCTATAATAATTTGTTAATGGATACACAATGTAAAAATATGTAAAGTGTAGCATCAATAGCATAAAATACATAAAACAGAGATAAAAGTATACAGTTTTTGTGCATGATTGAATTTAAGTTGTTATCAGGTCAAAGTATAAGGTCATAACTGTAAGATGCTTTATGTAAATCCCATGGTGAAGAAAAATCTTCAGTAGATACAAAAAAATAGATAAAAAGGTAGCAAAGCATACTACTGCAAACAAAAAATATTAAAAAGGAAGGTGGCAAAAGAGAGAGAAAAGAACAAAAACTACATGAAATAACCAGAAAATAATAAACAAAGTGGCAATAAATCATTATCATTTGCTAGTAACTTTAAATGCAAGTTGATTAAATTCTCCAATCAAAGTAAGCAGAGTAGCTGAATGGATTAAAAAAAAAACAAGATCCAACAAGACTGTATATATGAGACTCACTTTAACATTAAGGACACAAAGAGGCTGAAGGAATAAAAAAAGATATTGCATGCAAATGACAATCAGAAGAGAGCACACATGATTATGTTTGTATCAGACAAAATAAGCTTTCAGTCAAAATCTCTTTCAAGCTATTAAGAAGGTCAGTACACAGTAATAAAGGGGTCAATACATCAGCAAGTTATAATAATTGTAAATAAATATGCACCCCATATCGAAGTACCTAAATATATAGAGCAAATATTAAGAAGAGAGAAAGAGACATCATGCTATAAAAACAGTTGGAAATTTCAACATCCCACTTCAAATAACAGATAGGTCACTCAGACAGAAAATCAAAAAGGTAACAGTAGGCATGAATAACAAATGGACCTACAAAATACAGAACATTCTTCCCAACAGAAGCAGAACATTCTTCTAAAGTGTGTATGAATTTTCTCTAGGTCAAAACTGGCCAAGAAGAAATCAAAGGGTATTTTAAGACAAAATGATAATGAAGATAGAGCATATTAAAACATATGGGATGCAGCAAAAGCAGTCCTAAGTGTGTGTGTGTGTGGGGGGGACTTTTAGCAACAAATGCCAACATTAAGGAAAAGAAAAGATTTCCAGTAAACTACCTAACTTCATATCTCAAGGAATTAGAAAAATAAGAACAATCTAAGCCCAAAGTCAAAATAAGGAAGGAAATAATAAAAGACTACAGAAAAATAAATGAAATAGAAACAAAGAAGACAACAGAAAAGATCAACAAAACCAAGAGCTGGGTTTTTTTAAAGATAAAATTAACAAACCTTTGGCTAGAAATAAAAAGGCCCAAAAGAGACTACTACAAACAATTATATGCCAACAAACTGGATGACAGAGAAGAAATAGACAAATTCCTAGAAACATACAACTTGTCAAGACATAATCATGAAAAAATAGAACATCTGAACAGACTCCTTTATTTCCATAGATAAACCTAAAAGACATTGTGCTAAGGGAAATAAGCTAGACATAGAGAGACAAATACCATATTAGGTAACATATGTGTGGAATTGAAAAAAGTAGAACTTATAAAATAGTGGTTACCAGAGGCTAGTGAGAGGTGGAACAGACAGGGAAAGAGGAGACCACATGTCCAAAGGTACAACAATTCAGTTAGGTAGGAAAGTAAGTTCCTCTCAGCTGTTTCACAGAATAGTGGCCACAGTCAGCAATAATTTACCATGTTTCAAAACAGCTAAAAGAAAGGTTTTAAAACAATTTTCCCCTATAAAAAAGATAAATGAGGTGATAGACATGCTAATTACCTTGATTTGATCATTCTACAGAGTGTACAGCGAAAAGGCCAACAAGTACATGAAAAACTGTTCAACATCACTAGGCACAAGGAAAATGCAAAGCAAAGCCACAATAAAATATCATCTCATACATGTTAGGATGGCTATTATTACAAAGACAATAGGTAATATGTGTTGGCAAGGATGTGGAGAAAAGTGAATCCTTAACACACAGGTGGTGGAAATGTAAATTGGTACTGCCGTTTTGGAAAACAGTATTGAGGTTCCTCAAAAATTAAAAACAGAACTACTATACAAGCCAATAAAATCAGTATCTTGAAGAAATATCTGCACACCCATTTTCACTGCAGAATAACTCACAATAGCCAAGAAATGGAAACAATCTAAGTGTCTATCAATGGAGGAACTAACAGAGAACAAGGGGGCACACACACACAATGGAATATTAGTCAGTCTTTAAAAAAGGAGACCCTCCCATTTGTAACAGCACAGTTGAACATGGAAAACATATTGCTAAGTAAAATGGGCCAGACACATAAAGACAAATAGCACATGATCTCGCTTGTATGTGTAACCCAAAAATGCTGAACCCATACAAGCAGAGTATATGATGCCTGCTAGGGGCCAAGAGCTGGGAGAAAGGGTCAAAGGGATAAAGTTTTTGTTATAAAATGAGTAAATTCTGGAAATCTGATGTGCAGCATAGATGGTGATAAGTGCATTAATTTGACTGTGGTAGTCATTAGGCAATTATGCACATACTAAATCATCATGTCACATACTTGAATAAGTGCAATTTTGTCAATTAAGTATTTTAAAATTTTTAAAAAGGAAAAAATAAGATGTCACCAAGTGAAAAGTCCTTACATTTCTGCTGCAAACTATCTTCTTCCTTCTAGTGAGGAGGTGCCATTTTAGGGCCACCTCCTCCACTTGGCATTGAATCTCATCCTCTGCATCCATTTTGGAAAGTTTTGCACTGGAGTATCTTTCTCTCTCGTTTTTAATTTCCAATCTCTCCCAATCTATTGTACCCCTTCTTAAATTTACTCTTGATGTTACTTTTCTCCAGCTGCTATCTCTTTTCTAAATTTCTCTTTCGACCACTTAGAGATTGTCTCTACACAGTCTCCATTTCCTCACCTCCCCACTCTTCAGCTCACTTTGGTTTTCTCCCCCACTCCCTTTAAATGAGTCTGTGATCCTCAGTGACTTTTTTGTGGCTAAATCAAATGGACATGTCTCAGTCTGTGATTAAGGAAATGTTCTTTTCCCTTCTTTTCTGTGATTTTTCCCTGCCCTGGTTTTCTGGCTTTCCATTCTCTCTAGTCTTCTGCAGTCCATCTTCTTTTGCCTAACCATCAACTGTTTATGTGACCTCAACATGGTGGAGCATATCATGATGGAGAAAGGACCATCTCAGGTCCTTTCTCTTTTCACTTTACATTTTCTCCCTGAGAGATTTTATCTATTCCCTTGGCTTGTACTACCATCCATAATCTATGAATTCTAAATTTATATCCTAATTCTCTCCCCTGAGATCCAGACTCAATCTCTACTAATGGGTACTTCAAACCCAGCATAGACATAATGAATTCCCCTTCCCCTCTTCTCTTCAAAACTTGCTTACATTTCAATACTTTCCCCTATCACAGTGGATGACAACGCTACTCCTTCAGTTGCTCAAGCTAAGGAATCAGCCTTGAAATCTACATGTCCTTCATTTCCCTACACCCAATCAATCATCAAGTTCTATCCTTAATACTCCTAAACACCTTTCAAGACCCTTGACTTCTCTCTCTTTGCTGCTGTCTTCTTCATCCAAACTACCATTATCTCCCATCTGGTCTCTCACATAACTATTTTTCCATCCCAAGCTTAAGCCATTCTAAAATGTAGCCAGGTAGATCTGATGGCACCCCTCTTGAGCTTAAGAGAGCACTCTCGTTGCTCTTAGTATAAAGGCTGAAATTCTGAAGGTGTGCCTTGACCACTTTGCAAGTTTCACCTTGTGATACTCCCTAGTTCCTTCCAAATGTCTCAGCTGCAGTACCTCCTTTCAGTTACAATTAATCAGGGACTTAGCACATGCTGTTTGTTCTATCTCAAAAACGCTCATCTCTCACTTCCCACCTCCATGCTTTCACTACCTAAGGCCTAATCATCCTTCAACACTCAGCTTTTTTTTTGTTTGTTTGTTTATTCGCATGTGCATACAATGTTTGGGTCATTTCTCCCCACCACTCCCCACCCCCTCCCTTTTCCCCCTGCCCCCTCCCTTTTCCCCCCTACCCCCTCACTTCCAGGCAGAAACTATTCTGCCCTTATCTCTAATTTTGTTGAAGAGAGAGTATGAACAATAATAAGGACAAAGCATTTTTGCTAGTTGAGATAAGGATAGCTATACAGGGAGATTTCTAGCATTGCTTCCATGTACAAATGTGTTACATTCTAAGTTGGTTCTTCTTGAACTGACCTTTTCTCTAGTTCCTGGTTCCCTTCTCCTCTTGGCCTCTGTCACTTTAAAGTTTCTGCATTAGTTCCTTTGCATTGAGGACATCAAACACTATCATGTTTTTTGAGTTTCTTACTCACACCTCCCTTGTGTGCTCTTGCCTTATCATGTGACCAAAGTCCAATCATCTTGCTGTATTTGCCCTAGATCTAAAGTCCACATATGAGGGAGAACATACAATTTTTTCTTCTGAGCCTGGCTAACCTTGCTCAGGATGATGTTCTCCAGTTCCATCCATTTACTTGCAAATGATAAGATTTCATTCTTCTTCATGGCTGAGTAGAATTGCATTGTGTATAAATACCACATTTTCTTCATCCATTCGTCAGTAGTGGGGCATCTTGGCTGTTTCCATAACTTGGCTATTGTGAATAGCACTGCAATAAACATGGGTGTGCAGGTGCCTCTGGAGTAACCTGAGTCACATTCCTTTGGGTACATTCCCAGGAGTGGAGTTGCTGGATCATATGGTAGATCTATGTTCATGAAAAAATGCTCACCATCTCTAGCCATAAAGGAAATGCAAATCAAAACCGCACTAAGATTCCACCTCACCCCTGTTAGAATAGCCATCATTAGAAACACCAACAACAACAGGTGTTGGCGAGGATGTGGGGGAAAAGGAACCCTCGTACACTGCTGGTGGGAATGCAAACTAGTACGACTCTGGAAAAAAATTTGGAGGCTTCTTAAAAAACACTCAGCTTAAGTTACACATTTTTTAAGAAAAATCTTCCTTGACCTTCAAGAACAGTTCAGATTTCCCTGTGATATGTTCTTTCCACTTAGTGCTTACTGTAACTACAAGTTTACATGTAAACTACACGAGTGTAGGTTTGGGATCTTACTAGTCAAGCCCCAGCAAAAAGGAGAATCTCTGTAGAGGAACTATGTGGTACTTTCTCCTGTTCAGCTATTACTTCTTGTCTAATCTCTTTGGTTCAGCTGTTCTATCCTGATCATCTCTCTCATCCAGTTTTTGCACCCTGTCTTAACTTTGCAGTCCAAATATTGCATCCTTTCTTATCTCTCCTATCCAGTTACTCCATCCTGTCTTATCTTTCCTCTTAGCTATTTTGCCCTCTCTTACCTTTCCCACTTACTGTGTATCCTGTCGTATCACTCCAGTTCAGTTACTGCATCCTGTCTTTTCTCTTCCTCATTTATTGCATGCAGTCTTATTTGCTTTAGTCCATCCTGTTTTACCTCTCCCATTTATTTGTGTATCATCTCATCTCACCTCCTGCAATTCAGCTATCCCATCCTGTATTGCCCCACATGTTCATATACTTTATCCAGTTTTATCTCCTTCCCCTCATTTATTCTCTCACTCACCCTCTTTTCTCTCTCTCTCCATTTTCTCCTCCCTCTATCCATCTTTCTTCTTCCCTCTCATGTATTATTATATCCTTTATCTCTCCTCCTCAGTTACCATATCTTGTCTTTTCTTTCTCATTCAGTTATTACATCCTGCCTTTTTCTCTCCTGTACAATTATTCTATCCCGTCTTATCTCTTCTCATTGATTATTGCATCTTATCTTATCTCTCTTGTTACTTAAAGAAAGTCCAGATTTTACAGCAATGCTGTTTAAAGAGAAAGATTTTAGATTTAGAGTTTAGGTTGACACTTTAAAGAATAATGGCTATATTTATTTACATTTTACTTCTGAATTTCCCCAACTTAAGAAAAAAACTTATTTTTAAATCTTTTCTCTTAGTTTCAAAACCTTCAAAATCATCAGGTAACTGTTCACAGAGATTTTATAGAAATTCGAAGTACCCACAAAGAACTAGTACATAAACATGAAAATACTTACTTCATCCTCCTGCACAGCTGCCTCTTACCTTTTTAAAGACTCTCTCATTGATATCCTGACACTTGGGAATATAGTTCATGTGTTCTACCTCTCTCAATTCTGCAGGAGAAACCAGATGTCAATAGGGACATCAGTGACTTCCTGGCATGTCTTTTCTAGGTTAAATATCTTAATGTCATACCCACAACTTGGAATAGAAAAATAAATCCTAAAAGTAAACACGACTTTTAACCTCAAAGAAATCCTAATGGAGCAAGATGCCTAAGCATGTCTTGCTGTCTAACTGGATCTAGTTGGAATTGAGAATTTATGGAGACCTGGGTTATAATTAAATTTGTCCACTGATTTATTTTTATTACAGTTCATCAATACATGGGAAATTAGATTCTCAGTCACAAATTGCACATAATACTGAGCAGTGGGGACAGAACATGATTTCTCTAACCTTAAAGCTGAAATACCAGATAACATAGGAAAGAAAATAAGAGTGAACTGTACAAATAAATAACAAATAAATATCAACCCTGTGAAGCCCTAAAGAGTGAAACAGAATCACTACAAAGAGTTGAAACATTTTGTCCCCATTCTTTTCCCACTTAGACTTGCTTTTCCAAGAATCTGTGTGCTTCTGAGCTAATGACAACATCTAGTAGATGCTTCTCTACTCACACGGTGGAAAAAGAGCAAAGGTAGGGAAAGCTGATAGGGGAAAGTGGTGAGGGAGCATGTGCTGGGGGCCAAATACTGGATATGTCACCAAGGAAGAACTCCTGAAAGACATGTCCAAGGTTCCACTTACACAGAAAACATAAGTCTATTCACATTTCTCTCTTGTCAGTGCCATAGTTCAGTGTGTCATGTTTTTAGTTTATTTATGGCATTCTGATTGTGAATATGCAATCTTCTGGTGGGTAAACATTAGAGTATGGTCAGCAGGTCACCATAACACCACATTAAGTCCTCGTAAATGCAGGTTTTAATAATGTGTAAGTTACCTGATGGAAGAGCTTCACTTATTACTCTGTTAGCATTTTACTTCTGGCATTTTCTTTATTGTGCCAGTAAAAAAAAACTTCTTAGATATAGGCATCATCCTTGAGTGGAAAGGGATGCTCGATACTTTAAGTCAGTGGCTAGGCAATGATCTCTGGGGTAAACTTGCCTTGAGTTGAGTGCCGACTCTACTGTATACCAGTTATGGGAGTGTGCGATTTACTTAACCAGACTGTAGCTAGTTTCCTTCTCAGTATATGGCAATAATGGTACTTTCTACTCTATTTGTGTGAGGAAAATGAAGCTATTGTGTCTTAAATGCTTAGAATATACATGGTTTGTAGTAAGCATTCAAATATGAAGGTTTTTTTTTTATTTTGCTCACTTTTCCACAGTTTTCCCTACCTTTTCATACAGATTTCCATATGGCTAAATTTTCACATTACTCAAGTTACAGCTCAAAGAAGCTTATCCTTGTTTGCTACACAAAATGTGGTACATGCTCACATCAATCACTGCCCCATTACTCTAATCTATGATTTTCACATATAGCTCTTGGAATATGAAATTCTTTAAGTATTGTTATGAGTTCATTGTCTTTACTACCCTTTCCCATCCAAATGTATATTACTTCAGAGCAAGGACTTTGTGTTTTAAATTCTTTTATGTCTGCTCAATAAGTATCAATTAAACAAATTAATACTAATATGGGAAAATCAAAATCCATTGTATTGAGAAAAAAAAACAAGTTGAATACCATCAGTATAATATGGTTCCATTTGTATACACACACATACACTATATATGTGCACAGAAATAGTTTATATGTTTCAAAATAGTTTATTTTATATATAAAATTACCTTCTAGGGAGTAGTTTGGGTTCAGTACATACTCATCCATAACCCAGCTTAATACTGGTACTTTCTTGAGCCAGGTGTGGTGGCTCACACCTATAATCTCAACACTCAGGAGTCTGAGGCAGGAGGATCATGAGTTCAAGGCCAGCCTGGGATACATAGAAAGTTGAGGAAGTCTGGGCTACACAGCAAGACATTGTTTCAAAAAATATTGGTTCCTTCTCAAAAATTTAAATTTCAAGCATTCTGTTAGGTCCCTACACAAATTACCAAAACTCACACAAGTGAAATAGATAATCTGAATAGGGCCATATCTATTAAGGAAGTTGAAAAATAATTAATCATATTCCAAAGGAGGAAAAAAAGAGAACCAAGCCCACATGGTTTCACTGGTGAATTCTACCAAAAATTTAAGGAGGAAATTATACCAATTCTCCAAAATATCTTCAAGAAAACAGAAGCAAAAAGAATATTTCCTAACTATCCTATGAGATCAGCAAGATCCTATAACAAAACCAGGTAAAGAAATTACAAGACAAAGAAAAATTATAGACCAATATCTCTCATGAACATAGATGAAAGAATCTTCAACAAAATAGTAGCGAGTCAAATCCAACAAAGCATAAGAATTACCTACCATACCAAGCAGGATTTAGTCCACTCAATCTCTATCCACAGAGAGTCAGCTCACTGACTCAAAATTTTCTATACCTGAAATCCTTTCACATTATCAAGACTTCCTTATGCATTCCCACTCCCAAGATTTTTGTCATTGTTCTGATATGTCCTCTTGTAATATCACCTCCTTCCTAATCCAAGCTGAAGTTTCATGGCCCAATATCATAAATATTCTTAGCTCCTTTGCCCATCTTACCCTAGACTATACTTGCCTGACAAAGTCTTACCTTGGTTAAACCCAACTACTTGCCTTTCTGTGACCACATCTAAGTAAATGAATTTGAAAATGAAATTGGCTTTGCCCAGCTGGACTCCCTTTAACTTTATGATTACAACTCAGTACTCTCGGCAAATGTAGTGCACCCCCACTCATGAAAATGAACACTTTACAGCTTCTCTCAGTGTCTGCACTCCATCCGCTACAATACCCTCCCCTCCAACAATGGCCTTGCACCGTTTTCAAGAAGAAAACAGAAGCAAGTAGAACTCCCCAATCCTGTCCCCATCAAATCTACCAGTCTAGCTTGAGTCTTGCCTTCACTCTAATTCTTCTTCTCTAATACACAAAGTGTCCCTGCTCTCATAGAGTCCAGCTGTTGTACTCAGTCACTGGATTCTAGTCCTTCTTGTCTTGTCTCCTATAACTGTGCCTTCCCTCTCTTGCATCATCAATTAGTATAACTCCAAAGGATCCATCTCATCCATACTAATATGCTTAGATTTGTCTTCTTGTAGCAATATTCTTAGTTTCTCCCATTTGACTCATTGTTTGTTCCCAGATACCACTTCATTTGTTAGATACTCCTCTCAGTAATTTTTTTCTCTAATCTTTATTATGAGACAAAGTGTTTACCTCTAGCTGTTGAGTCACCCACAGGTTTTAGGTCCTCAGGGACCCCAGATATTGTAGAACAGCAACTGTTGTGTCATTTACAAATTCTGAATCCTTGACCCTCAGAATCCATGTGCCTGATAAAATGGTTGTCTTAATCCACTATGTTTGGCATAACTAATTATGATGCTACGGTAACTGGAACATGGTCCAAGCCACCATTATAATCCATATGCATTGTTTCAATGCCCACCTACCCTTTTAGCCCTGCTACCTGCCCTGGGCCTACCTTTGTTGACTATGGTCTACAGTTAACTTTAAAACCAGAGCGGTTCTTTTAAATCTTTAGATGACTGTGCTCTTCTTCCTAAATTTCCATTGGTTTTTCCATCTCACTCAGATGAAAAGCTAGAAGCCCTGCATTGACCATAATGCCCTACATTATTTGGAACCCCTTACCTCACATTTTGCCACTCTCCCCTTTATCCATTTTGAGCCTGTTATAGGCTTCCTTGCCGCTTTAAAAAAAAAAACAAACTGATAAATGAATTGTATACATTTATTTATATCACAGGGTAAAACATGGTGTTTTAAAACATGCATACATTGTGAAAAGGCTAAATCAAGCTAGCTAACATGTTATTTTTTGTGACGAGAACACCTGAAGTTTATTCTCTTGGTGATTCTAAATACATGTTTTTATTAACTGCAGTTATCGTGTTGTACAACCAATGTCTTGAACTTATTCTTCCTCTCTAAAATTTTATATCTTTTAACATCTCCTCAATTCCGTCCTAAGTTCCCAAGCCCCCAGAAACCAGCATTTTACTCTTTGTTCCTATGAGTTTGATTTCTTTATATTCTACTTATAAATAAGATCATACATCATTTGTCCTACTGTGCCTGGCTTATTTCACCTAACATTATATCCTTCAGTGTCATCCACATTGTCACAAATAGAGCACTTAGATGTATTCCTGTCTTAAAGCATTTGTACTTTCTGTTCCCTCTATCTGAAATCACTTCTTCCAGAAATCCATATGACTTGCTCCTTCACTCTCAAACTTCTACACAGATGTCACCTTAATGGAGAAGCCTCAGATCACCCACCTTGGTGCAATAGTCATTCCTTTTCCTTCCTACTCTTTTGATGTTTCTTTTAACATTTAATATTATCTGACATAACTATGTATTTACTTGTTTATTAGAGTGCACTCCCCTCCCCCATTGACTAAGGTTGCCATAAGAGCATGGATTTTGCCAGGTTTTACAGTATTTCCTATTTTACACAACAGTGTATGGCACACGGTGGACACTTGAAATATATTCTGAATAAAGAATGAGTGAATGACCAGACCCATAATATGGAACAAGAACTATATAGAGTGTTATAAGTAGCTGACTTAAAAATGAATCTACAGCTTCTTTTCGGTCATGCTGGCCCTTTGGAATCTTGGCAAAATTTAAAAGAAAACAAACGCCAATTTTATTTGTTGAACCTCAAGGAGTTTTGTTGGTATGTTGCTGTGCTGGGCACCATGGAAGCTAGGAAAGTCTATCTCCAGCCTAAGTCTCAACTTCACCTTTCTAACAAAATTTATGTAAGGAAAAAAGCAACAAAAATAATCTTGTTCATGAGACATTTCTAACTGCCACCTACCTTCAGCCCTTTGATTTTTGGCTGATTCAGAAGTGTCAGTATGCCACTGTGACCTTCATCTCTAATAAAGAACTGTTTGCCCCAGAGCTCCCTAGGATACTCCTAAGCATTTTACATATGTGCATGTATGAATTAAATGAGATTATATATTTAAACACATATATATGGTATAATAATTTAATACAGTAATTTATAATACATACATAATCTAGTTTAATTCTTACAACCCTGTAAGGTGAAAGCAGTATTATATTTTCATCAGATTTATGTTTTAATAGATAAGCTTAAAATCACAGAAATCTCTATTTCCAGATCTGCAAGGATAAAAGAGAGAAAACACAAAAGCTTTTATTTTGAATGCTTAAATATAGCATCTAAAATTACTCTAATTTGGATCAAAGGTGTCTTTCCCACCCATATCTAATCATAAAGAACCACACAAATGAATACAAGTATTCACTTCCTGTGTTTTCTATTGAGACAAGCCTTAGAAAAACAAGTCTAAAGGAAATGTCTCCTTTCTCACTCAACATTGCTTCTCTTTTTCCTTATCCAAGCAAGGTTCTCTGACACAATCCTAGTGCTCAATGCTTGTTGCCACTAGAATGCTGCTGTCCTATTTCAGAGTACTCAAGATTTGAATGATCAATCTATATGTAACAGATGAAAGATTTGGCTTTTAGGTAGACAGTCCTCATTAGCTATATTTCTATAACTCACCCTATGTGTGTGTTTTGGTCTCATCTTTCAGTTCCAAATGTAAATGTGTTTAGCAAATAGTTATTATGTCCATAATGGAGATACCAAGTTACAAAAGAAGTAAAAATAAATGCATTAAGAAAATCTTAGAGAAAAATCAGCACAAGTTTCTTTCTGGTTTAGAACCTAACACTTTGGGTAAGTCACTACTCATTGCCATGAAGACTGAAGGAAAAAAGCTATTTCATAGTATTATATCAAAAGAAAAAATTAAAATATAAAAGAGTTGACCTGTCAATGTGTTAAAGAGAAATTCTCCAGCAATAGGATTATAAAAACAGTGATCTCTTTAATCAGCAATTTCAACCAGCAGACAATAGTGGAAAATATAATGGCACATCTTAGGGACACTCTTACAATAGGTAGATTTCCTGTCATATTCAACAACAGCTGTGTATGTGGTACAACAACCAAACCCAACTTATGAGTATCCTGAGCATATGTGGTGGCCAACACATCTCAGTTCACAAGGAGAGTTTTGTGGATAGTATGTCTTTCCTCCCACTTAAATAAAAATATGTAGTACCCACCTCATTAGAGCTACAGTTAGTCATGAGGGTTTACCCATGACCTAGGAATGCATGATTGTTTCTCCTTCCATGACACAGTGCAAACATGCATGGAACATCACACAGCATCCTGTTGTCCTTTCAGTAAAAACATACAAGCTAGAGATATCCATGGCAATTCCTCCAGAAAAGGTACAGAAGTGTTTATATCTAGTCCAAATCCCATGTCTCCCTCACTGGTCCATCACCATTGCCTAAACTGCAAATCACTTTCTGCTTCATGTTTAGACCTTCAGACTTTAAAAGAATCTATCACCAGTCTTTCTAAAACCCTGACCATGGCTAGGAATTTTCAGTCTTAATATCCATCACACACTACTTCCAATCATAGTGTCAGATCTAAAATACATTCCAGACACCTTAATAGCACTGAGTATAAACAAATCAATTAATCCTAAACTCCATATGTTGGACTCATTCTCTGACTGATTTCATAGGCAAGAGAGTAAGTGGGAATGTGGCTCTGGATTCTGTGATGAATGATGCAACAGCTAAGCTGGAGAAACTACCTCAGAATCCCTGAATCTCCATCCCCTATCAAATGCCTATAAAGAACCCTAGATCATCCTCTGTCAAATTATTTATAGGTGACAAGGAATATTTCTAATTATATCCATTCATAGCCACAGTCAGTGAATACTGTGCAAAGAGATTGCCAAAAAAGGTTTTGCCAAGTAGGTTCCCAGCTAGGACAGCTGAGGTGGCTGCTGTGTTTGCAAAATGGCCTCTATAAAAGTGGGGCTGAGATGCCCCTGTCCTGTCCTTCCTCAAAATCCTTAAAGGTATGTCTATGTGGCAGAACATTTGGCTAGCTGTACATTCCTGGTGACAATGGATTTTTTCATTTGAGGGAGATGACTACTATTTCCAAAATTTTAATATCTTCTCAATATTCCTAAGGATGACATTGTACATAACATAATTATTAGTATTTTGTGATTAAATGGGAAAAAATTTAGCATTTTCTGTTTTTTATTTCAACAGTCATTGTCTCCTTTGAACCTGCCACCTTCTTCATCTGGTTACATAAGAGGTAAGAGGAATTTATTATTCCATTCTAAAGGAAAAAAAAGGATTGCTATATGCTGCATTTTCATAAACTACCATTTGATTTCCTAGTTTAGTATTGGGTGTAGGATACAAAGAACAACTGTCCTTTTAAAAATGGCTTCTCATAAAAATTTGAATTTTCAGTCCATTTACCCAAACAAACTTTACTGAAACTTCTCTTTCACATTTTGTTAGAACTTCAGAAAGAAGGCAGCCACCACATTTTAAACATGAACTACTACTTCCATTTACCAAATGAACGTCCACATGGTGCTGATCTGGAAGTCAAAATTTCTATGTGGCAGTCCAGAATTTTTACTAATTTTAGTTGCCTCTGCCAAGTCAGTTAGCTTTTTTATGTTGCAGTGGAATTAGCACTGAACCTAGACTTAGAGAACAGGGCTCATGTCTCATCACTGCCACTTAACATCTCTGTGACACTGGATGACCCTTTTCTTTGCTGAGCTTTAGTTTCCTCATCAGTAAAATGAGGAGGCTGGATTTCAGATGACATCTAAGGTCTCCCCAGCTCTTGTTTGAGCATATCTAAGCCAATGGTTTCCAAGGACCCCTCTACAGAAGCAAAACATTTAACAATCTCACCCAAACATCCATGCTGAGACATACAAATTAGTATTATATTAAGCATATATATAACGATGAAAACCTACTATGCATCTAACAATTATTTCAAATGAGTTTATATTTATGATAGTAGCTGTATTTATTTAGAAAAAACAGAAAACACATTATTCATGTGGAGATGTTGCTTGTTCAACAACAATTATTACTGTGTGGGTAGACTCAAGAACCACTCCCCACCATAACAAACCTGAGGCTCTTTGGGGGGGGCTTGTGACCCACAAATTGAGAAGCAACTGATCTTAGACAGGAAATGAATGAGGTCCTTTTTTGTGTTTTCTGGATGCACTGCAGTACAGTAATCTCTAGGGGATAGTGTGCTATTAATTCAAAATTGCTTCATATAAAAACAAAACACAGAAATAGAAAACAATGTAATAGAATAAAATTTCTCCTTTGAAGAAAAATCATAACATTAACACTAAATGTTATCTATCCCTTAGAAATGTCTAAATTTTACATATCATCATGAGCCTTTTATAGATAAGATTGATTCTGAGCTAGAGATTGTGGCTAATTCCATATCTAATAGTCTTAAATCTAATGACTCTTTCTAGAACACCTAGAAAAGATTAAAACTATTGTCGCTGTTATTGGCAACCAAGGCAGCACTTTCTGCAAATCATCCCCTCTTCTATTTCACAGAGGTGATCTTTTAATTTGGTCAGAGCAACAAGCTCTATTTTATCCAATCATAAATTTGTCAGAGGGAAAATTTTTTAATTCATTTTTGTATGGAACTTTATACTGATTATCAATTTCAGAAGAGAAAGTAGACTGACATCTTTAAAAAACAGATATATAAGCCTAAAATAATAAAAATTATACTTAAAAAAACCTGGTATGCTGAAATTCAGCAAAAAACTCACAGAAGCACAAATTAAAAATATATAATCATTGTGAACTTTTATTTAAAATTCAGATGCTACTTTTCTCCAAGAACTTTAAAGTTATCTTTTCTTAAGATAATGCTGCTGATTTTTACACAATTTAAAAACTGATAAAAGATACTCAATTTTAACTTAGAATAAAATCATTTGCTGGATTTTCAGCTTTCATTGTACTTGCTTTTTCCTTTACTTACCTAATACCTGTCAGTTAGCAGAAGTTTATTTGTGTTCACTAGATGTATTCAGCCTGGACTTATGTCCTGAAAGGACAGATGTTCCTTCTCACTTCCAAATTTAATAATTTTATATCCAATTTTAATAATCTGGGGCAGGAGGGAAATATGACTAAACATTTGAGTTTTCCAAATAGGTTCATTCAGATTGTAAAGCCACTGGAAACAAGTATTCTCCATTTCTTTGTACCACAATATTGTAAACATATATACATACATACAGATGGGTTGAAAAAAGAAAAGGAAAAAAAAATCAAGCCGAAAAAGCAAAGACTCTGAACACACTTGGAGCATGACAAATGAAGCCCATTGAATGTCAATCCCTCCACAGTTCTCAATTAAAGTTTACAATATACAAGGAAGAATAGAGGTTTAAAATGTCACTAAAATTAAAATTAAACTACCAACATAGGGCTTTTGGGTCCATAGGCTCATCTCTCAGCAAGCTGACATAGTACACAGGAGTGACCTCTAAGGGCAGAGGTGAGGAAGGAAACCTATTAAAGTGAAAGCAACAGGACAATGACCCATCCCAAACCTCAGTTGTCATCTGGATGTTTCTTCCTCTAGGCGCACGTGGCCTAAGCTACCACCACAATAGCCTACAGCCATGAGTTCCGATGCTGAGATGGCCGTTTTTGGGGAGGCTGCTCCTTTCCTCCGGAAGTCTGAAAAGGAGCGCATTGAAGCTCAGAACAAGCCTTTTGATGCCAAGACATCAGTCTTTGTGGTGGACACTAAGGAGTCCTATGTGAAAGCAACAGTGCAGAGCAGGGAAGGGGGGAAAGTGACAGCCAAGACTGAAGCTGGAGCTGTGAGTAAAACGAACAGGGGTAGAGGGGAGGCATAACTGATACTTTTCTGCTACTTAGTTGATACCAACTGGATTCTTTCTTTCTTAACAGACTCTCACAGTTAAGGAAGATCAAGTCTTCTCCATGAACCCTCCCAAATATGACAAGATCGAGGACATGGCTATGATGACTCACCTGCACGAGCCTGCTGTGCTGTACAACCTGAAAGAGCGCTACGCAGCCTGGATGATCTACGTGAGTGCCCCTGTGACACTGTTATTTCATCAACTCCATCTACTTCCTGTGCTCACAGAACCAAATAAAGGACGTCATTTTCAGATTTTGCTATTATAATATTCTTTGAAGACCAATCAATTGGCTAGTGTTGTCAATTCTGATGTATTCGAACATGCACATGTGAAAAGTCTTCTATTTAACTGAATTATCTGGAAAACTGAAATATTTAGTGCAGTAGCAGCAGATAGAGGCAACGAATGAAATAATAAGCTTCATGAGAACTTACGTAGCTCTTAGGTCCCTATCCCCTTGCTCTGAAAGCACATTTCCAAAGTAGAATTTAAAAATGACATAATTACTGATTGAGCAACTTTGTCCTTTCCCACAGACTTACTCTGGCCTCTTTTGTGTCACTGTCAACCCCTACAAGTGGCTGCCAGTGTACAACCCTGAGGTGGTGGCTGCCTACAGAGGCAAAAAGCGCCAGGAGGCCCCACCCCACATCTTCTCCATCTCTGATAATGCCTATCAGTTCATGCTGACTGGTAAGTGAATAATTAGAATTTCTACAGGTACTGTAAAACATCTGTAAACTAATAACACAGAAAACGTATGACCAGTACTTTGAGAATAAAATGTTCTGCACAAATATAACAATAGCAATAATAAAGGTGGGAAAACACATTTATAATAAGATGCACCAGCTCCAAAAATATAGGGAAATTTGCTGCTTAGACTTCTATGCTAAAATCCAAATTAATGAATGCTAATCCAGCTCAAAATTGATCAAATTAATTATAGCTAACACATCATCTCTTCTAAAAAGTAAGCTTTAAAATTTCATAATGACAAGTTATCATAGTTAACTATAGGAAAGTATGGATTGGGCATTTTAAAAACATGATAGCATTTGAACTATGAACCAGGTGACTACCTGCTATTAATTGATAGTCTCATGAGTAAAATAGTGAAATAATTTATTCCATATTCTTTCATATTCATAGCAATAGGAGTGGAACACAGAATAATTAGCACACCTTATGCTACTCATTTTTAACACTTGTAAAAAGCAATGCACCAATTTATAGTTACTTTTTTGTAATGAGACATTTTACAATGCAATCTCAAATTTATAAGTACCATGCTAATCTATGTGCTAAGTGTGTTTTGTTTGTTTGACATTATCTTTGATTTCTTTTACACAGATCGTGAGAACCAGTCAATCCTGATTACGTATGTAGATGTCATGCCTCTCTTTCTGTTGAGTTTTGATCACTGCAGTGATTACTGCTGCCTTACATTCCAATTTTTATTTCTGTTTTGTCTCCACAGTGGAGAATCCGGTGCAGGGAAGACTGTGAACACCAAGCGTGTCATCCAGTACTTTGCAACAATTGCAGTTACTGGGGAGAAGAAGAAAGAGGAAGCAACTTCTGGCAAAATGCAGGTAGGTATGATAATCATCTGAGGAAGGAAGGAAGAAATAACAGGCTTTTTAAATGTGACCATGTACTTCAAAATCACAGCAACAAGGGTGAGCAACTGCAAGGCCCTAAATTCAAACCCCAATAGCCTTCCCCACACCCCCCACTACCCCCCCACACAAAAAGAACACAGCAACTAATTCATGTGATGACAGAATTTAGAAAATAAAACTTGGAAGTGTTTATGAGAATGAGATGAGCAGGGCAATGTATTACCAAGTTTAATAGGCAAGAGTTTCCACAACCATTTCTTAGGAGCAAATGTGAGCCACAGCCACATCACTGGCATATCCCACTCTCCAATTTGTCCTCCTCTTTACTCACTTTATAAAAGCTTTATCCAGTTTACAAAATTCAACAAAAGGGCAAAGTAACAAGGAAAGGTCAATGGGCTGTTATTTTAGTACACTGCAACTCAGCTTTTCCAAGATTACTTATCTATCTGATTCAATTCTCTTAAGGGGACTCTGGAAGATCAAATCATCAGTGCCAACCCCCTACTGGAGGCCTTTGGCAATGCCAAGACTGTGAGGAATGACAACTCCTCTCGCTTTGTAAGTCTCTTGGTCTCCTTTGCTTGTGAGAATCAGCACTGGCACTTCTGTAAATGCAGTGTCAGTATCTTTTCCATTTTTTTGGTCTAATAGCTAATGAAATAGTTTCTCGCTTTTAATCAACCCACCTTTGCCTTCTTAAGGGTAAATTTATCAGGATCCATTTTGGTGCCACAGGCAAGCTGGCTTCTGCAGATATTGAAACATGTAAGTTAATAACTATTAGTGACTTGGAATCTTTTTCTGTAGGGGTAAATATTAGAAAATATTGCTCTTATCCATGTTGTGTGAAATTTTCAATGCTTAATTTTCCACCTGTGACCTTTTCTTTAAAATGTGCTTAATCTGATTTTCCAGATCTGCTAGAGAAGTCCCGAGTCACTTTCCAGCTAAAGACTGAAAGGAGCTATCACATATTTTATCAAATCATGTCCAATAAGAGGCCAGAGCTCATTGGTAAGTAGCATCTTGATTTATTTCTACCAAAGAAAAATAACAACAGCTTGCCTGTGACATCCCTCTGAAATATTCTGATGATCAAAGTAACTATTCCTATACTGTCCTTTTCCATGTGTTCAGAAATGCTTCTGATCACCACCAACCCATATGACTTCGCCTATATCAGTCAAGGTGAAATTACTGTTCCCAGCATTGATGACCAGGAAGAGCTGATGGCCACAGATGTAAGTAATAGGTACAAAGCAGAGAAAAGTAAAGTCATTTTGCAATACACACCTCTCTCTCTATTAAAGTGAGAAGCATTAGCAGAACAGCTGTTAATAGGCAATTCTCTTCTATGCTTTCTCACCTCTGGAAGAAAATTGCAGAATATTCCATTGTCTTCCCACATGTGTTCAAAAGGGTTAAATGTTTGTAATGTTAGGTCTTTGACATTTACCTACTTTGTTCTTTTTTTCTTTATCTTATTACCCATTTTTGATCAATATTTGTACCCTAATATTGCTGTTTCTCTTCTATTTTATGCCAGACTCTACACCTAAGAATCTGGGAAAGATCTACTAAACAGATACATTTTTAAACACTAGAACATGAAATCTTTATAATTCCTTATAATCAGATGTAAACACAAACCTTGTTTTGAATGAATGTCTGTGAGCCAAAAGTGTAGCCTTCTTCCTGTGCAGTATTAGAAAAAAAAAAAGGGTTGTCTTCCTCAAAAAAGACTCCATAACCCTTTATATTTATTTTTGAAACTACAGATTATTTCCTTCTCCACCTTTTTTTTTCAAGATTATTCCCTTGGGTTTCTTTATTTATACATGTTATATGTATTCTATGTTTTCTTTTGAATTTCCAGATAACCTTCAATTATTCTTAACTTTAATATCCCAGCACCCCAACATAGGGCTGGAAGTTGCTTACAAACATACTTTTTCTTTCAAAAAATTGACAATCTATTTGTGTACCTTTATCTTATAAATGTTTTTATTCACTAAAGCTTATTATTATGTCCACATTTTCAAAAGTGATATGGAGTTGAGGAATATCCCCTAGTCTTGGGGGTATGTAGCAATCTCACTCTAGAGTTTCTGTAATGATGTGTAGGTTCTGTAAACAAGTGCACTAGTGAGCCAGAAATGGAAAGCAACAATCCACAGAAAGAGTCTTAAGAGTGGTTCATAAACATACTTTCCTTCTCTTTGCTTGCCCCATTTATAAACCTTTTCTAAAGCTTCACATGAGTAACTAGGAAGGTAATCAAAATCTGGTAGACAAAATAATCCACACAAAATATTTCACCAAAATGAGAAAGTTCTTTTCAAAAATGTTTCTTCCTTGCATGAATAGTGAGTGATGAGGTAAAGTTCACTCCCAACCATTCTCATAGTTAGCTGATTGGGCTGTGACTTGCTGCCAGAGGCATATGGAGAAATACTTGGAGCCACTGCTTTCTCATGTCCTCTTTCCAACTAAATCATTCAAGCATGTTAGGGTAGAGTGACATTATGTATTAAGTTAGAACACATAGAAGAAGAAGCAAAAGAGAGATTCAGGAGACTAGAGACAAGAAGCAAAGATAACCAAGAGACCATAAGGAGCACATGCCTCAGGAGCAAGGCCAGGCTGAAAGAGAGATGGGGAAAACTCTGGTCTTGGCATCAATAGTCACAGCTCTGAGTCCTGGTTAACTGAGTGTGGACAAGTCACATGACTTCCTTACTGTCCACATGACTTCCTTACTGTCCACATGACTCAAATGGAAAGACTGATACATGTCTCAGAGTGTTGCTATGTGGATCAAAGAGGCAAAGAAAACAAGTGCCTCTTGGAGTCAGGAAAGTATTAATCAAATACAAGGCAAGGCATGATGAGGAAAAAGTGGGGAGGCAGAACTCTAGTCCCTGAGCAAGTCAGCCATGGTGATAACTGGGAGGTGAGTAAATTAATCTCTTTTGACAGAGTGCTGTGGACATCCTGGGTTTCAGTGCTGATGAAAAGGTGGCTATTTATAAGCTTACTGGGGCTGTGATGCACTATGGGAACATGAAATTCAAGCAAAAGCAAAGGGAAGAGCAAGCTGAGCCAGATGGCACCGAAGGTACCACTCTCTGCTAATATCTTCCATTTGACAGAACTGATGTCATGAGCTTTTCAGAGGCAGGGACCATGTTTTTACTGTCTTTGAGCATTTGGGAAATGAAACAATACACTTTTTGATGTTTTACATAATTGAGCAAATCTGTGGAGATTTCTAATTTCTGCCATTCCACTTTCATTGACTTTATGTAAGCTAGTATTTGCTACTTGATTAAGACTTTTTCCCAGTGAGAAATTCAAAGATCTGAATGTGTCACGATGAGGTTAAGATTTCTTAAATTATTTTGATCTGTGACCTACTTTTGCCATATTTTGGATGTCACACATAGGATAGATTCCCCAAGCTCCAATTTATCATTAGAAGAATGACTAAAACTAGTGTGAACAGTGGCAATGCTTTTGAAACAAGATGAACAAATGAACAGGATTCATATTTGTACATATTATTGTTTAAACAAAACCTCCTTCTTGGTCATCTTTCACATTTTAAATTGTGTAAGTCATGGTTGGTAAAACCATTCTCACTTTGTTTATGTAGTTGCTGACAAAGCCGCCTATCTGACAAGTCTCAACTCTGCTGACCTGCTCAAGGCCTTCTGCTATCCCAGGGTCAAGGTTGGCAATGAGTTCGTCACCAAAGGCCAGACTGTTCAGCAGGTAAACATGATTTAACCTCCTGGCTCACTTGAATCACTAGAGATGTAAGAATTCATCAGTGTCCAATCAATTCAAAACTCTGAACCACTACTCTTGTTGAAGGTGTACAATGCAGTGAGTGCTCTGGCCAGAGCTGTCTATGAGAAGATGTTCCTGTGGATGGTCACCCGAATTAACCAGCAGCTGGACACCAAGCAGCCCAGGCAGTACTTCATCGGGGTCTTGGACATCGCTGGCTTTGAGATCTTTGATGTGAGTAGCAAATTGACAGAAAATTAGCAAATGCAAATCACCAGCCATTTGCATTTGAACATAACCAAAGTTATGTTCAAAGATGTATTTTACACAACAGAGGCCAATAGGAGAAGGGAACCAGGAACTAGAGAAAAGGTTAGTTTGAGAAGAATTAACTTAGAAGGTAACACACATGTACAGGAAAGCAATGCAAGACAACTCCCTGTATAGCTATCCTTATCTCAACTAGCAAAAACCCTTGGTCCTTCCTATTATTGCTAATACTCTCTCTTCAACAAAATTAGAGATAAGGGCAAAATAGTTTCTGCCTGGTAGCGAGGGGGTGGGGGGGAGATAGAGGGGACGGGGGGGGTGGTGGTAAGGAAGGGGGTGAGGGGAAGGGGGGAGAATGACCCAAACATTGTATGCATATATGAATAAAAGAAAAAAAAAGAATTCACACTGGAAAAAAATGTACTTTACAAAAAGTACAAACTGTAATTCCTGCTAAAAAGGGTCTTTGGAGAGATATAAATATAAGCAAATTGGTATAACTAAGAAAACAGAGAATTCTATTCTTTCAAGACTAGAAATCTCAAAGGATGGTCCATGAAAGGCTAAAATATTCAAAATCTATCTTGCATCCAATCAGATGATTATATAATTACTTCCTTAAATTACTCACGGGAACATTCAAGAGTTCTCGTTTAATAGCATTTTGCCTAACATGCATCATTTCATACGTTACTTGGAAAACATCTGAAGAGTCAATTCTTGCTCTAGAATTATAGTACACCCTAAGAAACAGTCTGAAGACTTACAAGTAAAAACCCCAATGTCTGGAATTCAAAAGAAAACATTAGTAGCTGCATCGTAGATTCAAATATTTAAATCATGACTAATTTCTTATATTTATCCCTTCTTATAGTTCAACACCCTAGAACAGCTATGTATCAACTTCACCAACGAGAAACTGCAACAGTTTTTCAATCATCACATGTTCGTGCTGGAGCAGGAGGAGTACAAGAAGGAAGGCATCGAATGGGAGTTCATTGACTTTGGGATGGACCTGGCTGCCTGCATAGAGCTCATCGAGAAGGTTCATATGATTTTTTTAAGCCTTCAAAACAGAAAAAACAGCCAGGTGCTGGTGGCTTACACCTGCAATCCTAGCTACTGGGGAGGCAGAGATCAGGAGGATCGAGGTTTCAAGCCAGCTCGGGCAGAAAAAGTTCATGAGACCCCATTTCAATCAATAATCAGGTGCAATGGTATGCACTTATCATCCTGGCTCTGTGGGAAGTCAGGAGATCATTCCAGGTCATCAGGGCAGAAAAAGTTCTCAAGACTTGTTTCTCAACAGAAAAGGCTGGGTGTGGTGGTGGGAATCTGTCATCCCAGCTATTCAGGAAGCATAAATAGCAAAATTACACTCTAAAATAGCCTGAGGCAAAATCAAGTCCCTATCTCAAAAATAACCACAGGAAAAAGGACTGGAGGTGTGGCTCAAGCAGTAGAACTCATGTGTAACAAGAACTAGCCCTGAGTTCAAATCCCAATGTTTTCAACAAACAGAAGCAGTGGTGTTTCATAACGTCTAAATTTTGGGTAAAGGAAGTTACACTGTCAGTAGAAAAGAAAGTATTCAGATATATATATTTACAGAATAAGCATTAGGTTTTTAAATGGTACTTTCAGAGTTATTTTATACACTGAACACAAAATTTGCCAAATGGCCTTTTTTTAAAAACTAAGTCTTTCTAGCAAACAAATTTCCCATAGTTCCTTGTTACATAATGACTGCTTCACATTTTAGTAGGAGAGAAGTAATAAAGTAGGATAGTGCTTATTTACCACATCATTCCACATCTGAATCATATTTTCAGGTTTCTACCAACTATGCAAATTACCAGAGCATAATTTTCTGAGGGACTTATCATTTATCATTCCTCTTCCTATTCTTAGCCGATGGGCATCTTCTCCATCCTGGAAGAGGAGTGCATGTTCCCCAAGGCAACAGACACCTCCTTCAAGAACAAGCTGTATGAGCAGCACATTGGAAAGTCTGCTAACTTCCAGAAGCCCAAGGTGGTCAAAGGCAAGGCCGAGGCCCACTTCTCTCTGATTCACTATGCGGGTACCGTGGACTACAACATCATTGGCTGGCTCGACAAGAACAAGGACCCCCTGAACGAGACTGTGGTGGGGCTGTACCAGAAGTCTGGAATGAAGACACTGGCTCTCCTCTTTTCTGGAGGACCTGCTGAAGCAGGTAATTTTTTGAAATAGTAGCAATATGTTTTAAGAGTCAGGAAATAGCAATATACTATCTACCAGAGACAGGTATAGATAGTTACAGCAAAACCTCGTATGAAAATACTGACCAATGTGGGCCTACAGAAAGGAAGTGTGTTAAATAACTGTAGTACAGTCTTAGGACTGTCAGAACTGAGATTGGTGCTCTGGATTACTTAGTTCACAGCCTCATTTCATCAATGAGAAATTGGAGACTGAGGTTAAGTGACTTACTCAGGACCATGCAAGCCATTTTTACCACTCTAGTAATATTGCCTCCTTCAAGGATCCAGTTAAGTTGGCAATAAGGAAATCCTTGGTCAGGACCCTTGGGAACTGAAGTTTCCTTCTCCTGAGTACCCTTACCCCAGATGTGTAAGTAACAATATGGAACCACAGGCAAATAGAAAATAAGACTTCCCTACAGGTGAGCAGAAGCTCACCTACCTGGGACCAAGCATGCAACTTTGCGTTTTCTAGGGGATGTGTGCACCAACAAGGCGTCGTCACTACTCTGTCTCCTGGGCACACCCTTCAGGGAACGGATCTTGCTGATCTGGAGTTGGGGAGTCCCTTCCTACCTATGTCTATCCTTTTCAATCACAATTTTTGTTTTTTTCCCTGAATGCCTTGTAATGTGAGCAAATGATTACATTTTCTTAATCTATAATTAAGAGAGAAAGGAATGGAAAGAAGAATAGAAATGAGTGTAAATTTAAATTCCAAAGGGAATTTTTGGCAATCCTGGTATCTATGGATAGTACTTCAAAGGCTGTTGCAGATAATCTTAATTTTTCTATATTTTTTTCAGAGGGTGGCGGTGGTGGAAAGAAAGGTGGCAAAAAGAAGGGTTCTTCTTTCCAGACAGTATCAGCTCTTTTCAGGGTACAGTATGATCTTGAATCCCAGGGGAATACTTTTATTAAAAAATTAAATTTTTCTAACAGGAGACTTTTTAATATATCTAAGGTAAAAGTGAAAAGGTATTAATGTCCTAAAAATATGAAAAATACAGATTTTTAAAACAGGGAAAAAAATAACAAAAAGAAGACACTCAGTATGTCTCTTCACACCAAACTTTATGATAAATGAGCTATCTTCCCTGTTCCCCAAATGTAAAAGATCTGATTTCGCATGAAGTCAAGTATGGTGGTACATGGTTGTAATCCCAGCATTTGTGAGGCTAAGGCAGGAGTACTGTACATTGAGGCCAGCTTGGGCTACATACATAGACTGTCTCAAAAAACCTTTTTTTTTTTTAACATGGAATCAACCAACTTTTAAAAGTATCTACTGTATTCAATTACATTTAGTCCATTTGATCAAAGTCTCAGTACATATTTTCTCTGACTGACAGTGATTGAGATTAACAAACCAAAATTGGCTGACTTTATAAGGAATTTTCTGCCTACACTTCATTTGTGTGATTCCTCTTGGTCATCTTTATTTGAGACAGCTCATTAGAGTGTGAAATGGAGGCAAAATTAGTTACCGGTTATTCATAGGGACTCTCATGTAGATACAACTACAAATTATTTTAAATGCTTTCATGTGGTTTCATAGGAGAATTTAAATAAGCTGATGACCAACTTGAGGAGCACTCACCCCCATTTTGTACGGTGTATCATCCCCAATGAAACTAAAACTCCTGGTAAGACACTTCTCATATCCTATTGAGACTCCAGTGTGACTTCTCTTTAGACTACTGTACAGAAAACATTCCTTTCGTATAGGTGCCATGGAGCATGAGCTTGTCCTGCACCAGCTGAGGTGTAACGGTGTACTGGAAGGCATCCGCATCTGTAGGAAAGGATTCCCAAGCAGGATCCTTTATGCAGACTTCAAGCAAAGGTTTGTGTCTCATATCACCTATGTTTTACAGAAAGTAATGTTTGACTTTTTAATGGTATTTTGTTCTCCCTTTTCAATCATAGTTACCAAGTGTTCTTCCTTCTCTTTCTCAGTGAAGAAAAACTACATTTTTATATTCTTTTAATTTTGACAGATACAAAGTTCTAAATGCAAGTGCTATCCCAGATGGTCAATTCATTGACAGCAAGAAGGCTTCTGAGAAACTTCTGGGGTCTATTGACATTGACCACACCCAGTACAAATTTGGTCATACTAAGGTACCACCAGATCAAGTTTACATCATAATTTTATCACTATGAGAGTTTCTCATGAGTGGAAATAACATACTTAACTTGTTCTTTGGCAAGGTTTTCTTTAAAGCTGGCCTGTTGGGAACTCTAGAGGAGATGAGAGATGAAAAGCTGGCTCAGCTCATCACACGCACTCAAGCCATATGCAGAGGGTTCTTGATGAGGGTGGAGTTCAGAAAGATGATGGAGAGGAGGTAAGAGCCAAAACACAAGTCTTCCTTTTCATGTTTTAAGTGAATTCAGTGCACTCACTTTTGTTGTGATGATCACTTTGTACTTTCTTCTCCATTTGCATCTGTTTTTCTTTTTCTTTAGAGAGTCCATCTTCTGCATCCAGTACAATGTTCGTGCCTTCATGAATGTCAAGCACTGGCCCTGGATGAAGCTGTATTTTAAGATCAAACCCCTTCTCAAGAGTGCAGAGACAGAGAAAGAGATGGCCACCATGAAGGAAGATTTTGAGAAGACCAAGGAGGAGCTGGCTAAGTCAGAGGCAAAAAGGAAAGAACTAGAAGAAAAGATGGTAACTCTGATGCAAGAGAAAAATGACTTACAACTCCAAGTTCAATCTGTGAGTATTACACATTACACAGTTTAGCCAATGCTTATTGCCTAATCACTGTCTGCCTGCATATAACCATTTCTTAACTTAAGGTTTAAAAATAAATGGTTTCCATTGAAACATTTGTCATGACTGCTTGCTCTTCAAAAATACTAAGACCCAGACCTAAAGAAGCAATAAATTTAAAATTACGTATGTTGCATATGTTCATATGTGCACCCATATGTAGTCTGGTCACCAGTGAGCTAAGCCACAAACATGTCCCTACACATTTTCCTTCTTTAATGGAGCATTCTCTTAGATTATTTTCTGTTTAACAAATGTGTTTGTACATAAAACAAAAGTAACATTGTTTATACCAGTATAGAAAAAAGGCTAACTTAACTCCCCTTAGAATGTGAAAAAACTGACACCCAGAATGAGTGACTTTTCCAAAAGTAACAAAAGTTAGTGAGTTGTAGTTTTTCAAAAGGTACGTGTTTTCCTGATTTCACCTTCCACATATGGATATTTACTAGACTAAAATTATTAACATTTTGCCTGTATATTTTTCTCTAGTTCATTTATAAAAGTTGGAAATTTAGTTGGTATATCTGTTGATCCAAACTGGTTGTCAACAGTTTTCCACCTTTTAATAAGTTACTGTGTATTTTCAGATATAACTTAGACAAATAAAGATGTTTAATTTCTCCCTTTAGGAAGCAGATCGCTTGGCTGATGCAGAGGAAAGGTGTGATCAGTTGATTAAAACCAAAATCCAGCTTGAGGCAAAAATCAAAGAGGTGACTGAAAGAGCTGAGGATGAGGAAGAGATCAATGCTGAGTTGACAGCCAAGAAGAGGAAGCTGGAGGATGAGTGTTCAGAACTTAAGAAAGACATAGACGACCTTGAGCTAACCCTGGCCAAGGTTGAAAAGGAGAAGCATGCCACAGAGAACAAGGTATAAATTATGATCCATTTTAAAGTATTTACAAGTATCAACTTTCTCCTGAAGTTTAATCTTAAAATTATTAAATATGAAAGGAAAACACTATCATAATTATATCATCTTTTTACCACCTTCATCTATATTTATCTTCACCTTTGTCTCTGATTGTATGCAGCTACATACATCTAGGTTAGCTTCTGATTTCCATTTTCCATGCCAACCTGGCATTGTTTTAAAACATTATCATGCTTTTCATCAAGATGACAGATTGTCAGCTACACATGGTAGTACACAACTATAATTCCAGCACTAAGGAAGTTGAGGCAGGAGGACTTCAAGTTCAAGGCCAGCCTGGTCAACACAGCAAGACACCATCACAACAAAAAAAACCAAAACAAACAGAAAAAAACCAAAGATGACAGGATGCCAACAGCATTCCTATTATCTGTTCAAATCTAAAGGTGAAAAATCTCACAGAAGAGATGGCAGGCCTCGACGAAAATATAGCCAAGCTGACCAAAGAGAAGAAGGCCCTCCAAGAGGCCCACCAGCAGACCCTGGATGATCTGCAGGCAGAAGAGGACAAAGTCAACACCTTGACAAAAGCTAAAACCAAGCTAGAACAGCAAGTGGATGATGTAAGCGTAAAAAACAAAGTTTTCCCCTCTTAAGATGAATGTAATAAACAATTGTGATATGAAACCATCAGTGAGACCCATAAGACTTTAACTGTTGGTTTGTAAATACAGTTCTTGTTCTATTTGTTGCATCTTTTAAGTTTTTCTTGAGTATCTGGCTGTGACATAAGGTTCAATGCTTAAGAACGTAAATAAAATTCATTATAAAATTTAGCTTGAAGGATCTTTGGAACAAGAAAAGAAGCTTCGTATGGACTTAGAAAGAGCCAAGAGGAAACTGGAGGGTGACCTAAAATTAGCCCAAGAATCCACAATGGATATAGAAAATGACAAGCAGCAACTTGATGAGAAATTCAAAAAGTAAGTATGATACAATTCAGCAATAACCTCCTTGTTGTATGTTAATGCAGAGGAAACATGTTTTAAAGGTCTCCAGAATATTACTTTGTGGTATGTAGGAAAAAATGAGTAATGATATCTTTGACTTTTTATTTAATGAAAATGGCATACTGTTGACTTATAAAGCATGTCCCACTCACTTTCTCAATGCCAGCAGTATTAAGTTCAATTATATAGAGATGAGACTGGTAAAAGCTACTCTGCTATTTTACTAGGAAAGAGTTTGAAATGAGCAATTTACAAAGTAAGATTGAAGATGAACAAGCTCTTGGGATGCAGCTGCAGAAGAAGATCAAGGAGCTACAGGCATGTCATAACCTCCACCTTTTCTGGGCATTATAGGGGGAAAATCTGCCATGAAATCACATTAACATTGACATTTCACTCCCAGGCCCGCATTGAGGAGCTGGAGGAGGAAATTGAGGCAGAGCGGGCCTCCAGAGCCAAAGCAGAGAAGCAGCGCTCTGACCTCTCCAGGGAACTGGAGGAAATCAGTGAGCGGCTGGAAGAAGCTGGTGGGGCCACTTCAGCCCAGATTGAAATGAATAAGAAACGGGAGGCTGAATTCCAGAAAATGCGCAGGGACCTGGAGGAGGCCACCCTGCAGCATGAAGCCACAGCAGCTGCTCTTCGAAAAAAACATGCGGACAGCATGGCTGAGCTTGGAGAGCAGATAGACAACCTGCAGCGGGTCAAACAGAAACTGGAGAAGGAGAAGAGTGAGCTAAAGATGGAGATTGATGACCTTGCTGGAAACATGGAAACTGTCTCCAAAGCCAAGGTCTTTCTTAATTTGTCCCTTTATTATCTTTATTTGCAGTGGTTCAAAATGACTGAGCTTATATATCACTATATCTAGTCAAATTGCACATAATTGGATGTTATCCAAAGTTTTTTCCTAACAGACATCATTGTATTGAACTGAATCACTTAAGTTTCCTATCTTATTTGCAGAAATCACTTCAAATATTGTTGCTATTCTCATGAAAGAATATAAAGACTTATCCAAAAACGATACTCTATATGATGTAGGATATAAATGATGTTCATTTTTCTAATCCAGTTTTGACAATCATGTATTCATTCATTTAGCCAAACTATGTTCCTCCATTACTTCCTATGCACTATGCAAGGCTTTGACCAAAAAGTAAATAAAATTCACCCTCTTGCCACAAGTAGTTAGAGATCTTCAAAGTCCAGCCTTCTGAGTAGAAATGTGTCATCTTTTCTTCTTCCCACTACAGGGGAACCTTGAGAAAATGTGCCGCACCTTAGAGGATCAGCTTAGTGAAGTGAAAACGAAGGAAGAAGAGCAGCAACGGTTAATAAATGAGTTGTCAGCCCAGAAGGCACGATTACACACAGAATCAGGTCAGTTAATAAACCCTGGCTTTTGAAGAGATGAATAAAAAGAGTCTCTCCCCATGAAACACAACTCATTCTTATGGGTGATACACACTCACTTATTATTTCTAAGTTGCTCTTTCATCTTTTTACTATAAAATAGTAAAAAGCAATGGTTCTAAGCTGCAATTGAAGGGAAAAATTAAGCTTCCTGGGCTTAGAAGATTTTTGTTGCCTCAGCATTAGTCAAAAAATATCCCATATCCTAAAATACCAAAGAAAGCTCATACACTTTAAAAGACACAAGAAATAACCCTCTCGATGCACTGAAGTTCTTGAATTGTTCTTTTCATCATATGAAATAATGGGGTTCACATTATTCCACTCTATAAATTATTCTTCACCTAGAAAACAGAGATAAATAACTTGAGTTTTGTCTTCCACAGGTGAGTTTTCAAGACAGCTAGATGAGAAAGATGCTATGGTTTCTCAGTTATCCAGAGGCAAACAAGCATTTACACAACAGATTGAGGAATTAAAGAGGCATATAGAAGAGGAGACAAAGGTGAGAATTCTCCAGTTGATACCTGCAATCACTTGAACCTGGCAACATGACACAGCATTGAACTAGCAATGATTGGAATAAAGTTTACATTATATACTTTTTGTTGGTCTAGGCCAAGAACGCCCTGGCCCATGCTCTACAGTCAGCCCGCCATGACTGTGACCTGCTGCGGGAGCAGTATGAGGAGGAGCAGGAAGCCAAGGCTGAGCTGCAGAGAGCAATGTCCAAGGCCAACAGTGAGGTTTCCCAGTGGAGGACCAAATACGAGACGGACGCTATCCAGCGCACGGAGGAGCTAGAGGAGGCCAAGTATGAGTTTTCAATGTGGGGGGGGGTATGGAGGAAAGAAATAAAAAGTAAAATCAGTGAAGGAATAACAGAAGAGAGTGAATATTCCAGTCATGGGGACAGACAAAAAATTTCATCCTATTTTATTTTCATCCTATTGTAGGGTGGTAGATTCCATTATATTCTCCTTCTTATAGCCCAGTGTGTCCAGTAGAGATTAGGATCAGTTCAGAGGCCACCCCTCATTATGCAGAAGCATCTTACATTTCTTTCCAACAAAACAGATTATTAGTTTTCAGCTTACCCTTCATAAATTAAGTAGAATTAATTTATTTTACTAGAAGACAAAATGGAGATAGAGACTGGTACATTTTTATGGATATTATAATTAATAATAATCAGTTTTTCCTTAGCTAGAGTGATGAATGTTCAGAATAAAACTATCATACAACCAGTATCAATGGATTTATTCACAAATTACACTATTTGTGGAATAAACTTCATGGGAGTTACACATAGAAGAAAAAAATTATATTCTTCCTAAATGTCATTTATCTCAGTAGCTGTTAAGAATTAAACCAAATGAGAGGACATGGCATTTTTATAGAAAGCATTCTATAGAGATGTGTTGGGTGGGAGAAATCACAAATTGGGTAGACTGGTTAAGGAAGCAGCAAATAAAACTTTAGAGGATATTTGAGAAATATAATAATGGAGTAATGCTTATTTTCTGAGGTCATGAAATACAGAAAGTTACTAGTTAATTATACAATCTTGAACATGTCACTCTGGATAAGTTTCTTTATTTGTACAGTAAGAGGACCGTGCTAGAAAATGCCTAAGGATCCTATTCAATGTTAACATATTTTTATGAGATATCTCCTATTCATAGTTGCCATTGCTTGCTCAGCTTAAATTCTTACTCATTCATATTCTCTCTCTCTCTTTCTTTCTCTCCCTCAAAATGGCTTCATAAAATATGTTTGACAGCACTTAAGATATATAAGAACTTACAAGGAAATACAGACTTTTAGGAGAGATAAAATGGGTACTATGAAGCAATTTAATTTAATTTTTGGTGAGAGTGGGGCTTGACCTCAAGAAATGATTTTAGAAAAACTTAACAACTTGTGTATAAAAATCTTGGGACAAATATATTTTCCTAGTCATCAGATTTATAGAGTTCATTGTGGTAATTTTGAATGTGCTCTTGGTCACTCACACTGACCAACCCTTCAGGAAGAAGCTGGCTCAGCGCCTGCAGGATGCTGAAGAACATGTAGAAGCTGCAAATTCCAAATGTGCTTCTCTTGAAAAGACGAAGCAGCGACTCCAGAATGAAGTGGAGGACCTCATGATTGATGTGGAAAGGTCTAATGCTGCCTGTGCAGCTCTTGATAAGAAGCAAAGGAACTTTGAC
Organism: Castor canadensis; assembly: GCF_047511655.1. Lineage (NCBI taxonomy): Eukaryota > Metazoa > Chordata > Mammalia > Rodentia > Castoridae > Castor > Castor canadensis. The sequence continues at coordinate 54,314,643 of NC_133396.1, read as the reverse complement.
AAGGTGGCTCCCAGTGACTACCTCCCTAGGGGGAAACTGGCATCATTTCTGCTTTCAGAGGCTAAGTATTGATGTATTTCCAGGTTCTTGCAGAATGGAAACAGAAATATGAAGAAACTCAGGCTGAACTTGAGGCCTCCCAGAAGGAGTCCCGTTCTCTCAGTACTGAGCTGTTCAAGGTAAAGAACGCCTATGAAGAATCCCTGGATCAACTCGAAACACTAAAGAGAGAAAATAAGAACTTGCAGCGTGAGTCCTTGTAATCATTCTATTTCAAAAAGGGTAGAAAGATCTTTTTGATTTTTCATTTTCCTCAATTGAACTTTGCTATTTTATTATGAAACAATAGAGGAGATTTCTGACCTGACTGAGCAAATCGCAGAAGGTGGAAAGCATATCCATGAACTGGAGAAAATAAAGAAACAAATTGATCAAGAAAAGAGTGAACTACAGGCCGCTCTAGAGGAAGCAGAGGTACATGTTTCATTGCTTACCTACAGTAAATTGAAAATAGTAAAAGAAACTGACATCCATCATGTTGCAAGCCTTTGGGAAAGATGCATATAAACAATGAAAATGCTGACTTACACCTTGGGAATACAGAACAAAAAGATTAAATAAAGATGTATGAAAATGTGTGGGTTATTTAAATGACTTTTTGGATAAATCACAACAATATGGGGAGCAAAAAAGTTTCTTTTCAGTAACCTAAATGTTCCTTGTATTAAGGCATCTCTTGAGCATGAAGAAGGCAAAATTCTTCGCATTCAACTTGAGTTAAATCAAGTGAAATCTGAGATTGATCGAAAAATTGCTGAGAAAGATGAAGAAATTGATCAGCTAAAGAGAAACCACCTCAGAGTCGTGGAATCAATGCAGAGCACACTTGATGCTGAGATCCGAAGCAGAAATGATGCCCTAAGGATCAAGAAGAAGATGGAAGGAGACCTTAATGAAATGGAAATCCAGCTAAACCACGCCAACCGCCAGGCTGCCGAGGCGATAAGGAATCTTAGAAACACACAAGGAATATTGAAGGTACACTGGTGTAAAACACATGGTGTCATTCAGTCAGTGTGCCATTGTAAAACTCAAATTTTAGTATTTTATGAGGACTACATGTTATAAATCATCTAAGTAATATAGCAGTCAGTTAAACCTTTTATTTACATAGTTAAAAATGAGCTTAATTTAGTTTGAAAGGCCCAGGAAAGAACTGGCTTTGTCATCTGCAGAGAAGACAAAGTGATAAGGGGTGGGAGACAGAATGATGAAAGTTTAACCACATGCTACTTAGTTTAACTGGACTTCCCAGATTTAAAATATAAAATAATACTATTGGACTGACTGATCACTAAGGATGCTCTCCTGACCCAAAATTTTGTAGATTTAGCTCTGGAATTTTTTTTTTATGATTCAGGATCTAAAATAATAAAACATTATGTTCTTTTGAATAGAAGTGCTACACTAAGCTTCCAAGAATTAGTCATTAAAAGTACTTGTAGATGTTCCTATCTAATCATACTCATATAACACTTGGACCTTAAGTTTGTATCTACTTTAATTGGAACATGAGTAAGAGTCCTTTTCTCTTTCTGCATAGGACACTCAGCTACATTTGGATGATGCTCTCAGAAGCCAAGATGACCTTAAAGAACAACTGGCAATGGTTGAGCGCAGAGCTAACTTGATGCAGGCTGAGATTGAAGAGCTTAGAGCATCCCTGGAACAGACAGAGAGGAGCAGGAGAGTAGCAGAACAAGAGCTTCTGGATGCCAGTGAGCGTGTGCAACTCCTGCACACACAGGTGAGGCTCAGGATCACAGATAAGCAAATGTACTCCCCAAAGCTCAAGACAATATGAGAGGGTAAATCTGTTACACAACAGGATTTAATGTTGGCATGGATCCCCTTCTGGAGTAATGAAAAATATACAGAGTTGGTGTAAGTACACACTGAGACTCAGCTAGTTTACAAGCATATTTATGGGCTGGCATAATCATGTGGATTTGAAATAATTTGGAGTTCTAAACTTATATAATGAAGCACAGAAGTCTGCTTGCAAATAGCCATCTACACAACATTGATAGCCATCTTGTCTTTTGCCACCCTACACTGCAAATAAGTAGGCGAAAAAGTAGAAAATAATATAGCACTCAATAATATTTCTGTATTCCATATGCAGATAAAGCTAACCTTATGAAATATAAAAAGAAGCTCTTGAGTTCAAATTCATGGAGGCCATAATTAGTGCTAGTTATCATTTGTTATTTCAATTGATTTGATAAATAAATGGTATATATTCTTGCAATGGCTAATAAGCAGCAATTGTAGTATACATTTATTTACCTTGGGAAGATGTTCACAAAATAGTAAGTGAAAAAAAATCAACATAAAAATGATACAGGATGTACCAAACACAGTGATGCAAACTTATAATTCTAGGCTGAGGCAAGAGGATTGTGAGTTCGACACCAGTTAGACTCTATTATGAGTTCAAAGACAGCCTGACCTACAAAGGGAGATCCTGTCTAAAAAAAAGATACAGGTTGCATTTTTTTTTTTGTTAAAAACATACTGGAAACAACCAAAAAGAAAAAAACACAAATGTTATTGTTATCTCTCATTAGTGAGACTACAATGATTTTTTGGTCTCTTTTATGCTAATTTTCATGTTCTTTTTTTTTTTTTACAATGAACATGTTATTTGTATTTTTGAAAGTTGCAATATGTATAAACAGCCATTATGGAAATGTTAAAATCATATAATACAAATAATTTTTAAATGAAATTAATGTGTAGTACTTTTCTTACTCATTATGAGTACCTAGAATTGACTGAATATTTTAAATACTGTCAACTTTCCAAAAGCACAAGGATTCTTGATTTCTTTGTGAACCAACAGTGATGCTATTTATACATTTTTATATGTATCCAACCAATATGAATGAGCAGCTAAATTTTTTCATCAGCTGTGTGATACTACACAATACAGTACTTTAAATTTGAGGGACTTTACTTTATGCTTACAAATATCACCAATAACAACTGAATGTGTTTGGTATTGGAAATTAAATTTTACCTGGAATAATTCTAAAATTTTTTGAACAAAGTAAGGATAGAGAAACAAAAGGCATAATTGGATTTGTTTTTTATTCTGAACATTTCTTGTGATCAACAATTTATGCCTGTGCATGCTAATTCAAACAACAATATGAATGGTTATAATTAAATGTGATTTTCCTCTTTTTTTATTAATTTGCAACAGAACACCAGCCTGATCAACACCAAGAAGAAGCTGGAGACAGACATTTCTCAAATCCAGGGGGAGATGGAGGACATTGTCCAGGAGGCCCGCAATGCAGAAGAGAAAGCCAAGAAGGCCATCACTGATGTGAGCAGAGGGTGATGCAGTGGTAGGAAATCTTGAGTCTTGCTGTGCTACCTCAGCTCTTCACTTACTCTGTTTTGTTGCTCACCAGGCGGCCATGATGGCTGAGGAGCTGAAGAAAGAGCAGGACACCAGCGCCCACTTGGAGCGGATGAAGAAGAACATGGAACAGACGGTGAAGGACCTGCAGCACCGTCTGGATGAGGCTGAGCAGCTGGCACTGAAGGGTGGCAAAAAGCAGATCCAGAAACTGGAGGCCAGGGTGTGTGTCCACAAATTCATTCAATTTTCAGTCTGCTCTGTTGCGTTAAAACACAACTGTTAAATGCCTATTTTCTCTTCCAGGTGAGGGAACTTGAAAATGAGGTTGAAAATGAACAGAAACGCAATATTGAGGTTGTCAAAGGTCTTCGCAAACATGAGAGAAGAGTGAAGGAACTCACATATCAGGTAAATGGTCTTTTCATATTTGCCAGGCCTATAGCTCTTGAGAAAAAAGAATAGTACAATGTTTTCAAATAATGGCACTACCTACATGCTACCTCTTTCAGACTGAGGAGGACCGCAAGAATGTTCTCAGGCTGCAGGACTTGGTGGACAAATTACAAACTAAAGTGAAAGCTTACAAGAGACAAGCTGAAGAGGCTGTAAGTATCTCCACAGTAACAGAGAAGGGTATAGGTGCACATCCAGGTCTTTGTGGGGACTTGAAGTCTGTATAATTTATGGGGCTTTCTTTAAGGCAATGAACACAAAACTGGGAATACAAAATTAGGTAGGAAAATGAATATTTATTTGGAATAAGAAAAATTTGCTACAAATTACAATTTAGAGATTGTTGTTCATTTCTTCTGAAACCTCTTTAGGCAACTTACAAATACTTCTTGACCGCAATGCTCTTCCTATCTAGAACACTCTGAACTCCCAGCACTCATAGCAGCCTATGCAAATACAGATCTGAACTATTCTAAGCCTCACTTAACTTCATGATAAATCTTTCTATGGACTTTTTTCTTCAATTCATCGTTCTCATCCTGTTAATTCTGAAATCTTCCTTAAGATTCTCTGTACCCAATACCACCACTGTATCTATTTTTAAAGTTTATTTTACAGAAACAATATTGAATCTGATCTCTGCCCTTTTGAGCTCCCTTTTGTCACAGCAGCATCTTCTTTTTGCCAGAAAGAGTCAAATGAAAGAGACTGAAGAGGGGGGATTGTAAGCACACTCATTCAGATAGGCAAGTTTGTGGGATACTCTGCCCACAAATAAGTGTGTCACCAAATGACAGAATTTTTTGCTTCATTTATTTATGAAAATAAATCCATAACTGTTTTAGTAACAAAAGCAATTACAATCAGAAAATGTCAAATTTTCTTGTTCTCTCAAATGCATTTCTGCTCTCAGGAGGAACAATCCAATGTCAACCTTGCCAAGTTCCGCAAAATCCAGCACGAGCTGGAGGAAGCCGAGGAGCGGGCTGACATTGCTGAGTCCCAGGTCAACAAACTACGGGTGAAAAGCCGGGAAGTTCACACCAAAGTCATAAGTGAAGAGTAATTCATCCTACTGCTGAAAGGTGACCAAAGAAACGCACAAAATGTGAAGTTTCTTTGTCACTTTATATCAAGAAAATAAAATTCTCAGAGAATTTTTCAACTTAAAAGATGTATTTATCTCTTAATTATAAGCTCTATTATGCTATTAGAACTAATTCATTTCAACATTTGCTGGGTTCTTACTGTGCACAAAGATGATGCATAATGTGGGCGGTGAACTGACTTTAAGAAAGGCCAGCAAAATAAAGTGATCAGAGAATGAAAGAGTTATAAGTGCACCCTCAATTCCACTCAACCCATTTTATTTGCATACCAAGAATATGTCTGGTACAAAAATGGACGCCAAGAAAATGACACCATCCCTGTCTCTGAGGAACTCAAAACAGTGAGGGAGATAATTCAAACAGATTTGGTACAGCATACATACGTTCAGAGAAATATAAAGTGCAGCAACAATATAAAGTGAGCTGCTAGCCTGGGGCATCCAAAAACACTTCCCAAAGGGGACTGTAAACTCACCTCAAAAATGAGTAGACAGTTAATTAGGTGACAGAAAAAAGGAGATGGTCATTCTAAGAAGAGAAAACAAGCATGAAATTTCATAGTAGTTTAGGCACAGGTTTCATGAGCAATGTGTAGCAGATGAGGCCAAATACAGATATTAAGCCTTGATCATGAACCGTGTAACCCCACATGCAGTGCTGGGGAATTGGTGAATCAAACTGGTCAAATTTTTTGAGGAGAGTTGACTCAACTCTGGCAACAGTATGAAGGAAGGAATGAGTAGGATAGGAATTCCAGATCAGAGCCTGGAAGACTATTTAAAAGGTATGGTCCAAATTAGAGGCAATGTGATAGAATGAACAAGAAGACAGAGTGAAAGCAGGGTTCTCATACTGGCATAAAAAGTGGTGAGAAAGCACTGAAGACATTAGTCACAGCATTCAAAACTTCCAGTTACTTTGTGGTTATAGAATTTTGGAAGAAATTCTTTTTGTCAGAACTTTTTTCCTCTCCAAGAAAAATGGACAGAACATTTCAGAAATCTTCATGTTGACCTTCTCCTTTCTACAGACAATTCTGCTTATCAAGAAACTTGATTCTCAGTACCTTACATATTTTAAGAAGGAAAAAAAAGGGAATTTATTTCTTAACTTCAAAAGAGAATATGACTGAAATTTTATCATAGCTATTGCCCTAGTGATTTTTTTCTTTGATACTTTCTTGAAACTTAAAATTTGGTTTCACTGCATGGATATTCAAAAATAAATAGCAGAATACCAATTTATTCTTTTACTGTGGTGGATATCCCTTTTGGATATCCCTTTCTAATGAGGAGGCTGCCTTTGAGAAATCTTCCCCAGTGTAGGAATCCTAATTATAATGAGGAGCTTGTTTCAGAAGAAGAGAAGTTTAAAAGGATAGAAAATAATTAAGAGGACTATTTCACCTAAGCCATGATGAAGACTAATGAAATATCCTGCTTATAGTAGATATTTATTATCAGATTTTAATTAAGCTCTGTAGAGTTAACTTATTGACCTCAAAACCACTGAGCAATTGTTTTATTATTCTGTCTCCCAACTATTTAAATAATTGCTTATGTAGAGAGTTAAAAGTGGATTCCACTGTAAATGGGAATAAAGCAGTAAGCATATATAGTCACAGTTACTCTGGTTAGTATTCTTCCTCATCTTCCTCACAGACTAGGTGATTTATAGACCTAATCTGCTATGCCTGCTTTGTTCTGATATGTTTGCTTTGTTCTATATACTAGAACAAAGCCATGCATGATAATCCAGAACTACTTATAAAACTCTTTGCCTTTAATTGATATGAGGCATAACTGACATTTGAAAAATGTTTCTAACCAATTGATGTTGCATATACAAACCCAAATAGCATGCATAGGGAAGACAGTCTCTAAGAATGAACAAATTTGAATAAGAAGAATGAACAAATTTAAATTAGGAGAAATTAGGGAAAATGGGGATTGTTTATATCTGATTCCTACCTGATCACAGCACTACCACTGTAATGGAAAGAAACTGAGACTGGAAGAAGATTGTGAAATATAATAAAAAGCAAGAGATCTTTTTTTCTCTACCTTATAAATCTATTTAAAATGCACATACAGGAAACTAGGCAGAGATACCAATCAGGCACCATGGCACTAGTAACATCCCCAAAGAACCTGCAATAAGATCCGTTTCTTTTCTTCACATGTTATGAGGACTTAAAGAAAAAAAGAAAATTATTAGAACAGTGTTGTACTGTTACTTGGCAATATCATGACTCCTTTTCTCTTAACTCCAATGCTCAAATAACCAAGCACAGATAAAGAACAGAAAAAAACCTCAAGTTCCCTCCACTCCCAAACATTGCTTTTCCTTTTATCTATCTTATCTCCAAATCTCCTACAATTAAACACCAAATTCTTGGATCCTTGAGTATATTCACTTTACTTAATCTCTTAATAACATTTCAACTAACACCCTAACAAGTTGTTGGCTGACCAACTAAGAAGGTATCTAAATTAAGTGCATCCTTGACGTGTGCCTGAATGTGGGGGGAGGGAGAGAGGAGAATAAGAGAGCAGGGAGAGAAGAAAATCCATATACAAAGGTCATTTAGTTACAACTTAGATGAAGGCTGAACCTAAACATGAAGTCTTCCACTTATCATTCCTCAAGAGTCGAGGAATTTGAGGGTTCTCAAATTTAGCATGCATCAGAATAATCTGGAGGTCTTGTTTAAACACAGATTTCTTAACTTAGGACCTCACATTTGCTAGACAGGCATTCATACCACTGAGTCACTATGTCGACCCTTTCTTATGATGGGTTTTTAGAGATAGGGTCTCTTGAACTATTTCCTCGGGGCTGGCTTCAGACCATGATCCTCCTGATCTCTGCCTCCTGAGTAGCTAGGATTACAGGTGTGAGCCACCAGCACCTGGCTTCCAAAGTTTCTAATTCAGGTCTAGGTCAGAAGAATTTGCATTTTTATTTGCATTTCTAAGTTTCCAGGTCAGGATGCTACTACCTTTCAGGGACTACACTCTGTTTGTTTGTTGATGGGAGTGGGGTTTGAACTCTGGGCTTCCCGCTTGCAAAGCAGGCCCTCTACCACTTGAGCCACACCCCCAGCCCATCTGGGATTCTACTCTGAAAGCCACAGCTTTACATTAATCACCAAATCTTTCAAAAAGAAAACAAACTAAATTCGATAGCCCCACATTTACACCTACAAGTTAAGCCATAACTGCTCTGGGCCTCAGTTTCTTTATTTATTGGATGAGGGGGTTGAGCTCATAAAATCCAACCTAAAAACATCTCTAAAATCCAACCTAAATGTTTTTGATTTCAAGCACTGTCAGTGATAGTGATACAATTATCGTATCTTACACTATAAAACCCTTTGTTTCATGTGCAATTTGCCAGTCACTGGATTCTCACAGCCCTGTGAGACCCAGAATCCTTTTGGAAACTGAGGTACAAGGAGGCTTGTCAAAAGGTGTATGACTAATGATAGAGTTATACTGGAGCAAGATCCTCAAATTTTTCATCCTGGAAGGAATACACTGTCCTGGATTTCTACCCTACCTTGAAATGAAAGACTCTGATGACATCCATACCTTAGAAATAAAGTCGGTAATCTGTCATTTCACCCAAGCAGCAGAAGAGTTTCTACTTGTCACCTGGTTATTCATACAGCTTGATCCTTAATGCCTGCAAGATTCTAGTCAAATGATACCTTATTATAGAGGTCTGCCATGGCTACTCAGTATCAGGAGGTAAGTGACACCTTGCCCAGCCAACTATACTTCTTTCCTCCTTGATTTGCATTATTTCTATCTATGGCAGTCATCAACACTTGGTTATTATTTAATTTGTTTAATATCCATCTTCTCTGCTAAAATATAAACTCTACAAAGGCAGACAGTTTGTTTGGTTCACTATTGAAAATCTGTTAAGTTGGACATTGCCTAATACATAACAGGTGTTCAAGAAATATTTGTGGAACGAATGAAAACTTTAATAAGAACTTATGCCATGTATAATACTAGGTATATATTAAAAAAAATATCCTAAATCAGAAGATATTCCTTTCTTAGGAATCACTACAACTACAAAAAATTCAATAAAAAGCCTTTCTCTTCCAAGGTGATGGAGTAGTTGTACTTTTAGCTATTTTTCCCACTAAGGACAACTAAAAGCCCTAGACATTACATATAAAATTCGTATAAGAGATTCTGAAAGATGGAGAGAAGATGGAACAACTAGGGACTTCAGGAGCAAGGAATGATGTGGTAGTAAGTTTTCTTTTTGCATTATATGCCCCAAACTTGAAGCTGAGAAGCAGACAACATAGAAATGCCAATAAGTACAGATAAAAAAGGAAAAGAATGATATCCCAATGAAAACTTTTCCCTCTAGGCAGAGGACAAAGAAATGGGCAGCCTAGCAATAAAGGAAACTTGTAGTAAACAACTGCTCTACTCAACCCAACCAAAACAGAAAGAAAAAAAAAAAACCTGTGGCCCCATCTCACCCCCAACGAAATCTCAGAGGAAAGTCTCTACTTCCATCTTTGTGAGACTGTAATGAGGTCCCCAACACTCCTATTGGAGTGATGTCAAGAAAGGCCAACTAGGAAGATGAGGTTTTTCATCCCATTACTGGCCAGTAATGGGTCCCCACCAGTAGTGTCAATAGAGATAATACTGAAATCCTTGACTCACACCACCATGCAGCAATGAGGCACTTCTTGTCCTTCCCACTTTAGAAGACACCTAGAAGAAAGTCATCACTTTCACTGCTGCCCAGTGGTAATAAGACTATCCCATCCAGAAGTAAAGAGACCCTCCCTCAGGTGCCAACAAAAAGGAACCTGCATTTCTACTCACTACCTGAAAAGAACAGGTGGCACTCTCCTTTCCTTGTCAGAGCAGTGTTAGAAAACTCTAGACAAAAAGTTTAAATAAGATCCAAGTCCAAGAACATAATGTAAAATGTCCTAGTTTCAACTGGAATCACTCAGCATACTAAGAAAATTTCACACTGAATGAAAAGATAATTCATATCCATACAAAAAGGGACACCAGAAAGGTAATTATGTAGTTATAAAATAAAAAATACATTTCCTCTTTCTTACCTGACTTAAAAAGAAATTATATAAGATAATATACATGTAATGTATTATTGGGCCTATAATCATAAATAACATAAATAAATGTAATATCTATGTGGTATACTTGCCAATATATCACAAAGATGGTGTATGAGAACAAAACTGTATTGGGCTAAGGAAATAACCAAACAATAATTTTTAAAATGTGTTGTCAAACAAGGGAATTGGACTTTGATCACATGATAAAGTGAGAACACACAAGGAAGATATGAGGATAGGTAAGACACACAAAAAACTAGATAGCATTTGTTGCCCTCAACGCAGAGAAACTAAAGCAGATACTTTAAAGCAACTGAGGCCAATAGGAGAAGGGGACCAGGAGCTAGAGAAAAGGTTAGTTCAAGAAGAATTAACTTAGAAGGTAACACACATGTACAGGAAATCAATGCATGTTAACTCCCTGTATAGCTAGTCTTATCTCAACTAGCAAAAACCCTTGGTCCTTCCTATTATTGCTTATACTCTCTCTTCAACAAAATTAGAGATAAGGGCAGAATAGTTTCTGCCTGGTAGCGAGGGGTAAGGGGGGTTAAGGGAGGAGTGGGGAGGGTAAGGGAGGGTGTTGGGGGGAAGCAGGGAGAATGACCCAAACAATGTATGCACATATGAATAAAATAAAAATTAAAAATAAATAAATAAAATGTGTTGTCAAGTTTTTAACACAAAGAAACTAAAATATACTATATATAAAATAAAATTAAAAACTAGAGAAAAGGGAATAAAGCTATGTAAGAGTAACATTCCTATATACCAATGGGATTAATCCAGTAGATATCTGAAATTGAGTCTCCTATGTTAAGAAGCATATGATAAACCATACAGCAACCATTAAAAAAATGAAAAATTATTAAAGAAATTAAAATATTATATTAGAGACTGAGGATGTAGCTTAGTGGCAGAGTGCTTGTCTGGTATATGCCAAAAAAAATGCCAGCACCATAAAAATTGAATTAGAAAATACTTGGTGCAAAATAAAACAGTAAAGGAAGAGCAGAAGAGCAAAAAAGCATGAAGCATTTTGAAATTAATTCTAACTCTATAAGCAATAACATTACATTTGAATGGATTAAACAATCCATCAAAAGATATGTCAGGGCTAGAGGCATAGCTCAAGTGGAAGAATGCCTACCTAGCAAGTGTGAGGCCCTAAGTTCAATCTCCAGAACAGGCAAAAAAAAAAAATCCTTATAAAAAAAATTTTGGTCAGAACTGATTTAAAAAAAACTCAATCCAATATATGTCATCAATAGCAGCCAAAAATACAAATAAATTGAAAATAAAAGAACAGAAAACAGTACATCTTGAAACTGCAACCATAAGATAAGCTGGGAACAGCTATACTGACAAAAAAACAAAACAGACTTCAAAAAATTACCTACTAAAAAATGTATCTACTATGAGAGACAAAGAGAGACATTTTATAATGATACATTCAACATCATACACCATTTGCACATATAAAACAGCATGAAAACCTGGGAAGCAAAAACTGACAGAAATAAAGGAAGAAACAAACAATTCAAGAATAATAACTCCAAAACCAACTTTCAATAATGGATGAAACACTGAACAGAAGATCAAACAATATGAGAGAGAGAGAAAGAAATTGAGAAAGAAGTCATGAAAAACACTTTTAATTAATTAAAAGGATTGAAATGACATGAATGTTTTATGATCACAAAGGAATGAAAGTAGAAACCAACAGTAGGAAAAAATTTGGGGAACTCACAAATATGTAGAAATCAAAAAGAAAACTACAAAATACTTTGAGATAAATGAAAATGAAAATAAAAGATACAAAAACACATTGAATGCAGTTAAAAACAGTGTTAAGAGGGAAATTTATAGCTATTAATGCCTATATTAAAAAAGCAGAAAGATTTCAAATCAACAACCTGACCTTTCACCTTAAGGCATATGAAATAGAAAAGCAAACTAAATTCAAAGTAAGCAAAGGAAAGGAAAAAATAAAGACTCAAGTGGAAATTAATGAAACACAGAATGGAAAAACAATACATAAAAGTATAGTTCAAAATCCCTCATGGATGAAAAACCCCTTAAAACTTTTTGGAAAGTGAAATACAACAATACTTTAACAATATATGAAAATAAAAACTGTAATAGTGAGGAGAATCCAAGATGGTGACTAGGCACAGAAGCAGACAGTGTGAGCTCCATGAATCAAAAATCTTGCTGAGACGCTTGAGCCACACTTGGCGGAAATAAAGCAGCAAGGAGAATCAAGACTTTGACACCCTGAACCCACAGCCCATAGAAAGCTTCTCCACACCATGTTACAGTGAGAAAACAGGAGGGCTCCTGTTGTCCTCAGATGCTGGCTCCAAACCTGCTTGGGAGACATTCAACATACCAAACAGGTAAGCACCAAGCAGCACACAGGATTCCCCCAGCCACCCCTGGGATAAACCAGCATAACCCTTGGACAGACTGATCTGCCCCCCCGCCCCACAAAAAAAATAACAAAAAACTGAATAAACAACAAACTGAAAACTAGCACACAGCAGAGGGGGCGGGAACCTGAGAAGGGGGGAGGAGGAAGGAGCTGATCTCCACAGCGAACTTCAGTAAATAAATGGCTGGAAAGGTAGAAGGGCCGGCAGCAGGCAGGAGATACGCTGCTGCCTGAAATAGGGCAGGTAGTGGTCCAAAAGCTCCTCTCCTGAGCCAGTGAGCAACATCCAAAGTCAAACAACACTGCAAAATTGAAAAAAATCAGCAAACCATCACAACACACTGACAGCAGGGAGCTGGCTGATGGGTCACTGACCTTGCCCCAGAGAAAGGGGGCAAGGCAAACAAACAAGCTCACAGTAAACCAACACAGCAAAAACCCAACTCCAAAGCAGGACAGCTGGTGGGCAACAGAGCTGATCTCCGGAATCTGAGGACAACATACAAACTTAAACTGCCACACCCCACTAAGGGAGGAGCTGACCAAGCAGCTGCCTCTGAAAGACAGAAGAAGAAAATAATAAACACTACCCACCACTTGGTGAGACTACAACAGAGCTTTTGCTTAAATACTAACATCAGGACTGGATGCTGGAGGAGTAACACCAGAACTTAAATTAAAACTGAAATTCTATTGTTCCTGAACCTGGAATTTTTGTTTGTTTGTTTGTCTGTTTGTTTCCTTTGTTTCTTATTTGTTTGTTCATCTCTCCCCATTGATTTCTTTGAGGTTTTTTTTTTTTTTTTGGTTAGTATTACTATTGTGAATTAGCTAATACTAAATTACACCCAGACCAGGGAAAGAAATAGCACACACAAACTTAATTACAAACCCAATACAGTCACAAAAACAAAATTAAACCAAGGGAAAGAAAACATGTGACTCAAACCACCAACAAGCCTATCAAGAACATAGTTGCACAGTACCAAGTGGAGTGATAGGAAGACAAAAAAGAGATGGAAATCATTCTCCCCGCAAGAATAATTTAATACAGGATTTAGAGGGAAATGAAGAAAATGGATACCCAATTCTGGACACCAACAAAACGAAGATAAACGACACCAAGGAACCCAACAATGTCCACAAGAATGTCCTTAAAGAAGAAATCCTGCAAGCTATCACTGAGAATTTCATGGAGATGTTACCAGACATGGTTAACCAAAACATACAAGAGGCATTCAAGAAATTTCAAGACACCAAAAATAAAGAACACGAGAAGACACAGAAACAAATAAATGAACTCACAGGAGCCCTAAATAAACACCAAAGTGAAACAGAGAACACTATAAATAGAGAGATAAATGAATTAAAGACAAAAATAAACAATATTAAAGAGGAAGTGACCCATCATATGGAAAACCTCAGGAAAAAAAATGAAGCAGAAATACAAAACACAATGGAAGGCCACTCCAGCAGTTTAGAGCAAGCAAAAGACAGAATCTCAGAACTTAAAGATAAAATGGAAATTAAAGGAAAAACTGAAGAGCTATTAGTCAAACAACTCAAGACCTGTGAAAGGAATATGCAAGAACTCACTGACTCCATCAAAAGACCAAACCTGAGAATCATGGGCATTGAAGAAGGAGAAGAGGTGCAAGCAAAAGGGATTTGTAATATATTCAACAAAATAATAACAGAAAATTTCCCAAACCTAGAGAAAGCTATGGCCATTCAGGTACAGGAAGCCTCCAGGGCACCAAATAGACTTCGCCAAAATAGAACAACCCCCATGACATACTATCATTAAAACAACAAGCACAGAGAATAGAGAAAGAATATTGAAGGCTGTAAGACAGAAAAAACAAACATACAAAGGTAAACCCATCAAATTCACAGCAGTTTTCTCAACAAAAACCTTAAAAGCAAGAAGGGCATGGAGTGAAGTATTCTGGGCACTGAATGAAAACAACTTCAACCCTACGATATTCTACCCAGCAAAACAATCATTCAAAATAGATGGAGCAATAAAAGTCTTCCACAATAAGCAGAAACTAAAACAATATACAACCACCAAGCCACCACTACAGAAGATTCTTCAAGGAATTCTGCACACAGAAAATGAAAGCAAATAAAACCATGAGAGGACAAGCAGCACCAAACCACAGGAGAAGAAAAGACAAGGAATCAGAGAGTAACATTAATTCAGCTGCAAACAATCAAACCCTTAAACAACAAAAACAACTAAATGACAGGAATCACCACATACCTATCAATATTAACAGACTTAACTACCCTATCAAAAGACACCATTTGGGAAACTGGATTAAAAAGGATGATCTAACAATCTATTGTTTAATAGAGACCCATATCATTGACAGAAACAAGCACTGGCCTGGGGTGAAAGGCTGGAAGATTTACCAAGCCAATGACCCCTGAACACAGGCAGGAGTAGCAATACTTATCTCAGACAAAGTAGACTTCAAAATTACATTGACCAAACGAGATAAAGAAGGACACTACACATTAATAAAAGGGGAAATACACCAAAAGGAAATAACAATTATCAACCTATATGCACCCAACGTCAGTGCACCCAATTTCATCAAACATACTCTGAAGAACCTAAAAGCATATATAGACTCCAACACAGTGGTAGTGGGGGACATTAATAACTCCCTATCACCAATAGATAGGTCATCCAAACAAAAAATCAATAAGAAATTCTAGAACTAAATCATACCATAGATCAAATGGAACCAGCTGATGTCTACAGAATATTTCATCCAACTTCCCCACAACATACATTTTTCTCAGCAGCCCATGGAACTTTCTCCAAAATTCATCATATCTATGGCACAAAGCAAGCCTCAGCAAATATAAGAAAATAGAAATAATCCTGTGCGTTCTACCTGATCACAATGCATTAAAATTAGAACTCAACAACAAAAACAACAGTAGAAAATATGCAAACAATTGGAAGCTGAACAACACATTGCTCAGTTATCAGTGGGTCATAACTGAAATAAAAGAGGAAATTAAAAGGTTCCTGAAAGTTAATGAAAATGAAAACATGACCTACCAGAACCTATGGGACACAGCAAAGGCAGTCCTAAGAGGAAAGTTTATAGCCAGGAATGCATATATTAAAAGGACAGAAAGATCTCAAATCAATGACCTAATGCTACATCTCAAACTCCTAGAAAAACAAGAACAAGCAAAACCCAAAACAAGCAGAAGGAGAGAAATAATAAAAATAAGGGCAAAAATTAATGAAATAGAAACAAAAAAAAAAAACTTACAAAGAATCAACGAAACAAAAAGCTGGTTCTTTGAAAAAATAAACAAGATTGACAGACCCCTGGCAAACCTGACTAAAATGAGAGAAAAAACCCAAATCAGTAAAATTAGAAATGCAAAAGGGGAAATAACAACAAACACCATGGAAATCCAGGGAATCATCAGAGACTACTTTGAGAACCTGTATTCCAATAAATTTTAAAATCTTGAAGAAATGGACAAATTTCTAGATACTTATGACCACCCAAAATTGAACTGAGAGGATATTAATAACCTGAATAGATCTATAACACAAAATGAACTGAAGCAGCAATCAAGAGTCTCCTAAAACAGAAAAGTCCAGGATCCAGGACCTGATTCATTCTCAGCTGAATTCTATCAGACCTTTAAAGAAGAACTAATACCAACTCTTCTTAAACTTTTCACAAAACAGAAAGGGAAGGAATACTGCCTAACTCATTTTATGAAGCCAATATTACACTCATCTCAAAACCAGACAGAGAGACCTCCAAAAAGGAGAACTATAGGCCAGTCTCCTTAATGAACATCGAAACAAAAATCCTCAATAAAATAATGACAAACTGAATCCAACAACATATCAGAAAGATCATTCACCACGACCAAGTCAGCTTCATCCCAGGGATGCAGGGGGTGGTTCAACATATACAAATCTATAAATTTAATACAGCACATTAATACAAAGACAAAAACCACTTGATCATCTCAATAGGTGCTGAAAAAGCCTTTGATAAGATCCAACACTACTTCATGATAAAAGCTCTAAGAAAACTAGGAATAGAAGGAATGTACCTCAACACTGTAAAGGCTATATATGACAAATCTACAGCCAACATCATACTTAATGGAGAAAAACTAAAACCATTTCCCCTAAAATCAGGAATGAGACAAGGGTGCCCACTATCCCCACTCATAATCAACATAGTACTGGAATTCCTAGCCAGAGCAATTAGGCAAAAAGAAGAAATAAAAGGAATACAAATAGGTAAAGAAACTGTCAAAATATCCTTATTTGCAGATGACATGATCCTATATCCTAAAGACCCAAAAAACTTTACCCAAAATCTCTTAGACACCATAAACAGATACAGCAAAGTGGCAGGATACAAATTCAACTTACAAAAATCATTAGCTTTTCTATATACCCACAATGAAAAATTTGAGAAAGAATATATGGAAACAATTCCATTTACAATAGCCTAAAAAAAAAATCAAACACCTAGGAGTAAACTTAACAAAGGATGTGAATGATCTCTACAAGGAGAACTACAAACCTCTGAAGAAAGAGATTGAAGAAGACTACAGAAGGTGCTAATGTCTCCCGTGCTCATGGATTGGTAGAATCAACACAGTAAAAACGGCTATACTACCAAAAGCAATCTACATGTTTAATGCAATTCCCATCAAAATCCCAATGACATTCGTCACAGAGATTGAAAAATCTACCCTAAAGTTCATTTGGGAACACAAGAGACCATGAAAAGCCAAGGCAGTACTCAGCAAAAAGAGCAATGCTGGAGGTATCACAATACCCAACTTCAAACTATATTACAAAGCAATAGCAATAAAAACAGCATGGTACTGGTGCAAAAACAGACATGAAGACCAGTGGATCTGAATAGAGGACCCGGATATGAATCCACACAGATATGCCCACCTTATTTTTGACAAAGGTGCCAAAAACATACGATGGAGAAAAGACAGCCTCTTCAACAAATGTTGCTCGGAAAAGTGGTTATCTGCCTGCAAAAAACTGAAAGTAGATCCATGTTTATCACCCTGTACTAGTATCAACTCAAAATGGATCAAGGACCTTAATATCAGACCTGAAACTCTGAAGTTAGTATAGGAAAGAGCAGGGAATACTCTGGAGGCAATAGGTATAGGCAAGGACTTCCTCAATAGAACCCCAGCAGCTCAGCAACTAAGAGAAAGGATGGACAAATGGGACTACATAAAATTAAAAGGCTTCTGTACAACAAAAGAAATGGTCTCTAAACTAAAGAGACCATCCACAGAGTGGGAGAAAATATTTGCCAGCTATACATCAGACAAAAGACTGATAATCAGAATATACAAGGAGCTCAAAAAACTAAACTCTCCCAAAATCAATGAACCAATAAAGAAATGTACAACTGAACTAAACAGAACTTTCTCAAAAGAAGAAATTCAAATGGCCAAAAAACACATGAAAAAAATGCTATCTCTGCCCATAAAGGAAATGCAAATCAAAACCACACTAAGATTCCACCTCACTCCTGTTAGAATAGCTATCATCAATAACAACAACAGATGTTGGTGAGGATGTGGGGAAAAAGGAACCCTCATACATTGCTGGTGGGAATGCAAGCTAGTGCAACCACTCTGGAAAACAATATGGAGGGTTCTTAAAAAGGCAAACACAGATCTGCCATATGATCCAGCAATACCACTCCTAGGGATATACCCAAAGAATGCGACTCAGGTTACTCCAGAGTCACCTGCACACCCATGTTTATTGCAGTACTATTCACAATAGCCAAGTTATGGAAACAGCCAAGATGCCCCACTACTGGCAAATGGATTTTAAAAATATGGTATTTATACACAATGGAATTTTACTCAGCCATGAAGAAGAATGAAATCTTATCATTTGCAAGTAAATGGATGGAACTAGAGACATAAATGGGTGGAACTGTAGACATAAATGGGTGGAACTAGAGAACATCATTCTGAGCGAGGTCAGCAGACTCAGAAGACCAAAAATCGTATGTTCTCCCTCATATGCAGACTTTAGATCTAGGGCAAAGGCAGTAATGTTGCTGGACTTGGGTCACATGCTAAGGGGAAAGCACATATGGAAGGAATGGGATAGGTAGGAAACCCAAAACTTGAAAGTGTTTGATGTCCCCATTGCAGAGGAACTAATACAGAAACCTTAAAGCAACAGAGGTCAATATGGGAAGGTGACTGGGAAGTAGTGAAGAGGTCAGATAGAGATGAATCAATTTGGGTTGTAATACACTTGTGCATGGAAGCAATGCTAGGAATCTCTCGGTATAGCTATCCTTATCTCAACTAGCAAAAACGTTATGTCTTTCTTATTGTTATTGCTTATGTCTACTCTTCAACACAACTGGAGAAAAGGGCAGAACAGGTTCTGCCTGGAAGCAAGAAGGGTGGGGGAGAAAGTGAGAGGGTACGGGGGAAGAAATGACCCAAACAATGTATAGACATATAAATATATGAATAAAGAAAAAAACAATAATAATAATAAATCTAACCATTGCAAGAAGGCAGTGTAGTTTTAGTATATAAAATAAATAAATAAAATATAGAATCACAGATTTAAAAAGATAGACTAGAATGAAAGATAAAATCATATGATTACCTCAATAAATTTAGTAAAGCATGTGTCAATATCAAAAACTGATTCATGATTTTAAATAGTGGTTTTATTCTTTGGTGGCAATGGAATTTGAACTCAGGGCCTCACACTTGCTAGGCAGGCACTCTTACCACTTGAGCCACTCCACCAGCTGATTTGATTTTTAAAACACAAAAACAAAAGCTCTCAGCAAATTGGCAATAAGTGAAAACCCTCTTTATGTAATAAGAGCCATTACAAAAAATGTACAACTAAAATATCTTGTTTAATGATAAAACAAAAAAAAATTTGTGCTTAAAATTAGTTTGAAAGCAAAGATGTCTGCTTTCACCATTTGTATATACCTGCTAATACATAACTTAGTTAATACAATTCAAGAAAAGGAAATGAAAGGTAAAAAAATTGAAAAAATTAAGTAAAACTATATTTGTAGATGACAAAATTGTATATATAGAACATTTAAACAAGTCTATAAAAAAGTATTTGATTCAAGAAGTATATTAAGGGAGTGCAGGGGAGGTGGTCCAAATAATGTATACACATGAGTAAATGTAAAAATGATAAAATTAAAAAAAGAATAACTTAAAAACCCTCATAGTATGATGGAGGGGGAAAATCTATCAAGGTACGTTGTAAGCACATATGTAAAAGTCATGGTGAACACCCCCATACAACTAATGTATGATAATAAAAATGTAAAAAAAAGAAGTATATTAAGTATATCTCACATTAAAAGGTCAGTAAAAATAAAAGTTAATTGCATTTTTATACTAATAGATAATAAATGGAAATGAAATTTTAAAATCAATACCATTGACAGAAACATCAAAGAAACCACAAAACAGTCTAAGAATAAACTTAACAAAAGGGGGGAGGGGAGGACCTCCACATTGAAAAGCATAAATCTTTGCTGAAAGAAAATGAGTAGATCTAACATATTTCAGAGGGGAGAAAAAGATACCATGTTTTTGAATTGGAAGACTCAATATAATAAATCTGTCAGTTCTCCACAAACTGATCTTTAGATTTAATGTATACCACTCAAAATCTTATCTCACCATTTTGAGGATAAAAAATAGCAAGCTAATATTAAAATGCATATGGTAATATAAAGAATCTACAGTAGCAAAAGCAATTTTGAAAAAGTAGTAGTACAAAGTTAGAGAACTTATTAATACTTAAAATGAACCAGTTGTGTGGCACACATCCAGCACTCAGGTGGAGGAAGAAGGATGTCAAGTCCAAGCCCAGCCTGGGCTACATAGCAAGACTTTACTTCAAAAAAAAATTTACAAAGCTATAGTAATTAAGACAGTATACTATTAATATAGGGCTAGAAAAATACATAAATAGAAGAAGACAAAGAGTTTGAAATAGATCTTCTATGTACATATACATGAAATAGCTTTTTGTTAAGGTACCAGTACAATTCAATGTGGAAAGAAAAATCTTTGCAACCAATTGTGTTGAATCAATCAGATATCTGCAGGGAAAAACAGTTAACTCAGATGATATACAATAATTAAATCAAGATGGGTAACAAACCTAATGTAAATCCTAAAATAAATCTCCTAGAAGAAAACATAGGACAAAGTCTTGTGATCTCAGGCAAAAGTTCTTAAAAAACAGAACACAGTAAGTATTAATTATGAAAGAAAAAATGATAGACTAGTCCTTTTCAAAAATTCAAGCTGCTGCTCATGAAGGCACTGTTAGGAACACAAAGGGCAGCCATGGGCTCGGAGACAGTATACACAACACACGTACTCAACAAATAACTTGTATATGAAAAGCACATAGGAAACAATAAAAAGAAAGCAGCCCAATAAATCTCAGCAAAAGAGACACTTCATAAAAAAGATATTTTAATATCTAATAGCAACATTAAAAGATGTTCAATATCATTGACCTAGAGAAAGGTATTCAAGCCACAAAGAAATTCCATTACAAACCCATAAAGTGACTAAATTTACAAAGACAAATGACAAATAATAAAGACAAATGTAGTATAGGATGATGATCAATTGTATTTCTCATACATTGCTAGCATGGATGTAAAATCCTACAATTACTTTGAAAGAAATGTTTGATCATTTCTTATAAATCATATACTTCAAATATACACCTACCTCTTCATTTAACAATTGTACTCCTTGTTATTTAATCAAAAGAAATGAAGGATATATTCACAAAAAGGTAAGAAAAATATCCATTAGCAAGAAAACAGATGAATAAACTGGGCATGGTAGCACACACCTGTAGTTCTTGCTACTTGAGAGGCTGAGGTGGGAGAATGAATCACACCCACAAATTTCAAGTTTCAAGTTTAAGACCACTGTGGCACTGTCTGGGATGGGAAAGAGAGAGAGGGAGAGGGAGAGAAAGAAGAAGAGGGAGAGGGAGAGGAGGAGGGAGGAAGGGAGGGAGGAAAAATAGATGAATAAAATATAGTATATCCTCATAATGGAATACTGCTCACCAATAAAAACTAATGCTACATTCAAGAACATAGATGAATCTAAGAAATATTCTTCTTTATAATGAGTCATACGAAAGGCAATGTGTTTCCTTTAGTTGAAGACAAGATAATTATAAGAGCTCCACATTAGCAAAACTACAGATGTCTGGAGTGGCTGTAATTCATCTGTTTTTACTCACTGGAGGAAGAAAACAGAGCAACTTTTAGGGCCAAGGAATCTTAAGAATTGCAAGCTAACTTCTGGTAGTGACTCTTGGAACAGAAGGATTATTAGAGACTGTAACTTAATGCTTGCCCTGGGCTTAATGGTAAGTGGATACTAGCAAGAAGGGCAAGGAGGAGGGATTTATGCCAGAGCTTGGAAGACTTTAACTTACAAGAAATGAGCTGTCACACAAGACTTGTGTAAAGTTATATCAGAGAAGAATTAGAAATATAACAATAAGGCATTAGCAAAATATGTCTCACAGTTTAGTTTTCTCATATGTTATCCATTAGAACTCCTTATCCATTGTTTATTGCTATTTAAAACAAGGCTTTGGACTTTCAGTACTATATCTCAAAAAGAACCAGTGGAAAATGCCGTATGCTGATCCAAATCTTAGATTAAAATGAGTGTCAAGTTCCAACCACTGACAGCATCATCAGAGCACCATGTTTAACAGGTGGTCACCTAATTAAACTACAAAGTAACTGAATGTACATTTAAGTTGTTTCCAAAATTTTAAAAGAAATGCTAAATGCACCTTTTTGAACATACGGCCTTTTCATGTGCTTCTGTAGAAAAATAAGTGACTACTGAAAGTACTACAGTTTTAAATTTCAAAGATGCAACAAATTGCCATGAAATTTTACACCCTAACTCAGAATGTATGAGAGCACCCACTTCCCCACACTACCATTATTTGCTGCAATCAGTATTTTTGTCAACCCCATGGGCAGAGTACACCAGATCTCTATCATTTGATATTACACCTCCTGAAGTTGAAGGTATCTTCTGTTCATTGGCTATCTATACTGTCTTTTCCATGAAATATTTTTTAGATCTTTTTTTTCTGTTTTCATGTATCTCTCCTTTTGATTCACTTCTTAATATAACTTCTTTGTGACATACATACTATTTGAAAAATAGTCTTCTCCACCCAGCCATTTGTCTTTGTTTGTGGAGGTTTTTTTTTTTTGAGAGGTTTTAAATGTTTATGAATTCTATTAAATGAACATACAGTAACTTTGCCTTATTAAACATCTTTCCTACCCCTAGGGCACAGACATATTCTCCTGTATGTTCTTCAATTACTTTTATGGTTTTTCCCTTTTTTTCATGTCTAAGACTTCATTTAAAACTAATTTTTATAAATGGTGTCAGGCAAGGAAGCACTTTATTTTATTTTTTTTTAAATGGAAAGTCTCAATTCCATTAACTGAACTGTTCTTCCTTTCCCCTAGTGATAGGAAATGCCACCTTCATTATTAGAGCCCATTTCTAGACTGTGTTAAGTTCTCTTCATATTAATTTTATACTGTTTAAATCCCATACTTTAAAAGTTTGATGTGGCAAAGTCTTATTTTTTTCCTGAAAACTTGCTTCCTTTTATTAGGAATTCTATTATCATAATTCTCCACCCAGAAAAAAAATCTCTATCCTTTGTCTATTACTTGCAAATCTGTTTCCTCTCCATGAACCATATTTCCTTCAATCTCAGAAAATTTCATTTATTTCTCATTATCTTGGAGTACATCCAATTTCAGTGATTTCTGAACATCTAAAATTATTTTGATTTCACGAACAAGGGCAGTCAAGTCTACAATCTAAATGTCTCTTGATTCCATCACTCTCTTCTTTCCCAAAAGCTATTCATTTAGTTCAGGTTCTCGACTCTTTTCCAAAATAGCACAACTGCTTAAGTAGGTTCTTCATCTCTGTTTCACTCCTCCAATCCATCTTCCATTCTGCTAAAATGATTGTATTTAAAACAAATCTTAAGGTCAGTTCCTTATTTAAAACACAGCAGTGATATGCCATCATCCACAGAATAAGCCCTATCTTTTACCTGATTTTAAGCACAATGAGAACAACCAATAGTTATTAAATATGCTCTACTTTGCCAGATGTTACGCTAAATGCTTTACATATATTGCTCACTCCTTACACTAAGTTTTCTGTGATGTGTTAGGAAATAATAATTTCCATTTTGGTCGATGAACAAACTGAGGTTTAAAGAGGTTAGGTGGCTTGCCAAAAGTCATACAAAGTAATAGTGGCTTGGTTACATTGATATTTAAAATACTGTGCACATTATAAAAAGCATACCAGCCAGTTTGAGGCTCTCAAATTTACCATAATGTATTTTTCAAATCACTAACTGGTTTTTAAAAGTTAGATGCAAAATAAAATAAATGGTTAAAAATGAAGGTGGAGGAAAAGATAACTCAAATATATAACTCAAAAAAGTAAAAGGCAAAATATAGCATTATTGACATTCATTATATGGAACATAATTCAAGGCAAAATAGTAATAAAAGAGGCAGGGATCTCTCATATTTTGTTTTTAAAAGATATGATCCACCAGAAATACACTATGGTCACAATTCTGTATGTGTTAAATATCTTTTGAGTTATACAAACCAAAATCTAAAAGATCTGTGAATAATCACAGGGAACATTTTTAACTTACAGCTACTAGAAGATCAAGTAGAAAAAAAGAAAAACATGAATGTTTGAATTATACAACTAGCTCAGTTATAAAATAAACATAAAACTTTGTATACAACAATAAGGGGACATTAATGCTTTTCATACATCTAACATACATATTTTCAATGCAAGGGATTATTAACCCTATGGAGGTGAAAAGTAGTTCTTAGTGGGGCAAAAACTTGTAACTACTACAATGTGAAAGATCCAAATAGATATTGAACCTGAAGGAAATTCATGTACAGTAAATAAGCACATGAAAAATATTCATTATTCATGAACCACAATGAGTTACCATTTTAGTATCTAGTCAGGATTAGGATGGCTATATCAAAAAGTACAACACAAGCGTGAAGATTAAAGAAACTGGAGTCCTCCTATATTGGTGGTGGGAATGTAAAATGGTACAGCCACTGTGAAAAAAGAATTTGGCAGTGTCTTAAAAAGTTAAACATATATAATATAGAAATTCCTAGGTATCTACCCAATAGAAATGAACCTAAGTGTCCACACTGCAACTTGTGTGGAACATTAATAACAGTATTACTCACAGTAGCCAAAATCTAGGAAGAACTCAAATGTGGCAAAATGTAACACTATAAGATGGATACTAATCAGCAGTAAAAAAGGATGAGCTACTGATACACCAAAAACACTGATAAAATTTACAAATATGAAAAAAGCCAGACACAAAAGACTGCATATTGCAGGATTCCACTTACATGAATGTTTTAGAAAAGGCAAAATTATAAAGACAAAAGGCAAATTGGAGGTTTAGGGTTGGAGTAGGAATAGATTGCAAATGAACACAAGGAAACTTTTTGGATTGATAACAGTGTTGTAAAACTGGATGGAAGTGATAGTTGAACAGCTGTATAAATTTACTAAAACTCTTTGAACCATATTCTTAAAATGGATTGAAGGTGTGTAAAATTCCACCTAAATAAAAGGAATTAAGAAGGAAAAAACTAATCAGTGTACAGAGCCACAAGAAAAATCTCAACAAATTCTAGAACAAGGTATCATATAGGTAACAGTAATTGTATATTATGTTAAAAATACAATTAAATTAAATTAAAACTCTAGCAAACAAACTTAAGAGCAGCCAAAAATTTGTCTACGATAGAATAAATAAACTTCCATATCATCATATAATATTGTACAGCAATGAAAATAAAATATAGTTATATGCAGCTTCTTGGCAAAATCTTAACACTAATCTGGGGCAGAAGAAGTGAGATACTGAAGAATTTTAAAAAGGCATGTAAGAAGCTCAAAAAAAGCCAAAACCGAAGTACGTTATTTAGGAATGCGTATACAGAAATTAAAACTATAAAAAAAAAACAGAGAAATTATTATCATTTCTACTTATCTGTAGGGGGAGAGAAATAAGAATTACAACTAATAGGATCATGAGAGGTTTGTAGGGTGCTAATAATGCCCTATCCAGATACTATCAGAATTGTTTTATTATACACACATACACACACACACACACACACACACACACACAAAGATAAAAAGATTTAGCAGCTAAAAGGGAATCCCCCAACTCAAACATCCAAATTTATATATCTGAAATTTTGAAAAATAAACATGCTTTAAATAATTTGGGATTGAAATAAAAATAAAATTTTAAATTAATTATAAATAACTAAGACAAACCCAATGAAATAAAGGAATTAAATTAGAGGCAGAAAGTAATAATGAGAATATAAAGGTTATTCGGTGAAGATAAATTAAAAAGAGAAAACTTGGTGAATATGATTGAGAAACAAAATTAGACAACATGAAGAATAAAAAAGATGGGATTACTTACACAGGATTTTTATTTTAAGATGATATGCATAAAAACATCAAAAAAGCTAAAAACTCATGAGAAGTGAATAATTTTCTAGTAAAATACAAACTATTCCAATGGGCCAAAAAATAATTACAACCTCTAAAACAAAAGATTTATCCTTCAAAAAGGCTATAAGGCACAGAACTCAACCAAACTTCCAGGTCTGAGATAATGCATATCCAAAACATTCTCTTGTAGAAAACAAACAAACCGGAAGTTACTGTATTTCACAAGAATACTATGTTATTGACACCAAAACCAGACAATGACATAGCACAAGAAAACTCTGAACATAATGTATGCACTCAGATGGAAAACTCCCAAGAAAAATGTTATTAAACTG
Organism: Castor canadensis; assembly: GCF_047511655.1. Lineage (NCBI taxonomy): Eukaryota > Metazoa > Chordata > Mammalia > Rodentia > Castoridae > Castor > Castor canadensis. The sequence goes on along the minus strand of NC_133396.1, from coordinate 54,288,044 downwards.
AAAGCAATAAGTAGTTAACATTGTAGGCTTATTTCATGAATTCCAACAGAATAAAGGTGAGAAAAATTTACCTTGAAATTTGCTACAAGAACAGGTTAGTAGAGAAAAAAAATAAACTCAATAGATGTAGAAAAACACTAATAAAATGAATTCTTTTTAGCTATAATTTATATATCATAAAATTGATCATTTAAAGTGTGCAATTTTATGACTTTTAGTAGATTCACAAGGTTATGGAACCATTACCACTAAATCTAGAATATTTTCATCATGCCAAAAACTCTGTGTCCGTTTACAGTCATTCCCTACACATCCTTCTTCCCATCCTCTGACAATCACTAATCTACTTTCTGGTTCCATAGTTTTGCCTATTTGGGGCACTTTATGGAAACAGAATCATAAAATACAGGACCCTCTGGTGTGGCTTCTTTCACTTAGCATGGTGTCTTTGTGGTTCATCCATATGGTGGCATCTAACAGTACTTCATTGATTCTTGTGCTGAATAATGTCTGTTACATGGACCTACTCGATTCTGCTTATATACCCACAGAAAGTGAACAGGTGGTTGTTCCCACTTCTTCAACTATTATGGATAATGTTTCTATGCACACCATGCACAAATTTTTTTTATAAACACGTCTCCAATTCTCTTGGGCAGAGTGGAATTTTTAACTCACTTTATGATCAAAATCATTGGCAAACTAAATATAAAGTTTATTGTACTTGATAAAACATCAGATGTAATCCACAACATTCACATATATCAAAATACCACATTATTTTCCATGAAAGTATATAATTATGTGCCAATCAAAAATAAAATAAAACAAGTTTTAAAAAGGCAAGAACAAAATAAGGATGTCCTTATCTTACATAGCGTATATACACAAGTGCCAAAGTAGGCATACTTTGGCAATACTTTAGAATATTAATATATTAATGACATTGCCCTAAATATCATAGACAATGCAATAAGAGAAGGGAAAAATAACACATAAGTTAGAAGAGGAAGAAGACATAAAATTGTGACTATTTTCACAAGACATACTGAAAATTCAAGAGAATCAAATAAATTATTAGAAGTGACAAGGGAGTTCAAGAGACAAAATAAAAGATATTTTTTAAAAAGCAATAACTTTCTGAAATGTCACATATCTATTATGGATTGTTTGTATTTTAAAAAACTAAGTAAACAATGCCTTAAAAATTAATATGCTGGGCACCAATGGCTCACACCTGTAATCCTAGGTACATACTGCTGCCACAAACAAAACCAAGTATCCAATTATGTTTGGAATATGCAAACTTGCCAGTCACGTGCCAGTATTCAATAAGCAAAAGTGTAGTAGGAAAAATAACACCACTCCACATATGAACAAAAAACTAAACCTAACAAAAATATAGCATATCTCTATGGGAAAAAAATAACTGAAAAAAATTTAAAGATCTGGAATAAACACAAAATATACTTAGGCTAATTCAAGTGAAAGAGTGCTTGGCTAGCAAGTACAAGGCCCTGGGTTCAGCCCTCACTACTGGGGAAAAAAAGACAGGTAGGTAGGTAGAGAGACAGATAGATAGATAGATAGATAATATATATATATACGCATTCCACAAGGGGACTGAAAGACTCACTATTGCCAGGCACAGTGGCCTATGTTCGTGAATCCCAGCACTTGGTAGGCTGAGGCAAGAGGATTATGAGTTTTATGAGTTCAAGGTCAGTATCTGAGCTACATGATACCTTGTCTCAAAAAAACAAAAAGAAGAAAGATTCACTATTATAAAGGCATTAATTCCTATCAAATTAACCTACTAAATCAATTTAATACAAATTAAAATCCCAATAGGATTTTCCATACCTAAGCTTAAAATTGATTCTAAACACATACAGTAAACTGCAAGAACTGTCAAAACAACTCTCAAATAAGCAAATTTTCCCTCTAAAATTTGCTTTATTAGCCTGTGTGCTACTACCATAGAAATGTACTACAAAATAGAGAATCTAGAAACCAATTACTCTCTCTCTCTCTCTCTCTCTCTCTCTCTCTCTCTCTCTCTCAGTTAAAAATATCAGTATCTTCTTAAAATCAGGGTTCTGGTGGCTGACACTATAATCCCAGCTACATGAGAGGTGAAGAGTAAGAGGACTGTAGTTCAAGGCCAACCCCAGGCAAAAAAGTTAACAAGCCCTCATCTCAACCAATAGTTGGGTGCAGTGGCATGTGCCTGTCATCCAGCTATGAGGGAAGCATAAATAGGAACATTAAAGTTCATACCGGCCTGGGCATAAACACAGCCTGGGCATATCCCCAAAATAACTAAAAGCAAAAAGAGCTAGGGATGGTGGCAAAGCACCTGCCTAGCAAGTGGGAGGCCTTGAGTTCAATCCCCAGTATCAACAAAAACAAAAAAAAGGAAAGAAAGAACATTTGTATGACCCTAAGTCCTTAAGTTAGGAAAATCTTCCTTTTATAATACACACAAAAAAGCAAAAACAAAAAAATTTTTATAATTTTACCTAAATATTTAAGTCTTCTAGAGATGTAAATTCTAGAAGTTTGAGATGGTTTTGCAAAGTTAAGATCATTATTAGACCAAGAGAAACATTTTATAATTTGTATGAAAAAAGAAATGATTACAATCCCAGACATATGGAATTCCACAAAAATTTTACAGTAAGTAACATTAAAATAACCTAGAGACTGGCCTTGAACTCATAAAAGGAAGGAACAGTGAGGGTATATATGAAAAAAGATTGACCATGAACTAATTAGCAATATTCAGCAATTGAGTACACTGAGGTTGCCATATTAGTCTCTCTATGTCTACATACATTTGAATTTTTCCGTATTATTATTTATATACTAACATGGGAAATGATCCAAAAGTATAGAATGAAAAAAACAAGTTGGCAAATACATAAAATATGATACTACCTATAATATATTTTAAAAACCTATACTGTGTATTTTCTATGGGCCCATTACCTTAGAACAGTTTTACTAATTTATACTTTCCCAGAAAATACATATGTAAATGCACAGAAAAGCTCTGAAATACTACAAACCAAACTGGCATTGCTGGTTGCTTCTCAGGAAAAGGGAGGTACCAGCATTCTGAGGGCTCATCAAAGGAGAATTTTAACCTAATATATAAGGCTTTAATTTTTATGTAGTTAAAATGTAAGAGGTTACACAATTTCATACTTTTATCAAAATTCATTAAAATGGCTTATTCTGCATCGTATCCATTATAGTGGTAACATGAACCAATGCATGTATAAAAACTCACACATCAAAGAACACAACAAAAGACATGAAGTTTAAAAATTTAAAGAAAAAAAAAAAACAAGCAAAAATCCCCTCATAATTATTACTTAAATAGGGTGAATTAGGCTATATGTAAATTATCTTAACATACCTGACCTTAAAAGTAAAAATTTTAATTTTAAAAAGAACCATAATATGTTTGAAGAATAAAGATCAAAATTACATTAGTATTATGAAAATTATCCATATTAATTTTTAAAGTAGATTGTTAAGACATATATGTACTGTATGTATTTATATAATATGATTCGACTTAGATGCTTTTACCTTTATCGCTACATACTGGGTTCTAGACATTTTTTCTCTTCCTCTTTACTTCATATTAATTTCTAATGCTTCTTTTCAGTTGGCTGGGTAGGAACTGGCCCAATAGTGGAGACTCAGCACAGAATCTCTTCTCAGCTTGGCTCTGCCGTCCAAGCTCAGACTCCAAGGATGAGCCTTGGCAATGGCCCAGGGGAATGCAGGGTTGGGGGAGGTGTCCTGTGGGAACAAATAAGGAAAAGGGGTGAAGGCCCTGACAGCAGTATATCACTGGGTATCTGATCATTCGGTTGCACAGGCATGCATGAAAGAGTTTGCCAAATTGAATATAGTTCTCAAGAACTGACTGTGAAGTCCCACCAGGCACTGTCAAAGATTCCCTGCAGAGGACACTAGAAAGCATTCTCAGAGGGCAGATTGGTCCCTGTCAAATTATTTATAGGAGATTGGTTCACATACTCAAAATGATATGAATACTTCTAATTATATCCAAACATGCCAAATGTCACTACAAACTATGCCGAGGGTTCACGTTGCCAAATGTCTTGCCCTAACAAAGAGGAGGTGGCTGCAGCATCAGCACATTAGTTCCTATATAAACAGGACTGACCTTCACACCTTATCTCCACTAAGAGTCTAGAGGTAAGCGATGGGAACCTTGGGACCCCAAGAACCACAGCGGGCATATGGAGCTTAACCTATGGGTATCTCCCAGCATGAAACTCTTTTTCTTAACTGATTTTTGTTTTCATGAAGCCAAGTTTTAGGGCAGAGAAATATTATAGCTATATTTCTGGAATTGCACTAATGAAAAACTTCTTGTTTCACAGTGTGGGACAGTTCTGACACTGCATTTTCATCTGGAACTTCAGAGGTAAGACTTGGCTTTATTCACTTATTGATGACAGAGGGGATTTAGTGAAGGAAGCTGCGAACGATTCTTAATTATACACCATTTCCAGGTTTTTACAGTAGAAAGTGTTTCTGAGTGATTATTACAAATACTGGAAAATCATTTTTTCAGAATGTCTTACTCTCAGAGATCAGTACCCTCATTTGAGTTCCAGGATTAGTAGACCATGTAGGACATGATAGGTCTTGACATTGAGTTCTCAGCTGTGCTTACAACTGTCCAGTGGCAACAGACCATTTCCTGTCCACCTCTCTCTACTGCAAAGCACTGAATACTCAGACATTTTACAGGCATTTTTTTAATTCTTACTGAAAAATTAGCTGCTTTTGATGAGTCACTATTATTTGTTAGAAAGATTTATTACTTTTCTCTTAAAAAGCTATAAATATTGTATCTACAGAATACTAAACGTCATGCCTAATTTAAGACAAATCCTACCTTTCCCTAAGTAATTTACCAATCTCAAGGAAAAGGGAAAAATTCAAGCAATCTAACATGGCAACATCACAGAGGAATATCTGCCATCGGAAGACAGTAATTTACATGCATGTGATGAACTCTTAAATTTTTTTCTTTCTTTTTCTGTGTAGAAAGAAAAGAAGCCCATGGAATTTATGTGGGAAGAAGGGCTTCCATACTGAAGCTCTCATTTTTCTGTGGTTAGATCTGTTAACTGAGAGTTGTACTCTCTCCTCTCAAAGGAGAGTATCAAAAAACATTTGAGAATTAGGGCAATGGTTAGTCTCTTAGTAACAAGCCAAATGATGAAAGGTCCAGGGAACTAGAACTTATTATTAGATCCTTTTAACAACCCACTGAGAGACATAATACTAAAAATCAATATAATGAAGTTGTTAAAATAATTATTTGGTTTCTGAAAGAAAGGGGCTAAGAGGCAAGGATGTCTCTGAGAGCTTTGAAAATATCAACCTCCATTTGCACAAGGCAAACTTTCCTTCCAAACTATGTGATTGTTCTAGCATATGGCAGATGCAAACACTATGCGGAAGTGGGGATTAAATAATGACAGGTGCTATAAAACAATTCATCAACAGTTTTAGCTACAGAGATTGTTACACTTTAGAGATTAAAAAACAAAAACCATGGAAGGATTTCATTTTAATTCATTTGTAAGTATGTATCTGAGGATCAAGATATGTGATCTGGAAGGAAACTTGCAAAGTCCAAAAAAATGAAGTATCAAATTACAGTGTCATTCCAAACTAGTCCTTCAGACTATGTTAGGATGCTGGTGAATGCCAGCTCGGAAGAATAATCACAACTCAGGCTATCCTGACCACTTCCTTTGTTTCAAATCCCAACTCACATGTATAATTTCTTCTTTCTATTTCTCTTTCTCCCATTTTTTTCCCTAATGCAGAAATCCGTGTTAAATAAATCACAGCCATGAGTACCAGTTCAGATGCCGAAATGGCTATTTTTGGCGAGGCCGCTCCCTACCTTAGAAAATCGGAAAAGGAGAGGATTGAGGCCCAAAACAAACCTTTCGATGCTAAAACATCTGTCTTTGTAGCGGAGCCCAAGGAATCCTATGTGAAGAGTACCATACAAAGCAAGGAAGGAGGGAAAGTAACTGTAAAGACTGAAGGTGGAGCAGTAAGTGAAAATAAGTGGAAAAAATTCTCCAATTTCTTTCTTTCTCCTCAATTCAAAAATTGAAGCCTTACTTCCTAGGGATCTCTAACCCTATATTGCAAGTACAAACATCCTCCTTGTTAGTGGGTAGACATCAGGTTTGTGAGGCAAAAGGAATTCACAACCCTAACTTCTGCCTCCCCTTCCCAACTTCCCATAGGACTTTAGCCCTTTAGTATTGGCCTTCATCATTTCCCTTCAATTCTCTGCTTCCCAGTGGGGAATCTTCAAACTTGAAAACTACCTCCCCCTATTACAAGAATTCTTGAATTATGTACTTAAACAAGGTATACTAATAGCCCTATTTTTACAAAAAAGTTTCTTATGATGAATAACAAAGAAAACTCAAACTACTTAACTTACTTACAGAGCAATAAAAGGATAAAAACTGATAAATTTGGATGGAAGAAAAACAGTGGCAAGAAATCTTAAAAAAAAAAAAATAACAAGGTTGCAATAAACATAAGCATACAGGTATCCCTTGTATGCTGGTTTTATTTCCAGTACTGGGATAATTGTGTGGAGAGGGTGGTTGAATTTGATCAATGTTCACTATATGCATACAAAAATAGCACACTGAACCCCATTAATTTATACAATTAATATGCATTAATAAAAAGAGTAGTATTACTAGCTTATCATGAAAAACAGATTTTTATTAGCAAATCTAACTTTAACGTAAATATATTTTATGCCCTTAAAAGACATTAAATAATATAATGAAAAGTACATGTAATCATAGTTTTATAACCAAGATAAACAAGCAAATATAAACCCTACCTCCAACCATTAATAAAAACTGTCTCCTGCTTCCTCACCAGACTCTAACCGTCAAGGAAGATCAAGTCTTCCCTATGAACCCTCCAAAATATGACAAAATTGAGGACATGGCTATGATGACCCACCTACACGAGCCTGGAGTACTGTACAATCTCAAAGAGCGTTATGCAGCCTGGATGATCTATGTGAGTGTCCTTCAGCATCTGTTTTTAGTCCATTTATTTCCCTAGAAAAAGAGCAAGATGTACATGGTTGAATGTTCTGATTTTTCCAGACCTATTCTGGCCTCTTCTGTGTCACTGTCAACCCCTACAAGTGGCTGCCGGTGTACAACCCTGAGGTGGTGGCTGCCTATAGAGGCAAAAAGCGCCAGGAGGCACCACCCCACATCTTTTCCATCTCTGACAACGCCTATCAGTTCATGCTGACTGGTGAGTGAGTGAGTGAGATAGGCATCTATTTACAGAAATGTGTAAATACAATCTTTGATGAACAAACACACCATATCCCAGCCATGAAGCCATGTAACCTTCCCAGCAGCCATCTCCATTTTACTGACCTGGAAAGTGAAGCACACTGAATTCACTGTCCTACCCACTCTAACACAACTAGTAAGTGGAACCTAGATGAAACAAGTAGCAGAACTCTATAACATACTTATTATTTCCCATATATTTTTTACTTTCTTATTTGAATACAAAAAATTCAAATAGATTTATTTCTTAATCTTCACCTCCTCAACAATCACCAAGAGTTCTCAGCCACAGTTGGAGAACTTTGCAGATTCCTATCTTTATTTTCAATTTTATTTTCAAATGACACAGCTAATCCAACCTTAAGGGAAGAACGTAAGTAAAGAAAGAACTATGACTTTCTCCTAAAGATTTTGAAACATTTTTCTATCAGAGTAGAAGAAAAAAATCTATTTTCCCTCTGCAAATTAAAAAACAAATCTCTTTGAAAAATTTTTTTAAAACCATATCAGTCTGTCATTCCTGCCTTATCAACACATAACCAACCAACCAGCACTGACATGCATTAGTGGCCCAAATATGGGATTAAAACCTTTTATCTTCAAACACCAAATGTACTACTTCTGAAAATATTTTAAATTCCTTAGTTTCTTGCTCTTCCATGGAATTTTGGAAACTGAGGGGGCTTTATTTGTTTATTACACTTGTTTTCCAATTTTTCTTAAAGAGGGAAAGAGAAAGAAAAAGTTGACAAAATAGGAATCTCCCATTACAAATTGGCCAGGAGTTCTGCAAACACTCTATGGCAGTAAACTGTTCTCTGGTTGTCTACAGAAGCTAGCTACTTCCTAAAATCTATCCAAATGCTTGCTCATGTCAGGGATTTTAATATTCAGCAGCTGCAGTTCCAGGAATGTATACCCCCACCTCAACTGACCCCCAGGCTTTGGGGCTGCTCCAAATTCAAGATCACTAACAGCTCCCAAGCATGATTTTCATCTAAAATCATGCGTAACTGTGTCATTTGGTTAATGCTATTTTAACATTGCCAAAATTACCAAAAACATTGTTATACCTTTATCTCACTAGATACAAATCTGAATATGATCCAAAATCTACATCTGCTTCCTTATATACAGCTTCAAAGTTCTCTAAAGTCTATGTCTCTAACTACACCTAAATAACATCCAGATTTATATTGACTTCCTCTGAAGAGATTTTTACAGTGTAGAATTCCCTAAAATCTATAATCTATCAGTATAGAATTCATGATTTAATGAATTAGAAAAGTGATATAAACACAACCTACCAACCACATAGCAATTATTATTTAGAAATGTATTTGACAAAACTAAAATAAAAGTAAATAAAAATATTCACAATTCCAGACTACTTCTTATTTAGTATTCCCAGCAGTCAAATTAGTGATATTGAAGGCTGGTAGGAAGAGCTAGCAGAGTGGCTCAAGTGGAAGAGTGCCTGCCCAGCAAGGGTGAAGCCCTGAGTAAAAAAAAAAGCTGGGAGGATACCAAGTAGCAGAAAAAAATATAAACTGGAAGTCAAAAGACCTGAATATCTTTGACCTTAACTAGGTATGTAATTAACTTCAGAAAAATCACTATTCCTCTATAGGTCTTAGTTTCTCTGTGTGTTAAATAGAATTGTTGGCCTAAGCAATTTCTTCTTTGTTTTTTGGGAGGGGTCTTGCTATTTGCTGGTCTCAAACATTATCCTCCTGCCTTAACCTCCCAAGTGTCGGGATTACAGACAAGTACCACTATACCAGGCTAGCCTAAGCAACTTCTAAGGTCTCTTATAACGTCAAATTCTATGATTCTTATTACTTACCAAAAAAATCATGCCTGGCATTTTCTTTAAAATAATCCAGTGAAATTGGGATGGGGTACAGATGACATGAAACTGGTCAAATGTTAATAACTTTTACATCTGTAAGATGAGCACACAAGGGCTCGTTTTTGTTGACTCTACTTTTGTATATGTTTGTATGTTTCCATAATAAAAATTTTAAGGTAATAAAATACACCTCTCACACCCATTAGCGTAGCTACTACTATAAAAAGAAAATAAAGAAATTAGAACCCAGAGCATTGTTGGTGACAATGTAAAATGCTACAGTTGCTGGGGAAAACAGTAACATGGTTCTTCTACATATTAAAAATAGAATTACAGTATGATCCCTCATTTCCTTTTTTGGGTATATAGTCAAAAGAATTGAAGCAGGGTCTCAAAGAGTACACCATATTCATAGCAGCAGTACTGGCAATAGCTAAAGTGTGGAAGCAACCCATACATCCATCAACAGATGAATAGTTAAGCAAAATGTAGTATATTCATACAATGAAATGTCATTCTGACCTTAAAAAGAATATTCTGACTGTACTAAAACATGGATGAACCATGAGGACAGTATTATGAATGAAATAAGTCAATCACAAATAATAGCAAATACTGTGTGATTCCATTTATATGAAGTATTTAGAGTAGTCAAATTCACAGAGTAGAATGGGGGTTGCCAGGTACTGGGGAGTGGATGAATGAGGGAGTTGTTTACTGAGTACAGAATGTCAGTTTTACAAAATGAACAGAGTTCTGGGGATAGAGGGTAGTGATGGCTATACAATATTATGACTGATCTTCATACAACTGAACTGTACACCTAAAATGGTTAAGATGCTAAATTTTATGTTTTGTATATCTTACCACAAAAAAATAATAAAACACAAAAAAGAATGGAGAATTCCTTTCCTCCCTTTGTCACAAATTTTAAGCTGAGAGGTAATTGGCTATTTCAGGGGCTAACCAGAGTTAAAATTATAAGCAACATCTTCAAAAAGTAAAAAAACAAGTTGTGTCTGAGCTGAACTGATTTCATTATCTTCCTACTGAATGTGTTTTTTTCTACTAATGATCTTGGTTTCTTTCACAGATCGTGAGAACCAGTCCATCCTGATCACGTATGTGGATTTTTTTCCTTCTTTTCTGATGTTCAGCAACTGTGTTAGATGTTGACAAGTAGGGAATGCAAAATGTTTCTGAACTTGGCCAGAGCGTGTCTCAGTACAGGGCAAAAAGCAGCTCCACCTTCTGAAGCTAGAACACTGGTAGAGCATGGGAAATATCACCAGTGATACATTTTTTAAGATCTACTTAGGGAATTTCTGTTCATTCAAGACCTAAACTGAGCCTCACGTGTAGTCTAAAGGAGCTGAAGAATACATGTACATTTTGTAGAGTTTCTTACTAATTGGTCCATTTTCTACATAGTTGTTGAGCAACTGCTTTGTAGAACTACTTAAGCCCAGATCTCAGCACCCAGAAAAGATACTGAAACATTTTAAGCACTCAAGAAATGTGTTAAATGAATTTCTCTATTTATTATCAGTGCAAAAGAAGAAAAATAATATGAATTATTTGTAGGCTGAAACAAAAGATCTAGAAGACTCTAACAGAGAGATAGCAGATGTATGACACCAAATGCTAGTAGCAGAGATAGTTTCATTTGTTATAACATTTAATTTCTCACATGTTTGGTATTTGTTGGACAGTGGAGAATCTGGTGCCGGGAAGACTGTGAACACCAAGCGTGTCATCCAGTACTTTGCAACAATTGCAGTTACTGGGGAGAAGAAGAAGGAGGAATCTGGCAAAATGCAGGTGGGTCTGGTAGCCAGAGTATGGATCCAGACTCCATCAGAACTCTCAGAAGTCTGGATCCTCAGATGCAAGAACTGTTCTTGCCTTTGCAGGGCACTCTGGAAGATCAAATCATCAGTGCCAACCCCCTACTGGAGGCCTTTGGCAATGCCAAGACCGTGAGGAATGACAACTCCTCTCGCTTCGTGAGTCTTTTGGTCACAGAGGGGTCTTTCCAGTTCTTAAGTGCTAGAGTGGCCATATCTGAGTTAGTATTTTAGGTGCATCTCTATATGTGCTTCAATCTATTAATATTAAATTATCTTTATCTTTTTAAGGGTAAATTCATTAGAATACACTTTGGTACTACAGGGAAGCTGGCATCGGCTGATATAGAAACATGTGAGTAACAGGACCACTAAAAATCAAAAGAGAGATAAGTGATTTTGGTTGCAGGGGTATTTTGCAACAGTGGCTGTGTAGGAAGTCTATAAAACAGTAGTTTGCTTCCAAAGTTGCCTATGAGCTCATGCCACACTTACCCATAATCCATTGCATTCCCCTTATCTCAATCTTAGACTATTGGTCCTATAACACACCCTAGAGAAATTCCTGTCTCAGAAGCAAATATGATTTTTTCCTACTTATATACTGACTAGGGTTTCTATGAGTTACCTAGTTTTCACAACATATCTCTATGATTTGCTCTAGATCTCAGCTTTGATAGATGTGTTCGAGGTAGCTCCTTACCACAGAGTGAATTTGAGGTGACCCATGGAAGGAGAGGATATAAGAGGTCAATTAAAACATAAAGGTCAAGGGTCCTCTATAAGGAAACTTTCTGTACCAGCATAGGTATGTTTCAGTTGCTGCTCTTAAGATGGTGAGAAACACAATCAACTGTCATACGCACCTGTAATGCCAATATGTACAACTACAGGATGATCATCTTGTTGAAATCTCAGTGAAGCCAAATGTAATGCCCCCAATTTTAGCTAAAGACACCAAGGCTCTTCTAATATGTCAGAAGAATTGATATATTTTTCTACTTCAAACTCTTTCTCATTCCAGATCTTCTAGAAAAGTCTCGAGTTACTTTCCAGCTCAAGGCGGAAAGAAGCTACCATATTTTTTATCAGATCACTTCCAATAAGAAGCCAGAACTAATTGGTAAGAAGAACTAACATACAAAGGCTAGAAGTTACCTGTTGTACTAATATCTTCTAATGTGAAACATAAACCCTGAATTCTATGTACTCAGAAATGCTCCTGATCACCACCAATCCATATGACTACGCCTTCGTCAGTCAGGGGGAGATCTCAGTTCCCAGTATTGATGACCAAGAAGAGCTGATGGCCACTGATGTAAGTCATCCATATACACACACAGATTTTTAAAAATCCATTTGTATGGGAATGACAATAACAACCCAATATAGGTGTGATTACCTCAGGATATACTAAAAATTCTCAGAAATAAATAGTGTCTTCTGCCCTAACTTTGTCTTTGCATCTTTCCTGGCAGAGTGCCATTGACATCCTGGGCTTCACTCCTGAAGAAAAAGTGTCCATCTATAAACTCACAGGGGCTGTGATGCATTATGGAAATATGAAGTTCAAGCAAAAGCAGCGTGAAGAGCAAGCTGAGCCAGATGGCACTGAAGGTATCAAATGAACTTACATCAGATTTGAATCAGAGAATATAGCAAGGAAATAAGTCCTATCCTACCCTCACATCTCCTTTGTAGCTCGATTTCTGAAGGGCATATATATACATTTATACACATCGCACACTTTCCTCACCAACTCCATTCTTTTTTTTTTTTTTTTAATGCAGACCTCCATAAGAAGTTTTATTTTTATTTTTTTTTTCATTTTTCTTTTATTATTCATATGTGCATACAAGGCTTGGTTTATTTCTCCCCCTGCCCCCACCCCCTCCCTTACCACCCACTCCACCCCCTCCCACTCCCCCCCTCAATACCCAGCAGAAACTATTTTGCCCTTATCTCTAATTTTGTTGTAGAGAGAGTATAAGCAATAATAGGAAGGAACAAGGGGTTTTGCTGGTTGAGGTAAGGATAGCTATACAGGGCATTGACTCACATTGATTTCCTGTGCGTGGGTGTTACCTTCTAGGTTAATTCTTTTTAATCTAACCTTTTCTCTAGTTCCTGGTCCCCTTTTCCTATTGGCCTCAGTTGCTTTAAGGTATCTGCTTTAGTTTCTCTGCATTAAGGGCAACAAATGCTAGCTAGTTTTTTAGGTGTCTTACCTATCCTCACCCCTCCCTTGTGTGCTCTAGCTTTTATCATGTGCTCATTGTCCAATCCCCTTGTTGTGTTTGCCCTTGGTCTAATGTCCACATATGAGGGAGAACATACGATTTTTGGTCTTTTGAGCCAGGCTAACCTCACTCAGAATGATGTTCTCCAATTCCATCCATTTACCAGCGAATGATAACATTTCGTTCTTCTTCATGGCTGCATAAAATTCCATTGTGTATAGATACCACATTTTCTTAATCCATTCGTCTGTGCTGGGGCATCTTGGCTGTTTCCATAACTTGGCTATTGTGAATAGTGCCGCAATAAACATGGATGTGCAGGTGCCTCTGGAGTAACAGTCTTTTGGGTATATCCCCAAGAGTGGTATTGCTGGATCAAATGGTAGATCGATGTCCAGCTTTTTAAGTAGCCTCCAAATTTTTTTCCAGAGTGGTTGTACTAGTCTACATTCCCACCAACAGTGTAAGAGGGTTCCTTTTTCCCCGCATCCTCGCCAACACCTGTTGTTGGTGGTGTTGCTGATGATGGCTATTCTAACAGGGGTGAGGTGGAATCTTAGTGTGGTTTTAATTTGCATTTCCTTTATTGCTAGAGATGGTGAGCATTTTTTCATGTGTTTTCTGGCCATTTGAATTTCTTCTTTTGAGAAAGTTCTGTTTAGTTCACATGCCCATTTCTTTATTGGTTCATTAGTTTTGGGAGAATTTAGTTTTTTAAGTTCCCTGTATATTCTGGTTATCAGTCCTTTGTCTGATGTATAATTGGCAAATATTTTCTCCCACTCTGTGGGTGTTCTCTTCAGTTTAGAGACCATTTCTTTTGATGAACAGAAGCTTTTTAGTTTTATGAGGTCCCATTTATCTATGCTATCTCTTAGTTGCTGTGCTGCTGGGGTTTCATTGAGAAAGTTCTTACCTATACCTACTAACTCCAGAGTATTTCCTACTCTTTCTTGTATCAACTTAAGAGTTTGGGGTCTGATATTAAGATCCTTGATCCATTTTGAGTTAATCTTGGTATAGGGTGATATACATGGATCTAGTTTCAGTTTTTTGCAGACTGCTAACCAGTTTTCCCAGCAGTTTTTATTGAAGAGGCTGCTATTTCTCCATCGTATATTTTTAGCTCCTTTGTCAAAGATAAGTTGCTCATAGTTGTGTGGCTTCATATCTGGATCCTCTATTCTGTTCCACTGGTCTTCATGTCTGTTTTTGTGCCAGTACCATGCTGTTTTTATTGTTATTGCTTTGTAATATAGTTTGAAGTCAGGTATTGTGATACCTCCTGCATTGTTCTTTTGACTGAGTATTGCCTTGGCTATTCGTGGCCTCTTGTGTTTCCATATAAATTTAACAGTAGATTTTTCAATCTCTTTGATGAATGTCATTGGAATTTTGATGGGAATTGCATTAAACATGTAGATTACTTTTGGGAGTATAGACATTTTTACTATGTTGATTCTACCAATCCATGAGCATGGGAGATCTCTCCACTTTCTATAGTCTTCCTCAATCTCTTTCTTCAGAAGTTTATAGTTTTCCTTGTAGAGGTCTTTCACGTCTTTTGTTAGGTTTACACCTAGGTATTTGATTTTTTTTGAGGCTATTGTAAATGGAATTGTTTTCATACATTCTTTTTCCATTTGCTCATTGTTAGTGTATAGAAATGCTAATGATTTTTCTATGTTGATTTTATATCCTGCTACTTTGCTATAGCTATTGATGATGTCTAGAAGCTTCTGAGTAGAGTTTTTTGGGTCTTTAAGGTATAGGATCATGTCGTCTGCAAATAGGGATATTTTGACAGTTTCTTTACCTATTTGTATTCCTTTTATTCCTTCTTCTTGCCTAATTGCTCTGGCTAGGAATTCCAGTACTATGTTGAATAGGAGTGGAGATAGTGGGCATCCTTGTCTGGTTCCTGATTTTAGAGGGAATGGTTTTAATTTTTCTCCGTTAAGTATAATGCTGGCTGTAGGTTTGTCATATATAGCTTTTATAATGTTGAGGAACTTTCCTTCTATTCCTAGTTTTTTTAGAGCTTTTATCATGAAATGATGTTGGATCTTATCAAAGGCTTTTTCTGCATCTATTGAGATGATCAAGTGGTTTTTGTCTTTGCTTCTGTTAATGTGGTTTATTACGTTTATTGATTTTCGTATGTTGAACCACCCCTGCATCCCTGGGATGAAGCCTACCTGGTCGTGGTGAATAATCTTTTTGATGTGTTGCTGAATTCGATTTGCCATTATTTTGTTGAGGATTTTTGCATCAATGTTCATTAAGGAGATTGGCCTATAGTTCTCCTTTTTGGAGGTGTCTTTGCCTGGTTTTGGGATAAGTGTAATAGTGGCTTCATAAAATGTGTTTGGCAGTTTTCCTTCCCTTTCTATTTCATGGAACAGTTTAAGGAGGGTTGGTATCAGTTCTTCTTTAAAGGTCTGATAGAATTCAGCAGAGAATCCATCAGGTCCTGGACTTTTCTTTTTGGGGAGACTCTTGATTGCTGCTTCAATTTCATTTTGTGTTATAGGTCTATTCAGGTGATTAATTTCCTCTTGGTTCAGTTTTGGATGATCATATGTATCTAGAAATCTGTCCATTTCTTTTAGATTTTCAAATTTATTTGAATATAGGTTCTCAAAGTAGTCTCTGATGATTTCCTGGACTTCCATGGTGTTTGTTGTTATCTCCCCTTTTGCATTCCTGATTATACTAATTTGGGTTTTTTCTCTCCTCATTTTAGTCAGGTTTGCCAGGGGTCTATCGATCTTGTTTATTTTTTCAAAGAACCAACTTTTTGTTTCATTAATTCTTTGTATGGTTTTTTTGGTTTCTATTTCGTTGATTTCAGCTCTTATTTTTATTATTTCTCTCCTTCTATTTGTTTTGGGATTTGCTTGTTCTTGTTTTTCTAGGAGTTTGAGATGTATCATTAGGTCATTGATTTGGGATCTTTCAATCTTTTTAATATATGCACTCATGGCTATAAACTTTCCTCTCAGGACTGCCTTAGCTGTGTCCCATAGGTTCCGGTAGGTTGTGTTTTCATTTTCATTGACTTCTAGGAACTTTTTAATTTCCTCTTTTATTGCATCGATGATCCATTCTTCATTAAGTAATGAGTTATTTAGTTTCCAGCTGTTTGCATGTTTTTTGTCTTTACTTTTGTTGTTGAGTTCTACTTTTACTGCATTGTGGTCAGATAGTATGCATGGTATTATTTCTATTTTCTTATATTTGCTGAGGCTTGCTTTGTGCCCTAGGATATGATCTATTTTGGAGAAGGTTCCATGGGCTGCTGAGAAGAATGTATATTGTGTAGAGGTTGGATGAAATGTTCTGTAGACATCTACTAGGTCCAGTTGGTCTATTGCATATTTTAGATCTTGGATTTCTTTATTGAGTTTTTGTTTGGATGACCTATCTATTGATGATAATGGAGTGTTAAAGTCTCCCACAACCACTGTGTTGGCGTTTATATATGCTTTTAGGTCTTTCAGGGTATGTTTGATGAAATTGGGTGCGTTGACATTGGGTGCGTACAGATTGATGATTATTATTTCCTTTTGGTCTATTTCCCCTTTTATTAGTATGGAATGTCCTTCTTTATCTTGTTTGATCAATGTAGGTTTGAAGTCTACTTTGTCAGAGATAAGTATTGCTACTCCTGCTTGTTTTCGGGGGCCATTGGCTTGGTAAATCTTCTTCCAGCCTTTCATCCTAAGCATATGCTTATTTCTGTCGGTGAGATGAGTCTCCTGTAAGCAACAAATTGTTGGATCTTCTTTTTTAATCCATTTTGTCAAACGGTGTCTTTTGATGGGTGAATTAAGTCCATTAATATTAAGTGTTAGTACTGATAGGTATGTGGTGATTCCTGCCATTTAGTTATCTTAGTTGTTTGAGGGTTTGATTGTGTGTACCTAACTTGATGTTACTCTCTGCTGTCTTGCTTTTTCTTATCCTGTGGTTTGGTGCTGCCTGCCTTTTCATGGTTAAGTTGGGTGTCACTTTCTGTGTGCAGGATCCCTTGCAGAATCTTTTGTAATGGTGGCTTTGTGGTCACATATTGTTTTAGTTTCTGCTTATCATGGAAGACTTTTATTGCTCCATCTATTTTGAATGATAGCTTTGCTGGGTAGAGTATCCTGGGGTTGAAGTTATTTTCATTCAGTGCCCGGAAGATCTCACCCCACGCTCTTCTTGCTTTTAATGTTTCTGTTGAGAAGTCTGCTGTGATTTTGATGGGTTTACCTTTGTATGTTACTTGTTTTTTCTCTCTTGCAGCCTTCAATATTCTTTCCTTAGTTTCTGAACTTGTTGTTTTAATGATGATATGTCGTGGAGTAGTTCTATTTTGATCTGGTCTGTTTGGTGTCCTGGAGGCCTCTTGCATCTGTATGGGAATATCTTTCTCTAGATTTGGGAAATTTTCCGTTATTATTTTGTTGAATATATTACGCATTCCCTTCGCTTGCACCTCTTCTCCTTCTTCGATGCCCATGATTCTCAAGTTTGGTCTTTTGATGGAGTCAGTGAGTTCTTGCATTTTCTTTTCACAGGTCTTGAGTTGTTTAATTAATAGTTCTTCAGTTTTTCCTTTAATTACCATTTCATCTTCAAGTTCTGAGATTCTGTCTTCTGTTTGTTCTATTCTGCTGGATTGGCCTTCCGTTTTGTTACCAACTCCATTCTTTACATCTCTATCTACCCATCATTTCTATCCAACACAAATAAGATACAACGAACCCCCATAACCACTTAAAAGCACAACTTAGGGCCAGATAATTGGAGAGGGAATGCGATGGAATAGTACTCCTGCTTTATCTTGGCAATGGTAGATAGGTATATTAGGATAAATTTGCATATTGGTCTATTTTAACACTACTTAGGAAAACCTAGTAGCCAGCAATAGAGGATCTGTCCAAACACAAGGATGCCTCTAAGGATATCTACATGCACGTGTGTGTTGCTAATACATAAACTTATCAAAATATAGGCAATCAAGTAATGTAAAAAATGAATTGAGAAACAAAAATCTTGTACTGTACATATGGAAAAAACATGCAAGGCATAGGCCCTACCACAGAAAGTAATTTATCTGATCCTTAAAGCCTTTCCTGACCACCCTAGCTTGACATTACCTCTCTCTCTTCTACCCTTGCCAGAAGTTGCTTTTGAACCCAACATACGGCATTTATATCATAGTCACTGACAGAATTTTAGACATTATTATCTACTTTAATTTAAACCTTACATTTTCAGGTAAGAAATTAATCTAGTAAAGTTAAATTGAAAGAGGCAAAACTCAGATAAGAATCCAAACATTCTTTTACCCTCCATAATAGTGAAAATTAGGGTATATTTATGTCATCCTCCCAACAATACCTAAAATGTCTTAAGACTAAGGACTATGACTTTTATTTTACATAAAATATTACAAGTACTGAATATGATCATTGTTAATGAAAAATTTCTCAAAACCAACTTACACCAAAGGCCAGTATAACAACCAACCATTTAGTGACAAGTACATGTCCTAACGTACAGAGAACCTCATTTGACCTTCTTTAGAATCATTTAAAGCTTTTTATTTAAATAATAAAGAAATCAGACTGGAGGAAAATGGAAAGATTAGTTCAAAAAGGATATTCAGATCTGGGGGCACAGTGTAAGTGGTACAGTGCCTGCCTAGCAAGTGCAACAGTACTGTCAAAAAAAAAAAAAAAGATATACAACATTAAACAACATCTCCTAATTTGTGTTTCTGCAGTTGCTGACAAGGCAGCCTATCTCCAGAATCTGAATTCTGCTGACCTGCTCAAAGCCCTCTGCTACCCCAGGGTCAAGGTCGGCAATGAGTATGTCACCAAAGGCCAGACTGTGCAGCAGGTAAGTGCATGACCTCAACGAATCACACACATCCCAGGCCTTTATGACATGTCTTGAATAATACCAATAAATATCACTATATTTGTGAAGGTATACAATGCAGTGGGTGCCCTGGCCAAAGCTGTCTATGAGAAGATGTTCCTATGGATGGTCACCCGCATCAACCAGCAGCTGGACACCAAGCAGCCCAGACAGTACTTCATCGGGGTCTTGGACATTGCTGGCTTTGAGATCTTTGATGTGAGTTTTCTTCATATTAATAAAAAAGTGAGAAGGAGATAATTGTGAACATTGATATACTAGGTATTATTATTATTCAGTGGCATTAAGAACATCCACATTGCTTGCTCCAACACTACACTTAGAACAAGAGTTATCTCCAAAATATCTACGAGGTAACAGAATAAAATAATATTAATATACTCAGCATATTTCTGGCACTGTACTAGAGACTTCATAATGTTACCTCATTTTTAATCTCCAAAACAATCTATGGAGGAGAAATTAATATCACTCATAATTATAGATAGAGAAACTGAGATGCAAGGAAATCAAAATACTAGTTCAAGATCCCAAAGGCATGCAAGACAAAGCCAAGACAGGAACCCATCTGCAGTATCTGGTTCATACACTAGACATCTTCCATGGAAGGGAAAAGACCCAAAGGTAAAATCCTGGCCATAGATGATAGTCTCTTCTCTTCCATGTTCATCTTATATAAACTATTTCACCTCTAGGGCATTGGCTTTATCATGTACAAAATGTAACAGTAAATTACAAAGACTCTTTTAAGTATTCAACTGCTATACTATAGCAGGTCCCTACTTTCACAGATCAGACAAAGGGGATGTTTCATATGAATGTAAGAGAAATTAGCCTATTCATTTCACTTTACATGTCAACTAAATGTCTTAAAATAAGCTTTTCTTAATTATGTGACAGCCAGATAAAAATGTGAACTGTATCTTGAGTTGGAGAATGTGGGTGGTAAAAGAAGCATAGCTTTCCAATAACTTACTTTCCCCTTCACTTTTAAATCTGAACCATTATACACAGGACCACAGTTGCAGTTTTAATGTCTATTCTTGCCCATGCAAGAATAGACATTAAAGACATTAAAGGTGTAAAGATGTGGATTGTACTAGAACTCTTGTGTAATTTACATCTGGGCCCCTAAACAATGCCTAGAATTCCCCAGAAAGGTTCCCCGTCTCTAGGAATTTTAAATTGTATCTCATTATTCCACATTTTTTTTATAAAACAATACTTTCAATAATGGATTTTCCTACTATAAAAACCCATTTAACATTGGATATATCTACTATTTTATGCAGTTCAACAGCCTGGAGCAGCTGTGCATCAACTTCACCAATGAGAAACTGCAACAGTTTTTCAACCACCACATGTTTGTGCTGGAGCAGGAGGAGTACAAGAAGGAAGGCATTGAGTGGACGTTCATTGACTTCGGGATGGACCTGGCTGCCTGCATAGAGCTCATCGAGAAGGTTTGTTTGACTTTCAAGGAAAGGTCTGGCTGTAAGGATGACACACAAATCTAGAAAGTACTGTGATAATCTCAAATAGTTTCAGATCTGAACAATTTGGAAAATTACAATTTAGAAATTACTTCCTCTTTACAACTTTTACGTAAGAATTTGAAAGTGTTTAGTTTCATTTTGCTCTAACCTGCTTTGTTCTAATACTAACTCAAATCCAATTTTAAATCAGCATAGGAAACTCTATTTGAGAGAGTCTAATTCACTAGAACAACCACACTCATTAGCTCTAATCTAGCTCCATTATAATCCAAGACATCATGAATAGAAATAAATACTTTTCTCTTAATAAAAATTAATGCACAGGCAAAACAGGTAGGGCTTTTATGAAAACTAATTTGTTAGAAGTCAACTTGCTCATGCTACTACCTACTCTATATTTAAGGAGACTAAATATACAAAATCTGAGATCAGGTTTGGGTTATTTATGCTGTTTCATTGCTGCATACAGAGTCAACGTCATTCTAAGTCAGTAGGTCCTTCTTTAATGAAATAAAACTTTGGCAGCAAATTTATTCATCTGATAGGAAAAGCAGTGATAAAGATAAATATATATATAATGATAAAGAGCATTTTCACAAATTGTCTGTAGCTGACTCTTGGAGTCGACATCCAGCTATTCTTTTAATTGAAAATAATGCTACAGATTGAATTGAGAAAATAATAGGACTTCTTTGATTTGTAACTCTGGCTTACTTTATACAATTATTAATTTGGGGGTGCTCATAATTCAATCAAAGGACAGCTACCATGTCTGTATCGTTTCAGAAAAGTAAGTTTGACACCAATGTCTCCTTTTCTGAATTCAGCCACTAGGCATCTTCTCCATCCTAGAAGAGGAGTGCATGTTCCCCAAGGCAACAGACACCTCTTTCAAGAACAAGCTATATGACCAGCACCTGGGCAAGTCCAGCAACTTCCAGAAGCCCAAGGTGGTTAAAGGCAAGGCCGAGGCCCACTTCTCTCTGATTCACTATGCAGGCACCGTGGACTACAACATTGGTGGCTGGCTAGACAAGAACAAGGACCCCCTGAATGACACTGTGGTTGGACTATACCAGAAGTCAGCCATGAAGACTCTGGCCAGTCTCTTTTCCACATATGCTAGTGCTGAAGCAGGTACTTTCTGTGTCCTTAATCTAAAGCAAATCTATTCTCACAAATATTTATGTAACACTCCAGCATCTGGAATTCTACTCCACTGATGGGTTTTCTTTTTACCTCAGATAGTGGCGCAAAGAAAGGTGGAAAAAAGAAGGGTTCTTCGTTCCAGACGGTGTCAGCCCTTTTCAGGGTAAAGTACAAATCCAAACTGGAAAATCTATTAATTTTCTATAAATTATTATAATTATACAGTTTAGAATGAGTTAGGAGGGAATGGAATGTTGATAGGAATCACTTCTAATATTTACTCTGGTTCAGGATATAACCAAAGCAATACCCCTGGACAGACAGTTGTTTTACTCATTATCTCTTATTATGATTTTCTAATGTATCAGGAATGCCAAAATGGCCTCAGTCACTTCTTATTATGTAATGAAGCTGATTTTTAAGGAAGCCTATCTTAACTTCAAAGGTGTCCCTGTGAAGATTGTATTCCTATCCACTAATATTACCATTTGAGAATGTTCTTCAGTTCTGAGGATGAGATTGAGATGAAATCTTTAGAGCATTCTTCTACCAAAATACATCTCCTCTGAGATGGGTTTAATTTTTATAATAGTTGAAAACCACCTAAAGCCAAATCTAGTTCTTTAAATGAATGATTAAGCTAGAAAACAGCTCAAGATCAAAAGAATGATAATTTACTACGAAATAATATAATTTTGTCATGTAGTTTGGGTCTTCCAGACAGCATGAAACATGTCCAGTATAATGTCTGCTTTATGAGAATTTGTGTGGATAAGTCTCATTTCTTTCAAAACTAAAATGCAGGTATGACATATTATCTATGAACTCTGACCTAAGCAGGAAAATTGGCTTTTTTCTCAGTACCAATTTGCATTATCTCACCAAACATTATTTCATTCTGTATGTGTTTTCAAGATTAGAAATACACATTT
The DNA here is from genome assembly GCF_047511655.1 of Castor canadensis. Classification (NCBI taxonomy): domain Eukaryota; kingdom Metazoa; phylum Chordata; class Mammalia; order Rodentia; family Castoridae; genus Castor; species Castor canadensis. The sequence continues at coordinate 54,265,170 of NC_133396.1, read as the reverse complement.
TGATTTCCTAATGGTTAACTGAGATATGAAATTACATCTGCTTTCTTAAAGAATACACCTAAGAAATATTGAGAAATCTTTACATGTGACTCTTCTGTGGCTGAGTGAAACACCACCTCTGTCATAATCAATTCCTTTTTCTGAAATGACTTCCTGACATGCTTTGCCTGTAGATGCTCTCCAGTACCCAAGACCCACCCATACAAGGTTATATAGTCTCACACTTATAACATCTTCAAAAAACAAAACAAGAAGTTAGAAGTCGCAGAGCATAATAAACTCAAGGAAGGAAAAATTAACATTGCTAGCTACTGTGAAAATTGCTAACCATGAGAGAGCCAAAAGAGACCATAGTTGAGACTAGTTTCAGATGATGTCTCAAGAGACAAAAAGAATTTTATCACATGAGGCAGCTCATTAGTGATACAGTAAGGCCATAGTCTTATGTCTTCTAATTCCCAGTTGAGAACACTTCCTGTGTATCAAGGCTACCTACTTTGCAGTCTGTCTATAAAACAGATCCTCCCTGTTATAAGTGAATACCTAGGAGATCTGCATTTTTTTCCTAGCACTTTGGCCTTCTGGCTATTTAACAAGGTTGAATCCCGAGACCTTCAAAATACACAGTGATTAAAGCCTCATAATATTATGCCTAGTAGTTAAGACAGTGTCATATAATAACAAAAAAGGAATATGAAATAGAACTTCCTCAAGTCCTTTCTATCTGCTTCTCTAGGAAAATTTAAATAAACTAATGACCAATCTGAGGAGCACACACCCTCACTTCGTACGGTGTATCATTCCCAATGAAACCAAAACTCCTGGTAAGACAATGAGAATGAAATAATCAAAAGGCATATGTCTGAAAATTCAGTGCTCAGTAGTAATGCTTATTCTCTATTTTTAGGCGCCATGGAGCATGAACTTGTCCTGCACCAGCTGCGGTGTAACGGTGTGCTGGAAGGCATCCGCATCTGCAGGAAAGGATTCCCAAGCAGGATCTTATATGGGGATTTTAAACAAAGGTCAGTTACTTTGTTGTATTCCACTGAGGACTTTGAATATTGTATCATCTTAACTGTTGTCTCCTGTTCATTACACTTCACATACCCTACTTAGTATACAGTATAAAATTAACACGTCAAATAATACAGTCTTGGGGTAGGAGGACAGAATAACAGATTAGAAAAATAACAAGGAAGCATGCCACAGAAAATCATACTGTTTTACTATTTTACCTTAAAGGAAAATTGGGAGAAAAAAAGAAAAAGAAGAATTAAAAAAAAAAAGATAATTGGGTTTCTACTTTTACTTTTACTCTCAGATTTTTATTGATATTTCTTTTTGGTGTCATCTGCATATGTGCTCACATTTTTCTAACCATTCACTTATTTGTTTAACTGAACAGATACAAGGTTTTAAATGCAAGTGCTATTCCAGAGGGACAATTCATTGACAGCAAGAAGGCTTCTGAGAAGCTTCTGGCCTCTATTGATATTGATCATACCCAATATAAATTTGGACATACCAAGGTATAGCTGGTATTCATTTACACCTGATCCATGTACCTCTGCCATTTCTGTGTCTCATATAGTATGGGAATGACTTGTGACCCTCCCTTTCTCCAGGTTTTCTTCAAAGCTGGCCTTCTGGGTCTTCTGGAGGAAATGAGAGATGAAAAGTTAGCCCAGATTATAACAAGAACACAAGCTGTCTGTAGGGGATTCCTAATGAGGGTAGAATATCAGAAGATGCTACAGAGGAGGTAACAACCATATAGACTATTAGGTTATAAGGTCCCCTAAAGACCGTGTTCACATTAAACCTTGTGTCATAGTATCTGCCTTCTCTGACTTACAATCCTTAAAAATTGGATGCATGGAAATACAATTTCCATTTTGACAAGAATAAAGAGACATATATATCACTACAAGTTAATTGAACCTTACCAGTCTATTGCTATAATTTACAGGAAGGTTATCTTTTGCTACTAATTTTAAATCTTGTTTAAATAAAACAAATTTTGGAGCTCAATCCATGCTAATAAAAACACCCTGAAATTTTGAATGATCTAACTGAGAAGACAAGACTGAAGCACTGGAAAGAAGTTAGAAAAGCCTCTAAAGAGGTTAGCAAAAGAATAGATAATTCAGTGGGGTTCAAAAGAGAGGAAAAGTTCAAAAGAAGAAAAGACAAATAATAGCTCAGTTTAGTCGAGGCAAATAAGAAAGCAATCTTATTTCAAGTTCACAGTTCACAGTTCACATCCCTATGGCAACAGCCAAGCAACACAGTCAATTTAGGATTGCCACACCCACTCACAAATCATTACTGTAATATATCCAATGGTCTTTCAATAGTATGTGTTGTTCACCCTCCAAAGTTAGCTTCTGTGCTTTTTTGATAGGGTCTAAGAACACAGAACTGTTCGACATGAATAGCAGTCACATTAGCAAAGTAATTACATTAAGGACTTCTGACTATGACTGTGAGTGTGAGAATATACACATGTATGTGTGTCTAAAGTTTGCAAGCTTGTATATCATATATACAGAATTTGACGTATCATTTACAGGCTGCAATATTCATTAAAAGGAACATTTGTGTAGAATAAATAACAATAGCATTGCCTCTACTGGATCAATCTATATCAATTTTTTTTTTTTTGCATTTCAGAGAAGCCATTTTCTGCATCCAGTACAATGTCCGAGCCTTCATGAATGTCAAGCACTGGCCCTGGATGAAACTCTTCTTCAAGATCAAGCCCTTGCTGAAAAGTGCAGAAACTGAAAAGGAGATGGCCACCATGAAGGAAGAGTTCCAGAAAACCAAAGATGAGCTTGCCAAGTCAGAGGCAAAAAGGAAGGAACTGGAGGAAAAAATGGTCACTCTCTTGAAAGAGAAAAATGACCTGCAACTCCAGGTTCAATCTGTGAGTACTCCATATTCTGAACGACCATGTTACCAAAGTTTCTTTCTGGAATATGCACAAGCTTTGAACTACGAAATGGATTTTTCTTGAAAAAAGTCTCAAGGATTTTCTTTTTTTTAGTATTTCACTTCTCTTTCAATGTTTTGTAAGAAAAAAAGGAATAGTTATTTCTAAATTACAAAGTGAAAAGGCAGTATTGGAGAATCTACTTAATAACATCACAAAGTATAACACCCATGAAGAAAACAGTTTAAAACAAAGCCCCCAGATCTCACTCAGATATTTTACCTTGGCTGCATCATCCCTCCCTTAAGAGTACAGTCCTGTTTTCTAAACGCAAGTCTTTGAGATTGTCTTTTGAACGGAGGACCTCCACCCACTTGCTAGGCAAGCACTCTACCATTTGAGCCAAGCCCCCAGTGCAAGATTATCTTTAAATTCAGGAAAGAAAATTAATCTTCTTTTTCTCTGTATCTCCTTTCCTCAATCCTCAAGATTTAATTCTATAAATGTATCTGCATTTACTTAAGGTGAAGTCCTAACACAGAAGGTAGTACAATGTATCATCCCTAATTCTTCCTTTGACAAGAACAAGGTTCTTGCTCACCCTATTTATGAGTCCAAGAAGGAGTTATAGTCAAAGTGGGGAGTAAATCTGGCAACAGCACTTTGGCCAATCATAACCTTCCATTTCCCTGATCAACAAGTCCAACAATGTTATTAAATAACTTGTGAAAAAATACTTTTCCTAAATTTTTAAGCTCTTCCTTCTAATAGTTTCACTTACATAAAGGATATATTTTTCTAAAAATATAAGACCACAGCCTTTCCACCTTCACCTCTTCTCATGATCAATAAGAGTAAATATGTATTGAGTGCACTACTATTAAAATTAAAGCAAAGGAACCCTGAAAAGTCCACATTGTCATCCAAATAAACATTTTTAACACTTAAAGATATGAACTAAACAAACACTAGGAAGTTAAAGAAATTCTCCAAGGCAGAGTAATCTAATAAGTTAGTACTGGCCTGATTTTTATTTATTTGAGACCTTAATTAATTATTTATAAAAACTGTATGAAGATATATGGTTTCTCAAAATTACTTGTTCTTAGATATTCTAGAACATATTTTGAGGCTAATAGGCAATTCTTTAAATGCAAATGAAAAATTTACACAATTATAGCATTGTTATGGACCATCAAAAAAGTCTGAATGGGTAAAAAAATACTGCACAGAAAAGTATTTGTTATTTTCCTCTTTATATATATTTTTAATTCAACCTGGCAGTTAGTTCTTTGAGAAGGGAATGATAGAAATCAAAACGAGCCAACTTCATTAAATCAAAATCTTTGAATATTTCAGCTTAAAATCTTTAAGTAATTGTTTACTCCAACCTCCTTATTACATAAGAAAAAAACTGAGAATAAGAGAGATAAAGCAATATGCCCAAGGCCATAAACATGAAGACAATTTTGGGACAAGAATTCAGGTTTCCTATTGCCCTATCTACAGGTCTTTCCACCGTTACACAAACTACTTTTCAAATGGCTCTTCCAACCCAATCATTTGTAGACTAGTTTGCTTCTAAACTTACAGTCTTATTTCTAATTGCATTTCTCTAGGCCAGGTAATCATGTTCAATTAAAGATGAATTTATATTGATACCGGAAATTTCAACAGAATTCAATTAAACATTAATACTTTGTGCAAAGAATAAGTTTTAAAATAAGTAACAAAGTAGTTAACAAAGTCTCTATCTCTCCATAGGAAGCAGATAGCTTGGCAGATGCAGAGGAAAGGTGTGAACAACTGATTAAAAACAAAATCCAGCTAGAAGCAAAAATCAAAGAGGTAACTGAGAGAGCTGAGGATGAGGAAGAGATCAATGCTGAGCTGACAGCCAAGAAGAGGAAGCTGGAAGATGAGTGTTCAGAACTGAAGAAAGACATAGATGACCTTGAGCTGACCCTGGCCAAGGTTGAAAAGGAGAAGCATGCCACAGAGAATAAGGTATGAAACATAGTTTGCTATACTATATACAGATTCTGCTATCCGGGTTGCTTTCTAGCAGAAATCATCTCTTTCTTAATCTTTGTAGGTGAAAAACCTCACAGAAGAGATGGCAGGCCTGGATGAAACCATCGCTAAGCTGACCAAGGAGAAGAAGGCCCTCCAAGAGGCCCACCAGCAGACCCTGGATGACCTGCAGGCAGAAGAGGACAAAGTCAACACCCTGACCAAGGCTAAAACCAAGCTAGAACAGCAAGTGGATGATGTAAGCACACTTTTAATATGTTTTAAATTTTTTTGAAAAATACACTTTCAATTTTAACATACTTACTTTCTCATTAGCTTGAAGGATCTCTGGAGCAAGAAAAGAAACTCCGAATGGACCTAGAAAGAGCAAAGAGGAAACTGGAAGGGGACCTCAAACTGGCCCAAGAATCCACAATGGATATAGAAAATGACAAACAGCAACTTGATGAGAAACTTAAAAAGTAGGAGCTCCAGAAAAAAATCCTATATGATACCATCTCTTGATTCATGAAAGTATTAATATTTTATTCTTTTGTCTAAAGGAAAGAATTTGAAATCAGCAATTTGATAAGTAAAATTGAAGATGAACAAGCAGTAGAAATTCAACTACAGAAGAAAATAAAAGAGTTGCAGGTGAGTCACTTTACTTTTTTGTTTGTTTTTTGAGGCAGAGTCTCATTATGTAACCTAGGCTGGCCTCGAACTCAAGATCCTCCTGAGTTGCTGGGATTATAGGCACAAACTACCATGTCCAGTGCCTAACCTCTATTTTTCTAAACACCAAAAAATACTACAATTGAGATGAGTTTACAGTAATGTGTTTGTTTGACACCCAGGCCCGCATTGAGGAGCTGGAGGAGGAAATCGAGGCAGAGCGGGCCTCCCGGGCCAAAGCAGAGAAGCAGCGCTCTGACCTCTCCAGGGAACTGGAGGAGATCAGTGAGCGGCTGGAAGAAGCTGGTGGGGCCACTTCAGCCCAGATTGAGATGAACAAGAAGCGGGAGGCTGAGTTCCAGAAACTGCGCAGGGACCTGGAGGAGGCCACCCTGCAGCACGAAGCCACAGCAGCTGGTCTTCGGAAGAAGCATGCAGACAGTATGGCGGAGCTCGGAGAGCAGATAGACAACCTACAGCGGGTCAAACAGAAGCTGGAGAAGGAGAAGAGTGAGATGAAGATGGAGATCGATGACCTTAGCAGTAATGCAGAGGCCATTTCCAAAGCCAAGGTGCCCAATACCATATCTAAAGGAGGGTGATGACCTGCAAGAACAGCCATCCATTGCCAGAGAACTTGAACACTTTCTATCCTAATATATTCCATTCTACTTCAGTTTTTTAAATTGCTGGTTATGACTCACTAAGATGATTTCAAAATCCACTTTCAGCAAGGGTCAATTTGGGATACATGAATGGGTTCCAACAATAACCGGTGTAGGGATAAGATCCACTCCACATGCTTGAATTCTAGCATATTCCACAGAGGTTTCCACTTATACTTGACATTAATATACTCCTTCTAAAATATTTTAAGCATCAGGGTTTAACTCCTTTTTTGTTGTTGCATTCAGTATCTCATCTTTCACTGCCACATGTCCCATAGGGAAACCTTGAAAAGATGTGCCGTACACTAGAAGACCAAGTGAGTGAACTGAAGTCTAAGGAAGAGGAGCAGCAGCGGCTGATCAATGAGCTGACGACGCAGAGAGCACGCCTGCAGACAGAAGCAGGTAAAGATACCCTCTTGAGTCCAGAGATCTTGAACTACATAAAAGCGATTCCAGGGGTTCTGAATTAGTAGCAATACTTCCCTCTTAGCGGGCAGATAAGCAAACTATCAGAATTTTTCTTGGCAGTCAGAAAGAAAAAAAGGCTAAACAAACTACTTGTTACACTCCTAGGGCAATTCTGCTTGTTAATCTCCATTTCTATAACAATATTTAGAAAGAGATAAAACATATACACACATTGCATATATGAAAGTTGAAGTTTTATTATGCCATTAAAAATCCCTTTGCTTCTATTATTCATAGGAGAATATTCCCGACAATTAGATGAGAAAGATGCTTTAGTCTCTCAGCTTTCACGGAGCAAACAAGCAACTACTCAGCAGATTGAGGAACTGAAGCGTCAGCTAGAGGAAGAAACTAAAGTGAGCTTTACTGAAGATCTTCTTGACTAATCAAATCTAAACATGCCCAGTCAGGTTCTACCCGAGGTATGTAAATTAAGTATTACCAAATACAACACCACACATCACTGAAACTGCCATTCCCATAGGCCAAGAACGCCCTGGCCCACGCCCTGCAGTCCTCCCGCCATGACTGCGACCTGCTGCGGGAGCAGTATGAGGAGGAGCAGGAAGCCAAGGCTGAGCTGCAGAGAGCAATGTCCAAGGCCAACAGTGAGGTGGCCCAATGGAGGACCAAATATGAGACGGATGCCATCCAGCGCACGGAGGAGCTGGAGGAAGCCAAGTATGTGCTGTAAACTCTAGAGAAAAAAAGACATAGTCTCTTAGCTGTCCAACTAAGCAACCTCCATAAGTAGCTGTGAGGATGCTGTTGATAATGGTAGCATAAAAATAACAAAAGTTAACCTTTATTGAGTGCATACAATGTATCAAGTACAGTGTATACATCAGCTCATTTAGTTTTCATAATAATGTTATGATTTTGTTACTACTCTCATCCCCATTTTACAGATGAGGGAATTGAGGCTGCAAGATATTAACAGACTACCCTAAGGGCATGTGCTTAATAAAAAGGCTTGGAACTAGATGTTCTGATTCCATAGCCCACTTTCTTAAGTATTGAGTAGACAGACATAGCTCATAAAACTCACTTTGGAGGCCCTCAAATCATATAAACCATACAAAATGTACAAGGTTGGTCTAAATAAAGTAAAGTCTTAGTCTTTATATAGACTAAAGAATACCTTCAAGTAAGAGTTTCTGGAGTATCAGAATTAAAGGCTTTACTGTGCCTTAACCATGTATACTTGGCACACAATTGGAACTGAAGCAAGAATATAAAAATTCAAATGAAAAACAAAACTTGCATCTTCCTAAACAGCATGAATTGTCTTGGTTTATCTATCAATATCTTTCTCTGGCCACAGTGTCCAAATAGATATGGTTAGAAGTAACTGGCAACTCTCTATGTGGAAAATACATAAAAGGAAATGGAAAGGTGAGAAAACAAATAAGTAGGCTCAGTATTTTTTGCCCAATAAAAATACCTAGGTAACCTGAAATCTTTTTGGAATGATAAGAGATATATAAATCAATCAATAAACTGGGCATGGTGGTTCACACCTGTAATACCAGCACTCAGGAGGCTGAGGCAGGAGAATTAAGAGCTGGAGACAAGCCTAGGTTACATATCAAGACCCTTCTCACAAAACCAAAAACAAATCAGATAAATAAAATTATCTTAGCTAATCATTTTCACTATCATCCCCAATCAGAAGTCCTAAAACTCTTGAAATACTGATGCAGTAAGACACATACAGTGGCAATAACAGCAGCCTCTAAGAATTCGGTAACAGACCAAGGACTTGAATCTACCTGTTCACCACTTTGGACTTTTGCAAACATTTTTTTTCTCTCTAGGAAAAAAAAAAAAAAAAAGCAGTTCTGGCTGCCAATTTTGAAAACCAAGGTTTTTGCCAGCCTAGAACAGGACTTGAAAAGGGGCCATGGAGGCTATCACTTTGCTCCTGGCCTTGGGCAGGTCTTGATTACCTGGTTAACTTTTCAGGAAGAAGCTGGCTCAGCGTCTGCAGGATGCCGAGGAACATGTAGAAGCTGTGAATGCCAAGTGTGCTTCCCTAGAGAAGACAAAGCAGAGGCTGCAGAATGAAGTGGAGGACCTCATGATTGATGTGGAGAGGTCTAATGCTGCCTGTGCAGCTCTCGATAAGAAGCAAAGGAACTTTGACAAGGTGGCCCGGCTCACTTAAGCTTTATGAATGTTTTATTTGATCGTTCTTCTCCTTGCACCGGCTGACAATTTATTGCTTTTTAGATCTTATCAGAATGGAAACAGAAGTATGAGGAAACTCAGGCTGAACTTGAGGCCTCCCAGAAGGAGTCCCGTGCTCTTGGTACTGAGCTGTTCAAGGTGAAGAATGCCTATGAAGAATCCCTGGACCAACTCGAAACACTAAAGAGAGAAAATAAGAACTTACAGCGTGAGTCCTTATGACTTTACCTCCCCTAGGTAGCCCTAGCGAGACCTTCCATGGTACATCATCCAACCATTTCTTCCTTGTCTGTTCCTCCACAGAGGAGATTTCTGACCTCACAGAGCAAATAGCAGAGGGAGGAAAGCAAATTCATGAATTGGAAAAAATAAAGAAGCAAGTGGAACAAGAAAAATGTGACATTCAGGCTGCCTTAGAGGAAGCAGAGGTATATGTTACTATGTTATGGGGGGAAAAAATCAAAGACAAACACCAGTGAAAGCACTCAAAATGAGCATGGTACCATAAGATGGATACATTGTCATGGAGCTGGTGACAATTTGAATTCATATGACCCTTATGAAGCGTAACTTGGCAATTGTTATCAAAAACCTTAAATATATGAGTACCCTGACCTATCAACTCTTTTTCTTAGAATTTATCCCAAGAAAAAAGTCTTAAAAGGAGGCAAAGTTTTAAGACAAAGATGCCCAATTCAAGAACAAGTATAAGCAAATTATAGAACAGCCATGTGACAGAATTTCACACAGCCATTAAATGACTAAATGGGGAAATAGTTATGGTAGACATAAGTAAATATTTGTTTTTGAAAGTGACACACAGATTGATTTGCATATACAACTTTGATTATGTAAAAATATATAGGAATAGGGGAGGCTGAGGCAGGAGGGTCTCTAGTTCAAGGCCAGCCTAAGCTGCCACACCACATAGCAAGAATCTCTCAATCTCTCTCTCTCTCTCTCTCTGTGTATATATATATGTGTGTGTGTGTGTGTGTGTGTGTGTATACATGAATGAGAAAACAGACTAGAAAAATACACCATACCAAAATGGTTATCTCTTAGTGAGGGCACAATGAATAGTTTTTTTCTTTGTTTTTATATATTATCCCCACATTATACAATGAACATGTATTATGCAAACAGAAAAAAATATAAATATATTTTAAGGGATAGTTTCTATATCAGATTATTATATCACACATGAATAGTTTAATTTATAAAAGAGATTGAGAGTTCATGTTTACTATGCATAAGTGTACTCATATAATTTTGTTAGTACTAACATGAATATTTGTATACACAAGTCACCCTTATTAAAGAGCTGCACTGTACAATCTGTGACTGAATAAACAAAAGAATGAATCACAAGCAGCTTCCTAGAACTACTGTGCTGTACTTTGTAAAACCAGACAAAATGCTATTAATAAGAGTTTGGCTAACAAGGGAATAGATTCCAAATACTCCAGTTCTTTTCCATTATTAATTGATCACTGTTTTTTAAGGCATCTCTCGAACACGAAGAAGGAAAGATCCTGCGTATCCAGCTTGAGCTGAACCAAGTCAAGTCTGAAATCGACAGGAAAATTGCTGAGAAGGATGAGGAAATCGATCAGCTGAAGAGAAACCACATTAGAGTCGTGGAGTCCATGCAGAGCACGCTGGATGCTGAGATCAGGAGCAGGAATGATGCTCTGAGAGTCAAGAAGAAGATGGAAGGAGATCTGAATGAAATGGAAATCCAGCTGAACCATGCCAACCGCTTGGCTGCAGAGAGCTTGAGGAACTACAGGAACACCCAAGGGATCCTGAAGGTACATGGGTCCACATTAGCCTTTAAGATGAGTCAGGGACATTACCTTTCTTCCATTTCCCAAAATACTTCATTGCACCATTCTTTTTCTCTTGTAACAAACTACACAGCTGAATGTACAGAGACAGTTAAATTAAATATATGCAAAACATAATAGTTTAAAATAAATTGTATGTAGAAGAACAAACAGAAATCCAGAGATTAAGTTATGACATGACAGAAAGTATATAGACCAGACAAACCTGAGGCTGAACCTCAGTTTTGTCACTGCCTGACTTTAGGCAAATTATTTAAACTCTCAGCACCTCTGTTTCTTCTACAAAGTAAGAACGAAGCTTCCTATCTCAAGGATTTCTCTGAGGATAACATGAGACATCAGATATCAAGTACTACATAGAGCGTACGGAAAATGCTTCATAAATGACACACATTGATGAAAAAAATAACCAGTTAAAGGCAGAAATGCAATAAGAATCTGTTTCCTGATAGTTCTCTCTCACCCTAAGCAAGTGACTTCACCATTCTTAAGCTCATTTAAATGACAAGCATACAATTTCCCATTCCTGGCACCAATACACTCTTCCAGCTCATCTTCAAGATGTCTAAGACCTTTGTTATTTTACTTAATAGGACACCCAGCTGCATCTGGACGATGCTCTCCGGGGCCAGGAGGACCTGAAGGAGCAGCTAGCAATTGTGGAGCGCAGAGCCAACCTGCTGCAGGCTGAGATCGAAGAGCTGCGGGCCACGCTGGAGCAGACGGAGAGGAGCAGGAAAATCGCAGAGCAGGAGCTCCTGGATGCCAGTGAGCGTGTCCAGCTCCTCCACACTCAGGTGAGACAAACAGTGGTGCAGTAGTAGATGATGGGTCAGAACTCTAAGGATATATATATAAACAAGGGTGGCGGATATGCTCTAAAATATCATTCAGCTATCTTTGAGTGATGGGATTATGAATGATTTTTGGCATATGTTCCCATCTGTTGTTCTTAGATTTTTTTCTACCAAAAAGGGTTTTTTATTTCAAAATAAAGTTTGACTTTATTTTCAAAACCATAGGATGGAATAAACTTTAGTAGAAATATCTACTGACTCCAAACTCTGGTTTCGTGTGGCATTTCTTATCAGGGGCACTTCAGCATTCAGCTTCATCGTGTTCACTGTCCCTGTGACTTGCGGGACATTTAGCAGGCATAACTAAATGCAGTAGCAACTCCTAGACATAGTGACACCAAAAAATATGCACCCCCAACCACATCCAAATACCCACTGTGGCAGTTTTGATCCCCTTTGAGAACTACTGGGTTAAAATTTTAAGAAAATGTTTTCATAAGACAAGTTTAGAATTCCCCAAAGGAGCAAGCCATCAGTAATTCACAAAAATAGAGCCCTTCTACAAAACTCCCTGTGCCAGGCACTCACAAAAATAATCTATTCTTTTCTAACACACTATTCCCAAACTTTTAAGGGCAGAATACTAGTTATGTCTGGTTGAAATATAATTGAAGAGCAAATAATTAATGCCCATGAAGACAGACATTTTTTGAGGCCAGGTTACCTGATATAGCCCAGGCTGACCTTGAACTTGAGATCCTCCTTCTTCAGCTTCCCAAGTGCTGAAATTACAGATGTATGCCACCATGCCCATCTAATACATTCTTAAACTTCAGAGGTCCTTACGCATAAACCAAATGGACACTGGGACACTGGAGTGGGAGGGTAGAGTTTCCAACTTTGCAAATGATTAGTATTTTGCATTGAACAAAATAAAGTTCAATTTAAAGTTTAGGGAAATGTTGGCATCAAGTCCCTTGGAGGAACCAACAATAAAACATTTGTAAAGTCCCAAGATGGCAAACTGGAAATTTTACATATTTCCACTATTTTTAACAGAACACCAGCCTCATCAATACCAAGAAGAAATTAGAAAATGATGTTTCACAACTCCAGAGTGAAGTGGAAGAAGTAATCCAAGAATCACGCAATGCAGAAGAAAAGGCCAAGAAGGCCATCACTGATGTGAGCAAGATGAGCATGTCTTCCTGACACACTGTGATACCTGCTAGACCAGGTTTCATTATTTCTTGACTTATCTGCCTTTCAGGCAGCCATGATGGCTGAGGAGCTGAAGAAGGAGCAGGACACCAGTGCCCACCTGGAACGGATGAAGAAAAACCTGGAGCAGACAGTGAAGGACCTGCAGCACCGTCTGGACGAGGCTGAGCAGCTGGCACTAAAGGGTGGCAAGAAGCAGATCCAGAAGTTGGAAGCCAGGGTGGGTGTCTCAATCTCTCTGAATCTTGGGAGGGAAAAGGGTTACTCCCTCCATGCTTCTTTCTTCCTACATATGGACCTCCATCCTTGTCCTAAGGTCAGGGACACCCAGACCTTCAGTAGCTCCTAGGCTAATTACTGTCTCTCAAGACTGACTGCATATGTATCTTTCTTGGCTTCAGGTACGTGAACTTGAAGGAGAGGTTGAAAGTGAACAGAAACGTAATGCTGAGGCTGTTAAAGGGTTAAGGAAACATGAGAGAAGAGTAAAGGAACTCACCTACCAGGTAAGGGGAATAGCTTTCTGGAATATTTAGACTTTTAGCCCACAGGCAAAGTGAAACTCTGGTGACTGTGTGGCATCCACAAATACATATGCATGAATTCCATATATACAAGTGGTAACAGGCACACTTGCTTATTACAGACATATGCTAATTTAAGAAGATTAAGGAGACTTTTAAAAATAGCATAGGGCTAAAGATGTACCTTAGTGGTGGAGAACTTGCTTAGCATAGCCAGGGCCTGCATTTGATCCCAGTAACAGAAAGAAAAGAAAGAGAAGGGAAGGAAGGGACAGAGGGAGGGAGGGAGGGAGAAAAGGAGGAAAGGAGGAAGGAAGGAAATAAAATAGCCTAAGAAAGAAAAGAATGTAGACATTAAAGCAAGATATTAGTCCAAGTTTGGCCTTTTGAACTTGAATAAGTTACTTCACAATCTATACTTCAGTTTCCTTGCCTATAAAACAGGAGTAACACCATTTCCTTCCCAGGATAGGGAAGTAAAGATTAGAAAAGATGTGTGTGGCTGGGCACAGTGGTACACACCTACAATCCCAGCTACGTAAAAGGGGGAGATGGAAAGATGATAGTTCAAGGCCAGCTTGAGCAAAAAAGTTAGTGAGACTCTATCTCAAAAACATGCTAGGTATGGTAATTCATGCCCGCAATCCCAGCTATGCAGGAGGCAGAGGTAGGATGATCATGGTCAAAGGCTGGCCCTAGGCAAAAAGTCCCTGTCTGAAAAATAAAGCAAAAAGGACTGGGGTTGTGGGTTGAGTGGTAGAGTGCTTGCCTAGCAAGCTTGAGGTCTTGAGTTAAAACCCCAGTACCACCACCACCACCACCAAAAAAAAAAAAAAAAAAAGATGTAGCAAGATTGACCACTGTTAATACTATGAGGGAAACCTGAGAGTTGGCGAGGTTTATTCCATATCCACCTGTCAGCACATCAAGTGATTTATTTTACCAAAGATTTCTTTGGGTTGAAAGCATACCATGTTTTCAAACTTTCAGACTGAGGAGGATCGCAAGAATATTCTCAGGCTGCAGGACTTGGTGGACAAATTGCAGGCGAAGGTGAAATCATACAAAAGACAAGCTGAGGAGGCTGTGAGTATCATTAAGCCCTCAAGGAAAGAAGCAAATTTAGAAAATGTGTTGAAATGTGATTAAAGGAATATTTAGTGGTGTTTTCCCAGTTATCATTTGACTTTATATTTACTTACTGAACTTTTTGAAAGGGACCTAGGTCTCTTCTTCCTCTCCACCCAAGATACACATCATAAATGATAAGTGGGCTTGACAAGAGGCTACCCCCTCTATTTCAAAACTATTTCCACTTTTATTCTTTCAAATCAAAATTGTCACTGAAGTTACAAATCGGTCCAGATACAAAGTCAGAGATGCCAGACAGAACATGAGAGGAAATGTCACTGGAGGAAATAATCCTGCCTGGTGACCAATGCAATGAGAACCTCCAAGTCTCACTTTCACAATTCTGTCTCCATTCCTAGGAGGAACAATCCAATGCTAGCCTTGCAAAATTCCGCAAGCTCCAGCATGAACTGGAAGAGGCCGAAGAGAGGGCTGACATTGCGGAATCCCAGGTCAACAAACTTCGAGTGAAGAGCCGGGAAGTTCACACAAAAATCACTGCAGAGTAAACACACCTGCCTGGGGCTGCAGAGTGGCTGAAGAAATGCACAAAATGTGCTCTTTTGGTCACTTGTCTCCTCGTGTTTATTTTTCTCTTAAATAAAAACTACAGTAAATTTATAAATTAAACCAGACTTTCGTTTTTTTATTTGCAAAATTGTTGACTCCCAAATACAGTTCTCACCTAGTTATTATTTTGTAATGTTATAAATGCCTTTGTAAAGCATTTGATATTTTGTACTTCCATCACCACCCAACAGCCACTTTCCCACTCCCCCCTACCCCCCCACACCCAAATATTTTTTGCAAGACTTGTTTTTATTCACTCTCTCTAGACTGTCACAAATTACTAAGGAAACCCCTCCTTGAGGTACACTCCAGACACTCATTCATTTACTCACCCAAATAGATACTGAGCATATACTATGTGCCAGGCACTGCTCTAAGATCCGTGCGTACAGCACGGACCTGAACATAGCTCCTGCTCTCTGGACGCTTACACAGTGCAAGGAGAGAAAGGAGATCAGCAGAGAAGTAGATGAGAAGTGCTAGTGGAAAATTTTTAAAAAGTAGAGGAAGACAGTGACTGTTTTATAGAGTAGTCTGGGAATGCCTGTCTAACTAGAACACAATTAAGCAAAGACCTGAAGGAAGCAAGAGAATAAGCCAAATGAATAGATGAGGGCAGAGCATTTTCAGGCCAAGGGAACAACAGAAAACGCAAAGGCCTCCCAACATGGCTGGAGGAGAATGAGCAAGATAGACAGCTGCAGCACAGAGAGGAACCATGGGGCCAGATCATGTATGGCCTCGGACCACTCCAAGGCTTTACTTGCATAAGTAAGGGAGAAGTGGGAAAGCTTTTGGAGGGTTATAAGCAGAGGATTTATATTAAAAAGAATCACTGTGGCTACTGTGTTGGAAACCAAATGAAAAAGCAAAAATAGAAACTGGGAGTCTAGTTAAGAGCCTATTTGCAAAATAAAAGATTAAAAGATGACAATGTTTAAAGCAGAGAAATAGCATTGGGGGATGATGAAAAGTAGATGGATTCTAGATTTACTGAAGGTAGCACACATAAGATTTTCAGACAGGTTAGATGAGAGAGGGAAAGAGAGAGAGGAGAAAAAGAGAGGGAAGAACAAAAGGGGAAAAGGAGAAACAAAGAGAATAAGAACTTCGGAAAAAATGACAAAGGATATAAGAAGGGAGTATATCACGAGTTTGGCTTCTAAAACAAGAAGAAGCACTAGAACAAAACTGCAACGCAGACAAAAAACCTTCTTTCACGTTCTAGCATCTACCTTCTCCCAACCTCTCAACCCTACCAACCTCAATTTTTTTACAGTATAAATTCTTACAGACCACAGTCTCAAATACATCTACAACTAATAACAAAGGTTTAAAATAAAAAGAGAACAATATGTCATGGGGAAATCCACAGACACACTAGAGGATTCTTGCTCTCAGAACACTCTCAATAATGAGAGGCCAGAGCACTAGTTACAGGCAGGAAAGAAACTTATTGATAGAGAAAGGCTGAGCAAAGAGATACACAGCGGTTTCCGGAAACCGGGTGCCCCCTGAGCGTAGGAGTTGAGTTATTTATATATGTAAGGCTTCCACCTTAACACAAGGAAAAGCATGTGGTATAGTCTTCTAGGTTCGTTCTTGGCACTCCTGGGGCTTTCTGCATTTCCAGTTTTCCCTCGGCTGGAACGGTTGCTCCGCTTTCCTCAGGCTGTGGGAACTTCCACATTCCTAAAATGTCATGGGGCTGATTTACGTTATGGGACTGCTACAAATATTTCAAAATACCTTCTCAAGTAAAATTTGGTATCAAAGAGAAAATCAAAACCATAATCATAAAAACTACCAAAAGTAAGCATAAGAGAAAATCTTTGTGACCTCAGCTTACGCTTAGATATAAGAGCACAAGACATGAAAGAAAAAATTATAAATTGGACTTCATCAAAATTTAAAGCTTCTGCTCTTTGAAAACCACTGTTACAGATAATGAAAAGACAAGCCATATGCTATGAGTTTTTGTTATTTTTGATACAAGTAATAAAAGACAAAAATAAGGCAAAGCAACCCAAATATTTTAAAGGCAAAAGTTTAAATAGTCCACTAAAGAAGATATGTAGAATTTCAAGCAGGCACTGAAACAATGCTCAACATCATGAGTTATTATGACAATAAGAAAGCAGAATGAGATATCACTATACAGTTATTACCATAATTAAAAGACCAAGTGTTGGCTCAGAGGTGAGGGACTGGACCTCTCATACCTGTGAGTCATGATGTAAAATGCTACAACCATTTTGGAAAACAGTTTGGCAACTTTCTTCAAAACTTCAGGAATTATCCATACAATCCAGCCATTCTACTTATAGTTACTTACCCACAAGAAATGAAGACATATATCCACGCAAATACTTGGACACAAATGTTCACAACATATTAATTTCTAATAGTCAAAAACTAGAAAGACAACAGGCATGATAGTGTGTACCTATAATCCCAGCACTCAGGAGGCAGAGGCAAGAGTATTCTGAGTTCCAGGTCAACTCAAGCTCCATAGCAAAATCCTGTCTCCACAAAAAACCAAATAAACAAAAATGAAAAAAAAAAAAACCTGGAAAGAGCCAAATGTCCATCAACAGGTGAATGGGTAAACAACTTGTGGAATATCAATACAATGAGTTCTACTCCACAATAAAAAGAAATAAACTATTAACATTCACAAAAAGGATAAATCTCAAGACACTTTATGCTGACTGAAAGTTGCCATAGCCCCCAAAAGAATATACTGTAAAAGTTCATATATACATATATGAACATATATATTATTCTAGAAAATGCAGTGATTGCCCAGGGATCTAGGGATGGGGCTTATAGGGACACTGAGGGAGGGGAGATTATAAAACTGCAGGAGAAAATTTCGGGGATTGACGAACATGTTAATTTCTTGATTAAGATGATGGTTTCACAGGTGTTGACAAGTAAAAATATATCACTTTAAATTTGTACAGCTTATTGTATGCCAATTATACCTCCATAATGCTGTGTAAAATTCTTCATTGAAGAAAATGCTACAATGATAGCACTTTGAGAAAATCATATTAGGATATACTAAACCTTAAAGCAAGAATTACAATTTTTATAGGAACAGCATTATACCTGTTTATCAGTTTATTGATATTTTACTATGTTGATTCTTCCAATTCATGACTACAATCTATTTCTCCATTTATTTAGACCTTGATTTCTTTCATAGTCCTTATAGCTTTAGCACACACATCCTCTTCACATATTGTTAAGTTTACACCTTTCTTTTTCTTTTCTTTTTTTAGCATTTCTAAATAGTATCGTACAGGTGCTCCTTGGCTTACAATGAGGCAATGTCCCAGGAAACCATATCATAAGTTGAAAATATTGTTAAGTCAAAAATATATTTGATACGCCTGACCTACTCCTAGTTGAGCAACACAGAGCACTCCACACTATCAGTTGTTTCCCTTTGTGAGTACCAGGCTGACTGGCAGTTGCCACTGTCTGGCATTACGAGAGAGAAATGTACCACATATTAGACCAGGAAAGACCAAACTTCAAAGTTTCTACGAATGTATCCTGCTTTCCACTGTCAAGTTAACTCTTTGTAAGTAGGACCATCATTAAGTCAGGGATTGTCTGTGGTTAATACCATGAGAAATTTTTCAAACCGTGCTCTAAAAGAAGAATACAAAACAGTGCTTATAGATTAATATCCCAATTTTACATGTGATTAAGAATACATACAAACATGGAGGGAAATGGCATGAAAAAATTTAAACCAAGATCAAAACTACTTCTATATCAAAATTTTAGAAGATGACTGGGCAAATTTTGGTCAAAGGATACAAAATTACAGTTAAATAGCAGGAAAAAGTTCAAGAGATCTACTGCACAGCTTGGTGACTACAGTTAATGACACACTACATTCCTGAAGAATGCTGAGAATACATATTAAACGTTCTCACCACAAAGTGAGGTAACAGATGTTAATTAGCTAGATTTAAAACACCCCATTATATACATACTGCAGGACATCAAAGTTGTACATGATAAATACATTCAATTTTATCTGTCGATTTTTTTTTATTCATTTATTCATATGTGCATACATTGTTTGGGCCATTTCTCCCCCCTATCCCCCCACCCCATCCCACCCCCTGGCTTCCAGGCAGAACGATTTTTTTAATCAATAACATTTTAAAATAAAATGTTCGTTCAGCATAGCTGATTGTATTTTTCCATGTGTGTATTACTTTGGAGTTTTTAGAGGTTTATATTTTTAAAATAAATGAAAATAGCCTGCCTCTTAAGATTTCATATCCACTTCTCATCAAAGACATGGATCTAGCGGACAACAGAAAGGTGAAGAGGAGAGGGTCACATGACAGCTGAGCCCGTTAGCACAGCTGCTACAAGGGATTAACATTCCGGGGCTAACACCCAGCAGCTGCTGGTGAGCCACCGCAAATTCTGCCTCCTGGCTGCACAGAGGAGTGGGCACACGTTCCACAGATCAGTGTCCCCAGGCACCTCCAGTGAGGACTTTATCAGTCACATTTTCCTAAGCGGGAAGCTGAAGAAGCAGCCGTGGGCAGAACCTTGAGCCGGACTTAAGGATGGAATCTGCCAGCTCGCTTCCCTCCTTGCGCCCAGAGTCACCGAGATGCAGCTTCCGGAGGGAGGCCACAGGGGCAAACGGTGACGGAGGACGAAAGCATCCCGCCCAAATCGGGACGCTTCTGAGAGTCCCCAGCCTCGCCTGACCTTCCCAAGGGGGGCGGCGGCTTTCCCAACTCGGTTTGTGGCTTGTGGCTTTCTCTTGGGGGCTCAAATTGCCAGAAATTGTGCTAAAAGCACGGGAAGGGAAGGTGGCACTCAGCAACAGGGTCATCTTATACAGGTTTTGGTACCCAAACGATTTGCCATGGCATATTATATTACATATGGCATGCCTATGTGGCTTGGCGACTTGAGACATTTTCCAAACCAGGTGCCGAGGCACGCCTGTAGTCCCAGCACTCGGGAGGCTGAGGCAGGAGGACAGGTTGGGCCCATGAGTTCAGTCAGGGCAACATGGCGAGACCTCGTCTCAATCCGTCTGTTTTCCGGAATTCTGGCTCAGTCGTGTCAGGAGCCCTGTCACAAATTCCCTCTCCACACCGTTTCACACATTCCGCACCACACTGTCCTTCAGCTCCAATAAACCACGCCCTGCTCCCCTCACAAAACTCCAATGAGCACTTACTCACGTGACACCTCCTCCAGGCAGGGCCCAACCATGATGGCGTCACTTCCGGAGGCCTTCCCTCAACCTGACCCCTCCCAGGATGCCCTGGGCCGCACCGGAAGTGACTCCCCCCACATATGGCGATTAAAGAACAGTTTTCCTCCGCGAGGTGGTGGGTGTCTCCCTCAAGCCCACTTTTTTTTTTTTTTGAGGTTCTGGGGCTTGAACTCAGGGCCTCATGCTTGCTAGGCATGTACTGTACCGCTTTAGCCATTTCGCCAGCCCACAGCCATCTTTTTATGCGTTGTCTATACTGTGACCACCCATTGCACCCTGCCTTTACAAGATCAGAAGTGGTTTGTAAAAACAGACTTAATGCCCAACCTGGAGCCAGGTCTTCAGCCATTTGTTGAATGAAAAGTATACAGTCAATAGTCTTTGACAAAATGAGGCACTGTTGAGCAGGAAAATCACTGCAGGACCTCACGCATCTGGGGAATCTTCAAAAAGCTGATGGCAGTCTGGGGAATGTAGTTCAGTGGTAGAGTATATAGAAGAGCTTGCGTTGGAGAACCACCAAAATGAAAAAAAAAGTTCATTTCATAGAAGTAGAAGAACAATGGTTACTAGAGGCTGGGGAGAGGTTGGGGGAGAAGGAGAGGGTCGTCAATGGATACAAAATTTACAATAGGAGAAATAAATTCTGGTGTTCTATTTAATGCACAGTTGGCTGACTGGTTAACTACAAAGTATTGCGTATTTCATAGTAACTGGAAGAGAGGATTTTGAATGTTCTCACCACAAAGAAGTGGCAAATACATGAGGCCATAATTATGCTAACTACCCTGATTTACAATGTATACATGTATAAGATTTTACTACAAAAGTATCTACATAAGTAAAAGGAAGCACAGAATTAAGGAAGAATAAAATTGCCTTCATAATAACAGCTGACATTTAAAATGGAAAGTCGTGGGGCTGGGGGTATAGTTCAACGATACAACACATGCTTATCATGTTCAAAGTCCTAGGACTGATCTTCAGTGTGTCTCTCTCTTTCTATATATATATAATATTTATATTAATTTAACCCAAAGTCTTTATCTTAATTTGCAAGGCTCTAGACCATCTGGCCTCTACCACTTAATCCTATTACGGGTTTACCCATCCCACTGCCCATTCTTCTATTCCTGAGCAGACACAGTCACCTCCTAGAGCCTTGGCATTTGTTTCTGCAGCTGGAAATACTGTCCCTCTTTGATACTCTTCAATACTCTCACAGCTTACTCCTTCACATCACTAGGTATCTGCTCAAATATTACCTCTTCAGAGAAACTTTCAGTAATTAATCTATTTAGAGACCACACACCCACTATTCCCTTACCCTGCTTTTTCCTTCCTTCAGAACATTTATCATTAACTGGGCATTACATATCTGTTATCTGTCCTCACATACACACCCACTAGAATTTCATTTCCATGACGACAAAGCCCAGTACATAAAATTTTCCCAGTGCATAGTTTGATGAATAAATAACTGACCGAGTAGATGCTCTCACATGTTGCTAGATCTCTGCTGAGCTCTGTATACAGCTTTAAAATTAGCAGTGCCAGGTGCCCGTTTCTTTTTTTCATTTCTTGTTTGTTTTATTTTTAAAATTTTATTAGCATATAATAGTTGTACAGGGGGAATACATTGTGACATTTACATATGTGCTTGCAATATATCTTCATTAGATTCACCCCTTCCATCATTCTCCCTCATCCCTTCTCCCCTGCTTCTCAGAATCATTTCAATAACTTTCAGTGTTCTGTTTTCATACATGAATTCAAAACATATCAGTCATATTTGCTCTCCTTCACCCTCTCTATTTACCGTCCCCCTCCCACTAATACCCATCCCTGACCAGGACCTGTTTTACCTTCCTGTCCTTCATTTTTAAAGTGTCTATTTATTATTCTAGAGAGTTTGCCTTGATATTTAGGACATGTATGTATTGTGCTGTAATCAGGTTAATGCCCTCTATTACTTATTCTTTCTCTATTGTCCTGCTCCCCCACCATTCTACAGCTTACTTTGTCATCCTAGCTTGATGAGAATTCTCAAACTGGTTTCTTGGAGTCCCATCTTGAGGTGAGGCTCCAGGACTTTGCCATCAGATCCCCAACCAAGCTTTCAGGTACAGTGATAGATTTATCTCCATTTGCCTCTAACTATCCTGATTTTAAAACTGAAAGTCATAAGAACTCCCTGAATCCCAAACAAACCAGAATGGATAGTTACCTTACTTTCAGATATCCAGGTTTCATCTCCCCTGTGTGTCTTACTACTGCCATGGAGGCATGTAGGAGAGGGGAGTGACTTAAGAATGTCCTAGACCATTTAAACAGCATATTAGCTATGAGCAATGGGTAGGAAGGAAGAATTTGATAGATGACATACAGGCTGTGGTCAGTTGGTGGGCCTCACCACCAGCAGCATAAAAGACATGAAAATAACGACATTTAAGACATCAACCTGGCTTATAGAGCCCCCTTCCGCTGACAGTAATTAGTGGGCCCTCCAGAAGAAGTTCATGACTCCTAAACCTCCGGCTGTTCTGTTGACACGGCCCCAACTATTCTCCCTTTCCCAAATGATCATGTTACTTCAAACAGTACCTTGACAAATGGCAATTAACTGAGTTGCCACAAGAAGCTAAAGAGTTTGGTATTGCTACTGTCCTGTATTAGGTAGCTTTCTTGTTGCTGTGACAAAATACCTGACATAAATAATTTAAGGGAGGAAAGATTTATTTTGGCTCATGGTTTCAGAAGGTTCAGGTCTGTGTTTCTAGGCCCACCGTGAGGCAGAACATCATGACAGGAGTGTGTGGCAGACCAGAACAATTTACATCATAGCAGCCAGGAAGCAGAATGGAGCCCTAACAGCAAGGAGCCAAGGTAATCTATCGCACCCAAGGTACCCCCCTATTTGGGCCAACTAGACCCCACCGTCACAGTTCCATCACCTCCTGAATTCTTTCAAATTTTGAATCCACCAATGGATTAAACCATTCATTAGGTCAGAGCCATCATGATCTAGTTATCTCTGGAAACTTGCTGATAGACACACTCAGAAGTATGCTTTACTAACTCTTAATCCACTCAAGTTGCCAATCAAGGTTAACCATTACCCATTGCCATTTTAAAGATGAATGAACTGCTGAGCACCAGTGGCTCACACCTGTAATCCTAACTACTTGGGAGGCTGAGATCGCGAAGATCAGAGTTCCAGGCCAGCCCAGGCAAATAGTTTGAGAGAACCCATCTCCAAAATAACCAGAGCAAAATGGACTGGAAGTGTGGCTCAAGTGTTAGAGCACTTGCTTTGCAAGAGTTCAAACCCCAGTCCCACCCCCCCAAAAAAAAATGTATAAACTAAGGTTCAGAGAAAGGTTAAGTAATTGCTCAAATTCACCTCTGATAAATGGTAAAATCAGAATTCAATTCATCCACATTCTAAATCTCAAGATCCATTCTTAGTTGCTAAATTATGATGCAGATATTTTATAATATAAATGTATATTAAAATATTACATATTTTAATATGTTAATATATTTTATATATTAACATATTTTAACTGTGACCAGCAAAGGATATAGCTTTTTTAAAGATATATTTTTTAGGACCCCTGTCATAATAGTAATTAAAAGCAATTTGTTGTGTTTTCCTTAGTTTTGATAAGGCTTTAAACAACTGAAGTACCAAAAGGTCATTAATAGACAAAATAAAGACAAGTCACAGAAGACCCTAACTCTAGGCATGAAGCCAGGCAGGAAAGTTTCCAGTTTACTGGATGAACCTAGCTGGTAAGATTTCTTCTCTGAACAGACTGTTCCCAGGCCAGTTGTTAATCTCTCCATGTTGTTTTCAGAGAAGGATGCCTGGTTTGTATGTAATTCTGAGCAGCCTGTATAATTCTGAGAGCATTAGTGTCTTAGAGGATCTTGCAAAGCCAGAAGCAGCTGTCTTGTAAGAGAAAAGATAAACCAGATTTGGAGCCAAAAAGTGTTTGAGTTCTCCCTCTACCACAGGCAACCTAACCTCACAAGCCTCAGTTTCCCACCTATAAAACTATGATGTCTATCTCCTTATTGACATTTGGTGAGGATCAATTTAAATAATGCTTTTAATAGCATTATTTTTGATTTACAAAATTTCAGTAGGTAAATGCCAGCAGTGAATAAGGTTATATATTATATTTGAAGGTTCTGGTCTTGCTGTCTTGGGTTTGAGGAGAATGAGGAGGGGTCAGTTTTCCCCTTCAGCATGAATTAGGTGATCTGTCCAGAACCTCAAATTCTGACTCTTTAATGTTAGAGCTACACTAGATAGTATTCAAGGCTTCTTTAGTTCTGAAATCTAATATTCTCATGTTCTCATTCAAATCTTAGTGAATTAGTGTCATTCAATAATGTACCTGTCTTATGACTTCCACCCAGAAATTTCTGGTCCAGGCTGGAAAACTCCCTTTTGCTCTTCGAAATTCCATCTGTTACATAAGCTCTTAGGTAGCCTGAGTTGTGAGAGGTAAGGCATATGATCCTGCTATTGGCAAAATTAATTGTGCTTTCTTCTCAAGTAGCCTTCTGAGCAATGACCTTGACATTGTTTTTTTTTTTTTTCTGAGACCTCTCTATCTAGCCTGGCTACTGCCTTCTTCCCACTGTACCATGCAACTCTGCATTTCCTTGGAATATGACTAAAATTATGATTGGTGACAAGTGTCTGTCCTAGGGAAATGTCTCCTCCTCCTTACCACCTGCTCACTTCTTAATCCCCTGCCTTCAAAGTTGCCACCCCCACCATCCTGCTGATGTTACTGTCAGGTCACCTCTGTGACCAATCCAATGCCCTGTGCCTAATCCTCTCTTTCTTCAGCTTCTTATAGTGCTTGTTTTCAAATACTCTTTCTTGAACATGTCACCTCCCTTGACTTCTTTTGACAGTAATAATAAAGTTGCCTGTATTTTAGGCTTGACGAAATGATTTTGTAAGGAGACTGGAGAAAATCCTTATTCACAGAACTTCTCTCGGGTTTGAGAGGGAGGTACCAATGGGAGGTGGGAGCTATAGACTGCAGTAGACAGTAGTGGAGTATAAATAAGACCCACACCCAAGGAAACTTGGAGTGATATGTATGTTTATTACTTTGATGGTGGCAATAGTGTAGTGGGTGTATCCACAGGTCCAAGCTCATAGAATTACATACATTAAGTATGTGCAGGCTTTGGTGTATTGATTATACCTCAATATAGCTATTTTAAAAAGAAAGGAAAAAGAAAAAAAAATAACAGCCCTTTCCTCTACAAGGGCACTTGTGAGGAGAAGTCAGTGGTTGCCAAACTTGTCTCTAAGAATAGAGACAAGTTCTCCAGGTTTTTCTTGTTGCCGAGTAACCAGATGAGTAGGAATGCAGTTCTAGGGCAGAGCTAAATGGTTCCACAAAGTAGAGGAAGAGCTGAGTACCACTGGTGGTGGGAAGAAAGGAAATGACCACCAGCATCAGTGTGAAGAAAATTGGGCACTGTAGAACAGACATTTCTAATGGAAACTGCATAATTTAACTCAGACATGTAATACAACTCTCTTCTATGTCACCCCTACAAAATCTTCAGTAAATTCTGCATTGATGAAGGTGGGTAATTTGCTGAAGAGCATGTCAACATTAGCAGAGATGAATATATGTTGCTCACCATAGGCAAGAAACAAATTACATGCTAATATAGCCACATGTAAATGGCATGGACAGTGTCTCATTTGGTGCCCATGCCATCCTTGTGATTTGGGCAGAAACAATAATTTTTCTGAGTTTTTTGCATCTTAGGGAAAAGGCTCCAGAGTTGCTGAAAAGGGTAAGGCAGTTTATCAGAGTGAATAAATGACACAAGATGTTGTTGTAGCCCAATTTCTGTTAGTATAACATAATGCCTGAGGCTGAGAATTTTATAAAGAAAAGAGGTTTGCTTAGCTCACGATTCTAGTGGCTGTGAAGTTCAAACAGCATTGTGCCAGCATCTGGTGAGGGCACTCTGACTGTGTCATAGCATGGTGAATGACATTTTGGCAGTAACAGCTTTAAAAGGCAAGCAGGGAGATTAAACCCTGGACCTTGCACATGCTAAGCTCTACTCTACCACTGAGCTACAGTTCCAACTCTATGTTAACTGCTTTGATTGGGAACCTATTGGACAACGTTTTCTTAAGCCAATTTGAGTCAAAGGCTTACTTCAGTCTACATTTATTAGATTGGCATGCCTGTCTCTTCCCTGTTTTATACTTAGCTACTTTCTTAATATTCTAGAAGGTACAATGCTTAAATTTAGTGGGATGGCAAGAATTAGCATAATTTGAGCCCCAGTAGTGATCCAGTTTATCAAAGTTGTCAAATGGCACCTTTCAAAAAATATAACATTAATGTAGAATTATTTGAACAGGCTAAAAAGCCTATCAGCCTTTTTCATTTACATTCTTTGATATATAAATTTTACCTATCCAATTTTGTCAAATTATGGGAGTTTGTTTTAATTTAGTAGTATGTGAAATCTGTTATATATTCATATAAAACATATATATATATTTCTAACAAAAAAGAGGCAAACAGTATGTGCAGAAGAGATCACATGACAAGAAAAAAAAGCAAGACAGCAGGAAGAAGCAAATCCTACTCTGTTGGAAATAAGCCCACTCCCCTATAAGATTTAACTCACTCTGCGAGACCAGCATCAATCCCTTCATAAGAGTGGTCATGACCCAGTTACCTCCCAATAGGCCCCACCTCTTTTTTTATTTTTTATTTTTGGCAGTACTAAGAATTGAACTCAGGGCCTCAAACTTGCTAGGCAAGTGCACTATCACTTGAGCCACACCACAGTCCCTTTGCTTTTAGATTTGCTTTTCAGCTAGGGTTTAGTGCTTTTGCCTGCACATCTCAGTCCATGATCCTCCCGCCTCCATCTCCTCTGTAGTTAGTATTACAGGTGAATGCCACCATACTCAGCTTAGTTTTGAAATAGGGTCTCTGCTAACTTTTTGCCCAGGCTGGCCTCAAATTTGGTCCTTCTATCTCTGCCTCCTGAATAGTGAGGATTATAAGTGTATGCCACCACACCTGGCTCAAGGGCCTACCTCTTAAAGGCCTTTCAATACTGTTCCATTGGGACCAAGCCTCTAACACATGAACCTTTGAAGAACAAACCATATCTAAACCACAGCAGATGTGGACCCACTTGCGTCTTCTTACTCCAACAAGAAGCTTCTGCTTCTCACTCTGGTATTTGCTTACTTAGACAATGACCTTTATTTGTATTTATTTTTCTCCTCTTTTTCTGTTTTCATTTTCCCTTCCCATGTCCTCAACATGCAGCCTTCCTGTGAGAGCTCATTTTCCATATTGGTTTCAACTTTCACCTCCATGTGGATGACACTGTCTACAACATAGACAGCTGCATGTTTAGCCTTGACTTCTTTGAAATATGAAGCCCTGTCTCTACCTGCCATCTGGACATGTCCACCATCACTTCAACGTGGTATGACTCAAACACAAATCCATTTCCCCCTGCATGTCTCTGGGCTGGTGTCGTAGCCCTTGATTCCTAGGCTGAAATGAGGGCTAAATGAAAGGCAAGATTCTTTGATTCCTTCTCTCATGTCCAACCAGGAAATCATCAACGTCCTGTGGGCCCTGCCTGTGGGGTATCCTTCAGTTTTCTCTTTCTTTTTAAATCTCTTTTTTATCCTACTTAATCAAAGCCCACTTCAGTTTACACCATGATTTTGTATTCAATGTAAGTGAATGTTAACATACACTGAGTGGTTTTTAATGTAGTGAAATAATGGGGGGGGGTGGTAAGGCCTCAAAAAATAAACCTAGAGCTCACAAAGATCTCAAAGTATCCCTAAAATATATCCTGTTTGCCTCCAGGGGTTAAAAAATTCTCTTTTCTTGCTGTGCCTAAATGGAACATGGTGGCAGAAAAACTGTGAGCCCATGCAGCACTCTTCTCCATGAATCTGCAGGACAGACTCAGAGCCACTGTGAAAGCCACCTTCTGGTGCTCTGACAAATTTTTGCACAGATATGAATTCCTAGGAGCATCCAGGGGTAAATTCTGATTATCTCACTGCCTACTGTCCCCACAAGTCATCACAGGCCATATAATCACCTTGGCAAATTTAGACCAAGCCTTTTAAAATAGTCACTAACCAGTTTTAGATCCTTTTTAAATAGTCACCAAATAGTTCTCGGTTACCACTTTCTCTCCTCACCATTATATCCTGACACCAATTCTAGATTCATCTTCAGAAAGAATAAATATCATATATTACATTATGATATAAAAATATGTATTATCAATACATAATCATATATATATGATTTTATATATATATATATATATATACACACATACATATATATATATATATATATATATATATATATATGCACTCACTTTCCTCACAGACCTTAAAAGGTTACCCTGTGAACCCAGAACAATGCCCCAACTCCTTCACTGGCCACTGGAAATCCATCTCAAAGCAATCCAACCCACTTCTCCAGCCTGCACCTGTATGTTAACCCCACCCACCCTGATCCTGCACTCAGCTCCACTCACCTGATTGGATTGCTGAAACACAGCCTGGGAAGACTTGGTTTGCAAGCCATGATTCTTCAGTTCCCCAAGCCTAACCTTCTCCTTTTTCTCCTTATCTGTATATTGCCCACCTCCTTTGAGCTGGGCATGTGGCTTAGTGGCAGAGTTCTTACCTAGTATCATCCATGAGTCCCTGGGTTGAATCTCTAGCACTGGGGGAGGGGAGGAGGGTAAAGTTCACCTCCTTTAAGAGAAGGTGGAGGACATAAGAAAAGTGTAGCTTTGGCATCAGAAACCCTGGATTTCTACTACCTGTGGAGCCTTTGGGGCAATCACTTAGCCCCCTTAGGACTCAGTTTCCCCACTTGGACAATGGAAATAGTAACCATATAAATAGGATAACTAATATTCAGGCTTATTAAATGTAATAAAATATACAAATATATAAAATGCCTGGTAAACTGGAAATGACTACATAGTCACCATTCCCCTCCAGATCTCGTCTCTCCTCCAAAGTAGTAGAGTTATTAGTAACATTTATTTTATGTGTACAACACACTTTATGGTTTTTAGATCCCTTACACACACATCTAATCCATCTGCATCCTACTCATTTTGGCTTATTCTTGGGAGAATGATTCATCCTGTTCATGTCTATGCACTTTCTTCCCATCTCCACTGTCAACTCTTTTAGGACAATGACCCTAACTTATATTCCTAGTCCCCATTTCCAACACAGAGCCCTATACCATACATGCACTCAAAATTATGTCCTTCCACAAATGAGAGGTCAGAGGCATAGGTTCTAGATCCAGAGAGAGTTGAATCCCCTTTTTGCTACTTACTAATTGTGTGGTCTTTGGGATGGAGAGGGTAACAAACTCTCAAAGACTCAAGGAAACCCTTGACTATAAAATGAGAACAATTTAACACCTACCTCATAGAACAGTTATGAAGCTCTAACAAGCCAATATGGATAAAGACTACCATGTGGTGGATTCTTAATAAGACTTAATTACTACTATTAAAGGAAATGGAGAGTCTGATGACAAGTTTTTCTGCCTTATTACTTCAGGCCTCTTTTAACTCATATTTCCCCATCAATCATCTTGATTTGTTTACTCACCAGGACATTTGTTGAACATCTGCTACATTCAAATCACTGTACTTTGAATAAAAATTGCTGTGTGTGTATACCAGGTAGCTCTCTATTGCTTTCTTCTATTCCAAAATGTCTATATGGATTGTATTCCTTAGCCTTCCTCTTATTTTATAGAGCAGGGAATAAATAAGATAGTGTCTAAATATCAAATCACCTTGAGAAATTCCAAGTCCTCCAAAATGTTATTCAGAGGTACAAGTGTAGCTAAGTGGTAGAGTGCTTACTTACCCAGCATGTCCTGAGTTCCACCCCCAGCATAGAAGAGAAAGTAGAAAAAAAGATATTTATATTTCCTTACTGATAGGACTCTCAGATTCCTTAATATACTAGTATTTATGTAAGTATCTAACAGAAGAAAATAGAATTTGTCACATTTCATAAAATTACTTGGTCATAGAACCCCTTATTTCAATTTCCCTCAGAATCAGCATCCTATAAAATCTACTGTGGAAAATGCTATATGGAAGTCCTGTTTCTATCTCTCTTCCTCTGCCCTCAAATTCATTTTGACTTATGTATCCTATCCTTTGGAAGTGGCCTCCATGAGACTCTATCCACTGGAAGACCCAAGAGAGAAACTTTGACTCAATAATCATTGATCATATGAAATTTAAACACATCAAATTGTATTGCTGTAAATGGCTCTAACTTCTACATATGCAGTTACTTCTACATACTAAAAATCACTTATGTTTTATCCAAAAAACTCCCGTGAACAACCTTAGGAGTTGCCACCAAAAACCATGTATTTTTTTAGAACCATCTAGAGCTTCATTCAGAACTTATTTATTCCTAATTCAATCTGATCTTAACTTTGTAAACTGTTTCTCAATCTATACCATATTTTAAAAAGGAAATATCAAACTAGTAGAGGCAAACTTACTAACCTCAGGATGAAATTGTACCTGAGAGGCTAACCATGAAGGTCATTCTGTACCAACGCTGGGTAAATGAGGTATAGTTACTGTCCCCACTATTGATTGACTATTGCTTGACAAATCATCCAGTAAAGGGTTCTGTCCTTCACTGACCTTCTTAGCACACTCTGTCCCAGTTCCACTCAGTCCCTAGAACTCTCTAAGTCTCAAAGATCTGTGTCCAACGTCAAAATCCCTATGCAGCTGACTTGGCATTATGCAGCCTTCACTGGTCATTTGTCCAAGTAATTTAACAAGAGTGAGAGATCAGGGCTACGACGCATTTACATCTAATGAGTAAATGGTGATCCCCCAAATATAGCCAAGTGAGAGTGCTGGGCTGGCAAATTTGGAAGTATAAAGAGAGCTAGGGGCCACACTCCTGAAATTGACCAGACCTCAGCGTCTAAAGGTAAGTGCTCACAAATGTCCGCTTTGTATCTCATGTCCTGATGATTCACCTGATCTGGTTACCAGTCAAGAGGGGATGACAACACAGTAGCCCTTACTAAGGGCTACTTATATGTAAGGTCCCATGCTAAGGGAAATGTCAAAGATCAATCAGGTGGCAAGGCAAGATACATGTCTTTCAAGATATTACAAGGGGTGAAAAGTCAAGAATATAAGCAATTACAAGACAAAACAAATTCACCTACAGAATGAAACTGAGTAAGATGCCTAATTCCCACTGATTTCTAGAGGGATGTTTTATCATTTGATTAACAAATTAACATGTTAGCCCATGATATCTCTTCTATGGTTGCCTTGAAATATTTTTTGAAAGTTTTATGATTATTTAAATCTCTAATTACAGGAAGAAATTATCCCACGTTTTATCCATCTCAGTATGTGTCATGGCCTGGTTATTTTTGACTGGTTTGCAGGCTGGTCTCTCATGATGTGATTCATGGAGTTTGCTCTGGGTCATGTCTGTAGTAGCCAACAGAGTAACTCCGGCTTTCAGACACTTGGGATGCTTTGACTTCAGGCCATCATATCCACTGAAGAACTTTCTGTCATAGACTCATAGGGCTGAAAGAAATCTTGGAGATTTTCTGTTCTGTCTCATTTTATAGAAGGAAACAAAAACCCAAAGAAGTCACAGCAGCTACATACCAGGACTGGTATTAGAAATCTGCTGTTTGCTTCTTAAGTCTTACTTCTTTTGAACTAAAAAATTCAGCATGTAATATGTAATGTATTAATTTTGTGAGAAATTTATGTAAAATTTAGGATATAGCTGGAATTTATTAGACTCACAAAAGGAGAGGGAAGGAGACAACCAGAATAGCAAACCAAATGATAAAATGGCTGCTCTGTCCTTATGGGATTTCATGACATATTCCCCAGGCTCCATAAAAGTATTTTATAATAACTGGGAAATTTATTTGGATTATTTCTAAGATTGACAACTTTTCAGATGCTCGTGGCTTCTTGAGATAATCATGTACTTTATAACCCCCTAGAATTGAGATTCTTTGGTCTCAGATAAGTTTTCGGCTGTAGCACCTTAATCTTCCCCAGGGTCGTTTAGGTCATATAAGAGCACTCTTCCTCTCTAAAAACCAAAGTCTTTGCCTCAAATTCGCAACTTTTCTCCTGTTGGCAAAAGAATTTGACAGTTTTGGATGCCCCTAAGCATCAAGTTAAATCTGGATCATTCCCTTCCCTTCCTTCTTCCCTGACTCCTCATAGCACACCCCCAAAGAGGTAAAGTTTCCCATTCCCATAAAACTTTGTTTAGACTGTTACAAAAATTTTCTTGTTCTTTCTTGATCAAAGACTTATTTAATCATTTCTCTTAACACTTACTAAATTTTGAGTCCTTTATGACAGAGACTGTACTTTATTCTTCTTCATAACTCCTAAGGAGCTCACACAGTACTTTGCACAAAAAAAAGTTGTAATTAACCTATTATGTAAAGGATGATGGTTAGTTGAAAGTAAAAAATGGAAAAGTTATTTTCATTCCACAATATCCATTGTGTCTATGTAAAAATAGATAAATTTAAAACAATTTCTGTATTTATTTACAGTCTTTGTAGTTCATTTGGTTTTTTGTTTGTTTATTTTTGATTTCCTGAATCATCCTCAAGAAGAGGCTTCATTCCTAAAGGACCTTGACCACCACTTTGGGAACCAAGAAGGTAAAAACAACTTCCAGTTTAATCATGAATTCAGTAATTGAATCAACAGACATTATGTTACAAATTCTAGCTCTTGCCACACTCATTAGAAGCTGAAATCAGTGAATTTGAGTCCAATTACTGAAGTGTGCTTAAAGGGATATTACAAAATATGCAC
Source organism: Castor canadensis (assembly GCF_047511655.1). NCBI lineage: Eukaryota > Metazoa > Chordata > Mammalia > Rodentia > Castoridae > Castor > Castor canadensis. The sequence goes on along the minus strand of NC_133396.1, from coordinate 54,231,887 downwards.
ATATTAAAGAAAGAATATCTTCTCAAATTTACTCATTGCATTGAGATGTACAAAATATAGTATGTAACCTTAATATGCAAGTTTCAGGTCACTAAGTTAGTCCAGAACATGATGTTAAAGATTCAGTCTCTTTTATTAGCACATATTCATTGTACAAAAGAGTTTCATTGTGATTTTCCACATAAGCAGGGAATAAGAGGGTGACAGAATTCACCCTCTTTATTGTTCCTTTTTGTCCTCCCTCTCCTGTTTTTCTCCAATTTTAATAGGTTGCACTATTCTATTTTCGTACACACATATAAAATACTTCAATCATAATCACCCCCCATCACCCTTTCATTTTGCCCTCCACTCTCCCACTGGTTCCCTTCCCTAAACAGTCTGTGTTTTACACTCATGTTTTCAAGATTCAGTCCTAATACACTGGCTAATGTGACTGCCTTCTGGACAACAACAGCTAAATGCATGCAGCTACGCCTTTGCTCACAAGCAATGTCTAAAGAATAAGAGGGGAACATTCAAACTTATGCACAATGTGGTAATAAAACTCTTCCCTCAAAAAACGTGTTTATTAGAGGTAATTCTGGGTGAGTTGAGACCAAATAAACCAAAATATTTTTGAGTCATGGCCACATTATTCCTGACAACATGCAGTGGGTGAGAAATTCCCAGGAGAGGGAAGAAAATCAAGGGCAATATCATGGTGCACTAAGACCAAGCAGAGACAGGGGCATTCAGAGGTGGTGATGGAGATTAGATGGAGGGGGTGGCCATCTCAATTAGAAGGTCCTTGGAGACAGGAACAGAGGGGGTGGTTGAAGGGGCAGAGCTATGCAGCATGGGAGCAGATCATGATCATGAAACAGAAGAGAGGCCAATTAAGGGAGCTTCTGAGGATAGAACTCAGGGGCCACCATGAGTCATGTGCGGAGAAAGTTGGGTCATATCAAACAAGGTGAAGTTCACCAGCCAAGAATGAATGGTTTCACCCTTGGGTCCCAACACCCAGTTGCATAAATATAGGGAGCAGATTTGACTTAGCAACCGCATGCACAGAGAGGATTGAGGGGCTTTGCTGGACAGTGAATGGTGAGTCAGCAGAGTGACATGGCTGCCAATGGGCATCACCACCTCAGCCAGTACACCTAGGTCAAGAGAGGTGAAGTCACACCCTGATGGAGGACATGTGGTTTGGATGTCACACTTTAAGAGATTAGCAGGAGTAGATTTCGGGTAGAGTAACCCAGACAGCAAAGGAGATTCAGAAACTCACCACTGAAAAAGTCCATGAAGATAGAATAAAGAAAAAAGCTAAGGAGAACACAGAACAGCCATCAAATAAGTGAAGACATGTCCTGTAGGAAGACTTGAACTTGTCCTTTCATTACCAAGAGCTGGAATGACAATCAACTATCCCAGAGAGTCAAAATATTGGGTAAAGCAATACTGTAAAGTTTGGCCTATCAAACTTAATCCAAATGGAAAGGAGTTGTGTGTGAAAGTGTTCGACTAGGATAATAATACCTGTGCAAGAAAATTGTTGAGACAACTCAGATATCACCCGGATAATACAATGTGGAAGGAGAAGAAAAGTCTCTACCTGAAAACGAGTTGTGACTTGAGGCCCAGATGGATGAGCTTAGTTTTTTTAGAAAAACTAAAAATATGGTTCAACCTGCTTCAGGTATTATAGTATTTCTCCAACTTCAGGCTTTAATCTTATGCCACCGTCACAAATTTTGCATTTTTTTAACACCAGTACCATTCATTCGCTTAATAATTTTATTTACTTTGATTCATTTTTTCTTTGATTTGTTTTTTAAAGTTTCTATATACTCTTGCTGTAAAAGTGTGACTCAGCTATATAAGCACCACCTGAGAAATTTATGAGACTTTCAAAGTCTCAAATCCCACTCCAGACTTCATGAAGAGTCCTAGTTGGACTCATATGCACAATAAAGTTTAAGAAATACTGCTCCAGATCACTAGTTTAGACAGATGTAATACAGTCTCTAAATGGGAAACTTTATTTTTGAGACAAGAGTATCACTATGTAGTCTAAGCTGGTCTTGAACTCAGGATCCTCCTGCTTCAGCCTCCCAAATGCTGGGATTATTGGTGTGAACCACATGCCCAGCTTCCATGTTTTATAAGTTCTTATTGTTTTCACAAAATATTATCTCTGAAATTGGGATGCATATTATAATCTGTGAAAGGAATATTCTAGCTTGAATTAGCTGTGCTTTTCCCTTTATTTTTGGAACATAATAATGGCATAATTAATGGCATCCTAGATATTGATAAAATAGGGTAATTGACTTTAAAATAGATGTACAATCACTAAATTTAGAAATATTTGCCTGTGATCATTTTGTTCACAAGTAGTGGGACAATGCCACGATCTTGGCCTTAGAGAAGCAAAATGAGTTTCAAATGAGTAGCTCCCAAACATCATTCTGAGGCCCTTGTGGGAGCCAGACTCTCTGGTCTCTGCAACAGAGATTCTGTTACCAATGGGTTTGTTGACGTTGTTTGGTTTTTGGTTTGTGATGAGATTGGAATTTGAACTAGGGCTTCACACACTTATGAATCAGCCATTCTACCTCTTGAGCCACACATCCAGTCCATGTTGCTCTGGTTATTTTGGAGAAGGGATCTTGCAAACTATTTGCCCAAGCTGGTCTCAAACTGCAATCCTCTCAGTCTCAGCCTCCTAGTTAGCTAGGATTACAGGCATGTACCACCGGCACCTGGCATCAATGGTTTGATGTGTGTGTCATTTTCCAACCTCTCTTTTGGGAAGGGTACTTATCTCTAAGTCAAGCTAAATAATCCTGCTTCTTGCCAGGATTCTAAAATGCTATGGTACAGCCATTCTCAAAGTATGACCCATGGACTTAGAAATCCCCAAGAACCTTTCAGGAAGATGTGAGATTAAGACAATTTCATAACAATACTCAGCTGTAATCTGACTATTTTACTGTGTGAAGAATTCAAAAGCAAGGATGGATAAAACTGTTGATGACTTATTAAAATTCAAGGCCTGGCAACAAACTGTACTAGGAGTTGTACTCTTCTTGATACCATATATTGGTACTAAGAAAAAAATTCAATTAAAAAAGCCAATTTCACTTAAAAATACCTTAAAATTTTAACAGTAAGAATTTTATTAAATATCAATTCTTAACTGTACATTTTGTGATAAAATGGGAAATCCAGCAAGTTTGATGATTGTCTCAGGGAAAGGTACATGTGCAGTTGCATGAGTTGCAAGCTGAAATGGCCACTTCGTACATGAGGCATCAGTTTTACTTAGAAGATCAGGAAACTGTGGTTATTCAGACTTGGATATTTGGCAGAGGATTCTCAAAAAAGGAAAGAAGTGTGTTTGTCATTTTGAGGAAAAAACTAATGGTATCTATTGTTCATGATAAATTTGAGCCTTCAAGCAAAAATTAGAATTTAGGAAAACCATAGAACACCATTTGCTTGATGGTTTCCTAGTACTAGTTATATTATGGTGGTAACATTGATGACTGTAAGTCATTCATATTATATAATAAAACATGTCCATATTCATAAGTTCTAAATAACCCAATGAACAAATATTTTCCAAATGGTCAATGTATGATGTACATACACAGGAAATAGATGCAGTCCAGTGCAAGATGGAGCAGGGTGTGGTGCTATATTCCTAGCACTTGGGAGTCTGAAGCAGCAGGAACATAAATTTGAGGCTAGTTTGGGCTACATAGTTAGTAAGTCCCAGGTCAAGTTAGGATATGTAGTGAAGACTCTGTCTCAATAAAACAAAAAAAGAGTACAAGCTAGACCAATGGGTCACATAAAATAGAGTACAAAATGTCTGTTGATATGTTGATGTGTTTTCAGATTCTACATTGCAAATAGCCCTTGAGAATCTACCACTTGTCAAGTTTTGGGATAGTATCTAAGAAGAGTATAATTATTTGAAAGGATGATTAAAATATTCTTTCCTTTTCCAAATTACATTGCTGTGTAAAGAGCTGGAGTTTTTATATTTACTTTCACCAATAGCTTATGACAATAGACTGAACACAGAAGCAAACACGAGAATACTCCTGTCTTCTATTAAGCAGACATTAAAAAGATTTGCAAAAATGAAAAGTAATACTATACTTCTCAGTAATTTTTTGTTTTTGAAAATATCATTTTCATAAAAATGTTATGTTAACATATAAGGGATTTGATGGTAATTTTAAAGAACTAATTTTTTCTCAAGTAAGAGATTTGGTGGTAATTTTAAAGAATTAATACATTTTTCCTCTCAATTTGAATTTCTTATGTGGTATATGTTGGTAGATGTGATTTATATAAACAAAAGCTCTTTGTGTCCTCAGTAATTTAATTTTAAGAGTTTAAAGGTGGGGGTGGGCATGGTGACACATACCTATAATCCTATCATGCAGAGGCAGGAGGATCAAGAGTTTGGGGCCAGCCTGGGCTACATAAAAAAACCCTGTCTCAAAAAACACAGTGCAAAGCAAAACAAAGCAACACAAAGAATGTGAAGGTGTCCTGAGACCACAAAGTTTGAGGATTGTTGCTGTAATGAAATCCACTTAAGCCATGATGCTAGGGACTACCTTCAGGGAAATGAAAGGGAAAAACAATTAATTATTTTTATTGTGCATATAATAACTGAGAAATTTTAAACCAGCATGGTGGCTACAGGTCAGTAGCCCTCTTTGTGGGTGCTATGTTGAATTTCATGGAAAGACTTCTCTTTCCATGAAATCTTAACCATGAGCCCACAGGTATTTCAACAGAATCACCAGCCAAAGAAAACTTCAAGTGCAACTTAATCTGAATAAGGCCCAGAGCAAAGCAAATGCTTATTTCCATATAAGCTAGAACTCCATGGAATCATAGGAAGTGATGTTTAATGACCAGCTACCAATGGAGAGCAATTTCATAAAGGTTAAGACAAGAGAGGGAATTACATGTTCAACTTTTCCACTTTAAGAGGAATATAAATGATCATATTCAAAATACTTTCTTAAGAAAGATATGGGATAGTGTGTGTGCACCTGCAGTGAGTGAGTTCTAAGACAGGTGTTCATCTAACTAAACACTGTTACAACCTGACACTGCTACACCCAACTAGAGTTTAGAGACCACTGCACCCAACCCAGTACTTCTTACTGTACTATGCACAGAACTTTCTAGAAAATTTGTTAAAATATGGGCTCTGATTCAGAAATCTGAGGTGAGTCTGAGATTCTATATTTTCTAACAAAATCCTGATGCAACAGTTTGAGGATCACACTTGAACCAGGAAGGCACAGTGACAGCATTTGTCAGAGTGAGGTTTGTGGACTATCAACCCCACATTACCTAGCAACTTTCTAGAGGTGCCAATATTAAGGCTCCACCCTAGATCCACTGAATCCTAAACTCTGGGCAACAATGTGCTTTCACAAGTCCTCCAGGGTGTCTGCTGCAGGTTAAAGTTTGGAAAACTTATCTAAACAAGTGTGACAAATTGTTATGTTTGCTTGTCACCTAGCTACCTGAAATTTCTATTAGGAATTATTGATATTACGATAGCTATTTCCAGATTCCCTTAAGATTTGGGGGTGACCCTGAGGTAATAAGGTTCAAATAGGCTGTGCAATTTAGGAAGTGCTTCCTGAAGCCTGCTTTCCTGGATTCACCAGGGCTGCCTGTAATTGGTTCAGACTTGTACACATGGAGCTAAACTAAGAGATGTTCCCCAAAATAACACTCAGAGAGTGAAACAATGCTCACACTTTTTTCTTAGATTAAAATGTTCTTTTTTGCTCATTCCCATTTGCCCATTCTATGCTCTAGACCTGGTTATAGATACCACAGGACCTAGGTTTATCCCAGGAACTTTGAATCTGGCTCCTCCACACTCCCCATCCCTATTGGATAGAAATAATAGGTAAGGGCCCTGCAGATACAACAGTCACCTAAGCATAAGTCTCAGCAGTCTCCCTGTCTTCTCAGCCCACCTGCAGTCATGAGCTCTGATGCAGAGATGGCCATTTTTGGAGAAGCTGCTCCCTATCTCCGGAAACCAGAGAAGGAGAGAATTGAGGCTCAGAATCGGCCATTCGATTCTAAGAAAGCCTGCTTTGCAGTGGATAATAAAGAAATGTACGTGAAAGGTATGATCGAGAGCAGGGAAAATGACAAAGTCACCGTCAAGACCCTGGATGACCGAGTAAGTGTTGATCCCAGATGTCTTTGATAATATGGGTAGCCTCAGTTTCCTTTGGAATAGAGTATTAGAATTACATGCTGGTCCATAGGAATCTGAAGATAAAAAAAAAAAACCCTTATATTTAACTGTTCTGTAGTGAAGGAGCAGGTGAAAGCTGTCTATTGGTACATACACCTTTACTGCTGCCTCTCTCCTTCAAGGATTTGGAGGTTTTTGTGGGGTTTGCTTTGGAGGAAAGGGGAAGGAAAAGATGAAAGAGGTTGGATTACTTAAAGGAGAAATTGATGCTGATCACTGCCAGTTGAATCAACCAAATACAGTCTCTGGGCTGCACAGTGACTCTTACAGAGGAAGTTTAGGAAGTGTGCCCTTCAATTCAGTACTTATTCAACATATGCCAGATCTCGGTTATTTTGTGCATCTAAGCCAGTCTCAAGCACCTGCTTTCCCAAAACTTACCACGCAATGTAGAAATCAAGATGTATACGGGCAGGTATGAATCTCAGTTCACAAACTCAGGCATACAATACAAGATTTTGCTTTTATGTTTTGTTACTGAACTTAACCTCAGATTCCATCCCTTTCCCTCTGGGCTAGGAAAAAAATGTGTTTCATCATTCCTTGGGTCTCCCCACCTTCAGGACATCACACAGTACCACATCAGGGTTTGCTGGCCTCCTTGGAAGATCCATTAAGAAACAAGCATCACCCCCTAAAGGTTCAGGAACTGTAGGCTTCTCTCGCTCCCCTTTGGCTATATCGGGTATGTCACTCTCTAGTCTAGGGCAACAGGACAGGAAATTTCTCTCAAGAAATTTAGTTTATCATGTTTAACTTTTCTGGAAAACTATCAAAGCTCTTCTAAAAACTTAGGTTTTGGGGAAACGAAATCCAGAAAACCTTACAGGCACTTTTCCCTTTTCTGCCCTATTTTCTACATCTCTTGAGAATCGAGTGCAGAACCAAATGCATGCTAGAATGGGAGGGAAAGGTAAGAAAAACACAGAAAGGGGGGAGATTCAGTAATTGTCTCAAAATATTACTCAGCCATTCAACCATGATGCAAGTTCAAATGTTTTAACTATGATAGCATAGTTACAAAGAATTATTGGAGCCTTGAAACAAGGAAGAGAGGAACCAGTCACGGGAGAGGGGGCATTTGAGCTGAACTTTTACATTTTCTAGGTACAATTTCAATGAAGATGTTCTAGATCAAACAACCATGTGAGCAGGGGTAGTGAAGTGGAAATGCACAGAGTACATTGGAGAAGTTCTTTTCAACTTTTTTTTTAAATTACAGCATTCACAGCTAATAGGGTAAACTAAGGCAACCTGCCTTGACCTTGGCTGTCATAATTCCCACCTGGCTACCCTAATAGCCATCGGGTTCTATAGCTGTGCACTTTTACAGTCCTCTCCTGGCACAAGTGATGGCAAACTGATTAGAAGAAAGGGCATTAGATCAAAATTGGTTATACAGTTTGACCATAATCAGATTAATCAAAGAAAGTAACTCCTGGATCATCACTAGACATGGAACTGATCCATTAAGCTACAATGGCAATGAGATAATTGCACCACAAGGTCTCATTACTTTCACCCCTCCAGTAGAGTGGGATATAGATCATCTGCGGTCTGATGAATGCATCACCTGCTTGTCCTCTCGATACCCAGGTGCTCACTCTGAACAGTGACCAGGTGTTCCCCATGAACCCTCCCAAATTTGACAAGATCGAGGACATGGCTATGATGACTCACCTGCACGAGCCTGCTGTGCTGTACAACCTCAAAGAGCGCTATGCAGCCTGGATGATCTACGTGAGTGCCTTCCGACTTCTGTGTATTATTTATCTCTCAGTAAAAACAAGATCCAAATGACACATGTTTTGACTTTTCCAGACCTACTCTGGCCTCTTCTGTGTCACTGTCAATCCCTACAAGTGGCTGCCGGTGTATAACCCTGAGGTGGTGGCTGCCTACAGAGGCAAAAAGCGCCAGGAGGCGCCACCCCACATTTTCTCCATCTCTGATAACGCCTATCAGTTCATGCTGACTGGTGAGTAATCTCATGGATTCATATTATTTTAAGTAATTATTGGTTAAATATTCAAGCATTTATAGGCCTTGGTCATCTAAAGATCAGTGTGATTTGAGGAACTTCATATGATCTGGAGATGAAAAGCCAGGGGTGCTACATCTTCCTTTACCACTCACAGTACATGGCAAAGCCAGTCAGTGCTCATGGCTGCAGCCACACTAACACAGAGACATTCCACATCCCTACTCTTAAAGCACCACCATAGTGGGCATACTCAGAAGAGGAATTATATGAATAATCACGTTGAGAATGCAAAGTTGGAGAAATAGGTATGGGTGTTTCCCTTCACCTGCCCTCCTCCCCAAACTCAGGGTCTTCAGAACCTTCCCCAAATTTCCAGAATGGCACAAGAAGTAGAGATTTTGTGATACTATCATGCCAGTGCACCTATTATCACTTCCATCTGCTCAACTTTCAGCTGGCTTGAGTTAGCACAGATATAAGAAGCATAAGCACGCCTTCGAGATCTGAAGATACTCAGAAATCAAACTTCATTCCTACGTAACATTCACAATCCTTGCCATTCCTGCCAACAATATTGTTCTTTAAATTAACTGAAGTGACATGAGTTTTAGGGGGAGAGGTTTTTTTTTTGTCTTTTCTTTTTTGGTGCTGGGATCGAACCCAGGGCCTCACGCATGCTAGGCAAGCGCTGTACCACCGAGCTACATCCCAGCCCTGTGACATGAGTTTTAAAGGGAAGATTAACATCACTATTTGTATTAGTTTTCTATGGCTGCTGTAGCAAAACACCATGGGCTGGGTGACTTGAACAAAGATTTATTGTCTCACAGTTCTAGAAGCTAGAAGTCTGAGATGAAGTTGTCCTCAGGCTCAGCTCCTTCTGAGGACTGTAAGAGAGAATCTCTTTGAGGCTGTCACCTGGCTTCTGTGGTTTTCAGGCAATCTTTGGTCTTCCTTGACTTGTAGAAGAATCCCCGTCATCTCTGCCTTCTTCTTCACATGTGTGTGCCTTCCTGTGTGCGTGTCAGTCCTCCATGTCCCCATTGTGTAAGGATATAAGTCATATCGGATCAGGGACTTACCCTACTTCAGTAATCACCTCATCTTGATTAATTATGTCTGCATCTTATTTCCAAATAAGGAACCCAAATAAGGTTCTGGAGGTTAGGATCTCAGAATATGAATTTTAGGGAGACACAATTCAATCCATACATTTTTAGAAATACAAAACCAGTATTATGTCCCACAAGTAGAAAATAAAGGTAAAAGAAAAGTGTTGAGGGGTAGAGCATGCACAGGCCTTGGGATCAGTCCCCAAGTATTGGCCCCCATCCCTAAAATCCAGGGCTGTCCAATCAATGTCTGCAGATTCTAACTATAAACTATGACCTTCCCACCAGTTCTGAGCCTGACTCTTGCTTTCTTTGTTTAAAAGGGAATTAAGAAAGTACTAGAAAAGAGTTGAAGATCTACAAGCATGATTAACATTTACAATGTGGAGTTCACCTCCCAGGTTGCCTGTGATACAGCTCCCACATTTAGGAAATCCACATAAACTGCCCCCAAGATTAAACTTGCCCAAACCACACCCCTACTTAATAGTGAAACCAGAGCCAGAGCCTGTGCTCTCCACTTCCCCTGTATTGGACTGTTTTTAAATCCTGTCTCTTTGTTGTTTATTTGTTTTGTTTTGCTCCCCTCTTTGTTTCTAGATCGAGACAATCAGTCCATCCTAATCACGTGAGTAACACATGTTTGCACCATAATGACTTCAAGCCAATACCATCCTAGCTCTTTCCTATATTCCATTTTCTTTTAAATTGACAGTGGAGAATCTGGGGCTGGGAAGACTGTGAACACCAAGCGAGTCATCCAGTACTTTGCAACAATTGCAGTTACTGGGGACAAGAAGAAAGAGCAGCAGCCAGGTAAAATGCAGGTAAGCAGTGTGTGCGCCACAGTCTTGCTGGAATAAATATATCTGAAATACCAGGTGAGCACCAAACAGATGCAGGTCATGTGCTCAACAGAGATAGATAAATGGAAAGACTTTTTGTCCTCTAGGTATTCTCGGTGTTCTGTAGCACACTTCTGATAGCAAATGTATGGTTTTGTTTTGGTTTTTTCCACATCAAACAATTCTCCAGTTCTTTATAGATACCAACCAGGATTCTACAATTCAGCTCATTTCAACTCAATTCTAACACTAATTGCCTGAGATAGCATCAGATCCAGAAATTTAAGGATTAAGTCCCATAAGACTGCTCCCACTTCACATGAAAGTTGCAAGCCCCACTTTGTCCTATCTATACTTCTGACCAACTTGCTGTAAATTGGGAGCTCCCACAATTCCCTCCTAGGTTCAATAATTTGCTAGAATGGCTCACAGAACTCAGGGAAACACTTTATTTGTAGTTATTGGTTTATTATAAAGGATACAATTCAGGAACAGTCAGATGGAAGATGTACGTAAAGCAACGTATGGGAGAGGGGCACAGACCTTCTATGCCCTTTCTGAGCAACATCTCCATAGCTTCACCCATCTCAAAGCTCTCCAAATCCCTCTCCTTAAGGAATCTTTTGTTTTGTTTTGCTTTGCACTTATCATATTTCATTAAAACTCAGATTTAAAGGAGCCATTCTTATAAAGGTCACCAAAATTTTCACTTAAATTTTTATATTCTTAAAATAAAATTTACACTCTTAGATTCTTCTTTTATATTCTTAAAATTGTGGCAGTCTAAAATTGGTCTTAAATATTTATGTTGAGTATAAATATTGTCTTCTGAACTCATGTTGGCAAATTTTCTAAAATACGTTTTACTCAAGGTGAGATATAAACTATTTTACAAATTATTTTAAAAGATAGAAACATTTGTACAAATGAACCTTTGCTTAAGGATTCTTACAAAGGTTTCATTAATAAGCATGGCAGACAAAAATCATTGAACATTGGTGAACAATTCAACCTTCAGTTCCTGTCTCTTAAAAATCTCTGATCCTCTGATTGCTTGGTTGGTCCCCTGGCAGCCAGCCCTCATTCTGAGGCTAACCTGAACCCCTAGCCACCATTCATTCATTAGCATACAGAAAGACACTTGTCACTTCAAATATCTCAAGGTTTTAGAAGAGTCATGCCAGAAAACTGAATGAAAACCAAAATACATGCCTGTTATTATTTTACAATAACATATGGAGCAAGGCAGGAATTGATTCTACCTATGTGGACTTGGTGTCTCACCCAACTCTAAAAGCAACAACTGAGTGATCTTGACCAAGTCCATATCCTTCTCTGGAGAAGAAATGGTACCACCAGGGGTTTTCTAACTGGAGTTTACATCAAATCAACAAAGGGGCTTCTTAACACAGGACTGTGGGGTTCCAGCCCAGAATTTCTGTTTGAATAGGTCTAAGTGGGACCTCCTATTTTGCATTTCTGACATATTCCTAGGTGAAGGTCATACTGCTGGCCCAAAGACCACACTTTGAGAACTGCTAGGTTTCAAAGTTGTTTTCAAATTGTTCTGGAGTTAGAAGGCTAAGTGGTCATGGGGGCGAGGGTGAACAGTGATTGCTATAGTGGACTTCTGAGTATTAATTCTCATGAAATATTTTTTGCTACTCAAGTTTTTTGAGAATCACTATTTCTATTGTGTGATATCTGGGGTCACTTGCATTACTCATATTTTTTCTTCTTCTGAATAAAAATGTCTGTGATATTAGGTGGGTCATGACGCATGCAATAACAGATGGCCATGTTCTAAAAATCTGTGATTTATAATGAGACGTTTAAGGAAAAAAAAGGCCATCTGCATGTCAAAATGGAGGGGATAGTGTTCCAGTCTGGAATCCATCATGACCTGAAGTCACTTCACTGCTACCCTAACAAGAGCCTCTCTAGGATGGGACTTTGAAACTCCTCGGGTGGGCTGTGAATGAGGCTGTGTGAACCTCCATGTGTCTGCACTGGACACCGGGTGGGACTGGTTGACATCTTTCCCTGGATCCTGCCAAGAGCACTAATACTGTACAGTCACCAAGGGACTACTCCAGAAGACAGTCTAAAGTCCTCTCTTCTCCTCTCTTTTCATCATTAGGGAACTCTAGAGGACCAGATCATCCAGGCCAATCCCCTACTGGAGGCCTTTGGAAATGCCAAGACTGTGAGGAATGACAACTCTTCCAGATTTGTAAGACCTAGCCCAATTTTCAGCTACCCCTCCCAGACCACACCCTCTTGCCACATAAACTAATATATACTGTACGTATTCTACCCTCAAGCAATTCAGTCAACTGGAGTAGTTTGATACACTTTGAAGAAAGTATAGGCTTATTCCTGCCAGGGGGAAGATTTACGTGCCTTTTCCTTACTAAACCAATATCAGCTCACAGAAATTGCGGTTCTTCTATGCTAAAAGTGGTCTCTGTAGGTGGAAACATTTTAAAATGTAAAAGTCCATTGAGCAATATCCATTGATTTAGTAACAGACACTTTAGTGTGAATTTAGTTAACAGATTTGACCTCTTTCAAGTCAGGAGGCCCTGGGAGGAGGGAAAAACTAGTGAAGGCAGGAAAAGAGATCAGAAATTAGGATTGGGTTGGTACTGAAGGTATCGAAGGATATATTTGATCCTTCACCATTTTACTTAAGATTAGTTCAAGTAAAGAGATATTTACTCCATATTGGCAAATAAACAAACATCCAGCTCTCTAATTTCACTTGGCCAGGGGAGCAAGAATTCAGAGGTGAGGCCCTCATTTATAACTACAGTTGCAAAAGCACATCAGAACTTCACACATTTTTACTAGTTGGATGAACTCAAGTTCACATTTTATTGTTACCCCACATGGATAAAACGGTGTCTGATTAGAAAGTAAGTGCATTCTTCAAAGACTGTTCTCTGAGCCCTGACTTTGCTTTCTTTGGATGCGTCTTTCATACACTGTGCACTGCCCATTGGTGCCTTTGACTTCCTGGGTGCACAACTCAGCTCCTCTTCTTTGTGGGGATCTGGGTGTGTGTTGCATGTGTAGAGACGTGTTACCCATCCTTAGACCAAGTTAGTTATAGTTTCAACCTGATACCACCTTAAAGTAGAGATGATGACTTCAGAAACTCTCTATTATCATAGCCATTTATTTAGTTCTAAGGCCCAGAAGTCACAATCATTCTGGCTATTTTGTGTACCTTCCAGTCTCCAGACATTTTCAGACTAAGGGGTGACTTCCATCGTCTTCCATTAAGCAGCTAAAAATACTGAAGAACCTTCCATTCATACACACCCTCACTGACTCTTCTTCAATTCAACTTAGTCTTCATTCATAAAATATTGAGAATGTAGTTGAACACTGACTACATTGTGATAGGGAACAACTAAGTGGATTATATAAGAAAAAAATACATACACATATTTTATATATACACAATATTATATTTAAATTATATACATATAATTTCCTATATGTCATATATTTATATAAATAATATGTATTTTATTATTTATATATAATTACATATACATATATGAGTGTATATCTAAGCATAAAATTTTACCTCTTACACTCCAAAAGTGGGTAACCCAGACCCTGAATGGTTTCTTTGGGAGCCAGGGAGGCTGACTTGAGCCTGAGTCTGGGAGCTGGATTTGTCTGTTTTAAGTACTATGTAAAACTGAGGAATGAAATCTCAGAAATAGCATCCAGAAGCAAAATAGAAGTCAGAAAGTTCAACCATGTAGTTGATTCCAGGAAGTCAGGATGAGTTTGAGAACTCAGGTATGAGAGCAGGATCAGAACCCAGGAGGCAGTCAAGAGTGAGGTAGTCCCAAGCAGAGAGTTGGAGAGGCCTGCGGGCTTCTCCTGAGCTCTAGGAACAGGGCCGAGTGCTTTGGGCAGAACTACCTGAGCCTTGGCTGAGCCAGCCTGGGGACTCTGGGTACCAGGCAAACAGAGAGGAGGGAAGTGCTCATGCTTCCAGCATCACTTTGCCCAACCTTGTATTTCCCACCAATTGGTGGTAGCACCTAGTAAAGGCAAGCACAGAACCGTGTAAATCCAATAACTGTGGTGTTTGTCAATGTGCCATTGGACAGGGAAAGTTCATTCGGATTCACTTTGGAGCCACAGGAAAGCTGGCATCAGCAGACATTGAAACCTGTGAGTCTAGACACTCTACGAATACCTTAGTAGTTAGCCAAAGGCATCTCTTGAGAACCAGAAATCATATAATTTTTTTGTTACCTTAGATCTCTTGGAAAAATCCAGAGTGACATTTCAGTTATCCAGTGAGAGAAGCTATCACATTTTTTACCAAATCATGTCAAACAAGAAGCCAGAACTAATTGGTAAGCTCTCAGGACATCATTCTTGGTTTCCTAATTGGTAGCATTGGGAAAAATACCCAAAGTCATGCATAAGATGCTAAAGGGATCTTTGTGTTTCACAGACCTGCTTCTGATTTCAACCAACCCCTTTGACTTCCCCTTTGTGAGCCAAGGAGAGGTCACAGTAGCCAGCATTGATGACAGCAAGGAACTGTTGGCAACAGACGTAAGCATGTTATTTATTTGTTTATGCAGATAATTAAGGAGTTTAAGAGTTGAGAGACACTGTAGTGAGCTCATAAAAAAATGGGCATTCAGGCTGGGTGTGATGATTCACTCCTGTAATCCCAGGACTCAGAAAGCTGAGGCAGGAGGATCTCAAGTTTGAGGCCAGCCTGGGCTACACAGTGTTAGTGTAACCTTGTCTCAAAAAAAAAAAAAAAAGTGAAAGAAAAAGAAAAGGAAATGTGGATCTAAGGACACTAAGTGACTAAACCTCAAATCTCAGAAATCAAGAATTCATAGAAAGTACAAACTGCTTCCATCCCATATCACAAGATTCCAAAAATGGGAATCCATAAAGTTCTCCAAAGCAGGCTTTCAGATCTATTCTCTAGCATTTTAGTTAAAATAAAGTTTTGTATTCATAAGGTTTGGAACATAGCATTTGTTGGCAGTTTTCAGGTTGCAAAATCACCTACATGGTTCAAGAAATTTAAGAAAATATAAAAAAGTCCAAGGCAGAAAAAGAAAAACTCACCCTGCAAGGGCCTCTCCATTTTTCCTTCTTCCAACTAACCTTATACTCACCTTAGCACCTATCTTCTCAGCACACCTGTCAGGCCTGAGGCCTTTATCTTTAGGGAATAGCTGAAAGGTTAATAATCATAACAATAATAATAATAACTAAATGTGTGTTACTGAGATAAGTGGCTTTACCTGCATTATCCTCATTTAAGCCTTACAAAACACCTTCCACATAGGTACCACTATTGCCCTTTCACCAATGTGGAAGCTGAATCTTAGAGGAAAATACATAATTTGCCCGAAGATACACGGTCTGTAAATGACAGAGAAAGTGTTTAAACCCAAGTGTGTCCAACCATACCTGGAGTTCATCTCCTGCCCTGCTGGCTCCACCCTCACAAAAGGTACAAGAGCTGTGGAAAGGTGTTTTGCCCTTCATCCTATTGACACTGCCCAGTGCCCACCTTCTTAGCCTTCATTTTGTGACATTTCCAGATAATACCAGTTGTTCTAAGGCAAGTGGAAAATTTTCATGATAAACTGAAGTTAATTTAAATCCAGGTGTTACATATATTTTAACCAGGTTTCCCCAGTCTTCACTAACTTGTAAGTACAGAACAAGGCCAGGTTAGTGACTGATCTCAGCTTCCATGATCAGAGGATGGACTACCTAAATGCAGTTGTCCCTTGGTATCTGTAGGGAGTTGATTCCAGGACATCCCCTGGATAGCAAAAATCCACAGATGCTCAAGTTTCTTACATAAAATGACATAGTATTTGCATATAATTTGCACATATCCTCCTGTATACTTTAAATCTTCTCTTGATTACTTACCATACCTAATACAGTGTAAAAGCAATGCAAATAGTTGTTACTCTGTATTGTTTAGCATTAGTCACAAGAAAAAAGCATGTATAAATTCAGTACAGATACAATTTTTTTGAGAAATATTTTCGATCCATGGTTAATTGACTCTACTTAGGAATTCTGAGGGCCAAGTATAATTCTAAAGGTCACCAGAGGTGTCTTACATCTACCTTGTAGTTCTCTTGTTGCCAGGACTCTGCTGCTTCTTCACTCATGGTACTTCTCCTGAGTGGTGGTTTACAGTGAAGGAGGAGAATATCTTCTTGGGATTCTATTCTCTAAGTGACTCCCTAAGCTTTTTAGTTCCTTTCAGCATTTAGTGAAAGAATCTTTTTCTTTTTTTGTGGGACTGAGATTTGAACTCAGGACCTCATGCTATCATTTGATCCACACTTCCAGCCCATTTTGCTCTGGTTATTTTGGAGATGGGGTCTTGTGAATTATTTGCCTGAGATTGCCTTGAGCTGTGTTCCCCTGGATCTCAGCCAAGTAGCTAGAATTACAGGCATGAGCCACTGATGCCAAGCTGTGAAAGTCTTTTACTATAGGAACTCCTCCCTAGGACATATACATGCATCCATGAGATAGGATATAGATTCAAGGGATGGTCATCATGGCCCCATAGTCTCTCCTTCTTTGTCAGTTCCTGGCATGGTCTCTTTCTCCACCCAAATGAAATACCATCCCAAGAGTTCCTCACTCTTCAATATCATTCTGCTGACCTACTAGATCTATCCTACTGGCTCACTAGATGTCAAGACATGTTTCATCCCTACCAGTGGACATTGTGTAGGCTCAAGCTGCAAACTCTGCTACATGATCAATATGTTAATCCCAGAGAAGGATTTTTTTTTTCAGTTGAAATCTTTGTGGCAGAAAATGGGCAAAGTTGTTATAAAACCAAACCAGAAACTACTGTAGACTTTGACCCAACAGTGAACCAACTAGCTGTAGCCCATTTTATCTTATCCTCCCTGTAGGACTATGAACAAGGTGCTTACTCCAATAGATCCTCTGTTCTTTGCCTGGAAATTTGGAAAAAATCTGTATACCTTTAAGGTATTCATGTGGGTCTAATAAGATAAGGTTGATGACTAACCCAAAAGTTGGCACAAAAAGAGGCAGCAGATTCTGCAAAAGTTTACTCTTTTCTTATTCAAAAAATTATGGCATTATCTTTGACGATTCTCCCCTTCCAGATCTAACATTCTGCAATGCATTTGCTTGATTCTGAACAACACTGAATTTCCTATAATAAAATGATGAACTCTTCAGGCTTTCTTCATCATTCTATACCAATTTCCTTCTCCTGGAATCACACAATGGCTACCAGTAGTCTCATCCAGGAAATAGTCCCTATCTATGTACAGCGGGAAAGGGTCATACTCAGTTCTTATCTTTTGGAAGAAAACAGATAAGACACTTTTTTTTGCTGTAATGTCCAGCCACCTAAACAAACATTTTTTCAAAAATGTTTTTTAACCCTTAACGTACAATACCCCACCTGTCATTCATTTATTTGGGCAAATGCTCTCTCATGTGTGATACAAAAAGGAGGTAAAGTCTCTGCTAGAGAAAACTGCATGTGGATTCCTGACTCCTACTGATACAGCTATCTTTTTTATTCCTTCCAGAATGCCATTGACATACTTGGCTTCAGCTCAGAGGAGAAAGTTGGGATCTACAAGCTGACAGGAGCTGTGATGCATTATGGGAACATGAAATTCAAGCAGAAGCAGCGAGAGGAGCAGGCAGAGCCAGATGGCACAGAAGGTACCACATCTGACTGAGAAAGGGGCTAATTTGACTTTCCACCTGTGTTCATGTGTGGACTAGGCCACATGAGCCAAATTTTGCATTCATCTCAAGAGCTTCTCTTCCAAAGGTATATACACTGAATTTGAGTGGCTTGAGGCTCATTGTCCCTGCACCCGGGAAATCCACTCACTCAGTCAAGGACTCTATAATGGCGAATCTCCACCCATTCTCATCATCAAAGTTTGCCTGATTTCAAGGTGGACTTCAATGAAAAACTAGTGTTAACTGAATTTCTACACTTTCTCTTTGTGCATATTGTTATCAATTGTTCAAAATACCTTGCTAATCACTTGGGCCTAAAATGAAGCCTTTGGTAAAGTGGGAGTCAAGTTTTCTTCCTCCTTTCACTCCCACCCTGACATCTGTTGAACTTGACCTTGGACCAAGAATTGGCAAACAAATCTTCCTCTCTGTATATCTCACCTGGCTGATCCCACCATCATCCTCTGCTTTACCCCTAAGAGACCTAGAAATTGAGCTAAAGGAAGTAGAAAGACTGAAAAGTGACAGGACTCACCCCTTATATATCCTATTCATTGGACCTCTCATCTTAGAATGCATCCTAGAAATTTCTTAACTAAAAGGCTGGCAACCTGTGTTATCCCTAATAATTCTGTTTTGATGACATCCCCAAAGTCATTGGTGTGTCAGTCATAAATGTGTGAAACAATGTGTTTTAACCCCTCAGGTAATGAAAAGGAACTGTAGCCATAGATTAAGCCAGGAAATTCTATGTGAGCTTATCAGTGGACCCTAGCTTACTTGGTTAGGTTAGTACTGCCTGGGTTAATCTCCATTTTTATCCACTCAAAGTCAACTTATCAGCAACTTCATCATGGGCACTATATCCCATCATACTCACAGATTCTACCCACTCTCAAGTGAAGGGGATTTTGCAAGGCCTGTATACCAAAGGAGGTGTACATCTTAGAAACCATCTTAGAATCACACTCATCACAATGGTATATGGTAAAGATAGAAGAGAAACACAGAGTTCACAGCAGGAAGCACTTCTGACTGGGATAATTAGGGAAGGCTTCCAGAGGAAAGGCCACTAATTTGGGCTCCTCCCAAATGACTAGGATTCTGAAAGATGTGGGGGAGAGAACAGTGTAAGCAGAAGCACTTCGTGAGCAAGGGAGGATGAGCTTAGATTTATGGCTCAAATGGTAGCATACCTACCTTGCAAGCTCAAAGCCCTGAGTTCAAACCCCCAAGAATTTTTTTTTTTTAAAAGGCAGGGAGCAAAGGAAAGAATGTGGTAGGAACTGAAAAATAGGAAGTGTTTCACTTCACATGCATGTAAAAGGGGGACTGTTTGGGGGAGGGAGACAGTAGAAAGGTGAGGAGGGGGAAGGGAAAATGAGAGGATGATGGTGGAGGGTAAATATGATCAAAGTACATTATACGCAGGTATGAAAATAGCATAATGGAAAACAATTAAAATTTTTTTTAAAAAAAGTGGTCTAAAACTTTCAGAACTCAAAGTAATTAGTAGAAAATAAACTAATAGAAAAAGTGATAAAAGATAAGAGCATGTCTATGTATGTATAAATATATTAAATGTATACTTTAAGTTTGCCTACTAGAAAGTGGTCCACTCTGGCTATGGAAAGGGATATGTGCAGTGGATTTGTAAGAGATGAGAATTAAAAAGTGGCTATTTTGGCATTCACTTGTGAAGACCTTCAGTGCCAGGGTGAATAAATAGGTTAGCATGTATTTGGCAAACCACTGACTCTCCATGCAACAGGGGAAAGTGTGTGTGACCACCTAGAATTAGTGGCTCAGCAGTCAGTCTCACCATGAGGGGAATGTATTAGCTTCCTCAGCAAAGGTGGACCATCTTGATACATGTCATGGTGGAGTCCCAGGCCCTCTCCCAATCCTAGCAGCCATATGTGCCGTGTTTCCCCATAAAGGGGAAAGTGGAGAACTGTCACCAGGACCCCAGCACCTCCTCAGCATCCTCGGATACTAATCTGAGTTAACATCTGCTGGGTGCTCATAGAGCACCAGTCATGATTCATGACATAATCTTGTGGGTACTGTCACTGCCCCCACCATTTCACTGATGGAAAAACTAAGGCACAAAAGAGCAAAACCAAAATCTGAAGACAGGCAGTCTGACTATAGAGCCCAAGCTTTTTGCCACTCTATTGTTCACAATAGTGGAAGCAACCTAAAGACCCATTATTTTGAGTGTGACATGAACAGGACTTGGTGCCTGACTGCCATAAGCACACAAGGGTGAGAGGAAAAGATGCATCAACCAAGTTTTCAAGTTTAACTGACAAAGAAAAATGGTATCATCCACCCAGATAGGCAAACCAAAAAGAGGAGACAGGAGATAGTTTGGGCAGAGTAAAGCATGCATTTGGCCTCTGACTGAGTACTTAATAAATACTGCCCTGGGTCTTTATTAACTTGTCTCCCCAGTCAAAGGAAAGCCTTGGAAAGCCCCATTTTTCCACCTATCAATGGACTCAGTGAGAGGCCAGGTCCACCCTGAAGTCAATGAATGTTTACTCAAGTAGATGAAACTCTCTGCAGTCATCTCTTGAAACCTGTGGGGCATTGGTTCCAGGAACTCCTGCAGATACCAAAATCTCTTGATACTAAAATCCACTATATAAAATGGAGTAGGTGCTGGACATGGTGGCATATATCTATAATCCTAGCACTCAGAAAGCTGAAGCTGGAGGACCAAGAGTTCAAGGCTAGTGTAGACTACATAGTGAGACCTTGTCATAAATAAATAAATAGGTTGTTATTTGCATATGCCTTCCCCATTCCTCCTTAGTACACTTTAAATCATCTCTAGTTTAGTTATAATACCTAATATAATGTAAATGCTATGTAAATAATTTTTATGCTATATTATTTAGAAAATAAGCATAAGAAAAAGAAGTCTGTACACATATTTTTCAATCCATGGTTGATGGAATCCGTGGGTTATGTGGGCAGAACTCCTGGACACAGAGGGTCAGCTGTACATGAGCTATATGAAATTGCCGACATTCAGCTGCTTTTGACCTTCTCCAAACACTTGAAAACACACAACTGCTTTTGCATTTCTCTCTCAGCTATTAGCATGGCACTTGCAGACATTAACTCTCCAGATATTATCAACTGTCCAGCTAATGCTGCCTTTACTTATATAACATCTTATGCATTATAGACCCTAATATCACAAATATCTTTTTTGTGAACTTGAAATATCAGTTGGTCAAGATCAATCAAGAAGCTTATCTATTTTTTTCTTTTATTCATATGTGCATACAATGTTTGGGTCATTTCTCTGCCCTTCCCCCAGCCCCCTCCTTTTCCTCCACCCCATTCCTTTCCCCCCATCCCCTCACTTCCAAGCAAAAACTGTTTTGCCCTTATCTCTAATTTTGTTGAAGAGAGAGTTTAAACATTAATATGGAGGACCAAGGGTTTTTGCTAGTTGAGATAAGGATAGTTATATAGGGAGATTCCTCGCATTGCTTTCCTATACATATGTTTTACATTCTAAATTGATTCTTCTTGAACTAACCTTTTCTCTAGTTCCTGATCCCCTTCTCCTATTGGCCTCTGTTGCTTTAAAGTTTCTGCATTAGTTCCTTTGTATTGAGGACATCAAATGCTTTTCAAGAAGCTTATCATTGGTAACATTTGCATCTAGGTGGTAAATTGGGAGTTCTTGAGAAACAAAGTTCTCAAGAATCTTCACTGGACAAGTGAAGTTCACTGGGTTGAAAGTTTACTGAATAAGTTCAGCCCTGGTACACATAGGAGAACATAAAGACATCAGAAAGAATTAATAGAAAACATTTCTAGAAGGAGACAGGGCTATTAGACACCTTACCAGCTGCTGCCTTTGTGCATTTCCCTTCTTCTTCAGTGGCTGATAAAGCTGGATACCTGATGGGACTGAATTCTGCAGAAATGCTGAAAAGCTTGTGCTGTCCAAGAGTGAAGGTTGGAAATGAATATGTCACTAAAGGGCAAAATGTCCAGCAGGTAACAGAGATGCTCTGAATCCAATTGATTAAGGTACTTTGCTATCTTACTCATCATCTTAACTTCTTCAGTCACAACTTTCAGAAATACATGTGAAGCTGGCCTCAGCATTACAGGGGAATTTATTCTCACACCTCATGAGGAACTCAAGGAATACAAATCAAGGAGTACTAATTGGGTGCTATGGGGGTCTGGAACCAGAAAGCGAGGAGGCAAGCAGCCTCTCTTCAGTCCCTTCTGTGGAACTTCTCTGTTGTGCCTTTGCTATATAAGCTTTCTCTACCTCTCCTGCTCATGACTGCCTCAGCTCTTCCAAGTTCATATCTCATGTTTACACTTTCACCCTGAAATTCATACCAGTGTCTTTTGATCCCAATTTCAAGTTCTCTCAAGAGACACCTTAATTCACTCAAACTGGATCAAAGGTCCACCTTGGTTCAATTAAATATGGCCAAGAACTGGGGTCATGGGCTATAACCATGGTTATATCAGAAAATTACCTTTATAGGTGGATAGTTCTCAGAGAAAGGAGACTGTAATGAGCTGGGCAAATGTCTCAAAAAATGTTTAAGATAATGGTGAACTGTATGAAATTCACAAGCAATGCTTTTGACTTTCATAACATCAGTTTTGTTTCAACTTAATACAGCCATAAGCACACTAACTTGAGTATTGAATGGATGATCCTTCTTCAAGGTGACCAACGCAGTGGGTGCTCTGGCCAAAGCTGTCTATGAGAAGATGTTCCTGTGGATGGTCACCCGTATCAACCAGCAGCTGGACAGCAAGCAGCCCAGACAGTACTTCATCGGGGTCTTGGACATTGCTGGCTTTGAGATCTTTGATGTGAGTTGTTTGGGCAAGTGACTGGCCCTATTTTGAATCTGTTTGGCTGAATTTTCAGTGGATTTTCCAAATTTACTCAAACTGTCTGGTATTTTAAACACCCAGTTCAACAGCCTGGAACAGCTGTGCATCAACTTCACCAATGAGAAACTGCAACAGTTTTTCAATCATCACATGTTCGTGCTGGAGCAGGAGGAGTACAAGAAGGAAGGCATCGAATGGGAGTTCATTGACTTCGGGATGGACCTGGCCGCCTGCATCGAGCTCATAGAGAAGGTAGACAAGTGCTGTTCCCAGGGACAGCAGCACTTTCTTGGTTGGGACCCTCACTTTGTTGCTCTGCCTCTCCTCTGCAAATAGATTAAAATGTGTCCCTCATCTCATTTCCCAAGGCTGTGAGCCTTCAGATAGCCAAATCCCCTTGTCAGAGTAGGTAAGCATGTGGAAATCTCTCAGAATCATTTCTCACAGTTACAGATGTGTGTGGATGGTTAAGAGCTGAGGGCTTCAGTTATCCCCAAGAATAGGAGTGGAAACCCCAGCAATGACTGATACTTCTTACCTATTTGATTTGCCCAAACCCCCAAGGAGGAGGGAGCTCTTGGTAGGACATTGCTATGAAAATAAGAGATGATACTAATTTTTAAGAAAGGACTCCCAATAGCATTTTGATCACTAATCATGTTTGAATGAGTACATCTTCCTAAAGAAGCAATGAGAAATCCAGATATTGCTTAGCATGTGACTCCTATTACATCATAACTATTGTTATAAGTAAGCTAAATGTATATATACATAATTTCATTCCATTTTTTTCTATTCAACATATCTTAATTTAGCACCTTCTCTGTGTCTAGCACTGTTCTGTTGTTGCCTTGCCCTACACAGCTCATGTTCCAGTGTTCCTAGTACCACAGTGATGGCATCATAGATATTCTCTTTGGCTTCTCCAGTCATGGAGCCATTGCTATGTACTTTGAAATGTAGAGGTATGGTCTCTTTTATCCTCCTTCCAGCCGATGGGCATCTTCTCCATCCTGGAAGAGGAGTGCATGTTCCCTAAGGCAACAGACACCTCCTTCAAGAACAAGCTATATGACCAGCACCTGGGCAAGTCCAACAATTTCCAGAAACCCAAACCTGCCAAAGGCAAGGCCGAGGCCCACTTCTCTCTGATTCACTATGCGGGCACCGTGGACTACAACATTGCTGGCTGGCTTGACAAGAACAAGGACCCCCTGAATGAGACTGTGGTGGGCTTGTACCAGAAGTCTTCTTTGAAGCTGCTCTCCTTCCTTTTTTCCAATTATGCTGGTGCAGAAGCAGGTGAAATTCTATCTCTTTTTTTCCCCCTTGTGGGAAGCTCTGTGTAATTACTCATACCCCAAAACTGCTCATTGAACCAGTAGTCAAACATGAGCTTCAGGCTAAGCTTGATTTATTTGTCTGTCTTTTATCTCCATTTTTCCTCTCCCTACTCCTATCCCTCCTCTTCCTTAAGACATTGAGTTTTGTGGAGATACACTGGACTCTCAGTGGACAAGTAGCCAACACCACCTTGTTTAATGGCTTTTAGAAATTAAGATTTAATCCATATATGATAAAATTAACACTAAAAGTTCAGTGATTTTTAGTATATTCACAATGTTGTGCTTCTCATCCCCTCTATTTAATTGGAGAATTCTTGCATCATCACTGTAATCCATAACTCTCCATTCTTGTCCTCAGCCCTTGGTAACCTCCAATTTACTTTTTGTCTCTATGGATTTGCCTATTTTGGAAATTTCATACAAATTCGATCATACACTACATGGCCATTTGTGTCTAGCTTCTTTCACTCAGGCTATGTTTTCAAGGGTTGTCCACATGTAGCATATACCAGGACTCATTCCTTTCACAAGACAAGTAATGTTCCACTATGTGACTGTGCCACAGTTTGACACTGATGGGCATTTGAGACGTCTCCATTTTTTGGCTACTGTGATAGGGTGGCTATGTGCTTTGTATACATGTCTCTATGTAGATAGCTGTTGTCAGTTCTAGTTGGTACATACCTAGAAATGGGACTTCTTTGTCACATGGTAACTGTGTTTTACTCTTTGAGGAACTGCTGAATTCTTACAATGTAGCTACACAAGTATCATTTTTTAAGGTTACTAGTATATTTGAACTTTAGATCATTGCCAAAACAGAGGTTAAAATTATGGACTGTTTTTTGTTGTTGTTGCTGTTTGTTTTTATTTTTGTTTTGAAATAGAATCTCACTGTGTAGCTGAAGCTGGCCTGGAATTTGCTACTTTGCCCAGGCTGACTTTGAATTCTTGATTCTCCTGCCTCAACTTCCCGAGTGCTAGGATTACAGGCAGATGCCACCAGACCCAGCATGGACTGTTTCAAATGCAAAGATTTATTACGTTAATGTTTTAATTTGAAAATAAGTCATTCACTAGATCATTTAAAATTAGCATTTAGAGGAGCGTAATAAATGAGACAATTTTAAACTCGAATGTTGAGCATCATTCTCTTTGAATCTGGCCAGGGTAGCTCTGTAACTATCTTGGGTAATCTCACTTAGGACTAACACCAAGATTTCAATATCCACATGTGGATATGGATCTAAGGAAGTAGCTTTTCTGCCTCCCCTTCCCAAACACACATTCCTGCTAGACACTAGTATCATGGAGGGCAAAGTGAAAGGAGTGTGTGGGAAAACAGACATAATACTTTTCCCAAGGCTAAATCTTGATTAAGTATCAAAGGCTAAATATGAAGTGAGCCTTTCAGAAAAAGTAGACCAAATATCACTGACTCAAAATTATGATAGCAAATTAGGTTGTTTTTCAGTGAAGAAAAAAATTGAATTGTAGAATATTCTTGAGAAATTTCAGTTTTATTCTTTATAGTTACTTCCTCATCAAGAGATAAACAGGGATTTGAGAGTAAAGTGAGATGCTGGGTGTGGCACATGTCTATAATCCCAGCACTCAGGAGGATGAAGCAGGAAGATTTAGAGTTCGAGGTCAATATCTGCCACATAGTGAAATTCTGTCTTGAAAAAAACAAAACCAAACTAATATATGCTAATAAAAATGTTTTAAAAACAAACAAACAGAATAAAAGGAGGTAAACTCTTGAAACTACGATCATTAAGAGAGACATCCCAATCTTGCCTCTTATTCAGTTCCATTTCCGTCTGTCTCCTAAAGGAAAGGACTGTATTTCTACACTGAATCTAAGTTGTACTCCCAGTTAAACACCACCCACGTCCCCCCACCCCATTAATA
The DNA here is from genome assembly GCF_047511655.1 of Castor canadensis. Lineage (NCBI taxonomy): Eukaryota > Metazoa > Chordata > Mammalia > Rodentia > Castoridae > Castor > Castor canadensis. Next base: position 54,205,701 of record NC_133396.1, on the reverse strand, counting down.
TAGTGATAAAGTTGAGTAACTCCAAATCTGGGTAGTTTAGAAATACATTAAAAACAATCAAACAAAACTTTGGGTCCCTTTATGAAAGGCAACCAAAACTCCCACTTCTGAGCTTGGATGAGGTGGTTCAGAGAGCCCACCACTGGACCCTCTGGGCTACACCTGACAAGCCCTTCTATGTCTGTCTCTAGGTGATTCCGGGGGAAGCAAAAAGGGCGGGAAGAAGAAGGGCTCCTCTTTCCAGACCGTGTCAGCTGTGTTCAGGGTTCGTGTTCTAGTAGCTTTTACATTCAGTTGTTTTTCTGCCCAGCATAATGGTGTATGGTAAGATAAATGTGTTTGTCTTGGTTTGTGTCCCAGGAAAATTTAAACAAATTGATGACCAACTTAAGGAGCACTCACCCTCACTTTGTACGATGTCTGATTCCCAATGAGACCAAGACTCCTGGTGAGTAGCAACCCAATCTTGTATTATTTGAACAGAACTCAGACTCCCTGAAACATATGCAGAGTTCTTCCTAAGCTATAGTCTTTATCACTTCCCAAACTATTCTGTTAGATAGAGTTGATAGATTTAGCAAATAAAAATACCAGCTGTCATGCTAAATTGCATTTTCAGACAAACAGTAAAACGCTGCTCAATGTAAGTATGACCCATGCAATGTTTGGGATACGGGATACAGTGTGTCTTCCATGGAAGTTAGATTCTCAAGTCCAAGTCAAAGACATAATTCAGTGCATCATTTGATATGTTTGGGGCATGCTGAACCCCCTCCCAGAGAGCATGGCACAGCCAGTCTCTCCTCCAGGATCGGAACAGAGCCCTTTCCTTGGTTAAGCATCAAAGACAATTGTTGGCTAATCCATTGCTGTTTATTCACAAAAAAGATTATTTCCTGTCATTGTTTTTGTGTACATGTTTGTGCATGTGGCCTGACTCCTCTTTAGAGCAGGTGACCTGCAAGTATCAGGAGGCAGGAAGATGGACTGAACCTCTGGGGGCTCAGACTGTGCCACTGGCTTACCTTGTCTTTGGCAAGATAACTTGCTGAAATCTGTCCCTTCCTCTCTTTTTGCTTCTCCTTTGTCCTCACGCCACTCTGCTTTCATTCCCATTTCTGGAAACAGACTAACATACTGATATAGGAGCCTTGGTGACACTTTAGAAAGCCTCTGGTGTGAACTCTTCACTTCCTAGATTTCACATGGACACTATGGGATTCCCTTGCCTCACCCCAGGGGACCCAGAGCTGGAAATGAAAGTCATGCCCCATGACCAAATATCCAACTCTTTCCCCCCAAAGACCCATGTGCCTCTCTCTGTCTTCCCACTGTCCTCCCTCCCCCAGGATGTACCGTGCATAGGTTGTTTGCTCACTGGAACAGGAGCTCACTGGGAGCAGGGTTCCAGCCCTACTCCTCTCACTGGCCTCCTGTGACAAACCTGGGGCCTGTGTACTGTTTTAAAATGTGGGCTTTATTATTTTTTATTTATTTGTTTTGTTTTGTTTTATTATTTTTATTACCATATTATTGTTGTACTGGGAGTACATCACAACATTTACAAAAGTTCTTACAATATATCACAGTTGAATTCTCCCCCTCCATCATTCTCCCCCTACCCCCATTCCTGGAATGGCTTTTTTATTATTCAAATATGGTGAGACCAACAGATCAAGAGATGATTACCAAGGAAAAGATGGTTTATCATCACCCTCTTCTTTCTCCCTCCCTCATCCCACTGGTTTTCCCCCTTTTAATATTCATATCTTTTTTTTAGGTCTAGATTCTGCATATGAGAGAAAACATGCAACATTTATTTTTCTGAGACTGGTACTTTTTTAAAACCTGAAGCTACTATGGCAAATAAATGTGTGTGTGTATGTGTATTTGTTACTGGGGTTTGAACTCAGGGCCTTGTGCCTGCTAGGCAAGTGCTCTACTACTCAAGCCACAACTCCAGCCCTTTTCACTTTAGTTATTTTTCAGATAGGATCTTGCACTTTTTGCCCAGACCTGCCTCAGACCATGATCCTCCTGCTTGTGTAGCTGGGATTACAGTTGTGTATACCACTATGCCTGGCTTGTTTTTTGAAATAGGATCTCACTAACATTATGCCTAAACTGCCTTGAGCCACAATTCTCTCATCTCTGCCTCCAGTGTAGCTGGGATTACAAGTACGCACCACCATACCTAGCCCACAGATAAATTTTTGGTGTAGTTGAAAAAAAAAGAAAAGAAAAGATGGTTTGTTATGCACAGGTTCCAAGAGGAAGGAACACACAATGTAGGGCCACATGGAGAAGCACAAAGGCCAGGTTAGGGGGCAGGGAGAGCAAAGGAAATCACAGGCCAGAGCCTTTACTGAGGTTTCAAGGGACAGAATGGTGAGGCAGGTAAGCAGGCCTGGCATTGGATAAATTGAATAATTCCCATGGACAACCAGGGTCCATCCTGGTTGTCTGGGAGCTTACCGTCAGAAGGACGTTGGCCCGACATAGTCTGAGAAAGGTGGTGGTGGGAGAGTAATGGCTTTGGATCATCACTGGTTTGCATATGAAAGGTGAGCCTGCAGGTGAAGCTTTTGCTAAGAATTGGTCACTCAGGAGGGGCATCTCTCCAGGTCAGTGAGTGCCCAAGATGTCAAAGCATCATAAAATGCAGAATATTTTTTTTAAAAATGATTTGTGCAATTGCACACAAGGCTGAGATGGCAGGAGGAAGGAATGGAATTGAACTGATGAGCAAGGGGGTAAAGAGGAAAACTCTTCAGTGGCCACAACATGAAGAAGAGGAGGCAGTGGCTCAGGGAAGGAACTTCGAGGAATTTCTGGAAGTTGGTACAAAGACAGAGGGGAAGTTTTCATGGGGCTGCTAGAGAGCAGACAGGGTGAGCCCTGAGAAAACTCAGCTCCATGAGAGGGGCCTGGGAGAACAAAGTGTCCAGTCTCATCTCTGCCACCACCTTACAAAGCACTTCACTTCTCCAGACCTCAGTATCCCCTGGGGTCCTGCCACCCCATGGTAGGGGTTGGAGATTAGAAAAGGTCTCCCTCTCTGAGAGAACACAGCCCCCGACAAGAGTGCAGCCTAGCAAGCCGAGTGCAGCCCTGGTCTCCCCATCATCAGATGATGGATGGTCTTTTCCAAGTTCAACTATTATATAATAATACCTTCCCCTGCCCCTGGCTCCTCTGGAGACGTAGGCTTTGCTCTGTCTCTGATCATGCCTGGTCGCACCAAATAATAGCAAGTAGCAATTGAGCCCTTACTAAGTGTCACAGGCTATTTGAACTTCTTTACTCAATTTAACCCACTTAATCCTCTCAACAGCCTTATGAAGTAGATGCTATTATTTTCCTTATTTACAAATGAAGAAACTGAGGCACAGAAAGTGTCATTTCACACACTGGCAAATAACACAGCTGGAATTTGAGCTAGTAGGAATCATATATACATACTGAAACATCATGTGGTACCCACTAATGTGTATAATTTCTATTTTTTATGTATTAGCTAAAAATAAATTTAAGGCCAGGCATGGTGCTCACACCTGTAATCCCACCCAGCACATGGAAGACTGAGGCAGGAGGATCATGAGTTCAAGGCTAGCCTGGGCTATATAGCAAGACACTTTCTCAAAAAAAAATTTAATTAAAAAATAGTAAAATAAAAATTAATTAAAAATAAAAAGATACATAGAAGAAGTATGAAAATTTCAAATTAAAAATAATGCATACTATGAAACCTGGGAAAAAGGAATTATAATATCATGTTTTTAAAAGTATAGGAAAGTTTGTTTGTATATAAAGAAAATATCTGCAGGATAATCAAGAAATAGAAATGTTTCAAGTTTTCAGAAAGGATTATTAAGCAGTGTTGTGATGAAGGTGAAAGGGAAATTTTAACTGTACTCTTTTACAGAGTTTAAACCACTTGAATGTTCAATAACTAGTAAGAAGAAGCCATTACCACTCAAAAAGGAAAAGAAGAAAGGAAGAAAGGAAAGAAGGAAGGAAGAAAGGAAGGAAGGAAGGAAGAAAAGAGAGAGAAGGAGGGAGGGAGGGAGAAGGACTAGGTGATTTCATAGGTTTTTTCCACAAAATTCTCTGAATTTCTAGTACATTTCTGCCTGGTTCTTAACCAATTTTTCTTTAGGGAATCCCTGTCTACTAGAACTTGGGGCACAATTGAAATGTTCTACATTTTCACTGTCCAAAATGGTGGCCAATGTTTACATGAGATATGACTAGCGTAACTAAGAAAACAAATTTGTATTGTTAATTAATTGAAATGTAAATAGCCTCGCTTGAGTAATAATTGCTGTGCAGGACAGTGCAGCTGTAGACAAGCCTTGAAAATTATGCAATTGTATAATGATCTCTCCTCACAGGTTGTAAGCATTCCAGAAGTTTCCAGAAGATTAAGTCAAAGCTGGGTTTAGCCACATTCCTTTCCAGAAACTTAGGAATCCCACAAGAAGAAGCCATCATGTTACCACAGTACCTCTCCTCCAGCCCCTCACACAGCCCCAACACGGAGGCAGTTTGATTTGTGCCTGTCCCAGGCTGGTTACCAAGAGTGGCCATAGTACCTGCCCCATGGGGGCTTGTCCCTCTGGCTCCCCCTCTTCCTCCCAGGACCTCTGCTTCCCTGAGCAGGCGCTAAGCAGTCAACAGGTGACCACCCTGCATTTGGCCTTCTCCATCCCCTATCACAGCCTTCCTTCTCTATTTTGTTTCTCTTCTTACACTAAAACATAGTGAGTTTTACACCTCCTCAAGTAGAGACAGTAAAGGTTTCCAGTTAGCAAATGTGGAGCCCAAGGGCTACTCCACACCCATTCTGCCCTCTCTTTGGAGCCTAGCTACAGACCAGGACCATGAGCAGGATAAAGATGAAAATTCTGGTTTCCATTCTCATGGTTGGAACCAGCAGGTTGGAATTACTTCCTCTGGAGAACTTGTAGGAAGTTCCAGCCACCATCTTAATGCTGGCACTAACTCTTTCCACTCAAGTCTGGGTGTGTTGGAGTGGCTCCTGGTGCCTGAGATCATTAAGGCGAACAATGGAAATGTCACAGACTTGCTCTACTCCCTAGGTGTGATGGACCATTACTTGGTCATGCACCAACTGCGCTGTAACGGGGTCCTGGAGGGCATCCGGATTTGCAGGAAAGGATTCCCCAGCCGGATCCTCTATGCAGACTTCAAACAGCGGTGAGTTACCCTGTCCTTGCATCTTTCTCCTGTTGAGGGCAACTCTTGCACTCCCCCAAAGCACTCCTTGCCCTGGGTTTTCTGTGGACATCATCTTTTGCTCAAGGATGATCCCATACCCAAAGTGAATGGTGAGCCAGCCCAAAGCGGTTCCAACACCAGAACCCAAGCTCTCTAGCTTGACTGTGACTCTAGACCAGAATGTCTTAACCTTGGCACTATGGATAATTGGGGCTAGATAATTCTTTACATGGGAACTTACCTATGCATTGAAAGATTTTAGAAACATCCCTGGCTTCTGAGAACAAACCACATCCTTATCCCCAATCTATAGCAATCAAAACTGTCTTCAGACATTTTTGGTCCCCTGGGAGCCAAATCAGCCCAGTTGAAGCTCACTGCTCTGAGCTATGGCTTTCCCCCAGACACCATCTGGAGATAGAGTTCAGGCTTGTCCAGAGTGGAAAAGTATTGAGGACCCTCTAGAGGCAGGAAGATCAAGGTCTGCAGGTCACAATTGGTTTCACACCTGTTCTAAGTCTGATTAAAACCATTTCCTTTAAAAGAGAAATTCCAGCCATGTGTGCCCTGACTGGGCTTCCTTCCTTCATGCTTCTCTCCCTAGTCCAAAGTCCCCTTGCCTAGAGCACACCCCTGGAAATCCTCCAGACTAACAGTCTAGTATCCTACTTCCTCCTAAGACTGGAGGGGTAGAAGGTTCTAGAAGGCCTGGTCTCAGATACAGGACCATTCTGGAAGGTTGAATCCATTCAGGAAATGTTGTCCCTCAGGTACCGGATCCTCAATGCCAGTGCCATCCCAGAAGGGCAATTCATTGACAGCAAAAATGCATCTGAGAAGCTGCTGAACTCCATTGATGTGGACCGGGAGCAGTACCGGTTTGGCCACACCAAGGTAAGAATATGTGATGTGGAGATTCCTTCACATAACCCACAGACCTGGGTGCTTGTTCCTCTTTGATCAACTTGACCATCCCTTGTCGGCACCCCCAGATGAAGGAAGCTCTGTGGCTGAATATAAAGGGCTCTAGCTGTGTGTTGGTCTTTAAGTGGCTGGAAGTATAGATTGGAAGCATGAGCAGAAAGCAATGGGGAAACTCTGATTTCCTAGAGGGAGACAGAAGAGAGATTCTTGAAGGGGAAGAAAGAGCCCTATGACTCTAGAAAAGACTCCAGGGACAGGGAAGACTTGAGAAGAATAATTATAACCAACAAAAGGGCTACCAGTTACTGAGTGCATGTGGAATGTGGATACACCTTGTATAGCCTTCCAGACATTTTTAATTGACTCCTCACAATATCCAGTGAGGTGGAATGATAGTGAGAAGGACTGTACTTATTTCATTGAGTTCTCAAAAAGGTAGAGGGAAATGGAGGCTCCAGGATAGCAAGGACAAGGTCAATGCCCAAGGTCACTTGATAAGAACCATTGGTGGCAAAGGCTGACTTCCAATCCTGGCCTGACTCCAAAGCTCTACTCCCCAAAAGGGGCAGGCAAGGTTCCCCAACTGGTCCAGAGAGTGCTCTGTTTCCATGGGAATGAAGGATGTTCTGCTGCTGGGAACAGTGGGGGCAGTGGGCCTGAGGGTGAGACAGAGAGAGAGGAGGAGGGGGAGGCAGATGCATCTGGTGCTCTCCTAACCTGGGCACGATGGTGCTCTGTGGTTATTTTCTGGACTCATCTTTGCTTCCTGTTAGAATTGGTCCATGTGGCTGGTAGAGTGGTGCAGGAGGTAGAGCACCTGCTTAGCATGCATGAGGCCCTGAGTTCAAATCCCAATGCTGCCCCCCAAAAAAAGAATTAGGCCATGTGGGTGGGTGATCCTGGAGTCTACTTTAGAGCAGGCCACCTTACTGCCCCAAGAAGTGCAACTGCAGGGACCAGAGCCACTCGGAAGTGAGTCCTAGAAGCCACATTGCTTGGGTTAGCATTGGTTCTAACCCAGTGCTCTGAGGCTCAAAGGTATGAACACCTGCTGAGGACAAAACAAGACTTGTCTTTCTTTTAATACAGGTGTTTTTCAAAGCTGGGCTCCTGGGACATCTGGAGGAGATGAGGGACGAGAAGTTGGTGACCCTGATGACACGCACACAGGCTCTGTGCAGGGGGTACCTGATGCGGGTGGAGTTCAAGAAGATGATAGAAAGGAGGTGACTCAGATTCTCACCTCTACCTTACCCTACCTTCTGTACCTAACAGTGGATGATTGCTTCCTGATCTTAGTCTTGGGATAGTCACCTACTCATTCATTCATTTATTCATTTGGCCAACATTTATTGAGCAGCAGCCCTGTGCTGGGCAGTCTGCTTGGCTCTGGGGATATAGAAATGAACCCTGCCTTCAATCATCCCACAAAGGAGTGGGAAGCAGACACATGCATTGAAACAAGTGCAATGTCAGAGTGATGGTCGGGGGAATGGGGGACTGGCACAAACAAATCCCCAACCTGGATAGGAGTTTAGGGGTGGCACAACAGGACCAACAAGAAGAAATGACATCCTGGAAGAAGTTTTGTGTGACCTGTGAAAGGATGGTCTGGGAGGGATACTGACAAGCAGGTCACTATTATTGAAGTCCAGAGCAAGAGGCAGGCAGCGGAGGTCTCCATGCACCAACTTCAAGATCCCAGACTTTCCTATGGTTAATGGGGAGCCCTGGAAGATGTATAAGGAAAGAGTGATTGGAATCGAGTCACTCTGAAGCTTGGAAGAGAGTGAACCTGAGGGGATGAGAGGGAATGGGACCTGTGGCAGAAGTCCAAATAGGAGATGACAGGACCAGAATTAGAACATAGTGGATGTGTGAGAGAGGAGAGGAGGGCACGGAATGGAAGGATATTTAAGAGTCTTATTTCCAGGATAATTCAAGAGAAAGAATAGCATCATTGATGGCTGCTTATGCATGGGGGTTTCCAGGAGAGCAGAGTTTGAGTGGAAGCCTGTTCTCCATAATTCCCTGACACCCTGTATAGCTCTGACATTATCAGTGCCACAGTGACCTCCATTGGGGTTTAGGAAAACCCTGTAGTCATGCTTGGTGAACCAAATGGAAGCCAGCATGAAAATGGGGAAAAAAAAAAAAACTCAAGAAAGGGCTAGTTTAAGGGAAAGCAAGTATTCAGTATCCATGAATTGTGTGATGAATTAAATAAAGAAGAAGCTATGAGGGTAAGTGGTGTAGGGTACCCTGGGATGTAGGCACAGGCAGACATAGGAAAAATAGATTGGTTCTATGGGGGTGGGAGCCCGTGACACAACTGAAGACAGGTCACCAACACATCAGCAGGAGGAGAATGCCCGTATGGCAAAATACCATGAACCAGCAAAAACGGTTTAATCATGGAATCAAAGAAAGAAGAAATTCCAAAAAGGTGAGAGTAGGAGAAAATCTCAATAATAGGAATGAAAGGTGCTCCTTGCACTGGTCATGAGGAAGCCATGATGATCTCAGGCAGAGCAGCCAGGTGAAGGAGAAATCCACAAACAGCGCCATGCCTTCCCTTCTTCCCAACCTTCACTGGGTCTGTGTCCTGTACCCCTCATTTGAGACCTACTCTAGACCCATAAGATCTGTGAAGCTTGGCTGTACCTCCCTCCCACCCTGCTGGGAAGGATGAAGGTCCTCGGGCCAATAGGGAACAGGAGGGGAGTTAGCTAGACCTTGCTGTGGTTTATTAATCTAAGTCTTAATGTGTGCACAGGGAGTCCATCTTCTGCATCCAGTACAACGTCCGCTCTTTCATGAATGTCAAGCACTGGCCCTGGATGAACCTGTTTTTCAAGATCAAGCCCTTGCTAAAGAGTGCAGAGGCTGAGAAGGAGATGGCCACCATGAAGGAAGACTTCGAGAAGACCAAGGAAGAATTGGCCAGATCTGAGGCTCGCCGAAAGGAACTGGAGGAGAAAATGGTCTCTTTACTACAGGAAAAGAATGACCTTCAGTTGCAGGTCCAGTCTGTAAGTACTTTCTATCTGAGACTGCACTATCGGACTCTGGAGGACAGAAAAAATGGAACAGTGAGGACTCCATAGTGTCTATTTAAGAAGCAGTGGTGCCACCCAGTGGCCATATAAAGCATTGCAGCAACACCCTGCAGGAAGGAGGGCTGACCTCTGGTTTCCCCAAAGCCATGCAGGCCAGAAAACATGTCTACAAAGTGAATTTGTGCTGTCCTTCACTTCTCCATGTCTTTGATAGCAGAGTTAGACATATTTTGGTGTGAACATGAGGGATACAAGTGTGTCATCGTAATAAAAAGCTGCTGGGAGTGCACCAAGTCTTTTAAAAATCCTGTCAATAGCTGGGCCCTGGTGGCTCACTCCTGTAACCCAGCAACTCAGGAGGCAGAGATCAGGAGGACTGCAGTTCAAAGCCAGCCCAGGGAAGTAGGTCACAAGACCGTATCTCAAAAAACCCTTCACAAAAAAGGGCTGGTGGAGTGGTTCAAGGTGAAGGCCCTGAGTTCAAGCCTCAGTACCACACACACACACACACACACACACACACACACACACACGAACTATTAAAAAAACAAGTTATTAAAATTGAATAGCCCAGTTCAAAATAGAAAGGAATTTTCCACCTGTGATTTTCAATAATATGATTATACTCAAAAATGCTTCGGAGAAAGTATTTTTTATCAAAGAGGTAGGAAAAATGAAACTACATTCTGTCAGTATAATTGTCTCATTTACCAGAGTTAATACATTTATAATTTTCCTTTTTAATAACCCCCCCAAATACTTTCTTTACCTTTTGCATTATGTGCAAGGCATTTTTACTCTCCTTTCCACTCTCCCAATCAGTACAGTCCAGTTCTTACTTGAGAGCCCTTTTTCAAGCATGTGGGGCAAGAGAACAAGTTATGGACTCAGACTGTGGGGTGTAGATCCCGATTCTCCACTTGTTAGGTGTGTGACCCTCAACAGGTCACCTCTCTGTGCCTCTGTTTTATCATCTGCAAAGTGGGCGTGGTAATACATGCATAGAGCTGTTGAGGAACTGGAGAGGGTTAATGGTAAACATTAGCACGGGCCTCTTTCCATCCATTTGCCTGCAAACTCTGGCCAGTTCTTTTGTGTGTGTGGTTTTTGTTCTTTCTTCTTTTCTTCTGCCCAGTTCTTAAAATAATCGTATATGGGAAGATTTAGTTTAAGAGCAGAATTAGCTAATCCTAGTCTCATCCAAGAGATTTGTTACAGTCTTCTGGAACATGACTTTATTCAATCGCTGATCCTCATGTGTTTTTAATTTTCTATTTTGTGGCTTGTGGAGGCACAGCTATGGATCCATAGGCAGCTCTTTTCTGCTGAAAGTTAAAAAATAGTTGTGTTTTTAAAATCCTAGCCATCTTGGGATAACACAAAGCAGAGGGATTGTTTTCAACAAGTGGTAGCAGAAGGAATGAGATTATCTGACATGCAAATTTATAGAGGCTTTATTCTTTAAAATGAGCCTGTAACTCCATGATAACGGGTTTTTAGAAGTTTGCCAAGTGGCTGATCAAAACTTACAATGGCCTGATTCTTTCAGGAAATGGAAAACCTGATGGATGCCGAGGAACGGTGTGAAGGACTGATCAAAAGCAAGATCCAACTGGAAGCAAAAGTCAAGGAGCTGAATGAGAGACTGGAAGAGGAGGAGGAAATAAATTCTGAACTGGTGGCCAAGAAGAGGAACCTGGAAGACAAATGCTCCTCTCTTAAAAGGGACATAGATGACCTGGAGCTGACCCTGACCAAAGTTGAAAAGGAGAAGCATGCCACAGAGAACAAGGTGGGCACAGCAAGGGTCCCCACAGACTTCTTGCCACCCCTCAGTCCCATAAGGAGGAGGAAGATTGGGGAGGAGCCCAACCTTCCAGCATGGCCTGGAAGTGAGAGGCAGATACCAAGCAGGACAGAGATGTCCCTCTGCCTTCTTCTCCCACCTCGCTGTGGTTCCACCAACTTCTAGAATTTTCTTGAGAGGAAAGACCATTTCTTCCTCATCTTTGTTTTTCACAGCACCTAGCACAGGGAAGCAAACAAAAAATGCCTGTAGGAGCCAGACAGATGGAGAGGGAGGCAGAACGCCAGATGACACCAAGGATTGGTCAGAGGATTGACCCAAGTACATTCAGGCTGATGAAGCCTTTGGAAGATCATTTAGAATTACTTAGTCAAATTAAGAATACATACCCTGTGGCCCAGTGATTTGGTTCCAGGTGTGTGGACAGAGGAATCTTCCCAGCAGGGTGTGGGGGACACTTGAGGATCTGCATGGGGCACAGATCTAGAGGCAATGTCAGAGCCCATCTCTGGAGGTCACGTATGTTGGACACACACCAAGGAGAACTATGCAGCTCTTGGGAACCAGAGGCTGTGCACACAGGGCAACAAAGATGGGTGTTAAACACCCAGGGCTAAGTGGAGAGAAATGTAAGGAAGTGAAATATCCAACATGATAGCATCTATACAGGCAAAAATGGCATGCACCCAACACAATGATGTATAGTTAACAGATATGTGAAAAACACATGACATGACTGATACCATAATGGTTACCATAATGGGTAAGGGATGTGGTCTGCCAGGTATAGGATGACAATGGCAGTTGACGCTCAGAGTCAGTGTTGGCTAGACAATAAGAGTTCATGGAAATAGACAATAGGGAGGGGTGGGGAACTGTGACCAACCCTGTCCACAGGCTTCTCTGTCCACAAGTGGCAGCCATGACATATCCTAGACAACTATTGTCGACAGGAAGTGAGTCCAGCATTGTTAGAATTCTGATTTTCCATGAGAAATCAGAAATCCAGATTTTATGTGAAACCTAATTTTTTGATATTGATAACATTTCAGAAATTATAAGTTAAAGCAAAGATATCTGTGGGCATATTCATCTCCTGAGTCAGCAGTTAGCAAAACAACCTCTGATTTGGAAGACTGCTGTATATGGAAAAACCTTCCACACTTAGTACCCTCATCCTGCGTCCTGACAACACAGGGCTCCCTTCAAGATTGTCTTGCCTTCCCCTTCCTGCCTCATTCTAATCCCCTTGTCAACCAACCTGATAAATATTAGAGCAGTAAATGTAGATTAATGGATTACCCTTCAGATGTAGCATATTTGCACTTCAGCACCATCCTTCTTGGTAAAATATAATGCATTCCTTACAGAGATAACTCTAAGGGGAAAATTTGAGACACCATGGTGGGCCAATGAGGAAGACTAAAAACTAAGAGGCTACTCAGATACAGTGGTCCATGTCTGCAGTCCTAGCAACTTGGGAGACTTAGGCAGGAGATCCCTTGAGCTCGGGAGTTTGGGGACAGCCTGGGCAACATAGTGAGATCTCCATCTCAGAAAAAAGATGAAAAGATACTGGGTGAGGTAGTACAAGGCTTTAATCCCAGCACAAGGGAGGCTGAGGCAGGAGGATTAAGAGTCTAAGGCCAGCCTGGGCTGCATAGGAAGACCCTTTCTGCACAAACAGGAAATAAAAAGAAAACAAAAACTGAGAAACTGCCACTTCTAAGAGATAAAGAATCAGTAGCAAAAGAGAGAGAGACAGTAATAGCTTTTGTTGTTGGAAGTGTCTGGCTTAATTGTTTAATTGGCACTGATATTCTCCTAGGTAAAGAATCTTTCTGAAGAAATGACAGCCCTTGAAGAGAACATTTCCAAATTGACCAAAGAAAAGAAATCTCTGCAGGAAGCCCATCAGCAGACACTGGATGACCTACAGGTTGAAGAAGATAAAGTCAACGGTCTGATCAAAATAAACAGCAAGCTCGAACAGCAAACGGATGATGTGAGGATACTTGACTGAGTGCTTCACAGGAGAGGCGCCAAGCCAGACCTGGGGCTGGAGAGTTCTGGCTCTGGATTCAGAGCCCTGAGTTCATATCTCACCCCAAACATGTCTGGGATGATGAGTTGGTCAAGTGACCTGTGAAATCTTAGTTTCTCCTGTGAAATTGGGATCCAAATAGTTCTACTAGGATGGTTTCCATGGAAGGCTCAACACATGGTAGAATTTATGCAAGCAAAGATTATAATATACATTTAACAAAGTTTTCAGTAAAACATTACCTGCTCTATAAACCTCAACATCATCGCCACAATTAGCCTCCAGTCATTTGCTAACCTTAAGAGCTAGTTCTGGGCTGGAGGTGCAGTTCAAGTGCTGGTCTACCAAGCACAAGGCAATGAGTTCAAAACCCCGTACTGCCAAAGAGAAAAGAGAAATAATTTTTTTTTTTAAAAAAAGTTCTATCTCAGTTGAGTTCTATCTCAGTTGCCTAGCATGAGCCAGGCCCTGGGTTTGATCCTCAGCAAGGCAAAAACAAACAAAAGAAATTACTTCCATTTGTGACCATGAAAATTACAATTTTTCCCCATCCTAGTACACTATTGTTCTTGATGGTTTGAGGTCGTCTGGTTTTACTCACTACTGTGGCTGAACTTTGCTAGGGCTCTAATTTTTGGGAGGCCAGAGCAAGTGTGTTTCTTCCCCACATCTTTGCTTGTGCCCATGTGCACACAAATTCCTCACCTAAATCTCCTCACAGTTTATAGTGTGAGCAACAGCCTGGGCCTCCCCATACAAGTCCCCATTCGTTCCTGTCTGAGCATGCCCCTGTGGGTGTCAGACTCCTACAGGAAATATGGCCTGGAATCACCCAAAGTGGCACCAGGAAGAGCCCAAGAGATCCATTGCCCTGGGAGCCCTTTGCTAGAAGAGAGGGAGGAAGGAAGGAAAGACTTGCTTCCTTCTAGGGCTTGAGGTTGAAGGTTGGCTCCCTACAGGAGCTTGGGCAGCTGTGTGGCTATGTTGGCTGACGGTACCAAGCTTGTTTTGCCAGCTGGGCCCAACCTGTCCATCTGTGTCTTCCCAGCTGGAGGGCAGCTTAGAGCAAGAGAAGAAACTGCGGGCTGATCTGGAAAGAGTGAAAAGGAAGCTGGAAGGAGATCTGAAAATGTCCCAGGAATCCATTATGGATCTGGAAAATGACAAACAACAAGTAGAAGAGAAATTAAAGAAGTAGCTATTTCATTTTCTACCTTTCCATTTGAGTCTGAAAGCCAACTTTCCTGCCCTTAAAAGCCTTGTATTTCATTTGTTTGATTTTTTTTTTAATGTGTTTGCAGGAAGGAGTTTGAAATCAGTCAATTACAAACCAAAATCGATGACGAACAAGTTCACAGTTTGCAGTTGCAAAAGAAGATTAAAGAATTGCAGGTAAAAGTGTGAAAACCTTCCCAGTAAGAGAAGTATTCTTGTTTGCACTGCCCACTCACACATGCACACGCACACACACACACTTTTCTGAGACAGGGTTTTATGTAGTCCATGCTGGTTTTGAACACTAGATCCTCCCCCCTGCCTCAGCCTCCCAAGTGCTGGGATTACAGGTGTGTCCCACTACGCCTGGCTCCCCCTTTGTTTCTTGAACTCCTTTTTTTATTCCTTCTATTGGAGCTGGAGAGAATGTCATGTCCTTTAGTTTCCGTTGTTGTTTTGTTTTGTTTTGGGGAACAAGTTCTTATTTATGTTGCTCAGGTTGGTCTCAAACTCCTGGGCTATCAGCCTCCCTGATAGCTGAGATCATGCACCACTATGCCTGGCCTTTTCCTCTAGTTTTTGAAACTCATATTTTAGTTTTCTATGCACACATAAACATACTTCTTTGAAAAGAGTCAAAGTATTACCAGTAAGGCTAAATATTATCCACGAAGGTGCATTGGCCACCATTCCTAAGCCCAGTGCCCCTAGTCTTCTGAGAAGTTTCAATTGCTGTGGTCCTCTGGACCTTTTGCTGTGTATTTATAAACAGTTTTAAAACTCAAAGAAAGAAAGAAAAAAAAAGACTCAAAGAAATATGTAGAACCTATATATACAAAAATTATTCTTGTTTCTTTATATTTTAACATAAATATTGTCATGCTAAGCATATCATTCTGCAGTGTCTTCCTTTAATTTACCAACATGTTCTACAGAACTAGACTCTAACTGCTTCATGGACTTCTACAGTGAGCTCCATCATGATTGATTTGACCAATAGGGAGGGGTTGGCAGGGGGATGGAGAGCTGGAGGGGGCTATTTAACCAATGTACAATATAAGCCTATTTAGAATTGTCACAACAAATCCCTCCCCTGTACAATGAATATATGCTAATAAAAATGAAACAAAAAAACCCATTGATTTGACCATTCCCCTAGTAACAGACACAGGTTATTTCCAACCTAAGTGGCTTTTTCTTTTTTTCACTAACTCAGAGTTAGAATGTATTCTTAACTTTGTGCTGTCTACCCCCAATTCTTCACCACCCAGTCCCTCCTGAAGTGGGTTGCTTCCTTCCCTGATGATATTCCTGATGCAATGACCCTTTCAGGCCCACACAGAAGAACTGGAAGAAGAAATTGAAACAGAACACACACTCAGAGCCAAGATCGAGAAGCAGCGCTCAGATCTGGCCAGGGAACTGGAGGAGATCAGCGAGCGGCTGGAAGAAGCCAGTGGGGCCACTTCAGCCCAGATTGAGATGAACAAGAAGCGGGAGGCTGAGTTCCAGAAAATGCGCAGGGACCTGGAGGAGGCCACCCTGCAGCACGAAGCCACAGCAGCCACTCTGAGGAAGAAGCATGCAGACAGTATGGCTGAGCTTGGGGAACAGATAGACAACCTGCAGCGGGTCAAGCAGAAGCTGGAGAAGGAGAAGAGTGAGATGAAGATGGAAATTGATGACATGGCCAGCAATATTGAGACAGTCTCCAAGTCAAAGGTACCTACCTGACTAACCCTGCTGGTCTTGGCAATTGTGAGGCAGCCACGTCTCCTGGCCTGTGAGTCATGTGTAATTTGATATCCCCAAACTTACTGCATGCTCTACACTGAAACCCTCCACTCTGCTTCTGTTTGTTCCCAATTCCTCAAATTCATTCAAGTCGTGTGTCTCACCGTTGGGGCTGCTAGCAAAACCCTTAGACTGGGTAGTTTATACACAACAGCTTGCATTGCTCACAGTTCTGGAGGCTGGGAAGTCCAAGATCGAGGCACCAGCTGATTAGTGTTTGGCAAGGGCTCACTTGCTGCTTCAAAGATGGCACTTTGCTGCTGTGGCCTCTCATGGCAGAAGGGGCAATGGAGCTGGTCTTTTGTCTAAGAACACTAATCCTTTTTAAAAGCAGAGCCCTCATAGTTGGGCACCCGTGGCTCATGCCTGTAATCCTAGCTATCAGGAGGCAGAGATCAGGAGGCTCACAGTTCAAAGCCAGCCGGGGCAAATAGTTCACAAGACTCTACCTCAAAAAAAGGGCTGGTGGAGTGGCTCAAGGTGTAGGCCCTGAGTTCCAACCCCAGTACCACAAAAAAAAAAAAAAAAAAGTGGAGCCCTCATAACCTAATCACTTCCCAAAGGCACCCCCAATGCCACTGCACTGGGAATTAAGTGTCAGCATATGAATTTGGGGACCCACAAACATTCAGACCATGGCACCATTCAAGATTCACCAAATGACCTGCCAACACTCAAGACTGCATCATCCTTCCTAAATCTTACAGAAAGCTTCCAGTTATCTGGAGACTCCAGAATTAAGTCAATCAATGTCCTACAGGGCTTCATGGGTTTGTTTCTACACACCATCCTTTCACCCCACAATAGTGGTTGCTGAGAGACAGCCAATGTGAGGTGAGCCTGTGAATACAGGTATATCCAGGTGTCATAGCACAAAGTACATAACACATGGGAGGACTGGTGCTCTTAAAAAAAAAAAAAAAAAAGTACATTCATCCCTCAGTATCTGTGGAGGACTGGTTCCAAGACCCACATGGATACCAAAATCCAGAGCTCATGTCTCTTATATAAAATAGCATAAATTGCTATATATCCCATGCACATCCTCCTGTATACTCTAAATCATCTCCAGATTACCTCTACTACTTAATATATTGAAAAGGATACGCAAATTGTCACACTGGGTTATTTAGGAAATAATGACCATAAGAAAAAGTCTGTGGTGATCAATACAGATATTATTTGGTTTCATGTTTTTGATCTGCAGTGGGTTGAATCTGAGGAAGCAGAGACCATGAATAATGAGGGCCAGCTGTATTCAAAATTATGAAAAATAAGCACAAATGTTAACTTTTTTTTTTTTTAACTTCTTTCCTTCCTTCCTTTGTAGTGCTGGGGATCAAACCCAAGGCCTCACCCACGCTAGGCAAGCACTCTGTCTCTAAGCTATACCCCTCACCTGAAACTAGTATTTATTAAGAATGAGAAAAATACACCACATGTTGCCAGATCCTTGAAGACTTGGGTTCCTTTCTTTTGAGGCCTCTTTAGGCTGTTTGCTGGAAATGCCTATCTAGAAATATATTCTGCTTGTGATGGCTCCTCCAACCACATGGAACTTTCTACAGCTCCCCAAACTCCCAGCACCCCAGATGAGGGCTCTGGCACTTAAACTTCACCAGCTTCAAAGTAAACCTGCCTCTGTGTGTGACTTCACACAAAGCTTCCCTCAGGGAGTGACCGTGTGCTCCTCAATTTAAGAGCTGCCTTGGTTCCAGGATGCATCGAGCTTCATTGGAGATGGCTGGCTAGGCTGGGAGAAGCAGGAATGAGCCTAGATGTGGGGTATGAGCCTTCACAAAGGGATTCTCAGAAGGACAGGATGTCTGTCAAGAAGAGGAACAGGAGATAGGGTCAGAGGAAAAATGGAGCCTCTTGCTGTCCTTTTTTGTGGTGTTGGGGATTGAACTCCAAGATCTAGTGCATACTAGGCAAGCACTCTACTACTGAGCTATATCCCCAGCCCTCTCTTGTTCTTTTTCAGAGTCTGTTTCACATAGCCCTGGGATTTCTCTTGATTTCTTCTGCACTCCCTTAGTCCATTTTTCTATTACTATGAGAAAATACCATAGGCTAGATATTTAATAAAGAAAAGAGGTTTCGTCAGCTCACAGTTCTGAAGTTCAAGAAGATGGTGCCAGTATCTGCTAGCTTAGGTGGGGGCCTTATGGTGATGGCATCTGAGTGGTGGGAGCACACATGGAAGAGAGATTCAGGGGAGAGCCAGCCTCCTTTATAACAGTTCATTCTCATGGCAACTAATAGTGTCCCTGGAGACCAGGATTCATCTCAAGGGTGGCACCTCCCTGACCTAAGTTCATCCCACTAGTTCCCACCTCTTAAAGGTCCCAACACCTCTCAGTACCACTACACCGGGGTCTAAGCTTCCTTCACATGAACATTTGGGATGCAAACCACATCCAAACCATACTACTCCCTCACAACAGTTCTCTCTCTCTCTCTCTCTCTCTCTCTCTCTCTCTCTCTCATCTAGGGCTAGATGAAGGGCTGCCTGTCACCAGCCCCTCCTTACAGCCTCCCTATCTCCAGAACTGCTTTCTGCTCTCTGTTGTTGATTTTAAAACCCAGTGAGAGGAGCTCTTCCGAAATACTGCTTTATATATTTTAAATGATCATATCCCTTATTTGTTTTTTCTTCTTATGAGTTACCTTCCCTTTTTCAACTTCCCACACTGGGATTCTTCTATGTGTGTTTGTCATGTTCTCAAAGAGATCCCCAGCTCCTGAGAGCTCCCTGTGATCTAACACCCCTGCCCCTCTGCTCCTGTTGCGTGCATCCCAGTCTATATGCTCGTTGTGGTTTCTACTTTATGGGGTGTGAAGAGGAGGGAACAGTCTATAATATACACAAGGTTTTTTTGTTTGTTTGTTTTTAACAAGCTGCACAGAAATACAAGCCAGCTAGAGGCTGGGAAGTTCAATTCCTCCAATCACTTCCACTACAAGCAACCACGTGTATTATTGGAGGAATTGCTCAACCTTGTCACCTGAATACATTGTTTGCAAACGTTACTCACTTGGCAATAGAGTTATTTGTATTCCAACAGGATCCCAGAGTTCCTTTGAGTGACATCTCAGAAATTTGTTTACAAATCTTTGAATACTTACCTTCCAAAAACTGATGTTTCAAGCTATTAATTTGTGAGTAGGTAGCAATCACAAATAAAAATAAAGCAAATCCGAAATGATAAAGATCTTTAAACCCAACCCTTATATGTTTCATGTTCTTATTTTGTCTGACAAGAAGCCAGACTATAAAACTGTCCAGTTCAATACTGGGCACCAGGAACTCATTTTCCCATTCATTCATATTGATGTTTTTTTCCTTAAGAGTAACGTGGAAAGAATGTGCCGGTCTGTGGAAGACCAATATAATGAAATCAAAGTGAAGGATGAACAACAGACCCAGATAATCCATGATCTAAACATGCAGAAGGCGAGGCTGCAGACCCAAAATGGTGAGGATAGTCAGGGCTCTGGGGTCTGGCTGGGTAATGGGGGATGGCAGCCGGCAAGGCTGATGTGGGGGCCATATTTGTTTGGTAGGGGAGCTGAGCCACCAAGTGGAAGAGAAGGAGTCTTTGATTTTACAGCTAACCAAAGGCAAGCAGGCCCTCACCCAGCAGCTGGAGGAGGTCAAGAGGCAACTAGAGGAAGAAAGCAAGGTAAGAACACCTCCTTTAGAAATGGCCATGTTGGAGAGAACCTGAGAAGCCAGGTAACGTGACCTTCACCCAGGCTACGTGACCTTCACCCAGGCTGCCTGGAGGAAGTGCTACCTGGAGAAGTCTGGTGCTTCTCTCTGCCTTGTAGTGTGGTGTAGGACCCTGTTACCTAAGTATAGAGGAGCTTGAAATTGGATCTCCTTTCTCAGGACTGGAACACTCTACCAAGGGTACTTCACCTGTCCCCCATAGGGTGATCTGATAAACTCCCATCTCAAGCTCAGAACGCCTCCGGACCCCATCACAGCCCTAGTTTGACCATCTCTGCCCAGAAGTTCACCCTCGCCACTTGGAATGCCTTTCTCTTTCTTTCATTACCCTTTGTGGGTTGCATCCTATAACACCTGCTCTTAAGTACACTTTGTCCCAAAATATCACATGGTTTGGGGGGGACACCCTTGAGACATTTGCATAAACATAAGTATCGTCATATTTTTTATTTCAATATCCTGATACTTCTGTCTATAATACGTGTCTGCCCACTGACCTGTAAACTCCTAAAAGAATCATTTCCCCCCACTATGGTAGCACATAGTGCAGCCCCAGTAGAACAGTGCACATAGTAGGTGCTCAGTAAATACTACTAATGTGTGTTGAAATGTTAGAATAGAAACTTGGTAGTTCCCAAAACTGCATGAATGGGATTCTGAGGTTACTTTGCACTGGCTAAAACTGTAAAGCAACCTTCTGAAGTTTTTCAAAGCTCTCAAAAGAATGAGGGCTGAATTTGCTTCCCATCTTTTCTGTTCTTGGTAGAGGAGCTGGGGGGCCATTGAGAACAAGTAATGAGAAGGCCCACCCCAGTTGCAAGGCCAGCCTTTCATCTGGATATAGAGCAGTGAAGGATGAAAATGTACAAATGACTACATTGGGTCAACAGAACTCTTTTCTTTAATGGTGGAACCAGAGGCTATTTTGTGACCATTATAGCTAGAGCTAAATTTTGACCCTGTCCAGACGGGAGTGAGTGATGCTGGAGGGCTCTGGGTAAGTCCTCCCCTGCTTGGGAAGAGTAGGTGGAGCCATGGAAACAACACAGCTTGCATCAGCAGTCCCCAGTGTGGGGACACAGCCCACTGGTGACAGCAACACATGCTTTCAGTTTGTCATCGTCACAGCCTTCTCTAATGCTATATCAAATGGTGAAAGAGCTATTCCCTTTCTAATTCTGTTCAGTCCTTTTGATTACATCCAGGAAAAGATCTCCATTTGGACATCAGCTCTTTAGCATTTGCTATGTACCTTATTAAGAAATATAAGGTAAGCCTCAGGCACAGAGCCACAGCAGACTCTGCTGGATGGTACCCAGCTGGACGGTGATAACATTGCTTTATTTCCATTGCATTTATTTTATGGCTACCTTCTGTTGATGGCAAATGTTAATGGTTTTCTATTTACTGTAGTGTAATAGCTTATTTTTAAAATAAATATATTTAAATATATAATTTTAATATAGTCAAATGTAATTAGAAGAGAACCTAAAAATATTAAACAGATGATATGCTAATATGGCAGAATTTGTGAAAGCAGTGTGGGAATGAGTATAATTGGGGGAAATCTATTTAATTGAAAACACCTTAACGTGGACAAAGGGTTACATGTTTTTGCAATTTGTCACTGTAATTCCTAGGCCAAGAACGCCCTGGCCCACACCCTGCAGTCCTCCCGCCATGACTGCGACCTGCTGCGGGAGCAGTATGAGGAGGAGCAGGAAGCCAAGGCTGAGCTGCAGAGAGCAATGTCCAAGGCCAACAGTGAGGTGGCCCAGTGGAGGACCAAATATGAGACGGACGCCATCCAGCGCACGGAGGAGCTGGAGGAGGCCAAGTATGACTCTGAGGTTACAATAGGATAGGTATCCTGAGGACAGATGCTAAGAGACAGAGAAGTCTTCCTCCCTGGACAGAGCCTCTCTTCCCTGCTTCATACTTTCTTAAGCATTCAGATACTGTGTGTGTCCCTCCCCCCAACCCACCTTGGGGTCTCCCTGCCCTTCCTTTGGGGAACTCCATTCTGCCTGGCTCTCTTGGGAGTTCCTTGGGAACCTATTTTGCCACCAAACATTTTGGAATTATTCAGGTGATACAGTCATATCACTTAACAAGGTGGACTAGTAAAACATGTCATTGGGCAATTTTGTCATTGTGCAAACATTCTACAGTGTACGTACACCCACCTTGGTGGTGAAGGTCAATCACCCAATGTGACCTTGATGCAGTCAAGAGACTGGGTGAATGCCAGATGCCTTGGGCTGCTGCTGTTGTAACACAGCATGCTGTTTCACAGGAAACTTTTTATAAGTAGCAGCATTCTCTAAAGTAATGATAAAGTTATAGCATAGTAAATACATAACCCAGTGACACAATTGCGTATTATCATTATCAAGAATTATGCACTGTGTGTAATTGTATGTGTTATACTTTTATATGACTGGCAGCAAAGTAGGGTTGTTTCTACGAGCATCACCACAAACATTTGAGTAATACACGGTAACGTTACAAAGGCTACCATGTCACTAGTGATGGGAATTTTCCAGTTCTGTCGTAATTTTGTAGGAACACCAATGAATATGTGGTCTGTAACACATCATTACATAGCACGTGACTGTACTAGGACCCTCTCCACTCAATAGCCAGGTCTTGGCATTCCTTTCTAGACTGTTCATTCCCTTTCCAAACTGACATATCCCACCTTTGCCAAGACAAAACAACATCTGGTTCTCATAGGAAAAAACTGGCCCAGAGGCTCCAGGAGGCAGAAGAAAACACAGAGACAGCCAACTCTAAGTGTGCTTCCTTGGAGAAAACCAAGCAGAGGCTTCAGGGAGAAGTGGATGACCTGATGCTGGACTTGGAGAGGGCCAACACAGCCTGTGCCACCTTGGACAAGAAGCAGAGGAACTTTGATAAGGTCCTTCCCCTACCTCTTCATGGAGGTGGTGCTCAAGTGATGGCCTTTCACACTTGGATGTGTGAGATGCACACATTAATTAGACGAGGCCTCCAGCTAGAGAATCAGTTCCCACTTTGGAGGACTCAATGATCTCTCTTTACTTTTTTGAGTGACTCTAAAGGGAGTTTTATTTTTGGTTGAAGCTAATATTAATTACATTGAGATTATCATACTGGTTGAATATCTCTAATCCAAATATCTAAAGTCTGAAATTTTTGAGCATCATGACACTTGCAAGTAGAAAATTCCACACCTGACCTCATGTGAAAGGTGACAGTGAAAACACAGGCACACTAAAATTATTGTATAAAATTATGTCCAGGCTATGTGTAGGAATATTTGCAACATAAGTGAATTTTGTGTTTAAACCTGGGTCCAAGGTATCTTGTGTCTATGCAATTATTCCAAAATCTGAAAGAAAAAAAAATCGGAAATCTAAAACACTCCTGGTCCCAAGCATTTCAATCAGGGATACTCAGCCTGTATCTTTAAGAACCCAGCAGGGCACCTGTCAGGATGTCAGAGTTTAGAACCCCTGGTCTAGAGTAGGATCCACTCTTTCTCTGGTCCCTAAGGCTGGAAGGGTAAAACCATGGCATTTCTGACAGTCCTTGTTTGATTGACCTCTACCAAGTCCCACAGTGCTATCTGTTTCTCATGTGTCCCCTTGCCATCTCCCAGGTCCTTGCAGAGTGGAAGCAGAAGCTGGATGAAGGTCAAGCTGAGCTGGAAGCTGCTCAGAAAGAATCCAGGTCTCTTAGCACTGAAATCTTCAAGATGAGGAATGCCTACGAGGAGGTTCTGGATCAGTTAGAGACACTGAAGCGAGAGAATAAAAATCTGCAAGGTGAGCTCGCTGGACACCACAGGTGTGTGATGTTTCCTCTTTTCCTCCCCCTAACCCTTTTCCCATTCAGTCACAGTCTCCTCCTTCCCACTGCCCTACAATTCTCACCCACATCACCTCACATTTACCAGTTTGCCCAAGGTTCAATCCATCTTCAGGGAAGGCACAGTAGCAGCTAAGTCTTGTTTTTGAGGTCTGGAAGCACAATGGATTGCTAAGCCCACTGAGAGAAAGACCTTTTGGGGATCCTGTTTCTAAGTGGCTTTGCACCCTGGGGCATGTCACTAAATCCCTTAGGACCTCAAACTTCTGACCAATAAAATTCGAAGATCAGATCCAATACTTTCTAAAGCCCCTGCTTATTCTGAAAGACTGTATTTCTATGTGTTTCCTGGTCCTTTCTGTGACTGTTTTGTATACTTTGTGGAGTCTCAGGATTATAAAGTGTTCTCTCCTTCTAACTAGTTTCTCTGCATATTCAGGTGAGGTGACACATCTGTGTCTTGCTGACACCTCATCGGAACACCTTCCCCATATTCTCCTATATAAATGTCATGAATGAATTGCTAGCCCCTAAATTGTCTGGCAAATGCCTATGCTGTAAACTGGAACCTGCTGACAGAACCTAATCAAGCCTATCCTTTGCAGAAGAGATTTCTGAGTTAACGGAGCAGATTGCAGAAACTAGCAAGAATCTTCAGGAAGTGGAAAAGACCAAGAAGCAAGTGGAACAGGAAAAGTCTGATCTCCAAGCTGCCTTAGAAGAAGTGGAGGCAAGTGTCTGGTCTGGGATCCCACATCTGGAAGTTCAGGAGAACAGGATAGAGAAAGAGGCCACACTCGTCCATCCAGATGGGGCCCTTCCGACCAGGAAGCACTTGGTCTCCATAGGAAGAGCATCCAGCCATCCCTGGAGTTGAAAGATTTTGCTCTGCCACTTTGTCTCCTGGGTGTCCTTTAGCACATGTTCCCTTTTAGCATGAAGATATGCGTTCATTATGTCCTCAGTACCTTCCTCTCTGGAAGCAAAGCATCAATTTCCAAACATCCTAACAGCCAGCTCAGAATCCCTCAGTGTTGAAGACACATACATGGCCAGTGTCTTTGCTGTCAGGAATCCTGTATAGTCAAAATGGGCCCAGAGTCTCCTAATGCAATAATTGGCAGTGGCCAGCACAGGACAATTGGTTGAAACGTTTCTAGGTCAATTTGAACTCATGCAGGATAACAGGCGAGCAATTGCCCTGTCACTGTAGAGAATTGGCTAGCTCCTGAATTATACTTGCTGTTAAAATAGAGACCCTCCTTAAACTTCATACTAATTCCAAAAGATGCTCTATCACTCTCAAGATAAAAGATTATTTGTTAATAACAGACACAGAATTTTAGCCCTAGTTTCACCACTATTAGGGATATTCAGGAACAAGTCAAATATTCAAACTCTGAGTATTAGTAGCCTCTCCGTCTGTAAAATGGGTATTCTTATACTATTTTTATCATAATGGGGATCAAAATACCCATTTGAGGTGACACCCACAGCACTCCAACATCTGCTTGGCTCTTATCAGGGCTCCTTGGAACACGAGGAGAGCAAGATCTTGCGTGTCCAGCTAGAGCTGAGTCAGGTAAAATCTGAGTTTGACCGCAAGGTCACTGAGAAGGATGAGGAAATTGAGCAGCTAAAAAGAAACAGCCAGCGAGCAGCAGAGGCCATGCAAAGCGTGCTGGATGCCGAAATCCGCAGTCGGAACGATGCCCTGAGACTGAAGAAGAAGATGGAGGGCGATCTTAATGAGATGGAGATTCAACTGGGCCATTCCAATCGCCAGGTGGCGGAGACCCAGAAACACCTGCGCATGGTCCAGGGCCAGCTCAAGGTGAGCCATGACCCCTCCAGCAGACCCCACGGGCTCTCTGTTTTCTCTGCGACTCTGGCCCACACTTGGTTTCCCTTGAAGGATTCCCAGCTGCACCTGGATGATGTCCTGAGGAGCAATGAGGACCTCACGGATCAGTTGGCCATCGTGGAGCGCAGGAACGGCCTTCTGCAGGAGGAGCTGGAGGAGACGAAGGTGGCCCTGGAGCAGACGGAGAGGACCCACAGGCTGTCAGAGCAGGAGTTGCTGGACTCCAGCGACCGTGTGCAGTTGCTGCACTCCCAGGTGCGTTCTTGCCCTTGGCTCTGCTCCACCTGGGCCAGGTAAGGTCTCCCACTCTCTCAGGTAACTCCCCAATCTCCAGCATCCCTCCACTCAGGATCACTCCTGGGGGCAGGTAGAGCCCAGGTGGACTGACAAAGAGTTCCTCATTCCTCCCAGACTAGTGGGAGGAACACTTTGACTTTTTGTTTTTTTGGTGGGATTAGGGTATAAACTCAGGGCTGCACACTTGCAAACCAGGTGCTCTACCACTTGAACCACACTTCCAGTCCATTTTGCTCTGGTTATTTTGGAGATGGGAGTCTCACGAACTATTTGCCTGGGCTGGCCTCAAACCCAAATCCTCCCAATTTCAGTCTCCCAAGTAGCTGAGGTTACAGGTATGAGCCACCAATGCCTGGCTAACTTTGACTCTTGATTGAGAAATTTCTGAACTTCCTTTTATCTGACAATAAAGATAAAAGGTCATGTATGTTGCTGGGTAATCGGAGTAAAGGAAAATTAATTATTCCATAAATCACCTGAGAAAGGCTTCATAGAAGTACAAGTTGAAAATCCCTTAATCCTTTATCCAAAATACTTGGGGGAAAATACTGGGACCAGAAGTGTTTCAGATTTCAGATTTTTTGGATTTGAGAACTCAAATATATATAATGAGATTAAGGATGGGACCCAAATCTAAACATGAAATTCATTTATGTTTCATATAAACTTTATACACATAGCCAGAAGGTAATTTTATACAAGTTTTAATGTGCCTGCAGGGCTTTTGTTGTTTTGGTTTTGGTTTTTTTTGAGACAGGATCTTGCTATGTAGCTCAGACTGGCCTCTGCTTGTGATCCTCCTGTTTCAGCCTCCCAAGTCCTGGAATTACAGGCATGACCACCACGCCCAACTTTTTTTCTTATTTTTGTTGTCTTGCAGTGCTGGGGGTCAAATGCAGGGCCTTGCACCTGTTAGACAAGTACTCTACGCTTGAGCTACATCCCCAGACCTGCACCTGCATTCTGACTGTCAGGTGTAAAAATTTCCACTTGTGGTGCCATGGTTTTGGATTTGGGAGCATTTTCAGATTACAAACATATAAGTTAAACTGAATCTTAGAATATTAGGATTGTCTTTTAAAATAACTACTTTTTATTGTTTTTAATGAAAGCTTTACAAAGTTGCTCATTTTTTAATAATAGAATATATAAGCAAAAACACACTGTTAACATTTTAGGGTCTTTTATTCTTAGGCCCTTGTGAATTGCATATTTTATAAAACTGTGATCAATCATTTGCAACCCGTTACTTTCATTTAATAATGTGTTGTGAACAAATTTCTACCTCTTTAAATAGTCATCTATCGTGTGGTTTTTAGTGGCCCAAAAGCAGCCTGTATAGACTGCATACTACAGTACTTCAACCAGTCTTCTGTGATTGCTTATTTTAGATTGTTTCTAATAAACATTTTTATTATTAGAAAGATGGTTGTCATGAATTTCCTCATAACTAATGTCACATACATCTGTAATTACTATTGTCTTAATATTCCTAGCAAAAAATAAATTTCTAGAGTAAAATTTTAGGGTCAAAACCATAAAGACATTTGTGATACATTGTAAATTTCTCTTTAACAAGGCTATCTCAATTTTCCCATCGGGAAACCATATGAGGAGTCTTTTCTATAGGTTCTCCAAAACCCTAGCTAGCATTTCTTAATTCCTCTCCAGTTTTATAGGGAAGCATATCTCATTAGTTTTTAATTATTTTTTGTTAGTAATGATGAGGAACATTTCATCATTTTGTATCCATTTCCACTTCTGCTCCATTTCACCTATTTACACATCTTGCCCCTTTTCCTTATTGATTTATCTTATTTACATGATAAGAGAATTTTTTTCTTTAAAATATTTTTCAAGTGTTTTCTAGTTTGTCATTCCCCTTCCAATATTATATATGGCATATTTTGATTATTAGAATTACTTTTTCAGCATTCATAGCTATGTCTATCAATCATTTCCTTATTCTAACACATTTTACAGAATAATCTATCCATTCTCAAATATTTGAAATTCTATCTTTATTATTTACTCAATTTTTTTTCGATGTGTCTTTTTGGACTTTTAGGACTTTCTGTTCAGTCAAAAATAACACAGGGCCTAGCAGATCACCCATGTGAGAACTAAGTGGAGCATGATTATGACTTACTTTCCTACCTCACCCTTCCCTTCCCATGTTTTAAGTGTCCAAATAAAACCTTCATCCTTGATTTCTAATTTTTCTTGTAGAACACAAGCCTGATAAATACCAAGAAAAAACTGGAGGCTGACTTGGCTCAGTGCCAGGCAGAGGTGGCAAACTCTATCCAGGAGTCCAGGAATGCTGAGGAGAAGGCCAAGAAGGCCATTACGGATGTGAGCACTGTTTTCTCTTTGCAAAGATGATGACTGGAGATGAGAAAGGGAGCTCCTGAACTGAGTGTGGCAAGTGGGTTTCATCTCTTAAGAGGACTGTGAGTGGTGGTTTCCTGGAGAGATGGCGTCATTACAGAGGCACAGTGGGGTGTGATGACTAGCCCAAGTAAGGGAGGGAGGCTGAGCACAATGCACCATCCATATGCTCTGAGTAGGGATAGGCAAACAACCCACTCATATATCCTGTGTACTTAACCAGGCGGCCATGATGGCCGAGGAGCTGAAGAAGGAGCAGGACACCAGCGCCCACCTAGAGCGGATGAAGAAGAACATGGAACAGACGGTGAAGGACCTGCAGCTCCGTCTGGATGAGGCTGAGCAGCTGGCGCTGAAGGGTGGCAAGAAGCAGATCCAGAAACTGGAGGCCAGGGTAGGGTACTTTAAGTGGACTCCAGTTCAGTCACCTCAGGCAGAATCACGATCTAGAAATTTAGGCAGTGGGAAAGTGGCCACTGATTGAGCAGATTTCAAAGCTAGCTTCAGACTACCTAGAAAAGTCCTTATGGGCCAAATGTCCCATCTATTTCCTTTTCACCCCTACACCCACCATACACAAATCTATTTTAATATGCAGATGCTTCAGTAATGGCAGTGGGATGACATTTTTAGTGTTCACATTCTGTTTTCCATATAGATTCATGTCTACACACATAAACAGGAAAAAATATGCCGTTTACAATCATAAAATTACATGTTGTGGTGTAACTTACATCTTGGACCCTGATTCACTTTGATACACGGTGGCCCATCCTGCATAAAATCTGTAGTCTCTGTCTCCCGTTCTCAGGTCTCATTCTCTTCCCAGTTTTGCTAACCTCCAAAGACGGTCTGCAATTCTGGTGAATTTTTTACTCCATCTCAAAAGGAAGGCAATTAGTTCCTCTTCCAAATTAATACACCAAAAAAATTTAATACTTCCAACACTGGAAATCCTGCAAGTCCTCCTCTGGAAGTGGATTTGTATTTGTTCAGTTTCTTTGCTGATTGTTCCCCCTCCTTTCCTTTACCCTTTGATAATCCCTTTAGACCTGTGATGGTTTATGTCAATCATTTTTTAAATAAGCTGTGTGAGCAATTGACATTTTAGAGAAGGAGGAGGTTATTAGAATGTCTCTGCTGTCCTGGGGAGAGAGAAAAGAAGAGAGTGGGCAGGAAGGAGGAGGAGGAGGAGGAAATGAGAAGGAAACAACTTTTCCCAGCAGGAAAGCCTTCCGACAGGATGTAGTCACCAGGCACATGGTTCCTGAAATATGACAGGTTTTTTTGTTGTTGTTTTTGAGGGGTTTTTTTTGTTTTTTTTTTTTTTTGCTAAAAACGAAAAGATCACAGACATGTGAATAGCAGAAGTAAACAGAGTAAGGAACATAAAAGTTCTCAAAAAATTCAGTAAGTGTTATTTTCATTTATTCTCAGTCTCGTTCCATTAAAAGGAACTTAGGCCCATCCTTCTCATGGATCCCACGTTGCTCTTGATTGTTCTTTGTTTCCCGGATTGGCTGAGGCCTCAGCCACTCCCCCTTGAATGGTGAGGTACCTTGACTCAGCTGTCTAAGCTGCCCAGTTATCTAAGGTCCATAAATCTTACAGAGCCTGAGAGAGCAATCTCGGGGGCGGGGGCTTGGGGGCCGGAATGTTTTGTAAGACCTGATGGAAGACAGGTCCAGGGTCTGTGAGGTTGAGAGTGGGGGTTTTCTGGAATAGTGCTGGGTAACCTTGTTCCACTGGGAGCTTTCAAAGTTGATCTAGTGGGTCTCCAAGCCTGGAATCACCTTCCCTGCAGCCACTGAGATTCCCTGGGAAGAGGGAAAAGAGGCTGAATGACACCCCCACCCCCACTTGGATCTCTCGGAGTTATAGTGTTGGTGACCAATGTTCTAAGGGGCTTCCTGTTCCCCTTAAGACTTAGACAAGGCTGGGGAAACTATAACATTAAGGATACCTGTGTGGTGCTTTATCCTTCTAAAATACCTGCAGTAGCTTTGTGTAATTCATTCCTACATTTGAGGTAGGCTGGGCAGGGATGCTCATCCCCATCCTAAATGAAACTCATCATGTTCAGTGGTGGCTGACCTGCTTCAGATCCATGCAACTGGGCCTGGAGTTTAGACATACCTTTGACTATTCCATGTTCCCTGCTACCTTACTTTTTCAGGAATCAGGGCAACCATGAAGAGACATGCAGGTTTCACTTGTGGGGACAAGTAGGGCTGAAACCCAACCTGTGCTTCGCAGGGCTCCAAGGGGAAGGCATCTTTGCCAAGCCTCACCTGGTAGCTAAGTTCTGTGCTTCTGCCTAAAGACAGCATCTTGTTCTGATGGTGGTCTGGTGAATAAAACCTGGCTCCTGAGCCTAGGGGGAGAACCTTTGCAAAATATAATGAGGGGGTCTTGAGTTTGCCCTAGAATGACTGGCATGGGAGTCCATGAAAGAAGGCTGGGAGATAGAACTTAACCTCTGTGCTCTTTGCCCTACCCAGGTGCGGGAATTGGAGACTGAGCTAGATGCTGAGCAGAAGAGGGGAACTGAAGCTCTGAAGGGGGCCCACAAATATGAGCGCAAAGTCAAGGAAATGACTTACCAGGTAGAAGTCTCCAGAACCTCAGCAAATGTGGTGTAGACCAAACCATCAATAGAAGTCATGGGTGTGTGGGCCCCCTGCTGCACATGCTCTGTTTGCAGGCTGAGGAGGACCGCAAGAATATCCTCCGACTCCAGGACCTGGTGGACAAGCTGCAGGCCAAAGTGAAGTCTTACAAGAGGCAGGTGGAGGAGGCGGTGAGTGTAGGAGGTCTCTGGGACACCCACACCCTCCTGGATCTCCTTGTGCAGCCTAAGTAGGAGCAGGTGTTGGTTAGTATTACCCATGGAGCCTTGGGCCTAAGTTTGCATTTATAGGTATAAACACAGAGACAGCTGTCCTCCCCCTTCCTCCCCTGGTCAGTGCTAATCGAACCTTCCCTGCCTCCTTCACCTCTGTGCCTTCTTACCTTACCTCTCTTGCCCAGCCACTCCCATTCCCTTTATTTGACCCTCACCCATCTCACTGTATCCCACGCCACACAACTTGCTCTATCCACCTGAGAGCAGCTTAGCCCACCCTGCTGGTCTTGCATCACCCTAGGTCTCCCTGGCCTACCCAGGCCACCCACCAGTCTCCTGCTCCCTTGCCCTGCCCTGGTTCATGTCATCCCACCACACCCAACTCCATAGCCCCCACGACTTCCAGTCTTCTGTAGTTTCTCCTCCCCTTCCCCCATCCATCCTTGTTGACCTGTCTCTTGATCACATAGGTGAATTCAACCGGAAAGAAATGGAGGCTGGGCACAATGGCTCAAGACTGTAATCCTAGCTACTTGGAAGGCAAAGATTAGGAGGATTATGGTTCAAGGCCAGCCCTGGGCAAAAAGTTCATAAATCCCCATCTCAGTCAAAGGCTAAGCATAGGGGCACATGCTTGTTATTCCAAGGAAACACCAATAGGAGGAGTGTGGTCAAAGCCAGGCAGGGCGCAAAGCAAGAGCCTGTTTCAAAAATAACCAACACAAAAAAAGGTCTGGCAGAATGGTTTGAGTGGTAGAGTACCTGCCTATCAAGTGCCCTGAGTTTAACCCCTAGCACTGCTAAAAGTATCTTTACATTTTTTTTTCCTTTTGGCAACTTCCATATTGTCATTTGGGAACACTAGATATGAGAGACATGAATAGCAAAAAGCTCGGGTCAAGGTGAGTGGTAGCTTTTTGTTTTATAGAAAAGAAGTTGTGTTGGATGTGGTAGCACTTGAGAGGTGGAGGCAGGAAGATCAAGAGTCTGAGGCCAGCCTGGGCTACATAGAGACCCTCTCCCAAGGAAGGAAAGGAAGGAAGGAATGGAGGGAGAGAGGAAGGGAGGGAGAGAGGGGAAGGGAGGGAGGGAGGAAGGAAAAGAAAGGAAGAAAAGAAAAGATATTGGGTTAAATAAAGTTAAACTAGTTGCTTTCCTTCAAGAAATTATCAGACTTTGGAGGTAATATGTACTTCTCTTTCCAAAGTGGAAGAGGTATTCTAGAATGTAGCATTTCTTATATTTAGTTGATTTTGAAACTTTCTACTGCATCCAGAGCATCCCAGGACTAACATGCTAAGGAGAAAATTTAGGGAACCCTGCCCTGGACAAACTACTGGCATATGACTTTCCTCATTGCCCCTTTTCCTCACCTCCCAGGAGCCAGGTCAGTTCCATCCTAACCTCAGGGAAGCACATAAGAACAGATAAAGTGGGGCAAGGGATTGTGCACATTGGATTGGTACAGTCCTAACAGGATTCTTGTGCCCAAGAAGACACATTAACCAAGAATCCTTCAATAACCCTCAAACAGACACATACAATGGCTGGCCCCAGACATAGGATGCTGGATGAGGCATAGGACGGGGGAACAGGGCTGTTCATTGGTTTCTGATACCTCCAGCTTCCTTGGGAACCTCTGGACTGGGTCTTCTCTAAGAGTTGTGTGAGAGAAGTAATATAGAGGAGTCTGAGGGGTCCTGGGAGGAGCAGAAGCACCAATAAAGTTATTGCCAGCAGTGTATGCTGCCCCAAGCTGGGAGCCTTGTCCTCACACTCTGGAGAACTCATCCTACCTTCCCTCCTTGCTGTCAGGGAATCCTTGGCCCACATTCTCCTGGTCCCCCAAATCCCCAGAGCCCTGGAGACACCCTGAGACTCCTCATACTCTCTGTCTTTCACACAGGAGGAGCAAGCCAACACACAGCTGTCCAGGTGCCGGAGGGTCCAGCATGAGCTGGAGGAGGCTGAGGAGAGGGCAGATATTGCTGAATCGCAAGTTAACAAACTGAGGGCCAAGAGTCGCGATGTGGGGGGCCAGGTAAGATTGGATACCCAAGGGTGGCTTCCTCCTGAGACCCAGGGGCCAACAAAGTACCAAAGGAGAGTTTGAGGATGCCTTTACCCCCATCGCTGGTCAATGCACTCACAGATGCCATTTAAGCAGAGACCACCATGTCCCAGCGTCTAACAAGAAAGAGCAATGAGGCACAGGGGGCTAGGCACATCATCCCTGCCTCTCCCTATTACTAGAGATGCTGTCCAGGAAGCCTCTGCTCTTCAGAGGACTTGTCCTGGCTCCAGTAACTTGACAGGTTTGTCTTCCCAATGTACAAAAGGAGACAAAGCCATCTGTTAATGTCACTTTTCTGAAGTTCTAGACTCTCCTTCAGCTCTTGAAGGCAATGCTCAGCCTCCTGTTGAGTTTGACTCATTTCCTGCATGCAATTTTTTTTCTCCCACAGAAGATGGAAAAATAAGGTCCTCCTGAAGCTGGTTGCTATGGAACAACTCCAGGAGAGTGGAAGGAGATGTGTGAAAAATAAATTCTCCCAAATACTCAAATTCCTGGCTCTGATGTGTTTGTTATCATGGTCCATTCTTCTTCTGTAGGGTTAATTTTTAGATTCTTGCCTGCTCTGTTGTAAATATTAAGAAAATAAGGAATGCAAAGTTGTAGTCTCCTTGGCCAAAGTAGAAAAGGTGAAAATCCAATTCATTGTCAAGTAAATCGCCAATGTGCATAAATATTTAAAAATAAAGATCCAGCTGAGGGTGGAGTTCAGTGGTCACAGTGTTTGCCTGACATGTGTTAGGCTCTGGTTTTGATCCCCTGCACAGCAAAAATAATTAAAATAAGTTAAAATAAAGACACTATATCACCACATGCCTGCTGGAATAGCTACTACCAGAAAGATAAAAGATAACAAGCGGACTGGAAGTGTGTCTCAAATGGTAGAGTACCTACCTGGTGAGCATTGAAGCTTTGAGTTCAAACCCCAGTACCACCACTGAAAAAAACAAAAAAAGGAAACAGATATTACTTGTACATTGTTGATGAGAATGTGAGAATATAAATTGGTAGAGCCATTACGGAAAACAGTAAGGCAGTGCCTAAAAAAAATAGTACTATAATATCCAGCAATCTCACTTCTGGGTGTATACCCAAAGGAAATGTCTTGAAGAGACACCTGCACTCTATGTTCACTGAAGCATTATTCATAATAGCCAAGACATGGAAACGACCTAAGTATCCATTGATATATAAAATAGAATAGAATTCAGCCTTTAAGGAGAAGGAAATCCTGCCACTTGTGGCAACACAAACAAACCTAGAGGACATTATACTAAGTGACATCAGCCAGATGCAGAAAGATAAATAGTGCATGATCTCACTTATTTGTAGAATCCAAAATAGTCAAACTCATAGAAGCAGAAAGTAGAATGGTGGTTGCCAGCAGCAGAGAGTTGAGGAGAATGGGAAGATGTTAGTCAAGGGGTACGAAGTTTTAGTTATGAAAGATGAATAGTTTCCGAAGACATAATACATGGTGTGAGGCCCTGGGTTAAGCATATGTGAGGCCCTGGTTTTGATCCCCAGCACACATGTACACACACACAAAATCAAGTTGTGAACCTCATATATGTGCAATTCCTGTTTGTCAATTATACCTCAATAAAGTAGAAAATTAAATGCTGGGAGGAAGGGAGAA
This sequence comes from Castor canadensis, assembly GCF_047511655.1. Lineage (NCBI taxonomy): Eukaryota > Metazoa > Chordata > Mammalia > Rodentia > Castoridae > Castor > Castor canadensis. The sequence continues at coordinate 54,170,919 of NC_133396.1, read as the reverse complement.
AAGAAGAACTCTTTTGAATAACTATAGCACATTTTCTTCTTAGGTACTCATTATTCTTGCAAGTTCAGTTTCCCATTTTCTCCCTAGATTTGGAGATAGGTACACTGGGACCCAGATAGACTATCTCTAGGCACTGGAGATCCCAGACTCTCAACCCAGTGCTCTTTCACTTAAGCAACTTTGTTTTTCCATCCTATCCTCTTTAGGAGCTATGTTGTACAATTCTCTCATGCCCACCCACAATTCCCCATAACACCTGAGCAGGTAGTAGTACGGTCGAAATAATTTACTCCCAGGAAGACAGATGCTTTGGGAAAAAATGGACAGGAACCCAGGTACCATCTTGCTCTTCTTTGACTAGGGTAACTTCTACCCATCTGCCTATATCCTCCAGAGCATGCCCAGAGCCATAGGTAAAAGGGGCAGCTGGTCTTTCAAAGTCCATCCTCCCTCTCCACCACTTGCTAGTTTCAGGTCTCTCTCTTGGATCCTAAAGATCCTACTGACTTTGATTATGTTGACTTGCAGACCCTGATGGGCATAGTAAGATAGAATGAAGACCATTATGTATTAGGAGCCAAGATAAATATGAGCTTCAGCTAGACTACTTAATGACTGTTAGCTGTGTGGCCTTGAATTGGTTACATATATTCTCTGGACCTGACTTTCTTCATTGATTAAACTGACTTGTGTGATTAGGAGCATTTCATTGTTTTGTTTTGCAACACTGGGGTTTGAACTCAGGACCACACCTTGAGCCACTTTACCAGCCCTTTTATGTGATTTTTTTTTGAGATAGGGTCTTGGGAACTATTTGTTTGAGGCTGGGTTCAAACTGCGATCTTCTTGATCTCTGTCTCCTGAGTAACTAGGATTACAGGTATGAGTCACTGGTGGATGGCAAGAGCATGGGTTTTGGATTCCAGCAAACCTAGATAGAATCATGATGCTCTCACATACTAGTCGTGTGACCTTGGGAAAATATTATCTCTTAGCCTCAATTTTCTAATTCTGTAAGGTGGAGGAAATCAATAAAAATCACAGCTTCACTGGGAGGGATGGGGACTGAGACGATGGAAAGGGGTACAGAGTTTCTTCAAGAGAGTAATGAAAATGTTCTGAAATTGATCATGTCTTCATGTCTGTGAATGTATTACTCTGAATGTATTAAAAGCCATGACAGGGCTGATGGTGTAACTCAGTGGCAGAGTGCTTGCCTAGCATACACAAGGACCTGGGTTAGATTCTCAGCACTGCAAAAGCAAAAAAAAAAAAAAAAAAAAAAAAGCCATGAAATTTTACACTTTAAATGATTGTATATTATGTGAATTACATCCCAATAAAACTATTTTAAAAATTCATAGTTCCCATTAAGTACTAACTTACCATACTGAAATAACTACACTATCACCTGACATCTAGGATCATCCCTTCTCTCTAGCCTTCTAGATTCTCCTTTTCATCTCATCACCAACCCATCCCAAATACCTTTGACACAGTGAGGTTGGAAGGTGAGGAGTATTGGAGCAGTGCCAGTACCAGAAAGTAATTTTGAGGTCACTACCTCTGATATCACTGTGATACTCATCATCATCACCCTCCTCTCTCTCATCACCACCACCATCATCACCATCGTTGTTGTCATCATCATCTTCTTTCTCACCATGGACCTGACTGTCATCATCACCACTGCCATCATCTTCATCATCCTTATTGAAAGAGTAATTAGAAATGACCTTTTCAATCTTTTCATATTATAGACAAGGATTCTGAGGCAAGGAGGGAAAAGCAACAATCCCCAGCCAGCAGTCTTTAATCTAGCTCTCCTGCAAACCCTATAACCTTCCCAGTAAAATTATATCATTGTAAAAACACAAAATGCTTTTGTACGATGCTAAGTGTTCACGTGCCATTTTTCTGTTTTCCATTCCAGCATCCCAAGAAGCCTCTCAGGAGATCCAGCAAATATTAATACCCTCATTTTCTGGAGGTGTTACAGACAAGTTACAAGCTGCCAGAGTTTTGAGGAGATGAGATTACAATGTTTCAGGCTCTTGGAACAGCACTTACGGTCTCACAATGGAGGAATGTCCCTCTGATAGGGACATGCTGTGGTGGTAAGAGCCCTGGGTCCTGCTCTTACAGAGTCCCCATCCTGCCCTAGCGTTCACTAGCTTTATTATCAAGTTACCTCATGACTTAATCCTCAGTTTCCTCACATGTAAAAATAGGGTGTAACAATTTACATTATAGAGGCATTTTGAGATGTAAATAAGAATATGCAAGAAGCATATTTGGCCTCGAACCTGGCATGTAGTAAACACTCTGATAACCTTTATTTATGATGGGGAAGTTTGAGACATGGCCCCAGGAGCTGGGTGGAGTACAAGACAGTGACCCAGATGGACAACAGTCTGGAGCTTTGGCTGTGTCTCTAAAGGGTTTGAAGAGTTAATATACCTATGCTGGGAGTCATAAAAAGATTCCTATGGAGTTGCTCTCCCTGCAGCCCCCTCAAAAAACAAATCCAAATTCCATCTTTGCAATTACTCCCCAGTTCATCTGGGGCTCCCTAGGAAAAAGTCACCCCCAAGTATCTCTGCACTTATCTGGCCATATATATATAAGCTCCTAACCCAGGCCCCTGAGTGAAAAGAGAAAGAATATTTCCACACCCTTCACAGTTCATAACAGGGTCTGATAATTCATCAAAATTCTGATTATTGAATGAAGGGATGAATGAGTGAATGAGAGTTTATCACATCTAGCTACTAGGTATGCCTTGCTAAGAATTAACTACTAAAGATATTTCTTTTCTGGGGACTGGAAAAAACAGCAGGAAGTGAAGATGAGGTTCACATCCGGAGTTTTTGTTCCCAGTATCTATGTGTCAAGGTCCAGCTGGTAGCTAAGACCAGCCTCGAGCCCTCAGGCTGAACTGGGTACCTCTGAGCCCCCTAACTCTCCTGCAAAATGCAGAGAGAGGCAGTCTTCTACACCATGATGTAGGGAGTGCATAGAATGAAAGCAAGAAAGCTTAGGGTCTGTCCCCATCCAGACTTTTCCACCTGGGGCTGAAAGGCTTACCTGTACTTATTTCCAAGATGGAGGTGTTAAAAGGCTCCCATGTGGTGGTATGCAAAAATGTTTCCTCAACTGTGCAGAAGTACTTAAAGTGAAGATGGTGTTGTGGCTGTTTTATTATTAACAATAATGGAAGTAATAATTGTATTATGATTATTATCCAGCAGTAAAACCTAGCCACCCAACCTAGAATCTGAGCTCTATCTAAGGCCTTGGAGGTCAGAGCCTACCCTGGCCTATACTCCCCTCCAACACAGAATTTTGCTGCCACCTCCTGGCTATAGAAAGACATGCTTTGCATTACGCAAATAACCTAGAAATAAACTCAAAAATCTTGGATTACACATTTAAAGCCAGAGATGCCCTCAGGAATCATGATCAGCTGGTCCAGATCCCTGTTTTGGCAGATGAGAAAATTCAGATTAGTGATAGATCTGGTAACTCCTCAGGACTCAGTGTTAGAGCCACATGCTCCAAGGGTCTGAATTCCCAGACCAGGGTTCCTCCCAAATGACTGTCTACAGAAAAGGACCCTGCAAAATTCTCAAGATGGCAAGCTGGGGTTAGCTGGGAAGAGAGAGTGGTCCCTGGAGAAGGCCATGGCAGCAGAGGCTGAGACCATTGCCACAGGTCTGCTCCACAGACCACATTCTCTTTATCCAAGGAATGAATCTCAAGCTGAAAGAGATGTGTTGGGGAAAAGAGTATACCTACACAAACAGTCCCTGCCTTTAGCAACGGTGAGTGACAACATCCTGAAAATCTCTGAGGTGGAGGGGGCACATGGCAAATTCCAAAAGTGAGATTCCTGGGCTCTTTTCCTATGCGCAAGACAGAGGACCAGGTGTCAACTCTACAGCAAGATACCCAAGGTCAGGACTGTGCCATTTTTCCCTTGAGACCCTTTCCACCCTTCTCAGTGCCACCAGGAAGTTGACATTAATGTTTCTCCCTGGCTCTCTGCCTTTTGTAGGGTTTATCTAGCTAATGGAAAGCTGGGATGGAAGAGCAGAGGAAAAGAGGAGATTGAGATCAATATTTGTTCCCATGGTTCTTCTCTGCAGTCAAAGGCCCCATTGCCTGCTGTCATGGACCCCAGTCACCCAGCCTTTTGTATCTCCATGCTCTGGTAGCTGGTCCATCTCACCCCCTGCTTGCATCTTTAGGCCTAGGGATGGTGATGGAGGCCTGAGACCTGGTGCCCTGCAGGATCCTTGTGGTTTCCTTTTACTTGTACACATCTTTGTAGTCACCTCCTGAAATGCTCTTCACATTATACTCATTTGGATATGCTATTTTCTATAGGAAACTTAACTGATACAGGACCCCTGATCTACACACCTATTTTTCTCCCTTCCTGTGGAGCACTCTGTGCTTTTCAGAGTGCTACCTCACAGCTATTAGTGAACATCTCTGGGTCACAAATCCTACTCAAGTAGGCAAAATTGCCTTCAGTTTCATTGCACACGTCAACCTAGCATAGTTCACCAAAAGCTCTTGAACCTCTGAAAAGGCAGTCCTTTCTATCTGGGGTTGAAGTGGGGCAAGTAATTAGCTGGAACCAGCTCACAGAACCCACAGCAAAATTTTCAGGAATTTTGTGAGCCAGTTGTTAAACCCAGGTATTTTTTTTAAAAATTAACATACCTATCAGTACTAACGCTTAATGTTAATGGACTTAATTCACCCATCAAAAGACACTGTTTGACAAAATGGATTAAAAAAGAAAATCCAACAATTTGTTGCTTACAGGAGACTCATCTCACCGACAGAAATAAGCATATGCTTAGGATGAAAGGCTGGAAGAAGATTTACCAAGCCAATGGCCCCCGAAAACAGGCAGGAGTAGCAATACTTATCACTGACAAAGTAGACTTCAAACCTACATTGATCAAACGAGATAAAGAAGGACATTCCATACTAATAAAAGGGGAAATAGACCAAAAGGAAATAATAATCATCAATCTGTACGCACCCAATGTCAATGCACCCAATTTCATCAAACATACCCTGAAAGACCTGAAAGCATATATAAACGCCAACACAGTGGTTGTGGGAGACTTTAACACCCCATTATCATCAATAGATAGGTCATCCAAACAAAAAATCAATAAAGAAATCCAAGATCTAAAATATGCAATAGATCAACTGGACCTAGTAGATGTCTACAGAACATTTCATCCAACCTCTACACAATATACATTCTTCTCAGCAGCCCATGGAACCTTCTCCAAAATAGATCATATCCTAGGGCACAAAGCAAGCCTCAGCAAAAATAAGAAAATAGAAATAATACTGTGCATACTTTCTGACCACAATGCAGTAAAAGTAGAACTCAACAACAAAAGTAAAGACAAAAAACATGCAAACAGCTGGAAACTAAATAACTCATTACTTAATGAAGAATGGATCATCGATGCAATAAAAGAGGAAATTAAAAAGTTCCTGGAAGTCAATGAAAATGAAAACACAACCTACCGGAACCTATGGGACACAGCTAAGGCAGTCCTGAGAGGAAAGTTTATAGCCATGAATACATATATTAAAAAGATTGAAAGATCCCAAATCAATGACCTAATGATACATCTCAAACTCCTAGAAAAACAAGAACAAGCAAATCCCAAAACAAATAGAAGGAGAGAAATAATAAAAATAAGAGCTGAAATCAACAAAATAGAAACAAAAAAACCATACAAAGAATTAATGAAACAAAAAGTTGGTTCTTTGAAAAAATAAACAAGATCGATAGACCCCTGGCAAACCTGACTAAAATGAGGAGAGAAAAAACCCAAATTAGTAGAATTAGGAATGCAAAAGGGGAGATAACAACAAACACCATGGAAGTGCAGGAAATCATCAGAGACTACTTTGAGAACCTATATTCAAATAAATTTCAAAATCTTAAAGAAATGGACAGATTTCTAGATACATATGATCATCCAAAACTGAACCAAGAGGAAATAAATCACTTGAATAGACCTATAACACAAAATGAAATTGAAGCAGCAATCAAGAGTCTCCCCAAAAAGAAAAGTCCAGGACCTGATGGATTCTCTGCTGAATTCTATCAAACCTTTAAAGAAGAACTGATACCAACCCTCCTTAAACTGTTCCACGAAATAGAAAGGGAAGGAAAACTGCCAAACACATTTTATGAAGCCAGTATTACACTTATCCCAAAACCAGGCAAAGACACCTCCAAAAAGGAGAACTATAGGCCAATCTCCTTAATGAACATTGATGCAAAAATCCTTAACAAAATAATGGCAAACCGAATTCAGCAACACATCAAAAAGATTATTCACCACGACCAAGTAGGCTTCATCCCAGGGATGCAGGGGTGGTTCAACATACGAAAATCAATAAACGTAATAAACCACATTAACAGAAGCAAAGACAAAAACCACTTGATCATCTCAATAGATGCAGAAAAAGCCTTTGATAAGATCCAACATCATTTCATGATAAAAGCTCTAAGAAAACTAGGAATAGAAGGAAAGTTCCTCAACATTATAAAAGCTATATATGACAAACCTACAGCCAGCATTATACTTAACGGAAAAAAATTAAAACCATTCCCTCTAAAATCAGGAACCAGACAAGGATGCCCACTATCTCCACTCCTATTCAACATAGTACTGGAACTCCTAGCCAGAGCAATTAGGCAAGAAGAAGGAATAAAAGGAATACAAATAGGTAAAGAAACTGTCAAAATATCCCTATTTGCAGACGACATGATCCTATACCTTAAAGACCCAAAAAACTCTACTCAGAAGCTTCTAGACATCATCAATAGCTATAGCAAGGTAGCAGGATATAAAATCAACATAGAAAAATCATTAGCATTTCTATACACTAACAATGAGCAAACTGAAAAAGAATGTATGAAAACAATTCCATTTACAATAGCCTCAAACAAAATCAAATACCTAGGTGTAAACCTAACAAAAGATGTGAAAGACCTCTACAAGGAAAACTATACACTTCTGAAGAAAGAGATTGAGGAAGACTATAGAAAGTGGAGAGATCTCCCATGCTCATGGATTGGTAGAATCAACATAGTAAAAATGTCGATACTCCCCAAAGTAATCTACATGTTTAATGCAATTCCCATCAAAATTCCAATGACATTCATTAAAGAGATTGAAAAATCTACTGTTAAATTTATATGGAAACACAAGAGGCCACGAATAGCCAAGGCAATACTCAGTCAAAAGAACAATGCAGGAGGTATCACAATACCTGACTTCAAACTATATTACAAAGCAATAACAATAAAAACAGCATGGTACTGGCCCAAAAACAGACATGAAGACCAGTGGAACAGAATAGAGGACCCAGATATGAAGCCACACAACTATAAGCAACTTATCTTTGACAAAGGAGCTAAAAATATACGATGGAGAAATAGCAGCCTCTTCAACAAAAACTGCTGGGAAAACTGGTTAGCAGTCTGCAAAAAACTGAAACTAGATCCATGTATATCACCCTACACCAAGATTAACTCAAAATGGATCAAGGATCTTAATATCAGACCCCAAACTCTTAAGTTGATACAAGAAAGAGCAGGAAATACTCTGGAGTTAGTAGGTATAGGTAAGAACTTTCTCAATGAAACCCCAGCAGCACAGCAACTAAGAGATAGCATAGATAAATGGGACCTCATAAAACTAAAAAGCTTCTGTTCATCAAAAGAAATGGTCTCTAAACTGAAGAGAACACCCACAGAGTGGGAGAAAATATTTGCCAACTATACATCAGACAAAGGACTGATAACCAGAATATACAGGGAACTTAAAAAACTAAATTCTCCCAAAACTAATGAACCAATAAAGAAATGGGCAAGTGAACTAAACAGAACTTTCTCAAAAGAAGAAATTCAAATGGCCAGAAAACACATGAAAAAATGCTCACCATCTCTAGCAATAAAGGAAATGCAAATTAAAACCACACTAAGATTCCACCTCACCCCTGTTAGAATAGCCATCATCAGCAACACCACCAACAACAGGTGTTGGCGAGGATGCGGGGAAAAAGGAACCCTCTTACACTGTTGGTGGGAATGTAGACTAGTACAACCACTCTGGAAAAAAATTTGGAGGCTACTTAAAAAGCTGGACATCGATCTACCATTTGATCCAGCAATACCACTCTTGGGGATATACCCAAAAAACTGTTACTCCAGAGAAACCTGCACATCCATGTTTATTGCGGCACTATTCAAAATAGCCAAGTTATGGAAACAGCCAAGATGCCCCAGCACTGACGAATGGATTAAGAAAATGTGGTATCTATACACAATGGAATTTTATGCAGCCATGAAGAAGAACGAAATGTTATCATTCGCTGGTAAATGGATGGAATTGGGGAACATCATTCTGAGTGAGGTTAGCCTGGCCCAAAAGACCAAAAATCGTATGTTCTCCCTCATATGTGGACATTAGATCAAGGGCAAACACAACAAGGGGATTGGACTATGAGCACATGATAAAAGCGAGAGCACACAAGGGAGTGGTGAGGATAGGTAAGACACCTAAAAAACTAGCTAGCATTTGTTGCCCTTAATGCAGAGAAACTAAAGCAGATACCTTAAAGCAACTGAGGCCAATAGGAAAAGGGGACCAGGAACTAGAGAAAAGGTTAGATCAAAAAGAATTAACCTAGAAGGTAACACACATGCACAGGAAATCAATGTGAGTCAATGCCCTGTATAGCTATCCTTATCTCAACCAGCAAAACCCCTTGTTCCTTCCTATTATTGCTTATACTCTCTCTACAACAAAATTAGAAATAAGGGCAAAATAGTTTCTTCTGGGTATTGGGGGGGGAGAGGGAGGGGGCGGAGTGGGTGGTAAGGGAGGGGGTGGGGGCAGGGGGGAGAAATGAATGCACATATGAATAATAAAAGAAAAAAAAACTATAAAAAAAAATAAAAAATTAAACTATGTACACTTAAAATTAAATGAATTATATTAAAAACAAAAAGCAATAAATATTTAAAACTAATAACTTCTCAATTACCTACATTTTATTACCTCTCATCTCTTGAGGTTATCTACAGTTACTAAATTTGTGTGGTAGAAATACTATTTCACGGTGTACTTTTTTGCATCTGTTCCTACCTCCTCATTCAGTCATGTCATGCTTCTCACTTGAAATTGGCCGTGGTGAGAATATTTACACCACAGCAATTGGCAAGCACTACAAAGCAGAGGTTTTTTGTTTGCTAACCATTTACCAGCACACCATTGCAAAAATCCAGGTATAAATAAATCTGTAATTCTGTATAGAGAAATATTGACATTTAGCCAACCCAACCCCATCAGGTCAGCCTTATCAAGGCTTGCACCATGCACAGTGCAAAGCAGGAAGGGAGGGCAGAAAGGAAAGGGGAAATTATGCTGTAAGCCCAGCAATCCTGCTATGCTCTTGTCATAAGAACTTGTTCAGCTGTGTCAGAAAGTCAACTATAAGATCAGCAAGAAGAAAACTTACTAGTTCACCTAAATGAGATTCAAGAGTACTCAGGCTTCAGGCTTCAGATCATAGTTGGAGCTAGGCTTCCAGATGACCTCTAATCTGCTTCCCTCCCTCCCTCCCTCCTTCCCTTACTCTCTCCCCGCCACCTTCATTTCCCGTCTATTTCTCAGTTCTGCTTTCCTCTAAATCAACAGTATCACCAACAATCTTGACTCTTGGTGATTACAAAATGGCCAGGCTTATATTCAATATCTCAAATTTCTTATAGTAGCAGCCTAAAAGTAATTCCAACAAAAACTCCAGAGCTGATTCTCCTTGACTCTAATTGCCCAACAGTCAGGAGGTGGTAGGAGAACATAGGTTTGAGTCATGGGTCCGCCCTGGAAACTCTGGAAACCCAAACCCCATGAACTGAGAATGAGGAGGGTGCATCCCATCCCTCCTACTAGGTCAAGCTCCTATTCCCAGAAGAAGCAGTGTGGAAAAACACCAAGTGTTCCCTATGAGGGCTTACTGCCACTCGGACTGTAGACCATGTTGAGTCTGTTTCTCTTAAATTTGGGCTGATCCTACCTTCCCAATGGGTCATTGAGAGGACAAAACCATAGGATAGCTGTAAACCCCTGGCACAGAGTAGACTAGGAATGCCAGTGAGATTTCCCTTTCATCCTCATTTGTCTCTTTCCCATGAAAGACACTGCCCCTACTACAAGATTCTAAGACAGAAGACACCTCTGTCTTCACTCACTTTTGAACCAGTGAGCACTAAGACCCAGCAATGCCTCTCATCCTTCAACACTTGAGCTAGGATCCAGCTTCTCATGAAATCACATCATTTCCTCCCCAGCTGATGACCCAAATTCCATGCAGGGCCTCTTCTGACAGAAGGAGGAAAAGACTGTTGCTCAGAGTCCCTGCCCTGCAGCCAGGAGCTTCCTGTCCCATGAGTCAGGAAGAACAGATCTGGGTGGAGCCAGACAAACATCTGGACCCAAATCAGGACTGGGATCCGAACCCAGGGCCACTCACAGCAGGCTGGTGGTCCAGATAGGCACATTATCCCTTCTAGAAAGCAAGCAGACAACTCATCCACTCCACAGTGAATTAACTGAGCACCTGCGATGTGCCAGGAGCTGTTCTGGGCACAAGGAACACAGTAATGAAATAAATAACAAGAATTAGAAGTGCTTTTCTTTCAAAAACAGTCTCAGCTCCCTCATTTCTCTCTCCTCTCCCTTGGAGCACACACATCTGCATCCTTTGCTCATTGTATCATCATTTCCCAGTTTCACCCCACCACGAAACTGTTCACTCCATCAAGAGCTAGCGCCTCATCATCCTACATCTTCTGGTGTAGAAGAGGGAGACCCTACATTCAGGTTGCCAGAAAGAATGAATATGACAGCATTTTTATAATGATAAAAGTAAAGCCTAAAATGCTTAGTAATAAAGGGTCACCTGACTATAATATGGTAAGAATTAGAATAATAGTAGTAGCAACTAAAGTTAATTGGGCACATATTATATGCTAGGTGCTGTTTTAAGAACTTTTCATCATATTTCTCACTGTGCTGTAGGCTCTCATTTTATTCTTATTTTACAGATACAGCTCTAAGAAGCTAAGAAATTTGTCATCATCACACCGCTAGTAAGTGATGGGACCTGAACTTGCAACCACCATGCTACTCTGGAGTTACTTGGAGGGTTATGTGTATATTAAAAGGCAAAAGCACAAATGACATTTGGCTACATCAAGATGTATATATTAATGTATATACTAGCAGAAGTTAAATGAAAGAAGTCTAAGTTAATAGATGCATACTGATCATAGCTGTGTGAAAATGTATGGATGTGTCAGAGAAGCCCACATTGAAGGCAATGGAATGGAGTTTCTAATTTACCTGCATCGTCATTTCTCTGTAAAGCTGTGTATAATGTTTTCAAGTTATCTACCTGTGAGTTTTTGTCCTCCAGCCCAGGAAGACGATTCACTAATTTGATCGATGAGTCCTCGCTGAGATGTTAAAAAGGGAAGTGGTTCAGTCCCTCTGCCTATTCCCAGGAAATGCATTTTATAGACCTCAAAACATGGCTTTGGCTTGGACTGGCTTTGAGGGAGTGACACTAGCTCAGGGAAGACCTGGGAGATGGAAGAGACTCAGGGAGTAGGGATGGGGCCTCTTTGGGTTATGTCAAAAGAGTTACAGTGATGCAATAGCTACTTCATCTTGACCTGGTCAGAAAACTCCTCTCCCCAGCACTGACCACTCTCTGCTGTTCCCTGTACTCCCCAAGTGCCCCCAGAGTGCTAAGGGGTGAATAGAGGAAGGAAAGTCCCAGTTACTAGGATTGTGTGGCAGTGACTCTGGATGGGGTAGGCAGGAGTCCCCAAGAGAGAAGGAGCAAGAAAGCGTAGGAGGGCAGGAGTCCAAGTTAGGCAGATGCATGCTGTGCTGTCCAGCTCTTAGGTGATTTCCTTCCTCCAGCCTCAAGAGCTTCCCAAAAGTCTGAGTGAAATGAAAATCCCCCAGGACCCGAGCCAGTCCCAGAAAATAGCTGCCATGCCAGGAGGGGGTAGGGAAGAGGGAAACAGAATGCTGACAGGCAGGAAGTAGAAAGCATCCATATGAGGCAGGCTGAATTGGGGTTGGGCAGTAGAAACTGATCATAGTCTAGAGGCGAAATCTGGGAGTTGGTAGTATGACAACTACCTTCAAATATCGACATAGATGCCCATGAGAAATGAAAACATGGCCTTCATTGCTCTCGTCTAGACCCTTGCTATTCTAAATGTGTCCATGGTCCAGTGTCAGCATCCCAGGGTGCTTAGAAATTCAGGATCTCAGCCAGGCACTAGTGACTCACCCCTGTAATCCTAGCTACTCAGGAGGCAGAGATCAGGAGGATCACAGTTTGAAGCCAGCCCCAAACAAATAGTTCCCGAGACCCTATCTCAAAAATACCCATCACACACAAAAAAAAGTGCTGGTGGAGTGGCTCAAGGTGTAGGCCCTGAGTTCAAACCCCAGTACCACAAAAAGAAAAAAGAAATGTAGGCTCTCAGGCTCCTCCCAGAGGTGATGAATCCCAGTGTGCACCCTCACTGGATCCTGGAGATCTGTGTCACATTAAACTTCAGAAGTGCAGATCTGGAGCATTTCTACTCACCTTATGGTCCAGGGACCCCTGTCTATCTCCTAACTGTTTGTTGATGCTCTTCTAGGGGTAAGTACAGAAATTGAAAGTGTTTGGAAAATGTCAAAGCAGTTGTCAAAGCAGCAACCAAGTTCATGGTCAGTAGACCCATCGCATTGAGTAGACACATTTTTAGGGTTGCAGAACTGGATAAGAGTCATGCCTGGTAGGTCTATATGGATTGAGGGAAAGTCCTTCACTGCAGACAGCTTGAGAAGCTGTGTTCAGCACAGTGACTCTCAAGTTTTTGCATGTCTCAGATTCACCTGGAGAACTAATTAAAGTGCAGACTACTGAGTACTACCCCAGGAGTCTCCAATTCCCCAGTTCTGGGATGGAACCTGAGAATGTGCTTTTCTAACAAGCTCCCAGGTGATGCAGGTGATGATGGGCGGGAACCACCTAGGGAGAACCACCACTCTAGAACAGAAGCTAAATCCTGATCACTGGTTAAGAGTTGCAGGATTCAGACCCTAGCTTAACATAAAGAAGAAAGTGCAGGAAGTTAACTATGCTCATTAGCTATGCAATTGCTAGCACAGGGGTGAAATGCTTTTGTAATGCTACAAAAACACTCTTTATCTCCCTAGACCTTTCAGTGGCCCTGTGAGGTAAGTGTTACATATAGTTTCTGTTTCAGGGATGAGGAAACTGACTCACTCAGGGTCAAATGGAGAAGCAGGTCGCCTAGTGGTTCAGATGGAGCCAGAGGGGCCTTTCTGATGCTGAAGCGATTCTGGCATTGGGTGGGAGTTTGGGTCCATGGTTTTAAGGCCCCACCCACCTTGAGAAATGCAGTCTCTTTTTCCATGAATTCCATCCAACTAGCTTCCCTGCACTCATGGAGATCCATCCTTTGTATAATGAGGTATGTCAGCATGTGGAATAGCTGCATAAAATCTCCCCATTGACTAAAGCACGATGTTACACAATCACACACTGATAAGTGATCCATTTGAAACCCAAAATAGGCCAATGGGTGTTCATGTAGCAAAGTATGAAAAGTTTAGTGACATGGTTTTAGATTTCACACTGAAACTGACTTTTAAGGAACTACCAATTTGGGCCAGGTGTGATGATACACACCTGTAATCCCAGCACTTGGGAGGCAGAGGCAGGAGGATTGTGAGTTTAAGGCCTAGCCTAGGCTACACGACAAGACCCTGGCTCAAACAAATAAATAAATAAAGTACTAATTTTCAAATTTCAGTCTGCTTTTAAAGGTAAATACCATATTTGAAAAACCATTAAAATAGTCTTCCTTTTCTAACTGTATATCTGTATGAGACTAAATTCTCCATACTTTAGCCAAAAGAAACAAAACAAGAACAAAATCTACTGTTAGACTCAATGCAGAATCAGACATGAGAATCAACCTTCTATTAAGATAGAAATGAAAGAGCATATTTCTTTTTAGTTTGTTTTGATAGCATATTTTTATAAAAATATATTACTTGTTAAGTATGAGTTAATTGATGCTATTTTAAAGGCACTACATTTTTTTAATTTCTCAGTTTTATTTTCTAATCCAGCAAGCATCAATCTTTAGGGCCTCTATAAACCAAATTTCTTGGAATCCTCAGTAATTTTTAAAGGATCCAAAGATCAAAATGTTTAAGCACTGTTGACACAGGGTTTTAGCTCAGCCTGTTGTGGCAGAACCTTGGGAAGGAAGGCAAATCCCTCCTTCTAGCTCTCTTTCAGTACAACCTCAGCATACCCCAGTGAGGCACACTCCCCAGGGCGAAGCAGGGGAAGAGAGAAAAGAAACAGGAAACCTTCTCTCACTTCCTTTCCAGAAATATGCACGGGGCAGCCTCTCTAGGAGTGTCGGGGGACAGACCACACCCTGTCTTCCCAAACAAAAACCTGTGGCGTTTTCCCCAGTACCAAGGGTGTTAAGAATGTCTGGACCAGTAGGGAGAAGAGGAGAGGAAGGTCCTGGAGCAAGACAGGACTGCTGTCACACCCATACATGCTCCTCCCCCTGGTTTCAAAGAATAGCTTGGGTGACTGTGAACTTAGCACTGAGCTCTTGGGACCCTATACACTAGCCTTTTATAGAACCCCCATCTTCTTCCTCACACCAAAAAGTAAGTACATGGGGCATATCCTAGAAGCCTACAAAAATTAGTTATCCACTCAGTGTCAGGAAAAACTGGAATAAATGATCTACTGTGTCCCATTGCTTCTGGCATTAGGCAGCCCAGCGAGGACAAGCCCACCTGTGCTCTACTCCTTCCTGCAAATGGCAAGGGTAATTCATGAGAGGACACTTGGGGCTCCAGAAAGAAACAGTGCAGTAAATACACTCAAGGCATTTCAGTCCAGTTGCCATATTTCTTGGCTTTAAATATCCATAAGAGTAAAACAATTGAGGGAGAAATAATTCCAAACTCACCCAAACATTTTGAGAAAACAGTAACTAAAAAATAGCACATGTCCCAGCTCATTTTTTTGAGACCAGTATAATCTTGACATCAAAATAAAAAGTATTTATCAATCTTACTCATGAACATGGATGCAAAAAATTCTAAAAGCCATATAATCAGAATCCAGCAATACATAAAAAAGATAATAAGTCTGGTAGTGTACATCTGTAATCCCAGCACTTGGGAGTCTGACTAAGGGGCATGGGTACTCTAAGGCCAGCTACATAGTGAGAGCCTGTCTCCAAAAAAAAAAAAAAAAAAAAAACAAAGAAAGATACTTGAGGTAAGACTAAGTTATTAAAGGATTTTAAGTTTCATTAAACATTAGAAAGTCAATGAGTGTTAATATACTACATAAACAGATCAAAGGAGAAAATTCATATGATCATTTTAATAGATGCAGGAAAAAATGATAAAATTCAATAACTAATTTGAGCTTGGTAGTATATACCTCTAATCCAAGCATTCAGAAAGGAGGAGGATGGAGACTTCAAGGCCAGTCTAGGTGATAGCAAGATCCTGTCTAAAATAAAACAAAACAAACAATAACAAAAACCCCAAACAACAACAAAAAGAGTATCTGCAAAAGAGTATTTTAAAACATCAGACATGAGCTGGGGATGTGACTCAGTGGTAGAGAACTTACCCAGCATGCATGAGGCCCTACACTTGATCCCCAGCCCCAGAAAAAAAAGTGAAAACATCACAGCTGGTATGGAGCTACACATCTGTAATCTCAGCTACTCTGAAAATTGAGGCAGGAGGATTGTGAGTTTGAAACCAGCCTGGAAAAAACTTATTGGAGACTGTACCTCAAAAAATAATAATAATAAAATAAAAACAAAAGTTCTGGGGGCGTGGCTCAAGTGGCAGAGTGCTCAAACGATGAGACCCTGGGTTCAATCCCCAGTACTGATTTGGTGATGAAATGTTGAAAGCTTTTCCTTTGAAATCAGGAATAAGACATGGATGCTAACCATTCATCAAGGGATAGAGGTTCTAATAATACAGCAGGAAAAAGAAATTTAAAATACAACAAAAAATGGGAAGGAAAAAGCAAAATTATTTGCTGGTTGGATTCCTACAATTTTCCAAGGAATAAATATCTAAGTTGTTAGAATTAATAAGAGAGTTTAACAAGGTAGCTACTTTCAAAAAACAAACTACACTAAATGCAACAAGAAATCCCGGGTTGGCTCCTGGAATGGAAAAAAGACATTAGTGGAAAACCAGCAAAATCTAAATAAAGTTGAGCACCTACCTGTAATTAATGTACCAATGCTGATTGCTTAGTTTTGACAAATGTACCATGGGTGCATACAACATCAATAGTAAGGAAGACTGAGCGAAGGGAATAAATAAACTCTCAATACTTTGTTTTCAGTCTTTCTATGAATTATTCCCAAGTAAAAATTTTACTTGTAAAAAGTTTTAAAAATCAGGAACTGGAATGCTGGACACTGGTGTCTCACACCTGTAATCCTAGCTACTTGGGAGGCTGAGATTGGGAGGATTGTGGATTGAGGTCAGCCTAGGCAAATAGTTCATGAGACCCCCATCTCCAAAATAACTAGAACAAAATGGACTGGGGATCTGACTCACACGGTAGAGCCCCTGCTTTGCAAGGGCAAAGCCCTGAGCTCTAATCCTTGTTCCACCAAGAAAAAAAAAAAAAAACTAAAACAAAAAATCAGGAGCTGGGTGTGATATCTAATGCCTTTAGTCAGTCCCAGCTCTTGGGAGACAGAGATAGGAAGATCACAGCCCCAGTTTAGCCCAGGTAAAAGCTTGAGAATCTAACTGAAAAATAAGTGATATAAACAGAATAAGGAGAGTAAAGTTCCTAGCAGTAAATCAACAGAACATGTATTAAACTCTCCATGATAAAATTATAAAACTAGCATTAACAGCCATTTAATAAAAAGACCTAAACATATACCATGATCATTGATTAGAATATTCAATAGTATAAATGTATTAATGCCCCAAAAGTCAATTTATAGACTCAATGCAATCCAAACAGAAATCTCTACAGATTTTTGTTCTTTCTTCCTCTCTCTCTCTTCCACTATTTGTCTCTCACTGTCTCTCTCTGTCTCTGACTGCCTCTTTTTCTTTCTCTTTCTTTTGATAGACTTAACAGAAAATTTCTATTCAGATATGAAACACACTAAAAGATGGCATTTTTTTTTTTGATGGAGTATGACGAGAGGGCATCCATTTGACTTTGACACTTGGGAATTCACCATCAAATGTACAGTCTTTATGAGATAGAATTTTATTTCCACCTGTTGTGGGTTGAACTGTGTGTCCTCCCACAAAATGATATGTTCTAGGCCTAGATCTCACTAGCTCTGAATGTGACCATATTTAAGTTGGGAGTCTTTATGAAGGGAATCAAATTACTGTTAGACCAATTAATTCGAGTCATCACAGTGGGTCCTGATCCAATATGACTAGGGTCCTAACACAAAGGGGAAATGCAAACATAGATATGCACCCAGGGAGAATGCCAGTCAAAGACTGGTGTCAGGCTGCTGCTTGCTGAGGAAGTGCCTGAACTAAGAAAGAGGCCGGGAGCAGACCTTACCGAGTACCTGCCCTAGGGAAAGATGGTCCTCCCAGCACCCTGAGTGGACTTCTTCCTCCAGAACTCTATTGTGTGAGCCACTTGGTCCATGGTCCTCAGGGTTACAGCAGTCCTGACGAGCTCATATACAAATCTGATCACACGGCTCAGCGTTAAAAATGCTGGGTGGTGGCCTGGTGGAGTGGCTCAGGTGGTAGAGCGCCTGCCTAGCAAGCGTGAGGTCCTGAGTTCAAACCCCAGTACCACCCAAAAAAAAAAAAAAAAAAACCAAAGGCATGAGGGAGCTTCAGGGGGCTGTGAGCTATGATAAGGACTTTAAAAAAAAATGCTGGGTAGAGGGCTCATGCACAAGGCCCTGGGCTTCATCCCTGGCAGGGCCAAAAAAATGTTATGTAATGTCTTTTGCTGAGTTTTACTTTTTACAGTCAATCTATAGACAAGGAACAGAAAACTTAACTTCATACATTTGGAACCTCAAGGGACCTCCAAAAGCTAAAAACAATCTTGAAAAAGAACAAAGTTGGAGATCTCAATGCTTCTTGATGTCAAAACTTCCTACAAAGCTACAGTAATCAAAACAGTGTAGTACTAAACCAGACATGATGGTCACACCTGTAATACCAGCACTCGGAAGAGTAAAGCAGAAGCAAGCCTGAACTACATAGCATGGTCCTGTCTCAAACAAACAAAGAAACAAAAAGCTGGTATGGCACTGACAGACAGACATAGGGACCAATGGAATAGGATAGCCAGAAATAAATCCTTACAAATACGTTAATGACTTTCCACAAGGATGCCAAGGCTCAATGGGAAAGGACAATATTTCTAACAAACAGAACTGGGAAAACTGGGTATCCATGTGCAAAAGAATTAATTTGAGTATTTACCATATACCACATTAAAAAAAACGAACTCAAAATGGCTCAAATACCTAAACAACTACTTACAACTATTTAAAACTCCTAGAACACATAGGGGGATATTTCTCACATTGGATTTGACTATGATTCCTTGAGTATGATACCAAAAGCCCAGATGACAGAAGTAAAAGTAGAAAACTGGACTACAACAAAAAATACAATAGGAGCTAGGGATACAGCCCATGGGTAGACTACTTGCCTAGCATGTGTGAAGCTCTGAGTTTAATCCTCAAGCCAGAAAACACACACACACTGAGTGAAAAAGCAACAGAGTGGAGAAAATACTCACAAGTCATAGAGATGATAGAGGGTTAATATTCAGAATATATTTAAAAACTCATATATCTCAACAACAAATAACCCGATTTGAAAATGGGCAAAAGATTTAAATTCACATTTTTTTAAAGAAGATATACAAATGGCCAAGAAACACATGACAGATACTCAACATCATTAGAGAAATGCAAATGAAAACCACAATGAAATATGGCCACACATTCCTCATGATGACAACTATCAAAAAAGAAAAAGAACAAGTGTTAGGACTCGTGGGGGTTGTTCAGTGGTAGAGCTTTACCTAGCGTATGTGAAGTCCTGGGTTTAGTCCTCACCCAGGAAAAAACCCAGGGGAAAAAACTGATGAAAGTAATAAACGCCTAAACAGATGTGGGAAAATAAGAACCTTCGTTCGTGCATTGTTTTGAGGACTGTAAAATGATACTGTATTTTGTTAGTCATACTTTAGTTGCTGTGTCCCAATATCTGAGAGAAACAATGTAAAAGAGGAAAGATGTATTTTGGCTCATGGTTTCAAAGGGTCCATGGTTTCTTGGCCCCATGCAGTTAGGCAGATCTTCCTGGGGTTGGTAGTGTGTGGTGGAAGGAGGTTTTTCATCTCACGGCAGACAGGAAGCAGAGAGAGAAGGAAAGAGAGAAGAGACAGAGGCAGAGATTGGGGTCCAGGACAAAATATGGCCTCCAGTGACAGGCCTCCAGTGACCTGCACCTCCAGCTGGACCCCACCTCCTATAGCTTCCAGAGCCTCCCACAATAGCACCCCCAGCTGGGGACCAAGCTTTCAACAATGAGCATGTGAGCATGTGGTATGAACAGTTCATATTCAAACCATGACAGATACTGTGGAAAACAGTGTGGTGTTTCCTAAAATAAATAAATAAATAAAATAGGCCTGTAATCTCAGCTACGTGGGAGGCAGAGACTGGGAGCACAGGGGTTGGAGGCCAGCCCAGGGGGAAAAGTTACCAAGAGCCCATCTCAATAAATAAGCCAGGCCATCATGACTACAATCTCAGCTATGCCAGATGCAGATGTAAGAGGATTGCTATCCGAGGCCAGTCTTGGACAAAAAGACCCTATCTGAAAAATAAATAAAACGAAAAGGGCTGGAGTGTGCCTAGCAAGTGTGAGGCCCTAAATTCAAATCCTAGTGCCACCACTGAAAAAAACAGATTACCTTATAACTCAGCAGTTCCACAAAAGACTTGAAAGTGAAGTCTGGAAGAGAGATGTGTGTACCAATGTTCATAGCAGCACTATCCACAATAGCCAAGAGGTGAAAACAGCACCAGTGCCCGTAAGAATGGATAAGCAAAATATAGCACATCTATACAATGGAATATTATTCTGCCTTTAAAAGGAAGGATGTTCTGCAATACAACCTGGGTGGACCTTGGGGACCTTATACTAAGCGAAAAAAAATCACTAACATTCTCTCCTTCCCTCTCTCTCTCTCTTTCTCTCTCTCTTTCTCTCTCTCTCTCTCTCTCTCTCTCTCACACACACACACACACACACACAATACTCTATGATTCCACTTATAACGTGTAGAAGAGTCAAAGTTATAAACACAAAAATTGGAATGGTAGCTGTTAGGGGTGGGCAGGAAGAGGAAGTGGGGAGTTAATGCTTCATGGGTAGAAAGTTTCTGCTTTCAAGATGAAGAAAGTTCTAGATATGGATGGTGATAATGATTGCACAGCAATGTGAATATACACTTTTGTGCACTTTTCCACAAATTTTTAGTAAATTAATTTCGGGGAGGGGGATATGACTGTGGTAATGGCTTGCCTAGCATGCAGTGGGCCCTGGGTTCAACCCCCAGCACTTCAAAAAAAATATTAATTTCAGCTACGGGACAGAATTTAAGAACTGTAAACTCTGACCTGCTAAACCAGATCATCCAGCAGACAGATGTCAGGAGACAGGGTAGAGGAAGGGGGAGAAGTAAGCTCACGTCTTACATAATGGGAGTCAATTGATACAACTGAAAGTGTGTTATTTAGACTCCTAAACATAGCTAAAAGTGGGACTCAACACAATCACATAACTGGAAAAAAGATGAGACAAAAAGTTCAAGCCAATTCTTTCTCACTTAGAGGAAAGAGTCTATTTCATTTCATCTAAAGTTGATACATCAGGAAGTAGAAATAATAAACACATGTCTGGGAATATTGGTGGTGAAAGAAACTCCAAAGTGCTCATGGTAAGAGGATGAGGTCCTAACTTCAGGCAGGGGTCAAGCAGTCCCAAGATGCAATGCAGGTCCCTCCCCATGGTCCCTCCAGCCCCTTCCCTACCCACCGGCCAAGTGGTTCTTCCAGACTTCTGAATTTCCCTTCAAGACCCCCCCTCTCTGGTCTCTTGTACCCCTCAGTCCCAGACCTCACCTCCCTGTTTGCAGCTAAGGGCACATACCACCCTGTAAACTACTCTTTTTTTTTTTTTTCCTTTTTGGTCGGTACTAGGGTTTAAACTCAGGGCTTGCTAAGCAGGTGATTTGCCACTGGAGCCACACGTCCAGCCCTAGCATTTTTTAAATTTTTTCATAAAAAGTTATATTCCTTGGCTGGGCATTGTGGAACATGACTATAATCCCCTACTTGGAAGGCTGGGGCAGAAAGATTGTGAGTTTAAGACAATTTAAGTAAGATCCTGTCTCAAAACAAAACAAAAAGTTGCATGCCCCCAAAACCAAAAAAAAAAAACAGAAGAAAAAAACCCCTAAATTTACTATTGTACCTAGCATAGAACAGCTAAAAAAAAAATGCTAATTCAGTCTCCTTACCTTTGAATACAGCTGTTTTTTGTTTGTTTCTTATTTTGTGGGAGTCAGGCGTACCTCTGTGAAGCCAATGAGAGCTGTAGACAGTGTTCCCATAAACATTTGTGCACATAAGCAAATGCACATGCACGCACACACACAGGCCACTTTGCATGTGATTACTTTTAGGGTTAAAAGATGAATGACTAGCAGGGCACTTGCAGCTCACGCCTGTAATCCTAGCTACTTGGAACGCTGAGATCAGGAAGATTACCATGCCAGGCCAGCCGGGCAAAACATTCTCAATACCCCATCAGTGTATTGAGATGACGGTGGCGGGCACCTGTCATCCCAAGCTATGAGAAAGGCTGAGATCAGGAGGATTATGGTTCCAGGCCAGCCTGGGCAAAGCAAGTTCATGAGACCCCATCACAATGGAAAAATCTGGGTATGTTGGCCCATGCCTGTCATCCCAGCAATGGCAGGAAGCATAAAATAGGAGGATTACAGTCTAGGCCAGCCTGGACAAAAAGCAAACACTGTTTCCAAAATAAGTAGAGCAAAAAGTCCTGGAGGCATGGCTCAAGTGATAGAGTACCTGCCTAACAAGCATGAAGTCCTGAGTTCAAACTCCAGTACCACTCCCTCCTCCACCAAAAAAAAAATGCCTTTAAAGCCAAAGAAGTAACATTCCTTCAGATCCTCAGGCACCACTTTGCATCATTAGGTAGCAGAAGGGCTAGCAATGGAGACAATGCCACAGCCACGGTCTACAGTGGAATCCCTTCTGCACCAGTGCCCTGAGAGCTCTGGCTGCCAAGAAGATTTGCACACACCCTACCATGCATCTGCATGGTTCTCCTGACCTGGACCCAAGGGAACCACTGGGACAAATCAGGGCTAGTTTCAGTCCCTAATTAAACCCAGGTATATAGGAAGTTCAGGAGGTGCTAAGAGGAAAGGAGGAGGGTATGGTGAAGGGGGCAAGGACAGGGATAATTTCCAGAGAAAAACTTCCTAGTGAGTTAGAAATCTTATCTGGTGCCAAGAACAAACTGGGAATTCCCAGAATATTTCCTTTTGGTTTTTCCTCTTTAGTATGTACCCTTCCCCAAACACTTGGCATCCAACAAAACCCTGGTATCTAACAAAAATTGCCAACATTCTGTTCTGAAATGTTGTGCAAACCATTCTCCCTATTCCTCCCTCTCTGGAGGACTAAACTGATCAGTGAGCAAAGACAAACAGTGGAAGCTAAGTCGAATAGAAGTCATGGTGGCTGGGGCTCGGCTGACATTCCAGTGTCCCCCAGGATAAAATACACACTTGTCAGGGAAGAGGTCAGCAAATGTGTGGATCACCCAACTAATGTCACTCGGCTATTAGAATTTCTGGAGAGGAGTGCCAAAGTGCACTCATTTCTCTCCAGGCCTGACCCTTGGCAGGTGTTAACCAAAGGTCACACCACTCTAGCCAGTAGCTTACCTACCTCCACCCAGGACAAAGGGAGGACGGAAGAGGCAATTGAGATGTCTGGGACTTCATTCTAAGGTTTGTTCCTAGACTTCATCCTGCACTGAAAAATTTTTGGTTGCCCTAGAAACCAAGAGCTTTGCCCTCCTTCCCTTGTCACACAAACCAGGGACAATACTGATAATAACCACACTCTGGCTCTTATTTATTGAGTGTTTACAATTTTCCATGCCTTCCTAAACTTCTTACTTCCCCTACACCCCTCTGAGGTGGATGCTGTTGGACTCATTTTGTAGGTGTGGAAACAGAGGTTAAATTTTGCCAAAGCCATGCTGTGGAAAGGGAGGGAGCCTGGATTTGCCACTGGCATGGGACTCTGAAACACTTCATTATTTTGCCTTTCTTAACTGCAGGGATGGCAAAGATGGCAGAAAAATCTCAGCCTGGTGTTCTTTGAAGCCCTCCCAAAGGGTCCCTGGTCCAGGGTTTCTTGAGCCAGACCTTAGAACCCACACAGCCTTTGAAGTCATTCACCAGGACTCCCTTGGAGAAGCTAAGTCCAGAGATCCCTGGCTTTCTTACCCAGAGACCCCCTGGAGAAGGATCTCAGAGCTGCAGTCAGTCCCTCCTTCCTCTCCTCATAGCCACACTCCTACCTGGTAGGCTGTGGATCCCAGAGCAGGGGCTGCTGATGCGGTGGGTTACACCAGCTCACAGGAGGCCCCAAGGACTTTCTAAGTTCCCTACCCTGAGACCCCAGCTCCATCAAGGAAGTCCCTATGGAACTGCCTTTCCACTCAGGCTGGCACAAGGCACAGAATAGACACCGAACATTGTTCTACATTTGAGGTAAGAAATGTCCCCCTTACCTCTCATTCACAACCCTCCTCCCACCCCCCAGAAGCTCCTCATTTTCTCCAGGCCACAATGGCTTTCCTTAGCTGACAAGAACAAAGGCTTTTAAGCCATAGCCTCTACAATCATGGCCAGCTATTTCCAGGCACTTATAAGAATCCCTTTCATTTCCACTGGCTCCTCGTGCTGCCCTGACAATGTTGTAAGGCGTTTTTAGCAGCCACTCTCTTCTCTCCCCTGCGGTTCTGGCTTGTGCACCTCAGACCCCTGTTGCTCTTTCTGCTTTGCTCTCCCCTCTTTGGTCCTTTCTTTCATGGTGAAGATTGATCTCTGCCCAGCAGGCTTTGTGAAGATTCCTGGTACGAGGCTTTCATCTTTAGCGTGTCTTATCCACAGTATTTTAACAGCAGCACTGGTTTGAAGGATCCATCTCCATCTCACGCTCAGGCCTGGAAACTTCCTTCAGGACCCCTCAGATCTGCTCAGTTTCTATAAATATTAGCCCATCTGTTGGTTTACTTCTTTGGTGATTGTACTCTCTGCTATAGTTTGGATACAGTCTGTGTTCTGGAAGTTTGGCCCCCAATGTAATGGTATTGAAGTGGAAAGGCCTTTAAGAGATGCTGAGTAGGTCTTTAAAAGGGATTGATGTAGCATGTATGGAGTGCACCCATAATCACAGGAGGCTGAGGCGGAGGACCATGAGTTCCAGGCCAGCCTGGGCTACACAATGAGAGCCCATCTCATTTAAAGCAAAATGCTTTTCTTGTGAGAGTAAGTTAGGTGTCACTTGAGTGTGGTTTTGTGTTTTGTTGTTGTTTGGTTGGTTTTGTTTTTCTGTGTGTGTGTGTGTGTGTGTGTGTCCAGGGCCTTGCACACACTGGACAAGTGCTCTACCACTGAGCTACGCTATGAGCCCTTTTTATCCTTTTCTCTCATTTTCCTTTATCTCTTTCAAAAAAGATTTTCTTTCTTTTTTTAAAAAAAACATTATTGTCGTACTGTGGTACATTGTGACATTTACAAAAGTTCTTACAATATATCACAGTTGAATTCTCCCTCTGCATCTTTCTCCTTTATCCCTCCCTCTCCCATTCCTAGAATAGTTCAGCAGGTCTCATTTTTCCATTTTCGTACACGAGTACATAGTATTCCCACCACATTCACCTCCCACACCCTTTCCTTACATCCCCCTCCCGCTGGTACCAACAACCAGACAGGACCTGTTTTACCTTCCTGCTTTCCTTATTTTGTTTTATGTAGCCCAAGCTGGCCTCAAATTCATGACCCTCCTGCTTTCGCTTCATGAGTGCTGGGATCACGGACGCGGAGTACCACCTTGGGTCTCGAGCGTGCTCTTAAGGAACTGGACTAGTTACCATGAAAGCAGATTGTCATAAAGCGAGTTTGTTTCCTTGCTGTCTTGTTTTTCCTTGCACATGCCCTGCTACTCTGCAATGCTATGATACAGCCAAGGGCCTGCTATAATTTGGATCTGGAATAGCCCCCAAAGACCCCTTATTAATGACCTGACTCCCAGCCCATGGTGCTACTGGAAAATTGTGGCGCCTTTAAGAGGTGGGGCCTAGTGGGGATTAGGTATCAGGAGCGCATGCGCTTGGAAGACATCCTGGGACCCCCGCCTCCTTCTGTTTTGCTTTCTGGCTGCGGTGAACAGGTGAACAGGCCTCTTCTGCTACAGGCTCCTGCCATGATGCACTATGCCACCTCAGGCCCAAAGCAACAGGGCCAAGCAACCATGGACTGAAAACCCTGAGACCATAGGTCAACATGAACCTTTTCCCTTCATTTGGTTATCTCGGGCATTTTAGCACAGTCACAGAAAGCTGACCAACACGGGCCCTCACTACACACTGGGAGTGTGCTTTCTGGACTCTCTAGCCACAAGAATTGTGAATCAAATAAACTTCTTTCTACCTTATGCTGTCTGTGGTATTGTGTCATTAGCCACAGAGCATGGACTGAGACACCCTTGGGTCTAGACTGTCTCTAGGACAATGCCAAGCACACAGTAGTGGCTTAATGAATATTCTCAGAATGTGTTAAATCCTCATCTGTGGGGTTATCAGCACCTACCCACGGTTATTGGAAAGGCAAATGAGTCAATATGTGTAAAACACCTCAAACTGAGTCTGGGATGAAATGAGTCATCCACAAACATTAACTACTACTATCATTATTCATGCTACAAACCCAGGGTGTACTAGGGGCAAAAGATGGGAGGAATGTACCCTACCATTTAAGACAGACTGAGGAGCTGTTACAGGGAAGCAGGGCTATCCAGTTGTAGGATCCCTGTAATGACAGCAGCTGTTCCCACCAGAGAGAATTGGGAAGGGCCACATTGGGTCTTAACAGTTGATTAGAAGTTGGTTAGCTGAGTGGTGGAAAAGGAAATGCCAGGCCTGTGACTGAAATGCAGAAGGGGAGGCCAAGGTGAGGCTGGAAGGCTGACTTTAGACCAGATTGCTTAAGAATTAGCACTTAGAATGTGATTAGAATAAAATAGAAGTATCCATGTGGGCTGTTCAGTACTCATCCTCAAAATAGCCCCAAATTAGACTCTCCCTTTCCTGGACCAACATCAAACTCCAGTAGAATTTCCTCTTGTGCCTGGAGGCTGGCAGAATGGCTCAAGATGACAGAGTACCTGCCTAGCAAGCATGAGTTCAAACCCCAGTACTGCCAAAAAAAAAAAAAGAATCATGCCTGGAAGTTCACAAGGAAGCAATCACTTTTTCCAAGCCCATTCTCCAAAACAGGTGCTTTTCAACTATTTTTAAGATACTGGTTGACATGATAGAGCTTAAAAACTTAGACCTCAGAGGAAGCAGAATGAAGTCCACAATAATTGCAATCTGACCAGATCATAAGCCTCCTGGTTTTTAATTTGCCATTAAACCAACTTTTCAAACTAATGAAAACTCCCTGTGACAAAATTCTCAGTAATTCACTCATTGACAAATATTTAATGTGCTCCTATGTGTGCTGGGCACTCTGCTGGGGTTTGGGAATTAAAACACTGAACAAGACAGTCAGAAATCCAGGCTTTTGTGGCTTGATTCTAGGGATAGATAATTTTCAACTTGCTTCTGATATAGGTATATGTGGGATTTTGCCACAAGGATATCTTGCATTTCCTATAAAGGGATCGAATGCATTAAAAATCAGGGCAGCCAGGCACTGGTGGTTCATGCCTATAATCCTAGCTACTTGGGAAGCTGAGATTGGAAGGATCATGGTTCGAGGTCAACCCAGGCAAATAGTTTGAGAGACCCCCATCTCCAAAATAACCAGAGCAAAATGAACTGGAGGTGTTGCTCAAGCTATAGAAAACTGAATTCAAACCCCAGCTGCCCCCAAGAAAAAAAAAGCCAAAGCAAACCTGGGAATATACAGCTCAGTGGTAGAGCACTCACCTAGCATGTGCAAAGCCCTAGGTTCTATCCCTAGCACTGAAAAACATACAAATAAAACAAGACAAAACCCCCTCAAGCCAAGAGGTATTTGGAGGTAGGAGAAATTAGGCAAACTTGGGTAGGAAATGTCCAGATGAATCCGTTCATTAAACCATTGCCCCACTTCTGGCTTTCTATACTCTGCATTCTATTCAAGATCA
The DNA here is from genome assembly GCF_047511655.1 of Castor canadensis. Classification (NCBI taxonomy): domain Eukaryota; kingdom Metazoa; phylum Chordata; class Mammalia; order Rodentia; family Castoridae; genus Castor; species Castor canadensis. The sequence goes on along the minus strand of NC_133396.1, from coordinate 54,143,189 downwards.
ATCTCTGAGAGCCATATTCTCACTTTTTGTCCCTCACCAGCATTCTTCAAGGCACTGGCAGATTATACCAATTAGGAAAGTGTTCAGCTGTAAGTATCAAAGAACTCAACAACAAAGGCTTAAATGATCTTGACATTGTTTTTTGAAGTGGACTCAGAGTTTGTCAAGCCACTTGACTATGTCATTCTGGCTCTTTTTATCTCTCTTCTCTTCCATTTTAGCATGTTGGCTTTTCTTCCATGTGCATATAGCACCATGCTCCCAAGATGGATAGACAGCACCACTCTAGACAGCTCTTGTGCATTTCAGATGAGAGAAAGAAAGGAAAGGTAGCATCCCAAGTTGTCTCCTATGTAAGAAAGAATAATTTTCTTAGAAACCCCAAATAGACTTCCTGTTCTCATTGGCTCTGGTCAAGTCACATGACTACATCTAGTCAAGAGAGGTTGGGAAATTCTTTATTTAAGATTTACAACTTCCATAATGGGAGGCAGTAGGAGAAAGAAGGGGGTCAGTGATGCTTTGTGTATTTAAACAGAATCTTTCTGAAAAACTTTTACCAAGAAACCACAAGATAGAGGCAGAATGTTGCTCAAGTCATCTTAGGCTAAGAAATACAATAAGCAAATAAATAAATAAGGAAAATGGCACATTTCAGGCTGAGGGCAAACATTGTGAATTGAGCTGGGCACCAGTGACTCAGACCTGTAATCCTAGCTACCCAAGAGGCAGAGATCAGAAGGATCCGATTCAAAGCCAGCCCGGGCAAATAGTTCGCAAAACCCTCTTTCAAAAATAAGGCTGGTGGAGTGACTCAGGGTGAAGTCAAGCCCTGGTACTATAGGAAAAAAAAAAAAAAACATTGTGAGTTGAACCAAAGGTAAGCCAGTCTGGAAAAAGCCTAGGCTGGAAAGCCCCTTCGGTGCAGGAAAGGTTTCTAGGTTCAACTGCAAAGCCAGTAATTCAGTACCAGGAACCCAGATGAAGAGTTATATTGTGGAGTAAGCCAGAAATAGAGAGTATTGAATTAATGTGGCTTCCACTGTTGTTAGGGATTAAAAGCTAGCGAGGAAATGATCCCCACCTCTGTTGGTCGACCTTGGACACAGTTTTGTCTGGAATAAGGATAGGACTAAGAAGTAAAGTTCACTTTCCCATCAAGTCTATCCTTTTCCCTAGCCAGCTGAATTGTATCCTCTACTCAAGTTACATAAACACTTGCTGCCACCATTATTATGAGTCAAAGTGTCTCATTTATGCCAGCTCATGGGGCTTTGGGCTCCCACACATAGGAAATTGGAAAGTGGTAATCCAGTCAAAACATAAATTTGGCTCACACAGTAAAAAGGAAAGAGTAAAACCCCAAACAAAGTTTTGTGTGTCTCTGCACATGTGTTTGTGAGAAAACACACCCCTACAAAATAGCAAAAGGCTGCACCGGCCTGATTACATCCTAAACCCAGGCCTGTTCTTAAAGCTCTGACCACATTCAGATGTTTTAATTTAACAAATGATTTGGGATTCCCACAATGCCTATGTTCATCTGGACAAGTTAAACCAAGTTGTTCTGTGAAGAAAATAGAATCCATCATCATGCTGCTTGTTGTGTTTGGAAACAATCTTGGTTAAAAAAAAAAAAAAGCCCCATCCAATATAAGCTGTGAATTTATCCATCTACTTATCTACCCACCCACCTACTCATCTATCTATTCACCTGTCTTTCTGTCTATCCATTCTTGTATGTATTCACCCACCTGCCCATCCATCCAACTATTCTTCCAACAAAATATCCACCTATCCATGTATCCAACTAACCTTCTACCAGGCCATTTATCCATCCATCCATCCACCCATTTACCCATCCATCCATCCATCCATCCATGCATCCATCTATCCTTCCACCAAGTCATCCATCCATCCAGGCAACAAATACCCATTCATTTCTTTATAGCTTTCACTAGTCTCTCTTCTTCCTTGCCTAGTGATAATGCACTTTCCCTTGCTAAGCCTTCACTTTTCACAAGGAATGCATTTCCCCTAATGATACTTGAGGCATTTAATTTATTTATTTTGGTGGTACTGGAGTTTGAACTCAGGGCTTCACACTTGCTAGGTAGGCATTCTACCACTTGAGCCACTCTCCCAGCTCTACAGATACTTAAAATCCAGTCAACTCTCTTTTGAAAAGACCTCCACTGTGAGACCACAGTGTTATTTTCTGCTTAATTCTTACATTTTATATCACTCTTCTATTGTGTAATGAATTGCTCCCTTCCACATTTCTTCATTGTTATTTTACATTACTCTTATCTCTTGTGATTGAAATATTCTGCATTATTTCTTATCTCGCCAAGTAAATTGTAAACTCTGTGAGAAGAGAGGCTGTTTTTTACTTCCTTGCAACCTCCCTCCACAGCTGGTGTCTTGCCTAATGATATGCAAATTGTAGGCAGTCAACAAATGTACATACATTGATTGGATGCCCAGTTTTCATCTGTAAAGTGGGGATAATGTCGTTGGAGTGATATTGTGAATATTAATCAAGATAGCACATATTAAAGAGCTTCATATACTTTGAAGTCCTAAAGACATTATTATTAATGATAATATTGCTTTATTTTCATAAAAAAGAGATAACAGTTACTGATCATATACTGTCTGCACTCTGAATGAACAAAGGATATATTCAGGTGCATCTCATTAATACCTACAGCGTCATTACATCCTGAACAAGGCTCGGTAGCTACGGAGGTAGACAGAGCATAATCTCTGTCTTTGAGGAGCTCATGTTTTAGGACAGCCAGAAGCATAGGAGCCTAATATTGTGCATGAGTCTGCAGAAAGAATCATCACATAGACACAAAGTGCTCAGAACCACTTAAGGGATTCTTTAATCCTGTCTGGAGGGATTAGGAATGAATTCACTTGAGATGAACTTGAAAGATGAATTAGAAGTACAGTAGCTGGAGGAAGAGGATCAGAATATTTGATAAAAGAAACAGCATACACGTGCAGGCTGTGTTTGGGGAAAATGAAGCAGAATTGTCTGAGGGCAACCTAAGGTAGAAGGAGTAGAAGGTAGGTACTGAAAATAAGAGCCTGCTCAGGAACCACACCCACAGCCACACCTCTGCTTCAAGTCTTAATCCTCAATGCCAATAATCTACAACATCTTCTCTATTGGTCTTCTAGTCTCCAGTATTCTTGAGGTTAGCCATGACAAATGTCCTTCTTGTCAGTGGCTTTTTGAACCATATGAGGACTGTGATCTTGATTCCAATAGCAATGCAAAACCACAGAGGAGGAAATGACTAGATTTGTACTTCAGCTAAGTGACTATAGGGACAATGCTTTCCATTGCAAATAACAGAAGCCCAATTAAAACTGACTTCAGCAATGAGGACATGTATTATCTCACCAAACGGGGCGCTTGGGGGGAGGCAGTCTGCAGGCACAGAATAATGAGTCTCTCAAGAACCCATGCACCTCCATGTCTCTCTACAAACACGTTATTGGGTTTTATTTTCTCACCCTTGGTGGTTGCAAAATGGTGGTCCCAGTAATACATTTAGACCTGACAAAATTCTAAAGCATCCTCCCAGCAACACCTCTCCCCCAGTCCCACCATATCTCATTACGTCCCACATTCCTGTGACAAGATAGACATTTGGTATAGCTAAACTCAAGGACACTGGAGCCTGAGAAATGAATGGAGATGAGATTGCAGATTGCTGGCATTGAGGAATAAGACCTGGACCAGAAATGTGGCTGTGGACATGAAGGAGGACAGGTATTTAAAGATATATCTCTCATGTAAAAAGAAACTTGCCAACTCATGGTATGTGGAGAAGCCAGGAGCTGAGAATGCTCCAAGCTCCAAATCTCTGGTGACTGAGTGACGAGTGTTCTGTTGCTGGAAATGGGTGTCTATCCGGGTGGTCACTTGACATAGTTCCCAAAGCCTGCTTGTCAAAGATTGAAAGCATGAGAAAGAGGATTCACTCAACATCCCTCTTTCCCCCAAAATTAGTACCGAGCAGTGGTTGAAGAGCTGGCTCTGGTATCCTGTCACCTGCTCACTTATGAGCTGAGGACTTTGGGTAGATTTCAATTTCCTCATTTGTGCAGTGGATATAATAGTGCCCAGCTCAGAGGTTTTTGTGTCAAAGGCTAAGAGAGGGTCTGGCACAGAAGAGACATCATAGAAGGATAAGAAGGAATCCAGAGTTCTAGCCACAGTTTGGTCACTTACTATATGATCTTAATTCAGTTACCTCACTCCACTGAACCTCAGTTTTATGTATCTATCAAATGGGGGAAATACCTACTCGTGAGGTTACTGAAAGAATTGGATTTTGAAAATATGTCAGGTGCTAATATGGAGCATGGATGATTTGGGGCTCTCCAGATAAAAGAGGCATAGTCTTTCTCCAGAGAAGTAGAATATCTTGGGTACTCTTCTCCACTCTCTGAAGCTGAGGTAAGGCCTGGTGACCTAGACTAGCAAGATGTGTAAGCCTTGAATGAGGGTAGGGAGGTGAACTGAAGCAAAAAAAAAAAGGGGGGGTGGGGAGGGCTGGGTAGATTTAGAGGTCACAGTAATGTGCAGTTTCAGGGGTCAGAATGGTCATAATGATGCCAGTGTCCAGTGGTGACACTCAGTGACGGCCTCAGTGTCCAGTGCTGAATTTAATGGCGCTGGCAGCAACCACTTCTCTGGCCTGATTTTTGTTGTTCCTTGACTGCAAAGAGCCATTTTGTTCCTGCTTATTTGCTTCATTTGGTTACCTAATCTTCCTGAGAAACCTGTGAACTATTCCAATAGCCTAAAAATCAGAGGATTTTTTTTTCTTGCTTTAATCATGTTGAGAATTTTTCTGGATTATAAATAGGAATCCTGACTACACAAGTGCTAGCCTAATGCCCAGCATTAGAAGGAATTTATACTGGTTTCTTTTCCCTGATGGCTGCTTAACCTTAACTTCCTCCCACTCAAGTTTTGTTTTGACCAAATGGTGCTCTGATTCGTGGAAGGAAACCCTCTGCTTTGTAAAGGGAGCTTGGAGTCCCTCCATTCCACAATCATTTGCTCACTATTCCCCATGGAAGATCATTCCACAGGCATTGAAGGTGGGGAGAGGGAGTAAGCACCAAGGTAATTAAATTTTTTTTAAAGTTTTGAGGGCAAACATAGACTGCTCACCCAACTCTAAGATGTGATGTTAGGAGCCATCTAGGGATACTCAAAAACAGGATTTGAGCAACTAAGAAGCAGAGTGACTCATTTTCATGGTAACTGTCTTTTGGATTTCATGAATCTAACTGGAAGACCTAATTAACTACTGAAAGGAGGTAGGGTGTAAAAAAATGTCTGGATTCCTGAGAGGTTTAATTCATGGGTAACGAAATCATATCAGATGGTAAAGAGGACCCTGGGGAGTTTTAGGGAGGGGAGCACATCCTCAATATTTTTGGATGAACACCACACACACCAGTGACTCACTTGAACATTAGCTGCTTGGATTACTGAGAGACCACATTTAGTCTACAGGTTCCCTCTATCCTATCAATGTGAGGATCTCACCACAGCAACCTAAGAAAATAGCCGTCAGCCACTCAGTCTCTGCTGGAAGTCTTCTGGTGATGAGGCCAACAACCTTGTGATTTGTTATCTCTATCCCTAGAATTCATGGATGGAGTCTCCCTTCTGTGTGGAGACCTCTCTCTCTCCTCCCCTTCCTCCTTCCTCTTATCTTCTCCCCAGCCCTGCCATTATATGAAATCTTAAGGGCACTGTGAGTGAAGTTGCCTGCTTCTCTTGGCCAAGCCAGAGTCCCCGGCTCTTTCTCCATGAACTTTGGATTTTGAGTGCACTGAGGTTAAGACTTCAAAGGGCAGGTAGGACTGATTTATTCCAACAGCATCATTCCCATTGGGTTGTGCCTTCTGTCTAGATTCCTAGACGTCTCTCTCTAGTTCTGTCATTTTCCAAGCCTGGTTCCCCAGCTTTCTCCCCAAGAGTTACCTCAACTCCTCTAATTCTTTTTTCCTGCATATTTTAAATGGAGTCTATTGTTTACAACCAAAGAATTCTGAATTAACTTACAATGACAATAGTAACAACGCCTAGTTGTTACAAAGGTCTTCTTACATCAGACTGACCTCTTCCTCCAGGAAATTTTCACCAATTTATTCTAGAGCTGATTTCTGGAGCAACTTGTAGTCAATATTCTACATTTTACAGCCATTCCAACATTTGAAGACATGTCATCCCTTAGTTATCTCTTTTTAAAAAAATAGCTATGATTTCTCAAGTTTCTTGTAGAACAAAGTTTGCAGACGCATCGATGTCCTGGTGTCCCTCCTCTAGATTCTTTAAATGTAACCCCTATTAGGGACATAAGAAGAATACAAGGGGGCGTTATGTCTTCCTGTGTCCTAATTTCTTTAACATTAAGTTCACAGTGTTGGATTATATTAAATGCATTAGCAACTCAAACTAATATTTTTGTTTTGAAACAGTGTCTCAAGTTTATGCCTGGACCACGGTCTTCCTATTTAGGCTTCCCTTAAACTGGGATGACAAGTGTACACCACTAGGCCCAGCTTTTTTTATTAGTTGTTTGAGATGGGGTCTCTAATCTTTTGTTCAGGCTGGCCTTGAGCCATGATCCTCCCAATCTCTACTTCTGGAGTAAGGAGGATTATAGGCATAAGCCACCGTGCATGGCAGCTTCTAACTAATTTTTAGAAACTCATTGCCACTTCATCATATAAGTAATACAAAATCGTTGTAGAAAATTAGAAAATGCAAATAAGAGATAAATAAAAATGTTTACAACCCTCCCCCAATGATAATTACTAAAAACACACTATTATAAAATCTTCCAGACTACTCTGTGCTTATTATATATTTTTTTCTGTTGGTAGTGTAATATTCAAATGCATGTTATATATTTAATTAATACCCTCTGAATGTACATTGGGTCACTTATAGTTTTTTGCATGTTGTATTTTGGTTTTGCTATCATATACAATGCTTTGATAAGCATTCTACATGTATGTGTTTGTATGTTTGTCTCATGGCTCCTTAATAACCACAACTCTCTGCTCTATGTTGTATTTTTGGTGTACCTGAACACATGAATAAATAATATACGACATTGCTGGAGGAGGAGGTGCAAGCCTGTAATCCTTGAATTCAAGAGGCTGGTGTAAGAGGACCATGAGTTTGATCCCAGTCTGGGTTACATAGTAAGTCCTTGTCTCCAAAATAACCAAATAATAAATAATGATAATAATGCACATTGTTAGTTTTTGCATTTGAAAACTTTGCATAAATGGTATCACATGTATGTGTCCTTCTAAGACTTTCTCAATATTGTGATTTTGAGGCATCTCCATATTGTACAGATCAAATTCATTCATTTTACCAGTCTTATCTTCCATTAAATAAAAATCCCTGCTGAAAGACAATTAGAGCATTTCCACAGAGAGTGTCGTAATAAGCATCCTCAAGTACAACCCCTTGCGTACATATTCAAGAGTTCCTGGGCTGGTGGAGTGGCTCAAGTGGTAGAGCGCCTGTCTAGAAAGCACAGGCCCTGAGTCCAACCCCAGTATCATCCAGAAAGTAAGAGAGAGAGAAAGAAAGAAGAGAGGAAGGAAGGAAGGAAGAAAGGAAGGAAGGAAGGAAGAAAAAGAAAAAGAAAAAGAGTTCCTGGAAGATGGACATGTAGCAGAATTGCTGGGTCATAGGACAGCAACATCTTCTACTGTATGTCACCCCCGGGTAGTACTCCTGCCAGCACTAACTATGTAAGTTCCTTCTTTCCACATTCTCATCAGCATTTCCTATTGAAAAACTTACTGACAATTGCCAGACTTGTGGGTATGAAACAGTTCTTCAATATTTAATTTGTGTTTCTCAGACTATTAATGGCATCTTTTCATAAGCGTTTGGGTTATTTTGAGTTTCTTCTTCTACGAGTTGTGTATTCCTATCTGAGGGAGCCAGCTTCCAAGATGGCTTCCAGAAGTCCCTGCTTCCTGGTATTATCCCCTTGTGCAGTCTTTCTACCAGGGTGGGTCTGTGAGACAAATGGTGCTGCAGAAGGGCTGCTATGTCACTTCTGAGATTAGGCTATAGACTATACCACAACTTCTAACCTGGTTAGGGGATAGAAGACTTGCCCTGAAGGTAGGTGACACCATCCCATAGGCTGGGTGTCTGGATGCAGTAAAAGTAAAAGAGCAAGCTTCCTGTCAACCATGAGATTAACTCCTCTCACGGGTCACTCAGTCTGGGAGGAGGCAGCTGCCAGGCCCACATGGCAAGGAAGTGAGGGCTATCAGCAAGAAATTGAGCTCTCTTGAAAATAGCGACATGGTGAATGTGGAAGTTAATACAAATGACGTGTAGTCCAGGTAACATTCTGGGTACAAGCTCACAAGAGACCTGAGAACTAGCCGGCTAAGACACAGCTGAATTCCTGACTCCTCCTGAGATAACACATCTTAGTTGTTTTAAACTGCTAAGTATTGAAGTAATTCCTAATGCAGCAACAAATAAGTAAAAGAACAATATTTAGACCTTTTCTAATGGATTGTTTTTCTCTTTCTTATTAATTTATGGAACTTATTAGAATATTCTAGACCTGATCTTTTTTAGTCATAAGAAAACCACAACTATCTTCTCCCAACCTTGACTTATCTTTTTGCTTTATTGAAGGTGTTTTTTAAAATAATAAAGTTTAAAATTTACTATAATTGACCTGGTACGGTGGCTCATGCCTAATAATCATAGCTATTTGGAGGGTGGAGATTGGGAGGATCATGGCTTAAGGCCAGCCGGGCCAAAAAAGTTAGCAAGACCCTATCTCAATCAATAATCAGACCATGGTGGCAGATGCCTCTCATCCTAGCTATTCGGGAGGCCATAGAATTGCTCTCCGAGGCCAGATCTGACAAAAAGTGAGACCCTATCTGAAAAATAACCTAAAAAATCAAAAAGGGCTGGGGAGCATGGCTTAAGTAGTAGAACACTTGCCTAGTAAGTATAAGGCCCTGAGCACAAAACCCCAGTACCGTAAAAAAGGTAATTAATGTAATCAAATCTATCCATTTTTTCTTTATAGTTGAAGCTCTTCACATCTGATTTATAAAATCTTTCATTACCTTGGAATAAAAAACCCTTCTATGTTTTCCCTTAAATATTTCAAATTTTATCCTTGTAACTTTAATTCTTTAATCAGTCTGGAAATGATAGTTGAATTGATTTGCCCAAAGCCTCTATCCTAACACTCTTATTTGTAATTTACTTTTTAAATAATTTGTTGTGCGCAGTGCTGGTGGCACACTCCCATAATCCTAGCTATTCAGGAGGCAGAGATCAGGAGGATCACGGCTCAAATCAAGACCCAGGCAAATAATTTGTGAAACTCTGTCTCAAAAATACCTAACACAAGAAAGGGCTGGTGGAGTGGCTCAAGTGGTACAGGGCCTGCCTAGCAAGTATAAGGCCCTGAGTTCAAACCCCAGTACCACCAAAAAAGCAACAAACAAATAAATAAAAAGATTGACCATCATATCAAGTAATGTTGCTGTCACTGTCATCATATTCTGACATAATGACCAAGTCCCTTCATGTTTCTTTAATTGCTCCAAACATTGAGATAGTTCAGACTCCAGTCATTCCTTTTTGTGGGTCTCCATCTGAATCCATTCTCTATGTCTTAAAAATTCGTCATTCCCATAAATCTTAGTACAAAGTAGAGCCTGCCCCTCACTATGGAAGGGAGTAATTATTTGCTATGATTTTAATGTCTCCACCAAAACTCATGCTGAAATTTAATCCCCAGAGTAAAAATTTAATCTGACTACGGTGCTTGGAAATGCAAACTTTGGAAGGTAATTAAGGTGAAACAAGTCATCAGGAGAAGTCTTAATCCAATAGGACTGTGACTTTATAAGAGGAGAGATCTAAGATAGGAGCTAATGTTTGTCCTGCTTGGTTTTGGTCTTGCTTTGGTCTCCTCCCTCCTATGCTCCCATTCTTTCCCGTAGGATGGACATGCTTACTCTGTGGCATTGTATCTTCCAACCATGTAACCTATTTTTCCTTCTACAGGGCTCACAGCTAAGAGTTTGCCATATATGACCTGTGCCACTTTGGGACTCTGCAGAGTCCCCACCAACAAAAAGGATCTTACTAGATGTAGCTGCCTGATCTTGAACACCCCGGCTCGAAGAACTCTGAGCTAAATGAAACCTTACTTTCATATAAATCACCTAGTCTGTGGTATTACATTTCAGCAATAGAAAATGGCCTGGCATTGCTGAAAACCAATGTCCCAGGTTTCTCTCAGCAAGGGTGTGGACATATGTCCGAGGATCTGCCAATTAAGACATATTACTCTTAGATTTTGAATTAAGACCTGATGTTACAAAGAATCATCAGCAACTATGTAGCAGTACTTTTCAAACCTTGGTTCCTGTAGGGATCACCTTGGAGTCTTATTGAAAACCAGATTGCTGAATTCCACCACCTCTAACCCCATATAGTCTGATTCAGTAGGTCTGGTGAGGCGTGAGAATTCGTAGGTCTAACATTCTTCCAGGAGATGCGGAAGCTCCTGGGTGGACAACTACACTTTGAGCACAGCAACCTCTCTGGTGATGTTTTGGTGAGGATGAGAGCAAATGCCCAGGAAAGCAGAGTTACTGTTGCATCTGGTGTCTACAGGGGAAGCTGAGCTAGTTTTGTGGTAGGATTTGGGGCATTGTTCCTGGCTAGGTAGCTGCTGACATTGGTCCTCTGCCCACTGGCAATTCTGTGAACTACCCTGAGTTCTCTAAATAGATTCCCTTGCTGCATAAATCAGCCAGAATTAGTTTCTGTTGCTTGTAGCAAAGCATGCTGGCTGATTGAGGAACCATTCTGTTGTCTTTGAAGACTTCCTTTGAGACCTAAACTATTCTTAAGGTAAGTCTTCCTGACATTACTTTCTAGATTTACACCATTGTTTTATATCCTTGGAAGTCATGCCACTTAATTCATCTGTGGTCCTTGTCTTTAAAAATACATTTTGTTTGTTCTTATTTCAATAATATATGCTTACTGTCAACATATTTAGAAAATATAGAAAAGCTCAAAAAAAATTTTAAATCATCTTTAATAACACTCCCAGAGACAACTGCTATGACTATTTTGTTAAACTACTTTCAGTTTTTCCCCACATACACGCTTTTTATATGTTTGGGATTATATTGTGCATACTGTTTTATGACTTCCCTTTTTTATTCATTGTAACAATACAAGTAAACATTTCCTCTGTTGAAAAGCGTTCCACAATATTGCTTTCAATAGTGACATAGCTTCCAGCTTCTGATGTACTGTAATTTATTGAACTTGCCTCTGATGTTTGACATGCAGGGTGACTCAGATTGATCTCTCTTATAAATAACACTGCAAAGTCTGCCTCAAAGTGGCACATTCTGAATTGGTTAGTAATTCCTCCTAGAAACTCTCCAAATTGTCGAAAATTCCCTTATTCTACAAATATTTCCTTCCAGGCACCAGTAGCTCACACCTATAATCCTAACAACTCCATAGGCAGAGATCAACAGGATCACAGCTCAAGACCAACTTGGGCAAAAAATGAAACCCTATCTTAAAAATACCCAACACAAAAAGAGGCTGATGAGTAGTAGAGCACCTGTCTAGCAAGCAGGAGGCCCTGAGTTCAAACCCCAGTACTGCCAAAAAACCCACAAATACTTCTTGCGGATCTATCCCAAGGAACATGTGTCTTGCCCTGTTCAAGTTGCTAATGGTAAAGAAAATTAACAAAATAGCAAAAATCCCTATCTACAAAGAATAAGAACAATACTACATGTCCATAATAAAAATGGACATACAATAAATGAACATACAATCTAGCTAGTAATACACTAATAATAAAATAATAATGATGAAAGCTACTACTTTTTAAATGTTTGCCATCTGCCAGAAATTATGCTAAGCCCATGTGGGCAGTTTTAATTCTCAGACTCTATTATCATCTCTGCCTGATTTTCCCCCTGCCTCATCATTAACATCAGCAGGCCTGGTGTTGGATTGGTTAACACCAAGCCCTCCCCAAAGCCTATGATCTTAACTGGAGGACAGAAGGGGAAGATGGCACCTTAGATGCTCAAGGCACTGGAGCAGGACCTCTGCTTATTACACTTCACTTCAGATGTAGACTGAGAAGGAATGGAACAAACCCCCATGGGACCACAGGCAATTTGCCTTCTATCTGTTGACAGATATCAGATCACATTTTGCCATTAGTAAATTAGGAGAATACAACCAGCATGTAGTCCATAGAAAAATACAGAAACAAAAAACAAATGCATAATGGAGACTAGGAAAAAAACCAAACCACTGGCAACCTTCCATTGCCAGACCAATAGGACAAGGTCAGGAAACTTGCTTGCTCCCTCCACAGGGTACAAGAAAACATGGTCTTCTGAAAAATGAAACTATTAGGAAACAGGCCTTTGATCCTAGTACTCAGGAGGCTGAGGCAAGAGGATCATGAGTTTAAGGCCACCCTGGGATGCACAGCGAGACACTGTCTCAAGAAAAAAAAGAAAAAGAAAAAGAAATTATTAGGCAAAAACAGATGCAGATGAAAGGCAACAGATTGGGATAAATAAAAGTAGCATTAAAAGGGTGATAAAGAATGATTGTAAGGAAACTGAAAACAATCAGATTAAAATCCATAGCTCCCTCACAGGGGTAGAACTGATGCTACCAAAAAAAAAAAAATGGAATCTGAAAATGCCGTATATTTGTGAAGACATGAAATAATTGGAATTCTTGCTTTTCTTTGTAGGAAACAAATTGACAATATCCACACAACTTCAGGTGCATACACTCTACAATCTAGCAACTCCACTTTCAAAGCAGATACTCTAGTACTTAAAAAAAAATCCAGATTGGCTAGATGCTGGTGGCTCATGCCTGTAATCCTAGGTACTCAGGAGGCAGAGATCAGGAGCATTACAGTCCAAAGTCAGCCCAGGCAAATAGTTTGCAAGACCCATCTAGAAAAGAAAAATCACAAAAAAGAGCTGGTGGGGTGGCTCAAGGTGTATACCCTGAGCTCAAACACAGTACCTCAACAAAAAACAAAATCCGGATTGCCACATCAGATCCTGTATCAATTAAATCACAATGTCTTGGAGATCCACCCATGCACAGCCAAGTTTGGAATGACTGCATATGTGCATAGAAGGACATCACCTAGAATGTTCACAGCAGCATTGCTCGTAATTGCAAGAACCCAGAATTTTCCCAATATCCACAGACTGAATTCATACAGTGTACGTGAACACCCAGTGAAATGATACACCACAATGAAAAGACATTTATTGCAGCTAGACCCATCAACAAGGATGTATCTCACAAACACAATTGGAATGGGAAGCAATCAATAGGACAGGATAGGCATACAACTTGGTTTCATTTGCATAAGGGAAAAATTTTCACAACTAGATAATGCATTCCATAAGGATATTAATAGTTTGTGAGACCCTGTCTTGAAAATACTCAACACAAATAAGGACTGGTGTAGTGATTCAAGAGGTGGAGCATCTGCCTAGCAATCATGGGGCCCTGAGTTCAAATTCCAGTACCAACAAAAAGATAAATAAATAAGAAAGAAAGAAATTCGAGGGATTCATAACCACAAAACACAGGATAGCAGCTACCAGAGAGGAGGATGGAGCTTCTAAGATTCTGGTACTATTTTATTGCTTAAATCAATAGTGACAGCTTATGCCTTTATACATAGGTAATAAATATTATTTTGTCTGTTTCAATTATTTAATTAAATGTTGAAAAAAACTATTTTAAATTCTTTAAAATGTGAAGAATTGTGCATAGAGACCTCCTTGAAAAATTCTTTCAATACTCAAAGAAAAAGGACAACTGTTTTTAAATGATGTAGCTATGGAGGATCAGAAAATGGCCGTAATTACTTATTTTGTGACTATAAGGCAAAAAAAAAAATAGAGACTGTTTTTTGCAGTTCTGGGAATTGAACATAGGACCTGGTGCATGCTAGGCAAGTGTTCTACCTCTGAGCTACAACCCCAACCGAAAAGAAACATTTTTTTATATTTGTAATTCTATTTAATTAATATGGTATTACTATGTTGATTTATGTTGGTAAAAAGTACACTTTTGTTCTTTTGTTTTATAACTTGCTGTTTTTTTGGCAGTAGTGGTGTTTGAACTCAGGGCTTCATGCTAGCTAACCAGGTACTTTACCACTTGAGCTATACCTCCAGCCCTATGACTTGGTTTTTTATTGTACAAAATAACAGGTTTCATTATGACATTTAGACACACACCTATAGTGTACTTTGATCTTATTCACCCCCATGACCATTCCTTTTTTAAACTTAATACAGTGTAGAGAGAAGAAACATTTTTAAAGTCTCATATCTTAAACTTTAGTTTATATTATCTTAGATAAGGATAAGAAGTTCCTGAGCCATTGAAACCAAATGTAAAATAGTTTGAAGTCTGAAATACTAGCAAATATATAACAGCACCAAAACTTCTGGGTTGATGTATTGGGATAAAGTGGTGGCAGCAAAATCCTTGCTGATGGTCTTGCATATTTCCTTAATTAAATTATTGGAAATAGAAGTACTGACAGATACTAGATGTTCAATAAATAGTTATTGCCAGGCAGGGTGACATGTGCCTCTGGTCCCAGTGCTTGGAAACTGAGGCAGGAGGCTCACTTAAGCCTAGGAGTTCAAAGTCAGCCCAAGCAGCATAGCCAGACTCTCTCTCATGTACATACATGCATTCATAAATAGTTGCATGAATAATAGTTGTGAATGAACAGAGAAAATTTTCTGAAAGTATACACCAAAATGTTGTCAGAGCTTGCTTTTGAATAGTGGACTACAAGATTACTTTCTCCTACTTTTTTACTGTTCTGTATTGTTTTCTTTTTCTATAATTAATATATGCTACTTGTGTGACAGCAATAACAAAATGTAACTTTATAAACACAATATCAAGTGCTCGCTTCGGCAGCACATATACTAAAATTGGAACGATACAGAGAAGATTAGCACGGCCCCTGCACAAGGATGACACACAAATTTGTGAAGTGTTCCATATTAAATAAATAAATAAATAAATAATACAATATCAAGAGTAATTGTAGCCAGGTGCTGTGACTCACGTTTGTAATCCTAGCTACTCCAAAGGCAGAGATCAGGAGGATCAAGGCTACTCTGGGCAAATGTTCAAGAGACCCTATATCAAAAATACCCAACATACACAAAAGGCTGGCAGAGTGGCTCACGTGATAGAGCACCTGCATAGCAAGTGTGATGCTGTGAGTTCAAACCCCAGTACCACCAAAAAAAAAAAAAAAGAGAAGAGTAGCAAAGACTAAGACCTTTCTGGGTCTTCCTTGGAAAAGCTCATGTTTAGTGAAAAGAGCTTGGCTGAATTCTAGGAGACTAGGCTCAATAGATCTGCAGTCCCAGGCTAGATTCTCACAGTCTATGACCCTCACTTTAGTAGCCAGTCTTTTTTGGTACCCCCTGCTATTCCTGCCCTTGTGTAGTTCCCTCCACTTGTATCAGAGATGGCCTGTGAGACCAACAGAATATGGCAGAAGTGATGGTATGTCTCCTTTGGGACTAAATTTTTAAAAATGACTAGCTTCATTTTGATTATCATCTCTTTTCAATCAGCTGCTCTGGGGAAGGCCACATGCCCGGTCATGAGCAGCCCTAGGACAAGGCTCACGTGGCAAGGAACTGAAGCCTGCAGCCAACAGCCAAGTGACTGAGCCATCTTGGAAGTGGAGGAGGGTCACCTTGGAAGTGGAGGAGGGTCATCTTTAAGAGAGTAGAGTTCCTTTGGAATTATATCATAAGCCATCCCCCCATCTGTATGATATGGCTACTCTTGATCCACCCTGTTAGACTGTGGGACTCCAAGGAAAGTGCCAGGGGGTGGAAGAGTGGTATGGGAACTGGGGTCTGGCTCCCTCCTTTGCTGGAGTCACACACTGACAGCCAGCAATTCTCAAGGGTCCAACTAGAGGCTTGTGTAAGCAGTTGTGGCACCTCTGGGCACAGAGCATCATATGCTGTCCTCTTGAAATCACAGAATAGGATCCACTATGCTTTTTTTTGGTGGGGAGAGGTGGATGCTGACTCAGGAGAACCATGTCAGCTGAGCAAGAAAAGGGGTCTCTCACTGGAGGTTGGAGTAGAAGAAGCTCTGAAAACTTGACTGCTAGCCTTTGAGGATCCACCCAGCCTAGGCCCTTGGACAGAGAAATGCTACCTGTGCCACCCCTATATACCAAGCACAATGTTATCTGGGACACCAGTTGAATAGAGCCAGTCAAGTGCACAGTAGCCAGATGGCACAAAGAACCTGGTCAGTAAAGATGAATGGCCTGGCAGAAAAAGGAGAGATCTTCCTTCTCCATGTCCTGCTGGGGACTCTTGGAGCAGGCATGAGGGGGGTGCACGGAGGAGGGAAAGGGCCCAGCTTTGTTCTGATGCCCACACTTGAAGCAAGGGCCCTGGACCAGATGGTGATGGAGGGTAAAAATATCTGAATGTCATGAAATGTTTACCCAAAATGAAACTCTTTTCAACTGGAAGTGACTGGACAAGACACATATTTATAAAAATTGAGCTAACTTTAGTTTTTCCACTGCTGATGCCGAAAGGGGGGTTTTAGCAAAAAGGAAATGAGTTACAAAAATAAAGCAACCTTTTTGTTGGCACATGGCTAACTGGGGACTGTTCAATTAAGGCAGTTAAATAAATAAGCAACAAGACCTGAGCTGTGTGCTTTCTGCCCCCTCTCAAACATTGAGGGGATCAGAATCCCACTCCTCAAGACCTTTTGCAATTATAAATGCAGGTATTTTTTACTCGTCCAGGAATCCCCTATCCTTTGCAAATATGATTCCTTCCTATACTCTAGACCGGCTGTGTCCTACAGAACTTTCTGTGATGATGGAAATGCCCTATCTGACAGCCACTGTGAGGCTCTAAATTTTAATGTTATTGAATTGTAATCGACTGTAATGCTTATGACTGCATGTAATTAGTGCTACCAGATGGGACAACTCACTTCTAGGTGGGATCGTGCATCTTTCTTTCTACTGGATTTTTGGAAATCTGTTTTCCTAATTTTGGAATGCATCTTTTTTCTGTTTGCTGTTGCCAAATTTAAAATGTCAGGGTCGCTTTTGCTCAAGGTTTCTGACACTTCCGCATTACCCACCGATTCTCCCAGAACCAAATTTAGAATAGCATTTACAACGGTGTGTACATTTGGAAAATTTGGGACCAGATTGGATATCTGGTAATATTAAGGAATTACTAAAATTTCACAAGGAACTATTTACAGACACAATGATACGATGTCTGCAATTTGCTCTAGATAATGGGGAGGGAAGTGGATAGAGGAAACAAGATTGGTTAGTAATTGTTGAAGTCGTGTGATGGGTTCATGGGAGTTCCCTAGACCAGTCTCTAATTGATATATATAAATATATATATATATACTTTGGATCTGGAGCGTCCCTCAAAGGCTCATCTGTTAATGGCTTAGTCACCAGCTGTGGTGCTACAGAGAGGTAGTAGGACATTTAGGAGGTGGGGCTTAATGGAAGGAAGTGAGGTCATTGGGGAGCATGCTCTTGAAGGGACTATTGAGACCTGAGCCCCTTCCTCCTTTCCCCCCACCCCCCGCCACTCCATCTCAGCCACCTAGAGATGAATAGGCTTCCTCTACCATGCATTCCTGCCACGATGTACTGCCCGAAGTGACAGGGCTACAAGAACATGTACTAAACCATCTGAAACCATGAGCCAAAATAAGCCTTTTTTCTTGTAAGTTGTTTGTCTCAGGTATTTTGTCACAGTGATGCAATGCTGACTAACACAATGTGTAAATATTTTGATTTTAAAAAGCAGGAGTTGAAGCCAGGCACCATAGCACACAGCTATAATCTCAGCTACTCAGAAGGCTGAGGCAGGAGGATAGGGAGTTTGAGACCAGCCTGAGCTACATAAGATTTCCTCTCTAAATAAATAAATAAACGTTTTTAACATGGTGGGGAAAATGCTCATACTATAAAATTAAGTGGAAGGGAGAAGCAAGTTACAAAATGATAAGTATGTATTATAAAGAGAAATTTATATATACGGAGGGAATTTATAAATGTGTAGTGATTCAACTTGACCCAGATGGCTAAATTCAAATCCTGGTTCTAACATCAGCTTGGCTATATGATCTTAGGGAATTTATCCTACCTTTGCTAAACCTCAGTCTTCTGTGTGTGTGTGTGTGTGTGTGTGTGTGTGTGTGTGTGTGTGGTGATACTGGGATTTGAACTTAGGGCTTCATGCTTGCTAAGCAGGTGCTCTACCACTTGAGCCACACCCCCAGCCCTTTTTTTGTTGTATTTTTTTGAGATAGGGTCTCATGAACTATTTCCCCAGGAATGGCTTCAAACCGCCATTCTCCTGATCTCTGCCTCCTGAGCAGTTAGGATTATAAGCATGAGCCACAAGCACCCAACAACCTCAGTCTTCTTGTCTACAAAATAAGGATCATGTTCTATTATACCTCATATTGCTGTGGAGACTAAAAAAAGTCTATTTATGAAATACTCAACCGTCATTTGAGACATAATACAAACCCAGTCATTTATCTCTGGGGGATAGATTTAAGAGTGGGTGTTCTCACACTACTATATATCCAATTCTCCATAAAAAAAAAGATACCTTACTTTTATATTCAAGGGAGGAAATGAGAGTGGGAGGGAGGAAGGAGGAGGAGGATGGAGGGAGGAAGGGAGCTGTCTTCCTGCCACTTCTGTGTTCTGAGAAACTATTAGCAAAGTAAATAAACAGTTTATCCAATGTTAAATAATGATTTATCAACTTTAGCAAAATGAGAATTCTAGCTATGTCTAGACAGTTGGAGTCCCCCTGAAACTGTTTAGGCTTTGGGGATAGGAGAGCCAGGAGGAGAGCCCTCACCAGGAACAGAATCTGTAGGTACCTTGAGCTTGGACTCAAGCATCAAGCATCCTCTGCACACTTCCTCTGACTGGTGGGGAAGGGGTCTTGTCTCTGAGGTTGTCCTCCTTGTCCTTGACCCTAAAACTCTCCATATTCAAAAACAGACCACTTAATTCTTTGCATATAATGCTATGCTGTTTCCCCTTGCTATTGTTTCTATTTTTTTCAATAAAATGGATCCTTTCATTGTCACTTTCCAGATGTTGTTCTCCTCCAAGTAGCAATAGTGCTTATGAAATTCTAGTTCTCTTCTTTCAGTAATGTAAACATCCTTCCTTACCCATTCCTCCCCATACACCCTTTGCATTGGGAAATGAGCATGTAAGACCTGGTACCAGTTACCTCTATTTGTGCTTAAGAAAAATTGGGCACTGTCTCTATCATCGTGTTTCTTTCTGTATCACAAAGAATGTTTTGCATTTTATCCTCAACGATCAGTATACATGACAGTAATCAGTCTGAAACTACACTAAACCAGATGAGAGAAATCATCAACGTTTTTGAGATACTTTCTATGTAGCTCAGGCTAGACTTAAATGCTCAATCCTGCTAAATCAGCCTCCTGAGTACTGGAATTATAGGCACACACCACCACACCCTGCTCATTATTCATCATTCTTAGTCTCATTAAATCTCAGTCTCATACCAGCAGCTCCAAACATATAGTCTATCATCCTCACAACTCCGACAATAAACAGAAAGCACACCTAATTCCTAATCACTTCAGCAAAGTCACAGAAACAATTCTCATTGGTGCCAACCGGGTCATGTGTCCCCTGCTCTGTGAGCCAATCACTAAGATTCTGATAGCCTCTTTCTAGGTTGTAACTGACCCTTGGAGCCAGAGGATGAATTCAACCCTCTTTGTCCACATAAACTGTAAGTACAAAGTGAATGATTTCCCTTCAAAAAATAAAGAGACAGTTAAAAGAAGATGACAAATGAATGCTGAGCAAAAACAGCAGCTGACCACTGTGGAGACCATAAAAATCTTTTTAAGTGCTCCTGATGTCGTTGGGAAATCTCCTGCCTGACACATTCCTCCCTGTCTTTGTGGCACTCTCTGCCCTTCGTTACTAACCTCACATTCTAGTAGCTTAGGTTCTGGTCCAGGAAATGCAATCTTCTTCAAAACCATGGACATTTCCAGAAACTCATTCCCAACATCCTCTTCTTTCTGTTCCAAAGCCACAACCATCACAGGGCGACAAGATGCTACACCACATGGGTCCCTAAATCTACAATATTCTCCCTCTCCCTGCCCCCACTCCCATATTGCCCTGTCCCTCTGCCATGTGAAAACAGTGAAATGACAAAATGACCACTGTCTTCAAACCAGGAGAGCCCTTACCAAAAACAGAATCTGTAGGTGCCTTTGTCTTGGACTCCCACCCAAGAACTGTGGAAAATAAATGTCTGTTACCTAAGCCACCAAGTTTATGACATTTTGTCATAGCACAACTTGACTAGGGCAGTACCCTCCCTCCCACAGCCACTGCTTCAAGGCACCTTGATTCACTCCCTAAACCCACCGTATTCTGGCCTGGGTAGAGTCTGTCTTCTTCTCCACCCCCCACCCTTTACACAGGACTAATTCCTATTTACTCATTGTATTGGTCAAGTAGGCCGACACGAAGATTCCAAAATGCTGTGGCTTAAAGAATGTGAATTCCTACCCTGATAGAGTAGGTCTGAGGTGAGCAGCCCAGGGAAGTGGAAGAACTGCTTCTTTCTATCACCACTCCATAAGAATTCCAGCGTGAAGGGAGGAAGAAGAGAGGTTGGAAGAGGCACACTGGGATGGCCCAAGGTCCAGACCCTGCCACGTCATTTCCACTTATTCTATTGTGAGACCTGAATCACATGATCACAACTAACGCCTGGGGACGCTGGGAAATATAGTCCCCTTTTGGCCATCATAATGCCTGCTTACGGTTCTCTTCTAATGGAAGAAGAAAAGAATGATTGCAACACAACTGAAGCTGAGTTTTGATTCCCTTGAACAGCCTTTCCTAGTCCTGATCCCTATCTAGGTTAGATGTCCTTCTTTTGAGCACTTAGAACACCATACCATTGCTATCTCCCAGGCTGCTGACCTCTTCAGCTTCACCATTCCTGTCCCCAACCAGAGCACATTGCAATGCCTGGATTTTACTAGACATTGGCTACATTTTGAATAGAAGTTTGGAGGACAGGCTGCATCATTTTCCAGACTCAGTGAAAGTGAAAATGCAGGATTCCTTGTTCAAAACAAGAATTTTAAGACAGTGACAGCAGAGCATTACACCAGGCATAGGGTCTTTCTCAGTGCAGGGCCCTTTCTTCTGCACAGGTTGTGCACACCCATGAAGCCAGCCCTTGGAAGTCCCAGTAAATAAATGAGTCCAATTTAATATGAGAAATCATCCTTTAAAGGAAAACAGCATGCAACGAGAACTGAGTATCCACATGCAAGGAGTCGACATAAATCAAATCATGCGTGTTAATATTTGGGAAGTAAATCTTTGCTGCCCTGCAGGCTAAACTTAATAGAGGCCATCCCAATGGCGAGGGCATTTCTCACTTCCCAGTGCCTTGTCATTTGGATGGTAGGACACAGCAATGCTGGGCTGCTAGCGCCTCAGCAATCCAGATGTGTGGCATCTCACCTCCTACGAGGTCCCTCTTTCAGCGAGTCATCGTGGTAATTTTTTTTCAGCCTCAGATACTCTCAGGGTTGGGAAGACCTTAGAAATCATTGCCAAGACCTTCTCCAGCATCTGCTCAGACACCTCCCGCCACAGGGAACTTTCTACCTCTCCAGGCGGCTCCTTCTGTTTTTGACAGCTCTGCGGATAGAATTCTTCCTCCAGCCAAAATCTACTTCCCTGTGACTTCCACCCACTGGCTGAGAGCCACACAGAGGAACTGTACTCGTCCTCCTGTGCCTTGTGTAAAGGCTCTAATGTTCACCTGAAAGCAGAGGAGGCCAAGTTGCCTCACGGGAGCAGAACAAGAGCCACTGATGTGTTTGATTCAGGCAAGGTTAAACTTTTTCTTTTTGATTGGCTGCCAATGTTGAAAAATATGGAGAGTTCATATAAAATGTAGAATTCAAGCCTCAAAACTTGGAAGCCCTAGTAATACTGGGCTGGTAATCCCACAATTCTACTTGCACTAAGGACACTAAAGGATGGACTACTAGGTGGGCAGCTGTCACTCCCCACCACCTAATGCTTTGGTGACTGGATCTCCAAGCACGTTCCTTAGACTTAATATCACAGCCCTTGCACTAACAAATATGATCATGTACCCAGCTTCCCTACCATAGGCGTAGCCCAAGAATTCAAATTGACTTTGGGGAAAATTGTTTAATAGAACAACCTTCCTTTTGTCCTCCCTTCTTTCTGCTCAGAATGCAGAGGCTGGCACTCCAGCAAGTACTCGGTGACCATGGCGACCTTGAGGATGGAAGCCACAGTAGGAATGCTAAAATAAACAGATAGCTAGGCACAGGTGGCTCATGCCTGTAATCCTTACTAATTAGGAGGCTGAGATCAGGAGGATCACAGTTTGAGGCCAGCCCTAGCAAATAGTTCTTAACACTCTGTCTCCAAAATAACCAGAGCAAAATGTACTGGAGGTATAGCTGCTCTGGAGGTGTAAGTGTCTGCTTTGTGAGTACAAAGCCCTAAACTCAAACCCCATTCTCACCAAAACAAAAAACCACAGCAATATCCTAGGTCAATAGTTAACAGTGATTATAAATTTTCTATTTTAGCTCTACCAACCACTGAACTTGTTTTCCTTAAAATAAATCAGAGAAAGCAAACAAATAAACAAGTACATCTTTCTTAAGCCCCACTTATTATCACCATGTAAATGCAGTTCCTTCCTGATATATAATTTCTTGTCATTTTCTTTTTCTCTCGCCTTTCCCTAAATTGAGCTTTTATTATGGAAGCATCTCAACATATATAAATGTAAGTAGACTAATCTTTACCCACAAAAGAATTAATCGGTGCTCTTACCTCACATCACATGCAAAAATCATTTCAAACTAGGTCATAATCCTAATTATAGTAGCTGAAACTATAAAACTTTTAGAAAAAAGCATAAGAGAAAATCTTCAGGATGTTAGTTTTAGCAGTCATTTCTTAACTATAACACCGAAAGCATAAACAATAGAAGACGAAAATGGTCTTCTTCAAAATTAAAAGCTTTTGTGCTTCAAACACCACCACAAAGAAAGTAAAAGACAACTCATAGAATGAGGAAAACATTTCCAAGTCATATACCTAATAAGAACTTGAATCCAGAGTAAAGAACTATTCCAACACAATTGAAAAGATTTAATTTTTTTATGTGCAAAGGACTTGAATAGACATTTCCCGAAAGAGGATATATAAATGGTCAATGATAAACACAGGAAAAGTTTTTCAATCTCATTAGCCACCAGAGAGATGCAAATAAAAACCACAAGAGACCACTTCCATCCACACCCACTAGGATGGCTAGAATCAAAAATAACAAGGGCTGGCAAGGATGTGGAGAAGCTGGAAGCCTTGTGCATTGCTGGTGGGAATTCAAAATGGTGCAGCTGCTGTGGAAAACAGTTTGGCAGCTCCTCAAAATGTTAAACATAGAATTACCATATGATCCAGCAATCCCGCTTCTGGGGCTATACCAGAAAGAACTGGAAGCATGGACTCAGATACTTTCCCAACAACGTTTATGGCAGTATTGCTCACTATAGCCAAAAGGTGAAAACAACTTAAGTGTCCATCAACAGAAGAATGGATGAAGTGTCATATATACCTAATATTATTGAATATTAGTCAATAATAAAAAGAAACGGAACTCTGGCATGTGCTGTGACATGGTCATCCACGTTTTCAGCATTATGCTAAGTCAAATAAGCCAGACACAAAAAAGACAAACACTATATGATTCTACTGTATGCGTTACCTAGAAGAGGCAAATTCATAGAGACAGAAAGGAGAGGGATGAAGTGGAGAGGGGAATAAGGAGTTAATTGTTTAAAGTATTCAGAGTTTCTATTTGGATGATGAAAAGTTCTGGAATAGATGTGGTGATGGTTATGCAATATTGTGATTGTGCTTAATGCGACTGATTTGTAAACTTGAAAATAGCTAAAGTGATATACATTGTGCTGTATGTATCTTACCACAATAAAAATTGAAATTAAAGGAGGCAGTGAGAACGTGAGAAACTGGAGCTCCCATACATCACTAGTAAGAATAGAACAGTCTGGCAGCTCCTCCAGATATAAGACATGGAATTACCATTTGACCTATCAACTCCACTCCCAGAAATACCTAAGAACATACATCCACACAAAATTTTTACTTAAATGTTCATAGTAGTGTTTGCATAATGGCCCCAAAGTGGAAAATAAACCCAAATTCCCATCACAAAATTTGATATACACACAACTGGATATTATTCAACAATTCAAAAAAGCGAAAAGAACGAGGTATTGGTACTTGCTATAATATGAGTTAATCTGGAAAACTAAACAGTAAAAGAAGCCAGGTGGGCAAGACCACATAGGTATGGTATGGCTCCATTTATGTGAGATGTCCACAATCAGCAAATGTATAGGGACAGAAGCTAGGTCACTGTTAAAGGAAGAGGAAGAATGAAGAGTGACTGCTACTGAGTATGGGGCAGGGTGTTGTTTGGTTTATTCTGTTTAGGGCTTTTGGTTTTTTGGTTTTAGGTTTTGGTGTGTGTGTTTGTTGGGGTTTTTTTATTGTTGTTTTGCTTGGTTTTTATTTTGAGATAGGATCTCACTATGTAGCTTGGCCTCAAACTTACAACCCTTTTGCCTCAGCTTCCTGAATGCTGGAATTACAGGTATGCATTTTCACATCCAGTGAGTGTGAACTTTCTTTTGGGGGTTATAAAAATGCCCTCACTTTAGATTCTGGTAATGATTATTAATTCTGTAAAGTAAAAATCATTTCATGAATTGTACATGTGAAATGAGTGAATCTTACAGTACCTAAATTAAATTTCAATAAATCTATTTTAACAAAATAAACTGAAAGGAAGGCCCATACACCTGTTCCAGCCTCAGCATTTATTAATCTGTGGTTAATTTCTTTTCATTCATACCCACACGTGCTCTTCCTCACCCCCATATTATTTTGAAGAAAATGTCAGACATCTTCTAGCACAGAACTTAAAGCCAGAGAATTAATTCTGCACTGTGGTTGCCTGGCTGCTTTGTTCTTGGCTGTGTACCATCCAAGCTTGGTTCTCCTGCCTTCCTGGAAATGTTGCAAATGATATAATACCTGGAAACAAATCCCTTTCTGCTTAAACTTCTGCAACTAAGAAACTTGACTGCTGTAGCCAAAACTGACATTGACCTCTAATACATATTCATCCACAGAGGGTGTTTTGATGGAGCTGCAGTGTATAAAAAACAGTGCTTGATGGACTGGAGACATTGCTTAAGTGGTAGAGCACTTGCCTACCCAGCATGAGGCCCTGAGTTCAAACCCTAGTGCCGCCAAGTCAAATAAAATAATTAAAAACGGTGGTTGGAAAGCTGTTCACCCATAATGAAAACTCCTCAGAAGCCCAGAAGCCTGTGGGGTGTCAGGTAGAAAATTAGGTGTGTTGGAGGATTGAAGGAGGTATCATTCGTTCCCAGGAAAAACCCTGATACTAAATAAAGACCTGATGGCGGGTGATAAGTTAGACATATCATTGTGTTGGTTTCCTCTGGCCTTGGCTTCTATTCTGACTCCCCAAGGAGGAATCTTTCTCTTTCCTGAAAGGTCATGACTGAAAGCACCATTCCCTTGCCCTTGTGAGTTGGCTGATTCGTTGGCGCCCACCGTCAGATCCTCTGAGCAACCTGGACTCACCCCAGCTCTGCCCTACATCTTGGGTAAGCTGGGTAGGCTCTGACTCACTTCTCCACCCACCACATTTTTAATGGAATCAATGGGCTTTGTGTGGTCTGGGTCTTTAGAACCCAACTGGCCTGTGTTCAGTTCTGGGATTGTTACCACATGACCTTCAGGAACATGCTCCACCTTGCTGAGCCACTATTGCTTCATCTGTAAAACAGAAAAACAGCTCCTAATTTATATGTCTGTTGAAAGGATGTCATGAAGTAGGCCCCTATGTCAATCCCTATACGAAATAGCTATTCCACAATTGTTGTTCCCATCCTATCACCTTTTGTTAATATCAAATTGAGTTGGACCTGGTATTGGCACTTCTCAATAAGATAAGGTTGTGTTCTGTTATTGTTTTGATTTCAAGGAATGCGCTCAGTACCATTTCAAACTATATTACTTTTAAATAGTAATAATAAGAGTAACAATAGTAAACATTTATTGAGTGCTTGCTCCATAGCGGGCACGGTACTAAGAGATTTTAATACTCCATTTCATCTTCTCAGCCTCATGAATTGAGCATTATTTTAGAGAACAGAAAACTCAGATTTGAGGTCCATTAATTCACCCAACATCATAAAACTAGCAAATGACATTTTATCCCACTTGCCTGTTACTAGAATCTTCCAGGGGCTTTTCCCTGACCTGTTCTGAGTGCTGCCTCTAGACTACTCAAATCCCAAGCCGCCTAAAGAGGAGCACTGCTCCTACCAAGCCTGGGGTCAGTTTTTATCACTGTGATGGTGTATACAAAGCTTCCAGGCTTAGACCACCATTACCTAGGTTTAGAATTTTCCTGCTGCCCTGACTCATCTCTGCTGCTTAGCTCCCATGGTTACCCCATCCTCTTGACTTGACCCAACACCTTGTTTGGAATTCGACTCAGCAGATCCCTGATTCCACGATACCTTCCTGGTCATGGCTTTGCCTCAACAACAGGTCTCTAGGAACTTGCCTGGTTGTTTGTTTGTTTGTTTGTTTGTTTGCAGTACTGGAGTTTGAACTCATGACTACACCTTGAGCCACTCTGCCAGCCCGTTTTTTGTGATAGGTTTTTTGAGATAAGGCCTCCTGAACTTGGGCTGGCTTCAGACTTCAATTCCTGATCCCTGCCTCCTGAGTAGCTAGGATTACAGGTGTGAGCCACTGGTGCTTCCTGGTTGTTGACCATCCATCCTACCTACACCATCATGGCCTGACATTTGTGACCTATATGTTCCGTGATTTCAGCTTGACCACCACAGTAGGAAGCTTCTGAAATGATTCCCAATGGCTCTTGGGTTCATAAATGGTTCCATTCGTGTGCTTTTAATCCTCTTCCCTAAGTATCTCTTTCCAAAAAGCTGACTTCTGTCTAGCACATGCACACACACACACACACACACACACACACAAACACACACACACAGTCTTTCTCTCTCTCTCTCTCTGTCTGTGTCTCTTCCTCTCTCTCCTTCTACTTCTCTCCCATCCATCTCTCCTCCCTCCCTTCTTCCCTTCCTTTCTCTCTCTCTCTTTCTCTTTAATACCTGGGACAACCAACTTTTTTGGGAAGGAGGGCTGGGGTTTGAACTCAGGGCTTCGTGCTTACAAAACAGGCACTCTATTACTTGAGGCACACCTCCAGCCCATTTTTCTCTGGTTATTTTGGAGATGGCATCTCACAAACTTTTTCCCCAGGCTGGTCTTCCAATCTCAGCCTCCCAAAGTAGCTAGAATTATAGGCATGAACCACCAGTGCCTGGCTGGCAACTAACTTTATAAAGAGAAAAACATTTATTTAACTCACAGTCCAAAACTAAGTGAGCTGATCTCATTGTTCCCTCTCCCTCTCTCTCTCTCTCCCCCTCCCTCCTTCTCCCCAAGCAAGCTTCTGTGTTGCCAGCTGGAACTGAGGGCATCCTGCATGCACAGTCAGTGAGGAACTGAGGTCCTTAGTCCAAAGGCCTGTGAGGAACGGAATCCTGCCAATACCCAGGGAGTGAGCCTGGAGGCAGATCCTTCCCCCGGGAGCCTCAAGATGACTGAAGCCCCAGCCTAACAGACACCTTGACAGGCTGAGGATCCAACTAAACCTCATCCAGATTCCCAGCCCACAGAACTCACGAGGCAATGTGAGCACCACTCAATGTGGGGGTAATGGTTATGGAGTACTAGGTAACCAATGCAGTCCCTGTCTCAGGGGTCTTCCCAAGTGGACCCTTCCTCTGTACCTTCACCTTCCAGCCAGCCATGTCAACACTATATCCCTAGGGCCACCTGCTAAAGGGATTATATCAGTCAACTTTGTGTTACTACCTGTGACAACTAACTTTATAAAGAGAAAAGTTTTGTTTAACCCAGAGTTTTGGAGGTTCAAGTCCAAACTATAAGTAACAAGTAAGCTGATGTCATTGCTTTGGTCTCTGGTGAGGACAGTGGCTAGCAGTGGCAGGAGTGTGTGTTGGAGCAAGTGGTCATCTAGAGCCAGGGAGTAGAGAGAGAACAGTTGGGTTACACATACCCTTTGACAGCACCCCTACTGGGCCACTAGGCTCCACTTCTTAAAGGTTCCCCAGAACTTCCCAATATCACCTCCCTGAGGACTAAGCCTTTGCTTATGTATCTTTGGGGGACACCCAAAGGATATAACTAACATCCCCCAAATGACTTAATTCCTTTATACAAAGATGCATTAGAACATGGTTACTATCGCGTGAATCTCGGTGTCACCCTAAAAAACTCATAGGTTGAGACTTATCCCCTAAGGTGATGGCTTGAAGAGGGGAGGCTGCTGGGTGTGACTGGCCATGAGGGCTCCAGGGATTAGTGGTATTGGGCCCTGATTATTCCATTTTGCTCTTCTGCAAGAGACACCATGTGGGAAGCAGGGAGCCACCCTCAGATGTGGAATCTGCTGCTGCCCTGATCTTGCACTTTCCAGGCTCCAGAACTGTGAGAAAATAAATTTCTGTTACTTATAAATCACTCTGTCTGTGGTATTTTATTAGAGCAGCAGGAACAGACTATGACAATAGCTAAGGACAATTGAATTGCTGATGAGTAGAAAATGGGCTTATTCTTTAAGGAAGTACAGACTCTGTGGGGCAATATCATCAACAAGGGAACACAAATTGGTCCCTGGGAAGGAAAAAAAAAAATCTTACTGTTTTTGCATATAAAATTAACATATGCCAGGTGCAGTGGTATACATCTGCAATCCCAGCACTCAGGAGGCTGAAGCTGGAGGACTGCAAGTTTAAGGCTAACCTGATCTACATAGCAAGACCCTGTCTCAATACACACACACACACACACACACACACACACACACACACAGCTTAAGGACCCAACCACCTATGGGTACTCTTGACCCTTACATTTCCCCATGATGGAGCTTAGTGTACCGTTTCTGATTTCCTTTTACTTGTCAATAAATCTGTCAGGGATGTGACACACACTAGGTGACCTTTCTCCTGGGCTGTTTCACCCCAGGCTCTGAGAGGCCCCAGTCAGCACCAGGCTGCCGGACTTCAGCTCCAACCGGTGTCCACTCTGCTCTGCTCTGCCTGGAAGGGAGGGGTGAGTTTTGTTCTCCAGCGTGGTTTGGAAAGACCTCTCCCTCCTCACTGTCCTGCTTCCTCAGTCCTGGGATCATGAAGAGTCAGAGGTGCTGTTGATCCTCAAGGACTGGCTCCAGCAAGACCCACTGAGCCACACTCAGAACCTCCAGGCCCTGTAACTGAGCTCAGCTCCTCACGCTGGGTCAATTTCTGTCTGGGAGCAAGCTTCCTCTCACCAGCCTCCCTGCTCAACTCACAAGGCATGTCATGCATAATTAACCCCAGATGCAACCACTGCTTGCTGCCCCCTCTCTAGAAAAGATATCAAAGCCCTAATGGAAAGTGATGGGTACAAATCAAACCTGGGATGGGGCTAGGGTGCTGACCTCACAGTCCCGGGGAATCTGAGCATGGCTCTCACTCAAAAACAACCACCATAATTTGAAGATCTATGTTCTGGTACAATTTAGGAGCTCTCATTACTTAGTAAAAATGTTCGTCATTAAGTATCCTTGTTGGATTGCTGATAGGATGAAAACAATGCCTGGCACACAGAAAGCGCTCAATAAATACTATCTCCATTGACTAATATGTCCCATTTTGGTAGACATTCTCGTATACATAACAGTGGCAGACTCAATGTGTCTCCTACCCAAAGTCATTTTTCTCTCCCTTCTTCCCTGCTACAGAAATGCTGGGTGTTCATTTCCCCAGGCCCCCTCCCAGAGAGATAGCCATGGTCTAGTTCTAGCCAAAGAGATGTAAAGGGAAATTTATGCTCCCTTTTATAAGAGAGATGTGTGAAAACTCATCTCTTCTCTTCATGCTTTGAGTACTGCAGTGTGAAGACGTGATGCTGGAAAGTGAAGAGCTATTTGTTACCAAGAAGGAAGAGCTACATGGATACAGACATTTAAACTCAATGCTTTGATATTCTTTTTTTTCAGTACTGGGATTTGAACTCAGGGCCTCATGCTTACTAGGCAGTCTATCACTTGAGCCATTCCACCAGCCCTGTTTTGTGTTGGGTATTTTCCAGACAGAGTCTCTCAAACTATTTTCCTGGGCTGACCTCTAACATGATCCTCCTGATCTCTGCCTTCTGAATAGCTAGGATTGCAGGTGTGCGCCCAGCGAAAAGTATGTTAAGTAATCCAATAAGCCAAGGTATCTTTACAACATGAATAACCTGTGACACAGTATTTTTCTCATTTCATAGGTGAATAAGCTGAAAGCAATGTGACTGGAGTTTTGAAGCTATATTATCTAACTTAATCCTCATAAAAAGCTCTTCAAGGCAGGTTTTCTCTCCATTTACAGATTTCTTCACAAGTTTACAAGATAAAATAATACCCAGTCTCATACAATTGATACACAGAAGAAGCAGGACTTAAACACAATTCTAAATACAGCATTCTTATCCAGGCATAAATGTGCAAGCCTGTAGTTCCAGCTACCTAAGAGGTTTGAGGGGGGAAGATCACTTGAGCCCATGAATCTGAGACCAGCGTGGGCAGCACGGTAAGACCTTATCTCTAAACACACACACACACACACACACACACACACACACAAAAAGACATTCTTCCCAATGTTCTTTGGTGCTCTTTCTCAGCATTAAAATCCTTCTGGACATTTTATTAACCATTCCTGATGTTGAATAAATGAAGATGCAATAACCCTCATTCAGGTCATGCCAACCTGAGCATAAGTATTTTCATTGCTTAGAAAGTGCATTTGCTAACCAACTATTGGTCACAATGAACAACAGTGGTTACAGCTGGATGAAATTCACAGTCCTAAGACCCATGTGCCAATGGATATTTCTGTCTTTCGGCTCTCAGATAATTTATATTCCCAATCTACCCTTCAACTGGTAATTACCCAGCGTCTGTTCTTTTTAAATCTTTATTATTTTTTATTCTCACCCAGATGTGGAGTTGAGTGGCAGTGATTTCGGGGTTTTAGTGAGAGGTCCAGCTGCTAGGTTTGGGAAGTATCCACGTTTTGTTTCTTTTCAAATGGAATTTACGATGAGGCTCTGATGAATAGGACCCTTCTCTCAGCCCTGCCCTCTTTGCATGTGTTTGAGTCTGTGATATCTTTGGTTTAATTATGAGGCTGTGTCTCTTGCTAGGAAATTTATGTGATGACTGTCACCAAGATCCCAGAGCCAGGATTAGGGATTTGTGATCTAAACATCCTTGACTCTCTGCAATATATCCAGAGTGAAATTGGGAAGATCAGGTAGCTTGTTAATTTCAAACTCTAACAGACAGAGTTTCAGGAAAAGTCTTCTGCCTGTAGTGAATGGCAGACATGGGGATGGAGCCAAGAGGAGGAGGCAGGGGTGAGGATAGATGGGAGAGGGAAGAAGGGATGGGTGGGTATATTCCCATAGATAGGACCTTGCATTCTGTGCCTTTGTTGCTCAGAAATTGCAGCCACTTGTCTAATAAACTTGGTTAAACTTGAAGCAGGATAGATAGATGAGGAGACAGTGAAATTATATTTTAATCAATATTTAAAAGGCAAGACTCTGACACTGGAACAAGGAGAGCCAGAGCAGAAGGCCCCCCATCTTTTAGATGCTAAGTTACAAAAACTGGGAGACAAAGAGGAGCTACCTGCTTCTGCTTTCCTCCTGAGATGTTAAGAGCTGCAAGGATCCTGGGATGGGTGGAGAAATAACCACATTAGGAAAGGGAAGTTCTAAAGCATCTCTGATTTAGGTACGATTTGGAAGGGTGACCCCTCCCTGTCAGCCATCTCAGCCACAGAGCCCATTATCTTTGATCACATGAATTCACCCAGCTCTCCACTATAAAACTAAGAGTTGGGGAGCACCATTTGGAGTCTTTGCTCCCATTTGCTGTGTGGGGAACAGGAAATGTTTCTCTCTCTTCCTGCCCCCCCCACCCCATCTATACTTTATCCTGTTATATTAAAATAAATCCTTGCTAAAATTTTCACCTTGTGAGACTCCTTGTTGTAAGACACCTTGAAATGCTTTTCAATGTTTGTGGATCTCAAGGACCTGAGATTTTGCGTGGAAATTGGGAAGCTGTGGGAGCCCCCTCATCTGTCCTCCTGTTTCAAAACTTATTTCTTCACTATTTTTTTTTTGGTGGCACTGGAATTTGAACTCAGGGCCTCAAGCCTGCTAGGCAGGTGTTCTACCATTTGAGCCACTCTGCCAGCCCACTTCTTGGCTTTCTAACTAGATCTTAAGTTCCTTGAATTCAAAAGCCATTGTAATTATTTCTCTCCATGTTATAAATCACCCCAAATTCATCAACCAGAAGTCACAGTGGTCATTTTATTAACACTCATGGCTTTTGTGGCTCAGCTGAGAAGTTCCACCACTGATCTCATGCAGTTGCAATTGGAGTGTCTACACACCAAGAAATTCTTTCCTCAAGGAATTTAGGGCCTCTCTGGGTAGGGAAGTTTGAGCTTCCTCATAGCATGGTGGCCTCAGAGGCAACAGGACCACTCACACGCTGAAGGGAGTATTGCAGAGGAGGGTGGCAGTTGTTTGTTGTGACCATTTGAGGTTGAGTGGAATAGGGAAAATTTGGGATTAAGACTCCTCCCTGACACACCATCAGAGCTCCATTGTAATTACAGTAAGTTAGAAAGAATGGGAACTTCCTCCCTCAAGGGTGGGGCACATGAGAATTAACATGGGTGTATATGGGAGTCTGCCCAGCTGCTCCCCCTGGCTCTAAGATCTTTGGAGCCAGGTAATCACATACCCTCACCTGGTTGGGGAACCACCCATGTTCCCTCCCCACTCATTGATTACTGGATGGGAATCACCTTGTTCTCCCCTTCCTCTAGGTTATTGTAGGTTTTAAAAGCACCTGAAGAGCAGAAACATGCTCTCTGGGCTTCCAGCTTCTATCTGGGCCTCACCATGCTTCACTTTGTATTTCTCTTCCCCAACTTTTAATAAACTCCCTTTCCACCCACATGTCCTGCCCCGGATTCTTCCCAGTGGGATACAAAGAATTAGGAAGTCTTCTGATCACAGACTGCACCACCACCATTAACACTTCTGTTGTACTGGTCAAATAGATGCACCTAATTTCAAAGGAAGGAGACATAGACTCTCTTCTCTCTTTCTTTTTTGAGCAGTACTGGGGTTTGAACTCTGGGCCTCCTGCTTGCTATGTAGGCTAGTAGGTGTGCTACCTCTACTTGATCCACTCCACCAGCCCTAGACTCCACCTCTTAATGGGCAGAGTATCAAGGTGATATTATAACAAAAGCTTCTGGGATGGGCGGTGGGGTGGGGGGGAGGATCATGGTGACCATATTGGGATATAAGACTTCCTGTTGCCCTTCATACCTAATTATTGATTATTCCTTTTTTACCTCTCCCATAGCCCTGTCACTGAGCAAATGTTATAAAACTACCTGATGCAATTCAATGCCATAAATTATGCATCCAGAACCTGCTGTTCATCCATTTGATAATTGCTCATTCAGCACATACTGGTGTCAGGCATATTGGATCAGCACAGGGGACACCATGGTAGGCAACAGTGCCTGCCTTTGTGGATTCTATCACCTGCTGAGGAAGAAACCAGCAATTATTGAATAATCAAAAAAAATGTGTCAGGACAAATTTTATGAAGGGGAAAAGCCATGGGGTTCTAAGTTGAGTATTTTATTAGGGCAGAGTACTGGGTGGGAGGGTGGGAGAGAGGGATAACCTGAGGAATCCACTGAAGGAGGGTGAATAAAACATGCATCAGGCTGGCAGAGTGGTCAAGTGGTAGAGCACCTGCCTAGCAAGCGTGAGGTCTTGAGTTCAAACTCCACTACTTGAAAAAAAAAATTAATGCACCAATCAGGCAGAGACACAAAAGGAAGGCCAGGGAGCCTGAGCACAGGGGGCCTGGGAAGTAAAAAGTTTCATAGATGTAATAGAAGCTTGGGGTGTGCAGGTCAGGAGGCTACCTGGGGACATGTCGACATGTGGGCATCCCAGGAAGGATCTCCTCAGGATTCTGGTAGCAGATGGCACCTTGGGGTGAGCCCAGGAAGGTCACCCAGAAATGATGAGTGCTGCTGCCTCTGCTCTTCTGTCTTCCAAATCTCACACCAAAGCCTCTCGTGGAACAGTGTTACTCAGTGCTATTAGGGCAAGGGATCTGGGAACACAAAGCCCCTGAGCGTGGTGTCCCCACATGTGTTGGATCACAGGCAGGGCCAGGATTCAGGTGAGCTGAGGCGGCTCCCACAGTGCAGGAGACACTCCTAAGTCACCCCTACACTTGCACAACCCTGAGAATATATGCCTCTAAAAACTTTGCACCCTAGTCCCAGTTGTGTAAGGACGGGTTTGGAGCCGTCTTCTGATGGGGAGCAGCTGCCACCACCAGCAAAGGCCTCTGGATCAAGGAAGGGTCCCTGGAGAGAGCATGTCCCAGCCGAGAACAGGGTTGGCCAGGTGAAGGGAAGGACAGCAGTACCTTTTTTTAGGAGAAAGCAAAGATTTATTAGGATACCATTTAAAAGGAAAGAAGATGGCGGTAGCTGGGCAAAAAATTGATACTGCTGTACCAACATGGGGTTGGGACAGGCTTTTATAGAGTTTACTTAGAATCTTGCTGATTTTGTGGGGGGGCGGGTGGAGGGGGACTGGGATTCCCACATACTCTACTGTTTGAGCCACACCTCCAGTCCATTTTGTTCTGGTTATTCTTGGAGATGGGGTCTTGTGAACTATTTGCCTGGGCTGGCCTGAAACTGAGATCCTCTCAGCCTCATTCTCCTGATAGCTAGGATTACAGGTATGAGTCACCAGTGCCTAGCTGGTTGTTCCTTTTTAATGGGCTTTGTTGATTGGTTGTTTTTTACTCAGCTCTTGGTTTGAATTTGGCACTAGAGCTTGGCTATTTCCTCAGTGCAGCATTCTGTGTGCTGGGTTCCTCCTTCCACCTGGTTCTTTTTTTTTTTTTTATTCATATGTGCATACAATGTTTGGGTCATTTCTCCCCCCTTCCCCCTGCTCCCTCCCTTACCTCCCCCCCACCCCTCACTACCAGGCAGAAACTATTTTGCCCTTATCTCTAATTTTGTTGAAGAGAGAGTATAAGCAATAATAGGAAGGAACAAGGGTTTTTGCTAGTTGAGATAAGGATAGCTATACAGGGAGTTGACTCACATTAATTTCCTGTGTGTGTGTGTTACCTTCTAGGTTAATTCTTCTTGAACTAACCTTTTCTCTAGTTCCTGGTCCCCTTCTCCTATTGGCTCAGTCGCTTTAAAGTATCTGCATTAGTTTCTCTGCATTGAGGGCAAAAAATGCTATCTAGTTTTTTGTGTGTCTTACCTATCCTCATACCTCCCTTGGGTGCTCTTGATTTTTATCTTGTGATCAAAGTCCAATCCCCTTGTTGTGTTTGCCCTTGATCTAATGTCCTCATATAAGGGAGAACATACGAGTTTTGGTCTTTTGGGCCAGGTTAACCTCACTCAGAATGATGTTCTCCAATTCCATCCATTTGCCAGCGAATGATAACATTTCGTTCTTCTTCATGGCTGCATAAAATTCCATTGTGTATAGATACCACATTTTCTTGATCCATTTGTCAGTAGTGGGGCTTCATGGCTGTTTCCATAACTTGGCTATTGTGAATAGTGCTGCAGTAAACATGGGTGTGCAGGTGCCTCTGGAGTAACCTGAGTCACATTCTTTTGGGTATATCCCCAAGATTCCACCTGGTTCTTGGTGTTGTGTTCTTGCCATGTGTTTGTAAGGTGGGGAGGGGTTTCTTTCACATCTCCTCTGACAAAACAACAAAAACAATCCTGTTTTTAGTGAGGCAAAGGTCTCCTCTTCTTGGAACTACTTCATGTTGGGTAGAGATGTCTCTGGCACAGGGTTATGAGCAGTCTGTAGGGACATGGTGGAGTCTAATTAAGTACTGGAATAAAAGTTTATGGAAGCCTGGTCCAGGGGTCTAAGAGGTACTGAAGGGTCAGGCAGGCAGATGGTGGGGAAAGGAACCCACATTGTTGCATCATTTTTAATTTTATGGCTCAGAGTCCATTAAGTTTAATTTTGTCTGGTTTATAGGTGACATCCTAGTATCTCAAAAAAAAAAAACTGCTGCTAAGGTTGTTATTGTTAGAAGTGGTACCGCTCTGCCTCCAGGTTATCCTCCAACACACAAAGATGGCGACCCTGAGGAAGGTCAGAAGGGATTTGAAAGTGGAAGTAAAGTCAGAGGATGCCAGTGCTGGTGGCTCAAGCCTATAATCCTCACTATTCAGGAGGCAGAGATCAGAAGGATCAAGGTTCAAAGCCAGTAGGGGCAAATAGTTCACGAGACGCTATCCTGAAAAAAAAAATCACAAAAAAGGGCTGATGAGTGGCTCAAGATGTAGGCCCTGAGCGCAAACTCCAGTTCCACAAAAAAAAAAAAGAAGAAGAAGAAAAGAGTCACCTACAGCTTACACCAATGATCCCCAGCCACCTGCTGCCAACTGCACAGTGTGTTGAAAGTGATAAGGAAGGGACAAACAGGCCCTTTACTTATGGGGTACAGTGATGTAGGAACGGGAAGATAAAGTCCCTGGAACGATAAAATTCTGTACGCTCCAAATCCCTTACAGGCCACCATGGTGTCATGGATTTCTGAGCTGAGGGTTAGTAAAAGAATTCACTGAGACAGAAGAGTAAGAGAAAGTAAAGATTTATTAGGACCTTGTTTAAAAGGAAAGGAAATGGCAGGCAGCTAGGCAAAGGAGCATAGTCCTATAAGACCTGACCTCCCCTGTGGGATCTGACTTGGCCTAGCCTCCACATAAGTTGTAAATTTACTCCCCCTACCCCTTGTCAGGCCACCAGCAGCAGAAGGGCAGGGCTTTTTGCTTATTCTGTAAACTGCTTTAACCAATTGCAGCCTAGGCTCAGTGTTACCAGAGCTTCTGATTTCGCAAGAGAAAACACATATCTGCATTTTTATGTCAAATCAGATGTTTAAATATTGGCAAATAATAATTTTTTCCTTTAACACTGAGCTTGTTGAATTAATCAGAGGCCAGAGATCTCTAATTTGTGACTTCTGGCCTTCTGGAAAGAGAGAGCGGGTTCAAAACCTTGTGTGGAGAGGGATGTGGGAGCATCGACAGCCCCACGAGGCCAGATCCCAGCCACCAGGGGGGGCTCAAGGCTTCCTCCCTCGGATCACACCTATCACCCTCCACCCTAATGGAGCAAAAATCCAAGGTGAGGCACATCTGAAGTGACAGGCAAAGTTATCCAAGGCTGTCAGGTCCATGTGTCAAGGTCTCTTCAGATTTCTTTTAGGCATTCAGTATTGGGGTTGTGGTTCCTGCCTCTCAGACCCATGGTGCCTAGGTGCGTTCGAGTAGTGTCCACCTGCAAAGCCAAGGATTTGCAGGGAAGGCTAGGGTGGAAGAAGGGCCCAACAAGTCCCAAGGTGGGATCCTGACCAGAGAGGTTGAACATCTTTGTTGTGAACCACCGTAAGAAGACAGGCAGCTTGTCAATATTATGAGGCCCCACATTGTAGTCTGAATGTCCCCAAGTTATGTGTTAAAATCTAATTCTGGTGGGCTGGTTTTAAGAGATGGGGCTTTTATCTGATGACTAGATCATGAGGACTGTATTCTAATGAAATGTGTTAAGGCCTTTTTCAAAAAGGCTTGAGGACTAGATTCATAGGTTCATTCCTATAGTTCCAGCACTTGAGAGGCTGAAGCAGGAAGATCACAAGTTCAAGGCCACCCTGGTCTACATAGACAGACACTTTTTCGAAAGAAAAAAAATAAGAGAGCCTTGTGGGAGCCCCTGGCTTCTTCCAACATGTAAGGACACATAGCAGTTGCATTCTATGAAGAATGGATCCTCACTGAATCTATTGGTACCTTGACCTTGGATTCCCCAGTCTCCAGAACTGTCTGAACTGGAGAAATAAATTTCTGTTGCTTTATAAAATTTCTGTTACTCAGCCTATGATAGCTCATTGTAGCAGCCCAAACAGGCTAAGACATAGCCCCACATCCTTCTGTCTGTAAACAGGTTGTATCTTTACTTTTGTAGATAAAGACAACAAACAGACTTGGAAAAGTAACAAACCCAGGGCCACACAGCTGTGAGTGGTGGAATTTGATTCAAACCCAGAGCTGTCTGATGCCAGCGCCCATGTTCCGTGTACTCTGGCTTTGCCCAAGACTGAATGCCGTAGTAAACTATAGAAGGCCAAAATTGGACCCATGGAACTAGAAAGGGAATTTTAAGGTCACTAAGGTCACTAAGTTTGATGCCACATTGAACTGGAGACCCTTCTTTATTGCTTCTCTCAGTCACTAGTGACAGCTCTTCTGAATCAAACCAGCAAGGTCTCCCTCCCCTTATGTCTCTGTCTCATCTGACTGGAACCTTTGTCTCTCTACAGCCCTCTGGGCTGAACCCCTCATGGCTGTGTTCTCCCTTTCTCCTGTTAGACTCTATCACAGAAATGAGGCCCTTCTTACTCTAACAAGACATCTTTTATTTTAAAGAACCCCAGTTGGTGAACAGACTCTGCTGAGATTGAAATCAAGGAAGGAGGAAGGGGAAGCAAAAGTGATCAGAGTCCTTTGCTGGGACTCAGGGCCTGCCAGCATCTGGTGCCTTAAGGAGACCCAGGAAGAGCACCCTGAAGAAAAGATCATTAGGCTATGCCTTGAGGGCACTTTAAATCAGCTCACCTGCTATGGTGCTGAAGACAGGCTCTGAGAAAGAGCTGCTGGCTTCCCTCCGTTCTTGTTGCCTGCTGCAGCCTGCCAGAGTTCTCCCAGCTCCCTGGCTCCTTCTGTCTGCTCATCAGCTTGGCCAGAGAAGACATCACTCACTGGTGTTGGTAGAGGGAGAGCATAACAGTCCCCTGAGATGTGTGGAGGGTGGATAGTGGGCGAAGGGGTGGGGAGTAGGCCGGGGTCTCCTCACAGGTGATGGGGAGATACAATGTGGTCCCTTCCCTCCCACTCACTGTATTTTAACACCATCATGGAACTTGCCAGATTGCACACGTTCCGCTGATAAACCTCTCTCCAGAAAGGCTTCCAAGAGAAAGCACTCCTGTGAATGCACTAATCAGGTCCAATGAGAAGCCCTTTCTTCACCTTTCCCTGAAATGTGATAATCCCAGTTCTAATTTACTTATTATGCAACAGGAAAATGTCTTCATTAATCTTATAAGAAGAGCATATTAGCCTGCTTATGGATCTCATGTTTCCTTGTGAAATCATGAATAATATCAGTTCCTGTTAATAAATGGAACCCATAAGGAACATCAAGAATAATCACTTTATTAACATGCAGTGATTAACATTTCAAAAGCAACTTAAATAAATGCAGTGAGCATCTGAGTGGGACCCCAAGATAGTAATCTGGATGGAGCAAGACAGTGTTCATTTGAACCCAGGCAATTTAAAATTCGTGTTTTCAACCAGGCATGGTGGCACACACCTTAATCCCAGCACTTGGGAGGCTGGAGCAAAAAGGTTGTGAGTCTGGACCAACCTGGGCTACATAGCAAAACCCCGTCTCAAAAAATAATAATGGGAGGAGGGAGGTGGCCCAAACAATGTACACACATGCAAGTAAATGTAAAAATGATAAAAGAAAGAAAAAAATAATAATTAGTACATGAAATCAAATACATGATTTTTAAGGCAGCTGCTTACCAACGAGGTATGCACCAGCAAATCAAATCATATCCAAAAATCCCAGGTTATGATGAATGGGTCCAAGTTTCCTCCCACAAGTGTTTTTTCTACAAAGACAACAGGAACCGAGCCCTGACTTTCTCCTGAACGTTTCACGCCTATGGTGTCTTCAAGGAGATAGAGGCCGAAGCAGATGGCAAAGTCCCTTCTACAACAGGCGGTGAGGACCCTGGAGAGTACGGATTCTGTCAGCACCAGGGTGTTTTGTTTGTTATTGAGAAGGGGATCTCACGATGCTGCCCATGCCGGTCTTCTGCTCTTGGGCTCAAGCAGTTCTCCTGCCTCAGTCTTCCCAGTGGCTTGGATCACAAGTGAGTGCCACTGGGACCAACTTAAGTCTTATTTATTTTTTCTTTCTTCCCCCACCCCCTTTTTTTTTCCCCTGGAGTTTGAACTCAGGGTCTCACGCTTGTTAGGCAGGAGCTCTATCACTTGAGCCACACCACCAGCCCCTTTGGTGTTGGGTATTTTTGAGATAGGGTCTTTCAAACTATTTGCTCAGACTGGCCTTGAACTGTAGTCCTCCTGATCTCTGTCTCCCAAGTAGCAAGGATTACAGGCATGAGCCACTGGCATCTGGCTTAAAGTCTTATTTCTTAATTTGCTCTATGCTTTCAGAACTTCCCACACCACTGTGGTAAGTTAAATAAGGTCCCCCTACAAGACCTCTATATCCTAATTCCTGTGACATATTACATGTGTTGGGCAAAGAAGGAAAAGAAAAAGTCCTGGACTTGAGTTAAGACCTTGAGACAGGGAGATTGTCTCAGGTTATTTGGGAAGATCCCAAATAACACATGCATCTTTATAAAAGGGAGGCTGAGGGAGAATTCATTACACAAGAGGAGGCAGTGTGACCACAGACTTGAGAGATGTGTCCACTAGCCAAGGAATGCCGGTGGCCTCCAGAGGAGCTGGAAAAGGCAAGTAATAGATTCTCCCTGCTCAAGCCCTTGGGCAGAACACAGAGCTGCCAACACCTTGACTTCTTCCGAGTGAAACTGGAAATCCGTTTTGTTTTAACCTGCTATGTTTATAGCAGTTTATTACAGTAACAGCTAAAAACAAAGAAAGCCACCTTCATGATTCTGCCATATCTGTCACAAAGAGCATTTTTATTAACATCTTTGTTCAGATCAATTCTGAGTTAACATAGCTATCTTTTTTCACCTTGTCCTAGCAACGATACTTATGAAGTCACAAGTTTGAAATACATAAATATTCAATTCCCCATGTTCCCCACAATTATCTAATGAACTGCCAGACCACTCATCAAAATGACCCCCAATTTGTGAAACACTTACCCAGCTCCACACAGCTTGGGAAGAAGCCACATTGCAGCTGGGCTTTCAAAACTGCTCTGTTGAGTTCAAATTTCACTTGAAAATGATCAGAAGAAAGAAAGAATCAGCCTCTTTAAAAATAGAAGCCATTGCTCCTGCAAAATTTCACAGAACCAGATTTTCAAATGAGGAATTTAGCAAAATCTTAAATCATTCTTGGTTGAGTAACTACCCTATATAAGAACTTTTAAAGGAGAAAGAGGGAGCCATGGAGTATGCTAGTAGGACCTGGTAGCAGAACCTAACCAGAATTGCCCCCATTTTCTCTTTTCTGTGTTAGAACAGAGAGATTTATGGGTGAAGCAGGAATTGCTGGGCAAGGAAAGGTGTGAGGGGTTTATTGCTGAAGAAGGCTGAGGTGAGCCAGGCACCAGTGGCTCATGTTTTGAAGCCAGTCCCAAGCAAATAGTTTGAGAAAGACCTTATCTCAAAAATACCCAACACAAAAACAGTGGTAGAGCACCTGCCTAGCAAGCATGAGGTCCCAAGTTCAAATCCTAGTGCCCCTCCCCAAAAAAATGCTGAGGTGGTAGAATTGATAACTGGGGAAGAAACTACCAAAGTTACAAGGTCTCTGGTGACTCAAACAGATGGACAGAAAGCAGCAGACTTTCATTCCAAAAGTTGAAGGTGCAGAAATGGACCTAGCCAGGAAAACCTTCAACTCCAGAAGTCTTGCTAAGACCTGAGAGTGGATATTGGTAAGCAATGGCTCTGATGTGAGTGTCCCCCCAGAGGTCCCCAGGGCAGCAGTGTTGAGGTGGGACCTTTGGGAGGTGACTGGGTCATGAGAGCTCAGGCCTCAGCCTCATGGATGGATGAATCCATGAACAGATTAGGGGACTGGCTTTGTTACACAGCAGCTCTCTCCAGCACATTTGCCTGTGTCGCCATGGGATGCCCCCTGCCATGTTATGATGCAGCAAGAAGGTCCCCACCAGATGCCAGCACCGTGCTCTTGCACTTCCCAGCCTCCAGACAGTGAGCTGAATAAACAAACCTCTTTCCTTTATAAATTACCCAGTCTCAGGTATTCTAGGATAGCAACAGAAAAGGAACTAAAATGGGTACTGACAGCTAAATTCTACTATATCTCCTCATTTCTTTCTTTCTTTCTTTTTTAATTATTTTATTTTATTTTGCAGTACTGAGGATCAAACCCAAAGCTGCATGCTAAGACAAGTGCTCCACACAGAAGTATACCCTCAACTCTTTCTTATTTCATTTCGAGGCAGGGTTTTGCTAAGTTGCCCAGGCTTGCCTCAAACTCTCGATCCTCCAGCTTCAGCCTCCCAAGTGCTGGGATTACAGGTGTGACAACCATACCCAGCTCCTCATTTCCTTGCAGACTGTTTCATCACAAGGCATTGTAGCACATGGGAAGTGATTCAAATATACTTGATAAGAAGACTGAGAAGTGACTAGATTATCTTGTTTTGTTTATATATTATTTCTACTGTTAAGAAAAGTCATTGGAAAACAAAGTTCTACTTTCTACTTATTATTTATTTATTTATCTTTTTGGCAGAACTTGAGTTTGAACTCAGGGCCGCGTGCTTGTTAAGCAGTCACTCTACCACTTCAGCCACTCCACCAACCCTTTTTTGTGTTGGGTGTTTTTGAGATAGGGTCTCAAGAATGTATTTGCCCAAGGCTGGCTGTGAACTGAGATCCTCCCCATCTCTGCCTCTGGAGTAGCTAAGATTACAAGTGTGAGCCACCAGCACCTAGCTAAAATTCTACTTTTTAATTCCAAAAGACTGATACCTTGGATCACAAGCCTATGAGCTGAGGCTCCACCAGCCCAACCTGGGAAAAACTAAGGCCCCTGAGCACCTGCCATCCTCATCCAGGATGAACCCTCTCCTTGCTGTGTCAGTCCAATGCTTACTGGAGGCTGTCGTGGGCCACAGTGATTTCGCCTTTGCAGGACCACTGCAGGACATTCCTTTGGGAAAATGTCTTCAAAACTTTTGGGTGCGGGGGTGGGGGGAAGTGGCACAAACAATGTGTACACGTGTATACATTTGTATCATTTGTAAAAATGATAAAAGAAAAGAGAAAAAAAAACCTATTGGGTAGGGAGCCAGGCTCTAGTGCTTCCTTCCTATAATCCTAGGTACTTGGGAGGCTGAGATTGGGAGGGTCATGATTCGAAGCCAGTCTGGGCAAATAGTTCTTGAGACCCCATCCTCAAATAAACAGAGCAAAATGAACTGGAGGTATGGCTCAAACTATTTGGGAGGACTGGGAAGTAGCTCAATGATAAAGCATTTCCCTAGCAGGTGTAAGGTTGTGGATTCCATCCTCATCTCACACACACACACACACACACACACACACACACACACACTATTGGGTAGAACTGAGCCAGTTCCATTTTCTAGGAGTGACCTTACATCACGGACTAAGCCAATTGGTATATTAGATCTCCTTGGCCACAGCAAATATTCAAGATAATCAAAGAGAATCAGGCTCAGAACTTTTCATTCTAAATGCCTCCAGAAAGTCTCTCCATACCTAGGTTTATGTTGAGAATCAGCAGAACTGGTGCCGCTGGGTGCCATGGTAACAAGAGAATAAAATTGACACAAAGGTGCATCAAATTAGAGGAAATCAGAGTTAAGATAGAAAGGTCACAACAATGTTTAAGACCCTAGATCCAGCCATGCCTGAAGCTTTCTCTCTCATAA
The DNA here is from genome assembly GCF_047511655.1 of Castor canadensis. Taxonomy (NCBI): domain Eukaryota; kingdom Metazoa; phylum Chordata; class Mammalia; order Rodentia; family Castoridae; genus Castor; species Castor canadensis. The sequence goes on along the minus strand of NC_133396.1, from coordinate 54,098,799 downwards.
CCCTACATTTATATAAATCAATACTTCTTTTCTCCCTGCCCTCAACCTTTTTTAAAGTCGGATTTTCACTGGGTGTGGTGGTACATGCCTGTAATCTCAGCTGAGGCAGGAAGATTGCAAGTTTGAGGCCAGCCTGGGCTATGTACTGAATTCTAAGCCAGCCTCAGCTACATAGCAAAAACTAAAATGAAATAAAGTTGAATTTTCTGTTATTTACATTTGAAAAAATACTGTTGAATGGGGCTGATGCAAGAAGCACTTCTGTAGGAACAGAGCATATACCTCTTGTAGACAGACACGTGAAAAGTATGCCTGACTGCTTTGGCTGGTGGCCTGGCCAAGTCTGGACTGGGCTACAGACCCACTAGCCCTGTCTGCTGGAATTCCTTATACAGGGAATAACCTGTACCACCAGGCTTAGAGACCCTGTGACTGAGAAAGATTTTCTCCTTGAAGTTGCTTACCTCCAAGATGGCCCCCAATGATGCTGGCTTCCTGGAATTCACACGCTTGTGTATTACTTGTAGGGCTGACTTAAACCACTAAGATAGTGTAGGCATAGGTTGTGTAATTTCTTAAAGCTAAGTCATGAAAGATATTGCAGCTCTGCCTTACTGGCTTTGGAATCACTCTGTCTGAGAAAGCCAGTCACCATGTCACAAGAAGCCTTATAGAGAGCTCCATGTGCAGGAACAGGGGCCTCCAGCCAATACGCTATCTTATAAGCAGATCCTCCAGTCCCAGTCCAACCTCAAGTGACCACACCAGGACCAAGATGGTGACTGTAAGTTCATGAGAGATCTCAAGCCAGAAGTACCCAACTCAGCTGCTACTGGATTTTTGATCCCCAACCCAAAGTGTTAAGAAGGTAAGAAATGTTTATTGTTGTTTGAAGGGGGGACTACATTTTAGCATAGTCGCTCCTACTACCATGTGGAAGGAAAGCATTCTTCTTCAGCTTCCCCAGTGCCATATCTTCCTCCTGGCCACATTCTCTGCCAGGCTCTTGCCTGGTTTCCTGGTGAGGTAACCCAGCCCCTGCTCCAGGCAGCTTCTCCATAGTTCTCTTTCTTCAGTTCCAGTTGGACACAGAGGCAGATCCTACAGTCCTAGCTACTTCAGAGGCTGACGCAAGAGGGTCACTTGAGCTCAGGTCAGGGCCAGCCTGTCCCACATAGGGAGACCCTGTCTTAAACAGAGAGAGAGGAGGAGGACAAGGAGGAGACAAGAAAGGGAAAGGAAGGGAAGGAAAAGGAAGGGAAGGGAGAAAGAGAGAGAAGGAGAAAGAGAAAGGGAGAAAAGAAGAAAGAAAGAAAGAAGAAAGAAAGAAAGACATGTATCTCCCTTCCACCTATTTCTGCCTCCTCCTCCACCTGAAGAAATGGCTTTTTATCCCTCTGTTCCTCAAGCATTGTCCCCCTGACAAACATTATGACAATTACAATGCAAAAGCCTTGTTCTAAGAAAGTCGGCTTCTTTACGTATCTCAATAAACTGGGGCGATTCTGGGTTGGTTGTGAGGCCATTAGCAGTTCCTGCTTTGTCTCACCTTCTTCCCAAAGCATGGAGGAGAATGAGTCTCTCACATCCCTCCCTTTCCTGGAGGAGTCCAGGCAGCCAGAGAGCTCTGTGAATTCTGATTTTTAGCAGGGCTTTGGCAGTGGCAGAAGAGGGCTGGGGAGCAGTATACCACCATCGTCATAGCAACGTGCTCCCTGGTGGGTCCGGGCTGCACTCCCAGGCAGGGGATCTGGCTCCCAAGTGGAGTGGGCATCTGAAAAAAAGGCGGGGCCGCCCCAGGAAACAGAAAGCGCTCAGTGAGCTTAGCTGGTGTCCCATCTCCACGGGCAGATGGCCAGTGGGCAAAACCAGCAAGCCCAGCCATCAGACAATAGGGTAAGTTGAATCTAAGGTCTGATCAGTCATCCATGTGACAGAGCTATCCCCTAAAAAGATATTCCTTTTAGTGCCATGGTCAGATCTGGGCTACAGGTGACTTCCTGCTTCTGGAAATGAAGGTCAACAAACTCATTCACCACGCCAGTGGTTTTCAAACTTGGCTGGACATTTACATCATTTGGAGATCTTTAAGAAATGGTGATGCAGGGTGTGTTGAGGGGCCATGGCTCAAGTGGTAGAGCAAGGCCCTGGGTTCAATTCTCAGTTGAGAACCAAAGAAAATGAAAAAGAAAGGGTGATGCCTGCTTTCACCCCCAAACAGTCTGACATCTCCACGTGATTCTTAGATAGCTAATTGTAGGAAGCGCCACAGCTCTAGGTCTAGGTTCTGAGCCAGGTCTGTGCATGAGATACACTAGACCTCCTCATTTCAAAATCTCCTGAGTTGGTTGTACGGATTTAAATTTTTCACAAACTTTCAGTAAATCTGGTGAGCGCTGGCACTGCCACCAGTAACCCAGCATGCACAAGGCAAAGCTTCCTCCAGAGAGGAGCCTATGGAATGGGGTGAATTGGAGGCTTGCCTAGGCCTTGCTTTATACTTCTTGGGGTTAACTCTAGATGGGGAAGTTGCACTGAAATGATTAAGTTAAAATTATTATTTGCAGAGACCAATAATGCTTAGGCATCATTATTTTTGAATGGCTCAATTTAAGGCCAACTTGCTAGGGGACAGTTGTTTCAAGAGGCTCCTGTAAGATTTTCACCAAGGCTGGGCTCAGGAGTCCCACAAGGATTTCAGCTAGCCAGCAGCTTCTGCCCCTGGAAGGTGGAACTCACTTGGGGCTTAAGTATTTGACCTGCTAACTACCTGGGGAAGGGCTACAGGTACAGAATCTTTGCTCATCGCTCCTTGACTTATTTACGAATACTTAACTTTCTTTTTAATCATTTTTAGATTATAAAAGTAATATGAGCTCATTGTAACTAATACATCAATGCCAAGATTTATAAAGAAAAGTTGATTCTCCTCCCACTCACCCCTCCCATCCCTAGCCTCTTCCCCCAGATGACCAATATTCAGCCACCTCATTTAATTTTGGTTAGGAAATGAGTTGTTCCCACATAAATGAATTTGCCCAATAATCAAAATTGTTCATTTTACTTACAAACACTTGAAATGGAGTCATTTAACCCTTATAGATGAAGATCCTCCAAAAAAAAATGACATGCTGAATTGACGTTTTTTATTATAAAAATTTTTATTAAGATATATTAATTATACGGGGGGATCCAAAGTGACAATTCCGATCATACTTGTATTGTACATTATTTACATTTTCCTCTGAATTGACTTTTAAAATGAAATGGAAGCTGGATGCAGTGGCCCATGCCTGTAATCCTAGCTACTGGGGAAGTAGAGATTGGCAGAATCAAGGTTCAAAGCTAGCCCCAGCAAAAAGTTCATGAAACCTCATCTCCACCAATATAAGTCAGGTGTGGTCATTCCAACTACTTGGGAAGGGTAAATAGGGAGATCATGATCCAGGCTGGCCTGGGCACACACAGGAGACCCTATTTGAAAAATAAGGCAAAAAAAGTGAGTCAAGTGGTAGGGCACTTGCAAGGCCCTGAGTTCAAGACTCAGTACCTCAAGAAAGAAAAAAGAAAAAACGGATCAGATAGATCAGGGATGGAGTGAGCCCAGTGTTAGAGCTTAGCATGAATGAGGCTTTGGGTTCAATTGCCAGCACCAAAAAGAAAAAACAAAACAACTTGTCATTCTTAGTACTTTATAGTTGAATAAAAGTGTCTACTTCATAAGCCACATCCAGCATGGACCTACTTTGCCTGTCCTAGTAAGTCTGTAAGATGCATAGAGCAGATGCTTCATTCTACTCTACAGATGAGGAAACTGAGGCTCTGCCTAGGAAGGGGAGAGTCAGGACTGGCATTCAGATTACTTGCTTTATGAGCTTAGTTCAGGATCTACTTGCTCAGCTCTGGCTCTATGCTTAGTATACTCATGAGAATCTATTACCAACATCTTTATTTGTTCTGTGGTGCTGAAGACTAAACCCAGGGCCTCACACCCGCTAGGCATACACTACCACCAAGCTGAGCTGCATCCCTAACTATTACCAACGTCTTAAAGATAGCTTTTTCTTTGGCAGTACTGGGGTTTGAACTCAGGGCTTCAGAGTTGCTAGGCAAGTGCTCTATCACTTGAATCACTCTGCCAGCCTTTTTTTGGTTATTTTAGAGTTAAGGTTTCTTGAACTATTTGCCTGGCTGGCATCAAACCACAATCCTCCAGATCTCTGCCTCCTAAGTAGCTAGGATTACAGGTATGAGCCACAGGCCTGGCTTAAAGAGCTATTGATCTGAGCTAAGTAGTTCTGGCTAAGATACTTTTTATTTATTTATTTCTGTAGTGCTATGATCTAACCAAGGCCCTTCCTCAGGCTAGGCAAGCATTTTACCACCAAGCTACAACTCCAGCCCTCAAAGCCACAAGATGCTTTGCTTTTCCTTTCCTTCCCTTCCCTTTCTCTTTTCTCCTTCCTTCCTTCTTTTTTTTTCTTTTTTAGTGAAAATGAAAGTAAAGTTTAGGAGGAAAGGAATACACTTCCAATAGACTGAAAATGGGCCATCTGTAGGGTGAGACTAACCTGATTTTTGTGTGTGTGTGTGACAGAGTCTTTCTATATGCCCCAGTGATATGGCTGTACTCTGAGCCAGGGGTCTTTGTCTCACAATTTTGAAGAATGAAAATCACAGACAATAGGGTGAGCAAAAGAGCAGAGGTTTATTAAGCAGAAAAGAAAAGCTCCCATAGGAGAGGGATCTCAGAAAGACTGAATTGGAGAAGTGATGTGGTCTGAGGTTTTCATCCATTTTCTCCAGGGCATTGTTCAATCTCTATGCTAATTAGGTACAGAAGGCAGCATCCTGGTTGGCTGTGCCTGCAGCATTCTGATTGGTTGTGCCCTAGTCCTCATAGTGTCCTCATTCTGGTTGGTCCTGATTTTCCTTCTTTCCACCCTTAAAGATCACAGAGAGGTCATAATGGAGGTTTCAGGGAACCTTCTATCTTAGCTATACTATCTAATTTCAGCTAACGGCTAGGCCTACTTGCTCACCAGGCTGTTCTCAAACTCATGACCCTCCTGTGTACTGGATTAGAAACATGTACAACCACACCAGGCTCCTTTCTATTTTCTCAGGTATTTTAAAATGACTTTCCTTTTTTTTTTTTGCAGTACTGGGGCTTGAACTCAGGGCCTACACTTTGAGCCACTCCACCAGCCCTTTTTGTGTTAGGTATTTTTGAGATAGGGTCTTGCAAACTATTTGCCCAGACTGGCTTTGAACCATAATCTTCCTGATCTCTGCCTCCTGAGTAGCTAGGATTATAAGCGTGAGCCATAACGCTCAGCTAAAATGGCTCTCCTTTTTTTTTTTTTTGTGATCTTACTTTTTATTCTTTACAACACTTCTCATATCTTAATTCTCATAATTTTGCTATATGCTGTAGGTGTTTCTTCCAATAATTTGTCATCTCAGTTCCTTGGCCTTCTATTCTCTGTCTTGGGCACTTCTTGACCTTATGCACTTCCACAGTCATTTTCTAAAAATGGTTCTCCTTGATTCCTGTTCTCCCCAACAACCCTTGCTGTTAGGCTATGAGCAAATGTTTCTTCCGCTGTCAAGATACTTGTCCCAAGTGGCTCAATGTGTTGGCCTAGTATTGCAAAAAATAAATAAATAAAATTTTTAAAAAGATACATGTCCCTTATATGATGTACTGAAAACTAGATTTTTTTAAATTATTAATGCGTTAGAACTGTTTGAAAACTGCGAATACATAGGCTCTAAGATACTTTGAGTCTTTCAGAAGAGTTAGTTACATGGAGTAAATTCAGGTGCCTATACTTATAATTTAAGTATCATGGAAAATTTCGAACCTATGAAAATGCAGAGAGGATGGAATAATGCACTTCACAAACATTGTACACACTTCTTGCCTACATGTTCAAATTTTTCTTTTTCTTTCTTTTTTAGACTGTTCTCCATTCTGGATTCAAATTTTCTTTTGTGCAGTTCTTGCTGAATTCTGGATTCCTGAAGTACCAGATCTATTGACCTCAGGAAAACAGGATTTCTGGTATTGTTCCCTTCACCTCTGACTATCCAATGGGACACCTGTCAGGTGTCTTTTAGTCTCCGAGGTATATGCAGCCATGGGCAAGTTTGCAGGGCAGTTTGCTCCAAGGTTTTTAGGAAGCCTTTCCATCCAGTCTCCAGGTCCACAGGGAGTAAGTAGTCCCTGCTTCTCAGGTGGTGACATGACTTTCAGCTGACCTGTAGGCCTTGGAGATCCTGTTCATGAAGCTAAGAGGAATTTGCATAAACCTGCATTTCATTTCCTCAAAGACTTTGAAAAGAGTTTTTATTAGTGTGGAGAGTAAGCCAACCCCCCCACCTCCTTACCACGCCAGGTCTGGAAGTTTCCATAGACTATTCTGGCTTGTCAGTCCACTGAATGACATTTCTTCTGGTCTGAACTCAGTTCTGCACATGCTGGACATTTGGTAGAGCTGACCCTTGACCTAGCTCATTCCCCTGCATCCTTCATATGGCCTTGGGTGACAGGTGTTATGGCCCTGTTCTGCCATGAGGAAATTGAAGTGCAGATAGCAAGCACAACCACTTGTTCTGAGCATGTAATTAGTAAGCAAAAAAGTTGGGACTGCGATGAGCCTCGTCATTTGAGTCTTCATTAATAAACGCACAGCTAATTATAGTCATTGAAGAGACTGTTCTCTCTCTGTTGTGATTAATTCTGGATTTATTTTTAGCCTTCGAAAGAATGGAGATTCGTGGTGGGGTTTTGTTCTGAGAAACGGGCTATTCCTGACAGTCCTTCTCAGCCAGCCCTTTCTTGCTGGAGAGAATCAAGAGCCCCCAGGTCAGGCATTTGCAGACATTTTTGTTGTTGTTTTTTAAGTTTAAGATTCTCAAGGAATTGGTGTCAATTTAAGCTACTTTTAATGAATACTAGAGAACTATTTTCACACCTTAATGGAGGAAGCTGCCTACAAATGAAAACACCAGCTTCAGCCCTGGGGAAAGAAATTAGAAACTGCCTTGGCTTTGGTGCAAAAGAAGCAGGCTGGGGTAAATGATCCAGCTTTAAGGATCTACCATGTTGACCAAGGCGAACCAGCCACAGAAGGCAAAAGACCCGGGTGGGCTGCATTTCTCATAAACCTCTTAATTTTCTAGGTGCTTACCTCTCTTTGGGTGGATTTTTCCATGCTTTGGCTAGCCCTCAAGTTGGAGTTGGGTCTTGACAACTTTTGGTCTTTTTGTGTGTCTTTGTTCTATTTGGCAGTACCGGGGCTTGAACTCAGAGCATCACACTTGCTAGGTGGGTACTTTACCACTTGAGCCACTCTGCCAGCCCTTTTTTTGGTTGGGTATTTTTCCAGATAGGATCTCCTGATCTCTGCCTCCTGAGTAGCTAGGATTACAGCTCTATCTTGGATATTCTGTTATTATTTTCTCCCCAAGGCAATCTGATTTCCACACTTCCCTTGCTGAGTAGGAATGGGCAGGAAGTCTTTTTTCCACACCCTGAGGCAACTGCAGCAAAAAAACGGACTCCAATTTCTTCTTTTTCTTTTTGGTGCTAGGGATCAAACCCAAAACCTCACACCTGGTAGACAAGTGCTCTGCCACTTCAGTACCTAACTGTTATTTGCTCCTACATCTTACTTAATTTCCCTAATTCTTTCTCTTTCCTTCAGACTTCTTTTGCAGGTGAAACCTCTAGCTCTTCACTAAATTTCTCCTGGCTTCACAGTTTGTGAGTGAGGGCAATGAGAAAGTCGGGCTTTGTATTCTCTTCTCTGTCTCCTCTCCTATCTCTTTCTCCCACCTCACTATTCCTTTTCCTTATTCTATATTCTGTCTGTCCAGCCTCCCCCAACACCCAATTTTTTCTTCCTTCATTTGTCCATTACTGCTGTTAAGTAAAAATTACAGGCCATTGTTTCAGACTAAACTCCTGTGCTGGGCCCTAACAGACCAGGCTAAAAATCAAAATGGAGTCACTCACACTAAAGTTCCATGTCACCAACCTATAACTAACCTGTTTATCTGACCTTCTCAGAAATGAGGATTAGACAGATAATGGTGAAATTTCCCAAACAAGCCAGTGACAACCAGAATGATAATGAAGTTTCCTCTGCTTATCCTTACACTAAAAAGTGACCGGAAGTTACCCGATGTTAACCAGTTATTTATTTTATCATTCTCTATCTCCCTGTTCCTGTTTTATAAGGAAAGTAACTTTTTCTGGCAGAGTGGCTCAAGCTGCAGAGCGCCTGTCTAGCAAGTGTGAGTCCCTGAGCTCAAACTCCAGTACTACAAAAAAAAAAAAAAAAAGGAAAGTAACTTTGAAATGACCAACCTTCTTCATGCTATTTCTGCTTTTTTTTTCCAGCTCTTTCCTGTCTATAAAACCGGCCTCTGCACCTGCACATCCATGTTTATTGCGGCACTATTCACAATAGCCAAGTTATGGAAACAGCCAAGATGCCCCAGCACAGACGAATGGATTAAGAAAATGTGGTATCTATACACAATGGAATTCTATGCAGCCATGAAGAAGAACGAAATGTTATCATTCGCTGGTAAATGGATGGAACTGGAGAACATCATTCTGAGTGAGGTTAGCCTGGCCCAAAAGACCAAAAATCGTATGTTCTCCCTCATATGTGGACATTAGATCAAAGGCAAACACAACAAGGGGATTGGACTATGAGCACATGATAAAACGAGAGCACACAAGGGAGGGGTGAGGATAGGTAAGACACCTAAAAAACTAGCTAGCATTTGTTGCCCTTAATGCAGAGAAACTAAAGCAGATACCTTAAAAGCAAATGAGGCCAATAGGAAAAGGGGAACAGGTACTAGAGAAAAGGTTAGATCAAAAAGAATTAACCTAGAAGGTAACACCCATACACAGGAAATCAATGTGAGTCAATGCCCTGTATAGCTATCCTTATCTCAACCAGCAAAACCCCTTGTTCCTTCCTATTAATGCTTATACTCTCTCTACAACAAAATTAGAGATAAGGGAAAATAGTTTCTGCTGGGTATTGAGGGGGAGGAGCAGGAGGGGGTGGAGTGGGTGGTAAGGGAGGGGGTGGGGGCAGGGGGGAGAAATGAACCAAGCCTTGTATGCACATATGAATAATAAAAGAAAAAGGTAGCCACTAAATAAATAAATAAATAAATAAATAAAAATGCAAAAAAAAAAAAACCGGCCTCTGCTTCTCAGCTTGTTGGAATACTTATTCTGTTTTATAGAATGAAGTTGTTACTAATTTTTGCTCCCAAACTAAGTCTTTTCTAACAAGGAATTGAGTAGTGACAGAGACTTTTACAACTTCTCAGCCCAAGGGGCTGAGGAGGTTATAGATGTAGAGAAAAAGAAATGAGGGGTAGTCATGTCTTTTGGGGAGAATGGGTTGAATGGGCTGACATTTTCTGGGAATTTGGGCACAGTGTCCCCCCACCCCTGCCCCTGCTTCTATAATTCTTTCTAATCATCCCCTTGGTGTCAACTGTCAAGCACCTGGGGGGTGTCGTTTAGTATGCAGATGAAATTTCAATGAAGTGAGAGGTTGTCTGTTGGTTATGGCTGCCATCTTAGCACTTTTTTTTTTTTTTCTTTTTGCAGTACTGGGGTTTGAACTCAGGACTTGCATGCTCGCTAGGCAGGCGCTCTACCACCTGAGCCACTCCACCAGCCCTGGCTGCCATCTTAGATCCAATCAATTTAGAGAGGAACTTTAGGCCTTGCGTTTCCTGTCTTCAAAGGTAAAAAAGTTGGGAAGAAGCAGAAATTCAGCTAAGCCAGTGCTGGTGGCTCAGGCCTATAATCCTAGCTACTCAGGAGGCAGAGATCAGGGGGATCATGCCCTGGGCAAATAGTTTCTGAGAACTTATCTTGAAAAAATCCATCACAAAAAAGGGATAGTGGAGTGACTCAAGCAGTAAGAGTGCTGCCTAGTGAGAGTGAGGCCCTGAGTTCAAAACCCAGTACCGCTGAAAGAAAAAAAAATTCAGCTAAATCACCTAGGCAGTACTCAGGACAACGAAATATTGAGGATTCCAGAATTGCAAATAAAGCCCATTAAGATCTTTTTTTAAAAAGCCACAGTAGGACTGCCAGTAGAACTGACACTTGGGAGGCAGAAACTCCAGAGGACTGCAAGTCTGAGGCCAGCCAGGACTACACAGTTGAGACCCAATCTCAAAAAAAAACCCAACTAACCAACAAACAAAAGATTGTTAAAACTGTCCTACCTTTGTGCTCTGATACCTCTTTTCTTATTTTCTGTCGGCCTCTAGTAGGGATGCAGAGCTTTGCATGTCTGTGATGGGTTGCAGGAGGGGGACTTGGCGACACCACAAGACTCTGGAGAATAGGAACTCTTGTCCTCTGTCACGCTGAGGTTTTACTTGGCTAAGCAATGGGAGGCCATCTCCCCTCCCCAGATGCAAGCTCAGAGCAACCAGATGCTTTGGAGCCCCACCACCTTGCCAGGAGTTGCTTCCTGCTTGCTGCAGGACCCCCTTGTAGAAGGTACAGGTGAGCGATGGGAGCCAGTCCTCCATCTGCCAGAGTATGTCTGCTGGCTTGGATTCACAGGATAGATGGCTTCAGTGAACTGACTTCTTTGGAGTTTTGGATCCCAGACCCAAACTCCTGAGATTCCTATGCCAGGTCTGGCCACCCAATCCTAAACACCAAATAAAGAGACATGGTGAAGGCAGAGAAAGATTTATATTACACAGCTTGACTAGGGACACGACGTGGGAAGAAACAGGGTAAGCACTCAGCTCATCCCAGCCATCTTCCTAGTTTTTGTTATTATTGTTTTGAGACAGTGTCTCACTGTAGTACAGACTGGCCTTGAACTCCAGATCTTCCTGCCTCTGCCTCCCCAGTGCTGGGATCACAGGTGTGTGTTCTGGTTACTTTTGAGATAGGGTCTTGCTTTTTGCCCAGGCCTGTCTGGACTACAATCTTTCTATTTTATGCTTCCCATCTTTGCTGGAATGATAGGCGCTTCCCACCACACCCAGTTTTCTTCCACTGGAATGGGATTTCACACATTTTTCCCCCTAGGCCAGCCTAGAAGTGCAAACCTCCCGATCTTGGCTTTTTGTATAATTTAGGATGACAGGTGCCTGCCACCATCCACAACTATTTGACCTTTGTTTTTAAAGGGTGGTGGGCCTGGCCGAATAAGGTATGAAAGCAAACCATTCTTACTTATAAATGACAATGTTCTCTCTTATTCTTTATTATTTGTTTATTTTTGATACAGAATCTCATGATTTAAACTGAACTTGAGCTTGTTATGAAGGCCAGGCTGGCCTTGAACTTGTGATCCTCCTGGCTCAGCCTGGGATTAGAGGCATGCATTATCATGCCTGCCTCATTGGAGGATGGGGTGGGAGAAGAGATTGATGTAGAGGACTGGCAGGAGGAGTTAGGAGGTGGGCAGACAGAGCCCGTGAGGTCACAAGTACGAGAGTTCAGTGGGAGGGAGAGACACAGACTTTGAGAGGGGTTTGTTGCTGGCAAGGAGGATTTGAACAGTGTTACAGGACTGCACCAGGGAGGGTTGAGAGCAGAGAGAAAGGAAAGCTTGGACGAATGGAATTTCGGATCACTTGCCATTGCCATGGCAGAAATTGTCAAGACCTGGAAGTGTGTGAAAATCAGAAGTACCGTTTTCAGGCCATTGTGAATGATTGTCTAGCTTGCACTGAGGCCAAACGGTGTTGCAGTCATAGATCAGTCGCTTAGGTTATATATTGTCTTGGAGACCAAGGCGGAAGGTGTGGAGAAGGTATCCCAGTGGAGCGTCTAATGTAGAGTGGGAGGTCTCTGTACTGTAGAAGGAGAGAGAGAGAGGCAGAAAGAGAGAGGGAGAGAGACAGGTGCCTTGGTGAGTTTACTCTTCAGGCCAATATAGACCTAGGTCAAGATCTAGTCTCCCTTACGTGACTCAGGCAAGGAGAGCAGAATCGTCCAATTGCCGGTCATAGTAAGCTGGAGGGGCTGTTGAGCTCTCACCCTAGGCAGAGGAAAGGAAAACAGAAAGGGAGAGCAAGAGCAAGAGCAAGAGAGAGTGAGAGAGAGTGAGATGGAGGGGAAAGTGTAAGTGTCACCCAAATGGGTTCCCAAGGGCGGGCATCCCCTGCCTGGGTCACCGTCTGTAGAGAATGCCCAACCAGTTAGCCAGGCATCCCCGTGCTAAGCAGAGGGCACCCCAGTGGGCGTAGGAGGCATGCCTGGCACAGCGCCAGGACTACCAGACCAGACAGAGCAGGCAGCCCCGAAGGAGGGTGACACTTACCAAGCCTGAGGAGTAGGTCAGGTGGAGAGCAGTGGAAGAGAGCTAATGATGGATGGGAAAGCCGGCAAGGCAGTAAGGTCCAAAATCCACAATCCAGAGGCACATGGGGTCAGTTCAGCAGTCTGGGTTCAGCAGTCTGGGTTCGGGAGAGGGCAGGACACGAAAGCCAAGGGACCAGCCATGGCCGGAGGGTCCTGTAACCTCTCCTGGGTTTCATCACCAGATGTAAGGTAGGCTGAATTAAGACCATGCCACTGTGGAAAGGAAAGGTTTATTGGTCCAGATTGCAGGGCTGTCACTCTCGGGTTCAGAGTGAGGTGGCTTGGCTGAAAATGGGTAGTGGGCTTTATAGGAGGGGCCAAGCCATGGGGGAGGGAGAGAGTCTCTGGTCTCCGATTATCTTCGATCACCAGATGGAACAGGTCAACATGCCTGGCTAGTTGAGTAATTGGAAGTTCTTGAGTTGTTTTGCAAGCTGAGAAACAATCAGGCAGGGAGAAACAAGTGGTCATAAATCAGGGGGTCTGGTTTTTGGTGCTAGCCTCAGTTCCTTCCGTCCACCCCAAGAATGCCAGGGACCTAACACAAATAAAACCTGAAAATGGTATGACAACTACATCTTGAAGTGTATCCTACATCTTGTAGTATATTCTGAAAATTACATCAGAATATTCTGGTTTTTTGTTGAAAGCACAGATTCCTGGGTCCCTACCCAGACCCACTACACTAAAAAGTCTGAGAGCAAGGCCCTCAGACATCATTTCTAGCATGATCTAGGAGATTCTTACATGCACTTAAATTTTGGAATCTTTGACTAGGCCCTTTGGCTGGGATCCAGGTGCAAAAACTGGGGACAGGATATCTAGGGAGCTTCACCAATTCTCCCCCTTATAGGCCCTGCACCTGCTTCCTCCTGGGCTCCAAAGACAGAACTGGACCCATTTATTTCCTCATAGTCCTGATTCCAAATGCTTTTTCTTTCTTTCTATTTTTGACAGTAGTGGAGTTTGAACTCAGGGCCTAATACTTGCTAGGCAGGCACTCTTACCACTTGAGCCACTCCACCAGCCCTTTTTTGTGCTGGGTATTTTTATTGAGATAAGGTCTTGTGAGCTGTTTGCCCAGGCTGGCTTTGCACCATGATCCTCCTGATCCCTGCCTCTTAAGTAACTAGGATTACAGGTGTAAGCCACTGCACCTGGCTCCAAAATGCTTTTTCCATTATGTTAACATTGTTTTCCTTTCCGATGTCTTTTTATTTATTTATTTATTTATTGGCAGTATTGGGGTTTGAACTCATGGCCTCACACTTGTTAGGTAGCTGCACAAGTACGGAGAATAGCACTCTCGAATTGAGATTATAACTTCTTTGATGCAAGGATAATTTTTGGTATTTTGCTTCATCTTGTTTCTTAACAAACTGTCTTGGAGCATAGTATCCATGTAGAAAAGTGCTCAAATGAGTGTGGACTGGAGCTCAACTCTGTGGATTTAACACCTGGATCAAGAAATAGATTATGACCAGCATCCTAAACCCCACCCCCATAACTACCCTCCTGACTTTGAGGAATTTCGTATACATGGATCGTGCTGTTGTCACCAGAGGATGGTTGAGGGGGCTCCCACAGCTTCCCAGTATCCACGCAAAATCTCAGGTCCTTGAGATCCACAAACATTGAAAAGCATTTCAAGGTGTCTTGCAACAAGGAGTCTCAAAGGTGAAAGTTTTAGCAAGGATTTATTTTAGTATAACAGGATAAAGTATAGACGGGGTGGGGGGAGGCAGGAAGAGAGAGAAACATTTCCTGTTCCCCACGCAGGAAATGGGAGCAAAGACTCCAAATGGTGCTCCCCAACTCTTAGTTTTATAGTGGAGAGCTGGGTGAATACACGTGATCAAAGATAATGGGCTCTGTGGCTGAGATGGCTGACAGGGAGGGTCATCCTCCCAAATCGTACCCTAAATCAGAGACAATAGGATGCTTTAGAACTTCCCTTTCCTAATGTGGTTATTTCTCCACCCATCCCAGGATCCTTGCAGCTCTTAACATCTCAGGAGGAAAGCAGAAGCAGGTAGCTCCTCTTTGTCTCCCAGTTTTTGTAACTTAGCATCTAAAAGATGGGGGGCCTTCTGCTCTGGCTCTCCTTGTTCCAGTGTCAGAGTGTGGCCCTTTAAATATTGATTGAAATATAATTTCACTGTCTCTATCTATCTATCTATCTATCTATCTATCTATCTATCTATCCTAGCTCACTGTGTGTCCTCTTTAACGTTTGGCTTCTTTTGCTCTGCATTACATCAGGGAATTCAAAGGGTAGATATTTCCATGTAAAATCATGTCACAGTTAATACATTCTATTGTTGGGGGGCTGGGGTTGTTTTGGGGTTGGGACTAGTATGACTAATGCTGCTAAAAACACTGCAGAATGTATTCTACAGTTTGGATAAGTGTCTCCCAAAGACCCATGTGTTGAAGGTCTGGTTCTCAGCCTGTGGTGCTAGTGGGGATGGTAGAACCTTTAGAAGAGGGCAAGGGGGCTAGTAGGAGGAAGTAAGGTCATGGGGCAGTGCCCTTGAAGGAGATACTGAGACCCCCAGCCCCTCCTTTATCTCTCTGCTTCCCAGCAGAGAGGTGAAGAGGCTACCTCTGCCCCACACTCCTACCACGGTGCACTGCCTTGCCACAGGCCCTAAAGCAATGGGGGCCAATGGACCATGGATTAAAACCTCTGAAACTGTGAACAAAAATAAACCTTTCCTCCATCTCAATTGACTCTCTCAAGCATTTTATCACAGCAAGGTGAAGCTGCCCAACACATGTCTCTGGGTGAGCGTGTGAACACATACCAGTTGGGTACATACCTGGAGGGAACTGATGGGTTTTGGTGGACGTTGCTTTCATCTTTGTGAACCATCGCCAGTTTTCTAACAGGCTCTCACTAGCAGTGTGTAGCAAATGTACCACATCCTTACCAATACGTGCACTTTCTGTTTTTACTCTCACCACCAGGAGATTATATATTGGTACCTCCATATGATTTTGATTTGTGTTTCGACTTCACACATACACACTGGGGTTTGGGCCTCATGCTTGCTAGATAAGGCGCTCTACCACTTGAGCCACTCTGCCAGCCCTCATTTGCAGCCTCCTGCTTATAGGTAGAATCATGAGCCAAAATAAACCTGTTTTCTTTGTAAAGCACCTACCCTCAAGTGTTTTGTTATAGCAGCACAAAATGGACTAAGATAGTCATCTATTTTTCTTTTTTTTTTCTTTTTTGAGACAGGTTCTTGCTACATAGCACATGTTAGACTCAAACTCACAATCCTCTTGCCTCAGCCTCTCCTGAGTGCTGGGATTACAGGCATGCATGCAATGTCCAGCCATTTTTCTTTGTTGACCTAAAGGAATTTTTTATAGATGCTTCCACACTTATCTCTAACCCCAGGCCTAGGGCATTGTTCATTTTATAACATATTTTCAATTTCTCTTTGAACTAGTACACATGAGCGAAGAAAAGTACATTTGGGTAAAGGAGGTCTTTATTTTTGTTTTACGGTAACAGCTTTATTGAAGTGAAATCTGCACACCAAAACTGTACTTGTTTTAAGTCTCCAGTTCGGTGATTTACCAAGTTGTGCAATCATTACCATAATCTAATTTTAGCGTGTTTTCACTACCCCAAAAAGAATCCCTGTGTTCTTTTGCTTATTCCTGTCCCCAGGCAACCACCAACGTATTTATGGATTGCCTTGTCTGGATGTTTCATACGCCAGGAGTCACATAGTATGTGGCTTTCTGCACACGGCGTCTTTCATTTAGCATAATATGTGTGATGTGCGCTATGTTGTGCTCCTGTTAGTTCTTCATGCTTTTCATGGCAGAATAACTATCCCATGGTTACCACATCTTGTCTATCCATTAACTGATGGACATTTGGGTTATTTCCACTTTTTGGCTGTTATGAATAGGGCTGCAATGAATTACAAGTTTTGTGTTGATATATGCTTTCATTTTTCTTAGGTAGATACGTAGGAAGGAACTGAGGATGGTAAATTTATGTTTAACTTTTTTTCTTTTTTTTTTTTTTTGGTAGTATCGGGGCTTGATCTCACGGCCTCATGCTTGCCAGACGGGTGCTCTTACTGCTTGAACCACTCCGCCAGCCTTTTTCTGTGATGGGCTTTTTGTAATAGGGTCTCTGAACTATTTGCCCAGGCTGGCTTTGAACCATGATGCTCTTGATCTCTGCCTCCTGAGTAGCTAGGATTACAGGCGTGAGCCACCGGTACCTGGCCTTTTTGTTGTTGCTGTTGTTTTTGAGACAGAGTCTAGCTTTGTAGCTGAAGCCTCAAACTTATGACCCACCTGCTTTGTGAGCATTGGGATTACGGTTGTGTGCTACCATGCCTGGCTATATTTCATTTTCTACTCTATTTTTGTCCTGGAAAACTTAGTTCAAAAAGAAGATTCAGTTATGGTGGTACATGCCTGTAATTCCAGCACTCAGGAGGCTGAGGCAGCAGGATTTTGAGTTCACCCTAGCCTTGGCCAAATAGAAAGTTGTGATCAGCTTGGGCTCCATAGGGAGACTCTGTCTCAAAAAAAAAAAAAAAAAGAAGATAGGCAATATT
The DNA here is from genome assembly GCF_047511655.1 of Castor canadensis. Classification (NCBI taxonomy): domain Eukaryota; kingdom Metazoa; phylum Chordata; class Mammalia; order Rodentia; family Castoridae; genus Castor; species Castor canadensis. The sequence continues at coordinate 54,081,816 of NC_133396.1, read as the reverse complement.
TACCATGATCATTGATTTGGGTACACCCAACCAGATGGCCTTTTCTTTCTTTTCTTTTTTGGTGGTACTGGGGTTTGAACTCAGGGCCTCAGGCTTGCTAGGCAGGTGCTTTACCTCTTAAGCCACTCTGCCAGTCCAGGGCTGTCCTTTCTTAAGATGCTATTTGGGAGTGAGCCACCAGACCCACATTTCCAGACTCTGGCAGGATAGGCTAGAGGAAGTAATATTTAATAATCCAGGCCCAAGTTCAAAGCCCTGTTCTGCTGTTGACTGGCAGTGTGATAGTGGTCAAGTCACACCCTCTGAGCCCAGTTCCTTTACCTCTAAACTAGGGACACCCCTCATTGGCTCTCTGAAGTACAGAAGTGACCTGAACTAGTTGAAGACATGAAGATCAATAGTGGTTTGGGAACGTCTGTGATGGGTCATTTGGTGCCACATGTCTGGGATGCTATGCAGACTTAGAGTTCCCAAGTGTTCGTGGAGTTCAGGGTTGCTACAGAGAATTTTGTCTTTCGGGATGGCTGTGGATCAGTCACCCTTCCTGAGCAGGGCCACATGGTGATGCCTGCTTGCAGAAAGTCACACAGTTCCCTGACACAGGACATTTTATTCTTTTCAAAACTTGGTTAGTCCAGTTATTTTTAGTGGCTGTTTTGTATCAAGGAATGTAGCTCGGTTTGGTTTTTGTTTGGCAGTGCTGGGGATCAAACCCAGGGCCTTGCAAGCTCTCTGCCACTGAGCCACGCCCCCAGCCCTGTAACTCTGTTTAAGGGCTTTTTTTTTTTTTTTTTTTCTCTTTTAATTCTTTTGAGACAAAGTGTCACTACATAGCCCAGACTGGCCTGGAACCTCCAGTCCAGATCCTTCTGCCTCAGCCTCTTCGGTGCTGGGATTCGATTACGGGGGTGAACCACCTGCCTGGCTCCATCTGCCTTTTGACTTTGACTTCTCATATTGGGATCAGTTGTGAAAATTTCCACTGTGGCATCACAGTGTGGCATTTTGGACTTCAGAGTTTTGCATTAGGTATGTGGAGATATTAAAGAGTCCAGAGATTTACAGGTTAGGAAATGCACTTTAATTTTTCCTAGAGTAAGCTACCAAAAAAAACAAAAGCCTCAAACAAACAAAAAAATCTGCCCTTTTTGTTCTGTACCCTTAGCTCAAGATCAACTTTTCAGCACTTGAGGTCCACGAGTCCCTTGAGACCACAGGGACTTAGGGAAACGATCTTTGTAGTACCTGGCACACCGCGTGGAGCCCCGAAGCCCCCTAGTAATGTTTGTTGACTGACAATATGGTTGTACACTCCTCAATCGGCCCATCTAGATTGCAGGAAGGTTGGACCCTGAGCTGTAAAGCTAAGCAGGTTGTCGCTCTCACCTTTAGCCTTATCTCCATTTATCCCCCTCAACCTGATTTCCAATTCTACCAACTTCGCCTCCATCTCCATCTCCTCCCTCTCCTCCCCACCTCGTCCCTCCGTCCCTCCGCTGTGACACGCTGCCACCCGGCTTCCTGGCTCTGGCTCCAGGCTCTCAACCTGTCTTTCACCCATTGTTCGGTTTCCGGTGAGTCAAGTTCAGCCCCAGGTTCACCTACTACAATGACGGCTACAAACACATTCCCTTACAGGCACTTCGGGGGCGGTGCCCGCGGGTGCCGGGCCACCAGGCCTACAGGACAGGCACAGAGGGGCGTTTCTGTCCCAGCGGCCCTGGGTGGCGGGGGCGTGAGCCGGAGTCCCTCTCCCCAGTGACCTGCCCCTGTGCCAGGGAGCGCCCAGCCTTTGGCGGGCGTGGCCGCCCTGGCCCGGCCCCCGCCCCGCCCCCGTCGCCTGGGAGAGGAGAGCCCCCGCCCGGCCACCAGCCGCCAGCCCCTGTCCACGTCCTCCCCAGCGCTGCTGCCTCGCGGTCCGCGGAGTCCTGCAGAAGGGGGGATGCTCGGGGTCCCCACTCCCGGGGGAGTCGCGCATTTCCGCGCGCCGCGGTGGCCCGGGCTCCGGCCGGCCCTGGTGGCGGCAGCCCGCGCTCCGCGTCCCCGGGAAGTTGTCTCGGGAGCCCGCGGCCCCTGGGTCTCCTCCCCCTGAGCCCCGCCCCCCCGCCCAGAGCCGGGATCCGCGAGCCGCCCGGCCCGGGGGCGTCGCCGCTCGCTCTGCCAAGCCAGCGACTCTCAGCTTCCCTGCGCCGATCGCGCGTCCCCTGCCTGCCCGGGGACCCCCCGCGCACCCCCGAGACGGCGCGCGCCCAGAGCGCGGGAGCCCGGAGCGCACGGCGCCTGGGACCCCGCGGAGCCGCTGGCCAGCCCGCGGGGCTCGGCAGGGATGCAGGCTGCGCTGTGAGCCCCGGCGCCAAGGCCATGTCCGGCGCGCGCTGCCGGACCCTGTACCCCTTCTCCGGGGAGCGGCACAGCCAGGGGCTCCGCTTCACGGCGGGAGAGCTGATCACGCTGCTGCAGGTCCCGGACGGCGGCTGGTGGGAAGGCGAGAAGGAGGACGGGCTCCGCGGCTGGTTCCCCGCAAGCTACGTGCAGTTGCTAGAGGTATGGGGCGAGGGGCCCGGGGCGGGAAGACCCCGGCTGCGGTCCTCCGTGCACTCGCATACCTGTTGCCCAAACCCGGGATGCCGCCACCGCCCCAGCCGCTGCCCTCTGTCCTCTGCTCTCTAGGGGGCGGCGAAAGCAGCGGGCGCCTCCGGAGGTGAGGGCAGCACGGGCAGCCCGGGAGCGCTCCCCTCGCGCCGGGCCTCCCGAGCACATCGTGGCCGCTCGGAGGAAGCGAGAACTTGTTGCCTGCGAGTTCTGGACTGGCGGGTGCGCTGCGGGCAGTGGCAGGGGCCCGCCCGAGTCTAGTGGTCTTGGGAAGACGCACCGAGGATGGGGGACCAAGAGGTGGCCTCGCAGCCTTGCTTCTCCACCGAGGTATCGGAGCCTGCTGACCCATGGACGGTCCTGCTGCTCCGGGTCAGGTTGTCTGGCTGCCGGGAGGCCGCCCACTTGCTTGCTGGTCAGCTGAGAGTTACTGGTCACCAACCCTAGACCCATCAGCAGGCTTGATCCCCTTCCCCCGTCCCCTCCCCTGGGGTTCGGAACCTGAAAGTGGCTTGTTCCTGGAGCTCTGGCTTGGCCCCAAGGCTACACAGGACCTGCTGAGCCAAGTCAGCTGGCTGTTTATTGTCTGGGTGACAATTGCGAGGCCTCCCTGTCCTCTAATCACTGAGCTCATGGTCACAGGCCGAGTGAGATCTGAAGTTTCTAAAGTCCTTTGTGTGTGTGTGTGTGTGTGTGTGTGTGTGTGTGAGCTGGGGGAGCAGTGACTTTATAAAAGGCTGTCTGACCCCAGGATTGTTGTAAAGACTGAATTAAAGGTTACCCTCCAATTGTGTAACTATTCTTAAACATTCTGGTGAAGCCGGGCCCAAATCATGGAGTCTGAATTTATGATTTTATCCCGACCTACTTCAAAAAGAACAAAGTAGCAAATTTTGAATGAAAATGCTCCATGCAAGTCATGGTGGGAGGGGCGGAGGGGAGAAAAAGAGAGATAGGGGTGAAATGGTTATAGGGTGAGTTGGCCTGAGAAGTGGCTTGTGGCAACATCAAAAACATGCCTGCATCCTAGAAGCACGTGATGGCTGTCAGATCCAGAGGAGAACAGCACCCTCCCTCCCAAATGGATAAGCAGAGTTTCAGGGTTGCTGCGGAAGGCTGATGAGCTTTGATGGGCTCTTGGCAGTTTCTTGGGAACTCCTGGTTCTGTGCTTTGAGCCCCCGTACCTGTAGGAGAGGTTCAGGTGTGTTTCTTGGCTTTTCCCAGTTCCCTTCCTGTGAATAAGATGTAAAAGAAAGCAAGTGTCTGCTTCTTTCAGGAATATCTGGAGCCTCCTGGTTTCTAGCTTGAAAATTCTGGGAGAGACTCATATTTTGGGAGTTCTGGTGGAAATACTGTCCCTGACTGGGCTTAGCCAGCTGTTTTGGGTGGGGATGAGGCTGGGTGGGTGTTAGTATGACTAGTGACTCTGTTTTTTTCTCAGAAAGGGAAGGGAAGGGAGGGTGGACCAGGCCCTGGGGACAAAGCAGAACTATCATCTGGGACAGCCCTGGATGTCCAGTCATATCCCCTGGCACACACACACTTAGGAAGTCTCTAGTGCCTAAGGACCTTTCAGACTTGCAACAGAAGTCCCCACTGTGAAGGACCTCCATTTGCTGAGCACTTGCTAGGCACTAGGGTGTCGTGTATATTTGCAAAATCTTGCTGCCTGCTCTGTGAAGGGTGAGGTGCTATCCCTATTTTATTGACAAGCAAACTGAGCATGACAGAGGTGATTCTGCTACGCCATGAGTTGGAGGAGGCAGAGCTCCAAAGACAGTGGCTGGTAAGTAGAGTATCCAGCATATAGAATTCTGAGACAGGCAGTGCCCAACAGGTGCTTACCGAAGCCAGGAAACCAGAGAAAGAGCCCACACGCACTGGAGGTGGTACCCCTCATGGATGTTGGCTGGTGGGGTGCTCATTGCTGAGCTCGCTGGAGGTATGGACTTCAGAAGGCCAGGGGAGCTGCTAAGGAGACAGTACAGACAGAACAGACCCCACTGGCCTCCTGGGGCCCAGGGGGTGGTGAGCACACAGTTGAGAATGGCGCTTCCAGTGTACTCCCCAACCAATGTATCTTTTACCCTCTGATGGAACAAGGGATACCAGGAAACCCCGTCTTGGTGGAGTGGTGTGAGGCACTGACAACAGTGTGTGTGCGCAAAATGGATACTCCCCAAGGATGTCATCCCTGTTCAGATGAAGAAAGGGGAAGAGAGAGGCCTGGCTTTGTAGGAAGCATTCATCATGGAGAGGGGTTGGGACTGATTCTGAGAAAGCTTTCATATCTGGTGACCAGCCTGTCTCTGTGAGGAGACCAGCATGATGGACGGCCTGATTCTTTGACACCTCTTTGGTCAGCGCTCCCAGGAATTGTCGAAATGGTGCAGCCCACACCTGACTTCCAGTAGGTGGACTCCAGGAACACCTCAGCCCAACAGAGCAATGTGGAGGACCATGGTAGGCCCAAGGACTCTGGCTATAAGGCACCTGACTACTCAGGACCTCAGGGAGGCCAGCTACCCCAAGAAAGGAGATGAGCCTGTGCTAGTCATCTTTCTATTGCTGTGACAAAATGCCTGAGATGAAACAGCATATAAGCAGGAAAGGTGTATTTTGGCTCATTGCTTCAGAGGTTTTAGTCCATAGTCACTTGGCCCTATAGCGAGGCAAAACATCACAGCATGGAGTACACAGCGGAGCAAAGCTACTTACCTCATGGTGGCTGAACCAAAAAGAGAGAGGAAAGTCAGTACCCTCTCTGAAGGGGATAGATTGCCCAGTGGTCTAACTTCCTCCCCCTAGGCTTGGTGACTGAACTTTTAGCACATGGGCCTTTGGAGACATTCAAGATCTGAACCACAACAAGACCTAATAGCTCTGGGATATAAAGGCCCTTAGATATGAGCAGCTAGAAAAATCTTGATGGTGTCTTCAGCCACAAAGAAGGGGAGGAGTGTCCCTCATTTGAGAGACATGGTAGAAGAGTGAGTTAGTGGAGGTAGAGCTGAGACCAGGGCTAAAGGCTGTGGAGTGTGTTCTGTCTCAAATCACCTCCATAGACCGGGGACCCACCCATGTGGGGACATTACCATTCATCCCTCTGGGGTTCACAGTTCCTGGGGAAGGTTTAGAGGAGGGAGGCCAGAGCTCCATCCCAGGGAAGACTTTGAGAGTCAGACATGGTACCAGAACAGGTCTGAGGGCTGGTCAGGCCTAACTGGGCCCATGAATTCCTGTGGCCTGCTCTTTCACTAAAGAGAAGAAATTGGGGACCTAGAGAACGCCATAGACATCTGCCCAAATTCTAAGAGCTTTTGGGAAATAATTTTGGAGGGGTAATAAGGTTGGAATGCAAACACAAAAGAAATTTCTTTTAACGAGGTGCTATTGGAATACTATAATCTGCCTGGAGGGTCTAGACCTCAGAGGTACTGCTATGATTTTTTGTTGCTGTCTGCTTGTTCGCTCTTTGAAGCAGTCTTGCTATGTAGGCCAGGTTGGCCTTGAACTCTCAATCCTCCTGCTTTAGCCTCTAGAGTGCTGGGATTAGAGGTGTGTGTCACCACACCCAGCTATTGTTATGGTTTGAATATGTTCCCTCAAAATTTGTGTTAGAAACTTAGTTCTCCGTGCAACATATGAGGGCATGAGCCTCATGAGTGAATAAACACCAGTTACAAAAGGGCTTAAGCCTGTGAGTCTGAGCTCTTAGTCTCCTGATTTTCCACCTTCTATGTGGGTTCATACAGAAAGAAAACCCTCACCAGATGCTGACACCTTGATACTGGACTTCCTAGTCTCCAGAACTGTGAGAAATAAATTTTTTTCTTTCTTTTTCTTCTTGTTTTTGCAGTGCTGGGGCTTGAATTCAGGGGCTATACCTTGAGCCACTCCACCACCCCTTTTTATGTGGGTATTTTCAAGGTAGGGTCACACGAACTATTTGCCCAGGCTAGCTTCAAACTATGATCCTCCTGATCTCTGTTCCTGAGTAACTTCAGACCTTCTTAAGTCTTTAGCCCAATTCTGGCACATCATTTCTGCCACAATCTATCTGTTGGTAAAATGTGTCACAGGGCCCAGTCTGGAGGCAGTGTTGAAGGATGTGGATCCAGGTATGGAAACAGGGAGGCAGGGTTCATTAAGAGCCACTTTGCAGATGAGCTGCCTCAGGAGGGAAAGAAGGACACAGATAATCTGTTACAGGGGAGACAGCAGGGACCAGGCAGGACTGAGGGGGGAGCCCCTAGAAGGAGAAAAAAATGCCCTTCTGCTTGGAGATTCTCTTCTGCCATCCTAAGACTCCAGGCGTTTCTTTATAGAGGTGTCTGGTGAACAATGCAGCTAGAATTTGAAATGAGATTTCCCTGACCCCAAAGCTTGGGGTGGTGGTGCATACTGTAATCCAAGCACTCAGGGGAGGACAGTCTGCGTACATGGTGAGTTCAGTGCCAGCTTGGGCTTAATTTTTTTTTTTTTGTCTGGTTTTACAGCAAAGCCTTGTCCTGTCTACTAGTTGGTTGACACACTGGTCCAGCATTTTCCAGGCTTTGATAATTAATTGACACAGTGTATCTGACTTGCCCGAAGTTTAAGGGATGCTTGCTGTAGCACACAAATTGATTTTAATATTGGGCCCTTTTTTCCTGTAACATGAAAATCACCTAAAATGGGTGTGACCTTGACCTTCACACCAATATTTTTTCAGGCTCTGATTAACTGCTCACAAAAGGTGTAGTTAGGACTGGTGGCTCGCGAGGTATGAAATTGGGACTGAAATTGTGCCATCTTCACAAAGTCATCCTGCTCTTTAATTTAGGAGCTAGGGCCCACATGAAAATCTTCCTTTGGCTACTGCTCTGTTCGCCTCTACCCAGCGGGAGACACCCCCACCTCACTCCGTGTGCTGGCCTGGTCAAGCGGTCACTCTGCAGGACTTTATAGTGGTGGGCAGGGCTTCTGGAGTCTATTGCCTCAGGGTATCTTCACAAAAGTTCCCTTAGCAACAAGGCAGCAGGAATCCCTGACATCTGTTAATCAACATGTGAAACCCTGACATCCATTCCACCTAGAAACATGAATGAGATGTCAGCCTGCTCATATTCTTCTCAGCTGAAAAGGCCAGCTTGGATCTAGTGACCTGGTAGACCCTGTCTGTGAACTTGGTGCTAGTCTCCATTTTGCTGGTGAAAGGGAATGTTGGTAAATCAGGACTCCATGTATAAGGTATTAGGCCTATTGTCAGGCCACCCAGGGGACATTGTTCTTGCAGCTCGTTCCCTTATTACTCACAGTAGCAAGGCAGCAAATGACAGGTTTTGTAACAGAAGGTGGGGACTGATCCCCCTGTGATTAATTGCACAATCAGTAGATTCCTCTCTCCCTGCAATGGGGTGCTGTTTAGACCTATGGAGAGAAGTAGATATGGTGGCCAGCAGGTGTGTCTGGCTTTTGCTTTGGAAGACCCGGTCATGGGGTGACATTGGGAAGGCTTAGTAATAGCATATGAATTTCGATAACTCTTTTTTTTGGTGCTGGGGATCAAAAACCCCCTGGATGAAACTTGGGCCTACATGCTCTGCCCAAGTGGAGTGTGAAGAGGACATTTTGTATGTCCTTTCTCTACCATCAGGTAAAGTTTTGTTTTATTAGTATAACTTCCTGCTTCAGTAAAGTGTCTTTACTTCTCTTCTCAAGCTACAGTTTAGTATCCAGATTCAACTCCCAGGTACTCAGATTTCACAGGTTAAAAGTAAGTTTATAATCTCAGGTTCTCTCTTCACTGCTTCTACCTCTGCCCTCCAAACCTTAGTGAATGTCAGCCATCTGTCTACCGACCTGCCTGATACTTTCCCCCTTTCTTACCTTTCTTCTCCTGTTCATTAGGCTGGCAAGTTTTGTCTACTCTGCCTTAAAAAAATTTCTCCTTCTGCATTTGTTTTGGCCAACTTTTTCTGGAAAAGGACAGGAAGCATTTTAGGCTTTGTGGGCCAAGAGGCAAAATTGAGTTAAGGTGGCCTCCTGTGATTTGTAGTGTGCCAGAGGCAGGGAGAAGTGGGGAGAGTGCCCCAAATATGCCTGGTCACAGTGACTCAGGTCTGTTGCTGTAGTGTAAAAGCAGCTATGGAGATTCCAGAAACCAACTGTGTTCTGATAAAGCTTTATTTGGATCTTAAATGTCCCCCAAAAGTCCATGTGTTAGAGGCATGGACTCCCACCAGCCGGAGGTAGTGAAACCTTTGTGAGGTGGGGCCTAGTGGGAGGTCTTTGAGTCATTGAGGGTGTGGCCTTGAGGGGAATTGTGGGAATCCAGTCTCTCCCACTTCTTCTCTTTGACATCCTGGTCATGAGGTGAGTGGTTTTGTTCCACTGCACGCTGCCCCCTTCTTGCAGGCCTTACCTTAAAGCACTGGATCTGCCCCATGATGGACTGGAGCTTCCCAAACTATGAGCCAAAATAAAACTGTTATCTTTATAAAAGACTTAACAGGAGGCTGGGGAGGCAGTTCAGTGGTAGAGCGCTTGCCTAGCATGTGCAAGGCCCTGGGTTCAATGTCCTATACCACAAAAAAAAAGGAAAAAAAGAAGAAAAGAATAAGAGAACAGGAGGTGGGGATGTATGTAGCACATTGGTAGAGCTCTTCTTGGTGTATGTGAGACCCTCGATTTGATCCCAGTGCTGCCAAATAAAAATAAAAAATGAAAACAAATTTTACTTGTAGACAGTGAAATTTGAATTCCTTATCTTATTCACGTGTCATGAAGTATTCTGATTTTGGTTTGTTTTCAAACCCCCCCCCTTTTTATTTTTTATTTTTATTTAGTTCAGGCTGGACTCAAGCTCTCAATCCTCCTGTTTCTGCCTCCCCAGTGCTGAGATTACAGGCATACACCATCACACTTGGTTTATATATATATATATTTTTTTTTTTTTGCAGTACTGGGACTTGAACTCAGGACCTTCACCTTGAGCCACTCCACCAGCCCTTTTTTTGTGAATGGGTTTTTCAAGATAGGGTCTTGTGAAGTATTTGCCCAGGCTGGTTTCGAACTGCAATCCTCCTGAGTATCTAGGATTACAGGCATGAGCCACCGGCACTGCCTTATTTTGTTTTTTTAAATATATATTCTTTTGAGCAGGGTTTCACTGTGTAGCTCAGGGTGGCCTATAACTTGACATTCTCCTATCTCAGCCTCCTGAGCTAGGATTTCAGGGGTATGCCACCACACTCAGCTTATATACCTATATATCTCTATATATTATTTCACCTTACTTAGTTTTTGACTCCCCATTCTTCCCAGTCTTTTTTTTAAATGAAAAAAAAAACTTTTTTGAGATGGAGTCTTGCAGTGTTGCCCAGGGTAGGCTGAAACTCCACCCTTTCTCAGCCTCTCAAGTAGCTGGGATTATATGTATGTTGTGTGTGCATTTGACCAGAGACTTAACTGATACAAAGCAGCCAGTCATGTGAGTATTTGGGGACAAATAATTCAAAGCAAAGGGGACTGCAAATGCATAAAACCCTGAGTGGGGGAATGTGTTTGATATATTTGGGATAACTAGAACTTTCCAGGATGGACAGAGCATGGTGAGCAAGGGCAGGAGAGGCCTGGGATGTGATGGAGAGGGAGACAGACAACACATACAACCTGGAGGCAGGGTGCTTTTCAAGGGCTGTGGAAGGACTTTGATATAATGGAAGGGGAAGGCATGTTTTGGTTTGCCTTAGAAATCTCATCCAAACCATAGTGTGTGGAGAATGGATTTGAAGGACTGACCTTGAACCTTGGATCTCAACCTCCTAAATTAGGATTACAGGTGTGAGCTACCTGCACTCTACTATAAGTGATTTTATTTTTTAATCCAAAGGCTGTGAGAAGGGGATGCATCTGGATGTGTTTTGCAAGTAGAGTCAACAGGTCTTCCTAGCGACTTGACTAGGATGGGTAGTCAGGACTGTCTTCTCTTGCAGGTCAACTACAATGCACTGTAACTATTTGTGTCTTCCTCACTTGTCATTTCGTTCTGCCACCAGAGACTCTTCCTTAAAAAATGAGGTAAAATGCAAATAAAAATGGAGAAAATGTCCTTAATGCAAAAAGTGCATTTATAAGTGATTTTTCTTTCTTTTTTTTAGTGGGACTGGGTTTTGAACTCAGGGCTTCTTACTTGCAAAGCAGGCACTCTGCTGCTTAAGCCACACCTCCAGTCCACTTTGCTCTGGTTATTTTGGAGATGAGTTCTTGAGAACTATTTGCCTGGGCTGACCTTGAAGCTCGATCCTCTGGATCTCAGCCTCCTAAGTAGTTTAGGATTACAGGCGTGAGCTACCTGCACTCTGCTATAAGTGATTTTATTTTTTAATCCAAAGACAAAGAAGAATAATACAGTGGTATGTGAATGGAACAAGCATTTGGATAGATACTTTATAATAAAAGACATACAAAATCATCAGCATATTCCATTTTACAGCAATCAAAGAATTGCAAGTTCAATAAAAAAGATAGCTAAAGAAAATGTCAAAAAGTAGAGTGTAGGAAAATGACTCTACTATTTAAAATCATTAATAACCTATCTAACCTTTGACTTAGCAATTGCGATTCTAGGAATTTGGACTCAGGAGCCTCTGCCAGGCAAGGTGTGAACATCTTGTGCCTGATACAGCACTGCTTCTCAAAGGGCAAGGTTGGCCACCAAGAGGACCTGGTTAAAGTCAGGTTCACCTATGCTTTGCACAAGTCTAGGTTTGCAAAGGCCCAAAAGCCAAATTGAAACTCAACTTCAAAGATTAAAATGTGCTGTGCACCAGTGGTTTACACCTGTAATCCTAGCTACTTGGGAGGCTGAGATCAGGAAAATCAAAGTTTGAGGCTAGCCTGGGTGAATAGTTCTAGAGATTCCATCTCCAAAATAATCAGAGCAGAATGAACTGGAAGTATGGCTCAAGTGGTAGAGTGCCTGTTTTGTAAGGATGAAGCCCCAAGTTCAAACCTCAGTCCCACCAAAATAAATAAATAAATAAATAAAAATAAAAACAGTAAATGATGATGCATATTTTCATGGAGTTAGTACAGTTTGGCTTCTTTTTGGATTTGAGTCACTCTGCCAGCTCTTGAGTTCTTAAAATGAGGAAGAAAAGAGATGGTGTTGCTCAGGAATGAATTGCTTTTTAAAAGTGGGGACTGTGTGTATGGCACGCTTGCTAAGCATTTTTTGGGGAAAGAGCAGGTTAAAGGAATAACATGGCGGTGCAGGTCACATTCTTTTAAATATTCTTGCAACAGCAAATCTTGTCTTTTGAGGTGTGGATTTGATTCTTTTGGAAAAAGCCAAAAGTCATCCTAAGCCAAGTCTGGTGTGTCTATGCATGTGACTGTCTGTCACCTTGTTGCAGAAAGGATTTAAGGCAGCTTAACAAAAAGCATATGGTACAATACAATAAATGCATAAATATGTGAAGAAATCTGAGGAAAGAGGAAAATAAGGGAATGGAAGAAATAAGTTGATTGTTGAGGTGAAGTTTGATAAGTGGAGAGAGTAATTGAGTTAAATGGTGTTGGTCAGGGTTAAAAAAAGAGGTCCTACTGTCAAGGGATGATGTGCTTGGGCAGCTTTCAGTGAAGAGTAACAGAAATGTTCTGCAAATGGGACATGCTGTACCAGTCAGAAGGGGTTAGGATACGCTGCTAAAACAAGCATCTGTGAAATCTCAATGGTTAAAACAACAAAGGTTTGCTCTTTGCTCATGCTACAAGTCTGGTGCAGGTTGATTTGAGGATATAGACCTCTCCCAAGACCCAGGATTATGGAACAACCACTTCCTGGAGTCTTGCAGGAGACTGGGTTAAACAGCACATGGTTTTTAAAACTTTTACCTGGGAGTGACACACACTTGTGCTCATATTTCACTTTCTAAAGCACAGCCACACCTCACAGAAAGAAGATGAGAAGATGCGGTCCTACATGTGGCTGCAAGGAGCCAGTGAAATCTGTGTGAACTGCCCTGTTGACTACCGTGGATGTGGGCTCTCTGGGGGCTGCCCCAGCTCTGGTCTGTTTCAGTTTTAGTGCTTCATAGTCACACCTAGAGCATGCTTCTCAAGCTGAACTCAGTGCTCCTAGAGGAGGGCTTCTTACAATGAATTCCCTATACCTTGTTGTGTATAGATTCTGACTTGTCACCCTGAGATGGGGCCTCAAATTCTGCATGTGTGACATGCTCTCATGTCCTTCCTATTAAAGCTGCAAGGAGTTAGACCAAATTGCAGACCTAGACAGGTGCCCTGAGAGTCTGAGAGCCCTGGTTAGCATTCGTTCAAATCAGCATTGATGGGCTCATGGTAGGGTATTTTGGCATTCTGAGTCCTTTGAACGAAAAGAGAACTGAGGTCTCTATGACCCCCCTCCCCATCTCATCTCTCATCCCATTTTTTGTTTTTTCCTCCTGAGGGAAGGGACTTTCTCTGATGTTTTCCTGTCTACCTAAAAGGCAGAATCTCCAGATTAAGTGGCAGGAAGGAAAACTAGAGTTGACATCTTACCCAGAGTTCAGGCGAACTTTGTCCCAAGCTATTGTCCATTCTTCAGGCCCATTCATCTACCCTAAAAAAATCACTCCTCTAAAATTGCTTACAGCCCCCACTTCCCCTGTGAAGAAGTTATAAAAGCCTCAATCATCTGACCCTTTTTTGAGTGTGACTTACACACACTTGTACATCAATAAAATTGCATGCCCTTTCTCCCGTTCATCTGTCTACTGCCATTTTGTATTATGGACTCACATCAAACCTTCATGCAGTGGAGAGAAAGTTAGTTTTGTCCTGACAGCTCTCTGCATTCTCCAAGCTATCCCAACATACAGTGTACCTTCCCTGCACACTCGTAGATACTTGGTGTATACTTTTTGAACAAATGTAGTCATTTCCTGATTCTAGGCTCCCTTCCTTGCTCCTTCCCTCCCTTGCTCCCTTCCTTCCTTCCCCTCCTCCTCCTCTTCCTCCTCCTTCCTCTCTTTCTCTCTCTCTCTCTCTCTGTCCACTGCTCCCCCACCCCCACTTTCTCTCTCTCTCCTTGCCGCCACCTCTGTGTTTGGTGGGTCTGGGTTTTGAACTGAGATTTGTGTCCGTGTTTTTTTGTTTGTTTTTGGTGGTACTAGGGTTTGAACTCAACCAGCCCTGTGTATGTGTTTTTAATTTAAGCACCTACTGTGTGTCGTGCTTTCTATAAGACCCAACGGCTATAGCTAAAGCTTGGAGCTGAGGTGAGTAGTCAAAGTCCTCCCTGGGGAGCCTTTGGGGACTCTCCCCTCCAAGGTGATTGGGACAGGTAACCTTTTTCAAGATGCTTCAGGTTCACCCTAGTTCAGTCAAAAAATCTGCCAGAAATTTTGCATCCTGTGCTCTTTCTGGGATCCCGTAATTTCTCCTCCCTTCTCGTGTGCCTGTCAAATGCACAGAGAACACCAGCGTTAGTCAGTAAGAAAACTAATTAAGTTGTAAAAATTCTTTAGAGATGCTATTTTAAAAACTTTACAGAATGAGTCGTTGTCCTAATTTAATCATGAGAAAGGATCCTTATTTTAGCAGTAGCTCAGAGAAGAGAGTCATTGAGGCATTCGTTTTTGATTTGTAATATAATTTAGGAAGAGAAATATGAAACCTTAACTTTAAATTTAGTTCAAGTCTACTGTTCTCTTTTAGCAAGCATTTTATTGATAAATAGCCACCAGCATTTGTTGTGTTTGGAGGGAAAAATACAACCATGTTGAGGATTTAATAATCAAGCATATACTCAAAGCAAAATCTAACCTAATACTTACTTAGTCTAGTGTTTTCATATTATAAACAAGGGTCCTGACTTCTGGTGGGGCACATCAGATGTCAAATCTGTGCAAGGTCACTGTGATTGGCATTAGACAGTCACACTAATGACTTTTCACATGGTGCTCTTGTGAAATGCCGACTCTGGTTTAGTAGGTTTGGAGTGGAGCCTGAGTCTGAGGGGAGAAGCACCTTTCTACACAAGAGGGGTTGCCCGCCCCCCCCATACCAGGCCGTTCTCCAATGGATACAAACTGGGTCTCCTATAAATCAATTCAGTTCTGACACTGTGGCATTAGAGAGCACACAGGTTAAAGGCTCAGTCCCACAAGACTGCTTCCACTTCAGATGTCACACAGTGTCACCTATGTCTCAGCTGCTTGTGGCTGTATTTCTTCTTTTTCTTCTTCTTCTCTTCCTTCTCCTCCTCCTCTTCCTCTTCTGCCTCCTCCTCCTCCTTTTCCTCCTTCTCCTCTTCTTCCCTTCTCCTCTCTTCCTCCTCCTCTTTCTTCTCTTAGCTGAGATTGAACCCAGGGGCTTTCCATATTCAAGACAAGCCCTGCCTCTTGAGCCATGTCTCCAGTCCCTGTGTTGTACCACACAGAGACTCTGCATTTCCAGCTCTCCCCCTAAGGATGCCAGTGATGCTGGTCTCAGGGGCCACAATTTGAGTCACAAGGCATTTGGATAATCAGAGGGATTTTTAAGTTTGTCCAGAAAACATGTTAAATCCTGGAATTAGATTGGATATTGGATTTATTTTTTTAAGTGGATTATAGGAGGCTGAGCAAGGTCGGGGTAAGAATACAGGTTTTGGAATTAGACCTTTCTGACTATATTTAATCTGAGGACTGAGATATGGTGGTGCGAGGTGTTCCTGTTTGTCCACAGGGGGTCCTTGACCACAGGGTGCAGGCAGGGTTTAGGAAGGCTTTACTGGGCTGGGTGCCAGGAGCCTGCCTATGGAGCAAGTGCAGGGTTCAGCCAGTCACAAGGGTGTGGGCAGGGTGGTATGTGACACGAGAAGACAGGCGGGGTCTGGACGTAGGATGAAGAGCCATCATGGCAGACAGAGCCCAGGGCCCGCAGCATTAGCAGGAGCATGGGGTGAGGATGTGCCTCCATACCTTGAGATACAGTTTATTCATTCTAAGGAAAATGCTTTGTGTGGTGAAGATTGGGGGCTGCATGGTGAGTCCTGCTGCTCCCCCCGGTGTGAACTGTTCAGACGGAGATTGATGGTGAGACATGACCTCCCGGGACGTGGGCAGCAGAGCGCAGGGCAAGAGGGTGGTAGCTCTGGCTCAGAATCCACCTCAGCCCCTGCTGCCTGTGTGACCCCAGGCAAGCTACAGAATCTCTCTCTGTTTTTAAGGGCCCACGAGGGTCAGGAGTATGAGGGGGACAAGCCTGGCACTTGGTACACACCTCGTAAATGGAGTTCCTGTCCCCTTGTGCTCTGGTGCCTGAGTCAGAGCTGTCTATTGATTGGGGCTTCCATTGGAGAGACCCTGTCCTATGGTGCCTGTGATGTCACTGTGTAAGACTGTCGTTGTGTAGCATTGTGGGCAAGACACTGATCCTCTGGGTGTCTCACGGAGTGTGGATTTGGATCCTGTGGGTCTGGTGTGGACTGAGGGTCTGCATTTCTAAGGAGCTCCTTGGGGGATGCTGCAGGTTTTGGGAAGACCCTCGGAGTTCCACAGCTGTGGTGCACTGTCTGGCGGCGGGGGACGTTGGGGGACACACTAGTGTAACTTTACTGGTTAAAGCCAAGCTGCTGCTGTGGCTGGCCCTTGTTAGTTGCTTGGGAACTGAGGCATCATGGTCCCTGTTGCTGGACCTGGGCCAATCAGTCTTCATTGTGTCTTACTTGGTTTGATGAGCCTCTGGCTTCCTGGACACTCCCAGAAGAGACTTTTCTTGTAATAAGGAAAAGGCTATTTATTGGGAGAGGTGACTTTCAAGAGGCTGCTAAAGGATGTCAGCATTCCTTTCGTCTTTTGCCTGTTCTGAAAGCGTTCTGCTTTACCACCAAGCCATGCATCTAGCCCTGAAATTCTCTCTCTCTGGTAATACTTGGGATTTGAATTCAGAGTCTTGTACTTTCTAGGCAGGCACTCTATTACTTGACCTATGCTGCCAGTTCTTTTTGCTTTCACTATTTTTGTTCATAGGGTCTTGCTTTTATGCTTGGACCAGCCTGGATCACAATTCTCCTAGTTATGCTTCCTGCATATCTGGGATGACAGGCAGGTACCACTACATTCAGCTTGTTATTGGTTGAGTTGGGGTTTCACTATTTCCCTGGGTTAGCCTTGAACCTTGATCCTCCCAAGCTCTACCTCTGAAGTAGCTAGGATTATAGGTGTGAGCCAACATGCCTGACTCTGAAATTCTCTGAAATTTAAAGTGTAGCAGTGGGGCCCTGGATGGAATTCTGGGCAGTTTTAGGGCTCTAAACTGGAGGTGATGTCACTAAGCTTCTGCCTCCCGAAGCCCCTAGGTGGAACATTCTGGACTTTTGCTGTGCTAGACTTACCTCTCTTCTGCCACCAGGTCCCTCACAGGAGGGGCTGGTTTATCTCCCTTAGCAATGTTCATTGTAGCCAGTTTGATCACAGAACTCTTGTGTTTAAGACGATTTCCAGGTTTTCATTGCCTTGGCAGTGAGGTTGTGTGTCCCTTATCCAAAATATGTAGGATCAAGAAATGTTTTGGATTTTGCAACACTTGCATTTACATGAAGAGATATCTTGGGGCTGGGACCCAAGTCTAAACATCAAATTCAATGTTTCATATGCACCTCATAGCAGAGCCCAAAGGCCATTTTACACACGGTTTCTTCTTTTTCTTTCTTTCTTTCTGTCTTTTTTTTTTTTTTTTTGTGGTACTGGGGTTTTGAACTCAGGGCCTACTCCTTGAGCCACTCTACCAGCCTGATTTTTGTGATGGGTTTTTTTGAGATAGGGTCTCTCGAACTATTTGCCTGGGCTGGCTTCAAACCATGATCCTCCTGATCTCTGCCTCTTGAGTAGCCAGGATTACAGGCGTGAGCCACCGGCACTATGTTTTGATGTTATAGGATTTCGGATTTTGGATTTTCAGATTAGGGAAGCTTGACCTGTACAACATGCCTTAGCTTTGCCTATGAGGCCCTCTGTGGCCCTGTCTGCCTCTCCAGCTGCATTTTTAGCCATTTAGTCACATGCATAATCTTATCAACCTCTAATTCTTGGATGTGACTTTGCTTTCTCTTGCTCTGTGTCCTTGCAATGCTGTTTCTTCTTCCTGAAGAAGCCTTCCTCCCCATGTTCTCTCACTCACACTCACCCCTGTTCTTTTTTCTTTTTTTACGGTACTGGAGGGTAAACTCAGGGCCTCACGATTGCCAGGTAGGTGCTCTACCACTTCAGCCACTCTACCAGCCTTTTTTTTTTTTTTTTTTTATGACAGCTTCAGGAAGTGTAATACACTTATTGAAATGTATTCTTGAAAATGTATTCTTTTTAAAAAAGAATATTCATGTGTTGTGCAACTGCTGCAGAAATTAATTTTAGCATATTTCATCATCCCCTCCCAAAGAAACCCACATCATTTACAATCACTCCCCATTCCTTGCCCCAACCACCCCAGCCTCAGACAACTAGTAACTTACTGTTTGTCTTTGTAGATTTCCTGTTCTGGAGATTTCATATAAATAGAAATATGCAACACATGACTTCTCGTATCTGGATTCTTTCACTTAACAGAATGCTCTCCAGGCTTATCTGTGTGGTAGTATGCATCAGCCTTCTTCTCCTGTTTATGGCCAAATAATGTTCCATTATGTGGAGATGTTATATTTAATTTATCCACTCATGACCATTTGGGTTGTTTCTCTTCTTTGGTCATTATGAACATTGCTTCCATGTCGGCAATTTGTTTTTGCAGTGTTGGGGACTGAACCAAGGGTCTGTGCACACTAGGCAAGCACTACCTCTGAGCTTCTATGAAGATTTGTCTACCAAGTTTTTGTGTGGCTGTGTGTCATGGACTGGGTATGGGTATATACTTGCCGGGCTCCTTTGCGTTTAGCAATTGAAGAAGCTGCTGGACTGTTTTATGATACCACCAACCATGTATGAGAGCTCCAATTTTTCTAACTCCTTATTGACACTTGCTGTTATCTTTGAGAATAGAGCCATGCTGCTGGATGTAAGCTGTGTCTACCTCATGGTAGGCTGGATGCATTTCCTGATGATTAGTGATGTGTGTTTTCATCTTTTTACTGCTAATACTTATTGTCATTTTTATATCTTCTTTGGGTAATTCAGGTCAATCCTGACCCTACTTGAAGATGGTGTCAGATCTCCCTAGTTGAGGGCTCAGTGACACAAAACTGCCCCCCCTTCCAGTACCAATCCCAAGCACACTCTGTGACCTATGCTTCTCACTAACTGGTTATAACCTAGGGTTCCTGTGTTACTATCCCAGATTTAACTGATTTGCTAGAGTGGCTCACAGAACTCAGGGAAGCACATTTATGGGCACTGGTAGCTCATGCCTGTAATCTTAGCTACTCATGAGGTAGAGATAGAGAGGATCATAGTTCAAAGCCAGGCTGGGCAAATAGTTTATGAGATTCTATCTCAAAAAATACCCAATCCAAAAAAGAGCTGGTGGAATGGTTCAAGTGGTAAAGAGCCTGCCTAGCAAGCGTGAGGCCCTGAGTTCAAACCCCTCTATGGCCAAAAAAATCAAAATAAAATAAATGCTATTACAACATATACAGATGTATATGTTGCACAGGGCCAGGCATGGGAGAAGGTTCTTGGGGGCTTCATGCCCACTTCAGCCACCCTACAGAACTTTTATAAGTTCATCTGTCCAGAAGCTTTTCAACAGGTTTTTATGGCAGCTTTATTATGTCGGCATGATAAATCATTGGCCATTGGTCTCAATGGAATGGAATTGGGAGGTTGGACTGCCTTGGCCTTTCAGTGACCAGCCCCAACCTGAAGCTACCTAAGGCTTGCTGGCCATCAGTGATCAAGTAGTATACAACCTGACACATCACCCTGGAGCTTCCAAGGGTTTTAGGAGTTGTATGCCAGAAGACCAACTACATGCTTCACGGTGAGAAAATGAAGGAGTAGAGGTATTCATTTGTACTGTGGTGTCACTAACATGATTCTGAGTCTGTCACCATGATGGTTGTTTGGTTTTACATGGAGGGAAATGATAACAAAGAGCTTGCAGAGTGACACAGAATCTCTGTTCCCATTCAGGCATCTCACACACACTTGATTGTGGGTCACAAGATGGGCTGGGGTGTCCCGGGCATGACTAAAGGCGTCCATGAAGTTGGGTTGTCACCTTGTAGGTGATGGTCTGTAGGGCAGCAAACCATTATTGTTCCCTTCTGGAAAGAAAAACAGGCCTTCAGGAAATCGGCCTCCCTTGGGACCAGTTTGATTACTGGGTCACTCCTAGAATGGGAGTTATGTTAGAGTCCTTTTGCTAAGACAAAATACTTGAGAAAATCAAGTCAATTTTGGCCATGGTTTCAGAGGTTTTAATCCATGATCATTTGCCCTGTTACTTTGGGCCTGTGTTGAGTCACATCCTGGTGGGAGTTCGTGGTAGAGGAGGGAAGCAAAGAAACAGACAGGAAGGGGTCAGGGTCCCAATTTCCCTGTCAGGTTCAACCTCCCCCGCCATGAACTAACTTTCTTCTAGTAGGCCCTATCTCCTAAAGGTTGCAGCAATTCCCAATAACACCACAGGCTGGAGACTAAGCCTTGAAAACATGGGCTTTGGGGGCCATTTAAGATCAAAACTATAGCAGTAGTATTCACAGCGTGTGACACTTAGGGGAGGTCAGGCGCTGAGTGTGGGTGTGTTTACAGTTGACCAGATCAAGAGCTGTTTGGACACTAGTTGCATGAGAGTTTTGACAAGTGTGTACCTCACCTTACATTTTGGTTTCCGTGTCTTTGAATGGGAATGGTAAGGCCCACATCTGAGGAATGATGGGAAAGTTAGAATTGTGTCCTTTAACATAAGTGCTATACAGAGAGCCTGGCATCATTCCTTGTATGGCTAAAGGTTGCTGCCTTTATTCTTTCTTTTTTTTTTCCAACTCTGGGGATTCCTTGATTATGTCTTATTTCCTATCCATCACTCAGAATGCTGCCTAACTATTTGTTTTTTTCTTAGTAAAAGAAACTTGCTTTCTCTAGTCCCTCTAGTCATCATTTTTGGTGGTGACATTGTGTTTTTGACTCCTGGCCACTGTCCCCTTAGTTCAGTTTCAATCTTGGTTCTTCCAAGTCCCTTTTTGTGTAGTTATAGTAAAATCATTGAAGTTTGCCCCAGGATGTGATGGCCCTTCTGTGGTTTTCAAGTTCATCAGATTGTATTTGGACTGTAAACTTCAACCATAGGTTGCTTTTTGCAGTCTCCTCTCATCCAGAACCTCCTTTGGTGTGACAAAATGTAACACCAATTAGAAATCTTAACAAGAAGTCAGTAATTAAAGGGACTCTTAGAGCAGGTGACAGATAAACAAACCTGGCTTATAAATATGGATTTTTCTGCCTCTGGACTGCATCTAGGTGCCCTAGATATCTTCCTGCCCTTAGGGAGGATATTACTCAGCAGGAGGGTAAATACTCTCTCTCTTTTTTTGCTTTTTCTTTATTTTTAGACAGAATCTCCCCTTGTAGTCCAGGGTAATCTCAAACTCATTATCCTCCTGACTCATCCTCCCAAGTGCTGGGATACAGGCATGCACCACCACATCTGGCTTTGGTGAATGCTCTCTTATCCCCGGGGACTTCAAGACCCACAGATGTCTTCAAGTTGTGACATGGTGAAGTGGCTGTCGAAACGGATTCCTTCTTTCAAGCAGTCTTGTCCCTGGCCCATCAGCCCTTGTCAGCCCTGTTGCTGTCATCTGATCCTTCCAGGTGGCATTTGCAGAAGATGTGCTGTCTGCTCAAACTTTTTCTTCAATTCCCTCTGTTAACCAGGGAACAGAGATGTCTCTGGGCTCATGACAGCTGCCTGCATCAGGAAGAGGGCAGAAAAGGTCCCCCTGTTTCTGATTCCCTGCTTTGAAAGAAAGAGGCAAGTTTTGGTCTTCGGCACACAGAAAAGGGGGAGGGGTGTGGATCTTCAAGGTTGGCTTTCTCCCTAGTCATGCTGATGAGTGTGGAATGTCCCAACCAAGGATGCACAGAGAGGCCAGAGCCCTAAGGTGAGTGTGGCCAGCAGAGATCTTGATGGGCTCCCTGTGTCTCACCCTGGACCAAACAGCCAGAGTGGAAATGAAGTGAGGCCTCTCTGTGCAGGGAGGGCCATATGAGTGAAGCTGTTCAGGCGTTTTTAGGGGTGTGGGAGGCTCGCCAGTGGAGGCGTGTTGGAATGGGGCTTGGGCTAAGGCATTGCCAGGAATGCCATAGGGACTGTGGAATCAGCTCTGGTCTGAGTCCTTTGCCTCTGCCTGGACTCTTGGCCCAATAAGCCAGCCATGCTGGCTGAGAATGAGAGAGCAGGAGTGAGACTGGGAAGCAGGGGAGCCCAGTGTGCCTGAAGTCTTCCATCTTCCAGTCCTGGAATTCACTGGTGCTGGTTTAAGGGGGGCCTGGCTACAGCAGTCACTCTTCCTCTTACCTCCTAGCCCACCCCAGGAAACTGTGGCATGGGTCCTGCATCACTCACTCCAGGATCCCTAGAACTCTGTGGGATGGAGTCTAAAAAACACATGCTATCTGATGCCCAGAGCTGACATTCCTGGCTGCCCATGGGCATCACTGTAGGGGGTACCGTCCCAGGCAGGGTTTTCTGGCATATTTCTGACTCATATGGTGGGGTGGCTGACTGCTTTATTACTCTGGGTGGCTGGTGTGCTTTATTAAGTCTTGGGGAAATGATTTCTCTGAGAAGGAGATGAAGGTGTAAATTATACTTCACTACAAATCATGAAGAAAAAATATATATATTATTCTCTGTATAATATATGTGTGTATCATCTAGAGCTACAAGTCTGCAAATGAAGACAGGTGTGAGATGTGGACAAATTAGAAAGGGTTACTGTGCAGACAGGCAGCTGACACTGATTGGTGACATGATACAGTCACCTGTATATGGCTGTTTATGGTTTGTGGGAGAGCAAGAGCAGCAGCTGTTCTTACAGGCTGTCCCCCTGTGAGAAGGCTGGAGGGACCAGTTTGAAGGTCCCTGATGTTCCCCTGGGAGTGGGTAAGTTCTCCATTAACCTGGTCCTTAGTATCTCTCTCGTATGCTGTCTACTAAGCCAAGGAGTACATGACCACTAACAGTGTCCTCCCCAAATCATAGTCCCCTTAAAATCTCCACTGGTTCCCCATGGCCCAAAGTTTAAAAGCCCTCCCTCGTCTGGGCTCTGTGCAAACACAGATCCTGTACAAAAGGTATCTGATTTCTCCTCCCTCTCCAGGCTCCTCAGCCTCCTAAGCCTGCCTCTGCTGAGGAGAGGAAGGCATTCAACACCTTCGTGCCTTTGCACTGCAGCTGCATCTGCATGGAGCCCTTCCCCCACTTCCCTGCCTAGGTGCTGTGGTTTGGATATGGTTTAAGTGTCTCTCTCAAAGGTTCATGTGTTGGGAGCTTGGTGTAGCAATGTTGAGGTGGTGCAGCCTTGAAGATGTGGAGTGTAATGGGAGGTCTTTAGGTCATTGTGGGGAGCTACCTTGAGAAGGGATTAACCAAGTTCTCATGTGATCCCTGAGTTAATTCTCAAGAGAGGGTTGTTATGAAAAGAAGCAGCACAGCCTCTCCTCTTGCTCTGGCTCCTGTCTGGCCATGTAATCTCTCCCCATCCCACACACTTCCACCTTGTGTCTGTTCTGGTGCCATGCTCTTGAACCTTCAGAACTGGAAGCTAAGTTAACCACAGTACTAAAAAAAAAAAAAAAAAAAAAAAGAGCGAGAGAGTGAGCTTGCCTTCAAGAGATGGGTACACATTTCTGATTTTGACTCATGGTTTAACTAGACTTGCTCTGAAAAGACATGAATGACCTTGTGATGAGGTGAAGCTTGAGGTCCTGGAAGGCTGAGATTGGAAGGTGCTACAGTTTGAATCTAGAAGGCCCATGTGCTTGAGGCCTGGTTTCCAGCTGTGGTGCTTTTGGGAGGTGGAGTAACCTTTAGGAGATGGGGCTTGGTAGGAGGAAGTCAGGTCACTGGGGGTGTGTCCTTGAAAGGGATATTAGGACCTGGGTTCTCTCTCTCTCTCTCTCTCTCTCTCTCTCTCTCTCTCTCTCTCTCTCTCCCTCTCCCTCCTTCCTGGCCACCATGAGGTGAATGGGCCTCCACCACTATGTGCTCCTACAGTATAGTATGCTATATGCTTCCACAGGCCCAAAGCAACAGAGCCAATCAACCATGTACTGAAACCTCTCAAACCATAAGCCAAAATAAGCCTTTCTTTCTTAAAAGTTGTTTATCTTATCTCAAGGCTTTGCCACGGTGATAGAAAGCTGACTAACACAGAAAGGGTATGTCTAGAGCATCAGGGTGAGGTCACTGGACCCTGGAGAAAGAAGCCCTTGGACCACAGGCCAGGACACCCAGGGGTGAGGCATGATCTGCACTGTGGTTCCTCCGGGTGGTGACTCCTCTCTCCTCATCTCTACTTCTGGGAGGGGCTGCTGCAGGAGCCACAGTGAGAGCTCTGGGTTCTAACTGTAGGACCCTCCAGGTCCTCTACACACATCCTACTGCCCATGACCTTGCAAAGTTCATGGAAGATCTGCTGGCCCTCAGAGTGACTGGAAGGATTCTCAAGGTGGCAGTGGATGTGAACACGGTCTGGAGTTCATGTGCAAGGTGATAATAAACACAAGTGCTGTTACGAGAGGCTATGCAGGGAGGGTGCAAGGATCTTGTGCTCATTTACCCAGATGTCCTGACTCTCCCAGGTGGCCTTAGCTTAACCTTTTATCTCTCTGCTGTGGTCATCATTTCTCCTCTTCCTCTGGCCCCTTGGAAGTAGCTTTGAATAGTTTTTTTTTTTTTTGGTTGGACTGGGGTTTAAACTCAGGGCTTTGCACTTGAGCCACATCGCACCTCAGTCATGAAGTCTTTTTTTTTTTTTTTTGAGAGTCTTGTCTCAATATAGCCCAAGCTGGCCTTGAACTTGTGGTCCTCCAGCATCAGCCTCTGGAGTCCGGGATTACAGGCATGTACTATGATGTCTGGCTTTGAAGTTCCTTTTAAGGCCTCTTCCTTGTACGTCATCCCCCGCTCAGGCAATTGGAGAAGCTGTTGAAATTCTTGGCCTAGACAAGTGTAACTGTTTGGGGTAAGAACTCCAACAGCTTCATTGGCTCCTTGGTCCCTCCCTGCAGCCTTCTGTTAAGTCCCTCCAATGAAATCTAGGCCCTGGATGCATTTGAGAATGAGCCTGAGTGGACCGGGCTCAGGGGCCCCTTTGGTAGAGGGCTTGTAGCTCCCAGAGAGCCAAGCAAATGATCAGGGACATGTACCAAGCACAGTGAGGGACCCTGGGGCAGTCCAGGGTGACAGGAGCACCCAGAGCCTATGAGGGGCTGGGTTGTATACCCTCCAGATTCATGTCTGGAAGTCTTAACCCCTAGTGACCTCAGATTGACTGTATTGGAGAAAGGGTCCTTCGGGAGGTAAGTTCAAATGCAGTCACTGAGGTAGGGCTGGGATCTAACTTGACTGGTTCCTTTAAGAAAAAAAAATGAGGGCCAGGCACCAGTGGCTCATGCCTGTAATCCTAGCTACTCAGGAGGCAGAGATCAGGAGGACTGTGTTTCGAAGCCAGGCTGGGCAAATAGTTCCATGAGACCCTATCACAAAAGAACCCTTCACAAAAAAGGGCTGGTAGAGTGGCTCAAGATGTAGGGCCCTGAGTTCAAGCCCCAGTACTACAAAAAAAAAAAAAAATGAGAGAGAGAGAAATTAAGACAGAGACACATAGGAGGACCACATTAGTGATAGACGGGGAGAAGACGGAGAGGCCTGGAAAGAAACCAGCTCTGTTCTTGGACTTCTGGTCTCTTGAGCCGTGAGAAAAGTCTGTTGTTTAAGCCACTAGTCTGTGGATTCTCGTAGCCACACTTGGGTAGGTGACTTATTTACATGGCTCGGCTTGGGGGTGAAACCATGAAAAAAAAAAAAAGGAACACTCCTGCTTGCCCCATTTTTTCCTCCCTAATCCCTCATAGCTAATAGGCTGCATTTCCTTTGCTTCTTGTGTGTCTTCTTCATAGGCCTGTGAGCTCTGTGAGGGCAGAGCTGTATGTCTGTTTATTGCGTGGTTCCCAGAACCCAGTACAGGTGAATGCCCTTAGAGGTCCTGGGTACACACTTTTTGGGTGAATACTGTCTGAAACAAGGGCCTGAGGTCAAATTCCTCACTCTGGGCCTAAATCCAGAATTTTTAATTAAAACAGCTGCATTTCCACTTCCAGGTCTTTGCCTAGAACTCCGCCTGCAAGGTGACTTACCTTCGGTTCTACAGATTGTGTCTTATGTCTCTCCCTCATCCCTGCCTGGGCACAGAATGTGATTAATGTGTCAAAAATTAGAGAGGAAAGTTTCATTATTAGTTTTTGTTTACACTTGGTGGCCTGAGCCACAGATTATATTAAATCAAGTCACACCTACTAATGAGTTTGATGTTGTGACCCCCAGAGGGTTAAGTTAAGGGGACAGGGATAGGATGGCTTGTAATGTCCCTAACACCTATGCCAGGGCCTGGCCCAGGGCTAGACACGTGCTGGTGGTATTCGGGGGAATGAACAGGTCAGTCCATATAATGCTGAGTGTTTTCCAGTGGGATCAGCCTGTGTTTCTGCGGGGATGTCATCCTCTGTCCCTCCAGCTTCCTCTGATCACTGCACCGTTTCCCTTCCAGGCTGCGGCTCCTGGTTCTGCATCTCTAGGCCTCCAATAAAGGCAAAGCAAGCATCCTATTATTACCCCCTTTCTGTAAGAGGACAGAGGGTCTCCCTTTATACCTTAGCGCTCTCTAGGTTCCAGATCTTGGGAATCTGGTGACTGCTTGGGAATCTGGTGATTCCTACTCTGTATCCAATTTTCTCTCCCTCCCTCTTTTACAAATTAAGGTAAAACTCACATACCATAAAATCCACTATTTTATTTATTTTTTATAGTCCTGGGATTTGAACTCAGGGCATTGTGCTTGTGAGGCAAATGCTCTACCACTTGAGCCAGGCCCACAGTCCAAAATTAATGCATCATCTGAAAGTATGCACTTGCCAAGTTCACCGTGCTGTGCAGTCAACACCACCATCCAGTTTCAGAACATTTTTTTCTCTTGGTTTTTTTGAGACAGGGTCTTGCTATATAGTCAAGACTGGCCTCAAAATTTGAGATCTACCTGCCTGAGCTCCATGTAAAAGGTGCAGGTAGGGACTGCCAAGTGTCATCTACCCAGGAGGAGTTCTGGAGTGCACCCTTAGTGCTGTGCACTGCCGTGTCCAGCTCTAAGTTCCAGAAGATTCTCATGATCCCCCAAAGAAAACCTCATACCTGTTAAGTAGTCATTCCCCATTCTCCTTTTTGCCCCTTATGCCCAGCCTTTGACAGCCACTCATCTGTTTTCTTTCTTTTTTTTTCTTTTTGGTGGGGACTGGGGTTTGAACTCAGGACTTCCTGCTTGCAAAGCAGGCACTCTACCACTTGAACCACATCTCCTGTCCATTTTGCTCTGGTTGTTTTGGAGATGGGGGTCTCATGAACTGTTTTTCTGGGCTGGCCTTGAACGGCAATCTTCTGGTCTCAGCCTCCCAAGAAGCTTGATTATAGGAGTGAGCCACCAGTGCCTGGCTCTTCTTTTCTTTGCGACTGAATAATATTCCATTGCTATATACATGCTACTTTTGCTTTTCCATCCATCATTTAATGGACATTGGGTTGTTACCATGTCCTGGCTGTTGTGAGTAGCACCAAGAACTCCTTTTTTGTTCCCTAATTCTATCTCCAGATGCTGGCTCTTCAGTCTTGTGTTGAAGCTGTGAGGGTTACTGGTGGTAAAAGGCACTTGAGAGATGATCAGACACACTCCCATCCTAACTCTGGCTCCATCTGAGAATTCCTCAGGCCTCAGTTTGCTCTTCTCCACCTGCCTTGTTGACTGAGCCTTGCAGAAGGTTAGAAAAGATGGAGATCATAGAACATGAGGTTAAGCCTTTCTTAAGTAAGCTGGGAAGTCAGATGTCAAATGCTAGTTGTTTTTGTTCCTCATTTTGTCCTTTGATTTTTCTCCCTTGCTGTTTCTCTGCTTCTTTTCTGCTGTACCTAATTGCTGCACTTGAATTCCCCCTTCCTTTTTCTTGTTTCCTGTCTTCAGCTGGCCTGGGACTGTCATAGAGTGTTCTGTGCCATTCTGTGATGGAGGTGACATGCTGCAGAGAAGATGGCTGGTAGCATTGGCAATGGGGTAATGTCAACCACAGCCGGACATTGGATAGGGAATCTGGACGACTGCAGCTGTCGTTCCATCTGGCTTGGACTAGAGACTTAGTTCACAGTCAGCCTTGAGAACATTTGCAATTCAGGAAGTAGCCAGATTAAGGCTACTTGGGCAGGCGTTAGAACCCAAACAAGCAGGCCCACGGGACACTTAGGGCTGAGCTGTGTGCATGGTGGCAGTGTGTGCTTGTATTGGTATATTGGCTTGTAGTGTGCTGAGCCCTCCACAGTCTCATGCAAAGAAGCTATGGAAGTCAAGGCTAATGATGGTCTTGTATTTCTTGCCTGCTCATCTGCTCCTCCTAGACTTCTGCCCATAAGTGGCCTTTATTATATGCTATGACCTTCATTCATTTAGCCCTGCAATGATTGCAGAGGGTTCTGTCATCTAATCTCAATAGCCTGGCAAGGTGGATTCCAATTCTCAGATAAAGAAAATTTGGCTCAGAGAGGTTAAGGAACTTGCCCAGGACACACAGCCAGCCAGAGGTTCCAACACTGCTTGGAACCAGCGTTCTCCACCCTTTCACCCTCCCCTACAGGGGCTGTCTGGTTTTTATAGCAGATAAGAGACATGTGTCTATGCTTATTTAGAGAGATGGGAAATGAATCCTTATTTAGAGAGATGGGAAATGACTGTGTTGGACCACATTTTTTTAGACATTTTTTTTTTCCTTAGCATCTTAGAATTTTCAAGTTGGGATGAAGTTGTATAAAAGTTGCAGGTGGCCTTTTCTGTTACTCAAGATAGATTTCTCTTCTGTCAACCAACCTCAGAGATGCTTAAGAAAAGCCGATTTCCTGCTAAATCGGTATGTTCCTCATTTGTTACCAGAGGTCTGACTTAAGGAAGTGTGGCCGATGATTCTTGGTGATGGCTAGGAGCCAGTTGGGAACACTGGTGTGGCTGGGAATGGAGTTCCGGGTTCGCTGTCAGAGCGCTGTGTTGGACCGAGTTCCTGAGAAGTCTGGCCCCCTCTGCCTCTGGCAGAAGATGCTGGTGTGTGGTGAGGAACCTCAGGGAGAGCTTGACTGGAGGAAATTCAGTCAAGATGTTTGCTTTTGACACCTCTGGTTTTCTTCCAAACCAGAAGAGGAAAAAATTCTGACTTCAGGGATAAATGAAATTTTAGGGTTTTCTGTGAATGGAGCTCAGAGCTAGATCTAGATTCTTTGCAGGTCAGGTGAAGCCACAGAGAGAAGAAACAGCCCTGGGAGTTGAGGGATCTTTGCCTTTGGCTGGGCCTCAGGCAAATTGCTGAGCTTTGTAACTCTTGCTCCCTAGTGGAGTTTGCTGGCCTGTGCCTGTCCAGGAATGGGCGGTGGTATTGTGCGTTTGTGGTTAGATATGCTCCTAAGCCTGGGGACCTACCCTGAGGTGACAACACAGCTGGGCTTAAGGTGCAAGGTTAAAGGGCACTTTCTCCTTGAGCCCTTTGGCACATGGACAAGAGAAAAGGGACTCATTAGGCCAGCTTACTCCTGCATCCCCAGCACTTGGGAGGCTGAGGCAGGGGGATCTCGAGTTCAAGGCCAGTCTGGGCAACGGTGTGAGGCCTACTGTATGCAAGTTAGAGCCTGGGAAGCAGGAGATACAGCAGTGAACAGAGCTCCTTGCTCTGACTTGCCCAGTGTGACATTTTCGTTGAGGGCAGCAGATAGCCAACTGCGTGGTAATTTAGGAAGCTTGTGTTTAAATGGATTGCAAAAGCTGGGTGCCGGTGGTTCACACCTGTAATCCTAGCTATGTGAGAGGCAGAGATCAGGAGGAGAGAGAAAATCTTCAAGCCCCCATATGGGATCAGGTCCCATATGAGGTGGATAGAGAAGAGGTCGAGAGTCCCAGCCTGGAAGAACCCCAAAGTACAAGCATGGATGAGGAGGGGTTGAGGAGGAAAACAACCACTTACAAAGAAGGAGCTGCCAAGAGAGCAGACAGTTGCTCTCTGGGCTTTGTGAAGGCAGCCACAAAGTCTTTGGGGCATTGACTCCATCGGGACCTCTGTAGGAATGGAGAACACAGACACACCTGACAATCACATCCTTCTCAGGACAGACACAAAAGTAAACTTTAGCATGGCTGGTATTTATTTCCCTTAACCTTACCTTGGCCTCCCCAGCAGGCTCTGCCCACAGCTAGACTTAGGGAAACACGAGGCTTCACACTGTACTGAGTATAGACTTGCATTTCTTTTCATTATTAATTTTTAATCACACATGTATATGAATTAGAACATGTATCTTGAGTAGGGGTGATAGCTCCCCAAAGGGGGAAGGGATTGGTTCTCATTGGCAAAAAACATCTCAGGTCTTCTAGTGGTTTATAGCCCTCCAATGGATCACGGTGTATGAATGATCTATAGTATGCCTGTATTATTAAAATTTCATGGTAGTGGGGACTGATTAGGAAAGAAATTTCTCAAAAGACTCCTTAGGGAGGTGATAATGAAAAGAAGGCTGAGAAATCCAGAATTATTCTAAAGCCCCTTTCACTACCTTCCCAGCCCCCTGTGAAAATATACCCTGATGTTTTATAGGTTCAATTGTTCTTTTAAATAAATAACAATAGTGTATTACTTCTTATTTTTCATTCAATAGCATATCTTAAAGATATGTTCTTGTTAACACATATACATTAGTGGCTATTTATCAAAGCTGTAGCGTATTCTAGACTATGGGTGTAGCATAATTTTTGGTGCTAGCATTGAACCCAGGGCCTCATGTACTAAGTACCCCTGGTCCTTTAGTTTATCTTACATTCCTCAGTTGATGGAGAGTTAGAATGTTGCTGATTTTTTTCCTTTTTCTTTTTTTGGCCATTACAAATGGCATTGTGAACTGAGTGTGGTGTCATACATCTGTAATCCCAGCACTGAGGGGGCAGAAGCAGGAGGAGCTCAAGTCTGTTGCTAACTTGGGCTATATAGCAAGACCCTGTCTCAAAAAAACAAAAATTTAAAAAAGCTACGTGGTGTTGTTTTGCACAGGGGCCCATGTTTTATGACTCTTTCTTTTCAATTTTTTTTGGCAGTGCTGGGCTTTGCACTCGCGCTCTACTACTTGAGCCACACCCCAGTTCTTTTGCTTTTAGTTTATTTCTCAGATAGGGTCTTGTGTTTCTGCTTGGGCTGGCTTCAGACCATGATCCTCCTACTTCCATCTCCTGAGTAGCAGGGATTACAGGTGTGCACCTCCCTGCCCTGCCCTGATGACTTTCTCAAGGGCAGCAGAAGACTTGCTTTGTCACAGGGCCAAGGGTCCTCTAAGAGGCTGAAATCTTACAAAGGGCAGACGGACTGCACACCCATCTCCATCAGGCTCTGTGATCCCCGATGGAACCCATTGTGCCCTTCATTTTTGGACACTCACAAGAGCGTGATATTTTTTCACATCATACTCTATGTATGAGAAAACTGAAATTTAAAGTGGTGAAAGAGTTGCCTAAGGCCACACTGTGCAGGGAATGGCAAAGGGAGCAGCTAGATCAGGGCCTCCATCCCTAAGAACGGGAGATAACAAGTGAGAGAGGGACACTTGGGGACTCCTGATGTGCGATGGAATGTCGCACGGCCTGGCTCAGGGGAGGTGGGGTCCTGACTTTATCAACGTGCCTTTCTCTTTTATGCAGCTCCCTATTTTTCAAACATTACAGTGCTTGAAATTGCTTTTATTACCTTGTGTTTTCACTGACTAAGCAAAATAGGCAACGTTTTTCTTTAATAAAATTAGTTTAGGGCCATGCCTAGCATGCGTGAGGTTGTGGATTTGATCCTAAGCCCTGCAAAAAAAAAAGAAAAAGTGCATAATAAGTAAAATACTATAGTAAAATACTATAATAAACAACAAAATTCCAAATCTGTGGGGAAAAGTGTGTGCGCAAGCATGTGTGCATATGAAAGAGACCCTAGAAAAGTCATCAGATGCTACTGGAAGCTATTGCTGGGCCAAGGGTTATGGGACTAAATAGTTCCTTTCAGTAGCTTTCTCTGGTTATCCTTTTTCTTCAGTTTCCTTCAAATAACATTAATGAATGGTGTGATCAGTAAAATGTGATTGTAAAAGAGAAGCATCAAGATATACCTCATTAAAAAGCAAAAGAAAGCCAGCTACATGGGAGGTGGAGTTGAAAGGATTGTGGTTTGAGGCCACACCAGGCAAAAAAAGAAAAAAAAAAGTAAGACCCTATCTTAAAAACAAGCCTGGCCTAGTGGTGCACTTTGTAATCTCAACTCTGTGGGAGGCAGAGGTTGGAGGCTCAAGGTCAAGGCTGGCCCCAGGCCAAAAGCACAAAACCTGAAAAATAAACTAAAGCAAAAAGAACCCGAGGTGTGGCTCAAGTGGTAAGGCACTTTCTAGCAAGTTCTTGGCCCTGGAGCAAAAAAAGAGCAAAGGATGGACATTGGAGCAAGAAAGGATGGATGTTAGGCATTTCCCTAACTTGGTTGGGGCAAACTCTGATGCCCTTGGAGTGAGAAGGAAGAGCTCCCACCCAGGAAAAGAAGCTAGTGACCCTGGGTGCCCCTGGCTCTGAGAGCTCTAAGGCAGGCCAAGGGCAGAAGGCCTGTGCCTGAGTTGAGGGGAAGGTTGACTGAGCCAGCCCACTTGAGTGTCCTCTCCCCGATCCTAAGAGCTGCTGGCTGCCATCCCAGAGGAGGCTCCACACTTCACTCCTGTGGGAGCTGCGGTACGTGGGGTTGGAGATGGGGGCCGTTTGTGGGAGCGGTGAGTCTAGTATAAAGAAGCAGGCAGTGGATCCTTTGTTTACATGTACTTTGGGGACACGGTTCTATTTTAAGTTGTCCAGAGGGAAAAGGAAAGATTGACCTTGTAAAGGCTCTGTTGCCAAGAAGCCATTGGTTTTCAGCCATTGGACAAAGCTTACCTACCTAGTGAGTAACCCATAGAACCGATGTGTATAAGTCATTGCTCAGGAGGTAAAAGGAGGTGGAGATCCATGAAGGTACTGAGCTGGTGCCACAGGAGCTCTTCAGTGGGCTCCTGGATGAGGCATGGGCACTGCTGGCCGTGAAGACGTGGTGCATCTCTGGGGAAAGATTGGCTAGACCTTGCCCTAGGGCAGTTTTCTCCAAGAAAAACATGCGGTTGAAGCCATATTTCTAATCCCAGTGGCCCACTGGAAATCTTTTCTTCATTTCAGTGGGACTGGGGTTTGAACTGAGGGCCTCGCCTTTGCAAAGCAGGGACTCTATCACTTGAGCTATGCTTCCAGTCCATTTTGCTCTGGTTATTTTGGAGATGGGGTCTTGAGAACTATTTGCCTGTGTTGGTCTCCAGCTGTGATCCTCCAGATCTCAGCCTCCCCAGTAGCTAGGATTACATGAATGAGTTCTGGTGTGGGTTCCCATTGGGAATCTTAACCGAGCAGGCTGCCCAGGCCCGCCCCTGGCCTCATCCACGCTCATGAAGTCACACCAGGTGATTGCAATCAACAGCCAAAGGTGAGGCTGAGGAAAGTGAGTTGCAACACCTTAGGAGGCAGGGGAACTGCTGGTGACATCTGTCACATCTGAAGCAAGCCAGTGGCCTCAGTGTGCCGAGTGAGCACTTTACCTGCCTTCTCTACTTTAAGAAGCACCCTGCGAGGGGTTTGAATTTGCTCACTTGACAGGAGAGGAGTAGAGTAACCTACCTGAGGTCACCAGCTAGAAAGTGATGTCTCAGACCTGGGTGACTCAACATGAGCTCCAGACCTCAGGAACTTTCTGGAAGGATGGGAATTCCAGGGGTGGATGGGAGCCAAGGGCTTGTCAGGGCACTTAGAGCACAGCCTTGACCCTAAGCTGGGGCAGAAGGAGGGATGGGATGTAAGATGCAAAGTCTGGCTGTTAGACATGTAACTGGTGGTACTAAAAAAGCTGTCAGATGTTTCTATTTCTCTCAGCTTTAATCTGTGAATTCCTCTCTGAAGCATTTGTATACCTAGATGTTTTTATTTCTTAAACCTTGTTCTAATCTACGTTTCCCTTTTCAAGACCTATTTTTCCTTGTCTATTTATTGTGATTCAGTTTGATAACCATGGTAAACACTCATAACATAAAACTTACCCTCTTAGCCATTTCTGGCTCATCATTACCATCTGTCTCCAGAACTCTTTCACCTCACAAAATCCAAACTCTGTACCCATTGAAATCCCGTTCCCTGCCTCCTCCAGCCCCTGGCAACTGCCGTTGCCCATTCTGTCTCTGTGAATTTGATCCTCTAGCTAACTCATCTAAATGGAATCATATATTTGTCAGTTGTGACAGGCTTATTGTATGGAACATTCTGGAACATTTTTAATAGGCAAATGATTTATGCTATTCACTTAAAACAAGTGTGGATTCACAAAAATATATAGATTGATCAGGGATACATTTTTCTTTAAATCACTTTCTATATCTCTGGTCAGTGACATGAAAAGATCAGACCTAAAAAATGACTCACAAAGCAAACTGGGACCTCTCAATTCCTTGTTTTTTTTTTTCTTCCTCTTTAAAAAATTAGGGCTGCGGTTGTAGCTCAGTCGTAGAGTATCTAGCACATGTGAGGCCTGGGTTTAATTGCCAGCACTGCCAGAAAAAAAAGAGTGCGTGATGTTTCTGACACTGGGTAGCTCCTGCCTCCTCAGGCCTGGCCACCAGACCCAGGAGTGTCCCAAGCCAAGTCACTGCTCTCCTTGCCTCTTCAGAGGAACCCAGCATGTGCCAGGGGGACACAGGTACCTTCAGAGTGAGAGCCTAGCCTGGGTTCTGCTAGAACACCGGCAAGGGGCTTCCATGGCCGATTGGCAAAGTGACATTTGCGTCTGACTTCCTCATCTCTTGTTGGATGCTTTTGCTGGGACTGGAGGGCATGTTTGATTTCATGTAATACTTAATGGCTAAATGGAGCCACGGAGATCTGTGAGATCAATTGCTGAGTAGTCAGCTGAAATGTGTGGGAACATGAGCCTGCAAGAAGTTCAAGTTCAAAACCTGTGACCTTCCCTTTCGTCGACACGGTAGAGTTCTGTTTTAACGCTTGAATTAGGATTCAAGATGATTCCTACTACAGCAGATAGTTATGTTTGTTCTTACTCTCCTTGTGCTCGTATTGAAACCACAGTTTTCTCGTCAGGGGACCAAAGAAGCAGTGAGCACAGAAAATGATTGGTTTGGTTGAAATGAGTGGTTTTGGTTTGGTTGGACCCAGGCTTGACCTAAATCCCCCTCACCACTAGGAATGGACATGTGACCCAGGCTGGTTTGGCGAGCTTCCTGCCTCCTTAGGACCTTTTGCTGTGCAGATTGGGAAAGAGCTACTTTTTCCTCCTTAGATCGTTAAAGCTAGGAAGATTAGGAACTTCAAGCTGCCATGACTGTCTGTGCTAATGTGTGGGGAGCATCTGAGAATGAAGCCAGCAACAAGGAAAGCAACTGAGGTAATATTGTTTGAGCAGCTGGATCCACCAGTGCATGGAGACCCTGTACTCTGAACTTTCAAGTTTTATGAGCCAATGAAAACTGTCAACCCTTCATTTGTGTGTATGTGTGTGTGTGTGTGGTGTCATGTCCATGTCTGAAACAATTTCATGTAGGTTTCTGGGGCATGCAACCTAGTGTGTCCTATTCAATGAACTTTCTGTATGGTAGAGGAAAGCACCACATTGGTGTGAGCCTGTGGTGTGATTTGCTGGGTGTCGTGCTATGCAGTGGAGAGGCTGCTACATGAGGAATTGGGGTTCACAGGTCCAGGGTGTCTGTGCCCTCTTGTTAGCTAGGGTAACTAGGGACAAGTCTCTTAAACTGTCTAGGCTCCAACTCCCAGCACCTGTGAAATGCCAGAATTGGTGGCCTTTGAAGTCACTTGTGGCTCCATAAGTTTGGCCAATGTCCACATTTTGAGTGGGCAGTTGTATAGGTATAAAATGGAAGAAATAAATTAGAAATACCACTCGCCAACTCCAGATCACCACAAATTGCTTAACAATTCAAAACCAGTTTTTACATAATTTATTTATTTTGGTGGTACTGGGGTTTGAACTTAGGGCCTTGCACTTTCTAGGCTAATACTCTACCACTTCAGCCACTCCCCTAGCCGTTTTTTGCTTTAGTTATTTTTTGGATAGGGTATTGTGTTTTGCCTGGGGCCAGCCTCAAACAGTGATCCTCTATCTATGCCTCCTGCGTAACTGGAATGACAGGTGCACACCATCATATCCAGCTTGTTGGTTGAGATGTGGTCTCACTAACTTTTTGCCATGGATGGCCTCAAACCACGATCCTCCTGATCTCCATCTACCAAGTAGCTGGGATCACAGACCCAAGCCACTGTGTGTGGCCCAAGTTTGCTTCTTTCTTTCTTTGTGGGACTGGAGTTTGAACTCAGGACTTTGCACTTGTAAAACAGGCACTCTACTGCTTGAGCCAAGCCTCAAGTCCTCAAGTTTACTTGTTTGAATTGCCACTAAATACATGAAGAAATATTCAACATCCTAGGCCATAAAGGAAATGCAAATAAAAATGACATTGGATTCCATGTCACCCCAGTCAGAATGACTATCATCAAGAAAACACACAACAATAAGAGGACATGGGGCCAGAGTGAGGTAGGAGACACTTTTACACACTGTTTGTGGGAACGTAAATTAGTACAACCATTATGGCAATCAGCATGGAGGCTCTCAAAAAGCTGAAACTACGACTACCATATGATCCCCCTCCTGTGCTCCTCCTAGGCATGTATCCAAAGGAATGAAAGTCAGCAGGTAAGAGATACTCAGTCTTATTTTTTTGTACTTGGAGAGAGCTGTCACCCTAAACACTTCAGTTTACAGAGCACCAACTAGAATAAAGTGTTTACAGTTATTTTTCTTTTCAAGTATGGGTTAAGTATCTCTTATCTGAAATACTTGGGACCACAGTCTTTTGGACTTTGGATTTTTCTGGATGTTGAAATATTTGCATATACATAATGACCTATCTTGGTCATGGAGCCCATGTCTAAACACAATTAATTTAATTTAATTTCATGTACATATTATACACACAGCTTTATACAATATTTTAAAAATAAGTTTGTGTATAAAAAAAAATCTCATGTGCAATTTTCCACTTGAGGCAAATGTGTTCACAAAGTTTCTGAAATTGGAGCATTTTAGATTTTGGGTTTTCAGATTCAGGATGCTCAACCTGTATAATTTACATACATACCTGAAAGACCATTTGCTGAGGTTTGACAAATGCATACTAAAACGCAAGCCAAACGCAGTCAAGATGCAGAAAGTGACCACCACCCCAGGAATTTCCCACAAGCCCCTCCTGTTCTCTCCATCTCCACCAGAAGCAACTGCTGCTCTGATTGGTTCCCACTCCAATGTCACACTGTGGTTTTTATTTGCATCTTTCTAATGACTTATGATGTCAGGACCTTTAGATATGCTCTTGGCCATTTGGGGTTCCTCTCTCGTGACATGTAGAAGGATGACTTTTAAATTTATAGGGTTGGGTGGGAGAGGATGAGTCCAGTTGCCTGGCAGGAGAACTAAGGGTCTATGTCTGTGACAAATCTTGTTGCAAGCTGTCTGTCATTAACCAGAGCTAAATGTTCACACCTGCAAAACTTCCCAATGTTAGAAGCAAGGAAATGCTGATTTGTTAAAACTCACCCCCAAATTGAATGGAGCAGTGAACTTTCTAAGCATGGTGCTTATCTTCTAATCATTTCCAGTTATATAACTTTTCTTCTGAGGAGTGTCAGCCTGCAGAACTCAAAATCATCAGCAGATTTTGGAAGAGATTTGACCAGTGGCCGCTGGGTTCCCCACATGGCTGTCAGACTTGCCTTCACATGGAAAGGAGAGGGTGTTAGTACAAAGAAAAGGATTCTCAAGGCACTTGACAGAAATGGATCCTTTAAAAAATGATTTCTCTCACCAGCTCCAGGTTGGGCAGGCCTTGCATTTCAGGGCTTCACAGGCTGAGGCTTTTGGGTTTGCATCAGGTTTATAACCACCAAGCATTTCCTCCTCTTCCCAGGGGCCCTATCTGTCTAATCCTGTGACTGGACACAGGTAGCCTGTCACCAAGATGGGCTAGGGTAGGGGGAGTAGCAAGGTCACCCACATCCTCACTTAGCCTTGTGTTTCGTACCAGATGTCATTTTGGGAGGAGCTACTGGCCAAGGCTTGGTTAGGAGGAAGTGGTTTCCAAAGAACTTCACCTTGGTGGCTGTCATGTCCGAATTTGACCCCTGAGACTGTATAAATAAGGGTCCAAACAGGAAACTGTGGTGGTAGTGGGGGTTTGTAGAAGGTGGGGTGGGTTAGGAGATGGCAAAGCCCACCTAGCCAGGCAAGAGGAGGGAATTCTGTAGTGTGAGAGATGGTCTATCCAAAAGAAGTCAGACACTGCCAGCTGTTAGCCCACAGAGAGGGAGCTCACCTGTGTTGCTCAAGTCTCAGCTCACCTGCGTTGCCTATTGGCTGAACACACCTGGCAACCACAGGGCAAGGGAGTCCTTTGATGCAGCCCATGAAGGTCAGTTTCCTGGTGCAGGGAACCACAGGAGAAAGGGTGAGAATAGAGCCCAGCCCAGAGATGTTTCTGGACCTTCGTCTCATGTTACAGTGCAAAAACATTCACTCTGGAGCGTGTACTTAAACTCTTGGTGAGTTTGGAAGGGCGCTCTGGTCTGGGAAGAGCAAGAAGATCCAATGCAGACCTGTGGATGGGAGGATCATGAACAGAAACACATTCCCGAATGTCACAGAGGGACAGGAGCACTGCAGGTGACGGGACACCAGATGCTTTGGTGGGATTGTGGGTTGAGAAGGTGGGGGAAGCCAGCGTGAGCTCAGCTGGGTACAGGTCCTGGAGAAGTCTGCTCACTATGGAAATGCTGTGAAGGACCAAAAAGATGGAAAGAGGAGACTGTGGTAAAGCGAGTGATGTGTTGAGCAAGGACAAGTCAATTCAGACTTGGGGAAGAGGCCAGGTGTTAGGGAACTCAGTGCCCAGGCTGGGTCAGGGAATAAGAAAGGAAATAGGAAGGCCAAGAGCAGGGCTGGGGGGGTGCTCAGTGGCAGAGCGCTTGCCTAGCACATTGGGTTCCACCCCCAGCACCACACACAAACACACACACACACACACACACACACACACACACACACACACAAAGGTTATTGTTGCCCTTAGGACATGACTCTTGGTGATGGCTTTGTCCTGTCTCTGACACTTACTAGCTGTGACACAGCATCTTCTCTTGTCTCCCAGATTTCTCATCTGGAGATAGGACCATAATGTTAGGTACTTCTAGACGCTGTTTGGAGGGTACAATGAATAAATATGCATATGGTTTAAACCTCACACAACATCACAAAAGCTGCAACTGAACTGGAGAGGATGAAGTGGTTCAGTTTTGGGATGTGGATGGGAGGAAGAGAAGAGTGGTACCACCAAGGAAGAGAAATTGGAAGGGAAGCCGTGATCCAAAAGGACCCCTGAGATGGCAGCAGGAAATAGGCCAAGGAAATTGGCTGTGCTAGCTTCTACTGGGAGACTGGCCATTTATCATAGAGGCCATTATTTGAAGCTTGCTAGTCACTTACACATTAGTATGAAAAAGCTTATTAGGACCTCTGAATTCTGAATAGGCAGCGTTGGGGGAGATCATGAAGACATAAATATCACAAGGAAAAAGGTTGAGGGAAGCAAGGTGGAGGGAAAGGAATACTTTTTACTTAAATGTTTCTAATCTCACTGTAGTGCCCAGGCTGGCTGTGAACTTAATGTTCTTCCTGCCTCTGCC
This sequence comes from Castor canadensis, assembly GCF_047511655.1. Lineage (NCBI taxonomy): Eukaryota > Metazoa > Chordata > Mammalia > Rodentia > Castoridae > Castor > Castor canadensis. The sequence goes on along the minus strand of NC_133396.1, from coordinate 54,042,115 downwards.
TTCAGAGTCTGGGACTACAGATGTACACCACTACACGCATAAATGCTTCTCATCTTGAAGAGATGGGCTTAGCTTTGGGAAGTTTGATAAACATGCTTGGATCTTGAGCATCACTGAAGAGTGGCTGTGTGTACTGCTGAACCCAACACATGGGCAAGCTCAGGTTACCAGTCTATTTTTACAAGTTCACTTTCTACATTTATGTGTGTGAAGTGTTTTATACCCTTGGCTGATCTTTTGAGCTGTATGAAGGAATATTAGGGTGTTCCTGTTCCTTTAAATAATATTTATCCTAAATTGGTGGATAGGTTCAGTGGTGGGATTAAAAACCATTTACAGAAACCTGGGCGTCTTTCCTTTTGTCTGAGTGCTTTAGAAATCAACTTAATTGAGGTTGTCCAAAGATTTCTGCAAGTTCCACCCGAGCTGTTGTGTATTTACACTTCACTGTGATCTGATTGAATAAGTAGACACATACGGGCCACCCTCTGTCCCCATTCAACCCCCACTGACGTGGTGTTGCCTGGAGATGTGACAATGCCTATCTGTATACATAAACCATAAACAGATCACATAGTGACAAATATTCTGAACAAAATACTTTACAATATTTTAAAGCTCATTGGTTGCGTATGGATAAGTATTTTGTAGTTGTCACATTTTTTAAAAAAGAAGGCAAATGAGTAAATATCTGAAGAGGACTTTTGGCTCCCCTCTTGCTTACCATAAATCTTGGCTTAATAGGTAAGTCTTCATTTAGTAGGCTCAAAGGAGCACAGATTCTGAAATAGAAGGTCCTAAAAGCAGGAATTTTTATCATGGAACTGCAGGAAGAGGAGAGCACTTTCCACTGTTAACCCTTGATGGTGACTTGGTTTGGTACCAAGGTGGTCAGTTTTTAGCTGTGGTCTTTCTGAGCTGAGTGAACAGTTGAAATGAAAAACTTGGGGCCTCAGCCACAGAGTGTCTGATTCAGTGAGTCTGTAACAGGGCCTAAGAACCTGCATTTCTGGCCAGTCTCCAGGTGCTGCTAGTCTGCGGTCCACACTTATCTGAATGGTGAGCCTTGAGCGGTTTCACTCCGTCTCTGGAGAGGATTTTGCCTTGTAAACAAAGACATGAGCCAGGTACCGGTGAGTGACTCACGCCTGTAATCCTAACTGCTTGGGAGTCTGACATCAGGAGGATGGCAGTTCTAACCCGTGCAAATAGTTCTTGAGAACCACCCCCCTCCTCCAAAATAACCAGAGCAAAAAAATGGACTGGAGGTGTGGCTCAAGCAGTAGAGAGACTGCTTTGTAAGTGAGAAGCCCTGAGTTCAAAACCCACTCCCACTGAAACAAACAAACAAAAAACAAAACAAAGACAAGAAAACCAGTCATCCTGTGGGAGATATGTCTGGGACCTGCTCCTCAGGGCATTCTTTGGGGTGTCTTTTAGGTTGCCCTGGGAGGTGGGTTCAAACAGCTGATGTGGGCACACTGAGCCAGATAGGGTGAAATCATTTTATTTCTTATACATATTTCATTTTGAGTGTGAGTGTGATGGGGATTGAACCCAGGGTCTCACACTTTAAATCTAATATTCATTTTGGTCACAGACACCTCATAGCTCTGGGTTTATCCACCTTGGTTCCTTGGAAGTTTAGGGTACCTTGGTATTTTGTAGGGCTGTGTGCAGGCAACTTCCCCAAGGAGGGAGGCTCTAGAATTTGGAGAGCACTCGATGCTTTCATTTGCTTTTTTATGTGTGTACAGGTGCTGTTTCTGAGTTTGTCCTCTACAGTCACCACTTTTCTGAAGTTCTGATCTGTGTCAAGGGCCTGCTGACTCCGAAGGTCTGAGGCTTATGCTCTGGGCCCTGTCCTGCAAGACCCTGGCAACTGGGACCACCAGGCTCAAGTTCTCCTTGCTGAGGTGGTGGCTTTTGCTCTCACACAAACAGAAGAGTGGGCTTTTCCCCTTCACTGAGCTCCAGGTTTACCTTTGGTGGGGGCTGGAGAGTCTCTTTCATTTCTAGGGGTTTTAGAAGTCACTGTTGCACCTCTTTCAACCCTCTACGGTGTTCCTTTCTGACTGTCCTTCCTGACTACCAAAGCCCACTGCCTCCTCCTGGTTCAGTCACAGTCTGGTGGACAGTGGAATGGTGGTATCCCTGGAAGGAACAGTGACCCCGCTGCAGCTGTTTGTCCCCTAGCCAGGATCACAAATCCTAGGAAGTCAGGACTTGGTCCCTGCACCCCAGGGCGCTGTTGATCATCAGTGCTGTGAAGGAGAGATCACTGGGGCCTGAGCAGTGCTGCAGTGTCTGGTTCTGTGGCCCTGGAAGATTCCATCCAAACTCCTGTCTGACTTACTTTTCTAGTGATGAGCTGGGTACCCTCTCGTCTTATGCTCTGCCTGCGCTTCCCGGTACCCTTTTCCTTTAGACTAACCTGGCATGACTAGCTGCAGAGAAGTCTGAGAGTTCAATTGTTCTTTTTATGTACCTTTCCCAGGACATCTTTGATAGACAGGCATGGTTTGTTTCCTTTCCATTTGATGTGCATTTGAGAATTGACCCCAGGCGCTCCTGAGTCTCTGTTCTCTACCAGTACCTATCCCAGTGCCCTGGCAGTGTCCCCATCAGGCATTTGCAGCTTCTGCCAGTGTGGGATCATGGCTTTTCTGTAGGTTTCATGCCTCTGCCTGGGGCCACCAGCTGTTCTCGCACCATCTCAATGGGGTGGTCCAACCAAGCTCAGAATTCCTTTTTGGGAAGTGGTTATATATCTTTGAAAAACACCCCTGGTCTTCCATAGGCGTGACTTTTGTCAAGTGCTTTTCTCTTCTTCTTCACCCAGTTGTCCTGCTCATCTTTCATTACAGATTTGGTGTTCAGAAGATTCTGTTTGGAGGCAGGCAGGAACTGTGAATCTGGCCAGTTATAGACCTGCCATATAGCTCTTAAGCATCAAGAATAAGACTAGGGGCCGGCACAGTGGCTCAAGCAGTCAGAGCATCTGCCTCACAAGCATGAGGCCCTGAGTTCAAACCCCAGTGCTGCCAAAAAAAAAGAGACTGGGACTGGAGTTGTGACTCAGTGGTAGAGCACCTGCTTTGTAAGCTCAAACCCCAGGCCCATCAAAAAAAAAAGGGTTAAACTTTTTTGTTAGGAATTCAGCATTTGTACACATATGGGTTTGCACCTTGATCATGTCTAATCTGTAAATCTGAGATCCAGCGTGCTCCAAAATCCAAAACATTTGAGCTTTGATGTGATGCAACAACTGGAAAATTCCACACCATAAAGTTTCCTACACAAAACTATCAAAAATGTTACATAAGCCAGGCACCTGTGATTCTAGTTATTTGGGAGGCTAAGATCAGGAGGATCTAGATTCAAGGCCAACCCAGCCAAATAGTTCAGGAGATTCCATCTCCAAAATAACCAGAGCAAAAATGAACTTGAGGTTTGGCTCAAGTGGTAGAGTGCCTGCTTTGCAAGTGCCATCTCCTTGGTTCAAACCCCAGTTCCACCAAAAAAAAAAAAAGTATATAAAATTATGTTGAGGAGATGCACACACACACATATAGGCACACATCTTTTATAAAGAACTAACTCCAAATAAAGTCATATCCATATCTGCATATGTGTGTCTATGTGTATAAATACACATATGGTATATATGAGACATAAATTAGTTTGGAATTGGGTCTCATCTTGAAGATATTTCATTATGTATGTGTAAAGATCCCAAAAATCTGAAAAAAAAAACCCTTGAAATCCATAATATGTCTGGTCCCAAGCATTTTGGACAAGGGACCAAAATGCTCAGCCTGTAGTCACTTCCCAGGTCTTGTCTTACACAATGCTAGGCACCTACAGGGACTGACCACTGCCTTGGGACTGATCTCACAACTCTGCAGAGAGTACAGGATCCAAAGTGCATCTGGGTTGGGCTCTGAGCAGAACCTTTCTATTTTATTTTATGTGTGTATGGGGAGAGGTAGTGTCAGACAAGGTCTTGCCATGAAGCTAGCCCACGCTAGCCTCAAACTTGGAATCCTTCTGTCTCAGCTTCCTGAGTCCTGGGATTACAGGTATGTGCCACCATGCCCAGCTTCTTTGACTTTGTGTGGCATTTCTGGCCTAGCAATGTCCATAAAAGGCAGATACTTATCTCCTGGGCACCTTTTGATGAATGCTTTGACAATCATTGTCAGAACAAAACTCCTGGCTCTTGTTTTAGGGAGAGTGAGGGGTGCACATGGGCACAGCTAAAGAACTGTGGACAGGGCCCCAGAGTGGACCCAGTCAAGAGCCCCCCCTGCTCCTTGGAGTCCTTGGAGCCACAAGAGTCTCCTGTGATCACATCTTTTCAGAAGTCCCCAATTATCCATCACTCTGAGCCCCAAGGCTTCTAGAATGTGAAGCCTACCACCTGGTAGGGCTGTACTTTTCTCAGACATTCCCGTCAAACAGTCCTGTGGTTTTGGGCCAGGTAGGGTCAAGGGTGGGAGCAGGCTATCTGAGTTCCCTCCTTGTTAGTGGCATTTTCCTCCATGCTTACCAGGTGAGCGCCAACTATGACATCCTCCTTGCCTGTGCAGCCCTGCAGACACACTCTAACAGAGCTCAAACAACAGAATTTATTTCCTCACAACTATACAGACTTAGAAGTCTGATTTTAAGATGTTGGCAAGGCTGGGTTCTTTTGGGGCCTCTTTCTTGTCTTCTCTTGTCTGTGTCTTTACTTGGTCTTTGCTCGGTATGTATCTGTGTCATCTCTTATGAGGATACCAGCCTTATTGGCTTAGCACCAATCCTACTCATATCATTTTTACTTAATTGATTACCTTTATAGAGATCTCGCTCCAAGTACAGTCACATCTTAAGGTACTTGGGCTTTGGGCTTCAATATAGAGATTTTTTGGGGTGAGGAGAATAGACACAATTCAGCTCATGGCACACACCCTGATATTTGTGGTTGAAGCCCCTGGGTTCAGTGTACACCTCCATATAAACTTGAACAGCTTGTTGAACTTTGCCTGTAATTTAAAAAAATTGTGTAAGCATAAGATAGATAGACAGATAGATAGATAGATACATCCAAGAATCTTTTTCTCTAAGAATCATGATAGGTTTTAGTGTTCTTATTTTATGTTGTGTTTCCTGTTAAAAATGCCACTGACTATATGGTGTGCTTTTTTTACTTTATTTTGTGCATGTGTTTCTCCAGATAATTTGAAAGGTTTATAATCTGCTTTTAGTTCTAGTAGTTATTTTTCTAAATACTGTATAACTTTATAATATACTCTATCCTCCATTTCTTAGGATTCACTGACTCAACAGTTTGAGTAGTGATAAAGTTACTCTGAAGAGTGTTCATCTTAACAAAAATAACTAACACTTTTATGTCATTTTAACCCTCCTCACAGCCATGCATTGTAAGGTATCTATTAGACACATTTTAAAGATGAGGAATGTAGGTGGGTGTGCATGGTAGTATAAGCTTGTAATCCCAGCCCTTGGGAGGCTGAGGCAGGAGAATCATGAGTTTGAGCCTATGCTGGGCTATATAACAAGACTTTGTCTCAAAAAACCAAAAAAAAAAAAAAAAATTCAAGGTCCAGAGAGGTATAGGAACTTTCCCAAGGCCTTTTGGATTAGTATCTAGCAGAGCCGGAGTTTGACCTGGATCCTGCGTTACTTCAGAGGCCTGCCCCTGCTCCTAGCCCTGTCTAGCCTGGTCCATATAGTCTACTGCCCCCTCCCTCCCTTGGACTTCCTTGGAGCTGGGCTCTTTGGAAGGAGTAACTCAGAGCTGCTGGGAGTCTTGAAGGTGTTGGACTTGCCTTGGGCATCTGCAGTGTGATCAGAGCTGTCTGGGCATTCATTTAAGCCATGGCTCTTATGTCCACTTGATGTGGCCTATAAGTGGCCTCCCAAAGGCAGAAAATTGCAGAAGTGAGTGAGCCAGGACCCTGGAGCCACCTCCCTGCATCCCAGAACCAGCCTCTCCATTGTTGTCCAGGGCCCATCTGGGTGCAGGTGGGTGAGCTCAGCCCAGGAGCCAGCAGTACTTATAGAGGTCCCCCCCTGGGCATGCACCCCTGCTTTGAGGAGCCACTGAGGTACAGTGAATAGTAAGCATCTTGATCCCTTTGTCTTTGGCTCTGTCTTGGGGCTCTGTGTGTAGAGAGACTCATAAGTCTTTTCATTTTAGTCTGGTAGCCTAGTGGGCAGAGTAGCTACTATTTTCCACCATCCCAGCCTTTCATGTCCTGCCTCCAGTATCTCTAGTGACACTCCCACTCCATTGCCACCTGTCCCCTGGGGGACCTCTGGTAAGGAGCACCTGCGTCAGGCAGGCTTCCACCAGAGTGGCAGAACAAGTAGGATAAACATGTAGATCTAGATGTAGACATGGACACATAGATAGACATGTGGGGACCCTCCATGTAGACATAGACACAGGTAGGCAATGGACGTGTAGACACCCTCCTGCACATGTAGATATGGATATCTACATAGACTCATATCAAAGCTGAACAAATACTCACTTAGAATTGTCAAACATGGACACATGTAGATAAAAACACAGACATAGACATACATGGGAACTATACACGGATGTGGCCTTTTAAAAGACTGCCCTGTTTTTGTTTGGTTGGGTTTTTGTTTTATTTTTTGTTTTTTTTTTTTTTTTTTTGGCCATAGATCCTGGGGTTTGAACTCAGGGCCTCATATTTGCTAGGCAGGCACTGTACCACTTGAACCATGTACCCTAAAGACAGTCTTTCTAGGGATTGGTTTTATGCCATTGTAGGGCTGGCTGTTAGGCTGATGCTGGACCTTAAATCTAGCAAATTATGGCTGTTCCCCAAATCTCTCAAGGACGTTCCAGTGGTCTATCCTAACCAAACTGTATAAGAAAAGGAATTCTGGGAGTTAGGATGTGGCTCAAGTGGTAGAGTGCTTTTCTAGCATGTGTGAGGCCTTGAGTTCAAGCCCCAGAATAGGAGAGGGAGGAGGAAGGAGAGGAAAAGGAATTCTGGGAACTGAAGTTCAGCTTGGCCAAGTGGACACAGGAGACAGTCAGCAACCTCCAGAAGACTGGGTGAGTTGTGGGAAGACAACAGGCCTGGAGGCCAGAACCATCAAATTTCAGTCCCGACTTCCTTACTGTGTGGCTTTGGGAATTTATCTCATCTGTACCTCTTTCATTAAAGGGTAGTAATAATACTAAAACCCTGTTTGCCAAGAATGATTAATTAGGAGGGTTAAGTGGAATTAAGACTATTTTGCTTTGTTTCTGAACCTGAGGTAAGAAATCTCAGACCCCACACAGTTCTTGACACTAGCCAGGAACTCGGTGTCTCCATATAAATTGAGTTTGACTCTGTACCTGGCCCCATGGTGTCTTCACATACGCCTGTGTATTTCTTGTGTTAAGTCTATTCCTAGGACGCTGATATTTCTTGTTTTTACGAGTGAAATTTAATTATATTTTTAAATTGGTTATTGATGATATATGGTTCCAGAAGGATGCTAATAAATAGTCCTATTCCTATCTTTAATGGAAATTCCTCTGGAATTTCTTCATAACTCTGATACTGGCTGTTGGTTTTAGATTAGCATTTATATTTTCTATTTAGCATTTTAATATCCTTTTTATGTCTGTTTTTTTTTGGTGTCTTCATGGAGAGCATGAGATTAGTCTGGTCTTAATACCAAAAAAGAAATAGTTTTAAAGCCACAAATAGATGTGGAATTTTATCAGATGGTGTCTGTCAGCATCTTTCAAGAAGATGGTATATTTTTTCATTTTTGAACTGTTAATATGATTAACATTAGTAATAGATTTTTCTAGCAGGAAACAGTGTTGAAACCAGAGGCAACTCAATGGAAAGTGCCTAGGGCAGAGTGTGTGGAAACCTGGATTCTAGGTCTAGTGTGTTTCTTGTTTGCAAACTGACCTTGGGCAAGCCAGCAAGTGTCATCGTTAACAAACACCTCACATTTGCGCTTCCTTCTCTAAAAAAGGGGCATAGCCATGTTTAGCCTCCTTCTTTACTGGTGAGTTAGAAGGATACAGAGGAATCAGCAGTTCTATATTTTATATTTAGTTAAATTACTTCACATTTGTAAAAGAACTAAGAAAAAAAGTATGAAGTGAAGACAGTATTATGATATCAGTTATTGTACCATAGTCAACCAGGAATTCATTCATTCATTCATTCTTTTATTCATCCAGCAAATATTTATTGAGAAACTGTAAATGTCCTAGGAATTGTCCTAGACACTGGGAAGACAGCAGTTGCAAAGTAGACAAGTTCCCTGAGCAGTGGAGCTTACAGTTCAATAAATAAACACTTACTATGTCAGCTAAGTGGTAAAGTACTATGAAGACAAATGAACTGGTGCAGTGGGGAGCTGGAGAGTGAAATGCATTGTCCGAAGACCTCTTGGGGGGATATTTGAGCAGAGACTTCAATGGGGTGATCAGTATGGAATTCCAGGGGGACAATATTTCTGTCTGTGGGAATAGTAAGTGTAAAGGTCTTGTGGCAAGGATGCCAACAGAGCCTGAGTTGGTTGAGCAGGTAGAAGGAAAGGATTTGAGGAAGGTCTGCTGTTACAGGATGTTGTTCTTCCTAGACCTCTGGTTTTTGTAAGTGTGAAGGAAAGCCCTTGGAAGGTTATGGGCCAGGGGGGATGGATGCAATAAGGTTTCCTGTCTTAAAGGGCCACTCTGGCTGCCAAGTGGGGAATGGATGGGATCTGGTTTTGAGCTGAGGCAGATCAAGGAGGGATGACAGCTCAGTCTGGGATGACGGCCCTGGAGGTGGTAAGAATGCATTTGGGGTCCATGATGCAGGCAGTGCTGACAGGGTTTGCTGAGATTGGAGGTCTCATCCCGTGAGAAGAAAATATGTCCTCCGCCCTTCCTCCTGCAGCCCAGAGGAATCTGGCCTGCATTTCCACTGCTCCATTGCGCTGAGTCAGGAGAAACCCCGAGGACCCCAGCAGCTCTCCAAACCTCCAGCCAGACGGAGGGACAAAACAACTGAAGGATTTGGACAGCCCCAGGGCAATTCTGTCCTGAGACTGAGCCCAGACTCGCTCCTCGGTTTGGTCTGCTACCTGCTCCCCATACACTGGTTCCCCTGGGTCACACAGAGTCTCTCAGGAAGGAGGATGAGCAAGTTGGCCTCATGCCACACAGTTCCAGTTGGTGTTAGTCATAGGATGCTCGCCATGGGTGACATGGTGATTAATGAGTAAAAGACAGGGAAAACATTTGGGAGGCATTTGCTTTCCTTCAGGGTGTCTAGTCCTCCCCAGACAGCCCTGTGTGTGGTTCTGGACTGAACCTCCTTTGAGCTCTAGTGTCCAACTTGCTAATTTAGACTCTGGCTCTTTAAACTTGCTCCCCAGTTCTGAACTGCAAAGAAGTCTCATGGCTCTCTAAATAATGCAGCCTCCAGTCTTTCCCCTACTGTTTCCAGCTGACTTGAGTCTCCCCTTTGATCTGTAGCTGGAAGTCTCTCTCCCAGTGTTGAGGCATCCAGGCTGAGTGTTGAAAATGCCCTCCTTCCCCCAACTGGTGAGCACCCATCCCACACCCCAGTTCTGAGGCCTTGGATGTCTTGTGTGCTCACTGGGCACAAAGTTCAGAAGTAGTACCTGAGCTCTGGGTGGATAGGGAAGAAAAAGAAGGCAGCACACCTATTCTGTGTGGCCACTGCCACCACACAGAGGTGTGAAAGCACGCAGTGAGGCCAATGTTAAGAGGTGGGAAGTGTAAACAAATCGTAGGCCAACAGAATGCCATGGGGCAGACCTAGGTCCCCACCGTCTTCATTAGTTGGAATAAATCTCTTGGACTGGCTTAGTTAGTCCCTAGCTTTTGTGGTAGAGGATCAACTGAGTACTGGGCAGAGGGACAATATTCTCTCTAGAAGAAGAGGAAGGGATGGCCCTCAAGGAGACAGGGGACCCTCTCACACTGTTGGTGGGAGTATAAACTAGAGTAGCTGTTAGGAGAACAGCATGGAGGTTCCTCAGAATAATTAAAAATAGGTCACTGTATGATTCAGCCATTTCATTACTGGGTATAAATCCAAAGAAGAGAAGATCTGCACTCCCGTGTTCATCAATGCACTAGTCACAACAGCCAACAAATGGAGCCCATTGACAAGTGAATGGAGAAAGAAAACATGGTCTATATGCACAAGATACTATTCCACCTTCAAAAAAAAAAAAAACAAAAAACAGAGCTGGGCACCAGTGGCTCACACCTGTAATCCTAGCTACTCAGAGGACAGATCAGGAGGATCAGGGTTCAAAACCAGCCGAGGCAAATAGTTCAAGAGATTCTATCTCAGAAATACCCAGTATAAAAAAGGGCTGGCAGAGTGGCTCAAGTGGTAGAGTACCTGCTCAGCAAGTGTGAGCCCTGAGTTCAAACCCCAGTATCAACACCAAAAAAAAAAAAAAAGAGAAAAAAACAGAAAAGAAAAAAGAAGGAAACCCTGTCATTTGTGACCATCCAGGTGAGCCCAGAGGACACTGTACCAAGTGACATACACTAATCACAGGAAGATAAATGCTACATGATTTCACATAGCAGTGGAATCTAAAAAAGCTGAACTCATAGAAGCAGAGACTAGAATGGTGGTTATCTGGGACTGGGTGATTGGAGTGGGGAGTTAAGGATGCAAAACTTTAGGTAGCTAGGAGGTGTGAGTTCAGGGAATCTGTTGACTAATACAGTGCTATCTATAGTCAAGAAAGCAAACAGTATTTTCAAAATCGCTGAGTAGATTTTGTGTTCTTGACAAATAATAAACTTGTGAGGTAATGCATGTCAGTTAGCTCCATGGAGTCATCCCATCATGTATACATCCTGCTGTACATGATAAATATATACAACTTTAATTTGTCAGTTAAAAAAGGAAAACATGAGTGGGGAGGACTGATATGGAAGGGAGGGGTATGTGAGTATCTTTGGAGAAGGATGCCTCAGGACAGAAAACCATGTTATAGGGAGGCATTTCAAATCCTCTGGAGAAAAGAAGAAAGAAGATTAGGAGGTGGGGGGCAGCCCTTAAGTCTGTGATTCATATAGAAAGAGGAAGGATAAGAAGATTTTAAGTTTCCCTAGATGTTAGGAATGAAGGTTCCTTTCTCCTACTTTTAAAGGGACTTTAAAGATTAAATTGCCTTAAAAAAAATTCAGAGCTGAATGTAGTGGTACATGCCTGCAAATCCCAGCAGGAGGCTGAGAGAGGAGGATTGAAAGTTCTAGGCCAGCTTGGGCTATGTAGTGAGACCCTGTTCCAACAAAACGAAACAAAATCAAAATGAAACAAAAACAAAATTTGGATGCTGAGTGACTTTTTTTAAAATGTGATATCCTGTAGAGACAGAGCTGTGGCAGGCAGTTTCCTGTGTACATAGGGTGGGTGGGGTCAAAGGTCAGGAACTCATGAGTTCCTGTGTCCATACATGCAGGAATGCAAGGATACAGGAGACTTCTGTGTTCTCATTGGTGCCTGAGCAATGTTGGCACCAATAATCAGCCCTCCCTAGGTTTAGAAACTTAAAGTTTAGGTGGGAAAGCTGGACTGGTGGAGTGGCTCAAGCAGTAAGAGCAACTGCCTAGCAAGTGTGAGGCCCTGGGTTCAAACACCAGTACTGCCCTCACCCCCACCCCAAGGGGGAAAAAAACCACCCTCAGTAATGGCAGGTCTTCAGGAAACAATCAGATAGGGTCAGAAGAACCTATCTGACTTCAGTCCTGACCCTGGTTTGAGTGTGGAAATAACAGCAAACTCAGCAAGATACGGCGCCAGTCAGCTTATTGTCACTGTGAGGAAATATTTGGGATAAATTCTTGGAAGGAAGAATTTATTTTGACTTGAAGCTTCAGAGGTTTTAGCCCATGGTCACTTGGCCTTATCACTCTTAGACCTATGGTGAGGCAGAACATCATGGTGGGGAGGGTGTGGCAGTTAGAGCAGCTCACCTCATGATGGTCAAGAAGCAGAGAGAGGGGAAGGAGCTGGGGACATGGTACATTCTTCAAGCACATAGTCCAGAAAGCTACTTCCTCCCATTGGGCCTACTTCTCAATAACACTATCAAATTCTGACTCCATCAGTGCATTAATCCACCGATTATGTTAGAGCCCTCATGAGCCGACCAGTTCCAAAAGCCTCACCTCTGAACATTGATTGTGCTGGGACACATGACTTTTGGGGGGACATTTCCTATCCAAACCATAACAGATACCTTTTACATTTTTTATTTTGATAACAGTTTTGTTGAGATAAAATTCACATATCATACATTCCTTCCATTTAGAGTGTGTAATTCAGTGGTTTTTAATACAGTTGCACAGTTATGTAACCATCACCCTGATCAATTTTAGAATGTTTTATAACTTCAAAAAGGAAATTTTGTAAAGCTGAGTGTGCTGGTACAAGCCTGTAATCCCAGCACTTGGGAGGCTGAGGCAGAGGAGAGAGAGTTTCAAGCCAGACTGGGCTACATAGCAAAACCCTGTTACAAACAAACAATAAAAAGAGAAATTGAATTCATTAGCAATTACTCCCTGTGTCCCCAGCCACCCCCGTCCTCAGCAGCCACTAATCTACTTTCTGTCTCTCTGGATTTGCTGATTCTGGACATCTCATATAAATGGAGTGGACCATATGTGGCCTATTGTTTCTGATTTCTTCACGTAGAATGTTTCTGAGCCCCCTCCCCCATGTTGTAGCAAGTGTCAGACTTCTGAATTCTATTCCATTGGTTTGGCTATACTGCATTGTCTTTATCCATTTATCCGTTGGTGAGCATTTAGGCTGTTTCTACTTTTTGGCTCTTAGGCATAATTCTACTGTGTACATTTGTATACGCGTTTTTATGTGGATGTTGCTTTTAATTCTGTGGGATGTACATCTAGGAGTACAATTGCTAGGTCGTATGGTAACTGTGTTTAACCTTTGGAGAAACTGACAGACTATTTTCCAAAGCTGCTGTACTGGTTTTATATTCCCACCAGGAGTCAAGGAGGGTTCCAACTCTTCCACATCCTTGCCAGCATTTGTTATTATCTATGTTTCTTACTGTAGCTGTTCTAGTGGTGTGAAGTGATAGCTTCTTCTGGTTTTGATTTGCATTTCCCCAAAGACTAACAATGACGTTGGGCATCTTTCTGAGTGCTTCTGGACTATTCATACATCTTTGGAGAAAGGTCTATTCAAAGCCTTTTACTCATTTTTTAAATTGTATTAAATATCAAATGTCTTTTTTATTGAGTGTAAGTATTCTTTATGTATGCTAGATGAAAGTCCCTTATCAGGTATACAATTTGAAATTTTTTTCTCCCCCTCTGTTGACTGTATTTTTCCCTTTTTTTTTTGGTTGGACTGGAATTTGAACTGAGGGCTTCATGCTTGCAAAGCAGGTGCTTTACCACTTGAACCACACCTCCAATTCATTGCTCTGGTTATTTTGGAGATGGGGTGTCACAAGGTATTTGCTCAGACTGGCCTTGAACCATGATCTTCCTGATCTCAGTCTCCCAAGTAGCTAGGATTGCAGGCGTGAACCACCAGCATCTGGCTTATTTTTACTTTCTTTACTGTCCTTTGATGCACAAAAGTTATTAATTTTGATGAAAACCAATTTATGTTTCCTTTTGTTTCTCCTTTGTTGTCATGTCTAAGAAACTGTTGCCTAATCCGTGGTCATGAAGATTTATGCTTGTGTTTTCTTCTAGTAGTTTTACAGTTTGAGCTCCAATGTTTAGGACTTTGATCCATTTTGAGCTAATGGTGTGGGGAAGGGGTCCAACTTCATTCTTTTGCATGTAGACACCTGTTATCCCTGCTCTGTTTGTTGAAAAGACTGTCTTTTCCCCATTAAATGGTCTTGACCCTTTAAAAACTTGTATCGATCTATTGAACCACAGGGAGAAATCAATTAGCTTCATTTAGGTTATAAAATCATTTTGTTTGGAATTAATTTTTTTTTGGTAAAAAGTGCAAGCAGGCAATAAACAGTATTGTGGATTAAGTCTAAGTAATGAGACATGGACAGAGTCTCACGTTTAGGTCCAGCAAAGGGATGGTGGGGAGAGGGAGGCACTTGGTCTTTGAAACGCTGGAATTCCATGAGCTGTGGGTTGAAAAATCAAAGCTGATTGCCTCAGGTCAGCCCAGGCCTGGGTCTGTGGACAGGAGGAACTGTGTGTCCCCTTCCCACCACATCCCCTGTCCCCTCCCTCTAATGACTCCTCAGGGCTTCTCAGCAGCAGGTCAGCATAGGGACAGCCAGGCAGAGGGAGCAGCTTTTTGTGGACGCTCAAGTTGTTTCTTGGCCTTGATTAGAAAGGGAATTAGGGAATTCTTTCCTCTGAAACCTCCACCATAGAATGGAATCCTGGAGCGCTGTGGCCTCTGCCTCCCACGTGTGGGTTGGGCAGTGGAGTCTCCCCGGAACTGCTGGTGTGGGCCGGGGAGGATGCACACATGGCCTCGTGTGTGACTCAGGCCTCAGCCCAGGCCAGGGTCGAGGGCTTGGCTCCCAGACCTGGCAGGGCTCCCTGGAAACTGGACCTGCATCCTCTGCAGGCCCTGCTTCTCCTCGAGTCCGCCCAGCTGATCGCCCGAGAGCAAAAGATTAGCTAAGCCCCAGATGTTTAGACGGCTGACTGACTCAGTGTTTGCCTGCTCTGCTGAGAGCTTATGTGGCCCAAGAGGTGGTCCTGGAATTTGCTCTGATCTTTGTGAGGGCTCTGGTGTTTAATCAGTGTCTCTCCAGAGAGGCTGAGGATTTCAGGATTTACTCAGCGTTCTCTTCCCTCGTCCATGCAGCCTGCTTGGAACTTACCCAGGTTTGGGAGCTCAGGGGGATGGAGACTGGGGTCTGTTCTCATCTTGGAGGGGACCTTCAGTCTCTACTTCCCAATCCGAGACCTGGATTTAGGTGAATTTTCTGCTTTGTCTGTCATTTCTTGACTCAGACTAAAGTCTTTAAAATCAAAGTTGTCGAAAGGCCCTTGTGCCGTCCAGCCCTGGCCCAAGTCTCTCTTAGTGAGTGCACAGCTGAAACCCGTTGAGGGTTGCTGGGTGGGACTGTGGGTGGGGAGGCGCTGGGACAGAGAAAAGCAGTCTTTTATTGGGTCACTCAAGCCCATGTCTCCTCCACCTTCTGGGACCAGTTTGTAAAAACCCTTGTCCCGGATGTGCTGGTCCAGCTTGCCGGCTTGCTTCCTTGGCCATATTCAACCCAAGTTCACACTGTATGTAGACTCTGTAGAAATGAGAGGACCATATGGTAGAAACCAGAAGACCCCTCTAGGGCAGGGGCCAAGTAGGGGCTGAGGAAGACACTGCTGTCTTTTTCCCAGGTTTCCCCATATTACTCCTTGGTTAACCCCACCTTTCAGAGCAAAGCTATGCACACAGTCATAGGAGGATGAACCATCTTGAGTGAGGCTCACAGATGCAGAAGTCAGGGCCCAGCAGGTTGCTAAGACCTGAAGAATTGTGAGCCGACAGAAACAAGTTGCACCAGCCAATTACTGCTAATGCATGCCAGGCTGGACATTTCAAATCTCCTATTCTTGAAATGTTGCCAGTTGATTCAAATCAAAACCAACCACAAACAACCTGGCATGCTGGCCAAAACCCACCTGTAGCTTGATCCACCCAACTTTCAGGTTGCAGCCTTCTCAGCACGTAGGAAATTGAGTCTTAGGCACCTGAGTGAATTGCCCAAGTGGAAAATCTAGGAAGTGGCTGGTGCACACACCCAGGTCTCCAGATTTCCTGTCACTAGTGCTGCCTCCCTCCAACCATACTCTCCAGATGTAGAAATAGAGACCCAAAGAGGCTACCAAAGGTCATACAGCTCAAGTGGCAGAGCTGGGATTTGAACCCAAAACTGGCTTACTATCTGCTCTGCTGTCTCTGGGAACTAGAGTCAGAGCCTGCTGATTCTGGAGCATAGTCTCTTCCTGGCACTGCACACTGGGATTGGCTTCAAATTCCTAAAAGAAGACTATTGCTTCCCTGACTTCTGGGGGCTTCTCAACAACAGGAGGGAGGACTTCAGGGTGTGTGTACATGCACGTACACACACACATGTGAATTCTGTCCCTTCTCCCCTCCTCCCACCCATTCATTATTCAATGGTTTCCACCCCAAGAACTACAGGAGTTCCAGGAAAAGGAATCCAATTGGAGCAGATAACTATCCCCTGTCTGAGACTCGCACCCCCCCCACCCCCCCACCCCCCCACCCCCCCCACCCCCACCCCCCACCCCCCCCGCGCAAAGAAAAGGTCCATTTAACTCTTGCACTTCCTTGAGTCCCTGTGTCACTTGTTGCTGGTTCAGGGAACCAGAATAGTACTGCCCTGCTGTGGATCACTTGCAGATCAGGGTCCTGCTCTGTAATGGGGGCCAGGTGACACATCAGAAATGGCTGCAGGTGAGCAACACCCACAGCAGGCAGAGCCCACCCAGGATTAGCACTGTCCAGTTCTCTCTGGCTCTGTTGATCCTGAAAGTCTGGTATAGGACTGGGGTGTGGGGTCGGGAGAGTAGAAAGGAAGTGTTAATAAATAAAGCAGGGTGGAGGGGCTTCTAAAAGATTTACTAGCTGAATATTTTCCGGATGTTTTCATAGTCCTTTAAGGCTGATCCAGGGGATGGCTGAACAGGACTTAGTCAAATCCCTCACTGGCTCCCACCCTCAGCTGAGCCCCTCACATCCTGGCCTCATTTCTGGCCCTACCCTGACCTCCCCCTCCCCATTGCCCAACACCACTTACTCCCCCTTTATCTTACTGAGGCAGAAAGGACAATCCCCTTTTCTCTCCCTTTGTAGTTATAGTATACATGCAATTGTATGGTCTGTTTGTTTATGTATTTATTTATTTTGTGATGCTGGGGATTGAACCCAGGGTCTCATACTTCCTAGGCAAGTGCTTTACCACTGAGCTATTCTCTAGGCCTGACCTGGTTTTATTTAACATAATATTGTTTCTATCAGTAAATGTATCTATAGCATTTGTAGCTTCTGCTGTTAATTCATATCTTGGGTGAACTGTTATTTATAATCCCCTAGCAATGGTCACTGAGGTTACTTCCCTTTTTTTAACTATTAAAATCACTAAAGACAACACTTTGTGAAACTCTCTTTTTGCACTACGATTAGTTTCCTGTGAAGTAGTGGCATTACATGTGAGTGGTGTTCATTTTGATCCACACCATCCTATCACTCTTTAGATCAGAAAGGTTGTGCCAGTTGCAGTCCTTGAGGGTGTCCAATGCTCCATTCGATGTCCAATACAGGCATTTGCAGGCCTGAAGAGAACTTTCAGTGCATCTGCAGGCAAGAAATCCCTATCCGCCAGCAGAAACTTGGGTACAAGTGTGGCACTCACAAGATGTCTGTCCTTTGGGGTTTGGTAAGGAACTGTGTCATCCTCTAGAACCCAATCCCATTAGGTCTCCCTAGGCTCCCAAGAGTGCAAGTTTCTGGCCAGTGGTAGACTGGGGGTGCGAGTAAGGTCTGTCCATGCTGAGCTCTTGACTGTCCAGTTCCCTCTCTGCCTGGCCCTGTTGGAGGCTTGTGCAAGGCCCTGCCACGAGGGGCTGGCTGGAGCCGGGAGCTGTGTGGGGAGCCCTCTCGGGCACAGTGATGGCTCTGTTTCCTCCTCCGCCTTGCCAGGGGCCCCATTCACGGGAAGGAGAGTCACACATTCCCCCTTGAGATAAGAATAGAGCCCAACTGTGCCCCAGGACAGAGTCCAGCTTCTTCAGCCAGCCCTCCGAGGTCTGGCAAGGGCTCTCAGATGGTACTGGTATGAGTGGGCCCTGGCTGCCTGCCCTGCCTGCCTCTTGTGCATTGTGCGGCCAGGACAGTGGGTCCAGTGTGCATGTCTGCCCAGGCCTCTGGGAGACCCACCGTGTCCAGGCTCTGCCCAAGATGGAGGGGCTTGTCCTTAAGTCGGCTTTGAGGTGCCCCTCCCCTTATCTGTGGGCCTTGGACTCCCACCTCTCACTCCAAGTGTTAGCCTCTGCAGTATATTCCTGGAAGGGTGGAAGGATGGAAGGGTGTTTACATAGACAAGCAAGCAAACTCTAGGAAAAGTTAACAGCTGGGTATTGAATGCTGCTCAGCAGACTAGGGACCCTGGGAGCCTTTTCCTGCAACCCTAAGGAATCATAAACTGGACCCCATGGGGGGGCAGAGATTGTGAGCATGATGAACGGGTTTCTAGACCCTCCACCCTTGGCCTTGCTTCTGTCCGAGGCATGAGGTGGAGTGACTGAGAGCCAGTTCAACACCCAATCAGGTGCCCTAAACAAGGCAACAGTCACACTGGAGTTGGGGGTGTAGCTTGATCGAAGAACACTTGATTGGTATGCATGAGGCCTTTGGTTTGATCTCACCTCAAAAAATTAAAAGAGGCACAGAGTGTACCCTGGCTCTCCTTGGGGTCATCTTGGGTGATCTTAATGCACTTGCTAGCCTTTGCTTCTTAAAGTGTGGTCCCTGAACTGGCAGCACCAACAATGCCTGGAAACTTGCAGTATGGAGTTCTACATTCTCAGAACCACCCAGACCTGCTGAATCAGAACCCTGGAGACAGTTCTGCATGCCTCCAAGGAGGTAAATAACTTTTCCTGTAGTGGAACTGTGACTGGAAGCTGAGACTTTTCACCTTGAACTGGGGGCTTTCAGTTTCCTAGGGGCGATCAGCCCCTAGGTCAGGAGGTGAGGATCGTTGGTGAGCCAGGCCCCAGGTGGCCCCTCACTTGGTCTGAGAAAACGAGTGTGTTTCTCAGTATTTCAACAAGGCTGCACACCTAAACCCAAGTGTTTGGGAAGGTGCTTCCAGTGGATGGTGTCTGGGGTCTTTTATCGGTAAACAAGTGCCTGGTGAGGGATTCTAGAAAGTTCTGGCTTTGGCACTGGCTTTCTTTCCAAGGCAAAAGAAAGCACTATTTGCACATCTTCCATGGTAGGGAAGGATGGATGGAAATAACAGCAACTGAATTTAAGGCTTTAGGACTTTGGGAGGCATCATCCCCTGAGTGGGTAAGTCTTGACCTTATTTTGCTCATTTAATCCTCAAAATAGACCTGTGAATATTGCCATGCCCATATTACAAATGGGAAATTGAGTCATAGGGGAAGTTAAACAATTTGCCCAGTGTCATCCAACCAGTAAGTAGCAGAGCCAGGGTTTATGCATACTCCATCTCTCTTCAAAGCCTATGTTCTTAACCACTGGCTGCTGTCCCTAGATTATCCTTCTGCATGTCATCTGCTGTGGTCATGACATGGTTTATCTCCATTGGAACTCATGTTGAAATTTGATTGTACTGGTGTTGAGAGGTGGTGGGACCTGGAAGAGATAATTGAGTCATGGGAGCTCTATCCTCACAACTGGATTGATGTCTTTCTTGAGAGACTTGGTTAGAACTCCTGAGACTGGATTAGGTCTTACGGGAGTGATTTGGGTTTTAAGGGTCTGGGCTAGTCACCATAGGAGTGGGTTGTCATAAAGCAAGGTAAGTCCTGGTGTTTGGCCTCCTATATATACACCCATTCCTTACCCTTGCCCTTGTCCTTGTCCTCACCATGTGATGCCATCCTTCACGAGGCCCTCATCAGAAGCCGAGCCAATTCGGGGATCATGCTCTTGTACTTGCAGAATTATAACCTAGAATAAACCTCTTGGAATGGGGGCACAATCAGTCAGTCATCAATCAATCAATCCTCTTTCCTTTATAAATCTCCCAGTCTCAGGTGTTCTGTTACAGCAATGCAGAATTGACTAAGGTGTATCCTATAGAGAAGAGAATAAGGCCCCTTCATCCCCTAATTCATCCAGTTGGGGTCCCAGAATGTCTTTGCTTTCACATGGCAGTTGCAAGGGGAGGAAATGGTAAGAAAGGATGAGAAGAGCGGAAGAGCCAAGGAGTATACACAGCTGCTCTTTACTGCATTCCTCCCTCTTCCACCCCAAGCTGTTGGAGTCTTGGGGATTTTCATACAACTTTCCTAAGAATTGTTCCTGTGCTTTTGAGAGCAGATCTTCCACTTACGGTTAAAGGATTGAATCTGGACCTAGCAGAACAACTTGAGGGAGACTCTGTAGTGTGTAGGTAAGGAAAACCAGTGGCACGCTACCTTCTAGAGCCAGCATTATGACCACTCTCAAGCCCCCACAACTCATGTTGGGGGAGAAGACAAGACTAGAAGCGTTTCTGGTAAAGAAGACAGGGGTAGATAGTTGGGGACTAGACCAGCTTCTGATGTCTGCTCCATCCCATGGTGGCTATGTCTTCTCCTGAGGCCTGGGACCAGCTCTGGTATAACCAGCTCACAGTTGGGTGTAGAATGGAAAGAGATGGGAGAGTCCAGAGCTGGGACCATCAGGCAAGTTCACCAAGGCAGCCTTGATTTCCTGCAGGTAAGAAAAGCCTTGTGCTCTATTCCTAGCAGCCCTGTGGGTGGTTAGCACTTCTGAGATGAGAGTGCTAGCTTGTGGTTAGAGGCCTGAGCTGCCTGATGGTTTTGGCCTAGGTGTGACATTCTCCTCTGTCCCCAGGCTGTAGCCCTGAGGGTGGGTGATCACAGTCAGGCAAGAGGAATCAAAACTCACTAACAGGTGCTTGGTCAGGACTGGGTGTAGAGGGTCCACTCAGTACTGGGGTTGGTTCTTGAAGAGATTGTGTCTGCAGCATGGAGTGATCAAGTTCGTGAAGAAAGCCCTAAAACCAGCAGATGCTTTGGAATGGTCACCAGGCAAAGTGTCAAGACATTTCTTGCGGAGTTTCTAGATAACCACTGAGAGCCGTGGTATCCAGTGGATGAGAAGAAAGCTGTTTTCACTATCCCAGGTCATGATGATATTGGGGAAAGGAGGCCCTGACCAAGGTGGGCCTTTTACCAAGAATGAACAACACTTTTTTTGAACTGCCAGTTGAGGCTCTCTGCCAGCTCTGATTTGTTTGTGTGTTGGGGATTTTCAAGATGGAGCCTTGCGAGCTATTTGCAGTTCTCCTGATCTCTGCCTCCCGAGTAGCTAGGATTACGGGTGTGAGCCCCTGGCGTCCAGCTTCCTTTGGCTCTTTGTTCCAGTGTGTTCCATGTTTCCGTATGATTGCTATGCTTGCATGAGTCCCATGAGCAGAGAGTTCCTGCTCATTCATAACCCTTCCATAATTATTTATCTCAATCTCTGTCTCCGAATAAAATGTCAGCTTTGTGAAAGCACAGAGGGCCCGGTGCAGGCCTGTGCAAAAGTACTCAGTAGTCATTTGAGGAAGGAATAAATAAATGAAGCAGGCAGAGATCTAGTGAGATCTTCAACTGTGACCCGTGACCTAGAACAAGGGTGATATCTTGACCTGTTTAAAATTGGCACCTATCCCCCTCCCTTGCCCCAGTATACCTGAGCTCCTGATTCCCTTCACCTTGTTGTATATTAGATCCTTCACCTTGTAACATTCTTTTTTTTTCTTCTTTGCGGTACTGGGGTTTGAACTCAGGCCCTTGAGCTTGCTAGGCAGGTGCTCTACCACTTGAGCCACTCTGCAGACCTCAACTTCTAACATCCTGTGTACTTCACTTATTTAGTGTGTATATTCTCTGCACCCCCAGCCCATCCCACCTCATACTGGAACATGTGCCCCTTGAAGACTGAAGTTTTCCCCCACCTCTTTGGTTTATTGATATGTTCCAAATTCCTAGAAACAGTGCAGTGCCTGGCACTTGATATGTGCTCCATAAATGTTTATCAAATGAGTGAATGGATGGATGTGCCCAGACAGCACATAACTGATGCCATTTGTCCCTTGGAATCCTCCTGAGCACATGGTGTATTACTGGTGTCCAGCAAGCAGGGAAGATCCGCCTCCCCCGGGAGGTGCCTGCCCAGTCTGGCTGTCTGCCTCGACCCTGCATTGTGCCCTTGGCTTCCTTGGCCTTGAAATAGGACCACCCCAATAACTTCTGACAGCTCAGAGACAACAGAACTTTCTGGAGGGCCTCAAGGGCAGGCTAGAGAGGCTGACAGGTAGTAAATGGAGCTGTTTGCAGCCAAGGATTCTGAAGCCTGTGGTTGGACTGCATTCCTGCCCTGCCCCCATACTGGGTTCCCACCCTGTAGTCCGTGAGATGTGGAAAATGCCTGGTTGAGCAGTGGAGGGTGAATGCTAAATCCCTCCGTCTCTATTGTTTTGTCTTGCAAGTGGGCTCTCTGGCTTAGTCAGGGTGGTCATGGCTGTCTCCACACCTGGGAAAGCAGGAGGACAGCCTGCCAGTGTTTCCTGTGGCCCTCAGGGTAAAGTGCAGGCCTGAATTCTCAGCCCTGTGAGTCGTGCATACACTTGTGTACTTGACATTTCTATACAACTTACCCAAAACTAGATGCCCATGTTCCTCCCAAAGGTAAGAGCCACCCCCTGCTTTCCCCACTTCAGTAAATGGTAAATCTGTCTCGTAACTGCTTGGGTAAAACCCAAGCTGGGCTTTGTGGCTCACGCCTATAATCCTAATTATTCAGGAGGCAGAGATCCTGAGGATGACAGTTTGAGGCCAGCCCAGCAGGGAGGCAGGGAAGGAGGAAGAGTCCTCAAGATTCTACCTCAGCCAATAAAAGCTGGCCATGGTGGTGCGCCTGTTATCCCAGCTATGGGGGAGCATAAACAGGATGCTGTGGTCCAGGATGGCCCAGGAATAAATGAGAGACCCTATTAGAAAACTAGCTGAAGCAAAAAGGGCTGGGAGCACGGCTCAAGTGGTAGAGTGCCTGCCTAGCAAGTGCAGGACCCTGAATTTAAATCCCAGAACTATCAAAAAACCAAACCAAACCAAACAGAAAACCCTAAAACAGAAAGAAAACAAAACCAAAAAAGCCTCAAGATCCTTCACTCTTCTTTCTCTTTCTCATTCCAGATGTTGGGAAAACAGGTCGGCTTTTCCTAAAAAAATAGATTAAAAAAAAAATTCTACCTCTTCTTGCCACCCCCACCATTATCCTCTTGGTTGGTTCCAAAGTCACCATCTTGATGCCCCAGGACTACTGCAGTCATCTCCTAACTGCCCTGCCTTCCACAGTATGTTCTTTTTCAATGAAGAGTCTGTTGATGTCCCCCTTCTGCTTAGGATGTCCATGTGTCCCCATGTTGGAAGGGTAAAAGCTGAGGAAACTCCTGCCACAGCCCACAGGGTAATGAAGAATACTGTCTCTGTACTGAACATGTACAAGTCTTTTTCCTTCTCATCAGTCCCTAAACAAGACAGTATAATAACCATTTACATGATCTTTAGGTTATATTAGATATCATAAGTAATGCAGAGATATTTAAAGTGTACACAAATACTATATCATTTATATAAGGAACTTGAACATCTGTCAATTGGGGTACCTGCAGGGGATCCTGAATCTCCCACAGATATAAAATGACAACTATGTACATCAGATTCTGTACTGACTCTGGTTTCAGGCATCCACCTGTAGTCTTGGAATGCATTCTCGAGGTATAAGGCAGGATGACTGTTGTAGTTTGGTTTTGTGTGCTTCTTACAGGTGACCATTGTCAGAGTCTAAGGAACCCATCCAGTCTCTAAACCCAACCTCATTTCATCAGAGTAAGATGGACCTAGAGAAGTGAGGGACCCTGCCACAGTTTATAGGTGGCTGAGCTAATTTCCAGAGCCTCTGGCATTCAGAACTCCTGTTATTACCACTCCCGGCTGAATTATCCACTTGTGGCGGGGTGGTTTTCCCCCCGCTGCCATAGTCAGGAACAGCATGGTTCCCTGCTGGCATGGAAGATAGAGGTTTGTAATCCATGATGGCAGAATAAGTTGAGGGGACGGGGAGGTCCTTCTCAGGGATAAGTAGCAGCCCTTGTGGAAAATGGGGTGTTTGGAAGAAGGAAGGAAGAAAACATTAAAAAAAAAATAGTCCTGAGAATGGGCAAGAGGGTGGGGCGAAAGTTGTGTGACCATTATGAACACCTGGCTTGGGAACCTGAATAGAATTCTTAGCACATGGCCAAGTAGGAGCCAAGAAGGACGAGCTTCTGGGGGCCCAGCTGCAGGCTGCAAAGGGTGACCAGTGGGGCTGTTGGGCAGACTGATTCCTGCTGTCATCTCTGGGGAGAAGAGGTTTTGAAACACTTCCTGAGTTGGGGAGGAGGTGACATTTTGCCCCTTCCCTTCCTTCAGACTGCTGGTGTAGAGGGCTGGTTATGAACACACAGCTGTGTTTTTGCACCACACTCTGCCCCTCCCTACACCCGTCAGCCCCACAGGGCTCCCTCCCTGCCTCCCTCCGTCCCTCCCTGTCCTTCCTCCTGCTGCCTGGTGACTCACTTGGCTCTTGTGCAACAGCCCAGGCCCTTGCTCTCCGAGAACTGCTTTCCTCCGAGCCATAAACTCCCTCCTGATTTATGTCTTTTCATCTGGGTTAATTTTTTCCACATTTAGGTCTGGAGATTAGTGTGTGGCTCATTGCTGCAACCACCAAAACCCCAGTGCCTGACTTGGGTCTGGCACAGAGAAAGCAGACAGACAGACAGCCAAAGGCTAGTTTGGAGCTTCACCCTCAAGCCTGTCTGGCCTACAGCTGGTCCAGCCCCTCCAGCCTCCCTGCCTCCAAGACAGAGGCCCAGAAAAGAGGCAGTCCCCATTCACTGCTTTTCAGTTTCCTTTAAGGGACACATATCTTGCAATGATGTGAGAGGTAATTGACCCAAACCTGGGACTTCCCACTGAAGAAGCCATGTGTTGGAAAGTGACAGGCAGTTGTAGGGTATAGAAAAATGCTATCTCTGTGGCTTTAAAAGCTGTCACACGACAATGTGTGTGGTTTTTCTCTTTTTCTTATTGGAACAATAATATTACCTTTGTTGCTATGGTGTTGTTGTGGGGGTGGCTAATTGGATGCAGCCCTGATTCAGGCTCGTGTCTGGTGTCCATAGTGACTATCAGACGGCAGCCATGGGACTTGCTTCGATTTCCTTTCCTGGAGTGGGAAGCTGGCAGGGAATCACTTGATGGTGGCAATCTATGCCCTTCCTTCAAGGGACCACTGCGATGTGGTGGCACCCAAGTCAGAAATAAGACCCTGAAGCAGAGATTTAAGTTGGGGGAGCATATTCATGGCCATTTCCAAGACTGGATTACAGCCCAGACTCGCAGAGAACATGGTGTCCGGGAACTCTTTAAGAGGCTCCAGATAATAAGCACGAGAACATCCCTAGCAGGGAGAGGAAGCCCTGTGCCCGTGGCATCCTGGGACTGTGGATTGCCATGTAGCTGGTCACATGGGCCTGCTCTCCTGGTAGGTGCTGTCTTCCCATGGAGGTTATAGCATCCAGGGAGAGGTGTGTTTAAAATTTCTGGCTCAATATACCTACACACAGGTATACGGATGTCTCTCAACTCACAACGAGGTTAGTACTGAGAAACTCATCAAAAGTTGAAAATACCGTGGAGTTGAAAACGCATTGAGTACAATGAGGATGAGTAGGCTACATCCTCACCATCCTCCCTTGAGATCACCCTCTGACTGGGGATTTGACTGTGTGTCACCAGCCCAAGAAAAGATCAAAGTTTAAAATTCCCAAATGCAATTCTTACTGACTGCTTGTCACTTTCACACCATCATAAAGTAAAAAAAAAATTCATAGATCAGATCAATGTAAGACAAAGATTGTCTGTATATTTGTTAATTTTACACTTATCGAAGAGGTAGTATTTGCTCGGATCTGAAAAGCTGGTTTCCCTCCATGACCTATTGGTTCCCTTCTCCAGAGGCAAACAAGTTAAGTGGTTCCTTGCAGGGACTTCTCCAAGTGGTCTAGGCACTTACAAATATATGGGTCTTTTATTTTCCTTAGTTCAGATGTTAATTTTCTTTTCTTTTTTGCAGGACTGAGGTTTGAACTCAGGGCATTGCACTTGCTAGGCAGGTGCTCTACCGCTTGAGCCACACCCAAGGTATTAATTGAGCCTCCAGGTATTAATTTTTTAAATACCTCCATATTTCTGCACTTTGCTGCTGCTCTTTTTATATATTTTTTATTTTCATTTATTTAATTGGCAGTACTGGGGTTTGAACTCAGGGTTTTGTGCTTGCTAGGCAGGCACACTAACACTTGAACCACACCCCTGCTTTTATTTCTTGTAGGATCTCAGGGATGTTAGACAAGCACTTTATCACTGAGCTACATCCCTAGCCCAACTACTTCTGTTTTTAACTTGTAAAACATAATTTGAAGTTTAGTCATAAACTCCTCTTTATTGCCTTCCTGAATCCATTTCAAATCGGTTGTGTCTAATCTTTCTCTAGTATCTTTACCTGTTGCTGCTGTGAATAACCTTGTACATCTATCTTTACACACATGGGTGAGTGCTTCTGAAGGGTGAATTCCTGAGGCCAAAAGGCTAAATCCAGAGTATGTGTATTTGTAATTTTGATAGAAAGAGCCCAATTTCTTCCAGTGAGGCAGTTCTGGGAAACAACTCCACCAACAGCGTGCAGGGCACCTGTTTCTCCCCAGCCTCACCAACATAGTGTATTTTCAAGCTTTAAAAACTTCTGAAGGTAAAACTCAGTCTTTGCTTTCTGTTGAATCCTCCTCATATCTCCCTCACATTATTGCACCTCCCATGGATTCCTGAGAACCCTCCATCCTGTGGTCCTTCTGTAGGCTTTGTTGAGTCCTCTGCAGGCTGACAGTTGTTTGATACACTGTTTTCAATGTTTACATTTTCTACTTGTGATCATACCACCAGATTCTATTTCCTATACGTAGCTCCTCTTATCTTTTTCTACTTCCACCTCTCTAATCTCCATCTGCCCCCACCTCGCCCCTGCACCAGTCCTGTCTCTCACGTTATAGTGTCCATCCTGTTCATTCTTCTTCTCACAGTCCAGAGATTCAGTCTTTTCAGTGAAAATCCAGGCTCGGCCAAGTATCCTTGGACGCCATTCCTAGCTATGCCTCTTAGTACACATGCTCAAGAATGAATTCCAGAGTGGGATTGCGTGTGGTGGCAGCATTTCTCTCCTTCTAAGTGTTTCTAGTCAGGAGGCTGGGGTGGAGCCGGAGCCAAGAACGCTTGGAGAGATGCCCTAAGCTGGCACAGCCCAATAGGACTTTCTATGATGATAGAAACATTCTACATGTGCCTGGTGACACTGGGGTTTTGACTGGAGTCACTGAGGAACTGGGTTGGTAGTTTTATTTGATCTGAATTAACTTACATTTTAACAATTAACTTACATTTTAACAGCCATATGTACCCAGTGATTACCATATTGGACAGCACAGTTCTACCCTGTATGATTTTAGGATGCTGATCAGAGAATAAGTGTGAGAAGCAGAGTGCATCTGGCCTAAGTTTCCCTAAGCCCAAGACAACAGCAATTCTTCCTCAGGGTGTCTGAGCTCAGGGACCGATCTCATTTTGGAACTCATGTTTTTCCCCCTGTTGGGAACACAATTAGGTTTAGGCTGCCAGGTCCACCAAGGAGAACCCCATATTCCAACTTGGAATGTAGACTTCCCCCAAGGAATTTTTATATTTAGAAGTACCTTCACGGCAGGCACGAAGAGAGGCATTGTGGGCACAGGCAAATAAGACAACTGAGCCCTGTTTCAGTGGAGCATCTAGTACTGTTTACACACCTAAGTTAAATACAAATACACAAATTAAATGTAAAATCCCCATCTTAGGGCCCTTAGAACCTGTAGTGTTGTTTAAGGGGCAGTGTGTGAGCTGGTTTCCTATTGCAGCTGTAACAGAGGCCACGAGGTTAGTGTTAGAACTTGTTATAGTTCTAACATCTGCAGTCTGAAATGAGGCTTACGAGGCTAAACATTGCCAGGATTGGCTCTTTTCCCATCTTCTGGGGACTCCTTCCTTGGCTTGTGGCTCCCTATCACGTTGGTTTTTCGCCGTTTCCTCTTTGAACTTCTCATTTTTCTCTTAGAAGAACCCTTGTAATTGTATTTAGGGCTTATTTCAGATAATGCAGACCAACTCTTCATCTCAGTTTCCTTATCTTTTAACATGTCCTGTGAAAGCCCTTTTCTTTCTTTGTTCTTTTTTATTTACTTATTTTTTTGGCAGTACTAGGGTTTGAACTCAGGGCTTTGCACATGCTAGGCAGGTACTGTACTGCTTAAGCCATGCCACCAGCCCTTATTGCTCTGGTTATTTTTGAGGTAGGATCTTGCTTTTTGCCCAGGCTGGCCTGGTACATAATCCTCCTATTTATGATTCCTGCCCTAACTTGGAGACAGACGCATGCCACCACACCCAGCTTTTTCTGTTGAGATGGGGGTCTTGTGAACTTTTTGCTCTAACAGACCTCTAACCACAATTCTCCCAATCTCAGCTTCTTGAGTAGCTAGGATGACAGACATGAGACACTGTGCCTGGCCCCCCTTGGAAATCCTTTTTGTCATGTAAGGTAACTTGTGCAGGTTCTAGTTATTAAGATGTGAATATGTTTGGATGTCCATTTTCTAGCCAAATCCAAGAGTCCTTTCAGTACTTAAAGAAGAGCAAGCTTGTGCAAGAGAAGGTCATTAATCAATGGGTCATATCCTGGGTGCTTGGGTTTGGTGGACATGGGCAAAACTTGGCCCTTCATGTTGAAGAGCTGATGTTCTAAAACAGAGGACTTCAAACTTGCTGGGTGTCAGGATCACCTAGGGAATGCGGAAAACCTGCAAAGGCTGAGACTATGTCCCACTTCAGTGAGCCTGTGGGCCTGTGTGCACTTTATCAGCTCTCAGCAAAGTCAGAGAACTATTGCTCTTAAGTAGGATGGGGAGGGGGGTGATCTGCATGCCTGCTTGTGGGAGGTGAGGAAGTATGAAAGCCAGACTGCAGACAGGAAGACCTGGGGGAGGATCAGAGGAGGAGCCAGTGTCTGCAGTTGAGCAGCCACCTGAGCCACACCTGCAAGGTCAGAGCAGGTGTGGCTTCTCCCAAGAAGCAGGGCAAATGCTGGTAAGGGAGAGGCCTTACCAGCAGCTCTGAGGTAAGCTTGTACCATTTGGCGATAGGGAAGCCATTTGGGACCTGAAGGACTAGGGACAGGGAATTGATTGGATAAGAGGAATATTATCAGGAGTGACCTGCTAGTATTTACAGTGTTGACTGGAGGGAAGGCAGGATTCCCTATGTATTCCTGCAGTACTGTGGATGAAGGCCTGGACTGAGTGGTGGCAAGGACAATGGGAAAAGGAGATGGTCATGAGAGATTCAAGAGGAAATATAAGTGTGACAAAGGCGGAACAATCCATTAATACATATGAGCAGAGAGTGTTAGGTAGTCTTCTCCACCGGCACAGGACGAGGAGCTGGCATGCAGTGGTGAGTAAGATTACTGAGCTTCCTGATCTCATAAGCATACTTTGGGGTGGGGTGGCATGGCATGGCAGAGTTAGGCAATAATCAGACAGACACAAATAAACACAAAAAGAGGCATCAGCCAGTTGTAAGTTCTCTGGGGAGTTACATAGGCTCATGGAATTGGGAGTGACCGGGTAGGTTCTTTAGCTTAAATGCCTCTCTGAGAAGGTGACATTTAAGCTGATGTCTGGATGCCAAGAAGGAGCAGGCCATGGGAAGAGATAGGGGATCAGCACTCCAGGTAGAGATGATAGCAAATGCAAAGGTGTAAGGTAGGATTGAACTTGGCTTCATCCAAGGGACATCCAAGCACTGTCCAATGGAACTTTCTGCAGTGCTGAGAATATTCTATATATCCGCACAATCCAATGGGCCATCCCCTGGCCAGTGTGACCACTGAGCACTTGCAATGTGGCTATTAGGATAGAGCAATTGAATTTGCATTAATTTAAACTTCAGATAGTTGATGTGATCAGTGTCTACTTATGGGACAACACAGAGGTAGGGTGGCTGGAGGGGGAGAGGTTAAATGGCATAAGGTGAGGTAGACCTCATTGCATTGTGAATTAGGGTAGTTTGGACTCTTCTTTTTTTGGGGGTGTGAGGTGGTATTGGGGTTAGTGCTTGCTAGGCAGCTGTTCTACCACTTGAGTCATGGCCCATAGCCCTAGTTTGGATTGTTTTTCCTAAGGGTAACACAGAATCTTTGGATGATTTTAGCTAGAAAGTCAACACAATCTGATTAGTTTTTTTTGTGGGGCTACTGGGGAATTAAACTCATGACCTGTGCTTGCTAGGCAAGTGCTCTAATACTTGAGTCATGATCCCTGTCCTTTTGCTTTTAGTTTGTTTTTGAGATAGGGTCTCACACTAACTTTGCCTGGGCTGGCCTGGAACCACAGTTCTCCTAACTGGGATTGCAGGTGTTTGCCAACCATGTCCGACCTCTGATTAACTTTTTATAAGTTCACTCTAGCTGCTATGTTGAGAATGAATTGTAGGGGATAAAAAGTAGAAGCAGATCATTGTAATATTATAGAAGACTGTTGATGGTGACTTGGGAGTGGAGAGAAGAAATAGAGTGGATTGAGCATGAGTTTTAGAGACGGAACTGAAGGAAGTAAGAGATATTCAATGTGGAAGGTGAGAAGACTTGATGCTTCTAGACTTGGGTATAAAGAACAAGATGGTTGGTGGTGCCATTTATTAAAATGTGCTGCAGAGAGCACGTTTTGTTTTTGGAAGTGTGGAAAATGAGTTCTTTGTTGGGTTTGTTAGATTCATCTTAAACATCAGTGTAGGGAGAACAAGAAGCCAAATAGCCATGAGTCTAGAGAGCTAGGCAAGGTCAGGACTAGAGATGGGAACTTAGGGTCATCAGAAATAGAGGATGTATAAAGCTAGGAATCAGGGTCAGGTCACCAAAGAGAGTGAACAGATAGAGAAGGAGGAGAAAGCACTGTGACATTTAAGATGAGCTTAGGAAAAGGATCCAGAAAGGGAACTATGTGAGAAAACCTGTGAAATGCTGTGGAAGCCAAGAAAAGGAGTGAATGCTGAATGCTGTTGGCTGGCCAAAAATTGTAGAAGAGACAGGTGCCTTTGGAATTGGTGACAACATGAAGGTCATTGATGACATTGGGAAGAGTAGGCTTAGTGGAATGTGTAGGAGAGAATTAGAGGTAAGAAAGTAGAAGCCTGAACAGACTACTCATAACACATTTGCTGAAGTATTTTGCTGTTGAGAAGCAAAGGAATAGCCAGGGACTGGGGTCAAAGGCTATATTTATGATTTTTTTTTATGATAGGAGTTATATGCTGACAGGTGGAAATCAGATAGGCTGCCTTTGGTGGGAAGAGGACACTTCAGTCACTGTGATGGAAGGGAAGGCCCAGAATGTGGGCACTGATCCGTGGTTAGGATGAAGTTTGGGTGGTGGGTTGAGTTGCAATTACTACTGTTGGATGGCTCCCATGTTGTGAGTGAAGTGTAAGGCAAGGCAGTCATGGGAGAAATGAATAATTGTTTTGGAAAATGGAAAACAAACCAACTGGGAAACTGTAATAGGGTTGCTAGCTGGATTGGACTATGCTTCTCGAACTTGAATATGCAAACAAATCATGGGGGGTGGGTGTGTGTTAAAATGAAGATTATACATTCTTAACAAGCTCTGAGGTAGTGGTGATCCTGCCGGTCCATGGACCCCAGCTAGTCTGGGTGGGTAGCAAGACTCCACAGCAGTATAGGAAGCAGAGGAAGACACACAGTTTCCTAATAGGAGGTCCAAGATATGCCTCATTATTTGCCCAGTGAACTTACATTTAAGGTGGAGTAGCAAGTGTTTAGTGTCTTTGAGATGTGTGGCCATTCAAATCTTCTCAATGTCAGAGTTATCTGGAGAACTTAAACAAACAGCCAAACCAAACAAAACAGGGATGGTACATTTTAACTGTGACTGAGATTCTGAATCAATTGGTGTGGGGTGGACCCCAGGTACCCTATTTTTAGAAAACTCCTCTGGTGATTCTGATGTTTACTCAAGCCTAAGAAGCACCAATTTAAAATACCAGGTCATGGGGATGACTGTGGGAGTAGGCTGTCAAGATGGGGTGGAGGCAGGGTTGCCCTTAGGATGTGTGGGCTTCTGTTTATTTAAAAAACTTGAGTCACTTGAAATTAGCCTGCCAAGGTCATTCTGACTACTTAATCTTTCATAGATCCACCAAAGAAATACCATGTCAATTAGCAGGAGCAATCAGGCTGTACTTCTAGAACCATTACACATCCTCAGATGACTCCACAGTACACAGCACAGAGTTCCTTGGGACAACTACTTTATGCATGGGACCCATAAGGGGAAGGGATTGTTCAGATGGTTCTGTCAGTCCCAGATCCCTTAGGAAAAAAAAATCAAAGAAAGCCATTAGTGGGTGGGACATCTGGAGCCATGCAAACTGGTTAGAAGTCAAGGATACATAGAAGAACAAGAAGACTTAAAAAATGGAGAGCCCGACTTATAAGATGG
Source organism: Castor canadensis (assembly GCF_047511655.1). NCBI lineage: Eukaryota > Metazoa > Chordata > Mammalia > Rodentia > Castoridae > Castor > Castor canadensis. The sequence goes on along the minus strand of NC_133396.1, from coordinate 54,009,625 downwards.
ACTCCCTAATCTTATCATCCAGTTGCCAAAACTCGTGACAGGGTTGAAGTCAGGAGCTAAAGCATCTCTCCAGGAAACTAGAGGGAGAGGCTGAGAGAGTCAGCATGACTATACACAAGGAATTGTGGTAAGTCTGCTGACCCTTGGTTTCAAGTGGTAGCAGCTCAAGTCAAAATGACTCAGGAGCAGCAACAAAAAAGTATGAGGCAAAAGGTTTTATTGGCCTCCATCAGCAAAAAGCCCAAAGGTGTGTGGCTGTATGGTTGGCCCCTTCTAAATGTGTGTTAAATACCCTCACAGATGGATCAAGTTCCCCAGTGATCCTTGCCTCCTGGTGTTCACTCCTTTATTTAATACCCTCTCCTTCAATGTGGCCAGGAGTTGGTGACCTGCTTCTAACTATAGAAGTGATGGGATGTCACTTCTGAGAATAGATTACAAAATAACTATGGCTTCTGCCTTGTCCCCCATCTTGCCTTCTTGCTGGCTGGTTCTGAGGGAAGCTAGTTGCTATGTTATGAGCTGTCCTAGGGAGAGGCTCATGTGACAAGGAACTATTGCCAAGACAACTGACAAGGACGTGAGGTCTGCAAACAACCAGTGAATGGACTTGGAAACAGATTCTCCCCTAGTGGAGCCTTGAGGTGACTGTAGCCCTGGCCACCATCTTGGTTGCAGTCTCTGGAGGCACTTTGAGTAGGCTCAGGGTCTAAGGAAGCCGGGCCCAGATATCTGATCCCTGGGAACTTAGAGGGAAATGATTGTTATTTTAAGCCACTAAATTTTAGGCTAATTTGCTATGTAGCAAAAAATCACTAATAGAAGAGTCTCAAAAGGCAATGTCATCAGAAGTCTTCATCTTTTCACTTTGCTTTCCTTTGTATTGGTTCATTTTCTGGCTTAGCAACCTTTTCAGAAAGATTCTATGAAGTTATCAGTAGTTTTAAAGATGAAATAAAGAAAGAAAGAAGAAAAAAAACCAAGGAAGTCACTAGGCAGATTTCAAATGGAACCTGAAGTGGCATAGTTGGGAGGTGGGATCAACCCCATCCTCAACCCACGGGATGAGAAAGAAGCAAGAGTATTTGTTACCTAAAGGTAATTGGCAAGATATGTCAGTGATAGAATCCTTGATGCTCACCTGGATGGGATGTGAGAGATCTGGTCCAGCTCTCAGGCAGGCAGGGAAGCAGAATGGTTAGTGTCACAGAGTAGATGGACACATCTCAAGGCATGAAGGCAGAAGATACAAAGATACCAGTAGGAATAAGGGCTGAGACAAGGAAGTGGTGTCCAGCGTCTAATTGGATGTGAGAATTGCTTGGGTCTGAATCCTTGCAAAGATGTGAGGTAGGGAGAAAGATGGCGAGGAAACCAAGGCAGGCAGATATAAACTGTCTTTTTGAGTATCTGGCAATAAGCTTTTGATCACCTGTGTTAAGTAGGGCACAAGGCTGCAGGTTGGGCTAGAAATACCATGAAATCAAACACAAAAAGTCAAGGTTTTAAGAAACCATATACATTGCTCATTTCAAGTCTCTGTTAAACCTAAATAACTCCAAGTCTTCTTTTAACCAAGAGTTTCCATTTCCTTCTGAGCCTTTATAGAACTCTTAATAAGGAGGGGAACAGATGAGTTTGAGCCTCTACTTTTCTGCTCTCTTTCCATTCCTCGTCTCCTATGTAGGTGCTATGGAGCTGGACTAAGAGGCTACCACATTCCTTTGAATCAGTAGAAGCCAAGAGAGGCCTGGCCCTTCCCTGTCCCGGTTATATCCCTTTAGGAAGGAGATGGGGGCTGATGAAGTCTGCAGAGAGTTTGGGAGAAAATTAACTAGTAGAGTGGACTCAGTTGGCTCACTGAGATGGTACACTCAGGGTGACTAACCTTCCAAAGTTGCAGAGCACCCAACTTCCTTTTCACAATGAAAAGTTGTGAACATACATGCCTTGGCATTGTTGTAACTGGCTACATCCCACCTGCAATGAGTCTCTTTCTTATTATATTGGCTATCTCCTTCTATTGTATTGGGTGTCTCTAAAAATAATAGCAATAACATATCAGAGTAGGAATAAAGAAACTCAATTAATCCCTCACTTTCAGCATCCTCAGTGCAGTGGTAGGAAGCAGACTTCTGCCAAAGCTACCCGCGCAGTGGAGAGATTACTCTCCCATCACTTAGCAGTGTGACCATGTTTAAACCTTTCACTGGCCAGAAAGATTTGCAAAGTTCCTGCCTGCATGGACTACAGCCAGCTGCAGGCAAAGGTGTCAACTTCAGCATTTATGGTGGAAGCCTGGCAGGACCATGTGGAACCTGTTCTGGAGCTCTACCCCAATGCACCCCAGATCTGCAGGGGGCTGGTGGAGCAAGTGCTGTTTGGTAAACAAAGGTGTGGTAGAGGGAGGAGTGACATGGGTGTGCACTCTCTGATGACTCACATGCTGCATTCTCTGAGATTGATCATCAAATCCTGCCCTTGCATTTCACAAGATGAGCTGGGACTTAGGGAAGGTCCTGGATCTGGTATGAGGAGAGCCAGGCTTTGGGTGTGCACCTCTCACCTCCATGGCCACCAGTCTGCCACTCAGTTCACTGACTTTGATTGTCTATATTCAGAAGCTGGTGTCTGGCACTGGGGATGGGTGTGGCTCCCACAGCCCTGAGCTGATCTCCCTATCTCCTGTTACACTTGTCATACCTGTTCTGAGGCACAATCTCACCTTGTTCTCTTCTTCCACCATGTCAGTCACTGGGACAAGAAGGCCTGGCCCACTGTTGGCAAGCAAAGGCTCCTTTTATGATTGGTTCCTGGACCACTAGTCCCATCCCACCATCTTGTGTCTTGTTAAATTTTTCCATGTGGTAAGTGCAGAGAAAATATTTGGGCAGAGGAAGTCACTAAAGGCAATCACACCTACTGTGGTGGGTTTAGAAGACTCTTTTAGTATCAGTCAAAGATGCCATCTCCTGCTTTCCTAGCCAGGTCAGTCCTGGGGGATGCCTAGGTAGTTTCCCAACCCCGTGTATCCTGCACAGCCACCCTCAAGAGTTCCCTAGGAACCAAGACAGGAATGTCCCAAGTTTGAGGCAAGGTAACAAGTTTGAGGTTAGCCTAGAAGCCTAGAAGTCTAGAAGCAAGACCCAGTTTCAAAAAACCAAAAAAAAAAAGAAATTCGAAGAAAGAAAAACAACATATGGTGGATGGAGGCAGCCATTGTCCCAGGAGTCTGGTGGCACCCCAGTCCCTCAGGCAAAACAGGTTCCAGGGTACACTTTGTACCCTCCCCTCTTACCTGACTCAAGGGCCAAGTGTGTTCCCAGTGTGCTTGCCTGAAGACTCAAATGAAGATATACTTCAAATGAGTTTTTGCAGTTCTGAGGCCATGGAGGATGAAGCAGTCTGTAAGGGTGACTCAGAGCTCAGGCAGGTCACGATATGCACCTGTGTCCCATAAGCACCTCATCTGTTTGATAAACCCATTGTCTTCTACTTGACCTGGTGTTTGGAGGCGAGCTGTGTGCCCTGGGTGCTGTCCTTGGTACTACCTTTCCTTTTCACACTGAGAACGTCGTTGTGTGTGAGGTCTGAGCAACCCCAGATGGGAGGACATTGCTTCTGCTCTACCTTCTTCCTCCCGTTCAGTTCAGAAAGTATTTATCACTGGGCATGGAAACTCACACCTGTAGTCCCAGCTGCTTGGGAGGCTGAGGCAGAAGGATCCTGTGAGCTTAGCAGTTCAAGGCCAGCCTGGGCAACACAGAAAGAACCCATCTCAAAGAAACAAACAAAAACAAACCCACCAAAGCAATCTTCAGAAATTATTTATTGAGTGACCTCCTGAATGAGCTGCAGAAATGACAGTGACCCTAGCTATTGCCATTGTAGCTTGCAGACTTGGGGGAGGCAGGTAACTGCAAGCAGGTAGGAAATTGGTACCTGGAATAAGCATGCTTAGAATATTATGGAGGCTCAGAGATGGGCTTCCCAGAGGAGGAGTTATTTGTCCCTAAAAAAGGAGTAGGATTTCCAGAGGCTAGAGAGAGAAGACAACCCGGGCCTGGGGATTTGCAGGAGCACAGGCACAGAATGTCAAAGGAACATGTAGCATCCACTGGTGCTGGAACTCGGGGCCTTGAACATGCCAGGCTAGTGATCTACCACTGAGCCTTTGTTGGATCCCCTCCCCCCAGTGGTAGTAGGGTTTGAATTCAGTACTCAGGGCCTTGCGCCTGCTAGGCAGGTGCTCTACCACTTGAGCCACACCCCTCAGACCTTTTTGCTATAGATATTTTTCGAATAGGGTCTCACATCCCAGTCAGGCTTGACTGGGCCAAAGGATCCTCCTTTTTATGCTTCCTATGTAGCTTGTATGGCAGGTGTGTACCACCAGGACTGTTTTTTATTGATTGAGATAGGAGTCTCACAAATTTTTGCCCCAGTTGAGCCTCAGGATCTCAGCCTCTGAGGTAGCTACATGAACCATGGCACACAGCCCTTGCTTTTTGGGGGCACTGGGGTTTGAACTCATGCTCACTAGACAGACACTCTACCACTTGAGCCTCTCTACCAGCCCCTTGTTTTTGACTTAGAAAATGTCCTGGCTGAGATGTAGAGCTGGAGTGAGAGGATGAGGGAAGAAAGGAAAAGTTGAAGACTCTGACGGGATCCTTCCTATTGCAAATTTTAGAAAAGTAGCTCAATATGGTTTGAGCCATATTGGAATTTACTATAGGATCCACAGACAACATGGCTATTCTACATCCATTAAGAGAGTTGCTTTTTTCATAAAGTTCCAAGATTAAGTCCCACTGAATTGGGCTGCCATTCGGAACTAGGTACTGTAGCCAGAAGGATGGAATGTGCTAAGGGGCTGGGTGATGAGTCTTAGCCCTGAGTCTGGTGGTTGGGTGGTGTTGCCCACTCAGAGAATCGAAAGGTCCTGACAGCCCATCATTCTTGTAAGAGGGTTACTGGTGGCTAAGCAGACAAAAGCAACAAGCTGACCACAGGATCAGCAGAAGATTACAGCTCCTGGATGGACTTGGAGTTGTGTTTTGAAGGCCTTGCAGGGTCTGTCACAGGTTGTGGAAATGGACACCTTCCTGGCATAGAAGAGGGGTTTTGAGAAGAAGAATGACTAGTCAGGGAAAACTTGGAGAAATTCTGGCTGTTGAACAGGCAGGACTTGGGAAGTGGTTGATGACAGGGAACTTGATGAGTGGGAAAATCAAAATCCAAGTTTTGGTTTGGGCTTCTTGGGGCTGTAGGTGAGGACTATATGGCAGGAAGAGGTTGGGGCCAATAGAATTTGGTTTTGGACCTGTGTCAATGGCCTGTGATTCTTAGACTAAATATAGCCTATGAGGCAGTCAGGTCTTTGTGCAGACTTGAGGATGAGATATCCAGCTGCCATTGAGGGTGCAGATGGGGACCTGCAAGAAATGCAGGACAGGGGGCGGAGCCTCCAGAACACAATGGGGATGAGGATGAGGACAATGAGGATAAGCAGGAGGGGGAGGGAGGAAGGGACTTCAGAAAATTTCTAGTTCTGAAGATGAAGGGAAAGTGAGAAAAACAGGCTGGTATGTGCAGAGGAATCGCTGGGATGCATGGGGAAAGGTGTCAAAAACAGTGAGAACACTGGTTCGATTTGTCAGAGTCATCGAACTGTACACTCAAAGGATGCATTGCAATGTATATAAATTCCACCCATAGAATCCTGACTTAAAACAATCTTCACAGAAGCATAATAGCAACAAAATGGAAATTACCCAATCATCCTCAAGCAACATAATGAATAAATAAATTGTGCTGTACTCACACAATGAGATCTTATTCAGTGAAGAAAACTGAAAAACCAAAGCACTAGAGGCAGATACAGCCACACAGGTCAAACTTGTAGAGTATTTAGAGAAAGAAGCAAAACTCCAAAAAATACTTATCCCAGTATGGCTAAATTAATAAAAAGTTCAAAAACATGCACAATTTAAAAAAAAATCTGTGCCTAAGGATATACATATAAAAAGTAAAAAGTTTTTTTTTTTTAAAAAAGCAAGAAAGTGATTTTTAGAAAAGTCAGGCTAGCATTTGCTTCTGGGATAAAGAGGGGAAAGATCAGGAGGGGACAATGAATGGCTTCATGGTGTTTATAATTATTATACTACACCTTTATATTTTATGCCATTTTGAGATATATATTATATTGCCTAATAATATTTTTTTAAAAAACACCAGGAGATACTAATATGTATTGACAGCTTCTTATGTGGTAAGTGTGATTCTTCATTTTTTGGCACTTTCACTCTCCAACAGTCCTTTATTACTGTTGTCATCCTTAATGCATGAGGAAACTGAAGCACAGAGATGTGAAGTAGTTTGCTCAAAGTCACACAGCCAGAGACTAGTACAGTTGGAATTGAACCCAGGTGGAATGGCTCCAGAGCCCCTGCTTTTAATCACGGTGTAAGATTGAGAAGATCTTATAGGTGATCTTAGAGGACATACCAGTTGAGTGGTGAGGGGTCAGTCATATCAACAGAAACAGAAATGAGGAAGAGTAAGGCATGTGAAGAGGGTTAAAATGAGAGAAGGCAAACTGCACCTCCCTCTGTCCAGATGGTCTTACAAAGCCCTTTAACTTGCTGTTTTATTGGATTCTGTTTTTACTGATGTGAGGTAGGTTTTTAGCACCCTGATTTTAAAGACCCAGAGAGTTCCTATGGTCTGTCCAAGGGCAAAGCCGGGTGGGGGGATGCAGGGAAACTCTGGTCTTACATATAAGACCTACACTCTTTCAATTCTTTTTTTTTGGCTGCACTGGGGTTTGAACTCATGCTTGCTAGGTAGGTGCTCTACCACTTGAGCCACTCCTCCAGCCCCACTCTTTCAATTCCCTTGTGGGTGCTGTGACCTTGAGCTCCCTGACATTTGGCAGAGGAGCCTGTATCCTTTTGGAATGATTCAGCTGTGCATTCAGGGAGATACCAGGTGTGTGCTTTGTGCTCAGTAAGTGGGCGCCATTCCGGATATGGCTGCTTAGCACCTGCCAGGACTGAGTGCCTGGGAAGGGAAGGCCGCTGTCCTTGGGGTCATTGCCCTGGGTTAGTGATTGGCAACCTGAAGACCCTGAACCGTGGGTTGTACTCTCCTTGGTTTCATCACTGCTGTCCTTGGAAGAGACAGCCTGCAGAATTGTCTCCCCACTTGCAAGCTGATTTGATGAGCCCATACTTAGCCCAGGGGTCAAGGACATGTTCACTTCTCTGCTCCTTGTGGCAGAAGGGGACCTTTATGCTCCATTCCCAAGAGGGCCCTGATCCAAATCCAATTTCAGGGGAGGGCAAATAGCACAGGACTGAAATGATAGTTGTTAATCGCATGATGCAATATGTAATAGCACCCAGTGGAAAATAGGGCGTCAGTTTAACATCCAGTCAGCATCAGAGAAGGCTTGGAAGAAATGCAGTGAAATACTGCAGTGGGATTCTAGGTGTTTAATCCCCAGATTTTACTTTTTGGTCTTTTCCCCTATAACAACCAACCACTTTTAGGACTGCCCTATAGGAGCCAATAGACATGAGATTTTACTGAGGAAGGTATGTTCCTATTGGAGAGCTTTGAAAGTGAGTGTGACATAATGGCTTTTTTTTTTAATTGAAGTAAAATTCACATAGCATAGAAACTCACAGTATTATGCAACTGTTATCTCTACCTAATTCCAAAACATTTTCATCACCCCTCCACAAAAGAAGCCCAGTACCCATTAAGCAGCCACTCCACAGTCTCAGCCTTTGACAACCCCAGGTTGCCCCTCTGTGGATTTCCCTATGGTGACACCATTTTTGGCAAGTCTTAGAGGAGTCATTCTAAGCTACTGGTAGAGGTTGGGTAGAGATTGAATGGGAGAGGTAACCAGGATAAAACAATGAGTACCATTAGGATCGTGGTGCTCCAGGTAAGAGGGACAGGTGGCTATCGGTAGAGGAGGTAGAGGAAGGTGAAAAGGGCTTGGGGTCAGGATTTTGAGAAGTGCTTTGTAAGGAAGCCTGCTATGGTTTGAGTGTGTCCCACAAAACCTCGTGTGTTGGAACCTTACTTCCTCAATGGGGCAGATAGGCAATGGGGCCTGGTCTGAGATGTTTGGCTAATAGGGTGGAGCCCTTTCTCATGGGATTGAGGAAGTTACCTCAGGAACAGGTTGTTGTAAGGCGAGGCTGCCCTTTGGGATTGCCCCTTTCACATGTACCCACTGTTCTTCAGTTTTCCACTGTGAGTTGAAGCAGCATGAGGCCCTTACCAGATATGGCTGCCTGAACTTGGACTTCCCAGTCTCCAGAAGCATGAGCCTAGTAAACCTCTGCTCATTTAAAGCATCCAGTCTCAGAGATTCTGTTACAGGAACAGAGAACAGACTAAGACAAAGTCTGTTCAATGTCATAATCTGCATTTGCCAGTGAAACTCTTTACCCAAATTGTTCTTCAACTTGTCCAACTGATTCAGCACATACACTGTCATGGTGGAAAGAGAACTGGATTGGATCTCCGGAAAATGGAGGTTGCCACCACATCGTTTTGGGACTTTGGGCTAGTCACTTCTGGCCCTTCCACATCTTCATCCAAAACTAAGAATGTTAATGAGCTTTAAGGTTGCACAATTCAGTGATTTCATGCCCTTGGATAAACTGCCATCATTTGTGAAAATGCCCAGCATGGGAACGTGGGTATCTTTGTGTTTTCATAACCAGCTTTTATTTTGTTTTGGTACAACTGAGGTTTGAACTCAAGGCTTCATACTTGCAAAGCAGGTACTCTACTGCTTAACCCAAACCTCCAGTCCATTTTGCTCTGGTTACATTTGGAGATGGGGTCTCATTAACTATTCACCTGGACTGACTTTGAACCTTGATCCTCCTGAGCTAGCCTCCCAAGTAGATAGGATTATAGATGTGAACTCTCTGTATAACCTGTATATAAATTTTTTTTACCCCTACTGGGCTCTGAAAGAGAGCTTGAAAGTGGACTGGCATTCTTAGGCAACTGAATTTTCATGAACCTTAGCTCATCTAGGGAGCTTTTGTCATTGCCTCATCTGAAATTCCAGGGGACCACAGCCTAGTGGCTCTTCACTGTGATAGTGTGGTATGCTGTGTCCCTGCCAGGTCAAGGTGTGCTGCAGAGATCTGATTTTTATTTTGTTTTCTTTTTGGTGGTACCCAGGTTTGAACTTAGGGCTTTGAGCTTACCAGGCAGACCCACAGTCTGAGTCACACCCCCAGTCCAGTTTGTTCTGGTTATTTTGGGGATAGGGTCTCGCTTATTGCCCAGGCTGCCACCATACCCAGCTATTGGATGAGATGGAGGTCTCTTGAACTTATTTGCCCAGGCTGGCCTGGAACCATGATCCTCCTGATCTCAGCCTCTCAAGAATGACGGGTGTGCACCACTGTGCCCAGGTATTAGTTGAAATGTAATCTTGTGAACTCCCTGTCTGGGCAAGCCTCAAACCTCAATTCTCTCCATCTCAGCCTCCTGAGTACCTAGGATTACAGGTGTGAGCCATGGGCAGCTTCAGAGATTCATTCTTAATAGTTCTGGTCTGTGAGAGAGTTACTTTTTGCCCAGGTCAGCAAGGTCAAGATTAGCCCAGTAAGGACTCACTTTCTCATTTATAAATGCGAATGCATTGCATTATGATGTGCCTTCTCTCTTCATTTTCCATGCTATAAACTTAAAGGCCTTTATTTTTATCTTAAGCAAAAGTAATCACATGTACATAGTTAAAAACAAAAGCAAATTGCACTAAAGGCTCAGAATACAGAGCAACACCCTCACACTCCAGTCCTCATGTCTAAGGCCTTGTTTTGGTGTTCCTGGTAGTCACTTCCAAAATTTTAAATAAAGTACTTTTATGGTATTCTCAGTTTATTAACCTTGGTATGATCTATTGGGCCCCTGTTATGACAGATGAGGAGTTAGTTACTTGTACTATGCACCAAATGTGGTAATTTTGTTGTGGTTTTGTTGTGGTACTGGGAATGGAGCTCATGCATTCTAGGCAAATGCTCTACCACTGAGCCACACCCCCATCCACTTCTCTTCTCTTCATTTCTTCTGTGAGCTAGGCCTTTTGCTCACAACTGGGCAACAAATGAGTCAAAGGAACTGAAGCCAGAGACTGATACCAGGGAGTCTTTTTCTTTTTTGGTGGTACTTTGATAGAATTCAGGGTCTTATGCTTGCTAGGCAGATACTCTACCACCACTTGAGGCACACTCCAGTCCTTTTGCCTTAAGTTTGTTTTTCAGATAGGGTATTGTTCTTTTGCACAGGCTGGCCTTAGACCACGAACCTTCTACTTCTGCCTCTTGAGTAGCTGGGATTACAGGTATACCTCACCACAGTCAGTCCCAGAGGGTACTTTTTAAGGACTTAGTTCAAACTAAGGGTTAAAACAAGCAGCCAATGATACGCTGGTCTTTAAAGACTGTTTTTAATTACTGCAGGCTCTCTTTCTTGGACCCCTTAAGCACTGTGTCTTTGTGTTAGGACAGGAATGATTGGGTCTCTCTTGAGCAGGTGGCTTAATTTACCTTGATGATACTTAATTTATCTTGCCTATACAGCAAGTGCATGGTTTTCTCTTTTCTCCCTGGTTGCAAAGCTCCATGCTAGATTTGGGGTTTACCTTTTGTGCTAGCAGATTGGATTAAAGAGGTCTCCAACTCACCCAGACCTCATTTTTTTTTTTTTTTGGTTGTTATTTTCTCTCCATCTAATTGTGTTACTCTGGGTGGCTGGATTCGGGAAGCTGTAGCATGAATGCATACTAATCTCTTCTTTAATCCTTAGAGTCTCAGAGGAGCTGTGGTTCCCTGTGAGCCCTCCCTACCCTCCCAGCCCTTCCCTGCCTGGAAGTTAGACCTATGGGCTTGACATCCCTTCCCTGGGTTTGGGTGTACCCTGCATTTCCCTTCTCTTCCAACATGGGAAGCAACTGCTCCAGAAGAAGGGTGGCGTGGCAGCGTGCCCCATGTAATTAAGGGTTATTTATTTCCCTGTTAAAGACACTGGACCGTGAGAGGATTTACCCTGAATCCATTCAGATCTCTGGGCTGGGGCTTATAAAAAGTGCTTGGCAATTAGTGCCGTGTGGAACCGCCCCGCCAGCCTGGGCCTGCACAGGTTTAACAGGAGTCAGAGAGGTGCCAAAGGTACTTTATGGTGGGGTTCCCCCACTTCCCAAAGCCCTCATTGCCTCAGCTGAGGGTCTCAGAGAATAGGAATGTTAGAGCCAAGGATGGTCACCTCCAGCCAGGCCACCTGGAGTCTTGTGCCCAGCTCCTCTGTACCTCCTAAGACACCTCAACCCATCTCATTGGTACCCTAACAACCACAGTGTGCTAGCTCCCTCATTTATTCATCCCTGTAGTTTTAAAAGCAGCACAAGGTTCCCCCCTTTACAAGTTGAGCACCGCTAATTAAAAAATCCAAAATGCTCCACAATCTGAAACTTCTTGAGCACTAAAATGATGCTGCAAGTGATAACTTCCACCCCACGAAACTTTGTGTCACTTTACTGGAAACACTGTATGAAATTTCCTTCAGGCTGTGTGTGCAAGGTGTATAGGAAACAAATGAATGTCCTGCCCCCAGAAGATCTCATTTTGCTTATGCAAATATTCCAAATCTGAAAAACTCCAATTGGAAAGGCTTCTGGTCCCAACCATTCCCCAAAGTCAGCCTGTATGTGCTGAAATTGTGTGCAGCAGCCTGGTGCACCTTGAAGGTGAAGTGAGTCTGCTCTGGTTAAAGTGAGGACAGCCTTCCTTGCTGCCCCTCCACTCCTGGCACACAAGGTCTGCCTCCCTCCTGTCTTCCTCCCAATCATAGAATGATGAGTTTCCTTACTGTGATTTTCTTTATAGGGGATTCTTAAAGACCTGTAGTATTTTAGAATGAAGAAGGACCTTACAATTCAGCACTGCTTCCCTTTCTCTGTAATAAACAGGCTAGAAATGTTAAATCTCCCCCAGGACCCTGTTGTGGTCAATTTCAGCACTCAGTTGTCACAGATTGGCTGTGTCTGACCTCACGCTTGTAGTGTCAGGCTTTATAATGAAGAAGGCTTACAGATTGTTTGAAGAAAGTATTCTGAATCCTTTCCTTCCTTCCTTCGTTCCTTCCTTCCTTCCTTCTGTCCTTCCTCTTTCTTCCCTTCCTCCCTCTTATCTTCCCTCCCTGGTTCATAAGAGCATGCAAGCATGTCTGCTGGATGCTGCAGGCATCACAGACACCCAGAAAACTTGGCCTCTGTGTCTCAGGTTCTTACAAGCCCATCACTGAGCTGAGACAAAGTGCATGCCATCCTGCAGCATAAGATCTTTTGTGACAAGTGCCATTAAGGGTATTGTTGATTGAAAAGAATGTCCCTAAAAAAAAAAATACTGTCCAATACTTATTTTTTCTAATGGGGCATGGGTAGAGATCAAACCCAGGACCTTGCACATGCTAGGCAAGCACTACCTACTGAACTGCATCCCCAATCCCCTGGCCCAATTTCTCATCAGTAATTCCATCTTTGGGGAGAGGGCTTAGCAGAAATTGGGGAAGCTGAAGCATGGTGCTCTTGTGCTCCTTGAGGCCTGGGCTGACCTCACTGTGAACCTGCCTTCCTTGACTCTCCTTCTCTGATGGATATTTTGGGTTTTCCCTGTGCACACCAGAGCTTTGTTTTCCTTCTTCTCTTTCTTAAACTACTAAGTTGCTAGTGGTAACCACCGGGTTCCCCCTTCCTTAGAAATAAAGCAACAAAAAAGAGAACATTTTGTGTAAGCCCTGGGTTTTACCCGCCCATCTGTGTGCCAGTTCTCCTTTGAGTTCCTTTGTGAAACTGACAGAATCCTTCAGTATCTTAGGAGGTTTACAGGTTGGTCTGAGGGGATCTTGAAGTTCCTGGGCCTCTCTTCCTTAGGGGACACTGGGGGTGCTTTGGCATCTCTTACTGTGCCCCTGAGTGCTCTTCTGTCTTTAACCAGAATGCATAACCATGAGCTGGTGATTCCATGGTGTCTCTTCTCAGACGCCTCATGTTCCTTTCTGGAATTGTGTACAACTGAGCCCATGTCAGTCTGAGATTGCACCTGATCCACAGCAGGACTGGCTGGGATTATTTCTTCCACATGCCACCTTTGGGATCTGTTTTTGAATTCTGCACTTCCCAGCAGTTCTCACTAATCTTAACAGCTTGTGCAATGCAAATCAATTATAATTCTCTAACCTACCCTACCCTTTGTCTTAACCCAAATATTCCCTCTACCTCTCTAGAGAGCCCAGAACAAATCCACATTCATTCCTTACAATAGACCCAAAACAGGGACCGTGCTAGGTATTGGGAATGCTATGTAGAAAGAAAGAGGCAAACTCTAGTTCTCACAGTCTTGGGGACACACGTAAACCCCACTTATCTCCCCAGATACTATCAGCGCTTCAGCGTGCACATTCTGGGATGATTAGCTAATGACTTTGGACTAGCTCATGCAATGCCAAAACTGTGAGTCACTCCTTTACAGGTGTGGACAACATCGCTCCGTTGCTATGGGAACATGAACGTTTATTTGTCTCAGATCAGGAGGAATTTGCTTCCAGTCCTCTGCAATGAGGATGTCTCCTACAGCGGTCCTCAGGCATGTGCGTTCTCCTCTGCCTTCTGCCACTCCATGCACTGGTCGCTGGCTCCTGGGTGGTTGTCCTGGTCCAGAGTACACAGTTGACCCTCCCCCACCCTGTGCTATTTTATAGATGCAGCCAAAATCCAGTCTCTTCTAATTTGAAGTCTCAGTGACTGAATAATTTCTTGAGGCAAGGCAGGATGTTGAGGTGACAAGAGCTAGGCTTTTAAAGTTAGACAGATTTGGCTCAAATTCTGGCTCTGTCACTTGTGAGCTCTGCAACCTTGGGAAAATACAGTTCTTCCTCAACTTCTGTGTCCTTATGGATAAGCTGGGATAATCCCTACTTTACCAGGCAATCGGAGGGACAAAATGAAAGTGTGCCCAAGTGCTTAGCACATCACTCAGTGACTGGTGGTTTTCTTTCATTCTGTCTCCTGCCCCCTGGAGGCAGTTTATGATGGGGAAGTCAATGATCCTGAGAAATTAGTAAGGTGGCTGACCTCCTCAGGGCTGTGGGTCTTGTGTACCTTGGGCTGGATGGGTGGATGTATCACGCAGTGTTCTTCAGAAACTGATTCTGAGTGGGGAGATAGTGGTTTACACCTGTAAGCCTAACTACTTGGGTTGCTGAGATTGGGAGAATCAAGGTCCAGGCTGGCCTAAGCAAAAAGTGAGACCCTATCTCCAAAATAATCAGAACAAAAATGTCTGGAGGTGTGGCTCAAACAGTAGACTACACGTCAATTGAGCACAAAGCTCTGGGTTCAAACCCCAGTACCTCCCACTTTCTCCAAAAGAAAGTAACTGATTCTGGCTGACACCAGCAAACTGGGATTTACTGTGAAGATACTGGAGGCCCACAGCATAGGCAGGAAGCTGGGGAAAAGCTCTCAAACAGATAGCAGCCAGGTGCTCAGCTATGTGAGGCCGCAAAGTGGGCAGAACAGGAACAATCTTACGACAAAATGGTATGGTCAGATTCATTGATTAGAAAGGACAGACTCCGTGCATGTCTTCCTTTGTTGCTCTTGCCTGTAGTTCCAAGTGTCTTCACAGAGCATCCAGAGGCGTAGGTCACACACCTGCAGCCTGTGAAAGAGGAAGGAGCCCTAGGAATCCCTTTGGGTCTGTCACAGGAGAGCTGGCACATGGAGCAATAGAAAGATATAGAGAAGTGCCCAGAAGGGGAGAGAAGATGTCCTTAAAAAATGAGCAGGGTGCTATTAAGATCTGGAAAAAGGATACTTAGGAACTGAATCTGCAGATATCTGCTGAGGCAATCTTGGACAGAAGATTTGGCTTCTCTCTAGAAAATGAGAGACTTGTATGAGACCATCTTAAAAGACCCTTTGGTTTCTAATAGGACTACTCTAGTTATTAAATAGATAACTCTTCCACTGGGAAGAAGTAGGAATTGACATAATAAGCCATCATGAGCTGGCAGTGTGGTTCAAGTGGTAGAGCGCCTGCCCAGAAAGCGAGAGGCCCTGAGTTCAAATACTAGTACCTAAAAAAAAAAATCACTATAAGCCACCTTAGTTTTTCATTCTCCCCTGAAACTTTTTCCCCGCCCAATATAGGTATTTAATAACCAATACCTAAAAAACCCATGTACTTTTAAATAAACATTTATAGAAAATTAGAGATGATAAATGTATCAGCCACTCATACTTTTTTGAGCTATAGTTTACCATAAAATAAAATTCATTCTACCCATATAGGTGAATGAGCTGGGCGTGGTAGCACATACCTCTAGTCTCAGAATTTGGGAAGCTGAGGCCAAAGGATCATAAGTTTCAGGCCACCCTGGGCTACATAGTGAGATCTTGTCTCAAAAACAAATAAAAAGCATATATAAGTGACTTGACAAATGTATACACCATAGTAACCCCTCTCTAATACCTCAGTATTCATTAGGGATTGGTTCTAGTTCACCCCAGGATACTAAAATCCAAGGATGCTTGAGCCTCTGTTATGAGATGGTGTAGTATTTGCCTGTAACCTATGCACACCCCTGTATATTTGAATCATCCTTAGATTACTTATAACACTTAGTACAATGTAAGTGCTATGTAAATAGTTATTATAGAGTGTGGTTTAGGGAATAACAACAAGAAAAAAGTCTACATATTCAGTACATTTTTTCCTGAATATTGCCAACCCTCAGTTGATTGAACCCACGAGTATGGAACCCATAAATGTAG
This sequence comes from Castor canadensis, assembly GCF_047511655.1. Taxonomy (NCBI): domain Eukaryota; kingdom Metazoa; phylum Chordata; class Mammalia; order Rodentia; family Castoridae; genus Castor; species Castor canadensis. The sequence goes on along the minus strand of NC_133396.1, from coordinate 53,993,745 downwards.
AAGGCTGAATTTATAGACATCATCTCAGACAGTTCCTCTCTTCCCATAGCAGTCATTCTTTCTCCTCTGTTCCCACCTGTCTCCCTAGGTCATCTCTGATCTTATTTCTATCCTACAGACTAGCTTTGTTATTCTAGCATTTCATAGAAACAGGTCATGCAAGATGTACTCTGAGTTCAGCTTCTTTCAAACCACATAATGTCTAAGTTTTTCATCTATATTTTTGTGGCACTGGTTCAGTTCTTTTTAACGCTAAGTAGAATTCCATTAACTGAATTTACTACAATTTGTTTATTCTTTTGTCAATTGATGGACATCTGGGTTGTTTTAATTTTTAGCTTTTAAGAATAAATCTGCTCTCAACATTTGGGTACAAGTCTTTTGGACATTGTTTCATTTGTCTGACATAAATACCTGGGAGTGAAATTGCTGGATCATATGTAAGTATAGGTTTAACTTGATAAGAAATGGCAAAAGCGATTTTCCAAAGCAGCTGCTTCAATTTCCTCATCTCATGCAGCAAGATAAGAGCTTTCAGTTGTTCTACCAAGAAGATAGAATGTTACCAACCTTAAAATAATTTTTTAAGCCATTCTAGTGAGCACAAAGTGATTTCTCACTGTGCTTTTTTTTCTTGTATTTTCCTAAAGATTGGTGATGTTGAGCATTTTTTATGTGCTTATCATCATCTCTGGATTCGACAAGTATTAACATTTGCCAATTATCAGCCAGAAGTAGTATGTTACTTGGCATTCAAAATCCATGGGTATTTCTCCAATCTTTTCCTTCTGTCCCTCCCTGCCTGGAGGTAACCCCTGTTTTGTGGTTGGTATGTATTTTTCACAAATGTGTTTTAAATTCTTATTAGTATGTATACCTTCCAGAACAGAATTAAGCAATGTCTTTGTGCGTTGCAAAACTTCCATGAAATGTGTCATACTGTATTCATCCTTTTGCAGTTCACTTTTTTTTTTTTTTTGGCAGCACTGGGGTTTGAATTCAGGGCTTCACCCTTGCTAGGCAGGCACTCTACCTCTTGAGCCACTCTGTGGTTTGTGCACGTTGTTTTATGCAGCCCCAATCATGTGAACTGTTACATAGTCTTGGAACATGTGCATATTCTACATTTATCCCCACCTGTGGGTGTTGTAGTGTTTACTTTGAGCCTGTCTCCTGGTGTGTTTTTGTGAGCATCCTCTGAGGCTAAATACCTAGAAGGAGAAAATCCTCTTGTGAGTGTGTACATCTGGACTTTGGTAAACAGTGCCAAGTTGTTTCCAAGAGGTTTTGCAAATACATACTGCCACCCACAGAGCATCAGAATTTCCATTTGCCTTGCCAAACCCACCAGACTCCTTATTTTTGCCATCTGAGGGCACAAAGTCCTGCACCTTGGATTTGAATTGCATTTGCATTTCCTTCACTGCTAATGAGGTTGTATATGTTTTCATGTTTAGTCACCATGTGGATTTCTTCTTCCGAAAGTTCTCCTGAATTTCATGTGCCCGCTCTGTTCAATTTTTCTCTTGTACTGTTTTCTAATTGTTATTTTAGCTCTTCATTTTTCACTGATGTATTTTGTCATGCAGAAATTTTTGCATTGTAATCTAATCAACTTTATTTATCACTTCATGAACTTTGCTTTCTGTTTTAAGAAATCTTTTCTTATCCCCAGGTCATAAGATGGTTTTGTATGTGACAATTAGATCTTTGATCCATCTGTAATTTCTTTTTATTGTTTGCTCTAACGCAGGGACACAATTGTTTTCATATTTTTTTTTCTAATGAGTAAGGCTGTCATCCCATTATTATTTAAAAAAAAATCTAACCTCGCTGATAGTTTTTTTTTTTTGAGGGGAGAAGTGGTTGCTGGGATTGGAACCCAGGGCCTTGTGCATGTTTGGCACAAGCTCTACCACTGAGATTCTACCCCACCTCCAACCCCTCCTCACTGATTTGATGGCTGCCTCTGCCATATGTTTTCATAAATGTGTGATATATTATTCCTGGTCTCACTTTTCTGTTTTTTTGGTTCATTTCTGGAAGGCAGCTATGCTTACCACTATACCACCAAAGCATCCATTTCTGTAACCATTGCCCACTGTTTTAATTATTATAACTTTATAAGAATTCTTACTATCTGACAGAGCAAGTCCTCCTCCTTCCAAATTGTCTGGATAGTTTTTTTTAGGATGTTCACTATTTCCTACGAATTCTAGAATTAGCTTCTTGAGTTCTATGAACGATTCTTGTGCTTTCTGTTGAAATGGCACTATGCTTTGAGATTAAATTGACGTGATGATTGATCTTGACTGTCAACTTGACCAGATTCAGACATGGCTAGGGAATTAGTAAAGCTCACTTCCAGGAGTGTCTGTGAGGGAGTTTCTAGAGAGGATTGACATGGGAGAGTAACTCAGGAAGCAGCTCCATTCAGTGGGCTAGGAGTCTGCATGGACTAATTCGGGGAAGGGAGGACGGTAGCTAGCACTGCATTGCTCTCTCTCTGCTTCTGGCTGCCATAACGTGAGCTGTTCTGCTCTCCCATTCTCTCTGCTATGATGGACTAAAATCTCTGGAACCATGAGTCAAAATAAATACTCCCCCTTAAGTTGTTTCTATCAGATAATTGTCACAGTGATGATAAAACTAACTAATTCAGAAAATTGGTACCAGAGAAGTGGTGTCATTGCTGTGATTACCTGACCATATGGTTCAAAAGCTTTTAGAACTGGTTTGATGGAGGAATTTGGAAGTTTGGAGAAGCAGGCTAGAAAAAGCTTAGAATACTGTATACAGAGCTTAATGGGAGATTCTGGATGGAGGTTCAGAAGACCAGAATAATAATAGGAATGTGGACAATGAAGGCAGGCTCATGAGGTTTTAAATGGGCACAAAGGTTCTAGTGGGAATCAGAAAGGGCAGCTGGAGTGACCAAGTGGTACAGTACATGCCTAGCAAGTGAGAGGCCCTGAGTTCAAACCCCAGTGGCACCAAAAAAAAAAAAAGACTAAAATTGGACTAGAGGTCATTTGTGTTACATTGTGGCAAAGAACTTGCCCATATTTTGTCCATGCCCTAAGACTTTGTGGGAGGTTAAATTTAATGGTGATGACTAATTAACTTGTTGGAGGAGATTTCAAGGCATTCAGGCTGCACTATGGTTATTGTCAGTTGGTTTTGGTCAGGTTTATGGTAAGAATTGGCAACAAAAAGCAGAGCAGAAAGATTTGAAAAACTCAAAGTTTTGTGAGAAAAGTTGGGGCCAAGGAAGTCTGGGTTTCTGAAGAGATTAGTACCATCAAAAAGAAGACAAGTACTTTGTACTGGGATAGTAGGAAAGCTACTTTGTGGGTATTTCAGGAATTGGCCAGACACCACCCATAGCCCACTCCAGGATATGAAAGAGTAAAACTCATTGAAAAGACTTTCCCTTGAGAAGAGAGTGCCTCTGGGTGCCAAGCTGGCAGAGCCCTGCCTACAAAGTCATTTCCTTGGGATTTTTTTCCTCTGCTTTCATCCTTCCAGGCACTCAGAGGCTACTGCAGCTGTGATCCAAAGGGAAGAGCTAACACTCAAGCTGGTGGCAGATCTTTCATCATCCATGTGATGGATGCTGGTTTTGTAGGCATACAGAATGCAAGAGTTATAGATGCATGGGAGACTTCCATCAAGATTTCAAAGGTACCCATGGGAGTCCAGGCAGTGTATGGCAGGGTCACACTCCCTGCAGGCTGTCCTTGAGATGTGGTGAGTGAAGCTTGAGGGTGAAGCTGAAGATACAATGAAGACACCGGGAAGTTAGAAATGTCAGGAATGTAAACATCTGCTGAAGAAAAATGTAGAGTCAGCCCAAGAGAGATTTCATGTGGGCTACAAATGGGAAGGCCATAGGGGCAGGGCTGCCCAAGCTCATTGGAATTCATATCACGCCATGCTTTGCACCAAATAACCAACATGGGTCTACAGGATCGAATGTTTGCCCTGCTGGGTTGCGGTCTTGCTTAGGTCCCATCCATTCCATGGAAGAATGCCACCATTTTTCCCTCTTGGAATGTTTACTTGGTGCTACTGTATTTTGGGAGTGTATAACTTGTTTTTAATTTTATAGAGGCCCACAGCTGAGAGTTTAGTTGTGTCTCAGAGGACTTTTGAATAATGCTGGAACTATTAAGACTATGGGGACCCTTGAGATGAACTGAATGCCTTTTGTATTATGAGATGGCTATGAGACTCATGAGTGGAATGCTATGGTTCAAATATGAAATGTCCCCATCAGGATCACTATTGACTATTTGGTGCTATTTTGGAAGGTCTTACAAACTTTACCACTTGAGCCATATCTCCAGCCTAGAAACTTTAGGAGGTGGAGCCTAACTGGAGGAAGTAGGTCATTGGAAGCTATACCTTGTCCTGGGGTCAGTCAGCAGTCAGTCTGTCTGTATGTCTGTCTCTTTCTCTCTTTCTCATTGCTTCCTGTTTGCCATGAGATGAGTGTTCCCTGCCACATGATCCTCAGGCCATGATATTCTGCTGCACCATGAGCCTAGAATAAACAGAGCCAAGGACTATGGACTGAAACCTCCGAAATTGTAAGCCAAAATAAATCCTTTCTCCTTTAGATTCTTCTCTTAGGCATTTGGTCACAGTGACAAAAGTCTGACTAACACAGTTGGGAAGAAAAGGCTCCTTGGTAAGAGTGAGCTGCCCATTTCTTTAGACTTCCCTTTAATGTATCTCAAGATAGTTTTATAATCATCCCCATACATAACTAAAGAAAGTCTTGTTTCTTTAGTTACATTCATTTATAACTAAGGTATTTTGTTGCTGTTGTGAATGGTATATTTAAATTTTTCTATTAAATTTGATGTTCATTTTTATCAAAGTCATAGAATTTTAAAAAGCAGTGTTCCCTGTCCTTCTCAAAGACTACCCCTGAAAGTCTGGAGCTTTACCTTCTTATAAATAATGTATTTATACTATTGTTTCTTATCTCCACACTTAACCATTTCACATGTGGTCTATTGAATTCCTATCATCGCTCTTGCCCACCCCCCAAACAGAACTCCTCAACCACCCTAAATAGAAATAACATCTTTGGTTATATCAGGGCCTGGTGTTTTTTATGCATGTGTAAATTATATCTGAGTTTCTTATTGGTCTCTGTTTCTTTGATGGACTATCAACAACAAAAAGCAAGGAAATAAAAACAAAAGCAATTTTTTTCCTTTTTTTTTTATTGTTCCTTCACCACTTCTCCCAAATTCTTCACTACACCTTTTAGAATTTTTTCACCTACTGTCAATTCATGTGCAATCTATCAGGTCTGTTTTTAACCATGAAGGAGGAGTCTACTGTACTGATCTGGTCTGATGAACAGTCATCATCTTGAGATCTTTCTTTGCCATCAATTTTCCTTTGCTTCTTTTCACTTTTTGGCCATTTATTGGGTCTCACATACTTCTCTTTACTTTTTCCCTTGTTTTTTTTTTTTTTAAGTTCACCCTCCAGTAGATTCCTGAAAAGAAAGTGTGTCTGATCTTTACTTGCATATGTAAGCATTTGCTGAATTGCCTATCTTCAGTTCAGGGTGACTTGTCACCTGTCCTCCAGGTGTCCCTGGTCTGGCTGTCCTGGGTAGTCTAGAAAGCTCTCTCTCACTTCCTTTTTTTAAAATTGTTTTATAGGCAGCACTGAACTTAGGGCCTCATGCTTGCTAGTCAGGCTCTCTACCATTTGAGCCACATCCCCAGCCCTCTCACAGCACCTCTTAGATGGCTGTGCCTGTGAACCTTCCTGGACCTTGCAGAGGTTCAGCTTTATGAATCAGCAACCTTTGGAGGCACACAGGTATCCATTTGCTTCTGTGTGCCAAGTCATTGCCATTTATCCATTTGTTTCCCGTTGTCCAAAATTTTGTTGATATGTCTCATTTGTTGTTAGCTCTTATTTCATTTTTTCTCTCTTTGTGACTTCATACCTAATTTTTTTCCAGTCATTTCAGATTGGGCTTCAGGAGAGCATGGAGATAAATAATCTGTTTGCAATCAGCCATTTTAACTATAAGAGTTTGTTATATTTTCTAATTATTGCTGGTACATAGGAATACTGTATTTATAAATAGGTCCTGAGCTGTTTTATTAGTTCTGGTAGTTTGTAGAATTTCTTGGATTATGGGGTAGACAGTTATCTTGTATGAGGATGTCAGCTGTTTCTACCTCTCTTCCACTTTTTGGTGGTAGTGAGACTTGAACTCAGGGCCTGCACTTGCCAGGCAAGCATTCTACCACTTGAGCCACACCTCCAGCCCTACCCCTCACCCCTGTTTTGAAACAGGAGTCTTGCTGTGTATCCCAGACTGGCCTTGAACTTATGATACTCTTTCCTTCTGCTTCCCAAGTGCTAGGATCACAGCTATGCACCACCATACCTGTCTCTCCTTTTGCAATCCTCATATTTCTTTTTGTTGTGATATCTTTAGTACAGTATTGAAAAGAAACAGTGGTGGTAAGTAGCTTTGACTTATCCTTGACTCTAATAGGAAAGCTTCCAATATTTTCCACGAAATTTGAGGTTTATTTTAATTTTTGATAGTTATGATTTAATCAGACTAAGAACATTCCTCACTAGTTCTGGTTTGCAAGGAGATTGAATCATACATGGGTGCTGAGTTTTCAGATGTTTTTTCTGCATGTAGATTATCCTTTATTTTTTTACTGTAATCTTTTAATGTGTTGAGCTTAATGAATCTTATGATGTTTTAACATCTCTGCCTTTATAGGATTTGCTAAGATTTATTTCAAAATTTTACATGTATACCCTAAGTGAGGTTAGGAGGCAGTCTTTTAAATCTGTTTTTTCTTGTATTATTCTCTTTGAAGTTGCACTATATAAGAAGCAGAGTGTTTGTTTCCTTTCCATTTCTGGATGAGATTGTTCAAATGTTGTCTTTTCCTTAAAGATTTGAGAAAACTCATCAGTAAAGCCACAGGGAGCCATTACAGTTTTTTAAGGTAGATTTTTGACTGCTGAATCAATTCCTTTGAAGGTTATAGATCTATGCAGGTTTTCTATTTCCTCTTGAGTCAATTTGGACATTTTTATTTTTCTCGTAAATTGTTGTCAGTGGTAGGAGATGACATAAAACTAGCTAGTTCCAGGACTTGTGGATAAATAGCATCTTTAGATGATTCGTGCTACCATGAGATGGAGAGAGGAGATCGAAGGTGAAGTCTCCTGGAATTTTCTACTATTCAGAAGGAGAAAAGGGGTATTGATTAACGCTATGCTTGAAGTCAAGTGTCCATGTTAAAAATGCCGGTGTTACCACCTAAGTAGTATAAATGGACTCTATAAATGCCAAGTTTGTTGGAGGAGATGAGAGGTAAAGAAAATACAGTCCATCCAATAGAAAGCAAGGCAGGAGGGAGCAGAAAATGCAAAGAGAGAAGCCTGGAAAAGCATGTCCTTAGAATGGCCTTTGGGTAGTGCTCCCCTGAGGAAGTCTTGCTGGATCCTCTCTGCTCTCTGATCACTGCCCTCCTCACACTGCACATGGCTGCCTGTTTGCCGTTCTTCTCTCTTACCAGAAAGCAACTCTACCTAGGATCAGGCTGTTGCATTTATCTACATGTTCTCAGTGCCTGACCTGTCGAAAGTGCCCAGTAAATGTTTGCATGAGCATGACGAACAAATAAGTAATAAGTGAAGAGATAAGTAAATGATTCCTGAAACGGTGCTCTGCCAGGCTCACGTGCTCTAGGGGGGTGTTTTAATCTGAGATTACCTTGCTTGATCAGAGAGTAACGGATCAGAGGAAGGACATGCAGCCTTGAATTTAGGTAGGGAAAAGTCATTGTGAGATGCCGCGCTTGAAACTGCTTCTTAGTCCCTCAGCTAAGAGGTGCCTTAGAGATTCCCTGTATGTTGGGAAAGTGGCTCCAATGCTTGCAATGAGTGCTTTGCACATTAGCGCGCACACAGTTCACCCTGGGGGTACTCATTAGAATGCAGGGGGAGCTCTGGGAAGTCGTCTGGATGCTGCTGTGTTTATGGTAAATTCAGTGTTGCCATTTTGTGGAGCATATTTTACATAGCAAGGAGCAGGCCATCGCCTATAACTACATTCTCCCCAGGAGCTCAGAGACTACAATGAAGAATAAGCTCAAATGAAAACTGTTCTGACTTCCAGAAAGGTAGGGTGGAACCCTGCACTGGCCTTTGACCACAAACTGTGCATCCTGAAGCCAGCCAGCTCCAGCTCTGCCCAGGGTCCTGGGTGGAGTCAGCTCACTGAGTGCCTGTGTTCTGACCACACTCTTCCTCATTTTCCCATTTCTTGGGCTGAGCCACACAGCCTGTCAGGACATGTTGCTTCCTGGGAAGCTCTTGTTGCTGTGATTCTCATGTCACTTGTCACTGTTCTCTAGGCTCACCGCACTTTATCTGTGCAATCAAAAATCCCAGTTCCCTGTCTCATTCCAACTAACCTCTGCATTGCTGTCATTCTTTCTGTCCCTGAACTGGAGGGCCACCTCTTGTTTTTGCATGGTCTGCCTGGCCTGGGAGAGACAGAGGCAGCCTCACTCTATATAGTTGGAGTGATAACATGGGTCAAAGAATGATGGCACTTGCTTTCCTCTTTCTTTTTAATCCCTGTTTTTAGAAAAATGGCATAACACCAGTGAGAGATGCTCCCAATTGTGAAAAAACAGTAGTAGGGCCAGACGAAGCATGAGTTCCTCTCTCTTCCCCTCTCCCCGCCTCTCTCCTGTCATGTCTCAGAAATGGTGCTGGCAAGGGACGCCTTCCATTCTTTACCTTATTTAATGTCTCCTGTGCAGTGGGGAAGGCTTGGAGACAGAAAGATAATTCTCTCAGGAAATGGTGGAACCAGGATTTCTGACGCTATGGTTTGGTTCCAGGGTTTCATAGATGGCATATTATAATCCAGAAGAACCTCTGTCATGGCAGGAAAGCCTGAAACTGGAATGTTATGTGGGACTGTCCCCAGGCCTTGGGCAGGAAAGTCTGTCCTGACCCTTCTCCACTTGGCCTTTACAAGTTTCCCAGGGTGGGCAGAGTTAACACAGTGTTGGGAAGGCCAGGGAGGGAGACAAGGATGCCAAACCAGCTCTTCATTCCCTCCAGCAGAGATGCTGCGGGATGGACTGTGGTTAAACAGGGGCCACTGGCTGGGATCTGCGTGCTGCCTTTGTGCTGTGGACCATAGCCCTGCCCAGTTCCTAAACCTGGGCTGAACAAGCTATTGGCTCATGTAAGCAACAGCGCTGGGCAGGTGACAGTACTGAGTGATCCAGGAGTAGTCTGGCTAGGAGGTATCAGGGCTTCCCTCTTGGCTGTCACCTTGAAAACTTTCAAAGCAGCTGCTCCCTGTTTCTCCCCAAGAAGAAATGGTGAGGGTAATCCTGGGCACCACAGCTCCTCTGCGTCCCCCAGGTGATCCTCCTGAGCGCTGTACAGAACGGTGGAGAAGGTGCCATAGCATTTTTTCTTCTTCCCATCATAGCAATTTCAGTATACTCTTCCTGATTTTTCAAGAGACTATTGAAATCTTTATGTTTTTCGTGGGAATTTTTCCTGCTTTTTACATGTTGCCAGCTAAGTCAGTTACTTTTCAAAGGGTCTGCAAAGAGAAGCAAGGGGACTGGATTCAGCCCACGATCCAGTCTGCAGACTGTGGTCCACAGGGTAAGCCCTCTCCCCACTAACTTCAGTTGGACGGGGTTCCACTGGGCCCATCTCTGTCCCATTTCATGTTCTTGGCCCCAGGCCCAGAGCCCAGCTCTTTAAAGATAGTGTGTACTAAGCACAGGCCCTGGGTGCTCCTCAGTACCCCACAACAACCCTATGAGGTAGATATTATTTGGGGATCCATTTGTCAGATGATATAGAAAGTCGTTTGTCTGATGGGCTGGTGGAGCCAGGATTCCAACCTACGTCTGTTTGTCGCATAAGTCCCAGCTCTCAGTCACCTCACTGGCCTGCTCTGCTTGGAGATCTTTGGTGTCTTCTGGCCTATTGGCTGGGAACACCCCACTGGATGGGAGTCAGCCTGGTTTGATGACTCCTTAAGTTCATGATTGAATTGGCAGGTATTCTCAAGGATTGTGGAAGGGTCAAGTTGGGATGGGGAGGTGGGAATCTGGGATTATCCCTGAGTTTTAGAGAAATGATACATTTCTCTTCCCTCTCCCTCTCCCTCACCCCCACCCTCTAGATTACACCTTGTTCCTTCTGCCTCTCTTTTCTTAGCTGTATCTTGGTTTCAGAATGGAACAGGAGGGTGGCATTTTCTGTCTGCAAGGCTAGGCCAGTAGCCTGGCAAGCTGAACAGAGCCCATGGAAGCAGAGAGGAGGAATGAAGAGAGCAGGGAACTGGGCCAGGAGCAATAAAAGAGGCTAGGGAGGCTGGTCCAGGACAGTGGCAGGTGGTAGCATGACTCCTGGGGCTTCCTGGCCCCAAACGTGAATGGGAGAGGACAGGGTGGGAAGAAGCCTGAGATGGAGGGCTGGGGCACACAGGAAGGCGGGAATTCCTGCTGAACCAAGTGAGCCAGATGGGACAGGTTTACCATACCTATGGTACAGCATAGTGTTTCCCAAAGTGGTAGGCCAAGATAGCTGTAGATGGAGCTATAATGTGAATCTGGAATCCCCCAAAAGCTCACGTTGAAGGCTTGGTCTGTGGGCTGTGGTGCCATTGGGAGATGGTGGAACCGTTAGGAGGTGAAGCCCAATGGGTGAAATTACTTCATTGGGGGAGTGCCCTTGAAGGGGATAGTGGACCTCAGCCCCTTCCTGTTTCTCTTTGGCTTCTGGGCCTCCATGAGGTGAGTACTTTTCTCCAGCACTCCTGCCATGAGGTTTTGTGCTGCTACAGGTCCAAAGGCAATGGGGCCAAGCAATTGTAGACTGAAACTGTGAGCCAAAATAAACTCTTCTTATGTTGTTTATTTCAGGTATTTTGTCACAGTGACAGAAAGCTGACTAGTACAATAGTCTATGGGCAGGACGTTCAGTACCATTGAGTCACACCAAGAGAAGGCTTTTCCTTTTGCATCTCTTTCTGTATGATCATGACTATGCAAGGAGAAAGTTCTGAGTGGCTGGGTAAGAAAAGGCCTCAGCAGAGAGCGAGTATCCAGCTAGGACTGAATATCATTGCGTGGTTTTCACTGTGATTATTTTTATGATTACTTACTGTAGGTTTCTGGCAAATTTTACAAGTTCTACATTTAACGATGGATATAAAATTTTCTGTCCAATCACTTTTTAAAAGAAAAAAGTGAGTCAACTAAAACCATCAGTAATCAAGAGAAAAAGTTGTATGAAAATTATAATGGTGTTCAGTGAAAGATAGGCCCCCAGGAGTTGCTGGACGTGGCAATTTAAGGGTCAGATGAACCAGAGTTCAAACCCATTAACAGCGCAACAGGGCAAGTCATTGCACATTTTTATGCTGTGGTTGACTCTATCATAAAACATGAATATTAATATTAAATAAGCTTCCTAGATGTCAACTGTTTGACCCAATGCTGACACAGTCATTCTCATTGTTACTACATGAAGTGTTCATCCACATGAAATATTGCATGCAGAGGCCAGGGTTACTGGGTGAGTGACAGGCACAGCCCAATCATGGAAGAGGATGCTTCTGAGGGACTAAGTACTCTGACAACACAGCATTTAGGGGCTTGTCATCTGTCTAGGATTTGGCGTCAGGACCTGGCCACTGGAGAGTCTAGACAGAGGGGAAGTCCTTTCTAATGAATGTTCTATATATAGCCAAGGTACAGAAAGAGTTAACCAAGCAGGCTGGACCCTGGTCTCTTTAAAAAGGTCTACTTGTGATGTACTGAGGTTAGTGTCTGGGAAGAGTTTCCACTGTTCCCTAAGTGATATGGGGTGGCCTTTCTCTAAATTATTTGTATACACAATGTGGTTTATACTGAGTACTTGCTTTTCTGCCAGGAGTCTACAATTTGGGTATGTGTTCATCAGGAAGGGCCCATGTGACCAATCCCCCATAACAACCTCAGACACCACAGAGAGGACTGTCCTGGGAGAGGTCTCTTGAACTTGCACCTGGACCTTGCCCCAGGTTCCATGTCCCTAAACTGATTTTCCTTTGTATCCTCCCACTGAAATATATCTATGCTGAATCTTGTGAGTTCTTTTAGTAAATTTTCAAACCTAGGGGTGGTCTTGAGGACTCCCAAAATAGTCTATCTCTGTCTTCAGGCTGGGGAAGGAGACCAGGGCTCCATCCAGTCAAAGTTCTTCTAGAGTCAGAAGAAATCTAGAGGTAGAAGAGGCATGATGAAGTCAATGCTGCTTCTGGGAAGAGCCAGCCCATCAAGGTCATATGGAGGGGGTGTTTCCTTCTTGGGGTGCTGATGTGACATCACTGTGCTTCTTACAAAGCTGCTTAAAAGGTTTGGGAGGAAGTGCCGGGGTGTTTTATTCATGGCTTAAGTCTCAACTATGGCTCATGCTAAATCTCTTAAGGACAGAGAACAACCTCCCAAAATAGGTTGCAAAAGTGGAATAGGATGAACACCATTGGTTTGGCACTAGTAACATCAGAGGCACCATACCCTGGTTCTTAATAGCAAGTGACAGTGACTGTACCTTGGTGGTGTCAAGATTAAGGAATGTTGATGCAAACTCCTGTCTGAGGGATTTGACTCAGTTACAGAATCTACTTTTAATTTGAGTCTCTGTTCAAACTGCCAGGAGATGGTTTATGATTCTGATCCCACCCACTGTGAGTTAGGGGCAGTAGGGCACAGAGAGCATCCGGGCTGTTTTCAAAGAACTGCACTGATCTTAGGGCTGGGTGTTGTGGGCTGGATGTTCTGTGCAGATCATTGGGGAGGTGTTCTGTGGTACCGTAGGCCTTGTTTTGGACTCCCTTCCAGCCAGCAGAAGAAGGGAAATAGGACTGAGGTAACTTAGCCAAGTGGGGGATCTTACTTGTCTGACTGGAGCAGTGACAGGAGCTGGAGTAAAACAGGAGGCAGAGGAGACTCAGCTGATGTGGGCTAGGTGCTTGAAGCCACCAAATCTCATGGGAACATTCAGAAAGGTTGGTGGGAGAATGTGGACATAGGAGCTATGGCTTGGCATTGGTGTGAGCAAGGGCAGGCCAGTTTTAAAGGTTTGATGTACCTTAGCTCATTTAATCCTTGCCAGCGGTGTTAAAAATGTGATTACTCTCTCCATTTTTGTGGGAATTCCCTCTTCCACATTGCGGAGAGATCAAATAACTTGCCTAGGCAGAGTGTGAATTTGAACCCAGGCATTCTGGTTCCCAAGTTTGTAGTCTGTATGGTTACATTGTGAAGACCTAGCAACCAAACCGCATGACTACAAAATCCAATGACCCTGAGAAGCCAGTCAAAGCAGAACCTGTATATATTTATATACACACACACACACGTATATATATATATTTATACACATTAGGCCTAAAACAGGTAAGTATTTAAAAAGTGAACCTCTTAGACCACCCATATCATCCTGGGTGTCACCTACAGGGCTCATCTTGGTGCTGCAAGAATTATGAGAAACCCATTTTTCTCATCTTGGAAACCCTAGCTTGCTGTTTACTTCCTGAGCCAGGTCTGCAGACTGGCGGAAACCTAGAAGTTCAGTTTTGGCCACCAGCTTTCCCTAGAGTCGTTTCTGTTGGGCTGTGTGCGTGAGTCCTGACAAAGCACTTCCACATGGCACACATGACCTTCGTGGTCAGAGCTGAGCATGTAATGGTGACATGGTCTCATGTACATGCACGCGATGGTCTGATTTGGTGTGCTTAGGATGCACCTGATAACAGCTCTCAAAAATATGTTCTTGTCGTAATCTCCAGAACTGGGGAATGTTACTTGATTTTGAAAAGAGGTCTTTGCAGATGTGATTAACGATCTTGAGATTGTCCTGGATTATCTGGATAAACCCTAAATGTACTCACAAGTGTCACATGAGGGAGTCTTAGGGAGCTCTGAGTTCACACAGCTGTGAAGGAGTATAGCCACAGAGGCAGAGGTTGAATCTGTTGCAGCCACAAAGGCAAGGAATGCTAACAGCCACCAGGAACTGGAAGAGATGAGGACTGAACTCTCCACAGAGCCTCTGGAGGGAATGTGGCCCCACTGATATCTTGATTTAAGCTTTTGATATAGATCTCAGATTTCTGGCCTTCCAAACTGTGAAAGAATACATTTCTGATGCCCTAAGCCATCAATTACTAAATTTATGGTAATTTGCTATTCCAAAGGAGGGGATTTAGAAATGTGGATATTTTGGAGAGAGGAACTTGCCCACAAGTGCAGGCTGAAGACAGAAGCTGAGTTTTTAAATTCTCCCTGTGTTCTCTCAGTTTTGAGTGTTGCTGTTCACATAATACTCTGTCCATTACCAAGGGAATATTAGCCAGGATTCTTTCTTACATGTTATGAAAATCCCATTCAGGTTGGCTTCAAAAGAAAAAGATATTTATAGACTGGTGTAACTAAAACATTCCCCAAAATCCAAGCTTCAGGCATGGTTTGATCAAGTTGCCTAGTCAATGTCATTATAGCCTGATATGTCTCTGTCCCTGCTTTCCTCTATTCCTTTCCACCCTGTCTTTTGCCTTGGCTCCATTCTCCATGAGGTTTTCTGTGAGGTACCCAGGTGACCATTAACAGCTTCAGGTTAGCATTCTATCATCACCGTACCTTTTTTCCCTAATAATTCCAACTATAGACAAGGGTTCTACCCCAGATGACTGACTTGAGTCAGAGACCCATGTTTGTACTAGTCACTGTACAGGGGATAGACATGCTAATTGGCCAGGCTGGAGCCTCCTGCTCCACAAACCTTGCACTCTGAGAAAGGGGAAAGCTGGTTCCCAAAGGCAAATCAGGTTCTCTCACCAGCAGCAGAGTTACAAGCCTGCTCTGTGGGGCAGGGATTATAGCACAGGAATGCTGCAGGCTGCTTCTGGCCTGGTGGTTGCAGAAACTGATAAGCTGCCTTGGAGCCACACTGGATTACCCTGGATACGCTTGGAGGTGCCAGAGCATGTACCCCTGGGTTCCAGCCTGTAGCTCAGGAATCATAGGTGTTGGGAGCCCAGAGGAGGAAGAGAACTGAGAGATAGAGTCCAGGAGCTCCAGTCTGGCTGCTGCCACTCTCTGGGTCTTCCACTTGAAAATCCCATTATCAAAGCATCTTTGAACTTGCGTTGGCATTTACATGACTAATATTCCATCTGGGGAGGACAGCATTGGGAAATGGGAAGGAAAGTGGGGAGGAGCACTCCCACTACAATGGGACTCTCTTTGGCAATGATTTGGGGGGGGGGTGTGACTCACTGGGGGCACTGACGCAACAAAAGAACTGCTGTGGCTGGATGGGGGAAAAAAAAGAAAGAAAGAAAAAGAAAAAGCTCTTCCTCTGCCCCTTTGTGCCCCTTGCCAGTGGGAGCCCTGGGCCTGGGAATTCTGCAGGAAACAATTGGTCAGGGAGGGTGACCAGCACTTAAGCCCTGCTAGATGGTGTTCAGGAAGCTGCCATCATAGTTAGGTGAGAGCAGAGGTGACAAAGAGTTGCAAAGCTACACATGCAAAGTTCAACGCTCAGTGCAGTGTCTTGTGAGCAGCATGACCTTGGGCAAGATCCTCGCCCCAAGGAAGCCAGGCTCCAGTCCCAGCCCTGATGTCCACAGCTGTCAGCATGTGCACCCCCAGGCAAGAGACTGAACTGAATCTGGGTTTTCTCCTCTGGAAGTTGTGCGTGATCATAGAACCTGCATGGTGGATGTAAATATTAAAAGAGACAATGCACGGAAATGTTAGAACAGAGCTCTGTCATCTTCCCCAAGTTGAATGGAAGTCTGTGTGGGCAAGGCCCTCTGTCTCTGTCCTGTGCACTGCTGAGGTGTCAGGGGCTAGGAAGGTGTCCAGCACAAAGCAGACACACAGCAAGTGTCCCATGCAGCAGGCACAATGGCACAAGTAATCCCCTGTCCCAGGGTATCTGAGTTTCCTAGAGTCATTGCTCTACCAGAGATGGTGGCTTTGACAGAAATGCTGGATAATTGCAACAGAGAAGTTAAATAAAGTGACTCCATGTGCCCTATAGAGAGAGTGGGATTTCAGGGGCTCTCCTGGAGTGCAGGACACAGGAGCATGCACCCGCACACACAGATGCACATGCAGACACATATTCAAAGTGCCACCATGCTTCTGCTCATCATTTTCTGGCACTGGGAGGACACTTTTTTTTTCATCAGAATGACAAGGAAGTGATGTTGACAGACCCTGACTGGCTGTTCCTTTAGCGGAAACCCCATGAAACCAGCACACAGTCACCCTCTGCTGCCCCTTCTTGACCCACTCTGGGAAACCCAGTCATGTGTGAGCACACAGCAGAGGCAAGGTTTGCCTTCACCAAGGGAACATCCTTTCCCTGTGTGCCCTGGTGTCTGCATGAGGGGGACAGGGCCTCCTGCCCTTCCCCAAGCTGCCCTAACTACCATAGGCCTCACCACAGCGCAGAGAACCCCCCTGGTTACCCACAGGATCCTGGGGGGCCAGAGGGCATTTGGGGAGGTGACTGAGATCTTCAAGGTCAGTAGGAATTAGCATTGGCTCAGCACTACCAAAGAAGAGGCATTGGAGACTAGCTCTAGCTGGCTAATTAAAGGGATTTTAGAGACCAAAAAGCAACCCACCAGCAAAGCAGAATTGGCTATGCTCTTTGAAGCTATTCAGATTTAAGTGATCTGTGTCCACTGGCTCCATAGGCTAGATGCATTCTATACATTTAAAGATTTAAATTTGAGGACTAAGCAATGCCCTAATCAATTATCAAATCCACTTCCAGAGTGCCTGGCACCTGTGGCTCACACCTGTAATTCTAGCTGCAAGAGGCAGAGATAAGGAGGATTGTAGTTCAAAGCCAGCCCAGGCAAATAGTTCATGAGACCCTATCTCGAAAATATCTAACACAAAACGGGGCTGGTAGAGTGGCTCAAGTGGTAGACCTCCTGCCTCGAAAGCATGAGGCCCTGAGTTCAAATTCCAGTACCACCAAAAAAACAAAAAAAGAATCCACTTCAAGATACTTAAGAGAATACTAAGCATTCCTTCATCGTGGGTTGGGCTTCTGCATGATATCTAAAAGTCCCAAAGGTGAGCTCTCTGTGGAAATGGACTTGCGTTGAGGCTCGGGAATTGTAGACTTCAGTAACATTATGGGGTCCCTGGCCCCATAATGATGTCCCCACCAAAACATGTCCAGTGCTAATCCTTGGAACCTGTGAGTGTATTGGGTTATGTGTGAAGGAGAATTAAGGATACAGACAGAATTAAGGCTGCAAATAAGCTGACCTTTTGCTGGGAAATTGTCCTGGATTTTCCAGATGGTTCCAATAAAGTCACCAGGGTTTTTATAAGTGGAAGAGGGAGAAGGACCAGAGAGATGGCTGTGTGAAGAAGACCTTGCCCTTGCTGGCTTTGAAGATGGCGGAAGGGGCCTCAAGCCAAGGACTCTGGGCAAAGTCTAGAAGCTGGAAAAGACATGGAAACAGGCACTTCCCTGGAGCTCCAGGAGGAGCACAGCCCAACCAGCACCTGGACTTTGGCCCAGGGATACCCACTCTTGAACTGCAGAGCACTCAGAATAGATGTGTGTCAGCCTAAGCCACTGAGTTTGTTCCAGCAGCCATAGGGAACTAATCCAGCCACAACTGGCTCTCCCACTCCCAATGTGACAACTAGTAAATGTCTCCAAACAATGCCAAACATCCACTGTGGGACCAAACCAGCCCTCATTCAGAAATGCTGGCTATGCAGAGTGCCATATTGTTTCCCTAGACACAGAGAAGAAGGAGTTTTCTGCCTTCTGCAATGAGAAGGAGGTGGGAATGGATGCCCCAGCTTGGCTCATTCTGTGAGGAAGGAGGATGGGTGCCGCAGTTGCTTCCTCCAGCTCCCCTCAACTCCCCAGGGGCTCCTGGAGCTGTCACACTGTCATTAATGATGCAGTATTCCTGTCGGTGCTTGTGTATCTTTGAGTGAAACTGGAAAAGAAGCTGAACAGTCTTCAACTGCACCATAAAAAAGAATATAAAAAACTCAATAAAACACTTAAATGTCAGTTGCAGCAGGATTGCTAGTGGAGACCTCAGTGAGGAGGGACAGTCACCAGGTCAGGTGCCCCTGGCACTGTTTGTGGGAGTCATGGGTAGAGAGGGGAGGCTAGGGGAACCCGACCCATGCTGGGGGCCACCAAGCCCAGGCTGTGAGCCAAACGCACAGGCCTCCCAGGGTCCCCAACCCTGATGCTGTAATTCTGTTTATTTTGCTGAATATGAAGTCCATATGGTTCTGATTTTTTGCCTGTAATCCGTCATCTCTGGGGCTTCGGAGCCAGCAACCACACAACACATCTTTGAAGCTGTTGTTCGGGGAGAGAAGGAAGTTGTGCTCTTTCAGATTTCAGGGGGGCAGCCATAAGTTTCACATTTGGTCTGAGACCTGCTCTAGCCATCAAGAGAGGACATGGACTGACACAGTTGATTCTGGTCCCAGCCCAGGAGACAAGACCGGGTCCGATGGGAAGGGAGGTTGCAGAGCCCATGGTAAGTTTGCACAGCCAAGGGTCCTCTCTGGTCCTCAATGTAGGTACCAAGTGTTCCAAGTGTCTCCACGTCACCTTGTGCCTTAGGTGGTTGGATAGAGCTGGGGCTTTGGCTTCTCTCTACAGGTAGCTTGCCATGTGTGGGGCAGACTGAAGGTGTGCGTGTGTGGGAGAGGGTACAGAAAAGAAAGAGGCAGTGCACAAGGAGGCTATATAGAGAGATCTGACCTGTGTCCATGGCTCTTTGAGATTGGAGAGACACCGGCCAGACCATTGCATGAGGGGGTAGTCTAGTTGGTGCTAGCTAGTGTGTCAAAGTCAGTGGTTCCCAACACTCAACATGCATTTGAATCACTTGCTGTGAAGGCTTGCACCCATCCTCAGTGTTGCTGCTTCAGGAGGTCTTGGCGGGGGTGGAGTGGCAGCAGAGTCCATACTTTCTAACAAATTCCCAGGTGACTCTGATGGTGCTGGGCCCCAGGGCACACTACGGATCCTGGTCCAAAGGTTCTGTAGATCCCATGACTTTGATTGTTCAGGCACAAGGATCCTTTGTTTGATCCGACTGCTCCTGTGTGACTGTCATCACCTCTGATTTCCTCCCTCCCCAAGTGAAAGTAACATTTATTTTTTCAGTTATACAGTAAAACTGACTTTTTTGGGCATACAGTTCTATAAATTTTAACACATAGATTCATATAGTTGCCCCCACAGCTAGGGTGCCGAAGCTCCATCACCCCCAAAACTTCCCTTATGCTTTCCCTTGGCATCTATGACCCCCCCACATTCCACTGCCTTCTGCTCCATGTGCTTTTGCCTTTCTGAGACAGTTATATAAATGGAATCATATTGTTTATAACCTTTGAGTCTGCTTTCTCACCACATAGTGCCTTTGAGATAGATTTGTGTAGTTGTGTTAATTGTTTGCTCCTTTTTTATTGGGAATTAGTATTCCACTGTGTGATTATTTCATGGTTGGCTCATCATTTCCTGTTGAGTTGTTTCCACTTGGGGATTACCATGAATTAAGTTGCTATGTTAGCCAGCTTTCCATTACTATAACAAATGCTTGAGTGAGACAACCAACTAAAAGGAGAAAAGGTTTATGTGGGCTCACAGGTTTCAGTCCTTGGTCAGTTGGTCCATTGCTTTTGGATTTGTAGCTGACAGCAAGTGCATCATGGTGGGGAATGGATGGTGAAGCTCCCCTCAAGACTGGGATGAAAACAGGAGCAGGAGTGGGGGGTTCTGAGCTGGGCACTGGTGGCTCATGCCTGCAATTCTAGCAGAGATCAGGAGGATCTCTGTTCAAAATCAGCCCAGGCAAATAACTCATGAGACCCTCTCTCGAGAATACCCAATACAAAAAAGGGCTGGTGGAGTAGCTCAAGTGGTAGAGCACCTGCCTAGCAAGTGTGAAGCCCTGAGTTCAAATCCTAGTACTGCCAAAAAAAAAAAGCCCCCACTATTCCCTTCAAGGGCATGCCCACCAATGACCAGATGACAAGCCCCACCCCTTAAAGTTTCCATCACTTCCAATAGTACCATGGTCTGGCCACCAAGCTCCAAACATTTGAGCTTTTTTTAAGATCCAAATTATAGCAGATGCTCTGAAGATTCACGTGTAAGATTTTATTGGACATATGTTTTCATTTATCATGGGTAAAAAAAGAAGATCAGATGACACTTGTACATTCTAGGAAATTGCCACTCTATTCTCCAGTGTGGCTAAATCATTGTGCTTTCCCACCAGCCACATCTGAGAGTTCCAGTTCCTCTGCATGCTTGGTAGCACTTAATATTGTCAGTCTTTTTTATTTAAGTCATTTTAGATCACATTTGATTTCAGAGCCCAGAAAGGCTCAGAGAGTTATCTCAGGCCCCAGCCTCTTGGTGGCTCCTTGCAGACTAGAACCCAGACTTTCTGACCTGCAGCCTCCAAGCATTCTTGGTGCTCATACACCAAGATCCTCCACATGCTGGATGTAGGAGCCAGCTACTTCTGTGCCATTATGGGGCTCCAGCAATGTCCAGGCAAACGTAGGAAGAGAAGGCAACGAAGGGGAAAGCATGAACGTCCCAGAATCATAGAGGTGGGAGGCACCACACTGCTTCTCTCCACCCCACCCCTGCTTGTTTTAAGTTTGAGGCTCAGAGAGGTGTCAGATGTCACTCAGCTGACCAGTAGTCTCTTGACTGTTTGCTTATGGCAGCAGTGGCAGAAGACCACCATGGTTTCCAGAAGTATTCTTAGTAGTAGCCCCAGGGCCACAGGCTGCTCTTCTCCCCTCCCCGCCTCCAGATGCTGAGGAGTAGTGCTTTTCCAAATTGATATACCTGGTACCTGGTCAGGATTCAGGATTAACACACTTCCTCTGCATTGAGTCCACCTGAGGAGGCAGGAGCTGGCTTTCACAAGGAGCATGTGCAGGGGCTGACGGTGACAGCTAAAACCAGAACGGGTGACTTAATGGGGAGGAGGGATGTTCATTAGGCCCAAGTCCTCCTCTGGAGATTGTCCCACCCATTCTCAGGGGGAAGGGGCCCAGCTGTCCTGGACATGCTTTTCTGATTGCAGAATACTTCTCTTTCATTTTAAATAACATTTGTTTGGTTGCCACGGCAACGTCAAGTCTCTATTTTAATGCTAACCTGCGTGGTTGCAACTTTCTATATATAAATGCTGCTTTGCACAGTGAATTAGCCAATGCTACTTGTGGAGACGGTGGCAGAAAATGACCAGCGTGTCAGATTTGCATGAGGACTGACTGCAGGGCTGAGGTGAGGGGGAACCCAGGGCATTGCTGGTTATCTTCGGTGTGGATGCTGAAGGTTAACTGGAGCAGGTTGAGTGCAAAGTGACTCTCCATTCCTGTGGATGGAGCCTTCCTTGGATAGCTTCTTAGGGGACTAGGCTTTGGCTCTGCTTTGGAGGGACTTGGGTGACTCTTGTCTTTTCCCCATGTGTCTCTCCTCCTTACGCCTTCAGTGAGTCTGGATTGCCTGGTGACCCGAGGCTGTACAGAGCAGAGAAAGGTGTCTGAGATGGGCTTAGTGAGTTGTTCCTGAATTCCTTAGATTTACCTTGGTTTCCTGATTTGCATCTTCCCTCCTTGGTATTACTTTCTCTCAGTTACATAGGATGAACCATCCCTGTAGGGACCAAATGGCTACAAATAGTATGGTAGAGTTCTCAAGAGAAACCTGAAAAGGTCTTTGGGAATCAGGAGTTTCAGCTCCCCCAGGGTCCAGGAGAAAGAGAAGAACAGAGGGTGACATGCTCTGCCAGAGGTCACCTGGGAAACCAGGTCCCCACTGATCTTCTGACTTTGGGTGCCGCATTTCTGTGTGTTCTGCTGTGAGGTGAGGGCAGCCTCTGGGCACACCCATCAGTTAGAGGAGCTACAAACAGAAAGTGCACTGGGAAATGCTCCTTGTGTTACATGCTGTGGGAATGAAATGAACATAGATTATATAACAGAGTCCAGAAGCTAGTTAGCCTTCTTGAAAAATCATGGAAGTTTGAGCCTAGAAAACATGGATTCAGCCACTTCCCACCCATGTGACCATTTTGTCAACTTTTCTGAGGCTTGACTTCCCTATGTAAGCATGAGGTGTGCTCAGCATTGTCCCACAGCGTTGTGGTGAGTCGATGTCATAGGCAGTGAGAACCTACCAAGGACAGTGTCAGGCCGCACTCGGGGTATGATGTATCTGAGGGCGATGTGCTTTGCAAACCACAAAGCATCCCATAAGTATCAGGCTACAGCTGTGTTCTGTAGCTGGTGGCACTGACATTAAAGTCCTTTAATGTCCTTGGGCAAGCCAGAGTTCTCCTTCTCGTTGGGTTGGATTTCTTGGTATGGTGGGAAATGCAGTGTCATTAGTCATCGCAGTGTCGCATTCAGGGGTCCTCTCTTGCAACATAAAACATTCAACAAACATTGTAAGTGTGTTGGATCCAAAGAAATGGATCTTGTTCTTTTTTGCTGTTTTCATTTGTTTGTTTGAGGCAGTGTCTTGCTATGTTGCCCAGGGTGGTTTCAAACACCTGGGCTCAAGCAATCATCCATCCTATCTGAGTAGCTGGATCTGCACTTTTTTTTCTTTCTTCTTTCTTTCTTTCTTTTTCTTTCTTTCTTTCTTTCTTTCTTTCTTTCTTTCTTTCTTTCTTTCTTTCTTTCTTTCCTTCCTTCCCTCCCTCCCTCCCTCCCTCCCTCCCTCCCTCCCTCTTTCTTTCTTTCTTTCTTTCTTTCTTTCTTTCTTTCTTTCTTTCTTTCTTTCTTTCTTTCTTTCTTTCTTTCTTTCTTTCTTTCTTTTCTCCCTCCCTTCATCCCTCCCTCCTTCTGTCCCTCTGTCTCTCTCTTTCTCTCTCTCTTTCTTCCTTCCTTCCTTTCTTTTTTTCCAATTCTGAGGATGACTTACACACACTAAGCAAGTAAGTGTTCTGCCACTGAGCCACAACCCCAGCCCTGTGGACCCTGGTTTTTGGGGGTTTTTTTTGGGGGGGCAGTATTGGGGTTTGAACTCAGGGCCTCGAGGACTTGCTGAGCAGGAGCTCTGTCACTTGAGCCACACCTCCAGCATCTCCCTGTTCTTGAAAGGAGAAAATTTGTGATCATAATCTAAGATCAGGGTCTGGGAGACTAAGAATTGGAGGAATGCAAAGCTGGCTGGATGAGCCAAGGAACGCATAAGGAAGGAATCCTTCATAGGAATCTTTTGTGCAGATAGAGGTAAAGGAGGGGATTTTTTTTTTTTTTTGAGATAGAGTCTTGCTGTGTGGCCCTGTCTGGCCTTCTGTGCTGAAGCTTGAGTCCTGAGTCACACCATGCATGCTGCCAGTGTCAGCTAGCATGAAAAATGGAATGTCCCAGTGCCTGGTATGTGGCAGGGGCTAGTATTGTTACTTGACACATTTGCCTTCTGTGGATTTTGGGCCACAAAGCTTTTTATCATGAGTCAGATTTTCAAAAACAAAAAGGCATTTGGAACCTGCTGGCCTCCAGTGGTGGCCAAATGAACTCAAGCTTCCTCGGGAGAAGGCTGTCACTCCCTTTCCAGGGAAACCTTGGCACCCCTGGGCAAGGGAGGGCTGGGGTTTGCTCGGGGGAGTCAGTTTGCAGCAGTTTTGTAAGAAGCCATGTGGAAGCAAAGCAGAGACAATCTAGCCAGTTGGGAAGCTGGAGGTCTGGGGACAGAGAGATAGCAGCTCCTTCTCCAAGGGCCTGGGGTCTGTCTCTCAGTAGATGGACATGTGGGCAGAGCGAGAGGACACCTGTGCTCTAACAACACCGGCCATATCACCGTGCAGCCCCAGAACACCTGTTCCCTGAGCCTTGCAGGTATGGGTTCCTCATGCCTCCCATGAGGGGGGCCTGAGACCCAGTTCCTACCTTCCTTCCTTCCCACTAGGCCCTGTGTCCTCAGCATGCTAGCTTCCAGCTCTTGGTCTTTCTCCCGTGTGAATCTCTGCTCATGATTATAACTGTGTCACCTCACCTTGAGACTGGTGGCAGATGTCTGTCTTCCCTCTTCCCTAACATCTGTTGATGGGGTCCCTCTTGCCAGAAACTGACTAGGACAGACTTTCCAAGGTCCCTTCTGCCCCAGAAACTGCCCTTGTCTTATAGTTCCCTTCCTAAAAGTTAGGCCCAGGGCCCACTCTGGGATGGGAGAGAGCTGCCCACACATTTGCAGCCCTTGGGAAGTGCCCAGGTACCCCAAAACTAGCACCCAGATGGTCAAAGAATGGATGATAGGTGGGGGTGCTGCCTGATACTCAGTCTGGGGATGTGGTATTTGATTCTTTAAAACTGGGTGGGAGGATCACTCATCAAATGATTTCTATGCAGGTACCCAGCTGTTAAAACCAGCAGCTGCACACTGGTGCCAGTGGGCAAAATGAAGTGCAGAGTTGTGAGTTTGTTATTGTTTTGTTTTCTCCGTGGTTTCATTTTAAAACTTTTGACTTAGTTGCCAATATTTTTTTTGGCACCAAGATTTGAACTCATGGCCTCACATTTGCAAGGCAGGCACTCTATCCTTTGAGCAACACCCACAGCGCCCCTGTGTTTTGTTTTAGTTATTTTTTGGGTAGGGTCTTGTGGTTTTGCACCTCAGGCAGAGATCCTCCTACATATGCCTCCTGCATAGCTGGGATTTATAGACATGACCCACCACATCTAGCTTATTTGTTGACATGAGGTCTTAACTTTTTGCCTGGACTAGTCGCTAACTGTGATACTCTTGATGTTTACCTCCTAACTGGTATTACAGATGTAAGCCACCATGCCTCGCTGGTTGCCGTTATCTTAAAATCAGCACATTTCACATTAAATTCAGATTTCCAGGTTCTCTTGCAAAAATGAAAAGCCCTGGCAACACTTGAGTCTACCATCTGGCAAGATGCTGATGGTGACTGGTGGGTTTTCACTTTGCCACAGTCTCCACCCATCTCTGCTGATTGCCAGCCCAAAGGCCAGTAGTGGAACATCTGTCATTATTATTTCACTTGGAAACTTTTTCTTATGATGAAGGAAGGAAGAGGTGAAAAATTCCCTGTGCCCATGTCCACGTAAAGAAGGAAAGCAAGGCCATGCTTTTCTGAAAGAGTGTTCAAGATTCTATTCCTTTCTGGAAGTGAAATTACCAGTTTCCTAAAGATTCATAAATCTACCTAGGTCCTGAGGTAGATTTAGAACAGACTTGGCTGGTTTTTGTTTGTTTTTGCCTATAATCAGTGGTTCTCCTGGTGTAGTGCTCAAGCCTTCAGCAACTGATTAGAAATGCAAGTTGGGCAACACCCGGACCCCCACTGAACCCCAAGATTTAGGAGTTTGGAGGGCAGGGCCCCATAATGTGTGTCTCAACAACCCTCTCAATGGGTTCAAAGCCACTGTTCAGATGCTCTAAGTGTAAATGGAATGGCAGCCCCATTGATGGCTCTTTCCATCCTTTTAAGACCCCAGAGGGGAAGAGAGGTGAGGCTCCCTAGCTGAAGAGCTAAAGAGTCTCACCTGCACACCCCTCCAAGCAGAGTTCTGTGCATGCTGAGAGGGCCTTCTCATAATCTCCAGGATTATGGTCTCTTAGCAAATCCTATCTGGTTTTGTGTAGCCACCATCAGTGCCTCGCTCTCTAGGGATCCCACTGAGGCAACGTGGATAAATGTTACTCTGTTTTGTGTTGCTGTAACACAGTACCCCAGACTGGGTAATTTATAAAGAAAAGAACTGTATTCAGCTCATGTTTCTGGAGGTTGGGAAGTCCCAAGAGCACAGTACCAGTGGCCTTCTTGGCATGTCATCCCCACCTCATGTCAGAAGGCAGAAAGGCAAGAGAGCAGTCGAGCAGGAGGGGCTGAACATGCTTTTAACAACACGCCTGCTCTTGGAATAACATCATTAATCCACCTGTTGTGTTGAGTTTCCAACACAAGAATGTTGGGGACACATTCCACCCATAACAATGAACAAGTCTGGTACCTCAACTGTCCTGGAGGGATGGTCACTGGACTGCCTTCCCATGGGACCAGAAGTGTGAGACCCTAGCAAACAGGGCCAGGGACTTGAATCCCATCCAGAGGAACCAGTTGGCTGCTCAAACTTGTCAAGGGTGACTAGGCACTCAGGAGCTGGGGGGATCTTCAGGTGAAAATATTGTATTATACCACTTCTTATAAACATGTAAACAAGGGCCCATCAAACCTAGCACTGGCAACTCAGACCCGGTGGTTGCTTGGGTGATCAATCGGCTGCCTCTCTGGCTAAAGGCTTTGATTGCTTCAGTCCATGTGAGCCAAACAAACAAGTCTTTCCCAAGGACCCTTGGCCCTTCAGAAGTTTCTTTCCCTGACCCCAACCAAGCCACCAATGACCTTGTCCCCCGGCCCATTTCATTCATTTGTGACTTGGGGACCTCTGGCAGCTTTTAAGTTTTTAAGAGCCCTCATAGTGTGAAAAGATCAGCACATGGGTGGTGCTATGCCTCTACCTTCCAGTTTCTTCTGGTCTTTCTTTCTCCCTCCACCCTTGCCCAGGGGACTCCAGAAAGTAAGAAAAACCCACTTTCTAGGTGAGCTGACAAGTCCTGCTTAGAGACTAGGATGAATATTTCTTATGTACATTTTCTGTGTCTGGGGATAGATTTGAATAGGACACTATTCTTGTGCTGGGATGCTCAGAGAAGTAGGGGATGATGACCACCCATCACAGACCACTCAAACAAAGAGCAGCTGTGGGTGGAGATGGGCCGGGGTGGGGGCTGCATCTCCCAGGAGATAGCCCAGAAGTGAGGAGCCTGGCCCACTGGGCAGAGCGAAGGTGGGCCCCTTAAAGGCTGGAGAATTGGACCCGGGCTTCCAGAATTCAACCTGGAAGGGAGTGGCTCCTGATGAGTGAACATGATGAGTGAGTGAACACGAGAGCTGAGCCTCAAGCTGCCTCTGCCTCTTGCAAGGCCCAGCAAGGGCTGGGCAGCCCTGGAGCTCCTAGCTCTGCCAGCCCCCAAAGCAAAACAAAACTCCTCACAGCCGCTTTGGTGTGGACATTCTACTAGGGTACAGCTCACTCGTGAGTGCTGGTCACAGCTCTTTCTTGTGGGAATGCTCGTCTTGGGATTTTCCTACCCAACCGCTTAACAACCCACTTCTCCTCCCTGGGACTTTTCTGCAGTTAATGAGGCTCCCGCTAGCACACAGCTCTTGGCTTCTGTGGGGTCAGATTGATAATGAGGGGTTGGCTGGAGATGGCTTTCTCTATAACCTCCTCCCTAGAGCGTGTGCTTTTGGAGGCAGGACTCCCAGACACTGTAGCAGAGCCCTTCCGATGGAGGAGTCAAGCCGGGGGCAGCCTAGGGTGAAGAGGAGCTGGCATTAGCCTTGAAGACAGAACTCCAGGTCCAAACTAGCATAATTGTAAAATGAAGTAAGAAGTACTTCCCTCCTAGGGTTTTTTTAAGGGTCAAAGATTGCTACCATACATCAAGTTACTGGCCCAGAATAAACAGTTCTTCAGCAACTAAGGACGGCAAAAAGATCGGATGTAATGGTGAAATACAGACTGTGGAATTAACTTTGAGGGCATCCAATGGTGGGAAAAGGGGGGAAATCTGGCCCTCTTTTTTTCTCTCTGTTAATCAACCTC
Organism: Castor canadensis; assembly: GCF_047511655.1. NCBI lineage: Eukaryota > Metazoa > Chordata > Mammalia > Rodentia > Castoridae > Castor > Castor canadensis. Next base: position 53,965,945 of record NC_133396.1, on the reverse strand, counting down.
TCTTTTTTCAGGAGCTTGAAGTAAGTGAAGGGGCGCAATCTCTTGAGGGGTACTTGCCCATGGCAAGAGAGTTCCAGCAAAGGCATGCACAGGCCCCGTTCAGGGAGGTTGTCAGGGTCTTGTGTTGATGGGTTTGCAGCTCTTTGTCAAGGACCGTGTTTGTTCCTCAGCCTCATTTACTTTTAGCTCTCCTTAGCTCAAGGATGGTTGTAGTCCCAGGGGTCTTGGGCGTTCTCAGCCTCATGGGTTTTACTAGCCCTTTCTGACAGCTCTCTGAATTCTAGTCTTGTCATTCATGTGCCCTTCCTCTTGTTCCTTCCATCAGCTGGTCAATGTCAGGAAGGTTAGAAGGTGTTATTCTGGAGAGTTCTGTGAAGGCTCTTGGGGAAGCCCATGGAGGTGAGTGAGTCAGTCTTGGTGGCCTTCGCAATGGCTCTGCTCAGAGGTTGTTGTAATGGAGATAGGAAGGTGTGAGGTGAAGCTAAGGCAGAGTTACCAGCATTCTCACCCCTTAGAGAATCTTCCATAAGGTAGGTGGTGCGTTTCCATTTTTATATGTGGAAAGGAAGAAACAATGAGGTTCATAATAGTGAAGAGATTTGCCTAAGGTTATGTGACTGTCATTTGAACCTGGATTTGAACTTCTGTGCCTGGCTGAAGGTGAAAAGCTGGGTTTAGGAGCTAGCAGAGTGGTTTGTGAGGCAGAATTCTATCTTCCGTTCATATCTGCACCCTCAATCCAGTGCAATCATGCACGCCTTGTGCTGGGAATCCTTATAGTGGAATTTCTAAGAAGCCTCTGGAATATTCCAGTCCCCCTCGTTTGAATGGAGCTTTGCATCTCAGTGAGTGGGAAAAAAATAGACAGAAGAGGATTTGCCAAGAGGGAAAATTGAGTGGGTTTACGACTTCACTGTTCTGTGTTTGCAGATGTTCCCTCCCTGGGCCTCTTCCTTTCATGGGACTTGCTGGCCACAAACAGATGGGAAGTGGCTCATGGTTGAGCAGAGAGGGGTGGATGGAGAGGGTCACCTTTCCCAAGGCAGCATTGAGGGCAGCCAAGGAGTGGTTCTAAACAGGGCTTTGACTTCTGCTGTGCTGTCTGTCCCCAGCTTATCCTCTAACCACGATGGTGACATCTGCACTGAGGGCAGTCAAAGGACGAGAGGGAGGGGTTTCTGTGTTGCAAACGGGGAAACAGTGTCTAATCTGGACCTCAGTTTCGTCATCTGTAAAATGGCAAGATGGGATCCAATAATTTCCAAGGTCCCTTTTCAATAAGACTATCTTCATGTACAAGTCCACAATAGAAAATATTAAAGATTTGAAAAATGTGCCAGTTTGGTGGCACTTGTCTCCGATCCCAGAACTCTGAGATGCAGAGGTAGGAGGATCTTGAATTCAAGGCGAGCCTAGGTTACATAGTGAGACCCACACACACACAAAACAACAACAATGAATGTTTTTAAAAATGCATTAAAAACAATATGCCCATTATAGTGCTCATTGTAGAAAAACTGGAAAATACATAAAAGCAGAAGTAAGAAAAACTGGGGAGATTCTTTGTCTTTTTTTCTCCACAATTAAAATCACATATACTTAGTGTTGTGTATGCTGGCGTTGGGAGGTAGGGGTTACTTGATTATAAGATATTTTACAATTAAAGACACATTTTAAAAATAAAAAGTTGTTATTATTTTCAGCAGTACTGGGATTTAAACTTAGGGTCTTGTGCTTGCTTGGCAGGTGTTTTACCACTTGAGCTACACCCCCAACCCCAAAAGTTAATTTCTTATTTAAAAATGTTTAAAGAAGCCAGGCATTGGTGGCTCACATCTGTAATCCTAGCTACTAAGGAGGCAGAGATCAGGAGGATTGCAGTTCAAAGCCAGGCCAGGCAAATAGTTCTCTACACCCTAACTCAGAAAAAAAAACCCATCATAAAAAAAGGGCTGGTGGAATGACTCAAGGTCTAGACCCTGAGTTCAAACCCCAGTATGGCAAAAAATAAATAAATAAAAGTTGGAAGAAGAAAGTTTAAAAGTGATAAAGTAAACATAATTAAAAGAACTAGAGGGAATACCACAGTACAAAGAATCTTTGTCAAATTGTGTCTCCTTAGTGCTTTGTTTGGGGTGGGGAGAGCATCATTTTCCCTAAGTGACATCATACTGCATCCTTAGATTTCTAAAGCAGGAATAGTTCTGAGAGGGAGGATGACAGAAAGAAAGCTTGGGGACAGAAGACATCAGACACTGGATGTTCTTTACTGATTTAAGAGAAAAAGAAAAGAACTGGCCTGTCCAATATGAATTCTAAGCAAGCAGAAAATCATAGAATAGTCGCTGTGGTACTTCACATAGCCTAGTATTGCTTTGGTGGAGTGGGGAACTAAGACTTTTATTTGTTGATTGTCCCAGCGCAGGGTCCCAAAGTTGCAATGGTCCCCCATCATGGTTATGTATCCAGAGAGAAAGGGCAGCACCACCTATGCCTGCTCATCCGAGACCGGGGCTTTGTGCCTTGGCCTTGAACCTGTGCAGGAAGAACAAGCATCCTGGTTCTGGGAAGATGGGGAAGAGAGAGGAGGCACATGAGGTTCTAGGGTACCAGACTTCTCCCACCCTCAGCCCTCCCCACCCCACCACAAGTTGGAAAGCCCACCAGACAGCATAATTCAGCAGGTTTCTGAGTTGGAGTTTATCTACACTGAGCAAGAAATGACTCATAGATACATTTATATCCTGACTTCCCCATTGTCACCTTCCTAATGTTGATTTATCTCTCAGTGCCTGGAGCTAAGTGGGTGGTGTCTTCCCTTACATGCCCAAGAGAGCCTTCCTGTTTCTTTCATACATGGAATTTTAAAATAACGTGGTGGATATGTCTTTCTCAGATGGCAGAATGTTCAGAGAGAAGCTCCTATTTGTAGCTCACACTGTATGTCATTCAATAAATACATAAATACAAGTTTAATAATCCTAATTGGCTTCATTTTTAATTCTAGAATCAGACATTAAACAGAGTAGGTGTTCTCCATCATTCAACAAATACTTATTGATCACTCACAGCAACTAACAAAAGAATGACTGAGCCCTGTGTGGCTTGGCTTCGGTGAGATTTGTCTCCTAGCACTTTCTAGCACTTTCCAAAGGGTGATGTCATACCTTGATGTAGGCACTGTGGTTCAGCAGTGAGCAAACCAAAGTCCCTGGCTCCCAAAGCCTTTATTCTAGTGGGAAGCATTCTCAAGCCATTAGTAGGACAGAGGAGAAGTTTGAGGACCATCTGACTTCCTAGGTAAACTTTTCTCATGAACTGATTGTATGCGTGGTTTTTGTTGTTTATCTTTGCAATGGATTATTAATTTTAATCTACTCTGGTCTTTTCTAAAGGATCAGTTCTTAAATATCTGTTGACCCTTTCCTGATTTTCTGTTTTTGCAGTTTCAGGGAATTAATGTTGCACTGCAAGTCACTAAATTCTTAATTTCTTTCTTAGTATTATTATTATTATTATTCTTTGGCAGTGCTGGTAATTAAACCCAAGGCTTCACACACACTAGGCAAATGCTCAACCACTAAGCTACACTCACATTCTCAAATTTCATTTTTTATATTTGTTGTTATCCACAACTATTAATGTGGCTTTAAACAAGCGATTTTCATAAAAACCTGACCTCATCCATTTTCTTCCTTAAGTCATCCTTTTTATTGTGGCTGTGTTTTTCCATTCTGACTTTCTGTTCCTCTTTCAAAGAGGTCACAACTTCTTGCATTCTGACAGTTTCCTGAGGTTCTTCTGAATTATTTCCTGAGATGTGCTCTTCCTTTGAGCTTTTGGAATGGTACTTCCTTACCCTGGTTCTGTGTGTTCCCTTCCCCCTTCATCTCATTCTTGAACAAGGCAAGATCTATGCAGACGTGGCATATACCAACAGATTGAACATAGGGACTCCCACTGTCTTGACACCTCTGTCCCTTGAGGGAAGGTTGACTCCCCTTCAGAGAACTTGTAGGTTTCATAATGAATACATATCTTGGTCCAGGTCCCATCTTCAAATTGGCTTTCACCTTTTGCACTGCTGTTTTACTACCTGCTTCCCTGATATTCCAGATTGATGGGATACATGAGAAATCCCAATTCCTGGGCTGGTCCCCATGCCCTGTGGTCTGGCTCAGCCTGCCTGTGGGAGCTATAGCTTTCAGAATGGTGAACCACCCTCCCAAGCCCTTGCATTACACTGAGCTTTCACTCACTTGTTTCCTGTCCCTCCACAGACTCAGGGTCCAGGTGGATGCCAATCCTGCCTCTCAAATTAGAGACAGGGAGCGACAAAAGCATGAAGGGTGTCTCAAACCAGGGGCAGACGTGGTGAAGGCACAAATTGCTGTCTCCCTTTTTCAGCTGGTCCATTCTGTAAGATGTTCTCCACTGTGTCTGTTGCCCTAATGGTTCCTGAGATGTTGGTTTGTTTTGTTTTCTCAGATTCTGGTTTTTTTTTTTCTTCCATGATGGCTGAGCTTTTCCTTATTTCTTTTTTTTCTTCTTATTGCTAGTCTGTTAATAGCAGGTTGACCAAGGCATCTCTGGGGTAGGTGTCAGATGCCTTTTACTATGGGAATCTTCTGCACTTCTCTTTACTGTCCTCTTAACTCTCAGGGGTGATTCAGACACACATGCTGGGGACCATGTTCTTGCCGCTGTGGCTGTGTGGTTGTCAGAGAATTCAACTTCGGCTTTCTGGGATTACAAAAACAACCCACGAAACCATTTTGTGGACACCCCTCGACACTTTTAGTGTCTCTCCAAGTGTACCAAGTTTACAACTGGGGATCCACAAGATAATTTTAGGGCATGTTGAGGTGACAGTTTTTAAGTTCTATTTATTTTAGCATGTAACAGAACAAATAAAGCCACCAAATCACATCCATGAATTAATAGGTATTATGACTTAGGACCAGGCTAAATTTAAGCTTGCTATAAGTCAGTTTAAAAGATGATTGAGTAGGCTGCGGATGCAGCTCAGAGGTTAAGCACGTACCCAGCTTGTGCGAGGTCCTGGATTCTATCCCCAGCACAGGGGAATAAAACAGCTTTTTGAGTAAATCACAGTGCTACTTTTGCACAACGATGGGACCGGTAATGGCAGTAGAATGTTTGAGACACACTGATCTGAGGAATCCCTAAGAATCAGGGCTAGTAAGAAGCCTTTTCCACTATGCACCATTTTTGACATTTCATCCTACATTGGAAATTGTTTATGGTGTGGACACATAGAAGGGGCCTTGGACCCTCCCATGCTGCACGGTGTCACCTGCCCAGCACACTCCTGGCCCTGGAGCCAGCCACCAGCTGTGGCCTGTCTTTCTTCTCTTTGTACCACATGCTCAGCAGCTCCTTGTGTGCCCACAATCCATTTCCATGTTCTTCTCTAGTCACTAGTCCTCTTTCTAAGATAAACAGAGATGCACCCTTTCCATACCAATGCATGTTTTCCTGGACATTAACTACTGATTTCTTGCTGCAATCCTTTCTTCATTAGGTTTCTGTGACTGATTCTCACATCTAGCATGCATTCATTCCCCATATGGCTCTTGAGTGGGGCACTGGGATAGGTGAGAGGGGGGGAAAGGATGAAACCTGGTTCTTGTTTTTGAGAATCTTAGAGGAGGCACAGGGTGTGCTGTGTGCACTAGGAGAAGGCACAGAAGAGGGAAGGACTGGCCTGATAAACATCAGGAAAGAATTGGTTCTCCCACTGTCAAGGTGAAAGCATGTTCAAGTTCAGTTCTTTCCTTTCTTTCCTTATGAACTCTGAGTGGACCTACTGGATTTCACCATCGCTTCTGCATGCCAACTCCCCATGCCAAGGGCCAGACTGACCCCCCCACCCACTGAACACTTTAAACTTGAACCTAAGCCAAGAAACTCCACCAATTCCCCTAAACTGGTTCCCATTGCATCTCTGGGATCCTGGTCTTCCTGCCTCTCATTTCCTTTGAAATCAAGTTTATTACCCCTGCTGCTCTGACCCCTTCATCTCATCAGATACCAAGCCATATTCTACTTCTTACATCTTGTCCCTGGCACTCAGGTCAAGCCCTTCATTTTTATCCCTGCTGTGGGGCAAATTCTTTATCTTCTGAGAAGCCTCCCTTGATCCTCCCGGCCAATAGTGATCCCACCCGCCTCTGGATTCTGAAAGCCCTTGTTGTCTCCTGCCTTATCCTTTGGCACTGTTACAGTCTGCCTTGATAACTGTTTCTTTATTCACTTCTGTTTGTAATGTGTCTTCCAATTTTTAGAAGTCAGGTCTTACTATAATACTTGCCTGCATCTTTCACAGCATTCAGGAAAGGACAATTAGTAACTATTAGTTGGTTGATTGATCATGCAGCCAAGGGTCATATATGGAGGGGGTTGATTGAGACCCTGTACCCTGGAGACTGCATGGGTTGCTGAATAATTTCTCCCTTCATGACTATGAAGCATTTAGGAAAAGTGAGTCACCCCCATACCCAGATGTTCTTTCTTATTAATTAACAGTATAAGACAACACCATTCTTCTTACAGAGGACCCTTGTCCTACAGCAAATGTGGCCTATTTTGGTTGATAGTTTTCAACTCAACTAAAACAAAGAATAATAACAAGTGGGTTGGCCTTATCTGACTCCCTTAAACTCAGGGAAATTCGGTTCAGTTGGAAATAATTGTCTGTCTTGCTTTTGAATCATGAGTTTTCTGCTGTCTTTTGTTTGATCCCAACTGAGAAATCTATCTATTTTCAAAGATCAAATGGAAAAATCTTTTCACAGTCAACTCTAATGACAGAAGACCATTAGGAAATCAAAACTCAAGTGTCTTCTGGATTGAGACAGTAGGATGAACCCAAACAGAAAATTCATTACAATGTATTTGTGAGTCTCAGGTCTTGAGAGATTAGCATTGGGGAATCCTAAAGAATAAGTGAATCTGCATGGCTAGTATGTTCTGCTTAGCCTAGGCCAGAGCACATTAGCTTCCTGGTAGCCCACAGAGGTTCCTAGCCATTGGCTGGTGACCATGTTGGAATTTGCAATGGCAGCCATTTCTCTGTGTGGTCAGTGGTGGGGCATTGATGTTTGTAATTGCATCTGTTCCTCCATGTGATGCAGTCTCAAAGTGGTGTTGGTGATAGTGGTTAGTGATGGATAATTAAAAAAAAAACAAAAAACCTGTCCCCTCTTTGTGATTTATAAAACCAGAAAGTAACAAGCTGTGACAGCTTCTATGGCCATCTTAATTCTACAAATGTTGAAGGATGGAAGGTGAAAGTTTTGTCCATGCAGGTCGAAGTGTAGTTTGCTTTTATCCTGGTGTTGTGATACAATTTTATAAGGCATGGCATTAGGGTGTATTCTCCCCTCTACCTTCTTGCTTATAAAAGAAAGTCTGCATTGGTGTTTTGTTTTTTTGACACAGGGTTTCACTATGTTGTCCAGGTTGGCCTCGAACTTGGTCAGTGGTGGAGCATTGGCCTCTTGCCTTAGCCTCCCAAGTACTGGGATTACAGTTGTGCACCACCATCCCCAGCATTTCTTAGCTCTTGGTGATCTCATGGCCTCCCTTGATCTGACTGTATCCTCAGCTACTTATTCTCTCACCTTCCACACGTCTTAACCTCAATGAGCTGGCCCACCTACTCCATCCTCCCCCACTGGAGTGGTCCTTGCTCTTGCTGGCCACATGGCCTGTAGTGACATCCAGTTACCGTGTTCTTTCCACTCTTCTTTCCAGGTCCATCTCAAGAACTACTGTTTTCTCCTTTATTAAATGCAGATAATGATAGAATTTCCCTGTTGATTTGTTAGGCAGATTAAGTCACATCAGACATATGAAACCTACAATAGCACCTGACCCTGAGTGAGTGCTTAATAAAAGACCACTGTAGTCATTCCCACAGCAGATAGGAGCCCAACCATCAGAGAGGGGAAAATAGAATTCCCAAGCAGCCACAGCAATGGCTTTGAGAAGAAAGAGATGAATTCTATCTCTAGAGGTGGAAGAGAGAATATCAGAAAGGTGGGACACTGGTGTGGAAAGCTAAGAGCTGATGCAGCCAAAGGACTGTTACTCACTCTGATTGTGCCACACCCCTAAACAGGAAAACCTGTGAGTGACATTAGGGTGTTGGCTGTGTTGCCTCAGTTTCCCCAAGATTGAACACAAAACAGACTGTGGCGAGTCCTGCTATAGAAATCTAGTCCTCTAATCAGGCTTTCTAATCTCCTTCACCAAGAGGCTGGGAGGGTACACATTTCTCCCTCCCTGGAGATTCTGCCCTGTATACCTTGTGACGTGGCTTACATGCCCCAGGGTCCATTAATTAATTAGTTAATTAATTAATTTTTACACTACTGTAGTTTAAAGCCAGGGTCTTTCACTTGCTAAGCCAGCACTCTACCTCTTGAGCCACACCTCCAGCTCCCAGGTTCTCTTAATTTAAACCACCTCTGTGGGTCCCAGACATTTTTTTAATTGTGGTAAGAATCACATAAAAAATAAAATCTATCATTATCACCATTTTCAGTGTATAATTCAGTAAGCACATTCACACTGATGTGCAGGTATCAACCACCATCCATCACCAGAACTTTTTCACCTTGTAAAACTGAAACCCTGAACCCATTAGACAACAGCTCTCCATTTTCCAGCCCCTACCAGTCTCCTTTCTGTCTCTGTGAATGACTACCCTAAGAACCTCACGTAAAGAATCATATGGAACCTATCCTTTTGACTAGTTTAATTCATTTAACATAGTATCAAGATTCATCCATGTTGTAGCATGCGTCAGAATTTCCTTCCTTTTTAAGGAATATTGTTCCATTGTTTATTTTAAAACATTTTGTTCATTCATCCATCAATGGCTGTTTGGGCTATTTCTACTTTTTTATTATAAATAATGCTACCATGAACAGAGATGTTCAAATGCCTCTTCAAGACTCCACTTTCAGTTCTCTGGAGTATATACCCAGAAGCAGAATTGCTACACCACAAGATGGTATTATGTTTAATTTTTTTGAGGAAACTTCATGTTTTCTATAGCGCCTACACCATCTGACATTCCCATCAGGAATGTACAAGAGTTCTGATTTTTCTACATCTTCACCAATACTTGTTCTTTTGTGGTTATTTTTTTAAAATAGTAACCATTCTAATGGATGTGAGGTGATAACTCATTGTGGTTTTGATTTGCATTTCCCTAATGAGTAGTAGTGTTGATCATGTTTTCATGTCTTCCTTGGAGAAGTGTCTTTTGCTTACTTTTCAAGTTTGCTTTTTGTTGTTCCTTCTAGATTGTTTCTTGGGAAACTGCAGGTAGGTCCTACTTTTTCAGCTACTGTTGACAGTAACAAGAATAACACTAACTCTTACTGAGCACACCCATCATCCTGCACTATGCCGACTGTTTACATTAATTTCCCCCCTTGATCCTTACAGCATCCTTTTGGGAGGATACTATGATCATCTCTATTTTATCCCTGAAAACAAATGGAGCCTAGAGGCCTTGCCCAAGTTCTCAAACCCAGTGAGTAGTGAAACAGCAACAGCTTACCCTGCTCCCAGTCCATCCCTGAGTGACAGACTGATTTCTTAGCTCCTAGTCAAGTAGCTGCTATCAAAACTGCTTTGTAAAGCACTTCATCCACATGTTTTAGAGGGGTGACATTTCCTTGATCTTCCTGTAAAACCCTATTTAGTTCTATAGAAAGAACCGATACCCAAAACCCCAGAGTTTTCCATCTGAAAGCAAACACAGAAGTATGTGGAACTTCAAGTACTAAACCTTCATTCTTCCAGACAGCTTTTTTTTTTTTTTTTTCCGAGATAGAGTCTCACAAACTATTCTCCTGGGCTGGCTTTGAACCTCGATCCTCCTGATCTCTGCCTCCTGGGTAGCTAGGACTATAGGCGTGAGCCACCAGCACTCAGCTCCCAGACAGCTTCTAAATAGGATGACAGACTCACCAAGATCCAAGTCCTACCTACATTCACTCAGCTGGTGGATGTGGTATTGCTCTCAGGAACCAATCCTGTCTTAACTTGTAACTGACAACTTTTTGACCCCCAGGCCCTTTGTATCTGAGATGCACAGCATAACCTCTCTTTTGCCCACTGACCATCCAGGTTTGGATGATGATGGTTAAGGGTACATTGGAGGCCAAGGCCAGAGAGAGTTACATCTTGTACCTTTCAGGACACCAGATTGCCAGCTCTGGATGGGTTTCACACAATAGTTCTTTGGCGGAACATTCTCCATTCTTTTTATGATGGCTTTAATCTGGCCTTGGGTTCACACAGCTGGGGCTGGGGCTGGGGCTGGGGCTGGGGCTGGGGCTGAGCCAGAGCCGTGACTTAGAGCTACGAAGAAGTTGGCAGGACATTCCCCGGCAGAGCTTGGGTAGGTCCAGGGCATCTCTCCTAAAATTCATGGATAAAACCGCCTTTGTCCACAGGCCTGGGGGGTGGGAGGCATCTGGTCAGTGACACAGGCTTTGCTATTGTGTGTTGTGACCTCAGTCAACTTTTTTTTTTTAAGCTAAGAAAGGAAAAAAAGAGAGAGTGAAAAAAAAAAATGAAGTCCTCTAGAAACTTTGCATCTGGAAAGTCCAGAATAAGTTGTTGATTTCCCAACAGACGTTGAAGGAGATTTGGAAGGAACTGTGCAATGTAGTGGGCTCTTTGTGAAAGAACAGCGATGAGAAAAGCCACAGAAACATCCTCCAGGGTGCCCAGAGCACTGGCCCTGGGGTGGCTGCTTGCCTCAGCCTCACTTCCCGCAGAGCTTGCCGTGGAGAGGAAGCTGCTGGGAGCCCAGCTCTGAGCCTGGGGTCTTCAGACCACCCCTAAGTCTCTCCAGGGTAGCAGCCCCCAGGGAGGATTAGCTGTTCTCTAATGGTAAGAATCAATTCTGCCTGTCCTCAGCAGTGGGCTCTGTGCCCTGTCTCTGCGTGTTGCTAAAATGCCTTCGACACTTTCAAGAAGCCATCCTGAAATCCCTGTGGGATTTTAGTTCTAACTGCTGGGGACCCAGCGTGTCTGGGGCACCTTTCACAGGCCCAAGGCATGAGCAGGGAGCATGAGCAGGACCATGTGAAAAATCAGGAGAAGATGAGAGAAAGCTTCCAGGGAGTGTTTGTGGAGGGAAGGCGTGCGCAGGGGCTGTGATGAAGAAGCAGGGGAGTGCTAATGAGTTAACTTTTTCCAACTGTGAAACCCGGCTTCTACCTTCCCATCAGGGTTCTCTCCCACGCCCCAGTTTTACCTGGGACACTTGAGGTGCAAGCCCTTGGCGGAGGGGGTAGGGTGTGGGGAGCTGCTAAGCTCTATAGGGAGGTAAGGGGATCAAGGTCATTGGGGGATCTGCCTAGTGTACAATGTGCTTCCAAGCTTGCCCGATCTTTCCTTCCAGTTTGGTGGCAGCAGCTGCTACAGTGCAAACAGTTCTGAGATTTAGGGATGGACAGCCTTGTTCTGAATCCTTTGTGACTCTCGAAGTTACACATCCTCTTTCTTTGGAAAGAGGGACCTCTTGTCAGCCTAGACTTTTGGTAACTAGCGTGTTGAGACTCTGTACAGCCGGGGAGCAGGATTCAGTTTGTATGGAAAGGCTAGTTCGTCTCTGCATAGAATCTTCCTCTTCTTCTCTGGGTCAGTGAGCATCCCTGATTTTGGCATAGCTTCTGAGAGAGGCCTGAAGCAGTGCCAGGAGAAGGTAATGGGTTTGTTACCCTGGAGCATCTTCTAAAGGACCAGTTGACCTCCCAGAGAAGCAGGGCTTCTCAAATGTGAACTTGCATCTGAATTGTCCAGAGACCTTTGAAGTGCAGATCTGGTGCTGGGGCAAGGTCTGGGCCTCTACATTTCTAGCCAGCTCCCAGAGGACACCTGTGCTTCTGGTGCTGGGGGCCACCCTGGAGAATCACTGCTGGAAGGAACGCAGACAAGTCCATAAAATTCTAACCAGGCCCCAACTACAGGGTGCTGGCAGGTCTGGCTGTGGACCAGGATGGGGTGGTTCTGGGGAAGGAGGGATTAGCAAAGCAGATGACTGACTATAAGGGGCAATCAAGGAGCTGGGAAGAGCCCAAGTCAAGTTCTTGACAATGTGAGGCAAATAGGACTCAGAGGCTATTGGTAGGGTGTCCCCAAACTGGTGTGAACTGTGCATTTGGGGTGTAATATGAGGGTGAGCCAGACGTGGTAACTGCTAGCAGGCAGGCTCAGAATTCCACTGGAACCCGCTCATGGTGTGCACAAGTGAACTCTGAGTTCAGGATGCCAGGGCAGCTATCCGCTTGCTAGGCAAACTGAGCTTGGACCTTGAGGGTGGCTCTAATAGGAAAGGTGGGACACAGGCCCCTTATGACAGAACTCACCGTGGTAAGAGGTGTGATCCCACTGCCTGGGCAGTGTTTCAGGAACGGTCTGTACTTCTGAATCATGTGCTTGCATTTGAATGTGATTTTCCTCCTACAAAAATGGTGTGTCCTTAAAACAGACACATTAATACTAACATTTAGCAATACGAATATTAGGCGATATACACATATATTAAAAATAAGCCCTCACAGACCATCTGGTCCAACTTCCACATTTAAGAGATGAGGAAATTGAGGCCTCCCAGCTGAGATGAAGCGGGTTGCTTAAGATCTCAGCAAGACTGCAGCGGCTTTGGGCCGAGAACTCAGGCCCCAGTTTACATCCTGTCTGTGCTCTTTGCACGTTGCTATGATGCAGTGGTAGGTCCCAGCCCTCCACAGTCAAATCCTTGGCTGTCACCATCTGTCTAGTTCATAAGCTTCAGTAACAGAGGCTCCAAAAGCGCAGCCGAGTAGGTTGGTAGATCACACCCCTTAGTGACTCTTGGAAACTGTCGCCGCCCCCATTAGGCTTCATCTCCCTCGGGCTGCTGGTTCAGAACCAATTAAAGGAGTCAGAAGTCTTTGATCAGAATCACTGGTTGCACAGGCAGTCGGTGCTGCAGAGTAACTAGACCGAGGCTCCATGGTGCGACTCGACACTTCCACTTCCGTTTGCTTTTGGTGCCCTCGGGCTGCTCAGCTCACACTAAGCAACCACAAAGCTGGGCCAGCTGGATGGCAGCCACGGTGGGCAGGCAGAGGCACCCATCTTTATGCCCTAATGAGCTGCAGTCCGCTTTTGTTAAAACGGCACCAACTCCCCAAGGAGTCATGTGCGGGGAGCAACTGTCTCCCTCACGCTTGGACTTCCTTTCTGGTGGGCAGCTGCTTTGCATGTGCTACTGACCCTGTGACTGAGGATAGAGGCTTTCAACTGCTATTATTATTGTTTTTATTGTTATTTTATTTATTTATGGTTTCTGAGACAGGGTTTTGCTAGGTAGCCCACGCTGACCTCAAATTCACTATTCTCCTGCCTCAGCCTCCAGAGTACAGGTTACAGACATATTTTTATTTTTAATTGACACATAATTGTATGTCCTTATGGGGTACAGTGATCCATATCAATACTTGCATGCAATGTGTAATGATCAGGATAACTGGCATATCCATCAGTTCAGATAATCGTCATTTCTTTTTGTTGGGAATATTCAAAATACTCTTCTAGATATTTTGAAATATTCAATTAATTGTTGTCAACCATAGGTACCCTACTGTGCTGCAGACTGTAGAAGATTCCTGTTCATCTGCACCTTTGTGCCTGTTAACCATCCTCTCTCCACCTTTCCCTCCCCCACACCCTTCCTAGGCTCTACTAGTCCTGTTCTATAATTTGAAATCAACTTTTTTATCTTCCACATATACTTCTGGACTTCTTAAATTTCTATTTTGAATAGAATAGAGTGCTTAGTAAATTTGGTTGTGGAGTTTTCTTCAAAGGCATCACAACTTTAGAAAGTACCAGAAACAGGGCTGGAACCATGGCTAAGTGCTGCCTAGCAAGCCCGAAGCCCTGAGTTCAAACTCCAGAAGCACCAAAAGAAATAACAACATCAGAGAAAGTGCCAGAAATAAATAGCTGTGAAAGACATTTGGGGGTTCCATAGCTTAAGAATAAAGAGAGATCTAGGGAGGGTATTACATGATCTCTCTCTCTCTCTCTCAACACCTTGTTGGAAAAACTCTTTTGTTCTAGGCACCCCAGCAAAGGGAAATTTGACCAGGAATCATCTAGATGGGCCTTGCTCTTTGGGGAGAGAATTGAAGGTTAACAGTCCTGAAAGTATCTTGTAGGGCAAGATAAATAATTGATTATAGACATAAACTAGCATACAAAATCTAGGGTGTATTTTGAGATCATTAACTTTCAGGATTAGGAGAAGTGCTAAATTCTAGCCCAAATCCCTCTTTGAACAAGTTGGGACATTTCAGCACTAATTGGCCATTAATAGTGACTTGTGGTGGAGAGGCGGAGAATTCCCAGGTGCCTGGCCTCCCCAAACAGACCCAGGGCAATGGCCACGGTCTTGTATCCTGATGGGGTATGTATTTCGTGTCCAGTTTCTGGGTCCACCACTTCATAGGTGTCTCAGATGCATTTCTAAACAGTTTTTTTTTTCTGTACTTGTTTGTTTTCTCAGTTCTGGGCATCAAACTCAGGGCCTCAGGCGTTTTAGGCTAGTGTTCTACCACTGAGCCACACTGCCAAACCACCAATTCCAAGCAGGATTCAGCTAAGGAAATGGAAGAATATTTGGACCAAAGGATTTGAAACCGCTTCCTTTTTAAAGCTCAAAAGAATTTGGAGGGAAGCACATATATATAGTTTCATGAACATTTGTGTTCCTTGCTAAGATGTTTCTGTTGCCTCTTTTGTTTCTGTGGCTGCTGCTTTTGCAAGCTGAGCTGGACATGCAATGCTTTGAAATGTCCCTAGTGGTGGCTTTAGGCTCCACTACCAAAGATGTCCCCTGGGTCCTACAACCTCCATCTTTAGTGCTTCAACCCCCACATTTTACAGATGAAGAAACTGAGGCCCAGAGAGACGACAGGAGGTGCACACATTGCAGCTGTTGTCTGGTAACACAGTGTCTCTGTGCCTGGGCCTGTTGCTTTCTGCTAAAGCTTTTTTCATCTGGAGTTGGAGGGAGGCTGTCAGAACAGTCCCATGTTATTTTGGTACTGCCAGGGAAGGGGTAGGAGGGAATGAACCACATTTCTTAGCAGCCCATTAGTAAGTGGAGAGCTCAAGAAATGACTCTGTTAATCAATGGTTGCTGCTGTGGTTTAGATACAATTTGAGCGTATCCTCAAAGGGTCATGCTAGAGGCTTGGTCCCTAGTGTGGACAAGTGGAAGTAGTGAGGAGAGCTAATGGTGAGTTCATGGAAGCCAGTCCACAGAAGGGATCAAATGCTGGTCTCACTGAGTGATGTGGTTCTCTTGAAAGAGGTTTGCTATAAAGCTTGGTCCCTACTGTACACTACCAACTTCCCCTCTGTTTCTCTACCCTGTTGTGAAGCTGGTGCCATGCTCTTTGACTTCACTAAACAAACTTTTCTTTAGTAAACATCCAGCTTCAAGTATTTTATTACAATAACACAAAGTGAACTAATATAGCCAGTAAGCAGATTCACTCAGGTTTTCTAGCCTGGAAGGTAAAAGCTGGAACAGGCTGCCAGGAGAAGACTCCCTTGTCCCTTTTAATTGTGTTGAACCATCACGTCCAGACAAAGCTTAGCAGTGGGACAAAGCAGATGGGCTTCCTTTGGGAGCTTCCAGCCCAGGCTTCAAGATGAGGAAACTGTCCTTGCTTCCTATACTACTTCTTGGGGGAAGTTCTCTACTTTCAGAGACCCCCTCCCCTCACCCAGTCCTGTGTCCCTAAAACACAGGCATAAGGCCTTCAGGTACCTTCTCCAAACCTCTGTGAGAAGCCAAAGGAGTGACTCTGGTATTCAGTGGCACTATTAAGCCAGTTGGTCACTCCTGAGATTATCCCAAAAGATGCATAAGAGAGAACATCTCTCAGATCCCTGCCATGGTGTCACTGGGCAGTTGCCACCAACAAAAAGGACCAGCCAGCTCAGATCTGAGAATTGTGCTGGTATTTGGGGCATGACAGTTAATGCTGACTGTCAACTTGATTGGCTCAATCACACCCCTGGGTGTGTCTGTGAGGGTGTTTCCAGGGATAATTAGATTAAGAGGTCTGTGACCTTATAAAGGATTTAATCCATGATGGATTCAAAATTTGAATAGATCATTGGGAAGAGGTGGAACTTCCTTCCTGGTTGGAGGAAGTAGCATGTCTTGGGTGCTGTGTCTTGCCCCGGTCCCTTCCTGTCACTGCCCCACTTCCCTTTCTCCCCACCATGAGGTGAGGAACTCCTCAACACACACCCTCACCGCCATGAAGTTTTTCCCAAACACATGGGTCAGTTGACCATGGACTGAACCCTCTGAAACCTTGAGTCAGAAGAAATCTTTCTTCCCTTAAGTTGTTAAGTCAGGTATTTTGGTCACAGCCACACAAAAGTAACGCATGCATGGGGTTTTCTACATTTCTTGCATTGTCTATTAATCAGCCTAGAAACCATTAAGATATCTCATGTCTTTAGGTACAATGAGCATAAAGATCTCTTCTTCCAGGGCTGGGAAGCAAGGGCTCATATGTAAAGGAATGTATGCAAGGTCCATAGACAACATCTCTTTCCTGTCCTTTACTCCTTGACCCTTGAAGGATGTGAAATGACTTCTGACCCAGGAGGGGCCACCCAACTCATCCATGCAGTTTGTAGGATCATTTACAAATCTTTTCCTTAATCCCTGTCCCCCTGAAAACTCCATGTTTTCGAACTTTGCAAATTTCCTTGTGACGGTTGACTTCCTGTCCCTGATGCATGGGCTCCATTGTAATTGTGTTCATCAAAATTCCTGGTTAACCAGATCACTCTATTCCATCCTAGGGTCAGAAAATAGACTATTGTTCTGTGTCCTCTCCCTTCTGGGTCCTGACAAACACACCCAGTTTGTTGGTTGGCCCTCGGGAAGGCGCTGGGGGTTTGCACATGGATATTCAGTGTGGTCAGAACCTTTGGGACTTACATAAGTCTGAAATGGCCAAGGTGTTTTGCCCCCGTACCACTGGCTAGCAGGTTTGTGGTATGAGGTTTTCTCCTGTTTGGTGGACAGAGGACAGTGACAGGTGGTGATGTGGGGCAAGTGACTGATGCAGTGAGGAAACTTGGTGGATGCTCCATGGGGACCTGAGATGAGAACCTGGCATGGCAGCCCAAGTTTGGCCCCTTCTGGGCAGTCTTAGATATTGTCCAGGTAGGTTTCAGGGGAGCAGGGTCTAACATAAGCAAGTAGGGGACTCAAGCCAGCGAGATGTGGATTATTGCTGCCTCATGTGTTGTGATCCCAGCCATCTACCCCAGGCAGAGAAGCCTGAGGACAGTTGGATTGTGCCAGGTTTGGAAGAGTCCTGGGGACATTTGCATTTAAATAACTAAAACATGGTTTGGGTCTTTCCTTTTACTGACTCAAAAGGCAGACCTGCTGACTTCTATTAAGAAGGATTTGAGAGTACACATGGAGGGTTGTAGTTAAACCTCTGACTGTTTGGACCCAGTTACTCAAACGTGGGTCTTCCTTTAAGGCTTCTTTAAGCTTTGGTTCTGGGAACCCTGTGAGGACTTAGGTAAAAGGATAGGTAAGACACCTAAAAAACCAGATAGCATTTGTTTCCCTCAACACAAAGAAACTAAAGCAGATACTTTAAAGCAACTGAGGCCAATAGGAGAAGGGGACCAGGAACTAGAGAAAAGGTTAGTTCGAGAAGAATTAATTTAGAAGGTAACACACCTGCACAGGAAATCAATGTGAGTCAACTCCCTGTATAGCTATCCTTATCTCAACTAGCAAAAACCCTTGGTTCTTCCTATTATTGCTTATACTCTCTCTTCAACAAAATTAGAGATAAGGGCAAAATAGTTTCTGCAGGGTAGCAAGGGGGTGGGGGGTAGAGGGAGGGGATGGGGAGGAGGTAAAAGAGAGGGTGGGGGGAGGGGGGAGAAATGACCCAAACATTGTATGCACATATGAATAAAAAAAAAAAAAAAGAAAGCCACACAGGTGGGAAAGATGAGGTCTTTAGAGTTTGGGTTTTCCCTCAGCCTGTAGTGTTCTAGTTCCAGCCTACCCTCCTCAGTGGATTCCAGGGCTCAGAATTCCTTATGAAAGCTGATTGTCCAGTTACCAGTGAAAGGTGGTGGAGGTAAGTCTCACAGTGCCAGGTTCTTCAAAGACACTTCTGTTGTATCCTCTCTGGTTGGGAAGCGTTAGTCTCCAGGGAAGAGACAAGAGCTGACACTAAATGCCAGAGGACAAGAGGGAGCCAACTGAGTATCTGATAGCTTCAGTAGGAAAGACAAGATGTGGAAGATATTTTTTTTTCTTTTTAACTTTTGAGACAGAGTCTCACCGCTGGCCTCAGGACATCCCTCAGCTGGGATTACAGGCATATACCACCACACCTGGTAAGGATATTCCTTTGTTGGAATGATATTTTAGAACATTTTTATGATGCTATAACAAAAATACCCAAGACTGGGTACTGTATAAAGAAAAGAGGTTAATTTAGCTCACAGTTGTGGAGGTCCAAAAGTATGGTAGTAGCATCAGCTTCTGGTGAGGGTATCATGATAAGTCATAATATGATAGATGGTGTCACATGAAAGATGAGTGAGTGAGAGAGAAAGGTATCACATGGCAAGAGGCAACAAGAGTGAGCTAAGAAAGCTGGACTCGCTTTGAAACAACTAATCCAAGTCAAAGTGACCCAATCCACCCCCACAAGACAGGCACTGATCTCTTCCAAGAGTAGAGCCTCCCAGTGACCTAATGGCCTCCCCTCTGGCCCCACCTCTTAACGGTCCTGCTACATGTAGCACTGTTGCATTGGGGAATCAAGTTTCCAGCACCTTTGGGGGCCAAAGCAATCCAAATCATGGCAGATGGGAAGGAAGAGCTGACGCCTGTGACCGTCTTGCTCAGTGTCCTCATTTGTTCCCTCTCACCTCGATTTCTTTCAAGTACTATCTAGAATTTGTGAATCAGGTTATCATTCTTTCTTTTTGCATTTCTATGGTGAATAGTGACTTGTACTATTCTGTAAGTGAATTTATAAGTATTTATACATCTTTGTAAGTTGCTTCCCGTGTTCAGCCTTTGGCCTTCAGCCAATGGCTTCTTTATTCTTCACTTTTATTTGTCTTAATCTTTCAGGCATTTGGAGTACATCTTTTAAGCACACTGGGCTCTCTGTATCAGCAGGTTCCACATTCATGGAGTCAACCAACCACTGGAAGTATTTGTAAAAGAAATTGTGTCTTTGCTGGACATGTACAGACTTTCTTGTTGTTACTCCCTAAACAACACAGTATAACTTTAGATAGTGTTTACATTACTTTCAGTACTAAAAGAATTTTAGAAATGATTTAATGTATACAGGAAGATGTACATAGGCTTCATGAAACCATTTCTAGATTACTTTTACTACTAACACCAATGTAATTTCTGCATTAAGTTATAAAAAGTTCTTAGTATCCAGGGATTTTGGTATCTGGGGGCCTCTGGAACCAGTTCCCTGTGGCTACTGAGTGACAAGTGTACTTTTAACTCAGAGGACCCACGAGTGGTGTTTTCTGAGTTTTTGTCTGTCTGGCTACATGTAAAGGTTATCCCCGTAACACCTCAGAGGTGCCTTTTCCAATGTGCTTAGAGAATTGTAAGGCCAGCCTTATTTTTAGCCTTTTATTTTTTTACATCTTCCTATTTCAGGGATTATGGGAGTTTGTCCATATCTTTGCTCCATGCATCTATTGTTAGTGCATGTCTTCCTGCTGGTCTTTTAAAAGCTGTTTTGTCTTGAACAGTGTGGGGCCTGCCATGCTGACAGGTTGGGAGAGCTTTGCTCCATTGACCTGTGTACCTGTTGAGCCTATGTTCTGACCTCCTCTTCAGGAAGACCTGGTATCCATCTCGTGACTTGCCGGTCTGTCCTCTTGGTTTTTTTTGTGGTTTTTTTCTTTTTTTCTCTCTCTCTCTCTTTTTATTTTTTCCCCTATTTTCTTTGCTCCTGGGAAAATTTTTGTTTTGTACATAACTAATTCATTTTTTATTCCATACCAATTCTATGTTTTATTGCCACCAACGTGCATTTGCCCCCTGTTACAACTTTTCAAATTTCCCTATAACAGTTGTCATTTCTTGTTTCTAGTTCATATAATTTTTGTTTTCTTTTTCAAACCAACTTGCTTTTTGTTTTTTCCATATCTTTGGTCTTTTTTGCTCTTGTCTCATTGATGCCATAACTCCCTGCCCTCTGTGGGGGTTGCTGAACAGTTTCCTGCAATGTTTGGCCTGGATACCATAGGAGATTATTATTAGAAGCTTGCACTTATCTCGAGGCTTCTGGATGCTGTTTCTCCTCCATCTTCTTTCTGCAGGTGAAGAGTCCTTTACCCACTGTTGCACAGTCCATTCAATTCGATCCAAAAGCTGCAGTTTGGTCGTAGGTGGAGCACACACACCGTTCGTACTGCTGCGCTGTTTGGTGAAAGAGTACCTTTACCTGTCTGAAACAAAGTTTCTACTCTGAGTCCCAGCTTCCTTTCCTTTACCCACTCAACGTTGGGTATTCAACGATTGAATACCGTGCTGAGACTAAGCTATGAACGGGACGTGACCTTCTGAATCACATAGTGTGGTGCTGTCAGCTCTGCCCCTCATTCTCTTCCCTCCTCTCTTTCTCTTCTATTCCTCCTCCTCCTGGCCAAGTCTCTGACCCTCTGAACTTCAGAAGAACATGAACCACTACCAGGGTCCAGCCTATCTCTTAGGAAACTACTTGTGAAGACCACACTCCCCAGAATGCCCCGTGCCATGCCCTACTTCCTCCTTAGCCACTTCCTGTGAGTCAGAATCTCTGAATAGATAGGAGGGCTCCAGAGCTAGGCAGAGAACAGAACTTCCACCTGTGCCTGGCATTCTTGTAGACAGACAGACTCTGAAGCTGGTGACATCGTCGTGGGAGGCACGGCCACAATGGCTCGCCATTCCCAGCTCTGTGAAGGCTTCTGCCCACCCTAAATAGGGGTCCAGCAGAAAGGCATGAGGTGGGGGTCAATCACCAGTCTCCAGTCTAGCTGGACCTTAGTCTTCCTGATGTTCTCTTGCAGCTCCCATCACTACATGACGCCCCATTGAGTGCAGAACTGGTGGTAGAGGCCACTCGTGGCCATTGTGTCTAGGACTCCTCAGGCTGTGATAGTAATGGTAGTTTTCCAGGGATGGAGGCCTTCCGGGCACACCCAGACATGCCCTGGCTACTCCTGGGTGTCCAGATGATTTTGTGGTTGCGGAAGGGAGAAGAACTGGCTGGAGAGTCCTTTGTGGAGGAGTCTTCAAGCCGTGCCAATCACAGCACTGGGCTCATTAGCAGTCATTGTCATGGCAACGGGTCTGCCAGAAAGTGGCTCGTTAGGCTGACAACTTCAGAGGTGTTATATATAGATCTGGGTGTGGGGGGAGAGGGGGTGCAGAGCCCTGTGGATATGCCTTTCTTTAGAGCTCCTATTGCTGTTGGGTTTGGGGTGTGAGAAGACGCAGAATGGAAGATCTTAAAACTCTCTGATCTGGCTGCTAAATCAAGTGTCTAAGGACCGCTGTTAACGCCTGCAAGTAGCATTTGCTCACTGCTTCAGAAGGTAAGAGAGGCAGGTGTACACAGAAGCGTCCCGCAGGTGGAGGTGGTGTCGGGGGATGAACTTGAACTTGGAAAGTGGAGAAGGCTATGGGGAGTTGAGTATAGGGGTTGGTACTGCCTGGAAGCTGCAGCTCCAACCTCAAGTCTTTCTTAAAATAGTCTTTTCAAAGGGCTTGAGGTTGAGGGATAGGATTCTTCTTTTTAGTAAGTCATCATACAGCTCTGCATTGTCTTTTTACAAATTGTACTTGGTAAAATTTTGTGTTTCCTCCTGGTTTCCATTTCAGCAGTGATATTTTGTCTCAGTTGCTCCTGTGAGCATTGCCCCTGAGTAGCTCCACAGTACATAAACAGAGGACCTACCCAGGAGGTGTACTAACAATGCAGGCTCCCAGGCCCCCAGCCTGATTTGGTGGTGGACTTGGGGCCTAGGAATGTGCTCTTGAACCCACATTCCAGGTGTCTGTTGGGTGATCACACTTCAAGAAACACTGCTGCAGGGGCATTTGCATTTTTGTTTGGGGGATTTTTGTTATCGTTGTTTTGGGTTTTAGTATGGTTTTTGCTTGTTTGTTTTTCGGTTTTGGTTTTTTAAGATAGGGTCTCACTGTGTAGCCCAGGCTGGCCTCAAATGTACATCCTACCTCAACGGCCCAAGTGCTGGGTTTACGAGAGTATGCCACCACACCTGGCTCAGGCATTTGTTTTTAATCTCTTAGTGACTTCCCTTGCCCATTTACTTTATTTCCAAGGGAATTGGATAGCCACTATTAAGAGGAACATTTTTTTCCATTGGATTTCAAGTGAGGAGAGAAGGCAGGCTACAGCTGGGGAACGTGATGGCTTGGATGAGGGTGGTGATATTTCTGCACTTCTCCCAAGAAGGCATATGCTCATTTGGAGACTGTGAGACAGGAAGAAGGATCAGGTCTGAATTGTCATTCTTGGGTGGGCGCTGGAGCTCAGGTGGTCCAAGTGAAGAAATGAGGCTAATTTTATGCATAGCTAGGGGAATGGCTGAGGGTAACCAGGCTTTGGGTAACTGGATAGAATTTACTAGACCAGGCTATCCCCAATACCGGAAAAAAGAATTCTCTGTAACAAAGCTAATGTGTGTGTGTGTGTGTGTGTGGTTTTTGGTGTTGAGGATTGAACCCAGGGCCTCACACATACTAAGCACACACTCTACCACCAAGCTAATATTTTAAGGTAGTTTGGTTTTACCGCTTAATTCAATTGGACAAGTTATTAAACTCTCTTTAAGATTCCTTGTTTTGAAATGGGAATAAATTCTATCTATGAGACAGACTAGTTATAAAGATTGGGTAATTGTGTGAAGGACCTTACCCAGGTCCTGGTGTACAGTATACATTTGGTGATTGATAAATGTCACTGCTACTGGGTACAAATGGGTCCTGAGTGCAGATCTTCCTGGAGAAACCTACTAGACTAGGGCTTTGAAGTGGTCTAGAAATCTCTTAATATTACATATGAAATAGGATAAGATACAAAAGCTTGGACATGAATATTTATAGTAACATCATTCATATTGGCTTAAAAAAAAGGTGAAAATAGCCCAGACTATTAGTGATAAATGGGTAAACAAAATGTAGTACATATATCCATATGGCATAATATTATTCTGCAAAATTTTCAAATGATATGCTGATATATGCTATAACATGAATGAGCCTTCCACATGTTTTGGGAATGGGGTAGAAGATTGACACGTTTCCTCATATTTTTAGAGGATGGACTTTCATATATAGTTGTGCAGGTTACCTACTGAACAAATGAGGATGGAATGGGAAGGACTGAAACCTTTCCTTTACTCTGGTCCAGGGATGGCTTCTTCCAGACGGAGACAGGCTTTATAATTCCTACAAAGACATCTCATGAGTTAGATTCCAAATTGCTGAGTTGGAGGAAAACTCCCTTCATCTTCCCCCACCCTACTCTACTACTTCGATCTTGTTCCTTCTACATAGGACGGCAACTCACTGACTGTATCACTTTGGCTTCTCATTTCTGTTCCCATGGGAAAGAGTTGATAGAGTTGAGGAGAGAAGCCTCAGAACTTAGGGAGGGAAGGGAAGGATTTCACTCAGAAGGAAACTGATTAAAAATTTGGGTAGGTCCTTAATTATCAGGTTGTCATCCACACTGTGTCCTTTTAATGGCTTTGAACAATAACAGGAGGTTGACTGCTCTTGCCTCTCTGTGGCCACAAAGAGTGAGGTAGTATTGGTGCATTTGGCCTCTTACATGGAGTGATTTAACTTCTGCCTTTGCCATTTCTTTCTTAAAGAACATTTTTTACTGTGGCAAAATACAGATAACATAAAATCGAGCATCTGTAACATTATATATTCATGATATTATGCAACTATGACGACTATCTAGTTCAAAATATTTTCATAACCCCAAAGAGAAACCCTGTACCCATTCTCCCCTCCCCCCACCCCAGCCCTGGGCAGCCATAGTGTTTTCTGCCTCTATGACTTTGCCTGCCCTGGACATTTCACAGAAGTGGAACCATACAACACGTGGCCTTTTCTGGCTGACTTCTTTCACTTAGCATAATGTTTTCAAGGCTCATCCATGTTCTGGCATGAATTGGAGCTCCTGCCACAATTCTTTTTATTTCTGAATAATATTCCACTGTATGGGTATCACATTTTGTTTATCCATCCATCCATGGGTAGGCATTTGAGTGGTTTCTACTTCTTGACCATCATGAATAATGTTTATGTGAACGGGTCCATACAGGTTTTTGTCTGAATGCTTTCAGTTTTGGAGTCATATACCCAGTTGTTTCCATGTCTTCCTTCCTCTTCCCCTCCCTCTCTTCCTCTCTCTGTCTTTCTTCTCCCCCCCCCCCCTTTTCTCCTTTCTTAGTACTGGGGTTTGTACTCTTGCTGGACAGGCACTCTACCACTTGAGCCACACCTCCAGGCCTTTTGGCTTTCTTTTTGCGATAAGGTCTCCTATTTATGCCTTCCACAGAGGTGGGCATGCATCACCTCTCCCAGCTTTTTATTGATTGAGGTGGGATCTTGCTAACTTTTTGCCTAGGCTGGCCTTGAACTGCTATCCTCCAGATCTCTGCCTCCTGTATAGTTAGGATTATAGGCATGAGCCACCACTTAACATCTCCACCTCTTTTGACTCATTCATTTGAGTTCAGCTAGCAAGAGGAACCTCACACTAAGAAAGGAGAGGTAAGGGGAATGGGGCTGCCTCTGGAAAGGCAGGGCAGTCAGATGGCAGGCAGAGGGGGGGACCTGTGGCTGAGTAGGAGGGACACTGGAGACCACCTTCACCATTTGGTTGAATTAGGAAATAGGCCCAGTTGGCCTGGATGCCCTTCTCTCTTTTTCAACACCTCTTGATCTTCCCTGGCCTAGTTTCAGGTGCCTCCTTGAAGGGCCTGTATTTCCTAGATAGGGGAGACCTCAAAGCAGAGACTAAACCTCCTTGGTCATCTGTGTCTTTACATGTAAACTGGGTCTTTCTCTGACCTCACCAGGGAATTTATTTAGATAAACTAACTAGAGTCTAAAGAGAAAATCAAGGTACTGTGCATCAGGAAGAGAGAAAGGCTCCTGTTCCTCCTTCGTAGGTGGGGCACCAGGACTTAGAAGGATTTAGAAGGTTCAATTGCTTCCTCTTCAGCCCACAGGAGGTGTGGCCTCCCCACCAGCCTCCAGGCATTAACCTCTGCTGCAGGTGTTTCTTGTAACCTTGGAAACAGACACTTCAGAGAAATAGCTGTTGATGGTGACATTTCAGACTTGTGAAGGGGAGGCTGTCCCATTGGGAGGGAGAGCCTGGTCTTGGCCCCCACCCAGTGGGACCCCCATCCAGTGGGACCCCCCCATCCATTGAGCATCTGTGCTGAGGGACCCCTCCTTCCTGTATGCAGAGTGTGTAGCTTTGATCTTAGCAGCCTTTCACTGCTGGGCTGGCATTAGCACCTTCCTTTTCATAGATGTGGAAATGGCCTGGTTGAGTCATTTGCCCTAGGTTATGTGCTTGCCACATGGCAGAGCTTGGGTTGACACTGAGGTGCTTAGAGCCTGAGTCTAGAGGGCTGTTTTCTCTGAGTCTCTGGGTCTGCAGCTCTGCAATCCATTTCTGGCCATATCGGTTGCTCCTTCCTCCCTTCCTTCCTTCATTCCTTCCTCCCTCCCTCCCTTTTTCCTTCCTCCCTTCCCTGTCTTCCCTCCCTTCCTTCCTTTTCTTCCTTCCGCCCTCCCTTTTCAGTGGCAGGGTTTTGAACTCAACCCCTTTACTTGCTAGGCAGGTGCTCTACCACTTGAGTTAAGCTTTTTTTGCTTTAGTTATTTTTCAGATGGGCTCTCACACTTTTGAAGGGGTCCAGCCTCAGACCTCTATCCTTCTACTTACGGCCTCAGATGTAGCTGGGATCACAGGCACATACCTCCACAACCATGCTTGTTGGTTGAGATGGAATCTCACTTTTTTTTTTTTTTTTTTTGCCCAGACCAGCCTTGATCCTCCTGATCCCCACATCCAGAGCTGGATTACAGGCATGAGCCATCATGCCCAGCTGCTATGTCAATTTCTAAGCCTTGCTTACTACCCACTAACAACTTCCCACTTCCTCCCATGTTATTGGGACAAGCACCACCATGGGCATCCCCTCTTATGTGCGCTCTAGTATTAGACTCAAGGGAAGTGACTTGGCATCTCACCCCTCTGGTTCTAGATTGCTTTCCCTTCAGAAAACACACATTCTTCAGCCCCCTGGGACTCCTATGCCTACTTTGCTTCAAAAGCCCCTTGCCCAAAATGTAAAGTCTGCTATATGTGGGGTAATATACGCAGTTTACCCACATGCGTCTCTTCCTCTCTCTCTCTCTCTCTCCCCCTCTCTTCCCTTCCCTCCCTCCCTCCTCAACATTTCAACATTAGACCATTTGTCTTGCATGTATTCTGGTCATCTTCCATCCTGAGATTGGCTAGAATGTGCATGGAGGCACAGGCACCCCTGCTCAGGTGTGCGTTTCTGCTGAATGGATGTGCTCTGCAAGACACCACAGTGCTTTTGGCCTGGCTGCTGTACCCCTCACATCACTTGCAAATAGAAAACTGTCTTCCATCTGGAATCAAAGTGGCTCTGTGGGTTAGCAGGTGCATGTGGAGGAGACAGCTTGTCCAGGGCACAGGGGAAAGCTTTTAATGTAGTTGTGAAATTCACAATGAAACACACCACACTACACAGAAGGCCAGAGGGAGGCCATGTTTACTCAAATCCCAGGAGTGGCTAGGAAGCAGAGACACATGGTGTTACAGCCTTCCCAGAGCAGGAGAACAGCCTTGAGAGCTCATGTCTCTGCTGCCTCCTTCCCACCCATTATCCTATGTTCCTAAGAATTCTCACTTGTGACCAAAGAAACCACCCCTGTGGGCACAGCTAGGGGACAATGAGGACCCTGAGGAGCTGGTGACAATCAATGTTTCTGAGAGGCTCTGACTTGGCTGAGAAATTCATGCCACTTTCTTCTGTGGCTAGAATTCTGACTTTTGTAAATTTAATTTCTTCAAAAGTTACAGCAAATCATGAGTTAATTTGAATTCTCTGTCCTTATTTTTAATTGTTCTTTATCTAAAAACTTTTATTTTTGTGTTTATTATAGAAGATTTAGATGGAACAGATAAGTAGAAAGAAAAGAATGAAAATTGCCCACAGTCTTACCACCAGGGGGTTTATAGATGCTGTTTTAATACAAGTCTATTTTATATCTAGTTTCTCTGACATTATATATTTGTCTGTTTCTTAGGAAGAATAATACTAGTGGTTCATACCCATAATCTTAGATGCTTGGGAGTCTGAGATAGGGAGGATCACAGTTCTAGGCCATCCCTAGCAAAAACTTTGTGAGACCCCCCCCATCTCAACCAATATCTGGACAACTGCCATCTCAAGCTACTTGGGAGGCTGAGATCAGGAGGATTGTAGTTTGAGGGCATCCTGAGCAAAAAAAGAATGAGACCCCCATCTCAACGGAGAAAAACTGGGCATGGTAGTATGCACCTGTCATCCCTGTAATGGCAGGAAGGGTAAAATAGGAGAATCAAGGTCAAGGCTGGCCTGGGCAAAGACTGAGACCTATCTCCAAAATACAGAGCAAAAAGTGCTAGGGATATGGCTTAAATGGTACAAGGCCTGCCTAGCAAGTGTGAAGCCCTAGTTCAAATCCTAGTACCACACACACACACACACACACACACACACACACACACACACACAAGCAAACCCAGTAATATTATGCACGGTTAAAAGAATCAAAGTGTAAAAACCTGCATGCGGTGGAAAGCCAGTGTTTATTTTGTCTCTGTACCCTAATTCTCTTTGCCAGAGTGATTTGATGAGAAAAACCCCATCCAGCTTTCATGGACTTGCAGCATTATTACAGAATGTTTTACATCTCGCTCTGCCGCGACTTGCATTAATTACTTCTGCTTGGTTTGCACAGCAGGCCAGGGCCTCGTCTGCTGCTGTACTTGGTGGTCCTGTGGATTCCAGGCTGCAGATTCCACAGGGGGTGTGTGGAGTGATGGTCCCCTGGCAAGCACAGCACCCTGTGATTGATTTTCCATGATCCAGCCACGAGGAGGAAGCCCAGCTCTTTAACTGCCTGGCATCTCCCTCTGCACTGGAGAGGCTTTCGCAGAGATGAGAGCTCCTCCTACTGCTTGCTCATGCCACCCCTGAGCTCACATGCGTGTCACCTGTGACCTGTCCCCAGGAAGTCCTGTGGACCATGCTCTCCCCAGTGTCAAGCAATTCCAGATGACTTCATCAGCCTCTGACTTTCTGGTTTAAAAATGGTTGCAAAAATGCCAAGTGTACGTGACCTTTTCTTTCCTGTCTAACAGAAGCCTGGAATGGTCCCCCCTCCACCGGGAGAGGAGAGCCAGACCGTCATCCTTCCACCTGGCTGGCAGAGCTACTTGTCTCCTCAAGGCCGGCGTTACTATGTCAACACGGCCACCAATGGTGAGTCCTGCTTGGGGGGCGAGGGGAGTGGACAGCATGCCTGTGAAAAGACCCTTTTCTCTTCATTCCTCCTGGTTTTGAAACTTTTTCTCCAGGGGCCACAGTAGAGTCCCAATCACCTCACGATGCTGGGTGGTAGGGTTGGAGCCTGGATCTGTAGTGCCAGGAGAATCTCCTGGGGGATTCCAGCCCTTTAAGGTTCATGTCATCCCTGGACCTTGACATCCACCCTTGGGCATCTTCACTGACCCAACCTCAGGGTCTGGGTCTTCCAAAAGGAATCTTAAAATGTTTCCAAAGGCGTCTCAGAGCTGTTTTAGATAAAGGCTAAGTGACTGCACATTTCTTGGAACTTTGATTGTCCTAATGATACTGAGGCTGCCAAACAGGGATGGAGAATATGCAGTTTCCCTAATTTTACTGCCGCATCCTTCTCTTTCCTGAAGTATATCCCTGGCTGGTGTTTTTTGGAGTGTCCTGTGGGCTACATGTGGGTCATTTATTCTATTCAATAGCATAGGTTCTCCATGCATCTCAGAGCAGAGTAGGACTGCACGGTCATGCCCTGAATGTTAGGGATGTCATGGATGTTCCAAATGACTCCAGGATCGTGAATATGGGCTGGAAGGTTTATAAAAGGTATGCAGTGTGGAACCCTGCCACAGGTGAGCAGAGCATTCTTCAGGCTGTGGTCATGGGAAGGGCAGAGAAAACCAGCTAAGTTTCCTGTGCCTTGACCCCTGTGATTCTCCAAGGACCTTATCCCCAGAGAACCAAGAGGATCACCACAAGGAAAGTTAGGTTTGGTAGGAATCATAGACATAAATGTCAAATTCTACCCAAATCCACCTGTTGGCTCAGCCTGAGCATCTCACATCTCTTGTTTGTGCTCACCTGACTCATGGCTACCTCTTGCCACCTAGGGATGGTATCATTAATATGACTTATGATTTTGAGCCTGCACTAAGAGGAGGGGTCCTGGTGATGGAGGGCCAGCTGCTGTTTAGAGAGGGAAAGAAGGAGGCTGACAGCTGTCACTCTGAGTGGCTGTTTTGTTCATAGCCTCTGGCAACCTGATCTGACCTCAACTGTACTGTTCTGGTTGAAAAGGTAACAGGGTTTCTAGGAAAGGGGAAGTAGGACTATTTCTAACCGTCCTAAGCTTAACGCTTCCTCAAAAGAAATACACGAGCAGCTTTGCTCTGTTATCAGACTTGGCCTTTGGAGGAGCGTGTGTTCAAATGCAATTCCCAACTGTATAATGCAAATTTGGACTGCATGATACCCAGATCAACAACATAGATCTTGGATCTATTCTTGGCCTGAATTAGCTACCCTGTGTCAAAAGAGAGTGGGGGAAAAGCGGCTTCCTAAAATGAACATTTTTGTTTACCTTTATTTTAAAAATTAGTCTCTGGGTAAAAAAAAAATTCAGTGAGTACAAATGGGATTCAGATAAAAAAAGATCCCAGTCCCCATTTCCCAGAGCTGTTTATCACATATATCCTTACAGATATTTGTATTTTCTCATCTTCTAAACAAATGTATGTTTATTTTTTAAAAATAAACCAGAAAATCTTATTCATGCTGTTCTTTAAATGACTTTGATGATATGTTGTAGACATCATTCTATTCTTTGCATATTTCAGCCTAACTTTTTCTTTTTAAGAGCCGTGGACTAGACAATAGTTGACCGCACGAGTGTGCTATCATTAATTTAACTAGCACTCTATCTATTAATGGATATTTAATTCACATTTTACATCAACAGATAGTGTCTGGCAGCTTTTTTTCTGGGATTCAGTCTTCAGTGTATGTTACTAGTCAGAGCTTCCCTGAGGGTCCTAAGATACTGCCATCCCTGGGATGCTCCAGGCATCTGCAAATTCTTTCTCTAAAGTACTAAGTAGTAAATGTCATTAGTTTGAAGGGGCATATGGTCTCTGTCCCAGCTGTCCCGCTTCTCTGATTGGCACTAAAACTTCCATAGGTGATGTGTAACCAAGGAGTGTAGTTGTGTTCTAATAAAACTTCATTGATGTACACTGAAATGTGAATTTCAGGCAACTTTGATGTGTTCTGAAACATCATTCTTCTTTTTATTCTTTTTCAATCATTTCAAAGTGCCAAGGATGTTACATGGTGGTACACACCTGTAGTCCCAGCATTCCAGTAGCTGAGGCAGGAGAATCAAGAGTTCAACCCAAAATGCAAAAGATGTCTTTAGTTCACAAGTACATGGACCTTATGATAACAGTGAGTGGTGGTGTTGCCCCACCTAGTTGGCTTAGGGTATCATCAAGTCAAATGGGATTGGCCCTATTTCCTCACCTTCTCTTTTGTTTCCTTTTTTCATCCTGGCTCTTTGATCTTACATTCTAGATGTGTGCCGGGCTTATTGATTATGCAGTTGTTTAACTCTTTGTTTACCTGTTCAACTGGTTGAGTTATCATTCATTCAACACATACTTATTGAACCTCAGATACGTACTGTATATAGCATGTGCCCGCCCTCAAATTGCTTATTTTCTTGTAGTGGAAGCAGATCTTAAAGCTTCCTCTCTCTCTCTTCTTTTTGTGGTTCTGGGGATGGAACCCAGGGTCTTGTGCATGAGAGGCAAGTGAACCACACCCTGGGTCTGGAAGCAGATTTATGTGTACTTCTTGAGTACAGTCATGAGAAGGGCTGTGAAAGAGATGTCTGAGGTCTTTGTAGAATATGTCACAGAGACCCTGTTGGGTCAGAAAGGCTTCCTGGAGGAGAGAGCTTTTCAAAAAGGATGGGAAGGATGAGGATGGGACAGGGATGGGAAATGGCTCACTGACCACAGTCACCAAGCCACACTTGAACATCAGGTCAAGGATTTTGCTCTTTGGTCTATGGGAGGAGAAGCAGCTATCTTTCTCCTTCCAATTCCTTTCTTAGATGACCTGTTTTGTTTGGCTGCTGAGGTGTTTGACCATTTTGGAGCCTGACTGTCTTTCTGCAGCAAAGACCCTATTAGAAGTGACTCCTCATTCTGGTACTTGCATCTCACCCATGCCTCCCAGGGCTTCTGGGTTATTGCCTCATTGCTGGGTCAGCCACACCACCTTTCTGCCCTGACTCTCAGCTTATTGACATGCCAACCCCACCACCACTGCTGTAACCACTGTGGGTCACTCTTCTCATCGTCTCTGTCCATCTTTCTTCCCAATGCAGTCATCCCTCGGGACCCGCAGAGGACTTGTTCTGGACCCCTAGGTAAAAATCCCCGCAGATGCTCAAGTCCTTATATAAGAGGGTATAGTATTTGTGTATCCTCCCTACATTACTTATAATACCTAATACAATGTCAGTGCTGTGTAAGTAGTTGTTTCACTCTATTGTTCAGGGAATAATGACAAGATAAAAACGTCCCTACATGTTCATTTCCCCTGAACATTTTCAATTCTCCAAGGCTGGTAGAATCCACCAGTGCAGAACTCATGGACATGGAGGGCCAGTTACGCTTCTCCTTAATCCCTAATCTCTTCTCTCCCAGAGAGCACTTGGGCATAAAAGATGTTCTGTCCGTACTTTTCTACCACACACAAATACGGTCATGGGACAGCCTCATTTACATTTGTATTCCCTTGCTCTGGTTAATCTGCTTATTTTCACATCCATTTAGGTTTTCATGGATGAGGGCTGTCATGCTGCTCACCACTGATCCAGGCTGTGAATGTAACATCAACCCAGATACTGACTTTGCTCTGAGGCCATACTTCTAATGGGTCCAGCGAAACATATACACCTACCATCACTGCAGGCACTGTTTGGAAATGCAGAAGCTCTAAAATCACTTTATCTGGGCAGCAAACAAGTGTCTGAGGAGGAGCCCTTGACATAGGTCCAGGCTGTAGCCCAAGCAGAGGGCAAGGCAGCAGGTGAAAGACAGGTGGATGAACAGGAACACAGAGGTGAGAGACAGTTAGGTATCTGACCTGCCAAAGGCCTCTTGAGGAGTTTTGAGGAGTGGGGTCTTTATCCAATGGGAAGCCCTGGAAAGTTTCCAACCGAGGTGTGATACCCTCAGAACACGGCAGCAAGTGCTTGCACAGCAGACTGAAGGATTTGAGAGCAGTGATTGTGACATCTGACAGCCTAAATGAGAAGAAAAATAATGAGGTCAAACACCCATCTCAGCAGTGCTTGGAAAGGAGGAGGTGGAATCTGTCAGAGAGGATGTGGCAGATTAGGGACAGGGAGAGCTTGGATTCCTTCTGGTTTTCTTTCCTTTCTGTTTTCATTCTCTCTCTTTTTTCTTTTCTTTTTCTTTTTTGGTGATACTGAGGTTTGAACTCAGGGCCTTGCACTTGCTAGGCCAACACTCTACTACTTGAGTCATACCCCATACTTTTTGTTCTTTTTAGTTGGTGCTTTTGCCCAGGTAGAAGTTAGGAGGCTTTCTGCCTCCTCCTCTCAAGTAACTGGGATTACAGGTATGCACCACCACACCCGGTTTTCCTCCTGGTTTTCTGTCTTGCATGATGGAGCCATGCAGTGAGAATATGGGACACCAGAGATGAGCAGGTTTAGAAGAAAGAAAGTGAATGCATGTTACAGGTGTGGCTCCTTGGAGTACATCAGGGAAAATGACTGGCACATGATTTGTATGGCTGCATCTGTGGCTCAAGGGATATCAAGACTAGAGATGGAAGCCCAGGGAGTCCTGTGCGAGCAGTCATGCAGACGGCAGAATGAGTTTCACCCCTACTTACCCCACTGGGCTAGTCACCATTGTGCAGTGACCAACCTGAACAACCATGTGGAGTGGCCTAGGATTTGATTTCTTTAGCATAGACCTGTAGCCATCATCCAAGTCAAGTCTAGAAGAGAGAGCCCTGAAGCACAAAGTTTAAGGCAGGGGCCAAGGAGCCCTTGAAATTGTCAGAGACAGGAAGAATCCACGAGAAAGTAGCATCATGAAAGGCAAGGGAGGAGAGACTGCCGAGGGAGAGGAAGTCAGAGATAAACGGAAGTGCAGATCAAATTTATGGTAGGACGATCACTTAAATCACTAGGGAAAGCACAGATTATTTGGTGAATGGTGTTTAGTAAATGAGCCAGATGGCTCACAGGAAGCTCTGGTGGAGAAGTTAATGCAATAATGCTGCCAGTCTCATAAACTCACCAAACCCAGCAGAGAGCGTGATTCGTAAAACTGTGAGATGTCCCCATCTCTGACTGCTCGTGGCTTCCAGAGGGTTTTGTCAGGCAGAGTGGCCTTAAATCTATCACTAGGAAGTCAAGAGTTTTTAGTGTCAGAGTCCTTCGTTCTCATGGTTCTCACAGTGCTGGAGGCGGAGAAATCCAAGATTCCATATCTGGTCATGATGACCTGCTTTTTGGTTTACAGAGGTCTGCCTTCTTCTGTGTTCTCACATGGTAGAAGGGCCTCTAATCCCAAGACAGTAGAGCCCTGTGACCCAATCACTTCCTAAAGTCACCATCTCTTAATGCTATCACATTGGGGATTAAGTTTCAACATATGAGTTTTGGGGTGGGGGGGGACACAAACATTCAGACCATAGCAAGGACGTCTTGCACAACAGTTAATTATATTTCAAGAGACTTAGCACAACATGGAGGGCTGGCAGGGTGGCTCAGGTGGTAAGAGCACCTGCCTAGCAAGTGTGAGGGCTTGAGTTCAAACCCCAGTACTACCAAAAAAAGGGAAAAAAATCACATATAGCACAACATGGTTTGTTCTGGTAATTGTTGGAAGGCAGCTATCCATTTTTGTCACTTAACAGTGACACGGTGTAGGTATTCAGAGACTTTTTTGGAGAGCTGCTGACTGTTTTGATATGGTTTAAGATATATTTTAACCATTTGGACATGGTAGGGATATTTGAGGCTAGTACTGAAGGCCAAGATTGGTTTTGTTTAATGTATGAGTCTCTATTTATCATGTGCCTATTAATCATTGTACACTTTAAATCTATTTGGTCCATTTATTTTATCTATGTCTTTCATTGCTAAAGAAAGGGGATGATTTAGCCATGCATGGTGTTTCATGCATGTAATCCCAGCACTCAGAAGGCTAAAGCAGGAGAATTTAAGAGTTTGAGGCCAACCTAGTCTATTTAGAAAGGTCTGGCTAGCCTGTAATTATAGCAGTAAGATCTTGTCTCACGAAAAAGATGATTTGAGTAGATATTTCAGCCTCATTTTGCTAGAAAGGAGAGCCTGCTACAGAGATTAAGTGATAAGATCTTATTTAGGAGTATCAGCCCAAAGCTGTGA
Source organism: Castor canadensis (assembly GCF_047511655.1). NCBI lineage: Eukaryota > Metazoa > Chordata > Mammalia > Rodentia > Castoridae > Castor > Castor canadensis. Next base: position 53,930,907 of record NC_133396.1, on the reverse strand, counting down.
AGATGGGTAAGAGAGTGGAGGGAAGCCAGGGAAGATGTTACATGACGCTGAGTGGTATTTGATGGTGCAATTCAGAGTGACCCACAAGCTAATCCAACAGGAGAATTCACTTCTCCAGAAAGGTTGTGGAGGAGCCATGGTTGGAGTAGCTCCTAAGAGAGCAAAGAAGTTTTATTCGCTATACAGGGCATTGACTCACATTGATTTCCTGTGCGTGGGTGTTACCTTCTAGGTTAATTCTTTTTGATCTCACCTTTTCTCTAGTTCCTGGTCCCCTTTTCCTATTGGCCTCAGTTGCTTTTAAGGTATCTGCTTTAGTTTCTCTGCGTTAAGGGCAACAAATGCTAGCTAGTTTTTTAGGTGTCTTACCTATCCTCACCCCTCCCTTGTGTGCTCTCGCTTTTATCATGTGCTCATAGTCCAATCCCCTTATTGTGTTTGCCCTTGATCTAATGTCCACATATGAGGGAGAACATACGATTTTTGGTTTTTTGAGCCAGGCTAACCTCACTCAGAATGATGTTCTCCAATTCCATCCATTTACCAGCGAATGATAACATTTCGTACTTCTTCATGGCTGCATAAAATTCCATTGTGTATAGATACCACATTTTCTTAATCCATTCGTCAGTGCTGGGGCATCTTGGCTGTTTCCATAACTTGGCTATTCAACCAGGAAAAACCCTTGTTCCTTCCTATTATTGCTTATACTCTCTCTACAACAAAATTAGAAATAAGGGCAAAATAGTTTCTGCTGGGTATTGGGGGGTGGAGAGGGAGGGGGCGGAGTGGGTGGTAAGAGAGGGGGTGGGGGCAGGGGGGAGAAATGAACCAAGCCTTGTATGCACATATAAATAATAAAAGAAAAATGAAAAAAAAATAATAATAAAAAAAAAAGTAGAGCTGCCATAAGACCCAGCATTTCTACTCTTAGGGATTTACCCAAAGGAATGTATGTCAGGTTACAATAAAGGAACCTGCACATCCAAAAAAAAAAAAAAAGAAGTTTTATTTGCTCATGTCCCATTTCCCACTGGCCAAGTTTCCCCCCTTAGAGAGCTATTTCCTCCTTCATTTGGATTAGATCATCTGCTTCCAGGCAGCCTGTCAGAAAGCCTGATTCCACCTCTCTGAGACTGACGCTTCACCCAATTCCCAAAGGGGGTGGTCAACAGCATATTAGTGAGGTTCCAACCAAAACAGAAAGAGTCACTCAATGGAAATGTGAGGGTGAATCTAATGTTAGTTTCCCAATGCAGAGACACCCTTAGAACTGAGTGCTACATTATACATCTCTCTCTAACATCAGACTCAATGGCTTGGTCATTCATGAAGTACATTAAGCAGCTAACGACTACGTCGTAGCCATCCTAGAGGGAACCTTCCAAATCATCAAACACAGGGTTGCCAAGCTACAGTCCAGGGGCCAAATTCACAGCCTATTTTTTTAATTCCTCTTTTTTTTTTTTTTAAATTTCTTTTATCGGTTTTACATTTACTCACATGTGTATGCATTGTTTGGGCATCCCCCTCCCCACAGCCTATTTTTGTTAATAAAGTTTTATTGGAGCGCAACCATGCGTTTACAACCTTTTGTTTACATTCCATACTGTCTACAGCTGGTTTGCAGATGACAGAGTTGCAGCAGAGACCATGGGACCCATAAAGCCAAAAAAATATTTGTTGTCTGTCCCTTGGCAGAAAAAGATCACTCCCCTAACAAAATAGAACCCATTCATTTTACACATACAGAAATGATAAAAGCCTTTGCTCCGAGTCACCTGGTCATTGATCAGCCAAGCTATGACCAGACCCCAATGTTTTGACTTTTTTTTTTTAACTTCTTTGCGTGAGTATTCAGAAGGATAGACATGTGTAGCTGTGACTTAATTTGGTACAAAGATAATTGAGTTCACATATTAGTAGCTAGGTTCTTTGAAAAATAGCAATTTTAAGGCATACATTCTTATTTTATATGAACATTAACTGAAACCCAGGAAGAGCTGGACATTTTTAAACATTTTAATTTTATTCTATTCCATATTTTTATTAGTGCATATTAATTATGCAGTGGGAAGTACATTGTGATGTGGAAATTGTTTTAAAGCTGCTTTTGACAAAGAATCTATGTCTATATTGTGTTCGTGAGCAAAACTTGGTGTGGACTAAACCATGATTTGAGCTTTTGGACTCATTTGCCAAATGGTTTTCTTGATTTCTTGTTGGAATCTTCCTTTAAATGAGTGGATTTCCATTCAACTTTATTATACTGAGAGCTAATGTGAGTTTCTGGGTGAGTTTTATAGCAGAACACTTTTAAAAGCCATTCTTTGAGCTTTTCTTTGTTAAAAATAATTGGATAATTTTCTAACTTCCCAAATAGAATGGCCTTGATAATTTCCTGTTAATAAAAGTTGCCCTGTGAAGCTTCTACACCCCAAAGCAACAGTCTGTTTTCTTCTGTCCATCTGTGTTGAGCAAATGTGAAACTCAAAAGATGTTTGCTTTTGGCACATTCAATTGACTGAATTGGGCTTTGTGTGTGTGTGCACATGCACACACACTTATGTACCTTTCCTATTTTGGCTTCATTGTTTTTCTTTAATGGACTCTCAAAGGAAAGCTCTGCTATTTTTTGTTTGTTGGTTGGTTTTTTTATCATTTTTACATTTACTCACATTTGTATACATTGTTTGGGCCACCTCCTCACCCCTTCCCCCTGCCAAGCTCTACTGTTAATTTGCTTCAGTGTGGGCTTTGTTTTCTCTTCCAGAGCCTCCATTTTCATTTGCAATGTTTAGGTGATACTTAAATACATAACATACCCCTCGTTTTCTACCATGTTTTAGACCAATAATCTGTGTTTTTGTGGTAGATGCCAAAATGTTGCACTGTCAAAATGTTGAAGATACACAAAAAGGAAAAGACAAACAAACAGATTTTATTGTTTGCTCTATCCTAAAAAGTTGAGTTATTTTGAAAAAAACCTTTCTTTCTTTTTTTTTTTGTTACTGGGGTTTGAACTCAGGGCCTCATGTTTGCTAGGCAGGTGCTGTACCACTTGTGCCTTTCCACCATCCCAGAAAAGACTTCTTACTGCTAAACAATGTGAGTATATCCCTCACTGGCTGCTGGCTGGGGCTGCAGATTAGCAGCACATGGTCCCGATATGGAAGCAAATACAAAGAAATGTGTGGACTAAGCTGGGTGTGCTACAACACCTGTAATCCCAGCTGCTCGGGAACAGAGGTAGGAGGACCATGGTCTGGGGCTGGTCTAGGCAAAAGTGTGAGACCTATCTGAAAAACAAATGAAAACAAAAAGACTGGGGACTAGCAAGCGTGAAGCCCTGGGTTTAATCCCCACTACTGGCAAGGAGAGAGAGAGGGGAGGAAACAGGGAGAGAGAAAAGAGGGACAAGGAGAGGGAGAGGGGAAGGGAGAGGAGAGAAAGAAAGGAACTATAACTCAGCGATTCCCCTTCTAACTTATGCCCAAGAGAACCAAAAACACAAGTCCATTCAAAAACCTGTACCTATGTGTTCACAGCAACGTTGTTCACCATGGCCAGAAACAACCCCAATGTCCACCAACTAATGAATGATTAGACAAAATATGGTGTATGCATACCATGGCATTTAGTCATCAAAGAGAAAGTACTGCCTGATACATGCTGCACCATGGACCAACCTTGAAACGTCATGCTCAGTCAAGACAATGCAAAAGACTATATCCTGTATGATTCTAATTATGTGAAATTTGTAGAATAGGAAAATCTATAGAAACAGAAAGTAGATTAGTGGTTGCCAGGGGCTGGAGGACAGTGTGACTACAGAGCAACTGCTAATGAGTACCAGCCGGAGGTGATGAAAATGGGCTATAATTAGATAATGGTGAGGGTTGTACAATTCTGTGACCATACCAAAAGCCACTGGACTCAATGCTTTTACACAGTGATATGATATGTGAATTATATTGCAATAAAAGTGCTGTTAAAAGCAGGCATGTATAGGGATAGCGTGTGAATTTGTGACTTTCTTGGTGGCCTCTGAGAGCAGCTCCTTAGGTTCCTAGGTTGGGGATTCTTTTTATGTGTTTCCCAAACTTAGTTGCACAGCAGAAGCACCTAGCAAATGGAGTTTGTTTTTAAAAAATCCCATCATAGACTTACTGAGTCAGAATGTGCTATTTGGGATGAGTGAACATTTCAACTTTATACTCTTTCATATTTTCTCATAGTTTTCACCTGGTTTTGACTTGCAAGGAAACTCAAATCACAACAAAAATGGTAGAAATGTATTTGTGTTAGTTAGCTTTCTGTCATTGAGACAAGATACCTGAAATAATCAACTCATGAGAAAGAAAGTTTTATTTTGGCTCACAGTTTCAGATGTTTCCGCCCCTGGTCACTTAACCCTGTTGCTTTGGGCCTATGGTGGCATCATACATCTTGCTGGGAGCATGTAATGGAGGAGGCCTGTTTACCTCATTGTGACCAGAAAGCAAAAAGAGAGAGAGGGGAAGGAACTGGTGTCCCAATATCCCCTTAAAGGGCATACCCCCAGTGACCTAATTTCCTTCTACTAGGCCCCACCCCTTAAAGGTTCTACTACCCCTCAATAGCACCACAGACTGGGGACCAAGTCTTCAAATGTGAGCCGTCAGGGGATATTCCAATCCAAACTATAGCAATAGCTATGAATCAAATATTTCAAAGTTGAGGAGCAAATTTAAATCCAACTTTCACTTTCAGAAATATAATGTTCTTGAAACAGGTAAACACACATCATAGTTAAAGGTTAAAGGTTATATATTCATAAATTGTTGTAGTTAAAATAGAATCTCACGGAAGAGCTACTTGAAGACAAATAATTCTGTGGTGACAAGATTTAGAACAGGTATGAAACTGCCAAGAAGGGTCCTTCACCTGGCTGTTTGTATTTTGAAGGTTGTCAGGGTAGCTGACTCAGGTATATTTTCCAGCCTTTATTCTTATCTGTATAACAGGATATAGTGCCAGGTTTTATAATTTCACAGCTTTTGAGTCCATAGCTCAAAAATTGTTTTGATCTCAGCAGTTTGACTATTTTAAAAAAAAAAAAGAAGGTAAAAAATCACATATGGACTCTGGTTTCAACTTTCTTAGTCAAAGAATTTGGGTCTTGTGTTGATCTCACTTGTATGTCTGTGTGGCACCCTGCCACCTGGACAAGGTGGACAGCCTCCTTCCTGTGAGGAGCTTGGAGTCTCATGGAACAATCTAAACCTTGGAGGTTTGCAGGAGTTGTCAAGCTTCTTTCATGTTTCTCTTCTTTGCAGATTTTTGAATGGGGTATAGTTGACTTGTCTCTAGTTTGGTTAGGAAGTATGTGCCAGCAAATGGTCACTGTCCTTTCATTGCTCATTATATTGCAGCAAGGTTGGTGGCCCATTAGGGTCAGAGGAATATAAAAGCATAACAAAGGTCCTCTGTAGGATATGGTGGGATCTCTGCTAGTCAGTAACATTGACCGGTAATCACTTTTTATTAAAGGGCAAAGAAAGTTCAGGATGACTTTGTATATTGTACACCCATAAGGAATGATCTTTGTGTAGTATGAACTCTTTTTTAAAAAGTGCTGGCTACCAATCCCAATACCTGATATATATCCAAAGGAAAGGAAATCAGTATGTCAAAAACATACCTTCTCTTCCATGTTTATTGCAGCATTATTCACAGTACCTCAAGTATGGAACCAACCATACTTGATGGATAAAGAGAATGTGGTATATAGGCACAGTGGAATACTATCCAGCAATAAAAAATGAAAATCTTGCCATTGCAGAAACATGGATGAAACTGAAGGACATTGTGTTGTGTGGAAATAAGCCAGGCACAAAAAGACAAATATTGCATGGTCTCACTTATATGTAGGAGCTAAAAAGAAGTCAGTTTCATGGATGTAGAGAGTGTGATAGTGGTCACTAAAGTGTAGGAAGATGGGTGGATGTTGGGTACCAAGATAAAGGTAGATATGAGAATATGGTTTATAATATTTTATTGTATATTTTGTAATGAACTAAAAAAAGAGGAGTTAGAGGATTCCCAGGGTGAAGAAATGGTATTTAAAGAGATAAAAAATGCTAATAACGTTGATTATATATACATGTATTGAATTATCAAATTGTACCCCCAAAATTTGCACAATTATTCTGTATCAAAAAATGTGCTGGTCTGTGATGGCTGAGTTTCTGGGGAAATAGCATTCTGTGTCATTAGGTGGGGGGACAGGGGAGGTGTCAGGCTGGGGTCAGGACTTCCGAAATCCTGGTGAACTGTCCTGAAAAAACAGGACAGTCATCAGATGTCACACTCTGCATTGTCTTTAGGCTACAGATTGCCAACAGAAGCATCTTATTCTATGTACACAGGGGGGTTTTGTAGGGGATGGTACTGGGGTTTGAATTCAGGGTCTTGCACTTGCTAGGCAGGCGCTCTACCACTTGAGCCACTCCCCCCAGTTCATGTACCCAGTTCTTAAAAACATTCAACTAGTGGCCACATTGAACAATGGAGAGGTTCGTCAGAAACAAATGTGAGAGGGTCCACACTGGGCCCACCTTCCAGCCTGAGCTTAGCTAGCCTGATAGAACTAAGAAGGCCACCACTCCCCATGATGATTTTCTGCCCAGTTAGGCCTCATCAGTGTATTTTCCCCATCCAGTTCTGGCTCTGTGTTTAGACAGAGCCCATGGGTTGGTGTCAAGTATTGTAGGTCAGAAGCAGCATCCAACACAAAGGCAGGACAATATTCTATGAATGCCTTGGAAATGGACACGATGAACAAAGACAGCCAGAGAATAAAGAGTCTAGGAATAAACAACTGACTAGTCGACATTCACGAAGCACCGCATTCTGCCTTTTTGCCAGGGCTTTCCTGTGTGCGTGACACTTTAGGGTAGAACCATTGTCATTCTGGGGCTTTTGTGAGGCTGATGGGGGCTGTAACAGGGTGTTGGGGCAACAGGGAAGGGCGATCTGGAGGGATATAAGCTGTTTATAAGTTCAGATGCCATGGAGCCGGTGACAGCGTAGCACACACGGGAATTATCTGTAGGCTATATTTTTATAGGTGAGTGGGCAAGGACCATCTGAATTGATTAGCAAGCAACAAGTGCTTGCTAAATGCCTTTTCTGTGCCCAGCTCTAATTATCCACTTGGATGGCTTCTTGCAGGGGTGGTGTGGGCGAGCGCACGATGCAAAAGGCTATGCGTTTGCAAAGACCAAAGACTTTCTGAAGTGGATAGGGGTTTGTTCAGTGGGTTGACTTTGATTTTTCTTTCCTGCTTGAATATACCTCTGAAGGTCTCTTCCGGCCCCCCAAAATTCTGTGAAACCATGAGTTGCAACCCCAGTGTTCTCATCCCCCACAACTGTTGGGCGAATATGCCTCCATATGTAACGCTGGCAGGATTTCCCTCTGATGAGATCTTTATTGTTAGAGGCAGATCTTGGAGTGGGGTAACAGCTTTTTGTTCTTTCAATCTGAGTTGGATTTCAAAGTAGGCAGGGCTCTTCCAAGAGCTGTGGGAGGAAGAAAATAGGGAAAGAAGTTAGTCATGCAACATGCCGTGTTTACTGTGTGCCCACTCCTTGTGAACAGTGAGCTGAGCCATGCAGACAGGCCCTGCAACCCTGAGCAGATACTGTGCCTTGCAGTTTCTGTTGACCCTCCTGCTAGCTGCATGCCCAAAGATACCTCCGCCCCAGAAGAAATATCTCCTGGAGCAATGATGAGAGTGGAGCAATGAATGGAATGGCTTTCCCTGGAAATGGGTCACCCTTCACCTAAAACAGACCAGGATTTAACCCTGTAGTGGCTGGATTGGGGAGACCTCGTGGGTGTCCTGGTGATAGAGATAAAAATCTTAAGCAGCTTTGACAATGGTCTGATTATTTGTGGACCTAGCTGACTTCTTTAGTCTCAGAGAATCTGCCCTATTGGGTTCGTTCTTTACTTGGGTTTCTCGTGGACCAAAGTGACAATTTCTGCAAGGTTTCTTTGTTGTAGTTGTTTGTTTGTTTGACTCTTTTTTTAGCCTTTTGGTTTTTATTACTCCAAAAAAAGAAAAAAGCCTCATTTTCTTATTTAGTTTTGACTCCATGCTTGTGCCTCTGACATTTCCACGCAGATTTTCTGCCTCTTGGTAAGGAATGCTTGCTCCTGTCACGCACACACAGGACTAGCATAGGCTTTGCTGACATGTGTTTTTGTCTTAGCCTCAGAAGACCTCAGGTCTCAGTATGAACATTGAAAATTGCCCATACATACTCCCCGTGCACATTCTGGTGTTTTCCCAACTTTCTCAGTGTAAAGACAAACAATGCTATTTCAAGGGTTGGGACAGCCTGGTTTTGTTAGAGGCTGTGTTGTAGGAAAGTCCATGACAATATGTCAAGTGTGGACCATTCAAAGTGGTTCTAGACACCATTCCAGAAGGGGAAAAAGAGTTTCTGCAGCTTTCATCAGCATATCTGCTTGGTGGAAATGGAGCGAGCGATGGGCATGTGGAAGTGAGGAGTAATTGGTGGGCAGTTTTGATTCTTGTGCCTTGTTTTTTCCTTAATGGCCTACCTCTAACATTTGGATTCAGGTAACACCTGCCACAGAGAACTGGCCCTCCCTTGTCCTCACTAAGGTCACTGGCTCTCACTGTCTTCCAGACACCAACATCTGGGAACTTGTTCCACATGCAAATTCTCATGCTGCAGACCAGACCTGAGAATCAGAAGCTGGAGGTCAGGCCTTGCAATTGCATTTTAACCTGCCCTCCACGTGAGCCCAGGTGCGCGGGATTTAAGAAGCACACACCTTCCCGGCTGCCAACTGCTCCCATTGTCCTAGCATTTTGCCAAACGGGTGAGCTTTTCAGGCCTCTTTGTAGAGAGGGTTTAAAATCTGCCCAGGCAGTTTCCCAAGGGATCTTACTTCATTCAGCTCTAAAATGCTACCTATTTCGTCCCCATTTTGGTGGCCTCTCTCCTCAATGCCCTTTCCTGACATTTGAGAATAGCTTTCTTGACCAAGAATTTCTGTGCAGTGTTGGTTCAAGATTATGACATGGATGTGTCCTATGTTCCCAAAAGAGCCTGGGTACCTTTGTATCTCAGGCAGAATGGCCTCCCTCTGGAATTGAGTGGGTTTGCAAGTGCCTCTTTGGCTGAGCCTCAGAGAGACTGTTGCTTATTTCTGTTTCCCAAAATAATTTTAGTTCTTTCTGACAATTTCCCCTTTCCTGTGAAAAGCAACACTCTCATTGATTTTGAGCATTATTTATAAATGCTAAGTCACACCTTTTACTGGAAAGTCTGCTATATAAGGATTAGCAATGCAGAGTGACTGAAGTGAAGAAATGCCGAGTTTCTCAGAAAACAAACAACAAAAAAGGTTATATATGAGTAGAAAATACCACTTTATGGGAGTTTTTGACCAGTTAAGCAGTGTGATTTTCCATGGAGAAGTTATGGATGTCCTCCTTGGGGCATGTTAAGAAGCCAATTCAGCAGGGTCGTGGAAGAATATTCCAGGCCTTTTACAGTGCATGGCTTGGTGGGTGTTCTTGGACTGGCTTAGTCTTATTATAGGACTAGAAAGCCACTCATAATATCTTTTTTAAAAGGCATTTAGCCAGGCGGAGTTGCTCACACCTCTAATCCTAGCTACTTGGGTGGCAGAGATCAGGAAAGTCATGGTGGTTCGAGGCCAGCCCAGGCAGAAACACTGAGACCCTATTGAAAAAATATCTAAAGAAAAAAATAACAATTAAAAAATAAAATTAAAAAGGGAACTGGGGGCAGCTCAGGTGGTAAGAGTGCCTACCTAGCAACCACAAGGCTAGGTTCAAACCCCAATACCACCAAAAAAAAGGGCATTTAACCAAAAGTTTTGAGGATATCAGACAAGACTACAAAATCAGGCACTAAGGTTGTTTGTCTCGTGTCTGGGACCTTCTGATGTCTCACAGCCCCTACTTTCTTTGGGTTAGCTTCATTCATCCACACTTGTCTTTTATGCTTCAGGAGCCATTTGGCTGACAATAACCACACCAAGTGGAGGATGACCACTCAAGTCCTGCTCTGTAGGACTCTCACTAGTCCACAGGTGAAACATTCTCCCTGTGGCCAAGTAGCCACACCTGTGATTTGGCACCACAAAGCAGGAACCCTGGAATCTGACCAATGCTTAGAGACGAGTCTCTATCACATGTAGACAATGTTTTTAATTTTTGTGAAGATTTATAATTCTGACTGTGATTTTTAACGTAATTTGTATTGACAGATTAGCCAATCTTTTCCTTTTATGATTTCTGCCCTGTGAGGTCACACTTAGAAAGATCTTCGTCAGCAAAAATGTTGATTTTTTTTTCCTAGCACTCTATTCCCTACCCCTGCCCCCTTAAAAGTTTCAATCCAGGTGGGATTTAATTTCAGAAAGTGTGAGAAATGGTCCTACCCTAATATTTTTCACATACTTTGCCTATTGTCCAAATAGCATTTATCAGAAGTCTTTCTCCATGGTCTTGGGAAGTACCTCTCTACCCCCTGCCGAAGTAGTCTACTTGGATCTGTTTCTTGTCCATCTTTTTTCATTGATCTTGGTCTTTATTCCTGTACCAACCTCGTATAGCTCCATGGGGACATGTTCCAATGCCCCTGCAAGTGCCTGAAACCACAGAGAGAAAGTACCAAGTCCTGTGTATACTATTTTTTCAGATAAGTATGGTGAAGTTTAATTTAAAATTAAGCACAGGAAGAGACTAATAAGAATAACTGATCACAAAATTGAACAATTATGCTGTTTCTTTTTATAAAATTTGTGTGAATATGGTCTCCCTCTCAAAATATCTTACTTTTACTGTTCATTGAAGGAGTCACTTTAAGGCTTCTCTTTGGCATGTCCAAATTGCCAGCATCACTGTTCACGCTCATCGGGGTAATTATTAAGTAAAATAAGTGCTGCTTGAGACATAAATGCCATGCTACTGTGACAGTTGATCTTATCAGTGATGGGTAGGTAGTATGTACCCTGGGCAAAGGGATTATTCATGTCCTGGGTGAGATGGAGTAGGATAGTGCAAGATTTCATCACACTGTTTAGAAGAGTGTACAATTTAAAACTTATGAATTGCTTTTCTGAAATTTTCTATCTAATATTTCTGGACCAAGGTTGGTACCTTGGGGAAATGAAACTGTGGAAAGTAAAACCTTAGACAGAGAAGGGCAGCTGTCGTGCATGGTAAAGCATTCAAATGGGGTGTACTGTCAAAATGCAGCATTTTAATTTGGTTTCATTTTTAAAGATAAACCAGCATCAAATGCTTCTTGTGTGTTCCTTCAGCAATTGTCAATGTGTAAACAAGCATACAAATTTGGCTTCCACCCTTTCACAAAGGTGAGGACTTTGCACACTTCACAGTGGGCTCTGGAGGTCTTTTATACATCAGCACTGCAGGCCTAACCTCGCTCACCTTCACAGTGGCCTGGAATGCCATCTGATCAATAGGACACAGTCAATCTCCTGATTAAGTGATGGACACTTAAGTTGCTTCCCAGGACCTTTTCCCTCTAACAAAAAATGATCCCTGCAGAATACCTCAATCCTTACCTCATTGCACACCTAGAAGTATTGCTTGCTGAAAGAGTGTGTGTTGGAGATTCTGATGTCTCCAAAGTGCTTTCAAAGAACCGGTTCCCCCTGCTTTCCCAGATCCTAGCAAAGTAGATGAGTGTCAATCTTGAAAGATTTTTCTTATCCCATGATGAAAAAATAATGTCTGTTAGTCTTAGCTTGTATTCCTGCAATTTTGAGTGAAAATAAATGTTTTCTTGTTTACTGATCACTTATAATTATTTTTCTGTAAACCACTGATATATATTCTTAGCTTGCTTGTTTGTTTGTTTGTTTATTGATTGATTGATTTGCAGTGCTGGGTTGAACCTATATCCTTGAGTATGTTAGGCAAGCACTCTACTACCACATTCCCAGTCTCTTTGTAATTCGTAAATTAGGTGGCTATTGAGGCTTTATCTGCTCTCCCTGACCCCTTCTTGCCCTTTCCCTCTCTTTATCTTTCCTTTTATCTACACATGTACACACACACAGGTGTGCTTTTAAAAAATCAGCCATTAGCCATGTTACTGAACTTGGTTCTAATTGTTGCTTTGAGACAAGTCTTCATTCATTCATCAAACACCTTCTAAGTGCCTGCTCTGCTCAGTGCCCCTGAGACAGGTATGCATTATTTGGCAGTCTCAGCCCTCCAAATCTCTCTGGCAGGAAGGATGGATAGGAAAGCAGGTGCTGTATCCTAGGTAAGAAGGGATCATTTACCCAGCCTCCCTCAGGGAGTTGGCTATGAGCTCCTTGTCCCTTTGCAGTGCTCAGAAAATCTGAATGACAGGGGCAAGGATCACACAGACTGGACCATCAGGTCACCTGGGCTGTCCCAGTCATAGTAAGAATATCCCACTGCTGTGATCTCTCTTCCTGCCTCAGCTCTGTCCAGTCCAAAACCTGAAAACACAATTGCTTAAAACTCACCTGTCTTGTTCTTTGCCTCAGCTTTCACCACCAGGGTGACAGGGAGGACAGGCCCTGCTGGAGTCCCTGCCCCTTTCCACTATCCTGAGCACTCACTGGAGTCTTCTGGGTAGAACTTTCTTCCTTATCACAGTGATCACTGCTCCATGCCTCCTCCTCTCTCCTCATCCTCATCTGTTCTAGGACAAACTCTTGAGGCACTCAGCCTTGCTAAGGGTATGTGATGATTTATTCTAATTCTTACAGTGGCCCTGGAAACCAAAAGAGATGTCAAAGCCTCATGTAGGCAGTGACTCTCTGGGGAGACAGATGTTGTGAAGTTGGTATTTTTAGAAGATTGGAATGGAGACAATGGGCATTTGGGGGTTCTTTAATTTACCCTATATTGCTACCATGTGCCTTGCGTGATCCTGAGTCTGAGCGAGCCCCTGTAGATTCGTCTGGCCCAAGTCCCTCCAGATCTGTGATGGGGTTCCATGAGTTTTTCACTGTGAAGTCCACCAGTTTTTCCCATGCCTGATTCATTGCTGAGATTGCTTAATAAGGATGATGGTTTCTGAGTTCCAACCCAAACCTACTAAGCCTGAATCTCCAGGTGTGAGGCCTGAGAATCTATACCTCTCTAACGAATGGTGCCAGTGGTTCTGGTGAGGGATTTCCAAGTTGGGAAATAAGCCTGAAGCTCTACTGAGTGCCTGAGCTTAGGCTCTGGATTCAAGCATCCCACGCTTTGGATTAGATAAGCATTCAGTCCTGGCACCTGCCTGTGATTTTCTCAGCCATGAGATGGGGCATAAATCTATGAGCTGGAAAGTGACTGCACATACCTGTTGGCTTACTCACAAGACACGTTTGTTCCTACACTGAAGGTAACCCTCCTTAACCCTAGCCCTCAGTGGGGCAGGCGATCTCTCTTGAAGTGCTCGTGGATTCCTGGAGTGTTCGTGCAGGTCTGTGTTCTATAAGCAGATGGGTAAGTCAGGAATCCTCCAGCTGTCCCCAGGCCCTCTGTGCAGGCCAGATCAGACCAGAGCTTGGTTCAGGAACATGTCAAAGAGCTGGGGTCCCAAAGGGGCCACTAATTCATCCTCAGCCTCTATCAGCTGTGAAGTGGGCACAGAGTTATCATAAGGCTCTTGGGAGCTGCTGTGAAGAGGGATGTTGGTGACTGCTGAAAATGATGTTTCCTGGTTCACTAGGGGATACCCCAACAGCTCAGCCAAGCTGAAAAGCGTTTTTAACTACCTTTCTGTGCACTGCAAAGGGGAGCCTTTCCCTTCTTCTCCATGGGAGAAATGCCCTGTGGGAGTGCAAAAAGAAGGAGCAAGGCAGGGAGTGGGAGCGGGGATGTAAGGGATGGAGGAGATGATTTTGTTTCATGATCACATTATTGTTTAGAGTCTGTGGGGCTCAATCAGAAACTGTAGAAAGCTGTGTGTGTTGTATGGGCTTCTAACCATGGTATCACAGATCTGGAACTATTGTATTGCCACTTCACAAAAATGAAATTGAGGTTAAGTGAAAGGGGCATTTGGTGCCTTGGATTGAAATGTCTGTCTGTGGACAGTGGTCCCTGAATTTCTCATCAGGACTGCAGGCTGCCTCAAAGTAGTTGAGGGGAGTTTCAGGTACCAGAGCCAGGTCTTCACCACCTTTCTTTCCTTCCCCATGACAACTGCTTGTGCCCAAACTTTCCTCTTCCCTAGAGATAAGAAGGCTCATAGGTCAAGTGAGTGTCATGGGTGTCAGGCTGTATGGGCTGCCTGCCAACTTTTGGGAATTGAGGGTGTCATCTCCCACCTCCCCTCCCTAGGCTTGACTCCCACCGTGCTTTTGTCTGTAAGCCTCAAGTTCCCAGAGCCCAGGGTCTGTGTTAACTGATGCTCAGGACACAGAATCTGAGGCCCAGTGGTTGTGATCTCTCAAACTGCCTGAGACCAAGGGCCTGGGTCTAAGCTCAGCAGCAACTCCCACTGGTGAACAGGCATGGCTGGTCCTGCAGTTCTTGATCAGTCAGGAGTCTGTGGGCAAATGTTGGAGAGAAGTATTTGTGGTTTTCCACTTGCCAGGATCTCTCCCACCAAAGGGTCCAAGCTGTGGTAAACAAGATCAGGATCATTGCAAAAGCTGATGTAGAATGTGGACAGAATGTCTTACTGGAGCTGTTTTTCCTGGGAGTCACCAGATCATTCAGGAGCTATCTCTGTAGCCCACAGTGTGAGAAACATGCAGGAGGAGGCTGATTCCAGAACAGGAGGTGGGGGGCTATCCTAGCCTAAGTATCTCCTTTCCCACCTCTGCCTGAATGAGATACCCATGGATCCCAGAGGCATCTCAGTTCTTTTTTTGTTTGTTTTTTGTGGTACTGGGGTTTGAACTCAGGGCCTTATGCTTGCTAGGCAAGTCCTCTACCACTTGAGCCACTCCACCATCCTGGCACCTCAGTTCTTGATGGTGAAGTTGGCACCACCAGGGCTGTCTGCAGAGGGACTGGTGCCTCTTGCCCACTGAGTCCCCCTGCTGCCTCTTTCAGAGCATATTAGGGAAGAGCCCAAGACTGTCTCCACCTCTGGAGGTCTCATGAGCTGGATGGAGAAAGACATCGCCACACTTGGCGCAGGTAGGGAACCAGATATGCTAAAGGCATGTGGTGGCCAGTGTAGGATATCGTTGGATCATGTTGCTTCTCTGCTCAAACCCTACCTTCAGAATAAAAGCCAGAGTTCTTGAAATGATCTTTAAGATCCTGAAGCAATGATCTCAGACTGGAGTGGGCACTGGATCCTCTGGAGGGCGTGTGAAAACAGATGGCTGGCACCCACTCCAGAATTTTTTTTTTCTTTTTTTTTATTCATATGTGCGTACAATGCTTGGGTCATTTCTCCTCCCTCCCCCCACCCCCTCCCTTACTACCCACCCCGCCCCCTCCCTTTGCCCCCACTCCCTCGATACCTGGCAGAAACTATTTTGCCCTTATCTCTAATTTTGTTGAAGAGAGAGTATAAGCAATAATAGGAAGGAACAAGGGTTTTTGCTAGTTGAGATAAGGATAGCTATACAGGAAGTTGACTCACATTAATTTCCTGTGTGTGTGTGTTACCTTCTAGGTTAATTCTTTTTGAACTAACCTTTTCTCTAGTTCCTGGTCCCCTTCTCCTTTTGGCCTCAGTTGCTTTTAAGGTATCTGCTTTAGTTTCTCTGCGTTGAGGGCAACAAATGCTATCTGGTTTTTTAGGTGTCTTACCTATCCTCATATCTCCCTTGTGTGCTCTCGCTTTATCATGTGATCAAAGTCCAATCCCCTTGTTGTGTTTGCCCTTGATCTAATGTCCGCATATGAGGGAGAACATACAATTTTTGGTCTTTTGGCCCAGGCTAACCTCACTCAGAATGATGTTCTCCAATTCCATCCATTTACCAGCGAATGATAACATTTCGTTCTTCTTCATGGCTGCATAAAATTCCATTGTGTATAGATACCACATTTTCTTGATCTGTTCGCCAGTGGTGGGGCATCTTGGCTGTTTCCATAACTTGGCTATTGTGAATAGTGCCACAATAAACATGGGTGTGCAGATGTCTCCACCCCAGAGTTTTGGATTCAGTAGATCTAGAAGGAAGCTGGAGAGTTTGCATTTCTAACCTATTCCCAATAATGCTAATGCGTATGCCTGTGTCGTCCGGGATTGTTCTCAAAGGTGAGACTGATGGATTGTGGCGGCCATGATGGAGTGTGACTTCTGAGACCAGGCTATAACATTGTGGCTTCCGCCTTGTTCTCTCTCAGCTCACTCACTTTTGGGGAAGTTAGTCGGCTACTCTATTGAGGACAAATCTCTGTGGCAAGAAATTTTGGCTCTTGCGGGCATCCATACAGTAAGTTTTCTCCCAGTGACTTCTCCAGTCAAACCTTCAGATTATGTGCTTCATCTTCAAACTCATTACCCTATGTATGTTTGTGGTTTTCCACTGCCAAATCTGGGGCAATCTGAGATGTGGCAATAGATAGCTAATGAATTTCTTTCAGGTCTTTACTCAAATGTCCCTTTTGCACTGAGGGCTTCCTTAGCCACCTATTAAAACAACAGCTTCTTTATAATAATATTACCTATCCCCCTTCCCTGCTTTAGCCTCCTTAGCATATGCCAACATCCAACCTGATGCGTTTTACACACTTATTATGTATTTCCTGGCATAACACCCACCCGCAGCCCTAATAAAATGTTTCCACTTTCATGAAATTTTTACAAATGCAGATAGTCCCTGACCTAAGATTTTCTGACTTTACAATGGGTTTATTGTGGCACCAAATGCATTTGTAACATACAGTGGGTTTGTCAGGACATAACCCCATTATAACTTAAAGAGCACCTGTGTACATATTTATTTAAGATTAGAAGAGAATTTAGGATTTTTAAAAACTTATTTACTAGTAGAATGGCATAGCGACCACTAGCATTTAAACCGGAGGAGGAGGAGGAGGTGTTTAGCTGCTCATCTTTCTCACAGTGTCTCCAGTGCCAAACACACAGTAAAACCTCAAGTTTGTGTCTGATGCATTGTAGTAACATTAATTTTGAGGATGGGTCACAAATAAACATTAGGTTTAAACAGCACCATTTTTTATTATTATTCATTTATTCACATGTGCCTACATTGTTTGGGTCATTTCTCCCTCCTGCATCCCTCCCCCTTCCCCTCCCCCCTTCCCCCCTCAGTTCCAGGCACCATTTTTGCTGCAGCTCAAGGACCCCAGTTTAGGGTTCAGTTCCTTTCATTACAATGGAAAAGACAATACCTGTGTCATAGGTGTGTTGTGGCCATGGAAGAGAATACCAACTGTGGAGGGGCTCGGCACAGACCAGGCATAAAGGGAGAGATTCCCTCCTGCTTAGAGTTTAAATCTCATTTCATTTAAGAGTGGATTGGAGTGTCCTGAAGCCAGATGCCCCTAGGGACCAAGGATACACAGGTATGGGAGGGGACCCAAGACCCTGAATTGCTGCAGAGTTTCCCTAGGAAAGAGGAGCATGGCAGATAGCCTGGGCCAGGGTATCAAGGCTTCTGCTATTCTCTTGGGACTCATTTTCCTGGTTGGTGTAGGGGACACGGCCATGGAGCTGCACAGCCAGGGGGAAAACTGACTTCCTAGTAGGGAGACACAGGGGCTGGAGAAAAGGACGTTGAGGCTGCCATTGCTCTAGAAAGCTTTGACCATAGCACAGATAGGGTCTCCTGGAAAGGAAAAGTCTGAGTTGGGACTGCCACTGAACAAGGAATGAGAGAAGGCAAGAAGCACCAAAGCAAGAGAGTAAAGAGAGGCAGAGAGGAGAACAGAGCCTAGGCTCCAAAGCTTACTCTGGGCTTATACCTGTGGTTCTACCACCTTATGGCCACTGGAGGCAGCAGAGAGAACAGCACACAGGCCTGAAAACCAAGCCAAAGCTAGAGGCCACAGTGGGGGAGGGGTTCCAAGGCTCATAAAATGGGCACATGGAAAATCCCCATGGCCTGCTAGGACCAGGGACTCTTTGTGACTTTCCCACTGGAAGCTCATACCCATAATACAAGCAGTCTTAACAAGGGGCAATGAAGTCTAGAAGTGACTACTAAAAATTAATAACTCTTGCTTGGTTCATTTTTTAAAATTATCCTCCTCCTCATTATTATTTTAAAGAGGGGATATCTGTGCTTTGAAACACAAATCTACATATCTTTTAACTTTTCGACTTTCTGTAGAGTTTTGCTCTACATGGGGCAGGCACTGTAAGCCCCTGACCAAGAGTGGCTCTTTCCAGATGTCCTGTTGCCCTGCCTGGCTCTGTTCCATACGGGCTCTTACCATCGGCAGCAAGGATAACAATCTCTCTGGGGTGGGTTTCTTCCATGGTCAGTTGTCTGTGTATGTGTGGAGGCCCTGGTTTCAGTGGACAGAGACCGAAGAGAATTGTTGCCATTAGGAAAAAATGTTCTGTGTGAGCTGGGTTGAGTGGGAAGGGGAGCCCAGGAGGACGGGTCACTCCTTCCACTCTGACCTCACTGTGTCTCCTACAGTGTCTGGGGCCTGCTGTTAGCAGGAGTCTAGATAGTTAGCACCTGGGGATGGAAGCCCAAAGAACACAAAAGGGCCTTGATCTGGGGCTACTCAGTGTCCCTGGCTGAGTCAGGGAGGCTGGTGCACTGTAAGTGGATTAGGGAGTCTTGTGGGAGAAGACCTGGAAATGGCTTCCTTCCTGTGGGAGGTATGGTCATCTGAGGGATTTGGTTGCGCAGATAGCAAGGTCACCCAGTCAGAGCCCCCATTGGCTGTCCCCAGATGTCCTTCTGACCTGGTCTTGCCTGGCTTGGTTCCATCCCTGCTCTAGGCTTGCAGTTGTCTTGTTTCTTCGGCTGGTCAAATCTGGCCAAGCCTAGGAGATAGGCTGGGCTGACTCCTTCAAGCAGTGGCACTGCCACCAGTAAAGCCCAGCTGGAGATTAGAGTATTTATGGGACTTCAGCTTCTGGGGGCCTGGAAGTAACACTGGCCAGCAAGTGCAGAAGCCTTGCCTGGGACTCCGATGGGGAGCTCTGAGCAGGGAGGACCCTTCAGAATTGTTGAGGCAGACGACTGAAAAGTCTTTGACCCCTACCATATTGATGAACCATTGGCTGTGCACCTCTATTTTCCACCCCAAGCATTGCCTTGGGTAAAGCAGGTTTTTTTTGCCCAAGGGCAGTGCCCTGAGAGAGACCCATTGGTGAGCCTCTGCCACTGCAGAAAATGGGGAAGGACTGGACTTTCTCTTCCGCTCTGAAATGTGGGGATTCAACTGCTGTGAAGGAACACAGTCTTGGAAGGCTGCATGACAGAGGAGGCATTTTAGTTGAAGTTTGATGAATGTATTAGATTGTGATTTCTGGGGATGGGCAGGAAGTGGGAGGTAGGTGAACAGTACAGTAGAGGCATATTCAGAGGTCAGAAGGGAGGGTTAACTGGACCTGGAGTGACATCAATGGGAAGTCAGTTTGGACAGGCAGACAGGGGAAGGCCTGAGCACCTTGCTGGTAGAAATGCAGTTTTTCTTCCCTAACCCACATGTCAGGTTGAGAAGGAGTTTTCACAGGCAAACCATCTGCTACAGTAGCTGAATCTGGGGCAAACTGTCTACCAGCTGTGTGGATGGGTGGCAAGTGGGAGAGATAGTGGGCCAGGACACCAGACCACATAGGAGGAAGTGAGGGCTCAGTGAGACAGAGGAACAGGGAGGGCAGGGGATGTGATGGAGGGGTGTCTCCATCCTGGGGATCAGATAGATGAGGGTGAGACTCCAGGGGCTTGAGGAAGCCAGGAGGAGAGGGCTGGAGAGGAGAACCCAGGTTGACCCTGTGTATGGAGGCACCAGTATGACCTCTGAGCCCACCAATCTGCAGGCAAAAGAGAGGAGAGGTCTCCTTAGAAAAGAGTTAATGTGGGGCAGGGTGTGGTTGTATATGTCTGTAATCCCAGCTACTCAGAAGGCAGAGATAGGAAGATCTCTATTTGAGGCCAGTCCAGGCAAAAGCGTGGGACCCGATCTGAAGAGCACACTAAAAGCCAAAGGACTACAGGTATAGCCCAAGTGGTAGAGCCCTTGCCTCGCAAGCACGAGGCCCTGAGTTCAAACTCCAGTAAGAAAGGAATCAGAGCTGGAAGTACTTCTGCTTCATAGAGGACCCCATACATGACATTATTGGGTTCCTCCACTTTTTGAAGGCCATTTGCCCATGGAAGCTCCACCCATCTCCTCTCCAGCCTGGCTTATCTCCTTGTTATACCTTCATTATCCTAAGTACTCTACAGATAGGTTGACCTACTTAATACTCATTGCAACCTTAGGTCCATTGTCACCCTCACCTCATAGCTGAGAAAAGCAAACTACAGAGCTGAACTGATCCCAGAGGTCACCCAGAGCATAAATGAACAGTCCCAGAATGCTTTCTAGGGCCCTGGGCCCAGCCCTCCAACAGTTTTCACTTCTGACTCCCATCTCGGTGCCTTCTTTCCTGTCAGCATGGAGTCCTCCCCCAGGAAAGCTCAGAGCTGCTGGCAGCCTTTCCTGGTCATTCCCTCATAAAAGACCTGACTACTCTCTTCTTTGTGGTTGTTGCCTCCCAGCTGCTTTCCTGTTTCCCCTCGGTTCTGTTTTCTCTCCATTGAGCAGGAAGGGACCGTATTACTATGTTGACTCTACTCCTGGATCCCTAAATTCACCTTCCTGAAACCCAAACAGTGGGTTTTAAGACTATCAATCAAAGCTGGAGGGCAGGAATCTTGGGGCTTAGGAGACCAATTAGTTCAACCCCTTTGTTTGGGATGAAAAGTCCCAGACTTGAGATGTAGTATTGTCAACCTAGAGTTGCATAGCAGTTTGGGAGCAAAGCTAAGAAAAGAACCCGGTTCTCTTGAATCCAGATTGAGAGAAACTATTGAAAGGGTTTTGGTTTTTTTTCAGTGTTTTAAACGAATGAATTTTCAGTAAGGAGTTTTGGACTAAGTCACATTATAGCCATTCATTTGTGGGCCTAACTTTAAAACATGGTTATACTAAAACAGCATTAATACAACACCTCCCTTTCGTGTTGATACCATGGTTGAACTCATTTTACAGAACAGGAGACTGAGGCACTGAGAGGATAAAGAGCTTGACCCAGCTTATTCTGGTGCCAAGAAGCAGAGCCACGATGCAGACTCAGCCAGTCACCACTGTCAATAGAGCCTCACCTCCGAGCCACCCAGCCCCTGAGTGATTTTGGAAATACAGTCACAAAAGTTATTGCTTGAGAAAAAGTACAGTGTGATTTTGTAATGATCAAATGCTTAGCAAATAAATGGACATTTAGGTACCAAATGACAGTGATGACCTCCCAAGGTGGGATTATGGGTGAGGGCTTATTTTCTTCTTTGTGTTTTCCTGCATTATAATGAGAATTGTAGTGTTTGTGTTGTTTTGTTTTGTTACTGAGACAAGGTCTTGCAATGTGGCCCAAGCTAGTCTCTAGCTCTCAATCCTCCTGCCTCAGCCTCCCCAGTGCTGGAATTACAGGCGTGAACTACCATGCCCAGCAAGAAAAAGTATTATTTCTATTACTAGATAACTTTATGAGAAGTCTGCTCATGGCATTGAAATGGGTGAAGTGGTGCACAAAACTACAGTGTTCCTTTTATCTATTGGGGCTATGTGGCTGAGTATCAGAAAATAGGAGGTGTCTAAGCAGAAGTGGTTGTGGTTCAAACAAAACACAGAACAGGAGCATCAGGAAGGTGATCAGGAGCTCTCCCCCAGGTAGCAGAGGACTCCTGCCCTTTTGTAGATGCTAGACCAGGCCTCCTTCCTGTGTGTTGGAGCTTCAGGTCACACTGGTGCTTAAGAAGGAATGCCCAGTCTGTCTGGGGCTTGGTGACTATAGTTTAGAGCCCTGAGGACAGAAGTGGAGGGAATGAATTGGAGGCAGATCCCAGTCAGAAGCCCACCTCCTCTGGCCCATCCGCAATGGAGAAGACACCCAGCCAAGAAGAGTTCTGTTGTGTTGGGGACTGTAAAGGAGCTGGATATGGGCAGGAAGCAGGTTCCTTTGGGGCTAGGGTAAGGGAGAATGTAACTGCCATCTCAGTGTTTACCAGCTCTGACCACTTCACTCTGCTCTGTGACATTCAGGTTTTGTCCTGTGGAGTACACAAAGTAATGTAATTTTTCTTTTTTCTCTTTGACCAGAGACCACCTGGGAACGCCCCAGCTCTTCTCCTGGGATTTCAGCCAGCCCTGGCACTCACAGGAGCTCTCTGCCTCCAGCAGGTACGTCTACTCATTAACTCGGGACACCTGGAAGGGCCACACACCACTTGTTCCTGGCCTGAAACCTGGCTTGAGGTCTGACTGACTGGCCCTGGAGAGGACTCAGGTCGGTAGGCCCCTGAAGCCTGTTGCCTAACAGGTTGGCAATACCCAGCAGTGCTGGCTGCAGCTCTGGTGGTTTTCCACTCTTGCCCACTCGGGTCTCAGGGCAAGATGATAGTTGAGGTCACATATCAGTGCTCTTCTTTGATGTGGGGGCAGAGCTGCTCCATGGGAGCTCTCCTAGACTTCAAAGTGTAGAATTGAACAGAAGTGGAGTTTTTCAGGGCAACTTTCAAACAGAACATTCTGGAAAGGAATTGGGATTCTTTGTGAGGAGCTGAGTTGTCTGTCTGCAGAGGTAATCAAGTGGAGACATTTGAGATAGTCATTCCATAATAGGTAGGAGCTTTGTCTAGAGTATTCTTTGGAGACATGTCATTCTGAGGTCGGTGCTATCCCCTGGCTCTGAGTGTTTCTGGGGTCTGAGACTTCTGGGGCTTTACAAAGGATTGTTTAACATTTGGTGCCCCTGAAGAAGAACCTTATTTTCAACCATTCAGACAGTGAAGACCAGGTGGCCAAACAGAAACTTGTGGAACAGAAAACTATTCATGTAAAACTACTCCCCTGCATGGTCCAGGGTAGATCTGAAGTCTGTGGAGAAGCTGAGGGTCATGCCTTGCAGAGCAGCCAGCTGGGAAGAAAGCAGCACTGTGCCTGCTGTAGCATCAAGGTACTGAGCTCAGACGTGGCTCTAGTGTGTTCCTGACTTCAAAACCTGTGTTCATGTAGCCATAGCAGTGTTTCCCAAAGTTTCCTGGCAGTCCTGCTTCATGCCCCACACAGGTCTGTGTCTGTATCCATGTAAGAATGATGTGCACCCCTGCCTGTGAGACCCACAGCTCACGTCAGCATAGGTCATAGGCCAACACTAAATAAACAGCTTAAACCTCAATGATGGGGTTACAAAACCCTAGCCCTTACCTTCACTGTGTAACATTCATAGAAACACCTTGCAGAACTGGTGTTCTTTATAACAACTGGAAAACATATGTTCTACCATGTTTAATGTATAATGGATGGAAGGGAGGAAGAGAGAACAAGAGGAAGGAAGGAAGGGAGGCAGGGTAGGTGAGTGGATGGATGGATGAATGGATATTTGGGTGCATGGGTGGGTGGGTGAGTGTATGGAAGGGAGGGAGGGAGGATGGATGGATGGATGGATGGATGGATGAATAAGTGGGTGTATGGGTGCATGAATGGATGGGTGAATGAATAGAAGGGAGGCAGGGATGGAGGAAGAATGGATGGAGGGATGGATGGATGGATGGATGGGTGGATGGATGGATGGATTTTAAGAACCGTGGCCTCAGAGCTGTCATGTTTTTTAACCTGAGAAAGGATAAGTTACTTTACTCCGGAGAGAGGGGAGACCAGGCCAGAGCCAAAGAAGGTATGAGGGGGTGTGGTGCCCATGGGCAGTGGACCTTGGAGGATGGACCTTTCTGTAATGGGGATTGGGGCTGAAAAGTGGAAGCAGACTCCTGGGAGAATGAATTCCCAGTGGCAAAAGTTGCTGGGTCTATATTGCTTAGTCTTTTTTCATAGCTTTCCTTATGTTCCTTCTTCTTGTTTTTATCCACTTCTCCTCACTCTGACCTTCTTCTCCTCCTTTCTTCCCAATATCTGTCCCCTCCTTTCACTGTACATCTCCACAGCACTCTCTTTGTATATCTGACTACCCATAAGGCTTAAAGACCATGTGTGGGTGCCTGTGTTTACATGTATTTTTAAAGTTACTAAAGTTACCAGATAGTTTTGGGTTCCTTTTTTTAAAACCTTAAGAACCCCTGAGTTTAGCATTTTACCTTTTTTCTTATATCACCAACTTGAATTATGTTCCTTACAGTTAGTAGTGATCTTTGATTTTACTTCTCCCTCCTGGCAGCCCCAGGGCCCCCTACTCCAGCCTCATTTGTTTGTGGCCGACACTTGGCGAATTAGGAGCCCAGAGGACCAGAGGACAGGGAATGGCAATTACAAATGCTTCTGGGCAAGGTTGTGAGGATTTTGTAGGCCATAACTCTTCCGATCTCCACTGAAAGTTTTCTGAATGTGCCTGGGAGCATTAGAGAAAAATGCAACAAGACAGGGTGTCAGAGGAGAGCTGCTGTGTGGGGAGAAATGGTCGAATGGAAAATTAGTTTTTCTTTCCCAGTAATTGTTATGACATGAGTAGTAATTAGCCAGCAGCTGATGGACCAGAACTGAAGTGAGAACAAGGGACTGGATTAGGGCAGCATGTCCCCATGTTAGATGTCCTGGCTGCTCTTAGGCTGTCGGACTGTGAACCTGGGAGACCTGGGGGCAGAAGACAAGGAGCAGCCTGGTGAGTGTGTGTTTTGAGGTCCTGGGAAGGGAGTAAGGAGGGGTCAGAAAGGCAACCTCTGCCCTCAAGGAGCTGGGGAATAACCTTGGATTACAGGGACCCAGTGTCATCCAAGATTACATTACCTGCTCAGGTAAATCATGCACGTTTCATTTTCATCACTAGAACAAACTGTGGCTCAGTTTTTTGCATTGACTTTGATTTTAGGTTTAGGGTAATGTCAATTTTGTATATACCTTGGGAAACCTGCCACAATTTTCCGTGCTCTGAGGACAGTTTGTGCCTGGGTGTTTCTTTCTCGAGAGTTTGAACAAATTTGCCCATAAAACCACCTGGGCTCAGTGCCTTTGGTGGGGAGGTAATTTTTCAAAGATTTTTGCTCTTTGTGGGCATTTCTAGTGTTCTTTGAAACCATTTTGATAATTTGAATGTTTTGGGAGGTTTGGTTTTTGTTAGCATAGAATATGTTCTTGCATTTTAAAAAAAACCTGTATTTGTGCTTATATGTTCTTTCTGATTCTTAATCTGAGCATTTGTGGTCACTCTCAAATTAAGCTGGTTCATTTCCTTTTTCTATTGTTGTGATTCCTGCCCCTGCCTACCCACCACCCCCACACACGCAGAATGTCATCTTGCTCTTAACTCATTCGTTACTATTACTCCTAACTCATTAATTTCTGTATTTCTCTTGATAGTCCTTTCTTCTGTTTTCCTTTAGTTTATTTCATAAGTCTTTAAACTTTTTTCTAAAATGTGAAGTTGAATGTTTATTCATTTATTTTTTTTCCCTTTGGGTTTGGTAATGGAATAATTACGGCTGTTTCTTCCAAGTATATAATTCAGACTTTATCCCATTTGTTTTCATATGTTCCTTCTTATTATTTTCCAAATACTGTATAATTATAGTCTTTAATTCTCTTGTGACCTGACATTATTTAAGAGGACATTTTCTTTAGTTTCCAAGTATTTGGGAGTTGGGATATTAGAAACCTTGTATATTTGTTTATTCACCCATTATTAGTATCTACTTTTATTGCTTTCTGGTCAAAGCATATATCTTATTTTATTTATATCTTCTACCATTTACCAACAGTTTATTCATGGGTTAAATATGGCTATCTTTTAATGTTGCATGACTTTTTGGCAAAAGATGTCATCTTTGTAGAGTAGGATGTTTTATATATGCAACTTCAATCAGCCTTTTAAGTTGAATTATTCAGATCTTATTTGCCTTCATGATATAATCAGTCATGGACTAAAAGCAGTGTACTGAGGTATTGCACTGTCGTCCTCAAACTTTCCAGCTTTTGTACTTCATCCATTTCAGGACTGTGCTATTCCATAGGTAAAACTTCTTTAGTGTCATACCTTCATTGTGGGATGTGTGTACCACCAATCTGTCTGATGCCTTCCTGGCAGACTCTATGCCAGCCTAAGTAGGTTTCCCTTAGCCCCCTGATATTATTGGAGTTCTGACCTCCCCTCTTAAGCTGGCTTTTTCATTGAGTTGATATGACAGGAATTTGGCCAGCTGCCTGCAGGGCCTTGGGCATGGATCAGGCCTGTGGCATACAGGAGGGTTAATTTGTTGTTTCTTGCTGCTTCCATAAACACTGCACTAGGAGTCCACTCTGTACCAGTTTTCTCTTTTCTTATCATGTGTGTGCCCTCCATTCTGGAACGTGGAGCAGGCCGTGTCACTCAGGATGAAGCCCAGCTGCCCATAGGCACTGTTGAATGTGGCCTGCATGCAGAAGGCTGTGGATTTTTGCTGCACGCACAAGAGGATGGAGTGCATCCCCAGCATGAAAAGAATTCTACCTGGAATGTTTTTCACCACCCCTGTGGTCCACTGCTTACTTCCAGCCCTTGTCACTCTAGATTACAGGTTGGGTAATCTAGAATGCTCCAGACTGGAAGTGTTTCAGATTTTGGATATTTTTCATATTTTGGGCTCTTGGCATAGACATAATAAGACATAGCAGGACATCTTGGGCCTGGGGCCCAAGTCTAAACAAAACATGCATTTGTTTCATAAATAAATACAGCCTAAAGGTAATTCTGTGCAATACTTTAAATAATTTTGTGCATGAAACAAAGATTCATGGTGTGGAATCTTCCACTCATGATGTCATGGTGCCACCCCAAAATTTCAGATTTTGGAACATCTTGAGTTTCAGATTTTTGGATTAAGGATGGTCAACCTATAGTAGGTTTTGGTGACTTTTAGATAGTCTCTCATTTGCTTCCTGCCACTCAGAATTTTTTCAAGAATTGCAAGCTGGACACCATTCAGTCTGTATGACCCTCCAGTCCAGCCTGCACTGTGTGTATGCTGCAGCAGTTCCTCTAAGCCTGGAACACGAGGTTGGCTTTCTAGCCTTGTCTCCAGAAACTGTACAAGTTTGAGGCACAGAGGGACAGAATTTCAGGAACAAAAGCAGCAGCCACCCCCTCCCACCCTTCCCTTTTTAATGAAGTACTTGAAAATGCACAGATCCCTTTCACAGTTATTAGCCTCATTGGATTGTCATACCAAGAAAGCAAGTTGGAGACTAGGAAGAATTACCCCTACTTTACAGACACAGAAGCAGAGGGGAAAGGGCTCCCCTAAGCTTGGGTATTCGTGTTCCAGGTGAGAGCCACTGCGCCTCTGGGAACCGAGACTGCACAGATCGCAGGAGTGTGAAGCAGGGGGAGGCTTGAAGCCGGCCATGGTGGGAGTGCTTATGCAACACAGATTGACAGACACTAAAATCAGGGTGCCCCTGCCAGTCAGAGAGCACACTTATCCACACACACTGGGGATATGAGCAAGAGTCCCCCAAAAGAAACATGTTCGCTAGAAGTAGAATTTTAGAACCTCTGATTATTACTATTATAATTATAATTGTGATAATTATTATTATTATTATTGTGTACTGGGGCTTGAACTCAGGGCCTTGTGCTTGCTAGGCAAATGCTTTACCACTGAGCCACACCTAGCCCTATTGCCTTAGTTATTTTTTAAATAGGGTTTGACATTTTTGCCCAGGGCAGCCTCAACCTCAAACTTCTCTTTATACTTTCTGATCCTCATATTTACACTTTTTGTGTAGCTGGGATAACAGGCACATGCTACCACACTCAACTTTTTTTTTTTTCCAGTACTGGGGTTTGAACTCAGGGCGTACACCTTGAGCCACTCCAGCATCCCTTTTTGGTGATGGGTTTTTTCAAGATAGGGTCTTGTGAACTGTTTGCCCAGGCTGGCTTTGAACTGCAATCCTGCTGATCTCTGCCTACTGAGTTGTTAGGATTACAGGCATGAGCCACTGGCACCTGGCTATAATCACCTTTTTGTTGGTTGAAATGGAGCTTGTGAACTTTTTACTGGGACTGGTTGCAAACCACCATCCTCCCTGTTTTCCATCCATCTCCTGAGTAGCTAAGATTACAGGTATGAGACACCACTGTTACTATTTTCAATTTCAGAAAAACTGAGGCTCAAGACTCTGGCTTTCCATTACACATTGAATATCTCTAGCTCCCAAGCCCTAAATCCAAATTTGTTTGAGCATCCGACATGGCATTCAAAAAACTTTGGATTTTGGAGTATTTCAGATTTTAGATTTTTGAATTAGAGATACACAAGCTGTATCAAGACTGGATAAATATTCTAAAATCCTAAAAAATTCAAAATCCAGAAAACACTTTTGATCATAAGCATTTTGGAAAATGGATGCTCAACCTGTGCCTACATCATAGTGCTCTGAGGCTGAAGGTAGAGAAGCTCTTTAGAGAGAGAGTAAGGGGATTGTAGGGCAGTAGGAGAGGAGCCACTGACTCAGTAGAGAGAGACAGGACCCTTGACTGGTACCCATGAGCACCACTGACTTATGGCAATCGATAGCTAGACTCCAATGACCTCGGCTTCCATGAAGCACGTTCCTGAGAAGAAACTCAGTCCCCTGAGAGTTCAGTATGTCAGTGCTGGAGATTTCTAGCTCTGCAGCTACTGACAGATGGTCATAGCCATCCAAGACCTCCCGGCATCCAGGGAGGAGGTGGGAAAAGGGACTGCCGTGGCCAAGAGTCCAGTGGGACATTCTGTGGTCCACGCAGCATCTGAGCCATGTCTCTGTCCCCGCAGTGAATGGATACCACGCGTCAGGGACCCCAGCGCACCCTCCAGAGACTGCCCACATGAGTCTCCGAAAATCCACCGGTGATTCCCAGGTAAGGGGTTCCATTAAGGGAGGTAGGGTAGCTGAGTATGAAGGTCCAGGAAGGGTTCATGAAGGATTGGTACATCAAGGGAGTCCAGAAGTCCAGGGCTGCCCCCAGTAGAAAGCGGTAGGTATATGTGGGTTGTTATAATAGTTCTTGATGGGGAGAGGGTTGGAGGATTGTAGTTTATTGGTTTTCTAGAAATTGAGAATGACTTGGAGGAGGGGCTGAGGGACTTGTAACTGTCAGGATCGAGGAGTCCATCCTGCTGCCTGTGTTCTGAATGCACAGACCTCAGGTTTCCTATCACTCTGAAAGAATAGGTAAACCCAGACTTTGTCCTTTTCTACTCCCTGTCCTCCCATCCCCAGACTTTACCCAGAGTGGAATTTAGTAAAATTTGATTGTCTCATTTGCTAAGCTGGCATGGAGGTAGTTGTAGGATGGGAAGTACTGGGAGTATGTTTTCAGACTCCCAAAGTGCTGTCTCTTTGGCCATCTCATTTGACATTTGTGTCAGGGCACGAGATGGGTGTTGGTACCATTGCTGGGTTGTGCATGAACCCACAGGAGTATAGACAAGCTAAGTGACTTGTGCAAGTTCACGTGATGACTCGGGTCAGACTGGGCCCTGTGCCATGTCCCATGGTTTCCTCAGTTACATCATAAATGATTAAGAAGAGGTTCTTTTTTTGGCAGAACTAGGATTTGAACTCAGGGTCTTGTGTCTGTGACTTGAGTCATGCCCTCAACCCTTTTTGTTTTAGTTATTTTTTCAGATAAGGTCTTTTGCTTTTTTGCCTGATCTGATCTATACTGTGATCCATCTACCTATGCTTTCCAGGTAGCTGGGATTACATTCGTGTACCAGCATGCTTGGCCCAAGGAGAGGTTCTTAATGAAGAACCTCTAAATCCCACTAGACTTTTTCTGGAATTAAAATGCCAGAGTCCAGGAGTGATGATCTCTATTACCACAATATCATTATCATGATGATACCATCACGATGAGGATCAGGATAATATTGCTGATGTTAATGAGACCAATAATTGTTTATGCATAGCTTTTGTGTCCTAGTCACCTAAGGAAAGACTCTGTACTCTGTTAGTATCATCAGCTAAAATGTGGCACTTGGCTTCAATATAGACAGAAGTGTTGATTTTTCAAATTTTATAGTTATCTTCTTATGAGGCTAAGCATTGATTGGGCTCAGGCTCAGTTAACTCTGATAGAGAATTTGGATGTCAGTCTAGGCCAGGACTTCTTTAATTCTGATGGACTCAGAGTCTCCTGGACCTCTTGTTAAAATGCAGATTTCTGATTGAGAAGGCTTGGGTGGGGTGGATATTTCCAATCAGCTCCCAGGTGATGCTGATGCTGCTAGGGACTAAGCCTGAGTAGTGGGGATCCAGGCTCAGTCAATAGGACTCTTACGCCCCTGCTCACATCACCCATTGTGAGTCAACCCTGTCTTTTTGCATTTGCTGCTGAACTTCTGTCAGTCTGGGGAAGGGAAGCTTGCTTGCCATCTGATTTGGAAGTGTTTCTGAAGACATGAGCCTCTTCTGTTGTGGTTTAACCACCACAAAAAAAAGCTGCAGCACTGGGCTGAGCATCATGAGGAAGAATGTTGGAAACAGCTCCCTATTCTTCCTCCCCTACCAAAGCATGACTGCTTCCAGAAGTACGATGAAGTTGTTACTCAACCGAATGAAAAATGTAGACTGGTCTAACTAACTTATACCCCAAGCTGATGGAATAGCGCACAGCATAAGCCTCTGACGTAGGAATGCCTCTTCAGCACCTGTGCCTGGGGTAGACTCAGGGCTTCTGACTTATTCATAGCTCTGTACTCTTGCTCTCAAACTAATTATCCAGCAACAGGGGATGGGGAAAATGGACTGTGGAACTGGACATCCAGCCAATCGATGACATTATGCAGCCATTGAAGAGTATTCTTCTGAAGAAAATTTAATAATTTGGGAAAATGTGCACAGCTTAATATTGAGTAGGAAAAACAGGACTTAGACTATATAGACAATCTTATTTGGGAGACAGAAAACTATGCTTATGTGAACGAAAAAAGACAGGAAGAAAAATAAGCCAGGGCATTTATGTGATTTTAACTGTATCTGAGACCACAGTTCTCCATCGGAGGACATTTGGTGATGTCTGGAAACATTTTTATTGTTACAACAAGGGACAGGGGAAAGTGAGATCTATACACCAGGGATATTGCTAAATATCCTACAGTACACAAGGCAGCTTCCCACAGCAAAGATTTACCCACTTCGAAAATCTGAATCACACTGAGGTTGCAAAACCTTGGTTAAAGACCATGGGAAATTTTTATTTCCTTTACACTTTTCACTATTTTTCAAATTCCTTTAAATGAACACATTTGACTTTTACAGAAAACAGACACAATTTTTATTTTCAAAAATAAGAGCTGGTACTGGGGACTTAGGGAAGGCCAGCTCTGAAAACCTAAGTAGACAGTGTTTACTTACAGATGCACATTTGTAATATGCTTTTTGGATGGTAACCTTGAGAGTTGAGGTCTCACCAAGTAACAAGTATAAATGATGTAGTACCTGGAGAGGGTGAGTCTGCATTTGTTTCCAGAGCTATAAGGCAGTGATTCTTTTAGAGTTACATTTGGATACTAAAGCTGCTACTTTTTAACCCTAATTTGTGAAACTACATAAATAGGTTAAGAAGGTTTGCTGTTTACAAACAGCACTACCAACAAAGTATCCCTAAGGATACACTTCTCTTCAGCATGCAGGAAAGTTTATTTGCCACCCAAACAGTCATAACTCATACTGACTACTCTCACTAATAATTGAAACACAAGTGAATGGAGAGACAGGGTGTGCAGTGGAAAAGATGGTTTGCTCAAGGTTGCAGTGACAGAGCCCAGACTGATCAACCCCACATTTGAAAAGTCTACCTGCTAGTAGCCCTCCCTTGAGCAGGCTAATCAGGAAGATTCAATGTGGGGGGAGGGGAAGGGCACACCTAAAGATACCAGAATGCCCCCACCATGCTGGGTAGAACCCATGGTTGGGCCACCTCCTTCTCCCATTCCTGGGAGACAGGTGGTGGTGATCTGGTGCCACCCAGTGGAGGTTTTAGCGGTGCAGCCTTAGGTTGAGCTGCTGGCTGGGTACTATATAAATGGGACTCTCCTGCTTGGTGGAGGGGCGAGTGCTCAAGGGATAATAGTCTTGCCAGTTTTTGCAGAGGCAAGTCCTAGCTAGTTCACTCCCTACCTGCCCACCAGCCTTCAGGCCCTTTTGTAATCCATCTTTCAATTGTTCTGCCTTCTCATAAACTTCCCCAGGAAGACACTGGAGGGGAAAAAAAAGAGAGAGAGAGAGAGAATAGGACTCAGGGCTTGGAGTCTTAGGAATCCATTGAAGAATGGAGTTTAAGGTGGAGAAAGAACTGAGACACTGAGTCTTTATCATCTAATCCCCCTGAATTCAATAAGACCTAGTCCATTGAGCATTTGCGTCTTTGCCAGGCATAGAAGGACAAAGCCCTTACCTCAGTGGCAGTTTATAGCTGGTGTGGGAGAAAGACATTTTATAAATGATGCACAATGCTGGCAGTGATAAGGGCTGGAGGAAGTGTGTGCTGTAAGAACCCAGCCTAGTGGTGGTGGAAATAACAGGAATGGCTTTGTAAGATGCTTAGTTGAAGACTGAAATTTGAAGGACTATTATATCAAACTACCTTAAACCTATCACTTACCTGCAACAATCCCTAGCATTAAAGCAATTTTGTTTAACTTTTGCTCCCATCCCTGCTCCTTAATACCACCCCCCATTACTGCCACCCCAATTTTTTTCAGTTCTGGGGTTCAACTCAGGACTTCATGCTTGCTAGGCAGGCACTCTACCACTTGAGCCAGGCTGCCAGCCCTGCCCCCGCCGACCCCCACCCATAACTTAAAGCAAATTCCTGGCATGTTGCTTTAAGTATAAATATTTCAGTGTGTGTGTGTGTGTGTGTGTGTTTCTCATAACTGTGACAAATACCTGAGAGAAAACAGCTTAAAAAGAAGAAATGTGTATTCTGGCTCACAGTTTCAGACCATGATCAGCTGCCTTGGATAAAAAGTGAGCAGAACATCACAGTGGAGAGGGCAGGGTAGAGCAGAGCCACTCATTTCATGGCAGCCATGAAGAGAAGGAGCGGGAGAGGAGAGGGAAGGAAAGGAGTCTGGGATGAGATATAGTCCTCAAGAACACGCCCCAGTGACCTACTTCCTCCAATCAGGACCCACCTTCCACTGTTCCACCACCTCCCAGTAGTCTTCAGAGTTTGAATTCATCAATGGATTAAACCATTGATTAGGTGAAATGCCCTCTCAGACACCCCCAGTTATGTTTCACTAATCTCCCAGGTGTCAGCCCAATCGAGTTGACACTCAAGGTTAACCATCACAGTGTGTCCAAGGGGAAAGATATCACAGTGCCATCATCACACTTATGGAAACATAAATTCAACAATATCACCTGGTACATAATCCATATTCAAATATTTCAGTTGTTCCCAGAATGCCTTTTGTATCTGTTCCTCTCCCTCTCAAAAACATCTTTGTTGAAAAGTAATTTACATATTATTCAATTTACCCATTTAAAAATATATTATTTGGAGGGGTTTTATAAAGTGTATTCATGAGTTATGTAGCCGTCATCACAATATTTAACATTTTCATCACTCCAAAAAGAATCCCACTATTCTACTTTCTGTCTTTGTGAATTTTTTTATTCTGGACATGTCATATAAATGAAATCATGCTATCCGTGGTCCTTTCGCCTGGCTGCTTTCACTTATAATGTTTTTTTATTTGCTTGTTGTAGCATAGGTCAGTCAGTCATTTCTCTGGCTTGAATTGTACAATTGTACAATTGTACAATTGTCTATTGTACAAATAGACAATTCTTTATCTACCTTACCACTTCAATCCCTCTTCATTGAGGTTAATCTCTCACATTTTTTTACTTTTGTCTTTTAGTTTATTTTTTGAGGAGTCCAGGTCAGTTGTCTTGTAGAATGACCTACATTCTTGATTTAATTGTTCTCTTATGCTTAGATTGAGATTGAGTGGCTTGGTAAGAACTCTGAATAGGACACACCAAGTCGTTCTTATGGCATCCGTGGAGAGGCACACACACACTCCCAGGTTGCATCCTACTGATGAGGCTCAGTATGAGCTCTTGCTTAGTGTGGTGACTGCTAGCTTTCTCCTTTGCAGGGGTTCATTTTCTCTTTCTGATTTATCAGTAATCTGCAGGATGTCAGTGTGACACTGTGTCTCTATCCTGTTCCCTGACAATCTTTTCACTCAGTGTTTTGAACGTCTGTGATCATTGTGGCCTGAATCCCTTTTGACATTAGGGTTTCCAAATAGCAACTTTCTAATTTTTATTGGTATTCTTCTGAGATGAAATGTTCCTTCCCCCCACTTTGGAGTTAATAAATTGTGATCTTTATTCACTTTTATACTTAGATTGTCCCAAATGTAGCCTGAGAAAGTCTCTGTATGCTGGCTCCTATGTCCTTTTGTTATATCTTCATTGTTCTTTGAGTATTTTCTTACCTCTTGGCAAAATAAGATGTTCCAGGTCTACTTTGTATTTGGAATTAGCCATTTTCCCAAGAAGCCTTGTTCCTATTATTGGCAAAATAGCATTTAGCAACTAATTTGCAGCTAGTAAGTTGTGGTCACTGAGATAAGATGTCATTCCTCCTGGGCCCTTTAAGAGAAGTCCTATGAGGTAGTGTGTGTGTGTGTGTGTGTGTGTGTGTGTGTGTGTGTGTGTGTGTGTATGATGCATGTACATGTATATGAATTTGAATAATAGGCCCAGGTCAGCAGCAGCAAATGCAGAGCCTGAGATTACCTGGGATGCCTGCCCCCACCACCCCCATCATCACTGGTTAAAGTGATATACCACTCTAGTAGCCTTGTGACCCTGTACCATTTAGCTTCTTCAAGCTTCAGTTTTAATGGTCTGCAAAACAGATAGGATGCCACAAAACTTGCTGGGGTTATAAGGATTGAAGGAGATTAAGTATGACAAGTGCCAAGCCTGGTGCCTCAGTAACAAACAAGCCCTCAGTGGATGGTGGCTCTCACAGTGCTTCCTCCCTCTTAGTTTTCCTCCTCGTCCTTTGAATCCCAGCGACATCCGTATGTAGACTCAAAGACCACAGCCAAATGCTAGAGCACTTTTGTGCCACACACACACACACACACACACACACACACACACACACACACACCGTGAGTGCAGTGGGCATATAGTGGCAATGTGATGTTTTTCCATGAGAGAAAGACTACAAACTACAGAATCCACACCATACCCAACCCATCCCCCTTCCTGGCATGTATGAGCTTGGCCAGTATCTCTACACTAAAGAACCACGGAGGGACTTCTATCCCTGCCTCTTCTCTGTGGCAACTGACTCCTGGGGCTCCAGCCATGCAAGCTCAGTCCGCTTTCTTCCCTGGGCAGTTTTGGCCAAATGTTTTGGAAGAGAACTGATAGCTTGGGAAAGTACAGCATGGGCCATTAAGGATGTGTTGACTCCTTAAAAACATCTATGGAAGTTGTAGTTGGCCACAAGCTTGATGTTTCCCCAGGGTCTGTTGGAGCAGCCAGCAGATTTGCTGTAAGTAGAGGCACCTCGATAAAATGATAGAAAGCTGATTAGATCACTGTGTCTCTGAATAAGATCTCCAGATTCTGCATGAGAGGAGCTCTGAGCCCTGCCTGGGCCTTGCAGGAGCAGCAGCTCTGAGGCTCCAAAAATTCAGATTCCTTGGCCAGGGTCTCAAAACTAGCAATCAATTTCTTGTCTGTGAAATGGATGGTCCTTTTTACTAAGCACTCTAAGGACATCCGTTTCTGTGAGGTGACTTTATTTACCAGTCAAAGGAGGACGGAAAGACAATAAAGAATGAGAACACACACAGGGGCTCAGTAAAGCTGAGCCTGATTCACTGATGGGTTCCTGGGGCAGAGACTGCTCCCACCTTCAGGTGCTCATCATGCCAGGTGGTCCAGGGCTGCACTGGCCTGAGGGTGGGTGAGGGTCTGCTGGTTAATTTGAGGCTCATTGGTGAAGCCCCTTCATGCTTTTTTCTGGCCTTTTAATAAAGTAACAACCACTTACTTATACTCTACAAGGATGCAGTGGAAACAGTGTTGAGCCCAAGATACCACATAGGATGGCCCCCACAGTGTGTGCTTCCCTCAGATCATTGTGTGGCTCAGGACAGCAGACACCTCAGGGGCTGCCCAGGATATCTGCTGTTGAATCCTGAATGTAATTGTTAGTAGAACAATGAAGACCCAAGACTGAACAATCTCTTTAGTGTCATAGGCTCTTACGACATTTGCGGCATGTTTAGCTGGCAACCTTTGATTTGTTTTTCCACCAGCACAATCCTAGGACTTTGGCAAGGACCTGTGGGCTCAGCAGTACTTGGGACTCTGGTTCTCTTGCTGACAACAGGAAAGACATAAAAAGGCAAGCCAAAGGCTTGTGCTCACCTTGGCTGAGAAATCCCTCCCCACCTCCTAGAATTGACTGAGCGGTGTATGTTATATGTATTTGGAGCTTGATATTTTGGACTCAAGGGTTTCAGAATAAGATGTCATGTGCTGAATCCTCAGTGCCAAGAGGTGGTGGCCTGCCATTGGCCTTAACTCCCTAGTCCCCTGTGGATTCTGCTACTCAGGCAGGTTGCCGCACAGAACCTGTTACCAGCAGAGGGCAGTGGAGGGGTTAACTCCCCAAATCACAGACAGAGAAAAGGAGGGGAGAGCTGGTTTGGAGCAATTCTGTCAGAGCCTATGCACAAACCTTTCTTCACTTTGCCTGAAGCCTGAGAGCTGGACACGGGAGCAGCGTGGGCTCAGGGATGCTCCTGCCTGTCCTGGCACAGACTATGGTGACTTAGGAGTTAATGGCAGGCTGAGCTCCCGAACTTCTCCAGTGCAGGGCTTTTAACCAATCCCTCCACCCTCAGGGAACCTGAATGGGGAAAAAGTGTCCAATATGGAGAACAGCTTTGATGATGTTTTTTACCTCTCTCCCCAGAACCTGGGCTCCTCATCACCAAGCAAAAAGCAGAGCAAGGAAAACACCATGACAGTAAGTGGCTCCCGTGGGGTGCTCCCAGGTTGGGTGGCAAGCTGGGGCATTTGACCACAGCTGGACTGTTGCCACGGCAACGTGGACTGCCAAGCAGAAGTGATGCCCAGCCTGGAAACTGGGAAGTTCCAAAGCTTGGATTTGGCTAAGTTCCCCAGCCCCCCTCTCCATTCTCTGTCAATTTCACATTTCACTTTCTCTCCCCTGGTGAACAGAACAAGTGGAAAGAGGGTGGTTGGAATAATGCAGGAGCCATTTTTGTGGGGCGGGCAGGGGAAGGTACGTGTGCGGGAGTAGGTTGAAGGGGGTGGACTGTGCTGTGCACAAGTGATGTGACATGTAAATTATAGCCACAGCAGGGTTGCTTTTGTGCAGGGAAACTTCTGGAAGATGTCAAAGTTAAAAGCAAGAGACAGTGCCCTAAGAATAGAGTTCCTGGGAGTTCCCAGTGAGAAGCAGGAAGCTACTGCCTAGAGTGGCCACTCCATCTCCCAGAGCTCTTTCAAAAGTCTGCCAAGTGCCCATGTGGAGGCTGAGTAGCAGCTCCACCCCCTCTCAGTTGGGAAACTGGACGTCAGTCTCCCATCCCAGTGTGGGGGAAGAGCTGTCCAGCTGCTGAAACAGCCAAAATTGCACACTTGAGAAGTGGGGGCTCTAGTTTTACTATTTTGGTACAAGTACAGGAGAGTTGGGAACCAGTTGTTGCTGTCATGGATTCTATGTCCCACCATTCTGAGCCATTTTGGCCACCTCCATGGAGATGAAACCAGCAGTAGTGCATTTCCCTGGCTTATCCAGGCTGGCAGTCCTGCTTTGTGGGAAAAAGAGAGCAAGACAAATAATAACAACTGCTGGCACTGTCGTGTGCATTTGTTACAATGTGAGCAGAGTTCCAAGTGGCTCATTTTTCCCACTGTGTGAGGTGTGGGAGAATGATTGTATACCTGGACTGTGAAGCCAGAGTATTTCTGTATCACTTGCAAGCTGTGCAACAGCTGGGGCAAGTTTCTTGACTTCTTCCTGTCTGTGTTTATAAAACAGACATGGAGCTTCTGTGACATGGGGATACGTGTAAAGCACTTAGAGGATAGCATGTAGTTAGTGCTCAATACACACTGTTTACAGGTGAGGAAACTGAGGCCCAGAGTGGTACCTCACCCAAGGTCACCCAGCCAGGAAGCGTCAGGATTCAAAACCTAATCTCTTGCCCACTGACAGTGCCCTTCTAGAGCTGACTTGGGCCCCTTAGGTCATCAGCCCTTCTTGACCTCCCTGTGCATCCTGACAGCTAGCAGAGTGGCTCAGCCTTCTGGGAGCAAGGGGCACCAGTAACCTTCCCGTTACTAGAGGAACTGATGCAGCTGGAGCAGGTGTGGGCCAGGTGCAGACTTCTGGAGGGCGTAGTCCCTATTTCCACATGTCACCATGTGCCCCAGAATGCCAGGGTGAAGCAGGAGCATCCCAAAGTCTCCTGAAATAGGTGGAAAAGAGAAGAGAAGACAGAGAGACATGTATTAGCAATGCAAAAGACAGACAACCAGACAAATGAAGAGTGAAAAGCAGTGTTATCCTGACCAGACTTTGCAAGCCTTTGCCTGCAGTCCTGACACCTGGGCCATAGGATAGGCCTCCTGCTGAGCCCTATCTTTCAGTGTCAGTAGGCTGAATGTGGCCCTGGGTTTCCCTTCAGGTGACATACATTGCCCCTGTCTTGGTGCCTTCCCTGTTCCTTTCTCTGACTAGTGCCATGCTTCCCATGAAATGGTCTGCAACCTGAGGTCAGCACTGGAAGCCTCCGAATTACTTGTTTAAAGGGCAAGTTCCTAGGCCAGGGGTGGTGTTTCATGCCTGTAATCCCAGCTACACAGGAGGTAGAGATAGGATTGTATTTCAAGGCAATGGTGCAAGACCCTGTCTGAAAAATAACTAATGCAAAAGAGCTGGGGGCATGGCTGCTGAGCAAGCACAAGGCCCTGAGTTCAAACCCCAGTACAGCCAACAAAATAAAACTAAATGCAGATTCCTGGAAGGTACCTACAGTTGGTCTCTCTAGAACCAGAATAGAGAAATCTGAATCTTCACTAATACTTGCAGAGGTTTTAAATAAACCTTGGAGAGTGTTGCCTTATAGCTGGGGAAACTGAGAAAAGGAGTTACTGACCACAGATCACAGAGCAGGTGAGGAGCAGAGTCCAGGACTTGAACCCTGTCTTTCAGCCACCAGCCCAGAACCCTTCCCAGTCCATCACCTGACCAGTGTGGCCCCACATGTGTCCAGGCTGAAGACTTCTATGTTTCCCCTCCATTCAGACCCTTCTCCTCATGCCTAGCCCCTCACTCAGTGTTTAGATCCTTTAGCTCTCAGGGCTTCTCCAGAGGGAAGGGACAGCCTGTTCCCAGGAGGCTGGGACACAATCTTCCCTCTCCCTGGCATATAGGGATGAGGTGAGCAACTTTCCACACTGTCTGATGCAGGATGTGTGTCTACCGTGAGGAGCAAGGATGGAGCTCTATTCTGAGCTCGGTGGCCTGGAGCAGGTTTGGAATGGCAGACACATGGGTGTCCTGGGCACAGTGCAAAGCTGGCAGCCTCACCTGGCTCTCAGCCCCAGTTGTCAACAGTGCTGGGCTGGCAGGTGGAACAGGGTGTTTGATTGGGAGTGACAGTGCTAATAGCTGCTTACAGCCCTCAGTATAAGCATCAGGATGCAGAGGATTCCAGAAAAGATGATAGCTAAGACATCTGGCCACACTCTCTCCTGGAAGGAGGAAGCTGGAGACCCCTGTGATCCTCAGCCATGGCACCCTGGATGGGGGTTAGGAGTAGAAAAGAGCCCTTGGGGTACTGTCTTCTCTCCTCACCCTGGCTCTTACCCTCTCCCCACCCTCCTCAGTCTGGAGGAAGAGCCTGGAGTCCTGGGTTGTCAAACCATGTTCCCACAGCATTTGCAAATAAGCTACTCAGACAAGCCACCAAGAAGGCTGCAGCTGTGACTACCAGGACAGCTCTGGACTGGGCCAGGATGGGAGTGGGGCACCCCATCCTCGCACATCAGCCTTTCAGTGGGCATTGCCCTGTGTTCAGCAGCCCCGACACCATGGCCTTAGGCTGCTTCTGGAGGCAGCCTGTGTGGTTTTGGCTGCCTCTGTGCAGAAGGTCCCTGGCAGGAGTGTCCTTGGCACAGTGAGCATCTCAGCAGTTGAGGTGGAGCGGGGGGGTTGCCCATGGATCTAAGGACTGGACAAAATATCATGGTGTATCTAGCTGCGGCTGAGGATCTCTGAGAGGTGAGGGCAGAAGTGGTTGCCAGAACTCCCCCTACCCAGTACACACCCCCTCCTGCTTCCTGCTTAACCCTATCTTAGGTAGCAGCAGGGCATAGCTAGGCCCCAGTGTTTGGGACAGGTAGTGTGACAGGGGTTAATTAGGAGCCTGGAGTCTGAAGCCAGATTGCCTGGTCTCAGGCCCTCGCTCCACTATGAGATCGGTGAGATGAGTTATGGGTAATACAAAGCTGTTGGGAGGACTGGATGAGTTAATACCTGTAAAGCACTAGGGCATATTAGCTAGTGTTGGACAGAAAGTGGCTCCCTGGGTTGCCTCCTATAAGCACATGGTATAGAGTGGTACTGAGGCTCTTGCTGTGCCCAGAAGACTCTGAGAGGAAACAGACACTTTCTAAGGATGCAGCTGGACTCTGGTAATAACCGCCTGGAAAATGTCATTCAGGAAGGACAGGATTCACTTGTAGAGTTTTCCACTGGGAAAGGCCTGTGTGGCCCTCTCCTCTGTCCTTGGGCATTGTGGTCCTGCTAAA
This sequence comes from Castor canadensis, assembly GCF_047511655.1. Classification (NCBI taxonomy): domain Eukaryota; kingdom Metazoa; phylum Chordata; class Mammalia; order Rodentia; family Castoridae; genus Castor; species Castor canadensis. Next base: position 53,889,875 of record NC_133396.1, on the reverse strand, counting down.
TGGAGATCTGTGGTTCTCCAAGCCTTCTGATCCAGGGACACACAAGCCTTGACTTGAGGCCTGAAGTCCTAGGAGGCCAGGGAAAGGATGAGGCCAATGGCCCAGGACTTAAGGCTACCTCTGGACCCAGTTCTGCCACTCTTTAACCACAGTATAGTAGCTGGCTTATTAACCTACCTGTGCCTTAGTTTCCCTCACTGCATTCGTTTGTACCAGGCTGTTGCAGAGAATCATCTCAGCTCTGGTTGCTTCCTAGACATTGGCATTACACAGCTCCCACCACTCCCTCTGCTGTCTCCGTCCTCCTCTCCAAAATCTACTGTTTTCTCCCACTTCCTGTCCCAGTGGATGGACAACTCCCTTCACATAGGCTAGTCACCTTGGGGTTTCACAGCAATGATGACATTTTGAATCAGTCAACTCTTTGTTCTGGGAGCAGCTCTGTGCTTTATAGGATGTTTAACCAGCATCCCTGGCCTCTGCCCAGATGACAATAGCAACCTTGCCTTGCCCAACTGTGACAATCAAAAATGTCTCCACATTGCCACATGTCCACTCAGGTGGGGGTAAAATCACCCCTGGATCAGAGTCACTGAGTCCATTTCATGTGCTATAAGTTTGTCTGCAAAGCATTCCCAGCTTCTCCTGTTACCCCACCTTTCCTATGCTGTTCCCAGTCACCACTGTGACTCCCCCCACCCTGCCTGCCCCTCGTGGCTGTGGAGCCCCACTGTGGCCACAGTCTCATTCTCTCCCAGGTGCCTCATCCACACTGAGGTGGGGATGCTCACTTCAAAGGCCAACCCAGTTGTATCACTCTCCTGCCAGATACCTCTGTGGTTCCCCTCCTTTCAGGACGGATGCCTGGGCACACATGCAAGGTCCCCTCTTACCTCAATTTTGTCTCCTCCCTGACTCTGAGCTAACCAAGCAATGCATTCCCCAACCATGGGGTGATGATTCACCCCTAGGAGCTCGTTTCCTTCCTGCAATATTCTTCACCTTCCCACCCTGTCTGCCTATGTCTTACTCTTCCTGCATAAGTACCACTTCCTCGATGATTCCTCAGAAGTTGTCTGTCCCTTCCTGTAGCCTCAACACCTCATGTTTCCCCCAGTGGGAAATGTATCCCAAAGAATCACAGTGCTTTTTTCCCAAACTTTTGAGGGTAGACACTGTACCTCATATCTCTAGTCTTCAGTCCTTGCACTGAGAGTACCTAGTTACATGCCTGGTGCTGTGCCAGGTGGGAGGGAAACCATGGGGAAAAGGATAGCCTCCCTCCTCATGAACAGACAGGCTAAGAAAAATGCTAAATAAACGATCATGAGGTCTACCATCACAAATGCATTCATGTAGACTAGCATAGCATGTGGTACTGAGGAGATATCCAACAAATGTTTGGATGGAAGTGAATGAGCAAATGGTTTGTCGAATGACATAGTGGTGGAGGGTATGAGCTCTGCCGCCCCATCTGGATTCAAATATTTAATTTCTCTGATCCCTGGTTTCCTAATATAAAATGAGACTGGTTTCCTGACCTTGGGATTTCTAGGAAGAGAAAATGGAAAACTCTTAGCAGGGTGCCTGAGTAAGGGTTCCCCAGGAACCCCAAGACAATAATCTCCTCCCAGACCAGTGAGGTGAAGTTCTCCACACACCCAGCAGGGGGTGCAATGATCTGAGAATTTGGGGAAGTCCCTGTGGGCTCTCTGAGAGTCAGAGACAGTGACAAGTACCCTGGAGTCCCTGTCCAGGCCATCCGAGGACTGGCATCCTCACAAAGTGGCAGATCCAATAATATGTCGAGTCCTTAGCCTCTCCCACTCTCCTGCCTTCACTCCTGTCCAGTCGGCTCTCCTTTGGTGGTGTTATAGGGCCAATAGAGGGACCCCTCACCTTCTAGTTCCAAAGCATCTCTTTGAGTGGCCATGCCACTTAAGATCAGAGCTATGGATCACATTCATCTTTGTGTCTTCATCTGTGGTAGGCACAAGGCCTTCTGATCCCCTCTGCATGGCTCATGAATGCTTTCCTCAAAGTGTGGCTCCCCAGATGTCCTGAATCAGAAACTTGGGGTGAAACCCAGTGATCTGTGTTTAAACAAACTCTCCAGGTGAGTCTCTGAGGCATACTCACTCAGGTCTAGGCAACAGGGGGACTGAGTGAGATTTAAGAGGCCCCTGCTCTCTTGTAGTCCTTCTGTGGCCCTTCAGATGGCCAGCCTTGGAGCCAGCTGGGATCTCCATCATAGGGGCTGTCCAGATACCATCTTCCCCTCAACTAATGGGGTCTTTGTGGGCATTCTGGGATCAGGTCATCTCAGGAAGGACTCTGGAGAAGAAGACTGGGCAAGAGCCACTTCCTACCCTGTCCTGACCCACCTCTTCTAAGCTGCCTTCTCTTGTAGTAAAGTTCTTCCCCAGCAACAGACCAGATGTTTCCCCAGCAATAGGCCAAGAGCAGTTTAGGTGAGAAAAGAGAAAGAAGAGGGTAAGGGGTAGAGGATGGGGAACCTTAGAAAGGAAGCATTAATACCCACTTCTGAATACAGCTGGCACTGTTTGTAAGTTCTATATCTGCATATTCAACATACTGTGGATTCAACCAAACTGCAAATAGAAAATGTCTTTTTTAAATTGTATCTGTACTAAACATATGCACACCTTTTTCTTGTTATTGTGCTCTAAACAATGCAGTAAGTATTTACACAGCATCAACATTGTGTTAGATATCATAAGTCTAGAAGTGATTTAAAGTATGCAGGAGGGGACCTGAGCATTCATGAATTTTGCTATCTGCAGAGGTCCCAGAATTTAATTCTTCTCAGATATCAAGGGACAATTGTGCCTTCAAACTGCTAGTTCCATGATTCTCTTTGGTTTTTTGAGATATATTTTCACTATGTAGCCAAGACTGGCCTGGAACTCATGATCCTCCTTCCTCAGCTACCTGTGTACTGAGATTATAGGCAAGTGATCCCATGCCCAACCAGTTCCATGATTCTTAATGCTCAATTTACTTTAATATCAAAGTTCTTATATTATTAAATTTGATTGAAATTTTCATGAGCTCCATTATAGAGCAAAATGAAGGTAGGCTGTGATCACCATTATGGCTGGAACAGGAAATGACTGTGTGAGCGTTCAAAAATCCATCCTTTGTTTTATGATTGCTCCAAGTGACATCCACTCAGCAGGGAGTTGTTGGGACCCATGAAGGGACATTGTGGGGTGGGGCTTAGCCTAAAACAAGGGCTTAGGGGAACTGTCTCCTGAGGAAGGTCAGACCTGAGAGGCTGGTCCTCCCTCCCACATCCCTAGGAGAAAATTCTGCAGACCTGAGACTCTCTGGAACCAAACCTTGACCTAGGCAGAATTCAGTATTACCCATCTCCCTGGTCCCCTGATCATCTTATCCCCATCCCACCTTGTCATACTTCCCTCCAGAGTGGGAACCCGCATCTGTCTTACAGATATTAATATTTAGGAGGAGAAAGAGGCTTTTCCCTTTGGCTAGGACTTCTCCCAGCTCTTCTCCTAGGACTACAAGGGTGGCCTGTGCGCTGACAGCTATGGCAGGAGAGAGCTAGAGTGACTTCCTGCTATCCTTGAGACCTAAATCAGGGTCATGTCTGGAGGTCTCTGGGCCTAACTCAGCTGACAAAGGAGTTTGCTGGGCTTACACAGTGTTTTTATTATTTTTATTAAATCTTGAATTAATTACCAACCCTGAAAAATTGAGATAATTTGCATAAAACCCCTGACTTTCTGCTTCTCTCAAGCCACTGCATAATCTGATGACACTGGACTTCTCACCCTGGCTGGTGAATCTCTCAGACAGACCCCTTCCACAGACACACACACACACACACACACACACGCTGGCCCTGCCAAGGTGGAGGCTATTTCCTTCCTGTTGAGTTGCAGTGTTTTTGCCACATCAGCACCTCATTGATCTGTGGACCCCACCTGGCATTGGAGTTCATGTGCTGTCCCCAAAACCTCAGGGGCTTTCTGCATGACTCTTTAACACCAGACATCAGCATATGCTCAGGCTGCAAGGAGAGTCTGGGGCTTGAAGCCACTTCAGTAATACACAAGAGCCACAAGGGATAGCCAGGGAACATCTCAAACATGCTAGGGCAGAAAAAATGCATAAGACAACTCAGAAACTTCTGCACCACTGTCCCTTTCGTAAGGGTCAACCCCAAGCATGTACCCTGGGTTATAATTTTAAACCATAGCGGTTCATAAAATAAGGACCATGATAAAGATCATGAGATTCCCTCTCACCTGTGACCCTCATTCAGTTCTGGGCCATTCCTGTCCCCAGTCCTACTGTCCCTTTCTTGAAAGCAAATAAGGTTATCAGTTTCCAGAAAACTAAGCACCTGTGTGTGTGTGTGTGTGTGTGTGTGTGTGTGTGTGTGTCTCCCATCTTTTTATACAAATGGAACACACTATAATACTATTCTCCTCTGCTCTTTTTTTCCACTGAACAGTATTTTGTGGCATATTAATACATAAGAACTGTAGCATTGTATCCTTTACTTGGGATACAATTTTTGTAGATGTCTGTCTCACGGTTTGCCCATTCTCCTACACAAACAGTGGAGCTGTGGGCCGAGCCCTTTGTTATCATAAATAGCACTACAGTGAAAGCCATGTGTGCATGTCCCCATATCCACAAGCAAATATGCCTGTAGCATAGACTGAGGAGTGCAGTTGCTGGGTGGAAGGATGTAGACATTTACAGTTGTGATAGATCCTTTCAAACTGCCCTCCAAAGGGGTGGTCCTGGCTCCGGGGGGGTGGTGAGGAGAGTGCCTGTTGCCCTGCAGTTGAGATTCTGGCTTTTGGAGCATCAGAAGATCTGTGAGCATGTTCCATCAAGCTGGCCACAAGGGTGGCCTCCCTTATGCTCTGTCCAGGAAGCAAAGCTGTTCCCACTTGGAATCCCCCAGTGAAATTGTTTTCTTTTTCATTCTCTGCTCCACAGATAAACTGTGTGACATTCCCTCATCCAGACACAATGCCTGAACAGCAACTGCTCAAGCCAACAGAGTGGAGCTACTGTGACTACTTCTGGGTAGGTGCTGCCTCAGTTTCCCTTCATGGTGGCCCTGCTGACCAGGAGTGCTTACCTGTGAGAGGCAGGAGACACGTGCCTTTCTTGTTGAAACCTGAAGGTGTGGCAGTCAGTCAATTTGGCATCAGAGATAGGAATTTAGATCCTTCTGCAATCCAGGTCATTCTGTAAATCTGAGGGAATCTGCATGGGGTTTCACTCATGACACATAGAAACTACAGCCATGATGAAGTCAACTGGTGGCTCATTTTCTCTGATGCTTGGGAAAGGCCAGAGTCTAGAATTAGCTTCAGGAAACAAATCTGGGTGTGTCACTGGCGTGAGTGACCTTAGACAAGTACTTCACCTCATTGAGCTTTGTCTTCCCACCAAAATCATGAAGAGTTTGGTATAAGAATCCATAGAGAACTCCAGCCTTAAACATCCTGTGGTTCCAGGGACTGTTGCATATCGCTTAATGGACACAGATTTTCAGTTTGGAAGGATGAAAAAGTTCTGTGGGTGAATGGTGTTGAGGGCTGCACAGCCGTGTAAGTGTGCCTAATAGTACTGAACTGTACACTTAAAATAGCAAAGATGGTAAATTGTATATAACGTCTGTTTTGCCACAATTAAACAAGTTTTTAAAATGTGAATGTGAATGTGAATGCTGAAACTCTGAGGATAGTCCCAGAAGTTTGCATTTTAAGTCAACAATGATGTTCAAAATTTGATTCCCCTGGTGTGGAGTCAGACAGTGGTGGTATTTACACAACCTTATGCATATATTAACACTACTGAACTGGGCATCTCCAAAAAGAACTTTTGCAAAGACTGTGAGGAACAGTAAATAAATAAAAACATTTTCCACCACAGTGCAGGAATGCATTACCTCTTTTTAGATTTGCTCAGTCCTAGATAAACATGTTTCTTTTCTTTCTCCCAAATCATTTATACTTTTGAAGACATCCATAAATTCTTATTGTCCCCCAGTAGGGGCATTTCCCATCACTCCCACTGTGTGTCTTCTAGAATGGAGACCAGCACAGAGGATGTGACAGGTGAGAGGAGGCAAACTTGGAGGCAAGGCGACAAGGATGAGTGTGTAAGACATTGTAGACCTCAGGAAGGACACTGGGTTTTGTGCCAGTGTGTACTAGGAAGATGTTGGGGGGGGTTAGGCAGAAATCTGATGTGATGTGGTCTGTGTGTTATGCAGGCAGGAATTGAGGAAGGATGGTGACAGCAGTAGAGGGAAGAGGTAGCGAGTTTGCAAAGTTCATCTCTGAAGAGGGTTCTGTAAATGGAAGAGTTCCAGCCCTGGATATAGGCACTAGGGAGCCCATCCTGGGGCGGGTGCAAGGAGCTTGAGGAACTAGAGTGAGCATGGAATCTGCCCACTGGTCAGCAGCATCTGAGGCAGTGACACTTGAGTGTTCTCATCTTAATCCCAGCTCTCCAGGAACTCTGACCTTTATTCATGGTTTCCCTATTGACCATCAGGGCCTTTCCCTCTCTAATAAAAATCTCTCTCTGGATGGTTTTCTTGGAGCAGACAAAACTCAGCATATCCACCCCAGAAGGGAGGCAGATTCAGGCTCACAGTTTAGGTTATTTTTTCCTTTGCCTTTGCACTGAGATGTAGCATTCATAGAGTGAAGTGCATGAATCTTCAGTGTCCATGGAGAAACTTTGAAGCAGCAAGGGCAGCCCCATAATGACATGGTCCACCCCTATGGTGTTAGCAGTGAGGCCAGAGGGCACTGGGTCAGGGCAGGTGAGGAACAGCAGATTCCGCATTAGGCACAACCAGGGAGATGCCATAAAACCCTTCGTCTGTGTGACCATGGTGAATGGGCATCTCTGCTGCTGAAGCCCCTGTCCTAAGGTCTGATGGGGATGTGACTCACCCCTATTACAAAGGCACAGCCTAGGGTCGCATGGACCTGACCATATCACCCTGCAACTGAGCAGAGATGAGAACCTGGGTCTTAGAGATGCTGAGACTGTTCTCAGTAGTGTGCCTCTCTATGATAACAAAAGTCCATTTTTAACTCCTTCTACGAAGTGGGGAGGCCTTTAGCTCTGAATTCTTGATGGGGAAAAGTTGCAGTTCAGGGAGGCACTATTTTAATTGATTGTGATGATAGCCAGAGGCCTGCTATGGCTTATAAGTTGTTTCTCCAGCAGCCTCAGCCTTGTGGACAGATGCCAGAGTGACTATTGGGCAGGGGAAAAGCAAAAAACAGGTGCTTGGGTGTTAGGGAATGTAGGTAAAACAAAACAGATCATTGCCCTTCGAAATTTTAATAACATTTCTTTGCAAAATTAATTAGATGCTAACTTCCTATTTCACTGACTTGGCAGTGTTCTTTGGGTCCAGGCATTAAAGTAACAAACAATGGATACTTATTATGTGGTCCATGTTGAGCCATGCACATAGTCTATCATTTCCCCTGCAAGGCCTGTATGTCATTTACATTTGCCATTTATCCTGATATGACCCTCTGAGGTGAGTGCTTTTATCTCCCTCCTCAGTCTTGCAGGTAAAGAAGCTCGGGTGTGAGTGAGTGCTGGAGTTACCTACAGTGACAGAATCACAGCCCTGCCCGTCCCTGCTCTGACTTCCCTTCAATCCAGTTTCTATCCCCTCCACCCAATAGCCACTAGGGGCCTTTTAATTTTCTCTGCTATGACTTTTTATGAAGGTGTTAGAGGATGTCACTGCCTGCGTGACAAGGGCAAGCAACTGTAGAAAACTAGATGGCGTAAGAATAGAGGCACCTGGGTTAGGTCGGCCTCGGGTTGGAAGTCATAGGCCCTTGGGCATCAGAGCCTGCATCTTAGCCACTCATACTTCTTCCTCTTTGTCCCCAGGTTGGGAGAGTTAAGAGGGTGGACCAGCAGTTGTAAGAATTTAAGCATCAGTCTTAGTCTGTTCTACTGTGGCAGAATACCTAATCCATTCTTTAGGTTGGATCCCTCCTAACCTATTCACCTGATAAAGGTTTACCTCTGAACACTGCTGCATTCAGGATTAAAATCCCAGCATGTAAATAGCTGGGCACAGTGGTACACACCTGCTGGTCTGGGCAAAATGTGAGACCCTATCTCCAAAATAACCAGAGCACAAAGTGGCTCAAGCAGTAGAGTACCTCCCTGGAAAACATGAAGCCCTGGGTTCAAACCCTAGTCCTGAAAAAAAAGAAATCTCAGCACATAGGAGTTGGGGCTCCAGAAGAGAAGCCTGAGCTGGGGCAGTGGAGACTATAGAGGACACTATTTGTCCTTCTCAGACTGGGGTCTGCCTTGCAGGCAAACTTGGGTCCTTTTGAGGACCTGTCTTCCATATACTCCACTCTTCCTGGTTCTGAACACCTGTGCTTCTGTTTCCTTCCTAGGCGGATAAGAAGGATCCCCAAGGCAATGGCACTGTGGCTGGGTTTGAACTGCTGCTCCAGAAGCAACTGAAAGGCAAACAGATGCAGAAGGAAATGTCTGAGTTCATCCGGGAAAGGTGACTCTTGGCCCCGCCCAGTTCCTGGTTGGCCACAGGGTCCACCTTGACCTCTTGACCCAGGGGAGTTGACAGTGGACCTCAGCACTGCACACCCTGCTGGTTAGCTGGTTAGCACTAAGGGATGTGCAAGACAGGGTCCCTAACACATGGCACCTGAGACACATCTGGCCAGCAGAAGCATGGCTTTGGTCTTGTAGTGTTTCTACAGACCTGAAACAACCTTTTAAAAACATTGGTAGATTTGAAATTAAACTCCGGACACCTAGCATGTCTTGAGAAAGCAGAAGGTTGGCAGGATTGCTTCTACACTCCCTCTGCAGCTATTGGCTGGAGCTGAATAGCAGCTATGTAATGGAAGAGGGTATGTATCCTATTTTGCTGCAGTCTCTACCATTCCCTACTATGCCCCCCACTGCTGCTTCACTCTTACTTTCCTGCCTGGCCCTCAGTTTGCAGCATTGTCCCTTACCATAACTCCAAAGGGGAATGTTACCTTTCGCCTTAGTTTTAAACCAGAACTGTCCCCATGCCATCCTTGTCTTCAGGGATTATAACAGTGGTTTGTCTAATAAATATGGGAACATAGATGAAGAAACAATAAATTCAACCCAATGGAAACAGAGAAAGCTATGGAGAGAAAGAGAAGTCCTCTTGCCATCTCCCTCCTTCTGGCTGTCTCTAAGTTCTGAGACTAATAAGCACACATCTACATCCCTGCACACTTGCACACACACCCCATACACGTGTGTACACACACATGCACACAACTTTCCAACTAGCTAGAGTATCCAAGGCATACCGGAAATGTTTACAGCAAATGGTGATACCTTTTTTAAAATATTTCTTTTTTTTTATTATAACCACAGTAATCAGGTAATAATGCTTTGGTGTTTTTAAGGTCCCCCTCTTTCTTTAGGAGACCTGTTTTCTATTTTTATAATTGAATCTTTATTTTATGACCTATGAAGCTGATAGGAAATTGGAAGGTTGCCTGGCTCAGGTGCAAGAAAACACAAGTATAAAAGAGTCAAATAGGAAAAGGTTTGTATAAGCCAAAGGCCAAACACGTAATGGTTTGTACTCATAGCAATGTCGTGTTAGCAAGAACATGTGCTCTGCCATTTCAGGACACGCTGAACCTCCCAGAAGAAAGGCAGATTCCTGGAACTCTGAGGGTCTCATAGGAAGGGCCTTTCAGAGCTGAAAGAAGTGAAAGCCTAGGAACAGAGGTGGAACCTATGGCTGGCCTCTGGTTTGCTCAGCTTAGAGAAGTGGGGTAGGGAATGGCGGTGCTACCGGCTGGTTCCAGAAGAAAAGCTCAGGAGAGAGATGGCACATGCTCCTCCTATGTCCGCTTGCACTTGGCATTGCAATGTGGTGAGAGCTGCATTCTGGAGATCTTGGCTCCAGTGAGAGGTGCAGGCTGGTAGTCCACGTGATCCTGGGCAAGCCTGGAGGTAAAGACAGAGGCAGTGGAGAGGAAGCAGCAGAGGCGAAAGGTAAAAGAGTGAAACCAAGAGACCAGCCTGAGGTGGAGGTGAGGACAGTGCTGTGTGAGGAGCAAGAATGTAAATCTCAGAACACTGTTACCAGACCTTGTCAGCCGCCCTCCCCATGTCACTGGACCCTTTGGGTCCCAGCGACCTGAGCAGCCGGGAAGCAAATGCTGCAACTCAGTGCCTCTGGGGTCTTCCTGTTCACCACATGAAGGTGTAGGGGCCTCTGAGGCCCCAGTCCTCTGGCTGCCTCTGGTTGTCATATGCACAGTTCCTCTGCCTCCCATCAGGGCCCGAAGGACTGCGCAGGCAGTGAGCACACTTAACACGTATGTGCTGGACTATACAAAATCCTCCCCAGAGAGTTGCCTTGCATGTGCGGGGAAGGCTTTCCTCTTCAGGAAAATAGAATTGAGCTGCAGCTTTGGACACTGCCTGGTTGCCATGGAAATGCATGTGCCCGTGACAGTACTTTGCAATTAGAGGTATTGGGGTGGGAGACCTTAAAGGAATGTTCTAATGTTGCTTCCAAGGAGGTTGAGGCCATCTGGGAGGATCTGAACCTAGATTTGGGGGCTGGAAGGGGCAGGGGGACATGCAGGCACCCCAGCAGTTCACAAGTTGTACTTACTACTATGCCAGTGATAGCTCCCATCTTCACAGCCCTGGAGACAGCGGACGGACATGGCCCGTTGTGCAGAAGAGGATGATGATACAGATTAGGCACCCCTGTGGGGAGGAAGGGTCAGAGAGATGGGAGCTACACACTCTCCGAGCTCAGGGTCTACTATGTCTGTTGGGTTCCTTTAAACAGCTGACACGTGGCTGGTGGCAGGTCTGGCCCACTGTCTGGCACAGATGGCTGAGGGTTCTCTCTCTTTGCAGGATAAAGATTGAAGAAGAATATGCAAAGAACTTAGCTAAGCTCTCTCAGAACTCGTTGGCTGCACAGGAGGAAGGGTAAGTTGGGTGGAGAGCATTTGGGGACACTGAGCAAAGAGTCCTCATTCACCCATCACCTGTTACGGCCATGGGCTGATTTTGGATGGGGAAATCTCCATTGGCTCGAGATGAGATCCATCTGCAAGTTAATTGCTCGTAGATCAAGGTGTACCCTCGTGACTTAAGGTGTGTCCATGGCTCAGAATGGGGACTGATAGCTCAAGGTATTTGCCTGTGACTCAGGTGTGGGCATCCATGCTCCTGGGGCACCTCCACCTTGTCTTCTCTCTGGTGATCCGGGCCTCCTGCCAGGTGCTGGAGTGTGTCAGGACCCCCACTACACTGTGCCCTGGTAGCTGGACAGCACCCCAGTTCCCTTTTCTCTGAGGGCAGGTTGGGAGGAAACTGGGTCTGAGAAGGTTTTGTATCTGGACCCTTAGAACGCTCTCCTGCAGACCCAAGGCCCAGGATCCCCTCTGTCACCCGCTGTGACAATCCAGACTTCCTTGATGGAACCTGACCTAGGGGGCCACTCAGCCCAACCCACAAGTCATGGCCAGGTTTCTAGTGGGAGAAAGACTTCAGGCTTCTCTGCTCTGTCACCAAAGAGTCTCAGCCCTCACACACCCCTGGCAGGCATGTCAAATTACATAGCCACTGTGGAAAACAGTATGGCAGACCTCAAAAAGCTAAGCATAAACCAGGCATGGTGGCTCATGCCTATAATCCCAGCAATGCAGGAAGTGGAAATCAGGAGGATCATGATTCAAGGCTAGCCCAGACATAAAGTTAACAAAACTCCATCTCAATAAGATAGGCATAGTGACTAAAAGTCCCAGTTACATGCAGGAGGCTAGAAGAGGTAGGAGGATGCAGTCTGAGGCTGGCTGTGGGCAAAAACACAAAAATCTGAACAATAACTAAAGTTGGAGGGGTGAGGCTGGGTGGCTGGGTGTGTGGCTCAAGTGGTAGAACACCTGCCTAGCAAGCATGAAACCCTGAGTTCAAACCTCAGTACTGCAAAAAAAAATTAAAAGCTAAGCATAGAATTACTATATGATCATTCTATCCTAGGCTTATACCCAGAAGAATTGAAAATCCGTCCTCACACAAGCATGTGCAGAGCAGCAGCATTCCCAATGCCCCACAGGTGAAAAAGTACACAAATTCCATCAAGGGAGGAATGGGTACACACACTGTGGTATATGCACAATGGATAGCCATGGATTTACAAAGGATTATTATTCACCCATTGAGAGGAATGAAATACTGAGACATGTGACTGTGTGAATGAACCTCAAAAGCAATATGTTAAATGAAAGAAGCCAGACACAAAAGGTCACATAGGATAGGATTCTATTTATTTGAAATGTCCAAAATGAGCACAGCCACAGGGTCAGAAAGCAGATTAGACCCTGGTACCCACCAGGGCTGGGGGAAGAGGGAAAAGGGAGTGACTCATGATGGGTACAACTTTACTTTTAGGGTGTGTTATTTGTCTGCTGAGGCTGCTATAACAAAATAACAGACTGCATTTCCAAAATAACCAGAGCAAAATGGACTGGAGGTGTGGCTCAAGTGATAGAGTGCCTGCTTTGCAAATGCAAATCCCTGAGTTCAAATCCGAGTCCCATTAAAAAAAAAAAAAGCCATGCTGGGATTACAAGCTCATACCTGTAATCCTAGCTGTTCAGGAGGTAGAGATCAGGAGGATTGGGATTCAAAACCTGGGCAAATAGTTCAAGAGACCCTATCTCAAAAAAACCTTCACCAAAAAAAGGGCTGGTGAAGTGGCTCAAGGTGTAGGTCCTGAGTTCAAGCCCCAGTAGTGCAAAAAAAAAAAAAGCCAAGCTGGATAAGTTTAACTATAGAAAATTGGCCAGGTATGGTGGTGCATGCCTGTAGTCCCAGCAGTTGGAAGGCTGAGGCAGCATAATCTTGAGTTCAAGACTAGCCTGGGCTATACAGTGAGTCCTTCTCTCAGAAGAAAAAAAAATACAAAAACAAAAACAGAAAACCTACAGAAATGTATTTTCCCACAGTCCTGGAGGCTGGAAGTCCTAAATCAAGGTGCCAGAAAGGTCAGTGTCTGGTGAGGGCTCTCTCCTTTCTCACTGTGCCCATCCCTCAGGTGCTGGGCTGGGAAGTGAGAGAGAACCTTCTGGTGTCCCTTCCAATAAGGACACTAATCCTATCAAATCAGGGCCCTACCCTTTAACCTTATGTGTCCATGGCAGCACCAGGCAAGGAGGTAGCCTCATTTAACCTTAAAGGTCCCATCCCCAGGTAGCAACCCCATCAGGGATCATGGATTCAGACAGAAGTTTGGGGAGCAGGAGACATGCACTTTTGTTCCATATGACAGGGTTATGAAAGTGCTGTGGAACCAGACAGTGGGGTTGATTACACAACACCATGGATATTCTAAATACCACTACGTTGTTTATGTTTGGCTGGTTAATTTTATGTTATGTGATTTTCACCTCAGTAAAAAAATAATAATAAAGAATCTTATTAGAGGTGAAAGGGTCCCCAGAGGTCCCCTCTCTCTTCTGACCTCCCTCCTGTGCAAGTCTCTCTCTGTTTTAATTCCTCCCACAGGGGATGTGAACCCCCAAGGAGGAAGGCCTCCTGTCCTGGGCTGTGCTTGTCACAGAGCAGTAGTGCAAGTCCAAATCTGCCTTCCTGGCTTGAAATCCTTTGGGGGGGGGACAGAGATTTTGCCAGGAAATGTGGCTTTGATTAAAGCCTCAGCATAGGCCTCTGTGCAGCCCAGTGGCCTCCTCTGAATGGTTTTCACCCACCCAACCAACCACAGGCCACAGGGCAGTACAGCAGGGCCAACATCACTTTCACATGCACAAATGGGGTCAGTGAGTGCCCCACCCCTTTTGCATTTGCTGACCTGAGATGGGCAGGAAGGGGGCACGTGGGGAAGTCACCCCTGCTGCCAGGGAAGGAGATTTCCCATGTATCCCTGTGCCCTGCCCCACCGTGCTGCTCGGGAGTTTTCCGGTTTCCATCTCCTTGGCCTGGGCTCCTGCCAAGGACACAGTGTCCTGCCAAGGACACATATGCTCCTAAATTGAGCAGCCCAGCTCAACGCACCAGGCCTGCACTGCCATGCTGCACACAAAAGCGCACAAAACGTGGAGACAACACAGGCATCAGCACCACTCACCTGTATGTGTGCACACACCCCATCGCTGCTGCACACGCAGTAACCCCACACACACTCCTGCCAGCAGGCACTGAGGTGTGGACACATGAACCCACATGCACAGTGTCACAATGGGCAACAGCGCTATTTTGCATTCACACTCAGCTCTGGACATTTCAGCCAGTCCAGACCTTAACAGCCGTCAATGTGCAAGGCTGGAGCCTAGAAATTTGGGGCAGTCGAGGGAGGTGTGGGTGGGAGAGACTCACAATTGTTTTTGCAGCTCCAGGGCTGTGTACAAAGTAGATTGCATAGGGCACTACACAATGCTGTGAACACACAGCATTGGATTATTTATTCTGCTTTGAGTTTTTCTCTCTTGAGCGGAAAGGAACTGGGATTTCAGTCTTTCCTGATTGGCAATTTGATATGTTTATTGGGGCAGAATTATATCAGTTTTGTTTTTAATTAACCTCTTTCCTTCCAGATGCTATCTTCAAATGAGAGAATTTCTAAACATCTTCTTTTCTTGTGTGTGTGTGTTACTGGGATTTGAACTCAGGGCCTTGCACTTGCTAGGCAGGGGCTCTGCCACTTGAGCCACACCTCCAGTCCTTCTTGGGGTTTTGTTTTTAACATGAATTTTTAGATGGGGGTCTTCATTTTTGCCCAGGGCTGGCCTTAGACTGTGATCCCTCTACTTATGCTATAGCAGGGTCTACGTACACATATCGTCATCCCCAGCTTACTGATTGAGATAGGGTCTTGTGAATTTTTTAACATTCAAGTCACAGTCCTCCTGAACTCTACCTTCTATGCTGAGATCCTAGGCACGAGCCATCATACCCAACTTTAATATGGGGTTCATTGTGTTATTTTGACACATTGTGAAGTGCCTTGAAATACTGGGGAGAGGGAATGCATGGGGTGTATTGGCTCAGATGGTCCCATCTGAGAGCTTGGAGGTTGCCCATCCTGGAAGTGGGGTAGAGGAAATTGTCCTGGGGGAAAACAGGACTTCTTCCTTTCCTCCCAATAGTCCTGAGCTGACATTTTCAGACCACCATGCCTGTCCTTGTCCAGTTATTTGCCCTGTCCTCTGCTGACTGTATTCTGACAGCTTTGCAGACAAAACTCTGGGTGGGCCCCTCCTGTGGTCTTTCTTTGGCTTCTGTGGCTCTTATTTGTACCTCCCACCAGCCAATATATATCACTCAACTAGTAGGGGCAGAGCTGACATACCCACTCTTCCTAGGACAGCTTTTGTAAGCTTTGCATGTGTTGGCTTTTACCTCCATCTTGACATCATGTATGGATATGGTGTGAGGTAAGGATCAATATTCCTTTCTACCTGTAGATATATGCTTGTCTCTATACCCTCAGTGTGTATGAGCTAGGTGCAGTGGCTCAAGCCTGAAATTCTAGCTACTTGGGAGGTAGAAATCCAGAGATCACAGTTCAAGGACAGCCCGGGCAAAAAGTTCATGAGACCCACCCACCTGAACCAATGGCTGAGCATGGTGGTGTGTTCCTGTCATCCCAGCCCCACAAGGAAGCACAAATAAGAGGATGGCATTACAGGCCTGGCCAGACATAAAGCAAGACCCTATCTTAAAAATAACTAATACAAAAAGGGCTCAAGTGGTAGAGCACCTGTCTAGCAAGTATGAGGCCCTGAATTCAAACCCCAGTAAAAAGTTGGTCTGAGTACTAGGAGTGTAGCTCAGTGGTAGAGTACTTGCCTCACATGCATGAGGTTCTGGGTTCCATCCCAGCACCAGAAGGAGAAGGAGAAAAAAGGGAAGAAAGGAAGAAGGAGGAGGAAGGAGGAGGAAGGAGGAAGGAGGAGGAAGGAGGAAGGAGGAGGAAGGAGGAAGGAGGAGGAAGGAGGAAGGAGGAGGAAGGAGGAAGAAGAAGAAGAAGGAGGAGGAGGAGGAGGAGGAGGAGGAGGAGGAGAAGAAGAAGGAGGAGGAGGAGGAGGAGGAGGAAGAAGAAACCGCCAGCCAATCTGACCCCCATTGAAATATCTGGCAACACCCTTTATGCACATCAGTTGACTGTATCTGTGTGTGACTGTGTTTTGTATTGCTATAACAGAATACCACAGACTGAATAATTTATAAAGCAAAGAAGTATGACAGAGCTGATGGTGAGAAAGCAAGTGAGAGGGCCAACACGTACCCCCAGCCCTTTTATTATGGGCATTAACCTTGTCCCAAAGATCCCACCTCTTACTACTGTTGCACTGGGAATTAAGTTTGCAACTCATGCTTTCTGGGGGCACTTTCGAACCACCGCTCTATATTCTGTTCCCCTGACCTATATACCTGCATGGTTGCTTCCACTCTCTTACACCTGGAACTCCCAGCCACTGGTGGTATCAGGTGGGGTTCCTAGCATACCCAGAGCATCTGAAAGCCTCAACACAGGTTCCTGGAGCTCAGGCCCTGACATGTGTCCTACAAAGACTAGTGCCAACAGCATAGATGGCCCAAACTCACTCCAGCTCTTCTCTGGTGGGCTCCCCTTAGAACCTTTCTTTGCTTCTCAGACTCCTAGATAAAAAAAAAAAAATGGTCAGCCATTACCCATAAACACCCACCTGGACATCTCGCCCTGCCATCAAACAGACCTGGACTGCGATCAGAGGGCTCGTTCTCCTCTGTGGATTAATTCTTTGCTGCTGACTGAATGCTGGGCTTGGAACCTGGAAGTGTCCCAGAGTGCTGTCTTTTAATCAGCTTTTGCCACTCAAGTTTAATGAATTCCCCTAGGGGAGGTGGCTTTTTGATGAAATTAAGTCAACTGAACTTTCAGGCTGGATTAATTGCTGGCTGAGTTGAGGTCAAGAGCAAAGAGGCAAGGGTATTGTTTAGAGTGATCAGGGAGGTTAAAGAGTTCTGAATTATGAAACCTGTAGTGTGGGGGCCTTCCTCTGAAAGTCTTGGGGACTTCAGGGGATTTCTCTATTTGAAGCTTCTCCTTGGAGTAAAGAGAAGATTTAGCTTATAAAGAATGGTTTTGTAGTCCATGAACAATGTTACGTCACAGAATCTGTGCTACAGAGGAGCCATGCCTCCGAGGATGGTGAGGCAGAGCCTTCTCTGTGTGTGGCTGTATCTACCATGTCCCTAAGCCCAAATGGTCCTTCTGTGCCTCTCCTGGAAGCCAAGCAGCTGCAGATTTGCCCACAAGCAGGACTGTGTGCTACCTTCCATTGGAGGAGGGCTTCTCCCTGAAAATGAAGCCTTTGCTTCCTTTAGTTACCAGAATACATTTGTACCCCTCACCAGCAAACTAGGGAGGGAGTGATGGGAAGGCACTGGGGACAGTAAGTGGCCGGGTCTCAAGGCCATCCCTGCAGTTGAGAATTTGGAACTGCACCCCTCCCCAGCCCTGTGAGGCTGGGCTCTAGACATTCCCCAGCCACTTTGCTATCTGCTGCAGTCTGATGTCTCAGCTCCAGAGGAAGGTAAGCCCAGCTTCACTTTGGAGACTTGATCTGGCCCTGTGGATGTTTTGGGCCCGGCCTCTGCCCCATCCAAGTCCAAAGTCTTGGGTGGTGTATACCTCCCCAGGACATGCATCGAGACCCACTGTCGCACCTTAGGAAAGGCTGTGGCTTCAGGCCTGAGAATGGGGCCTTTTCTGGAGTCCCCCAGATCTGACAGTCTTCTTCCTGTTGCAGCTCCCTGGGAGAAGCGTGGGCCCAAGTGAAGAAGAGCCTCGCAGATGAGGCAGAAGTTCACCTCAAGTTCTCTGCCAAGGTAACGTCTTCCTGCAGGTTAGACCTAGGCTGGTCTCACATGGTGACATGCTGAGAAACGCTTAGCATTCTTACCGGTGTGCAGCGTTGCCCATTTCCGTGGTGTAAATTCCAAGCAATAGACACTAAATCACTGAATGCAGAGTGGGGAAAAGAGGCCCACACACCATCACACAGTGTCCCATTGTACAGACACAGTAACGTAAGTAGCCAGAACTATCCAGAGGCAGTGTAGGGAGGGTGTGGTAAGTGCTGCGTGCTTACTAGTATGTTTTTAATTTATAATTTAATTTTTAGCAATGGCTGTGTTTACCATTCAGCTTGTGGGAGTCAGTGGGAGAGCCGTCTGCGTGGTGAGGGTGAGCATCCCCTAGTTTCTCTGGTGGATCCCTGAGTGTTGGAACCCCACTGTCTCTTTACCACACTTTCAAAGGAACAAATTAACATATTCTTTCTCTGCTTGTTGTCTGGAAATACCAGACAACACCCAAGGGAGAATGTCTTCCTTTTGTTTTATTTGTTTTTGCAGAGTTTCACAGCAGATAAATGACCTTGTTTCATTTGGTTCTAAAAACACTTAGCATCAGGATGTTTTGGAGGACAGTGATGTCTGTCCTGTTTACTCCACCCCCAGTGGTCAGGATGGTACCTAGCCCATAGTAGCTGCTTAGTAAGTATTTTCTCAAGTGAGTGGGTGAAGTTCTCTGACTGTCTCCTCTCCACATCATCTTTTCAGGTCTGTTTTCTCTTAAGACATCTCCATATTTCCAAATGGCCCCGTCATCTCTTCTCTCTGACTCATATCTCCAGATTTCCTCTCAGGCTTTCAGCTACTTTTTCAGGGAAAAATAAACTAAGGGTGTTAGTGAGATAATTCACACTAAAGTGTGCAGGACTAATGGGACTAACCATTTGTATGCCTGCCTTTTAAAAGAAGAGAGGTCCTAGTGACCCTCTCTGCCCTCCCACTATCACCAATCATAAACAGTAGCCTCGGGGACATGCTAGAAAAGTGCTTGAACTCTTTGAGCCCTGCACACCTCCCGCCTCATGGTTAAATACTTTCTGAATTATTTGAAAGTAAATTTCTGAAAGCTGTCACTCCTCCTGGGGCTTTCCACATTCAGCACTCACTGATCACCTCACATTTCTAGTGCTGGTCCTACTCACAGTTGTAATTCCCTACTTTGAGGTCCCATGTGATATGTGTTGTTGGAGACACAGAAATGTGGCGTTGCACCTGGGTCTACTACCCACCCCACCCCAAGCTCCGCACACAGAAGGACTGAATGAATGACTCCAATGGCCCAGACTCGTGAGAGAGCTTTGTGAAGAGTTCTTGCCAGCCCCTTGCTTCTAAAGGATGTTCGCTAATCCCTGTCCCACCCCCTCCCCCCCACCACAAACACACTGAGTTGCCATCCGGGCATGAATGAGAATTCCTAGCTAACAGGAGCATACTCACCTCATTACACCAAAGAAAGGAGCGCATGATGGTGTTTTCCCCACACCACATACAAAGCAACAAGTTATTGTTAATCGGCAGACCATGCAGCTGCTCCCTGCGCCCTGCCCCAGCCCCTAGCCGTGCTGTTCTCTGGGACGCTAGGCAGAAACCTCCCTTGACTGGGTACACGCATGGAAGCTACTGTTGTTATGGGGTGGGACCAAAAGCCAGATCTGCGAGCTTCTGAGAAGTGTATCTGCTGGATCCCTGGGCATCATGGTAGCACTTACCCCCCACTAGCGGGACCCCTGATTCTTCATTGTTTTAGGATTTCCAACAGGTGGCAAAATGTTCTCCTGTGCAGTAGTGGTGTGTAAAACACACAAGATAAAATTCATCTCGCTTGGTTATATCACCCACCATGCAAGACAGCAACTCCATTCCATCATGAGAAGGGACAGCAATTACATCAGAGCCCTTGGTCAGGCCGCTAAGTGGAGCCAGCCACGGAGGAAGCGGAGGAGAGGACTGAGCATGCAGGAGGCTTGATCCTCAGACCTTTGCTTCTGACAACACTCTCCCTTCAGCAGACCAGTGGTGTTTAAAACACAGGACCTGGGGCTGGAGATGCAGCTCTGTGGCCGAGCACGTACCTAGCATGCCTGAGGCCCTGGATTTGATGCCCAGCACCACAAACACACAAAAACACAAGACCCTGTCCTCAAGCAATGCTCTGCCCTCGAGTGGCAACCAGTACAAGCTGGTCCCCCCAAATGCACAGAACATTTTAAGTTAGTGTCCACAGGACAGTGTAGACTTTATCATTCAGCCACCAGGAGGCTTAATGAAGAATGGTCCACAATCACCCCCAACAGACTTGGCCATGAGAGTTTCTATTGCTCCTAGCCGGTCCATCAGTGTTGGTGGCCATGGGCTGTCCTAGTAGCCACCTAGAGGTCACATGGTGATTCCTTGAGAGGATTTCTGTCATCCCTGGGTAATATAGTTTTGTATGCACAAAACGCATTTCCACTTCCGCAAGAGGCTTATGGATATTCTGCTCCAAATGTTCCTCGCCAGGGATAAAAGCTCTTTAAGAAATAGAATTTTATTCAAGCCATCTTTCTGGCTTTTCTAGTCTACCAGCTCAAGCCATTGCTAATACCAACACGTTGCTGAAGAAATGAGATTGCTTTATTCAAAGGAAGTTATACCTGACTCCAGCAGAAGAAGGAAAAATAGAAAAATCCCTACTGATGGGAGAAAATCTAATTATGCAATAGAGGCCAGGAATTCTGTCAGATTTGTAGGGACAAGGTAGACAGGATAATGAGTTTTAGCTCAGCGCTATCACTAACCAGCTTTGTGACCTTGGGCAAGTCACTTAGCACCCCTGGGGTTCCATTTCTTCATGTGTGAAATGAAGAGTTTGGATCAGATCTATGACTTTAAAATTACTGACTGTGACCAAAAGGAATACATTTCCATGGTCACCCAGAGCACACATAAATATTCTCTCTCTCTCTCTCTCTCTCTCTCTCTCTCTCTCTCTCTCTCTCTCTCAAAAATTCGTGCACTTACATGGCTGAAACAAATGTTTTGTGACACAGTACTTATCTATCTATCTATCCTTCTGCCTAAAACACACTCTGATATTTTCTATCCAATAGTCTCACCAAAAAGCTGGTCTTAACCCAATAAATGGATTTCACAACTCTTAGTCATTCACCATTTGAAAAACCCTGGACTAGACAGTCATTGCTTCCAACTTGGAATTTCTCTGATTCTCATCTGATATGCGAAGTGAAAAGAAAAAAGAAGGCAAAGAGGGCGAGCTTTGGAAAGGGGACTGACCCACTCCACTGGCGTGGCCCATCTGGTACAGGTCAGGCCAGTCCATGGGGACATGCTTTCAGGAAGGACTCCCCGTTAAGCAAAGATATTAAAAGCTAAGAATGAGTACTAAGGGATACTAAGCCATCTTTTGTAGAGAAAAAACTTATGTCTTCAAAAGTACTTAAGATAGAGATGGAGAATCGGTGGGACTGCACCTTTGCCCTTGACTTGCTTCTGACAGCAGCTAGCGTCATTTCTAGAATGTCATTTGGAACTTATGCAGAGCCTTTTGTTGTGATGGCAGATTTGTGGGCCCTTCCCCAAACTAAAATACATAATGTTGAGCAACCCTTCCAGGTCACTCCTGGGCTCGTGGAAGTCTGGCAGTCGCTTGATTTCCAGTTCCCCAGAGTTTCTAAGTCAACAAGCTGAGTTAAGCCTCGTAGGCTCTATCAGGTGCTGGTTCCCATGGCAGCTGATGCTACTCCTACTCAGCAAATGCCTCATCTATGCACATGAGTGCATTAGTCCGTTGTCTTGGCTATAATTGAACACCAGAGACTGGGTAATTTATCAAGAATAGAAGTTTATTTAGATCACAGTTCTGGAAGCTGGGAATTCAAGATTAAAGGGCCAGCCTCTGGTGAAGGCCCTCCTATTGTGTCATACATGGGGAGGGGGGGTATCACATGGCAAGACAGAGTGAACGTGTCAGCTCAGGTCTCTTTATAAAGCCAGCAGTCCCACTCTGATGGGCTCGGCCAATGCTAATACGTTCCCAAAGATCCACCTCCACACACACCATCAATACATGAATTTGAGGATGAAATTTTCAGCACTTGAAATTTTAGGGACACAATCAAACCCAAGCAATAAGAAAAGGGTCTGTTTATCCTCAGAGGACTCACGCTTGTTGTGTCTTACAAAAGCCACTAGATGGGGATGTTCTCCTACATACGAAAAATTCAAAACAAAGTAATAGGAGTAATTTACAACCAGTATCTGGGGCAGGGAGGGTCTGTTACTCTTTGAAAGTCATTCAAGAACATCCAGAGGATGGAGTAATTTGGGATTATTTTCTCTTCAAGTAGAGAAGGGTTCTCATCCTTGGTAGCTGTGGTTCCAGCACTGTATACATCAGTGGTCAAGCCAGGTGTGGCCTCTCCCCAGGGAGCTCACAGTCATGTCTAAGTCCTTTGCTTAGAATAAGAGCACCTAAGTCCTGGTGGTCTCTCTAGGCAAAAAAAGAATGTCACAAGAGCCTAGAGGAGGAGAGAAGTCACAGGGTTTCAGCTGGCATGTCTTCTGTCCAAGGAAGTAGTGTGGTGCTACCCATAGGCACCTTTGGGACAGGTGGAGGCTGAGTTGGGGATCCCTGGGGGCCAGGCCAGCAGGGTCAGAGGAAGACAAGTCACATGGAGAAGTTCTGGGAAGCTGGGTCAGGAGCTCTAAAAAGCTGAATAGGTGAGACCCCAAACTGAGTCCGGGCAAGCAGTGGGACTCCAATGGGAGCAGAGGAGGTACTAGGCTGCTCCTACCTCTGGCTTTGATCAGAGAAGGCCCTTGTTAATCTGTTTTCTTATAAAATAAGTGTCATGCTCAAATGAAAAGAAAACATTCTCAAAAAAAAAAAAAAAGAGGTGGGTGGGGTAGGAAAGAGGGAAGAAACAGACAAGAGAAAAGCTTAAAAACGTTATTACCCAACTCCCCTCAAGGCAGAAGCCTCTTTCTCTGACCCTCAGGGCACAATATGGTTCCTTTGGGTAAAGACAAAAGTGTGCCTGGTTCCCGTCCAGCCCTCTGAGTTGAGAAACCACCCCATGGGTGCCACTCAGGGCAGCTGCTCCTGTGAGTTACCAGCAGGCCCCAGGCAGCTCCCACCATGGATTCCTCGAGGTTTGGACCATGTATATTCTAGCTCCCTGGCTCATAGAGAATGGTCAATAATTAAAAACAATCCAAGATAGCTAATTAAATGGTGTGCTTTCAGCAGTTATTTGTTGAACTGCATTCAGCAGTCACTGTGCCAAGTGCTGGGGGACACAGATGGGTGACATACCAGCATACCAGAAAATTCAAGCTAGACACCCAAGCAAAGCCATACACGAGGCTGTGGGGACAAGTGTGAGAGATGGTACAGATCGAAATTAGCTTCATTTAGGCATTCCACAAAGTAACACCTTTGAAAAAAGGTAAATATATATGATAAACATTAAGAACAAAATTTTAGAGAAGAAGCAGTTGTGGAGGCTAAAAGAGAAAAGTGTTAGCTGGTGGGGGATTTGGAATGTTCCAGACTAACCCATTTATCCCATAATATAGATGCTGGGGTCTGGGAGCTAAGGTGATGACTTGTGTAAACAGAAACCTGATAGGTGACCACTTGTCTCTAGATTTCCTGTTCAGCCAGGCCCCAACTTCTGCGGGAATCTGCCCACCCCAATCCCACATCCCTCCCTTCCACCACCTTGTCACAGCAAACACTATGAACCCTGAGTGTGACCACTCCATCTTCCCTCCACAGCTTCACAGTGAAGTAGAGAAGCCCCTGATGAATTTCCGTGAGAACTTCAAGAAAGACATGAAAAAGTGTGACCACCACATTGCTGACCTCCGCAAGCAGCTCGCCAGCCGCTATGCCTCAGTGGAGAAAGTAAGAGGCCAGGACACCTGGCTGGATGGAGATGTGGGGGCTTAGCGGAGAGGGTGGGCCAGGGAACCAGCTGTGGCGATGGGTGTCACAGCAGAGGCCTTTGTCCCATATGGTCCAAAGAACTCCTACCTATGCAAACAGCAGATAGGAAATGCTTCCCTGTAGCATTTGGATGAGAGCAAGAAGAGACTGCAGGTGCAAGGGTGGCTGTAGTGAGCACATGAAATTAGGCAACCCTTGTTCTTGTGGCTCCCATGCCTGATGTGCCCATGTGGCTGCTGTGTGTGGGCCTGGCGTACAGAATCTCTTCCAATGAATCACCACGCCTAGATGCCTGGCCACTTACCTTCTTGTGGGTGGTCAGCCTGGAGGGAAGGTGCTGACCCAGTGCCTAGAGAGCAGAAGGAAGCAATTACCACTGTGGGCTCCCAAGATCCAGCCAGCTGCCTCCACCAAAGCTTGGAGCTGCAGGTGGTGGCCAGTAGGGTGAGCTGCCATGAGGACCAGGAGAAGGACAGGCAGACATGGTAAGGGACAAGAGGGTCAAGGCTCTAAAATAGGGTGATTTGTGCTGCCAGTCTGCTGGAAGGTGACTCAGATTACTTTCATTGTACCTTATCACCCTGAGGGATACAGATTTCAGGACTGGGTCCAGATGCATGTTCCATTGCAAACATGACCTGTGAGACTGATTTGGGTCAAGTCTATATGCTGCTGGAAGAGACAGGGATGAGAGGAGCCAGGTTGCAGCTCCCTGCCTAGTCAGGAATGATCTGGAGGTGTCACTCTGGCTACCTGGGTCCCTTGGAGTCACCTTGGCATTGTCCACACAATCAGGGAAAATGAAGGATTTGTACTGGGAAGATGGGCCAGGCTGCATGGCCCTTGATGTCCCCTGGTTCTGACTTTTATAAACAGCTTCTCTGTCCTGTCTTTGGACCCCAGGCACGGAAAGCCCTCACAGAGCGACAGAGAGACCTGGAGATGAAGACACAGCAGCTAGAGATCAAGCTGAGTAACAAGACAGAGGAGGACATCAAGAAGGCACGGAGGAAGTCCACGCAGGCTGGTGAGCTCTGGGCCGTGTGCCTGACCAGGTCACAGGAGTACAGGAGGAGGCTGGAGATGGCAACTTTACCTGGGAGCTTGCCTCTCTCCCTGTGCGCCTTTCTTCCTGTCTTCTCCTTCCAGTGCACCATCTTCTCTCCTGCCTGCCTCAGGTCCAGGGATCTCAAAGGATGAGATGTGGGGATAGAAGGGAAGCAGGCCAGGCTGTTCCCAGGCATGGTGGAGCTGGGTGGCCCATGCTTTCCCCAGTCATGGCCTTTTAGCTTTTCCACCTCCTGCTCCAAGAGCTCACGGCCCTATCTCTGATCAGAGCCCACAGGAGTGCAAGCCCCACCTCCCACTCACCCAAGCTACCCCACCTCCCCAGGGAGTGACAGCTGAAGGTGGACTCCTCGCCAGGAGAACAGAGGTGGCATTTTCTTAATGAATAACCAGATTTCAGCTTCTCCCACCTGCCCCTGGTGAGCCAGTTTATGCTGCCACCCAGTGGTAAAAAATAGCTAATACACAAGAAGGAAGGGAAAAGGCTGGTCAGAACCAACAAAACAATTCAGTAACTATTCCTAAAGAAGCAAGTTTTAAAACATTCAAAGGCAATACATAATGCCTAATTAAGATGTATGCTGTGGAAATAGGGTTTGTGTGATATCTAAGTCCCTTTCATCTCAACTTCTGGTGAACCTGTACAGTTAATTTCATTATAGAGTGAAACAAACATTTTGAAATAAAGTGAGATAGAACTAAGTCAACTAAAAATATGTGGTATAAGCATAGCATTTAATATAGATAAATTATTGGGTCTAGAGGTGTTATAAAATAGTTTGATTCATAAAATTATTTAAAAATAAAATTAATATTGCAAAAACAATACAGGTTCATGACAAATATTTTAATCAGCACACAAGAATATAAAATGTTATTTGCCAGAAATAGTCCCCATAAGGCATCCTGGTGTTTCAATGTTTTAGGATATTTAAATTTCAACAAATTGGATCTGAAACAAATTTTCCAAACTTATTATTTAATTAGCATAGATGCAGCTCTACTTAGCTCCCTCCAAATCTACTTATACATCCATTCATGCACATGAGACGTTTTTAATGGTTGACCAATGTCTAGCTGTACGTTCATATCCAAATGTATTTCATCATTCCTCAAAAAGACTTTTAGGACTTTTAGGTTCCGTCCGAGTCTTTTCCAGTGGTGTTAGTTATCATAACTATAGCTTTGTGTGTGCATATGAGCAGATTTGCATAGAGAGAGACTGTAGATGCTGGGTCAGAAGGTTTTATTCATTTTGATGAATAATTCCAAGTTGCTTGCAGAAAGATTGCCACCAATATCATCCGTGAATACCTGTTCCTTAAATGCTCATCATTATTGCCTGTTACCAAGATTTGAAATCATGAGCGTGCTGGTGAAAACAGTATTTTATAGCCAGGTGCTTTGTTTTTAATTTGCATTTCTCTATGACCATGTCTGAGCATTTTAAAAATATAAATCATGTGTTACTTTTTTTCCCCTGTGACTAACTGACTCATAGTCTATCCCCATTTTTTTGTTGAGTGGTTGGTCTTGGTCTTATTGACTAATTGACAAAGATTCTTTATGTTAAGGAGATTAACCCTTAGTCATCTTGCAAATATTTTTCTGAGATTTTCAGAAATCTTTTAATTATCAGAATCTTTTAATATTTCAGAAATTATCTTTTAATTTTGTTCTTTGTAAAAAATTTTTTTTCCTTGTTTGTTTGACTGTTGTTGCTATTTTTCTGTATAGAAGTATTTTTCCATGATGCCTAGGTTTGGGGAGGACTGACGTAGGAAGACCTTCCACTTAGTTTTTTCTAAGTCACCTGATTTCCTTTTTCTTACTTTTTTGGGGGTGGGCGAAGGGTGCTTCAGGTGTTTATTTTGTTTTGTTTTCTTGAGATAGGGTCTACTGTGTAACTCAGGCTAGCCTGAGCCTTGCGTTAGCCCAGTCTGATCTTAGATTTGTGGTCCTCCTGCCTCAGCTTCCTGAGTGCTGGTATTTTAGACTTGTGCCACACTCCCAGCTTGTTTTAATTTTTGATAGCAAAATATCCAACCCCCAGGCTTCTTTTTCCTCACTCCAGTGCCCTAGCCGTATCCCATAGGCTCAGATTTATGCCGTTTTCATTTCTGCCATTTTCAAGACATGTTGCTTTTAGGTTTTGATTTCATCTTTTTTATTATAAATTTTTTATTAGGATATAGTCATTATATGGGGGGATTCACAGTGACAATTCCGACTAGAGTTATGTTGTACATTATTTACATTGCCCTCATCGTCTCATCCCCCTCAACCCCCTTCCCACCCCAATTGAAAGCAATTGTAAGAGATTTTTTAGTTCTGTTTCATATAGGTATATGAAAGCAATCAACCATATACCGTCACCTAATCTTCCTTCACCCTCCCTTGATTTCATCTTTGAGCCAAGAAACCCTTTACATTTTCCTGAGCAGGGCCTTTGTTTCCCTTGTTCTCGAGTCCACTATTTCTTCCTAGTTTTATTGCATTATTGTCAGATGACATGTCTCTTATTTCTCTCACTTGTAATAATTTTGTGATGAAAATCCCTAGACCTACTTTTTCAAAAATACTGCCTTCCACTGGAATTTAGCTCAGGGGTAGAGCCCTTACCTATCATGTGCAAGGCCCTGGGTTGTATCCCCGGTACCACCAAAAATAAGTAAATAAAATTATATTTATTGAACATGTACTGTGGACCAGCCCAGCCTACAGGCTTTAGAGCTTTGTCTTTAGTCTTTATACTTCCCCACAAAAAGGCATTTTAATGGTCTTTTACTAGTGAAAAAAATTATGGAAGAGAAGATAAAAAATCTTGCCCAATGCCCACGGTTGTGGTTCTGCAAAACCAGAGTTCAGACCTCTCTTATTCTAAAGACTCTGTTTGTCAACATTTTGCTGGACAGCTTGCTGCTTAGGAAATACCACTTCTTGCCTCCTTTTCCCATGCCTCCCTCTCCCTCATCTTTTGCAAGGCTACTGGAAGAAAAGACATCTGGATCCTCAGAGGACTTAACTTCAGATTGTCAACATCATCACTGTTGTTGCTCATATTAATATTCTGCTGGTTGTGCAAGTCTTCATTCCAATTGCTTTACCTATTTATCAATGTGCTTAAACTTTGCAATGACTCTATAAAGGTACAGTTGTTCTACCTATTCTATAGGTGAAGAAACTGAGGCACAGGCAGGTTCATTGACAGGGCCAAAGTCATACAGCTAATAAATAGAGGAGCCAGGCAGATAACCCAGGCATTCTGGTTCCAGAATCCACCTTCTCAACTGGCACTGTTAGAAGGATCCAGTTCCCAACCATTGGGATACCATTGAAAGGAGACACCATCTTTCACCTGCTCTGTCTCCTGGTGCTGAGGAAGTTCCTGAAGCATGTTCTCAAAATAAGGACTTTCAGATAGAGTGCTGGGAGTTTCATATTGAACATTCGTAGGGTCATATCTTGACCTCATCCTCCCATTAGACATGAGCTCCTGGTAGAAATGGGTTTGCAGAACAGCACCCACACTCTTTCCTTTGGTTCAGCACCTCTTGGAATGAAAGGGCCAGTCATTAGCCTTGTTCCAAAAGCAAAGTGAAGTTAACCCTTGACTTGGGCTCTATTTCTTAAGGCTCAGCTCTCGTGGTGGGCAGCCTTACATCCCAGTGTGGCACAGTTAGTGGGTGAGAGAGCACAGGTTAGGACTTGGGTCACATGAGCACAAATCTCCCTGTTTTCTTCTATTTTCCTAGAAGATGAATGAACAAGAGTGATGTTAGAGGAACGACTTTGAATCTATTTGAATTTAGAATTAGAATTCTACTAAAATTTCTAGAATTACTAGAATGAATCAGTTAGCTTTTAGGTTGGCTCATGAGCTTTTCCCAACGTGAGCAAAGACCATGATGCCTTCTAAGTGATCAGGAAGCTACATTTAGGCAAAGCTGTGCACTTGAGTGGTTGTTCCTCCAATGATAATGTGTGCACAAGTATCGCTGGAGGATCTGGGGTGCATCTAGGGTTTCTGCATGTCTTACCAGCTCCAGGGGGCACTGATGCTGCTGGTACTTGAACTGTTCTGTGTAACAAGGTTCTGAGGTGCTAATATGCTTAGTAATATTTGCATTACTTCATCGTTCTAGTTCTAATTACAAAATGTTTCAAACCTGCATATCATTACAGAAGCAATATAGTAGCCATTGAGATTTGATACTTAAGTTTGTTCAGATTGCTGTGCTATGAAATGAATGCTACTGAAAGAGTTAATTCCCTCTTATTGACTCTGTCTCTGTTTCTCAAAGTACCCACTCCAGTGCCTGGTTTTGTACTGTTACTTACACAGGGACCACCAGGCACTTTACACTATGATTCAGAATGATCTTCTGTCGCATTCTCACACACATGGATGTGACTTTTCTCTTTTAATGCTAATTAGTATGCAGTCGCTTATGACACATTTTAAACAATCAGGATTCTCTAATGTGAAAGCAAATTGCTATCTTTAGAGAAGGAAGCATTTCTTAGGCTTAAGATGGGGTTTGGGGCAGGTTGGGGAGAGTCTTAGGAATCACTTTCCCTTGCATACATACTCTCTCTTAATGAGAAACCCCCAGCCGGAATTCTTAGTGTCTGCAATTGAGTTCAGATGGATGCTCTGAAGCTGGTCTCCTATGGTTCTGGATTGTCCCCTTCCTTCATTTTCTCTGCTCTCCTCTTCTTTTCACTCCATCCCCCAACTTTCCAATGGCTACCACGACCTCAGAGATAGGAGAGGATGTGGACATGGGCATAAGACAAGATGGAGCATAACGGAGCCTCATGGTGCCCATTGTTTTTTTCCAGGAGATGACCTCATGCGCTGTGTGGACCTCTACAACCAGGCCCAATCTAAATGGTTTGAAGAGATGGTGACCACCACACTGGTACGTGATCAGTGATGTGTGAGCATGCCAGTATAGAAGCTGACACACAGACAGCCCTGGGCAGGTGGCAGTGGCACAGGGGAACGAAATAGAGGTGACCACAAAGATAATCATTATATCCATTCTAGGGCCCATACATTCAAATCCCTGCTTTAGCACCCCCTGCTCTCTGAACTCAGTAAGGGCCAGGTCTTGTTATGTCATCCTTGGGCTGTCCTCAAGGGGTCAGGATCCATCAGGGACTTCCCTAACTGAGCTGATAGTGGTCCCTTTAGGATAAACAGCCAGGTAGTAGAAAGTGACAACCTCCCTCCACCCTCACACACAGAGAAGAGTTGCAGGTCCTTGGTATGAGATCCTTACAAGGCCTATGGATGTAGAGAGGCCTCTGACCAAGGCAGCAGACCCCATGGTGCTCTCCTGAGAATTCCCTATAAAGAGATAGCATCTCCTTGTTGGTCAGGACCTGCCTGAGTGAGACATGAAGTGTGGCTTGCAGATGGGAGAGGAGACCTGTGCCAGTTGCTCATTCCATCATCATACTGCCCAAAGCCAGCCCTGTCCATCTAACACAGGACCAACCATTACCTTCCCAGGGGCCAGCCCACCAGGGCAGATTAGAGGCCTCCTCCAGGTCAATGACCTGGTTTTCTTCCCCATTAAGCTCCTAATTAAGCCCCCCCGCCTTTCCCCACTTCTTGGTTAATCACCTGGGCACTGACCTAGTTATACACAGGATTAACAGCCTAATCCCATAAATTCCAAAGACACAGAACCATCTAGAAACCAACAGACAAGTCTTTTCTACTCTTCCCATTGATAATGGCTGCTCCACTCCCAGTCCACTCTGACTTCTCCACCTGGTCTCTGCTTCATCTCTATAGAAGCCTGGGGACAAAGCCCCAAGAGTTTGAGGGGCTCAGCAGCTCCCACATGTGTCCCATCACTTCACTTTGTCAGGGGGTACAGAATCAAGCTTAAGAATACAACAGACCCAGGTTCAAATCCTGTTCCTCCTGTAGTCCCATGTTACTTTGGGCAAATGGCTCTTCCTCTCTGAGTATCAGTTCCTTGTTTGGAAAATGGGGATAGTCACAGAATCTCTCTCTTAAAATCACAGTAAGATAATGTGTCTGAAGCTTTTCACCCTCTGTCTGGCAGAGCTGGCTTTCAGCAAATTGTGTCTGCTCCCATAACTTCCACCTCCTCCCAGAGCTGGGCTTGTTCTTCATAGGAACCCAGAGGGTCAGATGTAGTTGAGGGTCAGGGCTTTGTGTTTGGGGAACATGGGGGTCTGAGACCCACCTGGTGGGAAGAGCCTCAAGTTAGGGGCTATACTCAGTGGTCTCTGGTCTTTTCTCTCTTGGCAGGAGCTGGAGCGACTGGAAGTGGAGAGGGTAGAGATGATCCGGCAACACTTATGCCAGTACACACAACTGCGGCATGAGACGGACATGTTTAACCAAAGTGTGAGTTCCCATCTTCAGGCCATGGCCAGCAGGAGCCTGGGGGACGAGGGGCCAGGAAGAGTCACCTGGCACTGTGCCATGGCAGGTTAAGTGGTTACTGCAAATGAACCTGTCCTGAAGCGGGCAGTGGCTCCTGCTTATGGGTAAGCTCTTGGGATGGATTTGTTAGGATTACCCCAGATGCCCACATGATCCATCCCTAGTGCTTGAAATATATGCTCTTGTGAACTGTTACCTGGGGAGAAAGGCACTTGTAATAGTTCAAACAGCTGAAAATATTATTGTCTGCCATGGTTAATGCCTTAAAAAACAAAACAAAAATACAACTTCTAGACCTATTCAAGATAGCTAAAGCTTCGGTTCCACTTATCCTATTCTTCTGGTGGCCAGGGTGGAGACACGTAGAAGAGGTCACAGCCTTTAGGACATCCTGCCCTCTTGTCCAGGCTAGGATCTTCAGGGTAAAAAGCAAAGTTAGACCAGTTCTGGGCTCCAGTTTTCTCAGATGGGGACCTGAAACCTTTCAGAGAGGCTGCTGTGGTTGGTACCCAGGCAACATCAGCATGGTGCAGAGGAGGCATCCCTAGCTCAGCTGCCTCTGATAGTGTCCCCTCTTCTCTGTCCCTTGCAGACAGTCGAGCCTGTGGACCAACTGCTTCGAAAAGTGGACCCAGCCAAAGACAGGGAGCTGTGGGTCAGAGAGCACAAAACAGGCAACATTCGCCCCGTGGACATGGAGATATAGACGCCTGTGTGGCCCTGGGGGTCCTGCTGAGGAGAGGCTGAGGGTCCCATGGAGAAGGGGTGGTGGCTCCTGCTGGTTGGAGCTGCCCTCCTACCTGCTTTCCTGGTCCTCTGAAAAGAGGGGAAAGAGCTGGTGACCTGGACAGCTCAAATGGGGGCTCCCTAATATTCCCCAGACCATAAAGATGGACCCACAGCCCTACCCTTGTCTCTGCAACTGAAGCCCCCAACTCCCATGCTGTGCTTATCACTCTGAGAACAAACCAAGGTTGGAACTCTGTAGCCTCTACTGAGCTACACAGGGGTGGCTATCACATGCTTGTGCCCCTGGGTACCCAAGGCCCAGCCTCCATTTGGCCCTCTGTCTCCAAGACTTTGGAAGACCAAGGGAGGGAGGTCTCTGTCCAGCCAATGTCAGGATCAGAATCACAGATAGAAGGCGCTGTTTGGCTCCCAGCCCACACCTAGAATCTTTTACAGCCCTCTTTCATTTTTAACCATTACATTCTGGGAGCTCACATCTGGCTTTTTTTGTCCACTTTTCATCCCATGGGTCCTGGGAAGAAGGCCTGGCTCCTGTCTTCCCAGACTGACCCTGCCTGAGAGGTCAGGATGGAACTACCTCATTCGGCAAATTAGCCCCAAGCTGGAGCATTGAATCATGGTTCCTATCAGATCAGGTGTGGTCTGGAAAGCCTACCCTGAAGTCCCAATTCACCCATCCTCAGCTCAGCATGCTCGGCTGCTCAAGGAAGCCCCCCAACCCCACTCTGCCACTCCTCCCCAGTCTCATCATAGGGAGCCTTCCACAGTCCTCAGCCAACAAGACTTCAGCACAGAAACCAGCAGGCACAGAGGGTCAGTTGGGGTCTGTCTGCCACAGTGTCCTCTGCACCATGGGCTGCCCTGGCCACTATTCTCCCAGGATGCCACCACAGGCATTGTGGGACTGGGTCAGTCCCACATGGGAGACAGGTCAGTGCACATCTTTGTGACACTTTTGATGGCTTCATCTGCTTGTGCACGATGGGATTGGGAGCGCTGTCCCTTGTATGGACACTGGACAGACATTGCAGATGCTCTCATGGCCATAGTAGGTTGTTCCATCTGGGCAGTGCCCTGCCACATGGCCTCCAACTCCTACTGCACCTTCCAGCCCTGTGCAGAGCCCTCACCAGATGCCAGCACCTTCTTTCCACTGCCCATCATCCCTGGAGAAGCTTGGGCCAAGTGTGACCTGGGAAGTTTCCAGCAGTGCCACTGGGCCCAACTCCTAACTTCCTCTACCACATGTTCTCCATCTTCATCTAGAGAATCAGCTGCAGGGGCTGGGAGAAGAGAGGGAACTGCAGGAAGTCACACCATGAGCAGGGAGTAAATTCTGGCTGGGAACCCACGAGAATCCATCTTTCTTAATATTTCCCATTGATGTCTTTGGATTTGATTCATTTATCTCCCATGAGGAGAGGATTCTGCAAGCACAACTCACTGATCTTTTTCTCAGTCTTACATGCTGATAATGGATAACTTATTAATCTTGAATCTTTCGGTACCTCTTATATCTAGTCAAAATTGCTCTCATAGTTTGTTAGAAAGACACCTAATATACTAAAGCAAACCAAACTTTGTCAATTTTCTTACTGAAATTTCCCAACCACAAAAACCATCTTGAAGGTGTCCACCAACATGAAGTGTGGGATCTGGGCTGGGCTTGGGCCATGATACCAGCTACCAGTTTTAGAATATTATTTCTTGGTTTCTTTATTAGAAATGGGTGCTAGTGGTAATAGCTTTGTGGCTTAGTAAACTAATTTGTGGATGATTTTCAAACACTCAGAGTCAATAGCCTTGTAATTAACACAGATGTTTTGAGTGCAGTGTGGCTCATTGACTGTCTTCTTACTCCCATTAGTAGGTTCCTGATCTTTAGGTGCTGTCTTGCCTATTCCAGGGTAGCCCAAGTTGGGCCAGTCTGGACCAGTCCATTCAGAGTTCATTCTTTACCCTTCGTCCACTTACATTCTTCTCTTTAGCCTCTTCACATACACCTTTTCCTTTATTTCTTCCCTCTGTTGTTCATTCATCAAGCATTTCTTTAAGGCCACGCAATGTACGAAGATCTAATCTGAGGACAAGATAGGGCTCTGTCATCAGAGAAGCCCATGAGCTCTTGTTCTGTGCAGACTTACCTTTTCCCCAGGATGACCTTGGCCTTCATATTCAGGTCTCTACAGAATTTAGGTTTTCAGAGGTGCTGTTGGGCTGATTTTTCACTCATTCTTTCACTCATTCAGTTTTTCAGCAAATGCTTGGGACAAACCTGGTATGCGCTGAGCTGTGAAACTGTACTTGGGTTTTAGATTGAGACGCTCTGTGTCCCCTCTTTGTAGGCTTTCTGGAAAGAGTAACGCTGTGCACTTTTCGCATTTACCCACTGTGACTAATCATAAACTATCACCATGAGTGACTGCAAGGTCTCAACAGCAACAAGATTTTAATCACCCGACTCCAACTTCAACTGTTAGACTCCAACTTCAGACATTTCCTTTGTTGGTTTTAAAGAACTCTCCTTGCTCTACAAATAGGACTAGTGAAACCCAAAGATAGCCAGAGAGTGCCATGAAATGACAAAGAACTAAGAGCAGACCCAGAGTCAAGAGTCCAGACACCTGTCTCTACAATGGGCCCCCTGTTGGTGAAATCAAGAGTAGAATGAATTCTAGAAAATCTTAAAGTGCACTTTGGGGTAACTAGCACACTATCTAGGTTCTTGGTGTCTTTTTATTTTGCTTCTCGGTGCTGAGGTTGGAACTCAGGGCGTCACACATGCTAGGCAAGTGCTCATCACTGCGCAGTACCTCCAGCCCTGTTGTCCTGTTTTGATGTGTGTCTTGGTGCTTACATTATGAAAGGATTTGGCTGGGTTTCTTTGGGGTGGGTGAACATCCATTTTCAGCTTCTGAGAACAGATCATAGCCTTGAACCTGTCTGCCTGGGAGACCTGATGCACTTAAGTTTTGTCTATGAAAGCCTGACTTAAAAAAAAACAAAAACAGTCTCTAAGATGAATGGTGTTCAAAGTGAGTTAGTTGCTACGACAACCTTCAGGAAGAGCTACTTGTTTCCTAGTGCTTTTGAGCAGTACTGCCGTGCACAGGCAATTTAGACTGGACGGTAGCCCTACAGCCTGTCATTGGGACCACCCTGAGCCTCCTTTCCATCTTTGTTCAGTTTCCTGTTGACCAAATGGGATTTCTGCTAAAGTAGGCTCTGCTGTGCCCAACAGGGCTGTTTAGTGGCTAAAGCAAACAAACTGTACACGTTTGTGACCAGCATTTGTTTCTATTCTTTTGTGAAACCAATCAATTACAGATTAGTGGATGGGTGCATGAAGATCTTGACTAATCAAAATCCCTTCTTGGAAATACAAGTCATAAAATTCAAAGGATGTCAAAGACCTTAGCTCGTTTATATGATTTTTACTCCCAATTGTGTGTAGCTTTGACAAGGAGTTTAACCAGGAGTCTAAAGACCTGCTTGTATTACATAGGCAGAGAAAAGCACTTTACGAATGTTGAGTGGGGTGGGGTTAACCTGGTTACCACCTTATTCCCATAGTTCTGCACCCTGAACTGCAAAGCTCACCACCACCTTCTATTTCCAGGGTAATCGAAGTGTAATTGACATACTAAAGTTCACTTTTCCCAATTATACAGTGGCTTTTGACAAATTTATAACCATCAAAATCAACATCTTTCCATCACTCCTCAAAATACCTTCATAACCCATTGTAGTCAATTCCCTCTTCTCACCTCTTGGCCCAGCAACCCCATTGATGTTGTGACTCTATAGTGTTGCCTTTTCCAGAATGCCATATAAGTGGAGTCACACTGATGTAGCCTTTGAGTCACTCATGAGGTTGTATGTGACAGTAATGTGTCCCTTTTCATTGCTGAGTAGTATTTCATTGCATGGGGAATGCACTGCTTCCTTATTTTTAAAATGAATCCTTTGCCCTGGAAGTCATGGGCCAGGATCTTCACCTTGTTTGCATTGCTGCTTCCTACAGCTCTCCCAAGGCTCCTCCAAATGCCAGTTGTGCTCCCAAGTGCTTCTTAGGGCTCAAACTCAATTTTTTTTGGTTCATGCTTGATTTTGGCCTATGCCAAAAGCAGCCAAGGATTGGAGGGGGACTGGCAGCCAAGGTCTGGGTTCCCCTCATCACTGCTGCAACCTGCAGCTTGCATCTCAGCTGCAAGATCCACTAGCTCCTGGGCTCTCACCTCAGTCCCCATCCACCTGGCATTTATTGAGGGTTAGAGCCGTGACAGAAAAGTAGGAGGGTCGTGGGTGAGAAGGCTGGGCTGGCCCTTGGGCACATCCTGACCCTTCCCTGGATCTGTTATTTCATTTGCTAGCTGAGGGTGCTTGATCTAGACAGTCTCTCAGGCACTCAGCTACAGTGTTCTGTCTTCTCCCCTCATTTCCTATTCTGTCCCCTACACATGGTCATGCCTGATGTGAGCGCCATCCATGGAGTTGTACAGAGTTGCCTAAAATCCTTGCAATGGGGCCTTTTAGTCTCCAGTTAGATTCACATGGAGCTGGAGTTTCATGAGCTAAGAATGAGGTAGTTCCTCTCAGGACCCCCAAAGAAACTCTTGTTACCTTTTAGATCTGTCCCCCAGAAGGCAGAGCCACACCACCAAGGACTTGCTGATCCTTGCCCAGGTGGTGGTGGTCACATTGAGCCTGGTCTTGCCTGTACCTCACTAGGCAGATGGTGGCAGGAGGAACTGTGCTGGGGACTGACAGTCTTGGGTTGAGGAGGGGGCAATGATGACCTTTGGACATTGTTCCTTTGTGTTTGAGGGGAATTCCTAATAGGATTGCAGTGGTGGAATGTGAAGGGTCAGAACCCATGGGTGCTCTCCTGGGGACAGTGACACTGGATAGAAAAAAGCTTATGGTACTAGAGGAAGAGCCAGAACTGGCCCTACCCTGTCACCTATTTGCCCTGTAACCTAGTCAGATCCCCTGTCAGGACCTCTATGCTTACCTGTCCAGTGGGGCTGCTTCCCTCTTTTCAGCTCCTAGGCAGATGGGGAGACCAGAGACAGACATTCCAAGGGATACTAGCCATCCTGGGTGGCAGGGGCCCCAAATTTACATCTCTTCCCTTCTAAGAAAGGAGATGGCCACAGACATCCCCTTTACAGACACAAGCACATCAGCAAACTCTATGAAAGTGGAATTTTCTAACAAAATAAACTCGCTTGTCTGGTCTGTTTTCTGTAACTTTTGCTAAATACTTTATACATTTTTAATGTTAAAAAGCAGTGTCTCCTGCCAGCACACTCCTCACCCCAGTACAAATGTGTTTACTCCACATTGTATATCCTTCCATCCTCTGGCTGCCTTCCAGTAAATAAAATTGGTGTAATATAATTTATAAGTAACACTGTTGAAACTCTGATCCAGATGGAGGCTCTAAACCCCTTCCCCTCATAATAGCATTTGTGTGTATTAATGCTGAAGAATTAAATGTTTAAAGAGTTTAAATTTTGAAGGCGTTTGCTATAGATAATTGTCCTGCATTATTCAGGAAGTTCAATGTTACCTCTTTTTTTTTCCCTTTCAGCTCTGTATGTATACTTGAAATACTTAGATTCATCCCGTGTAAAACAAACTGTCCAGAGACACTGGGGCTTGGAAGACCGCTCGCTTTCGTTTATATGGATGGGCTCTGCCTTCCCCCAGGGTCCCCAAGGCTGGTGACTGCTGATGACCTGGACAGAGACAAAGGGCACCCTTGATGTCCAGGTGGAAATGACTGGTTACTTCCTGTCTCAGTGACCGGTGACTTCCTGTCCCAGTCCTCTTCCACCTCTGGGGCTGCTGGTTATTGTTCCTGTTCTCATTCATGCATTAATTTATGCATTCAGCAATCATTGAACATTTACTATGCTTTGGGCCCTGGGAACAGGTTAGTGACAGAACAAAGACCTCTGCCCTTGTTCAGCTTGTTACATTGTAGCAGGGAGAGACAGACACAGCCCAGAGAGCTGATAACGACATCATATTGTGCAGGCACAGAAAGTGCTAAGTGTTACAGAGAAAGGAACAGAGGGAGACTGGGGAAGCTACAATGTTAACCAGGGTGGTTGGAGTGGCTGCATTGAGAAAGCAGTATTTGATCAAGAATGAGGAGACTTAGGAGGGAGCCTGGCAGGCCTCTGGAGGGATATGTTGCAGACAGAGAAGAAGCCAGAGTAAATATCTGAGGCCAGTAAATATCTGTGGCTGGCAAGGAGAGAATAAGAAGGTGAGAGCGATATATTTGGGGAAATAGACACACGATGGGGGATGGGCTGCAGGGCTGTGCTGGCTGTCATAGGCCTTTAATGGTTACTCAGTGTGAACTTCAACCCCATGCACAGCCTGACATTGTTGTAGGTAAGGACAGAGGTGGGAGAACTGAAAGGAGGGAGAAGACTGGATGCTCGCCATGGGGGTGGGGAGGTGGTCAGGTCCTTTCCTAATGGACAAAAGCAATGTCTTGCCAGATGGAAGAGAGATATGTCAGAATTAGACGTGCTGAAGATGACAGACACCAAGAATCTCAGTCCCAGTAGCCAAAAGGATGGGTCATCATTTGCCACAGTGGGGCTGAGCACAGGAGCATTCTTCCTCACTCTGCATCCCCTCCACTCCTCTCTCCCCTCTTGAACAGACTTGCTGAAGGCCCTGGCTCCAGACAATCCTCGAGGGATTATAGCAAAGGCGTGGGAGGACATGGGGTGAAGGCTGGGGTCAGAGTCCAGCGAACAGCCACGTCTGAGCTCCTGCCTGGGAAGGGCAGAGCTGTCCTGTGGGAGGCACATGCTACCTTCAGTTCAGGCAAAGCATAGAAGGTGGGACACCAACAGCCTTCTCCCCAGCAGCAACAACCAGAGGTCTTTGGGGGTACTGGGCAAGTTTACGGCCCCAGCACAGACTTAACAAATCCGTTCACAATACATCATCTCCAACAACTTGTTTGGCTAAGGAGCATAAGCTCTCCCTCTGATAGAAGATGTTTATGCAGGTTTTCAAACAAACCTCCAGGTCATGACCCCTCCCTCTCAGCAGCATCAACACAGCTGCCTGTGGTCCCCTCCCTGTGTCCCCTCCCCCAAGGGGCCCCTCCTGGCACAGCAACCTGAAAAGTATGGACTGTACCAGGTTGCTGCTGGTCTGCTTCCAGCTTCTTCCTCCTCACCTCTGGAAAGGAAGGAAAAGTCTGGGGAGCTCTGGCAGACTTCTCCCAAACTCAGGGTCATGCATCTCCTGGTCCATGACTTCTGTGGCCATGGCATCCCCTACAAAAATGGAGACTTTGGTCTCTCCATTCAGCTTCCATGAAAAAGAAGTAGCTATTATATAAAAGGCCAGAACTGGCAGACCTGGGTGTTCCTCCCAGCTTTGCCTTGTAGCAACTGTGTGACTAGGGCTGAAGACAGGCCTCCATTTCTTACCTGTGACAGTGGCCTTGCCTCCTGCACAGGTTTGCTGTGGACAGGCCTGGTATCCCACAGGGACCTCTAACTGCCTCCCTCTCAGGGCTCAGAGGAAGGGCCTGCAGCCTCTGGCCTCACTTTCTTTCCATCCCCAAGGGATTCCAGTGTGTAGCCTGGGGTGGGTGGGTGGCTTGGCTGCTTTTCAAGTTTGGTGACTGTCATATTGAGAACAAATGCATGCTGCAGGATAGTGAAAGTCTAGAAAAAGAGAAAGTGTTCCTATTAAGAAATAATCCCTCTCAAACTTGTGGGGAAAGTGACAAAGTACACATGCACACACCCAACCAAAAAGGTTCCTGAGAAATCCTCTGAGTCACATCAGGTGGGATGTGTGGAAGAGATGGGTCAGCATTCTAATTCTTGTCCTTCCTGAGCAATGTCAAGGTGGATGCTATGGTTTGAATAAGTGTCCCCTAAAGGCCCATGTGTTAAAGGTTTGGTCCCTAGCCCATGGCACTATTGGAAGGTGGTGGAACCATTAAGAGGTATGGCCTAGTGGGAGGAAGTTAGGTCACTGAGGGCATGGCATGCCCTTTCAGAGGAAATTGGAACCCTGGCCCTTTTCTCTATCTTTCTTTTTCCTTCCTGGCTACTGTGTGGTGAGCAGCTTCCTCTGCTACATACTCCCATATCATGATGGGCTGCCTCACCACAGGCCCAAAAGCAATGAGGCCAACTGACCATGGACTGGAACTTCTAAAACTGTAAGCCAAAGTAGACTTTTCCTCTTTTTATGTTGATTATCTCAAGTATTCTGTCACAGTGACACAAAGAGGCTAACACAGTAAGCCTGGCAGGTGGCTTTCTTCTGTCAGTGAAGACTTGCTTTTCCCACCAATAGTCTGTTAGGAAATAAGGTATAAACCCTACTTACCTGCTGGAAGACTTTGCCATCCTGCAGGGCTATGCTGGGGTTCCAGGTCTCCCCATCCAGCATTGTACTCAGCTAAACCAAGGACACTGCTGACCTTCCCTCGGAATGATAAGAATTCCAGGATACATCCTGCCTCTGAGGGTGTTGATGCTTGGGCTGCTGGAGCCCTGTGAGGCCTTCCTTTGCTCAGCTCCATACCTCCAGCCACTTGTGTATGCATCCATCCACTCACTCAGCAAACATGTTATTGGCTACTAGTTCCCAGCACCGGGCAAAGGCTGCAAACAGACAACCTGTAGACTGAAACTGAGTCATACGCAATTGTATTTGGCCCATACAGTTGTTTGTTGTAAATTTTGAATTAACTGCCAGTTTAAAAGTGTGGAAATTGCATTTAAAAATCTGATCTCTGGATTTCTCTTAACAATTAATCTTGCAACAGTGGTCTGACCACATAGTGGAAAAACTAACTCAAATTCAGTTTGTCTTCCTACACATTTGTAATACAAGTCTCTTCCCTGACCCTAAAAGGTATGGGGATTTCTCCCCACCAGCAAGCAAGCAGTTCATTCTGCAGTGGAAGCATCTAGACATCCTCTAGAGCAATTCCATTCCAACACTGTCCACTCAGAGACAGTATCAGGATGAGGGCTCAGTCCCAAGACAGTCCCCACTTCCAACAACAGCCATGAGTCCAGGCCTCCAGAACTTCTGACTGACTGGCTACAAACTAGGGTGCACATAACCCCATCTTGAGGCTCCATTAATTTACTACAGTGGAAGCACTTATGTTTTCCTGTTCATTATAAAAGACATTTCAAAGGACACAAAACCAACAGATGGAGAGATGCACAGAGCTAGGTTTGCAAGGGCCCTGTACAGGCGCTCCTAGTCTGTGGACTTGGGATGTCCCACTGGTGTATGGGTGAGTTCTTGCTCACTTCCTATGTGCCTCCATGTGTCCAGCCCTCTAAATATTGTCATTTTAGGAGTTTTTATGGAAATTTCATTGTATACTGGGTAGGGAAACCCAGGAAGACCTGCTGCTTAGATTCTTTTTGGCCTTCCTGTTCAGTATTCATCCCCTAGGTATAGGGAAGGACCTCTTTGAAATGGGAGTCTTATAAAACAAGGTAGGTCAGAGAATTCCTATGGCCTGCTCCAAGACAGAAAGGCAGGGAAAGATTAGAGTATAGTTGTAGTTTCTATGACCTGCTTTGAGGAAGAGAAATTCTAGTTTCTATGGCCAACTGTGGGGAGGAAAAGTAGCAGGTGAAAGAAGGGCAGGAGAAAAATCAGAGAGATTTTGCATTCTAAGGACAAATTGTCCCAACATTTTTTCTAGTCCTCGAGGAAATAACAAGAGCTCTGGTAATTATGAGCCAGGAATTAGACAAAAACCAAAAAATATGTATCATGCTATCATAACTGGTCACAATCCCATCTGACCACATTCAAATGGCCACATTCATCAGTTGTTCCTTCTCTGGGTGACACAGGCCTAGTTGCTCCTTTGGTCCACCTGCTTCACTCATTCAGTCTACCTGCTGGCCCCTCCCTGTAGACAGTTTATCTTTTATTCCTTGTTACTAATAATAACAAAAACTAACAAAGATGCTCATCGACTTATGAGGTTACATCTCGATAAACCCATCGGAAGTTGAAAATATGGTAAGTCAAAAATGCATTTAGTGCAGGACTGAGGGGAGGGAAGGATAAAGGAGAATGATGAAGGGGGTGAACTCAACTGTGATACATTGTAAGAACTTTTATAAATGTCACAATGTACCTCCAATACAACAAGAATATGACAATTTAAAAAAACATAAACATTCTGTTCTCTGGCAAAATCTCCAGGAATGTATTATATCACATTAAAGATAAATATTTAGTAAAAGAAGATGCATTTAGTTCACCTGACCTACCAAACATCATAACCCAGCCTCACCCACCTTTTTTTTTTCTTTTATTCATATGTGCATACAATGTTTGGGTCATTTCTCCCCCCTTCCCCCATCTTAAAGTGTTCAGAACTCTCACATTATCCTACACTTGGGTGAAGTCCTCTAGCACAAGCCTGATTCATAATAAAGTGTTGAATATCTCATGCAATTTATTGAATACTGTACTGAAAGTGCAAAACAAGATGATTGTATGGACATGCTTCCACGTGGTCATGAAGTCAAAACACTGTACGTGGGACCATCATTAAGTCAGGAATCAATGACGTTAAGTGTCATTGATCAAGCACTTGCAGGGTGCCAGGCTTGATCTATTCTGAGTATGGTGGACATACGGACTCATTTCAGCCTCTTAATGAGGACACTATTCTCCCCATTCATTCAAGAAATATTTAGTGAGGGCCCCA
Source organism: Castor canadensis (assembly GCF_047511655.1). Lineage (NCBI taxonomy): Eukaryota > Metazoa > Chordata > Mammalia > Rodentia > Castoridae > Castor > Castor canadensis. The sequence continues at coordinate 53,846,936 of NC_133396.1, read as the reverse complement.
GCATGCCAAGCACCATTCTGGCAATGAAGTTGCAGTTGGGAGCAACAGGAATCCATCCCTTCTTGGCACACACTCCCTGGATAGCCAGTGGTGGTGGGCTGGGTGGGGAAGACGAGTGTGCTGTTGTAAATAGAGTGGTCAGTATAGGCCTTGCTGAGAAGGTGACATTTAAGCCAAGATGTGACAGAGGCAAAGGATTAGGAAACATCCTGGGCAGAAAGAGGTTAAGAAATTTGCCTTGGGTCATACACCTCATTAAGTGGCAAGGCTGGGATGGGCACAGAGCTGGTTCCTGAACTGTGCTCCTAACCTCTGCATTATTAGGCTCAATGTGGAATGCTGGCCTTCCCCGATGCACTCTAAGTGTAGGCAGAAACCTTAGGGGAAGATAGGCAGAAACCATCTCTACTCTTAGAAGGCTAAAGTTGGTGGAAGAGGAGGCCTTGGTCCAAGAATCCCACCTCCTTCCTATTTTTTCCTCCTAGGAGACCAAGATGAAGTGATTGCCTGCTCTCAGCTCTTTATTTTAATCTCATGATTAAAATAAAGATCTGGGAGTCCCTCCTCCCAAGATCTGTCCACAAATCCCCCTAATCCACCAGCACCCGAGTCCCCATCCTACAGCTGTGCAGAGCCCCGGCAGCCAGGAGACCACACGTGTCCTTCCCACCCGCCCTGCGGCGCCCACTCTGTCTCACCCATGGGGAACAGCAAGAGCGGGGCCCTGTCCAAGGAGATCCTGGAGGAGCTGCAGCTCAACACCAAATTCACGGAGGAGGAGCTGTGCACTTGGTACCAGTCCTTCCTGAAGGACTGTCCCAGCGGCCGCATCACGCGGCAGGAGTTCGAGAGCATCTATGCCAAGTTCTTCCCCGACGCTGACCCAAAGGCCTATGCCCAGCACGTGTTCCGCAGCTTCGATGCCAACAGCGATGGCACCCTGGATTTCAAGGAGTATGTCATCGCACTGCACATGACCACCGCGAGCAAGCCCACGCAGAAGCTGGAGTGGGCCTTCTCCCTCTACGACGTGGACGGCAACGGGACCATCAGCAAGAACGAAGTGCTGGAGATCGTCATGGTCAGCCTCTGCTCTCCCCTTCCACCTGCGCGGGATGGGGACCAAGGGCACTGCTGGGCGGCTACTGCAGAAGGGCCACCCTGGGGGAAGTAGGGGTCTCCAGTCAGTGGCTGTGAGAGCAAGGGAGGAGGGGTCTTCCATATACTGAGCAGAAAAGGGGGCAGGGCCGTCCCACAGTCACATTTGCTTCCTAAAGAATCAAGGCATTTCCTAATAGTTTCCTTTTTTATTCATTTCTTTCCTTCCTCCTTCCTGTCCCTCTCCTCCTACATTCCTTCTCTCCTTCCTTTCCTTCCTCCTTCCTCTCCTTTGCTTTCTTTTCTTCCTTCCTCTTTCCCTCCCTCCCCTCCCCTTCCTCCTTTCCTTCCTTCCTTTTCTCTCCTTCTTTTCCTCCCTTTCTTCCTTCTTTTTTCTCCTCCCTCCAACCTTCCCACATTCCTTCCCCTCCTTCCTTCCTTCCTGCCTTCCTGCCTTCTTGCCTTTCTGCCTTCCCTCCCTTCCTCCCCATTCCTCTCTCCCTCAGTCTTCTTTCTTCATTGTCTCCTTCAAATTTTTTAGCAATACACATTCAAATTCTATCACAATGAAATTGAAGCACACTATGTTTCAAGTATGAAGTAAGAAGAGTTCACAGTTGGGGACGTGGAGTCTGAATTCTGGTTCTGATTGGTGTTCTTCTTAATGCCAGGCCGTCACTGCATGGCTGTGCCTGGTTTTATAGGCTGTCACCCCTTCTGTATGTGCTCATTGCATCCTCAGAGCTTTACAGCCTCCTCACTGGCTCCTGCCCCTCCCCCCAGGCCTCCCATCATGCCTTCTCCTCTGTCCAACCTGCCCTGGGGTCAGATCATTTGTTCTTAATATTTAGGTGTCTTGAAAATAGGTCTTCTCTAATAGTAAATAATCCATGAAATTTAGAAACATGCAAAAGAAAATTAAGATTGCTGTCAATTCCTACATCTAGAGAAAACTATGGTTAACAAGTTGCTATTTTTCTTTCCACTCTTTTGTCTATGTAATTTTTCACAACTCTAGGATTATAACATATTTACATACGATTTTTACTACACTTTTTTCAGTAACTCTTTCATCATGAGTGTTTTCCAGGTCATTATACATCCTTCAGAAACATTTTGTTTTACTTTTGAAATGGAGTCTTACGTACAGCCCAGGCTGGCCTCAAGTTCTCAATCCTCTTTATCTCCTAAGTAGCTGAGATTACAAGTGCGTGCCACCACAGCCAGTTTAAAAGCATTTTTAAGTGCTGCTTAAAATTCCCTCCTATGGAAGCCAGGTGTTGGTGGCTTATGCCTATAATCCTAGCTACTTGGGAGGCTGAGATTGGGAGGATTCTGCTTCTAAGCCAACCTGGGCAAAAAAGTTTGTGAGATCCCATCTTCCCCAATTCACGATGGGCATAGTGGCACATACTGTCATCCCAGCCAGCGGGAAGCATAAAACAAGATGATGTTGGTCCAGCCTGGGCAAAAAAGTAAGTCCCTATCTCCAAAACAACCAGAGAAAAAGGGCTGGAGGAGTGACTCCAGTGGTACAGCACCTGCCTAACAAGCACAAAGTCCTTGAGTTCAAACCCCAGTAACCACAAAAATAAATAAATAAATAAAAAATTCCATCCTGTGAAATTGCCATAAAGGTTATTTAAATATTCCTATATTTTAAGACATTACAGGGTTTCATTCATTTTTTTCTTACTATATCATTTCTGGTGTTGCCTCCTTCCTTTTTCTTTTCTGTTTTTTTTTTTTTTTGACAGTACTGGGGTTTGAACTCAGGGCCTTGTATTTGCCAGGCAGGTGCTCTACCACTTGAGCCATGCCCCCAGGCCTCCTCTTTTAATATCTTCTTGCTTGAAATTCTTTTTTAATCCCCCTGCCCTATATCACTTCCTTTATGTTTCTAATTCCATTCCTGTTAGGAGGGAGAATACCTTTCATATTTTATATAATTTTTTGTGCATTTACAATCATACTTTTATTTGAGGAATTCTTCCACTTATTAGGAGAAACCATACATAAAAGAGCAAAGCATGCAGTTTGTGACCATCCTTGGAACTTGGCTTGAGCCTCCTGCTAAGGGCAGGCATATGTTAACATCACTCTCAGCAGGACACAGCCTGAACAGCAAGCTCCTCTTGGTTGGCTGTGGGGTCTCTGGATGGCATGGAATGGGATCTAAAGGGTGTTGGGACCAAGAGAGGAGTTTGTTCTCCACCAGGAAAAGGAAGGGGAAGGGGAGGAGAGGGAAAGGAGGGAGGAAAGGCAGGAGGAAGAGGGTGCCAATGACTGAATCTGGGCAAGGTGGCACAAGGCCCTGCTGTTCACTAGGTCACAAGGTCACTTTTAGGGTACTGGTCTGGAAGCCAGAAGTAATGAGTTCTAGCCCCAGCTCTAACACCACTAGCTATGTGGCCGTGGGAAAACCTTATCTCTTCCCTGGGCACAGGGTGAGGTTTCCATGATTTCTGTGGCCTTTCCCAGGTCCCTGAAGATCTGTCTCCCTGTGTTGGAAATGGGGTGCAGCAGGCAGCCAGCCATTCCCAGCATTAGCTGTCACAGCTATACATGGTACCTGTGGCACAGGAGAGACAGAGGCATTCTGGAAACCACCTGAACCTCCATCCATTTCAGGAGCAACACATGCTGTTAGCAAGCTTGCTGTCTTGAGCTTCGAGGGTTGACTTCCTTGGTCTTCTTTGTCTAGCACCAGGCAACTGAGTGGGAACTTCCCAAAAAGCTGTTGACCTTCCTGGACTCCAGGCTGATTTCACAGGCATTACTGGGCCCTGCCTAACCTGCTTCTAGGTGTCTCCAGGGAGGCAGAGGCTCTGGCCAGAGACACCCAATTCCTGTGCTAGTACAGTTGCCTACACCCTGAGCCTGCCCAGCACCAAGGATCTATGGCTTTGGTCCACTCTGGGCCTGGCCAACCTGGGTGTTACCGAACCAGTAGAAATCTAGATACCTGGAACTAGAAGAGCACATCATTGAGGTCACCTTGTCTGCTTCTCTGATGTCATAGGTCTGGAGGTACTTCCAGCTTTGGCCCCATGTTGTACACCTGACTCCTTGATGAGAGTGAGCAGAGGGAGGTGAGAAGGATCACTGAGCCTGCAGTTTAGCTTTTCTTGAGCAGCAGGATGAATGAGGCTTCCTGTACCCTGAGAGACCTTTGTCTTAGTGGCTCTCTTCCCCTTTCTGCAGCCTCTCCCAGTGCTCTTCAGTGATGAGAACAGCTAGTATAGTACAGGATGCAGTTTCTAGAACCAAACTGCTTGGTTAGAATCTCTGTTCCCTCCTGGGTGACTTTGGGGAAGTAAGTTTGTCTCAGTTTCTCCATCTATGAAATGGGACCAATAATAACCATTTCATAAGTTTGCTGCTGAGCAACACATAAGTGCTCAACAAATGTAAGCTAGTATTACTATAAGCCAGTTCTGCTGGGAAACCAAGGAACCTCATGGACCCCAAAGAAACTGTACTCTAAAACCTGTGGGCAGTAGGGTCTGTGGTAATAGTTCTCAAACTCCACCCTCAGGGCTTCTGTGAGATCCTTCCTATTATCACTAGGAAGTTTTTATTTCTTATTTTCATTGTTTTAAAATGAAAGGGTTATAGTTAAGTGTGATGGGCCATGCCTACAATCCCAGCACTAGAGAGGCTGGAGCGTCAGGATTGTAAGTTCAAGGCCAGCCAGGACTACATAGTGAGACCCTTTCTCAAAAAAGAGAGGGGAAAATAGAAGGGTAGAAGAAAGGATTGTGTCTACATTATCAGAAAATTTAACAATACAGAAAAACAGGTACTGTACTGTCATGAGAGTTAAAACTGCAGATACCTGGCCCTATGGCCAGGAATTTCAACTCAGTAGAATGTGGGGATCTGGACACCTGTATCATAACCACTGTGTACAGGATGCCCAATTCCTGTGTATTTGGGCACTGAGGGAGGGAATCTGTGTTTGAAGTGGCAAAAGTCCTTCCTTTAATGGCTGCACCATTTCCCACCAACAGTGTATCAGGGTCCCTTTTTCTTCACACTTTCACCAACACACTTTCTCTTTCTCTCTCCCTCCCTCTCTCTCTCTCTCTCTCTCTCTCTCTCTCTCTCTCTCTCTCTCTCTCTCTCTCATGTGTGTACGCACATGCACGTTCTGGAGGATCAAACTCAGGGAGTTTGCTAAACCCCTCTCTTGTCTAGTAGCCATCCTAGCAGGTGTAAGGGGTTATCTCATGGTGGTTGATTTGCATTTCCCTAATGAGTAGTACTATGGAGCACCTTTTCATATACTTGTCCATTCACACACCTTCTTTGAAGAAATGTCTATTCAAGTCCTTTGTCCATTTTTTTAGCTTTTGTATTTTTGAACTCAAGGGCCTGAACCTGCTAATCAGACACGTCACCACTTGAGCCATGCCCCCAGCCTTTCTGTTTTAGTTATGTTTTGAATAGGGTCTCCTGTTTATGCCCAGGCTAGTCTGGACAGAAATCCTATTTACACCTTCCTACTCAAGATCACTGGTGTGTGCCACTATGCCCAGTTCATTGATTTAGATAGAAACCTGCTAACTTTTTCCCAGGCTAGCCTCGAACTCCATCCTCCCAACCTCTGTCCCTCAAGTAGCTAGAATTACAGGTGAGAGCCAGCTTGCCCAGATTTTTTTGCACATTTTTAAATTTGGTAGTTTGCTCATTTACTATTGAGTTCTATAAACCCCTTATACAGGATATCCCTTTTAGATATTAATCCCTTATTAGATTCATGATTTGCAAGTATTTCCATCATTGTGTTTTCACGTTTTTTCCTCTACTGTACAAAAGCTTTCTAAGTTTGATGTAATCCCACTTGTCTATTTTTGCTTTTGCATCCAGTCCCCAAAAAGAATCATTATAAGATCAATGTCAGGAAGCTTTTCCCTATGTTTTCTTCTGGGAGCCAGTTAGTTTCAGGCTCTAGGTTTCAGTCTTTTATCCATCTTTTGTGTGTATGGTGTGAAACGGGTTTTACCAGGACTGCCTCCTCCTTCTAACAAGTTATCTTGATTTGGTACAGGCTATTTTCAAAATGATCAATCCTGAGGATGTGAAGAACCTTCCAGATGATGAAAACACCCCAGAGAAGCGGACAGAGAAGATCTGGGCATTCTTTGGAAAGAAGGATGATGGTGAATTCCTTTTTCATTATTGCCTTTGATCTTCCAGCCTGGGGCTGTATCCTGGAAACCCCAAAAGGATTTTTTTCTTCTGAGTCACCCAGTAGGACTGGGAACACCTGGTGTCATTATGTATGAGAGCTGTCTGCAGGGGTATTCAGGGGGAGAGGAATGACTAGAAGGGCCAGCAAGGGCTAGTTCTGCTGCCACCCTGAAGCCATCACTGCTGAAGGGAGATGCCAGCATAACTCCATCACTCACAAAAGTCATTTGCCACCCGCAGTCCTTTGGAAAAAGCAAAGCTCTAAATTATGGAGTGCTTTTGAAGGAAAACATCTTTTGTCATAAAAGAGTTAACCTATATTTAAAGAATGGTATAATGTAAAGTCAATAAGGTCATTATCTTAGAGAAACTGCAACCCCCTTTTTCTTTAAGTAGTCTGCTTTTAAATACTTCAGTTTACTCGCTTTTAAAAATGCTCTCTGCAAAACCAGAACAAGGGAAAACTGCAGCTCAGTCTAGCCACGAATTAACATCTAGGCCCAAGTAACTGGAGTCCAAATGCATCTGGAATGTGTAGGAAGTTAGCTTGGTCCTCCAAGAAGCACAGCCAATGTGGGCTTAGGTTTAAATCACATTGAAAGAGATTTATTGGGAGGAAGCCAATAAGGAGGAATGTGGAGGGATTTAGTGGAGACTAGGAAAGCCGTCACACTGCTGATCTCTCCCCCCTCCCCCGCATCAGGGAGAGAGGAAAGGAAGGAAGGTTGGGTAAGAAATGTCCAGACTGTAGAGTCCTTCTAGGACAGCAATGGCAAAGCCAATGGGGTGTCCTCAGTGGGCCATCTTGCCCCTGGCCCTGCTCAGACATTGGCAGGAAGCAGCCTATGGGAAGTGTAGAAAGTAGTGATGGATTCCAAAACCTGACAGCTGGAGCTACTGGTCCACGGCTCTCAGGGCCACTACTTGGAAGGATGCGGTAGTTGTTGGTGTTAGGCACAGGCTACAAGTTCATAGGCCACAAAGGCCAGAATGATGAAAATGAGTTGACCATAATCTCACTAAGTGATGTGACTGGTAAATAGGTCTGATGGCTTCCAGCATGTGTGAGAATATGGAATCCATTGGTGCCAAATCATCTGATTTTCTTTTATTTTTAAAGAGAAGCCAGCAAATTGAGTTGTTTAAAATCTGAAGTGTCTCAATCAATAAAACACAGCATAGCCCAAAGAACTCCAAGGGACAAAACTGGCCCCCTTCATGTTCTCTGGGGTGCTCTCTTACCAGGATGCAAGAAGAATCCTGACTAGCTCACAGATCAGGGCAGATGGAAGTGATCTGTGCCTGCTAATATGCAGTCCAATGATGAAGTCAGGGAGTCGTTAGGATGGGAACCAGTCCCAGCCCCAGCCCCAAATTCACATTGCATGAAAGTGAATGCCTCCTTAAATCTCCTGCCTTGGCACTTCCTCACTTCACCCTGATCCCAGTCCTGGAGCACCTTTTCCACTTCTGCAGGGACCCAGAACAACTTCTTGTGGCATTTCACTCACTGACTCTTTGAGCTCTTTAATCCCCTTCATAACCTCCCTCTGGGTCTGTCCATGTGGTGTGTTGAGTTCTCTGCCCTGCTATTGCTAATCTGAAAACTGACCCAAGCAAGCACTGGAGGAGGGGTGGTGTCAGAGAGCCAGGTGTTACTTCTGCCTGGTAATGCATGTGTTTTCACATAGCCTTTCTGGAGACAATGGGTGGCAGGCTCTGATACTAAGAATTTCAAGTTCTGTGTAAGACAGGGAGAAGAAGAGGCAGTTGGAACTATAACATCCACATTTCACCACCCAGATTTGTTCAGGAAACCATCCTGGGTCCTAACCTCCAAAAGGATTAAGGATGCCCAAAGGCCCAGAACATAAGCCAATGGAAATTGAATTCAGTTCAGTAATGCTTTGTTGAGCACCTATTATGTGGGAGGAACTGCAAGCAATCAACCATGAATAGAGAGGAGACAAATTTCTACATAGGACTGTCTTCCCCATCAAACCCAGAGATTCCTGGAGAGGGAATTTATCTTATTGTCCCCTGTGCCATGCCCCACTCTCTGCTCCCTGCAATGGCTTCAGCCCTAAGCACCAGGGCATCTGGCTCACAGAGGAAGGGGCAGCGACGTGCATTCAGCCACTGAAAAACACTGGGGACCTGACTGGAGGAACAAGATCCTCTCTCCATGGAGGTTCCAAGTAAGAAGGTAGATCTTATCAGGGGACATGCAAATGGATGCATAGGAAGGAATCATAGAAAAGCTGTCAGCTCATGGGGTTGCCTGTGTGCTATGGGAACAAGAGAGACTCTTCAAGCCAGGACCTCTCTGACATCTTGTTGTCCCCTCACCTCCCTCTTGCTGCTCCCTGGAAGGACATGGCTTTTGTTTCACCACTGAGACTCTGAACTTACCATCTGGGTTATTTTGTTGTGCTCAGTCCACCAGAAGTACCCTCCAGAACTTTAGGCTTGAGACTTGGGTAATTTCGAAAGTATACTAAGATAGTTATTATATAATAATAATAATAAGTTAATAAATAATTAAACAATAATTATTTAAATGTGTGATAACCAGCAAGGTAGGGCACCGTCAAATCAGAAGAGACACAGGTGTTGCATTCTGGAGACCTCCACAGGCCGTTCATTGGTCTTCTTGTTGCTGCCTTGTGGGGCTTGGGGAGGTGTTGGGTATCTGAGGTGGTGGGAGGTGGACCCTCGGGGACACTAAGTATTCAATATTTTCACAATAGATATAATTGTACTGGGCATTCTGGGTGGATGTCAGCCTCATTGCAGCTTGAAGCAGTCAGTCCTAAATGATTTTTTTCTCCCCCATGCACAGATAAACTTACAGAAGAAGAATTCATTGAAGGGACCCTCGCCAACAAGGAAATTCTGCGACTGATCCAGTTTGAGCCTCAAAAAGTGAAGGAAAGGATAAAGGAGAAGAAACACTAATGCCAACTGCTCAGCTCCCCCCACCCCACACACACACTTAAATCCACCCCCACACTTAAACACCTGCAAGAGCACATATATGCACACATTGCACACCCAGGACCAAGACAGGCTCCAAACTCTGGCACAGCTCCCTGCCAAACTGAAGGTCTTTAATGGTCTACAGGTTCCTGCTTCCTCTGGTCTTTATTGTCCCTCTTACCCTGCCCCCATGACACCTAGCCCACCCTCCTCCTCATGTCCCACCAGCCCATGGCCCTGTGATAATCCCAGGATTAGGTCATAGGAGTCCTAGGTATCAGCTGTGTGTAAGCTCCTTTGTGGAGTGTCGAGTAAGCAGGTTCCAATAAATGCAAGAGTAGCTGGCCACACCACTAGCTGGCCATTCTTGATCTGAAAAAGGAAATGATTTCTGTTTGCTTGGCCTCAGAGAAAAGGATGTATTGTGATTGCAATCCTAGGCCAGCTATGGTGCTGAAGGAGACTGACATGGTCCTGCTGTCATGGATCCAGAGGAGACATGGATCTTGGAGATGCCAGAACCATTGGCATGGTGGTTACCGTGGAGAAGTGCAGAGAACTAGGGGAAGATATAACACAGAAAGGGCTGCCTCATTAGTGAAGACCAGGGACAATGTTCCTGAGGATGGGATGCTTACTTTCAGTGCCAGTGGACTGTGGTGGGGGGTAATGTGGAGGTGGTAGGGAAGCTGTGTCTCAGAGGAACTGACACACAGCCACTGAGGCAGGAAGGATCATCTCTAGGTTCCAAGATGGTGAGCTTGCCAGGTTTGCAAAGGGAAGAGAATTGGGAGCTAGTCCTGAAAGGTTGATGGACCAGACCCTACAAGTTTCCTCTGCAGCATCACCTTGTCGGGAGTGACAACACTGTGTGGTTTGAAGTAGGAGGGATTTGTGTTTGTAACAGAAGCCCCTAGCAGGATGGAAATAAGTCAGGGGCAAGACTGGGGGCAGGGAGGTGGTGATGGAGCTTTTGCAGTTACCTGGTAACCAGGGCCCAGGAACTGCAGTGGAATAGGGAAGACAGGACCCTGAAAGATACATGTATGATGTAGAATCCATCTGAATGGCCGCAGGTGCAGGAGGGGGCAGAGAAAGGACAGTAGCCAGGTTGTGACTTGGGTACTGCATGAACAGCAGTACCATCTTCTGGGATGAGAAACCCAGGGAGAGTTGCTGGTCAGGAGATAATGAGTTCAGTTCTAATTTGGTGAGTGGTAGAGTGAGCCATAGATATCTCTGAGGCCCTTAATTTCAGAGACAATGAAAGGAGGACCAGTGACAAGTATCAGCTTGCCCAAAGTCAGCCAGCTGATAAGCAGAAGTTAGGCAAGGGCCATCCACCAGTCCACACTGCCTCCTCAGATTTCCAGAGTCAGGAACACCTAGCAACTCCATGAGTGGCTTCTCTAGACCACTGGATTCCCTGCTTTGATGTCCCATTGATTCTCCTGCCTTAAGCTCCTCTGATGAAGTCAGAAGAATACATGAATGCCCTGGCCTTTTGACAAACTTGTTTGCACCCTCCTGAGACTGGGGAGTCTCTGCTGATGTTGGGGTGATCTCCCCATCTCCCAAGATCTAGCCATAGTGATGGCCCAATGAGCCAGCCCCAGAGAGGGCTCCTCTTGGTAGAGAGAGGACACGAGAACAAACGCTTAAGTATGGAGTGTTTTCTATGGCCTAGGCTTCATGCAAGATTCTGCAGCCCTTATTCCACGGATGGAGGTGCTATCACCTCTACAGTATAGATGAGAACACTGAGCCCAAGAAGCGAGAGTAAGATTTGGTACTTAAACCAGAATCCCTGTGATGACACTGAGGTTCCCCAATAGTTTGGACCTGGATATGACAGGCCCATGAATTCTGAGATGGGGCAATGTGAGAGGTGAAAGGGGAAGGGGCACTACACAATGTCTGGTCTAGCAGTTCTGGAAGGAAGAGGGACATTATTAGAATCACCTGCCCAATACACTCCTCCAGTTAGACATAGTGTGACACCCAGTAGCCAGCAGAGGGGGGGAGAAAGGACATTGAGTCCAGCCCAGGGTGGTCAGGGGATACAGTCAAAGACCTCAACGCCTTCCTCCAGTGCATTTTCATCCCCTCAATAAGTTAATCTGGTTGGTGTGATATGAGACTGGGGGACTTTCACTTCTCTCTGAGGTTGGGGTATCATTGTCACTTAAGTTTAAAAGGACAGATAACGCATAATCATCAAGTCCTTGTTCTGTGATTCATCTAAAGGAGTCACTGGAGCCCCTACTGGCCAGAGCAGTCCCCTAATTAGCACCTCCTTTGTTAGCTACAAAGACTACTTGCCTGGGGTCCATCTATTTCTATGGCACTCTGGGAAGTAAGCTGGGAGAGGAGCCATCAGGGCGAGTTCCAACTTGACTGACGGCGAGAGAAGGAGGTAGAAGTTATGATGTGCTGTGTAATCAAGACTCTTCTGGATACAAAGGATATGAGTCCCAGCAGGAGCTTCAATGTTGTCTCAAGGCTCATTTTAGAAATGGGGTCCTCGTCAATGGTATACAGGTTCCCCATGCAGGCAATATGTTCACCAGCGGACCCAGGCTGACTTCTTCCTGCTTCCAATTTCAGCAGAAACAACAACAAAAAACCCTCTTTCTGTTGTGAGTCCCAAAGTCCCAGGATTGCATCTGTCTGATTCCGATAAGGTGTTGTCCACTCCCAACCCAGTACATGATGCCCTGACTGGTCAAGTGGGTTGTTAAGCCTATTCCTGGGGCTGAGGATGGAGTGAAGAGAACTCAAAATTCATGGACCGGGAAAAGGAGATGTACGGTTTTCAAGAGGAAAATTGGGATGCTACAAGTATGAGGGTGGAGGATTGTCAAAAATTAGATGTCCACTTTAGAAATTGTGGAGAAGTTGCTTCATATCTCTGAAGTCCTGCTTTCTCGTTTACATGTCATCTCTAGGGCAGAAACAGATTAATATCTGACTAAGACAATAATCCAAACTGTACTGTCCCATAGTGGCACCTGTTCCAATGGGGTCCTGCTCCCTGGGCAGTGCCCCTTGGGTGTTCCTTAGCCTTCCCAGGAGGTGTACCCACAGATTCACCAAGAAGTCCCTTAGTGCTGGGCGCCATTGCTGCAACCGGGCACCACATTTCCCACTGAAGACATGGTTACAGTGTTCCTGGGGTGCCCAAGCTGTGCACTGATATGTTGGGGAGCCCTCTGCATTATTGCATTGTAAGGGCCCCATGGGCAATGACAGATACCATGAAAACAACTCTTGTTTTTGACTCCTGGCAGCAGCTCTTCTGGACTTGTCTGCAGCTTCTCTTCTCTCACCAGGCTCAGGCACTGTCCATGGAGACAGGGGGTGGCAGACACTATGCTGCTACCCCACCCCACCCCCATTTCTGAACTTGGTTGTCACACGAGGTTAGCAGACTAGCTCAGAGAGGCCTGTGTCTCAGGTTGTAAGGCTCCCATGGGAATGACCACCCCTTAAAAAACTCAGCTGGGCCAACCTCACCTGCACTATCACTTGGAGTTGTAAGAATCAGTTGAGTATATTCTCGTGGAAGAATTTCTGAGTTCTATATGGTGCTCAGGTGAAGGCTCAGTTCACCTGGACATTAGCCAGGCACTGTCAGTTTCTAGGCTGGTTCTTTCCCCTCTGCCTCATCCAGGGTAAATATTAGCCATATGCTAAAATCACTCAGATGCCTTTGACACCCAAAGCAGGGCAACCAAAGGAAAAAAAGAGTAGATAAATTGGACTTCATCAAAATTTTAAATCTTTGTACAGCAAAGGGTGCTATCAAAAGAGTAAAGATATTCCATAGGAAAGGATATTTTCAAATAATATATTTGACATGGGATTAATTTCCAGAATATATAAAGAATTCCTACAACTTGACAATGATAAGTGATAATCCAATTATTTAAACGGGCAAAGACCTGAACAGACATTTTTCTAAATAAGACATAAAAGTGACCGATAAACAATCATGAAAAAGGTGTTTCATATCATTAGTCATAAAGGAAATGCAAGTAGACGTGACAATGAACAGACATTTCTCAGCCATTAGTATGGACATTGTTTTTAAAAACGGAAAACAAAAGTTGGCAATGTGACTTGCTGGAGGGAATATAAAATGGTACGACTGCTGTGAAGAATATTCTAGCAGTTTCTCAATAGGTTAAACATAGAATCACCTGCGATTCAGCAATTCTACATTGAGTTATACCCCAGAATTTGAAAGCAGGAGCTCATTTTATCTACCTCTATTCATAGCAACATTATTCACAATAGCCAGAAGGTGCAAACAACCCAAGGAGCCATCGACAGATGAATGAATAAACAAAATGTGGTGTTCTGCACCATGAAATGATACTCAGCAGTAAGAAGAAACAAAGTGCCGATGTACTTACAGTGTGGAGGAGCCTTGAGGACATAACGCTAAGTGGAATGAGCCAATCACAACATATTATACATGATTTATCCAGAATAGGCAAACTCAGAGAGACAGCATGTAGAAAGTAGAGCATAGTCGAGGCTAGCAGGGGGAGTGGGGGTGGGAAGTTACTGTTTCGTGGGCCAGAGTTTCAGTTTGGGAAGGTGAAAATGTTCTAGAGATGGATGGTGGTGATGATCGCTCAATGATATGAATGCACTTAATGCCCCCTGAGTTGTACATTTAGAAATGGTGAAAATGGTACATTTTATGCTATGTATATTTTACCATGATAAAAAAAAATTCACTCAAGAACTATAAAATTACCTGTTATAAAGAGGTCTTGTTTCTCTTAGCATAATATCCTCAGGATTCATCCACATTTTAGCATGTATTGTTTCTTTTTATAGCTGAATACTACTTCACCCTGTGGAATACCACATTTTGTTTATCCATCCATCAGTGGACACTTGAACTATCTCCTTTTAGCTCTTGTGAATAGTCCTGCGATTGGTACAGGTGTATAAATGCCTCAGTTCCTGCTTTCAAATTTTAAGGTATTTAAAACAGAAATTCTGGGGTCAGACCTGACCATTGGTCTCTTTAAAATTTCTAAAAGAGAAACCCTGGAGAGGTGGCTCAGGCTTGCAATTCCAGCTACTTGGAAGGCAGAAATCAGGAAACTCTTGGTTCAAGACCAGCTCAGGCAAAATGTTAGACCCCCATCTCAATCAATAAGCCAAGTATGGGGGTTCATGCCTGCCATCCCAGCTACACAGAAGGCATGAATAAGGGAATGTGGGCATAGGCAAAAACATGAGACCCCCCACATTTTGTACTACAAAAACGTACAAAATTCCAAAGGGGAATTTTGTGCCAGAATTAAGAACCCAAGGCTGGATCTTCAAGTCAACAAGCCCACTAAATTATTTAGAGGATGGTCTAGAAAAGGGGAGACACTCACCTTTCCCCCTTTGACCTCTGACCTTTACTTCTGGCCCTTCCCCCTCTGCCCAGTCCTCTGGTGCCACCATCTCTCTTTCTCCTGACTTCCATTCAGAAACAGCAATGGGAGTCTCCAGACACGTGAGAGACTCTCAGCCCCAGTGAAAGACAAACATAAAAGAACAGACAACATGCAAACTAACTTAAATAAACTTGTTTTAATCACTAGCAAAGCAAGAGCAAGCGGTGTAGATGGTCCACCCATTTGTGGATGGAGGTGTGGGAGACATATTTACAAATGCTTTAGAAAACAAAGTGCTTCCCCTATTAGCGGCAGAGTCTTGGATAATGTACTCTCAGCAGTGTCCGATGCCCGTGAAAGATATTTTACTCCTGTCTCCTTAGACCAATGTGTCCTCTGCTCTGAACCAGCCCTGTGCTGGGTACATGCTGGGAAAACAAGATGATTCCAGCTTCAAGAAGCTGGTCAGCTAATGAGTCAAGGCAGGAAAATTTGCAGAAAGGGGAAAATAAAGACATATTTTAATGATTAAACTCCAGGTAATCTAGACACCAAAAAATATCTCCTTGCTTCATTACGCACTTGCCTAATATCTTTGCTTCTGCTCTCATCCTGCAAACCAGGGGCCAGAATGGTGCAAAATTTAAGAGGGCACCAAAAGTTTCCATAGTCAAGAAAAATAATATTTCAATGAAGTCCTTTAAAAATCAAAGTTTATGTTAAAAATTTCCTGGTGCACAAAATATTGACGTTTTAGATAAGGTCAGGGTCAGAGCCTGTGCTTGCATGAGCTGTCTTCACTTGCTCTGGTGTCAATAAAGCTTTATTTTCATAAATGGCCTGTGAGCTCTAGCTTATGGATTTGAGTTTTTTCAATGTTTCATTAAAGTACGATTTATTTTGATCACTGAGCTTTTCAGAGGTGACTGCCTCAGTTGTCTCACTCACATCCTTGGCCCCCGCAGCAAACAATCCTTGAAAAGAGTTGTCAGGTAAAAGACAAGATGACTGATTAATCAAATTTCAGATGAAGTATAGTCTACTTATACAGGAAGATTCATTGTTCATCTGAAATTGAAAGGTAATCAAGCATCATGTGCTTTCATTTGTTAAGTCTGGCACCCGTACTAGAGAAGTACCATTTTGCCCCCCTCCAAGATCAGACAGTATTTAGTCCCATGGCAACATACCCCCCCCAACACACGTACACTTCACACACTATAAAGGCAACATGTTTGGACTTTAGCCCAGTGTTTCCATGGGCTGTTTCTTCCCTTGACCTTCCTACAGCCTCCTGCCTGGTAGTTTCAGTCATTGAGCCTGACCTCAGGTGCCTGGCTTTCCTTAGCCTCTCAAGGTCAGGTTCTTGCACACAGTTCAGATTTCTCATGGGCAAGGAGGTGCCACAGGCCTGGCCAATGGAGAGCCCTGGGCCTCTCAGTGCTACCCTAAGCACGTCTGGATTTAGCCAGAGTACTACTGGTTTTAAGCATCCATTTGAGGAGCTGGGGAGCAGGACTGTTATCAGTAGGGATGGCGAGGGAGGGGAAGAATAATTCACAAAACTCCTGGAGCAGGAAGTCTGACCATCAAAGGATGAATAGCAAACCAAATGTGGAGTGACATTCTTAGCCCTGAGGACTGTAGACCTCAGGTTGACAGAAGTCAAGTTCAGAAGGCAGGTGGAGGGGAAAGGGAAAGACTGCTGCTGATGACATTTAGAAAGTTCCCGGGAGCTGGGGCCAACTGTCCAAGAACGGATGGCTTTGTAATACTTCAAACTTCTGCTGGCCACAAACAGAGAACTAAGATGGAAAGAAGAAGGCAAGGCTTGGCAGGAGATGAAGAGGAGAGAGGCAGGGAACAGGTCTTCTGGGTGATGGGAACATCAAACACTGTTGGGAGAGGGCAGGTGCATCGCAGCTGACTTTGACTACAGATACCTCTCCCTTCATCCTGCCATGGGCCACTCCAGCGGACTCATAACTCCCTCACATTCTGCCGAGGGTTTTCCAGGGGCAACTTGCATCCAGAATTCCCTGGGATGCCTGGTAGACAGTTCCAATTCCTGGCCCTAGACCCAGACTCAGTCCCACACTGAGTTTAGTATTCAACATTTTTTAAGCTCCCTAGGGGACTTCACGTACCTTAAACCCAACCTCACATGGAAACCATGTGCCATGAAGGAGGAAGGAAGTGATACTGGCTGGATTCTATTTAACAAGAGACCTCTCTTCATGGGGTGGGTGCTCTATTCACTTGAAATTAGGGCCAGGCCCCAGGGATCAATGGCCATTCTGGGAAATACTCCAGTAAGGGTAGCAGGCTGACAAGGTCAGACAGAAGCTGTGAGCATCATACAGCTTCACTTACAGAGAGTTGGAAGAACCTGGAAACAGACTTCACATCTATGTGGGTATGGTGGATGGGAAGACAACAGCCCTCAGTAGCACCCATCCTGCCTTAGCCTTTCAGGAGCCCCCAGGCTGCAGAGCTGGAGCAATGGGCCCCCAGCCTTAGATCTCACTTTCTTCCAGAATCTCCTCCATGGTGTTGGCTAGGGTGAAGTCCCCCTCACTGCTCTCAGAGAGGCTGCTGCCGCGGGGCCAGGCTGCATGACCCCGGTTGGGCTGGGTGCCCAGCTCCCCCAGGCTCCGTGTGCTCAAGTTTGAGCTGTCAGATGAGGACTGCAACTTCTGAAGAGTCTCAGCACCATCTCCCTCTGAGAGCTTCTTGGGACATTTCCCCAGGAACTGGAAGTTCTTCCCCAGGACCCATGCCAGGCAGCCTGAGTGGCGGGCTAGCAAGAAGCGGCCCCAGAACTTCCGCAACTCAGCCTTCACCTGCCAGGGGAGACAAAGGTGGGGAGTCATTTACTGAAGGGTCCACACAGCAAATGTTTGTTGAGTAGCTTCTCGGTGCTAGTCTTGGGATATTTATCTTTAAGTGGTAGAGCTGAACAATGAGAAGCCTATCAGGTGTAATTAAGCAGATAATATGATAAGGGTCATAACAAACAGTACAGGAGGCCATGGTTTTGGACTAAGCTTTTGCACTGGGCACCAGAACCCAGAATAAAAATCAAAATGGAGTTACCATATGAGACTTTCCTCCTCTAAACTGAAACTAAGTTACCTGACCTTCAGGGGAGAAAGTTAACAGCCAGATTTCCTAAACAGGTCAAGCCAGTTACTACTGGTACAATAATGGAGTTCCTACTGCCTTAATCCTGCCACAGAAAAATAACCTAGAGTAATCTGATCTCAATTAATTGGTTATTTTTCTATCAGTCTGTTTTCCTGTTGCTTCATAAGGGAAGTAACTTTGAACTGACCAGCTAATCTGCTTTTAGTCAGTTGCTTCTGTTTTCTTCATCTGTCTGTAAATTAACCTCCTCTGTTTAGCCTACTAGAATATGTATTTTATTTTACAGAACAAAATGTTGTTTGATTCTAGAGTTGCAAATTAAGCTAATTAAGATTTTCAAACTGAATTGTAATTTTTTTCCTTTGGCAGTAGATTAAAAACTTGAGATAGGGTGTTCAGGGTTAGCACTTGAGCTGAAACTGGCCTGATTAGCAAGGAGCCCCTGAGTGAAGACATAGAGGTGGCAGTGAGAAAAATGGACAGTTTTTTAGAACCATGTATATCTCCCTATACCAATATTAACTCAAAATGGATCAAGGATCTTAATATCAGTCCACAAATTCTAAAGTTTATACAGGAAAGAGTAGGAAATACTCTGGAGTTAGTAGGTATAGGTAAGAACTTTCTCAATGGAGCCCCAGCAGCACAGCAACTAAGAGATAGCATAGATAAATGGGACTTCATAAAACTAAAAAGCTTCTGCTCATCAAAAAACAATGGTCTCTAAACTGAAGAAAACACCACAGAGTGGGAGAAAATATTTGCCAGCTACACATCAAAGGACTGATAACCAGAATGTATAGGGAACTTAAAAAACTAAATTCTCCCAAAACTAATGAACCAATAAAGAAATGGGCAAGTGAACTAAACAGAACTTTCTCAAAAGAAGAAATTCAAATGGCCAAAAAACACATGAAAAAATGCTCACCATCTCTAGCAATAAAGGAAATGCAAATTAAAACCACACTAAGATTCCACCTCACCCCTGTTAGAATAGCCATCATTAGCAACACCACCAACAACAGGTGTTGGCGAGGATGCGGGGAAAAAGGAACCCTCTTACACTGTTGGTGGGAATGTAAACTAGTACAACCACTCTGGAAAAAAATTTGGAGGCTACTTAAAAAGCTAAACATTGATCTACCATATGATCCAGCAATACCACTCTTGGGGATATACCCAAAAGAATGTGACACAGGTTACTCCAGAGGCACCTGCACACCCATGTTTATTGTGGCGCTGTTCACAATAGCCAAGTTATGGAAACAGCCAAGATGCCCCACTACTGACGAATGGATCAAGAAAATGTGGTATCTATACACAATGGAATTTTATGCAGCCATGAAGAAGAACGAAATGTTATCATTCACTGGTAAATGGATGGAATTGGAGAACATCATTCTGAGTGAGGTTAGCCTGGCCCAAAAGACCAAAAATTGTATGTTCTCCCTCATATGCGGACATTAGATCAAGGGCAAACACAACAAGGGGATTGAATTTTGATCACAAGATAAAAGAGAGAGCACACAAGGGAGAGATGAGGATAGGTAAGACACCTAAAAAACTAGATAGCATTTGTTGCCCTCAACGCAGAGAAACTAAAGCAGATACCTTAAAAGCAACTGAGGCCAATAGGAGAAGGGGACCAGGAACTAGAGAAAAGGTTAGATCAAGAAGAATTAACTTAGAAGGTAACACACACGCACAGGAAATTAATGCGTGTCAACTCCCTGTATAGCTATCCTTATCTCAACCAGCAAAAACCCTTGTTCCTTCCTTTTATTGCTTATACTCTCTCTTCAACAAAATTAGAGATAAGGGCAAAATAGTTTCTGCTGGGTATTGAGGGGGTGGGGTGGAGAGGGAGGGGGTGGAGTGGGTGGTAAGGGAGGGGGTGGGGACAGGGGGGAGAAATGACCCAAGCATTGTATGCACATATGAATAATAAAATAAATAAACAAATGAGGGGAAAAAAAGAAAAATGGACAGTTTTTGTTGTCAAGAAGGTTATGTTCTAGAGGGAGGGGGCAGAAATAAATATTTAAGCTGGAGGAGAGGGAGGGGAGGATTCAGGGGGGCTGGAAACTGACTCCTAAAAACAAGAGAAAACATCTGTTCTGACCTCTGCCTTTTCTCAGCTGCTATAATTTGGATATGGGATGTTCCCTTAAAGGCTCATATGTTGAAGGCTTTGTCGCCAGCCTGTGGTGCTAATGGGAGGGAGGTGGAACCTTTAAGAGGTAGGTCCTAGGGGAAGGAAATTAGGTCTCTTGGGGTCTGCTCTTGGAGGGGATATTGGGACCCTAGCCTTCTCTCTCTCTTTCTCTCTCTCTCTCTGCCTCCAGCCACCATGACATAAGCTACTCATTCTACCATGTACCCCCACCAAGACGTAGTCTAGCTACAAACCCAAAGGTCAAGCAACCATGGATGAGACCTCTGAAACCGAGAGCAAAAATAAATTTTTCCTTCTTTTTAAGTTGATACCTCAGGCATTTGTTACATTAACAGAAAGCTGACTGACACACCAGGGGAACACAGAGCTGATTGGGGCCATGCAATAATATTAATCAAAAGTCTGGTTCTTAGGTGTTGAGCTTTCACTGTGTGCTTAGCATGCTCAGGACATCACTGTAAGGTAGTGACAGTTGTCATTCCCATTTTACAGATGAGAAACCTGAAGCTAAATAAGGCACAGTGATCTAACTCACAGAGTTCTTAAGTGGTAAGCCAAGGTTGGGATGAAGAGTTTTGGAATCCAAGGTTCACATGTGTTCCTTCCATCACACTTTAATCCTAGTTATATATCCAGCAAAGGCCAGAGATGGGCTCTGAGTATGCTCACTCCCATCCTGGAACCTTTTCCCAATTTGTCCAAACTACCTCCTATTCTCTCTTCCACTGGCTGCTCACAATTCAAATCTGCCCAATGCATGCTGGGTCACAGTTGTGCCACATAAGCAGACACCTCCAGGGACAGTAGGATTCCGGCCCTGGCCTCACCAGAACCTGGAATGGAAAACATACCTCTCCATTGGCGAAGCCATACTGCAAGGCCACGAGGAATCCCTGGAATGAAAGGAAGATGTGGCCATGAACTTGACTCAGTAGATGTGTCTGAGTGTCACCAGCAAGGTTTAAGGATCCGCCAGAAGAGGCGTACACCAGCATTGCTTACATGAACTACAGTTAACCAAACTGGCTATGGGTTTCCATGGTATCTCTTTGTAACTTGACATCCACTGCCCATGTCAAACCTAGGTGTTTTCTTAGGTGTGCATGGGTCAGTGATGATTAAGTCTCCAATATTGTATGTCATCCATCCAATGATACAAATACTGGACAAGGCCCACTGTCTTATTTCTACTTGTCAATAATGACCATTGGCTAATTTATTTTGCCCAACTTACATTTTTTTCCTTTTAGAAACTTACCCTTCCCTAGCTCTTGGGCTTCTGGCATGGATATCAATCACGTAGCTCCCATGTTTTAGGATGGTCATCGCCACAATAATCAGTCTATGGGTATGGGACTATGACCCCAAAAAAGGCCAATCAGAGTTTTTTCCATGGGGAAGGAGAGAATACTGTACTCTCTTCCCTGTGCTTGCCTAGCTAGAGATGCTTCCGGCATCTTCCCAGTCACATGGAGAGAGTCCATCTGAGCATGAAGCTAACACAGAGAAAAGCAGAGGCTGGAGATGGCGGGAAACAGATTTCTTATGGAATGTTTGTTTCATGAGAGGACTTGTTTGAGGACCTGCATCCAGCTATGCCTGGTCCTGAAATTTTCATTTATGTGACATAATACTCTCTTCTCTTATCAGAATATTTCTTTTGAAAAGACAGATTACTTACCATCATGGTTTTCCATCACACTTAGTATAATAGACTCTCCTAACCATGGAAAGGTCCTAGGTGATCTAGGCTATGTCTCTTGTTGCTGACGTCATCTTATGCCACATTTCCCCGTGGCCACTTTATTCCAACCACATGGGCCTCTGGATTCCTCTAGTATGTGAAGGTCATGTGTTAAGTATCTACTGGTGAATAGCTTAGTGAACCAAAACAATTATTTATCATTTCATGCACATTCTATGGCCAAAGATGTAGCTGGGGCATAGTGGGATGTTCTGGCTCAGGGTCACTGTCAAGAGGCAGTGAAGGTATGATTGCAACTGTACTTGATGAAGGCTTGGCTTATTTTCCAGGTGGTTCCATTGGTGGGCAAGCTGGTAATGAATGTTGTGACTGTAGTATTATAGATTGCAAGTACACTCAGGATCATTATTTTAAAATCAATCCTCATATGTATCAGTTAGAAATTTTCTCAGTTGCAAGGTAAAACATAATCAGTCATAGAAACAAAGGTAGAATTTCCCCCTCACATAGTAATTATTAATTAATTAGTATCCAAAAACTTTGCAGAATATGTTCCATGCCACTGGGCTTCAGAATCTGAAAACTGGTGCTTAGATTTCCTATTCCCACAGTTAGCTGGATGACAGTGGGTAAAATTGGATGTGGTTGTCTTTGTCCATAGAGCTGTGTGAGTGTCCTCCTGACATGGCAGCTGGCTTCTCCCAGAGGGTGATTCAAGAGAGCAAGATAGAAGCTGTAACCCATTTTATGACCTAGCCTCAGAAGTCACACACCACTGTGCCCACAAGATCTAATGGTCACATAGGCCAGTCCCATTCAATATTGCAGGGGACTAAACTAAGGCATGGATACATAGAGGGCCACCTTGAAGGCCAACTACCACAGCTCACTTCTTCCTCAAGTCCCTTCACACTTTCTGTTTTCTGGAACATTCTTCCCTCAAATCTTTGCCTAACTGGCTTCTCAAAATTCAGATCTTAGCTCAAATATCACCAAAAAAGAGGTCCTTCCAGAGCATTCAGTTTTTGGTACCTACTTCAGGCACTATCACAGTGGTCTACTTCTTATCTTATTGCTATTTATTTGTCTGTTGAACCCCACCCACAAACAAGAATAGATTCTCTATCTAAACTTTTCACTACTATTTCTCCACCACCTGAAAATTCCTGGCACATAACAGAAGTGCAATAAGTATTTGTTGAGTGAGCAAGTGAATGGATGAATGAGTATGTGAATAAATGAGTAAATGAGCTGGTTCTCTGTCACTTACAATTAAGGGTCTTGCCTTGTGCAATGTGAAACAATTTAAGAATCTTCCTTAGTGCAATGTCAAATCACTTCTAAAGTATCACAAGATGTTTTTTTCAAGTCTCTTCTTAGTTATTCAGAATTGTGGACACAAGGATTCCAGTGAAGACAATAAGTCATTGTATAATGGCATTTTCATTTACAAAGCATTTGTTTGGGGGAATTTTCAATAAAGAATCAGCTTTCAGATATTTGCAGCTCCAGCTAAAAATTACATATATCAAAAAGACCATATCTAGCCAGGTGTGGTAGAGTACACCTGTAATTCTAGCACTCAAGAGGCTGAGTCAGGAGGATCCCAAGTTTGAGGCTGGTCTGGGCTACATGGTGAACCCTATCTCAAAAGAAAAACAAAAATGCCACTTATTGACCCCAGACAACTCAGCCCAAAGAATCATTAAACATAATAAAATATCTACTGCTTTACGCCACAAAGTTTTAGGATGGTTTGTTACACAGCAATAGGTTACCAATACACCCTCCCATGACCAAGGAATCCAACAGAGGAGGTTTCTTTCTTAGAAATCTGCCCCTCTGTAGCTGTGCTTCACTTTCGTCTGACAATCCCTTAGGATACTCTCCCTTACCCTTTACCTCCTGTAACAGCTTTCCATGCACATCCTTCTATCCTCTACCTTCACATCTTGTGGTATGTGATATTACTGGTGCTCTCTCACTCTCTTTTCCTTTCTCTCTTTTCCCCAGTTCCCTAGAGTAGTTACACTGTTACAAACATGTTCTACAAATGAGTTTGTGTAACAATCATGTTTGGTTTTGTGTATATGTTTATCTTTGGATCTATCTTCCATGTTTTGTGTTTCTTTTCTTTAAACTCATTTATTCATATATGCATACATTGTTTGGGCTATTTCTCCCCCCTGCCCCCCCCTCCCCCTCCCCCTCCCTCTTTCGTGTTTCTGATCCTGGCTAACTTCGCTTACCATGATGTCCTCCAGTTGTATCCATTTGCCTTCAAACCCCTTGTTATTATTCCATTGTGTACATATACCATAATTTCATGATCCATTCATCAGTTGTAGGGCATCTACAGTGGGCATACACTGAGACACTCCTCTGAATGTCAATGCAAATATTATGAAAACCAGGACTGTAAAATAGGCACAGTGTGTGCGGGGGTGGGGGGCTCTATTGAGGGGGGAGGGTGAACTAAGGAGATTAAGGTGACGGTATATGGTAAATGGACTTCATATACCTATATGAAACAAAACTAGAAAACCTCTTGCAATTGCTTTAAGTGGGGTGGGGAGGGGGCTGAGGGGGAAGAGACGATGGGGACCATGTAACTATCGTACAACATAAGTCTAATTGGAATTGCCCCTATGAACCCCCCCATCATGGAATATATTCTAATAAAATTTTATTTAAAACAAAAAGAAACCTGCCCCTCTTAGCTCCACACAAATGTTTAGTCTTCAACTTGCCTTGTATGTGTGGATCAGGTGATCAATGACTCACATTGACTAATATGCCCTCTGGCAGGGGGAGAGGGACGGGCATCAATATTACTGACATAACAGCTGTAGGATTTTGCTTTTGTTTTGTTCTTTTCTAATTTGGGATTCCCTTTCAAAGAAGATTAAGGCCAAGCAACATACAAAACTCAAATTACTAACTTCTAGCTTTTGAAATTCCCCCAGAAGATTGAAATGAATTAAGCATGTTTTCATGATCAAATGGGTTATCTGTCTTAGTTCAAAGCCACAAAGAATTCAGCTCCAATAGGAGGGGGAAAAAATCCATTGTCCATCTGCCTGGATGCTACCCGAGCCTCTGCCTTCTCGGTTTTGACACATTTAGCAGGCAGGCACATTTCCTCTGTTCTCTGTGCCTGACCCTGCCTGATTGTAGATGCTTCAAGACCCTGGCCTAGGGAACTCAGTGTCACCTGGTTATGATTCTTACAAGGGACCTGAGAGCCACTATGTGTGTGGTAGTCACAGGCAGGAGCTTAACTCTGCATAAAAACCTCATCTTTGCCATTGTGTCATGTGCAAGTTCTCTGAGCCTCAATTCTTTCATCTTTCAAATGGGTATGATGATTTCTCCTGCACAGGGATATTGTGAACCAATTTTTAGTGTATCATTTTGAGTCCTTTGATGGTATTTTTGCTATACTTCTTAGATATTTTCTTAGTATATATCCCAGGGACCATGACACAATTGTGACAACTTGTCACAATTGATTTCATATTAATACTAACTCCATTTTTTATAAAACATAAGACATTTTCTTCAGTGTATCTTCATTTATCCATTCCTTTCTCATTCTATTATTGTGCTATATGTTAGATCTTTATGTGTTATAAGCCAAATAGCACAATTAATCATCACTATTTCACACAATCCTGTCTTTAAAATCAGTTAAGAGAAGAAAGGGTAAAAATCAGTATCTCATTTTTATCTATGTAGCCACATGTTACAGGGTTTTTGTTCCTATGTGGATTTGAGTTACTGTATATGACATTTTCTTCCAGCCTGAAGGATTTCCTTTGAAACTTCTTGTAGGAGTGTTTGTCAGCAAACTCCTACATTCTGAGGTCTTTGTTGACCTAAGAATGGATTTTACCATTATCTTGGAACACAGTTTTGCTATGTAATTCTTGATTGACACTTCTTTTCGTCAGTATTTTCATTATGCCTTTCTGCGTGTTAGTCTGATGAGTAGTCAGGTAATAATTGTTTTGCTGGTTCCATTATGTAATGAGTCATTCTTTTGTTACTTGTAAGATTTTCCCTCTGTGTTTGGCTTTCAACCATTTGTCATTATCTTGTTTTGTTTTTGAGACAGGGTCTCACCATGTAGCCCACTCTGGCCTCTAACTTGTGACCTTTCTGCCTTGGTCTCTTGAGTGATGGGATTACAGCATGTGCCACCACATCCCACTGTCCTCCAACAGTCTGTAATGTTTTGAGGTGTGAATCTGTTTTATGCTATTTGAAGTCCATTGAGTTTCTTGGATTTTTATATTAAAGTTTTTCATTAAATTGGGGAATTTTTCAACCATAATTTCTTCAGTTTTTTTTCCTACCCCTTTCTATCTCTCCTTTCCTTCTGGAACTCCCACAAGTCTATGCTGGTGAGACTGATGGTGTTCCACAGTTCTGCAAAACTCTGTTATCTTTCTTCATTCTGTTCTCTTTCTATTTATCAGACCAGATAATCTCAATTGACCTGTCTCCAAGTACATTAATTATTTTTTCTGCTATCTTAAATCTGACAGTTCATTTTTCTAGTGAAATTTTCATTTCTGTTATTATAGTTCTTAACTCCAGAATTTATATTTGGTTCTTCTTTTATAATTTCTTTCCTTGAACTGAAATTCTCTAATTGATAAATCATTGTCATCATACTCTACTTTAATTCTTTAAACATGGTTTCCTTTCATTCTTTGAACATACTTACATTGGCCTCTTTGAAGTTACTGTCTACTAATTCCAACATTTGGGTCCCTCAGAGAATCTCCCTTGATACCTTTTTACCCTGACTATGGGTCACTTATCTGTAAGTCTGGTCTCCTGCCTTGCTTACAATGCTTACTGGTCAATCAATGATTGATCAGAAATCGTGCTTAGCCACCTTGAGCAGTAAGTTTTCTGAATCCTTTGCCAATGGATCTGTGTGTCCCCTGGGGATTCCATTTAAAGTTGAGACAGTTTACAAGTCTTCCCTGGTTTTTACTTTCTACCACGTCCTCTCATGTTCCCTCTACATGTATGCAGGAACTCATATGCAAGAAGAGAGGTGTGGGTATCCAGAGATCCTCTGGATCTCTCTTGAGGATGTATGCAATTGTGTATGTGTAGAACCCTTTGACCAACCAGAGAGAAATGTGGAAGCTTACTGAAATCCACTATGGCAGCCTCATTGTTCAGGTCTCCCTGTCAAATTTCTGCATGGTCACCAGTCTGTTTCTTCCTCTAAATGGGATTGTCCTATTTGTGATTGTAATTGACCTTCCCCATTCCTTTGCCACCAAGATCACGACTGTATCTGGCAGTACGTAGGCAGGTAAGATTTTCCTGCTCTCTGATCCAAATCAAGTAAGCCTCTTTCTATAGGGAAGCTGCTAGTTTTCACAAAAATGTCTCAGCAATGGAGCAGGAGTTTGAGAACAAAAAAAGTCACAGACAAAATGACACAGATTTCCAATATTCTTCCTAAATTCAGTAATTTTTCTTAATAAATCCTTGTCAATCTTTTCTAAGTCTCAATCAATCTTTGGTTGATTTCTAGTATCCTAAAATGGTTAGCATTGACAGTTGTCCATTGTCACTCTTTGGGGAAAGGATTTACCGAGCTCCTTTCTTTTTCATTCTAGAATTCCTGCTTCTACATGAAAATTTAAAGTTGGTTAATTCTAAGATTGCTACTGTGGCAATCTGTTGTATTAGTGGCCTTTGCTAATGAGTCACGCCTCTCCACGTTCATGCCCCTGTGTAGTTCCTCCCTTCCCCTTCATTCTAGGCTGGGTCTTTGACTTGCTTTAAAGAGCAGAGTGCAACAGAAGTGTCAAGATGCCAGCTCCAGGCCTAAGCACTTAAAAAACCTGGAAGTTCCTATTTTTTATGCTCTTGGGAATCCCTGAACTGCCACATAAGATGACAGCCACCCTGTAGAGAGAACATGTGGAAAATGAGAGGCCCTGAGACCATATGGAAGTAAGGAACATAGTTGACAGTGAAAAATAAGGACTTAGTTCCATCTTAGGCCCATGAATGTGTGGGAAGAAACCATGACAGATGTTCCAGCCCCAGTATGCCTCACAGGAGCAAGCTTAGCCATCTCTACCAAGTCTGACCTGGATGCCTGACTCCCAGAATCACCAGAAATAGCAAAATTGATGATCATCTTAAGCTACTAAGTCATAGATAGTTTAAGCAATAGATAACCAAAATATTAAGATAACTTAACCACAGCTGGCATCTTGTTTCTATTTCAGTCCACACATATCTATCAGATTCAACAATCTCCTGATCTGGACTCACAACACAATCCAAGTTGTGTTGTGTCGCATGTACACATCACTTGAAACAGAGACAAGGTTCACTTTGCACAAGGCTCTGTAGAGAATCCAGCAAAAATAGGCCTTTAATAAAAGGATTCATGTTAGCACTCACAGTTAATACGATCAGGAGTCACACCACCTATTACAGTCCAGGAATGAGACCACTTTTCCCTTCTGAGTCACACTGTCAGGATCAAGGCAATGCTTCCCCATCTGCATGCCCTTCTAATGTCAAGGATCCTCCCCAATAAACCATACTGATTCTAGAAATCTATTTTCACTCATGGGCCCTCTCAATTCTGAGCCTGTTCGGACCACGTGCATTTTGTTTTCCCAAAGCCAAAGCACCATGGTCTGACTTGTACTTACATGAAAGGAGCTCAGTGCCAGCTGAATGAAGAGACGTACACGTCTCGAATGTCCTTGAACTTGGTCATCAGTGATAAAAGAAAAGATGATCTCATGAACACCCAATAAAGGAATGAGGAGCAGCGTTGATTTTGCCAATCTGAAAAGATAATTAAATAATAAACAAGAGGACCACATTTGGGACTAGGCAACATTTCCTGCTTTTCTGTGCTCGTCTTTATCATAGTTCTTGTCAAATGATAGTTGATTTTCCAACTGGTTTTCTTGAGTTCACATTTAATGCTTAGGGGTATTGTGGTATCTCTCTCTCTCTCTCTGGTACCGGGGTTTGAACTTGGCCTCGCACTGCTAGACAGGCACTCTACCACTTGAGCCACTCTGCCGGCCCCATTATGGTCATAGTCACTGTTGCATCCCTATACATAGCAGGTGCTCAGGAAACACACATGTACGCATGCATGCATGAATGAATGAATGTTCCCATATGGGTTATCATAGGCCTGCAGATATTATTGTGTTGCCTGGTTTATAGATTTCCATGTAATACTTGTCACCCTGAGACTCTCCACCCCTTCCAGATTTGACAAATTTCCTATTGTCTGGCCAGCAGGTGACTTTATCTCTTTCTCTACTCAGCAACTCCAGAATCAATACTTTCAATGTCAGCCAGAGAAGGGAGAGAAAATGAGTGGCCCAGAGTCACACAGACACTAAGTGGCAAATCCAGCTAAGCAGCAGAGCCCCTGGCTTCACACCAGGCCCTGCATACTGGGCTTTGCCCTCAGCCCTCAGGCTGTCCCTTGACCCTGTGACAGTGAGGGCTGCAGGAAATGGACAGCCAATCGTCCTCATAAAAGTGCTGTGTGGAGATTGGCTGTTGTACACAGTCTACACAAAAAGACAGACATTCCTTTGTACCACCCACATGAAAGTGCACAGCTGGGGCCCAAACACTCCAGACTGGTAGATTCTGATTGTGGTTGACTATTAAAATGCTTTAGACAGATACCTTAAAAGCAACTGAGGCCAAAAGGAGAAGGGGACCAGGAACTAGAGAAAAGCTTAGATCAAAAAGAATTAATCTAGAAGGTAACACACATGCACAGGAAATTAACATGAGTCAACTCCCTGTATAGCTATCTTTATCTCAACTAGCAAAAACTCTTGTTCCTTCCTATTATGGCTTATACTCTCTCTTCAACAAAATTAGAGATAAGGGCAAAATAGTTTCTGCCAGGTATCAAGGGGGTGGGGGGGGAGAGGGAGGGGGCAGAGTGGGTGGTAAGGGAGGGGGTGGGGGCAGGGGGGAGAAATGACCCAAGCATTGTATGCACATATGAATAATAAAACAATAAAAATTTTTTAAAATAAAAGAAAATGCTTTAGAAAGCTTTTAATCTATATCCAATGGGCCCTCCTCATTCATGGGTTGCTTCAGTGGAATTATGGGTCATGAAAAATTTGTAATTGTGTCCATATTAAACATGTACAGATTTTTCTCTTGTCACTAATCTCTAAATAATACAGTATTGCAACTATTTACATAGCATTTACACTATGTTAGGTATTAAACATAGTCTAGGGACAATTTAAAGTATATAGAAGAGGTATGTAGACTATAGGTAAATACTATGCCATCTGGAGGGTACTGGAACCAGTCCCCCACAGCACACCAAGGAACAACTGTATACAGTTTTCTGGGTCCCAGTGTAGACTCTGTCAATCCAAAACTCTGGAATTTGGGTCCTGAGGATGCGGATTTTTAAAGAACTACTGATACTTACCCAAGTTTGGAAATAACATCTCTTTACTATGGAGTTGTTTCTTGATTTGAAACTAACTAGATTAGCAAAGGTGACTCATATTCAGGGTACAAACAAAACTACAGTCTAATATACATTGGAGAAAATGAGCTTGATTGTAATGTATTTTCAGTCTAAGTTGCTTCTTAAGGGCCAGACTAAGAAAGATGTAAAACCCCAGAGTGTGGTTAGCAGTCCACAGGTAATTTCTCAGGAAGGATGAACGCTACCTGACAGAATCTTGTGTCTGTAAGACCCATTCAAATGCTATGTCCTTAATAAAACAAAACCTCCTCACCTTTGCACCTGAAAGGATATAAAAGCAGGAAGAGGAGAGCAGAAGGCACCGTGCAGGAGAGCCACCACCTGGCCATGTGGATTGTGTGCCCCAGAGCCATGCTTGTCAGGAGACCCCATGAGTTGGGGAGATGAGTTGCAGGCCATTGTTGTGTGGTTCTCCTGAACCTAGCTCAGACCAACTCTCATTCTCACATCCACTCACGTGGGAGTCACTTAGCTAGGCAACAGTGATGAGCTCCCCAGGAGACAATAGTTCAAGAGTTTCCCCTCCCTGCCCCCACCCTGCTACTTCTTTTGACACTGGGTATGGAACCGAGGGCCTCGTGTACATACTCTATCAGTGAGCTACCAACACTACACCCCACCCCGTGTCCATAAGGTTTTTTGTTTGTTTGGTTTTAATTTTCAAGAGTATTTTTAAAACTCAAAGTTTGCAAAATGGCAATCAAGGGTTGGATTTCACCTACAGACAGCTTTTGCTTAAGTCATATAGTGATTTTTGCTGTTAGAGCTATCTTTAAATAGTGAGGATATTTCAAGCAAAGCTATCCAGATTTTCAGCTTCTTTTGACAACTGGGAAGATCTGGTGACATAGGGCCCAAAGACCTGCTCTGCAATTGCTAGTCTCAGCCAGGTGATGACTGACACTTTAGAGAGAACCTGTGTTCGCCAGACTATACCTGGACTGTGCTATTTATCCTCTCTGTACTTGCTCGGCCCCTTGCAGGTATTTGAATCCATGACCCTTGTCAAGCATATCTGGGATTTGATGACACACATTCACATGCTTACCTACAGACTTGTATCTTCTGATCAACTTATTCTGGCTCCATGTTATGGCATTTAGGGCTTTTAAAATAAACTTTTTTTACTTTGGAAAAATTTTAGATTTACTGAAAGTAAAGAGAGCACAGAGACTTCCCAATGTACCCTTGCCTCAGTTTCCCCTAATGTTACATATTACATGGCCATGGCACATTTGTCAAAACCAGGAAGCCAAGACTGGAATCTTACTAGTAATTAAATTCCAAGCTATATTTGGATTTCACAGTCCAGGATCCACACTGAGATTGGTATGGAGTGGGTTTCAAAGAATAGGCATCTTTTTATGAAGTTCAGTCTGTCTCACCCTTCTGGAGGGATGAAGGAATGGATTCACTACTGCTCATGTTATTCTGTTATCCTTAGACAAAAGTGCTATTTGTGTCCCAGCTCAGATGAAAATCTATAAATAGCAACCGAGTTTACTCTCGTGGGCTGTGTGTATGCTTATTTTCCATCCATAACCATTTGTTTATTTAAATGGTACAGTGTGTTACAGTAATTTAAACTATTCAACAAATATTTATTGAACATCTGCTCTGAGTACGTGAGTGAGTACAGTGGCAGGACAGCACTGTGTCTGGGTTCAAATATCATTGTCACCAATTACTAGTGATGTGACCTTGGGCAGATTATTTAACCATCAGTTAAATCAACTATTTAATCCCTTAGTTTCCCGATCTGTAAAAAGAAAATTATGTTAATAATAGCATCTACCAGACAGGGTCATCATATGGATTAAACAAATAGTGGGGGCAAACCCTCACAGTAAGTATCTGACACATGACAAATGATCGATACACTTTCGTCTTCATTCTTTTTAAAGAAACCATTCCTGCCCTTAAATTGCTGCTTAACTAAGCTTTCTATCATGGAGAAAAATGAGATAAACAACTTAAAAGGAAATATTTGTTTTGGCTCACAGTTTCAGAGATTTCTGTCCACATTTGCTTATCCACATTTCTTTGGGCCTGTGGGAAGGAAGGCAACACACCATGGTAAAGAGCTTGTGGTGGAGCAAAGCTGCTAACCTCACAGTGGACAGGAAGCAGAGAGAAAAAGAGGGAAAGACCAGTGTCCCACCCAATATCCCCTTCAAGGCCCTACCTTCTAACTGTTCTACCATCTCCCAATACTGCCGTAGGCTGGGAACCAAGCCTTCAACACCTGAGTTTTGGGGGCACTTAAAATCCAACCATAATAGATTCTATAGCTCCGATAATTTTCACTTCCATTTATAACATCATTAGTTTGATGTTGCTGATAGAGTTCATACTACTCCAAAATATGGCACCTTGGCAGACTGTGTGTTCTAAGCTGAAGGAATTTTTTAAATGGCAGAAGCAGGAAGGTCACTCTCTGACCTTGCTCCACCTTTCTCTCCTAAAGCAGCTCATATAACCTAGGAAGGATTTCCTGACTTTCCCCTGGAGCAGATCTTAAGACCCTCACTCAAGAGGTACCTTCCCTCTATGCACAGGAAAGGAGCATCCTTATCTCCAAAGACACAGGGACAGAGAAAAGAATCGGAGCACACAGGCTTTGTGACATTTCCCAGTTTATTACTATTAGATCACACCCTTTCTGTCCAATGACATTTCTCTAGGACCGTCCTCTCTTCACCAAACCTAACGTAAAAATATATGAGTCTGATCACTTTGTTTCCTTTTGAAGGCTCTTGTGAAACTTCTAAATAAATTTGTATGCTTTTTCTCTTGTTAATCTACCTCATCACTTTGATTGTCAGTCCAAGCCAAGTCCCAAAGAGAGTTAAAGCAAAACCTTTCTTCTCTTGCATTTTTCCCCTAGAAAGTCCTTTCAGAAATGACCCTGGGGTTTAGCCTGTTAAGAAATGATTTTCCTTTATAAATTTATTACAAGTGTAGTCTTCATGTATCACATGGAAAGTTCATTAAGTTAAAAAGAAAATAATTAACTCTATGGGAAGACAGTCATCTCCCTGCTGGGAACCACAAAGAACAGAGGACTCAGAAAGAGCTGAGTGTTTGCTGGTCTCTGACTTCCAAGGGCATTGCTTGCCCGTTCATGGTCTTGACATTCCTCCTCATGCTTGCCTTAGCTCTCCCTCTCCAAGACAAGTAGACCGGCTATTAACCATTTCTTTTGCTTGCTGGTGGAAGGCCAGGGACAAAGGCTAAGAATACAGAAGGTTCTCTAACTCTTCACAATTTGCCTCTTTGGCAGGGCCTATGTGTGTTTAATTTAAGCTTTCCTAAAATATACTCCTGGAGGGGAGGCAGATCTTGAGCACTGTGTTCTGAAAGTTCTCAAAATCTCAGAGAGCTGGGAGCAGCCTGTACCCACTGCATTTTTGATGAAATGCACTGGG
This sequence comes from Castor canadensis, assembly GCF_047511655.1. Classification (NCBI taxonomy): domain Eukaryota; kingdom Metazoa; phylum Chordata; class Mammalia; order Rodentia; family Castoridae; genus Castor; species Castor canadensis. Next base: position 53,813,248 of record NC_133396.1, on the reverse strand, counting down.
CTCCCTGCTCTCTCCCCTTTACACAGCAAAGGGCTTTCAGGGAAGACAAACATGGAAGGAGACACGGCAGGGGAGCAACCTTCATTTAAAATGAATAATGGTCTAATTTATGCACATTAGCTTCTTATAAATTCAGTTGACATCCAACAGCCACTCAGGAACATAGAGAGGTACAAGATAGCAAACTTACTAGGGTGAGCCCTCTCACCATGGGAAGCCTTTGGGTAGACCTGCACTCAGGTTCCTCTTTTCAAGTTTTCTCCTTGCACAAGGATGGGGAGAGGAAAAGCAAGTTTTGAGACACATTGTATATGTCAGGCAAGGTTAGTCCTTCACCCCCGAAAGCCTTCATCCTGGATCATTACTCAGCCTTTCTGAATCTCCCCAGTGCCTTAATTTACCCTTCCTCAGATCAGTGGCTCCCAAGTGAGTATGTACACTCCAGTAGTGTGCAAGTCAATCTATTTGGTATTGGAATAAAATATAATAATAGGAGATAATAGAAGTTTTATGTGAATTCTTTTTTTTTTTTGGTGGATCTGGGGTTTAAACTCAGGGCTTCACCCTTGCAATGTAGGTGCTTGACCACTGGAGCCACACCTCCAAGTCCATTTTGCTCTGGCTATTTTTTGGAGGGGGGTCGGCCTCACAAACTATCTTCAAACCACTGTGATCCTCTGGATCTCAGCCTCCCAAGTAGCTAGAACTACAGGTATGAGCCATGGGTGCTCAGCTTGTATATTCATCTTTATGTATCATTTGTATTTTCTGTTTCTTATGTATCTTTTGGAGTGTGTATTAATGCTGAGGGACATGCTCAAAATTTCTTTATGGATCAAGATGTATGATCAGAAAAGCTTAGTAACCACCATCCAAGAGGGGACCCTGACAGAGAGGATAAAAAGGCTGCAAAGAGATAGGTTTACCATGGCCCAAGCAGAAAATTCCATGTTCCTTCACTGGAGAATCTGTTCAGTGGTCCTCCTCTTGGCTGTATACCAGAATCTCCTGGAGGAGTCGGTAAGAAGCCCAGATGGTGGGGTTCCATCCCACACTTCCTGAGTAGAATACCCAGTGGTGGACTCACAAGGCTGGGCTCTCAGGGGCTGCTTCTGAGCAGCCAGTATGGAAAACTATGGTAAGAGTCACTGAAACTCTGAGCATAGGGAAGGTCCCAGTGGTACATGGTGGACTTTGAGGCACAAAGCCGAAAGGGTTATGCTCTGAATCTCTTAGGACTCCATCCAGTTTTTGAAGCATACTGATTGTCCCAGCACTCGATTGTCAAGGGACTGTCCTCCCTGAATGGACTCAAACAGCTCTGCTTGCCTTTGAAGTTCCACCCTCAGAGAGTGGTGAGAGAGGCCGAGACTTGGGAAAAGGGCCAAAGAGGCTGCTTGGCCACTTGGAGGCCCCACCAGAGGCGCCAGGAGAGACAGCAAGGCTCCCTCCAGCCTGGACCAGGCCAGTTCCCCAAGCTAATGGTTTCTGCAAAATGTTTGGGCCAAAGCTCCAACTAGCAACTATATAGTATATATTTTCCCATTCCTGAACCAGGCATGTTTATACTTCTAGACCTCCTAAAGGGAGAGTTTCAAGAAGATAGGACTTGGGGGTCTGGACACTGAGCAAATGCTGCTCACCACATCTGATTAGACTGGCCCACCATGCCTATATCTTCCTGAATCAGTCTAATAAGCAGGAGATGGTCTTTCATGGCATTCCTGTCATACACACCAGAAAACAGGCCAAGGGTGAGGGGGGCAAACCACCTTACCGTCAGTTTCAGTGAGGGAGTCTGGGATTGTGGCCAGTCTCCTCCCTCCTGCCTTTGCTCCATGTCAATGTCCCAGTCCTTAGTGAAGTAGCACGCACACTCCTCAAAGCATCTTATGGGGTCCACATTGCATTCACTTTTCACTCCAAGCACAGTCCCAAGCATACTGGTGGCATTCACTAAATGTTTGCCAGATAAATGGAAAAACTACCTTCCCGGCACTTGGGTCAGCCTTAAAAAGTGGGAAACAAGGCTGGAACTGCCTTCACCCACACACCCAAAATTCCACTGTAGTCTCACTCTCTCCCTACTACCCATGTTGAGATGCACCTGCAATGTTGAAAGTAGAGAATAACCAGGAATACAGGAAGGAACCCTCTGTCTTCCAGTCATTCACTCATCATTCAGTTATTTTTACAACAATGCAGGCCTCAAATGCCTGTCATCTGACTTACTGTGAACAGGGACTGCTGTCACCATAGAAAAACTGAAGGTGAGACACAGAAAAAGCAAATCACAAGAAAGGGTGACTATAAAGAATATATTTCCTTGGACTCTAGGAGTTCGTGGCTTATTTCTGAAGGTATGAAAAATACCCACATATGCTCTTCTGAATGATGAATGTTTATTTTATTCTATTGCTTCAAATTCCTGACGAAGGCGACACAAACTTCCCTTCATAGGCGGCTTTCCTCTCCTTTCCCCACAAACCATTCATTCTTAGTGACATTTTAAGGGGCTTCCGCTGGGAGAATGAATGTGTCCTTGACTACTCACCACTTATGTCATTGTCATGGAGTCAGAAGAGCCTAGTCATTGGTAAAAGTCTCCCATCCTCCACAATATCTCTTTCAGAAGGGCTCTCCCTGATCTCACCTCAGGAGACAAGTATACTAATGTAACCTGTCCCACTTCCCTGGATATTCAGAAGCACTCCCAGAAGGAGTCAAAATAACCTTGAACTGCTAAGCTCTGTCTTCAGGCCACTCACCTGTATTTATAGTCTCTGAAGCACATTTGATGGGCTTTAAGTTTAGAAATGAGAAGCTTGAGAATTTTCAAGAAGATGAAGAAATTGACCTTGAAAACAAAAAGCAGATGTGAGTAAGTAAGGATTGGATGATATATACCTGTGAATATCGAGGTCACCCTGGACTTGGTCATCAGCTCCTCATGCATGTAAACTAAGAGTGATTTGTCAGTTAGCTGGTCACAGTAAGCTGAGGGCTTACTGCAGTCCTCACCATCCCAAAGTCCCTCTGAACTGAAAGCCTGGAAGGGAGATTACAGCATCATTTAGTTCATTCTTCTGTCTCAGGGAGGCCTACCACTAATGCCATATGAGAAAGACAGATGGACACAATTACACACACACACACATATACAGTGTTGTTACTCTTGTTGACTAGCTTTTTCTGTGCAAATGTTATTTTTCTTCTCTTTTTAATATTTTTTGTTAGCATATGTTAGTTGTTCAGGGGGGTTTCATTGTGACATTTCCATATACACTTAAAATGTACCTTAACTAAATTCACTCCCTCCATCATTCTCCTTTATCCCTCTCCCCCTACTTAAAATGATCTCAATGGGTTTCATTATTCTATTTTCATACAAGCATATTAAGTACATAAACCATATTCATCCTCTTTATTCACCCTCCATGCTCCCACTAGAACCCACTGCCTAAACGGGACCTGTTTTACATTCTTGTCCTCATTTTTTTAAGCATATATCTAGCCATTGAACTAACACACATTTTTTTATTTGATCATCATGACCCCCGTAAAATAGCTACAACTATTTTTAACCCCATAATACAATAAGGAAACATAGACACAGAGGAGAGGAGTATAATTTCCAAGGTTACATAGCTAGTCAGTGACTGAGCTGCTGATTAAGCCTACACTTAACCATCCTTAACAGAACACCATACCACAGGATTCACTGGGCAATATATGTTCTCCGCTCCCTAGAATACTTCCCACAACTGTTATGGACTTGGCAGATCCAGCCCTTTGTTGTCAGCTTTGGTAAAAATGATAAAAATGTGTCTGCAAATTCCTTGACACTCCTTTCAAAAGGCAGCGCCTAATCTCCTCTTTCCCTCACTCCCATCCCAATATGAGCTAGATTTTCATCTAATGAAAAGAATATGGTGGAAATGATATACATGACTTTTGAGCCAGGCCCTCAAAAGGAAGGCTCCCACCTGGCATGCTCTTTCTTTATGAGATTGCTCCATTTGGAGGAAGCTGGTCGCCATGTTGTGAGGACACTCAAGCAGCCTATGGAGTTGTGGAGGGCTTCACCTGGGAAAATCGAGTCCTTCAGCTCACAGACAGCACAATTGGCCAACCATGTGTATGAGCCACCTCCAAGCTTCCAGACGGCCACAGCCCTGGCTGACACCTTGACTCACAGATATCATGAGCCTCCTGGAGGTGTAGAAGAGCAAGTGCTTGTAGGAGGGCTGAGTGTGAGCTTGAAGAATGAGAACAGGGGTTGTGAGGAGACTGGAGAAGGAGGAAGTGACACGAGCAAGTGACACAAGGCCTTCCACAGTTATACTAAGGAGTCTGGGAGGCTATGGAGAGCCAGTGATGAATTTTAAGCAGGCAAGCAACCTAATCAGATATTCACTTCGCATTTGAGAAAGATCATTTTAGCAGCAGTGTGGAGAATGGCCTGAATAAGGGCAAACTGGAAGAGGAGACCAGTTGGGAGGCAGTTTCTGAGCTCCTGGGGAGGATGGTGAACTCAAGCAGCTGCTCTGGAACTGTAGTGATGGAGAACAGTGCGTGATTTGAAATTATTGAGAAGTTTGAGTCAATTGACCTGTAATTGGTTGGATGTGAAGTCAAAGATGACCTTATGTATCAGTAGATCTCAGATGTGTGGTAGTGCCATTCACCAAAAGAGGGACCACCTGGAGGAGGAAGAATGTTGGTAATGGGAAAGGGAGGATGAATCAGTAGCTTTGAACACAAAAAATGTCCCAAGGCAGTTAGATATTTATGCCTGGGCCTCAGCAGAGTATGAAGTCACTAGAGTGGTGAGGTTATTGAGGGAGATGGTGGAGTGGGAGAGAGAGATGGTTAAGAGGATTATCTTGTTGCAAAGGAAATGATGAAGGAAGTGGCCATAGCAAAGGAGATTAAGAAAGAAGAGGAATCAGAAGTGGTGGCACATGCCTATAATCCCAGCAACCAAGAGGCTGAGGCTGGAGGATTGAGAGTTTGAGGCAAGCTGGGCAACACAGTGAGCCCCTATCTCAAAAAATCAAAAATGACTGGAGGAATGGCTCAAGAGGTAGAGCATCTGCCTAGCAAGTGCAAGGCCCTGAATTCAATCCCCAAAACTACCTGCCCCCCACAAAAAAAAAAAACACCAAAAAATAAAATAAAATATAGAGTAGCTAGGTTACTTGGAATGAATGACATAAAAGCAATTTTCTGGGACCCTCTGAAGGGGAGAATTCTAAGAAAGTTTATGTAGAATTTCAACAAATTAAGACTACATTTGGCAGTAAGGAACTCACTAAGAGAAGTTGTGGTGCAGAAAGGGGCACAAGTCAGATAGCAATGCTTCATTTTTGAGTGAAATGTGAAGAGAGACAGTGTAGACAGTTCAGGAGGCTTGTCTGTGAAGAGAAACAGAGATAGCAGTGGACAACGGATACAGAATAGAGAAAATGTCACTCTACTTTCATTTGAGGGCTGGAAGGGATTTTTGGTGGCAGTCACTTTTTAAGATTGAAAAGCTTCAATAGTACTTCCATGCGAGGAACAAATTGCTAGCAGAAAGGGCAATCAGGTGACAACTGATGGAATAAAGTCTCTGCAAACATCCATCCAACAGAGTACTAATGTCCCTGTCTAGAAATAAAATCCTTTAACTACATATTGAAACACAAGAACAGAATCCAGCATGTACCTGTTATTACATGCTTCACTGGCCTCAGGAGGAATCAACGCTCAGTGCTAAAAAGCTAGAGTTTCGGGCAAGTGGCTGTTTATTTAATATGTAAGCCAAAAGAAATGATGATGGTTCCCAGCCAAAGGATATCTAGTAACAGAAAATTTAAATACAAACCAAGCGTAACCAAGTAATTTATCCCTTTTAATGGGATATCTGTTTTTCATCATAAAGAGAAAATGCTGTGTGCTAGGCTTAATGATTTGTGGAACACAGGCATTTTTCTTACAAAGTAAGCTTAACAGGGGAACGTCACATATTTCAGCAAATGAATTTCAATCGGGATGGTCTCCTAGGAAATGAAGGGTTGTGTTGAGGAGGTGCGGATTTACTGTTCTTTGTATCTTTCAGAGACCAGACAAGAGAAAATGGTCATCAACCCATGGGCCACGTGGAGGAAGCAGGAAGCACTTTCTCAGGAAGAAGCAAGAAGTGCTTCCTCACTGCTATGGGGTGAAACACCAGCCTGGGTTACCAAGAAGTTTCTGCTCCTCTCAGTTTCCAATGAGACACAAATCAGCAATCCCGTTTGGATGATGTTCTTCATGGGTGCAGCCATAGGAAAGGGCCTGAATGAGGAAATTTTTCAAGAACCAAGCCAACTCCTTAGATTCTATGATCAGATGGGAAGCACTCAGAACCTCAAATGCATAAGGCTCCCTTTCAGGTGCCAGGGAGTACAGTTGCCTTCTCACGTGCTACATTCTTGGTGACACTGGTTTGGCACCCTAGTATCTATGCACAGATCTGAGTCTACAGGTTGACAGAGGTAATCACTAGCATGATAGGAGCCCAGGAAGAGACCTTGTGTAACCCTGAACATTTTCACCTCCCCTCTTCTAGCTCCTGGGGCCTATGTGGACAAAAGAGCCAAAACATATCTTCCCCAAGAGCCCCGGTGAAATGCACATATTCCATAGAAGATAAGGAATTACTGTGAAAAGGGAGGAAACCTTTCTCTGTTGCATTTAAATGCATTCATTTTTTTTTTACCAGAATGAAGATTTCAGTAAATATCTATGATCTGATTTACTTTCACATGAAAAGTAGAAGATGGGATGCCACAAAGATCAGTAGAAGATGGGACATGGCCCACAGGGGGATCCCTACTGTAACACTCCAGAAGAGGAGAGATAGAGTGAGGAGATATCTGGGGAGTCCTGAACCAGCAGGATGCCCCTGAGTTTCCAAGTGGCCAATGAAGACAAATTTTACCAGTTTCTCAGCTTTGCCAAACTCCTAAACTGTTAGAGGAGATTCAAAGAGAATAAATGATGGCTTTGACTCTGTGACTTCAAAGGTCAACAGAAGGCTCATTCAAAAATAAAAAAAAGTCTAATTCATCACAAAAGCCATTCAACTGGAAGTTCAATCTGGTCAATCTGTTAACTCCAGGTAGCAGGATATGGATCTAATGACCTTTCATAGTACAGACATTTGACAAGGCTGTCCTTGAAGGACTGCACTAATTAAGATGTTACCAATTTTCTATGGAGCTAAAGGGAACTAAGACCTAGGAATATACCATGTTCCAATGGGCTCAACTCTTAATGTACACTCAGGGGTGACAGTTAATTTAAGTAGTGAAGTCTTACGCAAAGTCCTAAATAAAGACAGAGGTGGGACTACTCCAATTTCTGTGTCTGGTGAAAGACTCAAAGATCAACTGGATTCTTCAGATTGTCATACTATAGGTATTTCTGAAACATAGGAAGCATTGTACCAACAGAGCTGATGTACCTGGACATCTAGCATGGGGTAGATTCCTCAATCCCATGGCTGATCAGAAAATGCAGACCCAATATGGAGGGAAGCGGGAGAGATCTGACTATGATACTGGCGATGCTTACCAGGGAGCCCACATCTAGGATGGGAGATTCTCCTTGATCCCCTTGCATGTTCTGTTCACCATACATAGTTGACTTTTCCCCCAGAAGCTCTGTACTATGCTACAGAAATATGGGCCCAGGCCCAAATTTGGCCAAGATAAAATTAAGTACCCTGGAATCTGAAATACCAAGTGCTACCAGCTTAATCTTGATTAGAATGGTAGTTTTTTGGTTTTTCAGTTTAATAGAATATATATGGAGCCAAGAATTTTTTTAACACAACATAAAGCCTTAATTTTTTTTTTTAATATATCATGGAGCTCTCTGCTCCGTGCAGTCATTCAGGGACCCAGGCTCCTTCGATGTTGTGGTTCAAAGAATTTGGAGTTGGGGTTATGTCTATTCAAATTGATGGAAGATAAATACTGGTTCTGACATAGTCTGACAAGTCTCAGAATGATAAGTATCAAATTCTGAACTCCTTAGAACAGAAACTATGAAGGAACCTGGCACCAAGCTGAGCACAGAAAAGGTGCTCAGTGAGTGCTAAGTGGAAGACAGTGCATCAGTGAGGAAGCTCTACATGGTAGGAGTTTTGATTACATCAATAAGGCTGGAGGCTAGGCTTTGTATTTTTTTTAACCTCCCCAGGTTGTTCCACGGTACAGCTGCTGTCCAGTTCAGGATTTCTCTACCTCCGCACTCTTGGCATTTGGGCAGGATAATTACTTGTTTTGGAGGCTGTTCTGTGCATTCTAAAGTGTGGAGCTGCATCACTGACCTCCACCCACTAGATGCTAGTATCACCACCTCCCCAATTTTGATAATTACATATCTTCAGACATGGACAAATATCTCCAATAGGCAGAATCATTCCCAGTAGAGAAACACTAGTTTAGTCCAACTCTCATTTTACAGATGAAAGCCCAGAGAGGTCATTTGGCTAAAGTGCACATTAGAAGTCAGTCATGGAGCCCAGGTTTCAGACTCTTACATTGGCACCCTCTACCTCACTACATAGCCTTTCTTTTCCCTTTCATGAATGGTAGGACCTGTAGATTCTACTCACCTGGGAGTTCTGAAACCAGCTCACAGAATCCTAGAGCTTCTAGGCTGGAAAGGCATCAGGTGTAATTCCTTATTGTTCAAGACATAGTCTCTTCTTGGAAACTGATTAGAGATGGACAATCCAAAGTCTTTCTGCAGTCCATGTCAGGTTCTACCAGTTCATGGTTAAATATTCTTCCCATTGACCAAAAGGAACTTTCCCTAGTTTCTATTCAAGAATCCCCAGGCCAATCCTGACATCAAAGAATTGCAAATGTCTGGGGATAGGACTCAAGCCAAAATAAGATTAAAAAACTCATGGGTGATTCCAAAAGCAACTAAATTTGAGATGTATTGAGAGTTATTGATGTAGCTTCTACAAGATTTCAGAGTGACAGATAGTCAATAGCCCTATCTGCTTTATTTTGCCTCATTATTAGTAAGAATCTTCCAGTGCCCAGAGTGTGGGTCAAAATAGCCTTTGAGTAAGTCTATTGAGGGCTGCTGCCAGGACGAATAGAACAAGTGGCTTACACTGGCAGAAAACAGATTTTAAACATAACTTGAAGCCAGTGTGGCTGGAGTAGAGGCCTGTACAGGATCCAGGAAGGATACTAAGGAGGGTGTGTGCCTGCATGTCCAGTCTTGACAAAGGACTTGAAAGATGAGCAATGGGTCATCAAAGGATAAGATGGTGGAGAGGAGTTGGGACCCAGGGAGAGCCTGAAATAAGAAACTAATGTCTGAAAGAGTCTGCAGCCCTGAGTTACTCCAGGCTCAGGCCTTGAGGACAACAGTTTTGGAGCAGTAGCACAGTGCTATGGTTACAGGTGCCAGCTGTCACCCAGTCAGACCCCATAGGCTGAGATCTATTTCTATGGCTTTAGGAAAGTAACTTCTCAATGTTCTTGCCAAAAGATAAAAATAATAATATTCACAGATTGGTTAGGAAGATTGAGTGAGTTCATATGCACAGCACTTAGAACTGATGCTGGTTTGCAGGAGGTGTTCAATAAATGTTACCAGGTAGTGGTGGAGGTACCTGGGCAGGGAGTAGGTGGGCACTATGACCAGAGATGAGAGGATTGTGGAGAGTGAGAGCTGGGGGAGTGGAGGCAGGGCTCCCAGTACCATGTGTGGGATGTGCGTGGTTGATGTCATTTGGATCATTTACTCTCAGCTGTGTGTGTGGTGACTGGAGAGAAGACACCAGCAGCAGGCACACCAGGCTGCCTCATAGTCTAGATGTGACACAGCCCTCGAAAGCAGGAGCCTCTCCACACCCTTGGTTTTCCTGCCATTTCTATGCTAATTTTGCATTCCAGGTAACACCCAGAATTGAGCAGACAGCTGCCTTGTGTTATTGACAAATATTGACAGTCTTCTATGAAATCTAGCTTTTTTCTTTCGTGACATCACCTTATTTATATGAAATGGCAAAAACGGGCTTTCCAGCAGCCCCTTGGAAGAAAGAATCAGCCGAGCATAGAAAGCAGTATCTGGCACCCAGAAATGATGGCACTAAGTCTGGGCGGGAAGACCATCCATCTGCCTCCCTCGTGGATCCTCCCAATTCCTCCCACTGTTGGTTTCCCTCCTGCCTCTAAGCTTTTCTGACAGATTTCATTCTCACACACTATCATCCAACAGAGCTAAGGCTCTAGACCAGTCATCTCTTCCCATCCCAAATGTTCTGGGCCACAATGAATCAAGGTCTTTCCTCCTCAAGGTCTCAGAGTAGCATTTTTCTCCTGATTCTACCACCCATGACTGTTTATGCTAATATTGATTGCACGGCTACAAATGGTCAGTTTTGCTGTTGCTGGGCTCTTCTGTAACTGAAAGCCCCCATATTCCTAGAGCCTGGTCCACATCCAAGTCCTTTAACACAGGATCACAGAGCTCATTAGAGGCCCCTGTATGATCTGAAGATTCAGAGAGAGAGGGCTGCTTACAGTGTAACTATGATTTAGGTCTTGAACTAGAACAAGAAGTTTCTAACTGCTCATTCAGCAGAAACTGCTTACGCTCCAGCTTCTCCTTCTCATGGACCAGAGAATTTGGTGAGGGGGGGGAATGTCCCCCACAGCTGCTGAGCTCAGGGTCAGGATGGTGCTTACTGTTACACAAAGCAGCATGGGTCCCCGGATAATCCACCAGATTTCCTTATTCTCATTTTTTGCCCAGCACCTAAGGACAAAGAGCAGGCAGGAGAAAACTTAAAAGGGAGACAAGGATGAATGTCAAAGTCTCATGCCCTGTGGAAGAAGAATGTTTGCCTTCAAGCCTCGCCTTCTACACTTGTTCTCCCAAGAGATAAGACAGGGAGACAAGAAGGATAAAATCTTTTGCACTGGTACTGTTGATGTTCCTTACCATGAAATTGGTCTTCAGTGTTACCAGCTCAGTGCATGAATCCTTCCACATTTTTTCTCCATGTACATACAGCATAACCTTAATTATAGTTTTTATTACTTCACTAAACAGTTTACTTTTAATTTTACTAACATATGTGCATATATATATATATACATATATATGTGTACACATATACATAGTTATGGTTATTTGGAGAAAAATTAGATTACATTATTGTACATTATATAATATACATTATTCAGCAGCAGGTTTAAAAAGTCAAAAGATATAATGAACTAAGTGCCAAGCATGGTGGTACATATCTGTAATACCAGTTACTCAGAACAGGCAGATCACCAGTTCAAGGCCAGCCTAGGCAATATTAGTGAGACACAATCTCAGAAATAAAATACAAACTAAAGGGCTGGGAGCATGACTAAAGAGAGGGAGAGCATGTGCCTAGAATGTGCAAAGCCCTGGGTTCAATCCTCAGTACCAGAAAGAAAAAAAGAACTAATTTGTTTTTTAATAATGTCTCATAAAATTCTACAATATAGGTGTGCCACAATTTGCTCAATGGTTCTCATATTGATGGTATTCGGGTTTTTCGCTTGGTTTGCTTTTGTTCCTTCATTGTAAACAGTGCTGTGGTAACTATTTCCAGGACAATGCAAATGTCCTAGCAATACACAGCAGCACAGCTAATCTGTACAGCATCTTCATGATGATAATCTGCATGTTCACTAAATTAATAAACTACTACCATAATTTTGATACTTATCTATATCCCTAGTTATATTCTAGATGGACTATGTGGGAGGTTGGATGTTCTCTTTGGAAAAATGGTGTCATTCCTTGTATCTGGTCACAAATGGGAATAGAAGAGTAAAAACAATTGAATTACTTACCCTTCATTCTCGAGGTGTGCGCGGGCGATCCCCCAGGGCACCACAAAGAGCACGGGGAAAGCTATGGGGAGAACATGGAAGCATAGTTAGTAGAAGCTGGTGGACCAAGCCTGCCTGCCTCCCACCCCAGCCTGAGGGGGTCCAGCACAGCCGGTGAAAGCTTATAAAAATCCAAATGTAGAACCATGGACTGTGAGTGCAGGAGAAAGGTATGGTGAAACAGGCCCATCCATTGCTTAACGGTCAGGGTAAGAGAAGAGTCACAAGCTGTTTGCAGTAAATCCGTGGGCGTTAGCCAAAAGTTACTCAATTGCAGTCTCAGGTTATTTCCTTGGAATCCTGCAGCATTCCATTCTCCAAGGGTTTGTGGAGTTAAGGGTTCCAGATACCGGTATTCGTCATAGTTTTAAAATAAAACAACCTCATCTTGAAGACTGAAACACTGAATGTTTATGTCCTCCCAAATTCCTGTGTTGATGACCTACTCCCAATGTGATTGCATTTGGAGATGAGGGCTTTGAAGGTAACCAGGTTCAGATCAGGACATGGGTGGGATCCTCACGATGGGATATAGTACCTCTATAAAAATGATGAGAAGGGCTATGTGTGGTAGCTCACAACTGCAATCCCAGCTTCTCAGGATGAGGAGATTGGGAGGATTGTGGTTGGAGGCCAGCCCAGGCAAAGGGTTAGAGAGACCCTACTTCAACCAATAAGGTAGGCATGGTGGTCCATACCTATAATCTCAACCCATCAAAAGCCATAAGTACAAGGACTGCTGTGCAAGGTCAGCTCTGGGCAAAAACATAGCTAGCAACAATGTGAGACCCAGTTTGAAAAACAACCAAAGACAAAAGGGCTGGAGGCATAACTCAAGTGGTAGAGCATTTGCCTAGCAAACACAAAACCCTCCACACCCCCATGTGAGGATACAGCCAAGATGGCAGCTGTCTGCAAGCCCTTGCCAGAAAGATAGCTCTTATCAGTATCCAATCATGCAGGACTTCTCAGCCTCCAGAAGCAATCTTCAACATCTGATGCTTAAGCCACACAGGTATTTTGCTATGGCATTGTGACCAGACTAATACAGTTGGAAACAGGGTAAGAGGAATGTTACCTGACTCCACCAAAGACCTCTCCATGTGTGAGTGTGTGCACTGGGAGACACCCACATATGTGTACATTCTCCCCTCCTCTCCTGTTCTCTCCTCTTCTCTGCTATTCTCTCCATTCCTCTCCTCTCCTCCTCTCTTCCTCTCTTTTCTTCTTCTCTCCTCTCTCTCTGTGTCTCTTTTCTTCAGAATCTCTTATTATTGAGGAATTATCTGTCCCACAAGTCCCCCTCCAGTTAGACTTCTTACTTGAACTGAACTGAAGGCTCTGTTGGGATCCCATGTTCTGATAGCTCCCCAGGAGAGGAGGCAGAGGGTCATGTCACTCACCCCAACCCACCACCAGGTATCTGGGCCACAGCCGCCTTTCAGGAAGCACCGTGGGCTCCAGCAGCGCGTGGAGGTAAAGGCCTTCAACCAGGAGCCACAAGTGGTTGGCACCCACGAAGTAATGCAGGAGGACTTGGACTAAGCGGCAGGAGGGGGACATCTGTAGAAGGCAGAGCACCTGAGGGTGAGTCCTGGCTTTTCCAGCACCCCCGCTTGAGAGTGAGCAGAGCAGAGTCTCCCCAGGCACAGCCCTTCCCCTCTCCCCCAGGCCCTTACTGACCACCTCAGAGAGGTTAGCAATCATATAAAATGTGAATATGGCTTCACATAGCTTTTGAAGACCAGCTCTTCCTTATCATTCTGGACATTTCCAGAGAAACAAAAGCAAAAAGAATGGTCATCAACAGCCCTAATAGAGACACTGAAGTGTCTGTTCTCTAGCCTCAACTAAATATCTTCACGTGATTGGGAATTATGAAATTGACTTCTAAATAACCCATGGCTCAAAGAAGAAATTATAACAGAAATTAGAAATTTTTCCTGAACTGAACATAAGGAACATACTGTACACTAAGACTTATCTGCAGTTACTATCAAGCCTGAAATGAAACTTATAGTCTTAAATACATTTGTTAAAAAAGAAAAAGGCTGAAAATCAATTACCTTAAAATCATGTCCAAAAAGTTAGAAAAAAGAATAGCAAATTAAACCCAAAGAAAGTAACTGGAAGGAATTAATAAAAATAAAAGCAGAAATTAATGAAAATGGAAACATGTAATTAAAAGTCTCGATAAAACTGAGAATCTTCTAGCAAGGATGATCAAGAGGTGAAAGAGAGAGTGAAGACAAACATAACATAAGAAACGAAGATAAGCATACAATTACTAGCCCAATAGACTTTTAAAAGATCTGAGGAGAATATCACAAAAAATATGCCAATGAACTTGAAAAGTTGATGAAATATGAAGACAAAATCTTAGGAAAAACTCATTACTACCACTGACACCCCCCCAACAAAATATAACACCTGAATATAATATTCATGATGAATCCATAGCTTAAATCCTCCCAATATAGAAAACTCTGGGCCCAAATGGCTTCACTGGTATAATCTATCACACATTTAAAGAAGAAATAATATAAATCTTAAATAAATTCTTCTAGAGAACAAAAAAAGATGAGACACATTCCCATTTGTTTTAAGAGGGCAACATAAACTTGATAGATAAACCTGGCAAAAGCATGATAAGAAAAGAAAATGACAGGCAAATCTCTCCCACGAATGTCAATGAAGTAATGCTAACCAGAGCACAGTATATGCAAATGGAATCCAGCAATATAGGAGACAAAATGATCCATCAAAACTTCGTTCAGTCAATCCCAGGAATGCAAGGTTAGTTTAATAGGTTACTGCATTATTAGTAGGAAAAAGGAAAAGCTACTTTTATAGATGTGGATCTCAATGTGGGAAAATCCTTGCTGCCTTAAAAAATTGTAATTGTGAAAAAGATTGGTCTACTCAAATTCTTCTGCTTATAGATAGAAAAATTCCTTCCCAAGGACACCCAACAGTGGTGGTGAGTATGTTAACCTTCATATTTCTTACCTGGACCCCTCTGGGGGGACATTGTGTTTCAGGTCACACACTGCTCTCTAACAGGAAAGTTTTGGGTGTCCCTTCAGCTCCCTGTTCCCCTCCCCAGCCCCATCTACCGTCTCTCTGATTCCCAGTACTAACCCCTCAAGTAGGAGGGCCAATTTAGGTGGAGGGAGGGGATTACCTCAGACTGGTAGGACATCCACCCCTTCTCACTGTCAGGCCTCTTGGAGTAAGAGTTGTGGAACACGATGTCTTTCACCAACACTGCGAGGGCTCTTAGGATGAATGAAGCAAACAAGTTCATGTGGATGTAGTTGCGTGTGCAGTGCAGCTTTCTGTACAAAGAGAAACAAACATGAGTGCTTTCCCTCAAGAAAGAATGGCTGGGACCCACAGGTCCATGCCTGACCTGCCTGTGGATGTTACTACACAGTTATATCACAGGGTCTCCAGAACTGGACTGCCAGCTTATGTACACTGACTTCTCTGGGCCTCATTTTTCTCATTTTTAAAATGGGGATAATAATTGCAGTCACCTACCTGACATGTCCCACAAGCCAGATCAGTTTCCAAGCCATGAACATGAGTGTGGACTTGTGGGCACCCTCGCTCCTTGCTAATTCTAGAGAAGGGTCCTCTTATTACCCTCATTTTATAAATGGCAGAACTCAAGCAGAAGGGTTAAGTCACCTGTCTAAAGTTGCGGGGAAGCAACTGGTAGAGCTAAGAATCAGACCCAGAAACTCTGAGGCCAGGGCTGGGAGCCAGGGGTACACCCGTAATCCCAGCTACTCAAGAGGCAGAGATCAGGTGGATCATGATTCAAGGTCACTCTGGGCAAAAACTTCGATAGACACCATCTCAACCAACAAGCTTGGCCTGATGATGCTTGCCTGTTATCCCAGCTATGTGGGAGGCATAGAGGAACCATAGCCTGAAAACAGCCCTGGACAATAATGTGAAACCCTATCTGAAAAATAACTGAAGCAAAAGAGGACTGAGGGCGTGGCTCAAGTAGTAGAGCTCCTGTCTAGCAAGTGGAGGTCTTGACTTCAAACCCCAGTACCACCCCCCAAAAAAAGAAACTGAGGCCAAAGTATGGCTCCCTGAGGCTTTGCTGCCTCTGAGAATAAAAGTATTTATCTCAGTTAAATTCTGGAATTTAATTTAATTTGGGCTGGAAGTGTGGCTCAATCAGTAGAGCACTTGCCTCATAAGTGTAGGGCCCTGAGTTCAAACCCCAGCACCACCAAAAATTGTATAAAGTGCATGTAATGAGCACCCAAAAAAATGTCACTTTCATTACCCCTCCCAGGAGCCTCCTGCTGGCTCTTTGTCATAAAAGTTGATGTGACACTGTGAGTCTTCCCTCTGTAGCCAAAACAAAAACAAAAACAAAAAAAAAACATACTTTCTATGCAGCCTCTACCCCATCTTACTTGCTTTCAAGCTATTATGTTTTTAATTTCCAAAAAGGACTTGGGGTAGATTCTTGTGTTTTATTTACACTCATCCTTCTCTCCAATCAGCCTGAGGACTATGTAAGGGGAGGGACTGGGACTTTACTCTTCCTAGAGCCTGAGGCAAAACTCCTGGTGGTGAAGGTCTATGATCCCAGCTTGGGATCCCAGTTTGATGGACCCCAGTTTGGTTGATATTATTTATTCCAGGGCCTGGAAGCTCTTTTCTCCTAGCCTGGTTCTGGGACTTTGGGAAGAAGGTGTATGGAAGGAAATCACAGGAAGAGGGCCTGGGAGATGGAATTCTTCCATAGCTCAAGAATTGCTCTCCCAGTGGGTAGATGGTTATGACTCTGCTCCCTGGATCCATAAGGTCCTGAAATTGTGAACTAAAATGAGAAGACCTGGGGCTAGTAGAGCCCAGGTGGAGGCCCATATCCTGGTCTCCTGCCTCTGTGTTGAATACTCACTCTGCTGGATTTAGGTTCTCAAACGAGCCCAGACTGACTCAACCTCGGAAGGCAGGGTCCATAAATACCTCACTTGGGAGATTTCTAAAAATGTGGTTTAGTAAAATGCACGCGTTTTGGATTGTGAAAGACAGTGCAAGGAAATGACGATGCTTAGACCTTGGGTTGCTTGGCTGTGGTCCTTGCTCCATTGCCCGCCAGCTGTGAGATCCTGGGCAGCTTCCTTCATCTCTCCATATTCCAGTTAACTCACATCTCAAATGGGGGCTATACAGACACTAATCTCCTAGGATTACAACTAATGTTCATTCGGATTAGGAAGAGACTGGAATGATGTAATGCATGTAGAGTGCTGGCGGAAGCCCTTCAATAATTTACAGTTTACTGAGCCCCAGAGCCCTGGATTAAAATCTCAGCTCTACCACTCACCTGCAAATTGCTTAATCTCTTCTATAAAAATAATCTCTTCTATAAAAATAGAGCTGTGGTGAGCATGGGCTCTGGTGGTAATGGGTATGACCAGGGATTTGGACCAGGGATAGGCATACTAGTGGTATCTAATCCAAAACAGGCCAAGTCAGTGTCAGGAGTCCTGGATTCAAGTGCTAGCTGTGTATCCACCTGGCTTTATCAGTACTTGGATATTCCTTTCTTCCCATTGTCTGTAAAATGGGATGGATACACCAGACTCTCTCAAGTCAGTACCAGCTCTGATGGTCCATGACATCATCCAGCTCAGTCTTGTACAGCCTTCTGGAGGTAGCCACTGAACAAATTACACGATACATGCCCGATCACAGGTCTGCAGAAGTTCTACTCACCGAAGAAACAGGAAGAGGGTGAGAGCCAGGAAGAGGGAGATAAGAGAGAGGGAGTATCCCACGGTGTACATCAGCTGCAAGGTGGACAGCAAGGCATAGTGATCCACCTGAACACAGAGGAAGAGCAGCTGTGACCAAGACATAGTCCAGGACCCCAGCTCCACGAACAGAACCACCAAGAGCCTAGGCATAGACTGAAGCATCCCCTTGTCCTCCAATCTGCTTTTAATCTTTCCTTCCCTTTCCTTGTTGATACTCAAGTAGGACAACTTAGACTGGCCTCTGAGATGAATCTGAACCCCAACAAGAACCCACAGAGAGTCTCATCCTCTGATTGGACCCACAGCCCAGCATGGACACACCAATCAATCATAAAGGAAGTGTGTCCAGAACAAAAGGATAGCTTGGGAGAGAGGACAGGCTCTTTGCCCATGGAGCGATGTCCTGGGAGTCTGTGGGTCCTTCTCCCTGAAGGATGGAGCCAGATTTCTGTCTGGCTGACTCTCTCCTCAAGTTACTTCCTAAGGTGGCCTCTTAGAAGAAGGCCCAACGGAAGAGTGCGATGTCTTCTCTGAGTCCCAGGACAGTCTGATGGCTAACTGTTAATTCTGTTACAAAGTGTGGTTTTCCAGTGCAGCCCCACTTTCTCACTCAGCCTATCAAGATCACGTTTCTTAACGGTTTTTGTACAAGAACCCACACAAATATACTCCTTCCTCACTTATGTTTTGAACTTATTTATATAACTTTACTGACTTTATTGAAGCATAATTGAGCTGCAATAAACCACATGTATTTAAAGGATAAAACATTGAAATTGGGCAAATGAATAAATCTTCGCTTTTATCACCACAATCAAAACAGTGAACATTTCCGTCACCTGTCAAAAGTTTTCTCATGACCCTTTGTAATACATCTCCCCCCCCACATCACCTCATAACTTGGTAAACAGATTAGTTTGCATTTTCTCAAATTTTATGTGTTTTGGAATATTATGTGCTTTTTGGTCAGGCTTGTCTCACTCAGAATACTTATTTTTGAGATTCATCCATGTCATAGCAAATACCAACAAGTCCAGTCATTGATCCACATGAAGATATCACATTCAAACCCATAAGTTAAACAACAATAAGCTAACATGCAAGATTGACTATGGTCCTGCAGCATTTATCCCCAGGGTAAGGGTAACAAATATCTTCTGACTGAATAAAATAAAAACTCGGACACTCTAATTTTATATAATTTTGGACACTGATTTTATATGTAAATAGTGATATATATCTAGAATACCATGAAAAGTTACATTGGAATTAACTTTAACGACTCCGATTATATTTTCCTTCACATTTTATTGATTGTCCATAGATAATAGCTTCCAACATTTTGATTTTGGTAGCTTAGTCATCCAAAATTTTTTGTCAAGTAATTTAATGGCCTACAAATAACAATTAAATCCTTTATGTATTAATCATCAAAAAATATATATATATCAACAGTCCATTTTTATTGCCAAGTAGCATTCCACTGTGGCTCTACTGCCTTTACTCACTTGTCTATTGATGGACATTTGGGTTGTTTTCATTTTGGAACTTTCACAAATAAAGTTGCTATGAACACTCCTTGTGAGTCTTTGTGTGGACATAGGTTTCCACAGAAATAAATACCTAGAAATAGAATGGTGGTGGAGTGGAGGGTATGGTTTAATGTCTTAAGAAAGTGCCAAACTGTTTCCTAAAAAATTTGTTCCAGTCTATATCCCCACCAGCCATGAACGAGAGCTCCTCTGCCTTCTACCAACACATCATACAACCAATCTTAAATTTTAGCCAATCTAATGGGTAGCTTAGTAGTATTTCCCCAATGAGTAACAATATTGAGATTCTCTTTGGCCTCTGAGTATCTTGCTTGGTCAAGGAGCTATTCAAAACATTTGGCCATCTTTTAAATCAAGCTGTTCATTTTCTTACTTTATATAGTCTAGATACCAAATCTTTTCACAAATGTGTGTTTTGCACACATGTTCACTCATTCTGTTGATTCCTCTTTATTTTCTCAGCAGCATCTCTGGAACAGCAGCTTTTGATTTTCCAATTTGTCAACTCATTCTTTCCCAATTTATGGTTTTGCACTCTACTTTTGAAATCCAAGGGCATTAAGATTTCTGGTTATTTGTTCCAGAAGCTTGATAAATTTTTGTTCTGACATTCGAGTCTGTGATCTATTCCCAGTTAATTTTTATATGTGGTGGAAGGCAAGGTTTGAAGTTATATGTTTGTCTTTGTTTTCTTGCATTCAGTGTTCTGGTACCAATTATTAGGAAACATATTATTTCCCCATTGTGTTGCCTTGTCACCTTTGTCCCAAATAAATTGACTTCATACATGTGCATTTATTTTGGAACTCTCTAGTTTGTTTCATTATAATCTATATTTATCCTTAGGACAAAACTGCACTGTCACGATTACAGTATCTTTATATATCAAGTCTTAAAATCAGTTAGTGTTAGTCTTCCAACTTTGCTCTTTTTCAAAGTTATTTGGCTATTATCCTTTGTTGATCTCTACAAAAATTCTGCTGGGATTTTGATTGGAATTTCCTTGAAACTATGAATAAATTGAGAGATACTGGCATCTTAATTATATTAAAAGGCTTTGTTATATCCCTCAATTTATTTAGGTTTTAAAAATTTTTTGTTTAGCAATGTTTTATAGTTTTCAACCTTATAGATTCTGCCCATCTTTTGTCAAATATATCCCTATGTGTCTCATATTTTAATGTTGTCATAAATAGTACTTTCTTAATTTCAATTTTCAGTTGTTCATTGCTAATATGTGAAAATACAATTGGTTTTGAATTTGATCTATAACCTGCAATCTTGCTTATTATCAAAGCACTTGTAGTCGATTTCACAAATTGGGGCATTGGTTATACTATTCATTAATGTTTCATTCACATTTATCTTGTCTTTTCAAATAGACTAAAAACATCCTGAATGTACAGAAGTATTTTGTTTCTACACAGAGTGGTGTGGTTTCTAAAAATTGATAATTCAGGTGTCATATCAAGACTTTATTGAGTCATTTGGACATCATTTGTTTTATTGGCAATAATGAAATTAATGATATAATAAAATTACCAAATTGTTTCTGAAGTATTACTCCTAAAACACAAATGTATGTTTTATGCAAACAGATCAGGGTAAATATTTGAGTTTTTTTGTTATTGTTTGTCAATGTTTTAGCTAAGGTTTTCAAGAAACAGGTCCTGAGACAAGAACTGGAGTGCAAATAGTTTGTGTGGAAAGTGAAAACGTCATCATTTGGGAAAGGGAGTGGTAGGGCAGGACACATAAAGGGTGTGTTATTAAGCCAGTTGTGGGGGAAGCTCTATAAACGTCAGGATTACCCACTGAAGATCCAGTAAGGTGGGGTATTTAAACACCAACTCCTGCCAGTCATTGGCTGAGGGATACCCCTGGCTGATATTAATTCCTTGGCACTCTGGTCTGCATTTTAGCAAATGGGCTTCAGGAAAGAGGGAGCCAGCAAAGAAATGCATGTACTAGTGGTTAGAAGTCAGACATTGTTGAAGCAGAAAGGCTGGGGGCATGGTTCAAGTAGTTGAGCACCTTCTAGCAAGCATAAGGCTCTGAGTTCAAACCCTAGTACTACAAAAAAAAAAAGAGAGAGAGAGAGAGAAGTTGGGTATTGTGTGCTGAACTGATTGCTACAGGGAGTATGACAGGGCACCAATAGCATCTGCTACAGTTGGTTAAACTGTGTTCCCTTAGAGAGTTTTCTTACATTGTAATCTACATCTAGTTCACTGCCAAAACCTGGGCACTTCCCTAGAGGCTCCAAAACATCCATCTCCAGCTTACTCTTAGTACCACAAGTGAATCTGAACTACTTAGACACCTTTACGAAATGCCAGGGTATAATAGGAATCCAACATGGAAATCATATTCACATACATTGCTGAAGGAAGGGTGAGATGGTATAACATTTATGGAGGGAACTTTATATATAATGTATACATTTAATCCAGTGATCTCATTTCTAAGAATCTTTCAACAGATATCCTGCCATAAAAAAGAAACAACATACACATACAAAGTATTCACCATGACATTGTTGGCAATAAAAGATTGTAAATAACCCAAATGGACATAGGAAAATGCTGAATAAACTGTGATAGATACATGGATGCAGTAAAATATATGTCTAGGAACTGAAATAAATTATTTTTAGGATATGCTGTCAAAGTGAAAAATATAAGATACACAATAGGGTAGCTGGTATATTACTTTCTGCATAAGAAAAGTGGGGAATAATTATTTATATTATTGCAAAGTGGGGAATTTTTATATTATTTAGTTTTGCAAAAAGAAACACAAGACATATAACTTAATAAAACAGAGAAAGAATGAGCCAGAAAAGTTAAAATGGTTATCTACAAAGAGTGGGTTGGAGGAAAGTGATAAGAGCAAGATAACTTCCTATGTAGTTTTGGCTTTCAAACCCTACCAATATTTTATGTGTTAGAAAGTAAAGTCAAAGAGAAAGAGTGAAAAAGGTAAATAATATCTTAATTTTAAAGCTATTTCCTATGTATTATACTAAAAGGTGAATGAATGCTTATGATAATGATATTAGGAAGCAGATTCCACTGAAAGAGAAAAGATACATTACATATAAGGTAAAAGAAAGTAAACCAAGGTTCTAAATGGCAAATTTAAGTCAGGATTATCAATATGACATGTTCATTTTTTTAAAAAAATTTTTAACTCCGACTGTAGAATTCTGTACAATTATAATACTAAAGAGGACAGCTTGCACTTAGATTTCCAAAACCATTTCTTCACTTAAAGAGCCAAACACTCCTTGAAGAAATAGCTGATTCCAGGCACAAAGGGAAACTCGAGAATGAGCTTAAACCACCTGTGCCAGAAAATAACCAAGTGCTCAAAGTACTGAGGGTCTAACAAAAGCACATAACAGCCACTTTGCAGGGTTTCACTAGCTGAATCTCGAAAACTTTGATCATCAAAATGAGCCAGGCATGGAGGTGCACACCTGCAATCCCAGCACTCAGGAGGCAGAGGCAGGAGAATCACAAGTTCAAGGCCAATCTGGGCTACACAGTGAGTTCCAGATCATCCTGGACTTCATAGAAAGACCCTGTCTTTAAAAACTAAAATAAAAAAAGAATATAACCAAGTAAAAAGACAATTGATAAGGCCATAGAGATATCCAACCAGGAATGGGGTGGGAGAGCTCTACTTTGCAGAGGAATCCCAGCTAGTATGTACAAGAGGAAAGATAAAATTTAACAGATTCACACGAGCATCACTGATTAACGCTGAAACTCTGATGAAGGGCAGCTAAGGAACGAGATAAACACAGAACCATAGCATTACCCTGCTGATTATTTAGTAACTACAAAGGAAATACCTGACTATCTCTACATTGACCAAATGTAAAATGATTTTAGTGCAACATCTGCCATTTTGGTCCACGATGTATTGCTATACGAGAGACACAGTGCCTGTGAAGTTTAACTTGAATCTCATCAAACCTCCAAGTCTAACTCCCAGTGCATGGGAAATACAGAGAATGGAGGAACAAGTTTAATGACAACCCAAGGAAACTCTCAAGCAAGCCCAGGATGTGGGACGTTCTACAAAAACCCCAATGATCTCTTCAAAAAGCCAATGTCATTGGAGTAGAAAGTAGAGAAGACTGTTCTGGATTAAATGATACTGCAGTGATATAAAACTAAATGCCAAATATGAACTGGGATAAGATCCTGGTCCAGGGCAGAAAAGCTAGAAAAATTGGGGAAAACTTGGAGATGGATAAAACAGATGATAGGAGACATCACGGTTAATTTCACTTGGCTGCGATTGTGCTAGTGTCGTTATGTGGACTTATGTCTTTCATCTTAGGAGTTACCTGGCCAATACTTAGGGGTCAAATCTCATGGTATATGAAAACTATTTTCAAATATTTCAGAAAGAGACAGAGTGAAAGCAATTATGACCAGATGTTAATATATTTTGAATCTAGATAATGGATAATTTATTGTAAGTTATTGATAAAAATTGAAATTATATTGAAAACTAAAATGTATCATTAAAATGATATGGCATTGTATTAGACTTTTCATTGCTGTAACAAAATACCTGACATAAACAACATATTTATTTTGGCTCAGGGTTTCAGAGGTTTCAGTCCATCACACAAGAAGATAATGGTGGAGCTGAGAAGCAGTAAGAAAGCAGAGAGAGAGAAAGAGAACATCTGTGCTGTGGGCTTTCTCCTTTTCATCCTTTATTCCACCTGGACCCTAGCCTATGGGATGGTGCCACCACAGTCAGGGCAGGTCTCCCTCCTTAGTTAATCCTCTCTGGAAAGGCCACAGACACACCCAGATGTGTGCTTTACTAATCTAGATATTTCTCAATCCAATCAATTTGACAATCAAGATTGATAGTTAAGAATGATTATTAAAAGGCCAGGCAAGGGGGCTCACACCTGTAATTTCAGTTATTCCAGTGACAGAGAGAGGGAGAATCAAGGTTTGAGGCCAGCCCAGGCAAAAAGTTAGCGAGATCCCATCTCAATCAATAAGCTTGGGTGGTGGTGTGTGCCTGTCATCCCAGCTATGCAGAAGGCATCCAGAGGAGGATGAAGGTCCAGACTGCTGGGGGAAAAAAATGTGAGACCCTGTGTGAAAAATAACTAAAGGAAAAAGGGATAGGGGAGTGGCTGAAATGGTAGAGTATCTGCCTAGCAAGCACAAGGCCCTTTGTTCAAACCCCAGTACATCAAAAAAAGAATGAGAATAATAAAAGAAAAATGAAAAAAAAAAAAAAAAGAATGATTGTTCAAATTATACCATGTACATAGATATCAATTAATAAACATATAACAATTAAATTCTGTATTTAAGAATAGAAAGCACTCTGTATAAGGGCAAAGAAAACATCTTGAAGTAAGATAAAATAACAATTTATTTCCATACCACTAAATACAATTCCATACCAAGGAATCTAAACATACTTGTTAATGCTTATGCATGTATACACACACCAGCTAAGAAGTGCACTTAACATGCATAAGTTGTTGTTAGCTAGAAGAACATAACATATTTTGCTTGCCAAAACTCCGAAGGGCAAAGATTTACTAACATTGGCCTTTTTTGGGCAAAATTTTGACCCACTATAAGAAACACAGGTAAACATGGCCAGAAGGTTTTTTGGTTGGTGGTTTTTTCTTTTTCTTTTTCTTTTTTTTTAAGTATTTAGATTCAATTTGCAGAGGGAAAGAGGCAGTGCCTTTGCCTTCATCCTCCTTTTTTTTTTTTTTTTTTTTTTTTTTGAGATAGTCTCACTATGGAGTTTAGGCTGGCCTCAAACTCAAGAACTTCCTGCTCGAGTCTCCAAGTACTAGGATTACAGATGTGTGCCCCATTCTCCTTTTCTAGAGAGAAATCCTTACTTCCTGTCTCTGAAAGTGCAGCCTTCAACTGTTGCTCTGCTGTCTCCACAGCAGACTGAACCCAGGTTCACAACTGCTAAACCCAGCTCCCAACCTTGAGCACATACACGAGTCAAATGAGGCACTTTAAAGTCATTAGTCATGCCCAGGCCCCATCGCACATCATTTGACTCAGAATTCATGAAACCTTTCATTCGACACTTATTAATTGCCTACTGTATGTAAAATGCATATTGTATATGCATAAAGGCTATTTTGTACCCTGGAACTAGGCCAAGGGTTTGGGAGTGGTATTTAATATGCCTCTGTTCTCAAGCTGTTTACAATAAAAGAAGAAAGATAAGAAATATACACGATTTGCTTAACTCAAGGCATGCAATTAGCATGACTATAATTGTGACAAAAGACAGGCAAATTCTTGAGATAAACTAAATCCAATCCAAGTACAGGTGCCACTTTGATCCCTTTAAGAGGTGTGACCCAACTACTGTACCTTATTTTTAACAAAGGTACTAAAAATATGTGATGGAGAAATGCCAGCATCTTCAACATATGTTGTTAGGAAAAGTGGTTATCCGTCTGCAAAAAATTGAAACTAGATCTATGTCTATCACCCGGTACTAGTATCAACTCAAAATGGATCAAGGACCTTAATATCAGACCCCAAACTCTAAAGTTGATACATGAAAGAGCAGGAAACACTCTGGAAACAATAGGTATAGGCAAGGACTTCCTCAACAGAACTCCGGCAGCTCAGCAACTAAGAGAAAGGGTGGACAAATGGGACTTCATAAAATTAAAAAGCTCCTGCACAACAAAAGAAATGGTCTCTAAACTGAAGAGGCCACCCACAGAGTGGGAGAAAATATTTGCCAGCTACACATCAGACAAAGGACTGATAACCAGAATATATAGGGAACTTAAAAAACTAAACTCTCCCAAAATTAATGAACCAATAAAGAAATGGGCAAGTGAACTAAACAGAACTTTCTCAAAAGAAGAAATTCAAATGGCAAAAAAAACATGAAAAAATGCTCACCATCTCTAGCCATAAAAGAAATGCAAATCAAAAACCACACTAAGATTCCACCTCACTCCTGTTAGAATAGCCACCATCAAAAACACCACCACCAACAGGTGTTGGCGAGGATGTGGGGGAAAAGGAACCCTCGTATACTGCTGATGGGAATGCAAGCTAGTACAACCTCTCTGGAAAAAAATTTGGAGGCTTCTTAAAAATCTAAACATAGATCTGCCATATGATCCAGCTATCCCACTCCTGGGGATATACCCAAAGGAATGCGACACAGGTTACTCCAGAGGCACCTGCACACCCCTGTTTATTGCAGCGCTATTCACAATAGCCAAGTTATGGAAACAGCCAAGATGCCCCACTACTGACTAATGGATTAAGAAAATGTGGTATTTATACACAATGGAATTCTACTCAGCCATGAAGAATAATGAAATCTTATCATTTGCAAGTAATGGATGGAACTGGAGAACATCATTCTGAGCAAGGTTAGCCAGGCTCAAAGACCAAAAATCACATGTTCTCCCTCATATTCGGACTTTAGATCTAGGGCTAATACAGCAATGTGATTGGACTTGGGTCATATGATAAAGCGAGAGCACACATGGGAGGTATGAGGATAGGTAAGAAACCAAAAAACATGGTAGTATTTGAGGTCCTCACTGCAGAGGAACTAATACAGAAACTTTAAAACAGCAGAGATCAATATGAGAAGGGGATCAGGAACTAGAGAAAAAGTCAGTTAGAGATGAATCAATTTAGAATGTAACACATTTATACATGGAAGCAATGCTAGGAATCTCTCTGTATAGCTATCCCTATCTCAACTAGAAAAAACGCTTTGTCTTTCTTATTATTGTTTACACTCTGGCTTCAACAAAATTAGAGATAAGGGCAGAACAGTTTCTGCCTGGAAGCGAGGGGGTAGTGGAGAGAGATGGCCCAAACATATGATTAAATGAGAAAAAAAATAAATAAACAAATAAATAAATAAATAAAGAGGTGTGACCTCCTGCCACATAATAAAATTATACAGAGAATACTGAATTCTGCCAACTCAAACCAGGTAATAAAATTTGAAAGAGGTTTAGGAAGAATGACCTGAGGAAGTAAGGATCTATTGGAAGGCCATTTGTTCCTATGGGAAGACAGTATAGGCTTAAGAGAGTCATGGTCATGCCAGCTACCACTGGCCTCTAAAGAAACTGAGTCACAGCCAAGGTGGGGAATGACAGACCCGCAATGAATTAGGACCAAATAATCAGGTAATGGAGTATCTTGAACCTGGGAAAGATCAACCCCCACAAAGGATATGGACTTGAGGCTCAATATGTTGGCAAGAGTGAAAAAAATATCACCCTCACAGACCCCACCATGTGCTCATGCTGACTTGTGACAGCCAGTTGGAAAACACAGCATTATTAAAAATCAAACTAAGTCCTGCCTGGGGATTGGTACCAGTAGGAGAGGGGAGGATGTAAGGAAAGGGTGTGGGAGGGTGAATGTGGTGGAAATATTACGTACTCATGTGTGAAAATGGAAAGATGAGACCTGTTGAAACTATTCCAGAAATAAAGGAAAGGGAAGGATAAAAGAGAATGACTGGGGGGGGGGTGAGTTTAGCTATGATATATTGTAAGAATTTTCTAAATGTCACAATGTATCCCCAGTACAACAATAAAATGATAAAATAAACTTTGGTACCTAAAAATTAAACTATATAAATTTACAATGAAATAGATTATATAGAAAACAAAAGTAACAAATACTCAAAACTCATCCCTTGCTAGTTATTTTTTTACATTGTACATTCAATATTCTTGGGATTATTTATGCGCTTACATCTTCCTGAAGGAAACACTGTCTAATGGTGGCTACTGTGTGTCTTTCCCCTGTACTGCATTCAGTGACAGCACACTGACAGCTTGGAACTGTGGGGGTATTTTACACCACAGGAATTGGCAAGTGTTACAAATCAGAGCCTTTCTTTTTCCAGGGGGAGAAGGAGGGAGCCAGTTGTTAGACATTCACTAACACACTCCACCACGGGTACTGATAACCAAAACAAACAAATCTTTGGCCTATAAGCAACCATGTCCCCTGAGGTAGAAACCCCTACTTCCTTGGGCCAGTTTCCTTAGTATGAAAGTTTTCATTTTTGTCCCAACCATGAGAACATTTAACCAAACTAATACATTTATTCAGATATAGGATTTTTAAAAATATTATGAAAAATTCCAAACATCCAGCAAATTTGAAGGAATTTTATAAAGAAAGAATCCCTGTATACCCACCACTCAGATGCTACCATTAAGCTTGTATCATCATATAGCTGTCTGTCCATGCTTAATTTAGAGATTTTTAAATTACTTGTGCAATATGTATGTAATTGGTATTGATACTTACAGAATGTGGTATATTAGAGAATTTAATAGATTAGTATTATAGATCCAACATGAAATACGTCAATAAGCACTTGGTTTTAAATTTTAAGTTGACATATTTAAGAAAAGACTCACCATATTTAAGAATTAAGAAAGATTTGCTGTAAACAGTTAAAATATTTAAAAGTTAAAGCATTTAATATCTTATATGTACTTACCCCACTTAAAATGTAAAAGGGTATTTAAATAACTAGTGTCTAATTGGCAACAAAAATTAATCAAATACCTCCTTAGAGGTGTTAAAACTTTCTCTCTCTCTCCATATATATATATAGTTTTATGGTTTATTATTCTATTTATAAATATGTAAGTATATATCACCAAAAACTTAGTCTTTGATTTTTGAAAATCAAATTAAATGTTAGATTTTTAAACCCCAATGCAGTGACTCAAGCATGGGGCCCTGAGTTCAAATCCCAGTACTACTGGGAAGAAAAGTATCCAGTGTAGAAAAGCCACTGTTAGAGATGAGAAATTTCTGTAGACAGGTACACTGTGATTACAACCTTAGGTGAGGAGCAGAGAGAGGTCCATGGAGGAAGAGAAAATTTTTCTGTAGAGGACCAGGGAAGACCTTCCGAGAAGAAATGCAGTAACAGTAACTACCAAGTGCCTAGTGAGTGCCAGGTATGGCTTAATACTTCCTCATGCGTTACCCTTCAAGCCTCACACTTCAAAATGTCCCCAAAAGACACGTGTAAAGGCTTGGTCACCAGCCTGTGGCATTGTTAGGAGATGATGGAACCTTTAAAAGGCAGAGTTTAGTGGGAGGAAGTTAGGTCCTGGGGATGTGCCTTATAAGAGAATGGTAAGATCCCACCCCTTCTTCTCTCTTTGCCCTCTGACTGCAGCAAGGTAAGCATCTTTCACCACCATGATGTCCTGTGCCACCCTGGACCCAAAGGCAGCAGGCCAAGTGGCCATAGATCAAAACCTCTTAAACCATGTGGCCAAAATAAACATTTCCTCTTTCTAAGCTGATTGTCTTAGGTATTCCTTGCAGTAATGGAAAATGACTAACACACAAGCCAAGCAAACAAAGCACATTATCAACTGTCTTAAACATGCCTCAGGCAAGCTAGGTGGTCAGGTCACATAGACTGTGTTTCTAGAATTGAACTCCTTGACTTCCCCTCATCCCAAACTTTTAAAATACTTTTAGCATTTGGTGGGAGAATATTATAACATCTAAAGAACTTCAAAATCCAACTATATGATGAAAAAAGTTAGCTAGAATTTAAGGAGTGAGAGAGAAGTTTGCAGGGTCAAGTTAGGAAGATAAAGAATTAGGAAGGGAAACATCTAGAACTCGAGATTGAAAGGCAAGACCTCTTCTGTGTCCCCCATCTCAGTGGGGGACGTTTCAAATCTTCTCACAGGTCCAAGCCAGAAACCCAAGATCTTGGCACCCTTGACTCTACCAGGTACTCTTGGCATCCAGTGCTCCCCCTTGGAAACCTGCAAACCATCTTTGCCTTCCCACTGGCATTCTACTCATACCTGGACTGAATGACTGAGAGGGGTCCTATCTGCTCTCCCCGTCTCTAGACTGCCCCTGTCCTGACAAACTTGCCAAAGCAATCTTACCAGCACCTATTTCCCTAAATCCTTCAAAGGGCACAGGGGCCTTCATCATCTCACCTCTCCTGAGGTCTCCACACCCATCCATGTCTTCTTCCTCAGGTCCACCTCAGTACCTGGCAGCACTCAAAGTCACCTCTTCAAAGGAGACATGGAAATGAAACCTGCATGATGGTGTGCCAGCCATGGGGAACTGGAGAAGGTGTTCCAGGGAAAGGGAAGTTCCTTTGCACATGCAAAGGCTGGGACCCACACTGGAAGAGCGACTTCCCTTAGGACTTCACATCTCACCCTAGTCCATCTGTTCTTTGAGCCTGGAATATGTTTTTTCCTTTTGTTAAAAATGTTCTGGGGTGGGGGGTTTAAGGAGAATGATGGAAAGGTGTGTATTTAACTAAGATATATTGTAAGCACTTTTGTAAATGTCACAATGTACCCCCAGTACAATAATAAAATAAAAATTTTAAAAACAGAAAAAAAAAGTTCTTGGTAGCTGAGACCAGGAGGATCACAGTTCTAGGACAGCCCAGGCAAAAAAGTTTATAAGACCCCATTTCAATGGAAAAAAAGATGGGCGTGGTGGTAAACACCCATCTTCCCAGTTAAGGCGGAAGCTTAAAATAGGAGGGTTACAGTCCAGCCCAGCCTGGGCAAAAAGCAAGACTCTATGTCCAAAGTAACCACAGCAAAAAGGGCTGGAGGTGTGGCTCAAGCAGTAGAGTGCCTGCACAGCAAGCACAAAGCCCTGAGTTCAAATCCCAGCACCACACACACGCACACACAAGAATGTTCTTAGGGACTAAGGATATAGCTCAGTGGTTAAGTGTTTGCCTAGCATGCACAAGGCCCTGGGTTCAAACCCTAGCACCACAAAAAAAAAAAAAGAAGAAGAAGAATGTTCTTGCTCTCATTCCCATGGTCATCAGCTTCTCACCCTTCAGGACCCCATTCTGCATCATGTCCCTCTGCTAGGACCCCAGGCATTCCATACTTCAGTCCCTTCAGTTGTCACACTCCTCATCCCCCATGAGACTCTAAGCTCCTTAAAGTCAATATCCATGTCTCGACTAAGATGTGTTTATTATGTAGTCAAGACATGTCTCGACTTTATTTAAAGTGCCTGGTGCAAAAACACATAGTCGGTGCTTCATTAATGTTTGTGGCCTGTGTAAAAGAAAGAAAACAAGACTTGGCCTTAGACGTTCGTCTGATTCACAAACACCGCCTCCTCCTCTCTTCCATGCTGCTCCCTTGCACTTCACATTGAAGGAAGGTAGTAAAACTCGCCCAAATAGGAGGCTTTAGGAAGAAGAATGGGAGCCCAACAAGACATTGGAGAAAAGCCATGCCCAAGAGGATGCAAAGTTGGATCCTGAAAAAAAAACATGTGGGGCTGTAACTCCATACCTGTAATGCCAGCACTCAGGAGGTGAAGACAGGAGGATTGAGAATTCGAGGTCAGTCAGGGCTACATAAAGAGACCTTGTCTTAAAAAAAAAAAGAAAAGAAAAGAAAGGAAGGGAGGGAAGAGAGAGAAGAAAAAAGTATAAAAGAAGGAAACATGTAGAGAGAAGCCTAAGGGTGGATTTCTTCATCATCCAGCATTTGCTGAGCTGCCTGGATGATTTGCTGAGCAGTTATTTCACTGGACCCTGGCTCCTGGCGACAGGGCAGTAACTCCTGATTAGAGTTTGCTGACTCCATGCCAGGATTCTCCCAAGAAATTTATGCCTCTTGACTGTCTGAATCCTCACAATGATTGCATGCAGTAAATCTAATCCCTGTGGGATGGGTAAGGATGCAGAGACAGAGAGAGGGCACAGTAACTTGTGCCAAGTTCACAGCCAAGAAGTGAATGATCTGGGTACCTGGCCAGGCTGTCTGACCCCACACCTTGTACTGTGCTGCCTCCGTGGAGGCACACGAGTTCCTGGCTACCAGTGAATCTGCATTCTGCAGAGATAGATAAAAAGTAAGCAAACGCACGAGAATTTCAGAGAGCGACAGGTGTAATAAAGAACAGCATCGGGGTGGAGCAGACGGTGAGGCCTGGGACCACTCTGAATTGTGAGCCATGGATGGTCTGTCTTTGAAGGGGACAGTTGAACTGAAACTTGAATGATGAGGAGGAGCAGGCATAGGGAACAGCAAATGCAAAGGCTATGACAACGCTGGAAGAGGTTCCTTAAGATTTCATGTTTCCCCTTAATAGTGAAGGTATTCTGTGGTTGCCATGGGGGTCACTGCTTTTTTTTCTGATTATAGACCCTCCCTAGCTGAATGGGGGAAAGCTCTGTGTGACCCCAAAAGCTGACTGGTCCCTCAGATGCCCTGGAGGACAGTGGTTTGGGTCCAAGATGTCTTGTCACCAAACTGGGCAGACTCACGTTTTCTTTGAAGCTGTGGTTCTCGGAGCATTCAGAGTCATCCTGCCAAATATTTGTGGAGTTTTCTCGTGTCTGCCAAGTTCCCCGAGCCAAGCAGTGTCTGTAGGCCCTTCCTGAGCTCTCTGGAAGTAAACAAAGCTCTAGAGGAAAGGTCAGAACACACAGCCCATTCCCTGAGATGCTGGAAGGTCCTGGCCCTGGCCACAAAGCTGTGGAAAATCCCAGGGAAAAGGGATTTTCGTTTCCCCCTTTAGGGGCTCATTAGCATCCCTACTGTTTATTTGGGATGGAAAAAAAAACACGGAAGCCTCTATATTTCGTAACAAACCATGACCCACTAATGTTTGATGTGTTTATCTGATGTCTCTGGAGTTAGAACAGTCCCCATGACTCAGAAATGTTATAACTCCTATAAGGTTCAGCCCAGCTGGGAGATGCTGACCTGGGCTCCCGCACTTGCTCAGTGGGGCATCTATTTCCAATGCCCAAGAGGGAGCACTGGGAAGAAGAGAAAGCAATTGGGTACAAGGCAGATAGACCTTGGACTGCAAACTGGTGGGCCACCTACTAATGAGTTGGTGTCCTGGGCCCAGCCCTCCCATTCTCCAAGGTGGCTAGTTTCCTCATCAGGAACTTGGGACAGTAATGGTGCTCACCGTCTTTGATTGGAGGGAGGATTAAATGAAAGAGTAGGTGTGCAACTGATGGATAAATCACTCTGCCTATGCTGAATGCTATTGGGACTTAATCACTCCTACCCAGGAACCCTTTCCAGAAAATCCTCCCTTCTGGGAATCCTTCCAAGGATTGGGTATGCAAATGAGGACTGGAAATTTAGTGGAGCTTCCTGGTTCACACCCTGCATATCATAGACCAACAGTAGCTATTTTCTGGATTTAATTAACGGGTACCCACATAGTATAACCACCTGTCCAGCCAACATCTTTATAAGGTATTGAATAGTCATCTCAAGCAATCTGCCCCAAACCAACCTCTTCATCTTCTTCTTCAAATCTGCTCCACTCATATTTTCCTACCTCAGTGGTTGGCAAGCCCACCCTGCAGTCCTCTGGCTCCAAATCTTAGAGCCATCCTCGCCATCTCTCATGACCCTCACTCACCAGCTCCACTGGTGAATCAACTCTACTTTCAAATATATCCAAAATCTGACCAGCACTTTCCACTTGTTCCCCTCTGATCGAAACCACTATATCTTCCCTGGATTATTGCAACCTCCTCAGAGAATCTGGACCTCACGTCTATGGGTTGCTTAGCTTATCAGCAAGATAAATACAATTCTAGTGTCACCTTCTGCTTGAAATCTACCGAGGGTCTTCTGAGGGTAAGTCCAGGTCTTTTCATGACCTTCCACAAAGTCTGGTAAGACCTAGCCCCCATATCTCTCTGCCCTAACCTCTTGTTGCTTGTTTCTTCCCCTTTGCACCAGCCACATTTGCCCCTTTCTATTCTTGGAATAGACCAGGCAGGCATGCTCCCCACGGTTATGTGCACTCTCCTGAACACAGCTCCTTATTGCCTAAAGCCTTTGCTTCTCTAAGTCTTCACTGAAACATCACCTTGTCATTGAAGCCTTCCCTGCTACAAAATTTACAATCATGCCTCACTCCCCCATTCCTTCCAGCCCTTCCCCTACTCTATCTTATCTAAAATACATCACATTGATCTTACAAATGATGCTTATTGATTATTGTCTGTCTTCCTCGCTAGAATGTGAGCCCCAGAAGGAGAAGAATTTGTCTCTGTTTAGGTCATTAATACATCCCAAGCACTTAAGCATCATGCCTGGCACACTCTAGGTGCTTTATAAATGTTGGTTGAATGAATGAATGGTAGTAATGTCACCTGACACTAATGTTGTCCATTTGTCACAATGCTCTGTGCTGAGAATGTTAAAATGAATGGGCACAACCCAAAGTCTATCCAGGAAAGTGCAAATAAAAAGTGGCATAAACTATTATAAATGTTAAGACAGCAACTGCAAGAGACCTCAGGAAGGCTAGGTCCCTTGCATTGTGGGGAGAAGCTGAAGAAAATTCCCACCAGCATGCAAGATTTGTGGTGAGAAATAAAGTTGGGTTTTTAGGGAGCAAGGTCCACTGAGCTTTCAGGGAGCATTCAGGACAGAAGAGTGAGCAAAGGGATGGGGTGGCAATAGCTGGGCAGGTGGAGGAAGCTTGCAGTTGTTCATTTGGCTGGAGTGGAGGGAAAAGGGGAGGTGTGAGAGAATGCTGGCCAGGTGGCAGAAGGTCATGCATGCCATGTGCAGGTGTTGTGATATGAGCCCACACAACCCGATTGGCATTTCAGAAAGCCTTGTGGAGAGGTTGGAAGGGATCAGATCTGGGGCCAGGGACAATGAGGAGATTAGGATGTAGCATAGAGGGCACAGGTGAACCCCACCAAGGCAGAAGCAGCAGGAAACAGAAGACAGAAGGGGCCACAGGACTCATATATCAACTAGATCCTGGGAGGGTTTGCATGGGGCCGGGTAGAGGGTATGGCCATTCCTGAGCAGGAGAATAGTGGAAGGGAAGGAGTCTGTTTCATCTTCTCTGCTTTCTGCTTTTCTCTGTCCCCAACTTTCTACTCCATCTGACACCAAATCTTAACCATTCTACCTCCAATATTTTTCCTTAATCTCCTTTGACCTTTCCCCTTCCAACTGACTTCTTGTCTCTACCTGGATTCAAGTACACATAAGTTTTTTTCTGGACCACTGCAGTAGCTTTCAGATTCACCTTCCTGATTCCCCTCTATTCCTCAGTCCAACAGTCACCAGCTGTCAATGTTGTCTTCCCAAACTATACATCTTTTACATCCTTCTCATGTCTCATTTATTCCTCAAAATTTATCTTTAGAGTTAGCTGTTATTCACTTCCTATCTCAGACAAGGAAACCTCAGTTTAGGTGACTTGCCTCGAGTCCCAAAATGTAAAATAGAGGGAATGAGTCTAACTCTGATCTTTTGACTCTGTATCCAGTGCTCTTTCCACCTCATTGAGCTGGCTCCCATGGGAACTATTCACCAGGACATCTCTGGTCCAGAATGTTCTCTAGTTCCATCTCTCCCACCTTCCCAAACCTTCTCAGAAACTCACTCACCTTGTCTTACCTGGAAAATCATAACTGCTTGTTTCCTGAGAATAGTTTTAACTGTCCTTATATTTACTCATGGTAATTCTAACCAGTAGTTGATTCTCTCCCCTTCCCTAATAAAATGATAAAGAGATCAGGTGGTAGGATATTATTCTGGGTTCCTAAGTAATATTCACTTCCTTTACAGGATTAGGGTAAACTAGATTAAATTCTTCACCCAAGTTCCATGGGGATTAAAAGAACCAATTCAATGGTTCCTCCTTCCAAAGCTGATAGAAAGGAAGGTTTAAAGTCCTTTTCCCCCACCTGACAAGCTACAAGTGGCATGGGTGTGAGCTCCCCAGTCATTCTCTCCCACCTCTTTTTCCTTTCCACTACTGTGACCATTTTTAAGCCTCACTGTAACCAACTCCTGTGGTAGCCATGTCTGGATTTATAATCTACAAAGTTGGAAGAACTATAGTTTAAATGGAACCACCAAGAGCGGAAGGATTACAGGAAAACAAGAGGAGAAGAAGGATGATGCAATACTGAGAGCTGAGAAAGAGACTTTTGTGGGAGAGGGGGGCTTGAGAAGAGTACCTGGTTGGAGATCTCCCTCTAAGTATCCCGCCACTGGCCTCCCAGGAGGAACTGTTGGAAATTGGTAAAAACAAATTTATTACCTTCATTCCACCAAGGTAAGTATGAAGGGCAGGGAACAGAGACATTTCCAGGAGAAGAATGAGGCCAGCACACATATCGATCGAATGTTCCATTACAAAATATGCCTATGGGGAGAAGAGATGGCAGAACAAACATCAGTGTTGGAGCTTGGGGTCCTCTGATATAAGCAGAGGGACCCAGGAAACCAGAGCCTACCCTCTTTCCTTCAAAAGCTGCTGTAACCTTTGCAGGAACCAGCACAGATATTCCTCCCTCTAGATCAGTCAAAGATGAGGAATGATTTGGGATGCAGCCCCAAAAATTGTGCCTGTCACCCAACTTGACCTCCAGTCAATTAATGCAATGTACATATCATGTTGATCTTGCTTTATATTATATGAACTGAACTCTCACAGAAACTCACGGTCAGAAGGACATTCGGAGGTCCAGGCAGTGCCTTGTGGTCCATAATTAACTAAGTAATTAACAAGCTTTCACCAATTAGATCCTAGAACACGCTTACTGTGAAATGTGCAAAATGGCCATTGGATCTAAGGGGATCTGTGGAGTCCAGGTTCTTGGTCACAAATGCATCACACAATGTAGTAATTTGAGTTCTATGTATTGAAATCTCCATATGAAATACTAATCAATGATCACTTCATCACAAGCTTTGGACAGTCTCAAACTCAAGGGATGGTTAATAGCTCTGTGTTTGGCAATGGAAGCTACAAACTTAGAACTCAGTCTGATAGGCATCCCAGAATTAAATGGAGGCGATTTATGCTGGGTCTCAAACTTCCATATTGCTAGCCTCTGGATTCCTAGAAGCCCCTCCTCTTCCACCCATCTGTTCCCTATTAGGCTAAAATTCAGGGGCTGCTCGAGGAGAATAGCCAAGTCACTTGCATTGGAACTTTGCAGACACAGGCCTCCCAGGTTATGAGCTGACTTGGGGCACTTTGCTGACCTGGTGTCAGGTGTCAGTACTTGGTCTGTGTGAGGCCATACTCCTCTGATACTCCTTTGGCTAAGCTGCTCACAGCATGGCTCAGAGATAGATATATAATATATAAAGACCTGCCCTACTTTGACCTCAGAAACAGTGCTTCCCCAAGTGAGAAGTGGTTCTTTGTAGTTGATATGAAGCTTAATCGCCACCTTCCTGAGCCAGATGGGTCTTCAGAGGCTGCTGGGAATGGCTTGAAGGTGGTTCTGGCTCTGGGTCAAGAAAGCAAAGAAAGTTGGAAGCCTCTGTCACCTCTAGGCCCCTGAGTAAAATGACTGCAAAGGCACCAGGAAATAAGGAAGAGGCAGCCTGCCTTCATCCATAGTCCCTGGTGCTCAGAAGCAACAAGCCAAGGCACTTTATCTCTTTAAGGTGGGCACAGTACGCATGGAATCACCCAAAGCGTCAGCAGATGGACAGGTAAGGCTGTGGACTGACCAAACTATTATACATTTTCTGGAATGCTCTAACCTTAACACAGACTTGGATAAGGGAAATGTTATTGCTCTGGTCCAGCTAATAACCTGGGAGATGGGAACCCCCAACTCACCTTCTAACTTCCCAGGTCAACTTACAATAGTTACTCAAGTCAGATGCCAAGTGTGTTGTGATGGATGGCTTTTATCAAATATGGCCACACACATGAATCTCCCACCTCATTTTATCTTATAGTTTAAGTGGGAGGGGGGTCTGTGTTCCCCTTGAACCTGCATAGACCTTTGTAACTGTCTCATCCAATTGAACATGGCAGAAATGATACGTGACTTCCAAGGCCAGGTTACAAAAGGCAATGTGACTGGCAGGTCAGCTAACCCTTAGGAACCCCAGTAATGAAGCCAGTGCATGTAGAGAGGCCAGGTGAAGAAGTTCTGGATACCAGTCACCACTTGACTCTCACTGAGCGCCAACATCAACTGGCAGACAGGGTTATGAATGTGCCTTCAGGACATTCCTGCTCCCAGCCTTTGAGTCTTCCAACTAAACCCCAGACACTGCAGAGCAGAGGCAAGTCATGCCCAATGTGCTGTCTCAATTCTTGACCCATAGGAATTGTGAGAAATAATAAATGATGATCACTGTTTTAAGTCACTAAGGTTGGGGGCAACTTGTTACACAGCCACAGATAACCTATACATGTGCTTACCAGAAGGCTCCTTGAGTAAGTCTCTCAGACACTTCTCCTTGTACTGAGCCCACTTCCGAGTTGTCTCCTCTAGGAGAGATCCTGTAACCTGAGCAGACAAAGATATGATCACCCTCAAGTAGCTGCAAGCTCAGATGTGACCTTCTTAGCACACACCATGACTCTCAATCTTTCCCACTTGCAGTGCCCATAAGGGCATGTAGCAAGACACAGAAATTCTTTGACATCTTACATTCTATCTTAAAAATGTGTATGGAATTTATATTCAACACATAATCTAATCATAGTGGTTTTGATCAAAATCTGAAAATCTTTTTTTCAAAATCTTTAAGTGAGGTTGACATTTCAAGAGAATGCAATGCATTTATCCTAACCTTCACACCCTCCCACACACTCACACAGTTAGTTGCATGCTCCTAAGACTATGCCAATCCTGGAGAGAGACTCATCACCTGGGAGAAGCTTAACAATGCACCTTCCAAGTGCTGTGTCCAGAGTCAAATTCACTCAGCAGGCAAATGCTAAACTGCTGTACCACAGTCTTGAGACGTGGTTCTTTCTGACACTGACTATCCTGTCCCATAGAACCTGGGAATGCAACTCTCACATTTGGGGCTTTTGCAGGTAACAGAGTTTCTAACAGCTGTCTCACAGTGTACTTGTACCAATTCTTTTGTTTTGGTGGGGGTGGCAGTCTCGGGGTTTGAACTTGGGCCTTTGCAGTTGCTAGGCAGGTGCTCTTCCACTTAATCCATGTTTTCAGACCTTTTTGCTCTGTTTATTTTTGGAGAGAGGGTCTCATGATTTGCTTAGGCAGCACAATCCTCCTGACATAGCTGGGATGATAGCTGTGTGCTACCATGCTCAGTTTTTTGGTTTTTTTCTGTTGAGTGATGAGGCCTCACAAATTTTTTTGCCTGCGCTGGCCTGGAACCACAGTTTTCCTGATCTCAGTCTCCCAAGTTGCTAGGATTGCAGGTGTGAGCCACTATACCCTGCTTTTTTTGATTTTAAAAATGGTCTTTCTCTTGCACAGTTCAGTTGACTCGTTTATTTGTAACATCCATTGTGCGCTAGCCTGTGTTAAGGAGGAATTGAAGGGGTACAGAGATGGGCATGTCTCTTGCCCTAAAAAAGGATTTAGAATCTGCTAAAGGTAAAACAACTAGATAATCAGCTGACATCCAAAGTCCAGCAACATTCTACACACTCCCCTTTCCCTCACATCCCTATTGCTCCTTCCCTATGTGGCTCTGCCCTTGACTTTGAGGTTTCGTCTCCTCTTACAGGGGCAACAAGCTCAAATGCTGTCATGGGTCATGTAGATAACCAAAAGAATGGGTAAGACAGGCATGATGATAGAGAATGGAGGAACCTACAGGAAACCAGGGAGATACTCCACCTAAAGGTATTCAAATTTGATTACACGCAAGCAGGCTCCAAATAACAGCTACTTATCTATGAGCCACTGATGGCCTGGTTTTGCCTTCTGAGTAATCAGTCCAATTTCCCCTCTCCCTCTTCTGCCCAGCATGTGCCCCTAGCACCATGGCAGCCCACTACAGGGTCTCTTGTTACTTCCTTTGCATCTCTCTCAGAGAATCACACAGCCAATTTCTTTGAAAAACAGCTTGTGTGGTCATCATCAGCCTAGAGGTTCCCAACATTTTTCAGTTCATGGCACCCTTACTATCTCAGTACTTTTCCAAAACACTCCTAGACCAAAAGATATATCTAAAGTCCCATGTATTAAGTAAATAGGTCTAAGCAGTTAATAAATATTTATGTCTTAACAACTTAATGACTATTGGGCATTGCACAACTTCTCAAGAATCAGATTGGATACCACCACCTTCATTTCCTGTTCAGTACTTGCAGTCAGCCCAGTTTTTCAAAGATACCATATCTTTAAAAGGAATGGAGAATGAGCTCACATTAAAACCACAAATGCCTTAAACTAGTAGTTTGCACAGTGTCAGGCAAATGCCAGGCATCACTGTGCTCTCCTCAAAAAATTAAAATACCTCAGACAACCCCTGTGAGTTCACAGTGGTGCCCTGGGACACCTTAGCACACAATTTGGGAACTATGGGAGTAGCCAATAAGGAGCAAAACGACGATACAGCAATTGGCATTTGTTCCTTAGTTTCAGTTTGCAATGAGCTTTAAATCTCTCTACTAATAATATCCCTTACTGAGTTATGGCCCAAGAGGCAACAAGTGAGTTCATCAGCATATTGTTTCAAGAAAGAAATATCCTAATGGGATATGGTATGGTAATGACTCATACAATTTTTTTTAAACAAAGTCAGCAGATGAGTTAACAATCAAATAGTAAGTTTCCAGAATCCTCCCAGTCATCAAAGTTAGACCCTTCCTTGCTTAAATACAGAGCTATTTATGCCCTCCAAGACTTCACTGGGACTTATATAAAGAAGAGCGAGTAAAATCCATCTCTAAATTAACATTTCCCACTTGTCCTTGCTCCTTGCCATGACTAATAGCCATGGTTAAACGCAGAAAAACAAACTGAAGTCATAAACTGCTGAATTTGGTCAGCCAAGGTTGCTGGACAGTCTCAGGCCATCTTCCTAGGTACTTGTCCTGAGGACATCAGAAACACTTGGTCCATCCAAGTTCAATCACAGCTAAAGTAACAAGGGAAGATGTTCTTTCTAACTGGAAAAGTCCAGCTTGACCTTGATTCCTCCTTCCCTTGCTTGGGCAACCAGCATCCATGACTAACTTGGCTGAGAAGAG
This sequence comes from Castor canadensis, assembly GCF_047511655.1. NCBI lineage: Eukaryota > Metazoa > Chordata > Mammalia > Rodentia > Castoridae > Castor > Castor canadensis. The sequence continues at coordinate 53,771,939 of NC_133396.1, read as the reverse complement.
ATTAAGAAAAAGAGGGAAAAAACAAAACTTTTCTGTCGACTCTATTAAGTAAATTTGTTTTTTTTTTTTTTTTGGTAAAGAATGAATACATTTCTCTGTAGATAAAATAGAAATCACAGATAACCAAAAAGGGGAGAAAAAGAAACCGAAATCTCATTACCCAGAAATCCCCATCTGCAGCCAGACCTCTGCACACACACATACAAATCATTTCTCTCCTTCTCCTTTTATGTTTTATTCTAACCATAAAGGAAACCATATCACTTTGTAGTTTTATTTTTCACTTAGAAATAATATTGTAAATATCTCCATTGCAAGAAATACATAATAAATAAAACACCCCTTAATAACTGCATACTATTCAATGAACAAAGAGATAGGACTTAGTTTTAAGTCCTCCAGCATCAGACATCTAAGTTGTTTTCAGATGGTTGCTAGCATAAAAGGTGCTGTGATAAAAATCCTCGTGGCTAAACATTTGAGATAGGTCTTTATTTTCTTAGGAGAAATTCTGTGAATTAGAATTCCTGGTTTTTGATAATATACTGCCAAGATGCTTATCCTTGCCCCCACACAATATTTTTAATTTAAAACTATGCATCCTTTACAGTTCAACCAGCAATATATGAGGTAAATTCATTTCTCCCCAACTTTGTGGGGTTTGATGCCAAAGCACTACTAAGTAACATAAATGAGCAAATGGATGCATGTAAGCTAGCACTATTTCCCCAGTTTGGATTTAGACACTAAACTATCCCTGAGAATTTCTCATTAAGTGAACTTTATGTACACTTCCTGCCAGCAGACACGCCATGGTCATTTATATTGCAGGGAAAGCATCCATGAGCAAAGTTCTTCATGAACATCTATGCAAAGCCTTGTAATCTAAACATCTGGAGAAGAGTAAGAGGTTGGAGATGGAGAACCAAGGGGAAGGTCATTGGTCTCAAAGTCTCATGGTGGAAGACAGACAGTGCCAAGAGCCCTGTATGCACAGACCGGGTGGCAGTGGGTGAGGGGACCTCCCAGCAGATACATTATTGATTAAAGAAATACCAGAGTGAGAGCGCCAAGGCATGGCTTTGTCAGCATGGTAAGCCAGTCTGAGGCTCTGCAGATGCCACAGTTATTATATATAAATAGTCATATGTCAGCAGCTCCTAAGAGCACTAGAGAAGACAGAACACAGGACTTCAACTCGTGGGGGAGATGAGATGGCGCCCCTGCTCATGAGCTGTGATGGAAGGCAATCGTGTGACTCCTCTAAAGCTTACTTTCCCCATCTATAAAGTGGGTACAGTGATAGTACTCTTCTCAGGGGTTATTTGTGAGCATTAAACAAGATAATGTGTGACAAAGTGTTATGTATCAATATGTCAAGTGCTGTAGCAGAGCCTGGCTAGGATAGGCAATCCTGACTTGTTTGTGAGTGGGAGTTAAAGAAAATGAGGCAATGAGCTGGAAACATTTGGTTTTCATGTGAGATATCCAGAGAGTAGAAGCAAGGGTGACAGTGCTCTATCAACTCTCCCAACACTGGCTCCACCACTAACAATGGAAGTCCTAGGGTCAAAAGCAGATCTGAGCCACCTGTCCATCAGAGATGTTCTGGTCACCCAAGTGAGAGTCAGCCACCATGGCAAGAATTCCTTAAGACCAAACCAGGCATGGTAGTAACCACCTGCAATCCCAGCTATGTGGGAGACAGAAGTAGGAGAATCTTGAGCCAAGGTTAATCCCAGGTGAAAGCACAAGACCCTACCTGAAAAATAAACTAAATCTCAAAGGTCTGGGTATGTGGCTCAAGTAGAAGAGTGCTTTCCAAGCAAGTGCAAGATCCTGAGTTCAACCCCCAACACTGCCAAAAAAAAAAATTCCTCGAGAGCACTGAGGTACACACGAGGGCTTGAAGGTAGCCTGGGGATGACAGAGAGTTCTCCTCCTGGTGCAGACAGAAATCCTGGAAAAGGGAACTTACAAGAGATCAGGCACCTCAGACCTCCCTCTCTGGTAGCAGGGGGATTTTGAATTTCAAACAGGGACTAACTCTCACCAAGGAGAAAGGAGGAAGAGGAACACTCCACCCCTGGGTGCTTTCTTTACTTAGATGAGTGGCACTGTGGTTCCTTCACACCACCATATAAAACTGGAACCTTGGAAAAGAAAGGGGCAAAGGTTCAATCTCCTTGGGTAAAAACAAGGTAAGCCTATAAGGGACACTTAAATATATTGTAACACAAGACCTCAACTTCCTGCCAAGGATCTACATTTACTGATGTAGGAAAATGCTGTTTCAGCTCCCTGGACTCAGTTCCTCATCTGTAAAATGGAATTAACAAAAGACCCTCCCCTCACGGGGCTGCTGAGAACATGAAATGAAGCAGCATACGGGGGACACCCAGCATGGGACCCAATGCCAGTTTAGGTATCATTGTATTCATGTTGTTAGTGTGTTTTGTTATTAAAAATAGGTTACAAAATAATAATTATAGCATGATCTTATGTTTATTGTTTTAAGTTGTATATAAATGTATGGTAGAAAAATGTCTGGAAGTATAAGCCCCTATAGGTGAACGAGGGTACTCTCTGGCTGGTGGAATTACAGTGATTTGTAGCTTATATTTATACTTTAGATTTATTAGGTCTTTTTTTTTTTAACATTGAGCATTCTATGTTTTGTAGTAAGTGGAAAGAAAGGAAGGAAGAAAGAAAGAACTGAGGGAGGGAAGGAAGGAAAGAAAGAGGGAGGGAGGAAGGAAGGGAGGAAGGAAGGAAGGAAGGAAGAGAAGGAAGGAAGGAAAGAAGAGAAGGAAGGAAGGGAGGAAAGGAGAGAGTGAAGGAATAGAAAACTATCCATTCAGCATAAACTCGGAAACCTGAGAAATGTTACAGCCACACTGGAGGATACAAGCAATTTTAAATGCTAGAGTTCTGCAGACATGAGGAAATGCTTACGATATGATGTAAAGGGAAAATCAGGATGCAAAATATTTTATGCTGCATCATTTCAGTTGCGTAAAAAAATGCATAGGAAAAGGATTTAGGAAAAATCTGCTAAAATATAAACAACGATGACCTCTGACTGCTAAATTTATAGCTGATCATCATTTTCTTAATACTGTTCTATTTTCCAAATCGTCTACAAGGGGCTTCTATAATCAGAAAATATGCACAACTGATCATATTAGCAATAATAAGAAGAAAGAAGTCTCTTACTTGCTTGATGGAACCCAACAGCACCAGGGCGAAGAAGGGGCTCCCAGGGACCCAGAGTGAGCGCTTCTTGTGGGAGGGGTGGGGACCCGTCCCCCAGGCAAGCCTGCCGCCCATGGGCAGTGCCGGCACCCCGAGCAGGGGCCTCTCGCTGCTTCTCCCAGGCGCTGCCAGGCTTGGCTGGGGCCTTGTCCTCCTGTCACCCTTTCAAAAGTGTGGGCACATGCCTCCAGCAGTCCACGATGTACCGCAGGCAGCTTCCTTACGCATTCCTCCTTGTCCAGAGAGGAAGTGTTTGCAAAAGTCCTCTGCACGCTGCGCAAGTGTCTGAATGGTCTTGAGTGATCTACCAAATCTCCAAGTTTCTCATCCCCCGCCCGGCCCCCCCCAAAAGCAGGGAGATTTTTCCCAGACCTTCCCCACGTCGGCTGAGTTCCCTAGGACTTCCTAAACAGGCCCAGAAAAAAAAAAAAAAAAAGCAAGGCAGTCAGTGGCTTCTATCCCTGAGGCTTCTGATCCATGCACAGGGCACAGGGCCTAGCTGGGATGGGCTGGGGTACCAGCAGTTGGCAGGAGAGGATGGATGGGCCTGGAGCCAAATCAGAAATGGTGTCTTTGTGACTGGGGTGGGACCAGTCACAGAGGCAGGGCCATCTCTGTGCCCTGATTGTGGCAAGAAAACAGGAAGGACAGTTGTCCAGCCCCGGGAGAGTATCTCCTGACCCAGGTCCTCAAGCAAAAACCCAACCAGGGGATCAGGTTTAGGTCTACACTGTAGCAAAACAATGAGTGGAAAAATCCAACCTTCAGTTGAATGCCCACTTGTTCTGAACACAACATTGTGTTCTGAACACAGTATCACTCAGCCCGCCTGGCAGATCCTTTTATGGAATTCATGACCCATTACTTACCAACCAACACATTCGTACCTTCTCACCCCAAGTCACATTTGTGAAGTCTTTTCATCCACTATCCTATTTCATTTAAGAGCACCCTTGAGAGTATCCTTAATTCTCCATTTGGCACCTGAGAAACATCATGGTTCAGAGAGGTGAGGTTGATTGTCCAAAGTCACACAGCAAGTTAATGACAGAGCCAGGATAGCTAGGTCACTATTAGGATTAACAGTGAGAACAGCCATGTTAGGACCAAACCCCTTCCCCCCTTGCAGGTGGCTTGCTGGCAAATCCCCACCCAACCCCAAAGACTGACAAAGGGACAGTTGTTAACCTTTATCTCCAGGTGGGTACCAAGGACAGTTGAGCAGACAGTCACCTAACCACAGCTTATCTTCCTTCGTTGCCCAGCAACAGTATTCCTTAGTGACCTTCTTGGTACTTTTCCACTAGCCTCCTATATCTACCCCAAGCCTGTGCCTGGCAGGGGGCTCTAGGTCTCTTGCTGGAGACCCCTCTGCAGGCTGTCTTTCCTGAATAAAGCCTGTGCTGGTGTTGAGCTGCCTCCCGTCCTTCCTTCTGTGCCTCTCTTCAGTCTAACATATGGTGCCAAAATCCGGGACGGATATGTAGATTCAACTCTCAACTCTCTCCTCTGGCAACCTGGAAAGCGGTGAACAGCAGTTACTCTTCCCAGGTTAACTCCCAGACTCTGAGCAGAGACCAGAGTTGTCCTCCCCAGTCCCCTGCTGCCTCTCCCACCCTTTCCTTCCTTTCCTTTCTTTGATGGCTCCATCAGGAACCACGCCCCATCACTGGACTCTCCATTCAACACCCGTCTTCAATTTTAGTGAGTTTTCCCTTTTCCAGGTTTCTTTCTCACTGCCTGTCCTACTGTGGACCACAGCAAAAGCCCCGACCAGGAAAGAAACTCCTTCCATCTGCTAACTGGGTGGACTCACTTGTTGATTTCTGGGGACGCTTGGAAGATACACAGGTGCACTGCTTCAAAGGCATGTCATAGACTATCAGTCAGCAGTGAAGGCATACCTGCTAGCTGATCATGTGTCCTAACCCTGTAGGACCACTGTGAGAAATTGCTCACCACCTTTCCCATAAAAATGGGCCAAAAATCATCCAAGTCCCCAAGGGACAGTCCACTGGGTTGTCTCCTCCAAAACTTTTAGGCCCTGGGTCTCAAGGAGGCAATTAAACCCAAAAGGCTAATTTTCTACTATAACAAGTTCTGGCCCCAATATAAATTGGACAATGATAACCATTGGGCCTGAACAAGACACTTTTGATTTCCAAATTCAATGTGATCTCAAAAACTTTCTCCAATGCTTTGACAAAGTTCTGAGGTCCAATACATACAGGCCTTCACTTATCTTTGCTCAAAACCTTTCCTCTGTCAGTCTTGTAATTCCTTCCAGATCCTCCTAAACAAAAAGCCTTCTAACATCAAATCACCAAATAAGCTTTCCCCTAAACAGTCTTTCACTGATTTTGACCCTGCAGAGGAGGCTCTATTAGCCAGCCTCCCAGCCTACTCTCCTTCCTCCAGCCGAGATCCCTTCTACTCCTCCAACCTGTCTTCAGCCTCCCATCCCTCTCTTCCCTCCCACACATGCAATCCCATAACCCTTCTGTACCTGCCTCTTCTTCAGACCCAGTCACCATTCTCCTACTCTGAGAAATGGCAGGGGTAGAAGGCTTTATCCACATTCATGTTCCTTTCTCTTTGCCTGACCTATCACAGATTAAAAAGCACCTCAGTTCCTTTGTGTCAGATCCCACCACCCCTCACAAGGAATTTCTTTATATCACCCAATCCTATAATCTAAACTGGCATGACATATGTTATGCTCTCCTCCACCCTCTCCCCTGAGGATAGGTACCATATCTGGGCAGCCACTCAAGCCCATGCAGACACACTCCACCAACAGGATGCTAACCATAATCCCATCAGAACAGTTGCTGTCCCCAGGGAAGATTCTAATTGGATCAAGCAGGTTTCCCAGAATTTAAGATGAAGGGAACAAATGATAACCTGTCTCTTAGCAGAAATGGACAAGTCTGCTCTAAAAGCAGTCAGCAATAAAAAGATTAAGAAAATTATTCAGGGACCAGACAAAAACCCGTCTGCCTTTTATCACCACTCAACAGAGATGATTAAATACACTCACTTAACTACTAAAACTATCAAAGGTCGATTTTACCTCCACCTTCATTTTAGCTCCCAGTCTGCCCCAGACATTCAAAATTAACTCCAAAACTTAGAGGATAGACTAGAAACATCCTGAGTGGACCTTATAAAGTCTGCCACAAGAATCTTTAACAACAGAAAAAAAAAAAAAAAAACTCAGGAGAGATCAGACCAAATCCCTGATGTTGGCAGAGGCTATTCAAAAGGGGCTCCAAAAAAGTCCACATAGTACACTTTGTATTCCCACCATCAAGGAGCAAAAGATTCCCCTGGGACCCTGTTTTAAATGTGACCAACATGACCACTGGACAAAAGCTTGCCCCAACTCCGGGCCGCCACTAGGGTCTTGCCCTCTATGTGGCCAAACAGGGCACTGGAAATCAAACTGTCCACAGCGGGGCCCATCCACCCACCCAAAGACAGCTGGTGCTCACCAGTCAATCACCCCTGACCCAGGACTGGCAAAACTTCTAGGCCTGGCAACAGAAGATTGATGAAACCTGGGAACCACAGCCCCCAACAAGATCATCACTGCCTTGAAACCCAGGGTAACTCTGTCAATATCAGGTAGCCCATCTCTTTCTATATAGACTTACTCAATTTTACCAGAACTTTCCAGACCCCTATTCTCTTCTCCTTTCTCTGCTGTGAGAGTTAATGGCAAGACGTTCATCCCGCTTGTTAATCCCCAGATATGGGACACCTCTTTTCTCATAGTTGCTACCTATGATGCCTATAAAAATTGCTCTTAACTCAAAACCTGTACATCCAGCAAACCCAATACTCCTTGGGAATACAAGGACTACAAGGTCTAAAACCCATCATCTCTCATCTACTCCAGGCAGAGATCCTCAGGCCCACAAACTCCCACCACAGTACCCCATCTTAGCTATAAAAATGGGACCCAACAGTTACCACTTAGTAGCAGATCTTCATCTTAATAACCAGGCAGTGGTCCCCATGCATCCTATCGTCCCCAGCATCTATACCCTTCTCACCGATATTCTACCCACCACTACTCATTTCTCTGTACTGGATCTCAAAGATGCCTTCTTCACCATGCCCTGGATACCTCCATCCAGGATCTGTTTTCCTTCATCTGGACAGATGCCAACACCCATGTTTCCACTGAACTAACCTGGACAGTTCTTCCTCAGAGCTTTTGAGACAGCCCCCAACTATTTGGCCAGGTCTTGGCCAATGACCTCACCTCTCTCTCTCTCTCTCTCACTCCCTCTCCCTCAGCAAACTCTTATAGTTCATAGATGACTTGCTCCTATGTAGCCCATCCTTGGACCTATCCCTCAAACATACTACACAACTCCTCAATTTCCTACATAGCAAGAGATATATAGTCACTCCTTCCAAGGCCCAAATATCAACTTCAAATGTCACTTACCTGGATCTCACCATTACCCCACATTTTAGGGCCATCCCATAATCTCATAAACAGATAATCTAAACTCTACCATGCCCCAACACAAAAAAGGACCTTTTGTCTTTTCCAGGCCTGGTTGGATATTTCCATCTGTGGATTCCCAATTTTGGCCTCCTTGTCAAGCCTCTCTACACAGCATCACAGGGTGCCCTTGAAGAACCCCTAAGCCAAACACAGACCATTCACCAGATTCAAGGAAGCTTTAATAAGGGCTCTAGCACTTGGACTCCCAGACCATTCCTCACCTTTTTGCCTATACCTACACATAAACCAAAACATCGCTTTGGGCCTTCTGTCTCAGGATTATGGCCACATACCCTGACCTGTCACATATCAAAACAATTAGACTCAACCACACAAGAATGGCCCCCTTGCCTAAAGGCCCTGGGGGCAGCAGCCCTCTTAACATCTGAGGCACAAAAATTTACACTAAACCACTATAAAACCATTCTTTCTACCTACAACCTTCAGGAACTCATTAGCCATCAGACTCTCTTAACCCTTCCCCCTACCCAAATTCAACAGCTTCATGCACTCTTTGCCTCAAATCCCCTTATCTCTTTTCAGTGATGCAAGGCCTTTAACCCTACCTCCATTTTCCCAAACCCCACAGCTAGGGAAGAGATTCCCCCCATCTAACCCATTCCTGTCTAGACCTTACAGAATCCCGTGAGCCTATATATGGGCTCCCTTACAAGGTGCCCCCTCCTGGTTTATAGATGGCAGTTCCTTTTAAAGACCCCCAACTGGCAGCAGGATATGCCACTATACATCCCACACACTACAAAAACCACTAGAAGCTATGGCCCTTCCCACACACACCAAATCTCAACAGGCAGAATCGACCACCCTGACTTGGGCATTAATTTTAGCCAAAGACAAAAAAAAAAAAAAAAAAATATATATATATATATATATATACATACAGATTCAAAATATGCCTATCACATTATACATTCCCATGCCCTCATTTGGCAAGAAAGGGGCTTCCTTACAACCAAGGGAACCCCCATCATTAATAGTCCACAAACCCACCAATTACTGGGGACTTTTAAATTGCCTAGAGAAGTAGCCATCATTCCTTATAAGGGTCACAGATTTCATCTTCCTCAGTAATTCTTGGGTGGACAGAGCAGCCAAGGCTGCCACCCAAAACATTTCACTGCCAAAAGCCCCCACAAAAGGATTACCCCTTACCACCCCTATACTCTCCATTTTTCCCACCTTCACCACCCCTCCCCACCCCCCACTACACAGCAACTGATCTTGCTGCTCTCATCAGGGCAGGGGGCACGCAGACCAATGGATGGTTTTTCCTTGATCACAAGATGGGCATTCCCCATGACATAGAATACGCCATCGTCTCATATCTCCATCGTCTATTTCATTCAGAATACAAGCCCTTAACACATGTGTCACAGGCTCACCTAACCTCCCCCTCTCTAGCTACTGCTCTTAAACAGATCACTCAGTCTTGCCTTATCTTTTTCCCAGGTGTCCCCCCAGGGGAATGTCAGACTCCCACCCTTCCCCATACAACAGGCATGAGGCAGTTTGCCGGGACAGATTGATTTCACCCACATGACCCCCGCCAACTGGCAAACCACGATAGTCATCTTTACAGGTTGACATTCCCCACTCTACAGAAAAGGCTAGAGATTACTAAGGTCCTCTTAATCCATATCATCCCTCAATTTGGGCTGTCCTCAGCTCTACAGTCAGACAACAGACCTGCTTTCATCTCGGCTGTCACCCAGAAGCTGTCTCAGGCACTTGGCATTAAATGGACCCTCCATATCCCACACAGGCCTCAGTCCTCAGGTAAGGTGGAGAGGGCCAATGCCCTCGTAAGACAGCAACTAACCAAACTATCTCTTGAACTTAAGCTTGCCTGGCCCTCCCTCTTGCCTATACCTCTCACCCACCTCAAACAGTTCAAGTCCCCTTCTTAACCTCCCTACCCTCAAGGGTCAGAACCTGAAAAGCTGTACAGATCATTCCACTCCTGGTTAGCCTAGGAATCTTGGTCTCCCTGGGGACTGGAATAGCAGGAATAACTACTTCTTCGCTATACTTGCAACAGCTCTCAAAAAGTTTCACCAACACCCTAGGTGATCTAAATCAATCCCTCTCCACTCTCCAAAACCAGCTTGACTCCTTGGCAGGAGTAGTCCTCTAAAACTGTCGAGCTCTTGCCCTCCTAAATGCTGAGAGGGGGAGAACACACCTATTCTTACAGGAAGAATGCTTCATTTATGTCAACCAGTCCCAGATCCTTCTTGATGCTGTTAAGAGACTCCAGGAATGTGCTGCCAATCTCTGACAACAAACAACAGAAATCTGGGAACAATGGTCCTCCTGGGCTAAGTGGATGTCATGGGTCTTCCCTCTGCTGGGACACTTTTTTTTTTTTCTCATTCTGCTGACTGTCAGACCTTGTCTCTTTCAAATACTTTCTCCCCTTGTTTCCTAGAGGCTCCAGGCTTTCATCCAGAGCACTACCCAAGAATAGATTAAACTCAATTCTGTTCTTGCAATAGGCCCACTACAGTCATCTAGAGCAAGGAGACTCTGCCAATAGCCCCTGCCCTTAAGAGACCTCAATGCCCCTCCTCAGCAGGAAGTAGCTAGACCAAATTTCATCATCCCTCTCCAAACAAACAAATATACATATATATGTATATGTATATATATATATATGTATATGTATATATATATGTATATGTATATGTATATATATATGTATATGTATATATATATATGGATATATATATATATATGGATATATACATATGCAGGAATGTTAGGGTTAACAGTGAGGACAGCTATGTTAGGACCAAAGCCCTTCCCTTCTTGCAGGTAACTTGCTGGAAACTCCCCACTGGACCCCAAAGACTGACAAAGGGATAGTTGTTAACTTTTATCTCTGGGTTGGTGCCAAGGAAAGTTGAGCAGACAGTCACCTAGCCACAACTTAACTTCCTTGGTTGCCCAACAACAGTATTCCTTAGTGATCTTCCTGGTACTTTCCCACTAGCCTCCTATATCTACTCCAAGCCTGTACGTGGCAATGGGCTCTAGGTCTCTTGCTGAAGACCCCTCCACAGTCTTTCTTTCCTGAATAAAGCCTGTGCTGATGCTGAGTTGCCTCTCTTCAGTCTAACAGTCACCTGACCATAACTACCTGGGATGGTATCTATCTCTTTCTGCTGCCTTGCAGGGTGAGCTTCTACTCTTCATCTCTGTCTGGCCTTACCCCCACCTCTCCCTGGCCAGCTCCCAATATCCTCTTACAACTTTTCCTAGCCTCCCAAATTAGTGACCCAAACTGGAAGGTGTCACCAAGAGGCAAGAACATGTTTCCATTCAGTAGTTTTTCCTTCCTTCCTTCCTTTCCTTTTTTTCCTCCTTCTTTCCTTTTTTTTTCCACTTAAATCAAACCATAGCTCATCTTGGTTAACCTATCTGATGGAGTGAATTCTGAACAGCTGGGAAAAACAGGTGGGTGACACTTAATAGAAATTCCTAGAAATCTTAGAGTCCACACAGCTAGATTTCAGACCTTAGTAGTAAAATGCCCAATGTGAGCAAAAAGCCACAAAGTGGACTCATGCAATGATGTGATCCCTGAAATCAATGTAGTCTCTGTAGGCAGAGAGAAGGATGAAGTGACAGGAAGGGAGGAAAGTCCTCAAGTGATGGGGTCTGGTCAGGTGGGCGTGGCTACAAAGCTGTTCTGTAACTTCACATTAAAGACGAGCACCCAGGTTGCATGCTGGGAAAGAAAATACCTGCTTTGTAAGAATATTCTAACTCATCTCTTTGGGCATTTCCTCAAAAGCATTCTTTTTTTCTGAAAGGACATGGGTTGGGGCTGCACATGAATTCCCTGCCCGTTGGGTGGATGCCATCTAGTGACAGAACATGGTAAAGCTTCTTTCCATGGCGGGGCAGCCAATCAGACACAAATGCCCACCATTTGTAAGGCTGGTGAGAACACAGAGCACAGGTCCTCAGGCTTCATCATCAGGAAAGTACAGATGGAGTGAGAGTAACCTAAAGGTCACTCCCCAGGCAGGCTTCCACCTAGGGGTCCACAGGAGCTTTCTTGCATGTACTCAAGAGCCTGCATCTGCATTCTGTCATACAGGTCCTTCCTGCTCTCACGCCAGCCTTTCCTGACTTCAGGCTTATTACATTGCTTGTTTAGCTTTTTAACTTTCTTGGAGTTTCTGCCTTTCGTTTTCCCATCCTCATAGCATTTGTTGTTTTAATTCCTGAGGTCGAAATAAAAGGCAACAAAAGCAAACCCTCTGGGATGTTCCATTTGCCTCCCCAACTCTATCCCAGAGATGGCCACCAAGACAATGTCACACCTTACCTTCCCATGCACCCAAGAAGCTCCTTAAAGATCTACAATATCAGTGTTCCTGCCATTGGTCCCTCTGGTGAGGGCATCAGGGATGACAGTGAGGGCTCTGTCTGCCAGCTTTTGAGACCCAAGGATTTTTGCCCTCCAAATCGATACATACCACACTCCCCATTCTGCACAGTGCTTAGGTTCTGAGGCCTGTAGCTGCCATCTCTCAGTCCCTGGAACAAGCAGCTGTCCTCTGCAGTCCATGTCTCCACAGACTGGGCAAAAAAATAAGGCTGAGTCCTCAGGATTCCTTGTTTCTGAAATTCAACACTGAGGAACCTGCTCAAAGACAAGGGTGGAACAGACTCACCCAGACACCCACTCATGCCCCGGCCCTCATTCAAAACCACCATCCTCTACAACAGCCAAATGATAAAAGCAACCCAAGTATCCATTGATGGTAAATGGATAGGCAAAATGCAATATAATAAACACAATGGAATATTATTCTGCCAGAAAAAGTTTCTGATGCATGTTACAACATGGTGAACCTTGAGGATGTTACGCTACATGAAATAAGTCAGACACAAAAGAACAAATACTGTATGATTCCACTTTTATGAAGTCCCAGAGTAGCCAAATTCACAGAGACAGAAAGGGGAACAATGGCTGCGAGAGGCTGGGAAGAGAGGTTGTAGGGAGTTGTTCTTTAATGGGTATGAAGATTCCATTTTGCAAGATCAGAAGAGTCCTGGAGATAGAGGGCAGATTGCACAGCAGTGTGGATTTTCTTAATGTCACAGAACAATACACTTAGTGGTTAAGATGGTAAATTTTATGTTATGTGCATTTTATCAGAAATTTTTTAAATGACTCAATACCCTCCTGCACATCTCCATCCTCAGGAGGGCTGAGGGCCCGACACTCTTGACTGGACCATGTGACAGTTCTGCCTTTTCAGGCTGCAGTGCTCACACGGATGCAGCACACTGGAGCACTCTCAGGTCCCCCTGGGGACATGAGAAGGACAAGTCAGGATGCCAGATGGCAGGGCTGGACAGTGGACCCTGTGATGCAGTAGGGAGGAGCACCAGCCCCCACTATTCATACTGCCACCACAGAACCTCATTCAGCCATGGACAGAGCCAAGAGGCAGCGGGCCCTGACCCTTCTTCCCATCTGCCTGGCCCTTGCCTTCTCCCTCACTGCTCTGGGTAGTAGCCACTGGTGTGAGGGGACCCGGCGGATGACAAAGCCACTTTGCCAAGACCCGCTGGGAGGGCTGAACTGCATTCACTTCAGCCAGGCCAAAGGCAGCAGTGGCAGGGAGGATGATGGGAACCAGGCTGTCCAGTACATTTGGGAGATGGGAGACGACAAGTTCATCCAGCGCAGGTTCCACGTGGGGCTCTGGCAGTCCTGCGAGGAGAGCCTCAACAGCACAGGTGAGTGCAGCCCACAAGTCCCTGGAATGACAGGTGCAGGGTGGTGGCCATGAGCAGAACTCTGGAGCTGAACTACTTGGGTTTGAATCCCTGCTCTGCCAGTCTGTCTGTGTCTCCATGAGCAAGTCCCTTCACCTCTGAGCCTCCATTTTCTCATCCACAAAATGGGACCCATAGCAGTGCTTATCTCATAAGAGTTAGTGTACAGATTGAAAGACTAGATTTATATGACACACCTGTGACAGTGCCTGACACATTGTGTTTATTAAACATTAGTTTTTGGCATTTGTCATTGTCACCCAGTCCTTAGAGAATCAAAGGGATGCCTCTTAACCATAAGCTGTAGTCCTGATATTTCTCCTGTACCCTTAAGGGTTCTCAGAATGGAAGGGTCTCTTTAAAAAATAGGCTTTTACCATCACTGAATCATGCCTACTACAAGCATGACCCTTAAGAGGGAAGATCTTTATCTCAGGTGATCCTTGAAATAACGCTGCAAAGTGTATATTATTTCCTCAGCTTATAAAAAGGGAAACTGAGGCTCAGAGAGTTTCAATTTGCATAGCGGGTAAGCCCATTTCATCTTCTACCATATTATTCAGCCTCAATTCATCAACATCTTCTGAATTTCTGTTGGTTTGGGGAAGGGAGTGATGAAGAAAGAGAAAAGGGAAGGAAAGGGTTAGTATTTGGAGCACACCTTTCAGACAAGAATGTTTTTACCTCACAAAGAACTGGAAAGAGAGGAATTCAATTCCTCAATATTAGGTAGGCTCACACTTAGGGCCAGGAAAACCCCAGTGGTGGAAAGGGGAGGATTCCTCCACCAGTCCCCACCTTTTTTTTTTCTGATCTCAGGCTTATTACATTTCTTGTACAGCTTTTTATTTTTCCAGGAGTTTCTAATTGTCTTTTGTCTTCCCATCCTCATGGCATTTTTCACATTATTCCTAAGGCCTAAGTAAAAGGTGACAAGAACAAACCATCAGAGACACTACATACCCCTGTTTACAATCCCACTCCAAGGGTAGCCACCAAGGAGCAATGCTCGGCATTACCCCCCACACATATCCAGGCCAGAGTGTGATGTTTACCTTAAGCGTGATGCGTACCTAGCAGCAGTGCCAGGAGCTAAGACTACTGGAGGAGTCTCCCAACTCCTCTTTTCTTGGGAACTGTTATCTTTCTATAAGTCCACTCTATCTTAATGGGCAGATACAGGGGGCTCATGATCTTATGTCCTTGATGGTTCCCAAGATAGTACTGGATTTTTTATTTGGAAACTATAGACACCATAAGCATAGGCAAATTGAGGACTTCCACTCCTTTTCTGAGTTCCCATCATGAGGACTACCTGGTTCTATTTCCACACCAGGCAGCAATGGTCACACCAATTATCAAATACTGGTATGAATCAGAATCACCCTGGGAGTTTGGGGAAAATCCAGGTACTGTTCCTTAGTGGTTCCAATTCGATAGGTCTGGGGTGGGATTTAGAAACCTACATTCCTTTTTTAAGTTTTAACCAAGCTAGTATTTACACATAGATAAGAGAACAATTCATTTTGAAAGAATAATCCCTGTCCCTTCCCGTCCATAACTTAGTCCTACCCTTCAGAAGAAACCCCTTTTCACTTACTGGGTTTTTTTCCTGGTATTTGTTTTCATGTTTCCAAAAAACATGCGGCATTGCCTGGTGTTGTCTATCATTTAGGTGTTATCTATTCACTTCCTGATACAATAACTAGGATTTAGCTCTTGCACCACAACATCCCACATAAACTCTGCCATCTTTCTAATCAAGTGACATTGCTGTTTTATTTAAATCAATAAACCAATAATTTATTTTTGACTACATAAATATTGTTCTTTATAGCACTGAAGAGGGTACTGTGATTACATTTATTATTTTGGACAGTTCTTTGCTTTACTTGGAGTTTTTCATTGCCTTTCTTTTCCCATTCTCACAGCATTAGTATTTTTACTCTGTTCAACTCTGTCCTGTCTAAATATGCTCCTCTGGTGATTATGACATGCATGAAAATAAGAGAAGCATGTTCCAGGGCACAGAAAAGCCCATGGGAAAGAAAATAGTCAGCACAGCATGGAACAAATTCACCAACAACCATGTCCATGTCAGGCCCAGGGTTAGGTGAAGAGGAAGATGCAATGGTGAGTGAGCCACAGTGGGAGTGAATGACCAGTGGGAAAGATCCAAGAGACAAAACCAGGAAGAAGCTGATCATGGTGATAATGAAGGCTCATCTGTGGTATAGTGGTGGCAACATGGGTTGTTTATAGTTCTGGGCATGGGGAAGGTCAGTAAGACTGATTTTAATAGATGGAGATAATAGATAGATAAGGGTGATAATGTGCCAGGCATACAGAGCTGATGGAGCTCAGGTCTGGACAGCACAGCTTAGGCACCTGCACTACAACACAAGGCATAGGACCAGGAGAGGCCTTGTTACAGAAAAACATACACATGACTCTTCCATGTCACCTGAGGCAACTTCTCTCCTGCAGCATAAGGTCAATGTTAATTTGGCATGAGGAACTGAACAAGGCAATGTTCCCTAGAATGAAAAGATCTAATTGGAGAAAAATGACAAAACATTGACATTGCTATTTGTAATGTCAGTGGGAGGAGGGACCTCAGTAGAAGCTGGACTGAGGACAGAGTTAAAAAATTAGACAGATGGGAGATATTTCCTCAGTAACCAAGGAAGTGGGAGGACCTGAGGAAATAGTAGAACTGGACCTTTGTGGGGACTGGAAGCAGCTGTCAGTTGGCCACCTGTATATTGTGTGGCGTGTGTCTTCCATAGTCACAGAAATATCAGACAGGTAGAGGGGATAAACTGTTCTAAAGACTTGATTTTAAAAGTTTGTTACCCAGTTTGCGGTGTGTGTGTGTGTGTGTGTGTGTGTGTGTGTGTGTGTGTGTGTATGTGTTTCCTTCTCAGCTTAAAATGAGCTGGACGCATAATTAAGAGACTGTGTGAGGCTCTTCAGTTTCCTTCCCCTAAATGAAGTCCCCCTAGGCACTTCTGCCAACCCACCAGTGTACACACACAGAGACACACACTTTACCTTCACCTGATCACAACACTGAAGGGTTTTTCCTCCATCATCAGGGACCCGTGCACTCTAAGGAAGGCTGGTATTCTTAATGATTCAAGCACAACACAGAGCAAAAGTAAAAGAGGTATTTCTTGACCCCATCTCAATTTATGGACAACTCCATTCTTGATGTAAAGAAGGAAAAAGTCCTTACTAAGTGACTTACTTGTTAAGATTACTAAACATGACTCCACAGAGATGTCTTTCCTGATGCTCTTTGTGAAAATTAACAAAAAGAGTTTTGATAGGTAGATAAATTTGAAAACTATTATTCAATTTATTGTTTGAAAACTATTGTGCCATTTTCTTCCTGGAAATTCACAATGCCCATATCAAAATCTCCAAAATTTCTGAGAAGTCCCACAATAAAGAAACTTGTTTAAAATTCATCAACCATAGGGAAAAAATATGGATTAACTAACATTTTGTAAGTGTTTGGTGGAGAACACTTTGGAAAAAGCTGGCCTAGGGCAACAGAGTCATGGCCTAGAACAAGTGTCTGCTTGGAGATTGCACAGTTAGATAACTGGCAGAACTGGATGAGGAACTCAAATGTCTGAACTCTTCACCCTGACTTTTCCAGGTACCCAACAGTGCACAAAACTTCACTGAAGATAGCAACTCTGATAAGTGTCTATGAATCATTTTGTACCTATCAATCTAAAAATCCTTTTCTCACATTTTACACATTTGTTAGTATAATAACATCATCAGGGTCTCTAAATAGCATCACTCTATTAAGAAGCAAGACATCTTCCCCAGAATACCCTTTTCACCTCTTCTCAAAGTAATGTCATCACCTCTATGTGTTGTCACTGAAGCAAAAAGTGAACAATTAAATTTTTACTTGATAGAATACAAATTTATTGGCAGATAAATCTAAAGGTATGTATTAGAAGTTATAAATTCAAGTGCCTTATAGAAGGTGGTAACAAAAGAAACTAAAACAACTAGGATGGCTGATGACCTCAGTTAAAAGGAGCAAGCAGTCTCTCGTTCTGCTTAGCTTTGTGGTCATGTGCCCTGGGGATCCCAGTATGACCAGATCCTCTGAGTTTTCAAAGGAAGTGAGATATTTGAATTTTATGGTAAATTTTCTCAATTTTAAAATTTCTTTAGAATATTACATGTGCCCAAGAAAGCATGCTTGTAGCAGAATGCAGTCAGGGATCCCAGCTAGAGAATGTGTCACACAGGCATTTGTTATTTAGTCTAATTGGTTACAAGTGCTTGGGCAGTTTAGGGCACAAGGAAAAAGGAAGTTAGGACTGGAGGAAAATGGGAAGGAGCCCAAAGAGTACTGTGGAGAGACAGTCAGGAGGCAGGGTGAGCTCAGGGGATTTGGGCCAGCCGTAAGGACTCCAGTCTGGGGAGGGCAAGCCTCAGCCCTACCCAAGTCCAGGTAAGTGGCTTCTGGATGTCCTTGTGCCTCAGCTCTGCTGTCCCCCAGGGCCTCACTGGGCATTTTCCTTCTGAGTCAGTTCTATCTCCCTGCAAGCTGGGACTCTGGGAAGCCCTTACCTGGAGAGCTATTTCAGGACACCCTCTGCACATGCCACCGCCAATAGTTCTGCTCTTTCTTCTCAGAGCCTAGAATGCCTTTAAAGGATTCCACATTCTGAAAAAATTTGAGATGAAAATTCCTGATCAAGGCACTCCTTCAATGTTCTCTTTGGCAAGTCCATTAATCATCAGGATGTGTCGATTTCAGATTCTATGCCATTTTGCTAAACTCAGAAAGTGCAAGGAAAGGGACCTGGGCACCCCAATAAGGGTTTCCCCGGGGGAGAGAAGCATGTAGGGATGGCAGAGTCAAGCCCCTAGGACTTGACTACCATTAGAGCTGGCTTGCTGTGCCGCTTGGCTGCTGAAGCTTTGCCAAGTTATGTAACACCCGCCTCTCTGGCTTCATGGGATTTATAAAGATTTTTCCTTAATCCTGCTGGCTTTATCCAAAAGGAACACCATTTCTGAGGATTCACATTAATCAACTGGTCACTACAGTCTGATTCTCTGGGCCTCAACTACACTCACCCTTCTAAGCTATTTTGATTTCTTTAAATCTGCCTGGCTGGCCTCTGCTCCCTCTGTGCCCTGCTCCGGACCTCTCCCTTATTCCTGTTGGAAAAAGCAACTCTCCTCAGACAACAGAGAGACCCACTGGTCTAAGGCTTGCCGGGTCAGTTTATATGAGCTAAGTTATGCTGCAATAACAAAGAAATCCTCAAGATTCCAGTGGCTTAAGCCAACATATTTATTTCTGGTTCATTCCATACGTACTGTTTAGGTTAGCAAGCAGTCTTTCCTCACTGTAGGCATTCAAAGACCAGAGGAGAAGTCATCGTGCCATGTGCTTCTGTGATCACAGAGGGAAGAGAAGAACGGGATGGACAATGTGTGGGTTCTTAAAGCCCGAGCAGAAATGACCCAATGACCCACTCATTTTCTGTTTCCCAGTTTACTGGCCACAGAGGGTCACATGTCCTGAGTTCAGTGTCACAGAGAGGGACACCACATGTCTGTGAGCACTGAAGTAGTCATCTACCATCCTAATTCCTCAAAGTGAGCTGTGATACAGTTAAGGGGCTTGAAACACCATTTTCCCTAAGTATCAATTTAACTATAGGCTGCTTTCTCTTTATTTTTTAGATGAGCAGTGTAGGAGTTTCTGGAGTATAATACCGACTGAGGAACAAGGTAAGTAATTAACCTTATGCTCTGCACACCAGCACTTCTTATAATTTGGACAAGTTTTTACTATTTCATGAGAAGTGGGAGAAAAAACGAAACAGTTATGTATGGTTTTGCCATAAGGTCAAGTCCAAAAGCCAGAAATCACAGCTCCATTCATGTGCCTTAACCCTGGGGGCTGCAAAATGTTAAACAGGCAGCTTTGAGAGGAGGAGAGGAAGCCCTGACTGGCAGTCTCTGGAGATTTCCATGGTGTAAATATTCCTATCATGGCCAATTTCAATCCTAGTAAAATGACAGCAGACTTGGGAAGAGATGAACTCTGAAGTACCACTCCCCATTTTCTTCTCTATGTCACTCATTAAAGTGATAATACTTTCCTACTATCTGTTCTCCCAGCTGGAATAGAGGTTCTGGGAAAGCATGGACTGGATCACATTTGTCATTCGTTGCTATATCCCGTGACCTAACTTGCCTTACAGTAGGGCTTTTACAGGTATATGTTTCCCTTCCCATTTTCTTTACCCACTCCACATCTATACAGTTCCTTAAAGCCACAAGCTGGGTCCCATCCGGAGGGAGAACAAGCAGGAACAAATAGGGTTTAGTACAAATGAGCCCTGGACAAGGCTCTTCAAACTCCCAGAATTTTTTGCCCTTGTGTTTGTTTGCAAATCTTCTTTAAAAAGGCTGAGGCAATGTCTTCTGCTGGAATCAAAGCAGCACATCAATCTTTGAGATCTCTAATATCTCTCATGTCATCACACTGCAGTTTTGCTTAGATTGTTCCTTTCTCAGCTATGGGCAATCTTGACAGCAATCTCCTAGGAGTCCAGCTTATTTACCAACCTTCTAAGATTCAACAGAGGCATCTGTGGTTTTCACACAAATATGTTTGCTTTTTGTGATTTGTTTCACAAGTCCCTGTAGCTTGGATATGACTTAGATGTGTCTGCCAGGACCCCTGTGTGGTGATGCTGGGAGGTGGTGAGGAGCCTTTAGACATGGGGACTAGTCAGGAGTGCTAAGGTTATTGGAGTCACTATCCACCAAAAAGATTATGTAGTGTACATGTGTGGACTCTGAGTTAGTTCTTATAGCAAGGTTGTTATGAAAGAGAAAGCCCGGCCCTCCCCATCTCTCTCTAGCCTCCTATCTCACCATGTGATCTCTCCCTCTCATGTGTACTCCTACATTGATGTAATGCAGCCAAAGAGGCCTTTGCAAGAACAGAGCCATGCTGTTTGGACTGTCAGTATCCAAAACTGTGAGCCCATCAAACCTTTTATTCTTTGTAAAGTACCTGCCTTCCAGTATTTCATTATAGTAACAGAAAATAAACTATACAGAAGTGAATTAAATCAAAGAATTGAACTGTCCAGTGCTTCTGAGTTGTAAATGCCCACCCTTTCTGTCCTCCCTTCCTCTTGCAGGTGTTTTGTGGCTTTCCATTGGGGCTGAGGTCCTGGATATCTTTCTGATGCTGACAAGTGCCCTCTTTCTGGGTTCCAGAGTGAGTTTTCACAGCTCTGGATTCAACTGGCTCAAGGTGGATGCCTCAGTAGCCATTCTCATGGTGCTCGCAGGTATTTTCCAGCAGCATCACAAGAACAGTCAAATTCATCACAGTCTGCCTCAGAGGAGACACAATGCTTCAGACTGGAGTACTCTTGCCAAAGAATAGGCTGGGTCTCTCCTGTCAGTAGCTAGTTCATCAAGACATCTGGTTCCCTGGAGACGTCACTGAATCAATCCCATTGGGTGGAAGCAATGTTGTTTTGGGTAACTGATGAAAAAATTGAGCACAGGCACAGATAGCAAATTCTACCAATTTGTCTTTGTCACAACTAGGAAGGAGGGTACACTAAGTCTGAGAACAGAAATGGCCTCCATTAGTTCAGTGGTTAGGCATAAGTTCATGGAGGAATCCTGCCAGGCTCAGATCTCTGTTATTAAATGGCTGTGTGACCCAGGGCAAGTTACTTAACTTCTCTAAGTCAGCAGTCACAGCTAGGCTATCATGATAACTAAATAGGAGTGTGCCTACCTAATAAGTACTGAGTGAGTGGTAACTTATTAAAAATTATTGTCCAAGATTAATGTTAATGTCCATAAAAAGCACTCACCTTCTTTAGTTTTATATTTTCCAAACAGAGCTTTTTCAAGCAACTTTTAAAGCAGTTTAACTCATTGTCCTAAGTCCCTTAAGTGGTTCTTCCCTCCAAGAAAGAGTCCTGAACACAGACTTCCTCCAGTTCTCCAGCTGAATACACAAAGCTAAATTAATCATGTATCAGTGCAATTTGTATATCACGTCTGTGCCCGATAACTATAACACACCTTTCCCAAGTCTTATCATCAGCAAACAGGAAGATAAAATCCAGTTTCTGGATAGCAAAGAATCGGGCTGTGGACACATGGAGACATAGGTCCTGGCATACGGCACGGTCTCCGTGATTGTGATTACACCTCTTGCTGGATGTCTCATCAGTTTCGCTGTGGGTGGAATGGTTAAGGATGCATAGGTCAGACGCATGATAAGGACCTTAGGGATGCTAGAGAGAGCCGAGCATCAACGCTTGCGGGTAGAGGGGCTCTTCTGTTGTGCTGTGCTCTCATCTGTGGCTCACAAAGCTTTCCTTGTGCAGGGCTCCTAGGCATGGTGGCCCACATCATGTACACAACTATTTTTCAAATCACTGTGAACCTTGGACCAGAAGATTGGCGGCCTCAGACGTGGGACTATGGCTGGTCATATTGGTAAGTTGCTTGGCCATGGTGCTCAAAGCCCTGGCACACAAGCAGAGATGCATATGGGTTTTGTAGGGTGCTTGGCATTGGCCATAATGCTGATAGCTGATGCCCCTGTGGCTTGGGTTAGTTCTGTAACCTTTCTGTGGCCAGGTTCCTCATCTGTAAAGTGAGGGCACTTGCCTCTGCTGTTTTTATAGGTATTTAAAGAGGCTATGTTTATAAAATGCTTGGCACATAGTAAAGTCCTCAAGAAACAGAGACACTCATTATAGTCTTAAACACAGGTTGGGGTGAACTGTCCTGAGCTGTAACTCTTAATACTTACTTCACCAAGAGGAGACCCAGACCTAGTTTCTATCAGAAAGATAAGGCCACAATATAGAAGTTCTCTTTCCAGCAGAAAGACCTGGCCATGTCTTACAAGACTTCAGATGCTCTGTTTGACATGAACCTCCAAAGTATATTGTATCTTTTT
The DNA here is from genome assembly GCF_047511655.1 of Castor canadensis. Taxonomy (NCBI): domain Eukaryota; kingdom Metazoa; phylum Chordata; class Mammalia; order Rodentia; family Castoridae; genus Castor; species Castor canadensis. The sequence continues at coordinate 53,749,338 of NC_133396.1, read as the reverse complement.
AAGTCATTTTTGTGATTATTGGGGTTTGAACTCAGGGCCTTATGCTTGCTAGGCAAGCTCTATACTACTTGAGCCACATCTCCAGCCCTGTATTGTATCTTAAAACAGATGTGTATATGCTTACATTCTCATCCTACATGATAATCTCATGTTACATGAAAGTTTTCACATTCAGAATGTGTTAATCCCTGGCAAAATGGAGCCAAAGAAAGCCAGGAAGGGAGAACTCACGTTCACAATTTGCCTGATAACAGGAACTAGCCTCAAGAATTTTTCCAAACCATAGTTTGCTATGAGTCACACCAGAACACTAGAGGCACAAGGACAGTTAAACACTTAAACAAGAACACTTGCCTGACTCATTATCTAACAAGCAGACCCTAACTCCAAGATTACAAATCTTACCTAGCAACTACTGACACTAGCCAATCACAGCTTGACAGCTCCCCTAAACTATCACCGGCATCAATGAACTTTCTTTCAAAACAAAGAGAAACAGCTATTTCTCTTTCCCAGTAACACTCCAACATTTTTCTTTGTTCTTCAGCTATATTGTCTTTCTTTGTTCTTGTCCATCCTGGTCTGTACATGTGTCCTGGATTGCAATCTTATTCTATGTTTCTCCCAAATCAAACCTTTTACATGGAGAGTTGTCTTTATATTTTAATGTTGGCAATAACCTTCCTCTTTGTAAAATACATTACACTTTCAGGGCTCACTTCCTCATTCTACCATTCTGAGATTTGGTGAACACATCTGTGTTGCTGTGATCCTTTCACTTCATGATTTATTGCATTTTAAACTCTGAGTTTTTTTGTCTTCCCAGTCTGAAGATGATTTTTTTTTTACAAATACTTCTTTGTACACCATTCCTTCTGCCTATTTGTCACTTTGACAATTTCCCTCTGAACTAGTGCCTTTGATTCTGAGGGAATATGGCAGAAGCTGCACATAGTTGAGAGATCAATAACTTTATTCCTTCCATATCTGGAAAGGTATTTATCCAATGATCTATTCTTGATCATTTGTCAGAGTGCAGAATTCTTTGTTGAAATCAGTTTCCCTTAGAAATTTGAAGAAACAGCTCTATTGTCCTACAGAATCTATTGTTACTGTCTATGGTTCAACACCACTTTGATTCTTGTGCCTGTGTAGGTGGCCTTTTGTTTTCTTTTGAAATGTTAGGATGATGTTCTTTGCTGGGTATTTTCTTTTCAGAACATTTATCCTTCTTTCCTGGGCTTGGTGGGCCCCTAGATCTGAATATTTATGTCCTAGAAGTCTGGGGATTTTTGTTGTATTATTTCTTTGATTATTTCCTCTCCTCAGTTTTCTGTACTTTTGGGACTCTTAGTAGTTAGGGATTAATTAGGTCTCAGTTAATTGTCTAAATGTCTTATTGCTTTCCTTATGTTTTCTATCTCTTTTGGTTATACTTACTGAAAAATTTTCTCTGCTTATCTTCCAACTTTTTATTGAATTCTTATTTTGGATCTCATATTAATTCCTAACAGCTCTTCCTTGTTTTAGTTTTTCCTTTTTCCAGTATCCTGACTTTGCTTCACGTATGCAGCACTTTCTCATATTCCTCTGGAGATATTAACCAAGTTATTTTCTTTATCTTGCTGTTTTTTTGTTTCTTGAGTTATCCGTCTCCTTTAGAGTTCTTTTTCCCCCCCTATTTGTTATTAGGCCTTCCCCTCAGATGGTGTCCTTAATTGTCAAGTCATATATGTAAATGATTAGAAACTCTGGAACAGAATTGGAACTTATCTACTGGTAGGTTTTTCATATATGGTTGGGCATGGAGCCATCTATTTTATCTGGGAATTCTACCCTATAAAAAACATTCACATGTACCAGTTTGTAGAGTTTCCTTCTCTGCAATCACTCCATGTCTTCAAAGGGGAATCCCACAATATCTACAAGAAGTGGGGTAGTGTGCCTGGCTGATGGTTTCAGAGATTAGGTATGAGAAAGGGGCTGGAGAGCTTCACAGTCCACATGCAACTTTTCATTCAAGTCCCTGTTTTAAATCAGCTTTTCCCTGCCTTCCATAGGTCCTGTTTTCGCTGAATCTGCAGTCTTTGTCTCCGTGTGCCTTCTCCAGAAAATAAGTCTATGCTCTCTCCTAGGCAAAGGCTGGAAAGCAGGGGAGAGTGTGGTATGGAAGAGACTTGGGGGCCAGCCATCGCAGAGAGTTTTACCCAATTTCCTGATTATTTTGTGTTGTATTTGTGCCTTAAAGTGCTGGCCCCTCAAGGATTTCCTCAGTGCCTCCCCTGCAGAGACTTCGTGTGTAGTTGTCTCCCTCTGTTAGCCCTTCCCCAACTGCCTTCCATCTTCTCACAGTAACTCACCAATTCTCTTAGCCCTGTGTGTTCACACCAGTGCACTAGGAGCTCTTGAAGTCAGCCTTCCATTTATACCCAGAAGTCCCTATACCTTCCCTTTTTTGCAGCATATTATCAGATGTGGGGTTTCAGCAGCAAATCTGTTGGCCGTTAATCATAAGACACTCAGCTGAATAATCCTCCTCTTATCCTAAATTTTGCCTAACAGCACAATACAACATTCCCCATGGATAAAGAGAGCTTTTCCTCAAAATCTTTTCCCACTGCCAGGGTTTATCTTCAATTATTTTTCCTATTCCTGACCCCATTTAAACTAGAATAATGAAAACCCACTAATGAAAACATTAAGCAAGGCCAGGCCCCACCCTGAGTCCTGAGGGATTTCCCTGGTTAGCCAAGTTCACAGCATCAGGAGGCAGTAGAGCCCAGTGAGGGAGCCAGATGTCTCTGAGGATGCAGCACCTAAGCCAAACCCAGTTTGTCCCAGTTTCTACATGGTGACTGCAGACAAGCTATCTAACTGCTTTGTGCCTCTGCTTCCTCATCTATAAAACAGGAATTATTATAGTGCCCCCTTCAGGGGATTGCTGTGAGATTACATTAGATAACTCAGTGTTCAATACAACATCTGGCACGTAACAATATTAGCTATTATTCTTATCCATCCAGAAGTACGTCTGTTTAGCCCTACATGTGAGTGTCTTCTCTAATTTGGTTGCTTATCCATCATACACCTTTTCTCTTTATCTCATAATTAGTACAAACATTTAACATCCTTTGGTATAAAACAGATGCTAATATCCATGTTCCCAATCCAGTGTTAAGTTCTACAAACAATGAAAATTATTGACCCTCATCCTAGAGGGCAACAGGCTTCCAGCATGGACAGGGATATAACAACAGCAAAGATTAACACCAGTGTTTCAGATTACAACAACAACAACAACAAGTAGCATTAGAGGTAGCAGGTACTAACTACTTCTCATAAGTTAACTCACTGAAGTCCTAGAAATAGCCCAGTGTGACAGCATTGACATTATTCCAGTTTTACAGGTAAGGAGACTGATATAAACAGGTAAACTAACCAATTCAAGGTCACAGAGACAACAGGAGACAGAGTGTTAGTGCAAACCCAGCACAATGACTTCTCAACCACAGGACTAGAACACATTGACTGTTCCTGGGATTTATGATGCAAACTGCAGGTCCTCATTGCATGGAACCCTGAGCTGGCTTTCACCAGAGTGATCCCACCAAGTAGCCCTGTAATCCCTGTTCTAGGACTTCCCTAACTGTGCCTTTTGTTAGCAGCCTTGCCTGGGGTTCTTTCGCCCTCTGCATGGCTGTGTCGGTCGTGGCCATGAGCAGATACACAACAGCCCACCTGGAATACACAGAGGAGCAGAGAGCACAGAAGGGCAGGCAGTACTCTCAGGACTGTTCTCCAGAACTTGATGCTTCAAAGAAGGTTTGGCAAACCAGAGCTGTTCCCATTCCTACAGGACATGCCCTTGTTAATGTTTTGGGGCACCCAGGTGCCCCAGGCAAGGTGTCTGTGTGCTAGGCCATGTGCACCTAAGCCAGGCACTGGTACCCACATTGAACATCTCTGTAGTGGGCTTCAAAAGACTGTGGCATGGGGCTGGTGGACTGGTTCAAGTGGTAGAGCACCTGCCTACACTAAGGCCTTGAATTTATGTCCCATTACTGCCAAAAAAAAAAAAAAAAAAGAAGAAGGAAATTTGAGCTGACAGAATGGCTCAAGTGATAGAGTGCCTGCTGTTTAGGAAGTGTGAGGCCCCGAGTTCAAACCCCAGTACCACCACAAAAAAAAGGAAATAAATAAATAAAACAGAAAGGGCTGGGAAGGTGTGGCTGAAGCAGTAGAGTAGCATGCCTGGGTGAGGCCTTGAGTTCAAACCCCAGAACTGCAAAAGACTCAACCTTCACTAGACATCTTTGACTTCTGCCACTTATTCTTATTAAAATGACAGTGTCTTTAAAGAAGATAACTCTTACAGAGATACCAACCATTGACACTCTAGTGTAATGGAACTTCTTAAACTTTCTTGACAGTGGGTTTAATAAGAGTGTCAAAGCCAGGAACTAGAGAAAAGGTTAAATCAAAAAGAATTAACCTAGAAGGTAACACACACACACAGGAAATTAATGTGAGTCAACTCCCTGTATAGCTATCCTTATCTCAACTAGCAAAAACCCTTGTTCCTTCCTATTATTGCTTATACTCTCTCTTCAACAAAATTAGAGATAAGGGCAAAATAGTTTCTGCCGGGTATTGAGGGGGTGGGGGGGGAGAGAAAGGGGGCGGAGTGGGTGGTAAGGGAGGGGGTGGGGGCAGGGGGGAGAAATGACCCAAGTGTTGTATGCACATATGAATAATAAAACAATTAAAAAATAAATAAATAAGGGTGTCAAAGAAAGCCTGGAAGTACTAATGGGAAGAGAAGATGAGGAAAGGAAATAACAAGTCTTCACAGTGGATGCAAAATGCATTGCCTACACAGATTTACTGATAGAACAGCCCAGATTTTCCCTCTAATTGACACACATGCAAAGAAGCATGTGTAGCTATCTTATATCTCTTATTTTCATCAAGGAAATAGAAATTAAAAGTAAGTTTTGTTACTTAAAATCCTTTTTCTTTGAAATTTTATATCTACATATAGTAAGATCAGTTTGGAGGATGGTCATAGGACAGAAATAAATGAAATCAAAGTCAAATGGAATGACATCGCAGTTCAGTGGAACAAATGCTGGAATAGTCCTGCTTAAGTGAAATCGCCAGGCACATTTGCTTCTAAAAATAAACACTGCCAAGTATGCAAGGCTTGTGAGGGGCAATGGATTACTGTGGGCTTCCTAGTGTGCTCAGTTACAACATTGCGTCGATTTACTTTGTATTTTAAACATGTGCTTGAGCCCACAGGGTGGCAGACACATAATTTGGAGGTTTTAAAAATGTAAATGGATCACCAAATTCTAACAATCTTAAACACATAGCTCAGGTCTGCTTTTAAAATTGTACTTATGTGTTTAGTAAAAATATCATTTCTGAAAAAGAAAACCCTGAATGCCTCCAATAAAACCCTCGATTTGTTTGTGCTGGACCATCACAGTTATTCTGTCAAAGAATAAAGGAAAATTTCAGCGAATTGCTTCACATTTGGGTTTCAAGACAAGCTCCTATCTAATAAATGTTGATCCTGTGGAATTCTGTGTTGCATTGTACCAAATCTAATTAAAGAGATATAAAATGTTTTTTTCTGAAATGTGTCTATCTCAGAGAATGTGTGTTTGGATTCTCTAGGCCCTTTGCTCTCCTGGAAAAGAGGGGTTGTTAGCCAACAGCCTTTGCCCTTTGCATTGTGCAGGCTCTTTTATAGGATGGTCTGTCACCCTGCATATTTGTGTAGGTAGATCCTGTATGACTGTTGTAGTATCAAGTCAAATCTGAGAAAAAGAAGCCCATTGGAAATGTTCCCAAAGAGACACTTCTCTCCTTGAGACACACACCTGGGAAGACTGTGGCTAAAGGTGCCAAGGAAGAAAAGAATTTTCTGGAGTCATGTGAATGAAGCTGGCATCATTAGATGGGGAAAAAAAAGAAGAGCTAGATACTGGTGTCGACATCAGGGCAGGACAGAAGGCTATTGGTCACTGAGACTCAAGTCAAAATTGATCCTTGAGTTCTCAAGGCACTTTGCTTTCTTTTAAGATTTAAAAGTGTCAATTGTATTGAAGGATAATGCAGAGAGAAAAGTATACAAATCATATTTGCACAGCATAAGGAATTTTCAGAAGATGAACGCACCCATGTAACTATGCTACAGATGAAAAAACAGAACCAAGGCATCCCTTTGTCATTTACCTTTGCTACAAGACAGACACAGCTAGATTATAATCCTTCAGTATAATGAAGTGATCCCTTTGTATATAAATTCCCCCTTATACACTATACATTTCTCTATAGGAACTCTTCTTTATACCCCCAACGTCTAGAATAATGGGTGACAATTTTATATGTGTGTATGTATACAAGTTTACATACATGTACATTTACATGCTTGTGTGAGTGTAGACTATCAGATAGACTTTTTAAAAGCATTGCATGGGAAGTAATATAGTTCATGGCTAAGATCATGAACTCTGGAACCAGACAACTTGACCATGATGGTTTAAATATAAAATGGCCCTGAAGGCTCAGGTTTGTTAAAAGTTTGGTCCCCCAATTGGTGGTACTATTGAGAGGTGATTGGGTCAGGACAGCACTAACTTCCTTAATGGATTAGTTCATAGCTGAATGAGCTATTTGAAGGTGGGCCTGTTTGGAAGGAGGAGGTCACTGGGGACATGTTTTTGAAAACACATCTTGCCTCTTGCTCCTTCCTATCTTTTGCTGCCTGCATCTTGACTGCCGTGAGGTGAGAAGCTTTCCTTCTGCCATGATGCTCTGCCTCACCACAGACCAGAAAGAACAAGGCACAAGGCCGGTCGACCAAGGACTGAAAGTGTTATAGTCATTGATAAACAGAGTCCAGATTCTTATATCTTGCGTGGATGCATCCAGGAGGACATGGAGATGCTGTGCAGGTGATAATAAAAGTTTATGAAAGGGTAGGGAAAAAGTTACAAATGGCCATGGTGAGCCAGGTGTGAGGCAGAAGCAGAAAGAGAATTTTCTCCTACAAAGTGTTTTTTAACAGGTCACTCTAGCCTATGGGAGGGGTAAAGCCTGAACAGTTCTTGATCACCAATAATGGATGAATGGGGAGAGGTTTGGCTGGTCCCTAGCTAGGGTGGTGGTTTAGGCTAAGGCATGAACAATCTGCATATATTTTGGGGTGGGGAGGAGGTTGAGGGGGAGAGATGGGGGAAATGTAAATAATGTATACTATAAGTCTGGTTGGGATTGTCACTTTGAATCCCCCTGTATGATGAATATATCCTAATAAAAATTCTTATAATAAAAAAGCAAGACATGGAAGTAACAAGTCATTTGACAAAAAAAAAAAATCTGCACATATTTGCAATTAAAAGAATCCTTGGCAGCTATTAAAGTCTTTTGTTGTTGAAAGAGAGGTTCAAAAGTTCCAGTCTCTTAGCTTGCCTCAACTTACCCCTGAGAGACATTTCCCAAAATTTCTTTTTCTGGGGTGAGGGTGTTGCTGAGGGAAGAAGTTCTGTCTTCAGTATCTGCTTCAGAGCTGATGAGGGGCTGCAGACCCTGCCTGGTAGGGCTATTGTCCCTCCTACCATATTCCTTGGGACTCATTTAGTCATCATACGGCAACTTGTATAGATTTTCGTCCAGCCTGATCAAGGTTACTCGTGGGGATCTCATCAATCTGCAGAGGTCTCACCCATCTTCAGAGATCAATAGCCCTATTGCATCATGATTTGGACCCTAAAGGCTTTCTTCCTGGAAGGGACAAAATCTGGTTAACAAGTCAAGATCCGAACATGAGTACTAATAGGAGCTTCAGAAGGGACCTTGCCAGGTACAGTAGCAAGGATGCACAATTTTAAGTCTTAAACCATGTAAACAATACCCTTTTTCTGGGAAAAAGACAACACCTATCTTTTTCAGCTGTCAGAGGATTTAATCTTTTATTTTGAAAAGTGACAACTGTCAGAGTGAAGGGGGCGCTGTTTCTTGCTTTCCCTCCCTTGCTGGAGCGAGGTTTTCTCTCTCGCCCCTTGGTTATTATCGGACCTAACTGGGGGTGACTGGAAATTTTAGAAAAGATACAGGATAGACAGAAAGTTGGGGTCAGGTGTATTGTCTGCTCAGCTGGAGACACACAACCCTCATGGCTTCTTTTCTCTATCCTGATTCTTTAAGGCCCTACTCCTAGTAGTTTTTTAAAACCTTGCTTCAAACCTCTTTCTTGAGACTCACACTATCCCATGTTTTCTCTTAGCTTATCCGCTCTTAAAAGTCTTTTGCCCCCAGGCTTGCACTGTCCCATCTCTCTTTAGCTCTCTCAAAGCCTCGGTGCTCAAACTTGCAAACCAGCAGCCACACCTAAAAACTGCACATACATAACTCTTAAGGTCTCAGTCCTTAGCCTTGCACTGAGCACTGTCCCATGTTCTCTTTGGCTTTTCTTTAGCTTTCCTAAGGCCTATGTATGAAGTTCTTTCTCAGCTTTGTTTTCTGAAGCCTATGTTAAAGTTCTCGGTGCAGACTTTCTATCTTTAGCATTTTCCCTTTAACAACTCTTTTCCCTTCAGCAGTTTTTCCCTTCAATAATTCTTTTCCCTTCCAAAAGCTTCCCACACCAGAAGGCCCAAAGTAAAGAGCTTCTTCCCAATATTCAAAGGCAAAAAGCCAAGCAGAAAGTCCAAAAGCCCAAAGTAAAGCCCCAAAAGGCAATAGCAAAAACCCCTCTTCCTCCTTCAGTGGTCTTTTATAGCAGAAAACGGTGGCACCACAGGGAGGGATGTGACATTGTAACAGGAGAAACCTGTGTTCCTTCTCTGTACACAACTTGGGAGACGAAGCTGTTCTGCCTTTCCCTGTTTTGTGGTCGGGGGCTGTGCCCATCTCAGCCTACAGGTAAAAGCAATTAACTGCATCTTGCCTTGCTTGTGTCCAGTTCTCATAGGCTTTAATCTGCTCCCCACAAGACAGTATATTGCTTACTTTTCCTACAGGTGTCTATGCCTGTAGCTAACCCTAACTCAATTAGGAAGGGGATGAATTGAATGACCCTCTTTGTCCAGACTACTGCTGCAGTGGGACAGTTAAGGACTAATTGTTTGGGGCAATATTTACATTAGGATCCAGGTGTACCAGGGGGCAGGTGCCAGTTCAATTAAAGGATAAATATCAATACAAGTCAGTCCTGTACAGAAAGAAGACTCACCATGTCTCTAAGCAGAAGTTAAACACCATTACAAAGTAGAATACAAGAGGGAGTAAACAACTCCATGAGCATAAACAAAAGGACATTTCTGGAGCCAGGAGAAATAGTCACACAGCCTCTGCTTAAACAGAAGGCTCTCGTCAAAGACATGAGTTTGCACTTTACCAGAAGCCGGGAAGGTTTTAATACCAGTTACCACATGCATATGAACCCCTTTTTAAAACCTCTTGGCTTTGGTTACTTTTAGAGGTCTGTCATAATTGACTCCATCTAGGGTTGGAGAAAGTCCCCTCATGTGTGTAGTCCTTTTAAACTGTTTCTCAGTCAGTTGCTTTTGAAGATTTTGCCAATTGGGTATTTTGGTCTCTCATCACCAGGAGTAGCTTTCTCCCAGTTGGAGCGGAAGTAGCACAACAGACAGGTCAGGTGGAACTCAGCACCAATGAGAATTTTTTGGCCAAATTTAAGCAACAAAGAGATTTAAAAGAAGTGGATCTTAGTTTAGGCTTAATTAAGTCTATAGAGGATGTACCGGCATCTTAAAAAATGCTGAAAAGGTCAAAAGACAACAGTTATAAAGCTTTATAAGGAAAGCACAAAGTGATGACAATACTTAAGAATGTCTGACTCAGTTGACTGATAAGTACTTGTCAGAGTCATTTTCCATGGGGTTGTCTGTAAATGTTCCAGAAGGATTAAAACTGCAATGACAAAATAACCATGGTTAAAATTCTGAAGAATAGCTTACCAATTGACAGAACAGTCTACTTACTTTTATTTTATACAGAATTATTAAGCCTCTCTTACTACAATTAAGAACACATGCACAAACTTGAAAAGGCTAGGGTCACTAGCAGTTTTAATTTGGAAGACACTAGCTTGCTGCATTACCTTTCTCTAACTGTATTTTAGAAGGCTTGTACACTTGGAAAACACAAATATACCTAACATACAGAGGAGCCAGTGTAGTTAGTATCACAGTTTAAACCTTGAATTTTTGATTAGGGAAGGCAACAGACAGTACTAGAAACCCTAGATTTCCTCCCAGTTAGGGGAAGGCAGTGTCAGTAATCCCAAATTGCCCCTATTTTAATGCTCAATTGCATATCATATTTATATAACAATGATTATCTAGCCAAGACAAACAGATGTCAGGCCTAAATGGTAGGCTTCTTAACATTGACCATAAATAGCAGAAATGTCAAAGACATTAGATACAATGCACCTTAGCTAAAAGAGAGCTATTGCTGTCTACATGTGTCAAACTTACGTACTTTTAATTCTGTAAATGTTTGCACATCTAGATATACATACAAGGCGGTAGTTGTATTAGAACCACTTAAAAGAAGTTTTACTTAGTTTAAACTCAGTTTTCTCAGTAGTCAAAACTGATAACAATCAATAGAAAACACAAGCAGTTATTGATGCCAAGGAAATCTGCTGACTGAAAGTTATGGCTTGGACGTTGATAAAAGATCACATCCCAGCCTGCTGATACTAATTAACAGAATGGCTGGGGAAAAACAACAGGGTTTTGCTGAGCTGTGTGTAGCCCTGTGAGCCCAAAAATAATGGGCTTAGTCATTGAGAGTTAATGACACACACAATCCAGTATTTTAGGATTAATCATCCTTTTTATAGACCACAATAAAAACTTGAAGTTTCAGGACCTTGCTTAGGTATTCCTTTAGTTTTCCCATCATTCCATCTGGAGGGTGCACTTTTGCTTTGTTTTACATAAATAAATTTGTCCAAGCCTCATATCAGAACAGCAACCCTCCCTGTGCTTAGCTGCCCACTGACTCTCTTGTGTCCTAATAAACTTTTGCTTTTTTAAACTTGTTTATCTTGGTAAATTCTTGTACAAACCTGTAGCACCAAAAATCCCTGAGAAGTATCTTGATAAAACTAAAACCCGTTTTTGGACATACATTAGTACGTTAAATTTTGACCTTTGATTTTAGCATCAGAAAATTCTTTAGGCAAACTTTAAACTACAGCCAACTCAATCACACATATAAAAACTTACAAGCTTTAAGACCTTAATTCACATCTTGAAACAATCTCTATAAAATCCCAAATTCAGATAAGGCTGTTTTTAATAAAATACTCTTTAACCTTGTATGTTAAAAAGAAGACCCAGGAGGAAAAGCAATCTTAAATGATTGTTTTCCTATACAATAGAAACCTACAGAAACACCTGTTAATAAACCTAATTATAAAAGAAAACTGAATGCAAATTACACTAACAACAGAACGAAACAGGTTAAAATCACTGTCCATAAATTTTTAGTTAGACCTAAGGCCGAGGACCATTAGACCTGGTTGGGATAAGAACTTTAGATAACTTTTGAGATAACAATTTTTGCACATTAACTTTATAATAGTAGTTTAAGAACCATCCTAAAAAATGTTTATATACACACAGAGATGTTTTAATTTAGGAAGGTCAAAAATGTCAATTTAAGCATGTGCATATGAGCTAAAAATTTTTTTTAATTAATTTGGTGATCACAAGTGCATTGGTAGGTTACAGACTAATAGAAATACACACAATGACACACAAAACAGTTACATTAATTCAGAGTGAACTCCTAAACAAACCATCCTTTAGTCATTATTTTTAGCAGCAGATCAGCCAGCTAGCTTTTGAGGCAAAAACAGACTTAGTGCTTTTTTATTCTGAAGTAACTTACAACAGGTCATTAACACAAACACCCTAGTTTTGTATTCCAAAAGAGCCTTTAGACAAGCCTTACCAGCAGTCAACACTGGTCAAAGTGAAAAGATAAGTAAACATCCCTGGGATAAAAATAATTCCAGCAGCTGCATGGAATTAATTACTTATCATTTCTCCCTGTCCAGGGTTGACCAGTTATGAAGGGCCAGAGCTAAAGGGCACAGATTTTAACCACTATAATCAGCCAGTGGTTTTTTTGAAATTCCCAGGGAAAGGAAGTTCTTACCCAACTTTTGACAGACCGTTGCATTAAAGACCACACATATAAAAGCTATGTTAATTTAAAGTACTCCAACCACAGGTTAGCTACAATTTTCCCTAGGGAATGGCAAGATGACGCTGACACAAGCTGCCATCCCTACATAGTTGCAAAGATGGCTACCATGGAGTAGGAACCACTTGAAGAAGCCTGATGACTCCCCGACAGTGGCAGTATTTCCTATGACCACATTATCTCTCCAAGAGAGTTTCCAAATGGAATGTAAAGCCATGTTGCATGTGACATACAGGCCCAAAATAGCAATCTGTTATAGGAACAAAAGACATCTTCCCCTGAGAAACAGACGTTACTACCTGTATAGGCCAGTCATAGACATTAAGGCACTTCAGGCCATCCTTTTTACCTCTGGCAGTTAGGCTACTAGCTTTCCCATTGAGACTGAGATGGGTAAAGGGAAAGGGGAATTTTCTTGAGGTAGACCTTCCAAAGATCCTCAGGGCATTCCCAATTTGGATCTATGTGGATATTTTCTATATCCAGACATCTCTGGAATTGGCTTAGCTATGAGTACACTTCCTTCTGTTTGGCTTCCTCCAGACCATGTCTCAGCCTCTGCATGAGGTGTCTTGGGGTAAAGTGCTGGATTCAGAGTCCAGAGTGCTAATGAATGCCCAGCGCAAACTAAGGTGGGATAGGCCTTTATAACTGGGAGAGGTGTTTAGCAACTGAAGAGGTGGAGGAGTCACAAGGATCTAGGCTGTAAGCACAGTCTTCACATATCTTGGTTTGGCTGCCCTGCCTCCAAGGTCCAGAGGGAGGAAGTAAAAGAGAGGAGGGAGAAAGAGAGAGAGAAAGAGAGGGAGAGAGAGAGAGAGAGAATCATTATACTAGTCTTTTGGTACCCCACGAGAAGCAGTGGATCCCAGGGGCTTGGCACTTAGTATTTACACACACATACACACATACATATACACACACCCCACCCTCTGCAGGCCTTGGCAACAAGGCTCTATCTCACAGCACAAAGGAGGGAAGGGGCAGTATGGCATGACCCAATCTCAGAGGAAAGGGACATGGTGTGGGGGCCTGGACACAGCAGAATCCGCAGGCCGCTCACCACTAGGGCTGCCCACCCAGTGCCTCCCAGCCATATTTTCTTCAGGCAGAGCATAGCCTTGTAGCAGGCCTGTGTTTCCTAGAGATAGAAAGAGAAGGGTAAAAAGGAAAGAAGACAGCAGAAATGATATCTGAAATATAGGGTCTAGGGTCTTTCTGTCCAAAGACAGGAGACCTCGTGGCTAAGGCTTGCCAAAATGTTGTAGTCTTTGATAAACAGAAAATCCAGATTTTTATAGATCACGTGGATGCATCCAGGCAGAATATGTAGACATTGTGCAGGTGATAATAAGTTTATTAAAGGTTAGAGAAAACAGTTACAAACGGCCATGATGGGCCAGGTGTGAGGCAGGAGCCGAGAAAGAGTTTTCTCTTACAAAGTGTTTTTTAAAAGTTCACCCTAACCTGTGGGAGGAGTAAAGCCTGCACAGTTCTTGATCACCAATAATGGATGAGTGGGGAGGAGCTTGAGTGGTCCCTGGGCTAGGGTGGTAGCTCAGGCTAAGGCACCAACAATCTACACGTTTGCAATTGAAAGGATCCTTGGCAGCTATTAAAACTTTTTTTGCAATTGAAAGGTTCAGGGAGAGAAAAATGTTTAATCTAAAACATAATATTAAGTCATAACAGCTCCTTTCTCTCCCTATCTTAGCCTACCTCAAAACCCTCTGAAACTATGACAGGTTAGGGGTAAGGAAAGTTGCACAGGAATGACCCAGACCACCGCACCTGGCCAGGAACTGCCTATGCCTCTCCCCACTCAGTGATTATTGGATAGGAATCACCTTGTTCTCCCATTCCCACTGGTTATCGTAGGTTTTAATAGTAGAACTCAACAACAAAAGTAAAGACAAAAACATGCAAACAGCTGGAAACTAAATAACTCATTACTTAATGAACAATGGATCATCGATGAAATAAAAGAGGAAATTAAAAAGTTCCTGGAAATCAATGAAAATGAAAACACAACCTACCGGAACCTATGGGACACAGCAAAGGCAGTCCTGAGAGGAAAGTTTATAGCCATGAGTGCATACATTAAAAAGACTGAAAGATCTCAAATCAATGACCTAATGATACATCTCAAACTCCTAGAAAAACAAGAACAAGAAAATCCCAAAACAAATAGAAGGAGAGAAATAATAAAAATAAGAGCTGAAATCGATGAAATAGAAACCAAAAAAACCATACAAAGAATTAATGAAACAAAAAGTTGGTTCTTTGAAAAAATAAACAAGATGGATAGACCCCTGGCAAACCGGACTAAAATGAGGAGAGAAAAAACCCAAATTAGTAGAATCAGGAATGCAAAAGGGGAGATAACAACAAACACCATAGAAATCCAGGATATCATCAGAGACTACTTTGAAAACCTATATGCAAATAAATTTGAAAATCTTAAAGATTTCTAGATACATATGATCATCCAAAACTGAACCAAGAGGAAATTAATCACCTGAATAGATCTATAACACAAAATGAAATTGAAGCAGCAATCAAGAGTCTCCCCAAAAAGAAAAGTCCAGGACCTGATGGATTCTCTGCTGAATTCTATCAGACCTTTAAAGAAGAACTGATACCAACCCTCCTTAAACTGTTCCACGAAATAGAAAGGGAATGAAAACTGCCAAACACAGTTTATGAAGCCAGTATTACACTTATCCCAAAACCAGGCAAAGACACCTCCAAAAAGGAGAACTATAGGCCAATCTCCTTAATGAACATTGTTGCAAAAATCCTCAACAAAATAATGGCAAACTTAATTCAACAACACATCAAAAAGATTATTCACCACGACCAAGTAGGCTTCATCCCAGGAATGCAGGGGTAGTTCAACATACAAAAATCAATAAACGTAATAAACCACATTAACAGAAGCAAAGACAAAAACCTCTTGATCATCTCAATAGATGCAGAAAAAGCCTTTGATAAGATCCAACACCAATAAAGAAATGGGCAAGTGAACTAAACAGAACTTTCTCAAAAGAAGAAATTCAAATGGCCAAAAAACACATGAAAAAATGCTCACCATCTCTAGCAATAAAGGAAATGCAAATTAAAACCACACTAAGATTCCACCTCACCCCTGTTAGAATAGCCATCATCAGCAACACCACCAACAACAGGTGTTGGCGAGGATGGGGGGGGGGAAGGAACCCTCATACACTGTTGGTGGGAATGTAAACTAGTACAACCACTCTGGAAAAAAATTTGGAGGCTACTTAAAAAGCTAAACATTGATCTACCATTTGATCCAGCAATACCACTCTTGGGGATATACCCAAGAGGCACCTGCACACCCATGTTTATTGCAGCACTACTCACAATAGCCAAGTTATGGAAACAGCCAAGATGCCCCACTACTGACGAATGGATCAAGAAAATGTGGTATCTATACACAGTGGAATTTTATGCAGCCATGAAGAAGAACGAAATGTTATCATTCGCTGGTAAATGGATGGAATTGGAGAACATCATTCTGAGTGAGGTTAGCCTGGCCCAAAAGACCAAAAATCGTATGTTCTGCCTCATATGTGAACATTAGATCAAGGGCAAATACAACAAGGAGATTGGACTTTGAGCACATGATAAAAACGAGAGCACACAAGGGAGGGGTGAGGATAGGTAAGACACCTAAAAAATTAGCTAGCATTTGTTGCCCTTAATGCAGAGAAACTAAAGCAGATACCTTAAAAGCAACTGAGGCCAATAGGAAAAGGGGACCAGAACCTAGAGAAAAGGTGAGATCAAAAAGAATTCACCTAGAAGGTAACACACACACACAGGAAATTAATGTGAGTCAACTCCCTGTATAGCTATCCTTATCTCAACTAGCAAAAACCCTTGTTCCTTCCTATTATTGCTTATACTCTCTCTTCAACAAAATTAGAGATAAGGGCAAAATAGTTTCTGCTGGGTATTGAGGTGGTGGGGGGAAGAGGGAGGGGGTGGAGTGGGTGGTAAGGGAGGGGGTGGGGACAGGGATGGAGAAGTGACCCAAGCCTTGTATGCACATATGAATAATGAAAGAAAAATAAAGAAAGAAAGAAAAGTGCCTGAAGAGCAGACACACGCTCTCGCAGCTTCTGGCTTCCACTTGGGCCTCACCATGCTTCCCTTTGTATTTCTCTTCCTCAACTTTTAATAAATTCCATTTATATCCATGTGTCCTGCCATGGATTCTTCCATGCAGGACAAAGAATTTGGAAGTCTTCTGATCACAGATTGAACCAGTGCCATAACAAAACTGTGAGTCAAAATAATTTTTATGAGTTATTTCATCCTAGTCACATAAAACTAACACACTGACTATAAACCCTGGCTCCTCACTTTGACCTTGGGCAAGTCACTTAATTTCTCTAATGCCTCAGTTTTCTCGTGTGAAATGAGAACAATAATCCTACCAATTTGAAAGACTGTGAGGACTAAGTGCATTAGTAAGTGTGTAGATCTTAGGTCTGGCATTTAGTAAGCACAATGGGAGAATTAGCTGCTAGGCGCTACCAAATTGAAGTATGGTGTTTTGTCCTGTGGGCAGTACTACAGGCACAAGAGGAAAGGATGACAGGATCTGAGCCCTTGCTGATCAGTAGGATAAAAAAATAGTAAAAAGTCTAGTAACTGTGTCCCAGAGAGACCCATTTTTAGCCTGGAATCTCTGTCCTTGGTTAACCAGTCAGTAATAAATGAATTTTATCAGGTGTCTGCAATATTCTAAGCCCCACACTATTTCTCCTGGATGGATGAAGTTAGAATTTCTTTTCTAGTAATAGCAAAATACCTGTTGAGGTCAGTTGTTAAAGAATTGATCAGTATCTACTGTTGGTCTGGGGGATCAAAAGACAAAATGAGCCAGTGCCCCCATCCCCCATGAAAGCTCAGTGAACCCCATATCCTGTAAAGGGACAGGTGGCTTCACAAGTCATGGCCCCCGGGGGATGACTTAAAAAGCCACAAGGCTGATAAGCAGGAGGCTCTCACAGAACTGTGTATATGTTCCTGCACAGATATGTTAAGAGACCACTCTGCTCCTGACTCCTGCACCTCCCCTCTCCAACAGAGTGGCTTTCTACAGAGATATAGCAAAAAGCCACTCCAGTCCTGACTCCTAACTCCCCTCCCCAACAAAAAGGACCAATTAAAAATCCCCCCTCTGTGAGCGACAGTGAGCTACCGATTTTCCAGGCTCCCTGTCCATCTCTAGGGTCAGCTTTTCCTTCCTCTCTAATAAATCCTACTTTGTGTGTGACCTTGTTGTCTCAAGAGTCAATCCGCTGCTTCATATGCCAATTCTTTGGCCCGTGGAGGCAAGAACTCTCGACACCGGCACGCAACACTACTGCCTACTTATTATGCCAATGAAGCAGGATAGATAGATGAGGAGACAGGGAAATTATATTATTTTAATCAATATTTAAAGGGCCAGACTCTGACACTGGGACAAGGAAGTAAAGGCTGGAGAGCCTGAGCAGCTAGCCCCAACTAGCTCCTTTTAGAAGCTAAGTTACAGAAACTGAGAGGCAAAGGGGAGCTACCTGCTTCTGCTTTCCTCTTTGAGATGTTGACAAGCTGCAAGGGTCCTGGGATGCGCAGAGAATAATTATGTCTAGCAAAAGAAAGTTCTAAAGCACACCTATTGTCCCTGTGATTTGGGTGGGCAGGATGACCCTTCCCTGTTTTAACAGCCATCTCAGGCACCCAGAACCACGAATTCCCCCAGCTCTCCAGTATAAGACTAGCTAGGAGATGCTCCCATTTCCTGCATAGGGAGCAGGAACTCTTTCTCTTTCTCTCCCTCCTCACTTTGTCTATACTTTATCCTGTTAAACTAAAATGAGTCCTTGCTAAAACTTCCACCTCCCACCTTGTGATGAGACACCTTGAAATGCTTTTCAATGTTTGTGGATCTCAAGGACCTGATTTGTGTGTGTGTGTGTGTGTGTGTGTGTGTGTGTGTGTGTGTGTGTGTGTAAACTGGGAAGCTATGGGAGACCCCTCATCTGTCCTCCGGTGACACCAACAGACAAGACAATGGCCAGGGTGTCATTTGTTCTGAACAACAAGCCTGTCATCAGGTGGAAGCAGCTCTGGCCCTCAATGATTACCCCACCAGATTCAGGGAACTCAGGAGCAAGAGTCCTGTGTCCTTGTTTCCAGATGGCAAAGAAGGATGACAGCTGTCCTGAGATGGTCTTCTGTACCATGAAGACGTGGAAGAAAAGAAAAAGATTGTAGTCTGAAAACAAGAGAATTTGGAAACACAGATTAAGAATGTTAGACAGAATGCATCTGGTTCTCTCTCTCTCTCTCTCTCTTTCTCTCTCTTATAAAAAATGGAACATACACCCATGTACCCACCACTTAGATTTAATAGAAGTAAATGTTTCTCTTTCCCAAGAACAAACCACCATGCAGAAATTGCTAATCTCCTTTGCATAACTGTATCCATTAACTACATGTTACTGTCTCATATGGCTTCAGATTTTCTATGAATAGAATCAATCATCTTGTACTGAGATTTTCTCTTCAAAGGTGGTTGGACCATTTTTTTCTATTTTTAATTGTGGTAAAAATACACATCAAAATTGACCATTTTAACCATTTTCTATTAGAATTCGGTGGCATTAAGGAAATACATCCCCAGAACTCCCTTCATCTCCCCCCAACTGAAACTCTGTACCCGTTAATCATTAACTCCCAGTCCCCACTACTAAACAAGAAGTCCTAAACAGTCATCATTTTTCTTTCATTTTCTTTCTTTCTTTCTTCCTTTCTCTTTCCCCTCTCTCCTCTTCTCTCCTCTCCTCTTCTTTTCTCCTCTCCTTTCTTCTCTTCTCTTTTCTCTCTCTCTCAACAATGTTATTTTTAAGTATGGAAAATTCAATAATGTACATTTAACCCAGTTTGGGGATGAGTTCTTTATCCTTTGCTTTTCCAGTTATGAGCCACAGATTTTGGACTCGGGACATTGCCTCCCCAGTGATGGTGGATCTCGTCGTATCAGTTATTATGACTGGTTTTGATGGCTCCCACTAGCTTAGCCAAAGCACCTTGTCTTCTGAGTTAACCTGTGTAAAGGCAATGGTGGTGCATGTCTTCCTATGGACTAGACGTCCCAGCCTGCCTTGATGACAGAGTAAGGTACCCTGTCTTGTGACACAGGGCAGGCAGGAAGACAACCAGCTCAATGGGATTCACGTCATGTGCAATCACCACCAGCTGAGACTTCTTGTTCTCCACCAAGGTGGTGATAGTATTAATCCCTATTCAAAGGGCAAGTGCTCTCTTAGTGGGGACATCCCCTTTGCTGGCAGCTTTCTTCTTAGTCCAGACCCACAGCTTCTGCTTCTTGTCTTGCTGTGTCTCTAGCTGGTTTGAGGGCCAGTTTACACAGCTGGGGAGTTGTTAGGGTAGCTGCTCCAGGCCTGAGTGAACTGGTCAATCACAGAGTCTCTCTCAGTTACTTGTATTGGAGAGCCCTTCACCACTACATCTGATGCAGTGGGGCCATTTGACAAAGCAAGTGAGGTCCCTTTTGGCCTGGATGTCCTGTCCAATGCCAAAATTCTTAGGCCTTTTCCCAGATAGAAGGTTTACCACCTACTTGGCCATCTGTTTCTTCCTGACACCAGAGGCCAGGGTCACCTTCTTTCCCTTGGCAGCTTTCTTCTTGGCATCTTGGGTGGCTGGAAGAAAGAGAGCTAATTTCTGTCCTTATGAATTTGACTACTCTGAATAACTCACATATGTGGAATAATACAGCATTTGTCTTTTTGGGATGGACTTATTTCACTCAGAATGTCCTCTAAGTTCATCAATTATGTCTGAATTTCCTTCTTAAAGCTGAATAATATTTCAGACAATTTTGCAAGATGTCATGCTAGTCCAGCAGTCCACCATCCCATGCCATCCTTGCTTCCTCCTCTACACCAGCTGTGGCACCTATGTATGAAGGCCTTGGTGGATGGAAAATGCCCACCTGCCAAAGGGCAATCAAGAATGAGAGCAGCTTCGTGTAGCAAAACATGTTGGTTCTGACTAGAAAGAAAATATCAAGGTAACCAGATCTACATGTCATTCTAGAAAACATGCATGGGGTTGGGGGTGGGGGGGAGTGATACTGACCCAATAACTTACTGTTTAGAAAAGTATGTGCACACACATTGTCTCACGTAGCCCTGGCATCCCTCACTTATGAACTCCATGAGCATCACCACACCTTGAAGAGCTGCAGAAGATGGCATTTTCTGTATTCATAAAAGAAGCCCCCCATCCCTCTGCCAAATCTTTCCAGTATCCTTAGAAATGGGTCTTACCATGCACTGAGAGAAGGCAATGAGGAGAACAACAACAACAACAAAAAAAAACCTTCCAGGAAGAAGGGAGAGACTGAACCTGTCAGCCCCAGCCATAGGCCAGACCCATTCACCCATTCACCCCAGTCTTGAACTTCTTCCATTCTTGTTCCTTTATAATCTATTTCTAGTAATTGAAGGTCCAATCATGCCTCTCCTCTACTCTGAACCCTACAGGAATCACTTCTTGTTCAGAGTAAAAGCCAGCGTCTCACTGCGTCCTCCAAGCTACATAGGTTCTCAACTGCCTCCCTGGCCTCCTCTATTACTCACCCCTACCCTTGTCACTCTGTCCTGGCCTCCTGCCTGCTTCGTGAATACCAAGCACACTGTCTCAAGGCTTTTGCATGTGCCCCCTCTCAGAAGAATGAATGGAAAAGTTGAGATATAGTCACACAATGAAAATGATCTCCAATTTCACACAGGAGTATGAATGAATCTCATAAATGTAATGTTGAGCCCTAAATGTTGGCAACTTAGTGAATCTATTTAAATAAAGTTTTAAAGGAAATTGCATGCACAGAGGCAAAACCAATACAAGCATTTAAATGCTGGCCAGTAGACCCCATTTAGGGCTGGAAAGAGAGATGACAGGGACGAGTTGATCTGGGTGCTGGTCACGTGGATGTGTTTAGCACTCACGATAAAGGCACATTTCTAATCTGTATGTTAAATGTGAATAAGAAGTTAGTTTTTTTAAATGTTCCTGATTATTCCTAGTTTCCAAGGACGAAATGCAGTTTCCCTCTCCCCCACCTCCATACACTGCTGTTTGCCCACTTCCCGGCCAGCCCCTTGGTCTTTTCCACACAGGTTAGGATGTCACTGAAACGGGTCCTCTGAGTTTTGGTGGTTTGAGTACTTCAGCGGGATTTATGTCTATTTCTAATCATGCTGAGTCCCCTTACATAATTAAAATATTTAACATTTGGAATAAATTCTAGTGCTTTTAATAATAAAAGATAGCAACAGTTGTGTTCCTGTGATCCGGATTCTATCTTATTTTGTCCTTCGAACAATCCTGCAAGACGGCACTCCCATTTTACAGATAAAGACGCTGAGGTTCAGTGAGGTAAGATGTTCCTAAAGAGTGCTCTTTCTGCTATTTCATGTCACACCTTCAAGTGGTTCATTCTGCAACAGGTTCCATTCTGGTTTTCTATGCTTTTCATCCCTAACCCTGAGAGCAAATATGGATGGCTTGCTGTCACTGCCTCTGAACTACCTGCAAGTGTCCTGATGCAGGAAGTGAGGGCAAGGACGTTTGTGTTGAAAATCCCAGGGCCTGATTCCTAATGCTCAGCCCCAAACTTCAGGGGAAATCCTAACAGTCCAGCAAGCCAGGAGAGCTTGAAAGTCCTGGCAAGAACTCTGAAATCAGAGCCAGCCAGCATGTGCCTGAGTATCAGAATAGATACTATACTTACCCTGAAAAGCCCTTTAGTGCAACTGAGAGTTATAAATAACTATTTGGGCCCAAGCAAGTGGCCTTAACACATGCATTTCCTTCCAAAAATGCAGACACATTTGAATTAAATTTGTAATTAACCTTTGGGGCGGGCAGGCCCCCTGGACTCGATTTGCTTTTGGAAGACACCGTGAGTAATTTCCTCTTTGTTGGGCATGTGGAGATTAGCTTGCTCACTTTGTGCTCAGCTCGGAAGCAGCCTCCCTGGGTTGCACAGAGCTGAGCTCCCTGGAGAAGAGGCTCCAGGAGGGAATGGGTCCTGCAGCCCCTAACCTCCCCCTGCCCTGGGCGTCCCAATCAGGGTCTCTGCAAAGCCAATCCTTTCTCACCCTGTTGCCCTCCCCGCCACCCCCCCAGAGCAAGATGGGAGTCATGGCTGTGCTGATGCTGCCCCTGCTACTGCTGGGAATTAGCGGGCTCCTCTTCATCTACCAGGAGGTGTCCAGGCTGTGGTCAAAGTCCACCGTGCAGAACAAAGTGGTGGTGATTACTGATGCCATCTCAGGACTGGGCAAGGGTAAGCTGGCTCCTCCCCGCTCTGTGCCCATCTCTGCCCCAAGTGACATGCAGTCACATCTGTCAGGTGGAGAGGGGGTCAATACTGTGTTCTCTCCCAGTCTCTTTCATTACTCTACGTGTTTCCCCTCCTTGGGGTGGGAGGAGGGGTGATAAAAACTGTGGCTTCTTTGCCTGATACATGAGGGGACTGGAATTTGTGGGGATTGCAAACACACAGTCTAGGGACCAAATATGGGTCTGTAACATGATTGGCTTTACTTTTATGGTGATTCCAGCAAAGCCCTTAGCTAGGGCTGCATACTAGTGGCAGGCCCAGTCTGAGGTGCTGGGCTCAGTCTCTCTGGTACTTATTAGCTGCTTACTTCACTTCTCTGCCTTGCATTTCTCATCTGTAAAGTAAGAATGCTAGCTGTCTCTATCTTGTGATGTAGTTGTAAGCAATGTAATAATGGCTGAGAAGTACTTAGAAGAGAGCCTAGAGCTACCATGGGTGCCACTCGTGTTAGTGATGATGATAATGGTGAACAAAGTTAGGCAGTGGGGCCACTTCAGAGGCCCACACCCCCTACCACTCCCTATTATGTCACACATGGCCTGATTCTTTTCACCATCTCACCTCTGAGTCTTGAAATTGTTTACATTTGCAACCCCTGAAGTAGGAAGTTTCAGGGACCCTTCTGCTTGTGGCATCTGTGTCCTGAGGGATAGTAAATGGCTTTTGGTTTTGCAAAATTCTGACTATCATCCCAAACAATGGTAGGTTAGGGGCAATTTTTGCTGCTGTTTTTTGTTGTTTTTTAATCAAGTATAGAACCCACACAGCCAGCATCCATTAGCCAGTCAACAAGTGATCAGCACTGTGTCCTGAGCATTGTCCCTTCCAAAGAGTCCCTTCCTTTCTGGGAGGCCAGGAATGTTCTACCATGAGAATATTTGTCGCGTCCTCTCTGAGATTTCTCTCAGGACTTCTGCTCATTCTCTTGGGTATCCCAATGGAAGTCAATCTCCATGCTTTGAGGATAGATTAGATTTCAGTGAGTGATCATCTTGTGTCAGTCATATCAAGTAAAAAAAATAAAGCAAAAGGCATACAGATTTGGCTCTCTATGTGGTTCCTCAATGGGTCCCAGAAGCAATGCCCAAAGAAGCTGAACTGCCTCATCAGAATCAGTGCTCAGAAGGAGAGGGAGGTTGGGGGAGGATGACACAAACTCAACTCAAGCTGAAGACCAGAGCACTCATATTTGCTAATCAGACTAGATACCAGACAACAGAGCTCCCCTGGAAAACCACATAATGCCATTCAAAGTCAAAGGCTTTGGGGAAATCTTGTTCTCCAAATAAAATACATTTATCTAGAATGAAGCCAGGCTACCAACAGATGGCCCCTGATCTGGCCTTCCCCCAGAGCCTTCCTTGACACCTTACCTGCTCCTTCCTTTGCATGGATGGCCCCAGAGGACCTGTCCTCTTATCTCCCATGGCTCTTTGCCTACATGCATTCTTCTCACGCTGCACTGTATCTGTGCATTTCTCAGTTGCCCACCAGGCACAAGCTTCCTGTTGGGTGAGCCTATGTTTTGCTCATCCTGCTGTCCCCAGCACCTCATGAATATTCAAAAACGCTCATGTAATGAACAGTCTCTAACATGACCATTTGAAGAGGGAAGACACTCATTTAGATAAGTATGTTTTTGTTTTTGTTTTATTGGTTTATGGTTTGGTTCCAGTATGGTCAGAGAACAAACTCTGGATGATTTTGATTCTTCAGAATTTGAGGGTTTTTTTTTTTTTAATGGCCTGCATGGGGTCTATATTGGTGTATGTCCCTTGAGGACTGGGAAAGAATGTGCCACTGCTGCTGTTGGGGGTGGGGGAGGCCTACAAATGTCGACAAGATCCTGTTACCTGAGGACACTGTCCAGTTCTTCTGTGTCCTTGCTGTTAGAGCCACTGTTCTCTCTATAGCTGAGAGGTGTGTATTTCTTTTAATAGTCTCACTTATTTTTTAGTCTCATTAGGTTATCATCATACATTGTATAAATCAAAACACCAGGAAAGATATCTAAGGAGCAAATACAGCATTTGCAGAGAGACATGGTCCAGTCTACGGTCATTATTCTTTTTTATTACATCTCATTGCCCCACCCTGAAAAGAAATGCAAAGCAGAAAGAAAGACCAAGCATTTACAAGTAACTTGAGAAACTGGGTGTATGTGACCTTAGATAAATGCCTGCCTTCGATGTGCCACTGCTGACAGAGACTCCAGGTTCCGACTGCTCCATATCAAGCCCAAAGCAAGAAAAAAGTTAGAGACCTGATGTGGATGATGTGAGTTACCCCACCCATTGCCGTCCAGATACCACAGGATCTGGGGATCCTGTCAAGGAGACAGTACCAAATCGTCCTCTAGGGAGATCAAATAAACAGACCACATCAGGTATCCTAACCCTTGTCCCAAAACCCCACAGTTCAGCCAAGTCAGGCATTATGTGGCTTTGTACCCACAGTGTGTGTGGCAAGAATGACAATTAAAATACCTAACCACCATCTTTGGCCTTCTTCAGGGAATAGCAACAGAACACCAGCCCTGCCTGTGCAGTTTTTCTCCTTTAAACATTGATGGAATCAGTGCACCTCACAATTAATGACATCTTACAGTCCCTGTAGGCTATCCTTTCTCATTTTGTTATCTCTGAAATCAGGAAGCATCTTATAGCTATTGGCATCTTAGATGCAATGACCTGGAGACGAAAGGTTCAGTTGTGTTCACTATTGAAAAAGAAAAGGTCAGGGCTTGCCACAAGACAAGTGCTGAGCTGATGAAGAAAAAATGAGCGGGCCTGGCTTCAGCAGCAATGACTTATGGGAGCGGTGCCTCTGGACTGGGAGTATCCAGCACTACATAGGCTCCAGTCTCCAGGGCTCCCTGAGAGAGCAAGGTGTTAGTGAAGGAGAGGCTGGAACCTTGGGGTCCTCTTGGCTGCTTCTCTTAAGAAGGCTGAGGCTGGAGGTTTAGACTGGCTCCTGGCCACAGATGACTACCCTGTGCCACCCCCCGCCCCTCAATGCCCAGCTTGAGTTGGGTGCCCATCATCATGAGAGACAGAGAGAGAGAAAGAGAGAGAGAGAGAGAGAGAGAGAGAGAGCAGGTGGATGACAGCACTCCCTTCTCAGCAGTGGGGATTGGCCAAGAGGCAGCCTAGTGTGGAGAACCTAGCCTACTTTGGGGTAAAAGGAATTGAACCTCATAAAACAGGTTTGCACTTATTTTCTTTGAAGATCTACATCTTAGGTTGCCCTCTAACTTTGATATCTGTTTGATCTTAGTACCTCCATTAAACTTCTAATGTAATATCCTCTTGCCTATAGAGCTGTACGCTTTGTCCATTCTGTACATAAGCACACACATTTAAGTAATAGCACTGTATTCAACACACCGTTTTTGAGCCTTTTTGAAAACTTACTTTGTCATGAAGTTCTTTCCACTTCAGTAGATCCATTTCTGCAAAATCAATTTGAAGGGTTTCAAAGTATTCTATGCCAAGCTGTACTACAACTGATTTAACCAACCTCCTATTATATTGGACATTTGCAATTATCTCCAACTCTTTTCTGTTATAAATGGCACTGAGATAAAAATTTCATAACTGCCATTGTGACATATTTTGTGGTGGTGTGGGGAGTCTGAAAATTGAACTCAGGGCCTTGAGCTTTCTAGGCAAGCACTGTACCACTTGAGTCAAGCCCCAGTCTTTCTGCTTCAGTTTGCTTTGCACCTAGGGACTATACTAGGCACTCACACTTTTGTCCCAGCCAGCCTACCTCCACTTCCTGAGTAGCTGAGATTACAGGTATGCACCACCACAATCACCTTGTTTTTGATATAGGGTCTTGCTAACATGTTGCCTTGGACTGACCTCAAACTGCGAATCCTTCTATCTCTACCTCTGAAGTAGCTGGGATTACAGGTGTGCACCACTATGCCCAGCTCTATGAAACATTCTTAATGATCTCCTTAAATTAAATTGCTCATAGGTGAAATTGCTTGTAAAGATGCAGCTAAATTTTTCTTCCAAAATAACTGGAACAGTCTATACTACCCCCAAAGTGAACAGGTGACAGGTCCTTTACTCAGATCTTGCTAAAACAGTTACCAATTTTGTTCTTGATGATCTGATAGATCAAAATCAGAGCCATCCATACTTTCATTTGCATGCTTTATTATTAGGAGTATTAGGATTGGCTCTTCTGTAAATTAGCTCTCGGTACCTTTTTTTTTCCCCAGTACTGGAGTTTGAACTCAAGATTTCGCACTTGCTAGGCAGGTGTTTTACCACTTGAGCCACGCCTCCAGGCTTTTTGCTCTGATTTGTTTGTTTTGAGATAGAGTCTTACTTTTTGTCCAGGCTGACCTGGAATGCTATCCTCCTATTTATGCTTCCTACAGTAGCTGGGATGACAGGCATGCACAGCTGTTGGTTGAAATGGGGTCTCAGTAACTTTTTTGCCCAGGCTGGTCTGGAACTGCAATCCTCCTATCTCAGCCTCCAGAGTAGCTAGGATTACATGAGGCACAGCACCTGGCTTCTTGGTACTTTTTAAAAGAACTGCTCACTTATTTCCTTAGTCAATTTCTTCATTAGAGTCTTTATCTTTCTTCCTTATTGATTTGTAAGAGTTCTTTGCATATCAGATAAGTTAGCCCTTTACAGACACAGTTTATAAATTTTTCCATTTGTCCTGCTCGTTATTTATGTTTCTGAAGTCAAGTTTCTGCAAGGGTAAAATCTATAAATCATTTCTCCTATGATTTGTTTCTTTAGTGCACATTCAAAAGACCTTTCCCCAATGAGAGACTGTATCCATGTCTACCTTCTTCTAGTTATTTTATGGTTCTGTTTTTACATTTAACTGTTTAGTATATTTTGCTATATTGCAACTAGTTTTTGTCCTTCCCCAATTTCCACCCAAATACCACTTTTGAAATAGTATGTTCTTTTTCCACTGATTCAATATACTAACATTAGCATATATGTAGGAAAGACTTACTACTTGACTCTACTATCATCAATGTTTTTATCTGCTCTTGAACTATAAATATTCTGTTACTTTCTGTAATTTTATAATATAGTTAATGACTGTCTTTCAAAATGCTCTTTGCTTTTCCTTATATTTATTATTCTTATTAAAATGTGTAAATTATTCCATAAAAACTTTAGAATCTTTCTGTTATTTTCTAAGACCTATTGCAGTCATGATTTTCTGCACCAAATTAACATAGAGTTGAGTTGACATCTTTATTGGACTTTGCCATTCAGAATTGTGATGGGAACCCCCTTTCTCAATAAAACCCCTCCACTGAGAGAAACCTTCCATTCTCTGCAATCTTGACGATTCAAGGTGACATAACATTGTTATGCAGTAACTTCTTGGTCCAGGTTCCCCTCAGCCAGGAGCCTGGCCCTGGCTTCCCTCCCTGCTCTCTCAGTTCCAGCCAGTGCACCTGTTTGGTTTTATTTATTTTTTTTGCAGCTCTGGAATTAACCCTGAGGGGCCTCCTGCATGCTAGGCACAATCTCTGCCACTGAACCATGGCCCCGCCCTCATACACCTGTCTTTAACTCACTGAGCTCAGCCCAGCCCTCTCCTTTTCTTTCCCAGCAGCTTGTTGTGACTTCACTCCTGCTCCTAACTAGCTTAGACTCTGTGGTCCAGCACCCCTCTCTCTCTCTTTCTCTCTCTCTTTCTCTCTCTCTCTCTCTCTCTCTCCTCTCTCTACCTCCCTCCCTCCCTTTCTCTCTCTCTCCCTCCTTCCCTCCCTCCCTCTCCAATATCACAATTTATCTGCCCACGATGCCCACTGATCATATCCCAACACCTGTCCTGACCAGCTGAGCTCCTCCTGTGCACCCTTGGGGCCACATACACACAGTCACAGGATCACTTTGAGCCACTGCCCTCAGGATGCAGAGCCACCAGTGGACACCCACTTTTCTAGGCTATCCTTCAGTGTGCCCTGTCAGCCTGGGCCCACCACTTCTTGCTGCCGAATGGGACAAAATTAAGTACCACCTTTGAGTAGGTGCTGTGGATGCCTCCCCCAGGTTCCTGTGCTTGGCCAGTTCATCCATTCTTCAGGTGCTGTGAGCGTTGTTGCTATGGGTTCACAGACACCCCCTTTTTCAGGGATTTCTCCTCTGCTAACAGATGCTGCCTTGCTCAGGAGTCCTGCAGCTTAAGAGAGGAAGACTCCACATCAGTGGCTCCATCCACATAGTATACCTTACCCTACTTCCTTCTTCTCCACAGAGTGTGCTCAGGTGTTCCATACGGGTGGGGCAAGACTGGTGCTGTGTGGGAAAAACTGGGAGAGGCTGGAGAACCTCTATGATGCCTTGATCGGTGCTGCTGACCCCAGCAAGGTAAGGCCTCCTCACTTGGCTTTGGTAATTCTTGCGCATCCTTGGTTTCCCTTGATTGTTAAGGAGCAGCTCTTGGGATAAACAGGGGAAATTGGTGATTGCTATGGGGAAATGTGAGGCAATGGTTCCACTGGCTATGACATAGTTCTCTCTGCCAGTCATGAGGGGTTGGCTTGTTTTGGCCACTCACCATGCAATAAATTTGGCACTTACCCTCACCCTAATTTTAATTTAAGTCAGACTCAACAAGAATCCAAAGGATAGGAGATGTCCCTTGTACTCTAGTTAAAATTTCAGACATGGCTGATTTTAAAACAACAATGCTAATGACAAAAACATCAAATGATATTTCTTCAACAAGGAAATCAGGGAAGTCTCCTCCCAAGAAGTCATCCAGGAAGTGAACACTTATGTTAAAGTGGCTGCAGCTTTCAAAGCATTTCAGGATCGCCTTGTAAAGAATCACCTTCAGGGCTCTCTTCAGGACTTTTTTTAATCTTTTCCCATAGGGTTGGATTTGGTTCTTGGAAACAGCCCAAAGAAATTCAGGGCGAAATCTGGTGAGGGGATGGATCGATAGCACCACACAGAATTCTCCAAAATGTGTTTCTTGGGATTAGGTTTGGGGTAAAAAGGTTCTGCTGTCGTTTGAGAGAGAAATACTGAGTCCTATTGAGCTTGTCTGGTTTCTTTACTGCAGAACTTTCCTTCAGAGTCTCTGATCACACAATAGGAACCTTCTCTTCGAGGGCACATCTCAGAACTAGTGTTTGTCAAATACCAGGGTTACATTACACTGACCTCTTGGTGCCACCAATTTTCCCATCTGTCCCCACCTCTAGACCAATAGTCTTAATGACAGCAAATGTCTACAGTTGAACACAATATCTAGGACATAATAGGTACTCCAAAAATACTGTGTTGAGTATGATTTTTGGGGGCAGTACTGGGGTTTGAACTCCAGGCCTCACACTTGCTAGGCAAGGGCCCTACCACTTGAGCCACTCCACCAGTCCTGAGTACAATTTTTATCCAAACCAAAATGTGGCTACAGACTACTGTGTGGATTTTCTTGTAACCTGTAAGCCAGTTTGGAAAGCAGTTTCCTAAAAGGAGGCCAGAATATCTTCACCACTGAAACCAGAGCAAGCCTCCAAAGACCATCATTGTCAAGGACAATATTCATTTGGATTTAAGAGATCTGGAACTCTGGCCACAAGTTCAGACTTATTACTGGGTATTTGTTTTTGAATTTTGGATTTTTTGACAGTTCTGG
This sequence comes from Castor canadensis, assembly GCF_047511655.1. Classification (NCBI taxonomy): domain Eukaryota; kingdom Metazoa; phylum Chordata; class Mammalia; order Rodentia; family Castoridae; genus Castor; species Castor canadensis. The sequence goes on along the minus strand of NC_133396.1, from coordinate 53,718,974 downwards.
AGTTTGAACTCAGGGTCTTATGTTTGCTAAGCAAGTACTCTTATCATTTTAGCCATGCCCCCAGTCCTTTCACTTTTAGTTTGTTTATTAGATAGGGTCTCACACTTTTTCCCAGGCTGGCCTCAGACCTCCATCTTCCTTCCAACATAGCTGGGATTACAGGGTACACCACTATGTCCAGCCTCACATTTGGATTTATTGTTGCCCTGGTCTCCAAGAATGAATTCTCCACCAATCGCCTTCATCTCAGAGTCACTTTTACATCTCCCTCTTTGTTTACTTTTTTGTAGTAAGTTCATTTTGAATGTCCAAGGGAGTGATTGTTACACGGAGAGCCTACAAAGTCTTCAAGGGGGAGGTGATCCCACATTTGCCCTAACTCTCTCATTGGTCCAGCAGACATTCACCCCAAAGCTGGTCCTCCTGGATCTCTCAGACATCAGCTGTGTTCAAGATGTGGCAAAAGAAGTCCTGGATTGCTATGGCTGTGTCGACATCCTTGTCAACAATGCCAGCATGAAGATGAAGGGGCCTGCCCATAAGATTTCTCTGGAATTCGACAAAAAGATAATGGATGCCAACTATTTTGGGCCCATCACCTTGACCAAAGGTCTCGTGAGTTTCATTTTCCCCTGTGTTTCTGGGCCACCAGATGCTAGGGAGGGATCTATGGTATAGCCATTCAGTCATCCAATTCTGGATAAAACTTTCCAACCCATCAGAAAATTCCCTACTTAAATGGTGAAACCTTGAAACAATCTCACTGTAAATTCTCACTATAAATGCCAGAAAAGGGATTTTGGAAGTATCTTACTGGTATGTTCCAACCTCCATCTCTACAAAACCCCTCTCCCTACTCAAGCTTGCCATGTCCCCCTATCTTTGCACCTACATCCATAGCTCCCTCCCATTCAAATTCTCGGGGCCACTGACTTCGTTTTTGGCATATATTTTGCTATGACAACCTTGCAATTGATATGTCCATAACAATTGGTCAAAGATTCTGTCCTCAGAAATGAGGAAAAGGGGTTTATCACCAAACTGCAAGAAACCTAGTATTCTTTCAACCCCTTAGATGAAACAGGGAAGGCAGGAAGACATCTCCCTTTGGAGGGGAAGTGGTCATTGTTCCTGTGTGGACCTGTCAGAGGGGGCCTAGAAAATATCAGTTAGAGATTTCTCAGCTTTGGGCCCAAATGCCAATCTACAGGGCTGGAAATGACTGTGTAACAGAATCACAAATTAAAACCCTTCCCCTTCCCCCCAAAAAAATGAGTGATTTTCAAAGCAGAAGCTCTGGGGAGACTTGAAACATAGAAAATGCCTCCCTGTGGGGAACAGGGTGCCCTGGTGGAGATTGAGAAGGCCTGGTCTCTAGTTGCCTTCTCTATAGCCAGATCCACAGCAAGAGCCTGAAGGGAAGGGATTCTGAGACACTGAGGGGAAGGAAGCACTTTGGGCAGAAAGATGACCTTCCAGAGCTTCTAGAATGGTGCCCAGATATAAGGTTCCTCCAGTTCAATTCCTGGGGCACACCAAGTAGGCAAGCAAAGGTAAGTTCATCAGCCTTTGACAGGGACCATTCAATGTGAGGAGTAAAGAAAGGGCAGTGGGAAAGGCCAGAACTGGTTGCTTCTTCTGGCTAGGCCTCTCACGTGCTCAGGGACCTCAGTCTGATCATAGCTTTGTGAAGGTGCTGGGTTTAATGGTCCATCCTGGAGGTTGAGCTTTGAGCACCATCTTTTCATTTTTAGCTATATTCCCATTCCACCTGTACTATTAATTTACTTAATTTCTTCTCCACATTTTCTCATTTTAAAATTAAATCCAGGGAGGATATGGTATCACATGCCTGTAATCCCAGCTATTCAGAAGGTGAAGATAGAAGGATACTGGACTGAGGCCATCTGGGGCAAAAACCCAAGACTCTGTCCAAAAAATAAATAAAGCAGAAAGGACTGGAGACTGGGCGTGTGGCTCAAGTGGTAGACCACTTGCCCAGCAAGCACAAAGCCCTGAGTTCAATTCCCAGTACCACAAATAATAAATAAATTTACATTAGGAAGAAATCTGTATTATATTGACACACTTTAAAACCCACTTCAGACCATTTGTGACGTGAAACTTGCTTGAGCATGACACTCCTGGCCGACCATCAGACATTTCCATCTGCCTGTGTAAGTTTTGGGAGTCTAGATACTGGATTTTATTTTTGGAAAGATTATCTGTTTGTAAGGGCTGATTCTTTGAAAATGTAATTTTCCAAAAAACATTACCTAAAAGAAAATAAATCAGACATGCCTGATGAGTTAAAAAAAAAAACCCACTTCACTCTTAATCAACAGAAGAAAGCCTGAAAGGTAAATGAAGTACCATCTTCCAAAATAGCCTGGAGGACATGCAGTCTTTCTTTTTTTTTTTTAAACTAGTGCTTGGTGAAGTAAGCCAGGCTCAAAAAGTCAAGTCCACATATTTTCCCTCATGTGTGGAAGCTGGACCTGTAAGCTAAATGTGTATATATAGATACATACGTGATTATATATATGTATACATACACACATCTATAGCTATATCTATATCTATATGTGGTGAGAGAGAGGACAAAATTGTATTAGTTGGTCTGGCTGAGGGGACCATAGGAGGCAAGAGAGGCAAAGAAAATGTTAGAGAATAAAAAATATTAAAACAACCTATCTATACATGAATGTCACATAATGTACAGTAATGTGAGCTGTTGAATATTAGGAGAGCATGGTGATAGAGAAAGAGCAAGTAATGGGGCAGGGGAATAATTTGATTAAAGCAAGATATATACAGGCCTGAAGTACCAAGGCAAAATCCTCTTGGACTATCAATACATACTTTAAAACAATGAAGGGCAGGAGGAAAAAATAGGTCTTTTCTGGGGGTGGATACCAGTGAGAGGGGGGTAAGCACAAAGAAAGGGGGAATGAGGAGGAATGTGGTGGATGTATTTTGTACCCGTATATGAAAATAAAAGAATGAAACCTGTTGAAATTGTTCTAAGAAGAGGGGGAAGGGAAAAGAGAGAATGATGGAGGGGGTAAATCTGAGATATATTGTAAGCACATATGTAAATATCGTAATGCAGCCCCCCGTACAGCTATTATATGCTAATAAAATAATTTAAAAAAGAGAAAAAAATGTTGTGTTTGCAAGAAAAGCATTAAAGACATATCAGAACCAACATGAGACTTTCTTCTTAAGGCAATAGGAGAATTGAAAGAAAACACCTTTCGGGTCAGGCACAGTGCCTTACGCCTATAATCCTAGAACTCAAGAGGTAAGGCAAGAGGATCACCAGTTGGAGACCAGCCTGACCTGCATAGCAAAACCCTGTCTCAGAAAAAAAGAAAAGAAAAAACAACTCAAACAAAAAACCCTTTCCTGTTATTGAAATCTGTGTCATCTAATCAGTGCTCCATTGGTGGGTCTCTTCAAATCATCCAGCAACGCGCCAGCTGAGCCATCCCGCTCTTGGAAACAGTGGGTCAATGATTGCTGGGGTCCACTTCATCTGGGCCAGGCTGCAGTCTAATTGCCACGGAGGTAGCAAATCCATGTGTGATCAAGCAGGTGTGGGACAGAGCCTGCCAGCTGCTGCCTGTCTCAGATTTCTAACTGTGACTCCTTGTATTTTCTAGTCCTGCTTCCCAACATGATCTCCAGGAGGACGGGCCAGATTGTGTTAGTGAACAACATCCAAGGAAAATTTGGAATCCCATTCCGTACCGCTTGTAAGTTGCTAAGACAAAATGGCATGTCTTGTGCTATACACCTTAAGTGGTAAGAGGAGTGCTGTTATGCCTAAGGCCAGACACATGACCACATCAGGCAAGAGATGTCCCATCCAGAGATGACCTGGATCTGCTGGATGTTCTTTTATCCCTTCAGTTCCTATTTTGAGCACCTGCACCCAGGTCCCCATGGGAGATGCTGAGATGTACAGATAAGGCTCCCTGCCTCTCAAAGCTTAGTCTTACAGGTGGGCAGGCAATGCCATGGTTGAACATGACAGTGCCATGGTTGAACATGACAGTGCCAGGTGAAGTTCTCATCCTATAGGGATGCACAGCCCCAGTTCAAATGCCCCTTCTTCATGAAGATGCTCCAAAGGACAGGACAGAATATAATTGAGAAAGAGAAGAATGGGTGTACATTCCAAAAGGCGAGAGGGTTGGAGATGTTCTGAGGAAGGAAGAAAAAGAAAAGGAAAAGTGCAACTTCAAAGGACAGAAATGCAAAGTGGAGGGAGATTTCCAAGTGCACATTCACGGATACTTTGGGGAAATTCTGGAGACATTCATTCTCACTTCCCATGAGGTAGGCTCTGGGAGGGCAAGGAACATGCCATTTCTATTTCTCTGTGGCCCCCAATACCATGTGCCAATAGAAGCTCATTAAATGTCTATAGGTAGAAGGGAAAGTGATAGAGGAAAGAGGGAAAAATGGGTAGGTCCCCTGCATGAGTTTGCATGGATTTCTATAACCAAAGTGCATAACAGAAATGAAGTTCCTCACAGTTCTGGGGCCTGGAAGTCCATCATCATGGTGTCCATAGGGTGGGTTTCCTCTGAGCTCTCTCTCCTTGGCTTGCAGATGGCTGCCTTTTTGCTATGTCCCCATATGGCCTTTCCTCTGTGTGTCCAAATTTCCTCTTCTTACAAGGACAATCATACTGGATTAGGGCCCTTTGCGGATTTTTTTTTTTTTATTTAGCAGAATGTCTCCAAGGTCCATCCATAATATAGTATGTGTCAGTCAGTGTTGCTTCCCTTTTATGGCCAAGTAATATTTCACTAGATGGAAATTCCACATTTTATCTGTTCATCTATTGATAGGCATTTGGGTTGTTTCCACTTTGGGGATATTACAAATAATTCAGCTATGAACATTCATGTACAGTTTTTCTGGGGACAGATGTCTTCATTTGTCTGGGTACATACCTAAGAGAGGAACTTTTGGATCACCAGGGAAGTCTATATTTAGATATCTAAGAAACTGCTAGACCATTTCCAAAGCAGCTTCACCCTTTCATTTTCCTACCAGCAATGCACAAGGGCTCCAATTTCTCCACTCTCTGAAGATTATCCATCTTGATTTTAGTGATTCCAGTCACAAGAAGAAATATCTCCTTGTAGGTTTGGTTTGCAAAGCCTGATGGCTGTGGTAACTATTTTTATGCAGGTAGAACTGTGTTCACTGTGAACCACAAGGGAAATCCAACAGGGCATGGGAGACAAGAGGCCAGGATTCTAGCCGATACTCTGCCTAGAGTCACTCACACAACCGCTCAGCCTCTCATTCTTCACTACTCACAAAGTGGCCATAAGAGGTCCTCTGTCCCCCTCATTCAATATACAGCAGCCTCTCAGCATGCACAGGGGATGTTTCCCTACTCCCTACAAATACCAAAATCCAAGGATGCTCAAGACTCCTATGTAAAACGACACAGTATGTGCATAGAACCTATGCACATCCTCTTTAATACTCAGTACTATGTAAAGGCTGTGTAAACAGTTATAGTGTACTGTTTATGGGACAATGACTAGAAAAAGTCTGTATGTGTTCAGTACAGGTGCAATTTTTTCCTGAACATTTTCAATCCACAGTTGGGGAACCCACAGATACAGAGACTAACTGTATTAAGTCAAGGAGCTAGCAAGTCTTGCACAAGTGCAGACAGACTCGAGTGAGATGACTGATGTATATAAAGTAACTGTATAAGCCAGGAAGGGACAGCCTGGGAGGGTACAAGGTGAGGCAGGTGCCCAGCTGGGATTGATTCTGCCAACATGATGGAAGTTTCTTTCTCTTGTTTAATAGTTATTTAAATTCTAAAACATTTCAATAAGCATCAGGGTTTTCAGCTACTCCTAAACAATCTAGTCACTGGGCCCAGCTTCCCCCAGCAAGAGCTGACTGAAGCTACACCATAAGGCCACCTGTAGGCGGCGCTTGTGCTTTCTTAAAAGGGGCCTGGGCACTTACTGCCTGCCTCTAGGTGACACCTCTGAAATGTGAAGCTGGGGTCCACCATACACCAAATGAGCCTCTAACTTTCTAAAGTATTAAGGAGAGACCCCTCCACTTTTTGGAGTTCCTGGAAGGATTCCTATTTACTCCACAATTTGAACTGAATTCGGTGGTACATGATGGGCAGTTTCTCCATCGAAAAGGGGGGCAAAAAGCAAGAGGGAGATCTGGGCTCCAGGCTCACCATAGCAACCCACTGGCCCCCCACCTTGGGCAAATCCCTCAGATACCAGCCTTCCTGGGAAGGAATGAGAACTCATGCCTATGATGGACATTTTATGTTTTCTCATTTGATCTTCACAAAAACTTCCCATTTTGAAGATAAGAAAACAGAGCTTTAAAGATAGGAGTGATTTGTCCAATGTCACACAGCTGCCAAGTGGCTAAGCTGGATCCAATCCCAGCTCTGCCTTTTTCAACCCACCACTTCAAGAGGACTCTGTCCTCATCTATAAAGCAAAGAGTGAGCTTTTGTGGCCCCTTTCAGCCCTCTTGTTGCAATGCCTCTACTGGGAAGCAGGGCTAAGCCCTTCCTCTCCCATGTCTGGCTGATCTTTCTTCCAGATGCAGCCTCCAAGCACGCTGCACTTGGCTTCTTTGACTGCCTCCGAGCAGAAGTGGAGGAATATGGCGTCGTGGTCAGCACTGTGAGCCCGACTTTCATCCGCTCCTACCATGTTTATCCACAGCAGCGGAACTGGGAACCCTCCATCTGGAAATGTGAGGTTGCAGAGGGAAGATGGAAGCTTTGTGGCATGTGGGGGGGGGGAGGAGGCAACTCTATGGTCTCATTGGGCCCAAGGGGGTGTTACTGAAGCATGAGAGGAGGGAGGAGGGGTGGGGCACAAACCTCCTGGACCTCGACACCAGGTACAGAATCCCATCCTGCAGCTAAGAGACCCCAGACAGGCTGAGCTCAGCCCCTTAACCTGCTCTGCAGCCCTGTCAGCCTCTGCCTGCCTCTGAGCTGACTCCCACCTGGAACAGTTCTTCAAGAACCACCCCGCTCCCCTTCTGAGAAGGCATCCCAGAGTGGAAACTGAGGCTCCAGGTTGACCACCTACCTGGCAGCTCGCCTCTGCCACACATCTGATGGATGAGCACAGGCTCTCTGTCCAAGATGAGTCCCTGAATGGCTCTGTGCCTCAATTTCCCCTTTAGAAGATGAAGGATAACAGTAATACCTATCTCATGGAGTTGTTGGAGGACTGCAGGGCCTCTGGGTGTCTCCCACGGAGCATCCCAGGACATACTTCCAGAAGCTTCCCACTCTGTAGGGTGACAACTGAGCAGGTAAACCGGAGCTGTCATGCATTAAACCAAGCATTATACACACACAGTGTGGCTACCAGCCTCCTCTGAGTCTCGCCCAGAAAACCACCCTCATCCTACACTAAGGGGACCTGCTAGTCCATAGTGAGTGCTCTATAAATGAACATTATCACGTTCTAGAATACTCTGAACATACAGACACTACTTCTTGCCCAAGGTCTACACTGAGGAACCAAGAAAAAGCAAGCTGGGTGACAGCACTTAAAAATGGCAGCCGCTACTTCATCTAGCACCTTCGTATCTCCTAATTCTCTCCCACAACCCTTCCACTGCTCATGACGCCCCTGCAAAGGTGCCAAGGCAGGAACTAGGTCTCCTTCACAGAGGAAGAAGCAAAGCCCACCAGGGTATGAAGTGTCTCCCCCAGGGTCAAGGCCAGTGGGTGACAAAGAGGCCTGGCACCCATGATGCTTGAGAAGCCCACATTCCCCCATCTCACCAGTCTGCTCCCCACCCAGGCCACCAACCAACCCTTATCCTTCACCGGGCTTAAAGTCTTTTTCAGGAAGCTGGCCTACGGAGCGCACCCCGCGGAGGTGGCCGAGGAGGTGATGCGCACCGTGCGGCGGAAGAAACAAGAGGTGTTCATGGCCAACCCTGTCCCCAAGGCCGCTGTGTACATCCGCACCTTCTTCCCTGAGTTCTTTTTTGCTGTGGTGGCTTGTGGGGTGAAGGACAAGCTCAATGTCCCAGAGGAAGGTTAATTCAGGAGGCCAGATGTGTCACTCCATGGGAATAAAGGCTTTCCTGGCATGTGCCGGTTCTCCTGTCTTCTCCCGCCGCTGTGGTCCCTCACAAGCCCTAGTTCCTAACCTTCCAGGGGTGCCCACCTCCTGGTGCCTCTGGGTGTCTCCCACTGAACATCCCAGGACACACTTCCAGAAGCTTCCCCACTCTGTAGGGTGACAACTGAGCAGGAAAACAGGAGCTGTCATGCATCAAACTCTGCATTGTACACCCACAATGTCGCTATCAGCCTGCTTGGAGGCTCACCCAGAAAACCGCCCCCATCCTACATCCAAAGGTGACTTTCACCTGTAATCCTAGCTACTTAGGAGGCTGAGATCGGGAGGATTGTGGTTCAAGGCCAGCCCAAGCAAATATTTACAATACCCCTTCTCCAAAATAACCAGAACAAAAATGGACTGGCGGGGGGTAGTGGCTCAAGCAGTAGAGCGCATGCTTTGTAAGTGCGAAGCCCTGGGTTCAAACCACAGTCCCACAAAAAAGAAAAGGGTGGGAAACCTGCCCCCATCAATTTCCAACAACCAGCAGACTCAATAACCCTTTAGGAGAACCCTTTCTGTAATATGGAAACACCCGGTAATCTGCATTATCCAGTATGGCGGTCACAGGTGGCCCCAGCACTTAGGAAACCAAAGTTTTCATTTCGTGATTAACTTAAATGACAGTTATTATTATTTAAGTATTATGTAATGGCAATTGTTATATATCAACTATTAATATTAATCATTCACATTAATAATTAACTAATATTTTGTATATTATACATAAATAACTTGTTACATGAATAATACATAAATATATAAAACAATAAATGATCATGTCAATATTATTGATTAATGTTAATATAATTAATAATAAATACTAATAATGATACTATTGTATATCATATTATAGTATAATATATAACAATTACACATAGTACATTAATACACACATGTCATATATTACGTTAAATAGGTATTATATTACATATAATACAGCAAAATATAAGCACATATTAATATGTAATGTTATCATATACCAATATATTTATTATTAGTAACAACCTTAACTATAAATTTTTTTTCTGTGGTTGTTATTAAATAACACGTTTATTACTGCATTCTGTATTCAAACGGATACACCAGTCCAGGCCTGCACGTGGAGGTAGGAGAGACTCTGCCTTCCTTAACAGGTGGCTTTTATCTCTAAGTCCAAGGCTCTTGCTAATTGGGAAGGTGAAAAGAAGAAAAGGAGGGCAAACTGTTGCCCTCTCATTGGCACCTTTTCTTTTTTTTTTCTTTTATTCATATGTGCATACAATGTTTGGGTCATTTCTCCCCCCTTCCCTCCCCCTCCCGCCCCTCCCTTCCCCCCCACCCCCTCGCTACCCGGCAGAAACTATTTTGCCCTTATCTCTAATTTTGTTGAAGAGAGAGTATAAGGAATAATAGGAAGGACCAAGGGTTTTTGCCAGTCTTAACTATAAATTTTTTTTTTTGAGAGAGAGAGTTTAGCAGAGTTTAATTAGGGAACAGAAAGTGAAAGGTCGAAAGGTCTTTATTGGGGAGATAAATGACCTGTCCATTCGTGTGCATTCCAGGTGCTGCTGCCCTCTCAGGACGAGGTATTTTACCAGCCTAGTGAATGAAAATCCCTAACCCTTATGTTGAAGCACAGTGCAAAAAAAAAAAAAAAAATTAAATATTAGTGGGGTAGAAGTTGAGGGGGAACAAGAGGAAGGTGGATAAGAAGCAGGTCATGCAATGTGAGTAATGGCCACCAAGTGTCGCTGTTGCTCCAAACCTATTTTTATCGTAACCTCTCCATTGAAACCCCACAAAACCTAGTAGTAATGATCCCACAGATAGTCACAATTTTCAATGAGCATTCCCTTTCAAGGCCCATTTGGAAAGGTCGATCATCCATTTCACAGATGAGAAAAGTGAGGGTGATCATGCTGTGGAAATACTGCTGCTCTGAGCAACCTGAGGGCACTTACCCCAGAGACACAAAAGGACTGGACTCTAAAAAAACCAGCTAGCCAGTGACTGTCCCAGAAAACAGAGAAGCCACTACAGAGCTTGATGCAGCCCTCATGTTCAATGCTGAGAAAGATGGAGGTTTTTTTTGGAGGGGGGTGTCCCCTAAAATACCTACAAAATTTTAAAAATTGGAATTAAGTAGGAAAGTATAAAGAAACAAAGAAAAACCAATCACATGCCCCAGTGACCACTTTTAGTATTTCCGCCCTTCTCTGAAACACCAGAGTCCTTGCAGAGAGCACATTGCTTGGCACCTCAGGGCCCCTTCCCCACTGTGTGGGGGTGGGGGTAGCATGGTCAGGTTCTATGGCTGCTCCATTTCCGTACCTCAGGAGCCTGGCAGGGATGGATGGTAGCAGTGAGAAACCCTATCTGTTGCTCCTGATGGGCTCAGCTACTGGGAACTGGCTAATAGGAAGAGTGAGGCTGGAGTACTTCATCTGCCCTCCCTACTCTCTTCCAGCCCTCTCCCCACCCATGGGATCTTCAACACAGATGAAGCTCCTTGAGAGAACTCCAGTTCCCAACCCCCATTGACCTTCTTTGGAACAGGGTCTTTGCAGATGTACTAGTTAGTATGAGGTCATACTGGAATAGGGAGAGCCCCTAATCCAATATGACTGATGGCCATGTGAAGGCAAAGACCACAGGAAGGCCATGCAATGCTGAAGGCAGAGTGGCATTCTACAGCTGCAAGCCAAGGAATGCCAAAGACTGCCAGCAAAACAGCAGAAGCTAGCAAGAAGCAAAGAAGCATTCTCTCCTACAGTGCCTGAGGGAGCAGGGTCCTATCACAGCTTGAATGCAGACTTCTAGTCTCCAGAACTGTGAGACAATACATTTCTCTTTCAAGCCACCCAACTTATGACAATTTGTTACAGCAGCCATTGAAAACTAAGATATCCCATATGTTTCCGCCTGGACCTTGATTGATACAGCCAATACCCAAAAGAAATTCATGAGACTCATTTGGGAAAACTCAAGAACTAGAGGAAATAGGCTGTTCCTTCACATAGACACCAGCACTCTGCTAGGTGCACTTTCTGTGCCCAAAGAAAAAACTGGTTCCATCCATACATCATCAGAGAACTAAGCAGCTTCCAAAATGGAACCACAGTGGAACCCTTCTAGGGTTAAACTGTTATCTTCAGAATATTCCAGGCAAGTCTGTTTGGTGACAGATATCCAACTACACATCAACAGAAGACTTGGATGTGAGGACAGAACAGACTTTTCTGCAGAGAGAGCACTAAGGAGTTATACCTCTGAAAGACAATGGTCCAAACAGCCTGGTGGACCAGATCTATGCAGAAGAATGAACCCCAGGTGCCCAGCACCAACGAACAGCAAAGTGTTGGAATGCCCAGCCAAGAGAACCTCTGCCAGCTGCCAGCCCTGCATCCTTCTCCCTTCCTGGAAGTGGCTTGTCTTTTCTGACTTGGGATCCCTTACCACAAACCAATCCAAGTGGACCATGGGCCACCCTGACTGTCTTTGGCCTCTACTCATTACCACTCCATATCCCGTGGCTGACCATAAGGAAGTCGTTGTCAGCTATGATTTTGAGGGTTACAAGTGACAAGAATTCAACTCATACATTTATTCACCCTATTAACTATAAAGTTTTATTTTGGTCACCTTTAGATTCAAGTGACCAAATGGTACCACCGTCTCTCAGCAACATGTTCTACTGTGTAGGCTTCACCTTCAGCAGCTCTCCCCATTGTCAAGAGGAGATGAACACCAGGGGCTACAGACTCATGTCCTATCTGCTTAGAAGCCAAGTAGAAATAGATTCCTTTCCCAGTAGGTGGCCATCTTGAATAGCCACCATGTGTCTGGTTGCCTACTTCTGGACCACATGCTCTTCTAGGACAGGAGGTATGAGACAGCTCTGTCTGAACAAAAGCAAAGGAGGAAAGGTACTTTTCCAAGAAAAAACTAAGATATTTGTTCAAGAAGAAAAGGAGAACACGCGTTTTGCAGCAGAATGGGCTTTCTTTATAAATGCTTACCCCTGGAGAAGGTAAGGTAACAAACATATACCGAGCATTTACATTTCATCAGCCGTCTTCCTTGGGTCTTTCATTCATCATCTTATGCAATGCTCTCAGCAAGTCTCCATTTCTACCAATGACAAAAACAGAGACTAAGCAAGCTGGGTAGACAATTTAGCCAGTCATGAAGGTGGTCAATGGCAGAGATGGGACTGGTGATAGAGATGGCTGGACCACTCATGGAGCAAGAGCAATAACCCGTCAGTCTTCTCTGTCTCAGAACTGGGTGAGGTTTCTGAATATGGGGTCAGATCAGGCATCCTTCTCTCCTGCGCCCTGGTCAACAGTGGTAATGGGGAAGCTATAGACAGCAAAATAAGTCAGGGAGCTTCCATCAGGAGGGCCAAGCTATGGTGGAGGTGTTTGGTTTGGACTGGTGTTTTGTAGACATAGAAGGGAATATCCACATGTATGAACTATAGAGAAATCTAAAGGACATAGCAGACATTTTTGGTGCTCCATGACACAGCCTCCTACCCATCCTCACTTTCAGGTGCAGCTATGGCAGAACATTCCCAAGCATGCCGACAGCATTGCAGCTCAATTCTTCATTCTCCATTTGCCTGGGTCAGGACTTTCTCTAAAGCATGAGAGTTCCTTCAGCCCTTGAAGGTGCCATCCAGAATTGCAGCAGAGTTCATGCCCCCAAGAGGGAACCCTCCACCAGCACTCTCCTCACCCCTGACTCCTGCTTCCTGGGAGGCTATCTTCCCATTGTTGCCTCTCCCAGTCCTGTCTAGGTTCTTTCAAAGAAACCCTACCTAACACTAACAGCTTTTAGGAAGTGGCACTATCTGAGGTAGAACAGCATGTTAAGGATTAGTAGTTTACAGGAAATTGAAAATTACTCAGACTCATTCATGGAAGAGGGGATTTAGTAAAAGAATAAAGGGAAATAGCTCAAAAAACAAAGCACCAGGGTGCTTGGAAATTGGTATATGTAGAGGACATCTCAACATTCCTCTTCTCTCTCTCACACCACATGGCCTCTGGCCTGATTCTCTTGTGTTTGTCCCATTTTTCTCTTCTCTTTTTTTCCTCAGGATCTTTGCTCCCATCCAGCTCTGACTTGCATACATTCTTGATTTGGGGAGCTGTCAAGTCTGACCTTAAATCTCTGGATTCTCCAGAGCAAGCTGGGCCAGGCTCTCAAAGTGCCTCTGCCCTTCCAAATTTCTGAGAAAGAAAACTGGCTCAGCTTGAATCAAGGGTCCATTCTTGGTTCAATCACTTCCCAGACTGCCCTCATTCAACTCATGTGGGTGGAACTGGATCTCCAAAAGAAAAGAGGAAATGATGAGTTGAGTGGGACACGTCAGGAACACTAAAGTAGGCATGTGTGTAAGAGCAATCAGAATTGTTGGAAATGTAGGCCCCAAAGTGACCACGTGGAGAGGAGTGATCTGGCCAAGAGATTCTTTATTGCCGGGTGGGAGAGGGAGAGAGCCAAGGGGGGGTGGGGTGGGCAGGTGCTTAAATACCCCTCAGTGAGACTCAGCATGATCTGATTGGTTAGGATCTTATGGTTCATGCTGATTGGAGGTTGGGGCAGAAGGAGGATTCAAGCTAGACTTGAGGCAGGACCGTGACCCTGGAAAACAGAAGCTTAAGGGTGCAGTAAGAACCGAAACCTATCGGTGCCATTATTGCCAACATTCCTCCCTTTTTTGTTTATTAAGGAAGGGGGGCGTTGTGTTGGCGCTGGCTTCTTTGAGCTGGCAAGGGGTGGCGTAGGGGAAGGCAGGGTTAGTTGGCAAACAATGTTGGGGTGGTGAGCCTCATAATGGCATACACCCAGGCTCCAAAGGTGAAAATTTCCTCCTCCCTGAAGTTGATGAAGGTCCCTTGTAGCCATAGGTCATAAAGAGTCTCGAGCCAATCCTCCGACCTCCACATGGTGGGTATCAGCCAACTATCCTCGCGTTTTGGAGAGGCTGGTATCCCTGGAGGTACAGCTGGTTAAACTTTTGATTAGCAGTAGCTGACATGTAGTGTGACACAAGGGAGGAAGCTTAAGAATAGGAGAGCAGAACACAGGCATCAGGATGGGCATTGGCCAGGAGAACCACTGTGAAATGTTCTTCCCTAGACAATTTCAAGAGTCCTCCAACTACAGAGAGAGAAATGGGTGACCATACATTATCTAAGACCCAAACAGGAATATTAGGAGGAGCATAAAAAGGTGTCTTGTTCAGGGACTACAGACCTAGGGATCTAAATTCTGCAAAATCCTATAACTGCCAGGAAAGCTGTAAGCTGTCTTATGGTGTGGGGGTTGGGAAATGGAAGATTGGGTTGATGCATTTATGACTCAGGGAGTGAGTCTGTCCCTTTAAGGCCACACCTAGGTAGGTGACCTGTGGGAGGCAGGGGCTTCAGGATTTAAATGTAACATTCTTGGATAAAAGAGAACTTTAGCTCATTATTTTATATAAACTGACACCTCTAACCTTTTAAATGTTTGTACCATATTTAGATGAAGTATAACATAACACTGTTACAAGGTGGTCATTTAAGACACATAAGCAAATATGTAAATGAACTCTGATTTAGTAGTACTTAAACCTTCACAAGATCAGCAGAAAACACGAATAATTTCTTTGATAAAATCTTTCTCTGTAATGGTTTTTCGTAGAAAAACCTTGTTATTTCATAGACATAGAGGATTTGATTTTAGTTTGACATGACCCTAAAAATCTTTTAGGCAACTCTTAGATTATATTCAAATTTAACTTTATCACACACCGAAGTTTTTTATTACACACTTTTAAAACTTACTTAGACCTTTATATAACATACTAAACCCTTCGATGGTTTGTCCTTATCCTTCCTATTTGAAACAATCTTTAGGACAAATCCTTCTTTACAAAATCCTTTCTTATCCAAAAACATTTATTTTTCCTTTAACTTTTTAAAAAAATACATTTATTACTTATCTATATCCTTTCCAGTTGTTTACTTTGTAACTTGTATTTTAAAATTAACTTTTATAAGAATTTTTAATTTATTACAGAGGCTGGAGCAACTAATTAGTAGCCCTTACTGTTTTAAGGAATAAGCATAAGGACTCATTGTCCCTCAGGCTTGAGGGGATATTGTTTTGGGTGTGGAAACTGTGAGGGATTTTTGAGTTTTATTTGAATAGGGAGGGCCGTCCTGGCTCACCCTACATTCATCTCATCAGTCCACACTGTGGAATCTTCTTTGTTCCTGAAGGAGGGGGCAGCAGAGATAGCTGCCTGGGGGGAGAATTTTGAGCTTTTAATTGGGATAGTAAATCCTGTCCCAGCACGGACACTGGAGTTTTAGGTACTATGAGGAAAGAGTGACAGAAGAGGAGATCTTCCCAAGAGCAGGCCAGAGGCCAGGTAAACTAGCACTCTAAGGGCTGGCTAGATTTGCCCTGAATGATAACTTTTGTCATTGGACCAGGGACCAGGAGAAAAAGGTAAAACAAAGAAACGGGCTCCACTGTCTAGGAGAAAAATGACCTTTTGTTTTTCTGCCATTATGGTTCCTCAACATTGATGCCAAGAAGTGGAGTGTGGCCAGGAGGCTGGGACCCATCAATCCATAGAAGGTGGCACCTTGCCTTCCATCTGGTGACGGGGGCACTTAGACCTCCAGTGGTTACCCTTGCAGAGGGCAGGGTCCCGGTTGGGGGTGGGGCTGTCTCCTGGGCTGTCCCCCCTTAAGCATTCTCTGCAGAAATGCCCCTCCTGTCCACCACGGTAGCAAGTTCAGGATACAGGCCCCAGTCGGGTGGGGTCCTCTCTGAGAGCAGCAATGAGGCCATGGTGTCTCTTATCTTTTTCTCTCCTGTGAGTAAGGTCCCGGACATACAGACACAGCCATAAATACAGACATGGCTAGCTGTATTACTTGGTTCAGTGACTTTTCCCTTCAGCCACAGTCCAAATTTTTTATGAATATCTGGGGCTGACTGTTAGAAATTTATCTTTGAGGAGAACCTCTCTCACCTGTGACTCTGAGTCCACCGTGGTATGCTTTCTGATAGCGTCCTTAAGATGCTGTAGAAAGGTAAGAGGATTTTTCTTTTTAAGTTGTTGCTGTAAAATAAAGTTGTTATTTTACATTGACACCTGACACTCTGGAGAGCAAGTCTCTGAACTGTTCTGGGCCTCAGCTTCCTCACTTGAAGAATGAGGGATCTGGTCTAGGTTAAACTATGTTTTTCTACTATGAGATGGCTGAAGTGACACTAATGCCACTTATCTTCTTTACCATTGTTTTATTTTTTTTAGTAATGCTGGGGAACTGAACCCAGGGCTTTGCACATGCTGGGCAGACATTCTCCCACTGAGCTACTTCTTCAGCCCCAAATATTATTATTATTATTTCTTACTTTGGCTGTACTGGGCTTGAACTCAGGACTTTATGCTTGTAAAGCTGTACTCTACTGCTTGAGCCACATAATCATTTCCAACCTGAGTGGCCTGGGCCCTGAACCCATTGCTTCTCTAATGAGACAAGAGTCTGGTCTAGTAGAAGCATAATTTCCTTCCATGTCAGTTGAAAGGTTTGGATCACAGAGATAAAGGCTGAATGTATTTGTCTGGGCATCAGTACAGCTGTTTAGATGTTTTTAAATTTCGATAACCGGAAGGGGACATAAAACTTGCCCTCTTCCTACCATTGCCTGTTGGAGAGGGAAGCACTCATTTTGAGGTTCTTAGTATTGGGGTGGCTTAGAGGGTAGAAATTTGTATAGGGGACCTCAGTTTACTTTTACCTTTATACAAAAGGTCTAATTGGAGTATGGTATTGTAATTTAAGGAACCCTGTGAAGGCCACTTCTCTTGGTCACCCAGGGCATACTGAGGCCAGGCCTCAGTACAAAGCTTCCAACATCTACCAGCCAAAGACTGGAAGATGCAGGTCCCATCTAGAAAGAACAAAACACTAGGAACCTGTCTTTTAGCTAACAGCAGACAACCTCTTTAATAAAGGCTACCTTTTTAACAAAGAAGTCATTTGTAAAGTTAGAGAAGGGCATTCAGAGGGCATTTCAGGCCAATTACAGTGCCATACGGGACAACTAGTGTTAATATTTGGAGGGAAAAATTTATGCTGAGGCCAAAGGTATAGAAAATTCTAAATGAGAAATTTAGAGACCACAGTAATGTCTATTTAGTTATTTCTGGAACTATAACCTTGAGCTAACAATTGACTTACAAGGGTCTAACGCCCTGAGGTGTGAGGTGGGACTAGGAGCAGGACTTGTGCAAGGTGCCACTCCCTCCACACACACCTGGGACAAATGACCCTGACTGCCTAGGCCTGATCCTGCGGCCTGTCGCCCCTCCCCCCTTCCTGTGTACTCGGCGCACGTTTATTCTAGGGGAAGTGGCAGCGGGCCGCAGCCATCGCCACATGTGGCTGATGGCCCAGGATGTACTGGGTCCTCTCTATGGATTTTCTTAGCTATGGCAGGCATTTTTGCTGTGTCCAGGAGCCGGCATCCTGTGCCCAGGTGCACCTGTTTGCTTTCCCTCTTCCCCTTGTGGGGGCTGCTATGGCAGCCGTAGTTTTTTGTAAGTGGTTTTATAAAACAGCTGATTTAAAGTTACTTTAGACTGAGAGGCCTGGCAAACTAGTTGGAATAACTTAAGTCATAAGGTACCATGCTACAGGTTTTTCATGGGAGGCAGGGTCCCAGTAAGCCCAGGGAGGGGAAGGCAGACAGAGACAAAGGACATGTGGTGAGACTGTGGAGGAGGCAGAAAGGTGAGCTGACATCTTAGGTAAGGGAGGGGAAGGCAGAGCCTGGAGGCATGACACACACCTGAGGGATTAGCCATCACCTGTGCCTCCAGGTTGCTCCCATTGATTGGTACTGGCAGGCTTTCAGCAAAAACAAAACCTCCACTCTCCAGTCACCAAATAAATCCAGGGTTTGGTCTCAGCCCACAGGAAGGGAGCATAAGCTCTTCCAGAGCTGGAACTACCTTGAGGGCAGAATTGACAAGGAGTGGCTTGCTTAACTCCATGACAGGGAAAGTTTTTCAGGAAGATAGGAGGAGACAGGTATGATAAGCAGTGCAAGAAGTCTGTTTACATGGGGAAGGAGGAGGTTTGGAGAGGAACTGGCTGATTTAGAAACTGGTTTACAGGCTGATTAGATCTGCACAGGGGAACAGAAAGTACAGAGGGAGGGTTTGAAGTCAGAGAGCCGGGTTTAGATGGAGGTATGAAAAGGCTTGGACATAATGGAATCTCTCCCCATCGTCCCAATTGCTCACAGTGGTTATATGTCCCATAAAAGGTTGGGATCTAAAGACCCAAAAAGGGGCCAGTGATTTGGGTTGTCTAAAGGATAAGTGGGCCAGATTTGAGTGCAAAAGCAGATTAAATTTTTTTTGGTTTTATGTATGGGGTCAAACCCAAGGTGTCTAAATTATTGAGGAGGCATCTCAATGGGGAGTCAGATGGCAGAGAAGACAAAGAGGCACCCATTATGAGGGACCCGGTCCTGGAATGGGAGAGGAGGATATTATGTACTGTGGAGCATCCTCACGCAGCACAAATATCTGAGAGAATGCAAAACACACGAGAACCAGTTGTCACTGAGTTCAGGTGGTTTGCAAGGCTGCCGATGGGCCGAGAGCTATGGGTCACCTGGGCCCAGGCTTTTTGACAACGTGTCTCCGAGACCCATGACAAAATGGATCCAATCCTGACAAGGAAGGGAATCCCTCTGCCACCTGAGCCATCCAGAGATAGCCAAACAGAGGAAGTATTTGAAAACCCCAGAGACACCGAAGGGAGAGACCACAAAGAGAGCCCAAGAAGGGTATGTGGACTCACCAAAGAATGTCCATTGTTGGATGCAAGCAGGGCGATTGGGAGGATGAGTCCTGGCCAGTCATGTCCTCAGGGTGGTTGTGGGGCGAGTTGGAATGGGGGTCCCACCAGGATTAGTGGGGAGCCCCCATCCAAGTCATGGCACCAAAATGTTGGAAATGTAGGTCCCAAAGTGAACACATGGAGAGGAGTGATCTGGCCAAGAGATTCTTTATTGCCGGGTGGGAGAGGGAGAGATCCGAGGGGGGGGGGGTAGGGGCTTAAATACCCCTCAGTGAGACTCAGCATGATCTGATTGGTTGGGATCTTATGGTTCATGCTGATTGGAGGTTGGGGCAGAAGAAGGATTCAAGCTAGACTTGAGGCAGGACCGTGACCCTGGAAAACAGAAGCTTAAGGGTGCAGTAAGATGGGAAACTTATCAGCACCATTATTGCCAACAAGAATGGCAACAGGGTGGGGAGGGGGGATGCATTAGGATACAGTTGCATTAATCCATATGACTGATAAAGAGGAATGAGGAGTAGAGACAGATGGAAGTGATGCAAGGAATTTTGTAACTGCCAAGATTCATAACTGATTAGGAGTGAGGGATAATGGAGGTCAAAGATGGCTAGAAGGCTTTACTAGGGATAGGAGAGGGTCAACCACCCAGGAAAAGATGCTGAAGTTTGTGATATGCTGAGTTTGAAGTTGGAATCTTTGTAAGCTTTTTCACCCAAATCAAATATGTCAATCTTAAGTGGTAAATGTTTGGGCATTTTTTGTTCCACATAATGAGGTATGGTTGATTATATAGGATGACACTTTGATCTGATTGAATTGACTTTCACACCCAAATTTGCCTAGTCATCTAAGGCTTTGTAGAAGTGCAGTGAATGTTAACAATAGACTGTAATAATGAAAAAAAGATAATTTAGTCAAATAGAAAATTATGGCCATTCATACAAGAAACAAGGACAAACTGATGACTCTAGATTCAAATAAATGAGTTTAAATAAAAACTTGCAGGCAGAGAGAACAAATTTAAAGTATTTTAAGTTCAGAAATGAACAAACTGAATCAATATACCATTTAGGCATAAACGTGTGTGATGAGACTAAAGAAAGGCAAGGGAGGGATGAACAGCAATCAGGAGACTGGTTGGTTGTGGAGATGAGACTTAGGGAGACACGCTGTGGTTTCAATCGTGCTGCGAAAGCTGGTCTTTCTTAATCTTAGTGGTGGGTTCCTAAGTGAGATTTAGTCATTCTTTAACCATTAGCATACATGACTTATGGCTTTATGTTTATGATCTCTTTTATAATTTTTTCAAGTTAAAAAGAAACAACAGCCTTGTTTACAGATGCACATAAATATCTGCTGTGTTCACTCTCCTTAGGGTGTGCCTGATTCCTGGATCAGGAAGACAACTGGGAGGATATTGGGGGCCCTTTAATGGGGTGAAATCTAAGAGAAGTTAGGAGTCATCTCAAATCTGAAGACCCTGATTCTTCTGTAAGTTACAAAGGTTTAGGGGATAGTGGTCAGAACTGCAAAGAATCGCACCTCTACAACTGGTAGAGTGACTGGGTGATGCTGGCTTTTTAAAGCTTAAATATCAGTAAAATGGGGACAATGCTAATGCTTGTTTTGCAGCACTGTTTTTGGGATAAATGAAATGCTTTGAGAAGCTGAAGATAAAAGGCTTTGCATGATAAGGCTCAGCCTCCAAGTCTGCCACATCTGTCATTCTTTTAGCATCACACAGGTACAAAGCTACTCCTGATAGCCACAAAGGGAACCATGCAAATAAAAATGAGAAAGAGCTCTGAGCAAGTGGGCCAGTGACTGTGGTCTTTAACATCACTTTGACTTCTACCCCCTGGCTACGGAGTTTTGTTAAGCCTTTTGGGGGTGAGGGATGAATCACAGAGGATTAGTAAAAAGAAAAGACCTAAAGGAAAATAGAAAGCAATGAACCAAAACAATGAGGACAACTTGAAGCTTTCCCATGCATAAATTTAATTAGACATTCATTTAATTTTAAATAGCACCAAGCGAATACCTCCCTTGTGCTTTGCTACAGGTTTTGTGAAGATAAATGAAGCATGAGTGTCTTCCCATTGACCAAATGTCTATGTGTGTGTCTATTCACTTTACTTTTATTTTATAACTAACACTTCTATTTCTTTATTGTTATTGTTCTTTATAATTATCAGTCATATATGTTCACTACTTTTTTTTTTTTGAGACAGGGTGTTTCTGTGTAGCCCAAGCTGGTTTCAAACTTGGGATCCTCCTGCCTCAGCCTCCCAAGAGCTGAGATCACAGGTTGTGTCATCACTCCTGGCTCAAAATCATATGTATTTATTATTAAAAGCTCTGTATAGAAAATGGTAATATTGAAAGTGGAAGTCCCAATGCTCACTACAATTCCTTAGGAATATGATTAAGGATTTAAAAATATTCTGCCACATCAGTTGGTATATAGTTTCTGATCCTTTCTTTTTTTAAAGTGTCATAATACACCCAACTATTTTATACTTGCTTTTCCACTCAGGATACCATTGAGCATTTCCATCGTGTGTATACATAGAGGTATACTTCTTTCTTTTGTCCTAGTTGACATGCTGAAAATCCCTTGAAATATTTTATAAAGGTAAATTTGTTATGCAAAACAAGAAATTAAAGAGTAAAAAGCAAAATTCTTCTTGTAATCTCTCAATTGACAACCCCATGCTCTTGAGGTGTCTACATCTGTTGATAAACTTCTCTATTAAGGCATAAGACACAGATCTGAATGGAAGACCAATGGACTTTCACAACACTCATAATCAGCACCCACCCCAGCATGACCAGCACCCCCAGAATGCACAGATATTTCACCTGTTTCTTGTCATTTATTTTCTTTTATTTTTTATTTTTGTGGTACTGGGGCTTGAACTCAGGGCCTTCACCTTGAGCCACCCCCCAACTCTTTTTTGTGATGGGTGCTTTCAAGATACGGTCTTACAAACTACTTGTCCAGGCTGGCTTCAAACTGTTATCCTCCTGATCTCTGACTCCTGAGTAGCTAGGATTACAGGCATGAGTCACTGGTGCCCAGCTTCATCATTTATTTTTAAAAAATAAAAATTACTTCCCTATTTGCAGACAATATGATCCTATACCTTAAAGACCCAAAAATCTCTACTCAAAAGCTCCTAGACACCATCAATAGCTATAGCAAGGTAGCAGGATATAGAATCAACATAGAAAAATCATTAGCATTTCTATACACTAATAATGAACAAACTAAGAAAGAATACATGAAAACAATTCCATTTACAATAGCCTCAAAAAAAATCAAATACCTAGGTGTAAACTTAACAAAGGATGTGAATGACCTCTATAAGGAAAACTATAAACTTCTGAAGAAAGAGATAGAGGAAGACTATAGAAAGTGGGGAGATCTCCCATGCACACGGATTGGTAGAATCAACATAGTAAAAATGTCTATACTCCCAAAAGTAATCTACATGTTTAATGCAATTCCCATCAAAATCCCAATGACATTCATCAAAGAGATTGAAAAATCTACTATTAAATTTATACGGAAACATAAGTGGCCACGAATAGCCAAGGCAATACTCAGTTAAAAGAACAATGCTGGAGGTATCACAATACCTGACTTCAAACTATATTACAAAGCAATAGCAATAAAAACAGCATAGTACTGGCACAAAAACAGACATGAAGACCAGTGGAACAGAATAGAGGACCCAGATATGAAGCCACACAACTATAACCAACTTGTCTTTGACAAAGGTGCTAAAAATATATGATGGAGAAATAGCAGCCTCTTCAACAAAAACTGCTGGGAAAACTGGTTAGCAGTCTTCAAAAAACTGAAACTAGATTCATGTATATCACCCTATACCAATATTAACTCAAAATGAATCAAGGATCTTAATATCAGACCCCAAACTCTAAAATTGGCACAGGAAAGAGTAGAAAATACTTTAGAACTAATAGGTATAGGCAAGAACTTTCTCAATGAAACCCTAGCAGCACAGCAACTAAGAGATAGCATAGATAAATGGGACTTCATAAAACTAAAAAGCTTCTGTTCATCAAAAGAAATGGTCTCTAAACTGAAGAGAACACCCACAGAGTGGGAGAAAATATTTGCCAGCTACACATCAGACAAAGGACTGATAACCAGAATATATAGGGAACTCAAAAAACTAAATTCTCCCAAAATTAATGAACCAATAAAGAAATGGGCAAGTGAACTAAACAGAACTTTCTCAAAAGAAGAAATTCAAATGGCCAAAAAACATATGAAAAGATGCTCACCATCTCTAGCAATAAAGGTAATGCAAATTAAAACCACACTAAGATTCCACCTCACCCCTGTTAGAATAGCCATCATTAGCAACACCACTAACAACAGGTGTTGGTGAGGATGCAGTGAAAAAGGAACCCTCTTACACTGCTGGTGGGAATGTAAACTAGTACAACCACTCTGGAAAAAAATTTGGAGGCTTCTTAAAAAATCTAAACATAGATCTACCATATGATCTAGCAATACCACTCTTGGGGATATACCCAAAAAAATGTGACTCAGGTTACTCCAGAGGCACCTGCACACCCATGTTTATTGCAGCACTATCACAATAGCCAAGTTATAGAAATAGCCAAGATGCCCCACCACTGACGAATGGATTAAGAAAATGTGGTATCTATACACAATGGAATTTTATGCAGCCATGAAGAAGAATGAAATGTTATCATTTGCAAGTAAATGGATGGAAGTGGAGAACATAATTCTGAGTGAGGTTAGCCTGGTCCAAAAGACCAAAAATCGTATGTTCTCCCTCATATGTGGACATTAGATCAAGGGCAAACACAACAAGGGGATTGGACTTTGATCACAAAATAAAGCGAGAGCACACAAGGGAGGTATGAGGATAGGTATGATACCCAAAAAACTAGATAGCATTTGTTGCCCTCAATGCAGAGAAACTAGTGCAGATACTTTAAAGCGACAGAGGCCAATAGGAGAAGGGGAGCAGGAACTAGAGAAAAGGTTAGATCAAAAAGAATTAACCTAGAAGGTAACACACACGCACAGGAAATTAATGTGAGTCAACTCCCTGTATAGCTATCCTTATCTCAACCAGCAAAAACCCTTGTTCCTTCCTATTATTGCTTATACTCTCTCTTCAACAAAATTAGAGATAAGGGCAAACTAGTTTCTGCCTGGTAGCGAGGAGTTAGGGGGGGTAAGGGAAGGGGCAGGGGGAAGTGGGGAGAAATGACCCAAACATTGTATGCACATATGAATAAAATAAAATAAAATTAAATTAAATTTTAAAAATTAAAATTACTATTAAACATTTCAAAGTAAAGCAGAGTATAAAAAGTGCAAAGTATAATGAAAATCTTTAGCTCCAGTTGCATCTCCTGCTACTCTCCTGACTACCAATCTCAGAGGCATCCACTCTCATCTCTTGGAAGCTTCTTTAGACTGCTGATTTTCCCCACTGTGTAGACCCAGCCTCCACCCACATTTCACATTGCATGTATATGCTAAATGTCATTAGTAGAACGATAGTTTAACAACCAAAGTGAATCACTTAGTGTCATCAACACAATGTTGTATTAGTGAAAGGGGGAGACAAATATTAGAATGGAACAGACTAGAGTACAAAAATAGGCACTCACAATGTGGCCAATTCATTTTCAACAAAGGTGCAAAAATAATTCAATTGAGAAGGGAGGTCTTTACAATAAGTGGTGCTAAAATATGAGCTCCATATGTGAAAAAAAAACCTCAATTTAAATCTCATACTATGCAAAATGTAAAAAGATTATAGATCTAAATGTAAAAATTAAAACTATAAAATGTTTAGTTAGAAGACAGCATGAGAGAAAATCTGTGAACCTCCTAGGATTAGCCAAAACACAGCACACATAAACAAAGTGTAAGGAACTGCCGAATAAAAACCATGCCATGTGTGGAAAAGAAAGATTTATTAGGAACCAGACTGCAGGACTGTCACTCTTTTCAGGTTTAGAGTGCAGTGACTTGGCTGGAATGGGTAGTGGGCTTTATAGGAGGGGCCAAGCCATGGGGGAAGGAGAGAGTCTCTGATCTCTGATTATCTGCGATCACCAGATGCAACAGGTCGACATGCCTGGCTAGTTGAGTAACTGGAAGTTCCTGAGATTTTGAAAGAAGGGAAACAAGCAGGGGAGTTTGGCAAGCGGTCATAAATCAGGGGGTCTGGTTTTGGTATTAGCCTCAGAAACTTCTGCCTGCCCCAAGAATGCCAGGGACCTAACACAAAGCAAGAATCATAAGAGAAAAAAATGGATAAATTGGACTTCAAAATTAAAAACATTTGCTCTGTGAATGACATTTTTCAGAGCATGAAAAGATAAGCTACAGGCTGGGCAAAATTATTTGAAAATCACAAATCTCACAAAGGATTAGAATTTATAAAGAACTCTCAAAACTGAACAGTAAGAAAAAAACCCAATTTTTAAAATGGCAAAAGACTTGAATAGATACTTCATCAAAGAGTATAAACAAACATGCATATGAAAAGTCATTCTTAATCATTAGTCAGCATAGAAATGCAAATTAAAACCACAATGAAATACCACTACATACCTGTTCAAATGACAGAGTGAAAATACCGAGATTACCAAGTGTTGACGAGGATGTGGAGCAACTAGAATTCTCATATATTCTAGGGGAAATACAAAATGATATTGTTACCAGATGGGTGGTCTCTGAAGACTCTCATGAGAAGACTCCTAGGCTCTTGCATCCTGCAAAAGAAGAATTCAGGCAAGACATGAAAATGGCAGTAGAGTTTATTGAAGGTGAGGGTTAGGCACTGCAAGAGAAAGCAGCGGTGGGCCCTGGCCAAGTGGGATAGAACTGCAGGTCTTTGTTTTAAAGGGCCTTAATAAATTGAAAAGGTAAACTGCAGGAAAAATCTGGCTGGTCTTTGCCGGATGGGCTTGGGTGACTGACAGTTTTGATTGACAAGGTCTTGCACTCTGTGCATGCAAGTATGTTGACTCTCAGGTATTGTGATTACATGTGTTAGGTGTGATCAATATTCACGTTTTAACCAGAAGGCCTTTACCTGAGAGGTAATCAAGGGAGAAATTTCCCCAAGCCTTCCTGCCCTTGAAGAAATTTACAACTGCAAAGGATTTTCAATTGAAAAGAAATTCACAACTGCAAAGGATGGCATTGGACTGAGAAAGGATTTTAACATGAACTACACTGAGAAAAGTGACATGGCACCAGGGTCCCCAAAATCCCTATTACTAGCCTGCCTCAATATGGCCATTCAGGAAAACCGTTCATCAATTTCATACAAAGCTAAGTCACACACATACCAGGTGAGCCAATAATTTCACACAGGATATTTACCCTAAAGAAAAAAACCTTATGTTTACACAAAACCTGTGCATAAGTGTTGAACAGCAGTTATGTTTGTAATTATCAAAATATGGAAACAATCCAAATTTGTTTAACAGGAGAGCAATTATGATTAAACTGTGGTTCATCCATATCATAAAATACTGCTTAGCAATAAAAGGGAACAGACTGTTGCTACCTGCAACAGCTTGCATGGACATCTCAAAGGCATTATGATAGGTGTAAAAAGTCAGTCTAAAAGGTCACATATTGTATAATTTCACATATGTGACATTCTCAGAGGTTGGAAAGCATCTGAAGCAAGAAAAAGACTATGACGGGTTAACACAAGGGAAATTTGGGGTTTGATGGAATTTCTGTGTGTCCTAATTGTGGTGGTTACATGAATCTGCATGTTGTTGAAATTCTTATGTATGCACACATACACAAGCACACACATAAAACATTAATTTTACTGCACGATAATTTTTGTGTGTGTGTGGTGGTACTGGGGTTTAAACTAGGCTGGCGCTCTACCACTTGAGCCACTCCACCAGCCTTTTCTTGTTTTGGGTGTTATCGAGATAAGGTCTTACAAAACTATTTGCGCAGGGCTGGCTTGGAACTGCGATCCTCCTGATCTCTGCCTCTTGAGCAGCTAGGATTATAGGCATAAGCCACTGGCACCCGGCTACTGAATAATTTTTCTTAAAGATGAAATGGTGAACCCAAGTTTATCTAATGAATAAGTGTTGTAAGTAAGCATGAATATGACCCAGTTCTCACATGACTTAACACTACATTTTATTAAATCTAAGGTGCCAGTTATTTTTAAAATATACTTTTAGGGAGGAAAATACATATTTGCCATATGAATTAAGACACAATGTTAAGATACCATCAGTTGTGAGACACATCTCAATTTCAGAAATGCTCAAGTCTGCAATTATACGTGCCTAGAACCAATGTAATATCGTACTTCTTTTAGTGAAGATTGTGTTCACAATCATCTGTGGACAGACATCATGTTGGGGATTTTCTTTTATGACCTATAGCCCTTTCCTTCTACTTTTCATGAAAAATAAGACCATCCCAAAGTTAATGTGATAAGTGAAGCAGCCCTTACTTTACTTCTTTTTTTCTGGATAGAAAATAGCAGCTTGAAGGAGAGCAAGTCTTAACACAGTTAGGATTGTCACTCACCCTTTTCTGATACAGGACTCCTGCTGCCTCTTCCCTAGACAACAAATATGGAAGGCTGTGGACCTCATGAAGAAGGCCGCATGCCGTCTGAAATGATGTGAAGCCAGAGGAAGACGGAGATCCAGTCAAACCCTGTGGTTTTCCCAAGCCACTCAGGGAGATTGAATGGCTTAGTGATTGAGAGTATCTGCTTCAGAGACGACAGGACTGGACATACAGAGTGATCCTGGGCAAGTTACCTCGCTCCCTAACCCCTACCTCCTCATCTTAAAACAAATACAATGGTAGCTCTTGCTCTTAGGGAACTGGTGCAGAAAGTAATAGATGAGTGGGTAAAAGTACAACGAATGAAGCTATTGGGAAAAGAAGGAAGAAAGGTACTTGCTTATACAAAACTCTGGGCAAAAAGTGTTCCAGCGACAGCCACAGAAGGCTCTAGGCAGGTGTGATGACTAACTTCATGTGTGTCCATGGTGCCCAGATATCTGATCCAGATATTTTGGGGAAGGTGATTTTTGATTAACTTTAAATTTAAATCCGTGGTCTCTAAGTAAAGCAGATTATCCTCCACAATGTGGGTGGGCTTCACCCAATCAGTTAAGTCCTGAATAGAATAAAAGGCTGACTTCTGAACAAGAGGGAATTTTTCAGCAGACAGCCTTTGGATTTGAGCTGTAATTCATTCCTGTGTCTTTCATCTGCCAACCTTTCCCATCACATTTTAGACTTCCCAGTCTTCACAATCCAATGAGATAATTCCATATAATAAATCTTTTTATATCTGTCTTCTCTATTTGTTCTATTTCTCTGGAAAAATCTGACTAATGCAGTAGAAACGTACGTAAGCCAAAAAAGGTTTCTCTTTCATTTCACCTCTCTATGATAAAATATTTTCCCAGAGGCTGCCTAAGAAGAGAAGGTGACACCTGTGTGACATGCAGCCTTGTGCATACAAAGTTAATCCGCCAGTGGAAAAGAAGGGGGAAAGGAGAAGGAAAGGCAGAAGACAGAGGCACAAACATTGACTCTTTGCACAGTGAAGGGCTTTTCAAGGTCTCCAAGCCCTCACTTCTTACAAATGCAGAATGTATGACATCCCGGCTACTCCTCAGTGAGGCAGCCTGTTTGACTCTGGACAGTGAAAATTAATAAAAAGAGACATTCAGACCAAGATCCTGACTCACAGTCTACCCACCTTGCCCTCCTGGTGCCCACTAGTGTCCTAGGTCCAAACCTGACCGTGACGTATGTAAGCACTCATCTCTCCTCCTTAGAGCAACAAGCCATCTGTGTGGAGTGATGACATGCCATTGAGCCATAAGGACTAGATCCTCCCTATTGAGGCTGAAAGGAATCTGAGGTCTTTTCCCTTCCTAACAGATAACAAAATGTGTGTTTGATAAATAGTCACTGATTTATGTATGATTCCTGCAGTTTTAAAGAGCCGTAGAGTAAATTACACCTCTTGTCCCCTCTTCTGGAATTTCACATGCCTCTCTCTATCTTGATGGGTTCCTTCCTGTGTACCTCTCCAGACAAACTTTGCACACAAATATATTTGTTACTCAAATAAGCACAATAAATCTTGCCCCACCACTGCAATTTACCCAGCCAAGCAAAAATCTCAGAAAGAAAGCTAACACAAATATTCACTGCAGAAGAATTTAGAAGAGAAAAATTTAACCATGAGCTCAGAATGTCTATGGCCCAAGGGACTTGAACTGGAACCTGCAGTAATCGCTGGTCGTGTTTTGGAACATTACCCTGTTTTATTTTCTTCATAGCACATCACCATAAGAATGAGTTTACTTATTTTTGTTTTGTTTTGCTTTGTTTTTTGTCTGTCTCCCTAGCAAAATGTAGGCTTCATTAGAGCATGCCCTGATCAGCAAAATGTCCCCAAAGTCTAGAATGGTGTCTGACACATGGCATATACTTTAAAAATGTTGATTGTGTAGGTGGGTGGGTGAGTGAGTAGTTGCATGAATATGGGTGAATGGGTGAGTGGATCAAGGGTGGATGGGTAGATGGAAGGATGTGGATGAAGGGATAGATGGACCAATGGGTGGATTGAGGGATGGATGGATCAATGAATGAATAGATAGATGGATAGGTGGATGGATAAATGAATGTATGGATGGGTGGATGGGTCAATCTACCTCTATCTCTCAGTTTGTGTAACCCTACCCAAATAAAAGCCTACCCAGGCTCTGATTATAATCTAATTCCACCCTAATTAAACTGTGTTTTCAACATTTACACAAGGAAAAGATGTTGACTCACCTTTTTATCTTCGGTTCCAGATTCTTCCTCACTAGGAAACAGGGAGGTAGAGTCCATTGAAATGTTTCCTCCAGTCAGGCACCAGTGGCTCACAGCTTTAATTCTAGCTGCTCAGGAGGCAGATATCAGGAAGATCGTGGTTCAAAGCCAGCCCAGGCAAATAGTTCATGAGACCCTATCTTGAAAAAAACCCTTCACAAAAAAGGGATGGTAGAATGGCTCAAGGTTCTAACCCCAGTACTCCAAAGCAAACAAACAAACAAACAAACAGAGAGTTCCTCCTTTTGTTCAGTCATGAGCTATTCAGAATAAGAAGCTACCTTCTCAGATCTAAAGAATTACTTAATCCTGAGATTTCTTGGTGAGAAGACCTCAGTCTCAGTTTACACAAATTCTGTGGACAATGACTCAGGGGAGAGGAGGGCCTCCAATATCTTGTTTCTGTCTTTGGTTTAGCTCTCAGAAAGTGAGAGAAATGTGGCCATTCCTAAGGATTCCATTCAACATAAAGCAACTCGGGTTTACCTCCTCCCATGTGTATTCTGTCAGGACATGCTCATTTTAGACATTAATATACTCAGTGTTTACATAATGAATAATCTTGGGTGTTCATAAATATCCTCTATCTTTGCTCTGTATACAATGTAAACTCTTTTAAAATCCCAGGCCAGTTAAATGTTCTGTTCAACTGAGAATATTTCAAGTACTTTAAAAGGAAGCTGACAAAAAATTTTTTTGATCTAGCTAAAAATTTGGACTAGTTTCTAGCAACTGAAAAGGCTAAGCTCCCTTCATGCTCTATAACCTCCTTTCAACTCAGTCACAAAATTTTACCCTTCTTTTCTTCAAAGTCTACTTTTCAGCTGAGCACCAGTGGCTCACGCTATAATCCTAGCTACTTGGACGTGACAGCGGGAGGATCTTGGTTCAAGGCCAGCCTGGGAAAATAGTTAATGAGACCCTATCTCCAAAAATAAATAGAGCAACATGAACTGGAGGTGTGGCTTAAGCAGTAGAGCACCTGTTTTGCAAGCATGAAGTCCTTAGTTCAAACCCCAGACCCCCACACAAAAAAGTCTGCTCTTCATCCACCAGTTTTACCACGTCCCTCTTACTTCCCTGTACACCTCACTTACAGACATCACATGTTCCTGGAAATCTAAACTGAAAGTGGGTGAGGCAAAGCCTAGTGACCTGCGCTTCCCATTCTATGCATGTATGGTGACAGTGGGTTGATCTGTACTTGGAGGAAAGGCTAAAAGGACAAGCAAATGCTTGGGAAAGTAACATCAGCAGAAGTGGGCAAAATAACACAGAATGGGCAGAGTGGGGAACACTGGGCTAAGGCTGACCTCCCCGCTGAGCTCTTCCTGCTCAGCCATGACTCCTGGTGGCTGAGGAGCAGAAGCTCTTCAGAGCTCAGTGCTCAACTCTTTCTGCCTTTTGGCATGAAAACATAAAAGTGACTTTCCAGTTAGGTCACAGTTATGCCTTTCAGTTCCTCTACTGTCATAATAGAGCTCAATAACCACTGATATTGTATATGTATATCTGTATATAAATATACATATTTTTGGCAACTTCAAAAATATTAGATCACTTCTTGCCAGTGTTTTCCAGGGTCCCTTTCTGTCACTTTAGTGATTCCGCAGACATGTGTTCACTCAACAGAAAGCCAAAACCTTGGCTGTTTTCCTCCAGACCTCAGGATTGATGCTCTTCAAGGGAGACTTACCTTTTCTCACCTCCAAGGGTAGCAATTTGTGGTACATACTCTGCAGCTTCCTGAATGTCTTTGGGCTCTTTCCTCCTTGACAGACTTTCCAGCATCTGTAGAAGTAACTGCAGATACCAACAGATCTTCCACATAGCACAAAAAGGTAAAAAGAATAACAGGAGTCATGTGAGGGAAAAAATACTTTCTTTGATATGTTTTAAATTGAGCCACTTCTTATGCCCAGCAAAGCACATAAAATGCCACCCAATGAAAATTTACATACATATTTATAGATACACACCCATGTATATATGGTACCATAGGACACAGTGGTCTTAAGGATCTCCCAATCATTAGCAACACCAACAACAACAGGTGTTGGCGAGGATGCGGGGAAAAAGGAACCCTCTTACACTGTTGGTGGGAAGGTAAACTAGTACAACCACTCTGGAAAAAAATTTGGAGGCTACGCAAAAAGCTAAACATTGATCTACCATATGATCCAACAATACCACTCCTGGGATATACCCAAAAGAATGTGACACAGGTTACTCCAGAGGCACCTGCACACCCATGTTTATTGCAGCACTATTCACAATAGCCAAGTTATGGAAACAGCCAAGATGCCCCACTACTGACAAATGGATTAAGAAAATGTGGTATCTATACACAATGGAATTTTATGCAGCCATGAAGAAGAACAAAATGTTATCATTCTCTGGTAAAAGGATGGAATTGGAGAACATCACTCTGAGTGAGGTTAGCCTGGCCCAAAAGACCAAAAATCGTATGTTCTCCCTCATATGCAGACATTATATCAAGGGCAAACACAACAAAGGGATTGGACTTTGATCACATGATAAAAGCAAGAACACACAAGGGAGATATGGGATAGGTAAGACACCTAAAAAAGTAGTTAGCATTTGTTGCCCTCAACACAGAGAAACTAAAGCAGATACCTTAAAAGCAACTGAGGCCAATAGGAGAAGGGGACCAGGAACTAGAGAAAAGGTTAGATCAAGAAGAATTAACCTAGAAGGTAACACACATGCACAGGAAATCAATGTGAGTCAACTCCCTGTATAGCTATCCTTATCTCAACCAGCAAAAACCCTTGTTCCTTCCTATTATTGCTTATACTCTCTCTCCAACAAAATTAGAGATAAGGGCAAAATAGTTTCTGCCGTGTATGGAAGGGGTGGGGGGGAGGGAGGGTGGTAAGAGAGGAGGTGGGGGCAAGGGGGAGAGATGACCCAAGCATTGTATGCACATATGAATAATAAAAAAAAAAGGATCTCCCAGGCTCAAGCAGGCCTGTGAAAGATGCAAAGTCCCAGAGAGACTACTGGTCAAACCATATGAACACAGGGCAAAGAAACTTGAGGCTGTTCTCTTGAGACAAAAATACAGAGAATATATAGTTGTCTTAAATTTGTATTTAATCTAAAATTTTACATAAATTTACTCTCCAAGTGAGCTGTCCTCTTCCTTATCCTTTCTGATATTATGAGACAGTTTGGGTTTCCTCATTGTCTCTGGCTTCTGAAGGATATCGAAAATTTTACATCTATCTTTAAAATCCCAACATGTAATATAGTGATAGTACCTACTGGGCAACCTAAATATGAAATATATACTTCTATTTTAGTGTATGTAAACACCAACTTTATCTTGTTGTTGTTTGATTTGGTTTTGGTTGGTTGTTTATTTGCTATACCGGGGATTGAACCTCGGGCTAGGAAAGCACTCTACCACTTGAGTTAAGCCCCCAGTCCTTTTATTTTTAATTTATTTTATTTTATTTTACTGGTATTGGGGATTGAATTTGGGGCTTCACACTTGCTAAGCAAGTGGTCTACGATGCCCCAATCTTCATTTTTTGGGATAGGATCCCACTAACTTTGTTTGAGCTGGCCTTTTTCCTACCTCTGCCTCTCAAGTAGCTAAGATTACAGGCATGTAACCACCACACTCAGCTTATCTTTTTCTTTACTGAAAATAGCTCTAAGATCTCAAACTCTGAAACCCTGCCCCCAACATCACAGGTGGTGGGTTATGTTTTAAAGTCAGCCAAACTCCAAACACTGAGAATGGTCAAATGTTTCCTTGAACACTGCCACAAGTCACACATAAAGAAGAGTGTTCATTTTAAGTATTTTATGCCTTCTTTTAGTAAGTCCAACACATTCAAAACATTCTGCTTTTCCTGATATTGCTCTAAACATTACTGTGAGGATACAGTGAGAAGATGACATCTCTCTGAAGGCCAAGGAGCAAGGCCTCAGGAGAAGCAGATCCTGCCAACACCTTAGCCTGCAAGAAAATAAATTCCCATTGTTTATGCTCCCTAGCCAGTGGTATTTTGTTGTAGTATCCCTAGCAAAATAATACAAGAGGATAGAACATACCTGGACTTGGAGCATCCTGAAAGGGGACATCCAGGCAAAACTACTCAAGCCATTAGTTTAAAAGCTCAGTAACAATTTACCCCTTGCTTTGTATAGTGGGGTTTTTTAAAAGAAAGGTATATTTAATTCATTTATCTTTGTTAAAGTGTGTGTGTGTATGTGTGTGTGTGTGTGTGTGTGTGTGTGTGTGTGTGTAAAAATTTCTTAGACTCTCCCTGGGTTTCAATCAGAGTACCTTCAGAATTCTGATTCACAGGACAGTGAGGCTGTTATACACAAGGCACCCCACCATGGTCTTTCTGTTGTAAGGATATCAGATAAGGCAAGAACCTAGTAAGGAAATAAAAGACTTCTTTAGAACTTGCTTGGAAGTTCAAGAACTTAAAAATTAAAACATAACAATCTACTCTTGCATCTTGGAGGTAACAGTAACTTCAAGATTGAGTTATGCTGAAATTAAAGAATTTTAGAAATTAAAAAATTTTCTACAGCATTTGTGTTTAAACTAGTTAAGCAATCTACTATCTCCATTCACCCCATACATCCACTCCTGGATGGATGGACAAATGGATGGATGGATGGATGAATGGATGGATGGGTGGATGAATGGATGGATGGATGGATGAGCAGACAGATGAAAACCAGCTCCTCTCTTGTCTTCCCTTCCCATATCTTCAAAGAAAAGCACCTTTTTGTTGGCTACTGAGTCCCAAATGCTGCAATGACGCTATTCAGAGTGTCGTCCTTTACTGTCCCCTTGTATCCAGGAAGTATCTTCTGCCTACATAAAGAAAAGACTCATAAGAACTTATTTTCCAAAGAAAAGAGGCAGCAGTGGGGACAGTAGCTCCTGTTAGCTCTGGGAGCTCCAAAGGACAAGGCCAGTCCAGACCTCCTGGCTCTCCCTCTGCTAGAGAAAAGGCTACAGTGTGGTGTTGGGGGAAAGGCAGGGATCTGGAAGTGGGAGAGCCTCCACATGCAGGTATGCTGGGAGAAGCAGCAGATCCATGGGCTTAGGAAGAAAAGTGAGACTTCGTCCCGGAGCCCCTTGGTCAAGCCAGTACCTCCACCTTAACCAGGGGGCCTACTACCTCCAAGTAATGGTGAAGCCATTCCTGTCCCCTGAGTCGAAGCTGTATCACGCTCCACAGGAAGGTTTTAAAAAGGAAGAGACAAACTAACTCATCTCTGTGCTCTCTCTTAGAGAAAGAATATGGACTTGGAGGAGGGTAAAAATAAATACCTACTTGCAGTTCAAGGAAATATTCTTTGAACTGGAGAATGCAGAAGCATGCCCCAAATTGGGAAACTTCAGGTAAACTTATTTTTAAACAGTGTTCGTTTTTAAAAATAAAATGTTCAATATGGTTTTCTTCAAAACCTCCAGATACCTTTTCAGCTGAGCAAAGAACCTTTAAACTTAAAGTAATAAGTGTAATTATTTTTTCATAGCTGGTTTTAAATCCAGGGTCTCATGAATGCTAAGCAGATTCTCTACCACTGACAGACCTCCAGTCCATAAGTGTGGTTTTTAATATACTACAGAGTGTTACAACATATCCAGAAAGTCTACACGCACATTTATTGAATATGTTCATATCATTGAACATATGAGCAACTGGATCCTTTGATGGCCTAAGATCTTCATTAGTTTTACCTTTACAATTAATTACCTTTACCCTGCTTAAATATTCTTCATAGCACTCATCACCACCTGACATAATGAAATATGAAAAGGTTTGGTAAGGCAGGAAGGAATATATAAGCAAGATTCAAATTTCCAATGTTTATTGTTACTACTGTGACAGTGATGCTAGCTACTCACCTTTTTTGGAGAACTGATGGGAGGGATAAACCTGGAGTAATTTGCATAGAGGATGAAGACCTTTCCTGTAGGCTAAGTATTTGTTGGCAGCAGCCACCAACAGGAGCTTCTATGAGGTGCCTCCCTGCAGACTCCCAGAAATATTTGAAAGGCACATATGGAAATTTGCATATTATGAGAGCTGCTGGAATTTGGGTGACTTTCATTGATGCTGTATTCAGACCCTCAGGTTAGTAAGGTCTTAGGAAACTTGAGGTACCCTCACAATTTTTACTTGTATTACAGTGTAGCCACATAATTCATGCATTCAATTTATATGAACATAACATATGAGAAATCAATTATAGTGGATTGACAAATATATAATAAGAGGATAAAACAGCTGATGGCTGCTGATAAAGTCTGCAGGAATACTTTGTGGGTTATTATAAGTGTTTTCTAACATTAAGAATGAATGAGAAAGCCAGGCATAGTGCCTGTGATCCCAGCTACTCAGGAGATGGAGGCAGGAAGATCACAAGTTTGAGTCCAGTCCAGGCAAAGATAGCAACAAGACCCTGTCTCAAAAACAAATAAAAAAAAAGGGCTGGGCATAGCTCAAGTGATTATGACGCTTGCCTAGCA
The DNA here is from genome assembly GCF_047511655.1 of Castor canadensis. Lineage (NCBI taxonomy): Eukaryota > Metazoa > Chordata > Mammalia > Rodentia > Castoridae > Castor > Castor canadensis. Next base: position 53,682,464 of record NC_133396.1, on the reverse strand, counting down.
TTCATGAGGCTCTGGGTTCAGTCCCCAGCACTGTACACACACGCACAAAAGAACGAGGAGGCATTGTTCAGATGACCAAATTTGTAAGTAATGATTGCTACAAAGACATCCTTAAGGAAGGAGAAATGGAATTAAGAATTAAGGACTATTGAGAAGTCTTGACTAAATAGAGTTAGAAGAACCAATAAAATATCAATAGGGTTCTATAATTACATGAAATTGAGTGCCCTACGTTCATGTATGACCTAAGGTAACATCAACGCCAATTTAATCGCCACATAAGATGCAATTCCACTGTACAACTACTAAGGAAATACAATCTTTCTGGAATGCTGGGAGAATATTGGGAATATTGCATTGCAATCAATAACATAATTTCATGTATATATGAGAAGCAGCACAATTTCTTGATGAAGAAGGAAGAAGAGATATAAACCTATGAGGAATCTTTCTGAACCAGGACTCATGATGTCCATTGCCCCTGATTCAGCAGCTATTTTGGAGAAAATGAATAGCTAAGTCCACCCTTGACCTCAAGTCCTTCATTTCTAATGATATCTTTGCATCTGAATAGACAACCTGAAGATGCACCAGACCTTTGACTTCTCCTAGGAGCTGCACACTAGGTGTCAGCTGCATATTCATATACATTCTCTGCTATTACAAACTTTTGCCCATGAGATAGAAACTTGACATGTAAGAAACATTGAAGGCAACACCTAAGAATCAGTGCTGTGTCTTAATGTTGGCTGAAATCTGGGAATTTAAGACATGTCTGCTTCTTTCTTGACTAGTTCTAGAGTGTGACATTGTTAAAGCTGGTCAAATGAGAAAGCTGTAGATGCTGTGGTAACTCACTCATTCAGTCAACAAGTATTTCTGAGCACCCACTAAGCTCTGGGGACAGAGATCTTTCCACCACAGAGCTTTCTGACAGTAAGTGAGGAAACAAGTGATGCAAATAAATCCAGACAGTGAGGAGTACAGTCATGGGTTCCACATCCACAGAGTCGACCAACCATGGATGGGAAACCCTTAAAACACAAGTATTCTTGTCATTATTCCCTAAACAATATAGTACAGCAACAATTTACACAGCATTTACATTGTATTAGGGATCATAAGTAATCTAGACACAATTTAAAGTATATGGGAGGATTTAAAGTCTATGGGGGATTTAAAGTGGCAGTCATTTATAAATTCGATACCATTTTATATGAGGTACTTGAGTATCCCTTTTGGATTTTGATATCACTTTGGGAGTCATGGAACCAACCCCTGCTGGATACTGAAGGACACTGCGTATTAGGAAAATAAAGAAAAGGAAGTCACTTTTATACAAGGTGCACAGGAAAGACTTCTCGTATATGTTGGTACTGAGACCTTCCTGAATGCTGAGAAAAAGCCAGTGCTGTGAAAGGAAGGAGTGATTCAGGCACAGAGACAAAGTCCAATGTGACCAGAGCCAAAAGACGTGAGACATGATGCAACACGGGGCTGTCCATATGTTCTTAGCAGTGAGGTTAGAGGCAGAAGAGGCTGTGAGCCCCTTCTCACATCTAAAAGCTTACTCTGGATACTTCATAGAGAAGGGCTGTAAGATGGCAAGAGTGTCGAAAAAGAGAGGCCAGATAGGATCACCATTGTCCAAAACTGGTGATATGTAGACTAGAGACAGAGTTATGCAGATGGAGAGAAATGGGTAGATTTTAGGTATTTTGTATCAACTCTTAGAGCAACTCTGTGAGCTCTGACTGTATTTCGTTCCCAATTGCATTGGCACTTGAACATGGTGTCCAGTAGGATTCTGTTAAGTTCATTACAGTGCCTCACATTTTGATAGCTTTGGAAAGGTATATGACATTGGGCTGGAGGAATGGCTCAAGCTTGCCTAGGAAGCACAAAGCCCTGGGTTCAAAACCCCAGTACTGCATATAGTATATGCATCCATTTTCTCATTGGATTCTCATACAAAGCAACCCTGTGAGGCAGCCAAGCTAAATATCAATCCCACCCAATGAGGTTAAACACAGAATAGAAAACACCTCACTTAGGAGTTCTGATTCCTATTCTAGGCTCCCCCCAACCCAATTAACACATGTCTATCCATAAAAATCAAATACACATGTTTTTCTTGAGACCAAGAATTTAGTCCATGTTAATGAGGAGTTTTACAGCCCAAGCTTAAAAACAAGTTAGGTAAACATCTCAATATATTTTAACTCTGCATGATGATACTACATGTACACATATGTATATAAAACTAAATGTGTATGTGGGCTTTCACTAGGCAGGGGGAAGTGACCAGAATGGGGCTTGTTTAAGTCATGGAAGAAAGTCATAGAGGATGGGAGAGAGGAATGGATCACTGAAGGATTTAGATACTTTTAGAGCTGGAAGGAAATGTAGCAACAAAGCAATACTGTTTGGGGGATGAGCTAGTCAGGATCCAAAGAGGAAAAAATGACAGGCTGAGATGAAAGGGACATGACTGGAATGGAAACAAGCAGGATGTGAAAGTTATCAAATGAGTGATTCTCTCTAAACCTGTATGGGAAACAGGGAGGCTAGAGGAAAAGTACATCTATAAGTGGATCAGATGAAATGGGCAAGGCAGAGACACAAAAGACTCGCTGAGTGTGACAGTCACTATTCCATGCTATCTCCATGCTGATGCCCAGACAGTGCCTGCATTTTATAAGAGTCAGGAGCATCCAGCAGATGTCCATCCTTGGGCATTGCCCTCTGGAACAAGCGTCCTCCCCACACTGCTCCCTGATAGTCCAGTGTCTGCTTCTCATCTCGTCCTTTGATGGAGTTATTTATATTCTGACCCACATCATTCAGCTCTTATCCACAGTTTCTTTCCTGGCATATCCTATCTTTCTTCTTTATCTTTCTCCACTGCTTGATAATTCTGGAGGGGAAGAAATTTATAGGAAATATTTGAAATGGGGACTCCACATTGGTTGCCAAATAAGGTCTTAAGACCTTAGCCTTTGGTCATTGACCGGCCAACAGATAACAGCTTTATTCCACTCCAGTGCCCTGTATATATTCTGCATCTTTGTCAAAAGACACCACTATTTCCTCCCAAACAATCCATCATTTCTTAGTTTCATGTCCTTAGTCAGTCTGTATATCCTCTCCTTCAATCCCTATCTGTGAAATCTTTGATTCTAAGGATAAGCACAGAAAGTATATATCTACTATTCAGAAATAGGTCTATAAATAGTAGCTCACTGAATCTGAAAAGTCTGAATCCAGAGCCTTAATTCTTTTTTATTTCCAGGGCTGGGGATTAATTTCAGGGCCTTGTACATGCTAGGCAAATGTTCAACCATTTGAGCCATGCCTCCATCCTTTTTGTTTTTATTTTGTTTTTGAGACTGGGTCCCATTGTTATCTTTGCCCAGGTTGGTCTTTAACTCATGACCTTCCTGCCTCTGCCTCCTGAATTAGCTGAGATTATAGATGTGAACCACGATGCCTGGCCCCAGAGTCTAAATTCTTAACTACTTCCCAATACAATAAAGAATTATCAGAGCTGGAAGATCCTCTTTCTGCATCTTGTGTGTAATAAAAATAAGACCCAGGGAGATGAGGTGACCTACTCTTAATCATTGCAGCCAGCATGTGACTAAAACTCACAGCCCAAGTCTGACTCAGTCTCTCTAAGGTTGTTGCCAAGTCCCCTCAGCTGTTCTAAGATCTATTACTTTTTCTCACGTTATTATTATTATTATTATAGGGGTTACAATGAGCCTCATCCTTTCGCCTCAGATAAGCCATACTCTGAGATTCCTTTTTCTCCCAAAGAATAATACTCAATTTATTTCATAAAGGCTTTATCAGGAGGTAGCCCACCTTACTTCAAATGAGGATCTGAAGTCTTCATCCAGGGTGGTGTAGAAGCTGGTGTTTGAGGTATCATTCCCATTGTCCTTGTTCCCTGGAAGGAAGAGGAGGATACAAAGTCACTTATAAAGATGGTCATGGAGAACTTGTGTTCATAGAACACAGAGGTCTGATGAAATGGATGGGTTCTTCAAACTCAAGAAGACCAATGTTATTCTGAAAAGTGTGTTTCTGCTATCCATCTCCAATGATTCACTAACAGCAAAAATCAGAGGAAATGACAAGCATAACAGCAAATCACCATAGTCATCACCCAAAAGCAGCAGACCACGTTCCTAAGAAGCTCTGTACCACTAACTACCCTCTTTCTCCATTAAAAACATCTTTATGCAAATTCGTCCACACCAGAACATAATTCAATGTAACAAAATGGAGTTTTCATTTACAAGATGTATAAAGAATAATGTTCAGGATATTGTGTCTTTTAGGGCATTGTTATTTTATATATCAAAATGTAGACATAGTCTGAATGTCCCTTAATTAGACAATAATTAAATTATGATTCATTTGCAGTAGCAAGTAATAAGCAGCATTTGAAAAGAACAGAGAAATCTCAGAAAAGCTACAGAAATTTAAGTTAAAAAAAAAGTACCAATGCTCAATTTGGCAGTACATGTACTAAAATTGGAATGATACAGAGATTAGCATGGTCCCTGCCCAGGGATGACATGTAAATCTGTGAATTGTTCCATATTTTTTAAAAATAACATAGAAAACAATATCTCTAGCATGATGGTACAGAATTAAAAGTTAAGCAGGCTGTGGGGTGCCGCTGAGTGGTATAGTGCACATTTAACATGTGTAAGGCCCTACGTTCAATCCTCAACACTAAAAAAAGCAAAAATACTCAAGTTACAAGTTTCTGTGACAGAGTAGAGAGTGAAATGTTCATGGAGTGTGGACCTTCCAGTCTGGAGACAACCTCTAGTCTTTCCCCTGTCCTGGAGCCTGACCAAGAAGACATCAGTTGCTCACTGAAAGCAAGATCATTAAATTCAGAAATCACTACATCAGTGAAACTGAAGAACAGAAGGAGTATAAGAATTTCTCCTTCCTGCCAGATTTGTACTTTGTTGTTTTTGTCTGGATATCTAGCTTCTGGCTTGATTTTTTCTGAGATAACTTTAAATATTGGCGTTACATTTTTATTTATAGATCATTTCTGCTTCAGTATTCCTCATTTAACATATTTCAAGCTTCCAACTACATTTTATTTCTACTTAAGACTTAATGAAAAATTAAAATCGAATTTCCACATGATAATAGAACATTTAAAATACAACTTCCATATGATCTAGCTATATCACTCCTGAATAGCTCCAAAAGAATCAAACTCAGTATCTGAGGCCAGGCGTAGTGTCTCAAGCCTGTGATCCTAGCTGCTCAGGAGGTAGATATCAGGAGAACCACAGTTGGAAGCCAGCCTGGGCAAAAAGTTCTTGAGACTTCATGTCTGGGGTCTCCCATGGCTGGGCATGATAGCATGTACCCAGCTACACAGGGAATCACAAATAGGAGGACCTTCAGCATAAAGCAAGACCCTATGTCAAAATTAGCTAAAGCAAAAAGGACTGAAGGCATGGCTCAAGTGGTAGAACACTTGCAGAGCAAGTGTGAAGCCGAGTTCAAACTACAGTACCACCCAAAACAAGGTCAGCTTACTATATAGCTACCTATAATTATAGAGGCACTAGTCACAATAGCCAAGTTTAAAGAATCAGCCTAGGTACCCACCAATGAATGCATGGATAAAGAAAATGTGGTATATATACATAATGGAGTTTTATTCTGCCATAAAGAAGTATAAAATTAACTCATTTGTAGAAAAATTGATGAAACTAGAAACCATCATGTCAGTCCAATATCAATCACATGTTTTCTTTCAAATGTGGAATTTAGTGAAAAAACAGGCCATGACAGTAAAAGGGGAGCCATTAGGCATATGGAAGGGGATACGGGGGACAGAAGATAAGAAAGAATAATGGAGGTAGTGAACATGATCAGGGCTCAGTATGTCACAATGAAACACATTACCTTATACAATTAGAATATGCTAAGAAAAAGACAAGAAAAAGCTAATAAAAACACAATATGAGATTCATTGCTCTTCATTTCTTTATCCTGTCCTCTTCATCTTCCATGATATCTGTTAGAATTCTATGATCATTTGGTTAAAGAATTGTCCGAATAGAGAGCCGATTCTGCTTCTACAACCAACTTAGTGACTTGGTCAAGCTACTAGGTTGAACCACATGAAACTGCTATTTTGATAGATCAGAATAGCTGAATGTGTCCATATTAAGTGTGTAAACTCCCTGCGCCTTATTTTTACATCATAGGAATGTTTGAAGAGTAAGTGGGTTGATTTATGTAAAGTCCTAGCAGATCCTGACTCATGGAAGTAAATCATAGTTGGTGCCAGAAGTTGTGGTGACAGTAATTGTGGCAGTAATAGTAAGTTACTTTCTGAGACCTTGCAAAAAAAGAAAATGACTGGATGACTAGCTAGGTTTACCATTATCAACCTATACCCATAAAGGCCAGAAGCTAAGGAAAGCAATAGTTCCATTGGAACTTTTAAAACACTTACTCACCCTCTAATAGACAAGGCTCAACCTATGTCCTAGGATCCAACCCAACCAAACTAGTAATTCTTCTTTTTGTAGACAAGCAAAGAGAGGCTAGAATGAAGATGTCTTCCCCCGACCCCCTACAACAAATCATATAATTTATATGCACCGGGAACTAGAACAGTTAGGATGGTTCAAAGGGTTTATTCCCCATGACTCCATGGATTTCCAATATCTGATGCATATATGAGTATAGTACCAAAAAGAAAAAAAGAGAGAGAGAGATCTGCCTGAAAGCAGACTTGCCAGCCCTGCTAGAGACACCAACTAAACCAGAACATACCCCAAAAGTGGCACTGGTGTATATACATAAATAGATAACAAACACATTCTGACATCCTTGTGAAACTGTATGTGAACTAGAGAAAGTGAGTAAAGGTCTGTTTAAATGTCCCTCAATAATCTTTTCCATATGAATGGTACTTAATTCTTCAACAAATGCAGTGATAGTTGTTTAGTGTTAAAAGTTAACACTGTCAACTAATTTAATTCTAATATTAAAACTGCAGGATGGGTATTGTCATCACTTTAATCTGAAGACACTGTGGTTCAGGCAGGCAAAGTAACTTGCCAATGTCACAAGCTAAGAAGTAGCCGAGTCAGGTTTGAGGCCATGTTTGGTGGGTTTTGCAGTGTAGGTTCTCATCCCATTTGCAAACATCAATTCTCCAGCTTCCAGAGATGTTTCCTACATAATTCTGTGAGGTGTCAAGTGACAGTCTCATAACCCAAGGATGTGCTGGCAAATTGGCTTCACAAGAAAAGAAAAAAGTTCTCGTTAGTAATATTTGTCTAGTTCTATATTATAAATAATTCTACATGGCCAATTTCAAAACACCAATGATGAATGACATTTCTGGTTCTCGGGAGTCACACTACAGCACTGTTACTACTATAAGCCACCACAGCACAGTCTGCAGAGTACCCATGTGACTGATAAGCAATCCAAGTTCCACAGACATCAATTTACTCCATACAGTCACATAATTAATTACCAGCACTGACTTGAACTTCACTGCCACTATTTCATTTGTAGTCACCATGGCAGGTAAGGCAAGGAAAAAGGCACCATTACCAAAGGCAGACTTCAAAGTGCTTTCTTGAAAAGGGGAGCATTACTAAAATTTGCCCTTTTTGTTTTTCCCATATTCTGATGCTAAGTGAGGTCAATATTCTGACATAAAGGGGGTTCTTTGTCCACAGAATGAACTAAATAGGTGGTCCTACACAAATGAACAAAGGAAAGAGAAGTGAGCATGGGGAAATGAAAAAGATAGGATGGGAGAAGATATAGAAATATTAGCACATAGAAACTAAACATAGAATAATATTTCCAGGGCTACACTAGCAGATACTTGCTGGTCTGTCTACCTCGTTCCCCTTCCGGGAAGAGTACCCTGTCCTCCTGGGGAAAAGACTTTCATTCTCGGTCTATAGAGACTTACCTCAGAGTTTGGTTGGAGTTTATACCCCATGGCTCCAAAAGTGGACTCACAAGTCCAGGAATGACTGATGAGTATACAACATGCCTCTGGCTGTAGTGATGCTCACCCATATATGTCGATCAATCCAAATAGAGCCAGTCAGAGGACACTCTGACTGGGAAATAACTATTGGGAAAGAGGCTGTGCTGGTAGCATATATGTCCAGAACTCTTTGCCCCCATAGAGGGAGAGTCTGTGAACAAAGCCAACAAAAAGCAAAAAAAACAGCCAAGACATAGAGCAAAACTGAATACTGGTGCTGTCATGTGAAATTCAAATTTTAATCATGCATGGAGTTAATACTACCTCTTGACTTTTCAGTTATGTGAGTCAATAAATTCTCTTGCTGGTGAAAACTGATTTGAGTTGGGCGTTCGTGATATGTGCATCTATGAGGGTCCTGATTAACCTGCTTCCTGCTCTTGTCCTTCATTGTGAAATGACGACTCTCAGAGTTACAGACAGCCTTTAAAACCCCAAGGACAGCTCTAGTCTAGCCATGGGCCATGGCACCACTCACTTTTTATTTCAATAGCTTATGTCTGCCAAGATGTAGATAGAGCAACTGGTCATGATCTGTGGCCCAGAGGTCCTGCCAACCATCCACCTAGACTAGAACCTACCTGATAAAAACTAGGATTTAGATGAACATCAAAATGATTTTATGAGCAGTACTCTTTAATAGTTTTTACAGAACTGCTAGTCAACTTGTCAAAATTTTGCTCTGTGTAGGAAACACTTGGGTTCAGCTATGAACAAGAATAAATACAGCCTCTGAGTAAGATGAACAACTGACAGATAAAGTAATAGAATCTCCAAAAATGGATCCTAAGGCACTAGAATAGAATCAATTCTATTTCATCCAGCTTCATATGAATACACTTTACTAGATCTCTAAGAATCTATCCTATCTCACTTGGGTTGATCCTCAGGGGCCCAAACCAAGTTGTTCCAAGAACTAGGATTTTTAGTTCTCAGATAATGACTGACTAGAACCCACTACTGATAGGTCACAGAGTCATGGTAATGGTGTCTTTTTTTTTTTTTGGGGGGGAAGTACTGGAGTTTGAACTCAAGGCCTCACATTTGTTTTCTAGGCAGGCACTCTACTTCTTGAGCCATACCCGAGCAAGTCCTGGTAATGGTGACAATAAACGTTGGCTAGTTAGCTTATCTACTACAATAACCACATGAGTGGGTCCTCTTCTTATCTCCTCCTCACAGATGAGCAAAGAAGGCACAGAGAACTTAAGTAATTTGCCCAAAGTCAAACAGCTAGATGATGGCACAGTGGCATTGAACCAGGAAGTCTAGCCCACAGTCTTGCTTCTTAACTACTATACTAGCTACTAACTGAAGACTTTTAGGAGCTGGGAGCAGTGGCATGCTCCTGTAATCCTAACTAATTGAGAGGCTTAGGTGGGAGGATCACTTGAGTTCAGATATTAGAGGATAGCCTTGACAACACAACCAGATTCTATTTTAAAAAAGACTTCTAGGGCTAAGGAGACCTCTAGGAGGACCTCATCCAATAAAAACCAACAGACTGGGAAAAGAAAGACCAGATAGATGAAATGACTTCACTAAAGTCATGCAGCTTCTTCAATGACAAAGGCTCTACAATGGTTCTTGTTAAAGGTGCTTCCCTATGGCAAAAAGAATAGGGGAATGCCATTAGGTCATGTATGAAAGGCCCCCAAAGCCAAGCCAATTAGGATCTCAAAAATCATTCCTCTCAAACTCATAGGTTAAGTAGGAGGTGCGGGAAGACCATACATACAACCCTAGTTTGGGCCCAAATGCAACTTGTTTTGAAAACATCAGCTCCACAGGCTTCAACTTGGCCTTCCCAAGTATGGCTGCTCAGGACACATCCACTACATACATGAAATTATTTATCAAGTCCAGTCCTTTGAGTCTCCCAAATTCTTGTGCTCTTTAATCAAGAATTTCAACAGGAATGTCTTGATCCACAGAATATATAGCTACCCTGATTTCTACCCTACATCCTGTAAGGTCTGGAGCTTCTGTCTTGGTCAAACTACCTACATCTGAGTTCAGTCCTTATGTCATCCTTCCCAGGAAATGTGTGGGTGCAAAAAAAACTTCTGCTCAACAGCCCCAGCTTCCACTGTGGGGTCATCAGGATGTCACACCAAGTTTTGCTCACCAAAGATGCCTTTGAGGCCACGTATATGAAAATTTAATGTATAGAAGAATACATAGGAAGGACATTGTAGGATTTACACATAGGAAAACAAAAACGGACACTCATATGAACTTGCTTGGGTTTAAAGCTGATATTTAAAAATAAGTGCTGTTTCCAGTCAGCATGTCTTGGTCCATTCTGGCATGTTTCACCTGTGGGGTTAATTTGCCATGGGCTGGTGTCAATCTAAGGAGAACCTCTTTGTACAACTTGGGGACCAGGAATAATCTGGTCCACCACTATGAGTAATCTGTTTCTGCCATTAAGGCAGTGATTACACACAGCTTCTTAGCTTATTCAGAGTAGGGCTCCCATTAGAGACACTTTGCTTTTATTGAACATTTAGCTAGAAATTCTGGGAGGAAATGTTTGAAGGACTGGCACAGCTTCTAGGAACACATCAAGAATTATGTAAATGCCTCAAAGTGTGTCCAATTTACATCAATCATGGCTGTTAAGAGGGTACCATACCTCTCTTTCTTGCTGAAACTTTCTATACTGTCAGAAAAATAAAAAAAAAATAAAGGTTGATAATCAGAAAGCAATTTTCCTAAAAGCAGAAACATTAAGATTCACTCTGGATGGATGGAACTAGAGAGCATAATGTTAAGTAAAATAAGCTAGACTTACAAAGACAAGTATCACATGTTTCCTCTTATGTAGAATGGGAGGGTGGGAAGACATGAAAGGAAAAAGGGATTATTAGGGATGTGGAGGGAGGAAGGGAGCAGGAAAGGGCAATAGAGGGGGTGAATACAACCAAAGGACATTATATACATGTATAGACATATCACAATGAAACCCATTAGTTTGTATGACCAATATATGCTAATCAAATATTCACTGTGCAGAGATGAAGTTTAAAATTAGGTCTGACTTGCAGTTCTGGATGCAGCTCTAAGGGATGACCAGGATGCTTCTGGAGGTGCTTCCCTCCCCCAGGTGGGTAAGGCTGACCTCTGCAGAACTGCTGTGCATGGAGTTGGGCCTCAGTGAAAACAGGAACCAGGGGCTCTTTTAAAACTGCCTCAATCTACCACCACTTCTCACTTCTCTGTACAGATTCACCTCCTTGTTCACAGAGTGAGCACATGGTCATCCATTTCACATTAGAACCTTTCTTTTCACCATCACAGAGGAACTTGAAGTCACTACCTCTCTCTGTCAATACTAAAAACATGCTTCTGAACAGCCTGTGAGCAGAAGAAATCAAAAGGGAAGTCAGGAGGTATTTCTGACATGAATAAAAGTAAAAATGCAAGATAACATAATTCTTGAAATACCACTGAGCAGTTCCTAGGAGACATTTCTAACATTAAATGTCTGTATAGAAAAGAAAAAGGACCTCCCACCAACGACTTCAGGGTGCATTTTTGAGAAATTAGAAAGGCCTCCAGAAGGCCTCACTTCCTGCAAGGGCCAGAAACTGCTGGTGCTGTGCCATTGCAGAGGAAGTTCTGGAGCTGAGAGCGGCAGCCATGGCCGCTCCCTGTGGGACAGCAGCTCCATGGAGAAGCACTCTACTGATGCTTCTGGCGTCCCAGGCCCTAGTGAAGTGCTGAGAGAAAATGACATCCTGAAAGAGTGGCTCCTTCTACACGCAGTGAAGGGCCAGATTGGAGGTGGGAAGTACAGCTGCCTGTGGTTGGACCACGAGGGAAGATCATCCTGAGGATGCAGAGCCCGAGGTGGGATGCAGACGTGTATGTGCCCGACAGCACCCTGTACCCCAGCTTCGATGACTGTGAGCTGCAGTCAGCTACTTGCGGCCACTACGTAGTCGCTATACCTGCGCACGTCCAGCGCCCGGTGGGGATCGGGGTCTATGGACCTTGCACGGAGAGAGCAACTTTGAGATGAAGGCGTACCACGACCGAACTGTGGATCAGTACTCCTTTGACAGTGTGGATGCCAGGCAGAAGCATTGCGTACCAGTGGTGGTGTCGCAAAGAAAGGAGTCCCTTCTCTGGGCGATTTAATCAGCATTTTGAAAGTGATTCTTGAAATTCTTCTCTGATTCCTCACATTACACTCTGGAGCTTAAGGCCCTGAATCCGTAAAGGTGACTGCAGTTTGCTGAGAGCCTTGCTACTTTTACCTGGTTGAAATTTTGGTTGTCTTTTCTAGATGAAGGATGGAAAAGTAGAGCCATAATTTTCTTACCTGTTATCCCCCAAATAGGGAAAGCAGCAAGTGCAATATATGTTTCCTTTTAAAGGTCAAAGTTCCCATAAAAGAAATATGCTCAATAAAATGTTTAAACTTCATTTTGGCTAATTTGACATGTGACTAAAATGATTATTGAAGTAATATGTTATATTAAGTCAAAATAGAGCAACCTTTCATGCAGTTACAGATCAAATTAAAAAGTGGTAACTGTATAATTTTACTCTACATTCTAAATGAAATTCAACATGTTTTCAACAGTTACTAAACTCAAGTTGGAAATGTAATGACATAGTCATACTTCCTCAAGCATGGACTAAAAAGGCCCCAAGTCTATGCCCCTAGTTTGATATGGTAGCTTCTATCCAGACAGGATTTCCTAGCAAGCAGGTATTGCACACTTTTTCTTCCTATGCCAATTAATCACAATTATAAGTCTGCCTGCACCAAATATTAAGCCATTTGCTGTTTCAACATCTTGGCCATCTACTCTTTAGAATTCTTTGATACAACAACTATGTTATACTACTTATGGTAGGCCAGAAATACCAGATTAGGAAAGACTCATGACAGTATTAATTTTTTTCATGGAGGAATAAAATATTTCAAATTACATTGCTAAATATTTCTACTGAATGTTTGGAGAAAGCCAAAGCACTATGAGATTGAGATATTTTGGATGATGGACACATATCTCTACCTGGACTTAGTTTAAGAGTAAGAGAAGTTTATAATGAAATAAGTCAACTTCCTATTTTAAGCTTATAGCTAATTTAAAGTCTTTCATTGGCATAAAAGTGAAAATGTGAATAAATTGGCACCAAATATTACATTTCTGTGTATATAAGTTAGTCAAAAAACTGTTTTATCTCATTCCTGTTTTTCTCCTTCTACCCACTTTCCTGGATGGACTGATTGACAATAGTCACATATTTGGGGACCAAGAAGAAAAACTTAATAATATGAAATGGAACTTTATTTTTATAAGACTAAGTATTAAGTCATCTAAACTCTTGCTCCAGACGCAGGGTGTAGTGTCACATGCCTGTGATCCCCGCACTTGGGAGGGTGCTGCAGAAGAATCATGAGTTTGAGGCCAGCCTGAGTTACATAGTGAGACCCTGTCTCCAAAAACAAAACCTAAAACTAAACCCTCATTCCTTAACTTTTGTTCATGATAACCTCTAGAATTTTTTTCTTTCTTTCTTTTCTTTCTTTGAGGTTTTGTATGCAGGGATTCCACTTGCTAAGCAAGTGCTCTACCACTTGAGCCATCCCCCCAGTCCACCTCCAGAATTTTTAATAGATGAGGACTGCTGAGTTCCCTAAACCAGGGAGAAAAATGTAAACAACCTTCTAATCAGTGTAACCAATGCTGTGTAAAATTTAGCGCAAATCAGGTGGGGGTTGGTAGAAGGATGCTATACAATGATTTGGACCTTGGCAAAATTACTGTAACCCTTCCTGATATTCATATACTGTTATACTTTAAAGGTTTAGTAACACAAATCCTACTGAACTTGGCTTTTCTCAGCCTCTTTCTCAGCTGCTCTAACAGCATTCTCTCAAGTCTTGGTGTACTATGCTGACTTGGCACTTTAAAACTACTGCATGCTTGAGCAGAATTCCTACAGAACTTTAAATGATTGTTTAAGTTGCTTGCTTCTAAATGATTTCCAGGAAACTTGGTTGTAAGCATAAATTTTGTAGACTACAGTGCTCACTATGCAAATAGGTTCAACAATTACACAATTATCTGTTTAATATGTTAGTTCAATCATTGAGATTCTGTGTCCATGCTAAAGTTACCTGGAATTGTCATGCTCCCACACTTTATAGAAATATGTTCTAATATGCATAAAGGCATAGCAGTCACTTTAAGTTTCTAAATAGACATATAAAAATAAGATTAAAGGCACTGAAACAAAACAAAAGGAAACTAGAAAAAGAGAAAAATCCAAAATAAGCAGGAGAATGGATATCAGAATGATAAAAACAGAAATTAATGAGAAAAAGTACTTGAGGAAATCAAGGAAACCACAAGATGGTTCTTAAGAAGATTCATATAGTTGCAAAGTGACCAGGCAAAAAGCAGAGATGACACAAATTACCAATATCAGAACAAGATGTGACATCATTATGGGTTAAATAGACTTCCAAAGAATATTGGGATTTTATCCCAGTAAATTGAACTAATGTACAAATCTTTTAAAAGATAAAAACTATCAAAGTTAAGAAGCTATATAATGTAATAGTTTTGCGTTCCTTTTTAAAATTAAATTTGTAGTTAAAAACCTTCCTACAGTGAAAACTAAGCCCAAACAGTATCACTGGCAAATTCTACCAAATATTTATGGCATAAATAATACTAGTTCTACACAAATTTTTCTGGAAAATTGAGAAGGATGAACTATTTCCAACTCATTCTGTGAAGCTAGCATTGCTCTGATTGAAAAAAAAAAAACAAGCATTGGAAGCAGATAAAAAACCAATAACTCATGAACTTAGATGCAAAAAAAAAAAAAGATCTGAATAAAAATTTAGAAAATCAGGCTAGGTGCTGAGGCTCAAGCCAATAATCCTAGCCACTTGGGAGATGGATATCAGGAGAATGAAAATTTGAGGCCAGCCTAGGCAAAAAGTTCGTAAGACCCCATCCCAATCAAAGGCTGTCATCCCAGCTACATGGGGAAGCACAAATAGGAGGATCACAGATCAGGCCAGCCTAGGCATAAAGCAAGATCCTATCTCAAAAATAACCAATGCAGAAAGAGTCAGAGGCATGCCTAGTAAACATGAGGCCCTGAGTTCAACCCCTCTAGTACTACCACAAAAAATTTAGAAAATCAATCCAACAGTAGAACTTAAGAAAAGGATAATATACCATGGTCAATTAGAGTTTATTCCAGGAATAGAAGGCTATTTCAATACTCAAAAATAAATCCATATAACTTACTGTGCTAATAGACCAAAAAAAATTACAATCATCTTGAAAGATGCAAACAAAATATTTTCCCAAATCCAAACTTATTCCTTTAAAAAAAGAAAACACTCTTAGCAAATAAATCATAAAAGGAAAGTTCCTTAAATTGATCAGAACATCTACAAAAAAATCTGTATCTAATACTATGTTTAATGGAGAAACCCTGAGTTCTTCCTCCTTGACATGAGAAAAGAAAGCAAGGATATTGTTTCTCACTAGTACTCAACATTATACAAGAGTTTCTGGTGTTACATGTTCAGTGCATATTACCATTGCAATACAACAAGTAAAAAAAAAAGGCATACAGATTAGAAGAAAGAAAACTATATCCTCATGTGAGGATGCATGTGTCTACATAGATAGTACTCTAATTATCTACACAAAATCTACTAGGAAAAAAATGAGTACGGTCACAGGATACATGATCAATAGATAAAATCAATTGTATTTCTACATTCCAGCAGCAAAATTCCAAAAATTACAATACTATCAAAAATAGGAAAATAAAAGTACAAGTTTGACAAAAGATGTGCAAGACATGCATCCTGAAAATTACAAAACAACATTTAGGTGAAAACACCTAACTACATGCAGAAAAATGGTGTCAATGGATTGATATCTATGGGTTGTTAAGATGCATCAACTTAAGAGTTATCTATTCAGTTTTCCCAGTTGTTCTAAAGATTTAATGTATACCCCAGTAAAATCTTGTTAAGGTTTTCTGTGAAGTTGAAAGTGCATTCTAAATTTTATATGGAAATGCAAGGAAATCTTAAATAACAACAACAATATATGTAAAAACTCAAAACAAATCATAGATCTAAAATTATTAAACTTCTATAAGAAAATATATGTGAAAAATCACTGTGATCTCGGCCTAGGCAGACTCCTTAGATACTGTAGCAATGGTACAATCCATAAAAGAAAAATCTTCAAAATTAAAAAAACAAAACTTTGCTCTCGAAAAGATCATGTTGAGTTGAGCATGCTGGCATATGTCTGTAATATCAGCACTTGGGAGATGGAGGCAGAAGGATGGTGATTTAGAGGCCAGTTTAGGCTGCACAGTGAGACACTTTTTTTGTTGTCTTTTTGTTTTTGTGAGACACTCTCGCATAAAAAGAAAAGAAAGACAAAGAAAAGACAAGTCACGAGCTGGGAGAATATATTCCAAAGATGGATATGGTAAGGACATATCTAATATCTGTAAAGAACTCTCAAAACTCAGGTTTAGTGAAAAGTAAATTCATAGATTCCATAGGCTGCTGGATTATCCTGTCAGTTGAGCTGGTAATCTGACCACGTATTAAAGTTAAGGAATTGCTTGGTAGAGTGAGATATGATATCGGAATTGGAGTATCTGGGAGGATAACTGTTAAACTCTACTGAATCCCTGGACTCCTCCATAATTATCACCATTGTGTTTTCTTATCTGATTAAATTTCACCTTTGGGAAAGGGCTAATCATTTCCTTCATGCCTTATCTTGCATTGGTGCCTGTTGTGTGGTTTTATCACTGAAAAAACTCTGCCTCAAGACAGTGCCAGTTGGAACCATTGTGGGCAGATTGTAAAAATTCACAGGTGGTCTTGGAGGGATAGTGTTAGGTGGCCTGGCAGGACTAACACTTAACAGCTTCTATGCCCACTATACAGTGTCTGGTAACCCATGAAAGGCTCCTTGCTCCAAGTCACACTGAGGATTTTTCCAAATCATGAATGAAGGAGATACTTCAATAGTCACCCAGACCAATTAATAGGTCAGTCTGGAATTACTTTCATGCTCTACCTAGAATTACTTTGAAAAATTAGAAATTCTGTCTTTATCTCTTTTTTTTTATGTCAGTATTGGGTTTTGAAATCAGGGCTTCACACTTGCTAGACAGGTGCTCTACCAGCTGAGTCACACTACCAAGCCAAAAACTTGAAGGTTCTGATTTGCTGTAATGAAGATCATAGATGGCAGACAGGCCCAGCCTTCCTTCTTGACCTCAGTGAATTGAAGCCAAAACTCTGCCATGGCTCACTGAATAATGTGGTTCTCCTCTCCTTTGAAGACAGTCTTGTGCCCATTCTCTCTCCTACCCCAAAAATGAAAAACCACTTACTTTTGTTGATGACAAAATGGTCTTTTCAGAAGACCTTGGTCCTTGCGTTCCCATGTGGAAGAATCCAAGCAGAACACATGTGTATAAATGGGGTTTATTAAAAGTTAGGAAAGGAAATACAAAGGGAGCACAGGTGGAGTCTGCCAGCAGGTGGTTTTAAAACCTACACTAACCCATGTGGAATGCAGACCCAGGAGCTTCCCATCCAATAATGAACGAGTGGGGAGAGACATGAGCAGTTCCAGCCAGGTGAGGGTGGTCTGGGCCATCCCGGGGCAACCTACATGAGCCCCAAACTTTTCCTACTTCTAGCCTGCCTCAAATTCCCCCTGAGACAATATTCCAAAAAAAATGTTTTTGGGAGTTGCTGAAGGGGGCGGTCCATCTTCAGTATCTGCTTTGAGCTGACAAGGGGCAGCAGACCAAACCTTTACAGGGAAATTGTCTCTCCTATTTTTTTTCCTTGAGATTCATTTGGACACAAGGTTTCTGAATTATTGCCCAGCATAGTCAAGGTTCCTTATGGAGATTGGGATTGCTCATGGAGACCTCATTTATTTGTAGAAATCGATAGCCTTGTTGCCTCATTATTTGGGTCCTAAAGGCTTTCATTCTGGAAGAGATAAATCTGATTTAGAAAGCATGACCTGAACAATGAACAATGATAGAAGCATCGGAAAGGGCCCTGACAGGTGTGGCAGGAAGGATAAAGTAATTTTGAAACATGACAGAGAGTCTTATGGTTACTTTGCTTATAGGTGTTTATATCTGTAGCTATTTTTAACTCTTAGATAGCCCTCTATTTTGGACTGTCACTATAGTGGACAGTTAATGGCTGACTACATTAGGGGCCAGGTGTACCGGGGGCAGGTGTTAGTCCAATTAGAGAGTAAACATCAATGAGTCAGTTTTGTACAGAAAGAAGACTCAAAGTATCCCTAGGCAGAAGTTAGATACCATTGAAAGTTATATTGCCTTTGCTTAAACAGAAGGCCTTGGCCAAAGACAAGAGTTTGCCTTTTGCCGAAAGCCTAGAAGGCTAAATATTAGAGCAGATGCATAAGAGCCCCACTTTTTAAAATCTCTCAGCTGTGGTTACTTTTAGAGGTCTGGCACAATTGACTCCATCTGGATCTGGAGAAGTCCCCTCATTTGTGCAGTCTTTTTGAACTGTCTCAGGTGGCTGAATGCCACTTGTTCCTCTATGAAGTTGGGAGACGCTGACCACTTGAGGGGTCTCATCCTCTTAAACTGTTTCTCTGAACAGTCATTTCTGAAGATTTTGCCAATTTAGCAGTTCTGTCCCTTGGTGCAGGAGTAGCTTCTCATAGAAAGTCATATTTTGTCCCACGGAGGAGGGGGAGTCAAACAGATCAGAAGTCAGTGCCAATGCAACCTTTTTTTGCCAAACTAAGCAACAAAGAGGTTTATTTTAAAAATGGCTCTTAGGCTTGGCCTAATTAAATCTAATTATTTGTCCCATAGGGGATGTACTGACACCTTCAAATTTCTGTAAAGTGTTAGCAGGTAACAGTTACAGAATTTTCACAAGAAAAATACAAAATGACCCCAATGCTTAAGAATGTCTGTCTCAGTTGTTCGATAAGCCTTTGTCAAAGTCATTTTTTATGGGTTTGCTTGTAAATGTTCTTGAAGGATCAGAACTGAAATGACAAAACTTAAAGCAACCATGGCTAATTATAATTTAAACCTTGAATATTGTAGGTAGAGTAACAGGTTAGTGGTCACTGTATTAGCAATATTGACAATTAAAAACCCTAACTTTTCCAGTGGTTAGGAGAAGGCAGTGTTAGTGATTTTAAATAGCCCCTGTCTTGGTGCTCAGTTGTGTATTACATATAGTATTTAGTTAATGTCAGGTAAAGCAATGTTTATCTGACAGACAGATGTCAGGCCTAAATGATAGAACATTTAGCATTTGTTATAAAGGGTGGAAATGTGAAAGACCTTACTAGATAGAATGAACCTTAGAAAAAAGAACTATAGCTGTTTATATGTATACATTTTTAACTTTGTAAATGATTTATAACATTTAGATACA
Source organism: Castor canadensis (assembly GCF_047511655.1). NCBI lineage: Eukaryota > Metazoa > Chordata > Mammalia > Rodentia > Castoridae > Castor > Castor canadensis. The sequence continues at coordinate 53,662,905 of NC_133396.1, read as the reverse complement.
CATACAAGGCAGTAGTGGTATTAGAACCATTTAAAAGAATTTTCTCTTAGTTTAAACTTAGATTTGTTTGTGTTATCAGAAAAATGCCTTAGGGTTTGGGCAGAATATAAAGAATGGTAAATAATTTTAAATGGGCTATATAGAGAGCTAGTCATCTTATTTTTGGCTAGTAGGATCAAAGCATCTCCCAGTCCTGAGGGATACAGCCAGGTGAATAGAATAAGTTGGCTTCCCCATGCTGATGGTAGAAGGAGAGAGGGGTGAGCTTTTGTTTGGTTTTGGTAAAATTTTGTATCAGCCTACAGCACCAAAGGATCTTGATAGTTATTTTGATAAAACAGAAACCCATTTTTTAAAATATACATTAGTACCTTAAATCTTGACCTTAGAAACCTCTCTAGGCAAATTTTATACTATAACAAACAATTACATATATATAAACTTATAAACTTTAAAACCTTAATTTGTACTTGAAACAACCTTGTGAAAACCCTAATTTAGATAACACTGTTTTTAATAAAACTCTTAGTAACCTTATACCTTAAAAGACTTAGGAAGAAAATTTAATTAAACCATCTTTTTAATAATGGCAATCTATAAGAACACATGGGTCAATAAACCTAATTATAAAAGAGTTACATGTAAATTACAGTCATGATAGAATGAAACAGATTATTGTTTATAATTTTTTTTTTAGTTTTAAGGCAGAGACTAGTTAGGCCGAGGTGGAATTAAAACTTTAGATAATTTTTGAGGCAGTTGTACACATTAACTTTATAAAAGCAGCTTGAGAACCATCCTAAAGACATCTACACACACACACACACACACACACACACACACACACAATGTTTTGATCTAGGCATACCAAAGAATATAAGTGTACATAATGAGCTCAAAAAAGTAAAAATTAAGTGGTCACAATTGGCAGTGTTTCAGGAGTTTGCTAGCTGAGATACAGGACTCTTAAAGCAATTAACAGGAAGCAACATTTTATTGTGCCAGCACAGACTCAGCAGACTCATGTCCAAAGGCTGAACCCCGAGAACAAAAGGGTCTCACCTTATATGTACTTGCAAGCAGATTACAGAAGCAAAAAGCAAGGTCTAATCCATATATGGTTATATTTAATTTTATTGGCTACTTTACCCTAGTGCTACGTGACTTTCCCCTCCCTGGTGCTACGTGACCTTCCTCATGTTCAGATTTCTCAGGTTTTACCTCTCTGCTATGCCATCCCTACCTCCCTGCTACTTTCTCAGGACTCAAGCCTAGACTGTTTTCTTTTGATCCTCCTCCCTGCTACAGTAGGAGACAAAGACATACCCCCAAAAACACACAATGACACACAAAGCAATCACATTTATTTAGAGTGCACTCTTACTAAACAAACCATTTTTTGTCAATATCTTTAGTAGATTAGTCAGCTAGATTCCTACGTAGTTCACAACAGATCTCCAATACAGTCTACCCTTCATCCAATCCTTAACAAACCAATGCAGCAAAAAACAACATGTATAAAAACTATATTTATTAAGGAATTGTAACTACAAGTTAGTTTTAATTTTCCTAGAGGATGGTGAGATGGAGTCAGCCATGAGTTTCCAATTCCTAGGGAGTGCCAAGAAGGTGTTGGACACATGGTGGCTTCATCATGACAGCGGCATTTCTTGTGACCACATGGTCTCGCCAAAGAGTCTCTCAAATGGAACACAAAGACATGTTACATGCAACATACAGGCTCAAAATAGCAATCTGTTGTTGGAGTAAAAGACATCTCCCCCCTGAGAGGCAGGTGTCCATATGAGTTAGGCATGCTAATGAAAAGGCTGAGTAGTTGAAACAAGCTAAGGTGGGATTTAAAAGGTTTTGTTAGCCTCCTTGGATGTGACATCACTTGAGAGTTTTGGAGAATTAGTCATAGGTTGTAAAACTTTTTTGCTTAAATTTAATGTCCTGTCTTTTAGTTTTAAAGGCTTATCTAAATTTAGGATTACTAGGGCTAGTGCAAATGGCAGTAAACCTTTAAGCTTTGTTAGCGTTCAGTCTACTCCAGGTAAAAGTTTATGATTAGATCCTGGACTTCCTCATAAAGGGACATTGTTATTACTAAGAAAGCCAAGAATTCAAGTCCTGTAGAATCCAGCCATTTACAGATCTACAACTTGAAAGGACCTTAAACAAGTTTAGAATCTGACATACTACATTGAGCTATAGAGAACAAAGTTTTATTAATTTTAAAACAAAAATAATTGCTAAGCATAAAATCTCTAATTAAATTGCCTATTTAAAATGTCCACACTTAAGGACCCATTCTTTATAACCTCTTGGCTGTTAGTAAGCCTAGTTTTATCAGCAGAGAACAGTTAAAGTTACAATGTTTTCAAATGTTTATTGGATATTGCCTTTTAGAATAATTATGATGGACAGCATTATTTAGTCCCATTAAGTTTTTCTTATCTCAAGTATATATTTAAAACTCGTATTTTAATGCAAAAAATGGCATCTGATTAATGTTGGCATCTTTAAATTTTGCCTTTAGAGTAAATGAATTTTAAATAAGTTACAATATCTTTTTACTATAGATATACTTTATGGATGATCAATGGCAAATCTTTAATTAAATGGCACTGTTTTTAATTTTAGAAAACATACTTAAGAGAGTTTAAATGCATTTAACATTTAAAGACAGTAACAATTACCAGCACAGCTACACAGATGTAACCTATATGTTAATGTAGATTTTACCTCTGAATGGAATTTAGTATCTCTGGCTAAGATAGGCAGACAAGTTCTCATTAGCCCTGGGACAGGGGAGTGTGACGTCGGAGTGAGTGTTTCCTCAACCCCTGTAGGCTATGGGGGCAAGGGGAACATGGTGGGGAAGAGACGGGTTTAGAGGAGGAGGAGGAAGAAGGCTATGGACCCATGTAACCGCAGGAAAGAGTGGTCCTGGCCTGAAGCCCAAGGCAGTGTCCACCGGGGGCTATGCCTTTTATTTTTCAAAAAGGCAGCTGTGGAACTCAGCCATGTAGGCGCAGGTTCCTGGGGCATGTGGTTATGCACACCATCATGCCCCACTGCACCCTGCCACATGCCACGTGCTCTGGCGACCGTTGTCCAGGCGGCCTCCGGAACTTTCGGTGGGGTAAGGACTGAGCGCCAGCCTGGGAGGAGTGATGGTTCTGGGCCTCCACCACGGCTCACACATCCTGAGGTGGTGCCTCCATTTATCCTCTAAAACCTCCCATGAGGGGAGGGAGGGAAAGGGAAAGAAAACAAGAGAAGGGAAGGGGACAAGAAACCCAGCCTGCCATTCCTAATTGTCCCACAAGGTGGTTAGAGACCTTGGAGTATGATCTCCCACAGCATCTATTATCCCCAAAGGAAAGGACTGGGGAGGGGACCAAGGGTTGGAGAGGAAAAAGGGAAAGCTTGTTAGAGGTTAAGGAGGCCTGGCCTGCCCGTTCTCCGTGAGCCCCAAGCCATGGGGGGAGCACACATCGGGCAGACAGACTCTGCACCTGCCTCTGCAACTGGACTTGCAGGGAGGCCTGCCTGTTGGGCGGATAAGGCTGGGTCCTGACCCAGCATCTGCCAGCTACTTTCCCTGAGGACAGAGCTCAGCCGGTTTCCCTGGCAGTGCAGAAGGACAAATAGTGAAAAGAATGAGAGTGATACTCTTAAGTGTAGGGTCTGGGGGCTCACCACTCCTTTCTCCCAGCTAGCTTCGCAAATCGTAATTTCAGAAGACCTTAGTTCTTGGGTTCCAGCATGGAAGAACCCAAGCAGATTGCATGGGTATAAATGGAGTTTATTAAAAGTAGGGAAAGGGAAACAAAAGGAGCATGGAGGGCACAGGTGGAGTCCACCCACAGGCAGAGAGAGTGTGCTTTTCTTTTTCAGAAAACCTACACTCACCCATGGGGAGGGCAGACCCAGGAGATTCCCACCCAGTAATGAGTGGGAAGGGGCATGGATGGCTCCCAGCCAGGTGAGGGTGGTCTGGACTATCTCTGGGCAACCTACATGAGCCCCAGACTTTTCCTACTTCTAGTCTGTCTTACTTCCAGAATTCACACCATGCTTATTGTCAATACTTCATTATGAAGTCTGTTTATTTAATGATCTGAACCTGTGAAGTCACTCTGCATTCACATAAAGGGTGAAAATAGAACACCCCTCTCTCAAAGAAAAGTACTTAATAGCTATACCCAAGTTAAACAGGAATGCTGCTGGACAAGGCCGCTGCTCAAATGAGGACCTTGATCTTAGTTGGAACAGGAGAAGAACCAAGTGGCCAAGCTCAGTCACATAGTCAGATCTCCAGGGGATACCATTCGATAATGCTGGTTATGATTTGATGCCCCAGAAATTAAACCAACAGGCCAGGCTACTTGGGTGTTAATTACTTCAAATCACCAGAAATTCTCAGAGAGTGAAAAATAACGTGACTTGCATTGAGAGATCTTAACTTTTTATTCTGACCTAAGTCAGTTCACACATCCAGAATTCCTTAAATGAAACAACTCTCCCTACCATTCTTCAAAGAAACTTCTGTAGCCATTTGACTGAGTTGACATTGATTCTCAGGAATCCAGAACCCCATAGCACCATGTCAGTCTGATGGGAACCAGGTGATAAATGGAGTTTTAACTTAACTTTGCATCTTGGCAGGCCCAGTGGAAATTGGGCCCCTTCTGAGGACATTTCAGTACACTGAGTGTTCAGTTGGCTGGCCTCAGGGTGTAGCAGAATGCCACCAAAGGTTTTCCTTAGGGAAGTCTCATGTGACCCATACACTGTACTACCTGAAATCCTTATTTATGTGAAATTACTGTAGTTACGTCTACTAGTTCTTTTCCAACTACGATATAAGTTGCTTAAAACAAGAACTTGGACATTTTATTTCCTGTTATATTGCTAGAGCCTTGAAATATGGTTTTCTATCTAGTGGACCCTCAAATGTTTACGGAGTCAATTATGATTAGGCCAGGCAAATGTCACTGGAACAATCCCTCCCAATAAATAACATGAATCAAAAGCAAAACTGTATCCCCAGAAGAATCAGAAATAAAAGCCACAAAGACGTAAAGCCAATCTGCTGTGTATCCTAATTAATTCCTGTCACGTCTTCACTAGGTGCCCCAGTTTGGTGCCGAAGTTAATGGGACTTGGAGAATATCAAAGATTTAAAAAGTAGTGAGTTCACTGACAAGGACTTTTCCAGATATAGTCTCCTTGCTGTAATAAGTTAACACAGCTTTGGGAACTTGGGATTAAGCTATCAATCTGGCAAACACATTTCCCTCTATTTTGATGAACAGGGAATGCCAGAAGCAATTTGGTGGGAACCCACAGGGTTAGTGTTCTGGCTTCAAATGGGCAGCATTGCTAGAAGGAACCCCAGAGCCAGGATTACCTGTGTTCAAATCCTGGCTCTGCTGTACTATCTATATGACCTTAGGCAAATTACTTCTCTGTGCCTCAGTTGCCTCATCTGTAAAACAGAGATAACAGTACCTACTTCAAAGGATTACTATGAATCAAATGACTTATTATAAAGTGCTCAGAACCATCTTGCACAGTCAAGTGCTGTACAGTAATTCTACTCAGCTGTGATAATTAACTGTTATCTTTGCAGGTCTAGGATGAATTGAGTCAGCACAGAGTGTGACTCACTGTCCCTTACATCATTGTGCTCCCTTGCTGCAGCGGACATCCAGCTGATGGGATGTAGCCACATATACACCTGGTTCCCAGAACCGTGACTATGTAACTCCTACTGACTATGGCCTCCCTCTAGTCTTCCTGGCCCTCTGACTTTGGGCCCTTGGAGCTTCTGGCCCCACCAGGATGGCCCTCCCTTCCAGTACTGGACAAGTGGTAGATAAAGGAAGAGTGAGGGGTGATCTGTCACCATGAGACCATGGCCACCCCTCAGACAGCAGGGATAGACCTCAGGCTTCTAGAGGAAAACCTTCTGGCATATGAAGCTAGCTTCACTTCCGACTATGGTGCTGTCTAGCTCCACAGCTTTTAACCTTTCTCTAACTCCAATTTACAAATTCCCAGAGGAATCTATGATTGGAGAAAAGCACCACATGGTTTTGCTATACTTCCTCCCCAAGAATCATTTGCCCATTTGCCTGTGGCCTACAGTCAGAAACAAGGCCAAGGCAGGAACCATGGCTCTGTTGCTTCGATTTGGGCAGAAATCAGACTCAGCCATTTCCTGTGTTCTGTTCTGTTTTTTATTTATTTATTTATTTATTTATTTATATTCATATTTGCATACAATGTTTGGATCATTTCTCCCCTCTTACCCCCCTCCCTGTCCCCTCCCTCTTCCCCCCCACCCCCTCATTACCCAGCAAGAACTATTTTGCCCTTATCTCTAATTTTGTTGAAGAGAGAGTATAAGCAATAATAGGAAGGATCAAGGGTTTTTGCTAGTTGAGATAAGGATAGCTATACAGGGAGTTGACTCGCATAAATTTCCTGTGCGTGTGTGTTACCTTCTAGGTTAATTCTTCTTGATCTAACTTTTTCTCTAGTTCCTGGTCCCCTTCTCCTATTGGCCTCAGTTGCTTTAAAGTATCTGCTTTAGTTTCTCTGCATTGAGGGCAACAAATGCTAGCTAATTTTTTAGATGTCTTACCTATCCTCACCCCTCCCTTGTGTGCTCCCGCTTTATCATGTGATCAAAGCCCAATCCCCTTGTTGTGTTTGCCCTTGATCTAATGTCCACATATGAGGGAGAACATACGATTTTTGGTCTTTTGGGCCAGGCTAACCTCACTCAGAGTGATGTTCTCCAATTCCATCCATTTACCAGCGAATGATAACATTTCGTTCTTCTTCATGGCTGCATAAAATTCCATTGTGTATAAATACCACATTTTCTTAATCCATTTGTCAGTAGTGGGGCATCTTGGCTGTTTCCATAACTTGGCTATTGTGAATAGTGCTGCAATAAACATGGTGTGCATCTGGAGTAACCTGTGTCACAGTCTTTTGGGTATATCCCCAGGAGTGGTATTGCTGGATCATATGGTAGATCAATGTTTAGCTTTTTCTTCTGGGGGAAAAGCAGTTCCAAGAAAGTGGATACTAAGAGAACTTGGGCATCCTTATTGGAGACCCAGAATGGCACAGTTATCCACCAGAGTTCAAATGTTATTGCTTTTTTTTGGTGGTAGTGGAGTTTGAACTCAGGGCCTTACACTTGCTAGGCAGGCACTCTACCACTTGAGCCATCACCTGGATACTTTTGGGTTTTAGTTTTTTTCAGGTAGAGTCTGTGCTTTTGTCCAGGCTGGCCTCAGATTGTGATCCTTCTACCTCGGCCTTCTGCATACCTGGGATTACAGGAATATGCCACCATGCCCCACCCATCATTGCCTCTTTCTAAACCTCCACAGTTGGGCTGGGTATGGTGGCACCCACCTGTAATCCCAACACTCAGGAGGCTGAGGCAAAAGGATCAAAAGTTCAAGGCCAGCCTAGGCTACAACTCCAAAGTTGGGAGCCTGAGGCAAATGCTCCAATTCATGCTGCATCACAGAGAACACCGCTAACAACTGCAGCCCTCTCATGATACCCAAAAATGCAAGGGTATCCCGAAAGCTGAGTCCTTATAGGAGAGAAGCCTGGGGGTCCATGTCTGAGTTACACTGCAATCTCTAGGGAGCAAAGAACACAAGGTTGAGCTCAGAGCATAGGTATAAATTGTTCTGAGTGTAAACAGAGACAAAAACCACATAAGGCAGGAAGATTCCTAAACTCCTGTCACCAAGAGCATTTGGACAAGCATGTCTTCCACATTGCCCAAGAGTCCATCAATATGACTTGAAGGAACAAGGACTCCTTTTGAGACACAAACATGCCAGCCTACTAATGTACACACTGACCTCTGGGGTCAGGTGCTTGGTTTTTTGCTTTCTCTATTATCTCAGTTCTTTCTATTCTGTAATTATTGCTGTAATCAAAGGTAAGCTGTCTTTTTCACTGGGTGAAAAAGGACCCCATTCTTCCTTAAGAAAAAAAAAAGGAGGACTAGAGGAGTAGTTCAGTGGTAGAGTGCCTATTATGTATGAGGCTCTGGTTTGATTCCTAGTCCCTAAAAAAAGCAGACATGCCAATGAGTCATAATGTGTGTCTGAAGGAAGACTGAACTTCTGGGGTCAGGTGTCTTGAACAAATAATTCCCATCAGAAAGGAAGCATTGCTTTAAAAAAAAGGGAGGGGAAGGATTTTTTTTTCTTTTGGTAGCCCTGGGATTTGAACTCAGGGTCTACCACTTGAGCCTTTTTTGGCTTTAGTTATTTCTCAGATAGTGTCTCACGAATTTTACGGGGGCCAGCCTAGGATGACAAACTGTGATCCTCCCTATCTCTACTCCTTAAGTACCTAGAATTACAGGCGTGGGTCACAGTACTGAAAATGGACTCTGCAGACAGAGTTTCTAGAGACCTCCCCCAAGCCTGGGGTCTGGTTTAGCATCTTCTTTGTAAGTAACAATAGGATATTTATAAGAACAGCTCTTAAAGCATGTACCAAGTTTTAGAAACACATTTTCTGAGGCGGACTAAGACTCTAACTCTGTCCCGAGAGGGAAGGGCACCCAAGATGTGTACTTCTTTAGAAAACAGCAAGTCATCTTAATTTAACAGCACTTTTAAATTTCAGAGGAACTCAAGTACCTACTTTCTGATGGACACAGCAACGAGCCAATGTCATGCAACAGGAACAAAGCAAGGTCATCTATCAAGTTTGAATAATTCAAACAGGCGTTTGCATGTTTCACTGATGATTTTATTAAAATTTTATTTAAAATTGTACATAGATCTCATACTTAAATTTTTTTAGAAATCCCTTTTTCCTGGTATCAAAATAGTTATCTTTTAAAAATGTTTGAAAACTTTAATACTATTTTTGTTATATATTAAATATTCTCCTAAAATATCAATCATCTCTTCCACCTCTCTGAGAATCTTGCCTTACGTCACTTTTCTTTCCTTTTCTTGACACCTTTGACACTTATGCCAGGGAAACATTAACCAGAAAAGGTTTTCTTTGTAAGTCCACTATTGCAATTAAAAAAAAAAAAAGGAAAAGGAGATCCTGATGATCTATTTGACATGACACTGAGGATTCATTCAGTGCTCCAGTCCTGGAATTATTTAAGCAAAATACCAGTTCTTGTCTTGAATGGTTATGTTGGCTGAACATCACCCTCTAGTGGCCAGGCTTTATCAAAGCACACAACAATACAGAAGGGGTATTGGGTTATTTGGACACAAGGTTGCTAGAAGTGCAGCTGTGGAGACCAAACTTTTTTTTTTTTCTTTAAGGACTCGCAAGACAACTGGCTTCTAGAAAACCCACTGTAAACCCAGGCTGCCTACAGCTTCTCAGGGCACAGTCCCAATACCATCAGCTTCACATAATACTGAAATGGTCCATCAGAAGCTGGACTCCGGTAAGGTTTTCTTCCGACCTAAGGAAAGAGTGTGGTATTTCATCCTTTGCAAGGTGCCATAAGTGTGCTCCCCAGGAACACTCCTGTGTGAGGGGCCAGTGGCAACGGCTCTGGGAGGCCTGGCAGCCTTGCGAGGGAGGCGGAGAGAACCGGGTGCAGATCGGACATCCCTCTCCACGTGGCTGCCCAGGCCCCTGGCCAAGCTCTCTTGAGTCCTGAGGACAGGAGACGAGCCTCGAGCCTGCTCGTCCACAGTGGGGCTCAGCCTGCCACTCACCAGGGAGTCTGGGGGTGCTGGTGGTGAGCCCCCAGCCCTGTCAGCCTTCCTGTGCTCCTTCTTCCAAAACACAGACCTGAGAAGAGTGAATGTCCCATGTGGGAGTCTGTCTTTTTCAGAGGCCCTTTCCTCCATAGCAGTTCTCATCTTGGGCAAGGTCCCTTGGCCACGGTCCTTACTATTTCTAAGCGATCCCATGGAGGGTGAGGGTGGGCTGCTCTGGCTCCCCACCTGGCCATTTCCCTTCCAGTTTGCAGTCTTCTGACCCTCTGCACGCATTGGTTTCTCATTCCCCACTGAGGACATCACAGTAAGGGGCAGGTCAAATTTTTTGGGAAGCTTGATGTCCTGATTTGCATTTCCCTTTAACGTCCTGACTGTGCTCAGACCATCCAAAGATCCAGGAACCGGATGGTGGTTGGGGTAGCCTGAAGGACAGGGCACTCCAGTAGCTCCTCTCCTGCTTGCTTGACCATCACCTTCACCTTTAGCAGGAAGAGTGACATCCAACTTTGGCAACGCCGACTTCCCATCCCCACCAGCAGCTCGCGTCAGCAGTGGCACGATGGACTGGCTGGTGGAGCGAGGTCTCCGTCTAGACTCTAAGTACTCCACCAACTCGACAGATGCAACCGGTCGTTTCTCTCTGTGTCCAAAGGACCACCGGAGGGGCATGGTCTTGAAGGACCCCTGCTTGGCTCGGGAAGGGGTGGGCACCTTCATGCTGATACTTCTGCTGTGAACACCCCGTACCAAAGGCCTGGGCTCCAGCTGGCCTGAAAGAGACACCAAGAGCATGAGTACCCAAATCACCCTCGGGCGATAAGGGGAAAGGCAATGCCAGTCATGAAGCTAAGATGCCTCAGGCATGTGACTAGGCATGAGGAGCACAGCACTGAGCAAGGAACAGAGTTCCTGCCCTTGGGGACACCTGTGGTTTCACCCACTGTTTCACAGAATGCAAGTGCACATTTAAAGCTACAGGGAAAACCAGAGCCAAAGAAAGTCCAGCATCTTTTGTTATCTGCAGGAGACTGGTTTCAGGACCCACACACAGGACACTAAGCCCGCAGATGTTCCAGTCCCTTATCTAAAACAGCACAGTATTTGCATATAAGCCACACACATCCTTTCATACGGTGCAAATCACCTCTGGATTCCTTATGATATCTAATACAATGTCAATGCTACGTAAGTAGTTGTCATGCTGTGTCACTTAGGGAATAATGACAAGAAAAAATCATCTGTACGTGTTTAGTACAGAGGCAATTTTTTTCCTAATATGTTTGACTCGTGGTTGATTGACTCTATTGATCTGGAACACACGGACACAAACAGCTGACTGCATCTGCGTGCCTGGCAGCACAGATTGCTGAGAAAGCTCAGTTTGGGACTGGCAGAGTAGCTCAAGTGGTAGAGCGCCTGCCTGGCAAGTGTGAGAACTTGCTTGGCAGTGAGAATTGCCAAAAAAGAAGATAAAGCCCTAAGATTTAAGGTCATTTTCATCCATCTTTAAATATACAGGTGAAGCAGAACGCTCAGCAAAAGACCCTGCTTTTCCAAGTCAAATTAGATGCTTGTACCTTTCAAATGCAAGAATCTCAGCTATCCCACCCTCAGCTAAAAGACAAAAAAAAAAAGAAGAAAAGAACTGTGTTTAATTTTATCAGAGCTGCCCCATACGCCTTCATTGTGTTTTGCAATATCTGTATATAGATGGGAAGGCGTTTTTGATATACAGAGTTAAGAAATAGTCTAAAAAAGGCAACATAATCCCACTTGCAAAGATACATACACGAGTGCATGTACTCCGCATACATGTGAAGACTACAAACAGGGACAGAGAAACAGACGCCCAAATCAACCAGGTGTGTAGGGGCTGTGTGTACACAGGTGACTTATGTTCTTAATTTTTTTCCTACGTGTTAACCTTTCAAAATGCACAGCCAATGTTGGGCATTTTTAAAAGAAATTCCCAGCCATCAGTCACTGCACTATTAAAATGTCTTGCTTTATAAAGAAATCTTTACCTGATGCTGGGGATGTAGCTCAGTGGTAGAGCGCTTGCCTAGCACATACAAAGTCCTAGGTTCCATCCCCAGCACTGGCAAAAAAAAAACCAAGAAATCTTCAACTGAAGCACCCAATCCACATGACCCAAGGACAGTCATGTGCAATTGGAGAAAGGTGAACTACACAAGTTGGTCTCATAGCTGGCTGCTGTCAACATGCTACTTCAGCATGGAATATGGGTTTTACGGACTGAAGGTTTGTGAGCCCCTAAATTCACATGTTGAAGCCCCATTCCCCAACGTGATGGGATGAAGAGGTGGGGCTGTTGAGAGGTGACTAGATCAAGAAGCGGATACTCCAAACAGTGTGCTTATCACAAGCGATCAGAAAGAGCTGGCTAGAGCTTTCTGCCGCGTGAGGATATAACAAGAAGCCAAGAGGCCCTCACCAGAACCCGACCATACTGTCACCCTCATCTCAGACATCCATCCTGTAGAACCATGATGAATACATTTCTGCTGTTGATAAGTCACCCAGTCTGTGGTATTCTGTCACAGTAGTGTAAATGGACTATGACAAAGAATAACTCAAAAAATGATTGATGACTGCTACCACAAACCCCAACTGGATGTGCTGTATGGGAGGAAACTGAGATTTTCAGAGAACACTGGTGGAAGAAACCAACTGCAAATCAACCAAGCATCTTGAGAAAAAACTGGCCACAGGGGGAAGAAGGAAAATGCTCAAGACTGCCACAGAGGTTCCACGAGGATTTGTCTTTCACATTTTTCACAGATAATTTCTGGTATTTTTTTCTTTTAGAGGATTTCTTTAGATTAGCCAAGAATAAACAAAATTCCACACAAAATACTTTGCTGTTGCAGTTTGATTTGACCTTGTTACTCCATCATTAAATTCCCATACTTTAGGATAGATAAAAAACTGTTTTTGGAGTTTGAGATGTGTGAAGTTTTTTGGGTTTTTTTTTTTTTTTTCTCTCCCACAGCCCTGAGGGAAGGGCTTTGTATTAGGAAGCCAAAGCTGGTTTCCTCTTTCACAATGGGAGAACAGACAGGTATAGGGGTTGGCCACTGCCCTAAATAGCTATCCTTCCTTTCTTCCTTGTGTAAAAGGGCCTCAGGGGGAGGCCCAGGCCAGGCCTGCCACACTGCCCACTACACTGCATGGAAGCACAGTCCCCACAGAACTGGGTTCTCCTCTTTCTCAAGATGGTGGTGATAAGTACCCTTTCTTCATTTCCTTGCATTCTGTTTACTGTCCTGTTACAGCAGGATCTGAGAGCTTCAGATAACATGGAGAAATAGACAGCAGAAGGATGGAAGGAATGAGAAAACACCCACACTTTATGAGATTCTTGCTCACAACTAGTAGCCAGGCACCCCTCTTCTTACCCAGGGTGGGTGCAAGTCCTGAAGCCCCTCCCCCTGGGTGATGGTCCTTCTGGGAGACTGGGAGCTCAAAGAGGCCTGAGCACTGACTCTGATAAACACCACCCCACCCCAGAGGAGTCTGTGGCCTTGCTTATGCAGTCAGGCTGGCCTGGAGTTAGGCTGCATTGAGGATGCAGTTAAATCCTCGGGAAGGTGGTATAAGTGCCACAGTATACACAACGAACATTTGGAATTCTTCCACAGCCTTCTTCCTGCAGATGTCACCTGGACAGCTGAGGGGTACAGTCCCCACCCATGTGGCAGCTTTAGCCAGCAGACACAGCTCCAAGAAATGCCACCTCAGTTCCCATCTGTGTGTGGCCACCTTGATCCTATGTAACTTGATCCTTGGCCCCTGAGATGAGGCATCAATGTGACCTCACATTGTATGTTGTGAGTAGGGGGCTGGGGCTTCTTCTCTCTTTAGCCCACCTGCAACAGGCCAAGTGCCTTCAATCTCTCTAAGGCTTCCACTGTGCCTCACACCTCCACTCAGTGATTTATTCAAAAAACCATTCAATGAGAGCCTACTGTGTGCCAAGGGCTATTTTCAGTACTGGGGGAAAAATATATGAAATGCCTATCCTTATGAGATTTGACAAAAGCAGACATATGATATCGTATAATGACATAAGTGCTATAATGAAGCATAAGACAGGGAAAGAAGGGAAAACAAGGGTGGCAAGTGAGTGGTGAGCAATATTTAAGGAGAGATCTAAATGAGGGAGGAAGGAAGGCATGGAGGCAAAGGGAGCATGAGTGCAAAGGTACCAAGGTCAGTGACCTTGGTGGGTCAGGGAAGCAACAGCAACAACCATTTCTGGAACCTCAGGAGAAAAGGGCACACACTAGATGTCCCCATCTTCTGAGCTCCAATCTGTACTTGGAGATGTCTCGGTCTCTGGCTTTCAATTACAAGATCTCTCTGTCTCGTTTCCTCACAGCTTGGTGACCATTTCTGCATAGAAGTAGGAGTGCAATCTAAGCCAAACCTGACCCCCAAACTTTTCTCTGGTCCCCTAGAAAGTAAGGCAAAGCTTCAAAGATGAGCTGAGTCTTCTCTTCCTCTAGGACTGAGCCAACAGGATGAGGCTGAGGAAGAGAAATCCTGACTGTCACACCACCAAGCCCTTGGAAGCCAAAGCCTCTGCCCCTTCCTTTACTCCAGGCATCAGCACTTCAGAGAGGATAGCACAGAGCCCAAGTCACAGAAACATAAAAATTATACAAATAAAGCAGGTTCAGCAGTCTGAGAGTAAGAAAAAGCAGAATAATGAAAGCAGGCCCCTGGAGGCTATGGAAGAAACAGAAGCCAACATAACCAAGTAACTTAAATCTCCCCATGTAATTATAGCGCACTAAGGACTGAAAATGTGACCTTCAGGACTTAAACTTCAATAAATGGTGCTGGTCACAGCTACTCAGGAGGTAGAGGTCAGAAGGATCAAGGTTCAAGGGTAGGCAGGGCAAAGAGTTAACAAGACCCCATTGTTTGTTTCAACAAACAAGCTTAGCATGGTGGCTTGCACCTGTGATTCCAGTTACAAAAGAGGCATTGGTAGAAGGATCATGGTCTGAAGCCAGCCTCAGGCAAAACAAAAGCAAAAATCACATGAGACCCTATCCAAAAAATAACTAAAGCACAAAAGGACTGGAGGTGTGGCTTGAGTAGTAGAGCATTTGCCTAGCAAAAAGGTTCTGAGTTGAAACCCCAGGACTATCAAAGATAAAAATTTAAAATAAAGTTCAATAAATGAATTGAAAGCTTTTAGGACAATTGCTGAAACTTACATGAATGACCAGGCAGACAAAGTAAAAGAAATATCTCTAGTCTTGAGCAAAATGACAGAGATAATAACCACAAGGTAAAAGGCAGAAGACTGAGAAATGGAGCCAATAGATCCTACAACCAAATCAGAGGAATCTGAAAAGTAGGAAAGGTAATAACTAAACAAAAATGAAAGAACATTTGTCCAAAGAAAGTCCTCAGTTAGTAGTAGGAAAGGCATCCCCAAGTTTTAGGTAAAGCTAACACATAAAAACACATCCCAGATGTAGGCTGGTAAAATTTCTCAACTCCAAGGTCAAAGAGAAAATCTCAAAGCTTCCAGCCAGAAACACCAAGTGACACTCACGTGAAAAGGAATAGCCGTCTCACCTGTCACCCTGGGGCCAGGGAGACTGTGGGAAAACAGCTACAGACACCTGAAAGAAAAGGACTGCAACCCAAGAGTCCAGAGGCCAGTCAGACTGCCATTCCACTCCCAGGTGAAAGGAAATATTTGCAGCTATGCAAGGACTTAGAGAATACAGGACAGACACATGTCCAAGACAGGGCTCTGATCGAACACTAATGAAGTAGAATGAGACCTCAGGCAGAGGGTGATGAAGAGAAGAACCATGATATACAATGGACTCTGCACTGCATGGGGAAGGACTGGCAGCCTCAGGTCACCTCAAGTCAAGTCAGGGTGTTCCAGAATTCTGACAACATTCTGGAGCACAGACTGCTAGACCATCTTAGCAAAGTCTGAGTCAGTGGGTAAGGGTGGACTTTTAAAGACCAGAGGGACCACCTCTGGACTTTCCAGACCAGAGGGAGCAGGTACAGCATTTTTAAGCTCTCATTTGGGGTGGAATGGCAGGGAAAAAGTGAAAAAGAGAAGTGTTATATATTTCTCACCTTCTTGGGAGAAAACAGAGAAGATGGTGATAAAACAGAATGCCTTGTGGGAAAGAGTTGGTTTCTTCTATCCATACAGTAGCAGGAAAAATGTGATAGACCATAAATGTTGAAAAGAGACAGTAGTAAGTAATGAGGTGGAAAGAAAAGCAGACCTTGCAAATTAACAAGGGAAAGGGGGAATAAACAGCATCATGGTCAAGTCAGCAAAAACAACAGAAAGGAGAGAAAAGAAACAAGCAATATAAAAATGTTGAGGCCCTGGGTTCTATCCCCAGTACAGTAAGTAATATTTAAATATGTAAGTAATATGTAAATAGGCCTGGTGCTGGTGGCTCATTCCTGTAATCCTAGCTACTTGGGAGGCTGAGATTGGGAATTGCAGTTCAAGGCCAGCTTGAGCAAATAGTTCACAAGACCCCATTTCTAAAATAACCAAAATGGACAGGAGGCATGGCTCAAGCGGTAAACACCAGCTTTGCAAGCATGAAGCCCTGAGTTCAAACCTCATCAGACAAATAAATACATGTATACATATATGTAGGCTCTGAATTTTTTACATCAAACAAATCAAAAAACCCAGCAACATATTATTTATCAGATACCATTTAAAATTAATTTTAAAAGAAACATTCATAAGGCAAAAAGAAGTACAAGCAAAATGATACCATGCAAGTGCAAACAAAAAGAAAGAAGAGATAGAATTATTAATTTGGAACAAAGTGGAATTTAAGGTAAAAAACATAAAGCAGGATAAAGAGCAAGATTATAATGGTAAAAAAAAAAAAAGCACAATATAAAAATAAGATCCAACAGTCCTGAACCTATAGTCACGTATTAACAAAGCAGCTAACCACATAAGGCAAAAATTATTAAAATTATTAAAATTAAAAATTATTAAAAACACAGCTCTGGAGGGAAGTTTAAATTCATCTCCTTCCTAGTTGGGATGGAGAAGAGAAGGTAAATGGGAAAACAGGGGAACTGGCTAAACAATCATTTAGTAGTTCTGATATAAAGCTCCCATCCCTCAAAATCACAGTATATTATTTTATATGTTCATAGGTCATTTACAAGATAATTAATCATGGACTTGATTACAGAAAGGGAGTAACTTTTGAAAAGCACATCCTTGGGTCATAATCCACGAAATCAGAAAAAAAAGAATAAAAAGGTGACCAAACAATCTTCAACACTTGAAACTTGCAGATAATGCTAGATCAAAGAGGAAATGAAACACTACCTGAAAAGAGCTGAGGAAGAGAAAAACAAAACAGATGCCCAACAGAACCACAGAGAAAATTATCAACAGATGCCCCTGTCCTGACAAGCTGGGGCCCCTTACTGACAGAGGGCCTCTGAGCAAGAACCCTAGCAATTTTTTTCACGTGATCAAGTTTTCCTAATAACTGCAAAAGTAAACCATTTTTATATTCTTTTGCTTGTACAGCATCCCCCTTTAAATGTCTCAACTTATAAGTTACAATCCCCATAAAACTAGGATCCATCCAGTTTAAAATGCCTTCACTATATAATCCCAGCTACTCAGGAGGTGGAGAATTGAAGGATCATGGTACCAGGCAGCAAGAAAGTTAGCAAGATCCTATCTCAATCAAAAGTTAGGTGTGGTGGCACGTGCTTGTCAGCTCAGCTACTTTGGAAGTATGAGCAGAAGATCAGGGTCCAGGCCAGCCTAGGCAAAAACTGAAGACCTATCCCAAAAATAAAGCAAAAAGGTCTGGGGCGTGGCTCGGGCAGTACAGCACCTGTCCGGCAAGTGTGAGGCCCTGAGTTCAAACCTCCCCCTATCCCAAAGCCTTTATTATTACAATATTCTACAGCCAGAGTTCCCAGTACTTGATGACATTCCTAGCACCTGATTCCCAGCAGGTAATCGGTTTCTCCACAGGGGACTGCTGGCATGTGGTAGGAGCCATTGTTTACTGAACAGGACCATCCCTGACCATGGCAGGACACTGAACATACTTGTGCCCCCATCTCAGTGGACTAGAGGCTAGGGAAAGGTCCCTAGGAAGCAAGGCTTTTGTAGCATCTCGAATCTGAAACTGATGTCTAGACACTCGGAGCCAGGCCTCTGGCATCCAGGGAGAGCGAGTCTACTTCTAGGACTCAGCTTGGGATTGGTACCTTCCCTCTGAGTCTCAGCCTTCTATTTTGTACAAGGTCTATCATGTCACTTCTCCTGAGGATGCAGATACTAAATCAGATAATGTAACTAAAATACTTCTGAGCTCTGGAGGACAATTCTTTTTCCTCCCCTGGCCCTGTGTCTCTGAGGTCTTTCTCTCAGGCTGTGTCTTGATGTGCCTTTTGGATGGGGGGGTGCCAAACACATTTCTCTTAGGGACAAATGAGAAGTGGCCCGGGGTACCATGCCTGTATGCAGAGTTGGGACAAATTTATGAGCTTATCATAGACAGTGCAGACTGGGATGGATGAGCTTGAAGAACACCTTCCCCATTTTACAGACACTATTCTAAAGGTGCAATTGTAAAGATGCGAGGGGAAAAGAAATGTCCAGTCAGGATGAGTCAGAATTCACCACATTAAATAGGAGGAATGCACAGGAATGAATTTTAAGGAACTCAGACAAATATCTAGCACGCATGTACACACTCCTATCAGCATTATGTCTAATACTGAAATTTTGGTGGCCAAAATGCCAAATATTGAGGAATAAATTAACTAAACTCTGATACATGGCCATTGCCATTCAATGATCATCAAAAACCACTTGTAGCTTGAAGATTCTATCATCACACTTATGGTCAAATATGTACCAAGAATCTGCTACATGCCAGGAGTTGTGCTGAGTATGTGAATAAAATGGTATCATGGAGTATAAGGAAACAAGACGCTGATGACTAATGCATATACTGTGCCCCAGTGATCCCACTCCCAAGTATCTAACCCTAAAAGACAAGAACAAAAACATTATAGCTATATGGGTTGAGTATCCCTTATCCAAAAACCTTAGGATCGGGAAGGGTGTAGGGCTTTATATATTTTTTTTGGATTTTGGAATATGTGCATATAAATAATGAGCTTTTAGGGATAGGATTCCAGACTGAACATAAAGTTATTTATGCTTCATAGATACCTTATACACATAGCCTGAAGGTCATTTTATACAATATTTTTAGTACTTTTGTAAATGAAACAAAGTTTCATTGTTTAGAGTTTTCCACTTGGTGCCATGTTGGTTGGTGCTCAAGAAGTTTCAGATTTTAGATTTCTGGATTTCTAGATTAGGGATGCTCAGCCTATACTAGCGGTAATAGCTCCAAACTAGAAATTCCAAATCTTACTACAGCAGAATAAGTAAGTAAAATGTGACCTATTCTTAAAATGTGAGACATTTCAATGAGGAAAACAGTGTATCCACTAAGCATCAGACTGTGCTCAGAGATAACCCACTGTGTAGGCTCCAGAGCAAAACTTGCATGGAAGATCCACAAATATTACAAATATCTCAAGAATTCATAAATCATTACAGAACATTACAAACTCAGGGTACTCTTTTGATGACCAGGGCAGACTTCAGGGCAGAATACCCAGCTAAATTCTGCAATAGGTTCCAGCTCACCAATGAGAGAAAACAGGGAGGAGGTGGTTCTCTATCTCACCCTTCATACTCTTTCCAAATTGCTGTCTTTGCTTTTATGATAACAGTCAAAAGACAACAGTCTCTTTGGCTCATATAACATCTACACAAGAGAACTATATGTCTGAGTTGTTACTATTTATCATAGAATGTACAAAAAACTATTGCTATACATAATATATACCTCAAAAGCAAAATGTGAAGCAAAAGAAGTGGAAAAAAAAAGGTTGTGTACTTATGACTCCATTTCTATAAAGTTTTAACATAAGCAAAACTAATCTATGGTGTAGAAGTCCTTGAAAGTAGGAAGCAGTAATGAGTGAGAGAGCTAGGAGGGAGAAGGATTCCAGAACTTTTATTTCTTAATCTGGAATATAGATATGTCCATTTCATTGTAATTCATTATAATTGGTAAATTCCCCTGAATCTATGGTATATATTTATATATGTTTATAATAGAATTATAATGCATTCTTTTTGTCATTTTTTTAGCAACACTGGGGTTTGAGCTCAGGGCCTCACACTTGCTAGGCGGCCGCTCTTACCACTTGAGTCACTCCTTCAGCCCTTTTTTGATGATGGGTTTTTTCAAGATAGGATCTCTCAAACTATTTGCCAGAGTCTGGCTTAGAACCACAATCCTCCTGATCTCTGCCTCCTGAGTAGCTAGGATTATAGGCATGAGCCACTGGCACCTGGCTGTAATGTGCATATTATATACAACAAAGTATACTAAGCTATATAAAATATTAAATGAAATATATGATACTATATGAAATATTAAATGTATAATCCAATATTTCAATATATTTATAATGCTTCTATGAAGATATTATACAAAAACTAAATTTACACAGAGGTACATGTAGAGACATATACACAGACACACACACACACACACACACACACACACACAGACCTCTCTTTACTTCCCTGCACTATCATCAATTTCTCCTTCTAGATTAAATCATCTGAATGCTAACATGCTCCATTATTTCCCTTTTAACAAAGAGAAGCAAACAGAAACTGCTCTCAGCCCCCTCTTTCTGACCTCTTGATCACACTGCTGATGGCATCAGCCACCCCTTGTGGCTTCAAATCCCTCCACATGCTGACAGCTCTCAAGTACTCATATCCACTCCACAGTCAGCCTGTTGATGTGGATTTCTTACAAGAATCTCAAAATTACCTGCCCAAAGTTTCTTAAACTTCCTTCCAAAACTGACCTTGTTCCTACCTAGCTCTTTCCCGTCTCACAAACTGCACAACTGTTCACCTTGTTATTTAGACCTGAAAGACTCCTCTTAATTATTCTCCTTTTATACCCTGCATCCAACACCAACAAATCCTGTTAACTCTGTCTTCAAAATGTATCTACCATTTGACCATCTCTTCCCTAACACACCAGGCTCATCCGCTACTCTCCCACCTGTGCTTGACCACAAGAACCTCCTAACAGACTTCCTGCCACTCTTGCCCCCTATAATGGATCCTTCGTACAGAAGCCAGAATAAACTATTAGAACTATGAGCCAGATCCATCCCTTCCCTGCTCCAAGATCTCCAATAGATATCCACTGCACATGGAATAGTCTAACAGGTACACTGTGATCAGCCCCTACTCACCTTCTATCACTCTCTGCATTTCCTCCATTCTGCTCTAGCCGCAGCTCTGGTTTCTTCTCTCCTCACACACATCCCAGGCTCACCCCCAGCTTTCACCCTTGAAAGCTCCTCTCCTGGAACACACTCCCCAGATTTCTGTATGACTCACCCTCTCACTTATGTATCTTACATACATCCTCTGGTATATTCTAAATCATCTCTAGATCACCTATAATACCTGATACAATGTAAATGCTACGTAAACACTAGTTACACTATATTGTTTTGGGGAATAATGATAAGAAAAAAGTCTGTATGTGTTCAGTGCAAACACGTTTTTTTCCTAGATACTTTAGATCTGCAGTTGGTTGACTCTGACCCTAGATATGGAATGCTAACTCTAGATGGAGGGTCATGATGGGGGAGGAGAGGGCAGGTCACGGGAGACCCTATTTGAGAGATGACCAACTCTATACTCAAGACTACGAAGCACTAACACTTTCATAAAGGAGAGGAACAATGGGTATTTAGAGAAAATAAAGAGAAAATCAGCAAATTTAACCAACATACCCTTTTCCTGGTTACAGAGGCCATTTGTGAAGACAGGAGAGTCGGGCACCCGGGCCAGTGAGGGGCAGGGGGCAGAGCTCCAGGACAACACGCTGCCTGCCGTGCTGTTGCCATTGTTGCTCCCGAGCCTCATGAGCCAGTGATCAGACAGGGAGGAGCTGGTGGAGCCTGTAAACGAAGCAGAGAGAGGGAGGCTGGACCCAAGCCGTCCCTGCGGGGCCTCGGGAAAACTTCTCATGGTCACACTCACCCTGTCCTCCAGCCCTGGAACTACAGAACGGAGTAGAACTGCAGAACCAGAAGTGAACGACTGGAGGAGAAACCTGCGGCGGAGTACCTGTGTGACCACACTTACAAGTTTAGGGAGAAGAATTGGGGCACAGAAAGGAAAGTACATTGATGAGAATGGAAATGCCTTCCATGAAATTGCTTGGCACCAACTCTGGCTTCCTAAATATGTTTTTTTGTTTGTTTTTCTAGAGCCAAAAGATTTTATTTACTCACAGCAATAGCTGTAATAATAATACATAATTATAACAATATGATTAATACATCATAATAATAATCAGAGCAATAGCATTCTATGCGCAGGACCAGGGCCCCAGGTCCCACATGTCAATGCACAGTGAGCTCTGTTGTAGGAGCATACCCCGAGTTCAGGGAAACAACCTCCTCTCTGATCTGGAGGCAGACATTATCTTTATTACACTGGACAGTCAGAAAGTCCGCCCTCCTCTCATATGATGTTTTATTCTTCTTCCAAGGTCTGCTTTCTATAAATGGAAGCCAGGCTTGATTAGGCTTGATTTAGACCTGCTGGTTTTATTGGGCCATTTTCCAGCAATGGTTAGGAGAAAATCTGATTTAAAGAAAAAAATTTTTAATGCTCTCTCATCCCAAAGATAGGATGGCTGCTTTGCAGAGCAGAACAAGTCACATAAAAGGGTCAGCTTTGGCACTTTTTTCTCTAGACTTCCAAGCACATTTGAGGCTAACAAACAAATTGCTGGGAAGCTGTTAAACAGCTACATTTTCTAGAAAGGCCCTATGCCCCAACAACAGCCCCTTCCTTTCTAACAGGATTAATGCAGGTTTATTCAATTAAGCATGTGCTTAATTGAATTTGGGTCGATAAGGGCAAGATTGAGAACAGGGAATCCCACGTTCCCAAGTGTCACCTGCCTCACCTACAAAAAAACAATGATTCTTTTCCCCTTTCTTGACTTACAACACATCCTTCTCATATCCTGATAAATGTGCTTCTAGCCTGGGAGGCTTAGATTTTTATAGCAGCAGCCAGGGTTTCCTCTTTTCCATCCCATCTTCCTGGTCCTGGATGTTCAACTAAGCGTCCTCTTGATTCTTTTTTTTTTTTTGTGAGATGCAAGTAATATTTATGAAGTCTTAAGTAGGGGAAAACACCTAAAATGTTACTAAAGGTGACAGGTGGGCCACACTGAGCAGACTCTTGATTCTTAAAGTGACTCCTGACCCCCCACCCCATAAGCAGGGCACTCACCTCGCAAGGAGCTGCTGGCTGACCAGAGCGGGATGCTGTTCCGCTTCTGATAAAACAGTATGTAGGCCCCTCTAGTGTTGACCTCATCTTCTTGAAGTGGTTCCACTGTGCTGTCATCATAGCTGTACCACTGGCCATCCAGAGAGTTCCGGCAATAGGCTGCAAAGGTCCAAACCCCAAGTCTCAATCATTCCAGCCCCAAAAGTGACAAGGATATTTCCCACTGGCAGAGCTGAAAAATGGACATGCTTAAAGTACAATGAGAAAAACAAAATCCATTTGGGGCCAGAAATGAATTCTGTGGAATCAGAAAAGATTGATAGGTTATCTCCCAGATTCTTACTAATAGACTAGGTTACTGTAGGTTGAACTGTATCTCTTACTTGGCAATAATGCCAACATTCACCCTGTTTTTTCTGACCAGTTTCAAAATGCACATCTCTAGGTTGGTATGCAATATGAGAAAGGATGAAACTCGCAGTGGGATGTACCTCTTCCCCATCGTGATTCTCACTGCCTCCCTCGCAATGATGACAAAATATCCTCTTCATGCCCTCTGATCTTAGCAAATACCACTAAAACCCACTGATCAGGAAGTTAGCCAATTTTTCCTATAATGGGCCCATGAGCAAATACTTTAGGCTTTGTGGGTCACATATGGCCACATTCACTCTTGGCCACATTCTTGCTCTTCTTTTTTTGCCACCTTTAAAGTTTTGGGTTTTTTTTTTTTTGTAAAAGAAATGTTTTGGTGGTACTAGGGTTTGAACTCAGGGCCTCAAGCTTGCTAGGCAGGCGCTCTACCACTTGAGCCACTATGCCAGCCCTAAAAATATTTTTTTAAATGTATGGGCTATACAAACACAGGCCCTGGACAGGACATGGCCACAGGCCATAACTGGCTGACCCTACACTAATCTGAGCCAGCCACTGGGAGCTCATCTTTGCTCTTCTTTTCCTTCCCACTACATCCTGTCCAAAAGCCATTCTACTTCTCAAACATGTTTGAATTATTGGCCATATCCAGCCAGTATGTCTTTCACTTGAGTTCCAGAAACATCCTACAAACTGGAATTCCAACTTCCACTCTTATTCCCTTCCACCCATTCTCCCATCAAGTGATTATTTCGTCTTATACACAAACTTATGTCATTACTCCTCTACTTAAGTATTTAAAATTTTCTGAAAATCCTTGGACTCTTCAAAGCAACAGTTTATTTCTCCATGCTAATGAGCTGACTGATGGCTGGCAACCCCTAGGTGGCTTCAGGATGGGGGCCAGTGACCAGAAAATCCAAGGCAGAATTCACAGGTTGGGACTTTCAACTAATGAGACAGAAAAACCAAAGTCCAGAAATACACCCAAAAATAAAAATTGAATATCTGATATGGTAGATGGCATCTCAAGGAACTAAGTTGACCTTCTCAGTTAGTGGCCAGAGAAAACTGGTGCCTTCAGGAGGGAAAAAATTAGGTCCCTGTCCCTCCAAAGTATCAAAAAATTCCAAAGATCCAAATGTTAAAAAAAAAAGACTAAAACTGAAAAAGTACTAGTAGAAAACACAGAAAAAATACTTTTAAATCTTAAAAAAGTTTTCTAGTCATGACCAAAATCCAAGGTCACAAAAGAAGCAATGTACAATTTGACTACCTGGAATAAAATAAAATGAAAAGCACCTGCATGTCAACAAGTGACCCCAGGAACAGTCAACTGGCAGCATTACACGGAGACCATTAGGACCCACTGAAAAGCAGTCAAAGGAGATGGACAGAAAAAGACCCCGAGACATATGAAAACAGGCTCGAGCTTACTCCATGTAGAAGCTGAACACTGTATTTATGCTGTGATACTATTCCCCCCGCAGACTGGCAAAAATCCAAAGATTTCTAGCACACTCTACTGGAGATGGTACAGAGAAACAAGCCTCCTCTTCCTGGTGGTAGAAGTGCAAATTCCTACACTGCTTTGTGCAGGACAATTTATTAGATTTGTCAAAATGCGAGCTTAACTAGGCATGCCTAGCACTTGGGAGGCAGGAGGATCACAAGTTCAAGACCATCCTAGGCTACATAGGGAGTTCAAGGCCAGCCTAAGCTTCATAGAGAACCCCTGTCTTAAAAAACCCAAAGGCTGGGGTGTGGCTCAGTGATACAGCACTTGTCTAGCACGCATAAAGCCTGAGTTTGATCCTTAGAGCACGGCAAAAAAATAACCACAAACCATGCTATCTCTATTCTGCGAATGGGATACCACCCTACCCATCGACTTGTAAATGTAGCAAACAGCAATATTTCTAATAGCAAAAGAATAAACCAGCCAATGTCCACCTACAGGGTGGACAATGTACTTAGTACATTGATGCATCTAATCGATGCACTTACAGAAGGTGGGGGAAGTGCACTATAAATCTACAAAGACTGCCAAGATGGACTATAAGGGAAAAAGAAAAGACCAGGTGCATCACACACAAAATAGTAATTTTGCTTAAATTAGGGAATGGAGGAGAAATACGTGAAACAAATAATCAGGTGCCCATGACAGCACAGGATGGAAGTATACATGAGAAAGTACTAAAAGTGGTTACCCTTGAATGCACAAGGGACAAATGATGGGCAAAGATGGAAATGAAACTTTTCACTGCCCATCTTTTTTGGGCTGTGCAAGTTTTGTAATATAGGAATGCAACACACAGCCAACATATATGAAATGAAACAGAAGGCATTTCAGGCTCCTAGAAATGTACATTTCTGAAATGTTATTGACCATACTTCTAGAAAACAGAAAGGAATGAACTTTCAGTGTCAAAAGACAATGGAAGAGAAAGCAAGAGCTCAGACTTTGAGAGTTCAGCAAGCAGATGGAGTGGTGGTACCCCACAAGCTTAGGGAGTGCAACTCAAAGAGCCTTCCAGGGATGGGGGACATCAGGAAGGGAGCCATTCACCAGGGTGCACCCCTAGAGGCTCAGGACTGGAGGTATCATGTACCACAAAAGGCTAGGTCAGGTGAGCTAAAAACAAAACCAGGATGCTTTGACAAAGAAACCTAAGACAAGGAGGAGCACTTATAAGTTAAAATGGAAACAGCCACAATGAAAACCTGCAATAACCTGGTTACAAGATGGAATTGAGCTAATCTCCTAGGAAATGGAAAATGAGAGAAAAAGGGAATGAAAGTCAGAGACTATCAGAAAGCGCCTGGTTTCCTAGGGCTGCCGTAACAGGTCACCCACACTCACCACCCAAAAGAATTCAGGAAGTCAAAAATCTGAGCAAAGTCTCACTGGTCTAAAGTCAAGATGTCAGCAGGGCAACATTCTGACCTCTTGACTCGCTCCCAGGGAGTCTGCTTTCCCATCCTTCCCAGCTTCCCAGGCTGCCCACATTCCCTGGCTCCTGGCCCCCTTCCATCTTCAAAGTTGAGCTTGCATCCTTCTCACCTGTACCACTGACTTTCCCACCTCCCTCTTCACACTGAAAGGACCCTGTGATCATACTTAGCCCACCCAGGCAATCTGAATCTTAATAGACGATCAACCACCTTGACCGCCCCCCTCCCACCTTGCAGGGTAAAGCAACATTGACAAGTTTAGAGGCTTAGGATATGGACATATTATTTGGGAGATCATTATTCTAACTACCACAGACGGTTGAAGTCCACACAGACACAAAGTAGTACAACGTAATCTGAAATCCACAATGCTCCAAAATTCAAAACTTTCCCCCTGCCCCGGGCAATATTGGGGTCTGAATTCAGGTCTTGCCCTTGCACTCTACCACTTGAGTCACACCCCTTTTTACTTTTAAAGTTATTTTTTGGATAGAGTCTTACATTTTTTCACAGGCCATGTGAAGTTACATCCTGTAAAATTCCAGAGCACCAGTGAAAAAGAACCTGGAAACTTCCAGGAAGAAAAGCAGATCCCAGGCAAAGGTACAGAAATGAAAGACTGTCCTGTCTCAATAGCAAGACCCTATTCCCCATGGAGCATATCTGTTCAAAGCCTGTGGGACGGTGATTGATCTATGAATCAGTCACAGAACTCTATATCCAACCAGGCAGTCAATCAGTGATGGGAATAAAGGTTCTGACATGCAAGGACAAAATGCCACGCTTCCTTTATTAGGAAGCTTCTAGAGGGTGTGAGCCCCTAAATCAAGAAGGCTGTGCTCATCTACAGCACCCTGTGTGATTTGGAGACTTTTTTCATGTTGAAAGTCTGTCATCTCTTCAGGACCCTGAAGCCAAGTATCTCAGATTGGACCTCTGACTCTGCCCATATAGCCAGAGGTGCAGAGTTTTCATGAGGAAAGAGATGCTGTGAGGTGCACAGATGAGCACCAGGCACATCTCAGACCTCACGGTGGCTGCACTGGCTGCATTCAGCAGGTGAAACGACAAAACCCAAGTTCTAGTTGTCCTTATTTTCATCATTCATGATTGTATAGGTTCTAATTCAACTATAATGCTCTTTGTTTAAAAAAAAAAATATCTGAGCCTAGCCAGGTACTGGTGGCTTACATCCGTAATCATGGTTCTAGCCAGCCCAGGCAAAAAAGTTCTCTAGACCCCAGGTCAACAGAAAAAGCTGGGTGTGGTGGCATTCATCCCAGCTATGGCAGGAACTGTAAAGCAGAGGATCAGGGTCCAGATTAGTCTGGGAAAAGAGTGAGACTCTATCTCCAAAATAGCCATAGATGGGCTGGCAGAGTGGCTCAAATGGTAGCGCCACTCTGCCAGCCTATCTGGCCTTGATAGCCCATCAGGCCTATCAAGTGCGAGACCCTGAGTTCAAACCCCAGTATTACCAAAAAAAAAAAAAAAGTAGGTGTAACAAAATAGCCAAAGAAAAATGGGCTGGAGGCATGGCTCAAACAGTAGAGTACTTGCCTAGCAAGCACAAAGCCCTGGGTTCAAACTCCAGTACCACCAAAAAAAGAAAAAAACCTGAAACTAATACAGCAAGAGAGATGTCTCCCAAGATATATAAGGGTCTCAAGGGATTTCTGCTGAGCCATTTTTAGCCCACAAAAGGGGGACTGGGGATGTGGCTGGACAGAACAGTCCTCAAGGCCATGAAGATGGCAACCCCTCTTATCTGGAGCAGGACACTGGCAGAAGATCGGGAAGCACCACAATGCAGTCTAAGAGCAGCTGTGGCGTCCACGGTTCCACGGTCATCTTTGGTGTGATTGGACCAGCCCTATCCTCCAGCCCTCTGTCCATCCACGTGGTGCTTAGCCTGCTGCTACGTCCTTGTCTCTCTCTGCATGGGCATCAGTACTGCCCTGTAATGGCAGAGGCCATTACATGTCCTCAGCCTATCAGAATCATAAGCATCATATAGATTAGCCCCCACTAATATCTACAGTGGATGCTCAGCTCCCGCTGCCAACAGCCACCTACAGGCTTCCCGGGATCACTATGATGCCCTGGTGAGGAAGAAGCAAAGAATGCCGGGAAGCGATCAGTCATATCACTATCTTCAGAGCACTTACAGGGATGACTATGAACTGCTGCGAGTTGCACCGCATTTTGTCTTTCTATTCATCTACTGCTCCAAGTTCACCAGACAAATAGAAACTGAAAATACCCCACAGGATAAAAACATCCCAACTCTGGCATCAGCTCCACAGATGGGCCCAGGTCCCCTCCCCTCTTGCACACACCCTGGTGTTCTTTGGTTGAGGAGTCAGCCATGCTGAGTGCCAAAGGGAGCTCAGCATTCAAGGAGCGCCAATTCTGGAAGAATCGTGAGGCTCAGGCCACAGCCGAGACCTGTGGCCAGGGCTGCTAGTGCAGAGAGGCAAGGCTCACCTGTGTAATGCCCACCTTGCAGACTGCCATGGTGGTTGCAGACGGCATACAAGTCATACAGGAAGTCCAGCGAGTAGGTGGTGGGCAGAGGGGCCGCCTGCTTCCAGGAGGGCCAGGGGACTGGCAGTGGCTTGGAGTTGGTGCTCCTCTGAGCTACATGGGGAGTCATGTTGAGTCCAGCGAGGGGAAACTTCACTAGCGTGGAGAGCTTGTTCCTTCGCTCTCCCACTTGACAGAACCTTTTGAGGTGGATGATGAGAATGTCAGGCAGGGTCCACAAACTCAGCTTCACCATGCCCTGCTGGAGGACTTTGCAGTGGGGGCATTTCCATGCATCGTCCTGGGCCAGCTGGAAAGGAAGACACCAGGACCATGAAGCCCCTGTGGCACACTGTCAACCCACCACAAGGCAGCGAGTCCCCTTCCCAGCCAAGGAGTGGACCACAGGGCAGGACCTGCTCCTCCTTGGTATAGGACTGAAAGCATTCATCCAGGGTACAGCTGTGCTGCTGGTGTGCCTGCTGCTGCCGCCACACGCTATCTGCATCTTGAACCCGCTCCTCCTGGAGGCTCCCAAACAGGCTGTGTGGAGAGAAAGGACACCATGACATTCAGGGCTGCCCCTCTAAGAAGGATCTCACCTGTCTCTCCTCACAGCAAACCTGGTGGTGGAAGGCATCAGGCAGAGGAAGCTGCAGTGCCCTCCCTACAGGTTGTGGAGAACCTCCTGCACCTCAACTTTGGGCTCACTGTATCTCACAGGAGTCATCTGTCTTCCCCACCAGCTCAAGGGACTGAGTCCTGGGCTTATTCATTTCTATTTTTCTCAGCCCAGCACAAGATTTACCTCCTAGTAGGTGATAAATAAATACTTTGTTGGACTGAAAAATGTCCTTCTACAAAGTATGGCTGACACACATGGAGTATAGGCACAGTAGAGTAGTGAAGACCCTGTACTAGAGCCAGGTAGCCTGGGTTCAAATCCCAGCTCTGCATATACAAGCTGTGTGACTTTAGCAATTGCTTACTCTCTCTGTGCCTTGTTTTCCACCTGTGAGAAATGTGGAGTATGGTAGTACCTAGCTCATAGTACCCACACATAGGGTATGATGAAGATTAAATAAACTATTAAGAGAAAAAAATACAACAAAGTGCTCAGAGCAGTGAATGGCATGAGTGAGGGTGACAAAGGCCCTTGCTACTCCTAACACTGCCACCCACACCATCATGATGACCATGACGTAATCATGGCTGTTCACCTGTGGACACTTCTCACTGAGGTCTGTGAGAGGGATGAATCACAACCCATGGAATATGTGTGCACACTACCTTTCAAGCATACAGAGGGAAACTGGGTCCAGGGAAGGTTTTTGGACACAGGCAGGTCCTGCCTCACCTCTGCAGGAGGCAAAATTCATTAACTCACCGCTCCTTGGCAGAGCTATTCCACTCTACAGCCAGCTTGATGTGCGGGGGACCTCCCGGCCTCCTCAGGTGCAAAGCCCTGAGGAGAAAATGAGGGAATCCATTAGAAAACATGGAGCTCCCTTCCCACAGCTCTGCAGGGCTTAGTGGTCTGTGGTCCTACCAAAGAAAAACACCCTAACATGAACAGAAACTAAGGGGAGATACCTGGGGGGTTCCAATTCTGCAGAAGGCTTAACTCTAAGCCTGCTTCTTTGCATCTTCCCTCATGCCCTTGGGAGGTGGGAGCTCTAAGCCTTTTGCTTACTATGAGGACACATATCAACTGTCCCATTGTTGCCCCAACTATCTTCTCTCAGTGTCTGCAGCGCAGCTCCACGTGAGTCTCCCCACACAAATACCCAATACTAACGAAGCCCTAGCAGAGTTGCTAACTGCCCCCTCACCACTACAGGGGACACACAACCTAAAAAAAAGGCCTTCTCCTTCCAAGCCCTCCAATATACAGAAAATCTCAGGGGCAACGTATGCGTCTTCCCAACTGCTGCCGTTCAGCTCATTGCAGAAGAGGCTGCTCAGCCTTGAGGCAGAAGAGATGGGAGTGGAGGGTGGGAGGTTTTACCCTGAATCAATAAGCCGATAGAAGTGGTGGCCAAATTCACACCCAAGAGACTGTTTAAAATTTGTAGTAAAATAAAAGGTGGAAGTCAGATGAGTCCAGAACTGTCACCAAGATGATTCAATAGTGGGTTTGGAGCTCTCATGAAAGACACAAAATCCTGTGGAGCAGTACCAGGGGCTCTGGGGTAGAGCTGCAGCACCTTCCTGTGTGCCCCTCCTCCTCTCTCTAAAGACATAGGAGAACTAAGCTAAGAGAGGTTGCTGCTTGCTCTTCTCCTCCCTCCCTCCTTCCCAAGAAAGAGAAGAAGCGCCTTTCCTGATTGATGGATTGGGAGAAACCACGGAGCCACACGCTCACCCCTTCCTCTCCCTGTACTAAGCCTTAGCAGGTTGGCTCTCCCTCTCCTGTGCCTTGAGCTCCCTGGAAGCAGTTCTGCCCCTGAAATGAGACACACCGGGGAGCCCTAGACCTAAACTTCTTCCTTTAGGACCCTCAGATTCCCCATTTCCACCATAAAAGAGGCCTGTAATGGAGCTCTGCTTGGATGGTAGGTTAGGGGTGATTTAAATTGGGGGGTGAGAGTCCTAGTCCAGTAGGACTCCTTTCTCTTCCCTTACCTGTCAAGTGCCCAGTGACAGAGGGGCCGGACTCCTTTCTCTTCCCTTACCTGTCAAGTGCCCAGTGACAGAGGGGCCGACTCTCCTGTGGGGATAAGTAGCTGCAGGCCAGGGAGAGTCCCACAACCCGGATGGAGAACAATGACCCCAGGTCCTGACAAGACAAAAACAAGAGGACAGCCATCATGTAGTCCCTGTGTGATTTAAATTACTCTTAAGTGGCACATAAATTAATCAAAAGTACAGTCCCTTTTTTATCATGTATTTTGACTTTTCCCTTAACAATTGATATTTAAAATCAAAAGATATAAAGGCTTCATTTTTTTTTGAAGAGTCACAAATTATCTTTTTGTTGTTGTTGTTTTGCTTTCTGGGGAAATACTGGGCCTCATGCTTGCTAGGCAGGTCTCTTGAGGCCCAATCACTTAAGCCACACCCCAGCCCTCACACTCTTTTAACATAGTAATCTAACACTATGTTTGACATGTTGAATCCTCCCTCTCAAATGAACATACTGTATTTAAGAACAAGTATTTAACTGCAATTGATTTACTGGTATAGTAAATGGAAAATAAGAACAATTATTAATTAATTATTGATAGTTTAACCTCCTTTATTAAGATGATTAGCACCACACATAAGGCAATTATCTAAAAGCAAATTCATGTGTTTTATATACCATATGCAAAATAATATCTCAAAGCAAGTACATAAAGAGATTCCACCCTAGGTCTTCAGATCACTGGAGGCTTGCCTTCACAGGGACTGTGGGAGCCCAGCCCATCTTCACTCTCCCTCTGCTCCACTTGGAGATGTGATAGTTCCCCTCCTATACAGGTTCCTACCACATGTGCCACCATCTGCCACCCTCACCAGAAACGAGTCCATGCAGGCACCACATCTTTGAACCTTCAAAACTGAGCTGAATGAGCCTTTCTTCTCATATGTCAGATTCCTTGGGTATTCACTGTAGTAATGGGAAACTGACTAGTGCAAGGATCATGACAATGAAGTTTAGAGAGTTTGCATATCTACCTGGACTATTACCACATTCTGGATGATTGATGGTTTTCAGCAAAGAGAAAATAAATGGCTGGAAGCCAGCTGACTTCAGTTTTGACTCAGGGTTGACCTTGGGAGGAGGTACTTCCTAAGAGGAATATTAACTTTAATCTGGGGGAGAACACTCTTTCCTCTGTCATCTCTAATTGAGCCTTGCTGTTTGCATGGCAAGACCATCCATCAACAAGGCCCCAACAACTGTGTGGAGGCAGCTGACCAGGCCTGTGCACAATGGCCTCTCACACCCAGGTTTATACAGGGACCACAAAAACATTCCCACCATAATAAATCTTTTCTTCATAATTCCTGAAAATTAATTCTCTCTAGCAAATTGTTAATTTTTTGAAACATTTTCCTGTCCTCTATTCTTGGCTAAGGAGGTTCATTTTAGAACCTTCAATATATGTTCACTATGTTTAATCTCTTCAGTTCAATGTTGAAAATTCTGAATATATTCACTTAAATGATTACCACATGTAACCAATATTTAATAAAGTATTAGAAAAATTATGGGCTGGGTGCCAGTGGCTCTTGACTGTAATCATAGCTACTTGGGAGAGTGAGATCATGAGGATCAAAGTTCAAGGCCAGCCCAGGTAAATAGTTTTTAAGACCCCATCTTCAAAATAACCAGAGCAAAAAGTGGACTGGAAGTGTGACTCAAGAGGTAGAGCACCTACTTTGCAAGCATGAAGCCTTGAGTTCAAACTCAAATACCACACGAAAAAAATTATATTTATATATGTTAAATAGGTGGGCTAGCCTAAGAGCCTCCGAACCATTTGGAACTCATTATTCCTACAGAAAATCATGCCAACCACACATTCACTAATGAATCTATGGCCAACTTGGAGGTTTCCTGTATTTGAATTCTGTTCACCCTACTGAATGCTTGACCAGTTCCTAAAACTAAAATGACTATATAGAGACAGAGAAGCAAAGATATGTGTGTGACAAGGTAAAGAACAAGAGCAGCTGAGATAAATGTTCACATGAAAGTGGTTTCATCCACTTTCAACAATCAGTAGCCCACAGTTTGGGGTATGGCAACCGCTCTTACTGCATATCCTGACCTACTTGTAGAGAAGTTAGTTTCTAATTTGGGCACTGTGGTAGATCGGCTCTGCAGTACAGTGAACAAAACCCCTTAGAGATAAAGGTTGATATAAATGTAGTGAAGGTCTTTAACAAAGTGGACTTGGTGTAAACCCTAAGTCAAACGTATGCTTTTTTTTTTTTTCCTGAGCAGGAAGAAATATCACTTTTGAGGAATTTTCTCTGAAAAGTGTTCAGTATATCCCCCAAATGAAAGGTTCTTATAGTTGGGAAGAATCGAGATTCTGACGCTACTGACTGACCTGTCCTTAAAATTTCAACTCCTTCTTGCCAGGCAACCATCAGAATGGCTTCTGATATTATAGGAGCTAAAGAACAATAGCTTTATAAGTACTAAAAATCAATGATTTTTTTTCAATTTGAACTCAGGTCCTGACACTTGCTAGGCAGGCATTCTACCACTTGAGCCATGCCCCCAGTCCTAAAAATAATTTTTAATTTTTTTTTTAAATTCGGAACTATCAACCTGAGAATAAGAACAAGGCAAGAAAGTGTTTTCCCTTGAGTTGTTAATCTCAGTTTCTCAAAAACTGGATAAGCTTTTACATATAGACATAATCATCAATTTAAATTTTACACAAACTTTATCTCAAGTCCCTTGAAATTTTTATGTAAATGTATAAATTACAATGTATTACAATATTCTATCCTCTAGGAAAACCACAGAAAGCCATAAAAGTACAAAGTTGAAAATAATGTAAACACTGCTCTTATTTCTGATGGTAGCTGGGAAGATATAGCAAGAAAAGGCTTCATTCATGAGATGTTTTGTGAGACCACAAAGATTAAAATGTCATAGGCTATAAAATGGTTACTTCTTTGCACATAAATCAAAGTTGTTTGATCAAACCATGTGACCACTCACTCTCATTAACAGCAAATCGTTCCCTCTCCTGACTAACCCGATTCTACCCTCTTCACACTTACCTGTGTCGGGGCCTCTGTCCTCATGAGACAGGAGACCTTGCTGAGAATACACTGTTGAAGTTGAGCCCAGGAAATAGTTCTGTCTTCCCTTACCAGGAAGGGTGGCCCAAACCTGAAAATCCAAGACCTTAGATGTTAAAATATCACAATTTTGTTGTTGTTGTTGTTGCAGTACTGGGGTTTGAACTCAGGGCCTATACCTTGAGCTACTCCACCAGTCCTTTTCCATAACGGGTTTTTTTGAAATAGGGTCTTATGAACTATTTGCCCAGGCTGACTTAAAACTGCGATCCTCCTGATCTCTGCCTCCTGAGTAGCTAGGATTACAGGCATGAGCAGCCACTGCCCAGTTCACAATATTTTAAAAGTGAAAACTTCATTCTGTTTTTATAGAATAATCTCTTTTCCTCCTTTTCCCTTCCCCCAATATTTTCTGGCTATTCTTACCAGTTTATATTCCAAATAAAGTTTAGAAACATTTTATTAATCCAAACTTATCTTACTGGAATTCTCTGTTTTGGTGCTGGAGATTGACCCAAGGCCCTTGTGCTTGCTAAGCTTGTGTGTACACACTCTACCAGTGGACACACCCCAGCCCAGAATTCTATCTGTTAAACACCTACTTGTATTTTAATTTCAGTTGACAAATAATAATTATACATATATGGGATACAATGTAGTGTTTGAACACGTGTATACAATGTAGAATGACCAAATCAGGGTGCTTAGCATATCCATCCCCTCAGACACTTCTCATCTCTTTGTAAATACTTTATTTGGGCTGTGGATATAGCTCATTTGTACAGCACTTATCTTGCATGCCCAGGAGCCTGGGTTTTATCCTCACCACCATTCCAGTAAGAATTTGACTCAGGCTAGGTAAGAAATGTATCTGCTTTTGCATATTTGCAACATAAGTGCTCATGTTCCTAAATTCTTTCATTAATTCTAGTCACTTTCCAGTTTGTGATTTTCTGCAAATAGCGATAGTTTTCTTTGTTTTTCTTGTTGCGTTTTGTGGTCTGTCTTTTCTTTCTGTGACGGTCTCACTATGTAGCCCAGGCCTGTCTTCGATCTTATGGTCCTCCTGCCTCAACGTCCTGAGTACCTGGGTTTACAGGCATGGATCAACATGCCCTACTTTCCTCTTTTCTTCTAGCCAGTTTCATTGCCCTGGGACTTCTAGCCCTTACAGCACAATATAAAATAATAGCAGTAAGGACAATGATAATTGTTCTGCAATTAATGGGAGAGCTCTGATGTTTAATTAAGAATGCTAGCCATCTGCTGAAGGCAATTATTTCTAATTGTCTCAATTAGAAAATACCCTTATTCCCTTCTCCTAGTTTATTAGCCTTGGGAATAGATATTTAATTTTATCAAGTTAGAATTATTCTACACAGAATCCCAAGTACCGGTCTACAAATCCCAGGCATCACGTGAAAACAGGATGAAGTTACACATACCTGCTGGCTTGCTGCCCTGACCCCACCAGGTTACAGAAGAGGATAAGCACCTTGTTGTCACTGTGAAGGGACTGGGAGAATCGCTGACCCTCACCAGCCGCCAAGCATGGGGACATGGACAGACTGGATGGAAGAGCTAGAAGAGAGAGAATGGTATGCATATCCTTAAAAGATCTTCTTTGCTGGATCAGAGCCTGGGCGTTTCCTGCCCTTTCTCTCTGAGCATCTTTCACCATGGTGCCATCATGGAAATCACCATGGGCTTTTCAGGAGATGAGAAAACTCATGGCATTTGTGCCATCTGACATCTGGCATACGAAGGTCATATGCATGGCAGTGAATTTGCAATTGTTTTCCGGCCATACTCTCAAAATAAGGGCCTGGGTTTAACTAGCAATTTCCAAAGCAACCTGAAAAATACTCTAAGATGATTTTGGTTGCTTTTACATCTTGATCCAAGAGCTCAGACCCATCCATTGTCTTAGAAAGTCAACATAAGAGCACAGAGGAGGTGACCATCTTTTATCACAGTGGAAAGAGGGGGGGATTTAACTATTCTCCATTTCCAATCAGTACTGAAATTTTTATTTTCAATGAAAATATGTCATCAGTGATTGAATTTGAAATGAGGGCTTGTTTCACAGACTGCAACACAGTCAAGGTCAATCAATATTTTGCTCCAGATTCCAACGCCAAGATTCAAGAGTAGAAAACATCTGGATACCACCAAACTCTATACTATGTCTTTTCCCATACATACATACCTGTGATAAAGTTTAACTTTTAAATTAGGCACAAGAGGAGATTAACATCTAATAACAAAATAGGATAATTATAACAATATAATTTAACTGTAAAAACGTTATTTAAAACTTATGAATTGTGGAACTGAGGTTAAAGTTCAGTGGTAGAGCACTTGCCTAGCATGCATGACACCCTGTATTTGATCCCTAGCATAGAAAAAAAAACTTTTAAATTATTACTTCTATAATTTTTCATATAGTATTTTTAGATCGTGTTTGGATATGGCTATCTGCAGAAAGCGAAGACACAGGGAAGTGGAAGCTGCTGAATGTTGGACCACTAGCACATGGTCCTTTAAATATAGGCCTTGGAGACTAGCTAATGGGGCCAAAATATATACTGATGTCCAATGAGTGCTGGTTAGGAATTGACTGTGTGAGCCAGTCTGAGGTTTAGGAAAAGGAAGCATGCATTAGGAAGTGGCATTATTAACAAAACAGTCATTTACCAACCTTTTTCTGGCTATCAGCTGCTCATAATTCAAACACAGACTTTGAGTCATAAGTCTTGAAGACAAAGATTACCCTGAAACCTACATTAAATAGTGGTTCTCACGGTGAGGTCCCAATCATCAGCAGCAGCATCTCCTGAGATCTCGTTAGTTATGTAGACTCTCAGGCCCCATCCTAGGCTCAGAACTTCTGGGACAGGGCCAAGAAATTTACTTTAATAAGTCCTTTGGGTGACTAAGAACCCTGGTATTAGCAGAATAACTTTTAGTATCAACCATCTATATACCAAATGCCAGAGAAAATAAGCCTGACAGCTCCAAAGGGGAAAATTAAATGTTTTATGCCTTTATACCCAAAAAGTACCTCCCTAATCCTGTATCTCATGATATCTAAGTAGAACTGTGCAAAGCACT
Source organism: Castor canadensis (assembly GCF_047511655.1). Classification (NCBI taxonomy): domain Eukaryota; kingdom Metazoa; phylum Chordata; class Mammalia; order Rodentia; family Castoridae; genus Castor; species Castor canadensis. Next base: position 53,624,958 of record NC_133396.1, on the reverse strand, counting down.
ATTGTACCAGAGAGTGTCCCCTGGCCAGGGGACGGAGGGACTTGGAAAGCATACACGATATCTCCCTCTGCAATGGAATTCAGGTCCTCTTCATCAAAGAAAGACCGCTGGAATCCACTGGGATAGAGTTCAACCAAAATCACCTGCAATAAGAAGGATCATTTTCCCTCTTGATTTCTCAAGGAGAACCTAACAGATAAGAAAGCAGAAAGTGGCTGAGAGTCTTAAAACTCCTTTATACCCTTTCTTTTTTAAGGAAGGTGTATCTGTACATTTTAAATAATAAAATAACAGTATGCATAACAATTAGATTTATCACAAACATTTCAAATGCAAGAACAACAAAAAAGTGAAAAGCTAGCGTTCTATACCCAGCTAAACTATCATGGAAACATTAGCATAAAATAAAGCTCTCTTCAGATAATTTTTTTTAAAAATGTTTACCACTAACAGAGCTCCACTGAGAAAGATGCTACTAACCTTTTCCACATTTTGTCATATATGAAAAGTAAGTTCATGGAATATGGTAAACAGGAGATAATTTCATAGTAAAGAATGAGCCTTGGGGATCCCAGCTGTTCCAGACCCAACACAACATCTCAGTACATGTAATTCATATAACTAATTCCAGGCATACAGGCTGGGAAGTGCTTGTGTAAAAGACACATTTCAGGATTTAAAAAAAAAAAACAACTGAGCCACACCTACAATCCCAGCACTCGGGAGGCAGAGGCAGTAGGATCATGACTTCAAGGTCAGGCTGGGTTATAGAGTGTAACCCTGCCACAAAAAGATGTAATACAACAAAAATTTTAAAAATGAATCAGAAGGAAAACTTGATTTGTAAGAAGAAATGATGAGTCAAAGAAAATGTTAAACACCGGTAAATGTAAGCATTCATTGAATATGTAAAACTACAATACTATTACTCCTACAAGTGGGAGAAAGGGGAGGAGGAATTATAGTACAAAACAATGATAATTGCTATCTAAGATAAAAAGATATCAAAAAGGTCAAAGGGAAATTAAAGCGTACCAAGATCTTTGGGTTGTTTAAGAAGATTAACATTAAACTGTATTAATTATTCATGCTGACATTTTAATAATAAACATTGAAAGAAAAAAATGTAAGGTGTCTGTCCCAAATCAGAAGACATAGAAAAAATACATCCAAACATCTCCATGACATAGACAAAATAAGCAGAATAAATGTGCCAATTAAAGAAAATGAAACAGCTGAACATGATGACACATCCCTATAATCCCAGCACTTGGGAGGCTGAGGCAGGAGGACTGAGAGATGAAGGCAGCCTAGGTCACATAGTGGGTTCTAGGTCAGCCTGGAATGTACCAAAACCCTGTCTCAAGACAAACAAAACATTGAAACAGATTTTTAATTACAGTCAAAATGTTTATCCTGTACTAACATGAAGTGACTTCTATCTCCTTGAACAAACACATCTCACCTGCTCTCACATTCCTGACAGTCCTGATACTACTGGAACTCTCCCTCTCTCAGATTTCCTCCTTTTGATCGTTTACTACTGCCATTTCCCCAAATGTCTGCATTGTCTGTCTGTCTCTCTCTCTCTCTCACTCACACACACACACAGACACAAGACCGCCAGAGCACTTTAGAGTTTACAAACAAGATACATAATATTTTCCCCTATTTGTGATCCTCATAAAAAATGCTACAGGCAGCGACAGAGTCAGAGGGATTGGTGGGGTGGGGGTAGGAAGAAGTCCACTGGCAAAAAGACTCAGTAACCACACTGAAATTCAATAGCCCACAAACTTAAAATAAAAATGCTTTGTCATATGTGTGTTATACGTTAACAAAAAGGTCAAAAAATGTTTCTTTTTAATTTGAAAAAAATCCCACCATGAAGTCAGGGAAGTGTAAATTTTCCATTTTACAGTTAAGGAAACTCAGGGAGAACCAATCATTTGTATGGTCCAAGGTCAGAGAGCCAGAGAGTAATGGCATCAAAGTAGATCCCACCTAGAGCCAAGCCCACCTGCCACACTGCTTGTCATCACATCCCCACTGTCCCACTGTGTCCTAGGGCCCCTCCTGGCACAGTGAGTCCAGTCCTTCACCAAGACTCCTTAAAAATAAAACCGCACAGCCCCAAATGTCTCACTGTCCCACACGTCAGTTGCCATGTCAGTTCCTCGACTTCCAGTCACTGTTCCTTTGGGAGTAAAAATACAGAATAGTAGCTCAGGTTCTGGTATCAAACGCCTGCATTCAAATCTCAGCTCAGCCACTTCCTAGTTGTTTGACCTTGGACAAGTCACTGGACGCTCTCTGCCAGCACTTTTTGTCACTGGCAAAATATCTTCTTTACAGTGCTTGTGATCAAATCAGCTCTGACTACAAGCGAACATAAAGCTCACGGGATAACGGGGATAGTGACAAGCACTTAGGAAGCAAGACTGAGGTTAGCTACTATTGGAATTAGTCCAATCATAGTCACCATCACCTTCTTAGAAGGCAAAGTGTCCTTTGGTAGACACACTGAGTAATATAGGGAGAAGTCAGGAGCCCAGTCACCATGGACCCCAGGGACTACTAGTCAAACAGAAGCCTGTGAGTCATGCTAGAGTCACTTGGGTACCACACATTAGCTCAGGCAGTAGGCGCAGTCAGCATTCTGTCATCCAGTGACCAGGGCCCCACTCAACTCCATCACACCTCCTCTGCAGGGATGCCTCCTTCCTCAGCAACCATCTTCCTCAGGGTGGCCACTGTGCTGAGGATGGGCACGGCCAGGCCAACCCGCAGGAACCGCTGGCTCTTAGAGGGAAAAACCAAGGTGACGCTCAAGAATCTGGAAAACAGGAAGGGAACCACATCCTTAAAGGACCGACATGAATGGTCACCAACACCACAGACGATGGGGTCAAGTTCAGTACTTCATCTCTCCTTCTTGGTTGGGTTCCTGCACTTTGGGTACACTGCTGCCAGGTGGCAGTGGAGAGCCAAATCTCCCAAACTGCTTTTCCAGAGTTGAAAATACTTAAGAATTACTGCACATGCAGAGCATGTAATTCTTGTAGTTCCAGCACTCAGGAGGTTGAGGCAGGAGAATCGTGAGTTTGAGGCCAATCTGGGTTACATAGCAAGACCCTGATGCAATTAAAAAAAAAATCACAACACAGATCTCTGATCTCACGACTCTAATTGTTGAATAGATAATAAGTAAAAATGAACTGTGCAGTTTGAAAACTAAGCATCTCAGCTGCTTCTTACAGTATAAATCAAACCTATTGATGACTTTTCTCCTTTTCTTAATGAAACTTTCCCTCAGAAATCTGCTTCCATTTCCTACTACCCTCGCTGGTCCAGCAAGGCCCACTCTTGGGGGTAGGGGTGGGGTGGGGTTGGTGTTTCTGTAATATTCCATACTGTAATAATTGTCCAAGTTACACAACTAGTTAATAGGCTCTGCTCAGGTCTGTCCCAGTCCATGGTCTCAACCCCTGTCTTAGGTCCCATCTATCAGTAGACGTCACTGACAACAGTATAAACCATACTATCTACAGCATAAGCCAATGGTTACAGTTGAGGAGTAGACAGCACAGGACTTCAGACAGAAAGGGAGATTTAAGTTGCCAAGGAAGGCTTTGTGAAGACATTGTGTCTTCTGCTACATCCTAAACATGGAGGATGCCAGCAGGCAGAGGGTAGGAAAAGTGGTACTTGAGGAGGTGGAGAGCACAATGAAGAAATGCCTCTGCCTCAATGCCACCATCTCGGTGCCAGTGATGGCTCCCCACATATAAGCTCACTAAGGTTCCATGGCTCTGCAATTGGCTAGCTGCCTTAACACCACTGCTAAGTTGGGTTTCTAGAAGCAGGCTGCACTTTCTGCTTCTTATACAGCACAGTCTACTGCTCTCGTACCCAACCATACCTCTGCTTTATTTTGCTCCTTCAATAAACCATTTCCCACATCTTCACCAAGAAAACGGATTTTGAAACAAAGCAGGCAGCAATAGATTTGCTCTGGTTCGCCCCTGTCTGTTTGACCAAGTAATGTGGGCATCCATACCAGTTCCTGGAAAGGCCAAAGATCTAAACCTGGCAAGAGCATGGATACACAGGCATTCTGTCCACAACTCCTTCCTCAGCTAAAGAAGGGACAAGGTTCTCTTTCACTCTAATTGTCACATTCAAGAACTGAATGTCACCTGACTACATGACTGGTTTCAGAGAAATGCTGAGTAAGAAACAAAAGAGAAAAATGGCAGATGCAAGACTGCAAAACTCCCAGCAACAAGTGAAGGGGAGAGTCAAGGGCACTGGGCAAGAAGTGACACTCACATACCTCGTCTGGCGCAAAGGGATGGGAAGGGACACACACAGGAAAGGATCAAAGGTGTTGCTCTGTTTCAGGCAGTGGGGACAAGTCAAGGAAGATCTGCGAGGACAAAGAACAGAGATCAAAGTGTAATCACGCACAGTCCCTGGAAAAGTGAAAGGTAGAGTTACCACTGCATTCCAGCCCCAGCAGTTCCACTCTTAGGTATGTTCCCAGAGGAGCTGAAAACAGGTGTTCAGCTGAGTCTTGCACACAAATGTTGCTAACAGCCCTGTTCGAGGGAGCCAAAAGGAAGAAACAACCAAAATGTCCATCCACAGATAAACGGGTAAACAGAATGTGGTGTCCACACAGTGGAATGTAACTCAGCTGTAAAAAGGAACGAAGCCCTGTTACAATATAGGTGAATCTCAAAAACATGCTAAGTGCTTAGAAAGACCCCAGACATATTGTAGGATTCCATTTACATGAAATGTTCAGATCCAGTAATGCTGCAGAGACAGACAGCAAATTGGTGGCTGCTGGGGGGTGGGGGCAGTAATGGGGAAGGAGGGGAGCAGGAGGACTGCTCACTGGACTCCATACTCTTTTCCTGGGAGATAAAATGTTCAGGAGTTGAAAAGAGGTGGTGTTTGCACAGCACTGTGAACATACATGCCACCTAACTGTACACTTTCAAATGGACAACTCAGCTGGATGTGGTGGTGCATGCCTGTAGTCCCAGTGACTGGGGGCAGGGTGGGAGTTGCTGAGCACGGGAATGGCTTGGACCAGGAAAAATTTGTTTAAGTAAAATGGTTAATGTTATGTTACAAGACTTTCACCTCAAAAAGCAGGGGTGGGAAGTGGGGGGTGGGGAGAAGAAAGTTTAATCGTGTATTAACACACTGAGGATGGGAAGACTCACTATGACCCTCCAAACAGAAACACAATGTGCCAACTTTCCAGATGAAGGGGTCTCAGGACCGACCGTCTTTTCCCCTGGTTCTCAGCCTCCTTGTGGTACAGAATCACGCACACAAAGCTTTTAAAAAACCCAGGTGTCCAGGCTGACCCCTATCCCCCAGAGATTCTATTTCCCCAGAGCTGGCGAGGAGCCCAGGCAGTGTGAATTTATAACCCAGGCAGTGTGAATTTATAAGCTCCCTGGGTGACTTGTGCTCACCAGGTGGAGAACAACATGCAGTCCGCCCTCCTCATGGTACAGCTGGAAAACAATCAAGCCCAGAAAACAGCAGCTACTAGTGCGAGCTGACATTGGAACGGCACTTACTAGGAACTGAGTATCATTCTGAGCACTGGCCAGACATACACTAACCCACTTACTACCCATAACAATCAGCATTATACCCATTTTACAGAAGAGAAACCTGAAACCCAAAGACACAGAGCTCTTAAGTGACAAAGTGAGACTGTTTCCGGAGTCCTGCATCAGTATGATGCATCAGTATGATGTCAGTATGAGTGAGCAGGCGTGGCCTGTTTCAAGTAGATCTGCATACTGTTTATGTATATTCTTTCCACTCTTTTAAATTTAACACCCCTTTCCTTTAACACAGATCTCTGAAAGTGAAGTGCAGATTTCGTATTCTATGTGAGTGCTCCAGTTTTGTTCCCTTAATTGGACAATGTACTGTATTCTTTCAAGATAAAAGGAATTTCTGCACATCGTGTTACTTTTCCTAAAATCTGTGCTGACTTCCTCAGGGACACACAACAAGAACCAGCAGCAGCCAGGCTCTGGAAGGGCTCTTTGCACTGGAGGCCTTAATGGGGTAAGGTAGCAGGAAACCAGAGCAGGCATCAGGGCCAGGCTTTCTGAGTCCCTGAGCCAGGAGGATAAATGGTTCTGAAATCCCTGCAGTGTGAAAGTCAGCATGCTCCTTGCTTGGAGAGGTTAAAGTATCCGTTCCCATCCTCAGTGCCAGTCCAGCTCCATTAAACCACTGAGTAGACAAAAAAAGGAAAAAGCAGAGACCAGCAAGATGGTGAACATAGGGGTGCTACCCAAGATCCCTTGGGGAATCTCACCTGCTCATTGCTGATTGGCTCTTTTGGATACAAATTATCCAAATGGATACAAGTTATCAGGTCAACCATGATTTTTAGGAAACAGACCCCAGAGCCTCATGCACACTAGGCAAGTACTAGAGCTCAGTGGTTACTGAGCTCTACCTCCAGCCCCCAGTGCTCTAGGTCCAGTCTGACGCTGAATTGAATGCCTTTGGTAAGTTTCCCATTAGGAGAAGCAGTGTTTGGGTAACAGCAGTGTATCCAACAGCCAGTGCCAGCCACTGGGGACGTGGGCTTTGTGGATCTCTTCTGTGTTCTTCCAATCTGCTCCCACCTATAACCCACCACATTATCTCGGCACACAATAAGCCTAAAAGATGTATTTTTGTCCTTGGGAAATTTCCAAGTCCCCATTTCACATTTATGCAGATAAATGATAGAGAATTTTTTTTGTTGTTGACTTCTTCATCTTTTACAGCCTACTAAAACTAAGCCAATTTGCATTTTTTTCTCATACAGTTGCATCCTTATCAGACTGGTTCTAGGATATGACCTTTATATTAAGCTCCAAACCTGTATCAAAGCTCAAGAAAAGGGGGGGAGGGGGAACAAAAGAATGGGCTAATTTAATTAATTTATTTGTTTTGCAGTACTGCAGGTGGAACTCAGGGCCTCACACATGTTAATCATGTACTTTACCAGTGAACTACACCTATTCCTAATTTTATACTTAAAGAATGAAGAAAACAAATTGATTCCAAAATGAACTACAGAGATGATTGGAAGTACACCTACTTCTCAAAACTTGAGAAATGACAAGGATGAATGGGATCAACAGATCTGAAAAATGACAGAGGCAGCTTCATCTTTTCAGAAAACTCATAGGAATCCAGAGACCTGGGCTCAATCCCCAGCACCGTGGGACAAGGGGAAGGGAGGCTTTTAAGGGGAAACAGAAGAGGAAAAACCTCAGCATGCAGAGGCCTGTGAATTAACCCATAATTACACTCCATCTCCACTTCCATGAAGAAGTTGACACTATCTTAGGTAAGCCTCCTCCATGGAAACAGGCAAGGGGCAGCTGGCACTACGACTCAAGGGCTTGTCACTGCCACCAACCCCAGCACCACAGAAAATCACTTAGCCCTCCGTGGGATCATAACACTTTCATTTTATTTCAGACTCTCCTGCACAAAATGGTATTTTCAGCCATCATCAGCTCATTTTCAGCATGAACACCTTGCCTCTTACTCATCTTGCAGGAGAGAAATCTTCCAAAAGGGCACTGTGCCAGCTCAAATGTCACTTCCTCAGGAATTCCCCACTCCCAACTCAACCCCACACCAAGTCAGGCACCTGTAACATGTACTTCAAAGTACCCTCAGTTTTCCCTCCAAAGCATTCACTCTGGATTCACCCTAGATTCTCATCTTTCCCTCAGTCCCTCCAGCTCACACCCCTAAGGCCACTATCAAGTACTGTTTCTCTACATCCAAAACCTACTCCAAACCCATCCACCTCCCTCCCTCTCCACCACAACTGCCTCGGTTCTAACAACTCCCGCTTCCTGTCTGCCTCCCCCCCATTGCTCACAACAACCAATTCAATTGGTGAAGTAGACCACAGCCTGCTTTCACCTCTGCAGCAGCTCCTGTGCCCTTTCACTGAAACCCACCCTCGGATTGAAACCTGCCTTACTGGGTCCCTGCCTACCTCTCCGACTCCATCTCTTGCCCTCTTACCACTTGGTGGCCACCCTGGCCGTTCAGTCCCTCGAACTTGCCAAGATCACTCCCCCCTCAGGCCCTCTGCCTTTGCTATTTTCTCTGACTGGAATGCCCTGTCCCCGAGTATTCGAATGGTGGACTCCTTGTCACTCAGCTCTCAGCTCAAATGTCCCTCTGAGAAGAAGCCTTCCTGGCCATGTTATCTAATGTTGGCTGCCTGTCTGACTCCCAAGTTACTCCTATCACTCACTGAGCACTTGCACAACTTGTTGGTCAGCTAGTATATTGCCTAACCTACCACTCTGCTCCCCGCCCCGACCACAATAGAACCTGAGCTCCATGAGAACAGGGCTGAGTGCTGCTCATATCTCCAAGAAAAGAACTTGGTACATAGTGGGCACAAGTGAAATCTCTAGAGAACAGAAGAAATAATCTTCCCACGGCATCTCCAAGGCATTGGTTCCAGGACCCCCCCTGCAGATACCAAAATCCACCCATGCACAAGTCCCTTATATAAAATGGTGTCGTGTTTGCATATAGCCGATACATATCCTCATGCATACTTTAAATCATCTCTAGATTACCTAATTTAATGCTGAGCTACTTATTTCATTTTAACACACTATAAATGCTATGTAAAGAGTTGTAGCACTACCATTGTTTAGGAAACAATTACAAGAAAAAAAAATCTGTATGTGTTAAGTATGGATACAAAGTTTTCTAGTATCGTGGATCCACCATGGGTTGTATCTGAGGATGTGGAACCAGTGGGTACAGAAGGCTGACTATATATATCTATATAGATAGATAGATATACACATTTGGTTGTTTTTGTTGGCATCCTCTGCTTTGGACACCTAAGGATAAGACAGATTGCCCTATAAGTAGCTTCATGGCTAGTAGCTTTCAAGGTCTGCAGCCATGAAATCTAGGTTTGCTCTCTGTAAACCTCCCAGAGTGATACCACATCTCACTGGGATGAGCCAGCCTTCCTTTAGGAACAACAATGAAATTGAGGCTCATTCAGAAAAGACTTTTTTACTCAATATTCTCACCAAGCATGGAAAAGAATGCAGTGTGCACAGCTGCTTGGGTTCTATCTTCAAGGTCATCCCTCCCTGGGGTGGAGAGAGAGTGAGAAAACTTCTCACATGCTATGAGGTTTTCAGAGACTACTTGGCCTGACTACATACACAACCACCCTCAAAGACACATCCTATTTATTTATCAGTGATTACTGCATATAATTCCTAAATCAAGACAGTCTGTGGGCAATTTTAAGTGACCTCTCCAAACAATACAAATCCCCAGAAAGTGTGGAAGTAAATGGCCTGGAAGTTAGGGAATTCTAGAAAATTGGATAAGTTGTACTGTGCTTGAAGAGAAATAATTAAGAAAACCAACAGGAGAGCTAGGAAAACACTTCAGAGCAAAGAAAAGGAAGTGTCATCCAGAAGACCCAGCTGCTGGAGATGCAGCTCAGTGGGTGAGCACTTGCCTAGCTTATATGAGGCTCTGGGTTTCATCCCCAGCCCTGCAAAATAATAATAATGTAATAGACATATTGTTTTATCTCGTATGAATATACATTTATATCCATATATTATACCAGTATTGAATCAGATATTTTATTTTTATATAAGTATATAAGTATTTTAATACACTATTACATATAAATATGTTAAAATTATATACAAATAAATACATATGGACTCTAAAAACATTGATCTCATAGAAGTTGAGAGTACTGTAAATGAAACAATGTACAATAATAATGTGACAATTAAAAAAAAAAGTTGAGAGTTGTGGTTCCCAGAGGCTGGGGAGAGTGGGGATTGGGTGATGTGGAAAGGTTGATCAATAGATACTTAGTATCTATCGTACAATTGATACTTATTATCAACAGATACTGTTACCATCAACTAAGAAAAAGAAGTCCTGGTGAGCTATCACACAGTAGGGTGACTACAGATAATAATGTACTATAGATTTCAAAAAGCTAGGAGAACAGATTTTGAAAGTTTTTACCACAAGGAAACGGTTAAGTTTTTGAGCAGATGTGTTTAACCTGTTTTAAACATTATACAATGTACACACGTACTGAAACTCACGTGGTACACTCCATTTATATGTGCATTCTTCATGTTTTGTACAGTCAAAAATAAATTTAAAAAATAAAATTCAAATATTGATGCTCAAAAATAAATAAAGCTAGACACTAAGTGTCTCATGCCTTAATTCTAACTACTGAGGAGGCTGAGACTGGGAGGATGGGGATCAAAGGTCAGCCCCAGCAAAAAGCTCATCAGACCCCCCCCCCCCACCCTGCCAATCTCAACCAATAGCTGAGTGCAGTGGCTCGCACCTGTCATCCCAAGCTACATGGGTGGCTGAGATAAGGAGAATCACAATCTAGGCTGGCCTGTGCAAAAAGTGAGACCCTATCTCCAAATAAACAGAGCAAAAAAAGATTGGAGGTGTGGCTTAAATGGTAGAGAACCCGCCTAGCAAGTGTGAAGCCAAGTTCACACTTCAGTACCACCCAAAAAAATAAACGAAGACATCCATACACATATGGGCAAGCATCTCACCTAAAGGAGGTTTTCTGTACCAATAACTTTCCCTCAAGCCTGACCTCTGTGCTTATGCCCACCTATACCTTGTATTTGTTCTTGTTGATCTTCCCACACACTGGATCCTGTTTGTTATTCAGAGCCTGTAAAAAAGCACACCTCCAGCAAGAGGCCCAAGGAGGGAGGGTTCTCCTCTTGTCCTTTCACCAAACATTGTAATTCTTAAAAATATTCTGCCTATGTGAATGTATTCACATAGAAATGCCCAAAAAGCAGATACTTAGGAAGAGATAAGAGGATCACAGTTTGAGGCCAGCCCAGATAAGTTACTGAGATATCTAAAACACAAACTGGGTGATGGTTCATACCTGTAATCCCATCAGAGATAGGAGGGTTGCAGTCTGAGGACAGCAGGGCAAAAGTCTGAAACTCTATCTGAAAATCAAACTAAAGGCAAAAGTTCTAGGGGCATGGCTTACGTGGTAGAGTGCTCACCTGGTAAGCATGAGGTCCTGAGTTCAATCCCAAGAACTTTTCCCCTCCCCCCCTAAAAAAAAAAGGAAAGAAAAAGAAATGTCCAAAAAGAACATTCTGAAGTCAAAGGCTATGTATTTTTATATCCTTCATATTACTGGGAACTCAAACACAGAATGACTTGTTCAACTGGGCTACCTGGCCATATAGAGCAAACAGGAGGGGGTCTGACCAGCTTCATAGGAACTGCTCACTGGTGATAGCCTGGCCTCCACATTTTGCTCTGCAGAACTGCCCTCCCATCACCACCACCCTCTTCAACAGGAGGTGGAATTCCCAGAAGCCAGGAAAAAGGAAAAGAAGAAACACTAAGGGTCAGAGGGGACAGGAGTGAGAATCAATTGGGATTTGGGATGGGAGAGAAAAGGGGATTTCCGGCTTTTGTTGCTTTGTAACCTCAGGGTCAATGGCAGTCAAGTTTTTGGAGCCCTTGTTTGCTCCATTCAAAGCGCATCCCCATCTCACCTGTACTGGGCTTGAAAGTGACTTTGCACAAAGCTCTGAGGCAGCTGAGCTGACGATGACGATGACGATGACGACAGGAGGTTCTCAGGCGTTTTGCTAGCTTCAGGCGGCAGCTGCAAAGAAACAGGGAGAAGAAGCAGATGAGATCCCATCCTGTTTCCTCTTACCACTCTGCCTCCAGACCATGCTGGGCCCAAGCATCCCTGTCTGAGCCTCTGTAGAGTCTTGGCCTTTAATGCTGCCTGCACCATGGTTCTATGCTCCTTCAGAAACTCCATCTACCAGGATCCTGAGAAAGAGGGTGGGTACTGAAAGCTGAGCCTCGGCCATGCTTTGTCCACTTCCTGGCCTTGGCTTTGCCCTCTGCATTGGTTGATGCTCTGCCCTGCTGGATCCTCCGTGATGGACAGACCTTGTACATTTCACTCAGATGGACACCCACCACCTCCAAGACATCACACCTAATCTCTCCATGTCCACACTGGCAAACCCATTCCTGTCCACACTTTCCAGTGAGCCAGTAAATACGCACACAGACTTCTGCAGAAAAAAAAGACTTTAAATTTTCCAATTCAATGCATAAGCTTCCTTCACTCTGTGCAACCAGTTCTCCTGTGTACAACTTTGCATTCCTGCTGTGGCCAATTGTCACCAGCTGGTGACTTCAGAGACTTACTCTCTTATAGTTCTTAAGACCAGACACCCTAAATCAGTATCAATGGGCCAAAAGCAAGGTGTCAGCAGGGCCACACTCACCTCCACCCACTCTAGGGGAGAATACACTCCACACCTCTTCCAACTTCTGGTGACCACTGGCATTGCTTGGCTTGTGGACATGACATTCTGGTCCCAAGGCCAGTGTCTTCAAATCTCTCTCTGCTCTGACTTCATGTTGCCTCCACCTTTGTGTGTCTCCAATCTCCCTCTGCCTCTTTTATAAGAACACTTGGTGTCATATAAAGGGCCCACCTGGATAATCCAGGTTAATTACCCCAAACTTGAGATTCTTCACTTAACCATACCTACAAATCCTTCACCATGTAGGATAACATTGACAGGAGACAGGGATTTGGATGAGATATTTGGTGGCTAGTTTTAATCTAGCTACCGTAGGGCTTTTGCAGGCCCCAATGCCAGCAATCTCTTCTCGCCCCCACCACTCCCAACAGAAATGACTCCAGCTTCCTAATTCCCCTAAGTTGACTCTCTACCCCCTGCCCACTGTCTGCCACATATAGGACCTGATTATCTATTAAAGCCCTGCTATGCAAAAATACTGTTCTTGAAAGGTCTGCCCCTGAGGGCCATCCCAGAATCAAAGCCACCCACAATATAGAGCAATATAGTAACATATAAAATTGCCTATCTGATCATTCAAATAAGGCTACACATAAAAAAAGCCCTAAACCATGGCCTTTTGGGCTGGGGATATAGCTCAGTGGTTTAATGTTTGCCTAGCATGCACGAGGCCCTAGGTTCAATCCCCAGTACCACAAAAAAAAAACAGAGCCTCAATTTTTTCTTCATCACTCCCACAAGTAGTCCTTTTAGACATTTTATCCTTATCACCCCCACCATGAAACCATAATACCACAAATACACTGTACATGTGCCTATGAATATCTGTATGAATTTCTGTCCCCAGAATAAATTTTTGGCCTTTGGGTCCATTGGCGCTTGTGTCATATCTTCTTTGTGAAGACTTGGTCCCCAGCCTGGTGCTGTGAGGAGGAGGTGAGAGCCCCTTTCTCTCTCTCCCCACTTCTCTGCTGCCATGAACTGAACAGTCATCCTCCACCACACACTTCCACCTTGATGTGCTACCTTGCCACAGACCCAAAAGCAACAGGCCAACTCACCATGGACTGAAAGTTCTGAAAGCATAAGACAAAATAAACATTTCCCCTTTTAAGTTGATTCTTCTGGGTATTTTGTCACAGCTAAAAAAGCTACCTAACATGATCACCATTGAGAATGAAAAGAAAGACTCATTAGAAGAACGCAAGGCCATGAGGAGCAGGCTTAGCTGGAATTTGAGGTGAATGCTGAAGGATTTTTTAAAAGCAAAGGATGGAACCAGGCAAAAGGCATGTATGTGAAATATCTGGGGTAAAGTGCACAGATTGTACAATTTACTTCCAAGTATGTCAAAAAAAATGGTAAGACTAGGCACAGTGGCACATGCCTGTTATCTCAGCTACTCAAGAGGAAGAGATCAGGAGGGCCCAGGTCCAAGGAAAGCCCTGGAAAAATGCTAGGAAGACCCCATTTCAACAAATAAGCTCAGTGTAATTCCAGTATTCCAGAGGCATAGGTAAGAAAATCACTGTCTGAGACCAGCCAGGGCAAAAACGCTAGCCCCTATCTGAAAAACATAACAAAAGCAAAAAGGGCTGGAGGCATGACTCAAGTGGTAGAGCACTTACCTACCAAGCACAAGGCCCTGAGTTCAAACCACCACCATACCACAAAAAAGTTCACTTATTCAACATTTCCATATTATGAATTTTTTCATAATAAAATAGTGGGACAAATAGGTGATCAGTGCTTGGGATGACCATTCTTATTTGTCCCAATATTCTATTGTACCCAATTTGACTAGAATACAGGATATGCAAAGAAACAAAAATTGAAAATGGGGCTGGAGAGTGAGACTGGTGCCAGGCTGGGCAGGGCGTTCAAAGCCCTCAGGAAGACTAGGCACTTGCTTCAGTAAACAGCAAAGAACCAAGGTCAACAATGTCAACTCTGGGGCTGGGGGGTGCAGCTCAGCTTTAGAGTGCTTGCCCAGCATGCATGAGGCCCTTCGTTTAAGCCCAGTGCCACCCACAAAAACTAAAATGTGTATTCATGGGTCAGACTGCAGAGTTTAAATTAAATCCCTGCATCACTTGGCTGCCCGAGTTACTCAACCTTTTTTTAAATTCCTCTTACTTCTTCCATGTTCTTTTTTCCATCTTAGTCCATTGTCAGTTGCCATAACAAAATATCCAAAACTGGGTAATTTATAAAGAACTGAGGTTTGTTAGCTCACAATTCTGGAGGTTGGGAAGTCTGAGAGTATGATATCTTAGATCGGCATCTGCTGAGGGCTCCTTTCTGCATCACAGCATGGTGGAAGACATCACATGGTGATGCAGGGTAACATGCTGGCTTAGGGCTCTCTTCCTCCTCTCATAAAGTCACTAATGTCAAAGCAGCTCCACCCCAATGGCCTCATCTAATCCTAACTCCCCTCCAAAGGTCCAAATATCATCAACATATGAATTTGGGGATTAACTTTCCAACACATAATTTGGGTCACATTCAGACCACAGCAATTTCCCAACTGTGATAAGGAGACTGTGATAGTGTATATCTGATAGGTTTGAGGAGTTACAGAGTTTTGTGTATACATATATATATATAAATTTGTGTATACACACACACACAAATGATAGACACACATATATAAACACTTATAGATACACACATATATAAACACTTAGAACAGCACCTGGCCCAAAGTGAGCACTGTGTAGGTGGTGGTTGTCACAATGGGGGGGAGGGGGAGTGTTTCCATGGCTTTTTGCAGCAGTGATAGTTACATGCTTGGAGAGACACTCAAAGTTGACAGCCATTCCCAGAGGAAGGATACATTTGGAGATTAAGTCACAGATTAGATAGGAGGCTTAAGGGTCCAAGTAACAACAGGGTGACCAACAGCAGGATCCACGAATATGAAGAGACACTTTGTGTGCATAGCTTGCAACTCAGCACCTGACCCGGGAGCGGAAGGAGATGATAAACATGACCAGCTCCACAGTTCCAATCTAGTGGTGGTTAGACAACAGTCCCATCCACAGAAGTGGGTCAATCAGAGGAGGGGCTTGGGAAGGACGTGCCAAGCATGCAGGCAGAAACATCAGAGCACATACACAGAGGTCCCTGCAGGTGTGCTGTTGAATGCTGGCCGAGTGGACTCTGGGATATGGTGGCTTCCCCAGTTCTTTTCCTCCTTATTTGGTAGGGCACCTGGCTTGGAACCCTGAATTCAGTGCCTGGGAGTAAAGGGCTTTCTTATCAGGGATCCTTCCACATATACCAAGGAACAGGACCCAAACTATACTGGAAACATCCCTGCCCAGAATGTGTATTGGGAGCAGTCATGAGCATAGTGACCAAAAGCCTGCAAACACTGATTCCAGCAGTCGAGTCCAGGCAAGAAAGCCAAGCAATTCCTGCCTCTCCCAAAGCTGTCTGATTCTGGCCTGTTCCAAGGCTGTTCTCCAGGCTACCCTTTTATCCTGTGTGCTCTTCCCTGGCCTTGAGTCAGCTCAGGTTACCTGTTGTTGCTTGCAATCAAATAACTCACAATGATACAGGATGCTGCTGCACAGAGGTGACAGTGTGAAACATAGGGAGTGGCTGTGGATGGGATCACTCAGGGATGAAGGACACAAAGGGAATCCTGAACAAGGCAGAAGAACATCTTCCACAAAGCATGGACCATGAGGCCAGTTGAGCATGGCTCTACTCTGCTAGCTAGGTGACCCTGGACAGCTCTCAATTTTTTTTTTTTTTTTTGGCAGTACTGGGGTTTGAACTCAGGGCTTCATGCTTGCTAGATAGATGCCCTACTGCTTAAGTCACACCTCCATCCTTCATTCTATGCTTAAAAGGAATAATAGCATCCCTTCAATATGGAGTTATTGTGAAAATCAAGAGAGGATGTGTGCTCTTGCCTAGAACATAGTAGGTGCTTAATTCATGTTGGTTTGTTGGTCCTCTCCCCAGCCTCATTCCCTCCTTTATTCTGTAAAAGTGGCATTTTCTGGAAAACAAACTGTGAAAAGGTTGTTTATGTGTTGGTGTTTATAGGGTAGTAAAAATGTACCTTTTTGCAGGATGAAAACATTTGAGAATTGTTAAAGTAATGGAAAAGAAAGTGGTCCACATGTTTTCTATTCCAGTTTCAAATAAATCGAGCTATATAGCTTTTCTCTGTCCTCAAAACAGAAATAACTTCAGAAAGAAAAATCATTCAGACTTACACAGAGGACAGTGGCTTTCCTTCTCAGAAAGGGAAAATGAATTTTCATGCCTTATAATCCCAAGAGCACTGCTTTCTACTTTCAAATGCATGCAGTCAGGCCTCTGTGGACAGCCCAATTTCCTGAGAGCAAATTTCAGGAGAGGCTTTGTCCTGACCCCAAGGCACAAAAAGATGTTTTCTGCTTTCATCAGGTCAAAGTAAGGACTGGGTAAGTGCCTCTCTCTGGCCAGTAGCCACTTGCTGGTCTTGCCTAGGGAATGCTATACACTGGGCCCACTAAGGAACAGAAAGCAGGTGATGTAGCTGAAGTCAGTGGGCAAGAGTGGTGAGGGGTCTGGAATGAGACTGAGTGGTTGGCAGGCCCAGCCAGGTAGGACTTTGTCAGCCACATGGGAGTGTACATTTTGTTCTAAATACAGTAGGAAGCCACTGGAGAAAGGGAAACAGGAGAATGGCATCAGAGATCTGGCTGCAGTGTGGAGAAATCATAGTTGTACATATTGGAAGTTGAAGGCCGGGGATGCAGTTCAGAAGTAGAGTGCTTTACCTACCATGCACAGGCCCTGGGTTTGATTCCCAGCACTGAAATTTAAAAAATAAAATAAAGAAAGGGAATTATTAACAGGCCCACTTGGCTTAAAAAAACTCAATGTTATCATAAAGAAAGGTCTGGAGCAGCACACTGCAGTTAGGGAGGAACAAGGTTCTAGATTTTCTCAACTGAGGGGTGATTTTACATCACCCTCCACTCCTGCCCCGGATTTAGCGATGTCTGGGGGCATTTTTGGTTATGACAACTATATATGACTTGGGCCAAGTTAATTACACTCTTTGTAACCTTCCCCAGTGACTTTTCCTGCTGCCAAGGGAAAGAAGAGGAAAAATGCAAGGTAGTTTAGAAGGTTATTGCTATAGTCTGGATCTGGAATGCCTCCAAAGGCCCATGTGTTATGGGCTTGGTCCCAGTCTGTCACTACTGGGAGGTGGTGGAATCTTTAAAATGTTGGGGCCTAGTAGTCATTGGGGGTGTGTCCTCAAAAAGGATTGTGGGAATTCGGCCTCTTCCTATCTCTTTCTTTTGCTTCCTGGCTTCCATGAGGCCAGTAGCTTGTTCTTCCATGTGTTCCCCTTCATGATAGGCTGCCTCACCACAAGCCCAAAAGCAATGGGTCCAGCTGACCATGGACTGAAGCCTCCAAAACCATGAGCCAAAATAAATATTTCCTCCTTGTAAGATGGTCCTCTCAGATATTTTGTTAGAGTAACAAGAAGCTGGTTAACACAGCTATCTATCCCACCTAC
Source organism: Castor canadensis (assembly GCF_047511655.1). Classification (NCBI taxonomy): domain Eukaryota; kingdom Metazoa; phylum Chordata; class Mammalia; order Rodentia; family Castoridae; genus Castor; species Castor canadensis. The sequence continues at coordinate 53,606,979 of NC_133396.1, read as the reverse complement.
TTTCCTGGGGGAAACAGGAATAAGAAGCCTTGCCAAGACAGCAACATCAGGGAGCCATCTCTCCCCAAGCCTCCTCTCCTCTGGTGGGTAACTGAGATATGGGACACTCCTAAGGAAGAGGATCCAGCACACTGAATTTGGAATAGATGGATCCAGGTTCAATTCTATTTCTACCGGGCAGAAGATGAGTAACCTTGGGCAATTTACTTAATCTACACTTCCATGCACTGTAGACTATGAGTTACCCTTATAAACATTAAAGCATGACAACTACTTAATACAAAAGTTTTAGTGTCTGCTGCATTCCAGATAGTAAAATAAGTAATGAAAAGCACCAAGTTAGATGCCTGGCACTGAGTATTCAATAAACAGAATCTTATTATATACACACACATATATTTCAAATATATATATATATATATATATATATATATAAATATATATATATAAATATGTTTTCATTGGGGGCAGACATGGTGGTGCACACCTGTAATCCCAGCATGTGGGAGGTAGAAGCAAGAGGAACACGAGTTTGAGGCCAGCCTGTGTAATGGTCATACACTTATCTGTTGATCATTATATCCTTTGGGGAAGCAAATGATTTTGACCCTATAAAAGCCTTCCTTGGCCCACAATCACTCTTATAGGCACGTGACCCATGTGTGCCCAATCAGAACATTCCCTTCTTTAGGTCATCTGCCCAAAAATTAACATGCAATCCAAGCTGGGACTATCAGACTCCTCCCTGGGCCCTTTCTGGAATCCAAAGGTCTAAAGACTAGATGAACATTGCAGAAGGCCCTCTCGCTACCCATGTGGGCACAGCCAAGGTGAGAATGAAGTCAGACAAAAGAACTAAAGAGAGAGTCAGAGACCTGATGACATCATGGATATCCTTGAATCCAACACAACCTGAAGCTGCTTCAACCATTGGACTTGAGGGTTATACAAGCCAATGATCCCCTTTTTAAAGTTCAATTTCTGTCACTTGCACCTTAAAAAGTCTGAATAAGATCAATAGAAAAAAAATCACTGTAGATAAAAGAAAAATTACCCATCACCGGACAATTCAAAGAAACCACCTAACCTTGGAGTGTGTGGTCCTCCCAGGGTTTGTTGGGTTGATCGCTGGTTTTTGTCATTTATATGGTTTGGAGGTCACAGGGTGGTTATTTTTAAAATAAGAAAAGAAGCTTTCAAGCCAGACCACCTTGGGCTAGAGTCCTGTAGCTAGCTGAGTGGCTTTGAGAAGGTTACCCACTCCATCTGCTATGTGGAACATATATGGCCATAGTCTCTTTAATCCTCCAGGTTGACATTTGCTGACTATGCAGATAAGTTTTAAAAATAACAAAAGACCAAGCTTCATTTTTTATTTCTCTGGATTGATAGGCTCCAAGAAAATAGTGAAGAGATGAAAAGATAATACCTTTTCCAAGGGTTTTTAGTTGATTCATGACTCAGAATGAAGCGTCCAGATATAAAACAAAACAGGAAACTGACAGAGCAGGTCTCATAGTTGTGTCTGGCTCAGTCATCGAAAGTACTGTTTAGTTACCAAAGCTCATGAAATACCTATTTATTATTCCCAGATATTCTTCTCACAACTTTGCTCACTCACAACTTCACTCACTTTCACTTTATTAAGTGGGCGATAAAGGGGTGGCATTAAAGCATAAGTCATTGGTCTTTATTTAGCAAAGCCTATAAAGAACATAGCTGATGTATCAATTAACTGTGGCTATTACAAAGTATTGTAAGGTCTGGGGTTTCATCAAAAGCGGAAATGCTTACCATTGTAGCTTATTTATATCTTGTTAAATGTATTGTCTCAAATATCATTTTTTTAAAAATGGAAATGCTAAGTGCATATGTGTAAAAATCATCTAGTCTATGTCTTGAGAAAAATGGTTAGGAATTGCTTTTCTGAGATGTGAACTGAGAAAGCAAGCATAGAGTTGAACTGGGACTGTCCAAAAATAAGGAATGGCTCCTATGGCCTCAGATGGCCAGACTAATGCATAGAATGTACAGAAAAAGAAAAAAAAAGATTTCTCAAATTCTGAGTCAAAATGAAACCCTATTCACTATGTCAAGAAATATACTGCAGTGGGACAAAAAGCCTTGTTTAAAACAAATGAGAAGGATAGAGGGAGTGAATTTAACTAAGATGTATCATAAGCACTTTTGTAAAAGTCCCAGTGTACCCCCAATAAAACAGTAATATGATAACATAAATTTTAAAAATAGAAAATGAATAAATAAAATGAAACAAACAAGAGCTAAAATAAGGGAGCAGGGAAGAGCATGTGTGTACACATGAATATAAGGAATCAGGATTGAGTAAATAATGAATGAAAAATATCCAAAAGTGACTGACCTTCTCCGACACCAGCCCACGGGATGAGCCCTCCAAGTCCTCGTGGACGCGATCCAGCAGCCAGAGCAGGAATTCCAAGGCGTCATGTTGGGAATTGCCCTGGAACTGAGAGCCATACTTGCAAACAGCATTCTGAGAGGAGATAAAGAAAATCAAAGGTTAGTGTGGCCTTGAGACACCAGAATGAAGGTCCCGTAAGCACCAAGGTACCAAGTGGGCATCATTCAGCCTTGACCTGTGATGACAACACACAGACAACGAGGGGTAGGAGTGGTGTTCTTTCCTGCTGACACCTGCCCCCAACTGGCATGAGAGTCCTCTGAGTAGAAGACAGTCTTTTTCCAGAAGGACATTAATATGCCCTACCCCTTAAAAACCCAGGGGATTATCCTGGGTTGTTGAATATTTTGATAGTTGGTGATCTGTCCTTCCTGGAGTTCTTGTCCTCTGATTGCTGGGGTCCCACACTCTACTGGTCTTCCCTCCATAGGTCTGTGCCTGCGCTGTCTGTCTCCAATCACCACACAGGTGAACAGCCTTCCTCCCTATTCTCTTCCTTGCTGATTTCCTTCATTGGGAAGGACCACACTGACAGCAAAGCTGACTCCCTAAAATACAGTGTATGTGGCTCCTTTATCGCCTCTTTCAAACAGGGATGAAAATTTAAGGATATAAAGTTCTCTTCTATGGTTAGATCATATAAACATGTACTGAGTGCCAGGCACTATACTAGGGAATACAATAGGGAACAAGACACCCAAGATGCCCTGCCCCTTTTGCTAAATTGTGTCACAACTTTAACACTTTGTGTGTGAATGCATATTCCTACTTTTGAACATTTATTTCAAAGGCAATGTTGTACATTCTAAGAATAAAAAGAATTCAAAATATAAACAGAACAGTAATGAAAGTCTTCCTTCTACCCATTCTCCCTCCCCTCCTGAGGTCCTTCCCAGTGAGTAGGAGTCTTAGGCATTCCATGGGCAACTTTCCAGTATATGAGCACCTGAGAGGGAGCAAATCCCCTTGTCTGTGTGTGCACACAGACACATGCTTATCCGTCCATTAGTCATACAACCCTCTCTTAGAACCTCATCCATGCTCATGCCTGCCAAAGGGGCCAGTCTGAGCAAGGCTGGGGACCAAGACGATCATACACATCACTACCAATCCAATCAAACAGCCTGAGCTTTCATGGTTTTTTCTTTTTCCCAATCTTCCCTTGAGATTTAAAGGAAACTTTAGGATAAGTCAAAGCAAAATTCTAAATCTAATTAACTGAAATGTTGGTTCTAAGTCTTTATTCCCATCACCTTAGTTTGGATTCTTTCCTGAGCTTCCCTGCACTTTGACCCCCACATAGGACTTGCCTGACTTAGCAAATAAAAATACAAGACACAGGTAAAGCATGTACAAGCCCTGAGTTCTAGCCCCAGAACCCCCTTCACAGAAGTAGAAGACATCTAGTTAGATTTGAATTTCAATAAGCAACGATAATTATTTTAGTAGAAATAAGTCCCATGCAATATTTGGAATACATTTATACTGAAAAGTTAGTCATTATTTATCTGTGTGCAATCAAAGAAATAAATACAAGGTGTTACTTCTTTTGGTAAAATACATTCATAAGATCCATTACATAGCATGGTGACTGTAATTAATAATAATGATGATGTACTTGGAAATTTTGAAAATTAAAATCAACTGAGTGCCATGCATTTTACCTGGCAATTCTACTCCCAAGCCACCTTCAAGCCTGTACCCTTGTACTGATGACATTCTCTTCCAGTTGAGCAACCAGCCCCTCCAACTCACAGTCTCTAAAACCAGCCCTCTCTTAATGCAGGTATCATCTAAACATTCTCCCTCCTCCCTCTGATCAGTCGCTGTCAAGCAGTCTGGATTCTGGCTCCCAAAATGCCTCTGCCCCTCCCCTCTTTCTCATCTGTTCAGTTCTAACCATGGTTGACCTGGAAGATTACACCTACACCCAGAAGGAGACCTGCCTTAAGAATCTCCCCCTCTGCCAGCATAAATAGGCCTAAATAGACCAGATCAATTTTCCTGCAACCCAGCAGGAAGAATTCAGTCCAGGCCAGCCTGGGCAAAAAGCAAAACCCTCTTTCCAAAATAACCAGATCAAAAAGGGCTGGGGGCGTGGTAGAAAACCTGCCTCGCAAGCAGGAAACCCTGAGTTAAAACCCCAGGACTGCAAAAAAGGAAAAAAAAATGATTAAAAACTACTAATGGGGGAGGGGGAGATTCTGTGGTAAAAAGAGGGGAAAAAAAAAAAAACCCTTGCTGCAGATATAGTTCAGTGATAAAGCACACACTTAGCATGCATGAGTCCCTGGGTTCCATCCTGGCACCTCCCCCAAAAAGTGCAAAACCAGTTTGTTTATATATATATATATATATAAACATATATATGGCAAGCTATTAACAAATGGTTGTCACAGAATGGTGGGATCATTTTTTCATTTTCACTTATACATTCCAATTTTTTTTACAGTGAATATTTTTCTTTATTGGACTTTTCCCAATTATAAAGTGTCTACCAGGTTATTTTCCAGATTTTAAAAAATAAATACCTACAGGTTTCTATAAGACATTCCCATAGAAAGTCCACTGGAGGCCGGGCATGCCTGTAATTCCAGAACTTGGGAAGCTAAGGCAGAAGGATTATGAGTTCTCGGCCAGCCTGGGATACATAAGATCTTGTCTCAAAAAAAAAAAAAAAAAAAGGCCATTGAAATGTGACTAGAACACCACTGAAGAGAAATATTCACCAAATATTTGGTATTTCTATTCTATAATGGCATAGTTCTATCTGTGTGTGCATTTGCCCATGTGTTGTTTTTCGCTCCCAAACACTGATAAATTTTAGCATATTTCTTATTAAAATTACTCCCACTTATTTCATGTTTCTGGCTTTTTATGAATGAAATCTAGTTTTTAATATGCTCTAAATGGTTATTGCTTTTGACTTTCAATCTTGTATCTGACCTCATGAACGGCAGCAATAATTCTAAAATATGGATTTCTAGAACCATTTAGCAATTTTCTTCCTGTTCCAAGTTTTTTGCTCCATTTGTTACTGTTTTGTCCAAACTTCCAGAACATAAGAATGATGAAGAAGGAATCCTTGTTTTTAAAAAGCAGTGCCTCTAGTACATTGCTGGATCTAAATTTGATTTTAAGCACATAAGCTAAGATAAATTCCAGATGGCTGAAACCCTGAATATAACCATAGAAAAACTAGAAAGGACATAAAATAGGATAGTTATCAAAAGGTCTGACATAAATAAATCTAAAGCTTCCAGTACTGGGATAGTGAGAAGGAGGAGACAATTTGGAGAGTCTTTGCACAATTATGGCAAAGGTTGAAGAACTTAGAGGAACAAATAAAAGGCAGATCCCAGCACTAGGTATTAAAAATAAGTAACCTACAGGTTTCTATAAAAAAAAGTCCACTGGAGCATGGTGTAATCCCAGCACTCAGGAGGCTGCGGCAGGAGGATTACAGTTCAAGGCCAGTATGGGCTACATAGGGAAACCCTATCTTAAAAAAATTTTAAAACAAAAGCAAAATGGATACACAAACAACAGAGAGAGTCAATTTCAAGAGCAGACTATTCAAGAAACATGGAAAAATCTTCCACCTTGTTACTAATCAAAAACAATAAAAATAGGGCTGGTGGAGTAGCTCAAGTGGTAGAGTGCCTGCTAAGCAAGCATGAGGCCCTGAGTTCAAACCCCAGTACTGCAAAAAAAAAATTAAATAAATAAAAAATAAAAACAAGGTCTTATTTTTTTGTTCAATAAATTCTTTTTTTAGTTTTATTTTATCATTTTTACATTTACTGACATGTGTATACATTATTTGGGCCACCTCCCTCCTACCCCCCAATAAATTCTTAAGTCACAGAAATCTATTACACAGTATGGTGACTTATAATAATGATGTATTATGAACGTGGAAACTGCAAAGAGAATAGACCTTAAGTGTTCTTGACACCAAAAATTGTTAAGTATGTGAGTTTGGTGGATATGTTAATTAGCTTGAATCAATCATTTCAACATCTATACATATACATATACATATCAAAACATTATGCTATATACCATAAACATAGTTTTTGTCAATTATAACCTTTGTAAAACTGGGGAAAATTAGTAAAATAACATTCAATATCCAAGAAAATATGTATGTGAAACTTGACATAATTATTTGGAAGAAATTTATTAATATGGATGGTAAAAATAATGAAACCCAATAAAGTTGATTTAAAAGTTAAAAAAGTGTATATTTAAATTTGGGGTGGTGATTACACAGGTCCACACGTTTGTTAAGCTCATTAAATACTACACTTAAAATGGACCCATTTCACTCAATATAATTTATACCTCAGTGAAGTTGGTTTCAAAAGGAAAAACAGAATGATATTAAAATAGTCACTCCTTTGCTTTGGCTATGTGGTTCCACTTGTAGAAATGAAGCTATGGAAGTAATCAGAGCTGTGGACAATGATTTAAATACAAGAAATGTCAATACGGTGATAACTGGGAAATTGTACAGCATGACAACATCTCCACAGGGGATTGGTTCATTTAGTGATATATACAATCATTAAAAACAAAGTTTTATAGAATATTTTAATAACCAGGAAGAAGTCTTATGACAATACTTACCAAAAGAAAAACAAAAAAGCAGAACATAGAACTAGAATTTGCAATTGTTTCAATATAATTTGAAACACATCAATGTTTATGATGGTTATCTCCAGGGGTTAGAGTTACAGATCTTTTTTTTACACTTTACAATTTTGTGTGATACACATATTGAACTACATTATTAGAAAAGAAAAAATTATAGATAAAACTATGAAGAGAATTTTTTTAATGGATTTAATTCATTTGGTGTTAAAAACTGGTCCTACTGTCTGGAGGAAGCGGGGGTGACTGTGGGCTCAGGAAGGGGAAACACACACACCCATCCATATGCAGGACTTGGGTTGGGATAACACCCCTGCATGCTGGTCCTTTCCTGGGTCTAATCCCTCCTAAAGACCAGTCTCTCTTGTTCTCTTCCAGTCCTCCAGCCTCTCCTCCCTGACCACACTGGCTTTCATCAACCCACTTGGCAGGACTCTCAGCCCCACGCTCTGTGGTTGGCATGCTCAGTCCCCAGGACCTGGAGTACACTTTCTCATCCTCCCTGTCCTTAGCTGACACCTCAATCTCTCAAGACCCAACTCCAGAGAAGCCTGCCCTGCTCCCTCAATCAAAATACATCTTCCTGCCATTAACTGTCATAGCACCTTGTATGTGACTGCACAATCATTTTTACTAAAATTCTGTTCTCCCTCTAGACTGTAAGCTCCTGGAGGGCAGCCCCAGGATCTGGGTTTGTGCTCATCCATCTACTTCCCAACAATAGACATGCACAAAAATATGCTGAATGGCTGGGCCCTGGTGATGCTTCTTTCGGGAGATTGAGATGGGATGGGGGGTGGGTAGTAATGGTAGGCCAGCCCAGGCAGAGTTCTCTGGACCCCATCGCAACTAATAGCTGGGCACCTGTAATTCCAACAGGAAGCCTAAAATAGGAGGATTGCAGTTCAGGTCAGCCCAGGCAAAAATCAAGGCCCAAAGTCCAAAAAAAAAAAGCAAAAATGGCTGGAGGCATGGCGCAAGTGTGAAGCCCTGAGTTCCAAACCACAGTTTCAAAAATGTGTGTGTTGAATGGATGAATATTTCATCCAGGGTAAAATAAGAGCAACCCACCCAGCTCTCATTCCCTAATGTTTCTAAGTCCAGATTCTGGAATCCTCCACTCCTCCCTCCAAGGCTAGTTATCAGAAAGTGCCAACCAGTATCTGCTTCATTAACATATCAACAACTCCATTATTCTTCCATTCCCCTAGGTTCACCGAGGTGCTCCTGAGCCCTAGGGACTTGACAGCTGGAGAGAGACAGGAAATCCCAGTGAGTCACTGAGTGTGATTACTAATTTGAGTTTTTTCCCAAACTACTCATCTCTTTCATTGCCATAGTAACTGGATAGGAATGCATTTGGCAAGAGAAAACTTATTCAAAGATTACCTCCCTCCGTCCTCTAGGTCTCTGGAGGTGAGGAGGTGTAATTCTAGAGTAATGAACACTTCCCAGGTGCCAGACACTGTTCTTGATGATAACTCATTTAATACTCACAACCACCCCACAATAAAAGTAGGTACTATTATAGTCCCATTTTAGAGATGAGAAGGGTTGAGGCACCGCAAGATATAGTCATTTGCTCAAAGTCACAAAGCCCCAGAGACCATGCACTAAACCTCCATACCACACTGCCTCTCCGATGTAAAAAGGAAACGTTGCCAAAAAAACCAAGAGACTTTATGCCCATGTGACAGTTGCAGAACTGCCTCTTCACTAGGAGGCAGGAGAGGAGGGTGGGGGTTGGCATCCTTGCAGGTCACAAGCGTGGCAAAGACTACTTTCTCAGGCTGAAACTGAAGAGCAGGTGATGCTTGTGGAATGAACACTGACAGGTTCCCCCTCCCCCAAGAATAACAATCAGCAGTCTGTGAGGAACTTCAGCGCTGCCCAGAGTTGCGGTTTTTCAGCAGGAAGCAAGCCTTGTGCATCATCAATTATCAGGAACACTTTCATGCAACTGGGACCCGGAACACACACACACACACACACACACACACACACACACACCCTTTAACCCAGGGTGAAGTGATACACGTGGTTTACCAGGTCTGGTGACCCTGCAGCATCCTCGGCAAGAAGACCGTGATGCTGCAGACAATAAACGCAACCCCACGCTCACACCCTTAGGGAATTTAGTGTGCATTAAAAAGAAGGATGCCATCTCCAAAATAGCACTCCCACCATCTCAACCCCGCACTCGGCACAATACCTGGCCTACGTGTTCTCAACAGCCAATGGGCTTAAACTAAAACCCAAAGTCTTTACCGCTGCCTCCAAGGTCACACAAGATCCGGTCACCCTTAACTGCCTACTACACTCCAACGACACTAGTTTTCTTTCCTTGCCTCCCATACGCAGCTCCGTCAGTCCTATGGCCTTTGTACCTGCTGATCCCTAGTTCTTGACCTGGTTGCGTCCTTCTCAACCTGAAGTTCCGAACCCTAGCATCATCTGAGGTCCTGTCGGTCCAAAAACGACTCCCCATTCCACACCCTTCCAGATTGGAAACTCTAACCCTGACGTTAACACACCGGCCCACAAGCCTTCAACACTTCAATGGATGTTTGTTGACTGCAAAAAGGCCGAATACACTTAATCCTGCCAGCTCTCCACCCCCGCTCAAAACACCTGGGAGAAATTAATTCATACAGAAAACATGCAAGTAGCATAACACGTCACCCCAAAACAACGGTGGTAACCCGAGGCAGAAATGGATAAATGGCATTTAACAAAAGTTCCCCCAAAACCCCTTTCCCGGTGACGCACACACTTTTAAAGAGGCGAAAGCAGAAGGGTCAGAAGGTCGACGAGGGCGGTCGGCGGCCGAGCGCTTGCCTACCTTGAACTCTGCGGAAAGTTGGGGCGTGTACTCGCGTGTCCAGAGCGCGCGCACCAGCGCCGCCAGCTGCTCGGTGACCTCGGCGCGGCCCGGCGCGGCCCGGTAGCGTCCCAGCGCCAGGAACTCGGCCAGCAGATCGGTGTTGCTGAGACACTGCACCACGGCGTTCATGAAACAGGTGTTGCCGTGGTTCTTTAAACCCTGCACGCCCGGCGGCCGCGCCCCGTCGCCCGCGGGGAAGTGAGCCTGGGGTCCGGGTGGGCGCTCCGCCCCGGGGCTCCCGGGGGCCGCTGGAGCCGGGCTCGGGGCGCAGGCAAATCCCCCCTCACCGTCACCATCGCAGCGTCCGAGCTGATGCGGGGACTGGGGTCGGGGTGGCGAGTCCCCCCGGCGGGAGCGGCTGCCCAGCGCCAGCAGGAAGCGGCTGAGCAGGCGGCGCAGGGAGCGGCGGCGGCGGGGCCGGGTTGCGAGCGGACCCTCTCCGGCCGTGTCCCCGGAGTCCCGGTCCATGGCTCCCGCCCGCACGGCTCACGGAGCGCAGCACCCCTGGCTCGAGGCGAACCAGCAACTCCCAGGCGCTTACAGCCTGGGAAAAGCGCCCGGCGCCGGCTACCTGCGGGCCAGGTGCGCGGGGACGGAGCGGAGGCGGAGCCAAGGGCGGGGCCGCCCCGCCCAGCGCGGGAATCCGGCCGCAGGGCGGGCCGCTGGGCAGTGCCGGCCACTGCTGCTCCTGCCTTGTCCCTTCCCCTGCGGCACTGACCCGGAATAAAAGCTCCAGGTGTCGTCCTGGTTGGGTTCCTCCACCTTCCCTCACCTCTTGTAAACCCACAGACTTGGATTTCACCTCTGCTCCGGTTCCCCACCCATCCTTCAAGCTGTGACAATAAGAGGACTGGTAAATTCGAAAGCGCCTAGGATATTACCAAGTCATGGCTATTGCCAAATTTCCTGTAATTACGGCCAGGTGAGGAGGAAGAAAAGGGAGAGGAGAGTCTCTCAAGGGCAGCCTCAGGTGTGGTGACAGACGCGCTCCGGGAGCTGAGAAGAGGAGGGGTGCGCTTTGGTGCATCGCTACTTCCTCCGCAGACCCAGGTGTGTGCGGTCAGGTGGCGCCACCTCCTTGCAGCCTGTGTACCCCGTGGGGCAGGCAGAGCCTTTACCTGCACCCACCACCCGGGGACCTGAACTGGGGAGCCGCGTGTTGCCCTTTTGAGGAAACACCCAGAGTGATTGTGGTTTTCTTTTATAAACTGCAGACTAGGTTCGAGTCGTTTTCCAAAAAACTTGTGAGACTTGATCGTCTTCGTTTTAACGGGTGGAGAAGTGGGCTCGGAAAAGTTAATGCAACGTCGGGCGGCCACAGGACCCGTAAGCAGAGAAACCGGAACTCGACCCGGCTCTGTGCGCTGCAGAGCCTCAAGATCTGCAGGGCAGGAAGTTTTCCGCCTCTCAGGCGCGCCCCCTACGCGGTGGCCGCTTTACTTGTTAACGCAAAAATCCTTGCTGAATTGTTGCCCAATCAGAATTAGTTCGGCCTTGCCCCGCCCTTGATTCCCAGGGTAACCCCAGGGGCGTCTCCTCACTTTTTCCGGTAACTGTCAGGTTTATGATTAATCTGACAAGATCTTGCAAAATGAATTTCTCATCAGTTTCTAGCTCAAAGAGATCAGCAGCATGCAGGAGGCAGTATTATTACGTCAGCGCCTTGAAATATTACTTGTTATTTAATAAGTGCTCATCATTTATTAAATATGCTCCTTGATCCTTCAAATAGGATTGCAGCAGTTACCCGGTGCAAAAAAAAAAAAAAATTAAAGGACAAAGGATATGTTTAGAACCCGACTGTACTGTGAACTGAAGACTTGAAGATTCTGGAAAATGTCATCACTATCCTCCCTGGGTGGTGGTGCGGAGGATACCGTGGTTAATACACAAGGTCCATCTCATCATCCTTCCGGTGATAACGCACTGTAGCCAACTCCGCTAAAGCATCCCTGAAATTTCATCTTTGAGATTTCTCCCCAAATTTCCCAACGACTTGCAGAAAAGCATTCGTGTTTTCCTCAGCGTCAGGAATTCTGCTGATGCTTTCCCACGTTATCTCAATTCTCATAATAACCTTTGGAGCAAGAATTTATTGTCGCTTGACAAAAGAGAAAAACAAGGCTGAGAGTTTTTTAAAGGCTGCCTAAGATTTGGATCAAACCTGCCTTTCCCCATGCAGCTTGACCAATGAACTGATGGTTAGGAAGGTAAATTCGCTTTGTCTTATTTTTAGAGGAATAATAGCCATGCTGTCTGTGAACAGAATATAAGGAATATTTGTGGGTTTTGCAGAGTCAGAGAAAAGAGATTACACTGGAGGCCCAAAACTGGGAATTTCTTAATAATATTATTTTTTAAAAACACCTTCTTAAATTACAGTCTGGACAAATTTTTCCTGAACGTATATCAATTTTAATGTACAATTTGAGAATGTAAATGTATTTTAAAAAGGAAAGAAGAAAGTTAAAAGATAAAATATTTTGACTAAAGAACAAAAAACTGAGATGTGAGAAATCGAGGCTAGGACTGAAGTTAATCCAAACTCCAATCTTCGTCATCGCAGAGGCTGGGGAGGCCCCCTGATTGCTTCAGGAGGCAAAGGGGTACTTCCATCGCAGGATGGCTCCGTCGGCACTCACGCTGATGATGTACTGATTTCCTGGACTTACCCGGATGCGCGTGATGTTGCCACTGTGTCCCACTCCAACGTGAGTCACTTCACCCTCATTATAATCCCAAACTTTGATCAGATGGTCATTTCCACCTGAAAAAAACACAGTTACTTGGAATTGCTGCAACAGAACAGAGAGAAACGGCCCTGGTTTCAAATAACCAGATCATTTTCCACACATTTCCCATGTGCCAACTTAGGAAATCTCTGTGTGTTATAGTAATTTGGGGGGGGGGACGGTTACAAAGAGTTGAAATCACCCTTCATCCTACCACCCAGAAATAACATCTTGGTTCAGTTCTTTGCAGTCTGCCTGGGTTTACAGGTACCTGCATACAGCTGTATAAGTGATTGGGGTCACCCTATATGTAGTTTGATAGTTCCAGGCCTGTTCTTAGCCAATGTGTTTGTGGAACCTTTTAAATTCATTTGGAGCACTTATTCATTAATGTCCTAAAGCATCAAAGAACTGGCATGAAATTAAATTGGTAGATGTTGTGTGGTAAATGTCCCCCTGAAATACTGTCTAATTCATTTATTGGGGTTGGGAGAATATCACATTACTCAACAATAAAAGGGAATAAAAAGACCGGCATTTAGAATTTGAGTAGAAAATGTCAGAGGAAAGCAACTGGAAGGTCCAGGACATTTAAAGGCCCATTTCTATCATTGATGCCCATCCCAGAAAGTAAACCTACAATATAAAGGCTTAGTTGATTTGTGCTCTAAGGATCCTGTGCAAACCTTTCCTCTCCTTAGAGTGACATCTGGATTTTTCTTTTCCAGCCAACTGGCTGTTGAATTCAGGGCTGAATGTAAGTAAGTTGTCCTTGAGACCCGTTGGCTGGCTCTTCCAGTTGCCTCCTTTCTGGAGTTCCAGGTTCCCCTCTAATTAAGCCACCCCTGGTTTTCAGTTCCTCTCCTGGACTAACCTGTGACGAAGTGCACTCCTTCCTGCGTGATATCCATACCATTTATCGACCCAGACAAGGAACCTTCCAACTCTCTGATGACTGATCCATCAAATACTTCCCAGTAAGCAATCTGGAATTCAGAAATGAGGCATTAGGCAGGACTCAGCTCGGTGGAATCATCCACACACATGCTAACAAAAGATGGTTCCACTTTATATAGAAGGTAGCAAAAATACACCATGAGATGGTATCTGCAGAAGTTATAAATAGACTCCTGCAGGGGATGGAGGAACCATTTTAATATTTTTAGTATTTTTAAAATTTGCATGCTATTTAAAGACATGTTGATATGCTGATAAACCTGGATTGTGACAAAATGAGCTTTTTTTGATAAGACTAAGTAGATTTAATCTGTACCAAAATGTAAAATAAAGAAGAGTTGTAAAAGAAGCACTTTTGTGCTTAAGGAAAGCAAAGCTGCAGGCCTGGTGGGAGGCAAGTTCTTTGTGTCCACTTGAGGATTGAGGAGGAGGAAATGAGAACTTCCCTGAGTTCTGGAGACTGGGCCCCACACAGCCACCTGCCCAGTGTGGTTGGTCCCTCCCTCTCCCTCACTCCCAATTTTCCCTTCTGTCCCAAAGCAACAAAACATTACATAGAAAGGGGTTTAAAGACAAACTGATAACCTTGGTCCCTTCCTCAGAAGAAGAATTAAATTAGGAGTAGAGAGAGGCAGGTAATGAAAAAAAAAAAAGGGAGACTTATATGACTATACAGTTGTAGTCATCCCTCAGTGTCAGCCAGGGGGACTGGCTCCAGAACCCGCGATTCCCAGAGCACCAAAATCATGGATATTGAAATCCTTCATCTGACAACCACTGCACATTCTCCTGTATACAGTAAGACACCTTTTGTTTACTTACAATGCCTATTGACCCATAAATAATTGCTATACCGAAGTGTTTGGAGAACAATGTTAAGGAAGAAGTTTGTACTTGTTCAGCATAGATGCAATTATTTTTCCCCAAATGTTTTCAGTCCTCCACAGTACACTGAATCCACAGACCTGGAGCCCATGGATAAGAAGGGCAGACAGTGCTTACCTTTCTGTCTGTCCCACTGGTGATGATCTGGAACTCCTCTGGGTGATAACAAACACACTGGAACAGGGTATTGGCCAGGATCATCTGGTTCCTCCTAAGGCGCCTGCAAAGCAGATTCACAGCTGCAAAATTCAGGCTGGCAGAGTGGCTCAAGTGGTAAAGCACCTGCCTAGCAAGCACAAGGCCCTGAGTTCAAACCCCAGTACCACCAAAAAAAAAAAGAGGAGGAGATGGAGGTTTTCTCTGGACATGATGGCTCAAATTCACAAAACACAGGTGAAAAATTAATGAGACCCCATTCTCAATCACTGGCTGGGCATGGCGACATGTGCCTGTCATCCCAGGAAGCACAAATAGAAAGATTATGGTCCAGGCTGGCCCAGGCATAGAGCAAGACTCTGTTGGAAAAATAACGAAAGCAAAAAGGGCAGGTGGTTTAGCTCAAGTGGTAGAATGCCTGCCTAACAATTGTGAATTGTGAGTCCCTCAGTTCAAATCCCAGTACCACCACCCCCAAAAAAGGAAAGGAAAAAAAAGCTGCAAAACTCTATTTTCTCCTCCATAGAAAATGTGTTTGCTATTCAAACTGCATTTGGTACAAGCTTGGATTTGGGCTGCTTTAACTATCTCAAACTTCTCATACAGCTCAGCACAGCAGTACTTATAGTTCTTCAAAACAGACTCTGCCCTCTCTACTTCTGTAACCTCATATCACATCCGTCGGTGGCAGTCCGAAGACGGTGGGCAGGCAGAAGGGCCCCTTCTATAAGCAGTGCAGAACTCAGTGACAAGGAAGAAGAGACTGAACTCAGAGCCAACCTGCTGCCTTCCACATAATATTCTTGATTCATCAGGCTACCTACCACTGGAACCAAGTCAAGTTCCTGTAACCAGAGTGGCAAAGTGGACTCGAAAAAGAAAAAAATTAGTGTTTTTTTTTTTCCAGCCCTATCCCTAGGGATTTGGATTCAGTAGATTCAGCACAAAGATCTGCACTTGAAACTGATTGCTCTGTGCACAAGAGTTTTGGGGACCCCTGCCATGGACGCTATACAGGTTGATTATCTCTTGCTCCAAATGCTTGGGACCAGAAATGTTTGGAATTTCAGGTTTGAGTGGTTTTGTAATACTGCATAGACTTTATGGACTAAGTATCTCCTAATCTGAAATCTAAAATGCTCTAAAATGTGAAAGTTTTTAAATGATGACTTTTGATAAGTTTCGGATTTCAGATTTTGGATGTTTAGATTAGTGGTGCTCAACCCATACCAAGAAAAAATGGAAATATCACTTCTTTCCTTAGGTGATTATGCTGGGTGGCCATCTCACAGGCCATGCTCTCCTGGCTTAAGAAAACCAAAAAATGCACTCTTTACACAGTCCCTTCTCACCAATCTACATTTTGACAGATCTTCAGGTGATTGGGAATCCAAGATGAGACAGAGCTAGAAGGCAGAGGATGGCTTTACCTTCTGCTTTTTCATGTATTAAATTAAAAGTGCTCAGCCTTTGCCTTCAGTCCTCATTCCCTTCTCTCCAATCAAGAATATTTCAGTCAGGCATGGTAGCACATGCCTGTAGCCTCAAGTACCCAAGTTCGAGACCAGCCTGGGCAAAATACTGAGACCTCGTATCAAAAGGAAAAAGAAGGGCTGGCAGAGTGGTCAAGTAGTAGAGTGTCTGCCTTGCAAGCATGAGACTCTGAGTAGTATCCCATTACACACACACGCACACAAAAAAAATTAAAAGAAAAAAAGAATATTTTATGTTACTTGACCAAACCTATCTCTATTCTCCCATCTTTGTTCTTATTTCAATCTCTCTCATACAGTTATACAGAAGCAGTGCATCCTGGGAATGGCAGAGGGGTATCGATGAGTGGGAGGAGGGGTTGGAGACACAGGGTCTGATACCAAAATAAAAACACACAGTAAAAATGTTTATAGCCCAAAATTCAAAAAATCTCCTTCGAAAATTTTCTGAATTACTCTTGCCACGAGTACACATGCTTTGGTCTACTTAGTCCACACACGCTATGGACCATGGTGTGCTCACAGCACAAGGGGCCCAACAGAAGGGAAGGACAAATTTATGCCTCTCCCACCCTTTCCTCCCTTGGCAGGCTCCTTCTGGGCTTCATGTGACTGAGCAAGATGCCGAGAGGAACTGCCTTGCTCCCTTTCATTTGCAATATTTAGAGTTGAAATAGGGCTGGCAGGGTAGCTCAAGCAGTAAGAGTGCTTGCCTTGCAAGCATGAGGCCCTGAGTTCAAACCCCAGTGCCACACACACACACACACACACAAAACAGCTGAATTAGTGCAAGTTAAATCATCCTTCTCTCAGTGCTCCCCTATCTGCCCAGAAATTTCTGATATTCAGTTCTTCCTAAAGACTCTACCCTTCCCGTTAGCATCTGTAAACCCTGGACAGCAATGGAGACTAAGGGCGTCTGAAGAACATATCTTTACTGTTGCCTTAAATAAGATTGCCACCCTCCTTTGGAATCTCTGCTCAGGTTAAATAAAATGCCGTGTCATCCTCCCTAGTCATCCCAGGTACCTACACAAGGTCCCAAATGATGCAAGTCCCATCTGTGCTGGCAGTGACACACTCCTCATTGTTCCTCTTCACCCTGATGCAGGACACAGAGGACTTGTGTTCCTTGAGGGCCTCCTCCAGCTTCTGGGTCTGGCCGCCTATCTGCCACACCCTCACCTGGAAGCCACAGAGCACATGCTCTTAACATAACCTTGGGACTTGGAAGAGATCAGAAAAAAAAAAAAAAATCCAAGAGCGTATTCACCTCTGCTGTGTGCAACTTAACTTTTTAAATTCCCTGTTTTCATCACAGGTGGGTGAGGTGGGAATGCCATGTTGAATGGGAAAGATGGCATGTACAAGATGGAATCCTGTTCTGTGGAGCTCAGGAAATGCTACCAATGCCCTTGAACCTGCTTCTGCCCTCAGGCTGAGACGCCCATTATGAAAATCAATAATGCAAAGCCAAACCTAGTGAAAGAATCTGTCTGCTCATTTCTGCTTGGCATTGCTCTCAAATTTCTGGTGCCATCATGAAATTTCTTGGGTACCCAGAGCCACACTTAAACTTCCACATCAGCTGTTTATTTTCAACCATTTAAAACCAATCGTTCTCCACTTCCTCAAAGCCAATGTCCATTTTTTATTGCAAATATTTTCTAATGCCTGTTTATTCTCCTGAAATGAAATTCATGGGTAAGTCAACTACCTACTCACAAAATTACCAGTCCAGATGATGCCCTGATTGTAATTTACAAACAGAATAAATAAAAGGAAACCTATTTAGTTATCATAGTATGTCATTTAGTGGATAAAGGCTGTGTTAGAACCACACCAGAAAACATAGGAATGTAATCAGATGTGTATACCTTCTTAAAATGAATATATCAGATTTTCGAAAAATAAGAAGAGCAGAAACTATTCTGCTAAAGGAGTCCAGGCCACTGAAAGTGCAGTGGTTCAGATTAAAATCTGGTATTGTGATAAATATGATACATTATAATAGACCAGACTTATTTGTACCCGATAAGAGAGAAAAAGCCTTAAGTAGAGTAAGGAAAGCATTTACAACTTTTTACATCGTCAGAGTAAAGACAATGAGGAAATATCAGATTATCCCAAATAAGCTGGGCCATGTTTTTTCCTATGGTGTCCAAGTAATTTCTTATACTATGGGGTTGGATAATGACTAGTGTCAAAGAAAACAAATTTCTTTTCACATTTTTTTCGGGTGGGGAGGATGTGGGAGATAAAACTAGGACCTTGCACATTCTGAGCATGCACTCTACCCCTGAGCTGCATGCCCCAGCCAAATCCATCTTAAGAGCCCCCTACATGTGAGGCTTGTATTTAATCTTCAGCAGGGATTTTGTTAAAAATATTTAACCAGTAATGGGTGGGTATCCACCAAACAGCTCCAGGATTGGAGCCAGAATCTTAGAAGTGCTTTGGATGTACCAGGCATTAACCCTTTAGTTGTTGTGAGATTGTAGGGAGTTTGGGGTACACTTAGGGAAAGGGGATAGGTTAGTGAGGTTGGGGCATTTGGGTTTTTTTGTTTTTCAGTGCTACAGATGAACCCATGGCCTTGGGCCTGCTAGGCAAGTGCTCCACCAAAAAACCCAGTTTTTTGGTTTTCATTTCATTTTTTTAAGACAGGGTCTTGCTACCTTTTTGCCTGGGCTGGTCTTTTGAATTTGTGATTCTCCTGCCTCTACTTCCCAAGTAGCTGATATTACAGGGATAAACCACCATGCCTGTGTTGGAATATGTGTCAGACAAAGTCATTAACCATTAAAAATGGTAGTGCTGAATATTTTTAGCACCTACTGCTTTCCTTTAGCACGCACCTGCTGATCAGCAGCTCTGGTCTGAAACTTACAAAGGCCTTGAATATGTTTTTAGGAAGGAGAGCTCTGCAATAGCTGAGTGGGGAAGAAAGGAGGGGGAGTTGACTGGGACTATGAAAAGATTGCTGAGTAAGCCACGAGCAATGCATTTGTAAGGAGACTCCCAGATTTCAGATGATCTGGTCCAGGTCAAATTTGGGCATTAGCAAGGCAGATGCCCCAAAGTCTGAGGGAACAAAGAAGGTTGCTGAGGATGTCAAATGGAGTGGGCAGCTGTGATAAGGGAATGGATTAAAGCCATGAGAGCAATGAAAGGCAGAGAGGAGTGGAGCATGACCTACGACTGGTCACATGGAAGGGGCCCTGGATGTGAAATGCACACACCAGATTTTAAAGACTTAGTATAAAAACTAAAGGGCCTTAATGTCTCATTAATAGTAGTATTGTTATTGTCTCTTTATTCTTCAGGAAACTGAGACTCAGAGAGGCTATAGCACCACAGTGTGTGCGCAGGTCACACAACAAGAGGAAGAAGGGAAATATGAACCCAGTAATTCACCTGCATTGCCTAAACAATACTAAAGGCTCCCTCAAGCTGCTGAGTCTTTCTTCTCCCTGATAAATTCCTTCTAGGATAGCTGAAAAAAGAAAGGAAAGGAAAAGGAGAATGTCGCATGTAGACAAGAAGATGGCTTTGAGTAATTAAGAAAAAAAGCTGGGATATAGGGAAGGAGAGACCCCAAAATAAACATGTGAACGAACGATGTTTTGAAATGATGTTCCTTGAAATGATGACAGGAAAAGTTGAGGGTAATCATTTCAAAATAATGACAAAAACATCTGATGTGTTAAGGCTTGATTCTGAAAATATCATCTGCTTTAAAAGACACAACTTATACAATTATTCAATGAGTAAAAGAACAAGCATGTCACAACTCTGGCAAAACAGTAACTTGGATTCACTACTTGATTCCAGTCAGAGTGTTTTCATGTCTACATCTTAAATGTCCTTTCTGTGAACAAGTGTGTATATATGTCTATTAAAACATTAGAACTTTTATTTAGAATATACTTTAGAGTTTCATCACAATCTTGATTTGGCCCTGCCTGAATCCTAGTACAGGTGCATATTAAAAATATATATATATGGTCTCCTATGAATTTGTTCTAACTTGAATTTTTTTAAAAGAAAATATTCTGTTTTCAAGAGCAATACCTCCCCTTCCCCACCGCCACTGATGACCCTTTTACAGTCACTGGTGGTAGCAATGGCGGTCACTCCGATCCTGTGAGCACTGTTAATGGCATACATCAGTCGGCCTGTCTCAGGGGCAAAGGCTCGGATTTTGCCGTCGTTCCATGCTGGCATGAAAGGAGACAAAAGGCAGACAGGGTTAGTATACTCAGCCCCTCTCTGCAGACTGGTGCTCTCCTCAATCATCAATGAGTCAGGATTGGGAGAAGCGGTAGTGGTGGCCAGGCCAACCCCACCAGTCCAGTACCTGTGTCCCTTTCCCCTGACTCCCCAAACTGATCACACCTTTGGAGAGGGGAAGATGGGGTTTATCTTGGTTGGAACTGCCTAGAGGTGCATACCATGCCAAGTGAGGGAGGGTGGGGACGGAGGGAGGAAGAGAGAAGCCAGTTCCCACTTCTCCACAAGCTATAGACCTGTACACTCAACCAGTGACTTGATTTACCTGTTGCATCATTCAACAATTCCAAATACTTACTGGCTTCCCATCCCCCACCTTTAAATTTGATGCTCCTTCTCTCATCTCACAACTTTCCCACCCCCATAAATGTTACCACCATTCAGTACTTAGGCCAAGAGCCTCATAGCCATCTTGATTCCTCTCCCTCCTATCCTACCAACCCAGCTGGACATCCAGTCCTCCAGAAGACCCATCAGCTCTACTGCTAAAAATCTCTAGAATCTGATCACTTCTCAACCCCTCACTGGTACCATCGTACCCAAACTTTAACAGTCCCTTCCTATCTCTCCATTCCTGCTTATAATCACTCATTTACACAGGGGCTAGGATGAACTTTAAAAAACCGTGTAACCTTCCTGATCAAGAACTTAAGCTTTTTCCATTGCACCTAGAGTTAAAATTCAACTCTTCATCCTGCACAGTAACTAGTATCTACCCCCTACCTACCTCTTCAACCTCCCCTACTATCACTGTCCCTGAACTCCCACCCTAAGAATAGTCATTAAGCCCCAGACTCCTGACCCTCATGCTATATAAATTTGCCAAGTGATTTCCCACCTCAAGGCTTTTGCATTTGATGTTCCCACTATCTGGACTGCTTTCCCCCCAGGTCTTCATGACTGGCACCTTCCAATCAGCTTTAGTGTTCGTTGCCTCTTGACCTTAGCAATTTTAAATAGGATGTTCAAGGTAGATCCCCTTCCAGCAAAGACTTGAAGAAGATGATGAGGGAAGAAGCTATCAGGGTACCCGGGGGGAAGAGCACCAGGCAGGCAAAACAGCTAGAGCAAAAGCCCTGTGCCCAGTAAGTTTGAGGGACAGAAAAGAAGCAAATGTGGCTGGAGGGGGTTCACAATAAGGGAAGGAGAGAAGTCAGAGCTAAGAAGATGGAGAAGGGAGGACAGAGAGTATGCAAGGCCCTAAGGTGATTTCTGGGACTGACTATCAGAGGACAAAAAACTTTTAAGCCCTATAAATGGCATGACCTGACTTGACATTTTAAGAAAGATTTCCAGCTCTGGGTTGAGAATAGACTGGGAGAGGAGAGCGATGGTGAGAGCAGAAGTGGAGAGCCCTGGTAAGAAGACATTGGGGTGATGGAGACAATGAGAACAGGCTAAGACAAGGGTGGAAATGAGGACAAGTAATGGAACCTGGGCTCTATATCAAACTGGGATCCAATGGGGCACATGGATGTGGGTTTAAAAGAAAAAGCAGAGGCAGGGATGACTCCAAGATTTCTAAACCTGAGGATTTGCAAGCTCTAAGGGATTTGTAAGCTCTAAGGGTACCTGGTGGTACCTGGTGGGGCAGGGGGCAATCAACAAGGAGTAAGCAGAGCCAAGAAAAGAAGGGATGAAATGGGTTCCTGATGTCACCATTTTAATAGCTGCACCTAAAGATTTGTATGGCTTTTCATTGATGTGACCAATAAATTTATTTTTTGACCACTGGGAAATTTGATACAGATTAAACACAAGATTATATTAAGAAATGACTGTTTTATAGGCAAATATTTTTAGAGATGTATACTGAAGTATTTAGAGGCAGAATATCATGGTATCTATAATTTATGTTAAAATACTTTGGCATAAATTGAGTTCTCAAAAAAAATTCCCCCTGAAATGTCAGGTTTATGTCAGGTTTTTATCTCTCATACAGCAGAAAGCGTTCTAGCACAAGGGTCCTGTGCTCATTAAGGCCTCAAATCTGTCTCAAAATTGAATTAGTAAATTTCTCTATTCAGCAAAAGATCCATGCTATATATAGGAATTTGAGAGAAGAGAAATTGCTTATTTGGTTTTTTCTAGCTCATAAAATCTCCCAACTAGAAGGAACTCTAAAACAGGGCCTAAACTAAAACAAAGCAGGTAGACAGGAAGAGGCTGTCTGAGGCTATCCACATGTAGAGGCTAGTGGAGAATGAGAGGGCTGGTGAAGTAGCTCAAGCCGTAAGAACACTTGCTTAGAAAGGTGAGGCCCTGAGTTCAAACCCCAGTGCTGCCAAAAAGAGAGAGAGAGAGAATGAGATTGACACAGGCAGAAGGCAAATGGCAGAACTAGGGAACAATCATATTAAGCAAAGTAAGCCAGGCTCAAAAAGTCAAAGGTCTGGGGGCGGAGAATGATGAATAGATATAGTGTAAGAATTTTTGTAAATGTCACACTGTACCCCCAGTACAAGAATATGATAATTTAAAAAAGGGAAAAAAGTCAAAGATCATGTGTTTTCCCTCATATGTGGACGCTAGACCTATAAGTTAAATGTACACACAAACACATATCTAATCGTGTGAACAAGAGAGCAAACAAAATTGTATTAGTGGCCGGTCTGAGAGGACCACGGGAGGTGGGAGAGGGAAAGAAAATGTTAGACAATGTAAAATATTGAAACAATCCATCTATACATGGGTATAATATGTAATTCACTGTAAGCTGTTGAATAATAGGGGAGTGTGATGATAGAGAATAGAGAAAGAGTAACTAATGGGCAATTAATCCAATTAAAGCATAATATACACATCTCTGAAATGCCAAGGTGAAACTCCTTGTACTATCTATCTATCTATATTTTTTAATGAAGGACTGAAGGGTAAAACAAGTCTTTTTTGGGGGGTGGGTACCAGTGAGAGGAGGGAGGGCACAAGGAAAGGGTGAATGAGAGTGAATATGCTGGATGTATTTTGTGTTCATATGTGAAAAACAGAAGAAGGAAACCTGTCAAAATTGTGCTAAGAAAGAGGGGAGGGAGAATGATGGAGGTGGTAAATCTAACTAAGATATATTGTAAGCACACATATAAACATCACAATGCATCTTCCTGTACAAATATTACATGCTAATAAAAAAATTTAAAAACCCACAGGCAAAGCCTGGGACCAAATCTTGGCCAGTGGACATTACCTGAAATGATGCTCTTGCCATCTCTCATGAAATCAATGCCATGGCAGGTCATGTTGGGCACAGTGATCCGCAGCAGCTCCCTGCTGGACATTGTGTGCCACACCCTGATGTCTTCCTTGGCACACGTGGCGAACAGCTCAGCAGTGCCACTGCAAAGAAGCATTGAGAAATAAGAGATACAGCCATAAACGGCATAAAATGTTAGATGCATATTCGACACCAAAATGTGTTGGGATTTAGAGCAGGATGCCTTTTAGATACCAATAACCTGAAGGCTTGATAGTCTTGGAGATTTCTTGTGTGCAGTGGTATTCGATGACCTCAAATCACCTGTGGGAAATCTTCTGCAGTGTTTTCCCTTATAGGAATGGTTAGGACTAAGTTGCACAAAAAGAAAAGTCACTGAAATCTAAGTCTTGTAAACTGGAGGGACAGTCACACTGCTTTTTTAAAAAAAACACTTGTGTATGATTGACACAAACATACACATTTGATGTGTGTAACTGGAGAAGTACACACACCTGATAAGTAACATTTCTTCAAATAAATACATCCATGGAAAATTTACATTGAAAGAGGAAAGCCTTTCCTGTAATGTAGAAAATTGTATTAAAATTTCACAGGAGAACACGACATGATGATAGAATTAATGTTCTCAGGTAACCCAAAACCTTTCTTTGTTTAGTTACTTATGAGAAAATATAAGATTATGGACAAAGATGAGTATACCAGCATAACTGGTCTGTCAGGCTGAAAAAAAGGCAACCCATAAATATACAGTAAAGTTTCAATGTCAAAAGATCACAGATCATTTGAACTTTGATAAGAGAAAGGAGTAATATTGGGGTATGCAGTAAACTAATTTATAAGAATAAATTTCCAGTTAGTCTCTATGGAGACTAAAGCTAACCTTTAAATCTTCTCAACCAATGTCTCCATTTCATCACAAACACATTTCAAAGAATAACAACATCCCTCTCTTATTTTAAGATCTACTCACCTAGGAATTAATAGAAAAAAAAGTGGATCCCTTCTACACATTTAGTTTGGGGGCTCAGAGTTAAAATTAGGATGAGGACTAGCTGCTTAAAAAGTTCAAAAAAGGGAGAAGAGAGGGAGGGGAGGAAAGAGAGAAAAGAAGGAGGCGGGGGGAAGGAGGATAGAAGAAAGGGAAAAAGGGAAGGAGGGGGGAAGAAGGAAGGAAGGAGGGAGGGAAGGAAGGAAAGAAGGAAGGAGGAAGGAAGGAGGAAAGGAAGAAGGAAGGAAGGAAGGAAGGAAGGAAGGAAGGAAGGAAGTCTTGCTGATCTGTAGAAGAATGATTTTGAGTTTTCTAAACACTGAGGAAGTTCAAAGGAGAAAGTAACCACATTCATGAAATGGATCTCACCAAAGACAAAGTATGTTTCAAAATCGAGTAGTATCACACTATGACAGATGTTCTTTTTTATATCAAAACTGTTGGTGGATATTTGTTGCACTTGTCTTGAGTGGGACTTATGAAGAAATAAAGCCATTAGATTCAGAAGACCTCATGTCCAACACCAATAAAGTCTGTCAAATATGAAAGACCCCAAGAGGTACCAAAAAAAGACTGGAAAGAAACTTGACAACTGGCCACCAGAAATTGTCTGGAAACAGTGGTTGCCAATTTTATGGCTGGAGGCGTGGATCCAATGGTAGAGCACCTGCCTAGCAAGCACAGGGCCCTGAGTTCAAACCTCAGTACTACCAAAAAAAGAAGTCAGAAAAAAAGGGCATTATTAAGCTTTTTCCAGATGGCACTGGGAAAACACAGAAAAGTTTTTCTAGGTATACCTTTTCCATAATGGGCTTATTTGAAAGTTAGCATTCTAAAGAACCCCAGATTTGAATTAGGGAAAAATTAATGTAACTGCATGGTGAAGACAACAGAAAATCCATTCAGATAATTCACTACATTAGAACATTTTAAGGAGAAAAAATTATACTAAGCGATATTGAAAACATAGTGATAAAATTAAACTCCTTTGTATGCTGCACCAGATCTCGGCACTCTTATGTCCCTTCTCTTCTACTTACAATGGAAAGACAATGTCCTGGACTGCTTCAAAGTGACAGGTCGCAACAAGAGTCTCTTTGAAATCCGTAAAGTTGACACGGTAGATATGTGACTCTTCTGTTCCTACAAAGAACTGGTGTCCTTCTCCTCGAAGTGTGATGGAAGTAACACCACCTTGTAATTGAATTTTCCTTTAAGGAGAAGCAAAAAGGAAGAGTGATTCACTCAACACCAAATATTTATGACCTATCCGAAACATCAGAGTATGCAAATCAGGTGGTGTGTGATTTGGAAAGGGCAGGTATTCACAATGCTGTGTAATATGGCCAGCCAAGGAGACCAGCCTAGTATAAAACAGTCGGAGAAGATCCACCAGGGAGATATGGTCTGAAATGGGGTGTACAGGATTAGCAGGATTTGGATAGAGGGCAACTATCCAGGGTTTATAAATTTCATTTCTGAAAACAGCCCTAAGGCCAAGGGGAAAGTCCTTTATGTCAAAGGATGCTATCATAACCTTATCTTAAAGAGGGAAAAGTTGGAAACAAGCTAAATGACCATTTGTAAAGGAATGGTTACATCTTCTATGGAATAGCAACATCATAGAATATTTGCCTGGTCATTAAAATGTTATTCACAGATGTATGTTTAAAAGATTCTGTAATATATATATTATCATCACAATAAAAATAGTATATAGTAATATTAAATATATATATATATGATGCTTACAGGAAGTAAAAAAATCAGCATGCAAAATTATATACATAAAATAAGACAATTATTTCAAAATTTGTATGAATATCAAAGACAAGAAATTTTGGGGCTGAAAATGTAGCTCATTGTTTGCCTAGAATGTGTACAGTCCTGGATTCAATCCCAGCACTGGAAAGATAAAAACATGTTAGTAGTGGGTGTCTGCCCAAAGCTACAGAGATTATTTTCTCCTCTTCCTGTTTCAGATCTCTCCCTCCTCCCCTACCCTGTTTAATAAGTATGAACTTAAAACAAAGATGAATGTGTAAATGAGTGGGACCCTAGGGTCCCAACACTGCTCTGAAGCTGATTTCACTTGGTTAACAGAAATTCAGTGGGGGTAAAGCTAGGTTTGGTAGCTCAGGCCTGTAATCGCAGCTGTTCAAGAGGCAGAGGCCAGAGGATCTCAAATTCCAGGCCAGCCCAGACAAAGTTGGGGAGACCCTATCTCAAAAACAAATACAAACAGAAGGGTTGAACTGATAAAGCCCTTGCCTAGCATAAGAGACCTTGAGTTCAATCCCCGGTACCACAAAGAAGGAGAAGGAGAAGAATAATTCAGTGCGAGTTCTTGTGTGAGGAGCCGGCATGGGAAATGCAATGTTCTGGAAAGACTCACTTGTTGGTAGAGCACAAGTGGTACACAAAGAAAGGAAAACCATGGTCATACCCCAGCTTCTTGCTAGCTAAAGGTCTTGACTCTGGACAGAACCCTTTGGCCTCAGTTTACTTGGCCAGAGAATAATTCCTCCTTTACAGGGTTGTGGGGAAGATTAGAGATACCAGAGCTAATGTGCACTAGCCCACAGAGGGAGCTAAGAGATATTGGCTGTTGGCATCTGAGACCCTAGAAGACAAGTTCAGGGAGAAAGGGGAGAGGTCAGAGACGGAGGAATGGCAGCAGTCTGTTTTGATTACACAATTTTCCTTTCCTTTTAGTTTCCAGGACTTCTCCTATGAGCTGCTTTATCAAACTACAAAAATCTGAGAAGGCCGAAATTATTATATCCAATTTGAACCTGTATTGTCACACAGGGTTATTATAGAAACATAAGCCTTATGATAATTGCTTTGAGTCGAATTGTCTTTATCACAATGGGAGTATTTTCATATTAAAAATGAGGGGTTAAAAAATCTAGAGGGTTGACAAGCATGGTAGACTGTATATAGTGCCAGCTACTCAAAACATAGAGGTAGAGGAGAAGGGTCTGAGGCCTGCCCAGGCAAAAGTAAGAGACCTTACCTGAAAATAGACTATAGCAAAAGGGCTGGAGGCATGTCTCAAGTGGTAGAGCACTTGCTTAGCAAACACAAGGCCCTGAGTCCAATCCGCACCATAGCCAAAGCAGCAACAATAACTGAAGGGTTAACTTACTAGATTCAATTCATGTATTCAGAGTCTACGTAACATTATTCTTTAGTTGCCTCCCTCCCTCCAACATTCTCTTTCACACAAACACAAAATCCATCCAAACATATTCTTAATAAGATCTGTTGTGACCACCGAATTCCAAATTGCAGGAGTAAAGGAGAATGATGGAGGGGGTAATTTAACTAAAATATATTGTAAGCACTTCTGTAAATGTCACAATATACCCTCAATATAACAATAATATAATAAAAATAAAATAAAATTGCACCCTGTGCCTCCTTCTCTTCAATCCCCATTCCCTTACTCTTTCTCCTCCTTCCCTTTTCTCCACTGTGCTTATCACCGTTTAATATTACCATAGTCACCCATCCCTGGTTTTCCTTTCTGAGGTGTTAGAAACTGGTCAATAGAAGTCTGAAAATAGAAATCCATGAAATTATAAAGAAGGAAAAAGAAATTTGTTTTAGTTTTGCTGTGAATTTGTTGTTAATCTCTTATCACATCAAATCTATAGACTAAATTTTACCATAAACATATGTATAGGAAAACAGTACAGGTAGGGTTCAGTACTATTTGTGGTTTCGGGGATCCTCTGCTAGGGGGGTCTTGGAGCTTATCTCCTGAAGATAAGAGGGGACTATTGCATGTACTGTCATTGCTTATTTTGTTCATCGTTTGCTATCTTTTCCCTCCTGCTAGAATGGAAGGTTGGTGAAGGCAGTAATCCTTTCCATTCTTTTTTTTTCTTTATTTGTTGAGGTATTCAAGGTGCCCAGAATGTGCCTGGCACCCAGATTCCTTTGAATGAAGACAGCCAGTCTTCATTTCCACAGTGATAAGCAACTGCCCGAGGCTCCCTGGGACCTTCTGGAGGCTGAACGCAGGAGTATGTCTAGGTATATCTGGCTTGTGTTGACGCTGAGTTCAAGTCTGGCCTCCTCTTCCCTGATCTCTGCATTCTGGGAAGACCATTTCCTTCTCAGATCTTCTCTATAACATCTGATATATTTTTACTTTACCTGGACCATAAGGTTTGTGTATATATACTATCTGATCATACAGTGACCTTTTTCATGTATTTATACCTTATCTCCAAACTAGACTGTAAGTTCTGGAAGGACAAAGACTATATCTTGTTTTTCTAATAGTATCTAGCTTATTGGTTTAGATGGCAGAGGTGCTGGATAAATACTCAATAATGAAAATGTCTATGTTGTTATTGATGTTTATTTCAATTAGATGACCATGAAAACTATATGGTATAGTATCTGGCATGGGGAAACACCTGGTAATCACTGGCCGTTTGTATTCAAATGCATTAACTACTAGCACAGAGCATTGCATGTGTTAAGCACCCATTGCATACCAGTTTCAAAGTTTAGAATTTGGGGGCTTGGGGGGTTATAGCATATTTCCTTTGTGGTGTCTCAATGTGTTGAGTTAAATAAAAGCGTACGTGTTTATTAAAGAGCACTGTCCCTCTGGGTAATAGTGGACTACTTTGGTTTGATTCAACATAAGCCTTTTCATTGGCACAGAAGCCACTCTCTATTGTGACTCCAACTACATATTTTAAAAGCAAGGTGAAATTCTTTAATCAAATATTGCTCTGCCAATATCATTCTCAGTGTTGGCTCTAGGTGACCCTCCCTCTCGGGGGGCCCAGAACTTACTTGATGGGTTTGTAGCTGGGGCTTTTACAGAAGACCAGCAATCCGGCTCCAGAGCCCAACAGTAACCCCCCCATCTTCAGGCACCTGATAGCTGACACTCCCTAGAGGGAGAAACAGTACTGTGAAAAGGCCAGATAGTCTTGCCATTAAGAATTAGTGCAGTGGCACATGCCTATAATCCCAGCTACATGAGAGGCATATCACAGTCCAAGGGTACCCACCCCCCGCTGCCCCCCAGCAAAAACACAAGACCCTATCTGAAAAATACCTAAAGCAAAAGGACTAGGGGTTTGGGTCAAATGGTACAGCATCTGCCTAGCAAGTGCAAGGCCCTGAATTCAAACCCCAGTACTGCCAGAAAAAAAAAAAAAACCCAGAAAAAGAAAAAAAAAAAAAAAAAAAAAGAACTAATGCAATACCTGACACAGGGAGCCTGCCAAGGTTGTTTGGTGATGTTCACCAAGGTATCAGCCACAGGGTACCCCCAACAACAATGTACCCCAATGCCAACAACAAGCATTTGTGTTCAGAAGTAACACAAGAGGGCCGGTTCTGCAAGGAGTGGACACGCTTCAGCATGCCTCCTCCCTAAAATCACCCGTGTGGTTTTGTTGGGGGTTTTGGAGGAACTGGGGTTTGAACTCAGGGCCTCATGCTTGCCAGGCAAGTGTTCCACCACTTGAGCCACTTCCCCAGAACTTCTTGCTTTCAGTCATTTTTCAGATAGGGTCTCACACTTTTTGCCCAGGCCAGCCTCGAACAACTATGGTCCTCTTTTGTAGCTGGGATTACAGGTGTGCATCATCTGATTACAGGTGTGCATCACCACACCTGGCTTGTTTGTTGAGATACAGTCTTGCTAATTTTTTTGTCTGGGCCAGCCTCAAACCATGATCTTCCTGACCCCTATCTCCCAAGTAAATGGATTACAGAAATGAGCCACTGCACCCAGCCACCTGTGCATTTTGAATATAGAAACTATTAGCACTTTTATATACACTTACGTTCAGTTAGAGCAGGGTAGCATAAGCACAGTCTTTGCAATGCCAGTCTTTAAGTTTCCACCAAAACTTAATTCTAATAAAGGCAAACAGACCGTATTAGCCATCCAAAGATAGCACAGAAGACCCCTCACTTTTTGGTGCCTATGTTTTCTGAGTTAAAGTGTGTAAGATCATCTTTATCAATAGTTAGAAACACATTAAAAATTCAACACAACCTTCTAAGCTTGGAGATGTATGGTGGCCAGCTTAGGGTCCACTGTGAAGTTCTCATTTTAAAATGTGTATGACCACTATGGTTGCAACGTGTCCCTTGAAGTTCATGTGTTGGAACCCTAGTCCCCAATGCAACAGTGTTGGGAGGTGGGGCCTGTGAGAGATGATTAGATCATGAAGGTTCTGCCCTCATGTCTCATGAGGGCATCAAAGTTACCAAGGTGTGAGTTGGTTATCCAGTGTGTGCACTGACCAGGCACAGTGGCGTGCCCCCTACTACACCTCCAGACACTGGGGAGGCTAAGGCAGGAGGATCACTTGAGCTCAGTTCAGGACCAGCCTGGGCAACATAGCAAGACCCTGTCTCAATAATAATAATTGATAATAATAACAATAAATTTAACTTTGTCTTGCTCTTCTACCTTCCCCCATGGAATGATAAATCATCTTGTCCCTTGCCAGATGCCTGTGCCCACTCTCTGGACTTTCCAACCTCCAGAACCATGAGCTAAAAAGGCTTTTGTTGTTTGTAGATTGACTACCTAGTCTCTGATATTCTGTCAAAGCCATACAAAATGAACTGAGACAATGATCAATACTTGATTCTAAACATTCAATAATAATCAATAAAAATTAATAGATTTGTGTCTTAATCAACCTTGTATTATAAAACAAATATGTCCTTTCAAGTTACTTTTAAGTTGAGTTTTGCCTGTTCTGGCTCAAAGGCCATTTGTCTATGTCTGACAAGAGACACTGAGGTTCATGATTGTAAAAGAAGGAACCGGAATTGTATGCATTAACAGATATGTCTTTTGCAAATATATTCTCCCGCTCTGTGGCTTCACTTCATTCTCTTGACAGTTCCTTTTGCAGAGCTCACAATTTTACTTTTCACAAAGTTCTGTTTGTAAATTTTTTCAAGGATTGTGTCCTAGTGTAAAAAGTGATCACTAAACATTGGGTCATCTAGATTTTCTCCTAGGTTATCTTCTAGGAATTTTATGCTTTATATTTTGGTCTGTGATCCATTTTGAGTTAATTTTGTGAAGGACATAAGGTCTGTGTCTAGATTCATTTGGTTTTTCTGTTTTGTTTTGGTTTTTGTGGTGGAGGAGGGAGTATGTGGATGCCCACTTGTTCAAGCATCATTTGTTGAAAAAACTGCCTTTTTCCTCCATTGTGTTACCTTTGCTCCTCTGTCAAGGATCAGGTGAGTATTCTTATGCAGGTCTACTTCTGGGATCTCTCTTCTGTTGCATTGATCTATTCTTTCACAAATCACACTGTCTTGTTTACCGTAGCTTTCCAGTAAACCTTGAAGTTGGGTAGTGTCACTCCTCCAACCTTATTCTTCTTCAGTATTGCATTGGCTATTATAGGTTTTTTGCCTTTGTATATGAACATTAGAATCAGCTTGTCAATATCCACCAAATAACTGTATCTATAAATCCTGTTGGAAGAACTGACATCTAGACTGTGTCGAGTCTTCCTATCCACAAACGTGGAATATTTCTCCATTCATTCTTTGATTTCTTTTATTCTTTGATTTCTTTTGTTAGAGCTTTGCAGTTTCTTATATAGATCTTATGAAAGATACTGCATTTTTTTGTTTGTTTGTTTGGTTGATTTGGTTTGGTTTGAACTCAGGGCTTCACCTTTGCTTGACAGGTGCTCTATAGCTTGAAGCATGCCTCTACCACCTTTGCTCTAGCTATTTTTGAGATAGGGTCTCACTTTACACCCGATGGCTGACCTAGACCTTGATCCTCCTAGTTTATGCTTCCCTTTGTAGATGGGATGCTAGGATGGCCACTGTGCCCAGCTATTGATTGAGATAGGAGAGACCCATGAATTTTACACCCAGGCTGGCCTAGAACCATGATGCTTTCAACCTCAGTCTTCCAAGTAGCTGGGATTATAGGCGTGAACCACTAGCACACAGCCTGTTTTTGTTTGTTTGTTTTGGCCCTATTGGGGATTGAACTCAGGCCTCAGGCTTGCTAGGCAGGCACTCTACCACTTGAGCCATGCCTCAGTCCCCAGCTTGCTTTTTACTATTACAATTATTAGTTTCTTCTTAAATTGGGTGCTGTATTACTAGTAGCTCAATTTTAAACCATTCTAATTCTTTGCCTTTCTAACCATAAAGCAAACACTTCAGTAGAGTTTCAAAAGAGGTAATTTCCCAAGGTCACTTGACATTGAAACCAACCTTCTTCAATGGCACCTCCCATACCTTCAATCCACAAGCATCATTTTTTTTTCTACCCAGGTCGAAGGTGTTTTGGAATCATTGTGGGATTGACCGTCAAAACTGAATGGTCAGAACTTAGAGCATTGATAGAAGACTAAATATAAGGTTTGAGGAATCCTAAAACAGCCAGCATCTTCTCTGGAAAGGCACTTACTTCCCAAGTGCTGGGAGGGCCAAAAAAATGTAGATCAGTAGTTTTCAAGTCGTGTCTTATGGAGCCCTTCGAGGTATCTCAAGAGTTGGACCTGATAGGACTCGAGGTTGCCTTTCTTTAATCTGACCTGCTTTGCTTTTACTTGCTCAATATATTAGAATCTATTTCCCCAAAATAATTTGAAAGACTTTGAACTATGCTACACTTTGATCTCCTGTATAATTGTTTCTAAATACTTCTCTATCTGTATCATGGCTTATTTCCATTGTTACAGATCTCCTTAAAAGGTTGAACATTAAATGATTATATGATTAAGGAAATTCTGACATTTTCCCAAGAGCACAGTACAATATTTCAAAAATTTCTTGAGAATTTCCACTAAGTAGAAAAGTATCTATGCTTAGTTATACCCATCTGTTCTGTTACCAGAAATGAGATAGGCAGGTATAGAACTCAGCACAAACTTTCAAATTCAAAGCTTAGTAGAAACAGCCCTTAGAACTTTCTGGGTACCAGAAATAGCAGTATTTACTCTATAAAAACATTGCTTGATAGTGGGCCTTTTATTTGGTTTAAATATCAATATTGCTTACTAGACTTTTAACCAGAATTGTTACAAATTCTGAAAATAGGAATTTCTAGTTCTCATCAGGATTATTATGTCAGCTGAAGCGAAAACTCAAAATCTAGTTATTAGAGTAGAAAAAAGGTGTGTGTGTGTGTGTGTGTGTGTGTGTGTGTGTGTGTGTGTGTGTGTGTAGTCTTGTAAATCAGAGATCATACTTTTCTTAATATGGCAACTGGGCTAGAACCAATGAGTCTCTAAATCATAAAGCAATAGCTCTTGTGCTTTGAAGCTATAGTGCTGATTCCCTAACTAGGAACATCTTTGCCCTGAAAGTTGCCAGAAATGAAGGCTTATAGACCTAGCTAGTGAGCTTTGCAAATTAATAAGTAGCCTTGGATACATCACTGATTTGTTATTTTCTTTTTCTGCACTCTTTCTTGATGAAAGTCTATGCTGCTGGTAGAGGGAAGAAAATTGCAGGGCAGATCAATTCTTGATGGTCTCTACTCACCAAACTATACTTATCCTTCACCGGTCCAGTGTCTGCCATCAGTTTGGTCCTGGGGTTCATTTTCAGAATATCTCCAGTTGTGGTGCCAACATAGAAAAAGCTGTCATCATCAGCCATCTGGGAAGGGATAAACAGAAACTCAGTGATCTGTGGGGCCCTGACAGGGAGAGGGATGAGTGTCCTGTGAAAGACTTACAAAGATGCTCATGGCTGTATTTTCCCAGATTCAAAGATGGGAAAGAACAGCTCCAGGAGGAGCAGAGTTGGGGCCAGACATGGACCTGAAGTATTAGATTCCAGTTGGCCTGTGCATTTCACTTGATACGTAACCTGCCAGCCAACTCCTGAGACATCTCCAAAGGGCTCCTAGGATGAAGGTGTGTTCCTCCAAAGAGGCCACACATTTGCTTTATTTCATTGTTTCCAAAGTCTATATTCATAAAATGACTTGGCCTTGAACAAGGAGAATAAGTCAATGGCAAATGGAGTTATATGTATGAATGTATGAAACCACATTGAAAATATATTGACAATTTTTCTTTATGCATTTCAACAATGAATTTTACTATCAGAAACCTTATTTCCAGTGGCAGAAATAACACTGGTGGCATAGGGATGTGCTGTGGGCCCTGAGTGTAACCTAGCTACACTGATTCCCTCCTGGTAGGCAGGCATTGCAGATATCTGACAACAGCTCAGACCCCAGTTAATGTGGGACCTGTTTGTACTGCATCTAGGTGGCTCCTCCCCAGCTCCTCAACAGAGCTGCAGAAGAGAGGCTCCCTTTCACCTGGGCCTCCTCACCAACATTCTAGACATCCACAGTTGACCTTCCCACCCTCAGCCCAATGTGCACACAGCCCTTGATGAAGACTGTTAGTGGGAACTTATACTAATAGTTGCTCAACATAATACTTGAAGGAACACTTACTGAAATACTCATAACTATTCTTTTCATCTGTCCTGTTTGGCATTCAGTTGGCCAGATTTTTCTATTCAGGAGATCCAGTTCCCACACTCGAATTGTCCCACTATATTTAAAAAAACACACACACAATCAAATGGACATCCATTTCATAGTCATTTCACCTCTGCTCTGATTTCTGTATTCTCTTGAAGGAAAAGCTGGAAGGAAGAGACTCAAACATTTTCGAGGGTATTTTTTATGGCCTACTGCTCTACTTAAGATCTTTCACTCAATCAGCAACCCTAACAGGTAGGCTTAATGATCTCTCACTCTCCAAATGAGGGGACACAGAGCTTGTACACTGCAGAGCAGGGATTCACACCCAGCACTCTCACTTGAAAGTATGTACTCTGTACACTACTGAAAACAAACGTGCATATAAACCAAGGCTCACTAACTTTCATTAAAAAAATTGTATACATTTACAGTATACAACATGATGTTTTGATATCTAGATATTGTGGAATGGTTAAGTCAAGTTATTAAACATATGCATTACTGAGCTCATGTAGTTATCTTTTTGTAATAAGACTACTTAAAATATACTCTGTTAGCAGTTTTCAATATGTTATTTCATATATATATATAGTATATCTATCTATCTATCACATATATTATATTGCATGTAGTTATCAAATACACAATCTGAGTGTCTGTCAATAAGATGAATGAATAAAGAAAATGTGGTATATATGTCTGGGGAGTGGCTCAAGTGGTAGAATGCTTGCCTAGCAAGCTCAAGGTCCTGAGTTCAGACCCTAGGATCTCCAAAACAAGTTTTCTTTTGCATAGAAAATGTGGCATATATATGCAAAGGAATACTATCAAGTCTTAAGAAAGAAGGAAATCCTGCCTTTTGTGACAATAAGGATGAACCTGGAACACATGACATTAAGTGAAATCAGCTGGGCACAGAAATACAAATATTGCGTGATCTCATTCATGTGGACTCTAAAATGTTGAACTTCCCAGGACCGACAGTCAAATGGTACTATGACCCTGGGGGCAAGGGGAAGTGGGAGGTATTTGTTAGGGACATCATATTTCAGTTAGGAGGAATAAGTCAAAGTATTGTGTGGCATAAAAATTTTGGTGGTATTGGGATTTGAACTCAGGGCTTCAGGCTTGTGAGGCAGGCACTCTACCACTTGACACAGTGGTAAATCAGTCCCTTTTTTGTGTTGCATGTTTTTTCAAGTTAGGGTCTCACGAACTATTTGCCCAGGGCTGGCCTTGAACCGGAATCCTCCTGATCTCTGCCTCCTGAGTAGCCAGGATTGTAGATGTGAATCACTGGCGCCTGGCTTGTGTGGAAATTTTTTTAAGGGAAATATTTTTGCAGGGAAAGTCCTGTCTTCAAGGAAGGAGAAATAAAAGTAAGCAACTGAAAGTGAAACTAAGCACTTAACATAGAACTTGGTGTATGGTTGTTGTATTTTGAATTAATCTGAATTAGTAATTATATAAAAATCTCAAGATAAACATCACAGACTTCAGCTAATATCTCATGGCAGAAAAGATTAAAATATATAAAGTTCAAATTTTTGGATCTCCAGACATAGTAAATATTCAATAAATATTTTAAACATATTTTCCCAATTTTTTAAAAAATAGCTTTCCATGGCCATAATGGTAAATATCATTTGGCTACTGAAATACTGGCATTTGAAGGACATCTCATGGGGATGATATAATGGATTACATGAATGTATAAATAGAACTGTGATAGAGAACTAGGATATGCAGGTGCATAGTAGAAACCTTACTTAAGAATGTTAACTTTCTCAGTTATTAGTGTCACAGAAAATTGAAGCAGACTTGGAATACAGATTATCCTAGAAAAATTCTTTCTGATACAAAATTTCAGTTTTGACTCTTGGAGAAATGTTGCCTATGGACTTTAGAATGAACCAATGCCTCAGCATAAGCAGATGCTAAGGAGCCAAAGAATCCCATGCAACAAAGCCACCATGCAAACCTGAAGGAAGGAGAAAAACTTCCTGGTTACCAGTGGCTTCAAAAGACAGAGTAGAGCATGGTCAGCTGCTCTGGCATTAGAGCCCTGTGCTAATATGATTTGTTTGCAGAGCCTGGCTTTCATGGCTGCCAGGGAGTTTTGTGACCTCTCAATGAATCCTTCCTCTTAACTGGCCATGGAATAAATAAATGCATGCTGTATGTCACAAGGTGGGAACAGGAAGTGATACAGATGTAGAGTAGCACAAATTCTTTACTCTGGCTAGAAAAGTAACCAACAGTGTGCACCTTTCACAGATGGGAGTTGACAGAGGGGTTGAAAGGGACAGTTCGACTCAATATACACTTCTACCTTACATCTTTGGGTTTCTCACCTTTGAACTGGCATGTGACATAAAACAAGCATGCTTTTATGCATGTTTAACCTTTCTTTCAAACTCCAAACAGGTTGTCAATTTGTACATTAACGTATTCCATTCCAGAGAGAGGCCTCTGTCTGTATGTTCAGCTTGGTCACCATGAGCTGGCTAGAGCTGATCCTACTGGAAATTATGTCACATGGCTAATAGCTTAAACAGTTGAATTTCCTGGCACTGTTCATTGCAAAATATCATTTCGCGAGACCTAAATCAAGACCATGTGGTAAGAAACATCAATCAGTAAGCAAATCTGTGCAATTGTGCAAATTACTTGATGAGCACAGATTGGAAATCATATGTTTGCAGTAACACAAAGGAACCTGAGATGAGTTTAGCAGGTCAGCAGAATCTTTTCAATAGGAATCACATTTCCAAAAAACCACATTTAAAATACCTTCAGCTTAGCCCTAAACTGAATAGTATAATTTGGAATGACTACAAAAATTATGAAAATTATGATAAAATGTATTAGTTCTGGATTAAAGGCATGTTCCTCAAATTGGCTCGATCATGTTTTCTAATAAGTAGATATAGTCATTCGTGAGTTCTCATGCTCTGGCTGCAGAGACCTACTTTCCAGCAGTGACAAACATTTCATCCCGACACCTGGAGAAGACCACGGTGGTGGCGTTCCCGACATTGAGGCCAGCCGCAGGGCTACCACAGATGGCATCTCTCTTGGCTATGCTCCATACCACCACACTGCCGAGACAAGAAGCAGGGAAAATCCATGCAAAATTGAGCTTTCAAAATAATGAGCAACTATTTTAGTGGTTCTAGGAAGAAAAAACAAAACAGATTACTAACAAGGGAACAAAAAATCTCCTCAGCTACACTGGATATTTGAAGACAAAAAAGGTGACACTTTAAAAACTTTGAAGGAAAATGATTATGAGTTAGAAGCTAACGAACCCATCAATCAA
This sequence comes from Castor canadensis, assembly GCF_047511655.1. Lineage (NCBI taxonomy): Eukaryota > Metazoa > Chordata > Mammalia > Rodentia > Castoridae > Castor > Castor canadensis. Next base: position 53,568,467 of record NC_133396.1, on the reverse strand, counting down.
GTCTGATGTTAAAATAAAGACATGCAAATATGAAAGTTTTTCATCTATTCATCTGTGTAAAAATTTTCCTTGAGGAAGTGCTCCAGAAAAAAGAAAGAAATGACATAAGGCAAATTTTCTCAAACTTGAACATGTATCAGAATCAGATAAAGACAGATAACAACTCTGATTGGATCATTATACAGTATGTACTTATACCAAATTATCACACTGTACCCTATAAATTTGAACAATAAAATACTTAAAATTATTAAGACAGGGGGCTGCTGGACCCCACTAGCAGAGTATCTGACTCAGGAGGTCTGGGTGGGGCCTGAGATTTGGCTTTTCTCACCTGTCCCAGGTGATTTGGATGCTTCTGGTCTAGGGACAGCACTTTGAGAAACATTACTTTAGGGCAACATTTCCTTTTTTCTGAGTGCAGTCACACAGTTTAGTCCTGAACTGAAGTGTTGGGATAAGAATATCAAAAAATGCCGGGGAGGAATGCTGCATCAAAAGTTTGAATCAGAATTCTTAAAGAAAAAGAATGTAAGTGTTACAAATTTTGTTCATGTAAAAACACACCTCTCTGTATTTCTCAACTTTCATACATCTAGATTTTGCTAATTCTGGTAGTTTAAAATGAGTGTATAACCCGGAATAAGAAAGAGGAAGTGCTAGAAGAGCCAGAAATTCTTTTTTCATAGAGGGATACTGATAGATATCATCTAAAGTAGAAAAATTGAGAGGTAAGTCATTTAAAAGGTTGAAATGATAATTAGATGATGAATCAAGAAACAAAAGCTGTTAAAAGCAAATGCCTCATACCCAAAAGAAATGTGAACATTTTTCATGCAAAATGCTCAAAAGTAGATTTGTGAGGGCATGGCTCAAGTGGCAGAGCGCCTGCCTGGCAAGCATGGGGCCCTGAGTTCAAACCCCAGTACCTCCTGAAAGAAAGAAAAAATAAAGTTGGTTTGGAGTTAGGGAAATAGCTCAGTGGTAGAGCATGTGCCTAGCATGTGTGAGGCTCTTAGCATGTACCAGATTCTTAGAATATGCCCCCCTAAAAGTAGAAATTACTGAGTCAGTCAATTGCTGCATGAATAAAGAAAATGCAGTATTACTTAAATATCATTATTGCTTGACAGTAAAAGATGAAGTCCTGATTTACATGGCACAAATGGATGAACCTTGAAAACCTTACACTTAATGAAAGAAATCATCACAAAGGCCACTTATACCATGTGGTATAATCGCATTTGCATGAAATGTCCTGAACAGGCAAATCTACAGAGGCAGAAAGCAGATTGGTGGCTGCCTGGGACTGGAGAGAGGAGAGGTAGGGAATCTGCCAATGGGCCAAGGGATTTCTTTTGGGGATGTTGAAAATGTTCCAAAATTGATTGTAGTGATGGTTGCAAACTCTGTGAATACACTAAAAGCAACTCAATCTAGACTTCAAGTGGGTAAATTATACAGTATGTGAAATATACCTCAGCAAAGCTGTAAAAAAAATTTTTTCAAGAGCCTCTGGAGAGTGGAACTCTTTATGGCAAGGAAACCTGAGGGGTGGTATGCTTTTGAATCTTGGATATTTTTGCATAGTCACACAACATGGTTTCTTTGTAAACTTTAGTTAAGAGCTGGAAGTGTGGCTCAAGTGGTGGAGTGCCTGCCTGGCAAGCACAGGGCCCTGAGTTCAAATCCCAGTACTGAAAAAACAAGAACAACAACAAAAAAACACCATCACCACAACAAAGGAAACCTCAATCAAGTATAGGTTTGATTTTTCAGAAACAAGCTTAAAATTCAAAAATAAATAAAGCAAATTTGGGTGTGGTGGCACACACCTGAAATCTCAGCACTTGGGAGGCTGAATGTGGGCTACATAGTGAGTTCTAAGACTGGCCTGAGCCACACGGTGAGGCCCTAGCGCAAAAAAAGAAGGAAGGAAGGAAGGAAGGAAGGAAGGAAGGAAGGAAGGAAGGAAGGAAGGAAGGGAGGGAGGGAGGGAGGGAGGGAGGGAGGGAGGGAGGAAGAGATGGAGGAAGAAACAAATAAACAAAGAAAGAAGAAAGAAAATCAACATACATAGTGAATTGGCCAAGTAAATTCTACACATCTGTGTAATGAAATCAATGCAGTCATTGCTAAGAATGAGATCCATGTCTGTGTGAACATACATAAAGATGTCCTTGGTATAAGCTGCATTCCAACATAACTAGTAATGATAACACTCACACAAAAAGTTTCATAAATGGCTTACAAAATATAAAAGGTATAGGCAACTGTACAATGTTGACTACAGTTTTCATCTTCCCTTCTGTGTCTTTCTGTCTTGGTAGAAGTCAGTTGGGTAGAATAGTCTCTTCCTACAGGTTCAGGGTTGACCCCTGGTTGTCCACAACTAAAAAGTAAAACCCCATTCTCCTCATTACAGTTAGTGATCAGGGATGGGCATATTATATTTCCTAGTAGAGCAAAGCTTTTTTATCTTTCTTTCATTAGCTTTTCAAGTACTTCCCAATATTCTGCAAACAAACTAGCCTAAAATCAAGCTTAAAATTTCAGAGAGAATACAGTTTTGCCATATTAACCTTGGTTAAGGAGCCATTTTGCTCTTCCAATACCTAGTCTCTCTGGCAAGCCGTGAAGGTGAGGGTGGCCTAATGGCGAAGCTCCAAGAATCTCTAGTGGTAGGACCAAAGCAACAGAATTTTAAAAATCTTTTTAGGTGATTCCAATGTGCACCCAAGGTTCAGAATAACTACTTTAAGCTGAAGTAAGGATGCTGGTAGATTTCTGGCTACATTTTTCATCCAAAATAGTCAAATGGGAATGGCCCAGGGGTAAGTGGTGTGACCACTTACAAATGACTACCAAAGGAGAAAACTCATGAAAATGTTGACTTCCTACATATTAAAAGGACTGTCAATATATAACTATACATTATTGCAAACTTCTTTTGTAACAAACCAATGAAGCCCAAACAATAAAATGTTGTATATATAAAATCATACCAAAGAATTAAATGCTACACAAGGATCAAGTGCTAGTTTTCTTCTACAGACTAGGTTCACTAACATTTACATAGGAATATGTATTGCACTGATTGTTCTTTGTAATGTTATTTATTTATTTAGAAACAGATTCTCAATATGTGAGACAAGCTGTCCCCAAACTCACGATCCTGCTGCTTCAGCTTCCCAAGTGCTGGGATTACAGGTGTGCTTTAATGAGGTAATGCAATGAAGTACTCAGCACACACCTGTCACATAGTAAGGGCTCAAAAATGTCGCTGTTGTCTTTGATAAAGATCATTACATGATCAAGATGTCTTTCTTTTATAGTAATGGTTCTTGAATTTAGCTATACATTAGAATTATCTGGGAAGCTTTTATTAGTCCTGGAATCCAAACTAACCAAATCAGACTCTGTGAAGGGGGCACCAGGCATCAGTGGTGTTTTATTTAGAGCTCACCAGGTGACTCTAATGGGCAGCCAGGGCTGAGACCCGCACACTCAAACACAGTCAGGACAACAAAGAGCATCAGGAAGGGTTGGGTACTCAACACTTCTGCAAGTACACTTGGTGGAAGATGAGGGGAAAAGGCTTAGTTCATTACCTTCCGTCATCTGGGCCTCCTAGCGATACCAAGTACAAATCATTTGGCGAAAAGGCCAGAGCTTCGATTTTGCCTTTGTGAAGTGACAGCCGCGTAATTAGCTCCCTTTTCTTATAATCCCACAAAATGATGTCTGCCTGGAGGCGAGAATACACCGTCAGATCACGGACAGGATTTAGTGGAATCTTGTAACTCCCCTTCTTGGTCACTTCCCTAGAAATTAAACCATGTTTTATTAACCTGACAGATGGTAACAAAACAGAAATAGTTATAAGCAGGGCCTTTTGTTCCTAAGCATTATCAGTTACAAGCTGCAGCAGCTGGCATAAAAACATCCCATTCCTCACTCTCAGCCTGATGGAACGGAAATTAGTTAAGAGAGGTCAGAGGAAGAAGGAAGGAGATAGCACATTGACAGCACAGAGCTAAGGACCTGAAGTGGAGGCAGTTCTGGGGAGGCACCTGTAAACAAATTTACAATGAATTATTTTCACCCCATTCACCTTGAACCCCATGAATGTGACTTGTCCTGAAGCAATGTAATCTCCACTCTTGGAGATGGTCAAACAGGAGACATTGTTACCATGGCCATGTAGGAAACTCTGCTCGTGAGTATTTATTGCCTGAATGAGGACTGTGCAACCCAGCGGATAGATCAGATTCTCCTGGTCAGGATGGCATTTGAGACCTGTGGGAACATGTCCTAAAAGAGAGAGATTAAAGAATAATTATAATCAGGTGGAGAAGTAGTCGGCAATTTCTCATTAGAATACAAGACACAACACTTTTGAAATAAGCTTCAAGTTAATTTTAAAAAGTATGGGGTAATAGATAATTTTATTTCATGGACAAGAAGACGGGGCATAGTACATGGCTTCTCAAACTTTGATGTATGCAAAAATCCCTAAGGGATCCTGATTTCAGGTCTTGGGTGGTACCAAACTCCCAAGAGATGATGATGCTGGTCCAGGAACTCTGCTTTCGACTGCAAGGTGCTAGGGACAATTCTTGTAACCTTAAAAAGCACAAGCGAATTGAGTATGGGCAGTTTTAAAAAAAATTTTGTTTTATCATTTTTACATTTACTTACATGTATATACATTATTTGGGCCACCTCCCCCCACCTCTGTGAATGAGAGTATAGGCACAAGAAAGATGTGAAGCCCTACTTCAGGCAAACATTTAGTGAAGACAAAAATTTGGCTTATTTCACTTACTATACTATCCTACAGTGTGAAGACAAAAATTTGGCTTATTTCACTTACTATACTATCCTACAGATTCATCATTGGTTTTACAAAAGGCATGATTTATTTTTTTAGGGCTGAATAATTTTACAGTGTGTGTGAGTGTGATTTCCTTTATCCATTCATCTGTTGATGGACACTTAGAGACTGTTTCCATATCTTGGCTATTGTGACTAACACTGCAATGTACATGGGAGTGTAGATATCTCTTCAAGACACTAATTTAATTTCCTTGGATATGTACCCAGAAGTGGGATTTCTGGAATCTATGGTAGCTCTAGTTTTAATCTTTTGAGGAACCCCCATGTTGTTTTCTATAATGGCTGTTAACAATTTACCTTCCCACCAGTAGTGTACAGAGGTTTCCTTTTCTCTCCATTCTCATTGGTATTTTTTGTGGTTTTGATAATAGCCATTTTAATAGATGTGAGGTGATAGCTCATTGTGGTCTTGATTTGCACTGCCCTAATGGTTAGTAATGTTGAGCACCTTTTCATGTACCTGTTGGCTATTTGTAGGTCTTTTGAGAGATATCTGAACTCCTAGAAGTAGAGAGTAGAATGGTGATTACCAGAGATTGGGGGTATTTTAATTTTTTTGTTGCTATTTCCTTCTCTATCAAAAGAGTCATAAATGCTTGTTATTATAGTCTTCTGGGTTAAAAAGAAATCTCTAATTGACACATAGCAATTGTAAACATTTATAGGTACCAATGCATGTATACAGTGTATAATGATTCGATTAGGGTAGTGCATGTATGATTTCTTTGTACATTCAAAATTCTCTCCACTAGCTATTTTGAAAGATTCCATTGATTGTTGTGAACCACAGCTTTCCTGCTGTACCATAGAACATTACAAGTTATCCTTCTGGCCGACTGTACCCATTAACTATCCTCCTCCCTCTCACACCTCCTCCAAACTCTCGTAATGGATATTCCACACTTCTTTGAGACCAATGCTTAGCTTCCACGTGTAAGTGAGAGTATGGGAGCTTTATTTTTTGGTGGAATTGGGGTTTGAACTCAGGGCTTTTTGCTTGCAAAGCAGGTGCTTTACCACTTGAGCCACACCTCCAGTCCATTTTGCTCTGGTTATTTTGGAGATGGGGTCTCATGAACTATTTGCTTGGACTGGTCTCGAATGGCAATTCTCCCGATCTCAGTCTCCCAAGTAGCTAGGATTATAGGCATGAGCCACTGGTGCTCAACTGAGAGAGTATGTGGTTTTTCTCTTTCTGTGCTAACTTGTTTCATTTAGCATAATATCCCCAGTATTCTGGCTTTTCGGTGATTTCTTTTTCATATTTAACTTCCACTGGAATTCATTTTGATGCATTAAGTGATTTCTATAGCTAAATGAATTTTTTTGTTTAAATGGCCAAGTGTGGCTGTTGAATAAGTTATTTCCTTTCATTTTAATTGTAAGCACTCCATTTGTTTTTTAATGAAGTAAACTCTTACAAAACCAAGGGTTATGTGTTCTGGAGCAATCTATTTCTATGAAATACATATATTTCCCAATTGCAGGCTCCTAATAAACAATCATATGGGTACCCATATGGAAAAAACAAAATTAGATCTCTATTTCACACCATGCACAAATAATACTGTTCAGGTAGGTCAAACACCTAAGTGTAAAAACAAAGACAATGTTTACACAGATGTAGAAAATGACTTTTTAACCATGTACAAAAGCCCAGCAAATCATAACAGATGAGGTTGATTATTCATCAGGTTCTAATAAAAATTCTTATTTCTAATTACAAGAGACAAAATGAAAAGAAAAACCCAATCCACAAGAAGATAGTTGAAATGTACAAAAGAGACAAAGGGTTGTCACCTAATATAAAAGAACTTCTGCAAAGCAAAAAAGAAAAACACAAGCTCACCAACAGAAAAATGAGCAAAAGATATGAATGGGCAATTTATTATGAAGGAAATTCAAAATCCAATAAACAGATGAACAAGGGAAATGCGAATTTTACCCAGAATACCATGTCATGTCCACCATAAAGCCTAAAATTAAGAAGGCTGGTAGTACTGGGCATTAGTGATGATGGTGAATGAAGGAAATATGCTTGTGAGAGAGTAAATTGGTAGAATCACATTGGAAAACTCTATATTGATGATGGTTGACTAGATACAGCTATCCCACACTTAGAGCTATAACCTTCCCAGAGATAACTTCCTTAGCATGTAGGGGAGTGTGTGTGTGTGTATGGCTTCAGGGTTATATTCTTTGTACTTAATAGTTAGGTTTCTTGGTTGCAAATAAGAAGTCAACTGTGGCTACATGTAACAGAAAAAGAATTTCATGACAGGAATAGAGATAGCTCACAGAACTGATAGGAAGTGTAGAAAATCATACTTGAAAAGCAGGCAGGACTAATGAGAAGGTAAGACCAAGTGACCTGAAATTAGGAGCTCTCATTGCCAACTTTCTCAGCATTCAATGCAGCATTTGACTCCCAGAGTGCTCTGTTTCTCTGCATCACTCCATTAAGAGTGGAGCTCTGAGTGGGAGCATCTGATTAGCTCAGCCTGTTATGTCCCATCTCCCTAAATTGAGGGGCCAGAGAGGACAGGAAATATGATCCTCTTCTAGGTCCTCACCAATAGCAAAAGAACTGCTTCCTACCTATCTGGGATTCTCCTGAAATAGAAGGGTAGATACTGAGTAGGCAAAATTATACATGTCCACTCAACAAACATCATTTGCTCTCTTCTTCATAGTTATTCACAATGCTCGTCTCTCTATCTCTAGCTCTCTTTCTCCCACGTTTTTCTCTCTGCACACACACTCTTTATTCACTCATATAATAAGACAGTTTGACAAATTGCCTTTTACATTTAACACATCTTTAACATCTTTCCTTGTTACATACATCTGTCTCATTTTTCTTAAGAGTTATATAGTATTCAACTGTACAAAGGACTACAACAACAATTTATTGGGGCAAACTTCATATAATGTAAAAGTAGTACTTAATGTGAACAGTTTTGTGGCATTAGTGTGTGTGCAATGTTGTGTAACCACCCTCTCTATCTAGTTACAAAACATTTCTGAATTATAATTGTTTAAACTAACTTCTTACTGCAGACATTTGGGTTGTTTCCTCCAATATTTGGGCTATGATAGACAATACCATAGCATAAAATAAAAGAGTTTTTGAAAACTTGAGTAATTCAAGTTTTTAAAAGGTTAAAGATAATCATTAAAAATTGTAATAGATGTGCCAGGTAGGGTGCCTCATGCTTGTAACCCCAGCTACAGAGATCTGGAGGATAATGGTTCAAGGCCAGCCTGAGCAAAATGTTAGCAAGACCCTATCTCAATCAATAAGCCAAGCAGGCAGTGTATGAGGTATGAGTCTGTAATCCCAGCCAGGTGAGAGGCATGGGTAGGAAGATTGTGGTCTGAGGCAAAAACACAAGTCCCATCTGAAAAAATAACTAAATCAAAAAAAAAAAAAAAAAGGATAGGGGGTGGTTCAAGTGGTAAAGCACCTGTCTGGCGAGTCTGAGACCTTGAGTTCAAATCCCAGTACCAGCATTTATATTTCTTTTATTTATATTCCTTTGCCTATTACCTATTTCAGTGGTCTAGCCATTTTTAATAGTATTTATAAAATAGATAGTAAATATTTTAGGGTCCTGGGCCACAGATCTCTGTTGCAGCTACTTAACTCTCCTGGCACATGTAAGCGCACTCAAGGACAACACATAAACAAATGGACATGGCCGAGTTCTTATTCACAAAAACACACAGTGGCACAAATTTGGCCCAAAGGTTTTAATATTCAGACTTCTAATCTATTCTGTCATTGCTGCTATTTCCAGTTTGTAGTAGCTCTTTGCATAACAGGAAAATCATGGGATATTTACCCCAGTCAACTGATGAATGTTACCAAGCTCTTAAAAACTATAGCTTTATAAAATGTTCCCATATTCAACACAAGCATAGTTGGTTTTCTTACATAATAAATTCCTGACAAAATACTATACATAAAGGCATCAGGTACTCTATTTTCTATATTTGCCTCTTCAAGTTCAAGTTTAATAATGAAATTATGAGTTCTAGTAAAATCATAATGAAATGGTCTTGTCGTTTGCTTCTGTTTTGTTTCCAGGTGAAATCTAAATTCAATGACTTAGTTATGAAGGCCTGTGAACTCTAACTCTGGCCCTGGCACTGAATCTCCACCGAGCTATTTGCCTTCCATTCAACAGACATGTACTCTCCACTTTTCCTCCTTTACCCTTGGATTTCTCGGCTCATCAGTCCTTACCCACTGATTCCTACCAAATTTTAAAGACTACTTGAATTTAAACAGGTGTAGAGGTCTGGAATATAATCTTTCTCTCAAACTTTTATAAGTCTTTGTCTATTTTTTTGATGCTATAATAACATATCTGAGGCTGGGTACTTACACAGGAAAGAGGCTTATTTAGGTCACAGATTTGGAAGTTGAAATGCTAAGATCACATAAAGAGACAGGTGAGACAGGAAGGCAGAGAGATTCAGAGGCTAGGCTTGTTCTGTTATAGCCACCTATTCTAGCAGGAACTAACCTGGACCCTAGAAGAACTGCATTAATCCCTTCCAAAAGTGGTGGTCCCAAAGACCCAATCACCTTTCACTAGGTCCCACTTCTTAAAGGGTCCACCACCTTAGTACTGCCACCCTGGCAACCAAGCTTCTAGCACATGAAATTTTGGTAGACACACGCAAACCATAGCAGTTAGTACAGACTTCTTCAGTAAACATTTTTCCTTGAAGACAAAATACAGAAAACTTGGTAACTTTTCACCAAGTAAACACACCCATATAACCTAGATTAACAAGTAAAAGATTATCATACCTTAGTTGCCTTCCATGTGTCTCCTCCCAGTTTACATTCCCCTAAAGGTAGTCACTGTTTTGACTTCATCCCTACAGGTTAATTCCCCTCACTTTGGTTTTTAAAAAATTTTTAATGTTTTTTATTATTGTACTGGGTGTACATTGTGACATTTATAAAAGTTTTTACAGTATATCATAGTTGAATCCATCCCCTCCATCATTCTCCTTTATTTGCCTTCCCTATTCCTGGAATAGTTTCAACAGGTCTCATTTTTCCATTTACATATATATGTGTACAGAATATTTCTACCATGTTTTCCCTCTCACACCCTTTCCTTATCTCCTCCCCATTCCCACTGCTGCCAACCTCCCAGACAGGACCTGTTTTGCTTTCCTGTTCTCCCTTTTTGTAAAAAAGAAAAAAAAAAAAAAGACATTTTTGCTTGTTCAGGGTAGCTACACAGGTTGTTTCATTGTGACATTTCCATGTATAACCCAAATTGGCTCATCCCCTCTATTTTTCTCCTTTCTGCCTTAGTCCCCTTCTTCTGGTGATTTCAACAGGTTTAAAAATTCTATATTCATTTTTGTATAGGAAGTACATAAACCATATTCACCTTATTTACTTCCTTCTTTTACTCTCTTTTTCTTGTATGTAATAATATTGCTGTATTTGTATTAGGTTTGTATTCCACATATGAGAGAAAATATGTGGCCTTTGGCTTTCTGAACTGGGCTAACTTCACTTAAGATGATGTTCTCCAGTTCCATCCATTAACTTGTAAAGGACAAAATTTCATTCTTCTTTATGACTGAATAAAATTCCATTGTATATAAATACTACATTTTCTTAATTCATTCATCAGTAGTGGGGCATCTTGGCTGTTTTCATAGCTAGGCATAGTGAATAATGCTGCAATAATCATGGATATGCAGGTGCCTTTGCTGTAACCTGACTTACTTTCCTTCAGGTATATCTCTAGAAGTGGCACATATTTCCTCATTTTGGAACTCTAAATGAATGGAGTGATACAATATGAACTCTTCTGTGTCTGGATTTTTTCATTCAATACTATGTTTGTGAGATCCATCCAGGCTGTTGTGTATACCAGTTGCTACAGAGTAGTCTGTCCTGTGAGTATACTAGTTTGTTCTTTCTACTTTTGATGGGCATTTTCATTGTTTTTATTTTTAGCTGTTAGAAATAATGCTGTCATGAAAGATAAACATCAAATGTTTTCCTTCATGTGGCTTCTAAACCTAAAAAGAAAAAAAATGACATGAATTTAAAAGGGGGCTATCTGGGGGGAGCAGAAGAGGGAAGGGCAAAAGGAAAGTGTGATGGGGGAGTGGATATGGTAGAAGTACCTTATATGCATGTATGGAAATATCACAATGAAACCTTTTTGTATAATATATGCTATTAAAAATTTTTTAAAAACAACAAAAAATGTTGTTATAAATATCCTATACACTAGTTCCCCCTTCTGTAGTTTTACTCAAGGTTTCAGTTTTAATCAATCAAGGTCTAAAAATATTGAATGGAAAATTCCAGAAATAAATAATTCACAAGTTTCAAAATAACTTTTATCACAATATCTTGCTATAATTATTCTATTCTATTACTTATTATTATTAGTCTCTTGCTGTGCCTAGTTTATAAATTAAAATTTATCATAGATATATGTATATATAGGGAAAAAAACCTAGTTTATATAGGGGTTGGTATTATTCCTGGTTTCAGGGACTCACTGAGGGTCTTAGAACCTATCCTCTGTGAATAAGGGGACCACTGTATATTTCTTTGTACAAATTTCTGTTGCATATATGATATAGAATTTGGAAGATACATTAGTCTTTAGAATGTACTCAGAACTTATCCTAAGATAAAGAGGTAAAAGATTTAGCTATGCAGCTATTCTTTGTAGCATTTAAAAATAAATGCAAAAACAAAAATGGCAAATTATGACATGTCTATGTAGGAGATAGTATATATTACATCAAAATTATGACATAGAAGGGCTGGTGGAGTGGCTCAAGTGGAAGAGCACCTGCCTAGCAAGCGTGAGGCCCTGAATTGAAACCTCAGTACTGTAAAAAAAAAAAATGGCATAGAGTATATTTATTATTTTATGTTATTATTTATTATGTTTATAAGGAAAGATTTTACATGGCATACTGTTAAATGAAAAATTGTGGTCACAAGAGAATATATACAAGATGAGTCCACCTTCATTTAAAAATACATGTACATATACATTTGAATGGATCACACTAACAGGTCAACAGTGATATCTTTGGAGAATGTAATGGTGGCTGATTTTTCTTTAGGTTTCACTGTGTTTTTTTCTAGTTTTCTAAACTCTTCTTAAACATGGCTATGGATCTATCCTGTATTTTCAGCCCATAGGGCACTATTTGGCATATTGTGGTTCAAAATAAATGCATATAAATTACTACATGAAAGAATACAAACGATCACAAAACTAATAAGGTAAAACCAATTTCATCTATTCAGGCCATTCTAAAGGGTGAAGATATTAGCAACTGCCATGGAAGACATGGGCTGTCATTTAGAGCCCTACAAAATAGCATGAATTCAGCTGCTCCCTGTGGCTCTATGCTGGCTCACCAGGGAGACTTTGCAACTCACTGTAGGCCACTAGATTCCTTTACCAATGACCTGAACGTCTGTACAGATGGTCTTATCTCAGATGTATGAAGTACCTGCTTTCCGTTAGAGAGTGTTAAAGAAGACTCAAGAGCTAAATCCTAGAATGTGCTTCAGCCTCTGATTGTTCTGCACCTACATTATTACAATTTTAAAGCTATCCGCATCAATCACAACACACTTCTTAAAAAAAGGTTTGCTTTCTCTAAAATTTAATTAATTGATTTTTCTCATTCCTCAAACAAAAAACAGCCTTTTCTCCCTCTTAATTTTCACAGCAGGCAGTCAGAAATAAGATGTGAGCAGAGCAGCCGGGCCCCTCCCCACATTAAAAATAACTTTCCCTTCGGGCTCCCCTTTTCTTCCCCTTTCCCTCTTATTTTGCTTTTAAGTCTTCACTTTTTTAGATTCCTTACTTCGTATTAGAGGACCCAGATCATCTCCTAAAGTTCGAACACTCGTTCCTTCTGGTCGTTCTGGGCTCCAAGACAGACAGCATCCGGTGTTTATCAGGGACGGAGGTCCTCGGGGCTGCACGGTGCTCAGAGCCCAGGAGGGCTGCCCTAGGGGCAGAAGGGTCCCAGCCCCTCTTCCTTAAAAACCATCCCGCTCCCTGAGGCTCAGAACAAGGAAGACACTCTCTAAGACCCTAAGGAGGCAGAGGTTATTGATTCCCAGGTGTTTGACTCTGGCCAAGGCTCCTGCTCACTGCCTTTCAGGTGCCACCCGGTTGGTGTCCCACTGTCCCTGTATGCACCACACGTCCTCGCGGTTCCTAAACTACCCAGCCCATGACCTCACCATTGAAGCCGATCACAGCATCAAGTTCCAGCTCCGCCAATTCTGCCTCGGGCAAACTTTGCTTATCCATCTTGGAGAGACCCAGCTCCTTCTCCGATCAGCCGCAGCGGGTGGAGCGTCTCCTTGTCGTTAAGGTAACGGGCACGCATGCGTGTCAGGTCCGCGCCCGCGCAGGAACCCAGACTGTGGAGTTGGGGGTTGATTTGCTCCCTTGCAAATGTAGGGAGGATTTTATTATTATTATTATTAACTTCCATTTCTCTAGAAAGTTTGGGTGGGGGTGGGTGGGCACTAAATGCACAGAACTAATTTCCCTTCTCTCCATGTAAAGTCTGTGACTTTTTTTTGGTAACTATATAATTAAGCCCCTAATGACAATTTAAAAATAATTGAACATAGTGATTGCCTTTGATGGGTAAGCTGCTATGTTATGTAATTGATACATCTTTGGGCCCCTTGTTTAACGCAGGGTAAAACATTAAAAATTTTTTTTTGAAAAGCTTTATTAAAGTATAATTTACGTATCATAAAATTTACTTAATGTGAGTTATAGTAAATTCATACGATGTGCAACCATCGCCACGATCCAGTTTTGTTTTGTTGCTCTTGAAGGAGGATAACATTTTAAGGAAGTGAGATAGACCGTTCTTGAAGCGCTCCCGCCCCTGGGAGAAAATGCTTAGATTGTGTTCAACCATATTCAGTTTACTTGCGCTCAGCAATTCGCGTCTGTCACTGGGAACGGATTGGTTCAGCCTACTGTCCCCCAGGGAATCACTTTTTTTTTCTTTTTCTTTTCTCTCTTTTGGAGAAAGTTCGGCGGCCCCAGTGTACGGCCGTCTTCCCAGGGCAAGCACGAACTCCGGGCTGGGTTGCGCGCGGGCGCAGCGGCGCGGACGGAGCCTCGCGGGCCGCCGTAGTCAGCTGCGGAGCAGGAAGTGTCCGAGCACGGCGGGCGGAGGCTGCGCTATGGCCCCAGACCCCTGGTGAGCCCCGGGGTGAGGGCGGCGGTGCTGAGGCACCTGGGGGGAGCTGGGCTTCCAGGGAGCGGCTCGAGGCCTTTAAGAATGAGGAGGGGGCAGCGAGGACTCGTCTCGGCTGAGGAGGACTCCACCGCGTCCCACCATCCTAGGTCCTTACTGGGGTAGGGTCCGCGGAGGAGCCGATGGACTCCTGGGTTGCCGAGGACCGACCCCAGCCTCTTGAGTAGTCGGTCCTGCAGCCCGCCAGAATGTCCCACCCACCCTGGTTATGGGGCTGGCTGGTGCAGACTGGTCTGGGCTCTTGTAAAAGTGAGAAATAACCTTTTTTTTTTTTGCGGGGGGGAGGGTGGAATGTCAGTTTATCCGCTGAACATCCGAGGTGGAGAAAACGAGGTTCACAATCTGAGCTCACCAGCTAATTGGTCCTTAGTTGGACATAGGCCCCTTTGTGGGTCCTTCAGAAAACTCGTAGGAATTTGGGAGGGAAATGATTCACTTGTTGTATGTCTTTTTGCACTTTCTTGTGTCAACGTCTTGAAGACTGTTCCTTCATCCTGAGCTTCTGCAGAAAAACCCCAGCTGATAAGGGTCATTTATTCATCGAGTAAGTCCCAAAGACTGAATGGTGAAAGACAAAAGTTCTGATCCCAAGGAACAAATTGCTATACAAAACAGACTCGACCTTTGCGGGTAATAATTTGTAGCATAGTGTGTCTTTGTGAAGTTCTTGATGGAGTATAGGTCCTGTGTTGGCGTTTCTGGTGCAGCACTTAGAAATGCTCCTAAGTGTTTTAAGTTGAAGATAATTTGTGTATTAGGAGAGGGGATCCCAAGGTCAAAGTTAAAGTTATCTGAGTTCTAGGTTATCTGGCCCAATTATTGAATTTAACTCTGCTTTCCTTCCCCGCCCCCAGTCAGTTTTTTTGTTTGTGCCGCACTGGGTACAGTGGGTTTGAACTCAGGGCCTCACGCCTGCAGGGACTCTACAGTTTGAGCCACTCTGCCAGCCTTTTTTTTGTGAAGTGTTTTTTTCTGGATAGGGTCTTGGGAACTATTTGCCTAGTGCTGGTTTCTAACTGTGTTCCTCCTGATTTCTGCCTCCTAAGTAGCAAGGATTTCAGGTGTGAACCGCCAGCGCCTGGCTTCCCCATTTGGTTTTAACAACTGTATACACCTCTGATAAAAAATTTGAGTATTTACAAAGAAGAAAAGAAGTAGCATCTTTATCATTTGGAAATAGCTGTTGATTTTCTACAATTAATTTATTACTCTAATCTGTATAATATTTATGTTCTATAAAACAGAGCATTTCTCTATGTCAGTAAATATTTCCTAAAAACATGATTTTTATGGAGTATATCAGGGCATCATATGAATGACCATAATTTATTTTAGGTTTTGTTTTGGTTTTGGTTTTTGCTATTGCAAATTCCCTTTGGCTCCATTCACTGTAGAACTTTGGGGTCAAGGTATTGACATTTTTAAGGTCCTTTAATTCAGCTCCTAAATTGCCCTCCACTTCCTGTAAGCTAACTCCCTTACTTTACACATAAAGTAGGAAATAAATTTAGAGATAAGGGAGCTTGCCCTTCCCCAGTTACCCATTTAGGTTGGTGGAAGCACTTCCTGAACCCCTAGCGTTTTCCACCATTGATATTGAAAAAGCATTTGCACTTTCACTTTTTCCTATTACTCTCAATTGTTTGACTAAGTGGATTTCTCATTTGAAAAGTGAGGTAGTGGGGTTCTCTGGTTAGGATAGGGTAGAAAGGAATATGGAATTGGAAAGACCTAGAAAAACAAATTCTCCTACAGCTTTGCCTTTGTGCTTCTGAAAATCAGACCATTGATGCCTCCCTCTTGCTTTGTGCTCTGGAATGGAGCATTAATGTTTTAATGCCCGATCAAAGCAAATGGTAAACTCACTGTTTACTGCTCACTGTAGCAGGTGTGGACTGTCCCTGAACTGGCTCTTTGCTAAAGTTAATTAGCTTTGCCACTAGAGTAACTTTGTTGATATACACACTGGTTCTGGAAAAATTAGTTGAACTTCAAATAGGTTTATGTTCTGCTTGGATTCTTTTATATTGGTAGTAATTTTTTGGTCTTTTTTTTTAGATTTTGATAATGGATGATGAAGATACATGAAATAGAATACTGTAACAGGTCCTTTTATACTCATCACCCAGTTTCTGTAATTGTCAATATTATGCCATTCTTGTTTTATTTCTGCCTTCCATACTATTTTTTTCCTTTTCTAGGTATACTTGAGTAATTTATACTTATATTAATTTAACTGCACATTCAGTGTTTTCTGGTAGAATGGAGGCCCAGCTTATGGTCTGGAAACTTCTTTTACACCCTCCTTTCCAATTCCTCAGTCTGTGTGTAGCATCTCTTAGTCACTTAGATCTGAGAACTCTAGTCATTTGCTTTTTCTTCACTCACAATACTAGATTATTCACTACTCTCTATTGGCTTTTTCTTCTAAATACCTGATATCATTTTTTTCCATTTTTCCATAATCTAGATCCTTATACCCTAATGCCTTGTAGATGGTTAAGTACTGGTGACTGGTTGTGGAATTGGATAGCCAGAGAAATCTGTTGGCCTCCTGCCACCACTCTTGTTTTCTCATTACTATTTATATAATTCAGTTAATTTTCCTAAACTAGTACTTTAGGCACCTGTGTGCTTGACACCTTGATGAGGTTGCCAGTGATTCCCAAACTTGGTATAGCTTTCAAAACTCCCCTGACCAGGTCAAACCCCATATTCATTATAGTCATAGTGCTTGGGAGCCAGGCATTGGTTTTTTTGTTTGTTTGTTTTTGACTCCTCTGTGGTTCCATTGTCTAGCAAAACTTCAGAACCACTCCTTCTTAGGGGTAAAATAAGAACAGGAGGACTGGTGGCAAGAGACCTAGGAGTTTGTCCATAGTTTCCTCAAGGCCTTTCTTTATATGTAGCAATGTCCCCTATGGCTCTAAAAGTCTCCCATAAGTCTAACCTCATGAGATTGCTGTTATAGGTTCTACAGAAACTAACTTCTCCTCATCTCTCCTATTCAAACTCTACCCTCATAGCAGGGTCACCACTTAGCCCATGTGGCAGGCAGGTTTTCTTCCTTTTGCCTTTGCTTGCTTCATTTGTCTTTTACTGGGCCTAGAATGTGCTCCTCCCTCCAGAACATTCTGCTTCAACTTCAAAGTTAGCCCAAGATGTCCCCTTGTGACCAGCCCATCTGAGTGCCTTGTCCAATAGTAATTTCTCCTATCTCCAAGAATACTTAATTTAAACCCAGTGTTTTGTCATAGGTTTTTATGTGTTTGGTCCAGGACCATGGAATCAGCCATAAGCTCCTCTTTTCACAGTACTCCAGGAGGAAAGCAGGTGAAATATGTGAAATATGACAAAGCTGAGGCCAGGACCCAGTTTTCCTTACTAGCCTACTGTTTTCTTCCTTTATTCTTTCCTTCCTTCCTTCCCTTTCTCTCTCTCTCTTTTTCTCTCTCTCTCTCTCTCTCTTTCTCTCTCTCTCTCTCTCTCGCCCTCCCTCCCTCCCTTTCTTTTGGCAGTACTGGGGATTGAACACAGGGCCTCACTTGCTAGGCAGGTACTCTATCACTTGAGCCACTCCACCAGCCCTTTTTTGTGTTGGTATTTTCGAGATAGAGTCTCACAAACTATTTGCCTGGGCTGGCTTTGAACCATGATCCTCCTGATCTCTGCCTCCTGAGTAGCTAGGATTATAGGCATGAGCCATGTGCCCCAATATTTTCTTAATTATGTGCTGTCTTTTTTTTTGTACACATATACCTAAATATATATGAATGGTGTGTGTGTGTGTATATACATATGAATGATACTAATATATATATGTGTGTGTGTATGGGCAGTACTGGGAACTGAACTCAGCGCTTAGGCAAGTATTGTACCACTTGGCTCATGCGCCAGTCCTTTTTGCTTTTAGTTTGTTTTTCAGGTAGGGTTTTGTACTTTTACCTGGGCTGGCCTTCGACCTTGATCCTGCTGTCTTTACCTCCAGAATAAGTGGGATTACAGAAATGCT
Source organism: Castor canadensis (assembly GCF_047511655.1). NCBI lineage: Eukaryota > Metazoa > Chordata > Mammalia > Rodentia > Castoridae > Castor > Castor canadensis. The sequence continues at coordinate 53,550,238 of NC_133396.1, read as the reverse complement.
TCACCACATCAGGCTCATGCTGCTACTTGAGAGTCTGGGGTTAGTAGTTCAGGATCCTGCCTCCAGGGGTCCTTAGGAAGTTTATAAAATAAAGCTGTCAGCATAGGACTGGCTCAGGTCAGGCACTGAACTGTTAGCCATTGTTATAACTGCCATAATAAATTTCCCAAGGGAAGCAATTGGAGTGTTTTCCTTTATTCAAAAAAAAAAAAAAACTTAGCAAGTTCCCTCTATGTATAAGCTTATGTGAGAGTTGGAAGATTTTAAAGAAATAGATTGTTTCTTTTCTCAAGCAAACATTGGGATAACAGTTTTTGATATTTTGAAATAACAGTTTTCAATATTTTGTAATGGACAGTCCTGGAAAATGCATTAGTCTTATAAGCACAGCAGAATCCCCATTTTTAGGAGCAGATTGTCTGGTAGGAGAAGTGAAATATGTATGTATGCTTAAGTATTTTCTGGAAAACAGATAGAAAGTGAAATGTTGAAACAGAAGGAAAAATCCAGTTTGTTCATTGTGACTATTTCAAAGCCTCCAACACTGTGTAATGACAAGTAGAAGGTCAATAAAGGACCTTGAGATTGCTAGGCAGGCACTCTGCCACTTGAGCCATTCCCCCAGCCCTCAGTAAATGTTTCGAGAGAACTTTGGTAGGCTCAGATGTCAGGTGGTTGTAGGTCTTTTGTTGCAGAATACACAGTACCTGTTGTGCCTGAGCTGTGGAGCTCTTCCCCAGGTACATCTGCATCTCACCTTGCTCTGAGTGACCCTGGTCCTAAATAGCACCTCCCTGTCACTCTGTCCTTTTATCCTATTTCATTTTTTCCTTTTAGCATATTTCAGCACCTGGCATGTTGTTTATTTAGTTGTTGTATGCCATTCTCCTTTCACTAGAATGTGTACTCCTTGAATGCGGGGACTTCGTTCATTTTGTTCACTGCTCTGGTCATTCACAGTGCCTAGAACAGGGGTCAGTAGAGTGTAGGCTCTCCAGGAATGGTTGCTGAATTTTCTTTTTCTTTTACAAAGGAACGAAAGCAAATGCTTTATCGTGTGCAGGATAGCAAGGTGGTTAAGAGCCCAGGTTCTGCTGTCAAACAACTTTGGTTTGCAGTTGGCAAGTCGTTCTGGTTTCCCCATGTTGAAATGGAGGTGTTGTACCTACCTTGCAGTATCCTTGTGTGGATTAAGTGAACTGTTGTTAAAAATGAAGCATTCAGAATGGTGCTGACACATGCTAAGTACCATCTAGTACATGCCGCTATTACCAATTCTGCTTTTACCAATCCCCCCGACCTTCAATTTGGATAACAGATATTTCTTTTAAAGAACCTTAAACATTTTTCTCTCTGTATGACATTGATGTAGGTTCTCTACATATGATTCTGCTTGTCAAATTGCCCAGGAAATTGCTGAGAAAATTCAACAACGAAATCAATATGAAAGAAGAGGTGAAAAGACATCTAAGGTAATAACAGGAAAGAATTAGCAAAAAAAAATTATTTATTTGAGCTTTGAGTTCTGAAGACCTTTCTAGACCTGAGATTCTGTATGTGTGTGAAGCTTTGAAGTTTCTTTTGGTATGTCGTAGGTATCTAACTTCTTTTTTCCCTATTTGTTAAATTGTGAATCCATTCACTGACCTTTTATACAGCTGCGTGTTCCTTGGCCTTCTGTTTTGTTGTATTGTTGATGCTGTTGGTAACTTCCAGCATCATACATACTCCTGTATTTTTTATAATTACTTCATATCCACGTGGTTAAAGTTCCTTTTATTATACAGTCATGATTTTTATTATTTTGCCTCATTTATCTTTTCAGTGTAGTTTTTGTTATTGTTGTTCTTTGAGATAAAGCCTCACTATGTAGCCCCAGACTGGCCTGAAACTCGCCATGTAGCCCATGCTGGTCTGAACTCACAATTCTCCTACTTCTGCATCCCATGCTGGAATTACAGGCATGTACCACTATGCCTGGCATTTCAGAGTAATTTTATGAAACATCATTTAAAAAAAATTTGTGCTGCCTTGCCAATAAAATAGTTCCAAGTAACATTTCGAATAGATGTACAGTATGTTTATAGATTAAATTGTGGACATTTTATTTTTTTATAGTGGATTTCCTTTTATTCATTCCTTCATCAGTATTTACTGCCTAGCTATTATGTGCCAGGCACTGGGCTACATATTTTTTAGATTTTGTTGGTGTTGTTATTGAAGTTTAAGAATAGTAACTAAAAATATTCTCTCAGGGGCTGGAGATGGTGGCTCATATCTGTAATCTCAGGTACATGGGAGATACAGGTAGAAGGGCTGTGGTTCTGCCCAAACAATACAGCCAGAAAGGGCTGGCACAAGGCCCTGAGTTCAAAACCCAGTGCCGCCAGAGGGGAAAAAATAACTTTCTAGCTACTACTCACATTAAGGAATGTCCTTGGTATTTTTTATTTTATGATTGATCACTGTTATGAATTCTTTTGCTCTTTCAAGTAATGTTTTAGCTGATTCTCTTAACTTTTCCAAGTACACTATTATCTATCTGTAAATAATGATACTTCTGTCTACTTTCTGTCCCTTACATATTCCTTTAACTTGTTGTATTCTGTTGGTTAGAACTTCTAGACCAAAGTTAGATGATGTTACAGTTCAGGCAGTAGTGTTCTATTTTTAGTTTTTCTGTCTTTGTTTGCTTTGTTTTTAATTCTCCTCATGCTATATTAATCATGTTTATTCAATTTTTAATCACTAATACAATGAGCTTTATTTTTAGGTTTTCTTAGTGTCAAATTGATTTTTTTTGTTCATTTGTTTTTGGTGGTACTGATGCTTGGTAGGCAGGGGCACTACCACTTGAGCCACTCCCCAGCCCAGTGTCAAGCTGTTTTTAAATTACTAGAATAAATTCTATCTAGTGATGATACATTGTCATTTTTAATGTGATTCTCAATTTGCTTTGCTAATATTTTTAAAGCATTTTACATTTATAATCCTTAAGTGGGATTGATGTATGGTTTCCTTTTTTTGGTTATTTTGGTTAAGTGCTATGACCAGGCTTATGTTGTCTTAAAGAATGAATTAGGTTTTCCATCTTCTTCTGTGCTGTAGGAACTTCTGTTTAGTTATGTTAATGGAACTTTCTTCTTGATTATTAAATTAATCATTTTTTAATAAAATATTAAGAGACCCTACTACTCAGAGAAAACTATCTTGGCCTTTTAGTGTATTTAGTTCCTGGATTATTTTTTTCTCTGTGGAGGTGACATTTCATTTTATGATTTGATTTTTTCTTTTACCAAGTTATGGCTACCTTTTCTATGCTAACTAATTGAGATTTGAATCATACATTTTGGTCTTTAATTTTGTAGACTCTTCATAGGCTGTGTGTGTGAAATGACCTCTCACTAGGTTGCCCAGGCTTGCCAGTAACTCCTGAGCTCAAGTGATCTTCCTGCCTCAGCCTCCCAGGACGATAGGTACGAGCCACAGAGCTCTGCTTGTGTTTCTATTTACTTGTTTTGCTCTTCCTCTCTGATTGAGTAAAGACATGCTTTTCTTTACATTTCTCCATACACACTGTGGGTGGTTCTCCCTTGGTTTCCAGAGGTGTTAGAACAAAGTTAGACTTTTCTCGGCTGCTGACATCTTGACTGGTTACTTGATGTTTGTGCTGCTAATCAAGGAGAGTCTTCCATCTAAATTATATGACTGTTGCTTTTAACAGGGCAGTAAATGAAGCCTATAGTATTCTGCCTTTTAATTTATCTCTGATTTCCTCCATGATTGAATGTGTTTTCATCTAAATGTGCAGTTTTTTGCTTTTTCACACTTCCTAATTCCAGAGAGGCTCTCTCCCCACCCCTCCTGTATCCTTTAATGTAGCACTTTAGAGTCACAAACAAAATTTTCCTCTGGGATTTTAGAATGATTGGAGAAAATTCACACAGTCCTGGAAAGAGTTATGTGTAGTTAACCTTCCTTATATGTAGTTAACCTTCCTTTTGTATAAAAAAGAACACATTGCTCTAAAATGTTCAAATGGGTTATAAATATAGCAATGTGTTCAGAGGCTGGCCCGGATGGTAATGGGACTTGATGCCTTGTCATTTGAAGCATGGTTGATGGAACTGTGGGGTTTTGCTATTGAATGAAGTCTGGGGACCACAGTTTCCTGCATGGCTAGATGAATAGGACCAATGGGTAGAGACTCAGAGGACAGAATTCACCTGAGCATGAAGGCAAATGGACAGTTTCCAGTCAGCATCCCTGTTCTGGTGTGGCCAGGTTTTCACATGGACACACTAAGCCTTAGGTGTGTGGCTGGATCAGGAGACCATCAAGACTTTTACAACCCTGAGTGTATCATTGGAAGGCTAAGCATCTCTTCCAGACTTTCCTCAATTGCATCACAGTCTAAAAGGTTGCATTTATGTGATTTAATTTTGTAGATTATATACCTTTTGACCAGAAATACTTAGGATGTGTTCTTTTCTTTTTCAGCTTACCGTGACAATCAGAGCTTTGTTGCAGAATCTGAAGGAAAAGATCACCCTTTTGAAGGACTTATTGCTAAGAGCTGTGTCAACACATCAGATGTATCCACGTAAACATTTCCAACTCTATTCTAGAATGGGAGGAAAAGCAATCTTATTTTAAGAGAGGAAGGAATCTGGGCCACCCAGATTTTTCCACAACTTTGGGAGGACCTGGTTTCCACATCATTGCATGTAATCTTGTTTTATAGTGAATATGCTGGCAAGGCAAGACCTTCAAAAGGAATTAACTTGTTTGGGTGTGACCTTTATAGGGCAGGAAGCTAATGCTTTCTGTCAGTGCTGTATTTATGGAGCCGCACATAGCTCTCTCTCTGTCTACTGCTTGAGGATGGCTAGCCACTGCTCTGAGAGCAAAGCCTCCATGATAATCCTGAGCTGTGGTTCTACTTCTGGACTTCTCAGACTTTTTTTTTTTTATTTTTTATTGTTTTATTATTCATATGTGCATACAATGCTTGGGTCATTTCTCCCCTCTACCCCCACCCCCTCATTACCACCTACTTCACCCCTCCCACCCCCTTGAACCCGGCAGAAACTATTTTGCCTATATCTCTAATTTTGTTGTAGAGAGAGTATAAGCAATAATAGGAAGGAACAAGGGTTTTTGCTGGTTGAGATAAGGATAGCTATACAGGGCATTGACTTACATTGATTTCCTGTGCGTGTGTGTTACCTTCTAGGTTAATTCTTTTTGATCTAACCTTTTCTCTAGTTCCTGGTCCCCTTCTCCTATTGGCCTCAGTTGCTTTTAAGGTATCTGCTTTAGTTTCTCTGCATTGAGGGCAACAAATGCTAGCTAATTTTTTAGGTGTCTTACCTATCCTCACACCTCCCTTGTGTGCTCGCGCTTTTATCATGTGCTCAAAGTCCAATCCCTTTGTTGTGTTTGCCCTTGATATAATGTCTGCATATGAGGGAGAACATAAGATTTTTGGTCTTTTGGGCCAGGCTATAACCTCACTCAGAATGATGTTCTCCAATTCCATCCATTTACCAGCGAATGATAACATTTCGTTCTTCTTCATGGCTGCATAAAATTCCATTGTGTATAGATACCACATTTTCTTAATCCATTCGTCAGTGGTGGGGCATCTTGGCTGTTTCCATAACTTGGCTATTGTGAACAGTGCAGCAATAAACATGAGTGTGCAGGTGCCTCTGGAGTAACAGTCTTTTGGGTATAGCCCCAAGAGTGGTATTGCTGGATCGAATGGTAGATCGATGTCCAGCTTTTTAAGTAGCCTCCAAATTTTTTTCCCAGAGTAGTTGTACTAGTTTACATTCCCACCAACAGTGTAAGAGGGTTCCTTTTTCCCGCATCCTCGTCAACACCTGTTGGAGGTGGTGTTGCTTATGATGGCTATTCTAACAGGGTGAGGAATCTTAGTGTGGTTTTAATTTGCATTTCTTTTATTGCTAGAGATGGTGAGCATTTTTTCATGTGTTTTTTGGCCATTTGAATTTCTTCTTTTGAGAAAGTTCTGTTTAGTTCACTTGCCCATTTCTTTATTGGTTCATTAGTTTTAGGAGAATTTAATTTTTTAAGTTCCCTGGTTATCAGTCCTTTGTCTGATGTGTAGCTGGCAAGTATTTTCTCCCACTCTGTGGATGTTCTCTTCAGTTTAGAGACCATTTCTTTTGATGAACAGAAGCTTTTTAGTTTTATGAAGTCCCATTTATCTATGCTATCTCTTAGTTGCTGTGCTGCTGGGGTTCCGTTGAGAAAGTTCTTACCTATACCTACTAACTCCAGAGTATTTCCTACTCTTTCCTGTATCAACTTTAGAGTTTGTGGTCTGATATTAAGATCCTTGGTCCATTTTGAGTTAATGTTGATATAGGGTGATATACATGGATCTAGTTTCAGTTTTTTGCAGACTGCTAACCAGTTTTCCCAGCAGTTTTTGTTGAAGAGGCTGCTTTTTCTCCATTGTGTATTTTTAGCACCTTTGTCAAAGACAAGTTGGTTATAGTTGTGTGGCTTCATATCTGGGTCCTCTATTCTGTTCCACTGGTCTTCATGTCTGTTTTTGTGCCAGTACCATGCTGTTTTTATTGTTATTGCTTTGTAATATAGTTTGAAGTCAGGTATCGTGATACCTCTAGCATTGTTCTTTTGACTGAGTATTGCCTTGGCTATTCGTGGCCTCTTGTGTTTCCATATAAATTTCACAGTAGATTTTTCAATCTCTTTAACGAATGTCATTGGAATTTTGATGGGAATTGCATTAAACATGTAGATTACTTTTGGGAGTATAGACATTTTTACTATGTTGATTCTACCAATCCATGAGCATGGGCGATCTCTCTACTTTCTATAGTCTTCCTCAATCTCTTTCCTCAGAAGTTTATAGTTTTCCTTATAGAGGTCGTTCACATCTTTTGTTAGGTTTACACCTAGGTATTTGATTTTTTTTGAGGCTATTGTAAATGGAATTGTTTTCCTACATTCTTTTTCAGTTTGTTCATTATTAGTGTATAGAAATGCTAATGATTTTTCTATGTTGATTTTATATCCTGCTACCTTGCTGTAGCTATTGATGGTGTCTAGCTTCTGAGTAGAGTTTTTTGGGTCTTTAAGGTATCGGATCATGTCGTCTGCAAATAGGGATATTTTGACAATTTCTTTACCTATTTGTATTCCTTTTATTCCTTCTTCTTGCCTAATTGCTCTGGCTAGGAGTTCTAGTACTGTGTTGAATAGGAGTGGAGATAGTGGGCATCCTTGTCTGGTTCCTGATTTTAGAGGGAATGGTTTCAGTTTTTCTCCATTAAGTATAATGCTGGCTCTAGGTTTGTCGTATATAGCTTTTATAATGTTGAGGTACTTTCCTTCTATTCCTAGTTTTCTTAGAGCTTTTATCATGAAATGGTGTTGGATCTTATCAAAGGCTTTTTCTGCATCTATTGAGATGATCAAGTGGTTTTTGTCTTTGCTTCTGTTAATGTGGTTTATTACGTTTATTGATTTTTGTATGTTGAACTACCCCTGCATTCCTGGGATGAAGCCTACTTGGTCGTGGTGAATAATCTTTTTGATGTGTTGTTGAATTTGGTTTGCCATTATTTTGTTGAGGATTTTTGCATCAATGTTCATTGAGATTGGCCTATAGTTCTCCTTTTTGGAGGTGTCTTTGCCTAGTTTTGGGATAAGTATAATACTGGCTTCATAAAACGTGTTAGGCAGTTTTCCTTCCCTTTCTATTTCGTGGAACAGTTTATAGAGGGTTGGTATCAGTTCTTCTTTAAAGGTCCGATAGAATTCAGCAGAGAATCCATCAGGTCCTGGACTTTTCTTTTTGGGGAGACTCTTGATTGCTGGTTCAATTTCATTTTGTGTTATAGATCTATTCAGGTGATTAATTTCTTCTTGGTTCAGTTTTGGATGATCATATGTGTCTAGAAATCTGTCCATTTCTTTAAGATTTTCAAATTTATTTGAATATAGGTTCTTGAAGTAGATGGACTTCTCAGACTTTTTAATGGCCCGTGTATTTTTTCCCGGAGAAGCCATTACTAGTAGAATTCATATACTTAAAAAAAAAAAAAAACCTGCTTATGTAGATTATTGAGATGCGACTTGTTTGCCTTGTTATTCTTTCAGGAACACAGATTCTGCCTGTAGTTTGGGAGTTTGGGAGAGGAGTATGGGTGGGACTTGCTTAAAGCAAGTTAGGCCATTGTCTTAACCTCCTGCCAACACTCAAGAATTAAAACATTTTGTTTTGAGAAATTCATAATCTGATCAAAGTAGGAAAACACATGTGACCTGTTGCCAACTAACCATTTGAACCTGAGGTTGTATTGGTTTGAAAACTGACCTTAAACTGTCTTCTCTCATATCTCTAAATTGTCAGTAGTTCATGCCAGAGACCCAACTTTTGATATCAGAGGAAATGGTTGTGAACCAGTTTTAAATATGGGAAAAGGTAGGAATGCAACTTCTTTAGGAAGAACAATTGAAGGTGTTTTAAAAAATATTTTCTGCCAAGTACAACCCTTTTATGTCACCAGGAAGGTTGGCTTAGATTAGTTGCATGATTTTCTACATATTCAATTATTAATCTACTAAGATCTCAAATAAAAGATTAACTCCAATAAACAATTAGGGCTTTCTTTTCAACACAATTGGAATATCCTGTTAACTAAGTGTGTGTAACTTTACCTTACTTCTTGAAGTATTTGTTATTGTGCTGCTAATCTATTATATAAACAGCTTTTATTTTATCAAAATTAGTAAGTCTTAATCCCTTATAGACCTCAGGCATGTTTAGTTGGGCAGGGCTATTTCCTCTGCTGTTAGTACCAAGTGCTGGGAAGTGTGCACATGGGGTCAAGGTGTGCACACTCAGTGTTACCTAAAGCACGATAATTAGAAAGGTAATTAACTGTTGTTTCATTGTATAATATTAGTACCTATGTATTGGCTAACTTCCATTAAGATAATTATCTTATTTATGTGCTAAACAAAGGACAAGAGAAATACGAATTAAGAACTCTTTCCTATTAATAATTTCTGCTTGTTACTAATGAGAGCATGCTAAGCGTGCCACAGTAGTAATTGACTTTGTCCTCTTAAATCTTTACAATCTGACCATCTGTTGAAATCTGGACTTTTGGTTTTGTGGTGGTCTCAAAATTACTGAATTAAGCACTAAGTATTTAAAACACTAAAAAGAATTATGTGAAACATTAGAAAAAATTTTAGGTACCTTAAATGTGCATAATTGAGCATTTTCTAGGAGAAATAAAGCCCTCAATTGAAATATAATCGCTTTCTTTAAAATCCTATTTATTTTTTTCAATCTCTACTATAACTGCTCCCAATACTGTGGGTGGGGGGGTGGCATGCAAATAATTTACCGCATGGGGGCGCTCTTGGACTTCTGGTTTCAGGGAGGCCATTTTTTTTTTTTTTTGGATGTACTTAGGGGATGAACTCAGGTTCTCATGCTTGCTAGGTAGGTTTTTTACTACTTGAGCCACTCCCCCAGCCCTTCTCCTCCAGACGTAAGCTATATCAGATAGCAACTTGTCATTCTTAATCATCTCATAGTATTGTTTGTTTTGGTGATCCTTCTCGTTACAAAACAGATAACAAGGCCAAGCTGAACTTTGCATCTCAAGACACTGATGCAGCTGGAAAGAGAGTCCACCATTCTAGCAGTGGAGTTTTGTACTGAGGACAGGCATCCTTGAGAGCAGCTTTTAGTAAATTGGCCAGAACCCCACAGCTGGGAAATAGAAGAGCCAAATTCAAACACAGGCCTTTCTAGCCCTGAGGTCAGATGTTCAAAGCCACCTTCTGCTTTAGTAGGACTAATATAGTCCACTGTCACCTGGCATGTTTGCAACTGGAATTCTCTGTTAATTGGCATGTTGCTAGAGTGCAAAGACTCTAAAAAAATCCTGTTTATAATGCAAATCCTCAAGAACCTTCTTAATTATCAGAAAGATTAAACAATGTTCACTGTGGTTTATTAAGGATACTTTATGATGTTGTAATTCTTAGAAAAAGTTTGCCCATAAATCGTTAATAGAGTGACTTTTTAATCCTTTTTTGAGGAATAATTAATGTTGGGTGACTTTTTATTTTTTTTTTTCATTTTTCTTTTATTATTCATATGTGCATACAAGGCTTGGTTCATTTCTCCCCCCTGCTCCCACCCCCTCCCTTACCACCCACTCCCCCCTCCCTCTCCCCCCCCAATACCCAGCAAAAACTATTTTGCCCTTATTTCTAATTTTGTTGTAGAGAGAGTATAAGCAATAATAGGAAGGAACAAGGGTTTTTGCTGGTTGAGATAAGGATAGCTATACAGGGCATTGACTCACATTGATTTCCTGTGCGTGGGTGTTACCTTCTAGGTTAATTCTTTTTGATCTAACCTTTTCTCTAGTACCTGTTCCCCTTTTCCTATTGGCCTCAGTTGCTTTAAGGTATCTGCTTTAGTTTCTCTGCGTTAAGGGCAACAAATGCTAGCTAGTTTTTTAGGTGTCTTACCTATCCTCACCCCTCCCTTGTGTGCTCTCGCTTTTAGCATGTGCTCATAGTCCAATCCCCTTGTTGTGTTTGCCCTTGATCTAATGTCCACATATGAGGGAGAACATAGGATTTTTGGTCTTTTGGGCCAGGCTAACCTCACTCAGAATGATGTTCTCCAATTCCATCCATTTACCAGCGAATGATAACATTTCATTCTTCTTCATGGCTGCATAAAATTCCATTGTGTATAGATACCACATTTTCTTAATCCATTCGTCAGTGGTGGAGCATCTTGGCTGTTTCCATAACTTGGCTATTGTGAATAGTGCCGCAATAAACATGGATGTGCAGGTGCCTCTGGAGTAACAGTCTTTTGGGTATAGCCCCAAGAGTGGTATTGCTGGATCAAATGGTAGATCGATGTCCAGCTTTTTAAGTAGCCTCCAAATTTTTTTCCAGAGTGGTTGTACTAGTCTACATTCCCACCAACAGTGTAAGAGGGTTCCTTTTTCCCCACATCCTCGCCAACACCTGTTGTTGGTGGTGTTGCTGATGATGGCTATTCTAACAGGGGTGAGGTGGAATCTTAGTGTGGTTTTAATTTGCATTTCCTTTATTGCTAGAGATGGTGAGCATTTTTTCATGTGTTTTCTGGCCATTTGAATTTCTTCTTTTGAGAAAGTTCTGTTTAGTTCATGTGCCCATTTCTTTATTGGTTCATTAGTTTTGGGAGAATTTAGTTTTTTAAGTTCCCTGTATATTCTGGTTATCAGTCCTTTGTCTGATGTATAGTTGGCAAATATTTTCTCCCACTCTGTAGGTGTTCTCTTCAGTTTAGAGACCATTTCTTTTGATGAACAGAAGCTTTTTAGTTTTATGAAGTCCCATTTATCTATGCTATCTCTTAGTTGCTGTGCTGCTGGGGTTTCATTGAGAAAGTTCTTACCTATACCTACTAACTCCAGAGTATTTCCTACTCTTTCTTGTATCAACTTAAGAGTTTGGGGTCTGATATTAAGATCCTTGATCCATTGTTGGGTGACTTTTTAAATGTGATACTTGAATACTACATCTCTGAGTTGTGCTGGATAGTTGAGAATTTATGGTACTTTGCTTTATAGTTTATGTCTTTCTTCACTTGTGGAATTTTCCAAGGAATATTAGGAGTTGCCAGAAAGAGAAGTCCTATGAAAATACTTTCTAAACAACTAAATTCAAGGAGTTTAGGCATGAGGTGTTGTGCTCTTTCCTGAAAACATATTTTTCTTCTGGCAAGAGTGAATGTGAAATTAAAATGAAAGTTCCATGCTTTTTGAATCCATTATTTGCAGTTAATAAGCCAAAGTCCTGAAGCCAGAGAGTTTAAAATTGCTGGAAAACATTGAGTTCTACTCACAGAGCTTCTTTAAGATAGGAATTATAATTTCCTCACCAGTTGAGAGATGTGTGCTATGGGAGGCTGCATGTGGATTTTCAGGTAATACTAAAAGTACAGCTGGCTTTACACAAAATTTTTCCTTTTGTTAGCTTTTCAAAGGCAGCACCTTTACCTTTTTTTTTAAAGAGAATAAAAATAGTGTCTTTATAAAGGTGTTCAATATCAAAAGGCATTTTGGTGCCTTGGGAGAAGGCCTATAAAAATAATGTTTAAAATATTTTGGCCAGACACGGTGTTTCACATCTGTAATCCCAGCTGCGTGGGAGGTGAGCTTGGGAAGAATGTGGTTTGGGGCCAGCCCCTGCAAAATCTTAGTGAGACCCCCATCTCTAACAGTAAGCCAGGCATGATGGTGTCCACTTGTAGTACACGTTAGGTGGGGAGTCATAGGTAGGAGAATCACTCATAGTTCAGGCAGACCCAGCAAAAATGTGAGGCCCTATCCCAAAACTAAAGCAAACAGGGCTGAGAGCATGGCTCAAGTGGTGGAGGCCCTGAATTCAAACTCCTGCTAACTTCTCTGAACTCTTTGTTTTGGTGGGAAATGATAGGTAGGTAGATGTGGTAATCACTACGTAATACACCTGAATGAATGCAGGTGTGGAGAGGCTGAGTAGAGATAATCTAGAAGCAGCCTGGTAGCTGCAACACTGTGCTTGTCTGTGACAGAGTTTTTCACTGGTCTCTGGGCACATGACAAAAATAAGATAGTATTTATACTTGTGGAAATTTCCTGATTTATACTTTGTCACACGGTCCTTTGTAGGTTTTGATACTAAAATCTTGTTTTCTTAGCAAAATAAAGAGTAGGTAGTTTTGCTGTTGTGTTTTTTTGAATATTCACTCCATATCTGGCAAAATGTGTAATTGGTAATTCTAAATTAGTATTTTGCCCTGCCCTAGCTTATTTGGCGATATTGCTGGTCTATGAAATCTGAACGTCTGGCTCCATTGATACATTGGAAATCACCCAGAACTAAGATTTCAGACCAGCCTTGCCACTTACTTGAGGCCAAACAGTAGTTCAGCCTCTGGAGCTTTAGTTTCATTATCCATGGTTGTTGTGGAAGTTGAAAGAAGGTGTTTTAGAGCACTTCACGGGATTAGCTCTCCAACATGGTGGGTATTGAATAAGAGGGAGCTGCCAACACCTACCACTGTGCAGCCTTGACCTTTCTGTGGAAATAGGGGTGATGTAAGTCACCTGGTGTGTAGGATTGTCGTGAGGGTTAGGTTGCGTGCATAAAGGTGCTTCACATATAGTGAGCCCTCCTTGAGATTAGCTGTTTTGATTATTTTATCATTGTAAAAATTCCTGCTACCATTGAGACTTAACAGGTGATCCTCCCATTCTGGAGCTTATAATCAGGTGTAGCGCACAGATGATAGTATTAAGAATGTTCTTACAAAATGTGATCAGTGCTTTCAGGAAGGTGAGAACTTGGACTGGTACATAATAGATATTTAGTGGAGCCTCGTTGACTTAGGGAAAAAAAAAGTGTGTCAGAAGGTCTTCTGGCTTCTCAATTCTTACACTCTCTCCTAGCGGCTCTTCTGTCATAGCATGGAGAGGCAATTATCTGCAAACTTCTTCCTTCTTACAGTGATGCATTCACAAAAACAGACCTGACTTAAATTCTTAAGCCTTCTACCAAGTGAGGAGAAAATCCAGGAGCTGGAGCGGGGCTGGGGTGCCCAAGGGATCCAGCAGTGTTCTCAGTTCACTCCATCTGTATCTGTGGAGTTTTCCAAAGAATACTAGTAGTTGCCAGAAAGATGAGTACTACGAAAATACGCTAACTCCACTCTTTCTACATTCACAGAGTTTTTCCAAAGAATACCAGTCAGTTCAAAGTACTGACAAGGTAATAATGGAAAAGTTGGGCTTCAGCACACTGGTAATAGGAATTGGTAATATGAAATCAGGATCCAATTTCATGAGTTTACATGTCCATAAATTGGCTAGAATTCCATGTAAAATCAGCTTAGCCAATGACAAAGTAGTATGGTAGTTATAAATTTTCCTTATTTGTCTGTTCTTTGGCCTTCCTCGGTTATTCAAGTTGGTAGAAGAGTAGGTCCCTAGCACCAGACACGGACTGTGTATCCTGTTGTCTACTTACTTTCTTAGTCTCAGGCATTCCCTGTCTGCACTCCCCTAACTACCCAGCTATCACATGTATGTCCACATAAATATGGTATACATTCATTGCCTGAGTGATTCTTTGACTTCTTGTTAACAACAGCCTGTGTATAAGTGTACTATGCAAATGGTGTATTAATCTTTTCTCCTTTTACCTCTTCTTGCTCTATCTCCTTGTGGTCTGTTTTCTTCATATATTAAAATAAATATAAAGAGGCAGAGTGTTCCTAATTGAGTTTTCCAGTCTTCCCAGATTTATGGGGAGTCTCTGGGATGTTGTGAATTAGTATTACAGGTTGAATGCTCCTTATCCAAAATGCATGTGACCATGCATTTAGTGTTTTAGATTTAGAATTTTTTTCAGATTTTGGAGTATTTGCATATACATAATGAGATATCTTGGGGATGAGATTCAAGTCTTTGTACAAAATTTGTTTCTCATATACCTTAAGCACATCGCCTGAAGGTAGTCTCATAGAACATTTTAAGTAATTCTGTGTATGAAACAAATGGAATGGGATTTTCCACTTGTGGTCTCCTGATGGGATGTTTCAGATTTTGGATTCTCAGATCAGGGATGTTCTAAGAAGTGGCAAAGAACAGCAAGCATTCTCCAGGGTAGAGAAAGCCTTGGATGTTTGGTGGGTGAGCACAGCATGGTATGGTGGCGAAAGCCCCGACTGAGGGTTAGGGCTCTCACCCACCTTTGCTCTTAGCCAGCAGGGTGACTTAGCCATGCTGGGGCTTCAACCTCTTGACAGAAACATGAGAAATTCAGTTAGGGAGTGCTACAGCCTCTTCTAGCATCAAATGTCTGTGATCCTGCTCTTTACTTACTAATCCACAAAACAGAATCACCAAGTTTTACTGTGTTTAAAATTGATTTTCTCTAGTTGTTGGTTCATTCTTAAAATTAGTTTAAATTTGTTACTAGTATCTGCTAAATTTTAAAACTTTACTGTTTTTTAGTATAAAAAGTACTTTCTGCTTAGTTTTTATCAATAACTCTTCTTTCTCTTTCACATCCTCATCCTGCCCCATGTTATTCTTTATAAAAAGATGTTGATGTTTGATATTTCTTATCCCAGACTTTTCTAGGCATGAAATTTGTATGCATAAATGTAAAATTCTTTTGGTGATAAAAGGACCATACTATACCTATTATGTATGTACCATACTACATACATGGTTCTGGAACTTCTGTTTTTATTAATTAGCATATGATGGTCAAACAATACAAAGCAATATTCAATCTGCCTTATACCCTGAGTTGCCAGTTACCCTTCCTTAGAGGCAGTTGTTTGCATATATTTCCAGAAATTGTCTATGTATGTACAAATGAATATTTGTCTTTCTGATCTTTTTTTTTTCCCCCCTGGTACTGAGGCTTGAACTCAGGGACTATACCTTGAGCCACTCCACCAGGTTGTGTTATCTTTGAGATAGGGTCTCTCAAAACTATTGGCGCATGTTGGCTTTGAACCACAATCCTTCTTATCTCTGCCTCCTGAGTAGTGAGGACTGTAAGCGTGAGCCACTGGCACCTGACTTTTTTTTAAACACAGAGCAAACATACCATTCACTATTTAACTCCTTGTTCCTGTTGTGGCTCCCTCACCCATATCTCATCCCTGTTTTGATTTAACACAATGGAGCTTAGTCCATATCAAATAATTCACATGTGCACTTGTGAGTACCCAAATCATCAGTACACAAACAGCTTTTCTATTCCTTTTTTAAGGTTACAAAACATTTAATCACATAGGTGTTCTAGTTCCTTACTGATGACGTTTAGAATGTTTCCAATATTTGGAGATTATAAGTAATGCTGCATTGAACATCTTTGCTCCAAAGTACTGTATGGATGTATGAATATATCTGCAGGAGAAAGTCCTGTTTAAAGAATGTGCCTTTTTAATTTTGTTGGATACACAGAAGGCAGTCTGACAATTGGGTGAACCTGTTTACACTCTTACCATGAATGTAGGAGAGTGCCTGGTTCCTTAGACCTTTCCAAAACTGACTTCTTACAGTTTCCTAATCTGATAGGTGAAAGTAGTATCTTGTTTTAGCTTGCATTTGATCAATTAAGGTGAACCAGAATGCCTTTTCATTTTACTAGAGATACTCGTGTTTCTTTTTTCTGTGCTCTGTTATGTCCTTTGCCTTCTTTTTCTTTGCCACTGTTAATTTGTCACTTGTAATTTTACTTTGTAAAAATTTAAATCTTTATATAGTTATACCTTCTAGGTTTTTCTTCATCATCTGTGGATTTTTATTCTTGCCTAGAAAGATTTTTCATCTCCAAGTTTATTAAAAAGTTCTCCTATGTATTCTCCTAATTACTTTTAGAGTTTTATTTTTTTCATGTTTAAGTTCCAGAACCATTTGAATCTGTGCTTAATTAAGATACTCGATTTTAGTTTGGTATATGTTTGCTTGATTGGTTGGTCACTGAAATCCCAGCCATACTGAAGGTTGCCAGGGTGGGCTGAACACAGCACACAAGACAAAGTTATTTAATAATGGGACATAATTAATAGTTTCCAGAATTTAAAATTCCCATTTTGTCTTGTATAATTCTAGTCAAAGCTCCTGTTGTTATTATTTTTTAGGAACTTCTTTCAGATAGAAGAAAAGCCTTCCACTTTATTAACAATTTACAATTAATTTGGAAAACAGATATTAATTCTTGACATCACATTGATTGGCCATTTTACTAATACAATGGAATATTCTTAATTGTATTCTTAATTACAATTGCTGCTTTATGATTGTCATCAGCAGGAAATGGAGAAGTAATGGTAGTAATTTGACCCAGGAAAGTGTGTTTTGGAATGTTGAGAGAATTCATTTATTATTATTTAGTATCTAAAACCACTAACACTGCTAAATGACATTGGTTTGGGGGACTTATGAGTTTTCTAATGACTGTTTGTTACTGGGGAAAATTTTTGCCTAGGTTTACTATTTTACTATCTAGCTAGCTCTTTTCTGTACAAAATTATCAACAAAAAAGGGAACTTATCAGGGCTGTGGTTTTCCAACTCAGGTTATAGTGATGCTTCTACTTAGTTCTACCAATTTTTCAGATACTTTTTGGGTCTGCATGCAATGTTTTAGAACTCTTTTTTAAAAAGAAAAGTATCTATAAATGCAAACCAACAGTCTCACCAATCTTTACTATTATTCCTGGGGCCAGGTGTTTGGACCAGGGCTACTTTGAATCACCAGCCTTTCAGATCTAATAAAACAAAGGCCATTTGATGGAAAAATAAAAGCCAGATAAAGTTGAGTTCATTTGGCTTATTTTTGTGTAACTTTTTGGGTCCAGAAATATCCTTTCAAACATGTTAACTTTCACTACTCTTTGGGCTGATGGCAGAAGTTTTCTTCTTAAATGTTTATTTTGTTTTTTAAAATACAAAATTCAGCTAGAATAACTTGTATAGTTTGTTTCAAGAAAGCTGGTGTATGAAACTTTGGATTTAGGGACTGTGGTGTAGCTCAGTGGTAGAACACATGGCTTTGGGTTCAGTCCCCAGCACCAAAAAACAACAAAAAAAACCTTTGGATTAGGTTCTGATTTATTTTTGTAACTATCACGTATGAGTTACGCTGGAAAAGGCATTACAGGTGATCTGACATTACATATAATGAAAACGGCCCCGAGAGGTGAAGTAACTGGTTCAAGATATTAAGAGGATGAAATAGGACTAAAGGTTTGCCCTTGAGACTCCTAGTCTAGGACATTTGCTAGAATAACACATTAAAATATGATCTTTGCTTTGTAATTTTCCTAAAGATCATATAATACCTTTAAATAATGAACCAATGGCAATTTTTTTTTACTGCAAATTGTTGCATAAAGTAGTACCTTACAGAATATAAATCCTATCTGTTAATAGGTATTAATAGAGAAGAAAGCAGGCTTTGCAGAGAGGCCACCCATTCCCCTCTGCTCCCTTTCCAAAACAGTATCTGAAATTTTTTCTTTCTTTTCTCCCCTTTCCCACAGGGAATCAAACCTATGGCCTCATGTAAGCCACATCCCCAGTCCTATCTTAGGGTAGTAGGGTGTAAAAAAAAAAAACAAAAACACCCTGAATGCTAACTTATTCAAAACAGAAGGAGTCACTAATCCAGATTGCCCTGTTGACTGGTCACTGGTCACTTACCTAGTATATTACTCAGTGAAATGCAGTAGTTATTGATGTCAATGGTTATCCATCCCTTTGCAGTGGTACTGTCAAGTTCATTTGTCTGAAAGATCAATGAAGTTGAAAGTCAGAGCGGGAAAAGCTGTAGCACTGTTCTGGTCTCTTCCAGATCATAGCAATTATAGACTCTAATTGCTGCAAGTAACTTGAAGAGTTAATTTAACAATGTAATAGGTAAAATGAGGTAATCCATCCCCCTGTTGGACCTTAACAAAATGTTTGCAGAACACAACTGGAAGGGGATCGAAGACAGAACCTACTGGATGATCTTGTAACTCGAGAGAGACTACTTCTGGCCTCCTTTAAGAATGAGGGTGCGGAGCCAGATCTCATCAGGTATGATGTTTTCATTTATAGGATTACTTGGTGGGTGAAGGGTTACGTGCAGTTCCTAGAGCTGCTTTCTGAAGACAGCTAATTATAGGAATCCATTCTGTTCATTTGTTGTGTTTGATGGTGAGTCTGTATTTAGCCTAATTTTCATTAACTTTTTTAGATTTAATAAACCTGGTGTGTTCAGCTAAAGCCCATCTTGGTGCAGTATACTGAAGAGTACAGTCTGGGGCTCACAGAGGTAGAGGAATTTGGCAGTTGGATTCTTCTCCACTTTCAGGACACTTTTCAGAGCTGATAGCTGCTCTGAAGTCAGATCTGTAGGAAAACCTGGAAAAGTTGTCCAGCTGTCCAGGGATGAGGTTAATGAATCATAAGTTGTTACATCTTTAAAATTGGCCTTCTCTTGCTTCTAGAACTCTCTTCATTGTGGGAACCATCATGGAAGGAAATGAGGAAAACTGCCTTTCCCTCCCTTCTGTACTAGGGATGATACATGCATTGTGGGGAGGCAGCTTGTTTCTGCCGTTTCTAGTTATGAATAATGTGACCTCACAAGGGCAGGGGTTTTGGACCCAGCCACACACTATCAGATTCCACCTCAGACAGTTCCATCAAAGTGTGGGTGGGTGAAGTGGGGTTCCACATGATTGTCATAAACAGCTAGGATTGGAAACATGGCCCTAGGATGAGCTGAAGTGGATGCAGTAGTTTTCTGTTGGTCCCAGTCTTCTTGGGAGCAGGGAAGCCAAGGTTTTCAGAAAGGAAAAAAAGAAGCTGTGAAATATTGAGTCATTTCTGTGAAGAAATGAAACCTGGAGTTAGTGAGGGAGGAGCCATGGTCCTGTCTGGGCAGTGTCCTGGGCTGAGTTTTAAATATAGACAGAAGCCTCTGATGGGCAGAATCACTGACCTAAGATTAGGATGTTTGTTCTGCTCATATTCTCATTGTTGTTAGGACAAATGAGGTGATTGCTATGTGAAGGGCTTTGCAAACACTAAAATCTTTATAAATATAAGATGTTATCACTTCAGGCTTGCGTCTCCACTAGGGTAGGAGGGAGCTCATGAGGCATCCTTGCTTCAGAGACCTTGTGTGCCACCTTTGATAGCCTATGATGTGCTGTACCTGATCCTCTGCCCTACCATCTCCCCTTCCAAATCTTGTTTGTTTTGCATCCTCTTTTATCAGTGCCCAGCTTGCTGCCTATTACTAGTAGGCAGTCTCATGTTAATTTAGCTATGAATCAATTTCTGACAGTGACTTTTCTTCTAGACAAGGTTTCCTTGAATCCTGGGACTTTTGGTTTTTTTTTTTGGTGGTACTGAGGTTTGAACTCAGGGCCTCACATTTGCTAGGTAGGTACTCTACCACTTGAGCCGCTCCATTAGCCTCTTTTTTTGTGTTAGGTATTTTCAAGATAAGTTCTCATGAACTCTTTGCCCAGGGCTGGCTTCGAACCATGATCCTCCTGTTCTCTGTCTCCTGAGTAGCTAGGATTACAGGCGTGAGCCACCAGTGCCCTGCAAATCCTAGAATTCTAACCAAGATAAATTAAGTGGTGGGCTAATTTTAGGAAAATTGGCAGTTTAGTGGCAGAGGTTGTTTTTCTGTTTGTTTTTTGGAGGCCTTCTGAGGACCTCTTAAGTCCTACCACTAGGACTACCTGAGGCCGATCCACATCATTGACCTAAAATTGTTAACTTACTGGTTTGTTGTTGAATGTTTGGGATGGCTTGGGGACAGAGAGACCAGACTGAGCAGAAATTGTGAAGCCAAGGTAGCTGAAGTGTTGAGGGTTGCAATAGTTAAGATAACTGGCCAGACTTACATGCTCTCAAGGTGACACTGAGCATGATGTATTTATAGTTGTATCTTTTTTGCTCAGGAACTGAATTCTAGAATAGTTCATAACTATTCCAGAAGAATTCTATTTAAAAAGTATGTAGGTACTGTCGAGGAGAAATAACTCCTGTGGAGTGAAGTGACATGACATGGAGTATGGCCAAGAGTGAGAAACCAAGTAGATGTTGATCACCATGAAGAAATAAAATCATTGCAGGTTTAAAAAAACAACAACAACAAATGTTGGATGGCATGGAGGGTGAATTCCTCACCTCTGGGCTGGGATTGCTTTACACCTAGTGTACCCCCTCTGATAAATGTACATCTACATATACTTCTTCAAAAAGTACAAGTCTTACAGATTCAACAGGGAGGTCTAATTGGTAGAGAATGCATATTAGACAAAACCATTGTGAACTACTGTGCAGAAAAGTCCCTGGGAACTCTGCTGAAGGGGTGTGAAAATGGATCCAGATTACATTGATCCGACTAGTCAGAGAGGAGAGTACCATTTTTGACTTATAGACAAGCAGTAAGTGTGCATGTAAATTCAATGGGTGTTAAACCAAAGATCATCTTAGGTTTGAGGTCAGAGTTGCTGGTCTTTAATTTTGTTCACTTGCCTATGTCAGTGCTATTTTTGCCAGTAATTCCCCTTTAATCCCCATTTTTCATATGTAAGGATTCTTTTGCTTGGCCCTAGTGTCAGTTTTGAGGGTCTCAATTCAGTGGTAGACATGACCGGTTTCGGTTCCATTGACCAGGTCCTCTTGCCTCCAGATTATCAGGTTGGCTAGGCATTTCTAGTATCAGCAGGTAGGACCTTTCAGCTGTGTCTTTGGACAAACTCCCTTCTCTGCCAGTTGGTCTCTTTGGAATCTCCAGTGAGTCATAAAGATTTCTTCCATTCTCTCTACAGTTAATTCCTGGTGTCTGGCTCCTCAACATTTTCATTCGTTTCTGTAGTTCTTAATGTCGGAGAGGTCACTTGGGTACCTTGCCACTTTGGGGTGGGGTGGCGGGCACATGTCTTTCTCTTAGGTCATAACACAGTTGGCCAGAAAGCCTTGTCAGAACTTGAAAATGTTAAAGACACACCCTTTATGACACTTTTAGTCATTAGTGCTAAATTGTCACTATAACACATTCCTGTTAGAGAACTGGTATTAATCTACTAATCAGTATCTCAGATTCCCCTAACAGCTGACAGCTATACCTCAAGATCAGTTTGGCCACCAGGACTCACTTGGAACCCTCTAAGCCTCTCTCTTTTCCTTGAGCCCCCTTCCACAGTTTCCCTCTTTCCTGTTTGCTTTGTGCAACCCTCTTTTCTTCCCACTCATTCCCAGGAGTTCTCCTACCCAGACTTTTCCTCCTGTTTTTTCTTCCTTCTTCGATGTGGCCTTGTTAGGAGAGAAGCATATTGTCAGGCGTCAGTTTGGATTAGCATTTCCTTTAAACAGACATTAATGTGCCAGTCACAGTATTGAATGTGTAGCCATCATGTGATGGAGTCATTTTACCTTGCAGGATTACTGGTCATTATTCTAGAGCAGTAAGCCTTGGTCTAAGTAAGCAATGGTTGAGTAATTTAGGGTATTTGGACACTTGTTAAAGAAGTCTCTGTACAAGTGTCTCTCAGAGGAAGATCAACCCTGATTTATAAAGCAGTGACACAGCTCTGACTTAAAAGCCCCTGCCCTTTATATTTGAGGGCATTGTCAAGACTCACAATTAGCAAAACCTTTGTCTGTAAAGAGAAGAATCATGGCATACTCCAGTGCTCTGTGACTGTCTCAAAGATGATGTGATTAACTTGGCTGTTGTGGGTGGCTAATTGGCTAAACTTTAATCTTCACACTGCCAACTATGTAGAGGATTATAGGGAATAGGAAGTTATTTAGAGTTCGAAGTGGTAGTTATATGTCAGAAAGGGTATGTTGTCACAAGGACCAATTGCTAAAATCAAAAGTATGATAATGAAATGTCCACATTTGCTTAGAGTACAAATTCTTTAATTTTAAATGTTTTCTTTTTCCTTGAAAAGATTGTTCATATGGGAAAAGTAAAAATACAAATTAAATCTTACATCAAAAACTTCCCCTCCTTCACTTTAAGCCACTGAATGTTTTATTTCCACACTTGGTTTGTAGTAAAGATGATTTGTACCTGATAGTACTAAAATTTCCTGAAGAATCATTGATCTATACTTCAGTTGTTGAACATGACTGACAAACCCATGACCAACATACTCTTTTAGAAGTAGGAAGTTCTAAGGAATGAATATATATCTGTGTTATTAACCAGCATATGTGAAACCATGAATGAGCTGTAAACATTTATGCCTTTTATTTATGCCTTAGAAATATGGACACTCCCTAGCTTTTCTGACATGGAAGGATGTGCTAAAAATTGGTAAAATTTTGCTTTTTTTGAGTATATGCCCACAGAGAGTTGAGTCAAGGAAATATTAAGGATAATCAAAATACTAAAATTCCCTGTAATTTAATGAAAAGTAGGGAAGGATGCAAAAATATTATGATAAAGCAAATTTCCTTTCATTAAATAAATGTTTATTGAGTGCCTTCTGTCATGTACTAGTGCTGGGCATGTGGTAGCAAAAAGCTAAAACAAATGCAAAACACCTACTTTCTGCAGCTCAGCTGAGTACAGTCTAGTGAGCTGCCTGTCTTGGCTAACCATAAGAAATATACAACAGTAGGAAATTTTAAAAATCACAAGTAAAAGAAATTCAACAGGAAGTATATTGTGTTTTGAGAGAGTATCAGTGGGAAGCTGATTTAGAGAGAGATGCCATATTATTTAATACTGAATCATTTCTAGTTTTCTTTTTTTAAATTGTATCTTTTTAAAAATTTTTTTGGTGGGACTGGGGTTTGAACTCAGGGCTTCCTGCTTACAAAGCAACCATTCTATTGCTTGAACCACACTTGCAGTTTATTTTTTGCTCTGGTTATTTTGGAGATGGGGTTTCTCCATCTATTTGCCTGGGCTAGCCTTCAACCATAATTCTCCCAATCTCAGCCTCCCAAGTAGCTAGGATTACAGGTATGAGCTATCGATGCCTGGCATGCATTTTGTCTCTTGATAAAGATTTTTAAGTACCTTGATGATGGGGACCAAAGCCTACACATTGCTCAATAAATATTGGCTGAATGAATGAACATGTTTCCACTTTTTTCTGTGTCTTCTAATAGCACAGAATTGGGCATATAGCAGGCATAACTTTGACTCAGCGAATTTTTGTTGATTGGAAGGTTAACTGAGTAAGAGTGTGAAAGGCTGTGCTCCTACAACTAAACAGACCTGGAAATGTCAGGTGTTTTAACATATGGAATCTTTCTTGCCTGAATCACAGCAAGTCTGGTGGTTCCCTTATTGCTCCCTTCAAACGGTGACTTGGGGACTTAGACTGTCTCCACTTTAGGGCTGTGCTGTCATGACACAGGCCTCTGTGATTTCCATGAACTGAGTAGGACAGTACTTTGGCCTTAGGTTTCTTACATTCAGCTCATCGGCCATAAACCATCGCGTGACTCCTATCTAACTTATAGGAGGCTTTAAGCTCTCTGTATGCTCAAGAAGAAACTGAAATGAAACTGGGTAAACCAAACAACTTTGTCTCTGCCTCCCTAATCACTTTGAATAATCTGATGGAAATATAAGCATCTTTGGTATATAGTTTTGCTGCTTTCTTACTCAACAAAGACTAGAAGCAGAAGTTAATAGACGTATCACAATACCAGACTAAAATTTCACCACAGACCCATAGTAACAAAAAC
The DNA here is from genome assembly GCF_047511655.1 of Castor canadensis. Lineage (NCBI taxonomy): Eukaryota > Metazoa > Chordata > Mammalia > Rodentia > Castoridae > Castor > Castor canadensis. The sequence goes on along the minus strand of NC_133396.1, from coordinate 53,525,913 downwards.
AGCATGGTACTGGCACAAAAGCAGACACATAGACCAATGGGATACAATAGAAGACCCAGAAATAAGCTCACATGGTTACAGCCATCTGATTCTTGACAAAGGTGCCAAAAACATATGTTGGAGAAAAGACACCCTCTTCAACAAATGGTGCTGGGAAAACTGGATATCCAAGTTATGGAATCAAACTAGGTGCCTATCAGCAGATGACTGGGTAAAGAAAATTTGGTATATATGCACAAGGGAATATTCAGTCATTAAAAGAAAAAAAGGACAAAATCTTGTTTGCAGGAACTCAAGATCATGTTAAGCAAAATAAACCAGACTCAGAAAGACAAAAATCATATTTCCCTTTTATATGTGCAATTTAGGGAAAAAAAGACATGAAGGTGGAAGGGGGACTATTAGAGAAGAGGAAGGGAATCAGGGAGCAGAGAGGGAGGATAAAAATAGGCAATGGGGGGGGGTAAATGTAATCAAAATACATTTTTGTACTTATGAAGATGTTACAGTGAAAGACATCATTTTGTACAATTAATATACACATTGATAAAGTTAATAGAGGCAAAAGAGGTGGGTGGAGGGATGACTGTGGTGAAATTTGTTCATCATTTATTACGGCTGTTTTATTTGGTGGTTTTGGGGTACTTGTGCTTGCCTAGCAAGCCTCCAGCTCTTTTTTGCTTTAGGTTGTTTTTCAGATAGGATCTGTGCTCCCCCCAGGGACTAGTGGCCTCAGACCTCTATCCTCCTACCTCTATTTCATGTAGCTGGAATGATGGTGTATGTACCACCATGCCTGACTTGTTTGTTAAGGTGGGATCACATTAACTTTTTGCCTGGGATGATTTTGAGTAGCTGGGATTTCACCTTCTGAGTAGCTGGGATTATATGTGTGAGCTACCTCACCTGTCCTCAGTGTTCTTGAAGAGTTGTGTCAGGTAAGGGAAACTTAAACAAAATCCACAATACTGTGCAGTTGGTGCAAATTGGCATGCAGTTTGTTATGTGGACTGGAAGGGACGTTTTTTCTGCAACAGGAAGACTAAGTAAAGAGTGTGAATTAGGAGGACAGTACTCATTACTTTCCCTTCTGTAACTGGCATTTGTTGAATGGATTCCTGGGCTTAGCTCAGTATACTAGTCTAGCAGGTAGAACGTCCTAGCCACACATAACAGATAAAACACTCAGAATAGTTCAAATAATGAAAACATCTGCTGCAGTAAGTTACAAGTTAAGGGGTGAAAGGGTTGGTTAGTGGGGTCAGGTCTTGGCTTTCTCCTCATTATGCCTCATTCAGAGTGCTCCCTCTCTCTCTCTCTCTCTCTCTCTCATCTCTGGCAGTACTGGGATTTGAACTCTGGGTTTCATGCTTGCTAGGCAGGTGCTCTACCACTTGAGCCACTCCTCGAGACCTTTTCTCATTGGGTATTTTTCAAGATAGGGTGAACTGTTTGGGCTGGTTTGGAACAGTGTTCCTCTTGATCTCTGCCTCCTGAGTAGTTAGGATTACAGGCGTGAGCCACCGGCGCCCAGCTGCCTTTCTCTTTAACTCGAACCCTCTAGTGTTCTCAGAATTGCCAAATTTCAGCAAAGGTCAGCCCCACTCCAGGTATAACAACAGGAGCTGAAGGAGATATTTTGCATAAGTAATGTATTTATATGGATTAAAAAATCTAAAAAGCGTTGAATGGGATTCAGTGAAGACCCTCTCACCGTGTCCCCCATTCTTCAACAAAGTAATTACTGTTAATTTTTGGCATTTTTTCCGAGTTCTCTTAAGCATATGCCAATAAATATGAACATATTTTTTTTCTTCCATTCACAAAAGAGTTATGTTTTGTACATACTTTTCTACCACATTCTCTTGTCACCTGATCAAACATCTTGGCGATTTTTGTTCCATTCAGGACATAAGGTTTGTGATTAAGTAGCCTTAGAATGTTTCATTGTCTGCTTGTACTATGAGTCATTTAAGTAGTCTCCTATTAATAGGTATGTGTATTGTACCCATATAGCACTGGGTGGGGGAAAAGGAAGGGGTAGGGAAAGGAGGGAGAAATGACCCAAACATTGCATGCGCATATGAATAAAAGAAATTAAAAAAATATATATATATATATAGCACTGAATAACCTAAAATGTAAGGGATTTTACAGGTGTGAAGTCTATCTCTAGATAAGTCCTTCAAAGTAGGGCAGATGTATTTGTAATTTTGATAGCATTTGGCAAATTGCCTTCTAGGGGGCTAGAAATAGTTTAGACTTGAGCCAGCAATTTATGTGTCTGTTTCCCTATAGCATTCCTCAAGGGGAGTTACTGGACTTTAATCTTCGACTCCAGACTGATACATAGAGTTTCATTATAGTAGTATCTAAGTAAAGTTTTATGTAATCACTACATTTAATTATAGTGAACTAAGGTTATAAAGAAATTTTCCTATTTTTCTAGTTCTTTTGTTTTATATTTATTAAATATTTGGCCCATTTGGAATTCAATTGATGAAGAGAACAAACCCCATATTTCCTATCTATTTTTGTGTCTGACTATATTTTTTTAATTGAGTAGGTCAAGCTATCCTCATTTTCAGATTTGAAATGCTGGCTTTATAGATAATACGTTCTATTGGCTGTTTCTGAACTTTGCAGTGTGTCCATAGGTACTTCTCTGTACTCATGTGCTATGCTATCTTTTAAATATCCAGCTTTTCATTTCAATACATGCTAGGGCTGGTCTTCTGTCATCAGACTTCTTTTTAAGAGTTTTGCTTTTTTTTTTTTTTACATGAATTCTATAATTGGGTAATCTGATTCCCAAAAAGCAGGAAACAATTTCTTTTTAAAAAAACTGGAACTGCATTAAATTTTTATCTTTTATTATCTATTTATTTTGTGGTACTGGGGTTTGAATTCCGGGTCTTATGCCTGATAGACAGGCACTCTACCACTGGAGCTGTGCTGCTAGCCCTGCAAAAAATTTTGAATTCCTTTATAATGTTGAATTTTCCTATCCAAAAACATTGAAACTTTCCCCTATTTCTTCAAGCCATCTTTCAGGCCTGTCAGTAGTATTTTCTTCAAATAAGATTATATCATTTCTGGTTATTTAATCTTTTATTTGCTGTTTTAAACTTTTTTTATTCCGTCCTGCTTTTCAGTTATTATTTGTATGAGAGCTTTTGATACCTGATGTCTACTTATCAATATTATAGCAACAATTCCCTGATTGTTTTTAGCAGCTTTTCTGTTGATTCTTATGTATTATTTAGTTATTTGATTTTTAAGAGCAAGGAAACGTTTCCTGATAGCTTCAGAGCTGACTTGGCTCAAAAGAGAAATAGACTGAACATGCTATACCAGAAAGCATGAAGGTAGTGGGTTTTGGTTTATTTGGGCAAGATATATTCCTGAGCTGAAATAAGAATGGGGTATGTTCTTTGGGTGGTAAAGTCTTGACCTAAGTTGGGGTTCTGATAGCTGGAGAAGAGATGTAGGATGCTGGGTAGACAAACTGTAGTGGCTGCAGGTACTCTTCTCTATAGTTCTCTTAGCCAAAGCTCTCTTTAGCTTCAAGTTTCCTGATGAGCCAGAGACTCAAGGTTCTTCAGTTCTCTGACCTCAGTGGGAGCCTTCACCTCCTGTAGTTCTCTGGCCTTTTGGGTTATTTTATTTAGCTTTAAGTGGAACCTAAATAATTGGTTTTTAATCTCCAATTTTCTTTTTTAAGAAGCTGGGATAGTTACATCTACCACTTGTCTTCCTAAAAACGTGGTGGAGAAGTACTTGTGAAGTATGACCTAGTTTTAACAGTGCCAACTTGATACAGTTTCATAGAGCTGTTTTTTTTTTTTTTTCTGAAGGCAGATGATCTTGTGTATTAACCCTTGTTTAATTCTGTGTTGAGAAGTTATAGCTTTTGACTTTATCTTCACATTCTGGAGAAATGTAATAACTAATTCGGTACACGGACTGATAGTGTGACAGGAGGGAGTATTTGAAATGCAGACTGACCTGAGAAATCTGGCATATATATTGTCTCAGCACATCTTTTTTTTTTTTTTTCCTTTTCTGTATTAACTAGTGGCCTGATACTAGTTATACAGTGTGTAGAGTGATCATGGTGTTTTGTTTTGTTTTGTTTTGCAGGGCTGGAAGTAGAATCCAGGGCCTTGTACATGCTAGGCAACTATTCTACCACTGAGCTATATTCCTAGCCTGTTTTCTTGGGGAGAAAAACTGGATATGTCAGACAACAAAGCATTTTGTATCACTCTTAGACTTCTTTTTTCTTTTTTTCTCCCAGTGCTGGGGCTTGAATCCAGGGCTTCACAAGTGGTAGGCAAGTGCTGTACCACTAAGCCACATCCCAAGCCCTATGACTCTTGATTTAAGAAACAATTTGGTTGAGATTATTAAGCCAAACTATTGACATTTTGAAACTATGGGAACTATAGAATAGAATATTTGTTTTTAAAGGATATTTTAAGATATATAATTAATGCATTATATTATATGTAAATTTTAAAGTAGTCTATTAGGTAGTAAAAAGTCAAACTATACAAAAGAGTTATCAATGAAGAGCAAGGTGCTCTCCCACTTCTTTCTTTGGAGGGGTGCACTGGGATTAAACTCAGGGCCTCGTGCTCTACCATTTAAACCATGCTTCCAGTCTTTTCTCTTTTAGTTTGTTTTTCAGATGGGGTCTTGTGCTTTTGCCTGGGCCAGCCTCAAACCGTGATTCTGTTGTCTCCGCCTCCTGTTTTACAGGCATATGCCACCATGCTCAGCTTCTCCCTCCCATTTGTAATGTGCAATTTCCCATTTCTTCCCTGGAGACAGCCACATTTAACAATTTTGTTTTTTTTAAATGTATCCTTCCAGAAAGATTCTATACATATACAAGGATACACTTCTTCAATATCTCTCACCTTTTCCGTTTTTTAATATGAATTATAGTGTACTATGTACTCTTTACTGTGCATTATCTTTTTTGCTTAACAGTGTACCTTGGAGATTATGAACTAAAATGTTTATTTTTTTTTATTCTTTTATTTACATGTGCATACATTATTTGGGTCATTTCTCCCCCTGCCCCTCTACCCCACCCTCTCCCCCCTTACCCCCTCAGTTTCAGGCAGGTTGTGTTCTGCCTTTATCACTAGTTTTGTTGAAGAAAAGAGACAAGCCTAATAAGGAAGACAAAGTGTTTTTGCTAGCTGAGTTGAGGATAGCTATACAGAAATATTCCTAGCATTGCTTTCGTGTACATGTGTTATGACCCATGTTGATTCATCTCTAACTGATCTTTATCCTGGTTACTGATCCCCTTCTCATGATAACCTCTGTTGCTTTAAGGTTTCTGTATTAGTTCCTCTGGAGTGGGGACATCAAACAATTTCATGTTTTGGGTTTTCTACCTATTTCTATATCACCCAAATGTGCTCTCCCCTTATCATGTGATCCAAGTCCAACCACATTGCCCTAGATCTAAAGTCCGCTTATGAGGGAGAACATAAGATTTTTGATCTTCTGAGCCTGGCTGACCTCACTCAGAATGATGTTCTCCACTTCCATTCATTTACCTGCAGATGATAAGATTTCATTCTTCATGGCTGCATAAAATTCCATTGTGTACAGGTACCACATTTTCTTGATCCATTCATCAATAGTGGGGCATCTTGGTTGTTTCCATAACTTGGCTATTGTGAATAGTGCCGCAATAAACATGGGTGTGCAGGTGCCTCTGGAGTAATCTGTGTTTTATTTCTTTGGGTATATCTCCAGGAGTGGGATTGCTGGATCATATGGCAGGTCTATGTTTCGATTTTTAAGAAGTCTCCATATTGTTTTCCAGAGTAGTTGCACCAGCTTGCATTCTCACCAGCAGTGTACGAGGGTTCCTTTTTCCCCACATCCTCGCCAACACATGTTGGTGGTGTTTTTGATAATGGCTATTCTAACGGGGTGAGGTGGAATCTTAGTGAGGTTTTGATTTGCATTTCCTTTATGGCTAGAGATGGTGAGCAGTTTTTCATGTGTTTTTTGGCCATTAAATTTCTTCTTTTGAGAAAGTTCTGTATAGTTCAGTTGCCCATTTCTTAATTGGTTCATTGATTTTAGGAGAGTTTAGTTTCTTAAGTTCCCTGTATATTCTGGTTATCAGTCCCTTGTCTGATATATAGCTGGCAAATATTTTCTCCCTCTCTGTGAGTGGTCTCTTCAGCTTAGAGACCATTTCTTTTGTTGTGCAGAAGCTTTTTAATTTTATGAAGTCCCATTTATTCATCCTTTCTCTTAGTTGCTGGGCTGCTGGGGTTTTATTGAGGAAGTCTTTGCCTATACCTATTAGTTCCAGAGTGTTTCCTGCTCCTTCCTGTAGTAACTTCAGAGTTTCAGGTCTGATATTTAGGTCCTTGATCCATTTTGAGTTGATACTAGTACAGGGTGATAGATATGGGTCTAGTTTCAGTTTCTTGCAGATGGGTAACCACTTTTCCCAGCAACATTTGTTGCCCTTTCTGGTATTTAATATGGTGTTTTTATTTATTTTCTTTTGTGGCATTGTACTTGATATAATTTATCTATTTAAGTAGTTATTTTATTTTTATTTAAATTTATTTTTTGACAGTACTGGGTTTGAACTCAGGGTCTCACGATTGCTAAGCAGGCACTGTACCACTTGAGCCACACTCTCAGCCCATTTTACTCTTAGTTACATTAGTGAGGGTCTTTTTGTCTGAAACTAGCCTTTTACTGCAATCTTCCTATCTATGCCTCCCAAATAGCTAGGATTTTAGGTGTGCACCACCATGCCTGGCTTAAGTAGCCTATTTATTTATTTAGGTGGAACAGGGGCTTGAACTTGGGCCTTGCGCTTGCTAGGCAGGCACTCTACCACTTGAACCATGCCCTCAACCCTTTTTTTTTTTTTTTTTTTTTTAGGATTTGATTAGTTATTTATTCATTTTTTCTTTTATTATTCATATGTGCATACAAGGCTTGGGTCATTTCTCCCCCCTGCCCCCACCCCCTCCCTTACCACCCACTCCGCCCCCTCCCGCCCTCAACCCTTTTTTGCTTCAGGTATTTTTCAAATAGGGTCTCCCATTTATGCCCAGGCTGGTCTGGACTACAATCCTCCCATTCCTGCACAGCCACAATCCTGGGGCAGAGATGGGAGGTAGAGATATAAAACTGCTTGTGTTTTAGTTTAGAAGTTACTAGACCACAGGGAGCTACTCTGGAATCTGTTGGAGATGTTCCATCATGGGAGAATCCTGGCCTTTGAATTGGATGTAATAACTGAATAGAAGGTGTGTTCTCAGTGTAGACAAAGATGGTGCAGAGGATAAGGAGGTAACCCTGAGACAAAGATGTATAAAGGAACTGCTTGGGGAGATGGAAACAAACATTCAGTATTTTGATTGCTGTAGTAGTTGTCCAATTACATGTTGTTGTCATAGAATTGGTCACCCAAAAATGATGACTCTTACTACATATAAATTAAACCTAAATATTTAACTTTAAAAAAGGGGATGGATAACAGCAGTTTCACACTACTGCTTTTCCCTAGGTGCCTGTGGGGGCATGTAAAACTTTGATTAAATAAATTTGCTACACTTCTCTTGTTAACCTATCTTTTGTCATTGGAGTGTCAGCTGTACCATTATGCTGGGTGAGGAGAAGCATCAAACATTTCTGTCCACAAGTGCTTCAAAACCTCTGGTTGGTTCCCTTTCCTGTCTAAATCTCAGTAAGTATATAGCTCAGCAAACCTTCTGTTTTCTGCTGGAAACCTGGTTGATATTGGAGATTATGAACTAAAATGTTTAAATTAGTTCTCGTAAATATCTTGTAACTGTCTCAGAACTTAGAAAATAGCTACCTGAAATTTTTAGGTTGTGTAGGTACTTATAAGACTGGTTATTGCTTAAAGGGATCTCTAGTCATTTTGTCTGGATTATGTTTTTGTCCACAGATAGAAAATAACTTTATTATAGGCTGACTTTCAAATAGAGACTAACTATAAAGAGCAAGTATCCATTTGTATGATTGATCAAGCTCATGAAACCAGGGCTACTGGTTGTAACTCTATGCCAGAGATCAAATCAGCAGAGGCATCCAGTTATTACCATGGAAAATCCAAGAAAACAGTCTGTAAGTAGTGAGAAGTAGCAACTTGAAGGTTTATCTACTTAGAAGATTTTAAAAGCTAGGCAACAATAACAAAAATATCCAATGGAAAAAATTTGAAGGATTTATTTATGATAGTATTTAAAATAACATGAGCTGGGGATATAGCTTAACGGGTAGAGCTCTTGCCTAGCATGCTCACATCCCTGATTTCCATCCCCAGAATACCCCCCGCTCAAAAAGTCCATTGAAATAACATAAAATATGTAGGAATAAGTCAAATGAGCCCTCTGCACTATAAACCATGAAACATAATTTAGAGAAATTAAGGAAAACCTAAGAGAGGATTATACTGTGCTCAGAGATTGAATTGTAAAAATGTCATTTCTCTCTAAATTGTTTTGTAGATACAGAGCAAACACATTTATTTTTATTTCCTAGCTGGATTTGTTTGGTTCTGTTTGGTCATTTGAGAAGCCAGCTACAGCTATAGTTTACACAACAATGCAAAGAGGCAAGAAGAGTCAAGGCAGTTTTGAACAAAAAGGCTAGAGAACTCACATTCATAGTTATCAAGCCTTACTGTAAAGTTGTAGTGTGGAGTTTGCACAAGGATAGATCAGAAGAACAAAATAAAGTTCAAAATCAGTCCCACTCATGTATGGCCGCCTGATTTATGATGAAGGTGACACCGAATGCAGTGGATGAAAGATACAGTTTTTTCAGTAAATGGTGTCCATATGCAAAAAAATGAAATCTTGACTTCTGCTGTCACCCTACATGAAAAATCTGTTCCAAAAGGATTGTATATCTAAATGTGAAAGGTCAAACAGCAGAGCATCAAGAAGGAAACAGGAATTAACACACATATGTATGTACATTTATTTATATAGTATGTATATGTATATGTAAGTGCATGTATAATATATTTATAGCTATGTTTGCCTACATACTCATAACACATCTATGTGCATACACACACTCTTAGGAGCTATATCCTGAAGAGACCACAGGGTGGGGATGTAAGTCAATGGAAGGAGAAACTTACTCACTCAGCCTTCCCAGTTGTAGATTAGAGAAGTTGGACATTTTCTTCCTTCAAAACAAGGAGATTATGTTGGAATTGTTTGTGCTAACTATGTTTAGGGAAGGAATCATATTAGCTTCCAATTCTCTTTCTAACCTTTTTCTCTCTTCGTGTATCTGCAAACCTGTTTACCATCTTCGTGTGTCCTCCTTTATGACTCTCTACACTTTGTCCCATCCTCAGTCTGTTTAGTCTTGTTTCTCTCTCTCTCTCTCTCTCTGTTGTCTTCCTTTTTCTACCTTTTTCTTTCAAATCTCTTTTCTTCCATTGCTGTTTTATCCTGGAAAATATGCTTGATTTTAATGTTTCCTTTTCCTTTTTTCCTCCTCCTCCTCTGCTCCTCCCTCCCTCTTATCCCCCCCCCCCACTTTTATGGGTCTTTGTTCCCTATCTCCTTCCCTTATTCCTTTCTCCACTTGATCATGGGGAAATGATTCTCTTTAATTGGATTTAAAAGAAATCATCAACATGACACACATTCATTCTAGCAAGTTCCACCATACTGATATGCTGCCTCTTCCTTTCTTTCCCTCCAGTACCATTCTCTTAAAGTAATCGTTGTTAATACTTGAAGGGTTTCCTTGCTTATTGATGCTTACCCAAATATTTACAAATAAAAAATGTGTTTTTCTTCTCTATTTGTATAAAAACTGAATTGTACTATCCATATTTCTCTGAAACTTGCTTTCATTTAAACTTGGACATTTCTCAAAATCAGTAGATCTGTCAAATTCTTTTCAGCAGCCAGTATTCTGCAACATAAATGCACAGGTTTTTTTTTTTTTTCAACCTCTCTCCATTTGATGGATGTTGGAATGTTTATTTTTTGCAATTACACACAATACTGAGGTAAATATCCATAGGTACTGTGGCCTCTGTTCCTATAGGACAGAGTTCCCAAAGTGGTTTCCTAGGACAAAAGGTACAGATGTTCAGAATTTAATAGGAACTTCCATGTCAGCTTCTTAGAAGTTGTGATATCTACATCCCTTCAGCAGTCTACGGGAGAGCCTATTTCCCGACTTGTTACCTGTCAGTGGGTGCTGCAGAACTTGTGAGTGAAAATGAGCCATTTTTGAATTTCAGTCCTTAAACACTGGTATGATGTGATTTTGAATATAAAGTAAATCCCTGCCTCTGCATATATTAATTTTAAATTATAAAAGTCATTTGGGAATTTAGAAGGGGGGAAAATTGTAGTCCATTAATAAGTAGGGGGCAAAAAAGAGGAATTACATATACATATTGTATTTTAGCTCTTTATGCTGATTGTTTTAAAAATTCTGTTTAATAGTTTCCAACTTGTGCTTTTTGTAAAAAAAAAAAAATTAGGAAATTTAAATTTGTTTCCTTGTTTGTTAAACAGGAAAGAGTTTTCTATTTCTCCTCCATCTTTATTTACCAAGTACTTTCATGTTTATTATTTCATTTGACCTTCACAATAATATTCAGAGGTAAGCAGAAAGGGGATTACTTTTTTTGGTTTATAGATGAAGAGACTGGTTCTTAGAGGTATCATGTGTCCAAGTTGAATCAATGGCAGGGAGAGAAAACTAGAATTCAAGTATACTTGTCCTTTGCCCTGCATGTTGTTTCCCCGTCCTTGTCTCTCTAGATTTTGTTTTCCTACTGTGGTTTCTCTTAGGGGCTCTCATTTGTCTACTACTTACTGGTGTTGAGTACATTGTCCTTTTTCTCAATCATTGCACCTACAGACAATGTTATAATCCACCAGGTGTTCAGGCAGCATATTGCTGGCTTTGTATTTGATTCAGTGGAAGGAACAAAGGATTTGGTTTTAGAAAACCTGGGTTTGAGTTTTGACTCCATTTCATTTTCTGCAAAATGAAGATAATCATTATCTGCAAAATAATATGAAGTTCAAATGAGATACATGTATGTGAATGCCCTTTGTAAACTGAAAAGTGTCCTACAAACATGAGCGGACCCTCACTGTCAGTGATCTTAGTGAAAGGGAAGGCAGAGATTGTATACCATTTGGAGAAGTCTTTCTGTTTTGCACAAAATGAAAGGACAACACATGATAGTGACTGATGAAGTGCAGAATTGTGTGGTATAGGCCACAAATGGTCTAGGATATTTTAAAAAGGAAGAAATGGATGCGAGGGAGAGGAGGTTGAGAAGATGTGGAAGAAAGGAGACTTGAGTAGCCCTGGTACAGTGAGTAGAACTTGCATTCACATATCTCTTTCTCTTGTGTACTTTGTTTTTAGTAGAGCAGTAACTTTCAAACCAGTCTGCACATTGGTGCTCAGTTGGTTGCATAAAAATCACCTGAGAGAGCTCATAGACTCCTGGGCTCTTGTCTCCAGAGGTAAAGGGTCCTGTGGTTAAAAGTGTGGGTATCCATCTCTATAATTCATATTTTTAAGTATGAATTTGTGTAATAAAAGCACGTTGTGAATGTGGAAGTGATGTCTATCTAAGCAGTCCTTGGCTCTGTGCTTTTTTTTTTTTTTTCCTGTACTGGGGTTTGAACTTGGGGCCTTATACCTTGAGCCACTCCCCAACCCTTTTTAGTGATGAGGTTTTTTGAGATGGGGGTCTCATGAACTGTTTGCCTGGGCTGGCTTTGAACTGTGATCCTCCTGATCTCTGCCTCCTGAGTAGCTAGGATTACAGGTGTGAGCCACTGGCGCCTTGCGGCTCTGTGCATCTTGAAGCTATATGCATTATTCATTAGCATCCTTAAACAGGGTGCCAAATTTGGGTTTTTGTGCATCAGTTGCCAAACACAAATTTCTTTTACTATTGATGGTACTGCTTGCCAGCAAGTGATTTTGTTTTACTACACTTGCATCTTTGTCCACAATACAGCATTAATTTGCACAATTAATTGAATATTTAATTGCATTTTATCTTTATAAAATGAGTCAGAATGGAAATATACAAGGGGAAAAACAGTAGTATAGAGACAAAGTTGGAATTCATTAGAAATAGCAAATACCCAAATGCAAAATTCAAATCGCCTTGATTAGACAGGCATTAGATTTGTCATTTAACCATGTTTGGTTGTGAAGATCCAAGTGAAAGAAGAGCAGAACTGTTATTGAGGAGAGTGTTCAGAAGGCCTGGCATCGAGATAGAAGCACCCTCATGCTGCGTGAGCATCCTGGCATTCTGTTGACTTTTGCGTACTCTGTTTCTAAGCATGTTTTCAAGCATGCATTGCGTAATAAAATCCTGAGCTGTTTGCAATAAACATTAACCACTGGCTTGCTGTCATTGAACTTTGACCACTAACCAGCAGATGGCTCTCAGTTACCATGGGGTTGACAGAGCCGTCAGTTCAGCTCACACTTGGAATTCTAGGTAGAGTTTTAGTCTCATTTCTTTTTGCTCCTCTTCTACTTTTAAGGTATCCATGACAATCAAACACTTCAGGTAAGGAACACTTCCTTTTGGTTGTACTTGATTTTAGAGTTTCTGGGTGACTCTTCTCAGGAATAATACTCTGGGAGGTCTGAAATTTGTGTTGGAGGCCAAAATAATGACTTCTGATGTCCTTCCCTCTCTTCATATCTGTTTTTCCGTGAGCTGTTTTATCAAAATTTTCATTAACATTAAAAACTTACTAACATTTAAAAGGCAAAAAATTAATAGGATGGAATACTGGACTGGAAGTTAACAGTCTATTAAATGTGTCTACAAGTATCCTTACATCCATAGTTTATAATCTTGAAGGGGCAGTTTTACTTTGGAATTGTTATTAGCCACTATATTGAAGTTTAAAAGGTAATGAAAAATAGGAAAAAGGAAGATATTTTCCTTGTTGGAGTTCTTATTTGTTCTGAACTCATACTGGATAGAGATTATTCAAATTAGCAAAAACAAAATCTTTTGAGAATTTACTTTGCATTAGGTACTATCTTGGGAAGTCTTTATATCTAGAGTGTCTATCAACTTTGTGAGGTCAGATATTTGTGTCTCTTTTATTCAATTCCAAGCCTCTAGATTAGTGTCTGATACATAGAAAGTGTTCAGTATTTGTTGGATGAATGGATGTAAAGAAGGAAAGATAGAAGAAAAAAGGAGAGAAGGAATATAAAAATAGGGAATAATGGAGTATTGGACTAAAAGAAGTTAACAGTCTTTAAATATGGCTACAAGTATCCATACATCCATAGAAAATCATAATCTTGAAGGAGCGGTGTTACTTCGAGGTTGCTGTTAGGCACCATGTTGAAGATTGAAAGGTAATCAGAAATTTCTCTCTTCTTAAGTTGGGTCAATTCCCCCAACTCAACCGTGGTTGGACTTCTTTATCCCTTAGATCCAGTCTACTCACCAGCACTTGTGGAATTTCCCTTTTAATTAGTATGTTAATTGTCCCTTTCATTCTGTTCTCTGTTGTCATTTCCCTTATCCAGAGCTCCATTACCATCCACCTAAAATTCTGTACCAGGCTTTTGGCCTTCCTCCCTACCACAGCCTCTCTTTAATATAATCTAGCCTGCATATTGTTGCCAGACTATCTCTAAAGAATTTATGTCAGAGAGTCTATTTCTGATTGAAATTTGAGTCTCTGTGTGTCTTTATATTCACAGAACAAAACTACACAAAAAGTTTTGTAAAAGGAATTACTCTTTCATTCCATAGTAGCATTTTCACATCCAGAGGCAAATCCAGTTAGGAGGCTTTGCAGATTTGACTCAGTTCACTTACACCCTAGAAAGAGCTTGGTTAATACAAGCTGCAACCTCCCTGAGGTCTGCAAATATGCAAACACTGATATTTTTCTCAGACAAAATAAACATCTTATATAGTCACTATGACATCTTTTTTGAAATGCTAAGAAAAGCTACTTCTTGGAAATCACGGTCTTTTCAGTTCTCTATTCATTTGATAAGAACGCCCTCCCTATGAACTCTAACAAGCTCCAGCTTCATTTGCCAGTAGGAAGATGGATTATCTGTGCCCTCTCCCCCATGAAAATGACATCATTTTATGTCCTTAGAAGTGTCCATTTTGGTAAAATCGATGTATGACAGATACTAACATTTATTAATATGGCATTTATTTGATAACCATTTATTAGTTAAATTCCATCTTGAAACATGAATAAAAATTGTTGATTTATTTAAGGAAAAATATGAGCTGGGCATGGTGTGGGGTACCTGTAGTCCCAGCTACTTAAGAGACTGAGTCAGGAAGATTGCTTGAGTCTAGGAGTTTGTTGGTAGCTTGGCAATGTAGGGAGACTGTCTCAAAAAAGGGGGGATGGGCTGAGGGTGTAGTTTACTGGTACATTGCTTGCCTAGCATATAAGGCCCTGGGTTTCATCCCCAGCACAGGAGGGAGAAAAGTCTATCCTAATCTCGGATGCATAATAATTATTACTTCCTTTCTTTGACTTACTTTGCCAAGGAGAAATATGCTCCTTACTTGTCATTCCAAAAGTAAGATTGAGCTGGAAGTGTCTTACTGACAGAATTCACTCCATGTGCTTGAACAATGTCAGTATTTACTGTGAATGTCTTGAAGGCAGGTAGTAGTTATTTTTTTTTTAATCTCTCAAGATAAAAATGTTAAATGCTTCTCTCATTTTGTCCCTCTCTGGCTGAAAACCCTCAGTGGCTTTCCCAATTCTATTTCATAAACATTTACAGAATACTTCTTCTCTGGCATATTCTGAGGCTCTGTTTTTTTGGTACTAGGGATATAAACATGGCTGTCATGTGGGCTCTTTCCTCACAGAGCTCATAATTTAGGAAGGGAGACAGATGAGTAAATAACTAACTACAATCCTGCTTGATAAATGCCACGTTGGAGGTTGTGAACAAAGTGCCATGGGAGCACCAGCGAGTGATTGATTTGAGGGAAGGGGGATGGGGTGGGGATCAGGAAGGACTAAGAGGCAGAAGTGACATTTGAGTTGAGCCTTAGGGGATGAATAGAATTTTGCCAGATGGACAAAGGGGTGGGGGTGGGGACACTCCAGACTCATACAAAAACATGAGAGTGTGAAAGTTTGTGCCTTTGTCTGAGTGGTGGTGAGCAGTATATAGTGCTGAAGGAGAAGCAGGGTTCAGAGAGGGGAGATGGGGGTTGATATTGCAGAGGTCACCAGGGCCATCTTGTAAAGTTTACATTTGACTTGTAGCTTCTAGGGGGTCACAGAGGTTTTAAAATAGGAAAATGATACAGCAAGGTCTTTGTTTTAGAAGATAATTTTGGCAGCAGAGTGTAAAGATGGTTTGGATGAAGGTGACTGGAACAAGGGTACCATTCAGAAGGCCATCCACATGGTCCACATGAGAGATGAGGGTCTGAATCAGTGCCACACTGGTGGGGATGAAAATGAGGACAGGGACTTGAGAACTATCTCTGTGTGAGAGATAGTTCCCTTGGAGAGAGGGACAAAGGAAAAAAAAAAAAAAAGACTTGGATGACTTGCTAATAACCAAAATAGAGAGCATAGGTGAAGAAAAGCTTATGGGGTGGGCGTAATGAATGTGACTTTGGATCTGTTGAATTTGGGAGGAATACCAATTGAAGATTCCTAAATGAAAGACATAAATGCAGATAGAGACCTGTAGAAAAATATCATGGATAAGCATACATTGGTAAGTTTTTAACACAGTGATTACCCATCAGGGTAAGGGGTGGGAGGACCTGCTTTGTCTGGATTTTTATTTGTGTGTTTTCACCTATCATCAACTTCTGATATGCTCCTGCTGGGGGCCACTGTATGTAGAACAGTACTTAGTAACTATAGACATCACCCCAGTTGTCAAGTTGAGCATAAAAGATAATGAAAAGACATATAGGAAAACTAGTGTTTACTAATATGCAGATATTAGTAAATATCTGCATATTAGTAAACATACAACAACTGCTGAATTTCCCCACAGGATTGGGAATATCAGCAAAATAGGAAAACCAAAACAGACCAGGGAGGGGAGGGAGAGATAGTTCAGCTCTGGGAATTAAATAACCCTGGAAAATCACTTCCTATGTCTGGTGGCAATGCATGTTTAATACTAATATTAAATTGTGTCTATTGTGTCTGTTGTGTCTTTTATTCTCTAATAAGCATTTAAAGTATACACACACTGTTGTAGTCTGCTAAAAACATCTCTCATTTGTTTTTCCCTTTTTAACATTATTGTGTGTGTGTGTGTGTGTGTGTGTGTGTTTAGAATTGAACCCATAGCCTTACTCATGCTGAGTATATGCTCTAGCACTGAGTTATCCTCCAGCCCTTTAATAACTGAATTCTAGAAGTATGCTTTAGGTGCTAAAAAGCCAACAGTAGGACTGAAACACTAACGTTAGAGGAGCAATGTTAAACAACTGCAGTTTCATTTGAATGGATACTCAAAGATGCCCACTGATGCACTTTTGAGGTGCCTTTTTGTGCCTCTGACCTTTGCTTTTGCAGTGATCCATGTACAGATTCCCTGTTTTGACAAAAGCTGGCACTTGCAAGAAGGTTTAGGAATGAGGGGGTATGCTTTGTTTGCAAATATTCTTCCTTTTTATTGCTTTCTTTCTTGTCTTCAAAGCTAAGTGAAGTGAATGATTATTATATAAAATAAATCTGAAAACTTGACATCTTGGATTCTTGGGGCTATTCCTGTAAGGTAAGGTTAAAAAACAATCTGTCTTTTTGATACGAAGGGAAGAAAATAATACTTCTGTTTGGCATGTTAATTGGTACATTTGAATAAGAGAGACCAGTTCTGTGCTTAGTATCTTAGTTCAAGGAGTCAAAAGTTTTCTTCTAGTTGGCCTTGGTTTGTTTCTTGATATAATCATGTTCTTCTATCAGTTTTAAAGTGCTAAACTAAAGTGAAATTAATACAGCCTGCAGTAGACATTCTTAGGCATACAATGCAATAATTGAGATAATGATAGTTTGTTGACTGATTAGCATTTACTAGGCACTACATTAAGCACTTTGCACACATTGTACATATCATTTTCCCACCTCACTGCACACACACACACACCCCCAAAATGAGAACAGCACCTATAGTGAGAACCTAGGCTTTGTCAGGGAAGAAATTTTGGTCTGTTTTGTGTATAGTTTTTCTTTATCCGTGTTAATTAGAACAGTGCCTACCACATAATAAGTGCTGAGTAAATGTTGTTTTGAATAAGTGATTTACATTATTTTATCCATTCACAACCTATATATTGCTGGTGGGCGATAGCTGCTTGCTCCACACTGGGGAGCAGAGGGCAGCACAGTGAAGGTGATTTTTCAGTTCTGTAAGTGGATCCAAGGCTTAACTATATAAAAAGCTAAACCATGCTGGGTGCCAGTGGCTCACGCCTATAATCCTAGCTACTCAGGAGGCAGAGATCAGGAGGATCGTGGCTTGAAGCCAGCCCAGGCAAATAGTTTGTGAGACCCTATCTCGAAAATGCCCATCACAAAAATAGGGCTGGTGGAGTGGCTCAAGGTGAGGGCCCTGAGTTCAAACCCCAGTACTCGGAAAAAAAAAAAAAACAAACAACAAACTAAACGTAGGGGAACAGTTATTTCTAGACACTCCTGGAGATGCTATTAGAGCTGAAAGACTGATAAATAATGGAGAAATGAGTGAAACATTTGAATTACTTGGAGCCAGGTCCGGACTTGGCACTTGCTTAATCAAGTCATTATTATTGTTGCTAGGACTTCGATAGCATCATTGCTGCCATCATTATTTTGTCTGAGTCTGATCAGAGCTCTGATGTGCATGTCCATCTCTGTTGAAGTAGTCAGAGCTGGTTTCTTACACAAGATGATCCTCAGTGCTTGAATAGAATGTGGACAGGTGGGGCAGGAGAGAAGGGACTCAAGATGGAAAGAATCCTATAAACGGTGGAGTGGAGGCAGAAATTTCATGTTCACTGTTCTTTGGACAGTGAAACGTCATGTCTGGTACAAAGGGGCTTGAGGGTCACTAGAGGGAGCAAAGATTATGATTGACAGTTCACAATGTGTTGGTCGTGTTATGATTGCTATGCTATATTCATAAAGTTGTGTTTGAAACTCTGCATGTGTTTTGGTGAACAACCAAGTACTCTTTAATGGGAAGTTATATGGTCTTGTTTTTTAATGCTATAATCTGTAATCACAACATGTGTATCTGCTGGAGAAATAATATTTGTACCTTTGGTGTCACATAACCAATGAGACTATACTCATTAGTGTCCTAATGAAAAGGCCACTTGCAATTGGCTTTGTGTTTTTGAAATTTAAGAACCTCATTTACCAACCTCTTCCATCATTAGTTGAGTCAAAATATCTTGGGGGATTAGTACATGTACCATGTTTTTGTACTAATCATCATCTTTTATAGGTTGTAATTGTTGGTGGACCAGGTTTGTGCCTTATTCATCCTCATGTCTCTTACAGAACTGAATCCAGTTCCTGGCATAAACTAAGAATGCAAAAAATAGTCAAATTGAATTTTCAAAGCTTGCAAGGCTGGCCACCTTGCACTTGTGGGAGTAATTTGCAGCTGAGCTGTGCTTTTTGAGATATGTAATTCACTTAATGTTGTTCTTAGGTCCAGCCTGATGAGTGAAGAGACTAAGCGAGGAGCACCCAACCCTTGGCTCTTTGAGGAGCCAGAGGAGACCAGAGGTTTGGGTTTTGATGAAATTCGGCAACAGCAACAGAAAATTATCCAAGGTACTGAATACCTAAGGAGTGTGGGCTCAGAAACCTTGTCAGATTTTAACTGTGGCCTTGACTGTCCTTTTCTCATTGAAATAGGAGTGAAAACTATTGGTTTTTGAAAGTTCTTGGCAATTTTGTGCCTCAGGATATCTGAGAAATAGAGAGTTGTTATCACCTGTCTTGATACTGCTTATAAGTAGTGATTTTTCACCTGGTAAGAGCAGTGATAGGTCTGAATATAGCAAGGCCAGGTGAACTTGATGCTCCTACCCTTTGCTTTTCTCCAAACACAAGATGCCATGTTTTTCTTCTATAAAGTAAGTCAGTTTGGCTCTTACCTTTAAGTTCATTTTGCCCATTAACTTTAAACTTAATTACTTTTTAATTTTCTTATTTTTTTAAGTTTCAGAGGTAACAGGTTTCTATACAAAGTTCAAACAATGTAGGGACAGATAAGATGAAAAGATTTCTACATTGCTTCTCCAGTCTCAAAATTTTAAATCGATTAATATGTATTTCCTCAAACTTTTCTGTATAGATGTACATACATATATTCATTACAAACACATACATTTTATATGTGAGGCTGTGAGGTACCTTGCTAACTCTATAAATGTATCATTCCACAGGGTTTTAAATTTAATATATTATCTTGGACATTTTTTCATGTCAGTATGTATGTTATTCTTTCTAATTCTACTTTCTAAAAACAACTTTACTGGGATATAGTTGACATTGCCATAGCCAGCACGTATTTGAAGTGTATGATAAGCTCTGACATGTGTGTACATTTATGAAGCATCACTACACTCAACATAATGAGCATAATCATTACTTCCAGAAGTTTTCTTTTTGTCTCTTCGTAATTCTTCCTGTTGTCTCTCCTCCTGTCCCTAGACAGCTGCTAATCTGCTTTCTGTCACTATAAATTAGTTTCTATTTTCTATAATTTTACATAAGTAGAATCATACAGCATTTACTATTTTGTGGGGGTTTAAGGATCTGGCTTCTCTCTCTAAGCGTAATTTAAAAATGTGTGTCGTTGTGGACATCAGTATTTCATTCTCTAATATTGTAGAATAGTACCCCATTGTTCGGATTTACCATAATCTGTGTATCCATTCACTCATTGATGGTTATTTGGTTTGTTTTCAGTTCTGGCGATTACAGATAAAGCTGCTATGTTAATTTATGTGTAAGTCTTTGTATGGACATAAATTTTCATTTTTCTTTGGTAACTACTTATAAGCAGAATGACTGAGTCATATGGTGATGTACACTTAACTTTGTAAAAAATTATTTGGTGCTGGGGAGCAAACCAAGGGGCTGATTAATATAGGCAAGTGTTGCACCACTGAGGTACATTCCAGCTCCTTAACTATTTTTATTTGAAAATTTAAAATATATGATTGGAAAATGAAAATTACATATTTTTGATATACAACATAGTGTTTTGAAATATTTATACATTGTGGAATGGTTAAATCAAACTACATATGCATTACCTAACGTGTTTATTTGTGGTGAGAATACTTAAAATCTACTTTCAGTAACATTCAAGTGTGTGTTCCATGGTATAGGCTACTTGGGAGGTGGGAATCGGGAGAATGTGGTTTAGGGCCGGCCTCAGCAAACTAGCTGGGCATCATGGTAGGTGTTGCAGTCTCAGCTACACAGGAGGCATAAGCAGGAGGACCACGGTGCAAGGCTGGCCCTGGCAAAACCCCACAACCCTATCAGAAAAATAACTAAAGCAAAAAAGGTCTGGGGCTACCCCAGACTTTACACAATCCAATAGCAACTTTGGATTACACAATAGCAACTTTACACAATCCAAACCCCCTGCAATCCCTGACACAAACATCCTATACTACAACAACAGAATACACCCAACCACACACAAGGGCCATAAAAACCAGCAGCCCCGCACCGCTTTCCCCACTCACCCATTCCCCCACTCCACTTCCCACCTCCCCTTTTAGTGACACCCTATCCAATTCCCTAAACTTCTATAGATAGCCTAACAAATGTTAACCTCCCCAACTCCCGCTGCTATAGATACTACCACCAAGGGGTCTTCTATTAATATATTAACTACTGGTCGGGTATCGAACCTGTGGATTTGTTATTACTAAATTACACCCAGACCAGGGACAGAAATAGCACACCAAGACAGCCACAAAACAAAAATTAAATCAAGGGAAAGAAAGCAGGTGACTAAAACCACCAACTAGCCTATCAAGAACTTAGTTGCACAGCACCAAGTAGAGCGATGGGAAGAAGATGAAGAGATGGAAACCACTCTCCTCAAAAAAATAATTTAATACAGGATTCAGAGGGAGATGAAGAAAATGAACACCCAGTTCCTGACCCCCAACAAAACAAAGAAAACGACACCAAGGAACCCAGTGATGCCCATAAAAACATCCTCAAAGAAGAAATCTTGCAAGTAATCACTGAGAATTTCATGGAGAAGATACTAGACGCGGTTAACCAGAGTGTACAAGATGCACTCAAGAAATTTCAAGACACCAAAAATAAATAATATGAGAAGACACAAAAACAAATAAATGAACTCAGAGGAGCCCTAAATAAACACCAAAGCAAAACAGAGAACACTATAAATAAAGGGATAAGTGGATTAAAGAAGAAAATAGAAAATATTAAAGATGAAGTGACCAAAGATATGAAAAACCTTAGAAAAAAGAATGAAACAGAAACACAAAACACAGTGGAAGGCCACTCTAGCAGACTAGAACAAGTGGAAGACAGAATCTCAGAACTCAAAGATAAAATAGAAATTAAAGAAAAAACTGAAGAACAGTTAGTCAAACAACTCGACCTGTGAAAGGAATATGCAAAGGATGTGAATGCCACTACAAGGAGAACTACAAACCCCTGAAGAAAGAGCGAGGAAGACTACAGAAGGTAGAAAGATCTCCTGTGCTCATGGATTGCTAGAATCAACATAGTAAAAATGCTATACTACCAAAAGCAATCTACATGTTCAATGCAATTACCATCAAAATCCCAATGACAGTCATCACATTCTTGTGTTCATTTAGAAACACAAGAGACCGCAAATAGCCAAGGCAATACTCAGCAAAAAGAGCAATGCTGGAGGTTTCACAATACCCAGCTTCAAACTATATTACAAAGCAATAGCAATAAAAACAGCATGGTACTGGCACAAAAACAGACGTGAAGACCAATGGAACAGAATAGAGGACCCGGATATGAATCTACACAGCTATACCTACCTTGTTTTTGACAAAGGTGCCAAAAACATACAATGGAGAATAGACAGCCTCTTCAACATATGTTACTGGGAAAAGTGGTTATCTGCCTGCAGAAAACTGACACTAGATCCTTTTTTTTTTTCTTTTTTTATTATATTCATATGTGCATACAATGCTTGGGTCATTTCTCTCCCCTCCCCCACCACATCCCCCCCGCCCCCGCTCCCTCCCTTACCCCCCATTACCCCTCGCTATCAGGCAGAAACTATTTTGCCCTTATCTCTAATTCTGTTGAAGAGAGAGTATAAGCAATAATAGGAAGGATCAAGGGTTTTTGCTAATTGAGATAAGGATAGCTATACAGGGAGTTGACTCGAATTCTTTCCTGTACACGTGTGTTACCTTCTAAGTTAATTCTTCTCGAACTGACCTTTTCTCTAGTTCCTGGTCCCCTTCTCCTATTGGCCTCAGTTGCTTTAAAGTAGCTGCATTAGTTTCTCTGCATTGAGGGCAACAAATGCTATCTAGTTTTTTGGGTGTTTTACCTATCCTCATATCTCCCAAGTGTGCTCTCGCTTTATCATGTGGTCAAAGTCCAATCCCCTTGTTGTGTTTGCCCTTGATCTAATGTCCGAATATGAGAGAGAATATATGATTTTTGGTCTTTTGGGCCAGACTAACCTCACTCAGAATGATGTTCTCCAGTTCCATCCATTTACCTGCGAATGATAACATTTTGTTCTTCTTCATGGCTGCAAGAATTTCATTGTGTATAAATACCACATTTTCTTAATCCTTTCGTCAGTGGTGGGGTATCTTGGCTGTTTCCATAACTTGGCTATTGTGAATAGTGCTGCAATAAACATGGGTGTGCAGGTGCCTCTGGAGTAACCTGTGTCACATTCTTTTGGGTATATCCCCAAGAGTGGTATTGCTGGATCATATGATAGATGAATGTTTAGATTTTTAAGAAGCCTCCAAATTTTTTTCCAGAGTGGTTGTACTAGTTTACATTCCCACCAGCAGTGTAAGAGGGTTCCTTTTTCCCCCACATCCTCACCAACACCTGTTGTTAGTGGTGTTGCTAATGATGGCTATTCTAACTGGGGTGAGGTGGAATCTTAGTGTGGTTTTAATTTGCATTTCCTTTATTGCTCGGGGTGATGAGCATTTTTTCATGTGTTTTTTGGCCATTTGAATTTCTTCTTTTGAGAAAGTTCTGTTTAGTTCACTTGCCCATTTCTTTATTGGTTTATTCATTTGGGGAGAATTTAGTTTTTTAAGTTCCCTATGTGTTCTGGTTATCAGTCCTTTGTCTGATGTGTAGCTGGCAAATATTTTCTCCCACTCTGTGGGAGGTTTCTTCAGTTTAGAGACCATTTCTTTTGTTGAGCAGAAGCTTTTTAGTTTTATGAAGTCCCATTTATCTATGCTATCTCTTAGTTACTGAGCTGCTGGGGTTCCATTGAGAAAGTTCTTGCCTATACCTATTTATTCCAAGGTATTTCCTACTCTTTCCTGTACCAACTTTAGAGTTTGGGGTCTGATATTAAGATCCTTGATTCATTTTGAGTTAATATCGGTATAGGGTGATAAACATGGATGAAACTAGATCCTTGAGTTGTTTTCAACTCAAGGTGGATTAAGGACCTTAATATCAGACCCAAAACTCTGAAGTTAGTACAGAAAAGAATAAGGAATACTCTGGAAGAAATAGTTATAGGCAAGGACTTCCTCAATAGAACTCCAGCAGCCCAGCAACTAAGAGAAAGGATGGACAAATGAGACTACATGAAATTAAAAAGCTTCTATACAACAAAAGAAATGGTTTCTGAAGTGAAGAGACCATCCACAGAGTGGGAGAAAGTATTTGCTGGCTATACATCAAACAAAGGATTGACAACCAGAATATACAGGGAGCTCAAAAAACTAAACTCCCCCCAAATCAACGAACCAATAAAGAAGTGGGCAACTGCAAAAGAAAGTGACACAGGTTACTCCAGAGACACTTGCACACCCATGTTTATTGCAGCACTATTCACAATAGCCAAGTTATGGAAACAGCCAAGATGCCCCACTACTGACGAATGGATTAAGAAAATGTGGTATCTATACACAATGGAATTTTATGCAGCCATGAAGAAGAACAAAATGTTATCATTCGCAGGTAAATGGATGGAACTGGAGAACATCATTCTGAGTGAGGTTAGTCTGGCCCAAAAGACCAAACATCATATGTTCTCCCTCATATGCGGACATTAGATCAAGGGCAAACACAACAAGGGGATTGGACTTTGACCACATGATAAAACGAGAGCACACTCGGGAGATATGAGGATAGGTAAAACACCCAAAAAACTAGATAGCATTTGTTGCTCTCAATGCAGAGAAACTAATCCAGCTACTAAAACCCTTGGTCCTTCCTATTATTGCTTATATTTTCTCTTCAACAAAATTAGAGATAAGGATAAAATAGTTTCTGCCTGGTAGCAAGGGGAGAGGGGTGGTGCTAGGGAGGGGGTGGGGGGAAGGGGGCAGAAATGACCCAAACATTGTATGCACGTATAAATAAAAGGAAAAAAAAAAAAAGAGGTGGGCACCTGAACTAAACAGAACTTTTTCATAGGAAGAACTCCAAATGACCAAAAAACACATGAAAAAATGCTCACCATCCCTGGCCATAAAGAAGTACAAATCAAAACCACACTAAGATTCTACTTCACTCCTGTTAGAATAGCCATCATCACCACCAAAAACAAATGATGAGGATGTGGGGAAAAAGGAACCCTCATGCACCGCTGGTGGGAATGTAAGCTAGTACAACCACTTTGGAAAACAATATGGAGGCTTCTTTAAAAACTAAACATAGATCTGCCATATGATCCAGCAATCCCATTCCCAGGAATATACCCAAAGGAATGCAACTCAGGTTACTCCAGAGGCACCTGGACACCCATGTTTATTGCAGCGCTATTCACAATAGCCAAGTTATGGAAACAACCAAGATGCCCCACTACTGATGAATGGATTAAGAAAATGCGGTATTTATACACAATGGAATTTTACTCAGCCACAAAAAGAATGAAATTTTGTTATTCGCAAGTAAGTGGATGGAACTGGACAACATCATCTTAAACGAAGTTAGCCATGCTCAGAAGGCTAAAAATTGCATGTTCTCCCTCATATGCAGATTATAGACCCAAAACAATGCAGTAATATTATTGGATATGGGTCACACACTAAAGGGAAGAACACACACGGGAGAAATAGGGAAAGAAAAGGAAGCCTAAAACTGGAATGTGGTTGATGTGCTCCCTGTTGAGGAGAGAATAAAGTAATCTTAAATTGGCAGAGGCCTCTATGGGAAGG
Organism: Castor canadensis; assembly: GCF_047511655.1. Taxonomy (NCBI): domain Eukaryota; kingdom Metazoa; phylum Chordata; class Mammalia; order Rodentia; family Castoridae; genus Castor; species Castor canadensis. The sequence continues at coordinate 53,500,448 of NC_133396.1, read as the reverse complement.
GGACCAGGAAGTATCAAAAAGATCTGGTAGAAACAAACCAGTGTGGGTTGCAATACACAAGTGCATGAAAGCAATGCTAGGAATCTCTCTGTATAGCTATCTTTTTCTCAAACTAGCAAAAATGATGTATTTGTTATTATCTCTTATGTTTTCTCTTCAACATACTTGGAGAAGAGGGCAGAATAGGTTCTGCATGAAAACGAGGGGGTGGGGAGGAAAGGGAGGAGGTGAGGGGCAGGAGGAGAGATGGCCCAAACAATGTATGCACATAGGAATAAATGAATAAACAATTAAAAAAGGTCTGGGGGCATAGCTCAAGTGGTAGAGTGCTTGCCTAGCAATCATGAGGTCCTGAGTTCAAATCCCAGTACTGCCAAAAAAGTTTTTTATATATCCTTTATAGGTTGTTTGTCAGACATATGCTTTACAAATATTCTCTCCCAATCTATCGTTTCTCTTTTGCAAATCTCTCTCTCTCTTTTTCTCTCTGGTGGCACTGGGGTCTGAACTTAAGGCCTGGATTGTGATCCTTCTACTTATACTTCCCACATAGCTAGGATTACAGATGTGCATCATGCCCAGATTTTTTTGTTAAGATGGGGTCTCACTAATAACATTTCCCTCCAGGCTGGCCTTGGACAGTGATCATCCCAGTTTCCACCTGCAAAGTAGCTGCGATGATAGTCATGAGCCACTGTACCTGGCTCTTGGTTTCTTATCTCTTTTCTCTTTCAAAGAGCAGATCTTCTTAACTTTGATGGAATCCAGTTAATCGTTTTTTTCATGTGATTTGTGGTTTTAGTTATATCTAAGAAATCATTTATTCACTTAAAGACAAAGATTTACTGTTTTGTTTTTTTTTTTCCTTGAAATTTTAGGTTTTTACATTAGGTCTCTGATCTATTCAGAATTTTTTATGTTGTGAAGTACAGATAGAAATTCAATTTATTTATTTATTTTGTCAGTACTAGGGTTTGAACTCAGGGCCTTAGGCTTGCTAAGCAGGCACTCTACTCCTTGAGCTACTCCTCCAGCCCTTAATTTATTTTTATATATGGATTTCTATTTGGTTTGACACCACTATAAAAAAAGACTATACTTTGTCTACCTTTGTCAAAAATATCATTGACTATATGTTTGGTCCTGTTTCTATACTCTTTATTCTTTTCCATTAGTCTGTTTCTTTTTACACTGGAGCTAACACTGTTTTGCTAATTGCACCTTTCTGATAGGCCTTTAAGACAGGTAGTAGAAATCATCCCACTTTTTCTTTTTCACATTTTTCCTATTTCTAGGGTTTTTTTTTTACATTTCTATATGGATTTTAGAATCTGCTTTCTGTTCTACAAAAAGCCTTCTGGAATTTTGATTGAGGTTACATTTGCTTTTAGATTAATTTGTGGAGAATTGACATCTTTACCATGCTAGCCTCCTAATCCATGAATATGGATTTATTTAGTTCTGAATAAATTTCTCCATCTATTTCTTTAATTTTTCTCACTGGTCATTTTTAGTTTTTCACTATACATATCTTATATATCTTCTATCCAGTTTATTCCTAAGTATTTCATATTTTTTACTGTAAATAGCATTTCAAAATTTCAATATCTGATTATTGCTTATATATAAAAATACAATTGATTTTTGTATATTTTTTTGATTATACAACCTTGCTAAACTTACTAATGGGTTGTTACTGCTTATCTGTTGAGTGTATAGGATTTTCTACACAAATTATTGTGTTATATGTCAAGAAAGAGTTTGGCTTCTACAATTCAACCTTTTATTTACTTTTATTTACTTTTCTTGCCTTATTACAGTTGCTACAACCTCTTGTACAATGTTGAATAGAAATGGCAAGAGGCGGTATTTTTGCTCTGTTCCTCATCTTAGTAGGGTAACATTTATTTGGATACCAGTTATTGTGACTTTTTTTCACTACTGAATATGTTTGAATTTCTAGAAATATTTTTCAGAGTTGCTCTTGGATGTAGCTAAGTTACTTAGGTTTTGCTTTGTATGACAGAACAAAGCATTTATTTTAGGACAGAGATCACCAAACCATGACCTATGGGCCAAATCTGTCCTACTGTCTTGTTTTTGTATGGTGTGCAAGTTAAAAATGGCTGTTAAGTTTTTTAAACGGAGGAAAATGACCAAATGAATGATATTTTGTGACTTGTAAGAATCGTATGAAATTCTTAGGGTAGTTTATGGGAACACAGCCATGCTCGCTCATATACACATTGTCCATAGATACTTTCCTACTGATGGTAGCAGTATTGAGCAGTCACTCTAGGGATTATGTGAACCACCAAGCCTAAAATGCTTCCTCTGTGGTGCTTTACTGAAAATGTTTGCTGACTCCAGTATAGCAGCAGCTTACCACACTACTGAACCAAAACCATTCTGAGTATTCTGCGTGATGCTCCATGAATAACAAAGTGACTGGGTTAGTAGGCATAGAAATTGCATCCCACCCTGGTTGAGCTTAGAGGATCATTCCATCTACTCTTTGGAATCGTTCTTTCTCAGCTGTGGGTCCTTTCCTTTCTAGTTATGTGAGCCCTGAATGTACTCAGTTGAAGACTCAATGCAGCTGCTGTACAGGTCCATGGAGCTCTCTCTGTGCAGTTTTCTCCTCTGTAATACTGTTCCACATACTCGAGTCACCTTGACCATTTGGACTCTTCTCAAGAAGTCAGCTGGTGCCAGGCATGTTGGCACAAATCTGTAATCCCAGCACTTTGTAGTCAGAGGCGGGAGGATTGTGAGTTTAAGGCTAGCCTGATCTTCATAGCAAGACCCTGTCTCAAGAAAACAAAACAGCCAAAAACCAACATAAAACAAAAGTCTGCTAGCCTTCACCTGGGCTGGGAGCTCTCTCAAGGCAGTGATCTGGCACAGTCTCAGAGCTCATCTCATTTCTTTCCTGCCTCTCAGGGATCACTGCCCTTCATTTCCTGACGTATGTTTTTTAAAACTGTTGTTTTGAATATTTCGCCTTTTTTTTTTTTTTCTCCCCAGTTGTTTCAGGCCAAAGGGAAATCTGGTCCTTGTCAGTGTATCTTGGCCAGAAGCAGAAGTCTGATTCTATTTTGGCTCCCTTTTCACAATGAAATTATGTAGCAAATGAAACACCATGACTCTATGTACCTTCAGTTTACAAATCTCACCCCTTCAAGGGAGGGATGAGGATAGGTAAGACACCTAAAAAACTAGCTAGCATTTGTTGCCCTTAATGCAGAGAAACTAAAGCAGATACCTCAAAGCAACTGAGGCCAATAGGAAAAGGGGAACAGGTACTAGAGAAAAGGTTAGATCAAAAAGAATTAACCTAGAAGGTAACACCCACGCACAGGAAATCAATGTGAGTCAATGCCCTGTATAGCTATCCTTATCTCAACCAGCAAAAACTCTTGTTCCTTCCTATTATTGCTTATACTCTCTCTACAACAAGATTAGAAATAAGGGCAAAATAGTTTCTGCTGGGTATTGGGGGGGGAGAGGGAGGGGGCGGAGTGGGTGGTAAGGGAGGGGGTGGGGGCAGTGGGGAGAAATGAACCAATCCTTGTATGCACATATGAATAATAAAAGAAAAATGAAAAAAAAAAAATCTCGCCCCTTACTGTTTGAAGGAAAGTGGGAAAGTGAAAGGTAACATGGCTTTACTCATAGCCCAGTTCCCAGGCAGCATTTAATTCTACAGGGTTCACAGTTCCTGAAAGGCATGAATTTTCATGGCAATGTTGCTTTCATCAAGAAAAGCTGTTCACATCCAGGAAAAGTATCCCTATCCCTGAGAAGATGCTACATTGGAAGATTGTTGTGGGTTGCGTGTAAGAGAATGCCCTGCAAATTTTTGTGATGGAGTCTGCAAAACTGAACTCATGTGTATGGAGATTCTCACCCTTTGAAAGCCTGCTTGCCATTGGAGGTGGGAGGGTAGAGGAATGGGGGAGTCTAGGCTAGCACACATTGCGTTGGTTTCCCCTACTCTTTGTGTTTTGAAATGCTTTGGCCCTTGTTGCTTTGCTAGCAGGCTGTTTTTTTAAGAATAAACAAGGAAGTAATCTTTACACAAAGCCTTTATTAGCCTTTTCTCTACCTCAGGAATCTTATGATGTGCTGAGGTTGCTGTGGTTCTGCTTCATTGCCACGTCCTGTACTTGATAAAAATAAAAAGCCAAGGAAGGTCTTTCTGACTTCCTCTTGCCCGTGGAATCTGTGCTTTAGTGGATCCTTAGAAACACTCTGGAAATCATCCAAAAACAAATTTTTCGGTAGAACTTAGACTTGAGGGCAGCAGATGCCTTCCTTGGGTAACCTAGAAGCTAGACTTCATCCCAAGCTGTTAGCCAGTCTTGGCTTCTGTGTTCTATGAGCTATAGTTTGAGGTTTAAGTGGACATCAGGCAAAACACGGCTGTGGTGATGACAGTGGCGTGGACACTTCAACAATCCTGTGATGCAAAGGACGGAAATTGTGGTTAGTGTAGACCCTTGTCCCTGAGCAGTGCGAAGTGTTGTTCCATCTTTAATCAGGAGGTCTTTGTTGATAGAGCTTTTAAATCAGCACCATCTACTCTTGCTATTATTCTAGTGTTCTTTGTAGACTTGAGCAGAAATTTTTACATTGGTTCTAGATTTCTGTGTTCTTAGGTCTCTAAATATTTTCCTGTGAATAGTGGTGGGGAAGGTGGCTAGCCAAACTCCATTTGAGAAATCTCCATTTGGGAAATCTTAGTAGCTAGTCTTTGAACCCTTGCAATCACAACCTCACAGCCCTTTTCTGTAACTGTCACAGACACTAGAAGGATTCTGTTCCAAAAAATCTTAAAACCAAAATAAAAATAAAAACATCTACTATTAGAACTTGTGTTTAGGGTCTTCCTAACGTAGGAATTAACTTCTTTATTTAGTTTGGCCCAATCTTTTCCTTGTTCTTCCTACTTCCCCTTATCCAGAGACAGCTTCTGTACCTTGAGTGTAAGAAGTTCTATTGCTTTTTTCTGGGCACATCAACTGCTCTTTTCTGCTGCCTGAACTCAGAGGGCCATTTAGTATTGGCCAGAGCCTCTCCATCTAGCAGAAACTATTTCTTTCCTCTGTAAACCCAAGATCCTCTGTAGTCATGTGCTGATTTAAACAGCAGGGGCTGCCTGTGTAAGTCCTCAGATAAATATTGTATTCTATGCTACCTGCTGCTCCCATCTCAGGCAAAGTCAGGAAAAGAAGGTACATTCTCACTCCTCAGGGTCCTTGTCATGTGTTCAGATGAGACACTGTAGTTGTAGCTCTTAAGACTGTTCATCTGTTTTATTTGTTAATTATCAGTAATTTTTTGCTTTGTAGAAAGGGTAAGGTAATAACTCCATTTTCCTCCCATCCTGCTTTATCAGTTATTACCCTATAGCCAATCTAGTTGTCTATCATCTACCCATCCCCTGCATTATTTTTGAAGTGAATCCTAGTCATTGTCTTATTTCATTGGTAAATATTTCAGAATGTATCTCTAAAATACGTTTGAAAAAGATGTGGACTATTTAAAGAAATGTTTGATCATGATGTGATTATCACCCCCACCAAAGTAACAATACTTCCTTAATCTAAGCAAATATCTAATCAGTGTTCAGATTTCCCTGATTGTTCTGTGATGCTTAATTCAGGGTCCAAATACGGGCCATACATTGCAACTAGCTGAGATTCTTTTCTAATTCTTCTCTTTTTCTTACAGTTTCTTTGTTGAAGAAATGGGGTTGTTTACCCTGTAGTTTCCCATTGTCTAGCCTTGCAGTATGTATCTCCATAGGTTATTTAAAGTATTCTTCTGTACCAGATATTTTCTATAAATTGGTAATTAGATTTAGAGGCTTGATCAGAATCAGGCTTGTTATTTTTTGGCAAGAATGTATTATGGTGACTATACCTTTGTTTTAATTTACAACACCAGAATATCCTTCCACAATTATATGATATTTATTTAAAAGTTGGTTTCCCTGAATATCTAAAGATAGGAAATATTCACACACCTAATTGTTTCAAAGAGATTTTAAAACATGATTGTACTAGTCTGTAGCTGCTGTAATAAGTTAGCAACATACTTAGTGACTTAAAACATGTGTTGTTGTACAGTTCTGTATGTCAGAGCACAGTGCAGGTCTTACAGGGCTCAGACCAAGTTTTCTGTCAGCAGAAATGGCCCTAGAGAGAGAGTCCATTCTCTTGGACTAGAGGCCACCCACAGCCTCATGGTTCACTTCTTCCATCTTCAAAGCCAGCAACTGCCTCCCTCTGACTCTTCTTTTTATCTCCCTATGACAGCAGCTGGAAAGGGTCAGAACTCATAGGTTATATTGGGTCCACTTAGATAACCCAGGCTAATCTCCCATCTCAAGTTCCTTAACTTTGAGCATATCTGCAAAGTAACATATTCACAGGATCCAGGGATTGAGACATGGACATCCTGGAGTGGCGGGGAGAGGCATTATTCTTCATATCACAGTGATCATCCATTGTTTTGAGAGTCTTACCATTGGAAAGTTGAAGAATGATTTGTAAAGTGTGGTATGTTACAAATGAATGGGAAGATAGTGGAAATGAACTATCATTACGATATCATAGTTATGCTGGTTATAATAGACTGAATGATTCTTTAATGCTTATATCTTTGCAGGTAGCACTGTCTCTAGCTGGCCAAACCACCTTTAGAACTGGGGGAACTTCAGGTCAATTGATGTGATCATTGTTATCTACCCAGTGTCTCAATTATGAGGACCTTATGTGTCTTCAGATTATGAGATAAAATTTATTGCAACAGTTACACATGTTAAGGAAATGCTAAAATCTTAGAGAAATTATTTGAGTGGAGCAGAATTTTCAGTCCTCTTTTTGTTGTGTGGTAGAGAGATGACCTTTAGGTAGATAATAAGTTTGAGAGAACAGTACAGTGCAGGTAATTTTTCATTTATAATCTATGTCTCTACTAGATGAAACAACCTCAGAACTTCAGTGATTCTTGTGTGTGTGTGTGTGTTGCTTCCTTTTTTTTCTTTTATTCATATATGCATACAATGTTTGGGTCATTTCTCCCCCCTTTCCCCCGCCTCCTCCCTTACCCCCCCTACCCCCTTGCTACAAGGCAGAAACTATTTTGCCCTTATCTCTAATTTTGTTGAAGAGAGAGTATAAGCAATAATAGGAAGGAACAAGGGTTTTTGCTAGTTGAGATAAGGATAACTATATAGGGAGTTGACTTGCATTTCTTTCTGTGCATGTGTGTTTCCTTCTAAATTAATTCTTCTCTAACTAACCTTTTTCTCTAGTTCCTGGTCCCCTTCTCCTATTGGCCTCTGTTGCTTTAAAGTATCTGCATTAGTTTCTCTGCGTTGAGGGCAACAAATGCTATCTAGTTTTTTAGGTGTCTTACCTATCCTCATATCTCCCAAGTGTGCTCTCGCTTTATCTTGTGATCGAAGTCCAATCCCCTTGTTGTGTTTGCCCTTGATCTAATGTCCGCATATGAGGGAGAACATACGATGTTTGGTCTTTTGGCCCAGGCTAACCTCACTCAGAGTGATGTTCTCCAATTCCATCCATTTACCTGCGAATGATAACATTTTGTTCTTCTTCATGGCTGCATAAAATTCCATTGTGTATAAATACCACATTTTCTTAATCCATTCGTCAGTAGTGGGGCATCTTGGCTGTTTCCATAACTTGGCTATTGTGAATAGTGCCGCAATAAACATGGGTGTGCAGGTGCCTCTGGAGTAACCTGTGTCACAGTCTTTTGGGTATATCCCCAAGAGTGGTATTGCTGGATCAAATGGTAGATCAATGTCTAGCTTTTTAAGTAGCCTCCAAATTTTTTTCCAGAGTGGTTGTACTAGTTTACATTCCCACCAACAGTGTATGAGGGTTCCTTTTTCCCTGCATCCTCGCCAACACCTGTTGTTAGTGGTGTTGCTAATGATGGCTATTCTAACAAGGGTGAGGTGGAATCTTAGTGTGGTTTTAATTTGCATTTCCTTTATTGCTAGAGATGGTGAGCATTTTTCATGTGTTTTTTGGCCATTTGAATTTCTTCTTTTGAGAAAGTTCTGTTCAGTTCACTTGCCCATTTCTTTATTGGTTCATTAGTTTTGGGAGAATTTAGTTTTTTGAGTTCCCTATATATTCTGGTTATCAGTCCTTTGTCTAATGTGTAGCTGGCAAATATTTTCTCCCACTCTGTTCAGTTTAGAGACCATTTCTTTTGTTGAGCAGAAGCTCTTTAGTTTTACCTCAATCTCTTTCTTCAGAAGTTTATAGTTTTCCTTGTAGAGATCATTCACATCCTTTGTTAAGTTTACACCTAGGTATTTGATTTTTTTTGAGGCTATTGTAAATGGTATTGTTTTCATATATTCTTTCTCAGTTTGTTCATTATCAGTGTATAGAAATGCTAATGATTTTTCTAGGTTGATTTTATATCCTGCTACCTTGATATAGCTGTTGATGGTGTCTATGAGCTTTTGAGTAGAGTTTTTTGGGTCTCTAAGGTACAGGATCATTTCGTCTGCAAATAGGAATATTTTGACAGTTTCTTTGCCTATTTGTATTCCTTTTATTCCTTCTTCTTACCTAATTGCTCTGGCTAGGAATTCCAGTACTATGTTGAATAGGAGTGGAGATAGTGGGCATCCTTGTCTCGTTCCTGATTTAGAAGGAGTGGTTTCAGTTTTTCACCATTAAGTATAATGCTGGCTGTAGGTCTGTCGTATATAGTTTTTATAATGTTGAGGTACTTTCCTTCTATTCCTAGTTTTCTTAGAGCTTTTATCATGAAATGGTATTGGATCTTATCAAAGGCTTTTTTCTGCATCTATTGAGATGATCAAGTGGTTTTTATCTTTGCTTCTGTTAATGTGGTGTATTACATTTATTGATTTTCATATGTTGAACCACCCCTGCATTCCTGTTATGAAGCCTACTTGGTTGTGGTGAATGATCTTTTTGATGTGTTGTTGAATTCGGTTTGCCATTATTTTATTGAGGATTTTTGCATTGATGTTCATTAAGGAGATTGGCCTGTAGTTCTCCTTTTTGGAGGTGTCTTCGCCTGATTTTGGGATAAGTATAATACTGGCTTCATAAAATGTATTAGGCAGTTTACCTTCCCTTTCTATTTCATGGAACAGTTTAAGGAGGGTTGGTATTAGTTCTTCTTTAAAGATCTGATAGAATTCAGCAGAGAATTCATCAGGTCCTGGACTTTTCTTTTTTGGGAGATTCCTGATTGCTGCTTCAATTTCATTTTGTGTTATAGATCTATTCAGGTGATTAATGTCCTCTTGGTTCAGTTTTGGATGATCTAGTATCTAGAAAGTATCTAGAAATCTGTCCATTTCTTTAAGATTTTCAAATTTATTTGAATATAGGTTATCAAAGTAGTCTCTGATGATTTCTTGGACTTCCATTGTGTTTGTTGTTATCTCCCCTTTTACATTTCTGATTTTACTGATTTGGGTTATTTCTCTCCTCAGTCAGTTTTGCCAGGAGTCTATCAATCTTCTTTGTTTTTTCAAAGAACCATCTTTTTGTTTCATTAATACTTTGTATGTTCTCATTGGTTTCTATTTCATTGATTTCAGTTATTATTTTTATTATTTCTCTCCTTCTATTTGTTTTGGGATTTGCTTGTTCTTGTTTTTCTAGGAGTTTGAGATGTATCATTAGGTCATTGATTTGGGATCTTTCAGTCTTTTCAATATACGCACTCATGGCTATAAACTTTCCTCTCAGGACTGCCTTTGCTGTGTCCCATAGGTTCTGGTAGGCTGTGTTTTCATTTTCATTGACTTCCAGGAACCTTTTAATTTCCTCTTTTATTTCATCAATGACCCATTGTTCATTAAGCAATGAGTTATTCAGTTTCCAGCTGTTTGCATGTTTTTTGTCTTTATTTTTGTTGTTGAGTTCTAGTTTTAATGCATTGTGATCAGATAGAATGCATGGTATAATTTCTATTTTCTCATATTTGCTGAGGCTTGCTTTGTGCCCTAGGATATGATCTGTTTTGGAGAAGGTTCCATGAGCTGCTGAGAAGAATGTATATTGTGTAGAAGTTGGATGAAATGTTCTGTAGACATTAACTAGGTCCATTTGAGCTATGGTATGTTTTAGATCTAGGATTTCTTTATTGATTTTTTGTTTGGATGATGTATCTGTTGATGATAGTGGGGTGTTAAAGTCTCCCACAACCACTGTGTTGGAGTTAATATGTGCTTTTAGGTCCTTCAGGGTATGTTTGATGAAATTGGGTGTGTTGACATTGGGTGTATATAGGTTGATAATTGTTATTTCCTTTTGGTCTATTTCCCCTTTTATTAGTATGGAATGCCTTTCTTTACCTCATTTGATTGATGTAGGTTTGAAGTCTACTTTGTTAGAGATCAGTATTGCTTTTCTTGCCTATTTTCGGGGGCCATTGGCTTGTTAAATTTTCTTCCAGCCTTTCATCCTAAGCCTATGCTTATTTCTGGGTCTCCTGTAAGCAACAAATTGTTGGATCTTCCTTTTTAATCCCTTTTGTCAAATGGTGACTTTTGATGGGGGAATTAAGTCTGTTAACATTAAGTGTTAGTATTGACAGGCATGTGGTGATTCCTGTCATTTAGTTGTCTTAGTTGTTTGATTCTTTGATTGTGTGTAGCTAAATTTATGTTAGTCTCTACTTTCTTGCTTTTTCTTTTCCTGTAGTTTGGTACTGCCTGCCCTTTCATGGTTATGTTGGGTTTCACTTTCTGTGTGAAAAATCCCTTGAAGAATCTTTTGTAGTGGTTGCTTTGTGGTCATATATTGTTTTAGTTTCTGCTTATCATGGAAGACTTTTATTGCTCCATCTATTTTGAATGATAGTTTTGCTGGGTAGAGTATCCTAGGGTTGAAGTTATTTTCATTCAGTGCCCAGACGATCTCACCCCAAGCTCTTCTTGCTTTTAATGTTTCTGTTGAGAATTCTGCTGTGATTTTGATGGGTTTACCTTTGTATGTTATTAGTTTTTTCCCTCTTACAGCCTTCAATATTCTTTTTCTAGTCTCTGTACTTGTTTTAATGATAATATGTTGTGGGGTAGTTCTATTTTGGTCAGGTCTGTTTGCAGTTCTGAAGGTTTCCTGTACCTGTATAGGCATAGTTTTCTTTAGATTTGGGAAATTTTCTGTAATTATTTTGTTGAATATGTTACGCATTCCTTTTTCTTGCACCTCTTCTCCTTCTTCAATGCCCATGATTCTCAGGTTTGGTCTTTTGATGGTGTCAGTAAGTTTTTGCATTTTCTTTTCACAGGTCTTGAGTTGTTGAACTAATAGTTCTTCGGTTTTTCCTTTAATTACCATTTCATCTTTTAGTTCTGAGATTCTGTCTTCTGCTTGTTCTAGTCTGCTGGATTGGCCTTCCATTTTGTTTTGCATTTGTTTCATTCTTTTTTCTGAGGTTTTCCATATCCTGAGTCTCTTCCTCTTTAATATTGTCTATTTTCATCCTGAGTTCATTTATCTCTTTATTTATCGTGTTCTTTGTTTCGCTTTGGTGTTTATATAGTGTGTCTATGGTTTCTTTTATTTGTTCTTGTGCTTTCTCAAATTCTCTGTTTTTGTTGTCTTGGAATTTCTTGAGTGTCTCCTGTACATTTTTGTTGACCATATCCAGTATCATCTCTATAAAATTCTCATTGATTACTTGCAGGATTTCTTCTTTTAGGATGTTCTTGTAGGCTTCATTGGGTTCTTTGGCATAGTTTATCTTCGTTTTGTTGGAGTCTGGATCTGGGTATCTGATTTCTTCATTTCTTTCTGGTTCCTGTACTAATTTATTATAGGGGGGAAAATGATTTCCCTCTTTTTTCCGTCTTCCCATCATTGCCATTGCTATTGTTACTGTTCCTATACTGCGTGTAATTCAGTATTGTCTAGCTTGTAATAATAACAATGGTGATATCTAGAAAGGAAGGGTGAGAGGAGAGGGAAAGCAAAGAAGGTAAAGAAAAAGGGACAAAAACAAAACAAACAAAAAAACCCCAACCAACCAAACAAACAAAAACAATAGAGCCAAAGAAATAAACAGGGAGAGATAGTGTACTAATCAACAGTAAGCTAAACAGGCATTAGAGGGACAGAGAGAGGATAATGAAAATAATAAATAAATAAATAAAAAAGACAAAAAACCCACAAGTTCAAATGCAATAAAGTTTCAGTCTTAATAATTTTGGTGTTAGTCCTTCAGCCTCCAGTCCTGAAGATTTCTCAGTGTCTGTGAAGTAGTTCTGTCATTTTCTCATCAAAGGGGAAAAAAACCAAAACCAAACAAACAAAGAAATATCCCTAGCTCAAATGCAATACAGTTTCAGTTAGTCCTTCAGCATCCGGTGTTGTTGTCTTATCAAAGGAAGAGAAAAAAATAAGGGGGGAGTCTGGAGACAGCTTTGTGAATGTCTATCTGAGGCTGCAGCTCACCTGCCTCCTACTGTCAGCCATCTGCTGCTTCAGGCTTTGTTTCTTTAGAGTTCTTCTGGACGCACGTCCCTTTTGTTTTCTTCAGTATACAGCTCTACCCACCTTTTGCAATTGTCGTCTTTTTTTTTATATAGTTCACGTGGGGAGTGGCCCTCCCCACTCTCTGGTGGAGGTTTCCACATGACAGCCACTGTTACAAGCCTTTCCCTTCTCCAAGCAAACCCGGGGGAGGTGGCGCCACTCCTGCCTTCTCCAGCCCACTGGTTTATTTACAGTTCGCATGAGGGATTGCCCCTCCCCCACTCTCTGGGGCTCGGGGTGCCCTGCCCTCTTTGCTACATGTCTTTTTTTTTTTTTTTTTTCAGCTGCTTGTTTATTATTCAGTTTGTTTTTTTCTCTTTTTTTATTCCCCCTGGGTGGGGGTCAGTCTGTCCGGGGGCTATGCTGATCTGGCCCCGGGTTGTCTGTGGGAGTACTGCATGCCGCTTAGCTCACCTGGTGGTCTGCGTCTTCCCAAGCAGTCTGGGAGCTGGTGTCTGGTGGCGCGAGAGCTCTTCTGGTGGAGTGGGGTTGCGATGCATGGGCTGGGGGCATGGAGGAGTCAGAGTTTGGCCTCTTCTTGGTGGTTTTTTCCTGCAAGGTGTATCTCCAGTGTCTCTCCAAGATTTTACTTTAGGAAGCACGCTTTCTGCTTCCTCCCTCTAGCTGCCATCTTGGAATCTCCATGCTTCTTCCAGTGATTCTTTTCCTAAATGAAATCCCTAGAGGAAGCTCCTTTTCTCTTTTGAAATTATTTTACCTTTTTGTTCCCACTGACACTGACCTTCAGTCCCATGTATAAATTAGTCTTTGGATGCATATAGAATTTTCTATAGCATTTGATATCCTTTAGCAGTGCTGGTTGATGATAGATTTATCTTGGAGGCCATCCAGGAGGTTGTTACCAAAGGCCGAAAGGACCTCATTATAAAGTGATTTTGCTATAAAATGGTCTCTTGGATAGTCCCTAGAGACAGCAAGTCATTTATAGTTTTAAAAAGTACATAGTGTCAAAAAAAGGGGTTTTAACCTCACACCTTTATTTAAATAAATTCCAGATGAATCAAAGAGCTAAGTGCAATGGTTTAATTCCTCAAAAGGACTTAGAAAAACTATAAGTAGATGTATACACACACATATACAGATATATAAAGTATAGGTGGTACTGGAACTCAGGAAGGGGGAGGGTAGGAAATAAAGCAAGGAGGGGTAAGGGCTGGAGACAGAAAGCAAAAATCCTGGCAAAGGAAAAGTATTTTAGGATCCAGATACATTTTCAGAGTAGTCAGAAAAGCTAAATTTGGAGCAGAGAGGCAGATAACATCCAGCACAAGAAAGAAAGCTTTCAGGGAAGATCTTTGTAAATACATCATTACTGCATACTATCTGAATGTTTCCTTTCTTTCTTTTCTTCTTTTTTTAACAAAATTTTTTTTGCAGTACTGATGGTAGAACTTAAGGCCTTGTGCTTGCTAGGCAAATGTTCTGCTATTTGAGACAGGCCTCCAGTTCATTTGCTTTTCGATAGGGCCATGTTCTTTTTTCTGGCCCAGTCTAGGACTATGATGCTTCTACTTCTACCTCCCAAGTAGCTGGTATTACAGTCAGGTACCCCCAGGCCCTGCTCTGAATGTTTTCTTACATACATTCTTAGACTTAGAATTGATAAATTGAAAGGGGTACAATCAGATCTCAAGAGATACTTAGATCAGTATATTGGACTTACTTAGGAACTTCTAGTTCTTCACACTTTAGTTAGCCTTAGCTATCATTGTTCTTTTTCAAATTGTTCATTTTTAAAATTTATATTTAAAAAGTTTGTAGTGTCAAAGCTTTTATGTCTTTATTTTCCCTTTTAAAATTCTTTTGTGCATTTCCTGTCTATATCCTTTGCCCATTTTAAAAAATTGGGGCATTGTCCTTTTGTTACTGATTTATAATTTTTTTTGTGCATTAAATACCAGAAAGTTTAAATGTTTGTGTAGCTAAATCTTATATTATTTCATTTTTCATATTTATAATTTTTAATTCTTCTGGATGTCATTTAAGGAAATCACATAATGTGTGAGGTAGGAATTTCATTTTTTTCTTCCAATGTTAACTTTTCTATCTCTTGTATCATGTGTTGAATTGTGTTACATGCTTGGGTATGTTTTCCTTTGATATTTCATTAATTTGTTTTCATCTTTTTTTTTTTTTTTTCAGAACAGGACGCAGGCCTTGATGCCCTTTCCTCTATCATAAGTCGCCAAAAACAAATGGGGCAGGAGATTGGGAATGAATTGGATGAGCAGAATGGTAAGAGCGAGTTTGAGGCTGATCAGACTTGCTGTTTGGTTGAATGCTGCAGGCTCAAATACTTGTCCAGTGATTTCAGTCCTGTATAACATGCACAGTGGCTCCATGCCAGCCAGTTGCTGTGGCCTCACCATTTGAAGGCGGTTTATGGCCAGTTGAGATTGTAGTTATCAAATATTATAAAATTTGATAAAAATTCTAATTCTCAGTAATTATTCTTTTAAGATATTTTGTTTTATGATCCATTTATCCCAAGAACTTTTATGTCATAATGATGTGAAGTTTCTCAGCACTGTTATGCAAACATAAGGATGTGTGGGCCTTGGATCTTCTACATACCCAGTGGAGTTTCCTCTTATTCAAGCACAAATACCAGGCTGCAGGTCAAAAACATGTTTGAAGGTGTTTGTTCAGGGCTTGATGTGATAAATCTGGCTTGAGGAAGATTAACTTGCAAACCACAGCAGTCTGGATAGGGAAAGACAGAGCTTTAAGACATGGAGGCTGCTGGAAAGGCCCTTGAGCTTGAGCTGTGTAGTGTAGGGGACAGCATTGTGGCAGTTGGCCTGGAAAAGAAAGGATGCGTGCAAGGCACTGATGGTGCTTTTACTACTATGGACCCAACCAGGGGAATTGAGTCCAGATTAGATGGACTCATCTCACTCAGAAATGCCAGTGAGAGGTCCACAGTTGGAGATACAGTACCAGAGCTCAGTGAGAGGACCAGAAAAAGAGAAGAGATGGGAGAAGCCTCAACACACAGGTGACACGTGAGGCTTAAGATAGGTGAGTTCCAGTGAAGCTAGCATTGACAGAAGCCCCTGCTTTGTGCTAAGCACTGTCATTTACATCATTTCATTGATCTCTGTACCATGTCATGAAGGCAGCCTTTTTCATTTTTTAGAGATGAAGCTCAGAGCAGCTGAGAAACCTCCTAATGCCATATCATTTATAAGACAGGACTGAAATTCTAACTCAGGTCTTCTGGTGCTAACATGACTGCTTTTTTCTATTACACAGCTGCTTTTCTAAGGAAGACAAAGTAGTGAGAGAAAAGTACAAAGTAAATGGTTCTGAGGTTTTAGCTTTGGTGACAGTGCAGTGATGGAATCCCTTTTGAAAAAAGTTGCCAGCATGTATGGGCAAGCATGGAAATCCTGGTGATGGACAAAGGCAGGGAGGGCTACACTTGCCAAAACTATACAACAGGCTCTTCTTTTCTTGATCCCTAGAAAGAATGAGCTCATTTGTTCCCATGGTATTCTTCCATTTGTCTATCATAAATAAACAAATTCCATCTGTTTATCATCTATCACTCACAAGTAGATTCCTAAGTGAATGGAGAAACCCTCTATCTTTACCATCCTAATTGTGGTTTTCAGTAGTTCAGTACAGACAGGAGGACAGTTTGTTCCTTTTCCTAATGGTGCTAACATGAACAGGCCAATGTATGCATTTGCATATAATTCAGAATTGGTCAGTTCCTTCCTTAAAAAGACAGTATTGATTAAGCTTATAGAAAAATATGGGATCAGGAGTACATGCCTATAATCCCAGCTAGTTGGGAAGCAGAGGTAAGAGGATTGAGGTCTTGTACAAAACTGCTATCTGGAAAAAAAAAGACTAAAAGCAAAAGGAGAGAGGGGGTTGAGGATGGGGGGAGGGGTGTGACTTAGGCAATAGAGCACCTGCCTAGCAACCTGAGGCCTTGAGTTCAATCCCCAGTACTGCCAAAAAAAAAGTATCTGTTTACCTGGCTCTTTATTTCAGGGTTGGTCACACTAGAAAGGCCCCAGATTGGCAAACATGCCCATCCTATGAAGTGTGTGTAAAGGCCACTGTATCTGGGTAGATGGTTAAAAATTGAAGATAATTTGGTAGGAGGCTTACTACTTTCCCAGGTAAAATTATTGTACCTTTTCCCAGCATAAGCAATCACACCAGCAGGTCTTTGCCTTTAGTGGTTATCAAACTTTGGAATCACTTACATATTGGACCACTAGGGGAGCTTTAAAAACTTCCAAAGCCCCAGCTGTACCTGTTTTAGATTTCTATTGCTGCTGTAACATTACTGCTTAAAACTATACAAAATTAGTATTGCTGGGTCGCATGTCTGACATGGGTCTCACTGGGTTAAAAACTAAGACACTGGCAAGGCCACATTCCTTTCTGGATGTTCTAGAGGCAAATTCACTTCCTTCCTTTGCAGCTTCTAGAGGCCACCCACATTTCTTGGCTCATGGCCCCTTCTTCTATCTTTAAAGCCAAAAAAGCCAGTTGAGTCCTCCTCGTATTACATCACTCCTACTGCTAATGCTGCCTCTCTCATCTGATTTTAAAGGTGCTTGTGACACATTGGGCCCACCTGAGTAGCAGCCTTAATTCCGTCTGCAACCTTGATGCCCCTTTCCATTCTAACATATTCACAGGTTCCAGGAACTAGGACATGGACATCTTTGCAGAGCCAGTGTCCACTACAAAATTTTATACCAAGTAAATCAGGATCTTCAGGGGTGGGGCCCAAGCATCAGTATTTCTAAAGCTGCCCAGATTGATTTCACTGTGCAGCAAGTTGGAGAAAACAACACAAACAAAAGTGCCCTTGCTGAATATAATGAGGAGATATATCTACAACTGCACTTGCCTCTCATATGCTCAGAACACATACAAATACTGCACATGCACAGCACATTTGCATGGTTGTCAAGTCATATTGGAGCCTCATAGTCACAACCAGAGAGTCGCTCTCATCACACATTTTATCCCCATCTCTTTACATTCCCCCACATTTTCCAGTCCTCATTCTCCATTCTGGACTGGATGGATACATGTGTACAGAGTCAAACATGGGTTATTTTTCCAATGACTGCCAACATAAGCTGGTTTTCTCTGTGGTGGCCTCCCAGGGAGGCAGCAGTTAAGCCAGTGGTTTTCTGATGTGCACATTTTCTTCTCAGAGATAAGGCAGACTCAGCCATTTTCTCTCACAGGAACTGAGAGACTCTCTGAGGATAAAAAATTATATCCATGCCAGGACTGCAGTCAGCCTCTTTTCCTTTCCCTAAAGTGAACAAAGGCTGTTACATCTATATGGGATAAAAACAGCATTGGAGGCCCATTTGGATCTTTATTGTGATCTGAGTGTGTCCTAAGAAGTCAGGGGCACTGGAAAAGGATACTGCTTGTTGTAAATATCTCCATATGATTTACTGAGCTACTGAATTATTCTTCTGGTTTTCCCTGAATGGGAGAAACAATGGGCTGACATAATGGCTAGCTAGACCATTTTGGAATCAAGTTTCAAAACCATACTGGTGAAATTCATTGTATTTAGAACTTAGCCACAAAGTCCAAGAGTTGAATTATTTTTCCATTTAGGAATTAAGCTTTTAGTCTTGTCATAGAGAGTTAAAGAGGCTAAAACCAGTCACCACCTTGTTCATGTGATAGTGTCCAGGCCTGAGGAGGAAAAGGACTAGCCATGGAATGAAAACCCCGGTGATAGGGTGCCTGCAAGTACACTGGTTTGTGGAGGAAGGTGGGAAGGAAGGTGGAACCTGAGCCAGTGAAATCGCCTCATGGAGTCATGGAGCCTGTGCTTGTAGTTCAAGGTGAACTATGAGGATGGGCAGTCATAAAGGGCTTGTGACAGACTTCCCTGAGGCTGGTCCAAAACTAATACTGTGGTACCAGTTTGCTGAAAAAGTCTTTACAGTTCTTGCTCAAGAAGATAGACCTTTCCTTAAAAAAAAAAAAAAAAAAAAAATTAAAGATGATGCCAGGTGCTGGTGGCTCACATCTGTAATCCTAGCAACATGGGAGGCAGAGATTGGGAGGATCAGGGTTTGAAGACAGCCTGGGCAAAATAGTTCAAGTGACCCCATTTTGAAAATACCCAACAAAAAAAAGGGCAGGTAGAGTGGCTCAAGTGGTAGAACGCCTGCTAAGTAAGTGTGAGGCCCCGAGTTCAAACCTCAGTAACACAAAAATAAAAAAAGATAACAAGAAAATGAATGGGGTTGTCTTGATTTGACTAGAGTAGATGCTCTAAGATCTTTTTTAAAAAATTTCATTTTATCGTTTTTACATTTACTTACGTGTGTATATGTTATTCTGGCTGCCTCCTCCCCTCCTCCCCCTGAGATCTATTTTCTGCATTGGCAGCTCTGAACAGTGCCACACAGAACCATAGAGGCACAATTCTTATAGATGAAATGGCACTAAGAACAAATCTCTGCTAGTGTGGGCAGGGCTTCATCGTTCTTTCTGATGAGCATATGTTCCCAATCAATCCTTTTGACATTTCTCTGTCAATCTGTAAGCACTTCTTTGCTTTCTGAAAGAATAAGATGTTCCAGATGCCCACTTTTCAGAGATTTCCTGATCTTGGAATCAGCTCTTTAAGAATTTTTGGTTCCCTTTACTAGGGAATGGTGTTTAGAAACCAAAATTTCAGTGAGACTGTGCTCATTGCCCCTGGGGTGTCATTGCTTTTCAGCCCTTCACCATTGTATCATTATGATTATTATTTTTTTTTCTTTTGAGATGGGTTTGGTTATGTTTTCCAGGCTGGCCTTGAACTCCTGGGCTCAATATATCCTCCTACCTCATCCTCCCAAGGATCTGGGATTATATTCATATGCCACAGTGCCTGGCTATCATTATGATTCTTATCCTTTACAGATGACCTATTTTCCCCTCTCTTTGAAATCTTTTAGAATCTTTTAGTTACTACTGGTACCTTGCATGCTTTGAAGTAGATATATTTTCATTCATTGTGTTGTGTGCTTAAGGTTTCTTATCAAGTAAATTCCATTCTGGAAAATTCTTTTGTAATTTCTTACCTCCTGTTTTTCTCCATTTTCTCTTTCTGAAATGCTCACTGATCAGATTCAGACCTCCTAAAATAAAACCTCTAAGTCTTTCATTTTCTCCCTTTGAGTAGCTGCCAACTTTACTTACTGTTTTCTGATTTTAACAGCAAAATCCCCCAAAACCAAACAACACAGTTTTTAGCTTTTTAGAGTTAATTCTGTGGTTAACCTTTCTTTTTTGTGTGTGGTGCTGGGGATTGAACCCATGGCCTTACACATGCTAATCAAGCTTCTGCCACTGAACTACATCCCTACTCATATGGTTAACTTTTTATTTATGAAACAGAATGGTTATTCACATATGCACAGTGTAGGCCAAGCTGTGTGTTCCTATATCTGTGAATGTCCCCCTCCATCTGCCCAGGTATTCCTTCCTCATTTAGCCCTTGTAAATCACTAAATCCTGCCAGTTGCACCTCCATCACTAGAATTTGTCCACTTCTTATTCATCAGCACTACTCTATCTGGGCCACAGTCCCTTTTTGCTGGACTACTGCAAAAGCTTGATACCTTGCCTCACGTCTTATTTCCTTCAGCCTCCCTCCACTTTGTGTCAAAAGTATGCTTTTTAGAACACAGGCCTGATCACATTATCAATTTTGAGTGGTTCCCAGTTGCCTTCCCATAAAAGTCCAAACTCATTGTGACCTTGTTATTGCATTTCCCAGCATGGGAATTATGCACCTCAACCACAGTGACCACTAAAGTTCCTCAGGTGCCCAGTGTGCTGAGCCTGGTCCCTGAGACTATGCTGAAGCTTCCCCAATGCCTGAAGTCCTCCTGGCAGTGATTACCAACCCTCTCCTGCTTTCCTTCTCACCATTCCCCACCCAGCACACATTGACTAATTCTTGGTTTCAGCTCAGACTGGGGTGTTGTTTCTTCTAGGGACTCTTCCCATCTCCTATGCTCCCCAGAACCCTGTATTTCTCTTGTTGTGGCATTCACCATTCACCAAGTATTACTTCTCCATTATGCTGGAAGTTCTTTGAGGGCAGGTGCTCCATTCTGTTTGCTGTTGTATTCCCATTGCCTGACTCACATGGCAGATAGTTAATGTCTGGTAATAGTTGTTAAATTAATGAATAGAAATAAGCCTTCAGAAGTGGATATTTCCAGGAGTCAATATCTAAATGCAGTGAACATGAGTGTGTTTGTTACAGTGAGTTCACTTGTTTGCAGACTTATTACATGCAGTTTTGACCACACATGGTCAAAAAAATTTTTTAAAAACTTCAAAAACAAAAGTTTTAAGTTCCTATGTGTTTTATGTTCCTATGTGTTCCTAACTAACATAGGTCAGTTGATGCAGAGAAGCTGCCAGTTAGACCTGCATTATCATTAGCTGTGTTTAAATCATTGTGATCTGCTGAATGTTTCCTTGCCCTTAATTTTGTGACAGTCTGCCTTCCCAAAAGAAAATGATGCCAAAAAATCAAGGTAAAAGTTCTGTTAATACGCCCACCCTGAAAAGGGCACATAATGTGCTTAATTGAAGTGATAAAGTCAAATTTTTAGATTTGTTGAAAGGTAACATTAGTGGACACTGGACAGTGTTATGAAAAAAAAGAATCAGTCATCCACAGTATTCCAGATAAAAAGTATGAACTAAAATAATTTTTGGTGAGCAGTGCTAATGTGTACAATAGTAATTTTGTGACAGTAATGTAGCCTACTTCATGTGGTTTCAAGTTATGTGTGCTCAGACCTACTATATGTACAGCATAGGTAAATTTGAATAATTTTAAAGTATTGAATGCTATGCCTACTGAGCATTTGTGGTTTTTCCTCAATGACAATCTCCTCAGAACCATATACTATATATAAAAGGTCTACTGTATTCCCTGAATTGAATTAGAAACTTTTGTTAGGCATTTATAAAGAAGATACTACTGTCATGAAGCAGCCACTCAGCAACAGTGTAGAGCATGGCAGGCGTATGGCGATGTCTTACTAAAGGGCACCAGTCTCTTATTTTTACCTAGAAGAACTTCAGATTCCCACTCTGCCCAATACGCTGGATGAGATAGATTTTACTATCCATGTTTTCCTAGTGCTCTCCACACATGGAAAGTGAGGCATGATGGGCCAGGGTGACATCTTCCTGCTTCATGTGCCACAGAGAACTAGGGTGACAAGGATGGCTGCTATCTCAATAGCACCAATACAAATGCTCATTGAAGGACACAAAATTTGTAGATTTTGCATACACATCAGTGAATTACTCTTCACTCATTAAGTAGAATGCCTGGCTGAATTTTCATGTTGAAAATTGAGAAAAAATAATGTGGTAGGCTGAATAATGGATGCCCTCCAAAGATATTTACATCTCCATCCCTGAAATCTGTAACTGTTACCTTATATGGAAAAAACTTTGCAGGTATGTAACATTAGTGTGATCAAGGCAGGGAGATTATCCTGGGTTATCCAGGTGAGCCCTAAATACAATCACAGGTGTCCTTATAAAAGGGAGGCAAGAGCCAGATTCTGGTGGCTCCTGCTTGTAATCCTAGCTACTTGGGAGGCTAAGATTGGGAGGATCATGATTCAAGGCCAGCTTTGCAAATAGTTCACAAGACCCCATCTCTAAAATAACCAGAGCAAAATGGACTAGAAGTTTGGCTCAAGCAATAGAGCACTTGCTTTGTAAGCATGAAGCCCTGAGTTTAAGCCCCAGTTCCATCAAAAAGAAAAAGAGAAAAAAGAGAAAAGGAAGCAGAAAGTGGGACAGGGGGTGTATAATCCCAGCACTTGGAAGGCTGAAATAGGAGGATCTTGAATTTGAGGTCAGCCTGGTATACATAGGGAGTTTCAGGCCAACCTGGGCTTACATAGCAAGATCCTGACTCAAACAAACAAAAAATGATAGGAGAGTATGGCAAGATGCTAGGGTAAAAGCTTCCTCTATCTGAGTCTATGAGTGAGAAGAGTCAGGGTAACAAAGGAGGGACCATACTCAGAAAAGAAAAAGAGCACCAGGAATCACAAAGGAAGTACAGGGGAGCTGAAAAGCATGGAGAAGAAGAAAGGCAATGGAATAAATTAGGAAACAGTCTGCAGCTCTAGCTCTGGCTCACTGGGAGCAGGGGAAGCAGAAGCCTCCACCACAAGGTAAGTTGTAGGCCTTGGCTACAGCCTGGCAGACCTCACTGCAGGACAAGCCCACACCTTCTGCAAGCCTTAAACCCAGTGTGGCCATTTGGTGGGAAGGTGACTTTCTGGCATGACAGGCTAGCATTAGACAAAAAAGAAATTTTTTTTGCTCCCCATATCTTGGAGAGCTATAGAGAGGTGCCATATCTCTCAAGAGGATCTGCTGTTTCAGACTGATCTACTCAGGGGACTTGAAAACAAGGAACGTTTGAGACATAGGAGTCTTGGGACACCCGGCCACAGTATCTGGATAGAAGATAGTCGAAAGAGGTGGTTATGGAGAGGGGAGGTTCTGCATGGGTGAGTTGAGAAGTTTAAGCATCCGAGAGCTAGGGAAATGAAGAGTGCAATGGTCAGTGGCTCTGCCCTCCCTGTTCAGAGCAAATTCCATTGCCTGGGGATCACTGTGGAAACAGCACAGAGCCAGTGCCTGGAATACTGCTCCACCTCCAGGAACTGCCAGGTAGGGTTTCAGACTGAGCTACTTTGTGGACTTGAAAACATTACAACTCAAGGAGTTTTGGGACACCCTGCTACAGTGTGTGGAGTGTTGGTAGAGTGGCTCAAGGTGAAGACACTGAGTTCAAGCCCCAGTACTGCCAAAAAAAAAAAAAAAATCATAGATCTAACAATGCACCTCAAACTCTTAGAGAACCAAGAGCTGGCAAAGTCCAAAATTAGTAGTAGGCAGAAAGAAATCATAAGATCAGGGCAGAAATTAATGAAATGGAGACTAAAAGAATAATTTTTTAAAAAATCAGTGAAACAAAATGTTGGTTGTTTGAAAAGATAAACAAGATTGACAAACTCTTAGCCAACCCAAAAAGAGGCAGAAGACCCAAATTACTAAAATTGCAAAGAAAAACGGGAGATCACTACAGATATTAATGAAATTCAGAGAAACATTAAGGAATACCTTGAAAACATACATTCTAATAAACTGGAATAGCTAGAAGAAATGAATAAATTTCTAGATGCATATAACCTACCTAAATTAAACAGATCCATAAGTTAAACAGACCTATAACAAGTAAAGAGATAGAGAAGCAGTAATAAAAGAGTCTCCCAACAAAGAAAAGCCCACGATGGATTCACTACTGAATTCTACCAGACCTTTAAGGAAGTCCTAACACCAGTGCTCCTCAAATCATTCCATAAAATAGAGAGGGAAGGAATACTACCAAACACATTCTATGCAGTTAGTATTATCCTACTACCAAAACCAGATAAGGACACAACAAAAAATTATAAATTAATTTCCTTGATGAACATAGATGCAAAAATCCTCAATAAAATACCTGCAAAGTGAATTCAACAATACATTGAAAATATCATATGCCATAATTAAGTTGGTTTCATTCCAGGCATGCAAAGGTGATTCAACATACACAAATCGGTAAACATAGTATAGTACATAAACAGAACAAAGGACACAAAAATCACACAATTATCTCAATAGGTATAGAAAAAGCCTCTGACAATCCAACATAAATAGAAGGAACATACCTCAACACAACAAAGGCTATAGATGACAAACCTATAGTCATCATGGGGAAAAACTAAAGTCATTTTCTCTAAAGTTAGGAATGAGACAAGGTCATCCATTCTGTTCTCTCTTAGTCTGTATAGTACTTGAATTCTTAGCCAGAGCAGTAAGGCAAGAGAAAGAAACAAATACAAATAGGAAATGAAGTCAGATTATCCCTATTTACAGATAACATGACCCTAACTTAAAAAGATTATAAAGACTACACCAGAAAAACCCTCTTAGATCTGATAAATACTTTCACCAAAGTAGCAGGATACAAAATACCCATACAAAAGCTCAGTAGCTTTTCTATACACCAACAATGAACATACTGAGAAAGAAATCAGGAAAATAATCCCATTCACAATAGTCTCAAAAAAATTAAATAGCTATGAAAGGCTTCTATAAAGAAAACTAAAATAGGAAGAGAGAAGATGAAGACACTGGAAGACAGATCTCCCATGTTCATGGATCAGCAAAATTAATATAGTGAAAGTGTCTTTACTACTGAAATCAGTCTGCAGATTCAACACAATCCCCATCAAATTCCCAGTGTCATTCTTCACAGAAATAGAAATAACAATACTAAAATTCATGTGGAAGTGTAAAAGATCCCAAATAGCCAAAGCAATCCTCAGTAAAAAGAGCTGTGCTGGAAGTACTTCAATACCTGACTTCAAATTGTACTACAAGACCATAATAATAAAACAGCCTATTACTGGCACAAAAGCAGACATGTAGACCAATGGAATAGAAGACTTTGAAATAAGTCCACATAACTACAGCCATCTGATTTTTGACAAAGGAGCCAAAAATATATATTGCAGAAAAGACTCTCCCATCAAATGGTATCGGGAAAACTGAATATTCACACATAGACTGAAACTAGATCCCTATCTTTCACCCTGTACAAAAATCAGTTTAAAGTGGACTGACGATCTTAATGTAAGGCCTGAAACTTTAAAACTACTACAGGAAAACATAGGGAAAACCCTTGAAGATATAGGCAGAGGCAATGACTTTCCAAATAGGACTCCAGTTGTTCAGGAAGTTAAGAGTAAGAATTCACGAATGGGATTGCATCAAATTAAAAAGCTTCTCTACATCAAAAGAAACCATTACCAAAATGAAGAGGCAATCTACAGAGTACGAGAAAATCTTTGTCAGCTATTCTTTAGATAAAGGATTAATATCCAGAATATATAAAGAACTCAAAATTAAGCACCAAAAGAACAAATAATCCAATTAATAAATAGGCAAATGAATTAAACAGATAGTTCTGAAAAGAAGTACAAATAACAAATAAATGCATAAAAAATGTTCAGCATCCTTAACCATAAAGGAAATGGGAATCAAAATGACACTAAGATTCCATCTTACCCCAGACAGAATGGCTATCATCAAGAAAACAACAAATATTGGCAAGTATGCAGGGAAAAAGAAACCCTTATACTCTGTTGCTGGGAATGTAAATTAGTCCAGCCACTATGGACATTAGTATGGAGGTTCCTCAAAAAACTAAAAATAGAACTACCATATGATCCAACAACACCACTCTTGGGCATACATCCAAAGGAATGTGAGCTAACATACAGTAGAGATACTTACACACCCATGTTTATAGTAGTAGTATTTACAATAGCCAAACTATGGAATCAGCCCAGTACCTAAAATCTGAAGAATGGGTGAAGAGTGTGTACACATATACAATGAAGTGTTTTTAGTAATAAAGAATGAAATTATGTCATCTGCTGGAAAATTGATGGAATTGGAGAGCATCATGTTGAACAAGATAAGCCAAGCTCAGAAAAACAAATATCACATATTTTTGCTCATATGGAGAATCTAGGTCTAAAAAAAAATCATATGACCAGATTAAAAAGGAGGACTGTTTGGGGGAGGATTTTTAGTAGGAAAGAGGTGGAATAGAGATGGTGATAGAGAGTGAATATGATCAGAGTACATTGTATGTATGTATGTATATGTGTGAAAATAGCTAGTGAAACCCTGGGGCTGAAACTCAGGGCCTCATTCTTGCTAGGCAGGCGCTCTACCTCTTGAATCACTCCACCAGCTTAAAACTTTTTTTTTTTAGGTGGGAATAAGGAGAGAGTTAAGAAAGAGTAATAGAAAATGTGAATTTTATCCAAGGACATTGTACATGTGTATGTAAATATCACAATGAAACTCCTTTGTGCAATTAAATTTATTCTAATAAAAAAGTGATTAAAAGGAGGCAAGGACTGGGGTGCAGCTTAGTGATAGAGCCCTTGCTTTGCCCTGGGTTCATCTCTAGCACAAATAAAGGGGGCAGGGGAGGCAGAGAGAGATTTGACACACAAATTAGGGCAGTACAGTATGTATGAAGATGCTGGCTTTGAAGACAGAGAAAGGGGCCAAGAGCCAAGTGATACAAGGAATAAGACTCTATGTGCTAGAAATTTGGAAATACTTATATGTGTATGTATAAGGAGGTGGCCATGGCAAAAGTGATGTTATCTAAAACTGCACACCCAGAACTTAATGTGCTAACCTTCTGAAGGTAGCAAGACAGGTAGAAATAGCTTTCCTTTGAATGAACTATAAACTTATTTGAAGTGGAGGGAATTCCTGGTACTGCTTGGGAGAGACACCCTAAGTGACTACCTAGAGCTTAGCCCAAGAGAGCAGTGAGGAAAACTTGCATTCCCCTGTGGCATTAAGTACATTGTGAACCAAGCAGAATTCATATGGGAACCTAACCCCCTTCCCGTAACACACATATGCCCCAGATTTGTGGTATTAGCAGATATCATTGTCAGGTTTTCTCTTAAGAGGCCATGTGGGTCTGATTTCAGGTTTCCTTTAATGAAATTTCATTCAATGACCTTTGGTCACCCCTAAGATTAGTAGAGTGACTTTTCAAGTTTGCATTCCACTCATAAATAAATTTGCTAGTTGCTTAGCTTCCAAGAATCTTAGGCTGGAAAAGACGATATGAGGCTATCCCCTTACCCTCCTCCTGTACTCTTGCCATCTTCTGGAGGAACACAGGTCATCTATGACCTGTGTCATCTGTTCTTTCTTCCAAGATCCTCCTGAAAAGTGCCCTAAGTACTCTTGTTGTACAAAGTCAGCAGCAGCAGCAGGGGAAGCTCACCTTTCTTCTGTCCACATCTGTATTTGTATTTAAACATTTTACATCGGCTAACTTTTCTCTGAACTTAATAAATTTGTTCTTTTCCTAATAATACAAGATCTTATTAAACCTAGTAAGGTGTTTTTCCCAAATCCAAGGTAATATTTTTTCTTTCTTATCACATCCTCCAAATTGCTTATTCATGAAGCAGATATTGAATGCCTATCATGTGCTAAATACTGGGTCAGAATCTGGATTGTGATGGCAACAGATGGGGCTGCTGCCCTCTTGGTGCTTCTGTTCTTCTGAGGGAAGCAGTTTGGGAGATGGATACTGCACAGATACACAGCTGATGGTTGGACTTGGTAAGTATCAGAGTACTCTTAGAATATGAAACAGGAAAACATGAAATGGCTAGAGGGTAAGGAAAGCCTTTCTTGAGGAAATGATGTTCCAGTGGAGATTTCAAAGGATAAACAGAAGGGCGGGGGGTTGTAGTTCAGTAGTAGAGCACATGCTCAGCATGCACAAGACACAAGTTAAATCTTCAGCACCCCAACATAGATAGATAGATACATACATACATGTGTAAATACATACGCAAGTAGGTAGGTAGATGAATGGATAGGTAAGATAAATAAATGGATGAATGGACAGAGGATGGATGGATCTCATAGTCGTATGTATGAGAAACAAATGGAAGCCCATTTCAAAGAGAAAAAAACAGCATATACAAAGGCCCTTTGTGGTTTGCAAAAGAGTATAAACATGGTGGAGAAACTTGAGACAAGGCCTGTCAGTACACTCAAAGTCTAGAGAGCAAGGGGAGAAGCTGGGAAAGAATCATCTGCTGAGAGGAAAGGTGTGTTAAGTGTGACCATTAGCCTAGGCCAGACAATAAGGCTAGTGGTTTCTGTTATGTAAAATTAGTCAGTTTGCTACTTATAAATTCTGTGGTTTTGTCTATGCAATTTACTTAAAACATAATTCATATATATATATAGATATAGATACAGATATACATACTGTATTATTATATATGTATTTTAATCTAAGGATCTTTCTATAAATATGTTAAATATATATTTATATACAGCATCTTTTTTCATTGCCCTATAGCAGTTACCACATCTAACTGAGAGTTTATCCACTTTGGGGAGAAAAAAATAACCCTAATGGCAAGGGGACATTTATTCATTCAACAAATTTTTGCCATGTACTTGTTGCATGTGTGGCTGGGCCCTTGATATAGTGAAAAACATCAATAACAACAAAAAACAAGGTTGCTTCCTTTACTGCTATTATAATCTAGCTGGGTGCGACAGGTGTTAAGCAAATATACCTCAAGGCAGAGGTATTTTATTAAATTGTGCTAAGTGCATGAAGGAAGAGAAACTATTGGAGGGGTGAGAGGATGGTCTAATTTTGGATCATGGCGAGGAGGCTTTGGGAATGGGTCTGAGTTAGCTAATGAAGAGGTAGTGAGTAAAACATTCCAGGGAGGAAGAGGCTTCTTGCATGAAGCCTTGGAGGCAAGAGAGAACCTTGCACATTGCACAAGTGAAAAGGCTTTTGTGGCTGGAAAATAGTAATGATAAGAATGTACCAAGACAAAGTGGTAGAAGGGTTAGCAGCCAAGGCAGGGAGGGCTTCACAAGGTGAAAACCTCATAGACTCTAAAAAGTACAGAGGATTTTTATTTTCTTTGGAAGGAATCTGGGTGTTTAAGCCACAATCAACAGCCTTAGTTAGGAAACAGTTAGGTTAACAGTAACTTTGAATAGAACTAGGGCTCCTTCATAATTCATACTATTTCATTACAAATGTCAAAAACTGTAAATCATCCTTCAAATAGCCCTTCTGTACCCCACAAATACTGATATTTAGTGACTTTATTATAACTAATTATAATTATAGTTTAAAATTCCTGATTTTTCTCTTTAACTTATTGTTTCTAAATTTCTAAACCATCTGTATTAGTTAGCGTTCTATGACTCTAGTAAACTGCTTAATACGATCAACTTATAAACTTATTGTCTCAGTTTTGGAGGTTAAAGTCCATGATGGGTTGATACTTAAAGCATTTGAAATTAAGAGGCCTAAAAATATCTAAGTAGCTTAAAAATAATATGCCATTATGCTTTAACATAAACATATAAAAATAGCTACATTTTTTAAAAATAGAAGAATCATATTGTTTTATATTTGCACAGATAGCTTTTATGTCTGGCTTAATAAAAGACAGCTGGATTCTTGTATCTGTTTCTATATTCAATCTGTTGCAATATGCATTTCGGATGATGTAGATGAAATACGTATCACATAAATATGTGGTTGAAAAAAGCAGTATTTTAATGACACTTCCAGGTATATAGATTTTCTTCTTTGATACTATACCAGAATTTAACAAGGTTAGTTACAATATAGATTCTGAAACCATACCAATTTTTTTTGTATTATGTTCAGTTGCAGTCTATTGTTCTGTCTAACACTTTGAATGGATCTTTTACCTACACAGAATTTTTTTTTAATTTTTATTTTATTCATATGTGTATACAATATTTGGCTCATTTCTCCCCCCTTCCCCCCACTCCCTCCCTTACCCCCCCTTCCCCCACCTTACCCCTCGCTACCCGGCAGAAACTATTCTGCCCTTATCTCTAATTTTGTTGAAGATAGAGTATAAGCAGTAATAGGAAGGACCAAGGGTTTTTGCTAGTTGAGATAAGGATAGCTATACAGGGAGTTGACTTGCATTCTTTCCTATACATGTGTGTTAACTTCTAAGTTAATTCTTCTTGAACTAACCTTTTCTCTAGTTCCTGGTCCCTTTCTCCTATTGGCCTCAGTTGCTTTAAAGTGTCTGCTTTACTTTCTCTGTGTTGAGGGCAACAAATGCTATCTAGTTTTTTGGGTGTCTTACCTATCCTCATACCTCCCTTGTGTGCTCTCACTTTATCATGTGATCAAAGTCCGATCCCCTTGTTGTGTTTGTCCTTGATCTAATGTCCACATATGAGGGAGAACATACGATTTTTGGTCTTTTGGGCCAGGGTAACCTCACTCAGAATGATGTTCTCCAATTCCATCCATTTACCTGTGAATGATAACATTTCGTTCTTCTTCATGGCTGCATAAAATTCCACATTTTCTTAATCCATTCGTCAGTAGTGGGGCATCTTGACTGTTTCCATAACTTGGCTATTGTGAATAGTGCTGCAATAAACATGGGTGTGCAGGTGCCTCTGAAGTAACCTACCTACACAGAATTTTGTAACATCTTGCATTGATCATTTGAAAATATTGGTTCAATGAATTAAATAGATTTTCCAAATGTTCATGCATTTCATTACTCAGTATTTTAAACAATAACATTTAATATGGCTGATGATCTCATCAGGAAAGTCTTTGAATATTGAAAAACTGTCAGGTTTGTGGTGCAGATACAAGTTCTCCAAGATTTTGAGCTCCAGTTGAAAAGTGATTTAGCAGTAACTGATAATGCTTGTCATTTTATTTCAAAGAGCTACGCTTACTTCATTCATTTCAAGGAAATATCTGCCAAACAGACAAATATTTAAGCTTTCAGATTTTGTTGTTGATGTCATCTCTTTCTCTTTTTTGTTCTTTATGTTTTAAAAAGTGTTGAGCTGGGAATGGTGGCACATGCCTGTAACCCCATCACTAGGAGGCTGAGGGAGAAGGATCATGAGTTTGAGGCTGGTCTGGGCTACATAGCGAGATGCTATCTCATGAAACCAAAATAAAATAAGAAACAAAAACAAACAAAAACCCAAACCAAAGCAAAACAACAACAAAACAAAACAAAAAGTCTCTCTGCCATCAGTTCTGTAGAGTTTACAGGAAAGAGCAGAGGCCAATAAATGAATTTACTGAGACTTATGTCTTTGACTACAAGCGCACTTGTATTATCAAAATCACTTTTTCTTCTTTCATAATGCCCTTTTCTTGGCTTACAGGTCTGCTCCTTTTTTGATCTTGTTGAAATTTTTAAATGTTTAAACTCTTTTCTGATTATACTGTTATTAACCTTGCTGTTAACTTTCCTTTTATTGCTTTTGCTGACTTTTCAAATGGTGTGGATTCTTGTATGCTTTGTAATTTTTTTTGTCTTTGAACTGATCTTTTTGTATTATTATGTGTTGTATCTCCTACATGGATTAGTTTCTGTAGAACGTTCCAAAATGGGTCCTGGATGATGTAATTATCCCTGCGGTATTGTTGTGCGGTTGCTACTGCTAACATCTTTTGAGGTCCACTGGTTGCAGACAGGTTTTAATATTAGTTTCTTGACTTTGGTGAGAATTTGGTTTCTTAGCTTCATAAAGCTCTAGCTATGATGTCTATTTTCTTCTGGCTAACCCTCTGAGTTTGGAAGTTGTATATTCTGTTTCTCTTCCTATAGTGTATCCTGCCCCCTTTTCATCTAGAAAAATAGTTGGGAGACTATTTATTAGTCGGGATAAATTAGCTTATGCTAGGCAACAAATAGCCAAATCCCCTGAATAACTGGCTTAAAACAACAAACTTGCTTTTATTTTTTGACAGTATTGGGGTTTGAGCTCAGGCCCTCATACTTGGTAGGCAGGTACTCTACCACTTGAGCCATGCTCCTAGCCAAGCTTACTATTTTTTTTACTCTCTAAATCTATTTCCATTGTGGTTCAGTCATGGCCATAATAACGTAAGGCCTGGCTGATAGAATAGCTTCCATTTCAAACATTGCTGGACACTGTACCAGAAAGAGAGCTCTAGGGTCTTGTCCACGTGCTCTGGCCCAGAAGTGACAAGTCAATTTGTTTTCTACCTCCTTGCCCATAGCTAATCAGGTGCCAAATCTAACCACTATGAGGTATAATCCTACCAATATGCTTGGTTGAAGGAGGAGGAGATTGAAAATACTTCTTGAGTGACACAAATGAATCACAGTGGTAGTATTTCATTGTTGAGAACAATTGCCTCTGATATTAGCTATGTGAACTTGAGTTAGTTGTTCTTTCTCATCTATAAAGTGAGGATTCATAAAACTTTTTTTATAGTGTTAGGAACATGAAACAGGTTAATTTGTGTGACACCCAAATTGTAAACACTCTTAAAGGTGTTCTCTATTACTTTGTTCACAGTGTAGATTTTTGGTTAAAATGGTAGAGTGAGCTAATGGTGAATCTCCCTCCTTCTAAAGATGTGTCGAAAGATAAAATTAGAACAAATTTAATTTAGAAGTCTAAGTTGGCTTTAATTAATGATTCTAGAGGTGTTGGACAGTCTTCCTAACTAGAAGAGATTGAAAGAACTCTGGGGCTACCATGTGATCAGGCATCATTTATGGATAGAAAAATGAAAGTGAGATATAGAGTCAGAAATGAGGTATAAAGCTTACTTGTCTTATTTGAATCAGTTGGCTGCCTAGGGGTGACTAAAGCTCAGCTGCTGTAACTGACATTTGCTAATGAGTACATTCCTAAGTTAGTTTCATTTAACATATATGACTCCATATTGGTTTGATGTGCTGGGCCCAGTATAGGAGCCTCATCCAAATCAATGGCCTCCTACAAAGTTTATTTAACACATAGAAATGTTAAATAAAACATTTTTGAAAACTGTAGGCTTAGAAACAACAAAGGGAGTTCTCTAAATACCAGAGATAAGACATAACCCAGGCCAGTGAGTGGATAGAAATCTCATGGCCCTCAAAGGTAACTAAGCCAGACATGTACCTCAGGGCTCAGAATTTGCAGACCCATGTAGAGATTCCTTTGCTTTGTAAGCCCTGAAAGTGGGCTTTCCAGATAAAGCTGGAAGCTGGGAAATGGCAGTTTTGTGGGAAAACGAATTTCCTCCTTCCTCACCCAGGAATGGGATAGTCAGGCAGGCCACCCACCTTGGGCCACAACATTTTTAACATGCATACCTAAGTTTACATTTTTCTAACAAAGTCTAAAGCAAATAAATATCTCATAATAAATCAAGTTTAGAATTCTTAACTTTCCCTTCAAACTCCTCATCTTTCATGTTGTTTTAGACTGAAGCCTCCTTTTTTTCTGAAGTTGGTATTTTGTTTGATCTATGGACGTGTTTTCCTGACTTCTGTTTTAATTGTTGTATTCCTTCCATTTCTCAGCTCTTCTAATTGATTTTTTTTCTTTTAGTTTAAAGAACTGTAGTTTTAAACACCAAGAAGCTTTAGTGCTCATTATTACTTTTTTCCATGTAAGTGAGTTTTTAATGTGACAAAATCTTTTAAGGCTTTGAATGGTGCTAGTTAGTACCTTAAAATTTTTTCTTCTCCTCGTATTCTGCTTTCTCTAGGTGAAGTTTTGTTTGTTCATCACAGTCTTTCTCTTTCATGCTGTTATAGGATGAATTATGCTCTCCCAACAAAAAATAAATTCATGTTAAAGCTCTAACCTCCCCCCCAGCACTTTAGAATATGACTGTATTTGGAGAGAGGGTCTTTAAAGAGGTAATTAAATTAAAATGAGGTTATTAGGGCAGGCCCCAATCTATTATACTAGTGTCCTTTAGAAGAAAAAATTAGGACACAGACATACAGAGGGAAGACCCAGAGAATACAACCCAAAGAAAAGGTCCTCAGAAGAAACCAGTCCTGTGGCATAATGATTTTGGGCTTTGAATCTCCAGAATTACGAGAAAATAAGGTTGTTGAGGCTATCCAGCCTGTACTACTTTGTTATGGAAGCCCTTGCAAACTAATACATATCCTATAGCCTTCTCCTTGCCTTTCTGCTAATTTTTTATTAACTCTTCATGTTTAGGAATAAAGGACCATGTTGATTAATATAGATAGCTGGAATAGGCTCTCTTTTTATTGGGGCAGGGTAATATAAACAAAAGACTTCTTTCTTGTCTGGGATGACTCACCATGCACTTGGTAGGTGGACAGGATATACAGTGATGGTTTCTCTTTAAAAAACCTACCCGACTTTAGTGGTTAGGTAGAAGAGGTCTCAAGAAGATTTTAAGATAAGGAGAACTTTAACCTTGTCATATATATTTTATCTCCTTTTACTCTTATGTCTGTCCTGAAGTCTCTTTGACTCATTTCCTAGCCTGGACACCAACACCAGGGACACTCCCTAGGTAGACCTTCTTCTCCAGACTTGTTCAGGGATCCAGTTGAGAGCAAACCCTACAAACTACAGCCTACACAGGGCAGGGCTCAGGGCAGATGGGCCCAGCTGTTCCATAGACAACTTCTGCCTAGAGGCCCTGATTCCTGCCTTACAACCACTTCTTTGTAGATCATTCTATGGCTTCCAATAGTCATTGACTCCAGTCTTGGCACTACTCCAGGGCTCTGTCTGGAAGAAAGAGCTCCTCTCTATATTTTTGTGTATTTCAAGTTGCACTCCCTGCCCCTCCCCACCATGCAGTTTTGTCAATACAGTCCCAAGTCTCTTCTTTAAGCAAATGCGTCTTCAAAATGACTTATTCATTGATAGCACTCCTTCGTGCTTTCAGTGCCACCAGGGAGTTATTCTTGTAAAAAGTATCTATGTCATGTGCTCTTGGGAAGGAAGAAGGCAACCATGTATTCTTACTCTACTGTCTTGAGCTCAAAATTGCTCTTACATTTTTTAAACAAGGTCACAGTATCTATGGAAATTGTTTTATTGAATACCTGGTTTCTGGAAGCTTCAGTAGAATAAATGTATAATATAGTCCGTGAAATTTGTTTTCTAGGGCTTCTGTGATTTGAGTGGTACCACCAGCTTTTCATCTGATGTATTCATAGATGAATCTCCCTAAAGATAAAGTAATGCAATTAGAGATGCGGAAGAAGGAATTTTTTTCCTTGTGGTATGCTTATAGTGCTTATGGTATTAAGTGCTTGGAAAGTGTACAGTTTTTTTTTTTAATTAGACCATTCATTATTTTTTGGCAGTAGTGGGGGTTGAACTCAGGGCCTTGCATTTTCTAGGCAGGCACTCTACCACTCAAGTGAAGCCTCCTGTAAAACATTCATTATTTATCTATAGCAAGGAGCTAGTTTACAGTAATGAGGATTGGTGAGAGACCAAGGAAGAATGTGTCATTCCAACAATTATCTGTCATCAACAATTTCTGACACCCTCCAGAGTTAACATCAGGCTCCACAGATTCAAGAACTCAGTGCCGCAAGTTTTTCCTGACTTTAGATACTGGCTGTAAGCCCAAGCACTTTTGTCTGGTTGGCTATAAAGTTGGGCACTATAAATCTAAGACCTCCCCTTTAGAATTTGGTAATTCATTAGAATACTCATATGAACTCAAAAAAGTACTGTACTTAGGATCACAGTTTTATTATACTGGATACAACTCCAAATGGGAGTGGTGTGTAGGGCAGGGTAGAAGTAGGAGGGTTGGTGTAGAATGCATGCCCTCTCCAGGTGTGCTATCCTACAGCACTGTTCACTGGCTCAGAGCTCCCTGAACCTCACTGCTTATGGGTTTTTGTAGAGGCTTCGCTACATAGGCAATATCAATTATACCATTGGCCACTTAATTGGTCTCAGTCTTCAGCCTCTCTCCTTTCCCTAAAGGGTGGAGTTGGGCCTGAAAGTGTCAACCCTATAATCATTTGTATGGCCAGCCCTTCCTTCAAAATTATCTAAGAGTCTACCAGGAGTTACTCCTTTAGCATAAGTCTAAAAGGACCCATTACCGGTAACAAAAGGCAATGCTATCACTCAGGAAATTCCAAGGGTTTTGAAACTTTTGTCCTAGGGGTTAAAAACCAAATATGTATCTTTTTACTACACCACAGCAGGGAACACAGAGTCTGTGAGTCTATTGACTGTGCAAAAAGATTCTCAGACAATGAGTGGTACATGTTATATGGCTTTGCTGCTAGCTTTAGCTCTGATGATGAACTGGGTTTAGCTCACTCGGTCATGACTACTTTTGGCTTTTCAGGACTAGTGTCTCCTTTACTGCTTTTTTTCTAGGCCCATATGTTGATCTTGACCCTGGCACTGTAGGCAGTCTCAGAGGTCATTGAATTAGAGAGAGGCTATGGGAACACTTGTCAAGGAAAAGGATACTTGTACCTCAGCATTAGGACAACTGGCACAGGTGATTCACAGGCTTCCTTTCCCTGGGCTTCACCACAGTCCCTGTTTGACCTCTGAGTGAGAAGTTACCACAGGCCTGTCCAACTGTAGCAGCTGAATTGGAGAATGTACTTCAACATAGCAAGCCAATAAGAGAGGCCACAGAGAATCTCAGAAACAGTCAGAGCAAGCACAGATGCAAAAAGCAGGTCACACTTGAAGCTCCAGCTCCTTCCACTCTGGCACAGTAATTATCCTTTCTTCTCCTCAGTGCTCTGCAGAAGGAAGAGGCCTGGAGCCTTCCTTGGAGGCTGTGATGAAAGTCCTCAAGGCCACTCCCAGGATTGATGATGTGAGAGGAGGAGTCACAGAATTTAATGTATGCTTACCTCCTCACTACAATGTATCTGTAATTCCCAGTAATTGTTTTTGTAATTATTCATGGGTATATATAAGGTGGTGGAAATTTTGAGTCACCCAAAAGCTCATTCCCAGCTGAGGTTGAACAAGACCACATTCTGCTTTCTGTTTTGGCTCTCAAACACAGATGACTGGAGGAGACTCTGGCCCTGGGGCCACTGGATAGGTTTGAATCCTAACTTTGTCTCCTTTTAGTGGGTAGGTCTCAGGCAAGTCTCCAAGCACTTCAGAACCTCATTTTTTTCTTTTGAAATATAAAGAAAATAGAATCTACCAGGATGAGCTGATTTTAGAATTTAAGATTCTAATCTATATGATATGTATATATGGATGATATGTATATATAGATGTATATATTTCCCTTAGAAGCAGTGGCTCAGTAGTCACTAATTCACTGTGGAGACTTTATAGAACACAGCTACTACAGATAACAAGAATCAACTGGTTATATTCATGGTTATGCTTTAGTACAGTGACAGGATACAAAACAGAATTAGCAAAGGAAAAAGGCTCTTGAGTGAAGTCAAGGATACCAGGCACGACCTTCTAAGGTCCTCTCTCAGCAAAATCACACAGGATGAGCTGTAGTTCCCCTGAAATAAGTTGTGATGACATGTGTGAAATGTTCCCAAACAGAGACTCAGTGCCCAGGGCTTGTTTTTTGATGACTTTGGTCATATAGGTGGTTTACCTCTTCCCTGGCAGGTATCCAAATTCCAGACTTTGACAAGAAAAATAGGTGTTCCTCATAAACCGTTGTTTATACAGTTCAGGCACAGTGAGCTACTTTTATCACTTCATGATGGGACACTCCCCAAATCTGGGTTCCAAACACCTGCCAAGCCTTGTAAGCAGGCCTTTGATAGAAGACCATGTAAGGAGCACTATTGTAAATTCTTTTCTGCTGAGGCCTATACCAAATAATGACTTTTTTTTTTTTTTTGGTTATATGGAGGTTTGAACTGAGGGTGTTACATCCTACTAGTCAGACACTCTACTGTTTGAGCCACATATCCAGCCCTTTTTGCTCTGATTGTTTTAGAGATAGGGTCCCACTTTTTGCCCAGGCCAGCCTGGCCCATGATCCTCCTATATTATGATTCCTGCTGTAGCTGGAATGACAGGAGTGTGCCACCATACCAAGCTTTTGTTACTATTATTGAGATGAGCCATTTTGCCTGGGCTGGCTTGGAACCACAATATCATGTATATTGTTTACTGTGATAGAGAATCTACAAATAATAAAGCCTGATCCCCAAGAAAAGTAGACATGTGCTCCTCAGAAGGGAAGGGATACAAAAAGAAGGTAAAGGCTAATGAAGACAAATTTTAGCCCTTTGCAGATTCATAGACTATATATGAAGGCCATTTCTATTATTGAAATGATGACCTTTGGTTGAGATTGGCTACTCTGTACGGCTCTCCGAGAATATGCTTCTAAAAGTAGACATTGTTTAGCATATGGGGTGGTGAAAAGGATTGAGAACTTTGGTAATAAAAACCAGAGCAGCAGAAAGGAAGTGGTCTGATTAGAACCAAGTGCTTAAGCTGGGAAAGAGAACATATGAAAGAAACTGAAGTTTTGCAGTTGACTTAGAATCCTTAAAGGAACCTGAGCTGGGTGGTGTTTTGAGGAGGGATATGACATTTCTCTTTCCATCTGGATGGTCCTGCCAGGAGAGTAAAATCTTAGAGAAAATATTTTGATTGCAGTGATAAGGACTCTATTTTGTTCTTGTTTTTTGAACCATTTCAAATAGTGGTTTGGGAACCAGATTGACATCAAAGATGACCAGTAGTAGTATCAACCACTTTGTTTCCTTTGAAATACATGAACATACCTTTTAAGGTGTTGATTATGTACTACAGACTCAAGGACTAGTTAATCAGAGTCTGTGCATAGCCAGACGTTGATGTACTTCAGGGGTAAGTGTTGTGTCTCTCTGAATCAGTGATCTCAAGGAAGCTCCCAATGTGTTTCTGTGCCCCTTGAGTTCATTTGGATAGAATAATTTGAGGTATGAAAAATGACCCTCACTTCTTCTGGGCTTACTTCTGACTCACATGGGATTCATACTGTTAAACTCATTCCAAGTGTGGCCAATTGTAGGGGTGGTAGTAAAGAGGAGTACTCATTTTACTGTTTTTGTTTATCATCCAAAGAGCCTAAGAATATCCATTTTTGTTTCACTTTAAAAAAAATACATTTTCTGGTACTTTTTCTTGCCAGAAATGGGCGAAGCATGTAGAAAGAAACAAGTTCTGTTTATGGAAGGTACATCCAGGGTGGTCCATGGAGTGTTTGGTTTAGGAGTGGTTTGGGATGTAAATTAAGCAAGTGATCCTATGTTTTTTTTTTTAATCTTCTATCACTCATGTACATGTAACTGACTAATACCACAAAACTGTACTTGGGTCTCAGTCTTCCATAAGAAGAATGAAAAAGAGACATGAGACATCTTCCAGGGTAGGTGGAAGTATGTGCATGCATGTATATGAGTGAGAGATACACAGATGGACAGACAGATGTGGGCGTAGACTTAGATTTGAATGGAATATATCTGATCATCTAGGAGTTCATGATACTTTAAAGTGGGTCAGGACAGTATATGCCCTGCTCAAGGGAAATTGAAGCCTAACCCAGTACCTCAGTTTGCCTCCCTAAGTTCTGTATGTGACTGGAGTAATGCAACAGATCAACCCAGATTGAGCTGCCCCAGGTTATTTAAAGACCACTGGAGCATAGGTTGTTTAGTGGAGGAAAGGTAACAGTGAAGTAGAACAGGGATGCTC
Source organism: Castor canadensis (assembly GCF_047511655.1). Taxonomy (NCBI): domain Eukaryota; kingdom Metazoa; phylum Chordata; class Mammalia; order Rodentia; family Castoridae; genus Castor; species Castor canadensis. The sequence goes on along the minus strand of NC_133396.1, from coordinate 53,460,654 downwards.
AGGAGGACAAGAGACAGATAGGTCCTTGAGGCCTTAATTCATATTCTATAAAAGTAAAAATATCTCTTCTCTTCCTTTTCAACAATGTGTGGAATGTGCCTTTCCTTATTCTTCTCTTATCACAAGAAAGAAAACCTGCCAGGTACAAGGTGATGCCATGGTGTCTCCAAAATGAATTGGCTACTGATCTGTATTTTACATGAGAAAAAACTTCTTAGAAAAACCTCCTATAGGGAGGCCAGGCAGCTGAGTTAGTGAGGGAGAGGTGGAACTTGAGGACAGCCTCCACCAACCCCATGGGTTGCTGGGAGACACAGTGGCCTGTAAGAGTTGTCCCTGTTGAATTCACATGGGTGGGCCCTTATAGCCCCACATTGATCAGTCATTGGATGTAGAGTGCCCTGGGAAAGACATGTCTTTGGGCAGGGTAGCTTTGTGTCCTTGAGATAACCCCTAAAGAGGCTGGTAGTTGAAAGCTTTCTACAAACAACACTCCCAAAGGCCAAAAGACCTTCCTGGAAGGGGGGACTGGGTGGTGCATCTCCATGTGGAATATTTATCTGCCGGTTTTAAGCATTTAAAAACTGCCTGGTAAAAGGTAAGAAATCAGCCAGGCATGTAATCCCAACACTCAGGAGGTGAAAGCAGGAGGACTGATTGAGAGTCTGAGGCCAGCCTACATAGGAAAACCCTATCTCAAAATACAAACAACTTGGAACGTAGCTGAGTGGTAGAGTGCTTGCTTAACATGTTGGGGGTTGAACCCAACATGTTAACTGTGCCTAATGTTTTCGAGAGATGTGTAGAAATCCTGGAAATGAAACCCATATATTGCCTCTACCCTGTTTCTAATGATAGCTTTGTTACACTAAATATATGGAACTTTGTGCTTTCTCCTTGGCCTACTAGGGTTAAATGTGTGATATTATGAGAGCTGTATATTTTAGGGCCTTCTGTGTTTAAAAACTGCTATTCAGTGTCAGTTCTTTCAGAGCAACTGGAATTAACCTGTCAGTCAGATAAAAAGAGTTTTCTTTAGTAACTTGTGAAATAAGAATCTAAAGCCCAACTCAGTAGAAATGACTATTTGCTATATTTTATATCCACCCATACTCTACTGATCACAGCTTTAGCACCTCAGCCTTGTAACTTTCAAAAAGAAAATCAGCTAGATTTTATAGCTTTTCTGTTGAGGTAGTGGTTCAGGGCGGCAGTTGCAGTGCTGGGTATTGACCCCAGAGTGTTGTGCCTGCTAAGCATGTGTTTTACCTTTGAGCTACACCTCAGAGATAAAAATTCTTTCAAGAATTTTACACTTGGCCTCCTGGTGCTTACCACAGGCTCTGTTCTTGCACTGACAGTACAGATCAGGAAGAGGAAAAGTAAACCTACCCCATATATACCTCAACCTGGGCCCTGTGCCTGGTCTGTATTGTGAATGGGAAGACGTGGGGTGGGAGAAAATTTAAAAAAAGTATTTCATCCTCACCAGTAACTCCTACTTTTAACTTATTTATAAAGGGAACAATGAAATAAGTAGATTTCGCATTAGAGATTGGTACACTTGTCTACAAGAAAGCATTTAATGAACCCAACTCTCTCAGTTCAGTTGGAAATAAGATGGCTTCCTTTAGAAACTCACTTGTTTGCTCTCTTTACCTTTTAAAATTAACAAATACCTCTTTTCTGTACCCTAAAGATCCACTCTAGATTAATGTTTTGTTAATAATGAGGAATGGTAATTGCGTTGGATAACAGGCCCTTCATGTGACCAGAATACTCAGAGGGTCAGAGCAGGTGATCCTTGGACTGTGTCCCAGAGGCTTTCTTTATCTTCCCATGCTTAGAGCCACCCGGGGAGAGGTGTGTGCATTGCACACTACCCCCTTCTTGGGATGGGTCATACCTGCATTTCAGGGAAATTGGAACACTGTTGTCCTTTTCTTCTTTTCCTCTTTTCCAGTGTGAGCCCTCCATCAGGAAACTCTTTTCATCTGTCCATTAACCAACCTACTTCCTGCTCCTCAAGAGGCAGGGAAAGGTCTTTTTGGCTGATTTCCTCTGGTTGTGGTGCTGTCAGGAAAGGAGGGAGTGGATAGGTATTTGCTCTCTTCCTTAAAATTCTAGAGAGAGTGGAACTTCAGTTACACTTAACAGACTTCTGAAGCTAGACCCTGGCCTTCCCACTTAAGCCCTGCAGTAAGCCTGAGTGAGTAAGAGCAAGGACTCTGGAAGCTCCTGGGATTCAAACAAATCACCTAACTTCTATTTGCTTGAGTCCTTTCATTTACAAAGTAGGGAAAATCATAGTACCCACCTCACAGGGTTCGTTGTGAGAGTTAAATTAGATGGTGCTTAGCGTACTGTCTAGCATACAGTAAGTACTCGATAGATGTTTGCTGACATCTTGAATGCCCTTTGCTTCATAGGTGGTTGGTGAAGATTCACTGAGTTGAGGTTCTACTGGTTCTTATGGAGCCCCTGGGCTACACTGGTGTTCTGGTTAACCCTGGGGTTGAGGGTGTGCTGGATGGAGGTGTACATCAATTTCACTGCATTATTGGAAACAGTATGGGGATTCAATATCACTACACTTTTGAGGATGACACTGGCTACAAAATTGTTATACCCTTCCTGAGTTTTTGCTGTTTTACAAATTGTCTCTCCTGTGCTTATTTCCATGCATATGTTGAAATTTTACGCTGTCTTAGCCAAAATGTCTTTAATCTTAGTTGAAGTTCAGGATCCCTCATCTGAAATGCTTGGGATCAGAAGAATTTCAGGTACCAGATTTTTTTTCAGATTTTGAGATATGTGCATATGCATAATGAGATGTCTTGTGGGGGGGAACAGAATCTAAGTGTAAACACAGAATTCATTTGCTTCATACACACCTATACACATTGCCTGAAGGTAATTTTGCACAATAATGTTAGCATCCCTGTGTTTTGACTGTGACCTGTCATGTGAGGTCAGGTGTTTCCACTTGGGATATCATGTCAGCACTCAAAAGTGTTGGAATTTGGGCAATTTCAGTTTAGGATTTTCAGATTAGAAATGCTCATGCTTAATTTCCTTCCCAAAGTAACTAATAAATTCAGTCCAGTCTTTGGAAATTGGTGTTGCCATGTTTTCCAAGGCCATCCTGCACAGCGAGGATTCATGTTTGAAGGTTCCTTCCATCTAATTTTCCCAGTTTTTTTTTTTAACCTTTTCCATGGACAGCAGGGCATGAGAAAGAGGGAAAAAATACCAAATACTGTGGGAAAGAGCAAAGCTTTGGAATTGGAGAGACCCTGCCTTCCATTTTCTAGCTGTGTTCCTAAGAGCAGTTTTCTTAATCTTTCTAAGCTTCTTCGCTCATCTGTAGATTGGGGATGATAACACCTGCCTTATGGGCTGTGAGGATTAAACTAAATCCACTTGTGTAGATGCAGGACTCAGGACAGCGACTGCCCCAGGTTCAGTCCTGGGGGTCCTCCCTAAATAGCTGCTGTTGCTGCTGCTGTTGTGAGAGGGATCAGATACCGCACAGTGCTGTTGGGTTTCTCATACTTTGTGATGACAGGCCTGCTGCTTGAAGAAATGTTTGAACTTGCTTTTTTAAAAGTTCAGTCTCTCCAGGTGATCCTGCACACCTGTGATATGGCTGATCTCAGGGTATAAATTTCCCCAGCACACAAAATTTCCTTTTCACCACGCACAATTCATTCCTGATATTAGTCACTGAACTTGGAACCTTCTGGTTTTGATTGGCCAGTCAGGGTTCACTGAGGCAAATTCTTTCCTGAGATTGCTCCATATGTTCAGGAAAGGGAGTGTTTGTGAGCTGCACAGGCAGTAATAATGTGGACCTGAGGCCAGGAGACAGCAGAATGTTGCCATTTTCAGCTACTCCCAGTGGGCAGCTGGGCAGGATGATTAATATTTTAGCATCTTTGTTCTTTCTGTGTAGTTATAACACTAGAGCTGTTTAAATCACTCCGAAAATAACATGCCTGACATTTCTCTGGTTTAAAAGAAAAACACAAAAACTCAAGTTATAATCCTCTGCCTAGTTCTGAGGAAGTGTTTTTAGTGAGAAAGGAGGAAAAATTGGGTAAGTTAGGAAAAAAGGATAATTCCAAATAGCTTCATGGTAGAGAATACATTGAAACATAAAAACCTTAAAGGCATGACCCAAAGTGTACATATGAGGATGAGCTTGTCATCAGAGGGCACTTTCTGTTCTGTAGCTGATCTCTGTGTCTGGTTCCTGCACTCATTTTGAACATTTGCTACGTGCCCACTCCTGACACTCTTCACTTAAGATACACACTTGAGATTTTCAACACATACAGCCCTCCAGGAATCTCAGTATTGTTTTTAGTAAGAACTAGAGACCAGAGATCATGGTTTGAATTCCTAGTTAATTACTTTCCTTTCCTTCTTGTGCTGTTTTAAGTTTCAGGTTGTTGAGTATAGTTTATTCAGCCTACTCTGTATGAGGCACAGAGTTTGAGACTTTAAGGATTGTACCTTTTAGTAGATTTCTAATATGGATATAAACATTTATCTTGGGTTGTAGCTGTATTCCTACTATAATTGTACATCATAATTGAAAGATCCTAATTGCAGATCATAATTTGAATCTCTCACCATACCTTTCTATTCATAATTTTACCTAAGAAAACCTTAATTCTACTTTTTTTTGATAGTTGCTTCTTGCAGTTGCTGATTTTTAGGAAATCAGATTTAGGAAAGATAGAGCACATGTAGGAAATGTCTCAAATAAAATATTTGACTTTGATTTGGCAAGGAAATACTAAAAAAAAAAAGTCCCAATAAAATAAATTGCACTTTTATTATTAGTAACTCTGTAGTAGGAATATGAATTTGTGTTTGCACATTAGGTGTGTGCTGTGTTCCAGAAACTGTTCTTCATGGTTTATAGGAAATTGAGCATCCCTGTGAGTGGCAATGCCATATTGCAGATGAGAAAACCGAAACTTGGGGAACTGAATACTTACTGGAGATCACACAGCTAATAACATGGCATAGTCTAGTCAATCTCTAAACCATTCACCCAATTTGGCATTGGGGTATTCTCTGGAGTGGGACTCTTATATTACTGCTCAGTGAGACTTTCTACCTCTCTAATTAGAAGACTAGATCACTCCTTTAGGGACCAGGTAAGTGGATACTACTTCTTTGGATTTCACAGAGCTATTTTCCCATCTTTTGTTGCCTGGGAAATATGGCTGGCTCCTTGGCCTGTGCCTTTCTCTGGCTGGTTCTCTGACTCTTCCTTAGCTAATCCTGCCCCAGTGCAGAGGAGTCCAAAAAGTGCCCTGGCAGTCCTTCTCTGTATAGAGTCACTTTATTGAAAGGAAGTTTTTTTCCAGATGGAAATTCTTGAAAGAGAAAAGAAGTTGGGATTGAAATGAGATTTTGTTCTTAGTTCAGTCACAATTATCTCTGTGTTGGTGTGTTAGTGATCTTCCCATCACTATAAAATATACCTGAGATAATCAGGTTATAAAGATAAAGGTTTATTTTGCCTCATGGTTTTAGAGGTTCTAGCCCATGATTGATTCTGTTGCATTTGGCCTGTGACGAAACAGCATATTTTGGGAGGAACACTGGCAGAGCAATATCACTTACACCATGAGCCAGGGAGCTATGGGAGAGAAATAAAGAGAGAATAGGAGGAAGAAGAGGAAGAGGAAGAAAGATAACGAAGAAGAAAGATGAGGAAGATGGAGAAATAGGGAGGGGCGCCAGGGTTCCCAATCTTTTTCAAAGGCATGCCTCCATTGACCTTATAACTTCCAACTAGGCTCTATCTCCTAAAGATTTCACTATCTCCTGTTAGTGCCACCCTGGGGCCAAGACTTTAACATATGGAACTTAGAACTTTATTCAAATCATAGCACTTGGTTAGCTTAAAATTTATTAAGCTTCTACATTAATTTGCTTTCATTAGTTCACTCCAGGTGCTCCCTCCTGCCTTCTCTCTTTGCATCATGTTTCCTTATGTGAAGGCCTTGCTTCTAGGTTCTCTGTGTATGTCTGAACAAAAGACCTATCTGCCTCCCTCTAGTAGAACCAGCCACTGTGGGGTTTGTCCACTTGGCACATGTGTTGACTATCTACAAATTCACTATTTCTCCTTGCAGTTGAGCTGTGTAGCTTAGCTACTCTTAGGTTTATAGCAAATACACTCTTCCTGGTAAAACAAGACTGTGTCTTCTTCACTTTGACTTATCTAACTCCCAGCAGAACCGTGTATTAATAATTTCCTAAGGAGGTTGAGTCAAAATCTAGGAGTAGTGATAGACAGAGGGTGTCTGACCTTGGAAAAAGTTCTAGGTGATTCAGGTACAAACGCCCGCAGCTTCCTGCCCACTGCTGAAAATCACCTTTGTCCACACTGACCTTCTGTATTGCCTCCACCCCCCTATTGGGCCCCACAGTGTGGTATCCTGTACATCTTCTTGTGTTTGGATTGGGTCATGGTTTGGATCTGTCAAGGAAGATAACAGCTGGAGAAATTGAGGTTGAGGCAGATGAAGTAATTTAGCTAAGTGTCAAAATCTGAATTTGAATCCATTCAGTTTGGTGGTAGAGTGCTCTTTTAACCACCATACATACTTATTTCCTCCTTACCTGATAAAAATAAGTTGTTGTAAATGTAGTAATTCTTTTTATGATTCCTGAAAAATAAATGTGACAATATTCTTGTCCACCCACCATGAGGGAGTAAGAGTATCAATAACATTCAAGAGTTAATGGTGAATATTGTGACTGTAGCAGGAACAGTTTCAGTCCCAAAAGCAAAATAAGCAATTGCAACATATAAAAGCTTTTTGAAATTTTTAACCCTTTCTTACACTCTGAAGCCCATGCTTTATTTTCTCCTTTATTATTCCCAAAGCCACACTGTTCAGTTAGGAAATGAAGACACTTTGCCACAGGCATCATAGAAAAGTTTTGCTCTTATTAAGCCATTGACTCCCAACTTCAAACACACCCTTCTCTGCTTTTCCTTTGTGAGTAAGCTACACTACTACCTTGCCTGCTTTGTTAAGCTCTGTTAGTAGGGAATGCTAGAAGGATGCTGCGAAGTTGGAGGACAAAGGAGTGTAGGGCACTTCCCCTTGCTTCCCGTCTGCATCACACAGCAGTGCTGCTTTACCCTTCAGCAGCAGGTCTTCCCTGAAGTTGCAGCTAAGTTCAGTGCAGTTTTCCCAGCACTTGCAGCATCTGTCCTAAAAGAGCCTTAGAGACATTAGCCCCTAGCTTGGCAGCATCTCCTCTTTAGAAGGATTCAGGGAGTCCTTCTCCAGGCTTCTAGTGTGTATGTGTGTGTGTGTGTGTGTGTGTGTGTGTGTGTGTGTGTGTGTGTGTATTTTTTGCAGTACTGGGGTTTGAACTCAGAGCCTCATGCTTACTAGGCAGGTGCTCTGTCACTTGAGCCATGCCCCAAGCACTCAGGCTTCTAATTTTAATAATCTTAACCCTTCCTTTTGTTAGCTGTACTGATCCATGAAACCTGAGAGTTCTTTTTTTACCCTCTCAGTTACCTAGTTAATGACTGTATGTCTTGTTAATAATTCTCTATATCTTTTTGTTAAGATGACTGGTGCAATTCATGCCTATTGATTAAATCTGACTGATACTTGTGTACTATTCATATATGTGGTGCTTAGCTTCAGCTTTGTTGTACCATATTGTCATTGTCTTCATCTGAGAGAGCTGTCCTCTTCAGCAGCCTCAGAGTCATGCTTGTACTGCATTGGCAATGCTGGCTATCTGACAGCTTTCAAAGACATGACATGACAACAAACTCAACTTTGGTGTATTTTCTAACAAGTAATGGGTGGGCTTCCCAAGGTTGTGATTTCTTCTGACAGCACTGTCATAGTCTTCTTTTGGGAGAAAACTGGATTTTAGTTCAACTCTCTTGTCCTTAACAGCTAGAAGGTCTACATTTCCATATGTAGTAATGCAGTTGTCCTTCAGTATCCATGAGGATGGATTCCAGGACCCCCACAGATACCAGATGCTCAGGTACCTTATATAAAATGGAGAAGTATTTGCACATAACTCCTGTATACTTTAGATTGTCTCTAGAGTACTTATAAAACTGAATACAATGGAAAAGCTGTGAAAATTATTATACTATATATCATTTACAGAATAATGGTAAGAAAAAGAATGTCTGAACATGTTCAGTACAGGTGCAGTTTTTTTCTGATTATTTTCAATCTGAGGTTGGTTGAATCTGTGGCTACAGAATCTACAGATTCTGAGGGATAACTATATTAGTGTAAATAGGAATATCTATAAGTGGAATGCCTAGTAAAATTCAAACCGAGCCTTGGTTTTCTTATTAAAGTTGGGTTAATATCTCCCGCACAGGGTTAATGTGGGATTAAGTGAGGTGACATGTAAAACATCTAGCACAGCACTGGACCTTTGGTAATAAGCATCCTACAAATAGTAACTATCTTCACTTTGTGGCGTTTGCTACACTGTAGTGAATAAGTTGACTAACTCTCAAATATCCGTTCCAAATTATTAGTCTATGCCAATCATAGTCACCCTATTCTTCTTGTGAAAAAATGGATTAATAATGGTCATTGACCCATTTCAGCCATTTACAAAGAAGGAAATCTGTTCTAGGGCCTCTAGCAAAGGTTTTCTCCCTTCCAAGAAGAAGATGCACAAAAGATTTTGCTTGCCCTTGTGGTCTTTTGGAAAATGTTTGCATGTGACCTTAAAACTATTCTCATTATAGAGGACAAATCCCTAACTAGGGCTGGAGGAGCACAGGGATTTTGTTGGGCAGAATTAGACCCTAAATATGTCCACGTCCTTGTTCTTGAACCTGTGAATGTGGGTAAAAGAAGCTTTGCAGGTGCAGTTAAGGTGTGGGACTTGAAATGGGGAGATTATTTTGCTTTATCCAGTAGGCCCATTGTAATCATAAGGGCCCTTAAAAGTGGAATTGGGAAACAGGAGAGTCAGTGTGGGAGTGAGGTGGTGTGAGAAAGTCATTGGTGGTTTGAAAATGGAAGGGGACATGAGCCAGTCTCTTGAAGCTGGCATAGGCAAGGAAATAGCTTCTCTCTAGAGCCTCCAGGAAGGAGCGGTCCCTGCTGACACATCTTTCTTAATCCAGTAAGACCTATATCAGCCTTCTGACCTCCAGAACCAGAACATGGCAAATTGTGTTGTTTTAAGCCACAGTGATTGTTACAACAGAAGGAAACCAATCAAGAACTAATGAAAAGAACCTGCGTATTTCACATTTTTACTCAACCTCTGAATCAGTCACCCCCAGAGCTATCTCTGAATTTCTTATCATGTGAGACATAAGTTTCTGCGTTGTTTAATCTGGTTTGAGTCTGATTTCCTGCTTTCTACAGCCTAAGTTGTTCTGAGAGTGATGTCTACATGCTTAGTGGAACTCTGTGCATAGGTATATCTTAAGTGAGGATTTGTTCAATAAGGGGGAAAAAACTCTGGGGAAACCCCCCCAGAATCCATATCTAAAGAAATAGGGATGTTTTCTGATTCAGGTTAAATATAGTAAATTAGAGCTCTTTTTTTTTTTCCTTTCAATAAAAGACACAAAAGATGTTTGGAAGGATGGATAAATTATTTGAATACTGTGATGGCTGGAACTTCAGCAGGTGCACTTTCAAATTGCCAGATTCATTTCCTATTGTGACCTCTAGCCATTGAAATTCTCTTTTCCAAAGTAACATTTCAGCAGGCCCTGTGAACATGCCAAGAAGTGATTATTTTTACAAATCCAGATGATTTCCTAATTTAGGACAGTTTAGGCAGAGATGGAAATGAAGGGAAACATAGGCTGTTTTTCCATCTCCACAGAGTAGGAACAGCCTAGCACTGGCTTTAAACAAATGTTGCTGACAACTATGAACACTGTTATCATCAGACAGCTGTTCAGTGGCCTCTGTGAACTCAGCTGGAGGCTCAGCCCAGTTTAAGATCAGAGAGGCCAAAGATCAAATGCTATTTCAGTTGGTTTTCAAGACTTCTCTGCCTCTTCTGGGTTTCAAATTAATTTTTGTAATTTCTGTTCCAGAGACCATGGTGAGACCCACACGCACCCTTTGCACTCAATCTGACACCTTCCAGGTACACTTACTCTGCTTTGTCTTCTTCCTCTCCTGCCCTTCACCACCAAACTACTTTTCTGTCAATAGAGAAGTAGAAATTCCTCTACTGTGGCCTTCAGCTGCTGCCTAGCTATAATGGTCTTCTCTGATGGTTGCATATTTAAATGCTTAACAGCCTTGATCATGATCGTGCTTGCTAGGCCCTGAGTTTGGTGAGCCTTGTGGTTGTATTGTTAAGGTAATGGGGAGGGGTTTGCTGGGAATAGTGAATTGTATCCCAATCCCAGATGGGGAATGAGCTGCATACCACAGATGAGTTAGTTCATCTGGTTTTTCATGTGAGAAATAGTAAGAACTTTAACTAGAATTATTGGTTGCAGACTTTCCCTTACAGTAGTAAGTTATAAAGTTGTATAAATAATTTTGAGAGAGTCTCGGATGGATGACTGTATATGTAGAGACAGCCCACTTTGTGAATAATATTGTAAATGTTGTTAACCTATGTCTGCAAATTACTGCTGGAATTTCAGTATTCTTGTTCCTATTTTAGGTTCCCCCCTCCTTTTTCTTTTTTTCCTGATGCCATAGTCAGAATCTTACAATTTTTTTTAGTCAACTCGTGTTTTAATTACTTACTACATGGTGGTCTTTGCATGTGTGCTTTTTTTCCACACCAAGCTACCAAAATATTTTACTTGCTAAACCTCCCCTTGGATCCCCCAGAGCCTTCAGTATAATTTATCTACTGGGGGCTGGGGGTGTAGCTCAGTAGTAGAGCATGTGTGAAGCCCTGGGTTCCATCCCTCACACAGCAAAAACAATGAACAAAAAATCCCTATATACCTGTACATATGCCCAACAATAAGATACTTCCTTATTTTTCCAAAGGGAAAACTCTTCCACACCTTCCTCAAAAGATTTTCTTCTGCTAGCCTGGAATATATACTTGTAGGACCATAGTTGAAATAATCAGGGGGCTGCAGGCTATAGCTCAGGGATAGACTGTGAGGCCCTGGGCTCAAAAAAAAAAGAAAGAAAGAATCAAATGTCCACTTGTACTGTTCAGTTTATTTAATGATATATTAAACAATAACAATAGTATTTTAATAAATATTAAATAAATAACTTTAAAACCATATTTAAGAATGTCTTCTTTTCCACTTTAATTTTGTGAAATAAGTTTTTTGAACTCCTCCCTTGCATCTGCACTTTTATCACTGAAGACCAGGCTAAAGCAGCATCCAACAGCCTGTATCTCCCTCTTCCCAGATGTAATCAATATCTCCCTGTCACCTGTATCAGTAGGACCTTTTATTGAACATCTTAACAGCAAGCTGTCTCAGGAAAGCATGAGTTTCATGGCATATTTTATTTATTAATTCAACAAATATCTATCCAGTGTTTGCATGTTCCACTGTGCTAAGTTCTGAGTACAAAGATCAGTTGGAATCTGTTCTTCTGTCTGTACTTCCACTCCCAAGGTAAAGTACACTTTGATGGCAAAAATAGCATTGTAAACAGAAAATTACAATATTTTACCAAAAAAAAGATGGATAATAGGTAGGAAGGTTCTATACTGTTCTTGTCTTCTGACAATCCAGCTCTGAGTACATCTGTCCTCCACAGTCTATCCAACAATCAGAGCATAGTAAGTAATAACAGTCTGTCCGACAGTTAGTCAGTGCTAATAACAATGGTATTTTCTCCACGGGGCCAACGTGGTGATGATGATGAAATTATTGTAGCGGGATCAATTAAGTGGTTTATAATGGTCTTTCTTGGTTTTCCTGGAGCTCAATAATCAGTCAGTTGGGGCTGGAGCTGTGGCTCAAGTGGAAGGCCCTGTTCAACCCCAGTACTGCCGAAAAACAAAAACAAAACACAGCAACAACAAAACAATGAGTTTGATGAACCTGCACCATAAGTAGAGTCAGTGAATTTTGGTCTAGGAAGTTAATCTTTTGGATCCCCACACTGGTTTCTAGTTGAGTTGGGGCCTAGAAAGGAGAAGAAACAAAAAGAGGCCTGAATTTCCAGCCCATACTGCTGGGATACATGGTTAGCTCTGAGTTCCCAAGTGGATTTTGACCTTAAGGCTATTAACAGTGAAGTCCTCATTCACCAAAAACTCTGCATAACTGAACCTTGTACATCTATCAAGTACTTTCCTATATCCAAGTAATAACCATGTTTACTCTTTGTTTTGTATCTGGCTGCTTTCCCTAAGCAAAATATAGTCAAGATTCATCTGTGTTGTTGCATGGCTCAGTAGTTTGCTGCTGCTTATGGTTGAGGTTTATTGCATTGTGTAGTCATACCACAGTCTGTTTCTCTATCCACCAGTTGAAGGGACTGTGGGAAGTTTTCACTAAAACAACTGCACATATTTGTGTTTGGGTATTTGTGTGAACAGTTGTTTTTACTATTCTTGGGTAAATAGGAGTAGGATTGAAAGCTTATGTGATAAGCATATGCTTAGTTTTCTAAGAAACTGACAGACTTTTTTAAAGAAGCTAGGCTATTAGCATTCCCATCACTGGTATATGAGTTTCATTTGCGCCTCATTCTTGCTAGCAATTGGTATTGTCATTTTAATTTTTTTGGTTATTGTCATTTTAACAAAATATCCATTCTTGGTATCTCTGGTTTCATTAATATTTTTATAATGTAAAGAGTTTATTCTTGCCAGGCGCCAGTGGCTCACGCCTGTAATCCTACCTACATAGGAGGCAGAGATCAAGAGGATTGGGATTCAAAGCCAGTCCAGGCTAATAGTTCGAGAGACCCTATCTCAAAAAGCCCTTCACAAAAAAATAGGCAGGTGGAGTGGCTCAAGGTGAAGAAGGCCCTGAGTTCAAGCCCCAGTTTAAAAAAAAAGCGTTTATTCTTACCCTTCAAAAGCTAAGTCTCTTTTCTGAATAGTTAAAAATTTTGTTTTAAGGTCATTTTAGAAAATAACTACTCAGTTCTTATTATTTGTGGAAGTTGTTATGTTCTATAAAATCTCTGGGAACATGGAATTAGTGACAACTAAGCCATTGTTCTTAAGGTAAATACAAGATTAGGTTTATAGAACTCACAATATTTTGGCCAACCAATTAATATGTAACCTTGTTTTCATTGTGTTTCTCTGTAAAGACACAATAATGTAGATGCATTAACATTGGATTCATGGTCAACAGCTTAAATCAAATTTACCTAGTATTTTCTCTGTAAGAGAAAACATCACAGCCTTCTGTGTTTAGCAGCACTTCAGCACCATACCTAAGACCATTTTAAATAAGCAAAACCGCCAAGAAAAAGCACAAAAGTGTGAAAAATGTGGCAATAAACTGAAAGGACATTTGTTTACAGTATGAGAATTAAAACAAGAAGGTAGACCATTACCTTGCTCAACCTTAGTTAGAAACATATGGGTCATTGGCTCAAATTTTTCACAATGGGTCCATAACTAACTCTCAGAGTACCTCATATTGTTTTGATGGCTATAAATAAATTTTAGTAAGTAGTTAAATGCAAAAATATGGAATCCATGAATGAGGATCAACTATTTTTATATTTTAGAAAGTGCTTACATTTAGTTCAGTTAAATGATCAGCAGTGATTTGGTTTAATGTCAAACATAAATGTCTTATTCCAAGAAATTAGAAATGTTTATTCCAAGAAATCAGTAAGAATATTAACTTGCCAAACTAGGACCATTCAGTATGAAGATTGCTTTAAAAATATCTCATATCCTTCCTAAGGTTTTATCCCAGGCCAGTCCAAAGATATATTTTTGCTTGTATATTAGAAGATCTTGCATACATTTAAGCATATTAATAAGGACACACTTCCTTATTATAAAGTAATGTAATGCTGACCTCCGAATTTTGTCATAGTAATAGCTACAGGGTATATGTTTAAGTTCAGAGAGAGATTAATGCACTTTCCAAACCTGTACTGCCTAAAAGCAATTATAAGTTTTCTAGATTGACTGCCAATATGATATAGGCCCCAAAGAAATCAACCCTCTTTACTGAGACAGAACAATAAATTGGTTTTCCTGAATACAGTGGATAAAGAATCCAAGTTCTTGACCTTGAATATTTCACTGGTAGTGTTCTATGCAGTGGGGAACAATCAGAATGACATTTGCTGAAATGTCTGAGATTTATAACATAATAGCTTGAGCATATGTGCCAAAAAATAAAAATCTTAAACCCTATCAAATCAAAATTAATTACCTATTAAAACGCTAACAAATAGTATAGTACAAGTGGTGTAATAAGCTGTCTCCCTTCATATATTGTTACAAAACAAACTATTTTGGCTGCGACATGAAACATCATGTATCTTCTGTCTTACTCTCAGTGGGAGAAGGGGAAAAAACTGCTACTCAGTCATCCTTGGTGTGGATTTTGGCATTTCATTAGGAAGTGCTATCACAAACCTTTTCACTGAAAAGTACATGCAACTCTCTATAGAAACTGCTAAATTTCCTGGCTTTGTACTACTGCCAAAAACCTGTTCCTTCTCCCCATCATTAACTACTACTTATTTATTCCTTTCTATCTTGGTGGACAGTAACCCACACAGCACTCCCATGAAAAGGAAAACAGTAGTTTGCTTCCTCCTCCTCTTCACTGGCCTTGAAGAAATTAATCCCATGGGCTAAATTTCTTCTTGATGTCCAGCTTTCATTTATGTTAATAGTTTCAACTGTTGACCAGGCAGTAATAGCAGAAATGGTGCAATTACAATTGTGTTCCTTCATTAAAATGATTTTGAAAGTTGTGAGAAAATTGCTCATGAAATTTTGTTGTTAAACCTTCTACTAGGCTAGATTAACAAGTCATGGTGTTGCTAAGTTGGCTTCCAACAAATAGTCAGTCAGCAAATATTTATTGAGGATCTATTATGTGCCAAACCTTCTTCTAGGCTTAGTTATGCTAAGAGTTATTCTGTTTTCTTATACTAAATGTTTTTTATTACAATATCCAGTATTAGAACATGATGGGAAAGATGTTTAAAAAAAAAGTCAAAAAACAGCCATTGAAGTATCACCATGGTTTAAAAAGTAATAGGTTTGGAAGGGTGTTTTATAAAAATGGTTTGGTAAAAAGTACATCATTATGAAAATTATAATAGCTCAAATTTACACAAAACAAAACACATCACCAGGTTAATCAATTTTTAAATTTGTACCTTGGGTTCCAGTTTTCTTAAACAAATAAATATATCTTGTCTGCTTGTGTGGTATTTCAAAACTCTTCGTTCTGTAGGTCCTCACCCTGCTCTGCAATCTAAAAGAAGCCCAGTAACATGTCCTGTTGTTCTTTTTTTTTATTATTTTTTTTAAACCCAGAACCATCTAGCTTTGAGTTTGTAACAAGCTGTACCTCTTCATTTGTTTTTGCAAAACAAACTCTTTAGCAATGACATGAAATATGTCTCTTCTTTCTCATTCACAGTGGGAAAGGGAAAAAAATGCTCCTTGGCCATTCTCTTTGTGGATTTTGGCATTCATTGGAAAGTGCCAATAGGTATTCATTTTTTATGTTGTTCTGGAAAGCTATAAGCAGCCTTCTAAGTCACAAAGCAAATTCAGTCCCTAACGGTTCTCCAAATGCAGGTCAGATAGGTGGGAAGCTTTATTTTTCTAGGCAGGGAATACATGAATAATATACTTGCAACCTGCTTAGAGTCCCCAAGTTCTCCTCTTTAACCAGCTTCTCTGCTCAAAAAACTGCATGTCAGTCTGTCACGGATGATCAGCAGTGCAGTGGAGAGCCAATGTTACTGTGAACCTGCAGTGGAACAACTTGCTTCCCAGCTGGTGATCAATCTGCAGTAGACAGCAACATGTTTGCCTCTACAAATGAGCTGGACCCCTCTGCCACATATCTCTGCCAACTTTTGAAAGAAAGAGTCTGTTTCAGTTCTTTTCAGGGATAGAGACAAAAGATCTGTCTCCTTTTACACAACCAGCTATTGAACAATCCATGCAAAGATTCACAGCCAGTATCTTAAGGAAATTGCTTTAAAGAAGTCAGGAAGTTGCACTAAAAAAGAAGAAAAATACGTGTGGTATGTATATATGTTCACATACATACAAGGTAAAAATCTTTTGTTTTTCTTCAGTGAAGATGATGTGCTCATGGTCCTCATTGTACCATCTCTGGAGACTTCTCACTCAAATATAAAATAATCCTGGGGTTTAGGATATTAGTTGATTTCCATAGGTTCCATGTGAAGCCAACATTGTGATCCTGCTGTGAAAAATGCTTCAAAACTTTACTTGAGGTTCCCTATCATGACCAATTTCAGAATGACCAGGTCTGTGCTGAACCAGTACTAATCAGGACACACATGGTACATCTCACTATTTGTGAACTTTTAAGAGAGACCTTTCTTAAGGTTCATTATGGCAGAGAGGGCCAGTATAATCCAGAAACTCTAGCCTGGTAGACAGACTTTGATTTGGTAGAGTTGAAGAAGTAATTAAGAGAAGAACCCAGGAAGGTTAAGAGAATGAAGAGCAGATGACTGGTGGATGGAAAGCAGAAGTGTAAAGGAGCTCTCCTTGTGTCAGACTAGTTGTGATACAGTGCTGGGGTACACTTGGGGGATGTGTGAATGATTGCAGAAATGAGGAGATTATTAATGGACAGGGAAAGGCAAAAGGGAGAACTTTGAAGAAACACTCCCCCCCTCAAAAAAAAAGTGTAGATTTGGTGGGGAATTAGTAATGAGATCTGTTGTTCTTTCTTATCTATGATAATGTTAGCCTGTTGAATAAACTGTTTAGTTGTCCTTTTTAGTTGATTCTGTTTAGTTGTCCTTTAAGAGAACAATGGCATTTTTTTCATCATTTCTCCCTAGAGAATAGGGATTTCTAGACCCATGAAGGAGCCAGTAAGAGAGTTTGAAGGAAGGATACTCTGAAGAGAGGGGGCAATTACTTTGGCTTCAAATTGCTGCCCCTTGGGCTATGGAAGGGATTTAGTAAGCTTAGTGGGACCTTCCAGAATCATACCACATGAAAACTGTGATAGACTGTACCCACGTTGCTGAGTTTAAAGTTCCTTCCTTGGACTGTGTACAATCTGTTTTGTGCTCTCCACTCACACATAGTAGGCATGCAGTAGATGCTTGGTGGATGAGTGAGTCAAGGCTCCACAACTGCTTTCAGTAATTACTTTAACTGTTCAGCCCCAAGCATGAACAGTCCCAGCTCTTAAGAATCATGATGTTGTTGGGCATAAGACCCCCCTGCCTCTGAAAGTGGTGTGCAAGGAGGGCATATTATAGAATGACACTATTATCTTCTTTGATAATACCTGGCACGATTACTAGTGTCTTCTCACAGCCTCCTGTTAACTCTTCTATCTGTGAAATTAAGCAATTCAGCTTCTGGCCAGAATGTCTCAGGATTTCACCAGCTTCTGAGTATAAATGAGTTCCCACTAACATAGCCCTGTGAGGCTATGTCAATAGCTCAGAGCACCCTCTTTAAATGTTTTACTGACTTCGAAGAAGTTATCTCACAGAGGCTATCTGATCTGCTAATAATTCATCAAGGTTGCTCTGCTGCCTTGAAAATGCCCCGCCCTGTGACTTGTGCCACTGCCACTCATTTCTTTTGCTCCAAGATGACAGCTTAAGTTTACATAAAGAAAATAGGACTTTGGGGTAATGTGGATGATGGGTCAGAGGGGGTTAGGATGAAATCAGGGAAATTAGAAAGGAATTGAAGTAGTTCGGTCATGAGATGATATAGGCCTAGACTGGATGAGGAGAAGATATGGAAAGAAATAGATTTGAAAGGAGGTAAAATTAGTAGAAATAAGTGGTTAGTTGGATTCTGATCTGTGCAGTGGCAGAGATGATGCTGCCACTTACTAATCAGGGCACCAAGGAAGAGGAACACAACACATACATGGAAATAAATCAAGAAGACAGTGAGTTCAAGGATGCCTGAGGTCCTCTCAGGTTAGGAAGATCAGAAATAGTTTGCTGCTTTGGAGGCCAGAGCTCAAGGGTAAACTACAACTGGAAGTTTAGATCTGAGAGTTAGCACATGGATGGTAATCACAGCCATGGGACTGAACATTGAGGGAACGGAACTGACAGCTGGGGCAGAGATCAGAGGAGTATTTATTTATGGGCACAGTAATACCAAGAAGCACCAGGAAGAGTATGAGGAAAATACAAGCATGTGATTAACAAGATCAAATTATACTTTGACTCAATATTTCAGGGTCTCTTCTCATTTTTATTTACCCTATTTTATTTTTACCAATTTTAGCATTTGTCCTTCAATTCTCTGGATTAGATTATTATTCAAGTACATCTTTATGCCTCCCATTTGGCTAGAGATGGCAATATTGAGCACAGTTTGGAGATGGGAAAAGCAGGTGAAAAGGATTGAGATACAAGAGTGAAATCAAATCTTGGGTGCTAGAGACTGAGAGGAGGCCAGACATAGCAAAGTGAAGGAGGAGTGGGTGATGGTGTTAGGAATACTGATCTGAGCTAATACTTTTATTATTGGTAACTACTGGAGATTATTTAGAATGACATTTACAATGATAAATGAGAGAACAGTGATTTGTTGTAGATTGAATTGGGCAGTGATATGAAATGCCGTGCATGCCATTGACCAACTGGAGATGACTGCGGTAAATTTTAGGTGAAGCATGAAGTAGGACAATGCAATAAGAAGGGTACCTTTCAGCAAATCCTAAAGGAGGAATCAGCAAGCTTTGGTGATGGATCCAAAGGGAAGTCTGAGAGGAAGAGGAATAAGAAATGACTCCTAGCCTTGGAACCCATATAATGAGAAAAGTAATGGTAACAATGGTAAGTCTCCAAAGTTTAGAGTTAGAAAATGTGTTTAAAATCATCTGATTCAGTGTTTCCCAAATAGGCTCTGAAGAGTAACGCAGGTTGGAAGTCAGTAAATTTAAAGAGTAATTCCTCAGTTCTTCTGAGTTCCTCTCTTTCTGCCCTTCTTTCCATAGTTACAGGAATGAACTAGTTTATACCACCACCATACTTAGCCTCCATATTGTCTCTATTCATCCTGACTAAGGTTTTCAAAAGCCTATATGGAGTAGAACTCAACTATAGAATATCATTTGCCATGTATCTTTCCTTTTTATTATCCATGTACACATTGGAACACATGGGTGAGAATAGAAAAGAAAGAAAATGATAGTGTGTGGGAATGTGTTCCAGCTCCAGACTTCCCTTTCACCCCACCAGGAAGGGAGATTGACTATGCTTTCCTGATAAAAACTGTGAAATTTATATGGAGGAGATTATAGTAATGGAAATAACCCTCAACTACTGTAGTGTCGATAAGCCATGGCTATTCATTTTGCAAAATGACATCAACTTTTTAATTGTTAATAAATACGGTAAACACTTGGCATCTGTGGATGCATGGTTGGGGGGGGCCACTGTTATGGAAAATTGCAAATGCTTAGGATGCATAGAGTTTAAATACAACGGACTACAACACAGTAATGAGAGATTCTCCACATCAACTAAGCTTTGTGGGAATGGTTATAACTATATGTGATAAGTCCATAAATAAGACACACTTATTGTATGTCATTCAGCTGTGATACTGTATTAGCATAAGTGTTGTGTTAGGAGTTGGTCTACAATTAAAAGAAATCTTGTGTTAGAATCCTGAGAAATAACAGTCTTACCCTACTCCATACTACTGAAAAACCATCCACCCAATTTGTATATGTGTGTGTTGTTGGGAACTGAACTCAGGACCTCAGGAATGCTAAGCACATACTCTACCACTGAGCTATACCTCCAACCCATATCCGTTATACCTGATTAGTTATGCAATCCACATTAATGAACTAGAATATGTTATCTAGGGTTGGGAACCAGGTTCAGGTAAAATTGGCAAATAATGTCATGTGAAATGCCAGAGAATAGAGCTGGGGTCAGCGAACTACAAAGTTTTTAATGCAGCCTGTGAGTTAAGATTTTTTTTTTAAATGGTTGGAAAACTCTAAAGAAGCATACTGTTTTGTAACATGTGAAAATTATGAAATTCAAACTTCAGTGTCCAGAAAGTTACATTTTCTTAAAACATAACCATGCTTGTTTGACTATATATTATCCATAGTTGCTTTTGCACTGCAACAGCAATGTTGATAGTTGCAAGAGAAACATATGGCCTGAAAAGCCTAAAATATTTACCATCTGGCCTGTTGCAGAAAGATTTTCACCAGCCCCTGGTCTAGTGCCATATCTCTCAAATTTTCACATGCCTATGAGTTACCTGGGGGTCCTGCTGTAATACAGATTCTGATTCAGAAGGGCTAAGTTGGAGTCTGGGAGTCTGTATTTCTGATAAGCTCCCAGATGATGCCAAAGTCATGCCCCTAGATCTTACTTGGATTTACAAGGGTATTTAAGCCCTGGGTTCAGTCTTCAGCGCACCCGCACACACACACACACTCAGTGTGTTGTAAAGAAGAGATTATCAAATTTTCTGAACAGAAATAGACTTGTCCTACATTATTCCAAAGGCTAGAATAAGGCCCAGTGGGCGGGTGCCAGATTTGATTTTTACCTTAGGAAGAACTTTCTAATGAAGTAACATAATTACAGAATGATTGGGGTGTCTTTCAAGCTGGGGAGCATTAGAGAAGAGATTCCTAAATTTGGAAAGTAGCTGGACTGCTGGACTAGTTTTTTTCTTTGGGGCAGGAAATAGTTGGGATTGAGATAGGGTCCCATTATGTAGGCCTGGCTGGCCTCAAACTTGTGATCCTCCTGCTTCAGGGTCCTGAGTGTTAGGACTACAGGTGTGTGCCACCATACTTGGCCAGCTTAGTTTCTTTGATTGACAATGAGAAGGCAAAGAGAGATGGTGAGATGGAAAAGCAGACATTGAGTTGTGCGTCGACAGGAGACCTAGTATTAACAGATATGGAATCTCTCTTAAGTGGCAAAAAAGTGACTTACCTTTGTAACAGGAATAACAAACTATTATGGCTAATGTTAAATAAACTCATGAAGAGTAAATGTTCAGCTGTGAATTTTGTAATTTAGTTTGTACTTTATATTACTGGTCTGCACTGAAAAAGCTGCCATTGTCAGACTTACACGATTTGCCTCGTTCACTTATAAAATGTACATCCTGCTCCTCTTCTTCTCCTCTTTGGTTTATTTCTCCCACATCCCTTCTCCTTCCTGGAAATCTGTTTTATTGGCCTTATGCATAGATGTATGTTTGTATTCAGACCTACCAGCTGCAAGTCATTTTAGACCCTGACGAGTGAATCCTCTTGTTAATGGCTCCTTTAAAAAGTACTTTGGGGGTGGGGAAGAAGAAGGGAAGAAACTAGCTATTTTGAGCAAACTGATAAATGTTGGAGACTGCAACACATTTAGACAGATGATTGAGTCATAGAGTATTTAAGCAACCTGACATTTAGCTATTGATGAATTTCATTATCATAAAACTCATGAATAGTAGAGCTATCTGCTCAAAATCTGCTGAGTGCCCATGGTAGTGGTCTCATTGTATTTTTCTGCTTTGAACGCTTTTCATTTCAACTTGTCATGGGCCTTTAAAGACATGATTTATGTTTCTTAATACTCCCGGGAAGTTAAGTATTTTCATATTTATTGCACGGAAGAGGATTCTGTGATTGCTTGCCTGTCCTAAAATCAGTTTGGCTGGAAAAGGACATGAGAATTCTGACCTCAGCTCTGTATCCAAACCAGGAGTCAGCACTTGAAAAATGTGAGTCAATATGTTGCCCAAAGAGTTTGTTTCATTCCACCAACTTGGGGGAAGAACAGATGGTGAGAGGCAGCATACAAACAAGGCCACTTTTTCTTTTGTAAATCTGCCTGGATCCCTCATCCCAGAGCTCTGCCACGGCCAAACATCTTTCAGCTCCTTCAGACTTTCGAGTCAGTTCTTCACCGCCCACCCTATTATGTTGGTCACCACCATAAATTTTATCCTGACTATGGAAATCTGAGCACTTCAAAGAGTCTAAGTTCTGTCCTGAACATGTTAGGGATCTTACCCTTGACAATTTTTGATACTGATATTTTCCAAAAATCCTAATCATTTTAGATGCTCTGAGAGGTTTGTCTACTCTTCTCAGTCTACCTGCCTACTTCTCATTTGCCTTTCGTGCAGTCCTTGAGTTTTTTATGGTTATCTAGCTCTTGATAAGTTAAAGATGAGAAACACTTTAAGAAAAACCTTTTAGATTACAGGGGCAGCATGTAGCTCAGTGTAGAGCACTTGCCTAGCATATGTAAAGACCCTGCAAAAAATGATAATGAATTGTATATCTCAAAGTAGTTAAAAGAAAGGATTTTGAATGTACTGACCATAAAGAAATGATGAAAGTTTGAGGTAATGAATTTTATTTACCCTGAATTGATCACTACAGGGATCAAAACACTACACCACACCTCATAAATGTACACAAATGTTGTATATCAATCAAAAAAGCTTTTTAATGTTTTACCATTTGAAAAACATTTTAGGGTCCATGTGTGCTGTTCTATTTCGTGCAGGATGGATTGTACCTGTATTGCCCCCAGACCAGAGACTTGATTCCTACAGGTCACTGCTAATGGGTTCCTCTGCTACTACAGAATCTCTTATTTTCTTCTCTATATACCACTCTCTCTCATTTTTTTTATTTCATTTTACTTACTTCTTTGTTTATTTTTTTTATTTTGAGATGGGCGTCTCACTATGAAGCCCAGGCTGGCCTGGCTCTGAACTCACTGTGGCCCCAAACTCATAATCTTCCTGCCTTAGCCTCCTGAGGAGTGCTAGGATTACAGGCATCCACCACATGCCCAGATTAAATTTTTAATGGGTAAAGACTATATATTTATTATTTACAAGTTTTAAAATATGTATACATTGTAGAATGGCTGAATCAAATTAACATATGAATAACTTCATGTATTTACACTTTGAAAAATACTATTTTTGTTGCTTGACTTCTATATGCAAAAAAGATTGGTTGTTCTCTTCTTTTCCAAAGGATGAAGTTAAAATCCCTTGGACCATTATTTAAACCCCTTTAAATCCAGCCCTAATTCTCTTTGCATGTAAGCTTCTTCTATTTCAATTCCACATGTGTTTTACTTAGCCATTACTGTTCTAGGTGCTCTTTAAGTGATGGGTATAAAGTCTTAATTTTTTCTCTTTGGGGAAACAGGGTGGTCACTCAATTCAGTGGAGGTCTCCTCCGACACGGCTGCTCCCATCTTTCCTCCTCACTATTCCTGTTTGGGCTTTGACCTGAGACAACTTCTCCCTTGGGAGATCTTGTGCTGAGCTGCAATTCTTACAACCAACTTTTCAGTGCTCCAGCCTCCCTCCCCTTCTTCTGACAGAATTAGCTTCTTAAAAACTAATCTGATTCTGTTATTTTCATGATAAGTATCTCTAGGGGCTTCTTGTCACATCCAGGGTAAAATAGCAACTTGCAGAAGATGGTATCACGCAGCACATCTCAGGCCCCAGACACCGTCTCTATTGTAGCCACACTGACTACCATGATCCATTTCACAGTTCTCTGCTATCTTATAGATTATTGCCTCTACTTATAACATTCTTTCTTATCTAGAAGATATAGTCATAGTTCAGATGTCATCTTCCCTATGAAACTCTTCACACTTTTCTAAAAGGAGTTGGCCCCTTTCTTGGTGAACCCACTATGCACTATGAAGCAACTAAGGTAGTCACTATTTTGAATCCTCCATTTTAATATCTGTGACCCCCAGAAGTATGTCCTTCAAGAAAAGGGACTGAATTTTCTTTCATTCATCCTTTTTCCACATACAAAAAGCTGTAGATAGTTAATGTATACAATTTGATGAGTTTGGGATAATTATACACCCTCATAACCATCACCACAGTGTAGTAGAAGAAACTATATTGGTTCATCTTTTTATCTCCAGTGAACCAATAGATAGTTTTTGGCTGCGTGAATGCATGAAGTTAGCGAGTGACATTATGAGCTAAAGATATTGAGAAAGGCTGAGTGCAAGAGGATCTCTGGCTTTATCGAAAACCACTGATTAATGCAAATTCTCACAATAAAACTAGGTGAAAATGATGGGTTCCATTTTGAATATCTAGTTAAATTGTTTGGGACTATAAATGAAGGAGGCATGATTTGAACCTGGACTGGTCTGAAATCCACACTCATGCCTTGTCTGCCATGGCAAAATGCTGTTGTCAAAGAATGTATCTTTCAGAATGTGTTGTGACGATAGTGCTTTGGTGATTACAAAGCCCTTGGGACCTCACAAAGGAAGCCTGTGGTTTTGTAGAAGACCAGAACTGTTTTCACAACTGGTTTCCCTGACTGTATCCATATCTGTGAGGCCTTAATATTGTTTGGTTCACAAAGGAAAATTGTTGATTTGAGTTGAACTATTTCAACTCTTCTCCTCAATCTCAAGGCTATTTCGTGGAGGAAAATGTTTAAACCGCACCTGAGCTATAAACAATTTATTCTGAAGGTAGCAGTGTTGGTATGGCAGTATGTAAACCATTAGCTAATAAAAACCAAAGTAGCCTAATTTGGAAAGTACACAGAAGGTTAGAGGGAAAGCTTGTAAATGTTTTCAAAGACTCTGTATTTAATTCTATCACCAGCTAGCAAAATAAATAGTCCAGCTGCTAGCTCTGAAGCAGACACGTGTTAGAAATGAAATGTTAATAGTTTAAATGCATTGGTCATTAGAAATCAAAAGGAACATGAAGTACACTTTCTAGTTTATGAGAAACAAGGTGAAAGTTCCCCAAACACATTTGTGGTAACTGCATTCAAAATTGCTTCCTCCTCTTGTATTTTAGTGGCTAATACTGAGTATGGTATATGTATCAACTGTGGGGACATTTTCCCTCTATTTAGATTCAAGGGTTGAAAGTAAGTGGAAAGTGCAAATCAGGAGATGTTGAATTTCACTTTTCCATGTGTCCGAGCTGTTTGTCATGGATTGCAAGCTGTGTGCCAGACTTTTTCTGAGGAATGGGAGGTTACTTTCAATAATGTGCTAAGACTGACCTGAAATATTTAGCCAGCACATCTGCTTGCAAGCACTGGCCTTATGTGAGGAAGTTATACTGGAATTAATTAACTCAGTTTGGTACTCTGAAATGTTTGCTCCATGTCTTGTTTTACCATAATAAAACTTACAAAGTGAATCAGAATTTCTTTATTGTTCTCTGAGAACTTAAAAAAATACTTAGGTGTACAAAAAGAATCTATAAAGTAGGGTTGTCTTGCTTCAAGCTAATGTTAGAGAACAATAAGCATTAGGCGTAGAATTTATTCTTTGAAATGTTTCCTTTTAACTTACAATTGTGGTGAAGCTGTATATCTTTCATCCGTTACAGCAGTGCCATTTTACAAACATTTGACTTTATTGTTAGGAAACAAGGAAAGTGAGGAGAGAGGGATATACTATGCACTGACGTACTGACAGCATTACAAAATGTTTTGGGAACCAAAACATTATCTCGGTAACACTTCAGCTTAAGAAAGGGGGGTTTCTGCTAAAGTTGTACAGACACAGCCTTAGCCAGTATCCAGAGAAAGTAGGGCACTCGTGGTCCCAACACCGTGATGCTAATGCCAGGACATTTGGCATCTCTGCGTTGCTGCTAATTTGTTAATCTTAAGCAACTCAATTGTCACTTTCCTTAGTCTATAAAATTGGGAGGAGGCCTACCTGCTAAGACTCCACCACAAATCAGCATCGTGATTATTTTTTCCCTTCCTTAAAACCTGCACCTAACGAAACGCTCAACAATCCACTATTTATTAAAACAAACAAAACCAAAAAGTGTCATCAACAGATGAATGTGCAAACAAAATGTGATATGTGCGTACATTGTAATGCAGATCAATCCTGAAGACATACTAAGTGAAATAAGCCACTCACAAAAGGACAAATACTGTATTATTCTACTCACAGAGTATCTAGGATAGGCAAATTTATAGAGAAAGAAAGTAGGTTAGAGGTTACCAGGGGTTAGTAACCAGGGGCAGGGGAGGATGGAGGATGGTAGTGTAAATGGTATAGTTTCTATCTGAGGTGTGGAAAGTCTTGGAAATAGATAGAGATTGATGATTGTACAACACTGGCCACTTGATGCCATTGAATTTCACCTTAAAACTTTTAGGCAAATTTTTACCATAGTTAAAAGGATTAACAATATCATACACTAATACCATTTAATTGTATACTTTAAATAGGCAAACTTGTGGTATGTAAATTATATCTCAATAAACATCTATTAAAAAAAAACACTAAGTGTAGTTAGGGAGTTGAATGTTCTGGGTAATTAAAGATTAATGTGTTTGTACTGCAAATGACCAAGTAAAAGTACCCTTCCATGGACTATATATGATTTTGAACTTGACAACATTGTTTGTGCTTTATTGGGCTGCACACTCTTGGCGTTATGTATTTTCAGATTGTGACTCTTTGGTATCTGCAGAGCTAAATATAACTGTGCTGTGCTTGACAGTAGCCACTGGCCACTTGTGGCTGTTTAATTCTTGATATGTGGCTGGTCTGAGTTGAGATGTGCTGTAAGTACAAAGTAATACTGATTTGGAAGACTTGGTGTAAAAAATACGAAAGATTAATAATTTCCATATTAGTGGGCTAGAATGTAGCTCAGTGGTAGAATACATGCTTAGTAGGCACAAGGCCTGGGTTCAATCCTCAGCACTGAAAGAAAAATTATATATTAATTACATGTTGAAGTGATACTATTTTAGATATATTTTTGGTTAAATAAGATATACTACTAGGCTGTGAGTATGGCTCAAATGGTAGAGCACCTGCCAGGCAAGTGCAAGGCCCTGAGTTCAAACCCCAGTACTGCCAAAAAAAAATGTGGCATGTAAAATATGCTACTAAATATATTTGGGGTTTTAAAAACTTTTAATATGGCTACTAAATGATTTTAAATTATATTTGTGACTCACATTACTGGAAAGGGCTCATCTAGAAGTCAGACTGATTTCCCAGGGTTCGCTTACTTTGAGAGAGATTAAGAATCATTTCTGATGACTAAGTAGAATACAGAGAATTTGCTGGGTTGGCATGGATGTTGAGAGAATTTACCTCCTGTAGTATGGCTGTCTCTCTTCTCTAACTCAGTTCTTAGAAAAGGCAGACTTAGCAAAAGGCCTGATTTAACCAGCTGGGGAGCTCCAAGGCGCCAGTCCTTGGAGGATAGTTTGATCTGCCACTGCACTTGGTTCCATAACACAAGTTAGCTCAACTGCAGAGTACAGGGTGATGTCAGTATTTCTTGGAGGCTGGATTGGTTCAGAGACCGTTTTTCTTTGGCAAGAGAGCAGGAAAACCAGTTGTCTCAGATTTCAGCAAGAAAGGAAAGAGCCCTCACAGGCAGTGGATGCCCTTTCAACTCCATCCTAAGAAAATTAAAGATGAGTGCCTGTACCCACAGCTCTCTCCCCAGAACATGCTCAGCCTCGTAGGACTCTGGGCTCCTGGCAGGGTTCTTTGCTCTGTGTCCACCTTAACACCAGCCCTCTGGCTCAGAATTTCATTGTGTCTGTGAGCCAGTGTTGTCACTCTGTTGTCATTTGCATGTTTAATGTTCCTTGTGTCAGCCACAGCCAAGCTGCTTGCCTGTCAAGTCATCTCCCTGGGTATTATCTTTGTTAGTGCTCTGGTTACAAAATTCTGGGGATTCTGAGTGGTCTACTCCAACAGTGTTTTCCACCAGAAACCATGTTAGAGTGTAATTTAGCAGAATGTCTGCTATTTCGGGTGCATATATATCATATTTTAGCAGAAATGCCACATGAACTTTGTCCTACACTTTTAGTAGACAAGTATCAAGCTACCACAATGACTGCCTGCCACACTGGGAACGTGTGTTCCTAGCATGGTTCAGAACACTCAGACATGGATTGGTGTACATGGTGATTAATTATGGCTAAATTAATTGTTACTATTGGGGCGGGGTGGTACTGGGCTTTAAACTCAGGATTTTGTGCTTACTAGGCAGGCACTTGAGCCATACCTCCAGCCCAGATTTTACTTATAAAATGTAGTGTAATGGGCCTGGAAACTCATCTATCATGCACAGTCAGCCTTTAATATCCATAGGTAATGTATCTGTGGATTCAACCATCTGTATATTTAAACCACCTTGGATTGAAAATGTAGTTAGGCTGATGGTTTGAATCCATGCTAAATAGGTATAGACTTTTTCCTTATCAGTAGTCCCTAAACTGTATAGTGTAACAACTATTTACATTGTACTAGGTAATCTGGAGATGATTTAAAGTATGCATAGGTTATATGCAAACACTATACCATCTTTTATAAGGGACTTGAGCATCCTTGGATTTTGATGTACGTGGATGTCCTAGAAGCAGTCCCCCATGGGTACTAAGGGACCACTGTACACCGAATTATTTCTGTGGAAAAATGTATTCAACATTCTCTAGTTCTAAACAACCAACACTTTTGGAATTCATTCACTTTAGAAACTGACAAATGCCTATAAACCTCTCTTACCTCCACCATCCATTAACAAAAAGGAAATAGAAAATATGAACTTTGGAAAGCTAAAAGTAATTGTAAAAATCATAGTGACTCAAAAGTAATTAATAATAAAATATGAATTTAAGACTGTCTTTCTACCTTTTAACTGATAAGTACGTCTAACTGTAACTTACATGGAATTACTTTATTTTCTCAACTCAAAACTTCTACGGATCTTTAGAGAATAGATTTCACCATCCCAGTTATTTATTTTTTCTTGACGTTCGGGGGATTAAACTCAGAACCTCTCTAGGACTCCAGCCATGTCCCCAACCTTTTGATTTTAGTTTGTTTTTCAGATAGTGTCTTTTGTGCAACTCTGATCCTCCTACCTCCACCTCCCACCAAGTAGCTGGGACCACAAGTGTGTACCACCACACTTGGCCCACTCGAGTTTTCTGTTAATGCAGAAGGAATCCCCCATAATGTTGAAAGTCAGTATTTTTAGACTTCTTAGGCACTGTATCAAATGAAGACAGATTGTATGAGTTCTAATTAACAGGGTGTCTTTTAGTGGTTGGCTGATCCTGCCTGAGAAGACGGAGAACAACAGGTACAGGATAAAGGCTGTGACCTGGAAACCATGTTTCAGCTGTGTGTGCATTCATGTGCACACATGTAAGACAGTGTGGGGAGAAAGTAAGATGGTGCCATACACAGAAGTCTAGGCCTTTAGGTCTATGCATTGAGCTTTTTTGTTGGTGGTGTTGCCTGAGCAGAAGTCCATGACTCTAGTAAACACTAAGAGATCTGAGCTCAGTAGGAATTAGGGAGACACCTCAAGAGAACGCCATGCTTCTAGCACTTGTGTAGCTACACAACTTATTTGTCACTTAACTAGAAAGAAGAACTAGATCCTGCACTGCAGTTATTTTGCAGGTATTACTTTTGCATTTTAATAAATTAAAAACTGATCATAATGGATCTGATAAAAGATTTTTGAATGGTTTGCTTTTCACTGTGAGAGCCTTTTGGGTGGTAATGCTTAAAGTTCACATGGTGCTCAGTAGCTCAATAGCTAGCAGTTATTATCTTTAGGTGCAATTACTAAGCAGGGTGCCCCACTTCCTTTCAGGTGCACATCTTTGTCTTAATGACAGTCAGAGGCATCTTACCATTTATCATATAAAAGTTAATAGTACACATAATTTTAAAGTACAATAAGGATATAAATCATGTGGCTAATTAGACTGTTTGAGAGAATGAACCTGGACAGAAGGATGTGTGATAAATTAGAAGTTTTTGAGATTTCACAAAGGGTTGAATGATGACTCTAAAAGATATTTTTTCTCTGTGCGGTTTTGAGTGATATAGTATAGCTTGTCAAACAAAAAGCCAGCTTATTAGAAAGAACATCTTGACAAGAGGCCAGATTTGCTCATTATTTAATATGCAGGATTTGAAAAATATACTTTCTTCTACTGAGAAACTATGGCTTGCGTCCTAACCTGTAGAAATCCTGATCATCCATCTGTATTAGCCACAGCTGCTGCCTCATTTGTGAGGCCTTTCCTGTGCAGTCCCAGTTGGAGATGATCTCTTCATCCTTCACACTCTGGGGTACCCTGAACCCCTCTTGTGACACGTGGTATCCTTTCCTGTGGGTGATTTATGGTTATTTCTGAATTTGTCTTTTCTCAACTAAATTTCAGATTCCTTAAGGCAAGGGGACTGGGATGTCTTTGCACTATTAGAAGATACACAAAGTGCTTTTTTAAAACTTTATTTTCATTTTTATCATATTATTGTTGTACTGGGGGTATTTACAAAAGTGCTTGTAGTATATCTTGGTCAAATTCCCCCCTTCCATCATTCTCCTTCATCCTCCCCCCCCCTTTTAAGAATAGTTTCAACAGGTCTCATTTTTCCATTTTCATACATGAGTACATAATATTTTCACCACATTCACCTTCCTTCACCCCTTCCCTATATCTTTCCTACCACCACTGGTACCAACCCTGACCCATTTTATCTTTCTGGGTTTTTTTTTAAGATAGCTACACAGGGAGTTTCCTTATGACATTTCCATATGTGTGTGTGTGTGTGTGTGTGTGTGTGTGTGTGTGTGTGTGTGTAGATAGGTATTACATCCCAAATTGGTTCATATCCTCCATTTTTCTTCTTTCTACCTTAGTTGCCCTCTTATGGTGATTTCAATAGGTTTAAGTATCCCCTATTCATTCTTATATAGAAAGTTCATCAACTATATTCACCTTTGCGTAAGCAACACCAAGAAAGAGATTATTTTCAATTTTGGATTGGTTACTTGGTTCATTTTATTTGTAACTTTGAAGAAAAAATACCACACATATCCTCCAGCCCTGGCCACCTATGCAGAATGCATCTATGAGAAAATTGATACTGTAACTGGGGCTTGATCGATATGGGACAGGTCTGAACCAGAAGGAGGAGCCAAAGAATCTGGAAGCCAGAGTTTCTCAGTGGAGGATTGGGGTGCTAGCTGTGGTGAAGCAAGGAAGGTAGGCAATCTACAACACAGGCCCCAGGCAGAGACAGACTTTGGGAGCCAGGAGACTGAAGGGTTAGTCTGTTTAGACACTTGTCATGGGTTCAGAGTCAGTCTGGCTGTGGACAGGGAGTTGCAGCAACAAGTTACTGGGAGCAGAGTTGGGAGTTGAGAATGTAGGCAGAAACTTAAGCTTTAGGATACAAGGAATGGGCCAGTTCTAGGCACTGGGGTACAAAGGGTGAGGGCTGGGCAAATGAGAAAATGCCATCTGCATTAAATTTTGCCCGTATAAATGCCACTGAGCTGTCCTGCTGTTGTTTTTTTTTTTTATCTAGACTCAGGTTTGGCACCCAACCCAGCTTCAGAACTTAGGGGGGCCACCCAGCCAGGGAGCCAAGGGTGTTGCTAGAGTTTAGGGGTGGGAAAAATCCAGACTTGGAGCAATTCGTTCACAGCCTGTGGGAGGTGGCAGTTTTATAAGGTCAACACATCTGGAAAATGTTTAGGAGCCATCAGAATTCATAGATAAACCCTGTAGACCAACCTGTCATGGCTGACTTGTGTGCTGAAGCCTCAGTCACCACCATATGGAACATCTACCATAGCAGTAGAAGATTTGCAGTGTCTTGTGGCTGACAGATGTGGTATGTTCAATAATAATCTGTGGAAAACTAGATTGAAACCCGCCCCAGGACTTAGGTGGACCACATCTTAAGATTGCCTGATGTAGCATCCAGCTTTTTGGAAAATAAAAATTTATACTGTGGTAGGGAAGTTTTCTTTCTTTCTTTGGAAGATTCTTTAGAGGATCTTTGACTTGCAATGATAAAAATTAAAATTAAAAGTGACAGCCCATAAAAATGCATAACTATGTCATGTTTTAATATAGCATTTAAAATGTTTTTATTTTCTTGTTAAAAATAGTATTTGTTAGTATCTTGTTAAAAATAATAATTGCCTTTCCCAGTATTATTTGTTTCCTTCCTTCCTTTCCTTCTTTCTTTTCTTTCCTTCTTTCTTTCTTTACTTCCTTGTTTCTTTCCTTCTTTCTGTCCTGTCCTCCTTTCCTTTCTTCTTTCTTTTTTCCCTCCTTCCCTCCCTCCCTCCTGCTTCCCTTTCCTTCCCTTCCCTTCCCTCCTGCTTCCCTTCCCTTCCCTCCTGCTTCCCTTCCCTTCTCTTCCCTTCCCTCCTGCTTCCCTTCCCTTCCCCTTCCCCTTCCTTCCTTCCTTCCTTCCTTCCTTCCTTCCTTCCTTCCTTCCTTCCTTCCTTCCTTCCTTTCCTTCCTTCCTTTCCTTCCTTCCTTCCTTCTTTTCAGTGCTGGGGTCTGAGCTCAGGACCTCCACCTTGAGCCACTCAGCCAGCCCTTTTTTGTGATGGGCTTTTTCAAGATAGAGTCTCACGAACTATTTGCCCAGGCTGGCTTCCGACAGTGATCCTCCAGATTTCTACCTCCTGAGTATCTAGGATTATAGTTGTGAGCCACCAGTGCCCAGCTCCCACTATTATTTCTAAAAACAATTTTATAAAGAAAAGGAAATAGAATGTTAACTAATGCCTATTGGCAATGTTAACGTAGAAATGCATGGGAGGAAGAAGGGGAGAAGAGGGCAATAACTACAGTGAGATTGTTCAATAAAAGGAAGAGGTCTCAGCTTTCTATGACACAGCAGAATGAATATAATTAGCAGTGATACATTACGCATTTCAAAATAGAGAGGAATTTAAATGTGTTTACCATAAAAAAGATACTCCGAGGTAGTCTTACCTCGGAGATAAGACTGGGAGGATCACAGTTCAAGGTCAGCTTGGGTAAATAGTTCTTGAGGAGGACCCCCACCCCAAATCTCCAAAATAACTAGAGCAAAATGAACTGGAGGTGTGGTTCAAGTGTAAACCACCTGCTTTGCAAGCCTGAAGCAAATGCAAAGCCCTGGTTCAAACTCCAGTCCCACTAAAAAAAAGGATAGAAATTTAAGGTTATGGATTAACTAATTGCCCTGAATTGATCACTACTCAATGTGTATAGGAATCAAAACATCACATGTCCTCATGTAAATGTGTAAATATTATGTGTAAATCAAAAAACATGAAAAATCCATTTTTAAATATCACTTAAAATTTTTAAAAAATTTTTTTAGAAAGACCATGTGTAAGGTTAGAAATTTCACACAGCCAGGAAGGTACAAAATGAAAAGTAAAAATTTCTTGTGATTCTAGGGGATGTTTTACACATATAAGTGTATGTGTGCTTATTAGTGGGTTGTTGAATTTTTTTTTTTAAGAAAAAGAATATATACTGTACACATCGTATGCCATTGCTTTTTAATCTCCCTAATCCCAGAAATCTCTCTGTGTCTCCATATACAGAGTTATCCTTCTGAGGAATGTCCTGGTATTCTATCGAGTGTGTTTCTCATACTGTAACTGGTCCCCTACCAATAGACATTTTATTTCCAGTATTTTTCTTTTCATACAAAATGATTTTTAAAAACACTGCAAGATAGGAATGTAACCTTGCAGTTCAGGCCAGGTCATGTCCACATAATCTCTGCAACTATTGACCACACAGTTGTAATGAAAAAGCAGCCGTATCTGTGTGGGCAAATGTGCTGTGCTCATACAGTGGAATATTGCCAGCCATAAAAGGGAATGAATACTGATGTATGATGAACATGCGAACACCGTAGATGAACATGCGAACTTTATGCTAAGTGAAAGAAGCCAGATGTGAAAAGGTCACATATTGTATGATTCCATTTACCTGAAATGTATACAACACGTAAATGAATAGATTGGTGATTGTTGGGGCCTGAAAGAAGAAGCAATGAGGAGCACTTGCTTAAGGGTTACAGGTTGTTTTTGTGGTTGAGGAAAATGAACCTAGCTAGAGGTGGCAGTTGTTCAACATTGTAAATGTACTAAATGCTACTGAACTGCTTAATTTAAAATGGCTAATTTTATATTATATGGACTTCACCTGAATTAAAGAAAAAGCAAGTCACACTGCAGGGGGTGGAAAAAAGTGACTGTAGTCAATATGTAAATAAATGAGTGCAGCTGTGTTCCAGTAAATCATATATAAACTTTTTTACAGTAAGAGAAGGCAGGCCAGATTTGACCCCTAGGCAGTAGTTTTACCAGCCTCTGGTATCATCTGAAAAATATTTTCATTAGTAATGAGAAGGATGGGATAAGGATTGAGTGGATGTAAAGACTTGAAGGAGGGAGACTAGGAGGCTACTGTAGCAGTCCAGTCCTTTCTGCTCACTGTGGAGGAGGTCATGGACCCCTTTTTGAGGAGCTGATGAGGTCTTGGGGTGCAGGTAGGGAGTCAGCAGGTTAGGGGACCCACTCCCCCAAGCTCCCTTTGTACATGTACTTCAATCTTGCTTGTACAAATGACTGTGCATAATTCCAAGTTGAGAGTTGCTTCTCTAGTAGGATGAGAGCTCAAGCTGCTAGGAGAATGGCAGTGAGGAAGAAGGGCATTCAGGGCTCTGAGAAGTTTTAAACACTGTAGAAAAGTCAGTAGAATGGAGATTGAAAATCAGCAATGGGAATTCTCAATTAAGTCATTGGCTCAACAGGAACAGTGTCACCAGAGTAAGACACCATAATGCAGTTGTAACAGGCGGAGGGTGAACAAGGATTCAAGTGTGGATGCAGAATTGTAGACTAACATTTCAAGAGGGTCTCTATTGAAAGAAAGAGGAAAGCTTAAAAAGCTTGAGCCCCAAGTGGTAGAGTGCTTGCTTTGCAAGAATGAAGCCCTGAGTTGTAACCCTAGTTGCCCACCCCCACCAAAAAAAAAAAAACATGAGCCCAAGTGCTGGTTTCTCATAGGAAGGGAAAGAGCTGTTCATGTTTGCAGGCTGAGGTGTCCAGTGAGTCCTGAGGCCAGTGCAGTGGTCTGGTAACGGAAAGTTTCTTGGTGTTTGCTGTGGAAAGCCCTTGGCGTCTTTTTTTCTAGATCCTCTTACACAGCCTGTCCATGGCCTTTGAAATGTGTTGCCCACCCTTCCTTTGAAACCATCCTCTACAGAGCCTACGAAACAGACAGCTTTGTCCATCCACCTCTGATGTCTCCTCTGGCACCTTTTCCTGATCTGGAGTTTCCCAGGTGTTTGTCCTGGCCTCTCTTGCTTGTCATAGTAATGAGTTCTGCTAGATTTAGTGACAGCTTTACAAGGACCCCCCAAGTGGACAACTCCGTGAAGTCACTTCTCTTGAACCCCAGTTCTGTGACTCCAGGGAACTTTTAGGAACCCTGTACTTTATACGTGCTTCTCAACCATGGGTGAACATTAGAACCCCAGGGCTCTGCTAACTCAGACCTGAGCTTCCTACTCAGAGATTCTGATTTAGTTGGATGTGTCATAAGGTTAAGACTTCAAGCTTTTTTTCTTCTAAGCATATTTAAAACCATTGCTCAGGCCAGACATGGTGGTACATGCCAGTCATCTCAGCTGCTCAGGAAGTGGAGTTTGGGAGGACATTGGTTTGAGGCCAGCCTGGGCAAAAAGTTAGTGAGACCCATCTCAAAAAACAAGCCAGGCACTTTAGTTCATGCCCGTAACCCAGCTACATGGAAGGAGTAAGTAGGAAGCTTATAGTCCGAGGCTGGCCACAGACAAAAAACACAGGACTCTGCCTGAAAAATAACTATAGCAAAAAGAGGTAGGGCATGGCTCAGGTGGTAGAACACCTGCCTAGTTAGCAAGAGGCCCTGATTTCAAGCTCAAGTACCACCAAAAAAAATTGCTCAAGAATAACACTTCTCAAATTGGCTGTAAACTAGAATCATCTTGGGGAGCTTTAAAAATGTGGATGCCAGTAGTGGAGCAGATGATGTGCTGGGGAGGGGAAAAGAACATTTTTTTAAAAAAATTAACAATATGGATGCCTGCTTTCTGCTCCCAGAATCGCTGATTTAGTTGTTTGTGGTATTTTATATCTATCTAGTCTGTGTATCTTTCTCTCTTGTCTTTGCTCCCAGTTCCTGACACAAAGGTCCTAAAACCTTGAGAATTTCTTGGGTGATAGAAGTGTCTTATTATTCATAACAAGTCCCTTCAACCATATCTGAATTTATGCTAATGAGGTGACTCTTGGGGAACTTTAGGTTAGCTTTAGAATGGGTGCTATTCACCCAGAAGATTACAAGGTTGGAACTTTCTGTCCCACCCTGGCACTGGGAGAGAAGAGGTTAGCTAGAGAGCAAAGTTAATTACTCCATGGTTGTATGTTATGGTAGACTAGCCTGAAACTGGCAGCTTGGCCATGGCTGCTCAAGGATCAGGGCTTGTTCCTCTAGGTGTGGGGAATGCCTTGCTTGAGGTAGATGAGAGTACAAAAACCACAATAGCCATACAAAGAGAAAGGCTATCATTTAAAACCCTCAACTCATGCCGATGGAGTCACTCCTTATTTCTCAGATGGAAATAGCTCACACATCTTGAGAGGCAAGTTTCCTTCACAATATTCACTGCTGTGTTTTCTGAAATTCCTGAGAGTTCTCAGGAATTCTCTAAACACAGTTCCACATCCACCAGCCTAGGATTACAGCCTCTTCATCCGCACCTTACCTTTGGATACTGTTTATAAGTTGAACCATGCAGGGGTTTGCCCTGCAGTTCTCTGTCTCTAGTGAAAAGGTCCTTTAGCCCTGGTCAATTTGCCTGGAGTAAAGAATTTTCTACTCATGACAAGTTGAGTGAGATCTCCTCTCTGTCTCTTCTTGGCCTCTCCTTTACAGGTTTCCACCACTGGCCTCATTCAACTCCTTGTTACCTTCTAGTGCTATGGCATGTCCTCCTCACCTGTACATATTTTTTCTCCAGTGTTCCCTGCCTCATCCCCAGCTCTTCTTTACCATTCTAATGCACTGGCCTCCAACATGTGTGTGTGTGTGTGCTGGAGATCGAACCTAGGACCTTGGACATGCTAGGCCAGAATTCTGCTACCTGTGTACCCCCAATCCCCTTCGACATTCTTGGATCATAGATCACATTAGCAAAAATTATGAACTGCAGCTGTGGTGTAGCCTAGAGGTAGAACACACACTGATAACACACAAGGCCCTGAAGTTAAATCCCCAGCAAAGAAAAGATGAAAACAAAAAAAAAATGACCAAACTTATATAATAGTTTTTAAATTGCTTTTGTACAATCCTATACAATACTATCCTGTGTATTATGTGATTTCTAAAAGTAGAAATTAAAAGCGGTTGAGATTAAGCCATACCATATTAGCAGAAGTGTTAGTACTTTCTTTTCACATTCCAGTGAATCATCTTGTATCTCCCATTCTGTACATTCTTGGTATACATTATCATCTTGGTTTAAATTTCTCCCTCCTTTCCCAGAAGAAATGGAACTTAGTGAGGAAATGATGCTATTATACATATTATTTTAGCATTATCCTGGACTATGTAATGTAGGAATTTTCTGATGTGTGATGTAGAAACAGCTGAACTGCTTCTGAGAATCTTACCAATGAGCTGACTTGAAAACTTAGTGATTAATAAGATAAAACTATTTCTCTTAAGGCAAAGCTAAGGATTAGGTTTTTCTTAGGGTTAAAAGAACATTAGTCTTGTAACAAGGGATTTTACTGTCTTTATACTGGAACTTTTTTGAGATCTAATTCCAGCATGAAAAATAAGGCTCTTTGCAGGGTGCTTGGGAAAGTTCTAAGTAGCTCCCAAGTGGGGAGGCCTTTGTTCTGGAGGAAGAGGCCTCACTTCAAGGGTTAATCACAGGGAACATCAGAACATCAGTCACTGCTCACGTAAGTCAGAGAGAAAAGTTCACATCTGGGTGTTACTGACCACCAAGCCCTTTCCTGTGGTCCTTTCCAAAAGTGATAAATTGTTAAGCATCCCTAGAGCATAACCCTCCAGGGTAGATTTATTGGAGCAGAATGCACTTTGTCCATATGATAAAGTTATGTATTTATTTGCTTTGAAACTCAGGTAGGTAGCAATTAAGGACTTTGCAGTGGCCGTTATTTCAACAAACATGCTTGCAAGTAATACTTGCCAGTTCAGATTAGTGCCTAACACACTGCCTGGAGTATTGTCAATGTTTGTAGATTGCCTATTGAGTAACGAGTACAGATTTTTTTTTTTTATAAGGTTGATTGGTTTGGTATCACACTACTGAGTTGGGCAAGCATGTGATGGTTATACAGATTTTGCTTTGTTACTATTTGCTAAACTATATATATATATATATATATATATATATATATATATCTTCAGCTTTTCTCATTGCAAGTTACATTTCATGATCAAAATGCTTTTAAACAATTTTAGGGGAAACTAATGAAGTAAATCCTATGCACGGAGCTTGTTTCCTTTAGAGGTTTAAGAGTAATACACTTAAATTTCCTTTGTCAAGTTGAAGCATAAACATCGGAGTATTTACTTGTCAACATATGGAATTTGGTAATTAATTTATAGTTGGAAAACCTGTTCTAATTTTGAAAATTTTAGGGAACAAGGTTTCCAAGTGTATTTCTTGCTAATAGCCAAGAACAGCTGTGTTGTACATGGCTTTTCAGATGGCTTGGCTGTGACATCTGTGAAAATAGACAGCTTCAGTCACTGAATGTGTCTGATGGCGTGGCATGCTGCAGCACTTTACAATGTTTGGGGGCCAGAGTCTGCACTGTGACATAGCAGTGTGCCGATGTATACATAAAAACTTACCAGACCTAAATGTCCTTTCTGTTAGATAATAAGTGGTAAGGACAAAATTTCCAGTACATTATGCAAGTTTTATTTATATGTGCTTAATTTCAGGAATATAGAGGTTATTCCTTTTGAATGGATTCACTTTGGAATGCGAGTCGCAAATCAATGATAAACAAGGGTGACTGTCCTGCCAGTTGTGTGGTGATCATTATCAGTGAGAAATAAAATGGAAGTTCAGGATCTATGCCATTTGTGCAAGCACGAAACAAAGCTGAAGATATTTGGGTGGGGTGGGGGAGAGAGGCAACACCTGCACACCCATCACTTTTGTCTGTTCTCTTGCCAGAATGAGTTTTGGATCTTTTACTTGCATTTCATTTCTCCCTCCCGCCAACCTCAGACCTTTCATACTTACAATTCATAGGAAAAGACAAGATCAGTCTTTCAAAAGTCAGCTAGTTAATTAGAGGTGACCATGGGGCAGTTTCTAAGTTTATAGATGTTTGGATGATTAACTGTGGCAAAGGAGATTTCTTTTACTCTTGTACAGACTGTTTTAGTTCTTAACTAATAAAAGCATTCACAAGGGAGGAACCACTGACCTGGCGCCCCTCACCCCCATGCTTCCAATTAGGGATCTATTATCTCATTCTAGATAATTGGAAAAGGATATTCAAAATACTACTTCGTGTAAATATGGTTTTTGCCTGCATTATATTATTAAGAGTTCTGAACACATCTGGAGCAAAAGCAGCCCCAGGGACATTAAAGTGCGCTGTTTTGGTTGGCACGGTGACATTATAGTATATGCCAATTTGTAATGGCTTTTGGAAACAGGCAATTTTAAACTCTCCCTGAACTATTCCCCCGAGAAATTATTCAATTAAGTACAACTAAAATTAATGTTTAGCATTTTTTTTATTTAAATAAAATAGGCAGCTGTGAAGGGAAGCCTGTGATTCATGCTGGTGATCCTATTTTACTCTGAAAGCAGGCTCCTAAGAAATGATTGGATGTCTTGGAATCAGTATCTTTTCTAGAAGACACATAGTTGCCAAATTCTCCTTAGGACTTTCATACTGTATAAACCACTCTGTGACTGTCTAGGCAGCTGTAGACACTTGGAAGTTTGCTTTATTTATATACCTATAGGGCTGGGTAAGGGAAGGCAAGGGCCAGAAGGTCTCTGTCTTCTAAGTTAGTACTTCTCAAACTTCAATGGGCATAGCTATCACCTGGGGAATCTTATTAAAATGAAGATTTTGATTCATTAGATAGAGGTGGGGCCCTGAAGTTCTGCATGTCTAACAAGCTTCCAGGGTTTTCTGCTACTGCTGGCTGAGGACCACACTTGGACAAGGGAGGTTCTAAGCAGCCATGTGGAGATGGAGTTGGAGAGAGACACCTGGACTTGACTTTGATTTCCAGTTTGTGGCTTGGCCCTGAGTATATTTGGGTAGTATGACTCTTGCTTTCCTTTCTAGTATATGCACTTACTTATTGCTTGGAATCGCCAGTTGATCTGGATTTTCAGCAGAGCACACAGTAGAATGATTTCTGGAAGAGGAAGACACATTTTTGATTGATCACAGGATTTTGTTGTTGTTGTTATGTGTCTTCTTGGAATTCAGATATATTGTCTTCCTCATTTTCTGTGATCCAGTCTTTTTGTATACATGCTATAAAGACAAAAAAAAAAAAAGTTACTCCAATATTCCTTAGTCAGTGTTCCTGAACCCATAGGCTGGAGCCCTGGTGAGTGGAAGGATGCATGAGTAAGCCTGGCTTTGAGGTTTTATCCCAGCATCAGTACTTCCAAAGTTTGGTTGTTTAGCTTGGAGGTCCAGGACTTTGATGGTCAGTATATTCAAGGGTGGTCTGATTCAAGGATGATTTATTACCCAGGTGGTTCTTTATCCATAGAGGAGGGAATGTTCTAAAAGAAAGACTACAATGTTTACATCTGGCCATCCCTTCCTTGTACTGAAAATTTAACTTATAGTCAGAGAATAACTAGATAAATGAAGATTAAGACATACCCCTTGCTCCTTTCTAATACTCCTATCACAAGCAGTGTCTGAGGTGGGGGTGTAGCTCGGTGGTAGAATGCTCTACATAGATTGCCAGCCCCAGAAACAAAAATAAACAGAGCCTACAGTGTTCTTCCCTCAATTCAGTACAGCATTTGCTGGAAATTTCCAGATTTTTTTTTTTCCTTCAAGCTTTCCCTCTTTTGATCCACCCTTTGTTTTATCTGTCTTGCAATATTTTCTAGAATGTAGCTCCAGTCATGCCACTTTCTAAAGCCCCTCTGTGATTCCTCATTGCCTAAAGCAGTCTATCCAAGACCTTTATGGTTTTTGGCATATTGGCCAGTTATTCATTAACATTCTTCTTTGGACTTAATCTTTTAAAATTTAACTTTCATTGTTATCACAACAATGTCTCCACACAGAGACACAAGTCTCTATGACTTGAAAATCACAAGTAGGCAACTTTGGAGATGCTGCGCCATCAGCCCTCCTTCCCCTGAAGTCTATCCCCCAGAAACAGTGCTTCTAATTCTTTTAGTGGTTGATGTTTCAGTGTCCATAGTACAATATAGTTCAGTGTCCAGTTTCCAAAAGAATATACTGCCATTTCTTATTGTTTTCCATCTTAAACATGTCGATTTCTTCCTAAGGAAGATTATTTACTATAACTTACAGTAAGCCTACATGCACATATCTCCCTCTCCCCCATCTCACACACATTTGTGTTTCATCAGTGTTTGTGGTATCATGACCATGGAAATGTCGTTTATGGCTGACCACAGTGTGTACTATGATTAGATTTTTATTTCATTAGCACACTTTTCCCTCTAAACTCAGTAATTGCTTTTGATTTTTTTATTTGCTTAGTTGGCTTTGTTGACACAGTTAATACCAGCCCTGCACCTCAGCTAGGATTTTTGGCTTTCCTCTTTATATTGACACTGTTTTTAGTTTGCCTGTCAGGTTCATCTTTTTGGAGGGGGATACTGGGGCTTGAATTCAGGTAGGCAGGCACTTTACCACTTAAGCCACACCCCCAGTCCTTTTGTTTTAGGTATTTTTCAAATAGGGTCTCGAGTTTATGTCCGGGTCTGCCTGGACTGTGATCTTCCTATTTATACTCCCTGTGTAGCTATGATGACAGGTACACACCACTACACCCAGCTTTTATTGGTTGAGATGGGGTTCTCACAAACTTTTTGCTAGGATCAGCCTCAAACTGTAATCCTCCAATCTCCACCTCCCAAGTAGCTAAGATTACAAGAGGTGTGACCTTCTCTAGAGCCCACTGGATGGCGGAGAAGTTCATGGGTTGCTCTGAGCAGAGCAGGTCCACAATTACAGGCAAGCAGGAAACACTGCTCTTGGGATGAAAGTAGTTGAGACTGACAGACAGGAAAACACAACCAACATTGATGAGCAGGAAACATCCTTTGGGCCATACACACAGTGGGAATTGAAGCATTGTAAGTCAGCAGAATGGTCCAAGCCCTAGGGTATGTGACGTCCATATTAGGAGAACTGGGGCAAGGGGGTCACCAGGCCAGGGCTGTGAGCTCACTGAGTTGTCTGCCCAGGGCTCACAGCTGAGGAGTGCCCTTGTGCATTCTCTGTATCCATAGTCACTGCTATCCCATGGATCCTGGAGAAGCCCATTCCTCTTGCACTGCACTTCCAGTGCTCTCTACTGATAAAACTTAATGTCATGCTTACCACAAAGCAGAAATTCTTTGAAGAATTCAGCCTTTTAGTGCAGAGCAGGTGCTGAAGGGTGAATTTGGAGATGAGATGCAATAAATTAGTAACTAACGTAGAAGAATATTAATTGTGCAGTGCAAAGTATTGGTCTGTTGATACATTCCATAAAATTGGGAATTTTCAGTGCTTCTTTTAATTAATGGGATATCTCTACTCTTTTTTTTTTTTTTTGATATCATATTCCATGTGGTACTTTGTATTGCTTAGAGAAAAATCCAAGAATCAGTATTGGAACAAAATGAGTTATCGTATAAATTAGTATGGTATAAGTGTATACCTGGGCCAACTCAGAGGCCTGCCCATAAATGCCCAACCCAGGAAAATGCTGGCATAGACGTCTTCCCTTTACTCCCCATTTAGAATGGAGAAACTCTCCTAAGGAT
Organism: Castor canadensis; assembly: GCF_047511655.1. NCBI lineage: Eukaryota > Metazoa > Chordata > Mammalia > Rodentia > Castoridae > Castor > Castor canadensis. Next base: position 53,417,569 of record NC_133396.1, on the reverse strand, counting down.
GTGTCTGAAGAGTGTTGACTAGGTAGGAAAAGGTAAGTAACTTTTATGCAGGGAGGAATGCGATCTTAAATAGATTTCTTAATTTTTTTTTTTTTTTTTGCAGTACTGGGGTTTGAACTCAGGGCCTCACGCTTGCGAGGCAAGCACTCTACCACTTGAGCCATTCCGCCAGCCCGCGATCTTAAATAGAGAAATGTTTCTTCAAGTTACTTGGTTTCTCTCTCTGTCTCTCTCTCTCTTTCTGTTGTGTGTGTTGGGAAACAAACCTAAGACTTTGTTCCTGCTAAGCACATGCTTTACCTCTCAGCTATAATACTAGCCAAGTTATTTATTTAAAAAAAAAAAAAAGAGTTCATGGTTAGCTTCAACTTGTGACTGACAGATGTCATGCTGCTGAATCCCTCAGCACCTAAGCCCAACTACCTGGGTTTTCTTGAGATCTGTAAGAAAGGGAAATAAGGAGAAACCAAGGTGATGTTCTGATGGAATGAGAAAAATGCAGACTATGTTTAGTCTGGAGTTAGACATAGACCTGAAATTTGAGACAAGAGTGGTATGAGCTCCTGAGAAAAGCATTTGCACTGGAATCCAGAGACCCCATCTTCTCCTGCCCTGCCACATATTAGTGGTGTAACATGGACAAAGTACATAGTCTGTGTGGGCCTGTTTTGACATCTGTAAAATACACTAACAGTTTCCATATCTACTTTTCAACATTGATAGGAACAGATGAGGTTATATTTAGTTACATGCTTTAAAATTTGGTTAGCATCATCATGTGTATTTAAAAATCTCCTTATTTGTATGAAAACAAATAGAAACAGGCACTACAAACCTTAATTTAGAAATTATGCAGTTTTATGAATTTCATGAAAAGCTAATCCATTTTTTGAGATCTAAAAGGAAGAACCCAGAAATAATGTTCGAGATTGTTTCAATCTCTAATGTTCTCTGTGGAACTTACATATTTTGTTTTCACTGTGTTATAAGACCTTGAATGTGCTATGAGTGTTCAGTAGCAGGGACAGTTGTGGGGTGAGAAGACTGTGATTCTGTTGGCATTTTTGTGTGTGTCTGTGCATGGTACTGGGGCTTGAAATCAGGGTCTCATGCTTGTTAGGCAGGCACTCTACCACTTGAGCCTCTCCACCAGCCCCTGTTGGCATTTTGAGTCACAGAGGAAAATCAGTTTTTCCCAGAGACAGATCTTATTGGACTTGAGGTGTGGACTCTTTTTCAAATGAAACAGACTTCTAGTAGTTTGGGTCTAGATACTTCATGAGAGACTCTAGAAACTTAAATAATAAAATATACATGTAAACAGTGTCTGGGACTTTCTAGAATTTTGAGAGAGGAAATGTTAGAAAATGATCCTGGCGCATAGTTGGGGTAGGTCTTCTGACCTAAAACCTGATGTTTAATAATCATGATTGTGACCAACAAGATACAGCATAACAAAAGTAACACATGTACATTTTTATAACAAATATAAGATTAGTTTTTTAGCTTTATAGCATTTAAATAATTCTTCTGACTATGCAAAAGTCTCCAAATTGCTAATATATATTATATATATGTATGTATGTATGCATGTACGCAACTAGATAAATTTGGCCTAATAAGCTAATACATTCATTTTAGTAAGTAATAATTATTTACTTACCAATATTTTGAAAGACATTTATAGGGGAAACTAGAATGATCTCATCTTTCAAACAAAGCAAAACAGAACAAACAAGGCCGTCTTGGGATGTGTGAGCTGATGTCCTCTTTTTCCTCTCTGGATGTTGTGAGAAAGGCTCTGGGTCAGAAAGACTGTGATTCAGATCCTGCCTTACCATTGTAGCTTTGAACAGATCACTTAACCTCTTTGAGCTTCACCTTTAGTAACATTGCCTCACAGGGTTATCCCAAAGATTAATGGAAATAGTACCTTGCTCACAGGAGCCACTCAGAAATTGTTAACCCTCCTTTACCATGTTCTTTTGCATGTAAATAGAGATCCTGGAAAATTTGAGGCATTTCTTGTGGAACCTGAGGTTCATATGGGTATCCTTACTGGAAAATCAGTTGCCAGTGTGTGCTGGACCCAGAGGAAAGACAGTTTCTCCCACAGACTGGCCCTGGTGGACTCTGGGTGTAGGCTCCACTTGTCTACTTGTATATCCTTATGTCCATAACATACTGTCTTGACTAAAGGTCAGCTAATATGACCTGTCCACCTTTGATTTTCTTTTCCTAAATATTGATTAGGAGTAATGAGAGTAAACATCTTTGTCTTATTCCCTATTTTAGGAGAAAAGTGTTAATGTGTCATCTTTAAATATTATAACTATAGGCTTTAGTTTGGTTTATAATAAATTTTATTCTTTCAAACAGTTTTAGATTTATAGAAGCTGAGAAGCAGTAAAGGGGGTTCCAATATACCCACACCCAGTTTCCCCAGTTGTTAAGTGTTTTGCCCTAGCACAATGTGGTATATTTGTTAGAATTAATGAACCAATATGGATGTAGTATTAACTGAGTCCACAATTTTTTGACTTTAACCTAATGTCCATTTTCTGTTCCATGATCCCATCCAGGATACATTATATTCCATTATCATGTCTGTATAGGTTTCTCTTAGCTGCGACAGTTTTGAGGGATGCTGGTCAGGTACTTTGTAAGATACTACATCACTTGAATTCCTTTGATCTTTTTCTCATGACAGCACTGGCATTATGAGTTACTGGGAAGAAGGCCACAGAGATAAAGTGCCATTTTCATCATATTACATCAAGGGAAAATACTATCACATGACTTGTGACTAATTTTGACCTTGATACCCTGGCTAAAGCAGTGTTTTTCAGGCTTCTGTACTGTAAAGTAACTAATACTGCCCCCCCCCCAATTTCTATACTGTACTCTTCAACAGGGAGTCACTCCCTGCATCCCACACTTAAGTTACAGTCCTACCTCCTTGATAGTGCAGTATCTGTATAAGTAGATCTACACAAAAATTTGTTTCTTCTTCCTCAATTTTTAAGTTATTCAATCAATCATGGATATTTATTTTCTACTTTGGATTTTAATCCCAAGCTATTTTGTAGTTCAAAATCTTCCACCTATGCTTCTTCCACCAGTGGGATTTTTTTTTAAAGCACTTCCTTAACATCTGACACTACAAGACTCCAGACTTTTCTCATGTATTTCCTGCCTCAGTCTTGGAATCAGTAATTTCTTCAAGGACAATGGTACTAGAGGATGGTATTAAAAACCAAGATCTGGGTGCTAAATGTGCTTGTTGCTACTGGGGATGTTGGTTTTCTTAGGTCCTGTCAGCTGACAGAGCACAGAATGACACATATATTTACTAACGTGTGTGTAGACACATATCCATATGTAACTTCATATCTATATTAAGCTTAACACAAGTTCATGCTATTGTCTCTAGCTCTAATCTATTACCACATGTATTGTTCTCGTCTCGTCCATTTCCTTAATTGTTGAGTTCCAATATGCATCTAGAGCATTGTGAGGATTACTAGCCCATACCCCTGTAGGAACCAACTTTATCAACTAGAATTTGGTACACATATCAGTTCTTCTTGCTTTAGTCTTATAAATGTCACCCTTTTCCAAAGCTACTTATGTCAGTAACTTTTATTTCTGCCTTTTCCAGTGATGGGTTTCATGCATCATAAGACAGATGTTCTTCTCACAGTCTGCATTGCTTTATGAACCCCCCAACCTCCTAAATTATCTTTAAAAAACAGTAACATGCATTAATGTTTACTCTGTACTGTAATGTTCTGAGTTTTAACAAATACATAATACCACCTTTCTGCCATTATGATAACATACCAAATATTTTTACTGCCCTAAAAATTCCTATGTAGCACCTCTTCATCCCTCTTTTCCTGTCAAACTCCTAGCAACCATGGATTGTTTAGCTCTCTCTGTAGTTTCATCATTTCCAGGATGTCATATAATTGGAATCATACAGTACATTGTAGCCTTTTTATGCATTAGGTTGCTAAGAAACACGTGTTGGTTATCTGTAAATCATTTCAATCAGAGCCGAACACATTATCAGGATTCCAGTCTTATATAATGGAAGGTGTTTGGGTTTTTTGGTTGTTGTCATTGTTATTCTTTTTATGTTGTTGTTACCTTATTTAGCAAAGGTTCTGATACACTTACTTTTTTAAAAGTAAACTTTTTATTGAAGAATTAGGAAAACTGGTTTTCCAGTCTTTACTTAATGTACCTGTCTTAGGACTTCTTAATGCTTAAGGTAATGCATGTAATGCTTTTAGCACTGTGTCTTCAAACGTGATGGTATCTTCTTTGAGCTTTGTGAATTTTTTTATGACTTTAAAAATTTTGTGTTTCCATACTGATGATAATATTTAAAAATTAATATTCTGGATCATCTGGATGGTCACTGTATTGAGTCTTGCTATGGAATTCTAGCTCCCATTTGTGTTTGGATCCCTGTGGTTCTTGGCTGATGAGAGAAAAGGTACATTTAAGATGCAGTAATCTTCTTCCAAGAGAAGACCAAGGCCTGTCACTAGGCACTGTACAAAGGATGTTTCCACAGTTGGAATAAAGAAATAGCAGGATAACCTCAAAGGACCTGTACCCTAGTCTGCACCATATTAATGTACAATCTTTATCTGTCAACATTAAATTCGTGTTAAATATTTGATCTTCATGTTTGTTTGTTTATTTACTTATTTAATAGCAGTTTTGGGGGTTGAACCTAGGGTCTCATGCATGCTACTCTAGCATTCTACTACTTACTGAGCTGTACCTTCAGGCCAAAGTTTTTATTTTTTATATGATTGTTTTAATACTAAAAAGATCCCTAAAGAATGTATATTTTCATTTATTTTACTTTTAATTAAATAATTTAAATACAATAACAACAATACTGAGGGATGTGAAAGAGTTTGTTTTAAATTAACCATAAGCAACTCGTGACTGGGAAGCTGAGGCGTAGCACATGGCGAGTTTTCAGTAAATATTAGTGGTTGTTGTTATGGTTTTTAAACACTTTGAGCTTCTAGTAATGCACTAGTCTAGTCTGGCTGTCTTCCCTTCCCCACATTTTGGCATGCATTCACTGCTACATGTCAGGCAAATTTCTCCTATCCTTCCTTTCCCTCCTCCACCCAAAGCAACATTTTACAGTTAGCATCAACCGCCTGTTGCCAACACAGTGATACAGCATATTTCACACCCTCTTTCTTACAGTGCTGCCTACCATCATCTTATGGTTTGGTTTGGTTTATCTCCTTTGCTACTCTTTAAGTGCTGGCATTCTCAGAGATTTGGATCTTTACCTATGCCTGTCTTTATGCATTATGTACATTTTAATTTTAAATTAAATACAGTAAAATTTTGTGTGAGTGTAGTTCTGAGAATTTTTATGCATGTGTAGATTTGTGAAACCACTAGCACAAACAAGATACAGAACAATTCTTGTGCTATTCCTTTGTAGTCATACCCTCCCTCATTCCTAACCCCTGGCTGCTACTTACTGACCTGTTCTCTGTCACTAAAGTTTTATCTTTTGTGAATGTCCTATAAATTGCCTCATACATTTGAATGTGTTTTAGTGTTGCATTTTAATTTTTCTATTATGTATTTTACTATGTCTCTTTACATAGATTTTTTTAGTCATTAGTTAGAAATTAAAATTTTACAATCTACTTAGAATCAATATTGAGCCTCTTCAAATAGGGTATAGAAACCTTACCTGTATAGACCCTTTTATCCTCCCAACCTTTATGTTTGTAGTGATCTTAATGTATTACACTTATGTATGTTAAAAACCAGACATTGTAAGTTTTGCTTCCAACTGTCAAACATATTAAAGAAGTTGATTGATGAATATATTTGCCCAGACATTCTGTTATTTCCAATGTTCTGTTTCCTACTAGTATCGATTCCCTTCCATCTGAAGAACTTGCTTGAGTGTTCCTTTTAGGGTTGATCTGCTGACAACAGATTTTCTTAATATTTCTTCATTCAATAATCTCTATCCCTCCCTCCCTTCCTTCCTGCTTCCTTACTATTTTGGGGTGCTGAGGATTGAACCCAGGGCTTCACGCATACCAAGTGAATATACTGCTCCTAAACTGTACCTCCAGTCCAGAGATTGTCTTTATTTCATTTTCTTTCCTGAAAGATATTTTTGCCGGTTATAGATTTCTGTATTGGCAGCTCTTTTCTTAGCACTTTAAAAGTGTTATTACATTTCATTCTGGCTTCTGTGATTTCTGATGAGAAGGCACCATCTTTGAAATCTTTGTTATTCTATAAGTAACATGTCCTTTTCCTCTGGTTGTTTTCAGAAGTTTTTTGTTTGTTTGTTTTTTTCTTCACAGTTTGGTTATGATATGTCTAGTCATGGAGTTCTTTGTGTTTATCTTGTATTGGTTTTCTGAGCTTCTCCAATATGTGAGTTTATATTTTTAGCTAAACTTAGGAAAATTTAAGCCATTAATTCTTGAAATATTTTTGCTGTCCTGTACTCTTTGCCCACCCTTACGGAACTCTAACGACAGAAGTGTTTGACCTTTTCTCATTGTTCCATACTAATTCGAGGCTGTATTCATCTTTATTTTCCTGGTCTCTTTTCTCTTTATTGTTTATACTGGATAATTTTTATTGCCCTATTTCCCATTCCTTGCCTCTTCTATTATATCCATTCTGCTACTGAGCCTGTCCAGTGACTTTCCTCTTTTGGTTATTGTATTTTTCAGTTCTAATATTTGCATTTGTTTCTTCTCTATACCTTCTGTTTCTTTTCTGAGACTTTGTGTATTTTCATTTGTTTCAAGTGTGTTCACCATTACTTGTTGGAGCATTTTTACAGTAACTGCTTCAAAGTCTTTGTCAGATAATGCCAACAACTATGGCATTTTAACATTGCTTGAGATTTTGTGCTACTTCATGGGCCAAGTAATTTTGGATTGTATCCTGGACATTTTGATCATTATGCTGTTAGACTCTGGTTCAAATCCTATAGGGATGTAACCATAGGTTGATACTTTGAGATTGTGAATATACTGGTCCCCAACAACCCTTCATCCACTGACTTTAACATCAGTTGATGATCCTTCCCTGAATTAATTATTGTATAGGTGGTTGTAAAATGATATGAGTCTTTGACTTTTTATGGTGGTAAAACTATACAGAAAAGCATGCAAATGATTATTTAAAAAATCAGAATAGCAGTAATTTTGGGGGAAGATGGAGGAGGTAGTGATTACAGAGGACATGGGATGAAGGTGGTGGTGTTGAGGTTTTTTTCAGCCTCCTTTTTTTAGACCCTGGCAATAACTAAATGGGCATTCACTGTGATAACTAGGACTGGGGATGTAGCTAAGTAGTAGAACACTTGCCTAATATGCATGAGGACTCAGGTTCAATTCCCAGGGTCACCCACTCGAAAAGATGCACATACTTTGTGGTAATTAATTGACCTATATATATGTTTTTGTAGTTTTCTGTATGTGAATTATATTTCACAACAAAAATTTAAATTCTCACATTAATTTTCACCACAGTATTATATTTAGATTTATGTTTAATGGATTCATTGATTATTGTGACTTTTGTTTTATGTTATTACACAGTGACTCAATCAATCTTGACTTTCTCTTTTCCATTCATTTCTTCATCACCTGAAAATACCTTTTCAGGTAATTCTTTTTTTCAGGAATGATACTTGAGTGATGTATACACAAACTTTGAAGGGGGTGTTATAATGAGTGATGTTTGTCTCTGAATTATTTTTCAGATATATGCATGTGTGTGTGTCAGAAAAGTACTATATGGTATAAAGTATATCCCCTAATATAAAAGTGGATATTTATATGTGTATATAGATAAAGAAACATAAAAGTATTTGTATAGACATAGACATGTGTACATAACATGTAACAGTTCATTTTGGCATATTGTTCTTGTATATTTTTTTCTAACCCATGTGAATATTTGCACATGGGTTTTGAAAACAGAAGGTAGGCCAGCAGATTATGCACTTTGGCAGTGAATATTAGTGCAGCATGAGGCAAATGCTCTCAGCCATTTAGTTCTCCTAAATTGAATGTGTTTTGCATGTGTTTTTGCTCCACTTGGTCTTTCTGCCACTTATTTTGTGCTCATATGGCTGACAAAAGTGTGCAGGTCACGTTGCTGTATCTGTCATAAAGATAAAATCTTCTGGATTTTAAAAATGCAGGTTTTATGGCAGTTCCAGGTGATTTTGAGTACACTGAGACTAAAGGTGGGCAGGCAGTTCTGGATTTGGGCAATCCCTTGATGCTGTGAAGGACATCATAAACCTCACTGCAACACAGGAAGAGTGAACCAAGAGGTAACTGAATGATAGCCAAGAGCAACTCTGGCCAAAGGCTGCCTGCTGTGGCTTCAGGGGCTGCAAACAAAAATCTGAGTGACTGGCATCCTGGATGCTCTAAGCACATCAGCAAACCTGTATCTCATTTTATGCTCCTTATTTGCTGCATTAATGAGATGGGTGAGTCCTTTCTGATTTCTGGCACAGTTGTCCTTTTCTTATCTTTGAGCATCTACAATAACCTGGCAAGAATTTTATTTATTGATTGATTTTGAGACCAGTTCATTATTCATTATGTTATCTAGGCTGGCCTTGAACTCTTAAGTAGCTAGGCCTACAAGTATACATTAGAACTCCTGGCTTACAGAGGTTAGATTTTGAATCCTTAAATCATAGTCTTTGCCCCACACCTTTTCTACCCCACTGTTTCCTAGTATTTACTGCTGCTTATGTAACTTTCTTCCTTTCTGATGAGCTTCCTCTCCTGCCTACTGTAGGCAAATGTAGGCCCCAAAGTGACCACACGGAGAGGAGTGATCTGGCCAAGAGATTCTTTATTGCCGGGTGGGAGAGGGAGAGAGCCGAGAGAGACAGAGAGAGAGAGAGAGAGAGAGGGAGAGAGAGGCAGGCAGTGGCTTAAATACCCTCAGTAAGACTCAACATGATCTGATTGGTTAGGATCTTATGGTTCATGCTGATTGGAGGTTGGGGCAGAAGGAGGATTCAAGCTAGACTTGAGGCAGGACCGTGACCCTGGAAAACAGAAGCTTAAGGGGTGCAGTAAGAACCAAAACCTATCGGTGCCATTATTGCCAACATTCCTCCCTTTTTTGTTTGTTAAGGAAGGGGGGCGTTGTGTTGGTGCTGGCTTCTTTGAGCTGGCAAGGGGTGGCATAGGGGAAGGCAGGGTTAGTTGGCAAACAATGTTGGGGTGGTGAGCCTCATAATGGCATACACCCAGGCTCCAAAGGTGAAAATTTCCTCCACCCTGAAGTTGATGAAGGTCCCTTGTAGCCATAGGTCATAAAGAGTCTCGAGCCAATCCTCCGACCTCCACATGGTGGGTATCAGCCAACTATCCTCGCATTTTGGAGAGGCTGGTATCCCTGGAGGTACAACTGGTTAAATTTTTGATTAGCAATAGCTGACATGTAGTGTGATACAAGGGAGGAAGCTTAAGAATAGGAGAGCAGAACATAGGCATCAGGATGGGCATTGGCCAGGAGAACTACTGTGAAATATTCTTCCCTAGACAATTTCAAGAGTCGTCCAATGCCCTTCTCCATTTTTCTAATTGTTTCTTGAGAGGTGCTGCCATTGGGGGATCCCATTGAGCTTGAGAGCAGTGGGTGTCATGAGAATGACCAGATGAGGGCTGGTCCATCAAAGTCCCAATGGAGAGGGTAGAAGATCCTTTTTGGAGAACAAGATGCCCTGGTTTAACAGAAATTGTTATAGGGTGGGGCAAGATCTGGTTTGCATGCTCTCTGAGAAGTTCCCTGAGAAGGCAGGTAGTCAGCCAGAGGAGCAGAGTCTGTTGGAGGCAAGTTTTTCTAAGAGAATTGGGTGGCCATACATTATCTAAGACCCAAATAGGAATATTAGGAGGAGCATAAAAATGTGTCTGCTCAGGGACTACATACCTAAGGATCTAAATTCTGCAAAATCCTGTAACTGCCAGGAAAGCTATAAGCTGTCTTATGGTATGGGGGTTGGGAAATGGAAGATTGGGTTGATGCATTTATGACTCAGGGAGTGAGTCTGTCCCTTTAAGGCCACACCTAGGTAGGTGACCTGTGGGAGGCAGGGGCTGTCAGGATTTAAATGTAACACTCTTGGATAAAAGAGAGCTTTTGCTCATTATTTTATATAAACTGACACCTCTAACCTTTTAAATGTTTGTACCATATTTAGATGAAGTATAACATAACACTGTTACAAGGTGGTCATTTAAGACACATAAGCAAATATGTAAATGAACTCTGATTTAGTAGTACTTAAACCTTCACAAGATCAGCAGAAAACACAAATAATTTCTTTGATAAAATCTTTCTCTGTAATTTTTTTTGTAGATGTTACTCAGAGCAGAATATTAAGATAAACTTGTTATTTCATAGACATAGAGGATTTGATTTTAGTTTGACATGACCCTAAAAATCTTTTAGACAACTCTTAGATTATATTCACTTTTAACTTTATCACACACCAAAGCTTTTATTATACACTTTTCAAACTTACTCAGACCTTCATATAACATACTAAACCCTTTGATGGTTTGTCCTTATCCTTCCTATTTGAAACAATCTTTAGGACAAACCCCTTCTCTACAAAATCCCTTCTCATCCAAAAAGCCATTCCTTTTTCCTTTAACTTCTCAAAAAATACATTTATTACCTATCTATATCCTTTCCAGTTGTTTAATTTGTAACTTGTATTTTAAAATTAACTTTTATAAGAATTTTTAATTTATTACAGGGGCTGGAGCAACTAATTAGTAGCCCTTACTGTTTTAAGGAATAAGCATAAGGCCTCATTGTCCCTCAGGCTTGAGGGGATATTGTTTTGGGTGTGGAAACTGTGAGGGATTTTTGAGTTTTATTTGAATAGGGAGGGCTGTCCTGGCTCACCCTACATTAATCTCATCAGTCCACACTGTGGAATCTATTTGTTCCTGAAGGAGGGGGCAGCAGAGATAGCTGCCTGGGGGGAGGAGAATTTGAGCTTTTAATTGGGATAGTAAATCCTGTCCCAGCACGGACACTGGAGTTTTAGGTACTATGAGGAAAGAGTGACAGAAGAGGAGGTCTCCCCAAGAGCAGGCCAGAGGCCAGGTAAACTAGCACTCTAAGGGCTGGCCAGATTTGCCCCAAACGATAACTTTTGTCATTGGACTGGGGACCAGAAGAAAAAGGTAAAACAGAGAAATGGGCTCCACTGTCTAGGAGGAAAATGACCTTTTGTTTTTCTGCCATTATGGCTCCTCAACATTGATGCCAAGAAGTGGAGTGTGGACAGGAGGCTTTGACCCATCAATCCATAGGAAGGTGGCACCTTGCCTTCCATCTGGTGACAGGGGCACTTAGACCTCCAGTGGTTACCCTTGCAGAGGGCAGGGTCCCGGTTGGGGGCGGGGCTGTCTCCCATGATGTCCCCCCTTAAGCATTCTCTGCAGAAGTGCCCCTCCTGTCCACCACGGTAGCAAGTTCAGGATACAGGCCCCAGTCAGGTGGGGCCCTCTCTGAGAGCAACAATGAGGCCATGGTGTCTCTTATCTTTTTCTCTCCTGTTAGTAAGGTCCCGGACATACAGACACAGCCATAAATACAGACATGGCTAGCTGTATTACTTGGTTCAGTGACTTTTCCCTTCAGCCACAGTCTGAGTTTTTTACGAATATCTGAGGCTGACTGTTAGAAATTTATCTTTGAGGAGAACCTCTCTCACCTGTGACTCTGAGTCCACTGTGGTATGCTTTCTGATAGCGTCCTTAAGATGCTGTAGAAAGGTAAGAGGATTTTTTTTTTAAGTTGTTGCTGTAAAGTTGTTATTTTACATTGACACCTGACACTCTGGAGAGCAAGTCTCTGAACTGTTCTGGGCCTCAGTTTCCTCACTTGAAGAATGAGGGATCTGGTCTAGGTTAAACTATGTTTTTCTACTATGAGATGGCTGAAGTGACATTAATGCCAGTTATCTTCTTTACCATTTTTTATTTTTTTAGTAATGCTGGGGAATTGAACCCAGGGCTTTGCACCTGTTGGGCAGACATTCTCCCATTGAGCTACTTCTTCAGCCCCAAATATTATTTTTATTTTTTTTTTTACTTGGCTGTACTGGGCTTGAACTCAGGACTTTATGCTTGTAAAGCTGCACTCTACTGCTTGAGCCACATAATCATTTCCAACCTGAGTGGCCTGGGCCAGAACCCATTGCTTCTCTAATGAGAGAAATTTGTATAGGGGACCTCAGTTTACTTTTACTTTTATGCAAAAGGTCTAATTGGAATATGGTATTATAATTTAAGGAACCCTGTGAAGGCCACTTCTCTTGGTCACCCAAGGCATACTGAGGCCGACCTCATCACGTGTGGCTGGCTGCCCAGAATGTGCTGGGTCCTCTCTATGGATTCTCTTAGCTATGGCAGGCGTTTTTGCTGTGTCCAGAAGCTGGCATCCTGTGCACAGGTGCGCCTGTTTGCTTTCCCTCCTCCCCTTGTGGGGGCGGAGTTACAGCATGAGCATGGCAGCTGCAGTTCTTTGTAAGTGCTTTTGTAAAGCAGCTGATTTAAAGTTACTTTAGACTGAGAGGCCTGGCAAACTAGTTGGAATAACTTAAGTCATAAGGTACCATGCTATAGGTTTTTCATGGGAGGCAGGGTCCCAGTAAGCCCAGGGAGGGGAAGGCAGACAGAGACAAAGGACATGTGGTGAGACCATGGAGGAGGCAGAAAGGTGTGCTGACATCTTAGGTAAGGGAGGGGAAGGCAGAGCCTGGAGGTATGACACACGCTTAAGGGATTAGCCATCACCTGTGTCTCTAGGTTGCTCCCACTGATTGGTATTGGCATGCTTTCAGCAAAATGAAACCTCCACTCTCTGGTCACTGTCTTAGGAAAAACGGACATTAGATGGGGGGGGAAGAGAAGCAGTCGTCAGATGCCATAATCAAATAGGACTCCACCAATGTAACATGAGGCATACCCAAATAAATCCAGGACTATGTCTCAGTCCACAAGAAGGGAGCATGAGCTGTCCCAGAGCTGGAACCGCCTTGAGGCCAGAATTGACAAGGAGTGGCTTGCTTAACTCCACGACATGGAAAGTTTTTCAGGAAGATAGGAGGAGATAGGTATGGTAAGCAGTGCAAGAAGTCTGTTTACAGAGGGAAGGAGGTTTAGGGGAGGAATTGGCTGATTTAGAAACTGGTTTACAGGCTAATAGAATCTGTGCAGGGGAACAGAAAGTACAGAGGGAGGGTTTGAGGGCAAGAAGTACATGTTTAGGTTTGCAAGTGGTACAGAGAACCGGCTTTAGATGGAGGTATGAAAAGGCTTGGACATAATGGAATCTCTCCCCATCGTCCTGATCGCTCACAGTAGTTATATGTTCCATAATAGGTTGGGATCTAAAGACCCGAAAATGGGCCAGTGATTTTGGCTGTCTAAAGGATAAGTGGGCCAGATTTGAGTGCAAAAGTGGATCAAATTTTTGGTTTTATATCTGGGGTCAAACCCAAGGTGTCCAAATTATTAAGGAGGCATCTCAGTGGGGAGTCAGATGGCAAAGAGAATGTAGTGGCCCCCATTGTGGGACCCGGTCTCGGAGGGCTATAATGGGAGTATATTATGAATCGTGGGGCATCCCCGCGTGACTCAAATACCGGAGAACAGCACAAGGCGCACAAGAATCAGTCGTCACTGAGTTCTAGTTTCATGCAAGGCCAAAGGGCCTGGGGCTATGGGTCACCTGGCGCCAGGCTTTTTGGATGGGGGGTCACTGAGACCCATGACAAAATAGACCCAAGCCTGATGAGAGGGAAGGGAACCCCTCTACCATCTGAGCCCCAGAGATAGCCAAACAGGGAAAATGCTCAAACCCCAGTGACACTGAAGGGAGAGACCGCAAAGGGAGCCCAAGAAGGGTATGTGGACTCACCAAAAGGATGTCCAGTGTTGGATGTGAGCGAGGCGAGGACGATCGGGAGGATGAGTCCTGGCCAGCCACGTCCTCAGGGTGGTCGTGGGGTGAGTCAGAATCATGGTCCCACTAGGATGAGTGGGGAGACCCGATCTGAGTCAAGGCACCACATGTAGGCAAATGTAGGCTCCAAAGTGACCATGTGAAGAGGAGTGGTCTGGCCAAGAGATTCTTTATTGCCGGGTGGGAGAGGGAGAGAGCTGAGAGAGAGGAGAGAGAGAGGGAGGCAAGGGCTTAAATACCCCTCAGTGAGACTCGGCATGATCTGATTGGTTAGGATCTTAAGGTTCATGCTGATTGGAGGTTGGGGCAGAAGGAGAATTCAAGCTAGACTTGAGGCAGGACCGTGACCCTGGAAAACAGAAGCTTAAGGGTGCAGTAAGAACCGAAACCTATCGGCACCATTATTGCCAACACCTACCATTTGAATGCTTGCAGAACCTTTTCTTTATTCTGAAATTTAGACATTTCATGAGATATTTCCAGATACTTTTCATTGAGGTTGTACCAAACATGGTTCAAGTTTCTTATAACCTTTGTTTGATTGTTTCCCTGGTTCTCTATTCCTGCCTCTCATTTTTTTTTCTCTTCCATATCTTTGTCTTCTATAAACCTTTTTCCTTTGTCTTCCCCCTACCTCTACCCCTCTTTGGGATTTTCTCTTTTTTTTTATTGTTGTACTGGGTGTACATTGTGACATTTACAAAAGTTCTTTTAATATATCATAGTTGAATTCACCCCCTCCAGTCATTCTCTTTTATCCCTTTCCCCCTATTCTTGGAATCCGGTGTCTTCTGGGACTTATTTTCTAAAAGCTCATTTCTAGCTGTCTTCCGTACTTTACAGTCTGTTACACTGCCTGCTTTGGGATTTTACTTTGATATTACGCTTCTGCTTCATGCAGTTGGTTAGTCTTCTGAAATTGTTCCCTTCTTGTGACTCTCTGTTCTTTTTGCACTGATTTAGTGTCCTCTTTAATCTTGTTTTTTAAAAAAAAAAAAGGCCAGGAAATTTTCCTTTTCTTGAAGAAATTTTACTTCCATGGGCCAAAGGAGAAACTTTGAAATATTCAAAGACAGAACTTCTTTGAATATTCCTCAGGTGTTGCTTTATTTTGTGCCCTTTATTATATTGTCATTTGCTATCTTCACCCACAGTCATCCTTGTCTATTTTAGAATTGGGAAAGATTCTATCTTGGCTGAGGCCTCTGTTACACATTTTAGGACCAGATAAAAGGCCTTGGTTTATGGTTGGGAGGAAGTAAAAAAGGAGCCTGTCTTTTCTACCTGGCCATGTGTAAGGTGAGAGCAGGTGTGGCCAAGGGGAATTTCTCCTAGGAAGGGAGCATTCCCTGTGGCTTCCAAGCCTGTGTTTTTCAGAGGCTCTGCTTGGATCTGCAGGAGTTCCTGCCAACTGCCTTGCCATAGGTGAGTTAATACTGCCCCATAGGTTGGTTTTTCCTTCTGTCTGTGTTTTATCATCTCTTCACAGCATACAGTATTATTAGAAGTCATCATTTCCTATCCCCATTTTTTGTTTCCAATGATAAGTTATAGGGAATAGAGAGAGTTAAACTAATAACTTCAAGAAAAGCTCTTTATTCACTTTATAAACATGTGTCTTGCAGTATTACTAGCAATAGCAGCAAAAGGCATACTAGCATAATGGCTAATGCCTTTGCAAACTTGGGGGTGCATGATGAGTACTGTAGGTACAAATTCATCTGAAAATGCATTGCACGTGCTTTGCTTTTATATGGAACTCATTGAGTCTGTAATTGAGAGTAAAAGAAATTACAAAGTATAATTGAAGTCAGATATTATCTTTACATTGTCTATTTTTCCATCCTATGCTGGAATAGCACTTGGGATCTCAAGTCAACACATGATAGAAATGAAGGCACCTTCTTGGAACCAAAAGCAAACACTTACCAGGAAGAAGCAAGATATTGGTTTCTCTTTGGAGGCTCAACTGTCAGGAATCTGAAGTAATCGGCTGGTTGTTTCGCAGCCTGTGCTCTGAAACCTCTATTTAATTTGCTCTTACTGGGCTGTGGTTAGGGGAATTCCCACCTTAGTAGCTGTGGTCTGCAGGATGGGAATTCCCCTGGACTCTCCGGCCTAAGAATTCTCCTTTTGAGGTCATTGTAACTGACAAGTGTAATAAATTCTGTCAGACCAACGAACAATGGCAGTATAAACCTTTAAAAAATAATTTGGCAGTCTGTTCCAAAATCCATAGAGCAGTCATAATCACACTTTGTTAACTTAAGGAAATGCTACAAAACAATGGAAGTGACAATAGAAGAAAGAATTCGTTGACTCATTATTTAGAAGTAAAGGAGCATTCTAAGTATTCAACACTGGACCAAAAATCATATGTTCTCCCTCATATGTGGACATTAGATCAAGGGTAAACACAACAAGGGGATTGGACTTTGAGCACATGATAAAAGCGAGAGCACACAAGGGAGAGGTGAGGATAGGTAAGACACCTAAACAATTAGCTAGCATTTGTTGCCCTTAACGCAGAGAAACTAAAGCAGATACCTTAAAAGCAACTGAGGCCAATAGGAAAAGGGGAACAGGAACTAGAGAAAAGGTGAGATCAAAAAGAATTAACCTAGAAGGTAACACACACGTACAGGAAATTAATGTGAGTCAACTCCCTGTATAGCTATCCTTATCTCAACCAGCAAAAACCCTTGTTCCTTCCTATTATTGCTTATACTCTCTCTACAACAAAATTAGAAATAAGGGCAAAATAGTTTCTGCTGGGTATTGAGGGGGGGGAAGGGAGGGGGCGGAGTGGGTGGTAAGGGAGGGGGTGGGGGCAGGGGGAGAAATGAACCAAGCCTTGCATGCACATATGAATAATAAAAGAAAAAGGAAAAAAAAAAGTATTCAACACTGGGCTGTTAGTTAATGAATGGTTCTTTAATGGAATGAATATTTTATAACCATTAGAAATAATAACTGTGAAGGCTATACAGCTACATGAAATGATACAAATGACACTGTATTAGGGGAGGCTTATATATTGCAAGTATATATGAAAAAAATCTACGTTTATGTGGGTCCTTAGACAGGAACCATCTTAGTCTGTTTGCCACTGCTGTAACATAATACCAGAGTCTGGGTAACTTATAAGAAAAATTAATTTCTTATAGTTTTGGAGGGTGGGATGTCCAAGATCTGGTGAAGGCCATATCTAGTGAGGGCATTTTTGCTGTGTCTTAACATGGCAGAGGGCATCATATGGCAAAATAGAGCAAGTATGCAAGCTTGGGTCTCTCTCACTCTTCTTATAAAGCCATTAATTTCATCATAGGAGCTCCACCCTGACAACCTTATCTAACCATAATTACCTCCCAGGTATACATTTGGGGATTAAGTTTCCAACACATGAACTTTTGGAGGACACATTCAAACCATAGTGTTCTGATACCCCCAAATTAGTGTCCTTCTCAGTTGCAAAATAAATTTTCATCCTACCCCAATCACCGCCCCCCGCCCCCAAGTCTTATCTGAGCACCAGTTCAAAAACCCAGATTCTTTATCTGAACAGGATTTGAGTGATACTCAACCATAATGCATTTAGAGGCAAATTCTCTCCAGCTGTGAGCCTGTTATGTCGAACAAGTATCTATTCCCAAAGTATAATGGCAAGACTGGCATAGGATAGACATTCCCTTTACTAAGGGAGCAGTAGGCAAAAAAAGAGAGTTAACTATTCTCAAGCAAATCCAAATAGGGAAAGTGACATTAAGTTTTAAACCTGAAGTCTCCTTTGACTCCATGCTCCACATCCTGGCACACTAGGGTGTAGGGTGAGCCTCCAAGGCCCTTGGGATCCCTGTCCCATGACCATTTTGGGTTTAGTCCAGATAGCAAGCAGCCCTCCCAGGCTAGTGTTGCACACTGATTGATCTCCAGTTACACTGAACTATATTCTGTGCTGCCCACACAAAGCCAAAGTTATGTAGCCATGTCCTCCTGTCATGTTTTAGGAAGAATACTCTGCCCAAAGCATCAGGATGTCACAGATCTGCAACTCAACTTCCTTAGAGGGCTTGGCTAAGGTTTAGGGCTTTTTTCAACCTCAAAGAGAAGACAAAGGAGATATGGGAGGGGAATTGTTAAATAAAGAACACTGATACTGTGTTGGCCTAGAAATAACCAAGGTCAAAGTTGAAAGCAGACAGACTTTCAGTTCAATATAAAGAACTTTGTGGTAATTAGTCACCCTGTAGCATAGTGGTGGAACTGATTTTTCTCCCCAAGCTTCCGTGTTACAGTCATGGAGAGTGCCCGGAAAGATTAACGTCCCCCTGCTGGGGACATTACCAAAGACCGGGAAGGGGCCACAAGGTCACAGCATGACTTCTTACAGTCCTAAAGCATTTCTTTCTCTCTTACTTCCTCCTTTCTTCCTTCTGTTTTAGAAAATCTTAGGGGCATCATGATATTGTAAACTTAATTTTTTCTGATTTACATCTTCATTTGGGGTGTAATTCAAATACAACAAAATGCACAAACTTTTAGGGTTCTGTTCTACATGGTTTTGGCAACTGTATACATTTTTGTGACCATTTAGAACATTTTCATCTCTCATGTCCCGTTCTATTCAGTCACCCACTTTCTGACTATTATCCTTATATTTCAGATCAGTGGAGTCCTAAAGTTTATATTGATTTTATTTTCTTATTTTATTCAACAAATTTTTTTGAGATTTATATAGTTGCATTCATAAATAGCTTTTTTTTTAATGCTAAGGATCCAGTTCAGGGCTTCCGAGCATAAGCTAGGCAAATGCTCTATCACTGAGCTATAATCTCAGCCTAATATCTTGTTCTTTTTATTATTGTATAGTATTCCATTCTATAACTATACCTCAATTTGATGAGTATTTTGATTGTTTCTAGTTTGGGGTTCTAATGAGTAAGGTTGCTATGTATATTTTTTGTACAGGTCTTTAAGAAGTGTTTTTTTGTTTTTAATGTTTGGTAAATACCCAAGAGTGAAGGTTCGGTGTAAGAGTGCAGATGTGTGATTAACTGATTAGAACTGATAAACACTTGTACCCTTTGTGTCTGGTCTTCCCCAACAATTAAGAGTTGTCAGTTTTTATTATTTTTTTTTTTATTATTGTGTGAGGTGGTAACATTGTGACATTTACAAAAGTTCTTACAGTATATCATGGTTGAATTCTCCCTCTCCATTGTTCTCCTTTATCCCACCCTCCTCCCATTCTTAGAATAGTTTCAAGAGCTCTCATTTTTCCATTTCCATACATGAGTATATAATATTTCTACCATATTCACCTTCCTGTACCTTTCCTTATCTCCTCCTTCCTCCCCCTGGTACCAATCCCCAGACAGGGCCTGTTTTACCTTTCTGTTCTCCATTTAAAAAATACATATACATTTTTTCTTTGTTTAAGATAGCCATTCAAGGAATTTCATTGTGACATTCCCATGTATTGTATATATTATAACCTGAATTGGTTCATCCCCTCCATTTTTCTCCTTTCTACCTTAGTACCCTTCTTCTGGTGGTTTCAACAGGTTTTAAAGTTCTATGTTTATTCTTGTATAGAAAGTACATCAACCAGTCTTTATTATTCTTGTGGGTAGAAAATAGTATCTTTTTGTGGTTTGAGTTTGCATTTCCCTAATGACTAAATGATGTCAAGCTCCTTTTCATGTTCTTATTGGACATTTGTATATTTTCTTTTACAAAACATCTGTTCAGATATTTTGCATGTTTTAAGATTAGGTTGTCTTTTTATTACTATATGTAATAGTTCTTTATATATTTTAGATACAAATACTTTATCAGATGTATGTTTTGGAAATACTATTTTTGTCACTCTGTACCTTGTTTTCAGTTTTTATAATAGTGTGCTTGGATGGTTCTTCCTTTTTTTTTTTTTTTTTCTTTTTCTTTTTTTGTACTGGAGATTGAACCTAGGGCCTTAAACTTATTAGTCTCTACCACTTGAACTATACCCTCGGCCTCCCAATTTTTATTTTGATGACATCTGACCAATTTCTCTTCTTTTGTTGATAGTCCTCTTAATTCCTGTCCAAGAAATTTGTGCCCACTCAAGGGCATAAAGATTTTTCTTTTTTTCCTTTTTGTGGTACTGGGGTTTTGAACTTAGGGCTTTGTACTTACTCTACTACTTGAGCCACACCTCTAATACTCTTATATTTTTATATATTTTTTCTTATATTTTTATATATTTTTTTTTATATTTTACAGGTTGAGGGTTTGTAATGAGATCTATGAACCATCTCAAATCAACTTTTTTTGTGTATGAAGGAGAAAGTCTTTATTTCTCCAGTTTCAGCATCATTTCTGTATTTGATTGTGTAAGGAAATATAGGCCCCAAAAGTGACCACGTGGAGAGGAGTGATCTGGCCAAGAGATTTTTTATTGCCAGGTGGGAGAGGGAGAGAGCAGAGAGAGCCAAGAGAGAAAGGGAGAGAGGGGCAGACTCGGCATGATCTGATTGGTTAGGATCTTATGGTTCATGCTGATTGGAGGTTGGGGCAGAAGGAGGATTCAAGCTAGACTTGAGGCAGGACTGTGACCCTGGAAAACAGAAGCTTAAGGGTGCAGTAAGAACTGAAACCTATCAGTGCCATTATTGCCAACAGATTGACTTTGTGCTTGATTCATTTGTGGAGAATTGAGTATTCATGCATGTGAGCTATTCACATATGCACACATACACAGAGAAATCTGTCTCTGGACTCTGTTTTGTCTTGATCATGATATATCTGTAATCGTGAATTTCAGTGTATCACCTCCAGCTTTATTTCTTCTTTATATAGATTATCTTGACTACCCTAACTGGCTTCTGGGAATAAGCCCAGGTCCTTGTGCATGGTGAGCATGTGGTGGGCCATTGGACCAGCCCCAATGTGAATTTTAGAATTGGCTTAGTGCTCTCATGTTAAAAGACTTACAGGAACAGCAGTGGTGGCACATTCCTATAATCGCAGCACTTAGGAGCCTGAGGCCAGCATGTCAAAAAAAAAACCCATAAATAAATAAGTAGCTTTCCAGGATTTTGACCTTTCTCTGTTGAATCATCAGGAAATGTTAACCGATGTCTTTAAAATACCAAGTCTTCCAATCTATGATCATGATATGTAGCTCTCCATTTATTTGGGTATTCTTTACTTTTTCCCAGCAGTGTTTTATAGTTTCAGTGTAAAGGTCTTAAACATCTTCTTTTAGATTTATTTCTAAGATTTTGTGGGGGCAATACTGGGGTTTGAACTTGGGGCCTTACACTTGCTTAAGTGCTCTACCACTTGAGCCATGCCCCTGCCCTTTTTGCTTTAGTTATTTTTCAGATAGTGTCTTGTGCTTATATTCCAAGATGACCTCAGACAGCACGCCTTCTACCCACACCTCCCAAGTATCAGGGATTATAGATGTTCCCCACCATATACTTGGCTTGTTTTTTGAGATGGGGGTCTCATTAACTTTTTGCCCAGGCCAGCCTTGAACCTCAGTCCTCCTGATCTCTATCTCCCAAGGTGAGTTGGATTATAGGCATAACCATGTGCATGGCTGTTTCTAAGAATTTGATGTAGTTTTTGATGGTATTACAATTAATATACTTTTTAACTTTGGTTTTTCTGTTGTTTGTTACTAGGGTTTAGAAATGCATTGCCTTTCACGATATTCTCACGTATTCTTCTCGATTTTAAATGATTCCATAGAGTTTTCTGTGTGCAAAATCATTCCATCTGCAAATAGTTTTACACCTTCCTTTCAAATCTTGTTGCTTTCTTTTTTTCTTGCTGTATTGAACAATGTGAGACTTCTGATAAAATATTCCACCTAAGTCCTCAGAGCAGATACCCTTGCCTTGTTCCTGATTTTAAAGAAGATGCTTTCCATGTTTCACCATTAAATCTGATGTTAGCCCTGCGTTTCTCATATATGTGCTGCACCAGACTGTTTCCTTTCATTCTTATTTTGTTGAGAACTTGTATCATGATTGGACATTGAACGTTTTTTCAGATCCCTTTCCTTCATTTATCATGATGATTACATGATTATTCTCTTTAGTCTGATCATTGATTTTATGTCTTCTTTCCTAATATATGCATTTAGAGCAATAAACTTCTCTCTAGCTACTGTTCTATTTGCATCCCACAGACTTTTATGTTATGTTGTTGACTCATTCCTGCAGGCTGCTATGACAAAATACAATATGCTGGATGGCTTATGAACAACAGAAATTTGTTTCTCATAGTTCTGGAGGCTGGAAAGTCAAAGAGCAAGGCAGATTCAGCATTTGGTGAGGCCACACAATATCTTTTCATTGTAACCCCACATGATAAAAGGGACAAGGAAGCTCACAGGCATCTCTTTTTATAAGGGCACCAATCTGATTCTTGGGATGGAATTCATTCATTCACAAAGATTTTGCCTTCATGACCTGGTCACCTCCCTAAGGTGGTGACCAGCACACCGGGGACTAGTTCTCAACACATGAACTTCGAAGGCACACAACATCCAGTCTATAGCAGTTGTTTTATTCTGTTCAATAGATTTTCTGCTTTCTCTTATGATTTCATTCTTGTCCTATGTGTAATTTTAGAGGTGTTTCCTTAATATTCAAAAATTGAGACATATTCTGTTTGTGTCACTTGTATTTTCTCTTTTTTCCTCATTATGAAAGATTCCATGTTATCTATTCCATGTCTGGAAATCTGCCTGACTTGTTACTCATGCCACCTTCTCACTACCTATGTTTTATGTTGAGAATGAGTTTCTTTATGGAATCATATCATTGTATCACCTTTTTTTTGTTAATCTTGCCTAATATTCTTTGTCTTTTAATTAAGATATTTACATTTGATGTGATGTAGTTAGGTTTAATTATGTCTTCTTCTAGATAGTTCTTTCTGTCCTGTCTGTTGTTGGTTCCTCTGTACCTCCTTTCCTGCCTTCTTTTAGAGTAATCATGTATTTTTAGCATTTAATTTTATTTCTTCCATCAATTTTTTTGAGCCGGACCTCTTAGAAAAGTGTTTTAGCTTCTTCCTTTTCTTCTTCCTTCCTTTCTTTCTGTTCTTTTGCTCTTTCTTTGGTTTAGAGCTATGCTATTCAATATAATAGTCACAGTCTCATGGTGCTATTTAAATTTTAATTAATTGAAAGATGAGAAATATGTTCCTGCCTACGCTATGGATTGGATAGATTCAGAACTAGATGCAGTAGATAAGGTGGGACATTGTTTTAGAAACACTGTCAAACTTTCCTGAGATGTTAGTACAAAGTTTTAAGATGAATGATAGGATTTGGAGACACTGAGAGGTAGAATCAACAGGGGTGGCTAACAAATAGGATGTCAGATGAAGGGGAAGGAAGAAGACCAGGTGATTCTTAAGAGTTCTGGCTTCGAGTACTGGCATGTAGCTCAACTGGTAGAACACCTGTCTAGGAAGGTCAAGGCCAGTTCAAACTCCAGTAGGAGTCAAAGGCATACAGGGTTACTGTGAAGACTGGCAGGGGCGATAGGATCCAATCCTCTCCTGGACTACTCCAGAATGCCCCTTTCATGGTTAACACCTCAGCTCTTGTGGTCTTCTACATCCTGCAAAATGGGGAAGAAGTGACAACCGTTTTGACTATTTCTGAAGGCATGCATAGTGTAGCCCATCTGTCACCTGTAGTAACCTTTTAGGTATTTTTCCCTACTTAAGGCTTCATGAATATTACTTGTATCTCATGCATACAGTTATAACAGAGTAAATTATGGGGATGGACATGCACAGTCAGAAATCAGTTATATAATATCTAGCTGTCAATCAAATCTGCTAATCACCCTAACCCCACCTGCAGAAATGTCCAGGTTTTTCCCACCAGCCTGACTCAAACCACATAAAAGTCAGAGAGACATCGAACCACTGGGGCTCTTTAGCTATGTGGCTGGAGCCTGAGGCATCTCCCTTCAGGGCAATACTTAGGTGTTGCTTTCACTTTCTGCTTTCAATAAACTTTGCTACTTTGCCTTGCATTACTTGTCTCTCAGATTAGTTCTTTGATTGTGACTGCAGACAAGAACCTGTTGTAATCCCTGGACCTCCAGTAATAGTACTATCACCAAAAACATCCCAAAAAACCAAAACTTTTTTTAAAGAGTTCCAGCCTGGATTGGACATGGTGGTTCATGCCTGTAATCCCAGCTACTTGGGAGGTAGAGATCGGAGGATAACATATTAATGTCAGCCAGGGCAAAATGTTAATAAGATTCTGTCTCAAAGAACAAGCCAGGCAGGCATTGTGGTACATACCTGTAATCCCAGCTATGCTGGAGGCACAGGTAGGAAGCTCTGTCTGAAAAATAACTAAAGCAGAAAGGGCTAGGGGTATGGCTCAAGTGTTCCTAACTAGCAAGCGTGAGGCCCTGAGTTCAAACCCCAGTACTGCAGGGGGAAAAAAAAAAAAGAGTTCTACTTTGGGCAAGCAAATGAATGATGGTACCCTAATGAAGACAGAGAATATAGAAAGGGAGTCAGTCAAATATGAGAGAAGATGAAGATTTTAATTTTAAAGACTTTTGAGAATTGGATTTCAAGGTAGATTGGCTATATGAGACAAGAATTTTGGCAAGCCATCTACAGCAGAAAATTTTTAGTTTATTAATAGGAATCTTGATTAAGTAAAAGACGTATACAGACCACAAACTCTAAAGTTGATACAGGAAAGAGTAGGAAATACTCTGGAGTCAGTAGGTATAGGCAAGAACTTTCTCAACGAAACCCCAACAGCACAGCAACTAAGAGATAGCATAGATAAGTGGGACTTCATAAAACTAAAAAGCTTCTGTTCATTAAAAGAAATGGTCTCTAAACTGAAGAGAGCACCCATAGAGTGGGAGAAAATATTTGCCAGCTACATACACATCAGACAAAGGACTGATAACCAGAATATATAGGGAACTTAAAAAACTAAATTCTCCCAAAACTAATGAACCAATAAAGAAATGGGCAAGTGAACTGAACAGAACTTTCTCAAAAGAAGAAATTCAAATGGCCAAAAAACACATGAAAAATGCTCACCATCTCTAGCAATAAAGGAAATGCAAATTAAAACCACACTAAGATTCCACCTCACCCTTGTTAGAATAGCCATCATCAGCAACACCACCAACAACAGGTGTTGGCGAGGATGCGGGGGAAAAAGGAACCCTCTTACACTGTTGGTGGGAATGTAAACTAGTACAACCACTCTGGAAAAAAATTTGGAGGCTACTTAAAAAGCTAGACATTGATCTACCATTTGATCCAGCAATACCACTCTTGGGGATATACCCAAAAGACTGTGACACAGGTTACTCCAGAGGCACCTGCACACCCATGTTTATTGTGGCACTATTCACAATAGCCAAGTTATGGAAACAGCCAAGATGCCCCACTACTGATGAATGGATTAAGAAAATGTGGTATCTATACACAATGGAATTTTATGCAGCCATGAAGAACGAAATGTTATCATTCGCTGGTAAATGGATGGAATTGGAGAACATCATTCTGAGTGAGGTTAGCCTGGCCCAAAAGACCAAAAATCGTATGTTCTCCCTCATATGCAGACATTAGATCAAGGGCAAACACAACAAGGGGATTGGACTTTGAGCACATGATAAAAGCTTTAGCACACAAGGGAGGGGTGAGGATAGGTAAGACACCTAAAAAATTAGCTAGCATTTGTTGCCCTTAACGCAGAGAAACTAAAGCAGATACCTTAAAAGCAACTGAGGCCAATAGGTAAAGGGGACCAGGAACTAGAGAAAAGGTTAGATCAAAAAGAATTAACCTAGAAGGCAACACACACGTACAGGAAATTAATGTGAGTCAACTCCCTGTATAGCTATCCTTATCTCAACCAGGAACACTTGTTCCTTCCTATTATTGCCTATACTCTCTCTTCAATAAAATTAGAGATAAGGGCAAAATAGTTTCTGCTGGGTATTGAAGGGGTGGGGGAGAGAGGGAGGGGGTGGGGGCAGGGGGGAGAAGTGACCCAAGCCTTGTATGCACATATGAATAATAAAACAATAAAATAAAAAAAAAGTAAAAGATATATAAAATCGCCACATTAGTATTATAGAGTAAGGATACAAAATTCTGGAATCACCCATGCATAGGAGAAGAAAAGACTCTAGTTGGAGTTTCTGGTTTAATGAGAGGAAAACTGGAAAAAGATGTTGAACACAATGAGGGAGTTAAAATGAATTGTTGAACAGTAGTGAACAATTTCCTTAGGAGGGTGTTACATAGGCAATATTTGACAAATGTGGCTTAGATCCATTTTTCTAAGAAGCAGCAAAGGACTTCTGCTGTGTGCTAGACACTCTTCTGGAGGGAGGAGTTTGAAGAGAAGTTAGTTTGTCATACTTATTTGGTAAAAGAAAGACTTGCAAGCAGTTAGAATACTATGTGTAGGATCTGCAAGTAAAAAAAAAAAGAAAGAAAGAAAGTTGTAAGTAGGGCTGCAGGAGGCTGGAAGAAGGAAGCCCAGCTCTTCTGCGTCTTTTAGACACTCTTCTTACTGCATGGACTGCCCTTTTCCTGCCTTGTCTCCCTTCCATTCTGGAGATTTTCTTTGACTTCCTCATTTACTTTATTTAATGCTTTAAGAAAAATGGCAACTCATTGGACTATGTCTCTCTAAAGCAGTCACTTAAAACAGGGAGGAGAAAAGAGAGAAGAAAAGAGAATCAAAATTGCAGAAATAATATATGCTCAGTATAAGAAATTCGAACAATACAGGAAAACTGTAAGGAAGAACACAGTCAAATCACTTAGGCTCCCACCACCTAGGAATAATCATCATTAACATCAGGTTACCACCATCTGCATAAATCCCTATAGGTATGCAAATATAAGAGGATGGATAGAAATAATTTAACATAATTAAGATCATAATATATATGCCATTTTTAATGTTGTCATTTAAAATAAATTTAAATGTGCTTAATTTCACTTTTAAAAGATTAGCATTAAAAAGATGAACATTACAGAAAGGATCTTTACAAGATGAATAATTACTAAAAGATAAGAATTACTAAAGGTTCACAAAAAGTGACATAATACATCGAAATTTTGGTGATTTTGAAAAGCTGTAAATTTCTATATGTTTAACTTTTCAACAGTTTGATAAGACTTGCTGTGCAGGATGAAGAAATTGTGCTTTCATCTTCTTTTTCACCTTTACCCTCTCCCAGTGGCTCCCTAATTGGAATTACCTTGTCATATATTGTTTTTGACATACTAATCCATGTAATTTGCTTATCCTCAGTTTAGCATTTAAATGAATTCAGTTCTAACCATCAGCTCTCATGTCACAGCCTCCAGTGTCTTCATGAGGGTTCCTTACTTTTATTTATCTCTTGCTTGGCTAGTTTTACCACCTAGTAGCTATGTCAGGAAGGGGTGAGGCACCCCTGAAGTCTTCTCTGCTATATGTCGCCTTTATACTTGAAGCGCTGCTGGAAAATCAGCATGGCTATATGCCTCAGTTCCTGTATCCAGCGAGAGAAGAATACAGCCAAGACTCAAAAATGGAGTTAAAAAGTAAACTGGTCACCAGTGGCTCACACCTGTAATCCTACTTGGGAGACTGAGATTAAGGGAATCAAGGTTCAAGGTCAGCCAAGGCAATAGTTCACAAGATGCCATCTCCAAAAATAACCAGAGCAAAATGGACTGAAGCTGTGGCTTTGTAAGTGTGAAACCCTGAATTCAAACCCAGTCCCAAAAAAAAAAAAAAAAAAGTAATAGCAAAGTATATAAAGAAAGGAATACACTCAAAGCTGGTCATCTCAGAAAGGGAGGTCAAGAATGATAATTATTTTTACCCTGGCACAAGTGTTTATTGAATAGAAAGGTGTTGGAGTGTTAAGTCCCTCCCTAGGACTAAATTATTCTGTCTACCTGACCCTTAGGATATGGTTTTACAGACCTGGATCTTTGTTTTGTTAAGTTAAAGATCTATTTTAGGAGCTAATGTTCATACATCTTACGGTAGGTTGTTCTAAAACATCTTGTGACATCCCATGACCTTAGTGGACTGCTTTGATGGTAACAGAGGCTGCTCAATGTTTTTCTCTCAGAGACCTTGAAGAATACTCCATTTTAGGTTTCTTTGCACATCTCCATCACTCATAGCTGACTGCTACCTAGCAGAAGGGCAACATGACTGGTGTAAATTTGCCGCATAATGCTTTCTTTCCCTCAACTTGCTTGTGTTTCTGTCTCCCAAAATTGTGTTAAACAAGTTTTTTTACTTTACCATTCTTTTTCTGTTTTTTGTTTTTTCCTTTTTGAATTAGAATTTCTTTTTCACTGTACTTAAGTGTCATTCCAAGGAAGCAATGCCACAGTTGTGGCCCTGTGCTGTGAACCCAGGCAGGTACTAGGGAGAATTCATCATGCCTCTCTGCTTTCCCTTAGAGATCATTGACGACCTTGCCAACCTTGTGGAGAACACAGATGAAAAGCTTCGCAACGAAACCAGACGTGTGAAGCTGGTGGACAGAAAGTCAACCTCGTGTGGTAAGAGATCTAGCTCTGCTTCTCTGATTGCTTGTGAATTTACTCTGCTTTAGTTTCTTCTGTTTGTCTAATTACCACAGGGAATTGGTTGCCCTTCTGATAAAGGCAGTACCATTTGCAGAAGCATTGAAATTGCTGAAAGATGCTCATGTTATTAAAATGAAATGAATTATTTGGGATTCAGAGAGAATATCATTCATTGGCTCTTTTTTTAAAATATAAAATGGAAATTTTCTGGATACTTATGGAGAGGAGTGGTTTGGGAAATTATATAATGTTATGCAGGTTGGTGGTGAGTTTTAAAGGCAATCTTGTTTACTCATGTGCCTTTTTTTCTTTTATTAATGAACCTACATAAAGCAATTTAGAGTTACTCCACTTTTGAAGTCTGACCAAATTAAAGTCCTATATTTACTGATGTTATCCTTGTCAAGTCACATTACCTCTTGAAGCCTTATGTGTAAAATGGGGATTCATATGTCAAGATAAGAATCATTTGGAGTGAAAAAAAAAAAAATCAATGGCTGGCAGAGTGCCTGACTAGCAAGCATGAAGCCCTAAGTTCAAACCCCAGTACTGTAAAAAAAAAAAAAATCCTTTGGAGTGCCTAAAATACTCATTCTCAGGCCCTGGCTAGAGGGTGTCATTGAGTAGGTAGAAGGTGGAGTTCAAGAACCCCTCACTGTTCTCACTAGTTATTAACAAATACTCACAGATACTTGTTATTTCTGAAGTACTGATGTCAATCTCTGTGAGGTTTAAATTTATATTGCCTGTGTACAGTGCTTTGCCAAAAGTAAGTGACAATAAGTGGTGGTGACAGTAGTAGTCACCAAGATCACTTGGTATTTCATCTCATAAGAATGCACCAAGTTTATAAAGCTGTTTATTAAATACAGAAATACAATAGCAGTTAAAAACTTTGGTAATCTGAGCACTCGCTTTGCTCAACTTGCAGCATTTTTAACATGACAAATGTAATCAATGCCTCTGAAGGATCCAGTTATAGAACAAGGTCCTCTGTGCTTGGGTCCCCTGAGATATGCAGCTTTAAAAGTGTTGTGGTCCTCACCTGTGTTTGCCCATGTTTTCTGGTTCCTCCAGCACAAGACATTAGTGACTTTCTGCAGTTATGAATCTTTGTAACCAAATCCTGTAATATATTACCTCTGTTGGAAATATCTAGAGTGCTTTCTGTCTTCCTGGTTGGATCCCGACTTATACAAATGTTTAAACAGAGGATTATCACAATCTGAGTTGTGTGGCTGCTTGGGCTGCTGTGTTGAGAAGACATGGGGCAAGGGTACAAGTGGGAGACCAGATAGGGGAGGATTGCAGTAATCCTGGTAGCAGCTCAGGGTGGCTTGGGCCAGTGTGGTAAAAAGTTGAATTACAGATGTATTTTGGAGATTGAACCATAGGGTTTGTCTGTTGTCCTTTGCATTCATAAATATTGTTTATCCCTATCCCTCAACATAATCCCAGCTATGTGGGAGGCAGAGGTAGGAGGATTGTGTACTGAGGCTGGCCCAGACAAAAGCACAAGACCCTGTCTGAAAAAACAAACTAAAAGCAAAAGGGTTGAAGGTGTGGCTCAAGTGGTAGAGCACCTCCCTAGCAAGCATGAGGCCCTGAGTTCAAACTCTAGTATCACCAAAAAAAAAAAAAAATTAGCCTGACTTGTTTTTATTGTGGTAAAATAAATGTAACTTCTAAAATTTATCATAAGTACATTTTCATTATTGTGTAACCACCACCAGAACTCTTTTTTTTTTTTTTTTTCATAGTGCTGGGGGTGGAAAGCAGTACTTCACACATACTGGGCAAGAGCTCTACCACTGAGCTACACCCCCAGCCCATCAGAACTTTTTCTTAACATCCTAAACCTAAAGTTATCTTAAATAATAACTACCCAGTCTTCCTTTTCCCAATCCCTGTAACTACTTTTCTACTTTCTGTCTCTTTGAATTTGATTGTTCCAGATACTTCATTTAATTGGGGTCATTAATTATTTGCCTTTTTCATTTCACATAATGTCTTCCTGTTATAAATGAATCATTATAATATTTATTCATGTTGTAGCAGATATCTGAATTTCATTCCTTTTAAAAGTTTAATGATACCCCATTGTATGTGTATACACATTTGTCTGTGGACACTTGGGGGTGTTTCCACTTCTTGGCTGTTGTAAGTAATGCTTCTGTGAATGTGGATGTGCAAATATCTGTTAATATTCTGACTTTTTTTACCCAAGAGTGGAATTATTGGAGAAAATGGCCACTTGTTTTTGTTTCACTTACAACCTCTAAACTCTTAGGTCTTCTGCAGCATTTTCTTATCTGTTTAAAACTTGTAATCTGATAAAGCTTCTTTCTTCTGTAGGCAGAAGTCGGGGCCTTCTGTAGCCTGAGAGGGCAGCCGAATGGAAGTGTGATCAGAGACCCTTCCCACATTAAACACAGACCCCAAAAAGCTATCCCCTTAGAGCAATTTATACTCTGAAGGTAATTAAACTTGCCCTTGGATACTGTGGAGAAGGCAGCATTGGCATCAACCAAAATAGGAGAGGACAAAGGTGGGAGGAGGGGAGGAGATAGAGTTTTTCCATAAACGTGGTCATAGAAAGGCCCTTGTGAATTTGCATCTTGGACTCGGGGTAGCCTGGGACACCTCATACCTTAACTTCGGTTTGAGGCCAATTTTCCTTGTATAGCTCTAGTTATATGCCAAAAGACCAATGGAATACTTCTCTAGAGGAAAGCATGTTGATCTTATATCTCTGGGAGTGAACTAAAAATACATTTCTAAGGGCAGTGAGCAGTGTGCAATCAAAGATAACGCTGCCTGCTCTCAGCACAGCATGGGAGCGAGGACCAGCAATAGACCACGGCAGCCAGGCTGCACAAGCCCGCAGTGTCAAGGTGATCAGATGGACTATAACATCAATTCTGCCTTCTAAATTAAAAAATAAAAGGCAAGTCTGAAAGTGTCGTGGCAGAACAGGACACTACAAAAAGTAGCATAGAAAATTTGAAAAGATATGGCTAGAACTTCTAAAAATTAGAAATAAGTGAAACTCAAAATGGAATGAACATTTTTAGTACCAGCAAAAGAGAGAATTAACCAGAGGACGAATCAGAAAACAACAAAACAAAACTACATTCTCTTTTCATGAATGCTAGCATTTAGAAGAGGATCTCCAAATACCATGGAAATTAAATTACGATCTTAATAGGAAATGCATTTGAAGGACAGGGGTTTGTTATAGCAAAAAGTTAATCACATGCTTTTCAAAATGCAAGGCTGGATTGATTATTTTATATGAAAGCATACACACCTTCATACATGAAACTGCAGACAAGATGTTGGGGAGGCTGGCAGTGCAGCGGTTCATTCAAGCATAACTTGATTGCGGTTCACTTGCCACTATTACCGTGTAACTGAGAGTACTCGCGTGAGGTGTGGCGAGCAGCCGGCCTGTCATCATTTGACTCAAAGGAGTGCAAAAATAGGTTGCAAACCATGAAATGGCCTTTTGTTTCCCTGCTCTGTGTATATCTTCCATGATGGGCTCACATATCAGCCAGAGGTGCTTGAGCAGCAAGGGGGTTTCTAGTTATAAACACAGCCCAGATTGCAATGGGCCACACTGGAGAAGGGTCTGATGATGAATTTGTTTGTTCAGTTGTGGACAAAGGATTCAAGCACCTCTTTGTGGACCTTTCACTCCACAGCCTGGGCTTTAAAATTTTTCCTGAGATCTTTGTGTAGTTTTTCTCCCTTTTCTTCTCTCAATCACACCCCTGTGATAACACCAAGTACAGAGCAGTATTATTTTTTTTCTCAGTTCTAAAGGCAAATTAAGCTGATGTGTTCCCCTGGTTCCTAGATATATTTTCTGATCTGTTTCTTGTATTAAGGACATTTACATAAAAGTGGGATCTCTGTAATTGCAGTTTAAATATTCAGTGTGCTGGATCCTCATTAGAATTCAAAATAAGAGACTTGTCTAAGTCTGATGGAGGGAGCCAATTGTGAGAGCCAGGACTAAGAGCTATGAATGACTCTGACTGAGGGACAGTCTTGCTTCTCAACATATTGACTATTGTGTAATGTTGTCTAAGCACAGCTATGGTAATTTTAGCAGCATTCCAGTGATGTGGTTGGAAATCAGCTTTACTGACCTCACAGGGACTCTGTCTCTACCTAGAACCACAGGGCCTGCCTCCAGCTCTCTGGAGGTGCAGCTGGGCAGTGGTGGAAAGCAATGTGGCCCCCCATCAGGAGGGCATCAGGCAGACCTGGTTCTAGCCTGGGCAATATGGAGAGCAGCTGGCCCTCTGTAAGTCTCATTTCCTTCTCTAGAAAATGAGGATAGCAATTACTGGTGAAGAATCCTCATCTGAAAGTTCAGAATATGAAAAAATTCCAAAGTCCAAAACTTTGAGTGCTGATGTGACAGCAAAAGTAAAAAATTTCATACCTGACTTCAGGTGACATCTTGCAGTCAAAATGCAGTTGCACTCAAAATATTGTACAGAATTACCTTCAGGCTATGTGTATAAGATGTATATGAAGCATACACGAATGTCATGTTTAGACTTGGATCCCTTCCTCGGGACATCTCATTATGTATATGCAAATATTCCAAACTCTTAAAATATCCATGCTCTGAACCACTGAGGGTCCCAAGCATTTAGGTGAAGGGAGTTCAGCCTGCACTTACATACTTCGTTACTGAACAGACTAAATGAGGACAAGTTAGATGGGGTACAGTGGCCCAGCACTGGGTGCTATGAGCCCTTGGAAGCACCAGCTGTCAGCCTCTGGGGTGAGCTGCCTATTGAGAGGCTCCTCCACAGATAGACCCAGACTCCTACTTCTGTCCTCCCAGCACCGAGGCCTCAGTTAGACAGGGCCAACTTGAGTGAATCATAAAGGTGCACTTTGGAACCATGAAATTAGCATCCTTGTTTGATTAGAAACGAAGTTTTTTTTTTAATGGAAATTTGAAATTTTGTGGTTGAAGTCCGTTATCAGTCCTGAAATTAGTTCATGCCACCTTTAGCATTTATGCAATGGAAACATTGCCTTACCTTTGTAGACCCCTGAACATATGTTTTTCTAATGTTTACTCTTTTAAACCTTATAAATTATAAGTAAGAAACTGAGTTTAAGGAGTGTAGTTTATTTAACAGGTCTCAGAGCTGTTTTCATTTTCAAAAAATTTTGAAAGGCTGGAATGATGGCTCTTATCTGTAGTCCTAGCTACTCAGGACTCAGAGATCAGAAGGATTGCAGTCCCAGACCAGTGCAGGCAAAAAGTTAATGAGACTTCATCATCATTAATAAGCCAGATGTGTATAATCCCAGCTAGATAGGAGGTGTTGGTAGGAGGTTGGCCTTCGGCAAAAATGTGAGACCCTGCCTAAAAAAATAACCAAAAAAGGACTAAGGGAATGGCTCAAGTGGTAAGAGTTCCTCCTGAGTTCAAACCCTAGTACCACCACCAAAAAAAGAAAACAAAACAAAACAAAAAACCCTACTACAAATGTAAGCAGTTAATTTAGAGCAAGAAATAACTGTGCATAGTCTTTTATTTGTCTTCTTATTTATCAAGAGTATTTTCTCCTCTTTCCCTTGACATTGTTCATTGAGATAAGCTTGCGAAATTGCTCAGCCCCTGTGTCCTTTACACAGGTGGGTGTGTGTCTCTGTACCCTGTGCCATCCTTACTTTGTTGAAGTGGAGAAGTGCCACTCCACCACCAATGAGTGTCTCCCTTCAAAGCCATCCTGTCCTCTAGATTTCCCATTCACGCATTCCCTCCTTCTGTGCCAATGGTTGCTGGGCATCACTGGTGTCCCCACCACTGGGCTACAAAGTGAAGCTAAAAAGTAGGACTTAGCATGTAGGAGAGTAATACCTGGTGAAAGTCACTAATGGCTGCAGGAAGTGCCTCAGAAAAGGACCCATGTCACCTGGAGCACAGAGCTTTCCAACAAGCCTCAGTCCTGGAGCAGAGGTCTGGAGTGTGAGTAGGAGAAGCTTTCTGAGCCTGGTGAAGTGAAAAACCAACCAAAATAAGCAGGGTCCGAATGCCATGATCTCTTTATAGGGAGGGAAGAAGAAGGAGAGACCTGTTTACACAGTGCTTACTGGAGCACTGGAGGAGCCTGGCAGAGCTATGTCACCATGCACAGTGGTGGGAGTAGGCAAGGCCTGAGATAGGAAATGGCCCTATCAGGGTTTTCTCCATATTCTCTGGAGTAGTTTGCAGTGAACTTGTTTCACTTTTGTAATTTAAAAGTTAAATAAAGTGCTTCTACACTTAATATTTTGGTACTTATAGACTTTTTTCTGAAAATAGTATTGTTATAAGATTTTGGTAGGGTCTTTTTGGCAGTACTGGGATTTGAACTTAGCCTCATGCTTGCTTGACAGGTGCTGTACCACTTGAGCCGTGCTTCCAGCCCTGTTTTGCTTTAGTTTACTTTTTCAGACAGGGTCTCACTCTTTTGCCCTGCTGGTGTCAGATCACAATCATCCTATCTCCAGTTCCTGAGTAGCTGGGATTATATGTGGGCCACCATGTCTGGCGTTTGTGTCGTCGTTGTTGTTTGTTTGTTATGAGATGGATTCTGCCTAACTTTTTGTCCAGGCTGGCCTCAATTCGTGATTCCCCATGATGCTTCCCAAGTAGCTGGGATTACTGGTGTGTACTTCCATACCTTACCCAGTACTATATTTTTAAACCCTCCTAATTTTAATGTTATGTTATGAACACATTTTGTTAGTGATTAGTGCCATTTTATCAAGTAGCTATATCATTTGCTTATGTATTCCTGTTTGGGGGCCTTTAGTTTATTTCCATATTCTACTGTGTAAATAATGCTGCAACTGTACACACAGAGCTTTTTTCTGTATTTAGGGTATTTCCCTCTCAGGTAAGGTATCAGTTTGAATATTCCAGGTACCAGAATAAAATAATGACTTTGGTTTACTTACAGCCATGGGGCTCTAATTGGAAGGTTATTTGAGGTCCAGAGAAGTGACAGCTGGAAAACCAGGGGTCAGAACAGCTGCTGTCCCTGGATGAGAATAGCCTGAATCAAATGCTGACATCAGAGTTGCTAAGTGCATCCCCTATCTCTAGTCATCTCTTCCTCTCTTGGTCAGAGGAGGAAGTATCAACTGGCCAGACCCAGGGTGGGCAAAGGAAGACTCTGGCTACCTTGGCATCCCTATCAGGCAGTGATATGCTACTTCCTGGCAGGCAGTCACACGGTGGAAGCTCCTTCAAAGTGGAAAACATCTGTCCATTGCGGGTAGATTTTCTAAATTGCTTTATTTAGACCTAGGGTGTGAGCAGTGTTAAGCTTTTTCATGTATATTGCCAGTATCTGAAGCTTATTTTAGAAAGGTAGATAAAAAGTAGCAGGTAGGGAAGAGGAACCTAGCATTCCAGGCTGCGGAAAATACAGATTTGAAGATGATCCTGACATCACCAGGTTTCTCAGACAAGAAGTAAGACTGTCTGGCTGACATGGAGGGCACCTGCCTGAGAGGCATAGAAAACGCAACCAAGAGGTTGGAACCAACCTACAGAGAATCTACTTGTGTACTTAGGTTTCCATTGTCTTGTCCACCTTCTGCTCTTTTTTCTTGACCCTTTTTCCTCAAGGCAGATCATCTACATTTTTGAGTGTCTTCATGGGCAGCTAACAACTCTGCATCTCAGACCTGGATTCACCTGAACGCCAAGGCCTGTGGCTTTAGCTGCTAGTCAGCCTCTTGACGCCCACAGCGCTGCTTACTGTCCATGTTCTGTGGATTCCTTCTTGTCTTTCTCCCCAAATCAGCATCCTTTTCCATGCTTCCTATGTTTTTCAAGTTCCAAACTTTTTTCATCCCTTCAGTTGTCTTCAGGGACCCAACAGGAAATGCTCTTTTTTTTTTTTTGGATGGTGGTACTGGGGTTTGAACTCATACTTTCTAGGCAGGCACTTTACTGCTTGAGCCCCTCCACCAGGAAACATTCTTGAATGAAGTGGGCAGCCACAGTTATGGCCAGTGGCAGCTAGAGTGCAAACAGCAGCTTGTTACTAAGGAGTGAGACTGAGATGCCAGGTCATCTGCTTGTTTATTGTTTTAAGACAAGACCAAAATCTGGATCCTTAAATGAAATCTCCTAATATTTTAATCTTGACAATAAATTTACATAAAAAAATACCCTGTGGGCCAAATAAAACATCACAGTATGCTATTCTGGGATCTCTTATTCACGTCTGTGTAGTCAGCTCCTGGGCCCGCTCATTCCAACTCTCTTCCCTCTTAATTACTTTCCACTCTCATTCTGTTCTTGGTTCTTTGTCATATTTATGTAGCTATTAGAAATAATAATGAAATCTCTCAATTGGTACAGAAAATGTATGTGATTATAACTTCGATCATATTTATATAAACTGTGGCTCATATCTTGGGGCTTTTGTATATTAATGTAGCAAACATCTGTGCAGCCATTAGGTGTTGCAAAAATAAATAAAATGCGTCCCTCTCCTCTCCTTAAGGAGTTCTTATTTTTTACCCATGCCTTTTCCAAGTGATTTAAAACTGTTTCTCCCCAGGCATATCTGGAATATTTTAGAAAAATGATGTTCCTCTATCATGGAGGTAATATGTAGTAAGAGGTGAAACTATATATTGTGGAACAATTAAGAAACTTGCTTCTAGAATCTGAGAGAAGACCAGTGTACCTATAGGTATTGCTTAATATTCATATCAGGAGCTAAAATGTCCAACTTACAGAAATTCCCTTCTCTTGGCCCTTAAGTACTCACTCCATCCTGTGCCCTGTGGTTGCTCATGGAGTTTGTGAAATGAGCATTAATTTCATGTGGTCAGAATTTCTTTTATATGTGACCACATCACTGTCGTCTTCCTGATTTTGTGTTCCATCTGTGGAAAAGCCAGTTTTTCTGCTAACAGCATTTATTTGGGGATCAGGAATAGGAGCAATAAGTTCAAATGCTGATGCTTCAACTAAATCCAGGCAAAATAAAGCCCATGAGAGCAGCACAAAATTGGAAAACCTTTACTTAATAGAAGGTGATTGATAGGGACTGACAGCCTCAGAGCTGTCACCGTGACCACTCAGAAACCGCCACGCTTAGGATCTGTAAGGAGGCACTGACTTGCTATCATCAGGGGGTCAAAAGTGATCACAAAGTACAATCGCTTTTTTGATTACTGTTTTTGCTTGTTGTGGTTTGGAACAATCAGATGTAATTTCTAAGAATGTTTCCTGTTCTTATTGAGTAATAATTACCCTGAATGGCCCTTGACTGATGCTCTGTTGTACGTGTTTGTGCATGTTTTCTGGTAATGTGTGCTCTCCTGTTAATTCATCTGCTTTCATCTGCCCTATGGGACTAGCACATATTGGCTGGGTTTGGAAGAACTGTCAATATTTTTGGGACAGAGTGTGTTTTTCATATTCAAATTATGCTTTACTGATACATTTTGAGTATCTGCTTATGAGAGAAAGAGCACCTAGCACCTACTTAATGTATTGTTCTAACCCAGCCTGGCCGTTTGGGAATTCTTCATTGCATTCTGGTACTCCTCATTCCCATATTGATTTTCCTTTATCTTTGTAAATTGAAATGAAGAATTGGATTCTAGTTGTCACTAAAAGTATCTAAGCTGGGTAAACCTAGGGGTTTGTGGTGGGTAGAATCACTTTATGTCTTTTCATATAGAAAATCAGTGGCTAGATGGTCATTGTTCCATCTAGCGCTGTAATTTTCTTTCCATATCTCTGTGAAGAGAATTAAACACCCCACTCTACACACACACACACACACACACACACACACACACACACACACACACACACACATATATTCTAATAAAGGGATCCAGGTAAGACTTTAGTCAATCTCCTTTCATACAGGGTAGCCAGTGCTAGGTTGGATACCTGCAGAATCATACCTGGACAGGGACTCTTACCTTCAGGGGTACATTTTTATATTGGTCAAAAAATATTTACATACCCTCCCTTCTTTTCTTTTCCTCCCTCCCTACTTTCCTCCCTTCTTGTACTGGGGTTTGAACCCAGGACCCCAGCTCCATACAATTTTTCTTATCAGAACAGAACAAGAAAGATAGGGAAATGTTTTGATGCAAGATAAGGAGAAAGCTTAGCAGGCTTAATATGTGTTAGCATAGGAAAATGAAGGAATGCAGTACTGGGAACTGCTACTCCTGGGTTCTGTGTTCAAAAGATTCCATGTATTTCTCTCTCAAGTTGGCCCTATAGAGCTATTAGTTATAGTTACACATTTAAAAGAGGTTTGTAGACTTCTTTTTTTTCTTTGCATACTAGGAATTGAACCCAAGGCAAACACTCTACCACTTGAGCCATGTCTCCAATCTGTGTTTTATTTCTGAAATGATTCCCTAAAATGAAATAGTTTGGAGTACAAATTTTCATGCGTATCCTCCTTTAAAAATTGTAATGATAAAATTGATTAGATGGTGATGCAAATGGTTTATAGAATTATTAAGTCAGTTATTCACAAGTCATTATATTTTTCTATGTATTAAAGGAAATTCAAATATCAGATTACTCTCTTGGCTGTCTAGTGCTTGCTACTCTGTTTAAGAGACCCTGTGCCCCAGGCAGTTTCTGTTTTGTGTTTAGAGAGTACAGTACAGGTTTTCTCTAGTATTAGCTGCGTCCCCCATCATTGCTTAGGAAACAATAAGCAGTGCTAAATAAAGTTAAATAGAAGCAAACAGTATTAAAGAAGGAATAGAGGCAAACAAAAACTTTTAACTTCTATTATTTTTAGAAATTATAAGAACGATTACGTGACTGCAATAACTTGTGACTCTGTACAAAGCATCCATGCCAGCTCCATTCATTGTTGTGTCCACTGTCCACAAGTAAATTCCTACTCCTGCTCAGTTGCAAAGCCATTCTTGCCTTCCAGAGAATCAGCCCGTGGGACACATTTTTGGCCATAATGGACAGATGCCCACTTCAGGCTGCATATGTTTGAGTGAAGTACAAGGAGTTAGAGAATGTAAGAGAATTTGTGCTAGTTAGAAAATAAATGGGGGGCTGGGAGTGTAGTTAAGTGATAGAGCACTTGTCTAGCCTGTGGGAGGCCTTGGATTCCATCCCCAGCACTGCAATAAAGAAAAGAAATAGATAATTTGTCTTTACCAAGCCCCTTGGAAATGCAGTCTTATAAGCCCTGGTATTAGCTTTTAAATAACTTTACTCCAGATGTTGTTGTAATAATGAAGATTTTTATCAGCTCTAGGGATCCATTAATTGACTCTAATAGAACTTGTATTTATTACCAATGCCTTGGTATTTGTTTTTCGGTCACCTTTTCTTTCTGTTTCAGAGCCAGACGATAATGGCAATTTTCAGTCAGTGAACCATGTTAAATTGCTTAGAACAGTTGATTCGGGGTTCATTTTAAATCACTGTTGGTTTTCTGTGGCCATGAATGTGCACACTAAGGTCAATCTCTCTGGATTAGCAACAAACTGATCTTGCATCGGACTTGGCCTCTATTGTGTTTCACTTTCTGCTGCTTTGTAGCTAACTGCTGCAAGTTGGTGCTAACATGTGACTCGGTTGTCCTTGAGAGAGCATGGACTGCTCAACAGCCCAGTGTCCCTGGAGTCCAGTCAGTGTCTCTCTCTTAGCACTTAAAGCAGTTATTCCTTTCAAAGTAACTTTTGGACTTCTATAGTCTTATTTTTAGAAATGTAGTGTCATTCTTGCAGATATGTTATCCCACAATAGTGGGAATTCTTTTTTTCTTTTTTCTTTT
Organism: Castor canadensis; assembly: GCF_047511655.1. Lineage (NCBI taxonomy): Eukaryota > Metazoa > Chordata > Mammalia > Rodentia > Castoridae > Castor > Castor canadensis. The sequence goes on along the minus strand of NC_133396.1, from coordinate 53,377,070 downwards.
AGGTCTCCGTTTTGATTTTTAAAGTAATTTCTTTACAGTGTGTTATCACATACATACACGTGTGTGCATTTGCATGTGCACATACACACAGAGGACTTGATAAAATGGGTAGAGAAACAAGAGGGAGAGCCTCCCAAACACTGGGGGTTTTTTATACAAAGTTCAAAGTAGACTACATGTACGCACTTTTTAGTCATTACGCAGTATATGGACATGATCCATTGAATGATTTATGCTCTCCAAATGCTTAAACAATGATTGTCTATGAAAGACTGGACATAAAAGCTTCTAGAAGCAGAGTACTGCTTGCAGAAAACAACTTGAGGCATGCAGTTATGTTCATGTGTATTCCTTGAGAATGCCACAGTAGCAGTGCATAATTCATTCTGTAAAAAGCTCTGAAAGATGATCTTCAAGAGACTCAATGCGTTGTGCTTCCAGACAAAAGGACAGTTACTATGACAATAACAGTTAAAACTGCATATATATGTTAGAGATCAGAAAAGGCTACAAAGAAATGTAAATAGTTGTGCTTAGGGGATTTTTTTTGGTAAAGTCATCTTAATAAATAAAAAGTTAAAAAATGTCTCAGTGAACAGTGTGAATTCTTAATGCCCCTGAAAATGCTGGAGGTGGTAAATTTTATGTCATGTGTATTTACCATAATAAAGTTTTTAATTTAAAGAATGAATAAATATTTGGTGTTTCCCATTCCATGAAATTATGACAAAGTTGGAATAATATCACTTCTAAAATTCCCTGGCCTCTTCAAAATTGGGTGTCACATTGCTGCATGTAACCATTTTTTGTAAGATGAAATAGAATCTTAACTATCTTTACATAGATTTCCCAAACCAAAAATGGTTTCAAAAACCTGGAGTTCATTTCAAAAACAAATGTGGGTATCGTGATTGTTGCTCTGTCTTATTCTCACTGTTTCTAATATTGGTAAGGTACAATTAACTGATACCAGTATGCACATACATCACAATATTGGTAATTAGTTTTGGAACCTGGAAGGGAAGTTTTATGCCTGAGATGTTTGATCTGCAGTAACTCGTCTGATTCTATTATCAGTCCTCTGACATGACACTTTTATATAATTTCAGTAGCACCTCATTTTGTCATTTCTGTATATCCTTGATAAATTAAGGGATGCCTTTTAAGCCATTTTTGCTACTCTGATTTCCATCTTGTTGGTAGATAATCAAATCTCAAAAAGAGGATGTGCTTTTCATTTTAGTTAGGCAGTGGTAACAGGCATATCTTGCTGTGACATTGAATCCATTGTTTTATATGCTCCGTTCCTTAGGTTAAGCTTCTAGTTCTTCCAAAACTTTATGATCTTCTTTGTAATCCAGACTTAACATTTTTCCCCCAACCCATGTTTCCAGTTCTGTTTTTCTTATTTTTACAAATGTGATTTGGAACGGCCTCTTGTGATTTTCCTCTTCTATTATTTCTAAAGCTATGTCTTTTAGTTTTGGTGGCAAGTGATGACTCCAATCAGCTTAATGGTCATAATGAGCTTAAATTTAGATAGTATTCCCTCCCTCCTATAAAAATGCCTTATGAGTAGGAAATACTCTGGAGTCAGTAGGTATAGGTAAGAACTTTCTCAACAAAGCCCCAGCAGCACAGCAACTTAGAGATAGCATAGATAAGTGGGACCTCATAAAGCTAAAAAGCTTCTGTTCATCAAAAGAAATGGTCTCTAAACTGAAGAGAACACCCACAGAGTGGGAGAAAATATTTGCCAACTACACATCAAAGGACTGATAACCAGAATGTATAGGGAACTTAAAAAACTAAATTCTCCCAAAACTAATGAACCAATAAAGAAATGGGCAAGTGAACTCAACAGAACTTTCTCAAAAGAAGAAATTCAAATGGCCAAAAAACACATGAAAAATGCTCACCATCTCTAGCAATAAAGGAAATGCAAATTAAAACCACACTAAGATTCCACCTCACCCCTGTTAAAATAGCCATCATCAGCAACACCACCAACAACAGGTGTTGGCGAGGATGCGGGGGAAAAAGGAACCCTCTTACACTGTTGGTGGGAATGTAAACTAGTACAACCACTCTGGAAAAAAATTTGGAGGCTACTTAAAAAGCTAGACATTGATCTACCATTTGATCCAGCAATACCACTCTTGGGGATATACCCAAAAGACTGTGACACAGGTTACTCCAGAGGCACCTGCACACCCATGTTTATTGTGGCACTATTCACAATAGCCAAGTTATGGAAACAGCCAAGATGCCCCACTACTGACGAATGGATTAAGAAAATGTGGTATCTATACACAATGGAATTTTATGCAGCCATGAAGAAGAATGAAATATTATCATTTGCTGGTAAATGGATGGAATTGGAGAACATCATTCTGAGTGAGGTTAGCCTGGCCCAAAAGACCAAAAATCGTATGTTCTCCCTCATATGTGGACATTAGATCAAGGGCAAACACAACAATGGGATTGGACTATGAGCACATGATAAAAGCTTTAGCACACAAGGGAGGGGTGAGGATAGGTAAGACACCTAAAAAACTAGCTAGCATTTGTTGCCCTTAACGCAGAGAAACTAAAGCAGATACTTTAAAAGCAACTGAGGCCAGTAGGAAAAGGGGAACAGGAACTAGAGAAAAGGTTAGATCAAAAAGAATTAACCTAGAAGGTAACACCCACACACAGGAAATCAATGTGAGTCAATGCCCTGTATAGCTATCCTTATCTCAACCAGCAAAAACTCTTGTTCCTTCTTATTATTGCTTATACTCTCTCTACAACAAAATTAGAGATAAGGGCAAAATAGTTTCTGCTGGGTATTGAGGGGGTGGGGGGAAGAGGGAGGGGGCGGAGTGGGTGGTAAGGGAGGGGGTGGGGGCAGGGGGGAGAAATGACCCAAGCCTTGTATGCACATATGAATAATAAAAGAAAAAAATGCCTTTATGCTGATTGGCGTGAATAAATTCCAGACCTCAGGCAAATTTTTCAGGAAAAAGCCGTTTTAGGCTGTAAGTGCTAAAGGAATGTATTTCTAACCACTTTGCACAGTGGAGACCACCAATATGATATAATTTTATTTGTAAAGGTGGCAGAAGGAGAACCAACTGGAGTGACCCTTGCTTTCTCCTAGACTGCTCCTCTGGCCCATGTCAAGCTGGACATCACTTGTCTTTAGTAATTAATAGAGTTAGCTATTCAAAGGCATGTATGGGATCTTTGAGAAAGGGGGGAATAAAATTACTGATTATACCAGTATTATCACTCAAAACGGACCCAGTAGTTTTACTACCTAGTTCTTCTAAGATGACATACAAATTGTGCTTGTCTACAATGCTCATTTCAAGTAAGTCCAATCAAGCATCTTTGGCACTGCTAACTGTTGTAAGATTGTTCAGTTTGTAAGTAACCAAAGGAAATAAGGAGTACTTTGATAAATTTCTGTTTAGGAATTCAAGGCTTTCTATCCAACCTTGCATCCCAAGGCCAATGTGTCTGTCTATTTTGAGTGCAGTGCCTTCTAGAGACATTGATACATCTTTTCTTCCATGTTAATGTTCAAAGTCAGGCTTAGGAGCCCTATTCCCATGAGAGGATGCTGGACATATTCCAGGCCAGGTTTCTGTGAACATTCTGTCATATAGCACTAGCATCACCCAAGGGGCCAGTTTGGTGGACTCTGAACAATTGCACATAAACCAATCCAATAGAGCTACACTTGGCCTACCTTTAAATCATGCTTTAGCTCTGTAGTGTCTAGCTCTGCAGTGCTGGGTTCGTCCCTGACTTCTCTGTACTCTTTCTCTCTTCTCTCTTTCCAGTCTCTGCCCCCAATCCTTTCCTGTTTTCTCTCTTTCTACCTTCTCTGCGCTTCTCTATCATCTCAGCTGAAGATTATACCCTTAAAAGGCCTCCTGCCTGAGCCCCATCCCACTCTTGCACCAGTTCCCATAAAACCCTGCCATCCTCTGGTTTGTTTTGTCTACCCCAGCCAGCCACTTTCTCTCCTTGATGAGTTGCAGAGCACAGAGCCATCTGGAAGTGTACTGCAGAATATAACAGAACATAGAAATAGTCCCAAGAAGCAAATTTGAAAAATATTATTGTATAATATCTTTATGGTATATTCTGCAACTTACTTTTGAAAAAGACCTGTTTTATCTACATTTCCATTATGGGGAGTGAGGTTGGGTAGGTTTTTGAGGCAGGGTTTTGCTCTGTAACCCCAGGCTGACTTTGAACTCACTGTTCTCCTGCCTCAAACTCCCAAGTGCTGGGATTACAGGCATGCACTCACCACACCTGGCTTTCCATTACACATTTTAAAGTTTGTTGAAAAGGGTGTGTTGATGCCTAAATAATGTAGCATGGCTGCTGCTTTGCAAAATTGAAGACCAAAGCAGTCTTTTCCCAACTCAGTTTCCATCTCCTCATTAAAAGGTAAGTGGGTTTTAGTCATCATTTTTTTTTCTGGTGGTTCTGGGGTTTGAACTCAGAGCCTCATGCTTGCTAGGCAGGCACCCCCTATCACTTGAGCCACTTTGTGGTCCAGGTTTTGTCCATCTTAGCAGTAAGAAGATCATTTTTCTTGTTTTTGTGTCAGTCACACTTTATGAAAGGAGGCCTGTCCTCCTTTTTTTATTTTTTTATTTTTTGCAGTATGGTGATTTGAACTCAGGGCCACATACTTGGTAGGCAGGTCTACCACTTGAGCCATGCCCCCAGCCCTAGCTATTTATTCTGGATGGATATCCTCTTTAATTTAGGACTTCATATTAGAGTAACTTTACCATCTTCCATGACTTTTATTAATAAAATCAGCTTTTCTTTCTGCAGTCATTACTGTAGGTGAGACATTGTACCCTTTCTGATAACGAGGTCTTCGGGGGTGGGGGTTAAAAATCCCTGAGAGAGACTCTGTTAGTAAAGATCCAGTCATGAAAAAGAGTAACCACACTAGGTGTTCCACTCAGATAAGGTACCAGACGAGGTAAAAGAGAACTTGATGCAATACTGTTGAAGGACTGGGAGAATGGAAAGGGAAGTCATTCAAAAATGAGTAATTGTGTTAAGCAGCTGCCACCCTAAGAGCAAAGGTTTGGAAGTGGCGTTACAGAGCACGGGGCATAGATGCCATGGCCCTCCTGGGCCATGCTTAGCTAGTGCCACACCACCTGCTCAGGGACAGGTGCCTGAGTTGATACATAGAGCCTGCCTTACTCCTTTGGGCTGCTGAAGAGAGGCTGCCACTGTCACAGCCACAGCTGGGCTCACAGAGAGACTGAAGGCACTTTGAGAGACACTGCCAGAAGCAGATGGAGAAGAAGAAAGAGGACAGCTTCACCCCTCTTCTTGCTTTCTAACCTCCTGCCAGTGCCTTACATTGGCAGCATGTAGCAGGAAACCAACTGGCAAGGGAGCCTAGGAAAAGTAGTTTGCAGATTCCATCGACCAGCATGATAGAGAAGAGGAGAGAAGGGCAAATGTGGTATCTAGAGATGACATGTACCTGGTACCTGGGCTCTTTACATGAGGACCATTGAGATGATCCATATAGTTTTCATTAAAACTTACCTGGAGTGTTTTCTTAATCTTTGCTACTTCTTTCATAATTATGAGTTTCTTCATGGACCTGTTGAACTAGAAAAGGATTATTCTAAAAGCACCTTTTGGTTAGAACTATTAGTCTCACACTTACTAGGCAGGTGCTCTACAACCTGACCCACTCTACCAGTCCTGTTTTGTGTTGAGTATCTTCCAGATAGGGTCTTCTGAACTATTTGCCCAGGCTGGCTTCAAACCATGATTCTCCTGATCTCTGATTCCTGAGCAGCTAGAATTATAAGTGTGAGCCACCAGCACCTGGTGGTTAGAGCCATTCTCAAAGTTTTGTCAGACAATAGGAATTTTAGAAATACTCCAAATGTAGACATGGTCTTTAACAGAAGTGCTCACACTAAAATGCATTCATCTTTCTATGATTGAAGACTACATATAAAAGACCTTACTAGTGGCACACTTAGAAATGTTACCAGGTATTCATTCTTTCCTTAGGCAACACATTAAAATATAAACAAGACACTAACCCTTTTCCCCTTTTCTTGGTCACTTCTTCATTTTGAAAGATTCCAAACCTACAGAGAAGACAATGTGATGAATACCTACACGCCAATGTTAATTGATAAATAATAAATATTTAATTTAGTTATACTTAATAATTACACTGATTTTCTCTGTTGTGTGTTTGTGTGTGTGTGAATTGCTATATCTTTGGAAAGTAAGCTGCAGATACATGATACTTCATTTCTACAACTGCAGCATGCATCTCTTAAGGACGAGGGCATTCTTCCACAAAGCCACAAGCACAGCATCATTGTTAGACCCTACAATGCTTTTTAGAGTCAAGAATTTTTAACACTGATATAACACCTCCCAATATTCAGCCTCTATTCAAATCCCTTTACCTAAATGGTGTGGAAGACAATTTTCTGAGTCTTTGAAAAAGATTTGTCCATCTGGAAAGATGTCATCTGAATAGAGATAAGATGTTTATTATGAGTAGTATGGCTAGTTTATTCTGGATTTGATTCTTTTATTCAATACTCAAATTATAGGACCCTTAAAAAATACCACCTGTCACATAGCATAAATTCCTTCATTTAGTAGCTTATAGCCATATACTAGCCAGCCACCATTATTCATTTTGCAAGAGCTTCTACACACACCATGTATTGGAGTATTATTCAGCCATTGAAAAGGAATGAAGTACAAACACATGCTACTGTATGGATGAACCTTGAAACTTTGTGCTAAGTGAAGGAAGCCACATCAAAAAAACAAAAAACCACAAACCATATTGTAAGACTTCATTTATATGAGATGTTCGGAATAGACAAATCTATAGAGACAGAAAGTAAATCGATGATTTACCAGGGCCTGGGAAGTTGGGAGGATTAGAAAGAAATTGCTTAATGGTGTGATGAAAAAGTTGTAGAGTAAATGATAGTTGTACAATACTGTGAATGTTCTTAATGCTAATGAATTGACACTTTAAAATGGTAACTCGTGCTATATGTGTTTTACCACAATTGGACAACAACAACAGCAAGAAGTTTCCATACATAATTGTTTTCATAAAAACCAAGGCTAATTTTCATAAAGAGTAATTCCTTTGCTATCAAGCAGCACCGGCAATTTGGGAAGGCTGAGGGGAGGATTCCTGGGTTAAAAAGATGAAAAACAGTTTTATACAGAATGTCAGTTCGTCAGTAAAGTGAATTAAGGAAACCGTGGGTGTAGCTCAGTGGTAGACCACGCTTAGTATGCGTGAGGCCCTTGGTTCAATTCCCAGCACACACACAAAAAATGGTAAGGACACATCCAACTTTTGAAGCTGCTGACAGGAGAGGCATTTCTCCAAGTATGTCCCTCTGTGCCACTGTCATGAAACAGGCAGGGGCAGAGCATGTGATCTGACTGTTGTGGACATTCCTAGGGTGTTACTGTGATCCATCAGCAAGTTGAAAGCTCTAGAGGGACTGCTCACTTCCTGGTCCCCTGCTTTCTGAGTTTTCTTTTTCCTAAAATTCTTTATTTGGATGCATGTGAACTCAACCATCAGACCTTCATAGGCTAGAAGACCCCCTGTTGAGTGTTCAATAAAGTTTTTGACTTTTGTCAAGAATGGTGACCAAATGAGGCCGGGTTAGTGGTTTTTGGTCTTTGCTTGCTAAACTTTTTCTTTCTGTGGTACCTTTAAAAAGTTCTTAATTTTCCATTACACTCCAGATTATTGAGGATTGAGGTTGAGTGGGATAGACAGGAAGACTACTGTAAGCTGTATGCTCCTGTGATAATGCGTGGTTGAGTTGAGGACGGAGGTGGTGGGGGTTGGTGAAAGGAAACTCACAAGATGAGAGGGACCAGGAATGTAGCTCACTGATAGAGCATATTGCCCAGAGTGCAGGAAGCCCTAGCCTTCATCCCCTGCACTGTAAAAGGAGGAAGAAAGGAGGGAAGCAGAGAGGGAGGGAGGGCGAGAGGGCGGGAGGATGAGAGCTGAGGAAAAGGGGAGAGTGGTACTGAAGGCTAAGAAGAGAAGTCCTTTGAGAATACCCTGTGCTCCTGTGTGCAATCTGCTTTCCTATGCATGATCACTTTTCTTGGTCTTAATACCAAGGGACCAACAGTGACTTATTTGTAAAAGATTTCCTGAGTCCAAATGTGAAAAATGTGTTTGAATTAGGGATTTCAGATGCCTAGCTCTGAAACAGAATGCTAGGAAAGATTATACCTCAAAATAATTCTTGCAAGGCACTTGTGAGGATATAGAGAAAAAGAACCTATTATACACTGTTGATGGGAGTGTGCATTATGACAGTCATGATGGAAAACAATATGGAGGCTCCTCAAAAAAGTAAAAGTAGAAATGCCAGAGTCCCACTACTGGGCAGATGTCCACAGGAATTGAAATCATTATGTTGAAGAGACACCCACACCCCCACGTCCACTGCAGCACTAGTCATAGTAGCCAAAATAAGGAATCAGCCTAAGGTCCGTCAGTGGGGTGGATGAGATAAAGTAAGTGTGGCACACAGACACAGTTGAATACTATGCAGCCTTAAAAAATGAAGAAAATCCTGTCATTTATGACAGTATGCATGAGTGCAGAGAGTATGATAGGTGAAATAAGTTAGGCATAAAAAGACAAATATTGCATGATCTCACTTGGATATAAAATCTAAAAAGTAAAACTCATTAGGGCTGAGGTACAGCTCATGTGGTAGAGCACCTAACCTAGCATATTAAAAGATAAAAGCAGTAGGGGGGGCAGGGAAAGGGGAGACATTTGTCAAAGGGTACAAAGTCACAGAGGAGTTCTGCTATTCTATTGTACTGCAGTGACTACAGTTAATATAAGAATTGTATAATATAAGAATTTGTATTTCCAAATAGCTACTGTTTTAGCAACTTTGAAATACACAAAACGTTATTATTGACTATGGTCACTCTGCTGTAGATGTTGAAATCTTATTTCTTCTACCTAGATGAGACTTTTTTGGCACCCTTTGACTAACATATCCTCATTCTCATCTACCCAGTAACCACTATTCTACTCTCATTTTAACTTGTTTCAGTACAGGGTATGTACCACCATGTCTAGCTCTTGTATTAAAATTAGCCTGATAATTTTCACAAAAGAACACGAACCAAGGTGCTGCGGGAGTGGAAGCAAGATAGCTGTGGAAGGGAGGCTGATCCTGCAGGAGGAGGGAGCTGGGTGAGTCTTGCATAGAAGTAGTTTGTGAGAAGTCTGCTAGCAGTCCTTGTTTATCTGTTCCTCATTGGGATCTGCACTTTCCCATGTTGCTCTGACATCCATCACCACACACACCATACCTGCCTCCCCTGATGTGATGGCAGAATTTATAGCAAAGTTCTGAAAAACTGGAAAGGGAACACAAAATGGGTGCAGGGGAACCAGTTGTGAATGGTAAATCAAGCCTCTTTAAGGTTCAGGATCATTTTGGCATCTTTTTACTTTTGGATTCTTTATATGAGAGGCTTTGAGAAACACACCAATTCTGAAGGGTGTTTTTGGTTTGATTTGGTTTTGTGTTGTGTTGTTTTTTGTTTTCTTCTGTTGTTTGTTTAGGTTTGGGTTTGTTTGTTTTACTTTTTTGTGGTCATTTCAGAGGGGAAACAATTACAATACAATAGTCGGATTGGCTGTTTAAATAGATGTAGCTTTATCGTGGCTCCATTGTGGCTGTTTGGTATCTAGCATGGGGGAAAAATAGCTATAATTACCACTGTCGTTAGATTTTACTGTCCCTTGGTAAACTGAGCCCCATCCATCATTCCATACGTTCAGTAAAAACTTGAAGTTGTTGGGTATACCCAGAGTAACAGTGTTGTTGGGTTTCTAAGGCTACACGTTGAAGAGCTACATCTTTGCTGTTTATTTTTTGTTGTTTTGCGGTGCTGGAAATTGAACCCAAGGCTTTGTGCGTGTTAGGCAAGCACTCTAACACTGGGTCATATCTGCAGCCCTGCCACCATTTTTTGAACTGGAGCAGAAGTATTTGTGGGCTTTATGGTCCATATTGTGTTTAGATTTCTTCCCTTCTTTTTAGAACTCTCCATCCTCTGCCACATTGCATCCCCACATTTGTATCTTTTGTCTGCACATCTGTCCTTTGATCACCCTGTCGATTCCTGGTGCTCAGCATGTAAACTAAACTCATCACTTAAAACCCCTCACCCCAATACCATAAACACACATCACATACTTGAAGCCAAAACATAAAGCCATCCCCTCCCTAGTATTTGTGTTGGGAACCACCATTCTCCTGGTGGCTAGATTTCTCTCACAGGTGAGCTCTTCCTCCAGTGCCCTCTGTTCCTCAGGCCATAGCATTTCTTATTCATGTCCCCCTTTTGTTCTGTCTGTTACTATTTTCACGTAGCCTGGACTGTAATAACTGTACCTACCTGAATGGGCCCTTGCTTTCATTTTTCCTTTGGCATAGTAGGTACAGCCACCCATATGATTGCTCTGAAATACAGTTGTTATTTTGACAGGTTATTGGCAGTAAACCTTGTAGAACTCCAGCCTTCCCCTAGAACACACACAGTCCTCAGCTCTGGACCTTCCAACTCTCCTACCTTTTGTCACATCTGCCACTTTGTTCCTGTACCCCTATGAGAACCTTCCATGTGAGCCAACCCAGTTATTTCCACTCCTCCAAACCTACTGCACCTTTTTAGTATTTCCTCACACTGGAAGCCTCCCCACAGACCTGTTTCATATCAAATCTTCCTCCAACTCCATTGCAGTGTTGTCTTATGGCTAATACACAGTGTGTAATTTTACTCTTCCAATTTATTTAAGTCCTATGAACTTAAGGACCTTTGGGAACAGAGTCATGCCTCCTTCTCTGCATTCACTGGGGCAGGTACAGAAACAAGTGAGACTAGTGGAAGCATCCAACCTGAGATCCTACCTCACCTGGGTCAGTCCCTGGTGACTGTTGCCAGGTATCATTGTGGACAGTGCAGGCTCTACTGCTTTTTCAGGAAGAGACAGAAGCCTCAAGTTCCATGTAAAATTGCTTGATTTTTTAAAAAATTCTCACATCATACCTTAAAGGCAGTGGCCACCACAGGAACATGTTTCCTTAAGATTATAATGTAAAGACCATTTTGTATACAATGTGGATATGAAATATTAATATATTCAGTGTACAAACACAACATAGTGTAGAAATTCTACCTTTCAGGATGTTTGGGATCTATAAGAGTGGCTTTACCGGAAAACTAGGAATTGAACGCTTATCCTATGAATTTGAGGTTTAGACAATAGGAGAAAAATATACTAGTGTTTATCACTTTTTCCTTTCATGGATGAATTTAGTAATAAACTTGTTAATCAGCGTAAACAGATGTCTTTAATATCTTGTTATTTTCATTTTCTGAAAATTTTCAATAAACAAAATTCTAACTAGAATTTTACCAGACTGACATTTAAGGGCAGGTCTGTTTTGTATGCCTATTAAATCTTTTTCTTCTTTTTTTTTTTTTTTAAGTCAGCAATCCAGGGTGAATGGGTATTAAATCTTGAGAGAATCTGTATGTTGGGGAATTTCGCAGGCCTTTCCTTAGTTGGATGAATGAGAGAGGGTCACAGGAGGGAATGAAGCAGTCACCCCGCTTGATGGGCTGAGAAAACAGGAGGAACTGGCCTCGGCAGGTGTGCAGAACATTCCCACACAGGTGCAGATTCCAAATGAATGATTATTTATTACATTTGGGCTCCTGTGACATAGTCATCTGTCATCTACTCATCATATTTCTACTGAGTCCCTTCAGCTATGCTGAGTAGGTGGGGTAGGGGGGAACACCCCAAGGTGCATTAGCCTCAGAGTTCCACCTTCAGGTTGCTTAAAGTCACTTGAGAGAAAGAAGCATCACAGTCACAGGCATGCCCCATAAAATATGATTAGTGTTTCTTGGTTCCTTAATGACCAATTTCAAATGCTAATAATAGTAATAAGAATAAGCAGTTTCCCTGGAGTTTTCAAAGGATACATAATATCTTGCTTGGTCTTTCCATCAACACTATGGGAAAGTTTGATTCCAGTCTTGTCTGTCTTTGTATTTGTGATGAGAAAAACCAGATTCCTAGCTCTTAGAGAAGACATTTCTGAGCAGAGGCCGATCAACTGAGTAGGGATCTGGAACCAGGGCACCCTTTCTACTATGTTTAAGTTCCTGTTTATTTTCTTGATTGGGTTGTTTGTTTTTGGAAGCACCTTTATTAGTAATTTAATCACAGATGAGCAGAGAGAGGGACTGAAAATACTTCTTTTATTCTTGTGTGCAGTGGGGTACCAAGGTTGTACAATGTCAGATCCTGGGATTTATGAGATGGAGTCATTCTTGGGAGATTAAATAGTCTTACGTGGATTCTCAGGCTTTGCTACTCAAATAGCTGGGCTCCACACATAGGGAAGCCAATTCAAAGGGTCTTTGGCCTTGCAGTTGGATTTTAACAAATACCCCTAGATGATCCTGAAAGAGGTGGTCCTTAGAAACTCTTCTTTGGAAAGTAGAGGTGTACTAGGGGAGAGAAGACAGTAAACAAAACATAACTGCTAAATAGAGTGGCCATGCTAAAGGCCAGAGTATTCCAGGACTTCAGGGTGAGAGCTCATTCTGATTCCAGCCACTGTGATCAGAAGGCATGTGAGTTACTGCAGGAAGAAATGGGTAGGATTTGGCCACTTTGAAATGAATAAGGAATTTGAGGGCAAGGGAGGGAGTAGAATGAACTGAAGCACCAAGGCAGGCAAGGGCAGTGAATCTTCTGAAACCCTTAAGTGGCACCCCAGGGCTCTGAGAATGAAGTATAAGCTCCTTAGCAATTTCCATAGCCAAACAGGACCTAGTCTTAGACAGAATCTCTCCTTTTTTTCCTTCCTCAGTTCCCCCTCCCTTGGCCACGCTATATCCTTGACCCCCAATACACCCATCTTCCTTCTCTTTCCCCCAGGGACTATGGTCTAGTCCTCTAGAACCAGTCACCACACCCCTTCCTATGACTTAGGACCTTTGTACATATTCCTACCTCTACCCAGAACACCTACCCATTCTAGTCCTCGTTTCTTTGTGCTAAATGGTGGCTCCAGACCAGCTTATTTATACCTAGCCTCTGGGGATCTTGTGGGAACACAAACTCTGTAGGTCAGGGAAAAGGCCCGAGATTCTGCATTTCTAAGTAGCTCCCAGGTGATGTGGAGTGGACACTACTGGCTCAAGGACAACCGCTGAGTGGAAGGGATCTAGAACAGCATTTCTCTACTTGAACTGCACATCTGAATTGCCTGGAAAGCTGAACAAATACCAGTGTCTGGAGTCCTCGTCCCTATAAATTCTAACTTAATTGTTCCAGCGTGTAGTAAATTGAGATTTTAGAGTTTGGCAGGGGGTTCTTATGTTGGAGTTGAACCAATGGCCCAGAAATTCTTCCCTAACTCTCTCAGTCTGTGTTTTGATGGACAGCTCCTGTCTTATGGATGCCTTTTTACCTATGTCCCTTACTGGACTCTTAGCTATCCACTCATTCAAGAGTGGTTTATAGACATCTTTTGTGTGCTATACATTGTTCAAGGTACTGAAGGTGTAAACCAGACCTGAAATCTAGGCTCAGGGAACTTATAGTATAGGAAGAGAACCATTAGTTAGCATGGTGTCTGGCATGGTAGACCCTTATTTATTGAATAAGTGAAGGAAGACACAAGGAAGGAAAAATGGAATGAAAAATGGTAGGAGGAGAGGACAGAAGGGGTTGTCATCAAAGCTATTTGAACACTCAAGGTGTCCTGTATGCCTGGATCTGGCTTGGAGTTAGGAGGTTGGTTGTCAGCCAACCCTAACATCATCTAAGTCAGATGAAGGAGCATTTAGGAGGTCCAGCCACAGGAGGGGAATATATTGCTTAGCATATATATCAGCAGTTAAGCAGAAGGGATTGACTGGAAACTGGGAAACTGCAGTAGGGGAGGGGATTCTGAAGGATCTTGTGAGCAGGATTGCCAAATGGGAAGTAATTGTAAGGTGTGCCAGGTACTAGAGAACTTAGAATAAGTTGTTCCCCTCCTTTGAAATACTGATGAGCTCTCTTTCCTCTACAACTTAAGCAAGGTTTTGTATTCTGGGAAACAGTCTTTTTGTTTTAATTTTTATGTTTCAAGTTTCTTTTTAAATATTTTCCTGTGGAATTCTCAAGTTTTTTTAAAAAAAGTTTTTAAATCTGTGTGTCTGTAGAGATGACATGCCTTAAAAATCTATTTCAATCCTCATAGGCATTGCCTAAGAATTTTTCTGATACGCAAAACTTTTAACTCCCTTTTATTTTCGAAGCAGTTAGTACTCCCCAATTCGATTTTATATTTAAAGTTACATTTTTCAAGGGGACGTTTTGAGTTGAAATAGGTATTTATTTAAATGTACTGAAATTCACTTCTCCCCCACTCCTTCCTAGATGTAGGAATAAAAATGGAAAAAAACAAAAATGATACTAAAGAGGGAAAACTATCAAATATCTCCCTTCCCCTAATGCTTCTCTCTTCACCGCCCCCCACCCCAAAGTATATTTACCACCCCTGTAAATTCCCAGTTAAAAGTCTATAGTCCTGATTCCTGGCATGATGATTTTGCACATACAGGTGTGTGAAGTTGTCTTTGGCAGGGGGGTCTCTAGCATTCCTGTTGGCTGTTGCTACCTAGCAGATAAGGTTCTCACCCTGGTTTACATGCAGCATTAGGTTTTCTGCAAGGTGCTGAAGCCTCACAAGAAACAAGTTTATAAGTCACTTTAGAAGGGGTTTGAAATGCTAATTCACAGCTGTTGACAGGTATGAATACCCATCAGCCTGGAATGTCACACCTATTCACAGTAATTGAGCATCCTTGAATATAATCTCTTTTAAAACCAGAAATGTGAAACCTGGTTGCTTCAAGCCAAGAGAAAACTTCTTGAGATTCCCACAGCAATTTTGTCTCAAAAAATAAATAATAGTCACCCCTTCCAGGATGTTCCCTTTAGGCATGTATAAATGTGTGTATGTTTCTGTACATGTGTGAGAGACCCACACCTCGAGTGCCTATTAAGGTAGCTGTCATGTATAAGTATTTTCAAAGTTCTTGAGCAGAGATCTAGGTCATTAACTCATATTATCTTTTTACAAAGCTCACTGGAGATTGTTTCCAGTTATAAAAATAATCAATTTGTGGACTGGGAGCGAGGTTCAAGTGGTAGAATGCCTGCTTTGCAAGTAGGAAGCCCTGAGTTCAAGCCCCAGTAACACTAATAATAATAACTTTAACAATAATATTAATTAATTGACTGTATAGAGAATAAACAAAATAAAAATCCATGTTGAGTATATCGTTCCAGTTGTTTTTCTGTGCACACATATACTATATATACTTTTTTTTTTTTTTACTTTGAAACATTTTGAAATACTATCCCATGTGCTATGGGGCTTGATTTTCTCACTTCTTAGAATCTGAAGTTTTTCCATATCTTCACATATTTTCCAGCAAAGTATCTTATAACTCTGAGCTTCTTGGATATGTGTGAATTATATGTACTTGCATGACCTCTTACTTAAAGCAAGAGTAAACTTTTCTAGCATTTATTATAAGATAGATTTTAATTTGAAAGTTTGGAACCTAAGAAACTGAAATTCATATGTTCATAGCAGTAGAGAAATGACCCACTTTAAGAAGTACAGTCAACCAACTACAGGTGGAAAATATTTGAAAAACAAATTATGTCTATACTGAACATGTACAGATTTTTTTCTTTGTCATTATTCCCTACATGATGCAGTGTAGCAACTATTAATATAGCATTTTATCATATTAGTTATTAGAAGTAATCTAGAGATGATCTAAAGTTTATGAGAGTGTTGGGTTCAGGCCCTGGGTTAGATCCCTACCACCACAAAAGATAAAGTACATTGGAGGATGTGCATAGGTTCTATGCAAATACTGTGCCATTTTATGTAAGGAACTTGAGCATTCAGGAATTTTGGCGCCCTGGGGGTGAAGAATCCCTGGAACCAGTCCCCCATGATACGCAGGTACTACTGTGTCCCATCTCCTTTTCATGTTGTAGCCTTTTGGATTTGCCAGCTGAAAACCTTTAAAGATACGATGCATTTTTCCAAAGATACGATGCATTTTTCCAAAGATAGCCAAAAATTATGATCACCTCTGTAGACAAGTGCCTCCTGGATTCTCAATTCTATACTGGGTAAGGAAGGGTACAACAGTGGTTGTTGCCTTCATGGAGCTTATGTTACAGTGGAGAGAAGGTAGAGAGACAGTAAGCAGTAGAAAAATATAATCATTACCAGTTATGATACAGTCTAGATAGCCAGAAGGACCTCTGGTTCTCCATACCCTTAAAAAGACCAAGTTCTGTAGTTCTGATTTTATTACATTATTAAGGTTGTCACTAGAGAGAGGTTTGAATAACATGAAAGCATTTAAGTAATGATGACAGGTGAATTAAACACAATACCATTAGCTCCATTTGAATGCATTATAAAATAGTCTTCAGTCACTTGTAAACTTGGGATAAGCAAATGTCATGGAAGATTCAGATCTCTAGAAGAAGAAAGCAACTACATTTGCTGCTTTCTTGTCTGAGCTCTGTCTTCCTTACTTACTGGATGATATTGACTAAGTTAACCAATGGCAGTACATTGATTTGATGATTTGTAAACGCTGCCCTCATTGTTCATTGGTGTTTTGGGTGAGATGATGAGATTTCTGTTTCTTAGTCATTCTCCCTCACTCCAGCGCAAACCTCAATCCACTTCGCCCAGTTTCCATTATGGAGCAGAAAAGGCTGCTTATGGCCTGGTTTATTTACCTAATAAACTGGCTCTTGTATTGCCTGGGAAATGCTAAAATTTTTTAGCCAAGAAATCCTAGTAACAAGCAAACAGAGGTTCAGCAGTCAGGTCTGAAGAAACAACAAAATGAAGGTCAGCTAATATCACCATTATTCTCCTTCCTGGTGGCCATGACAGCACTGGGGTTTATTTGAAGATCCCAGACTTCGAATCATTGCTTGCATTGTTAGCCGCCCAAGTATTTTAGGCTGTGCCAACAGTTTCAGATATTAATGTATTCTAGAGATCAGTGAATGAAGAATTCCTCTGCACTTTTTTCCTTTTTAATTTTTTTTCCTTTCCATACACTTTGTTTGCAGTGTCTTTGTCTGCCAGACGTTGCTGGGCATTTCTAATGAGAAAGCAAAGAATTGTAGAAGGAAAAAGGCAAAGAGGGGGAGGGAGAGAGAACAGGGAGAAAAACAGGGCGTGTTTAGCAGTTTAACAGTAAGGTGACATTTTTACAAGCTAGTCAGGTGCACAGGACTCATTGGGGAAAACAGCCTTGGCGATGCAAATTCAGAAGAGAAAGCACATTTTGGGCAATGTCTAACTCATTGATTAGCTGCTTGCAACAAAAACGCACTTTTATTTCTGAACATCATTTTCCCGGCAGGATACCCGGCCTTGGTGCTGCTTTGGTATTCATTCCAGCTTCATTATTGCAGCCACCTCACAACCCACCCTGGGCAGCTGCTAAAAGGGGGAAAAATTAAAGCGATTCATACTCCCGGTGACTTACTGCTGCAGAATAATTGGTTTCTGTTTGCAAAGAACATTATCACAGCAAAGCTCAGAAAACAGAAAGGCCTGTCTGAGAGAGGGTTTCTGGAGGTAGGGTAGAAGACGGCTGCAGGGAGAGGGCAAGGAGGGATGTGAAAAATCACCTTTCTAAGAAGGCAATTAGGTAATAATTAATTTTTTAATATTGTTCCATACAATAATTTGTCCATAGTGATATATATGTCCAGGGATGCTGGATTTTTAGCATGTCCTTTGATACCTCGTGGAAATGTTAATGAGACTAAACCAGTTAAAGAGCTCTTTAGACAGCGCAGTGCTTTGGGGGAAGGCTGGAATGAAATGCAGACCCTCTGAGGGCTTCTCTGACACACAAGAAGTCCCTTTGTTTCCTGTTTTATAAACCAGAGGCATGTCTAAAATTGCAGAGAAAGTGAGAGGGGGCTGAAGAGTTGGCGCCGGGGGCCTGGCTTTCTATATTTAAAAAGAGAAAAAATTGTTTGCTAGTTATTCGTGCCTGGATTTGATAGGCAGTCTAGGGTGTTTTTGAAGTTCTGAAGGAAGGTTCTCTGAAGATGTAAGCGGGATCTGTCTTTCACTTAGACTTAATTAAGAAACTTGCTGGCTTTGTCTGTAGGGGGCCCATTACGCACAAGCTGCAGCCCCCTCTGAATAGGGGCTCAGCCTGGAAAGTGTATACAAGCCAGGCCGCCTTTGTGTCTTGTTGCCAAACTGGAGGCAGGAGCAAGTGCAAGCGGGGCTCTGCCAGAGGCCAGCCCTTGTTCATACATGTGAACCCACATCCCAAGCAGCACTACAGCAAGTACACGGCCATTCCAAGGGACCTAGAACTAATGAACCTTTTTTAAAATGAAGATAGTAAACAAAAAAGGGGATGGGTACCCAAGAGAGTTTGCCTTGTCCTCCTGAGTCCTGTTCTGATGATGGGCTGCAGGGCTAACACCCCTGCTAGAACCAGGGGTGGCTGCAGCTTGGCTTCAGGCACTGCTTCACACCCACCTTGATCCCTCCAGCCCCGGTGCAGTTTTGCCTGGTCACTGTTCTTGTAACCCTGAGAATAATTTCCCCCTGGTGGGCTACTGTGACCTACCCTATTTAGAACAAAGTTTCTGAATGCTGGAGAATAAAGAACAGTTGGAAGGCTGTGAGCAGTGGCTAATCAGCTAATTCGCATTTCAAAAGGCACTAATAAGAGGTGATAAATTCAAATAAAGCCTGGGTATGAGTACGTTACTTACTCTGGAAAGCCTCCTTGGATATTCCCCTCTGTTTCTCCCTGCCCATCTCTGCCTTTCCCTTTGAAGCTGTTAGGACCTCCCAGGGTATCTCCACCTTTGCCCCTCCACCCCACTCTGAGCAGGCCCTGCAAACTTCTACCTTCCTCTTGGGGATGACCAGCTGCAGGAACCCCTGGGGTCTGCTGCTCCAGTAAGCCCCACCCTGGCCCTTGTTTACCTGGCTCCTCTGAGTCCTCTAGCTCCCTTCCACCTTGTTGGCTTTATAGTATCAATCTTCCCTTCCAAATAAATGATGACTGTCACATAGTCTCATCACTGCCTCTCCTGATCTGGAATACCTGACAGCCTTTAGCCAACCCTGTCCATCTGCCATTTACTTGACTGTGCAGGTACTGAGTTTCCTGCCCTGTGGGTGGCATTTAGAGCCCAACTTTGTGACTGTCTCAGTTAACGAGATTCCAAGTGGCTCTGCATCTCCTCCACTCCCCTCTGTGGCTTTTCAGCTCCCCTCCCCGCCCAGATCCAGATACCAGAAGCATCACCATGTTCAGTACTTCTTGTTGGTTTTCTTTTCGTTTCCTTGTGGCCATAATATGTATGTGGAGTCTTATCACAGGTGGCTCCTGGTGTTTGAAATCCTAGAGCACCCTAGCCCCACCATGTTCTGCCAATCCATTAGGAACTCAGCCACCATCTTAATTACTTACTGGAAGGAGTGACATTTCATATTCTGACCATGAGTGATGTGGAATTTCCCTGAACTTGAGCTTTGACAATTTGATGACAGGTAGGGATATCCTCCTTACAAGCCTAAAGATGGCCATTGACCCTGAACAGTATAACTGAGAACTGTTGAACCTCAAGGCTTGTCACCCATGATTAAGGCTCTCTGCTTAGCACATCCGCTAGTTTCTAGGAGCATCTTTATTTGACTGTTACTCAGATCCCAAGTTATTCTTGAAAGATTACTATTTTCAGAGGGAGCATAGACTAGAGGGCCTCTGAGGCCTCTTCTGGGTTGCGATGTGCAAATCATGTCCTAGAACCAGGGGCAAGTGGCTCTAAGCTCTGCCCTAGAACACAGACCCCATTTACCATCAGTCAACTGAGGGATTGCTGCGGGTAACTCCACACTAGAGAGAGCTTTGTGTCAGAAAAGATTCTTAGCTACAAGCATACAAACTATTTCTGACCACCTAAGTGCAAAAGGGGTTTGGTGGACTGGCTCAAGTGCCTGCCTAGCAAGCCTGAGACCTGAGTTCAAATCCCAGTGTCACCCAAAAAAAAGAAATAAAGAAAAAAGAAACCACCATAAGCGCAAAAGATGGGGATAAAAGAGAACTGTGGAGGGGGTGAATTCAAGTATGATATATTTGATACATTATAAGAACTCTTGTAAATGCCACAATGTACCCCCACCCAGCACAACAATTAAATAAATGCAAAAGGTATTTATTGAAAAGGTACTAAATGGTTTGAAAAATAAATCACTGAGAAGGCTGAATGTTCCAACAACAAAATGGGAAGGAACTGAGAATGGCTAGAACCATAACCACAATCCTATCCCAGAACCACCTTGTGGTGGATCTCATTGCTACAACTGCTACCCCTACTTCCATCACTAGCTAGCACAGCCAGTGCTGGACACCAGAGGCCATAGCAGGGGGTAGCTGCTGATGTCCTTGGAGAACCCATTCTGCCAAACTCATCTTACTTCTAAGCATTGCACCCTCCAGAATCAAGGTCCCTGACTGGTTGTGCACTAGCTGGCAGGGTGGTCAGGGATGCTAACATTTGGCCCTTTTGGCCCTGCCTCTTACCTTGACTCATATAGAAAAGTACTGCTCAAGTGTAAGAAATGGGCTTAGACACTGGGCAGCTGAAAAACTAACATATATCCACTGCAAAGTCCAGTTCCACTGGGAGTTATTTGCTGAAGGTGGACATGTCCTTCCTGGGCTCCACTCCTTGAACCTTGCAGCTTTTCCCAAGACCTGCTATCTAATTTGCAAGGCCCAGGGCAAAATGAAAAGTATGGGGCCCCTTGCTCAAAAGTACTGAAACTATCAACATGACAACAACATCTTCAGGAACTTCTCAGCATGGGACCCTGTGTGACTGGAGGTCAACACCCCAGAGCCATCACTGGCTTTAGGTCCTTATTGGTGCACAGTTGGATTTGGGGCTTTTAAAACCACACAGACAAGCTAGTGTATCAGGGTTGTTTCATTGAATTACCTATTCATAACTTGAGGTATAATTACAATTGTTCCTATGCTACAGTTAGAGCAACTGAGGCTAAAGAATGGTGGAGCTGTGATTCCAGCCCAGCTCTTCTGACTCACAAGCTCTCCTTTGCACATGTCATACTGTGCACTGGGAGCTCACAGAGTGGAGAGCTGGGTGGTGTCCCCTGGAATGTGTGCTCCTCTTCCAAAGCTGTTAGTGCTATAGATAATAGACCACTCAAATGAAAATTACAATTTGCTTTTCACTTTCAAGAACTGCTCCAGTGGAAGGATGGAGAGCAGTGGTCATTAGCTAGTATTTGAACCATGATCATGCTATAGTTCCTCAATTAAAAACAAAATACAGACTTTCTTTTGCATGCTGTGTGTAGTGCCAGCTGACCTTGAGCAAGTCATGATTCAGTTCCCCAGTGTTTCAGTTTTCTCTTCATTTAAAATGCTTCTCTGCAATATAGGACCCACACCTCTCTGCTCCACTAGGCCCCATTTTCCCAGCAAGTATCACCTCATGATCAAAGCACACTTTCCATGACCCACATGCATTTCCATTTTGCCAACTCCTACTCCCCACTTCTTCCAACAGCACAGCACATAGTCCTGGCTTCCTCTCTCCACAGTCTGAGCCCAGAGCATGCTGAAGGAATGTTGTCTCTGCCTCCTTTGATGCTGCTCTTCCCTCTCCTTCAGTGTTGTATGTACAGGTCCTTTTCTAGTTCCCGGAGCCTTCCCAGTGCCTTACCCAGAGAGGCCCTCAGGGAGTAGTCATTCTTACTGAGTTCCTTCTCTAAAGCCTGTCTTGTGTCCACCCCTCCCCCTTTCTCACTTCCCTTCCCTTGATTGGACTCAATATGAGATTAAGGCATATTTTAAGAATATTTATGATGTTTATAAAATATAGGACTATTTGATGTGTTTTTAATTAAAAAATCATAGCTCTTATAGTTCCCTTTGAAAGCTATAATGAATTTGACTGTTTTTATTGCTATGTAGTGTTTAATTGATTTTTTTTCCCAAGTGTTTTTTTTTTTCTCCCTATTTTAAACTCAAGAAGGAGAAATTTCCAAGGGTTATTAGTTCATTAGCTGTTAGAAGGAATAATTGATCTGTCAACTCAAAGGATTTATAAGGATTTGCCTCACAGAATTCATGAAAGCAGTGGCATATGTTTAAGTTCTGCCTCAAAAGAAAACATCTCAGAAGGGGCTTCCCCTTACATTTTGCAAGATAAAAATTAGCATCTCTAGTGATGAAAGCCTCCCCCCCTCAATTTTTAAGGTCTTTCTAATCTTACGGAGCTGCAGCTGTAGTATTTGCACCTACATCTATAATAATTGGCTATGTATTTCCACCACCAGAAATGAATCAAAAATGTTATAAAGTTTTGGGGTTTTTTCCAATGTGTTTTTCTTTCTTTCTTTCTCTCCTGAAAGGAATGCAATACAACTAACATTTCTTCAACTCCAAATGAGGTTATTTGCTTTTTTTTTCTTTTTCTTTTTCCTTTTTTTTTTTTCTTTTAAGCAAATGCACCCAAATTGGGTTTGGTTCACAAAGGAAAGACTGACTGCAGAGCTAACAGACCCATCATTAGCCATCCCTGCCCTCTCAAATGGCCTGTCCATTGCACTGCTCACAATATAGGACTAAGGCCGTAAACAAGGGATCCAAGAGAACTCTGGACAAGAAGCATACAATGGAGTGGGATAAATTTCTTTAGCATAAATAGCAGTCTCCAAGGGTGACTAGTGTGAATGGATCCCTGCTGTGAGGGTCTCTGTGCCCACAGAGGAGATCTGTGGCTTTAAGGGCACTGGTCCCACCCCCTGGGCTGGGGAAGTGCTCAGTCTCCCCTGCTGGGCTTGGTCCTCAGGCCCCCTGTGGGCCTCCTCTTTCCTTTCAAGCTGTGAGTCCTAAGGAACTCAGTGACAGCTCCTCTTTCATTCTGCTGTGCAAATCCTTGAGCTGTTCCTAGTGCTTTCAAAAGGAAAATATAAGACATTTTACTTATTCTGTCCAGCGGGACCATGGAAGTCTGGTAAGAACCAGGGTTATTTGGCAATAAGCCTGGGGGAGATCTTCCTCTTTGTAATGCCTCGGGGTAGAAGTTCCTTGAGGTGACTGGTAACCCACATCCTTTACATCATGCCCTGTGGGATACCATCTGGGTACTCTTCTCCCTAGGACCTGTGTACTGCTGGCCCACATCTGGTCAAGTACAGAAACCATACTGAGAAAGAAAAGAATATGTCAAAAGTTAATCTCTTAGCAGTCATGAGCCAAAAAGTTGAGGTTCCAGGGTAAAAATGTATTTTTTAAGGAATGCACTTTTTAAAAAGAACACATGAACACAGGTTTAAAAGGGGGAAAAAATCCACTGCCCCATTCTTCATATGCCCTGTTCCCATCCCCACAGTCAGTTACTTTGGTTCATTTTTGGTTTTCCTTTTTTTGGTGAGTACATGTGTATTTCTAAATAATGTGCAATCACATTGGCTTCAGAACCCCCTGCAGATACCCAAATCCACAGATGCTCAAATCCCTTTATAAAATGGTGTAATATTTATAGTATTTGCATATAACCTACACATTCCCCCATATACTTTAAATCTTCTCTAAATTACTTGTAATACCTAATATGGCATAAATTCTATGTAAATAATTGTTACAGAGTATTATTTGGGGAATAATGACAAAAAGTTTATATATGTTGAGTATATATGCAATTTTTTTCTGAATATTTTTGATCCTCAGTTGAATCTGCAGATGTGGAACCCTTGGATACAAAGATCTTACTGTATTTTTGCACATAACTTTTTATTTTTCAAGTTTTACATCACCTATTGATTATTGATGTGACATACACGGTTCCATTCATACTTTACACATACTGGCTTCTTTTTTCTACTTCCACTGTTTTTATTGTTCTCTGTATTACTATTGTTACTCTAATATAAACTCTGTTTCCTGTCCCGTTGATTATAGACAGCCTCAACTTGCCTCACCTTTCTTCTCCCTCTTCTCTCATCTCTCTGTCTTATATTTCTATCACCTGCTGGTAATGTTTGCATTCCATTTTAACCACAAATAAGATTTCTATTCTGTAATTTTTAAGTCAATTCCAGAGGTTGAAAGCCAATTTAAACAGCTTTTATGTATGCCTGTGTGAATATTGCACACTAAAAAAACAAGAAATGATTATGATTATATTTCTCTCTGTGTAATTCCTAAGTCATAATCCCTATGTTAATCAAAGGAGAATGTTCAAATCTATTTTCTTTTATGTCACTGACTTTTTTTTTTAAGGGTATCTCTGTTAGTCTTTAATGGAACAAGCAAACAAAAACAACAGGATTTATTGATTAAAGTGATGTACTTATTTGGATTTTTTTTCTTTGATACTGGTTTAAAATCATGCCACATTTTAATTTGATAAAGTTTTTTTTTAAAGTATGTTGTTTTCATAATTCTTCTGAATTTAATTTTCATTTTTCTTGTTGGGAGAAAAAAAGCGTGTGCCTTTTTACAATGCCTCTGCTATCTTCCAACTTCTAACTCACTTTTTTTTTTTTCCCCAGTGCTAGGGATCGAACCCAGAGCCTTGTGCAGCCTAGACCAACACTCTTCCACAGAACTAACTCCCTAGCCTTTCTAATTCATTCTTAGTACTTGGAAGCCACTCTGTTTAGAAACCCATTAACTTCCTGTTCTGATTTGCTACCCACTTACACCAAAAAATTATATACTGCCTTTTACATTTCCTAGAGTTTCTACTTGCTTTAATTTTGTTGTGAAGTTTTTCCAAACTGACTTCCTCCTTTTTCCTGGAGATCTATTACATTTTCTATCTTATAACTTTGATTTTCTGGGTGTTGATAATTTCATTTTTTTCTTTTGTTTAATTTCAATACACATGTGGAATTTCCACATGGGAAAATTCACCAGGTAATATCTCAGAATATTCATTCATTCTTTCATTCTTTGGTTTGTTTGCAGATTTCCTTGAGAGCTCCCTTTTATTGCTATTTGTCCTGCTGATATTTCCATTCATTGCTACTGTGTGTGCTTATTCTGTTTCTCTGATCTCATGTCTTGCTTTTTCTCAATTTTTTTGACACTTGTTTTGCTAAACTATATTCACAACTTTCTGAAAAAGTGAAGTAAGTGAGTGGTATTTCTTAAGAATTCTCACATATGTGAAAAATATTTTCTTCCATCCTTATATTTGATATCTTAGCTGGGTATAGAATTCTAAATCATAAATCATTTTCCTTCAGGACTTACTGAAGTGTCTTAATAGTGTATGGTATTGCTGATGAGAACTCTGACTCTAGCTGAATTGTTTTTGACCTGTTTTTATTTATCTTGTTATTTGTCATGTTATTTATTTTTCTCTGGAAACTTTAAGGTCTTATATTGTTGCTGTTCCAAAATGTCAAAATGTTTGGGTGCAGGTCTTTTAGTTTCTAAGAGCTCTTGCTTGCTTGTTTGCTTGCTTATTTCATTTATTTTTTGGTGCTGGGAACTGAATCCAGGGCCTTACACATTCTAAAGCACATACTTCACCGAAGAGCCACACCCCAGCCTCAAGAGCTCTTTCTTATTCTTAATTAGTCCATTGGAATCCTTTACTGTTTTTATGGGTGCAATTTTTTTTCCCACATCTGTTCAAGAACAGTAACTAGAAGGCTGGCAGAGTGGCTCAAGAGGCAGAGTGCCTACCTAACAAGCATGAGACCCTGAGTTCAAGCCCCAGTACTGCCAAAAAAAAAAAAAAAATGTAACTGAGATTTTTGTCATGTTGTGTACTGTTTTCACATTCTCTTCTGCTGAGGGTGTGGCTCAAGTGGTAGAGCACTTGCCTTGCAAGTACAAACTCTAAATACTGCCAAAAAAGAGACTTTTCCTGCCCTTTGGGCTAAGATCAAATGTAGAATTATTTCTGTATCCTCTACAGTCAGTTTATCTATTTACATTATTTTGTGCTTTCTATGTCATGCTATAGGTTCTACTTAAGTGCTGCATTGATGTCTTCGTCAGTTCTGGTGTTCTAGGCCACAACTTCCTCCTCAGTTTTAGTAATGAGTGTAAAACCATTTACCTTTTGTCTTCCAAAAATTTGTGGAGCTCTTTCTCTCACTGATGGTTCTTCTTTGGGTTACTTTACTGTTACAGAGCTATAGTCCTTTCATACCTCTTTATCTTTATCTCCTTTTAAGTCATATTTTTTCCAGACTAAATCTGATCTAATGTCTGTTATTTCTATTCCTCCTAGAATAGATATATTCTTGTATTCATTCTTATAGGAATAAAATCTTAGCCCATATCCTTAGAGTTTGAGATTGGGAAAGAAACCAACTGTTTCCTTGTGTTATATTCTCATCACTCCTATTTCTCTTCTGACACAAAATGTATGGTATCTCTACTCATCAAGTCTCTGGTGGATGCTACCTGGGTTTCCTACAATTTAATTCAATTCTGATGCCATGCACCTAGAGTTAACATCAGCTCTCTCAGATTCAGGCTTAGTTCCACAAGACTGCCTGCCCCACTTCAGATGCCTGTGTGGACTGAATATTTGTGTTCTTCCATGCCCTCTCACAGCACACCACCCTCCTAGCACTTCCTTGAGTTCAGCAACCCCAGGTCAGAAGCCCTCTACAACTTGTCCTTTGGGTTTTTATGGAATTTTCATTAAATAGGCATGATTGATTAATTGGCCATTGAATGATAACTCAGCTTCTCCTCTCTGGAGATCATGGGGTAGGGCTGAAAGTCCCAATCCACTAATCAAAGTGCTTCATTCCCCTGGCAATCAGCTTCCATCTGGAGGCTGTCTCAGAGCACCCAGCTATCATTCTTCTCATACAAAAGGAGATTCTGAGGGCTTTAGGATCCACCACAAGAAAACTGGATGGATACCAAAATATGTATTTCTTATTATGAATCACAGTATCATACTTAGTAGTAATACAAAGTTTAGGGACTGTCCTCATGTCCTAGATAACATCTGGATTTCAATAATAAGCATCCTTTGAGTGTGGCCTACAATAGGCATTTTAGAGTTAGGCAGATATAGAAGTATATTCATAATCTCATAATCTAATGGGAAGCCCATGGTATAAGTGGAGCAAAGCTCAGACTTATGGGAAGTTTTAGAGGTTTAGTATCTGTGTTAAATAATACTCAGACTGGCTTAGTACCTGATAATCCTTTTCCTGAAAATCACCAAATGATCCAATGGAGAGCTTATAATAATCCATTCATTATTTATCAAAGATATTTAAGTGCAAGGTGCTGTGCTAGTTGCTGGGAAGAACGCAGAAGATATATGCCCTGCTTCAAGAAGCTTAGTTCAGTGGGGGAAATCATTCATGGATATGAATAACCTCAAGGTATAAGACAAAATCAGATCAGTCATGCAAGAGGAACATAGATAAATATTAAAGGAGTTTACTTAAAGTAAAGGGAGAGCTGGGCACCAGTGCTCATGCCTGTAGTCCTAGTTACTCAGGAGGCAGAGATCAGGAGGATCATGGTTCGAAGTCAGTCCAGAATAGTTTGCAAGACTCTTATCAAAAAAAAAAAAAAAAGAAAAGGGTTGGTGGAACAGCTCAAGGTGTAGGCCACGAGTTCAAACCCCAGTACCCCAAAAATGAATAAAGGGAGAGATTACTTCTTCCAAGTGTGTGTGGAAGAAGGGAAGTTAAATCAGACTTCTTTAAAACTGTCTTATTGAAAGAGAGGACTTGGACAAGTAGAAACAAAGGAGAAAAGAGGAAGGTGCTTGGGGAAATCCAGGCCACCAAGACACATTCATCCTAACTGGAACCAGCATCCTTCAAAGATTCTCATACTGCGTCATGATGAACTGGTTTCCTTTCCTAGAACATTGCTTCTGGCACTGAATTAATTGAAATATTGATTTCCTCTGACTGTACCTTGATCAGGTAAAGTACTTTTTTCTTCCATTACCTTGCTATCGCAGAACCAGAAAAATGCCAGCTTACTCCCAGTCTCAACACCCTGATCTGCTCTCCTGTGCAGGAAAATCCATGCCTTATAGTGCCATCTTCTTTCAGTCTTTCTCACTGCCACCCTCCCTGTGCTCTCTCCCTCCTCACTTCAGCCCCCTCCTGACTTTCCCTTCTCAAATACTGAGGTTGAAAAGTTAAGAGAAAGGGCCTGTTCTCTGACTCCTTGTCACAGGGATTCCACAGGTGGCCTGGCTTCATGTTAACAAGATGTGGAATGAGAAGTGACTAGTGTGAGGTGCTGCTTGTACACAGGGAGATCAGATCTTGTGGGCAGGGTGTGGGGTGTTCTCTCTCTGGGCACTTCAGCAAAGACTCTGGCATCTATTCCTATTGTCCTATGTAATCCTCAGCAGGCAGGTACAACAGTAGTGTCTTTATTGGTATTGTCCTCTCATCATCCTAATTATGTATCCTCTCAACTTGGTTTTCTGATTATCCTGAAAATTTTATAAGCTCCCAATACCCTGCTTAAAAAATGCCCATTTGATAAACTAGTGAGTGGATATTGTCATCTTCAACTAAAACCATCATAGATCTAGCATGTTTTGACTTTGTAGTCACCCACCCTTGAGTTTTTTGATGCTCAGTTCACAGTGACTATTTTCACCAAGCTGGGGGTGAAAGATTCTTCTTTTGTTTTGTTTTGTTTTGTTTTTGAGGTACCGGGGCTTGAACGTGGAGTCTACACCTTGAGCCATTCCACCAGCCCTTTTTGTATTAGGTATTTTCGAGATAGGTCTTGCAAACTATTTGCCTGAGCTGGCTTCAAACCAAGTTCCTCCTCATCTACCTCCTGAGTTGCTAGGATTTCAGGTGTGAGCCACTGGCACCTGGCTGAAAGATTCTATCTTGACACTTTATCCAACACTCTAGGTCATGATTTCTCTGTCACTATGGCTACAGCCTGGAGTTAGAATCTCTGGAACTGATCTACCTTTAACTAAAAATTCCTCTCTATGATCTGACCTCCTGCCATTCCCACTTTAGCCATATCTGTGATTTAACCTTAGACTGACCTTTGTCTCTTAGTCCTTCTCCATTCTCCTAAGCAACCCAACTTGCTTCCTTTCCATATGAGCCCCAACCCAAAGAGTATTCATTTCAACTCCACTTCCAGCAGCACTTGGTTTTCTTGTCCTTTTGACCTATCTGAGCATTAATTGTCTTTTAGGATATGCCTTACAATGTCCCATGATGGTACAGATTTCTCCCTATATCTATAAGAATATAACATTAGCTAATACCTAGAAAGTATTTGACATGTGCAAGGCACTATTCTAAGCACTTTAATATATTAACAAGTCCTCACACAATCCAGTGAGACATGTGACATCCACATTTTAGAAATGAAGAAGCTGAGGCACAGAAAGGTTAAGTGATTTGCCCAAGACCACACCACTCGGAAGTGATTGAGCTGGGATTCAGATAGTCTGTGTTCTTAATAGCTATACTCTATTTGCATTCTCTCATTCTATTCGAATCAAAATTCAAATAGTCATGTCAAAATATCTATGTGTCATTATATGGATATTAAAACATTTCCACAGTTACCTAATAAATGTGATTATTTCACTGTTAATATCACATATTGTAATTTATTAAAGTAATTCTCCACTAATATAACTGCAAAGTTTTTTATGAAACTTGTTTCTCCCATACTATTCTTATTTGTACTCAATTCTGTTGTGAAATGAGTGTGATACCATTGCAGATACATGTTCTAGGTAGCCATTAAATAGCTAGGTTGAGCCTGGCACTGGTGGTTCATGCCTATAAACCTAGGTACTTAGGAGGCTGAGATCAGGAGAATTGAGGTTTGAGGCCAACCTGGGCAAATAGTAAGGAGACCTCATCTCCAAAATAACCAGAGCAAAATGGACTGGAGGTGTGGCTCAAGCAGTAGAGCGTATGCTTTGCAAGCATGAAGCCCTGAGCTCAAAAAACCACTTGTTGCTCAAGTGGCAGAGTGCATGCCTAGCAAGCAGGAGGCCCTAAGTTCAAATCCCAGTACTGCCCCCAAAAAAAGTTCCACCCAAAAAATGAAAATAAAAAATAAGTAGCTAGGTTGATGGATTTTTCTAAATTACCCCACTGATTCCCTCATTTACAAAATACCATCCAGTAAGGCATACTTTCATAAATTCTGCTACATCCATTCAATGAGGCATACTTCCATAAGAGAAATATACTAATTTGGGATAGTGACACTAGCATTTTTTTTTTCCTCTACTGTCTTTCAAGATCATTCTAGTATAGTATTTAGACTTTAGATTCCAAAATCAGACAGTGTAGAGAAGAATCCCACCTCTACACTGAGACCCTGGGCAAGTCACCTAAGCTCCCTAAGCTTTACAAAAATGGGGATAGCCATATTGTAAATTGAATGTCAACAGATCACTTTGGACCACCATGACTACCACCATCATCCCACCCACAAAATTAATCTCACCACATCATATTGCATTCTCCTCCTAAAACAAGCACACATCCCAACTCACACATAAAACTAGCTCCAAAAATTTTGTTAAGTTACAGCCTTCATTAAAGGTTTCATATTGAGACAGAGGAACAGGTTATTGTATCCTCCCAAAGCAAACCTTCCCTGAAAAAATAAAAGTGAAAAGAATCACTACTGGCTAGGTGTGGTGGAGCACACCTGTGTATTCCCACACTAGGGAGGCCGAGTCAGGATCTCAGGTTTGAGGCTAGCCTGACAACACAACAAGACCCTGACTCAAAAATAAATAAAGTTATTCCTTGTTCATTCTTTTCTTTTCTTTTTCTTTTTTTTTTTTTTTTTTTTGGTGGTACTAGGACTGGAACTCAGGGTCTTGTCCTTGCTAGGCAGGCCCTGTACCACTTATGCCATGCCCCAAATCCTACTCACTCTTTTTTCATCCACTGCTCTTTGCCCCAGCATCCACCTTCAGCCTTTCAGTCTTTACCCTCCCAAACCATCCTGACTCAGGCCATCCTCAGTCCAATTCCTCTCCTCTCTCATATGGGAGGAATCCTACATTCCTGAGCCTCCAGAAGCAGAAAGTCAACATTGATCCTACAGCCTCCACCATGAAGTTCACTTATTAATATTGTGGTTGGGGTGTGCGGGGGGGGGGGTGGTGGGGAGGTTGGTTGCTTCCTGTTATCTGTTCCTCTTGTCAGAAAACGAGGGTTCATTTTCTGTCTCCTGCTCATGGCTACATTTATTTAAGTCACTTTCATGGATCTTTTTTTTCTAAAACATTTCAGGCTGTTCATCATCTGACTACTAACAGTCAACTTGACTATTGACTAATATTTGCTATGGGGAAGTACTTCTTATAAGGAAGATATATTTTGTTGCAAGAGATCTGAATGTGTTATTAATCAAATATGAAATTGTTCCTGTTGGTAAGAATTTATGAAGTAGATGCAAGGAAATCAGCAAGACCATACTCTCCTAAAGTCATCTGTTACTGGCTTCAGTGTTTATGCCTTTCTTATTCTAGAGAAATTTTTAAGTCTTTCAAGTTTGATTACCTCCCCCTTTCCTTTAAATTGCTTCACATGTGATGAGTCTCACTCAAGCTAAAGAACTCACTGTTTGAAAAGTTAAATGAAAATTCAGCGGAATGGGAATATTTATTGCTTCTAAAGAAGGTTCTTCATTGTAGATTATCCAGGGTCTAGTAATGAATGTGTGTACTATCAGGGGCCAGGGATTTAGGGGGATGAATTTCCCAGGGTTTAATCATTTCATAAGGCCTCTGAGTGTGACTTTTTCCCCAATAATCTACTTATCTCAGTAATTTACCCCTCCTACTGCATTGCAAGGAAAATGAGTCTCCCAGGTTGTTTGCATGATAAGTAGCTGGGAATTGTGTGAGCCTTCAAGAAGCAGCCCTGAGTTAATTGTAGCAGCCTGAGCTAATGGTTTCCCATGTGAGTTGGCAGGTTAAGTGAAGAAGGGGGTTTGAAAACCCCCTTTATCACAAGTACCATGCATTTGAAAAGCTGAAATCTTAAAAATGTCTGCTTCATGGAAGATATTTCCCCTTGCAGTATAAATGGGTGAGAAAAATGTCCTTGAGATAGGTTTTGCAAATAGCTGGGATGCTGGCTACTTGGAAGAGTTTGAGGAGGTTTCTGTTTCAGCGTGATTCCAGTGGATCACAGAATTTGATGTCCCTGCTCCCCCTTTTGCTGTTAAGTCAGAATTGAAAGACTATTCCTTGCAAAAATCCTAGTTAAAAATCACTTCATGACAAAAAAGATTAAATAGACTTTCTGAAATTTTCTGATGGTATTTTTTTAGATTTCATTTACATTTATCTGTGGAGTTTTTAATATGACAACTGCATCATCCAGCAAGAACAAAGTTTGTTTTGTTTTTTCCCCCTGGTACTGGGGATCAAACCCAGGGCCTTTCATGTGCTACACAGGCACTCTATCACTGAAGTACACCCCAGCCCTATCTTTTCTATTTAAGAAAAAATTAAGTTCTCTCTGGAAGGAGAGAACTAGACTGTTCTGCACTATATTGTTAAGGGAACAGAGAGGGATGCCTATGGTCTTAAAGTAAAAATGAAGGTATGAAAGGTGCATGAGAGGCAAGCAGGGAAGAAAGCAAAGCAGGGTCAAAACAAAGATGCTATTTTTCCCATGTTACCTGATTGTTAGGTAAAACTGAGAAAGTCACAGGGAGGAATGCAAGTCCCTGTGGGAAGGAAGGCCTTGGAAAAGGAAGATTGGAAGCCCCTGCCCTCCCTCTGGCATCTCTGCATGACAAGTTCTCTGCCAATCTTCAGATCTCAGCTCGCACATCTCTTTTTAAGGAGGCCTTTCTTATTTCCATACTAGGCAATCAGTTTACTCTGGCACCCTTCTTTCATAGCATTTTTACAATTGTAATTTCACAGCTTTTAATGGTCAAATTAGTTTCTTAGCTGTTACTTGGGAGGCTGAGATCAGGAAGATGTGGTTCAAGGCCAGCGCCAGCAAAAAGGTAGTGAGATGCCATCTCAACCAATAGCTTGGTGTGGATCTGTCATCCCAGCTGCCACAGGAAGTATAAAATACAAGGATTGTGGTCCAGGCTGGCCCAGGCAAAAAAGAGAGACCCTATTTCAAAAATAACCAGCGAAAAAAGGCTGGAGTCATGGCTTAAGCGGTAGAGCACCTGCCTACGAAGTGCAAGTGCAATGCAACCTGAGTATATATAAATAAATAAA
Organism: Castor canadensis; assembly: GCF_047511655.1. Taxonomy (NCBI): domain Eukaryota; kingdom Metazoa; phylum Chordata; class Mammalia; order Rodentia; family Castoridae; genus Castor; species Castor canadensis. Next base: position 53,343,595 of record NC_133396.1, on the reverse strand, counting down.
ATTTTAAATTACAGTTTTTCTCTCCCTAACAAGAAGTGAACTTCCATGAATGTGTAAAGACTTTGTCTGCTTTGGTGCACCATTGATATCCCAAAAACTGATAGGATCTCAAAAAATATTTGCTGAATGAACAGAGAAAGAAAAGAATCATGAATCTGGAAAGTAGAATGATATGCTGGAAGCAGAAATATGTGTGTGTGAAATTGTGAATAAATGAGCCTTGTGATACAAGAATGAGAAAAGAATGAAATTTTGAACGTCTTTTCCAATAAACAGATGAGTGAATATATCAACCAGGTTTCCAGCAGAAAACAGAAGGTTTGCTGAGCTGTATACTTACTGAGATTTAGACAGGAAAGAGGAAACCAACCAGAGGTTTTGAGTCACTTGGGGACAGAAACGTTTGATGCTTCTCCTCACCCAGCATAATGGTACAGCTGACACTCCAATGACAAAAGACAGGTTAACAAGAGAAAAGTGTAGCAAATTTATTTAATCAAAGTTTTACATGCCCCCACAGACACCTAGGGAAAAGCAGTAATGTGAAACTGCTGTTATCCATCCCCTTTTTTAAAGTTAAATATTTAGGTTTAATTTATATGTAGTAAGAGTCATCATTTTTGAGTGACCAATTCTATGACAACAGTATGTAATTGTACAACCACTACAGCAATCAAAATACTGAATGTTTCCATCTCCCCAGGTAGTTCCTTCATACATCTTTGTCTCAGTGTTACCTCCTTATCCTCTGCATCATCTTTGTCTACACTGAGAACACACCTTCTATTTAGTTATTACATCCAATCAAAGGCCAGGATTCTCCCATGATGGAACATCTCCAATAGATTCCAGAGTAGCTCCCTGTGGTCTAGTAACTTCTAAACTAAAACACAAGCAGTTTTATATCTCTGCCTCCCATCTCTGCCCCAGGATTGTGGCTGTGCAGGAATGGGAGGATTGTAGTCCTGACCAGCCTGGGCATAAATGGGAGACCCTATTTGAAAAATACCTGAAGCAAAAAAGGGTTGAGGGCGGGAGGGGGCGGAGTGGGTGGTAAGGGAGGGGGTGGGGGCAGGGGGGAGAAATGACCCAAGCCTTGTATGCACATATGAATAATAAAAGAAAAAATGAATAAATAACTAATCAAATCCTAAAAAAAAAAAAAAAAAAGGGTTGAGGGCATGGTTCAAGTGGTAGAGTGCCTGCCTAGCAAGCGCAAGGCCCAAGTTCAAGCCCCTGTTCCACCTAAATAAATAAATAGGCTACTTAAGCCAGGCATGGTGGTGCACACCTAAAATCCTAGCTATTTGGGAGGCATAGATAGGAAGATTGCAGTAAAAGGCTAGTTTCAGACAAAAAGACCCTCACTAATGTAACTAAGAGTAAAATGGGCTGAGAGTGTGGCTCAAGTGGTACAGTGCCTGCTTAGCAATCGTGAGACCCTGAGTTCAAACCCAGTACTGTCAAAAAATAAATTTAAATAAAAATAAAATAACTACTTAAATAGATAAATTATATCAAGTACAATGCCACAAAAGAAAATAAATAAAAACACCATATTAAATACCAGAAAGGGCAACAAATGTTGCTGGGAAAAGTGGTTACCCATCTGCAAGAAACTGAAACTAGACCCATATCTATTACCCTGTACTAGTATCAACTCAAAATGGATCAAGAACCTAAATATCAGACCTGAAACTCTGAAGTTACTACAGGAAGGAGCAGGAAACACTCTGGAATTAATAGGTATAGGCAAAGACTTCCTCAATAAAACCCCAGCAGCCCAGCAACTAAGAGAAAGGATGAATAAATGGGACTTCATAAAATTAAAAAGCTTCTGCACAACAAAAGAAATGGTCTCTAAGCTGAAGAAACCACCCACAGAGAGGGAGAAAATATTTGCCAACTATACATCAGACAAGGGACTGATAACCAGAATATACAGGGAACTTAAGAAACTAAACTCTCCTAAAATCAATGAACCAATTAAGAAATGGGCAACTGACCTATACAGAACTTTCTCAAAAGAAGAAATTCAAATGGCCAAAAAACACATGAAAAAATGCTCACCATCTCTAGTCATAAAGGAAATGCAAATCAAAACCTCACTAAGATTCCACCTCACCCTGTTAGAATAGCCATTATCAAAAACACCACCACCACCATTTGTTGGTGAGAATGTGGGGAAAAAGGAACCCTAATCCTCTGCTGGTGGGAATGCAAGCTGGTGCAACCACTCTGGAAGAAAAATTGGAGACTTCTTAAAAATCTAAACATAGACCTGCCATATGATCCAGCAATCCCACTCCTGGGGATATACCCAAAGGAATGTGACACAGGTTACTCCAGAGGCACCTGCACACCCATGTTTATTGCAGCACTATTCACAATAGCTAAGTTATGGAAACAGCCAAGATGCCCCATTACTGATGAATGGATCAAGAAAATGTACTTGTACACAATGGAATTTTACTTAGCCATGAAGAAAAATGAAATCTTATGATTTGCAGGTAAATGGATAGAACTGGAAAGCAGCATTCTGAGCGAGGTCAGCCACGCTCTGAAGACCAAAAATCGTATGTTCTCCCTCATATGCAGACTTTAGATCTAGGGCAAATACAGCAATGTTGTTGGACTTGGGTCACATGACAAGGGGAGAGCACATATGGGTGGTACTGGGATAGGTAGAAAACACAAAACATGAAAGTGTTTAATGTCCCTACTCCAGAGGAACTAATACAGAAACCTTAAAGCGACAGAGGTCAACATGAGAAGGGGATCAGGAACAAGTGTAAAGATCAGTTAGAGATGAATCAACATGGGTCATAACACATGGGTACACGAAAGCAATGTTAGGAATCTCTCTGTATAGCTATCCTTAACTCAACTAGCAAAAGCACTTTGTCTTCCTTATTATGCTTATGTCTTCTCTTCAAGAAAATTAGTGATAAGGGCAGAACAGGACCTGCCTGGAACTGGGGGAGGGGAGGGGGAAGATTGTGGGGGAGGTGGGCAGGGTGGAGAAATGACCCAAACAATGTATGCACATGTGAATAAATGAAAAATAAATAAATAAATAAATACCATAAAGGGAACACAAACACAGATGAGTTTAAAATAAGAGAAGGCATTGATAGAGCACTTGCTTAGCATGCATGAGGTTTGGTTCCCAGCACTGCAAAAAATAAGAGGATACTATTTATAAATTTATGCCAGTTAAAAGCTCACAAAAATGATCTTCCAAAAACTCTAAATTTACAAAATGATTTAAAGAGAACTATTAAAAAAAAAAAAAAACAGTAACTGAGAAAGAAATGGGAGATGTGTATAAAGAATCATCTCCTCCAAAATGCTGCATTGCTAGGTAGTTTTATAGGCAAATTCTTTCAGGCTTTCCAGGAAAAATAATAACCATGTTATATAAACTATTTCAAATACAGAAAAGAAGGAAAGCTTCCCATTTCACTTTGTGAAGTTAGAATAAGTCTGATATCAAAACCCAACAAAGATAATATATACACACAAATCTGTAGGCCAGTCTTGCTTATGAATATAATTATCCCCAAAAGAAAAAATTCTTTAATTCAAACATGAGCAAATTGAATCCAGTTTTCTATTAAAAGAATACAGCACTGTGCCAAAGCCAAATTAATTTCAAGAATGCAAAGAGAGGTTAGTATGTGGAAATATATTAGCATAATTCATCCCATTAATAGTGGAGAAAAGCTCCATGCCACTTTAATAGATACTCAGAAGGTGCCTCTAATAAAACTTAGTGTCTATTCCTAGGCTGTTGTTTTTTTTTTTTTTTTTAACAAGGCAACTCTTCACAAACTAGAAATTATAGGGTATTCATTATCATGCTAAATAATAATTATCACAAGCTAAATGCTACCATTTTCCTTAATGATGAAAAATTAGAAGATCAGATCAGGGACAAAGTAAGAATGTCCCCACTAATATATATCATTAATTTGGAAAAATCTAGCCTCTGTAATATGCAAAAAGTTAAATAAAATAATAAAAGGAACGAGACCAAAATTGTCATATTTGCAGATATTTACACTTACCTACCTGGAAATTTCAAGAGAATCAACCAAAAAACTAAAAAGAAAGCCAGATATAAAATAAGTATACAAAATTATTTTCCTATTCGGCACCCCTAGCCATTTAGAAAAAAAATCACAGACAACAGGTTACATTAATTATAGCTACAAAAACTCAACAAGAAATGGGACCTATGTTGGAGACTATAAAACAATCTTGAGGTTCAAAAGCCAATTCAAGCTAGCCAAAGCAAAAAAAAGAGGGAGTAGTTGTCATAATTATATCAAGACAGGAATCAGTGCAGCTCTGGCTTAGAACATAGTTCCTAAAGCTCCCAGGATTCTGTATTAGGGCTGTAAGGTAGTTATTGAAAGTATACACTAAACAACTGTGCACCTAAGGGAATATCATTCATTGTCACAGCAATAGATTTATGTAGCTAGAACATCACTTGGGGTAGTGGATAGGGGCACATTCCATCCCTACTTTGGCCTCACTCTTCCTGCAACAGACTGCATTTTTCTTTGTGGTAGAGACCATGGCCACTTGCAACCCCACATGCTAGACCCTCTTCCTCTGTGGATCTTTTAAAACACTAAAAAGTCATGGGGAGGGTTTCTTTTGAGTCTGTCTCTGAAGGGTTACTATGCTTGACTTAGTTCATAGTCAAAAGTTCAGGTAGAATATTTTATCAGAAGGATGTGCAGATTGGTTGGGGTGATGATTGCTGTAGGCAAATGTAGTCCCCAAAGTGACCATGTGGAGATTCTTTATTGCCTGGTGGGAGGGGGGTGGGGAGAGAGAGAGAGACAGAGAGGAGAGGAGGGGAGGGGAGGGGAGGGGAGGGAGGAGGGAAGGGGAGGGGGGGAGAGGAGAGGAAAGGAGAGGAGAGGAGAAGAGAAGAGGAGAGAGAGGGGGAGAGGAGAGAGAGGGGGAGAGGAGAGAGAGAGAAGAGGAGAGGAGAAAGAGAGGGGGAGAGAGGGGGGGAGAGGAGAGAGAGAAGGGGAGAGAGAGAGAAGAGGAGAGGAGGGGGGAGAGAGAGAAGAGGAGAGGAGAGGGGGGAAGAGGACAGAGGGGGGAGAGGAGGGGGGAGAGGAGAGAGAGGGGGGAGAGAAGGGGAGAGAGAGAGAGAAGAGGAGAGGAGGGGGGAGAGGAGAGAGAGAGAGAGAAGAGGAGAGGAGGGGGGGAGAGGAGAGAGAAGAGGAGAGAAGAGGAGAGGAGGGGGGAGAGGAGAGAGAGAGAGACTTAAATACCCCTCAGTGAGACTCGGCATGATCTGATTGGTTAGGATCTTATGGTTCATGCTGATTGGAGGTTGGGGCAGAAGGAGAATTCAAGCTAGACTTGAGGCAGGATCCTGACCCTGGGAAACAGAAACTTAAGGGTGCAGTAAGAACCGAAACCTCTAGGCGCCATTATTGTCAACAGTTGCTAGGCAGAAAAAATACTGACTACAAACAGAAAAGATTTGAATAAGTTTAGGGCTATGCCATATTCCCAACTAAGTTGGCTCAAACCATTTAGATAGATTTTCCCCAGATTAGTACATACATTTCACACAATCTGATTCAGAATTCAAGGGGATTTTGGGGGGGTGCTTCTTGACATCTCATTTCTCATGTTCATCTGGAAGAACCACATGTAGTGAGAAAAGCTCAGAAAATTGTACCCAATGAAAAGGAACCACCTTAGTTTGTATGTTTTTATCTCAGTGTGATTTTATCACCTAAAATATGGATCCCTTGTTACCACTAATAACAACTTTAAATTTTAAAACTTTTTTTCTTTAAAAATTTTTTTTTTCAATTTTTAAAAAAATTTTAATTTTTAAAGCTTTCTCTCTGGGTAACTTTTATATAACCCAGGGAACTTCCTGAATTAGGTGTTCAGAGACCTAACATCTCAACTCTTCCATCACTCAAATTATTTGAATGCTCACTAAATATTAGATTGGATGAGATTTCAATAGACATATAAAAATGTAATCTCTTCCCACTCATACTTATTATACTTGACTTCCCAACCAAAGACGGGTATTAGACATTGTAAGTTTGTCATTCTTGCATGTGTTTGGCAGAATAAGTTTTCCAAAATGAAAAGAGTAGAAAGAAGGTGCAAAAGATCTGACCTGGAAGAATTGGAGGTAGGGGTGGCATTGATGAAGCGCTTTAGCTCACTGCAGCCCATTACTGAGGATAGTGGTGACAACATACATTTTAAATGTAAAACTAGTTGTGGGATAATATTGAGAACCTAAAGTGGAGGGCTAGGAATGTGGCTCAAGTGCTTGCCTAGCATGTGCACCTGGGTTTAATTGCCAGTGGTGGGGTTGGAGAGGAAAAAAGAAAAAGAGCCAGGCATGGTGGCTCACATCCATAATTCTAGATACTCAGAGGGTTGAAGTTGGGGGCCAGCCCAGGCAAAAAGTTCACCAGACCCCATCTCAACCAATAAAAGCTGGTTTTGGTGGTGCTGCCTGTCGTTCCAGCTACATAGGATGTGTAAATAGGAGGGTCACAGTCCAGCCTTGCCAAAATGTGAGACCTTATTTGAAAAACAGCTAGTGCAAAAATGGCTGTAGATATGGCTCAAGTGGTAGAGTGAATTCTAGATACTCAGAGGGTTGAAGTTGGGGGCCAGCCCAGGCAAAAAGTTCACCAGACCCCATCTCAACCAATAAAAGCTGGTTTTGGTGGTGCTGCCTGTCGTTCCAGCTACATAGGATGTGTAAATAGGAGGGTCACAGTCCAGCCTTGCCAAAATGTGAGACCTTATTTGAAAAACAGCTAGTGCAAAAATGGCTGTAGATATGGCTCAAGTGGTAGAGTGTCTGCCTGGCAAGCACAAAGTCCTGAGTTCAGTTCCCTGTACTGCTGAGAGAGAGAGAGAGAACCTGAAGTTGTACATTTTCAAAGATGCCAGGGATGACTTAAGAACAAGAGTGTGTAGACATACACTAGCCAAAGGAAGAATAAAGAGATAGAGTAGAATTGTTGGCTTTTTTTTTAAAGAATTATTTGCATGTGAGAAAAATGCTGTTCTGAAAATCATTAGTGATTTTGTTTTATGTTTGCAAATGGTACTTTCTTAGGAAAGTAAAAGCATGTCTGAAAAGGAATGAAAATATGTAATTCATGATAATTCCTTTATAAATATGTATCATGTCTAATTTATTTGGCTCTTGAAATAATTGGGAAATTTTCAACTCTGGATATTTGTAAAAATAGGCGCCAGAAATATTTATCTTTTGTGATTTATGTTCTTGCTATGCCTAAATTTAAAGATCTCAACTAGATAACCACTTAAAGGTCTCTTCAGTCTAAGTGTTGAAAAAGTTAATTGATTGAGGCAAACCCAAACTGAGGATAGAGGACTTTACATGACTGTTAGAGTGCCAGCCTGAAGGAATGGCGTCTAAAGATGGAGGTGACCTTGTTCCACTGCCCAGAAACAAGAACTGGTGCAACCTGCCTTAAATGAATGAAGAATGAAAAATGAAGACAAAAGTAGGAAGCTCCCTTTTCCTCCCAAATTATCAGGGCTTTCTAGTAGAAATTCAGTTCCTTGGTTTGCTTTCCAGATACAGTAAGATTCAGAATTCTGTGTAGCATATGTTCAGAATTAATCATGTGATGACATTTGCACCAGCTGGAGTTGGAATTCACATACATGTGGAAAACTGTGGTGAGATAAGGATCTAAGAGAAAAGGTCACAGTGCCTGTGCTAAATGCTTGTTGGAATAGGCTTGTCCTGGTCATCAGTACCATCTGAAGACCAAGAGCATATGTGAACCCAAGATGGCCCTCAGACTTTGGCCCCTCTTCCCTCAGGGCAAAGGGAAATGACCTTTAAGGAATGGAGAGCAAATGAAAGTGAGGGGGCAGGCACAAAACACCAACAAGAGAAAAACCAGGTGGTAAGGTGAACATCTGGCTAATTGGTCACAGACTATAAATCCCCTCAAGCATCTTTCCTTCCAGCCACATCTGCCCTGACCACTTAGAGGGACCTGGGTCTTCCCATGAGTTGCAGAGGAGTATTTACAGGGCACAATGCCACTCAGGGCCTTTTGGTTTTTAGTGGAACCACAGAAGTATATCCGCTTACAGACTTACTTGGAACAGGGAAAGCCAAGGCAAGAGTAGAAAGAGGGAGGAAGAGCCTGGAAGGGCAATCAGGAAAACCTGGGCACTTTGTTTCCACTGCCTGAAACTTCCCTGTGCTTAGTTCCAGGGCTGGCTCTGCGCAAGAGTACAAAGGTTGGAAAGTTCCACTTTCTTCAACTCACAGTCTTGCACTTCTGTCCACTCCTCTTTCAGCTATTGGGGCCTTACCTCCTAGTGTCTCTTGCTCAAGAGCAAAGGACTCTAGGGAGTCCATTCCTGCTCAGATTCTGAAGGTAGTGTTTCCTAGACCATGATATTTCCATTTTTAATGGGGGCCAAGGAAGAGGGTGACCTTGATACTGCAGGAATCCACTTGCAATGGAATGTTAGGCATACTGAACCTGTATGTGCTGGAAGATACTGGGAGCAGAAGAGACTTCTTTTAACTCATCAGGTTATCCTCACATGGATGACTACTCTGTACATCTGGCCTTGTTAGATGCATGGAGTTAGCTTTGTTTATGGTAATGCTGCTTAATATACAATAAGGTCCTTGATCATCCTTTCATAAAGTGCCTCTGATGCATCCCTGACTAGCAGACACTTATTGAGTACATGCTGTTGCCTGGCCCTGCAGCTATGACCTCTACTCACCGTGTATGAGAAATCACACATTCTGAAATTAAAAGACTCACTCCTCCCATCCCCTCCATCTCATGTATGAAGGAAGTTTTTCCAAATCTATTCTACTGCCTCCTTATATATATTAGCCCTCTTAAAACTTTAAGCTTATTTGGCATTTAAAGTAGGCAAAGAATTAAACTGGGGTGGCAGGACAGTGGCAGTAATGAGAGTCTGTACTCAGTTATAAAGGCTGGTTTCTATATTTATTAAACTAAACTGCTGTGGGAGCAGTATTCACTTTTTTTGTTTTGTTTGCAAAGTCTGGGCATATACTATCAGGTAACATGCAAAGTGGTGTAAGGCTTGAACTTGTATGAATCAGGTTTAGATTTGTAGTAAAATGAGGCAGTGGGAATGCTGGCACTTAACATTAATGGAGGTGCATTGTGCTTTGGGCACCTTTTTTTTTTAATTTCCTTTATTCATATGTGCATACAATGATTGGGTCATTACTCCCCTCTTCCCCCCACTCCCTCCCTATCATCCCACCCCCTTGCTTCCAAGCAGATAATGTTTTGCCCTTATCTCTAATTTTGTTGAAGAGAGAGTTTAAACATTAATAAGGAGGACCAAGGGGTTTTTGCTAGTTGAGGTAAGGATAGCTGTATAGGGAGATTCCTAGTTTTGCCTCCATGTACATATGTGTTACTTTCTAAATTGATTCTTCTCAAACTAACCTTTTCTGTAGTTCCCAGTCCCCTTCTCCTATTGGCCTCTGTTGCTTTAAAGTTTCTTCATTAGTTTCTCTGCATTGAAGACATCAAATGCTATCTTTTTTTTTTTTTTTTTGGGTTACCTACCTATCCTCATACCTCCCTTGTGTTCACTTGCCTTATCATGTAATCAAAGTCCTATCCCCTTGTCATGTTTGTTGGGCACCTTGTGTATGCTTCATAAAGCGCCATGTCAGTTAGTTCTCACAGGCTCTCAGTGGGCAGGATATTGTCATTGTCCCCATCATGAGATAAGGTAGCTAATAAAGACACTGAGCTCTTCCCTAGAGCTTAGTATATGTTTCTGTATATGTGTTAGACTTCAGTAAAATTTACATTAAAAAAAGATAAGGCTATTGAAGCCCAGAGTTCAGTAACTTGTCTAAATACTACTTGTTGAGCACCCAACTAGTATTAGCAGAAGCATGATTCAGCTACCCCATTTGTCCTTCTCTGGAGCCCACATAGCCAATACTCTATACAGCCAGTCTTTACATTTGATTATAAATTAAAGTCATGCCACATGGTAAGAAGTTCATACAAATAACTTGTATTTATATTCTTCTACATAACAAATTCTTCATTTGGTTATTTCTTCACATCTAGAAATGTTCTTATTTTTTTCCCAGTATTTTAATAATTCACTTCTTTTATTTTCTCCCAACCATTTATTTCTTGATTATTAAGTAAATGAGTGAATGAGTAAATCATGTCATAGTGTACATTTTTAAGATAATGTCATAGGTTTGTATATTTCTTCACTTAGTTCATAATAATAATTAAATGCCTGCTGCATGCCCAGGACTAGGATTATAAAATTGAGTAAGATAGTCTTCTTTCAAGGGGCCCAAAGTCTATTTGGGGCAGACAGATTATTTACTTATTTTGCTATATTTTTTTTCTTTTTTGGCAGCACTGGGGTTTGAACTCAGCCTCATGCTTGCTGGGTTCTTACCACTTGAGCCATTCCACCAGCCTGGGATTTATTTTTTTTTAATTAAGTCAATAAAGTGGATAATTATTGGAACCTCCAGGTTCCAATAATTTGGAACCTGGAGGTTCCAAAATGAAATTTCTTTATGTAGAATGGAAGCATCAAGAAGGAGTTGACTATGTTGAATGAGAAAGACCTCAATGTGGGGGAGAGGAAGAGAAGACTTCAATAGAAGAGTTGACATTGACTTAGCTATTAACTGAGGGCCATGGTGGCCAGGCCAAGGCTTACTATATTAGTCTGCTTGAGCTGCCATAACAAAATACCAGATTGAATGACTTAAAAGCAACAGATATTTGGGGCTAGGAGAGTACTTATCATTCACAAGGTCCTGGGTTCACCACCCCCTCTTCCAGCACCCAGAGACTGGAAGTCCAAGATCAGAGTGCCAGTAGGGTTGGTTTCTGGTGAGAGCTCTCTCCTTGGGTTGCATATGGCCACCTTCTTAATGTTTCTTCCCTTGGCATTTCCTGTGTGTGCATGCAGAAACAGAAGGAGAGCGCTCTCTGTCTCTTGTTATAAGGACACCATATCTGTTGGATTAGTGCCCTACCCTTATGATCTTACTTAACCTTCATTCATTCCTTAAAGGAACTATCTCCAGTTGCAGTCTCATTGAGGGATAGGGCTTCAACGTACAGAGTTTGGGTAGATACATTTTAGTCTATAATACCAACCCTTGGAGATTCCCTTTTCCTCCTGATGCCTCATCACTGAGGTGCCCTGTATTCCTAATGCCTTTTAAAGAGTCCTTTCCCATATATTTTCCTGTCCCACAAAATCCTTCATTGTGATTCAGTGTTTCCAATCTGCTCCTTGATATCTATTCTAAAGAGTGCTAGATACCAGAACTCTTGTTTAATATAGCACCTGGCTTCAGATGTTCCAGAAGCACCCAAAGTGATCCTGATAGAGAAGCAGCAGTTGCTTTCCACACAAGAATCTTCTCTTTCAGTGATTCTGTTCCATTTCTGTCTCCTGAGCCATTAGGGCCCAGCATAGAGTTTTGCACATAATAAGAGCTCAGAAAAACATGAGTTCTCTTCCCCTTCCCCTTTAGCACCATCAGGCCTTCCAGCCTGGAGTTCCTATCTCACCCTCTCACTCAGCCCTTTGCAGACCCTGGAGCCAGATGAGCAAAATATGGTGGCAAACAGCACTGCAGTAAGTATGAGAGGCCCAAAACCTGAGTCAGGGCACAGAACCTTCATTGCCTGCTTTCTTAAGATGGAGAAAATAAGACTTAAGATTATAAATTATGACCAATTAAAAAAAGTTAAACATAATATCCTGAGTTTGCTGCAAAGTTCAAAGTGAACAGTATATATGAAGGTTCTATGCAAAATGCTAAGTGCTGTATTCATTTAAAAATTGAATATTTTTTGCTTTTCTATCAGCATTTTCTGGGTATATCATTGGACCTTCCCACATCTTTTATCTTACTGCAGATACATATTCCAAAGGACCTGAATTAGTTCTATGAGAATTCTCCAAATCTTTCTCATGAAACTGAACCATCTTTTTCCAGTATCCAAGTTATAATTTTTAAAAATAGTCTCCGAAATTCCAGATCTTCTGTGAAGCCTACCTAAACTGATTAGAGGCAATGAACAGCTTCCCTGGGAAGTAGTGGTTACAGTGTCTGTAATCTGCTTTTCTCATTACTTTACCATGTACGTGACCTTGAGCATTCATTCCTTCATTCTGTGTCTTTACATGGAAGACAGGGGTGTTGATGGCATCTACCTAGTATTGGGAGATTTGTGAGGATTAAATTGGTTAAACAAATATAGCCCTGGAATAGTGGTTGGCACTTCTTAAATGCTTTGTATTAGCTATTATTTTTCTTTACCTGCCCACTAGATGTGGAGGCATATAGCTACCATCTCCAAGGATTATCTAGTGTTTCAACCCAAAGTAAATTGTATTTAAATTTGCTTAGCCAACCAATACCCATGGTAGAAGTTATGCATTCATGTTGTGTTCCACTTGAATTTGTCTTGCAAATAGCTTATAAAGAGTCTGCTTGCCAGCCAGGTATAGGGCCATGGATTTTGGGAGAGGGTAGAAGATGTGACATTTGAATGTATATTGGTTGGACATTTGGGGCACAGGAACTGGAGAACAAATTCTGGAAAATAGCCCTAGAGCAGTCAGGGGAAGGCATATTGGCTCAAAAGGAAATTCTGTCATTCCCAGACCAGCTTGGGGTAGTTAAGGGAGATGATTTTGCAAGCCCTGGTGAGCTGGAACCAGAAACTGAGGGCTGTGCTGCTAAAGGGGTCCATGTCCAAGGTAAGAAGGGGGCTTCTTTTAAATTGAAGGACACTTCTTTCTATAGGCCTCAGAATAAAGCATGCTGAGGATTAACCATTAAAGGTAGCTAGGGAAATATATTAGTGCTTTCTCTTATTTTGACTGATAGAAATCCATCTTTGTGAAGCCTGTTTTGTGTTACAAAAGAGACAAATTTAATACACAGATTCTATTTTTATTCTAAGCTGTGACTGGAAAAAGCATTGTAAATCTGTGAACCAGGAACCCAGTTGGTTCTGTGTGCCTGTTGCTCCCTCTCCCGCCACATGGTGGTGACACCCTTGAGCTGCAGGAGTCAATCTCCATAGCCAGTAAACACTGAAGCCCCTCTGGCTGGCACTGTGGTAGGGATTGTGTCATTGACTTTTATGTTGTCCTTATGGGGCTCATACATTCAGTGTCTTTATTTGGCAGATGTTCTTCATTGACCCTGTAAAGGATTTGCCTGGTGGGTTAAAAACATCATCTGTCCACCTCTGGGCAGGTTCTGTACCTTCTGGCTTCACAGTGCCTCTGCTCCCAACCCTAAGAGCTCATTTCTGAATTCTAGTCCTGGTTTGGTTTAACTGGCAGTACCACATCCAATACTCAGGAACATGTAGACACATGAAAAAAACAATCACATTTCCCTTAGTTTAACTAAGGCAAGGCTGGAGGAATTCAAAAGGAACTTTTCCTTGGAAACAGTAGCAAAATATACACAAAAACATAAGTAAATGGATAAGTTCACTGAGTTTAGCCTGCAGATCAAGACTTAAGGATAAAATAGCAAGCAATGAAGACTGGTTAGCAAAGTTTACAGACTAACCACGGTCAAGTTTTTGCACCTCAGTCTCCAAGAATTTTGTAAAGCAAAGTTTAACAAAGATAACCAAAGGTTTATAATTTGTAACCTATATATTCAAGAGGACATGGGGGAGCTTACAATAAAAGATGTAAATAAACTCTCAAAGCTGTTAAAGAAGAAATAAAAAATGTTTAAATGTAGGAGAGAACATAAATAGAATGTATCAAATCCCTAAACTAGTACCATGTTAGAGCATTAAATTTAGTACCAAGAATAGCATCCTTAAAAACCAACACAAAAAGGGAAATATGGTGTGTCACACAATGGTAATATCTAATAGAAAAGGAAAGGAACATTTTTTTTTTCAAAAAAAAAAAAACAAGCTTTCTTCTGGTATTGAATTGAAGCATGTCATTTCATTGACTTTATAGAACACAATGAACTCTCCATTTGATGGCAGTGCTTGTTTAGATTGGTCCTACTTCTAGATATGATGGTATCCTCATATCTTCCCAGAATTTCTCTTCATATTCTCCATAGTTGTGCTTTTTTTGAAGCTGTCATTAGGTAAAGTGAGGAGACCCCCAGAGGGGGCATCCTCCTCAGCAGAGAACACTGGACAGCAATGACCCTCCCAGGCAACACAGATATACAAGCCTAATAAGAAAAGTGTTCAGTGCTATGGACTACGTGGCAATGTTTGCTCTTCTCTATTTCTCCTTTTCCAAATGGGAACTTTGTCAGGGTTTTCATCAATGGCCATATGTTAGCTATATTAGAAATGACTGTATTATTTATATAGTATGGTTGAAAAGTATGTTTATTGACCTAAGATAGGGACTTGTAGAGGACAGATATATTGAACTGGAATAAATTAGCCTAAACCAGCATCCCATTCTTGAACAGTGGATTTGGCCTTCAAAGGGGCCTCCAAATGTAGCACACTAACTACAGTCTAGCTTCATGTGTAAGCAGGTTGTAACCTAACCTACCTGTGTTCTTGCTACTAAACAACTGAGCCTTGGCCAATCCCAAGCTGAAGTCTACTGGATTGTACCCAAGTAAGGCAAAGGACAAGCTACACCAATCAAGTAATCTCTATCTCATTTGTTGTCTTTCTGGTTATAAAAGTAGCTCACCACATTACAAGGGTGATCTGGAGTGCTATCTGGTTTTGGAACCTTTTTTCTGATAAGTAAATTTTATTAAATTGAATTGGTCTCAGTTTGTCATTTAATGTGTTTCATGACTTTCTCTTCTATGTACAGTAGCAAGATGTGATTTGAGATTTTTCTCCTTTTGGGAGGGAAATTAGTACAGTTTGGGTTGCACTTGGGAGACTTGTGTCATGATAAACATACTGTTAGGTTATGAGATTGTGTGTGTGTGTGTGTGTGTGTGTGTGTGTGTGTGTGTGTGTGTGTGTGTGTGTGTGTGTGTGTGTAAGGGAAACTGTAGCAAACTTTTTCCTCTCTCTCTTGCTGTTCCTCCTCTATTCTAGGATTTCTCCCCAGTATCTTCTTAACACTTCTTAACCTCTGTCTTCTCTTGGAGCCTTTCTTTCTTGGTTTACCCTTTTTTCTGAGAAAGGGTACCTGAGAAGTAAATTTCTTGAGGTAGTGCATTCCTGAAAATGCCTTTATTCTACTTGCAGTCAATTGATTGCCTATAGAATTTTAGGTGGAAAAAAATGTACTCAGAATTTTAAAGGTATTGTTTACTATCTCCTAGGTTCCAGTGTCAATACTGAGAATTCCAGTATCATACTGATTCTTAAACCTTTTTATATGTCCTACTTTGCTTTTAAAAGCCTCTTTTAGGGCAGAACATGATCTGCCTGGAAGTGGGGTAGGGGGAGGGAGGAGGTGGCACAACGTATACACAAGTAAGTAAAGGTAAAAGTGATAAAAGGAGAAAGAAAAAAAAAAGCCTCTTCTTAGCCCCAGTATTTGAAATTTCACAAGAAGGCATTGGAATACTCTCTTCCTATTCCTGTGTTGGCTATTTTGTGACCCCTTCAGTTTGGAAATTCCTGTCCTTTCAGTTCCAAAAAACAACTTTATGTTGTAGTTTTGATAATTTTTTTCCTCTATTGTCTCTTTTCTTTCCTTGTGGTACCCCCATTGGTTGAATTTGGGCTTTCTGGCTAAATCGTCCAATTCCCTTACTGTTTTTCATTTCTTTGTCTTTTCATTCATATCTAGACTATTTCTTCAACTCCATCTTAAAATCTGTCTATTGGAATTATTTATTGCTGCTGTCTTATTTTTTAACTCCCAAGTTTTCTGACTTTTAAGTGGTATTCTGTTCTAGTTGCATAGATATAAAATATTTTCTCTTTTTGAGAATACTGATGATTGTTCACTTGAAGTTCTTTGTTATTTTCAACGTATCTTTTTGCTGAATTCCTTTTTCTGTTTTTTTCAGGGTTTTTCTTTCTAACTTTTCTCCTTTATCAAATGTCTAATGATGCTTGGCTACCATTAGTGTTTAAGAACGAAGCACTTAAAAGGCATATGAAAGTGCCATAGGCCTGGGTGGTATCATTGAATTAGGGACTTCACAGAAGGATTGTCAGACTTGGGGATCTCAAGTATTAGTATGTCAGCCATTTCTCTTTGCCTAGTCTATTTCTGCCAAGAGGACCTCTGTGATCTCCACCAGGTGAGTAGAAGCTTAGTCTTTAATGTCTGGGAGCCCAGCAAGCAGAGGAGGCAGCAATTTCACTGTTCTGAATGAAAACTTTTATTTAACCTCTCATTTTATCCCTTCCTTCCTCTGTGCCTGTTGACCACATGTTTTTAAACCTTTGTGATCAGTGTGTCATTTGAATCTTCCTCCTAAGAATATCAGGCAGAGGTGGCTTGCCTGTTTGTGGGGTGATGGAGGGGCTCTGCAGCAGAAGTCTGGTCTTAGGTACTCTTCAACTTGTCCCCCAGTATTTTAGCCACACCATGCCCATGCCTCCCATCCCTGAGCCTTTCCAAGGACTGATCACACTAAGCACTTCAGCCTTGGCCTGAATCAGTTGTTTAGGCTTCATGGCCTTCTGAAAGTCACTGACCACTTACCATTTACTTTCCATCTTCTAACTTTTTTTTTTTTAAGCAGTCCTGGAGTTTGAACTCAGGGCCTCAGGCTTTCTAGGCAGGTCGATGTTCTACCTCTTGAGCCACTCTGCCAGCCCTGTTTTGTGTTGGGTATTTTCAAGATAGGATCTTGAGAACTATTTGCCTGAACTGGCTTTGAACTGCTATCCTCCTAATCTCTGCCTCCTCAGTAGCTAGGATCACAGGCATGAGCCACTGGCGCCCAGCATTTTCCAAAATTTTATTGCTATATTTAGTTGGATGTTATTTTCTCTCTTATTCTTGTGGTATATAGCTAACTACCATTTCCCTCTACTGCCTTTAGGCAGAGTTTGGGGAGGGGGCGGGCAGAGAGAACTGTGGGTGTGCAGCTTGCCATGTTTAATGAAATCAGTACAATGACATGCAACACCCACCTCACCCTGTCCTCATTGCAACCCCATTTTAAAAATTTTGTCTTTTATTTATTTATTTGTGGTGGTACTAGGGTTTGAACTCAGGGCCTCATGGTTGCTAGGCAGGTGCAGTACCACTTGAGCCACTCCACCTGCCCCTGCAGCCCCATTGGGTAGATAGTAGTTTTGCCCTCCTGCATATATAAGGAGAAGTGAAATCCGTGTCTTCAAGTCACGCAGCTGATGAGTGGCAGGGCTGGAGTTTGAACCCACACTCTTCCCACCCCACCACACTTTTTCTGTTTTTCTGGGATTGCTCAAGGATTCCTTCTTGCCATGCCAAGCAATATTAATCAGGAATACATACCACACACAGTCCCGGGGGGCCATGTAGCTCAGCTAACGGCTTTTTTTCTTGCCTTTGTTCCCTGAAGCAATTATTTCTTTATTTCATTTAAAGGCTCGCCCTCTGCAGCTGCCATGGGCTGCTTAGAGTTGTCTGAAGGTTGAAGACGAGAACCAAAGCCATGAGCTTACAAGCTATCAAACTTGAAAGATGTATTGGGATGAAATACCACTGCCAACCGTCCCCACCAAACCTTTTTAAAGTGCCTTTTCTTTCCAAAATGAAAAGGAACCACTTGTACTGCACATGCATAAAATCATCAGGTCTGGCATGGTCAAGACAATATTTTTTTGTAACTGCCCGCCCTGACACAGTAGACAGTACAGTCTTCCAATGCCAAAATAACTGTGCTTGTGCCTATAGTTAGACGTCAAAGATCAGTGCATGTGTGTGGGCCGAAACATGTGCTTTTCTTCCTCTTTTCTGGAGAAGAATCCTGTGCTAATAGTTAAATAGCTTTGTTTTCATGATGAGTATATAAGTTGCAAGTCTGAGCCATGTGGGCAGGGGTTTGAAATCACAGCAGTTGAACTGCTGAGCTGAAGTGCTTTTGGAGTTCAACCATTTGGGTGAAGCTACTCTGACTTCATAGGGAAGCAGATTTTCACCCCATTTATGACCTTGCCCTAGTTTTTTTTAGCTGTACCAGTCTGATATTTCCTTTGGCATTTCCAAAGAAGTCTATACAGTCATTGGCAAGAGCCAAGTGCCAAGTGCTGTATGGTGGAAGTTTCAGAAGTCTGCTATAGCTTCTCAGAAGTATTTAAATTAGTCATTTTCAAAGGGAAAATGTGAAGGTATTGTTTGCCTTTAAAGTATTTGTTTTCCTAAGCACAAGGGCCTTAGCAACTGAATGTGAAAACAGGTTTATTTCGGCAGAATTTAGAGTAAACAGTGTGTTCATTTTTCAACCGGCAATGGATGGTACATGCAATAGTTTCATTTTCAAGTATGACATGATCAGATCCTAACCATTCAAAAAAGACCTTTTGCCATTCTGTATTTATTTAACTAAGGTGATCAGTCTTTTGGATCATGAGATTACAGCCATGCACATCCTGGATCTGCCCCATTTACACACACATGGGCATCTTGTAGTCTGCAATGCTTTGGGCTTGACCCCAACTCTGGAGGCAGGCCTGAGAGAGATGGCCTTTAGCTCAGCTCAGAAACTGCTGCATCTAAGACCGCAAGCAGTCCAGGGACAGAAGTATACCGAAATGCCCCAGATATCCGTCCTTTGTAATCACTGCTTTGGAGCTCTGTGTTACTTTCTCCTACTTCTCTGTATTTTATGTTCAACATATGCAGAATAGTTAGGTGATTCATTAGCACTAAACACAGTGTTTCTATCAACCAGATGCTGCTGAGGTGTTTATTAAAAATGAAGATTCCTAAGCCAAACCTAGGGTTACTGAACCTGATTCTCTTGGACCTTGGGGCCTGGGAACCTGTTTTGTCCTCAAAACACTACCCCAATTTGTGATTAGTAGTTGTTATATTATCCAGGTCCATATTTTCCAAATTTCCTTGATGATAAGAAGTACATGATATTCCTGCTACACATCCAAATTCCTGGGCCCCATTCTGGAACCAGAGGATCAGAATCTCCAGGGTTGAGGCCTGGGAAGCTGGGAGAATGGAACGTATGATTCCAGGAAACTTAGGATCCTAAAACCAAGGTCGCCTGCTGGAAACTGTCACAGGAAGTAAACCAAACCTCACCCGTGAGACTTTGAAAGACTTTGCATCTGTTAATTAAAACATAAAATAGGGAAGAAAGTGAGAAGGATCTAGGGTCTTTAGGTCCCACTAAAGTAAAATCAGACTTTTTAATGTTAATTTTACGTGTTTATTACCTTTCTAAAACTTTCAAAACTTTCTAATTCTGCTAAGCTCATTAAAAGATCTAGAGGCAATTTACTTTTATTTCTTTCTCACTGGTCATTTCAAAAAGTGGTTTTCAAGAGTTGGGGGTGTAACACGGGTAGAGCATCTGCCCAGCATGCGTGAGGCCTTGGGTTTAATCCTTAGCACTGCAAAAAAATTGTTTTTCATTTGCCTTGGCTTTTCAAAAGCAAGAGTAGCTTTATATGCTTTTAAAGAAAAAAAAATCTTTAAACAACTGTCATTTCTCATAGCTTTTGAAGTTTCCTACTTAATCTATATGTAAACTGTGAGCTTCTGAGGCCCAAAAAATATGTCTTGTTTATCTCTGTATCCCCAGGGTGCAGATCAGTGCCTGGCACGTTAAATGGACGTTGTATGCATTGAGAGGAAAGTATTCTATTTTGTCCCTAGGTTAATTTTTTTAGCTAAGACTATCAGAGTTAAACTTAACCTTTTTCTGTTTGTTTGTGCTTTGGTGAGCCTTTCAACATGTGGTTGAGTATTGGTTTATTAATTTGAAAATTTATGAAAAGCAAAATGCTGATTTAAAAAAAACATAATACTGAGAGACAAACCATACAGTTGTACATACCTGAAAAGAGCTGTCCAGATCCCCTACATCCTGCTGAGGAAATTTCATTGCATAAATGGGTTACTATTAGTTGATGGAAAAATTAAGTTAACCGGAATCCCCAGTTCACCGATTGTGCCAGTTAACTGAGGTATTAGTGTCCTGTTTAAACTCTCAGAGCTATTAAATTAAATGGTCATGACATGAAACCTCAGAAAAGTCTTATTGTTGTCTAGAAAGATTGTGTACAGGTGTTGCTAGCCTGCTTTAGAATAAAAAAGGCTTCAGTATTCTCAAAAATCATTTCCTCTCTGGAGGAAATGCACCATGGTAAAACAGCCTTTTCCAGTACAGTAATTGCTGACTTTCAGCTTCAAAAGAAAATACTTGAATATTATTCAAGTTATAGTTTCCATCAGACTTTTCAGAAGAGACTATAGTAAATTTGTGTTTGATTAATAAAATAATTCCAAGTTAGAAAAGAACTATAATTTAACCCATAGAGATCCAAGTTGTGGGACACATTTCATTGTTTAAAAAAATGTTTTTAGTTTAAAAAGATGTGTCCAGTTTAAGCTTATAAAAAGAATATCTTTCCATTCTTTGCAAAAGCCCTGCATTCCAAGTTGTCACAGTGAGTACTTCTCTTGAGTTTATACTTGAACTTTGTGACATGAATACTCTGAAAATTCTACTTCAAACACAGAAGTTGAATATTTATAGAAAGGGAAAAACACTTTCATTTAAGAAAATTGATGTGTGTGTGTGTGTGTGTGTGTGTGTGTGTGTGTGTGTGTGTGTACACATGCTGGGGGAGAACCCAGGGCATTATGCATGCTAGGCATGTCCACTACAACTGAACTACATGCTCAGCCCAAGAAAAGTAGTTCCAATTACAAATGTTGTTGAAATAAACTTGATGGAAAGAAGTTCAGATGTTATTGTGAGCAGTGCTGTGGGCTTTGACAGTTGATCACTGGCATTATATCATTTGGGGTAAGTGCTGCATTTTTCCTGTTCATGATACCTATCAGTTTTCCCAGACTCTCTCATTCCTCAGAACCTCTATCTAGGTTCTATTATAAGCACATAAACTCCTTTACTCCATGATTTTCCACCAACCTGTGCTGGTGTCTTAGATGTCCATTTGCTGGAGGACAGATATGTATAGTTCTTCTGTTTGTGTAAAGAGAAAGAGGGGAAAAAAAAGATCTCCATAAAGCCACTCTCATGTATTCAGGTTTGCATATTTATTTCTTGCCTGGCTGTTTCTTCTTAGAATTTTTAAATTCGGTATGCTGCCACCAAGTGAGAGGGGAATTTCAGTTTTCTTGGCAGTATAGGTTGGCCAGAGGAGTTTTTTGTTTTGTTTCGCTTTTGGCAGTGCTAGGGTTTGAACTCAGGGTCTCATGCTTGCTAGGCAGGCACTCTACCACTTAAGTCAATCCGCCAGCCCAGGAGTTTATAGTAGAGAAAAAGGCTAGCTTTCTTTTGTCTGATCTGTTTCTTTACAGTAAATATTTAAGTCTAAGTGATGTATAAAGTGATATATTTATAAATGAAGAGATACCTAGAGTCACAAATTGTGTTAGTCAGTTTTCTGTTGGTGATTAACAGGCTTATTTTGCTCACAGTTTTAGAGGTTTCAGTTATGGCCAATTGGTTCCATTATTTTGGGGCCGGTGACAAGGCAGAACATCATGGCAGGTTGTGTATGGTGGAGCCAAGGTGCTTCCCTCATGGCAGCCAGGAAGCAAACAGAGAGGACAGGTTTCCAATATCTCCTTTCAAGAGCACACCCCTAATGACTTAACTTCCTTCTACCAGGTTCCACCTCTTAAAGGTGCTGCCTCCGGACAGTGCCATCAACTGGGGACTAATGAATGAAGGAATGCATTCTAGGATGTCAAAGCAGGGCAGACAATAGTAAGAAAACATCATCAGCACCAACCAGAAATACTAAACATACAAAACCCAAAATGTATATGTGAGAACTTTGGAGCAGAGAAAAGAAAATAGAGGAGTGGCATCTGACTTGGCCATTGACAAGAGAGTAGGAAGAAGACCCCAAAGAGGACCTTTCTGGGGGCTCTACCAGCATCATTGCTAGACCCCATACCTGGGCCTTTTGTTCACAGTAGGTAAGTCTACACCTACCCTCCCACCAAGGTAAGAAAGTTTTCCCCAGTGGCTTGCTACCCCAAAACAAGTTCTCTATAATCCCAGTGGAAGAAAAGCAATATTGTGCTGTCAAAACTTGTCTGTAATAGTACCAGAATGTCCAGATCTGGGCTTGTGCTCTTCTCCAGCCCTGCTTTGCTTTCTTTGTTTTGATGAACAAGACCACCAACCACTCAGTGTCTCAGGCCAAATCCCCAAACATCATCTCTGATTCTGTTCAGCCCCATATCACATCTGATGCCAATTCTTGTTGCTTCCACTTCCTTAGTGTCTATAGGGTCCATACACTTCCTTCCCACCCCCCTGCCCAGCCTTCCCTCACCCCCTGTTATGCTCTGCATAATTCCCTTTGTATCCAAACTTGTCTCCTGGCTCCACTTTGGCTCCTTCCCATCTCCTTGCATGCTGAAGCTCTGGGTTGCTTTGAAAAACACAGATCTGCTTTTGTCAGCCCTTCCCCACAACCATCATTCTCCCTGCTAAAACTTTTCAAATTCTCTATTGCCCAGATTTATTGTGACAATACTCAGGGCCTGTGGTCTCCTGTGCTCCTTATCTTGGGCCCACACATATAGACATACAGCTGTACATCTAACATTTATGTCATTGTTACTGTGTTGTGCCTTACTATGTATCCACCTTAATCTCTTAAAATAGATTCTGCTTTCTTGAGAGCTCATTCAGAGGTTCTAGCAAAGGAGTGCAGCTACTCATATACCCTTTATGAAAGAACTGTCCTCCTATATCCTGGAAGATATGGTGTGCAGCTGTGAGAGGGACGCATGTGGAGCTGTGAGAGAAAGGGGTCACCAGGCTAGCCAGCCAGATCAGTTGAATTACCCCTAACAATGAATGAGGTGACAGATGTCACAGCCAGATCACCCTCTCATCCAGATTCTGCTTTCTTACCTGCTCTAAGCTTTAGTTTCCTTATCTACAAACTGAGACTAGTTGTCTCACATTATTAAAGCCAGTTCCTGAAAGATCTTGTCACTGTTTTTATTGTAATTAGATTAAATGCTGGTTTTTTTTTGGGTGATAGGATAGGGTAGGATTTGAACTCAGGAATTCATGCTTGCAAAGCAGGTGCTCTACCTTGAACTATACCTCCAGTCCATTTTGGTCTGGTTATTTTGGAGATGGGGGTCTCACGAACTATTCGTTGAGGCCGGCCATAAACCTTGATCCTCCTGATCTTAGCTTCCCAAATAACTAGGATTACAGGTGTGAACCACCAGTGCCCAGATGTTGTTTCACTTTTATTTTCATGTATTTTATGCTGAATTTATTCCCATTGCCATAAGTTTTTCTTTCTTCAGTTTCTTCTGGGATATCTTTTTTCCCCCTTATGCATCTGCCTCTTCCGGCCTAGAAAAAAGCTAGTTCCTTTGCAGTGAAGGTCATCTCAGTGTGACAGGAGAGCTCAGGTATGGGTTCATCTGACCGTGACCTCTGTAAATATGGCAGCATCTCTTGGGTGCATTGTTCACGTGGATATGCTCACTGTCCAGAGAATCTACATCTAAACTCTTACACCCCGCATTACTCTCTGCATTTGTAAGCATAGTCAGCAAAAATTCAGACTCTTTCTGGTCCTCTGACCCCCTGTCCAGCACCACTTTTTGGCCTGAGCACACCTACCAGTTCTACCCTGGTAATGACAAAATGGTACACTTTGCTTCTTTAAAGTAACATCTTTTAGCCAGGCACCAGTGACTCATGCCTGTAATTCTAACTACTTGGGAGGCTGAGATTGGGAGGATTGCAGTTTCAGGCCATCCCAGGCAAATAGTTTGTGAGACCCCCCATCTCCAAAGTAACCAGAGCAAAATGGACTGGAGGTGTGGCTCAAGCAGTAAAGCACCAGCTTTGTAAATGTGAAGACTTAGGTTCAAACTCCAGCCCTACCAAAAAATAAAGTGACATACTTTAGGTTACTTGGTGGCATTTCAGATACGCATTTTCTTGATGACCTAGGCAGCTTCCTGGATGTTCTTAAAGTGAGCAAAGGACTTGAACCTTTTGACTTACAGGATTTTGTAGGATTTTCTGGGTCAAGTGACTAGCCAACCATGTTCACAGATATCTTTGGGACCCTTGCAGGCATAAATGTTTCTATTAATGTGGAAAGAACTGACCTCACAATACTGAATCTTCCTAACCAGAGTGTCTTTCTCTTGCTCACATTTTCCTTTGTCCTCAATAAAGTTGTGAAACTCAAAATTTTAGTCCTGCCCATTTTTATTAATTCTTTTGTTCATTAAATGTTTTTCATTGTATTTTCTAGTTGAATATGACTAGTTATAAGAAAGGAGTTGGATACTATTGATGTATTTTTTTTTTTTACTAACTTCTTTACTCTTTTAGTTCAAGTAGTTTTCTGTTGACTATTTTGTTATTTCCAGGCTAGTCATTCATATTATCAATATATTGTCTCTTCTAGCTTGAGGGAAACCAAGGAATAGATATGGTTAAGCTTTTGGGTTCACAGTTAGAAAGAGGGTTGACTTGGACCGCAAAAAGGAGACCTGTTGATACTGGGGCTGTTCTGTGGTCAGGAAGCCATTGAGACGTCAATAATAGTGTAGTGTAGAATTGGGAGCCTCCCTGTGGAAGCAGAGACCATGGTTTGGAAGTTATGTTATTATTATTTGTCACCCATTTTCTGTTGCTATGAGTAAATACTGCAGGTTGATAGATTATTAAAAATAAAGCTTTATTTAGCTCACTGTTCTGGAGGCTGGGAGGCCCATGGTTGAGGGGCTGCATATGGTGAGCTTTTTCTTGTTGTTGGAGACTCACTCGAATCTTGAGGCAGTGCAGGGTATCACATGACAAGAGACACATCTAAGAGGCAAAGCCAAACTGACTTTGTAACAGACCCATTCTCCAGATAGACTGTTTATCTGTTGTTAAGGACAGAGCCCTCATGATAAATTTTTCTAAGGTTTCATTTTCTCTCCAGGGTTGGGCCTAAGATTTGATCTCAGGTTTGATTCATTCTGATGTTTATAAAGTGTTTGCAATAAAGTTAACACCATAAAAAAACCAAAAGAAAACAAAAAAACCTAAGAACACTGCTGTGGTTGGAATGTTCCTACACAAAATCATCTGGAAATTTAATCCCCATTGTGAGGTGTTAAGAGGTGGGACCAGGTGGAACCTTTAAGAGATGATTAGGTCATGAGCGCCCTGTGCTTAGTGTTCTCTCCTGCTGGAATGGTCTTTGTCCAGCTTTTCTTTGGGTCTCAACTGATCACCTCCTCGGAAGGCTGCATCTAACCACCTCATTAAAGTAGCTCTTATATAACATCTTGTTTCTTGCTAAGCACTTACCCATGACTAGTAATTGTTTCAGTGTGTATTTATTTGAATGTCTCCCCCATTAGCCTTTAGATTCCTCAGGGACAGGCATCATGCCCATTCTGAGCACTGTTGATTCATAGCATCTAATCTGATACCTGGGACAGAGTGGGTTAGCAGTAGATGGAGGCTGACTGGCTTCTCCTCTCTACTTATGAGCCATGTAAATCACTCACCTTCACTAACTGTCATTTCCAGCTGTTCCTTCCCTATGCCTCCACCCATACCCTGTGCTCTAGAGAGCTCCGTGGTGTCCTTTTATTTAAGAAATACTGGTAGGGACATTCTCCAGAGTGACAGAGAACTTAGAAAAAAAGAGACCTCTATACTCACTTAAGGTCATGAAGGTGTTCATCCTAATTAAACCTAAGGACATCATAGGATCTAGACTTGAAATGAGAGTGGATATTAAAAGGTGACTCTGACTAAAACTAATTTTGTTCATATCTTAGAAATCTCACCAATGGCCTAAGAGATCTAGTTCAGAAGTGATGGAAAGCCTTCCAACCATTCTACTCATGACCCAAAATCTTACTGCTAAAAATTTGTCCTTTAGTCAAAATCTGTCCTTTGTTTAAAATGTATATGTCTATAGCATGTGATATATATTAATTAAAAATTTGTTCTTTAGGGAATCTTTTGGCTAGCCAAGAAAAAAAAAAAAAAGCCAGAATCACATTTCCACATACCAAAAAAAAAAAAAAAGATTTGTTGTAAGGATACATGTTTCCATTGTGAGGAACCCAGGGAGACCTGTTCAGCCTGCCTTGCTCATTATTTCCTAATAAAACTCTAAAGAGAAGACTCCATTTACCCAGCTCAGCCCATGTGTTGGACTGTGGATTGGCTGACCTGCTTTGTATGCCAAGCCACCATGGCTTAATGGGTAGGATCATGTAGTGTATGGCAACCACAGCTGCCTTGGCTCACCCCTCATCCACAGCTTTGGTCAGAAGAGATTGCATTTGAAGGGGCTATAGGCACAAAGCTTTCATAATGAGAAAAGTGATTGTTTATTGAGCACATACTATGTTACAAACACTCTTCCCATTATGTTTTGTATGTGTATATGTGTGTATATACATATGTATGTACGTACGTATGTATATATATACTGTTGTCCCTGTCTTATAAGTGAGACCCAGATGGGTTAAGTAGCTTGCTCATAATCCCACAGATAAAAAATGGGAAAGCCAGAATTTGAATTGGGCTATGTGCGCTAAAGCCATGGACTCAACCATTCCTTACTATCTGAATAAAGAGATCATAGCACAGTAAGTGAGTATGGGTGGGAAAAATGGAACTCCATCAAGCAGAAAGAAGGTACTAAAGGTGGTGTCAGAGGTTAGTGATGGTCTCTCTGCATCCATTGGGCCAGCCCTCTATGTAGAGGTAATGGGGAAGCAAGGAGACAAAGTTCTGCATAGGAGGTTATGGCTAAGGGGAAGAAGTTCTGATGGTGGAGTGAGTGGAAGGGACCCAAGCAGTCTAGGTTAACACCCTGATAGGCTAGAGCTAAGACGATGGTGTGTCTTCACAAGCAACAGAAGTAGAAGTTATAAACAGATCATTCACTTTAATAGTCAAGTAATGAAGATTTAGGTGGTTTATGTGAGTTGGGGATATTACAAAGAAATTGTTGCATTTCTGAAGGCTTTGTTTAAACAAATGTGGATATCTCTTATAAATTTATTTCTTTAGGCATTTATTGGTAGAAGTGATGAACAAAGCAAAGCTGATATCAAATCCCCAATAGAATGTTGCTCAACCGAAGCCAGCAAACAGTTGATAGAGCTGAACAGGAAGGGGTTCTCTCTCCTATAACAAGACACTTAAGTTAAAACGAAAATGACAGAACGGTAAAGCTTAGATTAACTGGCAAATTTGATGACTTGAATAAGAAAAGTTACCTTCTTGTCTGACTTTTTGATAAAGAATTCTCATGACCAAGAAACAACATTAGACTATGCCAACAGTATGACATGTGATTTGGTTCCTCTAGTTTTATATTCAATACCACTCAACAAGAATGAAAAAGTAGCAGCACCTCATATCCAGAAAGCTGTCAGAAGGAACCATGTAGAGCTGAATGTGTTATACTCCACACCAACAGAGCCCCCAAATTGAGGTCTAGCCATGTGAGCATACACTTACTCCATGTAAGGCCAAGCAGCTCAGATTTCCATTGCAAAACTTTAGAATGGGTGAGAAATCACCAAAGCAGAGGGGTTTCAAGCCAATTGTGCAATTAACCAATAGCCTGTATTGGCATCCACACTCGGCAGGATAAATTTTGAAGTCATTAGTGAGCTTTAGAACCATATCCTTTCATTTGAGGAGATAGATTACATAAACCTGTGTAGCACCATGTGGTAAGGCTGTGGAACAAGTTCCATTTCCCACCCCTAGCAGGAGCAGAATTATCTGCAGAGAGACCTCTGGCTTTGTGTGGCTTGACGTGGTCCTCACTAGCAGTCGGGGAGGGTGTCCAGTGAAGGTTGTGACTAGAGTCTAGACCTAGGGACCATGCTGCATGCCCTGGCCCACTCCCACCTTACTGAAAGCTGCAGAGGGGCTGCTAATTAGCAAAGACTGCAGCTTCATGAGAGGAGGGGCACTTCTGGCCCTCTGCATTCGAGAAGATGACCTTTGGGACCCAGAAAGGAGAGCTATGCTCCAGTTGCTTTCATTCTAGGCACTCAGAGTGCTTCCCACATATCTCATTTATCCTCATGACACCCCTGAGAGGTAAGTTTGTTTGAGATTTATACAAAGTTATGATTATGCCTATAGGTTCGAGTTCCTGACTCCATGTCATTCTAAACCTCCAGTCTCATCCCCATCTCACTTTTCCTAACATAAGGAAACCCTTTGGGGAATGAAACGTCTCAGGCTTGAGCCTCGCCAAAGGGTGATTTTTTTTAGCTCCTTCCTTTTCTGTTGTTGTTAAGTTTGATTTATTACTTAGCATTCTGGCCAGACTCGATGGATGTTCAGAATATTATAAATAATGTGGATTGAAAAGATTGTGCTGAAATGTTTATTGCATTCTTAGAAAGAGAACAAGGAATGGTGTAGAGAGTGTGGCACTGGGGAAGAAGGGGTGCGAGAAGGGAGGGAACCAAAGCTTGCTCTTAGGATATTTTAGTGTGTCAATAAAAGACAGTGCTCAGAAGGGAAAGAACTTATATTGCAGTCCTGCTATCAAGAATGCAGAAGTGTTCCAGCGGGTGCAAAGAATAGACTTCAAGAATGTAAGGACCATACGGAACTAATCACTAGACATTCCCTCTCCCATTTCCTCACCCACACATCTTGAAGAAGGATGTCACAGAGGGGCTGCCTGTACCTGAAAACTAGATTCATTTGCTAGCCTTGGATGCTCTGTAGGGTGGCAGACAGCTGTGGCCACCTCCTCCTTTGACTTAGTCTGTACCTTTAGAATCTTATTCTTTGGATGTTCTAGAAATATAAGTTTGTCTAAGATAGGACCCTATTATGGAGAAATCATTGACACATTGTCATACAATGGTCACATTTGATGCTGAAACCATCTGACTTCTGTTTACCAGGTAGTACTCATCTCCATCCTCCTTCCCCTCTTAGGCCTTTCCTTAGGCTCTGTGAGGAAGAAGAGTTGGTTCTTGGCTGTCAAGAATCGTAGGTAGAAAATTCTGGCAATCTAGTGATCATTCTTTGAGTCTCTTTGTTCTAAGCTGGAACAATCCTTTAGCCATTCTACCTTCTGCTGTGAATCCTGAAGACCCTTTCAGAGAAAAACTATTATTATCAAGAGTACATGAGAACCAAGGGCATGGGAATGGGAGTGAATTATGACATCTTGTATCAGACACATCCCAGGCTGCCTACTTCTCACGAGGCTATGCATCAGCACCCGTGATAGTCTTACTACTAGCTAAAGACCCCCAATCCATTTCTTTCTTTTTTTTAGTGTCCAGAGAAAGCCTCATTTCTTCCTATTATGTTAACAAGTATGTTGTTTTATTACTTTAAGATTGGCTTAAGAACCAGTGGCTCAACCAACCAGCCAGTGGCTCATACCTGTAATCTTAGCTACTCGGAAGGCTAGATCAAGAACACTATGGTTTGAGGCTAACCCCAGCAAATAGCTCTCGAGCCTCTATCTCAAAAATACCCAACACAAAAAAAGGGCTGGTGAAGTGGCTGAAGTGGGAGAGCGCCTGTGTGAACAAGCATGAGGCCATAAATTCAAACCCTAGTACCACCACCAAAAAAAAAAGAAAAACAAGCAGTTGTTCTTAAAATTCACCACCAGAAGAATCTTAAAACACAGATTGCTGGGTGAGACCCTTGAAGTTACACTTCTAACAAGCTCTCAGGTAAGCTGATATGCCTAGCTCCCAAGACCCTAAGTAGCAATTAAAAAAAAGAAAAGTTGTAAGGAATGAATGAAATGTGAATCGGGGCTGTTAGTTCAATACAGAAAAGGATCCACATAGTTGAAAATTCTGGGTCCAAATTATCTCAGAAAGAAACTCATGAGAATTTTATACTCATGTCACCAGCCACCAATGGGGATTTTGAATTTGGCAATATCAACTATACTTTATTTGAACCCTTTTATAGTTCTAAACCAACACTTCTTAATTATCATAGTCTTATTCATGGTTTATAAAGCATAATTCAACACTTATAGTCTATATACCAGCTTATAAACCATTATTCAATATGTATTTATTGGGCACTTACTATGTGCCAAGTACTGTTTTAATTGATAGGATATCCCCATGTTAACCTCTACTGAGTAAGAAAGTCATTTGAATTCATACTACTGATTCCTAATATTCCAGGCAGTATTTGATTCTAAACTATGAGCTACTATTCATTCAACCAGAATACAAATACATGTTGAATACATGCCATCACATGCTGTATAATGGCATTTCAGTCAACAGTGAACCAAATATACAATGGTGGTCCCAAAACATTGTCTCACCTAATGATACCTTAGTCTGTGTAAGTACACTCTACAATGTTTGTTCAATGAAACTGCCCATTACATAGTTCTCAGAACACATCCCTGTCATTAAGCAATATGACCTCTGTCATATGATAGGTACAAGTGGTAACATGTGGGGACACAGACATGGAAACACATGGCCTGTTGTTTCAAATAATTTAAAGATGCTCAGCAATGGTAATTCACAAATCCAATTAATTATTAATTAACCAACTAACACATTGATTCCTATAATATATGTGCTTAGTATACAGAAGAAACTTTGGCAAAGCACCCCTAAGATGTTGTGACATAGGGAGAGGTGTCTTTGGGGAGGAAGTGTTTTCCAGCTGGGTGCATGGAAGCTTGCAGAGGCGCTGAAGCAGTATGAGCAGAGTGTGAGTGAGCATGGCATGTTGAGAGTGGGAGGTCAAGGTGGGAAAATTGGATCATTTCATTGGGATAACTCACCTTTTTTTATTTGGCTTTGAAATGACTTCTGAAATGTCTGACAGATCATGTTTAATGTAAGCCAGCATATCATTCAGAGCCAAATCCGACATTCTGAGTTGTCTATCATACATTTTTCCAGGAGAGTGGATAAACAAAAGTTTATGACATCATCTTAATAGTATCCTCATACACCTTTTATTATTGGACTAAAAGCATGTGTTTCAAAGACAGGTGCTTTGTGTTCTTCCCATGGTATATGACAGGCAAATCCCTGGTATTGGTTTGAAAGGGTCAATGTGTATGTAACCCCTGATACTCCTTTGTAGTCATCAGTATGCCTTTTGCTATGATTATACCTTTCTGGTCTAGTTCAGCCCTTCACACATTGAGCGTTATTACTTATTTATTTATCTATCTAGTGTTGGGGATTGAACCCAGGGCCTCACACATGCCAACCATGTGCACTTTCAGGAGCTTCACCCCAATCCCATACATTGAACATCTTGAAGAAGAGATAGGAAAAAGACTTCTGCATTGGTCGCATTCTCCTCAAAGTGATTTGAGCTACACTCCTAACTGATTTCAAAATTTCAGCTCTGTTATAGTGAATCCTTGAGCCTGAAATATTTATGTTCATCTTTGCTAATAGAACCCTTGATCAAGTTTTTAGGTTAACCATATTCTAGACATTAGGGACTGGTGTCTTGTCCATGTGTTTCCAGTAGGTTTAGCAATCACGTTGTCCAATCTGCTAACACCTGCAGGTCTGTGTCTCAAGGCTGTGAAGGGGGTTGAAGGGCCCCAGTTCTAGATCTTAAGTTTTACCAACCATTTGCTGCTACACTGACACAGACTCTGAAAGCAGAAGCCTCCCTGTGTGAAAGTCAAGTTTCATGGCTCCAAGCTGATATTCTGTTCATAGGAGGACGTCTCTGAGGGGGGTGCAAATGTTTGATGATAGCAGTAAATAATTGATGGCATTACAGGTCCCTCAGGACAAAGGGACAGACAGGCTCCTTTACTCCCCATTGTGACTAGGCCTGTATACATGCCTTGTGCTCACAGAATGTGGAAGCTCTCCAGCCTAACTGCCCCTACTTCTCCTGTGATTTCCTAGATTGGCACTGCCTTGAGTAAGAAGCCCTGTTGCCATGATGTAGTGTAGAACAGTCTCAAAAGCTCTTTGTTTGGTCTCACTTCACCAGTCCTGATGGGGCCCGCAGGCCTTACAACTCTGATGGCTCTCATCCTACTATTAATGAAAAGTTAGCAGTTGACCAGCAGGGTAGGCAGTTTTCACTGTGTCCCTGCATCTTGCAGCAATAACATTAAATTCTTGTCCCAAAGCCTAGGGAGAAGAGTATAGGACACTCTAGGCAGAAGATACACCTCCCTTCCAAAAGAGCAAATATGAATTGCATTTTATCAATGTGATCTTAATTTAGGTGTTTTTATACATGGAGATACAGGCTGTTGGGGTATTTTGTGTACACATAAATTTCTAAAGCTGTTTTAAAGCTAGAGTTTTGGAAGCATAAGTGGGAAAATGTTGCTCAAAAAATGTCTTGCAGCCATATTTGGTTTTGCTGAAAGAGATCAGGTCAAGGGCAAAAGACTGGCCCAATTCTATTCAGAGGCTCCTGTCCTGCTGCCATGTTGTGCATTGGGGAGGAGGTAGCTGACACTGAGAACTTAAGCTGATCACAGGTGGAGGAGGATCACAGAGTCTTCTATCTAAGTGTCCATGATTGTGAATGCCACTTTTGTAGCACTTTTGAGAAGGTTCCATATGCCAGGTAGTGTGCTCAGCACTCAGCATTTTATCTTGGTTCTTCTCCATGCTAACTAAGCTAAGGTTTATTATTCTCCCAGTTTTAGGCTTAGAGTTTCAGTCCCTCACCCAAATGACAGAGCTGAGATTTGAATACAAGCAATCTGATTCCTCAGCCCACAACACAACTTCAGGTGTTGTTAGGCTATTCTGCCTCCCAAAGAAGAAAACCTCTTATTCACACACAATCATACATCTACATCCTCTGTCATTTTGCTGCACATGTGAGAAGTGACACAGTGCTGGAAGTTAGTGGGCTAGAGAGCTTAAGACTACTTCTTGATGTAGTCTTGATGACTGCTTGAAAGCAGAAGTGACCTCTTGAACACAGTACAGCTAATTTTTCTGTCTCAATAATGGGGAAAGGCTTTACAGCCATGTCAAATAATTATGACTTATGTTTGGTTATTTGGGAAAAGACTCGGCTCTTAAAGTAAAAGGCCTGCATCTGGCTGCTTTCTTGCCAGCCCTTATTTTTCTTTTCTCCCACAGTCCCTAACACTCATCTTTCTTCTGCCCTTAACACTGTGGCTTTTGGTTATGTACAGTTCTTGTCACCTTGGAGGTCAAAAGGAATGCTGAGATTAGGTGGGGATAGATGTAGCCTACAGTATGATGGAGTGACCCTTCACCCAAAGCACTAGCAATTCCAAATTTATTGGAAATGCATTTACCTGAATTCTTCCAAACTTAGGGTAACATCTTTCATCTACTGTTTCATCTTACTTGTACCACCACACCTGGTTTTCTTTAGATTTCAGCAACCAGCTGGTGACCAGCACTTTACAACTCTCAGCCATCCCTGTGATGAAGTGAAGCGGCCTCTAAGAACGGCAGCAGCCATCAGTTTAAGAAGTGTACTTTTCATTTGGGCATAGAATGTCAAAACAGGCCATTTGATGAATTGCAGCTATACAGGAGGCAGCCTACTACTTCTCGCTTCATATGAAACCCCAGGACCCCCACAGACGAAGCAGGTACCAATTCACTACCCGCATACCCCTGTCCTGGAAAGTGCTGGGACCCATTGACAAATTCTTCCTCTTCAGCTCTCCTTTTTCTACACTCCATAATAAGTCCCCTGTCTGCTTCCAGTTGTCATTACATCACCCTTCATTCCAATAAGCTTTTGCAATGTGTTATTCCTAAGCTTACATATTATTAACATTTGAGATGGCAGTTTCCTGACGCCATGTAGAAAGGCACCCTAATCTTACCCGCAATGTGTTTCCAAATCCCACTGTAGGAAGGTTGGTCTCTGGAAAGTATTAGCGCTCCCTCCCCCATTTGCCCCTCAGACCTGAGAGAAATGGGGTATATGCCCTTGATACACACCAGCAAAAGATAAGCTGCATTTTTCGTTGTGGCATGTAGCATCTTTAGTACATTACATTGTTTACTTATTTGTTTGTCTCTTTGCCTTCTCCTCCCCTGCCTACATCAATGAGGGCAAGGATTTTTGTCTGTTTTGTTCATTGTTGTAGTTGCTCAATCAATGCCTGATAATCAAAAGCTACCCCAAAGATAGAGAATACAGAGGGTATAAAATTTGCCTTCCTAGCCCTATCAGGACTTGTAATTCATTTGTTTCTTTAGCACTTATTGAGGAGCTCAATGGGTGAGGTACATACTTTATACAATGTATCTAAAGTGCTTGGCGCCAGTACTGATATGGACATGACGGTGCCTGGAGGAGGGATCCCTACCAAAAAGACTACAGGCAACTAGTTTGCCCCATCTAACATGTTCCCGTTAACTTCCTTTATAGAGGGTCAGCTCTCTTGTCCTGATATTTGCCCCAGTACCTCTTGCCCTAGAACTTGAGCCTACCTTTTATACATTTTGACTCTTCAGAACAATATCTATAGCATTAAGCAAAGAATAACTGTAAAATCATAGAATATGTGACTGTGAATGTGAAGAGTCTGTTATCTGGGAAAGATAACTTAATGGTGATAACTATTTCTTTCTGTTGGGATCTGAACCCATTCAGAATAGGGAGATGCAGCTCAAGAGCACATGATCTAAGGATTGCTGCCTTAGAGCTGGCCTTTCAGGACTAAACTGGCAGTGTGAAATGAAATCATTCTCTTCTTGCTCTTACATTTTCCCAAATAATTAGAGACATAGTTATTCCTGTGTCTCAAGTAGATGATCTTTCTACTGAAAGAGCTTGGTTACAAGGAAGAGGAAATGACTTTGACTCATTTAGTGAGCCTTGAACCTGCCTGAACTAGTCAGTCTTTAAAAAACAACATGAAATTTATTTGAGCAGTGTTAGGTTTCTTGCAAGAATCTAAGAGATATTTGAGCCAACCAAGTGTAAAGAAGGACCAGACTGAGACAAGTACTGAGAACTTTGGGGCTGTTTGTGGCCATTGTGGCTTGAGTGTTACCATTACTGTGACTGAGCCCCAACTATGTGCTGTTCAAAATCCAGAATTCCTGGAGAGGAGGCCTTGGTTGGCCTCCCTGGGCACCATCATGTCAGCTGTGTATAGGGAGGCATGGCCAGCAGGCTGCCACTATCAGATGCCATTCTGAGACTTAGAACTCAGTGACTGTTCAGACTACCACTTTATAATTTTTGCATCTTGATCAGATGGCTTGATTTTTACAAATCAGATGCATGAGCATTTGATGGGTTGACAAAGCTGGTTAGAACTTTGGCAGCACTGCCCTCAGGTCACCTTGCCAGGTGTCCCTAATTGGTGCCAGGTGATGTAGCTTAGTCTAAGCACGACATGAAGGGGTTTGTAGTGGTGAATCCATAGCCTGACTGGAGCCATCCAAAAAATCCTTTGACGCTCACTCAAGGGGGAATTGTCAAAACAAGATATCCATAGCAGAGTTCCCGACTGGCTTTTCCAAGACACTTGAATTCCTGCCAGAATCCAGACAGATTCGCATTCCCAGGGGTAACATGCAGCACAGGGAGGGGATGTTTCTTAGCAAATATTGATGCACCAGAGAACTGGCATTAAATTATTAACTTGACAACTCATAATATGCTGTTTTGATTGCTGATATAAAGGATTATCTATTTACAATTGGATTCTGCTGTTGAATGGTGATGACTGCTAAGCCGAATTTATTTCAGGATGGGAAATGAATAACACTTTAAGAACACAGATGGGGCCTAGAAACTACTCAGCACTTTCGATGCAGGAAGTGATCATAATGGCGAGTTTCTACTTACTCCCTCTAAAGAATGTTATCTGCAGGGTTTTGCTTTGGTTTAGGAGGGGGGTTGATATTCTGCATCTCTGGTGAGAAAGGCAGACCCATAAAGAGCAAATTTGAGCCTGTGCACCTGTTAGACCTGACACACAGTAGGCACTCAGCGAATACTTGTATTTGTGCCCACATTTCTGGGTAAATTCTATCCTGGATAGTGCTTTCTTTTGTTTGTTTATTTATTGAGACAGAGTCTTGCTGAGGCTAAGTTGGCCTCAAGCTTGTTATCTTTCTGCTCTGTCTGCCAAGTGCTGGGATTAGAGGCAGGCACCACCACACCTAGCTTCCGGACTTTGCTCTTGTTTAGCATCAGAACAGCTTGACCCTTATTGTGACCTGATTTGCCCTAGCCAATGAGATGAGCTCTCATATGAGGTCAGTGTGGACTGAGTGTCAGCCTGACTATGGCCTGAGGGCTTTGACTGCTGTTCCACAGCCACCTGACGCCCAGCCAGGTGCCTGTGTCCTGGATAGCTGAACCCAGACTCTGAAGCCTGCATTGCACTAGGCGGCCGTCCAGCTCCTCTGCCCCAGCTCCCTCTCTTTGCAGTCTTAATTTCTTTTAATTTCCTGTTTCTAGGCTAGTCCTTTTTTCCCTCCGCCCATCCCCCACTCCTTTCAGGTCACCTTTCCTGATTCCTACTTCCTGCTGAGAGTGCTCTGGCTCACTCTGGCCCCCAGATCTCTCTCTCTCTCTCTCTTTCTCTCTCCCTCCCTCCCTCTCTCTCTCTTTCTCTCTCTCTCTCTCTCTCTGCACCACTCTTACCCCACAGCCCTGGCCTTCTCCCATTTCTGTGTTGCCACAGGGCCTGTTTCACCTCTTGTCAGCTTTGCAGCAGGGTACTGGGTCACTGCACAGGGACGGAGCAGTGCCTTCTCTCCAAGTGGGGATATGCCTCCGAAGAGGACTAGGTGCCTGTTTTCTCCCCAGTCACCTCAGTACAAATCCACTCGAGACTGCCTGGTGGCACTCAGAATAGACCATAGTTCTTGCCTTCAGGAAGCCGGTACTTTTCAGAAGAATGCAGCTGGCTATATGCCAGGCCCTGGGTTCTGACAAAAGCTCCTGGAGTTGTTGTCCCTCACTTGTCATTTTCCTGCGCATTGCCCTGCCTGGCCCTGAAGCAGACACGGGCAGAGGTGTTGTATAGCTTGCCTGTGGGACTGGAGAGGGGCCAGGCTGGCCTGTGGTCTCTAGAAGCACTGCACTATGCTTCTAGGCTGTGTGCTGCTCTATAGGCTGAGACTGTTTATTACACTCAGCTGGCGTGACACAAAACTGAGATGAAATGAAGATCTGTTTAATTCCACTGTTTCTCTGTTTTCAATTGGAACCAAAACACAGGCAGATCCATTTGGTGGCTGATTTTTTTTGCCTTGCAGTGTGTTTCTTTAAGGAACCACACTGTTACTTGCACCTCACAGTCTATTATTTGCTACCTTTATCTTGCAGGCCCCTGCAACCTGCCCAGGTTCCCTGTTCCCATTCTGACCACCCAGCTCCCCAAGTTGGGCGGAGCTTCATGAACTCCCTCCCAGAGAATGTGCCCTTTGCCTAAAGCCAGCCCTGCTGTTCATAGGGCTCCCTTAAGGGAGTGTGTCGCATTAGGAGTCTGAGTTCTCCTCATCCTGCATGGCCTCTGGCTCTCCATTTTCTCACCTATGGATCTGGGAAAATTATTGCCCTACTAGCCTCAGTAGCTAGATGAGAATAATGTAAGTACAGCAAACTTTATGAGCACATGGATTTAATGGCATAATGGTACTCTCATTTGTGAGACTTCTGCTCTCCTTACAGTCCTGTTATTATTCTCAGTGTCATTATTACCATTACCATTATTATTGTTCCACATAGCAAGACTTCCCAACCTCCCCAACCCCTGGTCCTCCCTGCCCCTCCTCCTGTGCAGCCAAATGAACGTGTTCTCATGTTGGTTCCCGTTTTGGTTTGTCTTAACCTTCTCCTGATCTTGCTGTGACCCTGTCCTCAGCATGCGCCCTAACTCTGACCTCCACTTCCTCAGAGGGTTTTTTCATTTCGGTTCTTCACAGCTTCTCTCACCTGGTGTCCACTTGGCTGTGCTCTACTTGCCTTTTGACTCCAACCAGATCACCCAGCACAGCTGCCCTTCCTGTAGCTAATAACTGAAGCAGATGCTGCCAGATATTCCACTCTGAACTTCCAACCTTTCCTGGACTCCCATCGTCACCACTGGGCCCAGCTGGAATTGGTCTCCCTGTTTCTACACCAAATGCTTTCTGTACCAAATGTCACCCAGGTGTTCCTGTTTTTGCTCTTCTTCTTCTCTTTTGGAATGAATGGTGTTATCTCTGTCATTACCCTGAGAGGCTCACCCTCTCGCATCTTCTGTACACAGCCACCATTCTTGGGCAGTGGCAAGACAGGAGTACTTGTTACTGTCAGCATAACTGCCATTTATTGAGAGCCAGATATGTTCTAAAAGTTGTATGTACCCTCTCAGCAAATCCTCACAAGAAGCCTATGAGGCTGGTGTTGTTTAGCCTCATTTTACAAACTCAGTTGAGAAAATTTTCCAAAGTGTCCTAGCTAGTAAGTGGCAGATTTGAAGTCCCGTGTCCCTGAATGTAAAACCAGTGTCCCTTCTCTACACCAGACATCGTGATCCCTGTTTTGGAAATCCTGTGACCTAAGGAAAGAAGTATTAATAACTTAGAGATGAAGGATATCCTTGCTCCAGACACTCCTCGGTCTCCAGGAGAGGCAAGATGTGTAAGGCTGAGCAGGCTTTATGTCGGGCTTGGAGTCTGAGCTGAGCATCAAGCCCTTGGGCTGAGGGCTGTCTTGAGAACAAGATGAGTCTACAAGCCAAGGGAGTGGGCAGAGAGTGTGTCTGTGGAGGAGATGGAGGGTCACCCTCTCGAGCTGCAGAGGAAGGCTGAGCCACAAAACAGAAAGGAAAGCTTGGAGGGATGGTTTGGATGCCAGGTCAAGAGCAAAACCAAACTGATAAAGCTAGGGGAGGCTTTTGCTGAGTGGTTTTTTTTGTTTGTTTGGTTGGTTGGTTGGTTGATTGGTTTGGTTTGGTTTTTTGGAGGAACTGAGGTTTAAAATCAGGGCTTCATGTTTGCTAGGCAGGCACTCTACTACTTGAGCTACTCTGCCAGCCCTTTTTTGTATTGGGTATTTTTGATATTGGGTCTCTTGAACTATTTGCCTGGGCTGGCCTCGAACCGTGATCCTCCTGATTTCTGCCTCCCAAGTATCTAGGATTATAGGCTTGAACCACTAGTGCCAGGCTTACCCAGTGTTTTAATGAATGCATTATTAGGGGAGATATTAATAAACAGATCCATGGGGTGAAATAGCCCTTCTCCCCACTCCTGGTGTGTGGTTCCCCAGCCTGCTGAGCTGCTTGGCCATGCTGCTGGTCTCCACACCAATGCCAGAGCAGAGTAGACAGCTCCAGAGAGGGCAGGTCTGCCTGGAGGGCTCAAGGGTGGATGCAGTTCTCCAGAGTTCTGTCCAGAATCAGAATGTAAATACATTCACCTTTTCACACTGTCTACTCTACTCTTGGCTTATTTGCCCAGTAATGGGATTAAAGGGGACATTTACATGAACTTTTAAAAACAAATACTCCAGCTTTACCTCTTCTCCTGCTCCTTCCCCACCTTGGCTCAAAAGTCTGAGGCAAAAAAAATATGTGTTTCATCAGTGAGAACCCTCTGGTTAATACATAAGCAAATGTCACCTATTGACAGTGCAAATGAAGGAGAAAAAACACCCACTACTGGAGTCATTCAGAAGGGTGCTCTGTTTGTCCATCCTTCGAGTTCATTAACTGTGTGAGGGTTGTTTGTTGACCCTCACTCTTCCAGTGTGACATATAAGGCAGACAAGAATGTGTATTTTGGTTCAAAACAACCAGCAGTGGCGAGCAGCCAGGATGTCTTTTCTTACGAAAAAGCAGATAAAAAGACTTCCAGATAAGGTGCCCTTCATTCCCTGCCCCTCT
Organism: Castor canadensis; assembly: GCF_047511655.1. Classification (NCBI taxonomy): domain Eukaryota; kingdom Metazoa; phylum Chordata; class Mammalia; order Rodentia; family Castoridae; genus Castor; species Castor canadensis. The sequence continues at coordinate 53,303,552 of NC_133396.1, read as the reverse complement.
CCCCCAGCCTCCTAGGCTCCCAGCCTCCCATTCCCTCCTCTCAGCATGCTTACCTCCCACACTAGAGTAGCAGTGGCCAATCCACAGATCTGTCCTCACGCTCGCTCCCAAACAGAGCTATCTTTTCCTGTCTCCTTTCCTCATCCAGGCCTGTACTAAGAGCTGTTACCTACGCTCCACTGTGGCAAAGGCATTGGCAGCATAGGCCCCGTCACTTGCTGGTTTCCAGTGTTTCACTGGAAAAAAGTATGGACCATTAATCCAGAGGAACAATCTTCAGCAAACACACCCCTGTTTCTGAGAGACTGTGTTTAATGTCCTTTCGTAGTCTGAAAAGGAGTTTGTTTTCTTACATCTCTTTTTAATTGCCATGAGCTGGACTTGTAAATGTTAAAAGTGGTTGAGTGATGCTCATCTGGTAAAGTGACCAAAGGAAATGGATGCTGTTGTCCACTCTTGTAACCCTGGCACCCTGTGCCTGCCCTGAAAAGGACTCTTGAATCCTAGGAGGGAACATCTGCCCTGCCAGGTGCTGGTGATACCAGGGCAGGAGCTGAGTGAAGTGCAGAGAAAAGGCGACCCTGGAGTCAGGAACCTCGCCAGGTGTTCCATGCTGGGGTCAGGGGCAGAGAGCATTCATTGTTTAGAAGTTGGCAGGTTCCCAGAAGTTCAGCTGTCTTTTTCGTTCTGAAATGTCAAACATTTCCTTAGCTGGGGGATGGATGACGAGACCCCCTGAGGCTTGAGCACTGTTCAGAGGCAAAAGACCTAAGTTGTGTCTTTTACACGTGACTCACATGGCTCATGTTCTTCCCTGAAACTATCCAGCAGGAGCCTGGAACCACTTTCCCATGTCAGAAGGGTTGGAGGCTCTGCCCTGTCCTATTTTGAGGAAATATCAAACCCTCTGTGGTTATGTTGGTAGTGCTTCTTTAACGTAGTGCCTTATCTTTCAGTGATACTTACTGAAATGTCTGTAGATGAAATATGTCAGGGATGTGCTTCCAAATTTTATGCCTGAGGCAGGGAGCAGGTAAGGTTGCAGATGAAACCAGACAGACCATGAATTGATCCTTGTTAGAGCTGAGCCAAGGTTCATCGTGGTCAGCATACTCTTCTGTCTACTTGTGTGTATGTTTAAAGTTTTCCATCATAAAAAGTGGAGAGAGGGAGAAAAGAGAAGAGGATGAAAAGAGAAAAAGCTTTACCCCAGTTTTCCAGCCCCAAGGAGTCTGGGCCTCTAATAAACCCCTCACTCTGTTGACCCCCAGGACCCCCTGGATAAGCTCCAGTGATGCAGGAAGGAATTAAGAGCAAGGCTGAGAGTCAGACCCACTTGGATTCCCGAGTTAGCCTTCCAGAGCCTCAGCTTCTTCCTGTAGAAAACAAAGAGAACTGAGCAAGGCAATGCACCCATAGCACAGGGTACAAACCTGGCATGTGGGACTATTCCGTGACCAGTGGGGCTTAGTTTTGCTGACTTTAAAAAGATCCTTGGTTACTCCTCCTGAAACATTCTCCAGATATAATCCATTCAGAAAGGCACCTGAGTATGACCACATTCCAGGCAAGTCACCCTTTATAAGAAAGGATTGCTGTGATAAGGTTTGTAAATACCATCGCTTTCACCTAAAGGATCCCAAAGGCTGCAGTTGGCTTTTGCTTATCACCATTGCTTGCCATCTTGAAATGACTTCCTTGGTTGAGCTTTGGTGTATACCAATTTACTTAGGCCTGTTGAAAATCTCTTTGTAAAGGACCCGTGTTTGCTCTGAAAGGATTTAAAGCTGTAAATGTCTTATCTGTCACTGCTTTTAAAGTCCCCTTTTCATCTTTGGACTCATACCCAGTTTACCTCATTATCAACTTGCCATATAAAGTGTCAAGAGTGAAGTGCGTTTTTATTCCTCATAGGTAGTTTGTACCTTGTCCATCATGTCTTCACTGAGGCACAATTTGTCTAATTCATAGCTTCTGTGATAGATCCACTGCTTTAAAGGCATCACTTGTATTAATAGTTCTGTTAGACTCACCTCCCTTCAGCTAAAACTGTCTGAGTAAAGGTCTCCAGAATACAGGAGCTTTTTCTCCTCCTAGTGTCTTGGTGGTATTTGTTGGTTGATGTTGATCACTTTTGAATTTTCTCCTTAACTGCCCTCCTTGATACAACTTAATACAGCTCCCCCCTCCCTGCTGACTATCCATCTGCATCTTTCTTATCATATCTTCTTGTCCCTTCCATTCAGTGCATTTCTTCATATGTTTATATGGTACCTCTTGTGTGCCTGCTCTCTACTAGGTTCTGGGATGTAGTGGCGAATGTGAAGACACTGTCCCTTTGTAGGTGCTCATTGTACCAGGGGGAGGGGACAGACAGGAGCTGGGCACTCACATAGTGATGTTAACACAGGTTACTCTGGAGACATAGAGGGATTAAAAATAAAAAAAGCACTGTTAACTGGAGGTCACAAGGGAGAGCTTCAAGGAAGCAACGCTGGTGCTAAGGTTTGGGGAATTAACTAGGCCAGGAGGAAGAGACCTATAAGTGGAAAGGACAGTGTGAGTAGAAAAAAAAATAGTCAGGTGAAGGGCAGAAGCTTGGCATGTTGGAGAAGTGAAGGACTGGACACCTAGAGCACAGAGCCTAGCATGTGGCAGCAGGGGCACCAGGGGCCAGATCACACAGAGCCTGCTAGGCTGCAGTAGAGTCTAGGTCTCTGTTCCAGACATTGGAAGGCTTTAAGCAAGGAGGTCCCTTGATCATATTTACATTTGAAGAAGACTTCTCCAGCAGCACCTTGGAGAATGACTGAGCAGAGTTTGAGACAGGTTAGTCCAGTCTTGCAGTGGCTCAAGGCAGAGTGGCCTGGGTGGTGTACTGCCCAGGCCTCTTCCCTTGTGATTCAGGCTCTGTGTGCATGAATTAAAACCAGGTTCATGTTTATTTTTGTCTTCATGATCAGTTATTCTTGATTGCCTTGTTCTCATCACTTGTTCTGCTGTCCTCATCATCACCCTGGTTTGAAAATCCAGGGCCACTGTTTGAACCTCTACCTTGCACCATCCCAGCCTCAGTTGAGAAGTCATGTTGTGCAGAGAGCTGCTCAGCCTCCAGCACTCACTACTGTGAGCCTGCCTGAGCCACAGCAACCACGACCATGTTGCTTCCTAAAATGCCTCTGCTCATTTCTGTATTTCCTAACAGCCAGCCACTCCCCCTTGTACCCTAGGGTTAGCCCAGGCCCTAGAGTGCCAGAAATTGCCCTCCATGTTCCCCTCAGTCTGTTCACTGCCCCACATCCATTCTTTTTTTTTTTTTTTTTGAGTTCGTACATTTATTAAGACAAAGAATGAAGCTCCCATGGGAAGATCCCCAAGTGCATTGCCCATCCGTTGCCTTCTGATACATAAACCTTTCACCCCAGCCAGGAGTATGTTTTCAACCAAACACCGTATGCGTAGTATGTGACCAGGCAGTAATGGGACTACTGCCCGTGGGGAGCTTTTGGTCAACCTGAAGGTATCTGGAGACAGAAATGAATGAAAAGATTTGTTCTTCTACTTCTGGAGAAAAGATGGCATAAGGTAGTATTAACACACACACCCCTTCTCACTGCAGGCATCTTGAAGTGCAACTAAAATATTATAACCCCACTCTGAAACAGTGGATAGACAAGTTTACAAAAAGGAAGGAAACCCCTTGCCAGGTGTGTGTAATCCCAGACACTTGACAGGTGGGGGCAGAAGGATAGAGAGTTCAAAGCCAGCCCAGGCAAAGGTCACAAAAACAAAAGGGCTCGGGGCCTGGATCCAGTGGTAGAGCACTTTTCCAGCAAGTGAGAGGCTCCAGGTTCAATCCCTACTACTGGGGAGAGAAAAAAAAAATCCCTCGATGAAAGAAATAAAGAGAGTATTGAAGACCACAGCCTGAAAGTCATTGTCATTCCCAGGGGTGCACAGCAGGGGTCAGGTAATATCTGTGAAAGGGCCAGATAATAAGTGGTGTAGACTTTGCATACCACACACAGCATGTCACATTTCCTTCTTTCACTTTTTTTGACAATCCTTTAAAAACATAAAAGCTATTCTTAAGTTGTACAAAAACAAACCATTGGCCAGTGCTGGTAGCTCATGCCTATAATCCTAGCTACTCAGGAGGCAGAGATTAGGAGTATTGCAGTTCAAAGCCAGTTTGGGTAAATAGTTCCTGAGACCATAATCTCTAAAATACCCAACACAAAAAATGGGCTGGCAGAGTAGAACACCTGCCTCAAAAGTGTGAGGCCCTGAGTTCAAACCCTAGTGCTACCAAAAAAAAAAAAATCACCATAGCTAGAACTGGTCCATGGACCACAACTTGTGGACTGTGATGTAGAGGTTTAGGACTGTGTCCCATGAAGACAGGAGAAAACCCTTGTGTCCCTGAGATGAGGTACTCAAAAGATGGGATCCACTGGACATGATGGATTACACACCTGTAATCCTCAGCAGGCTGAGGCAGGAAGATTACCAGTTTGAAGCCAGCCTGGGCTACATAGTAAAACTCTTTAAAAAAATAAACAGCCCAGCACCAGTGGCTCAGGCCACTGAGGAGACAGAGATCAGGAGGATCACAGTTTGAAGCGGGAGACCCTATTTTGAAAATATCCAACACAAAACAGGACTGGTGTTGTGGCCTAAGTGGTAGAGCACCTGCCTAGCAAACATGAGTTCAAACCCTGGTACTACCAAAAAAAAAAAAAAGAAAAAAAATAGCAGTTTCCAAGAAATGAAATTTTACAAAACTAACTCAAGAAGGGAAAGCAGAACCTCCCATCAGAGAAACTACCCAAATGTAGAGTAAGCCTTTGAAATTCAACCAGTAGCGATGCATCCACTTATTCACCAAATCTGTGTCCACCCCAGACATCACTATAGGTGTTGGAGACACAGCAGTAAATAAAACAATCAAAACCCCATCCTGTCACTGCCATCCAATGAAACTTTGTGACACAGTGAATATGTTCTCCATGGCCTCTGTTCAGTACGCAACCACTGGCCACATTTGACTATTGAGTACTTGAAATAGGGTTAGGGCAACTAAGAAACTGATTTTTTAACTTTATTTAATCTTAATTGATTTCCACGTAATAGCCAATGTGGCCAAAGTTACCTCAAGTACAGCTCTAGCTATTAAAGTGAATAATGTAGTGGTGATTTGCCTGCAACCTGTGGTATTCAGGAGAACGAGGACTTGGACTGTATGGATCCTGACCCTTCTCTGAGCTAGCTCCCTAGTTTTACACATGTCATCCTGGTGGCCAAACAACCATGTTCTCTTATGAAGCCTTTTCACATACTTTTCATCCTTTGCTCCTCACACCTCAGGAGCCCAGGGAGTCTCAGGTGAGCAAGATTTTCCTAATACTTAATTGGGGCCCCGCCCTGGCTCTATTGGACTACATGGCACCTGGCGTGTGATAAATGCTCAGTGTTACATATTGGGTCAGTGGAAATCCATGAGCTCCCTGGTTGAAGGATTGTGTTGTGTTGTGTTGAGTCCACATCTTCAGCATCAGATGAGGTAATGGGCAGTAGTAAGTCTTGAGTACATAACCCTAAAAATGTAGAGCAAGGCAGGCAGGCAGAGCTGGACTTGGAGCCACTGGCTGGAAGGGCCCTTTGTGGTCTCCAGCTAAAAATGCTGGAAAATACTAATGGCAAAAATAGCCAAATGCCTTTCAGGCTGTTTTTACAGATGAGTGACATAAAGTGCCTTGGACGCAGACAAAGTGAAGATATGTGGAGAGTGGAGAAAATGGATTCTAGAGTTAATGTTTCTTTGTAAACTCTTAAGCCTGTTGTGTTACCAATGCTTCATCTATGCAAAATCCAATTGGGTAGCAAGGGTAACCATCTTCAGCACCTTTCACCCTCCCTGGGGTCCAAGTGGCCTCCTGAGTTGAAGCTATGGACCTAGTGCATCCTGCCTTCTCCCCAGGGCTGAATGGGGAGGTTTGTCTCTGTCCCTTCCAGGCCTCTTATCTTGCACCCAAGAGCACTGACACAACCCTCAAGATAGTGAGGGCTGTTTCCAGGTTCCTGGGAGTACCTTATTGCTGTACCCACCAGCTTATAAGGCCACATGTGTCCTCTCTGCCAATACTTCATAGAAATATGTGATAATTTTCTGGTCTGAATCATTAAGAGGCTGTTCTGCTTCTCTTTTTCAGGGATGATAATGGTGATTTTATTGCTGCTTGTGGCTATTGTGGTCGTTGCAGTCTGGCCAACCAGCTCATAGCAATAAGGGGACCACCCACTGTGACACCTGCCAATGACAAATGAAAGCCCAGCACCTTTTTGTTACGCAACACCTGCTCTCAATAAACTCCCCAAAGCTCTGGACTCTTGATGTGCATTGCTTCCCTAAAGGCTCATGGCCAAGCAGCTCTAGAGAGCTACCTAAAACACTGTTTCAGCTTTGGTCAATTTTGGTGCTAGTCAACTGTCCCTCAAGTGGTCACTGACCCATGGCTGCCAATGGATTCCAGATACCCCAGTATACTGTGGAGTTTACTACCTCAATGTCTAGTCTGCTTGGGAAAGTCACGTACCCATGTGGAAACAAGTGGACAAGTCATGTGTCCAGGGTGTCCAGGTAGTGGGCAAGAGTGAGTGAGGTGAGGGCGTTGCTGAGGGGTGGTCGCGTGGACATGTGTCTGAGTGTGTAACCACCCTGTCACTCTGCCTTGCACAAGCCAGTCATAAGATTCAGTTACTACACAGAAGTATTTCTAGGCTCTACTTTTGGAACTGCTTTCAGACCTGGAAGCACATTCTTTTTCATTTTCTTGGTAACAGTACACTTATTTTTCAAGGTTGAAACATCCTTCTAAACAATCAGGATTCAGTCTATTGAACAAGGTGGGAGGCAGGGGTAGTGGTCAGGCAGCAGTGGGGCTATGAAGTAAGGAGAGCACTGCCTTTCTCTGGCTCCTGCACCTACCTTGACAACTGTGTGCTCGAGTGTCTGCAGTAAGTGCTTGCAAGTCTCAGAAAGGGCAGGCTGATGGCATGGGCCTGTGAAGGATACCAGGCCCTCAGAATGGAGGCGGGGGTGGTCTCTGAGTTAGAAGGGTGCAGAGGGCCAGATATCATGCTCTCTCTCCTCTATAGAGAAAGCAGGATAGGCAGCTGGCCTTGCTTTGCCCTCCACGGCAGGAGGTCGCTGAGAGAGCAGTTGCTAAAGCACATAGTTTCACTGAGAGGAAAGAACAGGCCTATAGTAGGGAACTGTGACCTGAGGCCCCTGCCGGGCAGATACAAGAAGAGAGTCAGGGAGTTCTGTTATTTCCTGGGACCTTGATGCTCTGGAGCCTCACCAGGAGTCCAAACACCTGCTTGGCTGTGACCACATCTCTTCACCCCAGAACCCAGGCTGATGAAACAGCCATGGAGGTCTATCTGATGGTGGGAATGGGACTCTGGAAGCCTGCAGGCCAACAGTGGAACATCATCCCAGAAGCAAAGTGAACCCATGGCCTCTGCTCACAACTCACTGGCCAGAACTTGTTGCCTGGCCCTGCTCCACCACAGAGGACTGGAAGTTTCCAGAACCTGAAATAGGGAGTGAAGATCAAGGACAACCACACCACTTGCTATCTTCCCATGCTTCTGTGTCCTCATCTAGAAAAACAGATAAGATCCCTTCCCACCTGGGAGGGTTGCTATGAGGACTGGGTAATATACACAGGCAAGCAGAACATGCCACTTGTCAGCTGGGAAAGGCCAGAGCTTTTGGACGGTAATGTGCCCTGGGATCCGTTTGTCAGGGTGGGTTGGTTGCTAATGGATCACCCAAGGGAAGACCAAGAATCCGAGAGCCACATCTTCCAGTCTTGTGTGAAACCCCAAATCTGTACAAACAGTGTCTCCTTGGAACCCCACTTTGGAGCTCATGGAAGGCAGCATTGACAGTCTATTTGACTTTCTCACCTCCTCTTGACTTGCTCAGCACGGAGCCCCAGCAACTCGTGGGGCATCTTTGAACCAGAGCCATGGAAGCCTGGCTCAGCCACACTGAAAGGCCTTTTCAGGAAAACGCTGGGCCCATGTCTGCGCATATCAGCTTCTGTGCTTTGGGCTGAAGTCCCAGAATTGCTAACTTAAACTCTGAACAAGTTACTTCAATTCTCGATCTATGGGTATTGAGGGTGGAGGAAAAGCTGCATGGAAGGTTAGAGTACCAGCACCTGCCATCCAGTCCCTGAGTAGTTCAGGCTGCAAAGGCTAAAGTTGTTCAGACAGGAAGACCCTAGACCCCTTTAGTCTTCCTCAAGGGATGGCTTTCTCACATGCAACACCTACCCCATCAGGCCAGAAGTGTCTAGGCATACCCAGGTGGATGGGATGCACCACTTTTGGGACCTGCTGCCTCGAGACTACCCTAGAGTAATGTGGCTCTTGTACAAGTGGAACTTTCCATCATGGTTTGCAAGGTCTAGTTTTCCCCCTCAAAAGTGTCAGGCCCACAGGCCTGGGCGACCCACTGTGAGAACTCTGGAATTGGTTGGGTAAGCCTTCAGCCCTCCCTGAGCATAAGGAAGAGCAGCAAGGCAGGGCTGCAGTCCCTATCTCCAAACTTTATTAAAATAACAGCCTAAGAGTTGTTTAACTTAACTGGTTATTAATTATAAGCATTTTAAGTCTGGATACCATATAAAGAAATCCCGGTACTTGAGTACAACTGGTATTTTGCTCCATTTAAACTTCATGATCATTAATAACTGTCATTGACCCCAGGACAATCTTTTTTTAAGACCTTCAAGGCCTGGGTCTGAACACAGTGTCCACCAGGCCTTTATGACTTTGATATGAAAAATCCTGCTGCCTTTTCCCTATTGTTTACAGCCAGCTGGGCTTGTGCTTCCTTCCTAAGCTCAGATCACTAGAACTTTCCTTCCACGGGGCGACTGTAGAATTCTTGATTGCCCTCGGCTTCAAAAACTGTCCATCCGGCTCTTCCCTGACCAATCAGAAAACTGCCAACAGCCTGCTGGATTGCTGTGTTCTCCCTCCTTGTGGAAAGTCTGCTTTTACTTTCTTTCAAGCCCTATCTCCTCCTCCTCTCAGATTCATTGGCATTTTTTTTGCAGACTGGTTAAAGAGCATCTCTTTTTCTAGTTGATTGAGTTCTGCTGAAGTTAAGTGGGTTTCCCCTACTATTTTAAAAGATAAGCTCAAACTCCTCTTTCCTCTGATTGCATCATGCAATTTCACAGGCTTCCTCCCAGCTACATGTGGGTAACAAAAAGCATTGACCTCCTTCCAGAAATGACTTGCTGTCCCGCCAATGAGTTAATCCACACATGTACAGTATTTCTCACTGGCTCTGTTCTTTTTGCACCCTCTTTTTCTTGGCACATTTCTTATCTCTTTATTATTTAGTTGTAAAAAGAGCATGGAAAGAGATCTGTTTTGTCTGTTTAACGAAATTTGAGATTGAGGGGTGTGTCTACCATGAGTAGGCATCCCCATGCCCGGCACTGTCCCTGGGAATCTTAGGAATTTGTGAGGCCTTCCAGGCAGACCCTGGGAAACTCAGTCCCTGGCAGCCCCCTGGACTTTGGAGTAAACTGGCTCCTGGGGCTCTGATGATCACTTGGCTTTCTTGTGCCTCTGTATTTGGTCTATAAAATGGGTCTTTAAATTGTGGCAGTGCTCATAGCCATCCAGCTTACTTCTTGTATTCTCTTGAGTTGGGCAGATGTCAGCACTTGGTCTTCCCAACCAGAGCAGAAGGCTCTGGAACGCTGCAGGCTGTTTGCAGTTCCATTCTAGTGTGTCTCTGATAACTGTGTTTCCTGCAGGCCTTGGGCAAGGGCTGCAGCTGCCAGCACAGGGCCTAGGCACAGACAACTTTATGGACAGGCAGGAAAACCCAATCAATCATGAAATTCCCTGAGAACTGGACCCTTGACCTAAAATGACCAAAGCTGAGAATCAAACTACTAAGTGAATAGTAGACCTCTCAGCCTAAATCTTAGTGAGTCTAAAATCCTGCCAATGGTGCATCTGGTCCTAGGGAGCACCTGAGACTGCAGACAAGGCCTGCTTTTCTCCTTGGCCTGTCCTACCTACTGAGGCCTGCCTCCTGTCTCCAGTCACCCACCAGCAGACACTGCCATTCAGTAGGAACTCTCTCCTGAGATGGATTGGGACAACTGGAGTCCACACTTGTACCTACCTGTCTTGGCACCTACAGCTCCTGGTCCTCAGAGCCAGACCCTGGAGAAGACTGGACCAATGGTGGCATCCTGAGAAGCAGCAAGGCTCCTCCAGCCAGCCCTCTGCACAGCAAGGGAAAGCGTCCTGTGTCTTCAAAGAATGCAGATCTGCATTGCTGAGGGCCCAGACCAGGTCCATGGTTGAGCCTTGTCTTTAAAACAGCTGGGAGAAGGAATGCTGATTCCTGGTGCTGATAAACTGTACTCTGTATGGCAACACAACGTGCTCCTAATGGCAAGATTATTTAATAAGGAAATCACAACCATTTGGAGATTTAAATATATCCTCTGTGAAACCCAGTGAACTCAGCCCATGCCCAGTCTACCCCACAAGAAGCTTCAGCAATGGCTTAGAAAAGCATCTTTGGTAAGATCCCTTTAATTTCACCAACTCTGCTGGATGTTCTTGTCTCTAGTTGGCTTTGAGTGAAGAAACTAGTTATGTAAAAGGCAAAAAAGACTTGCAGGCCTACAACAGGAATGTCAAAGGTTATTCGCCACCCTGCTACTACATGTAGGATAAGTGGGAGGGAACCCTCTTTTTTCTGCCCCCACAAGTTCCTGTCTGGGAGGCCAGAGAAAGGCAAGGATCTATCTCAGGGGTGGTGACTTAAGGCTAAAATACAGACCATCCCATTTGAGAGCCTGTTAGCTTGAAATAGCATTTGGAGCCAGCAAGCCCCCAGGACTTTCCAAGCAGGGCTGCCCTTTTCCTGCCTTTTTTGGGAAGTTAGGACTCTGTGAAAAAAAAAAAATATATAAACAGGATTCTGTCTTGCTGGGGCGTTCTAGGGCAAGAGTCCATATTCCTTAAGTTGCTGGAAGACTCCACCCTTCTAACTCCCTACATGCCCACCACCCAGAGCTCAGGCCACCAAGAAAGACTGGGAGACAGAACAGTATACAAGAGTTTATTGAATGATATCTGAATTTAGTTCTATCGTGTGGGGCCCATGTTACAAGTTCCTTCTGGGTCCATTACAACTCTAACAACAAAAAAACAACCTTAAAAAATCCACAACTTTTCCCATGTCATTAAATATATTCATATATAATAACCATAATATATTAGTATGCATTGGAAAGGACCCAAACAATATGTCATGGTCACAACTAAACAATTTACACTTCTGAATGAACAGAAATCCACAACACAGAGGGAGTCCAGGGAGGGTGGGAAGTGCATTTGGCAGCAGGGAATAGAAGGGATGGCCAATGACACAAGAGGTGGTGCTGGCAAGGCCCCACAGGACAATTTTGATACCCCTGGGGTATGGCATGGCTATGGCCCACTGGAATATCTGTCCATGACCTGTGGCTCATCAGTAAGCCTAGTCTGTCCACACTCAAGGCTCTGGGGATGGAGGGTGGGGTCCTTTAACTGTTGAGTCCTTAATTGAGGGGTCTCTTCTTGATTTCAGTTTCATCCCAACCTGGGAGAGCTCCAAGACAGTCTGTACCCATTTCCTGCATGTTACTCCTGAGGCAGAGCTCCAGGAGGTCAGTAAAGGCCTGGGGCTTCTCATGGCTGCCCTAGGCTTTGATCCAGGTGCCCAACCCTCCCATTTGAAGGAGCCTGAGATTGCTGCCTCCTGCTCTGCTTTCAAGGACAGAAGCTGTGGACAGAAGCCACTGCCTGCAGGTGTACCTGGGATGTGCCCCATTTCCTTCCCCTCACCCCACACCTTTGCATGTGTGACTGTGCATCAGTGTCAGGGAGACAGGCATTCAGCTGGCAGTGGTACCAGACTACCCAAGCTGGTAAGAAAAAAGGCAGCTGAGGAGTCTGATTGAAAAAGACTAACCTGGTATGTTTTTCCTTCAAACACCTACATATCACAATTCTGTTAATACACTCTTCAAAATCAAAACCTACTTCCGTTTTACATCCCTTCCTAACTGTACAAATTGGAGGCCTTGACTCACATTTCCTCTCCTCCCTGGGATGGGAGCTGGTGGGATAAAAGCTGCTTTCTGGGGGCTGATCCCCACCTGAGAGGTCAGGAGGGAGGAGAAGCAGAGGAGTCAGGAGATGGGGCCATAAGATGAGGCGGCAGCTGCGGTGAGCCCAGCAACCCCAACAGTGGCCTCATCCCTGACCTGGCTCATTTGGCCCCAGATATAGTCCCCAAGGTCCAGGCCACTGGTGGATGGCTTTAGCCCTGAGACTGTGTGGTGGCTGAGCCAGAAGGCAAGCTGGAGATTGGTTGTATTTTCAGCAAGATGCCTGTTGCTTGGCAGGTTCCTGTCTCTGTGGCTGAGGTGTGGGGGCAGGGGGTTCAAAGACCACCAGTGCAAGACCCTCACTGGACACTGGTGCAGACTCGGATGCAGGGGGATGTGATGGGGCTGTAGCCTGGGCAGGTGAGAACACCTGATCTGCAGCATGGTGCCTTTTGCTGTTGACAGCGCTCAACAAACTGCTGGGCATTAAAGCCTGGGAGAGGCCCTTGCCTTCCAGCCTTGGACTTAGTCCAGGTGTCTCTCCCTGCCCAAGGTGTCTCTGCCAGTGTTTCCTGGAATCCTTCCAGCCTTCCCCCCATACTTGGAGCAGCCATGCCACCTTTCTAGGACCTTTCGGCGGTGGGTGGGGGGGGGTGGCAGGTCTTCCTGGACCCTGAGGTTTCCTGGAACTTCCCTCTGACTACCTTACTGTGCCTATGCCTCACTCACCCCAGACTATTCTCCAGGCTTGACCCAAGGCTGCCAGGGTGTCAGTGGCAACTTGCTATGAGCCTGCTGCAGGAACTGATGGATGGGCTACAGAGCTGGGGTACAGCCACAGCCAGCATCAGCCGGGCTCTGGCGTCCGAGTCCTAGTGCTGCTTCCTACTTGTAGTGTGACCTTGGGCACATGTATACATTTCCTTGCTGGTAAAAACAGGTGAGAATCCCTGTTATGGAGTTGTGTGGGTAAAGTACCTGGCATAGAGCAGGTGATCAGTAAATGACAGTGGTGACACGGGCAGAAGTGGGGAAAACAGAGAAGCAACTCGCCAAAAGACGAGTTTGGTCCTTTGAGGCAGCCAAACTTTGGCAGGGCAAATGGTACCAATTTCCTGATGGAGAGAGGAGCCAGGCATCATTCAGAGTGCTGGGTGTGAGGCCAGTGAGAGGCCCTAGGGCAGTGCACAGCTCAGGAATGCGGGGAGTCCAGCAAGGTCACTGGACTGGAAGGCCTAGCACTTCCTGCTGGGGGGGCAGACTCTGGGAGGGTAGGAAGGAGAGCACAGTGGAAGGCATGGGGGCCTCTACAAAGAGGACAGCCAGAAAGGAGTGGATAAGATGTCTAGATGACTAGAGGGAGGCAGCTGTGGGGCAGCCCCAGAGCCCAGTGACCATAGCAGGCTTCCTTAGCCTATAGTAACCTCGTCCCTTCCCTTGAGAGCCATCAATGGGGGCAGTAACAAAAGTGGTGATGGCTTTCTTGGCCCCCAGGATCTGGGCATTCATTCCTGGCCCTGCCTGCCTGTGGCCTCAACACTGCCTCTGCACTCGGGCACCTCACTGGGCCAGCAAACCCTGTCCTGACTCAAGTGAGCCCCTTTTCCCCAAGCTCAGCCGACCAACTGCCTTTGCAGCCAGCACTCCATATCCATCCAGGCCCTTTCCAGCTGTTGACACTGCTGAGGAGCCTTTTGGGAGCTGATGTCATTACACAAATAGTGTCATTGCCCTAAACCCAGCCAGTGCCCCCTCTCCCTCCCCTGGAAAATGTCATGAAAGGGGCTGGTTCCAAGTTTCCAAAAAGGAAACTCTCTGGGAGGTTTTGCCTTTGCAATGCCTCCTCCCACAGGCAGCTCCAGCATGAGGCAGTGACCACCCGGCTTCAGCTTCTCAGGGGTGTTGCTGGGCCCACTGCCCTCCGGATGGGCCAGGATCCTGGGCCAGCCCCCACTCAACCAGAGCAGGCACCAGCAGGACATCCTCTCCCCAGATGGTGAACCCCACTCCCACCCCACCCAAGAGCAGTAACCCAGCAGGTGACCATCGAGGCCCCATGAAGAACGTTGGCTGGACAGGCTGCTCCCCCTAATACCATCAGTTAGGGCCTAGGTTGTCACAGTCTGGAATCCTGTGGGGATTCCTAGACAGAAGGATCAGGGAGAAGAGAGAGTGTGTCTTTTGTGTCAGGGCTGGTGATTTGGTCGGGCTTGCTAAGTGCCCCTGCCAAGGCTGAGGACCTGAAAATTCACAGTTCTCCTCACATCCCCTTCTCCATAACCATCTGTGCCATTCTGTGCCCGACCCTTGGGCCCCAGGGCAGGCTGCCCCAGCCCCTCAACGGCGACCCCACCTAGCCCTAGGGAAGCGCAGCTGTGCTCTGGAAGGAGCGCCGTGAGGTAGCTATGTCTGGTCTTCATTCCTCCAGGGCCTGGCCTGCGGGGCACCCTGCCCTGCATTGTGTGCACTGGGCTCCCACCAAGGGCGCACAGGGTAGGGCGGGGAGAGGGGCTGTGGAGGGCCCCGCCCCCGCTGCACCCCCACCCCACCCTCCCCCGACCTGGGAAAGCCCTCCTGGGCCAAGGCCATGGTGGCTGCCCCTCCTTGCTTCGCCTGGCCCTGGCGCTCTGCCCTTCTGGGGCCTGGCGCTGCTGCCTCCACGCTAGGCCTTCTTGCACTTGCCCTTCTTCTCACGCTGCTGGAACTTGCGCAGCCTCCGCGCCCACGTGTCCCGCCACTGGATCACCAGACTGCTCTTGTCTGCCACAATGCCACTCTGGTCAGGCGAGTCCTCGGCGTTGCCCAATAGCAGGTACTTCTTGAGGGGCTTGATTTTAGGGCACTTGCAGGCAATGTCTCGTGAGCGGATCCACAGACTCTGGTCACCGCGGCGGATGCGGCTTGTGCCCTGCTTGTACACTGAAATGATGTTCACTGTGAACTTCCACCAGTCCCCTGCCTTGTCCGCCTTCAGGATGTGGATCTGAACAGCTGCAAAAAAGCAGGCAGGCGAGTGAGCCACGGACAGGGAAATGCAGGAGGGGAACCCCTAGGACCATTTGGACCATACCTGCTCTTCCCTTTCCAAGAGCCTGTGGAAAGGAAAGGACGACCCAGAGCTGGGAAGTGACTGAAGAGGGTATCCCAAGGGGCAGTGGGTAGGCAGTATCAAAGCTGATCCTGGAACCCCACCTTTAATCCCTGGGCTAAGACCACTGTTCCAAGAAGCCTTCCCTCCTGCCTGTTCTGAAAGTGCCACCCAACACTGTCTGCTCGTCCCTGTCCAGGACAGCCTATAGGAACTGACCACTAGTAAGTACATCTGTCCAGGGCAGGTGGCCTCAGTGACAGTGGTGCTAGCCCCTCCTCCGGGTGGAGAAGAGGACCTCCTCATGTCCCTGCACTTTCAAAGGCCTCAGTCATTCACCTTAAACTTCATGACACCCCCATACACACAGCCCTGACCTTAACCCAGTCTTATAGAGGCCTCAGTGCCCTCAGTGCAAATGGTAAGTTCCCTCCAAGTGGCCAACATGCCTTTTCTAAAGGCCCAAGGCCCACCACAGAATATAGTTCCTGCCAGGCTGCCTCCCTTCCCTCAGGCACCTAAGGCCTTTCCTCAACGCTCCTCTTGCTAGCGTCTCCCCTTGTGCTGGGTTTCCAGAATGAAATGTGCATCAGAACCCCAAAGGGCTTCTGAAAATACACTGCTGAGGATATCCAGAGGTTGAGACTCAACACAGTCTAATAGAACCCAGACTCCCTGTTTCTCACACATGCCCAGATGGTGCAGATGCTGCTGATGTAGAAGATACAGGGATCAGTGTCCAAGTCTGTGGCAACAAATGTTACCTCCACAAGACAGTAAGAAGTGTTTTAGAAATAAGCAGAAATCCTTTTTTTTCCGGGGGGGTGGGGGTGGAGCAAGGACTTTGCCTAAATAAATTTGTGATAAAGTACTTTTCAGAGCCTTCTTAATCCACAAATTATGTGTATGTGTGTTGGTTTCCCAAACAACCCTAACTGTAGAACCCTTTGGTTGGTGCATCTCAGGTCATCAAAGCCTCATGGAGCCTACTTGAGGGAATTTCTGGGGGTAAGGGGACACATGACTTCCTCCAGGTCCAGGAAGAAATTGGCCTGGAGAAGGCCTCAGCCATGCTGAGCTCCATTCAAGGGAAACTTAGCCACAGTCTACACCCACATTCAGGGCCTCTTTCCTGTACTGAGCCCATGCACCATACCCTTCATCCCCTGGAGCACAGAAGTGATGTCCATGCACTGGGCTGAAGAGCACCCTGGCCACCCAGTACACTTGAGCCCTCGGGAGAAGGGGCAGCAGCTTGAAAGAACTGTAGGCTCCATGGCTCCAGCATTGACAAGGACATGTCCCTAGGGAAGGTCCAGTGATTATCACCTCCCCATTTCCAGTCCCAAGCAATGGTCCACCTAGAGCTCTGCCTCTCCACCAGCATAGGCCAGCTCCCCTCAAGGTCCCTGGGGGCTACACTACCACCTTCACACCCAGGGGACCGCCCTCCTTCCTGCCTGCACCCGCACTGGCCCTGTGTGATGGGCAGAGGTAGGCCCACAGGGTGCACAGGAAAACAGAACACCATCCAACTCATCATCCTAGGGCGGGAAGTGGCAAATTTTCCCATATTTTCATTTCAGCTGTTCCTGGGCATCCTGAACTTTGCACTCCAGTCTGAGGGCTCAAAGAATGGCCGCCATGGCAACCGTTTCCATGTTTTTGCAGCCAAGGGACTCAACACTCAGTGTGAACTCTGAGGGGTGGGGGTGGGGGAGCTCTCCAGACCAGAGAAGTGGCTGGGCCGCCTGTATTTGACTATGCAGACAGAGGTCACCGTGGCAACTGAGTGCCCCTCAACTAAGCAATGGGGGACTGCTAGCATCCCTAAGAGCCCTGGTTTCCTCTCCCCAGGACTGAGCTGAATACAGAATGAGTCTTCCTCCAGATATTGCTGTTTTCTCTGTGGCACCTCAGCCCGCTGGCCCAGCTACAGGGTTCCCTCACCCCACCCAGCATGGGCATGTGGAGGCACAGCTGACTGGCACTGGAGGCTGAATCACACCACCCACATTCGTACGCTGGGGCCCAGACTCTCCCGTACTTCAGAGAGTGGCGTATTTGAAGACACAGTCTTTACGAATGTAATTAGGATGAGGTCAGCAAAGTAGGCCCTAGTCACTATGACTGGTAACCTTATGACAATCAGGACACAGAAAGACCACAGTGAGAGGGCAGCTGGCAGAAACCTGTCCTGCTGACACCTTGATCTCAGACCTCTGGCCTCCAGAACTGAGAAAATTTCTGTTATCTCAGCCACACAATATGTGGCACCTTAGTCTGGCAGCCCTAGAAACCAGCCCAAATAAGATTAATTTCAAAGACTCAGAGTCTTGGGTCTTAGCCCAGGGCCAAGTAAGAGGGAAGGCCTGACAGGGTCTCTCAACCTGAGAAAAGGCTGGAGTAAGCTAACTGGTCATGGTCTAGCCTTGGATTGCCCCTCCCCCAAGTGACTTTCCTACTCCCTGGGAGACCTGCAAGAAAAGAATATGGTCCTTCCTGACCTCTCTCCCCTCAGAGAATACCCTGGACCATCAGGTGGGGCACCTAAAGCAGTCCCAGTCCCACTCCCAAGCACAGCCAGCCTTGGCCTGAAGAGGACCTGCTTAGCCCTGAGGACCAAGCCCTGAAGGGTGGCCCCTGAACATTCAGCTGTCCTCAAGAATGCAGAGGGACAAAGCAATGGACACTGGTCAGCTGGGACACCTGGCCCTTGTCCTTCCAACCCCAGCAAATCCCAGCTCTCCAGAGTGGGAACCACCCCAGCTACAGGGTGAGAAGACACAGGGGCAGGGGAGGGTGGTGGTAGGATTCATGTGATTACACTGGAAGAAAATCCACATTTCCGCTGCCCTTGGCAACGCCTCCACACATTACACAGCCCACCAAGTATGAGCTGCGCACACAGTGCACAGGCCAAGTCCCTACAGTGCACATACAGCTGAAAATATTCAAAATACATTGCAACGGTGACCTCAAACAGATCTGCTCCACACGCTCTGGCAGCCACATGGCGTACCACCAGGCTGCTGCCACTTCTGACTGGCTGCTGGCTTTGAGCAGAGAATAACCAAGGTCTCCAGGCTACATGGAGCCTGGGGCCCATCGACACAGATGTGTATGTGACATCTCCAGGCCCAGAAACTGGGCAGTGAGAAGCTGTGCCCATCCTAGGCCCATGGCCCCCAAGGACAGGCCTTTCCGTCCTGCTCTCGTCTTCATGCTGGAGTCCCTCCCAGATTCCTATGCTGGAAGCTAATACCCACGGTGAGACTATGAAGAGGTGGGGTCTTTGAGAAATGACTAAGTTATGAGGGAGCCACCTTTACTAATGAAACTAGTGCCCTTAAAAAAGAGGCTCAAGTGTGCCCATGCCCCTTCTACGATGTGAGGTCACAGCAATTAAGGGGACATCTTTGAAGCAGACAGCCCTCACCAGACACTGAATCTGCTGGTGCCTTGATCTTGGACTGCCCAGCCTCCAAAATAGAAACAATAAATTTCTACAGTTATAAATTACCCAGTCTAATGAACAGACTAAGACACACCCACAGAATGACACTCAGCTCAGGCCTATTAGCCCGAGTCCTCAGGACTCCTCAGGACACCTAAACTCTCCTGTCTTCACACTGATGTCCTAATAAGCATTAACCTCACAAGGCTAGAACATGAGGCTCTGGGGAGGACCTTCCCCCATTCAGAAAGGAGGGAGATGAGATGACCCACAGGAAGACGACCATGAAATCAGACCAGGGAGATGGGAGACATGCCCCTTAAATTAGAGACTGCTGTTCAAAAGGAAGTTGGTCCCAGCCATGAGCCAGGGTGGCCCTTCTCCAAAGTGGAGACAGGAGAGTCAATGAAGCAGATGCTGGCAGGGCCTCCATCTGGCCAGTGCTTCAGGCCCCACCACCAGTGAGCTATGGCTCCATCTTGGGATCTACACTGCAAATCCATCCTCCTTTTGTGAATCCCTGCTCACTCCACAATAGGAGGGCTTTGTCCTGGGGACTACTGCAAGTGAGCTGGGAAAAAAAAAAAAAAAAGACTTCCAGAGCTCCACAGTTGTCCCAGCCAGGCTTCTCCTGGCCTTGGAGTCTGGGAGCTGCCCAGTATATAGACAGCAAAACCTCCTTTCCTATAGCCACAGAACCCAGCACCCTGCAGCAGTCCCTCTCAGCAATTCTGGGGCTCAAAGGAAGGACTTTCATGCAAGGTATGTTTTTCTAGGCCATCAGGATAGGATAAGCCACAAGAATTGCTATTCCTTGGTGGAGGCCCAGCTGTGGTTCCAGGGGGAAAGGAAGAGGCTGGGGGCTGCAGGCACTGGATCTGGCCAAGGGGCAGAGGCTGGGAGGCAGGCCCAGGGCAGCCACTTCCCTCTTGAGCACAGAGGGCAGAGTCCAATCTGCTGCCTGTGCAAGGCACCAGTGTATCCTTCTGCAGGAGCAGTTGTCTGGTCATCCATCGCAGGCACCTCACCCTTCCCTGAGTCCCAGCATTGGGGGAATTTCCAGGCTATCAGAGACAACCTGAAGAGTGGGGAGCCTCAGGCACATCCTGTGCTTGGATTCTCCACAGGGGCCTGCTGCCCCATGGCAGTTCTATCCTCTTCCCAAAGCCCCAGCTCACTGAAAACCCACCTCCCTCCCTTCCCAGCTCCTGTTGCCCTGGGCTAGGGGCCATCAGGGACTTCGAGCTCTGGGTCTTCTGAGAAACTGGCATTGCCACCACCATGGAAAGTTAGTGGCAGCAGGAAGCTCAGAGCTGACTGGTGCACACAGGTTTTGGGGACCTCCCACTGAGATCAAAGCTCCCCACCTGGGCCATGGTCTAGAGAAGCTGTTTGGCCAGTGAAGACAACTCACTCATGGCCTGCTGGGAACTGACAAGTGGAAGGAAAGGCCAGCACTGGATAAGTACCTGCTCGGTGAGCCCTGGGGGAGCAGCTGTGGCATGGAGGTGTGGCGGGGGGGAGGGCTGCCGGCCGTTCCCCTCTCCCCAGCAAGGCCTGAGCATGAGGGACACTTCTGTGGGTATACTTCCTGCCTCTTGGAGGTCTCCTAGATTTATGGGCTACACAGGATGGACCCCCAGGGGCTTCCCTGCGTGGCTGCCCCTCCCAAGGGGGCTTGGGTGGTCCCCTTGCTCCCCTCCCACCCCACACAGCCATACCTCCCTATTGAACCAGTCCAGCTAGGCAAGGCTTGTCACCAATCTATCTGCCTCACAGCCAGTGGCCAGGACAGTCAGGGGAGGACACTAACCTCACAGAAACCATTAAAACCACTCAGCCCCGTAAATCTCCTGGCTAGAGAGCATGTCATGAGCTGCAGCTGCTTTTATAAAATGAAGTTCTGACCACAGGCTTCCCAGGCCAGAGCCAAGCCTTGTTCCCAGAGCTGCCAGGCTGCCCAGAGAAACATGGGGTCTGTTCTGGGGAATGCAAAGGGGGGCCCACACGCCTGAAGCTGGCTGTCATGACAGTGACATCATCAAGTGAGGTGGAAGCTCACCGTGGCCACCCTCAGCAACCTACCACGCATAGCCTCAGGGATCCCGGGGCTGCTACCCCCTGCCACATCTCCCCAGATCTTAGATAAGATGGGGGCACCCAACTTAGAACTGGCTAAAGGTCCCCCCAACCAAAGAACCAACAGAAATTAAGGGTGCTGCCTCAGTCTCCCCTGCTAGGTTCTGGTGCTTAGGCTCTGTCTGGGAGGGGAGATGAGCCAGTGCCTGAGATTATCTGGTTGCCTGGGGACCCCCGGAGGAGGGGACAGTAGAGGACCAGACTTGGGGGAAGGTATGTAGCCCCCACAAAAAGAGATCAGCCACCCTACAGTGGAAGAGGTTCATGTAGGAGAGGGGACATGGGCCCTGTGTGACCCTAGCTGAAGGACCCTCATTATGGGGGCTGGTCCCTCTCACACATCAGCCCCAGGAAGAGCCTGCTGCAAGCCCCAGGAGGGGCTTGGGGCTGCCTCCTCCCCACTGTAAGGAGAAACTGAAACAACCTGACTACCCTCTAATCCATGCTTACTCCTCATCCCTTTTCTTAGGAGCCTGCTGGATGTCCATGCAGAATCTGGAAAGGGGGGCAATGAGTGCTCCCCAGGCCCTGGCCTCATTAACATGGAAAAGGTCTCCCTGATGTGGCCTTGGTCTAGGTCCCTGTCACCCAGGCTCCTCCCCAGCTCCCAGAAAGCCTGGTGTGGCGGGTTTTTCTGGTCAGAGGCCCAGCAGGACGTTAGATTTATACTCACATCATGGAGGGGAGTGGAGTATCTGAGAACTCCTTAAACAATTCTGCCAGCTACCTATTTCCCCCTGGAGCCTCCAACCCCAGCGAGCTGAGGAGAGCATAGAGCGTCCTCTCCTCAACACAGCTCATTGGTGGGACTGGCACTTGCAGGCCACCCCAGGAGACCCCCACATGTGCTCTGAACATCTATAAGTTCCTAGAAGCCAAACCACCCTCTGCCAGGAGACCTAAAGAGCGAGCCTCAGGACATGAAGCCGTAGGCAGTGTGCACTGAGCCCTGGGACAGGCTCAGCTCTAGGGGTGACCTGTAGTACAGCCACGTCCACCTGCATGAAGCAATTCAGATGCGAGAGCTCGCAAAGGTGCTGTGTGATCGCAGGCCATACTTCCCCAAGCTCCTGCAGGCTGCTTGGGAATGTGGGGTGCCCATGGGACGCCACACAGTGGCTGGGGCTGCACATATCTTCCATCTCACAGGCAGAACAGAGGTGGCAGATCCCGGGCAGGAAGCTCCAGGAATAGTGGTAACTGGCACTCCAGCCCAGCATTGGTGGGAAAAGTGCTCTGTGATGGTTGGAGACAAAGGACCAGGACCAGTGGGGAGTAGATAAGCATGGTCAGCTAGTGTCCCCCAGTCCAACTCCATACCAGCTCTCTGGGCAGGTTGCATAGGTGCCCCCTTCCCTGGGCCTCAGTATCCCCATCTCTAAAATGGGAAGAGATACCATTCACCAGATGGTCTCTGTGGTCCCCTTCGGGTCGCATCCAGCTCTGCCTCCTTCCCAAAAGCAAGAGGCTCAGAGGAGAGAAAAGGAACATGAGGAAGACCAGGAAACAGGCAGGTGAGGGCTGAGGTACTGCCCAGACCCCTGGGAAGGGCTGCAATGCCCCCAGCCTGTCTGGTTCTCAATAGGGGGAGGGAACTTTTCTGTGGGTACAGGGGCTTTTCTACCTGTCACCGAGGCCAACTGGCCTTCCTGTCCAACCTGGTGGTCACCCACATTCCATGACCTCAAGCTGACTCATGTACACCCAGCTCCACATCTGGGCTCCATATGGGACTGGCACTCTTGGGTCACATCTGGATGGGGAAATTGGAGGATCACCAGGGGGCCAGTGACCCCTGGGAGAGTCAAGAAGCCTCTGAAACACTGCCCCGTGCTGCTGGCTGGTCTGAGTCCTGTCCTCTGCACTTCGGAGCTGGCCCTGAGCCATTTACCATCAGTTGCCTCTGAGCCCTCAGCCAGGGCCCTGCCTTTAGGGCAGAGCCCTCAGGGCAATCTTCTAATATTTGGGCCCACACCCAAGCCCTCAGAGTCACTCTGTGCTGCAGATGCAGTAATGCTATCTCTATGATGGGGTGACGACCTGTCCAGCTCTCATCACTTGAAGGGCTGAGCCTGTTGGGAATTGCTGTTGACCCCAGGGTCAATGAAAGGAAGGGGAAGAATGCTTATGAGGAGCAGAGGCCACCATTTGCCAAGAGGCCTCATGTCCCTGGGGTCAGTTGTGAGGAACTGCTCCCACTTATTCCCAATCTGAGTCACCAGGATCTGTCGGCAGCCCTCAGGAGCACTTCCACTGTCACAGCATCGTCACCACTGCCTGCCCTCCAATCCACATCAGCTCCACGTAACCCACAATCATTTCTACTGGCAGCCTCTGCCTCATGCCCACCTCCACTGCCTGCTGGGTCTCCCACCCATCACCATGGATCTATAATCTTCCTCCAGCACCTGGCCATATCCATGACTAAATAGTCACATCAATCCCACCTGCCACCATCACCCACGTCCCTGTCACTAAGCCCACTGTCTCTGCTTCAGCTCAGGTGTCCCCCACACTACTGGGCCACTCCTGGCTTGCCCACGAAGATGTTTTTGAGGTCTCTTCTCTGAGTCTTATCAGAAACTGAGTCAGGTTACTATGGGAACCACTTGAGCCTTCTAATGACCACTGTGTCTACTCTACCCTGCGGAAAGCTCAATTCTCTGGTGTGAGGGAGAAGAAAAGCTTCTGGCCCTGGGATCATCCAGCAGCTGGACTGGACATGTGGTTGTTATGTTGCTGAGTCCCAGTGTCCTACTGACCAGGGTAGAACTCTCCCTCTCAAGGTGCCTGTGAGGATTAAGGAGGGATGACAACTAGGCTGGCGGCTGTTGCTGTGGGGTCAATCCAGGGCTGATAGGGTAAGGTCACAGTTGCTGGCTCAGCAAGTCCTTTCCCCTGGGGCTTCCCCTGCCTCTGCAGATACCAGAGCACACACACAGGAGGCACACCAAGATAAACCAGATTCTGCCTCGACATTCAGGCCACCGGGGCCACAGGGTTCCCAAGGAAGTACACTGGCACATACGTGCACACATGGGGCCTCAAGAGACCCAACTGCTCCCCACGATGCACTTGCCCCTTGAGAATCATCCCCAGAACCCCTCCTTGTGGAACTTCAGGAGGAACACTCGAGACAGATCCTCGTGTGAAAAGTGTTCTGATTTTTCCATCTGGTGGTGCCAAAATGTCTTTCGACAAAAGGGGTGACTAAGAAACATTTCTGGGAACGATGCATTTTTCCAAGAACTGGCAGAAGTGAGATGATCTCACCTTTCAGACTATGTGCTGTCTGTCTCCCCAGTCTGAATCCCAGGACAAAGGAGAGGGGCAGAAGTGCCCAGGCCCCAAGAAAGCAGCCAGGGGTGTGGGAGTCACTCTTGGGGTGGGGGTCAGTGGTTTCTGTATGCATACCTGCATAGCTGAGGATGCTGAATGATGCTGGCCCCTCTCTCCAGCCTCCCTGGGTGCACAGCAACCCCTCATTCACGCTTCTGCCACCCTGCCAGCCTGCATCTAGCTTCTGTGCATGGAGACTCCTCCCTCTGTCTGGGAACCCTGCATTGCCCAGTAAACACTAGTTTCCCAGACTCCCTCCTCCAGGAAGCCTTCCCTTGACCTCTTAGAGAATGGGCCATGCCCTGCATAAACCACTTAGGCTGATATCGGGCTGCATGGCAGCCTATGGCTCTTATCGGTGTGTCTGTCTCTCCTCCTAGACTGTGTGCTGCTCCCTGAGGGCCAAGACCATGTGCCAAGCAGATCCCTGAGTACAGCACCCAGGACAGGATAGGGCACACACAAGATGCTCAGTGGATGTGCTCAGAGGAAAGGGCTGAGGTGGTGCAAACGGGAGAGGGACCAGGATGTCTTGGGATGTGCATTGCCCTGATGGGGTATACTGTATGTTGTATGTTGTGTGTCATATGTTTGTATGTGGTACCTGTGAGAAGCAGCCATGTGAGATAGGAGAGGCTGTGTAAACACGAGGAGGTGGGTGAGGACCAAACAGTGGAGACTTTGCCCAAGGAGAAGAGGGACATGATGGTATGGAGGAAGGAAGGAAGAAAAGAAAAGAGGCAGCCATGAAGTGTGTGTGATGGGGTAGAGGGGCACACAACAAGGAAGCTCCTCGCAGCTGGGCAGGGCAGCAACACTTGACTCCACTGGCAGAGGTCTCTGGAGCCTGGCCCTCCAGGCAAATGCATCACATGGCAGGTGACTCAAACCGGATGTGCTGTGCCCGTGTCTGAGCCGCCCAACGGGATGCAGGCTTAGTGGTGAACACACACACACTTACATACGTGTACACACAAGCATGTGTGCTGGGGCACCCACACAAAGAAAGGCCCACCCCCCCACCCCAGGGCAAAGTTTTCCTGAGAAGTTGGCCTGAGCTGCTGAGACTTGAGAAGAACAAAGCCTGACTGTGGTCAACAGCTCTACTTTTGGCCTTTGCCTTGGCTGGTTTTCAAGAGTTTGCAAGGTGAGCTCAATTCCCCTAGAGGGCAACAGAGTACTGAAATGGCCCAGGAGAGGTGAGGACAGGTGACAGGACTGCTCTTGAGGGCTCCTGCCCCTTAGAAATGGCGCCTGATGTGGCAGGGGCCGTGTTCAAGGTCTCACTTAGGAGGATATCATGTTCCCTTGATCACACCTCCTCTTACTGCTGAGGAAACTGGGCCCAGGCTGGTGAAAGTTCCTGTCCAAAGTCATGTGGCGAGGTAGAAGAGATGGGACTAGAAAGAACCATCTTCCCCGTCAGGGGCTCTCTCTGATCATCTGGACACCGAGGTCCTCCACACTCACATTTTTTTAGGCCTTACTTGGTATCCACCCTCCCAAGCTAGACCCCAGCTCACTGGCAGACATGCTGGAGAGAGCAGAGAGCAGGGCTGGCAGAACTAAGCCAGCCAGTCCAGGTCTGACCCAAAAGGCCTCCCTGACCTGCAGTTTTCTGCCCACCAGCCACCACCCAGAGTCAGGGGCACCCCAAACCCAAGTCCTCCAACATTTGCAGGTCAAACCTCACCTAGTGGGCCTGGAGGAAGAAGAGCCTTTATTCAGCAGGGATGGCAAACGGAAGTTCTAATTAGCAACTTCTGGAACATCCCAGTGCCCTGAAGGAAATGTGTTTCCTAATTGGCCCCCTGCTGGCATCAGAGAGCAGGTGGGGGGGGGGAGGGGTGTGTGTGTGTTTGTGTGTGTGTGTGTGTGTGTGTGTGTGTGTGTGTGTGTGTGTGTGTGTGTGTGTGTGTGTGTGTGTGTCCCTTCCTGCGCTGGCCTGGAAGCCTCACCTGTTCTTCCCTGGGCTGACCCACATCTTCTCTGGGCACCCTCCATACTCACTTCATCCTGGGATCCAGGGTCCCAACCAAGGATGCATGGAAGATTCTCCATAGGCCCGTTAGAGCCCAACTGGGCTCTCACCTCAGCCTCCTAGCCAGGCCTGCTCAGCTGCTGAGCTGCCCACTCCATGGCCATGCTCCACCCAGCCCCTGTGGTGCTGCTTACCCTTTCCTTCCTAATCCCCCCTCCCTGAAGCCCCGCTCCCTCCATTCTGCCTGGCTCTTCTGAGCCCTCCCCAGAAGCCTGGGAGATCCCCTTCCAGACACATTAGACCCTGAACTAGGGTGGAGGGACTCCCCAACTTTTAAATGACTATTTTGCAAGGACAGCTGTGGAACCCGAACACCCTGGCTATGGTTTGAATGTGGTCTGTCCCCACTAAACTCTTGTTAGGCTTGGTTCCCAATGTAGTGGTTTGAGTGACATTTGGGGTCTGGAAGGATCCACCCTCATGGGGGGCTTAATGTAGCTCCCAGCAGAATGGGTTAGTTATGTTGAGAGCAGGTTGCAATAGAGCCTCCCATACCATTTGTCCCCTTCTCTCACGCAAGCACACTTCCCCTTCCACTTTCCACCCTGGTTGAGGCACCACAGGGCCTCACCCACGCTAAACATGTATCAGCACAAACTCTTGGCCTTCCAGAACTGTGAGATAGAATGAACCTCTTTTCTTCATAATTTCCTCAGTCTCTGGCATTTTGTTAAAGAAACAGACAACAGACAGACACAGAACCCACAGGGATGCTGGAGAAAGAAAAAAGGCAGTCCAGGCAGCACGACTAAGAGAGCAGTAAAGCTGGTGGCACAGATTGAGGCCTCATCTGGCCCCAGAGGAGGGACCCTCGCCTCCCCAGCAACCTGTTGGTCAATCTGGACCATGCACCTGGATTGCAGGAATGGGGCAGGAATGGAGGACCACCATGATGTCTGGAAGGATGGGTGTACTGGGCTGTCCTCTCATCTCTCTGGGCCTTTCGACAGGTAGGGTCCTGGGAGGTGATGGGGAAGGAAAAGCCCCGGGAAGGCTGCTGTGAAGGGAGCAGGAATCTAGGTCACCACTTGGCAGTGTGATTGAGTAAGCCACTTCACCAGACTAGCCAGTGTCCCCACCTGTGACTTGAAGGAACTGAAGCCCACAGTGTCTGACAGCTATTTCACACTGATAACCATGAGGAAGTCAGGGATGGGGAGCCAGTCAAGGAACAGAGGGCCACAGGGAACCCAGAGGACACGTCCCGCCCTTCCCCTGCATGACAGCAGCACCCCTGCTGGCAGGGGTGCCCAGAGCAGGGTGGCCCCAACTCTGAAAGAGGATGTCAAGTTCAGAAGATAGAGAGGGCCTGCTCCTTAGAAGTCAGGGGGCCAGGCAACCCTTTGAAGGAAAAAAACGTCTGAGAAAAGCAAAACCAGACTGAGTCTGATATAATGGGGTAGAAAACTGATCCATTTTTATAACTTTAGAGTCTAACTTTTCCTTTTTGTACTTGAAGAACAGAATAGAAGCTGTGGGTCAGCACCTGCTGAAAAGACTACTCAACTGTCCCTTCTCCTAGTCAGCCTACTCACAGCAGTTACTTGGAGGCACCTTTAAGAGCAACCCCGACATGAACAGTTCTCCCCCCAAGCAGACCCACCTGTTCCTTCTTTCTCCTCCCTTTCTGCCCAGTGACCCCAGGGCCCAGAGGAAGGACAGCAAGGAGCTAAGAAGGCAGGTGTCCCTCCAGGTCCAGACTTTCCTGGGGCTGCTGCTTTGCCAGAAGTAGTGATCAGGTCCCAAAAGTTCTCAGTCCACAAGAAGTTGAGAGGGGCCTTCAATGGCCCAAGTCATAGTCCCCAGCAGAGGCTGAAGACCCCGGACTGAGAGGACACAGCCCCTGCAACTCAGGGCCCCCTGGGGTTCTTTCAGTACCACCTGGAGGCCTTCTCTTTGAGGCTGTCAGCTGGCTTGGAGACAGCAGATGCTTCCTTTATCTTTAAAGGAAGTTTGTTTAACTTTGTTATAGAAGTCCAGGTTTATTTCCCAGTGGGAGTTGGAACTTCTTTTGCTACCCTGGGATACCTGTACTTTAAAGAGGCTTCGGGGAACTTACTGTGAACCCTAGAGGGACCTTGGACATCAATGCCCAGAGTCTGGCCACTTCTGCCAGGTGCTCTTGCTTCACCTTGGGGGATACCAGGCAGCCTGTGGAAAATAAGACTGGATTCCTGGGAGTTTGTCCTGGCTTTGGTGTGGGGTGTATATATATATATATATATGGATATGTGCGTGTATATTCTGTTTCTCTCTCTCTCTCTCTCTCTCTCTCTCTCTCTCTCTCTCGCTCTCTCTCTCTCTCTCTCTGTCACACACACACACACACACACACACACACACACACACACCCCATAGTAAAACAAGAAAGTTTTAGAAAATCTTAAAATTCCTTTGGGCTTCATCATTTCATTATGCTTATTAAAGAAAAAAACTTCAAGTCTTGTTCAAGCAGCTGGCCCAGCGACAACCCCCATGAGACTGGGGTCCCAGGGCAGGGCTGCCAGACCCCTCAAGGTCAGGGTCTGCAATGCAGATTCCCAGTCCTACTGTAGCCTGGGAACTATTCTAAACACACCAGGTCTCCTACCGCCTTTCTGATGCCTGAAGGACCTCGCTTTGAGCAACATAGCCTGGAACTGAATGCCCACAGCATGAACGAGGACACAGAACACCAGAGGGCAAGTGAGTGGTCTGTAGCCACACAGCCCAGCAAGGCCAGAACTGAGCCTGGGAATCCCAGCCTCAGAGGTCACCACCAGCCTGGGTGCCTCTCTATAGGGCAAGGGGGAGAAATCAGGCTCCTGCAGCTCCTCGTATCTCGTATCCTGTCCCTGAGGGCCGAAGTGGAAGAGAGGAGGAATTCTTAAGCACGGGCTCCATGGATTACAGCGATGGCAGCTTCTTGCTGGTCACATTCCCCTTTCTGGGGTGGGGGTGGGGGGTCCTCACTCACCATAGTCCTTCTTGCAGTACTTCTTCATGTTAATCTTCAGCTTCCCTTTGGAGGCCTTGCAGTAGGAATCACAGTCTGCAGGAGGGGGAGCACAGATAAAAACTAATTAGGCTGGAGATGAATAGCCTGGCCGGCAGAGCAGGAGACCACCTCCCTAAATACCCTGAGGCCTGTGATACCCATGGGCCAAGCTGGGCAGGCGGCCATTCAGGGCAGGCCAGCCTTCTAAAGAAGCCCTTGGGACAAAAGGCCCCCACCTGACCTCCCCCTCCTTTGGCCTAAGGAATCCTTTAGCTGCCTTGGCCTCCGTGAGACACTCTGGGAGCTTCCATATCTTGCCACCCAGGACTTCTGAGCACCATACAAATTCCCCCTGTTCTTAAGACACAACTGCAGCCTGATTAAAGTCGATACAGGCCTCATTGTCACCCCACGCTCCCAGTCTGTGTCAGGAGCTGGCTTTCATGGCGCAGAGCCTCTGGCTGGGGTCAGGCCCCAACAAAAGAGGTCACAGAGGAAATTAGCAGCCCATGAAGCATTAGAAAACCCCTTTGGTGTCCACTCCACTGGAGTGTTCAAATAAAATGCCCTAAGAAGAAAAGTTCAGTTCTAATGGGCCCTACTGCTGAGAGGTAGGGCTGAGGGCCTGCATCCTCCGGGTATCACTTAGGGATCTTCCAGGCCCCGAGTGAGAGCCAGGCGAGATGTGCAGCAATCACGGCCTACCAGCCCATCAGATTTGCCTCTAATGGCACTGGCCCTGTCAACCCCCCAAATGCAAAACTCATGGTTGGACCCCAGCCCAACCTTACCCCCTCTTCCTGCCAGCAATTTCTGTTCTTTGGACAAGACAAGGCTCTCCCTTTGTTAGGTCTGTATGTGACACAGTCAGCATGAGGCCACAGACCATTATAGAGACATAGGAAATCTGCTGCACCTGCACTGCCCTACCACTTAACATGCTAGATCTCCCTCAATTCTCAAAACCATTCTTTGATGGATCAGTGTTATTCCCATCCTACAGAGAAGAAAACTGAGGCTCAAAGAGGGTTAGCTACCTACCAAGGTTAAGGTGAGAGAAAGAAATGATTTGGGTATGAGTACAGGGCACAGCCAGGGCAGGAAAGCCTCTCAGTGCCACCTACCCCCAGCTTGTGGCTACATTCTTCAGGGATTATTCAGAGACCATTGCCCCAGAGCCAGGCTCTAGCTCCCAGGAGGCAGCTGCCTCCCTTGAGGTCCCAGAATAGGTACCTCAACTAGTCATCTCTGTTCTATCCCACTGCCTGGGAGAAACCCCCCATCTAGGCAGCTTCTTGGGGGCTCAACTCAGGAACCAGTTTCAGGAAATGGGAGAAAACAGCTCCCCTTTCTGTTCCCCTGTGGTGCAAGCCCCTGGAGTTCCCTCACAATGGCCCTGTCCAGAGGCACCAGAGGCCACAGTATCAGTCTTCCCTGTCAGCTAGACAGCCAGTCGGTCACTGCAGAGGAGAGTTCTTGGGGTGCAGAGACCGGGCTGTCCTTTGAGAGGGGCCTTCACTCTACTGTGACCAGGCCTGAGAGATCAAGATAGGAGGGGGCAGCAGCCCAAACACTCAACTAAACAGTGACCACCACTGCCACCACCCTTCCCAGTTGGGAACAGCCATGTTAGGCCTCTTTGGTGCCAGCTCAGGGACAGATGACACCCATAGCAAAGCCACTGTGTGGCTGAACCCAGGTTGTGTGTAAGGCTGTCCTCCCTCCCTGCTGTCTCCACTTAAAGAGGTAAACAAGTGGTACAGAGTGACATCACTGCAGGGACAGCCCTGAGTCCACTTGGTGCCCTCATGCTATTTTTTGGGAAAGTTGTTGGTTTGAGTGAGTACTTTCATTTTGGATCTGGAGGAAATCACTGACGCCTGCCTCCTCTGCATAGGCTCGGTGACACACCCAAGTGATGGCCAGGGTGGAGAGGGTGACACTGAGCACATCAGCTCTGGTGAGCTTCACCTGGGCCTTGCAGAAGGGGCTTCAGTGCTGAGCTTAAAGATGAGGAAATCAGAGCTTAGAAAGGTGTCAGGGTGGCCTGCCAAGGGGCACTCCCTTCCACAGGACAAGAAAAAGGCAGATGAGTCCTGAGACAACCGAGCCCTAGACCTTCAGCATCGCTGTGCCCACCCTAGTCACTGTTAAAGCTTTTCTCTTCAGAGCTAGTGTCCACCTGGGACAGACACTGTCCTAGAATTTATGGCATCCATCACCCCACAAGGAGCTCATACTCCCAAGCCTGTTTGCCAAGTAACGGTCATCAGTATGTATCACAAAGGTAGCACCCATCCATGGCGTTGGCACCTGGCAGCAACAAGGCCTTGGCACCGTTCTGATGCTTGATGAGCTCCTCTCCACTTTAAGCCTCATTTCACAGTGGAGATGGTTGGGGAGTCACTTGCCCCAACCTCATTAGAGGAAGTCTGGCTACCTATGATCCTAATGCTTGGTTCCTAGCCCTGGCTACGCAGCAGAATCACCCAGAAGCTTTCAAAGACACTGAACCCTGGGTCCCAGCTCCAAGAGGTTCTGATTTTTTTTGATTTAGGAAACACTGAACCCCAAGTGGCTCCAATGTGTGGGAGGGGATGGTCTGGGTACCTGTGACAGGCATGCAGCACTCAGCTTGGCAGGGGAAAGACCCAGATAGGTGGCTGTTAACTCAAACACAGAAAGTGTTATCAGTCTCTGTGCATTTATAGTTGGATTTGTTTTGTTTTGTTTTTTAGGTCAATATGCTTGTTGCAAAATGTCTGCTACTCCTTTCAGAGTTGCTGATTCTAATTTAGTTGTGAGCTAGGAGAATACAAAGACCAAGCTTGTTAGACTTGTATAAAATCCAGGTAAATAGGCTTGGAAGGAAAGGCTGAAGCATGCCCCTTTGGGGAAAGTGAATAACCTTCAGAACCAGACACCCTGAAAGGTATTTGGCTGCTTGTGGACTCTTCGTTTGGGTCGTATTCCAAATTGCTGAGGTCACTGGACAAGTGGTCCCTGGATAAGGAAAATGTCCCTGCATTTGTTTCCTTTACTGACTGCACACAAAGCTACAAAGACTGCTTCAAGATGGCCAAATAGTGACTTTAAAAAAATGCAGTTCTGATTCCTCCCGCAACATGCCAGCCATGTGGCTGCCCTTGTGGGGCCTCTCTGTTTTGTTCCAAAATAGCTATAAAGACAGTGAAAAAAATGAAAATTCACACTAATGCCAAGAAAGAAACTGATAGATGACCCAATACCGGAATCTGAGAGCAATCTCTATTAATTAAAGGCAGATGGTGGTGGAAGAAGCAAAATCTATCTGGGTTTTACCTCAGGATATGATGCTTTGTCTGATGAACAGAAAGAACCTGGAAAAAAGGAGGATGACAGAAAGACAATGACCAGAAAACAAAATGGGCAGGAAGTGTGGGCAGTGTGGACAATACCTTGTCCAGGGAAGGGAGGGACTGGAAGGACAACAGCTGCACTGGCTATCTCAGATTAGGACGTCAGGCACTGGAAATAAAAGCATCAGCTCCATGGAGCAGAAGTGAATCCAAGTGGAAAAGCCTGGTAGGAACTGGGAATTGGGCATGATCTGTGGACATTTGCCTTGGATCTGAGATAGAAATCTAGTGATCACGCCAGCACAGGGCTCTACAAATAAAAATTTGAGGTTCTGTGGGCATATGCTCTCTGTTCCATCTAGTCAACTCTGTCACCTCAACTCAGAAAACAGTTGTCAACAATATGTAACCAAATGGGCAAGGCAGGCTAAAACACCTCTAAAAAGACAGCTTCTATGAACTCCGAGAAAAGACAAAGCTGAGTTGAAAAGCCATATGGGCATAAGAAAAAGAAGAGCTGGAAGAAACAAAAAACTAAAGCAAACATCTTAACACCCAGTAATGCAATTAAAATCCACCGGAAGCAGCAAAGAGAAATGTTGGAACTGATTCATGAACATGGAGAACACACTGAAGAAACTCTCACAAAGTTTAGAGGAAAGAGATAAAGACATGGGAAGTAGGAAAATAGCATATGTCTGGATGAGAACTGAAAGAGGCCAAACAGAATGGAAGCGTGAATCAAAGAAAGGATTCCTAAGCTAAAGACAGACCTACATATGTAGAAGAAAGTGCTCAGCAAGTTCTTTCAAAACTCAAGAAAAACAAATTTACACCAAGACACATCTTTGCAAAACATAGGAAATACCAGAATAAGAAAAAAAGATAACACACTTAGTAGATGATGATGGAGCAATAATTATAAGGTCTCTCAGGAAAGTTATAAGAATTTTATACCCAGCTAGATGGTCTTGCATATACACAGGCCACAATGAACAAAATGCATTCTCAAGGTGTGCAAACTCAGAAAATAGTCCACGGAGGGGGAAGAGAGAACAATGGAGGGGACAAACCAAACCAGGTACATTTTATGCTTATGTGGAAATGTCACAACGAAACCCCCTTTACAGCTATTATTTTATTGTAAACTAATTAAAAATATTTTTTAAAAAGAAAATGTTTCAATCATATATCTCTTTTGAAATAAGTACTTGAGAATATTTTCCAACTAAGAAATGAATAAAAAATTAAGAGATTAAGAGGGGAAAGTCATGGTACAAACACCCCAGTAATGAGTACTGAAACCAGTAAATACTGGGGTTCCACTGTTCTAAAACTGAATGCAAATATCAAAATAATTCAAAAATGTTTGAAAAAAAACATCTGACTAACCATAAGAATTTGCTTTGAAATTTTAGATTATATTAACAAAAACTAAGACACAGAATGATGTGGGAAACCAAGCTTTTTGTCTAAAACATAATGTAAAAGATGCTAGTTCATGCTTGGCTTTGCCAAATAAGGAATACAGATAAAGCACTGCTTTTGAAAAACCACAAACACAGCTACGATTATGTCAAAAGATAAGCCAAAAAATTGAAAATATACAAAGTGGGTTTTTTTGCAGTACTGGGATTTGAACTCAAGGCCTCATGCTTGCTAGGCAGGCGCTCTACCACTTGAGCCATTCCCCAAGCCCTTTTCCTTTAGTTTTCAAACAAGGTCTTGCATGTATTCCGAGGCTGGTCTGGACTGTGATCCTCCTACTGTCCTTCTGGCATAGCTGGGATGACAAGCATGCACCTCCATGTCAGCTTTTATTGGCTGAGATGGCAGTATCACTAACTTTTTGCCCAGGCTAGCCTTGAACCGCAATCCTTCTGACCTCTGCCTCCCGAGTAGCTGGGAGTACAGGTTCAAACTACCATACCCAGCCTACAAAGCATTTATGATAAATTAAGAACAGAATACAACTCTCCTACTGAAAAACTTATTTTAAAATTAATATTTAAAAATGACTGTTTAAGATGAATATAATTAAAGTGATTTTTAAAAGCTTACAACTTAGTCAGGGGCAAAGGCTTATCTGCAAATGAAGACCAAGAAATATTAACCAAGAAGTTGAAATGCTAGTATCAAAAAAGTAGAATTCCAGGCAAGGATGTTTAAAATGGACAAAGCAGATCACCTCATAATAATAATAATAAAAAAAGAACTATTTGATGGGTGTGGGATAACATCTCGCTGAAATATATTCACCAAAAAAGAAATAAAAAAATGGATAGAAACACAATAAGAAACAGACAGACACTCATAAGGAGTGAAAGAATGCTAAATTTATTCCAAGAAGCTGATACTGTACAGGCCACATTTCTTGACCGCAATGTAGTAAATATTATTTGCTATTAAAGAAGAAAGAATGAAAAGAAGCAAAACATATTCTGTTCTAAAAGTAGACAATAAGCAAAACAAAACCCAAAGAAGCTGGGAGGAAGAACAGCAACAGAAGCAGAAATTAATAAAGTAGAATACAGAAAAAACCCTCAAAATTATAAGCATACCCAAGGCTTGATTCTTTGAAAAGCCCACAAACTAAAATAAATAAATGACCAGACAAAACACTGTCATGTCTAATTATGAATAAAGAAAGAAAACAGAACACTAGGAAGTAACAAGCTAAGGAACATTTGTGGGTTTTATGACTATTGTATACAGCTTTAAGGCTAAAATCTCAGAAATCTGAATGAAATGCATTATTTTTAGGAAAATATAAATGACCAAGTTGAATAGATAACCTTAAGAAATGCCTGGATCGACAGGCTTCACAGATGCAGTTATGTGAGCATTTAAGGGACATGTCTATTTTGTGCTATTTGATCTGTTCCGAAGCTCAGAAAACAATGAAAGCTGTTAAGATGGACCACATGAGAGTAATGAAAATTGACCATTTCCCAAATTAAAAGAAGAAAGTTTCATATGGTTCCACCTTAACAAAAGTTACCCTAACTTGTTATACACATGAGACCCACAGCGCCAACTGATCAACCTCATTTACCAATAGACTCCCAACATTTTATCATACCCCCACCCAGTGCTGGGATTCCACTCAGTG
This sequence comes from Castor canadensis, assembly GCF_047511655.1. Lineage (NCBI taxonomy): Eukaryota > Metazoa > Chordata > Mammalia > Rodentia > Castoridae > Castor > Castor canadensis. The sequence continues at coordinate 53,267,849 of NC_133396.1, read as the reverse complement.
GCCACAGGGAGTCTCCCCACCTCCACTCTTCAGGGACCCTTTGGGGCTCAGGTGGAGATGCCAGGTGAATACTACACATTTGCAGGTGCTCCTGCTCCACGGTCACCTTCTCCCCCACCAGAAAAAGAGTCAAGGGCTGCCAGGGCTGGACAGGGCTCCCAACATGCTCTGTCTCAGGGAGGGCTGCTGAGCTGAGACCTGGAGGCGGCCATCTGCCCAGCCCGCAGCAGGCCCATCCTGGCTGGCTGGCATCCTGGCACCTCCTGAGTGCAGCCTGCCCTCTCTTTCATCCCTCCCACCTGCTCCCCTGACCGACCCACAGCCCAGAGCCAAGAGGTGGCCCTGCAGGCCCAATCCCAGAGGCCTCTCCTGTCCCGCCTCCTCCTGCACCTTGGGTAGCTGGCCCCTCTGATCTGCCTCCTGTGCCCAGGTGCCAAAACCCTGCAGGGCAGGCCTGCTCGCCAGCTCCAGGCTCATCTCTGAGCATATGGCAGGCAGCGCCCGGCGGCCCATGGTGGAAGCAGGGGCACCGCATCTGGCACCTCCCCTTGGAGCAGGGCGGGGAGCTGGCAAAGGTCTCGCTCTGTCGCCACACCTCTGCCTCTGCTTCTGGGCTGTTGGATTTGGGAAGCTAGGGTGGTGAATATAATGTGCCTACACACCCAGCAAACATGGTCTGCCTCCCAGGGCAGAGAAACAAACCCAGAGGGCTGGGTGAGCTTCAGACCCCAATGGCTGGGTGCAGGGGAGGGAGGAGGAGCTCAAGGGAAGAGGGGATTGGGCTAGGAAGAACACCCAGCTGATTCTATCCTTCTTCACCAGGCCATTTCGTCCACTAGAAAGTGACAAAAGACAGGTGGAGCCAATCTGTGCAGAAAAGTCATTTTTGCCTCCACCTGATCTGGAACCACTAAACTTCATGGAATCCCCTGGGCCAGACTCCACCTTCAATGTGTGTGCTGTTCGGGGTTCTTTCATGATGACCACCTTAGGGAAGACAACAGGGGCATGGCCCACGAGGCCACCTTTTGCCTTTTGGCTACAGGTGATTCAAAGACACCCCTACTCCCATGTAAAGCCACCTTCTCATCTCTCTCACCAAAGAGCACTTTGTCCAAGTGTACCACCGCTGGACTGGGAAAACTGGGCCCCAACAAGTATAAAGGCCCTAGGACAGGAAAGTGTCAGGCAGGTGTGAGGAACCCAGAGGAGGGAAGCCTGGAGTTGCACGAGGCTATGGGCTTAGCAGATGGCTGCTAAGGGGCTATCAACCATGACAGGGGCTCCAATTTTGAACTAGAAGAATATGATGTGCACTGAAAGACATGGTGGAAGGATCGGGGCTGGTTTTATTATTCTTATTTTGGTTTCTTGCTTTGTTGCCTGTATTCTTAATTTTGAGACACAATTCTCATGTTCAAAAGAAAAAAATACTAGGGTTCAGGAGTGGCTCAAGTGGTAGAACACCTGTCAAGCAGACGCAAGGCCCTCAACTCAAACCCAGTACCACCAAAAGAAAAAAATGCTAAAAATACTGTAAAGCAAGTCTCTCCTTCCTAGTAAGGATGGGGAACCTTTGGTTCTGGGGGGTAAGAATCCTGTATTAAGATATCTGTGTTTGCCAGGTGCTGGTGGCTCACACTTGTAATCCTAACTACTCAGGAAGATATCTGTGCTCAAAAAAATGACAATCGTATTCCTAATCCACAGGCCTTGTTCCGGAAGTCTATATCCTCCCTAAGAGATGGCAGGTATGCACATGTGCAAAGAGGCATCTGCTCCCAACTGCACAAATATTAACCCCCTAAGGACAAGGGAAAAGTGAGTCACCAGCCAACAGATACCAAATACCCATTGTGTGCATGGCAGCTGTGCATGGTTGGACAGGAGACCACTGCCCTAGCAAGGGTGGTGCTATGGTGGGCATATGAAATGTCCCCTACAGGCTCATGTGTTGAATGCATGGTCCCCAACTGGTGGTGCTCTTTTGGGAGGTGCTTGGAAACTTTAGGATGTGGGGTCTAGCTGGAGGAAGTAGACTGATGGGGGTATGCCTCTGAAGGTTGTACCCCATCTAAGGTCCCTTTCAGTCTCTCTGCTTCCTGCCTGCTATGAGGTGAACAGCTCTCCTAGGCCACACTGTCCCTCTGCCATGATGTTCTGCCCAAGTGCATGAGGCCAAGTGATCACAGTCTGAGCCCTCTGAAACCATGAGCAAAGATAAATCTTTCCCCCAAGTTGTTTATGTAAGACATTTTGTCACAGTGATGAGAAAAGATAGGTAGTCAGGAAAAGCACCTGGAGAAGTAGCATGTGAGTGAGGACTGAACAGTGTGACCAAGGCAGGGTAAGGAGATCTGAGGGAGGAGAATGCCAAGCAGAAAGGACAGCCTGTGCAAAGGTCCTGAGGCAAGACCTAGCCTGGCACAGCCCACTGGGGCACTCTGAACGGAGCGAAGAAAGAAAGGAACAGAGAGCTGATGCAAAAAGCCTGCAGGGGTCTTGTGGGTCCAGAAAGGGCTTTGTGACGCAAGCTCACCAAAGGGTTCCAGTCCGGTCTTCCTCACGCACAGCTGCTAAGGATAAGGTCTTTAGTTGTAATGGGCCAAGACTGGCTCTCACCCTCATCCCTCTCAGGGATGAGTCCCCAGGCTGCATAGGTTCCCATCCCACTTGAACATATCTCCACACTGTACTATGTATGGTCCCAGATTCCCAAGACACCTAAATGGTCATTTGCTACCTGAGCCTCATTCTTCCTCAAGGACCACAGACAAACATTCTGATGGAGAAGCAGGAGTCTGAACTCTTTGCATGCATGAACTCAAGCCCCATTCCTCTTCTATGCCCTGCTAGGGAACTAGGAGCCCAGCAGGTTAAGGGTGAGGCTGGTGCTCCCAGGGAAGCCACGCCCCTTCCTCTTGCCCCTTCCTCAGGGGTGGCTCTGTCCCAGATGGCTTCCTTTGCTGTGCAGCAGAGGCAGAGGCAGCTCCTGGAGATCACATACCACAGTGTGAGGAAACAGTGTGAAGCCCTCCCTCCTTATACTTTCCTTGGAAAGCCACTGTCTGTGACAGTCTCAGATGTCAGGACCCACAGACCTGCCATGGCCCCCCCATTACCCAGTCTCCTGTCTTTCTAAACAACACACCCCTTGACGTTCCCACCTTCAAATGCTCCTCTTCCAAGCCACACCAGTGTTCTGGCCCACAGGTTGTAAGTGGTGATCACTTGAGAAGGACTCCAGGAAAAGACATTGCTTAGGGTAAAAAAGGGACCCCATCACAGGCCCTCTCATCTGGGGCCCTCAGCCTTCATGTCCCCACTCTGGTGACTATGAAGTTAAATGTAGCATCATTAGAGTGGAGTGATGACAATAACACCATGCTCCCTCTTCACAGGCATCAGGAGGCATTGGCCATGGTGCAGAGCGAGGGGAGGAGAGCAGGGACACCAACACTGATGGAGGCCACGGTGCAGCAGAAGGCCACCTTAGGGACCCCCACCTAGGAGTGGAGGGTGAACAATGGCAGCACAGCAGGGCAAGTGGAGCCAGATCAGGGCTCATGAGGCAAGGAGGATGGCTCAGACCTGAGATGGACTGACCTGGCTCCAGGACTCTGCAGACATAGCACAACTGATAAAATCCAAGAAATGCTTTTCGAGGGTGGTCTGCACAATGGAGACCTGTTCCCCAAAAAGAGTGAGGCTCATTTCTTGTCTGTGTTGTGGGCTCAAAGCAAGGCAGGGCTAGCGATGTCGCCTCTGCCTGAGGACATTTACTCTATCCTCGGCTATTCCGCCCTTAGGAACTGGGACAAGTGGAGGCCACACCATGGGCCACTCAGCTTCAGGGACCACATTTTGGTCTCCAATGCCTGTCTCCTTAGGACTTTCCTGAAGCCTGTTCCTGGTCGCTTCCCCCATGTAGCTGGGCACCCTCTAAGTTCTTAGCTCCTATCTCAAGCCTGGGATTTTCTGTCTGCCTTCTCCCCCAGGCAAATCAGACCTTGGTGTTCTAGCAGCAGACACAGGGTTCATCACCACCAACAGTCTGATGAACCCAAAAGTACAGAACTCTGGGCACTACCAGGGGCCACGGTCATGGCTGCAGTTGCCCCCGAGAGACCAAGACCACCTGGCCGCACAAACCCACCAGCAGGCTCCCCAACAGACAGTGGTGGCTCCCTTTGAAGTCTCATCTCCAGGTGAGGCTCGGGAGATGCCTAGCTGAGGGGCTGGGGAACCTCTGAACCCTGCTAAGCGGGCTGGAGAGGGGAGGGACACTGGAAGGCAGGCCATGCCACCCAGCATGCTGTCTTGGGGGTGTGGAGTATTAGTTGGACAAATCACCTCTGATCACCTCCTGACGCCCCAGGACATAAGCCACCACCTCAGACATAAAGAAACTTCTGAGCACACAGTCCTGGGGAGTAGGAAGGGTCCAGTAGGATAGCAATTACAAATAGGCTACCATGACACTTGAGAGCTCCAAGACTAGCATAGCTGTGTGTCCTTGGGCACAGTGCTGCACCTCTCTGAATCTGAGATGCCTCATTTATTGAGTAGAGGTGAGCTTCTACCACCTTTCAAAATCCTGGGTAAGATGAAGCCAGGCATATAGGAAACACTAGAGCAACATCAACTGTCATTATTTTTACTCTGATTTAGGAATCATGAACGAAAACCAATTTCATAGCATTACTGACACATCCAATTTTTTTCAACCCAAAGATATTTCTGAAGTATGCCCTTGATTCACGGAATACTGACTGACCTCTCGCTGTCCCAACCATCTTCAGAGGAGGTGGTTCCCTCAGGGCATCTGACACCCTTTGCAGTTGAAAAATTTTTGACTTGTGCGTTGTCCCTCTTCCTCTGTGAAGTCAGGGCAGCCCTGCTGTACTCCAGGTCCAGGACACATAATATCAGTAGATATTTGTTGAAGGAGTTGAATAAAAACAGGCCCAGCAGCCACCACCATGTGGTCAGCAGATTGATCCTCAGCCTCAGGGATCCCCGAACCTCCCCAGAACAAGGGCAGAAGTCACCAGGCTCTGCACAGGAAGCAGCAGGCTGCATCAGTGGTAGAAATGTAAAGGCAGGGAAGCAGGACTCACAGAGAGGCGGGGAGCAGTTTGGGAAAATGCTGTGAACCATGAATTGTGAAGTTGGGAGAGCACGGCTCCCTGCCCAGGGAAGAGACTGACCTCCAGGGAAGTCAGCAGGAGGGCTTTGGTATTCCTTTTGGTCTTTAACAGCATAGATCCCAATCCACTGCCTTATCATGAAAACATATCTGCAGATTTTCAATACTGGGCCTCAGATTCTGTGGGCAGCATCACAGGCAAAGCCAGCAGGTCCTGCATTGGGGAAGTCACTGGGAATGAGTGTCCCCTTCCTTGGTTACCTGGCCCACAAGCCCATCTTGCTTCAGTCCTGCCTAGTGTATTGGGACCCCCAAAGACTCAGGAGGCATTGGGCTTCCAGAACTGGGTCAAGAGAGCCAGGCCTGTCTCTCTTGGCTAATGACAGCATTGCACCACCCCAGTCCCCTCCCCAGGATGGAAGAGGTTGGGGGCTGTGCTGCCCATGTGAGGTAGGGAACAGCCCCTCTTCTCTTCTCCCTTTGGAACAAGAGGTGCAAATGAGTCCTCAGCATGGTCTTTCTTCTTGCTGAACAAGATGGATTGGAAAACAAATTGGCTCAAATAAAGCATGTAATTAGATTAAAGCCTCTTGCCCAGAGCTTTTGGGATTGCAGAAAGCCCTCCTGACTGGAGGCAGGAGACCTTGGCTGCCTGAACTGCTCCTGGACATCCAGAATTTTCTCAGCCTTTAACTGCCCACCCCTGGGGTCTCCCCAGCTAGTGTCAACTATGTGGAGGGGATTGCCATGAAGATTGGTCCTGCCACTACTCCCAGACCTTTGTTCACCATGCTCCCTGCCTACACATGCTGCCTCAGCCTCAGAGGATGGCTGTATCCCACCTAGATGAGACGAGCTACACCTGGACAGCCCTTGCCATGCACTTTCCACCCAGGAGGAGGCTGGGCAAGCAGTATTAGGACTGCCCTGACTACTACACATGAGAAAACAAAGGCTTGAAATGTTCTGGGTCCTGGGCCACCAACTGGTGGGGGCAGACTCCCTAACTTTAGTTGCCCCTGGTCCTAGAACAGGGCCACTCAGACAGATCTGTCTCCAAAGCCATGGGCCACCTGATGATCACTGGCAATGACCCTTAACTGCCCAATGCAGGGGCTGCCCCTTTGTGAAGGACCATCTTGCTGACTTCCCTGTCCTCAGGAAGAACCTCTATGTGGTTTTTTTCACTCATCCATCCTCACCACCATACCCCTTCACCAAGCAATACCTCCTATGCCTGTGATGTCCTGCACCCCTCCTGCCACCAGCCAAGGCATTAGGAAGTAAATCCACAGCCAGTCAAAGGAAGTAGGACACATCCAAAAAGTTGCTGGACCAGTGGAGAATTCCTCTTTCCAAAAGTTCTGAAATTCCCCCATCAAAATGGCAGGATGATGAATGAGGGCCCAGACAGAGAAGATGTTGGGGGAAGAAAGAGAAAAACACGAAACTTGGGGTTCCTAGTTTGAAAGGCTCATGATGAGCAATTTATCAGCAGAAAAAAATCAGGGTTGACAGAGGACAGAGGACACACTGATGGACAACAAATGAATAAGCAGCACACAGGCTACTAGCTTCCCCGGTCAACCACATGGCAGACCTCACTAATCAACCACCTCATTCTGAGGGGGCCTCAACTCACTGAGATGTTCCTGATTACTTAGTGAATAAGTTGTCTCATTCCTGCCATCGGTGATTCATTTGTCACTTGCCACTAATGGCTAGATGGATCAAGACCACAGAATTTATCCTTTTGGAGTTGAAAGTATTCTTTTAAGACCAGAAGCAAGTCCACCCTTATACCCACTGCCATTCAGTGGGAGCCTGAAGCTCCCTCACCATTAGCCCTAGGATGGGACAGGACTGCCCTCAGCTGGGACCTGACTCTATAACTGCCCAAGTGGCCTTAGATCCACCTTCTGGAAAAGCCCAGCACCAGCTACCTGTTTAACCAACAGAACAACCCTCAAGACACCTGGAGAAAGAATCGCATCCCACTAAAGCTTCCTGGTTCCTCAACTAAGAGCACAATGTTTAGAAACCCCATTGTGCCTAGTCCTCATCCTAGCGTCCCTCTTCCTCAGTTCTTGATGTGAGAATTTCCTCTCCACTGAGTGGGAAACGGTGATGTAAATCCAAAGTGATGCTCACGATTAAAATCCAACTTAAACTGGAAGCCAATTAGCAGTTTATTTCAAGTCTCTGGAATACAGGTGAGAACCAGGAAGAGCTCTAAGTAGTGAAATTGCTATCCAAAAGGAAATCCCTTTAAGTCTTTATTCATAGCTTAATTACTCTTTGTTTACAAACACTGATAATAAATGTTATCGCTATTTCTAGACCACAGCATGTTAGGGTCTATACACAGACATCCCTCTGTATCCACGGGGGTTTAGTTCCAGGACCACCCACAGGTACTAAAATCCACAGATGCCAGAGTCCCTTATACAAATGGAGTGGTGTTTTCATAGAACCTATGCACATCCTCCTGTAGACTTTAAGTCATTGCTACATTATTTATAACACCTAAAACAATTAAATGCTGTGTAAACAGTTGTCATACTTTATTGTTTGGGGAATAAGGACAAGAAAAAAAGTCTGTATATGCTCAGTACAGATACAGTTTTTTTCAAATATTTTCCATGTGAGTTTGGTTTTCTCTATGGATGTAGATTCCGTGAGTGTGGAGACTGATGGTATTTATTTAGAGACTTGCAGGAAGAAGGAACTACAGAAAACATCCCACTATGAAAACCAGATGCAGAACAACTAAGGGCTGTTTAGAATAGAGTTACCACTCCTAAGATGGCTAAATCAGTTGTGAAACGCTGACTGGGTGGTAGCACAATTCTTACAATGGATGAATCATCCCAAAAGGTGAATTATGTTTGATATGCATTGCTTAATAAGGCATGAAGGCTGGTGCCACGTTTTTTAAAAGATTCTCATCCCAAATGCTTTTTAAAAGTTCTGTGACATTTCAATGAATCAGGTCAAAGATAACTGGAAACCGTACTTCCAGGAAACCATTGATGCCACAAAGTGTCACAACCACGGCAGATGCTAAGGTCTTCCCCAGCAACAACAAACTCTGCTACCCTCTCACATGGAGATTAAGGGTACCACTATGTCACTAATAGGCTGAGTATCCCTTACCCAAAATGCCTGGGATCAGAAGTGTCATATTTTGGAATTATTTGCTTATACATTAAGCCCACCTTATTTGCAGATTTTTTACAAATGGTTTTTATCAATCATGATAAAATAAATAAATAAAAGAAAATTTCAAAACCAAAAAATTAAAATTCCTGCACATGCATTTCTCAGCTCAGTTGATGGGAGAAGCTCTCAGTCAGTCCCTTGCTATCATCAGTTGTGTTTAAATTGTGTTATCTGCTGAGTGTTTTCCTGCTTAATTTTGTGAAAGTCTGCCTCTAAAAAGCAAATGGTGCCCCCAAAGCAAGGTGAAAGTGAATATGCTTAATTAAAGTGATAAAATGAAACATTTTATATTTGTTGAAAGGCAGCATATCTTTATCAGAAGTCAGGCAGCATTACTGGAAAAATGAATCAGGCAATGAATTCTATGCACTCTGAGTATTCACAGTTTTTCCTCCATGGTGGTCTCCTTGGAACCACAGACCTGCAGACACTTAGGGTATATTATACATTATGAGATATTTTGGGGATGGACTCAAGTCTAAACACGAAATTCATTTGTTTCCGATACACCTTATACACATAGCCTAAAGTAATTTTACACAATATTTTGTGCACTTGTGTTTTGACTGTGATCCATCACACGAGGAATTGTACCATGTGGTACTATCAGTGCTCAAAAAGTTTTGATTTTTTGGGCTGGCGGAGTGGCTGAGGTGGTAGAGCGCCTGCCTAGCAAGTGCGAGTCCCTGAGTTCAAACCCCAGTGCCGCCAAAAAAACATTTAAAAAGGAATAAAAAGTTTTGATTTTGGAGTATTTCAGAATTTGGATTTTCAGATTAAGGATGTCTAGCCTTATGGCATTTGCTTTAGAGAAGAACTCTCAATGTACTCCAGGTAACCACAGACCCACATAACCCGCTGTGGAAGGTGCTGGCATCCTTTGCCTACCATGCTGGGACACAGCTACCCTCCCAAAGAGTCACTGTGGGGTGTGGAGGGGCCATAAGCATGGACTTTATCCTGCCCTAGCTTTCTCAACTGGGATCTTTCTAGGCTTTAATAAGATGCCAAATTCAGTCTTCTGCTGCTTAATCATGTCTTCCTTCACCAGGAGCTCCCAATGGCTGCTCTACAAGTGTCTGTGTGTCCCTGACTTCTAACATTCACAGGCCAACAGGAGCTGAATGAGAACTGTGTACCTCAGGTGTTCAGGTGTGACGGAGGACTACAGATCCTCATGTACTGTACCCGACCTGATAGGACTCTCACACACAGGCCTCCCAGAGAGACTTCCAGAACAATTCTGGTGGACAAAGTGGTAGGTGAAGAACCATGCTTTACCATAAGAGAGGCCCTATGTGCAAGAGACTCCATTAACCCTACTCCTGGTACCCACAAACACCAGCTCCTGTGAGAAGTGGGGGACAGAGACCCAGGCCCCACAAGTTCTCAGGGCTAACTCAGATGTATCTGGTCTCACGTGCCTCCTTCCCTTGGCAGTCAGGCTTTCTGGTAGCCCTGAGAACCAAACCCCCATTCCCTTCCTTATAGCAACATATCCACCAGAACCTTGAACCACAGAATGAGTTCAAAATTCTTTTGTCAGAGTCAGAGTTCACAACGTTCACCCAAGCCAGGCAAAATGGTGTACACCTGTAACCCCATCTACTTGAGAGACAGAGCTAGAATTATGGTCTAAGACCAGCCCAGGAAAATGGAGCATGAGACTCTATCCAAAAAACAAACTAAAAGCAAAAGGACTGGAGCCTGGCTCAAGTAGTAGAGCCCTTGCCTAGCAAGCAAGAGGCCCTGAGTTCAAATCCTCAGCACAGCAAAACAAAACAAAACACTTTTCACCCCAGAGATGAGCTCTATAAACCATGAAGAGAGGACAGAGATTTCTGCATGCTGAAGATGCACCTGGATGAGGGGTGCTGGACCAGAGGAGATGAGGAGGGTCCCCATCTTAGCAGGAAAAGATGTAGAGAACAAATCTGCATCAGAGCCAGAGAAACACCTGCTGGCAGCATTCCAAACCTTTTTCAAGATGCAAAGTCTGCCCCATAAGAGAAATCCTCCAGGGTTTTTGCTTGAGGACCCCAAATTTCCAGCTATGCCACTGGTTCTGCATTCACAAATTCAATAAACCATGGATCAAAAATATTTGAGAGAAAATTGCATGTGTACTGAGCATGTACAGACTTTCATCACTATTTTCTAAAACTACAGTGTATTGGTGTGTATAGCATTTACATCATTTAGTTACTATACATAATCCTGAGCTAACTTAAAGGTATGGAGGAAGTCTGTAGGTTCTATGCATTTTTATATGCATTTCTTTGCATTTTATAAGAGGGACTTGAGCATCTGTAGATTTTAGTATTTTGAGGGATCCTGGAACCAATCCTCTATGGACACTTAAGAGACTACTGTATTGTCCTCTCTTATCTGCCATCTGTGCCACTAGGAAATAGAAGCCCATCTGGAGGGGCAACAAGTCACCTTAGACTTGAGGCTTCATTCATCAGGCAGCATAAGAACCAGCCAGCTCAGCAATGCTTTCCACTAGGCAGGCCATGGAAGCCAAGGCAACCTCAGTATCTGCTGATGCAACGGACCTGGTTAACAACCTAAATTAGAATCACCCACTGTACTTGTATGTCTTTCTCCCACAGTACTCTGTGAGTCCCTTGAAGGCAGAATTCCATGTTCTACTCAGCTCTGTCACCCCATCGCCAAGTACAGGCCCTAAATAAATGTATGACTGATGCATGATTAAACAGAAAATGAATAAATGGACAAATGCACAAGCCCTCTAATTAGAAGTCCCAAGGAATTCTGGGAGCTGGTAAAGGGGCAGAGGAAGTATGAACAAGAAATTCCCCATTTTCAGCCTGTAGCCCAGATGAAGCCATGGGAAGGATTTATAGAGCACAGGATCTGTATTTCATAAGCCCTTCCAAATTGCAGAAAAAGCTGCACCTGCCTCCACCCATCTGTGGCCGCTAATCCTCTGTAACAGCTCTGTGCCCCCCATTCTATCTCCCACTTGGCGGGCAGGGTTATCCCATGTATTCGCCTTTAATAAGCTGAAGCCATTCGGGCGCTGTATTCACTAGTATCTGCTCCCACCGGGCCTGCCCCACAGGGTCTCCTTGTCAGCTCTCCCAGTGAACAGGGGATTTTGTGTTCAGCAGGGAAAACAAAGCTGTCCCAATAGGGATCCAGTTGGCTCTCTGTACTCTTTTCCAACAAGAGCCAATAGTGGACACAAACTGGAATTGCTGTCAACACTGAAGGGGGATTCAGATAAACTAAGCTGGGCTCCCTGGGAAGGTCCTGAAAGAGAGGCATGCTTGCAGCCCTGCAGCGTCCACCCGGCTGGTTGGCTGGCTGGTTAGCTCAGTTGATTAAGCCAGTGCTGATGAGGTCATGCCTTGGAACCCAGTAGTGCCCTTGCTTAGCCTGTCTGTACCCCAAATCCAGGCAGCTGTCGGGCAGGAAACACACTCTTGTCCAAGGTTGGGTTAAACTGCATCCCACACAGAGAAAAGGCCTCAAGACTGACTCTTGCTTTCTGGTGCTGATTACCACACTCCCACAGTGACAGGTGGCTACAGATGCCTCCAAAGTTAGTACTGATCCAAAAAGATCTATGGGAACACTGCATGTGGCTACTAACTACCATTTCATTTTCCTCCTGAGTGTATGGACTATATTACCCAGTACCTCTGGCAGTTAGGTATAGTCATATGAGTCATCCCATCTGGCCAATGAGATACAGGTACAAGTGATACTTGACACTTTCAGGCCCAACTGATAGAAGTCTCCCTTAAGCTTCTGAGGGATGACTCTGAGGCCCTAGAGGATGGTACAGCCATGTGATGGAAAGAGTCTGGGCTTCTGACTCCCTGCTGAGAACAGAGCCACTCAAACAGGAACACCTGTGACTGAGGGCTGTATGACCAAGAAACGATTGGACTGTTAGGGATGTTTGTTACAGCACAGAATCTGCCTCAGAGATATAGTGTCAGAAGAAATAAAAAGAGTCTGAATTTGGACAACAGCAGTGTGTGTGGCAGAGATGAGAGATCCGTAAAACTATCTGAGTGACCAGCTGGATGTGGGAGGGGGGACATAGGGCCCAAAGAGAATAACCAACAAGTGTTTCTATAGTGGAGAGCTGTTTAAGAATAGATGAAACAGACACTTCCCAGGTCCCAATAAGATTTCCTAAATTATTTACCAAATGCAGTTGTCCCTCAGTATTGGAGGGATATTGGATCAGGACCCCTCCCCCCAGATATCAAAATCCACCATGCTCAAGTCCTTTATATAAAGTGGCATAGTACTTGCATATAAACTACAATACCCTCCCACATTCTTTAAATCACCTCTAGATTACTTACAATACTTTATACAATGTAAATACTAAGCAACAGTTGTTACACTGTATTTCGGGAATAACAGCAAGAAAAAAAAAGTTTGTACAAGTTCTGCACCAGACACAACTTATTTTGCATATATTTGATCTGAGTGTCATTGAATCCACATTCGGATCACACAGACACAGAGGGCCTACTATAGCAGGTGTAGTGGGTATCCTGCCTTGACCCCTTTACTGACTGACCTGGCACACTCTGTCCCCAGTTGCTGCAGGTACCGGCTGTCAACATGCATGCTTACAGCATTCTCTGATGCTTGTCTCTGGCAGATGGACATTGCTTTGTGTGAAGCATTCTCGGAGGTTACACTTGTCAGTCCCAGGAGACAGTTCATAGACGATGATCAACTATGTAGACAAATGGCATGGCCTAGTCTTCTTGCCTTTATGTGGAACAACTCTGGCATAATAACCTCTCCAGGCTCCCATGGGATCAGGCTGGATCTAGACTTCTGCAAGCCAGGTACGTTCCCAGATTCCTCCCCTGGACTCTCCTGCCTCCCTCACTCTCTTACTAGTCATCCCTGGGAGGCATCCCCTCAATAAATCACCTCCACAAGAATTCTTGTCTCAGACCCCTGGAAATTCTGGAGAACCTAATCCAAGACACCAGGGCCCCTGATAACCAGGATAAAAGGCTGTCATTCTGCTGTTTCAACCACCAACAGGAATAAATTGGCCACAAACAGGAAGAAGAGCAGTGGTAAAGTCCAAAACCAGGTCAATCCTGAATTATCAGGTCCCCAAAGACTACCACATTCTCAGAAGCTTCTCTGCCTGGTGAGATAGAGGCTGCTATGATGATTTTCAATGTGCAAGTAGCAGTTCTCAAACCTGAGGGCTGACTACCTGCTCAGGGAGGGGAAGAAAAGAGGGAAGAAAGCAATAGACTGATGCTAGCCCAGCTTGGGATTTTAAGAAAATCTTGAAGCAGTTTTCTTTAAACCCTGTTGCTCCAAACAGTCCATGAATTTCTAATACCCCTCATCAGGAGAATCTCTCCAAGTCCCTGTGTCTGGTGTCCCTCCACCACTACTACTTAAAAGGATGCTTGCTTGAGGCACTATGGTAAAGTGGGAACCTCTATCCTGCTATCAGCCCCCTGCAGGATCTAGAGTAAGTCACTGTCCTCCTCTGCGCCTCAGGCTCCCCATCTGTCAAACATGGGTGCCATATCAGATGACTAATCTAGGTTCCTCCTGGTATGACCATCCAGAACTCCACTCTCCTGATGCCTTTTGGACAATGCTATGCTGAGGAATGCTTAATAACTAGCTCACTGGGGGAGAAAAGAGCCTTGATTTGTACTATGTATCAAGTTCCAAAGTATGAATAGGCACACTGTGGCAAATTTCAAACTACCAGCATGAATGCAGAACTGAATGAGCCAGATCCTGCCAGCTCCCAAACACCAATTCTCAGATACCTCTTCCTAACAAGGTAAGTTCATCGACTCCTGATCATTTCTGCTGTCTCTGTCTCTCTCCTTCCCTTCCTCCCTCTTTCTTTTTGGCACTACTGGGGTTTGAATTCAAGGCCTTACCACTTCAGCCATGCCTCCAGCCCACAAAAGGCTTTCGCTGTTCCTTGATCCCACAATGCACTATAACTTTTTTTTTTTTTTGGAGACAGAGTCTCATTATGCAGTCCCTCAAACTCATGATCCTCCTGTGTCATCTGTCCAAGTGCTGGAATGGTGGGCACCACCATCCCTGGATGTACTTCACTCTTGAGCAGAGAGACCACAAAACAGTGCAGATGATCTGTCATAATCTTCTCAGGGGAATGCTGGACTCTGAGGAAGAAACAGGAAGGGGGACAAGTCCCCACTGCACTCTGGAGAGGCCAATCCTGGGCTCTTACTGACATGGCAAACACAGGGCCATGATCTGTTTAGTTGTATATCTGAACTGGGCTTAGGGCAGAGGCAGAGCACTTGTTTCATGTGGCCATACTGAGAGCTTTAGAAGGAGGCGGGGGTAGGGCTGGGGATAGTCTGAGCATCCTTCAGCCAAGGAGAAGGCCAATGGCAGCATCCTGGCCTCTACACGATGTTGACCAGAGGGAGGGTGCCTGATCTAATCTCTTCTCTTCCTCCCCTCCTTGGGGATGATGCCCTCTTGAATGCAAGTTCCCTAAAGTCCCCTCCACACAGCCTAAAAGGAGCCCTACAGGTCACTCCCTGGGTACTGTGCCTAAGAAGAGAAGGCTGGCTCTGCCCACCTGGCCCTTCCTAGCAGCTGATGACAGAATGAAGGAAGATGGAGCGTTGGGGCTGGGTGACCCACAGTTGGCCTCCAACAAGGCCCTATGATTTTCTACTAGGAAGGGATTAAATAGATCATTTAGCCCAATTCCTTGGCTTCACTGAGAAGTTGAAGCCACGCAGGGTTGTGGAGTTGCTTGCAGGTATGAAGTACTCAGACCCAGGAACTTAAGGATCAGACTGATAGTTACAGTGGTTATTACTGTTATCACTTTAAGTCTGGGGTGGTTTTGGGCCAGCTGGCTATTTAAGTAATCGAAGGGACCACTGTGGGTGCTGCCCCCTAGCCTCAGGGTTGCAGGCTTTACACATTCCAAGTGAAGGTACACTGGGATATTTTTCAGGGCAAGCCTGACAGCAAGAAGGTGGGGAGGGGACTGTGCACAAGGGCCTCAGGCCAGGGTGCATGGCCCTCCCACCAAGCCCAGCCCAGAACTCCACAGGAATCCCCAGGGATTCCAGGCAAAGGCCTGGGAAAGCACTGCCTAGGAGTTGTCTATCCTCCCCACCTCAACCCAGCTCTGCAGCCTGTACCCCCACCCGCTTCTGCCAGCAATGTCCCTGTGATGGCTGCGTGACGTGGTATGCTATGTTGGGGTCTCCCATCCTCTCTCCCTGACACCCATCACTTGTCCCATCAGTCATCCCCCGTTAAGTCCCCAGTGAGAAGAGCTTCCAAGAAAGGCTAAATATTCCACCCCACTTGTTCCTCTGGCCTCCCTGCTCATCCCTTTGTCCTGTTCAGGGCTGGGGACAGCTCCACCTGCAAAGGCTCAAGGACAGAAGAACAATGGGGTCCTGAATCCTACCATGCAAAGAGCTTCCTTTGTGCTCCTTGGGGTGACAGCTCCCTGACAGCAGGGGTGAGGGCGGGATGCTCTCTAGCCCTGTTCACCCCCAGCCTGACCTCTGCCCCTACCCTTTGTTCAGGCCCCAGAAAGGATAGTGAGAGGAAGGAGGAGGGGAGAATGAGTCCAGGGAAAGAAAGGTGATAGAAGGGAGTATAGAAGAGAGACAGACACAGAGAGACAGAGAAAAGCAGAATCGGAGTCAGAATCTAGACAAAGTGCAGTCAGAAGAGACATTAAGAAAGAAAGAGAAACAAATCATTCAGACTGCCCAGAAGCAGTTGAATCCATACCAAATTGACATTTTGGGGTTCCCAAATGGTTGCATATATCAACAACACCTTACAGTTCAACAGTTCAATACAAATGGCATTAGCCACCACTGGCCAGAGGGCAGGTTCTAGCAACTAATGTGTAGAGGCCAGGAATACTGCTTAACACACTACAGTGTGCAGGACAGCTCCACCACAGAAAATTCTCTAGCTCTGATGCCAATAGTGCTGAAGCTGATGTAAAGGGCTGAGGGCCTAGGTCAGTGGTTAGAACATGTGCTCAGCATGTGTGAGTTCCTGGGTTCAAGCTCCACCAAAAGAACCACAACAGAAAAGCCTTGATTTAAGTACCTAAAGTACTTAAAAAAGGGTATCTTTCATCTTCCACACTGTCCATGCTGACCAAGGAGACTCAAGCTGTCCCTGATCTTTCTTCCTGTCCCCTTTGCTTGGAGGAGCCCCTCCTCAGGGAAACTCTCCTGAAGGCACTCAGAGCTCACATGCCCACAATGCAAGCCATGGGCTGGGCCTGGGATCTAGCTGGACGTGGCATTGCCTCCTCCTTCAGGACACGTAAGATCAATAACAGCAGGGACCATCCATGTGGGTAGAAGCACTTTTCATTTTACACGTCATTTCACATTTATTGTATATGCAAAAGCCACCTTCGTACATTTCTGAACATAATGCTTTGCATATCACATCATGTTTTAATAGTGAAACCATTGAGCCACTGAGCTATAAAAGGTATTTTGGGGAACAACCAAGAAATTTTTGAATAAGGACCTGGTGTCAGACGATATTAAGGAATTTATTGTTAATTTGGTTAGGTATAATAATAGTACTGAAAAGTTGCTCTTATTTTTCAGAGGTGCATTATGAAATGCTGTAACATCTAAACTTTTCTTCAAGGACACTTCACCAGGGTTGGGGGTGTAGCTCAGTGTTGCCTGGCATGTACAAACCCCTGATTCAGTCTCCAGCCCCTTCAAATAAATAAATAAATAATAATTTTAAAAATCAAAACATTTTAGCAAAGAATATTGTTAAAGTAAACATGGCAAAACGGGAACTGTTAAGCATCAGTGATGAGAATGTTGCTCGCTGTGTGCTCACTACTTCTCTGAGAGTTCTCATAATAAAAGTTTAACAATGAGTTAAATCACAGGTTAATTTAGAGCATGCTAATTTACAGTAAAAGTCAAAATTGGGGATAACTTTTATTTTAGGTTCAGATAATTTTTACCATGGAAAAGGAAGCAAGCAAACAAATAGTTAAATGCAATTGTACAAAAGTGTTTGCTAGCTTCCTAGCTAGCTTCCTGCTAGCTAGAGGACACACGGCTGTCTAAATTATCAACCTATATTCACGTAGACATGACCTGGACCAAGTCAACAACCAGTCCGTCTATAAATGGTATCACTCAGTACTTTAAAGAGAACACATGGGTTTCATGCTGTATAAATATACCAGGGTTTCTCAACCTTGGCACCATTAGCACTGGTGGATGGACAACTCTTTGTTGTTGGGACTGTCCCATGCAGTGGGATCTTTGGCAGCATTCCTGGCCTCTACTGACTGGAAACACACTCCCCCCACACTGTGACAACTGAAAATGTCTCCAGACAGTGCCAGGTGTCCCCTAGGGACAGAAGAGCCCCTGGTTGAGAATCACTAAAATACATGGACATAATGAAACAATTTAATTGAAACGCCCTGTAAACCAGGCTTTGCACCAATCAAAGCTAACTCTTCATATGTGATCTGTTGTGTTCAGTTTTCGTCACTTGGACATACACTGTATCTTTCCATTTATATATCCTTTAATGGCCATGCCACTATCAGCTCAAACTCCACTGAAAGACGTGTAGGCCGCTTCCCCCTTGGGTTATTATAAACAGTGCTGTAATAAACACCTTCGTAGCTGAGTCCTGATACACACCACTATTACCTAGGGCTAAATTCCTAGAAGTGAACAATGGGATCACAGATACCTTTGGATATATAATATCAACTTACCCTTCATAAAAGTTACCAAATTACTCTACCATTACCACAGTAGGTGAGTGCCTGTTTCCCCAACCCTGTTCAACATTGGGAATTATTTATTTTCTAAATAGTGTCAAAGTTAGTGTACTTTCAAGATACTAATTTTGTTAATTTAATTTCAAGATTATTAACAAGTATACAATTTCACATATTTACCATTTGTATAAATTCTCTAAATTTCTAGTTCACTTCCTCAAAATTATAATTTTGTGCTAGAATCTCTCAATGAATTGTAAAAAGCTTTACTACAGATTTTACTCTTTGGTTGGCCATGTCACATGTATTTTTCTCAATTCTTAGTTTGCCTTTTATTTTGCTTATAGAGATTTTTGAAGTACAGAAGTTTTCTGCTTTTATCTATAAAAGCTTTTCCCTTTATGATTTCTGGGGGTTTTTGTTTTGTTTTGTTTTTTGTTTTGTAATGTATCTAGAAAGCCTTCTTCACCCTGAGATTACATTGCTAGGAATACATATTCTATTCTACAACTTTAAGGATTCACTAAATATCTATAAATCTTTAATCCATTGGTGACCTACAGCATAGAGTAAAAATCTAACTTTGAAGCTGGGCTCTGGTGGCTCCCCCCTGTAATCCTACCTACTTGGGAGGCAAAGATCAGGAGGACTGTAGTTTGAAGCCAGCTAATCATGCTTCATCAGTCGTGTTTTTAAAAAAAAAAAATTCTTGGCCATTCTTACACATTTAGTTTTCTAGCGGAACTTCAGAATCCTATCCTATCTAACTAGGATTTTCTTTTTCTTTTTTTTTTTTTTTTTATTTTGGTGGTACTGGGGTTTGCACTCAGGGCCTTGTTAGGCAAACTAAACCCCACTCTCCAATTGGGATGTTGACCAGAATTTTGTTAAATTTATGGATTATTACTGGGAGAACTAACATTTTGACAATTTTTTGCCTTGCCTTCCAAGAACATGGCAAGCCTTCCATTTTCTTTGCTCTTTAGTGTTCCTTGGAAAAATCTTATCCTTTTCTTTATATACATTATCTATATTATATATACATTTATATATGCCATAGTTATTTGTTTGATATTATTACTATTCTCATTAAAATTCTGTGCGATTATCATAAAAATGATGCCTTCACTGAGCAGGTACTATAGTTCTCACCAGCCTGGACAGAGAAACTGGCAGAAACTGGGCTGGCTGGAACCCCTCCTTGCATTGTGCTGCTCATGGAGCTAAAGTATTTTGTTGAGCACTTAAAACGAGCCCACCACTGAATCAAAGGCTTTACTCGGATCACCCCATTTAATCCTCACAACAACTCTACAAGGCAGGATTGTTATTACCCATTTCACAGAGGAAGAAACCGCAAGAGATCAAGCAGAACTGGCTTTGGTGTTGGGCCGTCTCCTCCCTCCTGTCCCACCCACAGACACCTCACCAATCCTCCAAGTCTGCACAGGCATCTTCCCATTTGCACCAGTCTGCTCCCTGTCTTAGAGAGAGAAGCCAGGGCTAAGAACATCCCGTGCTTACCCAGACAGCAAGTCAGTATAAACCCATTTCCTTCATTAAGAATCTGGAGGTGTTTTAAGGCCACCAGATGAGATATTACTAAGGACACCTCCTTCCCCAACAAACACCTGCTAGCACGAGGCAAGTTTCTACTGCAGGCCCAGTTACCAGTCCCGGAATCCCCTCCTCTAGGCTCTTCCAGAGGGCTGCAGGTGCCCATGGAAGCCACCCCCAGCCCTAGGCTGGGGCCCCGGAAGTGCTCAGCACTAGATAGGGCCACAGATGGAGTGAGTGCAGTAAGACAGAGCTAGGGGAAAGGGCCTAAGATCTCTGTGGGGGACCCAGGAGCCCAGTATATAGGTGGCTGGCTCCTCACTCTAGCACCTCAACCCCAGGTTCAGCTCTTCCAAAGTTGCCAGCAAAACAGCAACTGCTTCTCACCAGCAAACGCAGCCCTTCCTTTCTCTCTATCTATCGCCCAAACAAGGCCCACAGCACAGGGGGATTGTTTACATGGACTCTGAATGCCAACCCCAATCGTCTCTTCTAAACAACACCCTTAGGGAATTCACACAGGGGAGCCTGAAGTTGGCCACAGCAGAATGTTTTCACTAAGGAAAGAGGCACATGCTACAAATCAGCCCTGGTGTGAAAATGTACCAGGGTACCTCTGTAGGGATTGGATTGTGGGCAAAGCTGTTTAGGTCCCTACAACCAATAAGTCAGTGTGTGTAGCGCATCAAATCCTTTTTCAGTGTGTAGTAGTCCCTATCTCCCTTCATGGCCTACTAGCCCCACTAGGGGCTCCCATGGCACTGCATTCCTGGCCATCTGCCACTGACAGCTCACCACCTAGATCAGGGAATAGGTAAAGAACATTCCCTGAGTGAGCTGGCCCTTCAAGAGGAGGAATTCAGGGTGAGGTTATGTCCGTCTACTTTCAGAACAAATTCTTGGCTTATTAATTCTCTCTGTTACCTAGGAAAAAGTAAACAAGCTTTCTCAGATGGCCTTGCTCAGAGGCTTTCCCTTCTCAACACTGCCAGAGTTGACAAATTTGGGGGTACTGAGCACCCAGGCCCAATTCCTAATGGGCTCTCCTGGTCTCCTGCCCACAGCATTTCAGATGCTGATACAAAGCTGGCGGCCTATCTGTGGTGGGAGAGGCTCACAGACCAGTTCTGGGGGCCAAGGGATGCTTTCCAGAGGTTACTAGGGCAGGTTAGCAAGAGTCTAACCAAAGCTCCAAGTCTCTCTCCAAGCTCCAAATGTGGTGCCCAGTCCCTGTACAAGTAAAGTACTTGCTGAAAGTGTTTATTTACTGCTTGCTTCAGTTTAAATCGTATTTGCTAAGGTTCAGAATAAAGAAAGGAAATAGTTCCCAAATTAAAAAGAGAAAAGTTAACCAACCAAAGACTGCTTCGAAGGACATTTCCAAAGAGGATGCTACAGGTGTTTACAAGTGCTACTAGGGAACCCTTCACGTAAAGTTTAGGAGTGTGGCTCAGTGGTAGAGTGCTTGCCTAGTATGCATGTGGCCCCAGGTTCAAATCCCAGTACCCAATATTTGTAAAAAGGGGATCTTTTATCTGGTAGAGCTGTGACCCTCCAATTCTTTATAACGCTTTTTACAGCCTGTGTAAAGGTTTTCCCCCTTTACTCCCCCTCCCCTGCATTTGCCCATCTCTGATTTGGAAGCAAAAAAAACCAAAAATGACTGAGTCAAGTTGCAAGGTCTGGAAAAAGGAGAGGAGACCAGAGACAGCGATCATTAAAATCTGTCTTGCCCTTGGTGATCTGTGTACTCAGCCTCTGTACTGCCTCCATAATGTGTTCAGTCCTGAGATCATCCAGGTGGGTCCCATTCAGGTACATCACTATGACTTATGACTGGTCAAATGACCACCAAGTCACTGTGGTGTCAATAATTTGAGATTCCATTTATATCTTCTAGTGTTAAGACTATTCTCCCTTATTTATTGGTTGCTTGACTGGCACTGGGGATGAAACCCAGGACTTCACACATGCTGAGCCTGTGCTCTTATTACCAGCTCCTCCCTGAATTTTTAAGTAAAATTTTTCTTTGTGTAAAAAAAGTCCATCCTTGTCCTCAATGAGCAACAGAGAACTTTTGCTTTTCTGAAATGGGGTCTTGCTATGTTGCCCAGGCTGGCCTCAAACTCTAAGGCTCAAGGGATCTCTTGCCTCAGTCTCCTGAGTAGCTGGGAAGAATTTTTCTTTTCTTTTTTTTGGGCAGTACTGGGGTTTGAACTCAGGGCTTGTGCTTATTAGGAGGTGCTCTACTGCTTGAGCCACATCTCCAATCCTTTTTTTCTCTGGTTATTTTGGAGACAGGGTTTCGCTTTTTTCCCAGGCTGGCCTGGATAGCAATCCTCCTATTTTATGCTTCTGGCTGTCACTGGGACGACAAGCACCCACCACTATCAGCTTTTTTCCATTGACATGGGGCCTCGCAAACTTTTTTTTACCCAGGCTGGCCTGGAACCACGATCCTCCTGATCTCAGCCTCTTGCATAGCTTGGGATGACAGGCACATACCACCTTGCCCAGCTATTGGTTGAGATGGGATCTTGTGAACTTTTTACCCAAACTGGCCTTGAACCACAACCCTTCCAATCTTAGATTTCCAAGTAACTAGGATTACAGGTGTGAGCCACTGGTGCCCAGCTAAGAACAAATTCTTAATAAATAAAAAATCAGCAGCTGTCCCCTGGAGCTGAACTCTTTTGGGACATTGCTGTGGATAGCGCTGGGCCAGAGCTTCCTCCATCCAAACCTGGCATTCAGCGCCCAGGCACTGGGCCTTCACCCTAGCTCTTGAGTACTGCCAATTACACCCCCCATCCTCATCCAGTCTTTATTCTAAAATATTCAGGCAACTAAATGACTTCGCAAGCTCCCTACACCTCCCTACAGTCCTATGTAGAGAAGGGTCCCACGAATGTCTATATTGGGACCACACTGTCACTCTGCCCCTCCTTCCTGCTCCTATTGTATGCACCAATACACAGAAGCCTTGGTGACCACAGGACAAAGACTCTGGGAGCAGGCCTAGACTGCTCTGAGAAAAGTACCCTATCTTTCAGGACTCTGTGCCCTCTGGGTACCCAGAACCAGGGTTACAAGGAACGCTATGGATCCTTTCTTAGAATAGTATTTTTTGATGCTTAAAAATATATAGAGAGAGAGAGACAGTCGTGACTTACAGTAGCTCAACATAACTTTTGACTTTGCCATGGCGTGAAAGCAATTTACACATTCAGTAGAAACCATACTTTAAATTTTGAAACTGGATCTTTTTCTGAGCAGCAGTGAGGTTGGATCCTCTCTTGTGATGCTGGGAACAGCAACAAGCCACAGCTCCCAGTCAGCCCAGCGATCTCATGATCTTGAAGGGAAATAGCTAACATTCTACAGGATGTTGTGTGGCTGAATGAAGGTATTTGGTGGGCTAGAAACATTTAATGCATTTTCAACTCACGATGGGTTTATCAGGATGTGACCCCTTCCTAAGTCAAGGAGCATCTATACATAGGAAAATAACACCACCTAAGTCCAAATACCTTAAAAACCCAAGTGGATGGTACAGCTATACTATATATGCACTTCTTTTTCAATGATTATAAGTCAGGATCTAACAGAAGGTGCAGTAACCTCTGTAATTGTGATACCATCATGGGCCTGAACAATACTTCATGATGTCGGTATCAAGAATAATGTGATGTGAACACAGCTGTGGGTGCTCCTTGTGGCCACGTCACAGGCAGTTGCTGATGACTGGGGTCTGTAACCTATCTTCCTCACAGAGGAAATGCTAAATGTTCAGTTAGTAGAAGAGCATGAAGATGAGGTTCTCTACCCGTTCCACTCACGGGCCCTGCATTCCTGTTGTGGACCCTGGGCCCAGTTACTCCTTCTTCAGCCCCAGCAATGAGAGATGCCCTCTGCCTTGAAGCACCTGGAAAGTCTGGTAGTTTCTTCCCTCTGTGGGCAACTAAGGGAAGTTCTTAAGGTTCTGGCCTTAGGAGACTTGGCCTTTGGCTCTGTTAAATGTCCTCAATTTTACTCTTCAAAGGAGAGTCACAAAAAAGCGCCCTGTGGCTCTGTCCTCCTCTTCAGTGCAGTGGGGTGGCGGTGGTGGTGGGGGTGCCACTCAGAACCCAGATGGGGGCTACAGGATTTCAGGTGTTCTGCTTTCTTCCCTCCTTCTCCCCCTTCCCTCCCCACCACAGAGCCAGAATGACAAAGGGGCAGCTTACCTTCAGGCTCCTCCACGCTGCTGGCTGCAGTGGTTGGCGGTGCTACGGGGATCTCTTTGAGAGGTTTAGGACAGGGAAGAGGAGAAAAAAAGTAAGAAGATAGTTATTTTTGACCTTGGAAAAGGAAAGAGCAGGCGGTGGTGCCAGGATGAGGCTCCGACTGTCTCTGTTGGGGTGTGAAACACTAAGCTTTAAAACAAAAAAAAAAAAAAAAAAGGGAAGAGCTTATCACAGACTCCTCCCAACCTTCCTAGGATCCTCCCTCCCATGATGCGCCATAGCTCAAGGAAAGCAGGGAGAGATGGAGGGAGGGACGGAGGAACAGGGGTCCCAAGTATGTTGTCTGCTTTTCTGCTATCTCTTCACCTGTCGGGGATGTCACAGCTCCCAGCTGTCAAGAAGGGATGAGAGTGGAGAGAAGCAGGAAGGAGTTGACAGCATGGAGGCCCAACCCTGTACCTGGGGCCGACATACACATCCTTCTCAGTCCCACTGTCTGCATATTATCTACTCAGCTTATCAGGGGGTGGCTCATCAGGGGGTGGGGAAGAGGGGCTACCCTAGCCTCTGATATGGCTACCTGGCCCTGCTCACCTGTGACCTCGACTCATGGCTGAGAAGGCTCTGAATCAGGGAGAGCGTGCAAGGAACTGGGAATTACCCATGGGGTAATTTCTCACGGGACTGAGATGAGCATAAGCCTCCCAGGCACTGTCTGGGCACCTGGCCACAGGTGCCATGGACATCCTGGGATGGAGCTGGGGGGTCTTCAGACTGTTGGGTAGCAATGCTCGAAATGGCAACCAGCCCACTCTTTGCAAGAGCATGGGGGAAGGTGAGAGTTCCCCTTTCCCAAGTACTCATTCTCTGATTCTGCAATGTCAGTTCCCCTTGGTCTTTCCACTTGGAGATTTGAAACATTGGTTGTGGCCACTTCTGAACAACCTAACAGTTCCTCAGTCCCTTTTAAAGGGAAATGTAGGATGCTAGGGACTTAGCTCAAGTGGTAGAGCACCTGCTTAGCAAGTATGAGGCCCTGAGTTCAAACCCCAGTACTGCCAAAAATAAATAAATACCTCCGCCCTAAATATAACTTCCACCTAGTCCATCCTGGGTGGACATGAGCTCCATTTTCTCAGGCTTGGGCTTTGGTAATTTGCTGTCAGTGAACCCGTGCAGACACCCCAGATAGAGTGTTCACTTGATTCAGCAATTGGTCAGAATTGCTACTGGAATGGATGTAGCCAACCTGTTCCAGAAGTGAAAGCCACACCTAGTGGGCCAGGTGAGGTATGGACTGTCTAGGGCTTCCTGGGGAGAGCTGCAGATGGGGATGATTGTAAGATCTGTGGGAGAACACTCAAGGGATCCCAGAGTGGCTGCTGAGAGGTTCCCCTGGCCTCCATACCTGTGGTCCCCTGGCACTGGCCATAGATACCAGATCCCCAGAGGTAAGGGACGAAGAGAATATCTGAAGTAAGGACCAGCTAGCAAATATTTCATGGTCTCTGTTGCAGCTATTCAGTTTTGCTGCTAATAGCATAAAATCAGCCAGACAGTATATAAACGGGTGGGGGGTGTATTCCAATAAAACTTTATTTATGGTCACTGAGCTTTGAATTTCACATAATTTTTTATGTGTCATGAAATTTTTATTTTATTTTATTTTTCCTTTGATTTCTGTTTCGACCATTAAAAAGCAGGCAAAAGCAGGCAGCAGCCAGTTCCCTGGGCCAGGTTTCCAGCCCCGCTCTCTACAGAACCTTGTTCTCAGGGATTTGCTCCTTCTCCTGTCCTCCTTTCTTGGCTTTGTCAGTCCTGTACAAGGAATCAACAAGGCTGAGGACAGGGTGAGGTTGAGCCAGCTCCCAATTACACATGGCTCTCCAACCAACACCTGCTCTCAATACTAGCCTGACTTACCAGATGTCAAATATTGGCCCCCAAGTGACCTCTGCCATCCTGTTCACCCTCTCTCCATCTTCCAACAATCTGAGAGCTAACAGCTGGCCCAAAAGCAACCCTAGGACTCCCCTGCCCATCTTATCTTTCACAGAGACCATGGGTGCCATGTTTGGAGTCCTGGTCAACTTCCTTCAAAGGTCCTGGGCTTTTAGCCCCTCTCCCCAGGAGCCAGAGACTTGGGGTTTGTCAGGTCTGTGGGTCACAGACAGGCTGCCCCAGTTGCTTCTGCAGAAACATCCAAGTTTTACTAAGCACCAGGCGTTGAATACAGAGGTGCCTGGCTGTGATCTCTAACCCCTAGGACCAGTGCCCAGCCAATCAGGTACTCCCACCCCCAAATCAGAGCTAAGAAAAAGGGCTGCACATACTGATGCAAGGGGCGATGGGAGAGCGGCTCTGCTGGTAGCCTTTGGCACAGCGGTTGCAGGTGATGCCGGTCACGCCGTCCTTGCAGGGACACTGGCCAGTGGTTTGGTTGCAGGTTTTGCCAGCAGCACCCACGGGGTGGCAATCACAGGCTGTGAGGAACACACAACAGAAGAGTCAAGGGAGCGGGAAGGGAGCCCTCCTTGCCCAGGGGCATTCCATGGACCTCACTCCAGGGGAAGAGCAGGGAGGAATGTCAGGCCTGGTCAAGCCCATACAAGTTCCAGAAACTCTAGGACTTGACATCTGCCTACCTGGAAACAAGGAATGAAAATCAAAATGGATCTCCCTCCCTCCCTCCCTTCCTCCCTCCCTCCCTCCCACAGTACTGGGTTTGAACTTTCATGCTTGCTAAGTGCTCTACCTTTTGAGCCATGCCTCCAGTCTTAAAATGGACCTTCTTAAAAGGGCTGTCTTGGCAGCAGGAGAGGGATGCTGGGAGTCCTCTCAAGACCCAGGAGGAAGGTCTATACCCAAATGTTTTCAAGGGGCTGGAGGTATGGCTGAGTGGTAGAGCTCATGCTTAGTATGTGAGAGGTCCTATGTTTGATACCTAGCAGCACCAAAACAAACAAACAAAACCAAATCTGTTTTCAGGAAGGCAGAGCCCACAGCCCTGGTCGTGCATGAGTCGGGGAGTCAGAATTTGGAGGCATGCCCTCCTTTGACAGGGTAATAAGTTTGTGGGTTTTCTCTTTCTGCCCTCAACTTGTTTTGGGACCTAGGTTCTTTATGGACCCTCTGGGTGGAGGTGTTGGGTATGGAGCTTGATGAAGCCCAGAATTTTACAGCTCACGGTTGGGCACAGAAGGAGTACTCCCACACACACACTACTGCCCCCACCTGTTTGGCAGCCAGCGATCCATGGCTCAGGTTTCTAGGTCACTAACCCATACACGGCAGTACTAAAAGGGTCATGGTGATGACTGACCCTAGAACCCTCCCTGAATGTGCAAAGACTGGAGAGGTAAAGACACCTCCTGCTGCCTCAGAGGAAGAGGACAGTCAAGCTTGGTGGTGAAACAAGACCCTGATTTTCAGGCCAGAGGCTAGTGCATGGAAGAGCAAGCCCCACAACTCTCCTCCTGGTTTAAAAAGGGTAAGAGTTGGGCAGTCCAGCCTGTCCCTCTATATCTTGAGGGTTCCTCTCTTTTGCCCTTTTCCAGCAATGAAGCAGCTAGAGGACTCTGGGGAAGTCTCTACCAGCAACATGAGGCTCTGGGCAAGAACAGCTATCTCAGCAGGTAGGGGACATTTGGGTACCCTGCTAAGTCCTGCTAGTCTGGACCTAGGCAGTTAGCTCAGATGTTTGCCACAGCATGGTAGGGAGGGGAAGTTCTGCCTGTCTCCCTGCCCTGAGGAAGCCTGAAGAGGGAAGGGGCTGAGGGAGGTCTACAGCAAGACATGCTGCAGCATGTCAATCCATACCTCAAGCTCCTGTGTGTTTCTGACCCCAAAGGGCACAAAAATATCCAGGAAAATAAGTGAGAACAGAAATCCTAAAAGAGCTAAGGCAGAACTTCCCCAGAGAGCACAGCTTGGCATGAGGCCATGAGTCACCATGAAAATGCAGCCTCTCCCAGCAGTCTCAGCCTGGGAATGACCACTGAAGAAAATTAGGAAGAGATAGGAGGGAAGGAAGAAGCAGAAAGATGTGAGCAATTATTTGTCACAGTTCTGCTGGACAGGCAGCACTAGAGTGAAGGCCTAACCTTGGGTGCCCCTGTCAGGATGGAGGAGAAACCCCTGCCTGCTGGCTGCTCAAACCACAGGATCCACTGGAGACTATTCCAGTCTTGCCCCATGGACAGGAGAAATGCTTTTTTTTATCTTTTCTCACCCACCCTAAATTCAAGTTTGGTCCTATGGCTGGTTTGTCTGTTTTTTAACTTAGTAATAAGACTGAACCCTGGGGGTGAAGGGAGCATTCTGAGGATGATGATGGTGAGGAAGAAGTGGCCAGAGAGGGCCTTTGACCTTTCCCCATGACTTCCTAAATCCAACCCTGGGATGGGAATGGTGATGGCGCACAGGCACATCTCTAAGTTGGCTGTGTGAAAGAGGGTCATGGCACAAGATCCTAGTCTTCAGTCCCTGAGGCAGGCGTGGGTACCAGGCAGATAGGGACTAAAAGGGCTCATGCCAGCTGACCTCCCTTGGCCTGCTTTGCAAGCCTGCTGGTAATGCTAAAATTCATGCCAAGCCCTTCTCCCCTGGGTGCTGATGGAACACAGCTGTGTGCCAGTAACTTCTGGATCCTTGGACTTGGCTGAAGGAAGGTCACAAAAGGTTGCTCAGTCACTGGAGTTCCAAGCCAAGTCACACCCATCACACTACCATCGGCCCAGGTTGTCTTTATCTTGGCAGGAGCTGGCCCAGAGCAGGCTCTGGGTGGAGGCAGGAGGATCGTGCATTGTTCTCACTGAGTCCAGCACAGCTGGTGACCTCAGCTGCCTGAGCTGGCACACTGCCGGGAGGGGCCAGGCGCCAGCTGAGGTCTGCTGGAGCTGAGGGCCATCAGCATGGCAGGCAACCCCGCATCTGCTGTATGCAGCCGGCTCTTCCTAAGGGTCCCTCCTCTGATTAGACATGAGCTGATGTTTGCCACTGGCCTTCCAAATCTTTCTCCCAGGATTCTGCAAAGAATGCGACAGTGTGTCTGGTCTAACTGATGGACCAGACTTCCACCCCAGCAAATCACTCTTCTAGGAAGAGATAACATTGGGTCCTAAAGGCCACTAAAGTCACCTCCAGGACAATGTGGCCATCAACAGGCTGCATCTGTCCATACAGACCACAGTGTAGAGAGAAAGTCAAAAGAGAAACGGGGTCCTGCCAAAGACGGAAAGGGCCTGAAGCTCTGCAGGGACCCCCAGGTTCTTCACCCTCTCTGGATGGCCCCCTCTGTATTTCTTGTTCTTCAAGAAGAAATAAGCTGTGATTTATTTCAACCAATACGAGGTGGGGTTTCTGCTATTTGCAGCCAAATGCAATCCCAACAGAAACCTGCATTGCAGTCATTCTCAATGCTCAGCCAAATGGGCCTAGAGTAAGACTGTTTCTCAAAAATTAAGGAGTAGGGAATCACCCAAATTGTATCTTCTGTGTGAAGGGTGAGTTTCAAGGTTGGGGAAGAGCTGACAGATGCCCATGCCCCCAAGGTGAGCTCCTCTTCAGAACTCACCTATCAATAGCAAGGGAAATACCCTGAAGCCCAGGGGAGCCTCAGGGTTTGGCCTTAGGAAGAGAAAGTCAGAGGGGTTCTGCTATGCTCTCTCAACCCAAAGATACACAACACACACACACACACACACACACACACACACACATGGAGAGAAGGGAGAGGGAGAAAGGAGGAAGGAGAGGGAGGGAGGGAGGGAATGAGGGAGGGAGAGAGAGAGAGAGAGAGAGAGAGAGAGAGAGAATCTATGTGTGTACAAGAGAAAGAGGAAAGATTCCTTTCTCTCTCTCTCACATACACACACACACACACACACACACACACACACACACACAGTCTGACACAAGCATATGGAAGGGTGCAGTAAACCAAGGAAGTGAGGTGAGTAGAGGTAAGTGGAGGTTGAGGAGGATGAATAGAGAGCCAGCCTCCCTAATGCTTCTGAGAATGTGACCCAGGTCAGAACATCCTCTGCCACAGGAAGCCCGCCTGGTGACCCCCACTTCCCTGGAAGCCAGCCATTTTTTTCAGAGGGAAGTCAATCCCTTCCCCAAGCAGGTCACCCGTTTGCACAGGGCAGGCAGCACCTGGTCATGGGAAACAAGCTACCCGAAGATTTTCCATAAAGAGAAAGGTGAGACCAGAAGGAAGCCCAGGTCCCTGAGAATGCAGCAGGATCAGGTTTCCCACAAACACAGCAGGCTGCAGAAAACCCAGGCTATACTTGCTCTGGGTCACCAGACAAAGACAGACAGCTCAGGGGACACAAATGGTTTCAGACAGGCAACAGGAGACCAGGCCTGGCCAGGCCCTGCCAGAGACCCTGGATTAGTGCCTTCCTCCCTCTGGACCACAGGTGGCCCTCTGTAAGGACAGAGCCCAGAAGGTCACTTAAGGCTTTGTCTCCACATGGACCCAAAGGCACCAGGGTAGCAGCCTATACCCTTGGACCTATACACCACAGCTGCCCTTCATCAGGGCCCTGGGCTGAGCAGGGAGAAGTGTTCATGTTGCAGGGCATGCCACCGCTTGTACACACCTAGATAGCCACCTTGCACCAGCACCTGCCTGCTCTGTGCCTGCACCTGCCAAAACCTGGCTTGTCAGTTAAGCCCCAAGGACTTCCGGGAACCCTGGGTCAGATGGCCTGGAAGGAGCTGGTTCTGATCCCTGGCTTCCCATGCCTGACCAGTGTGGCCTGGGTGCCCTCTGATGCTCTCATCCTCATCCCCAGAGCCTCCAGCCTCCACTGGGTGAACATACAACCCAAGGCTGGTTCCCTCCACTACTGCTAACACCAGGATTTCTGGAATCCATCCTGGGCTTCTATCAGGAGGTCTGGCTACTTTTCCTGAGCACTCTTGCTCCAGGGGCCCTTGGGATTGGGCAGGACCCAAAAATGGCAACCATCCAGGGCACACACTTAAGAGAGAGGAACTGGCTTGGCACCAGCCCCTCTGGAACTGGGAGAACAACTGAGGCACCAAACCCTCAATTCAGACTTCATTCCAGCTTCCATCAGGCCTCCAGCCAGTCCTGAAAGACAGCTTCTGGCCAGCTCACATTAGAAGCTGAGTCATGTCCCCTTCTCCGTGGAAGGTATATCCCCTACTACCTCTACCTACAGCCTTGGACAGAGGATCTTTACTGAGGTGATTCAGATACAATAAGTCATTAGAGTGCACCCTAATCTGACAGCTACAGAGGGAAAATCATAGGAGGGCACATGAAGAAGATGGTCATCTGCAAGCCTGAAGAGAGGCCTAGAGCAGATCCTTCTCTCATGGCCCTCAGAAGCAGCCAGTCCAGCTGGAACCTTGACCTTGAACTTCCAGCTTTCAGTACTCAGAGGAAATAAATCTCTGATGTCCAAGTCACCAGGTACATGGTGCTTTGCTCTGGCAGCCAGAGCTAGTTAACACACATTTTAGTTAGCAAACATTTTCTTCCCAAGGGGTGATCCCCAGACTCCAAGAGACTTTCCCACTTCTCAGTCCATCAGCCTGGAGTCCTCTCATGCCCTGGCTCCCCTGGGGGAAGTCACCACTATTGCTGGGCAAGGGAAACCTTCTCTGCAGCAGGCCACGTCTCAGACGGCAGCTGGAATTCTCTACGATCCCTCCCAGCTGACTCCCAATAGTTATCAGCTCATGGAATGTCAACATCAGGCTATTTCCTAAAGGCAGCTAGAAGAGGCCTGGGCAGGAAGTGCTGTTTGGTCCCCAACCCCATCAGAGGCTGGCCATGCTCAGTAAGTAAGGCCTGCAGAAGAGCCTCTGCCTAGGGCCTGGCCTCAAGAACAGCCCCACTCCTTGCCCATCAAGCATGCAGAGAATACCCTCGATGCCAGCTCTGGAGGAAGAAAATGCTTGAAATTCAGGTGCCAATGGCCCCGCTCACCAAAGTCTGGTAGAAAGCTCCTTGCTAGGACTCTCAAGACCTCTATACAGAAATGTGATAGGCAGGGAAGCAACCCTGACCCAAATCCTGGGACAGTGGTCCTCACTGAACATGGGATGTGGGAAACTTGCCAGGTTCCCCCCACAATGGCTGATTGCAGAGGCAATCAGAAGACCAGTGGCCTCCAAGGCCTGAAGTTCATGCCCAAAGGCCCTGCCTGTGGCCTGCTTAGGAGTGGTGACACATTCTTCTCAGCTTTGTGGATGCCATCCACAAAGAAAGCAGGGGAGAGTGAGACCAGAAGTCAGGCCCGCCACATACCTTGGGCTGCTGTGAGATCATGGAGGAGGATTAGGGCAGGCTTAGGACAGTGAGGAGTCCATGAAGACAGAGAAGAGCAGTGTCTTCAGAGAAAACCAGAGCTGAAAGTTTCCCATGTCCCTGTACCTAATGGGTACATGTCTGGCCTCTTGGAGGAAGGCTAGTGGAACACCCCCTACTCCTGAGATAGCACTGGGAAGAAGACATGTCAGATACAAAGGGTGTTCAAGCATCCATTCATTCTCCACTCCCCAACAGAGGCTATGAAGGGAGGGCAACCAAGAGAAGAAACATATGAGAGCTGACCATGGCTGTCACAGTATCAGGAATGGCAGGGGCCTAATGCAAGGTGATTGGAACCTATGGAACAGGCAGAGCAATGGGGTAGGGGACTCAGAAAAGCCAGGGAAGGGAGAAATGAATGCTGAAGAAGGAATGACTCTTTATGTGAGTTCATAGCTATAAAGAATGAGAGATATGAAAAAGAAGACCAAAAGATAGTGTCAGAAAGCCTATACTAGTCCATTTCCTGTGGCTATAACAACATACCTGAGGTTGCATATTTAATAAAGCAAAGAGGTTTGCTGGGCATAGTGGTGCAAATCTGTAATCCCAACACTTAGGATGCTGAGGCAGGAGGATTACCAGCTTGAGGCCAACCTGGTTTACAATTTTATAGGCTGAAAGTCCAAGATTGGACAACCTCTGGTGAGGTTTCCCCCTTCGCTAGGTCACCACATGGAAGAGAAGAAAGGGAAACAGTTGAATGCAGAAGAGGGTCACATGGCAAGCCAAAAGCCAGAGAAATTCAATGGCCAGGCTCACTTTGTTTGTGCTGGGACTAAGCTACATTCCCAGTTCCAAGGGTCAGGCTCATTCTTTTTACAGCAACCCACTCTCATAGAAACCATGGTCCCATGAAAGTACACGAATCCCTTCCAAGGGTGATGCCCCTGGTGACATAACTGTCTCTGACTAGACCCCACTTTATAAAGGTTCCACTGCCTCCCAACATTGCCACACTGGGGACCAAGCTTCCACCACATGAACTTCTGAGGGACATACTGAAATCAATGCTCTAGGGGAGGACTTTCTTATTATTGCTCCTATTATTTAATTTGCAGAGTAAAATTCACACCTTTTTGATATATGGATGTATGGGTTTTATCACATACATAAACTCTAGTAGTCACCACCACAATCAAGATTCAGAATAGCCCAACCCTCCTGAGAATTACTTCTTGTTCCTCCTTTGTAATCAGTCCCCTCCCTCAACTTCTGCAGCCACTGACTGTCCTCTGCCTCTGTAGCATCACCTATTTTTAAAATGACTTATTCTGGGATTATACAGTATTTATTTACGCTATTTGTACACATGGGATTATACAGTAGGTAATCTATTGAGAGTGACTTTTATCGCTTAGCCAAGTGAATTTGAGGTTCATCCGAGGTGTTTTATGAATCAATATTCACTTATTTTCCTTTGAGTAGTATTCCTCGTTATGGACGCAACCTGTTTGGTTTATCCAGTCGTCCATTGAAGCATACTTGGGTCGTTTCCAGTTTGGAGTAATTATGAATAATGCTGTTATAAACACTGGGGTGTACAGATTTGTATGTGAACAAAAGTTTCATTTATCATAGGATAAATACCTATGAGTGGGATCATTGGCATTATGACAGGTCTGTGTTTAACGTTACAAGAAACTGCCAAGCTGTCTTCCAGTGAGGCGGTGCCATCTGGAATTCCCACCGACAGTGAGGAGCAGTCCAGTTGTTCTTGTCCTCGCCAAGTAAGTGCTTGGAATCATTAGTACTATTTTATTTTCAATGAGTGCTATCTCATTGTGGTTTTAATTTGCATTTCTCTAATGACCACTGATGTTTCATGTATTTATTTATTTCAGGAAGTGTCCGTTCAAATATTTTTCCCATTTTTAATTGGGCTGTTTGTTTTCCTGTTGAGTTTTAAGAGTTCTTTATGTATCCTGGATTTACATCCTTTGTTGGATATGGGATGTACAAGTATTTTCTTCCCATTTACAGTTTATCTTACAGAAGGAGCTTCTTAAAAGGAAAGCCAGACCTATTCCTCAAGTCACCCTTCTCCTTAAAATGTTCAGTGGCTTCCAGTGCTCTTAGTCCTTTCTAGTCCAACAAGCTGACCATGCCCTGTACTCCTTCAGCTCCCTTCTGACCAAGGGCTTGCATGGAATGTGCTTCCTACAGCTTCCTTGTAGCTGTTTTCCCCTCACACACCAAATTTCACCTCAAACAGTCAGTCCTTAGAAAGCTCCTCCCAGGCAGCCTTGTACTGCAGGTTCCCCCATTCTGTTTATTTCCCCCATAGACCTCAAGACATGCTATAATTAACTCCTTTTTTCTTCTTTGTTATTGTTAATCACCCACCAGAAAGCAAGCTTCAAGAAACCAAGTCTGTCTCGGTCACCATGGCCACTCTAGTGCCTGACATATAGTAGGTATGCAATAAACAGTAACAGAATCAATGAACAGTCTCACTATCACTATGTGCAAATAACTCAGAGCCAACCTGCCACCTTCTTCCATGGGGAAAAGCCATTTCCTTTACCCTGCACATCTGGAGGAAAGAATGGCCAGGAGAGCAGGCATGAAAATCCCCTTATATCCTAGGTCATCAGCAACCTCAAAACACAATACTCTCCACTCTGAAATTCTCCATGCTAATGAGGAAGTGAGAATCACTGAAATCCACAGATAATCCCAGATTTCACTTCAGCTGTCTGTGTCAACCTCCTGGAAACTGGGCTTTCCTATTCCCCAGCAGTTGCTAACAAGGCACAAAAGAAGAAATGTGTCAAGCTGCACACTGCCTCGCCTTTCCTCTGCCACTTGGAGATCAAGGTGCAGACAGCAGGAAGTGCGGGGGAGGGGAGCCCCATAATCCCCAACTGGGTTATTTGATGCCCTATGATCTAGTTAACTATAGTCTTCCTGCACCTGTTCTACAGCTGAGAAGAAATGTGAAGGTCCTTATACTGGTTCCCAGAGTGCGACTGTGTGTGCATTTGCCCTTCTGCATGCATATGTCTACACACACTGGATTGGGGTGGAGGGCAGGGGTTGAGGAAAGATGGAGTACCTGGCCCTGTGTCTCAGGACAGCAAGGACCACCCAGGGCCTTGATGGGCTGCAAGTCCCAGTGTGGGTGGAGGGTCCTCTGATGCCACATGGTCTTTCTGAATAGCACTTTCAGAACCATGTTTGGATGTGCACAAGCAGCTGCCAGGCATATCTCTGAAATTCAACTCATTGGTCATTTTTTTGCTCCTGGACCACGCAAATTCTTTATAGAGTATATGCAATGGCATTAGGGCAAATCCCTGGGGCCCTGCCCAGTCCTGTGGGAATCAGCCACAGAGTTAATGTAATGCTCAAAGGCCTGAACCCTTTGAGCAAGAACGGCTGATTCTCCTAAGCACCACCACTCACAGAAAGAACTAAGGCAAGCAGTGAGCCACAGGAGTTGCCTCCACTTGGTACCTACGAGGATGATCATGGTGGGTGGGGGTTTTGGTGTCTCTCCTTTTCTTGACTTATACAAATACTCACAACAGTTAACCTGAATAGAGTCCAGGCTATGTGTCAGCCCATGGCACCTCATTTAATCTGCATCTGTAACCCTAGGGAAGATACTATTATTAGTCCCATTTCCAGACAAAACTCAGACTGTGAAGAGTGTCTTGTCCAGAGGTGGAACACGAATCTTGGTCCAAAAAGCTTAAGTCACACATTTTTTCAAGCCTATATGGGCTGGGATCCATCCACTTGGTGCTCTCCTGGCAACAAAAGCCCCAAATAAGGACTTCATTTCCCAAGTACAATGTCCTCAACACTATGACTGCCATACCCAGAAGCTCCATGAACTTGGAGAGCTCAAAGACCAGGGATCTTTTGGTTCAAGCACTGCATATTTCTGGGGACCCTCAGAGAATGTCCATGTGGAATCTGAGGATGAGAACACTCACACCAGGGAGGTAAAGCCACCAAGGATGCCCAGGGAATGAACCCCAGAGCTGAGCTGGGAGGACCTTATTTCAGGACACTGCACTGTAGGGGCCACGTCACAGGAATGGGGACACTCTTCATTTGTAAAGACTTTGGAACAAAGCCTCTTCCACCAGCCCTTCTGAGTCACAAACACACTGCTATACGCTGGATCAGGAACCCATAAGATTCTAACTCTGTAAGGACAGCATGTGGGATATGGAATGTCAAAGCTGGAAGGGATTCAGCAACCAGAAATCTGAACATAATTCCACAGGTGAGAAGACTGAAGCCTAAGGAAATCACATGACTAGCCGAATGCCCTACAG
Source organism: Castor canadensis (assembly GCF_047511655.1). NCBI lineage: Eukaryota > Metazoa > Chordata > Mammalia > Rodentia > Castoridae > Castor > Castor canadensis. The sequence continues at coordinate 53,231,251 of NC_133396.1, read as the reverse complement.
ACTTTTTTTTTTTTGGTGGGACTGGAGTTTGAACTCAGGGCTTTCTGCTTGCAAAGCAGGCATTGTACCACTTGAGCCACACCTCCAGTCCATTTTACTCTGGTTATATTTTTTAGAGACTGGGGGGGAGTCTCAAAAACTGTTTGCCCAGGCTGGCCTCAAACCATGATCTTCCCAATCTTTATCTCCCAAGTAGCTAGGATTACAGGCATGAACCACCAGCACCTGGCTTCCCTAGAGACTTTGAACATGAGCCAAATCTGTAGCTAGGGCTTTGACTATTGCATCCTACAGGAAAAAGATGCACAAGCACAGGCCACAGTGCAAAGTAAGCTCTTCCACTGGGAATTTTCTTTCTTGATTACAAGATTCAAAGTGTGCTTCCTCTCTCTTGGTGGGTGTGGCCCTACCTTGTTGTAAAGGATACCACTCCTTTGGGTTGGAGTCTGTGCATTCTACACTGGATCTTCTCCGGTCACTAACTACCCTCCTGCCTCAGATGACCATTCTGTGTGCGTGTGTGTGTGTGTGCGCGCGCGCGCGCACATGCTTTGTTGTTTTTTTTTTGCCCTTGTACCCTCCAAAACACGACAGGAAATGGAACTGTAACAAGGGACTCATAAAATGAAAGGTTCTCCTGAAGCTTTTGTGGGGTGAGTAGATACTGCCTTAGAGTTAGGAAGGGGGTGGAGTCCCAGGGCCTTAGCTATGCTGAGATTAAACCCTCAGGTGATCAGATCTAAATACAAACACATGCCTGCTCACACATATGCACAGTATGGGGCATTAGATCTCACTTCTTGATCTGCACATCACAACAATCTCAGCTTTGCCCAGCAAGATTTAAAATTTTAAATGTTCTCCCCCAGTTTTCATAAAAAGAGTTATAGCCTGGTGCCAGTGGCTCACGCCTGTAATCCTAGCTACTCAGGAGGCAGACAGCAGGAGGACTGCAGTTCGAAGCCAGCCTGGGCAAACAGTTTGCAAGACCCTATCTCAAAAAAACACTTCACAAAAAAGGGCTGGTGGAGTGGCTCAAGGTGTAAGCCTTGGGTTCAAACTTCAGTACTGCAAAAAAAAAGAGTTATAAACATTATTGATCATCAATCTCTCCCTTCAAGAAATAAATCCTGGGGCCTCAGCCACCTGCAAGTCTTCCCTGAACCCATACCATCAAGAGCAACCACCATCTTCACTTCTTATTCTCAATGGTTCTCAGCCAAAGCTGCATGTTAGAATCACCTGAGGAGCTTTCCCAATGCCCAGGTCTCATTTGGACCAATGAATTAAACCAGAATCTCAAGTGAGACACAGGCAGCCATACTTTTTGATGGCCCCAGGTGATTCCCACATGCTGCCAAGGGTGAGACATGTGGCACAAGTTAGAGACCAATATGCTAATGACACTAGGAAGGGAATGAGGGAATGAGAGTGATATGAAGGGTTACACGCAGTGGCCCAGGGAGTCAGCAGGGGGTGGACTGGGGTGCTCACTTCTTCCCCATCTTCCAACCATTGACAGAGCTGCTGGAAGAAATAAAGGGCATTTGGGGAGCTGCAAGAATGCACTGAAAATATGTGAGGGCTGCCTCATGCTTCTGCCCTGCTAATGATTGTATCTTCTTAGGGCTTGTGCACCTTCTTAGCAGCCTTCATTCAGTCACATTCACTGCAGACTTGAAGGGGGCAGGGCAATGAGTGAGCAAAACAGACTGCTCAGTGAGATGGAACGCCAGCCCTTTGTATGAGGATGCTAGATGTGGTGACTAATTTCTTAATTCTCATCACAATTCGGTTCACGGGAGACTCCTGGAATGTCTTTATCCATCACAGATGGTTTGGGAAGATGATAAATTAATATTGTTATCAATGAAGGCACTGCTGAAATGGTTAAATAGCAACGTCTTCTTTGCAGGCTCTAAAAAGAAAGAGCCTCCAAAGTCCATAAAGAAGACAAATGGTAAACAAAACCTCCTATCTTTTGACAGATTCCAGAACGAGTATCATTCACAAACCATTCTGCAGAGAAAAGGGAGAAATTCATCTCATCTGACTTTGTATAGGACAACAGCCCACACCATAATGAGGCCATCCCAGTGCTGTGAAATTGCGCTGAATAGCCGGAGAGTGCAGCGGCCTGTTCGCTGGGCATGTTTATTACAGCCCTTTGTAAGCACCAACCCTGCCAGCCCTGGTTTGCTTCTAAACTAAGGGAGGGGGGAAAAAGAACCCAACAAATTTGTTGCTATGAAACTTCCCAAACAGGGGGCTGCATAATAATGTCTGGAATCAAATGCCCTTGCTCCAAGCTGTTCTTGTCTGGGTCCACCCCTGCTCTGCACTGAACAAGGTCCTGAGTCAGCCAATCACCAGCAGTGCATGGGTGGCCTTGGCCCCCTGTCTAGGGCCCCCTCATAGGACCTGAGAAGTCAGGGAGTAAAGAAGACCCATGGCCATTCCAAAGCCAATTGGGGTGGCTAGAGCCAGTGGTCTCAATTCCTCTGTGAAATTTATCAGAAACAAAGCAAGGAAGTACAGCCTTCCTGAGGTAAATGTTAGGAACTGGGGCGAGGACCAGAGTCACACTTACAAGATCTAGAAGCCTCTGAGAGCAAACTGTCAAAGAGCACGATGCAGGGCCAAGAAGTTTCAGTGCAAGGAGGCACTTGCTCAAACTTTATGGCACTGAAGACAGGACAGAAGGCTCCCGTGGGGGTGGGGGTGGAGATAGAAGAGGAGTCCAGGTGATGACCAAGAGACCCTTGTGTGAAGATCTCAGAGGCATATATACCCACCCTCACCAGCATCTGAACTTCTCCTAGAGCTGCTCCCTACCAAGATCTGAGTCTCTTTTTGGTACAAAGTATCTCTTGGGGGGAACCAAGTATTCAAAGTTCCCACATTCTCAAAGGAGGTGACACTAGGAAAGGGAAGAGCAGATGGGAAAGATGTGGAAGTTTTAAGAGATAGATCTCTTCACTAATCAGATGGTTAGTTAGACCTTTCAGGTCACATTTTTTATCCTTACTCAGAGAGCAGATCTTTTCTCTTCAGGCAGCTCTTTAGGCTATGCTTTTCTTCACCAATCAGAAGGCAGGATCATTACAGCATTATCTTTCCTCACCAATCAGGTGGCAGGTTCTTTGAAACATCATCTTTCTTCTCCAATCAAGAGACACTGGCAACCCCACCCTTTCCTGACTGGTTTCCCCAGTAGGGAGCACTTGTGCCTCCCAGAGCAGAATCTATCCTTAAGATTTTCCTCTCCCATGAGTTCTTCTCACAGGGTTCCCACCAAAGCTGGGGGGGAAGAGGGAAGATGCTGTCCAGGACTGCTCAGCTGGCCCCAGCATCTGTTCTCTCTAGAAACCAGCAAAAGAAGCTGAGCATTTCTGGTCCAACAGCAGAAACTGGTAGGGCAGGAAATTACCAACACCTTCTTAGAGTCCAGACCTTCTTACCCACAGGCACAAGACTGTCCACCTGAGCAGCTACTGTGGGTTACTACTTCTTGGCAGAATCTCCAAGAAATCTATGTGTAAGCCAGCTGTTTACAAGACCCCTGACCTCCATTTCTTCTGTAAGAGAGGGACAACAAGCAATTTGGGCACAGGCAAAGGAGCTGGCTACCTGCCAACTATGTTCTCTGAAAACCAAAGCCACGTCCCTGGTTTTGCCCTGCACACTTTCCTGACAGTACAGACCTTCTTTGGGTCCCTTTGCTTGGGCCACCTTCCCCCTCTCAAAGTCTCCTGGGGGATTCTCACCTAAAACAGTTGACTTTTAAGATGTGGAAATAGCCCAGCTACCGTTATACTCAAATTCCTCTTGGCAACCACCAGAGGCAGATCTGGAGGAAGAACCACCTTGCTCATCTCTGTGCATGTAAACTCCAAGGGATCTCTCCAGAGCAGAGCAGACAAGCTGGGAGCCAGGGGTGGTGGTGTGAGGGGGGGGGTGTTGTTGTTTACTGTTGTTTTTTAGAAAAAGCATCCTAAAGCATGCTCTACAAGCAGAGCCTGCCTCATGCTTGGTTGAAACTCTTTGTCATTTTTAGATAAGGAACACCATATTTTCATTTTGCACTGGGCCCTGAAAATTAAGTAGTCAGTCCTTCAGGCAAGTGCCCAACATCTGGTAGATTTCCTATTATCAATATGATACTTCTGCTTCGTGCAAAGGCTGAGCAGTGCAGCCAGGCATAGTGGCTCACACCTGCAATTCCAGCTACGCACGAGGTAGAGATCTGGAGGATCAATGCTCAAGGATGCCTGGGCAAAAAGTCAGTGAGACCTCTATCTCAACAAACATGTCTGTGGTCACAGCTACTGGGAGGCATAGGTAGGCTGGCCCTGGGCAAAAACACAAAACCCTATCGGAAAAATAACTAAAACAAAAAAAAAGGGAGGGAGGGCTGATGGACATGGCTCAAATGGTAGAGTGCTTGCCTAGAAAGCATGAGGCCCTGAGTTCAAACCCCACTACTGCCCCTCCTCTCCCTCTCCCCCCAAAAAAGGCTGAGCAGTGGTTGGGTTTCTCTATGGCAGCCTCTTTACCTGGGCCTAAGTCTGCCATGGTGTGGGACCCTCCGTGTCAGGGTCCACATGAGCCCACATCAGGATCCTGTGTGTGCTGAGCTGTCCTGTAGGAGCCTTCCGAGATAAACATCTTGGGCAGCCATGCTCATGGCAGGCCCTGGCTTTGGAGTAGAGAAGCCCTGGCTCCTGGAATTCCCAAAACCCAGTGTGGGGTAGGAGGGCCCCACTTTTCACCCTCCACCATCACTCAGTTCCCTGGCATTTCATCAGCTTCTCTGAGTCATCTGACCATTGCTTCATTTTTGTTGGTGGGAGAAAAACAAATAGCAGAAAGTTAAAACATTAGTGCTTGCTTCAGTGAACAAAAATAGAGTCTCCCGTCTCCTTTTAATTTTTTTTGTCCTGAGAAGTAAAGCTGTTTGCAGATGGATTAAATGTTCCTTCTGAGACCCTGATCCTGAAACTGCCAACCTCACTGGGACGGGTGTCTGTGTGTGTGTGTGATGGGGGTGGGGGTGGTGTACACTTATCCAAAGAAGTGTGTCTGCGTGAGTTTGGGAAAAGAGGGTCCTTTGTCCCAACAGTAAGCCTGGCGAACATGACTCAGGTCCCTGTGGTATGCAGCACACCTGTGCAGAGAAGCCAGGGAGGGGGGTGGCGGGGGAGGTGTCATGGCCGGCCTGCACCCTCACAAGGGATCACACCTTCTCCTTTCTTCTCCTTTGAGCCATGTCTCCATTGCCCCTTTGTTTTGGCTTATACCTCCAAATACCAGAGAGGTGGGGTATGTGTGTGTGTGTGTGTGTGTGTGTGTGTGTGTGTGTGTGTGTGTACCTCAGTCTACACTGCTTTGTATAGGAACTAGAAAAAAAAAATAGAAAAGGAAAGAGAGGGAAGCCTGATGTCCCCCTGCTCACTGTACCCCAAGGCAGCCTACCTTTGCAGGCCTTCCGGTGGGTGATGGGCTTGCCCATGTCACGGTAGAAGCCCTCCTTGCAGTAGTGGCAGTGGCGGCCAGCTGTGTTGTGACGGCAGTTGAGGCAGACACCCCCACTCTTGCGCCCAGACAGCTTGTAGAGCTCCATGTTGAATCGGCAGCGCCGGGCATGCAGGTTGCAGTTACAGGCTGCAGAGAAGCCAGGAGAGGCTGTCAGTGCAAAGTGCTGGGGGGCTTTGGGAGAGGGGGGCACCCAGAGGACCAAGACATTATCCCCAGCACCTCCTTGGTCTCCGCCTATGGACCATGGGGGGCAGTCTTGTGCTACGGGAGCTTTCCCATAGCTCCCCATTTGTACCCATAAACACTGATTGAGCACCTCACAGTACCATGGCTGAGCTCTCCTGAAATTCTTTTGTTGAAGCCCACCCCCCCCATCTCCCATAGTTAGGCAAGGAAGTCTTTAAGAGGTGACTCAGTTAAAGAGAGGCCCTTAGGTAGACTCCAACTGCAAGACTATCCTATAAGAGGAACTTTGAGAACACAGAGACTCCAGCAGTGCATGCACACAGAAGAAAGACCAGGTAAGGACAGTGAAACACAGCCATCTGCCAGCCAGGAACAGAGGCCTCAGGAGAAACTGACCATGCCAATACTGTGATCTTGGATTTCCAGCCTCCAGAACTGGAAGAAATGTGTAAAAGTCCCCAGCTGGAGATGATGCATGATGACTCCCAAGGAATTTGCCTCCACTATCACACACTCCAGTTGCCTGGAGGCTCCTGCCACCAGCCTGAACCTCCCATGCTAAACTTCTCATGCTACTGAGGACCCGGGGGGTGGCCAAGGCCTTCCACCACCAACGTGGACGCCTTCCTGTCTCACAGATGGCCTGACCAGCTCTGGTCTCAGGACCCTCTGGAGAAAACCCTCGGCTTTGTTCCCTCTGGATTTTATCCTGCCAGACTTACTTCCCTCTGCCAGTTCCCTGTCTATGCACCTGGCTTTCCTGTCCACCCTGACATCCTCAGGGTTCTCTCTCCTACACCTCTCAGCACCTCTGTTGCTCCGTACTCACTAATCCATATATCCATTTCCAGCTTCAAGTCTGGGGTCTCCACTTGGACCCAGAGGCGCCTCCCCCACATCTGCTCCCTGCTCTCCATCCTGTCCTTGAGCATTTTTGTTTCCTGAATCCAGCACTCCAGGATCCCCTCACCACCACATATTCAGCCCACCCTCTGTTATCCACTGGTTCCATATGCCCAGATTCAATCAACTGTAGATACTAAATATTCAGAGAAGAAAAAGTGCACCTTTACTGAAGCTGTCTTGTTTCTCCTTGTCATTGTTCCCTAAACATTATGGTATGACAACTATTTACATGGTACTTACATTGTATTAGGTATAATAAGTGATCTAGAGATGATTTAAAGTATATGCAAATACCATGCTGCTTTATAGAAGGGAACTGAAGCCAGGCACCTGTCATCCTAGCCACTTGGGAGGCTGACTGGGAGGGTTGCAGTTCGAAGCCATCCCAAGTGGGGAGTTCTGAAGACTCCATCTCAACCAATAGCTGGGTGTGATGGTGCACATTTGTCATCCCAATGAAGATGGGAAGCATCAATACTAGGATCAAAGTCCAGGCAGTCCTGGCAAAAGTGAAATACTACCTCCAAAAAAGTCAGAATAAAAAAGGGCTAGATGCGCAGCTCAAGCAGCAGAGTGCCTGCCTCACAAGCATCGAGAAGCCCTGAGTTCAAACCCCAATGCTGCCAAAAGGGGGGGGGGCGCTTGAACATGCACACATTTGGTACCCACAGGGGAGACTGGAACCAATTCTCCCTGGATGCTTAGGGCGCACTGTAAACAGAGCAGAATCTCTAAGCACCAGTCTAAGGATGTCATGGGATAAAACTGAAATCATTTAGCTCTGATTGGTCCACTCCCATCCAACCTCAGCTCTGCTCACCTGCCTCTCCCTCCTGCACTACTCCAAACTCTGGTCAGTTTCCAGAGCATGCAGGGTGTGAGGACTCCCACTTGCCCCCTCTGTGGCCTTGTATGTTGGTCCTTTCCCCTCTCATCAGGCTGCATCCTTCTCACCCTCCAGGTCTCTGGATTTCAATGTCATTTTCAGGCCCACCTAAACCCCCAGCCTTAGCATACTCCTTCCGCAGTCCTCCTCACCCCATACTATGATCATCACTGCCGACTCAAACTCTAAAACACTTGCTTGAACTCCAGAATAACCCCAGTTTATATCTGGCTACTCTTGTTTACCTTCAGACAAGGCTTACCCTGCTTTTTTTGAAAATAACAGGCTCCACTGTGACATTTTCATAAAAGCATCTAACATACTTTAATCTTACTCACCTGTTGTCCTGCCTTTGTGTCAAGTGTGTTCTATACCATATTTTATGGAGTTTCTAAAGAGATATGTTTACTGCCATATACATAACAAACAAAAGCAGAAAAGGAAAAGGCACATCCCTAAGTCCACCAACCACCATGAACAAAGAGGCTTTTTCTTTCAGGATTTCGTTAGCGTTTGCTAAGCTGTGGAGTTATTTAGTTCTTTCCTATAAACATGGATCCTGCCTGTCTACCTCTAGTTTTATAGCCTTTTTTTTTCTTTTCAGAATGAACAATTGTGTCAAATATCACTTGCCATAATTTTTTTTTTTTTTTTGTGGTACTGGGGCTTGAACTCAGGGCCTACACCTTGAGCCACTCCACCAGCCCATTTTTCTGATGCGTGTTTTTCGAGATAGGGGCTCACAAACTATTTGCCAGGGCTGGCCTCAAACCACAATCCTCCTGATCTCTGCCTCCTGAGTTGCTAGGATTATAGGCATGAGCCACTGGTGCCCAGCTACTTGCCATGATTTTTAAAGGTTGCCTGGCACTGACCGCATTCATTGTGTGGGCATAATACATGGTGGGTTCCTTGCAGTCTGAGTGGATGCACTGAACAGCAGGACATCTCCCCCACCCCCCACCCCAAGGCTGGGCAGCTAGGATGCTCTCAATTTGTCACAATTGTAAATGACACAATGATAGCCACCTTTGCACATGCACATCAGTACTCTGGTCTGATTATTGTCCAACACTGTATTTCTCAAGGCAGAATTCTGGGTTACATTTTGGGTCTACTTGTTTTTAACTTTGGATCCAAATCTCCCAGTTGCCTGAGAAAGGCTAAACTGGCTTCCCCTCCCAGCAGCAGGATGTGACAGCTCTTATTTCACCACACCCTTGAAAAGAATAACAATACACATTTGGTATCAGCATTCTTCTTTTTCCAATCTTTGCCAATTTGTCTGGGGAAAACACACACATGATTTTACTTTGCATGTCTTTGATTACTAAGGAGACTGGGCATTTCTCCATGACTCTTATTTCTATTTTCATAAATTGCCTGTTCATACCATTCGCCCGGTTTTCTTCAAATAAGGTGGACTTTTGTTAGGCTGTTTAGAGCTCTTCCCTATGATTGGCTTAAAAAACATTTGCCTTTTCTCCATACAAGCTACAAGTATTTTTAGCAGCTTCTTATTCATATGCTATTTTTATTTGTGATTGTTTTTAAAAATGTCACTTTGATTTTTCTCTCTGATGTTATAATAAGTTTAAGTATTCTTACGAGTCAAACCCCAAATCACTCACCCATTAGTTACTCAATTGAAGTGGAGATAGAGGAGGGTTTTAGAGGAGGGGCTAAGACAGCTGGAATCCAAATGACAACTTTAACTCCCAACTTACTGTCCCTCAGCAAGTGTCCCCAAGTGCTGAGTTCAACCAGGCACAAAGAAAGAAGATGAAGCCCCATCCTGCCCTCCCATACTTAAAAGTAGGTTCACTGTCCCCCAGGAAAGGGGTACAGGGGCCGCTCAGAAAGGTGAAGTGACCTACCAGTCTAGGCTTGAGGAGCCAATGAGTGGAGAACCCAGGATTGCAATCTGGTCTAGGGCTCCAAAGGAAAGGACCAGCATCGCCAAAAGTAACAGCTGGGCCCCAGAACCTGGATCTTTCAAACAAGCATAAAAACTTCGGGGCATGGTGCATCTGCCCAGGGCCAGGAAACTGGAAAAATTGCCTGAGGCTCACTTTCTCCAGGCCCTCTTTGTACTGGCCTCCTAGTGGCATCTTTTGGCCCTTCTTTGAGGAAGATGCTGATCCTGTGTCCTCCTCTGTAAAGGAGGCTCCAGCTCTCCTGCATCCCTCAACTGGCTTCTGAGCCCCTCTTGGGAGCTAGCCCCGTTCCCCACCCTAAGGGGAAGCTGGGGCTGGAATCTTTCTTCCATACATACCTCACACCAACAAAAGGTTCTTCCCAAACAACTGGTGACACAACATCAAAAAGCAGGGCTCCCTTCCCTCCCTCCCCAGCTTCTCTGAGCTGTCAGGGGACATCAATTGCCCACACTCAGAGTTCTGCAAAGTATTTTACAGCTTGTTTTCTTTTCTCTTTGTTGTATTTTCTCTACACAAATGGAAAAATGCACAGGGAAAGTGGCTCACTTCTGGATCTCCTGGCTCCAAGCAGAGGTGTCACCCAACTCCTGGCCCATCCCTAACCCCTGCCTTAGAGAGACACCTTAATCCCTCATGCCTTCCTGTTTATCTCCTGCTTCTCTCAGAGGCAAAAATTTTGGGTATAAGTTTCATTATCAGATTTCAAGGCGGGAAGGAAAGGGCAGCTTTGTGAGAACAGAGGTCAGTGGCAGAGAGGGAGTGGGGGAAGCAGAAGCCTTTCTGAGGGACCAGCATGGCCAGGACAGGAGCTCTGCCCTACCAGTGAGGCTCTGCATTTGCCCACATGACCCCAGTCTCCCAGACACCCCAAGTTCTGTGCTGCCTCTACCTGTCACCAACAAGTACCAAGGGTACATCTCGTGTAGCTGATTTCAGACCCCAGCAGAGTATGAAAAGCAGGGGCTCCCCAACTCCATTTTCCAACCAAAAGCCTAGTAGGGAGAAGAGACCAAGAGCGAGGCTATTTTCCTCCCTCATCCAAAATCCTCTAAATCCTATTGTAATACACACCTGGGACCACTTCTTAGCTCCCAACACTCTCTATCTCTCCCACAAATCTGAATCGCCCAAACCTTCAACACCCCCTAGGTGGGTCCAACTCAACATACATTTGGATGACTAAGTAAGCATCCAAGTGTCAGTTCTCCACAAAAGACCCCGTTAAACTAACCCCCAATCCCACCAAGACTATTGTAGAAAGCATGTAATAGACATTATTAAGCCACATCACATCTTGACCCCAATTCTCACAGCTTATGGCCCTGACTCCCCAAACTTCACATGGCCCAGTGGCTCTATCACTGAAACAGGAGGGCCGTTTGGTAATGGGCCTCCTCAGAGGCTCTGATACCAGTCCCAAGGGCCCTTTCTTTGCCTTCCTAGCATGCAGGATCACAGTCTTCTCTTCCTTCCAGGGCAGTTCTGTTAAGAAAGCTGTCTCATGTCCTTCATGAAGTGTGACAAGGAATTCACATGTTCACAGCTGAGCTGACCAAAATAACCGACACACATCAGCACCATATGCAGGTGGGGGTTTTGGTATAAAAGAAACAAGTCCCCAGCCCTGGGTTGATTACACATCTGTCCCGATCAGAGGCAGGCTGGGCATAACGGGCACTTGTTGCTTCCCTCACTGGTTTCTGGGGCTACTGGGTAAATACCAAGAGACCCACTCTGGTGTGAATTTAGAGAACCCAGCAGCAAATAAGACAGAGTCCTGCCTTAAGGTGGAAGATCTGGAATCTCAAGCGTGATCAGTGCTGACAGGACTGACAGAGAGGCCACCCTACTGGGCCCTTCTGCGACAAGATGGAGAGCACAGCCAGGATGTTCTTCCAGTGCTGCTCCAATTGCCCCAGCATTGGACCCTCCGGGTACATTTCTAACACAGTCCCAAATGACGCCACCCCTGCTGGCCTGCAAACCCTCACAGACTGATGTAATTAAATAAAAGGAAACCAGTTCGAATAGGACCCACCACGTGGAAAGAGAGCCCTGCAGGGAGGTAGAGGGAGAGCTTACAGCAGGTAGTCTGTGAGGGGACAGTGGACATAGGTCTGGTTTCATAAGAAACTTCTCCTTCAACAATTGGATCAGAGTCATAAAAATATTTGACAGCTATTTATAAGAGTTTAAGGTCACTTGTATTTCCTTTTATTTATGACTTTACTACTCTTCTTGGTACTCTATTTAGAAATTGTCTGCCTCTTGCTTATAAATTTTAAGTATTGTGCCCCCAGTGTCTTTTGAACCCAGTTTTTTGGTTTCTCCCCCAATGGCCCAGATAAGCAATGACAGCTCCCACACACCTGGCTTCTGTCAGCACCAGGGGTTCATCTGAGCTGTACTCTCAAAGGCTTCCTTTGGAGGAAGAGGCTGAGGCAGGATAAGCCCAAGCATTTGTGGGACCTGCAGCCTCTTGTGTCTAGAGGTGAACTAGGCCTAAAAGAAATGGTCCTTAATGCAGATAAATTTACAAAGTAAGTCCAGACTGTAGGTTTCACTTTATTACTGGCAAACCCAATAATAAAGTGGCAGGTGGATTTATTTATGCAGTCAACAAATACTTACTGATCACTACATTCCAGGACCTATGGAAGGAACTGAAGACACAGGAGCGAGCAGGAAAGCACCTCTGAAGATGCCCATTTGTGGTCACTGTCATCTCAGTCCAAGGTCCACCACTAACACAGGGCTTACAGCAGTGGTGTCTAGCCAGAGTGAGTCAAAGGAATTAGACAATTACTAAGAAGATTAAGGGGACATCACACAGAAGTCTGATTCCAGGCAAGGCTTGGGGTTTGCAATCACTAAGGTCTGCCTTGCTTCCAACTTTAATGTTTAAAAAAAAAAAAAACTTGGTAAATGTCCCCTAGACACAGCCAGGAGAACTGGACAACTCATTTATCCAAAAGAAGAATCAACAGGCAGCAAGCCCAGGAGATGGGAGAGTGTTCCATGAAACTCTCAGGGATCCTAGCCAACCCGGGAGGGAAGATGTTGTACTTTGAGAGAAGGAGGAGCCACTAATAACAGCCCCACCTGAATTTGCTTCTATGCAATTACTCGTTCATTTCTCTCCTTTTTCCTATTTGTTTCTTCACTCAGCAATGTTAATGAAGTGGGTTGATACCAATGCAGCATTCTACTCTCTCAACAGACTGCAGCCCGTTCTTCCTTCTCTCTGGCTGCAGTTTTCAATTTCAGTAGCACCCAAGCCCCACCCAAGGCCCCACCAAGTGATGCTTCTCAAACCTGTGCACAAGTTCAGATTGCAGAGGCCACCCCAGAGCTTCTGATTCCATAGGTTGAATGAGAATGTACATGTCTAAAAAGGTCCCAGGCACCTGTCTGAGAGCCACACTTTGAGAACCACTGCTCTAGAGAATGAAGGAAAGAAAAAAGGATGTCTGAAGTCCTGGGACCTGGGAGCTCACCATACAGTGGTGCAGCACAAGGGAATGCAGTTGTTACTAAATAAAAACCCACTGCATACAGCCATAAAATATCATTAGGAAAGATCTGGGCCTGATTTGGGGGCCCAAGCTCTAGTTCCAACTCTGCCCCTGGGTCTGACCCTTTGGAAGTTTTTTTCCTAGTCCTAAATGTCTATAACTCCTCAGAGGGCAAGTGGACAGACTGAAGGTTCATGTCAGCATAGACACCTTGCAGACAGAAGGTACCTGGGAGTTCAGGAGAGTGCTCCAGACAGTGGTCAGGCTGCCGCGAAGACCACAGGGTAGGACAGAGCAGGGTAGGGGACAGGGCTGTGGAAGGGGCAGTAAGAACCCCCATCCCCAAGTGCTTCATATGAAGGGGAATGGCCAAGAAGACTGGGCAGAGGAAAGCATTTTGACAGGCAAGTAGCCTCCCCTTCTCTAAGGTTTCTGAAGTTTTAGTTCCCTGTGATCAACTGTCGTCAGCAAATACTGTCCTGGTTCAGTGTTCAGGATCACCCAAGCAGATGATCCTCCTTCTTACTTATCAGAAGGTCAACAGTAGCTTAAACATCCATCCCAACACCTGCGCCATTCACCTCACTTCATCTCTTCGCAGAGATGCCATATTGCCTTGCTTCAGCACAAGAAAGGCAAGGAGAGTACAATAAGGTACTGAAGTACTTGGAGAAAGACCATATTAATATAACTTTTATTAGGGCATTATTATACTTCTTGTAGTTTATTTTTCATTATTGTTGATCTTTTATTGTGCCTTATTTATAAACTGAGCTTTATCATCAGTGTGTGTGTACAGGAAACGTATCTACAGGGTTCAGCACTATCTGAGGTTTCAGGCATCCATGGGGTCTTGGAACACATCTTCCACAGATAACAGGGGATGACTGTTAGTCTGTATGAAGCATGTGCAGAGGCAGAGGGTTTGATATGAGGATTTAATGGAGGGCAATGAGCAACAGGGTCCCTCCCTGGTCAGTCTGGGAGCCCTCCCAGTAAGTCCACCTGTGGGGAAACAAAGGCCTGCAGAGCTGCAACCTTTTATGCTAAAGCTGCAATTTGAAAACAAAAATCTCTGACCACCCCTCCCCCACGTGGGCTTTCTCTCCAATATCAGGGATACCATCCACCAGGGGTAGATCAAGATGGTAGGAAAAATAAAAGGAAAAAAAAGTAGGAAATGCTTTGTAGCCCTAGTCCCCCAAGTGAGTGGGTCAGGGAGACTAGCCTGCCAAAGACAGGCTTTAGATGGTTTCTGATAAAGTCCCTGGAGATAAGTGGCCTGTGTTTGTAGAGGGCTTAGAGAGCCTTAGCCAAGTCTGATCACAAAGCCGCCCTCTGTCAACAGTCCTTTAGGCCACTAATAGGGCTGAACAAACACTACAGTAACAAGTTTTTCACACCTGTGGGGCTTGGGAAAAGCCTGACCCTTTTGTCAACAGGGGCAGACAAAAGAGCTGCCAGGAGAGAGCATGGGCCCCCACCCAGCCAGACCTCTTGGACATCTGAAGAAAGGCCTGGGGTGGGGAACAGATAAGCCTGAAGTCTGGCGAGCTCTGTCTCCTTCCAGCAGAAACGTGGGCGCAACTCGGTAGGGACACCTACAGATGAACAGGGTCCCTTGAAGTGGACAAGGAAGGGCATTTCTTCGGTAAGGACAGGGCCACAGATAGGATTAAAGTACTGCGGTTGGAAGGTCCAAGGAGCACAGCTGAGGCCCCTGTAGCTCTATCTCCCCGAGTGGGGGACGAAGCTATCCCCTCCCTGGCTGACTGCAGGGCCATCTCCCAAATCTACTTGACCTCCCCGTCATTTTTTCCACTGACTTTTTCTCTGTAAACATCTTAGCCTTTTCTTTCCCCTGCCCTTTTTTGGCTGCTACGCCTCCCCCTAAGGCTTTGACATGATCTCCTAACTAACGTCTCCCAGGCCTCCCAGGCCTTCCCTCCGCAGGACAGCTCAGGGTTCAGGCTGCACAAACACCCTCCTCCTGGCCCGCCCGGAAGGCAGGCCCCTCTCTGTGGAGGAAATGCCGAGGAGGCTTTGGTAAGCCCTAAGCAGTCATCAATTCTTTGTCTGCAACCTTCCTCAGATCCTCCCTCTGCTTCCCCCTCCAGAGGCTGGCCCCAGGCAGCGGGTGGAGGGTGGGCCTCATCTCTGCCTTGTCACCTCCCTCAGGGATATCAGCCCAGGTCCACTTTGCACCATTCCCAACTGTAGGCCTTCCCCACCTCTAAGCAGCCCTTCACCTCAAATCCCTCTTTAAACATTCCTCTCATCTTGTCACTACCCTGTTCTGGAACCTTCCATGGCTGCTCACTGCCTTTGATACGCAAACTACCTTGTCCTCAAGGATGAAAATAGTTCAAAAGGTCCAGAGACTAAAGGGTCTTGCTTCTTTCTTATAACAGGAACACCTTACTCCAAATAGGGAGGGCAAACATAAGAGCTTGCCGGTAGAGCAGCCTCCCAAGGTTTCCTAGTTTACCCTCTTGTACAAGATGGGAAACACAGGGCCCCACAGCACCAGAGACTTTGCCAAGGGCCTGGCAATAGTTAGTGATGATGAACTCTTCTGCTAACTAGTTCAGGGCTCTGTCCAGACCTCCAGCACCAGACGGGTGGCATGGTCTTCGGCAGAAAGCTTGACCACCCCCAGCCCCTGGCTGCTGGAATTCTCTGCCCTCAGGAAGTAAGGCAGAGAAGTTTCAAAGTAAAAGAGGTTGTATGGGCAAAGCTCCCCTGCACCCCACTACCCTGTGGCTTTGGTTGCCATGAGTCCTCTTTGCTTTGTGACTTGTCTGCCCTGCCAGATGCCTGCTTGCAGCATGGGGGCTTCCTTCCAATCGCTTTCCCCAGAGGTGGTACACAAAACCTTCTGAGGGCTGATCTGCCAACAGAACTAGCCAAGCCTGGCTCCTGGTTCCCTGGAGTCATTTCCCATCTGTAATGGGTCCCATCACTGAGGCTGGCACATGTGGGACTCCTACAACAGTGGGCCAGGGGAGGAGGGGTTGGCGGTAAGGGCTTAATGACTTGCAGTCACTCTGTTCTCTGACACCAGGCCTGAAAACATGCAATTCCTGGGACATTCTCCCGCTCTCGTTCACCACTATCCCCAGAGACAGTACCCTATTCTGCCTGACCATTCTAATTCAACTCTGGCTAACTTTGGCTTGGGTTGTGAGCTCCAGAAACCACACTATAGCACTCTAGGGATTCCACATGGCATGCACCCTCCTGAGAGTCCACTGATGAAGGCTCCTGTTGGTGGAAGGGACAGGCAGACACTGAGGTCCTGGGGAGCCACTCTGTGTCAACACCGATGTGCCTTCTCATTTTTGTAATTCACTCTAATTTTGGTATCACAAATCAAAAATACAGGACACCCTGTTAAATGTGAACTATGACAAATAACTTTTAGTAACATATGCCCAGGCAGTCCTTTATCTCCAACTCTCCCATCCCTAGCAAAACTGTGCTTTGCCTAAGATTTTACAATGACAGTTTTTTATAAAAGTCAATTTTCTCAGCACTGGTGAGTCCCAGAAGAGGAAAAAGGATCCCTCAATTCAGCAGGTCTCAGAGAGATGAGTCCTGTGTGGGTTTTGTGGAGCTCAAAGGTCTTGTTTGGTTAGTGTCAGCTTGTTCTTCCCTGTTCACTTCCCTCTCTCCAGCTGCTAAATGGGAACAGGAATCCTATCCCAGACACCATGTGCAGTTATGCAAGGGGAAAGGCACTGCTGTGTGACACCACTGTTACTGTTAAGCACATAAACCACCTCTCTCTGCCCAACCCAGGCTCCCAAGAGACCTCTTATCCCCTAGATTTCCCTAACATCATGCAAAGACAGCACTACATGTAAAGATCTCTACACAAGGTGGGGGCAAGGAGAAGGCAGCTAAGTATGAACTGAGTAAACCAAAATCTTTTCCAAAAGACTATTTGCATCAGGACACGTTTTGTGGTAGAACTGATCAAAATCTGAACCTCGATTTGAAATCTAGATTTAATCAAACTAGTGCGTACAATTTGTTTACTGTCCATGACAGCAGTAAAGGGTTTATGAAATTACAATTAAAGACTTTAATTAAAAACTATGTCCTGAAAGAATAACATATGGAACAAAGGGAATGACAGGGGCCAGGAGATTCTAGCTGACCAAAAGAGCTGGAAAGGGCCACTCCTAAGAGAGTGACCTTGGAGGCATTCAAGTAAGGGAAAGGTATAGGAGATTCCAGATCTGGAGAGGAAGTAGAACTAGACAGAACATCCCTGAAGGCAAACGGGGGTGGTGGGGTGGGGGAAAGGAGGAGCGGATTTGTAGAAAAGGAGAACAGTTCTTCAGCAGAGGCGTTCTGAGTTATCCATTATAGCAGAAAATGGCTTGTGAACACTGTAAACTTCTAGACAGAGAGATGTTGGTCATGCATGTGATTATCTTCTGAACAGTCTTTGGAGAGGTACAGTGACAGAGATAGCAATGGCTTAGCTAAAATGCCAATTACTCTTTGGAGTTTTGAAGGCTTCAGGATGACAGACCTTCTGCAGAAAGACACAAAATACAGCTGTCTGCAGCTGGTATCTCTATGCCAGGTTGGTGCCATGAAAAACCAGTTGTTCAGGATCTTGAACATTTCTCCTAGATTTAGGGAAGATAAGTCTCCCTGGTAGCTCAGCAAGAACCCCATAAGGGACCGGCCCTAACAGGAAAAGAAAACCAGTGGAGAGTGAGCCCCTTGCCCTCCTCAAACCAATTATTTTGAGACAAGCTTGGCTCACTGACCACCTGCTGCCTTGCTCTGTCTCAGCACCCAGGGGACATGACTACCAGAAGTCCACCAGACACTCTAAAGACTGGTGTATTTCTCCAGCCCTGCTAACCAGTGAAAGGTTGTGTGAGGTAGGAGGTGACAGCTTCAGTCAGGCATGGGTTCCAAGGTGTCAATAAGAAAGGCTATCCCCTTCATGAGGCCTTCTCACCCAAAGCAGGTGGGAAGCTCTATGTTAGAACTCTGATGTGTCTGGTAGGAGTAAGGTGCTTCTGGGAGCTCTAAGAAAGAAAAGACAGAGAACCAATGCTAGGTCATGGGCTGAAGGATAAGGTGAGCAACAGGTAGAAGAGGGTGGGAGATGGGAATTGAGAGCAGTACTCAAAGATGGGGCAGCTGACACCTGCCACTACTGCTTAGTTGGTCCACAGTGATAGGAACAGATGGCATACCCAGAGCAGCTCTGTGCAACAGCCACCTGGGTCATTTATTCTTCACAGTCTCCACATGAGGCCAGAGTCTGGCACCTTCTGAGGCTGCTCTTCCCATCCTCCCATAAAAATACACACTATGCTCCAAGAGGGGTTGGGGGCCTCTGAGATTTCCCAAGCCCTGGATGGTTCAAGTTATCCAACTCTTGACTTTAAAAACAAAAATCTTATCTTCTTCCAGCCCACAGTTAGTACTAACACATGCAATCTTCTAAATACCTCACACTTTTATCTTCACAGTCATCCCTTGGTTTCCAGGGATGGGTTCCACGACCTCTCATGAATACCAAACTCCACAAATATGCAAGTACATGCATAGAGCCTACCCACATACTCTCGTACACGTTAATTCATCTCTAGCTGATCTATGGTACCTAACACAATGCAAATGCTGTGTAAACAGCTGCTACTCTATATTGTTTAGGGAATAATGACATTAAAAACATAGGTACATGTTCACTATAGATGAAGACTTTTTTTGAATACTTCCCATCAGAGAGTGGTTGAATCTTTGGATGCAGAACCCACAGATATGAAGGTCAAACTGTACTTTCATCCCCCAAAAGGGAGCCGTGTGATAAAAACAGATGGAGACATTAGAATTTAATCTTGTATCTCTTATCCACTCAACATGCCTACAAGCATCAGGTAGGGAAGTCCTATGACCCCCATTCTACAAACGAAGATGTTGAGGCTCTGGCAGAGCTCATATAGCTGCAGGGGTAACAGGGACTGGAACCCCACTCTATTCCAGCTTACAATTCTGGCACTTTTCCCTCCCCCAGGGGCAAATGGTGAGGTTCAGTCCTCCCTATTAGATCTCAACCCAGTGACTTAGTTAGGTTTGTAAACAGAATAGAACTACTTAAGGCACCAGCCGGGTCAGGCAGGGTTATCAAATGACAATAGTTCCACTCAGGTAGTCTCTGGAAATATTTTTTTTCCAACCCTAAAATTAAGGGAGTTGGGAACTAGACAGGTTCCTTAGACAACCTGGGGAGGGGCACATGTGAACACCCCACATTTCTTGGCTTTGGCACTTCTGGCTGCTTTGGATGTGGCTAATTTCCCAGGCGTCCTCTGTAATTCCACAGTAATGTGGCTTTAATGGTCCCCAAAGCAGGCCATTTTTCCTTTATTGTGCAGTAAATTTCCCTCCAGAGTTGGATTTCATGTGCTACCCCAGCCGGGGAGCAAGCCAGCCTCAGGGAGTGGCAGCACCGTCTTCACCACCAGTCCTTGGTCCTGGCCAGCCTGTCCCCTTCTCTCCCTGGCTCTCCCTGGCTCTCCCTTGGCCTGCTGTTCAAAACGGCTGGCCATAGTGCAGATGCAGACGTCAAGACCCCCAGGGAGGGGCACACTTGAGAAGGCAGGGACACTGCCCTGTGGTTCTGTCTGGAAAAGGAATTAACTTGACAAATGCAAACAAGCTGCAACAGTGGGATTCATTAGACTGGAGGCTGAGATGGCTCCTCACTTCTGTCACCAGCAAGCACCATTGAGGCAGGGGAGCAGGTGCAAAGAAGGGGTGCTGGGCCTGTTCTAACTCCACCTGTGCAGCTGGGCCAGTCACCTGATCTCTCCTGCTCCTCCATGCTAGTCCATGAAAGAGGAGTAATTACAGGTTCCCATTATCAGATGAGATAAGGCCCTTGACCTCAGTTTCATCACAAAGAGGAGGTGGAGAGGGTGAGTCCAGAGCTTGATGTATAAATTTAAATGCTGTCAGTCATGTGCTGGCACCATGCACTTGACCTTGGCTGTGTCTGTTAATTTCTGGTGCCTCAGCTTCCTTATCTAAGATCCAGGAATAAGGACATTAATGGTGCCCACCTGCCAACAAGGGATGATGTTACTATTATCACATCTAATAGCACAGTTTCAGGCATACCCAGAAGATCTGGTGGATGCTAGACACAGGCTCAGAAATGGTCTATGGCTTCATCACAGGAAGGTGGACATAAAAGCAGAGAGCAGTGGGTTCAGGACATCACACCAGAAGGATATCACAAACAGAGGTCTCCCAGGGGAGCCTCGTGGCCTCTGCAGCCTCAGTCGCTGAGAAAAATGAGATCAGCTCATCTCCAAGATGTTCCCAGTTTAAAGGATGATGGTTCTTGCATTGTTCTGACCTGGTTCATGCTCAGACCCTGAGGGCCTCTCATCATTAGAATGTCTCCTTTCCAGAACCATCTAGATCACAGTCAAGAGCAACACCCAAGGAAAACCATCTCTCTGAGCATACAAAAGAAGAGTTCCTTCACCAGTTGGTCTTTAGGAAATCTAATGCTGCAAGAAGGGAGGGCTGTGACTGGACAGCAGCAAGGAAGAGAAAACAAGCAAGCATGGAAAGGAACACAGCAGCATGAGGTACAAGAGGAAAGGCAAGCTGTGGGTACACCTCAGTGTTCTCCTGTTGCAGGAAAATAAAATGAATGGCATTTATAGAGTTGTGGGGCTGACAGAATTGTCAGAGACAAAGTTGTGTACCCCTCATGTTCTGGCTGAGGAAAATGCACTCCTATGAGCCCACAGGGACTCTCTTCTGAGTCCAACTCCACCACCTTCTGCAGGCCCTTCCCAATCTCCTGGTCACTTCTGTTTCTCTCCACTCCTGAACCTGACACTATCCTGGGTCACATCAACATCCACATGAACAAACAAGTAAAGGCCCTGGGCCCGCAGTCTGAGGCCCTTCACTGATACTCCTCTCTTCCTGTGCACCTGCCGACCCTTCTGCACAAAGCCCACCAAAGGGTTGTTGGATACATCCATAAATCCATGACAGCCACACTGCACTTCACTCCCTCATATTTTTTTTTTTCATTATTGGGGCTTGCACTCAGAGCCTGCACCTACAGCCACTCCACCACACATCCTTTTTTTGTATGTGTGATGTGTTTTTTTTGAGACAGGGTCTCATGGTCTATTTGCCAGGGCTGGCTTCAAACTGAGACCCTCCTGATCTCTGCCTCCTGAGTAGCAAGGCTTATCGGTGTGAGCCACCGGTGCCCGGCCCTTCACTCCCTCATTGCCTCCAAGTCTAAACTCAGCAGGCCCTTAGCAGCCTGCCCCAAGCACCCTGCTTGAAACACTAAGCCCACCTATACCCTCCTCGGCTTTCACATTCTCCATAGCATACACCATCTTAGAGCACACATGCACTTTACATGTTGGTCCTATGCCAACTAGCAGCAGGCATGTACTTCACAGGTCCACTTTATCATATCAACTTACAGCATCAGCATACTTTAAATACTGATTTTTGTTGGCCATATTATTTTACAGCACACACATACCATCATTCCTAGTATCTGTGGGGAATTAGTTCCAGGACCCCTGTAGATATGAAAATCTGATGTTTAAGTCCTTTATATAAAATGGCATAGTACTTTCATGTAACTCAACCACACATCCTCCTATGTACCTGTTGGGGGCGGGAAGTGGAGTTTGAACTCTGGGCTTCACATTTGCAAAGCAGGTGCTCCACAGCTTAAGCCACACCTCCAGCCCCATTTTCCTGTGGTTATTTTGAAAATGGGGTCTCATGAACTATTTGCCTGAACTGGTCTCAAATCTCCATCCTCCTGATCTCAGCCTCCCAAGTAGCTAGGATTACAGGTATGAGCCACTGGTACCTGACTCTTCTGTATACTTTAAATCATCTCTTGATTACTTACAATACCTTCCTAATACACTGTAAATATGGCATAAATGGTTGTTATACTGTATAGGGAATGACAAGAAAAGTATGTATGTGTTCACAACAAACTTTCATTTTTGTTTTCTTGGTGTTAGGGTAGAGCCCAGGGCCTCATGCTAAGCGCGTGCTCTACCACTGACTTACATCCCAGTTTGCAATTTTCTTAAATATTTTCAGCCTGCAATTGGCTAAGTCTGTGCATGTGGAACCTGTGGGTAGGTAGGACCAAATGTAATTTACATATGGATTTATTTACTACATTTAGCATGTAGTCTCCATGAAGACAGGGGTTTTTGTCTTGTTTTGGTCACATTATCATCTGTGAATCAATAAATGAATGAATCCCTATGTCACACCTTTCCAATCATTCTCTTAGCCTCCACCCCCTCCTGTGTCCTTCCTGGAATTGTGGGCCTCACCTCCTATTCTCAGGAGAAATGGGACCCTCAGCCTTAGTCAAACACCCATACAACCTGCGACTAGCCAACCCTGAAGCCCCTTCCTTTAGGGCAGACATCATCCCCCCATTCTCCTGCCAAAACACCCATGCTTGGGCCACCTGGGTACACTACATTGCAAATCCATTATATACCTCCAATGTGGCTTACTGGCAACTTAGAACAGTGGTTGCCGCATCGCTTTTGCAATACCGTTGGCTCTTGTATTCACGGGTTTTACATACACAGATTCAACAGCCTCAGATTAAAAATAATTTAGAAAAAAATTGCACCTGTACCACCAAACATATACATTTTTTGTATGGTCATTATTTCCTAAACAATACAGTATGGCAACTATTTAAATAGTATTGGGTAAGACAATTTAATGTATATATGTATGCAGTCTCTATGCAAATATACCATTTTCTATGACAATCTTGATTCACAGGGGATCCTGGAACCAACCCCCCTCAGATGATGAAGGACAATTAACTGTGCTCTCTTCCTTTGATTTTCCTACCAGTACATGTGCCTGGTTTTTCTCCCATGGTGCTGACTCCTTTTCACCCTCTACCCTCTCCACCCCATAACTAAAGCTTTATCTAGGAGAAGTGGCGCCTTTCCCTTCTCTCACTCCACTATCACCCTACTGAATTATTATCTTCTTGGGGAGACATGACTCCCAAATTTGTATCTCTGGCTCAAAAATCTTTGAGCTTCTGACATGTATATCCAACTGCCTGCCCCATATCTCAAATGACTCAAAAGCATTTCCAACTTCACATGATCCAAGATCAAAGTCATGACATTCCCTCCTAATCCAGTGTGATGCTTCCATCTCCCCACCAATATGAACTGGAAATCAGGAGTCACTTTTGTCACCTCCCACTCCCCAACCCCACTATCAGATCCATCACCAATCTTTACTTTTAATTCCCAAATCTCTCCCAGATCCTTCTACTTCTTTTCCTAGTCTAAGTCACCATGATCCTGGACTGGCACAGGGTCACAAATTTGTGCTTTCAAACCTCTTGAGGGCAGGTAGGTAGTTACAAATTCTCAGGAGACCATTCCTCTGTGCAGTTCAAAAGTCAGAACAAACTGGGCTGCTCACGTGCCCTTACATAGAGAATACAGGCCCTCAGGGTCTAAGATTCATGTGGCCCTCTTGCTACCTAGGGGAGCCCTGCCTTTATCTCTGGCCCTGAGTCCCACAGAGCCATCAAACAGAAACTCAAGGTCTGACCTACATCCCCAATGCAAATCTAGCTCAGGTACTTGCTCACCTCCATGAACTCTGCACTTCCACTTTGGGGATCACAACACAGGTCTGCACAGTGATGAACATTTAATTCCAAGCTTGTGTTTTTTATTATATTTAAAATACTTCATCCTGCACTTCATTCCTGTTGTTTTCAGAAGCACAGCACTCTCTCTACCACACAGCCTGAATGGGAGTGCAGAGACTGAGCTGAAAATGATGCCACTCTTACTCCTGAGCTCCCACTGTGCACCACGATCTTAGCAATGACCTCACCATGGTACATGCAGCCCATACTACCTGACACAGTGCTGCAGTAACACACAGCTGCCCTAGGCCAGTGCCAAGCTGATGTAAGTATGTTGGCTTCAATTTCCCAGTGTGGCCAGTACCTACCAAACTGGAGCTAACAACTCACCAGTTCAGTGGATTGTGTACAATATTAAAAAGATGGAAGCAAACAGAAAGTATCAGGTGGAACACACACAGTAAAGATTTACTAAGCTCTTACTCTGAATGGATGGATAGATGCAGACAGATCAATGAATGGGTAGGTGGATGAAGTGATGGATGAATGGACAGATGGACAGATGTACTAGGTTATGATTCATAATGGTAAGTATATTTTTACTGTGAGTCACAGTCCAGAACTGTTTAATTTAAATGCCACTGCATGTAGTTATGGTTGATCCAAAAGACATGGGCCGTGTTTCATCTCTCCTCCTCTCTCACTAAACAGAAGCACACCGAGCCCTTAGGTGGCTCCTAGAAACCACCAAAAGACACTGGATTAACTGAGTTTCTGAAGCCCTGAAGGGTAGCATGAAGCCCTTCCCTGGCAACTGAAGCCGATTAATGCCCTGCACTCTATGCCTAGACCCTGCCTGGTGTAATCAGAGTCTGCCTTCTCCCTTCCTCTCCCGCAACTGAAGTCAGGGCTCAGTGGGAAAGGGACTCCTCAGTATACCACCTCAAGAAGAGGCTAACTGATAGGGGGTGGGGCCTGAGTCTGAGGGGTCAAGCTGCCCGCTGGGGTGTCTCGCTGCCCTCATTCTGTCCATAGAGTTGGGCCTGGGTTCCTTGTCCACTCCTTCCTCCTGTACCCACTCCTCTGCCCACATTTCTCAGGCCCTCAACTGATCACTAACCTCCCCTGGCCTCAGTGCCTAAAAGATGCATCCAGATTCCTTAGTCTGGCATCTGAGGTGCCCACAGCATTCCCAATCCCTTGTGCCAACATCACCCCCAACCCTCTTTCACTCGAAGATGAGCTCTAGCCTCACCCACCTTGTAACTCTGAACCCTCCTCCATGGTATTCACAAAAGGGCCCCTACTCAACTTTCCCAGCCTCCTTCACCACACCAGAAATGGGAGTATCTAAACCATATGCCTGGGTACACCTGAGGAGAGACCTGAGTCCTGGATGTGTCTGCTCACAACTGAAGATCAGCCAGCCAGGCTCTGCCTGGCAGTTAGCCCCAAAAGGGCACACCTTGTGGGAAGCTCAACCTAGAAGGGTCCTGGCCAATCTCCAAGACCCTCTATAGGCCCCAGTCTTCAGCCCACAGGCATCAAGTCCCTCCTCCCCAAGCTCTGGCAGCCTGTCCCTTTGCTTGTGTTGGTACACAGCTACCTCATCTTATCTCAAGTCCCTGGCTACTCTGTCTGCCCCATCCCTACCCCACCACGACACCCACACACTGCTGTCAGTAAGCCAGATCCTTGCCCAATGAGGAGGTGCAGACAGATTGACTGACAGGCAGGAGATACCAGAGTCCAGGTGGGAGCAAGGGTCCGTCTGGCCTCTGTCTCCTACCCACGTGGGGCCCTTGGTGACAACATGCCAAGAGAGGCAGACAGGCTGAGGTCAAGGACAGGCAGTGTCTGGGGTACAGCCACAAAGCCCTGCCGGACACGGGGCTCATAGAAGCAGCACATTCTTGTCCCCGTTCTTATCCACTGCGGCCAGAGTTCTTGTAGAGGACAGAGCCTGAGAAAATCGCAGGCACGTGCTCAGGCGAGACTGGGCCCGGCCACTGGTCTCTGCTGCCCCATTAAGAAGTCTATTTGAGCTTCCTAGGCCGCAGGCAGTATCTTACCACTAAAATTTATGCAAATGAAATAATGAGCAATTTGGGGAAAGGAATGAAATGTTGAGCAGTGATCCAAACCACCCCAGACACTGCCTGGAGGGGGTTTCAAGTTGAGCAATCATTTAAAAGACAATTTAAAGTCACTTGCTGGAAAACATGCACATGAGCACACACACACACACACATGCATATACAACACAATACAACACACACACACACACACACACACACACGGGGTTTGTGCATGCCAACAGGCCCTGTGGTTTCAGGAGGTCTCCCTGGACTCATGGTGGGGAGGAGAGTGGTTAGGTTGGGGAGGGGAGGTGAAGCAAGTCTGGATGCTTACTGTGTTCTGTGACCAGTGTACCATCAGTAGAGCCCCCTGGACTCACTGCAGGGATGTCACCATTGGCCTGACATCCCAAAACATCTACCTCATTCCCCAAATCAGACAAAGAAAGCCCCAGGTCGAGCTCGGAAGGCCAGAAATGCCTACCAACTAACTCTCATTGATAGAGACATGCCCACCCCAGGGGTAGAATACCGGGCATAGAGCTGGTACTTGGAGGTGTAGAGAAAATAATGAAATTCTGAGAGGAGAAAAGTAGCATAGGAAAAATGTAGAACATGAGGAATTCTGGGCCATAGGCCTGTTTCCAGACCCCAAAAGCTGAAATGGGCCTGAGAAGAGTCACTTCAGTTCTTTTTCTTACCATCCACATACATTTCTTTTGAATGCTAAAGAAATCAGAGCTAACTATCAAAGCTTAACTCTCTCTGTCACACAGCAAGGAGCAAGGCAGGAGTGAGTAAGGAAGAAAAGGACAGAGAGGAAATGGCCCAACTGTGAAAGAGCCTTAAGTTCCATAAGGGTATGAGGCGGGAGCAGAAGGGAGGTCTTGGCCTCTGGCTCCCCTGGTTTTTCTCCCTGGCACCATAGCATGTCTCCCCAGTTTGTAAGAATAGGCAGGGAGGGGGCAAAGGTCAACCTCCTTTTAAAACAAAAGAGAAAGGGGGTGAGGGAGGGAGACAGGGAAGAGGAAGGGAGGGAGGAAAGAAGCTGGGAAATGGATACCCAGGCACCATTATACAATCCTCTCTTCCTCTCTATGCTATCATAGATAGCATAGGATTAAGGATTTTGGAATAACCTAACATTAGGTTCAGGATGGCTTGGTTTTGAGAAGACTGAAGCACACCGAACAGAGTTGGTCGTGCTAACCCCAGCTGCTGTCCTGGAGATCGAAGATTTCCTGCCCACTCCTTTCAAGGAGAGCTGACCCTTCCACAGGCTATGACTCAGTTTCTCCTTAGTGGGAACTGGCTCTGGTAGGATTCCAGAAAATAACATGAGCCACACCACCAGAAGGATGTGAGGGAGTGGGCTCAGAGCTTCCTGGAAGGAACAGAGGACAGGTTTCGCATGCGAGTGAGGTGTGTGCACATCCACGTTCCTGCGTGGTAGTGTGAGGGGCAGGAGTGTTCACACTGCCCTCTGAGTATGGCTTGGGTTCAGTTCACAGGTGTGAAGAGGCATTCAGGAAGTCAATGGTAGGAAAATCCCCTACAAATCAGTCCAATGCCCCATAAACCTTGGGAGCCAAATAAGAATTCCAGGGAAGGGTTCTAAGGGTAAAAACTCCACCAGGCCTAAGGCAGGAATTGCAGATCTCAACCTGACAATGGCCCCAAGGAAATAAGAGTCCCAACAGCACTGGGCCAGACTCAGGAGGAAGTCAAGGGTTTCCACAGAGCACTGTACTCAAGCTAACCCTTTGCTTCAGGGATAGGAAAAGAGTCTAGAGAAGGACTAAATCCTGACCCCTGAGGGTGACTAATGAACTGCTTCTGGGGGCTTGAGACAGGCCAAATCTTCCAGGAATCTGGGTGGATGTGCAAAGTCGCATAAAAACACTGGTACAGTCTGGCTGGAACTGGAAGGCTGCATGGGGCCACAGATGGACCGGATAGGGAGAGCAGAGGTATGCTGGGTGCCTAGATGGAAGCTACTTTCAAACCCTTCCTAGCAGAACAGTGACACCCCCATAGTGAGGGAAGAGCAGGTCAGCCAAGGGATAAGGGTGGAAACACACAGCCTTAGAGAAGGTGAGCAATGACTTTGAACTGAACTAAAGGGAAGTGAGTAGAGAGGAGAAAAGGAACCCAGGACTGTTAGGAATTGGGGGACATCATGTCTTATGGGGCCCCCAAAAACTGGGTAGAGAGCTCAGAGTGTTTAGCTCAGGGTTTGGGGGTCAAAGATACTGGAGGTATGCAATGGGAGTCCCCAAGGAGGTGGCAGCACCCTGGGTGTGGAACTCAGGAGCAGGCCTCTCAAACTAGACTGTCAAATCCAAGAACAAATCTTCTTGACTTTCTTAGGACCCAGCACCAAGTAGGAAGAAGACTCTGCTGAGAGGTCCTAGCTAGGGTTAGTTCAGGTCTGGAAATACCTACCATGCAGCCACCATGAAATAACCACAGGGGCTCTGTGCTGCAGAGACCATACCCACATGCTCACCTCAAACTTGCATAGTCCCTACAGGGTGCTAAGTAACCAGTGTCTGTGCACTTGGAACCCTGAGCACACAGGGCTGTGCAAAAGGAATGATTTTCACAGCACAGTGACATTCTGCTCTGATGGTTCTCCACCCCAGCTGCACAGCACGCTTTGTGGAATGCTTCAGAGACAGAAAATTAGTCTGGAGTCAGACTCTGGCACAGGAATTTTTTTTTTTAAGTCCCAGGTGACTTTAATATATAAGGACCAGCCTCCCCTGACGCCCCCACCCCAATCTAGCCAACTATTATAGGTTGGATTTTAAGTGTCCCCCAAAGGTCCATGCATTAAAGGCTTGGTCTGCTGGTTAGCACTATTGAGAAGTGGCAGGATGTTTAGGAGGCAGGGCCTACTGGGAGGTCTTCAGGTCATTTGGAGCATGCCTTTCCAGGCAATTGTGGGACCCTGGTCTCTTCTTCTGTTTGTTTCATTCTCCAGCCAGGAAGTTAGTAGTTTTGCTCCACCATGATATGCTGTCACAGGCTCAAAGCAATGAAACTAACCAATCATGAACTGGAACCTCGAAAACTGTGAGTCAAAATAAACCTTTTTTCTTTATATATTTATTAATTCAAGTATGTGGTGAAGCACTAGAAAGCTAGCATACCAATCTTTGTTTTTCAAGTGAGATCCAAAGAAACCTGTCTGAGGCAGAGAGAGCTGTACCCAACAGTGCAAAGAACACTCACTGGAAGGGGGGTGTTTGGAGAGCTATTAGAAGCCCAGGAAGAAAAGAGGACCCTGAAAACATTTTAGGGAGATCCCTATTTCCATAGTTGTTAAGGCCTTTAAACATCCAATAGCAAAGAAGGTCTTTGCACAAAATAGAGTACAGCTCATTGCTTTTCTGCCAGGACAAGGATGATACAAGGTCCCCTGGCACATAGCCCCTGAAGTTACTACAGGTCTAGATGCAGCCTGCTGAAAAAACCTGAGGCGGAGATGCAACACAACAAGTCACCTGGGGAGCAAGGTGGTTCTGCTCCTGCTGGCTGCCCAGAATCTTCCAAGACAAACCCTCAGATAGCCATCTGGTCATCACCTGCTGATGGTTCAACAGGTTCAGCAAGTGAGTACCACAGCCAAACTACCTCTCCAGAAGGTAAGTTGGGAGAGACACCTGAAGCTGCCTTTCTAGAGGCCTCCAGTGGGTTCTTAACAGGCCTAAGCAGTGAGCTGCATCCCTTGGACACCCCGAGGGGCAAGTGACCTCCCGTTGGACATGTGTCCTCTCAGACAGAGCTCCTGGAGAATTGTAAGACCCTTCCATAAAAGGAGGACTGACCAGTTGTCCAGGGCTTGGGAGAAGTCGGCATGGTGCTCAGTGGCTCATGCTGCAAAGGTGTGCTCAGCAATGAGGATGGGTGGGGGAGAGCCCATCTCAGGCAGGGAGCAGTTACAATCTATGAGGGCATTTGGCTAGAACCCTTAACCAGCAGCACTTAAAATTCTCCAGGAATCAGGACAGGCCACATTCATGATGACCCTCAGTCAAACAGAGCTTTGTATTATCAGTGTAGACATGTCCTTCATTGCCGTGTTAATTTACTACACATACAGGACAGCATCATGCCAAACATGGAGGCATGCGAGGCCCAAGGGGTGGGCACAGTGATGAACAGGGTATGGTCGCTGTACCTGAAAAGTTCGTATTCCAACAAGAGGTATTGGGCTTGATGTAGGAATAAGTCCCTGCTAGAAAGGATGGGCGAACAGGGTGTGCACTGAAAAGAATGGTTCAAAGCAGGTGAGGGATGCACAGGAGTTTTCCATAAGGTCAAAGGCAAGGGCATTCCTGGAGCAAAGGTCTGTAGGTGGAACTATATAATGTCTATGATAGTAAGCACATGGCCTGTTAGACAGAGACACAGAAGAATGAGCCCAGACCATGAGGTGAGAAACCCAAACCTTGGAGTAACTCCTGTCAACAGGTGGACCTGAGAGTCACCAGGATGCCATGGTGGGTTTCTGAGCAGGCCCTCCATGGCTTTCAGGCAGCAAAACATAACTTCTCAGGGGTCCTGTACCCCAACATGCCAAGAGCTCTGCCTGCAAGTAAGATACCTTCCTTCAGATCCGATGCTCAGGAGGCTGGTTGCTAGAGGAGCTCTGGACACCAATGCTGGCTCTGTGAAGTCACAGACTTCCAATTCTTGTTGGAGACAGATTTTCCACATTTTATCAATCCTGAGATGCATACAGTCCCACATTTTGCCAGGTCTGGGACCACTGCTGGCTGGCAGTGGTAGCTCCATAGTTGCTGGCCACCCATGAGTGTCCATACCTGCAAGGTGGGAGACAGTGGCCAGAAGGTCCAGAGATAATGTGCCCCAAACATTGAGGAGGTAAGTGTGGGAAACACAGGCACTGACAACACAGAGTCAGATTCAAGGCAACAGTCATGGAGTGTGAAGGGCTTGGGAAGGACTCCTAATTTTGATTATATTTTTCTTTTGACCCACATTCATGCCTTAGCCTCAATAGAACCTTAAGGAAAAATGAAACTCAGTACATTGTCTAGAATTCTGGGGTTCAAGAGAATGTTACCTGGTGAAGAGAAAAAGCAATCAAGCTGAAGAAAACAATGCAAGATGCACAGAGTTCAGACCAGAAGCCAGACCTGAGATTCACAATTCAGCATTCTTTCCATGGCATCAGGCTGCTCAGTGTCTCCGCCTCCAGTCTGATCGCTATTCCCGCCACGTGGACCCAGCTCTCTGGTGCCTTTAGGTAAGATGCCTTTTAAATGAGGCCTGAGAAGACCCTGGCTCAAGTAGGGCCTTGCAAGTAGTGATCCCCTGGATGGTGACCCTAATGGACCCACTGTAAATCCACCCCCACGCTGGCTTAGTGTTTCACTTGCCTCATGTCTGAGTTCTGCAGAGACAAAATGGAGGTGTTAATCTCAGCTCTCTCTTTTTGCAGGACTAGGCAATGAAAGCCAGCACTGCATCCAAGAGTGTTATTACTGAGAGAGACTTGGGGATCACAGAGCCATCCCCCAATTTTGCAAGAAAAGAGAGGCAGGCCCTTCCCCGGTTATACACAACAGCTTGGAGATGGAGCTGTTGTTCCCTTGGTTAAACCTTCAGTCCTCTTTCTTCTGTTCCATAGCACCCAGAATGAACAGCAAATGGGCTTTTTGCTAACTCCAGGGTCATCTTTCTGTGCCCTCTGTCCCCCTTTTTCTGCCTGGAAATCCTAGGAGATTCTGATTGTCACCCTTTGCACTCTGGTTAGGTGAACTCCAGACAGATAGCCCTGGATGAGGTTGGGAGAGAGTATCCTTGAAGTCCCATGGAATGGGTAAGAGGTCTCCCTGGCAAGATACCAAAGTGACAAGGTGTGGCAAGGACTCTGAGGTCTGAATCAACAGAAAACATCCAGGGGCAACCTTAGGTTTAGATGAAGAAAAATAATGTGAAGATGGTAGTCTGAGACAAGGAGGGAGGATATAGAAGATTAAGTTGTTATCCCTACTTTGCACTGGGCACAAGTAGTTCATGGGCCAAAGACAGCTGTCGGGCTAGGGAAGCTCCATCTTCTGTCCCCTGACTGGTTCATGCTCTTAAGTCCAGGGCTGACTGCCACTAGCACCATCACTGTCACCCACCAATAACCCCTCCCCACTTCACTGGGGAAGCACAAGACCAGCAGGGGCATGCCCCTGGACGTCATGCCCTTGGTTGAACTTGAGCTCTCTCTTCCTAAATCCTAACTCTACCCAAGCCACTCAATGTCCAGTCATTCATAAAATCACTGGAGGTGGCACACATTTTCTCAGTTTTCCAGATCCCCAGCCAAGTTGCAGGAAGCCTGGGGTAACTGGTACTGGCCCAGAGGCCTCTGGTGTTCATGGGAGTTCCTAAGACCAAGAGTTTCCAGCAGAAGTCAAGGAGATCCAGGGGGTCCAGCAGTAAAACCCGGTCCCTTTCTCCTCTACCTCGGCCACCACCTGCACTGAGCTCCCCCATGCCACAAAGAGGGAACAAAGTAGCCTCACTTTCACTGGATTCTCCAGCAAGTTACATCAACCCCTAGATTCACAGAAATGCTTGAGAAGGGGACTCAAGGGTCACTTTTCTTCCCTTGTGCTCCCATGAGCAACCCACCATGCCCTGGTGATACTACCTCTCACGCAGATCCCTAATGTGCCCATTTTTCCCCACTATCCACCCAAGCCTTCATCATCTCTCACTAGGCAACTCCCACAGCCTCCTGGCTGATCCCCTGCCTCCTACAGAGTCACCACAATCCTGTTGTCCAGATGGCCAACAACACCCACCCCATGCTATGACACTCCATCCCATCTCTCTAAAGGTCCTGATTCCCTACATGCCAGTGCTCGACTCTGTGCCTTCCATCTGTTCCCCTCTGCCCCCAGCCTTCCTAATAGTCATCAGAGCTGAACTCTAAGCCATCCTCGCTCCAGGGACCTTCCCAGCAACTCCTGACCACACTGAACCAGGGTAGAAGAGACCAGGCAAGACCACTATCCTGAGGGTCCACTCTGAGCATTAAGTCCCTTCCTACACCAAGCACTTTCCATACTTCCTCTCTCTCTTCTCATTTCCCTAACAAACCACAGTGAGGTGTCTCTATGTCACCCATGCCAAGGATCCTACTAAATTCATGAGATGCTATATTGCTCTCTAATTCCTTGGGGGTTTGCTCTTCTCTCCACCCCATGCATCACCCTCCCATTCATTCCGATAATGCTTTGTAGGCAGGCTGCTTAGGGATGACTCCTGGTCCTGGCACATGTCAGCCACGAGACCCTGGAAAGTTCCTTGAACTTCTAGTTTCTCACCTGTAAAATGGCATCCTACCTAATTGAAAAGCTTTGTGCAGATTAAATCAGAAAATGTGGTGAAAAGTCCAGCACCAAAAGTATAATAATAATTCACATTAGTATCATCACTTAGGAGACACCAAGCATCCATTCTGTGGAAAGTGGTGTGATGATGACTGAATAAATGAATAAGTAAATAAATAAATAAAAGGTTATTATAGATCTGTCCCATGCTACAAAAATAAGAAAGACACACAGGTATACAACAGTCATAACACAACAATAACTGAATATACAACATGTACCAGACAATGTAAAACATATATTCACTCATTTACTCCTCACATCAACCCTATGGAACATTATCCCCATTTTACAGGTAAGGAAAATGAGGTACAGAAATGTTAAGTAATTTGTCCAAGTAGCCTAGCAGGGGCAGGGGCAGGGTTCAAAGCAATGCAGTCAGGTCCCAGAGTCTAGGAGCTCAACCACTTGGCTTTGTTACTGCAGCCAACAGTGTTCTTTCACCTCATCTCTGCACCCCCCACCCCCCTGCCCCCTGCATGTATTTCCTCTAGGGCAGGAAATAGGCAGGTGCTCAGAAATTAACCTGACTGCTGAATGGGAGGCCCATGCAGGACTTCCACCTCCTCACCCAGCTGCTGTCTTGGTCATCATGGGCGGTCCTTGTCCTCGTCACTATCATCCTCGTCAGCATGGTCGGAAAAGAAAGCACAGCTGAGTGTGGTCTGAGCAAGGTTCAGGCCCCTATTAGGCCCTGCACAAGGTGTGGCCACAGATCTTTAGGAAATCTGGGCAGACCACCCAGCAGGCTTCCCACCCACAAGCTCACTCAGAGGGCAGGAAGTGGGATCCACTGGGGAGCTGGAGAAAGGGGGGCACATGCAGGACATGGTTGTCGAGCCAACTGTCATGGCAACAGCCCAGGGATACAGCAGGAAGAGGTGACTCTCAGTCACATTAGCTCTGTGTCCTCCATGCATTTCCACCCTACAGTTCCACCTTGGGAAGGAAAAAACAAGGATCATGCTTGGCACACCCAGTGATGGAAGAAAAACGTCTAGAAGTCAGAGAACATGAGTCAGCAGAGTAGGAGTGCTGATTTTTAAGGAAAACGGATGTGATCATGAGATGTGGTTGTGGAACAGAAGGACCTGGCTGTGCAGACCTGGCCTTTTCTGGGTGACAGGCACCACACAAGGCTCAGGGTCAAGAGAAAAGCAAAACAGACCTGAGCGCTATCTAGTCCAAAAGATAAAGTCATGGTAATCGAGACTCCTAAAGAAAAGTACAGGAGATTTACTCTCACCAGGGAGGACAGAGATAGTAAGTGTTCAGAAAGGCTCGGTACCACACATCGTAAGTGTTTAAAAAGCTATGGTACCACAATGTAACAATCCTTCACATTTCTCATGATGTATCATTCAGAAAGCTTCCCAAAGTCTTAAAATGTATGGTGAGATCACAGGAATAAAATCAGTTTGATAAGAATAGAGAGGAAACTTTATCATACAGAAAGTCCCAAATAAGACCCACTTGTAACACAAAAGACACATGTTTTCTCTTAGATGTGGAAGATAGATGCAAAGATAAACATATACACAAAAATAAGCATGTCATATACAAACTCAGACATAGAACATGTTTGTAAGAGTGGAACTACTCTATGGAACTCGAGGAAAGAGGGAAAGGAAGAAATGTTAGAGCATCAGTTACATCACATACCATAAGACGTAAAGGTAGAGGATATAAAGATGTGTATTGAAAACTGCTAAAAAATGGGGGGGGTGGGTAAAGGGGTAAGGGAGAGTATTTGAAGGGATTGAACAGATCCACAGTGGGCACACACTGAGACACCCCTTTGAACATCAACTTAAATATTAATAATGAAAATCGGGACTATAAATAGGCACAGTGTGTGCAGGGGGGCTATTAGTGGGAAGAGCGGAGGGGGAAGGAAGGAGATTAAGGTGACGGTATATAGTTCATGGACTTCATATACCTATATAAAACAGAACTAAGAAACCTCTTGCAGCTGCTTTCAGTGGGATGGGGAGGGAGCTGAGGGAGAGAGATGATGGGGGCAATGTAACTAATGTACAACATAAGTCTAATTATCACTACGAATCCCCCCCATACAATGAATATATCCTAATAAAAAATTTATAATTAAAAAAAGACCCACTTGCATCATAAAATGGTAAAACAACTGAGGAGAAGAATGACAGGCTGGATATAGAGTGGTGATGAGCCAGGCATGAGCCGGGCACGCACTTATAATTGCAGCCATGTCTGAACCACTTTCTCCTGTGCCCATCTCTGCAGGTTCTCCCATGAGCAGGTGGTCTCTGTGGATGAGATGTGCCCCTTCGAAAACCCAGACTTGAACTTGCTACAGACAGGCTCTGCATATGTGGCCACACACCAGGTCGGCCTCTTGCAGCCAGCACAGATCACAGGTGAGACTAGCTAAGAGGCCTCACTGGTGAGTTCTTCCTGGAAAACCTTCTCTGTGCTTCATATGGCCACTCCCCATCTCCTCTGGATTGGGTGTTGGGACCCCACTGGGCTCAAGAAGAGCAAGTCAGTCCTCCGTCCTAGCCCCCCCTCCCTTTCTATTTTCCTGACTCCTGACTAATGGCCCTAGCCATCAAAACTACCGACCTGCAGGCACCTGTCTCTGCCCACCCCCCCCACCCCCATGTGGACAGTGGCTACTATACCGTTACGACAGTCAAACACCATTTTTTGTCTTCCTGATTGGCCAATATTTTACAGTAATTAATACCAACTCACTTGAGAAAACAGTCTAAACTGTCAACTGGCGTGATTTGGTGCATGATATGAGATGAAGATATTTCCAAAAAACACAATGCATCACAGCCCTACAAAACTGTATAGACTATCAAGGACATAAACTGCAACAATGTATTAAGAAAAGGTAGTGTGGCTCCATAGGATAGAAACACACAGAGAAAGAAGTCTTTGAAGCAACAGACAGACCAACACAGTAAATCTGGCTAGCTTGGATAAACTGTTACTTGCATTTTCTTTACCTTTCTACACTGAACAAACACTGCCTTTGCAACATGAGAAATACAATAATAAGGTTAGAACAGAAACAGAAGCACAAAGGTGGGGGGTTAGGATTTTGCCAACACCCCACCCATACTTTAGATCTAATGCTCCCCTAGACCCACCTTCAGGTCAAACTTCACAGAGCCTCTTTTGTGTGCTCAGGAGTATCATTGAGAAATAAAAGCCATTGTCCAACCCTTAAGCCTCTGATGCAAGTCACCATTAGCTAGTTATGAACCAGACTGTGGAGGGCTTTGGAGTTTTGGGGGGAGTGTTACTAATTTAAAAAAAAAATAGAAAAGAAAGAAGAACGCAATTCTGAAACTAATTTTCTAGAACCCCAAATGTATCCAGACAGAGATAGAGAATACCCCCTTCGCAACAACTGGATCATATTCCAGCTTTCCCGTATCAAGGAGGGCACTGACAAATTGAAGGATGTCAGGGGAAGTGACAATGAGAAGTCTGGAAATAGACACAGGAGGGCTGCTTTGTGGAAGTGGAAGGGTAGCTGCTCTGTATTACCCAGGCAGCCGGTGCTGCCAGGGAAAAATGAGTTCGGACCATAGCAGCTACCCCAGGCTGGAGCCTTGGTGTGGCTGACCAGCTGACCAGCTGGGGCTCCCTATAGCCCACATTCCTAGGGGGTGGCTGGATGGCTCACAGACAAAAAAAAGGGTGGAGGAAGGCAGCAAGGCCTCCTTCCTCAGCAGGGTGCATGTGAACTAGCACAAATTATCATCATGCCAGAATAATAGTAATCCTAGGTATGCGCGGAACTGCAGAGAGGTCCAAGACAGAAAAGGAGCATGGGGCTGAGAGGAAAAAAAAAAATCTCAGAGGAAGCACGCCTGGAGCAGTTGTGGATTAACAGAGAAGATGGGGGAGGAAATAAAAAAATAGGATGAGGCAAAATTGCCAGATAGTCTCTGCAGAAGGAGAAATTAACTTCCCCTGCACAGTGAGAAGAAGAACAGCTGGGGAGGTACTAGTTCCAGGGGAAAAGTCAAAACCACTGGGCACTAGAACTTGAGTTCAAATGGCCTCTAGGAAAAGGAGAAAACTGTGCCCAGGGAAGAAATGGGAGCTGTGTTATCACTGAGAGGGTTTTATGGACAAGCTGGTTATGGGGGGCAGTTTCACTCCAGGATCAGCTCAGCCCCTGTGGGACTTTAATTATGACATCCAGCTCTCCGGAAACATGTCATCTGGACTACCTGCTTCCTTCTTTTTCCTGAACCACATGATCTTGTGTTGAAATGAAGACATCCCTCCATCCTGGTCCCTCTACTTAGGATCAATGTGGTGACCCCTGCAGGTCCCTGATAGTGTCTGTCCAAAAGTTCAGCAGGTCTCCAGGGAGAGCCAGTTTCACACATGAAATGGTAATGGTCAAGCCAAACCTGAATGCAATCACTACTAAGGATAGAAACAACTCGTGGAAAACCTGGGTATTTTTAAGCAAAAACCAGATGGGAAGGAAAGCTCAAACGCAGCTCACGCAAAGACATCACCGCAGGATGTGACCGAAGAGGATACATTTGGACCACACTCTTACCAGCAGCCTCTTGGGGTCATTGCAAGCAACCAGAATCCAAATCCAGCCCGTGTGCGGAATAATGATGTTTTAGTAAACAACCAACTACATACACCACAACAATCCTGTAAGAGTTTCATGGAGCTGAAAAATTCCTACTGCCTGGGGACATCACAGCCATCACAGAGACAGAACATCACGGAGTAGCACATTGCTTATAGGTTTGTCAACAAACCTACTGCTCTGCCAGTCATATAAAAATAGAGCACATACAATCATGTATAGTACACAGTACTTGAGAATAAGTGACTACATTACTGGCTTATGTATTTACTATGCTTTTATTTCAGGGTGCACTCCTACTTTTAAATAAGACACTATGCCATGTGACACAGGCAGCAACCGCATACATTCTCACGTTTACAGTGCCTTTGACATCAAGCGTTTGTCATGCTTTCTGTTTGTTTGAGTTTACTCTATGATGTTTGGTCAATGACAAAATCACCCAGAGTGGCACTTCTCAGAACAAGTCCTTGTCATTAAACAATGCCTGGCTAAACTGAACAGCACCAAAATTGTCAGCACAGGTTGCCAGGTATGGTGCTTTAATTTTATTGCTGAATAATACTCCATTGTGGGGATATACCACGTTTTGTTTATTCATTCATCTGTTAAGGGGCACTTGGGTTGGTTCCATTTGAGGGTTGCGATGAATAATGCTGCCATGAACATCTGCGTACAAGTTTTCACGTGGCCATGTTTTTTCATTTCTCTTGGATGTGTGCCCAAGATCACAGGTTCACTCCATGTGTAACTTTCTGAAGAACTGTTGTACTGCTTTCCAAAGTGGTAGCACCACTTTGAAGTCCCATCAGCAATGCATGAAGGTTCCAATTTCTCCACATCCTCACCAGCACTTGTTACTATTGGTCTTTTTTAACTCTTGCCATTCTGCAAGGTGTACAATGGTCTCTCACTGTGACTTTGGTTTGTGTTTCCCTGACAGCTAATTGCAGTGAGCATCTTTTCCTATGCTTAATTAGCCATTTGTACATCTTTTTTTTGTTTGTTTAAAAATATCTATGTAGATCCTTTGCCCATTTTTAATTGATAAATTAGGTCTTAGGTCAGAGGTGGGAAAACCAAAACAAACAGGGTCATATCGCTAATTTGGCTAGTGATGGGGTGGCCAATAGTCTAGCCGCCCCCCTCCGCTGCCCCCAAGAAAGGGGAATATTTGAAGAAAGCTAAAGAAAATTTAAAACCACCACGCTCCCACATGATTGGCAGTTTATGTGGGAACCCCTGCCCCTAAAAAAATTCTTAGTACAGGGTGAAGCTGGCATGCCAATCACCTAGCATGTTCCTAACCATAATTTAAGACAGTGCTTCCATGTGCAAGCATTCCTTTCCAGTACTTCTTAAGAAGACAAGTCATAAACAATGACAGTATTATGATTCTATTTATATGACAAATCCATAGGCAGAAGGTAGAACAGTGTTTGCCAGGGGCTGGGAAGCGGGGCAGTGGGAGGGAAGGGGGGCAGTGGGAAGAAATGGGGGATGTCTGCTAATGGGTAAGGGGCTCATTTTGGGGTGATGCTAACTGATTGTGGTGATGGTTTCACAACTCTGAGTACAATAAAAACCATGGAACTGTATGCCTTAAGTGGGTGCATTATATAGTATGTGGCTTATACCTCAATAAGTTGTCTAAGAAAAAAAAAGAACAAACATTATCCACACATTCATTTGAGGTAGGCACTGGCATCTTTCCACTCTTTAAAAGGTAAGGAAAGAAACTAAGGCACAGAGAGACTTGGTCACATGCCTAAGTTACACAGCTGGAGAATGTGATGATATGGCCCCACAATCCACATTCTCAAGTACTACTGGAAACCACATGCAGTCTCAAGACAGGACCCCCTTCCTTCTTGGCTTCCACAGTGAAGGGGACATAAAAGGGGCAGAGCCCATCCCTCTCAGCCCTTTCCATCTTGGGCAAAATGGCTCCCTTTCCCCTGCTATGGACTCCAAAGACTTGAGAGTGAGTATAGGGGGAGGGGGTGGAAAGGTAGGGGCAATTGTACAGATGAGGGTTTGAGAGATAACAGTTCACTTGGTTGAACCAAGGGCAGTGGCTCTGTCTGAGTACATCTGCCCTCCAATCCTCCACCCCAATTCCCCAATGCTTGGTCCTTCCCCAGGATGCAGAGCATTCTTTGCCATTTTCCCTCCAGCTAGCAGCCCCTTCCACCAGGCAGCTCCTTTGCCTGGCTTCTGGTAACAAACTGCTTTATGTCCTCTCAGCCTCCCTGCCCGTCTCTCAGCTTTCTCTCTATTCATATGCTGTTTCCTCAGACGCTGCATTTTTTCCTATAACATCATGTCTGATCCAGTCGTTCCTAAAAGCACCCTTTCAAGCCACAAGGCTTCCCTGGTGTCCTTCAGCAGTGCCCCTCCTCTGCCCAGCCAGCCATCCCAGCTCTTCTCCCACCCTGCATTCAGAGAGTCACAATGCACATTTTCATATCAAAAGCCACCCCTTGTACCTCCACCACAAATCCTTCCTGAAAGCAGACAAGATATCCTCAACCAGTGATAAATAGGATGTACTCAATACTTAAAAATATATAAATCCCATGTGTGTTCTGCAGCATAGTA
This sequence comes from Castor canadensis, assembly GCF_047511655.1. Lineage (NCBI taxonomy): Eukaryota > Metazoa > Chordata > Mammalia > Rodentia > Castoridae > Castor > Castor canadensis. The sequence goes on along the minus strand of NC_133396.1, from coordinate 53,190,866 downwards.
GAATATGATCCCATCTTCTACTTCTTGGTACTTCAGATTACTACCTTTCTCCTCTGGAAAGGAGAAGAGGTATTTTTCCACCAGCTCTGGGAAAGGGCAGCCAGTCCCCAAGCAGTACAAACCACTCTGTGCTGAGAGGCCATTGAAAGCTGACCTTCTCGGGCCTTCCAAAATGACAATAAGAACATGATGGATGGGAGAGGCATGCACTCTTTGGCAGCCTCACTGTCTCCAGTAAGGCCTGGTTTTAAACTTTGTAAATCAGAAGTTTAAAACTATTTCTAAAGAGATTGAGGGGTGATAGGGGGACAGGAGGAGGCGAGGGCATCAGAAGGAAGCACCCACCATCACGGCTGCCCCCTCAGCAGTTTGTGGAATCAAGCAGCTAGAAGTACCCCCAGGAGCCACCCAGCTTGTCCTTTTGGAGCAAAAGATGGGGAAATTAAAGCCCAGGGATGCAACGGACTTGGCTAAGGCCACACAGCTAGCTGGAGGGTGGCTGCGTCAAAACTCCTCAGTGTCAGTGGGTGCTCTTCCTGCCTGCCCACCAAGGAACACCTGACCCATCTGGGCCCTTGGGCATTCAGCAGAGCCGCTTGCCTCTGTGGATGAGGGTCTGAATGATCTCTTCTCCAATGGCAGAGCCCTGACCTACACCAAGAAGTGATGTGCTAGGATAACCAAACAAGATAAAACCCACAGGCAGTTTCCCAGACCTCTCAGAGCTTCCACAATGTGCCCCATGGAGAAACAAATGCAGATATTGAAGGAAAGGGCCACCCAGCCTGCCCCTGGGGCCTCCACCCGTTCAGCTTATGTTTGTTTTGTTTATGAGAGGAAAATTCTCTAACTGTTCATAGAGATGGGGACATGAAGTCTCTTCCTCCAAGGCAGGCTCCCTGCATGCACAGACTGGAGCCAGCCACGAGCAGCAAGCTGCATGCAAGCCTGCTGCCTGTACCTCCAGAGACCTCGGCCATAGCCTACTCGTTGTCTCCGGGGGCTTGTGGCTACGGGAAATGTCAGAGCTGTGTGTCACTGGCCCTGAGTGGAAGGATGAGTCAGGGCACAGACCTTGACTCCTGCCCTCTGCTTTCCTCCTGAAGCAGCCTGAATTTGTCTGAAGCTGGCTTTGAAATGAACACCAGCACACACAGGTGGGGGCATTCAGGGCCTGATCAGATCTCTCTCCAGAGTTCAGCCAGGGTCTGACTAGCTCCAGGATCCCTGCATGGAAAGGACATGGCTTTTTCTTCCTGACAATGAGCTCTGAATAGGAAAGAAGTTAACTGGTCATAGGATTGCTGTACACTCTAGGGATGCTGGAGATGTGTATCACATCACAGGAGTCTTTGGAGAACACCTCACAACTTCCACCATCTTCAACTCACCAGCCTCAAAGTCAAAGTCTCTGAAAAGCTTTGAACTTGCTGAATCGATCTGAAATGCTTTCTGGCCACCTTAATGAATGAGCTCAACTTCATTAGTTCTTATTCTTCCATTTTCAGGGTATCCTCCCCTGCACCCTGGTGTCCACCCTCATGGAAGTGGGAGTGGGAGGACTGCCAGAGCAGGATCCATGCACAGGACAGGCTTCTGTCAAACCCGAAATCTGGTGCTCTGGCTCCACACTTCAAACCCACTGCTAATTCACTCCAGAAAAATGCAGGGGACCTATCCCATGAGCCTCCCTTGGTGTCAGGCTCTAGAAATACAGACTGTTCTCAGGTGGTACTCAGTCTAAAGAGGGAGCCAGAGACAAATGGGAGCCACAGTTTGCAAAATCTACAAACTATGGAAGAGGAAGAAGAATGGTTTCCCCATAAGTTATGTTGGTATTGTCTTATCTCCACTTTCATATTTTTAACTCAAGTAAAACCACAGACACTACTGAAATAGATGCATTGATTGACCCCAGGGTCATCCACATGCTAGGCAAGCACACTGCCACTGAGCTACATTCTCAACCCTTAAAATAAAGTTTATTCCACCCCTAAATACCTTAATATAGCCATGTAGACCTTTTCTAACTACTAAGCACATATTCTCTTTCTTAAATGAAAAACACATCAGACCAGACATACTATTTTAAGTCCTGCTTTTCTCCTATACTCCTTTTAAGTCCATGAAGAATACACAACGTCTGAATAGCTGAATCATACACATTTCATTTTACGATTATAGTTCATTTAACTACCCTCCCATTGTTGGATACTTTTTTTTAAATGCTGCAATTAATATTCTTGAACAAAATCTGCCCCTTGCTATATGCGCTATGGACTTTTATGCTGCACTTAGCTTTTCGGTTTCCCTGCATTCTTTCCCTATGCAATGTATGTCCATTTCTACCCTGTTCTGCTGTCATTTAGCCTCAGACAGTCCTCTTCTAAGTAATGTCTACTGTGGCTGCACAAAGAAAGTGTCTTCTTGCAATGTGAGGATGCCCATCTCCTGACAATGTCTCTGGGTTCCTGCTAGATAATCATTTTCAGAAGTGGCTCTTTCAGATACAGCTGACTCTCATTATTTGTAGTAGTTGTACTTTACAAAGCTGCTCTGAACACTCGGTTACTAAATACTGAACTGCTGTTCCTAGGGGAAACTCAGGATTCAGTTCCTGCGAGCCTCTGGTCACAACATTCCTGCAAACAGACTGATACAGAACCTTGTTTTATGTGTGCTTCTGTTAAAAGATACTTACTCAATACATATTGCTGATTCATAGGCATTAAACTCATGTCCATCAGCACTATAACAAGTGCTTATTTAACACATGTATCTTCTCTGAAAGGCACATCTTCTTGCACTTAGGGACACTAGACAACATGCTCATACCATGCATGGGTGACATTTAAAATAGCAAAACCACAAAAAAAAAAGTACCATAATGTGAAAAACATAGCACCAAGTAGACTGTGAAAAGGACACTTGTTTACAGTATGAGAACTGAAACTTGTTTACACTATGAGCATTGAAACAAGAGTTCAACTCATTCGACCTCGGCTGGGAACTTGTACATGGGGTGACTCAATTTTTTCATCTCTCTGAACATGTTGTGAATAACCATGAAAGGGCTGTGAATATTTGTTTGGGGGGTTACAAATACATTTTAGCAAGTAAGTGAGTTTTTTAACATGGAACCCACAAATAATGAAGGTCAAGGGTATTCTTCCTGTCCTTGGATCTGCTGTTTTTTTACGGGCCCTACAAGCTACGTAACTACCTGTTAACAGAGTGACCTACCTTTGGGCCCATGGAGTCTCCCTTCTCAGAGGGAACAGTAAGCTGCACAGCTCCACAGCAGAGGACAACTAGGTTCTGCCTGGCTAGAGCAGCTCACCTAAGAAGGCATCTTCCTTTTACACTGCATATTTCCTCAGGACTCTGAGTAGATGATAAAAGTGAAAAGTTACAAAACCAAGCACAGACTGTCTCTCATCTCTGGGGGGCCTGCACCTCACAGAATATGCATTTCTCACCTTGACGTCTCTCCTTACCCCTCCTCCAACACACACACACACACACACACACACACACACACACACACACACACAGCTTTTAGTCTAGTTGTTCTCTGGGATTTGGAGTGTATGACTAGTGTAGTAGGTTGAATAGTGGTCCCCAAAAGACAGGTCCATGACCTAATACGTACTTCCTGCAAATGTGACCTTACTTGGAAATAGGACCTTTGAAGATGTATTTAAATCATCTTGGATTTAGGGTGGGCTCTAAACCTGTGACAGGTGACAAAACTGAGAAGACACACAGAGGGGAAGGCCAAGTAAAAGCAGCTCAGAAAATGGAATGATGTATCTTGAAGCCACAGACTGCTGGCAGCCAACTGTTAAGTGGGAGGGAGGCATGGACTAAATTTTCCCTCAGAGCCTTCAGAAGCCAGCCCCACTGACACCTTGATTTCGGACCTCTTTCCTCTTGCAACTGTGAAAAAATAAATTTCAGTTTTTAAGTAAGCTGGCTTGTGATAATTCGTTGCCACAGTCCTAGGAAGCTAATACACCTTTATTGAGAAAGATGTTGTGGTGGGAAGGAAAAGGAATTCTACTCTTACCACCTCCAGAGGCAGAATCTACAGGGATGTCAGGGTTTTCATTGACACAGGGTTTGAATTAAGTTGCTCCAAAAGGAGAAGCATCCTTCTGCCCTCCTTCAAGCACTGCATGAAGCAAAACCAGGTTGGAGGATACAAAGAACATCAGGGTAAAAGACAGACAGACTGGGAGAAAATGCTGGCACCACATGTAACAATACATTTATAACTAGAATATACAAAGAATGGCAACAAATAAATAAGAAAGACAATCCAACACACACATACACACATACACACACACACACCAATATCTCTGCATATGCATGTAACAGAAAAGGAAACTTAAATAGCCAATAAACATATGAAAAGATGCTTAACCTCTCCAAGCTAGTCATATGCAAATTATACCAACAATACAAATGCAAATTTAAACAACACACCCATCAGACTGGCAAAAATACACAAGTCAGACAATACCAAGTGTTAGCTACAATGGGGGAAATGAACATTTCCATGAAGAGCTGGAGGAGATTGGTGCCATAGCAATTGACAGCATGGAGTAAAGCTGGAAATGACCAAACAATTCTGCTTCTTGGTGTCTACCCTGGAGAATCACACACATGACACCAGAAGCCTAGGACAAGGCTGCTTATTACAATAATGTCTGCAGTTAACAAAAACCTTGGGAAGTGGCTAACAGCTATTAATAGGAAATGGATCTCAAAAAAAACACAGCAAACTGTAGAAATCATACATCTGGTAAGATAGCATTAAGATAAACTCATTAATTCATAAAATTGCATTTCATATTGTACACAAATACATATATGTAACAAAAGAGGAAAAATGCAGAAAAATAAATTCACTACACTATCTTTGGGAGCAAAGAAATTGAATGGAACAAAACAGGAGAATTAAAAAGTAATTCAAATTAATCAGTATTCTCTTATTTTAAAAAAAGGTCAAAAAGAAAGACATGGAAGTAAAATGTGTAAGACATAGCTACCACATGAAGAAGAATATCATAACTTCCTGGACACTGTGCAAAGTATTCTGAGGATGCAGGAGACAAATGACCTCCAGGTCCCCTTGGGAAAACTCCTTGAAGGAGGTGGCACTGAGGCCTTGAAGGATGAATGTCAGGATTTGGAGATGAGTCTGAGAATGTCTCCCATACCACTCTAGGGCTGCTTTCCTGGGCATTCTGGGCCAGCCTCATTGCTATGTGTACTCAATAATGTTTTTAAGTGCTCAAATGTTAATATAAAAAGTAAATGAGTTGAACATTATCACTTAAAACAAAACTAGCATGACAGTGGCTGTGGATTATTTTATCAGCAGATCAAAGCTCAATAGATCAGATAAGGTAGAAAACCCTTCCCAGACTCCCTTGCAGCTATAGACTGTGTGTGGTTTGGGCTTTGATGTGGCTCAGAGGGAAGAGAGCCGGGGTATGAGGGTAGCCATGGCCCCACAACCAATAACTTCCCAGATGTTGGCAGTCCTTGGTGGCTTGTTCTGGGGTGGTTTGGAAAGTTTGTTCCTGGAAGCTCAGCCTAGATCTTTTCCTTAGCCCTCCTGGTTGAAGAAACTCTTTAGTGCAACCTGTTTTGCTTGAATTAGTAGTCCACTGCACGTTTGTTTGCACTAACACTATTATCTTCCATTACAGTTTTTTTCTTGTGAGCCCTCAGTCCCTGAGCTAAGATTCCTCACCACTGGGATCAAACCATGTTTGATGAATGAGTGTGCCAGTGAATGAGTTTGTTTTGAGTATTTACAACATAAAGCAGAAAGAAAATTTAGAGAACATTGTCCAAAAAAAGATTATATTAGGCCAAGGTTTAGCAAACCTTTTCTACAAAGGAGCAGTTAGTAAACGTTTTCAGCTTTGTGGGTCATACAGGTTTTGTCACAATGATTCAACACTGCCACTGCCATGGAAAAACAAACATGATAATATGTAAACAAATGGTGTGACTGTGTGCCAATAAAATCCAGCAAGGTGGCTGGCTGAATTCTGCCCAGGAACCAAAGTTGGCCACTGACTACCACAAGTCAAAAATATAATAAACCAACTACCACACCTGGGCATCTATGCCAGATCCCCAGTTGAACTCAGGGCTTCCTTCTCAGGCCTCCTCTGGCTTTTAAAATAGATGGCTCACTCTTAAAATATACGGTCTTAGCCAGGCAGGGGGGGGCTCATGCCTGTAATCCTACCTACTTGGGAGGCTGAGATCAGGAGAACTGAGTTCTGAGGCCAACCTGGGCAAATAATTCAGGAGACCCCCATCTCCAAAATAACCAGAGCAAAATGGACTGGAGGTGTGGCTCAAGTGATACAGCACCTGCTTTGCAATAATGAAGCCCTGAGTTCAAAGGACAACAAAAAAAGTATGATCTGGAAACAGAACTGGGGAGTGAGCACCCTTGTCTTTCACTTTTTTTTTTTTTGCAAAAGCATAAATCATATTTTATCTGTGCATCTAGGATTCTTTTTTCTCAACTGGCTGAGACACACACAGTTTCCACTTCAGTCTTTAATTAAAATGCAATTCAAAAGCATATGGAAATGTGAACTGACACAGACTCTAGTGTTTGTATTATAAAATGTCTTGAAACACTTTAACATATGGTAATAATTGCTAAACAAATTTAAAGGATAACATCTGACCCAGAATCCTAGAACTGGGAGAGTATCACAAATACAAATTGTACTAAAGTCTTACTTAACATCCCAAGTCCAAATGTGTGTGATGCTGGAGTCACATGGACCTCATTCCAAACTCCATCTCTTCTTTCATCTAGATAAGCAACTTATCATGCTGAATATCCATTTTCTCAGCTTTATATGTGAATAGCATATGGTGGTGTGACAAATATTATAACCTAAGCATTTAGCATGGGACAAGGATCAAGCACACAGTACAGAATCAATGCTGTGATGATGATGTCAGCGAAGATTATGACGATGTTACAACAAAATGTTTCTGAATGTCAGTGCTCAGATGTCAAATCAGTCAGAACCAAACCTACAGCACTTAGGCTCCTCAGCCCTCTGTTCTAACTCTGAGACAGTCTACAACTTCACAATTGCACTATCTTTCCATCATAATGGCTCATGCAAAAATTGTGTCCCCAAGACAAAAAACACAAAGAAATTCATCCAGGCACAAATCCTCAGTACCAAGAGTCATGTACTACTGCCTCATCTACAGGGCAGATGAGATAGCAGACTAGAATTCCCACCCAGGCAGTTAACTGTGGTGTGATCACAGACAAAAAGTGTGGCTAATTCAGGACTTCTCCAACTTCAATGTGCACACAAATCACCTGGAGAATCATGTTGAAAGGCAGATTCCCATTGGGCAGGCTGGGGTGGGGCTCAAGAATTTGCAAAGTCAGCAGGTCTCCAGGGGATTCATGCTTTGGAGAATCACAGGAGGAGATGATCTCTGGATCCCTTACTCCCCATCCTCTCCCGTAACCAAGATACTTTGATCAGAACATTAGGGCAGTCTGCTCACCAGTCACCTCCTCTTCATTCTCTCACTCACCTCCCTTTGGGCTGCCTTTTCACACCTGTAGGTTTAGGAGAGGGGAGGATTCCCACAGTTCCAAAAGAACTAGAGATAAGTTAGCTGTTTTTCAATCAACAATGTGGGGAGAAAGTGAGAGAGAGAGAACACGCAGGTCCCCAGGAGCCAAAATCCTTTGAGAGAGCAAATGCTGCTTCTCAGTGTGGAACCATCACCCCACCCCACTCTCCCCACAGAAGCCAGGAATAAGATCATGAACAATGAATAACTCCCACACCTCTACAGACTTATAGCAAAACCATCTCAACAGGAAAGATTATTTTCGGATTAATACCTCCTACGATATCCACCTGCTGGCTGGAAGCATTTTTTTTTCTTAGTTCCCAAATGTTTCTAAGCCTTCCAGGGCCATGATTCCCACACCAATGATCCAGATGACTTCTGAAAAGGCATGGGAAGGTGACTGACCACCTGAGAAACATGCCAAGGTGGCCAGTAGTGGTGGTGAAGGAAGCCAAATTTCCTAGGGCAGGGCAGCCATAGGGCTGGAGCTGACACATTGAACTGGCCTAGAAGTCAGGGTCATGGGTGTCCTTCTAAACTCCATTTCTTCTTTCATCTAGATAAGTGACTTATCTTTCTGAATAAGAAAAATAAGCAGTCCTTCACATGCTTTCTTTCTTTCTTTTTTTATTATTCATATGTGCATACAATGCTTGGGTCATTTCTCCCCCCTGCCCCCACCCCCGCCCTTACCACCCACTCCGCCCCCTCCCTCTCCCCCCTACCCCTCAATACCCAGCAGAAACTATTTTGCCCTTATTTCTAATTTTGTTGAAGAGAGAGTATAAGCAATAATAGGAAGGAACAAGGGTTTTTGCTAGTTGAGATAAGGATAGCTATACAGGGCATTGACTCACATTGATTTCCTGTGCATGTGTGTTACCTTCTAGGTTAATTCTTTTTGATCTAACCTTTTCTCTAGTTCCTGGTCCCCTTCTCCTATTGGCCTCAGTTGCTTTTAAGGTATCTGCTTTAGTTTCTCTGTGTTGAGGGCAACAAATGCTAGCTAATTTTTTAGGTGTCTTACCTACCCTCACACCTCCCTTGTGTGCTCTCGCTTTTATCACGTGCTCAAAGTCCAATCCCCTTGTTGTGTTTGCCCTTGATCTAATGTCCGCATATGAGGGAGAACATACGATGTTTGGTCTTTTGGGCCAGGCTAACCTAACTCAGAATGATGTTCTCCAATTCCATCCATTTACCAGCAAATAATAACATTTCGTTCTTCTTCATGGCTGCATAAAATTCCATTGTGTATAGATACCACATTTTCTTGATCCATTCATCAGTAGTGGGGCCTCTTGGTTGTTTCCATAACTTGGCTATTGTGAATAGTGCTGCAATAAACATGGGCTTCACACGCTTTCTAAAGGCTAGGCTTTCTAAAGGGCAGCTCATCTGGGAATGGCCCTGCTAGAAAGAGAGTGAACCACCAGCCTTCCAGTTACAGCATGGATGCCCAAAACAAAATATCTGGTCCAATCAGGCAGGGCCTCTGTTCCCATAATGAAGCCCAGTCACAGTTTACCTCACCCCTCCCCTCTCAGAGGCATTGGCTATCACTTGGGGCCTGGCCTGGCACTGGAACACCCTGTAAGTGTTGAGAAATTTGACTGAAAGGTCCTGCAGGCAGCAGGCCTCTGGCTGCCAGCTCTGGACTATAGTCCCAAACTCACTGCACAAAACAAAACCTATGAGGGAAATCCTACCCTTCTATGGGCCAAATCATCTCCGTGCCTCCAGGATCTGGCAAGAATGCTGTGCATTCACAGCACGGGCAGAACAGAGTATCATAGTGGTGAATATTCAGCCCATAAGTGCCAGCTAGGAAAAGAAGTCCCAGTTCAGATGGCACAAGCACCCTCTAAGGCACCAGGCTCTCATGTCAGCCGGCCTAACCCTATGGCTACCTCCAAGATCATGCTGGGTCCTCTTGCTGATTTCTGGGGCCCTCTGCCCTCAGGGCTCCTGTTCTGCTCTCCCAAGCAGCACTTTATATTGGAGCTTCTCTCTGATCCTGAAGCACAGCCAGATGTCCCCGACTCCTGTGAATGTGTATGTGTGTATGTATCATAATTTTCCACTACCTAATTTTATTACAGCAAAATATGTAACAAAATTTACCATATTAACAATTTCTAAATGTACAGTTCGCTGGCATTACATATCTGCACACTATTGTGTGGCCCATCCCCACCATCCAATCCCCAACCAAAACTCTGTCTTCATGAAACACTAACTCCCCCATTACCTCACCCCATCACCCAGTCCCTGATAACCACCTTTCTGCTTTCTTTTTCTGTAAGTGGAATTGTACCTTTGTCCTCTCCTTTCCCATTCTTTTTTTAATGGTACTAGGGACTGAACCCAGAGCCCATGAACACAAGCCAAATGCTCTACCATTAAGCTACATCCCTGGCCCCATGTGTCCTTTTTTGGCTTATTTCACTTAGCAGAATGTCTTCATGTTCATCTATGTGGTAGTATTTGTCAGAATATCCTTCCTTCTTAAGCCTGAATAACACCCTACTGTGTGACTAGACCACGTTTTGTTTATCCATTCATCCATCCATGGACACCGAGGTTGCTTCCACCAAGAGGTTCCTGTGAATAGGACTGATATGAACACATGCTATACAAATACCTGCCTAAATTCCTGCTTGCTTTTCCCTTTTCTTTTCTTTCCTTCCCTCCCTTCCTTCTCTTTTTTCTGTTTTCTTTTGAGACAGGGTCTTGTTATGTAGCCAAGGATGGCCTGCAACTTGCTACTTGACCCAAGCTGGCCCCAAATCCAATATCCTGCCTCTGGAGTACTGGGATTACAGGCGTGCACCACACCCAACTCAAGCTCCTGCTTTCAATTCTTTGGGCTCAGTTACCTTTCAAGTTTTTACTGACATAAAAATTTGTCATAAAATTGCTCACCAAGTATACCACTCATGGAATTTTGACAAACTGAATGCATCCATGTAAATCAACATCCAGATGGAAAACTAGAACCTTCGATTGGAGGTGAAGTGTAGCTTGGTGCTATAGCACTGTCCTGGCATGTGTGAATCCCTGGTTTTAATCCCAGCACCACAGAAAAAGGAAAAGACCAACACAAAGCCCTGTGACCATCAGAAGCCCCCTCATACTACCCTACTGACAGCCACTACCCTTACCCAACCAGGTAAGCAGCATCCTGGCTTTAACAGCACCCATGAACTTTGCCTGTCTTTACACTTTACAGAAATGGAAACACAGAATCTGAGCCTGGCTTCTTCTGCTCCACCTTGAAAGGTTCAGTCAAGTGTTCACGTACTGATGAGTTATGCATACTCACTCTTGTGCAGCTATCCACTATCAGATATATCACCACTTATTTTCCTATTCTGTTTTAGATGGGCATTTGTGACCAGTGTTCAGTTTGAAGCTGTTCTCCACAGTGTTGCTATGAACACTGTAATACGTCTCTTAAGAGCTTATGTACACATTTCTCATAAGTATACATCTAGGCGTGGAACAGGGGCAGCATTAACAAGATATTGCCAGGCTGTTTGTCTAAAATGGCTGTGTGGTTCATACTTCAGTCAGCAGAATATTTCATCAACACTTGATATCCTCCATCTCTTTTTCATTTAGTCACCCAGATGACTAATGAAGTTGAGCGCATTGTCATGTTTATTATTTCCTCCTATGTTCTAGGCACAGGTCATACAACTCCAGCAAAAAGGTAAAGTGGGGTCTCAACTTCTTCCACAGCTGGGTCTCCCCATGCCTTCCAGCCAGCCAAGGTTCATGATGGAATCTGGGATATAAGTAAAGCTAATTTTGCACTCACCTGGCCAAGTCACTGCCAGGGACCCTAGGCCAGATCAGACATGGCTGGACTGCCCCTCAATCACTGTGTTTGCTCACAGCAGCATCCTAAGGACAGGCCTTTTGCCAGGAGTGTCAGATGTCACTGGGCTGGCAATGACTGATGCAAAAAGCCAATAATGCCATAAACACAGTGTGCAATTCTTCAGAACAACAAGTTCCTCTTCAGGACACATACCACAAACAATTTGGAGAATTCTGCAGTCAGGGAAGGAGCTAAGAGTAACCCATGACCGGTCTGCCTTCAAAGGCTCTTCAATCAACTCTCTGAACTATACCTAATCTTGAGTCCACTGGAATTCAATTTGATTCCATCCAGCAGATATGTGTTGAGGCCCTACTATGTGCCACACAGAGAGTGATGATGCTAGAGTCACAAAAGTGGAAGGAATTTCCAGCCCTCAGACAGCTTATAGTCTATATGAATGTAACGGTAAGACAGGATGTGATACATGTCCTAAGTAAAATCTGAACATAATCTAGGCAGAACATAATGAACTTCCGGTTACGAAGAATCACCGAGCCTTCTTGGAGGAAGGGGAGTTTGATAAGGACTCCAAGCTATGTCTAGGAGATCACAGAGGTCAGAAATCCACAGGGAAGGCCCTCCTGGAAGAGGAGCAGCAAGAACTAAAAGGGTTGGGCTGGAAAAGTCCCAGCCTGGCAAGAGAATGACAAAAGCAAAACCCATGAAGGAAGGCACTAATTGGTATGACTGACGACAAAACTTTAACTTGTGGGTTAAAAAAAATCTTTGTTTTGTTTTTGGTGGCACTGAGTTTGAACTCAGGGCCTCATGCTTTTTGCTAGGCAGGCGCTCTTATGACTTGAGCCACTCCACCAGCCCTGAAAAAAAAATCTTTAGATTAAAACACACACAAATATAATTAAAAGGCAAACAGCACACTGGAAAAAATTGACACACAGTACCCAACTTCCATGACTCAATTTACAATTTTCAACTTTAGGATTATGTGAATGCAGCATGCATTCAGTAGAAACTATATTTTGAATTCTGAGTTGCAATGTGAAAAATAATATGTATAAATTCTATTTAAGAATTCATGTACAAAGAAAAGGGAAAAAATATCAGAAGAATGCATGTCAAAATGTTATCAATATTTTCTCTAGATGGAATGATTTCAGATTTCCTTCTTTGTATTTCTCTGTATTTTCTTAAGTTTCTAAAATTAACAAACATTGCTTTTGGAATTAATATTAAAAGTTAAATGCAAAAGCTGCCCTGATAACGAGAAAAAATGCTCGATCTAAAAATCTAAAAACCACAATCCCAACAACTTACGTGTGTGCGAGTGCACGTTGGGGACTGAACCCAGGCGCTTGCACACGCTAGGCAAGTGCTTTACCACTGAGCCAATGAATGACTTACATTCTGATCTCACTAACCTCTCCAGTTCACATCCTAGTTACTGAGGATGCTGGTTTTCTGCATGTGCTTCAGTGGCTGGGAACAGCATCCTCGCACGGCTTGCTCCAGCCCAGGTCCTCTGAAGACAGCTTCCAGCTGTGCCTGGTATTGCAGGATAAGGTTCTTGTCTGCACCGTAGCTCCATCTCTCTTTTCCACATGCTAAGTCAGGCTAGATCTACTGCAATGACTTCTTCCAGCCATCCTGTAAAACTTATTGTACAAGTCATGCACCTGACCCTCTCATCCCCCATGGCCTTCGGTTCAGTTCACTGTGATAAGCACTCTCCTGAATGAACAAGTGCCTCCCACAACACCCTGTAACCAGCAACACCCCAGATTCAATAAGCCTCCTGGGATGCTAATTAACTGAGAATAAATAATAAGGGACAACTGTGATGGATGCAGGTCACATGAGCAGGCGACATAAACCTCTTCTCAGGAATGGCAGTGGGAAGAGCTGCTTATGCACAAACTTGATAACCTATTTATCCTCAGAGCAGGTAAATTAAGAGCAGAATTAGAAAAGAAGAACAAAAGGTTATATTTAGATGGATGTTCATTTGTGACTATTTTTATTATAGCAAAAGACTGAAAAGACCTGGGCACATGGAGGACTGTTTAGATAAATTATGCTACATGTCATACTAAGGAAGCACTAAGTAAAGAAAAGTGAATAGTGTGCTTCCATTTGTGTAAAAATAAAAAGTACAAAGCTATATAATTCCTATCTATTCTGACATATGCACCTAACATATCTGGAAGGATACAAAATATCGCCTTTTCCAGGATGAACAAGCCTTTGGCATGGGAAAGAGACTTACATTTTATGACAGCATTTGGATTTTTGCTTTCACATTTTCACTTCTGAAGTGTTTGAAATGTTTTCCACGTCTGTGAATTATGGCTTCAATTAACACAATGGTTTAAAAAAAGAAAAAGTGGGAGAAGGATAACTTTTGGAAGCAAAAATAATTGATAACAGACAGCTTGGGAGCAAGTGAAGAGATACAAAGAAGTTTCAGTAAGTCAATAATGCAAATGAGACAGAATGAGGGTTAGGAAAAAAATAGAAGTTTGGGAACCACAAGTCAAACAGATATGTAAATCCGTTGGTTTCTAACCATATGACTGCATGCCAGAATTAAGTTATGTATTAATAATGGCTCAGAGCCAGGCACCAGTGGCTCACACCTATAATCCTAGCTATTCATGAGGCAGAGATCAGGAGAATCGCAGTTTTAAGCCAGCCCAGACAAATAGTTCATGAGACCCTATCTCAAAAAAACTCTTACTAAAAAGGGCAGGTTGAGTGCCTCAAGGTGTAGCCCAAAGTTCAAGCCCCAGTACCAGACAAAAAGAAAGAATGCCTCACAAACATCAAAATAAAATTAGACTGCATTTAACATTCTCTATGCAGAAAATTTTAAACATTAGGGATATTCCCATTAAAGTCAGAAGTAAGACAAGGGTGCCTAGTATCATCCTTACTATTTAAAATTGTTCCTAGTATCATTCCTACTATTTAAAATTAAAAGATGTAGCCAATGCAAGAAGATAAGAAAAGACAATGAACAGCAGAAATGTTAGAAAGGAAGAGACAAATTATCATTACTGAAGATGCCATTAGGGTCTACTTGTGAAACTCAGGAAGACAGCCCTCAGTTCAGTATGCAAGTCAGTTACTAAATAAATACACAAAAAGCAATTTCCTTCCTGTATACCACTCACAAAATTTAGAAAATATACTGGAAAATGATACCATTCCCCTTGATTGCAAACAACTCAAAATGTCCATGTACCCAACTTGAGAAGCATACAGGGACCAACTCAAGAAAACCATGTGGAGACTGAAGTTCCAGATGAGAAGACTGAATAGTATAAATAGTCCAGTTCCTTTAACATTCTTCTGTAAACTTAATGCAATTTTCAATCAGAATCACAGAAGTTATTTTTTAAGTTAACCAAATCATCCTAAAGTTCATTTGGAAACAAAATGCAAGAGAACAGCCAAGAAATTTTGTAAGCATGGTATTCATGCCCTAAAATAATTAAAATATTAAAACATCGTGGTACTGGCAAAAGAACAAAGATTCATATCATTGGACAGAAAGAACTCCAGAAACAGACCCAAGAATATATGAGAATTAACGTATGAGAAGTGGGGCATTTTGAACCAGTCCAGAGAGGGCAGATAAGGTTGGGAAAATGTCAGGTTGGATTTTTTTACCTTACAGTAGACTTCAGATCATTTTAGGAATGGAATTAAGACGTAAGTATGAAAAATGAAGTATGGAAGAGCTATCATAAAATGTAGATGCATATCTTAACATCATAGAGAATCAAGTATGCTAAGAACGACACCACAGGCAGACGTTTAAACAAATAGAAAAGATTCAGTATAAAAACAAAATACACTTTTATATCAACAAGCACAAGAAGCAAAACACAGAGGCAAAAGACAAACTGGTCTGCAGATTAATTTCTATCCTCAAAAGGCTAAAAATTCTCACAAATGATTAACAAAATATTAGTTCCTCAATGGAAAAAATACACAAAAGTCATGGGTAAGTGATTCCCAAAAGAAGGAACACAAATAGCTAACAGACATTTAAAAAGCACAGGCTCATACCTATAATCCTAGCTACATGGGAGGCTGAGATCCAAAGGATCACAGTTCAAGGTCAGCCCCGGCAGTAAGTTCATGAGACCCCATCTTATCAGAAAAAACTTGGTGTAATGGCATGGACCTGTCATTCCAGATATTACAGGAAGCCGAAAATAGGAGAACGGTGGTCCAGGCTGGCCTAGGCAAAAAGAAGTGAGACCCCTATCTCCACAATAACCAGAGCAAAGAGGGCTGGAGATGTGGTTGAAGTGGTAAAGCACCTGCTTTGCAAGCGCAAAGCCCTGAGTTCAAACCTCAGTCCCACACACACACAAAAAAGTTATAATCCCAGCACTTGGGCGCCATGGGCAGGAGGACTGTGAGTTGGAGGCCAATCTGGGCTACATAATGAGGCCAGGTCTCAAAAAAACATCTTTGTTTTTTTACAAAATAATATGTTTAACTATAAAATCCTGCCAGGTGCTGGTGGCTCACACCTGTAATCCTAGCTACTCATGAGGAAGAGATCAAGAGGACTGGGGTTCAAAGCCAGCCCTGGGCAAATAGGTCACAAGACCCTATCTCCAAAAAAAAACCATCACAAAAACAGGTGGTGGAGTGGCTCAAACAGTAAAAGCGCCTGCCTACAAGTGTGAGGCCCTGAGTTCTAAGCTCAGTACTGAAAAATAAATAAATATAAAAATCCTGCTTTTAGAACCCACACAAACATATATGTATTAAAAGGTAAAACAGATACAGGGGTGAGTATGCTATATTCAAAATGCTTAGGAGTAGAAGATTTCAAAATGTTTACGTACATATAATGAGGTGTCACAGAAAAATCTAAACTCAAAACTGATTTGTGTTTCACATACACCTTATCCAACACAGGAAGTAATTTCATGTAATGTTTTTAGTGCACCTGCTTTTTGACTTCTGTCATCTGAAGTCAGATGCAGAAGTTTGCACTCAGTGCATCATGTCAGCATTCAACAGTTGCAACTTTTGGAGTATTTCAGATTTTTGAATTAGGGATTTCCAACCTTTCTACCAAAATATAAACGAAATATACACCAAAATTTCCCTAAATAATGGAATGAGTGATTTTTTTTCTTTTAACTTACATTTTCTAAATGTTTTTTAAATAAGTACACTTCTGAAACAGAAACTATTTCTTAAAACTATTTCTTTGTATAGGAAAGCTTGAGTGTGTCTATGTACACAGCAGCATTACTTCTACAGCCAATGTCTGTAGGATCAATGAGTTGATAAACAAAATGTGGTATATCCATACAGTGGAATATCATTCAGCTTTAGAAAGAAAGGAAATTCTGACATATGCTCCAACATGGATGAACCATGAAGACATTCTGCCAAGTGAAAGAAGCCAGTCACAACAGAAAAATTCCACTTATATGAGGTACCTAGAGAAGTCAAACCCATAGAGAAGGAGACTGGAAAGGTATG
The DNA here is from genome assembly GCF_047511655.1 of Castor canadensis. NCBI lineage: Eukaryota > Metazoa > Chordata > Mammalia > Rodentia > Castoridae > Castor > Castor canadensis. Next base: position 53,173,846 of record NC_133396.1, on the reverse strand, counting down.
TGCCAGGAGCTGGGGTGGATGGGGAGTTGTGGTTGAATCAGTACAAGAGCTTCAGTTTGGGAAAATGGAAAGCTCTGGAGGTGGTGGGGATGGATGCACATGTGAAAGTACTTAACACTACTAACTATACCCCTAAGAATGGAGAAGATGGTAAACTTTAGGTGTATTTTACCACAGTTAAAAATAATTTTTCAAGCTTGACACCTAAGTAGTTCAGTCTTACAGGTCTGGGGGAGGAGCTTCAGGTCTTGGAAGTTACTTGCAAGGAACAGTTCACGCTCTGATGATGCCAAATAAACATGGTGTTACTGTAGAAAGTGAGATGCAACCAATGCTCCAGGACTGTCATCTGGCATGGCATCTCCTCTGCCTGGCATCCAGTGCCATTTTCAGGCTGGCTCTTTTTCAACCCATCTCCCTTTGGTCAGTTTCACATATCCTAGGCTCTCCACCCCACAGGCCGAGGCACAGGGCTCCCATGGAAGAAAAAGCAAGGAGCAGAGGAGCTGCCGGCTCCCAGCTACCCTTCTCCCAGCCTGCAACAACCTCGAGGTGGGTAGCCCCAGCCCCCCACAAACTGTGGCTGAGCCTCCTCTCCAGGCTCCACCATCTTCCCTGACCCCTTCTCTTGGCTCCCAGTCCAGAGCAGCATTTGACTTTCTAATTCTCCCCTCCTCACAACAAAAAGCAAAATGTTCTCCAGCACTTGGCCTGGTTTCTGTACCCAAGCAGAGAGAGGGCCAACGAAGGCAGGCAACAAGAAGCCAGCATAGCAAGGTCTCCTGAGCAGCTGCTTCGGGTAGGACAAGCCTTTACCAACTCCTTTCTGCTCCTGAAAAACACAGATTACATGACTTTCTAGCTCAGTGTTTCACAGTGAGTCCTTAAACGCTTTGCAAGGTGAGACAGTTTAAGTTTGGCAGTCTGGTTCCTACCAGAAGATATTAGTGTTGGAAGCTGTGAGGGGATGGGTGTACACATGGTCTCTGTCTGTCCTGCAATCTCAGCATTCCCATCGTCCTCAATGTCCATCTCCCCAAACAGCCTTCAGAAGACAGGCAGTTCGTGGGCTTTGGGGCTTCTGGAAAGGAGTAGTATCTGTTTTGCTTACTGTGGACACTACTGAGCTATAAATGCTAAACAAAAACCCTGCTTGGCCACTCAATTAAGTCTCCTCAGAAGCTTACAGGAGGTTGGCAACAGGGCAAGGTGGTAAAAGAGAGAAGAAACCCCTGCCTGGAAAAAGAGAGCCCAGCCAAGAGACTGCGGCTAGGAATACAAAGCCTGTCTCCAATATTGTGGGGTTTGGGGTGAGTAGAAGAAGAGGGTCACAGAGTGGCCGAAAGTGCACTTCAAGTAGCCTCTGCAGGCAGGGGAGACAGGATCAGTTCTCAGATGGGACAATTAACACTTACATTCCATGATGGGTATGGTGGTACAAACCTGTAATCCCAGCTACTCAGGAGTGGACATTCAAAGGATCACAGTTCAAGCACAACCCAGGCAAAAAAATTAGCAAGACCCTCATCTCAACCAGTACACTGGGCATGGTGGTATATACCTGCAATCCCAACTATGCAGGAGGCATAAGTAGGTGAACTTATGCCTCAAGACCTATCCAAAAAATAACTAAAGAAAAAAGGGCTGGGGGCATGTCTCAAGTGGTAGAGCATCTGTTTAACAAGTGCAAGACCTTGAATTCAAGCCCCATTACTGCCAGAAACAAAAAACTTACGTTCAGCCCAGTAGCAAGAAACTCATCAGAGACAAGGAACCAGATACATCTGAGAACGTCTTCTGATCACACTTGCTGAGTGTGATCAGCAAGAAGTCAAGGTCACCCAGGATGCTGCTTTAATGGGTTTATCGAAGTATAAAGGGTAGAAACTGGAGAGTTTCCATGTGGGCTTCTCAGTCTGCTTTCTCAGCTCCCATCACAAGGAAAGTTCACACCCTGGGCTGGGGGCACACTCCACAGCAGTCACTCCCACTCTGATGGCGGCCACCCAAGGTCCACACATGGGGCTGGGAGAATTAATCAGTAAAACTGACCATTTAAATAGTTCACACACATCACACGTGCAGGGTGAACAGGTGCAAGGGTTTTGTGATGGCTGGCCATAAGGAACTGAAAGAGAGCTTGTTTCTCTGTACTTGGAATCATTCAAGCTCTTGATACTTTAAGGAAAGGAACAGATTTTCAACCCCGAGGTCCTCCACTCATGGAGCCAGCTCAGAAATGGTTATCGCCAAGCTGCCAGCCCGGTCTTTCTGAAAACCCAAAACCTGCAAAGAAGATAATTGAAGCAGAAAAATCCTCCATCTGCGACATCTGAATGTGTTCCAGGCTTCCGGGTCTGTCCTGAGGTCTCAGTCTTCAAATGCACAACCCACCCAGACTGCACAGAGGTCAGACTTGGAGGCCATCCGCCCAACGGTCTGGGGGACCTATTTGGCTGCTGGGGTGTAGGAGCGCCAGGGAACCGCAGAGCAACTAAGCTGAAGACGTGGAAGGGCTACCTTTTAAAAAGGAGGGTGAGGCCCAAGGAGGAGAAGGAATGGGCCTAATGTTACCCAGTGAGCTGGTGCTATAGCCAGGCCCAGAACTCAAACCTCCTGACCCTGACTCATTAGAGAGGTCCCTCAACACCCTCAACAGGAGGACAATGGGAAGTTTCAAGTAGAGAAAATGGCCAGAAGGCCCTCAAAGATGGATGACCACCCAGGCACTTACAGAACCTCCTGAGCTGCTCCCCATTTCTCCTGCCTCCTGGCCTTCCCACCTATGGTTTGTTCACCACCAATACCAGCTTGGTGGAGCTGGAATTCTGGCCCACTCACTGCAGTATAGTAGTATGGTCCTCAGTGCTGGACAGGGCAGTCTTGCTCTCCAAGAAACACACTGCAGCAGTAGGGGAGGCAGACAGCAGGAGGGGAGGCAGACAGCAGCAGGGAGCCTGGGACAAAGCAGCTTCACTTGGCCTCCTGGTAGAGCTGGGGCTTCCATATCAGCTCCTGAGCAGAGTACAAAGCACCCAGCGCAGGACACCCAAGGAGCCATCTCTGTGGTCCTGGGGCCTCAGGCCAGATTCGCGGTCTTTAGAGGAATGACTCAGATGCACTGCACTAGCCCTGGATCTGACCACAAGCCCAGGTTTAGGGTCAAGTGGCCACAGCCAGGAGCACTCAGGGGAAAATTCAGATCTCAACCCTCTGATTTGTGTTCTCCTAGATCACAATCTTCAAACAGGACTGACTCAGAAAACACAAGTCTGGCTTAATGTGAAAGCTATTTGCAATGGCCCCCAAAGGCCCATGTCCTGAAGGATTGGTCCCCAGCCTGTGATGCAGTGGAAGGCAGTGAAACCTAATGGAAGGAAGTCATGTCATTGAAGCATGCCCTCAAATGGGAGATTGGGCCTCTGGTCCCTTCCTTTCTCTCTTTGCTTGCTGAGATGAACAGACCTCCTTCTACCACATGCTCCCCACCATGATATAAGGTGCTGCCACAAGCCCAAAACAACAGGGCCAACCAACCAGGGACTGAAACCTCTGAAATTATAAGCTAAAATAGTGACTACCTCAGGTATTTTGGTACAGTAACAGAAAGCTGATTATTTTAGAAAGCTGTCAGGCAAATCAGGTCAGGCCCAGAGTCAAAAACAAAGGAAGGGGCAGCTGTCCTAAGAAAAAAGAGTGTGAACTCTGGCTCCCCAGTATGATTTTATCCTCTGAGTGTTTGTGGAAATTAATACATGGAGGGAACTCTAAGGATGGTATTCTTCTGTGTCAACCCCGGGATTCCACTATGTGAAAGGGAATTGATGCTTCAACTGCTACAACTGCTGTCTCCCTGCCTCAATCTCTCCATCATCAGCTCCACTGCCTACTGAGCAATGGGGGTTACCCCTTCTACAGCACAAATCAGTCACAGCCCCTCCCTATGACAGCTTTTCAATGTCTTCTTTCTGTAGTCATGAAGATGAATCTAAATGCTGGACAAAGCCCACCAGGCTTGCAGGATCAGATTCTGCCTCACGACCATCTTCACATCAGCCACACGGAACCTCTTCAGGTCCTCAACTGCCCTCTGCTTCTGTCATCTGAGCTGTTCCTGCTTCTCCTCTCCCAAGAATGCTCCCAACCTCTGGCTAACCCAGTCCACCTAGCTAACTCCCATCCGTCCTTCCAGTGTGGTGTGTAAAATAGGTTCTGAAGCAGACGACCTGGGCTTGAATCATGGGTCTGACACTCAGACACTTCCAGTTTAACCCCAGCCAAGTTGCCTAACCTTACGAGCTTTGTTCTCCTCACTTCTAAAATGAGGATAAGTTGCCTTCATAGGAGCCAATGCACACAGTTTGTGCAGTGCCAGGCATACAGAAGGTGCTCAGTGAATGTTGGCTTGGTGATGACAGTGATGCTGATGGTGGTAATAGTGATGATTACAATGGTGCTAATAATAATGGTGAAGATGACAACTGACAGGGGTGGTGACAGTTATGGTGATGGTGAAGAAGATGAAATTTTGATAACAATTATGACTTGATGATGATGTCATTCCTTCAGGAAGCCTTCCTTGGTCTTCCCTGATCCCATGGCTGACACAGATACACCTACCTCCAGCTTCCTTAGTACCTGCTCCAACTCTTCCAGTGGCACCTGTCACCCTATACTGTAATTGCTGGAATGAATCCTCCTCTACAGTGATTCCTTTGAGGACAGAATGCCTCTGGTGGTCTCCATTGTATTTCTATCACTTAGCATGAACAAAAACATGAAGAAATACAGCCTTGTATTACTTAACAATAGAGGGATACATTTTCAGAAATGCACCATTATCCAGTTTCATCATTGTGTAACATCAAAGTATACCTACACACCCTAAGATGGCCATGAAGTCCCTGGGAAATAGAATAATAACCTGGGACCATTGTGATATACGTGGTCCTTTGTTGAACAAAACACTGTCATGCTATGCTAGTTGAATGATTTTGATGTTTGTGAGTTTTAATTCATGGCTTGACAACTTATCCTCCTACACCTACTTCCACTTGCTACTATTAAAAACAAACTCTCATAAAAAGAACAAAGCAAACAGTGGTTTTGAAAATGAGTAACAAATGGGATGCTACCTGGTTTTTATTAAGTGGCTTTAATAAATTATCGGTCAAGGAAGGAATGAATCTCACTTAGACTTCAGTGATCCCTGCAAGAGACCTCTACTTCCTGCAAGGAGCACTGACTTGGAAATCCCACACGCACCAACAGTAAGAAGCAGGGAAATGGTTAGAAAGAGACTGTTCTCCCACATGTTCTTCCATCTCCCCCTAGGACACAAACTCCTAGGGCTGAGACCTCAGTTGGTTTGCTCACTGCTCAGTGAACACACTAAACATGCCTAGCACATCTAAGTACTCAACACTGATTTGCTGACTGGCTGAATGACAATAGTCATAAGGGCAGCTATCGTTGGAGTGTCCATCTCTGTGTGAGTTCTGTGCAAAGCCCTTTTCCAAGGGCTGCTAAAGTCGGCACCTAATTATTTCCATTTTTAAGATGAAAGCACAGAGGCTTGAGGGGCAGGGTGTAGCTGGAGGGAATCCTTGGACCTTGTTCTGTAGAGATGGAATCAAAGCTCTATGACAGAGAAGCTACCTGTCCCCAGTACCCATTTCCCTCTTCCTTTTAGTTACTGGGGGAATATGGGACCCAGGTAGAGACCACACTTCCCAGAGTACCTTGTGGCTAGGTGTGGCCATGTGATAAAGTTTGAGGTGATGAAATACAAATGGAAATGACACACATGGTACTTCCTCATGGCTTTCTTAAAGGAAATAGCTCTCCCACTTCCTGTCTTGCTCTCTTCTGATGAGCTTCAATGAAAGCAGGTTACTGAAGGTTCAGTTTCCACCACAAAGAAGAGGACCACACCCAGATGATAGGAGAACACGACAGACCTGGACAGGCATGGTGACTCATGCCTGTAATCTTTACTATTCAAGAGGCAGAGATCAGAAGGATCGTGGTTCGAAGCCAGCTTGAGGCAAGACCCTATCTCAAAAAAACCCAATACAAAACAGAGCCAGCAGAGTGGCTTAAGTGGTAGAGCACCTGCCTAACAAGCGCAAAGCCCTGAGCTCAAACCCCAGTACTACCAAAAATAAGCAAAGATAGAAGGCCGGGGCCTGTCCTGGATGACACAATGGAACAGAGCAGCCTCCTACCCCGGCTTACCTCCTACCTCCCTGCCAGTGAGTGAGAGAAATGAGCATGCACCCTCTTTAGGTGGTGTGTTCTGAGGTCTCCTGGGTCAAGTAATTAAGCCTGCAGCTGACCAGGAGGTCCTTGCCTGAGGCACACAACTCCTGCCTTGTCTTGTTTCCATAGCATCCTGCTGGGAGGCTGTGAAGCTGCAGGTTCCACTCCTGTTGGCCTGAGCATCAGAAGGAAGTGCCGGAAGCTGCAAAGAAGAAAACCAAAGCTAGAAAGGCCCAAAGGAAAGGCTGCAGAATGAGCTGCAGAATGTCCAGGCCTCCTTGGAGCATGGCAGAATGTTGGAGTCAATGCTCTGGTTTGACTTCCCGGACAGAAATCTCCTGTGACACACCATTCCATATCTCCTCTCCTAAGGGCAACCCTGTGACAGTATCTTGTGAAAACAACACTCTGGTGGCTGTTTCTACACTGGAATGATGACAGTTTGGGGTTTGGGTTTCCCTCCCACAAAATGACTACACAAAACAGCCTTGTTTTTGTATTTCTCTTTTCAAATCATCCTGTGCCCTTATGAACATTCTCTCACTATTCCCAGCATGTTTGTGGAGGTTACAAGCATATTTATCTCCTTCATTTCTATACCTTATCCTCTTAGAAATGCATTTATTGCTAGTGTAAAGCCCTGAGTTCAAACCCCAGTATCAGCCCCCCCAAAAAAATGTATTTGGTGAGTATTCTGTTTAAAGGAATTGTAACATAAAAGGGATCATCACCCTCACTGCAGATGCATTTAAACCTGGATTCTAAGTCCCTTCCCCAGCTCAGTGGTCTTTTAAGCCACCCTGCACTTACAGGGCCCAGAAGCAAATGCAATACTCCAAGCATATCTATCTCCCCAAGGAAGTAAGTGTGCTCATCTCTGGGGCAAGTAACAAAACTCAACTTAAAATGCCTTAGGAAAATTGTATGAGTTTGGACCATACAATTGTAACTGGACAGTCCAGGGGTAGAGCTAGTTTTATTCTGGAATTTCATAAAGAACTTGGTTTCTTTGTAATAGCAACAGTACCTTAGGCTGAGTGTCCCTCATGGTGACAAAATAGATGCTGTAGTTCCAGGCTTTATATCCATACACAAGTGCAAGACAGAGCTGGCTTTCAGAATTCCCCATCCCATCCCCCGAAGACCTAAGGACCTTATTTTACAAACGCCTTTCAACTAGTGTTCCCCTCATGCCTTATGAGACCAAACTGGATCACACATCCATTCCAAACCAGTTGCTGTTGCCAGAGACAACAGAATCATCTTGATTGGATTCAGACAATTCCACCAAGGCCAGTGATAGGACTCTGAGGACAAGGGCTAGAACAGGTAAAGGGAGATGATCAGGGTCCCCTATAATGTCCTGTCTCTCAACAGCAGACAGGGAGGAAGGCAAAGACTGCTTCCTTTGGCAGCCACATCTCGTGGTTGATCACAAAAATCTTCCCTCACTACAACCCTTAGGACTCTCTGGTAACTAAACATCTGTTCCACTGAAATGGAGCAATTCCATTTTCAACATACATAAGTACTTCAGATTTAACCTCCAATTTTTAATCTGAGTAGGCTGGTTTTTATCATTTTAGACAATCAAGATCATCTTGAAAATTGACTGTGATCCAAAAAAAAAAAACTGTTATGACCAATCTCTACTCAACACACCAAGTAAAAGACACTTCCCAGGTTTGCTGTGCTGCCCACTGACCAGCATCCACACAGGCCACATGCTACTACTCACAGCTACGAGGCACTCTTGCCAAGCCTGAGCACGGCTGCTCTCTCCAGATAGTGATGTGTGTTCCCAGCCCATTTAAACAGTGTAAAAAGTGCTGTTGACCATGAAAACTCAACTGGAGAGACTCAACAAAATCCAGTCTCTATAGCCACCAAAGAAATGCCGTCAAATGAGGTGCACAGGAGGTATCTGGAAAAGACTTGGGGGGAACTACAAAAACAAACACATATGATCCTAAACTCAGATAATTTCATGAGTTTCTCTGAAGAATAGCTTCACTTCAATGAAACAGACTGGAGATGATGCATTGAGGGCAAGGTTTATGCAAGACAGATAACATAGAGCACAGCCACCAGACCCAAGCTAAAAGAAAAACGTTGGCCCCCTCATCAAAAGCTTGGCAAACGGTTGTGCATTTCCAGGTTTGAAGTTACAACTGAATATTAAAATATTTATCTGACTTATTTGATTATCCAGCCGACTGCCTTCAACTGTGGGACATTAAAGAGCTTCCCCTATGGCTAGCCCACCCAGCTTCCTGCCATTCATAACTTTACCGGCCTGTCATCAATTGTCCCCTCAAAGGAGTAAAAATGTTGAGCAAGGCAGGCCTGAGACTAGACCTCTCTGTACCAACAGGTGTTTTTCCTTGTTGACATGTCCTCTGGTTTGAGTATCCCCCAAAGTTCATGTGTTGGAAACTCAATCTCCAAATTCATGTTATGGGTATTTGGAGGTGGGGCCTCTGAAAGGTAATTAGTATTGGATGAGGTCATGAAAGTAGAGACTCCGCAATGGCATTAGTGGCTTCATAAGAAGAGGAAGAGTCCAAGCTAGCATACTTGCTCTGTCTCATCATGGGATCCCCTTCTCCCTGTTATGATGCAACAAAAAAGCCCTTCACCAGAAGACAAGCAGATGCAGGCATAGCTCCTAAGACTCCCCACCTCCAGAACTGGAGGTGAAATAAACTCCTATCTTCTATAAATCACTTGGTCTTGGATATTTTGTTATAGTAACAGAATGCATGTTGTAATAGAAAGGTGATGGTTTATGACACCAAGTGTGGATCTATAGGGCAGGTAGGTCTGGCGGTATGCAGGATGACAGGTGAGAAAACTAGTTGAGAGAATAGATAATAAGGTCTCCATGTGAGCAGAGCTTGGATGCTGGCAATTTAAGTGGAAAGAACAGGTGCAAATGAGACATCACAAAGGGATAACAACAGATTAGATGATTGGTGGAGAAATCAAAGACCAAGATGCGGATCCTCAGTGGCTCTTGTGGGTATAAAGAGACAAGGCCATAAAGGAAGTTGTATTTGGTTAATAAGATGAGATTTCAGAGGTCTTAAGTTAGAGATAACAATACTTGATGTTCCCACGGATAAGTGCCCGGAATCATCTACCTCTTAAGGTGAACCGAATCTCTGAGACCAGCACTACAGAGGGCTTAGTGGAAGACAGGACTCACCTCAGCATGCACCCATGTCAGGAGCTATAAAAGGAAGGAAACAGACAAGGCTTGAGCAGAGGATGGGGAGAGAACACAGTCATGAAGCCACAGATGGAAAGAATGTCACAGGGGAAGAAAGGTCCACATAGTCAAATGCTTCAGGGAGGTCAATCGTGGCACTGGGTTTAGCTGTCAAAGTCACTGAGTACTTCAGCTAAAAAGTTTCAATGATGTGCTGTGGGGAAATCAGGACTGGGAAGGTGGCTGCCTGGGAGACCACTTCTTCAGGGACCATATAAAGCTAGAAGGGGTACTAGAAGAGAAGGGTTTTCAAGAAAAAATAAACACCACTTACCACCAAAGCCATCAAATCAGTGGGCAGTGAGGTTACTTTTTTAAGGAAACAAAGAAAAAGCTCAAAGTTCAAATAAGCCACCAAAAGCATCCCTAAGATGTTCAATTTCTTTCCAACTGGATATACCTCAGACGTCCTAAATCAGTTTCTATGTACCCCAAAGTAAAACCAGCCTGAAAGTGAACCTACCTCTGTCACTTGAACAAACCATGTGACTTCCCCAGAACAATAGCTCAAGACTTTTTGTTTGCAAGGGTAACTGATATCTCCCAATAGCCACAACAGGGTACCACAAAGCAGATGCTCTGTGGATTGGTATATTTGGGGAATTCTCTAAGCCACAATTTCCTCATTTGAAAAAGGTGGGAGTCTGGTTCAGGATCCCTAAGGTCCCTCTTGGATCAGGATGATTTTTATCCCAGTCACCTCAGCCTCTGCTACATGTGCTCAGGCCTGGGCCCCAGGCAAGAACAGGAAGCAGCCATTCCCCAGGTTCCAGGGACCAAGGCAAGGATGACAGTGATTGCAGAATGGATGCTCTAGCTGGGTCCACATACCAACTCAGCTCCTGCTCCTTGTCTGTGACCAAAAGTAGCACCTCTCTGAAGGTCCCATAAGGTTTCTCTCCCTTCCCAAGAGTTCCCTCCCCTGGGCTACATTTTATTCTAATGATAACAATTCCCGGTGGTGGTGGCCTTGTCGGGATCAAAGAGTAGGCCTCACTCTGCCTTCCCAACAACCAAGGAATGAGCGGATGTGGAATGCTCTGGCTTGTTAAAAAGTCAGCCGTGCCATGCCATGGCCAAGCCTAGTTGCTATGTAGAACAATGCCTCTGAGAGGCAGTGTAGCACACTGGCCAGGGGCACGAACTTTACGCAATGAGCTGAGGCCCACTGAGTTTTCACAGCACTTTCTGAGGTGGTATGGGGGCGAATTATCCCTATTTCCCAGGCAAGGACACAAGAGTTGTTCAAAGTGCTAAAATGAGCTGATGGCATGGCCCAGATCAGCAGTCAAGTCTTTTGACTCTCAGTCCACTCACTGCCCCACCTGCCCTATCCTGTTGCTTCTGGATGCCCTCCCTCTCACCTCTGGATTTATCTGAACTCCTGTTCTCCTGGGTCTGCTCCTCAAACAATACACAACTTCAAACTTTTCCCTCTTTCTGGCCAAAATCTACATCATTGCTTCCACTTCTTTTCTTTTCTTTTCTTTCTTTTGAATCTTTCCATTTCCATTTGGAGAGTTAGGATTAATTAGTTGGCCACATTTTGGAGACACTGTATCTACAGATACTATAGTTCTTTGTTAATTCCAAGATTTCCCAAACAGGAAAGAACATGAGAACATGGCAAGTTGATGTTCATCCAACTGACCAACCACTACTTGTTGCAGAATAGAGCAGGGTGTATTTCCAGGAAAGAGAGGGAGAAGTGGCTGTGTGGCCAAAGCTTCAGCTCCAAAAACACAATCCTTCTCCCCTGACTTCTGTGCACTGAGCGAAGTGTGACTTACACTTGTAATACCAAACAGGAAGTCAAGATACTCCAAATAAATCACCACAATTCAGGAAAATGATGATGGGTCTACACTGGATTTCCCTGGACCAAGTGCAAGGGAGCAGCCCTCACATCATAGAACCAGGACATAGGACATTGAGTTCTTGCTTAGGGACACCTCACCCTCAGTGGTGGCAGGTGGCTAAGTCACATAGGAAGTAAAAGTAATTAAGTGATTAATCACTTAATCACCCATCATAGGATACAGTGTGTAGTTCTATGTATTTTTGTTGGACTCTTAATTGCTAGATATGCTGAAGGTGAGAAACTGTAAGCTAGTGTAGAATAGAGAACCTAGGACTAGGGTGGTAGAGCACCTGCCTAGCAAGCTCAAGGTCCTGAGTTCAAACCCCAGTTAAATAAATAAATAAAATTAAATATGGCATCTATAAGGAATGTATCTGGGTATTGCCATCCCTCTGTGTTGAAAAAAATTCCCAGTGGTGGTCAATGTATATATACAGGTTACAGTGGACAGAAGATTCTGCAGGCTCCATCCACCTGGGTTGATTCCACTGCACTGGTATATGAAACCTCCCTGACAAGAATGAAGGTGGTGGCTGTCCTGAGGGTTAAAGGTCACAGTCAGCTCATGTGCCTTCCACAGGGTTAGGATCTCAAATCAACTCCCACAAGTGTAGCTAGCTAAGGGACTCTGGAGAATCACTTCCTTCAATCAGTTTTTTTAAAAGTCTATCAAAGGGACCAAGGTTTGGTGGCCTCACCTCAAAGGCCATCTCAGAGTTGAGGGATGGCCCACCCATGGAGCCTTATAATATAGATGCTGATCAGTTTCCAAAGTGTTTTTTAATAAGTACAACAACTTGGTACAGGGCTTGCCTAGCAAGCACAAGACCTTGAGTTCAAACTCCAGTACTGCCAAAATAAAAAATAAAGTACAACAACTAACTTGGACCTAAGCCACTCTGCTGTTTTTTACTCTAGCTACTTAAGTTCCATGCAGGGCTCTGTCTTCTAAGACAGTTTGCCAACCACTCCCCAGTTCTAACACAGTTTTCACCCCCTAAGAAATCATGTTTTTCCCTCACCTCTGCCCTGCCTCTTTCTTGCAGGGCTGGAACGAGCACAAGGCCATACCTCCAGGTGGCAGCAGACAGAAACTGGCCATGGACAGTCCTAGCCTGAGGCCACAGGGCAGAAGTTCTCAAGGCCCTCTCCTCCATAGGAGGCAATGACAATGAACTAGAAGATGCTGATAGGCCTTTCCTTTCCTTCCTATCACCTACCTAAGTCAACTTATCCTAACACCAACCAGATAGGACTCACAGAACCGCATTTTATAGATAAAAAAACTGAGATACAGAAGGAGCAGGTAACTTGACTAAGACTATACCATTTCCAAGTGACAGGGCTGGGATTTGAACTGAAGTGACCTGGCTCCTGAGTTCACACTCTTAACTATTATGCCACACTGTCTCTCAAGGAGAACCTGTGTTATAGAAACCAAGTAGGCCTGACCACAGCATGGTGAGGCTGACTTTTTAACAAGCAGAACATTCCACATCCACATTCACACATTCCTGAGTAAGCCCCTTGGTTGTTGGGAAAGCAAGGTGAGGACTGATCATTGATTCTAACCACAACCCAAAGCATTTCCGAGACTTGTTTTGGGGATCTGCCCTCGGGGACTTCTGAATATTCCAGATGGTGGCAGCTCCATGGCCCCTGGATGTGAAGAGGACTTTTACATCCAGCCCCAACACTTGGGTGTCAAATCTGGAGAACAGGCTCAGGGATCAGGCTTGGGTGATGGTTGTTTTTGGATAAAATGAACTGTGGCTGTAAAGCAACAAGACAGGCTTCCCTCGGGGACTGGTAAAATGGCTCTCCAGACCAGTGGAAGAAGTGTTTCGACTTCCAAGGTGGCTACTAATGTGGATAGGACACTCATCTGGATCTATCCATTTGGGTCTATTTGGTGAAAAACAAAAAAGTCGGCTCCATCCTTCATAGTCACACCTCTGAAGCCAACAAGTCATGAACTTGGAGTTGTTTTTCCAATGGTGGAGATGAATTTCCACTGATGTGCACACTCACTCACCCGCTCAATGGCTCTGCCTCCCTAGGAATGACACACATTTTCGAGAAGGCTGGCCAGGTGAGGAGTTCAGCCCAAGGCCAAGTGTAGAGAGACGCTCAGTGACCCTTCATGAGAATGAGTCAGAGCGCCAAGCTCCAAGTACAGTGAGCTGGCTGCATCCCATTCCTAATCTCTCAGAAAAATGCACTCGCTGAACTTCATATAGAAAGCCACCCCACCAGTGTCAAATCTCCTTCCTGCACAGGTTCACTTTTCATGGTCCCACTACCTTCTCTCAAATGTTCCCTCTGATGCCTAACTGGTGCCTAGTGGCTCTCAGAACCAGCAGATCAATTCTCTGGAGTCTTCACTTACAGGTCCACTGAGTTCTGAGCCTCCTGAACTGGTCACTAACCCCGACAGGCTCAGGGTACTGAGAAAATGGCAACAAGAACCATGCATCTTTCCAGCCCTGTTTCCCAGTGGCTTCTCTCCTTCCTGTTTCCCTTGCAAAACCTTTGGAAAAATGGTGGGAAATAGCCCATGAAAACACTCAAACAGGGGATGTTGTTCCCATTGTACCAAGGAGAACTGAGAACTCCTACATGCTGACTGTGTTGAAGACAAAGTCAAGTTCACAGCCAGCACTTTCCCAACCAGGCACTACCCAAGCCTGACCACTATTCCGAACTGTGTCCCTGAAAGGCACAACAACCTGGACCAATAGGTGCAATACCCAGAATCTCTCCAAGAAATGGCCCTGTGGAAGAATATATGTTCGGTCCTGGGGAATTTTAAGCAAAGGCCAGGTGTTCTTTGTTGGGGTTGCCCTGGGTGGGAAGTTCAATACTGGATGATTGGCAGGATTCTCTCAACCCCTAAACGTAATGAGTTTGGGAAAATCCGATGCAAGGAAAGATGCAACCTCCCCTACACTCCATCCCTATCTACCACTGAAATTAGTGCCTTATCTAAAAGGCTGAGACTTCTATTCCAGGCTATTCTGGTAGGAAAGTCATACTCAGAACTTCCAGAGCAGGAGGTGAAGGAGAACTCTCTCAGGGACTTGCTTAAAGAGTTCAATTTCTTCCCTGATGACTCATTTTCAGGTTCCTATCTCTGAACCACTTTGCATCCACCTTCACCTGCCCTCCCCCCTGCTGATTCTCACCCCCCACCCCAAGTCTCTGCACTCAGGAGACAGGTGTCTGGGGCACAGGTAGGCTTCAAGACCTCCCAGCCACTGTTGGCAAATCCTGGCCCCTGAGCACAGCTGTCCTGGCTCACCGGGCTCCACTGTGGAGAGCGCAGCACAGCTGCCAGCCTGCTTTCAATATCCGCTCGTCCCTAGCTGGCCTACCAACCAGACAGTCCCCTCCCAAGCCCCTTTCCCTTTGAAGAAAAGCGATTTAATTTCATGAGACTTTGGGGTAATCATGTTATGATCTTCAACATTAACCAGAACCAACTCCCTGCTACAGGAGGGTGGGGAAGGAAAGGGGAAGGAAAAAGTAAACAGTCCCATTTGGGATTGCCAGAAAAGGGAGGAAAAAGAAAATCACAGCAGCTGCTCTGCTGGTTCCCCTGATGAGGACAGGCTTCTGCCAGCTACGAGGCCTCTGTGCCAAGGCTTCTGGAAACAAGGAAGTTGGGCTTGGCAGGGCCTTCATTTTCTACAGGTTAATCAGCTCCATTCTGGGAGAGAAAGGTTGGTTTTCACTTTTTAGCCTAACTTCTCTGCTCTCTTATTCCCACTCCATCCCCACCTCCTACTCACCATCATGCACCACCACCATCCCACCTTAAGGTACCTACACCACCCTCCTCTGCCAATGTTTAGCTCTCCTCTCCAAGGCCAGGATGCAGAGCTGTTCTGAGCAGCAGGTCAAGTGGTCTCTTGATTTTCCTGACAAGCTCTGCCTTCACATCCCTGCCCATTTTTCAAAGCTTCTGGGACAACAAAATTAAACTCAGTGAGAAGGCCAAGTTGAGAGAAAGCAAGAGTAAGTTGTGGGGTGGTTGAGAGGCTTAGAAAAAGAAAAAGAGAATAATTCAGGACCAAAATCCCAGAATGGTGCATCTAAGGGTTAGCTGGAGCCCGGGAGGAATTCTCATGAACAATGGTCCTTCTTGGCAGACAGTCCAAGGGTGTGGTGCACATTTGAAAAAACAGCAAATAACCCAGGCTCCAGGGCCACCAGGGTGGGGGCTGGTGAGAAGCTGGAAAGTTAGGGTGAGAGACTTCATGGGGACCCCAGGAAATGATGGGTCACCTGGGGAAGGTGCTGCCCTTAGGGCTCCAGTCCCAGAAGCATCTTGTCAGACGTCAGCTGTGTAAAGCTGTTTCCAACCCCACTTCCCTCCTGTCTGCTTCTTTGGCCTGCCTGTCTGCTCTAACCTCTGGAAGGACTTCAGCTTCCCTGGCCCCTCTGCAAGGATGCTGATCCCTTAACATGTGCTGGGAGCTGTGACATGTGGTTACCACCATACCATATAAGGCAACTTCTATCTCTTGGTCAGACCCCAGCATCCATTCAAATTTCAAGCTGGATCTCAGAGTGTTTTAGGAAGTCTGCAATTAAACAGACCCTGGCATGACTTTGGAGACATGTATATGTGTACAGCTTTAATCCCTTTCTAGGGTATAAGGGAAACAATGCAAGTATAGTTGATACTATGTAACATTGCTTCTCATTCCCCAGTGAAGACTGCAGGCTGAAGGGCTTGGGGTGGGATCTCTCACTACCCAGACAAGCAGGTGGGCAAACTGGTTACCTGCTGCTGTAACAACCTACCCCAGGGACCAGTATGAGTTGATTCCTTAGGCCTCTATGAGGATGACAATCTAGGACTTATAAATATAATCCATTTTAATGCACAGGTTCTCTTTGCAAACACGTTTTTGTGGGCTTTTAAAAAATTTTAATTTAAGATAAAGGTCAAACAGTATTGAACAGGCAGATTACAGAGTCTAATTACCCAGAATGTAAAGAAATATCATTATATTAGAAAAGTGATCAAAATAGGCTTAGAGCAAGCCTTAGACCATGTCAGCAGCTTAATACGGTGGTTCCAGAGGTTGCGTTCAGATACCTAAGAAATTCATCTATCGCACATTATCAATGATCAGTCCATCCATGTCACACTGAAAATAGATTTGTGTCCCCAGAGACCTCAAGCAGGCTCTGTCACACAACTGGTGGAGGTCAGAGGGAATTGGGTTCTGCAGCACCATGACCCTGGTCATTTCTGTGGGTATTCTCTCCACACAGAAAGTTCCTCTGGAAGTGAGGACTGTGGGGACTGGGGAGAGGACCACAGAAAGGCTCCGGTGGTGGGTGGTTATCCTGGATAGGAATAATTCCAAACAGAGCATCTAGCCCGAGAAGTGTTGGGAAAATCAAATTGGGATCCAGCCCCACAAAATGATGGTGTGGCAACATGAAGCACGTGACACACTTGCAAAGCATGTGCTCTACCACTACAGCCAAGCCTCCAGTCCATTTTGCTCTGGCTATTTTGGAGATGGGGGTCTCACAAACTATTTGCCTGAGGTTGGACTCCAACCATGATCCTCCTGATCTCAGCCTTCCAAGTAGCTGGGATGATAAGCATGAGCCACTAGTGCCTCTAAGCACATTTCTCTTAAAGGTAAGATCCATGGACTGGGGATTTGGTTCAGTGGTGGAACACTTAGCTAGCCTGCGTGCAAGGCCTTAGGTTTGATCCTTAACTCTGCAAAAAAGTACTTTTTAAAAATGAGGTCCAAATCAGGAATGGCTAAGATCAGTGGTAACAGCAAGACTAGGAGGCAGAAGACAAAGGTTCTAATTTCCTCTTTCCACCACGATTAACTTTTCCAACGTTTCAGGTAGTAGGGCTTTAAAAACTTGGTTACTCTGTGTCTACTTCCTGTGTCTCTGGGACCTCTTCAAATAGTGAAGCAAGTTTAGACAGAAGTAAAAGAATTCCCTTTCTAGAAAGGGAAACAAGCACATAGGAAATCTTCTCCGGAAGACTCAGAGCTAACATTTACTGAATACTTGCTGTGGGCCAAAGACTGAGTCAAGCACTTGAATTAACTCATGTAATACCAATCTCAGGAAAGGCATAATAATATAATGATGACAATTACCCCCTAAATACATAGGAATAGACACTGAGTCACAGAGTAGCTCAGATACTTGCCGAGAGTCACAGGTAATAGTACTAGGGTTTGAACCCTGACAATGTGGCACAGAGTCAACCTCTTACCCCACTAGACTATACAGCCTCCTGAGAAGGGTACAGGACACCAGGTAACCTGGCCAAGAAAGTTCTTGTCTGTGTGCCTGGGAGGTAATTAGACTAATTTCCCCTTTCTTCCCCGGTGCTGCCTCCTTATGTCTGAGTTAGCCACCAAGCTCTTTGAGGGGAAAATGATTCGCAAATGGTTTGTTTGGCTTGTAGCATGACACATGATATGCTCACCAAGGGAGGCCAAGGTGGGACATATCAGAGCCACAAACAGGATATTAAGACTTCAAACATTTTGTTAATGTGGGGCCCACCTCACCAATCTTTTCCTTGGTAAGAACCTGGGAGCATGAGCAACACTTCTCAGAGTCTTCACATACTTACTTGAAGTTGCTCCTGCCTTTTGACTAAATTCTGTCACCAAATCCCGGTTAGGAACAAGAAGCTGGGTCCCTGAGATATAGACAAGCCAAAGACACCAAAGTGAAGAACAAGAGAAGCTTAAGAGAGCAGGTTCTGAGAAGTCTCAAAAGCCTCTTGAAAAGGAAATGACCTCGTTGGCTCCATTATTTTGTTTTTTAACACAGTGAAAGTGATTAATCCATAGTCAAACCAAAATAGCTTACACACAGAGGCTGCTGAGGGCTTCCTAATTACGAAATAGGAAAAGAAAAAAGCGTTCTTCTGCTTTGGAATAAAAAAAAAGCCAATAAAGTGGAAATTAAACTGGTCAGTAAAGAAGACCAAAAAGAAATGTCCCTGAAACTTAATTTCCACTCACTTTTTTTTTTAATTCCCATAACTATAAACTAGTTGAAGAGACCTTTCAAATGTTTTAATAGGAAAATTCCTGGGAGGGGAAGTGAGACCTTGGTGTCTAACAGATTCCAATTTAACAGTTGAGAAAAGTGTTTTAGCAGGACTCTGGCCCCAAGGGATTGTGAAACTCATCCCCAGGGACATTGGGAATGGAGAATCCACATACACTGGAAGAAGCCAGGCTGGGAAGCCACAGGCTACTTGCATGGAGAAGAAAATTCTGTCCAGAGTCCAGGGCACAGCCAAGAAGAGGGCAAAGGGTCAGTCTATCCTGCTGCCTTGTGGTTTGGAGGCTGGCCACTCGCCTGCTGGGTCTCAGATCCCCCTATGGAAATTTGAAGTGATACACTGTTCCCTCCCAAGAGTCTGAAATGAGACAAGGTCTATAAAAACAGAACATAATCTGACCCTCAGTCCACACCAAAGAAGTACATTCCTAACCTCATCAATTCCTTTTTAGCCTGGCCATTTATTCACTCATTCAGTCAATAAACACTTTCGAAGTGTCTCCAGTGAGCAGGACATCCTGAGAGGCACTCAGGCACTGTGCCTGGAGACACAACTTAAGCTCCACGAAGCTAGAAGCAACAGTGTGGATTCAGCACTTGCATGATGATCAATGACAACTTCTCTCTAAAGAAGAGAGAAGACAGAGTACAGGCTGGAGCTCAGCGAGTGGGAAGACCAGGAAGGTAGTGTGGCAGCAGCATAGGCAGGACAGAAGGAGGGGCAGGCTGGGACAGTGCAGTGAAGTCCCTTGAGGTATAAAGCAGAGGGTGCTGGTATCATGTGGAAATAGACCACCATTAAACCAGGGTGCTAATGGAATTGGGAGAACAGAGATGGGGCCTCTACAGCCATCCCAGAGGACAGTGATGGTGGCAGTTTGAGAGATGGCATGAAACAGACTGAGTAGGAGACATTGATCAGACTCAGGGATGGGAAAGAGGAATGAAGAATGACTCCTAGCAAGGTCCTGAGCAGCCCGAGGCGACCATTAGACACCCAAGTGGAGGTGAGATCTGAAGCCCAGATGAGAGGCCAGGACCAAGAGAAAAAACTGAGAGGCTTTGTTTAGCCTTATGTAAAGCCAAGAGTAGATGAGATGGCTACTGAGGGAACATGGAGAACAAAGAGAAGGAGTTCACCCTGGGGTGAACTTCAACCCATCAGGGTCAGACACAGCAGAAGCCAGGAGAAAAGGCTGCATAAGAAGGCAGACAGATGGAAGGATGGATAGACGGGCGAACAGGTGCACACATACAGACATGCAAGGGTTTATATGCAAACAGCTTTAACCAACTGCTATAGTCAGCAAAGTAAACAGGACTATTTATCAATATACTCATGTAGTTCCTACTGACTGATGTCTATATACCTAGAAAATAACGTAATCCTCTTTCCCAGTCCTCCAAGAAGAACAATAAATGAAAACTGCCCACTTGATGTTGACCAAGCAATATTCAAAGGAGGGGATTACATGAGGCACATGCTCTGTATTTTTTTCTTAATGATTAAAGAAACAAAGAAATCATTCTGGAAGACCCAGGATGAAAAGGAATCAAGATGGATTTTCTTCATTCCAGTAACATCCGGCTGTGACAGTGGCTCCTTCCTTCCTCAAGGAAGCACTGGCTTCAGGAGTCTTCACTCTTCACTCTTAGGAACTTACTTCCTTCATAACTGTGTGTGTGACCTTTGGAATACAGACTGAATTCTACCTTCATGCTTAGGCCTTGGAGAAACACCATTCTGTGCTCACTGTGGTACAAATACCACAAAGCTTTAAAATTCATCCCTAAGAGTACTTATAAAAGACTATAAAAGGGCTGCAGGCATGGCTCAAGCAGGAAGCCCTGAGTTCAAATCCCAGAACCAACCCCCAGGCCCTAAAAAGGACAATAAAAGATGGACAAAAAGGAGTATTTCCATCAAAAAAAAGAGGTGGAGTGGGGGGAAGGTACAGGTAGTCTTATGTCTAGTGCAAGATTTCTAAGTGGAAATGGGATAAGTAGCTCAAGAACATAAGCTTTCAGATTTTAGATAGGCATATAATAAATTCTAAAAACACCATAATCATATATATATATATGTATATATATATGCGTGAGTGTATGTGTCTATGTATACACGTACATATTCATTTACATGTATACATACACACATACATATATATATAAATTATTTTATTGCTTTCCATAAGGACAAGTTGGTGAATGCTATTAGATTTCAACTACGTGATTCCTATCTATCTACATGAACCGGGTGTCAGCTGGGCCATCACATGA
Organism: Castor canadensis; assembly: GCF_047511655.1. Lineage (NCBI taxonomy): Eukaryota > Metazoa > Chordata > Mammalia > Rodentia > Castoridae > Castor > Castor canadensis. Next base: position 53,153,096 of record NC_133396.1, on the reverse strand, counting down.
CACGTGAAATGCAACCCGGGAACATAATTTCATGTGCTATTTTTCTGAGCTTTCTCTTGAAAAGCTGGCTGACTTCTTGGGTAGCAGCAATTTACCTTTCACACTTCTGTAATAATCAAGGTGCTTGATTGCACTGAATAACATTCAGGCTGTCAGAGTATTTCAAGGCTGAAAATTAGCATTTCAAAACCATTTCAACCCAAGGGTAGGAGGGCTTCTCCCCTTAGCTGAGGGTTCTGCTGCACGCAAAGAAGCTATGTTTACAGGCACACCTGAGGAAGTCATATTTCTGCAGCAGAATACTGCACAGGGATTTCAAAATGTGCCAAAAAGGTTAAGAAACATTCCAGCTCAACATCATAGGACCTGAGATTTCCAGGAGCATTTTGTTCAGTGTCACTGGACTCATTAAACATCCTGGAGATCCCAACACAGTGGGTGCCACACAGAAGCCATGTTCTTCTAGATTGTTTCACCAGCCAGCCAGGAGGATAACCAGGCCATGACCTCCAATTTGGAATTGGGACTTCATGACAGAAAAGCCTGGGGTTATCAAGATACAATGGCCTTAAAGATTCTTTGTTAACAGTCTGAGCACTGGAGACTGAAAATCCACTGAGATACACCAAATTTGAGGAGTTACTACCCTCACAGTCACATCCCATGGCCCCCACATGCACCCTTTCATCAGGCTTGTCCCCCACTCAAAATCCTGGATCCCCAATGCTTCTTTAAGTGTTGTTCTCAGACCAGCAGCACTGGTATCCTTTCCTATTAGGCATGCGGATTCTGGGGCCCCAACCCAGACCTAGGAATCTCGAGAGAAAGCCCAGCAATCCGTGCCTCTTATGCATGTCAAAATGTGACAACAACCTGCCTAGACACATCCCACATGCCCCAGCCTGCCCACCATCTTGCCCACACCACTTCAGCTCAGTGTCCCACTAGAAGTCAAAGTTCTAGCCAGACTGTCTTGTGACTAGATAACCCTTGTAAAGTCTTTAACTGGTACTTAGAAACTGCTTTGCTAAAAAGCACTAACTCCTGACTTGGAACTGCAAATATCCAAAGAATAACAAAAGCAGGATTGAAGCTTGGCATCTCTGTCTCCATTTTGTATCTGGCTCCTTTGTTCTGAATCATTCGCTCTTGCAGTCACTCTGCAGCCTCTTTGAGTTTCAAGAGAGACAGAACTGATCAATAACATCTTTATAAAGGAGAGACTGAAACCATTTCCCAAGGATAGGAACAGCAGAGGCTGGGCAGAACCCACCACCTGCCAGGCAATCATGACTTTTGTATTGTAACAAGGCCCCTCCAGACCAGTCCTAAGATAATGAGCAACAGGACCACCTCTGACCAGAGACCACACCTGTGACCAGGACTGTTTAACAATTACGCATATTTTTCACCTGCGGCCTCAATTCTTCTATTTAACTGAAAGCTCTTGTCTGTCCCCTGAAGATGAGCTGAGTGCTCACTTTGTCTCTTCCTACACTATGCCTATATTGTGAAATAAACCTTTTTCTGCACTTCACCACTACCTGTCTCTTTATTTGTTGTGTTGGGGCAAGTGGACAGACCTGACATGTGGAACCCCAGAGAGTTGGGCCTTGGACTAGAACTCTGATATCAGGCCAGCTCCACCCTTCTCCTTTGGGTTGTCATCACTGATTCCACTGGCATGCCTAGAATCAGATCCCTTCCTTATCCCAGTCCTCTACTTTGAGGAAGGTCCTGGGACTCAGTCCTGCCCTACTCCTCCCAGTTCCTCTCTGGGAACTGTGGGTTCTGTGTTACACCACTCCAAAAGAATATGACAGGCTTTACCTACTGCAAAGCAAATAGCCTCAGGGGAGGCCCTTATGGCGCAGTCATTTTTCTCATTTATGTTTTAACTACATCTTTTACCTAAACCTTTGTGGTATGTTCCTTGCTATCCTTGAGTGGTAGCTGACTACTGACAAAACACATAAGCAGTCTGGGTCTTCTGCAAAAACCATTATGATTTCCTCAGCTGTCTGCTCTCCACATCCTGAGGCTCACGGCTGGTACCACTCACACAGCTGCTGCATCCACATTGGTTTCCTCCTTTGTGATATATGCTTTTATCCTTAAGTATCCTATCCTCATCAAAATGACTTCTGTTTTGATAATATGCACACACATTTGCACACATTCACAGTACGCAGTACATTCAACTTCTATATCCAACTTCAGATGTCATTCTTTTTTTTTTTTCCACAGCAGTGGAGTTTGAACTCAGGGCCTCATGAGTTCAAAGGCACTCCACCAGCCCTTTTTTTGTGATGGGCTTTTTTTGAGATGGGGGTCTCGCAAACTATTTGCGTGGGGCTGGCTTTGAATCATGATCCTCCTGATCTCTGCCTCCTCAGTAGCTAGGATTGCAGGCATGAGTCACAGGCACCCAGCCAGATGTCAATCTTGCTACCCTGACACACTCCTCTTCAGCCCCCAGGTTCACAGACTCCCTCACTCCACTGCATGTAGCCTTGGGGGTTAGACTTGCCCTCAGGTCTTCCCATGTGCATAAGTCTTTTTTTTTATAATTAATGTAAAATTTAAAGAACATAAAACTATGAAAACATACAATACTACCATTACCTCTGTCCAAAACATGTTCTTCAATGCCCACTACTCATTAAGTGCTCACTCCCCATGTTCTCTACCTTGAGACCCTAGCACTAGCTATCTGCTTTGGCTGTTCTGGACATTTCACACACATTTGATCTTTTGTGTCTGGCTTCTTTTGCTTAGCATAATATATTTGTGATTCATACGTGTTGTAGCAATGTATCAACATATCGTTTCTTTTATGGCTGTATGATATTTTGTTGGTGGATATACCACCATTTATTTCTTGATAGACATTTGGGTTGTTGCCACCTTTTAGCTACTATGAATGATAGTGCTATAAACATTCTTGGACAAATATTTGTTTTGCATACCGGTTTTCAATTCTTTTTTTTTTTTTATTGTCTACCATGGGCCAACTATCTTATGCAGCCTCTAATCCTCACAAATCCAGAAAGGCAAAAGTAATTATCCTCATTTTATGGATAAGGAAAGTGAGGCTTTTAACACACAATTCTAACTCTTAAGTCCTGGCTATCTGGGACCATCTTCACAAGGACAGCCTGCTCTCACAGTCACAGCTCATGAGAGCAGAACACAGATTTCCATACATATTTCCATACACTGCATTAGCAACAGTGCCATAATAACGTTCATACAGATGACCTGAGTCTTTAAGAAAAAGCTGGATGTTCTGTGCAAAACCTGGGTGTGCTGTGAAAAAAGTCCAGTAAGTATACAGAACATTTCATAAAGGCTGCTATTCAAAATGATTATGATGACATAAGTGTACTTAGGGAACTGGAAGTGTAGCTCAGTGGCAAAGTATTTGCCTAACATGCATGAGGCATGCATGGGCTCCATCCCCAACACCACCAGAAGAAAAAATAAATAAAACAAGGAGCCAGGTGTAATTTTCTGGAGAACTTCCTTACATGGAACCTCTCAAATGCGATCATAGGGCTGGTTAATGAAGCTTCACGTGGGTCAACAATACCTCTGTTCCTCCTGATTGTTTAGTGGAGATGTTTGGTAAGCAACAACCAGCAGATCAAAGTGTACACAAAGGAAAATACCTAAGAAACCAATAATGAGGAGATAAAGTTGTGTTAATCAGAGACAGAAGAAGGTCACCAAGGTGAGTACAGGTCACACACCATTGCATTAGGAAGGAGATCACCAGCAAGAGCAGAGAGCACATGGACAATGATAACCCTAGCAATCACTAGCAAACTCAGGGTACAGGATCAGCCAGTCACACGTAAAATTGAGGATTAAGTGATGAAATTATTTCAGCACACATACTCCCATGATCTATTGTTTATACAGCAAATTCAGTGAGGTCAAAAATTTGGTGTATAAATTGATCCCAGGGAGCTTTAGAGGACCTTTGGTCAGGCTAGGAGTGGAGTGAGGGTAAGGAGGGGATGACAGGCCCCTCTGGAGGGAGACAAAATGCAGCCCCACCTTCAACAGTTCCTTTAGTTCCTGCTTTAGCCTAATCAGCTCATCTCAACTTTTACCTGATTTCCCCCACTGAGTTTCTACATAAGATTCTGAGTTTCCACATAAGAATCCTGAGGCTAAAAAACACTGGAAAAGCAAGACGAACAAGAAGGTCACCCCCTATAATATCACAGAGGGATCTCTGCTTAACTGACAAGAGGGCAGAGCTCACAGCAAGAACAGAAGGCCCTCCCTTTTCTCTCCTCTCTCCAGGTTTCTTCAACCTTGCATAGGACCACCTCAAATCCCCTCACTCCCTCCTTCAAAAGGCCACCCACTCAGCCCATCTGCCACCAATTCAGGCCAGAACACAACTCTCCTGCCCTCTAGCAATAGACTCCCAACTGGTTTCAGGCTATGGGTTCTCCCAGATGCCCATCTACCCTCCACACCACTCACTTGCCTGGGGCACACTTGCCTGATTATCACCAATGGCCTAAAGAGTCAAAGCATTTCTCACTGGGCCCAAGAGTACCTTGGGGCACTCAGACTCAGCTCTCACCCATTGATAACCCTGTATGAATCCACAGGGTTCATTATAATGAAACACCTGAGGCAAATTAACTTTATAATGAAAAGAGGCTTTACTTACCTTACAGTTCTGTAGGTTCAAAGTCCAAACTCAGTTGGCCTCATTGGTTCAACCTCTGCTAAAAGTCTTATGGAAATGGCATTACAATAGCAGGACATATACAACATGAAGATCACATCTCCAAACAGGAAGCCAGAAAGAACTGGGGTCCTACAATCCCTTCCAAGGGCATGCCCACAAATGACCTTCATTAGATCCCATCTCTTAAAGGTACAACATCCCAACACTGCCACACTGAGGGCCAAGCTTCCAACACATGAACTTTTTGGGGATGTATTAAACCACATCCAAGCCATAGAGGCTTCCAGAAGGCAGAGGGTGCTTCCCGGACTCCCCACATCTCAGTGACCTTATCTGATCACTTAGTTTCTCCCCCACCGAATCTGATGAAGCCACAATAAAGACAATGTACCCAAGTCACATTCTAAGACTGCATGAAGTGCTCCTAAGCCACTCTCTACCAGCCAGTAGGAGGTATCTTGTAGGGCAGGTAGATGTTTGACAAAAACAACCGCTAGGGTAAAACCCTGCCCCACTCCACACTAGCCTCTGCAGGTGTTCACACCCTTCCTTACACGTTCAGCAAAAGGATTCCTGCGTCAATACTCGATAACCACTCTTACCAAGCTTCCCCTGCAGGCTGTGGGCCCCTACCTTCCCCACATCTCATGAAGTGGAAACCCTATTTCTTGACTCTGAGCAGAGCCTGGGCAATCTGGACCAAGCGTTCACATGTCACACTCCAGAACGATGGCCATGTTCCCAATGAACTGGGCTAATGGCCTTGCTCATCCTGGAAAGTGTCCCACACCACAGAAGCACCCTCCTCAGCCCCCAGCCATCATCACAAACCCCGCCTAAGGATGGCCAGCATTCAGACCAAAGCCACAGAACAATCTCTAATTCAAAATTATCCACCCAGGGCCCTTCCTTGCTTTGCCTTGCTCCTCATTGTCTATCAGCAACCAGACAGAACACCATCCTACCTGAAAACCCTCAACGACTTTCCAGTCCTCAAATCTTAACTCACAGTGCCTACAAGATGGTGGCTCTCCTACCTTCCTCTCCTCTCCCATCCTCCCCACTGGCTTTTCATCTGTTCCTCATATGCAGCAAACTCCTTCTCACCTCAGAACTTTCACATTTGTCCTCTGGACCTGGGTAAGACTTTGGTCTTATCTCTAGTCTCTGCAAGGCTAGTCCTCCTCTTTAAGGTCTGGCTAACAATGATGCCTGTGCATAAGATCATCTCTCTGCCTAACCTCCAATCACTATTTGACATTAGCTCCCATCATTTACTTCTTAAACATCTGTCCTCTCCATGGAACATCAGCCCCATGAGAGCAGAGACCCTGCTTGCCCACTGTGGTGTCTGTAGCATTGAGAACTCTGCCTAGATATAGCAGTGTTCAATAACTCAATGATGACTAAGTAAGTGGGTGCATGGATGAGTCAGTGAGTGAACGAGTGAACAAGTAAGCTAGTGAATCAGTGCAGGAATGAATGCAGCAAAATAAGCAGATGAGTCTCAGATCAGACAGGATCCACCAGTGGTTCTCAAATCAACTGGTTGCCCAGAGGGGCTGAACCTCACCAGATTCCAGTCCAGCCTCAATGAGCCACCTAGAAGCCAATGAACCCAACCGAGATTCTGCCAAGATGGCATGTGTGCCCTACTCTTCTTTTTTTTATAACTTTTATACTGTCCATTTAAACCACCATTGGCTGACCCTCCCCTAAGGAAACTTCAAAACTAAAATTCCTTTCTCCCCTCATTTTGCCCCTTTGTGGCAGCAGAAATGCTCCATTTAGCATTCCTAAAGATCCATTAGCATCCCAAAGCCCTTGTTGTGCTGCCCGGCTGGAGGCTTGTGTTCCTGATGGACGGCTGGATTCTGCAGAGTTGCAGGGGCTGAACTGCAGCTCCTCAACGCCCCTGCCACTTGGCGCAATCTCTCTCCTCATTGCCAAACTCCAGTCACCCCTCTCATTTCAGATATTTAGCATGTATTTTTTCTCTGATTCTGGTTCTGCAAAATTTCTCTCTCCCCTTTCTTTCTGCCTTACAAAGGCAAGTTACAATAAATGTTGCATGATGGAAACTTTTTCATTCTAATGAAAGACCCCTCCCCTTGGCAAAGGAAGATGAATATCCCCATTGCAGAACAAATAGGGGAGGGTGGTTAATCCTCCCCTCACACCCCCTGCCTCCCTTAGCCCTCCACCTCTGCTCAAAGAGGAAGCAGAAGCCATTTCCTCAGGAGGCAGGCTGGGCAAACCAGGGCAGGCAGCTCACCACATTTGCAGGATGTTGTATCACCATGCTTTGGAGAGGACTAAGTGACTCCCCCAGAAGGTAACCCTTCAGCTCATCAGGGATCAACTCTGCATGGTACACTGTTCTAAATAACTGCCCTGCTGCCAGATCAGCCTGCGAGGGAGACAAAAACCTCCTGTGGAAATGCTAACACTAACATTAAAGTTGCTAGATTTTTCTCTGGGAAAGGGAATCCTGTTCACTGTCCATTCTTCATTCCCAAGAGACTGGACCCTTATTTTATTATTATTATTATTTTTATTTATTTTTTCTTTTTTATGGAACCTCACATTTCTTGTATATGGCCTAAAAAAATCAGACCCAGTCAAGCAAATGTGAGACCAACCAGTTCCTGGGAAAGGCTACAGCAGTCCTTAAGCACGTGTCCTTGAATCAGCTGCACATGCATGCCTGCCTGCCTGCCTGGGGCAAGGCACACATGGCAAGATGGGCCTCCTTTGTGAGCCCTCTGTTAAGAGAAACAATACTTCCTTTCACTCATGAAACCACCAGTTCCAAGAGCCATTTGCTGGCTCTTTGTATACCTAGTCATTTTATTAGTTAATAGACTTCCTTCCTTTCTGGTGAATGTTCTTCAAATAGGTTACCCAGGAACAAGACACTAAAGGATTTTCTCTTTTTTATTATTAACTTGAGCAATGTATTTACCTACTGTGTTATCATTAAGAACTCACAATGTGCCAACATCCCTCAAGGCCCTGAGGACAGAAAGATAACAGTCCTTAAAGGTATCCAAGTCTGCTGAGGCAGGGCTACCTTGGGACAGAATGCATTTTACAAGTTCTATAGCTAATACCCACTGGGGACCTCCATTATACAGGACTTTGGCTACCATACTGAATTGTATTCTGGAATGTCCAGAATTGTATTCTGGACATGCAAGGAGATGAAAATGATCTGGGCTGGTGGAGTAGCTCAAGTGGTTAGAGCACCTGTCTAACAAGTTAGCAAGTGTGAGGCCCTGAGTTCAAACCCCAGGGCCATCAAAAAAAAAGACAGATATGGGTGATCTTCTGTATCTGGTAAATTTGTAATAAAGCAACCATTAGTCCAGGCTTTAAAAACAGCTCTCCCAAACCCTACTAAATCATAGACAGCAGTAATATGGGCATATTCCTTTCCTTATCCCTTAGATATTGGAAGAAATGGGGCTGGTTTTAGACAACGGCTTGAGACAAGGTTCAACAAAGATTTTCTGTAACATTCAGGTAAAAACTAGCTTTATACTTCTCAGGCCACATTGTACCTATTGCAAAAACCCAGCACTGCTCTTGAAACAAACCTAGCCATAGACAAGACAAGAAAAAATGGGCCTGGCTGTGACCCAATAAAAGTTGATTTACACAAATAGGCAACAGGTAGAATTTGGTATCTGGGGCTACAGTTTACCACCTACATTCTTGTCCAGTTCAGCACTAAGAAAGAAGCAACTTCAGCCCAGTTCTTCATTAACTTAATTAAATTAATGACCTGCATAACTTAGTAATAATAACAAACTTTGTTAAATATAAGTTTCCTGAAACCAATGCTATTCCAAAAACAGCTACTGAGAACCTCCTACGTGCCAGAGCTGTGATAGAGACAGAAATAGTAAGGATGAGGTCCCTCTGCCCAGGGCTCTTGTCAGCCACGGATAAGACAGGATATTGCTTTGATACAAACATAGTATCATAATCTATGTATCAAGGAGTCCTGTCTATGAACACACCGAGTTGACTGACATTTTTACCTGTGGCATTATACTGCAGGATGTGAATACACTAGTTTATTTCCTTACTGATAGAACTGAGGTTGTTCTGTCTCATACATACATACATACAAACACACCCCAAAATGTATTTGTCCCAGATTTATTGGTGACAAACAGATGCATAAATAGATCTACTACCAACAGACACATGCCTTTTTGTGCACATGTCTCTCTAGGTTTGGCAATGAGAGGTGGGCAGCCTGGTCTCGGGGAAAATGCACTCAGTCACACCAGTGTTCTACGACTGTTCCCGTCACTGTGTTTCACCCTTTTCCAAATGCATCCTATGGGTGACACAAGAAACAGAACAATGAGGTCTATATGAAAACACAGACTGCAAAACTGCCTAACACTGCCTTATTTTGTTTTGTTTTATAATTAAGAGGGTTGGGAAGATATTAGTCAAAAGGTACAAAGTCACCTATCAGTTAGCCAGGATGAATGAATTATGGAGATCTATTGCACAGAATGGTGATATAATTTATAAATACTGAGGGTTGTGGATGTAGCTCAGTGGTAAAGCAATTGTCTAGCATGCCTGGGGCCCTGGGTTTAATTCCCAGCACTGCAAAAATAATAATAATAATAATATACTGTATACTTGAAAATTGCTATGAAAATAGATCTTAAATGTCTCATGACCTGACAGAAATAACTACATGATATCAATTAACTTTGCTGTGATAATCATTTTGCAATGTATTCGTGTTTCAAAATACCATGCTGTGTATCTTAAATATATACAATTTTTATTTGTTAATACCTCAGTAGAGCTGAGGAAATTAAAATAAAATGGTGGGTACTCAGTATTCATAAGGAATACCAAAATCTGCAGATGCTCGATTCCTTACGTAAAAAGGCGTGGTATTTGCATAGAACCTCCACATATCTCCCATATACTTTAAATTATTTCTACTTTGATTATAATACCAAATACAATCTAATTGCTATGTAAATTGCTATTACACCATATGGGTTAGGCAACAGTGACAAGAAAAAAGTCTGTACATGTTCAGTATGGTTTTTTCCCAACAGTTTGAAACCTCAGTTGGTCAATGTTTGTATTCAGTGCCCACAGATACAAACAACAAACTATGTATGTTTCTTCACATATCATGTTGTATGTGGTAAACACATGTAATTTTATTTGCCAATTATACTTCAATAAAGCTGGGGACAAATAATCAGTTTAAAAAAACACCCAAGTACATACAACCACATGTTACAAGGTGGGAAGGGGCTCGAATTGAAGACTGGTGCAAGGTCCCCTGCCACTGGGCAGTCAGCAGAGTACACGCATTTGCCTGAGTGCAGCCTCAGGTCTACCTTTCATGAACAGGACTCAGGTCAGCCACGCAAGTTCTTGGCATTCCTGGAGCAGGGGCAAGAGAACTCCCAGGATGGTCTGGCCTGTCTGTGAGCTCTGAGGAGCTGGATTTCTGAACTCAAATGCCAAGTCAAGCCTGGCACTGGCCAGGTTGAGCCTTTCTTTGTGTCTGAAAACCCTTTTTGTCTGAAGCTGGTGTAACTTTAAGCAGCCTGCCAAGCAGAGCCTGAGAGAACACTCCTAGCCCAGGCTGTTTTGCTGGGGTCCCACAGTGCTCTCTTCCCTTGCCAGGGCCACTTTCCCACCTCAGTCTCCATCAAAATCCCCACCTCTCATGTGTTTCACCTTTCCTTAGCTATCAAGCCAGGGTGCTTGGATGGGCCCATGTCATCTGAAAGAGCCAGAAATGAGAATTCATTCTCTTATTCCAAGGCAAGAGGGGATCCTGGAGCTGAAGCTTTTAGAAAAATCTCAGGGCTCCCGGATGGCAGGGGAGGAGGGAGCTGGCACGTTCCACATCTATCACTCTATTTACCACTCTGATGATCCTAGCACACATTTACCCCCATTTCACAGGCAAGGAAACTGAGGCCAAGGAGTTCCATTTCTAGCTGGTCTATGATTCCAAAACCCAAGTTCTTTCCAACACCCACAATTCCAAACTGGGACTCATGACACTCAATGACAGTAACTTTTTAATACAACTTTCAATCTGAAATAATTTTCAACCTACGAAACACTGCAAATGAGGCTGGTGGAGTTTGCTCAAGGAGTAAGAACGCCTGCCTATCAAGAGTGAGGTCCTGAGTTCAAACCCCAGTGCCACCAAAAAAAAGAAAGAAAGAAAAAAAGAAACCCTGCAAAATGGTGCAAAGAACTGCTGTAAACTCTTCAGTTTCCCCAAACATTAATTATCATACAAACCCATCTTACAATGATCAAAACCAAGAAACTGAAATTGATATAATACTACCTGATTTGCAAACCTTATTTCAAATCTCACCAACAGTCCCTCCTCATGTCCTTTCTAGTCCAAAATAAATCCAATGGAGACAATGCATACATTTGTACACAAACTTGTCTCCCCAGTCTCCTCCTGTCTGGACAGCCTCTTAGCTGTCCAGTTTTTAATGACCTTGATCTCAGGAAGAGTTATTTTCTAGAGTGTCTCTTGTGAGATGCTCTGATGTTTCTTCATGATTAAATGCAAGTTGTGTAGTCTTAGCAAGGGTCCCACAGAGGCCACACATCCTTCTCCATGCATCTCTCCGACGGCACATGAAGCCCACACGTCCTCTGACTGGCGACGTTAATTCTAACCTCTGTAAAATCATCCTTTTTCCTTTTTAACTGTGGGAAGAGTCTCTTACTAGTGCTGGGCGAATACTCTGTTTCTCCTAAGATTTCCACCCCCAACGGTTAGTCAACCTTGTGATTCTCGCCTGCAGTCACTATTACCCGGAACTCCGACAAATGCTGATTTTCTATTTTTACCATTCTTGCTACATTCATCATTTGAATTATGCTACAAGGAAAAGTGGACAGTGATTCCTAAAATCCTGTGTGTGTCATCTACAGTATTTACCAAAGTGCAGCTCACGAGGCCTCACACCCACAGCTCCGACTTCATTAAGCCAGAAGAAGGATCAGAAATACACATGCCAGCAAGCATTTCCCATTCTATGAGGATTTTTTTTTAATTGAGATGAAATTCATATATAAATCATCCATTTAAAGTGTATAATTCCATGTTTCTTAGAATACTCACAAGGTCATCCATCATTACTATCTAACCGCAGAACATTTTCATCACCCTAAAAAGGAAACGCATACCATGAGTAGTGCTCCTATTCCCCTCATCCCGCCCCACCACCAGTCTCTGGCTACTATGAATCTGCGTTCTTGTCTCTATGGATTTGCCTACTCTGGACACTGGTTTATGATTGGGACTGACTTCTTTAAATTAGCACTATGTCTTCAAGGCATATCCATCTCTTCACATATAATGTATTTCATTGCATGGATGTACCATATTTTACTTATCCACTCATCAGTTGATGGACATTTGGACCACATCCACTTTTTGGCTATGATGAATAATGCAGCTATGGACATCTGTAACAGGCTTTTCTGTGGATATCTATCTTTGTCTTTCTTAGGTGTACGTCTAGGAATTTTGGAATTGCTGGGTGATATCATATTTTCTAGTGGCCGTACCATTTTACACTCCCACCAGCAGTGTGTGAGGGTTCCAGTTTTTGCATGTCCTCACCAATGCTGGTTATTGTCTATCCTTTCTGATTACACCTGATTACACCCATCCCGGTGGGTATGAAACAGCACCTAGTTGTAGTTTTGATTTGCATTTCTCTGATGGCTGGCAATGGTGAACATCTTTTCGTGTGCCTATGAGCCAGGTGTGTATATTCTTTGGAGAAATATCTATTCAAGTTCTTCTCCTGTTTTAAATTGGGTTATCTTTTTGTTGTTAGTTCTAAGAGTCAGTAATGTATTCTTTATATATTCTAAACCCTCATCAAAATTGTTTGCAAATATTTCCCCCCATTCTGCATTCGTCTTTTCATTTTCTTGATGTCATCCTTTGAAGCACAAGTTTAATATTTTGATAAAGTCCAACTTACCTTTTTTTTCTGTTTCCATGTGAAATTTTTATGCAAATGGCCTATGGACTGCTCTATGAGAAATTGTTCCAATGGTTTAATAAAATTTATAAACACAGGCTTTTTTCATACTATTACATCTTTTTTTTTGAGGGGCAGTGTTGGGAATTGAGCTCAGGCCTGTGCATGATAGGCAAGCACTCTAGTACTGAGCTACATCCTCTTCCCCTACCAGTACTTTTTTTTTCCTAGTGTCTGCCAGATCTCTAGCTATGCCTTCTTCATTCCTAATATTGTTTATTTGTTCCTCCTCCCTTTTTGTTGGCCAATCTTTCCCAATATTTTATTTTTATTATTCTTTCCAAACAACCTTATTTTGACTTTGATTGGTCTTCTCTGCTGAATATTTGTTTTCTAGTTCACTGACTTATGCTCTTATTTTTATCTATTCCTTCACCCACCCTCCTCCATTTTTTCTGACTTATTCTGCTAATTTTTTTTTACTAACTCTTAAATTAGATATTTAACTCATTAATTTTCAGTTTTTCTCATGCTTCTGGTATTCTGTGAAACACACTCTTCTCTTTAGCGTCTCATCTTTCTTCCATGAACTAATCAACCATAGACAAGAGGATGAGGAAAAATGGAAGCATGGAGCATGGAGCATGGAGCATGGAGCTGGGTAGCCTGTCCCTTCCTGTAAGAAGCTGTCTATGGAAACATACTTCCAGAGAGCAGAGAGCTGAGAAATGAGGGTGGGAGTTGGGATTTTCAGAGCCAAACTAACCCATTTGGGGTCATATTTCACTAAGAGAGGCAGCACCCCATGACATGAGTTCTTGTGCCTCACCATCTTGTCCTTGCAGACTGACTTCAATTTCAGCAGATCTCCTTTGCCAGGGCAAAAGGCAAAGAGGCAGATGCTCATGTAATGATGGGTGTGAGCCAAAGCAATAAACTCAACCCCAGCTGTCGGCTCAAACTGCTCTAGCTCCAGGCTAGGAATGGTTGTGTCCCTTTCCTTGCTTCCAATCTTATTCCCAGTGAATTGTAGCCCAGGAACTACTCAGTGAACCCCAAAACTACCATCACAGAATGGGAGTGCTGAAAGAGACAGAGCTCATCAGTCCAACTCCCTCTTTGCACCAAGAAGAAGGATGCCAAGACCCAGTTCAAAGCCCATCCAACTTCACAACCAAGTGCATTTTTTGTGGTATCAGTAGAAAATGACCAGCTTTGGGCTGGGGGCTTAGTTCAGTGGTAGAGCACATTCACAAAGTCCTGGCCTCAATCTCAACACAGTAAACAGTTTTAGGCTGTTTACTACTTTCTAGTAATAGTATCTACTTTCTAGATACTATTTTGTGATCCTTTATTTTGTATTCATCTGCCTTATGTGCTTTTGCACAGCTCTTAACGTTTAAAAGACCACCAGGCACCAATGACTCATGCCTATAATCCTAGCTACTGAGGAGACTGAGATCAGGAGGATCATGGTTAGAGGCTAGCCCAGGCAAATAGTTTGCAAGACCCTTACCCCCAAAATAAAGAGCGAAATGCACTAGAAGTGTGGCTTAAGCAGTAGAGTTCCTGCTTTGCTTTGAAGCTGAGTTCAAACCCCAGTCCTACCAAGAAAAATAAATAAAAGATTGGATGCCTTTGTCAAAGAGTAAGAGTTATATGTTGGACCGGAGGTGTGGCTCAAGTGATAGCGAGCCTACCTAGGAGGGATGAAACCCTGGGTTCAAACCCCAGTAGCACCAAATAATAAAAAAATTTAAAAAAGAGTTATATGTTAAAAGTCTTTCACTAATATGGTTTTGCTCCAAGCAGGCAAAAAGAAAAATAAGGATACAGAGTATCTGAAGAATATAATCACAGTAAGACTGATTAAATAAATATACTGAACTGTGCACACTGAAAATAGTTCGTTTTCAGCTTCCATCAGATGCTGACAGAGGTGACTGTACATACCCACAAGATCATTCTAAAAACAAAAGTCCAAACTAAACAGAAATACTGTACCAGATTCAATAAAGTAAAATTGGACATTAATCTAAAAAAATATTTTGTTAAGGACCTACCCATGGAAATGAAAATCCAATTCTGAGTAACTCCAGGAACAAGAGTATCAAAACTACAATGTCACAGTCACTGTAAAAACAGTGACAATAAGGTCAGTGCAAATTAAAACGTATGGAAAAGTAGTCAAAGCTACTCTAAAGAGGAAAAGTCATTGCCTTAAATGGTTTTGTTATTTGATAACAATAAGAAAATGTTAGTTAAACTAAGCATTAAAACTCAAAAAAGTTAAGAAGATCACAAAAAAAGTGTAAGAAATAAAGGCAATCCAGTTGACGATGGCTGTTTGTGGCTCACACCTCTAATCCTAGCTACTTGGGAGGCCGAGACCTGGAGGACAGCATTCAAGGCCAGTTAGGGGAAACAGTCCTTGAGATCCCATCTCCTAAACAACCAGAGCAAAACTGACTGGATGTGTGGCTCAAGCAGTTGTAAGTACGAAGCTCTGAGTTCAAACCCCAGTCCTACTTAAAAAAAAAAAAAGAAAAAAATTAAAAAGACAATTAGAAAACAATAAAATGGTTCAAAAACCATTCTAGTGTCAGTCTAGAATACTAAGTTGATGAAAAAAAAAAAAAAAAAAGCACTGGCTTTGAGAGCAGACAGGTCCTATCTGAATTCCAGTTCTGGGCTTTGTAGCTATGTGACTTCAGACTAGTTAGATATCTTAACTACTCAACCATTTGTAAAATAAGAATAGCAGTACTTAATTAACAAAGTCGTAAAGATTTTTTAAATTTGATGGTGCCACACAGTCAATGTTCAATAAATATGATCAGGTGTTGTTGTTATTATCATTTTTACAAGCTTTAAGAGAGCAAACAAACCTAGGCAAAGAGTAAGAATAAATGTTTACTGCTAGAAATTAGAAAGTGATATAGACACATATGGAAATTCTTAATATATTTTTAGTGATTACTATATATAACTCTATGCTTAAAAATGAAAATCTGGGTAAAGATTATTTTCTTGGAAAATAAATGACTAGAGTTGACTCAAAAAGCAGTTGAAACATTCCTGAATAAACATATAAGCATGGAACAAATTGAAATGGTTATTAAATAACTACTTCCAAAATTGGATGGGCCCAGATGGGCTGTTTCTAGCAAACCTACAAGGACCAGCTATTTCTCATGCTACTTAAACTACTCCAGAGCACAGGAAAGAATGGAAACTCCCCACTTCGTTTCATAAAGTTGGAAAGAATAGCCTTGATACAAAGGCCAATGTAAAGAGAGAAAAGTTCTGACAAAGCTCACTTTTGAACATGGATACAAAAGACATTAGCAAAGAATAATACATCAGTGAACAGACTTTATTCCAAGAAGGCTGGAATAATTCAAACTTAGACAATCACAAAGCCTCCGTAAGATAGTACTTCACACTCACCAGAATGCTATGATAAAAAAGGCACACAGTAAGTGTTGAGGATCTTGAGCAACTAGAATCTTCACATGGTGCTGGTGGGAATGTAAAATAGTGCAGTTGTGGGGCATCCAGCCTGGCAGTTCCTCAGAAAGTTACACATGAGGCCAGGGCCTGTGGCTCACATCTGAAATCCCAGCTACTTGGGAGGCAGAGATAAGGAGAATCACACTTCGAGTCCAGCCCAGGCAAAAAGTTAGTGAGCCCCCATTACAACAAGCCCAGCTACCCGGGAGGGATAGGTAGGAGTGGCCAGCCTAGGCAAAAAAACACGATTCCCTCTCTGAAAAGTAATTAAACCAAAAAGGGCTAGGAGGGTAGCTCCTAGGTATGCTCAGCCATGAACGCAAACCCCAATATCAACAAAAGAAAAGAAAAAAAAAAAAAAAGGAAAGTTAAACAGAGTTTTCTCTGACCCAGCAATTCTCCTTGGTCCATACTCAGGAGAAATAAAAACACACGTTCACACTAAAATCCAATGTTCATAGCAGCGTTATTCTTAACAACCAAAATCTGAAAGCAACTCAAATGTTCATCAACTGATGAATGAGTGAAAATAAAATTTTTAATGTTCATACAGCAAAATATTATTTATCCATAAAAAGAAATGAAGTACTGATACAAGCTACAACATCGGTGACCCAAGAAAGCGTAAGATGCTAACTGAAAAAGGTCAGTCACAAATATATCACAATCACATGATATGTGGATATCATGATTCTCTTCATATGAAACGTACAGAACAGGCAAATCTATAGAAATTGAAGGCAGACTGGTTGCCAAGGTAGAAAAGCGACAACTAAAGAAGGCAGAGTTCTTTTTGGGGAGGACAAAAATGTTCCAAGATTAATTTTAGACATGGATGCACCACTCATGAATGTACTAAAAAAACACCCATGTATTTCCATGAAGAAATTGTACAATGTGTGGATTATATCTCAGCTATCAATGCTAATCATTGTATTAATAGTTAAGGCAGAAAAAGTGTATAATTATTTTGATTGATAGCTAAAGAATTAACATTCTACATACTCTTGAGTAAAAAAAAAATTTTAAAAACAGCCTGTCTGGGACTGGGGGAGTAGCTCAGTGGTAAAACGCTTGCTTAGCATGTGCAAGGCCCTGGGTTCAATCCCCAACACCACAAAAAAAAAAAAAGTAAAAAGCCAGAAACAGAAGTCAGTCTATGGGTACAATAAAGAATGTCTACTTTAGGATGAGATATGGTAGCACACACTTATAATTTCAGCTACTTGGGAGGCAGAGTGAGGAGGATCATGGCTTGAGACCAGCCCAGGCAGAGAGTTAGCTAGATTCAATGTCAAAAAAAAAAAAAAAAAAAGCCAGGAATGATATTGTACATCTGTAATTCCAGCTATTTGGGAGGTAAAGGCAGGAGTATGGCAATCCAAGGCTAGCCCCAACAAAAACACAAGACACTATCTGAAAAAGAATTAAAGCAAAAAAGAGCTGGGGAGTATGGCTCAAGTGATAGAGTACTTGCATACCAAATGTGAGGGCCTGAGTTCAAAACCCCAGTATTACCAATAAATAAATAAGAATGTCTACCTAAGACCAGGTGTGGTGCCACAAACTCAGCCCAGCACTCAGGAGGCTGAGGCAGGAGGATTGTGAGTTCAAGGTCAGCCTGGGCTATATAGAGAGACCCTTTGTCTGTCTGTCTGTCTCTCTTTCATTTTCTCTCTCTCCCTCTTTCTCCCTCTCTCTCTCTGTCTCTCTCTCTCTCACACACACACACACACACACACACACACACACACACACACACACACACAATCTATGTGAAACTAGAAGCAAACCACATGTTTAAAGATGGAAATCTAGAACCATTGTCATTTCAATCAGAATCAACACAGGGCTGCTCTCACCATTACTTGGACTTTCTACCCAATGCAGTAAGATAAGAAAAAGGAAAAGAAGTACAAGTACTGGAAAAAAAAAAGGGGGGGGGGCTAAATATTTATGGTTTGTGTGTGGATTCTATAATTGAAGTAAAAGAGAAGGAAATTCACTGAAACACTGTGAGAACTAAAAAGGATGCAATACATATATAGAAAACACATGGCTAGGGGTGCAGCTCAGTTACAGAATGCTTGTCTAACACACACAACATCGTGAGTTTCATCAACACACATACACACTCACGTACACACAACCAGCAGTTCTCCTATACATCAATAATAACCAGGAAAAAAAATCAAAATTATAAACAGAGAAACTTTTTTAAAGACATGATTCTAATATTAAAGAAATTTATAAACTCTGCTGAAGGGTATAAAAGACACAAATTAATGAAGACATTCTACACTTCTGGGGTTTAAGGCTTAAAATTATAAATGTATCTACTACATTTACGATGACATTTAGAATGACTAAAGTTAAAAATACTGGCCATATCAAATCTGGTAGAAAACGAAACAGGAGAATCTGAAACTCTTTTACACTGCTACAGTGGTACATACATTTGGAGGACAGTTTGGCAAGTTCTTTTTTTTGGTGGTACTGGGGTTTTAACTCAGGGCTGCACACTTGCTAGGCAGGCACTCTACCACTTGAGCCACTCCACCAGCCTGCAACTTCTTAAAAAGTTAAACATCTACTGCATGATCCAGCCATCCCACTCTTTGGTGTTTGCGCAGAAGAGATGAAGAGATCTGTTCACGTAAAGACTTGCACACCAATGTCACAGCTACTTTGTTGTAGTAGCCCCGAACAGGAAACAACTTAAATGTGCATCACCCTGTGAACAAACTGTAGCATATCCACACACTGTACTTATCAATGCACCTAACATCATAGATGAATAAATAACCAAAGTAGTCATTCAGGGCCTTAAAAAATGTATAACCTACGATTCCATTTACACAAAACTCCAGGCAAACACATAACAACACAAAGTATCTTGACTTAAGTTATGTTTTTATAGGTATAGAAACATGTCAAAGTTACCAAAATATGCTCTTTAAATGGACAATGTATTGAATGCAAATTATATTTCAATACAATTGCTTTAAAATCTGTTTCAAAATTTTATCTGGAAGAATATTGTAAGAATATTGTAAATGTCACAATGTACCCCAAGCACAATAAGTGGTAATAAAAATAAATAAACCATTTTTTAAAAGGGCTGAAAATTTCATCTACAAGAATCAAGGGACAAACACACAAAGATGACTTATGATTTGTCCAGACTTATACTCTATCCTTTTTGATACCTTAGCAACCATAACAGAGACATTCACATAATTGAATTATTCCCCAGTGCCACCAAAAACAAAACAAAAAAATAAATAATTGAATCATTACATACAATGGTCATGTTGATACAGTTATAACTTAAAAACTGTAAAAGTTGTCAACTAAAACAAAGTTCATTTTAACAATCCCACCATCAAATTACTAATGGCATTTGTAACAAAACTTGACAAACTCATCTAAAGCCAATAAATAAATAAGAACTGCAAGGAGAATAACTTGAGCTGCAATGAGAATAACTTGAACCCACAAGATATTGAAATGTGCTATCCAGATAGGAAGTGTTAGGGAAATAGTTGTGTCAAACAAAATGGAAAATCCAGAAAACATGTCCAAGTTCATCTAATACTTAGGCATTTAATAAGATGGCATCTCCAACTGGTGACAATTAATGATGTTTTTCAATAAATGTTTGTCAATAAATAACAAGCCAAATTTGGCTGGGGGGGGGGGGAAGGGAGGTCGGGGTTAGGCGGTTGAGGTTTGAACTCAGGGCTTCACACTTGCAAAGCAGGCTCTCTACTACTTGAGCCACACCTCCAGTCCATTTTGCTCTGGTTATTTTAGAGATGGGGTCTCACGAACTCTTTGCCTTGTTCAAGCCTGGCCTTCAACAGTTATCCTCCTGATCTCAGCCTCCCAAGTAACTAGGATTACAGGTGTAAGACACCAGCACCCAGCACTAGCTAAAACATTTGATGAAAAAAAATGAACATTCTTACCTTACACCATATGTCATAAGGAATTCCTAGTAATTTTATTAAAATTCCATGTAATTTTAGTCTTTAGTCCTAAAACATACAACTTCAAATTCTGGCAACAAAATGGACTAGGGTAATTCAGAACCCCTACCACTACAAACATCTAGAAATTCTAGACAAAATGTAATTTAAAAAAATATTTAATGAATAGCAGATCTCACAAAAATAAAAGGAAATCCTCAGGTGCTCGAGGAAAAAAATCTGAAAGCCAAAGTATTCAGAGAAACATTGAGGCCCCAGAGATCATAAGGTATGGATGAGTACAGAGGCAAAAGGCAGGAGAGAGATAAGAGCAAAGACAGACTGGTTATTAGACCTGACAATACACCTCAACATGTCTTTGGGCTTTGGTTTTAGCACACACACAGACAGGAAATAAGTCCTCTTCATCCTTTATTTTGGTCAGTGCCTGGGATCAAACCCAGACTCCCACACGTTAGGAGAGCACTCTACCACTGAACCACATTCCCACCTCGAGACCTCTGTATTCTTTCTGCAATCAAATATTTAATGAGCACCTACTTATATCAGTGCCCTCATGAACAAAATAGACAAGGATTCCTGGTTTTATGCAAATTTACATTCAAACAAGTGTTAAAAAGGAACAAGTGGAAGGAGGGGAAACAGTTAATAAAAATGATAAATAAGCAAATTAAATAGCATGTGAGAGGATGATGTATAATGGTGAGGGCTGGATGAGGATAATCTCGGGAGTATATGTATATATGTATGCACATGTGTACATATACGTGAAAGAGACAGGAAGACATGGATGTGGGAACTGTTAGTAATATTAAGTAAGATAGGGCAAATCTCATTGCGAGGGGATATCTGACCAAAGACTTGACACCTGAATTGAGCACATCTAATGCCCACAGGAAAGTGCCAGCTCCAGGGCTCTAAGAAATGTGCCTGCCTGGCATGCTAGAACAAGGATGCCCAGGGCTGGAAGAGAGCAAAGAAGAGGGAAAGTACAAGAAGGCAGCACTGAGAGACGTGAGGCCAAACCAAGCAGGGCTCTGCAGCTGGTGTTCCTCAGAATGGATGGAGAACTAATACACAGTCTATCACAGTGATCCAGGTGATAAACATCTGGACCTTCCAAATGCATTCTGAGTAAAAGGGGAACTAAAAACCTTTGTCCATCAGCCTATGATAACAGCAAAAGCTTGTCACTACCCAACACTCTGAGGAAAAGGAGAAAAAGATCTCAGTGAACAAAATGAAACCCCAGATCTGGGAAGTGTTAGAGGCCAAATGCACACAACTCATTGGATACCAGAATTTCCAAGATGATTAATTAATTAATGGAAAAATTGGGCCCAGTCCAATTTTTGGCAGAATCAGTGCAAAGACACTAGATAGGACCATTTTCTGTAACTGAGACCAGAGGGATTTCCACAGAATTTCAAATAAAAATAAGCTCACAATCAGAAAGCACAAAACACATAAGGAAACCATTCACCATGAGCAAAGGTCAGCAGACAAAACAAGCAGAAGGATCAGTACCCCAAAAACGTGAGATCATCCACCAAACTAACAAGAGCCAGAGAGTAAGCTATGTTGAAGACATTTACAAGGAAGAATGCTGAGAACATGAAGGTATTAAAAAGAACATACAGTATGATTGCACTTAAGTGAAAACAAATTCAAATCAGGCAAAATTCAGAGCCAGGTGGGTAGCACACGTATGTAATCCCAGTACTTAGGAGGCCAAGGTAGGAGAATGAAGAGTTAGTGGCCAGTCTGAGCTACACAACAAGACCCTGTCTCAAAATAGCAAAACATAACACAAAATAAGCAAAACCCTATGGTACAGAAAGTCAAAACGATGATTGCACTGAGGAAGTATGGTTAGAAAGGTCCCAAGGGCTCTTCTGGAAATATTGTATATCTTGATCTCAGTACTAGATACCCAGGTGAGTTCACTTTGTGAAAATTCATCTGGCAGAACTCATGGGATCTGGAGAAAAGACAGGCTAGCCCTCACAAGGGAAAGGAATAGGCCCCAGGTCATCCCCACCCACCAAGTGGGGTAAAAGAGCAGGAAATTGCCAGGAGTCTTGGAGGGCAGGTCCCAGGCAAGGTTCCCCAATTAGGGTTTGAGCAGTCTTTTGAGGGAATCCAATGGAAGGGACAGGGAGGAAAATACATCAAGTTGCAGAGCTGCATCTGGGTGAGCAGGGAATGCCATAGGGTAGGTAAACTAGGTCAGGAAAGAGCTCAGGAAGGTGGAGCACTGCGCTGCAATGCAGAGTATCAGAGCTGAGGGAGGTCTTTGAGGTCTGACCTCTCATTGTATAGAGCAGAGAAGAAAGTCTCAGAGGCACTTTGCCAAGTCCTCTTGCTTTCCAGAATGAAGTTTCCCCTCACATAATGAATACAGATGAAAGGTGAGAGGCAGCAGGCACAGTGGGGGAAAGCAAGACACCAGCGCCCCACTGTCCCAGCTTCACCACTTGCTAGCCATGTGACCTTGGATGAGTTCTCTAATCTCAGTGTCGTCACATGTGAAAACAGTGTACACGTGTAATTCTATACAGCTACTTTCAATAAGCGTATAACCACTATCTATTACAGCTGAACAGATACCTGTGCCTCAGAGACCAGCAATTCTACTTGTTGACACATGGGCATCAAAAGATGTGGACAATTGGGCTGGCAGAGTGGCTCATGTTGTAAAGCACCCGCCTGGCTGGTGCAAGGTCCTGAGTTCAACACCCAGTACTGAAAAAGCAAAAACCAAAAGACATGGACAAACCGGACGGAGTGGCACACACCCGTGACGCTGGCACTCAGGAGGCTGGGGTAAGATGATCGTGAGTGCTCGGCCAGTAAGGGAAATATACTGAGTTTGAGGCCATCGTGGGTTGCATAGTGAGACCCTGTCTAAAGAGAAAAAATATGGACAAGAATAGTCACAGATGTGCTATTCTTCATAATTAAAACCTGGGGGTGGGGGATGTCTGCTACCCTAATAGAATGGAGAAAAGCACTGTGGTACATTTATATCACAGAATTTTGGACAACAAAGAGAACTAATAAAATATTACTGCACAAAGATAAGCACCACAAAGGTAGTATATCAAAAGAAAGAAACTAGAATGTAATTCCATTTATACAATGCTCAAAAATTATCAAAAACCAATGCATAGTGGACAAGGGTTATGATAACCTAAAGGCAGCACAAGGCAGCTTCTAGGGTGCTGGTCTGTTCCTGACGTGGGTGCTGGTGACATAGGCGTGAGCACACTGTGACACTTCACTGTGCTGAACTTAAAAGTCAGGGGCTGTTGTGTACAAATGCTACACTGCTAAGGAAGTTTACTGGCTATTAATAATAGAACACACCTCACAGGACAGTTACGAGGTTTAAATGAGGCGATATGTACAAGGTGCTTAGAACAGATATGGTAATCATGTGCCCTAAGTCAAGGACCAATACTTGCCTCTGGATCTCCATTCTATCCCCTCCTGTGAGCCCCTCTCAAGGTAGAATGTAAGGTAGTCTTGAGCTGGGTTTCGGCAAGAGAGCTCAAGTGACTCACATAAGCTCATACTCCTAGAGGAGCTGGAAGAATATCTATCTTGGTATTTCAGACATTATTAATAGAATGCCATTTTCTCTGACCCTGATGTAGAACCTAGCACTTTCGATGGATTAAAAAAAACAGAACTTGCTTTTCACATATATGTGGATCCTATTTTTCCAGATATCTTTGATTCAAAGAAAAAAAAAAAACCAGCTCTCTACAATAAACTGGTGTGAGAAATATAGAGGAATGCTCAGCGCTGTTCTTCCCTAGCATTTCTGGGTATCACAGTGACCAATCTGCCCAAAAACGTGGTTTCAGAAGGATTGATTTCTGTGGCTTGGAGTGAAAAGCAATTTCCTTCCTTGTGGCAAGCTAGGAAGGCCAAGCACTTTCTCACTGTGAATTCTCTCCAGGTCTGAGCCTCGAAGTGAGACAGGGCTGGGTCTGGGAAGAAAGAGTTGGCTGAGATAGACCTGCCCACCTCTGAGGTCTGGCTTCAAGGAGAGGAAAACAAGTTGGCCACAGGGCTAAGGGCAGAGGCCGGTGTCCAATAAGCCCTGCCCAGTGGCCACCCAACCCCAAGGTACTTTCAGGTCTCAGATGCCAAATTCTGTATCTGTAAACACAATGTGTTTCCTTTCTCATGCTGGGTTTGGAACTTTTAATCATCCGGCACTTTCTGCACAGGCCCAAATGTAAGCAGAGCGCAAAGGGCCCAGGCTTCTGAGAGTCCTTGTCCCTCAGAACCACACAGACAAGGTTCTGAATTGAGGGACCAACCTTCAGGTGGAAGGTGCCCCAGAAGACCCAGGCTGGGGCAGTGATAAGCTTTAGTCTCAAAATCAAGGGAGGTTTGGGAGCATCTACCTGGGAATCTTTGAGCTGATGTTCTGGGAAGACCAGGCTTTTCAGGGAACCATGCTCTCTTAAATTCTTAGCATGGCAGAAAACAAAAGCACTTACAGCACAACAAATTCGGGGGGTGGGGAGGGGAAGAATGTGATATGGACCAAAATCCAATCCTTCCCTGGCACAGGAACCAAATCTGAAACTAACTTCCTCCCAAGATCCTCAGCATAACACTCCTCCCCTCACCGCTGTATCCTGGACACCATACAGAATTCCTCACTTTGGGACCCATCCATGTGTACAGTATAGTCCAAGCAGATAAGTATTTCCCTTTTCATATACAGTCTCCTATTTTACCTGCAGGGAAGGCATCTAATTTACACATCTGTAAAGTCCCTATACCCAACCACCTAAACAACAAATGCCCCAGGAATGTCCACCTACATGATACTTCTTTATCAGCTGGCTGGGGGCAGGGGCAAGGGAGGGTATTCCAGGACCAAAACTGCCAGATAATCATCATCTCATGGGCTAATTGTGCCTAAAGAATAAAGGCCGCCTAAGGAATTATATTGAAAAGGATTCTAATACTGTAAGAGAAAAGTGTGCTGTGATTAACTAGCATGGGGGAGTAGTGATACAGTTGTTACATACAGTAGTTTCCCTTATCCAAGGTTTTGCTTTCTGTAGTTTGTTGCCCGCAGCCAACCACAGCCCAAAAATATTAAATGGAAAATTCAGGAGCTATATAATTCTTAGATCTAAACTGGGTGCTGTTCAGAGTAATGTGATGGAATCTCAAACTCTCCTGCTCCATCCTGCCTCATATGTGAATCATCCATTTATCCAGTGTATCCATGCTGTATATGCTACCTGTCTGTTAGTCACTTAGAAGCCATATCTTAGTTATCAGTACTTATGCTAATGTTATACTTATTTGGCCTCAAAACAAAAAAGGAGTGATGTTGGCAATTCAGATATGTCAAAAAGAAGTTATAAAGTACTTAATTTAATTGAAAAGG
This sequence comes from Castor canadensis, assembly GCF_047511655.1. Lineage (NCBI taxonomy): Eukaryota > Metazoa > Chordata > Mammalia > Rodentia > Castoridae > Castor > Castor canadensis. The sequence continues at coordinate 53,127,416 of NC_133396.1, read as the reverse complement.
TGAAAGTTCTTAACTTCATAAGAAAAGACAAAACTTGTATGCTGAGGTTGCTAAGATCCACAGTACAATATTTTGAGTGCATCTTCATATAACTTTTATTATATTATTATAATTTTCTATTCTATTTTTCATTATTGCTATTAATCTCTTACTATTCCTAATTTATAAACTGAACTTTATCATAGGTATGTTATAAACAGAAAAAGCATAGTATATACAGAGTTTAGTACTGTCTGTGATTTCAGACATCCACAATGTATCCTGTGGAGAGGGGGATTGAGTGTACTCACCACAGCCACTCCAAGCAGGACAGATGAAATCAGAAGCCTGACAATGGTAATGGATCCAGCAGGAAGTGTGCATCACTTCGGATTTCAAATATGGAGCGCAGCACAACATACAGGCCCTCAGGAAACTAAGACATACACCTCATTCCCTTATTAGGATTCATTTATTCAAAGCCGGCCCCTTTAAACATCTCTGTGGTCCTACAGATCGTCTAATTTAAGTGTGGAACCTCTGGAATGTGTGAAAAATAGATATGACAACCAATAATCTCTCTTATCCGTAAGTAGAAAATAACCCCAGGAGAAAATCTAGAAAATATAGAAACAGTACCAGCCAGAAGGGAAAATGGATGAGCCCCCAACTAAAATGTGACCACCTGCACAGGGAGCTGGGACCTCACATAGGCTGGTCCTGAATCTTCCAAGGAGACAGATTTCCAGTGCCTGCTTCCAGCCTAGCTATGTTAGGGTGTGTCAGGTGTTACTTTCAGACATACCTAAGAAATCTCTACCAGTACAACCTCTCTCCTGAGTCTTTCCCTGAATAAGTACACTGCAATGTGAATTCATTTCAACCTAACTGTAGCTAGTACATAAATCCCAATGGCAAACATCCCAGGGATCTCTCGGATGACATTGACACAGACCAAGGCAGAGCACACATTTCCATTCCTTGGTGGTACACTTGAACTGCCAGTATACTTGTCCTTGTCCTTGAGGATGGCATCTTCTCTTATGCTCTGAGTACCAGTGACTGCCTCTGGAAGAAAGGTTCATCATGAAGGAGGCTTGGGAGCCTGAGTGTTGGGAGAAAAAGGCTCAATCAAGAGCCATTCTGCATCTCATCAATCCCACTGGTGAGTAGAACTGGAACAAAGTTAATACAAGTAGGGCTGAGCCCACAGCCAGCCAAGGCCTCCCAGGAGCAGCTGGTGGAAAGGGACCAATATTTCTACAGACAAGGACTGACCATTGGAATGGGTCTTTGGACATGGGGAGGAAATTTACATAAAGCTCCTAACTTTTCAAAGACAAATTAAAATTACTTCTGAGCTTACAGTGGAGCTACATTTTTGGAGCAAGAATACGGGAATGCAATACTGAACTCACTACACAGCCCACTAGTCAAACCTCTGAACAGTAGACAGCTTTGAGGCAAACATCCCTGTCTAGCGGACTGGCCAAGGCAGCTCACTTACTCCAAGGGCTATTCAGAACCACAGTCCCTCAGGGCCAGTTATAATGGGATACGGCTTTTATTTGATCAGCCTTCGAAACAAACGCCGCTGATACCCCCTGCTCTTTCTGATCTGCCATACAGACTTGTCCACACTTAGTCTTGTGTGTATACAAACTGCCCTTTGGTGGCAGGGACATCTGTTTTTGAAAAGCTTCCATTCCTGGTGGCAATCTGATTAATTGAACAAAGCACACAGAAAGCACCTTGTACAATGCCCGGTGCTCGGTAGGGGTTTGTGGTCTGTCTTCAGGACACAACCTGACAACCACCTGTGACTGACATTCTAAATGTTGCAGTTCCCGGGGCCACCCAAACCAACACCAAGCCTTCTGAGGCTGCAGAGACCACATGGGCTTCCAGACACTCTCCAAGTATTAGGCTTAAGTCCTGAGCATTTCAAAAGCCCTCTGAGACCTCCCGTCTCCCTCTAATGAAAGGCACTGCAGAAACCCAAGGTATGATTATCACTTCTGAAAGGAGAAAAAAAAAAATACTGGCTCACAAAGTATCTGCACTTGTGCATCCACAGATACGGCTGGTTTATAATCCAGTTCCCTAGAGAGCCATTTATTTTGGAGATGCTAGTGTGCATAGCAGACACTGTAGAAGCCATCAAGATAACACGAATAACAACCCAGTGGACTTTTGAAGTGTAAACATAAAAGCCTATTAAGAATACAATGTTGGTTTAATCCCAAGACAAAAAATTTACTTAATGAAAAGCACAACTCATCTCAAGAAGGAAATATCGATACCAGCTGTGAGCAGAAAATGAGGGGCTTCCTTCCAGGGAACATCTGAATTGCAACCCGCTGCCTTTCCAATATTTACTCTGGACATAAAGTCTCAAATACTTTTCTGAAGATCTCATTTTCCTCCAGGAGGAGGAGGTCAGAGAGCAATCTGGACAAGGCTAAAGGAGAGCTTGGCAGAGCTGGAAATGCACAGACCCACCTGATTTAGAAGGCTTGTCCTGACAAAACTGCCTCCCTTTTCTGGGTAGACTTGAGAGCAGCCTCCTTGCCTAGAGGTTCCTGATACCAGGTACTAAAGAGGACCCCAGCAGAGACCAGGACCCCACTGCATGGGCCAGGAGAGATCCCCAAAGGGCCTTGTGCTGACTGACACAAAGTGCACTTAAACAGTGCTCATTCTCCATCAAACTGCTCTCTTTTTCAACATCACTTTTAGCCATTTCCTTTTTCAATATATTTTGATGATGAAATGGGATGATGAGCTCTAGGGTAAGACAAGAAAGCCTCTTTTGTGTGTGTTTGAGTGTGGTACTGGGGTTTGAATTCAGGGCCTCATGCATGCTAGGTAAGTGCTCTAGCACTTGAGCCATCCAGCCCAAGAAAGCCTTTTTAAAGAGGATTTTCAGATTACCAGCTCAGTCTCACCACTTTTTAGAATTACCACCAGTTCTGAAATCAGAACTTGTCCATCTGTTGACATAGTAGCACACACCTAGAATCCCTACTACTCAGGAAACTAAAGCAGGGAAGTCCAAGTTCAAGTGCAGTCTGGGGAATTTAGCAAGTCCCTGACTAAAAATAAAATTTTTTAAAGAGCTGGGAATGTAACCCAGTGGTAGAGTGCTTACTAGCATGTGTGAATCCTTGCATTCCATCCTTGGTTTTACCACAACAACAAAAGATTTGGCCGTCAGTGGCACCTGTTGGTCCTGAGAACCCCTACCAAAGTCCTACCTTCCAACTCTCAAGAGGCACATGGGCAAAGAAAGGAGGCTTCTTATATTCAACTTCATCCTTACATATGCATGAATGCAATATAATCACAATGTGACTTAATACAATGTAACACAAGTTGGGAGCCACCTCCAGTTCCAGCAGGAACAATAGGTTATCCCAGCTTTTCTCCTGTACCTGAATAAAATAACAGTCATTCACTTATTCACTTAATCATCCATCCATCCATTCTATGGAGAGGCCGCACAGCAGATGCAATAAAATGAAGCACAAACAGGGTGGGGTATGAGCTTCACCACCTTCTAGCTATGTGGCTTTGGGTAATGTCTCTAGGCCATGGTTTCCTCATCTCTAAAATAAGGGCAATAATAGCACCTATAATTAGCATACTCAAAATGATTAAATAACTAAATTAATGTGAGTGCTTGGCAAAGAATAAGCCCTCAAGAGTTAATCATCAGAATGGCAGTAATTATAATAATTACTGTGACTATTAAAAACATGCACTCATCTACAGCTATGTGCCAGGCTCTAGACTAGGCAGCGAATAATTTTAGCCTTCTGATTTTGCAAGGGTCTTTAGTGGGGCATTGGATTTCTCATGGAATCGCCTCTAATGTAACTTCCTTCACTTGCCAGAGATGAGTGTGGGCTCAAGCACTTGAGCATCTGGACAGTTCTCCCCCACCCCCAAAGCCATGTTTAAACAATTATGAGCATTGTGCTGCAGGTACCCATGACCATAGAAGGCCAGCCCAGCGCAGTGCTCATCTTGCAGAGGCATCTTTTGTATGGGTTTTGGGTTACAGCTGGGCAATGCAAAGCCTTAGAGTGAGTCGCAAAACGAGTTTTCATAAGCTCAACCTGTCACAAACTAGGCAGGGCTCATGCTGACATCCCCACAGGAAGATTAAACAGCATGCTTCGTCAGGCACTAAATACTAACACAGCTCCGACGTCAGGGGAACATTGATTAAAACTGATGTCAATAATTTATGAAACACAATATGGTCTTCAGATGCTCTTTTGAAAAAAAAAAAAAGAAGAAGAAAAAGAAGAAGAGGTAGAAAAGGGGCCCAGCAACCCAGGTGGTTTAAAACTGTTCATGCATTTTCCCTTGAATGTACACATCCCCACCATGCATGGGTGCTTCTTTACACAGAGAATGTAAATGCACATGTGTATTAGCCACGTGAACAACTGCTGATACATATGGGCGGAAGAAAGTATTTAGTTATTCCACTGAGAGCTGTCGAGGCTGTAATGTTACACACACTCTTGTCTTTCACATTGTTCCAATGGCTCTTTTTTTCCAGAAAAAAAATCCAAAATTGCATTTAAAATAAAATCAGAGTTTACAATAGTTCACATTTACCCTATAGAGAAGCTGACCTTGAAACAACACTGAAATGAAAGCTAGACCAAAGAAAGCATATAGGGTACGTACATTTGTACATTTCTTAGTAAGCTCTAAGTACTTCAGCCTATGTAGAAAGAATGCTCTGTCAAATAACATCAATATAGTTTACATTTTTAGAATTACTTTTTGGGGGAGAGTAGGGGCTAACTTAGGGAAGTAAGCCATTAAATCTAATACAAATCATGTCTCCTTATTTTATAAAGGCAAAACACAACATTTTTTATCAAGACTGACTTTTTGAATTAAAAAAAATACAGTTCTTTGCCTTGATGGTTAATACTCTGGGCAGCATTACTTTATGTGTCAACAGTGTGAAATTCACAAGATGGGATTATGTTGGTGGAAAAAACCTGAGCTGCTGATAGGACAAAGTTAGTGTCTGAAGGATTTATTAATGCTTTTTCCTAGCACAGTGCCCTTTAGTATCTGAGAACACCTGTCAAACACTAATTCATTCACATATCTCCACTACAGAGCCTTTTCATAAAATCCTCGACCTTTAATTGTAAATCACTCCCAAATTGTCCTTACTGGCTTTCTCTTCAACAGAATGATGGAAAAATCACTAAGACTTCAATTAAGACTTTATGGGAACTTCAATCTGATGTTCCCAGATATATCTACAAGGTATCAGAACATCTATTCAAAAAGGAAACTATAAATAACTTTAAGAGTTGAATTGGCTTTGCTTTTGAAATGACTGAATAATTGGCAAGATTTAAAGATACTTTAACTACTGAGAATTAAAATAACTTCAGTAAAAACCTGAAAAATATTGTTAGCCGATCATTTGTCATGTAGATTATGTACTTATTAGGCCTAATTAAACTTTTTGAGCAAAAACCGCTTGCTAATTACATTAGTTAATATGTTGATTGCTCAATTTAGCCAAAAAAAAAAAAAAGGTCAATCCAATTTGTGCATAGTTACTGCTTTGGTGGGAAGACAAAAATTCTAAACTATAGAGCTTATTTTACAGATAACAAATGGGGGTATATCTTCACACAACCCCCCCAACTGATAGGGAGAAGGGAGTGGGTGGGGAGTCTGAACAATACCAACTCTAGAAGGAATCTTCAAACTAGTAACATTTTACCACCAAATCCAGTTTTTTTTCCCTCAAAATATTCACTTGCATTTGTTCAATTAAACCCTGCTGGTGACCATACATAGTCATCTTTCCTATGCATATTCAAACTAAAACTGATAGCAAACCCTGGGAAGGCCTTCAAATGTCAATAAAGAGTTTGTATGCACAAAAGGAAGAAAAGAAAAGAGGAAAGGGAGAGAAGAGATGGGAAAAACCAACAATTCTCAGGGAATTGAGCAGATCAAAGGAACCTTATTCTCCAAGACCACTAAGTCCGGGTGTAACAACTCTCTGCAGAACCCTGAAAAGTCTCTTCACACTGGAAGCTGGTTCTGTCTCTGGCAGGAAGAGGATGTACAATTAGGTCTGCAAAAGCCAGGCATGTTGAGTGCGAAAATGGAGGCCCACGTCATGCAACAGGAGGCCCAGGCGTCTGCAGAGCAGGGTGCCTGTCTGGGCCTCTGTGCGGAAGGACCCTCTCCAAGACATGTTTTCCATTCGCTTACTCAAAAGTCTAAGTCTGCATCCAGAGTCATGAGACACAAACTATTCGACAACAACATGACACAATTAATCAGAACCAGACCTCAAAACGTGTGTTTGTGGGGACCATCAAACTTTGCAATGTGCCTCAGAGGGTGAACCAACTGAAGATACAACTAGCTGTTTGGATTTGGGGGGAGAGGGAGGAAAAAATCTGTATGTTCACAAAAGATGCACACCAAATGGCACAACTCTCTCTCTCTCTCTCTCTCTCTCTCTCTCTCTTTCTCTCTCTCTGGGGTGAAACTCTAATTTGCCTGAGAGTTTCTGCACCAACAAAGTTGTACAATTCAGAGGGAAGGAGAACATACCCTTTTTTAGTCTTTCTGATCCAGGCGTATTCACCAGCCCACGGTTTTGTCAGATTTCTCCTTCAGGAATTGAAACTCCATTAAAATCGAGACGCTGGGCCCTTAGTTAATTCAAAACTGTTCAATTTCATCAAACCCTGAAGCTAACAAAAAAATCTGGTATACTTCTTTTTTAGACCAGGATTGAATTAGTTTAAAATAGTTACTGAACCCGCCTTTGTAATCTGTAGATAGTAATTAATTGAAATCACATCGTTCTCCTCTCACTAACACAAACACGCTGTTCAAAAGAGAAAAGGAAACATTTTTTCAAACCATAAAAAGACAAATGCAGGGTGCACGAATGCTATTTGTCGGGTGCCGAACTGGCCCCAAACTGCAAAGAGTTTTCTGCCATCTCCCAAGGGATTAGTACTTGTGGCAATGGAACTTCCCAGGGACAGGTCCCAGGTCCCCAACTGTGCGCCCAGCTGCAGCCCGAGGAAAGGGGGGTGGGGCGGAGGTGAATCCAGGGACTAGCCAAACTGAGAGGAAGGCAAGGCAATGAGTGTGTTTCCGTTTGGATCCGGGATTACAGACCTTGTCGTCAAATTTTCTCCAAACCATTCCCCCTACACACACACACACACATCTCCAAACCATTCCCCCTACACACACACACATCTCCAAACCATTCCCCCTACACACACACACACACACTTCTCCAGCAGCACCCTGCAGAGACCAAGGCGCTCAGTATCCGGCGTCCACATTTAGCGCTATGCCAGCTAGTGAACCACTCTCAGCCCTCCGGAGTCCCTGACATCCCCGAATGCGGCTCCCAGGGTTCTCGCGACGTCCCTGCCACCGGCCATCCTCGGATGCTGCCGCGCCTGCGCTTCCGAGAACCCACAGCTGCGAGGCCCGGGAGGTGCCGCCTGCGTCCCCACCCAACGCCCGCGGCGCCGCGGCGCCCCACTCACCCACGCACTCGTTGGCCTCGCGGGCCGTGGCGCGTTGCCAGGGCCGATCGTAGTGGAAGGGTTTGCAGCGGTCGCATTCCGGGCCGGCTGTGTTGTGCCTGCAGTCGCACACCAGACTGTCGTCACGGTCGCGCACGCAACGCGCCGCGTGGCCGTTGCACTTGCAGCGGCCGCCCACCTGCAGGTCCGACACGGCGTAGAAGTAGGAGTCACGCGCCAGCTCGGAGTCGTCCTCATTCTCGTCGCCGAACGTGTGCAAGCGGCTGAAGGCCACACGGATGTCGGTGGCGGTGACCCAGTCCTGCAACACGGGCGAGTTGTCGAAGTCGTGGGCCGAGGGCCGCCCGTCCAGCGTGCTGAAGGCGATCAGACCGCCCGAAAGCGGGCGCATGTCGGTGTGCGAGTCGGTGCACACGGCCTCCTGCTCGTTCTGCTTGGTGATGGGCGCGCGGTGTGGCCGGTTGTACATCTTGCGGCACTGCGTGGAGTAGAACTGGAAGGGGACCCACGTGCGCCCGTAGTCCATGGATTTGTAAATGGCCATGGACTCGGGTCGTGGCGAACAGAACTGCAAGCTCACATAGGTCACCTCAAACTTCTTGCCGAGCGACAGCGTGAGCGTGACGTTGTGCGGGAACTGCAGGTAGTTCTCCGACTGCCAGCACGTCAGGTTGTGCGGGTTGTTGAGGTCGGTGAGGAAGGCTGGCGGGTGCGCCTTCTTGGGGTCCGACGCGTTGCAGAGGTGGCAGGAGCGCAGCCGCTCCTCACCACGCTCGCTCACCACGCAGTAGCGCGCCGGGGGCCGGCCGCAGGTGCTGGACACGCGCACGTCCTTGCCGAAGGCCGCATTGACAAAGTCCGGGATGCAGCGGCGCGGGTGGCCATTCTCGTCCGAACAGGGATCGGGCTGCGCCGCCTGACCAGCGAACATGCTGAGCCCGGGCCCGCCGCGCACCGCGCCCACCAGGCACGCCACCGCCGCCAGCGCCGCCAGCGCCTCCCACACTGCGCGCATCATGCTGTGTCCAGCTTGCCCCGGCCCCGCCGCGCCGAGAAGTCGGTCCGCCCGCCGCAGAAGGCGCCTGCGGAGAGAGGGGAGCCGCGCTCAGCCAGCCCACCCCGCGCCCTCCAGCACTCGGCGGGGTGGTATGAGGAGACGCGGGAGGGCAAACGCCGGGCTTCCCGAGCACCAACCCCGAGCCGAGTGCCCGCCTCATTCTCCCAAGGTCCCGGAGGCAGGCCAATTTGGAGACCTCCAACCCTGCTCTGCCCCTTCTTTCCAGCCGGCGAGCCGGGGCAGAAGGCGAACGCTCGGCTTCCCGGCGACTGCGCCTCCACGCCGCCCGAGGGCTATGCCCGCTCCCCTCTGCCGTCCGCGGCCAACCGGCTCGCACCCCAAATCTTGAACGCAAGAGAGCTCGGGGTCCCCCAATCCTGTGCCCCTTCCTCCCGCAAGCTGAGGTTCCTCTCAGCTGCCCCCGACTGCATCCCCGCTGGGAACTCCGTGTTCGGAACTTTACCTCTAACGAGGGCAAAAGAGAAAGAAAAGTTTTTCTGGCCCGGGTCGGGGAGCCCGCACGCCGGACGGCGGAGAGGTTCTCACTGGCTGCTAGCAGGCGCGTCCTGCCTCAGCGCGGGCTTGCCAGCTCCATGCCCGGCGCGGCCGCCGCTGCCCCAGCCCCGGCCCCGGCCGCCGCCGCCGCCGCCGCCGCCGCCGCCGCCGCCACCGCCTCTCTGGTCCGAGTGACGACGCGGCCGCCCGGCTCCCGGCGCTCCCGCCGCGGTCGGAGTGCCGCCCTGCCCGCGCCCGGGGCGCACACACACACACACACACACTCTCACGCTCGCTGGCGCGCACTCACACACGCACGCACGCCCCCGAAGGCTCCGCCGCCGCTGCCGCCGCCGCCACTCGCGCTGGGAGTGGGGGGCGGAGGGGAGCGCGGGGGCGGGGCCGCCGGGCGGGGCGCCGGCCAATAACGTGGGCGAGCAGCAGCCCGCTCGCAAGCAAAGTTTTAACCCCGGGAAAGAAGAAAGTTAAAGGGAACCGGCCCGGGAAGCTAGAGAGGGCGAGCGCGGGCGGGTGGGAACCCGGGAGCCCGAGAAAGAGCAGCTGAGACAAAGAGAAAGCGAGAGGAGCGCCCGGGGAAACCCCGGAGAGGGGGCTGGGCCCGCGCGCACCCCGTGGGGGGAAGGGGAGCCGGCTGGAGACCGCCTGCTTCGCCCGGGCCCAGCATTACCCCAAGAGCCCCACGCCCGGGGAAGCACGCAGTCGGGACGGGGGGGAGGGGTTGATTTTTCTACCTCCTGGTTCCAGCTAAACACATCTGTGTTTGTTTTCTTTGCTGCGCCGAGGTCGCGCCTTCCTCTAACCCAGCCTGATGGCCCCGGTGGCACCGCGCACAGGGCCGCGCCCCTGTGGGCACGCAGCCCCGGGTTATGAGGAAGGGGAGGAGGATGTGACCTCTGCCTGCCCCTTAATCTTGCCTTAAGGTCCTGGGGTCCGGTGAGGAGCAGCTGCTCGCCTGAACCCCCTAGAGTTGTCACTGAGCCTTGGGCCTATCTGTCCCGAACGCGACTCATTTCGTGCCAGGGAGCTGTCGAGGGCGAGAGGACGCTGAAGGGGTAAGAAGTTGGGCAGCACCTGGATACTGGCCAACACCACCCGCAGGCAGGTTGGTCAAGCCTCAACCGTGTAACCAGTTCAGTCCACGCCAGACCCCCTGCGGCAGGCTTTTGCTCTTGCTATGGATCCCTGTGGTATCTCATGGGATTCCCAGAGCAGCTTTGCAAAGAGGTAATTGACTCCATTTTACAGGTGAGGATACTGAGGTCTCAGAGACTGGAGAAACTTACCCAAGATCTCCCAGCTAGTAAACATCAAGTCCAGGAAAAGAAACTTGGGCTTTCAGCCGAATGCACTGGCAGCTGCTGTAGTCCCCAACTACTCAGGAGGCCGAAGCAGGAGGATCACGTGGGTCCAGGAGTTCAAGACCAGCCTGGGCAACGTAACAAGAACAGGTCTGAAAAGAAAGAAAGAAACCTGGACTCCTGCTCCATCACATTTGTCAAATGCACACTCCCACCCTCTTGTAGTCTCATGGGGCATCCTCAGCAACACCCAGTTTCTCCTGGACTCATTCTCCCTTAACAAAAGGACCGAGGACAGGAGGACCTTTGACCATCCTGCAGCAGCAGACACAGAGCTTTGGGGAAAGAATCTACTGGGCTGAGAGTTTGGAACTGAATTTCTGTTGGTTTGTTACTTGAAATGTGTGATGTAGTACCAGACCTGGGTTGGAAAGCCCGAGCCCCTGGTTCTGGCCCAAGGGTTGCCTTGCCCTTGCATTAGTTCCATTAAGTGCCTCGTTTTGTCTTACTGGCATTTTCATAAACCTGAGAACCTAACAAATGCCTCAGGGCTCATCTGGCCCAGCTCAGTCTCTTGGAAGAAGGCCTTCCCCAGCCTCCCTGAGAGCCGGCCACCCAAGCCAGCTCTTCCAGGGAGGGGAGCTCACCACAGCCCAAGGAAATAAATCCATTTCATGGCAGGACAGCCCAGATTCACCCTGTCTTTGGGGGTAGTACTTCAGCTTTGCCTGATTGTTCGGGTTAGCATTCCCTGCTCTGTTTATTTCTGCCCTGCCTTGTGGCAGAAAGGATTTCAGGTGACTTACAAGGGTACTTAAAATATGACAAAATAACATAAATTAAAAGTGAAGTGAAAAGAAGTAAATGTTTAGCTATGGTAGACTGCAAGATCCGAATAGTATAAGGAGGCAGAGCACTTAAGAAGACATGCTCTGGAGACAGAGTGCCTGTGTTCAAATGCTGCGTCTGCTGTGTGACCTAGGAAAGTCTGCATCTTTCTGTGCCTGGTTTTCTCATCTGTAAAATATAGATAAGAAGAAGACTTGGGGTGTCTGCCTAGTGAGCACAAGGCCCTGAATTCAAATCCCAGTACCACCAAAAAAACAAAAAAGAGATAAGGAGATCTACCTCATAGGGTTGTGGGCTCAAATGGGTTGACACATAGGGATATTACAGCTTATAATACATATACAGAAATAGTGTAATACACTCTAATATACTTTCACATACATGCCTTTGTAAATATATGGAAAGCCAATATAGCTCCAATACAGAAATTTTAAATGATTTAAAGAGCATTTAATTATATAGAAAGATGTTCATGACATTAAAGTGAAAACGGCAAATTGGAAAGACATGCAGGATAATATTTTGTTTTTTAAAGTATGCATAAGAAACAACATTAGTGGTTGTCTCTGGGAAGAGAGACTCTTGGTGATTTTTACTTTGCTTGTATGGTCTCAATTTTGTACAATAAAATAAGAAGGAAAGCTAAGGAAGGAAAGAAAGAGAAGATAAAGTAGAGATGGAAATGATGCCAGAAAGTACCCTGGAATGGCCTATTCACCTCCTGTGATGGGCCACCAATTTGTCCCTAAGCTTTCCCACAGCCAAAATAAAAAGGAGACCATGTCCCTTACACAATTCCCAGTGTCCATGAGATAAAAACAGATCTATTGCTCAAGAGAATTACAACTATTCTTGGTACTAAAATCAGACAGGAATTTCTCCTGGGGGGGTCTCATAAAGGGAACACAGTGTGAGGTAATGGGCAACTTCCCGGCAACCTCCCCATAACAGTCCTGACAGGGAGCTCTGTGGGGTGGTTTCTGTGATCAGCCCTCGATGTAAGCTGATGGCTTCACACTAAAACACAGGTCAGGAGAGACATTCTGGCTAGGAGGGGTGTGAAAGAGACAAATTGGAGTACTCAGCTTGACACAGGACCTGGGTAATACTGTGGATCCCAGAGTGCCTCTCAAGCCGTCCTCCAGTGGCATTGTTTTCCACAGAGTTGTGGATGGATCTCACGGGGCAGCAAGGCTGAAATTGCACTCTGTGGAGTGTGGCTCTTCTACATTGCTAGCAGAGCTCATGTCAGTGTTCTTAAGCAGGGTTGGGGAGATGCTTTCTACTTATATGGTGCTAATAGCCTGATCTTTACGCTAAGCAGGTGCTCTACCACTTGAGTCATGTCCTTTATGCTTTAGTTATTTTTCAGGTAGAATCTGGTGGTTTGGCCTCAGATAGAGATCTTCCTACTAATGCCTCCTATGTAGCTGGTATCACAGGCACACACCACTACACCCAGTTTATTTGTTAAGATGGAAGTCTCACTAATTAGTATTTGCCTGGGCTGGCCTCAAATTGAGATCCTCCAGATCTCCGCCCCTCCCAAGAAGGTAGGATTTCAGATGTGAGCCACTGTGCTCAGCCTTCTTCAGATTTTTGAAACCAGCTCTCTCTGTTTTCTCTCTTCTAGGTAAAATGATCCCAGTTCTTTTTCCAATTTCTCATAGGACATGAATTTCTTACCACTCTGCAGCCTCTCCCAATGCCCTCTAATTTGTCAGTGTATGTTCCTTAAGCATGCTGCCCTTTTGATGAGACAAATGATAAAAACAGATGTCCAAGTGTTGTGAGAGCGTCTCAAAGTGGAGGTTATAAATACACACCCGTGAAGGCTTGTGGGACTCTGAGCAGCAGGATACAGGGTACAAACTGGAGTTCAAAACAATAGCGCACTTCTTGGGTGAGAAAGCAAATTCCCAGGTGTTTCTGCCAGGAAGGAATGCATTAAGAGGGGGAGTCGCCCTTCTTGGCACACAGACTTACCTGTGCAGCTCCACAGTAGAGCACCCTAGAAGGGCAGTGTGGCAATTTCGAGAAAATTTAGGAGTAGCAGAGGAAGAAGAGGAACCTGGAGACTCAGGTGTTTTAGAAACCAGTAGACAAGGGAGTTTCCAGGAAGGAGGGGTAGTGAGCAGTGTCACATGCTTTAAAGGTCAAGATAAGATCTGAAACGAGTGCTTTGGATTAGACTACAAGGAAGTCAATGGGTGACCTTGAGTGGCAGTTGCAGAGGAGTGGTGGGGACACAAGCCAGACTGCCTCAGGTTGTGGAGTGAAAGGGAGGTGAGAAAGTGGAGATAGCAAGTGCAGACAATGTCCAAGAAGTGTGAAGACAAGTGGTAGGAAAGAGAGAGGGGACTAGCAGGAAGGTGACATGGGACCCAGGAAAGGCAGGAGCTTTCCATTGTTGCTTGTAAGATAATGCTGTTTGAATGTGCCTAAATGTCAATAGGAGGGAGCTGGTAGGGGACAGAGGTGGAAGACAGATAAAAACTACCTTTATAAACTTGGCAGTCAGGTGGTCTGAAAGTTTCTCTGGTTTCAGTGAGAAGGGAAGTGACACCATCTGCTGGGTGGGAGGGAAGGGCTGGGACAGTGGAGGTTTGAGGAGGGGAGAAGCTTGATTCCATCCTTGTAGAAAAGAGAACAATGCTGCTGGGGAAAACTAAAGGTCATCCTGAGCTTGGTGATAGCCTACAAAGTTTTGGATACACATACACACACACACACACACACACACACACACCAGCCCAGGTAGGCCTACAGAAAGAGACAGTGGGATTAATCTAGAGTTGAGGGTGTTTTCTAGGATGTGGGGCAGAAGGACAAAAAGGTGGAGACAAGGCCAAAGAGAGAAGGCAGTGAAGATAGGACAAGGATGGCAGAGGAAAGAGGCGGGGAGGAGGGCTGGAGCCATGCTGTGCAGCTATTTCAATTATAGCTCGAATTAATTCAGATTAATAACTTGTAAAGCTTAGTTGCCCAGCTGCTTTGGACAGTGCAGATGACGAACATTTTCATCACCACAGAAAGTTCTGTTGGACAGAACTGATCGAGAGGTTTCATAAACATAGAAGAAGAGATGTGCTGGAGGATTTCTGAGGAGGTTGATCCAAAATTAGATGCCTGAATTGAGGATTCTAAAGATGGAGTGGCTCTGTGGATTTACAAGGGCCACTGAGGACAGAGAAGAGAGGGGTTTTTTGTTGGGAAGCACAGAGGACAGGGACTAGAGGCAAGGAGGTCAAGGTGCTGTGTTTACTGTGTCGTGGGTGTTAAAGACACCAGGGACCTGCATCAGGCTTGGGGCAGAGATGAAGACTCCCAGGTACTGGTGGCTGCAAAGCAAGAGAAAAGTGAAAAGACAGAGAGGTGAATTTAAGGATGAGATGTTGGAGGCAGAACAGCCGTGTGGTTCTGGTCTTAAAGGAGCAGGTGACTTTGTTGTTGCTTTAATAAAGATGGAAGGAACATTGAAAATTGAGGACAGCAGCTCCCCACTCCCTAGCCTGAGGATGTGTGGTGTGGAAGAACAGCCCACTGAAGAGGGCTGCGGTGGGAGAAGGGCCCAGGCTGTGAGGTCACATGAGGGTAGGGAGAGTAATGGGGGATTAGAGTGAGGATCCAGGGGAGGGTATGCCCCAGGCAAAGGGTTTTCCAAGAAGAAATGAGATAACCAACATGTACTGTATCTTGGGTATGCCCAAGGGCTTTTCATTTTATGTATGTATGTATGTATATATTTATGTATGTGTAGCTGGGTATCAAAACCAGAGCTTCATACATGCTAGGCAAATGCTCTACCACTGAGCTATGCATCCCCAAGAGTTTTACTTGTCACGTGAAGCATGTATATAATGTTTACTATTTGGGAAGCCCTCTTCTAAGGACTTCAACAAGCACGACTTGTCATCTTCATAATGACCTTGGAGGGAAAACTGAGCCACAGAGAAGTAATTTTCTGAAGGTCACATCACTGGCAGGGAAAGGAGGAAGTGTTTGAACTAAAACCATCTGATGTGCCATGGTTTGGAACTCATGGTCGGCACTATGGGGCCAGATGGGTGTGTCTGGGCCTCAGTCAGCACAGAGAGAAGGGAGGGGCTTCAGGTCTACCAGATGTGGGGCCTGGATCAACTGTGCTTCTGAGCACTTCTGGGATAGTTCAGAGGACAGACTTCAGATGATTTGGTTCCCAGGACCCCAACATGGAACAGGAAATTGCATCCAGAGGTGACCTGGGGCACTGGCCTCTCCAGAAGGGTCTTGTATCTGGGTTGATTGTGTCCCCTTCAGACATGGAAAAAAGTTAACTTAGACAAGCCTCGATTCCTATTTACCACTTACTGTTGGTATGACTTCGAGCAAGTTGCTTCACCCATCTGAGCACCAGTTTGTTCAAGATGAACTGGGGGTAACTGCACCCATCTTTTTGGCCTGTTACAGAGATTAAGAAAGAAAGAAAAGGAGCTGACAGTTGATGCTCAATGTCTAATAGGTTCTTTTTTTGTTCGTTTGATTTTTGTGGTGCTACAGATCAAACCTAGGGACTCATATATCCTAGGCAAGCACTGTTCCCTAGCCCCCAGTTTTTTTGTTTCTGGACAATAATAGCCCTCAGATCTGCCTCCCAGGACCCTCAGCCTGGAAGAGTTAGGGGCATTCTTTCATTTCAAGGCTCCTAGAGCTCAGCTCACCTGATTGGCTTCAGGGAGGCTCGCTGAACAGATCCAAGGTCCCTGGACAGGATTTCAAGGAAAAGGGTTTAGAACACGGAGAACAGGACTGTTCAGTGTGTAAGGTTTCTGGGGATTTACCCCTTTCCTCAGTGTTGTTTCTCTGTATCTTCAGCTCAGTCTGAGCATCCAGAGTTGGACATAGAAGTGCATGGAAACCCCAAATCCACTAAATCTTTTCATCTCCCAGGGCTCTTTGAAGGGATGGAAATGCCTGTGGATAAGGGGAACCAGCAGATGTAATTTATTTTCATTTGCAAAAAGCTTTTGACAAGGTCCCACCCCAAATGCTATTAAAATAAAGAAAATGGGTCACAGTGGGGGTAGGCTTTGTTATGTATGGAAGATCCACCCAGAGGAAGGAAATAGAGGGTACAAATGAAAGGATAGGCCTCTGAGTGGAGAAAATGGTGGGGGGGGGGGGAGGACTCCGAGTCCAGAGTTTTTACCTAGTGTGGAGACAACCCCAGAGTGATGGCAGGAAGAAGGGGATGCATTCGCCCAAGAGGTTGTGTGGGCGAAGAACACAAGCAGGCTTAATAAGAGGTGTATTTGGGCAGAAATAACTTGAAATACTATTGACATACAAGGGTCTGTAGGCATTTGGTGCAAAAAATTCTTCCCTGCCCTCTGACCCCTGTCCTCTAAATGTCAGTGGCTTCCTCTACACACACACATACACACACAAACACACACACACACACACACACATACACACCCCAACATGGCTCTTACATTTATGAATTCCCCTTAGAAGAGCCATCTCCCACTCCAATTCTGATCCATTTGAAATTTAGCCCAATGTGCTACTGAGCAAAGTAGAAAAATCTAAATGCATTGTCAGGAGGAGAATTGAAACTATAACAGGATATGTTTAGGATCTTCTGAGACGTTACAGTTGTCACATCTCAGAATGCTTGTGGAGGTGGAGATGGCTCAGATGAGCACCTCCACTGTGATTTGCTAAGAACACATGCAAAGCACGGGAAGGAACAGAAAATACCAGCAAGGATGGTGATTGTTAAATAAGGAATTTGGAGAGGAGCTCTCCAAGAAGGATCCAGCAGCCCAGAGTGAATGACATGAGGACAGGATCTGTGGGGGTGTGCTTCAGGCAGAGGGGACAGTATGTGCAAAAGATTTGAGCAGAGCTTGACTTGTGGAAGGGACAGGAAAGAGGTCAGCTTTGGGAACTTAGTGGGTGAGATAGGAAGTGGTAGAGGTGAGGTCAGAGACATATGTAAGAGCAGGAGCAAGGATGTGCAGGGCCTCACAGACTTGATAAGGAATTTGAACTTCTCTTGATCCATCCTGGGCTTCTCCAAGACGTTGGTTGCTTGCTTCTCCCATAGCTCTTCACATCATACTGTCTCTCCAACTAATCCTCCAGCCTCTTGAGAAGAAACTGTGAATCCCAGTGTTTAACAGACTGCCTGGCAGGAGTGCATTTCAAATCAATTAAAGACCACAGAATGAGGACAATTGAAGGCTGAAAAATGGCCCCCAAAGATAGCCACATCTTAATCACTGGAACCAGTGAATGTTCCCTTATATGAAACAAATAAGTAAATAAATAAGATGGTATTTGCTGATGAGATCTAGCTAAAGGTCTTGAGATAGAGAGATCAGATTGGATTATGGGATGGACCTAGATGCAATCACAAGTGTGATTGTAGAGGATGATCTGACCAGACCGAAGAGGTGAAGCCCTCTGAAAATAAGCCTAGGTTGGAGCAGTGCAGCCATAAGCCAAGGAATACCCACAGCCACCAGAAGCTGGAAGAAGTAGGGGACAGATTGTCCCTGCAGCCTCTGGAGACAGCAGAAAGCTTTCAACCCAGGCTCACTGAACCGTGAGAGAAGTTTCCCATCAAGTTTGTGGGGATTCATTACAACAGTCACAGTATGTTAGGCAGGTTTCTGTCACTATAATGAAAGACCTGAGATAATCAACTTATAAAGACAAAAGGTTTATTTATTTTATTTATTTTTTGGGGGGGCAGTATTGGGGCTTGAACTCAGGGCTTGCTAGGCAGGCACTCTACTACTTGAGCCACTCCATCAGCCTTTTCTTGTGTTTGGTATTTTCAGGATAGGGTTTTGAGAACTATTTGCCCAGGCTAGCTTCATCCTCCTGATCTCTGTCTCTTGAGTAACAAAAGTTACAGGTGTGAGCCACTGGTGCCTGGCTGAGAAAGAGTTTATTTGATTTTTTTCTTTTCTGTTTTTGTTTTGTTTTGTTTGATGGTTTGAGCTCAGGGCCTCACGCTTGCTAGGTAGGCACTCTACCATTTGAGTCACTCTGCCAGAAGGGGTTTATTTTGGCTCACAGTTAGGTTCCAGTCCATGGTTGAGTGGCCCACTTTGCTTTGGCTCTGTGGTGAGGTAGCATATCATGGTGGAAGTGCAGGACAGAGCCAAACCACTCATCTCATCACCAGGAAGCAAAACAGAGAGGAAGAGAAAGGGACTGGGACTAGGGTCCCACAACCTTGTTCAAAGGCACATCCCAGTGATCTACAGACCTCCCATTAGGCCTCACCTTTTACAAATTCCACCACCTCCCAGTGCCACGCTGTGAACCAAACTTTTAATACATGAACCTGTGGGGGATGTTCAAGATCCAAACTATAACACACAAGAACCCAATGTACCAGCAAATCCCAGAAGTACCAAGATTAAAGAAGGTCCTCTCCATACCTTAAAAGGCAAGTGTGGAGCCAGGCATGGTGGTACCTGCCTATGATCCCAGCACTGGAGAGATGAAGGAGGGAGATCTCAGTCCATGTCAGACTGAGCTACATAGCAAGACCCTGTCTCAAAAAGTGGGGCGGGTGACTACTAACACTCTGTGTAAAACACTCTTCAAGCCCTCCTTTGGGTTCTCTTTACATGGGCACTGTTCCTTACTCCCCACAACACCATGTTCAGAGTCTTCTACAGGAGCTTGCTGAGGGTTGCTTTTGTATTAAGTCTTGCAAACCCCTTCACTGCAGTCCAGTCTGTGACACCCTTCATGATCCAGAACCCAGTCCAGAAGTGAGTGAATAGTCTCTGCTATGGTGGATAGAACAGTAGCCATCATAGCAGGGACTCCAGTTTATAGGGACCACAGAATTTCTTCACTTAGCTTATAAAAAAAAGCCAGGAATCCTCTCTTCTCCCAGGGCTCCAGGGATCCCCATCTTAAGAATCCCTAGGGAAGGGATGGGTGACTGCTGAGTTATGATAACTGAGAAGTGACAGCTAACAGTAGATCTATCCAGCCCATACTGGGGATGCTGAACAAGTCCTTCATCTACCAAGAACTCCCGAGGGCATCACTGTGTATGAGCCCAGCAGAGTAAATGAGCAGGGGCAGCTCTTAGTAGGGCCCTATCTAGTAGCCCCAGATTATAAGTGAGGAAACTGAGGTCAGGAAGCAAATGGCCCCACAGTGGATGCTCCGATGATGGCAGTGAGCCATCAAAATGGTTGTGGGTCACCCATTCAACCCTACCTTGGGAACACCTGCTACATTCCATTCTACCAACTTAGGAAGAAAAGCAATTCATGATTTTGATGGGGAAATTCTTTTTTATGAAAAATGATTACATAAAAACTTTCTAACTGGCACATGGCTCATGCCTGTAGTAATCCCAGTTACTTGGGAGGCAGTGATAGAAAGGATTGAGGTTCAAAGCCAACCCAGACAAAAAGCTAGTGAGATCCCATCTCATAAGCTAGGCATGGTGGTGTACACTTGCCATCCCAGCTATGCTCGAGGCTTAAATAGGAGGATCTCCATCCAGGCTGGCCTGAGCAAAAAAGCAAGACCCTTGCTTAAAAAAGAATTAAAGCCAAAAGGGCTGGGGCATTGCTTAAGTGGTAGGAGCACCTGCCTAGGAAGCATGAGGTCTCAGTTCAAACCCCAATAATGCCCCCAAACCCCAAAAAGTATATGCTTAGAAAAGTAAGTTTGTTAACCACAAAAATCAATTATGTAGAACAGCTTACTTAAACCAACTGTCAGTAAAATGAGGTATTACCAGTTTACATGTCACACAGGAAGAATATTTAGGACTTAACTTCAAGAGGTGGTACAGAATGAGAATAGACATGGCTCACTGATTCCAAACAGATTGGGCAACCGTGTGGATTATTCAACCATAATAAAGGTGTCAAAGGAAGCCAGCATTTGGAAGCAGGAGAGGACCGACCTGTCCCTCACCCATGGAAGCTGACATCAGGCAGGAGGCCCACCATGCCAGCCCCCAGAATGATGGCAGACCACACACAAGCTGGATGGGCATGACCCTACCTAGGGAGCCACTTCCTAGCCTGGGGCTGAGCACCTGGTTTATGGGGTCTCCCAGGGAGCAGCTTGAGTGGTCAGCAGGCCCAAGAGGACTGCCTAGATTATGTGCCAGTCATACACAGTCCCCTCCATTAGCCCTCGATGACGTTGGGAAAGTCACTTCACCCTCTGAGCATTGACTTCCTCTCCTTCCTTCCTTCCTTCCTTCCTTCCCTCTTTCCTAGCTTCCTAAGTAATGAGTAAAAACTCATTTCAAAAGACCCTAAAGTTCCAAATCCCTAAACAATTTTTATAAAGTTGTGTAGAACCAGCTGGTCCAGTACTACTACATCACCAAGGTACCACCCTCTGGAGAGGATGGCAAACTGCCCTGGACAACTGGAACTCCTAATATAGTGTAGTAAGTCATTAATAATTAATGGTACAATGAGGCTGCATAATAAACAGTAATGAAAAGCATCCGCTTCAGCTGGGGGTCAGGAAGACCCCTGAAGAGTGAGGTCTCTCAGCCATCCTCACAATCATAACAGTGGTGAAGAGGCTGGCTGTGAACTTGTGAGCAGCTCTGCTTCTTAAGGAAGACAGGCAGGGGGAGGATAAGCTGGACCATAGGCCCTTGAATGACTGCAATGTCTTATGCTTATTACTGTATCCTCAACACCTAGCACAGAGCTTTGTACATGGTAGGCAATTAAAAATCTTTGCTAAGTGAAAACAGAAGGGCCCAGCCAGCATATCCGAATGTAAGGAGCATGGATTCTTTGGTGTCCAGGGGCATCTCTGGGCTTGAGTTTAGTGGGTATAATTCAGTTCTTCCTCCATGAACCATTTTCCATCAATTCTTCACTGGCATAAGTAGACTTTCACTGCAGGTCATGTTGGCCATGCCCTAGAACTTGGAGATTCTTGGCATCATCAAAGTCTCATAATCTGTGATGTGCTTGCACATACCATACATCTTCTGGCTTCACAGTGGGAGCCAGGCCTTTTCAACAGGAGCCAAGGTCCCTCCTTGCACTGGGTGTCATCACCCAGCATCCTAAGCGCTCAGGAGACTGCAGCCTCCTGTCTGGGCCCCTCTGCTAAGATCTGATTTTTTCATCATCTGGATAGTCTCAGCGACTTGCAGAAAAGGGCTGAACCAAGCTGACCTTTCTGGAGGTTTGTTTAAAGCAGAACAATGTTTGTCTTGTCCAAACACTATGAATTACTCCAGAGGATCCTGCCCAGTTTTACAATCCAAGGCTACAAATGGCTTACATAAATAGGGACTGATTCCCTCCCCTGTCCCCCTCTGTTCCTCATGGTGCCTCCTCCCCATGCCAGCTTTCTTCCACTCTCCCAGGCCTTTCTTCTGCCTCCTCCCACTCCCCTACTTTGTCTCCTCCCATCCCAACATGGCAAAGGGGCAGGTGCTGGACATTCTGGGCTACAGTTTGCACTTGGGTCATAGGGATCCCCCTATGGCTGGCTGCTGTGTCCCTGGCATAGTTAGGTTGGCCTTGGGCAGCCATTCTGTGTGTGTGTGGCGAGGCGGGGGGAGGAGTATGCAGTGCTGGGTCCAGCTGAGGAAGCATGTTGGTAAGAGGAAGTTCCTAGGTTTGAGGTTCAATGCTAGTCAGCCTGGGGCCCAGGTAAGCCATTTCTCATCTGTCTGGGTGTTCAGCTCACCGACTGCTGCCCTCTCATTGGCTGCACTTTCTGGGGGATCCTGCTGTATCTCTGAGAGGTATACCCCATCCACTATGCCTCCAGTCTGGGGAGGTAACAATAAAGATGGTTGTGCTGATCATATAGGAGCCACAGAGAATAGCCAGGCTCTTGGGCTTGGGAGAGAGGGGGCAGGTGGGGAAAGAGCCAATTTGGGCTGCATTTCCCTAAATATGGTCCCTGTACCACCTGTGTCAATATGTTTGGGAAGCTTGTTTAAAATGCAGCCTTCTGGCTGGGCCCCTTCCCATCCCTAAGGATGCTCTCTCTGGGGGAAGGGTGTGTGGAGGGGTAATGCTCAGAGTATGGGATTCACTACTCTGTCATGAAATCTGCTCTAATCAAAGTCCTCCAGCTATCTGGAGGGCACCAGCAAGGTACTTCAGGTCTCGGTATAGCCACCTGTAGAATGGCTGAACTCTCTCAGCATGACCATACAGTGGTGCTAGAACTTTTACAATGGTTCTAAAATCCCAGCACCATCATCTGTAGAACAGGTCTAAAATCTCAGCATCACAATCTGCACAACAGTTCTAGAAATCTTAGTATTGCCATCTGTACGATGGTTCCAGAATCTCAGCACGGTTGTCTGTGCAATGGCCCGAAAACCCCAGCATTGCCCTCTGTATAACGACTCTGAAGTGTTTGAAAGGTAATCCAGCTCTTAGAAAGCAGGATTCTAGAACCCGGGCGCAGCAAGGGATGGGTGAGCACATCCTGACAGAAAATGTGGGGTCACTAACACTGCCATGAGAGGTGTTGGTGAAGACTTGTGCAAGGAGAGTGTGCCTGCAGGATGGTGGTTGGGGTGTGGGTAAGAAGGGGGACCCTTCTGAGGGCCTGGGCACTTGGGCCAAATGTGATCTCATTGTATCCTTGTTTTGTAAAAGAGGAAACTGAGCTTCAGAAGGGAGGAGTGACTTCCACTCAGAAGTTGGTGAGTGGCATGGGATTCCATCTCTGGACACACCCTGGAGCACCCATCTGGCCTTTCCAGAAACGCCCCTTCCTCCCAGCGCTTTCCTGGCCATTCCAACCTCCCAGAGGAGCCAGGGTTTGACCTCAGAGCCACACCTCATCGGAAGAGTCGCACTAGGTCAAGGACCCAATGCCAAATCTGCCCAGCGAGATGGACACACAATGACCTTTGACAGCAGGAAAACCAAGTTACAGGAGTTTCACTCTGGATGGGGCCAAGCCAGCTCTGCTTACTCCAAGGCTCCCCCAGCACCGCTGGGGGCGTCAGTCAGTGTAAGGTGCACAGGGTTAGGGCTGTGGCTGGAGCACAGGATCCCGTTCCACCAGAGGGCGGGGTGGGGGGGAGGGAGCGCCACCAGGGAAGGGCCCCAGATTCAGGCTCCACAAGTCATTTGAGTGCAACAATGGGGCGATCCCAGGTGGAGAAGCGACCAAAGGATAAAGTCGCTGTCACCTGTTCAGCTGATGTCCCCTGGTGGACCCTATGGTTCGGGCAGGAGTGACAGCAGGAAAGGCACCATGTCACTTTCCAGGCCCGTAGGGCGAAGAAGCAAATATCGCAAAGAACCCAGGATAAAAAGTCGGGGGCTGGTGGGGATCTCACCAGCCGGGCCCTGTTTCCACAATCTACTTATGTGCGTCGCATTCCATTCACAATCTGGGAGACCAAGAATGTAGCTGTGAGACTTCGATCACACTGTGGACTGCTCTGGGCCGCGGGTCCTCCTCTTTTGCTAACCGAGGAGTTTTGGACGAGTGCGCCCGGAGCCCCAGCTCCACTGCCCGCGCCTTAACTTAGCCGCGTCTCTTTCTAGTTTGGCATTTGATTTTCTAATCAATCTCTTTGTCCCAGTGGCCTTAACCTGAGCTTCCCTTTTCCGGGTTTGCCTCGCCCCCTCCTGGGTCCGGCTCTCGTCCGACTTTCCCGTCGAATGCACTGGAGAGAGCGATTCCCCGGGCGCGCAGGCGGAGGCCGGCAGGTCTGCGGCGCGGGCCGGGACTGTATGGAAATGACCAGAGGAGCCGGCGGGCGCGGCGGCGATTTATTCTGGGAGTGACAGCCCCTTTGAGCGCTCGGCGAATGGCGTTTTCTGTCTGTGAAAGCCTTTCTTCCAACCTCTGTTCAGATTAGCCTGGGGGATGAATGCGCCCATTATCCAGCCCGCTGACCATTCTGAAACGCCAAATTAATTACTGAGCGCTGAATCAGGCGCCGGGGCCGGGGCACTGGGAGGTGTGAAAATAGCGAGCGGCTGGAGATGCGGAAGGCAAGGGGCGCAGCGCCGAGAGGGTCGGGCGGGGTGACCCTGGGCGCGGGCGCGGAGGGGTCGGGGCGGGCTCGGCCGGCCGCGGGGCGCGACCTGCTGGCGTGACGGTGAGCCACTGCGGCGGAGCGGTCTGCAAGCGACACGGGCGTACAGGAAGGTGTGGAGCAAGGTCGCGGCCCGGAGCAGGCTGGGGCTCACCGGGATCGCGGCCAGAGCGCGCCAAGTGCGCAGGGTGAGGGGCTGGAGCGCGGCTGTGCGCGCAGAGCCTCGCGCGGGTGCCTGTCTTTCATATATCACTCCGGGTGGTCGCCCCCAGACGGCCAGCTCGCGATTACCCCCGCCATTCCCGCGCAGAGTCTGCGCGCTCAAGCTGCCCTCCTAGGCCATCCAAAAACTTGGGCGCCGCCCTCCGATCGCAGCCTCAGCTAGAGCTTCCCCAACGCGAGGGAGCCGCGGGTCGCTTTCAACGGGCGGCTACTAGGATTCTGCGGGTGGCACTTACCTCCCTGAGACCCCGGGTGGCAGAAAAATCAAGCTCTTCGCGGATCCAGCTGGATTAAGAAGGGCGCAGAGGAGCGCGCGCCCTTCGACTCTTCCCCAAGACTCCGCCAGGTGGTGTCACGCCCGAGTCCTCACCACTCCTCACCCTCCCCGCGGCCACCCTGGTTCCCTGCAGTCATGGCCACAGAACTCCGACGACTCGCTCTCGCCCTGCACGCTGCCACGCCGGCTCCAGTGCAATTGGGAAACGAACAACTATAAATAAATATATATATATATATGTATATATATTACAAAAATACAGGACAGGATGGGTATAATTTGGGACACATGAATGTGCAAGAGAAAGCCACCCATCCCACACACCCTGGCTTTGATTAGCCTGGGAGTTGGAGGAATCTGGTTTTTGGCCAAGTGATGGGAATGGGAGCTGGAGAGCAGAGGAGTAAGAAGTCCATCCAAGGATGTGCCATTATGTCCCCCTATCTTAGGACAAATTCAGCTAACTGGACCACTCACCCTTGAGGTAAGATGGCCAGTTGACACTCCTCCTGCAATCACCATTAAAATGATTGAAGGGGTAAAATAGAGAACAGTCACCACTTAACAATAGGGAATTGGGTCATTCACACTCTTGAAACAGAAGTGTAGAAGGACTGAGGCATAGGGAATGCCACAGATTCAGGTCACCCCTGTGCCTTCTCCAAGCTCTGAGTACCTATGACAGTTCACCTGCGAATCTGGCACCTGAGAACCCTCCACAGAACTCCAGGCTGCTATAAGGAACAGGTTTGCCTGTATAAACTGGGATTCTAGCTTCAAACATTATTAAAATTTTACACCAGGAGTCTTTCTCTATGACTTTTTAAAAAACTTTTGTAGCAACACCTCAAACTGATTTTTATCTGCTTTATTAACTACTTTTTATCAGTCTTTATTGTTTATGACCATTTGTTTTTCTCATTCCTAAATTCCCTATTTTGATTAATTTCTCACACCTCTGAAACGCTACTTTGAGTAACTGTGGGGAAGGGCGTTTGGATGGTGGACTTCACATCTATACATCTCAGAATGTCTTTCTGTTAACTAGCACATAGATGCTAGTTAGATTTAGGATTCTAGGGTCACAACTCTATACTCACAGCTCTGTAAAACAGGGATGCTGCTAGCATGAAACAGGAAAGCCAAGGTGTGGTGCTTACTTTGCACTGTGGCTAAGACATACTGGAGGATCCATGATTTTACTTTCTTAAAAGAAAAAAAAGGTTCTGTTACTACTTTCATTACTAATTGTTCCTTTGAACTTGTCCTTTACTCTTTGTCTTCATCCCTTCTCCTCTAAACTCAATGGGGCAACATGATAGGCGTGGTCCCATCCTGCTCCAATAGTCTGGGAAACCATTTATAATTAAGAAAACAACAACCCCACCACAAGTTTTACAAACCACTTCACAATGATTAGAATGGCTATAATTAAAAAAAGACAAATAAGAACAAATGTTGAGGAGGACATGGAGAAGTTGGAACCCTCACACATTAGTGCTAGGAGTATAAACTGGTGCAGCCAGTGGAAAACAGTGTGGCAAGTCCTCAAAAGGTTAAACATAGAGTTACCATATGACCTGCAAGTCCTCTTTTAGGAGTACACACAAGAGAAATGAAATCATACGTCCACACGAAAACTTGTCCACAGATGTTTATCACAGCATTATTCACAATAACCAAATCCTGGACACAACCCATCAGCTAATGATTAGATAAAGTGTGGCATATCCATACAATGGAATATTATTCAGCGATTAAATGAAGTATTGATACATGCTACAACATGGATGAAACTTCAAAATGTTATGCTAAGTAAAAGAAGCCAGTCACAAAAGGCCACATATTTTATAATGAAATATTCAGAAAAGGCGAATCCATGGAGACAGAAAGTAGATTAGTCATTGCCTAAGGATGAGAAAGGGAGGGGTAGGAGGAGATGGGGAGCGATTGCTAATGGGTATGAGGTTTGTTTTGCAGTGATAATTGTGATGGTGGTTGCACAACTCTGTGAATATACTAAAAACCATTGACTTGTACAGTTTAAATGGATGAGTTCAATGGTATATGGATTATATCTCAATATAGATCCTGTATTTAAAAATACTAGTTTCAGCCAGGCACCCGTGGCTCGTGCCTGCAATCCTAGCTACTGGGGAGGCAGAGGTCAAGAGGATTGTGATTTGAAGCCAGACCTAGGCAAATAGCTCACCAGACCCTATCTCTAAAATACCCAATCCATAAGAAAATGTGGTATTTATACACAATGGAATTTTATGCAGCCATGAAGAAGAACGAAATGTTATCATTCGCTGGTAAATGGATGGAATTGGAGAACATCATTCTGAATGAGGTTAGCCTGGCCCAAAAGACCAAAAATCGTATGTTCTCCCTCATATGTGGACATTAGATCAAGGGCAAACACAACAAGGGATTGGACTTTGATCACATGATAAAGCGAGAGCACACAAGGGAGATATGAGGATAGGTAAGACACCTAAAAAATTAGCTAGCATTTGTTGCCCTTAACGCAGAGAAACAAAAGCAGATACTTTAAAGCAACTGAGGCCAATAGGAAAAGGAGACCAGGAACTAGAGAAAAGGTTAGATTAAAAAGAATTAACCTAGAAGGTAACACACATGCACAGGAAATCAATGCAAGTCAACTCCCTGTATAGCTATCCTTATCTCAACCAGCAAAAACCCTTGGTCCTTCCTATTATTGCTTATACTCTCTCTTCAACAAAATTAGAGATAAGGGCAAAATAGTTTCTGCCGGGTATCGAGGGGGTGGGGGAAGGGGGGAGAAATGACCCAAACATTGTACGCACATATGAATAAAATAAAAAAAATTTTAAAAAGATGTTAGTAAAGACGCTAAAAAAATAAATAAATAAAAATAAAATAAATAAAATGCCCAATCCAAAAAAGGGCTGGCAGGGTTGCTCAAGTGGTAGAGTGCTTACCTAGCAAGCATGAGGTCCTGAGTTCAATTCCTAGTACCACCAAAAAAAAAATACTAGTTCCATTCAATACATATCAAGTCCTGGTCTAATACTGGCTACACAGAAGAGAATATGGTGATGTGGGCTTTTGTGCTCATGAATCTTACAGCATAGTTGGAGGATTTTGCCATTCCAGGAATCCATGATCTACCAAAACAAGCAACACCCTCCTCATATCTTAATACAAAGATCACATGGTCCATACAATAGCAAGACATTTTTTTTTAAAATCTTGCAATGTCCTAATACCTAGGCAATAACTTTCTGCTCTTTATTGCTGTCTTTACAATACTACGGTCCTGAAACAAATGACTGCATGCGGCCCACCTGACTCAGTACCGTCTTTGCCTCTCAGAGCACAGCCTCCCAAGAGGGCAGCTACTTGCAAGCCCAGATGCAAGGAGAGCTGCAGTTGTGGAGCCTGACGCCAGGCTCCAAATCCCAGTCCTGTCTCTCATTAGCTACTTGAACCTAATCAAGCCACTTATCTCCTCTGTGCCTCAGTTTCCTGTGCCCGTGTCATAAAGATTTCGTGAGTATTACGTGTGTTCATGTATGTAAAGCGATGGCAGGTGGTAGCTAGTTGTGCCCATGCGCAAAGGGAGATGCATCTACGGTCTCCCAGATCTGCTACTTCCCCATCGTCCACTAGGCGGCGCAGGCGCACCACTTCAGGCAACAAAAATGGCCCTGGAGCTCTCGCACAGTGAACACTGCGCTTTCACAAAGGATGTACGCGGTTTGCTCACGCTGCAGTTATTGCTCCATCTGTGAGTTAATATACTCATATCACCCACAGTGCAGCAAATTTCCCTAACCAGGTCACTCCCTGGAAAGGTTTTCTTCAATCCAGAGAAACCAGTGTATGTCTACAAACCAAGGGCATAGCCTGGGTAAAACCTCAGCTCCATCCCAGCGTGTGCACTGCCTCCCAACCTGGCGCTGAAACACATTCCTGAGTTTCCCCACGGCGCCTTCTTCCTGTTTATAACAGATATCTTGTTAAACCGTGTTATCATCTCAGAATGAAATTATAGAGGATATAGCCTTCCAATACCCACTATTTCCTCAGTATCAAATAATGCCTTACTAGTACTATAAAGAAGAAAAAGTCACACAGAGGGAAGTCCCATGCATTCTGATGTGGAAATGCTTGGGCCCAACGACGTAAGATGACATAATGAAGAGGACTATCGCTTGCCTAGGTGTGTGGAATGACCCAGAAGGCCACAGGGACAAATGAGCTGTGCTGTACAGGTGATCGAAGCACCTTGAGGGGCATTACCCCAGGCAAAAGGATTTTACAAGTGGTCGATAGTCCTTGATCAAATTGCCTTCCTAGAAATGGTAGTGCATGTAAACGTTGTGAAAGCAAAATGAAACGTTTGTGTTCTTGGACTCTGGGCACCGAGTCCAGGGGACTTTAAAAGTTGTATAGGAAGAGGGACAACTCTTTGTTGTGCATGACTGTCCTCTTCACGCACAGCAGATGCCTGGCACTTCTGGTCCCTGACTACTAAATAGTAGTGGTGACCTCCCCAATCACCTTGAGAGCCAAACCCATGTCCTCACAGTTTCCAACTGAACGGTAATGCATCCCTGTTAACACCTGTAGCCCAGGATCAAAATCACTCAGGGCATGTCTAGCAAAGTTGGCACTTGTTCTGTTCGGGGCTCCACTTGTAAAAAGCATTCGATTTTTTTTCTTTTCCACACAAATACACTTATCTGGGATTCAAGAGGGTTCCAGGAAGATGGGACCTAATAGCTCCTTTCATGTCATCCCATTCTGCAAAACAGGAGGCCAAGAGAGAATGGTCTCACCTGCCAATCTCAAGCCCCATCCAGCAGTCTTTTCCTAAAACCCAACTGGGAAATAAGTCAGCACAGACATTCCAATTTTAGGCACAGGGGCCAAGAACTCTGACCAAACCCTTGGCCCAGGAGAATTCCCTGCAGGATTTTTGTTTGGTGTGTCAGTCTCAAGTTATTCCTGCTGTGCTTCTCAGGGACTGGGCTAGTGAGACCACAGCTCCATGGGATGAACATCTGACATGTTGGCACACACAGGATCAGGATCACTCACTCGGCTCCATTAATCATGTGCACCTCCACCTGCAACAGGGCTTTTTCCGGTCTGTGCATCTGGTCCTTCCTTTCTCATGCACTTACAGCACCTCCCTGCCCCCTTGGCTTGCAGCTTGTTTGTCTTGTGAGGCAGGTATGACAGGACCCCATCCCCTTGCTGGTATTCCTGGAATTGAACTATTTTAGCAAACACAGACTAGAGTATCTCCAGAGCAGAGCAGCTGCATCCTTCTTAACAGTCTGTCACTCTGTCAGTTGTTCTCCCCAGGCCCACTGGTCATCCCCAGCCAGGATTCTGATACCTCAAGAAGGCTGACCCAAGCTCTAGTCTAAAAGGGGCAGCTGAAGGGCCCAGAGCCCATCATCAAACGAAACGGTGGGAAACCCATGACTGTACATTGCTGCCATTCAGCCTCAGTCCTGACAGCTTCTCACCCAGGCATCCATGCACCTGCAGCTCTAAGCCTATGGCATTTATGTAGTGCACAGACATTTATTAACCACCGTTGGTGTGCCAGGCTCAATAGGCACCGTGGGAGCTGGGTAGATGCAGTCTCTGTGCTAATAGGGCTTACAGCCATAGACAGACAGATATTCAATAAACAATAACACAGACGGCTGTGCAACCTCCTCAGGTTTCTCAGGAGCTGCCCCTTAAAGCCCTGGCTGCCCACCAGGCACAGTAGGAATGGGCACAATGGGGACGATGTAACTAATGTACAATATAAGTCTAATCGGAATTGTCACTATGAATCCCCCCTATATAATGAATATTTCCTAATAAAAAATTTATTAAAAAATAGAAGGAAGAAGGGCAGGGACTGAGCAGCAGGCTCAGAATCAGTGCCTGTGGGGTCCTTGTGGGTTCTTCTTGGCCCAACTGACCTGAGGCAGGACTGTTGCTACAGTCAAGAGTTGTACCTCCATGTTAACTGAGGTGTTCCAGGGAAGGTCTGACTGTGGGTGGGAGGGAGGAGGAGGTGTTCTGGGCTCTGAGGTCTCAGGTCTGCCACACACATTCCTCTTTCTGAAACACCAGCATCCAATGCACACTGCAGGGTTCTTCACCTGGATCCCTGGACTTAGACTTTCACTCATCTCCAACTGAAATTGAGCATTGCTTTGAGTAACAATGTATGTAGGCTACAAACCACAGCACTATCAACAAACACTACCTGTGGTAGTGTCTGTCCTAGTCCTCCTCATAGCCTTCCAGGCCTGCCAGACTGGCAATGTTTTCCTCCCAGAGGCCGGCCCTCCTAAGGGTGGGGTGATATTTTCCTTCAACAACCTGGCCTCTGCCTCTGGTCTGGGGGGCCTTTCGGGAGTCCCTGACTGGTTGGGGACATTCATTCTTCCAGTGCCCTTCCTGATGATAGTAGGCACATTAATTTCGCCCTAGTTCCTCCCTAGGGTGGGGACGTCCTGGGGGCATCTGTCATCATCCTTGTGGATTGCCTCTGCCTGGATTAACTTGCTGTCCGGCTAACTGTTTAGCATCTGACTGTCCAGCAAGGGCTACTGCAAGGAGGTCCACTTTCCTTTTCATCTTCCTGTTGGCCTCCTGCTTAGCCTCCTGATCTTGATTGACAAAACCTTTGTGGCCACCTCCAGAAACTGGCTAGCTTTCAAACCAGTGAACCCCTCCAGTTTCTGCAATGTTCTCCTGATGTCTCCCTGGGCCTGGCCAACAATAGCAGTATTTATCATCCACTGCTTTTTAGGGACTTCCAGGTCAAAGGGGATGTACATACAGCAGGCCCTACACAAACGCTCATAGAACTGGCTGGGACTCTCATCTGGCCCTTGGAGGACTTCTGATGTTTTGTTCATATCATGGCCTTTCCCCCTCCTTCCTTCATGCCTCCCAATAATGCCTCCTGATACCGTGCAAGTCGCTGGTAATCTCGGCCATTATTGGGGTCCCAATGGGGTCTTCCTCAGGGAAATAGGCCTGAGTGTATCCTTGGGCTCTTAGAGTGCTCTCAGGGTCATGACCTTTTAGCCACTTTAGAGCTGTCAATGTTATACGGTGCCGCTCTTCAGTATTAAATAAAGTCAGGAGAAGCTGTTGACTGTCCAGGTGGATTTGTGAGTCTGGATGACAGTCTGCGTCAATCAGAGCCTGAGGCTTTTCCATGAAGGAGGTATGATGTTTCCAGTTGAGGAGGTCTGTGATGGTGAAGTGTTAATAGACAAATACCCATCCTCTTCCTTGATTTGGCCTTCCTGGTCATAATACATGGGGCTCTAGGCTTCCCTCAGGGGTGTCTTCAGGACAGCAGGGGTCTAAGGAGAGGAGGGGTCCTCATAGAGACTGGTTAGATGGTCCCGATTGTGTGGGGGATGTGGTGTGAGCACTGGTAGACTCAGAGTGGGTATGGAGTCCATGTGGTTCAGGGAGGTCAGGGAGTCAAGCCCCAGACGCTTCCAAACCAGATTTTACAGGTGTAACTGTCCCTTGAGCTTCCCCATCCAATGTTGGAGGTGGGAGTGTGGAGTGGGTGCTGGTGGCAGAGGTGGATAGAGCAGCACATAGGGTGGTGGTACCTCCTTGGGTTCCTCAGACAGTATAGGCTCCTTTGCTTTCTCCTTACACTTGGAAGCTGTAGCCACCCTAGCTACCATAATTCTACAGGCCTCTTCCAGATGGGGCCTTCATGTGGGCCAGCTGAGGACAGCATCTTGCCACACTCAATATAGGGAAATTGTTCTAGGTGCCTGGCTTTTCCTACAATTACCCTATAAACTTCATTAACCACAGTTTTATCCAGTGACCCTTCCAGGGACCACCTTACACCAACAGTAAACCAATCTACTTCACAAAGGGCCTTAAGCTTGTTAGGAGTTAACTTAACTTCATTGTCTCCATTAAATCCCTTTTTAAAGTTCTTAACCATACACTCCAAGGGAGTGGTTTTACTCTGATTTCTGCCCATCTCCTCCCATTACCAGACAGCAAGACAGACACAAGGGGGAGGGATTTTGGAGGAGCGGTAAGGGTTTTTCACTTACTTTGTCCTTCTCTGGCCACTCCCCTTGTGGAGATTTAGGCATCTCTTTGGCCGTAGTGAGTCTGTATAAACCCAGGACTGGCAGTCCTGTTAGGGCTCACCCTTGACCATAGGAGTTCACCATGGACCATGGATTGGGACTCCTCACTCGCTTTTCAGCTGGGCTGGATCTCAGGCTCACACTTTCACACACTCTCACAAAGTACAGTACTTCTTCCCCAGTCCCTGAACCTGAGAGACACAGTTTCACCACAAAAGGTGGTTACTAGGGGCCTCTGGGAGTTGATCAGTCTCCTCTTCTGGCTCTTGAGGCAGGCCTGAATTTGAACCAAGCTTCTTACCATTCTGAGGGGCAGAGCTCCCCTCGCTGGTTTCTGTACCTCCCTGGGTTCTGTTGTGAATGTGAGGCCTTCATCCCGACTTGTGGGAGGACAAGTTCCTCTGGATCAAGCTGTCCATTGGTGCCTGGCGGGATCTTCTCTGGGCACCCAGCAACAAAGGAGGTGAAAAAAAATTGCAGTTGCTGCAATCTGGCAAACAAGCCCCCAAGAAATGTTATAGGAAATGCGAACAAAAACACAGGACTCTGAGATGAGGAAGAAACTCTTTATTGTGCTGGCATAGACTCAGTGGACTTGTGTCCAAAGGCTGAGCCCAATAACAAAGGGGTCTTATGTTATGAACCCTTGTAAGCAGGTTACAGAGGCAATAAAAAAAAAAAAAAAAACAAGGTTTAACCCATATATGGTTCCATGCAGATCCATAGGCTACTTCACCTTAGTGCTAATGCCCTTCTGCCCCTGGTGCTACATGACCTTCTCCACATTTGGATTCCTTAGGTTTTATCTCTCTGCTTGCCATCCCTTCCCCCCTCCTACTTTATTAGAACACAGGCCTATCTGTTTCTCTTCTGGCCCTCCTCCCTGCTATATTATAGCCACAGAATTCATTTCTGTACAATGATCCATCCTATAGTTTCTCTGCCTCTTCTTTTTAATTTTCTCTGTGAACAATCATAATCTGTGAACAATGACCTCTTTCTTCCTTTACAATGTTTTAAAATTGTACTGCTGTGATCTTACTGCTATGGCTGGGGTCTCTAATGCAGGGGTGAGTAGGAGTGGTGCTATTGCACATTGTTGTCTTGTGCCTGTTGCATTTTTAAATCCTTAAGTTTTACTCCAAACCCACTGCTCTTTATCCCAATTCACACCCTACAACTCTTCCCCTGCTTATTCAAGAACAAAACTTCCATCCCAGACAATCCACCCACTTAAATTATATGATTCAATGTTTTAAATTATATTTAAAGTTGTGCAACCATCATCACATTCAACATTTTCATCACTCCAAAAAGAAACCCCTCTGGGGATATAGCTCAGTGGTAGAGCTCTGGCCTAGCATGTGCAAGGCCCTGGGTTCCATCTCCAGCACCCCTCGACCCCCCTTAAAAAAAGGAATCCCATGTCCATTAGCAATCATTTCCCATTTCCCTCCAACCACCCCACCCCCTGAGCAACCATGTTGACTTTTTGTCTTTATGAATTGTGCATTCTGATCATTTCATACAAACGAAGTCACACAATATGTGTTCTGTTGCAAGAAGCCCTTTTATTTCACCAGAATCATTTTAAGGCTCATCTATGTTGTAGCTTGTACCCAGTTTTAAAGAGGATGCTTCCAATGTCTTCTTATTAAAATTGCTTATTATAGGTATTTTTCAGATACCTTACTTCTAGTCAAGGACATTCTATCCCTAGTTTTCTAGGAATTTTTTTTTTCATGAATTGATAATGTTATCAATTGTCTTCTAAGCATCCAGTCAGATAATTACACGTTAGTTCCTATTTTACACAGACAATATGATGAATGACAACCTGGAATTTTCTACTATCAAATTACCCTCGCATTCCTGGGATAAAACCAAGTGGTCATAATGTATAATTATGTTTTTGATTTCTTAAACTTTTGCATCCAGTTTCACAGATAAGATCAATCTGCAGTTTTCTGCCCTTCTACCATCTTCATCTAGTTTCAATATTAAGGTTATGGTGCCTCATAACATGAACTGGGGACTTTCATTATTTCTTAGATGATACTGGGATTGAATCCAGGGCCTTGCTCTACCACTGAGTTATACAGTGAGACCTATTATATCCCTTTCTTGGGGAGTAGGGAGTCTGAAGTGGTTGTACATGGTTGGTATGATCTGTTCCATGGGCTTTTAGTAGAACTCATCTGTAAAGTGGTCTGGGCCTGTGATTTTTTTTTTAATTACTTCTTCAAAGGCTGGCATGATGGTTCATACCTGTAATCTCAGCTACATGGAGGAATAGGTAGGAGGATTGTGGTCTAGGGCCAGCCTGGGCAAAAATCACCAGATCCTATCTGAAAAATGACTAAAGTAAAAAAAT
Organism: Castor canadensis; assembly: GCF_047511655.1. Classification (NCBI taxonomy): domain Eukaryota; kingdom Metazoa; phylum Chordata; class Mammalia; order Rodentia; family Castoridae; genus Castor; species Castor canadensis. The sequence goes on along the minus strand of NC_133396.1, from coordinate 53,092,078 downwards.
GGCTGGAGGTGTGGCTTAAGTGGTAGAGCTCCTACCTGCTCATTAGACAAGAGGAGGCCTTGAATTCAAACCCCAGTACTGCAAAAAAAAAAAAAAAAAAAAACCTAAAAAACAAAACAAAAGAAAAAAGTACCTCCCATTATTAAATGACTTGAATATGCATTAAGTGTTTTTTCCTAGGGGAAAAAAATTTCCATTTAAGTTTTGAAATTTATTACCATAAAGCTGTTCACAGCCTTATTATTTTCACCATCTCCATTGCATCTGTGCTTATGTCTCCCTTTTTTTCTCTGTTATTTAAATGCTGTTTCTTACCTATCTTGCCAGGTATGTCTGTATTTCCAAACAACCATCTTTTGGCTTTACTTTGTTCTCTATTGACTATTTATTATTTCAGTAGTTTTGGCTTTTATTTTTATTATCTCCCTTCCTCTTTTCTTAGGCAGTACCAGGGTTGAATCCAGAGCCTTGCTCTACCACTGAATCATACCCTGAGACCTTTTATATCCCTTTCTTGAGGAGTAGGGTGAGGACTTGCACCATTTTTACTGCATCCCACAAGTTATGATATGCAATTTTTTATGGTCATTCAGTTATGAGTATTTAAAAAAAAAAAAAACTTCTCATTTGCCTTTCTTTTTTTTTGAACCAGGAAGGGTATTTAGAATTATCCAGTTTTATGAAAATTTGAAAGTTTCTGATTTTGCTTTTGGACATCCAACTTAATGGCACTATGGTCAGAAATTGTAGTCTATATGATATCAGTTCTTTGAAACTTGTTGAGATTTGCCTTGTGGCCTTGCATATTCATTTTAATAATTATTTTGTGTGTGATTCAGAGGAATATGATTTTTTTCAACTATTAGATGTAGAGTTCTAAATATGTTCTTCAAATTCATTCTCTCTCTCTCTCTCTTTTGAGTGGGACTGGGGTTTGAACTTAGGGCTTCACACTTGTAAAGCAGGCTCTCCACACTTGAACCTCACCTTTGGTCCATTTTGGTCTGGTTATTTTGGATATGGGGGGGTCTCAAAAATTATTTTCCCAGGTTGGCCTTGAGCTGTGATCCTCCTGATCTCAGCCTGCCTACTAGCTAGGATTACACACATCAGTCACTGGTACCTGGCTAAACTTTTTTGATCAAAATCTATACCCTCAGTACAGTTTTCAGACAAACTTGTTGAAAGCACCCATAATGACGGTAAGTTTCTTAAATAACCCCATGTAGTGCTATTAATTATGACTTTAAAAATGTTTGCACAGGTTTAGATTTGTTTTATCTGTTGGCAAATTATGCCTATATAGCTATAGGATATTCTCCATCCCCCTTTTTTTGGGAGAGTACCTCGCTATGCTGCCCAGGCTGCCTGGGGCTCTAGCAGCCCTCTGGCCTCAGCCTCTGGAGTGGCTGGGATTAGACACGAGCACTACTGTACCAGCTCAACATCTCTACCTTCACAATACTTATTGCATTAGTCACTTTTGTGGCACTATGATCAAAATACCTGAGAGGACAACTTAAAGGAGGAATGACTTATTTTGGCTCACAGTTTCAGGTCAGCCCTCAGTCTTTTGCTCTGTTGATTCTGGGCCAGGGTGAGGCAGAACATCATGGCAGCAGGAGCCTGTGGGTTTTATAATTTTAGCTCTTACATTAGGTCTTCTAACCATTTTGAGTTAGTTTTTGCATATGGCTCCTGAAAGGAACCCAGTTTCACTTTTTTGCAAATGGAGATTCAGTGGTTTCAGCATTATTTGTGGAAAAGGCAATTCTTTCCTTCTTTGGATTACCTTGACACCCTTGTCAAAAATTGACTATAAAAGTGAGGCTTTAAATCTGTATTCTTAATTTCACCCCATGGTTCTATACATATGTCTACCCTTCTAAGTACTTCACACTTCAATCACTGTACATTTCTGGTAAGACTTGAAATCAGGGAATGTGAGTCTTCCGACTTTGTTCAGCTTTTTCAAGATTGTTTTGGCTATTCTGCCTCCCTCCTGCCCCTTTTTGTTTGCAGTTCTGGGGTTTGAGTTCAGGGTCTCCCTTTTGCTAGGCAGTCACTCTACCACCAGGCCACATTCCTAGCCCTATTTCTTTTTTGCTTTAGTTATTTTTTAGATAGAGTCTCATGTTTTTGCATAGGATGGTCCTAGGACCATAATTCTCCTACCTATGCCTCCCCCATAGCTAGAATTCCAGGCATGTACCACCACACCTGGCTTCTTTTTTAAGGTGGGAATGTCACACTAACTTTTTGCCTAGGCTGGCCTCAAACCACAGTCCTTCTGATCTCTGCCTCCCAAGTAGCTGGGATTACAGATGTGAGCCACATGTCCTTGAATTTCAGAATAGGATTGAAATTATTCATAGCTGTGAGCATCTTTGTTTTACTCCTTGTTTTCACAGGAATGCCTTTGTTATTAAGGAATTTATCTGTTTTTCATTCCAGGTCATCATGAGGTATCATATTTTGTGTTTGATTGAGATAGATATAATTTATCGTGTCAACAAAGTCACCTCATATTCCTAGTCACTAAGAATTCTCATTGGGGGACATCTTATTGGGGGTAATCACACCATTTTTCTCCTGGGTCCTATTCATATGATGAACAACAGTAATAAACTGTTACATTGATTCCTCCTTTTATAAACTAATTGTCTCCCACCCAGTGGGGAAAAACCAGCTCATATTTCACTGGCGCATGTTCCCACCTGTGTAATACAGAACAGATGTCACAGACTGAAAGCCAGTAGGTCATGTCTAGTTTAGCTTTTGAGGGTTTTAAAATACTGTTTTGAATTAGTTGCCAGCATTTAAAAATTAGGAGATTTCTGATAAGAATTCCAGTTTCTAGTTTCTCTTTAAGAATTGTGAGCTCTGGCCACACCAGGCTTGCGTTTCCACAAGACAGCAGAGGGCTGACATTCAGGCCCCAGGGGCCCTCTTTGGAGGTCTCCTTATTTACCTCATTAGCATCCTCTCCATACCCTATTGTCTCCAAATCCTATTTCCCAGACCTCAGGGTCAGGGGTCAGTTGCCAGTTCTTGTATTTGTGCAATTGCTTTTCTTATAATGGAATTAGGTAAAAGTGAAATATTTCTGTAATCACGTCTCTAGAAAGTGTAGAAAAAATAAAAGAGGCCAAGGGGTCTATGTGCTTCAGGAGAAACAGGGTGAGCATATTTCTTGGTGAATGTGAAGAATATTCCTATAGGTTTAATATCCAGAGTGTGTGCTAAAAGAATCAGATGTAAGACATCACCAGAAAAGAAATCACAGGAGAATATGGAAGAGCTGTATTGGGAAAGAAAACCTTATTGATCTGGGATGGGAGGAGGAGGAAATTTCAGCAAGGGTTATTTTTAGGAGGCATTAGAGTATAAACCAAGCTGTTATGAAATGTTGTACTGTATTAAAGGAACACTACGTCATCAATTCTGTCCGTGAGTTTGAACTCCTGACCTGTGGAGATAATTTGACTTTGTGATTTCTGCTCCAGATCCTCCTCAGTTATTTATGGGGGTCCAGCAGTGATTGTGCTGGGGTCAGTTTCCCTGGGCACCTCAGTGTGCAAGGCTTTGCTAATTCAAAGTAATGCCCCCTCCCCTCCCTGTCTATAAGGGGCAGAGCTGGCATGTTCCTACCACCATCCCAGGCCATTGCTCTGTGGCTTTGCCCAGCTCTCAGACCCTGATGGAAACAGATCTTTTTTTCCTTCTCCTTGAAACTCTTTTCCTATAAGGTTCAGATGCCAACCTGTGAAACTCACCTGGGACAGAGGTCAAGGTTGTACCCCCATCAGAAGCAACACCAGGGAATTGGCTTGGGAGGGATGGAGATGCAGGTTGGCCCCACCTCCATCAGTTCCCCCCCACCCCAAGACCATTTAAATATTAAAATGGCAAACCATGAGCAAGACCATAAGCCCCTCATATCATGTTGACATTCTGGGGCCTCCAGTGGAGGCTACTCTTCATCTCACCCCCAGAGCCAGCCAAAAACCCCTCCTCATGAGCCTGACTTCCAGCCAGATCAATGCACCCAACAGTTACACTTGAGATGTGGACTATGTCGGCATCTCTTTAGGCTCATCCAGGATGCTAGCATTCTTTGCACAAGCTCTACTTTGTCACAGAATGTAACTAACATAATAAAAGGCTGGATATAACTTGTACCTGTTTTATTTCAGATTTTTTTATCTGTCTCATAGAGAAGTCTTTCCAAAGTTTGTAAGATTTGCTACTTTAAATTTTTGCTTTTTAAGTTGCAATTTGAAATCATTTTGGAATGACAATAAAGTTGCAAATAGAGAGTCCCCATGAAACATTTACCCAGCTTACCCAAATATTACCATAATGCAAAATATAGTATGATTATTGAAACTAGGAATTTTTTTTTGATAGGACTGAGGTTTGAACTCAGGGCTTCATGCTTACAAAGCAGACATTCTACCACTTGAGCTATCCACCAGTCCATTTTGCTCTGGTTATTTTGGAGATAGGGGTCTCACAAACTTTTGCCTTGAACCATGATCCTCCTTATCTCAGCCTCCCAAGAAGCTAGGATTATAGGAGTGAGCTGCAGGTGTCCAGCTGAAATTAGGAAATTAGTATGGACACAATACTATTGACTAATCAACTTAAGTTTAAATTTAATTTAATTTATTCAGGTTTTGCCAGTGGTCCCACTAAATGTCCTTATTCTGGTCCAGGACCAATGCAAAATCTCTCATTACATTTAAGTGTGTCACAATGTGTGACAACCTCTCAATCTTTATGTGTCCCGACCGTGACACTGTTGAAGAGTCTGTAGAATGATAGTCAGTTTGGGTTAGGCTGGTTTTTCTCAGGATTAGATTGGGGAGAGACATTTTTGGCAGGAACAGCAGAGATGCACCTTTCTCAGTGCACAAGGTGAGTGATGCACTGTCTCCTCTGATGACATTAACTTTCTTCACTTGGCTGAAGCTGTTGCCTGCTTTCTCCACTGTAAAGCTCCAATTTTCCCTCTGTAATGAGGTATTTTATGGGGAACAACTTGCCTAAACAAATATCCCATATGTCTTAGTCTGTCCAGTTGCTATAACAACAATACACAAACTGAGTGGCTGATCAACAAGAAACACTTATTTCTCACAATTCTGGAGGCTGGGAAGTCCAAGATCAAAATGATGGAAGATTCAGTGCCTGGTGCTGGAAACTTGTATGTGTTCTCATATGGTGAGGGGTAAGTAAGTTCCCTTGGGTCTCTTTTGTATGAGGGAGGAGTCCTCATGGTGGAATCACATCTGCAAATACCTCATCTCCTAATACCATCTTAGGGGTTAGTTTTAAACATATATTTTTTGAGAGGATACAAGCATTGGGACCATAGAACCACTGATCATCATACTTAGGTCACCACATCTAGCATCTACCGACAACTCTTGCCTGCAAAAATTATTACTGTGACATTTAACAATTTAACTTATTTATTGGAATAGGGTCATCTTTCCTCTCTCATTTATTTCCTTATTCATTTTTTATGACAATACAAAATCCTAGATATTTATTGTAGTCTATACTCCATGGCTATCATTATCTATTTGTTTCTCAATTTGTTCTGGGTTTGACCATGGGGAGGCCCTCCCTCCTAAGTTGGTCCTTGTGCTCTGTGGGCAAACCTTAGTCATTTCAGCCAAAGAAGGCTTTCATTGCTTTCTAGGACCATGAGATGTTCTAGATTCATCTTGTTCTTTCATTCTCCTGACTCTCTAATCAGCCAGTTCTCCACAGAGCCCTGGTTCCTTTTATGGGAATATGACATTTAGAAACCAAGATTTGGGAGCTTGGAGTGCTCATTACTGGTGGGAAATCATTACTTCTAGTCTCCCTTAACAGACAGAGCTAGGAAGTAAGCATATGTATCTACATCTAGGTGTCTAAATATCTATGTATCTTTTAAAAATCCTGTGTACATACCAATACCTCTGGTTCTAGTGCAACACCACAAGATTCATTCTAGTCTTCCACCTTTCCTTATCTGTCACTTCTTTCACTAACACTGAGACTCTTGGCTCTCATTATTTATATTTACTTCTTTGCCCAATCTTGGTATATTCCTAAAAGAGTTTCAAAATTTCTACCTGCTATGGTTTAGACCTGGAATTCTCTCCAGAGGTTCAGGTATTGAATGCTTGGTACCCAGGGCAGCAGTGTTCAGAGGCAGGGATGTTGAGAGATGATAGGCTCATAAGGGTTCTGATCTCATCAAATGGATTAATCCACCAATAAATCTTGGAGGATCCCTGGAGGTTGACTTTGAAGGGTATATTTTGTCCACATGCTCCCCTGCCTCTTTGCTCGATGCATGAAGTGAGCTTTTCTCCACCATGCCCTGATGCTGTGATGTTTCTGTTCTGCCAAGGCCTAAAAGCAATGAAGCCAGCCAACCATGGACCAAAACCTCTGAAACCATGGTTCAAATAAATCTTTCTTCTTTCAAGTTGTTTTTCTCAAGTATTTCATCACAGTGACGGAAAAGCTAAGTTACTAACCATACCCCTATGAGAAATAGATTTCTCGAGTCTTCCCTCATCAAGCATCAATACCATCTCAATGCGGTCCAGTTCTTGTTGTCTTTCACCCTGCAGAGTGGAGTCAAAATATGGTTTTCCTAAGTTACTTGGGTTAGTTCTGTTTGTCTGTACCCTCCTTAGAATGTCATTAATTTGTAACAGAGTTAGGTTCCTTTATGGTCCATTTTGGGTTCCCACCACATCCTGATTGATTTTAATTGACTATTTTTAGGAGAGACAGGGATATTAGAACCAGTCCCATGGTTCTAAAAGTCAGAAAAGCTGGGCGCTGGTGGCTCACATCTGTAATCCTAGCTACTCAGGAGGCAGAGATCAGGAAGATCACGGTTCTAAGCCAGCCCAGGCAAATAGTTCCCAAACAAGGACTGGTGTGGAGTGGCTCAAGGTGTAATCCCTGAGTTCAAACCCTGGTACTGCAAAAAAAAAAAAAAAAGTCAGGACAATACAAACAAGCATATTCAGCTAACTGTCGTTTCTCCCATCTTTTCTATTCCCATTCCTATTTCCTCTTTTTTTCCCCCATGTTATCCCATTGACCCACTGTAGGTAACTAATCTCATTAATTTTTTGGCTTTTCTTCTTGCATTTCTTTTTGCAAAAATGAGCAAAGACATGTGTATATTCTTATATCCCTTCCTTTTTACATGAAAGGACGCATACTTTATTCTTCATTGTAGTATTTTTTTAAAACACAGTACAAGTTTTGATAGTAGTCATTCATGTAACTATCAGCACATGGAACCTTCCAAGAGAGAAATTCTTTGATAATTTCAGATGTATATTTATTTATTTACTTATGTATTTTAATGGAACTGGGTTTGAACTCCAGGCTTTGTGCTTGTCATGCAGGCACTCTACCACTTGAGCCATACCTCCAGTCTATTTTTGCTGTGGTTATTTTGGAAATGGGTTCTTGGGAACTATTTGCCTGGGCTGGCCTCCAGTGGTGATCCTCCTGATCTTAGCCTCCCAAGTAGCTAGGATTACAGGTGCTGAGCCACTGGTGCCTGCCTCAGATGTGTCTTTTTTTGTTGGTGGTGGTATTTAGGTTTGAACTCAGGGTGTCATGCTTGGTAGGATGGCGCTGTACCACTTTGAACCACTCCAACAACTTTTTTTAAAAGTCAACTTAATCTGTTACACGTATTTATGCGGGATGCCCCCAAATATCATTGAAAACATGAATGAGAAATATTTAAAACATTTTTCTTCTTTTTGTGAAAATACAATTTAAAGGATACTAATTTTCTCTGATCATGTCCAGTTCTGTTGAAAGTCTAACTCTTTCTGTTGTCATATCTCCAATTTCTCTGTTTCCCCGTCTTTACCGGGAGGGAGTCTGTATTTACCCAGGAATATCAGTTAAGGCTGTTCTCCTGACCATTGCGAATGCACAGTAAATAATCAGTCAGGTAAACAAGCGGAGAGAGGCAGTGTAAGCAGAGAGGTCCAAGTGTGGACGGCACGCAGGTGTGACTGCCCAATTTCCCCAAGTTTTATGCACTACGATATAACTTACAAAGAGCAGAATCTGTAAACTTTAAAGTCAACATCTGCAATAGTTTGGATGGTGTTTGTCCCTCCAGGTTCATCTGTTGGAAGCTTGGTCCTCCTTCCCCGAAGCCTCCCCCTGCCCCACCCACCCCTCCCGCATGGCCCCAAACGCTCTTGGTCTCCTCCCCCTCCTCCCGGGCTGACCATCGCCTTACTGCTCGGTGCTGATGTCCCTCCAGCCCTCGCCGCACATGGCCAGAGCTGGTCCTCCCTAGGGCTGGCGGCTCCGGACCAAGCCCTCACCTGGCTGACGCAGCCCGGCCACCATGTGGCTGGAGAGGCCGGCCAGACGGCTAGCCCCGCCCACTCTACTCTGGCCCCGCCCCAGCACAAGCCCCGCCCCGATTAAGCCCCGCCCCAGCCCTCTGGAGTTGCTGAGGCTGGGCAGATGCCGCGACTCGCTGCCCGGCTCCAGCCAGGGCGCAGCGGCCCGGTAGTCACCCGAGCTGCAAGGAGTCGCCGCTGGAGAGGGGCTCGGCGCCCGGCGGGGACTGCAGGTGTATGGCTGGGCGGGTGCCGAGGGCACGCGTCGGAGCTCACGGCACAGCCCGAGCAGCTTGGGGACCCGTCGTGGGGGGCAGTGGGTTCTGAGAGCCACCGCTGCAGCGAGTTGGCTGGACTGCCTGCCGTCTTCAAGTTCTAAGGTCCACCGCGGGGCACCCGGTCCTCAACCCTACGTTGCAGTGCCCCCTAGCTGACACCTGAGAGTTATCTTTGATTCTTGTCTCAGCAGTCAGTCACTGAGTCCCTGAGTCCTTACTTGAATGCCTTCAGCCATGGGAAGGTGGTGCAGCTCACCCCAAGTGTCGCCCTCATAAGGATGCTGATCACTCATCCACTTTATATCCAGAGGAAATGACCAAGGAGGTGATGACATGATTTGCAATGATTAGAGAAGTAGTCGTTGTTACCTAAGAAGAGGAGACAGGGGAGAAGCAATGCCCGTCTTCGGGTATTTGAAGGGGAGCCTCCTTAGAGCTTAGAGGAATTCAGAACCGATTGCATTGTGACACCGAGTTCCCCATTGGAAGAAATATTCTGGACAAATGTGTGTCAGACACTGTGGAAACACAGTTGTGAGAACAGAATCTGAGCTTGCTCAAGTTCTCCATTCACAGTGAGGGTTGTCTGACTGGCTGGATAAAATTTGATTGTTCTGTAAATATGATTTCAAGTTAAGTTCAGTGGCCTCGAATCCTTTCTCTAATCCCTTCTCTGAGAAGGGATGGAGTGTGTGAGCTGCTCTGTCACAGGGCTGGGTTGCCAAGGCCTGCAGGTCATGAGGCAAAAATACTGGTTTGTGTGAGAGGTTTACTATGAAGTGTAAAGGAAGAAAAAAAAAAAAAGATAAGGGTGTGGTCCTTTAAAGCACTTGGTTATAAAAATCTCCTACTTGACCACCGAGCATCACACCTGTTATCCCAGTATTCAGGAGTCTGGGCCAGGAGGATTGTGAGTTCAAAGCCAGCCTGGGCTACATAGCACCACTGTCTCAAGAAAAAAAAAGGAACAAAAAAGAAAAGAGAACACATTTCTGAACTGGCAAGGCTAAGGAACTCAGGCCCAACATGTGTGACATACTTTGGGTTGTGTCAAAAGGTTGTTCTAGAAGGTTCCTGAGCCAGCAGAAGGAGGTGGTGGGGACTTGGAGAGCTGTCAGAAGCAAGCCCTCAAGCCTGGACCACGTGTTGACATTGGTATGATGGATACAGAAAGAAGTGCCACCAACTTCCTATTTCTCTCATTCAGTCCCTGGCCCAGGGCACCATGTATGACAGCCAATGTTGCCCTCTGTGATGTCTGTGGCTGGTGGAGGCTCTTCAGAGGCCTAAGCTCAACTATGCTGGCTCTCTAGGGAGCACTGAAGGGCTTGGATTGGGGGGTAGGCATCGTGATAATGACTAGGGGTCTATCTTGGGTCCAGAACTCAGTCTCCTCAGAAACTCCTACTCCCCCACCCCAATCCAGTGTTTCCAAAATGGGGGATTATTTCTCATTAACTGCAGGACTCCTAAAGGCAAGAACATTACTTTCACTAAGGCATTTGATATTATTTAAGGAGGGAAAGTTTTGTAACACCCATAATTCTCATGATACCTTCTTATTGGCCAGTAAGAAATTATCTCTAATTCATTCACTAAAGCATCTCTCACCTTTAGCTTCAGTGGCTGGCCAAACCTGTGTGCTCCGAAGAGTGCCTGGACTTTAAATAACAGAGTCATTTAAACAAGACAGAATTTATTTCTCTCTCAGATAATGGTCTAAGCATAAGCAACTCACATTTTAAATGACAGCCTCACAGGTCAGGAGCAAAGGATCCTTCTATCTTGTTCTGCCTTCCTCAACACATAGCTTTCATCTCATGGTCCATGCTGGCTGCTCTAGAAATTGCCATCACAACTGCATTGCAGCTATCAAGAGGAGAAAAAGGAAGGGGAACGCATGTGTTTTCTTGTTAAAAGCACCCATATTCCAGTGGCCACGTTTAGTTATAAGAGAGACTAGGAAACATAATCTAAAAGTTATTACCATAGAAAAAGGAGAGTGGACTATGCAAGGACAATTAGGAGTCTTATACACTTTGAACTCTACTGTTTGAGGTCTTTGTGATTTTTACAGTCATATAAACATTCTTTATTCCAGAGCCAGGTGCCAGTGGCTCACACCTGTAATCCTAGTTACTTGTGAGGCTGAGATAGGGAGGATCGTGGTTCAAGGTCAGTCCAAGCAAAAAGTAAGCAAGACCCCAGCTCAACCAATAGTTGGATGCAGTGGTACGTGTCTATCGTCCCAAGCTATGTGGAAGACTGAGATTAGAACAATCACAGTTTCAGGCCAGCCTGGGCAAAAAAGTTGATAAGTCCCATCTCCATGGAAAAAAGCTGTGCATGGTGGCATACACTTGTCACCCCAGCAAAGGCAGGAAGCATAAATCATGGGCCAGGCTGGCCTGGGCAAAAATAAGACCTATCTCCAAAATAATCAGAGCAAAAAGGGCTGGAGCCATGGCTCAGATTTTAGAGTGCTTGTCTAGTAAGTGAGTTAAAACCCCAGTACCACCTACATATATATTGGTAATATACATATATATATAGGTCATATATATATATATATATATATATATATATATATATATATCTGCTGTAGAGTAAACTTGTTTTCTAAGCCTTATTGAAAACCATAATAAAAAATGCCATGCTTTACTAAAAGGTGGAATCATCTGGTGTCCAATGATGGACAAATGGATAAAGAAAAAAGTGTATGTCCATACAATGGAATATTCATCAGCCTTAAGAAGGAATGAAGTCCTGACATGTGCTACAACACAGGTGAGCCTTGAAGACGTTGTGCCGGTGAGATAAGCCACACAGTCGGTCACTACTTGATTCCATGTATGCAAGGTAGCCACAGTATTGAACTCACAGGGACAGAAAATAGCTTAGGGGTTACCAGGGGCTGGAGGAGGGGAGTTGGTGTTTACTGGGTAGAGTTTGAGTTTGGGAAGATGAAAAAGTTCCATGGGTGGATGGTGGGGATGCTCCAGTCACAACAGTGTGAGTGTGCTTAACACCACTGAACTACATATTAAAAAATGGTTAAGTTAGTAAAATTTAGCAGTTTTTAATGGTGTCATATAAGGGACCAACAGCAGAGGTCTCTGGCATTTTAGCAGCGATGTCCCCGTGGAGAGAGCTACTCAGAGCCCTCTGGGTGAGCTATTAAAGCCAGTGATGAAGCCAGCTCTCTGTAGTGCCCTTCAGCGTACAGTTTTTACCTTGTCATGAGAATATAGCAAGACTTGCTAAAATTCAGGCATGCTATTTTTGTGGCATTTTCTTTTATTACCTGTTTAGTATTGAGCCTGTGGGTCCCTTGTAGCCAGGGGCAGTCCCTGGATACGTTCCTCAGTACTCACAATCTGCCTGTAAATGATATGTGGAGAACATTGCAGGGTTGGTGGCCTCAGAGGTGCAGTTTACAGATTCTACTCTTGACTCTTTCTCTGTTCCCCACATGAGGACACCCGTTTCCAATCTGTCTGTGTTTTTCTCTGTCTTTGTCTTTCTCTTACACATCTTTCATTTTCTCCAATTTTACAGAGTATTGGTACCAGTTCCCTTTCACAACCCCAGGTTTCTTTATGACTCTGGGACACATTTGTCCTCATCTACAATCCAGAGCTCATTTAAGCAGCAGGGGCTGGGGGTATGGCTCAGTTGTAGAGCACTTACCCAGCACATGCAAGGTCCTGGGTTCAATCCCCAGCATAGGAGAAAATAGAGAAGAGCAGCAAGGCTATCTTTCACTGTCCTATCAGACCCTCCCCTCCAGTCTGCCTCTCACCCCATGTCTGGTGGGATCATCTAAATCCCCAAGGCAAGGTATCATTCTCATTCATCACGTAAGCCCTCACGCACTTAGCTTGGCATAGGAAGCCATTCATGGTCAGTAGACTACCCGAGTCAGGACAGCTTCATCCCCCAGCATACCCCTTGTCACACATTATTCTCCAGTAGGACTGAATGGCTGACAGTTCTTTAAAGGAACCATGCTGTCTCATGCCTGTTCCCTCTGTCCACTTCCAACACCATGCTTGGATCTCACTCAGCCCCACTCCTCCTTCCTGAAAATTATCCAGGAGTCCCCCTTCTGGAGAAGCTTGGCCAGGGGACATTGTCCCTCCTCCAAGTTCCTATTGCACCTGCCTATAGTAACCTCCACTAGAACACACAACCTTCTGGGCCATTTCTAGTTTGGAGGCTGTTTTGAAGCTGCTTCCCTGCACTTTCTGGAGCATGACTGAGGGGGGCACATTGGCCCTTTTACATTCTTCTTTCTTTCCTCTCCCATGACACTCTGTGACTGTACCTTTGGTTTTAATTTTCAGTTTTCGTTCCCCACAAAGCCATCCACTCTGATTCCCAGCCTCTTGAAAATCTGCTTCCTCAAAATCTGTGACTTGTGCCTGACTATGTCTAGCATTTCCTTCCATGATGACTCCAGACTTTGGGGTGATATGGCCATTTTCTCCCCATTTTCCTCTCACTTCTGTTTTATAAACTTTGTGTTGTTCTTAGTGAGAATTAAAGAGAGAAGAATAGTTTTCTGTGAGCTTCCAAGAGATGAGCGGATCAGGGGGCAAAGATTAGTGTAAGAGTCTGGTTTTAACCTCTCAGCTGCTGCTATCCAGCTGAAGCTCCCTGCCATCCTAGACCTTGGCTCTAGGTCAACTTTATAAACCAGGTGAGTAAAGCAGCATCCTCAGTTTCTACATGCTTCTCTCTTCTTTTGCTTTCCTTCCAACTTCCTATCATTCACTCATTCACTTGTTCACTCAGCACAAGTGCCAGGCACTCTTCTGAGCCCTTGTGGAGCTTACATTCTAAAGGGGCTATAAGTGAGTGACAGAGAGCAAGCACAATACAAAAGTAAAATGTGTAGCGTGTCAGTTGATGATGGAGTTGTGGAAAAAAGTGACAGATATGGGACTTGCCAGGAGTCCTTATTAAGAACATAACATAAAGACTGGCAAGTGGAGAGTGAGCCAAGCAGACATCTAGGAAAAGGACCTTCCACGCAGAGGAAGAGCAAGTGCAAAGGTCCAGGAGGAGCAGTCAAAGACCCAGATGGAGGGTATGGAGCTCTGGTACCAGGGTCTCATCCCCTAGGATGTGATATGAATCTGGATGGAGGAAGACCTGTAGGTTTGTTAGGGCAGAAGCCCATGGAGCTGGTGTTCAATCAAATGCTGCACCCAGTGCTAGCTCCCAGGCAGATCTCTTGTGTCCTGGCTGGGCTTCCTGGCTGAGTGGAGTCCAGGGCCTGCCTATAGTGTGTGTTCCTGCCCTCCCTTCAAAATAAGGGAGGTGAGCTAGTCTTGGCAGCAAGGAAGACTTGTGGGCCCATGAGTCTACTCCACAGCGTGGCTGCCTATACTCCAGTCCCACACCCTTCCTGGGGAGGGAGAGCCTCTTCCACACCCTGCCTGTTTCAAGCTTATTCATTTGCTGTGACTTGCTGGACCTTTATCTGTTAACCTCAAAGCAGAAAGTTGTGGAGTGCACACATAAGAGAATAGGCACCTAGCTCAGTGTCTAGGTGAGGTCTCTGGATATGATCACCTGTGTGTAGCTAAGATGAGGCTCCTGTGCCTATGGTAGCCAGATATAGGAGGGTCCCCAGGGTTGTGTTTGAGCAAGCTGAGTAACTGTCCTGGTACTTCTCTTAGGATCATGCATGTTCCTGCCATGGCCAGGTGCCTTGAAGCCTGGAGACAGGTGTGGGGAGTAGGTTGGGCTCGAGAGTAGTCTCATATTCCCATGTCACCGTCATTAGGTTCTCTGTCTCATCATTCCAGAATAAAATCTTGGAAAGCTGGTACCTGAAGGAACTTTATTCATGAATTAGTCTGGTATGCCCCCTTTCCAAATGAGATCCGTGGGGACTGGGATTGGTATGTCACCAGGCACACAGCAGATGCTCAGAAAGAATGTGTTCCCTGAGCCATAGCAGACAATATGAGGTTGTCAATTCGCTATGTGTCATAACCATATGGTCAGGTTAGAAAATGCCCTTGGTTTTCAGAGATGTATTCCATTGCATGAGATTAAACTACATAAATTCACTAATGTCTTGTCATGTTTAATGTGGTCTAATCTAATACAGGTGCACGCTGCATAGCAACACTTCCATCAACAATGGAACACATATATGGTTGTGGTCCCATAAGATTATAACAGAGCTAAAAACTGCCTATCACCTATTAACATTGTAGTACAATGCATTATTTGTGTGCCTGTAAAGACTTTGGTGTACACAGACCTACTCCACTGCTAGTGGCTTAAAGGATAGTATATGTAATCACGCTTGATAATGGCAATAAACGACAAGGTTACTGGCTTATGCACTTACTATACTATACTTTTTGTTATAATTTTGGAGTGTACTCCTTCGACTTATAAGAGTTTGCCATATGTAATGTAAGTATGTCATGTTACACCAACAGCAGCTTCCTACATCTTGTGTTTATGCAAATACACTCTGTGATATTTGTAGAAGGACCAAATTGCCTAATAAAGCAGTTCCAGACTGTATCCTGTTATTAAGTAACGCATGACTGTATTTAGGAAGAATGTCTGCAACTTGCAACTTACTACCAGTGTGTGTGTGTGTGTGTGTGTGTGTGTGTGTGTGTGTGTGTGTGTGTGTGTGTGTCTGCCATGAGGATCAGTCTACCCAGCAGGGGGAGCTGCCAAATAGGAAAAAAGACTAAAGATATAATGAGTCTTCAAAATGTTCTTCCATCTTCCTTTTGTCCTTCCAGCCAAAGGTCCCCACAGCCTACTCTGGCTCTGCCTCTTGGCTTGCTCAGACCTCTGTTACAATTCAATACAGGGATTGCAGGCAACCCCTAACCTGGCAGTCTGGCAGAGAAGGTGGCTGTTTTCTCAGTCTGAGGGCATCAGAATGAGGGGCTCTGGTTGCAGGTGGAATAGAGAGCAGGCATGTGTGGGGGAAGAAGTGCTCTCCAGGGGCGGAGTTATTTCTGAATGGAATTAGTCAGGCAGGGCAGGGTGTGGCTTCCTGGGCAGGCAATGAGGTGAGGAGAAGGGCTGGAGGTCCTGGGCTCACTGAGTGAATCCTAAGCCCCAGCCTGGGTCTGTGCACCTCTTAGGAACTTTTGACAGAGCTTAGGACCTTAAGAGACCATCTGCAATGAAAAGGGAGAAACTATGGGATGGGGACCCTTGTGGGTAGGTTCACAGGGGAACTGGCCTCTGCTTGAGCTTTTAGCTCCCTGTCTCTAAGTGTCACAAACTGACTGAATCTTTCTGCTCTACCCAGATAGAAATCATAGCTAGGTGAACAGAAGCTCCTTTCATTTGACACAGGGATGCAGGGTTCCATGTCCGTTTCACGTCTGTTCTTTTTCCTGATTGCCTCCATCAGCAGCTCCATCAGTTTTGCCCCAGGTAACTTCAGCTGCTCCTTTGCTGCATTTTCACCTCTACCACCCTTAATCCGTTCATTGGGCACAGAGACAAGCCCTACCTCTGCTTCTCTGGGCAACAGATGCTCCCACCCCTGTACTGCTGTTGCTCATGCTGGGATGGTTGTCTTTATCTCTGCCACCAGGACACTGAAGCCCTTCCTGTGACTATGGTGGGGGCCATTTGCTGGCTCTGCTGTTCTTTTCTTTGTGTTACCAGCTCAGATTCTCTACTTACTAGTGACCAGAGGCAAAAGTAGGCAAGGTGATGGCAAAAGTCTTTATTGGACCTGCTGTTGCAATACTAGGGGGCAGTGTAGGGGTGCGTCTCATGGCTGTTCACCAACTCAGCTGAGCATCCTGCTTCTATAGACAGAAGGGGAGAAGGAGGTTGACAGGGTGCCTGCACCAATCATGCCATTTCCCTCCTGTAAATGAAGGATTGTGTTTGCACCAACCATGGCACCGTCCCATCATAATAGTCCCTTATGCAAATGAAGAACTGTGGTTGCACCAGTCACAGGCCTTCTGCTGGGCTACCAGCAAGCGCTCCCCCTCTGGCCTGGGTGGAAGTGACTGCTGGTTATCTAGAGTTCATCAATGCTTGTGAGGTGGCAACAAGCCTAGTGCACACTGCTTGCTGGCGCAGTGTCTTCAGGAGCCAGAGTGCTGCTTAGAATTCAAAGCAACTGGTGCTGGCATGAGGTAGTCCAGCTGCCTGGCCTACAGTCCTTCACTCAAGGCAGCCAGGGCCCTGGGGAAGGGTCTGTCTAACAGATATGAATTAAGGAGTCAACCCTCCCCAACATCTCAGCACATTTAGGAGAAAAACTTTTAAAGGGGTGCTTACAACAAAAGCATTTACAGTGCTTTTTTTTTTTTTTTGTGGTAGTGGGGTTTGAATTTATAGCCTTTGGCTTGCCACACACACTCACTGCCACTTCAACCACACCCCCAGCCCTTTTTGCTTTCATTATTTTTCAAATAGGGTCTTGTCTTGCTTTTATGCCCTGGCTGGCCTGGACTATGATCCTCCTATTTATGGTTCCCATGTAGTTGAGATTACAGGTGTATACCACTGTGCCTAGTTTTTTATTGGTTGAGATAGGGTTTTACAGACTTCTTTGCCCAGGCTGACCTTGAACTCCTATCCTCCTGATCTCTGCCTCCCAAATAACTAGGATTATAGGTATGAGCCACCATGCCTGGATTACTTTTTTTGGTTGGTAGTGGGGTTTGAATTTAGGGTCTTGCAATTGCCAGGCTGGTGCTCTACCACTTGAACCATGCCCCAGCCCTACAATTAACAATGCTTACCTCCTGTCCCTGTGCCCCAGAGAGAGATGGGTCTCTAACATCTATTTTCACAAAGAAGCCAGAACCCTCCGGGTCTTCCTGGAGTTCCTATATTCATCTGAATGGAAATTCTTGGAGAATGCAGACAGACCTGGGGCAGTCCACACATGTAACCCTTTGGAGAGGGTTTTCTAAGGATAAAGGTACCTTTTCATTTCCCCTGCCTTACTGCAGCACCTTGGTGCCTGCATTGATGTGGCAGGATGGATTTAAGGAAGAGAGGAGATGGTCCTGTCCCAAACAGACTCTTCCTGGCTGTGTCTCAGAAATACAGCAGGTAGGAGATGGGAACGGTGGTCATTTTGTGTATTGGATCTTCAGGAAAGTGCCAGAAGGTGTGTGCTGCTGCTTCCTGAACCAACCTGTGGCGTTTCCCTGGGTCCCACTCTTTCAGGGCTGAGCCTTGGGATGGCCATGGTTGGCTGACTCAAGCCTTCTTGCCCTAATAGGCCACTATGGAGAGGCCCACCTCTCACTTCTATGGTTGAAGAAACCGAGGTCCAGAGAGGTTATGTAGCTTCACTCATTGTTCCCCACTCTCCAAGGAGGGCTCAGGCAATGAGAAAGGCAGTGGTCCCTAGCAGGAGAGGTTCTGCCACAGCCAAGCTGCTTGTCTTGTGGCCCCTCCCTGCTGAACTCTGCCGTGGATTCCCATCCATTGGTGGGGCTTGGCACCACACCTTCACCTGGGCTCCCTCTGCTAGGGGAGCCAGAATTAGGAACTGCCCTTCTGAAGTCATACGAGAAGTCTGATATGAGAGATTAGAAATTCCCCGCACCTCTCTCTGTCCAGAGAGAGGTAGGACACATGAGACAATGCCGAGGCTGGGACTTGCAGGAGAATTGAAACATACTGTATTTAGACAGCTCCCCAGACAGAAGCAGACTGGGGAACTTCAGGCTAGGGAAGGATAGTGGTAGGACGGTGACTGCTTCTCCCCGCAGGATACAGTGAGCATCAACAGATGACAAAAGACCCCAGGAGAAAGAGGGTCCTCCCTGTCTTCTGGATCACATTCCTATTCCTTGGTGCTGCATGGTCTTAGAAGCAGATTCTCACCCAGGGCCATGAACTTGGTTGGGGACCATGTGACATCATTATTTTCACTTACTGCTAACTCAAGTTTAGCGTTTCCTTCCATTATGAATGTAGGTAACAAACCACAGTCATATCAGTACCGTGACTTTGTCACCAACGGAAATCCAGATGTGTTTGTTTCACTTTACAGACATCTCAAATGACATTTATGCTTTTTTAATATTTCAAAGTGATTATAGTAATTAACTCATTGCTGGGTTCTGTTATTTAATGTGTTAACCAAAAGGTCATACGTTACCGTTATAAGTCTGATTATACAAAAATAGTTTGACAATTGCATTTCAGTGTGATCCATTTCCTTTGCAATCTTATGTAATTTATTTCATCATTTAAAATAGTATTCTGAAGAAGGATGTGTAGACTTCTTCAGATTGCTGTAGAGGCTCATGGCACAAAAATGATCAGGAATGCCTATGACTGGAGCAGGGAGGTTAAGAGTTCTAGGTACCTGACAGCCAAGGAGCATTGGTGTTAGGCAGACCTGAGTTAGCATCTTTGGTCCAAATGGCTGCAGGTACTGACAAAGTGACTCTATCCCTCAGAGCCATGGTTTCCTTATGTGTAAGATGGAGATGAAGAATGCCCACCTTTAAGTGCCTGCCTGGTTCATCACCTGCAGGCATGGGAGGTCCCTCCCAGGTGGGAGCTGGTGGCTGTGCAGCAGTTTATTTAAGCCAAGGAGACTCAAGCAGAAGTCTTTTCTAATATAGAAGAAACTCCAGGCTTCTTTTATGTCTTACTGTCCTTCATGTGGAAGGGTAAACTTGAACCGTACCTGGATAATCTTTTTCTTTTGCTCTGGGCTGGGAGCAGGCTTTCCTCAGGCATGAATTTTGGTTCATAAATTCACTTATTTAAGAAATATTTGGCATGTGCATACAATGGAATATTATCCAGTCATGGAAAGGAATAAGTACTATTCCATGTAACAACATGGATCAACCTAGAAAATATATGCTAAAGTGAAAAAGCCAAATGCAAAGGACCACACATTGTATGATTATTTATATCCAGAATAAGCAAATCCATAATGATAGAAAGTAGATTTGTGGTTGACAGAGGATAGGGAATTGGGAGAATGTGTATTGACTGCTAACAGGAACAGGGTTCTTTTTGGAGTAGTGGAAATGCTGTAAGATTACACATAGTGGTAGTTACATGGTGTACTGCATGCACTGCAAACCCCTGAAGTGTATATCTTTAAATGTTGACTTTTATATTATGTGAGTTATATCTGAATAAAAAAGAAAATATCCATACCCATCCCGTGGATAGTAAAAGATAAAGAGCCAAGTATCGGTAGCTCATGCCTGTAATCCTAGCTACTTCGGAGGCTGAGATCAAGGGGGTCACAGTTCAAGGCCATCTCAGGCAAATAGTTTGGGAGACTCTGTCTCCAAAATAACCAGAGCATAATGGACTGGAGATGTGGCTCAAGCAGTAAAGTGCTTGCTTTGTAAGCTTGAAGCCCTGAGTTCAAACCCCAGTCCCACACACACACAAAAAAAGGACTATAATGAACAACTGTATACTTATAAATTTGATAGCTTAGGTGAAATGGGCCAATTCCTTATTTCTACTGAAACTCACACAAGGAGAACTAAATCACTCAAATAGGCCTCTATTAAATAAAGTGAGTCAAATAGTTAGTAACCACCCAAAACAGAAGGTTTCAGACCCGGATGGTTTCACCAGTGAATTCTAACAAACATTTAAGGAAAAATAATCCCAACACACTGAAATCTATTCCAGAAAATAGATGATGAGGGAATGCTTCCTAGCTCATTTTAAGAGGTCAGCATTACCCTAATAATGAAACCAGACCAAGATATGACAAGAAGGAAAAACTGCAGATCAGTATAACTTGTGCACATGGATGTAAAGATCCTCGACAAAATGACAGCAAATTGAACCTAAGAATGTATAAAAAGAACTATTCATGACAACTGGGTATACAGGTTTATTTAACATTTGAAAGCCAATTAATGTAGGCTGTGACATCAAAGGGCTAAAGAAGAAAAATCATATGGTCATATCAATAGATGCAGAAAAAACTTGACAAAATCCAACACCCATTTGTGGTAAACATTCTCATCAAATTAGGAATAGAGAAGAACTTCCTCAACTTGACAAAGAACATCTGCAAAGAAACTGTAGCTAACATCATCTTAATTCAAGAAACTAGCTGCTTGCCCACTGAGATCAAGAGCAAGTTAAGGATGTTCCCTGTCACCACTCCTATTCAGCATCTTAGTAGAAGTCCTAGCTACTGCAAAAAGACAAGAAAAGGAAATAATAGGAATATAGGATGGGAAGGAAGACTTAAAACTGTTTTAGTTCATAGAAGACATGTCTATGTATAAAATTCCAAGAATTGACAATAACAACAACAATAAAATTCCCGGAACTAATAAGTAATTGTAGCAAGATTGCAGGACACAAGGTTAATATACAAAAGTCAATTGCTCTCCTGTATACCAGCAAAGGATAATTAGAATTTGAAATTTAAAAAATGTAATGCCACTATTTTATACAAAGGTATAATCTAACAAACTATGTCAAGATTTATATGTAAAACCCCCAAACTGATTAAAGAAATTTAAGGAAATTTAAATTCATGGCTAGCTACTCCATGTTCATGGATAGGAAGATTCATTATTGTTAAAATGCCAGTTCTTCCCAACTTGACCTATGGCTTCAGTGCAATCCCCACAAAAATCCAACAAGTTACTTTGTGGATACTGACAAACTTATTTTAAAGTTTATATGGAAAGGAAAAGACCTAGAATAGAGACCATAATATCGAAGGAGAAAAAAGTCAGAAGATGACACTATTGATTTTAAGACGAAATATAAACCTTTAGTAATCAAAACGGTAGGATATTGGAGAAAGAATAGATGAATGGATCTGCAGAACAGAATAGAGAGTCCAGAAATGAACTCACACAAATATAAAGACAACTGCTCTTTGACAAAGGAACAAAGAAAGTTTACTGGAGAAAAGAAATGTTTTCTAAAAGATTTCTAAAATAAATGAACATCCACATGACAAAAGGTGAAACTAGGTACAAATCCTACAATTTTCACATAAAAAAACCATAGACCTAAAAAGCAAAGCACAAAATACAAAACAAAATTTCTAGAAGGTAACACAGGAGAAAATCTAGATAACCTTGTGTTTGGCAATGAATTTTTAACTTATGTTTTAAAGACTTTACTGTGAGACATGATGGAAAAATCTTACAGGTGATAGAAAACACAGCTATGATGAGTGATTTCTCATCTAATCTTAAAACTTTAGTACCTGCCAGCTAATGTTGAAGCTGACGTTCTTTCCTTTCTCTCGCTCTCTTTCAACAAAATCCAGACCAAGCTCTTCATAATCCTTTTCCAGGGCAGGCATGTCTTCACAGGCCTCAGGAAACTCCTTCTTCCATCCCCTCACCCACATACCAGTGAACAAAGGCACGCTTGGCATATATCAGGTCAAACTTGTGGTCCAGGTAAGCCCAGGCTGCAGCAACAGCAGTGGTGTTACTCACATGCACACAGCTCACTGCACCTCACCAGCTGAGCATACCACAGTGGGAGACTGGTAATCGATGCCAACCTCAAAGCCAGGGGACACCAATCCACAAACCAAGTGCCAGGCTTGGTCTTGATGGTGGCAGTGGCAGCACTGACATCTTTGGGAACCATGTCACTTTGTAGAACAGGCAGCAAGCCATGTATTTACTGTGGCAAGAATCACGTTTCACCATCTGGTTGGCTGTCTCAAAGCAAGCACTGGTGATCTCTGCTACAGTAAGCTGCTCGGGCTTTCTCAGCAGAGATGACAGGGATGTATATATAGCCAGAGGGAAGTGGATGTGGGGATAGGGCACCAAGTTGGCCTGGAATTCTGTCAGATCAGCATTCAGGGCTCCTGAAGGAAGTGGTAACAGAAGACAGGATCTGGTTAACAAGGTGGTTGAGGGTAGTGTAGGTGGGGGCACTCAATATTGAGGTTTCTTGATAGATGTCATCGATGGCCTCATTGTCTACCATGAAGCTTCAATCAGAGTGTTCCAGGGTGGTACAGGTGTTGAGGATTGAGCTATGAGGCTCAGTGACAGCTGTGGAAACCTGGGGACTGAGCAAATGGAGAATTGCAGCTTGGATTCCTTGCTGTAATTATCAGAGACATTCCATCCACAGAGAGCTGAGCCCAGAGCTGGTGCCCCACCAAAGCTGTGGAAAATCCCAAGGTCCTGCAGACCTGTGCACTGGTCAGTCAAGATGAGGCCAGTGTTCTCCTTGCCACAGACATAGTCGTTGGTAGCATCTCCCTTGCTTGGGTTGAGCTGCTCAGGGCAGAAGAGCTGGCTATAGGTGCCTGTGTGAATTTCACCCATTCCAGGTCTACAAATGCTGTGGTGGGCAGCAGTTTGCCAGTGCTTGCCAGTGCTGCCTCACTGAAGAAGGCACTGAAGGAGCCATCTCCTCCTCCAGCCTTCTTGTCATTTGGGCATCTGGTCATTGAGTTGGATGCTGTGTTCCAAGTCACCGAGCTCCCAGCAGGCACTGCTAGTCTGGACACCACCTGTTCATGTGGAGATGAACTCCTACATGATGGCTGTGAGTTAGAAGGCAAAGGTGACAGAAGCAGACTCAGGGTCCTGTTACCATCAGCAGCCAGCTGACTGGCAAGTAGTACAACTTGGCCATTTTTAGATGCAATGCCAAAAGCAAGATCCAGGAAAGATAAGTCTGCTAAGTTGGATGTGATGGAAATTTAAAACCTCTATTCCTGTGAAAGACACTGGTAGGAGCCAGGCACTGGTGGCTCACACCTGTAATCCTAGCCACTCAGGAGGCAGAGATCAGGAGGATCATGGTTCAAAATCAGCCCCATACAAATAGTTGGTGAGACACCATCTTGAAAAAATCCAATACAAAAGAGGTGGCAGCATGGCTCAAATGGTAAGAGGACCTGCATAGCAAGTGTGAGGCCCTAAGTTCAAACCCCAGTCCCCCACAAAAAAATAATAATTAAAAAAAAGACACTGGCAAGAGAATGAAATGTCAAGTTACAGACTGGGAAAAAATATTTGCACAACACATACTTGGCAAAGGACTTGCGTCCAAAATATACAAAAAACTCTTACAACTAATAATAGCAAAAAGCAGGTAACAATAAGAATAACCAACTCACCAAAGAAGATACAAGAATGGAAAATAAGCACACTTAGGCCAGGCACAGTGGCTCACATCTGTAATCCCAGCTACTTGAAAGGTGGAGATCAGGAGGATCGTAATTTGGGGCCAGCCTGGGCAAAAAGCAAACCACATATCAACAAATAAACTGGTCATGGGGGATTACATATCTGTAATTCCAGTTATGCTGCAGACATAGGTTGGATGATAGGAGTCCCAGACCACCAGGGCAAGAAAAGCAAGACCTTATCTGAAAAATAACCTAAAGAAAAGACACCAAGAGTATGGCTCAAATGGTAGAATGCTTGTCTATCAAGTGCAAGGTTCAGAGTTCAAACTCCAGTATCACTGGGCAGGGAGGGGAAAAAGAAAAAAAGCACATTTAATCAAATTTAATGTGGTTTGTCCTTAGGGAATTGCAAATTTAAAAAGAATGAAAAACCAGTACATGCCTATTAGACTGGCTGAAATCTGAAACCCTGACATCAAGTGCTGTTGAGGGCTCAGGACAACAGAAACTCATTCATTACAAAATGGTACAGCCACTTTGGAAAACAGTTTGATAATTTCTTACAAAACTAAACATAATCTTGCTATATGATCCAACAATTATGCTCTTGGGTATTTACCCAAATGAATTGAAAACTTATGTCCACACAGAATCTACACATAAATGTTTATAGCAGTATTATTCATAATTGCCCCAAACTGGCAGCAACCAACATGTCTTTCAAAGGGTGAATGGATAAACAAATTGACATAACCTTCTTATCATTTACTCAGTGATAAAAAGAAATGAGCTATCAAGCCATGAAAAAAACACGAGGGAATCTTAAAGGCAGGATGCTAAGTGAAAGAAGCCAGTCTGAATAGGCTACTACATAGTGTGTGATTCCCGCTATGTGACATTCTGAAAAAGGCCAAACTATGGAGGCAGTAAAAGTCCAGTGACTAAGCGAGGTTGGAGGGAAAGTGATGAACAGAGTGCAGGGGACTTTCAGAGCAGTGACAATGTTCTGTGTGAGACTGTACTAGTGTATGGTCACATTCCATAGACCTGTACGTCTTAATGCAAACTGTGGAGCTTAGTTGATACAAATGTATGGCCATCAGTCCAACAGTTGTCACAATGTAGCACACTGTTATTAATAATAGAAGAAACTGTGGGTAGGTGGAGGAGGAGAGGGAGTCTATGGGAAGCCCATACTTTCTGTTCAGTATTTCTGTAAACCTAAAAATTCTTTAAGAATTAAGGTCATACACTCTTGGGGATATACACAAAAGACTGTGACACAGGTTACTCCAGAGGCACCTGCACACCCATGTTTATTGCCGCACTATTCACAATAGCCAAGTTATGGAAACAGCCAAGATGCCCCACCACTGATGATGGATTAAGAAAATGTGGTATCTATACACAATGGAATTCTATGCAGCCATGAAGAAGAACGAAATGTTATCATTCGCTGGTAAATGGATGGAATTGGAGAACATCATTCTGAGTGAGGTTAGCCTGGCCCAAAAGACCAAAAATCGTATGTTCTCCCTCATATGTGGACATTAGATCAAGGGCAAACACAACAAGGGGATTGGACTATGAGCACATGATAAAAGCAAGAGCACACAAGTAAGGGGTGAGGATAGGTAAGACACCTAAAAAAACTAGCTAGCATTTGTTGCCCTTAACGCAGAGAAACTAAAGCAGGTACCTTAAAGCAACTGAGGGCAATAGGAAAAGGGGACAAGGAACTAGAGAAAAGGTTAGATCAAAAATCAAAAAGAATTAACCTAGAAGGTAACACCCACGCACAGGAAATCAATGTGAGTCAATGCCCTGTATAGCTACCAGCAAAAACCCTTGTTCCTTCCTATTATTGCTTATACTCTCTCTACAACAAAATTAGAAATAAGGGCAAAATAGTTTCTGCTGGGTATTGGGGGGGGGAGAGGGAGGAGGCGGAGTGGGTGGTAAGGGAGGGGGTGGGGGCAGGGGGGAGAAATGAACCAAGCCTTATATGCACATATGAATAATAAAAGAAAAAGGAAAAAAAAAGAATTAAGGTCATAAAAAAGAAATAAGCACTTATCTTCTTACATCAACTGAATTCCATCTGGGGGCTGCATTCTGACAGGGGCTCAGAGCCGTTCCGTTCCCTTTTTCACCACAAAACTTACTCAGCCTTCCTAGCACGGGGATGGGGTGAGGGAAGACAACAGGTAAGAAAGCAAAATTAATTG
This sequence comes from Castor canadensis, assembly GCF_047511655.1. Classification (NCBI taxonomy): domain Eukaryota; kingdom Metazoa; phylum Chordata; class Mammalia; order Rodentia; family Castoridae; genus Castor; species Castor canadensis. The sequence continues at coordinate 53,066,061 of NC_133396.1, read as the reverse complement.
CACTGAAACCATCCTGTGTTCACATCCTGGGCTCAGGAGCAGCTCCCAGGAAGCTTGGGCTCTGACCTGAAACTCTTCCTTTGGCCTCTGGCAGAGGAAATGCAGGAGGTAGCTGGTCCCCCAGGCAACGGGCCCACGCTGTGGGTGGCCAAAAATAAACTTGGTCATCACCTCTGCAGACTGACTCCCAGGGCGTTACATGGATGTGATTTCCCCTGGTGGCCAAGGAACTCCCCCTTGCTCATGTGGTCATACCATCATGGGCTCCCATGTGGATGGGCTTTGGTTACACGATTGTGTAACTGTCCAGAAGGATCTGTCAGGCCCCAAGCTGGGCGCTGGGGTTGGAGTCACGAGTGTGATAGACCAGCCACTGTCCTCAGCGCTGAAAGCCCAGTGCAGGAAGCAGGCAGTGACAATGCAGACACTGGGGAAGCAGAGAGGCTGTGGCAGCTGGGAGGCCAGGTGAAGCCAGTCCAGCCTGGGGTCAGAAGACCTTTCTTGAGGAGGTGACCTGTAAACAAGATGGAAAAACGTATACTGGGTTCCAGATCAGAAGCAGGGAAAGGTGGAGAAATGTTGCAGGCAAAGGAAACGAGATGAAGCTGTGACACTGCAGGGAGGAAGGACCCAGACCTCTCAGGACTTGTAATCTGTGTTAGGACTTTGTCCCAGGCAACAGAAAACCACAGAAAAAGGTTAAGGGGCCTGGGAGTCATCACTCCTTATCTGGTAGCAGAACCCCAGGTGCTCAAGTCCCTTTCTATAAAATGGTGTGGTATTGCATCTAATCTACATACATTTCTACCATCTACTTTAATTCTCTATATTGTTGGGGCCAGCTTGGCTGTTTTCCTGGGATTCACTGTGTCTGGAAGTCACCTTGGTTTCTCCACTCTGAGTCTACAGGCAACTTTCTGCTAGCTCTGCAAAGTTGCAAGCCTCCAGCTAGCTCTGCAGTGTTTTCTGTAACTGTGACCACATTCTGTAGGGGGTTAGGGGACAAACTCTGTAAGTATGTAACCCAGCTCCTGACACAAATGGGGGCTCCAGGCTTTGAGAAATTATCTCCCCTGAATCCACTAGTGTAATAAACTCCCTGCTCCCTGTGAAAATGGTCTCTGTGACTTTGTTTCCCTTGCTGTTTCCCGCAACAAGATTACTGGTAATACTAATACAATGTGAATGCTATAGAAATAGTTGTTACACTGTATTTTCTTTCTTTTTTTTTTTAGGAATTAATGACAAAGAAAAGGTCTATACATATTCAGTATAGATGTAATCTTTTCTGAATATACTTTGTCCACACTTGGTTAAATCCTGTGGATACAGAGCCCACTGTGTGGGGAGCTGATATAATCAGATATGCATTTTTTGGGACAGCCATGCATAACATGGTGTGTTTGTTGTGTACCCAAATGTGTAAGTACATGTGTGAGTATACACATGTGCTTAAAAAGACCAAAAGGATAACAGACTAAACCAAGAGGGAGAATGAGTCTGTGTTTGAAAACAGAAAAGGGCTAGAAGCCTGGTTTAAGTCGTAGAGCATCTGCCTAACAAATGTGAGGCCCTGAGTCCAAACCCCAGTACCACAAAACAACAACAACAACAACAAAAAAAAAAAAAAAAAAAAAGAGGGAGGAAATGAAAATAAGTAGTTAGGCTAGGAAAAACTTTTAAGACTTAACTGTATACTTAGGTTGCAAAAAGAATCTTTGGGAAAATTTTTATTCAGGTATGATTTACATTTGGTGAAATGTAAAATTTTCTCATACAGTTTGATACGTTATAAAAAATATATACACTAACATAACTCATATTCCTGTCAAGATGCAGAGTATTTCTAACATTCTAGAAATTTCCTCATGCCTGATCCCAGTCAGTTCTCTCTGTGTATTCCAGAGGTGATCACCACTTGGATTTGTGTCTCTACATGTTAGTTTTGTCTTTTCCAAAACTTCCTGTACGTGGAGCCACAGAGCGTCTGTCCTTTTGTGTCTGCTTTCATTCATACGCCATGATTTTGGTTTTCATCTGAGCGGTTACATGCATTAGTAGTTTGTTCTTTACATTCCTTGTATTGCTCAGTGATAATCCATTGTGTGACCAAACAGATATTTATATCATTCTTTACTGATGGGTCAGGTTGGTTTGAGTGTGAGACAATTATGAATAAAACTGCTGTGAATAAGTCTTTTTTGTCAGCATATGGTTTCATTTATTTTTGGAGAGAGAATGGAATAATTGGGTCAAAAGTGTAAGTAATTGTTTAATTTTGTGAAACTGACAAATCCAATTTTCAGTGTTGAACCATTTCACAATTCCATCAACAATGTATAATGGCTCCATTTCCTTTCTGACTTGGTATTGTCAGTCTTTTTATTTTAGATATTCTAGTGCCAGGTCATAAACCTGCATGTTTTTAAATCTGCATTTCCTGATGACTATGATGATTAGAATATTCAAATATGCTTATTGGCCACTTGTATATTTTTTGTGAAGTATCTGTTCAATTCTAGGATATAAATCATTTGTATAACACATGTATTGTACATGTATATAATGAACATTTTCTTCTAGTTCGTGGGGTTGTTTTCTTTTTGCTTTATGGTATCTTTCAAAGAGCAGAAGTTTAAAATTTGGTGAAAACTAACTTACCAATTTTTTCTTTTGTGTTTCATCTTTTTTTTTTTCCCAATACTTTGGATTTGAACTCAGTTCCTCATGATTCCTATGCAAGTACCATGTCACTTAAGCCATGCCACGAGCTCCTGTGTTTCACCCTTTTTGTATCCTGAGAAGTCATTGCCTCATGAAGGTATTTTCTTGTGCTTTTTTTCTAGGAGCTCTGTACTTTTGCCCTTTTAATCTAGAACTATAGACCATCAAATTGATATTTCATGTGTGTGACATGTGGGTTAAGGAAAGTTCTCTTCCTTCCATATGGATATTCAGTTGTTCCAGGACCATTTGACAAAAGACTTTCTTCCTGTTAGAATTGTCTTGGTGCCTTTGTTAAAAATCAATGAGCTAAGTTAGTGGTGACTTATTTACAAACCCTTGGGCTGTATATTGATCTATCTGCCTTTATATTGTTGATACCATGTTATCTTGATTACTATTGCTTCAGAGCAAATCTGAAGACAGAGCAAACAGCATGAATTTTCCAACTTTGTCATTCTTTTAAAACGGTTAGCTGTTCTAAGTCTTTGGCATTTCCATATACATTTTAGGATCAACTAGTCCAGTTCTGTCTCTCCTTCCTTCCTTTTCCTTTTCTTCTTCTTCTTCTTCCTTCCTCCTTCTTCTTCTCTTCCTTCCTTCCTTCCTTCTTTCTTCTCTTCCCTCCTCCCTCCCTTCCTTCCTCTCCTCCTCCTCCTCTTCTTCCTCCTCCTTCTTCTTCTTCCTGCTGTCTGCTGTGAATATCACATTGAATCTGTAGCTCAATGTTGGTATTAGGTAGTTGACCTAATACCAATATTGAATTTTCTGACTCATGAACATGATACATCTCTCCACTTATTCTTTACCTTAGCAATGTTTTGTAGGTTTTTTTGGTTTTTTTTTTTTTTTTGGTGGCACTGGGGTTTGAACTCAGGGCCTCACGCTTGCTGGACAGGCACTGTACTTCTCGAGCCACTCCACTGGACTATTTTTTTGTATTGGATTTTTTGAGATAGGGTCTCATGAACTGTTTGCTTGGTACTGGTTTTGAACCTGATCTGTGCCTCCTGAGTAGTAAGGATTACCAGTGTGCTATTGTGAATTATATTTAAAATTTTTTCATTTACATGTAATTATTAACATATAGAAATATAATTGATGTTTTATATTTACTTTATATCCTGTAACCTTGATCAATTCACTTGTGGTGGTTTTTAACAGACTCCTCAGGACTCTGTGTATACACAATCGTGGCATCTGAGAATAAACATTGTCATACTTTCTCCTTTCTACTGTGTATGTTTTTAGTGTTGCCTGTGGCAATGGCTATGACCACCAGTTGAATGTTGAATAGAAGTTTGAGAGCAGATATTTTTGCTTTGTTCCCAATAGTAGGGGGAAAGCATTCAGTTGTCACCTTTAAAGTATGCTGTTAACTATAGATTTTTTCATAGATGACCTTTATCAGTTTAAAGGAATTCCCTTTGATTTCTAGCTAGAAATGTGTGTTGGATTCTTTCTCCACTCTTTTTTGGGACACTAATTACCTATCTGGTAGATCTTTTGATTGTGTCTAGAAGTCACTGAGGCTCTGTTCATACTTTTAAAGTCTTCATTTTTGGTACTTTAGTGTGAGTGATTTCTGCTGCTTTACACTTAAGTTCACCAATCTTTTTGAAGTATCCAGTCTGTTCACTCCATCCAATGAATTTTCTTTTCAGAGTCTGTTTTCTAAGTTCTAGATTTCCATTTGGTTCTTTTTTAAGTCTCCATTTCTCAGCTAGAATTCCTCTGTTAACTTACCATATCCATTTTTCCTTGAAATACTTTAACATATTTATAATAAATGTTTTAACATTTTTGTCTGCTAATTCCAACATACCTTCAAGCTTTGAGCTTGTTTTTACTGAATTATTTCTCTAGTAGTGACATGCGTTTTCTCCATCTTCACCAGTCACGTAATTTTTTTGGGGTGGTACTGAGTCACACCTTGAGCCACACCTGCAGTCTATTTTGTTCTGGTTATTTTGTAGGGGGGGGGTCTCATGAACTCTTTGCCTGGGCTGGCCTTGAGCTGTGACCCGCCCCCCCTCGGCATCTCAGCCTCTCAAGTAGCTGGGATTACAGGCATGAGCACAGCTGTCAAGTCATTTTTAGAATGTATTCTGAGTATTGTGGTTGCCATGCTGTTGACTATCTGGATTTTATTGTTTTCAATTAGGAATGTTGATTTTTATTCTGGCAGGAAGTTCATATATCGATGGAAGACATGGTCCGTTCAAGTGTTTCTTAAGCTTAGGATATGTGCAGCATTGTCTATACTCAAGAGCTAGAGCTGCCTTTCTAGAGTGCAGTTCAACCCCCATGATATTCAGTGATGTTCTCCCACTCTGGCTAATTGGAAATCCAATGGTTTTCAACACTGTGCAACTTCTATTATTTTGAGGGGGGGGGGCAGGGGACAGGAGTGGTTTGAACTCAGGGCCTTGCTCTTGCCAGGCAGCTGCTCTACCACTTGAACCATGACTCCAGACCTACTGTGCAACTTCTAGAATCTCCATTTGACTCAAAGTCTTCAAAGAAGCTATTTCTGCAGGCTTCACAAGGTCTTGTCCCATGTATGCAGTTTAGAACTCAAAGCCTGGAGCAATCCCCTGTGGATTTCTAGAGCTCTTCTTCACATTTCCCTCTTTTCCAATTCCCTGACCCACAAAATTCCAGCCATCTCAGGATCTCCAAGCTCAACTTTCTGTCTCCCCATCTCAGAAAGACCTCAGTACTCAACGAGGGTTCTGTCTCTGTGTCCATGCTCTGGAAAGTAAGTGTCTCCCATCAGAAAGCCAGAGAGATCACAAGCTCACTCACCATGTGTATTTCCCTTCTCTCCAAGGTGTCAGTTCTGGGCTGCCTGGTGACCAAGTCTAGGACCACCTGCTTCAGATGTTTCAGCTCATCTTACAGTTACTTATGGATGGGGACATGGTACAGATTCCCTCATATCTGCTGGCAAAAGTTCTCCTTCTAGATAGACTCTTGGGTATGGCCTCTCTCATAAGATCAATATATTTAAGTATGGCCTATGTGACTTGTAAAAATAAAGAGTTTTTAGAAGGATAGAAATCAGAATATTGACAGTGGTTATTCTGGATGGGTTTAAAACTTATATTTTTGACATTTTAAGGCTTATCTGTTCAAGGTTTAAATTTTACTTTGTGGTTGTTTTAGTCTTTTATGGTGCTAAAGATTGAACCAAAGACCATATGCATACTGGGCAAATACTCTACCACTGAGCTACACTCCTGGCTTGAATTTTTAGTCTTTTTTTTTAATTTTGAGAACATTGTACGTCCATATGTAGTTATAAGAAACAATAAAGATCTCATTTACATGTACCCCCCCTCCCCCGCCAACCAATTTACTGCAATGGTAACTACTTGCAAAACTACAGTGCAGTATCACAGCCAAGATTTTTTTTCCTTTTTCTTTTATTATTCATATGTGCATACAAGGCTTGGTTCATTTCTCCCCCCTGCCCCCACCCCCTCCCTTACCACCCACTCCGCCCCCTCTCTCTCCCCCCCCAATACCCAGCAGAAACTATTTTGCCCTTATTTCTAATTTTGTTGTAGAGAGAGTATAAGCAATAACAGGAAGGAACAAGGGTTTTTGCTGGTTGAGATAAGGATAGCTATACAGGGCATTGACTCACATTGATTTCCTGTGCGTGGGTATTACCTTCTAGGTTAATTCTTTTTGATCTAACCTTTTCTCTAGTTCCTGTTCCCCTTTTCCTATTGGCCTCAGTTGCTTTTAAGGTATCTGCTTTAGTTTCTCTGCGTTGAGGGCAACAAATGCTAGCTAATTTTTTAGGTGTCTTACCTATCCTCACTCCTCCCTTGTGTGCTCTCGCTTTTATCATGTGCTCAAAGTCCAATCCCCTTGTTGTGTTTGCCCTTGATCTAATGTCCACATATGAGGGAGAACATACGATTTTTGGTCTTTTGGGCCAGGCTAACCTCACTCAGAATGATGTTCTCCAGTTCCATCCATTTACCTGCGAATGATAACATTTCGTTCTTCTTCATGGCTGCATAAAATTCCATTGTGTATAAATACCACATTTTCTTAATCCATTCGTCAGTGGTGGGGCATCTTGGCTGTTTCCATAACTTGGCTATTGTGAATAGTGCTGCAATAAACATGGGTGTGCAGTTGCCTCTGGAGTAACCTGTGTCACAGTCTTTTGGGTATATCCCAAGAGTGGTATTGCTGGATCAAATGGTAGATCAATGTCTAGCTTTTTAAGTAGCCTACAAATTTTTTTCCAGAGTGGTTGTACTAGTCTACATTCCCACCAACAGTGTAAGAGGATTCCTTTTTCTCTGCATCCTCGCCAACACCTGTTGTTGGTGGTGTTGCTGATGATGGCTATTCTAACAGGGGTGAGGTGGAATCTTAGTGTGGTTTTAATTTGCATTTCCTTTATTGCTAGAGATGGTGAGCATTTTTTCATGTGTTTTTTGGCCATTTGAATTTCTTCTTTTGAGAAAGTTCTGTTTAGTTCACTTGCCCATTTCTTTATTGGTTCATTAGTTTTGGGAGAATTTAGTTTTTTAAGTTCCCTATATATTCTGGTTTTCAGTCCTTTGTCTGATGTATAGCTGGCAAATATTTTCTCCCACTCTGTGGATGTTCTCTTCAGTTTAGAGACCATTTCTTTTGATGAACAGAAGCTTTTTAGCTTTATGAGGTCCCATTTATCTATGCTATCTCTTAGTTGCTGTGCTGCTGGGGTTTCGTTGAGAAAGTTCTTACATATACCTACTAACTCCAGAGTATTTCCTACTGTTTCCTGTATCAACTTTAGAGTTTGGGGTCTGATATTAAGATCCTTGATCCATTTTGAGTTAATATTGGTATAGGTTGATATACATGGATCTAGTTTCAGTTTTTTGCAGACTGCTAACCAGTTTTCCCAGCAGTTTTTGTTGAAGAGGCTGCTATTTCTCCATCGTATATTTTTAGCTCCTTTGTCAAAGACAAGTTGGTTATAGTTGTGTGGCTTCATATCTGGGTCCTCTATTCTGTTCCACTGGTCTTCATGTCTGTTTTTGTGCCAGTACCATGCTGTTTTTATTGTTATTGCTTTGTAATATAGTTTGAAGTCAGGTATCGTGATACCGCCTGCATTGTTCTTTTGACTGAGTATTGCCTTGGCTATTCGTGGCCTCTTGTGTTTCCATATAAATTTAACGGTAGATTTTTCAATCTCTTTAATGAATGTCATTGGAATTTTGATGGGAATTGCATTAAACATGTAGATTACTTTTGGGAGTATTGACATTTTTACTATATTGATTCTACCAATCCATGAGCATGGGAGATCTCTCCACTTTCTATAGTCTTCCTCAATCTCCTTCTTCAGAAGTGTATAGTTTTCCTTGTAGAGGTCTTTTACATCTTTTATTAGGGTTACACCTAGGTATTTGATTTTTTTTGAGGCTATTGTAAATGGAATTGTTTTCATACATTCTTTTTCCGTTTGCTCATTGTTAGTGTATGGAAATGCTAATGATTTTTCTATGTTGATTTTATATCCTGCTACCTTGCTGTAGCTATTGATGATGTCTAGAAGCTTCTGAGTAGAGTTTTTTGGGTCTTTAAGGTATAGGATCATGTCATCTGCAAATAGGGATATTTTGACAGTTTCTTTACCTATTTGTATTCCTTTTATTCCTTCTTCTTGCCTAATTGCTCTGGCTAGGAATTCCAGTACTATGTTGAATAGGAGTGGAGATAGTGGGCATCCTTGTCTGGTTCCTGATTTTAGAGGGAATGGTTTCAGTTTTTCTCTGTTAAGTATAATGCTGGCTGTAGGTTTGTCATATATAGCTTTTATAATGTTGAGGTACTTTCCTTCTATTCTAGTTTTCTTAGAGCTTTTATCATGAAATGGTGTTGGATCTTATCAAAGGCTTTTTCTGCATCTATTGAGATGATCAAGTGGTTTTGTGTTTGCTTCTGTTAATGTGGTTTATTACGTTTATTGATTTCGTATGTTGAACCATTCCTGCATTACTGGGATGAAGCCTACTTGGTCGTGGTGAGTAATCTTTTGATGTGTTGTTGAATTCAGTTTGCCATTATTTTGTTGAGGATTTTTGTGTCAATGTTCATTAAGGAGATTGGCCTATAGTTCTCCTTTTTGGAGGTGTATTTGCCTGGTTTTGGGATAAATGTAATACTGGCTTCATAAACTGTTCAGCAGTTTTCCTTCCCTTTCTATTTCATGGAACAGTTTAAGGAGGGTTGGTATCAGTTCTTCTTTAAATGTCTGATAGAATTCAGCAGAGAATCCATCAGGTCCTGGACTTTTCTTTTTGGGGAGACTCTTGATTGCTGCTTCAATTTCATTTTGTGTTGTAGATCTATTCAGGTGATTAATTTCCTCTTGGTTCAGTTTTGGATGATCATATGTATCTAGAAATCTGTCCGTTTCTTTAAGATTTTCAAATTTATTTGAATATAGGTTCTCAAAGTAGTCTCTGATGATTTCCTGGACTTCCATGGTATTTGTTGTTATCTCCCCTTTTGCATTCCTGATTCTACTAATTTGGGTTTTTTCTCTCCTCATTTTAGTCAGGTTTGCCAGGGGTCTATAGATCTTGTTTATTTTTTCAAAGAACCAACTTTTTGTTTCATTAATTCTTTGTATGGTTTTTTTGGTTTCTATTTCATTGATTTCAGCTCTTATTTTTATTATTTCTCTCCTTCTATTTGTTTTGGGATTTGCTTGTTCTTGTTTTTCTAGGAGTTTGAGATGTATCATTAGGTCACTGATTTGGGATCTTTCAGTCTTTTTAATATATGCACTCATGGCTATAAACTTTCCTCTCAGGACTGCCTTTGCTGTGTCCCATAGGTTCCAGTAGGTTGTGTTTTCATTTTCATTGACTTCCAGGAACTTTTTAATTTCCTCTTTTATTTCATCGATGATCCATTCTTCATTAAGTAATGAGTTATTTAGTTTCCAGCTGTTTGCATGTTTTTTGTCTTTACTTTTGTTGTTGAGTTCTACTTTTACTGCATTGTGATCAGATAGTATGCACGGTATAATTTCTATTTTCTTATATTTGCTGAGACTTGCTTTGTGCCCTAGGATATGATCTATTTTGGAGAAGGTTCCATGGGCTGCTGAGAAGAATGTATATTGTGTAGAAGTTGATGAAATGTTCTGTAGACATCAACTAGGTCCATTTGATCTATTGCATATTTTAGATCTTGGATTTCTTTATTGATTTTTTGTTTGGATGACCTATCTATTGATGATAATGGGGTGTTAAAGTCTCCCACAACCACTGTGTTGGCATTTATATATGCTTTTAGGTCTTTCAGGGTATGTTTGATGAAATTGGGTGCATTGACATTGGGTGCATACAGATTGATGATTATTATTTCCTTTTGGTCTATTTCCCCTTTTATTAGTATGGAATGTCCTTCTTTATCTCATTTGATCAATGTAAGTTTGAAGTCTACTTTGTCAGAGATAAGTATTGCTACTCCTGCCTGTTTTGGGGGGCCATTGGCTTGGTAAATCTTCTTCTAACCTTTCATGATAAGCCTATGCTTCTTTCTGTCAGTGAGATGGGTCTCCTGTAAGCAACAAATTGTTGGATCTTCCTTTTTAATCCATTTCGTCAAGCGGTGCCTTTTGATGGGTGAATTAAGTCCGTTAACATTAAGCGTTAGTACTGATAGGTATGTGGTGATTCCTGTCATTTAGTTGTCTTAGTTGTTTGAAGGTTTGATTGTGTGTACCTAAGTTGAGGTTACTCTCTACTGTCTTGCTTTTTCTTTTCCTGTGGTTTGGTGCTGCCTGTCTTTTCATGGTTAAGCTGGGTTTCACTTTCTGTGTGCAGAATTCCTTGAAGAATCTTTTGTAGTGATGGCTTTGTGGTCACATATTGTTTTAGTTTCTTCTTATCATGGAAGACTTTTATTGCTCCATCTATTTTGAATGATAGTTTTGCTGGGTAGAGTATCCTGGGGTTGAAGTTATTTTCATTCAGTGCCCGGAAGATCTCACCTCACACTCTTCTTGCTTTTAACGTTTCTGTTGAGAAGTCTGCTGTGATATTGATGGGTTTACCTTTGTATGTTACTTGTTTTTTCTCTCTTACAGCCTTCAATATTCTTTCCTTAGTTTCTGAACTTGTTGTTTTAATGATGATATATCGTGGAGTAGTTCTATTTTGATCTGGTCTGTTTGGTGTCCTGGAGGCCTCTTGCATCTGTATGGGAATATCTTTCTCTAGATTTGGGAAATTTTCCGTTATTATTTTGTTGAATATATTATGCATTCCCTCGCTTGCACCTCTTCTCCTTCTTCGATGCCCATGATTCTCAAGTTTGGTCTTTTGATGGAGTTGGTGAGTTCTTGCATTTTCTTTTCACAGGTCTTGCGTTGTTTAATTAATAGTTCTTTGGTTTTTCCTTTAATTACCATTTCATCTTTAAGTTCTGAGATTCTGTCTTCTGTTTGTTCTATTCTGCTGGATTGGCCTTCCGTTTTGTTTTGCAGTTCTGTTTCGTTCTTTTTTCTGAGGTTTTTCCATATCCTGGGTGGTTTCCTCTTTAATGTTGTCTATTTTTGTCCTGAGTTCATTTATCTGTTCATTCATCATGTTCTCTGTTTCACTTTGGTCTTTATACAGTGCTTCTATGGTTTCCTTTATTTCTTCTTTTGCTTTTTCAAATTCTCTATTTTTGTTGTCTTGGAATTTCCTGAGTGTCTCCTGTACATTTTAGTCGACCTTATCCAGTATCATCTCTATAAAATTCTCATTGATTACCTGTAGTATGTCTTCTTTTAAATTATTCTTGTGGGCTTCATTGGGTCCTTTGGCATAGTTTATCTTCATTTTGTTGGAGTCTGGATCTGAGTTTCTGTTTTCTTCATTCCCCTCTGGTTCCTGTACTAATTTTTTGCTGTGGGGAAACTGGTTTCCCTGTTTTTTTCTGTCTTCCCATCATTGTCTTTGGTGTTGTTACTGTCCCTGTACTGTGTGCAATTAAGTATTTTCTAGCTTGTAATAATAACAATGGTAATATTTAGAATGGAAGGGTGAGCTGAGATGGAAAGCAAGAAGTTAAAGAAAAGGGGAAAACAAATACACATACAAGAGGGAGAAAGCAGAACAAGGTTTCAGACAAGAAAGTTTCAAAGGTATAAACAGGGAACGTTAGTGTACTAATTGACAGTAAGCTGAACAGACATTAGAGAGACAGAGAGGATTGAAAATCAAAAATAAAAAAAAAATAAAAAATAAGTAAATGAAAGAAGTATCTATATATAAAAATGAATTAAAATAAAATGGAAAATAGAAAATTTAAAAAAAAAAAACAAAAAACCTCCAAGTTCAAATGCAGTGAAGTTTCAGTCTTAATAATTTGGGTGTCCGTCTCAGTCTCCAATCCTGGAGATGGTGCCTCAGATGTTGTTCTGTAGTTGTCTCATCAAAGGGGACACATAATGTAGAACAAAACTACACCCCCACACCACCCCCCCCACAAAACCCCACAAGTGTCCCAAGTTCAAATGCAATACAGTTTCAGTAAGTTTTTCCACTTGCAGGTGTAATTCGGTTGTTCTCTCATCAAAGGTAGGGAGAAAAAGAAAAAAAAGAGTCAGGAGACAGTTCTGAGAACGGTATCTGTAGCTGTGGCTTGCCTGCCCGCTGCTGTCAGCCTGCTGTTGCTAGAGGCGTTATTTATGCAGATCTCTGGGGTGAGCTTAGCACTCACCTGGCCCCAAAGGCTTTGTTTGATCAGAGTTTTCCTGTGAGCCTCTGCTACAAGCTTTCCCCTTTCCAAGCACTGGGAAAGGTGACACTGCCCCCGCGTTGTCAGGCCTGCGTGTTTATTTACAGTTCATGTGGGAGGTGGGTCTTCCCCCCTCTCCTGTGCAGTTTTCCTCCCACCACCACTTTCACAAGCTTTCCTGCTCCTGATTACTGGGCGGTGCTGCTGCTCCTGTCAGCCACCATGTTTGTTTACAGTTCATGTGGGAAGTGGGTCTTCCCTCCTCTGCTGTGGAGTTTTCCTCCCTCCGCCACTCTCACAAGCTTTCCTGCTCCTGGTTGCTGGGCGCGTGCCCCGCCCCCTGCTCCCACAAGAGCCTCTCCGGCCCACCCGGCTTGTTTATTTACAGTCCCGGGAAAGATTCCCTTCCCCCAATCTTTGGCGCTCAGGGCGCCCCACCCTCTTTCCCGCGTGTCTTTATTGTTCTTATTGCTTATTAGTCAGTTTCTCTTTTTTTCCTGGGTGGAGGTCAGTCTGTCCAGGGGGCTATGCTGCTCTGGCCCAGGCTTGTCTGTGGGAGTACCGCAGTACCACGAAGCTCACCTGGTCCGTGTCTTCCCAAGCTGTCTGGGCACGGGCAACTGGCGGCCCAGGGGCCCTCCTGGTTTCTCCATTTAATGTGAAGTGGTGATTCTCTGCGCCGGCTGGAGGTGTGGAGGGGTCAAAGTTATGCCTCTTCTCAGTGATTATGCCTGCAAAGTGTGTCTCCAGTGTCTCTCCAAGATTTCACTATTGGAGGCTCGCTTTCTGCTTCCTCCCTCTAGCTGCCATCTTGGAATCCCCTTGTGTATAATGTGTTTTGATCTTACTCATCCCATCACCATTCCTTGTCTGTCCCTCCCTCCTCCCCAACAGTCCTCTATTTAGAGTCATGACTTTTTGTTTGTTTACATTTATGGATCTCAATTTCACATACCAGAGAAAACGTGCAGTATCTGTCTTTATGAGTCTGGCTTGTTTCACTTAACATGGTGATCTCTGACCAATTTCCTGCAAATGACATAATTTCATTCTCCCTTATGGATGAATAATCCTCCATTGTGTATACATGCCACATTTTCTTTTTCCATTCTTGGTTGATGGGCACCTAAGACAAACTTTATTGAAGACAAGTCATAGATGGATGAAAAAGAGAAGACTTCAGATTCACCCCAGATTGGGTTTAGTTTCTACCTTCTCCTCTTGGGAATATCACTTATCTCTACATATGTTCCTTGATATGAGAAGTAAGATAATACCCTGAAAGGGTGATTGAAAGACTATTTATGTAACATTTAATTTAGTGCCTCGCACCATTAACTGAAACTGCTGTGATTATTATTACCATTACTACCACTATTACTATTTTAATAATATTAAAACAACTATTATTGTTGTAAGCATACAATTAGTTTAGGAGACCATGAATTACAAAGTATTATATCAGGCTAGGGAAGAAATGGAGAATTCTTTATTTAAATCTGACCTACATAGATAAATAAATGACCTCTACACAGTTATTATCCATCAAAGGACATGAAATTAGGAATTCCCTTATATAATACTCTAGTGGGATAAGAGGCTTACAGTTTGTTTTCTCCTTTTAGCTTTGAAGGTAATTTATAAGGATGAACACTTGTGTTCCCAAGATGCTGATGTCTGTTAGCGAACGGTCAATTCTACACAGACACATAAAATATCAAATTGGAAAAATATGTCCAATTATCTGTTTAATTTTATTAAAGTACCTAAGGATGAAGATATCTCTCTTATTTTAGAAACACTCTCATGTATGCTGTAAGATATGAATCAAAGAATATAGTCAGCCTTCTTCTGCAAGGTATTGGTATCATTTTTGAAGATTCCTTGGGATGGACTGTCTTATGTTATGCTTTTGGAGGTCAATGTCAGTGTTTATGTTAAAATGCTAGCAAACATTAAGTTGAGATCCAAGATAACTACAACTATGATGCATCAGGTAAGATTTAATTGGTTAATTTTGGAATGGTAGTGAGTTAGTCACCACATCATCCAGAAACCAAGCTAAAGGATAAACTAGTTAGAAGGAATAATGGTGACAGGATTCTTTACCTCAGGACTTTTTCTTTTGTTAGTACTGTGATTTAAACTCAGGGCCTAGCACTTGCTATGCAGGTGCTCTACCATTTGATCCATCTCCCACCCCAGCCAATTTTTGCTTTAGTTATTTTTTCTAATAGGATCTCACATTTTTGACCTGGGTCAGCCTGACAGTCATTTTTCTATTTATGCCTCTTGCATATTTGGGGTCACAGGCACAAGTCACCACACAGCTTATTGTTGAGAAGGGGATCTTACTAATTTTTTGCCTGGACTGGTCTCAAACTGTAATCCCCCTGATCTCTGCCTCCTGAGTAGCTGATATTACAAGTGTGAGCCACCATATTCAGTCTCTCAGGACCTTTTTGGGGGATGCTGGGGAATAGAACCCAGAGGTTCACATGTGCTTGGTAAGTGTCCTGCCACTGAGCTAGATCCCGGCCCCTTTGTTAGGAATGCTGAGACCTTTATTCTTAGGGATCCCAGCATTCTCCATTGCATTCCAGATATTTCAAAGATGTGACACTATTTGCTCCACATTGTCACATCTTTGATTTTCTCATTATATGTCTTGGTCTTGATATGTCTAGTTTAGCAGAAAATCTTGCTACTTTCTCCTGGTAGCTATCATTTATAAGCTAGTCCTTGATTTCCCAAGAACCTAAGGGATTCTTTATGTCCAAGGAAGTCAGTCTTCCTTCACAAGTCAGATGGAAGGAACGAAAGTCCTTCTTTTGTTTCTCTTGATTCTGTTGTTACAGAGTTGCTATTAAAATTGGCCTTGCAGTCCAGTAATGGCTAACCTTTACTATCAGCTTCTCCTCGCTGACTCTGATCCCTGAGTTTTTATGGTAATACATACTTTGACATACAATGTACAATTTTTTAAAGTTCACATATATACCTGTTTTTAATCTCAGCTATTTACAAAGTAGCAGTACTCTGCTTTGGCAGCTAGGTCTCCTAGCTTTGGCTATACATACTGCTAGCAAAGTTACCCTTCCAACTCACTCAGAACCTTTTTTGGAGTCCATATGCTAACATAGACCTTCATGGTGAGTTATCTTTGAGGACTGTCACTTCTGCCAGCAAATATGAGTTGGGATCATTCTAAACTATCAGGTAGGTTCAAATAACGCTGCAGAAAGACATCAGAATTTCCTTTATTTTTTGATTCTACATCTGTACCCAAAGTCCCCTTCATATCATACATACCACCTTTTCCTAGGTTGAGTGAGAATCCCTTCTCGGGTGGGGTCCCAACTTTCTATTGGCCACTCCAGTAATCTTTTTTCCACAGTAATGAAAGTCTCCTAACTTCTTGAATCTATACCTCAAGTTTTCAGGGTATTTGCAAATTCTGCCTCAATTGAAGTGGGGTACCAACAGCTCACACCTGTAATCCTAGCTATTCATGAGATCAGGAGGACCATGGTTCAAAGCCCAGGCAAATGGTTCACAAGACCCCGTCTCGAAAATTCCTGTCACAAAAAGGGCTGGCAGGGTGGCTCAAGGTGAGGGCCCTGAGTTCAAGCCCCAGTACCACAAAAAAAAAAAAAAAAAGAAAAGAAGCCATTAAGCATAATCCTCTGACTATAAAGTAGATAGGTGGATTTAAGAGGGCTAAGCCCCATCATGTCTCATCAGTATCCTCATATAAAATAGGGTTTTAGCTCTAAGTCAGTTGGAGATAAGCGTGAAGGATAAGCATTATTCTAACAGAGATCTGTTGGTTTGGTCATAGCAGGTCTTGACATTTATTGGTTTTTGCCTTTGGTGTGATGATTAGATCAATAATAAAAGGCAATCATTTTATCTAATTCATGGAGATTATATATTAATAAAAATTAGTTTCCAATTGTTAAGTAAAATTGATTTTCTTTGAATTATAAGCCACAAAGAATAGAACAGATAATAGCCAAAATTAGGGCTTAACATTTTCTGGTACCTGCAACATTTGAATATTAGACTCTGTGAAGAATCACACATAGGGTTTTATTTGTGATTCCCACACAGCTCAGCATTAAGAAACAAATTATTCCTTTGATTTATTATTTATTCATAGCAACTTGGTGAACAAAGCAATAAAATCCTTATTTTTTAGAAGCTTTTTGAGCCTAAGAGGAACAGTTTGTCCAAGAACAGAGATAGAACTTGTTCTGAGGTGGAACATTTTCCGTATATCTGATCTCTGTGTGCTACTCCAACATATGTTCTGTGCTGTACTGGCTTTGATTCATGACCATTTAACTTTACTTTTCTTTCTTAATGAAAAGTTTTTGAGCCTACAAATGTGAAAC
Source organism: Castor canadensis (assembly GCF_047511655.1). Taxonomy (NCBI): domain Eukaryota; kingdom Metazoa; phylum Chordata; class Mammalia; order Rodentia; family Castoridae; genus Castor; species Castor canadensis. The sequence goes on along the minus strand of NC_133396.1, from coordinate 53,049,175 downwards.
ATATGGTAAAAGTTCTGATATTGTCTAAAATACTCTTAAGAATTTAATGTATTTGGCAAATGTTTTTCATATCAATATTAAAACAGTAATGTATTTGCTGGGTTTTTTTTTTTTTTTTGCACATAGTAGTAAGCAAATACTTTTGGAAAATCAAGGAAAGATACATAAAAATTTACCAAAATGGAAATCCAGAAAAAACTTCTGATAATAAATTACTTTTGGTAATTCTAACTTAGATTTTTTTTTTGAAAAGCTAGAGTAAGGGCTGGATGTGGTAGCTCACGCCTCTAATCCCAGCTACTTGAGAAGCAGAGATAGGAGGATTACAGATTGAAGCAAGCTCAAGCAAAAAGGCAGAGGGAGATCCTATCCTAAAAAAAAGTTGGTTGTGGTGGCTCACAGCTATAACCCTAATTACTCAGGTTGTGGAGGGATGAGGACTGTAGGCCAGCCCAGGCAAAAGCATAAAACCCTACCTGAGAAACTAGAGCAAAAGGGCTAGGCATGTGGTTCAAGTAGTAGAGAACTTGCCTAGCAAGTTCAAAACTCCATTTTTCCTGTCTTTATCTCTCTTAATCCAAGCTAGCAACAATATTTTTGCCACCACATTTCTCTTCAGAACTTTGAGTCTTGTGTAAATTGCATTGTGATTCACATCATTACAAAAGTCACTTTCAACCAGTCTTTCTGAGACAAGCTTTCACCTAGGGCTTTCTGTGAATCTGAACTAGCACAATGCCTTTAAGGTTTTTGTTCTCTTGGGATCCATCAGGGAATTTGAAGTACCACCTTCAGTCTTTCTGAGGTCTTAACAAAGGGTTTTGCAGTCATGATCTTTGCTTCATCTTTAACCATGTGTTCAAACCCCAGTATTTCCCCCTCAAAAATCTTATAACTCAGATTTAATGTAGTTAACATTGATGATAAATATTCTAAACTCCAACATCTTTGTAATGCACTTAAAATTTCTTACTTTACATGAAGGAATCAAATATCTATTTGGAGTGTGACTATTTAAAAAATATGTCATTTTAATTTGCTTTAGACACAAGTAGCAGCTCAAGAAATTGAGAGTAATTAAGAGAGAATCATACTGCTTTGGTAATATGTCAGATGGAATTCAGAATGAAAACTATGGAAGATGAACTCCACAAAGCAAAAACTCTACTACAATATCCTAATAACAGTCGACTGGAAGTATAAAAGGAACTCTATTTAGAAGAACATAGAATTTAAAGCTGGGGACGTGGCTCAAGTGGTAGAGCCTGCCTAGCAAGTGTGAGGCCCTGCGTACAAACCCCAGTACCACCCCCCATAAAAAAGAAGAATGTAGAATTAGAAACTCAATTAGAAACTAAACATGTAAATCATAAAACAAAATCATACAATCATAGAAAATGAATTAAGCTCAATAATTTATCTCTAAAGTATAATTTTCACTGAAACAGGTTCATGAGATTAGTAGGATGTGAAGGCTAACTAGGCAATATACTTTTGGAAAATCATGTTAGTAGTGAACTCACTTTTAAAATGTTACTCCAGGACACTTTATATTACTTCCCCCTTTATTATTACGAATCGTATTTTTTCTCTTAATATTCTAATATTGTGAACCTGACCTATTTTTTTTAATATTCTTTTATTTTTGAGTTAGCATATATTAAAAACACAAGGGGATTTCATTGTGATACAATCTACTAAATTTTTATTTAAGAATTTTAAAGATTTTTAATTAGAACAGTTATACTGTTATAAAGTTTTTAGTCAGCATTCCCACAAATAGAAATATTAACAAGTTTAACTGCTTTTGGGAAATTTTAGCTTAAACCCAAGGTGTCAATGCTATTAATTCCACTCCTCTGGGCACATTCTGGTAGTTGGTGAATTAACTTTCCTGACCTGTGATCTTTAGTGTGACCACTAGAGGGTGCCTAGAGACAAAGCGTCCTCTGGAGTTTTCTACACTACATCCAGGCACACTCATGACACTGGGAGAGATTAACACAAGGATGGAGTGAAGTGTAAGTCGCAGGGGTTAAAAGCAATTCCTTGGCTGGTGGAAGGGTGTGTGGAAGACAGAAAGGGCAGGTCCCGCTTCTGAGGTCTTGGTAAGGATGGAATGAGCCAACACCCTCAAGAGCTGCTTTGGTTCTTTCTGATCATAACTCAGCAATCTCATTCTTTCCAGATGTCGCTGCTGATTTATTCCTCAGTGCCAAATGCTTAATTTCATCCATGGAATGTACAGATGGTTAAAAAATGCTTCCAAAAGTCTTTGAGGGCTTTAAAAAAATTCCTAAATTTACTAAATACAAGTATTCCGAGCTTTTAAATTTTTTATTTTGTTCATTATACATATTTAAAGGATAAATATGATGTTTTAATAAATTTATGTGCATCAAAATGGCTACTGTAACCAAGGATATTAGCACGTCCATCATCTTACATTGTTACCCTCTAAATACAAAAGACACCTCAAGAATCTTGTAAGTAGAGCCCTTCCAGAAGGCAGCAGTTTAATCTGTTAAGCCATACATCTTTGATAGCCATTCTCTCCCTTCTCTGTTGTTTGATTACTTGTCAGTTCAGGATTCCCCTAGGAATATATGTACTTCTCTAGAATAATTTTGAACCTATAGTATATAGTAGGTATGCTCTGACACATTTTCAGTTTTAATATATTGTTTAAGAGGAAATTCTACTTACTCTTATGGAAATTTTTTTAAAATGTCATTTAAGGAAGAATGAGATACTCAGAACTCACCTCTTACAATCGTCACAGTACCAATGTGAGGCTAGAGGGGACCAACAGAAATCTTCTTGTGGAGATGCAGAGAAACAAATGCTATAAGGAACAACTAAACAAATTTGTTGATTTAATGCAATGCCTTGGATATATTTTGGAGTAAGAAAAGAGAAAAATGGTGAATTAGAAAAAGAGCTAACTGAGACCAGGTGCCGGTGGTTCATGCCTGTAATCCTAGCTACTTGGGAGGTTGTGATCTAAAGGATTATGGTTCAAGGCCAGCTGGGGCAAATAGTTCACAAGACCCCCCCCATCTCCAAAATAACCAGAGCAAAATGGACTGAAGGTGTGGCTAGAGTGGTAGAACATCTGCTTTGCAAGTATGAAGTCCTGAGTTCAAACCCTAGTCCCACAAAAACACACACACCAAAAAAAAAAAAGAAAAAGAGCTAACTAAAATTTTTATATTCTAAATCTTTTTCAAGTATTCATTGATTGAATAACTGTAATTTTACTAGAACCTAAATACAAATTTATTTTATACCTGCATTTCCATAATTAAACAAATTATCTCATTTTGAAGTCTAGTTCAGAAACCCACAACACAATTTGAAACTTTTCAATGTCAAAATATCACATTTCAAACAATAGCAACAATGCCTTGGACATACAATGTCAACTGTAGCCTTCCTCTGCCTTGAACTTTTACTTCCAAAGATATTTTTGCTTTTTCCTTCTTTTGGAAGTATCCTTCCATTCAGCATTTCAACATTTTACAATCTAAAATCCTGTGTCATTCTTTACCAATGTCAAAACGGTTCTGGTTTATCTTATGTTTTCTTTTAGCCTTTTTTCCAGTTATAAAATATACCATAGCAATGAACTCCTTTTCTCTGGGTATCTCCCATGAGATATATATAAGCTACACATCTTAGTAAAGTTCTGTTTCTTCAGCCCAGATGCCCCATGACTGGTGAGTGGATTAAGAAAATGTGGTACATATACACAATGGAGTTTTAGTCAGCCTTAAAGAAGAATGAAATTATGTTGTTTGCAGATAAATGGATGGAACTGTAGAATATCATGTTAAGCAAAGTGAGCCAGGCTCTAAAAATCAAAGGTCACATGTTTTCCCTCATATTTGGACCTATATGTTAAATGTATATATACACACATATATGATCATATATGTACACATATACATATATAAATATAATGAGAGAGAGAACAAAATTGTATTAGTGAGTCTGTCTGAGAGGACTAGGAGAGGCAGGGGAGGGAAAGAAAATGTTAGAGAATGAAAAATATTGAAACAACCCAACTATATATGAATATAATGTACTGTACTGTACTATAAGCTGTTGACTATTAGGGGAACATGGTGATAGAGAAAGAGTAAGTAATGGGGGGGTTAACTTGATTAAATCACAATATATACAGGTCCAGATGAAACCCCCTTGGACCATCAATATGCACTTTTTAAAAAATGAAGGACAGGAGGGTAAAATAGGTCTTTTCTAAGGGTGGGTACCCATGGGAGGGGAGGTGAGCATAAGGAAAGGGGGAATAAGGGTGAATATAGTGGGTGTATTTTGTATTCATATATGAAAATAGAAGAATGAAATCTGTTGAAATTGTTCTAAGAAGGGAGGAAGAGGGAGAATGATGGAGGGGGTAAATCTAACTAAGATATATTGCAAGCACATATGTAAATATCGTAACATATCCCCCTGTACAGCTATTATATGCTAATAAAATTTTCAAAAAGTTCTATTTCTTTAAAATATATGTATATATATAAATATATGTATAATTTATATGCATACACACATAATATAAAGGCCTGAGGTTTTCCTACCCCTAACCTGAAGCTGTCTCTCTCTCACTGCCTTCACCTTGTACTCACAGGTAGTAGAGGCACCCATACAGCCTTGCCCACTCCCTCTCCCCATGTGGAGGACTACAGTTTTCGACAGAGGAAAGAGGAGGCATGTGTACATGGGCACGCTTGCATGTGCCTGTATTGGCGTGTGTGCCTATGTGTTTACATGAGCCTGCTTGCCACTCACTAAGTTATATACCAACAATAAAGTAAGCAGGTCAATGTGCTGCAGTGGTCAGATCACTGAGTCCCAGTGGGTTCTAGATCTTTCAGAAGAAAGAGCTCAGGAGTTTCACACACTGAAAGAGCACAGAGGAGTTTCACACAGTGAGGTTTAGTGAAAGAAAAAAGTAGACCCTCGGAGGAAATTGACCAGGGTGTGAGTGTTTTATGATAACTGATCAATGATTTTGCTAACAATGTACTTATTGTGGAGTTTACTAAGAAAAGGAGAGGCTTTCTCTTGAAGGTATTGTTTCGGAAGGAGACTACCACTCAGACCCAAGGTGTTGATTTCTACCCAATGTTCATATGTATGTATAAACATACATAAAAACCACTCTTTTAGTTACATGTCAATAGAATCCTTGCCTGACCTTGCACAGACTTCTACAGGCTTTCTGCAGAAATGGAACAAAAATCCATAGAGTATGGGATTCACCAAATCAACTGAGTGACAGACTGTGTCACATAGAGGTATTAAACCAGGGTGCAAAGACTAAAGGGGCACTGAAAGTTTTTGCTTGTTTCTTGTAAGTGGCTGTTGTTGGGCCAACCTTATCTCCTTGCCTACAGCTTTCTCATTCCCCTCTCAAGGAATGTGAGCCTTCATAAATGTGTAAGGGAATAAGGAGGAGGTCTCTTCTTCTAGCTGAGTAAGAGTCATAGTCCCCATCTATGGGTCTTCTTTCCCTGGGGCTTCCAGGAGAGACCCACCCACCCAGTAAAATGATGCAATAGCATGGTCCAGAAAGTTGGCAGCAGGATCTTCTGGCAGGATGAGCTGGAATCCCACTCATGCCATCATTTTCATGAAGAAAATGTTGATTCTGGAGGACTAACTGGATCAACAATTTGAATAAACAGAGACCAACAGGAGAATAAGCAAGATCAGGAGTAAAGGTAGCAATACAGGGTACAGCCTATATATACAGGGAGATAAGAAAGATTTACTGTGCTCCCAAAGAGTTTGGGTGGATCAGGTCCTTGGTTATATTTGTGGAGCCAAGTGTCTTCCATACTAATTGCTTGAATACTTGATTCTATTGTCCCACTATGATTGACATAGGGTAACCTTAAAAATATTTTTATTAGTATATAGTACTTATATGGGGGGGTTGTGATTTTTCCATATATATGCTTATAATGATGAACATGTTTTATTAATGGTAGCACATACTCCTCGCTGTTCTGACAGTGAGTAACCAAGAGCTAAGCGATTGTCCATGACTGTTACCACCAGGGAACATGTTGCTCTTGCATAGCTTTTAATGTACCAGCAGTTACACTCATGAAATTTAGCAGGGTTCCAGTAAGATTTCTAAGAGTTGCTGCGTGGTAAGCAAATCCCATCCAGGGCGCACTGAGCATCCACAGTTCCATTGCCTACTGTTAACATTCCTAGGCTCCGTTTGAGGAGGTAAAGATGTGTTTGACTGGAGTTCCCATGGTAATATTATGGATGGAAGTTCCCTTTCAATCTGCCAGCCTGGAGTGAACGCATTGTTTATACCAGTTAACATTGTCTATGACAGAGCTTATCCAGATCCATTGAGAAGATGCCTTTGAGGATACCAGACAGGCTTCTCCACAAACCCAAATCATTCCAGGGGGAGGCTGTATCCAGGTAGGGGTGGAAATATCAAAAAGTCTTATTAAGAAGTGTAATCCATGGAAGTAAGTGAGTTGAGCTGTTACCAGAGGGACCTTTGGGCAGCTTCAGTTGGACATAACTCAGTCCCTTTTCAGGCATTCATCCTTTCTCCTTTTGGAGATGTGGGCAATTCCATTTCCAGTGTTCCCATTGCTTACATATGAGACAAGGCTTCTTAGGAGGCTGTCATCCCAATGGGCATTCTTGACTCCACTGCCCTGGCTGCTGATAATTGTAGCAAATTCCTTTGCTAAGTGTCATTAGGGGACGATTAGCCAGGTGGCCTAAAGGTGCCCTTGTGTTTTGAAAAATGGCCAAAAATTGGTTCCTTCTCTTTTATTTTGTCCCTCTGTCTTTTTTCATCTGCCTGGCCTGTATTATTAAATACTTGAAAGGACATCCCCATCAATTGATTTCATAGTATTTGGGGACCCATGACCATTTTTACATATACCAGGAGCTGATTGAGTAATAAGATGGGTCCTCAGAACTGGACCTATAGGGTCCATATTTTCTCAGGGCTTCTATCAGTAAATCCTTAAAGAGAGCTGGATTTTCATTTGTCCCCAAGTCACTCCCTTAACCTTGTCAAAATTAACTTGCCTGTTATCACTCCTCTTCCTGCCTTTTTGGAGGCATTAAATCATGGTTAAAATAGCTGGTTGGTTAGGTTGGTAATCTCAGGCTGCTTCAGTGTCGGGCACACACAAGGGAAACTGGGCATTAAGTATATATTGCTCATCACTACAGAGGCACCTTCAGGTATAGAAACAATAGATCAAATGCCTCACAAGGGCTGCCAAAAGTAGAAATAGGTGTTTTGAGGTTCTAGAATGAGGTCTTGGAAAGGTCTGTTAAACATATTTAGATGGTGTTGGCAAATTAAGCAGTAGTTTTCTAGATAAAGGGAGAGTGATATATTGCAGAAGTAGGAGCAAATGTCTTCTACCCATCACAATGGAAAGAGTTGCAAAATAGTTATGAGAAGTGCTTGCAAGCACCAAGCAAAGATGCTCAGGATAGGATCCATTCAGAACAAGAAGAGACCACTGCTCAATACAAAGCCTGAGGAAGGTTGTGCTACATAGTTTGTGTGTGAATGTTTGTGACAGTGTGCCTTCAGTCCAAGACCCACTTATCCTAACATGGGAGTCTTCAAGAGGTGAATGCCCACTGGTATGTAAATGCTTCACTCATGCCCACAAGGTGTGGACGGCATGGGCTCCCATTCCAGAAAATGGAAGAATTGGAGGGAGGGAGAGAGAGAAGAAGAGGAGAAGGAGAGGGGAGGAGCAGGGAGGAGGAGGAGGAGGAGAGGGAGGAGGAGGAGGAAGAGGAGGAGAGGAGAAGGAAGGAGGAGGAGAAGCAAGAGGAGGAGGAGGGGGAGGGGGAAGAGGAGGTGGAGGAGAAGGAGGAGGAAGAGAAGAAGGAGAAGGAGAAGAAATAGAAATCCCTAGGGAAAAAAATTGGTGAGCTCCTGAACAGTTATAGTTTTGAAACCTCACCAAACCCCAGAGGATGGCCTCAGCAGCTGCCCAATTGTCACTGGAACCTGTACAGCATGAGAAATTTCCCTTCCACCAAAGAAAGAGAGCTGTGACAAGTTGGGTGGGTCAAGTTTATGCCCTTTGGTCCTTCACAAAGGAGTAAGAACAGTAAAGAGAGTCAGGAGCATATATGTTCTTGGGCTAAGAAAAGAAAGACTTAAAACCCATAGCCTTCCAAGAAGGAGTTTTCACCTGGAAAGTGTTGAGGAATCCTCCTCTCACAGGTTTGGATAGAGTTGCCAAGAAAATCATTGGTGGAGGAGGGTCATCACTGGAACCCAGTGAGATCTTGGTCTTGTCAAAGGAAGAATTCAGGGGCAGACACACAGAGAAATTTCACACAGTGACGTTTATTCAAAACAAAAATTCGACCTTCAGAGAAAATTTAGGGAGGGAAGTTCAACCAAGCAGCCAAGTGCTCCAAACTCAGGATGTCAGGGTTTCTATTATCACTGCTAAGAGGTGATTTTTTTAATGGATTATGCTAAGAGGATATACATAACTGTGGAGTTTACTAAGAAAAGGGAAGATTTTCCCTGGAAAGTGCTAGCTGGGGAGGAACTACCTTACAAATTCCATTCAGAATGAAGATGACAATTTGTAAAGCAGCGCATAATCAAACCCCAATTATAATTTCATGTTAATGGGGTCTCTTGTCTGATCTTTGTACAGTCTTCAGCAGGCTTTCATCAGAAATGGGAGAAAAATCTACACAGCAGGAGACTCATGAAACAGAGTGACAGACTGTCACATAGCGATGTTAAACTAGGGTGTGAACTGGCAGGGCACTGAAAGTTTTTGCCTGTTTTTTGTGGGTGGCTGCTGCTGGGCCCACCCCTATCTCTGGAGCATGGAGCATGAGGCCTGGGCCCTTGGTGATGGTAGGTGCAGGTGCTCCATGTGTGGTCAGTGCCATGGTAGGGGAGCCATGGACATACTGCTAGCCTAGGCCCATGCCAAGCCCCTTGCTGCCACACAGCCTCTGGATCTGCCAACCCGAAGGCCATGCGGGAGGCATTGAGAGTAACTCTCCAGCCAGGCCTGAGAAGGACTCTCACAAGCCCTGCTGTCAGCAGCCGATCCCTGTGTGCCATGCAAGCCCAGCAGCTGAGCTATCTCTGCATTTAGGGGTCACTTGACTCTGGGTTGCCCTGGGAACTACCCACACCAAAGCTGGCTCCCACACACACAACCAGGTTGGTGACCCAAGTGGTGCTCACTTTCTGGTTTCCAGATCCAAGTCAGTCTCTCGTTACTGTCACAAAGAAAACTTGAATTGAGTCCTGGGGAGCATACTTGCCCTTGCCTTTGAGTGATATCCTTTGTACAGATCCACCCTGACCAGGTGGAAACTAACATACCCAGAGCAGGAATGCAGGTTTTGAGGTTGTTTAAAGTAGTGCTTTATGTGTGTGTGTGTGTGTGAGGGGGGGGGTGGGTAGTAAAATGAGCCTTTCTTCTATCTTATCTGCCTCTTCTCTGCTCTATCCAGAAAGAAACTGTGGGTAAGTCAGAAGAAGCTTCTTCAGTTATTCTAGGCCCTCAGCAGGTGTTTTTAAGCAGTGGCAGTGGATGACAGTGGGCAGCAGCAGTCAGCTCTGGGTCTTTGACAGCGAGGGCAGCAGCCTGGGGTTCTGTGCCTCAGGATCGTCTCAAGGCTTTTTGTGCCTCAAGCCAGGCCCTAATCCCAATCAGCTAAGGTTATGTCAGCTTCACTCTCTTGCTACCACATGCAATTGTCTGATGTCAGTTTCCCTCTCTGCACTTACACTCAGGCCACTCCTGTCAGTTTCTTCCTGGGCCACTTCAGCTTCCCTGTGGGTGCTTTTATTTCTGTCACCCATGGCATGCCATCAGCTCCAGCTACCCAGGGAACTGCTTATTAGTTTCACTGCTGCTGCTTCTGCCACTGTGGGACTGATGGCTGTGAGTGGCCAAAGCCACCCTGCTACCTCCACTACTGCTTCTTCTTTTCTTCCTATTAGCAGCTCAGCTGTTCTACTAATGATGAAAATCAAAAGGAGGCAAGACCACAGGAAAGAAGTCTTTATTGGACCTGCTGTTATAATGCCAGGGGGCAGGCAGCACTGGAGCATGTCTCCTGGCTGGTCACCAAATGAGCTGAGAAGCCTTCTTAGGTAACCAGAAAGGGGGTGTGACAAGGGTATCTGCACCAATCATGTGTCTTCATGCAAATGAAGGACTATATTTGCACCAATCATAGCACAGTCATTGTCACCAGGCATGGCAGTTCCTTATGCAAATAAAGGACTGTATTAGCACCAGTCACAGGTTTTCTACTGGGCCGCCATAGTGCTCCCCTCTGGCCTGTGTGGAAATGTTGCAAGGTTTTTTAGAGTTTGCTGAGGTGGTAAAATGTCTGGTGCGAGCTATTTGTTGGAGCAGTGCCTTCTGGAGCCATAGCCATGCTTTGGGTGCTGACATGAGATAGTCCAGCTGCTGGGCTGACAGTCCTTTGTTCAGGGAGTCCTGAGGAAGGCTCTAACAGCTGTCAGTTAAGGAGTTAAATTTCCTCAGGACCCAACATTTTAGCACACTTAAAGGAAAAATAAACTTTGAGAAGGGTGCTAACAACGAAGGCTTGTCAGTAACAGTACTTTAACAGTGTTCTAGCAATGTTTAACTCCTACCCAATGCCCCAGGGATAGAGAGGTCCTACCATCTGATTCAGTGGTGACAATATGGAAATTTAATTATAATTTCATTTGCATTCATTTTCCCAGTATTTGTTATTCACAACCATACTGCAAGTATACATTTTTAGAAAGTTGGATTGGCAAATGCTAGCTAAGCATAAATGTTAGCTGTTAGCAACACTTTGCATTTCTTCTTTTTTTTTTCCTGTGGTACTGGGGTTTGAACTCAGGATTTTGTGCTTGCTAAGCACCATTTGAGCGGCACCTCCAGCCCATATTTGTTCTTTTAAAATATTATTTATTTAGTTAGTTTTTGTGGTATTGAGGTTTGAATTCACGCTTGCTAAACAGGCACTTTACTACTTAAGCCACTTCGCCAGCCCTGCTTTGTGTTCTGTTTTTTTGGGATAGGGGCTTGTGAACTATTTGTCCAGGGCTGGATTCAAACCAAGATCCTCCTGATCTCTGCCTCCTGAGTAGCTAGGATTACAGGAGTGAGCCATTGATGGCCTAGCTAAAGTATTATTTAAATGCTTTTAAGTTCTAGCAGGGAGAAGGGAGCAAAGGAAGTGATCTGATTTCTCATATTTTATTTTAAAAATAATAACAGAAGCAATAATAGAATCATGTTTGACTGGATTTTAACTGTTGGATCCTCCATGAGTCATTATAAGCATTTTAATAAACTTGTTTTATTCAGTTACCTGTTATTCTAAGGTTCTTTCAGTCTTACTGGCCATTCATTCATTAATTCATTAATTCAGCAAATATTGGTTGCTAACCATGTGTTAAGCTGTTAAGCACCATAATAGGTATATGACTTGTTTACTATTAGAAATAGCAATCACAAGTTAACAGTAGAGCTCCTATTAATTAATTAGTTAATTAAGTTTGAAACAGGGTCTGTATAGTCCAAGTTGGCCTTGAATTTGTGCTAGGATTGCAGGTGTATTGTGACTAATCTTCCTAGCCACAGTAACTCCATCTTGCAGCAAGCCATCATCACTGCTGCACTCCAGTCCCTCCTTCCCACAGTTTGATAGTCTCCATTGAGGTCAGAAAGACCCCTTGATGAGAGCAAGGATGGAACGTGCATAAATGGGGTTCTATGTCTCTGGCTATTTGAGGCTGTAGTTACTTTGGATGTCTGACACTAGATGGCACTCAGGGTCAGGTTTCTGCTGACCTACAGCTATGTAAATTCGATTTGCAGGCAGTGGTGGTTCCAGGGTTCCAGGAAGTCCAGGTGACAGCTCTTTGGGAGTATGGGCCTGGCCCCAGAAATACAGTTCCTCATAGTCATCTACTGATCTCTAAGGAGCTCCTATTAAAACTCATTTTACTCATTCAACCTGAATTTGTTTGAGTCATTCTTTGGGTTATCAGAACCATTCTAGTTTGGAGGCACAGAATTCTTTTACACTTCCTTGGAAAATTCACAAAACAACAGGCAAGCACCACCATGTTTAGCTTCCATTTAAAAATTTATTTTCTATGGTTAAAATTTTTATATAGATCATACTTGGTTTAACCCTGTTTCCTGGATTGAAGTGCAATAATGAAAAATTCAGACATGTTTCAAATGCCAATATCTTTCATCATTTAACAAATACAAATGATGAACTTTTTTTTTTTTTTTTTGGTGGTGGTGGTTCTGGGGTTTGAACCGAGGGCCTCCTGCTTGTTAGGCATGTGCTCTACCACTTGAGCCATTCTGCCAGTCCTTTTTCTGTGTTGGGTAGATAGGGTCTAATGAACTATTTGCCCAGAGTGGCTTGGAACCTTGATCCTCCTGAGCAGCTAGGATTACAGGCGTAAGCCACTGGTGCCCAGCTACAAATAAAGAACTTTGACAGTTAAAGTGTAAGTACATTTCTAATTTATGAATGTTGATATGAGAGAACTGAATAAATGCACTGAGAAAATTCATTTGAAGTTGTAAGTTCTGCCTTGTACTTGAAGAAATGATTGTAATCATTGAAGACATTTTTAGTGAAGTCTCCACAGCAATGCTTCCTACACACCCATTTTTTTTTGTGGTGCTGGGATTTGAACTCAGGGCCTACACCTGAGCCACTCCACCAGCCCTTTTATGTGATGGGTTTTTTCGAGGTAGGGTCTCTCAGAACTATTTGCCCAGGCTGGTTTCAAACCACAATCCTCCTGATCTCTGCCTCCTGAGTAGCTAGGATTACAGGCGTGAGCCACTGGTGCCTGGCTTTTTGTTGTTTTTGAAAACCTGAATGTCTCCCTTGGTGGTAAGTACTCTACCACTTGAGCCTCCAATCTTGTTTGTTCTGGTTATTTTGGAGACAGAATCTTAACTTATTGCCCAGGCTTCCTGGATTGAAGTCCTATTTATCACTGGGATGAACTGCCCAGCTTTTTTCCACTGAGATGCAAACTTTTTTACCTGGCTGGCCTCAAACTGTGATCTTCCCCATCTCAGTCTCCAAAGTAGCTAGGATTAAAGCCCTGAACCTTTAAATAAATACATAACATGCACTGGTTTCTGTCCTCCTTTGCACAGACTCACCCTATTTTTTATTACCTCCATATAGTGGGCTCCTCCATTTTTCATGATGGAATTTCTTTTAAAGCATTCTTATATTGTTGGATAGTTGTTTATAACTGATCACCCTGGCCCCACAGGATTGTGAAACTCATCCCCAAGGTCTCTGGGGATAGGGAATCCACACACACTGGAGGAAGCCAGAATGGGAAGCCAGAGGCTATTTGCATGGAGAGGAAAATCCAGCTTCCAACTTTGAAGCACAGAAAACTTCTTCCTGTAGTCATGAAGGGCTAGAAGTTTGTCCAGAGCCCAGGGCACAGCCAGGAAGTGGGCGAGGGGTCAGACTGTCCTGCTGCCCTGTGGTTTGGAGACTCACCTGCTATCACTTTAATCCCTGTCTGGAAATTTGAGAGTGACACACTGTTCCTACCCAAGGGTCTGAAATGAGACAAAGGCTATAAAAACAGAACATAATCTGACCCTCGGTCCACACCAAAGAAGTACATCCCTAACCTCATCAATTCCTTTGTAGCCTGGCCATTTATTCACTCACCCTGTCAATAAACACGAAGTGTCTCCAGTGAGCAGGACATCCTGAGAGGCACTCAGGCACTGTGCCTGGAGACACAACTTAAGCTCCACGAAGCCAGAAGCAACGGTGTGGATTCAGCACTTGCATGATGATCAATGATACCAGAACAATGAAGCTTGTACTCTAGCCTGGCACTCCACTCCCATCTCACCTGGGGAATGGCTAGACAGACAGAGGTACTTGGAAGAACTCTAGACCTGGACCCAGAAGTACTTGTGCAGCACACACTTAAAGAGCCATGGAGGACAGTGGATGAGGTTAGGAGGATGGGCGGTTCAGGACAGACCAGGGGAAGCCTTGAATCCTACAGCAAGAAACTTGGACTTGATTCTTCAAGAGATAAGGATAGGGATGGAAAGTCAGAGTCATACAGGAAGGTGACGCTGGTGAAAGTGTGCCAGATGTGCAATGGCTATGGGAATAGCTGCATTCAGTGTATTTAAATAAAATGGACTTTATTCCAGTGACAAATGTATTTAGCATAATGAAAACCACTATCCTATGGTAACAGGAGGCTCAAAAAAACTAGATCCAAAACACACAGGATCTTCTATGGCTCACTTAATCTCAGAACTCACATTCCTTCGACACACTCAATCCCACCTCTACTTAAGGTGTATTTAATAACACATCTCAAGAGTCATTACCATGTGCACATTCCTACAGATGGTGTCATTTGCAGCTATACTTCCATGATCCATAGGTTCACTTCCACCATCCTGCACCTCTGCTATGGAACTCCTGCTTGACCCACACAGAAAGCAACCAGGGTGAGCCTATGATGTCTGTATTACTACTGGTGAGTTCCCTAATCAGACAATAATTTCCATTACTGCAGTTTATCTGCAATCCATTCTTCTGCATTCTCCTAAGTGTATATATTGTTCATAGATTTTATACCTAGTTTTCCAGACACATATAAGTATATTGTAATCTCAGCTAAAGGTGAATATTGCTAGGATTAGCAAAATAATAAATGAGGAGTTGGTACATCTTACAGCCCACTCTGTTAATTATAGTAATTAGTGTAAATTCAGCTTTCCTTGGAACTGGTAACTAAACAGTAAATTTCTACCGACTTTCATTAATCTTGAGTACATCCACAAACTGCTAGGCCACGGATATTGGGACACTGCTTGTGGTCATCTACAGCTTCCTCCATCCTGAGCGTGACTGCCCTTCTTCACTGAGCACATCACTGCTCCAGGAACTCATGTATGATGATCTCAAAGCAGGTGGTGCCTGCCCTCCTGGTGCTTGCAGTCTAGGAGACAGTCATTCAATGAGTGAACAAAATAATTCCAATTGTGAAATCAAAAGACAAGGGTGATAGGGGTGTATGGGGTCAGGGAAGGCCTGTGTGAGTAAGGCATTTGAGCTGAAACTTGAGGAGCAAGAAAGAACCAGCTAACTGAAGAGAGAAGACAGAGTACAGGATGCAGCTCAGTGAGTAGGAACAGGAAGACAGTGTGGCAGCAGTGTGGGCAGGACAGAAGGAGGGGCAGGCTGGGACAGTGCAGTGAAGTCCCTTGAGGTGTAAAGCAGAGGGTGCTGGTATCATGTGGAAATGGACCACCATTAAACCAGGGTGCTAATGGAATTGGGAGAACAGAGATGGGGCTTCCACAGTCATCCCAGGGGACAGTGATGGTGGCAGTTTGAGAGATGGCATGAAACAGACTGAGTAGGAGACCTTGATTAGACTCAGGGATGGGAAAGAGAAATGAAGGATGACTCCTAGCAATGTCCTAAGCAGCCTGAGGTGCCCATTAGACACTCAAGTGGAGATGAGAAATGGGGACTGGTGAGATCTGAAGCCCAGATGAGAGACCAGAACCAAAGAAGCAAAACTGAGAGGCTTTGTGTGGCCTTATGTAAAGCCAAGAGTAGGTGAGATGGCTTCCAAGTGACTGTGTAAAATGAAGGGACAAGAGAACTCTGGGGTGATTTCCAACATGTGGGGAGGAGCCAAGAGAGAAGGCTGCAAAGAGGCAGACAGATGGAAGAATGGATGGATGGATGGATGGATGGATGGATAGGTGCACACATACAGACATGCAAACAGCTCTAACCAATTGCTATAGTCAGCAAAGTAAACAGAACTATTTATCAATATACTCATGTAGTTCCTACTAATTGGTGTCTATGTAATCCTCTTTCCCAGTCCTCCAAGAAGAACAATCAATGAAAACTGCCCACTTGACCTTGACCAAGCAATATTCAAAGGAGGAGACTACATGAGTAGGATGCTCTGTATTTCTTTCTTAAGACTGAAGAAATAAATCATTCTGGAAGACCCAGTATGGAAAGGGATCAGGATGGATTTTCTTTATTCCAATAACAGCTGGCTGTGACAGTGGCTCCTTCCTTCCTCGAGGCATGCATTAGCCTTGGCTTCAAGAGTCTTCACTCTGGCCTGGTACTGGTGGCTCATACCTGTAATCCTAGCAATCAGGAGGATCGTGGTTCGAAGCCAGCCTGGGCAAATAGTTCTGCAAGACCCTATCTTGAAAAAACCCTTTCACAAAAAAGGGTTTGTGGAGTGGTTCAAGGTGTAGGCCCCGAGTTCAAGCCCCAGTACCACAAAAAAAAAAAAAAGTTTTCAGTCTGCTCATCACCCATACTACCCTACCTCTTTCATAGCTGTGTGTGTGACCTTTGGAATACAGACTGAATCCTACCTTCACATTTGGGCCTTGGAGAAACACCGTTTTGTGCTTATTGTGGCAAAAATACAACAAAGCTTTAAAAACCATCAATGACAGTACTTAAAATAGTACTTAAAAGATGCAAAAGTCTCCCTCAAAAAGAAGAAAGGGGAATGTACTGATAGTCTCATCTATAGGGCAGGATTTCTCAATGGAAAATGGGGAAAGTAGTTTAAGAACATTTGCTTTCAGATTTTAGATAGGCAGGTAACAAATTCAAAAAATACTTAGCATTAAAGATAAGCTGGCACATGCTATTAGATTTTTACAAGTCGACATTGTCACACCTACAGATATACTTGGTGTCAGCTGGGCCATCACGTGACAAGTGAAATGCAATCAGGGAACACAATTTCATGTGCTATTTTTCTGAGCTTTCTCTTGAAAAGCTGGCTGACTTCTTGGGTAGCAGCAATTTTCCTTTCACACTTCTGTAATATTCAAGGTGCTTGATTGCCCTGAATAACATTCAGGCTGTCAGAGTATTTCAAGGCTGAAAATTAGCATTTCAAAACCATTTCAACCTAAGGGTAGGAGGGCTTCTCCCCTTAGCTGAGGGTTCTGCTGCCTGCAAAAATGCTGCGTTTACAGGCACACCTGGGGAAGTCATATTTCTGCAGCAGAATACTGCACAGGTATCTCAAAATGTGCCAACAAGCTTAAGAAACATTCCGGCTCAACATCATAGGACCTGAGATGTCCAGGAGCGTTTTGTTCAGTGTCGCTGGACTCATTAAACATCCTGGAGATCCCAACACAGTGGGTGCCACACAGAAGCCATGTTCTTCTAAATTGTTTTGCCAGCCAGCCAGAAACATAAAAAGCTTTGTTGGGTCATGACCCTTAATTTGGAGTTGAGACAACTTCATTCCAAGAAAGTCTGAGGTTGTCAAATATAACAATGACCTTAAAGGTTCTTTGTTAGCTGTCTGTGCACTGGAGATATAAGATACAAGTTGTCTATGTACTAAGATACAAGATTGATTCTAGAACAAAGCCATCAGACTGAAAGGACTTACTGCACTCACAGTCATATCCCATGGCCACCATGTGCACCATTTCATCAGGCTCATCCCCTACTAAAAACCACTCCTGGATCCCCAATACCACCAGTGATTCTCAAAGAGTGGTTGCCAGACCAGCTTCAGTGCCACCAGGAAACCTGTTAGGCATGCAAATTCTGAGGCTCCACCCCAGACTATGAATCTCTAGAAAAGGGCCCAGCAATCTGTGCCTCTGATGTATGCCAAAATGTGACAATCGCTTACTTAGACACATCCCACATGCCCTCCATCTTGCCCATACCACTTTTCTTCTGTCCCTCACTGGAAACTCCAGTCCTAGCCAGACTACTTTATAGATGGATATTTCCTAAAAGGCCAGCTCCACCCTTCCCCTTTGGGTCATCGGGCATGCCTAGAATCAAATCCCTTCCTCACCCCATTCTTCTACTGCCACTCAATCCTCTACTTACCAGAAAGTTCTTGGGACTGATCCCTCCCCTACCTCTCCCACCAGGTCTTCTCTATCTTCCTGGGAACTGTGGGCTCTGCTGGTTGGACCAGAGTTTTTACTACTCCAAAAGAACATGGCTGGGTTTCCTTATTGCAAAGCAAATAGCCTCAGGGGAGGTCATTGTGTTACAGTAAGCAAAAGGCCAGACATAAGTGAGGCTCCCAACCACATCAGAGACATTCTAAAGGTAATAAGCACCCTGGCTTATGATTAATGAATACCTCCTCCCCCCTCTCCCCCCTACATGGGCATATCTTCATTTCAAGGCCAAGCACACACAGATGACAGCCACAGATAACAGATATATGACCCTACAGGAGGGAGTGGCACCAGACCAAGAAGGGCAAGAAGGATCCAGCATGCATG
Organism: Castor canadensis; assembly: GCF_047511655.1. Taxonomy (NCBI): domain Eukaryota; kingdom Metazoa; phylum Chordata; class Mammalia; order Rodentia; family Castoridae; genus Castor; species Castor canadensis. The sequence continues at coordinate 53,030,774 of NC_133396.1, read as the reverse complement.
AGTCTGACTTCATTTTTCTGTTGTGCAGGCATGGGCCATCCCACAACCTGCCTACATGAGTGTCTGTTCTGGATCACTTAGGTGGAGTTAGGGGTAGATCTAAAACTTCTCACCAATGGATTTCTCTTCCCTATTGCCTAACAAAGAAACCCAGAGAAGGACAGTTTGGCTAGGCTGATTCTCCCAAACTATCAATCTCCTGTCTCTTCAGAGGCATGCTGTCACTTTTAATAAAGGCCTCTTTCTTTTCATAATAAAAATTTCTCTACTGTGCTTTCTTTCATGTTTTAATTTTAGATACTGTACCCAAAGAACCATGGTTCTAGTTCACACCCACAATTCATTGCCAACTAGTAACAATTGTGGTACATTTTCTCAATTTTATTTTTAAATTACAATTTTTATCCTAAATCTTTCTTGAATGCTTCTTGCTATTTCTCTTGAGTGCTCACTGCCTACTGACACAACATATAAGCAATCTATTATTCTGCAAAAAACCATTATGACTTCCTGAGCTCTCCACTGCCCATGTCCTGAGACTCATGCCTAGTGTCACTCATATGGCACATAATACAGCCATCCTGGACTTCTGGTTTTCTTCTGTTGTAGTATACATATATACTTTTATCCTTAGATAGCACCAAAATATAATAGTCACACAAACATTTGCACACATTCACAGTATGCAGTGTGTCCAACTTCCTCTGACAGATGTCATTCTTGTTACCCTGACTCTCCCCTCTTCAGCACCCAAGGTTCACAGACTTACTCACTCCAACACAGGTAGCCCAGATGGTTGTACTTGCCCTCTTGCATCTTTCCACACGCATGAATCTTTTTTGAATTGATATAAAATTTACACACCATTAAACCACATGGCTCAGTGGTACTTAGTACCTTCACAATGTTATACAACCATCACCTCTGTCCAAAACATTTTCATCATACTGCAGAGTACTCCAGGTGCATTAAGCAGTCACCCCATTTTCTCTTCCTTCAGCCCCTGGCACCAATAATCTGCTTTGCCTACTCTGGTCAGTTCACGTGAATTCAATATTTGACCTTTCATGTCTGATTTCCTTTGTTTAACATATTTTTGTTGTTTAACCATGTTGTAGCATGTATCAGTACATCATTGCTTGTATTTCGTTGGTAGAGACACCACATTTTGCTTTTTCCATTCAGTTTGTTGCAATTAAAGACCCTCCAGTGCTAAAAACAGATACATGAGAGATAGAAAATCTTGACAAAGCAATTTCTTTTGATCAAAAGGGTGCAAGCATGTGCTCACTCCAGCTGAGCAGACATTCAAGCACAAAATGGCCGACAATGGCTCCTCCTTGTATCCCTGACGCAGTTGTACCTGCCCCTCACCTGGGATTTGTCCAGGTCAAAGGTTCACAATCTTTCCTGGTTGGCTAAAAGGCTTAGGGGATGAGCTAGGGCATGTAATTTGGTGGCCAATTTTCATGAGGAATGGGACTGTACAAGAATCAGGAAGAAACAGGAACCCTTTAAATAATGCAAGTCACCTAAGATTGCAATCTGGGGAATTTTAAGTAATCTAAGACGGTGACATATGCTTTGATAGAAAAGATCATTTTTCTTACAATTCCCCCCCCCCTTTAAATTTAAATTCTTTTCTTCAAACTCATTTAGGAGCTGTTGGCTCTATGTTTCTGTGTTTTTAATAGGAACAAATTATTTGGGTAGGGCGGGGGGTGATTGTTTGGGGAGGGCTGTCTCAATTAACCACTGTATTAGTCCTCAGACACAAGGAAATATGCAGCATCCTACTAAAATTAAAACTACGCCACTATGACCAAGGAGGTTAAGATTGAGGTCATCCAGCCCTTCCATCTCCCAAACCATTTTTCCATTAAGTCAATGAAAGGATCATTTATACTTAAATTTTCAGCTAGCTTGTAGGTCCTTACTAATAGTTCCATCGGGGGCTGTATTATTTAGTATATAAGTGCAACACAAAACTCCAATCATTATGAAAACTCCTCCCTTTTCAGCCAAAATCATGTCTAATGCTAGCCTGTTCTCCCAAGCCATCTGGCTAGTTGGTCCCAATTGCTTTGCTATTCTTTTGATAGAGTCCCTGGTATACTTAACAAACCTTTGTTGGTTATAGTAAATATAATTAATCAAATCGACATTTTTATTTATGGTAGACCACCAAAAGAGTAGTGATTCAAATCCTGCTGTAATTTGATTTTTGGCTTTAAATTCATTTGGCACCCTCTAGGAACCCAAATGGCATCAATATAAGGAGCCTCTGTAGCTAGCTGCAACATTTATACCTATGTCCCTCATTTTCCTAGGTGTTGTGGCATGGGCTGGCGATCTAAAAGCTAGGGTGAAAGGGATTGCCAATTGCTTCAGAGCACAGGTGCCTGCCAGGTTACTGGGAGAGTCTCAAGTAAAGGTCCTCTACAGTACCACCAGACATCGGCTGCCCACCGAGAGTGTGGACTGGTTTTTGAGACTGTTGAAGGACTGGCTTTCACTGTATCCCATCAGGTTTTCCACATTTGTCAATCATCCCCCCTGGTGAGACATGAGATATAATTGACATCTAGGGCGGGTGGCCTAATAGTCCTCAGGGGCTGACCCGCAGGACTGCTGGGAACAGGAGTGATAGTGTCCAGCAGTATTCGTTACCCCAAGCCACAGCATCCTGAAACAGAGCCAACATGTCATACATTCCATCCGGATCTGAGGACCATCCTAATGAAAACAGGACCACCTGAGATTCTGCCCTCCCAGTAGTAACAATCACTCTCATTTAATGTGTGGACAGAATATTTTATCCATTCCATCCAAGCATTTGTATCCCGGTACCCAATTTCAATAGCCACAGTTTGTCTTAGGTCCTTGACATCTACTATGGTTATTTGAGTTCGATTGTTGTATAAATGTGGAGGTAATGTTGGAGCGGAGGTAGAATTGGGTGTCTTCTGAGAGGGTTTGGGAGCTAGACAGAGCTCAAAGTCACCTAAAGAGTCTGTTCCTGAGACATCCACTCCCAGGCCATATTGACGAAATATGGATGGTTCTTTTGTCATGCTCCAAGAGCTTTCTATGACCAATCTAAGTCGGTAACACTGTTTATCTTTGCAAGAAGGAAGGGGTGTGTCTGAAACAGCTGTAATTTCAACTGTAGTCTATTAAAAGACTGTCAATTGTTCTGGATGGTAGAGATTGGAGTCTTACCAGTGTCTCAGGGTCTGGTCCAGCCCTTAGAATTGTCATAAAAGGGAGAAGTGTATCCTTTATAATCAATGTTTTACCCCACATCCATCCACTCTGGACAGATACCAGGCTTCCCTGTGGTCCCCAGATGGGACACATATAAAAGGAGTATCCTTGGAGTTGCAGTTGGGACATAAGGTCGCCACAAGGAAGGATCTGGCACACATCGAATTCAACATTTAATGGAAAAGTGTTCTGAATTACCTTAATAAACATACCATTTTCCAGATGAAAAAGAAAGAATAATTTCATTACAGTCTTTTTAAGGTTACTCTGGTATCTCCTGGATGTGAGAGCATGGTCCATTGTTCCTTCTGGTCAGGTGAGGGTGCCTTCTTTACCCATGTGTGATGAGTTCACCCCCTCTCTGTGGTCCAGAAGGCTGTTTCCATGGTCAGCAGGACCAGGAAGAGTCCTTCCAAGCTGACTCAAGTTTATTTTCTTTTTAGGTCTTAATCAGCACATAATCACCAGGCTGGTGCAGGTGAACGGGAAAGTCAAGTAGAGGAGACTATACTAACAATCCCTTTTTCCTAAGAGAAAGTAAAGTAGAGGACAGTCCAAGTATATAATTTTTGAGGAAATAGTCTTTCGTTTCAAAGGTAGGCACATCAGTAACAGAGCTAAGGTAAGGAAGCCCATAAAGCACTTCATAAGGGGAGAAGCCAGTGTCCTTCCGAGGGGCAGTCCCAATTCTGAGTAGTGCTATGGAAGGCATTTAATCCAAGGTAATATGGTCTCTTAGACTAATTTAGTGGGCTGATTTTTAAGAGTCTCATTTAGAGCAAACAATTCACAGGTCTGTGCTGACCAATTGTTAGGGAGTCAGTCTGATTCTATTATAGTCAAGGCCTACCCATTATGCCTTTTTCCCTCAATTACCTGAGAGGATCACCCATGAAGAAATGGAACCTGGTCTGGAAAGGAGTTTTCCTGAGGTCTGGCCTTACTTTTGTTTGGTATTCAGTAATATCTAAACATTTTTGTGCAGGGCTCCTCCTTCCTGCTTCCCCTTCCAAGAAAGTGGCTGGATTTAGGGCCTCATCAGTAGTTAAAGTCAGGTCATCCTTCTCTAGCAAGATAGCCTCAGCCTTTAGGATCCTGGAATCTGTCAGCCATCTACCCACCTTCTGGTTTAAGATTGTCCTAACTTGATGGGGAGTGCTAATAGCTAGACTTCCCCCAAAGGTGATTTTTCTACTTTCTTTGGTTGGAAGGGCCATAGCCACTATTACCTGAATGCACTCAGGCCAACCTAAGGTGACAGGATCTAGAATTTAGATATGAAGTCCATAGGTTGACGTTGACCCCCATGTTTTTGGGTTAGCACCCAAGGGCAACTCCCTTGTTTACATTTATAAAGAGGTGAAAAGGCTGTTCAAGAGAGGGCAAGGCTAGCATCAGGGATGTGATAAGGGCTTGTTTTAGCTTATCTACTTGTTTTTATCTCCTTAGGGGTCCAAAGAAGGGGGTCTAGTCCCTCTTGGGTCAATTTGAGATATAAAGATTTAGTTATAAGGGCATATGCGTCTATCCACAAATGGCAATATCCCATTAAGCCAAGGAACTTTCTCAATTGTTATTTTGTTCCTGGGAGTGGGAGACCAGTGATTCCTTCTATTCTTTTTGGACTAATCTTTCATTGGCCCTTACTGATCAAATGTCACAGGTAGTTTACTTCAGTCTCAGCAAACTGTAACTTACTCTTTGAAATATGAAGTCCCTGGCTTCCCAGGAAGTTTATAAAATTAATGGTTGTGTTAATCACCTCCCCTGATTATCCCCTCATATTAAATCTCTCAAGTCTCTTATATTTTCTCAGTGCCCTGGGGTGTTGTTATTCCATCAGGGATCCTGATTAGGAGACTTAACATCAGCCACCAGGACACTTTGTCCCATGGGATGTTCACACTCCCAGATAGCCATTGCTGCTCTACGGATCATAGCTCTTTCCTCCCCTGAGAAGAGAATTCCCAAAATAGACATTAATTCAGCCCAAGTATATATCTGTGGTCCCAGAAATTGATCAACTTGTTCTGAGACCCCAAAGAGATCCTCAAGAAGGGGTCACACCTCCTTTTTAAAAATTTGGGCCTCAGTGCTGGTAAGAGGGATATTTACAAACCCAATCTTACCTCCTCAGAGGGGAACCTCCTGAGAGGAAAGAGGGAGTGGGGTTTTTCTTGTTCAGACTGAGGAAAAGGTAGATTCTCAATGTCTTGATGACATTGTTCTAACTACCTTCGATGTTTTGGTAGGAGGGGTCTCAGGTAGGGAGGGAAGGGGCAGGAAGTTGAAGGGAGGCAGAAGTGGAAGGGCTGGAAGGGGGAGGTGGGGAAACAGGAGCTGGCTCTGGTGCCTGAGCCAAAGGATGGTGAGGGGAGAGGGATGAGAGTAAATCCCAGTTAGAAGTTTTTTTTTTTTTTTTCATTCTTCTTTTCTTCAAGGACTATGGGACTCTGTCTGCAACAGAGGGCATATTCCCTCTCCTCTTGAGTGACTGGGCTCTTGTCATTTACATGTTGAGTTAATAGTTGGCAGACCCAGTCTTCGTCAGACCCGAGTTTTGGTCAAAAAGCAAAGACTTTAAGATTGCTTCTTGAGACCAGATAAAACAACAGTATTTGACCATTCTTTGATTCTTTTTCCCTTTAGTACAGGGGCTATCATCCCAATATCTTAACATCTTTCCTAGGGGCTCTCAGAGGGTATTTTATCCTGGACCTTTGTTTGTTGGCCTTCCTGTCTTTATTTCCCATTTCTTCCTTCTGGGCAACTGTGCTCTGTCTATCAGGAGCTCAACCCTCCCCCACCCCTTTGCCTTGGAGGTTTCCTGCACTCTGATTCTCTTTTGTCTTGTACGTCTCCAGCCACATCCCTCATGGGAGCTTGAGGCACCTCTTGGTAGCCAGTGGGTCAGTATAAGCTGCTGACCTGGATTAGATTCAATACTCTAATTCTGCCTTAAATATGAGGTTGCCTCAGAACTGCGGATCAGGATTCCTCTTTCCCTTCATGTCACCCGACACATCTCATTCACACATCACACAGCCCCCAGTATCCTGACCACCAAGATATTACTTGGTCACCCCTGTGACATTTCTTGTCTTGGTTTGTTCACAAAACTTACATGGTCACTGCAGTCCCTGTCTTCAGAGCTCTTTTACCTAAGTTGTCAAGAAATTCTGGAATCTGTGTTCATTCACAGATCTGGAAAGTTGTAGCTGGCCAATCCTCAGTTCTGCTGCAATCAGGCAACAGGACTTGTCTCCCCAGGGAAGGGCTGGGGCCCCCTTCCCAGACAGAATGTAAAATTCTGGATGAGCTCCCAAATTGTTGGAATTAAAGACCCTCTGGTGCTGAAAACAGACACATGAGAGACAGAAAATCTTGACAAGGCAATTTCTTTTGATCAAAAGGGTGCAAGAATGTACTTACTCTAGCTAAGCAGACACACAAGCACAAAATGGCTGACAGTGGCCCCTCTTTATGTCCCTGATGCAGTTGTACCTGCCCCTCATCTGGGATTTGTCCAGGTCAAAAGTTCACAATCTTTCCTGGTTGGCTAAAAGGGTTATGGAATGGGTTAGGGCATGTAATTTGGTGGTCAATTTTCATGAGCAATGGAACTGTACAAGAATCAGGAAGAAATAGGAACCCATTAAAAAATGTAAGTCACCTAAGATGGCGACCTGAGGAATTTTAAGTAATCTAAGAGGGTGACATATACTTTGATAGAAAAGATTGTGTTTCTTACAACTTGTTGTTAGTTAAAAGGTAAAAACACAAATTTCTATCTTGAATACTGGTGATTTGAACATTCTTGGAAAAGTATTTGATTGTATATCAGTTTTCAATTCTTTTGGGTTATAAACCTAGGAGTGGAATTGCTGAGTTATGTGGCAATTCTGTCCTAGGAGACTCTGGTCAAAAGATTCCTAGGCACTTGCATCCCACTAGAGAAGAATTCAGGCAAGATAAGAAAATGTAGTAAAGTTTATTGAAGATGAGGGAAAGACACAGCAAGAAAAAGCAGAGGTTGGACAGAAGCATGCTGATTTTTGTTTTAAAGGGCCTTTATAAATTGAAAGGGCAAATGGTGGGAAAAATCTGGCTGGTCTTTGCAGGATGGGCTAGGGTGATTGACAGGTTTGATTGACAAGGTCTTGTCATACATCATGTAGCACTCTGTGAATACACTTATGCTAATTCTCAGTTACTTTAATTACATACATGAGGTGTGATCAACATTCATTTTTTAAACAAAGGGCTTTTACCTGACAGGTAATTAAGGTTGGAATTTCCCCAGGGCCTCCTGTCTTACAACTGGAAAGGATTTGCAATTGAAAGGAAATTTACAACTGCAAAGGATGGCATTTGGCTAAGATAAGGAGTTTAGCATGAAATGTGCTGGAAAAAGCCTATGGCACCAGAGTTCCAAAATCCCTATTGCTAGTTTGCCTTAGAGATGTTGGTAACAGCAACCACTTAAGATTCTGTGTATGGAAAGAATCCTGAGGCTAAAAAAAGCATTGGAAAAGCAAAGAGAACAAGAAGGCAGCCCCTACAATACCACAGAGGGATCTCTGCTTAACTGATTAGAAGGCAGAGCTCACAGAAGCACAGAAAACCATCTCTAGTCTTTCCTCTCTCCAGGTTTCTTCATCTTTGCAGAGGACCAGCTCAGAATCCTCTCCCTCCCTCATTCAAAAGGCCACCCAACCACCCTTCTTCCACCAACCCAGGCCAGAGTATCCTTCTGCACTCCAACAGTAGCCACCCAACTGGTTTCTGGCTATCAGTCCTCCCAGAGCCCCACCCATTTTTCACTTGTAGTGGGGGATATTTGATAAAAACAATGCTGGGGTATGAATACAACCTAGGAAACGGCTGTATGCTAGTTTTTGTGGGTGTGAACACCTTCCTTTCACTTTCAGCCAAAGAGTTGATAATCACTCTTACTAAGCTTCCCTTGCAGGCTCTGGGCCTGTCTTCCCCACATCTCATGGGGGTAGACCCTATTTCTGGATTCTGAACAGAGCCTGGGCAAGCTGGGCCAAGTGTCCATGCTCACATGTCACACTGCAGTCCCACGATCATGTTCCCAAATGACCCAATGACCTTGCTCATCCTGATCAGTGCTCCACACCACAGGAGTGCCTTACTCAATCCAGAGCCATCGTCAGTAACTACACACTCTACATGAGGCTGGGAAGTCTCTAGATCAGAACCACTGTCATTGGGCCTGATGTGCAGGGCAGTCCTAACTCCGAACATCCAGTCAGGGACCTTTGCTGCTTCACCTTAGTCCCTGTTATCCACCAGCAACCAGAGAGGCCATATCCTGCTTGAATTCTCAATCCCCCAGTGACTTTACATATTCCTCAGAATCAAATCTTAACTCATAGTATTTATGATTCTGGTACAGTCTGTGATAAGAAGATCACAGATTTTGGAAGAAGACTACAAAATTCTTTGTATCCAAGTGGGAAGAATCCATGGCAGGACATGTGGGTGTAAAGAGAGTTTACTAAAAGTCAGGAAAAGGAAATACAAAGGGAAGAATGGTGAGGCCCAGGTGGAAGCCAGAAGCCAAGACAGCATGTTTCTGCTCTTCAGGTGCTTTAAAAACCTACAATAACCTATGGGAAGGGGAGAACCAGGTGATTTTCATTCAATAATCAATGAGTTGGGTGGGGAGAGGATGGGTGGTTTCCAGCCAGGTGTGGGTGGTTCCTGAGCCAAAACATGGTTAATCTAAGATGTAGTATTTTTTTCTGGGTCCCAAACTTTTCCTACTTTAGCCTGCTTCAATAGTACTCACAATATGGTGACCCTCCTGCCTTCTTCATCTTGCCCTTCTTCCCCATTGGCATTTTCCCTGTTCCTCAAATATGGCAGGTTCCTTCCCACCTCAGGAGTGTCACAATTATTCTCCTGACCTTGAATGGTCTTATCTCTAATCTCTGCAAGGCTGGTTCCTTTTCTTTCAGGTCTTGGCTCAAATGGTGCCTCATAGGCAAGGCCACTTTTGTGCCTTGTCTAATTCCACCTTCCAACACTACCTGACCCTACCTCCCACCATTTATTTTGTTAAGATCTGTTCTTTACCTGGAGCATCAGCTCCATGAAAGCAGAGTCCCTGCTTTTCCACTGTGTCTGCAAGGCAGGATAGATATGGCTATAGGTAACATGAAAATTATAATCAGAAAACAAGCTGGAGTCAAGAACTGAGATAGGTGCTCACTTTGGCAGCACATATACTAAAATTGGAATGATATAGAGAAGATTAGCATGGCCCCTGCACAAGGATGACATGCAAATTCGTGAAGTGTTCCATTAAAAAAAAAAAAAAGAACTGAGATAGAATCAGGCTGAAATTCACTAAGGCAGCAAGAAATTGAAGCATTACTTCCACCATACTGCCTACACTCCCTCCTTCAGAGGTTGAGATACAACTCCTCTAGGTGAGCAGTTTTGTCAGAGAATAGAAGGTGCTTACTTTTAGCAAATCTTTGACCAGGAAGAATGCTCACGAAAAAGACCACAAGAAATAGTCACCCATGCCATAAGAGCCTTTGCTCATAAAGCCACCTGAGACTCATTGTCTCCATGCTTGATTGATAAAAGCAGGACAATTAGGAAGCTGCTAGGTAGTTATGTATTCAGGTAAAAAAGTGTAACTGGACACCCCCAGCTTAGTTACATGGTATAAATACTCCTGTGATCAGGAACGCCCATTGGGCCTCTTAGATCCCATTCTGTATGTCAGAGTGTAGCAGGAAGGAGGACCAGAGAGAAACAGACAGGCCTGTGTTCTGATAAAGTAGCGGCGGTAGGCCGGTGGTGGGGGGGATGGCAGAGAAATAAAACCTAAAGAATCCAAATGTGAAGAAGGTCACATAGCACGAGGGGCAGAAGGGTACTAGCACTGGGGTGACATAGCCTATAGAATTGCATATAACCATATGTGGGTGAAACCTTGAATATTTCTTTATTGCCTCTATAACCTGCTTGCAAGGGTACATATGAGACCCCTTTGTTCTCCAGGCTCAGCCTTTGAACATGAATCTGTTGAGTCTGTGCCAGCACAATGAAGAGTTGCTTCCTCACCTCAGAGTTGCATGTCTCTGTTCGAGTCTCCTATAATATTTCTCTGCCAGGATTGCAGAGACTGTGGTTTTTTTCATCTCCCTTGTCACTGGGGTGTGTCCCCCAGACTTCTGGGAGAAGATCCCACCAGGTGCCAACAGACAGCTTGATCAGGAGGAGGGACTCACCCTCCCGGTGAGTCTGGGTGAGTGCCTCAGCTGCACAACAGAACCCGGTCATGTGTAGCAACCAGTGAGGGAAGCACCGCCCTCACTAGCACTGAACCTAGGTAAGAACCTAGGTTCAAATTCAGACGTGCCTCAGGAGGCAGAAGAGGAGACTGATCAACTCCCAAAGACCCCTAGTAACTGCCTTTTGGGGTGGAAAACGGGTCTCTCAGGTTTAGGGAGTTGAATGAAAGTATGTGAGACACCTCAGGGAATTAGGGAGGTTGAGCTTTTCCTGGGAAATAGCCACAACTGAGGTTAAGAGATGGGTAACAAAAATTCACTTCCAAAGTGGGGGAGTCACAAGAGAAAAGATGCCTCATCCATCATTTCACCTAATAGCCCTCTGGGTATAATTTTAAAGTTTTTTCTTTATTTGAGCATGCACTCTATTTTGTGTGTGTGTGTGAATTTGTTTAAAGCATTAGGCAAAATTTAATTTGCTCCTGAAATTCCAGTTTATCTTATGTGCACTTAAGATGACTTTTTTCTGGCATGCTTAATTTATAAAACTTTTGTACGTGCATGTGTGTGTGTGTAAGCATCTTCAAAATCATTCTTAAACTGCTGTTATAAGGTTAATATGATATTCAGGTAACAAAAAACAGGTGTTTGTTTTAACGATCTTTGTTATAAACTGCTTAAGCTTTTTACGTATGAATATGTACACATCTTGAGGATTGTTCTTATTATAGAGTCAATGTAAAAGAAATTATTACTCTGTTCTACTGCTACTTTTAAGAAAACAGTTTTCAAACTTATTTCAATCAGTTCTCACTAGGATGCAGACATTCACGGGTTAACACTCTGGCTTAGACCAGAGGAAGGAAAAAAGAAAAGAAAAGAAAAGAAAAAAAGTGGTGGGGAAGGCACAGCCTGCAACAGGAATATTAAAATTTGGGTAGTTAAAAATGACATTAGCCTGTTTCATTCTGTCATAAAGAAAATCTGGGATTGAATTCTCTCTTATAATACATGGGTCTATTAACAAATGGGCTTTCTATAAATTGTTTTTATGCAAATAATAATTTTAAGGTTGCTTTCTTTCTGGTTTTTTTCATACAAATATAAGGCTCTAAGTTAAAAGGTTAATGAGTTATTGTCAACAAGTAACTATATATATATATATATATATATATATATATATATAGTATTAAGGATATGGTTTTTAAAAAATAAAAGTTTAAAGTACTTTTAAATAAAAAAAAGGATAAAGACAGCTCCCCCAGAAGATACAAAATAAGTTCTCATAAAGGTACTGAGTAAGTCATCATAAAAAAATGGAGCTTATAAATGCTGATGTAAGTTGACTAAAATCCAGTTACATTAAAGGTTTTGTAAGGGCAAAATTTAATGTAGTGATGTTAAACTAAAACTTAATTCTCTAAGCTCAAAACAAGGCTATCTTAAAATATTATATTATTCTTTTAACATTTATAAAAAAACTGTCTTAAAAATAGTTTTTGTTTTGTCAAGATAACTGTCAGGAATTTTTGGTGCTACAGGTTAATCCAAAAATTTATCAAGACATCAAGTGTTTATTAAAACACAGAGAGGCAAGAGGCAGCTGAACACAGGGAGTGCTGCTGCATTGACATGAGTGTTGAGACAGATTCACTTATGCAAAGCAAAGTTAAAAAAAAAACAAAGCCAAAGTGCACCCTCAAGATGGGATAAAGAAACAAACAAACAAACAAACAAACAAAACTCAAAAAGGAGCAGTACACTGGAGGTCAAGACCTCCAGTTTTTATTGGAGTCAACAGAGTGATATTAGTCCTTCTCCTTCCATATGTCAGGCAGAGGGAATTTTTGACCTGGGATGGCCAGACTGGGCTGTTATTTTAGGGGGCCTCCATTGACTACAGGTTGGTGGGATCTGCTCTATGTCATGAGCCATCTGTTAATGTCAACAATCTGGGATATTATAATGGTTCTTGGCCATTAGGTTTGCTAACTCTACACTTAGTCCCCATAAATATTTACCCATGTTCTCTGGTGACTTTTGTCGGGGTTTTAACCACTAAGGTAACTGAGTCATGTTCATTTAAGTGTTGGTTTATGTAAAATCTTCTAGGTGACCTCATGGTTAAACAACTGTTGTCATGGGCTATTCTAATGCAGACCTATATGTGTCTGTTACTGGGCTACTTAGGGTCACTGATCCTGTTTCCCCTCACCCTCCAACTGATGAGAAAATTTAAGGTTTTACTTCAAGAACAACAACTAAACTAATATGTATATATAACCTCTACAGAGCTGTGATGCTGTTGCTGGTTCCTGTATACTAAATATTTTTATGTTTTTCAAGTATATCAAGCCTTGTAAAATACAAAATTTAGATAAACACAGTAACAAAAAGTTAATGGTACTGATATACTGTTCTATTAGTTGCTAAATTGTCCATAAAAATTTTAACCATGGCTCTTTTAAGTTTTTGTCATTACAGTTCTGATCCTTCTGGGGGCATTTACAATTAAGTTCATAAAGAATGACTCTAATAAGTACTTATGTGTCAACCAGGTTAGTTCTTCAGACATCTTCTTTCGTTGGATTTTGTTTTGTATTGTCTTTGTCTAGAAGCCCACTGCCTAAGAGCTATTCCTTCTAAGCCTCTTTGTTGCTTAAATTTGGCCAAGAGTCTAGTTGGCACTGACTCCCACCAGATCTGCTAGTTACTTCCTCCCCCACTCCAATGTGGGTTCAAAACCAAACAAACAAAAATCCAGGAAAGAGTAAATCCTCATGATGAGGAAAGAAAATGACCAATGGAGAAAGATCTTCAGTCTACAGCCATACCACCCTGCATATGCACAATCTTGTCTGGTCTCAGAAGCTAAGCAGGGTCAGGCCTGGTTAGTATTTGGATGGGAGACAAATATCCAGAAGAAACTGCTCAGAAATAGTTTGGAGACAAGGGGGGAATGCCATCAAAGTTCAAATGGAGTCACCCATGCCAAACCTGTCAAAAATAATCAAGGCCAAGAGGATTGAGGAAATGGTTCTTATACATGTGTGGCTATCTGGCATTAAAGCCCTTCCAGACACAAACTCATATTTTTTAGACAGGTCTTCTACTTAAATAGAGAAAAAATGACTATTTTTATGAGCTCTAAACATGTCCTTTGATACTTAAAGATGGTGGTTCTAACTTTTTTAAACAATGCATTTTCTTGGACATATATACTAATAATATATTGTTGCCACCTCAATTCTACTCAGTAAAAAAAAAGAAAGAAAGAAAGAAACCAAAGTACACTGGGTAAAAGAATAAAATGTCCAACCATTAAAACCCCATTGGAGGGGCCCTTTTGTTGTTATCTTGGCTATCCCCACTGCAGTTAAAGTAGCAAAAATTGCTCTCTGGATCCACCACAGCCAAGTAAAGCCAGCCTGTCCTGAGTGGGAGTACTCAGAACATCACTGACTCAGCCTTACCATGCAAGATCACCCTCCAGAACACCTGCCCCCTTCCTCAGAAGGATCTCGCTTCCCAGGAGACAACAGGGGACCACAAACAATGGGACAACAGCCCTGTTCTAGTCACTCTGGAAGCTGATTAGTGTACACATGGCAGAAGCTTGAACATAGACGCACCCCTGCTCTCCTCTACACACTTGTACTCTTAGCTTTTGGGTTGGCCCTTGCAAGGTTTAAACCATGTGCTGAGTGTTATAAGAGAGCTGTTGTTGGGACCTCCACACAGCCATACTTTTTATCATGCATCCACTAACAGGTCAGGTGTTACATCAGCTCATTATACATCCCAGGTTTTTGCTGGTAAGTGATACTAAAAGTCCCAGAGTAAAGAAAACAATGCAGCCTACATTTGTCATGGAAAGCAGAACAATGGGTCTTGTCTTGGGAGCATGTTTGATGTTACCCTGTCTGGTTCCCTTGGTATTGCAGTCCACCAGAACCATTGTGGAGCACATTATAAAGGGAAAAACAGCTGCCCAAGTAATGATGCTATGGAAATATAAGCCCTTAAATCAAGATGATGCTCTTTGACCCTAGGTGGGTCCACACATCAAAGGGGAGAATGATGTAGGAGGAAGAAGGACCAGAAGAGAAACAGACAGGTCTGTGTTCTGATAAATTTGCATAGCAGAGAGATAAAACCTAGAGAATCCAAAACATGCAGAAGGTCACATAGTGTAGCAGTCCCATAACATAAATCAGCCCTATGACAACTTAGGAATGTGGAAGCCCCCATGACCTGGGGGAAGCAGAGCAACCAGCTTGGCCAGATGACCAGGAGGTACTAGAGGCCCACGCATGCTAAGAATGGACCTATAGGATTCCACTACAAACTGTTCTTTAGGTTAAGGTGAAAGCCATATCTCCCACTCCAGCACTCAGGAGGCATCTGGTTTCTGGACCCTGCTGTGTGTCTCTCTGCTCAGTTTTTCTCTATCAAAAAAGTTTCTTTCCTGCCTGTAACTGGTGCTCCGGCCTCTCATTCTTGAGAGTGTTCTGAGAGCAAGAACCCTTTAGCACATCTGTGGATTCCTGTGTTATCTTGTGCCCATGACATCTTGGCGACTCAGATGGGACCCTCTTCTCTTCAGGGTGAAAGGTCGGTTCTGGCTGTGCCTAAATGGAGACAGTCTGCCTGGGAAGTGATCATAATCATCCGGCACTCCTACGGACTCTGTCTACTGGGAGAGCCCCCCCTGCTGCAGAGTAGCCAAAAGCAGAACTTTCTGGCAGCCACTTCACTTTTTCCCTCTATCAATAGGGAGGTTTCTCCTGAAAGTGGAGGGGGAATTTCTTGAGCCCCCTTAGGCTTCTGGCAAAATCCAGCACTTTCCTCCTCAAAGTGCAATGTTCTGAGTCTGTCCCAGGGTTTATAAGGGACTGCCTCACTGCCATGTGGGCAAATATGAACCCCTCCTGCTGCCAGACTTCTCTCTCTCTCTCTCATTTCTGCACTAAGACCCAATGTCCCTTTTGCCCCTGACAGCACTGGGTGACTTTCTTTAGGGATACATGGGAGGACACCACGCCTACATTTAGTAGAGCGATCATAAAGCGCTGTGCCCTCAGGAACTCCCAGCCCTTTTTGGTCCCTTGCTTTTTCTTGGATGATGTATGCCCCTCTGACCAAATGCCAATTTCCAGGATTTTTACAACACCTTGCTGAGTCCTGCCCTCCCTTGCACCCCCACTGCCCTAGCTTTATCCTCAGGATTGCCCTAGGGAATGTATTTGCACTGTGGTTGTGGCACACACCACTTGGGTCTTCTCCAGCATCTGTCCCCAGAGTGCCCAGGAGATTATATTCTCCAAAAACATCCCTTTTCCCCACTGTCTTCTCCAGAAGACACACTTAGCCCCACGCTCACTTGACACCCTCCTGGCCTTCTGTGGCCTCATGTCTCTCATTGAGCCCTTCCTCTGGTGAGCTTTCTTCAAGCTAGATGCCTTCACCAACTGGAGATATTACAAGTATTTGGGCTTTAAGGTCAACAGAATCACAAGTGGTTGAGGCCATGCTGGTAGGGTGACTGCAACCTAGAAAGCCTTCTCAGCTTTTTCCTCAGACTTAGTCACAGATGACAGAAGGGACAAAATGGAGGGGAGAGGATGCTCTCCCTTGAGAGGAATTTCCTCATCGGGACACTGATAAATAGGAATAACCCCTCCATTGTAGACCACATGTTCTTTTTCCAGATGGGAACTTCCTCCTCTCGAGTTCTGGAGGGGTCTCCCCTTGTCTGCCTGCTAAAACGCTGGAAGGACATCAATCCTGACAATGTTCACAAAAGGCTTTGATTTTCTTTTGCACTCAGGCCTGGCCCCAACATCCCCTTGGAGATCAGGAAAAATGGTCCAAGGGCAGAACACTTAAGTATGTTATCCTCCAGTTAGACCTGTTTTGCAAGGGGGTGGGGGAGCAAATGGACAGAAATCCCCTACACACAGCTATTCTTTTTCCTTAAAGAACATCCTCAACAGTGTAAGGGAGGTGCTCAAACCCTGGCCATGGTTTCTAAAAACACACCTAAAGAAGGGGATACCTCTAAGACAGCCCAGTTGCCCCTAAGAAAGCCACTCCCCCCCTTCCACCCAAGGGAAATGAGATGGGTGACTACCCAACTCCCACAGCTCCCTTGCCTCCTTGCTCAGTGGCCTTCAGCTGCTATCCCCTCCAACAGGTTTCCAGGAGGATAGGTGGCCACCCAGAAAGAATCCATGTCCCCTGCAGATTAAGCAACCTTAAGGAAATTAAACAGGATTTACCAATGACCCAGACCAGTACATTCAAGCCTTTATTACAGTTATCCAAACTTTTGAACTGGCTTGGAAAGATCTCATGCTGCTACTAGACCAAACTCTCGCTTCTCTGGAGCAGCAAAGAGTCTTTGATCAGGCCACTCAGGTGGGCAATGATTATCATCTACAAAAGTCTTCTGTTAAGCCCATGCCCCTAGAAAGGGAAGATGAGGATACCCTGAGTCCTGACTGGAGCTCAAGTGGCTCCCAGGATGAATCCTGGATGGGCCTCCTAAATTGAGGCCAATGAATGGGCTAGACACCATTTCATTCACCTCACCATTGAAGGTTTAAAAAGGGCTAGGGTCTGGCCCAAAAAACCAAAAATTGTATGTTCTCCCTCATATGTGGACATTAGATCAAGGGTAAACACAACAAGGGGATTGGACTTTGAGCACATGATAAAAGCGAGAGCACACAAGGGAGGGGTGAGGATAGGTAAGACACCCAAAAAACTAGCTAGCATTTGTTGCCCTTAACGCAGAGAAACTAAAGCAGATACCTTAAAAGCAACTGAGGCAATAGGAAAAGGGGAACAGGTACTAGAGAAAAGGTTAGTTCAAGAAGAATTAACCTAGAAGGTAACACACACGCACAGGAAATCAATGTGAGTCAATGCCCTGTATAGCTATCCTTATCTCAACCAGCAAAAACCCTTGTTCCTTCCTATTACTGCTTATACTCTCTCTACAACAAAATTAGAAATAAGGGCAAAATAGTTTCTGCTGGGTATTGGGGGGGTGGGGGGGGAGAGGGAGGGGGCAGAGTGGGTGGTAAGGGAGGGGGTGGGGGCAGGGGGGAGAAATGAACCAAGCCTTGTATGCACATATGAATAATAAAAGAAAAAGGAAAATAAATAAATAAATAAAAAGGGCTAGGGTCAAACTCCTTAATTACTCCCAGATTACTGCTGTCCAATAAGGACCTGATGAATCCCCCACAGCCTTCTTACAGTGTCTTAAAAAGGCCACTACAAAACACACCACCATTGATCCCTAGTTGCAGGTTGGGGAGGTCCTCCTAAAAGACAAATTTCTTACCCAATCAGCCCTAGACATTCATAGAAAACTTCAAAAGCTGGTGGCCAAGGGTGACAAAACTTTAGACCAGCTGGTACAGATGGTTACTTCTGTATACTATAATCAGGACCTTACTAAAAAGAAAGAAAAAAACAAAAGATACTACGACTTAGTGGCAGCTCTTAGAGAGTTCTCTTCCTGATGGGAACCTAATGTTAGGACTTGCCACCATTGTGGGTGGGAGGAACACTTCAAATGAGAATGTCCATGGGGGGGGCATCCTGGGAGACAGCCCTGGCTCCCTCTGGGACCCTGCCCTCTCTGTAAGGGCAATTACTAGAGC
This sequence comes from Castor canadensis, assembly GCF_047511655.1. NCBI lineage: Eukaryota > Metazoa > Chordata > Mammalia > Rodentia > Castoridae > Castor > Castor canadensis. The sequence goes on along the minus strand of NC_133396.1, from coordinate 53,012,554 downwards.
CACACTGTCCCTGTCTCCATTCAGAGAAGAGGCTAGATGGCTCTCTCAAATGATGGGTCCCAGGTCTCCTGTCCAGGCTCTGGTTCATGACAGCCAGACTGAGGGGCCCGGGGTAATCCTGACAGTTGAGAAGCACAAGCCCATCTTCCCTTTGGATAGCAGAGCCCACTTCTCTGTCATTCCTTTCTCTTCAGGTCCCAAGTCTAACAACAAAGTCAGCATTTGGGGCATAGCAGGCTAGCCCTTAGAATGATATTTTACCCAGCCTTTGGCATATTCTTGGGGACACCTCCACTTCTGTCACTCATTTCTGCTAGTTCCTGAGACCCCTATTCCCTTGTTGAGAAGAGATCTCCTATCCAAACTTAAAATCCAAACATTATTCTCCTCCAGAAAGTATTTCTGTATGCCCATAATTGAGGAACAAGTGGACCCATCACTCTGGATTCTTGTTTGGGTTCAAATAAAGGATTCCCTCCAGTTTCCTCACCCAAAACAATACCCCTTAAAACCAGAGACCCAGAGAAGTCTCCTGACTATCATAAATAACCTCAAGCAACAGGGCCTCCTGGTCAAATGCTCCAGTCCCTACAATTCCCCTATTCTGGCAGTATAAAAAGGTCCCAATAAATGGAGGTTTATACCAGACCTCTGACTCATCAATGAGGGTGTAGTACCCCTGCACCCAGTGGTCTCTAATCCTTATACTCTCCCAGCTCAGATTCCCCCTAAGGCCCAATACTACTCAGTTCTAGACTTAAAGGATGCCTTCTTCTGCATACCTCTCCACCCTGAGAGCCAATTGCTCTATGCTTTTGAGGATCCCACCAAACTGGCAGGACAACTAACTTGGATGGTTCTGCTCCAGGGGGTTCACAAAAATGTGATAGCACTCACATTTTTGACTAGATATTGGCAGGAGATTTAATGGACCAGCACTCCCAGGGAGTTATTTTACTCCAATACATAGATGATCTTCTCCCTGGTGGTCCAACTGAACCCACTATTTCCAGGCCCACAGAGTCCCATTAAACTTCCTGGCCAGTTGAGTCTATAAGGTCTCCAGGGAAAAAGCTCAGTTATGTAGCACTAAGGCCAAATACCTTGGGCTGGTTCTTGAAAAACAAATTAGGTCCCTAGGCCCAGAGCAACTTCACCCTATTGTAAACTATCCTCTTCCTGAAACCCTTCAACAACTAAGGGCTTTTCTGTGAGTCACTGGATTCTGTGGAATATGGATTCCCAGCTATGCCGAGATTGCTCACCCTCTATATCACCTTCAATGAGAGGCTCAACAACACTTTCAATCCCTCCTTGAGTGGGACAAAGAAAGCCAAGATGCCTTTCTTAAACTCAAACAGTCTCTTGGCTCAGCCCCAGTCTTAAGCCTACCCACCCAAGACACTTTCCAGCTATATGTCTATGCACAAGGGGGGCTGGCCCTTGGAGTCATCAGACAACTTTGAGGAAACACTCCTCAACCTGTGGGATATCTAAGCAAGGAACTAGAGAATATAGCTAAGGGATGGCCATGCTGGTATCTGAGGCTCAAAAACTTGTTTTAGGAAAACCTCTTACTGTTTACACCCCCCATGATCTGGGAGGCATCTTAAGCTCTAAGGGAGGATTATGGCTGTCTGATAACTGATTACTCAGGTACCAGGACCAGTTCCAGAATTGTCTGGAGGTGACCCTCAAAATCTCCCCTAATTTCAACCCTGCTTCTCTCCTCCCTACAGAAGGGGATGTCCTCAGTCACTCCTGTGAGGAGGTCTTGGCTGAAAATTTCACCCCAAGACCCAACTTCCTCCATAAGCCTCTATCAGATCCAGATCTTACCCTTTTTACTGATGGGATATTCTTAATTAATAATGGAGAGCAACAGGCTGAAGCGGCAGTAGTCACGTCCACTCAAATCTTGTGGGCAGAACCCCTGCTCCCAAACACCAGTGCCCAACTAGCTGAACTTACTGCCTTCACCAAAGCCTTACAGCTCTCCCAGAGCAAAAGAGTCAATATTTATACTGACTCCAAATATGCCTTTCTGATTTTACATGCCCATACAGCCATCTGGGGGGAACAGGGAATGCTCACTGCCTCTGGGTCTCCCATCAAACATTCTCAGATGATCCTAAAACTTTTGGATATGGTCCTCTTGCCCCAACAAATGGCAGTTATCCACTGTCCAGGACACCAAAAGATGGATGACCCCATTGCTCTTGGCAATAAAAAAGTGGATACAGCTGCAAAAGAGGCAGCTCAACAACACTACATCCAGGGTACTCTTTTGTGGAAACAATCTCTTCTCCCACCTGAGAGACATTATTACCTCCCTTCTGAAACTCAAAGGGCCTCATCTCAGGACTACTGCCTGGACCACCAAGGATGGGGGATCTCCCCTGAAGACAAGCTTCTCCTGCCTCAGAGCCTACAGTGGAAGGTCCCCAAAACTTTACATCAAACCTACACCTTGGGAGTAGAAAACACCTTGTCCTTGTTCAAACACATGTTTCAGTGTAAAAATTAGGGATTCCCTACAAGACATAATTAGGGGATGTGAGATCTGTCAGCATAACAATCCTCACAACCAACCCCCCTTCCCCCTGCTGGGACTCAGAGGCAAAGTTCCTATGCCAGAGAGGACTGGTAAATTGATTTCACCTACATGCCAGAGAGTCTTCACTCCCATTTGCTTCTAGTGATAGTGGACACCTTTACAGGGTGGGTTGAGGCTTTTCCTTGCTCCACAGAAAAGGCCCAAGAGGTGGTCAAGGTTCTAATTCAGGAAATCATTCCCTGATTCAGTCTCCCTCACAGCCTCCGGAGCAACAACGGCCCAGCATTCTGAGCCCAAGTGACTCAGGGGGTATCCAAGGCCCTAGCCATGAAATATTACCTCCACTGTGCCTGGAGTCCCCAGTCCTCAGGGAAGGTGGAACAGGCCAGTGGATTACTCAGCATCACTTAGCCAAATTGGCCAAGGAAACACATCTTCCCTGGCCCAAACTTCTTCACCGACTCTCTTCCGCCTCAGAAACACCATGGGCAAGCTGGGTATCACCACTCTTAAGTCTCTTTATGGCCATCCATTTCTCACTAATGACCTCATTCTGGATGGTGAAACAGCCAGACTTATACCTCCCACAGCATCCAGCCTAGCTAAGTTCCAACAAATCCTAACTGAGTTACACCAAGGCATCTTGCATGCCCCCACTTCTTCTCCTCCACTCTTTTGTCACAGTGATTTGGTGCTTGTTAAAATTCCTCACATATCCAGGGAGCCTTCCTGTATGGGAGGGGCCATACCTGTGCTTCTTTCCACCCCAACAGGAGTCTGAGTGGCGATCCACACCTCCAGAGTCAAGCACTGGAACCCCTCAAAAGACACTTCTCCTGAAGACTTGGACTCAGAAGCAGCACAGTACTCCTGCCAGCCTCCGGAGGACTTCTGACTCCTCTTCAAGAAGGCCCCTCAGGATAAGTGACTGCCCCTGGACCCTCACATTCTTGGGATAGATAACCATGAGGCTCACCACAACTCTCCTCTATACACTTGAATTCTTTCTTTTCAGTGTGGCATTCACCCGGCCACCTCTATGTACTGAATGTTTTAAAACTGCCTACATTGGGGGCTCCAGATGTTCTTACTTTACATCCTACACCCACCAACCAAGTGGATGTTACTTGGGCAAATACACCCCTCAGGTTTGCATACACTCGGGTAAGCAGTACTGGAAGTCCCAGAGTTTGGGAAACAAAACAGGCTATATTTGCAATGGGAGATTAGAAGAATGGGTCTGTTGGACTTATCTGGGCACTGGGGAGTGTCAGATGGTGGAGGAGTCCAGGACTTAGCCTGAGAACAGCTTGTTAAGGAGACAATAAAACCAAAAGCCAATAACCACTCAAGGCCCTGGTTTAAAGAATGAACTCAGGGGTGAGACAGGGAAAGGGTTAGAGCTCCTGGCAATAGAAAAGAATCTCTTCATAGACCTGGGAGAGAAACTAAATGTCTCAAATTGTTGGATATGCAGAGTGCCCTCATGAGTGAGGAGTGGCCTTGGAAAGGGTCTAGTTTAAATGCTTACTAACTTCTATTATGGAATCACTCTATAACTATCAAGGAGAGTAACCATCCCCAGTCCTGGATTCTCACATCAGAAGTCACTGGGGAGGAATGTCTTGAAAGAATTGGGCCCACATATGATAAATTGGTGGAAGAGATCCCTTGTAAATGCGAACTTTCTTACAATGAGACAAATCTAACCTGGCAGCCCAAAAAGCCTCCCAATAATTGCTCCCAATGCTGCAAATCTCTAACCAACTACAGCCTCTTCAATGGCTCCACTACTAACGAGGCAAATCTACTTCGAGGTATCCCTGAGATTGGCAAATATCGGGACAACCTCACCAGCACTGTCCCAGGTGGTGGAAAATGCCAGATGGGTTATTCTGGATATGTGGAAAACAGGCCTACTCCAGACTCCCTCCCACTTGGACAGGAAGTTGTACCATAGGGATTATCCAGCCCGGGTTTTTCCTTTTTTCCAACTCCCAAGGAGAACAACTGGGAGTCCCTTGCTTTGAAACCTTGGGGACCAGAACAAAGAGAAGTCTCAGCATAGGGGGAAATCAGAAGTGGGGAGAAGACAAATGGCCTCCCCAGAGGATCACTGAGACCTATGGACCAGCCACTTGGGCACAAGATGGGAGTTGGGGTTACCGGACTCCCATTTACATGCTCAATCAAATCATTCAGTTATAAGCAGTGGTAGAAATTATCACCAACCAGACTTCTTCTGCCTTAGAATTACTGGCCAGACAACAGATCCAAATGCGTGCCACTGTGTATCAAAACTGCCTGGTCTTAGATTGTCTTCTAGTTGAGGAAGGGGGTGTATGTGACAAACTCAACCATTCAGAATGTTGCCTCCAAATTGACGATAATGGACAAGTGCCACTAACATCAGAAAAATCACCCACACCCCTGAACAAACTTGGGATGCATGGAACCTAATGATTGGCTTGGTGGCTGGTTCTCATGGCTTTTCCCTCTCCTGGGACCCATTGCTGTTATCGGAGCTGTTCTGTGCTGCAGTCCCTGCCTCTTAACCTTCTCATGTGTTTCATTTCTCATTGCCTAGACTCCATCAAATTCCAAATATTACTCCCCAACCACGCTTACTATATGGATCTTTGGACACCCATTCAGGTTTAGACCCCTGACTCCTGCCAGGCCCCTCTTCACTCCCTCTCAGCAGAAAGTAGCAAAAGAGTGGATCTCAAAGTCCCACCTCCCTAATGGCAGTTAGGGGCTCCAAACCATGTAGCAGCCCCATAACATAAATCAGTCCCATGATATCTTAGGAATGTTGAAATTCCTGTGACCTGGTAGAAGAAGAGGAACCAGCTTGGCCAGATGACCAGGAGGTACTGGACGCCCACACATGCCAAGAACAGTTCCACTATGAACTGTCCTTTAGGTTAAGGCGAAAGCTTTATATATATAATCCCCACTCCAGCACTCGGGGGGCACCCGGTTTCTGGACCCCACTGTATGTCTCTCCACTCAGTCTTTCTCTATCAATAAAGTTTATTTCTTGCCTGTAACCGCAGTGCTCCAGCCTCTCATTCTTGAGAGTGTTCTGAGAGCAAGAACCCTTTAGCATGTCCGTGGTTTCCCCCGTGACATCTCACACCTGTGACAGTAGCACTAAGGTGAAGTAGCCTATAGAATTGCATATAACCATATATGGATTAAACCTTGGTTTATTTTACTTTATTTTATTGCCTCTGTAACCTGCTTGCAAGGATACATAAGATAAGACCCCTTTGTTCTTGGGCTCAGCCTTTGGACATGAGTCCACCGAGTCTGTGCCAGCACAATGAAGAGTTGCTTCCTTGCCTCAGAGTCCCATGTCTCTGTTTGAGTTTCCTATAACAAGAGCTCTAAATGTGGGGAGGGCTCCTTTTCCCCTTTCTATCTCTGCTTTACCTTTCTATACTAAATAAATCTTTACTGGCTTCTTACCTTATGAGGTACTTTTTGTAAATCACTTTGAAATTCCTTTTTCATGTACTTCAAGAGTTTTGGATCCAGTAGGTGTTTGGGAAATTGAATGGAGAAACCCTCCTTTTGGGGGGATTCTCATCACCCCCAAACTCACAGTGAAAGGTATTAATTGATTGTTGGCTGAGTGGGTGCATGGATGAGTCAGTGAGTGAATGAGTGAACAAGTGAGCTAGTGAATCAGCGTAGGAATGAATGCAGCAAAATGAGCAGAGGAGTCTCAGATCAGACAGGATCCACCAGTGGTCCTCAAATCAACTGGTTGTCCTTTGCCCAGAAGGGCTGAACCTCACTGGATTCCAGTCCAGCCTCAATGAGCCACCCTAGTAGACACCAAACCCCACTGAGATTCTGCCAAGAATCTACTCCTCTTTTTCATAACTATGATACTTTTACACTGTCCATTTAAACCACCATCATCTGACCCTCCCCTAAAGAAACTTTCAAACTAAAATTCCTTCCTCCCCTCATTTTGCCCCTTTGCGGCAGCAGAAATGCTCTATTTAGCATTCTTAAAGAGCCATTAGCATCCCAAATCCCTTGTTGTGCTGCCCGGCTGGAGGCTTGTGTTCCTGATGGACGGCTGGACTCTGCAGAGTTGCAGGGGCTGAACTGCAGCCCCTCGACACCCCTGCCACTTGGCGCAGTCTCCCTTCTGGCTGCCAAACTCCAGTTGTCCCTCTCATTTTGGATATTTAGCATGTAATCTTTCTCCAACTCTGGTTCCACAAAATGAAAGCCCCCCGCCCCCCCCGCCCAACTTTGGCAAGGGAAGATGAATATCCCCATTGCAGGACAAATGGGTGTGAGGAGACTGGTTGACGCTCCATCAGCTCCCCCTCTACTGCCTTACCCAGCTACCTTGCACCCCCAGCATCGTCCCACAGGACTCTACCCCCCCCCAGTTAATTCCTAGAGGGGATAGGGCTCAAGTTCCTTTTAGATTAAGTAAACTTTTTAAAAAGTAGATTTAGGAAATTACCCAGAAAACCCAGATCGGTACATCCAGGTATTCAGAGAAGTCAGCCAAAACTTTGAACTGAACTGGAAGGTTATAATGCTATTGTTATCTTAGACCCTCACTGTCCTGGAGAAACAGCAAGTACTAGTTCAGGCAGCTGCAACTGATGATGATTATCACTTAGATAAATGTGGCCCTACAGGCCTATCTCAGATGGGGCTCTTACAGGAGGAGAAGGGGGAGTGTGAAGAAAGACAGAGACAATGGATACCTAAAGGGGAATCCTGATTCCCTATTCCCACAGGAGATCAGGCAATACCTAGATATGATCCTAACTAGGACTCTAAAAATGACAAGGATGAATGGACCCATCACCACTTCATCCACTGCATTCTTGAGGGTATGAGGAGAGCCAAGATAAGACCCCTTAATTACTCCCAGGTCATGGCTGTACAGCAAGGACCCTTAGAAACCCCAGTAGCTTTCCTACAGAGACTTAAGGATGCCTTATAAAAGCATACCAACATTGTACCAGAGTCACAGGAGGAGATTATCCTAAAAGATAAATTTCTAACACAGTCAGCCCCAGATATTCATAGAAAACTTCAAAGGCTGGTGGCTGAAGGGAGCAGATATCTAGACCAATTGGTCCATGTTGCCACATTGATATACTGTAATAGGGACTTAAAAAAAAAGGGACCCAAAGAGGGAAAAGAGAAAGGATAAATGGGAGGAGGTTCTGATTACAGCACTCAGAGAGATCCCTCCGGAGCAGAGTTCAAACCTGAGCACATGTTTTCAATATGGAGAGGACAGTCATTTTAGGAGGGAGTGCCTGGAGGAGGCCACCTCCGGGACCTGGCCCCATTTGCCAGAAAATGCATTAGAAGGCACACTGTCCTCAGTTCCCAAGGGAACCAAGGCCAAAGCCTCCCACCAAATGACTGGTCCCAGGGCCTCCCATCCAGAGGAGCCCCAGACAATACTTACTATTGAAAAGCACAAAGTCAGCCTCCTTATTGATACTGGAGCCAGCATCTCAGCTATTCCTTTCTCTCCTGGATCCAGGTCCTCCAAGAAAATTACTGTTTGGGGCATATCAGGCCAGCCTCTAGAATGTTATTTCACTCAGCCTTTAGCCTGCTCTTGGGGAGATTTCCACTTCTGTCATTCCTTTTTAATTGTCTCTGAAACCCCTACTCCTCTGCTAGGGTGAGACCTTCTATCTAATTGGAGGTACAGCTCCTTTTACCCCCAGGAGATTACTTTTTCTTGTTCCTGATAGAGAAACAAGTAGATCCACAGTATGTTTACACCATGGGACTAGCACAAAGGGTGGTCCCAGTCCTAGTTCATCTCAAGGACCCCTCTTGGTTTCCACATCAAAAACAATATCCTTTAAGACCAGAAGTTAAGAAGAGACTAATTCCCATAATCAAAGACTTAAACAGACAGGGACTGCTAATAGAATGCTCCAGCCCATATAATAGGCTGACACCTATTCTTGGTGTCAGGAAGGGATCTAATAAATGGAGGCTTGTCCAAGATTCCTGCCTGATCAATGAAGCAGTAGTGCCTCTCCACCCTGTACTTCCAAATCCCTATACACTTTTAACCCAAATACCCCCAGGTACTGCTTACTACTGTATCCTGGACCTAAAGGATGCCTTATATGCTAAAAGTCAACCTACCTTTGCCTTTGAGACACCACATGAAAGGCATGACAGGTCACCTGGACTGTCCTCCCCCAGGGATTCAGAGACAACCCCCATCCCTTGGGTTGGCTCTAACCCAAGACTTGGCAGAGTGGTAATTTCCACAAGCTACCCTGCTACAATATGTAGATGACCTCCTTCTCTGTGGACTGAATCAGCCTGTCATTTTGCAAGCCACTGAATCCTTACTAAACTTCCTAACAGAGAGAGGTTATAAAATCTCTAAAAAAAGCCCAATTGTGTCAGTCTAGGGTTACATATTTAGGTCTTGTCCTGCAGAAAGAAATGAGGGCTCTAGGAGAAGATAGAATCTGTCCTATCCTGATGTTTCCTCTGAAACAATTGAGGGCCTTTTAGGGGTCACAGGATACTGTAGAATTTGGATCCCGGGATAGGCAGACCTAGCCAGGCCCTTATATCAGATCCTTAAGGAAGCACAGAAGGATTTCCCAACCTTTTACTGAATGGAATGACAATCCAAAAAATACATTCCACCAGTTAAAAAGGCCCTTATGACAGCTCCATCCCTGGGTCTCCTGGTACAGGACAAGTTTCAATTATATGTTTATGAAAAGGGAGGATTGGCCCTGGGAGCGGTGACTCAGCTCCAGGGCATCACTCTCCAGTCAGTGGACTACTTAAGTAAAGAATTAGATCAGGTAGCCAAGGGACAGCCAGGATGTCTTCGAGCAGTCGCTGCAGTTAGCTTTCCAGTGCCTAAAGCTCAAAAACTTGTCCTAAACCGGCCCCTGACCGTTTACACCACACAACCTAGGGGAAATTTAAACTCAAAAGGGAGGTTACTCTAATAGTTTCAGGGATAATGGCATTGATTGCAGTCCTAGCTGGAATCAGCTATGGGGTGATTGCCAATCATATAGCTGCAAAAAACCTAACCAAAATAGTAGAGGGCACCTCAGACCAGGTAGGCCTTGCCATTAAGGACATGCAAAGGTCTTTGTCATCCCTTGCCTGTATGGTCATAGACCACTGCCTGGCCCGAGATTTTCTTTTGGCTAAACAAGGGGGGATATGTGCCATGGCCAATACTTCCTGTTGGACATATATAAACACTTCAGGCATTTTAGAGGAACGTGCAGACTACATTCTCCAACAGGCTAAGTGGCTCCGAGAACAGTCCCTTGAAACTCAGATAGCTACAAAGGTATGGGAACAAATAAAATCCTGGCTCCCCTCCAGGGCATGGTTCCTACCCTTTCTGGGACCTGTAGTTGCCATTATTCTCTTACTTATGTTTGGGCCTTGCATTTTAAACTTACTTATCAAATTTGTTTCCTCTCGCCTAGAATCCATCAAACTACAGATGCTCCTGATGGAGATGAAAACGACTTCGGTCCCCTTGATAACCACTCTCATGGTCAGCCCTGATGCTGCAGGCCCTTTCATTACCACCTGTCAGCAGGAAGTAGTCACTAAATAGACTTCATTGTCCCTATTCCTAACAGTAGTTAGGGCAATCACTGAGAGGGGAGACTTGAAGGACGGACTGCAGGAGGTCCCAAAAGGTGATAATTAGCCAGGGAGACACTTCTCCTTCCCAGGAAACATCTGTTTGCACCAGAGAGACATCTCCACCCTCAGACAATTTTTAAAAAGGCTATAAAACCCAATTTCCAACCTGACCCATGGGACTACCGGTTTTCAGGTCCTGCTGCATGCCCACATACAGCTTTTCTCTTCTCTTCTCTACAAGTAAAATCTTTTGGACCTCTGCTGCTGGAGTCCACCTCTGCTCTCAATCTCAGAGCGGACCAAGAACTCCAACATCTAAAAATTCCTGCATGTCATCTGCGTACTGTGAGCCCAGGTCAGGGAGAAAGATAGGACAGTTAAAATTTAAAGACAAAGAACCTGTCAGGGTGAAGGGAAGAAAAAGTACACCAAGATCCTCTAAGGAGGAAAACAGGGACCCAACTATCAGAGAGCTGTATCCAGGGGCTTGCAAGTTCTGCCCCAAAAGTGTGCCAAAAGCTAGATAAAAATTCTTACACAACACAGCTGTCATGGCTCAATCTTTGCTTCAATAAACTTCTTTTTCACTTGCCATTCACCTTGTTTTCTGGGCTTGTCATTTTCGATTGTCCCTCAACAATGACCTCATAAACTCAAAACCAGCATCACGGGGGAACTAATCTTTCCCTCACACTGCCCTGTTTCCCTTAGCCTTCTACCTCTGCTCAGAAAGGAAGCAGAAGCCATTTCCCCAGGAGGGAGGCAGCTCACACATTGCGGGATGTTGTTCCACCATACTTTGGACAGACCTAAGTGACTTCCTGGGAAGGTTACATTTCAGGAATCTACTCCTGGTGGCACATTTTCTGAAATCAGCCTGCAAGTCAGACAAAAAAATTCTTGTGTTGCGCTGTTCTTGTCTGAGTGGGAAACCTGTTCACTGTCCACCCTTCATTTTCAATAGACAGGACTCTCATTTTTTTATGGCAGCTTTACATTTCCTATGTATGGCCTAAAAAAATCAGATGTTAGGCACCCAATGGGGATCCCTGCCAAGCAAATGTGAGACCACCCAGTCCTTGGGAAAGATATCAGAGAAGCCTTCAAGAGCTTGTCCTTGAGTGAGGTAAATGTAGGGTGCCTACCTGTGGTGATGTGTACATGACAAGATGGGTCACCTTTGTCAGTTGTCTATTGAGAGGCAAAGCACTCCCTTTTCACACATGAAACTACTAACTCTATGAGCCATTTGCTGGCTCTTCATACAACTAGTCATTTCATTGATTAATAGATTTCCTTCCTTTCTGGTGAGTGTTCTCCAAATAGGTTACCCAGAGGCAAGACAATGCCTCACAAATATATCAGTGATATACTTACCCACTGTGTATGTATGAAACATCTGTAATGTACCAGCATCCCACAAGGCCCTGAGGACACAAAGATGTTACAGTTGACAGACATCCTAGCTTGAGCAGAAAAAAGAACAGCCCCACCCCACAGCTAAATCATTTCAAATGTAGCAAACACCTTGTGTTTATAATTAAGGAACACCCTCCTACAGGTGCCCACAATCGGGCCACGTGCACAAGCCTGGGCCTATTCAGGTGGAGTTAAGTGTAGACCCAAGTGTTCACACTAAAAAATTTCCTTGCCCTATTACAAAACAACCAACCAGGCAGCTTGGGGAAGTCAGGCCCTATACAACTGCCTGCCTCACCTATGGAGGTGTTCTGCTACCATTTAGGTGGTCAGGTTTTCTCTCCCAAACTTCCCACCTCACGCCTCTTCAGAGGCATACTATCATTTTTGATAAATACTGTCTTCCTTTTACATTAGAAGTCTCTTTCTCTTCTGTACTTTCCTTGGCCTGCTTATTCCCCTTTCCCACCCTAGGGATAGTGTATTCTAATTTTAGACACTGTACCCAAAGAACTGAGGTCACTTCAACACTATCCTACCCAAGGACCTCTGCCAAATGACAACATATTGGTGCTGTGATTTCACTAATCCTAGTATGTTCTCATCCTCACCCCTCCCCCACCATAGTCTGAAAGCGACACTACTTTTGCTGCTACCATTCCCTGCCACCCTAGTCTCTCCTCTCCCCCTACCACTCCAAAAGCACTGACTCTTTGGAAGCAGTAATTGATCTCACCTATCCTTTGTTCTCAGCCTCTGATGGGGAGGTAAACTGGCCAGGACCTAACTTCCCATTGCCACATCCTCTGCAGAATGCCCAGCTTGTCACATCTAGATGGAAATTCGGTTCTCTGGGCTTTTCACAATCTTTTAAAAGGCAAGCTCTTTCATTCTAAATTTTCCCTCTCTTCACCCCCACTCCTATTTAGAAACGATCAGTCCACTAAGTTTAGTGGGCTCTATATCACCCAGGAAAGTGGGACCTTAGCAGGACTCTGTTTGAAGGTCACATTTCCCCGAGACTCTTGAAGACACCAGGTGGGCCAGCAGGGTGCACAGACAAGGCCCATTCCCTACCTGGATGCTAGCACTGCCCAATGGCCCAAACACACACATAAATAGCAGGCCAACAACCCTAGTACCAGCACCAACACAAAAGGCAGGGTGACAACCAAGATGAAAAGCAAGCTGAACCAGCTACCTCCCCCACACCCAGCAGAGATGAGAGGAGAGCCAAGAAGGGCCTGATGTAAGTGGGAGAGGAGACAGATGGAGCACCAAATGGAGTCATCAGAGGCCACACAAAACTCGTCCACAAAGTGGAGAAGGAGCAAAGAACCACAGGAGGAGTGGAAATATAAGCCTCCATGGTACACCTGATTCAATTGTCGACACCCATAGTTCCAGCTGCTCAGGGGACCGAGGCAACAATGCCCAATCCTGGAGGTTGCACCCACGAGTTCCAAGAACTACTATGTCTCTGGAGTGGGGGGGGGGACCCCAGAACACATCCAGGAGAACTGCTTCTAGACCAAGGTTCCCTGAGGGATGGGGACCATCCCCTCTCCAGTGGCCAGGCAAGTAAAGGAGTGCATGCCTTGACCCAGGCTCACCAGGGATGAGGGGTTGCTTCTTCTCTCAGGCAAGCAGTCAAGGCAGACTCACTCAGTCTCTGTGATTTATGTAATGTTCCCTCTCCTTTTTCAAAACAGACAATCACTCCCCCATCCCCCAGGCCTCGTCACTGGGATGCATTTCCAGCACTGGGACAAATATGACCCTCAAGAAAAAAAAATGGCTCATCTTTTTCTGTAACTCTACCTGGCTTCAATACAACCTGTGGGACAAAACAACCTGACCTTTAAAGGTGTCTCTTGACAAGAGTTTATTCTTTATACAAAAATAAAAATTTAAGTGTATTTCTGAAAAACAGTAAGGGGAGCTTAGTGGGACTGATATAATGCTTTCAGTAATAGTTACAATGAAAATAACTAGATGTTCTGTCAATTGCTAAACTTTCTTCAAAATCCTAATCTTAGATCATAGTCCAAGCTGGCAAAGCAGAAAAGCACCTATCTGAAAAACAACCTAAAGCAACAAGGGCTGGGTATTTGGCTCAGGTAGTAGAGTGCTTGTCTAGTAAATATGAGACCCTGAGTTCAAACCCCAGTACTGCTAAAAAAAAAAAAAAAAGTGAATTTCATGTAAGCTCAGCCTAAGAGCCACTCCTTCTAAACTTCTTAGTTGCTTAAATTTGGCCAAAAATAGCCTCGTGGGCACTGACTCCTTGCTCTCTGTCACTTCTTCCCTGATTATGTTGGTCTAGTGACAAGGGACAAAATGATTGAGTCCTGAAAGCATTATGCAAAAATATAAGAAAGTAGGTGAATAAGCTCTGTGACATATACATAGACTGCGAAAAAAAATGAAAAAAGATCTCAATGGTCCCATCTGGAGGGATTTCCAGCATAAAATGGTAGGCAAAGAGACCAAAATTTTTCTGGACAATGCCAGCATTTGGCTTTTTAAAAACAAGCACATTTCCTATAGAGGGCAACTAATGGGTGCTTGTAGCATTCTTATCATACAGTATATGTCATTCGGTCACTATATTTTTCTGAGTTGACACCTGGAGGCTTTGGAGATGGATGGCAGGTCCTGTTTCTTCACCTCGCTGGTGGTAGTGAGTTGTTTGCCTGGGGATAATTCATTAAGCTATGCTTTTTGTTTTTGCATTTTTTCATTAACTGTGCTCTACTTTATAGTAGAAAAGGTTTCACAAAGGGCTGGACTCTTGTGTACATCTGAAGGAAAGTAAAGAGATCAGGAAAGTTTATGAAAAGCCAACAGAGAGTGGTGGGACTATTGACTATAGTTTTTTATTATCATAAATTAGCTGCACAAATGGGTTTCACTGTGACATCTCCACATGTATATAACATAGCCACACTACCACGTGGGATCTTTAGGGTTTTGTTCTGATTTCCTGTTTTTCATTGTATTTTGTTGGCTCACAACGTCAGGCTGGGGAGGGGGTAAAGGTCTGAAAGAAATTCCCCTACACACTGGAAATAGGGACAGGAGCTGGGCCTCCACCTGTCCTCCAGCTAATCCATTTGAGAAGGGACCTGACCCCCATCCAAGTGAACACATGGGGACACACACAAGCACACACACGCACACACATGCACACACAAACGCCTGACTCACTTCCAGGGATTCTGACATGCACGTGACAAATGGAAAGAGGAAAAGGAGGAATGGGAAGGTTGGCCAGAGTAATCGGGGTGGCCGTGGTTTAAGTGCCTGGGCCACTCCAAAGTTCCTATGTTGGAAGGTCAGCCCTACGCTGGGGTATTAACAGGTGGACCTTGGGGAGGTGATGAGGCCATGACGGCGGAGCCCTCAAGAGTAGGATTAATGTCCCTGTAAGAGGTTTCAGAAAGCGGCCTGGCCCTTTTGCCCTTCCCATCCCTTTCTGCCCCTTTAGCCAGCAGGTGCACAAGGCGCCATCTTGCAGAGGACAAGCTCCACCCAGACACTGATCGATCTTGAATTTCCCTGAGAAGTTCAAGTTCTGTTCTTTATAAATCACCCAGTCTCTGGTACTTTGTGATAGCAGCACAAACAGCCGGGGGTCCTTAACCCTGAGAGGGCTTTGTGCGTGTTTCTGTGTTGTACAACAGAATGCCTGGCATGGCACAGGTGTGGAGAGGATGCTGAGTGGGTGAGCAAGATGCGTCACGAGTGGGTGCCGAAGGGAACGTACGAAAAAATGATGAGTGACCAAAAAATCGTGAAACGGCATGGAGGAATCTCAAGTGCTTGTCGCTAGGGTAGAGAGGCCGTCCGCAAAGGCTCCAGCCGCTGAGGCTCTGGAGGAGGGGACCATGAAGACCGGGAGAGATGACTGGTTGGCAGGGCTTGGGGCGGCAGGATGGACAGACAGCGTCCCTCAGGGCGGAACCCGGGCGCCCACGGCAGCCCCTGCACGCGCCAGGCCGGGAGCGCGCTTCACCGCGGCAGCGGAGCGCGTCGCCGTCCCCGGGACGACGATGACGTCACCTCGCCCGCCTCCGCTCCGCGTCTGCGCACGGCCCTAGGGGGAGAGCTCGAGACCCGGTCCGGGGCGAAGCCTCATGTTTAGAACTTAATTTTAATTTGCGGCTTTCTGTTGTGAAAGAAATGCTTTCTTTTCTCTTTCTTTTATTTAGAAATAAATGACACTTTCTTTCCTTTGGGCCGATTCCCTATTTTCCACCGCGCGGCTGGAGATCGCGTTCTGTTAAAAGGCCTGGCGTTGGGGAAGTGGCCGGGAAAAACAGCGGCTTTGACCCCGACGTGATTTGAACACGCAACCTTCTGATCTGGAGTCAGACGCGCTACCATTGCGCCACGAGGTCGCCGGAGGAGGGTGGCTCCCGGTCCTTTAAGGCTCTGGTCCGCTCTCCCTCCCGCGGGGGCCCCGCGGCTTCCGTCCGCACCGCGACCGCGACCGACCGATCGATCGTCTGCGCGGGAGCCGCGGGGCTCGGGGCGGGGCGGGCGGCGCCTCCGCGGCCACAGCCGCTGTGACACCGCGCCGGGCGGGGGACGGACGAGGGGCACGCGGGGTCACACGTGGGACGCGACTGGGGACGGCGCCGGCCGGAGTGTGCTGAGACTCATTTTCGAAAAAAACTGGACTTGAACAGAAAAGTGCAATAAAGAGTACGAGAGTGGATGGAACTGGAGATTACCGTGTCGAGCAGGGTAAGCCGAGCTCAGAAGGGCAAATGCGGTTTGTTTCCCTCCTATTCAGAGCCTAGACCAAAACAAAGTGGTAGTAATGTGGCAAGGGCGGAAAGGGGGTCTGTTTGTTGGGGGAGGCAGTGGAGGAGGAGATTGGGTGACTCTGATGGAAATATATTACACATGTATGAAAACAGCATAGTGAAACCCACTGAAAACTGGTAAAAGGAGGAGAGGGGCGAGGGATTAAGAAAGACTAATAGCAGGGGTGGAAACCTTATTTTCAAAGGTTTGTTTCATCTAAAAATTAAAAAGCACTATCATTCTGTTCGGTTAATATGTGCATTCATGTTGTATTCCCCTATGGTAAAGAGGAAGGTAGCCAGGTGATGGCTCACACGTGATCCCAGCTACTACTCTGGAGGCAGAGACCCAGAGGATCACTGTCAGAGGCCATCTAGGGCAAAAAGTTCTCAAGATTCTATCTCAACCAAAAAAAAAAAGGAAAAAATGTGGGTGTCTGTCATCCCAGCAATGCCAAGTGTAAACAGAAGGATGGGGTGCAGGCCTCTGGGCTGTAAATGTGAGACTCCATTCCCAAAATAACTAAAGCAAAAAGGGATAGGTGTGTAGCTCAAGTGGTCGAGCACCTGCCTAGCAACAGTCAAATCTCTAAATTTAAATGGAAAAATGAGACCTGTTGAAATTATTCCAGGAATGGGGGGAGAGGGGATAAAGGAAAATGATGGAGGGGGTGAATTCAAGTACAATATATTGTAAGAACTTTTGTAAATGTCACAATGTATCCCCCATACAAGAACAATAAAAAAATTTAAACCTCTAAATCTAAATTAAGGACCCTCTGGGTCTTGCCTTTCTTCCTCTCCACCCATAGCTGGTAACTGAGCTCTTCAGGGTCAGAGCAGAAGAGGGAGATGTCACCTGCAGGGCCATGCAGATGTAAGAGTTTTGCTGTTAGTCTCTGCTTTGTAAGTGTTGGAGCCTGGCTCAATGGCATGTCCCAAACAGTTGATGCCTCACACAGTCACTATTATATCAAGCGAGAGACAGGACCAGCTGTTGCAACCTTTTTAAAAAACCTAATCCTTTTGAAAAAAAAGGAAAATATCATTCCTTTCTCTAATGATATTTGAAAAGTTCCAATAAGTGAGATAATTGTTAAATATCATCATTCTAATACAATCTCCTATCCACCCTCCCCAGCTGAAAGCCACTCCTAGGGTTATGAACTATTTTATAATAAAAGATAAAATTTTTGACAACTTATTGTGTGCTCTGTGCTAAACATCTTACAAGGGCTGGCACAATGGCTCAAGTGCTAGAGTACCTGCCTAGCAAGTGTGAGGCTCTGAGTTCAAATTCCAGTTCTGTTGGGAAAAAGTCTTATAAGCACTTACTGAATAACTCACAACGCTTTATTGTATATTTATGCTCGTATTTCTCCCATTTTATCATTTTACAGATGAAAAACCTGGGACACAAAAGGAGGAGAAATTTGCTCAGACACACATCTAGAGAGTGGCAAGGCCAAGCTTTGAATCCCCCAGTTCTGATGGTTTCATTAGCTGCCTAACAGAGCACTCATCATTGGAATCTGTTTCACCCTGATTTTCATTCAGTCACAGAAAAACATTTTGGGACATCTGCAAATTAAGATGCTACAATATGAAGCCCCCCAGGAACCAATGTGCCACACCAAGTCCCAGCAGAACAGCAGCTGTGGTGTGGAGGGGTCACTGGTCTACAGAAGCCCTCTACCTGTACCCACTCAAAAGCCAGTGAGCTCTTCTATGATTTGAACGTGACCCCCAAAAGTTTGTGTGCTAGTAACTTAATCTCCACATTCATATTTTAATGATATTTGGCTACTTGGGAGGCAGTGGCAGGAAGATCTTAAGTTCAAGGTCAGCCCAGGCCAAGATAGCAGTATGACCCTATCTCAAAATCAAAATAAGGACTGGGGATGTGGCTCAAGTGATAGATTGCTTGCCTAGCAAGCACGAGGCCCTGGGTTCAATCCTCAGTACCTCAAAAAAATTATATTTGGTGATGGGACTTTAGGGAAGTTACTAGGATTAGATGATGTCCTGAGGGTGGGGTCCCCATGATGGCATTAGTGACTTTATGAGAAGAGGAAGCGACCTGAACCAGTAATGCACTCAATCTCCCACAGGGATGTCCCCCACCATGCTGTGACACAGCTGGAGGCCCTCACCAGATGCTGAGCAGATGCAGACCCCCTGCTTCTGCACTTCCTGGCCTCCAGAACTGTGAACCAAGTTCACATCTGTTCTTTATAAATTGCTTGGTTTGTGGCATTTAGTCATAGTAATGGAAAACAAGCTGCAGCAGGATTTCACAAAGCCCCTCTTGTGTCACAAGTAACAAAGTAGGGTTTTTTAGTCAATGTTTCCAAATGAGAATATGAGTCTAGTGAAACTAACCCCCCAACCACACCCATGCGAAGCAGCAAGACTGAGATCCAGACCCAGGTCTCTCCCAGAGCCACAGTTTTTTCCCTCTTGGCCACACCCTGGACAGAGCCTCTAGCTCTCTACACCTTCCATGAATGACCTCCTCAGCCCTGGTGAGAAGCTGTTGCAAGCTCTTGTTCCCCAGGACAGAGCAGAGGTCATTTCTATTTGCCTGAGAGCCCAACTCCCTTCTGAGGAATTGATCACCACCCCAGCCAGAATGCTTAAAAGGCTTTTGTAGAAACTTCACCAACACCCTAGGTTGGGAGCATTTGTTACATTTCCAAATGTGGTTGTACTGCAACAAATGACTGATATTTTTTCTTTAACCATGGAGCTAAAAGCTGCTGAACACAGAGGGATAGGATGCTCACAGCCTACCTGGAGGTAGGTCAAACCTTCCAATGAGTAGGGCACAGCAACCGAAGATGAAACCTGGAAGGAAGACTTGTTACTGGGCAAGGTGGCCTTAGGGAAGAGTGTCTGGGTGAAACAAAATCCAGAGGCGCCCTGGTGAGGGAGAGGGAGGGAGCAGATACTCCTGCTCACAGCAAGTGACGCGAGGACAAGAGAGGCTATGGAGAGGATGCTAGCCACCCACCCAGCCAGGCAGAGGACTGAGCCTGGAACACCTCTTCATTGCAGGTGCACAGGCAGGAGTCTTCCTGATGGAGAAACTCATAAATCACCCAGACCAGTCCAGGAGCACAGGTCGGTCACCACAACAGTGACAGCAGAGCAAGGCCTTCTCTACCCTACCTTCTCCCTAAAAACTGAGGCACCAGGGCTCCTTGCAAACCTGGGCCAGCTTCCCCATGATACAGGAAGGATGCAAGCTCCTTAATGCAGGTATGTGTTTCTTTCTCACCATTGAGTCCTCAGCCCCTGGAACAGAGCCTGACACGGAAGGGATGCTTTGGTTGCCATAAGAAGAAATCAACAGAGACAAGCAGGTGTCAGTTCACCCATGGTACCCATCTGGGCATCAGCCATGGACAAGATACCAATCAGGAACAGCATCTCCCCATACCAGGATAGCCCTGGCCCAGCCTCTGCTCCACTCTTCTCAAAGACAGTGTTCCGTGGGTAACCAGTGGCATTGGGGAGATTTTAGAAGAATCCCTTTTCGGGGGAGCAGAAGTCAGGTTAGATACATTTCGTACATGAGGAATATAGCACAGAACTGTGAAAAGTTCTGTACCTTAAATGTGAGGATGAGAGAGGTAAGTGGCAGGTAGATAGATGATAGATGATAAGTAGATGATAAATAGATAGATGATAGATAAAAGAGAGATGATAGAAGATAGATAGATGACAGATGATAGGATGAGTACAGATATATATACACATCTATGTATATATGTGGAGATATATTTATGGTACAGAAGGAAAGAAATTTACAATACTCTCTTCTCTTTACCTCCAGTTGGTTTTGTGTTTCTGGACTCCTCTCTCCCACTCTATAGAAGGATTTTATGGAAAGAAATGGAAATTTCTATCCTTTGTTAGGGTGGCTTTCTGTAAAATATAGGATTTGCTACCTGGAACTGGAACATTAAGTATGCAAGACTCTCAGCTGCAAGAGAGAATTGCAGGTTGAATTGTATCCCTGCCTGCCAAAGATTGCGGCCTGATGTCCCGTGCCTATGTATGTCACCTTATTGGCAAACAGGGTCTTTATTGAGATAATTGAGGTCTCTAGGGTGAGCCTAATCCAATGCAACTGGTATTCTTATAAAAAGGGGAATTTGGACAAAATAGATTTTGTGACAATAAAGTCAGAAGTCAGGGTGATGCATGTACAAGGTAAGGAACAATATAGATCTCCAGAAAACCACCACTAGCAAGGTGAGAGCCAGGGAACACACTGTCCCTCACAGCCGGCAGAAGCAACCAACCCTGCTGCCATCTTGACCTGGGACCTCTGGTCTCCAGAACTAAGAGGTAAAGCATTCTGTGGCTTAAGACATCCAGCTTGCAGGACTTTGTTACAGCAGCTTTAAGAAATGAACCAGACAGATGCTAGCGTAGGCAGAGAAAACAGTGTCATCAGGACCCGGTCTATCTAGCTCCAAATCCTTCTGTCCTCTACTCCCAGACAAGCAGTCACTACACAGTGGCCAAGAAGTCCTATACTTACAGTTTTCCAGCTTCAAGTCCTCTCAGGGGAGAGATGTTTTTCCAAGGAACTCCAACAAAAGTCCTGCAATCAAGTCTTGGTGACTTCAATCCTGGGGAAGGGGCTAGCCTTCATCCGTATTCTTTATAGAGCACTGCGTCCAGGCAGAAGAGACAATGAGCAGAAACTGTCAGGCCAGCCCTCACCATGGCCTGTGACCTGTCCTAGCTCACTGCTTGTACAGCCTACAGGCCGGCATTGACCAGTATCACAAATGAATATATGATTACAACTTGCCTGGGAGCCTAAATGTGGAAATTTGACCCAACCAGGGAGATCAGAGAAGACGTCTCTGAAGAAGAGATAGTTGCACCGAAGTTTAATGGATTGAGTAGAAGTACAATTGAAGAGAAAAGGTAAGAAGCTTTCCAGGAGGAGGAACAGAATGTACAAAGGTCAGTGCTGAAAGAGAGCGAGACTCCAGCAAGTCTGAGAAACAAGGGAGGTGGGGTGGGAAATGAGCTGGGGAAGATGGCAGAAACAGGTCACCAAGAGAAGCAAGATGAAGAAGCTTTGAAAGGCTGCATGCCCATGGCTCATGCCAGTAGTCCTAGGTACCTGGGGGGCTGAGATCAGGAGGATTGCAGTTGGAGGCCAGCTCAGGCAAAAAGTTTGCAAGACCCCATCTCAATGGAGAAACAGCTAGGCATAGTTGCACATGCCTATTATCCCTGTGACACAGGAAGTGTAAAACAGGCCACCTTGGGCAAAAAGCTAGACTGTCTCCAAGATAACCAGAGCAAAAAGGGCTGGAGGAGTGGCTCAAGTGGTACAGCACCTGCCTAGCAAGCATGAAGTCCTGAGTTCAAACTCTAGTACCACCACCAATAATAATAATAAATTTAAAAAGTTAATAAACTCTGCCTTTATCCTAACAGCAGTCGGAAGACATCAAAGGTTTTAAATAATGAAAGACACACCCAGACCTCTGTTTTGAAGCCACAGTGGGTACAACATCAAGAAGGATGGTGAAGGAGGTTGAAGAGCTGTCATAGTGGTCCATGGGATGCTCATCAACTAGGATGGAGGAGAAAAGAAGGTGGTGGATTCAGCATTGTTTAGGAGGCCAAGGCAACAGACCTTGCTGATTAATTAGACATAGAGTTAAGTGTGAGAAAGGCATCAAAATCGAATTTTGAGCTTGTATCATTGGTTTTATTTGGTGGAACCACTGACTGTGGTAGGACACTGGAAGAACAAGAATGTGTCAGTGTATTGGAGGAGAAGTTATTGGTCAGTTTGATTTTTTTTAAATTAATAGAGTTTATTTTTATAGCAGTTTTAGTTTTACAGAAAAATGGAGTACAGAGATTTCCTGCATACTTCATCTCCCTTCCATGAATTCGACTGACGAATCAGTACTAACACATTATTGCTAACTAAGGTCCATAACTCACCTTGGGAGCACTCTGAAGTACAGTTCTGTAGGTTTTGATGAATGTGTCATGCCATCCATCCACCATTACAGTGTCATTTGAAATAGCTCTCTGTGCTAAACATTACTTCCTCTTTTCTTTCCATTCCTCCCTTCCCCCTCTCACCCCTCTGAGCCTTTTCCATAATGTCATAGAGTTGGAATCCTGTTGAGCGCAACCTTTTCAGCCTGGCTTCTTTCACTTAGCAATAAGCATTTAAGATACCACTATGTCTTTTTATGACTTAATGGCCCATTTCTTTTTATCATTGAATAATATTCCACTGGATGAACATATCAATGTTTTCTTATCTATTCACCTACTGAAGGATATGTTAACTTCTTCCAGTTTTGTTTTGTTTTTTTGAGACAGAGCCTCATAATGTAGCCTAGACTGCCTTCAAACTTGCGTTCCTCCTGCCTCAGCTTCCCAGGTTCTGGGATTACAGACATAAGCTACCACACCCAGCAGACTGAGTCTAATTTTTTTTGTCAATTATGAATAAAACTGCCATGAATACTTATTTGCAGGATTTTATACAAACATTTTTCAATTCACTTGGATATATATCAACCAATAACAATAATAATAGTAACAATAATAATATATTGCTGACTTGTGTGGTGAAGATATGATTATTTATATAAGAAATGGCCAAACTGTCTATGGCTTACTTAGTGGTTATTTAGAGCAGCAGTTCTCAAGTCCATCTGGACCACTCTGGGCTCCCTCCCCAGAGTTGCTGACTGGTGGAACTGTGTGGATCACATCATTTGCAGTTCTGGTAACTTCCCAGGTGGTGCTGAAGCTGCCAGTCCTGGACCACACTTTGAGAACCACTAATTTAAATGGTTACTGGAAGAGCCAGGAAAGGCAAACCCCAGCAAGCCTCTCCTATTTTTCCTGGGATGTGGTTACTATGATGAAGGAGATTGGGTTAGGAAGAGACTGTAATATCGAACAGGCTGACAGGTCTCATTTGTAAAATCTTTGCCAGGTTCCCTTCTTCAAGCAGGCGTTGTACATGTGCTGGCTGCCAGGACCTGACTCCATATGACCCTGCAATCCCAAAGGAGCCTTCCCTAAGAGGACTCAAAAGGACCAAGGCTACATGGGGAATTTACCAGTGCCAGTCACTATGACAGTAACCCCAAAGACCTTGCGATATTTAGGGGTTCATGAGAGATTTTGTTGTCCTAATTGGGGATATCCAGCCCCTAAGTGGGAAGTAATCTATCTCTGCTATGCATATTGATGACTGAATAAATTTGGAATGATAGATAAACAGATAGATAGATTCCTCAACTTATGACAAACCCATGGTGAGTTGAAAATATCCTAAATCAAAATGCATTCAAACATCATAGCTCAGGCTAGCCTACCTGAAACATTCCAGAACACATACATTATGCCATAGTTGGGTAAAATCATGAGCCCAACCATTTTACAGTAATTTACTGATCACTATACTGCAAGTGAAAGACAGCATGGTTATATGAGCATGCTTTTGCACCATCATAAAGCCAAACACCATGAATCAAACTATCGTCTATCAGGGATTCTCATGTCTAGGTAAATTTTAAATGGCGCATAGAGATCATTGATGTATTTTTTCTTAACGCTGGATAGCTCAGATTGGGAAACACCAGGTTACACTCCCTGCTTACCAAATCCTCAAACAGCCATGGAGCTTCGAGCAAACCAATCCTACTCCCATAAACAAACGTCACTGGACCACAGAAGATTCCCTGTTACAGACTACACCAAGTCAAGGGGGAGATGGACTGTCCTCCCCTGTGGCATCCTCCCTGCTTAGGGAGGCTGAAGGGGAGGAGCAAATAGCTCCGTGGGACTCGGCCAATGCCCTCTCCTCCCTGCGCCTTCATTTCTTCTGCAAAGCTAGGGTGCTGAGCTTCCTTAGCTCAGAGGCCTTGCACTCTGAGCCGTGACCACAGTGACTTCTCTGAGCCATGCTCGGAACACACCCTCTCAGCACATATGGGAAGGGGGGGTGTCTGGTGCTGGGAAGGGCTGTGACCAGTCGCTAGGAAACCAAGGCAGACATTGGAATACATGTCAGGCCCAAAAGGCAAGGAGCTTAGACAATGTTACATTGTGGAGTTTAAAAACATGCATTTTAATAGCCTGGCTTACTGAGTCTGCGAGCTGGAACATTCTCCAGAGCCTAAAAATATACCAAGAGTGGACTGAATGTTAAACTATGCTTTAAAAAACTTTCAGTGTGAAAACAATTGAGAATTTCTTCTTTGAAACAGTTACCTGTCTTCTTTATTCGCATTTCGCTGCTGGACTTGGTAAGTATAGAGGACATGTGAGCCTCAGATGGGGTTAACATCAGGGTGCACAGGCTGGTTGGTCCTGGAGTCCACAGCAAGGAGAGTTGTTGTAAGTTTAGATCGCTCAAATGATCCTCCAAGCAAAGAAGTAAAGTGCTCTCCCTTTTCCTCTGACGCTTTGAGGTTTCTCTTTCTCAGCATCAAAGAGAGGACAATGGGTTCTTGTTCAATCAGGAGCCAAATTAGTATCTGCCAGACACTTAGTTCTTGGTGTCACCTGGCCCTCCAGCAAGCATGAGGATCAGTTCATAATGGTCTGAGGCATTCTGGTAAGATGTAAACTTGGGCATTACCATACCACTATAGCAGGGAAGGAGGACCAGAAGAGAAACAGACAGACTGTGTTCTGATAGTGAGGCAGGGGGAGATAAAACTTAAAGAATTGAAACATGAAGAAGGTCACATAGCACTAGGGAAACGAAATAGCCAATGAAGTTACATGCAGCCATATGTGGGTTGAGCTTTGCTTTTTGCTTCTGTAACCTGCTTACAAGGGTACATAAGGTGAGACCTCTTTGTTCTCGGGGCTCAGCCTTTGGACATGAGTCCTCTGAGTCTGTGCCAGCACAATAGACATTGCTTCCTGCTAATCTGCCTCAATGTCCTGTATCTCAGCTTGAGATTTCCGCAACATTTTTTGGGGGCTCATTGCCAGCATTGCTGAGGTGGTGATTTGTCACCTCCCTTGTCACCAGGTGCATCCCCACAACCACTGGGAGAAGATCCCACCAGGAGGCAACAGGCAGCTTCATCTGGAGAGGGATTCATCCGTCTGGCTAGTCTGGGTGAAGGTCTCCAATGCACAATGGAACCCGGTGAGGCACAGGAACCAACCTGGAAGCACCGCTCATCAGACTAGTAAGAACCTGGGTTCAAATTCAGGCCTGCCTCAGGAGGCAGAAGAGGAGATTGATCACCTCCCAGAGACCACTAGTAACAGCCTTTGGGGTGGAACTTTGTCTCTCAGGTTTAGGGAGTAGGGTAGAAGTACTGTGATATGCAAAAGTGTGTAAGACCCTCTGAGAGTTAACGGGGGTTGATCTTTTCCAGGAAGTAGGCACAACTGGGGTTAAGGGATGAATAACAAAAAGTTCAATTCCAAAGGGGTAGACTCCCAAGAGAACAGACACATCATCCACCATTCCTCTGGGTACAATTTAAAAAAATTTTTTTTTTTTGAGAGTACACTCTAGTTTTGTGTGTGTATGTATGTCAATTTGTTAAAAGAACAGGGCAAAATTTAATTTGCTCCTAGAATTCCAGCTCATCTTATGTGCACTTAAGTTGACTTTTTTTTCTGGCATGCTTAATTTATAAAACTTTTATGTGTGTGTGTATATGTGTGTATGTGTAAGCATCTTCAAAATGATTCTTAAACTGCTGTTATAAGGTTAATGTTATAGTCAAGGTAACAAAAAATGAGTGTTTATTTTAAAGATCTCTGTTATAGACTGCTTAGGCTTTTTACATATGAACATCTTGAGGATGTTCTTATTAAGTAAATATAAAAAAATTATTACTCTGTTCTACTTCTACTTTTAAGAAAACAGTTTTCAAACTTATTTCGATCAGGTCTCACCAGGATGCAGGCATTCAGGGGTTAATACTCTGGCTTAGACCAGAGGAGGGAAGAAAAAAAAAAAGCCTGCAACAGCAATCTTAAAGTTTGAGTAGTTAAAATGACCTTAGCCTATTTCATTTTGTCATAAATAAAATCTGGGATTGAATTCTCTCTTATAATACATAGGTCTATTAACAAATGGGCTTTCTATAAATTGTTTTTATACAAAACATAATTTTAAGGTTGCTTTCTTTCTGGTTTTTTGCATACAAATATAAGGTTCTAAGTTAAAAAGTTTTATGAGTTATTTTCAACAAGTAACAAATATATCTATGTATTTTTTTTAAAAGAAAAGGTTAAAAATACTTTTAAATTAAAAAATGGATAAAGACAAGCTCTCCAAAGGGATATAAAATAAGTTGTCATAAAGGTACAGAGTAAGTTGTCATAAAAAGATGGAGCTTATACATGCTTTTATAAGTGCTTAAGTTAACTAAAATCCAGTTATATTAAAGGTTTTGTAAGGTTAAAATTTAATGTGCTAATGTTAAACTAAAACTTAATTCTCTAAACTCATAACAAGACTATCTTTAAAATATTGTTCTTAATAGCATTTTCAAAAATTGTCTTAAAAATGGTTTTTGTTTGGTCAAGATAACAGAAATTTTTGGTACTACAGGTTAATCCACAAATTTATCAAAGCAACAAGAGTTTATTAAAACACAGAGAAGCAGGAGACAGCTGAGCACAGAGAAGGTGCTCAGCTGCACTGATGTGAAGGTTGAGACAGATTTACTTACATAAAGCAAAGTAAAAAAAAAAAATGCCAAAGTACACCCTCCAGACAGGATAAAGAAATAAAAACTCAAAAAGGAGCCCCACACTGGAGGTCAAGACGTCCAGTTTTTATTGAAGTCAACAGAGTAGAGATGTTAGTCCTACTTCTTCCACATGTCAGGCAGAGGGAATTTTTGGCCTGGGATGGCCAGATTGGGCTGTTATTTTAGGGGGGTTCCATTGACTACAGGTTGGTGGGATCCTGCTGTATATCATGAGCCATCTGTTAACATCAACAATCTGAGATATGATCCTTTATCAACATCTGAGCCATGATTCTTGGCCATTAGGTTTCCTAACTCCACACTTAGTCCCCATAAATATTTACCCATGTTCTCTGGTGACTTTTGTCGGGGTTTTAACTACTAAGGTAACTGAGTCATGTTCATTTAAGAGTTGGTTAACAGTGAGGACAGCCATGTTAAGACTGGACTCCCTCCCCCACTTGCAGATGGCTTACTAGAAACTCCCCACTCAACTCCAAAGACTGACAAAGAGGCAATTGTTAACCTTTATCTCCCCGGATGGACGCCAAGGACAGTTGGGCGGTGACCTAACTACAACTTATCTTTCTTGGTTGCCCAGCAACAGTATCCCTTAGTGACCTTCCTGGTACTTTTCCACTAGCCGGTATATCTAGCCCAAGCCCGTCCATGGCAATGGGCTCAAGCTCTCTTGCTGGGGTCTCCCTCCACAGGGTTCCTGCCTGAACAATAAACCCTGCACTGGTTTGAGCCATCTCTCTGCCTCTCCCTGCCTTTTATTTTCTAACAGTTTATGTAAAATTTTCTAGATGACCTCATTGTTAAACAACTGTTGTCTTGGGTGATTCTAATACAGTTGTGTCTGTGACTGGGCTATTTGGGTTTGCTAAAACTGTTTTTCTCCCCTACAACTGATAAAAATCTAAGGTTTTTACTTCAAGAACAACTAAACTAATATGTATATATAACCTCTATAGAGCTATGATGCTATTGCTGGTTCCTTATACTAAATATATTTATGTTTTTCAAGTATATCAAGCCTTCTAAAATATAAAATTCAGATAAACACAGTAACAGAAAGTTAATGGTACTGATATACTTTCTGTTACTTGCTAAATTCTCCATCAAATTTGTAATTTATCGTTACAGTTCTGATCCTTTTGGGTATTTACAATCAAGTCCATAAAAAATTACTCTAATAAGTGCTTATGTGTCAACCAGTTAGCTTTTTAGACATCTGCTTTTGTTGGATTTTGTTTTGTATTGTCCTTGTCTAAAAGCCTATTGCCTGAGGGCCACTCCTTCTAAGGCTCTTTGTTGCTTAAATTTGGCCAAAAATGTCTAGTTGGCGCTGACTCCCATCTGATCTGTTCATTATTTCTCCTCTCCCTGCCCCACATGGAACCAAAAACAAACAAACAAAATCCAGGAAAGAACAAATCCTCACAAGGAAGAAAGAAAATGACCAATCAAGGCAGATCTTCAGTCTACGGCCATACCACCCTAAACATGCCCAATCTTGTGTGGTGTCAGAAGCTAAGCAGGGTCGGGCTTGGTTAGTACTTGGATGGAGACAAATACTCAGAAGAAACTGCTCAGAGACAAGCAGTTTGGAGACAAGAGGGGAATGCCATCAAAGTTCAAATGGAGTCACTCGTGCCAGACCTCTCAAAATAACCAACGCCAAGAGGATTGAGGAAGTGGTTCTTATACATGTATGGATAGCTGGCATTAAAGCCCTTCCAGACACAAACTCATATTTTTTAGACAGGATCTTCTACTTAGAGACAAAAATGACTATTTCTACTGGCTCTAAATATGTCCTCTGATACTTAAAGATGGTGGTTTTAACTTTTTTAAAACAATGTGTTTTCTTGGACATATATACTGATAATGTATTGTTGCCATGGTAATTCTACTCGTTAAAAAATAAAAAAGACATTGGCTAAAAGAATAAAATGTCCAACCATTAAAACCCCATTGGTGGGGCCCTTTTGTCGTTGTCTACTACTCCCACCAGTTAAAGTAGCAGTGATTGCTCCTTGGATCCACCACAGTTGAGTCAAGCCAGCTTCTCCCCAGTGGGAGTGCGTCCCTAATCAGCTTCACTGTATAAGATCACCCCCAAAATGTCAGCATCCTCCCTTGGCAAGACCCCACTTCCCAGGAATCAACCGGGGACCATGAATGGCAGGACAATAGCCCTGTTATAGTCACTTTGGGAAGCTGACTAGTCTACACATGGCAGAAGCTTGAGGAGTCGACTCTCCAATGGGACAGCCTCTTTTCTATGCCAGTTATTTCACTGTAATGCACTGTCACCCCTTGTATCTGTTGCTGTAGTTCACACCCAAAATCTTTGCCATAGGTTTAGGAGAAACTGCAGCCACCAACTGGACTCACGGCAAAAGGTTTTTATTAGCTTTCTTCTCTCTTTTGGGCAGGATGCATAATTACTGTTTATTGTTACTGATCTGGTTTCCCTTTGAGGCCCCAGAGCCCTCCTCCTGTGACCTGTGTATACATACTACTCAAGCAGGAAGTGTTGTCACTAGGACTTTACTTTTCCATACTTACTATTCCTGTGCAGGCTCTGTCATTGGGTCATGTACTCACAACCATACCACCTATCTAATGCGCTCCCATGGTAATCAGGATATCTGCTTCAACCCCACTTACCACCCTCGGGAGCAATGGTTAGAGATCAGGAGCGTCTGCAATCCTGGGAACCTCGTCAGCCACACCCAGGTATTTAGCCCTGATAAACCAGTGTCAATGTTCTCTGATGCATGTTCGGCCATAGACAAAGGTAGATGTGGACATACAGGCTGAGGCTGTGGAGGTCTAACTTGGGAAGGAGCCTATATGTCAAATGATAAGTGTATGTGCCAGGAAGACAACTCTTGGCCATGTGATGATGTGGGTTCTTATTATTGTCTTTACTGGGGTTGTGTTTCATGGGCCACATGGCAGGGGGCTAAATACACAGCCCCTGACTGCACCCACAGCACCTGTAACCCTGTAAATTTCACTATACTTAAGCCATCTGATTGGACACAGGGACAAATAATTAGCATAAGGATAAATGGAAAAGGCCTTGACCCTGGGAGTCTGATGCACCTCAAATCAGTAACTGCTATCCATGGGAGTTCCTCATACCAAGTTTTTCACTCCTTTTATGAGATGAGGAGTGAATTTTCCATCTCTGCCAAAGCTAAAATCTTGTTCCTCTCACTGGCTGAGTCTATAGCCCAGACACTGAATGTCACTTTGTGCTGTTTGTGGGGGGACCCACATGGGAGACCATTGGCCTTGGGATGTAAGGGAGCTGGACTCACGAGGGCCTTTTAATGAGACTGCTTTCCCAAAACACAGGAAAGGCATCTGGCTCCTAAAAACTTCCATCATCGAAAATTACTGTATCTCCTCCTCAAAAGGCCAGTTCTCCACCCTGGTAGGGGATTTAACTAGTTTAGGACAGAAGTTTTACAATCACACTGCCCAAGAGACTCAATGGTGGGAAGCTCCAAACCACACAAAACCCCACCCCATCCACTGGCCAACTTTTCTAATCTCCGGAAAGATTGAAACAATCTTATCATAAACATAGATTGGCGGAAACCCAGGGGGCTATATTGGATCTGTGGGAAGCAAGCTACCTAGAAGCTGATTTGGGTCTTGTGTGCTAGGCTCAATCAGACCATCCATCCTTTCTCTTGCTTCCCCTCAGACAAGGTGAAAAACTGGGAGTCCCCATATATAAAGAAAGATTAAGTAGACAAAAATGGATGCCTTACAAATTAGCAATTGGAAAGATAACAAATGGCCTCCCGAGTGAATCATCCAGTACTATGGTCCTGCCACCTGGGCAAAAGCTGATCCTGGGGCTATCGCACCCCTATATATATGCTCAACCACATCATCAGGCTGCAGGCTGTTGTTGAAATTATAACTACTGAAACCACAAGAGCCCTCAATTTGCTGGCAAAACAAATCACTAAAATGCACAATGCCATCTATTAAAACTGCTTGGCTTTAGACTGGCTGGCTTCTGAGGGAGGAGTTTGTGGGAAATTTAACATAAGCAACTGCTGCTTACAGATTGATGATGAAAGAAAGGTCATAGAAGAGATCACAGACAGAATGAGAAAGCTCGCCCATGTCCCGGTCCAGACTTGGAGAGGATGGGATCCCAGTGACCTGTTTGGAGGATGGTTCTCTGCCTTAGGTGGATTCAAAAGCCTGGGGGCAATGGGCCTAATCCTGGGAGCATGCTTAATACTTCTCTCCTGGTTCCCCTGGTATTTCGGTCTATCAGGACCATTATGGAGACCACTATAAAAAGGAAAACAGACACCCCTATAATGATGCTATAAAAATACAAACCCCTAGCTCAAGATGGGGCTCTTTGACACTAGGTGGGTCCACGCATCAAAGCGGTGAGTGATGTAGCAGGGAGGACCAGAAGAGAAACAGACAGGCTGTGTTCTGATAGTGAGGCAGGGATGGCAAGCAGAGAGATAAAACTTACAGAACTGAAACATGAAGAAGGTCACATAGCACTGGGGAAATAAAATAGCCAATGGAGTCACATGCAGCCATATGTGGGTTGGGCTTTGCTTTTTGCTTCTGTAACCTGCTTGCAAGGGTATATAAGGTGAGGCCTCTTTGTTCTAGGGGCTCAATCTTTGGACATGAATCTCCTGAGTCTGGCACAATAAAATGTTGCTTCCTGCTAAACTGCCTCAGTGTCCTGTATCTCAACTTGACATTCCCACACCACCATCACCACCGCACGCAACTTTTCTCTAATCCACACAGAAATAAATTTGCAGATCTAGAAGAAGCAAAAGTTCTTGACAGTGAAGGTAAACCACTGTATGGCTGTTAGTAAAAGGCAGGAGGAGCTGGTGCACCAAGTGCCTTCAATGGTTTTCTCAAGTGAGCTCTGAATCCACAGACAGTGAGGGGGGCCCAGAAACTTAGGGTCTGTCACCAACCAGAAAACCACAACAGAGAGAGAGAGAAACAGAAAGAAAGAGAGAAAGAGAGAGAGAGAACATCTGCACACCACCAAGAGAATTTCCCCTTTCACCATGGCTGGGATTGGACAGCCACATGGAAAGCATGAGCATTTCAATAACTGGCTATCCTTATGGAAAATAAAAAGAAATGGGGTCTTACGTTAACCAGCATATTGCTGCAATGATGCTATATAACAAAGACCCCCAATACCTCAACGAACATGTATTTCTTGAATGTCTATAACATGTCTGTAAGTCAACTGTGACATAGTGCTGGTCAGATTCAGCTCTGTTCTACAAGCTTCCCATTCTCTGAAGCAGCAGGTAGCAGTGGCTACCTGGAGCACGCACTTCTCATATTGCAGGTGAGGAATGCAAGAGGGTAAACCAAACCTCATGTTCGAATTCTCATATTGGGGGCACACATTATATCTACTCACACTCTAGTGACCAAAGCAAGCCAATTTGAGGAGGCTGTAAAGCATAAGTGAAGAAACTGTTAGGAGATAATGTAGGAGAATAGTATCCTTATGTTCTTAGGGTAAGAAAGAGATTCCCAGATATGACACATAAAAAGAAACAGAAAAGAAAAGGTTGACCATCTCAATGTTCATCAAAAGTTCAAAGTAAGGCAAGATATTTGCAACATATATCAATGGCAAAGGATTCATATTTAGAACATATAAAATACCCACTAAATAAATAAGAAAAACAGACCTGTGCACACGGGAACTTAGTATTTGACAGATGGCGTTACAAACCAGTGAGAAAAATCTGGAATATTCAGTACAAGGTTCTGAAACAACTGTCTGTCTACAGTGAGAAAAACAGAATGAGGTCCCTACCTTACACTGTATACCAAAACCAGCTCCAGTTTATTTAAAAGGCTAAATACTTTTAACTTTAAAAGAAAATGTACTATATCATCATTACATCACATAAGGAAAGTATATTTTCAATTAATTCTGAAAAGCCAAGCCATAAAAAAAGCTAATTAATTTGACTATTAAACTTATGTAAGTCAAGACACCCTAAACAAAATTAAAAGTGAAGTTATAAACTATAAGATGTTTTAAAACTGTAGTTAAGGGATAAATGTCCACAGTATTTCAAAGATGTTCGATACACACTGAAAAAATGAGTCCGAGATGTTTGAAGAACTCCAGGTGTCTCCTGTGGTGTAGCAGAGTGGTGTGTGTGTCTGTGTGTGTGTGTATGTGTGTGTGTGTGTGCGTGTGTGTATGCTGTTCCCCACACTTTTGCAGAAGTAATTCCTTCGACTTGGGATGCTCTGTCCCCATTTTGTTCCTGGAGCTGTAAAAAAGATTTCATGAAAATTTACACTACCTCCCTTTACGCTTGTCTGGCTTGTTTTGCACCGTCTTTTAGACAAGCTCTAAAGACATTACAACTCATTGTGATTGGTATTATGCCTCTCCCAACTGCCCACTCCTAACATAAGCTGTCCCTGTTTTGGTCAACAACCCTTGAGCATCTGCTGCAGGCCCGGCTGTGTCCTCCATACTATGGTATAAAGATGATTTGTGAAGGTAAACTTTAAGGAAGGGGGTGAAATACAGAATTCTAGGTGACAGTGTGCCGTAAACCCAGAGGGAGAAGAAAGGAAAAGTTGCTCCAAGACGTGTTTAAATGCTCATCAATGGGCATTATCTTTGATGTGGAAAGAGATATGAAATTAGATGCCTATGAAGGCTCTCCAAGGGAAGGCACTTTCAGCCTAATTTGTAGATGTTCCCACCATCTGGGTGCTGCCACTACCCCATCTCTGTTTTGTCAGTGGAGCTGCCTGACCTTAGAGAGGGGTACACCATGGCAATATGTCCACTCATAGACCCACATATCAGGAGCTGGAGACAGGTGCCAGGTGAACCTAAGAACAAGAACAGCAAGCACACAGTGTCCTTCAACAGCTGCCTCTTGGCTCTTGGCGGTGGCAGCCCTGCTCATGGCCCCAGCTGTCAATGACCACCAGTTGCTTCATCTTCTGAAAAGAAAAACTACCTGAGTTAGCCTCACTGGATCACCAAAGAGGCAGCTTACCACCTTCTGCTTTCATACCGGTGTTCCTGCCCCTCCAGCCAGGAAGCCCCAAAGAAAGTAATACATGAGTTGGACAAACTGAGAGTCTGTGTCTAGCCCAGGTCTACAGTTGAAAACCAGATGGACATGTCTGCCTTCACCTAGGTTGGTGGAGGATGAATACACACTCAATAAGTGGTTATGGAGTGCCATTGGTGCCTGGCAGTGTAAAGGGGGACAAGAAAGACTCCTTGCTGTCATCGTGCTTACAGACAACTGGAGGGAGCTGTTTAGTTTTATGTGTCAACATGACTAGTCAGTAGTGTACAGCTATTTAGTCAAACACTAATATAAGAGTTGCTGTGAAGGGTTTTTTATAGATATGGTTAACACCTATAATCTACTGACCTTGAGAAAAAAGATTCCCGTGATTATTTAGGTAGGTCTCAGTTGAAGGCCTTAAGAGCAAAACTAAGATTCTCCAGAGGAAAAAAGTCAACCTTGAGACTACAACAGCTCCTGTCTGAGAGGCCAGCCTGCCTCCTGCTTTTGGATTTGTCAGCTTCCACGATCACCTAAGTCAAATCCTTGAAATAAATTTCTGTCTGGTTCTGTTTCTTTGGAGAACTCTAAAACAAGGAAACCACACACACACATGTAATTACAGGCAGTGTCCTAATGAGACAGATTAGAGGCACCACCTCTCTCTGGGATACTGGGATCGAGTTAAGCATTGTTAAAACACTGTTAAATTCTGTTAAGCCAGTGTTAATGTTAAAGATGAGCCCTTTTGTAAGTACCCCTTTTAATGTTTATTTTTCCTTTAAATATGCTAAACGGTTGGAGTTTGGGGTGGTTTGACCCCTGGGGGTGTTAGAGCTTTCCCTAGTGCCCTGGCTGCCTTGAGTGACAGACTGCCAAGCAAGCAGCTGGACTGTCCTCTCACCAGCACCACCAGCTACTTCAGTCACTCCACGGACATGTCGAGGAAACTACATGACAACTATAACTGCTTGCTGCTGAAGCACAACTCTGGGTCCTGGAGGCATACAGCTTGTGTTGGACTTTTTGCCATCACAAGTCTGGCGAGCTCTATGTGATCCCGCAGCCATTTCTACTCAGGTCAGAGGGAGACCCCTTCCTCTGATGGCCCAACCAAAGGCCTGTGACTGGTCCAAAAATATTCCTTCATTTGCCTGGAGAACTGCCACGATTGGTGTAGACACCTATCACACCCTTTCTGGCTATATAAGTTTGTGAGCAGCTGAGGAATCACCTTCTTGTGCTGCCCCCTGGTGTTAGATTAACCCCAATAAAAGATTCTCCTCAGTTGTCTTTTCTTGCTTACTTTTGATTCTCATCATTAGTGGAGCACGCTGAGCAGGTAACATAAAAAGAAGAGGAGGTAGCAGAGGTGGAAGCAGCAGCAGAACAGCAGCAGCTGTAGAAGCAGCAGCAGTCACCACCAGCAGCAACAGAGCTGGTGGTGGCAGCAGCAATAGCAGTGGCAGTGGTGACAGTGGCCGAAGTGGTAAGAGGCAATTTAAGAGTTCCAGAGAGACACCAGGCAAAAACAAGGAGCAGAAGTGGAGAGACAACAGAAGTAAAGCGAAGGTGAGAGCGGGTAGAGAGCTAAGGCAAAAGTAAGATAGAAGGCTGCAAAGAGCTAGAGAAGAAAAACTATGGGCCCTGGTCGATGGAAGCACTCCAGGGAGCTGCTTAGCCTCAAGGGTTCCAACATCTGAGGCCCAAGGGCAGTAACACTAGCCACGACTGTCAAAGGCTGAGGATTCTGACATATAAGGCCCAACAACTGTAAAAGAGTCACTGCTGTCAAGGAATGAGGGTCCTGACACCCCCAGAGAGCTGTAACACTTGTGCTGTAAAACTAAGGAGTCCCAGGAACTAAGGCCATACAAGAGCTATAAGACTAGAAGGTACTACCTACTGCTGCTGTCTGCTGCCATTCATTGCTTTACAACCTGAGGATTTAAAAAATGCCAAGGGCCTGGGATTATTAGCATTGGAAGAGTTTCCCCTCACCTACTCACAATTCCTATCTGCATAGAGCAAAAGGACACCAGCCAGCTGATTAGAAACACTAAGTGCCATGGTGTGACTGGGAAAACTTTGTAATATAAGGATTAGCTCAGGTTGGGTCTTTTCTGTCAAATGATTTAATCAGTAACCACCACTGTTATGTTAGTCTCACTAACTTGTTTCCCATAAGCTTCATTGGCACTGCTTAACCTGATAAACATTTCTATTAAGAACAAAGGGTTGTTTTCCTTAGCTGGGCAAACTCCAGTTTCCGCTAGATGCCCTGGTCCTGGAAATGATAACCTAAGACAGTTATTGCTTCCCTAAAGTTTTGAACTTCATGTCTCCAGGCCACTTTCCCTGACTCCCCTTTGTAATTCGCCAACCGCATAGGCTGTGAACCTGAAACCTGCCCAATCCAGGAGAGAGGCAGCATTGCGTTAGAGATAAAACCTGAACAGATTTCCCGCCTGGTGTGCTTGCTAGTCAGACTCTCCTGCAAAAGTAAATTTTGCCTTGCCTATTGACTTCTGAATTATGTCGTCTCTCTCGTGACACCCTAATATCCCAAATTTATTTCTAACAGTAGTGCTTAGCAGAGTAAGCCTAAGACAGATGGCTCAAATTTGAATCTTGGATCTATCCTATACTTAGATGCACTGTGTCCTAGGGTCAATTTCTACATTCTCTAAGCCTTCATTTTCCCATCTACAAAGTGGAAATAACACCTCCCTCACCAGCTTATTGGAGGGGGTTACTGCGTTGGACACACAGCTAGTAGGAAGCCAGGACTTCACCACAAACATGTCTAGTGTGTGACCCAACCCTCTGCCATATATGGAGAGCTCCTTGGCAATTACACTTTAGCTGCTTGTTCTTTAACATTTTTGCCATAGACAACCACACATTGTTACATTTCAATTCTGCACTACAGGGATACTTGCTACATTTATAACTTTGGCCCAATCCTATAGCTGAGTTCCAGGTTTCCATTGCATTCTGCTACTTTGTTGTGTCCTACTGGCTCCAAACCCAGCATATTTTAAATTTATGCTCATCTTCTTCTCCTTGCTTCACCTTTCCACTTATATGATCCTGGGAAAGCCACTGATTCCCCCAGTCTGTTTTCTCACTTATTAAATGGAGCGGGGAGCAGGGGGAGAATTTGACAAGATCAGGAAGGAAGACAAACCACACAGAGTTCTTGTCTGCAGTACCTATCTTGATGACTGCCACACTTGTAGGTATTTTAGTGAACTTATTTGAGCAAGTGCTTTATTACTGTATTTAGTCATTCAGTAAATTATTTTAATTAATTGCACAATGGGAGAAATGGATTTAACTCACTATTTGCAGGTTAATAAGAAAACCATAATTTTTCATGTAAATTGGCTGCTTCATTTACATTATACATTGATTTGATGTACTGCCATCTAGTGAATGATGTGCAAGTTACAAAAAAAAAAAAAGGGAGGGAACAGAACCTTCAGAGAAAGGCAACATCCTAAAAGAAATGCTTAAAAATAGGAGCACGGATCCATATAGCATTGG
This sequence comes from Castor canadensis, assembly GCF_047511655.1. Lineage (NCBI taxonomy): Eukaryota > Metazoa > Chordata > Mammalia > Rodentia > Castoridae > Castor > Castor canadensis. Next base: position 52,974,702 of record NC_133396.1, on the reverse strand, counting down.
TTGATTTCAATAACTACCTGAAGAACAAAGAACAGGATGTGTTTCAACTATAAAACAGATTAGAAATTAACAGCTCATAATCTTAGGATCTGTGTTAAATAAGTCTTTTACAGGGGACCACTGATTTAGACTGAAATCCTGTACTAGGCCCCAAAAGATCAAACCAAAATGGAGTAACTCATGCTAAAGTTCTATACCACCAAGCTAAAATTTAGCTATCCAAGAAATCAGGAGAGGCAGGACATAGCCAAATCCCTGTAAAAACAGCATGATAAGAAAGCTTCCTGTTTTAACCTTTACAAAGAAAGTAACTTTGAAACACCCAATGGGCTCTTCATTTTGCTTTCTTCAGCCTTTTTCTGCCTAAGCTTAGTGCCCATGGTGCAGAACAGAGCTCTCTGAACCTCTTCTCATTCTGAGGGTTGACTGATTCATAAATTGCTTGAACACTGTTAATTTTGTCCATAGTTTTTTTAAAAAATCATTTATAACTTGTTCTAAGCAACATTTAAAAACTAAAATTTGCGATCTTTCCCATAATTAATTGTGTGGCTCCATTTGCATCCTCCATGCCACATACTAGATGCAAACTTGAATGGAGCCACTCAAGCGGGGGTTTCCTCACTGTTCCTTTAACAAGCTAAGGAACTTGTCTTTCCATTCTGATTAAGCTACATTATGGAGTGCTTACAATGGGCTTGGGACTACACTGAACATTTTACTTAATGACCCTCATTCAGTCCTCATGGACTCCCATCCCCCAGAAAGAAGCAGCCTTAGGGATTCATACTTCTGCCTCTCAACCTCTTGCCTCATTTGTAAAAACGGAAGCGACTCAACCAGAATGCAGAGCTGGATCCACAACCCAGTTCTGCCTGAATCTACACAAGCACTTCATGATTCCATTGCTAAGTACAACAGCTCCTGCATCCTAAGAATGGTGTGAGGATGGAACAATTCTTGGAAAACAGTTTTGGGGGAAGGCATAATGTCTGAATGCTTATACAACAGAATGTTTCCGCTTACTCAAGGTAAGTGGAAAATGTTTTATATTCTAATAGGATGTGATTGTGATTTCTGAGAGTTTTTTTCTTGGATGTGACTGTAATGCCCATCTTCCTTCCTTAAAAACAAGTGTCATCTTCAGCTGTGACAGTGATCTTGTGGCCACGAAACAAGCATGGGACAAAAGCCAGCTCGATAAGGAAGGTGGAATATCTGGGTTCTCCATGGAGTTAAGTAGCTGCCTAACACCAGCAATTGCCTACTTCCAGACTTCCTTTATGGAAAAGCACACATGCCCTTTTTGGTTTAAGATACTGTTATGTGCAGGATTTTCTGTTATTTGCAGTTGAACTTAATTCCTAGCAGAGGAAAGTAGTTAAGAGGAAATCGACAGGTACAACATACAAATGATGAAGTAAATAAGGTTTGTATAAAATCTGCAATAATTAACAACTGACTGAACAAAAAAACACCCACCTGTATGTAGGGAGGGATTTGAATTCAACCTTTACTTTTGATAACAGGAAGCCAAAAGTTAATGTAAAGCTGGTAGACCAAGATACACTGTGTGCAGTACTTAGTGATGTGGAAGCAGCTACTCCAAAAATATAAAGTAAAAGTGACTAAGACATTTGCTTCCAGGGAACAGGACGGAGGGTGGATGAGACTACATTGCTTTTCTTCCATACCATTTGATTTCCTTACCACAAGTGCCTTTTTTTTTCTTCTAAATTAATCATAGCAGGGAAGAAATTCTGTATGAGATTGTAGTCTTTCCTGGCACTACCTTATAACTTCTTGAGGAAATGCTACGCCTCTTCCTTTCTTATTCAAATGACAATATAAATGCTTTAAGGAGTATTTCCTGCTTCTCACCACAACACGATTATTACTTGGGTTTAATTTTTAAGTGAAAAGTGTGACTTGCATACATCTTAGAATGCATTCTTCAAAGCCAGGAGAAGGCTCTGGTTCCACTTCCTTAGCAGCGGTTCTCAAAACAGGCTCAGGAGCCTCCTTGGAAATTGGTGTGGGGGAGGGGCTGAGTAGGTGCTTCCAGAACCTCCAATCCTGCTTCCACTGGATCAGCTCTGCTTTATTACTGATATGAAGCTTCGGCATAAGACTTAATTAGAAAGAAAAAAAAAGTTCAATGAGTTTGAAAATAATTACACTATGGCAAAAGTTAGCACAGCTGAATTTGGCCTGCAAATATATTTAGTTTGATTTCACATGTGGTTCCCCTCTCACCCCTTTTTAAACTTAGAAGCATTCAAAAGCTGAGTGTGGTGGCTCACACCTGTAATGTTAGCTACCCCTGAGGCTGAGATTGAAAGGATCATGCTTTGAGGCCAACCCAGGCAAAAAAAGTAACAAGACCTCACCTAACCATTGATAAGCTAGAGTGATGGTAGTGCCTGTCATCCCAGCCACATGGTGAACAGGAGGATCACGGTCCAGGCCAGCCAGGACATAAACATGAGATCCTATTCAAAAAGTTCAAGTGGGGCTGACGGCATGGCTCAGGCAGTAGACTGCCTGCCTAGCAACTGTGAGGCCCTGAGTTCAAACCCCAGTACTGCCAAAAAAAATTAGATTTGAATATATCAGTACCTCCTTGCCATCCAATGAACTTAAGAAAAATATAGCTGTGAGCTATCAGAAAGTCCCAATGGTTGAGCACCTGCCTAGTCAAAAAAAAGCAAAAAGCATGTAAAGATGAGATTTCATATAAACATACTAAGACATAGTGACATAGTGACCACATTCATGAGTGGCAACATAGCTGCAGATGAGAAGACTCCGTTTCGGGTAGATGGGGTGTGGACTCTTTAATAACAGTTTTCGCCTGGTCACCTTCACCCATTTACCAGAACTGGGGACTCTGCACTAAGAGACAAGGAATCCAACTTCTTTCTTTGCAACAGGAAGCAGCATGGAGCAATGGAAAGATCACTGAACTGGGTCTTTAGAGAGTTTCTGAGCATCACTCATCAGCTCTGAAATGGTAGAAGTCAGAATAGGTTGTTACATTATGTTACATCTGCAATGTGATATTAACCCATTAGCCAGGAAGTCAAGTGACTTAATACAGCAAAGTTTACTTCTCATTGACACAGTATGTCCAAGTGGAACAGGCAGAGACTGTTCTACAAGTCATCCAACACCCCAGCTGACTTGAGGTTCCAGCATGGTCACTTGATTGCCTTAAAGGGACAAAACACAGAGCTTCAGAGCTCACATCAGAGCTTCACCTTCTTTATCCAGAAATGAACAGTCACTTTCACTTACATTTTATTGGCCATAGCTAACCACATGGCCTCAAGTAACTAAGGGAGCAGGAAATATAGAACAAATGGAATACTTTAGTGGGCATGACTCTACTACACACAACCTTTGGTGGGTTTTACTTCTCTCAGTCTTAGTCGTTCATGAAGTTACATGGTACATAATGGTCCTTCCTCTCTCTAGAGGTTATGGGGAGAAGCAAATGAGATGATACATAAAAGAGCTTTAATAAGCTCTAAGAGCACACAGACTTAAAAGGAGCACAGCACCTACACTATGGTGTAATTGATGAATTATGTGTCTTCATCTCTATACACACACCCTTACCTATTTACTTAGACATGAGTCAAAGGGGTGGTCTATGCACCCAACCTTTGAACCTGGGTGGACTGAAATGACTACTTTGTCTAACAGAATGTGATAGACAAGACATATTGTGAATTGAGGCTAGTCATAAATATGCCAAGCACTTCTCTCTTGGAGGCTCTGTTCTCTCAGTACCAGGTTGTGAAGGAGGCCACAGGAACCCTATGGAGAAAAAAAGAAGTTACAATGCAGGTGTCTTCAGCCTGGCTGAAGCCCCAGATGACAGCTGCTCAACCTCTGGACCTATGGCCAAATACACCCCAGGTGTTTCCTGTCTTAGCCATCTTGTCAAGCCCAGACTTCAAGTTTTTCCAGCTGAGCCCCAGATACCATTCAGCAGAGAGGCTGTCCCCACAGGGATCCAAATTCCTGCTTTTACACCACTGTGTTTTGGGGTGAATTTTCATGCAACAGCATCTGAAACAGTAGGCTGCTTACAGGAGCCATTTGATCACTACTGAGAGAAGGCCAAATAGTAAGTGCATCCTTACCAAAATTAATACATCTCAAATAGTGCACCAACAGAAACAATTACAGCTTCTGCTCAATGTGGATTGTATTGATAAGAATTCAGAAAGGTTGGGTGCCGGTGGCTCACACCTGTAATCCTAGCTACTGAGGAGGCAGACGTTAGGAAGACTGTAATTTGAAGCCAGCCTGGATGAACAGTTAAGCTAGCCTGAGTGAATAGTTCTTAAGACCCTGTCTTGAAAAAAGCCATCATGAAAAAGGGCTGGTGGAGTGGCTCAAGGTGTAGATCTGAGTTCAAACCCCAGTACTGAAAAAAAAATTTTTTTCAGCAAGGCTGGGGCCAGGTGTGGTGGTATATGACTATAAATAGCAGCTACTTGGGAGAGACAGGAGGACCTCAGTTTGAGGCAGCCAGGGCAAAAAGTTAGCAAGACCATTTCTCAAAAACAAGCCAGGCAGGGTGGCACATGCTTGCAATCCCAGCCATATGTGAGGCGGAGACAGGATCATGAGCTGGGGCCTACCCAGGGAAAAGCATGAGACCCCTCTAAAAACAAATTAAAGCAAAAAGGGGTGGGAGCATGGTTCAAGTAGTAGAGTGCCCTGAGTTAAAATCTCAGTTCTGTCCCACCCCCAAAATGAAAATTCAGTTCAGCTATGAGCAACAGAAAACTCAGAATAATAACACTTAAACAAGATAGAAACTTGCTTCTCTCTCACTTAAACGTTCAGATGGGTAGTTTAAGGCTGTTATGCCAAGTTGGGCATAGCAGTGTGTGCCTGTCATCCCAAGGATGGCAGGAAGCTTATAATAGGAGGATTGTGGTCCTGGGCAAAAAGTGAGCCCCTAGCTCCAAATTAACCAGAGCAAAAATAACCGGAGGCATGACTCAAGTAGTAGAACATCTGCCAAGCTAATGAAATACCCTGAGTCTGTCCCTCCTCATCCCCTCCCAAAACACTGTGCCCACCAGATGAGATTCAATCTGTACCTCATTTCTCTACTATCCACAAAATGAGGCCCCACCTTATAGTCCAAGATGGCTGCCCCAGCTCCAGCTCCAGCTAGCATGTCAACATTTCAGCCAGCAGAAGAGAAAAAGGAGGGGATAGGGATGCCTCCCACCCTTTTCCCTAAAAGTGTATCTATTGGCCAGATCTTAGTCACATGGCCACAACAAGATGCAGTGATAATGTCTGGGAAAAGTTATATTTACTGCAGGTTGCCAGGTCCCAACCAATGATGGGAAACCTAAAGAAGGAGAAATGAATATTGGGGGATAAATGATAGATACCGCCACATGCACAGTCCAAAATTAAACTCATACTTGGTTTAGGATTACAGGTTCAAATAACCATTACCCAAAGAAATATACCAGCATATCTTGTTACAACTCCCAACTCTAAAGATTTAGGGTAGAGCTTTCAAATTAAATAAAAACACGTCTTGGCCTGGTGGAGTGGTTCAAGTTGTAGAGCACCTGCCTAGCAAGTGTGAGGCCCTGAATTCAAACCCTATCCCACCCAAAACAAAACAAAATATGTCTATAGTACAATATCAGCTTTTCTCACTCAATAGAATAACACTTGAATATAAGTAAAATGGCAAACATGCACTTGACATTTAGACACAAATATTTCCTTTAAAAATAGCAATTAAGTCCTGCTTTGTATCCCACAGATGATCCTGTAAGGCATGTTTCCTTGGGCACTTCACTCAATAGTCTGAAGGTTGGTTTTACCATCTATAGTCATGTATTTGTCATGAGGGTTAAATGAGACCACACATATAAAATGCTTTGTAGAGTTTTATACAAATATAAAGTTATGCACCTTCCAACATACAACTCCAATAAAGACAATCAATTAAACAAAAAATCTTTAAAAATATTTTAACAATACACAAATTTACATTGATAACTTAACCTGCTAATTAAAGGACTTCTGAACAGAATTCAGAAGTAAACAGAATTCAGAATTAAAGGGCTTCTGAACAGAATTCAGAGCTGCCTGCAAGCTTATAGATTGGTTTATAGTTACATATATTGCTTTGTTTTAAGAAATACCATTAATATAAATTATGTTTTATAATAACCCCATTATAGAAAGAAAATATTCATAAAAAATGTCCTTTAGACATTTATTATCTCAAGTATTTAAATGATTATTCTCATTATGACTTAGGAATAACACCCTTTTAGTGGTAAAAGATTTTATTAGTCCAAACCACTGAAGAGCTTCCAGGCAGTTCCAAAGTAAACTCTAGCTATCTTTTCCAAAAAATAAACAGAACAGCAGCAATCCCTAGTATCCCTTAAATATAACTATGAAGATTTCATTTCTATTAATCAGATGTTAAGTAAATTATGTGTTACAAAATAAAAACAAAAACAAAATTTTAGCAAGGCGTGATGGTACATGCCTGTAATCCCAGCACTTGGGAGGCTGAAGCAGGAGGTTCACAAGTTTGAGGCCAGCCTGGGCTACATAATAGACCCTATTTCAAAAAGGAAAAAAAATCTTTAAAAAAATGATAACTGCTGGCCCCAATTTTGTGTTCATTTGCTTGCATATGTCTGAGATAGGCAATTTCACCTATATTAAAAACTAACCATTTTTTCTAATTCATATATAAATCAAAGTGCTTACTCACAATGCAATCAAAACTTACTTCTGAAAACAATCTAGAAATAGTATGTAAACACATAGAGCTCTGAGACAGACTAAGAACATCCTATGTTCTATGCACCAAAATACAAAGATCTGTTACAAATGTAAATGAACATACTAATTTGGAATACAGATATTACATAACAATGTGTGTATATACAGATCAATAAATTCTGACAATGTTTCTAGTGATACCATACTTTCCAACCCCAACTGGTATAAAGAAAATAGAAACAATGTGAAAACAATAAAGTTTTTAAGTGAAAAAACAAACCCAAAACTCCACTTTGATAGACTGAACTCTAAACCATTCAGAGTCAAGAATCTCTTCGGTTGTTCCCCCATATAATGGAACACATAAGCTTTCTCTCTTCAGGAAGTCTGATCACTTCCAGTGCTCTGCAACAGAGAAAAAAACTCCTTAATATTCAGTTATTTCACTTCATATACCACAGACTTCAGAGCACTAGAGCTAGGCAAACATTTCATGTGTAAGCAGAGTTAACTACTATATTATTTTATATCCAACACCCAATTATGTTAAAAAGTTGACACATCAGAGAATTAAATCCTTGGATACCACATCTACTCAGATGTCCAGCTTGTTACACTAAACAGAGCAAACAGAGCATCACTGGGAATTACATAAGCCACCGGCCCTACCCATGTTATGCCAAGCTCTGGGTTCAATTTCACCTGTATTCTAGGTTCCTCTCATCTTTAGCAAAATTAATAACCCTAAGGGAAAAAAATCTAATAAGCACATACATAACTATTACCCTAAAGTAAGAGCAAAGGTATACTAGGTCCATGCAAAAGTCTCTACATCTTATTTTCTATCAGGAGAAACTGTGTAGTAGAATGGAAAAAAACCAAAATATTTCTAGTGTAGAGGGCTGGGTTCAAATCCTAGCTTTGTACCACCTATCAGCTTTTTATTCTTGAGTAGATCACTTAATCTCTCAGGGCTTTGGTTATCTAGATTATACTTTTTTTTTTTTTTTTTTTTTTTGGCAGGACTGGGGTTTGAACTCAGGGCCTCATACTTGCAAAGCAGGAGCTCTCCTGCTTCAGCCACTGTGCCAGCCCTAGGGCTTTGGTTATCTAAAGTGTAAACCTGGGACCAGAAACTTGTTAGAATGCTAATTATGCCCCACCCCCAGATCTGAATAAGAAATCTCAGGGGTAGGGAACATAGAAATTTTGTGCTTTCTGGGTGATTGTGAAACATGTTAAGAGTTTGAGAACAACTGTTCTATAACACTCCTTGTCCAACCTACTGCTCTAAACAAAGATGAGGCATTGCTCACATGAAGACCTATTAAGCCAGGTGGTCAGGTGTGGTGGCCCACAGTAGGTAATCCCAGCACTCAGAAGGCTGAGGCAGAGGATCATGAGTTTGAGGCCAGCCTGGGCAACATAGAGAGACCCTGTTTTAAGTCACCAACCCCTTCCCCTCACCCCCCCCCCACAAAAATCTGATCAATTTTCCCAAGAGGTTTAACCAGTAACTGTTTACCTATAACTACTCCACTTATCCCATTCAAAACTGATTTAAACCTTCATACTGGGGAGCTGCAATAAAACCTTTACGTTCTAGGGAGGGAAAGAACATCTGAGTATTCAAAACAATCCTTAATGATAAGGTCTTGTTTCAACTTGTTCCTGCTATAAACCCTAAAGCCATGCAATATGCACTCTTCAAGAGCAAAGCCACCATAATTAATGGGAAGCAAATGAACTTAGGTAATTTAAAAGAAATAGTTATTATCGACGATAGTTTATTTCTCTTTTAAAATACTTTTAGGACATCAATGACGAATTTCTGAAATGTCCTAAAAGCCTTCAAAGGGCAAGTAAAATACCTTTACTATCATCTCATATTTAAATCATGACGTAGCTTTAAAAAAAAAACTTAAACATCCCATAAAAATTAAACTCTAAGAGTTAGAAATCATTACATTAGTTATCAATCACACCTGGAAAACTTACTTGTCTTAGAAACTGCTTTCCAAGATACGAGGTAGCCATGCTAGTTAAATTCTTCCTGCTGCCCACTTTACACCTGATGTAACCGTACAGGTTGGCACCTTGTAACACCACACCCATGATAACCACAGCCTGGAAGAGGGGAAAAATAATCAATTTACTGAACTAAAACTGACCTTTCTTTATGGTATAAGTGAACAAGGAGATGGCTATGAGGAAGAAAAGGAAAAATGAAGCTACAAGGAAGGGGTTGTGCCAATGAGACTCCTTACTTCACCAAAACAGACCTATCTGACATGTGCCCTGCATACAACACTAAGTCATCCATCCAAGGATTTAGTGAACACAATTGCTGCATCTGCCAGGCACCATCACCATGCTAGTTAACTCTGGGTGAGGGACATGTGAGATGGTGGGTAGAGAACATGCTCTCTGTTTCCAATGGGTTTATAAAATATAAGGCAAAGCAAGTGAGATGCAGAAAGGCTCAAATGTTAATTATTCCTAAAAGAATTATAAAAGAGAGTTAGTGGAGTAGTTCAAGTGGTACAGTAGCAGCCTAGCAAGCACAAGGCCCTGAATTCAAACCCCATTATCACCAAAAAAAACCCCCAAGAATTACAAAGAAGCAGTCAAGAGGAAGATCAAGTTGAAAAAACTGAGAGCAAGCAGAAGTGAATCACAGCTCCATGGTAATGTGTATGTGACAACTGGCTTCTGGAAAATGAGATTCTAGGCCCAATGCCCAACAGTAGCAATCCACAGGGATTTGTGGATGGAAGAGGAACAACACTTCTGCAGAGCTGCTTATTCCTTGTAGCCGCATCAGAGATCCTACAGGTGGACCCTATTAAGATCACTGAGCACTGAAAATAACCAACAAGCTCAGTCTTGAAATTTTAATTAATTAGGACAATGTGAAGAGGTTCCAAGGTTAAATATTCTAGAACATCAACAAAGATTTTCTGTAAAGAACCAAATAAATATTTTAGGCTTCATGGGTCTATCTCTGTTCCAACGACTTAGTTCTGTCATTCTATCCCCAAAGCAGTCACAGACAACATTTAAACAAATGGGCAAGGCTCTGTTCCAATAATGATGTACAAATCAGGTGTTGGGCTGTATTTGGCCTATAAGCCATTGTCTGCCAACCCCTTTGTACAATGAACAGCTCACCAACCATTCTATTATTGCAAGTATTATTCAGGAAATATTTACATTTGTGAAAAGGAAAGCAGCTAAACAGAATGTCCTTTTCCAATCTCAACTTATTTTCTTTCACCCTTAACAAGCTGGATAACTAACTGTAAGAAGGCGAAAGGTTTTTAAATGTTTTAACTAAGGAACTGGTTCAAATTCCTAGTAAAAGAGACAGCTGGTATTTTCTATTCTAAACTTGTATTTCAAGGAAATAAATACATAAGTATTATAGAAGGTTGCTAGTTACCTAAGTAAACATAAAACTGTATTCTTGCTCCAGTAAATCTCCTTTACCATCCCAAACTTCTCAGATTGGGGTGCTCCTGAGTATGTATGTGTCAAGATGCTAAAGGGAATCTGAATTCACTGGGCATAGGTCCTGGTGAGGAATCAATTTTATTCAATGACAACAAAGTTTAAAATAGATTAAGTTAAGACATTTGACTTCTGGTAGAAGAAGGCATAGTGAAGTCAGAAATGAAGATTTTCCTCCCTTTAAGATACAGACAGCAAAAAAGTTTTTTTTTGTTTTGTTTTGTTTTTGGTGGTTGTTGTTTTTCAAAAGGATGAAGTCAATAAACAAAAAAGAACTGGTGGTAATGGAAAAAAAAGAGTCAGTTGGTGCCAATCTACCCATAATTTGCAAGGGGAAATACACTAATGATTGCTACCACATGGCTAAGAGAGAAGCAGAAGACCAGAACAGCTTTGATACACAGTGAACTAAAAGTACTTGCTGAATTAATTAATAAAAAAGAAAAAGATGAAAGATTAAAGCAATTAGAAGACAGTGGATAAAAAAACAGAATGGAAATAAATTCAAAGATTTAACAGAAACTGATTTTCCTGATTCAAAGCAAAACCTGTCTCTGCATGTTAGAAGTGTACAAGTGTCCCAAAAAACTTGATACAGGATAAAAACAGACACATTCTGGTTATGACATTTTAAAACCTCAAGGGAAAAAAAAAGAATTTTTCAGGGAGGAAAATGATTCACTTATTCACTTAGAGATTAGATAAGCCTAGCCTCAGATTTCTCTAGAATATTCAATATAAAAAAATGACAGAAGCCAGGTGTGGTAGCACATTCTTGTAATCCCAGATCTCAGTACTCAGGAGGCAGACACGGAAGTATCCAGAGTTCCAGGCCAGCCTAGGATGCATAGCAAGTTCAAGGCCAATTTGAGCTACATAGCAACATCCTATTTCAAAAAATAAAACTTGGGTTGGAGATGTAGTTCAGTGGTAGAGCACCTGCTTAGAATGCACAGGCCCTGGGTTTGATCCCCAGCACCACAAAAAAAAAGTAACCTACCCAAGTCATCATTCAAATATAATAGTCTACAGGCTCATAATCTTAAACATGAGAGAGTCAAAGGAAAGTAAACTTATAAGTTATTTTTTGAAGAAGAACCTAGTCATAAAAGGAGAAGCTGCAATAAAAGACCTGGTGGTAGGCCCTGATATTGATGCATTGGAAAAATAGATCAAAGATCAATCAATGGGACTGAGTGTATAGGCACTTGCCTGGTAAGCAGAAGGCCCTAAGTTCAAACCTCAGTACCATCAGGATAAAAAAAAAAAAGACTTGAAAGATCAATCAGTAAAAAAAATATTACTTTAAAGGACAATTGTTCTAAACCTTGACAAAAATAACACCGGAACAAACAAAAAAACAAAAAAAAGGAAAAAAGATAGGAAGGAAAGGAACATAGGGGTGTTTATTTGCATCCTTTTCTAGATAGTCTATAAGTCGATAAACAGGTCTAAGTATATTAGAAGAACTAAAAGAAAACTATAACGAATAAAAATCTGGAAGTAGGAGAAACCATAATGTTAATTTTCCCATCTTTCACAACAGGAAATTCAGAAATACTGAATAAATGTCCTAATTCACAAAAGAGAGTTATGAGTATATAAATAATAACTACTAGAATAACTCAAAAATAAACAATAGAGCTTCCAAATCTAAGAAGGAAAATAACAATGTATGTGCACAAAGAAAAGCAAACCTATATAACAGGGACAGGAAATACTAAAAACTGGGAGAAAAAAACAGAACTAAGGTAACCTGTCAGCGGAACAAGACTCACAGTTTCCATGAACTGTTCTTCCAAAGATGGTAGCAACAATATTTTCCGTTTCACACCCTTTTCTAGATCCTTCTTACACCCCTCATCAATAGATGGAGCCTAATTTCCATTCCCTGGAATGTGGGTGGATGGCAACCGTGATATATTGAGGCCTTAGGCTAGACTGTGAAAGAATTCAGCTTGGGACCTGGACCACCCCAAGGAGAGCACTGACCTTCTATGTAAGCAGTCCAACTGCTATAAGGCTACCACACTGTGGAGAGGCCCAAACTAAGCCATGTGGAGAGGATGCTGGAGCTCATGATGAGGAAATGTCTTGCAGTCCCCCAGCCACTCCTACCACAGTCTGACTGCAACTACTCAAGACCCGAAGCCAGACTCTCCAGCAGAGCCCTACCAAAATCCCTACACACAGAAATGGCAAGGTAAAATGTTGTTGTTCTAAGCCACTAAGTTTTGGGGTGATCTATTCTACAGCAACCAGTAACCAGATAACCAGATAAGGTTACTACCCTACATTTTCAGGAAAGACCACTCTGTAATAAGAACTAGTAGCATGGAAATTTCCTGTTCTTAGAGAACAGGGGAGCTGAGAAGCAGAACTTGGGACACATGAGATGAAGCTGTCTATTCAGGATAGGTCCCTAATGCTAAGAGTACAGACAGCTACTAATTATAATTACCTAGCAGACCTTTCAACTACTCACCAACCACTGACACTGCACTGATACTCACCAACCACTTTACTCTGAAGGAGAAGAGAGCACTAAAGGCAAATATCACCCATAGTACTGGACAGGCAATAAGTCCTAACCAAAAGATTCTTGATTCAGCCTCTGAAACAGTTTTATTATCTTGAGACGTTGCCTACAAAAATAAGTAAAATAAATTCATTCATTACTATCGTGAGATTTATCAGTCTAACATTTTAAATAAACCTACATTACCCTCAAATTCAAAGATTAATATAGATAATCCAAGTCCCAAATTAGAACCAAAAATCAAATTAGTGGCTCCATGCCTACTGTAATCTTAGTGAATGATTTTGCTTCAGTTCAAGAATTTTGCATTTTTAGGGCAGAATGGATAGTTTATGCCATGACCCGAAATAGGAAAGATTGCTCTTTGGTAGGATCCACTCGATTCTTCTTGCACATGTACTATTTATTCATGAAGCTTTGCATGGCACTTTTTTGGGTGAGGATTAAGGAAATCAAGGTTACAGTCATTCTAAAGGTCAAGTCAGTGTCCAGAGTGGGGGAAAAAGGGAATCAAGGGACTTACGACAATACCCAGTAAACCCCAGAATTTACAAGGGTGGTGAGTTGTTTCCAAGGTAGATTTTACAATATTAAGAAATAAAGATGGGTGCCATGGCTCATCCTTGTAATCCTAGCTACTCAGGAGGCAGAGATCAGGAGGCTCGAGGTTCGAAGCCAGCCTGGGCAAATAGTTCCACAAGACCCTATCTCAAAAAACCCTTCACGAAAAAAAGGCTGGTGGAGTGGCTGAAGGTGTAGGCTCTGAGTTAAAGCCCCAATACTGCAAAAAAAAGAAAAGAAATAAAGGTTCACTGGCACAGTTACTACTTTCTGAGCAGTATTACTTGTCGAGGCCCTTTCAAGCAGAAGGCAAACAATTTAATTGGTACTATTTCCAAGATTCTGGTCCTCTATCTCCCAAACTGATTTCCACTGGGAAATGGAATATTTACTATAAAGTAGGCTAATCCAAAATAAACAAGGACTCTCCAGGACTCTTGAGGGCACATACTTAAAAAATATGTTGATCATTCAGATTTTCTATCCAGATGGAACTCTTTTTTTCTGCCCACAAGTGGAAGATGACCATGGGAACAAAGACAGGAGAAAAAACTGGAAGCAGTTATCTGCTGGGCATAGAAGGATCTATGGTGATACTTGACAAGGTGACAAAGTTGGGGCCAACAGAAAGAGATCTTCTATCAGCAACCCAGTAGGCAGCTTAGCATGCTGTCCTCTCTCAGAGGACTCTGTTCTTTATGTGTTTCCAGTCTGAACCAGTCAGAAAAATGTATTAAGTATTAGAAAGCCATAGGGTTTAGTAATGACATGGTAACTGACTTGGAGTAGTGCTTTTGATCTTGAGTACTTCATCCTTAAACATTTAAACATGATCTACACATAGTTTATCAGATTACGGTATTTAAAAAAGAAGACGGCAGTTACCTTTCTGGACTCAAACACCCAGTGGCTCTTTCCATCCTCATCAATATGATTCCACCAACGTAGGCCAACCATTAGTCTACCTGTAACATTCTGGAAAAGATTAACATAATCGGACACATTTTTAAAGCATTATAAAGTCGTATCTTAATGTACCATTTCATAGAATTCTTCATCTTTACCTCTATATTAGCCAACAAAAACCGCTGCAATCTGGCAAGATTAAACAAAATGGCTCTGGCATGATCAGCAGGCATGGGGCTTTTAGGGTACACAACAGTCTATAAACTTTCTCCTCTATCTTTTCCCTCATGAAAACTTGTCCTTTCTCCAATTTCCTATTTTTCCCCTTACTCTTCGGTCACTGTGACCTACCTTTTCCCACATATCCTGACTATACAGCTACATATATTTTAAAGTCATACATCTTACAAATGGTTATAGGCACTGGACTTCATTCAGTCCCTCGAATGTACCACGTTCTCTTTCTGTTTATTAATGTAACAAGTTATTTTGACAATTTTCATAATATTTATTTAGTAAACATTTCCTGCGCACCTATAAGACATTGTTAAAAAAATGATGACTAATAGACCTGTGAGCATAAACCTAGATGGAAAGCTAGATCTGGGGGTCAATAAGTGTTGTGGGGAGAAAGGAGGTCAACCAATGCTCAAATGTACCATTACCAACTGTGGTAAGTGCTATCAATAAAAAGTATAGTATACTTCAAGACTTTTAAGAGTATAACAGGGCCATTTGATCTTGTCTGGGTATCACAGAATGACTTCCTCACGAATCAACATTTAGAATGAAACCATGGACAAATGGGAATTAATTATACATGGGGTGTTTAATTAGTGTTATCTACTAACAGATTCAGGGATTCAGAGGTCTGTCAACTCGGACAGGGAAAAATTTACTTTCATTACCTTCTAGCTGACATTTAGCACAGGTTTAACTCATGAATGTAGACAATAAGCCATGAATTTAGGTAGAATTAACCAAAACCCGTGATCTCATCACAGTAAGACCCAGGTATTTTTCATCTTGTATTCCACTTGTTGCAGATATCCCAAAACCATTGTTTATGCTCATCACTGCTTTGAAAGTAGTTATTAGACCTGCTGCTAAATCATACTATTAATGTGATCATAAGAAGTACACATTACTAAACACAAATTTACCTTTCTAATATTTTAAATTATACAGTCTATGTTCTCCATATACCAAAATCAGCAGATGCTCAAATCCTTTATGTAAAACAGCATATATTTGCATAGAAGCTATACACATCCTATTTACTTTAAATCAGCTCATACAAAGTAAATGCTATGCAAACAACTGTTATACTATATTCTTTAGGGAATAATGACAAGAAAAAAAGTCTGTACATGCTTAGTACTGATGCAATTTTCTTTTCTCAGATAATTTCAATCCACAGTTAACTGAATACATAGATGCAGAACTTACAAATGAGAAACCCATGGGTAATTTATTTGGATTTTCTTCACTGTGATTTTAATCAATTTATGGAAACTCTCCCCAAGCACAAACAAAAAGGTATTATATCTGCACATCGAAAGTTCTAAATACTGCTACTAATTGGCCCTGTTAATTATTTCTTTCAGATTCTTTATTATTTTTTTTTTTCATTTTTCTTTTATTATTCATATGTGCATACAAGGCTTGGTTTATTTCTCCCCCCTGACCCCACCCCCTCCCTTACCACCCACTCCACCCCCTCCCGCTCCCCCCCTCAATACCCAGCAGAAACTATTTTGCCCTTATCTCTAATTTTGTTGTAGAGAGAGTATAACATTTTGATCCATCAAAGACTGATTCATTAGACTGCTATCACAATAATGTTTTTCCCATTTTCTCCTTGTACTTCTACTGTCTTTCACAATATAGTTTGATAAAACTTAATTCTCTGATTTCCGCTGTGATTCATAAAATGAACTTTTTGTTTTACTTTGTTTTTTAACCTTATTTCTATTTTGTCTAATAATAATATCATAATGCCAAGTTTTGTTTGGTTTTTTCTGGATTGGTCTAATATTATCTTTGCTTTCTTTTATTTTCTCTAATGTCATTATTTTAGTTAGACTTTATTTTTGACCCAAACTCAGAATTTTTATATTTACAATGGGAATTTAATCAAATTACATTTACTATTGTAACAAACTTTCTATCACTTCCATCACCTTGCACATGGGCTTCCCTGACACTTCTTTGTTTTCCTTCTTTTGCTGTATGAACTATTTTTGTTACTCCTATCTTCTCCAATGTTATAGAATACACACAACTTCTTTTAAATTTTACTAATAGTTGCCATTAAAATTTTAAAAGCATTATTTAACCTTTTTACTCTATTTGTCAAACAGGAATTGTAGTAAGGAGGAGGAGCAGAAGAAAACAGATTAGGCCTGAGTTCTGATAAAGTAGCAGGGAGGTAGGGATGGCATAGCAGAGAGATAAAAACTAAGAAATCTGAATGTGGAGAGGGTCACGTAACATTGGGGGTGGAAAGAGGAGGGAACATTACGTAGCACTAGGGTAAAGTAGCCTATAGAATTGAATATAACCAGACATGGATTAGACCTTGCTTTTTGTTTCTGTAACCTGCTTGCAAGGATAGATATATAAGGTGAGACCCCTTTGTTCTCGGGGCATGGCCTTTGGACATGAGTCCACTGAGTCTGTGCTGGCACAATAAATTGCTGCTTCCTGTGTAACTGCCTCAGTGTCCTGTATTTCAGCTTGTAATTTCCCATAACAAGACAACAAAAAAATACCAAAATAATAAAAAAGCTGTAACATTTAAAAATATTCTCCAAACTATTCACCCTTCTTCACCTTTTCTTAGACTTCATTAATACCACACGAGGGTTTACAAAAAGATTGTCTCTCTTTTAAAAAAATTAAATATTTATTCTCTCTTTTCAATTCTAGCTGCATTAAGATTTATGATTGTAACATACCTCTATTTCAACTAGTTTCAGAACCCTGCCTAACCCCCTTCCTAAGTCCATTTAATAATTCTCTGTTCTTAACTTCTTAATTTTGCTTCATATCGCAATCATTTGGATAGCTATAAGGAATTCTGCCCAGGATAAATGCATGGCATTTTTTAAGTCCTTGTTTAAAAAAAATACCCTATCAGAAAATGTACTATTTGGTATAACCCTAAAGGCTGTAACTATGGGTTGAACATCTCTGATCTAAAAATGCAAAATCTGAATTTCTCTGTCCTCTACTGACATAGTGTTCAACTAGTTTCAGATTTTGAATGTTTCATATTTCACATTTCCAGACTAGGAATGGCCAACATGCAAAATCCATGCAAATATTCCCAAATCCAAACAACTCTGAAATTTGAAACACTTCTGGTCCTGAGCCTTTTGGGTAAGGAATAAACCTGCAAGTTTGGAAAGTCACAAGAAGGCTTTGTTCTATTTAGCTGAACAAATAATAGCATGAATAACAAAGAGAAACATTCATGGAAACAAATCTGTGACAAGATACAGTAAACATTTTAGAGCATACGCAACAGAAGAAATTAAAAGAAATGAAAGTCACAAGGAAGAGTACACAAAAGAAAAACCTAAAGAAAACAGACCTCTGAAATCTTCCTTCTCACATTACGTGGCCTATGGAAACTGGCCACCAGTAAGCTAACCCCTACTGATATCTGTAAGAATTTTCTTTTTGGTCTATCAGTATACTGCCTCTTAGATTGCAAAATTTAATTTTTTTTTTTTTGCCTTTGATTTTTTTCCCATGATTTTACTATGAAAAATTTCAAACACATAGAAAAGTAAAAGTTTACAGAGAATACCTAACTACCTATCACCCTGCGTGTATACTCATTATATTCCAATACATACGTATTCATCTGTCTATGTATCTATCTACCCATCATTGGCTTTGACTTTGAGACCACTTCTTAAAATGCTTCCTATCCCTCTACAGCAGGGTTTCTTAACCTTGACACAACGGACATTTTGAGCTGGGTAATTCTTTGTAGGGGCTGTCCTGTACACCTTAAGATGTTTAATAGCATACCTGGCCTGTACTCACTGAATGCATGTCCCCTGCCCCCACCAGCTGTCACACATTGATAAATATCCCATGTGTGTGTTTGGGGAGGGGAGAGGGCAAACTTGCCCCCGGTTGAGAAAAAAATGCCATAGAATACCCATAGGCACTATTTATGGACAAAGTATATGGAGTTTTATTAGAAATTATACACAGCACACTTGCAAATGACCCTGAAGTAAAACCAGTGATAAGGATTAGAAGCAGTATGTGGGGTCTATGGCTGCTAGGAACATTAACAGCTTGACATATGACACAGACAATTCATGAGTGTAACAACCTGCATGTGATCAGATAGATCCAGCACTTTAACACAGATAAGGCCTGAAGTAACAAAAAGATAATTATCAAACCAAATTGCTAAGTCTCATTTTTTTTTATTGTTTACACATTGCTCAAACTTATATCAAACACAATTATAAAATAAAAACAACTGAACCTACCTTCACTGCCCAAAAGTCACATGACAATAACAAGATAATTGTCACCATGCAGGCAATAAAGCTGCTGCTGAGCAATTCACAGAGAAGATAGACTACAATGGCACTGACTCGAAAGAACAAATGGAAAAATGAAGCCACTGGATGTCTGAAAACCAAAGCATAATAAAAGAAATGTGATTACATTTTACTATAAGAACTGACAGATGTAAATGAAAAACATTTTAGCTATGGCAGAACTATGTAGTTCTGTCAAAATAAAAGAGATGACTTGAAGAAGCAAATTGCTTACCTCTCCTTTTTTTCTTAAGTCCCCCTACTTAAGTAGGCCCTGTTGTCGCAGAAAATATACTATGTAAACACGACTTTAACTCCTCATTGAACAAAAACTTTCACAAAACATATGATGAACTTTATCTTGGACTATCAAATCATGCCAAAAGAAATCGTGTGGCTCAAGTGTTAAAGTGCCTGCTTAGCAGGCGTGAGACTGAGTTCAAACCCCAGTAGCACCAAAAAAAAAAAGGAGAGAGAGAGAGAATTTATTTCAAGCCATTCAGGGATTAAGGCAAAGTCACCTTCAGGTACTTTGCTGTTTCTGTCCCCTCTCCAGAGGGTCTCACTATGTAGCCTAGACTGACTTTGAACTCAGAATTACAAACCTGATTTTTGGTTTTTGTTTGCTTCTTTGGGCAACATTGGAGTTTGAACTCCAGGCCTTAGGCTTACTAGGCAGGTGCTTGATTACTTGAGCCATGCCCCAAGCCCTTTTTACTTTAGTTATTTTTTGGATAAAGTTTCACATTTTTTGCCCAGGCAGCTTAGACCACGATCCTCCTACCTACACCTCCCATGTACCTGGAATGACAGGTACAGGCCACAATGCCTGGCTTACTGGTTGAGGTGGAGTCTCACTAACTTTTTTTGCGTGTGAGTAAAGCAGGAGAGTTTACTGAGATAGAAAAGTGTGTAAAGTGGGAGAGCAGAACCCCCAGAGTTGGGGGAGGGGGTCCCAAAGGGGGCTGCCCATCACTAACTTTTTTTTTTTTTTTTAACCAGGGCAGGCCTCAAACCAAGATCCTTCCAATCTGTCCCGAGTTGCTGGCATTAAAGGTATGAGCCACTATGCCCTGGCCTTAGTTTTTGTTTTTTAATAGCTTTACTGAGATATGATTCAAATACCATAAAATTCACCTATTTTTTTTTTTTTTCTGGGTCTACTGGGGTTTGAACTCAGGGCTTCACGCTGGCTAGGCATGCACTCTACTGCTTCAACTACTCTGCCAGACTTTTTTTGCATTGGGTATTTTCAAGATAAAGTCTCATGAACTATTTGCCCATGCTGGCTTCAAACTGAGATCCTTCTGATCTCTACCTCCTGAGTAGCTATGATTACAGGTGTAAGCCACAGGTGCCCAACTCAACTTACCTATTTAAGGGTACAATTTAATAGTTTTTAATATATTCATAGAGTTATATAACCATTGCCACAATCAATTTTATTTTTCATCACTCCAAAAAGAAACTCTGCCCACTGGCAATCATTTCTCATTTGCCCACAACCCCTTTAGCCCTAAGCAACCAACAATCCTTTGTGCCTACAGATTTCCTATTCTAGACCTCTTGTATAAATAAAACAGCACAATATTTGATCTTTGGTAATTGGTACTGTCCACTTAGCAAAATATTTTTTCAAGATTCAGGCAGAATTTTATTTTGTTAAGTGAATTTCTCTAGACAGAACTAAATTTAGCAGTGTTTGGTTCGGTAATTTCATGTTATTTATACAAGATTTAACTTTGGCTGCTCTGCAGATGCTGTCCTGAACCTACCAGCACCAAAGGCATGGCCACTCTGCTGTGCCTGTGACCTGGGGCGAAAAGCAAGTGCTATTTCTACACTCAGCATTAAGAAGCCAGTGAGCACTAAGAATGGTTTATAGCCTGACATTTCATCAGGGGGAGGGGGAACAGTGTAACTCTGAAATTTGCACACTAAATCGAATGTAATGCATCTATAGAAATTCAACACCCATGTTCATATAACCAGATTTGCTGATTTGAAAACGCAGTATAGAATAAAATGCTCTATGTCAATTATTCTCATTTCCTTTGCCTCATACTAAATCAGGCAAGCAACAGACAATTCACAACCACACTACAAATACTCTACCTTGAATCCTGTTAAAGTTTGAATATGAGATGTTCCCCACAGGCTCATGTGTTGAAGCATAGGTAATACTATTTGGGGGAAACTTTAGGAGGTAGGGCCAGTTGGAAGAAACTGGAGGCATGTCCTTGGGGCAATGTATTGCCTTGGTCCCCTACTGTATTTTTCTCTGCTTCCTGGCTGCCATGGTGAAAAGCTTTCCTCCACTACACTTTTCCACCATGATGTACTCCCGTAGTACAGGCCCCAAAAACAGAGCCAAGTGACCATGGACCAAAACCTTTGAAACCATAGGCCAAAATAATTTTTCCTCCTTTGTTTTGTCAGATATTTTTTCATAGCAACAAAAACTCTAAAACAAATCTCATCAGCTACCAC
This sequence comes from Castor canadensis, assembly GCF_047511655.1. Taxonomy (NCBI): domain Eukaryota; kingdom Metazoa; phylum Chordata; class Mammalia; order Rodentia; family Castoridae; genus Castor; species Castor canadensis. The sequence continues at coordinate 52,953,327 of NC_133396.1, read as the reverse complement.
CAACGTATGGACAGAACAGACTGCTACTAAGATGACATCTAATTTATCCTCATACCTGATTCTGGATTTTTTTGGTCTATTAGTTGTCTCCTCTTCTGCATCAAACAGTGAAACGTCTTCAGTGTCATCATTACTGTCCTAGTAGGAAAATTAAATATCCATGAAGCAAAACGAAATTCAGTATTCATATGCCTACTACATGCAAGGCTGCACTCATCAAAATGGAAGATTAAACTATGACAAGGTCACAGCCACCAGGAATTCATAAGCTAGGAAAAGGGCATGTGCAGATTCTCTTCCCCAACTCCAATCATCTGACAAATACCGTAAGTAACCCAAAAATCACCTGTCTCCCCACTCCCTGGCCCTTGGGCTGCTAAGCCCTGTGAGAAAACACTGGGGTGCAGAAAAGGCACCTGCAAACTGACATCTACTCTCAGCTGCTCTCTCCCAAGTCACAGAGAAAACTGAAGTTATTAGGGATAAACTCAATGTTTTTGGCTCCCTCACAAAACTATCTGACTGTATCCTTGTTTCCATGACTCCTTCTCACAATGCTTTCTTCTCTTCTTACCCAAACCTAAACCAACAATTTGAGCTTGGACTCCCTTTTTATCATGTGTCCTCAGGGGGTTTGTTCCATCACTTTCCCCTTTACTTACACCTTCTAGATGTTTCTATTGGGTCTTCCTAATCAGCTTATAAAAATTCTTCAAGTGCCACTTGAAGATTTGAAAATCCCTGCATCTCCCCTTCTATTTTCTACATTTCCATGGCACTCCTTTCTTTTACAGGCTTCTAAGAGTGGCTCACACATCAACCCATTTTAATTCCCCCTCAGCCCCAACCACAGAAACCCTGCTCATTGTGCCTCCCTCCCCCCACCACAGCCTACCTGTCTTTATTTCTGGTGTCACCTCTTCTCTACTTCAGCCTCGCTCTCATTTACATTACTCATAGAATAACTATCCACTATGAAAATCACACCATGTCACTACCTTGTTCAGATTTTCAATGGTGCTCCTCCATGAACAGGGTAAAATAACTCCTTCACATAAAGCGTAAGTTACATGATGTGATCCCTACTTTGCCTGACACTCCCTCCCACTGCACACTGCAGCAATGCTGTTACTACATGGTCTCTCCCATCTTTCTGTCTTTCACATGTTTTCTCCACTCAGCTCTTTCCTTTCCCACCACCTACCTAACTCACCATTAAGCAAACGACAAAGTTTCAGCTCAAACACTGAAACAGCTGAGAAATCCCCATGTCCACAGCACTTGAACAAATCTCCATTTCAGTTTTCACAGGATATTCTTATTGCAAGACTTCTCCCTCCTACCTCCATCTAGACTTAGCTGCAGAACAAGGACTTCCTCCATTGCAGTAAGTCATAGGGTCTAGCAGAACACTCGGTCAACATTATTTGCTGAAGGTGTGAAAGAATAAACAAGAGAGGCAATTGCAGGGAATACTAGAAGAAATATAAGTGTAAATGGGAGTAAAGGGCAGAAGGATAAGTATTTTTACTAGAGGGCTCTGGAGAAGCTTCCTGAAAGTTTATCAGCCAGGCCTTGACAGTGCACACAGGCCTCCTGCTTACCCTAGTCTCTCTAACTAGATGTTTTCAAAAGCACAGTGGAGGAATTCACAAAGATATGTTGAGAATGGCCAAGCAGCCCATATAGTAAGAGAAGGATGGGAGAATCAGAGAAGTTAAAGCTGGAAAAGATAAAATGGATTCAGGTCTGTGGTCAGTGGTTCTCAACCTTGACTACTGGAATGCTTAAAAAAACTAACAACAAACTGATAATCTGAGTACCACCTCCAGAAGTTGAAACATAATTGCTCCAAGGTATGGCCTGACCATCTGATTTTTGGTTTTTGTTTTTTTCCAATGCTGGGGCTCAAACCCAGGGCCTTACACGTAGTAGACAAGTGCTCTACTACTGAGTTACACTCCCAGCCTAGCATATGGATTTTTAAAGTTCCCCAGGTGATCAATATACACAGCCATTGTATGATGCTGTGGAATAAAAAACAGAGGCCTCTATTCTTGATCCAACGGTCTAGTCTTCATCCAGCAGAGCCTATCATTTCCCTACTGAAAATTCATAGAACTCTGAAAAACAGACTCCTTATGATGACCTATCAGGATGTGACCCTACTCATCTCTAACACCTCCTCTCACTTCTGTCAAAGGTACAGCCATCCAGGTTCTAAACCTGAGAACCTGTAAATAGGTTAAATTACTTGGCCAAAAAAAAAATTTCTACAACTGTGGTTTAATTAAGGTCTTGAGATGGGGAAACTTTAAATTACCCACATGTAATCACAATGAACCTTTAAGGAGGGCCACAGGAAGGCTGGTGGAGGGGCTCAAAGTAGTGGTAGAGCATCTGCCTACAACATGTGAAGCGCTCAGTTCAAACCCCAGTACAGCCAAAAAATAATAAAAGAGGGACAACACAGGAGATGATGAGACAAGCATTTGAATATGCTATGCTGATGGCTTGAAGCCAGAGAAAGGGACAACTAGCATAGGGAAGGAATGCAGGCAGTTTCAAGAATCTAGAATAGGCAAAAACAGACTATTCCTAAAGCATCCAGGAGTAAAGACCTGCCAGATTTCAGACCCTTAAGTCTTAATTTGAACTTCTGACTGCTAGAACTATAAAATAATAAATTTGTTTCATAACACTAAGCTTATGGTAATTTGCTACAGCAGCAACAGGAAACTAAGCTCCTGCCAGATTGGCCTTAAACTTGCCAAACTTTGCCACATTGGGTCCTTTGCACTTGTGGATCATTCTACCTAGAACAGTTTTCTCTTTTACCTTGCTCTTTGAAAAAATAGATTTTTCTCATTTACTCAGTAAAGACTGAACTCCTACTAAGTGCCAAGCACTAGTACAAGAGGTTCAGACATAAAATGATTTTTTAAAGAGGAATACTTTTGCACTCTTGGAGTTGCACTTACTAAGACAGAGAAGACTATGAGCACAACAGATTTGGGGGCAAAATCAAAACTTTGGTTTGAACATATTGTTTAAGATGGTCGTATAAAAACCCTTAAAAAACGAGAGAGGTAGTGTTCTGAACATAGAGCTGACACATTCTGATGCACAAGAAAATCCTGGCAAAGCATCTACAGGGTAGGGGAGAAACAAAGGCACAAAGCTGGTTAGGAGATACTCCAATAATGCAGCCAAAACCAATGGATTGGTCTAGGGTAAGTGCAGTGGAAATGATGAAAAGTGGACTGAGCCTGAACATGTTTTAAAACAGAGCTGACAGGATTAGCCAATTAAATGTGGCGGCAAGAGAAAAGGAGTCAAAGAAAATTCCAAAGTTTTTGTCCTATGCAGCTAAAAGGATAAAGATGCTGAAGTCAGACTCTGGATACTCCAATAGATTTAGAGATTAGAAAAGTGGTGACCAAGATGGAAGTTCTAGGGAGTGGAAGGTGACCCAGGATACAGTGGTGTCCTGGAAGTTCCATGACGTGTTTTCCGGAGCATCCATCAGAAGCATCCATCAACTGTGTCAACCGCTGATCACAAATAAGATGAAAGCCAAGAATGACTATAGTATGTTTAACAGGTCATCAGTGACCTTAATAAGAGTAGCTTCAGAACAGCAGGGGGGAATGAGGAAAACACTGACTAGAACTGATAAAAAACAGAATAGAAGAATTAGGACCAAGTATGGACCGGTCTTTCAAGGAGCAAAGAATGGGGCAACAGCTGTGGGGTGGAGTTATTCCCTAAGATAGGAAAAAGTAAAGCATATTTATATGCTGATATGGACAATCTTTTCAAAAGGACAAAAAAAAAAAAAAACCACCGGGCAGTTCAAGAAACAGCACTGCCCAAACAATGCTTTCTAGTAGGCAAGGAGGAACTGAAGCCAGTGCATGGAGGGGGTACTTAAGAATGGAGCAGGCAGTCTGATTATAATAAAAGAATATATGAGTGGTTATGGGCAGAGATGCAAGCCGGTAGGCCGATGGTACAGAAATTCCTTTCCAATGGCTTCTATGTCTCAGTGAAACAAGAAGCAAGGTTATCAGTTGACAGAAGAGAGGAAATGTTGACGATTTCAGAACTTTGAACAAGTTGTCTAGGAAGGTGGGAAGCAGGGGAGGGAATACTATGACTATATACGGTCACATGGTCACAAACCAGTTGGCACAGCTGTGTCTTCCTCCAGCCTCAGCCTGGATGCACATTCAGAGCTGAGTTTAAGCCACCAGTGGATTTTCTCCAGTCTGATCACCTCCTCGCAGTGGTCTTTTCTGACTATAAATACTAGTTGCCCCATCCTCAGATACTTGCTGTTTCACCACCCTGTCTTTACCATTACGACCAAAAAATACCTGGTTATGTAACTTATCATGCATGTCTCCCCTACTCATGTCCTTTGCAGTCCCAAATCCTCGAAACCTCCAGCAACCCTGACAATGCAGGGCAAGAAATCTGTCTGTACTGTTCAGTCCTATTCCTGGACCTAGATCAGTGTCTGAGTCATAGCAACCCCTCAGTAGGTTAATAATGAAATGAAATAAAACATCACAAGATAATCGAATAGAAAATTCACAATCGACAGTAAATGACTCTTTTAAAGAAGAAATGAAATTACCCTTACTAATCGCTACATGAAAACCAGCTCAAACGTGACAACGTCATCGGTGTTGGTGTGGGAACAGCAAGTTGAGGGCCCGGCGCCGGCGGGGTTTCCCATCCCTACAGGACGGCCGCGCACCCCGAATCAGGCCACCAGCAGCTGAGAGGCGCGCTGAGGGTTCCCCGTCACCCCGCCCGAGCACGACCGGTGGGGCAGGGAGGGGGGAACCACCCCAACCTCACACCCGAGCGCACCGGCGGCCCAGCACGGCCCCCGCCGGCGCCCGGCGTTTGTGGACAACCGGCTTCTCCGCAGCCCCGAGCTCGCGGTGCCCAGCGCCTTCAAGGGTCAACCCTCCACCGACGCCCCCGGAGCGCCCAGAAGCCCTCTGGGGACAACGGCCCTCCACTCCCACCGTCCACCTCGCTCTTCCTCGAGCTCCGGCAGTGGGCGGGGACGCCCCGCTCTTGCCCCACGATCCTGGCAGGCCCAGCGCCAAAGCGCCGCTGCCCTCTCCCGGAGCCCATTACCCTCACCTGCGGCAACATGGCGGCCCTGCGCCAGCCCCACTTCCGGGAGCCACGTCAGCGCAGCAGCCGCCAAGTCCGGTCTGCAACTGACGCAGGCTCGTCACCACAGGCCAGGAGCGGCCAGTACACTAGCCCTAGCCTGGCTCTACTTCCCCGACACACTTCCGCTTGGAGGAGTCTCCCGTGAGGAGCAGTTCCGCGGAGTTGAAAGAGCGACGGGCGGGCGGGGCGGCGGGGCGGCCGGGGGGCGGGGCGGCCGGGGGGCGGGGCGGCCGGGGCGGCCGGGGCGGCCGGGGGGCGGGGCGGGAAGCGCGGACTCAGGAGCGTGGTCTGATCCAAGAAGAGGTGAAAACCCGCTAGGAAAGGAGCCGGATACCACACTGGGCTCTAAGGGAAAGATTTGTGTTTCTTATGGGGAAATGTTTTTTGTTACCTATAAGGTGCAAAAAGCCATTCCCGCCAGCGAGGTTGCCCTGAGTGCGAGAGGCGGGGCACATCTCTTAACTTCGAATATCTTACAATGACATGTATTCCTGTACCGCATTTTTTAATCACTTCTTTTTCGGGGGTTGGGGAAAGGGTGGCACTGGAGTTTGAACTCACATTTGCTAGGTAGGCGCTCTACCACTTGAGCCACTCCGCCAGACCTTTTACAAAGTATTACTTCTGCGCTTTACATTTATTTTGCATTATCGGATTTGAACTCAGGGCCTTGCGCTTGCTAAGCAGGCGCTCTACTGCGTGAGCCAGGCCCCCCAGCCCAGAAAGCTGTTTTAAATATACTCGAGGAGGTGTGAAAAGTTAGTAAGAACAAGGCAGTTCAGCATAAGCAATGGAGGGCACTATTGTGGGAGGCAAATACCCTGAGACCCTAGGAAACTAGGGATTGAAGTTGATACCTCCTGCAGGGTTGATACAACCTTGGCAGTTGAGCGCCTGGGTTTCAGCCCGTCCTCTGCTATCAATTAAATAACCAGCCTCTATGAACTTTCCTTAATCGAAAAGTGGGGATAACCTTACTTAGTAAATAAATGGGAGACAATTTTATCGCTATTTTAAGTCCAGCTTCTAGTGATCTTGCCTGGACCTCAAATTCACGGGCTTTCAAGTCATCTTTTTTGGAGCTGTGATGATAGCTGTATTCTACCTGCTCCACCTAAGTCAAACTGCTGTCTGGGAAGATCATGTGTATGTGTACTCCACATTTCCTTAATTGAAGGATTCTTTGCACTAAAACAGATTTCACATGGGTTTTTGCCAGTGCTATTCCAGGCTTAATATCCAAATAGTGAAGAAGCACTGTGTGTTTGTTGGCTCACCCAGTGTCGTGGGGTTTTGTAGAGTTGTCTTTTTGTTGTTTTTACTTTTGATATGCATTTAATTTAAATTCATTACCATCCTTTAAAAAGAGTATTTGACAGGGGTTGGGGATTTAGCTCAGTGGAAGAGCGCTTGCCTGGCAAGTGTAAGGCCCTGAGTTCGGTCCCCAGCACCGAAAAAAAAAAAAAAAAAAAAGAGTATTTGACAGAAAAGTCAATTGCAGGCTTTGGACTTTTTCCTAAAACCATGTGCTAACAGCCCGGACTGGCCTCAAACTCACTCTGTAGCCCAGGCTGGCTTCAAACTTTACCCCTTCTGCCTTAGCCTCCTGAGTGAAGTGCTGGACTCACATGTGTGTGTCATCATGCCCAGCTCTGGCTTTTCTTCTTTTTTTTGGAGGGAGTACTGGGGATTGAACTCAAGGCTTTGTACTTGTGAGGCATGCACCCTACCATTTCAACCATGCCTCCAGCCCTTGGCTTTTCTTAAAGAAGCAAAAGATTTGGGTGTGCTGGGCCTCTGAGGAGGAGCTATCCTCTTTGTATAGGGCCTGAGCTCTCCAGTGTACCATAGTCCCCAATGTGGGCTACTCTCCTCTAAATTACCTGCCTTGTCCCTAACACCACCCTCCAAAGATTTAAAAAGAAATCTCAAAACACTTAATATTAATGGCCCTCTTTATAGAAAGGATGAATTTGCTTAATTCTGTTCCAACAGAGTTAATTCTGAGAAGGAAAAGCATGCAAAATATTCTCAACCATTGAGGGCCTCCTCATTCTTACCTGAATGGACTGAGTTCCTGGGCTTCTATGCAAAAATCACAGGAAACACCAATGTATTATCCTGATATAATCCCACCACTAAATTTGCTGGAAGAAATGATAGCACTAAATCGATACCGATAAATGGTACCCAATTTCCAGTGATCACTTTCTTGCCCCCTCGTCAATGAAATTGGACTTTCCTAGGTCTAATGGAATGGTTTCCAGTGGGAACACAGATACCAATCTCTCCCTGCCTCCTTCTGTTTCCTTACTGTAATAATATCAACTCTTTGGCTCATAGGAAGATAATTAGGAGTTTCCATGTTAATTGCCAGGGAATTCTCAAAAGAGGGGGGAAATAAAAAAAGGGAAAAGGTCAAACACCAACAAACATTTGGTTTTCTGTTTGTTGTAAGACATTGCAGTTCCCCAAGGCTGGTTTAGATAAATACATTTTGTCCGAGTTCAGGGGCTGCTATTTTCCCTCGCTTCATGAAATTATCAATAGGCAGACCTTTAATCTTCCGGATCCATGCAGTTTTACTGTCTTTTCCCGCATCCACTGCTCTGGTGGACTCACTGGCCTGATACTCCTTCATCTTGGCTTCCTCGTACTGTTTCTCCTCTTTCACAGTCAATAGCATGAACTCGTTGTGCATTCGGAAGGGATCCAGGGTGGTATAGAAGCAAGACCGTTCTCTCTTGAGCGCTAGGGTGTCTATACACACTTGTGGAGTTAGTATCCGGCTGGGTTTAATGACCTGCATGCTGGTCAGGGGGCCCATACTGCGTACTGCTCCATCAATTGAACTGGTCAACTGTTCTTCACCCTTTAAGCTGCCAGGGAACTTGGAGCGGATAACCATGGGCTGGGGGATGGTAGACTGAACTCTGGGACTGTGCAAAGATTTTTTCAAGTTGGGCTGCAGTTTCTGGATTTCAAGGGGAGTTTTGGTTTGCTTCACATCTATGGGAGGATTGCTGCATCTCAACCGATCAACTTCATGTTGCATTGTTTTTCCTTTGAAATTTAGGACCTTCCTTGGGTATGAAATTGAAGGTCCCCAGGCATCAATGACTTGGGTTTGGGGCCTGTGTGGATAGGCAAATTCCCCGGAATTATGGGCTTGTTGCAGGGCACTGACAGTCAAGAGGAACCGGTCAGGTGATATAAAGGTTTTCCAAAACTTTTTCTTTGAGAGACTGAACAGTTTTACAGGAGTTTCCACATCATCTGCTTTTTCCAGTAGAAAAAAAGAAAACAAGAAAAATGAAAAATATTAAGTACTTATGCCTGAAAGTTGAAGCCACTCTAACTGCTACACATACCAAGGTCTTGTTGCCGAATAGACATGCCATCATGTAGTTAAATGTTCCTGATGACATCAGACATGGTGACACCAGAAATGACTTAACAAGTTTTTAACAAATGTGCTAGTACTTATGTAAAATGTGTACTAGTCTCTAACTGTACATATTCTGAAGAAACATATGTGATACCAATGTTTCATATGCTTCTGAAGCTTCCCTGTGGAAATGATCTTTACATCTCATTTATGACTTACATAAAGCAAATCTTACAGATTTATAATAACACACCTACATTTCCAACATAATTGTATCACATGGCTTGATTTCCATTTTATTAATCAGATTTAATCCCAGTTGAAATCTATAAACATTTCCCCAAATCAGAACTGCTTTCAATGAGTATGTCACTACTGGCTAATGTAAAACATCACAATGTGACTAAAATAAGTTCCTAATGATGAGTTCCCAAAATATTTTGAACAACAGCCGTGAGTCCAAAAGCAACTAACCAGAGTAAGAGAATCCTTTTAGACCTCCATGGTGACTAAGACAGTTAACAAAGATATCTTTGCAGGTAAGCAAACCTTTTATATCTCTCCAATTTAGGCTTTTTCTGGTCCCAACAATACCTCACAGGAACACCAAAAACATTATCCTCATTTCCAAACTGAGTCAAGAAAAGTAGAAGTCTTTTGCCTAGACTGGAACATAGCAAGTAAAAGTGAGAGTCTAAACTCCAACTATACCAGCAAATAAAATGCAACCGCGTGCTATGTATTCCCTTGGCCAAATAGATTTTATCTCAAGATGGATGGATTACAGTGGAATGAAACCTCAAATTGTTTCCTGACCTTTACTTCAATATAATTAAACACTGTATAAAGCTGAGTAAATTAAGATTTCAAAATCTTCCATTTGGAATAGGGGGCATGGATCAAATAGTAGAGCTCTTGCCTAGTGAGTGCGAAACCCTGAGTTTAATCCCCAGTGCTGAAAAAAAAAAAATCTAACTTAGAGAACACAGAACTTTCCTCTTTTTATAAAAAGAAATTGTGATGTGTTAGTTGTTCATTAACTTGTCTTTTTTTGCATGATAATATATCTTGCATCTCTTTCCAGGTCAATAAATATAGAGATCTTCATCATATAATTTTTAGCTATCATGTAATATTCTATAGTATAGATTTTTTATTGTCTGTTTAGCCATTGTCCACTGATAGACATTTAGTTTGTTAATGATCAACCTTAAATACATGAAAATAACCATCTTTGCTTATTACATAAGCAAGTATAAGGTGATATGAGAGCTGACACCCAGAGTTGGCATGGATGTGGGAGGGAGTTCTCATGCATTGTTAGTGGGACTATAAGTTGATAACCACATTTTAAAGGACAACCATGGCACTATCTTTCTAGTTTTTAAATGCAGTTACCCTTTGGCACGGCAATGCTACTCCCACAGGTACAAAGATATAGGTATATATAAGGAAGCCCTCATAAAGCTAAATTGTTTTGACCTCAACTTGAAACTAGTCTTGGAAGGGTGTTTATTTCAAAGAAGCACTATTATACTAGTCAAAAATCTTTGAAAGGCGTTTGAAATTTTTGCCATCTTCCTTTAAAAGCAACAAAGGGATATCCCAAGTCATGATGTTCAACAGCACTTCTTAAAATCTCCATCCCCAAATCTCCTCTCTCATGAAATGCCCCGTAACAACCTTGACCTCCTCTTCCCTCTTTTGCAGTGCCAACTACTCAGATTGATGACACAACAGTGCAAGAAATGAGGAGGCTGAGTGGCAGGAAACAGAGACAGTCAGAAACCAGAGACTGGAAACTCAGAACTTAGGAAAGAAAGCTTTTGCTACGTGGCCCCAAGGTAGTAAGGGGAAAAGAAACCAGTCACTCTTAGAAGAAACTAGAGAAAAACCACTTATTCTTAGAAGGCAGGCATTGTATCCATTCTGAAAAATAAGCAAAAGTATTGGCCTACTGAAAATCAAACTAAAGGAGAAAGACTGAGAGAAAATCATCACCATTCATTTACCTTCAGCCTTGAGTTTTGCTTCCAAATTCTCTTGCCCATCACCCATGTCATTTGCTTCCCTAGGAACAGAATCAGCTCCCTTCTTGCCATTTTTTCGGGGTGATTTGGGCCTTCCTTGTTGTTCAGGTATCTCTAATAACATGGCTAAATTAAGATTGAGGAAGAAACTATAGTCATTATATAATTCAATTAGGTCTGGATAATGGGGGCACAGTAAAAATAATATAGTCAGTAATAATAAGCACTCAAAATTCAACTTATTTTTCACTCAAAATATCACCACATAATTTATTGTCACATGAAACTAAGTAGTAACCTCAAGTCTGAGATCTAGATCACATCCTGATTCCCCTCCCACTCACTTCTCCTACTGATTGGCAAGCTTTAAGCATAAAACTCTTGTTTAGTCAGGCCATAGCTATTTGTAGTGTGATATGCTTAGAGGTAATCTATTGGTGTTCTCTCTAGATCTATGGATCCAATTTCATGCCACATCGAGGGCAGGTGAAAGGAAGGCGTCTTGCCTGTCTAACCCATATATATTTACTCTTTAGATATCATAAATGGCATAAACTATGGCCACATCCCCACCTATGCATTCACACACATGCACACACACACAACCTGATTTGTAACATTTTCCAGGTACACACATTCTCAGAGGTCTGAAGATAATATATTTTGCATAGTTCAATTTTTTAAGCCTATAATAACCTCTTTCTTGTCTCTGAAGCAATAGCTATGTAAATATATGTTTGCATTTGGGAACTGGGGGGGCGTTGGTTGTTTGGTTGTTTTTTTGTTTTGCATTCATGTTTTAATGGCAAATATTAAGGTTATTCTTATGTACAAAGATTCTAGTAAACTTGAAAATGACGTTGTGAAAATCAGAGGATTTCCTTTATCTGGCTACAAATTGTTTGGCGAATCAAGGATAAATGGCTCCCACCTTCCTAAAGGATTAAGATTTATATTGTCAAGAAACCCTTCACTGACCCAGCCCACAAAGACACTGGCCTGGCACCCCCTCCCCTGTTCTACTGGTTCTCACTGAAGTTGCTGCAGTCTTGTTCTTTTACCTGAAGGTGTCTTGGGCGGCTTCACAGGAACGCGGGCCTTGGGAAATTTAGGCACTTGTGACTCCTGGGTCTCAGACTCTTTCAGGCTATAAACCTGAGTGCTAGACTTGGAAGGAATGTCCCCAAGGCTGCTTTCCTCCTTTTCATCCTCTCTATCCTTCTTCTTCTTCTGTTTACTTTTTTCATGGGCATACTGCCACTTCACATGCTCAAAGTTGAACATAAGAATATTGCTCTCTGTGTTGACCACCATCCTGGAACCAAAACAAGATTGGCCACAAAAGGAGCATGGAGGCCACCAAAATATGCATTGCAATCAATGTCCCCTTTCAACCCCAGGCTAAAGGAGCAGTGCCCAGGCAATGTAGGGTGTTGGAGGGTCAGAAGCAGTGAAAGGTGTCAGGGCATGCAGCAGAGGTGGTTAGCTTTATATCTGTTTTCTTTTAAAAAAATAAATGTGAACAGGGCACATATGTTTTGATTGCTTTGCTGCTCAAGTTAAAATACTTCCTCAATAAATTCCCATTCCTGGACTGAGTGTCAAGTATCTCAGGTACCCAAGGCAGAAGCTGAGGTACCCTGCACACTGCACATAGATGTATGGAAATTCACTCCTCCCCTCCCCCCCCCCGCCCTTTTTGGGCCAGCTTCCAGGCTCACTTGTTTCTGTTGCTGTGATGGGGATGAAACTCCCTACTGAGGAAGCCTCCCTTCCTCTACTGAGTCTCCACACAAAGGCCCCACACGCCTTCACGCTACCCCATTGTCAGGACATACTCAAGATGCAGACAGAACATCCACACCTTATGAAGCAGGGTGGCTTGTGTCTTCCCAAATTCCTACTTTTATGTCCTGGTAGACAAAAAGGTTCAAAACTGGCCCTCCCCACCCCCCAGCACTGCCTCCCACTTCCCATGGTTTCTGTCATTTTATCATTTACACAAAGCAAGCTGCTTTCCCCTGTATCCAGATTAACTGTAAATAAGATACTGAAATATCGTGTATATAGGTTTCATTCCACTCCAAAGGCAATAATTTTAAGATCTTATCTGTTAGTGTAAACTCTCCAGAAAAGTGACTTGTTTGGGCTGGAAACACTGGAATGGAATTTGCGGAATCAGGTTCCATTACAAAATTTTTACTTAAGTCCAATGGAAATCACCTCAGCCAGGCATGGGGGAACATGCCTGTAATCCCAGCACTTGGGAGACCGAGGTGGAGACAGGAGGATCATAAGTTCAAAGCCAGATTGAGAGTACACAGAGACCCTGCCTCTCAAAAAGAAGAAATCATCTCTCTTTGGATGCTATGTATGAAAAAAGGTGAAAGCCATCTGTTTTTGTTTTGATGCTGGAAATGGAACCCAGGGCCTCACCCATGACTAGCATGTGCTGTACCCCTGAACTCCCCAGCCCTTTGCAATATTCTTTACTTCTTAACTGAAAAGCATTAATTTATGAGCTTTATTACCAGCATGCCGTTTTCTTCTAAGCTGACAAATAGTATTAATGGGCCATGTGCTTTAGGGAGATTCTCAGGTGAGCTTAGGGTAGAGTTTCTAAGTGAATTTTATATGGTGATTTTCACATATTGTTACTTCTTCATATAGAAGCACAGTAGCACATACAGTGAGTCAGTCATGGTACTGGTTTCTGTCAACTCACCAGTTTAGTTCTTCCTCGCTGGACCCCCTGCTACTGCCCCCCCACAAAGCCCCTAGAAATCTTTGCATCTGAAGTGGGCATCAGACAGCTGATGGAGCTCTGTGCAGCTGAACATGTGATCAAAGAGAAAGTAGCAGCTACATATCGCAGAACTGTGGTCCTTACAGAAGAGCTGTGTTGCAACCATTGATTTCCCCCAATCACCAAGAACAAGTAAGAGTCAAAATGAACTCTGCTTCCTGAAGCTAAGTTTTGTGCAAAGTCCAGTCAGGGTCCCACAAGATTACTATGCATGACAGCTAAAACAGGAGGGAAGCACTGCTTACTGTCTCCTCCTGCCAGTAAATCCAGGCCAGTATCTCAGAAGAGACAAAAAAAAAAAATCATCAAAACATCATGGTTCTGACCTCCACACATACCACCCACCTGTCGACCTGATAGAAGAAAGACAGCACAGGGTCACCTCTGGCATCAACTTTTATCACCTTCAGACAGTTCCCGTTGAGGAAACTGTAAATGCGGATTTTGCCATCTGCACAGGCACTGATGACCCGGAGGTAGAGAAGGGCCACGTGGAGCACCTCCCTGGAAGGGAACAGAACAACAGGCAGTACCCACCTTCTAGTAAACTGCTAGGGTTTTGTTGTACTTTGGGGATATTGTGGGAGGTTGGGAGGCAATGACCATAAATGTCCTTGACATAGTGTTTCCATCATTTTATTATTCTAGGTGTCAACCATTAGCTCAGACACACCTCTTCCCATTCTGCAGTTACTGTCTGCAATATGGTCATAGGGGCACAAGGTGGTGAAGAAAAAGGCTGATGTCAAAGGTTTTGGTTTTGGTTTTGGTTTTTTAACAGGAAAAGGGGAGTCCGATGAATAGATGATTGTGTTTTTGTCTTATAATTTGATTCCTGGCTGTTCACTTATGCAAAAGTCATGCTGAGAATCATTTAATGTTTTGATTCCTTTTAAAATGGTATCTATATGTAAGAAAGAAAACACTGGAAGGAAAAGAATTATCTTTATATAAAACAAAACCCTTAAATTTGGACAGTCTCTTTTTGGTCTTAAATTAGTGGCTTTCATTCTTTCAGTGAATGGATGTCCTTGAGGAAAATTGTACCTACCCAGGGATGAGATTTTTAAGTGTCCTTCTGCAATGACCAGTAGGAAAAGGGGAACCAGGAGAAGACTAGGAAAGATGCCTCCATCAATATCCTCACTACAACTGCTGGGTGCAAATCGGACCCCAGATATGTAGTTTATTCATTTCTGACAAATAGAAATCCTGTATTGCTGGGAATGGAGCCTAGGGGATCACATATGCTAGGCAGACCCTTTACCACTGAGCTCCCCACAGCCCTTTGCAGAATTATTACTTCTCACCTGAAAAGATTAATTTACTGAGCCTTTAACTAGCACCCTCTTTTCCTTTTAGATGGTAAACACTATTAGTGAACTTCCATTAAAATGAATGGCACTAAGAAGCTTAATTTAATGCCACCGATTTGTTAGATCCTATATGCAAACTAAGTCCATTAGTCCCTGCCCATCCAAGTCTCCCATGATTTGCATCTGGGTTGAGTTGTGTCCCCCATGTTCATGTGATGGAAGCTTGGTCCCCAAGGTATAGCGTGGAGAGGAATCTTGAAGAGTTGGGGCCTAGGAAAGGGGGTTCAGTCATTGGGGGGGCACTGCCCTCTTAAGAATCCCCAGTTAATAACTGCGAGAGTGGATTATTATAAAGCAAGATCACCTCACACACTTGGCTTTTGCAGACAGCCAGTTTCCTTTCTGTTTCTCCTTTATGCAGCCAGCCAGGCTCTCACCAGAGACTGAGCAGATAAGGCCTCCTGATCATAGCCTCCAAAACTGTGAGCTAAATAAATTCTTTTCTTTGCAAATCACCCAGTCTTGGGTATTTCATTATAGTAGCAGAAAATGAACTAGGACAGAGTCCATGTGTGACCTAGTTCACATGCTGCTTCTCCAAAAACACAGATGTCACTCCATCTCCTTCCTCAGATGTGTACACAAACTTTGGGTATACTGACATTTTCTCCTGGGCACAACTCATGTCATATTTATTATCATATGCTCAGCACCTGGCACGGTACTTAGGTATAGCAGGCCCTTAACATACATGTGTTGAAAAGGTCACTGTCCATGTTTTCAGAATATGGTCATTACTACAGAGTGTTAAAAGAATGACATCCACTTTATACCATTTGACATCTGGTCAGATCTCAGGGCCAAATGTCAAGGCCCTAACCACTAACAAAAGAGAAACAGCAAAGACCCCTAAAGGCTGAAGCTGCCTGGCATATTCAAAAAACAGCAAGGAGCCCAAAGTGGCTTGATTTCCTCCTTCTGTGTTAGATAGACAGACAGACAGATAATGGGTAGATAGAACTAAGCTGTAATTCTTGTATTTAAAAGTCGAACAAAGCTCTAATTCTTTTCCAAAGTGGAAATATAGTAACTTTGTTGGTACCTTAAACATATCTTAGTCTGTCTATGAGTCAGTCCTGCATTGGGAGAGAGACACCTGTGATAGAAGGGTTTTCCTCCTTGTGTATCCCTTTCAACTTTGCTGAGCTAAGCCTATACTTCTCATAGGTTCTTGTGACATTTGGCAGTTTAGTTTCTACCACTAAGCCTAGTGATTAAAAGCACAGGCTTTGGAATCAGAAAACCTGGCTGTATAACACTGAGCTTCTATGAAAAGGAATAGTAATGTCTGCCTCACACGATTGCTTTCAGAATTAAATTAATTAAGGTATATTTCAAAAACTTAGTCCAGTACCTGACACAATAGTGGTTATTACGGTCTTGGAATAGTCCAGTCTCTTTCAGGTTTTATCTCTGCCCTAGCAAGAAATAATCTTCTTTTCTCTTTCTTTATGAAAGATACTACATAGAGTGATGTCAGTGAAAATGGTGGATGAAGGAACTGCACAATTCCACCCCTAACAGCAACAAAAACTGTCAGAATCAATTTTTTTCAGAATTCTGAAAAATAACCAAAGGCTTACAGCAACCAAGGGAGCACTTGGACAAGAAAAAATGGTCTTGGCGTCAGTAAAAATGCTGTCAGTAGGTGTAATCTGATCAGATTTCCAAATTCTTTGTGTCCCATGTGGAAGCATCCAGGCAGGCATGTGGATTTAGTAAGGGGGTAACAATGTTTATTAAGGTTAGGGAGAAAGGTTACAAAAGACCATGGTGAGGTCAGGTGGAAGCTGGAAGAAAGAGTGTCTTTTTCTTTCAAGGTGCTTTCAAAAACCTATGCTAACCTATGGGAAGAAAAGAAGCTGGTAATTCCTAACCAACAATAATCAATGAGTGGGGAGGGGCACAAATGATCCCTGGGCTGAGGTGGGGGTGGTTTGAGCTGCCCCCTCAACAGGTTGTGAATAACCTACACAAATTTGCAATTAAAAAGAAGACTCAGAGAAAGAGAAGAATGTTCAACCTGAAATGCAATATTGCCATATATGTTCTAAGAGTCCTGAACTTTTCCCGTCTTAGCCTGCCTCAAGAACAGTATGCTTTGTAGCATACTAACGGATCCTAATTCCCATTCTCCACTTCCCAGCTCAGTGGTAGCTATGAAAATAATATCCACGTTCCTGGTACTACAGGGAGCAGAACAGATTCATTCACAATGAGTTATTTGTCCTGTCTGGTGACTTCTTGCAAGACTGGATCAAAAGGTTAAGTTTTATTTTGCCTAAGAATTCACCCAGTGTTAAAGTGGGTACCTGGGGGACATTTGTTGAAAACATTTATAGACAAATGCTTTAGTCCCTGCTACCTGAAGCAACAGAAATCCACTGAGGGCAAACATTACACTAACCAAAAGGCGTGGAGGAAATGCTGAGGAATGAAATGTCCACAGGGGTCTTGAAACTCTCAGATGTATTCCCAAGAATCTAGATGGCCACACAACACACCCAGGGCAGTGAGCCTGCTTAGAAAATGTCTGGGACAAGCGAAAGCTTGATGTTCTGTGCAGGCAGGAAGTATGGGCTAAGACAGATCAAAGAAATCAGAAAGGAAATTAGTAAATATTTTCAGATGAATGAAAATGAAAATACAACATACCAAAACTTATGGATGCCTGTAATATAAGCACTTGCGAGACTGAGGCAAGAGGATTGCAAGTTCAAGGCCAGCCTGCACTACATAGAGAGACCTTGACTCAAAAACAAACAGAAAAACCTTAAGGAGTACAGCAAACCTTAAGGAGGACAGCCAAAGCAGTGCTCAAGGGAAATTTTATAGCACTGGATCCCTACACTTCTCCACTCAATAACTTAACCTTTTATCTTAAGAAACTAGGGAGTAAGATCAATCTAAATCCAAATCCAGAGGGTGTCAAGAAGTAAGAGATTATAGCAGAATTAATAGAGAATGAAAAACAACATACAAAATCAATAAAATGAAGAGTTGATTCTTTGAAAAGATCAACAAACCTTTAGCTAGACAATTGACAAATCTTTACGTAAACTGACCAAGAAAATAAGAGAGAAGGGCCAGGGTGTGGCTCAAGGGTAGAGCACTTGCCTAGCATGCACAAGGACGTGGGTTTAATCTCTGGCACCACCACTAAAAACAAGTGAAAATTAAAGATTCAAAAAACCTAATGTTAGGAAGGAAACAGGGAACATTTCTATTGACTTATGGAAACGTTCTATAATTAGATAATGATAATGGTTGTACAATATTATGACTATACTAAAAACTATTGAAGTATACTATAAAGTGGTTAATTTTGTGTTATGTAAACTACACTAATTTAAAATTGCAAAAAAATTTGAGTTATGGAAAAGTGATTGAAGAATAAATTTTGTAAAAAAGGCACCACAGAGTACAGAAAGTTTTCCAAAGATCATTTCTGTTGACCCTACTTTATATCCTCAAATCTCCTCCCTCAAAAGCTGGGCATGGAGAAGCACACTTATAATCCTAGCTACTCAGGAGGTAGAAATCAGGAGGATCACAGTTCAAGGCCAGCCTGGGCAAAAAGTTCATGAGATCTCATCTCAACCAATAAAATGCTGAGTGCTGTGGTGCATACCTGCCATCCCAGCTATGAAGGAAACATAAATAGGAGGACTGTGGTCCAGGCTAGTCCAGGCATAAATGCAAGACCCTATCTGAAAAATAACTAAAGCAAAAAGGATTGCGGGTGTGGTTCAAATGGTAGAGCACCTGTCTAGCAAGCACAAGGCCCTAAGTTCAACCCCTCCCCCAGTATCACCAAAAAAAATTTCCTTCCTAATATCCATTCTTTCCCAAACTATATGCAAAATCATAATTTCAGTTGAAAAATATTAGAGCAAAAAAGGAGAAACCTTTCTCCAGCTCTTCTTCTACCAAAGGACATGTAGTAACTATGTCTATCATACTCAAGAGATGAGTCCAGTCATTAGAACTCTCCAGAAAGATGACCTGTCAAATTAGTGCTTGTTAGCATCAATTAAACATATTTATTCAGCACTTATTTCTACACAACACTATTATAGAGGAGTAGGAAAAAGCGACCTATAAATGAAAACACTGGCCATGTCTTCCAAGTGTTTGGTTTTTCTGTGGCCACACCAGGTATTAAAAACCAACATAAGCCAGGCACTTGTGGCTCATGCCTGTAATCCTAGCTACTTGGGAGGTTGAGATCAGGAAGATCATGGCTCAAGGCCAGCTCAGGCAAACAGTTCATGAGACTCCCATCTCCAAAATAGACTGGAAGCATGACTCAAGAGGTGGAGCACCTGCTCTGTAAGTGTGAAGCTCTGAGTTCAAACCCCAGTCCCACCAAAAAAAAAAAAAAAAAGAAAAAGAACCAACATGAATGCATGAATGGTGTGTTGGTGGTGATATCCAGTGGGAGGAGCAGTTGTCTGAAGTCTCATAGCAGAAGTGGAATGGAGACTCATGGACCAATGAGAGGGCAACCAAATTGGCAGTTTTGCTGGGAACAAATTATTTTCCAGCAACTAAATTCTACCACGTCTTGTTTAGAAAGTTTAAAAAATATATAGTTACAACTTTCATAAAGTTTTATTGCCTCCTTGAAATCAAGGCTTGATAGTCCAGATGACAAACTAAGAGGCTTACTGATGGCTACTGGGGGGTTCAATAAATCACTGAACACAGATACTTCCTGGCCCCCACCTGTTCATAGTGTAGTCACATATCACAAAGATCATAGACATATACCTAGATCTCTTATACCTGCCACATGATCACTGTGCCTGCTTTAAAAGTTTCTATGAGGGTATAAAATAGTTAGAGCCATAACTTATTAAACGACTATCCTCTGATAAATTCTTCTGGGAAATCCACTTAACTCTTTTCATCAATTAAGATAGCATTTAGTTTTCTGGAGCTTTTTATAATGCACTCAGGGTAAGAAGCATTATTCTTATAGTCTAAGAATGGCATACAGAAGCCTATAAAACTATGGTTGTAGCATAATCCCTTATTGATCAACAATACCCTTTCCAAACAAACCCAGCTGTGACCTCTGAATGCTTCTTAATTTGCTCTAACAAGCCAATTCAAATTAAATTTGAATTGGCATGGAAAATGAAATTCATTTGCTCTTGCCTGCAGACTTATAAGTATGACCTTTTAAAGGACTTTTGTTATTTTTAAATCTTTGGCATTTGGATTATTTTAAAGTTTTGTGAGGTCAAGCTTCCTGGGATAAAGACCAATGTCAAGAATTTTAAGTTTAAAGATGGCATTACTTGGGATGGTTCTGCCAGTATTCCTATACCTGATAGGTAACAGGAATTTATCACGTGTCACAAATATACAATTTCAATAACTTCTCTGTAATCCACTCAACACTCAGGAGACTGAGGCAGGAGGACTGTATTTAATTCAGCCTGAGCTACATAGAAAGACCCTGTCTCAACTGCCTGCCCTTAATTTTTTTCAATAACTTCTCCAAAATTCATATCTAGTATTATTTCTCCAGAAAAACAAGCGAGGGCAGGAGAAAGAATAGTCAGGCAGTGAGGGCAGGGAATAGGTGACAGGTAGAAAAGGAGGGAAGCAAAAATGGGTAAAGAGCAGAGAAGACAGGAGATCAGCCATGCTGGGAAAAGGAGCAGACATCACATTTGCCAGTGCCACTTTCCCCAAACCTACTTTGGATGCTTGAAGGCCATCAGGCACCTCTCGTACTTTCCCACCATGCTCCAGGCTATTACCAGGCCATCAGCACCTCCAGAAAGGAGATGCCACTGGTCAAAGAACAGGCACTTCACGGCTCCCTCGTGCCCAGTGAGAGTCTGCAAGAAAAGATGCCACTGTTTTCAGGACCCCTGCAACTCAGACTTTGACTCCTCCAAAGGCCAGAGCTAGAGGCTCTAGATGAATCCCAACACCACACTCCACCCATCTGTGACTGCTACCCACTTGGCATGTCCCTGAGCTGATTTTATTTCTGCTTTAAGAAGGCCAGAGAAATTCCTCCCTCCCCTCTGCAGAGCCCTCTCCCCAGCTCTGGAAGAATATGATCAGGGAGGGGCCTTGTTCCTGGTGGGTCTGTCCCATCTTGCTGGAGCATCAGATGAAGTCAGAAATCCCTTTCCTTTGCTGTCAGAAGGAAGAAGGATAAGGTGTTCCTTGGCTCTTCCCTGCCAGGACCCAGAGGTAATAGGAGGCCTCCGTGTACCTGATGTTGAGTTTCAGCCACAATGACAAAATTAGTGTTGAAAACCCGCAAGTCAAACCAGCCACCTTTCACTGTGATCCTGTGTTCCTGGCACAAATGACATCTTGCCACCACTCAGTGTGGCCAAGGGGTTCAAATCCAGCAAGAGCCTGTTTTATGAACATTTATTATGGTCTGAATGCGTCCCATGGAATGTATGTATTGAAAATTAAATCCCCAAAGTCATATGTTCATGGTGTCTGGAGGTAGGACTTTTGGAAGGTGATTGTAGCCTGAAGCTCTGCTCTTGTGAATGAGTTAATCCATTCATTGATTAATGAATCAATGAGTTACCACGGCAACAGCTTTGTTATAAAAGCAGTGCTCTCTGACGTGTTTTCTGTGTGTCACTATCTGATGCTGTCTGTCATGACATGATCCACCAGGAAGGCCCTCACCAGATCAAGTAGATGTTAGTGCCAGGCTCTCGGACTTCTCAGCCTCCAGAACTGTGACCCAAATAAACTTTTATTCTTTATAAATTATCTGGTCTCAGATATTTTATCAGAGCAACAGAAAACAGTTTAAGTCAATTTCCAATGAGTTTCAAGACAACCAGTGTTCTCTCCTCATTAGAAGGTAAGGAGGAAAAAGGTATTTGTCCAACCCCCAAGGTTTTCTCCTTGCTAAAAGAGTAAGGGGAAAGAAAAAAAAAATTGTTCATCCCCTCACCCCAAGCTATAGAATAATCTGGAAGCAAAAAGGCACTTTAACTCCGTTGCTGTGAAAAAGCCCTGAGGCCCACATATAGTGCTGAGTCAGAATGCAGCCTTTCACCCCCTATCCAGGACAAGGTTGGTGATGATGTGGGAGTGGAACACCTGATGCTGTACCAACTCAAGACACCCCCCTTGGGGACCTTTCCCTTTTGTGCCACCCTGGCTAGTGGCTATCTACGTTGCTTAAGGATGGTCTGGGGAACTCCATGAGGGAGACGATCATTCATCTCTTCTAATCAGTCACCACCAGTGCCCTGTACCCACACCCAGCCCATTGCCTGCTCACCTTTACCAGCTGGGCCATGGCAATATGCCACACTTTGACTAACCCTCGCTCACAGCTGCTCACAATGTAAGTGTCATTGATCCTGGTGGCCAGGATAGGGTCTTTGTGTTTAAACGTCTTCAGGCACTTTCCTGTGTGTAACTCCCATTCTGAAGGGGACAGGGAAAGACAGGAGGCAAGGGGGAGGGACATGAGGGAGGGTTACAGTGTATTTATGCTCCCCATCACAAAAGCAAAGACTAGATAAGCCCATCAAGTCAGAGCCCAGAGGACCTTCACCTAGCCCAGGACCCTGCAGGCTCATCAGCAACTCCACATACCTGCAACACAGAGCTCACTGAACCGAGGGCCCTTGGGAGAGCCCATGTGCAGAGGACCTTGGCTGTGACCCTGGAACTTAGCCTTGGGGCCCAAGTGCTAGATAGCATCATGTCCAAAACAACAAACAAGCAAACAAAAACCTGCTTGGTATTGAGCAGACTTCATGATAATTAATTAAGGGTTATATAGAGTCATCCCTCCCAGATGCTGTCTGCCCGAGCCACATCTAACACAACCAAAGAGAAGTTGTCTGTCCTCACAGTTTCGAATGCTTCTGAATCTGCTGTTTGGATTTTATACCATGGCTAGGGGTGGATTTGATGTTGCTTCTACATAGACTGTGTCAGAACAACTGCTTACCATGCTGCAGGTGTGGGCAGGGATGAGAAGGAATGGGTGAGTGAAGAGCTGGAAGGAAGAAGCTGAAAGTGGGCACCATGAACTCAGGGATGAACACTTAAAAACCTGCTTCATCAGCCCTCAAAGTGCCTTTGTCCTCAGGCCACAGACCAAGTAGCCCAAAGCAAAATAATAATCATAGCCGAGACTTGCAAAATCCTAACAACGAGCAAGGAACCATTCAAAGTGCCTGACATGCATTCCCTCATCTTCACGAGACAAGTACTATTATTATTCCCCACTATACATGTGAGGAAGCTGAGGCAAAGAATTCAGTAACCTGCTCACGTTTCACACAGGAGAAGAGCAGCAGAGCTGGGATTTGTACCCAGGAAGTCTGGTGTCTCTGCTCTGTTTAACCACACGTGTGAGGTTGAACCCTAACTATGCAAGTATGATTTTCTTCACTTTTTTTTAATGTATATATTTTGGCCCATTCATAAAATTACCAATGGAAAAGTTGAGAGATTAAATATTCATCAGTAAAGTGCTGTGTTTTAAAGAATTTTAGAAGTAAAGAGTTATATTTTTTAGATAACTAATAATTTCCTCCCTCATTCTATTTTGGTAACCCTGGCAGGTAGGAAGAGCATAGGGGAAGCAGGAAGGTTGGTGACCAGGGCCAGGATTAGGGTGAAGCAAGAGACATTTTGATACTTAGTTCATCACAGATTTTGTGCATTAATTTTGCTTTTTAAAATATTGCATTGATACTGGGTGATACTGGGGCACAGTGGCTCAAGCCTATAATGTGGCTACTTGGGAGGTGGACATCTGGAGGATCACAGTCCGAGAGCAAAAAATTCACAAAACCCCTCTCAATCAATGACTGGGTGCAGTGTGTGCCTGTCATCCCAGTCATGCAGAGAAGGATCACGGTCCAGCCAGCAGACATAAAGCAAGACCTTATCTCAAAAATAACTAAAGCAGAAAGAAAGAAAAAGGAAACGGAAAAACAAAACAAAAATAACTAAAGCAAAAGGGGCTAGAGATGTGGTTCATCCCTTCCAAGCAAGTGTGAGGCCGAGCTCAACCCCAGGACTACCAAATAAAACTGCATTGAGATATGTATCTTGGTAACTGAGTTGTTTTGATGGCTTCCCCCCAAAGTTTACACCTCCAGTAAGGGCTTAACTCCCCTCTCCCCAGTCCTGACCCCACTGTTGGCATTCTACTGAGTCACAATGCAGCTCTATGACAACATGGGTCATGGGTCATGATGTTGGGGGTGGAGTCTCTGACCCTGCCCTTACTCAGAATGCCTCCCTTGGGGACCAATACTCTGCCAGCTAGCTTGGAGGCCATGGCTGCCCTTCCAGTTTCAATCCCTCAGCTGGACAACTTACAGCAATCGTGGCAATGACTTACACAGGGCTAAGTAATGGAGGTAAGAGGTCGGGGGTAAGATTTCTTCCATGGGTCTGAGTGCTGGCGAATGTAACCCCACTTCATTCTCCCTTTTCAGGTCTTTTTTTTTTTCCCCATCTGCCTCTAACATGCTGTACTTTCTCAGGTCCCTAGTCTATCTTCTCTTTTCAATCTTTCCTCTGGCTTTGCTGGGGAAATCTGACCCACACCCAGGGCTTCCACCTTTCATCTTACAGTTGGCTAACCACATCCATGAGCTCCATATCCTCTTATTTTTTGTTGTTTTTATTGAAACAAGGTCTCACGAGGCTGGCCTTGAACTCATGATCCTCTTGCCTCAGCCTCCTGAGTGCTGGGATTACAGGTGTGTACCACCAGATCCAGCTCAAATTCTCAGATTTAACCAACCACAAATCAAAAATATTTGGGAAAAATTGTATCTATACTGAATGTGTGTGGATTTTTTTCCTTGTCACTATTCTCTAAACAGTATAGCATGACAGATTCCTGTAGTATTTGAATTCAATAATTCAGTATTGTAAATAATCTAGAGATGGCAGAAGATGAGGAAGTTATGTGCAAATGCTATGCCATTTTATATAAGGAACTTGAGCATCCTCAAATTTTGGTACTCATGGAGGGAGGTGGAGGTGTGGTGTCCTAGAGCCAACTTGCTATGAATACAGAGGGACAACTGTAATTAACAACTATCAAATCCATATATCTGGAGCCCTAGACCAGCACATCCATACCTGCATCCTCAGAAATTTCATCCTCATTACATCAACTTTCTATGGCTGCTAGAACAAATTACTACAAGCATAGCAACTGAAAACAACACCAATGTACTATCTTACAGAAGTCTGATACTATGTCACAAGGCTAAAGTCAAGGTATCAGCAGGAATGTGTTCCTTTATGGGGACTCTGAGAGAGATCCATTTCCTTGCCTTTCTATGTGGCCTTCTGAAGGCCACTCATATTCCTTGACCCATGGCCCCTTCCTCTACCTTCAAAGTCAGCAGTGTTGCATATCTCTGATCATTCTTCCATAGTTCCATCTCCTTTTGATTACAGTCAAGAACATTTCTCTGTCTTTAAGGATCCATGTGAATTCACTGGACCCACCCCAATAATTCCCAGATAATCTCCAAATTTTAGGGTCTTTGACATAATCACATCTGCACAGCTTTTTGCCATGCAAGGCCTATTAGTCCATTTTATATCACTAGAACAAAATACCTGAAGCAGCTGACTTTATAAAGGTTTGGAGGTTCAAAGGCATGGTGCTTGCATTAGCTGGGTTCTGTTCAGACCCTCTTGGCTATGTCACATCATGGTAGATGTGGAAGAGAGCACTTGCCAAACTGGAAGCCAGAGAATCGCTGCAGTCCCACAATCCCTTTTAAGGGCAGTGCTCCCAACTGGTCTAAAGACTTCCCACCAGGCCCCACCTCTTAAAGATTCCATCATTTCCCACATCACCACACCAGGGACAAAGCTTCCAACACATGAAACTTTGAAGATAAAAAACCACCACCACCAACAACATCCAAACCTTAGCACAAGGTAACCACCAGGGATTTCAAGGATTTAGGATGTAAACAGTTCTGCTTGGCCATTCTTCTGCATACCACACTCAACATGTCCAAAATTGAACCCATGACCTCCTCCCCGCTCCTCTTCTTACCCTGCTCTTCCCTGTTGTCCTTATTATTTCCATGAATTGCTTTTCCATAATTGACGACATCAGTGATTTTTAAAAATGGTCTTATCACCTGCTCCTCTATCTCTCTCACTTTTCATATCTAGTTGGTGGTAAAGTCCTGCCATTTTTTCCCTCTAGAGGTCTCCCTTTGGCCTAGGCCATCAAATATAAAGTTTCTTCGCACTTGCTTCCTTGGCAGTTCTCTACACAGAAGAGTATCTTAACTTGTCCCCTAGCTTCATATAGCCAGTGCTCTCCCAATCCTTCTTCCAAACTCTCACTAAAGTAAAATATACATTCAATCATATCAATTCCAAACTGAAAACTCATTTATAGCTTTCCATGTCCTATAAGATAAAGTTCAGTTTTGCACCATGATGCAGAAGGTATTTTGTAATCTGGCCCTAAACAAACTCACCAGTCTGATCTCCAATACCACACACCAAAGTCCAGCCAAACCAAACAATGGAAAATACCCTGAATACACTCTCTTCTTCATCCTTCTTCAACTGGCTGTGCTGTTCCCTCTGCTTGGAGTGTCTTCTACTCTCCCTCTTCCCTGCCTATAAAACTACTATTTCTTAAGATCACACTCAAAGAACATTCTGCCTGTGGAGCTCTCCCTAACTTATTCTTGTTTTTGTGGTTCCTTACAAGTCTTAATGTGGTCAGCAGCACATGATTTAGAGCCAGGCAACAGTGGGTTCAAATCCCCCTCTACCACTTAGCAGCTTTGATTTGGGACAGTTGCTCTTGATCTGTTTCCAATTCCTTATCTGCATCTCCCTCACAGGTTTCTTGTAAGGATTAAAAAGGATAATATCTATATCTATATCTATATCTATATCTATATCTGTATCTATATCTATCTATCTATCTATCTATATATGTATCATTTTTTTCTCAATAGTGCCCAGTGCAATGTCTAGCACAATGTAGGTATTCATTGTGCTACCTGAATGGATGGATCGATAGATACATGGGTGGATGAACAAATAAAAGAATAGATTACTATGTATAGATATGAGCAAAACACAAGCCGGATGTAGTGGAGTACACCTGTAATTCCAGCACTCAGGAGGCTGAGGCAGGAAGATCATAAGTTTGAGGCCTGCCTGGGCTATATACCAAAACCCTGAAGAAGAAAAGAAAAGAAAGATACAGAGAGAAACAAAGAAAAAGAAAGAGAAACAAAGAAAGAAAGAGAGAGAAAGAAAGAAAGAGGGAAGGAGGGAAGAGAAAGGAAAAGAAAGAAAATGAGAAAAATGAATGAAACAAGCATTTTGATAAATTTCAGATTTGGAGAAACTTTTTAGAACATTTTAAGGCAGTTCTTTCTCACCTTTCACCTGGCCATCCTTTGCCCCAGACACGAGCCTCTTCTTATATAAATCCATGCAAGTGATTGTCCCCTGATGGCCATAGAAGATTCGTATGCAAGCTCCAGTTTTCAGATCCCAGCATCTGCAGGAATCAGGCCCCAAAAAAATTCCTTGAAATTTTCTGAGGGCCCAGGGGATTGCTCTGTATAGAGTTCCTTTAGATCAATAGGTACTAGAAAGGCAGCAGAGTTCCATGGTTAACCTTAGATCAGAGACCGGGATTTGATTCCCAGTTGCAGCACTATTTGGTGTAATTTGGGGAAAGTTATTAAATACCTATGTCAGCTTAATTAATAAAATGATAATAACCACATAGATTTTTCTGTGGGTAATTAAATGAACTATTAGAGTGACTGTCAACCAGAGGTTGTTTCAACCCTAGGAGACAATTGGAAGCATCTGGAGAGATTCTTGGTGGTCACAAGTGGGAAGGACATGCTGCTGAAGACCCTATAATGTGGCCTGGTGGAGTGGCTCAGGTGACTGAGCATCTGCCTAGCAAGTGTGAGGCCCTGGGTTCAAACTCCAGTACCACACACACACACACACAAATCCTACAATGCACAGGACAAAGCCCTACAATGAAGAATTTTCCAGGCCTAGATGTTAGTAGGGCAGCCTGAGAAATGTGGGAGAGTCCCTAGAGTGATCGTCAGGCTTAGAACCCACAGCATGGAGTCTGCAGGAGACCTGATCTTCAAACAAGAGCAACAGAATATTTCCAAAATATTTTGTGTTCATCTAAAGCCTATCTGAAAGATGTATAGGAGCATGCAAGAGTCCTGTTGTTGTTGTTGTTTAATAAGAAAATTTGCCTGCGGTCTATCAATTGTCAATGACACAAACTTCTACTTCAGCCCTGCTTTTGTGATGGGACAAAGTACAAAGTTAAGATAATGGACTCCAGTCAGATGCCTGAGATCTGTTCCAAGGTCCATCACTTACTGGCACTGTGATCTCAGGTAAGTTACTAAACTATTCTGTGCCTCAGTTTCTTCATCTCCAAATTGGGAATGATAATGGTACTTGCCTCCTAGGTTCTTGAGACTTGGCAAAAAATGAATGATTAATAAATGTCTCTTTAGGGATTTTTTAGGATATGGTAAGTTTTCTTTGCTAATATTCCCCCATAGCCTTACTAATGCCCTCCCAATGTGTCAGTGCCTACTATGTCACCCACAGTGCAGTGAAAGATGCCCTGCAAAGTGGCAGGGTTTTTTAAAATGTATGCAAGAAAAGGCATTTGATAAATGCTTTTAGAAAGAATAGGAATAGAAAGAATTCTTTGACTTAGTAAAACTTATACACCAGTCATAACAGCAAGCATTATGCTTTATGGGAAAACGTCAGGTTAGACCCTTCAAGAAGGGAACAAGGTGATGATGCCCACTTTCTCTCCACTGCTAACCATGGCCCAGGCAAAGTTATAAGGAGAAAGACAAAGAAAAAAAGGGGTTCGGGTGCTGGAAAATATGATAACATTATCATTATTTACAGTTAATAACATCATCTACATAGAAAAACAAAACAACACAGTGCATAATTTTAGAATTCCTAAGAAAAAAGGCTGAGCATGGTTGCCAGACTCAAATCAACAACCTTACAAAAGTCAACAACATCTTTCTATTCCAGCAACAACCAATTTGAAAACACAAAGATAGGGTACCATTCATAATAGTAAGAAATGATGGAGTTTATAGGTATTTAATAAGAATTCATAAGACCTATTATAAAGAAATCTTTAAAGCTATAAGAAAGAACAAAGAAGGTGATCTGAATGTGTTCCCTCAAATTGATTTATAAATTCATGGCAACATCAATCGAAAGTCTAGTTAGGTTTTAATTTATTTGCAATCAATTTATCCCAAAACCCAAAACATACATACCACAACTGTTACTATGAAAGGAATAAACCTTGTCCCTTCATGATGTATTAAGACTCACCAAATGCATTGTTAAAAACAAAACCCATCTCCCAGCAGCACAGCAACTAAGAGATAGCATAGATAAATGGGACCTCATAAAACTAAAAAGCTTCTGTTCATCAAAAGAAGTGGTCTCTAAAATGAAGAGAACACCCACAGAGTGGGAGAAAATATTTGCCAACTATACATCAGACAAAGGACTGATAACCAGAATATATAGGGAACTTAAAAAACTAAATTCTCCCAAAACTAATGAACCAATAAAGAAATGGGCAAGTGAACTCAACAGAACTTTCTCAAAAGAACAAATTCAAATGGCCAAAAAACACATGAAAAAATGCTCACCATCTCTAGCAATAAAGGAAATGCAAATTAAAACCACACTAAGATTCCACCTCACCCCTGTTAGAACAGCCATCATTAGCAACACCACGAACAACAGGTGTTGGCGAGGATGCGGGGAAAAAGGAACCCTTTTCCACTGTTGGTGGGAATGTAAACTAGTACAACCACTCTGGAAAAAAATCTGGAGGCTACTTAAAAAGCTGAACATTGATCTACCATTTGATCCAGCAATACCACTCTTGAGGATATACCCAAAAGACTGTGACACAGGTTACTCCAGAGGCACCTGCACACCCATGTTTATTGCAGCACTATTCACAATAGCCAAGTTATGGAAACAGCCAAGATGCCCCACCACTGACGAACGGATTAAGAAAATGTGGTATCTATACACAATGGAATTTTATGCAGCCATGAAGAAGAACGAAATGTTATCATTCGCTGGTAAATGGATGGAATTGGAGAACATCATTCTGAGTGAGGTTAGCCTGGCCCAAAAGACCAAAAATCGTATGTTCTCCCTCATATGTGGGCATTAGATCAAGGGCAAACACAACAATGGGATTGGACTTTGAGCACATGATAAAAGCGAGAGCACACAAGGGAGGGGTGAGGATAGGTAAGACACCTAAAAAATTAGCTAGCATTTGTTGCCCTTAACGCAGAGAAACTAAAGCAGATACCTTAAAAGCAACTGAGCCAATAGGAAAAGGGGACCAGGAACTAGAGAAAAGGTGAGATCAAAAAGAATTAACCTAGAAGGTAACGCACACGCACAGGAAATCAATGTGAGTCAACTCCCTGTATAGCTATCCTTATCTCAACCAGGAACACTTGTTCCTTCCTATTATTGCTTATACTCTCCCTTCAACAAAATTAGAAATAAGGGCAAAATAGTTTCTGCTGGGTATTGAGGGGGTGGGGGGGAGAAGGAGGGGGCAGAGTGGGTGGTAAGGGAGGGGGTGGGGGCGGGGGGAGAAATGACCCAAGCCTTGTATGCACATATGAATAATAAAACAATAAAAAAAGAAGAAAAACCCATCAAAAAAATTTAAAACATGGTAATTTTGATACAAGCACAGAAAAACAGAACAATGGATTAGAACAGAGGGTTCTAAGACGTTCCTGTGCATGTGTGGGAAATGACCATGTGATAAATATGGGACCACAAGTCAATGTACTTAGAAATTGCTATGGGAGGGAACCTGTTCACTTTACTTAAAAATAAATAACTAAAATGGAAACACTACCTAACACCACAAAGTTGGACTACAAATGGGTCAGCTGAATGCAGAAGGTAAAACTATAAAAGTTAATAGAAGGAAATATTGGAAAACATCTCTGGCCTAAAAGCGGAAAGAACCACAGACATGAGGGGTTGGGGGTAGGAATCCCTAATACGCTTATATGTTTTATTCCATCAACATTAAAAAATTTTGTAAAACAAAGGACACTATGAAAAAAGTAAATGGATGAAAGAAAGGGAGCTGATACTTGCAATTTTAAAATTGAGAAGGGATTAATATCTAGAAGGAAATGCAAAGAACTACAAATCAATAAGATATTTAGACCAGCCCAAATGGGGAAGTAAGCAAGAGGATGTAACCAGGCAATTCACAAAAGAAGATGTCACCAAAGATCATAAGCAGATTCATTGGTAACCAGAGTCGTGCACACGGAAACGATTTTTACACATATTCATCTGGCAACAATTTGACACTGGATGGTGCCCGCCCAGCTGTTGGGATGGAAGCAGAAATATGCGAACCCTGCCAGTGAAAGTGCAGACCTATACAGTGATTCTGTGTGGCAATCTGGTAATTCTTAGACAAATTAGGTGGTGCCTAGCCATATCTAAGCAAGTCCACTCCTGGGTGCATCTCCTAAAAAAAAATCACAATGTCCCTGAAGAGACATGGATGAAGATGGACCTAGTGTCCATCGATACAGAAGCAAATAGATAAAATATGCACACAGACCCTATAAACAGCCAAAACAACTGCCTACATGGAGATGTGAGTGAATATGTGAAACACAGGGCGGGAGGCAAAATTTAGAAACTAGGGAAGTTTAACACAATACCACAGGTGTGAACTGTAAATACAGATACAGAATATATCGATAGATGTTTTGAAAGAAGACATTGGAATAAAAAGACATGCATTAAGAAAGATTAGGTGGGGGACTGGTGGAGTAGCTTAAGTGATAAAAGCGCCTGCCTAGCAAGCATGAGACCCTGAGTTCAAACCCCAATACTGCAACAACAACAACAAATTAGGTGGAGGCTGGGAATGTAGCTCAGTGGCAGATGTAGCACATGCCTAGCATGCAAGAGCAAGAGGTCCTGGGTTCCAGTCGCAGCACCAAAAAAAAAAAAAAAAAGAGAGAGAAAGGAAAAAAAAGGTTAGGTGGTAGCTCTGGGATAGGGGAGAGTATGAGTGAAGAACAGAAATAAAATCGGGTAAGTAAATAGATAAATAAAATAGGAATGGAGCCCTCTACAACCAATAATAAAATACAACCCAAATTGAGTAGAGCCTGATCATTTCTCTGCACCTAATGTCCAAAAAAGAATGAAAATAAACAAATAGAAATTTAAATGAATGTACAAAGGTCCAAAACTAGCCAAGTCACCCTGAAGATGAATGAGGTAAGGGACTTGTTCTACCAGATATATAAAGATTTAAAAACAAGAATAATTAAAACAGTACAGTAAATGACTATGCATTGCAGACAGGTGAATGAAATAGAGAGCCCAGAAGTCAAAAGATTGGTGCATGTTTTTTAATGAAGCCAGCAGCAGGAAAAGACAATCTTTTTCATAAATGGTGTTGAGATAATTGTGTACCCGAATGAGAATACTTCTCAAATGGAGGGGTACCATAACCAAAACCAGTTTCAGGTAGATTTAAGACCTAGAGATGAAAGGTAAAGCTAAAAATTAAAACATGAGCCTTTAAAAAAGATACCACAAAGCTGGGTGTGGTAGACACGCCTATGATCCTAGCACTCGGGGTGGGGGGGGGGGGCTGAGACAGCAGGATCACGTTTGAGCTCAGCTTGGAGCAAGACCCAGTCTCAAAAAAAAAAAAAAAAAGATACCACAGGAGACTGTCTTCTTGATTTTAAAGTGGGGAAGGACTCTTAAACATGTCAAAGAGAGCATTAACAAAGACTACTACATAAAAGTTAAGAATTTCTGGTCATTGAAAGACACGGTAAACCATGAGAAGATGAGTCTTAAATTGGAAGAAGAAATTTGTAAACACTGATATCCAGAAATTATAAAGAACTCTTTATGCATTAAAAAGAAAAGGATAAAGAAATCAACAAAGAGTCCCTCTCTTCAACAACAACCAAAAAACCACCAACCAACTGAACAAGAATCACATAGAAGCAGTAGAAATGGCTCCAAAAAGAGGCTGGAGATGTAGCTTAGTGGTTTAAGTGTTTGCCTAGCATGCACAAGGGCCTAGGTTAGCTCTCCAGCACCACACCAACCAAAAATCCAAACCTCAAAGAAATGGCTCCAAAAACATATTGTGATAGTTAAATTTTACAGATTAAGTTGGATGCTCAGAGGATGATTTTCGGATGAGATTAACATTTAAATTGAACTTTGACATTGTCCTCCAAAACGCGCATGAAACTTATCCAATCAGTTGAAGGCCTGAAAAGAACAAAAGGCCAGCGTCCCCGAAGGACAGACTCCTCCAGCACAGTGCATGCAGATGTCATCTGCACAGCTGGTTCTCCAGCCTCTAGGCCACACTAAAGATTTTGAACTTTCCAACATCCATAATCACACAAGCCAGCCAATACCTTATGATAAATCTCTATTTTCATACCCACCCTACTGGTTCTATTTCCCTGGAGAACTCTAACATACACATGAAAAGATATTCAACCTCATGAGTAATCAAGGAGGTTACAATTAAGACCCCAGTGAGGTTTTATTCAATACCTATCATATTGGCAAACACGTCAAAGATGGGTAATGCAAGCATTGGTGAGTATTCTGCAGAGGGCTGTGCTCATAACCCACTGATGGGAGTGTGAATGAATACCACCACCTTGGCAGACAGCCCTACTCCTCCTCCTCATTCCCCCTCCTAGGACTATATCTTTTGTTAAAAAGATCATGCACGTAGGCACCAGGTGACATAGGCAAGACCGTCTGCAGCAGCATTCTTGGAGAGAATTGAAAACTAGAAAAAATACAAATGTCCATCGATGGAAGAATAAATGAGTTTTGATCCATTCATCCAATAAAGTAACTTGACTGCTGTCTACATTATATGGATGGATCTCAAAAACAGGGTTCAATGTAAGAATCAAGTACTGATGAGTTTTTAAAATATGATTCCATTTGTGGTAAGTTCAAAAAGGGACAAAAGTAGTTATATTTGCAGGAAGAAAACACTATGAAGAAATAGAAGCGAATAAGCAATATCCACTTTAGGGTAACATTACCTCTAGTTGGAATGAAGAAAACAGCAGTAAAGGAAAGGAACCTGGGGCTGGAGAAGTGGTAATGTTCTTTATCTGGGTCTGAGCAATGGGTAAGTGGCTGTTTATGGTTTAAAATATATAAATGCATACAATTTAAAACACCATTTTGCTTCTACAGTATATTTCAGACCCACAGAAACCACTTTCCCCTGAAGGAATTTACAAAAAGATATAAATTATTCTTCATCTAAGAATGCTGAAAAAAAAAAACATTTTCTGATTCACAGTCACTAACTGGAAAATTACATCTAGTAATTGTTGCTACAACTCTACTTATTCAAAGTTTAAACAGTATAGAGCCAGGTGCAGTGGCTCACAGCTGTAATCCCAGCTACTCATGAGGCAGAGATCAGGAAGATCATGGTTCAAGGAATGTCTGGGCAAAAAGTCAGTGAGATCCCACCTCCACAAATAAAGTGGGTGTGGTGGTACATATCTGTAATCCCCATGGGATGTCGTGCCTACCTAGCAAGCACCAGGCCTTGGGTTCCAAACCCAGTTCCACCAAAAAAGAGTGAGTTTTACCTTGCCAAAAAAATTTTTTTTAAATCTACTGTAGGTATTTTAGAAGTATGATTTAGTTTAACTCTTCCATACACACAGAAAGGAGAGAGCACGCACACCTGTGTCAAGAGCAGCCCTCTGGCCCTGGGTGTTGGGGGGTCGTGACCTCTGACCCCTCACCTGATGCTTAGGTCATAGCTGCCGCTCAGGAGGACTTTCTCCTCCTCGCACAGGAAGAGGGTGCGCACGGTGCCCGCGTGGCCTCGGAACTCGATGGGCAGCAACTTGACATGGGCGATGTCCAGGAGGTAGACGTTCCGTTTGGAGGACAGGGCTACCAGGTCTCCCCCAGTGTAGTGGATGACTCTGTTCCGGTCCCACCTGTGCTTGGGATGGGGCAGGGGTTATGCACGAAAAAAGAGCTGGCCTTGTTAGCAGTGGGCTAATGGAAAATCCGGGGCCTTTCAACAGGGAGGCAGCAGACGGCAAGGCCAAGTATTAGCGGGCCCTGAGGGGCCGTTCCTTATGCCAGCACAACACAGACAAAATTATTAAAAATAATGAAAATAAATAAACGTCCTGCTAATGTATGCTAAATCCCTGAGAGAGGACAGAACATGGGGGCATTCCCCAAACTCACTAACCGTGGAAATCTTTTTTCATGGAAGACCTCAGAGGAGCCCAGTCAGGAAACACTCTGCACTGCATTTCTTTCTTTCTTTCCTTTTTTTTTAAACCAATATCCAAGCTGCACTTATTAGGTTCTAAGTTCTGTGCTACTAGGTACCATGGGAAATATGAAGATAGTAAGATAGGGAGGGACCTTGCTCACAATCAGCTTAGAGTCCAACAAAACAAGGTGAGTTGAATTAATTTTGCAATCAGAGAAATATTAGAAAATAGGTAAAATATAAACAGGATGACCAAATAATTTATTGTCCAAACTGAGACTTTTTGTTGTAAAAAGGGATACTTCTATTAAGTACTGTAGGACCACAGAATAAAGGGGGAATTGTTCTAGCAAACAGGAATGTACAGTTGCTCTAAACATGAGAAATTCTTGATGTTTTGTCCTTATCCCATGTGTCTTGTCAAGAGTTCAATCACTCATCATCTAAAAAGCAGTTATTGCCATATTATGATTTCATAAAAACTTCCCCGTACTGACTGGTCTCTTTCCAAGATGCAATTTCTTACTAAGATTCACAGCCAAAAATAAAGTGAAGATGTCCTCTGCAAAACCTTGTGAATAAAGAGTGAAGGCCTATGCCTAAAAGATGGCAGAAATCTGATTATTAAAAGGTCTCC
Source organism: Castor canadensis (assembly GCF_047511655.1). Classification (NCBI taxonomy): domain Eukaryota; kingdom Metazoa; phylum Chordata; class Mammalia; order Rodentia; family Castoridae; genus Castor; species Castor canadensis. Next base: position 52,917,472 of record NC_133396.1, on the reverse strand, counting down.
TTGTGGCATACTCAGTGCTATTTCATGTATAACACGAATGATATCCACAGTGTTTTGCTGGATTGGCCTGTAGAAATGTATAGCTGGGCACTTGTGGCTCACGCCTGTAATGCTAGCTCCTTGGGAGGCTGAGATCAGGAGGATCATGGTTTGAAGCCAGCTGGGTAAAAAGTTCCTGAGACCCCCATAATATAAGAAAAAAAAAAAGATTACATGCATGTAACATGTGCAAGAGGTTGCTGGTCCAAATATCCAAAATTTATAAAGGGAAAATGTCTTCTCCCAGCTGCCAACAATGGTGCAAAATTAAACACCTGTTGTCCAAAAGGGATCTCATACTAGCTCAGGGCTAGACCTTGAGGGCAGAAGAGGTCAAGTCACCGGTGGTCAGGAGAATCTAAAGATGCCAGTGTGGGTTAATTCAAGGGTCCCTGAAGACCTGGCTTCTGCCCCAGTACCTACGTGTCAGAGACAATGCGGACATTGTAAGTGCCACAGAAAACATTCCTCTCCTCCATTGGGATCATCTGAGTCTCCTGGTTCTGGTACGCAGTCCACAAGCTGTAGTCAGTCTAACAAAGAAATACCTGGAGTCAAAGAATGGCGTTAGTGTCACCCAGGGTCCCAGATGCCTCCTCCAGTCTCCCCTGGCAAGAGCAATGGATTCTTCCTTTCAAGGCTTTGGCTGCTGCTTTGTGGTGATGGGGAAGGGCTGATGAATAGGCACCAAAGTGACCCGTGTTAGAAATGCTGAGTCAAGGGTTCCAATTCATTTGTGTATTTTCTATACATTCTGGTTTCATGAACTTTCAAGGCTGAATTCCAAATACTGTTCAGAGCACAACTTTTCTGAAAATGGGCTTACTAAGGGTATGTTCACAACAGAAAACCACAGGGGCCCTTGGAGCAGCCGCTTCAATGAACTTGGGGTTTCACGTTTATATTCCATGGACCTGATAGTACAAAACACACTCACGGAGACTTGAGATTATTCCCACACTTTTTGTGCATTTGTGTTTCAAAGTTTTCTTATCTCTGTAACCTTCGTTTGTCCTCACAGCTGCCTCCCAATGTGAATACACAAGTATTCTCATCATTTTACAGATGACATATCTGGGACTTAGGGAGGTGAAATCAATTTTATCGAGTCCCAACAGGAGCGCTTTCCTTTGCTTCTCAACCTTTCCTTGCTTCCTTCCTTTCTTTCTCCCTCCCTCTCTCCCTAGGTCTCCTTGGTGAGACCTGTGACAGTTAGAAACATGCCTTGAATGTTACTAGATTTAGTTACTCTTTGCTTTTCTCGTTAATTTTAAATCTTACTGTTTACAGTTTTGACCTTTTATTAGTTTCAGACATAATTTGATTCTGTGTATTTCTAACCTAGTCCCAAGTACATGAGGAAATGAAATAAATTTTGCCCTGAGCAATCCATTTCATTCTTAATACATTAGCAATAGATTTTAAATATCAACAATATTGAACAATTTTAGATTCTGTTGTAAACTCAGTTGAAATGGTATTGACGCTGCTCCCAGTTTTGGTAGAACTGAAGTGCTACTGTATTGGTAGAGTAAGAGAGAGTTCCAGTGAATATATATTCTGTGTTTTCTTTAATAAGATCACATGAATTTTAGTTGAGTTGATCAGCCATACCAATTACACTCTGCTAACAAATACTTGCAGTCACGTTCTGCTGTGATTCATTGTGTTGACTGTCAGTACTGGAGAAATTTGGTTGATCATTTAGTGCTCTTTGCATTTAAATAATGTATCTGTGTCACCTGCAAGACAGTTATATTCTGATGGTATATTAACTAAGTGTCTATCCTGGGTCAACTTGTAAGTGATGTGGAGCCTCTATCTGACGGTACTTAAAAAATTCCTTGAATTCCCACCTATGACTGACATTGCCCGTGGCCTCTGAATGCTCCACCTGATGACCTGGACATAGAACATGGTCATAGGATTTGAAGTAAAGATTCCTGAGAGGACAGCTCAACCAATCCACTTGTCCTACAGATGGGGAAATCAAAGCTTTCAGAGGGAAAGAAATTTGCAAGTCAGCAAACAATACAGAACTCAGATTTCCCTTAAGGAAGGATCCTATGTTCTTCCTCAATGGCTGAGTCTAGATATTACCCTTCAGTGGCCAGTAGAAACAAGATATTCACAGCTACTTGCCCCAAGGCCATTAAAACTCACCTTTGTTCTCAATTTCCACTTTGGATTTTTCATACGCATGCACTTCTTCTCATCTATCATTTTAGGAACTGGGATAGAAAGCTTATTGGCGTAAGTGGGATCTATTCCCCTTGTGTAGGAACCCTGGAAGGGAAAAACAAAACATGACTATGCTTGGACATCTGCAGTCTCGTGTACATTGCAGCACTATTCACAATAGTGAAGCTACAAAGCCAAACTAAGTCCTCATTAACAGAAGAATGGATAAAGAAAATGTGGTGTGTATACACAATGGAATACATTCAGTCCTAAAGAAAAGGAAATCCTATGTCCAACAATGTGGATGAAAGTGGAAGACATTGTGTTAAGTAAAATAAGCCAGGCGCAGAAAGATAAATACCACATGATCTCACTTGTGTGGAACCCAAAAAGTCGATCTCACAATAGAGAGTAGAATAACGTTCACCAGATTTAGAGGTAGTTAGGAAGGAGTGGGAGTTAGAGAGATGTTGGTCAAATGAGAACTATGTGAGGTGATGCATTTGTTAATTACCTATGGTTAACCATTCCACAATGTATACTTCAGAACATCAGATTTTACATGATAAATACATCTAATGATACCTATCCATTTCAAGAAAAACATTCACTATTTTTTTTAAAAACAAGAAATGACTATTCTTCATTCTTACTCTCCAAGAATAGGAAAAAAAAAATCACTCTTGGCAGTATCTGAAGATTGGTAAGCTCTGGCTACAGAGGAAAGGAAGACCTAGGTCTGGACAGTGATACCAACAGTGGGTGCAGTAGAATCAAAGATGATAAGACCAAATGCCGCAAAGGAGACCAGCATGGTCCATGGCCAGCAAACTCCAAATTATGGCCAGCCTTTCTTCTCATCCTTTGTCATCTACCTCTGCTTGGGGAAAAGCCGAAGCTCCCAAGATTGCATTGTTTATAATTTAGCTTCCTGCAAGAAGCTGAGAAATGAAAATGCCAGAGATGATGACTGCCAGGGAAAGTGCATGTTAACCTAAATATATGCATTGTGGCACTGGAAACTTCTGGATAACTTATGAGACTGATTCAGAAACACATTAATGGCTTATTGTGGAAGCTCCAATGGTACTCCTTACAGGGAAGGGGAGAGAAGTCCCTGCTTTGAGACATTTTTGTTTTGGTTTTATTTTTCCAGTTCTAGAGATGGAATCCAGGGTCTTGTACATGCTAGGTAAGTTGCTACCACTGAGATCCATCCCAATCCTGAGAAGGTTTGGAAAGCTCGTCTCTTTTCCTGAGAGGCTTCCATGTCATCCCTGTTAGATACACTGGCAGTGGGAAGCAGGTCGTGATCAATGGGGAATCAGGCCACAAAGAGGTGGTTGCTAAAACCCAAGAAGCTGCAAATGTGGAGCAGGAGGCCAGCTGTGTGATTACCAGGGAGACAGAAAGGCTCAACCTCAACATGGAAATGAAGCTGGTCTCCAGTCATGCCCCTCCCAGACTAGAAGTACCTGCAAGAGAGAAATCTGGTTCTGAATGAAGTTATGCATGGACAAGTCCATCTTGACCTGCTGGGCCAGAGCAGCCCAGTGCTGGCTCACGGAGGCACATCTGTTCAGGCTATTTCGATCCAGCATTCCTGGTTGAGGGGAGAGAAAACAAAGATGAACCCAGAAACCTCAGGACAGAGCCAGGATGGGAGGTCTCTGAGAAGTCCCCTAATCCACCAACATACTTAGAATGTACTTGGAGAGGTGGATGGGGAGGTGACGGATAAAGTCCCGGTGTTGGCTGAACCCAGAAGACAGGGCTCTGACATCATCTGCGTTCATCAGCAGATTGAAGTGATCATGCCCTGGCTCGTGTATGCCTGATTGTGTAGAAAATAGCTTATTCATCTCGGAAATATAGTACAGCGAATTATTCTGGTATCTCTCTAGAGAAAAGACAAAAAAGGGTGCGAGGGTGAGTGGTCTCTGTAGTAACTTCAGGCCCAGAATCCTCAGCAAAGCTCTGCCCCCAAAATAAAACTCCCCAAATCTACCCAGAGGTCAAGGATTCTTCGTACATCTCTTCTCATGTGAAAACCCCGCCCCAAACACACAGGCATTAGCTCAGGGAGACGACTGTAGTAGCAAAGTCTGAAATGGCATCACTTTCAATTTCCTTGAAAATGCTCCAATAAGAAAAAGAAATTTTAAACAGTTTAAAGAGGAGGGGAGATAAGAAAGACTGGTGGGGCTGGGAGTGTGGCTCAGTTGGTAGAGCACTTACCTAGCAAGTGTGAGGTCCTAAGTTTACCACCACAAAAAAAAATAAGGTAAATCTTATTGTTGAAGCTGAATGATGGTTATATGGACTGTTATTATACTGTTCTACTTTTAAAATTTGAAATTTTCTATATGAAAAGTGTTTTAGGGGATGGCAGAGTGGCTCAAGTGGTAGAGCACCTGCCTAGCAAGCATAAGGATTTGATTTCAAACCCCCAGTGCCACCAAAAAAAAATACTCTTAAAAAGTTTCCTATCTGGACAAAGTGCCAGTGGCTCACGCCTGTAATCTTAGCTTTTTGAGAAGTGGAGATTGAAAGGATTGAGGTTTAAGTTCAGCCTGGGCAAAAAGTCCAAGAGATCCCATCTCAACCAATAAAAAGCTGGTCATGGTGGCATACACCTGCATCTCAGCTATGTGGGAAGTATAAATATAAACAGGAAGATCGCAGTCCTGTTCCACTCAGACATAAAAGTGAGACTCTATTAAAAAAAATAATGAAAGTAAGATAGGCTGGGGGTATGACTCAACTGGTAGAACATGTGCCTAGCAAACACAAAGCCTTGTGCTCAAACCCCAGTACTACTTACCCCCCAAAATATATATATATATAATGCATTTAAACTCGTCATGATGGCTTATGCCTGTAACTAATCTTAGTCATTGGAAGGCTGAGTCAGGAAGATCACAAGTTTAAGGCTACCTGGACTACCTAGCAAGATCCTGTCTTAAAAAAAAATGGGAAAGACGAATATCACATGTTCTTTCTTATATGCAGAATCTAGATCTTAAAAATTACTGAAAGAAACTTAAAACAGATTCTGTTTGGGAATACAAGGAGAGTGGAGAGAGTAAAGGAAGAGGGTGTGGGAGAGTAAGAGAGAGGGTGATTTTGATGGGGGGTGTTGTATACATATATAGAAATATCACAACGAAACACCTTTGTACAACTAATAAATAAAAATGGGGAAATGCATTTAATACCCTATAACGCACTGTAAAGTTAAAAACTCCCAAGTCAAATTATTGTAAGTTCATATGCTCTCTGACTATGGGGTTATGTCCCAATAAGCACACCAGAAGTCAAAAATTTTAAGTCAAACAATCTTAAGTCGGGGATGTTCTATATTTATTGGCTTTATTACTAACATCCAACTTACCAGATGTAGTTGTTTTTCCTGCCTCATTTTCAAACATACTTTTATTTGCTGAGGCTTTGGACAAAGGGAATGGTATGGGCCTGGGTTTAGCCGCCCAATAGACATGTGAGACCTCAGACTTGTCATCTTTCTCAGGGAAAAACAGTACATCGGCAGAGTCTTGATGGAGCTCTGAAGAATGAAAAACAAGACAAGGCTGCTCTTCTAGCAGGTGTATATAGGGCACTGAGATGGAAAGAAATGGTTTTATTTTTCCTTATTTCTTTTAAATATATATGGGTTCTGCGTTCTTGAACTCAACCAACCACAGAGTGAAAATGCTCAGGAAAAGCACTGCGTCTGTACTGCACATGTGCAGACTTTTTTTTTTCCTTGTTATTTCCTAAACAATACAACTGTTATATATACATATATGTGTGTGTATGTATATATGTGTATCAACTGTTACAGCATTTACATTGGTCTAGAGATGATTTGAAGTATATGAGAGGGTTGCCCATTCTATGCAAACACTAGATCACTTTACATAAAAGCCTTGAGCAGCAATGGATTTTGATATTCAAATGGGGTCCTGAAACCATTCCCCCACAAATACAGAGGACAGCTATACACACAAAACTAATTGGGGAAGTTATGTCTGTTTTTTTTGGGGGCCTCTAAATTTCTATGCAAAAATCTCAGAAAGCCCCCTGTTAAATTTTGTTAGTCAATCCAAGATGCAAGATGTATTTGAGTTCTATACAGGAAAGAGAGAGAGAGAGAGAGAGAGAGAGAGAGAGAGAGAGAGAGCTGTGGATGGGATCCACAAGATGGACATTTCTTTAAAGTTACTGCCGAACTCATATCAAAGATATGAATGACTACTCTCATAGTAAATAAAAACATTTACCTTTTTTAAGAGAAAATCTGTCCTAGGAAAAGAGAAAGTTTGCCACACCCTACAGCTGGGCTTATGCAACTCAAATGTAAATAACCAATTCTTATACTGTGTGATGAAGGCTTTGAAAGGGAACCATGGAGTATGCCATGTGTGCACAGTGGAGGATGCTGGGAGGAGGGGATGTTGGTTTTCAACCTACCTGCTGAGTGACCTAAGCCCAGGAGCTCACATTCCCTTGATGGGTTTCTTTATGGATAAAATGTAAGAGTTGCACTGGTTGGTCTTTAATCTAACTCATAGTTTCAACATGCTAGGATTCTCTTACTTTTTCACCACTGTATCATTCTTTTGTACACCTGACACCAAAGAAATCAAGTGACATACATAGAGGTTGAATTGCTTACTAGGTCATCTAGTGTTAAAATTCCTTTGGATACCATTAGTCACCACCATGATCTACTCAAGTCTCCTTGATGATAGGAATTACCCACCTTCAAGAGCTGAAACTCCAAAACTCCTCCATAAGCCTATTCTTTCCACCTTCTCTCACACCCCTCCATCAGTAAACCTGTCCTTCCCCTGGCTGGACCCTTCACTCCTGGACCCTTCCTAATGTGGAGTCTCTTGCCTGTTTGTTTCTTTTCCCTGAACCAGCTGGCCAAACACTTCTGAGATTCTCTCATCAGCACCTTATACCAATGATGCCCCAAGTGGGATCCATTAGTATCCTTGGAAATTTGTTAGAAATGCAGAATCTTGGGCCCCACCTCAAACCTGATGAGCCAGAGTTCTGGCAGAGGAGCTTGACAATCTTTTTTCTTTCTTTTTTTTTTTTTTTTTTTTTTTGGTGGTACTGGTGTTTGAACTCAGTGCCCCACTCTTGCTAGGCAGACACTCTACCACTTGAGCTACTCCATCAGCAATCTATGTTTTAACAAGCCCTCCTGAAGACTGATCAAAACTACAGGTTCAGAACCACTGCCCGAGGCTAATTTAGCCTTTAAGCTACCTTTGGCCTTGAATAAATGTTATTTTAAGGTTTGTTTTATGGGTAAACAAGGAATATGGTGGAATGTATTTTTTTAAAGCCCTAAGTTTTAAACTCTTGGTTTGGTTTCTGTGCAGGGCAGCTGATAGGCAAAATAATTTAGAAGTTTTCCCCTTACATCCCTGCCCAGAGTAACCCCTGCTGCAGGAAAGAGATAATACCAGGATTCAGTGCTTAGAGTCAGGAATCAGTCATTTTTGGGCCTAACAGGTCCAGAAATCCATTTTAAATCCCCACAATTAAAAGTTCTGTGCTTCCTTGTCATTTTACAACTTTCTAGAAGAAAGTCACATTCAGCAATCTCTCCTGTGTTAAAAAGGATGGGTCTCAGGACAAGGTTCAAAGAACCCTTTGCCTGCATTCTGGATAGTCCCCATTCACCTAAGCCTGTGACCACCTGTGACTCCTTATAGGCTCCTGAAGTCATACTTTCTGGTTTCTGGGGGCCTCTCGTCTCACTACCTGTGGCCTTGTTTACCTGAGATGTTGTTCCACTCTCTCAGAAACAGGACTCTGATTACACTGGCAGCAGTGAGCAGTAATTTGGGGTTGCACATCTGCAGCAGCAAGAGAGTGTAATTTGCCTTGGTCCGGTGAGTGCTGTTGCCAAACCAGAACAAGAGTTCCCTCATCTTCTGTTCTGCTGCTTTATCCAACATCCGGTTCAAGGAAGACTTCATGACCTTCGCCTTCATCCCCTCCTGCCTGCTGAGGTTGATCCGGGACCTGTTATAGGTGAAATCCTTTCCCTGGGTGGTCTGCAGGATATTTTGGAAATACCTTAACAAGTACAAGCTGTTTAACTGTTGTAGGATGCTGGCTAGAAATCTCCTCTGTGATATGTCGTTGACCCTTTGGAACCACTCTTTGGTAGAAAAGATCTTCCATGCTAAGACACATGCTTCACACTTCTGGCACACGGGGACCGAATCACTTCCCTTCTCACAGCGAAAATAGGGGATTTGCTTGAGTTTAGGTTCCATGTTTTGCAGGACTCTGAGATAACCAGTTCATTTCATCCTTGCCCATTAGCAACACCACGAAACACCAGAGGAACAGGAGAAGCAGAGAAATACTTCAAATGGGCCTCTTCTATCATAAACATCTGGAGAAAAAAGTAAGCCGCTGCGATGGATGGATGGATGGAAAATATATGTGTCCCAGAAACTGCCGGTAGAAGCCTGGCTCTTTGTACTGACCTCCTTGGAAACATGGCTTTACCGTAAATCTTCTAAAACTGGCACACTATATGTGGAGGCAGTTGCTGTATATTCTGAAAGAGCTGTTCATCTCACTTCTAGAACAACAATGCTGTTAGTCAAATGTAAGTAATATAAAGACCCCTTTTAAAGGAAAAAAAATGTGGAGACAGGAGTTGAGCTTCAATTGTTGTAATTAATGACTTTTAAATATTCATGAATACAAACTTAGATGTGAGTGTCTTTTGTTCACAGCCGTTCAGTTATAAGGTGGCTATCCCAAGGTCCTGAATATGTTTTTATTCCGTTTCTTAGATCATCATCAAAGTAAAATCACATGTTTAATATAAATTTAAGATATTTAATTGCTACAGAATGCTAACCAGAAATCTCTGCAGAGAACCACTCTTGGGTGCAGAAAATTTCACTTGGCCTGAGAATATGCTGGGAGTTGACTTCCAGCCTCAGACGTGTGCTCATTCATGAGCGGGGGAGCAGGACAGCTTAGCAATGAGGAAGTGTAGGGTGTAGAGTAAGGCTCCCAGGCTTTGAACCCCAGCCCAGCTGCTTTGCTTCTCTCTCCCTCCCTCCTATCTACCTCTCTCCTGTGAACACAGACAGGTTATTCAATCCTCTTTGCTTCAGTTCCTCATCTCTAAAATGGAGACAACAGAGTTCCTGCATAATAAAGCTGCTGTGAGGATTAAATGAGATATGCACAGCACTTAGAAGACTCCTGGTGGGTATGGAGCCCTCACTGCATCCTAACCATCACCCTCTTGCTATCACATTACAGTAATCCCCTCTTACTGTGGAGAATACATTCCAAGACCCTAGGAGAGGCCTGAAACCTCATATAGTACCAAACCCTGTACTCACTACTACCTTTTTCCCTACACTTACATAGCTATGATAAACTTTATCAATTAAACTTTAACCTTAAGTTTTTAAAATTAGGCACAGTAAGAGACTTACTACAATAGCTAATAATACATGAATGTGATCTTTCACTCACTCTCTCACTCTCAAAATATCTTCTTGGACTGTACTCACCCTTCTGCTTGTGATAACGTTACCAGTGGTTCAGACCAAGGTTGACCTAAGGTGACTGAAACCTTGGAAAGTGAAATTGTGGATATACAGAACTACTGTATTGTTGTTGGGATTATTGTTGAGGCAAACAATGTTCACAGCAGTGTGTGTGTGTGTGTGTGTGTGTGTGTGTGTGTACATACTACAATGAGGTAAATGTAAAGAAATTGTATGTGTATAATAGAAAAATGATACAAAAATGTAAGTCTTACCTGTTGTCTGAGCTCTTTACTCCTGGGCTCTGGCTTATGATACATTCAGGAGTGGTGAGTTGGGCCATTAGAGTCAAATTAATGAGTTTACATGGCCCTCAGTGAGACCCAAACAGAAGGCTTACTTCTGTTCTCAGTTGTAACCCAGGAGATAAAGGTCTCATTGGGCTTTTAAGAATACTCAATAGCAAGTATAATAAAATGCTAATAACTGGTGAGTGTGAAGAGTATTTGAATGTCTATTGTTCTATGCTTTCAGCTTTTCATGGGTTTGACTTTTTTTTTTCAAGATAACTAAAAAATAAAGCTAGAGGGAACATCACATAATAGAGCTAACAATAGCAACACAGGCACAGTGAGACCATTCTCTTACTTCAGACAAGACTAAGTTTAAACACTGACTCCAGTGAGCTACATGATCTTAAGCAAGCTACCTAGACTCTCTGAGCCTCAGCTTCTCTACCTTACTTATAAGGATGGAAGAGAAGAAGGCGGATAAGAATTATTGTTACCTTCTGAGACCAGTTGTTGCTGCTATTATTACTGCTGTTATTGTTACCTGAGATGAAACCAAAAAGTGTGCAATACTGCATGGATCTCTAGTGCCCTTGTCTGACGGGCACTAGAAGAAGGCAGTGGAAGTCAACTAGCTGGCAATACCAGTTGTTGGAAATGTAGGCCCCAAAAGTGACCACGTGGAGAGGAGTGATCTGGCCAAGAGATTCTTTATTGCCGGGCGGGAGAGGGGGAGAGCCGAGAGAGAGAGAGAGAGAGAGAGAGAGAGAGAGAGAGAGAGAGAGACAGGCAGGTGCTTAAATACCCCTCATTGAGACTCAGCATGATCTGATTGGTTAGGATCTTAAGGTTCATGCTGATTGGAGGTTGGGGCAGAAGGAGGATTCAAGCTAGACTTGAGGCAGGACCATGACCCTGGGAAATGGAAGCTTAAGGGAGCAGTAAGAACCAAAACCTATCGGTGCCATTATTGCCAACACCAGTCACATATTGGGGCAGGGTGGGCGAGGGAAGAGGTTAAGTTAGAAACAAGATCAGCTCTAAAAGTTCACCCTCTAAGAGAAAGAGGGTTAACATTTAATTCATCAGACAAAGGAGGTGACAAGGAGAGAGGCCCAAAGCAGACTGTTTGAATACTTAAGGGGAAGGCATACCACCCCCAAAGTGTTGCATGCTAAAGGTAGCTTGTTTCTAAGGGCTCAAATACATTAAGATTTCAATCTGTGAGGCTCACATATATCAAGAAAGCAGTTTTGCCCATCCAGATTAGCCTCCATTCCACATCTGAGTGCTGACTGGGACCCCATGGAGGGATACAAACTTGGGAGAGAGAAACAAGCCTGAATCCCCTCATTGCTTTCTTTTTTTTTTGGTCAAAGTTTAATATTTAAATTAACCTAAAGAATGTTTATAAGCTGTAGATAAGTATACTTGGCTTTAAACTTATATATTTTAAACAAAAGCAAGGAAAAGTACGTTTTATTTTGTGCAGTCAATGTACAAAATATCCCTACTTCCCTTGAGAAACAGTATATCTAAAATATACTTTGATGAACGCTGAATAGTAAGACATGCATTACACAGGTGCACTGAGTAGAAGTGAACACAGATACATATTCTTCAAATGCCCTGTCATCTAAGAATATATCACAGCATTGATAATACGAAGAAAAATGTTTGGATTTATTTTTAAATTCTAAATTGTCCTGGTTCGCCACTGAGAGGCCTCAGGGGGGAAAAGGCAATCAGGTTATCACCAAAGGAGACTTGTCTGGCGTGTTCTTGTTGTCTGCTCTCCATCTGAATACGTGGACTACCGAAGTTTAGGCCTGGTGAATCAAGAAGATGACATGCAGTAGTGGCATTTTTATAACAAATGATGCTGACTGAGAAGGTGCAATTTCTTCTTTTAAGATGCTATTTTGTAATGATGTATCTTTTTCAGGGCTACTCATCAAAACATCTTGTGAGGTAACTGAAGAAGTTAGCTCCATTCCTTCTATAACATCTGAAATGTCTTTTTTGTTAGTAGTAGTAATATCATTTGCTACTCCACCACCAAGAGGCAAACTCATTCTTTCACTGGTTAGTAAACAATGCATCTCAAAGTTGACCTTCTCTGTATCCTCAGTTAAGTCTTGTAATTCAGGACACTGAGTATCTTCTACTCTGCTGTTTCTGCTTTCTGGAATATTTGAAAACAATGTCTTCTGATCACTTCGTTGACTCTGAGGATCAGGCTTCTCCAGTGACATCCTTGGTCTCAGGTCCACTCCAGCCCTGTTCTCAGGCACAGCTTTGCTAACAGACTTAGGTGTTCCAAGTCTTTGAGAACAACATTCAGAGGAAAGAAAGAACTGAGAATGATTTAACAGTACTCTCAACCCCGAAAAATCCAGCATCAAATACTATTTTGTCAACTTCCTTTGGTATCACAGAGGTCACTGCCTCAGTGTGCTCTTCTTGCTTAATTCTCTCTCTCATTACATTTTTGATGGAAGCTAAGTGATTTCCAGCTGCAATCCTTCCATCATCCTGTTTTGGTTTACTCTTGATACATTTTTTTTTTCTGAAAGACTTTTTTCTTTGCATTATTATTGTTTTGCCATCCAGATTCCTCAAGTTTGGTCAAATTGTTGAATTTTTAGTTAACATCTTCTATCTGAAAATTAACAATATCCCAAAATCTATCCAGATCTGTACATGTAGTCTCCTTTTCACCTCATTTATATTCACAATCATTCACCAGTCCTTCAAACTGTTTAAATCTTTCCTTAATAAAGAGTCTTCTCTGACTAACTGCTATGCAAACAAGAACTTTAGCCTCATCTGGAATGTCCAATTCAAGCTTCCTTTCCCACTCAAGGCAGTGTGAGGTTAATTTCTCAGTTTTAGACTGGAGGATATGCCTGAACTGTGGTACGTCATGTTGTGACTGGGATATTTATTTCAAGTGATGGGACTTCTTTTATTGAAAGGCAACTTGAATTTTTAATATAGCTTCATTTTGATTTAAGTCATGTTTTGAATCTTGCTGTTCCCTCTTAGTAGAGGAAGTTATATATTGCTGTGCCAAGATTTCTTTTGTTTTTTCTTCAGTCTTATTATAAACTTCTAGGTTTATATAGAAGGTTTATATAGTTACCAGGTGTAACTGGGTGTCAAAAAACACTGGCAGTTCTAGGAGTCATGGGTGTCACTTCATAGGTCTTCAGAACATCCAGTGGCTGAAACATAAAATTTTTAGGAGCAAAGGAATTCCTTCCTTTTGCAGGATTTGTCTTTGGCAAGTTTTCCATTTCTGATAAAACTCCATCTGGTTCCATTCTTTTTGTTGTACTGGTTTTTGAATCCAAAGTATTTTCTTCACTATCAACTTTAAAAGAAATGACCTTGTCAGGTTTTGTTTCCATTTTTTTGGCAGGTCTTCCTTTATTTGTTGCCTTTCTTTTTGGCTCATTATTATTAGTAGCTCTTGTGACTGGCTTTCTTGCTGTGGTAGATGAGACTGTTCTGGCAATCTGCTTTGTCACTTGAGTAGCTGATCGAGTCATTCTCACTGAGGCAGACACTACAGGCTGTGTAACTTTTTACTATCTTTTCAGAAGTCTGTTTTTGACCAGGTCGGATTGCTCCAGCACCACTCCCATTATGAATCTTAGTCTGTCCCATTTAGTCTTTGGCCTTTGATCTTATAATCCATACATTAGATGGAACAGCCTTCTGTTGCTCAACTTTCATAGCATTCTGATTTGTTAAAAGAAAGCAAGGTGTATAGGTCTATAAACACCCGTTTTAAATACTCCTTGTTTGGCTTTTTCTTTCTGTTCTTTCAGTTTTTTAAGTTGCTTTTCTTCTTTGTGTTTTTGGAGCATTAGTTTTCGTTCATCACTTAATAGTTTTCTTTGACCTTGGCTTGATATTGGCCTTTTCTGGAACAAGGTCTTGCAATGTCTCATCTATGTGAACAAGAACTCTATTTTCCAAGATTGGAATGTTGACATCTTTCAAACCAAAGTGTCTATTTCATTCATATTCCTTGTACCTGTTTTCTTTCTGAGACAGTGATTTTCTATGAGCAATTTTAGTTCTAATCATTTTAGTACTTAAATCCTTTCTGTGATGACTAGCAAAATGTGATGAAGACATCCTACCTGGTGACACTTTTCCCATGAAACCTCAGCCAAAGTAAAGGTTGGGGTCCTCTAGGCCCAGACAACCTGCCTCCTCATTGCTTCTTACTAGCTGCGTGGCCCTGGACAAGCTACACGCTCTTTAACTCAGCAATCGCTACCCTGCAAGGCGATGGAGTGTGTGGATTACATTCATTAATACACAAGAGCCTCATTGTTACTTTGCCCTCTTCATCCCGCATTGCTCCACTGCACACATCCCCTGCACACACATACCACATCTCCTCTGGCTTATCACCAGCACCAACAGGCAGGACTTCAGACATTGGCCATTGTTCATTCTCCATCCTTCTGAAGGGTGGACTGTGGGAAGTCCACGTGTTCCCCAAAGATGGCCATTAGCCAGGGGGAGAAACACGCATCCTAAGAGACACCTATTCACACCAAAATAACATAATCATCCCACTGACAATAAAGAGCTATAAAACCTGACATCCAACCCAGCTCAGGGGACTACCGGGTTCTGGTCCTGGTGCTCACCTCTCCATGTGGCCTTTTCTATCACTTCTCTGCAAAGAAAATTCCTCTTTGCTTGAGTTTCTGCCTTTGATTTCTATCTAAGAGTGGAACAAGGACCCTCACCACCCGAGAATTCCAGTGCATCACTTCCCCCCAACACATGTGTGAACATGCACACACACTCACACACACACACATTTCTCCTCAAACAGCAGATGTTGGTATGTTGTCACCCTGCTCAGTACCTTCTTTTCTAAGCAGCATCTTGGAGAAGATGGTGGGGTAGCCTCCTAAGCGTAGAGGGACATGCCAGGGATGCTCTGGAGACAGTGAGAGCAGCTGTCTACTGCCTTCTTCATTGCCTCCTGCTTCATGGTGCCTCCTGGAGGGTTGAGCTGCAGTGCCTGGTTCAGGCAGGAAGTTGGAGCCATCTGGAACCTGATTTCCAGTTGAGAACCGTGGCTTCAGTGGAGGACAGAAGATGACCAGATGGGACAGGCCAATTGCGGAGAAGTGGCACCTGATAGGCACAGAGGCAGGCAGGAAAATAGGTCTTCTTAGAGTGAGGGACAGGAGTCCAGTGGAGGAAAACATGCCTGGGAGGAAGGCTTTGGGGATGAGAAGTACCTGTGGAGAGCTCTCACTGTTTATAAAGGCTTCATACCAGTCCCTGCCTTTCCTTTGTGCCCTTTTCTTTCGGTTTCACTGGTGATCCTGATTCATCTCCCTCACCACCCACCTGCCAAACCTCCACCTGTTTGTCTCACCCTCCCATGTGGTTTGGAGATGCCCAGAAGGCAGGGCTGCTGCTAGCTAAGTAGTGTCACCAGAAGACCTGAGGCTCTTCTGCTCCAGGCACAGCTTCTCAGACTCCTCCACAGCCAACTGCCCTGGCCATCCAGCAGGGACTCAGGAAAGAGCACAGGCTTCAGAGGTTCAGAAGGCATGGGAAGAAACTGAGCTCTGATATGAAGCAACTTGGTGTTCTTAGATAACTCACTCACCTCCCTTAGCCTGCTTCTCCTCTGCCATGAAATGGAGATCACAGTCTCATCTTGCTCACAGGTGACTGCTGGGATCAAGTGACCACTGTTCCATTGTGTCAGGAGTTATACAAGTATGGTACCATCATTAGGGAGCAGGAGTAAACTCGTGTCTTCTCCATCACCTTGTCACCATGTGTTACTATAAAAGGTACTTAGAAACTGCTTTTGCTAAAAAGCACTGACTCTTCACTTGGGTCCACAAATTAAATAAAATCAAGACAAAAGTCTGACATCGCTGCCTCCATTTTGTCTTTGTCTCCTTTGTTCTGAACCATTCTTTTCTGCAGTTACCTTGGATTCTGGGGAGAACAAGACTGATGGGTAAACATCTTCATGACAAGGGAGCAAATCTTCCCCCAAGCAACTGCGATAAAGACTTCAACCACCCTGCAGAACCAGGACTGAGATTATAATCAATCAGGCCTCAATTTGACCACAATTGATTAACTATGCATATACCTCTCACTCCTTACCCCAACTCCTCCTCTAAACCTAAAACTCATGTCAGTACTCCAAAAATGGGCTAAAATGCTAACTTTCCTGTTGGGAAACAAAAGCCACAGTTTGACAAGATCGCATTCTGACAAGGTCGGAATCTACAGGTGCACCATGTCTCTATCACGGTGGGAAAGAACGCTAAACAGTTTCCCTTGACTAAAAAGAAGTTTATACTTAGTCAAGGACACTGGCAGTAAAAATACAGGATGGCAAAAACAGAAAGGTTGTAACTAGGTCAGAGTGTTTTGATGTTTAAATCTCTTCCTCTTTTGTGTAAAGCTTGCTGAGAAAAATAAAATTTTGCCAGTTGGTCATCAGCCTTCTGTCTCTCTCGATATGTGTTTTGTCATTCCCTTCCTGAGTGAGTGAGTCCTTTCGTGTGTCCTGTCTTGTTCATTCCTGCCCTGAGCCCTTTCGGGTCAAGGACCTCTGTGATCCCAACACTTTCCCTCTCCTCATGCCATGTTAGATATATAAGTCTCCTTTCTCTGCTCTTTACAACTACTCACATTGAGATGAATGGCTGAGCCTAGCCTACTGGGACCCAGAGCCAAGGCTTTGTCCTAAAACTCTGGCTACAGTACAGTTGAGCATCCCTAATCCTTCCCAAATTGAAAATATTTTGAGTGTTGACATGATACAAGTGGAAAATTTCATACCATGAAATTTTGTTTCATTCACAAAATTATTTAAAATATTGTATAAAATTACCTTCCAGCTATGTGTATAAGGTATACATGAATTTTGTGTTTAGACTTGGGTCCCTCTATAAGATACCTTATAATATATGTGCAAATACTCAAAAATGTGAAAAAACCTGAAATATGACACACTTCTAATTGGGGATAAGGGTTACTCAACCTATATAACACTTGCTGACAAAGTTAAATACTTGTTTATGAGAAATCAGTACATTTATAAGTCACCTATTTTCCCCAGATCTTAAAAAGGAGCAGATAGTAAAATAAGGGTGTGTTAGTCAGCTTTTTGTCACTATAACTTAGTACCTGAGGCAACTGACTTATGAAGAGGAAGGTTTATTTTGACCCATTGTTTTGGAGGGTCCAGTCTAAGATCAGGTGGACCCATTGCTTTGGGCCTCTGGTGAGGGCATGGATAGCAATAGTGGTGAGCTCATGGCAGAGAAAACTGCTCACCTCATGAGCCAGGGAGCAAGAAAGTGAGGAAAAAGGGGCCAGGGTCCCACAATCCCCTTCAATGGCACATCCCCATGACCTAAGGACCCATCTCTTAAAGAAACCACTGTCTCCCAATACCACCATCTTAGCAACCAAGCCTGCAATACAGAGACCTTTGGGAAAGACTCATCCAAACCATAGCAAAGAGTATTGGCTAGAAATGTTTTATTATTCAGAAAGACAAGAATTGAGAGAACATAGAAACATTCTCAACTTAGCTGAAATCCCAAGGAGGTAGAACACAGTTGAGAAGGCCAAAAACATCTTCCAGCTTGTCCTCAATTCATAGGCACTTGCAATTGGTAGCTGAAGAGCAGAACAGGCTAAAAAGAATAGATATGTGTGAACTGATGGTCCTTTACTCTAGGTGTGCATCAAATACCCAGAAGGCCTGGTTGAAACAGACTGCTTGGCCCCACTCCCAAGTTTCCGGTTCAGTAGTCTGGTCTTGAAGGCCTGGGAATTTGCATTTCTAAGTTTTCAGGTGAGTCAGTGCTGCTGATGGGGAAACCACCTTGAGGACAACTGAAGAAATCTATGCGCATGTCTCAAAATCTGTTCAAGTAACTTCATTTTAGAAATAAGCATGAATTGCTTAATTCTTTCATGATTTATTCTTTTTTTTTTCTTTATTCATATGTGCATACAATGGTTTGGGTCATTTCTCCCCCTTTCCCCCACCCCCTCTCCCCACCCCCTCCCTTCCCACCAGCCCCACCCCCTCCCTCTCCCCCACACCCACTAGATGCCCTGCAGAAACTATTTTGCACTTATCTCTAATTTTGTTGAAGAGAGAGTATAAGCAATAATAGGAAGGGACAAGGGTCTTTGCTAGTTGAGATAAGGATAGCTATACAGGGAGTTGACTCACATTGATTTCCTGTGCATGTGTGTTACCTTCTAGGTTAATTCTTCCTGATCTAACCTTTTCTGTAGTTCCTGGTCCCCTTCTCCATTTGGCCTCAGTTGCTTTTAAGGTATCTGCTTTAGTTTCTCTGCGTTGAGGGCAACAAATGCTAGCTAATTTTTTAGCTGTCTTACCTATCCTCATACCTCCCTTCTGTGCTCTCACTTTTATCTTGTGATCAAAGTCCAATCCCATTGTTGTGTTTGCCCTTGATCTAATGTCTGCATATGAGGGAGAACATACGATTTTTGGTCTTTTGGGCCAGGCTAACCTCACTCAGAATGATGTTCTCCAGTTCCATCCATTTACCAGTGAATGATAACATTTCGTTCTTCTTCAGGCTGCATAAGATTCCATTGTGTATAGATACCACATTATCTTTTTTTTTTCACTTTTTGTCATTTATTTTTACTTACACTGGACTTTTTAAAAAAATTTTATTATTCATATGTACATACAAGGCTTGGGTCATTTCTCCCCCCTGCCCCCACCCCCTCCCTTACCACCCACCGTGCCCCCTCCCTCTCCCCCCACCCCCTCAATACCCAGCAGAAACTATTTTGCCCTTATTTCTAATTTTGTTGTAGAGAGAGTATAAGCAATAACAGGAAGGAACAAGGGTTTTTGCTGGTTGAGATAAGGATAGCTATACAGGGAGTTGACTCACATTGATTTCCTGTGTGTGTGTGTTACTTTCTAGGTTAATTCTTTTTGATCTAACCTTTTCTCTAGTTGCTGGTCCCCTTTTCCTATTGGCCTCAGTTGCTTTTAAGGTATCTGCTTTAGTTTCTCTATGTTAGGGGCAACAAATGCTAGCTAGTTTTTTAGGTGTCTTGCCTATCCTCACCCCTCCCTTGTGTGCTCTCGCTTTTATCATGTGCTCAAAGTCCAATCCCATTGTTGTGTTTGCCCTTGACCTAAGTCCACATATGAGGGAGAACATACGATTTTTGGTCTTTTGGGCCAGGCTAACCTCACTCAGAATGATGTTCTCCAATTCCATCCATTTACCAGCGAATGATAACATTTCATTCTTCTTCATGGCTGCATAAAATTCCATTGTGTATAGATACCACATTTTCTTAATCCATTCGTCAGTGGTGGGGTATCTTGGCTGTTTCCATAACTTGGCTATTGTGAATAGTGCCACAATAAACATGGGTGTGCAGGTACCTCTGGAGTAACCTGTGTCACAGTCTTTTGGGTATATCCCCAAGAGTGGTATTGCTGGATGAAATGGTAGATCAATGTCTAGTTTTTTAAGTAGCCTCCAAATTTTTTTCCAGAGTGGTTGTACTAGTTTACGCTCCCACCAAAAGTGTAAGAGGGTTCCTTTTTCCCCACATCCTCGCCAACACCTGTTGTTGGTGGTGTTGCTAATGATGGCTATTCTAACAGGGGTGAGGTGGAATCTTAGTGTGGTTTTAATTTGCATTTCCTTTATTGCTAGAGATGGTGAGCATTTTTTCATGTGTTTTTTGGCCATTTGAATTTGTTCTTTTGAGAAAGTTCTGTTGAGTTCACTTGCCCATTTCTTTATTGGTTCATTAGTTTTGGGAGAGTTTAGTTTTTTAAGTTCCCTATATATTCTGGTTATCAGTCCTTTGTCTGATGTGTAGCTGGCAAATATTTTCTCCCACTCTGTGGGTGTTCTCTTCAGTTTAGAGACCATTTATTTTGTTGAGCAGAAGCTTTTTAATTTTATGAAGTCCCATTTATCTATGCTATCTCTTAGTTGCTGTGCTGCTGGGGTTCCATTGAGAAAGTTCTTATCTATACCTACTAACTCCAGAGTATGTCCTACTCTTTCCTGTATCAACTTTAGAGTTTGTGGTCTGATATTAAGATCCTTGATCTATTTTGAGTTAATATTGGTATATGGTGATATACATGGATCTAGTTTCAGTTTTTTGCAGGCAGCTAACCAGTTTTCCCAGCAGTTTTTGTTGAAGAGGTTGTCTTTTCTCCATCACATATTTTTAGTGCCTTTGTCAAAGACAAGTTGGTTATAGTTGTGTGGCTTCATATCTGGGTCCTCTATTCTGTTCCACTGGTCTTCATGTCTGTTTTTGTGCCAGTACCATGCTGTTTTTGTTGTTATTGCTTTGTAATATAGTTTGAAGTCAGGAATTGTGATACCTCCAGCATTATTCTTTTACCTGAGTCTTGCCTTGGCTATTTGTGGCCCCTTGTGTTTCCATATAAATGTAGCAGTAGATTTTTCAATCTCTTTAATGAATGTCATTGGAATTTTGATGGGAATTGCATTAAACATGTAGATAACTTTTGGGAGTATAGACATTTTTACTATGTTGATTCTACCAATCCATGAGCATGGGAGATCTCTTCACTTTCTACAGTCTTTCTCAATCTCTTTCTTCAGAAGTTTATAGTTTTCCTTGTAGAGGTTTACACCTAGGTATTGATTTTTTTTGAGGCTATTGTAAATGGAATTGTTTTCATACATTCTTTTTCCGTTTGTTCATTGTTAGTGTATAGAAATGCTAATGATTTTTCTATGTTGATTTTATATCCTGCTATCTTGCTGTAGCTATTGATGTTGTCTAGAAGCTTCTGAGTAGAGTTTTTTGGGTCTTTAAGGTATAGGATCATGTCGTCTGCAAATAGTGATATTTTGACAGTTTCTTTACCTATTTGTATTCCTTTTATTCCTTCTTCTTGCCTAATTGCTCTGGCTAGGAATTCCAGTACTATGTTGAATAGGAGTGGAGATAGTGGGCATCTTTGTCTGGTTCCTGATTTTAGAGGGAAGGGTTTCAGTTTTTCTCCATTAAGTATAATGCTGGTTGTAGGTTTGTCATTTGTAGTTTTTATAATGTTGAGGTACTTTCCTTCTATTCCTAGTTTTCTTAGATCTTTTATCATGAAATGGTATTGGATCTTATCAAAGGCTTTTTCTGCATCTATTGAGATGATCAAATGGTTTTTGTCTTTGCTTCTGTTAATGTGGTTTATTACGTTTATTGATTTCGTATGTTGAACCATTCCTGCATTACTGGGTTGAAGCCTACTTGGTCGTGGTGAGTAATCTTTTTGATGTGTTGTTGAATTCGGTTTGCCATTATTTTGTTGAGGATTTTTGCATCAATGTTCATTAAGGAGATTGGCCTATAGTTCTCCTTTTTGGAGGTGTCTTTGCCTGGTTTTGGGATAAGTGTAATTCTGGCTTCATAAAATGTGTTAGGCAGTTTTCCTTCCCTTTCTATTTCATGGAACAGTTTAAGGAGGGTTGGTATCAGTTCTTCTTTAAAGGTCTGATAGAATTCAGCAGAGAATCCATCAGGTCCTGGACTTTTCTCTTTGGGGAGACTCTTGATTGCTGCTTCAATTTCATTCTGTGTTATAGATCTATTCAGGGGATTAATTTCCTCTTGGTTCAGTTTTGGATGATCATATGTATCTAGAAATCTGTCCATTTCTTTAAGATTTTCAAATTTATTTGAATATAGGTTCTCAAAGTAGTCTCTGATGATTTCCTGGACTTCCATGGTGTTTGTTGTTATCTCCCCTTTTGCATTCCTGATTCTCCTAATTTGGATTTTTTCTCTCCTCATTTTAGTCAGGTTTGCCAGGGGTCTGTCGATCTTGTTTATTTTTTCATAGAACCAACAGGCTTTGTTTACTTAGAGTTCTCCTGGGCTCACCACTACTGCTACAAGCTTTCCCCTTTCCAAGCACACTGGGGGAGGTGACACTGCACCAGCTTTCTCAGGTCTGTGTGTTCATTTACAGTTCATATGGGAAGTGGGTCTTCCCCCCTCTCCTGTGGAGTTTTCCACCCACTGCCACTTTTACAAGCTTTCCTGTTCCTGGTTGCTGGTCGTGTGCCGCCACTCCTGCCTTCTCCAGCAGGCTTGTTTATTTACAGTTCCATGGGGGATCCCCCCCACCCCCCCGCTTCAGTGATCAGAGTGCCCCACCCTCTTTGCTATGTGTCTTTTTTTGGTTATTGCTTATTATTTAGGTTTTTTTTCTTTTTTCCCTTGGTGGAGGTTGGTCTGTCCAGGGGGCTATGCTGATCTGGCCCAGGGTTGTCTGTGGGAGTACTGCATGCTGATTAGCTCACCTTTCGGTCCGTGTCTTCCAAAGCTGTCTGGGCACTGGCGTCTGGCGGCGGCGTGGGAACCCTGCTGTTTTCTCCCTTTAACGTGAAGTGGAGATGCTATGCACAGGCTGGAGGTGTGGAGGAGTCAAAGTTTTGCCTCTTCTTGGTGGCTTTTCCTGTAAGGTGTATCTCCAGCATCTCTCCAAGATTTTACTTTAGGAGGCACGCTTTCTGCTTCCTCCCTCTAGCTGCCATCTTGGAATTCCTGTCATGATTTATTTTTGAATGACTTGGAGCAAGTTGCCTGACTTCTCTGATAGCCTTTTCATCTTCATTCCATAAATTAAGGAAAAAAGTATCTATATCCCAGGGCTGCCAAGAAATGGGAAATGGTATTCACAAAAATGGTAGTCAAAGTGCTAAATTCCTTTCTACTTCTTATAAATTAAAAAAATAATCTAAGGACCTTAGCAGAACTTCATCAAAGGTAGATTTTTTTCCTCCCACAGCACTGGGACTTGAACTCAGGATCCTGCCTTGTTAGCAAATGCCCTAGCACTTGAGCCACACCTACAGTCCTTTTTATTTTAGGTTATTTTTCAGATAGGATCTTGCTTTTTGCCAGGGCTACTTTGGGGCCTCAATCTATGCTTCTGCATAGCTGAGAGCACAAAAGAATGCCACTGTAGAAGGAAGGCAGGGAGGGGGAAGGGAGATAATGAGAGACAATGAGAAATAATGAATGCAACAATGAAACAAACAAACAAAAAACTGGATTTGAGGAATGTCAAGTAGCACCTGGGTGAAACCAGAGAAGGGCCACCTAGCCCTAGAGGTTAAAGTAGCTAATGACAAGCTGTACTCATACCCATTTCTGCCCCAGAGGTTAAAGCAACCAATGAAATAACATGCAATTATGTATGGGACAAGCTGTACCCTCCCTGTTTCTGTAACCTGCTCTAAATGGTATATTAGAAGGGCTCCATTTGTTCTTGGGGCTCAGCCTTTCTGCTTGAGTACACTGAGTCACTGCCAGCTTGCTTAATAAACTTGATTTCCAAAAGCTTTGGTGCCCTGTCTCTCTATCTGAGCCATCCTACAACATTTCTGGGGACTTGTCTGGGATTTGGAGGGCAGTGTTTTCACCTCCTTGTCACTGGCTCAGCATTTCCAGCCCACCAGGAGGGCCGTCCCTGCCAGGCACCACCAGACCATGTTGATCTAAGGGGAGGGAGACTTTCTCTTGGTGAACTGAGGAGGTGTGCTTTGGTTGCACAAAGGGACCCACACAGTCTCGGGAACCAACCTGGGAGCCCCTCATCAGACTGGTAAGAAACCAGGTCCAAATTCAGGCCTGCCTCAAGGAGGCAGAAAAGGAGTCTGATCAACTCTCAGTGAGACACCTAGTAACCACCTTTTGGTGGTTACTAAAACCATGAGACATGGGGTGAAACCATGTCTCTCAGGTTCAGGGAAAGGGGTGGAATTACTGTGCTGTGTGAGAGTGTGTGAAAGTACAAGCCTGAGATGCAGCCCAGCTGTGAAGTGAATGCAGAATCCTGATCTGTGGGTCTGTGGCGAATGCATATGGTCCAGGGTGAGTGCTAACAGGACCTCCAGACTGGGGTTTATATGGACTCACTGTGGCTAAGAGACATGAGACAAATGAAGCAAGTGGTAATATTTGTTTCCCCCCTGTGTGCTGGAGAGGAGAATCCCTTACCTCCTCTCCACGGCCCTTATACCTTCTGTTTTTGTCTCTGACTTCATGTCTGGGAACAGGAGGGATGGGAAGAGGTCAGAGTAAGAACACCCTCCTAGAGTGTATGCTTAAGAACTTTAAAAGGGGATTTAATGGAAATTACAGAGTCAAGCTGACTCCTGACAAGCTTAGGACCTTCTGTGAAATAGACCAGCCTGCTTTTGGTGTAGGATGGCCCTCAGAGGGGTCATTAGATAAGGTCATAGTCAATAGAGTTTTTGAAGTGGTTGTAGGGGCACCTGGAACACCCAAATGTTTCCTTATATTGGCTGCTGGCAGGATGCAGTCCTCAGTCGGCTCACATGGCTAAAGCCCCACCTAGAGAAAGCATGTGGGTCATAGTAGCCAGGGTAGCAGCAGCTTCAAAGTGCAGGGGAAAATGTAAAAAGCCAGAGAAACCCATATTAGCAGGGGACCCCAAGGAGACCTTGCCTCCTTATGTGCCACTGTACCCATCCCCTTTTGCCCCTTCACCTCCACCCTTGGACAGGGAAGCAACATCAGATGGGGAAGCCCCAGCAGCAAATATGCCTACAAGGACAGGCCCAGGAGTCCTTGAAACTGCAACAACCCCACCTTCCTCAGGCCCCATGAACCTCATGCTCACTCTGAGCCCACAAATCCTCACTCCACAACTCCCTGTGAAACTGGCCCCTAGGTTGAACCAGGAACATTTGAATAGTCCCAATATGGACCTAGCCTCTCCCCCAGAACCCACTGCCTTGCAGATGCTCTTGAGAGAGGTCCAGGGCCCAATATATTATGACCAGCATGGTCAGATACAAGGAGAAAGGTGGACATTTGTGTACCATCCCTTTACCACCACAGACCTCCTAAATTGGAAGCACCACACCCTCTCCTTCACAGAAAAACCTCAGGCTCTGATTGATCTAGTGCAGCCCATCATCCAAACTCATAAGCCCACCTGGACAGACTGCCAACAGCTTCTTCTGATTCTATTTAATACTGAGGAGCGATGCCTTATAACCTTGGCAGTGCTAAAGTGGCTGGAAGATCGTGCATAGGGCACCCAAACCTATGCTCAGGGCCATTTCCCCAAGGAGGAACCCCATTGGTACCCTAATGATGACCAAGATTACTAGTGGTTTGAATGGTATCAGGAGGCATTATTAGGAGGCATGAAGGAAAGAGGAAAAAAAGCACAAACATGAGTAAGACAACAGTTCTCCAAGGGCCAGACGAGAACCCTGGCCAGTTTTATGCACAGCTATGTGAGGCCTTCCACCTGTACACCCCTTCTGACCCAGAGGCAGCCAAACACCAGAGGATGATTAGTGCAGCATTTGTCAGCCAAGCACAGGGGGACACAAAGTGAAAATTACAAAAGCTTGAGGGGTTTGCTGGTATGAATGCCAGCCATCTTCTGGAGGTGGCCACAAAAGTCTTTGTCAATCAAGATCAGGAGGCCAAATGGGAGGCTGATAGAAAGATGAAAAGAAAGGTGGACCTACTTACTGTGGCTCTAGATGATCAGTTGGGTGGGCACTGGCATGCAGGCCATGGCAGAAGAAGAGGCAATTCCCGTGGACAGTGGTCAGCACACCCATAATGGCCTCACCCTAGAGAGGAACTAAGGTGAAACCAGTGAGCTTACTGTCAACAGGAATGATACTGGAAAAATGACTGTTTCCAACAGCCCAGGGGCCCCCAGAAAGTCCCCCAGACCAGAGGCAGAGGCCAAGTTGTTGAAGGAAAGTATCAGCCTGCTCAGGGGAGAAGCAACCCCTGAAAGGAAGACATCATCAGGCTAGCCACTTTTGAGGATTATGAGGAAGACTAGGATGGGCTCCATTCTACTGGGCCCCCAGGAGCCTATGGTCCAAATGATGATAGGGGGCTAACCCACTGACCTAATGATGGACAGTGGTGTGGTCCATTCAGTTGTAACCCAAACTGTGGGCCCTCTCTCACACAGACATGCAACCATTGTTGGGGCCATGGGAGATTAGACTCACCGCCCCTTTCTTGTATCCAGAAAATGTAATCTTGGAAAGCAAGAAGTAAGGCATGAGTTCCTCTACCTTCCTGATTGCCCTGTGGCCTTGAAGGGAAGAGACTTGCACAAACTAAGGTCACAGATAACTTCTGACTCTGATGGCACAGCAACCTTAAAGATGAAAGGGCCTGAAGCCAATATTCTAACTCTCATTGTTGTGCAGGAAGAGGAATGGCTACTCTGTGCCTCTAAAGAAGAGATTCCTGAGATGTCTGAGCTTCCCTTTAAGATTCCAGAAGTATGGGCTGAGGACAACCCCTACAAACTGGCTCAGAACATACCTCTCTTGGTGGTAGAATTAAAGCCAGGAGCCATTCTTGTTAGCCAAAGGCAGTACTACATTCCTTGCAAGGCCCAGATTTGGATCCAAAAGCATCTTGACAGACTTCTAAAGTATGGGGTCCTCCAACCTTGTCAGTCTCCCTGGAACACTCCCTTGCTTCCTGTCCAAAAACCAGGGACTGAAGACTTTAGGCCAGTCCAGGACCTTCATACAACCAACTCAGCAACCATCACTTTACACCGTGTAGTCCCAAACCATACACGTTTTTGGGCCTTATCCCAGCTGAGGCAAAGTACTTTACCTGCATGGACCTTAAGGATGCATTTTTCTGCATCTGCCTGGCCCACAGGGCCAACCCATCTTTGCCTTCCAATGGGAAAGTTCTTGTACTGGAGAAAAGGGACAATTGACTTGGACCCAGTTGCCACAAGGCTTCAAAAAACTCTCTCACTATCTTTGGAACTGCCCTGGTGTCCAACCTAAAGGCTTTCTCAGCTGACCAGCATGGCTGCACACTCCTCCAGTAGATAGATGATCTTCTGTTGGCTGGACCAACTCAGGAGGATTGTATATAAGGAACTCACCCTCCTTCTCTTCCTTTTGTGGAAGGCAGGATATAAGGTTTCCCAAAAGAAAGCTCAGATTTGCCAGGATACTGTCAAATATCTCGGGTTTCACCTGTCACAAGGACAATGTAGACTGGGCCCTGAGAGGAAACAGGCCATCTGCTTCATGATGGCCCCCAAACCCATCAACAGATTAGAGAATTTCTAGGGGCTGCAGGTTTCTGCCAGATCTGGATCCCCAATTACACTCTCTTGGCAAAACCCCTTTATGAAGCCACAAAGTGCGGAGAACGGGAACCCATGATATGGGGAGAGGAGCAAGAAAAACCCTTTGAAGAAATTAAAAGGGCACTCACAAATGCCCCTGCTCTAGGGCGTCTTTCAACATGAAAGACTGGGGACAGATGGAGGCGTCTTGATCCAGCTGTTCAGTTCTTGGCACCGCCTGGTGGCCTATTTATCAAAGCAACTTGATGCAGTATCCCGAGGCTGGCTGTCCTGCCTGTACACCCTGGTGGCTACTGCTGTCTTGATGGCTGAAGCAGACAAACTTACTTTGGGACAAGAACTCATAGTCTGAGTTTCCCACTCTGTTTTGACTCTTATGTAACATAAAGGAAATTATTGGCTGACAAATTCCCAAGTGGTCAGCTATCAAAGCATATATGCAAAAACCCACGTATCTCACTAGAGGTTAAGACTGTAAACCTGGCCACCTATTGCCTGTTGATTCAGAACCCCCGAGCATGACTGATTAGAGGTTATGGATGAGGTGTTCTTCAGCTGGCCAGACTTGACTGATCAGTCCATCAGTCATCTGGGCATTGAGTATTTCACAGCTGGCAGCAGCTTTGTCCAGGACAACACATGTTTTGCCAGATATGCAGTAGTGACTCGATGCTGTCATTGAAGCACGTCCCCTGCCAGTCAGGACCTCTGCACAAAAAGCTGAGTTCATTGCTCTCATGCAGGTGCTCCATCTCCCTGCAGGAGTGCAGGTAAACATCTATACAGACTCTAAATATGCCTGTACTCCCATTCATGTCCATGGAGCCCTCTATGAAGAAAGAGGGCTCATTAACTCAGAAGGAAATAATGTTAAGTATGGACAAGAAATTCTGGAATTGCTAGAAGCTGTATGGGCCCCTAACTGAGTAGTGGTCATGCACTGCCAAGGGCACCAGAAGGGAGAGACAACAGCTGTTCGGAGAAACCAAATAAGCAGCTTTCACAGGAGGACAAACTTCAACTTCATGGACAGCTGCCTTATTCCCATTCCCTTTATCTAAATGGGACCCACGGTACACACCACAAGAACAGGCTTGCTTTAAAACTGAGGAGGGAAGTTTTCTACTGGGTGGATGGTGGAAGTTTGCCAATGGCTGTGCTACAATTCCAGAATTGCTAGCTCCCACGTTTGTCAAGCAATTCCATGAAGGAACTCACTCAGGGTGAACAGCTCTCAAGACCACCTTGGCCAGCATGCTTTTGTTCCCGAGCTCTCCAGCATATAAGACAGTATGTGAAAGGTGTAGTCTGTGTGCCAAAAACAATCCCTGACAAGGGCCAAGGGTGCCACCCCAAGTACAAAGTGTTGGAGGAACTCCTTATGAAAACCTGATTGTGGACTTCACTGAGATGCCATGGGCCAGGGGATGTACATATTTGCTGGTGTTTGTTTGTACCTTCTCAGGATGTATGAAAGCCTTCTCCACTTGGACTGAGAAAGCCCAAGATGTGGCCAGGTGCCTGTTAAAGGAAATCATCCGTTGATTCGGAATACCTGTCTCTATTGGTCAGACAATGGGCTGGCCTTCGTGGCTGAGGTGGTAGGGTTGATGGCTAAGGGCTTAGGAATAACTTGGAAGCTACACATGGCTTACCGTCCCCAGAGTTCAGGGAAAGTAGAATGTATGAACACGTATTAACATTACTCTAAAATTGTAATTGGGAAAACTATGCCAGGAGACCCACTTACAGTGGGATCAGTTACTGCCCATAGCCTTGCTCAAGATTAGGTCTAGCCCCCTAAACAGACAGGTCTCTCCCCTTTTGAAATTCTTTTTGGGTGTCTACCCGCTTCAGTCAAGGATCTTGAGGGGCCCTTAAGGAAATGGGTGACCTCAGCCTGAGACAGCAAATGCAGGCTCTTGGGGTGACTCTCTCAAAAATCAATGACTGTGTAAGAAAGAGACTGGCAACTCCCACACATCCTTATAAACCAGAGGGTGCTTTTGGGTAAAGGAATGGAATGTTCAACCGCTAAATCTCCCTGGAGGGGCCATTTTGTTGTTTTTTTTATCTACCCCCACCACGGTTAAGGGAGCAGAGATCATTCCCTGGATCTACCACAGCTGAGTGAAGCCAGCTTCCCTCAAGTGGGAGTGCATCCTTGACCCAGCCTCGCTGTGCAAGATCACCCTCAGGAATGCCCGCACCCTTCCCCAGCAGCACCCTACTTCCCAGGAGACAACAGGAGACCATGAATGGCGAAACACCAGCCTTGCTTTAGTCAGTCCGGAAACTGACTAGTCTATGCATGGCAGAAGCTTGAGAAGTCCCCCATCTTGCCTATGAGGAAGAGTCCCTTTCGTGTTTTCTTCTTGCTAATCTTGGTCAGTTTTCTACCCTGTGATCCCCAGGCCTGGGACTGTGACTCAGGTGTGTGCACTACCCAAGTGGGAAGTGTTGTTATCAAAACTCTGGTTTTCCAAACTTACATTCTTGTGCAGGCATGGTTTTTGGGTCATGCACCCACAACCACACCACCTATGAGGTGTGCTCTCATGATGGTCATCTATCACCCTTGGGAGCAATGGTTAGAGGTCTGAAGCTTCACCAGCACCCGGGAGATCATTAGCTGAACATAGGTTTACAACCGCAGAAGGTCAATATCTATATACTTCGATGTGTATATAGGCCTAGCCTGGGCGAAACTTGTATGTCAAATGATAAGTATATGTGCCGGGAAGACAGCTGCTCATGTAATGACTGTGAAAACATAAACCCCTGGATCAAGATGATGCTCTTTGACCCAGAAGAGGGTCTGCGCATCAAAGAAGGGAATGTGGCAGGAAGGCAGGGAGGGGGAAGGGAGATAATGAGAGATAATGAGTGCAACAGTGAAACAAACAAACAAACAAACAAAAACCCCGGATTTGAGGAATGTCAAGTAGCACCTGGGGCGAGACCAGAGCAGGGTCACCTCACCCCAGAGGTTAAAATAGTCAATGACAAGTTGTACTCCACCCCCCATTTCTGTAAACCACTCTAAATGCTATATAAGGAAAGCCCCCTTTGTTCTCGGGGCCCAGCCTTTGGATTGCTGAGTTGCTGCCAGCTTGCTTAATAAACTTGCTTCCCGAAAGCCTTGGTGCCCTGTCTCTGTCTGAGCTGTCTTACAACACCACCACACCTAAGTTATTCGTTGAAATGGGTTTCTCTAATTTTTTGCCTTGAACCACCATCCTCCTGATCTCTGCCTTCCAGATAGCTGGAATGACAAGTGTGAAGCACTATGCCCAGCAGTAAAGGTGGATCTAAAGACAGATAGAGGACCCAGAGTCTCTAATTGTCTGGTCAGCCGAATCTATTTAAAGTTCTTATTTGTGCCTAAGGAGAAACAGAAATCATGAAGCACTCCGTGGGATGGTTGTCCAGTTTATACTTATCGAGGTCCATAGAATTATGTTGTGACTTTTGTAGCTTTTTACAGTGTCTGGCTGTCTGTTTAGTATTGATCTGTTGGTTAAAAGTACAGAAGTGATCACTGATGTTTTGTAAATAAAGGCTTATAGAACTGGTCTCTGAGAGACTTGGTCTCCTGTGGAGACTCCAATCTCACCCTTGTATTTTATAGATGAGGAAACTAAGTCCCAGAATAGTTAAGTGAGATAACCAAAAATCTCTTGTAAAAGCAGAACTAAGCCCAAGTTGAAAAGTAGAGGAACAAATAATGCATCCCAAGACTTTGACCGTCTGGGATGAGTTTTGCTCCCCTAAGATGGGGAGCAAGAAACTGTAGCGTCCGTGTGGATGGCTTGAAGAACAGGTTAAGAAGCATGTAAGCAGAAGAAACGAGAAAGAAAGGAGGAAAGAAAGACAGAAGAGGAGGCAAAAGAGACGGTAGACCAAGATGAGAAGGGAGAAGACCTAGAAAGATATCTCCTCCCCTGGACCTTAACCCCATCCCCCACTAAGGTTCAGAATGGGATCTGGTCCTGACCAGTATTATCTGTGACTGTTGAGAGAATTTTGACACCCCCCCCCAAAAAAAGAAAACTAATACAGGACATAAGAACAGTGAAATTAACAATACGGTAGTCCCCACCCCCCATCCATGAAGTCCATTTCCACAGTTTGAGTTACCGTGGTCAAACCACAGTCCAAAATATTAAACGGAAAATTTCACAAAGACATAATTTATTAGTTTTAAATTGCGCACATTCTGAACAGCATGATGAAATCTCATGCCACCCCTGTAGGTCCCGCCCAGGACATGAATCCTCCTTTGAACTAGCATATTTACACCGCAGTGTATGGTATATACTACCTGCCCAGAAGACAGCTCGGTTTTCAGTTTAGCTGTCCCAGTGTCACAGTGCTTGTGCACAAGTAACCTTTATTTTATTTAATGCTGGTCCCAAAGTACAAGAATAGTGATGCTGGCAATTCAGATATAACAAAGAGAATCCATAAACTGCTTCCTCTTGATGAAAAGGTGGAAGTTCCGGACTTTAATAAGGAAAAAAATAGTCGTATGTTGAGGTTGCTAAGATCTATAGTAAGAACATCTAGCTATAAAACAAGAAAAAAGAAATTCATGCTAGTTTTGTTGTTGTACCTTAAACTATAAAAGTTATAGTCACAGTGTGTGCTAAGTGCTTAGTTAGGATGGAAAAGAAATTAAATTTGAGGGCACAAGACATGAAGAGAAACACATTCTGGCTGATGGCAATTGGGCTCAGCACCATCCACAGTCACATCCCTTCGGGTCTCAGAATGCAACTTCCACAGATCAGAAAGGACTACTACATCACCAAGTGCAACCACTGGTCAATTAAGAGTAAGCAAAATCACCAATAAGCAGATCCGATGCTTTGGGGGTTATTGCTCAGTTCTATACTTAAGTAATTAATGTGACAAATATGCCAGTTGCATGGAGCTAGGCATCCTGATCTTCCCCCAGAAAAAGCTGAATGAACATCTGCTCACAGGACTCCTAAGCCACTCCCCACCTCCCACCTCACCTGCCTTCTCCAAGCTTCCAGGGCCTTGCCTGAATTTCCAGCTGTGAGGACAGGAGTGGCATGGCAGAGTTTAGATACACAAACCAACGTTTTGCCCTACATACACAAAGCCTGGAGCATCCTGTGGGAGAATAAAATTTCACTTCAAAATTAGGCTTTGGATTGACTGAATGGGAAATAGAGAAGAAGGAGGAGCAGGAGAAAAGCAAGGTGGGTCTGAAGAAAGAATGATAAGGGTTTTATGTAAACTTCTCGAAAACATGTTCCAGTCTGAAAAGACTACAGTGAGATCCTCTAGCTGAAAGCCACTGAGGTACATAAGGGGTTAGCCTCAGTTTGGTTGATTTTTGAAAAATTTTTTTCTTTTTTGGAAGTACTGGGGTTTGAACTCAAGGCCTCACAATTGTTAGGCAGGTACTCTACCACTTGAGCCACTCCACCAGCCCTCTTTTTTTTTTTTTTTTTGGTGGCACTGGGTTTTGAACTCAGGGCCTCATGTTTGCCAGGCTGGCACTCTTACCATTTGAACCACTCTGCCAGCCTTGAAAATTATTTTTTCATAGGCTTTTTCATTGTTGTGACCTGAGAGAAACAACATAAAGGAAGAAAGATTTATTTTGGGTCATGGTTTCAGAGGTTCAGTCCATGCTTGCCAGCTCTGTTGTTTCTGGGCTGTGGAGAGACAGAACACCATGGCAGAGGTTGTGCAGGAGCCGAGTTGCTTACTTTATGTCACCCAGGAAGCAGGCAGAGACAGGAAGGGGCCAGAGACAAAATATCCTTCAAAGGCACATCCCAGTGACCTACTTCCTCCAACTGGCCCCCACCTCCTGAAGTTTTCACCACCTCTCAAACAGCACCACCAGCTAGAGACACAGGCCTCAGATATGTCGTGAGAATATGTGAGCCCATGCGAGGGGCACTTTATATTAAAATAAAATAGAGACAAAAAATCCCACAAGTTACTGCACACACATGCACACACACACACACACACACACAATCTCTTTTCAGATAATCATTAGGGTCACTACTTAAATTATTACTTTGAGGAAAAGAATTTCAACCTTAAATGACTAAACCATTGCTATACTGACCCTAGGTGGTCCTTAAGAAAAGGAAAAGGAGAGAAACACAGAGAGAAATTTGCAACCTTTACAAGCAGCAGGCCTTTATTAGGGAGAAAAGACCTGACAAGGGCACTTGGCAGTCAGAGTAACACTCTGAGAGGGAAGAGAGCACACCTTTCTTATAGGCTGGGGTTTTTAACGCTGTGGCGAGAAAGAGGGAGGTTGAAGGGAGATGGGCGTTAGGTGAGGTGGCTGGGAAGGAGGATGGGGAGGTATTGGTGAGAATGGGCAGCTTTGCATGCTGTTTTTCTCTGGCTCTCTTATTGGAGGTAGCCATGTTTGAATTATTTCAGTGTTTCTTGACATTCCAGCTCTTTCCCTCATCTTTTCCAGATCCTAGTATTTCTGGGAGATGGTGGTAGGATTTTCTCAACAAGACTACTGAGCAAGCCAGAAATGGAGATACAAATTAAGCATGTCCACAAAGTCTATATAGCAAGCTCTCTATCTGAGCCATTCAGTCTGTGTCCTGCATGTGGATATCCACTGTGTATAATACAGAGAACCTTCCCTGCAATGGCCTCCTGCTCTGCCACCAAGATGTCTAATGACAGGTACAGAGGAAGGGAGTTAGTGCCAAAATCCAAGGGCTTTAGATAAGCTGGAAATGTGCAAGACCTGAAGTAATGGGGTGGAGCAGTGGCCTCCAAGTGGAGGCTATTAGCTGGAGGGTTGGAGGACGTTAGCTAAAGGGATGACGAGCACTCTGTCACTGAAGATGGCCTGAGAAAAATGCAGAAGTAGAAGCAGTGCACCTAGACACAGCAATGAGGAATCCATTCATTACTGTTTTGAATAGTTGATGCCCATTCAGTACTTCACATATGAATGATTTTCACTTCAATCTAAATCAGTATCTTGTGTTCAAAAGACACAGCTAGTTTTCTTCTGGGTTACCCTAGCACAGTGGATGGTACCTTGTAAATGCCGCACGTGTTGAATCCATTTGATTTGCAGGTGTTCATTTCAAAAACATGTCAAGCAGTTGAAAAGTGCCTATGGTTTGAATGTGTCTTCCAGAAAGCATATGATAGAAACTTAAAACCCAGTGTAACGATGTTGGGTATGGGGTCTAATGGGAGGTGTTTAAGTCACA
Organism: Castor canadensis; assembly: GCF_047511655.1. Lineage (NCBI taxonomy): Eukaryota > Metazoa > Chordata > Mammalia > Rodentia > Castoridae > Castor > Castor canadensis. The sequence continues at coordinate 52,882,941 of NC_133396.1, read as the reverse complement.
AAGGGCGACACAATCATGAATGCACTAATGCCATTATAAAAAGGCTTGAGGCCACAAGTTTAATCTCTTGAAAGTGCTCTCTTGCCCTTCCCTCTTCCACCCTGGGACAGGGCATTAAGGAGGCCGTTACCAGATGTAAACCATGTGACCTCGGACTTCCTAGCCCCCAGAAATTTAAAAAGTAAACTTATTTTTCTTTATAACTTAACCTAGTCTGTGGTATTCTGTTATAACAACACAAAACCCAGGCAAAGTGCCTAAGTGGCCAATGACCATGGCCATGGCCTTGGCTGAGTGAATATTGATATCTCATTATTTCATCATGAATCTTGGGAGATTGTAGGAATTTATTCACAATTCTTAAGATTCCTGGAAGAGAATGCCCTATGCACTTGAATTTCCAAAAGTTGAGGCAAAAATAAATCAGGTGGTGCTAAAATTATATTCTGACTGGTCTAGTAATGGAGCAAAATGATCTGGCACCCGAGTTCCTGATGAATTCAGGTTCATTTTGGGTTTCAATTTTTAGCCAAGTCTACCCAATGGAAGAGCACATAAAGGAGGGTAAACACAAATGCATGTCACACACTTCCACAGCTTGGAGAAAATGCCAGTAAATATAACATAGGCCTTTTTCACTCTTTTTTTTTCCCTTTCCTTATTATTTATCTGTTTTAGCCAATTTTTAGTTTTCAGACAAAAAGAAAAAGGAAAATGATATATGTCCATCATTTGAGGCAGTAACAGAAAGAAAGCAATATGCCCAAGAGTTCATTTTGATCTGTTTTGTCAAAAAGGGCCTTGAATTTGAAAACGGAAAGACAAAAAGATCTAACAGGGAAATGAAATTCAAGCCAGGCAAGGAGACACCCAAATGGTTCTTTTGTGTGTGTGTGTGTGTGTGGTACTGAGGTTTGAACTCAGAGCCTTATTCTTGCTAGGCAGGCACTCTACCACTTGAGCTACTCCACCAGCGCCCAAATGGTTCTTTTTATAGGAACTACAGTATTCCGTCCTAATCAAATTACATCTCAAGACACCAACACAATTTACCTATATGACTACAGATCAAGCAGGAATCGTTGAGGAATTAGAGAGAATGGTAGAGAATGAAGGCAGACAAAAATATCCTTGACTTTTCAAAAAGAAAAATAAGATAGACCTTGGGAGTGTCAGGCTAGTAAACATGGCATTAATCCACAGCAGAATTCTAAAATTATCTATAAAATATCCCATGAAATTAAGAAAATGGCAAGTACCAATGATCCACAAGTTCAATAAATCTCAAAATAGCTGAAAGGATTTTAAATGTTCTCACTCTAGGGCTGGAGGTGTGGCTCAAGTGGTAGAGCATCTGCCTAGCAAGCACAAAGTTCTGCGTTCGAACCCCAGTACTGCCAAAAAAATTTTTTTTCTCACTCCAGAGAAATAAATACTTAGGTGGTAGATATGCTAATTATTCTTATTTGATCATTATACATTGTATAGCATATTAAAATATCACCTCTGTACCCATAAGTATGCACAATTATGTGTCAATTTATATAAAAATTTTTAAAAGAAACTTTAAAAAAGAAGCAAACAAACAAAAAAAACAAGGCAAGCCAAGCTGATATCATTTCCTCTTTTGAAAGCATTATTTGACAGATAGCTCAAAGAAATTCAGATATGGCATATGTTGATTTCTGCCACTGAAAAGGTAATAATGAAGGCATGATCAGTGGAGTGAGGTGGAAAAGGTGCAGGGCTATACCATGTACAATTCTACCAAAGAATAACTTGTATACAACTAAACCCAGAAGGTATTGGCCTATTGCTACAAGATTCTGGATTTGGCCTCACCCCAATCAATGTATTTATTAACAAGGTTCAGACTTAAAAATAAAAGGTGACATTAGGCTAGGAAGGAGAGCTAACATACTGGATGCAGAATCATGAGTTTAAAGTATCTCAGCACACAGCAATGAGGTAAGGAAATTAAAGTAAAACATTTAAATCCTGTACTGCATAAATCATCATATACAAACACAGAGTCTCTGGAAACAAGTCAAGTAATGCTAAAGTAATATACTGTTGAGATAGGATAACCAAACTGGTTGAACAGGAAGAGATTTGCCTTGACACGGGTCACAGGAAAAGACCCAGAAATAATATTTCTGGTAACTCCCACAGGGCTTCAGGATTATGTCCTCAGAAATACATTTAAAGACAGTTTGTCATTTGCCTAAAGGCTTGATGGGTGTTTGTCTTTAAACCTCAGGAGATTACTTATCAAAAGGAGGATGAATAATCAAGGTGTTGGGGGTGGGGGGACTGGGAACCATGAAGGAAAGTAGGTGACTTTAAAAGAGGATGAGACCCCCTTCCCAGAGGTCACAGAAGCTAAAACTTGTCTCCGTTAAGGCAGTTGTTCCCACTTCACTGTCCAAAACCAGAACAAGCTACATGGGAGGTGGTGAACTCTTGGCCAGTGCATGGCTGGATGGGTGAACCAGAACGGTACATGCAAAATGATATGACAACTCTTAGGAGGAGATGGTTAAAGGCACTGCTTCACAGCTATGTAATTCACCGTGTGGTTTATTCCCTTTTATACAACATTCATTATCTAATGAGGAAGGCAATATATTGTGTTGATCAAAAGTTCAGTAACAGCTCACCCAGATTTGCCCTTCACTTAGTTAGCTTGCCACCCTGGACTGCCCTGGACCACAGGCTCCCCATCTGCAAAATGAGGTTTGGTGAGAGGATTGACTTAATACACAGGAAGCACTCAGGGTCTGTCACATAGGAAATGCACAACAAAGTTTACAATGTGTTCAGGTTTCCTCTGCAATCCTTTTAGTTCCCTGAGAGATCTTGGTTCCTAATCTTGGGCAGAGCATGTTGCTAGCCTGAACAGAGATAAGAGTATCATTAGAAGCTCATGGGGGGGACTTTGGTGCCTTAGAATTACTGCAAACACACAGACAACAGTGCTGCCTGCAGCAATGAAGGACAGCTGGACAGCTAAAGCCAGCTACCAATGGTAGCTATTTCTGCCTCCAAGTCAGTCTTAAAATGCAAGTTGCTGCCCCATTGTCACAGTTAGCAAAGGCCTGGGATGTGGGTCCTGGAGTCTAGGGAGCAGCCTCCACCGAGGGTGGTGCTGGTTTCTCAGGTTCCTCTCCCACCGAGGGTGGTGCTGGTTTCTCAGGTTCCTCTCCCAGATCCATAATCCGGATGGCATTTTCTTTCTTGGAAAGCCAGAAGGCAGCATAGACTGGCTCTGAGAACTTGCAGTCAAACTTGTGAACCAGAGTCATGGCATCATACTCTACACCGTAGAAGGAAAGGCTCTCTCCTGGGAAGTCAATGTAAATCCCAAGCCTCCGGAAAGCACCAGCTTTGAGTGGTGTCTCAGTGTCACTATGCCAGGCTGTGAACTCCTTTCCATTCCAGTGGAGGCTCCAGGAGAAGTTGTTTCCGGAAATGCAACTGTTGCGTCCCTCCCCTTTCCGGTCAATGCCTTTGCAGGTCAGGCCAACATAGGTACCTGCCCCAGAGATCTCTACCTCAAAATAGTACTTGTGTAGGTACAGACTCTGTTGGGACAGCACCTGCCGCCAGTGCACGAACCTGCTGGGGAGGTCTGGGTAGGGATGCTCCCAGGGTGTGGTGTTCGTGACCTTGCGGTTGTCCTCCTGCAGCCGGAGATACCTGTGTGCTGTGTCTGGGTCAAATGTGATGTCACACGCATCTGAGGAAATACAGAATGCAGGAGAGTTGTTCAGGAACTGACAGCTGATTCAGATAGAACACTCTAAGCCCAGCTGGCCTCCAAGGCACGCATGAGAAAACACCATCTCCCTGTTCTATTTGCCCAGCCACTGCTCCTCTAGGAAAAGAGGTGAGCAGAGAACAGACCACCAGTCACTGCACTTCTCTCCTTTCTGAAGCTCAGACTGATCGATGTCTATTGTGTACTTGGTGAACCGAAACAAGTAAATTAATTTACTTATCTGTTCACTCATTCATTCAACAAATATGTATTGGAAGCCAGGCACTATTCTACACTGTGCTGTCATGGGTTTGGGGTATAGATACTCATATACCACATTTGATCCATTCTTTTTATCTTTTTCTTTTCTGGGGGGAGGAGAGGCAGTACTGGGGTTTGGGCTCAGGGCCTCAGGCTTGATAGGCAAGCACTTTACCACTTAAGCCACACCTCAAGTCCTTTTTGCTTTAGTTATTTTTTAGATAGGATCTAACAACTTTTTGCCCAAGGTAGCCTCAAACTTCAATCTTCTTTATCTCTGCCTTCCATGGAGCTGGGATTACAGGTGTGAGCCACTGTGCTCTGCCTATTTATTCATATTTTAAATGTTCGATCAGTATTTAGCATGGTAAACTCTTAAACATTACCCCAAACACATTCTCTACCCCAAACACATTCTCTATCCAATCCCAAGGAATAATAGCACCTCCATGCACACAGCTGCTTAGGTCAAGATCCAAAGCAGTTTTAATATTTCTTTTTACCTTCATTCTTGCCCTCCATCCCTCCCTACATACAGACATCAGAAAGTCCTACAGGTTCTGCCCACTTCTCTCCAGCCTACTTCTGTAACTTCCATCTAAACCATAAGGAAATTTTGTCTGCACTAGTGCAATAGGCTCTTTACTTATTGTCTATAATATTGTATTTCAAAAGATAATATTCTGAATATTATCATTCAGAATAATATTCAACAGAGAAAAGTTAATATGTGTAAAAACACCTAATTGCAAAAGAAGATGAATTATAATTGGACATGTTTAATTTTCAGTTTAATGTTAAGAATAAAGGGTACTTGGGTTCTTGTGTTGATTATGTCTGCTAGTAAAATATAAATGAGCTACTGTCAGGAAGTAGGACAGAATAAAGGAGACGGTGTGAAGTCAAGAAATCCTGAAAAAAAAAATAGCAAGAATAGAAGACAGTGATTGACACCCAAAACCCCACACAGTAACCAAAGAAAAAGAGGGTCCAAGAATTCATCAGCCAGGGGTCACCCCCAGAAAACAAGGAGCAGGATTCAACAGCATGGTCCAAAAAGATGTCATAAAAAGGAGCGCTGATTACACCAGTGGTCTTTCCTGTGCTAGAAGGTGAAACCTCTTGGACTTATTAACTATCATGAAGTATTCTTTTAAACTGACAAGCCAAAATTGTATATACATTTGTGGTAAACAGCATGGTGTTTTGAAATAATGTGGAATGGTTACTTCAAGCTAATTAACACATGTATTCCTCATGTGCATTCCATATTTTTTGTGGTGGAAACCCTTAAAATCTATACTGTTAACATTTTTCAAGTGTATTACCAACCACAGTCATCATGTTACACAATAGATGTCTTGAACCAAAATACAGTGCTTTTTAAAATGCCAACAAACCGGGTCGATAGCATATAATAATAGCACAATGGGATCTGCTCAAGCCAGACTTAAAAAGGAACCATTTGGTAACTGGCCAGGACTCCTCCAAGTGTTCCTGGATTGAACTTTGGCCCAGAAAAAAGGACAATGGTAGAACAAATGATGAAAGCTGCATAAATTCTGAAGCTTAGTCAAAAGCACTGCAGCAGTGTTAACTTGCTGGGTTTGATCAACGTGCTATAGTTATGTAACGTGTTAACCTTTGGAGAAGCCGACTGAAAGATGTGCAGGACTTCTGTGTCCAGTTTTTGCAAGTTTTAAATGACTTCAGAAAGAAATGTTTTAATTAAAAATGTAAAAGTATGTCACTTAGAGCTAGATAAGAGGCTGTGACAACCTGAATCTTCTGCAAGATACGGTGCCTCTTGCTTCAGGAAGCATTCCCTGACATTGGCAACTGGGGGAGGGGAGGCCATTCACAACTTACATTGGAGGAACTGTTCCCTGGTTCTGGGCTCAGGCTTTGAGGTCCGATATTTGCGCTGAACAACAGCAGACACTTGAGTTTTGATGTCGTACTCCTCTAGAAAATGAAAGAGTTGTGAATATATATCTGCCCAGGCGGTCAGGAGAACCTGAGAAGTCTGTCACCCTTCCCTGGGCTTTCGGGGCAAGAAAGGGTTGGCGCTTAGGAACTTGGACCACATTCAATGGGCCAGACAAAATCTGCTGAAAAAAATCCCAGACTGACTTGGATTTCACTTAAAATACAGGCAACAGCAACCTGAGAAGCTAGCCATAGAAACACCAGCCAATTGCACAAGTGTCTAACTTACCTTCTCCAGGTCTCAATTTAAAATAAAATCAAGATAAGAGTCCTTCAGTGACATGGTCTAATTGAAGAATGGCTTTGAATATGAGACTTTTCCCCTGACTTGCCCTCCCTTCCTTGACTTCCTCTTGCTTTCTCCATCAACCATTCCTGAGCAAACACCCACCGCAGCTCATGGCCCAGAAAGCCGCTCACCTTCCTTGGCAAACTCCTGGAGCTTTTCCTTATAGTTCTCCAGCAACTGGATTAAGTGTACAGTGGAGTCCGTGAGGACCTGGCGGATGCCTGAGAGTTTATCCTTTAGCCCTATGTAAACACTAGGGAAGGCAGTGTCTTCGGTGTTCTTAAACTTGCAGTACTCCTGCAGAAAAGGAAATGTCAGAACTTGCTTTGGGGTTGGTATTTCTTAAATTGAGATGCTCTCCTCGTTATGCCTCTTTCTGCATCTGTAAAATGGGCTGATAATAATGTGTGTACCTCACAAAGCAAGTATATGTAAAGTGTCCTTCCTGCTTGGGGTCTAACAACATAAAAAGCTTTTTCTATGCTGGTACATCCTTAAATAAAAGTGTCTTTTCAAAATCAAGTGGGAAAGTGTGCTTTTAAAAATCAAAAGATATTAGATGTCCACAAACAGCTTTAACACACAGCCCAGCTAGGAAGCAAAGAATAAGAACATTCTTGCTCCATTCATTCCCTCCATTTTTTTCTAATTTTATAATTTAAACACATATCATAGTAGTGATTGGAGTTGCTGTAGTCTAAAGATCTCCAAACAAATCCTTAGACAGGAATGCATTCCTTTCCAATGCATACATTTGTTATTCTTGTACTTTGCATAGTGTTTGAAAATTCTTTTTTATTTTTTTGGTGGGACTGGGGTTTGAACTCAGGGCTTCACACTCACAAAGCAGGTGCTCTACTGCTTGAGCCATACCTCCAGTCCATTGTCCGTTTTGCTCTGGTTACTTTGGCCTTGAGGACTATTTGCCCAGACTGGCCTTGAAGTGCTATCCTCCTGATCATAGCCTCCCAAGTACTTAGGATTACAGGCATGAGTCTGCCTGCATTTGAAAAATCTTTACCCACAGGTAATTAAAGAAAGATTATTTTCAGATATAACACATTTTCAAAATGTGTTACAAAGGAAGCATCAAAGAGCAGGCTGGAGGCAGCAGAAATGGAAATGTCATATCAATGGTTACATAGATCTATAGAAGAGAAGTCCAAGCCAGATAGATAAGCATTTTAATACTGGATATTGACTTGGTGCCATGAGTGACAAAAGCTGCATTTTAAATCAGTGGGGAAAAGGATAGGTTATTCAATAAATGCTGTCAGCGGGGTGTGGTGACACGTGCCTGTAATCTCAGTACTCAGGAAGCTGAGGTAGGAGGATCATGAGTTCAAGGCCAACCTGGGTTACATAGCAAGACAACAAACAAATAAACAAATGAATAAATAAATTAATGCCGTCATTTCAACTGGCTTACAATTTGGAGAAAAGAGTTATCTTTCATCAAAATTAAAAACTAAGACATATTGTACTAAAACATATTTTATGCATGTTAAGGTTTTATGTTAGAAATAAGTTACAAAAGGAAAAAACAAAGGGAAATGATTTTGATACTCTTTGGATAGAAGATGTTGGGAGAAACGCATGACATAGGCAGTCAAATATTTATCCATATTTTCTTTATATTTTCACATTGAAAAAGCAAGGGATGGACAGAAGAGACACTTCTGTCTTTGTATGTTTCTCTTTCACTCACTAAAATGTTAACTATGGCTGTCTTTGGGTACTGGGATTGTGAGTGATTTTTTCTGTCCTTTATATTTTTCTGTATTTTCCAAACTTTTCATAATAAATACTTAGTTTGTTGCAATGAGAAGAGAATTATTCAAAAATGCAAGTAAGAAAAATTGTTTGTATTTGGGAATATCACAGCTGGAAGAAGTCTTGAAAAATATTTACCCCAATGCTGGTTTGATAAGTGAGCAATTTGAGACCCAGAGAGGTTAAGTGATTTGCTAAAAGCCACCAAGCTATTTAATGACAGATCCAGGATGGTGGAATTTACCCAGCATAGTGTTCCTTCCCTGTAAGAGTACATGTTCTCTAGACCTGGCTCCAATGTCATCCTTGATGTGCAATGATACACTGTAATGGAAAATTCCATTCTTTCTCTTGATCCTTCCTCAATTACCCAAGTGGACACACCCTTGTCTGCAAACCCCTGCCAGGCAAGCCTCCACACAACTGCCATGGCGTCTGCTCTCATCCCTCCCCACCTAAAGTCCTTTGCCTTCCTGGCCCTGTTCAACATCTCCAGTCACTATGAGTCCAGTCTTCCGTGCTCCATCCCTATGTGAAAGTGTCTTGGTTCCCCAAGCCAACTGTGCTTTCTCAGACCTCTCTGCCTCTGTACATGCTGTTCCTGCTTCCTGAAACACACTGTACCTTGAACTTGACTCACCTTCCAAGACCTTCCCGGCTCTGAGCAGTTCTCCCTACTCCTCCTGTACCTCTGTACCTCTGCTGAATCAACCTCTGCTTCTCTCTGTTCCCACAGCTCCTGTGCACCACATTTACCAAAGAGCAGTCCCATTCACAGATGTGTCTTGGGCCTGGTGGAGCAAGGGTGCTCCACAGAGCAGTTGCATAGTTGCTTCCACCCTCCCCCTCCTCTGTACCTCCAGGAAGAGGACAGTGTTGCTGATGGCCGCCAGCCTTGCCAGCTCCTGCTCGCTTTTCTCCATCTCTGCACTCCTATACTCCAGGTGGGTCTTGATGCTGTTGGCTTGGTTCAGAGCAGCCTGCTCCTTCTCCTCCAAGAAGAGCATCACATCAGCCTGGACTTTCTTCACAGCAGCAAGGAGTTCCCCAAACTGCTCCTCGGCCACTACTTTCACCTCTGACACCGACACCTGGTGGGGGGTGGAATGGGAGGCAACTGAGAATCCATTATGGAGGCATTCAGCTCAACATACAGAAATATAAACTTGAGAAACCCAGAAATCAGGGAGCAATGTTCTACTATAAAAGACAGTTTTTGTGTTCATGGGAATTCTAGGTTTCTGGTGAAACAGATTTACTCTCCTAGATGTATGCTGGTTGTTAACTTAGTCTCTTCAACCATTAAGACTCAAACCCCAACAGGGGAACACAGTAAGGAGAGGACTCAGAAAGGAAGGCTTCAGGGGATATGAGAACCTGGAAGCCTGCAGGAAAGTGATAAGAACTGACGCAAGATAGGAAGAACTCTGCCTGGCTGGTGACCCTGGCTGGCCAGGGTTCAGGAAGACAATTCCGTGAGGACACCTAGCCTTTGATCAGCCTTTGATGTGATGGCTGAAGACAGAAGGAGGAATAAGCAAGAGAAAGATAGCAAGTGGCATCTTTCCTGGGAGGGGATATTGGGAGAACATGAGGAATCTCTTCACATTCTCATTTTTGTCAGCTTTTCCATCATCTGCTGGCTTCCTTAGGTTGGAAGCAAATACACTGTGGTAACAGAATTAAGATACTTTCTCCAAATTCCTCAAGTTCAAAGCAGGAAGAGCCTTTAGACAGGGGGCAGTGTTGAGAAGCAAGAGCAGCACAGTTTGCTAAGAAGCAAGAGAGGCAGTTTGGGAAACATAAGGAGACCTGCTTTTCAGATGCCCTTTGGAGCCCTGGGATGGCTGGCCCTGGCTCTTGGTGGGAGTGTGACTTAAATGGACTGCTCAGAGAGTTCTTGGATGGGATGGAGGTGGGTGAGGAAAGTTGGGGAGACTGAGGCAGGCAGAGAATGAGTTCTGGGATGCAGGGTAGAAGTTCAGAGCACTGTCTGTAGAATGAAGACCTGAAGATAGGGAAGGCTACCTGGGCTGCACCTGGGAGACCCAAATAGCCAGCACACCTGCCGCCAGGGCTCTCTGACACTCGACTTTGCTCCCTCCTCCCACCCACCTAGGAATGAGAATCCTCTGCTGCCTGTCTGGTTACTTTTTTAATGACATAAAATAGTAATCACACAACAACTGAGATATACTAAGTTGCACTGTTGTAAATAACTCATAGCAATCCTAAAAGGAAGATGCTCTTATCTATGTCATAGATAAGCTTTTTTTTGGTAGGACTGGGGTTTGAACTCAGGGCTTCACACTTGCTAGGCAGGTCCTCTACCACTTGAGCCACTGCACCAGCTGTATGTCATAAATAAGGAAACTGTGATTTGCCCATGCCATGATCAGGGACCATCTCTTTTATCACCACTATGGCTTGGATACAGTTTGTTCAGGTGCTGGAAGCTTGGCCCCCAGTGTGTCTAGGTTAAGAGGAGGTGGGACTTTTTAAGATATGGGGCTTATCTGGGTGCCAGCAGCTCTCACTTATAATCCTAGCTACTTGAGAGGCTGAGATTGGGAGGATCATGGTTTGAGGCCAATCCAGGCAAATAGTTTCCCAGACCCCATTTCCAAAAATAACCAGAGCACAATGAACTGGAGGTATGGCTCAAACCACAGAGCCCCTGTTTTGTAAGTATGAAGTCCTGAGTTCAAATCCCAGTCCCACCAAAAAAAAAAAAAAAGATGTGGGGCTTAGTGGAAGAGAATGGATCATTGAAGATCCTGCCCTCATCCTTAGCTCTCCTGGAACTGAACCCACTTTGTCTTCACAAAAAGATTGCTATAAAAGAGTGAGTCTGAGGCTATGTAAGGTGGTCCACACCTCTAATCCTGGCTACTTGGGAAGTGGAAGGTGAAGATAAGGAGGACTGCAGTTCAAGACTAGCTTGAGCAAAAAGTTCATGAGACCCCACCTTAACCAATGAAAGCTGAGCATGGTGGCAAGCACCTGTCATCCTAGCTACATAGGAAACATAAAAAGGATCAGGCCAGTCCTAGTGAGGCCCTATTAAAAATATAACTAAAGCAAAAAGGGCAGAGGGCAGTGGCCCAAGTGGTAGAGCTGCCTAGCAAGTACAAGGCCCTGAGTTCAAAACTCAGTACCACCAAAAAAAAAAGTAAGAGCAAGGCTGGCTCCTGCCTGGTCTCTCTCTGGCCTCCTGTCTTGCCATGTGATCTTCCCCCTCCCATGCATGCTCCTACCATGGTCATGCTGTCCACCATGAGGTCCTTACCTCCTCATCAGAACTCAGGTGATGCTAATAACATGCTTGTAAACCTCCAGGACTGAGCTAAATAAACCTTTTTCCCTGTATGAAGTACTCAGCTCAAGCATTTTGTCTACACTGCCTTGAAGTAGAGTCTAAGATGGGGGATCCCACACAGCTGCCGATAGCAGCTCAACAGGCACGACCTAGCCCTCTTCCTGGGGACACTGGCACATTCACCAGGCCAAGCAGGGGAGGAGAGGGTATGGTTCAGCTGAGTTTTCAGCCCATGGGGTTTAGCCTCATAAGGGTTGCAGAAGGATACTGGAATTCAGTTCATTAAACTGACACTCTCCCAGGACCAGAGAAGAGACAGGAATTAGTCCCTTGATCACTAAGCAAGGGCACTATCTACATCCTTATAAGGATGAGAAAACAAGGATGGACACATCTACCTTAGAAAACAGGTCAGTGTGCTTATTACCTTTGGAGAGTGTAGCTGTTGGTATCTTCTCAAAGCTCTGCATTCTAGCTTCCTGGTTTACTCACCTTTCCTGCCTCATCAGGCACTAGGTATCCGAGCAACATGAGTCATAAAGGCTAGTCAGAGCTCCTTGCTCTGCCCACTTCTAATCACTACCAAAAAAAGCATCAGCACAGCCAGGCACCAGTGACTCACGCCTGTAATCCTGCCTACTCAGGAGGCAGAGATCAGGAGGATCGTTGTTTGAAGCCAGCCCTAGCAAATAGTTCAGGAGATGCTATCTCAAAATCCCATCACAAAAAAGGGCTGGTGGAGTGGCTCGAGTGGTAGGGCACCTGCCTAGCAAGCGTGAGACACTGAGTTCAAGCCCCAGTGCTGGGGAGGGGGAGCAGCATGGGAACCAACATGAGAGCATCATGAGAAAGGAGAAGGATCCATATCTTCTCTGTAATTACAATATGTAGGCTCCTCATATAAGCATGATTTTGGAGACATGAGTCTGAAGACAAAAATTTAGGATCCACATCCCTTTCCCACCCCCACTGAGGCCATTCTGAAGGATGATAGAAGGGAGTGTTCAAATGATGTTGGTATACTGACTCCTGCTATGTCCCCTCCTTCCTGACTCTTCCCACTGAGAAACACTTCTTACTTCATGTAAACGGAACATACTAAGGATATTATTTGGTACCCGAAGGATGACAAGTGAACCATGCAGAGAGGAGAGGCCAGAAACATACCAAAGTAGCCAATAGTTAACAATTTAAAGATCTGAGGGTGGTGCACCCTGTCAGTGTACTGAGTCATTCTTAGGTCAAGGGAGTAACAATCAGATTCTCCTGTTCCGTCAATATAAGGAACCCAAGACAAATCTAACTGTCTCTCTGTGTGTCTTCATAATCCTGTGTATGATGGACATTACCATAACTTCCTCCCCTGGTCACATGTCATTATTCTCATAATGGTAGGCAGATATCAAAGCATCTAAAAATTAAAGATCCAGAAAAACATAAGATGCCCCATGTGATTCTCTGAGTCATCTAGAGCTATTACTATCGGAGGGCTTGTAAGATTTTAAAGGGACAATGATTTTTCTTTCTTAATTAGATATTGTAGGTAAGAAAGGTTTTATCCTTCAGCAGATAGTTATACTAACTGGCATAAATTAAGTTGAAATGGATACATGGATTAGAATGAGTGGATGAGTACGCAGATGGACGGATAGATGGGAAGACACACGGATACGGAGACAGATAGATAGGTAAGTGGGTGGATGGATGGACAGGATGGACAAATGATAGATGGATGGATGAAATCATTCATTCCCAGCATACAAAACTGCTGACTCTACCATAAGGTAGGCGTTTTGTATTCTCTTCTGAGTAGTGGTTATTGGCTTGTCACCAATGAGAGGTATTTGTAGAACTGCTCTACTTAGAGTCTATTTGAAAAGTGACCTTAAGCAGAGAGACTAAAGCTAAGCACTCCGGCACACCACTGGCTTATCAAGCTGCCAGGATATAGGACTGGTGAGAGGTACCTGCAGAGTACCTTTCTGCAGGCAGAAGATAGAAGGAGCCAAGATCACGTATAATTCCTGCAGCTCTGGCTAAACACTCACATGCACACTTTTCTCCGGGTCAATAAAGCACATGCACATGCAAAAATAAGAACGCTGTTATTCTGAGTCTTGATTCCATTTTACATTATTAAAAAGTAAATCACAGCTGGGGGTGTGGCTCAAGTGGTAGAGTGCTTGCCTAGAAAGCACAAGGCCCTGAGTTCAAACCCCAGCATAAAAAAAAAAAAAACCCAAACTAGTAAATCACTTGACAGTTTTAAAACTTAAGCCAATGTCATAACAAATTCAGACATGAAGGTCTGAACAGTGCAGCCAATTGTACCTATAAGGCTCACTAGCTGAGAAACACCACTGGACTTACAGCCTATGCCCCACAACCACAAATAGGCCTGGCTGATCCTGCAGTGGAACCAGATGTGCTGAAGGTGACCCAGCCCAGGCTTACCAACACGGACTTGTGGTTGGCTTGGAGCCTGGCAATGGCGTTTTCATTCAACTTGAGTTTCTGCTCCAAGTTCAACTGGGTGCACCGAAGTTCAGCCTAAGAAGCAGAAGGGAGAAAGTTAAGGAGGAAGGAGGCTGGTGCACACATACAATCCCCGGGGCAGTGCACTTTCCATTCCTGAGGTTCCTGCCTGTCTTCCCTGAAAAGGAGTTTGATTTTTGAAGGCTATCTCAGAAGCCAGTATTAGAGGCACAGAGGGTCAGATGTGTGCCAGCACCTTTTGGGACTGAACTCTGTATGAAATCAGCTCCGTTACTGTGCTGGTCATCATTTTAGGCATTTATAGGGAATACCTTTATCATCTTTACCCATATTAGCAAAAAAGATTATTATCTCCATTTGGAGATAATAAAATTGAGCCATTTACCCAAGGTTGAAAGTCCATCAGTGGAAGTGAGCCTGGACCTTCTGACCCAGAATATCTTAAGAGTGAGTGTGGGTTCAAACTCACTAAAAAGAAAAAAAAAAAAGTAAGTGTGGGCTTGGAGCTAGATGTCCAGGTGGGGAGCCCAGTTTTTGTTTTTTTTTAAACCTAGCAGCTTAAACTTTGATCGAATTTACTTATGTATAGAAAACAATTTTTTCTCATACTTAGAAGCACACAAAATCTCTTCAATCAAGTCCCAATGCTCAGAAGTTTCTCCTTGCCCCTGCCTGCTCTGTTTCTTAAGAATTAACTGCCCAGTGAAGTCTATCTTTTTTTTTTTTGGGTGGAAGTCTATCTTTTATAAGTTAACTACACACTAAAGATAGCCAGGAATGCACAAACCCTTCCCTCCCTGGTATTTCCAAGTCCCAAGTTATAAAAGAAGGTCATACCTGAAAGGGTGCTTGCCAGAAACACTGACCACAGCAAAAACCAGATACAAGTCACTTTAACTAACACAGAAACTTTAATCATTTTTTAACAGGGACCACCAAAAAAACCTTTTGTTTGTAGCCACCTTGCATTGCATTGCTGACCAGTTTGCAGTTTGCTGTGCTGCATATACAAAAATTTAAACTCTTTCTCTCACTCTCACTCTCTCTCTCTGTCCCATGCTGGGAAACTCAAGATTAACACTCTTTGAACCAGACCGAGCAACCCGTTATCTCTCTCTGACCATGGAGACCTCTGTCAAACAAGACATGCAACCTGCAAAAGTATGGTGATAGTGAGTTGGGAAGAACAAGACCATCATCTGGTGAGCGTGACATTTTCTCTCAGGGGAAGGATAGTAGATGTAAGACTTGATCTCACTGCCCTCCTCATTTGCCTAGTGAAGTAATAAACACCTTCTTTGTAAATTGGCACTGAGTCCAAGGACTGAACTTTCAGTTACAGTTAATGCTCTCTTTACATCCACTGGACTGCAACCCTCAGCTACCTATGTGAAGGAGATAAAATGTACACAGCCCACCCTTCAGAAGAGGCTACTTTTTGAAACACCGGATAATTGAGGTGCTCACCTCTCTGAGACTTACATACCTTCCTTTGAAAAACCATACGAAAGAGTCTTCTTTAGGACAAGGGATAAGAAGACTGTAGAAAGGTGAAAGCCTACCATCTTCCAACATGCTGTCTTTTTTTGTTTTTTGCAATACTGGGGTTTGAACTCAGGGCCTCATGCTTGCTAGGCAGGCACTCTATCACTTGCACCAGCCATTTCTTGTGTTGGGTATTTTTGAGATAAGGTCTTGTAAACTTTTTACCTGGGCTGGACTCGAACCAAGATCCTCCTGATGTCTGCTTCCCAAGTAGCTAGGATTGCAGGCATGAGCATGCTGACTTCTTGTTTATATAAAGTTCGTTATCACTCTACCTACTGATTCATTCACTCCATCAGGTGGCATGTGTGGTCACAAAACATGTAGGTTGTTTTTTTTTTCCCATGCCAAAAAACTGATACCCAGCTGGGTGTTCTACAATTTAACTCAATTTTACCACTATCTCTCTGTATACCAAACTTGTATTTCTTATTGCTTCACAACTTAATGTCTCTAAACATCCACTTCCTCAACATATGAGATGGAATAAAGTGTCTACTTACTAAGACTATGAGACACTGAATTAAATGAGCTAGTGTATGTTTGCAAGAAATTCGTGAATACGTTGTAAGTACACCACAAATGCCCACGCTTCATCCTCAGTGTCATTATCATCATTATCCTTCTTTCTGCCATGGTGACTTTTCATTCAGACTCTGTTTGCTCCTGGAGCCAGGCAGAGCCAGCCTTCCCCACTCCACCCCCAGTTTTCCCACCCCTACTTCCACTGCAGCCAAGGTAAGTGCCTACCTGAGAACCTTGGGTTTGCCTGCCTTGACCTCAGGCTCTTGGGACTCACTAAATACTCTGCCAAGAAGTCTATCACTGCAGAAAACCTAAGCCTTTTCAAACTTCAAAGGCCCTGTCGCTTTCCTACTTCCAAAGGGCATGAGATAGCAAAAAAAAGAAATAGCAATATTAAATAAACAGCTCTCAGGGCTTTTAATAGCTTCTGTCTGCATTTAACACTATGGGTCATTATGGCTGATAGGCCTCAGAAGTCATAAATTAAGTGTCTGCCCATTCTCTCATGAACCCTGGGGAACTTCCTGGCCTCCCAGTGAGGGAAGCAGCTGCAGACAGGGCAGTTACATCACTAGGACACTACAGAAGGCAGGTAAACCTTGCTGAGATGAAGGAGCCTCAGTGACCTCTCACCCCTGACAGGAGACCTGATGCATGGCAATGAGGAGTGAGTAAAAGGAGAGGGAAGAGGAGGTGAGGGCAGTCTGGCTTATCTTGGAATCTCATGCAGTGACCTATTCCAGGGGACAGGGAAGAAACATGAACTGTTGTTTAAGGGTGTTGGAAGATACAATAAAACACCCTAGCAACCTGGCTCAGGAAATACAGCATTTAAACAGTAGTGACATAAAAATGTGTAAAAACAGTCAACCCTAACCAGGCCCTAGGGAGACACCCAGAATATCCAGTAAGGGACTTCTCTCCTCTGTCTGCAGACTACCATAAAAGGAAAGAAGAACTCCTATGTACCGAATGGGGGCCTCTTCCGAGTGAGTCATCCCAGAGAAGGCATTCCCAATTACCATGAAAGGTGGGGCCACTTTGGAGGCTTGTGGCTCCAGTTATTCCTGTTCCTAGAAAATGATGGGTTGCCTCAGACTTTGGCTTTAGGGCTTCCCAAAATATCAGTCATGCACACATTGAGCGTGAGCAGGACAGTGGTGCTTGGAAGCACAGACAGGCTTCTAGCCTTTCTAGTGAAGGGCAGAGAGGTCTGCCCACTTCAGCAAAGTCATGATTACTGCTGTGCAAAAGCACATCATTTGGGAGCTGAAGACTCATTCCTAGTTGGCTGTATGATCTTACCAAATCATTTAGCTTCTCTTCTGGTACAAGGCCACATGAATATTGATAGAATTATTCCTCTGTCTACTGGACAAAGAGGGTATCCAGAGCTTGGTGGACATGTCAGTCCAGTCAAATAAGACACCCACTCCTAGCTCTTAGAAGACTTCTACAGTCTAGTAGACTGTAAAAAAAAAAAAAAAAAAAAAAAAAGAAGTTACATAATACCATGTCCAATGCATTCCTCAGAATTTCTGGAAGAAATCCTTATCCTGAGTGGGGCTGCATATCATCCACCTATTGGCTACCAACAGATAGTTTTGCTGATCAATGGCTACCTGGACAAGCACAAAGGCTTTTGGCTCTTACACTGCATGGAAACTGTGTACCATCACCACTGTGTGCCTGGCACTGGTGGTCTCCAAATATCTAAGACAAGGCTCAGCTCAGGCCTTCCCTTCTCCAAGATCCCTGATCTGACCTCTTTCCCAGAGATGGCTCCTTCCTTTGAACATGCAGTTTTGTTATGGTAACCCTTTGGCAGGCTTCCTGATTAGAGACCAGACTCCTGGAGGACAGATAGTGCAGCTGGACACATAGCCTATAGCATGCAGTACATAATGTGTGTAAGCTTGAAGAACAAGAAAGAGCCACATGCACTTCATGGAGCAGAACCAACAGAACAGGTGCCCAAATTTTACAACACACACACACACACACACACACACACACACACATCATGACGGCGGGCCTGAGATTTAGAGAAGGTGAGAGACATTAGCAGGTTTCAGGCAAGACCAGTTGTTCTTAAGACCAAAGAGGTCTCAGAAGCTAAGCTAGGGCAAAGGGAAGTATTGATATTCCCGTTGGGAATAGCTGGGCTCTGGAAGCTAGATAATTAAAGCCCACAGCTTCTGCGTGCTGGCCTACCTGGTGGTAACCATGGGAGCCTCAGAAAGGGCTCACTTGGTTATCTGAGAAATGTCACTCTGTGGCTCTCTAAGCAGGATCTTGGCTGCTCTGTGTCCTCCCAGATGACCCCACCATTTGCAATTTCCTGTACACAACGTGCCTGCCTGAGTAATTAGCCCTTAACAAGCTCCAAAGTGACCTTCAGCAAGTGACTGCAACAGGCTTGGACTACCTGAAAAGAACACTGGGCTTCTGGAGCCCGGGGTATGTCTGATAATCCTTTCAAAACTACCCTGGTGCTCCCTTCGATAGCTCAGCTGGTAGAGCGGAGGACTTTAGACAACAACTATCCTGGTGGGCTGGGCACTGGTTTGGTGGCTCACACCTGTAATCCTAGCTACTCAGGAGGCAGAGATCAGGAAGACTGAAGTTCCAAGACAGCCCAGGCAAATAGTTCATGAGACCCTATCTCAGAAAAAACCCATCACAAAAAAAGGCTGGTAGAGTGGCTCAAGGTATAGGCCCTGAGTTCAAACCCCAGTACCACAAAACAAACAAACAACAATCCTGGTAGAGCTTGAAGCCTCATCAAGGTACTGTTGACTTCTGGGCTGCTCTCTTAAAGCTCCTTGAAAGAAACCTTTTGGCTCCTAAGACACTTACAGTGTGGCCACATTTACAAGTAAACTTGCTGTCTGGGCTGAAAACAAGGACAAGGATGGAAAAGACATGAGCTCTCAGAAGCAGACTAGAAAGCAGAGGGGTCTGGGATACAGGGCTATATATTGTACCTAAAGCCATGATTGCTTTTCAGAACAAAAACCATCCTAGAGCACCTCACCCTGCTGTCAGTATTTTATCTTGCACAGCTCTCTCCTAGGATATCTGCATTTGGGGCTGTGCACATGCTCTAAACAAATTACTATCACCCTAGGTCTCTGTGACAATTAGGTTCCCTACACTTAAAGTTTATATTGTATCTGTATTAGTATAGGCATAGAACATTTCTAAAGGAAATCGTAAGTATAGGTAGCTAGCCTCTATGAGAAGAGAGAGATGTGGGGATCCAGGATGGACTGGAGACCTTCTCTTCCTATTAAAGTCTATTGCATTATTTGGTGGAGGTTGTTTTTTTTTAAATATTGCATTGCTTTAATTCAAATATTATACCCAAAGGGAATATCTCTAGTACATATGGGGAAGATTTTTGGTACAATCTTTTTTTTTTTAAGTAAGGTTGTAATATTGTGGTTTTTAGGTCCTTCCTTCACATTTCTTCAATAGGGTGGCTTTCCAAAAGCTTCCATGCCTCATTCCATGACTAGGTCAACTGTATAAACTTGCACAAGTGTGGTAGAGATAATAAGATAATAATAAGAGATAACTAACATCACAGTTATTTGAGGATTGGATGGTAAAATCTGTGAAAAACGTTTTGCAAATAGTGATGCTCAACAGACTATTTTCCTCAGTGTGTAGAGCTTTTTCCTTTGTTGATCTAACTACCTTCCTGACAGGACATCCCCTGACATGGGAAACAAGTGGAAACAGATGACAAGTGGCTCTCTGGGCCAGAAATGGTGACTCATTGGTATTGGAAAGCAGGGTTTTCCACAAGAACTCCCACCCACTCTGGTTAGAGTCTATGTCTAGGGATAGGCATAGAGAAGGTGCCCTGGCAAGGAAACCCTCTTTTCTAGAAACCTCTTCCCTTTATTGCCCAGGAGCATTTAGCAAAAATTGCTGTGAAACTGGCAGCCATGTGAAATACAAATAGGAGGCTGCCGTGAGTATGAATACAAGAAACATGGGACAAAGCCAAGTATACTTCCTACTGGGGGAAAAAAGTGCTGTGGAAAGACAACAAGGCATATAAAACCACCAAATCCATTCCCAAGGACGTCTCTAGGCCCCCAGGTGGAGGGCAAAGGAAAACTAGGTGTTCTAGAAATAGTACCCTCATCACATGTCTCTGACCATGGAGATTCTCAGCCTCTCCAGATACCCTCAGCTGGTAAGGAACTTTTATTTTCCGTAAGTTAAGTCACCCTTGACGTCATACGTGGATGTGAGTTTCAAATTCTGTATCTCAGCATTTTTTAAGTTCTTGGATTTCAGAATCGGTATCTCTAGCGGGGTACTTTTTACTGGCCTCTTTTTTGGGGTAAAGGGAAAAAGAGAAATTAGGGGAAAGGCTTATTCTTTTCTCTTGAATTTTTGCCAAGGTTTGCATTTCATTAGCTGATAGAGCTGTTGCCTCACAGCTCCCACCAAAGGGAAACACCACCTCCTGCCAAGCCCCACAACCTCTGTACCCCACACTCCAACACACATTACCAAAAGCTACCATGAGAACTAGCAGGAAACTCACAAGCAGGAGCAGAGGCAGAGACAGACTGCACAGCAACAGAGGGACAGAAATGGGGACAGAGTAACCCACTTCAGTTTCTGAGGCCAAGGGTACTACATATGTAGGCAGGACCAACAACCAGGTATTAAGGCTACATTCCTTTCTGTACACTTAGTCACAGAAGTGACATTGGCAGAGCCAGAAGCTGTAGTGTGGCCAGCCTCTCCCTGAGGGCACTACCTCCCATCACCTGTTCCCAGACAGACAGACTGCTAGCACTCACCTCCTTGTCTCTGCGGGCAGCATCCAGAGAGATAGTAGTGTGGCTCCTGTGCTCATCCTGACTACATTCCTGGCAGATACACTGCTGGTCTGTGCAGCAGAAGGCAACCAGTGGACTGTGGTGGGCAGGGCAGGTGCGCAGGTCTCGGTCCTTTGCAGGCTCAGTCAGCTGGTGGCTATGTAGTTTGCTGTTCTCCTGGTGTGGTCGAAGGTGCTCCTCACAGTAATTCACCATGCAGGTCAGACAGGACTTCACCGCCTTCACTCTGCTGGTCCCAAGACAGAAGTCACACAGGATCTCCTCCTCACTCTCACCACCAGGAGCCTTGGCCTCTACCTCGCTATTGCCCTGTCCCTCGTTCTCTTCCACTTGCTTCCCCAGGGAGCCCACATCGTTTTCTTCTGCTGGGCTGGCTGACCCAGAGTCTGAGCCAAGAGAGGCCAGAGGATAAGTAGTGACCACGGGCAGGGGCCCTGGGGCCATCAGATCCAACTCAGCCATCTGGGAGGCTCTGCCGCCTAATGCTGTCCTTCCTCTGCCCCGTGGTCCAGGATCTGTGCAGCCCAAGTCAGAGCAGGGAACCACGCCTAGATGATTGCAGCTGCCTCAGGATTTTAACTGTTTCCTCCCTCCCTCCGCAGGAAGTTCAGTTACCCTTCACCGCGAAGTGGTGGAGCTTGGCCAGCAGCCAGCTGCGGTGACAAGGCTACGTTATTCGTGCTCAGGCCCCTCCTCCCTAGCCTCAGAGCCTCAGATCCAGCCCTGAAACTTCTATTCTTACGCGAATCATTCAAGGCCAATAGGCTGGGTGGGAGATCACGTGTGTCTGTAGCTGCTCTGCAAAGGACTGGACATTCCAGAGCTCTGCTGTAACCTGTGTGGCTTTGTGTGTTCGCTCAAGTTGAAGTTTTTGTTCACGTTTTTTAAAGGGATCCACAAAGTAAGGACTTCTGCAACAGGGCAACTATTCACCCCTTCCCATCTCATAGAACTGTACCTGAGGGCTGGGTGTCTGGATCAAGTAGTAGAGCAAGCGCCAAGCCCTGGGTTCAATTCCAGGAGAGGAGGGGAGGGCAGGGGAGGGGAAGAGAGAAAACTGTACATAATGATTGCCTAGGTTACTTCTCAGAGACATGAAGACTGTTTTTGTGACCTGCACAGGTGTTTGAGGAATGACCTTTTGATGTCAGGGGGGGGCCAAAACTCAATCCTCAGATTATGCTAACATTGCTATGTTCTAAACATGCATTCCATGAAGACTGATTACTTCATCTGCAATCATTTTTCCCCATGCCTCAGACCACTCTGCTTCTTTATGCCATAAATATCCCCTCAAATCCACCTTTGGATATCTCATAAATATCCAAAGATGGATTTGAGATTTGGCTCTTCCACCTCCATGCTCAGCTGCCTGGCAATAAGTTTTCTCTCCTTTGCAAAACTCATTGTTCCAGTCAATGCTATACTGAAAAGCAGGCAAACAGGCCTGGTTACTGGGCACCGGTGGGGTGGGTGGCTCACACCTGTAATCCTAGCTACTAAGGAAGCAGAGGTCAGGAGGATCACAGTTAGAAGCCAGCAAAAATAAGTTCAAGAGGCCTATCTAGAAAATACCCAACACAAAACAGGGCTTGTGGAGTAGTTCAAGAGTTCAAAACCCGGTACCAAAAAAAAAAGAGCACTCCTGGCCTGACTCTGCAGGATTTGGATTAAACTAGATAAATCCAGGGAAATTTCTTCTCATTAATAGGATGTATCAGAAATCTAAGAAACCCAGAGGCTTCTCAATTGTTGGGCATGAAAAACTAAAAATTCATCCTGGATGCAGCCCTGTTTATGTTCAACCCCACAGAGAATACCTGAATCATGATTGCCTAGAAGCAGTCCTTTTTAGAAATGTAGTTTTGTGTACTGTACCTGCCCTGACTACCCCCTTCCATGGCTGAAGACCCCCCCCCAGCAGAGTTTTCCTGGTATTTAGTTTCATGGTTTTTATATATCCATCCAGGAGGGAAAGGAGTTGGCTCAACTAGTCCTGACTGTCCTCAGACATTCCGTAGATATTAGTGGATGGGGTTGCTTTCCTTCTAATTCCTTTTTCAGAATAACCTGGTACTAGAAGTTGAAATGGTTTTTCTTTATGCCACGAGCCTCTACTTTAAGAAGAGGGAATAGCAACAGAAAACAGACTGATACAAGCAGCATGAGCATTATGGAAACCGGAAAGGTAGTCTGGATGCTGTGATAGGGGATGGGTACTTTATAAAGAAATAAGGTTTATTTGGATCACAGTTTTGGAGGCTGAAAGTCTAAGATGAAGCTGCCCCATCTGTCTGGCCTCCAGTGAAAGTCCCCTTTCACAACATGGCAAAGTGGGAAAGAAATAGCCACATGCAGAAGAAACCAAGTACCTGGTATGGTCACGTATAACAACCCACTCTCATATGAACCAGGGTCCCAAGAGAACTACATTAATCCCTTCTGGGGGCAACACCCACCCTCCATGACCAAACTACTTTCCACTAAGTCTCACAAGTCAAAGATTCTACCACCTCCAATGTCACAGCATGGAGGGCCAAGTGTCCAGCACATGAACCTTTAGAGGACACACTCAAACTACAGCACTGCCCCACAGTACCACATTCTCCTCCTCCCCGGGCTGTCTGCTACCAGTCTCCCAGTCACTCCCTCAGTGATGCAAGATTTCAGCTCCCGGATCACAGCTTTCCAATCCACCCAGACTGTTGTCATGCTCAGCAATCCTACCTCTGAATGCTTCCTGCCACCCACCTGATGGTCACACCTGGATTTCTTTTTATTTCAAATTGTAAAACACATACAACATAAAATACATATATCATAAAATTGACTATCTTAACCATTTTAAGTGTGAAGTTCAATGGCAGTTGGTTTTCACACTGTCATATAATCATCACCACAGTCCATCTCCAGAGCTATTTTATCTTGCAAAACTCAAACTCTATAACCATTAGTTAGCAATTTCCTATTATTTTTCTCCAGCCCCTCAAAACCACCATCCTAATCCTATCTCTATAAATTTGACTTGTATTAAGTATAATCACACAGTGTTTGGCATGTTTTCAAAGTCCACTCATGAGGCAGCATGTGTCTAATTTCTCTTCTCACACCTGGATTTGGCATTCACTAGAAATCTTCCCCTCAAAAATTAAGAACTGACAGTCCTGCTCACTTGCTCCATTGGGAAACAAAAATCTCAGGTCCATCAGGTGTTGACTGCACCTCACAAGTCTTCAGTCTTGCGTAAAATGAAGTGCTTCTGTTGTCTTCATAAAACCAATGTGATTTCACTTAGATATCGTTCTTTCCTCAGCCAAACCTGCCACCAGGAATGTTAGGACCAAGGGATGGTTTGCTATTTCTTTCCAGAATTGAGGAAGGTTTCCCCTACCAGAATTTTGATGGTTCAAATCCTACCATAATATATGGTAGGTAACTGGTATAACTGGTATGTACTTATTAGTCTTTCCTGACAAATAATCTCAACTGATACGCTCTCACTGTGTTACATGAACAACACATGCCAACAAATTCCCCCCTTGTTTAGGGGCTGAAAGCCATTACGCTGAGAAATCTTAAAATGACTCAGATAAGAAGAGCTTTCTAAACCCCAAGACTCTGTGTACCTGTGCCTGGCTAGAGACGTGCACTGCCCCCTGTCCCCACAAGCTTTTTTCCTAACCAAGCAGCCTTGCTCTTCAAAGGATATCCTTGGATTTTTTTTCATTTGTAGCTGTTGAGTCATGCAGAGTTGTGATTCACAAAAGGTACTTAATGTTTATCCATCAAGTTGTAAAAATTTAGAAAACTCAGTATCAGACTGAGAAAAAATAAAAAAATAAGCAACACTGAATCTGATTAAGTTGGGGTTATATTTTATTAAGACTGTGTCCTCTTTTTTCTGGAATTGAAAGTCTTGTGTTTTATAAAATAATGGTAATAATAGGAGCGAGGTTGTCTGGAAGAGTCACATCTAAGTCAGTCTTTTAAATTCACTTTGCAATTTTTGTAGTAAAATTCCAAAATCTCAGACCCTTGAACTTGAAGTTACTTCATTCTTCTTGGAAAACAGCCCAGAATTTTCCTGGTTCATCTGGTGGGGGAAACAATGGTCTGGAGTCACTCTCAGCAAACTGGCCCCAGCCCCACTTTTCTCCTAAAATAAGAATGAATTACTTTGGTAATTAATCATTGCTATCAAAACAAGGGAACAAAAAGGAGAAAGCAGAGCATTGAAGACTTAAGACATAATTGCTCCTAATCTCAAAAACATGGGTCCCCCAAGCTTCCAACATCTCTTTATAGGAGTATTAACTGACCTCCCCAGGAAAGAAAGGGAATCGAACATGATTTCCTTCACAAACACAAGAGGTCACACATGTGGGTGCAGAAGACCAGACTGCCAGGTGCATGGGAAGAGGGCTAAGGCCTGCCTTGCTCAGCACATAGCATAGAGTCTGAGGATACCTGCTACTGGGTGAAGAAAACTAGCTGGAATAAGCTTCAGCTGTGCCTTCAGCTGTGGGCCTCTATCCTCTAAGGAAATGCACCAGCATCGTTTCCTTCTTAAGCCACAGAAGGTCTAGTTCTGGGTGATTTCCAGATTTCCTTTCGGTGGTGAGATGCAGGCAGAATGGTAACCACCTCTTCTTGAACCACCAGGTTTACAGGGCCAGAATTGGCAAGGGCATCACCCAGGAACCTAGTGAGGGGATCTGCAGTGCCCGGAAACAAAGAGCTTAGGAAGTTGGTCACACTCTCCAATATTATTACAAATTCCAGATACAAGGGCATGACATTTCATACGGTACCATCATTAGAACATTTGAATTGCATTTGGTTGGATCTCCATATTGCCCCTGTAACAACTCTAAAAACTATAGTATAATAAATCCTCAAATAGTCCCCAAAATTAAACTCTAGTTATTTTTACAGGTTATGACCAAAATGGCAAAAAACAATCTACACATAATATGTGAAATAAATCTTTTAAAACACGTGACAGCTGGGTGCTGGTGGCTCACGCCTGTAATCCTAGCTAGGTGCTGGTGGCTCACGCCTATAATCCTAGCTACTCCGGAGGCTGAGATTAGGAGGATCAAGGTTCAAGGTCAGCCCATGCAAACAGTTCATGAGATAGGCATAGCAACAGGAAAATAACCCATCATGGGACTCTCTTCACTTAAGCAAACAGATACCCCATGCTAGACTTTTTCCCCACTACTGCCCCAGCACCACCCTGAGCCATTTCTAGAGCAATAAATCCCCTCTAAGTCGTAACTACACTGGCAGTCATAAACACCTTTACAAGATAGTGACCAAAGGGGGCTCCTGAGCCAGGTTTGCCTGGTAAAAGGGAGGCTGCCCCAATTTGACCTCTCAAAGTCCTCTACTTAAGACCTTATGAATACTGGTCACATCTCAAACATACAATTAAAGGCCTAGAAATTAGCGTAAGAACCTGTGCTGAATACCCCATGTTGTATGATAAGGCTGTGTTAATTAAACCTGCCAGCTACCCTAAACTCCTCCATAAGTATTGTCCAGATTTTTCCTGCCTTGTAACTTAGAAACTGGTCCTTAAACAAAGAGATCAATGCTTCCATACTATCTGGCAGGAGCCCACTGCTTTTTCTCTTGCAGTGCTTCCCTCTTTTTCTTCCCTTTTCTTTCAATAAAGTTTTGCTATTGTTTTGCAAATTTATGTCTCTGTCCAGTTTTCTGTTTAGGTGACACAAGAACTTGGGATCTTCTGGACTTGTGTCTTCTTACACCACTCAGCCTGGTAACAACCCTATCTCCAAAATAACCAGGGCGCAGTGGACTGGAGGTGGGGCTCAAGCGGTAGAGCACCTGCTTTGCAATTGTGAAACCCTAGGTTCAAATCCTAGTCTCACAAAAAAATAAAATAAAAAAAAATGTGACAAATGTTCTCTCTTCCCCCAGGACAGAACATGATTTTCAAGGTCAGTTCAACCAGCAGTCCTAAGTCAATTCTTATTTTGATACGGCTGGTTTTCTGGAACTTGGGGCAGCTGCCCAACCCCCAGTTAAAATGGGCACCTCTAATCTTGCTGTTTCCTGGGATACCATGTGTGGCAATATAGTCAGAGGAGAAACCGAGTGACACTCGGAGGAGTGGAGAACTCAGATTTTAATTTTTACACTAGCGGGCCCAGACATGTACCTGTGTCTGAGCCATGAACAAAGGATTCACAGAATATTTAAAAGGCAGTGCAGGGCATCAGGTTACAAGGAATGTGCTCTCCCATAAAGTAGGGCTAGTAGTGAGTTAGAGACCTAAAGTTTAGATAAGAACAGCAGGGGAGTCCTACTTTGTAAAGTTTATTTACAAGTGGAGACAAAGGAATGCAGGAATGGGTGCTCATCTCTGCATGGTGCCCTTCACCTGGATCCTGAACTTTTGCATGGCTCTAATGGGCAATTCCTCATGTTTTACAGCTCTGTTTGAGGTTACAGCTTTTAATTGACAGTTTACTATGCTTTGCAACCCTCTTTCAAGGCTATCTTCCTCTTCAACCATACATTCCAGGAAGCCATACTCACCTTCATAAAGGGCAGAATTATTTCAGGCCAGTTAGGGTGTGGTCACCACCAGCATGTTGGAAATGTGGCAGCTTAGCAAGCCAGGGCCAGGGTGGGTCAACCTTGCTGGGCAGGGGTTGCACTGGTGGGTCTGGGCCAAGTGCCTTTATGCAGCATCAGGTTACAAGATCAGAGTAGGAAAACTCTTGCTTTTACTAGTAAAATAAAAACTTTCTAAGTAGGAAAGAATCTCAGATAAGTGTCCCTCCACCTTCCTCCTTCCCAACATTTATACTTAAGGAAACTCAGACTTATAGTCTTAAGAAATATGGACTACAGACTCAGAACCCTGAAAAGGAAAAACAAAACCTTTCTCATTCTAGGATCAAAAACATGCCCTACCCTCTAGGGACTATTTGTGGCCAGGGTCAGAAAACAAAGCACCATTTTCTTTTTTTTTTTTTAAGTCCCCCAGAGAGGTGCACGGTTCCTGGAGGTACTGCAATACCAGGTCGATGCGTGGAGTAGACGGAGCAAGCTCCTATTCCATCTCCCTGTTCCAAAAATCTATTTAATACGTTGTCCTCGGATAGAGGACGTATGAGATATTAAACTGATAAGAACAGATACTACACTTAATCTTAGCCAAAAGGCTGAGAAGCAATAGCACCATTTTCTTTATAAACAAATTATTTTCTGCCTCACCAAAGTCCCCAGGAATGGCATCTCTCTCAGAAGCTCAATTTTTAAGTCTACACTCCCCAGGACACCCATTGCTCATATGGTTTCCATTTCTGTTTCATTGTTGAAACCAGATGGTTAAAGAATGTCCTGCATTCCTATACCCCTAGTTGTCTGGGTGGAGGAATCAAACGTGGGGGGCAGCCCTGTTCTAAGCCATGGTGTATAGACTTAGGAAGTATACCGAAAACCAAGAGAGCTCAAAAGCTATTGTAGGGATCCAGCTTGACATGAATAGTCATCTTGTGTGTTTATGGACATTTTTCTCACTAGGGGAGACCCTGGCATGCATCCCAAACTGTATGTGACAATCAAAGTCATTAAGATAGTCATCCATGTCAGTTGTGCCAGCCCACTGATGCTCAGACCATTTATTAACTGACATTCATGTTTCAAAACATTACTATTTTGAAAAAGACCAGTTGGCCATAGCTTATCTTTGGCTACCTTAGCATATAAACATATTCCTCCTGACTTGGGTTTCAGGGATCCTCCT
Source organism: Castor canadensis (assembly GCF_047511655.1). Taxonomy (NCBI): domain Eukaryota; kingdom Metazoa; phylum Chordata; class Mammalia; order Rodentia; family Castoridae; genus Castor; species Castor canadensis. The sequence continues at coordinate 52,854,333 of NC_133396.1, read as the reverse complement.
GTCCTTCTACTACCCAAGACATGCTTCTGACTGTAAGTCCCCAATAAATGGTACTCTGGGCAATTCTGGATCAATCTGCCTCCTTCTTACATCTTTTGATCCCTTCTGCCTATGGTAGCTGACACTCATATGCCAGGACTGAGTTTTACTAAACAGAAGGCATGGGAACTATCACTTCAACGAGAGTGAAATAATCACTGTTTTGCTAGAACGTTTTAGTAGGAAGGAAACAGGCTTGAAATCAGGAAATTTAATTGTATATGTTATGGGCAGGATACAGAAATGGTCAGAAAGAAAATGTGGAGTTAGCAGTGTTAAGTGACCAGACCTGATCCCAGCACTTACTAGCTGTGTGACCTTGATAAGTAGTCTAACTGAGCCTCAGTTTGCTCATCTTCCAAAGAGGGTGCCATATCTGCTCTGGTGTGGTTTGTGAGAAAACGGCAGTGAAGACATCATACAAATGAAAAGCAAATTTGTCTACCAATAATATTATGGTTGCAAATCCACCAGGATTTGATGATGAGGATGGTGTCTTGACTAAAGTGCCACACTGACTAGGGTGTGGTTTGGCCTGCAGATGTGTCTTTAAAGTCTCTAGGTACTGGGCCTCTCAGAAGAGAACACAGAAGTTACTAAGTGGGTCTAGTCTGAAAAAGAGAAGGTTATGTTGGGAGCTACACAAAATAGAGTCCAGATACAAAATGGACTTCCGTAGGCCCATTTGCTAGTTTTGTCACACCTCCCTCCTCCCTCTCCCCGACCAAGACAGGAAAGGAGGATTCTTTATGGGACAATTTCACTCCAGGGTTATTGAGGAAGTTCCATCTCTTGTCACCCTGTGTGCTGAGGATTGTAGAGTTGTCCCTGAGGAGTTAAGGGGTTGCTTTGGGGTAGGGTGTTTGGGACATGGGAGTTGTGTAGATTTTTAACTAGGTTATCTGATCCTGAAGGAAGGGCATTACAAAGCAGAGAAAGGGAGCATATTAGGGTTGGGTTTGGGTAAGGTGACACAAGGGGGAGTGAGGGAGAATCTGAGATGTCAATGTCACGCAGGGTATGCCAAGGGATTGAGTCACAGTTATAGAGGATGACTCCCAGTGGTAGTAATAATGTCCATATAATAAAGAATAGGCCCAGCAGGTGAATAGTAGTTTTTCTGTAACAGAACATAGGGAGGCTATAGGAAGGGAGAATGATAGACTGGTCCATAAAGTAATAGACTGGTATTCCTGTCACTGTGATTGCTTTTGAGGATCAGGCAAAGGTCTCCAGCAGACTCACACAGGTATCTGGTGCTGTGTGGGTTTTCAGAGGTAACAAGAAGCAGGTCTGGTGGGTGAGTGTCCAGGTGGTGGGGAGGCAACAATCTTAAGCCTAGATAAATGAATCCGAGAAGGTAGATCCAAGAGTTTTGCAGCTGTGGGGTAAATATGACTTGAAAGTGACTCTTTTAAGGAGGATGGAGAGGTTCTGTTTGTCCTGGGACATCATTTAGGAGGACCCAGTCTCTGAGTCGTAAAGAGGGTTTTAAAAGAAGCAGAATCTATAAACTGGCCAGGGAAGAACTTTGGTTCCCCAAAGTATTTCCTGAGAAGTAGCAGGATAGTAAAATAGAAGGAAGGTATGAGCCCAGGGAAGGCAAATACAAGATTACTTGTGGGGCAAGGAAAAAAAGGGTATCTGTACATAAACTCAAAGGGAGTAAGGAAAAGAAGGACTCTGAGCTTTTCTTCCCTGAAGTTATAGGAATAGAGGGTGATAGAAAGACTAAGGTGTAGTTCCCATCCAGTTGGAAAGTAGACAGGAATGGGCTTTAGAGTTAGGTAACCATACTTATGAACCATTTCTTTATAACCTCTTGGCTTTACCTACTTGGGAAGGTCCTACACAAGTCACTATTTGGAATCTGAGAACTTCCCTCTTGTCTTAGCATTTTTATTATTGTTGTTTTTCAACTGTTTGTCTCTGAATAGTCCCTTGTCACTGGGATGAGATGTTTCAGTTGGTCTGATCTGATCCCATGTGGAGTGGGAAGACAGGCCAGTGGGAATCAGTGCCACTAAGACTCTTTTTAGTCAAATTTAAGCAACAAAGAGGTTTAGAAGAAGTGGTTCCTAACCTGGGCTTACCTGAAGCCCGTTAATTTTAATTTTATAGGTGACATCTTGGTATCACAAAAACAATGTTCTGCTGCAGAATATCAACGGACAACAGTTACAAAGTTTTACAAGGAACATACAAACATGACCCAACAGAACCAAGTATCCAAGTAAGTACTTGTAAGAGTTATCCTCTATGAGCTCAACTATAAGTGTTCAGTGAAGGGTCAAACTACAATGATAGGGCTCGTGGAGTGGCTCAAGAGGTAGAGCACCTGCCTAGCAAGCATGAAGCCCTCAGTTCAAACCCCAGTCCCACCAAAAAACTTCAATGACAAAGGACTTAGAATAGTTAAATTTTTGAAAAAACAGTTTAGTAATTGACCTAAGAGTCTAGTCATTTAACTTATACAAAATTTTAGGATAGTTATTATGATCGACAACATTAGGTTAGGACCATCAAGTTGTTCTTTCTACAATAAGGAATCATGGACATAGGACTGCAAAGGGCTAGCATCACTAACAATTTTAGTTTAAAGGACATCAGCTTGGTAAAGTGTTAGGTTTTTTTTTTTTTAACTTTGCATTTTAGAAGGCACATATACTTAAGAAACATAAATACATTTAACATACAAAGGAACCAGCGACAATTAAACTTCACAGCTACACAGATGTCAAAAAAATAAAATGCATTTATTTTTTAAATAAAATTTTGAATATTGGACTAGGTAAGGTAACAGGCATATCGCAGTAACAACAACAGCAAAACAATCAAAGCTTTTGCTCTCCCACAAGTTAGGGAGACAGGGCCAGTGACCCTAAATAGCCCCACTTTTTAATACACAAGTGCATCTCATATGTACAAGGTTCATCCAACCAAGAAAAATAGATATAGTCCAGGTTTCAAACAGCAGGGATGCCCAAATGGCAGGTTTCTCCCATATGAATGGCACTGACCATAAACAGCAGAAATGCCAAAGGTCCTATTGACCAATTTTACATGACGGAGGTTAGACATATCTTGGATAAAAGAGAACACTAAGTGGTCATTTTCCATAAATTAAATTTACATAGTTTAACTGTAAACACTTGTATACTGTTTAGGTAAAGTTTAGATAAACAGCTCCACATAGTCACACATAGGGCACCAAATGTATTAGGATCACTTACAAAAAAAAACTTATTGTTGCTTACCCATATTTATGAGGTAGTTATTTAAAACACTTTGCACAACTTTTTGAACCTTTCGTTTTTGTCCCTATCATCCTTTTATATTTTTGGAACAATCCATTATGACAAACCTTACTCTATAAAATCCTCTTTTACTTAAAAGCTTCTCTTAGACCAGACTCATCGAAGAGAACCTGCGTGCACAAATCCAAGCCAATGGAAAATACCCACCTAACTCTTACCCTAACCCAGAGTTAAAGCTTCCATAAAAAGCCTCAGCCTTCACCTGAGTGGAGAGCAACTGGTTTCTGGGCTCCACTGCACTGCTCTGCTCTACCTACAGCTCTTTCTTTCTCTAATAAATCCTACTTTGTGTGCTGACCGATTCTTTGGCTTGTGAAGGCAAGAACTCTCGACACCTGCCCACAACAACAGTTTATTGTGAACATGATTTAAGACTGCAATAATGCAGATGAGATGCCCTGGACACAACACTCTTACAGCAATGTCACCACCACCACTTGGTTTATGCAAATTCCAGCCTCTGGTCTCCAAGACCAGTGAACTGAAGTAAAATTTTTCCTTTTTTGCCTTTAAAAACTTCCCTTTGCATTGACAGTTTAAAAAGTGTTCTGAGTTAAGTCTGCAAATAATCTGGGAATACTTAAGCCCATTTGGAGATTTGTCAGAATTTTTTTTTGGAGTTTGAACTCAGGGCCTCACACTTGCTAGAAAGGTATTCTTATGGCTCGAGCCACTCCACCAGCCCTTTTCTCGTGATGGGGTTTCTCGAGATAGGGTCTCATGAGGGGGTGGCTTTGAACTGTGGTCCTCCTTACCTCTGCTTTCTGAGTAGCTAGGATTATAGGCATGAGCCACCCACCTAGCACCAGAATACTTTTGCCTTAATTTACTGCAAGGTGTCCCCTAAACTATTTGCCTAATTTTAGGAAGGAATGACAACTGTCACAAGGACCAAGGTGGGCAAGAGGATCCCCAGAGAGCCAGGGCCTCAACCTGGGTACCAGGTTTGTGATGTTGTTACAGAAATGAATGAAGACATGTCAAGGCAAAAACAGGAAGTTTATTAGTTAAAACAAGGCAGCCGGCACTGGTGGCTCACATCTGTAATCCTAGCTCCTCAGGAGTCAGAGATCAGGAGGATGGCGATTTGAAGCCAGCCCGGGCAAATAGTTCCATGAGACCCTATCTCGAAAAACGCTTCACAAAAATAGAGCTGGTGGACTGGCTCAAGGTGAAGGCCATGAGTTCAAGCCCCAGAACCTCAAAAACAAAACAAAGCAAAACAAAACAACAGTACACATTAGACATGGGTGCAGGAACATAAAAAGAGGCACAAATGTTCTAACTTTAGAGGTACTTATACCAGGTCAAACTGAGGCAGGCTAGGTTAGAGATAGTCTGGGACTGTTCCCCTTCTTGGCTTAAGGGCTCCTCCCCCTAGCCGACAAGTGAGAGGAGCCAGATGATATGATGACATATTGTCTCCCTACCTCCAAGTTCAAGGTGGTATAAAAACGACCTACCAAGAGACCCAGCCTTTCTTCCCTTCCCTCTCCTGGCAGAAGAGTAACTCCCCTTCCCTCAGAAAAGCTATTCTACCTCACCCCATTCACATATATATTCTGCTTGGATTCTTCCTGCTTGGCAAGGACCAAGATTGTCTGAAAACACCAACTGCTGATAAACATTTGTGGCAACACCAGCCAGGAGCAATTGAGGGGTGAGACCCAATATGCTATCTCTACTAATCTTTTTATTTCAATCCATCTTTCTCTGTCCTCTGGTCCCACACCTCACCACCTGATGTTTCAGAACCAAACACCACTCACAGCTCAAGTGGTATGGGACCCTCACGTTGTTGGGACATTCACTGATGATGCTCGGGATTCATTTGGAGCCCCGGCAAAGACCAGCCGCAACCTGATTGGCAGGATGCAACATTAGCCTGCAGGACTTACGAGCTCCCACGAGCACCACATGCCACAGGGTTTGTGCCTGTGTGCCCTGGTCCTGCCCTGGAAGATGGACGACATAAGCCAGCCTCCCCTTCCCTAATCGCACAGTGGTAAAGTGCAGCGACCATGACTGCAGAGGCAGCCATGGTGGCGACAAGCGTGCTGCAATAGCTACAGCTGTGGCTACAGCATGCAAAAGAGGCTACAGCACATGCATGCACACATATGCACACTCACACTCCTGCACAGGTCAGTACCATCTGCCCAGCATGCTCCAGCTGGAAGGCCCCCAAGTGGCTAAAAGAGGGAGCACAAAGGCATTGTAGTTCCACTGCCAAAGGGAAGACCAGGGAGGCTTGGGACAACAGGAAGTGGGTGACAGTCTGGAAGCCCACCAGAACCACACGTGCTCTGGGGAGCCTTGCGTAGCTCCCCAGCCCTATGACAAGGACAAAAAAAAATATTTTTTTTTAAAAAAGGGGGCGCCACCTCTGGTGACCAAGATCCCATGCTAGCCAAACCGCCTCCTTATCTGCAACCTTCTATCTTCTCCTCTGACCCACTTCCTTGCCTGCCTACCTGCCATGCCCATCTGCCCTATCAGATCTCCTGGCTTCAGAGGCACACACCAGGGGTCTACCTGCAAGTGGTTAGCATCCTTTAAGGATAGGATTAATGGGATTAAATTCTAGGATCTAGAGATGGTCCCTAAGTCTCCTTTCCTTAGGAAAACTAATATGGGCTGACAGCGGGACTCTAGCAATGGGACACCTGTCAAAAGAAGTAAGGGCATGGTTCAAATCCCACCCTAGTGCATTTCTATTATGTGATCATTTTCTCCTCACTAGAAGAAAGCTAACTAGGAGTTAGCTTTCAGGAACCCTCATGCAGGGGTGGAGAGACTGACCCTTGGGAGAACGGTTGATTTGCAAGACAGGGTACATTGCCACTTGCTTGCTCTAGAGACAGCTGACAGAAACAGGTCAGAGGGACCTGTGTTGAGGCCTCCTAGATACACAGGGGATGCTCCACAGATCTTAGAAGCTCTCATTTTTCTCTTTCCTAAGGGGTAAATTTCCCCCTTCCCATTTCCCTCTCTGTGTCTCCAGGGGACAACATGAGGTTAGCCAATTCAGTTCCAATGGATTCCCCACTTGGTTATGTCCTTAAACGCTGGGAATGCTGGGAATGCTTTGACCCCGCTAACCTAAAATGCTCCAAAACAGGAGGTTACCAATGGCACTGGAAAGACCCACCAGTCAAAACTCTGGGTGTATCGGCTGAAGCTTCACATGACTGAGGAGGCCCAGGGTGCTCTCAACAGCCCCTGCATAAGCTTGTCTTCACTTATGAGGAACTTTGGGTGGCCTTGGAAGTCTTGTGTAAGCAAATTCTATTCTTTATTGACAGGGGGCATATCACTGTGTTCTCCCTGCTATTACAGGAAAGCCCTCCTCTCAGACCACGATTGTAGTGGGAGCTGATGAAAAAAAAAAACAAATTAGAAACTTCACTCCTTCCCTTCCTTACCATATTGAAACTCAACTTTTTATGCATAGATTTCTTATAGTCCCTAGTTGCCCCGTCCCACTCTTGGGCCAAGACATAATGAAAAAGTTGGGAGTGGTCCTAGTAATGGGCCATTTGCCAGGACTCCTATTGCTTCAAAAGGGACGCAAAAGGGTCCATAAAATTCCTTTAGAGGAGTACCAACAAGTAAGCCCCTCAGTCCCTCAGCTTGGTATGATGGGATACCTGGAAGGGCAAAGACAGTTATGCCTGTTAAGATACAACTCAAAGACCCCAACCACTATCCCAGTTGTAGAAAACATCCTCATAAGCAAGAGGCTAAAGAGGGACTACAACCAATTGTCAAAAAATTTCTAACTGGGCGCCAGTGGCTCATGCCTGTAATCCTAGCTACTCAGGAGACAGAAATCAGGAGGACTGCAGTTGGAGGCCGGTCCTGACAAATAGTTCACGAGACAAGATGTCTATGAGCAATAGCTGCTACTGCCCTGTTAGTGGAGGAAGTGATGAAGACGACCCTGGGCCAACAGCAAGAAGTTCTAACTCCCCGCCAGGTTACAGCCACCTTAGAATTAAAAAGTCACTTGTGGATGTCTGGGGAAAGGCTGACTAAATGCCAAGCCATTCTTTTGGAATTCCCAGAAGTAAGCATAAAGACTTATCATGTCTTAAATTCTGCATCTTTGCTCCCTTCTGAACTAATAATTAAGCACACTAGTGAGCAGGTGATTATACAGACCTATGCCAGTAGGCCAGACCTGACAGATCAGCCACTCCTTGAACCTGAGACCAAATGGTTTACTGATAGAAGTAGTTTTGTACTAAATGGAGAAAGAAAGGCAGGGTATGCAGTGGTGAATCACGAGGAAGTCATAGAGGCACAGCCCTTGCCAGCTGGGACTTCTGCACAAAAAGCTGAACTAATAGCTTTAATTAGAACTCTAACTCTAGGAAAGGGAAAAAGGGTCAGTGTTTATACAGACTCTAAATATGCCTTCCTAGTATTACATGCTCATGCAGCCATATGGAAGGAAAGAGGACTCTTCTCCAGGAGGAAATCCCCAATAAAACATGGAAAGGAAATTCTCCAATTATTAGAGGCTGTCCACCGACCAAAGGAAGTGGCAGTGATCCACTGCCATGGACATCAGAGACCTAACTGGTGACACACGGAAACAATAAGACAGACCATAAGGCAGCCTCCAGATGCCCAGCCAGCCTCCATCCTGGCTCTCTTTCCCCCACAGGAGCCTGTATAACCTAAATATACTCCTGATAAGGAAAAAGAGGCTGAATGGAGAGGAGGACATAAAGAGGGAGCTTGGTGGCATGTGGATGGAAAACTAGTCTTGCCCCAAGCAACCCATGTTAGTAAGAAAGCTAAACATCATGAATTTCAACACAAACGCCACTGAAGACAAACTCATCCATTCCAAGAGTACTTTCTATTGAAGAGAAGAAATAAGAGGCTCTTTCAGGGATGCCAGAAGGACAGCTGCCCTGGAAGGTGACAACACCCCTCAGCAGGACTCGGCAATAATCAGATTGGCCGGTGTCTACCTAAGAGGTCAGATGAGCCTATGTGCCCATCCTGGAGAAACTTTCTACCTCATTTTCTCATTTTTCTTATAGGTGGACACTGTAACCTGACAGTGATATGGGTAATACTAGTGTTCCTGACAACTCCCCTTTGGGAGTTCTAAAGAACTGGAATAATTTGGGGGAAGAGGAATTAAAAAGGAAGTTGATCTCTCTCTGTAATATAATTTGGCCTCAATATAAATCAACATGTAGAGAAACATGTCCTGAAAAATGGGACTTTATATTTTAATACTATCTTCCAACTAGACCTATTCTGTAAGCAAGATGAGACATGGTCGGAAGTCCCCTATGTTTAATTTTTATAGAAAGACACTAGACTTGGGGGGAAATGTAAGTTTATTATATGCAAGGTTCCCTACATGAGGATCCTATAAAGGACACTCTTGGGAGCCCCAAGAAAGGTCTCTCAGCATGCTCATCAGGTCATAGTTGGGGGTAGAAGAAAGGCCTCTTTCACTGGCCACATGGTCCATCTAGAGTCATATGAGTCTACCCAAACTCAGCCACCACTCTGCTGAATTTCAGACTATGAATATTACCTTTCACTTAACCTACAATAGTTATAGGTTATAGGTTATAATGTCCACCTGTTGCAAGCAAGAGGAAAAACATGGCATATGGATAGTAGCTCAGGCTTTTGGGGATGAAATTCATGCTAGAGATGGTGGAAACTATGGTACCAAATACTGAAACTAGATGGCCTGATGATGCTGGCCTGAAATTAAGAAATCATATGTAACATGTCTCATGGAAGGAATGAGAAGGTCAATGTCCAATCCTGTCAATTATGGTTAAGATCAGGATAATGTGCCAAGGAAAGATTAAGAACCCAGCATTACTTCTAAGCCAGGTGACAGACTTGGAGAATATATGCCAATATTGATCCTGAGTCTCACAAGGGTCAAATTCTCCTAGGAAATTATTTTATTTGTGGTTTCAGATATCAAGGTAAGCTTCAAAAATAAGAACTAGGACCATTAAATCAATTACTAAAGTTGGCCTTTGGGGTCTTCAACAACCAAGATAGAACAGAAGAACAGTAAGGTAATTACCAGGCCACAAAAAACCCCAAAAAAACCAAAAACCAAAAACTTAACAGCTATCCTTACCTCAACTAGCAAAACCCCTGGTCCTCCTTATTAATGTTTATATTTTCTCTTTAACAAAATTAGAGATAAGGGCAAAACAGTATCTGCTTGGAAGTGAGGGGGTGGGGGTGAGACGGAGGGGAAAGGGGGGGGAAGGGGTGGCGTAATGATCCAATCATTGTATGCACATATGAATAAAGGAAATTTAAAAACCAAAACCAAAACCAAAAAACTCCTAAACTTGATAAACACTTTGAGCAGTGTAACAGAAAATAAAATCAACATACAGCAATGAACAGGCCAAGAAAGAAATCAGGAAAACAGTTCCATCAATAATAGCCTCAGGAGGATTTCCAAGATGGCGGCTAGAGGTAGGAAGCAGAAAGCGACCCTCCTATAGTGAAATCCTGGAGAGATGCTGGAGACACACTTTGCAGGCATAATCACCGAGAAAAGGCATAACTTTGACCCCTCCACACCTCCAGCCGGTGCAGAGAATCTCCACTTCACGTTAAACGGAGAAACGAGGAGGCCCCCGGGCCGCCAGTGGCCGGCGCCCATACGGCTTGGGAAGACGCGGACCAGCTTACTGTTGATTAGTACACTAACACTCCCTGTTTATACCTTTGAAACTCTCTTGTCTGATACCTTGTTCTGCTTTCTCACTCTTGTCTGTATATTTGTTTTCCCCTTTTCTTTAACTTCTTGCTTTCCATCTCAGCTCACTCTTCCATTCTAAATATTACCATTGTTATTATTACAAGCTAGAAAATATTTAATTACACACAGTACAGGGACAGTAACAACACCAAGGACAATGACGGGAAGACAGAAAAAACAGGGAAACCAGTTTCCCCACAGCAAAAAATTAGTACAGGAACCAGAGGGGAATGAAGAGAACAGAAACTCAGATCCAGACTCCAACAAAATGAAGATAAACTATGCCAAAGGACCCAATGAAGCCCACAAGAATAATTTAAAAGAAGACATACTACAAGTACTCAATGAGAATTTTATAGAGATGATACTGGATAGGGTCAACCAAAATGTACAGGAGACACTCAAGAAACTCCAAGACAATAAAAATAGAGAATTTGAAAAAGCAAAAGAAGAAATAAAGGAAACCATAGAAGCACTGTATAAACACCAAAGTGAAAGAGAGAACACAATGAATAAATGGATAAATGAACTCAGGACAAAAATAGACAACAATAAAGAAGAAAACTGCCAGGATATGGAAAACCTCAGAAAAAAGAACGAAACAGAAATGCAAAACAAAATGGAAGGCCAATCCAGCAGAATAGAACAAACAGAAGACAGAATCTCAGAACTTGAAGATGAAATGGTAATTAAAGGAAAAACCGAAGAACTATCAATTAAACAACTGAAGACCTGTGAAAAGAAAATGCAAGAACTCACTGACTCCATCAAAAGACCAAACTTGAGAATCATGGGCATCGAAGAAGGAGAAGAGGTGCAAGCGAAGGGAATGCGTAATATATTCAACAAAATAATAACGGAAAATTTCCCAAATCTAGAGAAAGATATTCCCATACAGATGCAAGAGGCCTCCAGGACAAAAAAACAGACCAGATCAAAATAGAACTACTCCACGACATATCATCATTAAAACAACAAGTTCAGAAACTAAGGAAAGAATATTGAAGGCTGTAAGAGAGAAAAAACAAGTAACATACAAAGGTAAACCCATCAAAATTACAGCAGACTTCTCAACAGAAACATTAAAAGCAAGAAGAGTGTGGGGTGAGATCTTCCGGGCACTGAATGAAAATAACTTCAACCCCAGGATACTCTACCCAGCAAAGCTATCATTCAAAATAGATGGAGCAATAAAAATCTTCCATGATAAGCAGAAACTAAAACAATATGTGACCACAAAGCCACCATTACAAAAGATTCTGCAAGGGATCCTGCACACAGAAAGTGACACCCAACTTAACCATGAAAAGGCAGGCAGCACCAAACCACAGGATAAGAAAAAGCAAGACAGTAGAGAGTAACATCAAGTTAGGTACACACAATCAAACCTTCAAATAACTAAGACAACTAAATGGCAGGAATCACCACATACCTATCAGTACTAACACTTAATGTTAATGGACTTAATTCACCCATCAAAAGACACCGTTTGACAAAATGGATTAAAAAAGAAGATCCAACAATTTGTTGCTTACAGGAGACTCATCTCACCGATAGAAATAAGCATATGCTTAGGATGAAAGGCTGGAAGAAGATTTACCAAGCCAATGGCCCCCGAAAACAAGCAGGAGTAGCAATACTTATCTCTGACAAAGTAGACTTCAAACCTACATTGATCAAACGAGATAAAGAAGGACATTCCATACTAATAAAAGGGGAAATAGACCAAAAGGAAATAATAATCATCAATCTGTATGCACCCAATGTCAACGCACCCAATTTCATCAAACATACCCTGAAAGACCTAAAAGCATATATAAACGCCAACACAGTGATTGTGGGAGACTTTAACACTCCATTATCATCAATAGATAGGTCATCCAAACAAAAACTCAATAAAGAAATCCAAGATCTAACATATGCAATAGATCAAGTGGACCTAGTAGATGTCTACAGAACATTTCATCCAACCTCTACACAATATACATTCTTCTCAGCAGCCCATGGAACCTTCTCCAAAATAGATCATATCCTAGGGCACAAAGCAAGCCTCAGCAAATATAAGAAAATAGAAATAATACCGTGCATACTATCTGACCACAATGCAGTAAAAGTAGAACTCAACAATAAAAGTAAAGACAAAAAACATGCAAACAGCTGGAAACTAAATAACTCATTACTTAATGAAGAGTGGATCATCGATGCAATAAAAGAGGAAATTAAAAAGTTCCTAGAAATCAATGAAAATGAAAACACAACCTACCGGAACCTATGGGACACAGCTAAGGCAGTCTTGAGAGGAAAGTTTATAGCCATGAGTGCATATATTAAAAAGATTGAAAGATCCCAAATCAATGACCTAATGATACATCTCAAACTCCTAGAAAAACAAGAACAAGCAAATCCCAAAACAAATAGAAGGAGAGAAATAATAAAAATAAGAGCTGAAATCAACGAAATAGAAACCAAAAAAACCATACAAAGAATGAATGAAACAAAAAGTTGGTTCTTTGAAAAAATAAACAAGATCGATAGACCCCTGGCAAACCTGACTAAAATGAGGAGAGAAAAAAACCGAAATTAGTAGAATTAGGAATGCAAAAGGGGAGATAACAACAAATACCATGGAAGTCCAGGAAATCATCAGAGACTACTTCGAGAACCTATATTCAAATAAATTTGAAAATCTTAAAGAAATGGACAGATTTCTAGATACATATGATCATCCAAAACTGAACCAAGAGGAAATTAATCAACTGAATAGACCTATAACACAAAATGAAATTGAAGCAGCAATCAAGAGTCTCCCCAAAAAGAAAAGTCCAGGACCTGATGGATTCTCTGCTGAATTCTATCAGACCTTTAAAGAAGAACTGATACCAACCCTCCTTAAACTGTTCCATGAAATAGAAAGGGAAGGAAAACTGCCAAACACATTTTATGAAGCCAGTATTACACTTATCCCAAAACCAGGCAAAGACACCTCCAAAAAGGAGAACTATAGGCCAATCTCCTTAATGAACATTGACGCAAAAATCCTCAACAAAATAATGGCAAACCGAATTCAGCAACACATCAAAAAGATTATTCACCACGACCAAGTAGGCTTCATCCCAGGGATGCAGGGGTGGTTCAACATACGAAAATCAATAAACGTAATAAACCACATTAACAGAAGCAAAGACAAAAACCACTTGATCATCTCAATAGATGCAGAAAAAGCCTTTGATAAGATTCAACATCATTTCATGATAAAAGCTCTAAGAAAACTAGGAATAGAAGGAAAGTTCCTCAACATTATAAAAGCTATATATGACAAACCTACAGCCAGCATTATACTTAATGGAGAAAAATTAAAACCATTCCCTCTAAAATCAGGAACCAGACAAGGATGCCCACTATCTCCACTCCTATTCAACACAGTACTGGAATTCCTAGCCAGAGCAATTAGGCAACAAGAAGGAATAAAAGGAATACAAATAGGTAAAGAAACTGTCAAAATATCCCTATTTGCAGACGACATGATCCTATACCTTAAAGACCCAAAAAACTCTACTCAGAAGCTTCTAGACATCATCAATAGCTATAGCAAGGTAGCAGGATATAAAATCAACATAGAAAAATCATTAGCATTTCTATACACTAATAATGAACAAACTGAAAAAGAATATATGAAAACAATTCCATTTACAATAGCCTCAAACAAAATCAAATACCTAGGTGTAAACCTAACAAAAGATGTGAAAGACCTCTACAAGGAAAACTATACACTTCTGAAGAAAGAGATTGAGGAAGACTATAGAAAGTGGAGAGATCTCCCATGCTCATGGATTGGTAGAATCAACATAGTAAAAATGTCGATACTCCCCAAAGTAATCTACATGTTTAATGCAATTCCCATCAAAATTCCAATGACATTCATTAAAGAGATTGAAAAATCTACTGTTACATTTATATGGAAACACAAGAGGCCACGAATAGCCAAGGCAATACTCAGTCAAAAGAACAATGCAGGAGGTATCACAATACCTGACTTCAAACTATATTACAAAGCAATAACAATAAAAACAGCATGGTACTGGCACAAAAACAGACATGAAGACCAGTGGAACAGAATAGAGGACCCAGATATGAAGCCACACAACTATAAGCAACTTATCTTTGACAAAGGAGCTAAAAATATACGATGGAGAAATAGCAGCCTCTTCAACAAAAACTGCTGGGAAAACTGGTTAGCAGTCTGCAAAAAACTGAAACTAGATCCATGTATATCACCCTATACCAAGATTAACTCAAAATGGATCAAGGATCTTAATATCAGACCCCAAACTCTTAAGTCGATACAAGAAAGAGTAGGAAATACTCTGGAGTTAGTAGGTATAGGTAAGAACTTTCTCAATGAAACCCCAGCAGCACAGCAACTAAGAGATAGCATAGATAAATGGGACCTTATAAAACTAAAAAGCTTCTGTTCATCAAAAGAAATGGTCTCTAAACTGAAGAGAACACCCACAGAGTGGGAGAAAATATTTGCCAACTATACATCAGACAAAGGACTGATAACCTGAATATACAGGGAACTTAAAAAACTAAATTCTCCCAAAACTAATGAACCAATAAAGAAATGGGCATGTGAACTAAACAGAACTTTCTCAAAAGAAGAAATTCAAATGGCCAGAAAACACATGAAAAAATGCTCACCATCTCTAGCAATAAAGGAAATGCAAATTAAAACCACGCTAAGATTCCACCTCATCCCTGATAGAATAGCCATCATCAGCAACACCACCAACAACAGGTGTTGGCGAGGATGCGGGGAAAAAGGAACCCTCTTACACTGTTGGTGGGAATGTAGACTAGTACAACCACTCTGGAAAAAAATTTGGAGGCTACTTAAAAAGCTGGACATCGATCTACCATTTGATCCAGCAATACCACTCTTGGGGATATACCCAAAAGACTGTTACTCCAGAGGCACCTGCACATCCATGTTTATTGCGGCACTATTCACAATAGCCAAGTTATGGAAACAGCCAAGATGTCCCACCACTGACGAATGGATTAAGAAAATGTGGTATCTATACACAATGGAATTTTATGCAGCCATGAAGAAGAACGAAATGTTATCATTCGCTGGTAAATGGATGGAATTGGAGAACATCATTCTGAGTGAGGTTAGCCTGGCTCAAAAAACCAAAAATCGTATGTTCTCCCTCATATGTGGACATTAGATCAAGGGCAAACACAACAAGGGGATTGGACTATGAGCACATGATAAAAGCGAGAGCACACAAGGGAGGGATGAGGATAGGTAAGACACCTAAAAAACTAGCTAGCATTTGTTGCCCTTAACGCAGAGAAACTAAAGCAGATACCTTAAAAGCAACTGAGGCCAATAGGAAAAGGGGAACAGGTACTAGAGAAAAGGTGAGATCAAAAAGAATTAACCTAGAAGGTAACACCCACGCACAGGAAATCAATGTGAGTCAATGCCCTGTATAGCTATCCTTATTTCAACCAGCAAAAACCCTTGTTCCTTCCTATTATTGCTTATACTCTCTCTTCAACAAAATTAGAAATAAGGGCAAAATAGTTTCTGCTGGGTATTGAGGGGAGGGAGAGGGAGGGGGCAGAGTGGGTGGTAAGGGAGGGGGTGGGGGCAGTGGGGAGAAATGAACCAATCCTTGTATGCACATATGAATAATAAAAGAAAAATGAAAGAAAAAAAAATAGCCTCAAAAATAAATACATAAAACCTAAGTATAAACCTAACCAAGGAAGGCAAAGACCTCTATAATGAAAACTACCAAAGCTTGAAGAAAGAAATTGAAGATACCAAAAGATGGAATGACTTTCCATGTTCATGAATTGGCAGAATTAGTATCATGAAAAGCAACCTACAGATTCAATGCAATGCTCACAAAAATTCCAATGTCATTCCTCGCAGTCACAGAAGTATCAATCCTAAAATTCATATGGAAGCACAGAAGACCCCGAATAGCAAATGTGCAGCAATACTGGAGATACCGTAATACTGGACTTCAAATTACACTACAGAGCCATAGTAACAAAGTCAGCATGGTACTAGCACAAAAGCAGACATATGCACTAATGGAAATGAAGATCCAGAAATAAACGTACACAGCTACAGCCATCTGATTTTCAACAAAGGCACCAAAAACTGGAGAAAAGACCACCTGCTCAACAAATGGTACTGGAAAAACTGGATATCCACATGTAGAAGATTAAAGCTAGATCCCTCCCTACCTGTCACCCTGTACAAAAATTAATTCAAAATAGCTACATGGGAGGCAGAGATTGGGAGAACTGTGTTTTAAGGCCAGCCTGGGCAAAAAAGTTAGTGAGATCCCATCTCGATGAATAAAAGCTGGGTATGGTGGCGCTCACTTGGTATCCCACCTACACAGGAAGTGTAAATAGGAGTATCAAAGTCCAGGCTAGCACCAGGAGTAAACATGAGACCCTATCACAAAAATAACTAAAGCTTCTGCACAGCAAAAGACGCAATTACCAGAATCAAGAGACAATCTACAGAATGGGAGAAAATTTTTGCCAGCTAGTGAATAAAGGATTCATGTCCAGAATATATAAAGAGCTCCAAAAATTAAGTGCCAAAAGAACATACAATCCAATTAATAAATTGGCAAACGAATTAATACAGTTCTCAACAGGTAGAAATGGTCAATGAGCACATGAAATGTTCCACATTCTTAGTCACAAAGTAAATGCAAATCAAAACAACACTCTCATCAGAGCAGCTGCCATCAAGAAAACTAACAATACAAGTGTGGGCGAGGATGCAGGGGAATAAGGAACCATAAATTTGGTAGGAGGGAATGTAAATTAGTGGAGCCACTAATATGGAAGTTCCTTACAAAACTAAAATTAGGGACTGGAGGTTTTGACTCAAATGGTAGAGTAACTGCCTAGAAAACACGAGGACCTAAGTTTAAACCTCACTACCATCATAGGAAAAAAAAAGCAAAAGCAAACAAAAAAACCCTAAAATTAGAAGTACTAAATGATCCTATTACATCACTCCTGAGCATATATCCAAAGGAATCAACCAGCATACACTATATACCTGCACAGTCATGTTTAATGCAGCACTATTCTCAATAGCTAAACTATGAAATCAGCCTAGGTGCCCTACAACTGATGGATATAGAAAATGTAGTGTATGTGTACAAACACACACACACAGAGGACTATTATCCAGCCTTAAAGAAGAATAAAATGTTGTTTGCATGAAAATGCGTGGAACTGGAGATCACCATGTTACGTGAAATAAGCCAGACTGAGAAACAAATACCACATCTTCTCTCTCATATGTGGAATTTAGACTAAGAAAAACAAATGCTGGCTGGGGTAGAAATTAGCAGGAGGATGAAGAGGGGGTGAATATGATCAGAGTACTTCATACACATGTAAAAAATGAGTAACGAAACCCTTTAAAGAAGGGGAAAAGTAACAGAAGAGGTGAAGTCAGATTAAAGTACATTATATGCATGTAAGGAAATACCACAATGGAACCCCTTTGCACAATTAATACACGCTAATAAAAATTAATTTCTTTAAAAAGTCCAGTTGGTGTACTAAATCTGGCCTTATGACAAGGTTTCCTTTAAGTCAAATGGTGAATTTCATCCGATTTTTGTTTGTTTTGTAATACTGGGGTTTGATCCTGGGCTCTGAACATGCTAAGCATGCACTCTACTATTTATAGAGCTGTGCTCCAACCCAAGTTTCACCAGAATATGCTTATGCCAAGTTCTGGGAAGTCATCAGTGCAAGGTTAGAAGCACTGTTAGCTGTGATAGCCTCATTGGGGAGTGAGAAACCTGAAGAAAATGTGCAGATGCTATGGGTCAAGTTATCTATCAACACAATGTTTATTCTTGGTTCCTGGCTCTTGGTTCCCATGTTTTAAGGTCCCTAACCTAGGCTGACTCAAAAACTGCCAGGAAACTTGATCACAAAACTCATTATAAACACCACTGAGTTTGTTATCAGATATTTTCCTCAGTACTCACAAGCCCTTTTCACTTACAGGCAAAACTTCTACCAGTCACATTCACTGGTTCTTCCTAAACTGTCCACCTCTCTTTCCAACCTAGCTTTCAACATTTTCTACCTTCCTTACCATCCTTAACTCTTATTACTCCCTTTGCCTGGTTCTGATGTGACCATCTAAGGGGTTCCAGCATTGGAAATGCAGCCCACTCCACATCAGCATCCTTGTATCCTTGCAGTTAGGCCCTCAGAAGTCTTCAGACTGACCTCACAATTATAAAGCATTTATAGCACAAAGAGGCATTTTTCTTTCCTGTATTTTCCTGAACTTGAGAGCAAGTATGTCTTTGAAACCTGCCCTGGCCACTGCCATCAAAATCACCACCAAAAGCATAAACATCATAGCTAAGTACCCCTCCAGAGCAGGAACTCAATTGAGCAGCAGATACACATAATTTCTATGATATAGAAAACAGCAGTTTTATGAAGATGGGTAACTGGCCCAAAGCCATGTATTTAACATATGATAGTCACAAATTAAACTCACATTTGTGACTCCAAAGCCAAAAAGGTTCCAGGTAGATGGTGTAGGGACCTTCTTGCTGATCCTGGGATAGGAGTCTCTCACAGTGAGGTAGTCATTCAACAGATCTGGGAAAGTTTCTTTTGATTTGGCTGGAGGTGGAACAGTGGAACTCTCTACATCTCAGTCACTATCTGTACTTCAGCTGTCTTCTCAGAGGCCTTCTACTCCTGAGAAAAGGAGGAAATGGGCACAATACTCTCCAGTGAACTAGCACTTCCTCTCCCTCCTGAAACATCTTTCCTCATTTCATCCTTTCCTAACCATAAAGTGCCCTTTGAGTGTGTTCATTTGTCCAAAAGCCAGGTCTGATCCAATAAATAACTTAGAAAATATTTCCACTTGCCTGTCCCCTCTTCATCCAGAGCAGCTTTCATTCATTCATTATTTACTCTGCATCCATTTGATGCTTAATGCTAGATACCATAGAGGTAACAAAATACATACAAGATATGAAACAGGTCCCAAACAACTGCCACCCCTACATGTACAAGATGTCTGAAACTCTGACTTCCTTTCCAAATTGATGGACAGCTCAGCTTTTCAGGCTGCAGCAGCATCTTGCAATCATGAGGACCAAGGCGATGACCAAGTCAGTAAGCTAAGGGTAATGAAACAGAAAAGTGGTATGAGGCTTAATGATATTATTGAGCTGTTAAACTAAAACTGCTTGTTTTCAGTTGTCAAATTGTAAGAAATATCCTTATTACTCCAGCTTGAAACATCCTAAATGATACATACTCTCCAGGTGCCAGGAAAGATGGTCAAGTGCAGGCCCAAAACCTTATCTTTACAACTTGAGATCCCAAAAGGAAAAAAGACCATCTCCATAAAACTAACTGGTTACTCTGCTTGTCCATCCCTGGGTCTGGTCTAATGCTATGCTATTATCAGTCCATATGCAGTACTGGGTTATCAGTGCCCCTTGTAGCCACAGAAGAAGGGCAATGTGTTTCACAAAAATAACATTTAGCAGGTGCCCCATGGTGAATACAGGCCAACCAAAGCAACACATTCACTAAAATGGGGCTTAACTATGAACTTAACACCTGGTTCTAAAATGATCTATGAAAGATACACGGTGGCAGCTATAATTCAGAAAAGGTGGTACAAGGGGATTCCACACAAGTAGGGGAAAGGAAGTATGTCTATAATGTTAAGGAGGCAGCACACTGTTACTACCCTCTTTCTACTGAGGCAGAGAAGTGGAAACACGTGAAGCCCCTAAAGGAGCACATGCCCAGGGGTGGGTGTAGCCTTAGGGAACCTAGGCTTGGATTAAGCTGATGAAGTAGACTCAGCATCATGTTTGGACACAACTGGCCAGAGAATTCATAAAGTACAGAAGATGAGGGTCATAAGCATTTGAGTTAGAGGGGAGAATAATAAAAAGCCCAGATAAACAGAACATGAGAAAGTAATTTTGACGATCAACTTAATTAAATTAATAGACACATATTAGTAAAGCACATTTCTGAGTGTCTCTGAGGGTGTTTCCATTAGATCATGAGGGCTCTGACCTAATGAATGGATGAATCCTTTGATGGACTTATAATATTATTGCACGGTGTAGGTGGAAAGGTAGGAGGTTGGCCCTAGTTGGAGGCCAGTGAGATGTGTCTTTGGGGCATGACTGCTATAAGTATAGTCAATTACATAGTTGAGATACCTGCACTCCCATGTTTACAGTAGCACTATTCACAGAGTAGCCAAACACTGTTATCAGCCTAGATGCCCATCAATAAATGAATTAAGAAAATGTGGTACACACACACAAACAAAGTGGTTTATTATTCAGCCATTAAGAATGACATTGTCATTTGCACGAAAGTGGATGGAACTACAGGATCATGTTACGTGAAATAATCTGGACTGAGAAAGTCAAGTATCACATGTTCTCTCTCACAGGCAGACTCTAGTCCTTAAAAATAAATGACACAGATCAAGGTTCCAGGCCAGCCCAGGCAAGCAGTTTGTAAGACCATATCTCCAAAATAACCAGAGCAAAATGGACTGAAAGTGTGGTTCAAACAGTAGAGCTCTTGCAAAGCCCTAAGTTCAAACCCCAGTCCTACCCCCCACCAAAAAAAGATGGAAATGTAATACAGGCGTGGTTTGGGGGTGGGTATCAGTGGAGGGTGAAAGAAGAGGGGTGGGACTGAATATGGTCAAAGCATTCCATATGCACGTATGAAAACAGAACAATGAAACCTGCTGAATTTGTTCCAACAAAGCGAAGGGGGTTGAGTAGGAGTGACGGAGGGCTGGGTCTGATGGGATACATTGTGTGCAAGGGAAGCATCAAAATGCAACCCCTTTGTACAGCAAATATATGCTAATAAAAAGTGGGAAAAAAAGAAAAGTAGGCTTCATGAAGTAGGAGGGAACTGGCTATTCAGCAGCAGTATCTAACTGGAGTCATGCAGAAAGGCGTACAGAGTCCTGTGACGTTCTATCTGGGGTCTGGAAGAGGAGTGGGGGCATGTGTACAAGGATCTACATGCTTCTGGCTTCTGCTGGAGGCAACTGATGATGATCAGGGGAACGGGCCTACTACCAAAGAACTAGTTCAACTGCACCATGTAAATCATAAGACATATTTTTATTGTTATAATGTGGAACTGTACATTGGAGATATTGCAAGTTGCTCTTTCAATCCTATTGTGGGCAAAACAAATAGCACATATGTCTTTTTAAGTTGAGAACTACTTTTAAAGTAATTTTATTATGTGAATTTGACAACCTTACATGATGTAAGGAAATGAAAGGTAAAAGAAGGCAATGGAAGTTAAGCAGAGGACAGAATGACTAGAAGGGGAGTAATCTACTACCAAGTTAGCCAAAAAAAAAGGAACAACCTGCCAATACTAAGTCTAATAGACATTTTTCAGGTCTCTTATACTTGACACCTATGGCATGTAACACTACAAGCCTTTTCCTCCTTCAAATGTTCTCTTCTATTGACTCTATGACAATCAGTTTGACCTAATTTGTCTCTTCATTATGGCTACTATTGGCATGCCTTTTGGACTGTCCTTTAATTATAAAGAAAAAATTTTAAATACAAAAATTTATAGAATATGCTCTTATTGCCATTGCCTGTTACTAAAAATTACCATTTTAATTATTTGAGCTACCAGCTTTTTCCTGGTGTGAAATGTTATATTAAGTGACACACACACACACACACACACACACACACACACACACTACACACACACACTACACACACACAGCAGACATTGTTTGTATTCATTAGAGTTCCAGGCATTCTTGCAACTCTATCCCTGCTCATTGGGTGACCTCATCCAATTTCACAGCTTCATTCGCCATCTATTCTCATATTACCCTTAAATCTGTACCACCAGTTATGACCTCTTTCCTTAACTAAAATCATTTCCACATATCCTTGTTATAATCCTCTACCCTCAAGACATTTCCACATGAACCAAAATTTCTCAACTACAGCAATACCGACATTTTGGCTGTGGGGTACTGACATGTACATTGCATGATGTTTAGCAGCACCCCTGGCCGCCTTTTTCTCTTTTGGCGGCAGTGGGGTTTGAACTCAGGGCCTCATACTTGCTAGGCAGGTGCTCTTACCACTTGAACCACTCCACCAGATGGTCTTTCTCTCCTAGACGCCCATACCACCTTTAGATACTGTCAAATGTCCCTTGAAGGGCAAAATTGTCCCCTGTTGAGAACCACTGGTTTAGAACTGCTACAGATACTTCTAACAACTGCGGATAAACAACTCAAGTTTCCATCCTCCCAAGGTTGCTACCTCTCCTATGCACTTTAGCTCAAAGAACAGAACCTTGGACTTGGACACTTTAAGCGTTTGACTGGTGTGTTGGGAAACTCAGAGAGAAGGAAAAAAGTAAAGGCTGAATGAAATCTCTGGCAAATGTATAGCACTTGAGGTGACAAAGGAAAATAGTCTTAATGAATTGGACAGCAACCTTAGCAGTACTCAAGGAGAGTGCAAACACTAGTACCACAAAAAAAAAGGAAAGAAAGAAAAGATTAAATTGTTTCCTTTTCTCATTTTTATGTTGTTTTTAAATTGATTTATGGTATCTCTTTATACATTTTGTTTATATTTTAAGTGTACATATACTCTGACCCAGCTTTCATATTTCCAGGAATTGATCCTACAGAAATAACATTTTCACGTATTAGGAAAAAATGGAAAGAACCTAGTGAGAATGAATATATGTATGTACATATATATGTATATATGTAGTATAATATGCAATCAAAACACTATGAACACTATTTAAAAATGAGGTAGCTCTAAATTACTTTAAAATATGTCTTCAGTATAATGTTGAGAGTGAAAAATGAGTTGAAAGCAAAAGAAACAGTCTAATCCTAGTTAGATTTAAAATCTGTTAGATTTTTTCAGGAAAAAATCTGAACAGATGCATGCACATTAAACAACTCCAAAGGGTAGATTTGAAGGGCGGACAGATGATCGCTATGTTTTGTGTATGCTTTCTATATATTTGTTACTTTCTGTTTGAATCTGTTGAAAAGACTGACTTTGTAACAAAACATTTCAGAGTGTGTGTGAAGAGAGTAACTTACCATCAACTGAGTGAAGTTAAATTTGTGGTTTGATGTTAACATCTCAGTAGGAAGCATTACTGCCACCTTGTGGAAGCACAGTATCTGAAGCTTTCTGGACCTCAACACTATTGTCATTTTGGGCTCTCCCCCATTCACCCACGTCTTCTATGGTTCGAATGTTAAGTGTCCTTCACAGTCCCCCCCAACCCTTATGAATAGACTTGGTCCCCTGGCTGGAGGTACTGGGAGGTGCTGTCAACCTTTAAGAGGTGAGATCTCATGGAAGGTCCTTTGGTCAAAAGGGTATTGTGGGAGATCTGTCTCTTTCTTCTCTACTCTGGTTCAAAATGATTGCTCACTCTTATATGATACCCCTGCTATCCACAACCCTCACCAGAGGCCAAATCTGTGAAGCCAGGGACTTCAACATTTTCTACATGCCCGGGGTATTTTGGGGAAGTCCTACTTCAAAAGATGCTCTCAGCTTTGCTCACTTATGCATACAGGTGATGTTTAGCATTTTTCCCTCTTGTATTTGTATCCATAAGTTTACTGCTTATTCCAACGAGGAGATAATAATCAGTTTTAAAAGCTAAAAACCTACTCCAGGGAAAGAAAGAAATAGAAAGTAATTGCAAATTCAAAAGACAAGGACTATGCCATTCAAGACCTATTCTGTTTTACTTTAGATAGAAGAAGACAGGATAACTAATTGTCAAAGGCAACTGAATGTTTTCTACTTAAGTAGTGTGAAAAACAGTTTTAGAATCTAATCTGGACTCTGGAGGGAAAAATAACCAAGGCTTCACTTGTTATTTTACCCTAATAGGCACAGAGGGATCTGTAAAAAGCAAAGGTATCCCAAAAAGCCAATCTAAGGTGAAAGGAACCAAGCTTACCCAAGAAGACCAGATTCTTGCAATTTTCTAGCATGAGATCCCTGTACGAAGCTCTCTGAGCAGAGTCCAGCTCTCTCCACTCTTCCTCAGCAAAGTTAACAGCTACATCCTTGAGTGACACAAAGTCCTAAACCACCTGCATGGAGTTCTGAAGGTTGAAGAAGGAAGAATTAGAGGGTATTCATGCAATGGACAGGAAATGGATCCAAAGTAGGTTCACTGTGTCAAAAGTGAGATTACACTAAGGAATCTTAAAATATGTGTATCTTTTTGAAAAAAATTTTAGAGTAATTTGATAGCAACTTTATATCTAGAACTCAACTATAAGAAAATCATTACCAGACCGGGCACTAGTGGCTCACTCCTGTAATCCTAGGTAATTCAGGAGGCAGAGATCAGGAGCTCAGGTCAAAGCCAGCTGGGGTAAACTGATCAAAAAAACCCATCACAAAAAAAAGAGGTGGTAGACTGGCTCAGGTTGTAGGTCCTGAGTTCAAATCCCAGTACTGCAAAAAAAAAAAGAAAAAAAGAAAAAAGAACACCAACACGATAAAACTTATAAACAAAGAATCCTATGTATTCAAAATTTACAATAAAGTAATTCTAAATAATTTAAGTATTTGAGATATCAGAAACTATTATCCGTTCATAAATCTTTTTTTTAAAAATTTTTGTCCTGTTCTGTTTTGCTTTGAGCCAACTATATTGTATTAGTTATCCTCCCCAATTATTTGCCAAAGAAACTTCATCTTCCCCACCTCTCTGTAGACTGCCAACTGATGGGAGAGGCTGTCAGGTCTTCTGGCCATCACTGTTACTTCCACACAACTGAGGGGGCCACCCAAACACTATATTGTTAGCAGTCTGCCTCACCCATTTAATTGTTTTTCCAAACTATGGCTTCTAAAGGTACTGACAAGCTTCAGGCTAAGAGAAAGAAATTTGCTCGAGGAATAAAAATGAGATTTCAGGAAGAAAGGAAAATCCCTAACTCACCTGGGACTTGTTGTCTGGTAACAAGATACCTTTTTTGGGAAATGGCAGGGTCCTGAGATGGCACAGCTGAAAACAAAGATTTATAAAGGAATCTAGTTTATCTTTATATATCTCAGACATGTTTCATTAGACATACTTATAACAAAATGTGCCTCTTGACAGTCATGTAGTTTCAAAGACTTCACAGACATCCAGTAATGAGGCTTCAAAACATAATTTCAGAGAGTAGAACGAATGTAAACCTAAGTCAGGAAATGAAATGACCATCAACTGAGTTTAGGATCCGCATGAGACAACGCTGTGAGAATTAGGTGTCCAGGGATTTAACAACAAAGAAAGATACAAACAGTAAAATTAGGGCTGGAAAGAAATTCTGGCCTAAGGTGACAGACAAGCCAATCACCTTGATCTGATCATTACACATTGCATACCTCTATTGAAATGCCATGCTGGACTGCATAAACACATACAATTACTGTCAATTAAAAAAATTGTAAGCTCACTAGCCTCAACTACTTTAAAAATGAATAAAGTACCTAACATTATAGAACAAGAAAAAAGAGCCCAGAAGCACAGGACAACAGTGTCAAGTTCAGAGAGGTCTCCAACCATCACATCCTGAGTAATACTGGCTCAAGGCAAATCTATGGTTTGAATGTTCCCTCCAAAACTCATGCTGAGATTTAATTATCATGATGGTACTATATAGGTGGGATCTGTAAGTGGTGATTAAATTGTTACTGCAACAACTAGTTACCACAGGAGTGAGCTCCTGATTGGGGCAAACTAAGCCCCAAGGTCCTCTCTATCTCACATGCTTGCTTGCCCTGCTACCTTCTGCCATGTAATTATGCAACTAAAGACCCTCTGGAGATGCTGAGCCAGTGCCGTGACCTTGGCCTCTCCCAGTCTCCAGAACCACTATAAGTTACTCAGTTTGGCTGGTTACATGGCTCCTATCTATAATCCCAACTACTTGGGAGGCACAAATAGGGAGGATCAAGGATCAAGGTTCAAGGCTAGCTCAAGCAAAAAGTTCTTGAGATCCCACCTCACCCAGTAAAAGCTAGCCTGTGTGGGGTGCCTGTTATTACAGCTACCAGGGAAGCGTGAACAGGAGTATGGTTCAGGCTGGCTGGGGCATAAACATAAGACCCATCTCCACAACAAATAAAGCAAAAAAGGCTGGAGGCATGGGTCAAGTGGTAGAGCACTTGAGGGTGAGGCCCTGAGTTTAAACCCCAATACTGCCAAAACAATAAATAAAAAAACCTGCATCAGTCTGTGGCAGAAAAGGGCGAAGATACCATCTGTTGCACCACACATGATCCACAAAATTACAGTGTTTCATCTCATTCAACCCTGCATCTTAAGCACTTACCACAGTGTGCCTGGCAGAAAGTAGGCCCAAGTTTGTGAACTAATGAACACTAATGAACAACTCACCTAATTCCCTTTGTCTGATTCCATGCCCTTTAAGGAACTTTCTGTTTATGATTTACTTCTTGTTAGAAATGTAGGCCCCAAAAGTGACCACATGGAGAAGAGTGATCTGGCCAAGAGATTCTTTATTGCCGGGTGGGAGAGGGAGAGAGCCAAGAGAGCCAAGAGAGAGAAGCAGAAAGGGCAGGTGCTTAAATACCCCTCAGTGAGACTCAGCATGATCTGATTGGTTAGGATCTTATGGTTCATGCTGATTGGAGGTTGGGGCAGAAGGAGGATTCAAGCTAGACTTGAGGCAGGACCGTGACCCTGGAAAACAGAAGCTTAAGGGTGCAGTAAGAACCGAAACCTATCGGTGCCATTATTGCCAACATTCCTCCCTTTTTTGTTTATTAAGGAAGGGGGGCATTGTGTTGGCGCTGGCTTCTTTGAGCTGACAAGGGGTGGCATAGGGGAAGGCAGGGTTAGTTGGCAAACAATGTTGGGGTGGTGAGCCTCATGATGGCGTACACCCAGGCTCCAAAGGTGAAAATTTCCTCCTCCCTGAAGTTGATGAAGGTCCCTTGTAGCCACAGGTCATAAAGAGTCTCGAGCCAATCCTCCGACCTCCACGTGGTGGGTATCAGCCAACTATCCTCGTGTTTTGGAGAGGCTGGTATCCCTGGAGGTACAGCTGGTTAAACTTTTGATTAGCAGTAGCTGACATGTAGTGTGACACAAGGGAGGAAGCTTAAGAATAGGAGAGCAAGAACACAGGCATCAGGATGGGCACTGGCCAGGAGAACCACTGTGAAATGTTCTTCCCTAGACAATTTCAAGAGTCCTCCAACTACAGAGAGAGAAATGGGTGGCCATACATTATCTAAGACCCAAACAGGAATATTAGGAGGAGCATAAAAAGGTGTCTTGTTCAGGGACTACATACCTAAGGATCTAAATTCTGCAAAATCCTGTAACTGCCAGGAAAGCTGTAAGCTGTCTTATAGTATGGGGGTTGGGAAATGGAAGATTGGGTTGATGCATTTATGACTCAGGGAGTGAGTCTGTCCCTTTAAGGCCACACCTAGGTAGGTGACCTGTGGGAGGCAGGGGCTTCAGGATTTAAATGTAACATTCTTGGATAAAAGAGAGCTTTAGCTCATTATTTTATATAAATTGACACTTTTAACCTTTTAAATGTTTGTACCATATTTAGATAAAGTATAACATAACACTGTTACAAGGTGGTCATTTAAGACACATAAGCAAATATGTAAATGAACTCTGATTTAGTAGTACTTAAAGCTTGACAAGATCAGCAGAAAACACGAATAATTTCTTTGATAAAATCTTTCTCTGTAATGGCTTTTTGTAGATGTTACTCAGAGCAGAACAATATTAAGATAACCTTGTTACTTCATAGACATAGAGGATTTGATTTTAGTTTGACATGACCCTAAAAATCTTTTAGGCAACTCTTAGATTATATTCAACTTTAACTTTCACACACCAAAGCTTTATTATACACTTTTCAAACTTACTCAGACCTGCATACAACATACTAAACCCTTCGATGGTTTGTCCTTATCTTTCCTATTTGAAACAATCTTTAGGACAAACCCCTTCTTTACAAAATCCCTTCTCATCCAAAAAAACATTCCTTTTTCCTTTAACTTCTCAAAAAATACATTTATTACCTATCTATATCCTTTCCAGTTTACTTTGTAACTTGTATTTTAAAATTAACTTTTATAAGAATTTTAAATTTATTATAGGGGCTGGAGCAACTAATTAGTAGCCCTTGTTGTTTTAAGGAATTTATGATAAGCATAAGGCCTCATCATTCCTCAGGCTTGAGGGGATATTGTTTTAGGTGTGGAAACTATGAGGGATTTTTGAGTTTTATTCACCCTACACTCATCTCATCAGTCCACACTGTGGAATCTATTTGTTCCTGAAGGAGGGGGCAGCAAAGATAGCTGCCTGGGGGGAGGAGAATTTGAGCTTTTAATTGGGATAGTAAATCCTGTCCCAGCACGGACACTGGAGTTTTAGGTACTATGAGGAAAGAGTGACAGAAGAGGAGGTCTTCCCAAGGGCAGGCCAGAGGCCAGGAAAACTAGCGCTCTAGGGACTGGCCAGATTTGCCCCAAACGATCGGGGACCAGGAGAAAAAGGTAAAACAGAGAAATGGACTCCACTGTCTAGGAGGAAAAGGACCTCTTGTTTTTCTACTATTATGGCTCTTCAACATTGATGCCAAGAAGTGGAGTGTGGACAGGAGGCTTGGACCCATCAATCCATAGAAGGTGGCACCTCATCTTCCATCTGGTGACAGGGGCACTTAAACCTCCAGTGGTTACCCTTGCAGAGGGCAGGGTCCCGGTTGAGGGCGGGGCTGTCTCCTGGGCTGTCCCCCCTTAAGCATTCTCTGCAGAAATGCCCCTCCTGCCCACCATGGTAGCAAGTTCAGAATACAGGCCCCAGTCGGGTGAGGCCCTCTCTGAGAGCAGCAATGAGGCCATGGTGTCTCTTATCTTTTTCTCTCCTATGAGTAAGGTCCTGGACATACAGACATAGCCATAAATACAGACATGGCTAGCTATATTACTTGGTTCAGTGACTTTTCCCTTCAGCCACAGTCTGAGTTTTTACAAATATCTGGGGCTGACTGTTAGAAATTTATCTTTGAGGAGAACCTCTCTCACCTGTGACTCTGAGTCCACCGTGGTATGCTTTCTGATAGCGTCCTTAAGATGCTGTAGAAAGGTAAGAGGATTTTTTTCTTTTTAAGTTGTTGCTGTAAAGTTGTTATTTTACACTGACACCTGACACTCTGGAGAGCAAGTCTCTGAACTGTTCTGGGCCTCAGTTTCCTCACTTGAAGAATGAGGGATCTGGTCTAGGTTAAACTACGTTTTTCTACTATGAGATGGCTGAAGTGACATTAATGCCACTTATCTTCTTTACCATTATTTATTTATTTATTTATTTATTTATTTATTTATTTATTTATTTATTTATTTTAGTAACGCTGGGGAATTGAACCCAGGGCTTTGCACATGCTGGGCAGACATTCTCCCACTGAGCTACTTCGTCAGCCCCAATTATTATTATTATTATTTTTTACTTTGGCTGTACTGGGCTTGAACTCAGGACTTGATGCTTGTAAAGCTGCACTCTACTGCTTGAGCCACATAATCATTTCCAACCTGAGTGGCCTGGGCCAGAACCCATTGCTTCTCTAATGAGATAAGAGTCTGGTCTAGTAGAAGCATAATTTCCTTCCATGTCAGTTGAAAGGTTTGGATCACAGAGATAAAGGCTTGAATGTATTTGTCTGGGCATCAGTACAGCTGTTTAGATGTTTTTAAATTTCCCTTAGATCTGATAACTGGAAGGGGACACACGATTTGCCCTCTTCCTACCATTGCCTGTTGGAGAGGGAAGCACTCATTAAGAGGTTCTGAGTATTGGGATGGCTTACAAGGTAGAAATTTGTATAGGGGACCTCAGTTTACTTTTACTTTTATACAAAAGGTCTAATTGGAGTATGGTATTGTAATTTAAGGAACTCTGTGAAGGCCACTTCTCTTGGTCACCCAAGGCATACTGAGGCCAGGCCTCAGTACAAAGCTTCCAACATCTACCAGCCAAAGACTGGAAGATGCAGGTCCCATCTAGAAAGAACAAAACATTAAGATCCTGTCTTTTAGCTAACAGCAGACAACCTCTTTAATAAAGGCTACTTTTTTAACAAAGAAATAAATCATTTGTAAAGTTAGAGAAGGGCATTCAGAGGGCATTTCAGGCCAATTACAGTGCCATACGGGACAACTAGTGTTAATATTTGGAGGGAAAAATTTATGCTGAGGCCAAAGGTATAGAAAATTCTAAATGAGAAATTTAGAGACCACAGTAATGTCTATTTTGTTATTTCTGGAACTATAACCTGGAACTAACAATTGACTTACAAGGGTCTGATGCCCTCAGGTGTGAGGTGGGGCTAGGAGCAGGACTTGTGCAAGGCGCCACTCCCTCCACACACACCTGGAACAAATGACCCTGACTGCCTAGGCCTGATCCTGCGGCCTGTCGCCCCTCCCCCCTTCCTGTGTACTCTGCGCACGTTTATTCTAGGGGAAGTGGCAGCAGGCTGCAGCCATCATCACGTGTGGCTGGCAGCCCAGGATGTACTGGGTCCTCTCTATGGATTTTCTTAGCTATGGCAGGGGTTTTTGCTGTGTCCAGAAGCCAGCATCCTGTGCACAGGCACACCTGTTTGCTTTCCCTCCTCCCCTTGTGGGGGCAGAGTTACAGTATGAGTGTGGCAGCTGCAGGTTTTTGTAAGCGCTTTTATAAAGCAGCTGACTTAAAGTTACTTTAGACTGAGAGGCCTGGCAAACTAGTTGGAATAACTTAAGTCATAAGGTACCATGCTACAGGTTTTTCATGGGAGGCAGGGTCCCAGTAAGCCCAGGGAGGGGAAGGCAGACAGAGACAAAGGACACATGGTGAGACCATGGAGGAGGCAGAAAGGTGTGCTGACATCTTAGGTAAGGGAGGGGAAGGCAGAGCCTGGAGGCATGACACACGCCTGAGGGATTAGCCATCACCTGTGTCTCTAGGTTGCTCCCATTGATTGGTACTGGCAGGCTTTCAGGAAATGAAACCTCCACTCTCCAGTCACCGAATAAAGCATGAGCTCTCCCAGAGCTGGAATCGCCTTGAGACCAGAATTGGCAAGGAGTGGCTTGCTTAACTCCATGACAGGGAAAGTTTTTCAGGAAGATAAGAAGAGATAGGCATGATAAGCAGTGCAAGAAGTCTGTTTACAGGGGGAAGGAGGAGGTTTGGGAGAGGAATTGGCTGCTCTGTTGGCGCCGGGGTTGTTGCTGCAGCCCAGGCTGGGACGGGGAGATGGCTGATTTAGAAACTGGTTTACAGGCTGACAGAATCTGCGCAGGGGAACAGAAAGTACAGAGGGAGGGTTCGAAGGCAAGAAGTACATGTTTTGGCTTGCAAGTGGTGCAGGGAGCCGGATTTAGATGGAGGTATGAAGAGGCTTGGACATAATGGAATCTCTCCCCATCATCCTGATCGCTCACTGTAGTTATATGTCCTGTAAAAGGTTGGGATTTAAAGACCTGAAAAGGGGCCAGTGATTTTGGTTGTCTAAAGGATAAGTGGGCCAGATTTCAGTGCAAAAGCAGATCAAATTTTTTGGTTTTTATAGCTGGGGTCAAACCCAAGGTGTCTAAATTATTGAGGAGGCATCTCAGTGGGGAGTCAGATGGCAGAGAAGATGTAGAGGCACCCATTATGAGGGACCCGGATATTATGTACTGTGGCACGTCCTCACACAGCACAAATATCCAAGAGAATGCAAAGCGTACAAGAATCAGTCATCACTGAGTTCAGGTGGTTTGCAAGGCCACCGATGGGCCAAGGGCTATGGGTCACCTGGGCCCAGGCTTTTTGACGACGGGTCTCTGAGACCCACAACAAAATGGATCCAAGCCCGACAAGGAAGGGAATCCCTCTATCGCCTGAGCCGCCCAGAGATAGCCAAACGGGAAATGTTTGAAAACCCCGGAGACACCGAAGGGAGAGACCACAAAGGGAGCCCAATAAGGGTATGTGGACTCACCAAAGAATGTCCAGTGTTGGATGCAAGCAGAACGATCAGGAGAATGAGTCTTGGCCAGTCACTTCCTCAGGGTGGATGTGGGGTGAGTTGGAATGGTGGTCCCACCAGGATTAGTGGGAAGCCCCCATCCGAGTCATGGCACCAAAATGTTGGAAATGTAGGCCCCAAAAGTGACCACGTGGAGAGGAGTGATCTGGCCAAGAGATTCTTTATTGCTGGGTGGGAGAGCGAGAGAGCCAAGAGAGCCAAGAGAGAGAAGCAGGAAGGGCAGGGGCTTAAATACCCCTCAGTGAGACTCGGCATGATCTGATTGGTTAGGATCTTATGGTTCATGCTGATTGGAGGTTGGGGCAGAAGGAGGATTCAAGCTAGACTTGAGGCAGGACCGTGACCCTGGAAAACAGAAGCTTAAGGGTGCAGTAAGAACCGAAACCTATCAGCACCATTATTGCCAACACTTCTTCGTTTTGATTTTTTGACTACAGGGAGAAAACTGCTGATCATATTATCTTTGAGCATTCTGGAGCCTATCTTTGGGCAGTAGAGTCACATGCTATTCACTTCATTCTGCTTTCCATTTTCCTAATATTTTACAGTTTACTATTTAATTCCTCCCACCACCACCCCCCCCCACTCCTCATATCCCAAAAGAAATACTTAAAGCCTGTTGTGGATCTGTCTGAGAAAAAAGTAGGTAATTTCTAGCCTTCGGTCATCATAAACAATACAGTATTTCACAATTTTTTAGAAATTCATGCCTCCAACAGTCCTTTCTCACAAGAACACCCGGCTCCGTATGACTCCAGACAAGTTTCCTCATTTAACAAAAGGGCAGCTGGAGCCGGTGGCTCACAACTATAATCCTACCTACTCAGGAGGCAGAGATTAGGAAGATCGAAGTTCAAAGGCAGCCAGGGCAAATAGTTTATGAGACCCTATCTCAAAAATACCTATCACAAAAAGGGCCCTGAGTTCAAGATCCAGTACAGCAAAAAAAAAAAAAAGGGCTTTAAGAAAACACACTATAATTTGTTATACCCCCCCCCAAGATTTTACCCCTCCCTATACTGGTCATTGACACTCAATAAAGAATAGGTGCCAAAAGGAACTTGTAAGTTCCAGGACCTCAAGAAAGCAGAGGGGCTGAGGTCAGGATGTTATGGAAAAGTCAGAGACACTATGGAAGTCCTTTCTAATTTATGCTACCTCTTTGTATTTTCTTAAAAGAAAGCACCATTTTTTTTTTTTTTTTTTGAGAGGGAACTTAAAGAGAGCCAAGGTACAGGTCCTATTTCTGCCAGAACTGGGTAGCAGGGAGATGGCCTCAGCTCTGAACTCATAATGGTTCAAGAGATCAGAGCACCTACCACCCCATCCCCCCAAGTGCAAAAATGCCAAAAGAAATCATCAGCTTCTCCATGCCTATTTCCTTCTTTCTTTCCAAGGAATCTGACTTGCCCCCTTGCTCATCATGCACAGGTGAGAGATGATATAATAGAAAGTTTTGCAAGTGGGATATCTTATTTTCTCAGAAGTACAAAGGGAATGGCATTAATAAAACTTTCCATTTTTTAAATACTCACCATGTACCAGGTGCTTTTCATAAATTACTTTTAGTAATAGACAAAAGTGGTAACTTGCCCAAGGTCTCAGAACTGCCCACAAATTTTGCAGTTGTTGTGAAGAAAAGGTTATATGTGCAATGTATACCCTGCATGTGCTGAACTTATAAGCAGAACTGCTCTCATATCTCTTACCTTTGTTCTGGAATTTGTGGGTCCAATCCTCCATGATCATACACTTCGTACCACCATTTGGGTACAGCAACCCTTTCCAAGTCTTTCATGTCTCTTCCTTTGCCATCATTCTTTCAGAACACTGGTAAGAGACTCTGAAATTTTCTGAACTCTTTTTCATTATATTTCCTTTTCCTTCCTCAGAGACACTACTCATAAAGCAAACAGGGAGTCCAAAGCAGTATCTTCTGTGTTAAGGATAAAGTCAATTCAGCAGCCACTCAGTCTTGGAAGCCCCAAACACAGGCAGGCTTTAGTTCATTTACCCCAGATTCCTGCAGAGACATACACACAGAAGGTAAGAAAATGATAAAGACTCTGTTACCCAAGCCCAAAAAAATACACAAGCACAGGGACTGGATTCTAATTTCTACTATGTGCAATGGCAGGCTGATGCACAACAAGGTACTTTTCCTTTGTGGATATCAATTTCTTTTTATGTGCAAATGGGGAGATGGTTGTCTACCATTAATAACTACTATCGCTTGGCGCTGTGTTGCCTCTTTCATATCAAGATTCCATTTAATCCTCACAAACCACTGAGGCTAGATGAGACAGGGAAATTATATTATTTTAATAAATTTTTAAAGAGACAGACTCAAGACATTAAAACAAGAAAGTAAAAAAACTGAAAAGCCAGCAGTTAGCCCGCTCCCATCTCCTTTTACATGTTACAGGGGCTGGCAGATTGGCCCTGAGTTCAAACCCAGGCGGCCCCTCCACCTCCCCCCAAAATAGTTAAGTCTATTAAGTCTAGATGTTGTTACAGGCACAGGGAAACTTAAAAGGGGCTACCTGCATCTGCCTTCCTCTTTTGAAGATGCTTGAATGGGTAGAGGGAGGGGCTTGCCTGGCAAAGGGAGTGCCAAAACTCTTCTACAGTCCCTGTGCTTTGCGTAGATAACATCTCCATACTGCACAATAAGCAGCACCCATCTGGAGCACTCAGAACCATTATCTAATGGTTACGGTTGCTAGACTTCTGGAGACGTTGCTTTCCCCTATCCCAGGAAAGTGTAAGACCTCAAATACTGGACCACCATTTTGAGTTTTTGCTCCCATTTCCTGCACGGGGGACAGGAAATGTTTCCTTTTCTCTGCACCCCACCTTCTCCATACTTGATCCTGTTATACTAAAATAAATCCTTGTCAGACTCCTTGTTATGAGACACCTTAGCATGCTTTCCACGTTGGTGATTCTGCATGGAAGCCGGGAAGCTGTAGGACCCCCCATCAGTCCTCCTGTACCTCTACCTCTTGTAAGTAGGTATGCTAAAAGTCATTTCACACATAAGCAACTGGGTCACGTCACCGCAATAACGCTTCTTCCATCCATCCCCGCCCAGGCTAAATACACCGCAAGGTGCACGGCCACTCCGGCGCGGCGCAGGCGTGTTCATCTCCGAGCTGGCCCAAGCCCTGGGATCCTTGAGCCCTACCGGCCTCACCTTCCAGCTGGCATTACGGACAATATGGGAAACACCATTAGCGGGTTCCGAGCAAATGAAGCCGAGATACCTGAACTACTGAACACGTACAACACACCCCAGGAGCCTGAGGGGCGGAACGAGGTGGCCACGCCCAGACGGACGCCATCCCGATTCCCACAAAAGGGATTACGGGCCT
The DNA here is from genome assembly GCF_047511655.1 of Castor canadensis. Taxonomy (NCBI): domain Eukaryota; kingdom Metazoa; phylum Chordata; class Mammalia; order Rodentia; family Castoridae; genus Castor; species Castor canadensis. Next base: position 52,818,618 of record NC_133396.1, on the reverse strand, counting down.
AAGGAGACCTACTGCGTGGCAACTGGGTCCCAAAGTCTTACAGTCTCCTACTGGACACACACCTCTGGACAGCGCCTGCTTCTCCCAGCACCAGACATCACAAAGATTCCGCAGGGTGGAAAAGCAGGGACACAGACCGCTGCGTTCCTACCGCGTGTAAAAAATTTTAAAAAGTACCGGAAACGGAAGGACGCGGAGACACCTGGGAAATGTAGTCCGAATCAGCCGGGCTGCCCACTTGAGTGGGAGTGGGCACGTGCACGGATTTCATTAGGCCAAATTGTTTCTGCGCGGCCCTGAAAAGGCAGGTTAAAGTTGTCCGCCATGAGCAGGTGGCCTGGAGCCACTGGAAGCATTGGGGGAATGGACAAGAGGTCACGCAGCAAAACCCCGGTTGCTGGTTTGTGTTTCGTGCTCTGCAGGATGGCCGCGCTGCAGCTCTCCCGCGCTTCTTTCCAGGCTTCCTAGCGGATGCACACACCAGTGCAGGCTAGCTCTGCACTCACTGTTCCCAAGTCGGTAGTTCAGAGCACATTTTGTTTTTAAACAAAATATTTATCTTACTGCCGTAAAATTTACAATAGGCAAGCTTACATACTTAGAGTTCTAGAGCAGAAGACAAATATATGTTATTGCAGTTTTTAAAGGAAATATAATGTCTAAGCAAGCTTTTATTTATTTATTTTTCAGTTCTGGGGTTTGAGTTCGTGCCTCACGCTGGCTAGGCATGCGCTCTTACCGCTTGAGTCACTCTGCCAGCCCTTAGACGTTTTGAAACGAACTTGGTTTATCCCAGCGGTTTCCTTTTTATGAGCAATCTTTATTGATTGATTGATTGCAGAACTGGGGTTTGAACTTCGGGTCTCACACTTGCCAGGCAGGCACTCTATTGCTTGAGTCACTCCACCAGCCCTACAGCAATTTGATTTTTTTCCCCCAAATGTCTGAGCAGAGTTTTCCAAAATAAATTCCTAACAAAGAGGTTAAAATTCAATGACCATAGCATATGCTACTCGGATTTAAAGCAAGGTATAGATAAACGTATACACACACACATAAAACTGGAATGGCATTAAACAGGAGTCAGTCCTGGACACTTCCTAAACTGCCTCTTTTGAAGGTTGTAGGACAGAAAAAAATATATTACTCTAGACATGCTTAAAAGGAAGTAAGGAATGAACAGATGTAGGTGGGGTAAATTTAATTTACACTGTTTTGGGGGAGGATGATAATCCATGATTTTGTTTCACCTTGATAAGCTTAAAATTGTGGAATAATTCAAAATTGCTAAAATGCATTACTAATGTGGACTCAAACAAAATAATAGCGAAAATGTGTTATAAACTTGGTCTTTTCTTTTTTTAAAATCTTCATACTAGAGACTTGATATAAAATATGGTTGACATCAAGGTAAAGTGGCCTGATGTTACTGAGTGGTTAGATGCACCATGACAAAGGCAGATGTGAAAGGATGAAGTAAAGAGAACTCTGGGATTCGACACACAGCCAAAGTACCCCACACCCAGCAAGATGAACTGCAGCTCTATGAGCAGATTGTACTGGTAAAGGCACTGTCTCTCTACCACAAACGTAACTTGGCAAGAGGAAGTTATTGAGGGTTTCTTCTCTTACTGGTTATTTGTTTATTTCAGTCGTACTGGACTTCACTCTTGCAGGCAGGTTCTCTGCCACTGGAACCATGCTCCCTGGTCCTCTGGTACTGATTTTTGCCACAGATTTCCTCCAATAATCATTTTTACCAACCCAAAGTTAAAAATGCAACCATATACTGAAATGAAACCACTTTTCTTTGCTTTAAAGTTACATTTGAATGGAAGGCATTTAAAGTTTTTATAGAGTATTAAACGTCTTAGTAAGTATTTTAAAATACTCAAATATCTTGTTTTCACATTAGCAATAACAACATCTGTCAGTAAATGAGCTGGCAAAAGTTTTAAAAAAACACCACAAAGAATTTTACACTGTACAATTTAAGTTTTCACATACAAATAACCTACTCTTAGGATGACTAACCTGAACCTCCTAATAAGCTATACAAATAATTTAACCTATAAAAATTCCTGCTAAAGTTTAGACATATATATTTTGTGTTACATTATGCAATGTTATTTGTATCAGCACATTTCTTTTCCAATAAAAAATAAAACCAAAACTGGTAAACTCACAAATAAACCCAAAAATCTTTACTTTAAAATTAGCAAAAAAATGGATGACAAGCCTCAACAGTGTAAACGCAAAAATAAATAATACAGAAAAAGCACTTTAAACCATTTTCCATGGGATAAAACAAAAGACTGAGAGATATTAAGATGTCTATCAAGATGATAAAAAAGTAGAATATATTATAACTGTATTCCTGAGGCCACTTTCCCACATGAACTTGGTATTTTAAAAATAATCCTTACATGTATATTAAAGTGGGCACATCATGGTGAAATGGACTTTTTTTAGATTCACATGTGCATACAATGTTTGGGTCATTTTTCCCCCCTTCCCCCACCCTTACCCTTACCTCCCCACCCCCTCCCTCTCCTCCCCACCCCCTCGATACCCAGCAGAAACTATTTTGCCCTTATCTCTAATTTTGTTGAAGAGAGTATAAGCAATAATAGGAAGGACCAAGGGTTTTTGCTAGTTGAGACAAGGATAGCTATACAGGGCATTGACTCACATTGATTTCCTGTGCATGTGTGTTACCTTCTAGGTTAATTCTTCTTGATCTAACCTTTTCTCTAGTTCCTGGTCCCCTTCTTCTATTGGCCTCAGTTGCTTTTAAGGTATCTGCTTTAGTTTCTCTGAATTGAGGGCAACAAATGCGATCTAGTTTTTTAGGTGTCTTACCTATCCTCACCCCTCCCTTGTGTGCTCTCGCTTTATCATGTGATCAAAGTCTAATCCCCTTGTTGTGTTTGCCTTGATCTAATGTCCACATATGAGGGAGAACATACGATTTTTGGTCTTTTGGGCCAGGCTAACCTCACTCAGAATGATGTTCTCCAATTGCATCCATTTATCAGAGAGTGATAACATTTCGTTCTTCTTCATAGCTGCATAACATACCGTTGTGTATAAATACCACATTTTCTTGATCCATTCGTCAGTGGTGGGGCATCTTGGCTATTTCCATAACTTGGCTATTGTGACTAGTGCTGCAATAAACATGGGTGTGCAGGTGCCTCTGGAGTAACCTGAGTCACATTCTTCTGGGTATATCCACAAGAGTGGTATTGCTGGATCATATGGTAGATCAATGTTTAGCTTTTTTTTTTTAAGCAGTGAGAATTAACTTTTATTTTTTTTATTGTTTTATTATTTATATGTGCATACAACGCTTGGGTTATTTCTCCCAATGTTTAGCTTTTTAAGTAGCCTCCAGACTTTTTTCCAGAGTGGTTGTACTAGTTTACATTCCCACCAGCAGTGTAAGAGGGTTCCTTTTCCCCCGCATCCTCGCCAACACCTGTTGTTAGTGGTGTTGCTGATGATGGCTATTCTAACAGGGGTGAGGTGGAATCTTAGTGTGGTTTTAATTTGCATTTTCTTTATTGCTAGAGATGGTGAGCATTTTCTCATGTGTTTTTTGGCCATTTGAATTTCTTCTTTTGAGAAAGTTCTGTTTAGTTCACTTGCCCATTTCTTTATTGATTCATTAATTTTGGGAGAATTTAGTTTTTTAAGTTCCCTATATAATCTGATTATCAGTCCCTTGTCTGATGTGTAGCTGGCAAATATTTTCTCCCACTCTGAGGATGGTCTCTTCAGTTTAGAGACCATTTCTTTTGTTGAGCAGAAGCTTTTTAGTTTTATGAAGTCCCATTTATCTATGCTATCTCTTAGTTGCTGTGCTGCTGGGGTTCCATTGAGAAAGTTCTTGCCTATAACTATTAATTCCAGAGTATTTCCTACTCTTTCCTGTACCAACTTTAGAGTTTGGGGTCTGAGATTAAATCCTTGATCCATTTTGAGTTAATATTGGTATAGGGTGATATACATGGATCTAGTTTCAGTTTTTTTTGCAAACTGCTAACCAGTTTTCCCAGCAGTTTTTGTTGAAGAGGCTGCTATTTCTCCATCGTATATTTTTAGCACCTTTCTCAAGACAAGTTGGTTATAGTTGTGTGACTTCATATCTGGGTCCTCTATTCTGTTCCACTGGTCTTCATGTCTGTTTTTGTGCCAGTACCATGCTGATTTTATTGTTATTGCTTTGTAATATAGTTTGAAGTCAGGTATTGTGATACCTCCTGCATTGTTCTTTTGACTGAGTATTGCCTTGGCTATTCGTGGCCTCTTGTGTTTCCATATAAATGTAACAGTAGATTTTTCAATCTCTTTAATGAATGTCATTGGAATTTTGATGGGAATTGCATTAAACATGTAGATTACTTTTGGGAGTATAGACATTTTTACTATGTTGATTCTACCAATCCATGAGCATGGGAGATCTTCCACTTTCTAGTCTTCCTCAATCTCTTTCTTCAGAAGTTTATAGTTTTCCTTGTAGAGGTCATTCACATCTTTTGTTAGGTTTACACCTAGGTATTTGATTTTTTTTGAGGCTATTGTAAATGGAATTGTTTTCATATATTCTTTTTCAGTTTGTTCATTGTTAGTGTATAGAAATGCTAATGATTTTTCTATGTTGATTTTATATCCTGCTACCTTGCTGTAGCTATTGATGGTGTCTAGGAGCTTTTGAGTTGATTTTTTGGGGTCTTTAATGTATAGGATCATATTGTCTGCAAATAGAGATACTTTGACAGTTTCTTTACCTATTTGTATTCTTTTTATTCCTTCTTCTTGCCTAATTGCTCTGCCTAGGAATTCCAGTACTATGTTGAATAGGAGTGGAGACAGTGGGCATCCTTGTCTAGTTCCTGATTTTAGAGGGAATGGTTTCAGTTTTTCTCCATTAAATATAATGCTGACTGTAGGTTTGTCATACATAGCTTTTATACTGTTGAGGTACTTTCCTTCTATACCTCGTTTTCTTAGAGCTTTTATCATGAAATGGTGTTGGATCTTATCAAAGGCTTTTTCTGCATCTATTGAGATGATCAAATGGTTTTTGTCTTTGCTTCTGTTAATGTGGTTTATTATGTTTATTGATTTTCGTATGTTGAACCACCCCTGCATTACTGGGATGAAGCCTACTTGGTTGTAGTGAATGATCTTTTTGATGTGATGTTGAATTCGGTTTGCCATTATTTTATTAAGGATTTTTGCATCAATGTTCATTAAGGAGATTGGCCTATAGTTCTCCTTTTTGGAGGTGTCTTTTCCTGGTTTTGGAATAAGTGCAATTCTGGCTTCATAAAATGTGTTAGGCAGTTTTCCTTCCCTTTCCATTTCATAGAACAATTAAAGGAGGGTTGGTGTCAGTTCTTCTTTAAAGGTCTGATAGAATTCAGCAGAGAATCCATCAGGTCCTGTACTTTTCTTTTTGGGGATACCCTTGATTGCTGCTTCAATTTCATTTTGTGTGATAGATCTATTCAGGTGATTAATTTCCTCTTGGTTCAATTTTGGATAATGATATGTATCTAGAAATCTGTCCATTTCTTTAAGATTTTCAAATTTATTTGAATATAGGTTCTCGAAGTAGTCTCTGATGATTTCCTGGACTTCCATGGTATTTGTTGTTATCTCCCCTTTTGCATTCCTGATTCTACTAATTTGGGGTTTTTTTCCTCCTCATTTTAGTAAGGTTTGCCAGGGGTCTGTCGATCTTGTTTATTTTTTCAAAGAACCAACTTTTTGTTTCATTAATTCTTTGTATGGTGATTTTGGTTTCTATTTCATTGATTTCAGTTCTTATTTTTATTATTTCTCTCCTTCTATTTGTTTTGGGATTTGCTTGTTCTTGTTTTTCTAGGAGTTTGAGATGTATCATTAGGTCATTGATTTGGGATCTTTCAGTCTTTTTAATATATGCACTCATGGCTACAAACTTTCCTCTCAGGACTGCCTTTGCTGTGCCTCAGAGATTCCGGTAGGTTGTGTTTTCATTTTCATTGTCTTCCAGGAACTTTTTAATTTCCTCTTTTATTTCATCACTGACCCATTGTTCATTAAGCAATGAGTTATTCAGTTTCCAGCTGTCTGCATGTTTTTAGTCTTTACTTTTGTTGTTGAGTTCTAGTTTTATTGCATTGTGATCAGATAGAATGCATGGTATAATTTCTATTTTCTTATATTTCTGGGGCTTGCTTTGTGCCCTAGGATATGATCTATTTTGGAGAAGGTTGAATGGGCTCTTGAGAAGAATGTATATTGTGTAGAAGTTGGATGAAATGTTCTGTAGACATCAAGTAGGTCCATTTGATCTATTGTATATTTTAGATCTAGGATTTCTTTATTGATTTTTTGTTTGGATGACCTATCTATTGATGATAATGGGGTGTTAAAGTCTCCCACAACCACTGTGTTGGAGTTAATATATGCTTTTAGGTCTTTCAGGGTATGTTTGATGAAATTGGGTGCATTGTTGTTGGGTGCATATAGGTTGATAATTGTTATTTCCTTTTGGTCTATTTCCTCTTTTTTATTACTATGGAATGTCCTTCTTTGTCTCGTTTGATCATTGTAGGTTTGAAGTCTAGTTTGTCAGAGATAAGTATTGCTACTCCTGCCTGTTTTGGGGGGGGCCATTGGCTTGGTAAATCTTCTTCCAACCTTTCATGATAAGCCTATGCTTATTTCTGTCAGTGATAGGAGTCTCTTTTAAGCAACATATTGTTGGATCTTCCTTTTTCATCCATTATATCAAACAGTGCCTTTTGATGGGTGAATTAAATCCATTAACATTAAGTATTAGTACTGATAGGTATGTGGTGATTCCTGTCATTTAGTTGTCTTAGTTGTTTGAAGGTTTGATTGTGTGTACCTAAGTTGAGGTTACTCTCTACTTTCTTGCTTTTTCTTTTCCTGTAGTTTGGTGCTGCCTGCCCTTTCATGGTTATGTTGGGTTTCACTTTCTGTGCGCAGAATCCCTTAAAGAATCTTTTGTAGTGGTGTCTTTGGGGCCACATATTATTCTAGTTTCTGCTTAGCATGGGAGACATTTATTGCTCCATCTATTTTGAATGATAGTTTTGCTGGGTAGAGTATCCTAGGGTTGAAGTTATTTTCATTCAGAGCCTGGAAGATCTCACCCCAAGCTCTTCTTGCTTTTAATGTTTCTGCTGAGAAGTCTGCTGTGATTTTGATGGGTTTACCTTTGTATGTTATTTGTTTTTTCTTTCTTACAACCTTCAGTATTTTTTCTCAGGTCTCTGTATTTGTTGTTTTAATGATAATATGCCGTGGGGTAGATCTATTTTAGTCTGGTCTGTTTGGTGTTCTGGAGGCCTCTTGCATCTGTATGGGAATAGCTTTCTCTAGATTTGGGAATTTTTCTGTTATTATTTTGTTGAATATATTACACATTCCCTTTGTTTGCACCTCTTCTCCTTATTCAATGCCCATGATTCTCAGGTTTGGTCTTTTGATGGAGTCAATGAGTTCTTGATGGGGATTCAAGAGAGGTGCCAGGTTCTTATAACCTTCCCTGAGGACAAGAATGCAATCCCATGAAGAAAGCTGTAATCATTTTTGTTTTTAATAAAAGTGACCTTCAGGTACCTGAAAAGTAACCTAGGGAACTGTTATCATACCCAATATGACAGAGGTGTTATCTTTAGCAAAGCTAGAGGGAAACTTGTATTGCCCAACTGTGTGACTGTCAAAATTAGTGATTGTTAAGTCAGCTAAGCAGGTAAGGCTGGAGGGTTAATTAGGGTTTCCTCATTAAAATTATTATATTTGGATATGTCATTATTATGATCAAACTATTTTATTTGTACATCTATACTTAACTAAAATACCTATACATGTGTGCCAAAAGAAATTAATAAGAATATTCATGCTTGCTTTATAAACATGAAACAAAACAAATGTCCATTACCAGCAGAATGGGTAAAAGTGGTATATTCATACAATGAATAGCACCAAGCATTGAAAATGGAGAAACTGCTCAAGAAAACCATATGAGTTAATGTCACAAAATAACAGTGAGCAAAAGAAGCCCCACACAAAATAATCCCTACTGTATAGTTCTAAACATATCAACTTATAACAACAGACAGTGCTCATCTATGGTGTTAAAAACAAGATAATTAATAGCTTTGGAAAGGTAAAATTGGTAGTGGTCAAGGACAAAAACCCAAATTCCCAGTTGCTATTTTTATTTTCTTGAACTGTGTTATAGTTATTGAGTGTGTATTCATCTTATACATCATTCATGAGTAGAATAAAGATTTCTGTGCTTTTGGATGTGTATGTTATGCATCAACAAATGTATTTGAATCCATTTTTGTTATTTTGAACAAATAATAAAATTATAATAAAACTTTCAATCTTAATATTATTTCCATCTTATGAAAAAGTCATCTGGAAGACTCCAAACAGAGGTATTTCAATTATAGAGCTTAAGTTTTTATGACTGAAGGTCTATAACTGTTTAATGGTGAGTGTACAAAAGCAGTTATGTTTACAGTGTGCTGGTTCTAGTCTTATTTGAAAGTTGAGCTAGTTATCCACACCTGTGTTAGTCAGGTTTCTGTCACTATGACAAAATATGTAAAAGAAATCAGCTTAAAGGAGGGAAGATTTACTCTGGCTCACAGTTTCAGGAGTTTCAGCCCTGATCAGCTGGCTCCATTGCTTTGGGCATGTGGTGAGGCAGAACATCATGGTGCAGGGAGTGTGTGGTGAGGAGGCTGTTTACCTCATGGTGGCCAGCAAGCAAACAGAAAGGGGCCAGGGACAGGGCATACTCATCAAAGGCACACCCCCAGTGATCAGTTTCCTCCAAGTAGGCCACCCTCCTCATTTCTACCACCTCCCAATAATCTATCAAATTATGAATCCATCAAAACCCACTGATGAGGTTAGAACTGTCAGGATCTTACCTTCCCAAAGCCCACAGCCTCCAACCAAGCCTTTAACACAAGGCATTTGGGGGACATTTTAGATCTAAACCATAACAACACCCATCAATAACATTGCTTTCATAGAAGACGCTAATCCATGACCTAATTGATAAAGGGGTCAGAAAAGTCCTTTCTTCTTGTTTATCTATATGTAAAGCATTCAGTTTTTAAGAAATCAAACTTTCAGTTCAGGATTTTCTCCCACTGCTCTCTGTGTTCCTGTTCCATTATTGCATAGAAGGAATAACTGTGTGGTGTCATGGTTACCACTGTGACCACAGAGACAGGATGCATAATTCCCAGGATCCCAGCAGTGATCTTTCCTGAGGATGGGAACTTGTAAGACCCAAGAGAGCAGCCTCTGTGTCTGATGCTTGAATTTCATAGCAATCAACAAGGGAAGTTTATAAAACATGCTAGAATTCCATAAGCAAAGGCTGAATCCCACAAGGATGGACTGAAATCTCTTCTCATGGAGGTAAACAGATGCCAGTAACCAAGGAGTCAGAGAGACTAAAGGAAAAATCCAGATGAAGGCAGAGAAACTGCAGGTCCTGGTGCCAATGTGGTGAGTCAGCCAGGATGAGTGTGTGTATATGTAAGCATCTGCCTAACAAGCATGAGGCCATGAGTTCATACTGCAGTATGGCCCAAATATGCATATATATGTGCATATATACATATAAATACATATACACACACATATATGTGCATCTATACATATATATATACATATATATGCACATATACATGTATAGTGACACAGCTACCATTGACATAAAAAAATTGCCAGAAGTATAATTCAGTACTTATTCACTTCAGATAAAGAATCTTTATATCCTAATTTACTAATCCCCTCTACCCATAGGAAAATATTTAAAACACAATGAGATAAAGACTTTTCTCATTTATAGACAAAGATACACAGATAGCTTGCCACTTCATTTCACCAACCTTAACCATGTGTGGATCCAAAGTAAACACAGTCTGGGCAAGTGGCTCACATCTGTAATCCCAGCTACTCAGGAAGCAGAGATCAGTTGGAGGCCATCCTGAGCAAAAAGTTAGTGACACCTCCATCTCAACCAATAACCTGGATGTGATGGTTCTTGTCTGTCATCTCAGCTATGCCCGAGTATAAATAGGATCACAGTCCAGGCCTGCCTGGGGGAAAAAAACAGAAGACCCTATCTGAAAAATAATTAAAAGCAAAATGGATTGAGGGTGTGCCTCATGTGGTAGAGCACCTGCCTAGCAAAAGTGGGGCCCTGAGTTCAAACCCTAGTACCACCAAAAAAAGAAAAAATAAAGCACAAAATTTTTGGTGAGTATGAAGCTTTTTCTAGACTTATTTGAAGCTACATAAAAACAAACCAGAGTTTCTGTCTTCTCCCACCCACCAGAGAATAAAATATCTCCATCATCACCAGGAAATTTTATCTTTGGAACTTTATAAAGCAGAATTAAAAAAAAACCCTAGAGCACAGAACAAGAAGACTCATAAATAATGTCATTAGTGGGGAAATCACAGAAATGTGAAGACTCGGTGAAAAGGTAGCAAGATAACAAGGGGTGTCATCTAATGCATAGTTGAATTCCCTGAGAAACTTCAACTAGAAAGGCGACTTCAAATTGTAATTTCTTTCACTAAAGACCCTGCAGGAAAGAGTCCACATATGGAGCCCACATGGAATCATGCATGGGAAAAGTTGCTCAAGACAGTTTTAGGTGGGTGGCCCAGCATCAAATTAATCTGTGACTCATTTGACTCTGAACAGATACATTTGTATCAGATACGGGATTCATCTTGTTTCTAAGTCCAGGCTCCTGACTAGATCCTAGAGCCAGCAAACAGGTCCCTATCTTATTTCCTACTATCCTCTTGTGATCTGTCCTGGAGCTTTCTTCTACCTAGATATCTGATTCCCAGCTCTCTGAATCCACCTTCCCATATCTAACTCAAAGGAGGACATGGGAACAGCTTCATTTTTGTGGAGTGCATGAAAAGTACCTTTGGTCCTTTGGGACAGGGCCCTATCAACATGCTCTGTGGATTGAAATCAAAACCCAGGGCTTCTTGATGATAGGAAACAGAGTATCTCAGACACAAAATAAAGACCTTTGTTTCAGAGAAAAAAGATAGTATTAAATTAATTTTGAAGAACCCTAGACCACAACTAATATTTTATATATGAACATTGACATTAGAGAGAAACGATGTTTAATTTTATGTGTCGAGTTGACTGGGCCGCAGCTTGCCCACATTTAATCAAACATTATTCTGGGCATGTCTTCAAGGGTATTCCTGGGTAAGATTTAACATTTGAGTAGGCAGCCTGAGTAAAGCAGGTGGGTGCATTTTTGCCCTAAGTTCATTTATTTCTTTATTAATCATGTTCTTTGTTTCACTTTGGTGTTTATACAGTGCTTCTATGGTTTCTTTTATTTCTTTTTGTGGTTTTTCAAATTCTCTATTTTTGTTGTCTTGGAATTTCTTGAGTGTCTCCTGTACAATTTGGTTGACCATATCCAGTATCATCTCTATAAAATTCTCATTGATTACCTGTAGTATTTCTTCTTTTAGATTATTCTTGTGGGCTTCATTGGGTTCTTTGGCATAGTTTGTCTTCATTTTGTTGGAGTCTGGATCTGAATATCTGTTTTCTTCATTTCCCTCTGGTTCCTGTATAATCTTTTGCTATGAAGAAACTTGTTTCCCTATTTTTTCTGTCTTCCCGTCATTGCCCTTTGTGTTGTTGTTGTCCCTGTACTGTGTGCAATTAAGTATTTTCTAGCTGTATTAATAGCAATGGTGATATTTAGAATGGAATGGTGAGAGAAGAGGGAAAGCAAGGAAGTTTTAAAAAGAGGGGAAACAAGTTATCAAATAAGGAAACCACAACAAACAAACAAAAGTTTCAAAGATATATACAGGAGAGAGAGTGTAGTAATCAACAGTAAGCTAAACAGGCATTAGAGATACAGAGAGAGGATTGGGAAAATAAATAAATAAATAAATAATAAAAAAAATCTCCAAGTTCAAATGCAATAATGTTTCATTCTTAATAATTTTGGTGTTAGTCCCTCAGCCTCCAGTCCTGGAGATAGTGTCTCAGAGTGGTTTTGTTGTTGTCTCATCAAAGGGGAAAGAAAACAAACCAGACCAAACAAAAAAAAACACCACAAAGTGTCCCAAGTTCCAATGCAATATAGTTACAGTAAGTTTTTCAGCATGCAGGTGTAGTTCAGTGTTGTCTCATCAAAGGTAGGGAGAATAAAAAAGAGTCTGGAGACAGTTCTGTGAATGGCTATCTGAGGCTGTGGCTCACCTGCCCGCTGCTGTCAGCCTGCTGTTGCTAGAGGCTTTATTTATGCAGATCTCTGGGATGAGCTTAGCACTCACCTGGCCCCTCAGGCTTTGTTTACTCAGAGTTTTCCTGTGCGCAAGCCACTGCTACAAGGTTTCCCCTTTCCAGGCACACCGGGGGATGTGACACTGCACCCGCTTTCTCTCTTTTTTTTTTTATTTATAGTTCACATAGGAAGTTGGTCTTCCCCCCTCTCCTGTGGAGTTTTCCTCCCACTGCCACTTTTACAAGCTTTCCCGCTTCTGGTTGCTGGTCGTGTGCTGCTGCTCCTGCCTTCTCTGGCTGGCTTGTTTATTTACAGTTCTGGGAGGGATTTCTCCTCCCCTCCTCTTTGGAACTCAGTGCACCCTGCCCTCTTTGTTACGTGTCTTTTTTGTTGTTATTGCTTATTATTCAGTTTTTTTTCTTTTTTCCCTGGGTTGGGGTCGGTCTGTCCAGGGGGCTATGCTGATCTGGCCCATGGTTGTCTGTGGGAGAACCACGTGCCACTTAGCTCACCCTGTGGTCTGCGTCTTCCCAAGCCGTCTGGGCACTGGCATCTGACAGCAGCACGGGAGCCCTCCTGGTTTCTCCATTTAACGTGAAGTGGAGATGCTATGCGTGGGCTGGGGTTGTGGAGGAGTCAAAGTTTTGCCTCTTCTCGGTGGTTTTTCCTGTAAGGTGTATCTCCAGCGTCTCTCCAAGATTTTACTTTAGGAGGCACGCTTTCTGCTTCCTCCCTCTAGCCGCCATCTTGGAATCTCTGAAATGGACATATTTTTTGAAAAACTAAGGACATCCCTTTCCTCAAACACTGTACATAAGAAATAAGCTACATAATACATAATGGAACAAAACATCACTTGGATGCTTGAATCATCTGTTACTGGTGTCTCAGAAGTGCATGCCTTTTTCAAAGGACTAATTTATTTATTTTTGGTAGTATAAGGTTTGAACTCAGGGCCGTATACTTGCTAGGCTAGCATTCTATCACTTGACCTATGCACCTAGCCTTTTTTTTTTTTTTTTTTTGCTGTAGTTATTTTTTCAGATAAAGTCTTGTGCTTTTTGCCCAGGCTGGCCTCTAACTGTGGTTCTCCTACCTCCATCTTCCACTTAGTTGGGATTATAGATGGGCACCTCCATGCCTGGCTTATTTGTTGAGGTTGGGAATCTCACTAACTTTTTGTCTGTGCTGACTTTCAAGGTCAATTTTGATCTTTGATACTACCAATCAGCTTGGATTACAGGCATGAGCCACTGTACTCAGCTCAAAGGACTAATTTAGACATTAATGCTAGGGCAAAAGGATAAGATGATATCCTCAAAGTAAACATTATAAGGCTGGACTATTTAAAAATTTTATTGTAGTAATAGAGATCAAACTCAGGGTCTTGAGTATGCTGGGCACAGAAAAACCTTAATCCTTAAAGACAACAACCATTTGGTTAAAAATCACTTTTGACTTCTGTTTTTTTTTCAAGTTTACCTTGTCTAATTATGAAATCTAACGTGAGATTTTTTTCTTTCCCTTTAATCATATTACTTCTGACAGTGTTAGTGATGGCTGATACAATTTATCTTCAGTCATTTTTGAAACTGAAGCCATACATGAGATTTTCTCCTAAACTTTCACAAAATGTACTGACAACTGTACAGAAGAACAGCAAGTATGGAAACCAATATGTATTTGTTCGTTTGTTTATTATGGTCATACTGGAGTTTGAACTCATGACCTTGCAGTTGCTAGGCAGGCACTCAACTACTTGAGCCTCACCCACCATCCCAGACTGGAAACCAGTATTTATGATAGCTCATGTTTTCCCAAGTTAGTATCAACTCTGAAACCTGATTCTTATTTTCACACACAACAACTGCATATTCAATTAAGAAAGTACAGAAATATATTTACAAAATATCTGGATAAATTGCTGTGCAAGATATTTCAACAAAAAATTTTTCCTAGCAATTCATTTGAATAAGTACTAGTGTGAGCACCTTTCCTCTAGTAGAAATATTTAACTGGAATAAATCAGAGCACCCAATAAAGATTGTAGTTCGTGCACAATCCAATCCAATTATTCCAAACTCATTAGTAAAGTGACATATTTGCCAGAAAACTCTTTAAGAGAAAAACAAATATTTTCTTTGGATAACACTGTTGTAATTAGGATTGTAATGTATGGCACATAGTCTGGAAAATACTACTACTGATATCAAAAACAACATATCCCAAACTTTTGTGACTGCCCTTAAGTCATCTAAACAGCAGCCACTGTAGCAGTCTTTTTTATTTATTTGGCAGTACTGGGGCTTGAACTCAGAGCCTCACAGTTGCTAAGAAGGCACTCTTACTGATTGAGCTACTCCACTGGCCCTTTATTTGTAATGGGTTGTTTTGAGAAGGGGTCTTGTGAACTATTTTCCTGGGCTGGCTTCAAATGGCAATCCTCCTGATCTCTGCCTCCTGAGTAGCCAGGATTACAAGAGTGAGGCACTGGTGCCTGGCTGGCTGGTAACATACTTAATGAATTATGTTTAAAAAAAAAGAGTAAAATCAAATTTGAAAATATAACAACTAAGCACTACAATACTAATTGGCATAATTAGGACATGACCATATCCAACTTGTAAGTTTGGATATTTTCTTTTTTTTTTCTTGGTACTATGGTTTTGAACTCAGGACCTACACTTTTTTTGTGAAGGATTTTTTCAAGATAGGGTCTATCAAACTATTTTCCCAGGCTGGCTTTGAACTGTGATCCTCCTGATCTCTGCCTCCTGAGTAGCTAGAATTATAGGTGTGAGCCACCAGCACCCAGCTGTATATTTTCATATTGCATACATTCATTTAAAGCACCTCAGAGGGCTGGTGGAGTGGCTGAAGTATTAGAGTGCCTACCTAGTAAACATGAGACCCTGAATTCAAGCCCTGCCCCAGTACTGATCAAAAGACTAAAATAAAAATAAAAAATAAAGCACCATGAACTTTAAGCTCAATTGAGCTGACTCAAAGACTGAGAGAAACTGAAAGCAGTTTTCAAAACCTCCCTCCAAAAAGCTTAACGGTTAAATCACATTTCAAAGAAAAAAAAACCAATTAATACAGATCAATTAATACCTTCAGACTAATTTAATGCATCTTAGCATTACAAAAAGTTGTTTTCAATTAGATTGCAGTATTTCTTTGATTGTCATATACTGTTTGTGTTCAAGATTGAAACCTGATCCAAGCCAGGATTTGCTGCCAATTTATATCTTTATGCATGAAGCTGGCAAGTTAATGGGTTTTTAAGTAGATTCCTTCAAGCAAAGGATTTACCTCATAAGTACATTCTAAGTACCATTTAAAAACAGAACTTAAGGCAGACACTTGTGGCTCACAACTGTAATCCCAACTACTCAGGAGGCAGAGATCAGGAGGATGGAATGTCAAAGCCAACCCGGGCAAACAATTCCAAGACCCTATCTCAAAAATACCTAACATAAAACAGGGCTGGTAGAGTGGCTAAGTGGTTGAGTTCCTTCTTAGCAAGCATGGGGCCCTGAGTTCAAACTGCAGTACCTCCAGAACTTGCAGCTATAACTTTCACTATAATATATTATTAAAATTTATCTAGCTGCTTGACACAATCTATAAGTTAAGAACATTTTGGAAACATCATAGACAGCTTAGATGAATATCCTTCATCTAAACATGCAGGGCTTATTTTTATTGAGTTAGGAGTTTTGTTTTTCTTGTGTCAAGCAATCCTCTCTTTCCTTTTAGATTCTAAGGTTTAGAAAAATACCTTACAATGCTCTTTGAGTACTGACTTCAATGATCATGATAAAAGAATTTGGATAGTTTAAGGATTCTTGAAACTATCTGAAGTGGCACATGGAATAATTTAAATTTTTTTCAACAATAGGACAACAATTTTAATTTGAAGACAAATAAATATCACATTTGACTTGGAACTGAGGCTTGACTTCCTCTGTCCAAATTCTAACACATCAAAGTCACTAAAATGAAAGTAGCACTGAATGAAGTAGAAGCTTTCACTTTTATGATGTCAAGTCATAAAGCATTTTCTTCCTAAATTAACTCAGAATTGTTTTTGTTAGAAAATAATAATGTATTTTATTTACTTGAATACTTGCCTTTAATAAAATTCTAACTTATCTTTCATAAGTTATTAGAAGTTAAAACAACTCAATAAGATGGATTTCTATGCCAAAATACTTGTATCTTTGGAAAGCAAGATAATAGTTATAAAAAAACTACTGTATTAAAAGAATAAAATGCAGTGATCTGAAATGTGAGTAAACATATTTACACATGAAAGTATATAATACAGAGCCATTCAAATCACATTATAAATAAAATGAAAAGTTACCTATTTTAGGTATGTTTTATATATAAAAATTTTATGTTAAAATATTGCTCATCATAAATAAGAGGTGAGCTGGGTGCCAGTGGCTCACACCTGTAATCCTAGCTACTCAGGAGGTAGAGATCAGGAGGATCACAGTTCAAAGCCAGCCTGGGCAAATAGTTCATGAGACCCTATCTCGAAAAACCCTTCACAAAAATAGGGTGGTGGAGTGGCTCAAGGTGAAGGCTCTGGGCAAGCCCCAGTACCACAATAAATAAATAACTGGTGATACTAATTCCATTTCTCTTTAATGATCATCTCTAGTAGCTCAGACTAATATTAGGAGTTTATTCATATGTTTTTTTAACAGGTGAATTACATTTAAATATGTTCAATAAAATCACACTGTAACAGTATGTTTAAATAGTCACATAAA
This sequence comes from Castor canadensis, assembly GCF_047511655.1. Lineage (NCBI taxonomy): Eukaryota > Metazoa > Chordata > Mammalia > Rodentia > Castoridae > Castor > Castor canadensis. The sequence goes on along the minus strand of NC_133396.1, from coordinate 52,801,484 downwards.
AAGTTAGGGACAGACATTTAGTAATTATAGGAATAAGATTCCCAAAGTAAAGCCAAATGAAAAATCTTAGGAGACTAGAGTATAGTGGTCTGCTTTATTAGACAAAGATGTTAAATACTGCCTATGCTTTGCAAATTTAATGACCATAAAAAATAGTCCATTAACTTTCTTCAAAGTCTGCATGCTTAGCAGACCAATAAAGGGTAGAACATATGAACTGAGTATGAGTTTCTGCATAGGTGACTTCATTCCTGTTTGTCCTACTTACAAGCATGGCAACTTGGAATAGTTCTTGAGAAGCTGTTCATGACCGACTTGGAGCTCTGAGGCCAAAGAATCTTTCTTGAACTTGGTGTGTTAACTCTTCAAAAACTTCCTGGATTTGCTACCTGGAGCTTTGCATTCCATTGCTCTACTTCACAAAGAGTCATTGGATTCAATTCTTCTCTGCTTGATGCTCTGGACATTGAACTCTGGTCTAGATAATGTCTCTTTTCTTCTGTGCCTGCTTGTAACTGTGAGGCCACAACACACTGTCACAGTACAAAGTGGCACCGGAATCTTGTAACATAGCAAGCCCAGTCTCTATTTTCCCTCTGCTCCGAAAGTCCTTGTGTACAGTTTGAGATACCACCTTTACTCCCCTACTATCCATTTTGCAGAATATTTTGGCACCTGAGAGTCAGTTGTGGGAGTAATTTCTTATCTGTCTTATGCCTAAAATTAAATAGGTGATGTTGAAGGAATCAGAGCCTAGATCTTTATTTGTGTCTATCTTCTTAAGCAAAACAGTTTTAACTCCTTCATCAGTACTTTTGGAAAGCTTAGATTGAGGACAATCCTGGTTTGCAATAAAATGGTATTTGTCAAACTGTCTTTATGTTCCCTTTACGTGGTGTGTAAAAGATTAGGATTTGGCACTCCCTCAATATTTAGTTCAAAACAAATGTGGCAGAAGGAGAGGGTTCCAGTTTACAAACACTGCAAATGTTGTCATCATTCAAGTCAATGGTCGCTAACGTTCCTCTACACTCATAGTGCTGGGTCTGACTCTGTGGGCTCCTCCACTGTTGTTTCCAGTTGCAGCTGAACGTGTTCCTTTAATGGCCCATTGGGTTCTATCATTGAAGTACTAGGCTGTGATTTGTGGAGATTTGGGGCCCTCCTAGACCATCATAGCACCACAGTATATACCTGTCTCTTCCCAGAAAAGTGCCCAGTTATTTGTGATATCCTATTTGTTTGGTCCTACTTCCTAGTCATTAGTCTGTATCCATGTTCAGTTAATGCAGCAAACTGGACATATATTCTGCACCACCTTATGTATGGTGGGTCCATCAGAATGTATGTGGGACAAGAATGAAGACAGTTGAATTGTTGTTTTTTACTTTGTCATTACAGAATCAGGAGCTGGGAGGGTTGTACTCCAGTTTTTTAGGACAGCCCTATTGCAGGCGGGTGTTGAAGGTCCTTGCCTTCACTAGCCAAAGAAGTGGCTCATGAGGCAGCACATTAATTCTCGGGATGACAAGGTCAGCACAAAAGTAAGATTTATTACAGAGGAAGGAAGAGCTCCCCTTAGAGTCAGACAGGGAGCCTGGAAAATCAGTAGCTCCCTGTTGTTCACAGAGTAGGGATTTTTAATTGGTCCTTTTTGTTGGGGAGGAGAGTTAGGAGTCAGGGCTGGAGTGGCCTTTTGCGATCTCTGTAGAAACCCACTCTGTTGGAGAGGGGAGGTGTAGGAGTCAGGAGCGGAGTGGTCTCTTAAAGTATCTGTGCAGGAACATATACACAGTTCTGTGAAAGCCTCCTGCTTATCAGCCTTGTGGCTTTTTGAGGCATCCCCACGGGGCCATGACTTGTGAAGCCACCTGTCCCTTTACAGGATATGGGGTTCACAGAACTTTCATGGGGGATGGGGGCATTGGCTCATTTTGTCTTCTGATCTCCCAGATCCAACAGCCCCAGGCTTACAACAACCTCCACCACCAATTGCATCCTGAGGTGAAGACACTCCATCTGAATCAGCCTATGAAGTCTTCTTTTATGCTGTGGATCCTGCCTTTCTAGGCACTTTTCTGGCCAGAATGCTTTTGGCATCAGCAAAGATGCTACTGTCCAGAAATTGAGAACTTATGCCAGGATTTCTGAAGAAATAATGAGGCCGCTACAAATTGGGGTCCAGTAGCCAAGAGGTAAACCCCATAGGACACTGCCAGCTGAGTTTTCCCCTCAAAGCCCTCAGGAGTCTAATGGTTTATTAAAAATGTGTGGACTACTCCACACATTTTGTGACAGTAATGAAAAATCACTGATAATATTGACTGACTAATAGATACATGAGGATTCATTATGCTTTGCCCTACACTTTGGTGTATGTTGAAAATTTCCATAAAGTAAATATTAACAATAAAAATTAAGTTGAAAAACAAGGTAAGATAGATCATGCCTCTATATGCTCATAAATTTTGATTGGCCTCCCTTTGCAGAGTAATAGCCACAATTTGTATTATTTGGGAGCTTATGTCACCTACTTAGGGCCACATAATCAGTGTTATTTTTAATGAAATGAAAGAAAAAATAAAACAGAAGAAAAAACAGTAGAGTGCATTATATATAGTGAGGATAAGTATTGTTTTAATAAGCTTTTGTAGCAACTGAGGCCAATAGGAAAAGGGGACCAGGAACTAGCGAAAAGGTTAGATCAAAAAGAATTAACCCAGAAGGTAGCACACATGCACAGGAAATTAATGTGAGTCAACTCCCTGTATAGCTATCCTTATCTCAACCAGCAAAAACCCTTGTTCCTTCCTATTATTGCTTATACTCTCTCTTCAACAAAATTAGAGATAAGGGCAAACTAGTTTCTGCCCGGTATTGAGGGGGTTGAGGGGAGAGGAAGGGGGCAGAGTGGGTGGTAAGGGAGGGGGTGGGGGCAGGGGGAAGAAATGACCCAAGCCTTGTATGCACATATGAATAATAAAACAATTAAAAAAATAAGCTTTTGTTCTGTTGTGCACACTTAATTGCAATGTAATGTGTGTGTGTGTACATCCCCCTCTCCTCCATACCTCAATCTACTCCAGTGTTCTTGCTATTTAACATGCCAAGCTAGACCTTTCCAGACCTACAAAGCTTACACTTTCACCTCCATCACATCTCTGCTTGAACATCATGGTTCCTATCAGTGACTTCCCTCAACAGCATATAAAAATAGAAGCCCTACAATATTGGTTACCCAACTCTGTAATTTCCTGACACTTATCTCCATTTGACAATGTATATTTATGTGTTTGTTTACTGTCTCCCTATCTTGACTCCAAATGTAAGAGCCTCTGTTTTGACCAATGCATCCAAAATAAGGGTTTAATAAGTATTGGTATTGTCCTTTGTATTTCTTTATTAGGTACACTCAGATGTACTTTTTGTTGCACTTATGTTGGGATCTTAATTTTTTTATTATGATATTAATATCACACATGCAAAAGAATACAGGATGCTTAAAATAATAAAACACATGTCTATGTATTCACTACCCATCCAGTTTTAAGACATTCTGTGAATGGTATATTGTTTTGTTACTGTTGGTTTAGGAGTATAATGACATCAGTAAACTGATGAATCTGGAAACCTTGCTGAACTTTATTTTTCATTGTTTTAATGATTTGTTGATTCTTTTATGATTTCTATTTAATCAACTCATCCTATATCACCAGGAAATAAGCAAATAAAATGCATACATAATGACATCATTTAAAATGAGGTCATTTAACTCTCACATACATAGCTCATTTACTCTTCCCAATTGATAAGAACTGCCCCTTGCCACCATTCTGCAGCCTGAGCTGCTGCTGGTCTCATCCCTTGCAGAACAAAGCCCCACTGTCCCTTATCTCCTGCCACTTCTCTTTGTCCATTCCTTGCCCTTGCTTTCTCCTTAATGCTACTTAAGGCCAGACCCGCTGAGAGAAGCTGCTGCGCCATTTTTTCTTGGCCAGCCAGCCTGCTTATTAAACTTCTAGACATGAGATACCCCTCATGAGCCTTCTTTGTGTGCGATGTGCAGCGTTTTCCTAACACCAATCATCCTATGCAGTAGCTACTACGTACTATCTCTGCTTTACAGGTGAGAGAAACTCAGGCACAGAGAAGTTAAGTAACATACCAGAGGAAAAACAGCAAGCATCAAAGCAAAGACCTTAACTTTAAAACCTGGCTTTAGAGTCTATTCTCTTAACCACTATAAATACTTACACTTCTTCTTAAGTAATTGCCATTCAAATCAAGTATCTTCTCTTTCAGTCTTGTAGCTTCTTTTTGTTGTTGTTGTTGCTTGTTTTTTGTTACTGTGTAGGACAAACCCTACTCTACTATATTAAATAATAGCAGTTTAAAGAGAACACTCCTAAACTCCCCTGTTAAATTCACATTTGCTCTATGGTTTTAGTATATAGATTTTTATCAAATTAGGTAATCATAGTCAGGCAGCATGACACACGCATGTAATCCCAGCACTGGGGAGATGGACATAAGAGGACCAAGTTCAGGACAGCCTGGGCAACATAGTGAGACCCTGTTTTAAAAAAAATCAGTGTTTTTTTTAAACTAATCATTAAGAGATACTGAACATATCAAATAATTTTTGTTCCTACTAAATATTTTGACTTTTCTCCTTTACAATCCATGAATGTAGCAAATTTCATGGCTAGATTTTCTGATGCTAAATTCTACTTAATCATGATATTGGTTGCATTCAACTGGCTAATACCATTTTTTTTTAGGATTTTTGTATTTATGTCCATAAGTAAAATTATTTTATAATTTTAATTTTCTTCCATTGTAGTATTCTTATCCATTTTAAGAATCAAAGTTATACTAAACTACTGAAATGAATTTGGCAGATTTATCTCTTTTTATTCTCCTTTTGTAAGAACAACTTTTATAAGATAGAGAAGACTTGTTCCTTGAAAGTTTCATAAGAGTTTGAGTTTGAAATGCTTTTTTTGAGACAGTGTCTCCCTATGTAGTCCAGCCTGCCCTGGAAATCAATATTCTCCTGCCTCAGCCTCCCAGGTGCATGTGCTACTATGCCTGGCTTTTTTTTTCTTTCAGTGCTGGGGATCAAACCCAAAGTCTTGCAATGCAGGAAAGCACTCTGCCATTGAGAACATCCCCAGCCTATTCCCCCACCCCATTCTTGTGTGGTAAGTAATCTACTGAAACTTTTTATTTCATTTGGTACTATTTTTTTCATTTCATATTTTCCTAAATTTATCTATTTTATAAGTGTTTTCAAATGTATTGGTGCCTTTTTTATTTTATTTTATAATTTTTGCTGTATTGGTGTGTAATAATCTCTGTTGTGCTTTCATTTTTTCTGCTTATTTAATCTGTATTTTCCATCTGTCATAGGTTTTAAGTTCATCATTATCATTATTGTTGTATATTTTATCAATGTATTCATTGAACCAGCTTTTGGCTTTGATAATCATCTCAACTAGTTTTTGAGTACATTACTTCATTGATTTACAGCATTTATTATTTCTGTATTTCTTGTTCCTTTGACTTAACACATCCTTTTAAAAGCTCTTTGAATGGACCTCTTAGCTCATTTGTTTCCAATTTTTCTTTTTTTGTTTGTTTGGGTTTTTTTGTTTATTTATTTTTTTTTTTGATGCACCATTCCTGGAAGTACTGCAATACGAGGTCAATGGGTGGAGTAGACAGAACAAGCTCATATTCCATCTCCTAGTTCCACAAATCCATTTAATATATTGTCCTCAGATAGAGGACATAACAGATATTAAACTGATGAGAACAGATGTTACACTTGATCTTAACCAAAATGCCAAGAAGCAGTTGTTTCCAATTTTTCTTAAATATATTTGAAATTGTATGTTTTCCCCTAAGTATGCTTCTGTGCCCTACAAATTTTAAATAAATTTTCTCATTGTGATTCAAGTCTAAGTATTTCCTCATTTCTCTCATTTTTTCTCTTCAAATCCAGATTTATTTAGCACTACATTTTCTTTTGCTTTTAATATTCAGAAATAGTTTTACATTTTTATATCTAATAATATTTTGTAAGATTAAAGAGCATAGATCCGTGCTGTGCAATATGGTAACCAATAACCATATGTGGACACTGAGCCCTTGAAATATGCTTCCTCTGAATTAAGAAGTGTTATAAGTGTAAAATACCCCAAAGACTAGTGCAGAAAGTGAAAAGTATTTTTTTTTGCAGTACTGGAACTTGAATTCAGGGCTTACACCTTGATCCACTTCACCATCCCTTTCTTTGTGAAGGGTTTTTTTTGAGATAGGGTACAAGGAACTCTTTGCTTGGGGTGGCTTTGAACAGTGATTCTCCTGATCTCTGAGTAGTTACGATTACAGGCATGAGCCACTGGCACCTGCTGAAAAGTATCATATTAATAAGCTTGAGATTGGTTATAAATTACAATAACAATATATTGGCTATGTTGGGTTAAATATTTATGTAATCGATTTAATCTATTTGAAAAAGCTTTTAAAATATAGCTACTTAATTTTTAAGTTATAGATATGATTTGTATTACATTTCTATAATCATCCATAATATAAGTAGAAACATAGATGTTTGATATTAGTTATTTTAAATTCTTCAAGGCACATTTTGTATCCATTTTTCTGAATAATGTATGTATGCTAGAAAAGAATACATGTTTTCTGTTGCATGTAAAGTTGCAAATAGACCTTGAAATTCTCAATCTTTTTATTAAAACACATGAAGCTCTTTTTCCTTTTGTCTACTTTATATATCACTTTCTCAGAGAGTTATGTAAAACTTTCCTATTATGATTATTGATTGATTTCTCAGTCATTATAATGTCTTTGTGATCTCTCATTCCTTTTAGACAATGGACCCAGATAAGGTGGCATAGATTTAAATAACATACCAGAACTCTGACAGGTGGAAAAAGGAAGGTAGACTGGGTTCAGAGCAATTCCAGACCTGGAGAAAGGTCATGGTGGCAAAGCATCTTACTACCCCAAACTCAGCATTAGAAGGTACCACAGGTAGACTCATTCCTCCTTCATGTGGAATAAGGGTCTGCATGCACAGTTCCAGGTGAACCCAGGGGGCTGACTAGAGGACCAACTGACAATAAGCAGCAGAGGATGTGTTTCTTTTCCCTACCAAGCCTGGATTTTCCTTCCCTGCCCAGAACACTGGGTGAAAAGGCCAGTGGGCATGTGGAGTTCTGTTACAGCAATCACTGGGCCAGCCATACTCTGGAATCCCAACTCTCCCTCTCCCCCAGCATATCCACATCTAGAGACACACAGGTCTTCTTCATGAGGTGGAATCTTAAGCTCCTTCTACCCAGTCAAGTAGCAACAGCAGGGTCCTGTGGAAGTCCCAGAGAAGACAAAAATAACATCATAAAGGCCTCGAGATTAAATTGTCATTGGAGCACAGCTCATAAAGTAAGCCAAGGCCTGTAGACTGAACCTAAATACTATGACTGCCTTTGAAAATAAAATATTTAAGTCAGAGATGGTAGAGTGTACCTATAATCCCAGCACTTGATGTGGGAGGAAAGACAGGAAGAGCACAAGTTCAAGGCCAACCTTGACTACATAGTGAGACACTGTCTCAAAAAAATGAAACAATAATAATAAAATTAAAAATTTAAATAGAAGCCAGAGTATCCTAGGATAATAGCAATATATCCAAGAATCAGTCCAAAACTACCCAAGAACCAGGAAAATTGCAACTTGAAAAAGAATGATTAATGCCAATGTGAAGAATAGGATGTTGGAATCATCTGGTGAGAATTTAATGCAGCCATCATTTAAAAAAAGTTTCAGTAAGAAATTATATTTCTTCTTTTGCTTTTTCAAATTCTCTATTTTTGTTGTCTTGGAATTTCTTGAGTGTCTCCTGTACATTTTGGTTGACCCTATCCAGTATCATCTCTATAAAATTCTCATTGAGTACTTGTAGTATGTCTTCTTTTAAATTATTCTTGTGGGCTTCATTGGGTCCTTTGGCATAGTTTATCTTCATTTTGTTGGAGTCTGGATCTGAGTTTCTGTTCTCTTCATTCCCCTCTGGTTCCTGTACTAATTTTTTGCTGTGGGGAAACTGGTTTCCCTGTTTTTTCTGTCTTCCTGTCATTGTCTTTGGTGTTGTTACTGTCCCTGTACTGTGTGCAATCAAGTATTTTCTAGCTTGTAATAATAACAATGGTAATATTTAGAATGGAAGGCTGAGCTGAGATGGAAAGCAAGAAGTTAAAGGGAAAAACAAATATACAGACAAGAGGGAGAAAGCAGAACAAGGTATCAGACAAGAGAGTTTCAAAGGTATAAACAGGGAGTGTTAGTGTATTAATCGACAGTAAGCTGAACAGACATTAGAGAGACAGAGAGAGGATTGAAAATCAAAGATAAAAAAATAAAAAATAAGTAAATGAAAGAAATATCTATATATATAAATGAATTAAAATAAAATGGAAAATAGAAAATTTAAAAAAAAAACTTCCAAGTTTATATGCAATGCAGTTTCAGTCTTAATAATTTGGGTGTCTGTCTCAATCTCCAGTCCTGGAGTTGGTGCCTCAGATGTTGTTCTGTAGTTGTCTCATCAAAGGGGATGCATAAAGTAGAACAAAACTACACACACACACACATACACACACACACACACACACACACACAAAAGCCCCACCAAGTGTCCCAAGTTCAAATGCAATACAGTTTCAGTAAGTTTTTCGGCTTGCAGGTGTAATTCGGTTGTTCTCTCATCAAAGGTAGGGAGAAAAAGGAAAAAAAAGAGTCTGGAGACCATTCTGAGAGTGGTATCTGCAACTGTGGCTTGCCTGCCTGCTGCTCTCAGCCTGCTGTAGCTGGCGGCGTTATTTATGCAGATCTCTGGGGTGAACTTAGCACTCACCTGGTCCCACAGGCTTTGTTTGTTCAGAGTTCTCCTGTGCGGGAGCCTCTGCTATAAGCTTTCCCCTTTCCAAGCACTGGGAAAGGTGACACTGCCCCCGTTGTCAGGCCTGTGTGTTTATTTACAGTTCATGTGGGAGGTGGGTCTTCCCCCCTCTCCTGTGCAGTTTTCCTCCCACTGCCACTTTCACAAACTTTCCTGCTCCTGCTTACCAGGCGGTGCTGCTGCTCCTGCCGGCCGCCATGTTTATTTACAGTTCACGTGGGAAGTGGGTCTTCCCTCCTCTCATGTGGAGTTTTTCTCCCTCCGCCACTCTCACAAGCTTCCCTGCTCCTGGTTGCTGGGCGCACACCCCGCTCCCACAGAGCCTCTCCAGCCCACCCAGCTTGTTTATTTACAGTCCTGGGAAGGATTCCCTTCCCCCAATCTTCAGCGCTCAGGGCCCCCCACCCTCTTTCCAGGGTGTCTTAATTGTTCTTATTGCTTATTACTCAGTTTCTCTTTTTTTTTTTCCCGGGTGGAGGTCAGTCTGTCCAGGGGGCTATGCTGCTCTGGCCCAGGCTTGTCTGTGGGAGAACCGTGGTACTGTGAAGCTCACCTGGTCCGCATCTTCCCAGTGGGTGCTGGCCACTAGCGGCCCGGGGGCCCTCCTCGTTTCTCCGTTTAACATGAAGTGGAGATTCTCTGCACCGGCTGGAGGTGTGGAGGGGTCAAAGTTGTGCCTTTTCTCAGTGATTATGCCTGCAAAGTGTGTCTCCAGCATCTCTCCAAGATTTCACTATAGGAGGCTCACTTTCTGCTTCCTACCTCTAGCCGCCATCTTGGAATCCTCAGTAAGAAATTATAAAGTGTCTCAAAATAGATGAAAAATAGAAAATCTTAGCAAAGACAAACTATAAAAAAGAAAAGAACCAATGGAAATATTAAAGCAAAAAAAATAATTACTAAAATTTCAAAAAATTACTGCATAGGATTGATAAAGTAAACATGAACTTGAAATACAGGTAATAGAATCAGTCAACTTGAGAACAGATCAAAAGAATTAGCCAATCTGAACAACAGAAAGAAAATACACTAAAAATAAAATGAAAATAGCCTTGGGGACCTGGACAAAAGATCCAGCAATCTTAATATCAGAGAATCAGAGAAGAAAAAAAGAGTGAGACTAATAGAATATTAAAATAACAATGGTAGTTAACTTTCCAAATTTGGTGAAAGACATAAACTTACAGATTCAAGAAGATGAACAAACTCCAAGTGAAATAAACTCAAAGAATCTGTTTCAAAACACATTATAATCAAAATGCTACTGATAAAGAAACCCAGGGGAAAGATCTGAAGGCAAGTTCCCTCCTCTGGCAGCCCTGGTTTGACAGATGTATCAGTGTGGTATGCTGTAACCTTGTGTTAGTGTGATAAGTTGTAACCTTGTGCTAGTATGATATGTTGTAACCTCCCAGCGAGAAGCTAACTTGTCCTTCTCACTTGCTTCTGCATTCTGAGGCATAAAAACCCTGCAGCCCTGACCTACGGGGCCAGTGCCAGTTTTGGAGAGATCCAGGTGCTGGCCTGCTAGCATAATAAATCATCCTTTCCTCCAATCACCTGGGTTTGAGTCTTGTTCTCTCTGCTCCCACATTCTTCCCACATCACTATAAACAAAAGACAATGAAAAGAGCAGCAGACAAGAGACAGTGTTGACAGCAACAGAGAGAAATGTGGCATTGCCTATAGGGGAACACCAATTTGAATAACAAGTTCCCATTTGAATCATGAAGGCAAAAAAAGAATTAGAGTATTTTTAAAGTGCTGTCAACTTGAAAGAAAAGAACTGCCAATGATGAATTGTATATCCAGTGAAACTAACCCTCAGGATTGAAGAGGATAACCAGATATTCTCAGGTTAATGGAAATGAAAATAATTTGTCACTGTCAGACTTAACCTTAAAGAACAGTCAAAGGAAATGATTTAAAAAAAAATTGTGGAGCACCAGCAAAGAGGAAAGAATGGTGGAAAAGGTAAAAATATGGACAAGCACACTGGGACTATTCTCTGTGTGAATTTTATAAATATATAATGTCCATCTTTTGTCCATTATGATGTTTCTACCTTGAATTTAATTAATAATAACACTTTTCTGACTTTACTTTTAGTTCATATTTGCCTGCCATTTTTTTCCATTACTTTGTTTATAATCTTTTTGTGTTTTATGGCTTCAAATGTATATTTTCTAAAGAATGTACTACTATATCTTGGTTTTTTTGTTTTAATTTCAAACTAAAATTCTCTTCCTTTTGATAAGTGAGTCTGACTCATTTACATTTATTGTGATAAATGATATAACAGGTCTTACTTTGTGTTTTCTGTTAACCAAACTTTATGTTTCTTGTTTTCCTCTTGTCTGGGTTTTCATTGAGTAACAGTTTTCCTCTTCTGGTTTGAACATTATGCATCCTATTTTTATTCTCCTGTGGCTTGACCCTAACTTATTAACATCCGTGCCTATGCTTCTTCCCTGCCTCTGCAATCTTTTTCTTAGGTTTTTATTTTTATTTATTTATTTTGGTAGTCCTAGGATTTAAACTCAGGGCCTCATGCTTGCTTGCTAGGCAGGCTCTCTACCACTTGAACCATTTTGCCAGCCCTCTTAAGTTTTTAAATGTATATCTTCCCTCTGATCAAGATAAATAATTCATTATTCAGCTACTCTTTCTCACTTGTACATCCCACCCTCATCCTCAGTGATATCATCTAAAATTCTAGTGTTAATTACTATGCATGTAGTTGGTGTTGCCCCATGTCACTGCTTCTCCTTAATTACTTCTATTAAAGACAATAAAAATGAAGTCCTTAATAAATTATTCTTAGCCTTAGTTTATATCTTGACTCATCTTCCTGAAATTTTTTCTTGTCAAAATACTTCCCCCAAAGTCTTTTGTGCATATGCTCTTTTTTGTCTCACTTACATGAAACTCAAAATATAAATTTCTACACTCAAAATTTTATATTTTACAATTTTAAAGTGTCAATTTCTTTTTGTAGTTATTGCTATTGACAAATCCTACAGTCATTTAATTACTATTTGTTGAGAGGCTACAAAATGCCAGACAATGTTTCCAACACTAAGCTCCAATCTTTTTAGGTTTTTTTTGTTGTTGTTGTTCTTTCTATAGGTGTGATCTGTGTTTTATCTCTTCAAAGTTTTAGAATTTATTCTTTGTTATTTATATTGTTAGATTTCACTATAATATATGGTGTCTTTTCATAATTTTCTCACAACTCTCATGAGCATTTTTGACTTAAGAACTTCAACTTTTCTTTCTCCATAATTCTTGGTAATTTTTTGATCGTTTGATCAAATTCAGGGCTTTGAAATTGCTAGGCAGGTGCTTTATTGCTTGAGCCACAGCTCCAGCCCGGTTATTATTTCTTAAAAATATTTCTTCCTGTTTATTTTTCATTCCTTCTAAGGCTCTTTATTTTTTTGCAGTACTGGTTGAACTCAGGGTCTACACCTTGCCTCACTCCACCAGCCCTTTTTTGTATTGGATATTTTTGAGATAGGGTCTTGAGGAACTTTTTGCCCAGGCTGGCTTTGAACTGCGATCCTCCTGACTCTGCCTTCTGAGGATTGCAGTGGCTCACAGGTGTGAGCCACTGGTACCCAACCCTTCTAAGGCTCTCATAAAAAATGTAGTTATTCTCCATTTTGTTAGCATTTCTTTCATGTACTCAACTTTTTTTTTCCTGCTTCTTTCTTCTTATGGAAGAAAGACCTAATGGAATTCACTCTGGTTTTACATTCAACCCATGTATTGAATGCTTTATTTCTATTACATTTCCCCCTACACACACCATTTTTGTTGTGCTTCATTTTTATAACAAATTCTCACTTATATTTCCTGTATCCTTCTTTATCATTTTAGGTACCTTTAGTATATATGTGTGTGTGTGTGTCTGTGTGTATTATGGTATTAATTCTGGCTCACCTATTAGGGATTATTCAGCTTATAGTTTTTCTTTTATAGTAATAGAATTCCCCAGATATTTTATTTTTCCCCTGTGAGCTTATCTTTCCCAGGTCCAGGTTTTAAAGTAGTAATGCAAGGAGGGAAGAGAACTAAAATACTGAGGCATTCCAAACACCTTCTTCAACTCACTAGGACGGGCACAAGCTGTAGATTAATTGCATGTGTGCCTGGTTGATTGGGAGGGAGACAGTGACTTACTCTCAATGTGGAGAATCCATAGTATCAAAGTTGGCAAGCTCATTCTCTGTTCATCACCCTCATCATCCTCAGAAAACCTCTCTGTCTCTATCCTTTTCTGCAGTAATTATCTGGCCTTGTGTGTGTTGGGAAAAGATAAATAAAACCCTTAGGGTGGAACTTTATCTGTTGATATCCACTTCTCTTCCAGCCAGGCTCCAAGGCTATCCTGTGCAACTGTGAAAGAGTAGGTAAAGATTTATCAAAGGCAATGTGGGAAGTGCACAGAAAAGAACAAAACAAATGCACCTCTCCCCACTGCCTATAGCATCTCTCCACAATGCCCCTGCAGCATCTAGGAATCTTCCATTGAGAATTCCATTCCCCCTACACACACACACACACACACACACACACACACACACACACACACACACACACGATACACACACAACACACACACACGACACACACATGCACACATGACACACACATGCACACACAACACACACACACACACACACACGCACATTCTAGGACCAACTGTGTTACGGTCTGTCTTCCACAGGGTTTCAAATCAACTTTTCAATAGTTTCTCAAACCAACAACCTCCAGTTCCCTTTTAGAGAATCTCCATGCTGAGTTTGGGGAAAAGAAACAGCTGTTTGTGAAAATACTACATTCATTATCTTTTACTGTGTAACAATATTACCACATATTTAGTGGCTCAAAACCATTTCTGTGGATGAGGGGCTGGGCACAGTTTAACTGGGTCTGCTGCAGCCTGCTGCTGAGACCTGGTTCTCAACAGAAGACTATAAGAAATGATTCATTTTGGGGTTGTTGGAAGGCTTCAGGTCCTTGTAGGTTGTGGGACTGAGGGCTTGAAGAATCTCACTGGCTGTTGGCTGGAGGTCATCCTCAGCTCCTTATCATGTGGATCTCCCCAACATCATCACTTGCTTCATCAAAGTCAGCAAAGTAGAGCCTCCTCACGAGACAGTATTAGATTCTTACCTCATCTTCACTATACTCTATTAGTTAGAAGTGAGTTACAGTCATATCCACACCGTTTCTACCAAGAGGCTCAAATAATGAGAGTCATAAATCAATTCTTAAGAGAACTGGAAATCATTTTTCCCCAATTTTTTGGAAAGGTATGGTAACATTGCTTTCTTGTTTTAAAACAACCACTGGCTAGAAAGTGGGAGAGAAAACTTGAGTTATGAAATCCAGTTTGGAAACTGACTGCAATCCTTGTGACATGGTGCTGGCTTTGATAAGAACTGCTCCTTCCCACCATTCTACAGCCTGAGCCGCAGCTGGTTTCACCCCTTGCAGAACAAAGCCCACTGTTCCTTATCTCCTGCCACCTCTCTTTATCTGTCCCTAGCCCTTGCTTTCTCCCAAATGCTACTTAAGGCTAGACCTGCTGAGAGAAACTGCTGTGCCATTTTTCTTGGCCAGCCAGCCTGCTTATTAAACTTTTGGATGTGAGATACCTCTCGTAAGCCTCCTTTGTGTGCGGTGTGCAGCATTTTCCTAACATTTTGGTGCCATGACTCGGATCCAGGTGAGCTTCCAGCATTGATCTTGCTCTCCCGTTAGTAAATTCAGGCCCTCCTGATATACACTGTGCTCCCAAGCCTACTTTGGCCACAAGGCAGATATTCCCTATATAGGAGAGCCTATCCAGGGGATTATACTGGTCTGCCAAAGCCACGTAGGTAGGAGCTGCCTTCCTGAAGCCTGGATAAATTTACTGGGATCTGGGTTGCTTTGCCAGGACCCCTGACCCCATACTAGTGCTGCCATCACCACTCTCGCTCACAGGGAAACTCCTCAAGGCCAGTGCGCTCCCATTACTCACCCACCACTGGTTAATTTCCTCGATCCTCCCTTGGTGAGTTCCCTCACACTGCCGCACCATGAGTCGCGGTTCTCTCTCTCTCTCTCTCTCTCTCTCTCTCTCTCTCTCTCTCTCTCTCTATCTCTCTCTGTTGGTCAAAATCCTAGTACTAGGTCCCAGCTCACATCGGCTCAGGAACCGGGTTCCTGGGGCATGGATGATCCTCTTGGTGAAGATGTTCCCTTGAAGGTCCTCCACTACTCTGTTTCATCCAGGAAAGCAATATCTTGGGGACACCTGCCATAATCTTCCTTGGACCAGGTCTCACTATGGGTACTGGACCTTCCAAAATTCCTTCAGACACTCCTCTGGGCTGCTTACTGGCCAACCTTGAGCCCTTACGGCTCTCACCTGATCTCAAAGCCCAAAAACTAATTTTTCTTTCCAATCAGGCTTGGCCACAATACCAATTGGACAATGACTCAAAATTGTCACTTGATGGCACACTCGACCCAAACATTCTCAGGGATCTCTATAACTTCTGTGAATGCACTAGAAAATGGAAGGAGATTCCCTATGTCCAGGCCTTCTCTTACTTGCGCTCTAAACCTTCTCTCTCTACCCCTTGCTCCCCTGCCCAGGTCCTTCTGGCTACAAGAACCCCAACTACCCTCCCTGACTCTGACGCTTTCCCTTCTTTTGACCCTGCTAATGAGCCTCCTTTGTCTGTGGTGAGCGGTGTTTTCTGGCCATAAAACCCCAATTAATGTCCCTGACTCTGAAACCTTCCCTTCCTTTAACCCTGCCAACAAACCAAATCCTCTCCCAAACCTCCTGCTTATATTCCCCATATAAGCAGACTTCTTGTGCTGCTCACGCTGCTTGTCTCTTCCTATCTTCCTGAAGGACTTTCCCTGTCATGGAGTTAAACAAGCCACTCCTTGCCAACTCTGGCCTCATGGCAATCAGGCTCTGGAGAGCTCATGCTCTCTCCCTGTAGGCTGAAATCAAGCCCCAGGTTTATTTGGTATGCCTCATGCTACATTGGTGGAGTCCTGTTTGATTATGGCATCTGATGACTGCTTCTCTTCCCCCTCCCCCTGTCTAATGTCCCTTTTTCCTGAGACAGCGATTGGAGAATGGAGGTTTCATGTTGCTAAAAGTGTTCCAGTACCAGTCAATGGGAGTGACCTAGAGACACAGGTGAAGGCAAATCCCTCAGGTGTATGTCATGCCCCCAGGCTCTGCCTTCCCCTCCTTTACCTAAGATATTGGGACACCTTTTCTGCTTCCTCCATGGTCTCACTACATGTCCTTTGTCTCTGTCTGCCTTCCCCTTCCTAGGCTTACTGGGACCCTGCCTCCCCATGAAAAACTTGTAACATGGTACCTTATGACTTAAGTTATTCCAACTAGTTTGCCAGACTTCTCAATCTAAAGTAACTTTAAATCAGCTCCTTTATAAAAGCGCTTACAGAACTGCAACTGCCATGCTCACACCCTAACTCTGCCCCCACAAGGGGAGGAGGGAAAACAAACAGGCACACTTGTGCACAGGAATGCCAGCTCCTGGACACAGCAAAAATGCCTGCCATAGCTAAGAAAATCCATAGAGAGAACCCAGAACATCCTGGACCGCCAGCCACATGTGGTGATGGCTGCAGCCCGCCAACACTTCCCCTAGAATAAACGTGCACAGAGTACACAGGAAGGGGGAGGGGCAACAGGCCGCAGGATCGGGCCTAGGCAGACAGGCTCACTTGTCCCAGGTGTGTGTGGAGGGGGTCAATGCCTTGCACAAGTCCTGCTCCTAGCCCCACCTCACACCTGGCACCAGACCCAGCCCTTATAAGCCAATTATTAACTCAAGGTTATAGTCCCAAAAACAACACACTACTGTGGTCTCTAAACTTCTCATTTAAAATTTTCTATACTTTTGGCCTCAATATAAATTTTTCCTTCCAAATATTAACACTAGTTGTCCCATATGGTACTGTTATTGGCCTGAAATGCCCTCTGAATGCCCTTCTCTAACTTTATGGGCAATTTATTCCTTTAGTAAAAAAGTAGCCTTTATTAAAGAAGCTGCCTGCTGTTAGCTAAAAGGCAGGATCCTAACATTTTGTTCTTTCTAGATGGGACCTGCACCTTCCAGTCTTCTGGCTGGTAGATGTTGGAAGCTTTGTACTGAGGCCTGGTCTCAATATGCCTTGGGTGACCAAAAAAAGTAGCCTTCACAGGGTTCCTTAAATTACAATACCATACTCCAATTAGACCTTTTCTATTAAAAAAAAAGTAAACTGAGGTCCCCATACAAATTTTCTTTCATCTCAGATTGGCTCCACAATTACTATCTAGATACTCAAACGCTGGCCATTCTTTGTAAGTCACAGGATAAACATGGGAAGGAGGACCAAAAAAGCCCCTTATCAATGACAAGGCCCACCCCTACTGCTCCACCTTGTGCCCTACCTTCTAAGCCACCCCAATATTCAAAACGTCCTAATGAGTGCTTCCCCCTTCAATAGGTAATGGTAGGAAGAGGGCCAATCTATGTCCCCTTCCAGCTATCAGATCTAAGAAAAATTTAAAAACATCTGGACAGCTGTACTGATGCCCAGACAAATACATTCAAGCCTTTATCTCTGTGATCCAAACCTTTCAATTGACATGAAAAGATATTATGCTTCTACTAGACCAGACTCTTTTTTTTCTTTTATTATTCATATGTGCATAAAAGGCTTGGGTCATTTCTCCCCCCTGGCCCCACCCCCTCCCTTACCACCCACTCCACCCCCTCCCGCTCCCCCCCCCTCAATACCCAGCAGAAACTATTTTGCCCTTATCTCTAATTTTGTTGTAGAGAGAGTATAAGCAATAATAGGAAGGAACAAGGGGTTTTGCTGGTTGAGATAACGATAGCTATACAGGGCATTGACTCACATTGATTTCCTGTGCGTGGGTGTTACCTTCTAGGTTAATTCTTTTTGATCTAACCTTTTCTCTAGTTCCTGGTCCCCTTTTCCTATTGGCCTCAGTTGCTTTAAGGTATCTGCTTTAGTTTCTCTGCATTAAGGGCAACAAATGCTAGCTAGTTTTTTAGGTGTCTTACCTATCCTCACCCCTCCCTTGTGTGCTCTCGCTTTTATCATGTGCTCAAAGTCCAATCCCATTGTTGTGTTTGCCCTTGATCTAATGTCCACATATGAGGGAGAACATATGATTTTTTAGACCAGACTCTTGTCTCATTAAAAATTCAGTGGGTTCTGGCCCAGGCCACTCAGGTTAAAAATGATTACCATTTATAATAAGCCCCAATGCTAGTGACACCTAGAAATGAGGAAATAAATACACCTGCCTACAGGGGCACAGACAGTCCCCTTAACTGATCCACACTAAAAGGGACTAATGATATAACTCAAGCAGTAGAGTGCCACTTTGCAGGCATAAAGCCTTGAGTTCAAATCCAGCACAGCCAAAGACAAAAAAATATTTGGGGCTAAAAAAGTAGCTCAATGGAAAAATGTCTGCCCAGCATGTGCAAAGCCCTGGGTTCAATTCCCCAACATTACTAAATCAAAAATAATAATAAAGAGGATAAATGGTATTAATGCCACTTCAGACATCAAAAGGTTTAATATGTTACATAAAAGTCTGGGTAAGTTTTAAAAATATATAATAAAAAGCTTCAATGTATAATAAAGCTAAAGTTAAGTATAATCTAAGAGTTGCCTAAAAGATTTTTAAGGTCATATCAAACTAAAATCAAATTCTCTATGTCTATAAAATAACACGGTTATCTTAATATTATTCTGTTCTAAGTAACATCTACAAAAAACCATTACAGAAAAAGACTTAATCAAAGAAATTATTTGTGTTTTCTGTTGATCTTGTCAAACTTTAAGTACTACTAAATCAGAGTTCATTTATATATTTGCTCATGCAACGGTCTCTTAAATGACCACCTTGTAACTGTGTTTGGTGTGTAGACTTTATCTAAATATGGCACAAACATTTACAGAGTTAAAAGTGTCAGTTTATGTAAAATGATGAGCTAAATCTCTCTTTTATCCAAAAGTGTTACATTTAACCTACATTCTGACAGTCAGCCTCTATTTACCTTTAAAGGTCCCACAAATGCTTCATAACAACTAATCTGGTCAGTCTTGCCACAAGAATTTAAAGACAGCCCTCATCTTTGCGGACAGGCCCTAAGCAGAGACTTATTAGCTTGGCACTACCCAGAGGCCACCCTTCTTCAATGCAGAGCCACAGAGCCTCTTATCTGCAATGTAACTGAGTCTCTTTTAAAACTTTCTCACCTCCGGGAATACAAAGTCTCTAAGGAGAAGGCTCAATTATGTCTCCCTCAGGTCACCTACCTCGGTGTGTTCTTAAGGGACAGACTCACTCCCTGAGTCATGAGTAAATCAACCCAATCTTCCATTTCCCTCCCCCCATACCATAAGACAGCTTACAGCAAGCTTGGGAGTTATAGGATTTTACAAAATTTAGATCCCTAGGTATGCAGTCCCTTAGCAGACACCTTTTTATGCTCCTCCTAATATTCCTATTTGGGTCTTAAATAATATATGACCACCCATGTCTCTTAGAAAACTTGCCTCCAACAGACCCTGCTCCTCTGGCTGACTACCTGCCTTATCTTAACCTTCTCAGGGAACTTCTCAAAGAGCATACAGACCAGATCCTGCCCCACCCTATAACAATTTCTGTTAAACCAGGGGATCTTTTTCTCCTAAAAGATCTTCTACCCTCTCATTGGGGCTTCGATGGACCAGCCCTCATCTGGTCATTCTCACGACACCCACTGCTGTCAGGCTCAATAGGATCCCCCAATGGCAGCACCTCTTAAGTAATGGACTCTTAAAATCCTCTAGAGAACAACATTTCACAGTGGTTCTCCTGGCCAATGCCCATCCTGATGCCTGTGTTCTTGCTCTCCTATTCTTAAGCTTCCTCCCTTGTATCACACTACATGTCAGCTACTGCTAATCAAAAGTTTAACCCGTTGTACCTCCAGGGACATCAACCTCTCCAAAACCTCCTGGAAAAACTACTGTGAAGGCCCCACCCAGGACGCCACAGGAGCCTGAGGATCCTGCCCCATAGAACACCCCTGCCAGCAGGAAGCAGCTAAAGAGACCGATGCTTTGCCCCAATTCCTGATCCTCAGCCCCTACCCTCATCATTATTAAACAAAAAAATGGGGGAATAATGAGAACTGCCCCTTGCCACCATTCTACAGCCTGAGCCGCAGCTGGTTTCACCCCTTGCAGAACAAAGCCCCACTGTCCCTTATCTCCTGCCACCTCTCTTTGTCCGTCCCTAGTCCTTGCTTTCTCCCAAATGCTACTTAAGCCTGCCCCCCTGCTTATTAAACTTTTGGACATGAGATACCCCTCGTGAGCCTCCTTTGTGTGCGGTGTGTGGCGTTTTTCTAACAGTTACTATATTAATGAGTCAGGCCTAGTAGAACAAAATATTAATACCCTGTCTCGCTTAAGCGAAGAAATCCAACTTTGCAGGACTAAAAACTCCTCTGTCCTAGATTGGATTCAATCTCCTCTGCTCTCTTGGCTCCTGCCTTTCCTAGCGCCCCTTATTGTGTCTTTACCCTCCTGAGCTTTCTCCCCTGCATTATAAAAACTTTACAAAATTTTTTACTAGATTGCATATCTGCAGCCACCAACCAAAGATTCAATCAACTCCTCCTCCAAGGATATCTACCCCTCCGGGACCACCGAGGGGACCCCCACAAACCCCTATAGAGACACCAAACCCTAAGGACCCTACCTGAGAACATGCGCTGCCCCCCACCAGCCAGAAGCATCCAGAGGCTCAAACTGCACCCCAATACCCAACCCTTTTTCTCTCCCTCTCTAATAAACAAAAAATGGGGGAATGATAAGAACTGCCCCTTTCCACCATTCTGTAGCCTGAACCGCAGCTGGTTTCACCCCTTGCAGAACAAAGCCCACTGTTCCTTATCTCCTGCCACCTTCTTTTGCCCGCCCCTAGACCTTGCCTCAGTAGCTGGTCTCATCCCTTGCAGAACAAAGCCCCACTGTTCCTTATCTCCTGCCACCTCTCTTTGCCCATCCCTAGCCTTGCTTTCTCCCAAATGCTACTTAAGGCCAGACCCACCGTGAGAAGCTGCTGCGCCACACCCCACACCCCACACCCACACCCCAACCCCCCTTCACATCACCCCCACCAGCCAGCCTGCTTATTAAACTTTTGGACATGAGATACCTCTCCTGAGCCTCCTTTGTGTGCAGTGTGTGGCGTTTTCCTAACAGGCTTAAACTAAGGTAATGCTAAATGAGAAGAGAGAGAAATGGACAAGTTAGAGAATTATTTAACAAATATAATAAATAAGATTTGGTGATAATTAGGTAAGGAAAAAAACCTTGAAGATATTTTGGAGCTGGCAGTAATATCAGGAATAGTTTTAGTTTGAGGTTTGTGGACAGGCTTAATCACGTTTCATTTTGCCTGCAAGAACCTATTGCTCAAATTTGTTGAAAGTAGTTCAATTTTTTCAACTTTTCTCATATGTGAATCTTTATGATTACAAGTAGTCTATGAATACAGCAGCATTGAAATGAGTGTGCAAGCAGGAAACTGCTGTTCCTAAAAGTATACCTTCCATACTGTTTGAAGGCAAAGGATGAGTATGGGGAGAACATAAGCATGGATTATAGCCATATGCTATCATACACCTTACTGTAGAGTAATTTTCGCTGAATTCAGCAGCACGGAAAGTTGCCACGCCTACCTTGTTGGGCGATCAGTCACTGGAGACGCAATCCTGCATTCTCGCGAGACTGAAGAAGCTCCGGAGAGTTCTGATTCTCCCAGCCGCGGCTCTTGGGCTCCCAGTTTCTGAGGACAGAGGCTGGCGGCGCGCAGGGACTTCTGGGAATTGTAGTTCCGGGCGCGGCTCCTCACGCATGCGCGACTCCTAGCTGGCCCAAGAAGTTCACAGCCTTTGTCAGGCTGGTGATGGGAGGTAAGTTGGTTGGTCCAATGCCGCTCCTCTCCGTTCCGCCTCTGCGGTGGCCAGGGGTCGTTCCGTGCCGGGTCTGGGAGCGCACAGACCTTGAACCCCAACCCGTCGCGCTCGGGCCGAAATCCCTGCCCCCCGGGACCGGGATGCGAGCGCGGTGCTGGCGGGTGCGCACGGGCCGGGCGAGAGGAGTGGAGTTGGGGGCGCGCGGGGCAGTTGAGGGTCTGGGGCAGGTGCTCCGAGCGCGGCGGGGCATGTCTGGGCACCTGGCGCGTTCGCGGCAGCCCCAGCACTGTCTCTCCGGTGCTCCATCCCCCAGGGACAGATTCAACAGGCATCTGAGAGGACCCAGCCTCAGATGGCTGTCCCGGCGTTTCCAGGCTCGCGCTCCGGAGGACCTAGATACCCGAGCTGACCAGATCGTGACCTTTCCGCACAACCCTGGAGGCCCTGGGGACTTCTCCCTGTTCTGGCTAGAGAGGTCGGAATTAAGTGAAGAGCAAAATCCTCGGGACATGGAGGAGGTGGTAATCGTGAAGACAGATTTGGCCCAAGTGCCCGAGAAAGGAGGTAGCATTGCTCAGGTGTTGAACTTGCCCTTTTGGAAGGAAAATCGTGGCCTGA
The DNA here is from genome assembly GCF_047511655.1 of Castor canadensis. Classification (NCBI taxonomy): domain Eukaryota; kingdom Metazoa; phylum Chordata; class Mammalia; order Rodentia; family Castoridae; genus Castor; species Castor canadensis. Next base: position 52,778,831 of record NC_133396.1, on the reverse strand, counting down.
GGATCTGTGGCTCTTTCAGACAGCGCTGTTTGCATTGTTTTGGGGGTGAATGGGCTCCTTGAGTGAGTGTGGAGGGCTTCCTCTGGGTTGAACCTCCCCGCCCCTCGACACTAGCGTGGTGCACTATGTATGCACCGTTCAAAGTAGCACCTAATGTAAGCAAAAGACTAAGCTTCTGGGTGTGAGCATGGCCGTAACTATTTTTCTCACATGTTATTTTTTCCAAATGATTCCATCCTTGTCTCCGTCAGTGGGTTTGAGAATTCAGCCTTGTGGTTGCCAAAAATACTTTCCCACACATGTTATCCCACTTTATCCCTACAGTTACTCTGTGGTTCCAATACAGAACATGTTTCTTGTTTAACATATGGAAAAAAAAAAAAAAACAGGCTTAGAAGTCAGGGACTGACTTGTAGTACTGCTAGACCAGTGTTTCTTGAAGTTTGGTCTGTGACCTCCTACACCCAAACACTGCCCCCCCTCGCCCCTCATCCCCTGCTTGTTAAATTTCTAGATTGTACTCAAACTCTAATAATGGCTTTGAGGTGAGGTCCAGCAATTTACATTTTAAGTATGCTTTTAGAATAATTTTTGTGAACTACTGAACCTACTTCCCTGACATTAACTTTATATAGATTAGACCTGGAGAGTAACTGATTTATTCTAATTTCTAGATCAGACAGTACCACCTTCCAGGATGTGTTATATTTAAACCTGGAGAGCAACATTCCTGGGCATCTTCCATACTCCTTGGAGGGAGTAGGTTGTTGTGGGCTTCCATCACTGTCCCTCAGTAAACAGCATATTTAGAATGGTGGAGGTATTTTCAGACTTGTAAGACTGAGTTGCAGCCTGTTGGTCTAGGCCCCATCATTACTGCTCTCTTGCCCTTAGCTCTGTCTTCCCAGGATTTTCCCCTTTCCCAAGAGAAGAGCACAGAAGAGGGAGGAGTGGCAACCCTGCGCCTCACAGCCAGATCCCAGGTGAGTTTATCTACTGATGATTGAAATTCCACCTTGTTTCCTTGGGCTGTCCTGTGGTTTGAACGCAGGGTCTTGCACTTTCTAGGCAGGCACTCTTCCACTTGAGCCACTCCACTTGCCCTTTTTTGTGTTGGATGTTTTCAAATAGGGTCTCTCGATCTATATGCACTGGCTGGCTTCTAACAGTGATCCTTCTGATCTATACCTCCTGAGTAGCTAGAATTATAGGCATGAGCCATCAGCACTTATGTGAGGTATTTTTGTCCACAAAAGCTGGTGTAGAGACCTGAGCTCTCATTCTAAGAGACTAATGGACTCAGTAGGAAATATTTTCTACCATCCAGTACTTATTGTTTCTCTACTGGCAGGGAAGCAGCATTTCCCTTCTTTACTATTCTGTTTTCTGTGCTTGGTCATACGCAAAACTTATTTTATTTTTTTGTTGTTTGCTAGGAGTGTTTTTTTTTTTTTCTCATTTTATTTTATTTATTTGTTTATTTTGTGGTACTGGGGGTTTGAACTCAGGGCCTCATGGTTGCTAGGCAGGCTCTCTACCACTTGAGCCATGCCCCCCCCATTTTATTGTTTTTACATGTACTTATATGTGTATACATTATTTGTGCCAATCCCCTTACCTCCACCTCCCCACCCCAACCCCCAGCCCTGCTTCGGGGCAGAACCTTTTCCACTCTCTTCTCCAAGTATGTTGAATAGAAAACATAGCAGATAATAAGAAAGACATCACTTTTGCTAGTTTGAGATTAATGATAGCTATACAGAGAGATTCCTAGTGTTGCTTCCATGCACTTTTGTATTGCAACCCACATTGGTTCGTTTCTACCAGACCTCTTCACTACTTCCTGGTCCCCTTCCCATAGTGGCCTCTGCCAATTTAAGATTATTTTATTCACTCCTCAACAGGGAGCACATCAACCACATTCAGGTTTTAGGTTTCCTTTCCTTTCCCTATTGCTCCTGTGCATGTTCTCTCCTTAGTGTGTGACCCCTGTCCAATAATATTACTGTACTTGTTTTGGGTCTATAATCTGCATATGAGGGAGAATATGCAATTTTTGGCCTCTGAGCCTGGCTAACTTCGCTTAAGATGATGTTCTCCAGTTCCATCCATTTACTTTTGAATAACAAAATTTCATTCTTCTTCATGGCTGCATAAAATTCCATTGTGGATAAATACCACATTGTCTTAATCTATTCGTCAGTAGTGGGGCATCTTGGCTGTTTCCATAACTTGGCTATTGTGAATAGTGCTGCAATAAACATGGGTGCACAGGTGCTTTTGGAATAATCTGAGTTGCATTCCTTTGGGTATATTCCTGGGAGTGGTATTGCTGGATCATATGGTAGATCTGTGTTTAGGTTTTTTAAGAAGCCTCCATATTGTTTTTGAAAGTGGTTGTACTAGCTTACATTCCCACCAGCAGTGTATAAGAGTTCCTTTCTCCCCATGTCCTCACTAACATTTGTTGTTGGTGGTGTTCTTGATGCTAGCCATTCTAACAGGAGTGTGGTGGAATCTTAGTGTGGTTTTGATTTGCATTTCCTTTATGGCCAGCGATGGTGAACATTTTTTCATGTGTTTTTTAGCCGTTTGGATTTCTTCCTTTGAAAAAGTTCTGTTCATTTCAGTTGCCCACTTCTTTATTGGTTCATTGATTTGAGGGGAGTTTAGTTTTTTGAACTCCCTGTATATTCTGGCTATCAGTCCTTTGTCTGACGTATTGCTACAAATATTTTCTCCCACTCTGTGGGGTGGTCTCTTCAGTTTAGAAACCATTTCTTTTGTTGTGCAGAAACTTTTTAATTTCATGTAGTCCCACTTGTCCATCCTTTCTCTTAGTTGCTGGACTGCTGGAGTTCTATTTAGGAAGTCCTTGCCTATACCTATTTCTTCCAGAATATTCCCTGCTCTTTCCTGTACTAACTTCAGAGTTTCAGGTGGATTAAGGTCCTTAATCCACTTTGAGTTGATACTAGTATAGGGTGATAAACATGGATCTAGTTTCAGTTTTCTGCAGGCAGATAACTACTTTTTCCAGCAACACTTGTTGAAGAAGCTGTCTATTCTCCATCATATGTTTTTGGCGCCTTTGTCAAAAATAAAGTGGGTATAGCTGTGTGGATTCATATCTGGGTCCCCTATTCTGTTCTACTGGTCTTCATATCTGTTTTTATGCCAGTACCATGCTGTTTTTATTGCTATCGCTCTGTAATATAGTTTGAAGTCAGGTATTGTGATACCTCCAGCATTGCTCCTTTTGCTGAGTATTGCCTTGGTTATTCGTGGTCTTTTGTGTTTCCAAATGAACTTTAGGATAGATTTTTCAATCTCTGTGATGAATATCATTGGAATTTTGATGGTAATTGCATTGAGTATGTAGATTTCTTTTGGTAGTATAGCCATTTTTACTAGGTTGATTCTGCCACTACATGAGCATGGGAGATCTTTCCATCTTCTGTAGTCTTCCTTGATCTCTTTCTTCAGTGGTTTGTAGTTCTCCTTACAGATATCATTTATGTCCTTCTTTAAATCAAATACTCCTAGGTATTTGATTTTTTTTTTGAGGCTGTTGTAAATGAACTTGTTTTCTTATATTCTTTCTCAATTTGTTCCTTGTTGGTGTATAGAAAGGCTACTGATTTTTGTAAGTTGATTTTGTAACCTGCTACATTGCTGAAGCTGCTTATGGTGTCTACACGTTTTTGGGTAGAGTTTTTTGGGTCTTTGAGGTACAGGATCATGACTGTATCTTTACCTGTTTGTATTCCTTTTATTTCTTCTTCTTGCCTTATTGCTCTGGCTGGGAATTTCAGGACTATATTGAATAAGAGTGGGGAGAGTGGGCACCTTTTTCTCGTTCCTGATTTTAAGGGAAATGGTTTCAGTTTTTCCCCATTAAGTATGATGTTGGCTATAGGTTTGTCATATATAGCCTTTATAATGTTGAGGTACATTCCTTCTATTCCTAGTTTTCTTAGAGTTTTTATCATGAAGTGGTGTTGAATCTTATCAAAGGCTTTTTCTGCATCTGTTGAGATGATCATGTGGTTTTTGTCTTTGCTTCTATTAATGTGCTGTATTACATTTATTGATTTGTATATGTTGAACCACCCCTGCATCCCTGGGATGAAGCCGACTTGGTCATGGTGAATGATCTTTCTGATATGTTGTTGGATTCGGTTTGCCATTATTTTATTGAGGATTGTTGCATCAGTGTTCATTAAGGAGATTGGCCTGTAGTTCTCTTTTTTGGATGTGTCCTTGTCCAGTTTTGGGAAGCATGTAATACTGGCTTCATAGAATGAGTTTGGTAGTGTTCCTTCCTTTTCTGTTTTGTGGAAAAGTTTAAGGAATGTTGGTGTTACTTCTTCTTTGAAGGTCTGGTAGAATTCAGCTGAGAATCCCTCAGGACCTGTACTTTTCTTTTTTGGGAGACTCTTTATTGCTGCTTCAATTTCATTATGTGTCATAGATCTGTTTAGGTGATTAATGTCTTCTTGGTTCAGTTTTGGATGGTCATAAGTATCTAGAAATTTGTCCATTTCTTCAAGATTTTCCAATTTATTAGAATATAGGTTCTCAAAGTAATCTCTGATTCCCTGAATTTCCATGGTGTTTGTTGTTATCTCCCCTTTTTCATTCTGATTTTACTATTTTGAGACTTTTCCCTCCTCATTTTAGTCAGATTTGACAGGGGCTTATCAATCTTATTTATTTTTTCAAAGAATCAGCTTTTTGTTTCATTGATTCTTTTTCTTTCTTTATTTATTTTTGGTCTCTGTTTCCTTAATTTCAGCCCTTATTTTTATTATTTCTCTCCTTTAGTTTGTTGTGGGTTTTGCTTCTCTTATTTTTCTAGGAGTTTGAGATATAGCATTAGGTCATTTATTTGAGATCTTTCTGTCTTTTTAATATATGCTCTCATGGCTATAAACTTTCCTCTCAGGACTGCCTTTGCTGTATCCCATAGGTTCTGGTAGGTCATGTTTTCATTTTCATTAACTTCCAGGAACCCTTTGATTTCCTCTCTTATTTCTACTATGACCCACTGATCGTTGAGCAATGTACTATTCAGCCTCCAATTATTTGCCTGTTTTCTGCTGCTGTTTTTGTTGTTGAGCTCTAGTTTTAATGCAGATAGAATGCAGGGGGTTATTTCTATTTTCTTGTATTTGCTGAGGGTTGTTTTTTGTCCTAAGATGTGATCAATTTTGGGGAAAGTTCCATGGGCTGCTGAGAAGAATGTATATTGTGTTGTTGTTGAGTGAAGTATTTTGTAGATATCAGTTAGGTCCATTTGATTTATGGTGTCATTTAGTTCTAGGATTTCTTTGTTGATTTTTTGTTTGAATGACCTATCTATTGGTGATAGAGGAGTATTAAAGTCTCCCACTACCACTGTGTTGGAGTCTGTATGTGCTTTTAAGTCCTTTAGTGTATGTTTGATGAAATTGGGTGTACTGACATTGGGTGCATATAGGTTGATGATTTTTATTTCCTTTTTGATGTATTGCCCCTTTTATTAGTATGAAGTGTCCTTCTTTATCTCATTTGACCAATGTAAATTTGAAGTCTACTTTGTCTGATATAAGTATTGGTACTCCTTCCTTTTGGGGGGGCCATTAGCTTGATAAATCTTCTTCCAGCCTTTCACCCTAAAATAGTGTTTATTTCTGTCAATGAGATGGGTCTCACTGTAAGCAACAGATTGTTGGATCTTCCTTTTTAATCCAGTTTGCCAAATGGTGTCTTTTCATGGGGAATTGAGTCCGTTAACATTCAGTGTTAATATTGATACATATATAGTGATTCCTGCCATTAAGTTGTTTTTGTTGTTTAAGGATTTGATTGTGTGCTGTTGAATCAATGCTACTCTCTGATTGCTTGTCTTTTTGTCTTCTGTGGTTTGATGCTTCCTGTCCTCTCGTGGTTTTGTTTGTTTTCATCTTCTGTGTGCAGAATTCCTTGTAGAATCATCTGTAGTGGTAGCTTGGTGGTCATATACTGTTTTAGTTTCTGTTTATCATAGAAGATTTTTATTGCTCCATCAATTTTGAATGATAGTTTTGCTGGGTAGAGTATCCTAGAGTTGAAGTTATTTTCATTCATGGCCTGAAATACTTCATTCCTTGCCCTTCTTGCTTTTAAGGTTTCTGTTGAGAAATCTGCTGTTATTTTGATGAGTTTACATTTATATATTATTTGTTTTTTCTTTCAATATTCTTTCTCTGTTCTCTATGCTTGTTGTTTTAATGATAGGAGGTTCTGTTTTGGTCAAGTCTGGTGTCCTGAAGGCTTCATCTACCTGAATGGGCAAAGCTTTCTCAAGATTTGGGAAATTTTCTGTTATTATTTTATTGAATATATTATATATCCCTTTGGTTTGCACCTTTCTCCTTTAATGCCCATGATTCTCAGGTTTGGTCTTTTGATGGAGTTACTGAGCTCTTGCATATTCCTTTCACAGCTCTTGAGTTGTTTGACTAAGGTTTTTTCTTTAATTTCTATTTTATCTTGGAGCTCTGAGATTCTGTCTTCTACTTGTTCTCATCTGCTGGAGTGGCCTTTAACTGTGTTTTTTGCTTGACTATAGGGACTTTTTATTTCCAGGATTTCTGTTTGAGTTTTTCTTCTGAGGTTTTCCATATCTTTGTTCAACTCCTCTTTTATAATTTGTGTTGTCCTCTTTAATTCATGTAGCTCTCTTTTTATAGTGTCCTTTATTTCACTTTGCTGTTTATTAAGGTCCTCTCAGTTCCTTTGTTTCTGTGTCATCTCAAGTTCTTTATTTTTTATTTATTCATTTCTTTTGGTGGGACTGAGGTTTGAACTCAGGGCTTCATGCTTGCAAAGCAGGTGCTCTGCTGCTTGAGACACTCTGTCAGTCCTAATGTTCTTTATTTTTGGTGTCTTGAAATCTCTTGAGTGCATTCTGGTTAGCCATGTCTAGTATCTTCTCCATGAATTTCTCAGAGATTTCTTCCCAGATTTCTTCTTTGAGGATTTTTTTGTGGACATTTCTGAGTTCCTTAGTTAAATTTTTCGTTGTTTTGTTGAAGTCAGGAACTGGGTATCCATTTTCTTCATTTCATACTGAATCCTGTATTGAATTATTTTTTTGATGGAGAGGTTTCCATCTCTTCTTCTTCTTCCCATTGCTCCACTTGGTGCTGTGCCCCTATATTTTTGGTAGGCTAGTTGGTGGATTTGATTGCCTTATTTCTTTCCCTGACTTAATTTTTGTGTTGTAGCTGACTTGAATGTTAGCTAGGTTGATGTGCTCTATCTGACCCTGGTCCAGGGATATAATTTAGCAATAACAAGTTCACTGGTTCAATGCCAGACCAGTTGTTAATGTATTCTATACAAAACCCCTTGATTATAATGTCTATAAACAGTCAGAGTTTGGGGGGGGTAATGGTTATTAGGCTAATCATAGATTTTGGGGAATTGGTAAAGGTGGCACTAAGAAAGGGGGTAGGTGGGTGGGTTAAGAGGTATGGGAGCTACTGGGTTTTGTGGCCTTTATGTGTGTTTGGGTGTATTCCTGTTATTATAATGGAGGGTGTTTGTGACAGGGATTGCAAGGGGCTGGTGTTGTGTGCAGTTGGTACAGCAAGCTAGTCAGCAGGTGGTGAGTGTATAGGAGGGAGGTGTAGTGTGGTGACAGGTTGGGGGAGGCTGAGAGGGGGAGGTGAAGATAGGAAAGAGTGGTTGAAAAGGGGCAGATAGACTAGTTGGGAGGGAGGACAATGGATTGTACAGGAAAAAGAGGGTGAGTGAAGAGGGTGAAAATAGGGATAAGAGAATAGTGATGATGGAGTTAATAATGCAGGAATAAAAAAAGAAAAAGGAAGAAAGAGGAAAAAAAAAACAGGAATACCATAAAAAACACCAGGTTCAGGAACCACAGAAAGTTCAATCTATTAATAAAAGTTCTGGGGTTATTCCTTAGGTGACCAATCCTAGTATTGGTGTTCAAGTGGAAGCGCTGATGTGTTCTTACCAGGTGACTGGAGTGGTATTTGGACCTTCTGTCCACAAGATTAGTTGGAGTTGTGAGGTGAAGTAAGATTGCCACCTCATGCAGGGTGGTCAGAGCTGTTGTTTTCGGCAGGTGGCAACTGTGTTGGTTTTCATCTGCGGCTTTCTTTGGTCGGCTCCTCCCCCAGCATGGTGGTGCAATTCAGTTTTGAATGCTGCCCTCTGTCCCAGAGATCAGCTTTGGGATCCACCTCCTACCTTGTTTTGGGAGGTTAGTTTGTCGCTTCACTCCCTCTCAGCTTTTATGCCTCTCCCGATCTCTGCTGGGTGCTGGGCATCTCCTCTAGGTGGTTGGCTTGTTAGCCTGTCCCTGCTCTCAGTCTTTGCTGCTTTATGGTGCATTACTGAGAGTTCAGCTCTGAGAGCTTGGTTCCTTGCCCCACCTATCTGCTGATGGCTCAGCAGTGAGAGATTGGCTCTTTTCCCTGCCCCTGTTCTCCAGGGCGGGTTCAACGTTCCACCCCCACCTCTGATGTTGGTGTTAGATTACAGTTCCCTGTTTATGGTTTTCAGTTTTGCTGATGAGGGGGAGTTCAGTCTGCCCAGGGGCAGCGCTGCATTATTTTTCCAGGGTGGGGTGGAGTGGGGAGGTGGATATTGGAGCGGTGCATGGTACATGATACTCTCCTGTTTCTTCTGCAGTTTCACACAGCCAGCTTTGGAGCCAGCTGGCATGGAGAAATGGCGTTTTTGTTTCAGTGCAGCGCAGCATAGGGAAACTTTCCTTGGGCTAGGGGTCCAGGATGTCATACATTTTGATTCTGATTGATGTTCTGTCTTCTGCTTCTTGGGAGAAGAAAGAAAAGGGAAAAAAAAAAGAAAATAAGCAGCCAGGGACTTTATTCCCAGGGCCAGAGGTAGGACACACCTTGATGGGTGTGCCAGGTTGGATTTTCCTGACTATTAGGTGCAATTAAAGGCTGAGTTAAGGGTCAGTCTTTGAATTTTATCTGTACCTAATGTGATGGCAGTTATTATTTTGGCTAGGAGCAATCAGAATTACCCAAATGTGGCTCCAACATCTCAAGGAGGTTTCTGGAGTCACAGAGATCTGATTCCCTACCTTAGCTGCCATTTTGAATCTTCCATCTGGAAAACTATTTTAAAGATAGTACGGTTCATACTTCTTAAAACTTACATTTCATCTTAAAACTTGTGTTTCTCACTCATGTTGACTATAAGTAGGAATTTAAAGCACCTTAAATGCCAAAATGATTAAATATTCAATTCAAATCAATGCTAAAAAAGTAAAGCCTATGAAGACTTAAAAATTTAGTTAAGATCCAAGCCTCCCAGAGGAAAAGTACTGAAGTATTATGTCTACAGCATACTTTTACATTGTTGTTCCCCAACCCCCAAGAACAAGTGTAGCCAGTAAGAATTTTTGAATTTAGGTGGTGGTTGTACTATGGATAATTATTGTGTTTCTCTTTCAACTTTGGGATATGTGAAATATTTGGTGGGGTTTTTGTTTTGTTTTGTTTTTTGGTGGCACTGGGGTTTGAATTCAGGGCCTCATGCTTGCTAGGTAGGTGTGCTTACTGCTTGAGCTACACCACCAGTAAGAAGGAAATTCTATAGTTATAGGCTTTTTTTTTTTTCTGATGGAACTGGGGTTTGAACTCAGGGCCTACACCTTGAGCCACTCCACCAGCCCTTTTTTGTGATGAGTTTTTCCAAGCTAGGGTCTTGCCCAAGCTGGCTTTGAACCGCCATACTCGTGATCTCTGCCTCCTGAGTAGCTATGATTCTGTGTGAAAGTTTTTATATAAAGAAGTTTGATAGAAAGAAAGCTGCGCTCCATGATGCTTGTGGCATAGTACTACTCAAAGATTTCTCAAGCAGTCTTTCTCATTGGTACTATAATCCAAGTTATGAATATTAGTAGACGTTGTACTTTGGCAGTGTTTGCGAAAGTGACTTCCCGGCACCCTTTGATTTGCCTGTCTGTGTTGGCTTCTCACCTGCTTTACATAAGTCTTGAATACTTTAGTAGTCAAGAAGCTTTAAGTTCCATTTGATGAAACTCATCTCAAACTGACTTATGCAAAAAAGATAGATTTATTGACTGAAAAATCCAGGTCTGGCTAGAGAGGCCTTGAGCAGTACATTAAAACCTACGTGACCACTGATTTTCTCTCCATGGGTTTAGCTCTCAAGCAGGCTTTTTTTTTTGTCTGGCCTCAAATAAGTTTTTGCTTACATATTGCAGTGTTGAAGGCCAGAGAAAAAGAACAGTTTCTCCTAATCATTCCAGCAGAAGTGCTGTGATGATTACAGCATATCAGCCCTATTCCTGAGTCATTATTAACCTTGTCTAAGAGTAATTGTGAAATAGACCTGTGTGCACATATACAAGCTCATTCCACCCATTACTCCAAGATACAACCAGTATTACTTGAGCTGTATAGACTAAAAGTGACCAGACACAGCAGCCAGAGGAAAATCAGGGTACCAGTACCAAAAGAAGGGTGAATGCTTCTTATAGTTCAACACTTTGATATTAGGTTCAAAACTGTTACAGCATCAGGGTAAGTTGAATCTTTTATGGAAATTAGAAAAATTGTTCTTTTCTATTTCATTAGATTTCATTTGATGCTAATAGTGCAACTTACTAGAATTTGGCCTTTTTAATAATCTCTTACTTATTAGATTTTTTAAAATAGTAATTTTAATTCTTACTCATATAACAAGGCAAACAACACTGAATATAATATAAAGGTATTATTACTTCCCTCCCCAAATTCAGTCCCTCACCTCTCCTATGGAGAGTAACAGTCTGTTGTGTATTTTTCCATTTTTGTTGAGCTTGCACTATTGTATGCATGTACATGGTATGCTGTATTTCCTTCCATTTTCCTGTCAGTCACCAATGTTGGGATAATGTTTTGGGTAGCCTATTCTATATACAGGATATAGCTTTTAAAAAACTTTTAAAATAAGGAAATGTGCACATTCACATTTAATATGTGTGTTTCAAATGTTTCTTGCCATGTGATGTTTATAATTCTATTTCCTGTGCTTTCTTTGATTCTCCTTTTGTATTTCTTCCTACCTTTTATGCAGCAGTTTGCATTTTTGTTCTGATTTTTTTCTTCCAAAAGTTTAGCAGTTGTCATTGAGTATTTAGCTATGTATGTACAGATTCTAGAATCAAGATCATTTTTCCTTATAATGTCTTTGTTGCTCTGCTCATTTACTTACATAATTTTCTTTAATAAAATGAAAGTTTTAAGGCTATGAAATTTTCTGAGCACGCTTTATCCATTTGGCATTGGATTTTGTATTTTATTAATGAAATAATATTTCATTATTTTTATATTCTGATTTTCAGTTATCAGTCATTGCTCTGTTCTGTTTCTGTTTGGGAATTTATTGAAATTCACTATTACTTTTCGCAAATGCTTCATGAATATTTAAATAAAAGGTGTTTTCTGTCTGGTTACAGCACTTGGCATATGTTTGTTCCAGCACCTTGGAAAAATACTTCCATTCCCTGTGGTTTTACTTACAGGGGTATGTTCACTACCGATGTGTATCTATCACACCATTATTCTTTTTGTATTTTTTGCCTTATAGAAATACAACCTTACGAAGTTTTACACATAAATGTTTTTGAGTGAAATCTGTAATCTTAATCAGTTTATTGCACTCATTTTTCAATTTAATGCCTTTTATCTTGAATGAATTCCATGTTTAAATGAATTTAATGGTCACTGTCAGCCTTTTCATTCCTTGACTTCTCTTGTTTGCAAGTTTTATATTGCAGTTATCTTCTGAAGGCTAGATTGATTTTTCAAGTTTTTATTAAGGACTTACAGGTGAATTATGCAGACATGCCTTTTTTTCTCTCTACGTATAGTTTATTTCCTTTGCAAACAACATTTTTGATTCATTGGTTTATATTTTAATACTTTATTTCCCAGAAAAATTGCAATCTCTCAATGGAGCAACCATGGTCTTATTTTATTTGGTTCTCGTTGTTAACATAGTGCCTGGCACACCAATAATAATCAGTGACTTTACATAGAATATTTGGAATCTGTGCACTATTAGAATATATTCCATTTCCTTGTTGAATGTATCTCAGGCCTCTGTCCCAGTGCAGAAATCAGATGAAAGGAAGGCTATCAAATGAAAGTCGGTGAACAAAGTTATGTTTTGTGTCTTAGGAAACAGTGACATTCAAGGATGTGGCCATGGACTTTACACCAGAGGAGTGGGGGAAGCTGGATCCTACACAAAGGGACGTGATGCTGGAGAACTACAGAAACCTGGTCTCACTTTGTAAGAACGGATTCTGTTCTCCTTGTGACTCTGAAACCTGCTTATGGGGAAATGATTACTTCGTTAAAAATGGAATAACTTAAAAAACCTTCATTTTTGCATTCAGAAGTCATAAAGTATTAGTTCTTTTGAGCTAGAGAAAAATCTTTTCTTGCGTTTTGTTCTGTTTTGTTTAATAATGGGTCCTTGCATATGCTAAGCATGTATTCTACCACCAACCTACATCCTCACCTTAGAAAGAATTGTGTTTTGTTGTTGCTTGGGTTTTAGGGTTTTTAAATTAATTTATTATTATTATTTTGGCAGTACTAGGGTTTGAACTTAACCTCATGCTTGCTAGGCAAGTGCTCTACCACTTGATCCATAACCCCAACCTGAGAAAAATCTGTTTCTGCTCTAGGTTCTTGGTAAAATGTATGCTTGTTGTATATGAAGACTCAAGTGACAACTTAATTCATACTAGGTTAAAGGAAAAAATATATATCTTGACTCAAAATCACATATATCATCAGGAACTTCATCCATATATTAATTTTTAGTCAATTGGTATGACTTTGCCCTGTATTAGCTTTATTCTTAGAATCTTCCTATGTAACAGAGGTGGCCATTGGCAGCTGTAGGATCACATTATTCTCCCAGTTAGATAGCTAAGCAAGAGAGAAGGAAGGGAGAGAGGGAGGGAGAGAGGTGGGGGGGAGGGAAGGAAGGAAGGAGGGAGGGAGGGAAGGAAGGAGGGAAAGGGGAGGAGGGAAGGGAGGGGGAAGAAGGGAAGGGAGGAAAGGATGGAAGGAAGGAAGGAAGGGAAAGAGGAAAGAAAGAAATGCTTCTATCCTAGGAGTTTAACAAATAGGGTCACATGCCCACCAGAGAAACAATCATAGAGCCAGAGAGGACTGTGGTAGCCCTTCCCAAACCTCATGTAACAAATTCCTGAAGAAAGTGACTTTTAGTAATTGAAACAGAAGGAAAGGAAAAATGTCAGAAGGCAAAAACTAGTAACCATAGTCACAATTTTTATTAGCATAAATTAACTGTACAAAGGGGTTTAGTTTTGAAATTTCCATACGTACATATGGACATTTCCATATGTACATATGCATACTTTGATCAAATTCAACCTGTGTATTGCTCTTTCTTAATGCCCTTCCTTCCTAAACAGTATTTAGGGATTTCATTGTGGTATTTCCATACATATATAATGTATAGCACAATTTTGTAGTGCCACTGAAATTTCATTTTTTTTCATCTTCTTCCCTGAAGTAAGGACTAATCTGTGACTAACTGCAATATCACGCTAAAATTTCCTCACACACTAAGGAAATTAAAAAACATTCTCTTCCTTTTCGACAGACAAAAATCATTCGTCTTTACAAACCCAGTTTTACTGTGTATCGGGCATAAACTTTTGCTCCAAGTGTTTTAAGCTGCATTTAGGGTCCATCTTTTCTCACTCAGATCTTCCTGCGATAGCTCGACTTTGTAGCTCAAGAGGTTGGAACTATACTCCAGTATAGATCTTTGTATCCATCATAAATAGCGAAATTTCTTTTTTAAAAAATTTTCCTTCCTTTTTCTTTTTAACAAATAGGGCTTCCTGTTTCCAAATCTGAGAACTACAATTTGGATAATGGAAAAGAACCACTGAAGCTTGAGAGAATAGTGCCCAAATGCAGCTATTCAGGTGAGTCAGATAGATGGGAATCTTCAGAAATGTCCAGCAGGACAGTGAATAAATGGCACTTTTCAGTGCCTAAGAAAGTAGATTAGAAGTGCCTATGTGCTTTTATTGTTTTTTTAAATATTTTAAATTTTAAAGCATTTTAAATGCGTAAATCCAGAAAATAAAATAACATGTATCCATCACCACAATTAAACACGTCTAATATTTTACTTCATTTGACGCTTCCTTTTTTTTTGCAATATAAAATACATAAAGGTGTCATAACTTTTCTATGAATCTTCACAAATCAAACACATTCATGTAGCTAGTGTCCATATCAAGATAACAACTTTAATAGCACCCCTACAAGCACCCTTGTACCCTCGTCTTTCAGTCACTTCCTTCAAGGGTAACCTTGTCCTAACTTGTTTAGTTTTGACTCTTCTTGAACTTCATGTGAATGGAATCATACTGTATAGACTCTGTGTCTGACTTCCCTCCTTGAACACTAATTGGAAGATATATCCACGTTATGACTCATTGTTACTGTTGATTCTCATCCTACAGCTTTCATTGTGTCACATTCTAGTTTATCCATTATCCTGAAGATGGGCATAGGGATTGTTTCTAGTTTTTGGTTCTGTGAAAAGTGTTGTTATGTACATTCTTTTTCGTCTGTCTTTTCATAAACACATATATGCATTTCTGTTGAATATATACATACAGGTAAAATTGACTCATAGGTTAGGTGCATGCTCATTTTTTGGTAGAGGTTTCCAAAGTAATCATACCAGTTATATTGTCATCAGCAGAGTATGTGACTTCTAACTGTAGCACATGCTTGTCAACACTTAATGTTGTCTTGTCTTTATTTTTGTCATTCTTATAGGTTTGTGATAGCTTATATTTTTAAAGAAATAAAAAATATTATTAAAGTTGTTTCATTATTTCCTTCTCTAGAAGTAAACACTGTGTATTGAAGTTAAGTTTGAATCATTGTACTATTTCCATGTGCATATGCATATATTTATATATATATAAGTACATAAAATATTATGTATATTTTGATTAATCTATTTTTTAACTTCACATTGTATTTTATTAATTTTTTGTTAATATGTAATTAATGTTTATTACATTAGTTCATAGTTTCTGAACTAATATGCAGTAAGTTCATTGTGTGAATAAACTGCAGTTCATTCAATCCTTTCTCTATGTTAGGTTATTAGAGATGGTATCAATATTTTGCTACCTCAGATGGTGTTGCAGTGAAAAGCTTTATGCATATATTACTTCATGTATTTAAGTCACAGGAGATTTTTAAATCAGGAGCATATTATAAAAAACATTGTCAGGAAGATTAAATTGGTAATGGAATGCATATCTGAACTTGAGTAGGGTCGAAAGTCTAGAAACTCAGAAACCAAAACTGTACTCTATTCTAAGATGATAACTGCATGGATATTTATTGTCGCTATAGGTGTTCTGTAAAGTGTGGCTTCTCCTATCCTGATCTTGAGTACTCATTGCGTACTGGTCCACTGGTACATTGCTTCATCTGCATTTCTTCTTCTATATTTCTGGTTCTTTTCCTCTCTTCTGATTCTCCTGATTAGGTGTACTCATTTTCTCTGCATACGCTGAGCATTTGTCTCCTTCCATTTGCTGTTTTTTTGCAAATCATCTAGTGAAAGAGTCAATACACTTATTCCATAAAGGCATATTTTTCACCTACAGTAATTCTTGCCTATTACAGAACTGGCTTTTGTTGAGCACAGAAAACAAAGAAAATTTGCATTTCCAATGTATTTCAGACATGGAGAGTAGACCTGAGAGCAAGAATTCAACTTCAGAGCAAGATTTTTCCAAAGAAGGTTGCAGCAAAAGACATCAGGTTGCAGCAATAGACAGACTGACAAGGAATGGTGTCTATGATTCTAACTTGGAAACAGCCCTTGAATGTGAAAATTGGCTAGAGAGTCAGCAAGGAAATCGGGAGAGGCACTTGAGAGAAATGTTCACCCACAATAATGAGCTCCCCAAGGAAAGAGATCATGAACATGATGTATTTTGGAAAAATTTCAATCAGAAATCTCTCCTTTTGACTCAAGACAGAGTTTCCAAAGGGTCCTATGCTTTTCATACACTTGGAAAAAGACTGAAGCAGAAATCAGACTTAATGAAAAAGCAGAGAACCTATAAAGAAAAAAAACCTCATAAATGTGATGATTGTGGCGAACTCTTCACTTACCATTCAGTGCTTATTCGACACCAGAGAGTACATACTGGAGAGAAACCTTATACCTGCAATGAATGTGGGAAGTCTTTTAGCCACAGAGCCAATTTAACTAAACACCAGAGAACTCATACTAGAATTCTCTTTGAGTGTAGTGAATGCAAGAAAACCTTCACAGAAAGCTCATCCCTTGCAATACATCAGAGAATTCACATTGGAGAAAGACCTTACGAATGCAAAGAATGTGGGAAAGGTTTTAACCGAAGCACACATCTTGCACAGCATCAATTGATTCATATTGGAGTGAAGCCTTATGAATGTAATGAATGTGATAAAGCTTTCATTCATTCATCAGCACTCATTAAACATCAAAGGACTCATACTGGAGAGAAGCCCTATAAATGTCAAGAGTGTGGGAAAGCTTTTAGCCATTGCTCATCCCTTACTAAGCATCAGAGAGTTCATACTGGAGAAAAGCCATATGAGTGTAGTGAATGTGGGAAAACATTTAGTCAGAGCACACACCTTGTTCAGCATCAGAGAATCCATACTGGAGAAAAACCATATGAATGTAATCAATGTGGGAAAACCTTTAGCCGGAGCTCAAATTTTGCTAAACATCAAAGAATTCATATTGGAAAGAAACCTTATAAATGTAGTGAATGTGGAAAAGCCTTCATTCATTCATCAGCTCTTATTCAACACCAGAGAACTCATACTGGAGAGAAACCCTTTAGATGTAATGAATGTGGAAAAAGTTTTAAGTGCAGTTCATCTCTCATCAGACATCAAAGAATTCACACTGGAGAACAACCCTGAAAAATTATTGAATGTGACAAACTGTAAGTTGGATTTATCACTGTGTCAAATACTTGAATGTTTAGGTGGAAATCCATAATATCCTGAGGAGCATTTCTACATGCATCTAATCTCACTTGCTTAATAGATAATTTTGAACCATAGAAAGAATGTTCCTAGTGCATTGATATGGTAATTATGAAGTCTTCTAGCCAGATATCTCAAAAGTTTTATCCTCAACCTTCTAAATACCCACTTGTGGAAATTTAAGAAATTTCTGTGAGAGGATGCTTGTATAGGTATTGTGAAATCCATTTCCTCCCATTCTTGGTCATAACACAGCCTTGATGCAGCCTCCACTTTGTAAGGAAATTCTTAGTTTGAAGGCTAGGCTGAGTGCTCATGTCCTTATCATCAGAAAGACACAGAGTTGTTACTCTGAGTCCAGGTAGACACCTATATCATTTCCCTAGGAAATATCATTTCCCGTGTTAGCCATAGAAACTCTAATCACCAAAGGAGTTGAAAGTTGCTTTGGATCCACCCACTCACAAAGGCTGCTGTCTGATTCGATAAGCAAACCTAAAATGTTACAGCATATTGTAGGTTATGTTCACATGGATTGGGTTGGTCATAGATTTAGATAGTTGTTATCATCCTGTTGTGGAGATTCATTTTCCAGTTCCCTAATATTTACCCTGAAGTACAGGATGGGTCAAAATTTTAGCAATAGTTATTGGTCAGGTCCTTTTTTTATCTTGTGCCTGACATTAACTGAATCCTTGATTTTTCTACAATGAAACTATCAGGAAAACTTCATTTCTCTTTGTCACATTTAGAACAAGCCCTAAGGATATTGAGAGTCTGAAAAGTTAATAGGTTCAATGTGTTATTTTATTTAGCGTCACATTTCAGAAGAGAACTGAAGCAACTGTGGGGACATACCTTCTTGTCGTGTATGGAAAAAGCTCACAGGATAGTCCTCAAGTGATTCACTTGGGGATAAGCAGTGTCCCTTCTTGAAGAAAAAGTTGCCACTTCTCTGGGCTTCATGTTTACCTACTTTTGTTTTGGCTCTTTTTCTCCATATGTCCGGTTGGTCTTTATCCCAGACTTCTTAAGAAAGCAGTCAAGGCATGAAATCCCAGTGATCTGTTAACTTAAATTACATGGGTGACCAAAGATCAGTGGTGAGATTGGAAACACAAAAGCAGGAGTTCAAATAAATTTTTAGAAAAATACTATACAAATGTTAATTTTTTTATTCTCTTCCATATTACATGTTATGAAAAGAAAGCTATACAAAATGATAGAAAAAAAAGAAAAAATAATTATCACAGACTTCTTCCTTTTTGTCTCCTGATTCTTATCCTTTAGTTTATATTCTTGGCTCCTCTACATTATCCTTGTTACTTCTTATTACCACTTCTAATTGCCACTTAGTAGATCTTAACTTCTATGATTGAAGACAATTAGGGGAATAGAGTTTTTAAGAAGTTGTCGCAGGGAAGAGCGCTGTCATAAAGAGTGATTGGAGTAAGTTCAACAGAGATGGAAATAACAGAAATTGAGGGTGAAAGGATTCCTCACAGAGATTTTAGAATGAATAGAGAAACACATTGAAGAGGGTCAAGGTGGGTGGAAAGACTTAGGGGTAGAGGTCAAGTTAGGAGAATGACTGACTTGAGACAATATAGGAAAAAGAACTCAACTCTTTGATCACCTCAATCTGTATTATTAGTGGATGAGAGCAGGTACTGACAAACTAGGGCCTGAAATCGTAGACCAAGTTTGGCCCACTGCCTGGTTTTATAAATTTTATTGGATCTCAGCCACCTGGTTATTTACATGCTGCTTTTGTATACAACAGCAAAATTGAGTAGCTGCTGCAGAGATTGTGTCTTTGGGCTGCTATAACCAAATTTCATAAACTGAGTAGCTTTTAAACAACAGAAATTTATGCCTTACAGCTTAAGTCCATGGTGAGGGCAGCAGTAGGTCTGGTGAAGGGTTCATAGAAGCTACCTTCTCTCTGTGTCCTCACATGGTAGAAGGCAAGAACACTGGTCTCTTCAGCCTCTTCTAAACACACTGATCCCTTTCATAGGGCCCCTAATCACCTCCCAAATACCCCATTTCTTAACACCAAAGCTTTGCTTCCTAGGTTGCCTAATAAGAGTTTTGGAGGGATACATTTCTTTCATAGCAGATTGTATGTCCCAAAAAGCCTAAAATATTTGCTACTTAATACTTTACAGAATATGTTTGCTGGCCCCTGTGCTAAAGCATCCTTGTCAAGAGGAGGGTTGAGGGATTAAACTATTCAGAAATCAGGTGGAATAGAAAAGTTGTAATGATGGTGACCTTGCTCGTCAGTAGAGACTAAAGCCATTATAGTTACCACGTAAGGCAGACTATTAAGCAGAGTATGGCTGATGAACATCCCCAGTGAGACTACCCATGAGCCCAGTAGTACTCTCACTCTAGTCTATTTTTAAAGTTACAGAATATTGAGAGAAGTGAGCTGGGGAGAATAAGAGATGAGAAATGATGCATCAAAATAGTCTTAACCTTAAGATTTTACTATATATTGTCAAGAAAATTTTGCAATTATCAAAACTTCTTTTTATTATTCCAAAAGCTTGAATGAAAAGAAACTCATTTGGAGGCCAAAATTCAACTAATGAAATAAGACCAGCATGAGCTTTTCAAAGTTGAGTTTGCCTTTCCTACTTAGCAATTATGTGACCCACTACTTACTCTAAATTTTCTGTGAAATGACAACGCATATAAAGGAGCTTAGCATACAATAAGTAATTATATAGACAGCCTTGATCATGTGTGCTCACAAGTGTGTGCTTTCTCTATATATATGTAAACATGTAATAATATTACATATTTTTAAATATATATACTTTTAATGAAGTGGTTAGGCATTGGACAGTACAGGTTCCTTAAGAATGAGTGATTTTTCTCCCAACTTTTGGTTACTGATTTAGAGCTATGACCATCATAGAGAAGGAGCTTCACTTTCTGTGTTTGCTTCTGTCTGGTGCTGTTCCTTATAGTTTCCTTAAGACTTTGTGGAACCTGCTGGTTTTCCACGTGAATATCACTTAAGCAGGAGCTAGCAGATGATTCCAGATATTCTAATTTGCAAGCTAATTGCAGTTTTATGTTAAGGGACTTGCTGTCAGCTAGTTTTACTGGGAACTCTGGTCCTTTACACTTCAGTATTTGTCCTTTTTATGCCTGATGTTCAACATGACTACCTGTTTGTATCCCAACATGAATCTTACAAGTTTTAATGATATGCGTTTTAAATGTTTTTGGTACCTTATAAATTGAAATTGACTGTTCTTATGGCCATCTATCTGTCAATAAAGATGTTTTTTGTAAATGGATTACAAAATTTACAATTTTTGTAAATTGTTTTAAATTCTCATTTGAGAATATTTTAAGATGTAAAGAAAGACCAGGCTTAAAACATCTCCATATCATTCAGAACACCAATCAGATTTTTAATTGTTGATCTGGGCTTCACAGCTTCTGAGGACATGGGGTGGAGAATTTCCTCAGTAGCCCATGTATCTGTGAGAGATTATGAAATAGAGGAAGGTTGCTTCTACAAA
Organism: Castor canadensis; assembly: GCF_047511655.1. Lineage (NCBI taxonomy): Eukaryota > Metazoa > Chordata > Mammalia > Rodentia > Castoridae > Castor > Castor canadensis. The sequence goes on along the minus strand of NC_133396.1, from coordinate 52,758,172 downwards.
ACAGTGCTGAGTCCTCAGGCCAAGTACAGCCCCATTCACTTATAAGGGGTGGCAGGGAGTGGGGAGTTTGTATAAAAAGCACAGTTAAAACTAGGCAAAATATGGTTTAAAATGATTTAGTGTAATTTTTGAATCACATCTGGTTTGGGAGAAATGAATGTAACGTCACCTAAAAATGATTGTATAAGAATACCAAACATTCAAATTCATTGGCAATTAACTAGTTCAGTTATCTAATGAAAGTCAGACGTGGGTTTTATTTTCTTAAAATGTATTTTCACTTTGTTTCCTTTTTGTTTGTTATTGTTTTGTTGTTTGGTTGGTTTTTTGTCCATTTTTTGAGCCAGGGTTTTGCTATGTAGCCCAGCCTGGCCTAAAACTACATCACCCTTCCAAGTGCTGAGATTACAGGTATACAACACCCTGCCTGGCTCCCTCCTTTTTTTCTTTTTTGTACCAAAAATGATTTACATTGGAAGCTTTCTCCCTTTCCCTTTCTTACCTAATTCTTTCAAGGACTGGACTCAGCCCCTCACCCTCACTGTTAGTTTTCTTAGCAAGGGAGGAAGCTGTACTTCCAATTAATGCTTTCAAAAATATACTTTCACCGAATTGCTGTTTACATTTTTCACAATATAACCTCTTCTTAACCTCTATTCATCCCTAAACCTGATAATCTGCCCTTAGATTGTGCTGACTGTATATAAAATGTGCATATCTCATTTCCCTCTCATCCTTACCATTTCACCCACAAATATGTTATTGTCATATCAGGAAAAGTTCATATACCTGGGGAGTCTAAAAGGTGAAACCAGAGATTCAGGCGTTGCCAAATCAAAGACTATTACCTCTACCTCTGTTCCTCTGGGTTGGTTTTATTTTCCTCAGTCTCCTCATTTGGAAACAACTATGTCCACTGGCAATTCTGAATTGTTACAGCTCTTCACATTCATAATCTGAAGGACAGTACCTCTTTTCAAGTAGCTCCAGCAAAATCTCCAAGGCTGCTTCCTAACTTTGCTTGAGCCTTGCTAATACTGAGCCACTTAGCACCTCACAAAAGGAGTTCTCTCATTAACCAGGCCTGGGTCCATGTAAAACTTCCAAGCCTTGGGAGAGTGGAGTGCACCCCACTCAACACAACTTGTTGTACCATGGGGCAAAGGTGCTTCCCTAAAACAGACTCAAATTTGCTGGGCAGATGAAACAAACACTGCAATTGGAAAACAGGCTTCAACGCAGGTAAGTCTATTCTGTCTTCTCTTCCATCCATTTTCTCAAAACAAGCTGTTTTCCAAAGATCAACAGTGACACTCTGACAGGAGGCCAAAACTTAGGAAAATACATCAACTTTTGTGATAATTTTCTGTTGTTTGATGCCAGGCTGTGGAGAGGGAGGGAGGGAGAGAGAAAGTAAGGGAGGGAGAAAAAAGAGAAAGAGAAACATATACTTCTTAAAGTGTATTTATGCTACCTGTCCACTACAGGTTGGCAGGGAGTCTTTGCTTATCAATAGTTATTTAGGGACAAAGATAATACTGAAAACCACTTACATGTGGTTACTTTGGCCATACCAAAAACAATTCTAGGTATGGTTGACTCAATTTCCAGTCTTGGGACCCATGTTGTAGTGACTTAAGCCTGCCTGATGCTGGGTTTGATACACAACATCACCAAAAAAAAAAAAAATTGCAAGGAAGATTCTGATGGTTCTGGAGCACATATATCCTTTAAACAACCACTGTGGCCAAGGGAAATGTTCTAATGTGGATGAGGCAGGGTGGAATTGAACCTCATCCAAACTATGTATAGTGGGTTTCCGACAAAGATTCTGTCACCAGAAGGAGAGAAGGGCAAGTGTGCTGAGGTGGAAAAAAATTATCGCAGGATCAATGCCTACCCACTTCAGGGACACTTTCCTTCTAAGACAATACAAAGTGAGGACATCTGTCTCTATAGGCCTGAAAGGCAGTAGAGAGCAAAATTAGTAAGTTAGTGTGAGCATGAGCACTCTGCTTGTTCACCTCTCGTCAGGAGTTAGTTTCTCTCAGATTTATGGAACCCAAAAACATTGAAGAACTTCACTTTTTATTCCCAGGGATCTTATTTCAATGAGTTATGTGCACCTGATCATAAGCATTAAAACAAAGATCTTTCATACCTCTGCAGAAAGACAGACTTAAGTGGATTCTAATCCTTGTAGTAGTTCTTAGGTCCTTAATTCCATCTCCTTTTGCATTTGGAGCCATGTGCTCCAAAGTGACCCAATATAAGTCTCATTCTGTCATCTGTGAAAGTAGTAGAATTTCCTGAGGTTTATCAGTAGGGAGTTTGGCCATATCTACTCCCACATGCCCTAGAGTAGCAGGAGTACTAAGAAGAAATAAAAATGTGGGTGCAAAGGCAGCATGGCAATATGTGATATCCCAACTCCACCCACAGAGCGACATCAAAGATCTCCCAGCTTTACCCCAACACTTAGCTCGCTCATGAAGTTAGTAAATCACTGCAGGGTTCCTAGCCATCTTGGCCTTCCTAGGACACCTATTCTCTATGCTCACCTGTGTGACCTATTCACTGTGAAAGATAAGGTTCTTATCGTAGTCACTCAGGGACCCAACTGATGAAACAAGCTGCCATCTCACATACTGCTTTTGTCACGCTGGAAGGAAAGCAGGGAGCCAGAGCATCTTGCACTGACACACTCCATTTCCATTCAATTTTATTCTTGAAGACTGGTTGCATCCCCCAGAGAGCGCCAGGGAATACCATCTCCTTTACAGCTGTATGCTGAAGAGCATACTAAGAGCACTCTAAACACATCATAGGATTAGTAGAAGATTAGTAGATAACAGCATTCTTCCCTTAAAAACAACTTTTTTTTTGAAGTACTGGAGATTGAACCCAGGGACTTGCACATGCTAGGCAAGCACACTACATCTTTAATTGATGTATTAATATTGTACATATGTATAATATATATCTATTAGGGTGATGTGTGATAGTTCAACACATGAAATGTGTAATGACCAAACCAAGGCAATTAGTTTTTCTATCTCCTCATACCTTTATCATTTCTTTGTATTGGGAAACTTCAAGCTCCTCTCTTCTAGCATATCCTTGCCTCTTTAAAACCATCCTCAGGTAAGTCAACTCCCTGTATAGCTATCCTTATCTCAACTAGCAAAAACCTTGTTCCTTCCTATTATTGCTTACGCTCTCTCTTCAACAAAATTAGAGATAAGGGCAAAATAGTTTCTGCTGGGTATTGAGGGGGCGGGGGGGGGTGAGGGAGGGGTAGGGGTGGGCGGTAAGGGAGGGGGTGGGGGGAAGGGGGGGAGAAATGACCCAAACATTGTATGCACATAATGAATTTAAAAAAAAAAATCCTCAGCCAGGCATGGAGACATATGCTTATAATCCCAACACTTGGGTGGTTGAGGCAGGAGGATTGCAAGTTCCAGGCTAACCTGGGCTATATAGTAAGACCCTATCAAAAAAAAAAAAAAGCAATATAACTATCCAGATCAATTCTCACAAACACCTCTGACGTAAATTCCTCTGACTACACCACTTCTTCCAACCTGTTACCATCTACTGACTTCTTGCTCATTTCTCCATATCCATTAAGATATTTTTGGCATCCCTGCTGAGTAATGTCAGAAACCAGAGGTATGACATCCTGAACTTATATGAATTCAGTTTTAATGATTGTGTTCATTCCAGCAACTTGCTCTTGTGGCCATTCCTTGGCAACAAATCAGAATGGTTCAGCAAATACTTTTGAGCAACTACTGTTTGCTAGGCACTATATGCTAAATGCCAGAGATAAAAATGATGAATAATACATAATCTCTGCTCTTAGCTAAGAGATGTAGCTAATTAAATACCCAATTATAATCTTGTATGAAAAGTGCAGTATGCATTGGAAACCAGAAACACACAGGGAATACCTTGCCTAGCTTTTCGTGGTCAGAGAATGTGGCATCTTCAAAAGCCAGGAAAATGCCATCACAGATGAATCCCAAGGAGAAAGAATTTCACATTAAAAAGGCGAAGTGGCAGGACCATTACATTCTAAGCAGAGGAACAAAGATGTGAGTTGTAGGATGCTGTATTTCAGAAACTATGTATGGTTTCCTGTGCCTAGTGCTTAAAGGACAAGAGTAGCAGAGTGAGGATTGAGGATGTAGTATTTACAGTAGCCGGATCTTGAAGGGCATTGCAAGTTAATTTGAGGCTGATCTTGAAGGAGACGGAAGGAGAGAGGATTTATTATTTTTAGTGAGTAGCATGATCAAATTCTCCTTTATGAAAGATCACCTTGGCTGCACCATGGAGAATGGACTGCAGAGGAGCATCTTTAATGGTCAGGAGCAAGTTAGGAAGTTGTACAGCAGGAATGATGGAAGATACAGTGCTGCTCCAAGTGAGGCTTTGTGCTCTCTCTCCATTCTTCCATTGCTTGCCTGGGTTTCAAGGTTGTAATTAAGAGCGCTTAACGATCCAGGTACACAAACATAGGCAGCTTGTAGAAATTATTTTGTTTTTATGTTCACGTCCTTATGACAAAAACAGTTTTCATAACTCAATACAGAAAACGAGGCACTTGATTTTGCCATTTTCTTAAGCCTGGGGGAAGGATGTGTTGAAGTATAATTTTTAAAAGGTTAAAAGCATGATTCTCCCAAATATATAGTAAGTCTATGTCAGAAATTTATTGGACTCATTAATGACAGAACTATCAGACTAGTAAGGCTGACTTAAAGGAGGATGCCAGAGACTGATATATATAAATTGCTAAATGGATACAAAACTGGTCAAGGTCAAACAGGACTATTGCCAGAACATTTGGAGCCATCTTTTCTGCCAGAGATCTTCTGCAACTTCTCAGGTTTTGTTTTATTTTGTTTTACAAGTCAACAATGACTTCATAGAGTGTGGCCCTAATCGATAGTAAGAAGTGAGTCAAAGTTACATTCAAGTAAAGAGTCAGATAACCCAGATAGGTGTGGTGGTTCACACCTGTAATCCCAGCTACTTGGGAGGTAGAGACAGAGAAGATGGCAGTTCGAGACCAGCCCAGACAACAAGTTATTGAGACTCCATCTCCATCAATAAGCCATGCGTGATGGTACACACCTGTAATATCGGCTACACAGGAGGCTATAGGTAGGAGAATGCTGTCTGAAGCTAGCCCCAGGCAAAAGCAGAGCCTGAAAAATAATAAATGAAATGAAGGCCTGCAAGTGTGGCTCAACTGGTAGAGCACCTGCCAATTAAGTGTAAGGCCAAATTCAAATCTCAGTTCTATCCAAAAAAAAAAAAAAAAAAGGTAACCCTTGAATGAGCTTGTTAGTGAAAGTTCCAATTTAACGTGGAAAGTACACATAAAATCTTTGTATTACTTTCAGGTTTGAATGAATTTTTCTCAACTGTCTTTCCTGTGTTAAGCAACATCTACAGATTATTACTGCTTTGGGGCTGGGACATAGCTCGAGTGGTAGAGTACTTGTCTACCTAGTGCAAGGCCCTGGGTTCAATACCTAGTTTCAAAAAACAAAAATGATATTATTACTGATTTTTTTTAAAAAGACCCAATTCTCTGGTTTTGTTATCTGGCTAGTTGGGTGTGAATTAGCTAGCAAAGTACACTTTGTTGCATTGTCTGCAGCTCTAGGGTCATATGGTTCCCAGCATCTACTAATGCCAGAGATCAAATTCCTGCTTGGAGACCTTATAAGGAACCTAAGATTACATTCTCAATGATCACCATCATTCTGGAGACTTTTTAAGAATTTGCCTTTATTTGTTCATCTGTTCCAAGGCTAAGGAACAAAACACAAAAGATTTCCACCAGGCTTCACCGACAATTACCACAAATATGGACAAATTCTTGAGGTTCCCCAGGTCTGTTAAGGCTTTCATCCTGTTCCAGAAAGTGTCCTGATCTCTGCCTCCTGAGTAGCTAGGATTACTGGTGTGAGCTACCAGTGCCTGGCTTTTCCTCTTTTTTTAAAGACGCAATTTGTAGCCTGTAGCTTGTAGAAGAGGCTTTAGTCAAGGAAGGAAGGAAAACATTGATCACTTACTGAGAATCATACTGAATAACTTCATTCAACTTATTACAACAACCAGTAATATCAGAATGGAGGAAGGTAAAATCCTTTATTGGGGTATAATATATGGCTATCTCAAGGAGTTGATTAAATTCTCCTCAGGGTAAGATCATACTATGGACAGTGATGACAGTCTTTAGAGCCTTCTAACTGTAAATAAGAGTCCAGGCTCTAAAGCATTTAATAATATTATATCTACCCAAAATTAACTTAAGGAAGACTTATGTTCTCTTTGATTTGATACCTCTTTCCCATAATCACAACAGCTCTTACAATAATTTTGAACTAGCAACTATGGAGCCCAGCATCTATCTGTTTTATATTACCTGTAACAAAATACCTGAGGCTTGGTAATTGATAAAGAAAAATGGTTTGCTTAGCTCACAGTTCTGGAGGTTCAACAACATGGTGCCAGCGTCTGCTTGGCTCTGATGAGGGCCTCAAGACGAATGGATCACAATGGTGGGAGTCATATATGAGTGGCTGATGAGGGATTCAACAGAGGTGCCAGGTTCTTATAACAACCCACTCTTGTGAGACCTCCCCTGAGGACAAGAATGCATTCCCATGAAGAAAGCTGTAATCATTTTTGTTTTCAATAAAAGTGACCTTCAGTTTCCTGAAAAGTAACCTAGGGAACTGTTGTCATACCCAATATGACAGAGGTGTTATCTATAGCAAAGCTAGAGGGAAACTTGTATTGCCCAACTGTGTGACTGTCAAAATTAGTGATTGTTAAGTCAGCTAAGCAGGTAAGGCTGGAGGGTTAATTAGGGTTTCCTCATTAAAATTATTATATTTGGATATGTCATTATTATGATCAAACTATTTTATTTGTACATCTATACTTAACTAAAATACCTATACATGTGTGCCAAAAGAAATTAATAAGAATATTCATGCTTGCTTTATAAACATGAAACAAAACAAATGTCCATCACCAGCAGTGTGGGTAAAAGTGGTATATTCATACAATGAATAGCACCAAGCAGTGAAAATGGAGAAACTGCTCAAGAAAACCATATGAGTTAATGTCACAAAATAACAGTGAGCAAAAGAAACCACACACAAAATAATCCCTACTGTATGGTTCTAAACACATCAACTTATAACAACAGACAATGCTTGTCTACGGTGTTAAAAACAAGATAATAGCTTTGGAAAGGTAGAATTGGGTAGTGGTCAAGGACAAAACCCAAATTCCCAGTTGCTATTTTTATTTTCTTGAACTGTGTTATAGTTATTGAGTGTGTATTCATCTTATATATCATTCATGAGTAGAATAAAGATTTCTGTGCTTTTGGATGTGTATGTTATGCATCAACAAATGTATTTGAATCCATTTTTGTTATTTTGAACAAATAATTAAATTATAATAAAACTTTCAATCTTAATATTATTTCCATCTTATGAAAAAGTCATCTGGAAGACTCCAAACAGAGGTATTTCAATTATAGAGCTTAAGTTTTTATGACTGAAGGTCTATAACTGTTTAATGGTGAGTGTACAAAAGCAGTTATGTTTACAGTGTGCTGGTTCTAGTCTTATTTGAAAGTTGAGCTAGTTATCCACACCTGTGTTAGTCAGGTTTCTGTCACTATGACAAAATATGTAAAAGAAATCAGCTTAAAGGAGGGAAGATTTACTCTGGCTCACGAGTTTCAGCCCTGATCAGCTGGCTCCATTGCTTTGGGCATGTGGTGAGGCAGAACATCATGGTGCAGGGAGTGTGTGGTGAGGAGGCTGTTTACCTCATGGTGGCCAGCAAGCAAACAGAAAGGGGCCAGGGACAGGGCATACTCATCAAAGGCACACCCCCAGTGATCAGTTTCCTCCAAGTAGGCCACGCTCCTCATTTCTACCACCTCCCAATAATCTATCAAATTATGAATCCATCAAAACCCACTGATGAGGTTAGAACTGTCAGGATCTTACCTTCCCAAAGCCCACAGCCTCCAACCAAGCCTTTAACACAAGGCATTTGGGGGACATTTTAGATCTAAACCATAACAACACCCATCAATAAAACTGGTTTCATAGAAGACGCTAATCCATGACCTAATTGATAAAGGGGTCAGAAAAGTCCTTTCTTCTTGTTTATCTATATGTAAAGCATTCAGTTTTTAAGAAATCAAACTTTCAGTTCAGGATTTTCTCCCACTGCTCTCTGTGTTCCTGTTCCATTATTGCATAGAAGGAATAACTGTGTGGTGTCATGGTTACCACTGTGACCACAGAGACAGGATGCATAATTCCCAGGATCCCAGCAGTGATCTTTCCTGAGGATGGGAACTTGTAAGACCCAAGAGAGCAGCCTCTGTGTCTGATGCTTGAATTTCATAGCAATCAACAAGGGAAGTTTATAAAACATGCTAGAATTCCATAAGCAAAGGCTGAATCCCACAAGGATGGACTGAAATCTCTTCTCATGGAGGTAAACAGATGCCAGTAACCAAGGAGTCAGAGAGACTAAAGGAAAAATCCAGACGAAGGCAGAGAAACTGCAGGTCCTGGTGCCAATGTGGTGAGTCAGCCAGGATGAGTGTGTGTATATGTAAGCATCTGCCTAACAAGCATGAGGCCATGAGTTCATACTGCAGTATGGCCCAAATATGCATATATATGTGCATATATACATATAAATACATATATACATATACATATGTGCATATATACATATATATGTACATATGTATGGATAGTGACACAGCTACCGTTGATATAGAAAATTGCCAGAAGTATAATTCAGTACTTATTCACTTCAGATAAAGAATCTTTATATCCTAATTTACTAATCCCCTCTATCCATAGGAAAATATTTAAAACACAATGAGATAAAGACTTTTCTCATTTATAGACAAAGATACACAGATAGCTTGCCACTTCATTTCACCAACCTTAACCATGTGTGGATCCAAAGTAAACACAGGCTGGGCAAGTGGCTCACATCTGTAATCCCAGCTACTCAGGAAGCAGAGATCAGTTGGAGGCCATCCTGAGCAAAAAGTTAGCGACACCTCCATCTCAACAAATAATCTGGATGTGATGGTTCTTGTCTGTCATCTCAGCTATGCCTGAGCATAAATAGGATCACAGTTCAGGCCTGCCTGGGGGAAAAAAACAGAAGACCCTATCTGAAAAATAATTAAAAGCAAAATGGATTGAGGGTGTGCTTCATGTGGTAGAGCACCTGCCTAGCAAAAGTGGGGCCCTGAGTTCAAACCCTAGTACCACCAAAAAAAGAAAAAATAAAGCACAAAATTTTTGGTGAGTATGAAGCTTTTTCTAGACTTATTTGAAGCTACATAAAAACAAACCAGAGTTTCTGTCTTTTCCAACCCACCAGAGAGTAAAATATCTCCATCATCACCAGGAAATTTTATCTTTGGAACTTTATAAAGCAGAATTTAAAAAAAACCCTAGAGCACAGAACTCGTAAATAATGTCATTAGTGGGGAAATCACAGAAATGTGAAGACTCGGTGAAAAGGTAGCAAGATAACAAGGGGTGTCATCTAATGCATAGTTGAATTCCCTGAGAAACTTCAACTAGAAAGGCGACTTCAAATTGTAATTTCTTTCACTAAAGACCCTGCAGGAAAGAGTCCACATATGGAGCCAACATGGAATCATGCATGGGAAAAGTTGCTCAAGACAGTTTTAGGTGGGTGGCCCAGCATCAAATTAATCTGTGACTCATCTGACTCTGAACAGATACATTGGTATCAGATATGGGATTCATCTTGTTTCTAAGTCCAGGCTCCTGACTATATCCTAGAGCCAGCAAACAGGTCCCTATCTTATTTCCTACTAACCTCTTGTGATCTGTCCTGGAGCTTTCTTCTACCTAGATATCTGATTCCCAGCTCTCTGAATCCACCTTCCCATCTCTAATTCAAAGGGGACATGGGAACAGCTTCATTTTTGTGGAGTGCATGAAAAGTACCTTTGGTCCTTTGGGACAGGGCCCTATCAACATGCTCTGTGGATTGAAATCAAAACCCAGGGCTTCTTGATGATAGGAAACAGAGTATCTCAGACACAAAATAAAGACCTTTGTTTCAGAGAAAAAAGATAGTATTAAATTAATTTTGAAGAACCCTAGACCACCACTAATATTTTATATATGAACATTGACACTAGAGAGAAACAATGATGTTTAATTTTATGTGTCGAGTTGACTGGGCCGCAGCTTGCCCACATTTAATCAAACATTATTCTGGGTATGTCTTCAAGGGTATTCCTGGGTAAGGTTTAACATTTGAGTAGGCAGCCTGAGTAAAGAAGGTGGGCCTCATCAAATCTCTGGAATACCTGAATTGAACAAGACACCAAGTAGGAGAGAACATCTGCCCAACTGCTTGAGCAGGCAAGGCATCCTGGCTTTTTCCAGCCTTGCGACTTACACTGAGATACCGGCTTTTCTTGGGTCTCAAGTCTGCCAGTTTTCCAACTGGAGTTCACAGGTCACCTCTCCTGGGTCTCAGCTTTCAAATTCATTTTGGAACTGCACATCGGCTCTCTTGTGTCTCCAACCTGTGTACTGCAGGTCTTGGGACTTGCCAGCTTCCATAATAGCATATGCCAGCCAGACAGACAGACACACACACATTATTGGTTCTGTTTCTGCAGAACTCTAACTAATACAGGAAACCCTACAGATGATATTTAAGTCTTACTACATACAAAGTAAATACTTTATAAAGAAAACAGAGAAGAAAATCTTTGCAAATGTAATAAATGTGCAGCTTTAGAGCCCTACCCAGCAAGAAGTGTTTGTAGGGTTACCATCATCTGTAGCATGTCATTCACAATCTTACAGTAGGTACATGGATATAAAAATGAGTTTCCTCTGCCCCCAGTTGTTTCTCCTGATGGATGATATCACTGACTGGAATGAAGATTAGGAGAAGCATGTCTGGCAGAAAAAGAGAATATTTCAATTTGGGACAGTTTCAGTTTGGGGTGTTTGGAGGGCTTTGAGCTGGTTAACTAACCTGCTTGTACCATCTCATTTGTAAAATATATGACTATTACTAATATAATATACACACTCATATATACAAGTTGTGAGAATTAAATGAATATATGTAAAGAGATTAGAACTTTACTGGCCCATAGTACCACCAAGGAAGGAAGGGAGGGAAGGAGAGAGAGAGGAGAACAGAAGGAAGGGAGGAAGGGAGGGGGGAGGGAGGGAAGGAGGAAGGACGTTAAGAAAAAAAAAATAGAGCAAAAGAAAAGAATCCTTCAGCCGTAAGAAGAGCCCAGGAGAGGTGTGGAACAATCACCAAGGTGTAGGGCCTTTGAGTCTCCGGCTGGTGTAGGATTTGACTTAATGAGAGGAAAACTTCCTGTGCTACAGGGAGCAGCTTTAAAGTACTGCTTTAAAGCGTGACAGAGCAGGTGGAAAATTCCTGCTGTGTATTGAGAACAGAGCTGAACGCAGCTCAAGGATGAATATTTGGCAGAAGCACCAAGGAAGGAAGTCCTGTTGCAGAGGCACACAGGATGGTTTTTCATTCTTGACTCTGAAGGAAACACAGGCAAATGCATGACCACCTATCTGCAACACAACCCTGTGGTTCTAATGTTTTAACTAAATTGCAACAGGCTCCACATTGGCCATTGTCTACCTCCTACTTCTCGCTTGCCTGCCCATATTTTCATACATTTGCTCTTTTTTTTCCTTGTTAGGAAAAATGCTGCTCATAAAGAAAGCTCACAAGAAAATTCTCACGTCCAAGATTAAGGTTTAATGGCAGGCTCCAGTTGCCAGGCTGGCCGGGGAAAGATGGCACAGCGCTGACTCTGGGCTAGGTGTGGCTTTTATAGAAGAGGGAGCTTGAGGAAGTTAGCGCATGTGCAGGAATCTCTGGTAGGGGTGGAGGTGTCTTAGAGTGTGGGAATTTCTGTTAAGGGTGGAGCTGCCTGGAGGTGGCTCCATTTCTGAAGAAGTGAAGCCTGAGGATAAAACGGCTGCAGATTCTCCAAATGGTGACATTATTACTCTATCATTCCCCCATTTTTTCTTTAATAATGATGAGGGTAGGGGCTGAGGATCGTGAATTGGGACAAAGCATCGGCCTCTTAGCTGCTTCCTGCTGGCAGAGGGCATAGTATGGGGCAAGATCCTCAGGCTCCTGCGTCCTGGTGGGGGTCCTCACAGCAGTCTGCCAGATGGTTTTGGAGAGGCTGGTATCCCTGGAGGTACAACTGGTTAAACTTTTGATTAGCAGTAGCTGACATGTAGTGTGATACAAGGGAGGAAGCTTAAGAATAGGAGAGCAAGAACATAGGCATCAGGATGGGCATTGGCCAGGAGAACCACTGTGAAATGTTCTTCCCTAGAGGATTCTAAGAGTCCTCCAACTCCCTTCTCTGTTTTTCCTAACTGTTCCTGGAGAGGTGCTGCCCATTGAGCTTGACAGCAGTGGTTGTTGTGAGGATGACCAGATGAGGGCCAGTCCACTGAAGTCCCAATGGAGAGGGTCAAAGATCCTTTAGGGGAACAAGATCCCCTGGTTTAACCAAAGTTGTTATAGAGTGGGGCAGGATCTGGTCTGCATGCTCTCTGAGAAGTTCCCTGAGAGGTTAAGCTAAGGTAGGCAGTCAGCCAGAGGAGTAGGGTCTGTTGGAAACAAGTTTATTAGAAGGAGCATAAAAGGTGTCTGCTAAAGGACTGCATATATAGGGATCCAGATTCTGCAAAGTCCTATAACTACCAAGAAAGCTCTCAGCTGCTTTATGGTGTGGGGGAGTGAGAATCGGAGGATTGGCTCAATTCCCTAATGACTCAGGGAGTGAGTCTGTCCCTTTAAGACCACACCTAGGTAGGTGACCTGTGGGAGGCAGGGACTGACTGTCAGGATTTAGGTTAAATGTAACATTCTTAGATAAAAGAGAGCTCTAGCTCATTTTTCATGTAACATTGTAAATGTACCATATTTAGATAAAGTATAGACACAACACTGTTACAAGGTGGTCATTTAAGACACGTGAGCAAATATGTAAATGAACTCTGATCGAGTACTACTTCAAGCTTAACAAGATCAACAGAAAACACAAATAATTTCTTTGATAAAATCTTTGTCTATAATGGTTTTTGTAGATGTTACTCAGAGCAGAACAATATTAAGATAACCTTGTTATTTTATAGACAGAGAATTTGATTTTAGTTTGACATGACCCTAAAAATCTTTTAGGCAACTCTTATATTACAGTCAACTTTAACTTTATCACACACTGAAGCTTTTTACTATACACTTTTAAAACTTACTCAGACCTTCATATAACATATTAAACCCTTGGATGGCTTGTCTTTATCCCTCCTATTTGAAACAATCTTTAGGACAAACCCTTCTTTACAAAATCCTTTCTCATCCAAAAAAAACTATTCCTTTTTCCTTTAACTTCTCAAAAAATACATTCAATACCTATCTATATCCTTTACAGCTGTTCACTTTGTAACTTGTATTTTAAAATTAACTTTTATAAGAATTTTAAATTTATTATTGGGACTGGAGCAACTAATTAGTAGCCCTTGGTTTTTTGAAGGAATTTTTAATAGGCATAAGGCCTTCTGTCCCTCAGGCTTGAGGGGATGTTTTTGGTTTGGAAACTGTGAGGGATTGTTGAGCTTTATTTAAATAGGGAGGGCCATCCAGGCTTGCCCTACAGTAATCCCATCAGTCCACACTATGGAATATATTTGTTCCTGAAGGAGGGGGCAGCAGAGATAGCTGGCTGGGGAGGAGGAGAATTTGAGCTTTTAGTCAAGATAGTAAATCCCATCCCAGCAGAGACACTGGAGTTTCAGGAACTATGAGGAAAGAGTGACAGGATTATGTGACAGAGGATTCCAAGATGGCGGCTAGAGGGAGGAAGCAGAAAGCGTGCCTCCTAAAGTAAAATCTTGGAGATACACCTTATAGGAAAAACCACCGAGAAGAGGCAAAATTTACTCCTCAACACCTCCAGCCTGCACATAGCATCTCCACTTCATGTCAAATGGAGAAACCAGGAGGGTTCCTGCACCGCCACCAGACGGCAGCGTCCAGATGGCTTGGGAAGACAAGACCACAAGGTGAGCTAATCGGCACATGGTAAATCCCACACACAACCCTGGGCCAGATCAGCATAGCCCCCTGGACAGACCCACCCCCACCCAGGGAAAAAAAACTGAATAATAAACAATAACAACAAAAAAAAGACACATAGCAAAGAGGGTGGGGCACCCTGAGTGTTGAAGAGGTGGGGAGGGGAAATCCCTCCTGGAACTGTAAATAAACAAGCCAGCCAGAGAAGGCAGGAGCAGTGGCACATGCCCAGCAACCAGGAGCGGGAAAGCTTGTAAAAGTGGCAGTGGGAGGAAAACTCCACAGGAGAGGAGGGAAGACCCACTTCCCACGTGAACTGTAAATAAACACGCAGGCCTGAGAAAGCTGGTGCAGTGTAACCTCCCCCAGTGTGCTCAGAAAGGGGAAAGCTTGTAGCAGTGGCAGTTGCACCCAGGAGAACTCTAAGTAAACAAAGCCTGTGGGGCCAGGTGAGTGTTAAGCTCACTCCTGAGATCTGCATAAATAACGCCTCCAGCAACAGCAGGCTGACAGCAGTGGGCAGGTGAGCCACAGCCACAGATAGCCATTCACAGAACTGTCTCCAGACACTTTTTTTTCTCTCTTCCTTTGATGAGACAACAACTGAACTACACCTGCATAGTGAAAAACTTACTGAAACTGTATTGCATTTGAACTTAGGACACTTTCTGGTGTTTTTTTGTTTTGTGTTTTGTTTGGCTTTGTTTGGTTTGGATTTTTTCCCCTTTGATGAGACAATGACAAAACTATTTCTGAAACACCATCTCCAGGACTGGAGGGTGAGGGACAAACACCAAAATTATTAAGACTGAAACTTTATTTCATATGAACTTGGAGATTTTTTTCATTTATTTTTTTTCAATCCTCTCTCTCTCTCTAATGCCTGTTCAACTTACTGTTCATTAGTACACTATCTCTCCCTGTTTATATCTTTGAAACTTTTGTTTGTTTGTTTCTTTGTTTTTTTCTACTTGTTTATTTGTTTTTCCCTTTTTCTTTTTCTTTGCTTTCCATCTCTAAATATCACCATTGTTATTACAAGCTAGAAAATAATTGCACACAGTACAAGGACAATAACAACACCAAGGGCAATGATAGGAAGACAGAAAAAACAGGGAAACCAGTTTCCCCACAGCAAAAAATTAGTAAAGGAACCAGAGGGAAATGAAGAAAACAGATACTCAGATCCAGACTCCAACAAAATGGAGATAAACTATGACAAAGAACCCAATGAAGCCCACAAGAATAATCTAAAAGAAGAAATACTATAGGTAATCAATGAAAATTTTATAGACATGATACTGGAGATGGTCAACCAAAATGTACAGGAGACACTTAAGAAATTCCAAGACAACAAAAATAGAGAATGTGAAAAAGCACAAGGAGAAATAAAAGAAACCATAGAAGCATGGCATAAACACCAAAGTAAAACAAAGAACACGATTAATAAAGAGATAAGTGAACTCAGGACAAAAACAACATTAAAGAGGAAATGAATCAAGATATGGCAAACCTGAGAAAAAAGAATGAAACAGAACTGAAAAACAAAATTGAAGGCCAATCCAGCAGAATAGAATCAACAGAAGGCATAATCTCAGAACTTGAAGATGAAATGGTAATTAAAGGAAAAAAACTGAAGAACTATTAGTTAAACAACTCAATACCTGCAAAAAGAAAATGGAAGAACTCACTGACTCCATCAAAAGACCAAACCTGAGAATCATGGGCATTGAACAAGAAGAGGTGCAAGCAAAGGGAATGTGTAATATATTCAATAAAATAATAACAGAAAATTTCCCAAATCTAGAGAAAGCTATTCCCATACAGTTGCAAGAGGCCTCCAGAACACCAAACAGACCAGACCAAAATAGATCAACCCCATGGCATATTATCATTAAAACAACAAATACAGAGACCCGAGAAAGAATATGGAAGGCTGTAAGAGAGAAAAAACAAATAACATACAAAGCTAAACCCATCAAAATCACAGCAGACTTCTCAACAGAAACATTAAAAGCAAGAAGAGCTTGGGGTGAGATCTTCCAAGCTCTGAATGAAAATAACTTCAATCCTAGGATACTCTACCCAGCAAAACTATCATTCAAAATAGATGGAGCAATAAAAGTCTTCCATGATAAGCAAAAACTAAAACAATATGTGACCACAAAGCCACCACTACAAAAGATTCTTCAAGAAATTCTGCATACAGAAAGTGAAATCCAACATAACCATGAAAGGGCAGGCAGCACCAAACTATAGGAAAAGAAAAAGCAAGAAAGTAGAGAGTAACCTCCACTCAGGTACACACAATCAAACCTTCAAACAACTAAGAAAACTAAATGACAGGAATCACCATATACCTATCAGTACTAACAATGTTAATGGACTTAATTCCCCCAACAAAAGGCACAGTTTGACAAAATGGATTAAAAAGGAAGATCCAACAATTTGTTGCTTATATGAGACCCATCTCACTGACAGAAATAAGCATAGGCTTAGGATGAAAGGCTGGAAGAAGATTTACCAAGCCAATGGCCCCCGAAAACAGGCAGGAGTAGCAATACTTATCTCTGACAAGTAGACTTCAAACCTACATTGATCAAACGAGATAAAGAAGAACATTCCATACTAATAAAAGGGGAAATAGACTGAAAGGAAATAACAACTATCAACCTATATGCACCCAATGTCAACGCACCCAATTTCAACAAACATACCCTGAAGGACCTAAAAGCATATATTAACTGCAACACAGTGGTCATGGGAGACTTTAACACCCCATTATCATCAAAGGATACGTCATCCAAACAAAAAATAAAGAAATCCTAGATCTAAAATATGCAATAGATCAAATGGACCTACTTGATGCCTACAGAACATTTCATCCAACTTCTACACAATATACATTCTTCTCAGCAGACTATGTAACCTTATCTAAAATAGATCATATCCTAGGGCACAAAGCAAGTCTCAGCAAATATAAGAAAATAGAAATTATACCATGCATTCTATCTGATCACAATGAAATAAAACTAGAACTCAACAACAAAAGTAAAGACAAAAAACATGCAAACACCTGGAAACTGAATGACTCAGTGCTTAATGAACAATGGGTCATTGATGAAATAAAAGAGGAAATTAAAAAGTTCCTGGAAGTCAATGAAAATGAAAACACAACCCACCGGAACCTATGGGACATAGCTAAGGCAGTCCTGAGAGGAAAGTTTATAGCCATGAGTGCATATATTAAAAAGACTGAAAGATCCCAAATCAATGACCTAATGATACATCTCAAACTTCTAGAAAAACAAGAACAAGCAAATCCCAAAACAAATAGAAGGAGAGAAATAATAAAAGTAAGAGCTGAAATCAACGAAATAGAAACCAAAAAAACCATACAAAGAATTAATGAAACAAAAAGTTGGTTCTTTGAAAAAATAAATAAGATCGATGGACCCCTGGCAAACCTGACTAAAATGAGGAGAGAAAAAACCGAAATTAGTAGAATCAGGAATGCAAAAGGGGAGATAACAACAAACACCATGGAAGTCCAGGAAATCATCAGAGACTACTTCCAGAACCTATATTCAAATAAATTCAAAAAACTTAAAGATATGGACAGATTTCTAGATACACATGATCATCCAAAACTGAACCAAGAGAATATTAATCACCTGAATAGATCTATAACATAAAATGAAATTGAAGCAGCAATCAAGAGTCTCCCCAAAAAGAAAAGTCCAAGTCCTGATGGATTCTCAGGAATCCTGATGAATTCTATCAGACCTTTAAAAACAACTGACACCAATCCTCCTTAAACTATTCCATGAAATAGAAAAGGAAGGAAAACTGCCTAACACATTTTATGAAGCCAGAATTACACTTATCCCAAAACCAGGCAAAGACACCTCCAAAAAGGAGAACTATAGGCCAATTTCCTTAATGAACATTGATGCAAAAATCCTCAAGAAAATAATGGCAAACCGAATTCAACAACACATCAAAAAGATCATTCACCAGGACCAAGTAGACTTCATCCCAGGAATGCAGAGGTGGTTCAATATATGAAAATCAATAAACATAATAAGCCACATTAACAGAAGCAAAGACAAAAACCACTTGATCATCTCAATAGATGCAGAAAAAGCCTTTGATAAGATCCAACATCATTTCATGATAAAAGCTCTAAGAAAACTAGGAATAGAAGGAAAGTACCTCAACATTATAAAAGCTATATATGACAAACCTACAGCCCGCATTATACTTAATGGAGAAAAACTGAAACCATTCCCTCTAAAATCAGGAACTAGACAAGGATGCCCACTATCTCCACTTCTGTTTAACATAGTACTGGAATTCCTAGCCAGAGCAATTAGGCAAGAAGAAGGAATAAAAGGAATACAAATAGGTAAAGAAACTGTCAAAGTATCCCTATTTGCAGATGATATGATCCTATACCTTAAAGACCCAAAAAACTCTACTCAAAAGCTCTTAGACACCATCAATAGCTATAGCAAGGTAGCAGGATATAAAATCAACATAGAAAAGTCATTAGCATTTCTATACACTAATAATGAACAAACTGAGAAAGAATATATGAAAACAATTCCATTTACAATAGCCTCAAAAGAAAGAAATTGAGGAAGACTATAGAAAGTGGAGAGATCTCCCATGCTCATGGGATGGTAGAATGAACATAGTAAAAATGTCTATACTCCCAAAAGTAATCTGCATGTTTAATGCAATTCCCATCAAAATTCCAATAACATTCATTAAAGAGATTGAAAAATCCTCCGTTAAATTTATATAGAAACACAGAGGCCACGAATAGCCAAGGCAATACTCAGTCAAAAGAACAATGCTGGAGGTATCACAATACCTGACTTCAAACTATATTACAAAGCAATAACAATAAAAACAGCATGGTACTGGCACAAAAACAGACATGAAGACCAGTGGAACGGAATAGAGGACCCAGATATGAAGCCACACGACTGTAACCAACTTGTCTTTGACAAAGATGCTAATAATATGTGATGGAGAAAAGGCAGCAAAAAAACTGCTGGGAAAACTGGTTAGCAGTCTGCAAAAAACTGAAACTAGATCCATGTATATCACCCTATACTAATATTAACTCAAAATGGATCAAGGATCTTAATATCAGACCACAAACTCTAAAGTTGATATAGGAAACAGTATGAAATACTCTGGAATTAATAGGTATAGGTAAGAACTTTCTCAATGGAACCCCACCAGCTCAGCAACTAAGAGATAGCATAGATAAATGGGACTTCATAAAACTAAAAATCTCTGCTCAACAAAAGAAATGGTCTCTAAACTGATGAGAACACCCACAGGGTGGGAGAAAATATTTGCCAGCTACACATCAGACAAGGGACTGATAACCAGAATATATAGGGAACTTAAAAAACTAAATTCTCCCAAAATTAATGAACCAATAAAGAAATGGGCAAGTGAACTAAACAGAACTTTCTCAAAAGAAGAAATTCAAATGGCCGAAAAACACATGAAAAATGCTCACCATCTCTAGCAATAAAGGAAATGCAAATTAAAACCACCTCAGGGGTGAGATTCCACCTCACCCCTGTTAGAATAGCCATCATTAGCAACACCATCAACAACAGGTGTTGGCAAGGATGTGGGGGAAAAGGAACCCTCTTACACTGCTGGTGGGAATGTAAATTAGTACAACCACTCTGGAAAAGAATTTGGAGGCTACTTAAAAAGCTGGACATCGATCTACCATTTGATCCAGCAATACCACTCTTGGGGATATACCCAAAAGACTGTTACTCCAGAGGCACCTGCACATCCATGTTTATTGCGGCACTATTCACAATAGCCAAGTTATGGAAACAGCCAAGATGCCCCAGCACTGACAAATGGATTAAGAAAATGTGGTATCTATACGCAATGGAATTTTATGCAGCCATGAAGAAGAACGAAATGTTATCATTCGCTGGTAAATGGATGGAATTGGAGAACATCATTCTGAGTGAGGTTAGCCTGGCCCAAAAGACCAAAAATCGTATGTTCTCCCTCATATGTGGACATTAGATCAAGGGCAAACACAACAAGGGGATTGGACTATGAGCACATGATAAAAGCGAGAGCACACAAGGGAGGGGTGAGGATAGGTAAGACACCTAAAAAACTAGCTAGCATTTCTTGCCCTTAATGCAGAGAAACTAAAGCAGATACCTTAAAGCAACTGAGGCCAATAGGAAAAGGGGACCAGGAACTAGAGAAAAGGTTAGATCAAAAAGAATTAACCTAGAAGGTAACACCCACGCACAGGAAATCAATGTGAGTCAATGCCCTGTATAGCTATCCTTATCTCAACCAGCAAAACCCCTGGTTCCTTCCTATTATTGCTTATACTCTCTCTACAACAAAATTAGAGATAAGGGCAAAATAGTTTCTGCTGGGTATTGAGGGGGGGAGCGGGAGGGGGTGGAGTGGGTGGTAAGGGAGGGGGTGGGGGCAGGGGGGAGAAATGAACCAAGCCTTGTATGCACATATGAATAATAAAAGAAAAATGAAAAAATAAAATAAAATAAAATAAAACTAATGTATGTAATTAATATATACACACAGTAAACAAAAATCCAAACTGTACAAAGGTTACATAATAAACATGTTTCCCTAAGCCGCAGTGACTCAGACCCTCTCAGAAAATTTTCAGATTTTGAGTATTTGTTAACCTTTCTAATTTTTTTCTATGTATATACAAATAAGAGTATGAAAATGTATAAAAGCATGTGTGTATGTGTATAATATATCCATATTCTCTCACATATGGGAGCATACTAAAAAAAAAAAAAAAACCTAAACATTGATCTACCATGTGATCCAGCAATACCACTCTTGGGGATATACCCAAAAGAATGTGACTCAGGTTACTCCAGAGGCACCTGCACACCCATGTTTACTGAAGCACTATTCACAATAGCCAAGTTATGGAAACAGCCAAGATGCCCCACTACTGATGAATGGATTAAGAAAATGTGATATTTATACACAATGGAAGTTTATACAGCCATGAAGAAGAATGAACTGTTATCATTCGCTGGTAAATGGATGGAATTGGAGAACATCATTCTGAGTGAGGTTAGCCTGGCCCAAAAGACCAAAAATCGTATGTTCTCCCTCATATGTGGACATTAGATCAAGGGCAAACACAACAAGGGGATTGGACTATGAGCACATGATAAAAGCGAGAGCACACAAGGGAGGGGTGAGGATAGGTAAGACACCTAAAAAACTAGCTAGCATTTCTTGCCCTTAATGCAGAGAAACTAAAGCAGATACCTTAAAGCAACTGAGGCCAATAGGAGAAGGGGACCAGGAACTAGAGAAAAGGTTAGATCAGGAAGAATTAACCTAGAAGGTAACACACATGCACAGGAAATCAATGCAAGTCAACTCCCTGTATAGCTATCCTTATCTCAACCAGCAAAAACCCTTGTTCCTTCCTATTATGGCTTATACTCTCTCTACAACAAAATTAGAAATAAAGGCAAAATAGTTTCTGCCGGGTATTGAGGGGGTGGAGGGGAGCAGGAGGGGGTGGGCGGTAAGGGATGGGGTGGGGGAAGGGGGTGAAATGAGCCAAATATTGTATGCACATATGAATAAAAATTAAAAGAAAAAAACAGTGACGGAATAGGAGGTCTCCCCAAGAGCATGCCAGAGGCTGGGTAAACTATCTCTCTAGGGGCTGGACAGATTTGCCCCAAATGATAACTTTTGTCATTGGACTGGGGACCGGGTGAGAAAGGTAAAACACTCCACTGTCTAGGAGGAAAGTGGTCTTTTGTTTTTCTGCCATCATGGCTACCATGAGGCTCCTCAACATCGATGCCAAGAAGTGGAGCATGGACAGGGGGCCAGGACCCATCAATCCATAGGAGATGTCTCCTCGCCTTCCATCTGGAGATGGGAGCACTTTGACCTCCAGTGGTTACCTTTGCAGAGATGGCAGGGTCCTGGTTGGGGTGGGGCTGACTCCTGGCAGTCCTCCTTAAGCATTCTCTGCAGAGTGCCCCTCCTTTCCACCATGGTAGCAAGTTTGGGATGCAGGCCCCAGTTGGGTGGGGCCTTCTCTGAGAGCAACAATGAGGTCATGATGTCTCTTATCTTTTTCTTTCCTGTTAGGTCACAAACATACAGACATACAGACATAGCTATACATAGCTGTATTACTTGGTTCAATGACTTTTTTCTTTTCAGCCACAGACTGAGTTTTTTATGAATATCTGGGGCTGACTGAGTTAGAAATTTATCTTTGAAGAGAACCTCTCTCACCTGTGACTGTGGGTCCACTGTGGTATGCTTTCTGATAGTGTCCTGAAGATGCTACAGAAAAGTAAAGGGGTTTTCTTCAGGTCATTGCTGTACTACAGTTACCTGGGAACAATTTAGAGATTTGACTTTGGCCCTTTTTAGCCTTTCTACTATGAAATGGCTGAAATGACATTAATGCCATTTATCTTCCTTACAATTTTTTTTTATTTAGCAATGCTGGGGAATTGAACCCAGGGCCTTGCACATGCTGGGCAGATATTCTCACACTGAGCTATGTCCTCATCCCCAAATCTTTTTTTCTTTTCCTTTGGCCATACTGGGACTTGAACTCAGGACTGTATGTCTGCAAAGCGGCACTCTACTGCTTGAGCCATATCACTGGTCCCTTTTAGTGTGGATCTGTCAAGGGGACTGCCTGTGCTCCTGTAGGTATAGGCACATTTATTCCCTCATTTTTAAGGACCACTAGTATTGGGGTTCATTGTAAATGGTAATCATTTCCAACCTGAGTGGCCTGGGCCAGAACCCGTTGCTTTTCTAATGAGGAAACTGTCTGGTCTAGTAGAAGCATAATATCCTTTTATGTCAATTCAAAGTTTTGGATCACAGAGATGAAGGCTAGGATGCATTTGTCTGGGCTTCAGTATAGCTGTCCAGATGTTTTTAAATTTCCCTTAGATCTGATAACTGGAAGGGGACATAAGACTTCCCCTTTTCCTACCATTACCTGTTAAAGGGGGAAGCATCCATTAGGAGGTTGTGAATATTAGGGTGGCTTAGAAGGTAGGGCACAGGGTGGAGCAGTAGGGGTGGGCCTTGTCATTGATAAAGGGCTTTTCTGGTCCTCCTTCCATGTTTATCCTGTGGCTTACAAAAAATGGCCAGCATTTGAGTATCTAGATAGCAATTATGGAGCCAATCTGGGTGGTCTCAGAGATGAGAGGAAATTTGTATAGGGGACCTCAGTTCACTTCTTTCCCTTTTATAAAAAAGGTAATATTTGGAGTATGGTATTATAACTTAAGGAACCCTGTGAAGTCCACTTCTCTTGGTCACCCAAGGCATACTGAGGCCAGGCCTGAAGATTGGAAGGGGCAGGTCCCATCTAGAAAGACAACAACAAAAGTAACTGGGTCAGTTCCCTTCTGGTCAGCACCCTGACTGGGAATGACCTTACCAACGAGGCCAGGCATCCCCACCTTGTGACTTTCCCCCTGCCATCCATGGTCAGGACAGGGGAAAGTGACCTGGTCAGGTTAGACCATCTGACAGATGCAGTGAGAAGAGAAAAAAACCAAAAAGCTAGGATCCTGCCTTTTAGCTAACAGCAGAAAGCCTCTTTAATAAAGGTTACTTTTTTAACAAAGAAATACATCATCTGTAAAGTTAGAGAAGGCTATTCAGAGGGCATCCCGGGACAATAACAGTACCACAAGGGACATTTAGTGCTAATATTTGGAGGGAAAATTTATGCTGAGGCCAAAAGTATAGGAAATTTTAAATAAGAAGTTTAGAAGCCATAGTAATGCCCAATTTGCTATTCCTGGGACTAGAACCTCAACCTAACAATTGGCTTACAAGGGGTGGGTCTGATGGCCCGAGCATGAGGTGAGGCTGGGAGCAGGGCTTGCACAAGGAGCTGCCCCCCCCCACACACACACACATACACCTGGGACAAGCAACCCTGTCTGCCTAGGCCTGATCCTGCAGCCTGTCATCCCTCCCCCATCCTGTGTACTTGTGCCTGCACGTGTTTATTCTAGGAGAAGTGGCGGTAGGCCGCAGCCACTGTCATGTGTGGCTGGCAGGGGTGTGCGTTGGGTCTTCTCTATGGATTCTCTTAGCTATGGCAGGCATTCCTGCTGTGCCCAGGCCAGCATCCCTGTGCATGAGCACAGCTGTTTTCCCTCCTCCCCTTTTGGGAGCAGAGTTAGGGCATTAGCGTGGCAGCTGCAGTTCTTTTGTAAGTGCTTTTGCCTCGCTGGGTGCCTAGCAGTTGATTTAAAGTTGCTTTAGACTGAGGGGGGTGACAAACTAGTAGGAAAAACTTAAGTCATAAGGTACCATGCTACGATATTTTCATGGGAGGCAGGGTCTCAGTAAGCCCAGGGAGGGGAAGGCAGACAGAGACAAAGGACATGCGGTGAGAACACAGAGGAAGCAGAAAAGGTGTCCCAATATCTTAGGTAAGGGAGGGGAAGGCAGAGCCTGGAGGCATGACACACACCTGAGGGATTAGCCATCACCTGTGTCTCTAGGTCGCTCCCATTGACTGGTACTGGAACACTTTCAGCAACACGAAACCTCCACTCTCAGGTCACTGCCTCAGGCAGAAGGGGCATTAGACAGGGAGAAAAGAGAAGCAGTTGTCAGATGCCGTAATCAGTCAGGACTCCCCCAACGTAGCATGAAGTGTACCTGAATAAACCCTGGGCTTGGGCTTGGTCTTGTCCCACAGGGAGGGAACATGAGCTCCCCCAGAGCCAGAATCACCTTGAGGCCAGAGTTGGCAAGGAGTGGCTGGCTTGACACCATGACAGGAAAGTCCCTCAGGAAGATAGGAAGAAACAGGCAGCGTGAGAAGCACAAGGAAGTCTGCTTATATGGGAAGGAGGAGGTTCGACAGAGGTTTTGGTTGGTTTAGAGGCTGGTTTAGAGACTAATAGAACCTGTGCAGGGGAACAGGAAGTGCAGAGGGAGGTTCTGGTGTGGAGATAAGAAAAGGATTGGATGTAGGCTATTTCCTTCCATGTACCAGCACACTCACAGAAATTGTATACATTCCTTAAACTATTGAGATAGAAAGTGCCATTAAATGGCCATTTTGAGGCATTGTCTAATGGGTATTGGGGACAGGCCTGATTACAGAGAAAAATGAGCTTCCAGGGCTTAAGATCAGGTTTTAGGCAAAGGGGCCCAGGGTTGGCCAGGAGACATCCCAGTGGGGAGTCTGAGGGAGTTTGGGATGGTCCAATCTCCATAGTGAGGCCTCAACTGAGGAGAGGATAAGACAGGCATCCCCAAGATACCAGTTCCTCAGGACAGAGTAGAGGTGGGACACCCAAGAGGGACGTCTCCATCACCGGGGCCCACAGTCCTAGAGGACCGGGTCCCCAGGGATGAGAAAGAGGTGAGACCTAGTGCTAGGATTTCGAGGAAATGAGAAAGTGAGATCACGGCTCTGTGTGGGAGGAGGACTCACCAAGAGAGGACCTTGAGAGAGGATTGACCAGTGGTGGATGGCGATTGGAGACACGCTGGGGTGGAGGAAATTCCCTGTGAGCAGTGAGGGCGTCTTCTAGGATCAGGGGTTCCAGCAAAACAGCTCTGATCTCAGAGGAAGGGAATGGGAGTTTAGAAAGAGAGAGAGAGGGCAGGATGGGTGGGGGGGAGCCCAGGAGAGCAAGGTCAGTGCCAGGAGTGCACCCAATCTGAGTCAAGGCACCAAAATGTTAGGGCAAATGCTGCTCACAAAGAAAGCTCACAAGAAAAGCCTCATGTCAAAGAGCAAGGTTTAATGGCAGGCTCGAACTGCCAGGCTGGCCAGGGAAAGATGGCGCAGCGCTGACTCTGGACTAGGTGTGGCTTTTATAGAAGAGGGAGCTTGAGGAAGTTAGCACGTGCACGGGAATCTCCAGTCATGGTGGCGCAAGCCGGCAATCAACGAGGCAAAGAAGTGAGGCCTGAGGATAAAATGGCTGCTGATTCTCAAAATGGCGACATTATTACTCTTTCATTCTTCTTTTTCTGGTGGGACTGGAGTTTGCACTCAGGTCTTCAGGCTTGCAAAGCAGGTACTCTACCACTTGAGCCACATCTCCAGTCCACTTTGCTCTGGTTATTTTGGAGATAGGATCTCACAAACTATTTGCCCAGGCTGGCCAGGAGCCTTGATCCTCCTGATCTCAGCCTCCCAAATAGCTGGGATTACAGGCACAAGATACCAGTGCCTAGCCACAGATTCGCTCTTAATGTGCTGTGTCCACTTTAGGAGAAAGCCTGCATGGATTTCCTCTGTGTTCACCATGTCCAGTGGGTATCCAACAAAACCCTGTGAATTTTTTTACTCAAAAAGTAAAGCATAGCTGGACTGGCATGATGACTGCGCATGTGCAGAGTCTGGCCCTGGAGCCAGCATAGTTGAGGTTTGCACCAGCTCTGCTCTGTGGACATCCTCAGTGGCCCAGTGAGGCCGCCAGTTTCCCTGACAACACTCCTTTCCTCTCGTGTGCCCAGATCCAGGTGGTGCTTAGTACACTGCTGCTTGCTGGAGGAGCCCCATTTCTGAACAAGGTGCAGGAGTCCTTCCTGACAGCCCTCTGGGGACACGGATCCCATGGCTTCATATGGCCCCTCCACACAGTCCAGGGGTAAGAACCTCTTTTCCTGAGGGCCTGGCAGGACAGCCCCCATGTCTCCTCCTGAGGATCAGGAGGAGACCAATAGGAGAGCTTGGGGAGGCTTCTGCAGAGTATGGTGGGCTTTGTGGGATGTGGTTCATGGAGATATACTCCCCAACAGTCACCTCCCTCTGACCTTAAGTTGGTTTTTGGGGTTTTTTTGCATGATATTTTAACACAAAGGCAATCAGATCATCACTTTAAACCTCCATTCCATTCCTTTTCTTGGTAATACAATGACACATCAGTGAGAGAGTGCTGGACTAGACTACCAACAGTGAAAGCTTGATCTCTTGTATTTCACACAGCAATTCTGGTTTAGGACTCACAAGGGAAGTTTCTCCATGATGAAATCACCAAGTTTCTTAGGCCTCAGCTAATTTTGATCCTCTTGCCTGTAGAGACCAAGACTTATAAAGTTACCATGCCTCAAATATCCTGGAAAAGGATTTCACACATGTATCTGAGTAAGTAGTTGTGTTAATGGTGGAAAGAGTCTTCCAGAAGATCTCAGTTCTTGCACTCTGGAGTGGACGAATCCAAGCAGGATGCTTGGGTGTAGTGAGACTGAAGAGTTTTATTATAGGAAAAGAGAAAGGGATTGCCTGCTCTACCAGATGAGAGAAAGCTCCACTTGCCAGAGGAAAAAGAAGGAAAAAAGGCCCATGTCCTTTTTATGCCACCATAAACTTGGAGGGGGGAAGAGATTACATGTCATTACCTCGTTCCCTGACCTTTGAGCCAGGGGGAGGAGCTAGGTGGACTCCCATATACACCCTGTTAATTCTCACATGCCCCACCCACGAGGGAGGACGTTCCCATTCTTTCTAGCTTATTGTAATTACAAAGGAGCTTAAGGCAAGACAGGGAGGGGTCTCCTTCCCAAACTTTCCTTATTCTAACATGCTTCAGTTGTGTCTAGGCTCCTATATTCTGTGATAAGAAGATAAGCAAATTTTTTTGTGTACGCAGGGAAGCACATGGCACTACATGTGGGTCTAGTAAAGGAGGTAGGAGAGTTTATTAATGGTACGGGAAAAGCATTGCAAAAGCAATGGTGGCTCCACCTGGTCAGATGGGATGGAAACTGAAGGAAGCAGAGAGAAATCACTTTAAGTGAAGTTAGCCAGGTTCAGAAAGTCAAAGGCTGCATGTTTTCTCTCATATGTGGAATATAGACCTAATATAAATACAAGCAATTTGAAAAACAGGTCACATATGAGAGAGAGAGGGTAAAAGAAGGAAGTTAAGAAGGTGAATATGGGTGATGTACTTCCTATACAAGAATGAATATAGAATTTTTAGACCTGTTGAAATCACCATAAGAAGGAGACTAAGGTAGAAAGAAGAAAAATAGAGGAGATTAACCAATTTGGGTTATAATACATATGTACATGGAAATGACACAAGGAAACTCCCTGTATAGCTATCTTAGACAAACAAAATGTCATTTATTTTATTTATTTATTTTTTAAATTGGAGAACAGGAGGGCAGAATAGGTCCTGTCTGGGAGGGTTGGTACCTGTGGGATGGGGGAGGAAAGGGTGTAGGAGGGTGAATATGGTGAAAATATTGTGTATGCATGTATGTTAATGGAAAAATGAAACTATTCCAGGAACAGAGGGAGGGGATAAAGGAGAATGATGAAGGGAGTTTCAAATATGATATATTTGATATATTGTAAGAACTTTTATAAATGACACAATGTATCCCTACACAATAAAAATATAAAAAAAATTTTAAATTTCCATCAAGAATTGTACATTTTGCTAATTTTTCTTTGTTAATCATTAGATTTTTGTAAGATACAAATAAGGCAGAAGTCATTTTAGATTAAATCAAAATCATATTACTTTAATAAATATTAAAAGAACCAGACTCAGACATTGGAACTAGGAAGTAAAAACTAAAAAGCCAGAGCAGCTAGTCCTCTCTCTTATCATGTGCAGGAGAGCTCAGACAGAGACTGAGAGGGCACCAATGCTTCCTTGAAGCAAGTTTATTAAATAAGCTGGCAGTGACTCCATGGAGTTGAGTCCAAAGGCTGAGCCCTGAGCAGGTTACAGAAAGGGGGGTAGGGGGTGTACAGCTTGTCCCATACATAATCACAAGTCATTTCATTGGCTGCTTTAACCTCTGGAGTGAGGTGACCCTTCTCTGTTCTCCAGCTAACATTCCCCAACTCTTGTTTTTGTTTGTTTCACTGTAGCACTCATAAATCTTTCTTCCCCCTTCCTGCGTTCCTGCCACATTCCTCCCTTTGATGCTAAGATGCACTTCTGGGTCAAAGAGCGTCATCTTGATAAAGACCTCAGCCCTTGATAAAGGGAGATTAGGCAAGGTAATATCTGGCATGCTCTTAAAATAAGGAATATTGTCTCTATTAAGATCTTGAACCCACCTAGGGCTGTAGCCCCCAAATAGATCATTGGGGCCCTATCCCTTCCAGATCTGCACAGGGACATGGGCGAGCTTTTTCATTTTGTCATTAATCTGTAAACAGAAGCTACTCAGATTGAGATTATTCCAGGCTGTTGTAGGAAAGTTAGCCAGGGAGCGAGGTTGGAGCTCCATGTGATGGGATTCCCCCAACCATTGAGTCTCATGAGTAGTGTCATTGTAAAATGTTTGCCCTAAGCAGATCAAGTCCCCTACTGGGGTGGAGAATTGGCCTTTTGAGCAGGAGATATAGTAATTCCCAATAATAGAGGCTTTTAGGAGCCAAATGCTGGGGGAGTGGTTTCATTAAAGGGCTCTTGTGGGTTTGGTGATTTTGCTTCCCATGGACAATGGTCTCTCATATTCATTCCTCTACAAACATAACACGAAGTTACATTCAGAGATTGTGCTATGTACTCAGCTAATGAGAGGAACAGGTTTTTGGTTATAACTGAGATGGGAAACTCACTTTGTGACTTGGTATGAGGAGCTCTCATAAGTGATCATGATGAGTACTGGAGTCTGTTTCTTTTTCACAGATTAAAATGTCAAACTTTTTCCCAACTTCCCATCCTGTTTCATTGAGGTTGAAAATAGTGAAATTTACAGGGTTACAGGCACCAAGAGTACAGTTGGGGGTTGCTTCCCTTTTTTGTAAGACAGCAGCAGCAGTTCCATGTGAGGTATGGACCTCCCCTTTAAGCCAAGTTGTCCATCTTTCACAACCCCAATAAGGGCAGTAGAGTTGTTCATAGTATGCACAACCAGATGTCCTACTGTCACCTTCTGGGCATATACACTTGTCATCTAACCTACAGGTCCTTTTCCAGGCTACCCCCCCCCCAGTTTCCCCAAAGCCTGATGTTTTTAGCTACTGTGAACGTAGTTTGTTGGAGTTGGACCTCTAGCCATTGCTCCTGAGGGTGATAGATGGAGTTAAAACAGATATACTGACCATTATGAAAGTGGGGCTTTAGCAGTTGAACATTCCATTCCTTTACCCAAACAGCATCCTCTGGTTTATAAGGGTGCAAGGGAGTTGTCAGGCTAATGGGGAGTCTCTCTCTTAACCAGTCATTGATTTTTGAGAGAGTCAATGGAGAGCCTGTATCTGTTGTCTCAGTGTAGGGTCACCTGTTTTCTTAAGGTCCCCTCATAGGCTCTTGACTAAAAGGGGAGAGACCCATCTGTTTGGTGGGGCTAGACCTAATCCTGAGCAAGGCTCTGGGCAGTAATTGATCCCATAGTAGGTGGGTCTCTTGGCATAGTTTTTCCAATTGTAGTTTTAGAGTCCTGTTTATATATTTTATTTGCCCTGAACTCTGGGGGCAGTAAGCCATGTGCAGCTTCCAAGTTATTCCTAATTCCTTAGCCATCAACTGTACCACCTCAGCCACAAAGGCTGACCCATTGTCTGACCCAATAGACACAGGTATTCTGAATTGAGGAATGATTTCCTTTAACAGGCACCTGGCCACTTCTTGGACTTTCTCAGTCCAAGTGCAGAAGGCTTCCACCCATCCTGAGATGAGCAAATATTTACATCCTCTGGTCCGTGGCATCTCAGTAAAGTCCACAGTCAGGTTTTCAAAAGGAGTTCCTCCAACACTTTGCATCTGGGGTGGTGCTCTTGGCCTTTGTCGGGGATTGTTTCTGGCACATAAACTGCACCTCTCACATACTGTCTTTCTTATGCTGGAGAGCTTGGGGACATAAAAATGCTGGGCCAAGGTGGTCTCAAGAGCTGTCCACCCTGAGTGAATTCCTTCATGGAACAACTTGACAAATGTGGGAGCCAGTGATTCAGGAATGGAAATGCAGTCATCAGTAAACTTCCACCATCTGTCCAGTAAAAAATTTCTTCCTTCATTCTCAAACCAAGCCTGTTCTTTTGAAGTATACCATTTAGATAAGGGACACAGGAATAAGGCAGCTGCCAGTGAGACTGAGGTTTGTCCTCCTGTGGTGCTTGCTTGGCTTCCCTATCAGCCTTTTAGTTTCCCCAAACAGCTGTTGCCCCTGCCCCTTTCTGGTGCCCTCGGCAGCTACTCGCTTAGGGGCCCATACAGCTTTTAGTAATTTTAGAATTTTTTGTCCATATTTAACACTTTTTCTCCCAAGTTAGATGTCCAGACTGGCAGTGGTCATGTTTTTAATGACAACATCCAGAGTCACTACTGCATGTCCAGAAAAATGTGTGCCTTTTCAGACAAAGCTGTTGCCATCCATAAAATACTCAACATCCAGATGACTGGATGAGCTGGTTGGTCAAGTCTGGCCAATTGAAGAACATCTCATCCATAATCTCTAAACGGTCATGCTCTGGTTGAATGAATCAACCTATAATAGGGTGGCTGGGTTTAGAGTCTTAACAACCTCTAGCTGAACATGTGGTTTTACATAACATGCTTTGATATTTGACCATTCAGGAGTTTGTTAACCAATAATCTTCTTTATATTTCATAAGAGTCAAAACAGAGTGGGGAACTCAGACAGGGAGTTCTTGTCCAAAAGTATGTTTGCCTGCTTCAGCCACCAAGACAGCAGTAGCTGCCAAGGTGCACAGGCAGGGCAGCCAGCCTCAGGAAACTTCGTCAAGTTGCTTTGATAAATACACCAACAGGCAGTGCCAGGAATCTAGCAGTTGGGTAAAGACTCCTACAGCTGTCCCCAGTCTCTCATGTACATATAGGAGGAAGGACTTCATCACATCTGGCAGGCCCAGAGCAGGGACGTTTGTGAGTGCCCTCTTAATTTCTTTAAAGGTCCTTTTGTTCATCTCCCCATACCATGGGTTTCTGCTCTTCCCCTTTTGTGGCCTTCATAAAGGGGTTTTGCCAAGAGAGAGTAATTGGGGATCCAGATCTGGCAGAAAGCTGCAGCTCCTAGAAATTAATCTGTTGATGGGTTTTGTGGGTCAGAATGGAGCAGATAGCCTGTTTCCTCTCAGGGCCCAGTCTATGTTGTCCTTGTGATTGGTGAAACCCTAGGTATTTGACAGTATCCTAGCAAATCTGAGCCTTCTTTTGGGAAACCTTATATCCTGCCTTCCACAAAGGGGAGAGAATGAGTTGAGTTCCTTCCATACAATCCTCCTCAGTTTGTCCAACCAACAGAAGATCATCTACATACTGGAGGAGTATTTAGCCACGCTGGTGGGCCGAGAAAGTCTTTAGGTTGGACACCAGGGCAGTCCCAAAGACAGTGGGAGAGCTTTTTGAAGCCTTGTGGCAATGGAGTCCAAGTCAGTTGTCCCTTTTCTCCAGTACTAGAACTTTCCCATTGGAAGGCAAACATGGGTTGGTTCTGTGGGGCCAGGCAGATACAGAAAAATGTGTTCCTAAGATCCAGGCAGGTAAAGAATTTTGCCTCAGCTGGGATAAGGCCCAAAAGCATGTGCACATTTGGGACTACAGGGTGTAAGGTAACAATTGCTGAATTAACTGCACAGAGGTCCTGAAGTGGCCTAAAGTCTTCAGTCCCTGTTTTTTTGGGAAGGCAGTAGGAGAGTGTTCCAGGAAGACTGACAAGGCCAAAGGATCCCATATTTCAGGAGTCTGTCAAAATTCTTTTGTATCCCAATCTGGGCCTTGCAAGGAATGTAGTATTGCCTCTGTCTAACAGGGATGGCTCCTGGCTTTAATTCTACCACCACTGGAGGTATGTTCTGAGCCAGTCTAGGGGGGTTGTCTTCAGTCCATATTCCTGGAATCTTAAAGGGAAGTTCAGGTGTCCGGGAACTTTTTTTCTAGAGGCATAGAGTCACTATTCCTCCTCCTGACTGTGAGGGTCAGACTCTTGGCTTCAGATCCTCTCAGTTTTAAGGCTGCCATGCCATCAGAGTCAAAGGTTATTTGTGCCTGTAGTTTACACAACAAATCTCTGCCCATCAAGGCCACAGGGCAATCAGGAAGGTAAAGGAACCCATTTCTTACTTCATGCTTTCCAAGATTGCATTTTGTGGGTATGAGGAAGGGGTGGTGAGTCTGCTCTCCCGTGGGCCCAGCAATAGTTGCATGTCTCTGTGAGAGATGGCCCATGGGCTGGGTTACAACTGAATGGGTCTCACCATTGTCCACCATTAGGTCAAAAAGATGGCCCTCTATCTTCATTTGGACCTAGGCTCCTGGAGGCCCAGTAGAATTGAGGTTGGTCTGTCTTAGTCCTCCTCATAATCCTCAAAAGCAGCCAATCCAATGACATCTTCTTCCCAGGGACCGTTTCTCCCTAGAGCAGGCCAATACTTCTCTTCAGCAACTTGACCTCTGCCTCTGATTGGTGGGGGGGGGTGCCTTCTGGGGGGGGGTCTCTGGACCATTGGGGGTACTCTTTTCCAGTGTCCTTCTTGACAACAGTAGGCACACTGGTCCTACCCTAGCTCCTCTCTAGGGTAAGGCTGTTCTGGGGCACTGACCACCAACCACAGGGATTTCCCTTTCCTAGTCCATGACCTCCATGCCAGGGCCTACCCAACTGTCCAGCTAGAGCCACAGCAAGGAGGTCTACCTTCCTTTTCATCTTTCTACTGCCCTCCCATTTGGCCTCCTGGTCTCAATTGACAAAGACTTTTGTGGCTACCTCCAGAAGCTGGCTGGTGTTCATACCAGCAAACCCCTCAAGCTTTCGCAACTTTCACCTTATGTCCCCTGCACCTGGCTGACAAAGGCTGCATTAATCATCCTCTGGTTTTTGGCTGGCTGCCTCTGGGTTGAAAGCAGTGTACAGGCAGAAGGCCTGACATAGTTGCTCATAAAACTGACTGGAGCTCAAATCTGGCCCTTGGTGGACTTCTGTTATCTTACTCATGTTCATGGATTTTTTTTTTCTCCTTCCTTCATTCCTCCTAATAATATCTCCTGATACTGCTTAAACTGCTGGTAATCTCGGTCTTCATTAGGGTCCCAGTGGGGGTCCTCCTTGGGGAATTGGCCTCACGCATAGGCTTGGGTAATTAGCGTGTCTGCAGGGGCATGGTCTTTCAGCCATCTTAGAGCTGCCAAGGCTATATGGCATCACTCCTCAGTATTAAATAAAGTCAGAAGAAGCTGTCAGCAGTCTGTCCAGGTGAGCTTATGAGTTTGGATGATGGGCTGCACTAGATCAATCAGAGCCTGAGGTTTCCAATTTAGGAGGTCTGTGGTGGTGAAGGGCTGGTAGATGAATATTCACCTTCGTCCTTGTATCTGACCATGCTGGTCATAATATATTTGGCCCTGGACCTCCCTCAGGGGTATCTGCAGGGTGGTGGGTTCTGGGGGAGAGGCTAGCCCCAAACTGTGATTGCTCAAGTGTTCCTGGTTAAGCCTAGGGGCCAGTTTCACAGGGCTGTGGAGTGAGGACTGGACTCAGAGTGAGCATGAGGTTCATGGGGCCTGAGGAAGGTGGGATTGTTGAAGTTTCAAGGACTCCTGAGCTTGGCCTTGTAGGCATATTTGCTGCTGGGGCTTCCCCATCCAATGTTGCTTCCCCTTCTGAGGATGGAGGCAAGCAGATAGTGGTGGCAAAGGTGGGTACAGTGACACATAAGGAGGTGGGGTCCCCCACTAATATGGGTTTCTCTGGCTTTTTACATTTTTTCCCTGCATTTGGAATCTGCTGCCACCCTGGCTGCCATGACCCTACATGCTCGGGCCAACTGAGGACTTCATCCTGCCAGCAATCAATATAAGAAAATTGATCTGGGTGTCCAGGTTCCCCTGAAACCATTTCAAAAACTCTATTGACTATGATCTTATCTAATGACCCCTCCAAAGGCCATCCTACTCCAAAAGCAGGCCAGTCTACTTCATAGAAGGTCCTAAGCTTGCCAGGAGTCAGCTTGACCCCATAATCTCCATTAAATCACTTTTAAAGTTTTTAAGCATGCACTCAAGGGAGGTGTTCTTACTCTGGCCTCCTCCCATTCCTACTGTTTGCCAGACATCAAGACAGAGATGAAGACAGAATGGATAAGGACTGTGGAGAGGAGGTAAGGGGTCCTTCCTGGCACACAGAGGAGAACAAATAACACCACTTACTTCATCCATCTCCGGCTGCTCCCCTCATGGGGATTTAGGCATCCCTTGGCTGTAGTGAGTCTGTATAAGCACCAGACCAGAGGCCCTGTTAGGGCTCACCCTAGACCATATGAGTTCACCACAGACCCGAGGATCAGGACTCCACACTTGCTCCGTAACCAGGCTACATCTCAGGCTCGCATTTTCACACACTCTCACACAGCACAGTACTTCCACCTTGCTCTCTGAACCTGAAAGACACAGTTTCATCCCAAAAAGGTGATTATTAGGATGCCTTTGAGAGTTGAGCAGACTTCCTTTTCTGCCTCCTGAGGCAAGTCTGAATTTGAACCCGGTTTCTTACCAATCTGGTGAGCGGAGCTCCCAGGTTGGTTCCCGAGCCTTTCCAGGTTTCTTTGTGGAACCACAACTAGCCTCCTCAGCTCGCTGGGAGAGAGGCTCCCTTCCCTGGATCAACATGATCCAGTGGCACCTGGCAGGGGTGGCCCTCCTGGCAGGCTGGGGACATTGAGCTGGTGACAATAAGGTGAAAACACTGCACTCTGAATCCCAGAGGAGCCCCCAGAAATGTTGCAGGAGGGCTCAGACAAAGACTGACAGGGCACCAAAACTTTTGGGAAACAAGTTTACTAAGCAGACTGGCAGTGACTCAGCAGACTTGAGTCCAAAGACTGAGCCCAAGAACAAAGGGGGAATTCCTTATATACCATTTACAGCAGGTTACAAAAATGGGGGGTACAGTTTGTCTCATACATAATCACATGTCATTTCATTGGCCACTCTAACCGCTGGGGTGAGGTGACCCTTCTCTGGTCTCCAGTAACATTCCAGTTTTTCTTTGTTTTACTGTAGCACTCATTAATTTCTCTTCCTCTTCCCTGACTTCCTGCCACAGTTAAGGTACAAGAACAGGGATACTTAAATAGTCTACCTGCATCTGCCTTCCTCTGAAATGTTAGCAAGTTGTTGGCTCCTTGAGTGGGTAAAGGGAAGAAAGAATGCATATCTGGCAAAGAGAAGTCCTAAAACTCACCTATTGTCCCTGTATTTGGCCTAGATGACATCTCCATGTTGTAGCACCCAAATTCATTGTCTTAATGATTAGAGGTTGCCAGACATGCCCACGTGTATTCCCCCAGCCTAGGAAGGTATAAAATCACAGCTATGAAACCACCATTTTGAGCCTTTGCTCCCATTTCCTGCATGGGGAGCAGGAACTGTTTTTCTGTTTTCCCTCTATTTCTCCTGACTTTATCCTGTTATGCTAAAATAAATCCTTGCTAAAGCTTCTACCTTGTGAGATTCCTTATTGTGTGACATCTTGAAATACTTATCATGTTTGTGGATCTCAAGGACCTATGATTTTGCATGGAAACTGAGAAGTTTTAGGAGTCACCCCCCACCCCTCCTCCAGTTACAGAAATCTCATCTCATCCCCCACCCCAGCATTACAGATAAAGCTAAAAATTCCCATTCACTCCCAATATTTGTTTAAACATGTTTTGGTGGTACTGGGGTTTGAACTCTACCACATGAGCCACACCCCCAGCCCTTTTAGCTTTGGAAATATTTCAAACAGTGTTTATGCTGGGGTCAGCCTAAGCTGTGATCCTCCTTTTGAGGAACAGGTAGGGGAGTGGAGGGAGATAGGGCAAGTTGATAACATAGTGATGGAGGGGAAACTTTCAAGCTCTTCCCACTTCTTTTTCCTGATATCCCTTGCCATGGCACTCACTGAGTCTGCATAAAGGACTTCCGCTCTGGTGAACAGCTCATACAGGACCTGCATAGGGGGCTTCCACTGTGGAGGTCTGTGGTCCAAGAGGGAGGAACCAATCAGTGGATGCTTCTGCCCTTGTGCACTGAGGTGGGGGACCCAGTGAAAACTGGAAGGAACACATGAGTTAAAGGGAACCCATCTCAGTACTGGACATCCCCAACTATGTCCCTAGAAAGGGAGGGCATGTCCCAGGGATAAGAAATGAAACACAAGGATTCTCCCACCTACTACAAAGTAAAGTTCCTCACTTTATTTTCACTTTGTTTCCCCCAATAAAACTTTGCTAAACTCTCTCTTTTACTGACTCTTAATTCTTTATTCAGAAAAAAAAAAAACCAAATCCCTGGATGATAACACTGTGCCTCTATGAAGCTGGGATGACAGGCATGTGCCACCACACCCAGCTTATTGGTTGAGATGGAGGGGGTCACTCCAATCTCTGCCTCCTTAGTATCTTGGATTACAGCTAAGAAGCTAAGGTGTAATGGATTAAATGAGCCACCATGCCCAGCCTGTTCTCATTATTTTTTTTTTTTTGGCAGTCCTGGGGTTTGAAATCAGTGTCATGCTTGCTAGGCTGGCACTCTACTACCTGAGCCATTCCACCAGCCCTTTATTTTTGTAAACAAATTTTTTGTTGTATATTTGCAAGAGGTGCTCAAACTGCTTTTGCTGAAAAGCGTGGACTCCTTACTTGGACTAATGAATTAATTAAAACAGGAGAAAAAAAGCTTGGCATCTGTCCTCATTTTGTATCTGTCTTTGCTCTAAATGCTTCTCTTTGCAGTCACCTTGCAATCACCTGGGATTCCAGGAAAGCCAGAACTGATTACATCTTCATGACAAGGGACCAAAACTACCCTCAGTAGACCTTCCTCAGGATGGACAACTTGCCAGCTGACAATGAATCCAGAACCTCTCCCAGAACAAGATCTGAGATAATAACCAAGCAGACCACACCTGTTGTTGCAGGAACCTCGAATAGAGACATGGGACATCAAGGCAATTCAGCAGGAAGCAATGTTCTTTTGTGTTGGCACAGACTCAGAGGTCTTAAGTCCAAAGGCTGAGCCCTGAGAACAAAGGGGGCTTGCAAGCAGCCCCTTGCAAGCAAGCTATAGAAGCAAAAAGCAAATTTTAACCCATATATGGTTGCATGCAACTCTATTGACTATTTTACCCTGCTCCCCACAGTGATACATGACCTTCTTCATATTAAAGTTTTAAAGTTTTATATCTCTGCTGTGTCATCCCTTCCCCCCTGCTACATTACCAGAACACAGACTTGCCTGCTTCTTTTCTGGAACTTCTCCCTGCTACATTATTTCCCTCTTTGATGCTTAGACCAACCTAAGGCCAAAGAGCATCATCCTGATTTAGGAGTTTATATTTCCACAGCATCATTATATGGGCAGTCTTTTTTTTTTTGGTATAGTGGCCTCCATAATGGCCACATAATTGACCACAACATTAAGGGAACCAGGCAGGGTAATATTAAACATGCTTCCAAGATAAGGCCCATTGCCCCTATCAAAGTTTTTAATCCACCTAAGGCAGAGAACGATCCTCCAAACAGGTCATTGGGATTCCATCTTCTCCAAGTCTGGATGGGGACTTTGGCAATCTTCCTCATTTTGTCTGATTTTTTTTATGACCTTCCCTTTATAATCAGTCTGTAAGCAGCAGTTGCTTAGGTTAAATTTTTCACAAACTCCTCCCTCAGAAGCAAGCAGGTAGTCTAGACCTAAGTGGTTTTGATAGATAGCATTGCACATTTTAGTGCTTTGTTTTGCCAGCAAACTGAGAGCTCTTGTGGTTTTATTAGTTAATAATTTCAACAACGGCCTGTAGCCTGATGATGAGATTAAGTGTATAAATTGGGGTGCGATAGCCCCAGGATCCCTCTTTTGCCCAAGTGGCAGGACCATAAAACTGGATGATTCACTCAGGAGGCCACGCGTTATCTTTCAAATTGCCAATCTGTAAGGCACCCTGCTTTTGTCTATTTAATCTCTTTATATATGGGAACTCCCAGATTTTCACCTTGTCTGAGGGGGAGCAAGAAGAAGGTTGGACTTATTGTACCCATCATGCAAGACCTGACCAGCTGCACCATATAATCTTACTTCCCACAGATCCAATACAGCCCCCAGGGTGCCTGCCAATTTATGTTTGTGGTAAGATTGTTCCAAGCTTTTCAGAGAGCAGAGAAGTTGGCCAACAGGTGGGGCTGTGGTTGTATGTAGTTTGGAATGCCCCAGCATTGGGTCTCTTGGGCGGTGTCATTGTAAAACTTCTGTCCTAAACAAGTTAAATTCCCTACTGGGGTAGAGAACTGGCCTTTTGGGCAGGAGATACAGTAACTCCCAATGATAGAAGTTTTTAGGAGCCAGACACTTTTCCTGTGGTTGGGGAAGGCGGTCACATTAAAGGGCACCCGTGGGTCTAGCTCCCTTGCTTCCCATGGCCAGTGGTCTCCCATGTTGTTTCCTCCACAAACATAGCATGACGTGACATTCAGTGTCTGGGCTATAGACTCAGCCAGTGAGAGGAACAAGTTTTTGGTCTTGACAGATATAGGGAACTCACTCCGCATTTCCTCATAAAAAGAATGAAAGACTTGGTATGAGGATCCCTCATGAGTGATTGTGATGACCTTGAAATGTAGCAAGGTACTGGGGTCATACCCCTTTCCACTTATCTTTATACCAACCATAAGTCCCTGTTCCCAATCTAAGGGCTTTAGTATAGTAAAATTTACAGAGTTACAGGTGCCAAGAGTGCAATTTAGGGGTAGGCATCCCTTTGTGACAGATGGCTGAGTATTCTGCCATCTGCCAGGTAGCCCATGAAATACAATTCCAGTAAGTACAATAATGCCAGCCTTTGCCACCACAGGACCTGCCACTCTGGCAAATGTACTTATCATTTGATGTATAGACTCTCTCTTAAGCTAGGCCTCCACATCCCTGGCTATCTTGGCCTATGGCTGCACATACATCAAAAAACACTGACACTGGCTTATCAGGGTTGAATACCTGGGTATGGTTAATGAGGTCCCTAATTCCTCTCCCCCCCAGATAGTGCCATCAAATATCTGGACCTCCAACCATTGCTCCCAAGGGCTGTAGGTAGGGTTGAAACAGACCATGGGAGCACACTGAATAAATGGTATGGTCATGGGTGCAAGACCCAATGACAGAGCCTGCACATGAGTAGTAAGTATGGAAAAGCAAAATCCTGGTGACAACACTTCCTGCCCAAGTAGTATGCATACATAGGTCACAGTTGGAGATATGGGGGTTTCCAAGCAAGGGACTGATTAAATTTAACAAAAGGAAAACATGGAAAAGACTCATCCCTGGAGGGGGAAGAACATGACTCTTCAACCTCCTGCCATGCATAGAGTAGTCAACTTCTGGTGTGACTAGAGCAGCACTGTCATCCCACCATCCATAGTCATCTGTTGTTTCCTAGGAAGTAGAGTCCTACTGAGGAAGGACATGGATGTTCCAGAGAGTGATCTTGTACAGCGAAGCTGATCAGGGATGCACTGCCACTTGAGAGAGGCTGGCTTTACTAGGCTGTGGTAGACCCAAGAAGCAATCTCTGCTACTTTAACTGTGGTAGAGTAGACAAAATAACAACAAAAGGGCCTCTCCACAATGAGGCTTTAATGGTTGGAAATCCATTCCTTTACCCAGATGGCATCCCCTTGCCTATAAGTGTGCTTGAGAGTTGTCAGGCTGACGGAAGTCTCTTCCGGACCCAGATATTGATCTTTAAGAGTCAACCCAAGGGCCTGCCTCTGTTGCCTCATGGTGAAGTCACCTATTTCTTTGAGGTCCCCCTGTATGCCCTTGATTAAGGGGGTTGGGTGTCCATAAAGGACTTCAAAGGGTGAGAGCCCTGTCTGTTTTGTGGGACTAGACCTAATCCTTAATGATGCAATGGGTAGTAATTGATCCCATTGCAGATGGGTCTCCTGACATAGTTTTCCTGACTGTAATTTTAGAGTTCTATTCATACTTTTCACTTTTCCTGAACTCTGGGGACAGTAGATCATATGCAACTTTCAGGCGAATTCTAAGCCCTTAGCCACCGTTGTACCACCTCATCCACAAAGGCTGGCCCATTATCTAACCCAGTAGACACAGGTATTCCAAAACAAAAGATGATTTCCTTTAGCAGATATCTGGCCATCTCCCAAGCCTTTTTGGTCCATGTGGGAAAGGCTTCCACCCATCCCGAGAAGGTACAGTCAAACACCAACAGATATTTGTATCCCTGAGCTTGCAGCATTTTAGTGAAGTCCATAATAAAGTTTTCAAGAGGAGTTCCACCAACTCTTTGTACCTGGGGAGGCACCCTTGGCCCTTGCCTAGTGTTGTTTTTGGCACATAGGCTACATCTTTCACAAACTGGCTTACTTATGCTGGAGAGTTTGGGGACATAAAAATGCTGGGCCAAGGTGGCCTCAAAGGCTGTTCACCCTGAATGAGTTTCTTCATGGAACTGCTTGACAAATGTAGGGGACAGCAACTCAGGTATGGAAATATGGCCATTAGCAACCTTTCACCATTGATCTAGAAGAAAATTTCCCTCCTCAGTCTTAAACCAAGCCTGTTCTTGTGATGTGTACTGTGGGTCCCATTCAGCTGAGAGACATGGGAACAAGGAAGCCATCAGGACAGTTAGGACTGGTCACCTCATCAAGGCCACTTGTTTGGCCTCCCTGTCAGCTTTCCAGTTTCCCCAAGCAATTGCTGAATCTCCCTTTTGGTGTCCTTGGCAGTGTATAACTGCCACCCATTTAGGGTCCCATACGCCATCTAGCAGTTCAAGGATTTCCTGCCTATACTTTTTCCTTCTGAGTTAATGGGCCCCCTCTCTTTATATAAGGCCCCATGGACATTGATGGTTGTGAAGGCATATTTGGAGTCAGTGTAGATGTTTACTCAAACTCCTGCAGCAAGCTGGAGTGCCCACATGAGGGCAACAAGTTCAGCCTTTTGTGCAGAAGTCCCAACCAACAGTGGGCATGCCTCAATGACTGAGTCCGGAGTCACCACTGCATACCCAGCAAAGTGCATGCCATCCTGGACAAAGTTGCTGCCATCTGTGAAATAGTCAATGTCTGGATTGCTGATAGGCTGATCAGTTAGATTTTGCCAGCTCCAGAAAACCTCATCCATAACCTCTAAGCAGTCATGCTCTGGAGGGCCCAAATCAACCAGCAATAAATGGCTGGGTTTAGTCTTAACCATCTCCAGCCAAATGTGTGGGTTTTCACATAGCATATTCTGTTATTTGACCATCCAAGAGTTAATCAACCAATTTCCCTTATACTCCCTAAGTGTCAGGACAGAGTAGGGAACCCAGAGAGTGAGCTCTTGCCCTGGGCTTTGATTGTCTGCTTCCATCACCAGGGCAACAGTGGCTGCTAGAGCACACAGGCAAGGCAGCCAGCCTTGTTTTGACAAGTAAGCCACCAGCAGGTGCCAGGAGCCTCATAGCTGAATCAGGACCCTGAGAGCTGTCCTCTTTCATTCATGGACATACAGGAAAAAGAGCTTCATCACAGCCAGCAGGCCTAGAGCAGGGGGCATTTGTGTCCTCTTGATTTCTTTAAAGGATTTTTCTCTTTTTTTTTTTTTGTTACCCAATACTAAGAATTACCATTATCTCCCCTCTTTGGCTTCATAAAAGGGTTTGGCCAAGAGGGAGTAATTAGGGATCCAGATTTGGCAGAAACCTGCAATTCCCAAAAACTTTCTGATTTGCCAGTGGGTCTTAGGGTATGGGACGGAACAGACAGCCTGTTTCCTCTCAGGACTGTGTTGCCCCTGAGACAGGTGAAAGCTGAGGTATTTGACAGTGTTTTGGCAAATCTCAGCCTTTTTCCTAGACCTTTTGTCAACTGACTCCCATAAAAGAAAAAGGAGGAGGCAAGTCCCTTCCATACAGTTCTCCTGAGTTGGTCCAGCCAGCAGGAGGCCATCTACGTATGGGAGGAGTATGCAACCGTGCTGGTCAGCTGAGAAGGTTTTGAGGTCAGATGCCAAGGCAGTTCCAAAAATTGTGGCAAATTTTTTAAACCTTGTGGCAATTGAGTCCAGGTTAGTTTCCCCTTTTCTCCATTATTGGAATTTTCTCACTGGAAGGCAAAAATAGGTTGGCTCTCTGGGGCTAGGAAGATGCAGAAGAATGCATCCTTAAGATTTAAGCAGGTAAAAACTTTGACTCAGCTAGGACAATGCCTAAAAGAGTATATTGATTTGGGACTATGGGGTATAAAGTGACAGTTGCTGAATTTACTCCCTGGAGGTCCTGACTGGCCTGAAATCATCAGTTCCCAGTTTCTAGACTGGTTATAAGGGGGTGTTCCAGGATGACTGGCAAGGTCAAAGGATCCCATATTTTAGGAACCTGTCAAAGTGTTTTTGAATTCTGAACTGGGCCTTGCAGTGGATGAAGTACTGTTTTTTGGCTGACAGGGGTGGCTCCCATCTTTAGTTTTGCCACTACTGGGGGCACATTCTGGGCCAGACCTGGGATGTTATCTTCAGTCCATATGCCTGGAATCTAGAAGAGAAGCTCAGGAACCTCAGGAGGCCTTCCCTCAGGGTCATAGGGCAGCCATTACTCTTCTCATGCCACCATGAGGATTAGAGTCTGCCTCAGGTCCTCTCAACTTTAAGGCTGCTGTGCCATCTGAATCAAAAATTATCTGTGCCCTCAGTTTATATAATAAGTCCCTCCTCATCAGGCCCTCAGGGCAACCTTTATCTCCCTAGATAAAGGAATACATATCTTACTTCATGACTCCCAAGATTTCATTGTCTAGCCACTAAGAAGTGGTGGTGGGCCCAGTTCCCTATAGCCCCAATAATAGTATGCTTTTTGGAAAGAGGACCCACTGGTTGGGCACAACTGAATGTTCTGCACCCATGTCCACCATGAGATCAACAGGATGGTCCCCTATCTTCATTTGAGCCATAGGCTCCTGGGGGCCTGGTCTGTCCTAGTCCTCCTAATGGCCTTCCAAGTCTGCCAGATTGACAATGATTTCCTCCTAGGAGCTGGCCTCCCTGTGGGTGGGCTGATATTTTCTTTCAACAACCTGGCCACTGCCTCTGGTCTGGGG
Source organism: Castor canadensis (assembly GCF_047511655.1). Classification (NCBI taxonomy): domain Eukaryota; kingdom Metazoa; phylum Chordata; class Mammalia; order Rodentia; family Castoridae; genus Castor; species Castor canadensis. The sequence continues at coordinate 52,713,843 of NC_133396.1, read as the reverse complement.
GGGCCTTCTGGGAGTCCCTGACCCATTGGAGACATTCATTCTTCCAGTGCCCTTTCTGATAACAGTAGGCACATTGATTTTGCCCTAGTTCCTCCCTAGGGCGGGGGCACCTGGGTGTATTGGTCACTGTCAGTGGTAATTGCCTCTGTTCTGCCTGGATTAGTTCTCTGCAGCCCACTTGATTGTTCATCTTTCTGTTGGCCTCCCACTTAGCCTCCTCATCTCAATTGACAAAAACCTTTATGGTCACCTCCAGAAGCTGGTTAGCATTCAAACCAGTGAATCCCTCCTGTTTCTGCAATTTTCGCCTTATGTCTCCCTGGGCCTGGCCAACAATAGCAGTATTTATCATCCACTGCTTTTTAGGGACTTCCAGGTCAAAGGGGATGTACATACAGCAGGCCTGACACAAACGCTCATAGAACTGGCTGGGACTCTCATCTGGCCCTTGGAGGACTTCTGATGTTTTGTTCATATCATGGCCTTTCCCCCTCCTTCCTTCATGCCTCCCAATAATGCCTCCTGATACCGTTCAAGTCGCTGGTAATCTCGGCCATTATTGGGGTCCCAATGGGGTCTTCCTCAGGGAAATAGGCCTGAGTGTATCCTTGGGCACTTAGATTGCCCTCTGGGGCATGATCTTCTAACCACTTTAGAGCTGCCAATGTTATATGGTGTCACTCTTCAGTATTAAATAGTCAGAAGAAGCTGGCAACTATCTGTTCAGGTGGGTTTGTGAGTCTGGGTGATAGACTGCATCAAATCGATCAGAGCCTGAGGCTTTTCCATGAAGGAGGGGAGTATGATGTTTCCAGTTTAGGAGGTATAGGGTGGTAAAGGACTGGTAGACAAATATCCATTCTCCTTGTATTTGACCATCCTGGTCATAATACACTGGGCCTTGGACATCCCTAGGGGCATCTAAAGGGTGATGGGGGCCTGAGGAGAGGAGGGGTCTTCATAGAGACTGGCTAAATGCTCCCAACTGCATGGGGGATATGGGGTGAGCACTGGCGGACTTGGAATGGGGTCCATAGGACTGAAGGAGGTCAGGGGAGTTCCCTGGGCAAGATTTCACAGGTGTGACTGTCCGTCAAGCTACCCCATCTGGTGTTGAAGGTGAGAGTGTAGAACTGGGTGCTGGTGGCAGAGGTGGATAGAGCGGCACATAGGGTGGTGTTATTTCCTCTGGTTCCTCAGCCAGTATAGGTTCCTTTGTTTTCTTTCTACACTTGGAAGTTTCAGCCACCCTAGCTACCATAATCCTACAGATCTCTTCCATACAGGGCCTTAGCCATGTGGGCTGGCTGAGGACAGCAGTTGCCAGCAGTCAATATAGGGAAACTGATTTGGGTCCTCAGGCTTCCGTACAAATACCCTATAAACTTCATTAACCATGGTTTTATCTAGTGACCCTTCTGGGGTCACCCTATACAAAAAGCAGACCAATCTACTTCACAAAGGGCCTTAAGCTTGTTAGGAGTTAACTCCATAGTCTCCATTAAATCCCTTTTTAAAATTTTAATCATACACTCCAAAGGAGTGTTTTTACTTGGTTTTCCACCCATTTTCTCCCATTACCAGACATCAAGGCAGACACAAAGGGGTAGAGTTTTGGAGGAGAGGAAAAGGGGGGTCCACTTCTACAACACAAAAGGGAGATCAATAAGTACCCCTTATCAGTGACCTGCACCCAGTTGCCTGGCCAGGAACTACACCTACACAGGGTCCTCACTTGCTTCATCCATCTCTGGACACTCTCTTCAATTTAGGCATCTCTTAGCTGTAGTAAGTCTGTCAAACCCCAAACCAGAGTCCCTGTTAGGGCTCACCCTAGACAATATAAGTTCACCATGGACCTGAAGATTGGGATTCTGCACTTGCTTTGTAGCCAAGCTATGTCTCATTCACACACATTCACATACAGGCACCCAGCGTTTCAACCCCACATCCAGATCCTAGCAGTCATGGTTTCACTTTCACTCAGAGTTACTCGAGTGACCTGGGAGGTGGTCAAGCTCCCCTCTGCCTTTGGTTGATTGATTGGTCCAGGCCTAATATTTGAACCTGCAGACCTGCAGTCTGATGGACGGCACTCCCCTTGCTGGTCCCTGTGCCTCACCAGGTTCCATTGTGCATCCAAGGCCCTCACCCCAACTCGCCGGGAGGACAAGTCCCTCCTCCAGATCAAACTGTCCACTGGCACCTGGTGGGATCACTTTTCCTGGCGATCCAGGGAACACCCGGGCAACAAGGGAGTGTGAAAAACCACCATCTCCACAATCCTAGATGAGTCCCCAGAAATGATGTTGGAATCTCAAGCAGAGACACAGAACATTGAGGCCATTCAGCAGGAAGCATCATGTTATTGTGGTGGCACAGACTCAGAGGACTCAAGTACAAAGGCTGAGCCCAGAAAACAAAGGGGGCTTACCTTATATCACTTTGCAAGCTCACAGAGTGGCATAAGTGGTAGAACACCTACCTGCCAAGCAAGTATGAGGCCCTAAGTTCAAACCAGTACCACCAAAAAAAATGTGCAAAAGGAAGTTGATCCTTTTCAGTTTAACTATTGGTTTGCATTAGAGCAGTTAACTTTCTCCCTTGTATTGTAAATAATCTTCTTTTTCCATCTCTTTCAGATTGGCACGTCATACCTTAAACTAAGCAACTTCTCCTACAGCAGACATCTCTGAAACAGAAACATGAAAGGCGTCATAATGGGAAAATTTATAGAAAATGATCCTTGGAACCCTCCAATACATCAGAGATAATAGGTTATTGAGACAACAAAATAGTTGGGATAGTAAATTAAGTAAAAGATGCCAGGTGCCAGTGGCTCACACCTGTAATCCTAGCTACTCAGGTGGCAGAGATCAGGAGGATTGCAGTTTAAAGCCAGCCCAGGCAAATACTTCATATCTTGAAAATACCCATTGCAAAAAGTGTTGGCAGAGTGGCTCAGAGTGGCTCAAGGTGAAGGCCCTGAGTTCAAGCCCCAGTACTGCAAAAAAAAAAAAAAAGAGTAACTGACCCACAAAAAAACTCACAATGAAAAAAGTGAATTTCTGGCTAATGTTGTGTTTAAAAAACAGAGTTTTCACAGAAAACATTCATCACAAAAGTAACCTATATGGACAAAGTTGCAAAACCCATTCAATCAGGAACCTGCTTGGGCAAGAAAATTTTCAGGTCTATTAAAGGCACCAAAGATATGAGGCAGGGAGCAGGGGCATGGCTCAACTGGTAGAGTGCCTGCCTAGCAAGCACAAGGCCCTGAGTTCAAACCCCAGTACTGCCAAAAGGAAAAAAAAAGAGATGAGGCAGGCCTCAAAACTTAGAACCTAAACTAGGTAAGGAAATCAGTGGAAGAGAGGAACCTTATGAACCTTATGTAATGTACACAGAGAGGCTTTTAGTTGTAAGTTGTAAGTCATTTCTTAATATCAGAGAAATCACACTAAAGGAAACAGGATGAAAGTTATGAATGTGGTAAGTTTTCTGTCAATCTGTATACCTTGATTAACATAAAATATTCACTGCTGAGAATAAATGTAACAAATGTGGGAAAGCCTTCGCTGATTCCTCAGCTCTAATCATTCGTCAGAGAATTCATGTGGAAGAGAAACCTTATTTGTGTACCGTCTGTGGATATGCATACCTTAACCACCACCTGAGAACCCATACTGGAATGAAACTTATGTGTGTCATGAATGTGTGAAATGATTCAGCCAAACATTAAACCTTACCAAATATCGCAAATTCACACTGAAGAGAAGCCCTCAAAAGTACAATTGTCTTTTAGTAATAACTCATAACTTAGTGTACATATTCTGAATAAAAGCCAAGTAAATGGGACAATGTGAGAAAGCATTCAGAAGGATTCTAGATGCTGGGTGCCAATGGCTCAGGCCTGTAATCCTGGCTACTTAGGAAGCAAAGATGAGGAAGATCATGGTTTGAAGCCAGACCTGAGCAAATAGTTCTCAAGACCCTATCTTGAAAAAACCCATTACAAAAAAAGGTTAATTGAGTTCTCAAGTGGTAAGTGCCTGCCTAGTAAGCATGAGGCCCTGAAATCAAACCCCAGTGCTGCAAAAATCCTTGTAAATTAATTAATGCCAAAAAGTTTTCAAGAGTAGCTCAAGCCATCAAAGAACACCAGAGTGTGAACGTGAAGAATGCAAGATGTCATTTGATACCAGTTCTCAGAGAGAACCAGAGGATACATACTGAAATAAATTTTATACATTGAATGAATGTGAGAAGGAGGATCTTCAGGAATTACTTAATTCACTGATCAAAGAATACAATCCTAGAGAGTGAAATGTTAGAACTAATAACAAATACAGATTACTTATATCAAGTCTTATGCTTATAAAAAATGTATGTTTAAGAGACTAACCATAATTGACATTTTAAAAGATACATTATTATTCCTTAATTTTCACTGAATACTTAGGAAACATTTTGTAAAACAACCACTTTATGCGATAAATTTAAGAGGGTATGTGATGAAAGTAAGTATAAATGGTCTGTGACTTATGATAGTTTGATTTTACAATGGTGCAAAAGTGATACACATTCAATTTAGAATTTTGATCATTTCCCAAGCTAGTGCTATTTAATTCAACATTCTTTTATGTTGCTGGCAGTGACAGTCAGCCAGAGCTCCAAGTCAGCTATGTAACTATGAGGATAAACAACTGACACTACTGTGTGTTATGTGGATAAAGTACCATGTTCCATACATTAGGTATATTAAATGCTCCCTCATCTTACATTCATTAACAAAATTAAAGCATGGGTAGAAAATCTAGTAATGCATATAAGTTAAGGCAGAACATGTGTGAAAACATTTAATTTTACATTATAAAATCCATATACAAAATAATAAGGTTATAGGAAAAGGAGGAATAAGTCCTTGCAATCCCACCAAATCCCAACAACCGTTGTTTACAATTTTTGATGTATTTATTATTTTTCAAAATAAAAAAGTCTTGCTTTTTATTATAGAAATGACATGTTATTTTAGAAATAACATTCTTTTAATAATGTGTAAAAATAGAAAAAAAAGTGTTAGGAAAGTGACTGATCTATATTCTATGACCCAGAAGTAAGTATTCTAATGCACTTTTTCAGGACTTTATTCTACACACAGGTGTGGTATATAATACATATCTTGTCTTTTTATCTTATTACACAGATAATTTCACTTAACGTTCTATCATAAACACTTTCCCTGTTGTATAATATGTTATAACTCATGAGATGAAGGAATGAGTAACTTTATAAATCATTCTCACTTTAAATCTAGTGGAGAGTTAGGTCTTCTTCCTTTGGATAAAATTCAGTCAAGCACCATAACATTTTGGGAAAAATCCCTTTGATTATATTTGTAAAAACACAGTTGCAACACAAATGAAGCATGTGATCCCATATCATACTCTCTAATAGTCTGAACTTGACTTAGTTACATCTTCCTTTTCCATTCACAAACTTTCTATAATATCAGTCAATTGGGAAAGTTGCTGTCCTCTCCTTGGGGGCATGGTAGCTCTCCAAAGCACACACAAAAGACAAAAACATGCCCAGCTGGTTCTTCACAATAACTTCATCTGGATGCAGCTTGTGGGATAATAATGGACAGGTTCATCATTAATTATCTCAGGCATCAACAAGATACACTCCAACCTCTGAGAACATCCTTTGACGAATAACGTCCACTTGAAAGTTGTACCAGTTGCAGTTGCAAAGGCTTACCTCAGTTCTCAGCTCATGGGCATTGGCTGTTTGTATGACCATCATGGTCTTGGGCTTTGATTGAGGAGCTGGACCACTGCTCCACGGATGTGTACTTCCAAGGGGAAGTGGTTGCTATGGCAACCACAATGTTCTTCCCTCCCACAGTTCCATTCAGTTCCTTTGCCACATAAGGGAGCTCATCACTAATGACAGTTGTGAAGTAGACAGGTGAACCATGGCAACGGAATTTGGGCAGGATGTTGTGCTTATTCTCCCCTGAAGAAAGGGACCCATATTCTTGGGACAACCCAAGTTAAGCTTCACTAAATCTGGAAGAAATGTAGTGAGGTATTCAAACCATTGCTTGATTGTTGAGTCACCAAATAAATACACCATTTTTCTTTGTAAGCCTTTTAAAATGTTATCAGTGTCATCCAACTGGTGCATCTTAAACTTTCTGGGCCTCCACTGGTCTTTATAATAATACCTGGAGGGAAAAGTTCCTGAACCTTGAGATACTTTTAGGTTATTAGTTTCTTTTATCCTCCTGGAGTCGACTGGCATTTTGATGTTAACAGCATTGTGAAAGAAAGCACTCTGCATCCATTAGAAGGACCTTCACTCATCCACCTGTGAAACGCTTAATTATGGTGCTGCAAGAGAGCATTTTTGATTTGAGGCAGATCAGGGCTCAAGTTCGAGACCCAGTGTCGAGTTTTGTAAAGTCCCACAGGAGCAGACTCCCAGGAAGACACACACAGCACTCAGTAGGTTCAGAAATTCCTCCTGAACAGAAGAGACCCTTGAAGTAAACTCTGTCTTGTTTCTCTGCCTGAAGGTGCTAAAGAACTCTGATCATTTCACTGAGGTAAACCAGAGATACGGACTCTTTAACTTTGCCTGGCCAGAGAAAAGAGAAAAAAAAACAAAACTGGTAAAACCCATTCTGGTAGTCTCCTACTCTGCTCACAGCTCCCACCTGCTGCACCAGGGAATGGATTCTAGACTGCAGGTAGTCTCTACCATATTTCTTGGGCTTAAAAATCCTGCATATGAACCAGTACTTCAAGCTGGCTGCAGAGTTCAAGATGACAAAGCAGCTGGAAGAAGGGTCAGTGCTCTGCACAAAGAAAACCAGGCCCGCATCACACACTGCAAGGCGGCCAGCAAGCAATCCTGGATTGGGCCTGGTTCTGATAGCCACAGAAGGGATGCTGGCTAATGCCTGGAGCCTGGGAGGAGACAAATTGTCCACTGTTGTCAATGAATGGCTGAAACAGTGTCATGGTTCAAGTACTCTACCTGAATGACATTAATGACCACCAACACCACCATCAGCACTGCAAGCAGACAGCAGAAAAGCTGTAGTCTGAAGAAATTGGTCCCCACTGTCTGACTGTCTTGAACACCCATAGCCAACTCCATGCTACCTTCACTCCTCAAACTCCAGGTCTTTGTTTTTCTGCCCTACAGATCAACTTTCAGTTTAATTTGCTTCTATCCTGCTAGTAGTCTTAAGAGTTATATAGGGGAGAGACCGCAGTTTGGCTTTCAACAAACTTCGTTTCTGGAAATTTCCCAAGAAGAAATACTTACTGAAATGAACAAAATTGAGTTTCCACTTAACTCTCCTTCCAGCATGAAATCCTGAACTCAGGCAATCGTGAGCAGCTGCCCTTGTCCTTTTCTTGCCACATTTGAAACAAAACTTGTTTTTTTTCATTTTATGTCTTTCTTCCTCTCTGGGTCCCACCACCCACTGTTTGCTCTCCAGCAACCTGATGCGGACATCCTTGGTACGTGTACACTGCTCTCGGCTGTTCTCCTGATTCATGAACCTGCTACATCTCTTCGCACCCTCCCTCCCCTGCTATGATTGCTGTCACAAGCTTTTATTTGTTGAAAATTCAGCTGTCCAATAACACATAAAATTAGATCATGTTGAAGAGGCTATAGCAGAAAAGGAGAGCACAGCACTTTCCCCCCAAGGAATCTTAAAGACAGGATAGTTATTTTATTTGGCAAGACAGGAAAAAAAAAAGCAATAGTAGCTGCCTAAGACAGACAACTTTTGGGGAAAAAAACATTAAAGCTGATATTTCACTGTGTGATGTCACCCCCCCCAAGAGAACTGAGGTAAACATGAAACCATCATCCGTGGTTTGGGATACAGAATTCAGTTTTCATTTCTTTTGGTGGAACCATGGGTCTAGCTACTCTAGGAGAGCAATGTTGGCTGGAAGAGTCACATTTTCAGGCTAGTAGAGTGGCTCAAGAGGGAACAGTGCCTGTCCAGCATGCGTGAGGCCCTGAGTTCAAACCTGAGTGCCCAAAAATGTCACATTTTCCTTGGCTTACACTAATTAGCAGGCAAGTCAATGGTACTTGTTTCTATCATTGCCCATCTATGTAAACATTAATGCTTTTGTTATTTCTAACGTGTTTATAATGAAGATATTTACAATATGATATTGATTTTAATTTTTTCATAAAACTTATGAGAAGACACTTCTGCCTTACTGTTGTTAACTTTTTCCCCTCTCTTACATCTCTATTATTTAGCTTTTCTCTATAGGCAATGTTTTCATTTGTTCATGCTTATATCTTTTACCTAGCTCTCTGAGTATTAGACAAACACAATTTTCAATATTATTCCTGTAAACTGATACAGCTTGGATCTTGAATGTCCTCCAAGGGCCCATGTACTAAAGGTTTGGTCCTCTACATGACTCTTCTGGGCAGTGTTGGAATCATTGAGAGGTAGGGCCTAGTGGGGGGCCTTAGATCACTAGGGGTGCATCCTCCAACAAGGATTGTGGGACTCTGTCCCTCTCCTCTCTCTCTGTTTGCTTCCTGGCCATGAATTGAGCAGTTTTACTCAGCCACCCACTCCCCATCTTTGCCCTCATGAATCCCTATCAGAGGCCTAAAAGCAATAGATCTGCTTGATTGTGGACTGGAACTTCTAAAAAATGTGAGCCAAATAAACCTTTTCTTCTTATAAGTTAGTTATGTAAGGTATTTTGTTATAATTGCAAGAAGCTGACTAATATATGTGTATAATATTTTCCTGAATATAGTTTTGTTTTTTTTCATTCACATGTGTATACAATGTTTGGGTCTTTTCTCACCCCTTCCCCCACCCACTCTTTACCCCCCCACCCCCTCCCTCTCCTTCCCACCCCCTCACTACCAGGCAGAAACTATTTTGCCCTTATCTCTAATTTTGTTGAAGAGAGAGTATAAGCAATAATAGGAAGGAACAAGGGTTTTTCTGGTTGAGATAAGGATAGCTATACAGGGAGTTGACTCACATTAATTTCCTGTGCATGTGTGTTAACTTTTAGGTTAATTCTTCTTGAAGTAACCTTTTCTCTAGTTCCTGGTCCCCTTCTTCTATTGGCCTCAGTTGCTTTAAAGTATCTGCTTTAGTTTCTCTGCGTTGAGAGCAACAAATGCTATCTAGTTTTTTGGGTGTCTTACCTATCCTCACCCCTCCCTTGTGTGCTCTCGCTTTTATCATGTGCTCAAAGTCCAATCCCCTTGTTGTGTTTGCTCTTGATCTAATGTCCGCATATGAGAGAGAACATACGATTTTTGGTCTTTTGGGCCAGGCTAACCTCACTCAGAATGATGTTCTCCAATTCCATCCATTTACCAGCGAATGATAACATTTCGTTCTTCTTCATGGCTCCATTGTGTATAGATACCACATTTTCTTGATCCATTCGTCAGTAGTGGGGCATCTTGGCTGTTTCCATAACTTGCCTATTGTGAACAGTGTCGCAATAAACATGGGTGTGCAAGTGCCTCTGGAGTAACCTGTGTCACAGTCTTTTGGGTATATCCCCAAGAGTGGTATTGCTGGATCAAATGGTAGATCAATGTTTAGCTTTTTAAGTAGCCTCCAAATTTTTTTCCAGAGTGGTTGTACTAGTTTACATTCCCACCAGCAGTGTGAGAGGGTTCCTTTTTCCCCGCATCCTTGTTGTTAGTGGTGTTGCTAATGATGGCTATTCTAACAGGGGTCTGATTATAGTTTTGTAATTATGTGAATAGTTAATTAGATCATGAGCATGTCACAATTGCATATGTGAACATACAGCACCTCCAATATGCTTTTGGGGTCTTTCCTCTGTCCTCTATTGCTATGGTTACTTTAGGATGATAATTTAGTCCCATCCAAATTGATTGATCAATTGGTTAAAATAAACATTTTTATGTATTTGTGATGGTATATGTATCATAAGTAATCAGGTGTATCTTAGATCTGGACTAGAGGCAAAATCAAATATTTTATGAAAAGAAGAAATATCTTATAGAAAAGAAGCATCTCAATTTACACTGGTTTTATAAAAATACATTAAATGGAAAATATTCATAAAGTATATAAAGGTGTTGAAATTAACAAATAATTTTAAATCAAACACCCATGAAGCCCTATCTAAAATATGAAATAGAATATGACCAGAACCCCACAGACCCAGTTGTGTCCCATTTAACCTGTTCTATACTCTTAGGCAGTATTACCTTTTTATCTGGGACAAACTGCTTCAGTCTGAGTCTTGAGCCTTGCAAGGGTCCTATACTGGCTGTTAACAACTGTAAATGTTTCCATGGCCTGAGAAGTTTACAGGGCCAAGGAGGTCTTTCAATTGGAGCCTGTTTCTTTCTTGTTCCAGTATCTAGCAGTACAAGGGATTGAACCCAGGGCCTCATGCTTGCTAAACAAGCACTATACCACTTGAGGTATAGTCCTTTGAGGGGATTTTTTTATTTGTTTTTGAGATAGGATCTCACTAACTTTGCCTGGGCTGACTTCAAACTTGTGATCCTCCTGCCTCCACCTTCAGAGTAGCTGGAATTATGGGCTGTACTACCATGTCTGGCTGGAAGAGTGATATTTCTAATGTACAGATACATTTTGGAAAATGTCAAATGCAGGATTTTATGAAGAAAACGTCACTAAATTACTAATTTATTTCAATATAGTAATTTTGAAATGAATTTGATTCAGATTATGTAATGTGACTATATAATAATAACATATAAATTGAGCAATTAGCCCAGGAAATCAGTACTAGCACAGTACTTTTTTTCAGAACTGGGGTTTGAACACAGGGCCTCACGCTTTCTTGACAGGCACTCTACCACTTTAATCATACCCCCCAACTTGGAAGCACTTGGGGTTTGAATTCAGAGCCAGGCAGGCTCTCTACCACTTGAGCCATTCTGCTAGTCCTGTTTTGTGTTGGATTTTTTTTGAGATAGGGTCTTATGAACTGTATGCCTGGCTGGTTTTGAACCTCGATCTTCCTGATCTCGGCCTCCCAAGTAGCTACAATTATAGGCGAAAGCTACCGATACTGGCTCCACAGAATTCTTAATGGGCCAAAATATTATTAAGTAAAACTCTTGTCAAAGAAAGTTCTCAGAATTATTTCCTTTTTGACAAAGTAATATTTCATATCAATAAAAAGCAGAAATAAAACCTAGACAAAAATATTCATAACCTCATTACTATAAACCAAAATTGATATCTTAATACTTCTCAGGAAAAATGATATCCTTTCCAGAAATCTTTCAAACATACTGAGCATCTAATATTAGTATATTTGAGAATATAACAGCTGAGAATGGAAATTCACCAATGGCATATCAAAAACATACAATATTGCTCTCCCACCTGCTACTGAGTTTGGAGATCAATGAAAAATCTCCAGGAACCACACCCAAGAATCTGTCATTTCCCAAGTCCCCAGGTAATAAAATATCTCTTTATATAATAAAAAGCACTCTTTTTCCTTCAAAAAGAAAAGACACCCAAACTTGGATTAAATTGCAGATTTCCATAATGGTGAAATGAAATCTTACTAAATTTCTCTGAAAATGTTTCCTCTCAGAAAGTGTGCCTGGGGTAATCTTTTAATTTAGTACTTGCTCTCATTCTCTAACACAGTAAACTCCTTCCCCAAAATTATTTCCTCTGAAACACAAGGAAATACACTCTGCCAATAGATATTTATTTATTGGTGCTGGGGATGGAACTCAGGGCCCAGCACATGCTAAGCGTGTTCTCTACCACTGAGTTACACACGCAGCCCTGCACAAAAAGCCATGTCTGCTTCTCACATCATCTTAATGCACTTAGAAGACCTCAATTTAAAAACAAGTGTTAAGAAGCCATGTTTTGCTGGGCACTGGTGGCTCACGCCTATATTCCTAGCTACTCAGGAGGCAGGGATCAGGAGGATTGTGGTTCAAGGCCAGCCTGGGCAAATAGTTCCCAAGACCCCATCTTGAAAAAACCCATCACAGAAAAGGGCTGGTGGAGTGGCTCAAGGTGAGGGCTCTCAGTTCAAACCCCAGTGCTGCCAAGAAAAAAAAAAAGACATTCAACATTAAGTTATACAGTTTTATGCCAGAAACAAAAGAAACCAGACTTGTTTGTTTAGATTAACAATACACATAAATTAGCTTTCAAGTAGGACACAGAAGCCAAAACAATGGCCACACTCAAAAATATAAAGAATAGAAAAAGCCCTAAGTTTAAAGATTTTTCTCATACTATTCAATCTTAAACAAAAATTCAATATGTACACGTAAGTTTGCAAAATACCTAACTTCATTTGAAGATCTGTGAAAACTTAGATATTGTGATTTATGAAGTTTCTATAGTGTGTGCTCTCTTAACAAAAGGAAGATAGTCATTTAAAATATTTTCACCATTTCTTCCTCTATTACTGCTTCCATATTAAGTCAGTAAGAGCATCACTGAAATGCCCAGCACACGCAATGTTATTTTTCTTAATTTATTCCTAGAGGCAGCTGTAGTTTTCACTAGACCAGAAACCGACTCCGTTTACAATTATCTTATTCTAACTCTCATTCTAACTTTTTACAAAATATGGAATTCTTAGAGAATATTTTTATTAAGTTCATGAGACTTGTTAAAGGGCAATAATGTTTGAGTAAAGAAAAAATTCTATAAATGAAATATATTTTGTAATTCCAGTAAAGGTAGAGAAAGCTCCTTTTAAAATAAACTCCTTCTAGTAGCTTACTTTTTGAATCCTGGGACTATACGAAAAGACTTGAATCACTTTTTTTACTTGTATAGGGAGGGGATTGAAACTAGTGCATTCTAGGCAAGTGCTTTACCACTGACATACATTCCCAGCCCTCAATGGGATTTGTAAAATGCTGTTAATAGTCACATAAAAGCAATTCTGTGGTTGCAAAGTCTTAAATATGTAATACTTTCTAAAGCGTGCCTTTGATTTGAAAAATATTGTTATTACTGAATCATCTGTTTTAAATGGTCATAAGTTCTATTTTGATTGAACATAAAGACAATGACAAGGTTGTTTTCCTACAGTTCTGAATTTGTAAAACAGTCTTTTTTAAGAATCTGCTGGAGTTTGCCCCCGGTATGGTGGCTCATGTCTATAATCACAGGTACTTTGGGAGGTGGAGATCCAGAGGAAAAAATTAGCAAGACCCCATCTCAAGCAATAGCTGTGAGTGAGATTCACAACTGTCATCCCAGCTATGTGAAGAAGCGCAAATAGAAAGATCAGAGTCCAAGCTGGCCTGGGAATAAGCACAAAACTCTATCCCAAAAGGCCTGAGGATATGGTTCAAGGGTAAAGTACTTGCCTAGAAAGTTCAACCCACAGTACAACAACAATAATAATAATACATTGAGGTTGCAATGACCTACCACTGAGAAACATGGTGATGTATTTCTAACAATGCAATCTGATGATTCACTGATGTTTGAAGTATTATTCTGATGAACTGGATTGCAGAAAGCTCTGGCGCTGACTATAACTGGTTTGTATGACACACACAAAAATACATACATTTTCTGCAGAATCTGGAAAAGATTGCATGCCCATCCCCTGACACATTCCATCATGACAGACTAGTGCCACTCCTGGAAAATCAGCTCATCTCTGTGGTAAGTTTCTGAGGTGTTCTTGGTTTACATGATGCTTTTTGTGTGTGTGGTAGAAGTGGGATTTGAACTGGGGACTTCACGCTTGCAAAGCAGGCACCCTACCACTTGAGCCACAGTGTTCTTGGCTATAGACATTCTGAGCCAGCTCTTCCAGAGCACAGAAGTTGGTCCTTCTTGTCCTTCTGTGTCTGTTTACCAGCTTTCTCATCATCTGTGCATCTTCAAATAAAGGCCCAACTGTGGTCATTGCCCCTGGAAAATGCTTGCTTGGCTCCATGTTGGGCATTACCTTTGGCTAGATTATATATTTTAAGCCATGCAACATGCTTCTCATTCTTTCATGTTTTGCTTCTTTTTCAGTTTATATTTTTGGGTTCAGTCATTAAATTTTTTTCATTTATTTCTATGAGATGGTTTAGCATAGCACAATCTAAATTAATGTGCTAGAGGTGTGGCTAAGTGGTAGAGTGCCTGCCTAACAAGCACGAGGCCCTGAGTTCAAACCCCAGTGCAGCCCAAAAACTAATTATTTAACTATGCAATTTATTTTCTTATACTAATTGGCCTTTTTAAAAATTGAGACAGAATCTCACTATGCAGCCCAAACTGGCTTTGAGCTCACTGTAGCCTCCAGTCCTGAGATTACAGGAGTGTGGCACCATGCTTGTCTCTAATGGGTCTTTAAGTTGTGGTACCAGAATGGAAACACAATGCATTTTCACTGGTTAAACTTGGGTCAGTGTTTAGAGTCATTTCTCTTTCAGCACTCAAAAAATGTTGTCTTACTTCCTTCTGCCCTCCATAGTTTCTGATAAGAAAACCACGGTCATTCAAAAACTTTGTGTCCTAAAATACGACACATCTATTATTTTAGAGTTCTGCAGGTCATAAGTCCAACACAGTTCTCACTGGCTAAAACCAAGGTATTGGCAGTGTAAGAATTAGCTTAGGTTGGGTCTTTTCTGTCAAAAGATTTAATCAGTAACCACTGCTGATACAAATGTTAGTCTCACTAATTTATTTCCCATATGCTTCATGGGCTTTACTTAACCTGATAAAAGTTTCTATTAAGAAAAAAGGGTTGTTTTCCTCAGCCAGGCAAATTCCTGTTTCCACTAAATGCCCTGATTCCAGAGCTGATATCCTAAAACAGCTATTGTTTCCCCGAACTTTTAAACTTCTTTGTCTCCAAAGGCCCTTTCCCCAACCTGTCCCCTTTCCAATTAGCCAACTGCATAGACTGTAAACCCAAAACTTGCCAAATCCAGGCAAGGGGAATTAGAGATAAAACCAGAGTAGACTTCTCACCCAGTGTGCTTGCTTCCCAGACTTTGTTGGGTGCACACTCTTCTGCAGAAGTAAACTTTGCCTTGCCTATTGACTTCTGAGTTGTGTTGTCTCTCTCATGATACCCAAATATCTTAACAATATTTCTAATAGCAGTGATGTGTTCCTCTTCAGTGGTTCAAAGGAACAACGTGTTTTCTTGCTTTTCCAGGTTGTAGGAGCCATGCACATTCCTTAGCATGTGGCCCCTTACTCCTTGTCCAAAGTCAGAAACTGCATTTCTCTGAACCCTTCTTCTGTAGACACATCTCCCACTGACCATAGCCAGGGAAGGTTTTCCACTCTAAAAGGTCACATATTAGATTGGGCCTGTGGACAATCTAGTATGATCTCCCCAACTCAAAATCCTGAATCACACCTGAAAAGTCCATTTTGCCACATAAAATGCCATATTCACAGGTTCTGGGGATCAAAATGTGGACATTATTCTGTCTGCCACAGCTGGCAATTAATTTTCTAAGGCTCCTGTGGTGGAAATTTTCTTAACTGTACTTCCATTTTTTCAGGCAATTGGAAAGTTCTTCATTAAGATGAAAATTCGACTGCAATTTGTCAGATTAATCAGTTCTTTAGGAAAAAATAGATTATAGATTACATTTATTTTTTAAAAGTCACTCTTAAACTCAAGTCATTTCAGTGAAAATCAACATAAGCAATGTTCTAATGATACTGAGACAAATTTGTAACTGAGTTATGTTTTCTGCTTAAGCTTCCCAACTTAACAATTTTAATATAAAACTATAGTATATTTTTAGTCTTCTAGCTTTTTTCCTACTGTTCCAAGTTTTCCTTTGCAAAAAAAAATCATTTATTTTCCATTTTGAGAACTTCTTTTAGTCATCCTTTAAGGGTAGATCTGCTGGCAATGAATTATTTTAGTTTTTTTGTTGGCATTTCCATGTCTTAGTTGACAGTTATTGTCAGCATTTGAAAAATGTTCCACTTCCTTCTGGACTCCATGGTTTCTAATGAGAAGTCTGCTGTTATCCAATTGTTTTTCTGTGTTTCTCCCTTGCTGTTCAGTTCTCAGAAGTTGTTTATGATAATGATGATGCATGGGAGACTGATCTCAGGGCCTCACCTGCTAGTGCTCTAGCACTTGAGCTATACCAAACCCTTTTTTTTTTTTTGAGATAGTATCTCCCTAACTTTGCCTGGCCTCAGACTCATGATCCTCCTTCATCCTCTTCCTCCTCACAAGCAGGTACTACTCCACCTGCCTGGGAATTTTAACTTAGATTTCTTTGATTTTAGCCTTCTGGATATTTTTCTTAACTTCTAGAATCTGTAGATTTATGTCTGTTACCAAATTTTGAGACATTTTTGAGTATTAGGTCTTATATACATCTTGTGTTTTTGCATGTTTTAACTCTGACATCATTCTGGTCCCCATGAGGTTATTGCTAGGTGGGAGTGGAAGTTCAAGTTTCTCACTCAACCTCTATTGACAGCTCTGGAGAAAGATAGCTCCTTGTTAGTGGAGGGCAGCAGGAGAATTTCAGGTTCCCTGTGTCAGGAAGGCAGGGATGGGGAAGGGAGATAATCAGTACTACAAGGAGACAAAGAAAAAATGGGGTTTGGGAATGTTACCTGGAGACCAGAGAAGGGTCACCTTACCCCAGAGGTTAAAGCAACCAATGACATACATGTGATTATGTATAGGACAAGCTGTACCCCCCATGTCTGTAACCTGCTCTAAATGGTATATAAGGAAAGCCCCCCTTTGTTCTCAGGGCTCAGCCTTTGGACTCGAGTCCACTGAGTCAATGCCAGCCTGCTTCATAAACTTGCTTCCCAAAAGCTTTGGTGCCTCTCTGTCTCTGTCTGAGCCCTCCTGCAACATTTCTGGGGGCTACTCTTGGACTCAGAGGGTGGTGTGTTCACCTCATTGCTGGCTCAGTGTCCTGGCCCACCAGGAGGGGCACCCCTGACAAGTGCCATGGGAACATGTTGATCCAAGGGGAGGGAGCCCCTCTCCCATCAATCCAAGGAGGCGAGTTCCAGCTGCACAGAGGAACCTGGAAAGGCTCAGAACTAACTTGGGAGCCCTGCTCATCAGACTGGTAAGAACCTGGGTTCAAATTCAGGCCTGCCTCAGGAGGCAGAAGGGGAGTCTGATCAACTCCCAAAGACACCTGAGTAACCCTCTTTTTGGTGTGAAACCATCTTCTAGGTTCAGGGAGGGAAAGTTGGGAGTAAGGGTGGAAGTACTGTGTTGTGTGGGAGTGTGTGAAAGTGCGAGCCTGAGATGTAGCCTGGTTACAAAGTGAGTGCAGAGTCCCAGTCCACAGGTCAGTGATGAATTCATATAGTCTGGAGTGAGCCCTAACAAGGCCTCCAGTCTGGGGCTTATACAAACTCACTATAGCCAAGAGACACCTAAATCCCTGCAAGGACAGTGGCCAGAGACAAAAAAAGCAAGTGGTGTTATTTGGCCAAGAGTGCCACCCCAGGTGCAAAGTGTTGGAGGAACTCCTTTTGAAAACCTGATTGTGGACTTTACTGAGATGCCATGGTCCAGAGGATGTACATATTTGCTGGTGCACCTTCTCAGGATGTGTGGAAGCCTTCCCCACTTGGACTGAGAAAGCCTGAGATGTGGCCAGGTGCCTGTTAAAAGAAATCATCCGTTGATTCAGAATGCTTGTGTCTATTGGATCAGACAATAGGCTGGTCTTTGTGGCTGAGGTGGTACAGTTGATGGCTAAAGGATTAGGAATAACTTGGAAGCTACACATGGCATGGCCTATCACCCCCAGAGTTCAGGGAAAGTAGAATGTATGAATAGGAATTTAAAACTGCAATTGGGAAAACTATGCCAGGAGACCCACCTATAATCAGATCAATTACTGCCCATAGCCTTGCTGAGGATTAGGTCAAGTCCCACCAAATGGGTGGGTCTCTCCCTTTTTGAAATTCGTTTTGGGCATCCACCCCAAAAAAGGGCCTGTGAGGGGACCTTAGGGAAATAGGTAACCTCACCCTGAGACAGCAGATACAGGCCCTTGGGTTGTATCTCCCAAAAATCAATGACTGGGTAAGAGAGACTCCCCATTAGCCTGACAGTTCCCATGAACCCTTATAAACCAGGGGATGCTGTTTGGATAAAGGAATGTTCAACCACTAAAGCCCCACTGGAAGGGCCATTTTCTTGTTGTTTTGTCCACCCCCACCACAGTTAAAGTAGCAGAGATCATTCCCTAGATCCACACAGCCGAGTGAAGCCAGCTTCCCTCGAATGGGAGTGCATCCCTGACCCAGCCTCACTGTGCAAGATCACTCTTTGGAATGCCTGCGCCTTCCCCAACAGGACCCTGCTTCCTAGGAGACAACAGGAGACCATAAATGATGAGACATCAGCCCTGCTTTAGTCACTCCAGAAGCTGTCTAGTCTATGTATGGCAGAAGTTTGAGGAGTCCCCCATCTCACCTTTGAGGATGAGTCCATTCTTATTCTCCTTACTAATCTCTACCTGGGGACCCCCAGGCTTTGGACTGTGACTCATGTAGGCACACTACCCAAGCAGGAAGAGCAGTTACCAAAACTCTGGTTTTCCATACTTATATTCCTATTTAGGCACCATTGTTGGGTCATGCACTTACAACCAGACCATCTACTCAGTGTGCTTTCATGATGGTCAGTATATCTGTTTTAACCCCATCTGTGGCCCTCAGGTACAATGACTAGAGGTCCGAAGCTTGACCAGCTCTGGGAAGTTCATTAACTGCACCTGGGTTGTTAATGACCCCAAAAAACCTGTGTCCACATACTTTGATGTGTGTGCCGCAATAGCTGAAAACACTGGGCCTTGGGGCAACTGTGGAGACTAGCCTGGAAACGGACCTACAGGTTAAATGAAAGTATATATGCCTAAAAGATGACAGTGGGATATCGGGTTGTGTGTACTATAAACAACTCTACTGCTCTTATTGGGGTTGTGAAAGGTAGGCAACTTGGTTAAAAGGGGAGATCCATATCTCATATGGAACTGAGCTCTTTTACAAAAAAGGGAAGCAATCCCCAACTGTACTCTTGGTGCCTGTAGCCATGTAAATTTCACTATTTTCAACCTCAATGAAACAGACTGGAAAGTTGGGGAAAAGTCTGACATTTTAATCTGTAAAAAGGAAACAGACCCTAGTACTTTGCTGCATTTTCAACTCATCATGATCACTCATGAGAGCTCCTCATACCAGGTCTTTCACTCCTTTTATGAGGAAATACAAAGTGAGTTTCCCATCTCGGTTCAAACCAAAAACTGTTCCTCTCACTAGCTGAGTCCATAGCACAAACTCTGAATGTAACTTCATGTCATGTATGTGGGGGAATGAATATGAGAGAACATTGGCCGTGGAAGGCAAAAGAGCTAAACCCACAAGAGCCCTTTAGTAAAACCACTCTCCCTAGCCTCAGGGAGAGCATTTGGCTCCTAAAAACCTCTATTATTGGGAATTACTGTATCTCCCATCCAAAAGGCCATTCTCCACCCCAGTAGGGGACTTGATCTGTTTGGGACAAAAGTTTTACAATGATGTTCTCAGGACACTCAGTGGTGGGGGGCTCCCAGCCACATGGAGCCCCAACCTCACCTGCTGGCTAATAGCCTGGAATAATCTAACCACAGGCATAGAGTGGTGGTCGCCTAAGGGGCTATATTGGATCTAGGGGAATGAGCTTATGCACTCTTTCCCAACCACTGCTTTGGATCCTGTGTGCTGGGCAACATCTGAATTCTTTCTTCTTGCTCCCCCTCAGACAAGGCAAAAAATTAGGAGTCTCCATATATTAGGAAAGGATAAACAGGAAAAAGTGAGATGCCCTACAAATAGGGGACTGGAAGTATGATGAATGGCCTCCAGAGTGGATCATTCAACGTTATGGTCCCGCTATGTGGGCAGAAGATGGCTCCTGGGGCTATCACACCCCAATCTATATGCTCAACCGCATTATCTGCCTTCAGGCAGTGGCTGAAATTGTAACTAATGAAACAGCTAAAGCCCTCAACATATTAGCCAAACAACAAACAAACAAAAAAAAGCAATGCCATCTACCAAAACTATTTGGCTTTGGACTATTTGCTAGTCTTGATGGGTGGTGTATGTGGGAAGTTCAATCTGAGTAACTGCTGTTTACAGATTAATGATGAGGGAGAGGTAATTGAAGAGATTACAGACAAGAAGAAAAAGTTTGCCCATATCCCTGTAGAGACTTGGAAGGGATGGAGCCCCAGTGACCTATTCAGGGGCTGGTTCTCAAAACTAGGTGTGTTCAAGACCTTAAAAGACACAATGTTCCTTGTCTTAGGGACATGCTTGATATTACCCTGCCTAATCCCCCTGATACTGCAGTCCCTCAGAACCATTATGGAAGCCACTATAGAAAGAAAGACAGCTGCTCATGTAATGATGCTATGGAAATATAAATATCTAGATCCAGATGATGCGCTTTAACCCAGAAGTGAGTCTGAGCATCAAAGGGAGGAATGTGGCAGAAAGGCAAACAAGGGGAAGGGAGATTAATGAGTGCTACAGGGAAACAAAGGAAAACCGGGGTTGGGGGTTGTTACCTGGAGACCAGAGAAGGGTCATCTCGCCCCTAAGGTTAGAACAGCCAATGAAATAACATGTGATTATGTATGGGACAAGCTGTATCCCCCCATTTCTGTAACCTGCTCTACATAGTATAAAAGGAAAGCCCCCTTTGTTCTTGGGGCTCAGCCTTTGGACTCAAGTTCACTGAGTTGCTACTGGCCTACTTAATAAACTTGCTTCCCAAAAGCTTTGTGCCCTTTCTATTTCTGTCTGAGCCCTCCTGCAACATCCCTGACACACCACCACTAATAAAACTTTTGGCTTGCCACATGGGCTCTACTGATGCTGTGTGTTCAGAGGCTCAATGTAGGAAAAAAATGGCTCACATGACTTGCTATTCAAGGTGGGAAAATCCACATCAACATGCCCTATTCACTAAAAATAGTGAACTCTGCATACAGAGCACAAATGAGCCAAGGGAACACTTAGAATAGAAACAGACCTTAGAGGTCCTGTGCAATATGCTCCAAGAAGATTGCAAGTAAGCAAGAAGCAAACAAGACAAAGAAGTCAAATCCTGGAAACTTCGCACCCTTCCTCATTGGCCTTAAGTAAACTGTTGAGATCGCATGCACTGCTTGCAAATAAAAGGACTGTGCAGACTGTGGTCAGGGCTGTGATTGCTTGATTAACTACAGCCCTGCCTGGTCACTCAGTTCACTTGCTTCTGTGTCTGAGTATTCATTCAAGATTGCACCAGCTCAATATCCCCAGATTTAAATGAAAGTCCCAGTTCCCCATACTGCCTTTTCTGGCACCCCCTCACTGGGGCAAATGGGACACTTATTACAATTATGTGAGGGTAGAAGTCTAGATTCCCCACTCAGCCTTTGCTGATGGAGATAGGGTAGGATTGCCAATGTTTTCCCTGTGGTGTTTGACTGGAGTTGAGTAGTTTTTGTATTAAAACTTTTCTTTTTAATACACATATCTCTATTCTTTGGCCTTTGGCCAGAGAGAGCAGGTTTTCTTTTCTTTTTTTTTTTTTTTCTGAACCTACTGGCATTTCAGGTTGCAAGTTTCTTGAATATCTAGACCAGCAATATATTAGGCAAAAAGCAAACCCAAGAAACTCACCATGCTTTTCCTCAGGTTCCATTAGCTTACATGCTTTCTGTCCAACTTATCTTTGTTTCATACATCAAGAGTTTTTAGCTATGCTTAGTGGGAGGTGTAAGTAGAAATGTGTCTTATTACTTTTCATTCCATTACCAGGTCATCTTTACTTATGAAAAATATCTTGATGGGTATAAATTGATAGGCTGACAGTCTATGTTGCTCCATTGTCTTCAGTTATATTTTTCTGATGAGAAGTAATTATCATTGTTTTCAGATACAAACATATCTTTATTCTTGTTTTTAAGGTTTCTCTTTATTAATGGTTTGTAGCAATGTGATTTTGATGTGCTTTGCTGTGAGTTTCATGCCTTTTTGTTGTTCGGAGGTACTAGAGGTTTGAACTCGGGGCCTCAAGCTTGCTAGGCATGGACTCTATCACTTGAGCCATTATGCCAGCCCTTTTTTGCTTTAGGTATTTTTTTAATAGGGTCTCATGTTTATGCCTAGGTGTGCCTGGATTGTGATCCTCTTTTTGTTTTCCACCTAGCTGGGATGACAGGCATGCTCCACCATACCCAGCTTTTATTGATTGAGATGAGAGTCTCACAAACTTTTTTTTTTTTTTTGCCAAGGCTGTCCTCTTGGTGATCCTCCATCTCTGCCTCTCACATAGCTAAGATTATAGGCATGAGCCACTACACCTGGCTTCTTTGTGCCTTCATTGAGCTGCTTGGATTTATGAGTTTATCATTTCTAGCAAATATTGAAAATATTTATCCATTTTTTCCCAATGTTATTCTACTCCATCTCCTTTCTCATTGCACACAGTTAAGCTACTTGACACTGTCTCATAACTTACTGGTGCTCTGTTCACTTTCACTTTTTCTTCTTTTTTCTGTGTTTTATTTGTGGTAGTTCTTATTGCTGTATCTTTAAATTCACTAATATTTGCCTTTGCAGTATGCAATCTGCTCTTCATCTTGTCCAATATATTTTTCATTTCACATATTATATTTGTGACCTTCAGAAGTTCAATTTCCCTCTTGCATTTCCTTTCTGATAGTTTGATGGTCACCTGGTCATACCTTCCCTAAAGATGATCCACTTCTACTGATTCTTCAGGCTCCAAAGTCCAGTTCTGCACTCTGTTCAGTTTCTCTGAGCTTTTTATTTCCTGCAGATCCCCATCTGGAAGGACTGTCCCTGTGTGGGCCTTGTGCACAAAGCATCAGAGAGGTCTTATTAAGTGCAGTGCACACAGAGTAGGAATGGGTTAGAGGGGAGATGGTTCCATTGTTGAGGAAGCAACTGTGGAATCCTTGAGGATTCTGTTTCACCAGCTGTGCAGACTACAGTCTTTGGATTAAAACCATGGAACTGTGGTGTGGGGGACAACTTATCTTTTCCTTCAAAGAAATGAATTATATGCACAACCCAAGTAATCCACTTTACAACAACTGCCTGTTATGCTTGCTTAACACACAGCTTCCCAGAATGTTAAACGTTATCCTTGCCCTTTACCTCACCTATAGTTAACAGAGAGAAACCGTGAACCCTGACTCCTACCAATAGCAGAAGTGGGCAGTGTTGTGTCAGAGATAAAAACCTGAGAGGATTTCCTGCTTGGTGTGCTTGCTTGTCAGACCTATGTCAGTTGCACACCCTTCTGCAGAAGGAAAACTGTTGCCTTGCTGATTGACTCCTGAGTCTTATTCATTAATCCAGAGATTTTTCCAACATGCAGCAAAGGAAATAATGTAAGACCCCAACTCAAATTAACCTGATCTACTCCATTTTGTAAAAGACTTCCTCTTGTCTGCCAGAAAGTCTATTTTACTTTGTGTTGCAGAAATTGTTTTTCTGAACTCGAGCAGAATCCTAATTTCATCTTGTTGAGAGCATATTCTGACCACATGATGTCATAGAAAAGATTATACAAACAGCTGCCTTGGCAAAACATTGAGAAACTGACCACCCCAGCCACTTCCAGGAAGGTAACTAACCCCCAAAACAAGCCATAGCAGTATATTCCTTCCACATCTTAAATGCTTATAAACTCCATCCCTAACCTCATTCTGGGCCCATACTTCTCCTGCTATCCAGCCCCTTCTTCCCTTGGAAAATGAATAAAACTTTGCTTCTGCCTCAATTCCTGTTTTTCTGTGAAATCTTTCACACCTTGAATATTGGCCTCACAGACTGGGACCTAACATGTATCATTATTTTTGGTGAGCCAAAAAAGGAAGCTCTGGCTCAAAGACCCAAAAATTATAAGGAGGGCATTGATTTTTTTTCCTTAAACAAACTGAATGCAAGCGAAACAAAAACTTGGACACCCAACAACTCTCCTGGCATCTGAGGTTTTAACTTCATTAAAGGAGGCCTGCCTGTTCTCTCAGTGGCTTTTGCTTAGTTGCACAGAAATGTTCCAAGGCAAAAGTTGTGTCATCCTCTTTGTGTCAGTAGTACCCAGTGCTAGCTCTTGACACTCATGACCTCTCAACACAAAATAACCTTAAATGTCATTGAATTTTTTGGGACACCCAAAGTGTCAATAAACAGCCCAATCCCACCCATGTAGAAAAAGGGGGCGGGGCGGTCAGGCGCTAAGGATTGTGGACGCTGTAGTCCCGCAGGTTGCGCATGCCCACTGGCCTCCCCGGAGGCCGGCGGTGCCGAACCCGCGCCATTGCTGGAAGCGTTCCCGCCCTGCTCTGTGAGGGCTCTCAGTTGTCCTCAGTGCGGACGCCAGGTATTCGTTGTCCGGGGCGTCAGGGCGGGGCCGTTCTCCGCAGAGCCGGGTTCTTGCGCGGACCCGCCCACTCCCGAGAGGCTTCTGGGGCCGGGCGTCCCTCGAGGGGCTGGACGCGGGGACCTCCGTGCACCGCGGTGGGGACCCGGGTTTCGGTTCTCCCAGGGCGGCCAGCCCCTGGTGGGCCTCCCCGCTCTTTCCGTCTTCATCGCGGCTGCAGTCGGGGGGGAAAAGGGCCAGCCCCCCTGGTGCTTAACGGGGCTTCTCATCATGACCACCGCCAAGCTGCCTTTTCCTTGCGGCTGGCCCATTTTGAGGCGTTTCACACCATCGCCTTTAAGTCACTTGTCACTCCCTGACAGGACAGTGGGATCGTTGCCTTGGTCGGGAATGCTGGACTGGTCCGGGGCGCCGATGTTCTCCTCTATTTGTAAATAACTACGCTGGCTTGGGACCAGACGTGAAGATAAGATGCTCTTTGGGGCCCTTCATAATTCTGCAGTGCTTGGAAAAGGCAGAGTTTGGGTGAAGTCACAACATCCAGAAAGAAAAAAAAAAAAAAAAAAAAGAGGGAAATTGTGACTGGAGAAATAGAGGCCTAGATGTCTTGTGCATGTCAAAGGGTGAAGGAGAAACTGGCTGGCTTCCCTCATTTGCTAACCGATTTCTCGTGCTTGCCAGACTTGCCTGGAGTCACGTTGCTGTAGTAGCCAAATCAAGGGTAGATCCTGGAGGTGTACTGCCATTTTGCGATTTTATTCCTATACCAAATTACACTTAAATATAGATACTTTGTATCGTCGACTTGGAAAGTATAGAAAAATCGAAGTTAGCATCACAGGCGCAGGTGTCACACACCTCAGTGTAACTGAGTTTTGGCTTCCTTATCTTGCAGGGTTTTTTCCCCTATGCATATATGTTTACAAATTAATTATATTCAATTAATTTGAATATATAACTACAAATTAATATATTCGGTTTTAATTAGCACTTTTTTTTTTCCAGTACTGAGGTTTGAACTCACCTCACACTTGCTAGGCAGGCGCTCTACCTACAAGCCTTTTTTTGTGTTGGATATTTTTGAGATAGGCTCTCTTGAACCGTTTGCCGGGGCTGGCTTCCAACTGCGATTCTCCTGATCGCTGCCTTCTAAGTAGCTAGAATTACAGGCCTGAGCCCAACTATCACATATTTTCTTGATTTAACAAAACTCTGATCTCACCTGTTTTCCTAATAAGTTTTTTTTTTTTTTCCTTTCTTTCATGACAGTTCACTCCGTTAGGAAGTTACTCCGGCAGCTTTAATGAGTCCAAATAACAGTGGTTTAAAGAAGAAATGTAATTTCTTTCTCATCCAATAGACTGAGCTGATAGGTGGCTGACAGTGATGGGGTGTGCAGGAATCCATTAGGTCACCCAAGTCATTCCATATTTTTGCCCTAGGGGGCATTTTCCTCTCTATGCTGGAAGCTAGTTCACTCCATTCTAGACCATTGGAAGGAGAGAGGAAGGGGTGGAGAGCAAGCAGCATCCTTTTGAAGATGTAACCTGGAAGCTGAATACATCTCCCTTATGCAGGTCTCATTTGCTATAATTTGGTGATATGACCACACCTGGCTTCCAAGAAGGCTGGGGAATCTTTCTAGCTGGGTAGCTTGTGTCTAGGTAAGACAAGTCTCTCAGGTAGAAGGGGGGACTTGGTATTGCAAGGTGATTAACTTTGGCCTCTTAAGATTTATGGTGTTTGAGTTAGTTTTAGAAAACACTTAACCAAAAATTGTGCTTTGGGAAATTTAATTTTTATTGGCAGTTTTAAAGTATTTGCCTATTATAGCTCCATTCTATTTCTCTTTTTGGTTTACTGACATTTTTTTCTGTTTGACTGGTTAGTGACTTGTATATTTCATTATTCAGAGAATCAGCTCCTGGCTTTGCCAGCTGTTTTGCTTGTTTTCTTACTCATTAAATTTCTTCTTTTAACTTTCCTTATGGCTTGCCTTTTCATCTTTAGTTGAATGCTTAATATTTTCATTGTTTTTAATTTTTTTACTTGAAAGTCTTTAGGGATATATATATATATATATATATATATATATATATATATATATATATATATATATATATATATATGTATTGAATCTCCTTAAAGCTCTGGCAGCAATTCAGACATTTTAATCTATTTTCTAACTCGCTAGCATTTTATATTTTAAAGTTTTCTCTTTGACTTCATAGCTACTAAGGAAGTCCTATGTTAATTTCCAGATGACAACTTTTTTCCCCCCCACATACTTTTGTTTACATTTGTAATTCTACTGCATCATGGTTAGAGAATGTTGTCTATCCAACTACTTCTTAACCAATGATAGAAAAGCAGAGTTAATGCCAGGCACACCTGAAAGAGCTCTGTCACCCTGTTTCTCCACAGTATAAAATCTTTGTTGGGCATGTTTTTTCAATGTAAAATCCTACTGGGCTGGGATGTAGCCCAGTGCCTGCCTAGCATATACAAGACCTTGAGTTTGACCTCCAGGATTGCAAAACCAAACAAAAAAATGAAAAATAAACAAAAACTACTGCTTAATGCTTTGTATGTTGAATTTCACTTTCTCTTCCATTATTATTATCATCCCTGCTTCCTTTTTATTTGTGTTCGCCTGATACGGAAAACATAGGTAAAAATCTGTCTGAATATGAGATTGGGAGAAGGCATGTTAAAGTTTCTAATATTTAAATTTTGAAATTGCAGTGTTCTCTTTATATGAAGCTGAGGTCTCTGAAAATTTTAGGAAATTCACTCTTCACAGAAAAAAAGATTCTTAGAATATTTCATTGTTAGATAAGTAGGTGACTATGGCAAAGAAAAATTGAATTATTTTCTTTCACTTCACACTAGAAGTTGATTTAGTGGGAAAGTTGTGGGCTTTGGAATTAAATTGACGTGGAGTCATGTATATGTATGACCCTGGGTAAGTAGTTTGAATTTTCTAGGCTTCAATTTTTTCATGTGTGGAATGGGAATATAATCCTCATTGGCTTGATGTGAAAATTAATGAGAAAGTACTTTAAAAGTTCCTGTCCAATGTCTGGCCTGCTAGCTGTGACTACACTTAATAGTGTTAACATCTTAAGATCTCTAGGAACAAGGAACTTTGTTGCTTTATCTTAGGGTTCAATTTATGTTCACTTAGAGAGATCATGCTAACTTGTACATAAAAATTCCAGCTTAATGAGTCTGAAATTCCCAGGGCAGTATCGGTTTTCATGACTCAGTTCTCTTCCTCAGGCATGTCTTTGCGGGACTCCACTCTTTCCAGAGAGGGGAGCACAGAGGCAGAGATTATGGCTGCTGTGTTTTTTTCAGTTGGACCTCTGGTAAGTCAGGGTCTCCTTTCTTGTCTGACCTCCTGTATTGGTTGAGAGCATGTCTGCTTTCCCTGACATCTATAACTTTTTTACCTCATCCACATTCTTTCTGGGGACAGAACCAAATTGTTTGTCTCATGAAAATTGGGTTCATTGCTGTACTTATTGAACCAAATATCAGGAAATCTGACCTTTCCAAAAACATTTGGGCTATTTTTAGATATGATGGCCAGTCTTGAAAATTTACTTTTGAGGTTAAATTTGTATCATCCCCAGGAAATTTCAGTTATTTGTGAGATAGTGGAATGGTATATTTTTCAGTTGGGTAGGAAATTTTACAGAAGATACACACACACACACACACACACACACACAACTAACTCATGGGGACCATACCCCCTTTTACCATCTCTCAGTGATTTCCTGTTTTCTACCCATTAAGAAGTAGTCAAGCTTAGAAGATGATGTGGAGAGAAAGGTAAGTTTCAGACACAGTGCTTGACTAGAGGGAGCTTAGAGTCTCATTGAGAGTAAAGCATTTGAAAAGAGTAGTTATGTAATTTGTTCAGGTGAATTAGAATGGTAGTTGCTTAGCAGTATGATAAGAGATGGGTGCTAGGTAAGGAAAGAAATGGGACATAGTGTTACCTCAGTTAGTCATGGAAACTCAGTCATGAGAATGGTTAGAGTGCTCAGTTACTGTACTCAGTTACTGGTACTTAGTTACAAATGGGATTTAAATTGTCTTAAAGTATTTGTGAAGATGCTTCAAGTGACAGGGAGTTAAAAGGGCAAGGTTCTGAGGCAAAGGACAGTGGGTGAGCTGGTGATTCAAGTTGGAAAGTTGTAACACAGGTCTGGAAATTAATGTTTCCCTAAAGACATTTTTTTGTGTGTGTGGTACTGGGGCTTGAACTCAGGGCCTTCACCTTGAGCTACTCCACCAGCCCTATTTTTGTGAAGAGTTTTTCGAGATAGGGTCTCAAGGAACTATTTGCCTGACTTGTATTTGAACCATGATCCTCCTGATCTCTGCCTCCTGAGTAGCTAGGATTACAGGAATGAGCCACAGTGCCCAGCTCCCCTAAAGACATTTAAGAGTAAGTGTGGGTTGTGGGTGTGTTTTGCCATACTGGGGTTTGAACCCAGAACCTTGTACTTGCTGGCCAAGTACTCTACCAATGGAGCCATACTTCCACCCCTTTTTGTTTCAGATGGGGTCTTGGGCATTTTTGCCCAGGTCAGCCTTGGACTGTGATCCTCCTACTGATGGCTCCCATATAGCTGGGATTACAGGTGCACTCCACCATGAGATAGGGCCTTGCTAACTTACCCAGGCTGTTCTCAGACCGTGATCTTCCTGATCTCTGCCTCTCATGTAGATGGAATTACAAGTGTGAGCCACTGCACCCAGTCATGTTTTCTTAAGTGTGTTTGGGATGAGTACTAATGTAATGAAAACCATGTGTTGGTCCAGAAATTTTTTTAGGGGGGTAACAGGGGGTCAGTACTAGGGTTTGAACTCAGTTGCTAGACAGGTGCTCTACCACTTGAGTCACTCCACCAGCCCTGTTTTGTGTTGAGTATTTTCAAGATAGGGTCTCACAATTTGCCTGGGCTAGCTTCAAACCTCATTCCTCCTGATCTCTGCCTCCAGAGTAGCTAGCATTACAGGTGAGCCACTGGCACCCAGCTAAAGTTTAGGGATACAGGTTTGGGTTTTTTTATTTTTTCTGGCAGTACTGGGGTTTGAACTCAGGGCCTTATGCTTGCTAGGTAGGCACTCTACCACTTGAGCCACTCTGCCAGCCTTTAGCAGTGACTTTTCAAGGAGGAGATTAGGAAGAAAGTTAATACCAATACATATAATTTGTTACAGTAATGATCTGTAAGAACTAGTAGTAATTATTCTTTGTAACCAGACTATATAACTGTAAATAGTCCTTAAAAGATGCCTTTGAAAATAGAAATGCAAATGAAAATGTTTTATGTGATCAATAGATTCAGTTTGCCTCTTAGTTATAATGACATGTTCACACCTTTCCCTGTTATCAGAGTTTATATCATCCCTAATTTTCCGAAAGCTGAATGTTTGTAGTTTTTTTAGACAAGAACTTGAGAAGGGGGAACTAGGTTAATATTTCTCCAAATGAAATTTAAGCAAATACATTTATTATCCACAATTTTTTTTAAATAGCATAAAAATCTAAAATGGATAGGTACTCCTGAAAAGTATAGTAAAATTTCATGTCATTTATAAAAAATAAGAATCTTATCCTGTGTCCCTTCAGATTTCTGAAGTTATCCAGCCAGATGAAGATGTTCACCTTCATGCAGAAGAAGCAGAATTTGTGAAGGTAATGCCTGCATTGTGTAAGGGGGATGTCCCTAATTCTTCATCTCCCTGGTTCATTAGAAATTCACAGTGAATACTTGAGAGGTGTGGTGCCCAGAGCTGGTGGCATCCGTTTGGCAGATTTCCTTCCTTGTAGTGGTGGCAGCCCTAAATTTGACAGATGGCCACATCATCCTTGCTAGTGGTATAAAGTATCTTGTCATCACATAGCTTGCTCTTGATTTGTATAGTAAGACCCAATGTAATTAAAAATACCAGGAATGGCTTATGCCTGTAATCCTAGCCACTCAGGAGGCAGTGAGCAGGAGGATCGTGGTTCAAAGCCAGCCCAGCCCCAGGAAAATAGTTCATGAGGCCCTATCTAGAAAACACCCATTACAAAAAAAGGGCTGGCCAAATAGTAAGTATGAGGCCCAGAGTTCAATCCCTTGTACCTTAAGAAAAATGAAATAAAGCAAAAGGTAAATTTATCATATTAGACCATTGTTTAACAAACTTTTCTAATATGATAGGTTTGACTTACTATTTACTATTGATTGATAGTCAATATTTAACCCCTTGCAGATTATTTTTACCTTGCAGATAAGGTAATACCCAAAGTTAAGGTTTTATTGTCCTAGCAAACATTAACCAGGTTTGTATCTAATTTCATAGTCTTATTGCATCATTTTATTGCACTCTGTCTTTCCAACCAGTTTTATGAAGGTGCTGACAAATTAGGGATTAATGACTTAAGTAAATCTTTGACATGTGTTCACTGTGCTTTTAGGAGAATGATGTTTTTACTTTTGAAACTTTTACTTTGAAAGTTGGTTTTATTCCAAAAATGTTTTGTGTAAAACTTGGTTTTTCTTTTTGTTTCTATGAAAAAATATATTCTGAGATTCAGTCTTACACATACTGTTTTTGAAATGTAGTTCTGGACTAATGATTCTTAAATTTGTCCTTTAATGATTTTTTACTTTAAAAATTGAGGTTAAAATACTGATAATTTTAGAATTCAAATCTTGAACCTTAAGAAAATGCCATATTTTTGACATGGTGAATTACTTTATGCTTTATTTTTCTTCTTCTAACAGAGGACATCCCTGGCTGTTTATTATGTCTCTCCCTTAAATTCTGAATCCTTTTTATAAGTACTGTACTTAGGTTTGTTTAATTTTGAATAAAATCAGTATCTTCATGGTTTTCAACAAGTCACTAATTTTATTTTATTCATTGGTTTTTACTCATGTTTATTTTGTTGTTGGGATAAGTATTGTTGACATTTTAAAATAGTTTTATTTTCCTAGCTTAGTTCTTTCAAAATAAGAAGGCTCAGTGCTAAACACTGTCCATTATTCACAGGTACATGTTTTTAGTTCAAACATCTAACAAAGAAACTTCTTTGATGAAGAACTTACATTTACATGATGATTAGAATCAGACCAGAAGGAACACATGAAGGAAAGAATATTGATATTTTTTGACTAATATATAAGACTGAGGTACATGCTAGTGAAGTCTCAAATTAAAGGAGTCATAAATAGTGAATTTCATAGTACCAGAATATAGGTTACAACTTTAGGTAGACATTTTCTTAACAATAAATAACTGGATAAGCATAGCCTCAAATGAAAAGATTTAAATAAGAAGGTTTTAAATAAAGTGAGATTTTCTTGATTTATTAGTGATGTAAGAATTACTGTAAGAATTTCTGTTCAAAGCCCAAACTTTCAGTGTCATTGGCTTATTGCAGTGAGGAATACCTCATACCAAAAGACAGAGGAGCTAGGGTTGCAATATCATTTTGAGAAAAGGTGGAGTTCAGGAGAAATTTTAATGAAATGTGTGATTTGATAGGCTTAAAGCAAAGTGGGCTCTGTATAAAGGAGTCAGCTCCATATCCAGAGTGAGCCCGGAGTTCTGTTGTCTTGGAAACAAAGTTAAGATAAATGTAAAATGTCACATTCAGAAATCTATTGTGCGAAGGTTTTCACCCAGGTGGGAAATCAAGAACGGTTCAGCATCAAAGTCACTTTCCTTCTTTCTGATACAATTTCAAACTAAAAGTTCTGACAATCTATTATTTTAGAAGACAGAGTTTCTTAGTAAGAAAGCAAAGACGGGGTCATTAGGACACTTTACAACTATAGCTGTGATCTGGGGAGAACCATTATTTCCTGTTAACTTTTCAGCTGGTTTTACCTATTTCTTGTTCCAATTTGACAAATGGGAAGGCAAAATTTTACTTTCTTAGTCTGAGCTAATTTTTACTTTCTCAAACTCTGTCAAGAAGAAAATTTCATATTAACCTGGCTCAATGATGTTTTCTCAGTGCCTCTAAGGTAAAGAATATAAGATGGGTTAGGGGAGTAGCTCAAGTGGAAGAGCATCTGCCTAGCAACCGTGAAGCCCTGAGTTCACAAAAAAAAAGAAAAGAATACAAGGCAATGTATTTTGGTTTCCATAGATAGTACACTTCCATTTTGGTTTCCTTCAATGTATTAGATGAACTAACTACTTTCTAAACTAAGAATTAGCAATTTGAGGGTATTGTGTATTTGGTTTCCAATTTTATTTTTCTATATTAAGAATAGAGTTGGTCTGGGATAGTATAGTTGAAACAAACAAGTGCCCTTCTAGCTGTCTGGAAATTTTTTGCAGTGAAAATAAAACTTTAATTTTAGAAATAATCTAAATTACCAAAAATATTTTAAAGACCATATTTTCCCCACTCTTCAAAGGAAAAACCATCAGAAAGTGAAGAAATAATCATAAACTTCAGAGGGTTTTGTCGTGTGAAGCATGAATGAAGTATTGCTTGTAGAATATGGAAGTATAAATAAAGCCTTGAAACATAACATAGTAGATTGCCAGGAATGTTGAGGGCATTTTGATATTGATGAAAGTGAATTCATTTATCCTTTACTCAGAAGCTGCTAGTATATGATCCTTTAATTCATTAGCAATTACAGAATGGTGATCTAATTCTTTCCTTCCTTCATCAGTTATAACTGGAATACTTCATAAAAAGAAACTTCCCCTCACCAACTATTTGATTACATTAGATCACTGTACAGACTATAGTTCCCATAGGAAAAGGAGGTCAAGGAGTTAATTTTTTTCTCTATTTATCACTTTCCATGCAGTAAAAAATTATCAGTGAGGGTTTTTTTTAATAGTTTATTATGTTAGATATTTTTTAATCCATTGCAGCTATTATCCTTATTGTCCCATCATTGGCCAGTGGGAACCTATTCAAGTTGTCTTCTGTATTTTAGACATGTCCCTAAGTAGTCCTTGATAACTTTCTTGCTTTTTAATGTGTCGTAATGTCCCAGGCCTGGTTCTTTTTAGTGGGAAGTAATATATAGAGGGCACAGTCTGGTTTGTATAATTCTACCTTATTGGTTATTGTTTCTAGGGATAAATGAAGGTAGTTAATATGCTTTTTTTTTCTTAAGCATAAAATAATTCATGAGTCTGTACTGAAACTTCCAATTTGAATTCAGAACTGTGGAGTTTTTAACCTAATCTCATCAATATTACTCTTACCATTTTTCTCCCATGACAAATTTATTAGGTTTTTTTTTTTTTGGTGGTGGTACTAGGATTTGAACTTTGGACTTCACACTTGCTAGGCAGGTGCTCAGGTGCTCTACCACTTGAGCCACACCTCCACACCTTCTGCCCTTTTTGCGCTGGTTATTTTGGAGATAGGTTCTTGCTTTTTGCCCAGTCTAGCCTAGACTATGATCTTCCTATTTTACTCTTCCCACCATAGCTGGGATGACAGGCATGAACCATCATGCTCAGCTTTTTCCATTGAGATAGGGTCTCATGAACTTTTTATTTTTGCCCTGGCTGGCCTGGAACCGGGATCCCCTCAATCTTAACCTCCCGCATAGCTTGAGGATGATAGGAGTGAGCCACCAGTGCCCAGATCAAATTTATTAGTTCTTAACGACACTAATAGACTAATTTGCTTTATTCAACACTCCACACACTATAGTTACAGAATAACATTTCAGTAAATAATCATATTTACTGAAGACATTTTATTTGTGCTTTTGTTTTACAACTCTTTTTCTACTTAGGGTATGTCTCACAGAGATACACAGAAAACTTAACTGGTTTTTTAAATTACTCAAAACTTGGATGAGTGTGTATGTTGTCAACCAGTTTTATTTTACTTTTAACTTATAGGAATCTTATAAAATATAAAGTATTTACGTGGTTCAAAAGCGAAATACACACAATAAGTGTATCTTCTATTTCAGTCCTTTCTACTCTGTTTCCTTCCCCCATAGGTAACCATTAATACCTTTTAGGACGGGGGGCATGGCTCAAGTGGTGGAGCACTTGTCTACCAAGCCCAGTATCCCAAGTTTAATACAAAGTATGGCCCCCCAGGAAAATGCTGCTAAAAGGAAAAATCCAAAAATACATTTGGGCCAGGCATGGTGGTACATGTCTATAGTCCCAGCTCCCTGGAAGGAAGAGATAAGAGAATCATGGTTCAAGGCCAGCCTTGGCAAAAAAAAAAAAAAAAGTAAGATTCTATTTCAAAAAGAAAGTGCTGCACTCAGTGGCTCAAGCCTATAATCCTAGCTACTCAGGGGCAGGGATTAGAGGATTGTAGTTCAAGGACAGCCCAGCATAAAGGTTCACAATATCCCATCTCAACCAATAAAAGCTGGGCATGGTGGTGAGTGCTGGTTAGCCCAGCTACTTAGGAAGCATAAATAAGAAGAGTGTGTAGTCCAGGCTGGCCCAGACACAAAGCAGGAGCCTATCAAAAATAATCAAGGCAAAAAGGGCTGGGGGGCGTGGCTCAAGTGGTAAAGTGCTTGCCTAGCAAGCTCAAGACCTTGAGTTCAACCCCCAGTACCACCAAAGAACAACAAGCCAAGCATAATAGTACGTACCTGTAATCCCAGCAGCCAGGAGGGCAGAGGTAGGAGGATCACAATCCAGGGTCAGCCTGGAGAAAAATGTGAGATCCTAACTAGAGCAAAAAGGGCTGTAGGTGTGGCTATATACCTACAAGAACATACCTACCTAGAACACTTCTCTAGCAAGTACAAACCCCAATACTGCCAAAAAAAAAACTTTTTTGATGGTTCATTGTCTCATTTCTTACAAATATATGTGTGTGTGTGTATATATTCTCCTATCTTGAGTAAAGAACTTCCCCAGAGTCCTGTGCTTTTCTTTTCTTTGTCAGAGATTGCTTAAGGTTTTCTCTCAATTGGAGCTGAAAGAAGATTGATTATAGATAAGCCAGCATTTTGAGGGAGAAAAGATGATTTGGGTGGAAACTACTAGCAGTTAATCAAGTATTTTAAAGACTTTCAAGGGAAGGAAGAAAACATGCTGTCTGATTCCAGGTAATGTGGTAGGACCAATATCTAGAATTTATAGAAAGCTAAATTTGAATTAATCTAGAAAGAATCCTACTCTCAGGTAGAGCTCTGAAGATAGAATTGACTTCCTTTTGTGGTTTTAAATTTCTTGTCATGTATTCTGGTTTTTCTGTTTCGTTTTGTGGTACTAGGGATTGAACCCAGGGCCTTGTGCATGCTAGGCAAACACTTAACCATTGAGCTACATCCCCAACCCCTTGTCATGTATTCTGTAAGGATCAAATGGGTTTGTCTACATAATCATTTCATGATTCTGATTTCTGGAGTTTTTCCCCATTCTGTATTAACTATTTGTCTAACAGTTACTCCCAGAGTGACCACATTGTATTTATTTTAGGAATCGGTGACATTTAAGGATGTGGCTATAGACTTTACATGGGAGGAGTGGAGGCTGATGGACCCTACACAGAGGAACCTACACAAGGATGTGATGCTAGAGAATTATAGGAATCTGGTCTCCCTGGGTAAGGATAAGTTTTCTTCAGCATTGATGGATTTGTCCAGTTGACCAAGTTTGCCAAGGATATAGAGTCTCTAAAGTTCTCTCCTGAATTTTGGTTCAGTTAAGCATCAAAATATCTTATCCTTATGGGCTCATTGTATTATGCTATTTCTTACTCTTAATTAAATGGTCTGCTCATTGTTGAGAAAGAAACACATGTTTCTTTGCAATCTTGGAGATTGTTGAGAGACACAGATTTCGGACCAAAGATTTTTCTGGTCACTTCCATAAATGGGAATTGTTATTGCCTCTAGAAAAAAAGGAATGAATATGTTCATTTTCTTTCTAAACTCAGATTATTCCCATCATCTGTTATCCCACCAGACCAGAACAACAGTGTTGGACTCCCTGGAGAGCCTTTGTAATTCTCTAGACTATCACTATACAATAGAATGATCTACTGTGATAGGGATGTTCTGTATCTGTGCTGTCCAATATGGCAGGTGCTCACCAGTCTAGCTTTTGGGCACTTGAAATTTGACTAGTCCATCTGAAGAACTGAATTTTAAATTTTACTTGATTTTAATTAGAGTTCAGATTTAAATAGCCAGTTGTGGCTATGGCAATTATATTGGGCTGTACAGCTCTAAAACTTCTTATGACCAAGGTAGACAGAAGGCTAAGAGCTGGGACTGAATTTGGCAATACTTCTTACTTGTAGCTCTAATGAATCCTATTTATTTTTTTCTGAACAGGGCTTGCAGTTTCCAAACCAGACATGATATCTCATATGGAAAATGGGAAAGGACCATGGGCGGTAGGGAGAGAAATTTCAAGAACACCCTATCCAAGTGAGTTAATCTGATCAGGAAATTGGGTTTATTTCAAGTAGTAGGTCATGGGGTAGCTATTCAATGAGCATATGAATTATTTGTGGTGGTACTTTTCTAAAGCTGCCGTAAAGGGAAAGACCCCCCACTGTTCCTCTCTCTCCCTGCTCATCCGTACTACCCTCTGTCTTCTCTCCCCCTTTGTTTTCCACTTTAGGTTCTGTTCCCTGTCCCATCCTACTCTGCTTTCTTGGGGACACAATTTTCACAATTATTCCTTCATTGCTTTATTCAAACATTCCTTTCAAAATAAATTCCTTTATTTTGACATATTCCTTTCAAATCTGTCCTTTGCAGTTAACCTGATGTTTTTCTCATTTATTTCACCATTACCTGATGTTTCTTTTGTTTTTCTGAAAATGCTTTCTTAAGGGTCACCACTGATTTCTTTTATGCTAATCCTGTTTGCTTGAGATGTAACATTCTTACCTAAAGTCTGCTGCACCTGCAAGGCTGCTGCACCTCAAGGGGGAACTTCTTCCCCTCCTTTAAGTTCTTAACTAATTGAGAATACAATAAGGAATCTGTTGAGAATCAGAATGCAGTATTCATATTAGTCAATATTTATTGTATGTTTATATGCTGCGAGTTATGTTAGGTACTAGGGGAACAACAGTGAATAAGATGGAACACATCCCTTCCCTTATGAACACTGAATTTCATCAAATAGCTAATTAGTAAGTACATACAGAAAAACAAACTAAACAGTGGTTGTAATACCTTTTAGTGATAAGGTAAACGGGGAGATATGGAAGAGTAACAGGATGAGGGTTAGGGTGTCTCCTTCAGATGAGACCCAAGGGGTGAGAAGAAGGCAGCCAGGGGAGAGAAGAGAAGCATCCCAGGCAAAGGGAACAGCAGTAAAGAACCTGATAGGAAAAAGCAAGCCTCTAATGTGAAAGCACAAGTGAAGCGGACTGGCATACAGTGAGACAAGAGGGTTAGCAGAAGCGGTCTAGGCAGGGCTCGGCAGGTGATGGTCAGGATTTTGTGCTGTAACACTAGGGAAGATTAGAAGATGGGTTAGACTAGTCACCTGGTGGTCAAGGCACTCCATGATGTAGCTGCCTGTTCTCTAAAATACAGGCAAGGTCATCAGCTGTGATATGCAGAATTCATCTTAGCCTGGAGGAATTCAAGCAGAATGTATTTAATTACAGCTTCTGTATCTTGAGTGCTCGCAGAACTATTCCTATTCCCTTTTTTTTTTATTTTGATTTAATGTAACAAGTTATGCTTACCTAGGAATTGGTTCGTTTAACCCAAAACTTAAATTTATTGACATAGTGTCCTCTGTTTATCCTTTGAATTTCTGTATAGTTCTGAAGTGATATCCACCTTTACATTCCTGATAACTGATTTTTTATTTTACTTTATTTTTTGGCAACATTGGAGTTTGAGCTCAGCTTTGCATATACTAGGCAGGCACTCTACTGCTTGAGCCTTTTCGCTGTTATTTTGGAGATAGTATCTAGCTTTTTGCTAGATCAAGATCGTCCTATTTAAGTTTCCTGCTGTTGGAGGAATGACAAGCACATGCCTTGTCTATAAGTTTCATTTCTATTTATTCTTGTGTTTGGAAGTTACATTTTACTCAGAAAAGGCAAGTAATTAGCTCACATATCTTTTGTTTTTCGTTTGGTCTTTTCTTTTTTGGCACTGGAATAGAACCCAGGGCCTCACACATGCTAGGCAAGCACTCTACCACTGAGCTACATCTCAGTGCCTTTTTGTTTTGATGGTACTATGGTTTTAATTTTGGGCCTCAGGCTTTCCAGGCACCTAGGTGCTCTACCACTTGAGCCATTCTGCCAGCTCAGCTCACATATCTTAATGAATTGTCTGCAAGTACATTTATTGAATAAAATTTCTAATTGCTAGTTAACATAATGACCTTTCTGAAACCCTAGGATTTTATAATTTGTAGAACACTTTATAGCAAATTTGTCTTTTTGACATTTTAAATTCATTATTCCTGAAGCCTAAATTGGTGTTAGAAATGTATTTTCTGTAATTTCAATTCTGACAACAAAACTTTCTGTCAGATATTGGCAATATAATTCCCTAGGACAATAGAAATCATGCTCAAACTAATTAAAACCAGGTAAAGGTGCAGAAAAGAATGATAAAAATCAGCAACATCATAAGAGAAAATTAATATAAAAGCATAATAACAGACAAAATTTATTGCCTAAACATGACTAAAAAATCAGACTCTCCACAAAAGGTTTTGATCCTGTCTGTTTTTAAGCATTTAGGCATAGGGGTCTACAAATGGATTCAAAGTTTTAAACAGCACAAAACTTATAAGAAGACATATCGCCTAGACAAACAGGTTGTGAGACTGCCCCTGTAGTAGAATTCTCTTTAATTTTTAACAAACAATAAGAAATTTTCTTAGAACCCATAAAAAGTTGCAGAAGCTACCTTTGATTAATAATTATCATTATCTGAAATATAAGTAGCTATAAATACTCATTTTTGACTAATTCATTATTCAACTTGCTCTTTTGAAAATCAGTATTTTCTTACATAAAGTTCTATTAAAAAGTATGTACAAAGACCTGAATAAACTACTTTGCCATGGAAATTTGAGCAGGAATGAGAACAAATAGAAGGAAAATATGGCTGGGGACAGGTGTCTGGTTTGTGGAATAAATGAGAAGTAAGGAAATAGTGACAGCTAATGAAGAATGCTCTCTAAAGAGGTTGGTTCTTAAGGGAAGGATAAAAGGAATAAATACTAGAGAGACTTACAGCCTAAAGAGTGCTTTGAACAATTTCTAATAAGGAAATATCTCATTGAATTTGCTACTTTGGTTTGCTCAACGCTACCTACAATTGTCTATTGTGAAGCAGTTAAATCCATATATTCATTATAAGCCCATTTTTCATTTTATTACCATGTTTGGTGAAATTTTTCCAATTTAGGAAATAGGACTTACTCAATTTTTCTCTTCCCTCCCTCAACCAGAGTTTGAGAGCAAACCTGCAATCAAGAATGCTAAATTAACAAAGGATATTTTTGAAGATTTATCAGAAGAGACTATTCTAAAGAAACTCACAGAAGATCATCTATGGGATTCCAGAATGGGAGGATTATGGAAATGGAGTGACAGGATGTTGAGGTTGCAAAATAGTCAGGAGAGTCATTTGAGTCAAAGAACAGTGACACACAGGAAAACCCTTACTGGTGAAAAAGACTTTAGATTTGGGTCTATTCTTTTTCCAGAACCAGGAATTATCACAGAAGAGACCCACAGCAAATGCCAAATACATGAGGAAATTTTCCAAGAGAATTTAAGTTTGATTACAGATGCCCATTTGAGGAGAATAATTTATAGGGATACAGAAAGCAACAAAACCATAAGGCAGACTTCAGAACTTACTTTGGGAAAAAAATCCAATAATAAAGAAAAACCCTATAAATGTAACACATGTGAAAAGGCCTTTCAATATAAGTCATTACTAATTCAACATCAGAGAACTCACACAAAGGAAAAACCCTATGAGTGCAATGAATGCGGGAAAATGTTTAGCCAACCCTCATATCTTAGTCAACATAAAAAAATTCACACTGGAGAAAAACCCTATAAATGTAATGAATGTGGAAAAGCCTTCATTGCTTCTTCATCACTCATGGTACATCAGAGAATTCATACTAAGGAAAAACCTTATCAGTGCAATGTCTGTGGAAAATCCTTTAGCCAATGTGCCCGCCTTAATCAGCACCAGAGAATTCAAACTGGAGAAAAACCCTATAAATGTAGCGAGTGTGGGAAAGCATTTAGTGATAAATCAAAACTTGCAAGACATCAGGAGACTCACAATGGTGAGAAGCCCTACAAATGTAATGACTGTGGGAAGTCTTTTAGGAATAAGTCGTACCTTAGTGTACATCAGAAGACCCACACTGAGGAGAAACCATACAAATGCAATGAGTGCGGGAAATCTTTCAAGAATACCACAATTTTTAATGTGCATCAGAGAATTCATACTGGAGAGAAACCCTTTAGGTGTAATGAATGTGGGAAAGCCTACAGAAGTAATTCAAGCCTGATTGTGCACATCAGAACTCATACTGGGGAAAAGCCCTATGAATGTCCTGAATGTGGGAAAGCATTCAACCGCATAGCAAATTTCACAGAACATCAGAGAATCCATACAGGAGAGAAGCCCTATAAATGTAATGAATGTGGGAAGGCGTTTATTAATTATTCATGCCTTACTGTACACCACAGAATGCATACAGGAGAGAAGCCTTATCAATGTAGTGAGTGTGGAAAGGCCTTCATGCGCTCTTCATCACTGATCATACATCAGCGCATTCACACTGAGGAGAAACCTTATCTATGTAACGAATGTGGGGAATCCTTCAGAATAAAGTCACATTTAACTGTACACCAGAGGATTCACACTGGGGAGAAGCCATACAAATGTGCTGACTGTGAGAGGGCATTCACCAAAATGGTAAATCTCAAGGAGCATCAGAAAATTCATACTGGAGTAAAACCCTATAAATGTCACGATTGTGGAAAGTCCTTCAGAACTAAGTCGTACCTTATTGTTCATCAAAGGACCCACACTGGAGAAAAACCATATAAATGTAACGAATGTGAGAAAGCTTTCACTAATACTTCACAGCTTACTGTGCATCAAAGAAGGCACACTGGAGAGAAACCCTATAAATGTAATGAATGTGGGAAGGTTTTCACAAGTAACTCAGGTTTTAACACTCATCAGCGAACACATACTGGAGAGAAACCATTCAAGTGTACCAACTGTGGAAAAGCATTTAGCCAGATGGTGCATGTCACAGAACATCAGAAAATCCATAGTGGAGAAAAACCCTATAAGTGTGATGTCTGCGGAAAGGCTTTTAGGAGGGGTTCGTACCTCACGGTGCATTGGAGGACACATAGTGGAGAAAAGCCCTATACCTGTAAGGAATGTGGGAAAGGCTGTATTACTGTATCTCAGCTAACTCTACATCAGAGGATTCATACTGGAGAGAGGCCCTATAAATGTGAGGAATGTGGAAAAGCCTTCAGAACTAACTCAGACTTCACTGTACACCTGAGAGTGCACACTGGAGAAAAACCCTGTAAATGTAACGAATGTGGAAAAGCCTTCAGGAGTAGCTCAAGCCTTACTGTACATCAAAGAACCCATCAGAGAGCAACTCAGTTAATATAGAAGACACCAAGTCATTTGTCCAGATGTCAGATCGGTAGGAAGACTCTTATGGGCTCTATTTTATGAATGGAGGAAAATCTTCAGCAGAAATTTACCAGAAAATATACACTGAGAGACACTAAATAAATGTGAAAAGCATTTAATCCCAGATCTGGGCACCAGTGGCTCACACCTGTAATCCTAGCTACTCAGGAGACAGAGATCAAGAGGATCACAGTTTGAAGCCAGCCCAGGAAGGTAGTTCATAAGAACCTATCTTTTAAAAAAACTCAATACTAAACAGAGCTGGAGCAGTAGCTCAAGTGATAAAATGCCTGCCTAGCAAGTATAAAGCCCTGAGTTCAAACCCTAGTACCTCAAAAAAAAAAAATAGGGCATTTAATCACATTAGGTCTTAGACATTATAAGACAATTCACACCAGAGAAAAATAGTGGACAGGAGAAAAACCTCTATCCAGATTTCATAGCTTTCTTGTTCAACAAATTAAAACTAATTGCTATACATAGTTCGCCTATTTTTCTATGGGTTTGTCTGCCTTGTAAGTCTGAAGGTGCTTCTTCAATATATTTTTTGCATTAATCCTTTGTCATGTGTAGCAAATGTTTTTCTTAATCCAGTATTTGCCTTTATACTTTTTATAAAGTCACATTTTAATTTTTGAGTAAAGTATATCTCTTTAGGTTCTTGGTTAATTTTTTTAGTTAAAAGAAGTATTCTTAATCTCTGGGTTATACATAAACTTCTAAATTTGTTTCAGAGGTTTTGATAATTTTATTTTTTTATATATTTAAGTCTTTAATTCAACTGGAGTGAATGGCTCTTATAGAAGAACAACTCCAACTGGTCACAAACCTCTGAAAAGATTTGAAACAAAGTAGTACTCAGGGAAATGCAAACTTAAAATGCTAATAAGCTGAAAACTTCATTGGCAAAGACTAACCCGTTCTTTGCTAACGGTTCTGGGAAATGATGTACTCCTACTTAAAGGTTGTGTAACTTACATTTCCACCAGCGGTCCAGCAATACATACTACTAAAAGTACCTTTTGACCCAGCACTCTCAGGTGGGAGTCCGACCCACAGAAATAAAAGCAGCATCAATGCATAAAAATGCAAGTAAGTAAGGATGTTTAAGTATTCTTATAGAAGGGAAAAGAAGCCCGAATTGGAAACAACCTATTAATAGAGAAATGCCTGGATAAATTTTGATATATTTTAGAACAGCATGAGTAATTTTTAATAAGTTACATCTATACTAATTGCCTTCAAGGTTTTCCCACAGTGTTTTGATAAATAATTGCTCTATAACAGCCACACATATGCAAGATTTCATTTTTGTTAAAATTATGGTCACACACATACCATGTTTTTGTCTGTGCATGCATGTGTCACTACTTGTGCA
Source organism: Castor canadensis (assembly GCF_047511655.1). Taxonomy (NCBI): domain Eukaryota; kingdom Metazoa; phylum Chordata; class Mammalia; order Rodentia; family Castoridae; genus Castor; species Castor canadensis. The sequence continues at coordinate 52,670,329 of NC_133396.1, read as the reverse complement.
TGAAGAAAGATCTGGAAAAAATACACCAGGCTGTCAGTATTGGTTATCTTGAAGGAGGGAGAAAAGGAGACATGAGAAGGGTCAAGGGAGACTAAAAAACAGAAAAAATGTAAATCCAGCATGTATGGTATAAAACTGTATATGGAATACTATGTGTTTATTTGAGCTTTTGAAAAATGAAAAGATAGTCTCCAAAAAAGTTAGGTATAGTTTCAGAGTTGGTGGACTTATCAAGTGTTTTGACTTTTCTGTAGTTTTAACTTTTTCTTTGCGATGAGCATGTAATATTTATATAAAAAGAAGAAAAACCATTTTCTTGTGAAGCTAATTTCTTGGACAACTACTATGCCAGGAGCTGCTCTTTGGGTGCTGGATATACTTTGAGGGGGGCAGAGGGGTGCTCACAATTCTGAGGGCATGGCAATCTCTTCCGATGTTGCATAGATTGCAGAGAAGTTTCTCAGCTCCCCATTTCTCCCACCCTGGGGTTTCATATGGAGGTGGAGATGGAAATATCAGATGAAAAAATATCTTAAGAATAACTGGACCTGGGACCCAGGCTATAGAGCAGAACGTAGCTCTACTTTCAATGTGGCTCCAAAGGAAAGGTCACAGTGGCAAAAGGAGGTGCGCTGCAGATGGGTCTGTGCACAGGCTCAGGGCTTTGTATGATGAGTTATGGAGAAATGGCCAAGAAATCCCAGGTCCATAAATGAGGGCTTGGAGGTTCTGGAAATAAAAATGAGAACACAGAGGCTGTGGCTGATACCAGAAGTCCCCAGCAGACGGTGGACCTAATGTCCAAAAAGATGAGGCTGTGATGGGCTGCACACCAGTGGAGATGAGTAAGAACATCCTGTGCCTGCCTCTGATGCCAGGATACATATGCATCTGATGTTGGAAAAGGGCTTACTGGATGCATGACGTGAGCATTCCCATAAGTGAGTGACTTCGCAGTGAGGATAAAGTGATCACTCCTCATTGAGCTTCCCTTGCTCCCTTTGGTTTTGGTTTGTGTGGGGGGCTAGGAGGGGGTGGTTGTTTATTGAGATGATGTCTCACTCTAGAGCCTGGAACTTGCAATGTAGTCCAGGCTGACCTTAAACTAATGGTCCTGCCTCAGCCTTCCAAGTGCTGGGATTATAGCCATGCCCCACCACGCCTGGTCTGATGACTTACAAGGTTCCAGTTTTTTCATGTGATTTTTGGGAGAGGGTCTCACTATGTAGCTCACGTTATAGCAGATGCCGGCTGGTGGTTGCTGCTTACTGCCTCCTAATCCTCACTACACCTAAACCATGCTTTAGAAAGCATTTTGACAAGAGGAGCATGGTCGGCAGATTCAAATGACCTAAGAACTGAAAAGCACCCATTGGGTTATGGCATAGGGGTGACATAAACTACTTTGACTTCAGCAGTTTAAATGGAGTGGTAAGGTGCCAGAGCCACTGTGCTAGTCAGCTAGCCTCCTGTTACTATAATGAAATGACTGAGATAGTTAGCTTATCAAGAGAAAAGGTTTATTCTCGGAATAAACCTTTAGATTGGGAAGCTCATCTATGATTCCTTGACCCTGTTGCTGTGGCCTGGCATAGCAGAGTGTGTCACAATGAGAATGTGTGGCAGATAGCACTCATCTTGAGCAGGAAGCAAGAGAGAAAGGAAAAGGCCATGGTCCCACGTCCCTTCCAGGGATGCCCCTAAAAATCTCCTACCTCTCGAAGGTTCCAGTCCCAACCAAACCTTTAACACATGGGCCTTTGGGGCCATTTGTTTGGTCACAATCCAAACAGCTCAGGCCTCGTGCACACTGATACCTCCCTGCAGATCTATTCTGTAGCCAGTGATGGTGAGCCCCATTTTAGGTGCTTATTGGTTTTTTTATACTTTTTTTTTTAACAGTACTGGAGTTTGAACTCAGGGCCTTGCACTTCCTAGGTGTGTGCTCTACTAATTGAAGCATACCTTTATTTTTTAAGATAGGATATCATATTTTTGCCCAGGCCAGCTTGAACCACATCCTCCAACCTAGGCCTCCCTCATAGCTGGAATTAAAGGTGTGTAACACCATGCCCAGTTACTTGATGAGATGAAGTCTCATTAACTTTTTGCCTGGGCTGGCATTGAGACTCAGTCCTCCTAATCTCTGACCCCCAAGTAGTTGGGATTACATGTGTAAGACACTGCACCTGGTCCTAATGTCTCTTGAGAGGTACCTGCTAAAGAATTTTACTGAGACTTTGTGAGAATTTGGGCTTTTTGTTCATTTATAAGATACTTTATTCTGGACACAAGTAGTGAACACTGATGCTCTAACAGTATTTCAGGATGTAACTATATTTGGAGATAGGTGATAAAAGTTTAAAGGTAATTTACTCCTATCGTCATCACCCTTTAAAAAAAGGTGATTATAAAAACACTTAAAATGATTATTGTGATTATGCGGTCACCAGGGGAGGCCCTAATCCAATTTGACTACACTGGGAGAGATCAGGAATGTGCTCTCACAGAGGCCCAACCTCATGAGGAAGCACGGAGGCGGCTGCCAGATGCCCAGACGCTGCGGACCTTGCTGTGGGATCTGCCCTAGGAGTGTGGGAAGGATAAATTCTGCTCTTTAAGCCACCTGAGTGTGGTGTTTTGTCATGGCAGCCTGAGCAAAGCAGCCCCGGAGACGCGCAAAAATGTAAAGCAGTGCCACTCTTTGCAATGAAGTTTTGTTTTGAAAATATTTTCATTAAGATACGGTTTTGTGCAACATATAAAAGGCTATTTTAAATGAACTAATCAAACGTTTTTCTAATTTCAAATACAGTGAACACCGATAAATTAATTAATTAATTAAAGGTCACTGAGTTCCTCAATAATTTTTTAAGGTATAAAAGAATCCTGAGACTGAAATATTTGAAAATAATTCCCCTTAAAATTCCCTATGAATTTTGAATCTTTGGCTCATTGGAGTAGTCTTGAAATTCGTATTTCACTGTTTCAAAGCAATAAACACTAACAGTTTAATTCCACTTGTTCCTTGCCCTTTGTCCCCTGTCATATGTTTTATTTTGCATGTTTTATGCTCCAAAGGACCTTACTGTTACTGTTGTAGCAATGTTCACTTGTCATCTGTAATCTCAGGCCATTAAGAAGACAGCAATGTGCAATGTGAGGCCAGCCCTGGGCAAAACATGACACTCTACCTGAAAAGTAACTAAAGCAAAAACAGGCTGGGCACGAGCAAGTGGTACAGCACCTGCCAGGCAAGCACAAGGGCCTGAGTTCAAATCCCAGTACTGCCAAAGAAAAAGTGGTGGAGTTGCTCTTCCAGCCACTGGTATACCACCTCTCTCTCTAGCCAGTGCTGCCTCTACTCCAGCTCCCCGAGCTCCAGCCAAAAAGAACAGGAGTGAGGAAGTCTCCACATGACTGGGACACAGATGACTCCCCGCAAGTCAACCCAGGAAAACCAGAAAGCAACTGGCAACAAGAGCTGCCCTCCAGAAATCACCCTTTGCTAAAGGAGTGAAGAAACTTCTCCCTCAAAGGCCTGGAACTGTGACACTGAGAAATTAGATGTTCTCTCTCTCTCTCTCTCTCTCTCTCTCTCTCTCTCTCTCTCTCTCTTTGGTGGGACTGGGGGGTGAACTCAGGGCCTCACACTTCTCAGGCAGGTACTCTCCCACTTGAGCCACTCCACCAGCCTTTTATGCTTTATTTATTTTTCGGATAGGGTCTTGAAATTTTTGCCCCAATTAGCCTCAGACCATAATCCTACATCTGCCTCCCATGTAGCTGGGATTATAAGAGTATACTACCATATCCAACTTATTCATTGAGATAGGGTCTTGCTAACTTTATGCTCAGCCCAACCTTGAAGCATGATTCTCCTATCTCTGCCTCCCAAGTAACTGGGATTAGAGGCATGAGCCATTGCGCCTGGCCTTCACTGAGCTTCTGACTCACAGCCTCCACTTCCAGTGTCTGGAGCAGGAACTTGCAAAGAACTCAAAACAGACCTGTTTCCAGAGCACAGCTGTTGGTGCTTTGCAGGAGCAGGTGAGGCCTGTCTGGGTGACTTTTTTGAAGACACTGACCTGTGTGCCATCCTTGCCAAACATAAGACAAGTATGCCAAAAGACAATGCTGCTCAAGAGTCTACTGTGAGCTGAGGGAGTGGCTCAAGTGGCAGAGCGCCAAGGCTCAGTACCCTTCGAAAAAGGGAAGCAGGGAAAGAATCCATCATGATAGGAAACATTTCATTCCCCGTACAAAAAAAATCTGTTCTTCCTGCTGTTGGCAGTTGTGACCATGAGATCTTTCACCATGGGGTCAAAGGTACCAAGCATGTGACTACAAGAAGAAAGACAAGAGGACAGAAAACAGGTATTGACAGTTTTTCCATTTTCAGTTGTCTGTGAATTTTTTGGGGGGGTGGTTCTGGCACTCACCTCTTGAGCCAGGCACTCACCTCTTGAGCCAGACCCCAGCCCTTTTTTCTGTAGCGTTTGGTTTTGAAAAAGGTCTTGCATTTATGGCCGAGCCAGCCTGGACCTGGATTTATGTTCCCCACCTAACTGGGATGCCACCACACCCAGCTGTTTGTGAATTTTTATCACAAATGTGAGGATGAAAAGCCTTAATGCAAGTCAAAACTTTCAGTGAACAAGTTTCAGCAGTTCAAGTTTGTAACAGTCACAAATAAACCCCTTAAGCTCTCCTGGACAGTGACAGTATTTGGGTTTCATATTGAAGGTGACTAGTGAGCACCTGCAGCATTTTTATCACGCTGCAGGTTCCATACTGTCACCGTACTTTCCTGATTTGTCCCGAATGCGAGGACCTGATGTGAATATTGTCTGTCGTCTGTGCTGTTCCTGTAAGTTTGCTACTGAAATACAGTAAACTGTGAAGAACGAAAAGGAGAGAGGGAGGAAGGAAAAAGGATGGTGACATGTGAAAAGGACACATGAGACACCTGCAGGAGCTTCCAATGACCAAAGCTGAAACACTTTCAGCAATATTAAAGAATGATATTCTGTCAATTAAACAACATCCATTAGTCCATATTGATGCAAGTTAATAACTGAATATATAAATAGAGGGGAAAAACCCAGCTTTTTCTTAGAATTATAGCGATAAATGTTGATGGGAAAAATAGAAAATCGCCATCAGTCCAACACCACAGTAACAACTGTTGCAGTCAAGATGGGAGCTAAAATCAACGGCTGAAGTCTGAGAAGAAATGGGATATTCTCCTCTGACAGCATTCACCACAAGACACCTGTCACTACAAAGGAGGAAGAAGTAGCTTGCAGTGGAGATCCAGCAGACAGCAGATCCAAGTTAATGTCACCAGTAACAAGGCACTGCACCTCCTCCTGGCATGTCCTGAGAAGGGCACGTGGGGAGGGAGGATGTGAGGAAAACGGAGACGAGTGGCACCTCCAGCAGATCAAAAGTGACATGCCACAGGGTGTGGCGGTGCAACCCTGTAATCTGCAGGCTGAGGCGGGAGGATCCTGTATGTAGCCTGGGCTACACAGTGAGACCCTATCTCAAATAAAAAACTACAACCCAGCCCTGCCTAGTGGTCCACAGTTGTGCTGCCTGCTCCTCTACAGTCCAGGAGAGCGGGAATTTCTTCTAAGGCCAGGCAAAAGGGAGAGACACTAGGTAAAAGCAAGCTAAAGCAAAAAGTGGTACAGCACCTGCCCAGCAAGGCCGTGAGTTCAAACCCCAGTATCACCAAAAGACACCTAGAGACACACCCACCGAACAAAATTGCACAGTTGTCAGGTGCACCTCCGTAGGAGTCGGGGTGCGCCCGCGGAGGGACGGCAGCCTCGCTGACACCTGGAGGCCCTGGCGGCGGCCGCAGGTTCGGTTTTTCCCAGGCTGATGAACGCTCTTTTAGCCGTGTTGTTGTCCTGCTGTTTTCTGTAACTGCTGTGCTCTGCAGGAGGACCCGGGGACATCTGAGGACAGACCTGGAAAGAGGCTCATCAAAATGCTCACAGCGGTGGGGACTTTTTATTGTCCATAAAGTCCAGTTTTTCGAGAATGCATTTAATGAGGAGAGCAGTCTCAGCACACTCCGGCCGGCGCCGTCCCCAGTCGCGTCCCACGTGTGACCCCGCGTGCCCCTCGTCCGTCCCCCGCCCGGCGCGGTGTCACAGCGGCTGTGGCCGCGGAGGCGCCGCCCGCCCCGCCCCGAGCCCCGCGGCTCCCGCGCAGACGATCGATCGGTCGGTCGCGGTCGCGGTGCGGACGGAAGCCGCGGGGCCCCCGCGGAAGGGAGAGTGGACCAGAGCCTTAAAGGACCGGGAGCCACCCTCCTCCGGCGACCTCGTGGCGCAATGGTAGCGCGTCTGACTCCAGATCAGAAGGTTGCGTGTTCAAATCACGTCGGGGTCAAAGCCGCTGTTTTTCCCGGCCACTTCCCCAACGCCAGGCCTTTTAACAGAACGCGATCTCCAGCCGCGCGGTGGAAAATAGGGAATCGGCCCAAAGGAAAGAAAGTGTCATTTATTTCTAAATAAAAGAAAGAGAAAAGAAAGCATTTCTTTCACAACAGAAAGCCGCAAATTAAAATTAAGTTCTAAACATGGGGCTTCGCCCCGGACCGGGTCTCGAGCTCTCCCCCTAGGGCCGTGCGCAGACGCGGAGCGGAGGCGGGCGAGGTGACGTCATCGTCGTCCCAGGGACGGCGACGCGCTCCGCTGCCGCGGTGAAGCGCGCTCCCGGCCTGGCGCGTGCAGGGGCTGCCGTGGGCGCCCGGGTTCCGCCCTGAGGGACGCTGTCTGTCCATCCTGCCGCCCCAAGCCCTGCCAACCAGTCATCTCTCCCGGTCTTCATGGTCCCCTCCTCCAGAGCCTCAGCGGCTGGAGCCTTTGCGGACGGCCTCTCTACCCTAGCGACAAGCACTTGAGATTCCTCCATGCCGTTTCACGATTTTTTGGTCACTCATCATTTTTTCGTACGTTCCCTTCGGCACCCACTCGTGACGCATCTTGCTCACCCACTCAGCATCCTCTCCACACCTGTGCCATGCCAGGCATTCTGTTGTACAACACAGAAACACGCACAAAGCCCTCTCAGGGTTAAGGACCCCCGGCTGTTTGTGCTGCTATCACAAAGTACCAGAGACTGGGTGATTTATAAAGAACAGAACTTGAACTTCTCAGGGAAATTCAAGATCGATCAGTGTCTGGGTGGAGCTTGTCCTCTGCTTCAAGATGGCGCCTTGTGCACCTGCTGGCTAAAGGGGCAGAAAGGGATGGGAAGGGCAAAAGGGCCAGGCCGCTTTCTGAAACCTCTTACAGGGACATTAATCCTACTCTTGAGGGCTCCGCCGTCATGGCCTCATCACCTCCCCAAGGGCCACCTGTTAATACCCCAGCGTACGGCTGACCTTCCAACATAGGAACTTTGGAGTGGCCCAGGCACTTAAACCACGGCCACCCCGATTACTCTGGTCAACCTTCCCATTCCTCCTTCTTTTCCTCTTTCCATTTGTCACGTGCATGTCAGAATCCCTGGAAGTGAGTCAGGCGTTTGTGTGTGCATGTGCGTGCGCGTGTGCATGTGTGTGTGCGCGCACGTGTGTGTGCGCGTGTGTGCGCGTGTGCGTGTGTGTGTGGCCGAGGAAGCTGCCCCCCTCATGGAGGCCAGGAAGTGAAAGAGAGGCAGGAAGGGGCCAGGATGCCAACACCCTCTTCCAGGGCATAGATATTAATAAATCATATTCTAAATGGTCAAACGGTCAGATAATATTTTATCCTCACAGTCTCCTTTTTATTATAAAAGCAAACTTTTCAGTGATCGGTTTTAACTCTCGACTCACTTTATTTCAATGAACAAGCATTTGTTCTGTCAACGTACAAAAACCAAAATCATCATACTTTTTTTTAAACACTGAGATAAGGATATTTTTTCTAGGTAAAGCATCATTCCTGAGAAAGAAAATGTGGGAACAGGGAGAAAGAAAAGCTCTAAGTGCATTACACTTATTTTCAAAGGTTTGCTCCACCTAAGTCAATACATCAGATTCTTTTTATGAAATAGAATTTTTATTAGTGTATAATAAATGTATTAATGGATTTCATTGTGATATTTCATACATACATATAAAGTAATCTAATCAGATTCACCCCCAGATATTTTTTTAAATTAAAAAAATTCTATTGCTGGACGCTGGTGGCTCAGGCCTGTAATCCAGGCTACTCTGGAGATAGAGATCAGGAGGATCTATGTTGGAAGCCAGCCCAGGCAAATGGTTCAAGAGACTCTATCTTGAAAAACCCATCACAAAAAAAGGGCTGAGAGGCTCAAGTGGTAGAGCACGTACCTAGCAAGCCTGAGGCCCTGAGTTTAAAACCCAGTACTGCAAAAAAAAAAAAAAGTTCTATAGATTATTCTCTCTTATTAATTAATATATGCATTCCTGCTCCATGCCAACTAGTTGTATTGCTTTATCTCAAAAAGGAAGATAAAGCTGGTGGAGTGGCTCAAGCAGTAGAGAGCCTGCCTACCCAGTGCAAAGCCCTGAGTTCAAACTTAGTACCACCAAGAGGAAGATAAAGTTTAAAAGTGGCAGAGCCTTTCTGCAAACATATTATTTCATATATAATCATTCCTCTTAGCCACAGTTTTGCTTTCCGCAATTTCAGTTGTCCCACAAACATAGTCCCAAAACATTAACTGGAAAATTCCAGAAATAAATAAGTCATAAGTTTTTAATTGCACACTATTCTCAGCAGCATGATTAAACCTCATCCTGTCCCACCCCGCCTGGGACATGAATGTTCCCTTGGCCCACTGTATCTGCCCTGTATGCTGCCCTCCTGTTAGTCAGTAGTAGCCATCTTGGTTATTTGATTGACTGTCACAGTACTGCAGAGATCGAGTTCAAGCAACACTTGTACTGGCAATTCAGCTATGCCAGGGAGAAGCCATGAAGTGCTGCTTTTAAATAAAAGAGTGAAAGTTCTGGACTTCACAAGAAAAAAAATCACTTGTTGAGGTTGCTAAGAACAAATCTACTTTGAACTTGTGAACATGGAAAAAGAAATTCATGCTCTTTTTACTATTATACCTCAGACTGCAAAAGTTATGGCCTCAGTGTGTGATAAGAGCTTACTCAAGATGATAAAGACCTGAAATTTGGGGCATGAACAGAAGTTGCAACCAGAAAGTCTTGCACCTGATTTGCAAATTAAATCAGGTATGCGTACACACCTGCTTTTCATAGGTGTGGTAAACAGGTTGTCTGTGTGGGAGGAAACGCAGCCTGTATGGAGTTCAATACTGTCTACAGTTTCAGTCCACTGGGGGTCTGGAACAGATCCCTCAGGGGAAGCTGGATCTGCTCTGTTTTATTAGCTTATTCCTCTTCCCACTGAGGCTGCTTCCTTAGCTCCAGAAAAGTGGACCCTGGGACATGTGACCTGCTTCCCTGACCTCAGCAATGTTCTACTGACAGCCAACTGCATTTTGTCTCCAAGGCATTTGAACTAGAAGTAAATAGGGCAGACCAGCGTTTGTCTTAGAGGACATTCTGAACAAGTGCAGCTGAGATGCAATCATAAAGTGACTTCGTTTCCTATCATCCTTAAAAATGTATTCAGTCTTGCTAGCTCTTCTCCATCTCACAGGCCAGGGATGGGGATGGGAAGGACAGTCCTTGACTTTTCTACTTTGTGAAAAGAAACACTCTCCAGTCTGTGATTACATCATCCATCCTGTGCCATAGTCAAGTCTGAACTTGAGTTAAAGTTGAGGCCCCTTCCTTTTGGGTCTTCTGCTTCTTCCTCTGCACCCACAGTTGCAAACTGTGTCTATGACTCCTGAAGAGTCAGAGCAGAGGAGGGAGGATAAGCAATGGTTCAGGAAAGGTCTACGTGATCAGCGCTGTCATCAGCAGGCACCCTACTCTCAGAGTCTGGGGTGGAATCTTTAGACATTTTGCCTAACACTGTGTGCCAGCTTTTCATCACTGCAATGAAATATCGGAGGTGGCTAACTTCATAAAGAAAAAAGGTTTAACTCATGGTTTTTGGAAACTGAAAGTGCAAACAGCATAGTGTAGGATCTAGCAAAGGCTCCCTCACCCAGGGCAAGAACATGTGTGAGAGGAAGGAAACAGAGCAGGAGGGGCCAAGCTTATTCCTTTTATCACAACCCCCTCATGAGAACCTCCCCAATGAATTTGTCAGGAATGAGAAATTGTTTTCTTGCTAAGAGGTCGTGAGGCCCCATTTCTTCTCAACATATTTATTAATAAATCAATCCTTATCCCTGTGGGGATGCTGGAAGAGATGGGGTGGAAGGGGATACCTTGGCTAGTGTGGTTCCCAGGGTCACGCTAGTGGAGGCAGAAATCAAAGCAGGATGGTGACTCAGGAAAATGCTGGGAACCAGGTATGCCTGGCTAGGGGACACAGTGGGAAGGGGTCAGGGTGAAAGAACTGGCAGGCTCTCCAGCACCATGTGTATCCATGTCATCCAGGAGATCCCAGTTTCACATAGTGTTCTCCAACCTGTCAGACCTTGGGTCCCCGGTTCATTAATTTACCAGTATTTGGCACCTGCTCTTGGCCAGGTGCAGGGCTTGGGCCTGGGATATAGTCAGAACCAAGGTGTGGACACTGACCACCAGATAGGAACTCAAGCATGATAATAGAACGCAGAGAGAATATCTGTTATGGGCAGAGTGCCAGGTAACGAAAATCCTAAATCTGTCTCTCTAACGATGTTGTCACAACCACTTTTCATTATTCCAACCCGATGCTCTTCCAGGGTAGAAAGGATTTTAGCCACGTGCCCCTAGGGAAAAGAAAACTCAGTGCTTTCGGAGCCAGCCCCCATGTCAACTAGACCTTGACCGCGCTAACCATGAGGTCCCCCACTCTGACAGCCTTCTGCTGAGACCTCCTGTCAATGACCTGTATTACATCCCCGCCATTTCTCACTGTTTCATTAGCAGTGTGACAAAGTACAGTGCACAGTGTACACAGATAGCGAGTTACATTCTCACTGTCCGAGGAGTCCACCACTTGCTACCAAAGATTCACATCACAAAGAAACAACATGACTGGAAAGATACCTGATAGGTCACACCTAATTGTTAAGAGACGTTTTATGTAGAAAACCTTGATCTGATCCACAGACAGACAGATGGATGGATGAGGGCAATGGATGGATGGATGGATGATGGATGGACAGATGGATGAAGTGGATGGATGATGGATGAATGGATAGATAGATGGATGGGTGCAGAGGGACATGTCTAAACACAGATGGAGGTGGACACTTCTTTGCTCAAGTCTACATGTGTCATTTGTACATCTTCCAGTTACTGGATAACCTAGTTTGTTTCTTGAAGGAATTTTTACCAACTTCCAAATGGTTGTTGTTTTTTTTTTCTGGTAGTGGTTCATTTTTTATCATATCATTGTTGTGCTGGGGGTATATTGTGACATTTTCCAAAGTTCTTACAATACATCATAGTTGAATTCACCCTTGCCACCATTCTGCCCCCTCCTTCTGGAATAGTTTCAACAGGTCTCACTTTTCCATTTTCGTACGTGAGTACGTAATATTTCCACCACATTCACCTCCCACACCCTTTCCTTACATCCCCCTCCCGCTGGTACCAATCGTCCTGCACACGACCTGTTTTGCCTTCCTGTTCTCTGTTTTTTAACAAAAGAGACATTTTTGTTTGTTTAAGATAGCTATACTGTTTCAGGAGGGCTGAGACAGAGACACTACAGGGCACCAAAGCTTTTGAGAAGCAAGTTTATTAAGCAAGCCGACAGAGACTCGGGACTCATGTCCAAAGACTGAGCCCCGAGAACAAAGGGGGCTTTCCTTATATACCATTTATAGCAGGTTACAGAAATGGGGGGGTACAGTTTGTCCCATACATAATCACATGTCATTTCATTGGCTGCTTTAACGTCTGGGATGAGGTGACCCTCCTCTGGTCTCCGGGTAACATCTTCAACCCCAGTTTTCCTTTGTTTCACTGTAGCACTCATTAATCTCCCTTCCCCTCCCTGCCTTCCTGCCAGAATACCAAGTGTTTTCATTGTGATATTTCCATGTATATATGTATTGCAACCCTATTTGGTTCATCCCCTCTATTTTTCTCCTTTCTGCCTTTGTCCCCTTCTTATGGGGACTTCAACAGGTTTAAAAATTCTATATTCATTCTTGTATAGAAAGTACATCAGTCATGTTCTCCTTCTTAATTTTCTTCATTTACCCTTCCTCTCCCGTTAGTGACCTCCCCTTAGCGTGACCTTCACAGCTTCCAAATTATACTGAAGAATAAAAACAAATGATATTTCCTAAAGAAATTCTCTAAGGTTAAATTAAGAGAGCAAACTGGTAAGAGGGCAATACCATGGTCACAAGCTATTATGCACTTCCCTCTGGTGGCCACATGAGAAAATAACATGAATGTGTAGATCTCCATGCAAAAGCAGACAGACTTGCCCTTTAACATCTTCACAGGCCTGCTATTCTGGGAGATTCAATGTTTTTTTCCGGTGCAGGTGTCTTTTAGAGAAAATAGCTTGTCCCCACCCCCATTCCACATTATAAAAAACAGGAGCTTTCTTTCCAAGTGCAGGATAAGTGCAGTATTTCATGGTCCATTTGTCAAGCACCAGAGTCAGGGTGGATACCAGGGTTCTACCTCACTTGATTAGCAAATCCTGGGGTGGAGAACTATTAGATGCCTGGTTCAATGATAGTAATCAGATGTGTATTTTTCTATGATTTGAAAAGAAAATACCCACTGTTTCCACTTCCAAGCTGCTCTCCTTGCCCAAGAGAGGAGTGTTAGCATGCTCCCCCATCCTTCTGGTAGCCACCCCAGGCACATGGTTGTAACAATTAGGATGGCCTCGCTCTCCTCCTCCTCCTCACATCTGTACCTCTTGGCTCTTTCCTGTCTTTGGAGAGCTTTGTACTTTTAGTTCTAGATTATTTGGACCAAGTGAGTAAGGAAGACAAAATGGCTCGCAGCAGATGCTCCATCTATCCTATTTCTCCTCTGGGAGTTCTTGAAACGGTTCCGCAGGATGTTGTCTTCGGGCTTCAGGGCCCTGAGCGAGTGGGGCAGTTCCGAGTTCAGCTGCACGTGGCTCCATGTCAGGGCCCTGATACTTAAGCCACACCAGATTGCGGAGGGCTTGCAGACCACCGCCAGTCGCAGGCTGGGTGGCTCGCCCTCCCCATCCCACCCATCCAGCAGTCCCTTGCCATCTGAGCACAGACCGACTCGCTTCTGCCACTGCAGCCGGACTTCATAGGATACCAAGAGCAAGCAAGACCTGGTCTTCTAAGGCCATTTTGGAGGAGGCTCCAGCAGGTGCCACCCGCACGCAGGTACTGGGGAGGGCTGGACGTGGAGGTGCAGCAGTCGCCTCAGGCCTTCTAGGTTTGCTCCAGGAAAGTCTCATCCTGGTCCCCAGCGGCCTGACCAGAGGGTCGTCCAGCGCCCAGAGGTAGCGGAAGGGCAGCTGGAGGGTGTCCTGGCTCCTGGGCGTGACCTTGGTCTCGGGAGGGTTGAGGAGCAGTGCCTAGGCCCTGCGTATCTCCGTGGGCAGCTCGCTCTACTTCGCAGACGTCTCCATAGCTCCTGGTCTGCAGGAGCTTCTTGGCATTGGGGACCTGATGGGCGAGGATGTCTTTGGGGAATAGGGGTCTTGGAGAAAGAGTCTACTCGCAGGGGCTTCTGGAGAAGCAGGGACTTCTGGACCCAGGTCCTCTTCTTGCTCCGTTCTTTTTCCATGGAGCCAGGGACAATAAAGAGGAGGTTTTCATGGGGGGGGCTCTGACAGCAAGCCACGGGTCATGCGCTCCTGCAGCCTCCGCATGTCCTGCAGAAACCCGGAGACCTTCAGCCTCAGCAGCTCCGGAGTGAGCCGCACTGCCAGCCCCTTTTATTTCTTGGGCCTCACCTCAGCGGATGGGTCCTGCGGGGGGTGTCCCCTAATTCTATTCAATTCCAACGCTACTTACCTGGAGACAGTGGCAGACCCCACAGGTTGAGGGCTCAGTCCCACAAAATAGTCCACGCGTTATTTCACCTGGGCTCCTGCTCCACCAGCTGTAAATCGAAGTTCCCATGAACACCTCTTTTCTACGGTGGCTCACGGAACTCAGGGAAACATTCGCTTACATTTGCTACCTTGTTACAGAGGACATGACAAAGTGCACAGATGAAGAGATGCAGGTGGGGAGGGGAGGAGCTTTCATGCCCCGGCTGGGCCCCAGTAGTCCAGGAATCTGCACTTGTTGAGCTCTGTGGAAGTTTCTACGCTTGGGCAGACAGAGAGTACAAACTATGTCCTTTGGCATTTTCGTGAAGAGTTTATGATTGAACGTGATGGTTATTAAGATTGATTATTGATTATGTCAACTCTTCAGGCTGTTGAGTGGGACTGAAAGTCCCAGTCCTCCTGTCGCCTAACACTTTGTTCTTTGTGGTGACCAATCCCCATCCTGAAGCTCTCTAGGGGTTGCCAGACACCAGTTAACTCATTAGCGTACAAAAAGACAATTGTCACTTTGGAGATTCCTAGGATTTTAGTAGTTCCATAACTACCAGGAGAGAGAAACAAAGACTAAATATATACTTCACAACATCACACATCTTAACAGCTGACTACTTCCTGGCCAATTTCCTGCATCAAAAGCTCCATCCAGTCAAATTTAGTACTTAGACCCACTTACTTCCCAGACCCAGACCTCCCAGACCCTGACCTACCCCTCCCAGCTCAGGTTTGGCCTGGGGTCCGGAGGAAAGGGGCAGATCTCACTCCCTGTCTTCTCCCCTTGTCTTCTGGGTCTTCCTATTGTCTCTGACATATTGCCCTGACATGAGAAAAATGGACAAGAGCAAATCTTTCTACTTAATTGGGCTCAGAGACTGGTGTCACCCAGTGGCTCTTCAGGGCCCCTGCATCACTTATCCATTGCACACACCCCTGGAAAGGGGGAGGCATTTCTGCTGTCTCCCCATCTCCTGTAGTGCCTTCCACAGGGGTCCCCTCATCTAGCCAGAGGTCCCCAAGACTTGGTATCAGCAATGTAGCCAAGCCCAGCAAGCTTCCTCGTGTACAGCTGACACAGGAAGTCTCTCAGCCTCACTGTGCCACCCCCACCGCCACCCCAGCCCCTGGCATCTCCATGCTTGGCCATTTCTCTTTGATTCTTTTTTCAAATTCAACCATCTCAAATGGCACAGAGAATAGCTCACCAAGTCCCCTGCATGAGAAGGCATCCCAATGAGCAATGAAATGCCACCCCTCCTTTAGGGGGATTGAGGGATTGAGACAAACTCCTGCTATGTAGCCTAGACTGGCCTCAATCCTCCTTTCTCAGCCTCCCAAGTTTTGGGATTACAGGTGTGTGCCACCATGTCTGGCTGCCATCCATTTCTTGAAGGCAACTCATCTTTATCAGAGATTGTCTTAGAGCTCCTCTGGGATGTTTGGCTCACAGAGGTGAGAAGTCCATCTGTGTGTGGGAAGGTAGGGGAAGGGACTGGTAAGAGGAAAATACTGGGTCATCTTACATTTAATTACAAGGGCTGGAGGATATCGAGATGGGAAGAGATCGGGAAAGTCAATCAGTGAACAGATGCAGGGCCAAGCCAACAAGTTGTCCACATTCCTGAATGTATGTTAAAACCTGGATTTAAAACCCACCAGGAGCCACTGCATCCTGCTCACACCCCAACAATCTGGACAGAAGTCCCTACTGCCCTCCCATTCCACAACGTTTCCTGCTGCCAGCATCCCAATTCTCCCCTCCGCAGCCCGAGCAGGTCCAGTGGAAACAACTTCTGCTTTCCTTCTCCAGGTTTTCGTTGTAAAAACACTCTAAACACTAGGTCCAGCACCATTTTCCCAGCTGCTCTCCAGCCCAGCCGCTGGAAGTGTTGGACCTGGTTCCAGGACCTGATCCTTTCTCTGGCTGGCATTTGTAAGGCTCGATAAACCCTCCTGTTTCAGAGATCCTTGGTCTCAGGAGTCTTGGTTTAAAGAAGAATTAACCATCCTGGTAATTAACCATTACAGGGATCTGAGGTCCATACTGCTCACCGCTCTGCAGAACACCTGGGAGACAGAAGTTGCTGGAAGGAAACAGGTTCATTCAAGGACAGTCCTGGGGAAAATGGAGACCTCTCCTCTCAAATCTTCATCTTCAAGGGCTCAGGGAGTGTGAGGGCTTTTGTGGGGGACAAAGGGATACAACGGACAATGCCAGTAAATCCCCTGCTGGGTGGGGCCTCTCTCTCCAGAGTGCTATCTGCTCTTCCTGCACGTTTTTAGATTTATCTGAGTCAACCCATAGAACATGAGGAGAGGAGAGGGCATATGGAGAAAATCGTGTGAAAAGGACGATCGTTAGACTAAAGATGGGGAGGGAAGGCAGTTCATCACCTCACACTCCAATTCCCCTCCCCCAAAATCACCAAAGCAACGGGTTTGTTGTTGTGGACGTTTTCCTGTACTATCCCACTGACGGTGGGAACGTGGCTTCTCCCTGCTCTGTTGCGTTCCCCACTGTCCGCCCCCACTCCACTTCCACAGGACGTGGAGTGAGGTCTCTCTCCTGGCTGCCTGAGTGGGGTGAGCTGGGGTGTGGGAATCGAGGGTCTTGGCAGGATGAGATCTTCATCTGCACAGGTGCAGGTGGGATCTGCAGAGGAGCAGGAAGCATCCTCCTCTGGGGGAGCATCCAAAGACTTCCACCCCCCGTAGCTGGCTAACCTGAGGGGCTCCTCTTCAGCAGGATTCCGAGGGGGCAGTCTCAAGTGAACCCGGCCCAGCAGCCCCTGCCTGGAGGTCCTCGTCTCCTTCAGATCTACAAGTTCTTCCGTGTCTAGGTTTCTGCTAACATGGCAGGTGGAGCGGCAGTGCTCCTCTGGAGGTGTCCTCTGCTTCCTCTCCCTTTGCTCGCAGCCCTCCCCAATCTTTTCGCTGTAGACAAGCCCCATCGAGATGGCTAAGACGTTAAAACCCAGAACATTGATGGCCTTGGCATTGATGCTGCTCCTGCTTTGCCTTTGTGCACCAGCTTTCAGAGGAGAACTGCAGGAGCTGGCCCAGGGCCTAAGGTCCACTGCAATGATCCAGGGGGCCGGGAAAAGGAGCCACGTGCCCTGGATGGCAAAGACCCTGCTCAGCACATAGCCTGTCTTCCTTGCTCCTCCTTTCCCTCCACATAAAAGCCATTTGCACCACTGAGTCCAACACAGAATGTGGAAATTGAGCCCCTCCATCTTCTCAAGATGCCAGCCCTTGAATAAACCTGATTCCTTCCTACCAACTTTCATCTCCTGAATATTGGCCTTTGAGAGGTAAGCGGCCTAGACCTTTACCTCCAGTAGCATAGGAGATGCTGGAAGGATGGAAGGTCTAGTTCAGCCCCCTCACCTTTGGGAGAGGTGCCTAGCAGGGGCAAAGGGCCCAGGTCACAAAATGTGAATATGGAGCCCAAGGTAATGGTGGCAATTCAAGTCATTTTAGCCATTTTAAGTGTGCAGTTCTGTAGCATTGAAAAGCAGATTCATATATTCTGTAGCTATCACCACCATCCATCTCCAGACACTTTTCATCCCCCAAACTGAAATCCTGTACCTGTCAGGCACTAACTCCAAATTCCTCCTCCCCTGGTCCCCAAACCACCATTCTACTTTCTGTTGCTATGAATCTGATCCCTCTTGAGATGACCCAGGAGCAGAATCATACAGTATTGGTCCTTTGGTGAGTGGCTCACTTCACCTAGCCCCACGTCTGCAAGGTTCATCCCTTTTTCTTAAAGGGTGAATAATGGTCCATGTGAAGTATATACCATACTTTATTTTCCCATTCATTTGTCACTAACACTTAGGATGCTTCCAACTTTTGGCTATAAATATCTCCTTGAGAGCCTGCTTTCTATCCTTTTTTATGTGTTCCTGTATGTTCCTAGCAATGAAACAGTGATTTTCCCACTAACAATGCATAGAGGTTCCAATTTCTCCATGTCCTGCCTGGGCAACACTTGCTATTTTCAAACAGATGGGGTATTTTTTTTTCAGTGCTGGCATGCTTCCTTGTGCATGTTAGGCAAGTGTTATGCCACTAAGCTACACCCCTAACACTTGAACTGACTACATTTAATCATACAGAGAAACAGCTGATCTCAGGGTCTGCTATCAGAACAACGCTCTTCATCTTTCCCCACTGACCTGTGAAGCAGAGCCTTCCTGAGTTGAGAGGTGGACAAGCCTGAGACTTTCCTGATGACTCTGATGGTGAATAACTGCACACTTCCAGTCGGTTAGGAAAAGGCAGAATGGAGACTCCTTGAAGTCTCTTATGTGTCCAAGGTCACAGGAATCCTCACCCAGCAAAGCCCACTACATGTGCGGACACTGTGATGGGAAAGGGGGTCCAGGCAGACTTCTCAGGACCCTGTTTATTCCTCCTCTTCCTCCATGCCTCAGGATGTCTGGGTCCACACAATCAAAGTGGGAAGGGGCCAAGGGGTCAGGAAGAAGCTCTCTCGTCTACACCAGTCTTGAACAGATGGAGGTTTCCTCTGGCAGAGGCAGGTGTCTAAAGCTTTCACTCACCTTAATGAAAGGTTTGGGAGAGGATGGTTGCCCTCTGTCCCCCTTGACAGAGGGGCCTCCAGCATTGCCTTTGGCTGAGCCCCTCCACTGCCTTCCCTTTGCCTGAGACAGACACCCCCAGTTTTCCTTCCTAGGTCCCTTTCCACCACCCCTTAAGCATCCACCTTGGATAGGCTCACCTCTATCCTCAACACAAGGTTATCCAGCTGCCTGTGGAGATGGGGGTAAGGTGCTACAAGGGAGACCCTTCCCTGCCAGGCAACCTCTGAGTTCTGGGGCCCACCTCCTCTATAAGGTTCTCAGTTCTGGAAGGGGGTCAAAGAATCCTGGGTCAAGAGAGGACAGTTTCCTTGGAGGCAGGTGTTGAGGACCCGCCCCTCCCCACTGCTTCCCTTAGGAAGGGATGTGGGCTTCTAGCTGGCAGTCCCCATCCCGGGACAAGGTATGTGTGTGTTGGGGGCAGAGAGGGTAGCTCTCACACCAGTTGAGCAAAAGAGCACCTTTTCTGAGATTTTCCTCCGACGCTCAAAGGGGTCCTTGATGGTAACTCCTTGGGAAGGAGTGGACTTAATGTCCTTTTCCCCTCCCTACTCAAGACCCTGACCTTTCTTGGGACACAAAGCAGGCGCATTATTGCAGTAGGGCTACACCCACCAGCTCTCAGTCTCCATAGGCAGCACAGGCCAGGAGGTGACAAATGGAGGCTGATGGGTGGGCGGATACAGCTCAAGCTCCTTCTCCAATGTAGAGAAGACACTGGGGTGGGAACGTGAGTTCCCGGGGCAGGTTCTGCCACTGATTATGGGGCCATGGGAAATGACATTTTCCCCCTCCTCAACCTGTTGTATTTATTACAAATACCTCGTCTAGGTGGCTTATATGTTCTTTAGGTTTTTTCTACCTAAAAAACCTTGTTTATGAAATTACATAATTATATGAATTCATGGTAAAAAAATAACATCAGCATTATGAAATATAGTAGCTGGAGGTTAAACACTCCCCTCCTACACACATACACACACAATAATTTCCATTTTTCAGACCCATCAAACAGTGGGAATAGGAAAGGAAAACATTACTACAGTCACAATATAACTTTGCCATCTTATAAGGGATGAAAATGAATTCAAAGACCATGTTTTCTCTCATGTGGAAGATAGATCCAAAAGATAAGCATATACACAAAACAAACATGATCATATACACATTTATATATAGGACATGTTTGTAATAGTAGAACTGCTTTATGGAACTTGGGGGAGATGGGAAAGGAAAAGAGATGAGAGTTGAAATATCAAAATACATGTGGTGGTAGATGACATAATGATATATTCTGAAAACTTTTGAACAATAGGGGGCAGGAAGCTTTCGAAAGGGTAAAGAAGAGTAATAAGGGGGGTTGTACTGACCAAAGTACAGTATATTCAGAGCTGTGATACATCAAGAAACCTCTTTGAACACTGATTTAGGAATTAAAAATGAAAGATAGGACTGTAAAATACAGTGGGGGTACTTGTGAGGGGGAGGAGGGTAAATGGAAGAGATGAAGGTGAGGGAATATGGTTGATGGGCTTTGTATATGTATATATGAAATAGAACCATGAAACCTGTTTTAAATGGTGTGGGGAGGGGGTTGAGGGAGGAGATGGTGAGAGTGATCTATCCAATGTACAATGTAACACTATCCAGAATTGCCATAATGAATGCCCCCTGTAGAATAAATATATGATAATAAAAATAAAAAAGAATAAAATTTCCTAGTGTGGTGATATTAAGACTCTTTAACACTCTCCCCATGGGGTCTACATTTGATTCTGCATAAGCTTCTGACTGCTTTGACTAAGAATAAGACAGAATTAGTGCTAGGTGACTTCCAAGTTGTCATAATTGACCATAGGGCTTCTTCCTTGTTCCCTGGAACACTCACTCTTGAAGACTAGAATCCCCATGTAATAGAAGATCAATGCCCAGAGTCCTTTGTGTTGGAGAAACCACATTTGGGGACTCTGGTCAAATCCAAGTTGAGCTTATCTTTAAGCCACTTCATCCCAAGTACTAAACATGTGGGTGTAATTCCATCTTGAAATTGGAGCTTCTCCGCATCAAATCATTTCAACTGAGGCTACAGAATCAATGGGGCAGAAAAGAGCCATCCTCCTTCCAAATTTCTGACCCACGGAATCCAAGAACATATTAAAATGGTTATTTTTTAAAACCACTACGTCTTATTAACAGAGCAGTAAATAACAGGAACATCTGGAGTAAGTTTTATCCTTTTATTTTCCAGCACTGTTTGTACTTTTGTTTTGCATCTCATAAATAACATGTTAAGTGTGTTTTTCTTGTTCCAATCTGAGAGTCTCAGAGTCAGATTCTTGACAAGGAACTCAGAATCTTTAAGTGTTTTCGCACAGTAAATCCCGAAACAGCATTTAGATTTTTCTTCCTTTAAACCCACATCTTCCCTGCCCATCCTTCCCTAGGAACTATGGCCTGAAGTTTTTTCTGAGTAATTGGCAAGGGTCTTCAATCTCCAAGAGCTCCTTCCAACTGCTGGTATCTCCCCAGCGTCCAGGTAATTCACTAGACCTGTCTGTCCAGGGAAACGCGAAAGTTCCCTTCAAAACCTCACAGGCTAGCAAGTCACAGAGATGGGTGGAGGAGGTTGCCATGGAGACGGGTCCAGGGCCCGCGGCGCGGGCAAGGGAGCCGGAGCTCGGGTTTCCATTGGCTCCGCGGGCGCGCAGCGTTCTCCCCATGCACATGCGCAGTGGCGCCGAGGCGAGGTCGCGGCGAAGCCTAGGCGCGAGGTGTTCCGGACCGGGCTTCCCAGGACCGGGCTGGAACGAGTGGTTCCCGGCAGCTCTCGGCTTCTTCCCAGGAAGGGAAGTGGCGAAGCCGGGGTCCTCTCTGCAGCGCGGGGCTGATCCTGCCACGCAGGCGCCTGTGACCCCGCCGCCATTGTTGCCTGTAGCCTCTCGGACCGCTCACGCTGCGTGGCTGCCAGGTCCCCGCGACAGGTAACGATGTCCCGGGCGCCAGTGTCGGTGCGGTCAGGGCAGGAGCGCGAGCCCGTTGGTTAGCGGGGCTGGTGCTTGCGGCCTGAAGAGAGGCCAGTGGGGGGGCGGAGGCTGCCGTGCGGGCCTAGCCGGCCTTGCGGGCCGCGGAGTCCCCGGCTCCCCACCGCCCTCCACCCTCCTTCCCACTGAAGAGGAGTGAGAGGGACCGGCCGGGAGCGGGAGGCGGCTGGAGGCAACACCAGGCCCGCGCATCGCCTCCCTGGGGCCTTGCCAACTGGACTCATCTGGAGCCCCGGGACAGGTGGATGTAGGCTCTTCCCCAGGGCTGTCCACTGCTGAGGTTTTTCTCGGCGAATCCTGGTTTCGAAAAGATCCTTAAGGAAACCGCTTCCAGTCACAGCACCGTCTTCGATGGCTTTCCAGTCCAACAGGCTGGTCTTCCCAGCCCCCTCTGATAGTGAAAAGCCAGTAGGAACGTGCAAAGCAAATCATCGGCTCGCCCTTCTTCCCCTCTCCCCGTGGTTCTCTTGGGAACCTTGAGCACTTTTTAAAAGAAATTCCCCCAGTTTGTTCCCAGGACCGGTAGGTTTGCTCTGTGACTGAGAACCAGTTCAGTCCTTAGAGTTTACATAACATGAAAGATGTTTTTCTGTAAACATTTTTGTTTCAACAAGTTAGAAGTTAGTCGTTTTGTTTATGATTTTTAAATGATTTCTTCAATCACCATCTTTCATGATGGCTCCTCTCTCCCACTACCCCCAAGAAGATCGCAGTCTTCTTACAAATCCAAGGGTATAGGGGAAGAAGATCACGGTAAAGCCTCTGTGTTTATCTGTGCACACAAGAGAGTCTGTTTCTGTGTGGGTGTATATGTATAGCACAGTATACCAGAAATTCTTGACCTTGTGGTCCATTCTTGTGTTTCAGGTTCTCTTACTCATTCCTACAAGTCCTGGGCTCAGAATTTGTAAGTAAGGCTGCTGCTAACTCTATCTTGGTTCTGTTGAGTCTCTGGCTGATATAATGCCTTTGTGGCTATAGCATGAGACCTCAAGCAGTTGGCTCCTTACTGGAGAAATAAAGGATATTACCAGATTGACTCTCGTGTTTGTAGCAATGTTAGCCTCAAGAAAAAGGATGACCAATTCTTCACGCTCCCAGCTCCTAATGTGGAAGTCAGACAAGGCTCAAAGTGGACTCCACAATGTTGAGAAGCAAACGTCAAGACTCTTGCGTGACACTGAGACCTGTCGACAGAATTTTAGGAATTTTCCATACTCAGACCTGGCTGGCCCTCGAAAGGCATTGAGTCAACTCCGAGAACTCTGCCTTAAGTGGCTGAGACCTGAGATTCACTCCAAGGAACAAATCCTGGAGCTGCTGGTGCTGGAGCAATTCCTGACCATCCTGCCTGGGGAGGTTAGGACTTGGGTAAAGTCCCAGTATCCAGAGAGCAGCGAGGAAGTGGTGACTCTGGTGGAGGATTTGACTGAAATTCTTGAAGAGGAAGGTGAGAATTATAGACCAGAGAGGGGAGGAATCCTGGGTGGTTACAGAAGGTAGCTAGCACATCTGACAGCAGCCCCTTCAAAGAAATTGGGGAGAACAAAGGTCCGTGAGTGAGTGAGAACAAGGCTTTAACATGAGCTCCATCCTGCATGTGTTTCCCTTCTAGATTGCTTGGGACCAAACACGTTATCTAAGCCTAGTGGAGAAATGTCATGAAAGAATGACTAGACAACCAGTTTAACCCATTTGAGCCTCAGTTTACTTGCTGAAGTTTGTACCGTTGTACTAATAAACCATTGGCTCTGTGAATTGGATTTTGCAATAATATACTTCCAAAAAGGTAGAAAGTGTCCAAAGAACATTCCCTTATTAAGAAAAAAGACAACTTACAAAATTTGTATCAAATAAGGACTTAGAAAATTTTGAGTTTTATGCAGACTTGAGTCCCAGAGCAGACTTGTTTTTGAAGTCTGCAGTGATGTCTTAAAACATTGGCCCTTCTCTCTGACGCTTTGAAGTATGAGTGCTGCTTGCAGTTTTCTTTTGACTTCTCACTTTAAGAAAGTGTACGTATCTGTTGGTGAAGGGTTTCCCAGGCTATGCACCTGGGACTAATCTCTATCATGGCTTCTTTCTCTTCCCTAGCTCCTCAGAACTCTCCCCTTTGCCAGGAGATGTCAGAAGACGACCCCAGACATGCTCTCCGGACAGGGTGGCTTAATGACTTGGTGACCAAAGTGAGTTTGAGTTTCTTTTGTGACTTTAAAGTACCTTCATACTGTATGAGGACATTTTCTGTTCTGAACTTGTAAAGTACTGAGCCCTCAAAAGCCCTATGTAGAACCTAAGACTAGTTTCTCTTCTTAGTTACCTTGGCCTGTTAAGTGCATGTTCTTCCATTACCTTCCTTTGCAATGCCTTTCCCCACTCCTTGACTTTAAGTTAACAGTAGTGTATAGAGGTTAAGAGATTGACTTCCTTAGCTAGATGGGATTTAGGTTTTGGTTCCTGGCTCTGGTGTTGAATCTGTGATTTGGAACAAGATACTTAACCACTCTTACCCTGAGTTATTCAACTCCAATTAAGTAGAATTTACCTCTTAGATTGTGAAGATTAAATACTATGAGATTTATGGTTAGCCTGGATTACAGTCAGCAATCAGTAAATAATAGTTTCAAATATTCCTCATTAACAAGTAATTAAAGACTGTGCATTCTGTGATGTCACTGCTTGATCGTGAGTCTCTTATTTTAAGGAATAGCATCTCAAGGCACCTTAAGAGAAAAATTTAGGTCTGGAGCTCAAGCAAGCATACAGCCCTGAGTTCAAACCTCAGAACCACCAAAAAGAAAGAAAATAAAAATTCCATACATTGTGTGTCCAAAAAACAACTTAAAAAAAATAAAAAAGAATGGAGAGAAATTTATCGGAAAATTACACATGCCCCGAAATTGGAAAGACTTTGGTAACCAAATTAAAACGATTATTTATAGATGACCTGAACATTTTTACCTGGGAAACCTAAGAAAAGGGAAATACTGTTAGAAATAATAATAGAAAATTTGGGTAAAATTTACCCCTTTCTACATACATACATAATCCAGATAGATGATAAAATGAAGTAAAAGATTCTATGTACAGTATCAACCTCTCCCTATAAAACTTAAAATATCTAGAACTAAGCATAGTATAAATTTTGCAGTACTTTCATGAAAGAAAACTTGACTCTGTGAATATGTCACTCCTCCCTAAATTATAAGCTTAATGTGATTATCTCAAAATGATTGTTTAGCTGGGTGGGATAGAGGCAGAAGGATCATAAGTTCAAGGCCAATCTGGGCCTATTTTTGGGGGGGTTTAATATTTAATGGTTTCTTTATATCAAATCATAAGCTCAATAAAAGAAAAAAAAAGAAACTAAATAAAATTTTAAATGTAGCTCCTCAGTCATACTTGTCCTATTTCAAGTGGTTGATAACCACTATGGCTAGCATCTCCCTAGCTGGCACCACTGATACAGAACATGTCCCTCCTTCCAGAAAGCACTAGCAGCAGAAAAAAATCCTGACTTAATAGTTTGACAAAATCCTATGCCGTTTCCTACAAACAGGGCAATGCATCACCAAACCTGAGCTGATCTTCAAGCTGGAGCAAGGCCCATGAGATCAGCCAGTGTGTAGTGGGTGGGGAAGCCCTGAGAGTGGCCCAGCGGTATTGACCATGTTGCACTGATTCATGAGGTCATCCTTCACATTGCAGGCCTGAGAACAGCGGGCTTGCACACCTCAGTCCTGTGCATTGCAAACTCCAAGGAGGCTCTCCCACATACATTGTTACCTCTGTCTCAAATCTAAACCCTGTTCTTAGATATTTTTCTTTGCTGTTTACTTTCTCAGTGTTCTCAGTTGCCTCAGCCTCCATTTTCAAGGATTTTTCAAATTTAAATATTTTTTTATGGGACTGGGGTTTGAATTCAAGGCTTTGAACGTGCTAAGCAGGCAGGCACCTGCAAAGCAGGTGCTCTACCACTCGAGCCACACCTCCAGTCCATTTTGCTATGGTTATTTTGGAGGTGGGGTCCTATGCTCTATCTGCCTGGGGCTGGCATCGAACCAGGATCTTACTGATCTCAGCCTCCCAAGGAGCTAGGATTATGGGTGTGTCTGTGGCATCTGCTTAAAAATTTTTTTTGAAACATACTCCTGATATGTACCCTGACTAGCCATGTAGTCTCAATCTTCCTTCTTCTGCCTCCTTACTATTGGAATTAAAGGTGCCTGCTACCATGCCTGGCTTCTCATGGATTTGTATTGTCTGACATTTATTCATAAATTATATGCTTCATTACATTGTACTGAAGCTGGTTTTAAGCAGTGGCATTTTTATAGTTGAAACGATGAAAGAAATGATCAAACTAATGTCTCTTTCATCGAAATTACAGTATATTGAGAGGAAAGTAATGTATTTGTAGTGATCATATAAGAACCATGCACAATATTTAATCAACGTGAGAAAAAGAAACTTGTTATATGACCATTTAGGAAGGACAGTCAGAGAAGACAGCCTTAGGTGGAGTTTGTTTGAATTTGCTGTGCTGGGAATTGAACCCAGGGCCTTCAGTGTGCTGGTCCAGTATTGTACTATTTGGGATACAGTCATGGTGGGATTATTGAGTGTTTACCTTGGCATAGCTTGGGTTTCAGTTCCCATTTCAAAATTTTACAAAGAATAAGTAAATAAGATCTACATTTGAAAGTGTATATTACTCTTGAAAGCACAACTTTGGAAATTGGTAGCTTAAAGCTGATATTTAAACTTATACAGGTTCACCTAGGGAGTTGACAGGAAAATGAGAAAAATCCAGAGTTAGCCTTGTGAAACATGGTGTCAGACACCATGAAAATGGAGGATCCAGCATATGGGTCTGCATTTGGGGAAGAGCCAGGACATTCCTGTCCCAAGCCTGAGTGAACCAAGGGTTTCACATTGAAGACCACAGATCTCTGTGTGGAATGTGAAGTTAGCATTTCCATCTTCTCTTAATGGATATCATTATAAACAAGAATGAAGAGGAGAAATGTTGAGATGACTGTTTTCTATGAAAGTAGGAGAAAGCTGGCAGTCCAGTGCACAAGATAACATCATTTGGAAGAAGTTGATTATCAAGTGTGGGTTGATAATTTTCTCGTGTGTGAGTGCATGTGCATTGGTGGTTGCAAATAAATTTGAATCAGTATAAAAATATGCAAGGGCTGAAGATTCAATACTCAGGCCTAACAGATGTGGGATCCTGGCCATAACAACCAACTTGGGGGACATCTGTGACACAGTCCATCCCATCTGTGTGACGGTCACCCCACTCATCCTTCAGGTCTTCCGAAGTCCCCACACCTGTGTGCAGCAACAGCTTTTTTTAAAAATGATTTTTTTTAAAGATACTGACAATTGTATTTTTAAAAAAGCATGTAAGAATAATCAAGTTTTTGTTTTTTTTTTTTTTTACCAATACCACCAAAAAAAGAACAAAAAGGGACACTAACCTTACCAAATTATGAATGTATCTAAAAGTACATTGTGGTTGTTGGTTTCAGTTTTTGTTTTTTTTTTTTTAAAGAATGAAACCCCAGTTCCAAAAAAACAAAACAAACAAACAAAATAGAAAGAATGAAAGCCGAGCACTAGTGGCTCATGTCTGTGATACTGCAAAAAAGATCATGGACCAGCCAGGGCAACTAGTTTGAGAAACACCATCTCTAAAATAACCAGAATGAAATGGACTGAAGGTGTGGCTCAAGCAGTTGAGCTCCTGCTTTGCAAGTGTGAAGCCGTGAGTTTAAACCCCAGTCCCACCAAAAAATAAAAACATTAAAAGAAAGAAAAAAAAAGTAAGCTTTTGTAAAAGAACATGCAAAATTTTTTAAATTACAACATTGACTTTACTCATAAGGCAAAGCTTGAAAGGCAAAACCATTCAAGTCTGTTATCTGTGTTTAAAACCCTCCTTTCTTTTTTTGTGGTGGTAGGAATAGAACCCAGGCCCTGGAGTGTACTAGGCATGTTCAGTGCTCTACCACTAAGCTGTATCCTTGCCCACTTTTTCTTCTTTAAGATGGAGCTATTGGCAGAGTGTTAGAACACCTGCTAGCAAGTGTGAGGCACTGAGTTCAAACCCTAGTACCACCAAAAAAAAAAAAAAATGGAGCTACCAATGCATATGTTAGTACTAATTGAAAACAATAAATTCTACTTTATTTTTGAATATTCCTTTAAAGGCTGTTGAAGGATGCTATGGAATTATTCATATGTTGGGTAAGAGTTTTGTTTGTTTGTTTGTTTGAAATAGATCACACTATGTAGCTGTGGCTGGCCTTGAACTCACTATGTAGCCCAGGCTGGCATCCAGCTCACAATCCTCCAGCTTCATCCTTCTGAGTGCTGGGATTACAGGTGTGTACCACCATGCCTAGCAGGGTGAGGATTTTGAATAGATATCTTTTAGGGTCCTAATATTTAAGATTCTGTTAATCTTACTACTTCCACAAACACTGCCAATGTTTCACTGTCCTGTTCCCATTAGTTCTTGAACCAAGTTGAATTATATTTCACATTTTAGGAAACAATGACCTTCAAAGATGTGGCTGTGGACATCACCCAAGAGGACTGGGAACTAATGCGTCCTGCACAGAAGGAATTGTACAAGACTGTGACATTACAGAACTATTGGAACATGGTTTCTCTAGGTAAGATCATCTGCACCTCCCCTTCCAACATGCCAACCAGTTTCTTTCTGCTTCTAATTAAGTATAGGTTAGGCCTCTGAAGTCCTTGAATAAAAATAAGGTCTAAAGATGAGTGT
The DNA here is from genome assembly GCF_047511655.1 of Castor canadensis. Lineage (NCBI taxonomy): Eukaryota > Metazoa > Chordata > Mammalia > Rodentia > Castoridae > Castor > Castor canadensis. The sequence goes on along the minus strand of NC_133396.1, from coordinate 52,641,807 downwards.
TCTCATTCAGGCACAAAAATGTCCATGTTCTACTACTTCCTTTTCCCAAATGAAAGGCTTCTAAGTGAAAGATCATTGAAAATCCTAATGTGCGGTTTCACAGTGCTGCCACTGGATGCTCTCAGAGGCCTCCTTAACCATTATTTTACGCTACTCCAAAAAAATTCTTCCCCAGGATCCTCTTAGGTAGCTGGAATTTTTTTTCATCCTAGTTCTGAAAAAAAGAGACCTAATTCTCTTACTAGCTCATGTCTGTGAATTATTGTTTTCCTGAATAGGTCTAGGTAGAAACCAGGTAATAAACTTTGAACAACTGTTTATCACCAGGATAAAATTTATTACCTTCCTCCTGAACAGGACTGACTGTGTACAGACCAACTGTGATTCCTATATTAGAAGAACCATGGATGGTGATAAAAGAAATTTTAGAAGGCCCTAGTCCAGGTGAGAGAAAAACCAGCACATGAGTTTTCTTGCAGTTAGAGTCTATATCCTGAGTATTGCGGTTTATTTTCAAGTATGGCCAAGTCACTCTCTGCAAAGGCATCCCAGGCTGTCAAGAACTTTTAAGTTTTGCTTCCTTATGGAGACCATGTTCAAGAGAAGAGTTTCTAAACATTTTTATGCCTTTCTCCTCCTCATTTTATCCTCTACATGACTTCTGGGGACCAGCCTCTTAGAGATTGTTGGGAGCTTTCATTGTGTCATTTCCCTTCCCTCTATGTATAAACAACCACACATGTCCTCTAAAAACTTAAATTTCAAACTACCTTCTTTTTTAATTTCTTTTATTCTCTGTACTGACAAACCCATATATCTTCCTGTTTCTACTTTTCTAATTGATTTCCTTTTTTTACTTTCTAATTATTTTAAGAGGTAATATATTCACAATATTTAAAAATTTAAAAATACAGGCTGGAGTCAGGTGCTGGTGGTTCAGTAATCCTAGCTACTCAGAAGGCAGAGATCAGGAAGATCTCAGTTTGAAGCCAGTCCAGGCAAATAGTTCGCAAGACCCTATCTTGAAAATACCAACACAAAAGAGCTGGCAGAGTGGCTCAAGTGGTAAAGTGCCTGCCTAGCAAACTTGAAGCCCTGAGTTCAAACCCCAGTACCATTAATAGAATAGAATATAGTAGAATAGACCAGGCACCATGACTCACGCCTATAATTTTAGCTACTCAGGAGGCTGAGATCAGGAGGAACACAAAATGTTCACAAGACCACATCTCAACAGACAAAGTTGCTTGTGGTGACACCCCTGTCATCCCAGCTATAGAAGATTTCAGTCCAGGTTGGTCCAGGCAAAAAAGCAAGACCCTATCTCAAAAATAACCAAAGCAAAAAAGATTAGAGGCATGGCTCAAGCATAGAGGACCTGCCTAGAAAATGCAAAGCTCTGAGTTTAAACCCCAGTATCACCTAAAAAAAAAATCAAGCAAAAGTCAGTAAAACCACATGTATATAGAGAAAAATCTTCCATCTGCAACAAGACATGGTGGCTCACAACTGTAATCCCAGTTACACAGGAGGCAGAGATTAGAAGGAATGTATTTCAAAGCCAACTCAGGCAAAAAGTTAGTGAGCGCCCCATCTCAACCAATAAACAGCTGGATGTGGTGGCATGCACCTGTCATCCCTGCTATGTGGGAGGCATAAATAGGACAGCCTGAACAAAAATGTGTCCAGACCAGATTAAAACTGGAGAGCCTATTCCAAAACCAACAAAAGCAAAAAGGACTGGAGGTGTGTCTCAAGTAGTAGAGCATCTATCTAGAAAGCATGAAGCCTCGAGTTCAAACTCGGGTAGTGCCAAAAAAAAAAAAAGAAAAAAACCCAAAAGTCTGCCACCTGCATACTACATTCACCCAGTTCCTGCATTTCCCCAACAGCAACCACTTTCATCTGATCATGTCCATGTCCATGAACCACTGTTCTCCTGTAGAAGTCTCCTGCCAGATAAGTAGAAGTCAGGTAATAAACCTTGAACAACTATTTATCTCTAGGATAAAGCCTGGATTTTAAAATAGTAATGTTTTATTTTTTAATAAAAGACTGGAGATAGTTGTTCCTGGTGTTAGCATTTGTTTGGGGGTTTCGGTTTCTAGGAAGTTTTTTGCACATAAAGTTAATAAAAAATTTTTCTCCATTTTTCATACTATTAATAGTGTTTTGTGTCTTGCTTACTTTACTTGAAAAACATTCTGAATGAGTATGCAAAGAGCAATCATTCTCTTTTAATACCTGTAGTGTTTTATTGTGTTTCTTATAGCTTATTGAACCTGTCCCTTGTTGATGGACTTTTTGATTATTCCCTTTCCTCTCCTCTCCTCCACAAGAACTTCATTTTGAAAGATTTCAAACCTATGGGAAAGTTGCAAGGTCAATACATTGAGCATCTTTATACTTTTTCACCTGGAATCATTTAGCCATTTTGTATTATCTCATTACACACACACACACACATTCATTTTTGTACTGAACCGTTTGAAAGTTAGTCATAATATCTTGCCTCTGAATATCTCCTAAGAACGTGAACATTGCATAAGCACACCACCATTCTCTCACTTGAAATACTTAACATTTATATGATAATATCAAATATCCAAACTTCCTCAACTATCTCAAAAGTACACTTTATAGATATTTTTCTACCTGGTCCAGGACTTAGTCAGCAATGACGTATGTATTCCAGCTCTTTATCTCATGCCTTTAGTCTTTTTTAATAAACTGTTCCTACTCTTTCTTTTTTTTTCTTTTATTCATATGTACATACAATGTTTGGGTCATTTCTTCCCCTTTCCCCCCGCCCCCTCCCTTAGCCACCCCACCCCCTCGCTTCCAGGCAGAAACTATTTTGCCCTTATGTCTAATTTTGTTGAAGAGAGAGTATAAGCAATAATAGGAAGGACCAAGGGTTTTTGCTAGTTGAGATAAGGATAGCTATACAGGGAGTTAACTCACATTAATTTCCTGTGCATGTGTGTTACCTTCTAAGTTAATTCTTCTCAAACTAACCTTTTCTGTAGTTCCTGGTTCTCTTCTATTGGCCTCTGTCGCTTTAAAGTATCTGCATTAGTTTCTCTGTGTTGAGGGCAACAAATGTTATCTAGGTTTTTGGGTGTCTTACCTATCCTCATACCTCCCTTGTGTGCTCTCGCTTTATCTTGTGATCAAAATCCAATCCCCTTGTTGTGTTTGCCCTTGATCTAATGTCCGCATACGAGGGAGAACATACGATTTTTGGTCTTTTGGGCCGGGCTAACCTCACTCAGAATAATGTTCTCCAGTTCCATCCATTTACCTGTGAATGATAAAAATATACGGAATGCTTCACAAGTTTGCGTGTCATCCTTGCACAGGGGCCGTGCTAATCTCTGTATCATTCCAATTTTAGTATATGTGCTGCCAAAGCGAGCACCCTACTCTTTCTTCTTTATTTCATTCATTTTTTCAGTCTTGGGGGTTAAACCCGGAACCTCATACATGGTATGCAGTCACTTTGCCACTTAGCTATGCTCCTAGATACTTTCTTTTTTAAAGGATCCAGGCTAGTTTTGTTTACAGAATGATCCAAAATGTAGATTTGCTTGATTGTTCCCTCATGATTAGATTTAGAATAAACATTTTTGCTGAAAATGTTACTTTATGTGCATTCCTCAGGCACATAATACCAGTTTGTCTCATCATTGGTGGTGATAAGTTTGGTTGTGGTGGTGTCTATATGATTGCTCCATTTTAAGGTGCATTTTTTCCCCCTCTGGAACTAAGAAGTTTGGAGTGATACTTTGATGCCACATGACTATTATATTCTTTGACAACCTTTTATTTAAGATTTTTGACATCCATTGGTGATCCTTCCTTTGTTGGTTGCAAATGATGATGTTCTAATGCAGTCAGCTCTTCTAAATGATTGGCAGCTTTCTTCTGTAAAAAATGCCTCTTCTTTCTCCTACTCCATTTTTAATTGTCCCAAATTTGGGCAATGGGAACCCTTCAAGTCCAATGTCTTTTTTGTATGACCCACTAGTTTTTCAGCATTTCCTTGCTTTTTGGCACAAAATGTTGTCAGGCTTACCTTGTACTTACAGACCTGAAATTTCTCCAAGAACTCTGGTTCATTTCAATGGAAAATAGTACTTAGAAACCAAGGTCTGGACAGTGAGTCTGCTCGTTATAATGAATATCATTGATTCTAGGTCTGTTTAGTGGATAGGGAAATATGTATACATGTAGGGTTTTTTTTTTAAGTCATAAGGTAGCCAAGCCTGGTGGTTCACAGCTATAATCCCAGCTGAGACAGGAGGATCACAAGTTTGAAGCTAGTCTGGGCTACATAGCAAGACCTGTCTCAAAATACAATATCAAGGGTTCAGTGTTACAGTTCCATCCCCAGGACCACAAGAAAAAGAAGTCATGTGTTCATATGTATAACTTCAATGCAAATCTAACAGCATAAGAATATTCTATTTTGTATATTCCTGTATACCATTTTGTATCTCCTCTCCCATACAGCATATAAGCTAGTTCCCACCAATATCAACAAAACTTATGTTTTATCATATGTTAAATACAAAAATAGTTTCAGTATTACATTAATACCACTACCAATAGCAAACCATGAGAAAGTCCAAAATTTCTTTGAAGTTATTTTTTTTCCTTAGAATTTATCCCACTAAGGGTAGTGCATTCTTGGGTTTTTTTGTTCTTTTTTTTGTTTTGTTTTACATTTTTGAGTATGTAAAAACACTAACACAATTCAGAAGTCAAAACTATGTGGGGGGAGAAATGACCCAAACATTGTATGCACATATGAATAAAAAATATATTTTTAAAAAGAAGAAACTGTGTAGAAAGGTATACACTCCCATAATACCTACCCTATCCACTTCCTGTAGGTAACCATAGTCACTGTTTCTGGTTTATCCTTCCTGTGTTTCTCTTAACATATTCTCATATCTGACTTTGTATACAAAAGAATGTTTATATGTTCTTACATCTTGCTTTCCTGTTCCATTTATTTAAGTCACTGACTTATCTGTCCACCAATATTGATCCTAGAATATGGCATTAACAATGAATTAAACAATAATATTCGAATATTGTATGCTACCTTAGAGTTAACTGCTTCACTTTTTAAAAAAGAAGTAACTTTGGCCAGGCACAGTGGTTCATGCCGGTTATCCCAGCTACTTAGGAGTGGAGAGCAGAAGAACCAAGTTCAAGGCCAGCCTGGGCAAAAAGCTAGCAAGACCCCATCTCAACCAATAAGCTGGGTGTGGTGGTACACAGCTGTGATCCCAGCTCCATGGGAGGCTATGGGGAAGAGGAATCACGGTCTGAGGCCCATCCCAGGCAAAAACTGCAGACCCTACCTGAAAAATAACTAAAGCAGAAAGAGCGTTAGGGTGTTGCTCAAGTGGTAGAGCACCTGCCTAGCAACCACAAGGCCCTCAGTTCAAACTCCAGTACTACCAACAACCACCACCAAAGGTTAACTTTGGTCATTAGGTATTTTAAGAGTCACACTACTCGTTCTTTTATGTAACTTATAGCATTTAGTTGGCAGAATGACACTAAGTACACCTAGAGCACACTGAAAACACAGTGAAATGGACATAAGTCTAGACAAGAATCAGGAAAGTCTGGAGATGCTGCCAGTCTGGGGCCATTTGGACTTAACTTAGCAACATAAGGAGGTTTGTTTCTGTTTTTTGCTGTACTAGAGATTGAATCCAGAACCTTATATGCTAGGCAAGCACTCCACCACTTGAGCTACACACCCAACCCATTTGTTTTTATTTTTGAGACAGGGTCTCACAACTTTTTGCTCAGGCTGATGTTGAACTTGTGATCCACCTGAATAGCTGCGATTACAGGCATGGGCCACCATTCCTGACGGTATGAGTTTTTTAAACCAGTCAGAGAGCTCACATTAGGGCTAAAAATTCACAAAGAAGGAGCAATTTGTAGTTACGTATTTTGGGAAGAGATTTTGCTTTCTGCAGAAAGCACCAAAACTGAGGAAAGAGAGTTCTTTTTCCCTCCTGTAGAGGGGAGGTCTTTGGGGGTTTGTGTTTCTACCTTCCCCTTAAATATTTCATAATCCTTTGTGTGAGAGGCTCCTGTTAGCTCCCCTCTGGAGGCCCCAGCCTGTCTTGACTCCCTGGCCCCTTGAACCTCTAAAGTGGATGCTTAAGGCCATCAGCAGGACTGAGGAGTCATCCAGGCAGCCATCTTCAGCTCTTGCATCTTCCTGGTTTCCCCCTTTTACTTAAGTCTTGGCCTTTTAAAATTACTGTCTTTCCAGCTCAGAGCTATGTAGTAAGTTGAGTCTTTGGTTAGGGTATCTAATCAATTCTGTTTCAGGAAATGGAAGATTTGATAATTCATAAATAGAATAGTAGTTTTGGTTCAGTTACTATCTCAGAACTTCAGTGGTTCTTTATGTTTACTTGTGACCTAGCCACTTTTTCAGGCTCAATCCAAATTATACCTCCCCACTGAGGCCTTCCTTGATTACCTGAATCAATGGTGATTGCCTATATTAGAAATAGTAGACCATTGCTTGGCCTTATTAAGCAACAGATACTTAACCACTTCAACCAACCATTCTGGTTAGTTATATACACACATTGAAGCCCTGCTTCATGATCTGAGTTTCTATTTGTTTGTTTTTTTGTGTTTTTGGTTTTTGGTTTTTTTTGGGGGGGTGATAGGAGTTTGAGTTCAGAGCTTCAGACTTACAAAGCAGACACTCTAGCACTTAAGCCACACCTCTAGTCCATTTTGCTCTGGTTATTTTGGAGATGGGGGGGGTCTCATGAACTATTTGCCCAGACTGGCCTTCAACTGCAGTCCTCCTGACCTCAGCCTCCCAAGTAGTTAGGATTACAGGTGTTAGCCACCGTCACCCAGTTGAATTTCTAATAAACTGATTTTTTTAAACATGTTTATTATAGTAGCAATGTATTCATGGGCATCATTCAGACTTGTTGATTTAAGCTTGTTAATTAGAGGTGGAAGTATAGCTCAGTGGTAGATCACTTACTGAGCAGTATATCACCTTGGGTTCATTCCCCAGCATCACAAAAAAAGAACACACACACATACTTATAGTATTTCCTTTTCAGGTGTGATCCTTGTTACACAGAAGTTAAACTGAACTTCTGGTACTAGTTCATTCTGTGTGTGTGTGTGTGTGTGTGTGTGTGTGTGTGTGTGCGCACGCGCACCCAATTAGTCCATTCACACTCTTGTTTTTGGGGGGGAAGGGCAATAAATCCTGCTTTGAGAAAGTTGGTTTTTAAATTTTTTATTCTGTACTGCTTTATTTCAATATAACTACATTTCTAGTACTAAGTAGCAGTAAAAGTAATATAGCCAATTTATTGAAAGTTAGAAAAGAAAACATTTATAACAGTTCACTTGAGTGGCTATTATATCCAGTCTTGGGCCATTTTCTGAAGGAAATATAAAAAAAATAAGCTATTTCCAGAATTTATATCTAAGGTGAAAATATGAGAGAAACACAAAATTGTGAAATAATGATGTAAGGCTAAGTTCTGTCATGGGCCCGACATTATATTAGGTCGAACCTTACCAAGATTTCTAATATTCAGCCCCATTTTGACCTATTAAAAAAAGACAATTTCATATATGATTCAGTATACCCTGTATTTTAGAATATAAGAAGGAGCATTGTAGAAAGAAACATAAGCTGAGCTATAAACATCTTTTTGTGTGTGTGTGTGCAGTATTGGGATTTTGAGCTTAGGGATAAACATCTTTCATTTCTTTGAATATGTGGAGAAGGTATCATAAGAGAAAGCCTAGAGTCTGGAATTAACATGGCATCAATAGACTCTGGAAATAGTGGATAACTTCAAATTTTCAGTTAAGCTGAGGATGTAATAGACTAGAAAAAGGCTAGCCAGGCACAGTGGCTAACTGCTGTAATCCCAGCTACTTGGGAGGTATAGATCAAGAGGATCGTGGTTCAAGGCTAGCCTGGACAGTTAGCAAGACTTCATTTCAACCAATAAGCTGGGCATGGTAGCATGTGTCTGTCATCCCATCTATGCAGGAGGCATAAATAGGAGGATCGAAGTCCAGACCAACCTAGATAAAAACACAGGACCCTCTTTGAAAAATAACTACAGCAAAAGGGCTAGGGGCATAACTCAAATGTTAGAGCATCTTCCTATCAAGCATGAGGCCCTGAGTTCAAACCCCAGTACCACCAAGAAAGATAGGTAGGTAGGTAGACAGACAGTTATAAATATTGATATATGAAAGTCTGTAGATTCTTTGGAGACTGAATATCAAGTGGAGATATTTTGAACTTTTTGTCCTTTTCTCCTTTAACTTAACACATTTCCAGGTGATAGTGATGCTTATGCAGTTAGTATAGGGACTGTACTTTGAGAACCATTGCTTTAGGCTGCTGAAGATTTACAAAAACTATTTAAGCATGGAAAGCATTCTGTGATTGCTTTAGGAATGTTATATCAGATGTCAGGGTAGATTGGAAGAGGGAGTGATAAGTCACCATACCTTTTGTATAAATTGCTCCATGAAACCACCCAAGTTACCTCACAGAGTCTTAATTTACTGTTTCACTTAACTCTGTGGCCTGACTTCATCTGTTTCATTTACTCTACACCCCTGCTGAATAGGAGGAGCCTCTGCAGTTTCAACAATTTAAGTCTCCTGTTTTTATTCTCTTTCATGTTTTAAGGACCATGTTAATGAGGTTGTCAGCACTATTGTTTTTAGGCATTTTATTCATGTTTATTATTTTGTTACTTTTCTCTAAATAGAGGAAGACTTTTATATTCTTTTTATTTCAGAATGGGAAGCTGAAGCAAAAACCTGTACTCCAGTAGAATATACCCCTAAATTCAAGCAAGGTGGAACCCAGACTGTCAAATTGGAAGAACCATATGACTATGATTACAGATTGGAGAGGAAAGCAACATATACCTTCAGGAACATCTCCACTAATGAAAGAGATTTCAGTTTGAAATCAGTCCTTTCACAAGAAGATGATCCTATAGAAGAATATCTTAGTAAATATGATATATATAGAAATAATTTTGAAAAACATTCAAACCTAATTGTACAGTTTGATACTCAATCAGATAATAAAACTTCTATATATAATGAAGGCAAAGCAACCTTCAGTAATGTCTCATATGGTATTGTACATGGGAAAATACTTCCTGGAGAGAAGCCTTATAAGTGTAATGTGTGTGGGAAAAAATTTAGGAAATACCCATCCCTCCTGAAACACCAAAGTACCCATGCCAAAGAAAAATCTTATGAATGTGAAGAATGTGGGAAAGAGTTTAGGCATATCTCGTCCCTCATTGCACATCAGAGAATGCATACTGGAGAAAAACCATATGAATGCCACCAGTGTGGTAAAGCCTTCAGCCAGCGTGCACACCTTACTATACATCAGAGAATTCATACTGGAGAGAAACCCTATAAGTGTGATGATTGTGGAAAAGACTTTAGTCAACGTGCACACCTTACTATACATCAAAGGACACATACTGGAGAGAAACCATATAAATGTCTGGAATGCAGTAAAACCTTCAGCCATAGTTCATCACTGATTAATCATCAGAGAGTTCATACTGGAGAAAAACCTTATATATGCAACGAGTGTGGGAAAACTTTCAGTCAGAGTACACACCTTCTTCAGCATCAAAAAATACACACTGGAAAGAAACCATATAAATGCAATGAGTGTTGGAAAGTGTTTAGTCAGAGCACTTACCTTATTCGGCATCAAAGAATTCATTCTGGAGAAAAGTGTTACAAATGTAATGAATGTGGAAAGGCCTTTGCTCATTCCTCAACTCTTATTCAACATCAAACTACTCACACTGGAGAGAAATCCTATATATGTAACGTATGTGGGAAAGCCTTCAGCCAGAGTGCAAACCTTACTCAGCATCATAGAACACATACTGGAGAGAAACCATATAAATGTAATGTGTGTGGGAAAGCATTCAGCCAGAGTGTGCATCTTACTCAGCATCAAAGAATTCATAATGGAGAAAAACCCTTTAAATGCAATATATGTGGGAAAGCATATAGACAAGGTGCAAATCTTACTCAGCATCAAAGGATTCACACTGGAGAGAAACCATATAAATGTAATGAATGTGGAAAAGCTTTTATTTATTCCTCATCACTTAATCAACATCAGAGAACTCATACTGGAGAGAGACCCTATAAATGTAATGAATGTAACAAAGATTTTAGCCAGAGAACATGCCTTATTCAACACCAGAGAATTCACACAGGAGAGAAGCCCTATGCATGTCGTATATGTGGTAAATCCTTCACCCAGAGTACAAACCTTATTCAGCATCAACGTGTTCATACTGGTGCCAGACATCGTAATTAATGGATACAGGAGACTTCATATAGGTTTAACAATTTCATTACTTAAATTTTATGTTGTGTGTTCTATGTGTTAAAACATTATTCAAAAGGCTATCCAAAAAAAGTGCAATATGTTAGAAACCACAGTATCAAAAGAATCAGGATATAACCCATTTAAATTTAATATGAAATTTAAGAAGGAAGCCTCACTGGCTTCTTAACCTTTATTTGATCAGTTTAATTCATTCCAGCAAGAAACCACATGAAAGAGTATTTTAAAACCTATAACTCAACAACTCTGACTGTATCTCAAGTATTATTGAGGCCTTATGAATGTAACTTGGAAGGAAATGTCCATCAAGTAGAAATTTCATGGAAGATTATACAAAAGAAAAAGCTGCTTTGGGGCCTTTGTTTCTTCCCACTTTGAAGCCTTAAAATATGTAAAGGGTTCCCTCTCCTTTTCTAATTCCCCTTTTCTGATTATGCTGTAACTGCCATGTGGAACCAGTAGGTTTGAAGAGGGGAAAGTTGAAAGCATCTTACTGCATGATCACTACACTTTCCCTCAAATTCTGGAATATTAAAGAGGAGCTTAATGAAAGGTGATCAGATAGGATAAATAAAATGTATATAACCATTAGGTATATGTACAGATTTAAAGAGGCAAAAATTAAACATCCTAAGCTTAATTTTTACAGTAGGTTAGCTTTAGTTTCACTTGGTTTTGACATCCAAGGTCATTCTGAAGGGGGGGGGGAAATGGGCATAGAGTTCCCATTTTTTTTCACCTGAGTCCTAAATTCATGTTTCCCCTGTGGCTCTTGTACTGTAAGAAATCCATTTCTTCCATGGAAACACATGATTCTTGAGTGCCTACTGTGCTCAGGTCCCAGACTTCTTGATTGCATCCTTTCAGGTCTTGTAACAGTGCTGAAAACTACAGCTAATGTAAGCAACTGAAAACTTTTTAGAGTACTGAGAAAGTAAGATGATCTTAATTACTTTCCCAGGGATTGAGCATTAAGAAGCCTGCTGAACCCAGGCACAGTGGCTCACACCTGTGATCCCAGCTACTCAGGAGATAGAGATGGAGAGGATAGTAGTTGGAGGCCAGCCTGAACAAAAAGTCTGCAAGATCCCATCTCAACGACTAAAAGCTGGGTGTGGTGACATGCATTTATCATCCCAGCTACATGGAAAGCAGAAATAGGATATCAATCCAGGCTGGCCCAAGCATAAATGCAAGATCCTATTCAAAAAATAACCAAAGTAAAGTCAGGTGCCAGTGGCTCATACCTATAATCCTAGCTACTTGGGAGGCTGAGATGAAGACACTGGTTCAGACAAATAGTTGGTGAGGCCCCATCGCCAAAACAACCAGAGCAAAATGGGCTAGAGGTGTGGCTCAAGTGGTAGAGTGCCTGCTTTGCAAGTGTGAAGCCCTGTCCCATCAAACAAAACAAAAGCCTGCTAAAATTGGGTTGCCAAATATTACTCCTTAGCCCAAGTCAAGGAAGCAATGAAAGCAAACTAATGTAAGAGAAAATAGTGGGAAATAGATTCAAGCTCACTGCAGAGAAAGGGGAGAAAATCAAGGTGAAAAGGTAGTGAGGAAAGAGAATACATACATCTAAAATAACATGAACTATAACTAAATTTAGCCTATAAGAAACTAAAGACAAAACATTTTAAAGGATAACTATAGAAGCCTCGTACTCCTTCATACATGGAAGTAAAATAAAGGTTATTTAATGTGTTGGGGAAATATCATTGAAAGCAGCATTGATGCAGTAATTATCAAACAGTGACAACTGAACTGTGGGTTTTAAACAGCGTGAAAGGAAGACTGGCATAAATAGGTGAAAACACTTGTATTTAGTATAGCATTCTACTCTCAATATAAATCTGAGATTTCGTCTTGCTCTTATCTGTTTCTTCAGTACCTTGCATGTAGCACATAATTACTACATGTTTAAATTAAGTTACATAAATAGAGTTGAGTAATAAGAATCAACTGGCATGGAGTGAAAATTGGTAGAAATGAAAACTTGTTTGCGCATGTATCAAATGTTTAACAAATATTTACTGGGTAACGAGGAATCAGAAACCATGGGACATCTTTGCACAGGGCAATTTTCCTGAGCTAAGTGAGAAGAAACAAATTCTGGTATCATAAATATCAATTTAAGCATGTATTAACTATACAGCTTCATTAGACATTAATTACTATTTATATAAACATTCCACAAATAGGTGCTGGAGGAGAGGCTGGGATAGTCCCACCTTGAGGCTATACTGAGTTTTTTTTCTTGAAGAAAGTGTCACTTTTCCCCCCTGACATTAGTTAACCTTGATTTCATAGTATTACCATTCACAAAGTGCAGGTTGCAGAATACTCAAATTATGCCTATTTCATAGTTATTTTGCTAAAAAAAATAAGTTGTATTTAAGATACAGGTTTTGCTTTTGGTTTTTTTGGGGGAGGGGTTGGTGTTGCTTCATACCTTGCACAACACTTCTTTCCATTGGAATGAATTGTGGAGTATTACAATCCATAGTGCATTACTTTGTGTTTCCTGCCTTTGTGTATTCTATGTAAATAATGCATTTATAAAGTCTTCCACTGATTCAGAGGCAATTGAAGCCCCTATAAAAGTAACAGAATATTAGTGCAGAATCCTAGGTCTTTGTGTGTTTTTCTCACTTTTAGACTTGTGTGACCCATGAATAATTCAACAGGTTTTTAACAAATAGTCATATTTTCTACAACTCTTATTAGGAAAATTGTCATATAGGCAGAAAAGTTCAGATGTAATAAAGTGAACTGTACCTATCACCCAGATTTAAAAATTGACATTTTGAGCAAGGCACTGTAGACTCAAAATTCTAGCTACTCAGGAGCTAAGATCAGGAGGATTGCAGTTCTAGTCCAGCCTGAGCCAAAAAAAAAAGTTTGCGAGACCCCATCTCAACAGAAAAAAGCCGGGCATGGTGGTACACATCTGTAATCCAAGCTATGGCAGGAAGCGTAAAGTGGGAGGATTGGGTCCTGTGATACTGAGCAAAAAGTTAAGACCCTATCTCCAAAATAATCAGAACAAAAGATCTGGAGACATGGCTTCAGCAGAAGAGCACCTGCCTAGCAAGCAGGAAGTCCTAAATTCAAACCCCATTATCACACACACACACACACATTTCCATACTTTTTAACTAAACAACTGGAAAGTAACAGACGACATTTCACCTCCAAACATACCTCATAAAAGAACAGTCATTTACATAACCACAATACCTCAAAGAGAAAAACAATACTAATCCCTAAATACCTAATACATGTTTAAATTTCCCATTGATCCAATCAATTTTCACACATACCTTATTGTATCTGTCTCATCATCCAGAACAGTCTCCATCTTTGGTTTCTCAACTCTGTTTTTCAGAGAGCATGTCAGCTGTCTTGTAGAATGTCTCAGAATTTGTTTCCATGTGGTTTATGTTCTGTTGTATTCCTTGAGGTTTTTGTAAATTCAGAGTTAAAGGCTTGATTGAGTTCAGGCTAAACACTTTTAACAGAAACACTTATGAATGCATTTCATTTTGTATCATCAGAAGTCTCAATATCAGGTTGGCTCACTGTCAGTGACGTGACATTTGATCATTCAGTTGAAACAGTAATCACCAGATCGTGCCAACATAAAGGTCATTCTTCCTGACCTTTACATTAACATAAGTTGTGTACTGATTCTTGGGCAGTGTGAGGATATTCTGCTTACCAACTTTTCACCTGGTCGTACAGGTACCTAGCCAATAATCCTTGCCTAAACCAGTTTTTTCATCAAGATTTGTAAAGTGGAGCCAGATGCTGGTGGCTCACACCTGCCATCTAACTACTTGGGAAGCTGAAATCTGGAGGATCAAGGTTTGAGGCCAGCCTGGGCAAATAGTTTGAGAGACCCCCATTTCCAAAATAACTAGAGCAAAATGAACTGGAGGTGTGTCTCAAGTGGTAGTACCTGCTTTACAAGCTTGAAGTCCTGAGTTCAAATCTAGTCCCATAAAAAAAATTTGCAAAATGGTGATTTTTCTAATTCTGTCATTCTGTATTTGAGTGGTATTATTCTGTGAAGGACTTTCCCTCACTATCTGGGAATGCACTACAGACAGGACAGGTCAAGTCTTTTCTATTAATTACCAGTAAGGCTTTTGGTGTCATCTGCAGTGATGACAAATAATTCAGTATGTTATTCAATTATGATCATTGTTTCTTATGTTTAAATTGTTCCAAATTTGGTTAGTTGGGACACTCGTGTCATTCTCGGCATTTTCTCTCCAGTCTTTGGGCACCTAATTGCCTTTTGACACAAGGTATCTCAAGTTCACCTGTGCTTTCAGTGCCACAGCCACAGAATGAAACATTTCTTCAGAAATCCCCTGGTCCTGTTCGTTGGAAGCTATTTAGAAACCAAGATCTGGGCACCACACATGCTCACTGCAACTGTAGTGGCATTAGCAAAGGTTTTCAACCATTCCAACTTAGTTTTCATAAGAAATTCTCTGCACTTATTTTGTCAATTGCATACATTTTCTCAGTTACCTCATTATGTAATGAGGAATATTATTATTACATAGCTGAAATAAATTTTTGGGAGCAAACCACCAGGTCTTATTAAGCATAAACATATTGCAGAGAACAGAAGTGTACAGGAGTTTGTTTCTACTCCCATTTCCTGCATGGGGGACAGGAAATGTTTCTCTTATTTCCCATTTCTCCCCACTTTTATCCTATTATACTAAATTGCTTTCCTAATAAACTTTACTATTGCTTTTACTACAAAGAAAAAAAAAAGAAATGTTGAACATACCAGAAAGGAGCAAATGTAACAAAAAGTCTTGTGCCAAGATCATTAGCACAAACTTTTACAAAGGGAATGGAGTTTGTCAGTTAATCTTAAGTGGGTTAGGTAGGGAGAGCAGTTAAGAGAGCAACTAGATATGTGATGCCTACTGTATTGTAGCTATTAATGTCTTGATGATTTTATTTATGAGCTAATGACCTCTAATCATTTTGGTGGGGTTGGTATTCAAACCGAGGGCCTTACACACATACTAAGCAAACGCTCTAGCACTGAGCTACGCCATCAGCCTCCTCCCATCACATTTCTTAAATCAGATTTCTTGTACATTCTAATCCTGAGGATCTGTTTCATGCAAATCAAGTACTACAGCTTTTTTTTTTTAACTTGGTCTTTAAAACTTTTAAAATTAACATTTCTTCTTCACCTTGTATTCACTTGCATGTGCCGATCAATCTACTCTTGGTCCTCTATTTCTGTTACTCTCCCTATGATTCTATATTTCACCCTAACTATTAACCCCTTAGAACACTATAACCATCAAAAATGGCAAGCATGTGCACTTTGGTAATCTGTATAAAATGTGTGTAAACATGTAAGCAACAGTCTTCCACTCTGTATGGATGGAGAAAGTGAAACTAATGTTAAAGTGTCTTGCCTGAGGTCATATGTCATATAGTGACAGAATTAAGCATTGAAACCCATACCTCCTAGCACTTAGTTCTTATAAAGTAATGGTAATTGGGAATTCTAAAAACAGTGTGTACCTACAATTTTATAAAATTATGTATTTTTATAAGATAAGAGCACTCAAAGAGTTGTGTTTTTGTCTTCTTTCCCATGCAGTTCCTTCAAATCTTTAAATGTGAATAGCCCAACTCAAGATGCACCTCACCCTGCCAATTTTTGGTCTCCCACTCAGATCCTTCCCAAGTTTTAGAACCATATAATCAGTGATCACTTGAACTATCTCACAGGTACCTTAAGGGATTTGATCTAAAACTAAATTGTTTTCATCCTAAAACTTCCTCTTTTTAAATTTACCATAACTTTGACAGGGAATCTAGAAGTCATTATCTTCACCAATAATCATCTTAGTCATATTGATTTTACAATGAAGTTGCCTGTTTGGTGCCTACAGAGGAGAGGTCTTTCCCTGATAATCATGTCATACCAAAATAAGATCTGTACTCAGAAGTTGGAAAATAATGATCTTACCCACTGAACGTGATTAAAAACTGTATCTAGAATAGTATATCCAATCTGAGCACTGTACTTCCTAAGGTCTTAGGAAACCCTAGCTATGAAGGAGACCACTAATATGGAGGTAATGAAGTGTGCTAGGAAGGATACTTATGGTCCTGCCCTTTCTTGAACCAAAAGAAAGCAGTCATGGAGAGGATTCACTTGAGAACCAGAACAGTCCCAAGCAATACACAAACAATAAGTATTAAATGGATTAATAAACTCATTCACTCTAACAAACATGGGTGTACAAGGTACTGACCAGGTAAGTCCCAAGTATTCTATAAAAACTCACTTTCTATGATTAAAAGTACCAACATATTTTTTCTTTACTATAACATTTGTACTTTATAGTTACAAAGCATTTATACACACATATATATTCACATTCATTTCCTCTTTAAGTCTATATGTGTTTCCTTAGAATGGAAAAGGAATGACTTAGGTACCTTCTCTCTTCCAGTACCCAGAACACTGATCATGGATGAAACTTACCCTTAAAAAGATTATTTAGTGATAATCACTAATAATTCACAGTATTAATTTTGTGAAAACTAGAAACCAGAAAAAAGGCCCAAACCTGCCTGAGACCTAGTCACAAAGAGCATGGTGTCATCTCATCCCCTTCTCAGGACTCTAAAGATTTGGGGAGGAAGAGAAAAAGCCACATATACTCGACTTACCCTTGGCAGAATTCCCACAAATCAGTAGGTATTATATACCAAAGTGAAAGGTCAAATGAGAGCCTGGAAATAGTCCTACTCTCTCCCGGGTAGAAAAAAGCAGCTCATGAATTTTGCTATTTGGGCTAGCACCTCTCCCCTGAATTATTTCTGTACCACGAGTTAGAAAATGCTGGCTGGTAGTCTGAGATAAAAATTGATTTTCACATCTTTAAATGGTTAGGAGAAAAGATACCTTATGACCCATGAAAATTACATGAAATTCAAATGTCAGTGTCAAGAAAACTTTGTTGAAACAAAGTCACACCCATTTGTTTAAATATGGCTCAGGGTTGCTTTTGTGTTACTGTAGAACTAACAACTATAAAGAGACTGAAAATATATACTAAAATATATACTATCTGACCCTTTACAGTTCACCAACCGTCTACACAAATGGGTTAGGGACTTAAATGTACTGGCTAAGCCAGACACCAGGCAAGGTAATAAATGGAGCAACACTCCTGGGGAAGAACAAGAGGGGACAGTGTCAGGAAATCAAAGTTGACCAGGAGCGCTTTGATTCATGGAAGGGAAGGAGTACAGAGGCACAGCGCCTGAAGTTCGGGTTAAGAGGTTAGTCTGTTCAGGGAGCCAGTGAGCAATGCTGCTGAGGGGAACTCTGGACGGGCAATGCCATCCTCTTCCGGCCTTTCCATGACTGTGTGCATATTCCGTCTGTCTTAAATAGTGGTGAAGGAATGTTGAGGGTAGGAACATGGGTTATTTGAGCGGCTTGTCTGATCGGGTTCAAGAGCAGTGGCTGTCGTTCGCCTACTGTTTTGCCAAAGTCTTGTGAAAGGAAACGTGGGTTCAAGCTGCACTTGGTTCCTAACACGCCATGTAATTCGGGCATCCCTTTCCTCTAACTTCAATCCTTCATTCAAACGAGTCTGTGAGAAGAGCAGCTTCTCGGAAGAAAGGCCTTTTTCATTCTTACTATGAACATTTTTGTACATCCCATCTACGCCCTATCGATGCCAACGTCCTCCAGCCTCTCGCGTGCGTGGCGGGGAAAGCTCCCTCACCCGCAGACAGACTGACTGGGAAGGGACGGCAAGGGACCAAGCTCACCTCCCGCAGGACGGGGTCGGGCTCTAAAGCTTGTTCAAAACCGTCCGCGGTAGAAGAGCTGCCCTTCCCTGAACTACGCCTCCTCAGCCTTCACTCAGGATGTCAAACACCGCCTGCCGTCCCGGGAGATCCCGGCGGAAGCCCAGCTTCCGGATCGAAAGGTTTCTGGGCGGAGCCGGACACGCCAATGTTCATGGGCAGCGTGGCTTGCCGCCTCCACTGCGCAGGCGCACCGCCCGCCGCCGGGCCCCGCCCCCACGGCGTGCGCACTCGGCGCGGCGGCTGTCAGCGAGCGGCCACGCATTGTCTGGGGCACGCGGGAGAAACTGTGGGTGGGCGCTGGCCCTGGTGGCCTTGGTGGCCCGCCCTTTGGCCCTACCTTAGCAGGACCTTCGCAGGGCTTTGGTGTCGTAGGGGTGATTAGAAATTAAGCGGGAGAGATACGCTTTTTGTAGGATTTTCTCATGCTGAGCAGTACCGGTACATCAACTGAGCTACTTTAGGGCGCTCTACTGAGGGACTTGTTGATGGGGTTTCTGTAAGTGGCCGCGTTGGCATCTGTCCCCATATTTTGAAGCACATATCATTATGTAAACTTTTCAGTATAAATTTCTAGATATGGAGACTACAAGCCTTTTATGCTTTAGTTATTTTTCAGGTAGGGTCTCCCTTTTGTGGGGCAGGCCTCGGATCAAGATCCTCCCACCTCTGCAGCCGGGATTCCATGTGCGTGTCAGGCCTTGTGGTATCTATTACATCTTTTAAAATTAAAAATAATTACCTGAGACCGGCGCCTTGGCTCACGCTTGTTATCCTAACTACTTGGGAGGCTAATATTAGGAGGATCGAGGTTCAAGACCAGCCCGGGCAAATAGTGCATGAGACTCCATCTCCAAAATAACCGGAACAAAATGCACTGAAGGTGTGGCTCAAGTACCTGTTTTGCAAGCGCAAATCCCTGAATTCAAACCGCAGTTCCACCAAAAAAAAAAAAAATTACTTAATATTGAGCAAATATCATGGCGATTTCCCTGCTTTATGTAAATTTTTTGCTTTTTTCCCCTGCAGTTTATTTGAATGAGGATCCAAATAAGTTCTACAGTTTGAAGATGATAGATACGCCACTTAAGTTTCCTTTTTCAATCTGTAAGTTCTGACATTTTTATTTCTTTCAAAAATTTTCCTGGAGGAACTGGACGCCAGTGGCTCACACTTGTTATCCTAGCTACTCAGGAATCAGAAATCAGGAGGATTATGGTTCAAAGCCTGCCCTGGCAAATATCTCAAAAAAAAAAAAAAATCACAAAAAAAGGGCTGGTGGAGTGGCTCAAGGTATAGGCCCTGAGTTCAAACCCCAGTACCAAAAAAAAAAAAAAGAAAAAAAAAATCTTGGAGGACTTGTTTGTTCCTGTAGAGTTTCCCATTGTCTGAACTTTGCTGTTATTTTACATGTTCTTGTGCCCTGTGTGCTTGCTATTAACTGATAGCAGAAGAGGCTTAATCCAGTTCAAATTCAATTTTGAGGCAAAAAATTCATAGGAGACTTGTATTCTATCTGAAGATACATAATGTCTGGATTTCTCTTTTTATGATGTAGGAAACCATTCATAATCGTTACTAGACCATTAATCCATCAGGTGTTGCAAAATAGTGTCTAGACATATCATTCATTTATAAATAGAATTATCCCACAAAGAGAAACTTTCCCATTAACTAGTTGGCAGCCTGAGGGGACAGTTTATATAATGATTTGTTCCTTAACAGCTAACTGACAAATGAGGATTTTTTTTTAATGGTTTATTTTCTGGATTATTTTTTTGGAAATTTTAGAAAAATGATGCATTTGAGAGGACAAGTGGATATATAATTGTTCACAGTGGTGAAATTCAAGGTGGTTAACATTTTAAGTCATGTTTCCACGGATATAAAAATATATTCATATGAGATTTGTTAAGTCCTTATGTTCAAAAGAGTTCGATACAGATGCCTAAAAAATTGAATGACAGCATGCAGAAAAAGATTCTGATTTTTTTTTCTCCTTCCAAGTACACCGAGTGCTTTGACACTGCTTACTCTGTGTGTGTGCGTGCACGTGTGTATGTTGCTCAAAGTAAGGAATTTTTGATCATCTAAAGGCCACAGGTTCCTGTGTATTCCCATGCCGGAATCCAGGAAAGAGCAGTGATGCTTTTCCCTTGGCTGAGCTCTGTTCCCCCCACATACTGTGTTCATCCACAGAATAGTACAATATATGTGCTAGATGCTAGAACAATTCAATTCAAAAACTTCTAGATAGATAATTAAAATACTTCTAGTTTTAATTATTAAACTGTTAACACCGGATTATTTTCCCCATCTGCAACAACTATCAACAGCAGATAAGGGACTCTGCCTAACAGAGCACCTAGAGTAGTATTTTATCAACAGCACCCTTAGGTTTGAAGACTAAATCTGCCTTCAGCATTACGTTTTGGTTCTGTTACCAGCTCCTTTAGAATGCTCTAATAGCTTGGTGGACTTGTCAGAGTTTTCAGTATTTCTACTCTTATCTTAATTTTCTTCTGATCTTCAAGAGCACAGCCAGTTCTATGGATTGAAACTTCTGGTCACCTGGCCCAGGTGGCACATCAGATGAATATATGTTGTAGAGGGTCATTAAATGACTCTTAGCACTTCCCAAGTCATCCAGAAAGTTCTTGACCACCTCAATAACTGATAAGCTGATTCTTGCTGCTGGGGGTTTCTGATGTTTTCTACTGAAAGTTCAACAGTAAGGGTTCATCCCATCAAACAGTTTGCAGTTAGATTTAATTCTTCTCTCTCTCTGTCGCTGACATGCCTCATGTCCTGGCTGTTCTGGATGCTGTGGATCATTTCCAAAAGGATCTCTTTCTCTTACTCAACAGCAGTTGCTTCTTCTCTCAGAGCTTCCACCCTGAGCTCCAGCTGGTCCAGCAGGCAACCCTAGAGGTGAGAGGAGTGACAGAAGTGGCCCTCTTTGGCCTTGGTGCTGATCTTTGCCTAGCCATGTGGGCCTGAGGCAACTGCTCCTCCTTCCTCTCCCTTTTTCTTTCCCTCTCCACCTCACTAATAGTCCTGCTTTTACTTTCACTTTTTAGGTGTTTTGTTTTCCCCTGGCTTCTGCAGATGAGAAAAAACATGCAATTCTTGTCTTTGCAGGACTGGCTTATTTCACTTAACACGATGATCTCCAGTTCCACCCATTTTCCACCAAACAACAATTTTATACTTAATGGCTGGATTAAGCCCCATTTCTTTCTCCATTATGGGTCCCTTAATTGGGCACCTAGGCTGATTGCAAAATTATGCTATTGTGAATAGTGCCACAATGAACAGAGTGTACAGTTCTGTATAACTGTAGTAAGCTGACTTTACTTCTTTGGGGTACACACCCAGAAATGGTACAGCTGGATCACATGGAAGGTCTACTTTTAATTTTTAGAAGACCCTCCATACTGATATCTATAGTGGCTACTCTAATTTAAATTTTTTTTAGAACTGAGATTTGAACTCCAGGCCTCATCTTGCAAGACAAATGTCCTACCACTTGAGTCACAACCCCAGTCCTTTTTTGCTTTAGTTATTTTTCGAGTTTTTGTCTGGGCTGGCCTAGAACTCGATCCTCCCAATTTCTGCTTCCCAAGGAGTTGTAATGACAGGTGTGAGCCACCGTGCCAGGCCTATTTGCTGTCTTTTTAGGTGTCCTTAGAAGTTCAAATTCAATTTGTAGTTATTATTCTTATTAATACTTAAATTATTTTATCTTTGACCTGTGGAAATTTTTTAAGTTGGTTCCTGAGCCTCTTGACATAACCTTAGTTGTCTTTGATACTTTGTTTTCTGAAATGGTCAGATGTACAGGTTCATTTTGCACACTTCCTGCCCTAGGTGTGGATTTAACCATTTCTTCAAAGGAACTGGTTCCTTTTAGCATCTAGAGAACACCATCTAGATGCTGGTAGAGCCCATCACTGCTGAATAGTGGTGTCGTGAGGCCTTTTCCAAATACAGCAAGAGTTCCAACTGACACTTCCCATTCAAGTTCAGGGCCACAGAGTTTTTACCTAACCCCATGAGTCTTACATCTATTCTCCCCTACTGGAGACATAACTTCTTTTTAAAAAGCAAACTTATTAGGATATATTCATTGTTTAGGATATATTCATTTATTAGGATATATTCATTGACAATTCCAAATAGGCTTTTATTGTATATTGGTTAGATCACCACCACTGTCTCTCTCCCTTGACCCCCTCCCTGCCCCACTTAAAAAATGGCAAGAGGTTTCTTTGTTCTATTTCATTTAAGAATAGGAAGACATAAATTCTTAATTATACCACTATAGCTATTCATTTACATTATTAAGCTCTACATTTCTTAAAATTCCCAGAACAACCATAACATAATACCACCAATGACAATGTTATTGAACAGTTTAAATTTTTTTTTTAAATATTCCTAGCTGGGTACGAGTATCTTACTCCTGTAATCCTAGCTACTTGGGAGGCTGAAATCAAGAGGATCAAGGGGATGTGAAGGTCATCTGGCTGCAACATCTGTCACCCCATTGATCACCAGAGTTGATTCGGCTGATCTGGCTGGCTAGGCGGTGTCCCCTTCCTCCCTCACTGCTCCATGTGGTCCCTCCCAAAGCTGCGCGCTCAGTCGAAGAGGATGACCATACGTGATAGAGGAGGACCGTTCTTCCGTCAAGGGTATACGAGTAGCTGCGCTCCCCTGCTAGAACCTCCAAACAAGCTCTCAAGAGGATCGAGGTCCGAAGTCAGTCCATACAGAGAGTTCTTGAGACCCCTGTCTCAACCAATAGCTGGGTGTAGTGGCATTCATGTGTCATCCCAGACTATGTTGAAGGCTGAGATTGGGAGGATAGAGGTTCCAAGCCAGCCTGGGCGAAAAAACTTGCTAGAGCCTATCTCAATGGGAAAAATCTAAGTGTGGTGGCCATGCCTGTCATTCCAGTAATAGAAACTTAAAATATGAAGATCATGATCCAGGCCAACTTGGGCAAAAAGCTCCAAAATAACAAAAAATAAAATAAAAAAGGACTGGAGGTGTGGTTCGAGCAATAGAGAGCACCTGCCTAGCAAGGGAGAAGCCTTGAATTTAAACCCTAGAACAACCCCCCCACACACAAAAAAATCCTAACTAGGGATGTATAGTCAAATTAATATGTTATGAAGTTGGAATGATTCCTTTCTGGGTGTTACAGCACCAGCTTGATACACAGTATGGTAGACTAAATCATGGCCCCCAAAGACATCCATCCAGATCCTAAGCCCTGAAATTTGTGAATGTTACTTTATGAAAAAGAAATTTGGGGAGTGCAAATAATTAGTGGTCTTGAAATAATGAAATTATCCTGGATTTCCTGGGTGACCCTAGATGAAATCACAAATGCCTTAGAAGACAAAAGTAGAGGAAATTTTATCAGAAGAGAAGATAGTGTGACCACCAAGACCAGTACTGGAGTGACACAGTCATGAGCCAAGGAATACTGGTCACCAGAGGCAAGGAATGAATTTTACCCTAAAGGCCACAAGAGGGAGCATGGCTCCAACATCTTGAGCTTGACCCAGTGAAACTGATTTAGACTGCTGGCTTCTAGAACTGAGAGAATAAACATCTGTTGTAAATCAACAAGTTTGTGGCAACTTGTTACAGCAGTCATAGAAAACAAACACAAGTTTGTTTGTTTCATTTTCATTTCAAAATTTAGAGATTGCTTTTTTTGTTCATTTTATAAGCCAGGTTCTCATAAGATAGTCTAGGCTGACCTGCAACTCTCGATCCTCCTACCTCAGCCTCCTTCAATTTTATGGCTTATTCTCCCATATTTTTAAACATAAGGAAATGTATACACATATGTTCATACCTTTCCCACTCTTTCTTAGATATCATGTAGCATACCATACACACATCTCTCCACCTTGGTTTTTCCGTATAAAGATATATCCAAAGGTCATGGAGATATTTCTCACTCATTCCTTTTTATAGTTGCAAATTATTGCACTGTTTGGATGTGCTATAGTGTATTCAATCAGTCCTTTCATGATAGGAATTTCCAAAAGAGTTTCCAAAACAGGGAAGAAAGGATAGAAAAAGAAATAGATTAGGTGGGACAAGTAGAAAAGAAGGTAGATTTATATCTACATTGACATTAAATGTAAATGGAGTAAATTTCTAGTCAAACATCATCAGATTGGGTTTTTTAAAACATCCTGTTCATAAAAGATGCATTTCATTTTTAACTTATTTTACTTCTAATTGACATATAGTAATGGCACATATTTATGGGGTACAAAGTGACATTTCAATGCATGTATACCATGTATAATGATCAGATCATGGTAGCTGGCATATCTGTTGCCTCAGATGGTTCATCATTTCTTTCATGTATCATTCAAAATCCTCCCTACTACCTATTTTGAGATATCCAATTAATTATTGTCCATCATACTTATCTTGGAACATGAGAAGGCATTCCTCTTATCCAACTGCACCCCTATATCTGTTAGACCGAAGAGAAACAAGAAAGGAAAGACAGAAGATGGCTCAACATCAACATGGGCTTTAGTCAGGAAAGAGAGCCTGTCTCCAGCAAGAGAGCTAGAGCTCACAGCCATGTACAGAGTTAGGGCAGAGGTAGGCGGAGCTGGGTACGGTGAAGGTCAGTGGGAAAATTTTCTTGTATGTCACTAAGGAATGCTATTGCTGAGCAACTAAGGAAGATATGCTGTGGTTAGGTCACTCATCTGCTCAACTGTCCTTGGAGCCCACCTGGAGATAAAGGTTAACAACTGTCCCTTTGTCCATCTTTGGGGTTGGGTGGGGAGCTTCCAGTAAGCCACCTATAAAGGGGTCTGGTCTTAACATGTCTGCCCTTACCATTCACCCTAACAATATCCATTGTCCGTCCTCTCCCCATCCCTCTACCCCCCATACCCTTCCCAAGTTCTGGTAATCAATATTCTATTCCAATATTCTATTGTCTACTTTGAGATCAACTTTTTAGCCTCCACATATAAGTGAGAGCATATGATATTTGTCTTTCTGTGCCAGACTTATTTCTTTTAACATAATATCCTCCATTTCCATCCATGTTGCTGCAAATGATATTATTTAATTTTCATGATTGAATAATATACCCCTGTGCGTATAAATATACCACATTTTCTTTATCCATGCATCTGTTGATGAACACCTAAGTTGATTTCACATCTTGGCTGTTGTAAACAGTGCTTCAGTAAAGTGCAGATAAAGAGATGTACTTTAAATAGAAAGGCACAAAAAATAGAAAGTAAAAGTATGGAAATTAACGCAAGCACTAATTAAAAGAAAGTTGATGTTGCTATATTGATATCACACAAAAGAGATTTTTTAAGGCAAAAAGCATTACTGGAAATGAAGCGTGATATTTCATGATGTGAGCATTAGTCCACCAGAAAGGTAAAACAATTCTGAATTTGAGATGTACTTAATAACTCCAACATACATAAAGCAAAAACTGTCAGGATTGAAAGTTGAAATAAATAAATCATCAATCATAATATGATAATTTACCATATCTCTAATAATACCTAATAAAATAAGCAGATAAAGGCTAGTAAAATTATAGACAATTTTTAAAATGTGATCACACTGTACTAATAATTTTATAGTTTGTTTTCATTTAAACCCTACTGAGCTGTTTTAATTTTTATTACTGTGGGAATGAACTTCTTTTACAAATACAAAAAGCTTTCAGCAAATTATGTTTGAAATACTCTATAGTAGTCTCCCCTGATCTGTGAAAGACATGTTCCAAGAACCCCGCTGGGGGCCTGAACTGTGGATAGCACCAAACCCTATATATAGTCTGTCTTTTCCTGTACATATGTAACTATGATAAAGCTTAATTTATATACAGAATGAGATTACTAATAACAAAAAGTTATATAAATATTCTATCTCTCAAAATACCTTATTCTACTTTCACTTTTTCACTTGAAGCAATTTACAGCTTCTCTTTGGCATGTCTGAATTACCAGCATCTCTACGTTTGTGCTTTGAGGCTATTAATAAGTAAAATAAGAATTACTTGGATACAAGCACTGAGATATTATGGCAATGGATCTGAAATATAAGATGACTCCTAAGTGTCTATCCAGGTAGCATGTGAAGCATGGAGTCACTAGACAACAGGATGGTGTATATCCTGGTCAGAGTGGAGCAGATTTCATCATATTACTCAGAAAAATGTAGAATTTTAGACTTGTGAATTATTTCTTGGATTTTCCACCTAATATTTTTGTACTGCAGTTGACCAGGGATAACTGAAACCAAGGAAAGCAAAACCACAGATAAGGGGCACTACTGTACTATCAAAGGTATAAAATTATTAACTTTTAACTCCCTTGTTTGGGCTGGAAGTATAGCCCAGTGGTAGAGTTCTTGCCTAGCATGTTCAAGGCCCAAATTTCAATCCCCAGCACTATCAGGGAAGTAATGAAAGGAAGGAGGAAGAGAAGAAGGGAGGGAAGGAAGGAGGGAGGGAGGGAGGGAGAGAGGGAAAGAGAGGGAAGGAAGGAAGAAAGAAACTCTCTTTTTGGCAAAATAAAGAATTTGGTATTCACACACACTCAACCTCCTCACAACTTCCTGTTACATTAAACTATCCAGCTTTCACTATGCAGCCCTATTAGCATTTAAGGAAACCTATTTTAACTACTTGGGATGTAGACTTCTGAAATTTATTCATTTAACCAACCAGCCTCCTACTGATAAATGCTGGTTGTCCCCAATTCTTTACTATTCTGTATAGTGCTGCTGTAAACGTCTGTTATGTGTGTGTATTTGTCAAATTAAGCCTCATTTGTAATGTTTGATTTTTAAGTGGAGAAATCAAAAGCAAATATGACAAAAATTTTAACCTCTGCTATATCTATGTGACAGGTGTGTGGGTGTCTTATTTTCTGTAGTTTCAGAAAGTGTGAAATACTTTGTAATCAAAACTATATTCAAAAGTCATTCAAGCAGAATAGGAAAATGATCCAGTTTCAATCATTCTGTGGTAATTTCTTCTAATACCAGTTTTCAGACAATACTCCTACAAAAAAACCTTTAGTGACTGTTTCTTTGTGTATGTTTTCTTTGTGTATATGTATGTAATTAAAATGCACCATTTTAATTATTTTAAGGGTACCATGTGGTGGTTTTACTTCAGTCACGATGTTGTGCGACCATCACCACTGTTCAATGTTTTCATTACCCAGAGACAAGCTTCAGACCAGACAAAATTGTCACTCTGCAGTCCTCCCTTCCCCAGCCCCTGCCAACTGCTAATCTGCTTTCTCTCTCCATGGATTTACCTGTTCTGGATACTTCATATAAATGGAATCACACAACATGTGGCCTTTGTGACTAGCTTCTTTCAGTTAGTAGGGTTGCTTTTGTTGTTACTGTTTTTAGATACCATCTCACTGTGTAGCCCAAGATAGCCTTAAACTCACAATCCTCCTGCCTCCGTTTCCTGAGTGCTGGAATTACAGATGTGCACCACCATGTCTGGCTTTTGAATTAGCATGTTTCTGAGATTTAAACATGTCTTAATATATACCACCATTTAATTCATTTTTATTACTTAATAGTATTACATTATATGAATGCACCACACTCATCAGTTGATGAGCATTTGGGTTCTTTCTACCTTTTGGTTATTGTGAATAGTACTGCTATGAAAATTCACATTCGTTTTCTTTTTGAATAACGGTTTTCAATTCTCTGGGGTATATACCAGAGAATAGCATTGCTGGAACATGTGGCAACATTGAGGAGCTGCGGACTTCTTTCTATAGTAGCTGCACCATTTTACATTCTTATCAGCAATGTGTGAGAGCTCCAATTTCTCCACATCCTTGCCAACTCTTGTTGTTTTATAGTGGGTTTTTTTTTAATTATTATGGATATGAAGTAAGTTTTCATTGTGGTTTTGGTTTTGATTTTTTGTGTTGTTGGTTGGCTCTCCAACCATGGGCAATTTAACTCCCTCTGGTTTCATTTCCTCATCTGTTAAGAGGGGAATAATAATTGTCCTCCTTTCTAGAACTGCCATGAGCATTAAATGAAATGGAATGTGTAAAATGCTAGTCTGGTATACTATGCAGTTCCTCAAAATATTAAAAATAGAATTAACATATGCTATAGTTGAAATGAAGTATCTCCCAAAAGGCTTGGCTGCCAACTAATAGACTTTTGGTATATAATTGGATCATGAGAGTTCTGATTTAATCAATAGATTGATCCATTGATGGATTCATAATTTCTTTTGAGTAATACTGGGGTTTGATACTTATGCTTTTTAGACAAGTGTTCTATCACTTGAGCTATACTTTCAAGCTTTTGTGTTGGTTATTTTTTGAGATAGGGTCTTGCTTTATGCCCAAGCCAGTAGGGACCACAATACTCCTATTTAAATTTCCTGCCTCGCTGGGATGATAAGCAGAAGGCACCATGTCATTGGCTGAGATGGAGTCTTGATGCTTGCTGGGGTTGGTCTCCAACCACAATCCTCCCAATCTCTAAGCTCTGGAGTAGCTACTTACAGGCTTGAGCTACTCTTCCCAGCTTGGAGTCATAATTTTATGGCATTATAGAGAAGTGGTGGAAACTTTTGGAGGTGAGGCCTAATTGGAGGAAGTTGGTCACTGGGTGCATGTCCTTGGGGACTATATCTTGTCCCAGGTCCTTCCTCTGCCTCTTTTTGCTTCCTGGTTGCCATGAGGTGAATAGCATCCTCCTCTGCCACATTCTCCCATCACCATGATGTTCTGCCTTACCATAGGCCACAGAAATGGAACCAGCTGATCATGGATTGAAACCTCTGAAACTGAGATAAAAAATTAATCTTTCCTCCTTTAAGTTATTTCCCTCAGGTATTTGTCACAGGAACAAAAAGACTGATTAACACACTATATGATCCAGCAATTCTACTGCGGGATATACACCTGAAAGAACTGAAAGCAAACACTCCAACAGAAACTTGTACACCCATGTCATAGAAGCATTATTCACAATAGCCAGAGGTGGGAGAATTCCAAGATGGCGGCTAGAGGTAGGAAGCAGAAAGCGACCCTCCTATAGTGAAATCTTGGAGAGACGCTGGAGACACACTTTGCAGGCATAATCACCGAGAAAAGGCATAACTTTGACTCCTCCACACCTCCAGCCGGTGCAGAGAATCTCCACTTCACGTTAAACGGAGAACTGAGGAGGCCCCCGGGCCGCCAGGGCTTGGGAAGACGCGGACCAGGTGAGCTTCGCGGTACCGCGGTAGCCTCACAGACAAGCCTGGGCCAGAGCAGCATAGCCCCCTGGACAGACTGACCTCCACCCGGGAAAAAAAGAGAAACTGAGTAATAAGCAATAAGAACAGTTAAGACACGCTGGGAAGAGGGTGGGGCGCCCTGAGCGCTGAAGATTGGGGGAAGGGAATCCTTCCCGGGACTGTAAATAAACAAGCCGGGCGGGCCGGAGAGGCTCTGGTGGGAGTGGGGTGTGCGCCCAGCAACCAGGAGCGGGGACACTTGTGAGAGGAGGGAAGACCCACTTCCCACGTGAACTGTAAATAAACACGCAGGCCTGACAACGCGGGACAGTGTCACCTTTCCCAGTGCTTGGAAAGGGGAAAGCCTGTAGCAGAGGCTCCCGCACAGGAGAACTCTGAGCAAACAAAGCCTGTGGGACCAGGTGAGTGCTAAGCTCACCCCAGAGATCTGCATAAATAACGCCGCCAGCTACAGGCTGAGAGCAGCAGGCAGGCAAGCCACAGTTGCAGATACCACTCTCAGAACTGCCTCCAGACGCTTTTTTTTCTTTTTCTCCCTACCTTTGATGAGAGAACAACCGAATTACACCTGCAAGCTGGAAAAACTTACTGAAACTGTATTGCATTTGAACTGGGGTCACTTGGTGGGGCTTTTTTTTTTTTTTTTTATCTTCTGTGTGTGTGTGAGTGTAGTTTTGTTCTACTTTATGCATCCCCTTTGATGAGACAACTACAGAACAACATCTGAGGCACCAACTCCAGGACTGGAGATTGAGACGGACATCCAAATTATTAAGACTGAAATTGCATTGCATATAAACTTGGAAGTTTTTTGGTTTTTTTTTTTAATTTTCTATTTTCCATTTTAATTCATTTTTATATATAGATATTACTTTCATATACTTATTTTTTATTTTTTTTATCTTTGATTTTCAATCCTCTCTCTGTCACTCTATTGTCTGTTCAGCTTACTGTCGATTAGTACACTAACACTCCCTGTTTATACCTTTGAAACTCTCTTGTCTGATACCTTGTTCTGCTTTCTCCCTCTTGTCTGTATATTTGTTTTCCCCTTTTCTTTAACTTCTTGCTTTCCATCTCAGCTCACTCTTCCATTCTCAATATTACCATTGTTATTATTACAAGCTAGAAAATACTTAATTACACACAGTACAGGGACAGTAACAACACCAAGGACAATGACAGGAAGACAGAAAAAACAAGGAAACCAGTTTCCCCACAGCAAAAAATTAGTACAGGAACCAGAGGGGAATGAAGAGAACAGAAACTCAGAGCCAGACTCCAACAAAATGAAGATAAACTATGTCAAAGGACCCAATGAAGCCTACAAGAATAATTTAAAAGAAGACATACTACAAGTACTCAATGAGAATTTTATAGAGATGATACTGGATAGGGTCAACCAAAATGTACAGGAGACACTCAAGAAATTCCAAGACAATAAAAATAGAGAATTTGAAAAAGCAAAAGAAGAAATAAAGGAAACCATAGAAGCACTGTATAAACACCAAAATGAAAGAGAGAACACAATGAATAAATGGATAAATGAACTCAGGACAAAAATAGACAACAATAAAGAAGAAAACAGCCAGGATATGGAAAACCTCAGAAAAAAGAACGAAACAGAACTGCAAAACAAAACGGAAGGCCAATCCAGCAGAATAGAACAAACAGAAGACAGAATCTCAGAACTTGAAGATGAAATGGTAATTAAAGGAAAAACTGAAGAACTACTAATTAAACAACTCAAGACCTGTGAAAAGAAAATGCAAGAACTCACTGACTCCATCAAAAGACCAAACTTGAGAATCATGGGCATCGAAGAAGGAGAAGAGGTGCAAGCGAAGGGAATGCGTAATATATTCAACAAAATAATAACGGAAAATTTCCCAAATCTAGAGAAAGATATTCCCATACAAATGCAAGAGGCCTCCAGGACACCAAACAGACCAGATCAAAATAGAACTACTCCACGACATATCATCATTAAAACAACAAGTTCAGAAACTAAGGAAAGAATATTGAAGGCTGTAAGAGAGAAAAAACAAGTAACATACAAAGGTAAACCCATCAAAATCACAGCAGACTTCTCAACAGAAACATTAAAAGCAAGAAGAGCGTGGGGTGAGATCTTCCGGGCACTGAATGAAAATAACTTCAACCCCAGGATACTCTACCCAGCAAAGCTATCATTCAAAATAGATGGAGCAATAAAAGTCTTCCATGATAAGCAGAAACTAAAACAATATGTGACCACAAAGCCACCATTACAAAAGATTCTGCAAGGGATCCTGCACACAGAAAGTGACACCCAACTTAACCATGAAAAGGCAGGCAGCACCAAACCACAGGATAAGAAAAAGCAAGACAGTAGAGAGTAACATCAAGTTAGGTACACACAATCAAACCTTCAAACAACTAAGATAACTAAATGGCAGGAATCACCACATACCTATCAGTACTAACACTTAATGTTAATGGACTTAATTCACCCATCAAAAGACACCGTTTGACAAAATGGATTAAAAAAGAAGATCCAACAATTTGTTGCTTACAGGAGACTCATCTCACCGACAGAAATAAGCATATGCTTAGAATGAAAGGCTGGAAGAAGATTTACCAAGCCAATGGCCCCCGAAAACAGGCAGGAGTAGCAATACTTATCTCTGACAAAGTAGACTTCAAACCTACATTGATCAAACGAGATAAAGAAGGACAATCCATACTAATAAAAGGGGAAATAGACCAAAAGGAAATAATAATCATCAATCTGTACGCACCCAATGTCAACGCACCCAATTTCATCAAACATACCCTGAAAGACCTAAAAGCATATATAAACGCCAACACAGTGGTTGTGGGAGACTTTAACACTCCATTATCATCAATAGATAGGTCATTCAAACAAAAACTCAATAAAGAAATCCAAGATCTAAAATATGCAATAGATCAAGTGGACCTAGTAGATGTCTACAGAACATTTCATCCAACCTCTACACAATATACATTCTTCTCAGCAGCCCATGGAACCTTCTCCAAAATAGATCATATCCTAGGGCACAAAGCAAGCCTCAGCAAATATAAGAAAATAGAAATAATACCATGCATACTATCTGACCACAATGCAGTAAAAGTAGAACTCAACAACAAAAGTAAAGACAAAAAACATGCAAACAGCTGGAAACTAAATAACTCATTACTTAATGAAGAATGGATCATCAATGCAATAAAAGAGGAAATTAAAATGTTCCTGGAAGTCAATGAAAATGAAAACACAACCTACCGGAACCTATGGGACACAGCAAAGGCAGTCTTGAGAGGAAAGTTTATAGCCATGAGTGCATATATTAAAAAGATTGAAAGATCCCAAATCAATGACCTAATGATACATCTCAAACTCCTAGAAAAACAAGAACAAGCAAATCCCAAAACAAATAGAAGGAGAGAAATAATAAAAATAAGAGCTGAAATCAACGAAATAGAAACCAAAAAAACCATACAAAGAATTAATGAAACAAAAAGTTGGTTCTTTGAAAAAATAAACAAGATCGATAGACCCCTGGCAAACCTGACTAAAATGAGGAGAGAAAAAACCCAAATTAGTAGGATTAGGAATGCAAAAGGGGAGATAACAACAAACACCATGGAAGTCCAGGAAATCATCAGAGACTACTTTGAGAACCTATATTCAAATAAATTTGAAAATCTAAAAGAAATGGACAGATTTCTAGATACATATGATCATCCAAAACTGAACCAAGAGGAAATTAATCACCTGAATAGACCTATAACACAAAATGAAATTGAAGCAGCAATCAAGAGTCTCCCCAAAAAGAAAAGTCCAGGACCTGATGGATTCTCTGCTGAATTCTATCAGACCTTTAAAGAAGAACTGATACCAACCCTCCTTAAACTGTTCCATGAAATAGAAAGGGAAGGAAAACTGCCAAACACATTTTATGAAGCCAGTATTACACTTATCCCAAAACCAGGCAAAGACACCTCCAAAAAGGAGAACTATAGGCCAATCTCCTTAATGAACATTGATGCAAAAATCCTCAACAAAATAATGGCAAACCGAATTCAACAACACATCAAAAAGATTATTCACCACGACCAGGTAGGCTTCATCCCAGGGATGCAGGGGTGGTTCAACATACGAAAATCAATAAACATAATAAACCACATTAACAGAAGCAAAGACAAAAACCACTTGATCATCTCAATAGATGCAGAAAAAGCCTTTGATAAGATCCAACATCATTTCATGATAAAAGCTCTAAGAAAACTAGGAATAGAAGGAAAGTACCTCAACATTATAAAAGCTATATATGACAAACCTACAGCCAGCATTATACTTAACGGAGAAAAATTAAAACCATTCCCTCTAAAATCAGGAACCAGACAAGGATGCCCACTATCTCCACTCCTATTCAACATAGTACTGGAATTCCTAGCCAGAGCAATTAGGCAAGAAGAAGGAATAAAAGGAATACAAATAGGTAAAGAAACTGTCAAAATATCCCTATTTGCAGACGACATGATCCTATACCTTAAAGACCCAAAAAACTCTACTCAGAAGCTTCTAGACATCATCAATAGCTATAGCAAGGTAGCAGGATATAAAATCAACATAGAAAAATCATTAGCATTTCTATACACTAACAATGAGCAAACGGAAAAAGACTGTATGAAAACAATTCCATTTACAATAGCCTCAAACAAAATCAAATACCTAGGTGTAAACCTAACAAAAGATGTGAAAGACCTCTACAAGGAAAACTATACACTTCTGAAGAAAGAGATTGAGGAAGACTATAGAAAGTGGAGAGATCTCCCATGCTCATGGATTGGTAGAATCAACATAGTAAAAATGTCGATACTCCCCAAAGTAATCTACATGTTTAATGCAATTCCCATCAAAATTCCAGTGACATTCATTAAAGAGATTGAAAAATCTACTGTTAAATTTATATGGAAACACAAGAGGCCACGAATAGCCAAGGCAATACTCAGTCAAAAGAACAATGCAGGAGGTATCACAATACCTGACTTCAAACTATATTACAAAGCAATAACAATAAAAACAGCATGGTACTGGCACAAAAACAGACATGAAGACCAGTGGAACAGAATAGAGGATCCAGATATGAAGCCACACAACCATGAGCAACTTATCTTTGACAAAGGAGCTAAAAATATACGATGGAGAAATAGCAGCCTCTTCAACAAAAACTGCTGGGAAAACTGGTTAGCAGTCTGCAAAAAACTGAAACTAGATCCATGTATATCACCCTATACCAAGATTAACTCAAAATGGATCAAGGATCTTAATATCAGACCCCAAACTCTTAAGTTGATACAAGAAAGAATAGGAAATACTCTGGAGTTAGTAGGTATAGGTAAGAACTTTCTCAATGAAACCCCAGCAGCACAGCAACTAAGAGATAGCATAGATAAATGGGACCTCATAAAACTAAAAAGCTTCTGTTCATCAAAAGAAATGGTCTCTAAACTGAAGAGAACACCCACAGAGTGGGAGAAAATATTTGCCAATTATACATCAGACAAAGGACTGATAACCAGAATATACAGGGAACTTAAAAAACTAAATTCTCCCAAAACTAATGAACCAATAAAGAAATGGGCATGTGAACTAAACAGAACTTTCTCAAAAGAAGAAATTCAAATAGCCAGAAAACACATGAAAAAATGCTCACCATCTCTAGCAATAAAGGAAATGCAAATTAAAACCACACTAAGATTCCACCTCACCCCTGTTAGAATAGCCATCATCAGCAACACCACCAACAACAGGTGTTGGCGAGGATGCGGGGAAAAAGGAACCCTCTTACACTGTTGGTGGGAATGTAGACTAGTACAACCACTCTGGAAAAAAATTTGGAGGCTACTTAAAAAGCTGGACATCGATCTACCATTTGATCCAGCAATACCACTCTTGGGGATATACCCAAAAGACTGTTACTCCAGAGGCACCTGCACATCCATGTTTATTGCGGCACTATTCACAATAGCCAAGTTATGGAAACAGCCAAGATGCCCCAGCACAGACGAATGGATTAAGAAAATGTGGTATCTATACACAATGGTATTCTATGCAGCCATGAAGAAGAATGAAATGTTATCATTCGCTGGTAAATGGATGGAACTGGAGAACATCATTCTGAGTGAGGTTAGCCTGGCCCAAAAGACCAAAAATCGTATGTTCTCCCTCATATGTGGACATTAGATCAAGGGCAAACACAACAAGGGGATTGGACTATGAGCACATGATAAAAGCGAGAGCACACAAGGGAGGGGTGAGGATAGGTAAGACACCTAAAAAACTAGCTAGCATTTGTTGCCCTTAATGCAGAGAAACTAAAGCAGATACCTTAAAGCAACTGAGGCCAATAGGAAAAGGGGAACAGGTACTAGAGAAAAGGTTAGATCAAAAAGAATTAACCTAGAAGGTAACACCCATGCACAGGAAATCAATGTGAGTCAATGCCCTGTATAGTTATCCTTATCTCAACCAGCAAAACCCCTTGTTCCTTCCTATTATTGCTTATACTCTCTCTACAACAAAATTAGAGATAAGGGCAAAATAGTTTCTGCTGGGTATTGAGTGGGGGGAGCGGGAGGGGGTGGAGTGGGTGGTAAGGGAGGGGGTGGGGGCAGGGGGGAGAAATGAACCAAGCCTTGTATGCACATATGAATAATAAAAGAAAAATGAAAAAAAAAAAAACAATAGCCAGAGGTGGAAGCAGTGCCCATCAGTGAATGAATGGATAAACAAGATATGGTATATACATGTAAGGGCATATTACCCAGCCGTACAAAGGAAGAACATTGTGACACATGCTCCAACATGAGTGTGCTTTAATGACATTATGCTGATTGAAATAAGTGAGTCACGAGCAACATGTAGACCTCTTCCCTTTTATAGCCATGGCTGAAGCAGCAGTGGCCAAAATGAAGTCCAATCCCTTTGTGGCTTCTGACAAAAACAAGAACCATAAAAGGCATTCCAATGCATCTACCCATATTTGCAGGAAGACTGTGCCTTCCCTTCTTTTCAAAGAGCTGAGACAGAAGTACAATGTTCTATCCACACTCATCTGAAAGGATGGAGAAGTTCAGTTGTGCAAGGACACTACCAAGGTCAGCAGACTGGCAAAGGAGTCCAGGTTTACAGGAAGAGATAAGTCATCTACACTGAACTGGTATAGCAGGAAGGAGCTAATGGGACAGCTCTCCCATGGGGCATTCACCTCAGCAAGGAGGCTATCACCAGGCAAAACTGGACAACGACTGCAAAAAGATCCTCGAACAGAGATCTGAATCTCACCAAGTAACAAAGGAAAAGGAAAACTACAAAGAAGAAACACTTGAGAAGATGCGGAAATAAAGTAATGTTAAATACAATTCTCATTAAAAATTGCTTAGATGAAAAGAAAAAACCAAGAAATAAGCCAGTTGCAAAAGGACAAATATTGTATGATTCCATTTACACACAGTACATAGAGGAGTCAAACACATAGAAACAGGAAGTAGATGGGGATTACAAGGGGCTGAGGAAAGAGAATAATGGGGAGCCACTGCTTGATGAGTGGAGTTTCAGTGGCGCTATAGTTTGGATCCAAAGTGTCCCACAAAGTATTGTGTTAAAGGCTTGATCCCCAGACTGTGGTGCCATTGAGAGGTGGTGGAGCCTTTAAGAGGTGGGGCCCAGCCACAGTGGCTCACAACTGTAATCCCAACTACTCAGGAGGAAGAAATCTGGAGGATCAAAGTTTGAGGTCAGCCTAGACAAAAAGTTAGTGAGAAACCCCATCTCAACAAAATAAGCTGGGCCTGGTGGTATAAGCCTGTCATCCCAGCTCATGGGAGGCAGCAGTTCGGAGCATCACAGCCTGAGGCCAGCCCAGGCAAAAATGAGACCCTGATCTGAAAAATACCTAAAGCAAAAAGGGCTGGAGGGTCTGGCTCAAGCAGTAGACTGCATGCCTTGCAAATGCAAGGCCCTGAGTTCAAACCTTAGTACCACCCAAAAGAAAGAACAAAGGAAGGAAAAACAAGAGGTAGGGCTGAGTGGGAGAAAGATAGGTCATTGGAGGCTGCCCTTGAAGGGGATGTTGGGAACCCAACCCTTTCTCTTTTTTCTCCTTGCTTCCTGGCCACCAGGAGGTAATCAGCTTTGCTCCACTACACACTCCCCACCACAATGTTCTGCGTCACCACAGGCCCAAAGTAATGAAGCCAATGGACCATGGACTAAAACTCTAAACCCATAAGTCAAAATAAATCATTCCCCCTTATAAATTGATATTCTCAGGTTTATTGTCACAACGATGGAAAGTCAACTAACACAGCTGAAAGGATGAAGGAATTCTGGAGGTGGATGGTGGTTTGGGTTGCACAACGTGAACATGCTTAATGCCACTAAACTATACAATGATCAATTTTATGATATGCATAGATTACCATAATAAGAAAAAGTTCCCCCCAAAAAAAGCAAACTAATAAAAAATGCTAGCCTGGTAGAGGAAGCACACAATAAATGTCAGTGGGATTGACTGCCATGGCTCACAAGCATTGGGTGCCTCTCTCTGCAGGTTTATACCCCTCCACCCTCCTCACTCAGGCGATCTAGGCAGCTATAATGGCTGCACAGGCTCCTCTTCCTTTTCCCAGCCCCTCTGGTGGCAGAGCTTGCACCAGCTGATGTCCCTGTGGGGCTACCAGAAGACAAGACCCCTGCTGACCACACAGCTGATATTTTCCAATGTCAATTACTGAAAGCTGCAGAAGTCTGAGCACATCGTGACTCTATCCTGTCCTCTGCATTAAGAGACCACCAAACTCTAATGTGGCTTCCAACACCATAGGACCCTGATCCTAGCATGACCCTGGCCTCCATTTAAAATCCTTCCTGAGAACATTCTAAGCTGCCTAGAGAATTTGCTATTTATTACAGCCACAACCTAGTGAGAGGCAGATAGACCCCTGAATGTCCCCCACTCTTAGAGCAGTTACTTGAGTAAGATTGTAATTATTAAACTTTTCTCTGCCCTCTGAGATGTAAAAGTACCACCCCAAACTGTTTAACAGAGGACCTGAGAATCACATCTTTCTAATGCAAGCAGTCGGAGAGATCACCCTCCTCTCTCTGACAGTCTTTACAGGAGGTTGAGGAACTTAAGTGTGGATGCCCTGCTCCAAGCTGTACCATTGTCCTCTCATAGAAATACGAGAAGTCTGTTTCTCTTCTAGGTAAGTACCAATCAATAAATCCAGGTGGCCTAGTCATAGGGCCCAAGCCCCTTAACACCTTCCCTCATACATGTCACCTTTTCAATTTTTCCAGGCTTTTGTTTCAAGGAGGTTGAGGTCAGTTCCAGCCAGAGCCTCTTCTCTCTACTGCAGTAGTATTCCTCAATCAAGTCTGTCATGACCACTTTGACTAGTGTCTGCTTTTGTTTATCTTGGACAGTGTCATAGCAAAACCTAACCTGTTCTGATGATTAGCTGTTACTCTTTTCTAATTATTATTATTATCTGTCACAAGAATGATTTCTGGGGACGCTTGAGATCTTCCAACTTTCTTCCTCCCCCAACTATCCTGTCTCAGCTAATCTCTCTCTTGTCACACCAATTCCAGAAACATAGTTCTCAGTAAGCAGAAGCAGTGGGTAATTCAGTAATTATCCTTAGAATGTTCAGAGTTCTCAGCATAACCTTTTTTGTTTAAGAGCTAAATAAAATCACAGAAAGCACATTTCCATAGTAAATCTTTATAGTCCACCTTGTCTGTGACATGTCACAATATACTAGCAAGACCTTGTAACTACAGTTGTTCCCCCGCCATCTAAGGGAAATACACAGTGAGAGATTAACAATCATAACTAATAATAAAATAGATCAATTATAATAATATGCTATAATAAAATTTCCAGTATCATTACTCTTGCACTTTGGAGACATTATCAAATACAATATGGGTTACATTAACACAAGTACTATGATGTCAGGGCAGTCAATCTGATACTCCAGATGGCTACTGGCATATACAGTGTGGACATACAGCAAGGACACTCCAGACAAAGAGACAGTTCATTTCCTGGTTGGTGCGGAGCAGGCTGGCACTAAATTTCATCATAACATTCAGAATGATGCACAATTTAAAATTTATGAATTGTTTGTGGAATTTTCCATTTAATATTTTTGGACCACTATTGACTGAAAGGAGGGTGTTATGACTACCGTCTGTGAATTCTAAATTGTGACATTTCCAAAGTCCAGCTTCCAATGGCATTTGAGCTGATTACCTAAAGAAAGTTGATGTAGCTCTTTGCAATGCAAAAATGTACACAGATTTCTGTCCAAAAACCGAGTAGGTAGCTCTAGCACCTGGGAGCGTGCTGCCCTGGATTATGATTTAATACAAAATAGTGACGGTGCATTTACTAAACCACTCTCCCTTCTTTTATCCACCCCCCCCAAAAAAAATAAATAAAACAGCCTTTCTCTCCTGGGCAGCTCTGCCTGGTGGGGACTTTTCATAATCCCCTTAACCATCCACCAGATGGCAGGACAGTGACGTCTGACAAATCCTCTATGCCCTTCCAGAGCCTCAATCAATAATCCACATCTTTAGTGAAGAGTCTGCCAACTGAAATGCCATGACGTTCTGCTTCAACGTGAGCTCAGACTCTTAGAAAGTAGATAGGCTCCAATTCAGGTAGTTTCCTCCAAGGCGGATGGGTTGGTTCCTTAGGTACAATTAGGGCCACACCAATGTGAAGGAGGATGGAGCAAAGTGGAGAGGGATCTTGGGCAGGAAAAGAACTGGTGCTAAGCATGTGTCCTGGGGCCGAACTTGCCTGAGGTCTCACAGGCTACTGTGATAGAGGTGGCAACCCTTCCTCCCTGCCCTCTCTTACCCCACTTTGCCACTCCTGCCTCCTAAAGACCACTGGGAAGTGAGACCAGTCCCAAGAAGGAGGCCTGCACCAGGCTGCAAAGGCTCTCCACCCTTTGCCAGGTCTCTGGGGGTATCTAAGGATAGACACAACAGAAAGCAAGTCCAGAGACAAGGCGCAGGTTGGGAGGTGTGAGGAGATGAAGGTGTGCTTTACGCACAGCCTGGTGAGTTCTAACAATTTCCCACTTCTTTCTGACATGTTATGATTTTTCAAAGCACTCCCTTGACTGTCAACCCTGTCACTGAGGCCAAGCACAATGAGGTGACTGTGCCAGAAGCTCCCTGATTTCATCCTCTACTAGGATCTGCACCAGGGGTGAAGCCCTTCTGCTCCTCTGAGATTCAAGCACCAGCTGCACAGCACTTCCTCTCAAGGGTTGGAACCCCAGCCCTCCAGGACCTCCCCTTTGAATCCTGGGTTCAGCAATTTGACTCCTTCCTTTTGTTCTCACAGCCCTGAAGGTGGGAGCTTCTTCCTGAAGTTAGTTAACAATCTCTGGCTACTCAGCTTCTTAGGTTTTCCTCTTTTGGTCTTCCAACACCTGTGTAAACAATTCCTCGTATTAAATATCCTGTTTGAAAAAAAAAATAAAGAGGAAGCTCTCCAGCTAGTTTATATAAGAGTAAGACTGGCAGACCCAAAGCTCTTGCCTCCCAAACCAATCTTTTCCCAGAACACTGGGCTTTAGGGAAGAGACCTGTAGGGTTTGCCTGGCCTCCCCAGCAGCCTGCACAGTGGCGAGGGTCACTGTGAGCTTCAGGGTTTTGAGCCAGAGCTGGCAGTCCAATAGGTCTTGTCTGACTGCTGCTGATCCATCGCTTACGACAATGTGACCTTGGGCATGTGATTTAACCTGTCTGGACCTTGGTGCTTCACCTATAAAATGCAAATTTTGGTTGTACTTGCATTTCAAGATTGCTGTAAGAATAAAATGAGAGCATGTGTTAAGGCCTTCCCATGATACTTGATATATACTACTTTGTAAATGACAAACTCTAAAGCCAGACAGAACATTTAATATATAGCCACACAGACAATAATTCATTTAAAAATAGTCAATGGACTTAACAGATATTTCTCCAAAAAGGATAAACAAGTGGCCAAAACATACATGAATGGATGTCCAACATCACTCATTGTTAGAGAAATGTAAGTCAAAACTACAATGAAATACCATTTCATACTCATTAGGATAGCTACTATCAAAAATAAAAAGAAAGAGTGGGTATGGTTGTAGCTTAGAGGTAGAGACCTTGCCTTGAGAGCAGGAGGCTCTGGATTCAATCCCTAGCACTACAAAAAAAAAAAAAAAGGAATGAAAGAAAAAGGAAGAAAGGAAGAGAAGGATGGAGGGAGGGGAAAAAGGCAAAAGGAAAGAAAAGTTGATCTGGGCAG
Organism: Castor canadensis; assembly: GCF_047511655.1. NCBI lineage: Eukaryota > Metazoa > Chordata > Mammalia > Rodentia > Castoridae > Castor > Castor canadensis. Next base: position 52,599,761 of record NC_133396.1, on the reverse strand, counting down.
TTAGGAAGAAACCTATTGATATCACAATAGACTGTTGTGCAAGAAACTATCAGCTATAAACACATGAGCTCAATGAAGAATCTGAGGATTTCCTCAGATTCTTGTCCAATGTCTGTTGTTTGCCACTTGTGTGACTCTAATCCAGGGCTCTCAAACTTGGGCATGCATTTGGATCACCTGGAGTTCAGGTCCCCACCCCAGAGTCTGATTCAGTAGATCTGTGTACAGCCCAGAATTTGAACATCTAGCACATCCCCAGGTGATACTGATGCTGCTGGTCCTTGGGTCACACTTTGAGAAGGATGTTCTAAGCAAATCTGTGATTCTCTCTGAGCCTTTTTCCTCTTCTGTAAAAGTGCTCTCTGTCCTGGCTGATGTAATCATCAAATAAGATAAAGTACAGGAAAGCCCTTTATAAAGAGCAAAAAAGACAAACAGAATCACCACCGTAACAATGTTTACTAAGCACCCTTCCCATATGTTTCTTCCACATTTGTAAGAACTACCCACATCTAACACTAGCAGCAGTCTGCTTAAGAGCAATAGCTATTTCATTTCATTTATCCTAAATTTGTCTAACTCTCTGAACATGTAAGCAATTGATAACCACAGCAATGGAAGGATGGAGAGCCACCTTGTGCATCTGGGAGAAACCTTCACCTTCATCTCAATTGTTCCCCCACTGACAGAGGCTTGATGCTGCTTTAAGAACCGTCGTTATTTTTGTCAACCATCATCCCCTCCCACTCCTCCCAAAAAAAGCTCTTCTGTGAGTCATCTGGGAGACCCAGAGGCATCTGACAGTTGCTCAGCTGATATCTGGCCATTGAAAGGAAGGAGGAGTATTAATGTTCTCTTGGGCTCACTGTAAAAAAGAAAATCCATGAATTCACAGACTCCTAAAAATTCAGAATCTAGAATATGTGTAAATGATAAACACTTGGTGTGTGTACATTTATTTGTATTCACTCACAGATTCAATAAATATTTGTGCAGGATCTGCCATGTGTCAGGTGTTGTTCTAGACTCTGAGGATACAGCAGTATACAAAACAACAGAGCCCCCCCTTTCATGAAGTGTGTGTATATAATAGTCACCCATGGAATAGGGACGTTCTCTCTCAGGTGAGGTTTCACTTTCTGCAGTTTCTGTTATCTGCAGTCAACTACAACCCAAAAATATTTCAGAGGGCTGGCAGAGTGGCTCAAGTGGTAGAGCGCCTGCTTAGCAAGTGTAAGGCCCTAAGTTCAAAAGCCCAGTGCCACCAAAAAAATAAATAAATAAAATAAAATAAACCTTCAAGGGAAGATTCCCAAAAGTTTTAAATTGCATGTCATTCTAAGTTGCATGATAGAATCTCATGCTAGCATCATGTGATTGATTGTCCTGAGTCTGCATGCAGAATGTGCTTCCCACCTGCTAATCACTCAGTAGCTCTCTGTGTTACCAGATTGAAAAACATATTCTTTATAAGGCTCAGTACTTCTTCGATGTGTTCCTCGTGGATAAGGGAGGAGCTACTGTATAATGGAAAGTGTGCTTGTGTTGTGAGGCATATAGTCTGGCAGGGAAGACAGTCATAATCAAATAGATGAAGTGTAATGGAAATTGTGATGGAGATAAATACAGCGTGAAGTACAGTGGGGCATGAGGGAGGAAGAGGATTCCACACAGGCATGCTAACAACTGGATATTTAATGGCAGGTGATATTTTCCAAGTAAAGGGAGGTCACTATGGGTTGAGTTAACCAAAAAAATTCATATATTGAGGTGTCTTAACATGTGGAAGGACCCTTTCTCCTTTCTCTGAATGAGAAAGACTGTCTTATGCTTGTCCCACAATTTATTTTGGACACATAATTTGTGGTCCGGTTTCACAGGTCCACAGCTTGAGAGAAATTTTACCTCAGGAAGAATCACAGTTGGAGTCTCATTCAATACCTGGTTTAGATGAGATTTGGACTTGAAGTTGATGCTGGACAGTGAGGATTTGGGGGAAGGGCAGCTATTGGAATAGAGTGAACATATTCTGCATAAGAGAATGACACATATTTTGAGTCACAGAGAGGAATGTTATGAGCTAAGTAGTGATTGAAGTCCAACCCCGAGGACCTCAGAATACGACTGCATTTGGAGATAGGGTCTTTAAAGAAGTAACTATGTAAGTTCATTAGGGTGGGCTCTGATCTGGTATGAATGGTTTCCTTATAAAAATAAAAAACCCACACTGATGAAAAACTTAAAAAAGAAAAATAAAAGCAAAAGCACATTAAGACTTGAATACACACACACACACACACACACACACACACACGACATGAACACATGTAAAGACACAAGGAGAAGTCAAGAAGAGAGGCCTCAGAGGAAATCAATCCTACTAACCCCTGGATCTTGATTCCGAGCCTCCAGCATTGTGGGAAAATTAACTTCTGTTACTTAAGCTACCCAATCTGTAACACTTTCTTATGATAGTCCTAGTAACCCAATGCAGAGGCATTGTGTAAGGAGGAAGAGGCATGATGTAGCAAGGCACATTGAGCACTTGCAGGTGATTCTGAGTGAGTACTGGGTACAAGGGATGGAGAGGAGGCTGGAGAGATGAGCAGGGGCTTAGTCAAGAAGGGCCTCCGATGATGAGAATTTTGAACTTAATTCTGCAGTCAAGTGGGGTACTGAAAGGTTGAGGTCAGAGAATTGTGTGACAGTGCTGCGCTATGGGAAGATCTTTTTAGAACAGACACTGTGGTAACTAAAAGAACTTTAGGACTACAGGGAAGAAGATCGTATACTAATATAATATATTTTATGTCTATTAGACATAAATATGATCCAGTTGTAACTAAAAGAAGGGTGGCCAGGATGGAGCAGTAGGGTCCTGTAGAGACGCTGAGAATGTAGTTAAAAGGATTTGGTTCTACACTGGATGAGGGCTGGAAAAATGCTGATGGAAAGGGAAGAAGCTAGAGGAGCAAGTGTGGGAGAAAAAAACTATTCCCATTCTGCACATAGGGAGTCTGAAATGCATGTTGTGAAAGCACAAGAATGTGCTCCAACCAGACCCACGTAGATGAGGACCAGCCCACGTAGAAGGTAGATGAGCCTAAGGGAGTAAGTGGGGTTACCTACAATGAGAAGATGGGCAAGGACAGGTCAGCAGGGCCATGTGGCATTTAACATGCTGGAGGAGGAAGGGAATCTGAAGATGACCTAGAGGTGGCGATGTCAAGGAAGAAGAAGATACAACAGAACAGATCTTTCACTATTGCACTGTGGAAGCCATCAGTGGAGAAAATTCCAGACAGGAAAGAGGAGCCAAGAAGGAATTGAGCCCTTGTCAATAAACAAATCTTTAAGCCAGATTCATGACTCAGGCCTGTAATCCTAGCTACTCCAAAGTCAGAGAACAGAAGGATCACAGTTCGAGGCCAGCCTGGACAAATAGATCAGAAGGCCTTATCTCAAAAATACCCAATACAGAAAATGCATACACACACACACACACACACACACACACACACACAAAAGGCTGGCAGAGTGGCTCAAATGGTAGAGCACCTGCCTAGCAAGTATGAGACTCTGAGTTAAAATCCCAGTACCACCAAAACATATACCTACATAAGGAATAAACGAAAAACCTTGGGGAGGTAAGGCTATGAGCTCCACTTCCAGTGAGCCATCACAAATCAGTTTTTGCCTCTCCAACTTGACTTCTCTGTTTGTACAAAGAATCTCCATCTTCCAGTTATCACTGAAGGATTAAAGAGGGAAAGTACTCTAGATAGTAAGAGAAAACTTGCTTGGGTCTCAGAGACTTCAAGGAACTTTTGCAAGGTATAGCACAGGCAAGAGCAGATTCAAAGCAGTGCCTGCCAAGCTCTAAGTCAGCACATGCAGAGGTAACTGGGAAACCCCAGCCACACCTTGAGCTACAGCTCAAGCACCCTCTTTATACCCATCACAAGCAGGGGCACACCAGGCTCTACACTGGGCATGAGGGACACTGCAAGGAACCAAGGCAGACAGCTTCTGGCCCTCAGGGAAAGGTAGATAATAAGAACAAATAAACAAACCAAGTCCAGTCAGCCCTCCCTATCCACGAGATCTGCAGCAGCAGATTCAACCAAATGCTGACCAAATATATTGGGGGGAAATGCATCTGTACTGAACAGACTTATTTGTTGTCATTATTGTCTAGACAATGCAGTATAACAACTACTTACATAGCATTGACATTGAATTAGGTATGAAAAGTAATCTAGAGATAATTTAAAGTATATGGGAGGGTGAGTGTATGTTATATGCAGGTACTAGGCCATTTTACACAATGGACATGAGCACCTAAGGATTTTGGTACCTGCAGGAGTCCTGGAACCAATCCAAGCATACCAAGGGACAATTGTACACACACACACATCTTGTTTCTTTTTACTCTGAAGAATCCTAGAACAGTTGCAAATGATAGAACCTCAAATGGAACCAACTTAGGCATAAAAGGGAAGTGGCTCAGATAACCAAGCCGTAGGAAGAGGTGAGATGGAGCTGGCCATAGGGGCAGCTGGAGCAGCAGGACTCTTTTTCTCCACTGATTATCTCTACTGTTTCAGTGTGTCGGCTTCTTTCTCTCCTTTTGCAAAGCATCTTCTCACAGGATGTAAAATCATCATCATCTCTGAGCTCATAGCCTTACAGCTGCTAGGCCAGAGAGGAAGTCTTCTTCATTTCCAACCTGAAAACCCTGGGAGGGACTTAGGGTGAGAAAGATTTATTGTAAAGAATTGGCTCATGTAATTTTGGAGACTGATAAATCCAAAGATCTGTAGTCAGCAAACAGGGACCCAGAGGAGTCCAAAGTGGAAGTTCCAGTCTTGGAACCAGTAGGCTCAAAACACAGGAGGAGGTGAGGTTCAGTTTGAGTCCAAAGGCAGGAAAAGACCAATGTCTTAGCCCAAGTATACAGGCGGGAGGAGTCCTCCCTTAGCCTTTTTGTTCCATTCAGACCTTCACCCATGTTAGGAAGGGCAGTCTGCTTTATTCAGTCTACAGATTCAAATCCAAAACCACCTTCACAGACTGGGTTAGTCAGATTTCCACTACCATAACAACAGACCTAAGATAAATCAACTTACAAAGAGGAAAGGCTGGTGGCTCACAGTTTCTGCAGTTTCAGTCCACGGACACTTGGCCTGGTTGCTTTGGACCTGTGGCAGCACAGTACATCATGGTAGGAGAATCTCCTGTAAACTGTTTCTGTATCTTGCTACAAATTCTGGCACTATAAAAGGAGAAAATTGTTTGTGTAAGCAGAAAAGTTTGACTTTCTGAGAGAACTAAAGGCAGGCACTCAGGTGCTTGGATTCTAGTTCCATATCATGTTTTTTCTAATCTTCACACCATTGGCTTTTTAGACTGGTTGACTCTTTTTGGAGGGAGAAGAGGCTGTTCTATGCAGTAAAGGATGTTTAGCAGTATCCTTGCCTCTAACCACCCAATATCTCAGTCATGACAATCAAATATGTCTCCAAATATTGGGAAATGTCCCTTGGGCACAAAGATCATCCCCCAATTGAGAGCCATTGTTCTACACAACAAGAGAAATAGTCAGAATCTTCTGTCAACAAGACACGAAATATAATGAAAGAATATGCTCGCAGCTCAGGGTATTTTTGGTTTTTGCTCACAAAATCTCTGGCCTAATAGCTGAGGTGTTGACTCACAGTCCCAGAGAGAAGTGACACTACCTTGAGCCCTTAGACTTGCTATTCCCGAGTATGAGAATGATGCTCAGGAGAGTTTGAATGTCCATCACAACCAGAGAAGAGTGCAAAGAAATGCTCTGCTATACTTTTTCACTTCCCTCAATGTAAAACTCTTTGCAAGACAAGACTACATTTCCCAGCTTTCTTTGCAGTTTAGTGTGACCACATGACTAGCTCTCTCTCTCACCCATGGAACATGACCTAAAGTGTGATGTATGCTACTCACTACCAAAGCTTCTAAGAATTGTCTTTCCCTTTTGCTGGCAAGGAGTGTTGGCTTTTCACCATACTGGCTTGTCTGCAAAGAACAGACTGAGTTATTTGGTACAGATTTCCTGAAATTTCTGTGAGAAACAAAAATTTTTTTTGATAATTTGTCTAACACAAGACCATGTTTATAAGCACCTGGAAATTTCTTGTTCTTTTCCACATGATGAAATAGACTTCTAGGAAGGATATTTGTTTTCAGGAAATGAACTTCCCTAGGATAACTGGTGAGAATTCCTTGCAGCCTGGTGAAAACAGGAAGCCTACTACTACCCAGCGAAGCTTTACATTGCCAGTAGTTTTCCTTATCTCCTAGAAACCTAGCAGCATTGTTTTGTCTTCCTAGGAAATAGCTTTTTTGGCTGTAGCATGTGAGGATTCCTTCATATTCCATGAAGATCTTTGGGACAAGCTTCAGAGTTTGGGTTGCAATGCCTGACAATGAACTCTAGGTTTGTTTGTGGCTGCCAGTATAAAGTATTAGTTTCCTGACATACTGAGGATATGCAGGCTCTCAAAATTAAGTAAAGGTGGTAACATAAGTCTTTTTTATTTGAAAGTGACTTGAGATGAAATACAAGGTTATAATCAATAAGCTCAATTTGAAACACAGCTGAGAAAAAGGAATAGAGAAATTTTGTCCGCTGCTAGAGTTGCACAGACTTAACAGATTTATGTTAGAGTAGGATTCATGTGCAAATACCTGAGTGGTCTTTCTGATTTGAATCAATTTGGATCTGAATAAGCATTTGTTGTTTCACAAACTCATGTGTATCATTTTCTTCCAACAAGCTTGAAAACATTAGCCTTTGTGGCTTTTCATAACTTGCTGTTTAGTCTGGAAACAAGAAACAAATAGGATACATGATCTTGTGTTGTTGAAAGAGGGTTTTAACTTCAAAGTAATCCTGTCACCTTCCTGTTCTGAACAATCTAGTAGCTTCCCATTGCCTCCAGGAAATATCCAGATGCCTTACCAGGCCCTGTGGTCCTTGGTGATTTTGCCTTTGCCACCTTCTCTACTCTGTCTGCTACTGGCCCAGGCCTTCTCTGCACTGAAGAACCAAGTGCAGAGCCAGGAATGCACCAGGAAGTGGTGGAACCAGGCACTGCTCAAATTTCTCCCTCCTCAACCAGAAAAATTTAATGACATCAATTTTCAGGTTTCAGGATTCAGGTCACATATTACACTTCCAGAAAGGCTTCCTGGCCTAAACTGTGGCCTCCCAGGAAGAACTGGCTACTCCCCTCTGTCATCCATAGGCCTTTATCATTCTGAATACCTCATAGCACTTTCTTACACATACTGCCTAGAGCCCCTTCCAGACCATGAGCTCTGAAAATGGTCCATGTGTCTTACTCTTACTGGGAGTCCCAGTGCCTAAACATCTGGAAAATGTTCATTTAGTAGAAGTTTTGTGAACAATAACAAAAAACCCAATAATTTTAATGCATATGTAGATATCACCATGTGGCTGTTGTTTTTCTTTTGATTTTGGTAAAATACAATATAACATAAAATTTATTAGCTTAACCATTTTTTGTCAGTACTGGAGTTTTGAACTCTGGGCCTCACACTTGCTAGGCAAGTGTTCTACCACTTAAACCACGTCACCAGCCCGCAGCTCAGTCATTTTTAATGACTGATGGCACAGCTATCACTGCCATCCACCTCCAAAAATCTTCATCTTGAAAAACTGATAATCTGTACCCATTAAACAATAATCTCCCATTCTCCTCTTACCCAGCCATTTCCCTTTCTCTCTCTATGAATATGGCTACTCTAGATAATAGTTTCTGTAAGTGGAATCATCAATACTTGTCTTCTTGTCACTGGTTTATTTCACACAGCATAATGTTCTCACAACTCACCCATGTAGCGTGTGTCAGAATTTCCCTCCTTTTAAGGCTGAATAATATTCCTTTCTGTGGGTAAGACTACATTTTGGGTATCTATCATCATCAATGGACACTTAAGTTGCTTCCACCCTGTAGCTATTGTGAATAAAATTGTGAAGTTTTGATCTACCAAGATTGTGATAATTTTTTATAGCAACAATAGAGAACTAGCACAACAACCCAACAAAAATGGAAAAAAGATATGAACATGTGGGTATTTAACAGAAAATGAAATAAATGGGCCAGTAGACAGATAAGGAGATAGTCAACACTACCAGTTATCTTGGTCAGCTTAGGCTTCCATAACAAAGTATCATAGAGTGGGTGGTTTAAACAAAAGAAATTTATTTCTCACAGTTCTGAAAGCTACATGTTGGAAGATACCAGGACAAGTTCTGGAGAGGACTTTCTTCCTGGTTTATAGATGACTACCCTGTTGTGTCTTCACATGTCCCTTCCTTGGTGGGGAGGGGGCAGTAAGCTTTCTATGGTCTCTTCTTATAAGGGAACTAATCCTGACAGGAGAGTGCAGCCCTTAAGACCTCACCTAAACCTAACTACTTTCCAAAGACCCCAAAACCAACAAACTGAAGATTAAGGCTTCAGCATATGAATGTAGAGAGTACACATTCAGCCTATAGCTGTCTATCCCATGTCCTCCAAACTCCTATTCTCCACATGCAAAATACATTTATTCTTTACCCCAACAAAAACAAAAAACCTTACCTAATTCTACTATCAACTCTGAAGTCCAAAGTCTAATCAACATATCATCTAAATAAGATATGAGTAAGAATGGAGACATGATTCATCCTCAGAGAAAATTCTCTCCAGCTGTAAACTTTTGAAACCAAACAAGCTATGTGCCTGCAAAATTCAGTAGTGGGACCAGCATAGGATAGACATTCCCATTCCAAAAGAGAGGATTGGAAAGAAGGAAGGGTTGATGCAACTGGGAGTTTTAGGCCACAGATCAAACTCCAGGGGTTGCATATTTTAGGTCTGGCCACTCGCCCAGTACACCAAATAAAGAGGTGAGTAGTGGTGAAGGGCACAAAAAGGAGATTTATTGCTTGGTGCAGTCACACTGTGGAAAGAGGCAAAGTAAGTACTTCAGGGTACAGACATGAGTTTCAGGATTTTTTTTAAATAGAGGAAGAATGAGGGCAAGGGGCAAGAAGTGTCCATAATTATTAAACAGTCCCAGCAAAGTGTAGCCTGGTTGATCATTATCAACAAGTTCCAGAGAAGTGGTTATTGTTGTTATCATGTGAGGGGAGCAATCTACTCGTAATAAGAAAGTCATTCTTGTCTCGGAGGTAGTTTCAACTCTTGTCACAAGATATTTATCTATTAGTCCTGGTCTTCCTGGATTCTGAGGTGATTGCAGGGGAAGGAGACTGAGAGCAAAGGACAGATGTAAAATGGAGACAGGGATTCCAAGCTTTTATTCTGGTTTTAATTACCCTTTGGACATTTGCAGGCCCAAACAGCAAAAGCAGTTTCTAAGCACCTGTTATAGTGACAGTTCCCAAGTAAGCAAAAACCTGGTTTACACTATTTTTTTATGGCAGCCTGAACAAACTAGATACCAGTTATTGAGGAAATGCATACAAGAAACAAGCAAGATTCCATTTTAATTGGTTGAGTAAAAATTAAACATTAATTAGTTAAAATTTTTAATTCTTTTAATTAAAAATTAAAAGAAAAAATTAATAAGCCTATCAATAAAACAGGCCTGGAGGGGAGAAGAGGATTTGAATGGAGGATGGACCCCTTCATACAATGCTGAGGGTGATGAGCCAGTAATTTGGTATAGCCAGTTTGGAAAACAATCCAGCATTAATCCTAAAGTTAAACAATTCCACTCAGAGTGCTATCCCAGGTGTACAATAAGAACGCATAAAAATATTCATTGCAGAAATCTTCACAAGAGCAAAAACCCACAAATTGAATGGTCATCAGTATGAGAGTGGAAAAATAAGCCAAGGTGCATGCATACAATGGACCATTGTACACAGAAAAAAATGAATGGACTAGCCAGGCACAGTGGCTGATGCCTGTAATCCTAGCAACTTGGAAGGAAGAGATTGGGAGGGTTGTAGTTCCAGGCCAACCTGAACAAAAACTTCATGAGACCCCCCATCTCAACCAATGGCTGGGGAGAAGCACAAATAGAAAGATCATGGTCCAGGCCTAAAGCAAGACCCTATTCCAAAAATAATGGCTGGTGGAGTGACTCAAGTGGTAGAGCACCTACCCGGAGTTCAACCATATATATACATATATGGTGTGTATACATATAGATAGATACATATAGATATATACCGTAGTACTGGACTTCTGAACTCAGGGTCCATGCTTGTGCTCTATCACTTGAGCCACGACCCCCAGCCCTTTTGGCTTTCATCATTTTTCAAATCGGGTCTTATGCCTTTTGCCCCAGCCAAGCTCAGACTTCAATCCTCAGATCTGTTTTGGCTTTGTTTTGGATGGTGAGTTTATTATTTAACAAACTAAATAACTAGATTAAAGCAAAATATGCATAAAGTAATAAAGAAATAATTAGAGGAGTAGAAAGAAAAGCATGAAGTCAGCCTGTCCACAGTCCTTGGTGGCAACAGGTGATGGATTCCAGGTTGCGTCCTCTGGTGCTCTCCCACTTCATGGAGAACTGGCTGTTCATGGCCCTCTGCTGACTCTCTCTCCCTCATCAGCATCTCTGGCCATCTGACAGTACCCTCTCCAGAAGAGACCTGAGAGGTTTTCTTGGGCTTCTGGAGGTTTCTGATTAAGAGCCACATCAGATGCTCAGGCTGTCACACAAGTAGCTTGAGCTGTCCAGTTTTCAGACTAACCTTGTCCCTGGCATATGCCATCATTTAGGGGCTCTGAAGCATTTTACCTGGTTGCTGAGAGAAGGCACCAGGAGTCAGAAATGCTGCTGAGAGAGAAGGGATCTAACCTGGGCACCCTGGAAAGGTGGCAGGTCTTCCTTGGAGGAGAAAATGAGCCTGTCAAAGAAAAAGTTATTCAATGATACCTGTTAAAGCAACATAAAGAACACTGTATTCAAGACCATTGCCCCAAGTATAGGGACCACTGCAACAGTCTTTCAGGGGAGAGAGATTGAACTCAACTCTAAATACAGCCCTGCAATGCCAATGGGAATTTATTGCCAAAGAGCAGGGTAGGAATGGAAAATTACCAAAAGGAAATATCAAGGGTAAGAGGGATTCTGGCTAAACCAACCTAACAGGATTCTTGTTAAAGACAGGTCAGGGTGACAGATGTCACCAGGGGTGACAGATGGTAGAGGATGAGGAAACTTATCAGATATTGAGGGTGGTCAGATATCGAGGATGGGTGTTACCTGCTAAAGGAGTTTAGCAGGGTTCTTTGCTAAAACTGGATTTAAGTAACTTTAGTTTGGATAAAGTTTGGTCAAACAGAGAATCTTTGTCAACTACAAGACAGGGAGCAATATGTTGAGTGTGTGAGCATGCGGGTGTGTGTATATGTAATGTATTCCATGTCCCTTTCAGGTCAGTACATTCAGTGACATACTAAATTCCTGAGTCTAGAAATGATCTATCCCCTTGGAAATCATGAGACCTCAGGAGAGAAAAATTCTCACTGGCCTTCTCCCCACACCCCAGCTTCTGTGGCCACCTGACTGGCAGTAATGCCTTCTAGGAACTCCTTAGCAAAGCAAATGTTCCTGACCTATGGAATGGGAAACTCTAGGAGATTCTAATGTGCCTTCAAGCTTGAGAACTCCTGGGTTATGTACATCTTATCCCATCCCTGGACCCCTCCAAGCTTCACCTCCCAATCCCAGACAATATTTCCAGGCCATCACTTCCAGGACATACTATCACCTGCGTGGAACATCCTTCTGTTATGAACACACTGAGATGAGTCCGTCAGCTATGGACTCTGATTCTTCAAGTAGCAGGAGCTGCTGGAGCTGAGCCTCATAGCCACAGGATGACACTGGAGCTCCTGGTCTCAACACTGCCCACCTGGCTGGTCTGCCCTCTGCCTATCTTAGATTACTCCCTCTCCTAGTCTCCTCAGCTGTGTCCCTGATTCCACTGCCACCTCTTTCTGTAAGCCTGGGTCCTGTCTTCTCCCTGGCATTGTAGTAGTTCCTTTGGCATCACTGAAAAAAAAATAATAATAAGATCATGAATCAAGAACTCTCCAACTTCCCTCCTGTCTGTAAACTTACTGGCCTCTCTGCTCCTCCAGTCCTGAATCAGTGCCAGAGGCAACCTGAAGCTTAGCTGAGGCTCATCTCTGCAACTGTCCTGGTTCTCTCCCTGCCACCTGCCCAGGAGCCTTGGGCCATCAGCCATCCCTACTGTTCCTATGCTTCCTTCCTGCCCAAGTACTCTCCTTGGGTTCTAAAACAGTCAATTAGATGACAACATTTTCAAACAACATTTTAAAAAAATATCTATGTCATCGTTTTTTTTTTCTAATATAATGGTCGATGTGGTTGGATTCCAGCTCTCCAACTACTATCAAAGTCATGATAGTCAAATTCTTTACTTTTCCTAAACTTCAGCCTCTTATGTAGAAAAAGAGGGTATCCTAACACCTTTTATACAATTATTAAGAAAAGAGTTCAGGCCTGGCATGGTAGCTTATATCTGTAATGCTAGCTACTCAGGAGGAGGAGATTGTGAGACAAATGAGAGCAAAAAAGTTAGTGAGAACCCATGTGAGCCAATAAAAAGCTGGAGTGGAGGTGGTAGGCCTGTCATCCCAGCTAGGTGGGAAGTATAAATATGAGAATTATCATCCAGGCTGGCCCTCGAATTATCACAACACCCTACCTCAAAAATAACCAAAGTAAAAAGGGCTGAGGGGCATAGCTTAAGTGGTGGAGCACTTGCTTAGCACGTTCAAAGCCCTATGTTCAATTCCTAGCACTGCAAAAAAATTTTTAGGAAAAAAAAAAGGAAAAGTGTTTAACATTGTAAACCTAGAACTTACTACAGTGATAAGAACTTGACATATTGGATAAAAATATTCTGTTTGACACATATAGTGGGCCAGACATGGTAGTATAACAGGTACTTAAACTGCTTTTGCTGAAAAGCACTGACTCCTTACTTGGGCCCACGAGATAACTAAAAGCAGGAGAAAAGCCTCGCTTCCCTGCCTTGATTTTTTTTGTCTCGATCTAAGCCATTCACCTTATAGTCACCTTGGAATCCAGGAAGGATAGGACTGATGGATAACATTTTTACAAGAAGGCATGGAAAAAACTGCCCCAAGGAAAGGACAGCAGAGCCTCACAGGACAGACTACCCACCAGGCAGCAATGACATGCTTATCCTGTCTGGATTGCTCCCCTCAAGTGATCATAGTGATAACAACTTCTCAGGACCCCTTCCCAAAACAAGGACTGGAGGGCTGGCAGAGTGGCTCCAGTGGCAGAGCACCTGCCTAACAAGCATGAGGCCCTGAGTTCAAAACAAGGACAGAGCTGATGTCCATACTGTGACCAGGACTGTTTAATCATTATGCATATACTTTTCTCTCTTGCCCAAATTCTTTGTCTATTTAAACCTAAAGCTCATGCCTGTAGCCCTAAAATGGGTTGAAATGCTACCTTCACTCTTCCTTCAGGGTCCATGCCATGTAATAAACATCCTTTTCTGCCGTTCACCACCATTCATCCCTTCATTTGGCATACTGGGGCAAGTGGCCAAACCTGACATGTTGAACCCCAGGAGTTTGGGCCTGGGGCCTAAAACTCTGGCTTCAGTGGTACATACCTGTAATCCCAGCTACTAGGGAGGTATGCAGTTCAAAAACTGCAATGCTCTATCTGAAAAATAACTAAAGCAGAAAGGGTTTGTGGCACAGCTGAAGTGGTAGAGAGCTTAGCATGAGGCCCTGAGTTTAAACTCTAGTACTGCTAAAAAAAAAGAGGATTAGGGATGTGACTCAGTAGTGGGCTTGTCTAGTATGCATGAAGCCTGGTTTGATCTCTGGCACTGCAATCAATAAAACTATGAGCCAAAATAAAGCTTTCCTCTTTTTAAGTTGACTGCCACAGCCATTTGCTATAGTAATGCAAAGCTGACTGATACTGACAGGGGGAGGGAGGAGATTCCCCATTTTAGAATAGGAGATTCGGGCTTGTGGAATGGTAGACTGCCTGCCTAGCATGCATGAGGCCCTGAGTTTAAATCCCAGTGCCACAAAAAAACAAAAACAAAAAACAGCTTAGAATGGGAGATGCCTAAGAGGCTGGAGGTGAGAGTCAAATTAGAAAGAAGGTTGGGGTAAAAAATGACAGGTCCTTTACCAAGGCAATGGCTGCAGGATGGGGCCTTATTTTAAAGATAGAATCTATTATTTAAATCAACACTAACATAGGCTTTCGAGTCAGACAGATCTAAGTGTGAATCCCAGCTCTGCCCTTTACTACCTGTGTGACCTTGGACAAGTCGCTTAAACTTGCTAAAATTCAATTTCCTCCCCTAGGAAATCAGGACAAAAACAAAGTCTTCCTCAGTGGTTGAAGGGATGAAATAATATATGTAAATAGCACTGCCCCAGGCCCAGCACTCTGGGAATATGGAACAAACGAGAGCAACAGACAAGCGCTACCCTTACCATGCGTGGGCATCGGCATTCTTAACCAGGCGCAGATACCGAAGGAGAGGACCGAGTGCACAGTGACTTCAGGGCTTCTGGACAGCTGTTCCCAGTGGGAAGCAGAGAGAGGAGTAGGTAGGCTGGGGGAGAGAATGTGAAGTGCCCACTGTTGGAAGGGACAATCCTCCATGAGCCTATGGCATTCTTTTCTGTGTGTCCCAAGAATGTAAGACCCTGGTCTCTTTTTATGTTTGTAACAAGCAACCTTGAAGGATGAGGTATTGTCTTCCTCCAGGACGAAGAGCAGTCTTGCTTACTGTTTCCTATATAAGCAGTAGATTCCCCAAACTCCATGTTTCCCCGCTATGACACAAACCAGCAGCATATGGAGCATCCATCTGGGCCCATCACGGTACCCTGTGGGACTTGGAGGCAAGGGGAACTGATATAAATATGCTGAGGCCCATGCTACTTTCTATGCCCTAAGCAATAAAGTCTTAGGGTTCTGACCCTGAAGTCTTGCATCTTCCGCCAATAATCATGAATCAGTGACAAGTTAATTTATTAACTCATCAATTAGAAAGAGAGTTGGAGTCATCAGTGGGTAAAGCCATGAGTATAAATGACATTGCCTAGCAAGAGGTCTGAAGTAGCATCCTGGGTAATGAGTAAAGCACCAGGGTAAGGAAAGGAAGTCCAAAGGAATTCAAGAAGGAAACAGGCTGAGGGTGTCACTTAGTGATAGAGTGCTTGCCTGACATGTTCAAGGACCTGGGTTCAATCCCCAGCACTGCAAAAATGAGAGAGGAAAGGAAACAAAAAAGAAAAGTTAGAGTATTTCCCTATAAGTCAAGAGAGTAGAGTTTCAATCAAAATGGAGCTGACAACAGGATCAGATGCTGCTTAGAAGTCAAGTAAGATGAAAACTGAAAGTGGCCACTGAATTTAGCAACTAGGTCACTGGCAAGAGGTATTTCAATGATGTGGTGTGGGCAGAAGCCAATCTGAAGTGGCTGAGGAATGAATGGAGGTAACGAAGTTGTAACAATAAACGTAAGGAATTTCTAAGAAGCTCAGCTGAAAAGGAAGGAGAGAAGTAGGGCACTGGTGACAGGAGCAGTTGGGGGTGAATGGACTTTATCTTTCAATAGATGAGAGAGTGATTTGAGCGATCTTTTTTTTTTATTTTATTTATTTATTTTTTTTTATTATTCATATGTGCATACAAGGCTTGGGTCATTTGTCCCCCCTGCCCCCACCCCCTCCCTTACCACCCACTCCGCCCCCTCCCTCTCCCCCCCACCCCCTCAATACCCAGCAGAAACTATTTTGCCCTTATCTCTAATTTTGTTGAAGAGAGAGTATAAGCAATAATAGGAAGGAACAAGGGTTTTTGCTGGTTGAGATAAGGATAGCTATACAGGGAGTTGATTCACATTAATTTCCTGTGCGTGTGTGTTACCTTCTAGGTTAATTCTTTTTGATCTCACCTTTTCTCTAGTTCCTGCTCCCCTTTTCCTATTGGCCTCAGTTGCACTTACGGTATTTGCTTTAGTTTCTCTGCGTTAAGGGCAACAAATGCTAGCTAATTTTTTAGGTGTCTTACCTATCCTCACCCCTCCCTTGTGTGCTAAAGCTTTTATCATGTGCTCAAAGTCCAATCCCATTGTTGTGTTTGCCCTTGATCTAATGTCCACATATGAGGGAGAACATACGATTTTTGGTCTTTTGGGCCAGGCTAACCTCACTCAGAATGATGTTCTCCAATTCCATCCATTTACCAGCGAATGATAACATTTCGTTCTTCTTCATGGCTGCATAAAATTCCATTGTGTATAGATACCACATTTTCTTAATCCATTCGTCAGTGGTGGGGCATCTTGGCTGTTTCCATAACTTGGCTATTGTGAATAGTGCCGCAATAAACATGGGTGTGCAGGTGCCTCTGGAGTAACCTGTGTCACAGTCTTTTGGGTATATCCCCAAGAGTGGTATTGCTGGATCATATGGTAGATCAATGTTTAGCTTTTTAAGTAGTCTCCAAATTTTTTTCCAGAGTGGTTGTACTAGTTTACATTCCCACCAACAGTGTAAGAGGGTTCCTTTTTCCCCCGCATCCTCGCCAACACCTGTTGTTGGTGGTGTTGCTAATGATGGCTATTCTAACAGGGGTGAGGTGGAATCTTAGTGTGGTTTTAATTTTTGAGCGATCTTATTCGAGAAAAGCCAGGAAAGGAAAAGTTGGAGGACAGGGTGGGGATTAAGAACAGAGAAGGAGGATGGATTCAGATCTCTGAAGAAAAGGAAAAGAATGTCATCCAGATCCCAATGAGGGACTGGTCCTCTTCCACCAGCATCTGCCCCAACCACACACCCTCAAGCAGGCCAACATCCTAGCATGGGTTGTGAGATCTGTCTCTAAGTGGGTGGTGCCCACTGTCCCTCTGGTCAGCAGGTTTCCTAGGCAGCTACCTTGCTGGGTGGTCCTGAACGCCATACATAAGAGACACAGAAGTATTTCTCTAACTGGGTTCTCTGGGGACACCAACAAATATTCTGCACACAAAGTGTACAGGTGAGTTTGAAAAGTGCTGCTCTAAACTTTGCGAAGCCTGCTTGTAGGAAGACTGTTCTCTGCCAGCAGAATTGGACATTTGGGAGTGTGGTGGGCACAGGGAAGAGAAGCCTGCTAAGGTAGACCCAAGACCTCTTCATTAAGGTACTTAGGATTGATGGAGAAGACACCTACAGGAAGATCCTATGAGCACAAAGTAGCGAAGGAACTCTCATTTGTAGAACTCCTCTGCTTGGAGTTTATCTACTGATAAGAGTCTCTGCTTAGCCAACCTTTAGTCAGGTTCTGTAACTTTCACACTGGCCCATCTGTGTACTTCCTTGTAAAATCCAGTTTTAGCTAAGAACCCTGCTAAGTCAGTTTTGCAAGAACTCTGGATATCTAATCATCTCCCTCAGTATCTTACTAGGTTCTTCATCTTCTACCATCCCCTAGGCTACCCTGGGGAAATGCCTTGTCAGCCTGGCCCGTCTTCAGCAATTCTGTTAGGTTAGTTTAGTCAGAATTCCCCTTACACCTGATGTTTCCTCTTAGTCATTTTCCATCCACCATCTTCCCCCCACCCACTTATCCATGCTGTATTCTGAATTGAGCTCAATCTCTCTCCCCCCATGCAAAATCCTATTGATAATGGTCTTGAATAAAGTCTGCCTTACTGTGCTTTAACAAGTTTCAATGGATAATTTTTCTTTAAAAGTATCCACCTATTTTACTCTCCCAATTCTTGACTTAGTTATTATCCTAACATGACTGAGGAAGAACCAGGATTCACAAGCCAAGGACTTGCTCCACATTTCCTTAGACCCTAAAGCAGCACCCAGGGCTTGAATGAGAGGAGCACTCACACCATTGCTGCTTCTCCTGCAGCCCTGCAGCTGAGTCCTAGACAATCACCTAGGCATACAGGGAAGGTCCCATGTGCCTTAGTCTTCTCTCTGGTAGGGCCCCATGGACTCACAGGGGTCTGGTTCCTTACATGCCAGGCCTGACAGAGGAAGCCTGGGAGGAAAGAGCAGGAGTGTGCAGCTGGCCCTGCCTGGAGGCATACCTTTGCTTTGTAGTACCAGGACCATTCCAAGGACTTCTCTGAGGTATGAGAGTGGAACAAGAGAAGGTCACACCTCTTTCCAGTCCAGATCCTTGAGAGCCCTGTGGAAACACAATCGTGTACAAAGTTTCTGGGTCCATGCACCAACCACAATCAGCTGCGCCCCCAATTAATCAGGGCTCCAAGGAGCATGCATCAGAATCACCCAAGATGCAGGCTAAAAATGCACATCACCAGGCGTTCCGAGAGCCTCATGCAGTAGGTCTGGGGCGAGGCCTTGGGAGGCTCCGCTTTCTACCAGCGCCTCAAACGATTAGGGTACTGATGCTCAGCGGAGCCCACTTTTGAGTCACCCGACTTTGGGACTGAGAGACCCCCATGCGCCAAACTTTCCCCACCTCACCCGGCGCACTGACTTCCTCCCACCACCTCCCGCAGGCTTCACCCTCCCGCGCGGGCGTGGAAGCATCTGGGGAACCTGGTGGGGAACCCAATGCCATCGCTGGGCTTGCCCGCCTCCTTCGCCACCGCAACACGGCCCCAGGAGGCGCAGTGCGGTGGCCGACAGGGGGAGCAGTGCCAGGAACGATGCAGTGAGGGAGCGCCCAGCAACCCCCCCAGCTCAAAGCCCAGCGGCGGGAAGGAGCTGGAGCGAGGGAGGGAGGGAGGCGCGCGGCGGCGCGGAGCCCGGCGCAGGGGCGGGAGCTGGGGGCGGGGCGGCCGGGCGGGGCGGGGCCGGCGGGCAGGCGGCGAGCGCCGGGGGAGCGCGCCCGGGGAGCGAGGAGGGAGGAGCAAGGGGAGCGCGGGCAGCCGCCCGCCCCCGCCCCTGCCCCTGCGCCGCCCGCGCGCAACAGTTCCCCCAAAGTTGCTGGCCGGGAGGCGGGCGCGCCCGGGTGGCCAAGGGCCGGGCAGCTGGCCGGGGACGCGGCCCAGCGCGGATAGTACTGGGCGGCGGCGGCGGAGGCGGCAATGGGCACCCGACAGACCAAGGGCAGCCTGGCGGAGAGAGCCAGCCCCGGCTCGGCGCCTGGTCCCCGCCGAGAACGGCCCGACTTCTGGGCGTCGCTGCTGCTGCGCGCCGGGGACAAGGCGGGGCGCGCGGGCGCCGGCGCAGGGCTGCCCCCCTACCACCGGCGCGTCGGCATGGTCCAGGAGCTGCTGCGGATGGTGCGCCAGGGCCGGCGGGAGGAGGCGGGGACGCTGCTGCAGCACCTGCGCCAGGTGAGCGCGGAGAGGGGGCGCGGGGGGCGCGCCAGTCCCGGGAGCGCCCCGCCTCTTCCCGGGGAAGCCCTGAGCGCCGAGGGGCACCGCCCAGGGCCCCCTCGCGTGCAGATGGAGTCCTGTCTGGCAGCAGGTGCCTGGGCGCTCCCGCTGAATTTGGGGCCTCAGGGTAGGGCGGAGGAAGGCTGGCTGGGTGAGGCCGTGAGGCCGGGTGAAAGGGACCTGTTGGACTGTTGTCCCTTTTTCTCGCCGTAGGTCTCCGGATGGTTGGTAGGAGAGAATGCAGGGATGCATGCCTGCTCTGGACTAGGGTTCTTTTCTTCCTCTCTATCCACTGGCCGTCACCCCCTACAAAGGGTCCCCAAGGAATGTGCAGTTATCTGACAACTCAGCCTTCTGAGGGGGAGTCCAAGGGCATGGCCAGTCCCTAGGACGTTCGCCCCTTCTGAGAGAGAGCCTGTATTATGGTTCAGGGAAGAGATAGTGTGTTACCTCTCCTAACTTTGGTCCTTGACCATGAATCCCTGCCGACAGCCTTGGGAGAGAAGGGAGCTAGATTTGGTTTCCTGGACAGCAAGAACTTCTGACTGCCGGCACTTTGCCCTCAGCCTGGTCATACCCCACTGATTAGGGACAGACTGCAGATTTGACTGGTTTCCCCTGTTGAGAGACTGATGGCGGTCATCTACCTCTTTGGCTTGTTTTTCTTTCTCAGTTTCTTCGGGGGGAAAGGGGGTGGCCTGTACCATGAATTTCGTTGTGTGGCAGTGAGGCAGAAGGATGCAAACTGCCCTTAGGAATTGCTAAGCAGGTTGTATTGCCCTGGCTTTGTGTCGGACTCATAGAGGGCCTGTGTTCCTGCTAGACTGACCCCAGTTAGAGTTGCAGTCTACTGCAGGTCGGGGAGGGGAAGCACCCTCAGGTGACCTTTGTGAGGTTTTCTCAGGCTCGTGGAAGTGCCTTCCTGGGAGGAGCTCCCAAAATGTAAATGGATTCACATTCCTCTTGGATTCTGGGCTCCACCCCTCTCCCCCCCACCCCCACCCCCGCCCCACCTTTATATCTGTTGTGATGTTACCCTGGAGTTTGTGTTCCCAAGGTGTGTACTGCACAAGGGCAGGGAAGCAGCAACTTGGGGACTTCAGAAGACATGGGGCTTCCACCCTTGTTTCTGCTTTTCTAAACAACATCCAGAACGATGCTTGAGATGCTCCTGCATCCCCAGGTGCTTTCTCTAAATTGAATCATCAAAGAAGGATGGCATTCCACACTGCATAACTTTAAAGTGTTTTGAACATTGGAAACTTTGTATGGCCTCTATGGTAACTCCTTTGCTTTCAAACAGAATAATGGATTTTCCAGACCCTCGAATCCCATTTGCACACCAGACAGTTTTTACTGATCAAATGCTTTGATCAGGTTTTACTGATCAAATGCTTATTTCCCCACAAACCTCCCCCCCCCCCCCCCGGTCCTGGGAGGGGTACTTTGGGGAATGCAGAAGCATAGAGGGGACTGACTGACAAGCCCTTCTGGGGGTAAGAGGACAAAGTGAAGCCAGCAGTTTTGAGCTCCAGCTGGAGACCCACAGTAGGAGGCTGGACTGGGAATCCTCAAACACTTTAGGTTCCCTGGTATGCTTACACATCCTGTGGAACCTGAGCTCTCTGTAGGGTCCTTGAGACAGGGGGCATTTCCTTTGCATGTGGGACTTTGGATCTACTAGCATCCTCTTCAGAGGCAGAACTGGGAGGGCGGTGCAGGAAAGAAAGGGTTAATCAGTCTTCCCCCTTTTCTGGGGTTTCCTTGACCCTGATGGGTGAGGGCTGTAGGCCTGGAGGGCTGCCCTTTGTTGCCTGGAATGTAGAGATGAGGACCCTTACAGGAAATGATCATGGGCCAAGAAGTATGGGAAGGGAGCCCAGGGGTGTCCAAATGTCCATGACAAATGAGGGGGTGTTTTCTAGGACCCTGAGACTGACTGGAGAAATGTCCAGCTGGATTTGTGCCACACACTGAAGTGGCTCTTTTTCCCCAAATACTATTTTCCTTTCCAGTTTCCTCCTGGCAACAGCCAGTACAATGTTGATTACCCCATTTACAGAGTACTTTTCACTGTGTTTCATCACCTGTTTGGTGGTGTGAGAATTGTGCTCAGAGCACACACAGGGTTGGAGGAGACTCTGGGTCCTTAATTACTTGGTTTTAAATGTCTTTGAGTCCTTGATCTTTCTGAGACCCAGAAAACACTAACACACTCTTCCCAGACAAAGGCACCCACACACACAATCTTGCAAGGAATTTCAGAGGGTGCACATATCCCCTGAGCCCTATCTGCTTCCCCTGCTATGGGACTTGCTCCAAACTGGGGCTATAGAAACAGGGATTCAGACCATGTGTGGCAATTCATTATGGGCTGATGGTTTGTGGTGCCACTCCTGAATACTTCTCTTTCACATCTAGGATTTGGGGAGTGTTTTCTTGCTTGGAGACTCTCCAGCTTGTGACTTACTGGAGAGGTATCAGGATGCCTCACTCACAGTTCTGGGGTACAGGCAAGATGCCAGGCAGCTGCCTTGAAGGAACTGTCTACCTGGCTGTTCTCAGTGTGAATCAAAAGAAGCAGTCTAGGGATAAAAGAAGCCAGCTTTGGACAGGGGTGGCCATTGCCCTCTCATTCCCTTCCACTCCTCTCCCAGACCTTTCCCAGATATCTCTAGTTTTGAGCTCAGTCTTGCTGTCTTTAAGGCATCCTGGGAAAGAAGTGATCTTCTGTCATGGAGGATAAGTGCCATGCTACATGGAAGGTGGGGTGTCATCTCAGCCCAGCAGCTTCTCTTGAGTCCCCGAAATTCTAGAATGGGTTGTTGGCCCACAGCATGGAACACCAGAATAAGTTCTGTTTCCCTGGAACATACCTGGCTGAGGTGGTCCATCATTTTATGTTCACCAACATCCCTACTTTGTTAGTCAACTGTTAATGTGACAACATACCTGAGGTAATCGGCTTAAAAGAAGGAAAGATTATTTTGGCTCATGGCTTCAGAGGTTTCAGTTCATAAAGGCTTGGCCCTGTTACCTTTGGGCCTCTGATAAGGCAGTACATCGTGATGAGGAGTGTATGGCAGAGGAAGCTGCTCTCCTCATGATGACTGGGAAGTAGAAAGAGAGAGAAGGGGCCAGAGTCACGTTATCCTCTTTAAGGGCACATCCCCCAGTGATTGGAAGACCTCCCACTAGGCTCCACCTCTTAAAGGTTCCACCACCTCCTAAGAGCACCATGAGCTAGGAACTAAGCCTTTAACCCATGGTCTTTGGAGGACACATGCAAACCATAGCTACCTGCCTTCCCACAAAAAAAGTCCGGCTGGGTTGGTTTATTGCCAGCATGGGTGCACCCTGGGCTGGCTGGGAGCATGGTTTAATAGAGCACCTGGTTGGCATGCACTTGAGTTCAAACCCTAGTAATGCCAAAAATAAAAATATTGTGCACTTTACTAGGCAGAGCTGTTCCAGTGTTAGCCTGCACAGCCTTCTACCCAGCAGTGTGGCTTTGGCCTCAATTCCTGGTTCTGTGTGCTAGACCAGAATGACAACAGGTCTGGCTTCATTCGATGCCTGGGAGTAGGAGCCACATCCATTAATGCAAAAGAGAACCACCTGGAATGTAGGGTGTCACCTGCCCTGCCCCCCCAAGAGGAGTTGAATAATGGACAAACACTTGGAGGCTCCCTGGCAACTGGGCTGGTAACTCCTACCTGGAGACAGAAAGAGGAGCAAAATGACCTTTGAAGGTCATCTCTTTCCTCTCACATTCCACCTAAGAATATCTCTGTAGGTGAGCCAGTTGGAAGCCACCAGACACTGAGCAGGGAGTCCCCACTGTTAGCCTTGCTCTTAATATTCCTCCATCTGGAGCATATTTCCTGTTTCCATCACATGTTCTGTACCTTAACAAGGCCACCTTCCTAGGTTTGTCAGCCCAAGCTCTGAAACCCAACTGCCACGTTGGTCTCACCATACAGGATGCATTTAATCATCCGTAGTGTTTCCTCTGATGACCTTTTGTTTGTCAGACAAGGTCATGTGCTTCCTGAGGGTAGAGACCCACCACCACCAGTGTCCATAATACAGTGTTGAAAAGCTGCAGGCTCGTGGGGTTCCTTAGTAAGTCTGTGTGCTGTGGAGATGTGTGTACCCATGTCTATGCCACTGTTATCACCAAGTGTCCTCAGAAAGCGCTCAGATGCCCTGCTGCGACTGTGCATCTGGACACTGATTTACTAGGCTGTCAGTGTGGTCATGAGATCCTATGCATTTGCTTTCTGAATGGTTGGATTTCTGGGCGTGATGTCCGCGGGCTTGAATGTTCTTGGCAGCCTGCCAGGCGGAGGTGTTCTTGGAGAGAGGAGTGGCAGGATGCCCAGCCTCTGTGGCACCGCAGGATTCCAATCAGCAGGTGCAGTCTGGGGCCTCTGCCGAGGTGGCAGGAGGGGAGCCCAGCCTCCATCTTCTTGATTAGCTCCTGTGCTGAAGTGAACCATGTGTGTCCCTCCACAAAGAAACCTTCCTGTTTGAAATCCACTGCTTTCTGTCTGGGCTGCATCCAGGCGTTTTCAGTGATAAAGATGCAAAGGACTCTGATGTCAGGGCCTGCTTTGTTGGTTTCCAAGGCTGCCAGGGACACCAACCAGGGACACAGCAGTCTCTGTAGTGGCCAAGCATGACCACAGGGTCTGTGGCTGGGCCAGTTTCCATGACTTCCAGTCTGATGGGACAGCAGTGGGGAGTCCTCTTTCTGGAACAAATGCCACCTTCTCAGAGATTGCCAGAAGCTGCTTTTAAAAAAAAATCTCTTCAGATCTCCTAATGTACCCTGGCCTCTACCCATAATCATCCATGGTGGGTGTAGCCTTGCCTCCCTGTCCCCAGTGTCATTTTATTTCTGTGTGTGCCTTGCTGGGCAGAGGCCATAGATCAGGTACATGGCACATGGTTAGAATTCAGGAAATCCTGAGACTGGTCTCTGTCCTGGTGTTCTCTCTCAGAGCCAGCTGGGGTTGGCTCAGACTTCTCAGGTATTTCCACTCCAAGCACAGGCCAAGGTAGCCCTCCAGGGCCTACAGAGTTGGTGCTATTTTCCCACCCCATGTACAGATTCCAGTGGCTGCCCCCTGCATACCACCACCTCCTGCAGGTGAGAAGCTCCTTGCTGAAGGGTTCCCACCTTTCAGGATGCTAAGGGGGGGTGGGGCTGATACTGGAGGATTCCCCTCCCCAAAGTGGGGATCATTAGACACCCATCTGGCTCCCCTTCCCCACCAAAAGCAGTACTGCAGGCGTTGTATGAGAAAATTACACTCTACATATATACACAGATGCATATGTGCATACATATACACATATATATGCATATACACACACCACACATGTGGTCCATTTCCTGGCTTCTCCTGCCAGTTGTCTCCAGTTCTTGCCTTCTCAAGTGTCCTCACATGGGAGGGAGTGAAGGGTCCCTCTGGGGCTTTTTTTTTGACAGTATTGGGGTTTGAACTCAAGGTTTTGCTATTGCTAAGCAGGTGCTCTACCATTTAAGCCACACTTTCAGCCCTTTTTGCCCAGGCTAGCACCACAATCCTCCTATTTTAAGCCTCCTACCATCTCTGGGATGACAGGTACATATCACCATGCTCAGATATTTGTTGAGATGGGGTCTTTTGTACTATTTGTCCGGGCTGGCCTTGAGTCTCCATCACAAGTAGCTAGGACTACAGGTGTGAGCCACCAGGGCCCAGCTTGAAGGCCTTTCTTTTTTGGGCACTGATTTCAGAGCCCTTCCGAATTATCTCCCGAATGCCTCACTTCAACTTCCATATTTGGGGGAGATGGGACACAAATGCTCAGACCCTTGCACTCTAACATCCACTCCTGCAGAGAGAAACTGAAGGCGGGAGCAGCCCAGTTATCTAAGAGCAGATTCAGTGGCTAAATCTCAGGCTCACCATTACCAAAAGAGTTGGGTGTTCAGAATGAGAACAGAGACCTTGGCATGCCGAGTAGGGGTGGGGACCCCTTCCTCGTGCCTCTCTCCTCCCCACCCCACCCACCCAAGTGCTGAGCAGTGCCCACGTGGCTCTCTGGGAGCACTTCCCAGCATTTTTTTTTTTTTTTTTTACTTTTATTAGCTCAGACTCCTGGCTGCTGCAGCCATATGGAGTTTTGCCGACAGCTGCTGCTCAAAGGGATGTGGCATTTTGATGTTTCTAACTTTATCTTAACCAGGATAGACAGGAGTCTGACAGGGAGTGGGGAGTACCCCAGTGCGTTTGCCTGCAGAGGCGGCCAGGGCCTCACTTTGGGCCTGAGGCCCTGTGCTGTGGTTTGACTATGTCCTCCAAAAGTTCATGTGTTGGAAACCTAATCTCCAAATTCATATGTTGATGGTATATGGGGTTGCAGCCTTTGGCAAGTAATAAGCATTAGGTGAGGTCCTCAGGCTGGGTCCCCTACCATGGGACTGGTGGCTTTGTGAAAAGAGGAAGAGAGACTTGAGCTGTCTCACCATAGGATGCTCTCTACCATATATGATGCAGCATGAAACCCTCACCAGATGATAGCACCATGCTCTTGGACTTCCTGCATCCAGAGCCATGAGTTAAACAAACCCCTATTCTTTATAAGTTACCTAGTCTCGGGTAGTTTGTTATAGCAGTAAAAAACCAACTAAACCACCATGCTTCTCTCCCCAATCCATCCTCAATGTCCACATGTTTCTTTCTGCCTCTGCTTCCCCAGCAACCCCCCCCCACCAAACATATACATAGTCTTCCTGTGGCTTTTCTCTGTGTCTCTTCCTTGCTGTGTGTGTCTCTCTCCCCTAGGTAAAAAAGCAGATTTAAAGAAAAATGTCTCTTGTTAGTCTCCCTGAGCCTGTTTGCCTTCCCTCTTTACCCTTCCCAGCCCCTTAAGCAGGAAGACAAGGCATTGAGCCCATGAGACCCGGAAGGAGTTAGCAGTGGTCTAGGGAGAGGTCCCAGCTCCTTTTAGTTGTCTGGGTTTTGGCCCAGTGCCTTGGCAGCAAGAGCAGTCACTGAGGCCCCATCTGTGCCTGGCTTTCTAGTCCATAAGGCATTTTTTCATGTTTGTTTTGCTCCTTAAATAGTTTTTTCTCTCTTTCTCTTTTCTTTCATACTTTGAAACAGTCTGGCCTCAAATTCCCAGTCCTCCTGCCTCAGCCTTCCAGTGCTAAGATTATAGACATATGCCACCATGCTCCTTAAATATTCTTGTGAGATTGGTACAATATTATTTAAAGTATAAGTAGTGAGTTTTAAAAATATTATTTAAAAAGGGAGTAGTCATTGCAGAAGATGAGAAAATAAAGATGAGCAAAGCAATACAAATATGAATATGAGACACCATTCTAGAAGGAATTGGAGGGGCAGCTGGTGCCATGGGCAGCCAGTGACTGATTGCACAGCTGGCCACAGCTGCTGGATTCCAGCTCTTGCCTTGGGCTACTGATTTTGGAGTGGGGGCAGGCACACGCACACAAGGCTGCTGTCCAACATCCCCACCCCCCCACGCCACACAGGGCATAAGTGGACATAGGCACTAGGACCAGGAGCTGCAGGAAGCCAGGCTTCACCCCACCTGTACTTGGGGCCTTGTCTTACCTGCCCTGCTGGGCCCCTTCCTCTCAGCTGCTCTGGTACTCAGGCTTGTCCCTTCCTGCCCACTGGAAAGGGAGAACAGCCACTGCCCTCAACCTGCCCTTCTCCCAGAATACACCAGAGCCTTTGCAGAGTGTCACCTATAGCTACAAGTGTCCAAGGAGGCTTATGGGATGCCTTCTTCTACTGAGCGGCATCAGGCATGGGATAAGACCCCAAGGAAAGCCCCAGAAGCCCTCCACACTCAAGCCCACCATCCTGGAGGGAGCCAGCACTTGCAGCGTGGGAGGCTGACAGCCTGTGCCCCCCACCTGCCTGTAATTCTGGCACCATGCAGCCTGGTGTCTTCCAGAGCTCTGGCCTTGGGCCCCAGGTGACAGAGAGGGGCAGGATTTCCTCCCTTAGTGCTGTGTGCAGGTAGGGGCCAACAGAGCCTGCCTCACATCAAGAAATCACAGTCAGGAGGCCCACCCCACACTTCTCTAGATACAAGGGAGTGCAAGCGAGCAGGGGCTCTCTCTCAAAAAGAAGGACACATGGGAGGAGGCTCTAGTCCCACCTGGCACCAGGTAGATGCTGGTACCAGGGCTGAGGTACAAGGGGTAGCCCTGGGTAAGTGGATGGAAAGGGGTCCCCACAGCTTCTTTGGTGAGGCCTGCTACAGTTGACTGAGATGTTCCACAGGGGGCCAAGGACCCAGTGAGGAGTCAAGGCTTATGATACAAGGACTAAGCCAGGACCCAGGCTCCTGAGATGCTGCCTCACCCAGGGATGGCCTGTGAGTACTGAACTGGGACTGGCTTAGTGAATAACTTAGTGAGTTCTGAGCCTTCTCTGGTTAGGCAGGTAACTCAGCACTCTGGGTCACGGAGGACCCTCTTCACTGTGTCAGGAGCTGTCAGGACTGGGAGGAGAGCAGGGACAGATCTCAAGAGACAAGAAAGGTGGCAAGCATCCTTGCCCCAAGCACATTCACTAAGTGACAAATTTTTTAAAGCAAAATGTTGAGACAGTGGTGGCCAAGACAGTGAACTAACGCTGAAGGAAGTGATTCTGTGAACTCACTGTCACCACGTTAGAGCTGGACTACATCTCTGCTCCTGGCAATCTGGGAAAACCAAGAGGCCATTCAGCAAGTGCTTTAGGTCATCCATCAGCTTGTTTTCCTTCACAGGCAGCTTCTAACTTTTACAATGCCTTCGTGAGAAATAGAGGCCTCTCGTTGAGCATAGTCAGCCTTGAGGTGTGGTGGGTTCAGCTCCCCCCCCCCACCAGATGCCCTTGTGCAGTGCACAGCCTGCACAACTGTACTCAGCAGACTTGGTGAGTGTGCAGAAGTCTTTATCAGCTGAGACTGGACAAGCGCTCTACCCCTTCTCCCACTGATCTTAAACATAGCTTCTCAGGTCCCCTAAGGCCGGGAAGAGTGACATGCCAGCCAGAACTTGATCTTTGTGTCTCGGCCCACACTTGCCCTCTTCCTCTTGAATTGGAAAGCTGACACAGTTTTGCATCTTCTAGAAGGTTCCAACTCAACACTCCTACCTCTCAAAGGGCATCAGGCAGAGTCAAAGACACCCTGGATGGCTCTTGAATCCAGTTGTCTAGGCACCCAGGGCACAAGCAGGGGCATCACGGTGTCCTTCCTTACTGAGTTCCTAGCGGTCCAGGAATTCCCCTCCCACTTCCCAGACTGTTTTACATCCCCCACTTCATCCCAGTTCTGGGGGAGTAAGGTCTGGATGCTTTCAACCCCTGTACATAGTTTTTTCAGGCTCAGTCATTCCCGTTGATTTAACTTTTCTAGGACGTGCCTGTCTGCTCAACCTTTATTTTTCTCAGATACAGGCTTCTGTTTTCACATCTTCCTAGTATTGTAGCATTCAGGTAAAAAACACTTCCACATGCTCAACTGTGGGGTTTCTTTTGTTTTCTTTTCAGTACTTGGGTCTGAGCTCAGGGCTTTCGTGCCACATCTGCAGCCCTGAGCTGTGGGGTTTCCAGACAGTTGCAGACCCAGAGACCATCAGGAAGGCTGAGGGGGTTGATTTTGGATGTGGAAACTCAGACACAAAAATGACCAGGTTATCTGTACCAAGAATTCCTATCTCTCCAGAAATGGCTTCTCCTGCCAGAAAATCAGCCCAGTCAAGGAAGGCAAGAATAATAGAAATGGGTTTGGTGTAAGATATCTCAGAGAGGGGCTGGTCCGTGATCAGGAATCAAGAAGGTGCTCTTGGAAATGGGAGCAGAGGGGGCAGGCCTGGAAAGGAGAGAGGGTGTTAAGATGGCATGAGAGAAATTGTTATGGGCCCTTTTTTTTTTTTTTTGGTAGGGAGGGGGTGATGCTAGCAATAGAACCCAGGACCTTACTTATGCTAGGTACTTGCTCTACCACTGAGCTACACCTCTGCCCCCCAAGAAGTTATTCTAGAAAACTGGCAAGCAGCTGGCCAGGAAACCCAGAGGAGCCAGGGCCACAGTTGGGAGCTTAAGGGGCAGAGTCGAGCAGAGCACTCCTGGCAGGTTCTGCGTGGGTGTTCTCCTGCAGGGAGATTGTCCCCTGGGAATGCTACAAGTGAGATCCAGAGACACTGGCCATAAGCTCTGGGCCTTTGCTTTGGCCTTTCTGCCTCACCCACCTCTACCCAACCCCCCCAAGCTCTACTTGCCTCCCTCACAGTGTCCCTGGAAGCTGTGGACACACTCCATGGTAAAGGACCCCTCCCTTCCTCGGGGACCCCTATCCCCTCTTTTGTAGCCTGATTGCTGTTGGTGGTGCTGCTGCAAGGCCCCTGGGCCCCTGCCTCGGCCCCAGATCCTGGGGAGCACCACCTCAGCCAGGATGATTCTACCTGGATAGAGGGTCTGGTCAGCCGCATAGCCCCCCCCCAGCTCCTGCTGGGAAGCCCTGGGAAAGGGTACTTGTGGTTGCTTGCCTGGACCAGCTCCTGTCCTACCTACTGCCCAGAGCCAGGCAGCCTCGGCCAGAGGCTCCTGAGATCTTGGCTGCCTGACCCGCAGCCCCTCAGCTTCAGATGGAGGGGACAAGTCCCTTCTCCTTCCTCCCTCCCCCTCCCTTCCTGCCTGGAGCTGGGAGTGAGCTGGAGTCAGGCTAGATTCCTCACCCATGGTGACTCATCTCTCTGGCCCAGAGGGAGGGCAGTGAGAGGTCTGAGTCCAGATTCTTGAAGGTTTCCCCTGGCCTTGGCCTTGCCTCTGACCTACAGATTTAAAGTGGTAAAGGCCCTTAGCTTATTGTGATTATTACTTTTATGTGTCAACTTGGCTAGACTGTGAAACCTAGTTTTTGGTCAAACATTAGTCTAGATGTGACTATGAAGGTAATTTTTTTTAGCTGTGATGAACATGTAAATTAGGAGACTTGAAGTTTTTAAAAATGATCTTCCACAGTATGGGTGGGCCTTGTCCAATCAGTTGAAGCCCTAAGAGAAAAGAGAGCCCCCCCCCCTCAGTAAGAAGGGATTCTGCCTCCAGATGTCCTTCAACCCCAAGACTGCAATGTCAACTCTTCCCTGGGTCTCCAGCCTGCCGATCTGCTCCTCTACAGATTTCAGATTTGCCAGCCTCCACAACCACGTGAGCCAAGTCCTTAAAATAAATCAACTTCTCTCCCTCTCTCTATCCCCTTTCTGCACATACGCCACACACACACCACAACATACACACACCACACACACGTATACACGTAGTCACACGTACACACACGGCACACTCCTATTGGTTCTGTTTCTCTGGAGAACCTGACTAATACGCTTAACTTTAAGAGCTGGTGGTCAGGAGGTGTAGAGTTAAAAGCTTCTGGGGACTCAGAGTCCTCCTGTTCCTACCTCTCCCTCCGGTCCTCAGTGCCTCACTCTGAGAAATGCTGCGCTGCTCCTGTGAAGTCTCCCTGATTGGGAAGCATGTTGACAGGGAAGCAGAAGGATCCTCCAAGTTATTCCTCAGCCTCCTCGCCATTACCTAACAATCCTTTCACTTGACTTTGCCAGGCATGTTGGTTCATGCCTGTAATCCCAGCACCCAGGAGGCAGAGGCAGAGAATTATGAGTTCAAGGCCAGCCTGAGCTACATAGTGAAACCCTGTATAAATAAGAGGGAGGAAGGAAGAGAGGAAGGGAGGAAGGAAGGAAGGTAGGCAGGCAGGCAGGCGGGCGCAGTTTACCATGGAGAGGGGCAAATGGACTTAAATGCATTTGCTGGAAGGTATAAACAGCTGATTCAATTATTTCCCGGGCAAAGCATCAAGCAAAGCTCTGGATGACAAAATGCTGAGAATCTGTGGAATGAAGGAGCCTATGGACTTTGGGGACCTTGGCCCGTGACTTTCTGCAAAATCCCACCCACACAGAGAGAGTACTGCCTTTCAGAGCGTCAGGAAGCACCGGAGAGCTGGAGATGTGGCTTGGTGGTAGAGGACATACCTAGCATGCACAAGGCCCTGGGTTCCTCCCCCAGCACCAAAAGAAAAGAGAGAAAAAAACACAGAGGCTGAAATGTTCAATAGGAGAAAGAAGCTGCTCCCTCCTGCTTTCTGCCACTCTAGGGAGCTCTGGCCCTTGCAGCCTTCCAATCTGTAAGTGGGAGAGCCGTGTTAAGGGGTGGGAGAACTTAGATAGTAACCCAGGACTGGGATCAGGTCTCCTGCCCCCTACTTGAGCCACATCTGGGTGACCATGGGGGGAGCAAATCAAATCCTCTGTGAAGCTTCATGGATTTTCCTAAAGAGAGAACATCCTTTTGTGTTTATTTTTTGCTGCTGCTGTTTCTTGGATTTTAATTAAATTACACTTGGCAGTGGCCGAGCATCTGTTTCCAGAGGCCTGTTTCATGCAGAGGGTGTCATTTTTGAAGACTTCAAAGTTAAAACACAAACAATACACAGTCATGAACCACCTTGCTGAGCAAAACTGCTAAACAGTGCCACCCAGCCTGCCACATCCTTTCTGGCAGGGCAGACCCCACAGAAGCACTTGTCACCACGAGACCTTGGAGGAGTGTGAGAGTCATGAGTCACCCCCAGAAGGGCAGCAGCCCCTCATCCCTCAGCTGGGCTGGGCAAGCCAGGCAGCATTTCTTGATGTGGACCTCTGCACAGCAATCTTACCTGGCAGCATCAGCTGGCATTGGTTACCTGTGAGCTGATGGGCGTCTCCGTGGGCGCCCGGCTCCATGGGCCTGGGAGGGAGGGGGAAGGCACTGAGGCAGCCTGCCCTCAAGAGGTCTCTGAAGCTGGGACTAGGGATGGGTGATGCCACCTGGAATGAGGCCTCACTTTCAAACAGGGCTCCTGTGTATTGGGGTTTCTGTTGGGAGAGGACTATGTGCTGGTTGCTTTTATTGCTTTTGCTAGTCTGCATTGCCTCAGTATCTCCTCAGCCTGGACAGTGCGCCTCTGGACCCTAACTTAACAGTCTTCCCTTCCAGGTGCTCCAGCACTCCTCTCCTGACTGCAGGGCAAACTGTTGCTCTGCAGGATCCCGTCTTGGTATTCTTGGGGCATGTTTGTGCCCACTCACACACGTGCACACTACTGACAACCCTGCGTTCCGAGAAACACATTTTTAGATGTTCAGGTTATACAAACGTCCTGCGTGGACTACCACAAACCTAGGTGGTACAGGTCACTTGAGGTGGTCTCAGTAACTATCAAGAGATGGTAAACATGAGATGTGTGAGGCTGCCACTGGCCCAACACAGCATCTTATTTCAGTGACTTTTTTTAAGTAGGAGTGCACATTAAAATAGCAGTAGAAACATAGATGGAGCCATACTTGCACTCTACTATTACTTGATACACAGCACCAGAACCTGCCCCATTTGAACTTTCAGTCTCCAAAACTACAAAGCCCTCCAGGGAAATTTGCAAAAGAAAAAAACAGCCAAAATTGTCCAGTCATTCTGACCCATCCCTTTTAAATAACCCAAAGTAAACTTTGTTCATTATAATACTAAATTCTCCACCCAGAAGCATTCCTGTCTGAAATTGGCGGGGGTTGGGAGGGAAAGCACTGGGATTTGAACTCACAGCTTTAAGTTTGCTAGGCAGGCACTCTACCACTTGAGCCATCCCTCCAGCCCTTTTTTGCTGTAGTTATTTTTCAGATAGGGTTTTGCACTTTTTGCCCCAGGTCAACCTCAGACCATGATCATGACCTTCCTGCATAGCTGGGATGGCAGACATGGTCACCGTGCCCAGCTTACTGACTGAGATGACTGAGCTGACTTTTTTATCTGGGCTGACCTCAAACTGGATCCTCCAGATCTTCTCCTCCTGAGTAGCTGGGATTACAGGTATGAACAATCACACCTGGTCCCACCTACCATTTTTTTGAACATACAATATATGAAGAAGCATGATGTTGAACCAAGAGTGCTCAAAAAATGTAGCTACCTCTACATGTGATTGTGAATCTCTCTCCTGTCTGAATGTGGACGACTTTCCCCAATAAAAGCCCCTGCTTTGGGAATTATCCCCATTGTGCTGCCTACTTGCTACAAATGCTGAACCTCTCTTCACTCTTTTAAAAAAAATAGTAAATACATAAACCAGTACTATAGGTGCTTATTATCAGCAAGTGTTATGCGCTGTACCTGATTGCATGTGTTACACTTGTATACCATTGGCAGCAGGAGGTGTCTTTGCATCACCACAAACACATGATGTCACCATGACTGTGACATCACTGGGCCACAGTTGTTTCTCAGTTGCATTGTGGTTCTATAGCATAACCATGTTCGTAGTCCCTCATTGAAACATCATTATTCAGCACATGACTGCTCCAGCATTTCCTCAATATTCAACATACAGGAATGGAAAACCTTCTGTTTCCTTAAGCTTTTGTTATCAATCTCATTATTCTGTTTACAAGTCTAGTCAGTTTCAACAATTGAGTTCAAGAGTTCCTGGGTGCTGGTGGCTCATGCTTGTAATCCCTAGCTACTCAGGAGGCAGAGATCAGGAGGATTGAGGTTCAGAGCCAACCTGGGCAAATAGTTCCCAAGACCCTATCTTAAAAAAAAAAAAAAATCACAATAAAGGGCTGATGGAGTGGCTCAAGGTGTGGGCCCTGAGTTGAAACCCCAGTACTGCAAAAAAAAAAGAGTTGGGGCTTTGTAATAGAGGCAATTATATTTCCTTAAAGGAGTGTGTGTGTGTGCGTGCGTGCGTGTGTGTGTGTGTCTATGTGTGTGTGTGTGTGTCTATGTGTGTGTGTGTGCGTGCGTGCGTGTGTGTGTCTATGTGCGTATGTGTGCGTGTGTGTGTGTCTATGTGCGTGCGTGTGTGTGTGTCTATGTGCATGTGTGTATGTGTGATTATGTGTGTGTGTGTCTATGTGCGTGTGTGTGTGTATGTGTGCGTGCGTGCGTGTGTGTGTCTATGTGTGTGTGTGTGTCTATGCGTGTGTGTGTGTCTATGTGCGTGTGTGTGTATGTGTGTGTGCGTGCGTGCGTGTGTGTGTCTATGTGCGTGTGTGTGTGTGTCTATGTGCGTGTGTGTGTGTGTGTGTCTATGTGCGTGTGTGTGTGTGTGTGTGTGTGTGTGTGTTGCTGGAAATGTCATCCAGGCCTCACGCAGGCGAGACACAGGCTGTACCACTGAGCTACACCCCAGCCCTCGTTAAAGAGCTTGAAGTGATTTTCTAAACATAACATATCCAGTTTTCTTAAGCTTATTAACACTCATCCCAGGTCACTAAGCAGCCATTAAAATTTAATCAGTTCATCTTTTAAGTATGGTACCTCTTACATACTCCAAAACTGTTACAAACTTGATGGAATCCTCCTTCACTGTTCTGCTTAAAGTCAGAAGCCCAAAATCCATTTCTCAATTACTCTCTCTAAATTGGAATTGAGAGGCACTCTGTGAGATACTCTGCTGTGGGGAATACCAGATTTGGACATTCCTAAGCTTATTCAGATGATTTCCTTCAGTACCTCCTGTTTAATTCTAACCCTTTCTGGGTTAAAGATGCCTGTCACTGAAGAAACAATTCCAATCTCAAGAGCAAAGGAGCCCTTCACTCTCCAAGTGCCACCTCCAAGGCGTGATCCCAGCCCCTAGTTCTCTTTCTGATCCTCTGCCTCCCGCCATCCACCAAGCCCCTCCTCCTCCCCCCGTAAGGAAGCAGCTTCATGGCTAGATTAGATGCTATTTAATACGTGATTCTTTCCATGTTCCTGCCCTGTTCTCGTTGCTCAAGACCCCACCTCTTTTAGTTATGTAACAGCATCCTCTTAAGATGCCACATCTTGCATCCTAGGCCATGCTAATAAGGAGGATCCCAGGAAGCCAGGGGAACAGTCTTAGTACACAATTCCCATGTGGTTCAGAAATCCTGCTGCAGCCATGACGACCGACCAGTGAGGACATACTTCCAAAAATTAAGCTCACTGCTTTTTTTTAATTGTGCCAAAGTACACATAATGTGTTAGATATCTACTACTGTACCAACTACCTGAGATAATCAGCTTACAAAGAGAAAAGGTTTGTTTTGGCTCACAGTTGTGGAGGTTTCAGACCATGGTCTGTTGGCTGCTGTGGGCGTGGGGTAGCATGACATGGTGGAGTGCCTGGTGAAGCACAAACATTTATCTCATGGACCGGAAGAGGAAGGGGTGGGGGCTGCACTGTCCCTTTCAAGGCACACCCCAGTGACCTGAAGACCTTCCACTAGACCCCACCTCTTTAAGTCCCACCACCTCCCAATAACACCGTGAGCTAGGAACCTTGGGGACACTTTTTCAAACCATAGCACAAAGCAGAATTTACCATCAGAACCACTTCTAAGTGTATAGCTCAGTGGCATTAAATATGTTCACACTATTATATAGTCATCACCACCATCCATCTCCAGAATTTTTTCATCTTCCCAAACTGAGACCCTGTACCCACTAAACAAAACCCCGCATTCCAGGCCCTGGCAACTACCATCCTACTCTCTGCTCTATGCAGTATGCACACCTTGTAGAAGTGAATCAGGTGCTAGTTGTCCTTTTGCAACTGACTTATTTCACTTAGTGTAATGTCCTTGAGGCTCATCCATGTTAGTGCATCTATCAAAGTTTCCTTCCCTACTTGTTTTTCAATGTCCTTCAAACCATCTTGGGGCAAGTGGTCCTACAGGAAGCATTTTTGACCAGCCCCGCCCTACAGTGGAGACAGACAGCCAGGAAGTGAGTGAGGGGCACATGTGCCCACAGAGGCCTCAGGGCTCGGAGAGACAGCAAGTGTACTTCTAGCAGTGAGATCCTTGGTGGCCCACAGCTGTGCTCTGGGTTGGCGTCAACAGCAGGAGAGGAAGGAAGAGTCCTGGCCCCGTTGCCCTGGTCTTGTCTCCTTTTTCCTTGCTGTGAGGCGGAGGAAAAATGCCACCTCGGTCCCATGGCAGTGTGTTAGTTTTTAGGGGCCACCTAACAATTACCACCCACTTTAAACAACAGCAATTTGTCCCCTTTTGGGTCTGTTTGTTTTTGGTGGTACTGGGGTTTGAACTCAGGGCCTCACGCTTATGAGGTGGGCAATCTACCACTTGAACCACTCCACCAGCCCCCTCTCACAGTTCTGGAGGCCAGAAGTCTGAAATCGGGATGTCAGCAGGGCCTCACCTTACAGAGGCTCCCAGGGAGACTTTGTTCTTTTCCCTTCTAGCCTCTGGTGTTTGTCATCACATCATTCCCCACTCTGCCCTCCACCTCCCTGCCCTGACCCCCATCGCCACCTTCTCTGTGTCACTTACAAGCATACCTGTATTGGATTTAGAGCCCACCTGGATAAATAAAGATGATCTCATCGCGACATCCTTAAATTAATCACATCTGCAAAGACCCTTTTTCCAAGACCCTTTTTCACAGGTTCAGGGGAGGACATGGGCAGGTCTTTTGGGGACCACAGTGTAACTCACTACATCTAGCATCTATTTTTCACATTCGGTGTGTACATAAACCCCAGGCCCCTCCTCTCTTTCCTGTGACATTTTTTAAACTGCCCCTCTTCCTAGGACACCATTGTCTTCCTAGAGAAGCAAGTCTAGTCTGCCCCAGGCACTTTAGCTCTGAGATGTCCTGGCTTCTTTTCCTGGTGGCTTCCTCAGGCTGTGTTTCTCTAACAGCACCTGACATTTCCCCCCTTCCCCTGGGATTCCCCTGGAAGGCAAACCAGAATGTCACAGGGAAAGGAAAGAGTTCAGGCACCCAGCTGCCGCCCAGTGTTCCCCAGGCTGGTCCCTCGGGAGGAGGAGAGGCAGCCCGTTTTGCTTCCTGCTTGCCCTCTGGACTCCAATTAATTTCCTCCTGGTGGGCTGTATTTGATTACAACCTCATTAAGTAGCTGTGCACACTCGGGCTCTGGTGATTTCAATACTGAGGCTGTCTACCTTTGCCAGTTAATATTCAGGGCCTGCTGCCTCCCTCCTTTAGCCTCGGCTGGGTTGATGCAGAAACTATGGAGTCACGCCTGGAGGAGAGAGGTGAACACCAGCTCATTTCCCACAGGGCATGGGTTTGAAACCTCTGGTTTCAAAGGGAAGGAGAGAATTGAGATTTAAAATAGAATGTGCCTGGCAGCCCCCTCAGTGGCTTCTCCCAACATTCCCCGCACACACCTCAGGAGACACCCCCAAAAAAGACGAACGTTCTGAGAACAGTGAAAACAGACAGGTGGACAGTCTGAGAGGAACCTCCTGTCACTGCCAGACAAGTGGAACTTGTCCAAGAATGAAAGAATCCAAGCTGCCCCTCGGGCACCTGAGACCTCGCAGAGAAAGTAGGCAGCGCTTTCTCCCCTGGTCTGAGGGCTAACCTGCTCAGAACATCAGGTGATGATTTAGAGGTAGGAAGAGAGCAGCTTACCCTCCCCATACTGCACCTTCTTGCACATCTCCATCCAGAAAGAGTAGCTCAGAGACTACCAGGCAGGAAGGGGAGTGAGCTCAGTGGTCCTTCTGTGCACACATAGCTACATCCAGCATGGCTGGTGGGCTCAGCAAGGACAGGAAATGTCCTGGGGCACTATTGGAGATTTCCACGGACTTAACCACTGTAGCACATGTCAGAGATCCAAGCTGTGTTGGTGTGGGAAGATGTCCCTTCTCAAGGTCAGAGTCACATCAGCTAATGCCGGCAACTCAGCCCAGAGGTGGGCTCTTCAGCAAACCAGAGCCTAAATGCAGCTCCTCCCCAGAGAGGCAGCCACGAGGACGAGGACATGCTGATGGACCTGGGTCTGCCGTCTTCAAGGACGAGTAAGTGGGGAGGAAGAAAATGTGAATATAAAGATCAATACCAGGGAAACTGAACTCTGAACTCTGAAATTGATCTACAACAGGATCCCAAAGAAATGAAATTGGTGGGAAAGGAACAAAAGGCCACAAAAAGAGGCCAAGCCGAGATGGAAAAGAAAACCAACAGGGTGAGATGAAAAGGGAGATTAATGAGCAAACAAGAATTACACGGAAATGAAACGCTAGCTGGCCTGCCATCCTCATTGGCCACAGTGAGAGTGACCGTGATGCCACAGAAAGTGAAGTCAGTAGTGTGGAAGATGCACATGAGACCCCAAGGAGAGGGCATTATTGAAAGGATCCCAAAAAAGGTAAATACAGAAATTCTGAGAGCCAATGTTAGTTTTCCTCAAGAAGATACAGGCTGAAAAAAAGTCCTGTGTTTATAGATGGAAAGGTCCTGACCTTTCTCTTGAAAGTAAATTTAGAAAAAACTAGAATCACCACTAGACACACTATGGTGGAAATTTCTAATAGCCAGCCAGGTGCAGTAGTGTGTTTCTATAGTCCCAGCCTCTCTGGAGGCTGAGGCAGGAGAATCATTTCAAGGCTACATACTGAGACCCTACCTCTCAAGAAAAAGAAAATTTTAATGACCAAATGCAATGAGCAGGGAAGAAAGGGGGAGGGGCCAGATGAGCGTTCCTCCTCTGCTCCTTTCTGTTTCAAGAGGGTGTCTGTTTGCCTGCCTGCATCTTGCAAAGCAGGTGCTCTACTTCAGCCACACCTCCAGTCCGTTTTGCTCTGGTTATTTTAGAGATGGGGGTTCTCAAACTGTTTGCCCTGGCTGGCCTTGAACCTTGATCCTTCTACTCTCAGCCTCCCAAGTAGCTAGATTACAAGCATAAGCCACCGGTGCCTGGCTCATTTTTAATTTTTTTTAAGTTATGGTAAACTATGTATGATCTAAAATTTAACATTTTAACTTTTTTTTTTCCAGTGCTGGGGAGGGAGCCCAGGGCCTTCTGCATGCTAGGCAAGTGCTCCATCACTGAGCTCCACTCCAACCCCATTTTAACCATTGCTAAGTGTGCAGTTCAGTGGTGCTGAGTTCATTCACATTGTGCAGCCAGAATTTTGCATCTCGCACAACTAAAACTCTACCTGCTACACACCAACTCTCCGTTCTCTTCCCCCTAGTGCCTGGCAGCCACCATTCTCCTCTGTGTCTATGAGTTTAACTACACTAGGAACTTCATGTAAATGGAGTCATTATAGTGTTTGTCCTTCTACTACTGGCTTTTTTTATACAACATTATGTTCTTAAGGTTCATCCATGTTGAAGCATGTGTCAGAATTTTTTCCCTTTTTAAAGCTGAATAATATTCCATTGTATGTATATATCACATTTTGATTATCCCTTCATCGTTGGTGAACACTTGGGTTGCTTCCACCTTTTCTCTCGTAAATGACACTGCTGGTGCACTGGAGGTAAAAATATCTCTTTGAGACTCTGAGGGCTGGTGGAGTGGCTCAGACTCTGCCTTTAATTCTTTTGGATGTGAATCCAGAAAAGGAACTGCTAATTCTTACTGTAACTGTTGTGTTTAATTTTTTGCAGTACCATTTTCTGCCATGGCTGCACCATTTCACATCTCTAGCAACAATGCACAAAGGTCCCAATTTCTGTACCTCCTGGCCAGTACTTGTAACTTTCTGAGGGCTTGGCGGGGGGGTGGGGGGGAACTTTTTGATCTGAGAACTGGATCACCCAGACAGGGTAAAGTTGATTTGTATTAGGAAGAGAAGAATAGAGTGCCAAGAAAGCTTTTGGGGTGACAATGAGAAACAACTGGGTAGTTGGAGAGATTCGGGGAAGGGATTTTAGGAATTTGAGGGCATCACAAATAGGATGCTCATTTGATAACTTTGAGAGATTGTCATAAAGATACCAACTGCATTACTGGCTATGTTGTATGTTGAACTGATGTTTCTAGGAGGGAAACACTGCTGGGGTTTAGCAGCAAAGACAGCCCCATAGAAGCCTGAGCTTGAAAAAGTAGCTAAGAACCGGGCACCATTGGTTCACACCTGTAATTCTAGCTACTTTGGAGACTGAGATCAGGGTGATCATGGTTCAAGGCTAACCTGGGCAAATAGTTCTCAAGATCCCCATCTCCAAAATAACCAGAGCAAAATGAACTGGAGGTGTTGCTCAAGCAGTAGAGTGTCTGCTTTGGAAGTGTGAAGCCTTGAATCCAAACCCCAGTCCCACAAAAAAAGGAAAAAAAAGTAGCTGAAGAAACAAAAATCTGACAGCCTCAGAGCCATCTGCATTACTGAATACCAGAGTAATATAAACGACGGTGAAGAGTCTGTTGAGCCCAGTTATCTTCAGGTGCAGCTTCAACCTAAAGGAATTTTCATAGTCTAGAGCTGAGAAGGGCATAGTGGTTCACACTGTAATCCTAGCTTCTAGGGAGGTAAAGATCAGGAGGATCAAGGTTTAAGGCCAAGCAGGCCAAAAACTTAGGAGGAACCTATCTCAACCAATAAAAAACTGGTGGTGTGTGCCTTTCATCCCATCTATGTGGAAAGTATAAATAGGAGGATCACAGTCCAGGCCAGCCCAGGCAAAAATGTGAGACCTTATTTGAAAAATAACTAAGGCCAAAAGGGCTGGGGGTCTGACTCAAGTGGTAGAGTGCCTGCCTAGCAAGAGCGAGGTCCTGAGTTCAAACCCCAGTATCACCCCAAAAACGAAAAAAAAATGTGTATTCCTTCAGCAGGTACTGGGTGATTGGTACTCCCAGTCATGCAAGGCTATGAAGTAAAGTGTAACTGCAGGCAGGGAGCAAGCTCTGCACCAAATGATGTGTGCATGCGTGCAAACATCAGTGCAAGGGCTGGGTTGATCAATAGGGTGGTTTTCACATTTAAAATAATAACAATAGTAGTAACCTGGATCTGAAATGCCCTGGTTAGACCAACAAAGGCTGAGAAGGGAGGGGAGCTAGCCCCTCCCTTCAATGATGTCATTCCCTGTGCCCTCCACTGCAGCTGCTTTCTAGGTCAGTGCTGTAGTTTGCATGTGGTTTGTCCTCACCAAAACTCCTGTCAAAGTTTGGTTGCCAATGCAGCAGTGTTAGGAGGAGGAGCCTTTAAGAGGGATTAGTCTCTTTCTCACGAACTGGATTATTTCTCATGGGAATAGATTTGTTCTCCGAGAGCAGTTATTACAAAGTGGATCAACTCCTTTGTCCCCTCCTTTCTTCCGCACAGCCCAGCTCATCACTGTCTCACATGTTCTCCCACCATGTGATGTCTGCTGTGTTATGACACAGCATGACATCCTTGCCAGATGTGGCCACCCAATATTGAACTTCCCAGTCTGTAGAACCATGAGCCAAATATAAGCCTCTTTTCTTTATAAATTACCCAATCTCAGATATTCTGTTATAGCAGCAGAAAACAGACTAAAACAGTTGGTTTCCTGCATTCTCCATCCTCATGGTGCCAGCTCTCTCTTGCTCACTAGAGGGAAAATTTGGAGCTCGGTCCCTTGAGTGGATGTTCCTCCTCCCAGACATGAGCTGTGGGCAGAGGTCTCCTCTGGGCCCTTCACACCACCATGTAAGCTGTGCCTGCATGGACCAGGGGCCTCATTGAAGGGTCAGGGAAATGGAAGACAGGAGGGATGAAGCTAGCTGTGCATCCGTAGGAGTTTCTAAGATCCAGAGGGAAGGCCTGGGGAGCTAAGCACATTCCAGAGGCTCCCTAGTTTCTC
This sequence comes from Castor canadensis, assembly GCF_047511655.1. Taxonomy (NCBI): domain Eukaryota; kingdom Metazoa; phylum Chordata; class Mammalia; order Rodentia; family Castoridae; genus Castor; species Castor canadensis. The sequence goes on along the minus strand of NC_133396.1, from coordinate 52,557,668 downwards.
CTCTCTTGGGCCCTTTCTCCCAGGGCAACACATTCTTCTACCCTAGAGACTCAAATGTGTTGGTATCAGGATCCGTTTATAGTCTTTATTTTAGGGCTTCAAAGAGGTTTTCCTTATGGGTCATACCTAATGCTAGTTTGCACTACTAGTAATTAAAACAAAGGGACTTAAGGGTTTATATACTTACTTTAAAATAGCAATCATAAGAGGAGGAAGATATTGATCAAAGGATATATAATTACAGTCAGATAATAAGAGGAAAAGAGAAGTCCAGAGTAGGCAAATAGAGACAGAAAGTAGGTAAGTGATTGCCTGGGGCCAGTGGAGGAGGATTGGGAATGAGTGAATGGATACAGAGTTTCATTCTCTGATGATGAAAATGTTCTAAAGTTGATTGTGTCAATGGTTGAATAAATCTGTGGATTTTGCACGTGTGTGTGTATGCACATGCGTGTGCACGCACTTGTTAGGGATGAACCCAGGGCCTTCTACACGCTAAGCACATGCTCTACTCCTGAGCTGCATCCCCAGCCCCAGACTAAGTTCTTTAAATGGGTGAATTGTATAATACGTGAATTACATCTCAATAAAGCAGCTTTGTAATTGAAAACAAAAAATAAATTAATAGTAAACTCAAATGTGGGCCAGGTGTTGATGGCTCACACCTGTAATCCTAGCTACTCAGGAGGCAAAAATCAGGAGGATTGTGTTTCGAAGCCAGCCTGGGCAAATAGTTCTGCGACACCCTATCTCAACAAAACCCTTCACAAAAATAGGGCTGATGGAGTGGCTCAAGATGAAGACTCTGAGTTCAAGCCCCAGTACTGGAAAAAAAAAAAAAAAAACTCACATGTGGAAGAAATCAATTTTTACAAAAATAGCTAAATTTTTTCCAAAAGAAAACAAACACAAGAAAAAGAGGGGCGTCTTTTCACATTTTTGCAAATCTGTAATGCCCAGCTTCCTAGAAGACTGCTGGCTTCCCAGGCCCTCTGCATCTGCACCCTGTCTGTTATGACAGGTTATTGTGGTCACAGTGTGTGAAGAAAATCCAGTGTCACACAGATTGTGTCGTTGGAAAATAGGTCCTCACTGATCCCCCAAAGGACCTCTTCTCTTAAGTCTCCAGACCATACTTTGGGAAATGCTATTGGCGTCCTGTGTGAATCTCTGCTCACCTTCTGGAAGCCTGTACCTAGCTTCCAGGCCCCTCATCACTCATCCCCCTGCAGCGAGTCCCCAAGCCTGGTAATTCAGGTTCATGTGGGGGCCCCACTACTCCACACAGCATTTGCGGCAGTGGCCGCTGGGCCCAGCAGCTCAGGCCAGGAAACAGCTAGTGACTCAGAGCCAGGCCAGCCACACCCTCCAAGTGTAACTCCCACCAGCTGTGACTCAGGCACACCTGCTAAGTGCCAGTGAGCTCCCAAACTTTCTGATGAGGAGCTGAGCATGGTTCGCAGAGCCATGCTGTTTACACCCACAATGAGGAAGATGGGGTTTTCCATGGTGCCATATGGTTTGCAAGGCAAACCAGCCCTCCAAGGCTAGCGGATGTAGGGTCCACGCCTGGAGTTGATTCTCCATTTCCTTGTGCATGAAGCAGGCACAGAGATGAGTGCACTGGAGGCCCCCATGGGGCGGCACCTGTGTGGCCATAGGTGCAAAGTCAGAGAGGAGCCCATCCCTCAGGAGTATGTGGTGACACAGACATTCTCAATGAATTGGCTTAGGGGAGGGAGCACAAAGATGACGCCAAGGAGACCGGAAGTGGCCCAAGGTCCTCAGGATCATGAAGTGAACTAAAGCAGCACCTAGGTGGGGTTGAAATAAAGCAATAAAGTGTACAGCAACCTTTGCCTGGCCCCTGTCAGGTGCTCCCTGTTGTCATCCTGGGAACTTTGAGAGCCCCATCTCAGCTGGAATTCACAGGAAGGGCATTGGCCATGGCTCAGTTACCAGGAACATGCCCTCTTGGGGGACCCGCTTCTCCCCCACCCCTCATCAGGCAACAACTGCCTGAAGCCAGAGAGGCAGCACCCTGGAGAAACAGAGCCACTTCCAGCTCCAGGGTGACAGAGGGTGGAGGAGATGGCAGGGGAGTGGGCTCTGGGGAGGGGCACTTTGCATCTTTTCAGACCTGCACAGCTGCCTTCCAGAATGGGATGGCTTCACTGGGCTGGAAATGTAGGAGACCTGGGGAGGTGGGCAGGCTGGTAGGAGCACAAGACACCCAAGCAATCATCTAATCCTGGGCTTCCAAGTTTTCTTTAGTGATATTTTATTTGTTCGTTTGTTTGAAACCAAGAGCTGCTCTGCCAAGAATCATGACCCACAGTCTTGAGGGTTCCTCTGGCCACCCTGGCCCTGTTTCCACCTGCCAGCCCCAAAACCTTGGAACACAGTTTGTTTAACTACTGTTGGAGTTTCTCATTTTCCCATTTCTCAGATGGGAAAACAAATCCCAAGAAGAAGTTCTTCTAGCCACAGATTTATAGGGAGTTGGAGGTCGATTGGGACCTGAGACCACTAGGGGACAAGGGTACACTCAGGAGTGGGGTACACAGGGGCAAAGTGGGAAGGGACTGAGGCTGGCATTAAATTGACAGCCATAGAGGAGCAGCCCAGCTTTCAAGACAGACTAAAAGAAAGATAACCCCTAAGCTGTGCATGGTGGAGCATACCTATAATCCCAGCATCTCAGGATGCTGAGGCAGGAGGTTTCTGAGTTTGAGGACAGCTTGAGCTGCTTCCCTGCTCCCCCCAGAAAAATGTTGGTGGGAGGAAGGGAAGAAAGGAAAGAAGGGAGAGAGAGAACCTCAGGCCTCTGATCTCCCTCTTGTTATGGGAAACCCTGTTTCCACCCCATTCCTCTGCTTTCCTTCCCCATCTCCCTGTCCCTGAAAAAGGGAGTCTCAAGCTATAAGGTTGGGAAGCCAGAAGCTAGGACACAACCCTTTGAGCACATGGGCCTTTGCAGACCCTATAATACACACCCTACCACTTGTGGCCTTTCTGCCTTCTCAGCCTCCTCCTGCCCGGGGCAGGGTGGGGTGTGTTTTGCACATTACTGTACAGTAGTGTGCTCCCTGGGATCCCACATGTCCACACAGTCGGACACACCCTCCTGACCACAAAACCAGTGTGGACTTCCTATGCCAAGATTCCTGCCCTGCCCTGGCTCCTATGTTTTACTAGAGATTTCGTGCTTTGACACATTCTCAGAGGATCTGTGGCCCAGAAAGGATCTGTGGTCAAGCACTACTGCATGGGGAGAAAGGGGGGCCCCATGGGGAAGTAGAGGGGAGCAAAGTGGGGGAGCCACTGGTGGAGACTCACCCCTGCCAGAGGCTTTGCCTATGGTTTTCTCTCACCACCTTGTGGTACTGAGGCTGCTGTCCCCATTTCAGAGGAGGAAGCAGGCTCAGTGGTGTTAGGTACCTTGCCTTAGGGCTCTAGGCTGAGGCAGTGAACAAACCAGAGCATGGACAGAGGTCAAAGCCAGTGTTGCACTTACTTTTGCAAAGGACCCAGTCCTGGAACTTGGCAGCCACTGCCTCAGAAGTCCCTCCACACTGCTACACCACATTTGGGTCCCCAGATCCAGCTCTCCAGACAGCTATTTTAGCAGAGAACCTGGCACACAGCACTGCAGTTTGCCTCTGAGGCTTATTCCTGCCAAGTGGAAAACAGAGCTCCTAAACCGGCCCCTCCTGATACAAAACACAGGACCTTATCCCTGCCCTCCCTCCGGTGCCACTGGCCAGCTTACCCCAGTGGTGGGGAAAGGAGGATGCAGTCCCACTGTGCCATGCTTGAAATGCTGGCGGTGAAAGAAGTCGGAGTGGGCCTCTTTCTTCATCTATAGAGAGGACATTTTTAACAGGGTTAATTCACTTTATTTTTCTTGAATAAGACGTCCTATGTTGTAGCCACAGCTGGAGCCTGGGTCCTCTGCACAGAGACTCTGGAGTGGGTTTTCACAAGATGATCAGTGAATTCCTGATAGGGAGACTTGGTGAACACGCTCTCTTTCCAGAGGTCAGGGGTCAGGTAGCTGTAGGTCTTGGAGATGGCATCAAAGGTGGCCTTGGCAAAGTTGCCCAGGGTAGCAGTGCAGCCCCTGGCTGAAGTGTAGCAGTCATTTATAACAGCCAGCAGCAGCAGCTTCTTGAGCACAGGAGCTGACACAATGTCAATGCCCCTGAGGCATCAGCAGAGAACCAGAGCGGCCTGTCACCTTGCATGGGACAAAGCGGGGCTTGCCAGTCTTGTTCCCTGTGTCTCCACACAGGGACAATGGAAAGGATGGCCAAATCATGGCCCCTCAGATGGCGGTGGCTACATCTAGTACTTCTAAGAATCACATAGGAAGGTGTTTAGAAAAGTTCTAAATATCCCACCCAGTGACAGGAACAAGCCCTCGCTAGAATTCAGCCAGTCACCCCCACATTTCCTGCCCAGGGCCCAGCAAATTTTTAGTGTTAGTCCAACACTCCAGGGTAGACAAAATGTGTTTCTTTACTAAAGCAAAGAATTCCACGTCGTGCTCCCAGCAGCCAAGTTGTGGGAAATTCAGGCTTAGTCCTGTTGGGAGTGGGAGGGGAACTGCCCTTTCCCTGGCCTTGTGCAAGAATCTTCAGCAGCCCAGAACAATTGGAGTAGGGCCCTTGGATCCGAATCTGTACTGGTGTCTGCTCTCTGCCATACCCTGGCAACCCTTGATGGCAGGCAGGCTCTTGGTGTATGGTGCCCCCTGTAGGGGAGAAAAGGTCGTATCTTTTCCTCACCCACTGTAAAATTCGTGGCTGAGACCTACGATAAAGGACAGATTCACAAGAAAAAAGCACAGAAACGTATAAGGTACAAAATTTGTTTGACATGTTGGGAAACTTCAGAATTAAAGACCCAGAGACGGCCTGCAGGGTAGCTCAGAGGTGCAGCACTTGTCTAGCACACAGGAAGTCCTGGGTTCCATCTCCAGTACTACAAAAAATAAAAACCTAAAGAAAAAGAAATCTGTGTATGTCCATGGACAGTGTGTAGAAGTCTGATTGGTGACAAAGGGGTACAATTTGATGATACATTGGGGGGAACTTAGCAAGGCTTGTTTATTCAGATTATTCTTGGTATCTCTGTGTTTTCAAAGAATAAAGACTTTCCCTTTCTCTAGGTATAGAGGGAATATCTCTTGAATGAGGCTATGACCCATTCAAGGAAGGTCACAGAATTCTTTTGTGGCCTGCTTCAGGGGAGAAGGAAGGGAGTAGGTCAGGGAGGCCTCCCTGTTTCTGCTGTTTCCTCAAATGCCATGATGACATATTTTGGGGTAGCATAGCCTGAACCTCATCACCCCCAAACGCTTGTCGCTCCTCAGACGAGAGGAACCTCTGCCCCAGTGGTTTGTGCCATCTCCCTGCCTACTCAGTGGTGCTCCTCTCCATCTCTTCCTGTTAGGAGGACCTCACTTCATACCCTTTGTGAGGGAGTCAGGCTGAGGTTCTCTTCTGGGTGCCTGAAAGCTTCTCCTTAGAACCTCCCAAATCAAAAAACCTCCAAGGCAAAGGAACACCATCTGCAGAAGAAGCAGTCTGTCCAACTATCCAAGGCTGTATGAACCAGTTCCAAACTTGGCCCCCAGGGAGAAGCAGCCACCAGGGCTGAAACCAGTGACCCTTGCCTCATCCTTAGAGAATCCAGAGGCGAGGTTTAGTGGGGCTCTTTAGGGAGAGGTTCACACTAGGACCTGTACAAACTGCAAAGCCTGGAATCCTGCAGATGCAGGTCCCTGCACTCCCTCAGCTAGAGTTAATGAAACAGGCAGGGGCTTGTCTTGGTCCTCTGAGTGTGTTCTTCAGGGCTTCCTTGCTTGGGCTCTGGGAGAGGCTGAGCTGCCTCAGCTGCACTCACTTCTCCTGGGCACACCAGGTGAGTTGAGTGGCACTTGACCTTTGGGTATCACCCCTGACCTCTGGGCATCCTCTGCTCTTGCAGGACCTGGGCATGGAGTCAACTTCACTGGATGACGTTCTGTATCGCTACGCTAGCTTCAGGAACCTGGTGGACCCCATCACACATGATCTCATCATCAGCCTGGCACGCTACATCCACTGCCCCAAGCCGGTAGGGCGGTTGTGGCTGAGCCAGCCAGGTCCTGGGGTGTGAGGTGGGCGCCTCTCAGAGCACAGACCTGACAATTGTAACCCAGGAAGCTGGAACTTTGTTGGGGGAAAGGAGGCTCCTGGGGCCAGCCCCATCTGTGACTTTGTCCAGGGCCTTTCCTCTGGGGGCTGGTTGGGGGGCGGGGGTGGGCGGTGCCAGGAACTGGCCAGGGGCAGCAGAAGGCAAGGATACTGGGCTCAAATACGAGACAGTAAGAAAAGCCAGTAATGAGGGTTGGCGGACCAGGATCCTCCAAGCCTGGGAGAGAGGCGCTAGTTGGTGCCAAGAGCCATAGGGAGCCAACCAGCCTCACTTCTCATTCAGATTGCATATGTTCCAACCTGGGGAAGCAGGAAAGCACTGGAAATAGGCCTATGAGGAGGCCCCGCAGGTGCCAGACCCCTGCCTTTTCTAGAACAAGAAATAGGCAACATATTATTTTCATGGCCATCTGAGAGTTGAGGAAAACAAAATTCAGGTAATCTGAGAATGATTATACCTACATGAGAACTGTAGGGGTAATTTGGTGCTGGGCAGGACACAGGTTGATCACCTGTTCAGGCAGGTGAAACGGGACCAAATGACGAGGAGAGGAGGACCCCGGAGCTCCTATCACCTGGCCCCTCCTGTCTGAGTAGGACTGGAGGGGACAAACATGGGTTTGTTAGTTCAGGCTGCTAGTCTTCGGTAGACTAGGTGACTGTTAATACAAATTTATTTCTCACAGTTCTGGAGACTGGAAGTCTGAGATCAGGGTGTCAAGTGAAAATTCTCTTGGCCACAGACTGCATCCTTTTCCTATGGTCCTCACATGGTAGAAAGTAGGCAAGAAGCTCTCTAGGCTCTCTCTCTTTTAATATTTTTGTTTGTTTGTTTTGACAGTACTGGGATTTGAACTCAATTGCTCTATACTTGAGCCAAACCCCCAGCCCTTTTGCTTTTAGTTTTGCTTTTCTTCAGATAGGTCCTGGGCTGGCCTCAAACCTCAGTCCTACTTCCTCCTCTCAAGTAAACTAGAATTATAGCAGTGTACCACTACCCTGGCTTCTAACTTCTTCTTATAACAGCACTAATCCCATCACAAGGGCTCCCTTCAGGACCTAATCACCTCCCAAAGGCTCTACCATATAATAGTGTCACCTTGGGGATTAGAATTTCAACATGCAAAACTTGGGGGAGGGACACAAACCTTCAGTGCCCTGCATGGTATGGCCTTTCCTAGATCACTTGATTACCTGAACTTGCTTTCCTCTATCTGAAATGGACATCAAAATCACCTCTCAGCTAGGTGCTCATGCCTGTATTTCTAGCTACTTGGGAGGTGAAGATTGGGAGAATTGTGGTTCGAGGCCAGCCCAAGTGAAAAAGTCAACAGAAAAAGGTAAACAGGGTGGCAACTCACCTGTCAGGAAGCATAAAATAGCAGAATTGAGAGCCAGGCCTACCCAGGCAAAAGCAAGACCCTATCTCAAAAATAACCAGAGCAAAAACGGCTGGAAGTGTGGTTCAAGCAGTAGAGCACCTGCCTGGCAAGTGCAAAGCCCTGAGTTCAAACCCAAAAAAAGAAATCATGTCTTCCCATACAAAGCTACCAAGCTGTTTGGAGAGTTGAATAAGATGGGCGCCAGCATGTGTGACCGGTGACAACTGCAGAGAGCTGTTACTGTGTGCTGGCAGGATGCTGAGGCCCAGCAGGTCAGTTGTGGGAAGCATGAGCCTAACAGGCTCAGAGTCGTAGAAAGCACAGGCTGCTGCTGCTGTCTGACTGGGATTTCCAGAGCCAGCTAGAGTATAATCGGCCCTGCTGGAGGTCTGGAGACCTGACCAGGACTTCCTGTAAACTCTTTGTGCCTGAGAACCTCCTAATAGCTCAAGTTATGGGACTAGGAGTTTTAGACAGGACCATCAACTACAAGGCAGGTCTCCATCTGCTGTTTGATGGGAGGAAGGAAAATAGCCTTTCCTGGCTGATCTCATAGGGAAGCAGCTACAAGACAATATCCCTTCCCACTGATAAGATGGCTAACCTCTGCAAAAGCCTGATGGGGGAGAAGGGAAGCCAGGAAGCCTCAGGCCCAGACCCAGAGTGGGCGGGGGCTGGACTTTCACACTCCTGCACTTGTCCAGGTGAAGGCTGCTCTTCTGTCACCATAGTGCTGCTTGTTGCCCTGCTAGTCTGTCCCTTCTGCTCCCCTCCCCTCTACTACATTCTGGTCTTCAGGGCTACTAAAATAGCATCCACCTGGGCTCCAGGCATCTGCACTGCCTTCCTATGTTCTGTTCTCTGGGGAACAGCCAAAGAGCTCATTAGTGCCACAGATTAATTGGATTACACATGGACCTTGATGAAAATCCTTCAGTGTGGTGTTTAAATAAAATCCAGGCTGGGGACCTGGCTCAAGTGGTAGAGCACCTGCCTAGCAATTGCAAAGCCCTGAGTTCAAACCTCAGTACCTCTAAAAAAACGTTAAATAAAACCTAAATTCCAGGGCTGGGGTGTGGTCAGTGGTAGAGCACTGGCCTAACATGTGTGATGCACTGGGTTCCACATCCAGCACCACAAGAAAACCTCCATCTCTGATTTCATCTCTCCCACTCTCAGCCCTGAACACTCTGCTCCAGCCACCCACATAAGCTCCTGTCTGTCCTGGTACATTCAGATCCTCTCCTACCTTAAGGATTTTGCTGTCCCCTTGGACCTCACAGCCTCTTCTGACCACACTTCCTTCTCCAATCCAACTGAACCTAAACGTCCTCCCAAAGGCCTTCTTGGATCAGCCTTCCTTTGGTTGACCAGGCTATGCCTCCTGTTCTCTGTAATTCGTCATTTATTTCTCTATTGCACTTTCTGGTCTCTGAAATTGCCTCACTTATTGCTTTCCATTACTCTAACAAATACCTGAGATAATCAAATTAAAAAGAGAAAGGTTTTGTTTTGGCTCACAGTTTTGGAGGTTTTAGTCCATAACTGATTAGCCTTATTGTTTTGGGCCTGTGGCAACACACCATGGTGGGAGCACATGGCAGAGGAGGCACGTTCATCTCATAGCCAGGTGTGAAGAGAGAAAGAGGAAGGGGATGGGGTCTCACTGTCCCCTTGAAGGGGACACCTGCAATGACCTAACACCTCCCACTAAACCCTGCCTCTTAAAGGTTCCAGCACCTTCCAGTAGCACCAAACTGAGGACCAAGCCTTTAACACATGGGCCTTTGAGGGATATTTAAGATCCAAATTAGCTGGGTGTGGTGGTGAACACCTATAATCCCAGATACTGTGGAGACAGAGATAAGAGGATTGCATTTCTAGGGCAGCCTAGGCAGTTATCATAAGACCCTGTCTCCTGTATGAAAAAAAAAAAACTAAAAGGACTGGGGGCATGGCGCAAGTGATAGCACACCTGTCTGGAAAGCATGAGGCCCTGAGTTCAATCCCCAGTACAATACACCCAAAAATAATCCAAATTAGAGCATATTTACTCACTGGGTACTTTGCTATCTGCTTTTCCCACTAGAATATAAACTCCAAAGGGTCATCTGTCTTGTTCACAATTACATCCTGCATCAGGCAGGAGGCATGCCACACATTCCATTGGGAATTTTTAAGAGTTTAATAAAGGGCTGTGGACAGGATAAAAGAAATCAACAGGGGACATTGAGATGTCCATAGACCACAGAAGAAGGAAGTTTTTAGCAGGAAAGGGACAAGAGAAGGAAGCTGTGTTACTGGAGCCAGAGTGAGAACACCTCTTCCAAGACCTGCTGGAATATCTAATATCTATTGCTATATAACAAATTATCCCAAAATTTAGTACCTCAAAGCAACAGACATTAAGCCAGGTAGAGTGGTCCCAGCTACTGGGGAGGTTGAAGTAGGAGGATCACTCCAGCCTGGACAACTTAAAAACAAAAACAAAACAAAACCAAATAAGCAAAAAAAAAATGTTTCTTGTTGTACAGTCTCTGTACAAGACTGATTCAGGGACAAATTAGCTAAGGCATCCTACCATAGGGTGTCTTAAGACATTGGTCACAACTTCAAGTAACAGATTTGTCAGAGGTTGGCAGGTCCACTTCCAAGATGGCACATTATGAAATTGTTGGCAAGAGTCTCTACAGGACTACGTGAGTGTCCTCATATCATGGAGCCAGCTTATCCAAAAGGCCAGGATACCATCCATGACCTAGTCTCAGAAGTCACGTGCCATCACTTTCTGTCATTCTGTCCGTTCTGTTGATTCCCAGTCAACCCTGATATAGGGAAGAAGGAGACCATCCAGAATACAGATAGCAGGAGGGAGGGACAAGGAGGGTTTCTGGGAGGTTGACTCCCACACATGCTGAAATGGAAGAATGAGATGATGCATCTTTCTACCTTTCACTCCTCCTGCCCCTGATCATGATCCATTGCGCCCATTAGCTGAGCCCAGCTGAACCAGGGATAAGAGAGCCTGGTGATGCAGGCTATAGAACTTACCCTCTGAGCACAGAGAAGAACAAGGAATGGACTGTGGCGAGGGTGTGAGCAGAGAAAACCCAACACTCAGTGTCTGTATGTGGAATGGTGTGCAGTTCATAGTAAGCAGGGCTGTCAGTGTCTGAGAATGAATGGATGACTTTATGAATGAGGGAAGACTTTGAGTGGAGGGCTATGCTTATTGAGGTTCAGGGGACTACTACAGAAGTGCATGGGGAGGCAGGTAGTGATGCTGACAGCTGAGAGATGGAGCAGTGTTGGGGGTGCCGGGATCCTCCTGGAGGGGGCTACAAGTCTGCCTCAAGCATTTTCCAAAGGTCACTGAGAAGTCACTCAGACAGATCCTTCCCTGGGCCTCTGGGCAGGTGCGGAGAGGCTGCAGTGCCCAGAGTCACCCTGGCTGTGTCATGCCCCTCCTCCTTCCCTCATCTTCTCCATGGTGGGAGGAAGAGCTGCAGAATGACAGTTGTGCACAGTGAGCCTCCTGTGTGGGTTAGAACTCTGTTGCAACTAACAAACACCCACTGGGACCAGCTCAGGCAAGAAAGAGTTTTTCCTATGGACCCTTTGGTCTTGTGCACCCAAAGGCAGCTGAGTTTGTCAGAAGCACTAGAACTACAGGCAAGCGTGGTACAGAGGTCCTTCTGTCCCTCCTCCACTCCCCCACCTTCTTCTCCATTCCCTCTGTGGAAGGCTCTTTCCCATCCTGCCCATATGGTAGGGAATATGGCTGCCCACAGTCTCCAGTTTACTTGTCAGGGTTCCAGTCCCCAAAAGAGCTATAGGTGTTTCTCAGTTTCAAGTCCAGGTTCCCAGGAAAGAGCAGATCCACAGTACCCGGTCAGACCCACTTCTGGACCAATTGCCTGGAGCTTGGAAGCTAGGTCTGGGCTATACTACTTGGAGAAGAGGAAGTTCCCAGAGACAGGAGCCAGCAGCCCCTCAAGAGTGTTGGGTACAGGACATATGTAACATGCTGTATGTATTGTCACAGGGCTCCCTGGCCAAGGTTGCACAAGATATATGGCTGCTCCACACCTGGGGGGCAGCTGTCTTTCAACATTGAACACACAAATGACACTTCCTCTTCCTCTTTTGCTTCCTCCTTTCTTCCCCCTTCTTTCTTCTCGTACTCCTTCTCTGGGCCAGGCCTGCTGAGTCTCTGTTCTCTGCAGGAGGAAAGCCTGGAGGGAGCCTGAAAAGGGAAGGAGTTGGAAAAAAAATTAGATGGTCTTAGCTGGGTGCAGGTGGCTCACACCTGTAATCCCAGCTACTCAGGAGGCAGAGATCAGGAAGATGGCAGTTCAAAGCCATCCCAGGCAAATGGTTCACAAGACCCTATCTTGAAAAAATACTCAACACAAAAATGGGCTGGTGGAGTGGTTCAAATAGTAGAGCACCTGCCTAACAAGTGTGAGGCCCTGAGTTCAAACCCCAGTACTGAAAAAAAAAAAACATGGAAGGAGGGCAGAGCAGAGCTCAGAATGGGATGGTGGTTAGATGCACCACTCAGAGCCAGTTCACGTTGGAGTCCATCATACAGGGTGCAGATTTAATGTCTTTATGCCTCCATTCCCTCGTGTGTAAAGTGGGGGTGTTAGTGCTGTAATAAGTTCATACATGCAGGGCACACAGGAGATGCCCAGTGTGTCATAGATACTCAACAAATGTTAGCTGTAGGGCTGGGAGATGGGGCTTAGTGATAGAGTCCTTGCCTAGCATGTGTGAGGCCCCAGGTTCCATCCCTAGAACCACACACACACACACACACACACACACACAAATCACTATGGTTTATTTAGTTTGGACAAGCAGAAGCTCACTTTTCTTCCCAATGCAACTCAGTTAGGTGTCTGCACCTACTGTCCCTGTGCAGCCTGTGGCAGAAGCTCCCTCAGCTTCTCCCTGGTACTGCAGAGCCCGGCCAATGCAGAGCCTTGCCCTGTGCACGGCTTCCCCCTTGTGGCAGAGGCTATACACTGACGCCCCTCCTTATCTCTGTTCTCTTCCTTCAAGGCTCAGCTGGCTAGGCCTAGGGGCTTCAGGGAGAGGCTCTAGCCCAGGAGTTTGGATACTTGGGAAAGTAACTGGAAGAGGAGCCAGAGCCGAGGAGCTTAGTTCTCAGCTTTGGGTCAACTGCTTCAGGAAACTGGCAATATTCAGCCTTGGGGCATCCTGGAAGTGATGCTGGCATGCTACATTATCCCACCCACTGGTCCTTCTTGTCTTTAAAGCATCTGATCAGTGCTTTTCCCCCATGGCTACACAAGGGAATCACCTAGGCTGCTGCTCACCATCAATGGGCTTTTTTTTTTTTTTTCAGTACTGGGGTTTGAACTCAGGGCCTTCACCTTGAACCACTCTACCAGCTTTATTTTTGTGAAGGATTTTTCAAGATAGGGTCTTATGAACTATTTGCCCAGGCTGGCTTTGAACCATGATCCTCCTGATCTCTGCCTCCTGAATAGCTAGGATTATAAGCGTGAGCCACCAGCGCCCAGCTTCATCACTGGGCTTTTTAAAGCTCTCCTGGAATTCCAAGGTGGAGAACCATGACTCTGGACGTGCTGTCTCTGTGGTCTTATCCCATTCTTCTGCCTCCAAAGTCAGCCTTCACCCCAACCCCCAACATTCCCCCATACCTCAAGCCTGTGCTGGCAAAGGCCTCCTCATGGGGAGGATCCGTGGCCTCATGGGTGTGTGGTTAATACCCTCCTCCCTGGTACCCATGGCTCCCCTCACTCCTGCTTCTCTGTGCTGTCTCCATCTCCCATGTGTGCAGTGCTCTCCCCACCTCTTGCTCTGCTCATTCCCTGGTCAGGGGTTCAGTCAGATGCTGAGGAATATGCTTAGCCCCATAAACCCAATCTCATGCCCACATGGAAGTCCCTAAGGCCCCTCAGCTTAAACATGGCACTACTTGAGCTGGGCATTATCCACTTCTCTTCTGGAACCCTTGTCTTCTGCTCAAGTCCCAAGCCTGAAGCCTGGAACCTTCATCCACTCCCTGCCTACACCTTCTCTGTTCTATGTGGTGCTTTGTATAGTGTTCGGCATATAGTAAGCTCTTGGAATACTTGCTAAATGAATACAGTCAGCGCTATTTGTGAGGCAGTCAAGTGTGTGGCCTCTGCCACCTTCAGCCCCTTCCGTGGGCCTGGCTCTCAATCACCCTCTCTCCCTCCAGTCCAGCCCCCACCATCTCTCAGTCAGAGAGAAAGTCCCAAGATCCAAACCTCATCCTGCCATTCCCCTCTGCTGACTCCCTTGCAGCCCCCGTGATCTAGCCCCTGCCCATGTCACTGCATCATTCCCTGCCACCCACCCTGTGTGACGAGGCTAAGCAAGAATCCAAGTCTAGGAATCCAAGGTCAACTCCAGGGGTTGTCACTGTGGCTGCCTGCTATGCCAGGTAATTCCAGTTTATCAAATAACCTGAAGCAATAGGAGTCCAAGGCTGGTAGAGGACTGGAGTCCACAGGGCAAGCTCCTTTGCCTCTGGGACCTGCTCAATTGCTTTACTTTTTCATGCATCCCCCATCCTCCTGCCTCCTCTTTCTTAACCCCTTTCTCTTGCCTTTCCATCAGCCTCCACTCCCTGGGCCTTGGTTTTTTCCTCTGTATAATGAAGAGGATCAAACTTTTCTGCTATGGAGTATTGTAAGGATTCCATAGCATTTTAGCTTGGTGTCTGGTGTGCAGTAATCCAGGTGAAGTATGAGAGAGGTGGCCTGAAGTAATCAGGCCAGATTCATCTGCCCCTACATTTGTAACACACACACACACACACACACACACACACACACACACACACACACACACCCCATTTCATCCTTACTCAGGGATGCCTCATGTTTCCTTTTTTTCCATCCAAAATCACTAAAATTGCTCTTGAAAACTGGGATGCCTTATGTTTCTTTTCTCCATGCAAAAATCACTGAAATTGCTCTTGAAAACTGAGGTTGGCCAACAAGGAACTGTAATACAAGCCTGTAATCCCAACAGGAGGATCAGGAATTTGAGGTCAGCCTGGACTCCCCAGTGAAACACTGCCTCAAAAAAAAAAAAAAAAACTGGGCATGATGGCTCACCTGTAATCCCAGCTACTTGGGAGGCAGAGGTCTAGAGAATTTCAGTTCAAGGCCAACCGGGGTGTGGGAGGAAAGTTAGTGAGACCCCGTCTCAACCAATAGCTGGGTATGGTGGTGTGCACCTGTCAGCTACACAGGAAGCATAAATAGAAAGGTTGTGGTCCAGGCCATCCCTGGTGAAAACTCAAGACCCTATCTCAAAAATAACTAAGGCAGAAAGAGCTGGGGCATGGCTTAATTGATAGAGTACCTGCCTAGCAAGCATGGGGCCCTGAGTTCATCCTCAGCACAACCAAAGAAATAAACAGCATAGTGTTTGCATATAACCTATATACACCCTCCTATATACTCTAAATCATCTCTAAATTGCTTAGAATACCTAGACAAGGTAAATGCTATAGAAGTAGTTGTTAAACTATATTGTTTAGGGAGTAATGACAAGAGATGCAATTTTTTCCAAATATTTTTTATTAAGTCCATAAGTGTGGAACCCACAGTTAGATGACTGACTGTATTCATTTAGCAAACATTCCTAGAGAACTTACTATGGGCTGGACTCTATACAAAGCACCTCATTTAATTCTCCCCAAACCACTGTAAGGTTAGTTCTTTATCTCTTCACTGATGAGGATGAGAGGCACAGAGAGGTCAAGCAATTTGCCCAAGACCGCAAAGGAAGGTACAAAACCAAGACTTGAATCCACACGATTTGGCCCCAAGTCCATGTTCTTAACTACTTAGTATGCTGCTTCTCGATTGGAAAAGTGATAATGGTATCCATAATTTAAAATCTGGCCCTATGAAAAGTTAGTGAGACCCTCATCTCGACCAACAAGCCAGGATGGTGGCATACATGTCATCCCAATTACATAGCAGGCATAGGTAGGAGGATCGTGGTCCAAGGCTGGCCTCCAGCAGAAACACAAGAACCTAACCAAAAATTAACTAAAGCAGGAAAGGGCTGGAGTCATGTCTCAAGTGGCTGGGCACCTAGCAAGCATGAGGCTATGAGTTCAAAACCCTAGTACTGTCAAAAAAAAAAAAAAAAAAAAAAGCTGGCCCTGCATCGGATAATGCATTGAACCTCACTACCTCCTCATTGTTGTCCACACATGGGTTTGCACCCAAGTCCCAGAACTTGCTGGCTCTTGCCTTCAACAATGAGCACACTTATGCCACTCACTCCCCCAGCTGGGACTCATGCCCCTCCACTCTGCTCAGATCTGTTATGAGGGACTATGTCGAACTGACTTCCCTTGACATGGGGTTGGAGCCTATAGTACCTTTCCACTGCAGTTAAAATCCCAGTGTATTACAGTCTGCTTGGGTTGCTGTAACAAACTGCTACACAAAGTGGTGGGGATGGAACCCAGGGCCTTGCAAATGTTAGCAAGCGTTCTACCACTGAGCTACATCCCCAACCCATCAGAGATTTGTTTTCTTACTGTTCTGGAGGCCAGAAGTCCAAGATTGACAGGCTTGTTTTCCTCTGAGGCCTCTTGTCATTACTCCCTAAACAATATAGCATTTCTATAGCATTTCCCATGTACTAGATATTCTAAGTAGTCTAGAGATGATTTAAAGTGCACAGGAGGATGTACATAGGTTATATGCAAATACATATGTATCATTTTATAGAGGGACATGTATATCTGTGGACTTTGCTATCTGCAGGGGGTTCTGGAACTCACCTGTTGGATTAAGGCCTACTCACATGACCTCATTTTTACCTTAATTACATCTTCAAGGAGCCTACCTCCAAATGCAATCACATTCTAAGGTATTGGGGAACACGTATAAATTTTGGAGAGACACAGTTCAGCTGATAACACCCAAACGCTAATGGACCAGACTGATAATAAGGATGAATCAACTGGGCTTTATTTTCCAGATCTTGAGAGAGACATAGGTAAAAAATATTTCACTTTACTATGTGACATATAAGAACAAGGACATTGCCGGGCAAGCAGGAAAGGGCTGGACTCACAGCTCAGGTGGTTGGGTGCCTAGTGAGCATGAGGCTGTGAATTCAAAACCCTGGTACTGTCAAAAAAATAATAAATAAATAAATAAGGGCCAGCTTACATCCATAATCCTAGCTACTCAGTAGAATCATGGTTCGAAGCCAGACCCTGGCAAATAGTTCGTAAGACCTTATCTTGAAAATACCCAACACAAAAAAGGGCTGGTGGAATGGCTCAAGTGGTAGAACGCCTGCCTAGCAAGTGTGAGGCCCTGAGTTCAAACCCCAGTATCACCTTAAAAAAAAAAGGACATTTGTTCATGGCCATAGTCCAGCTTCTTGGAACCTAGTAAGTGCTCAATAAATATTTGAACGAATGAAAAGAATGACCCTGGCAGGGGCCATGGTGAATCCTGCCCAAAGTGTCTGCTTCAGCCAGCTATTGTCAGACAGCCTGTTATAAATCTCAGTTTTTCAGTGATAGTAACAAGTTCACAAAAACTCAAACCATTGTGCAAGAGATGAAGATGTAGCTCAGGAGTAAAGTACCTGCTTAGCATGCAGGAGGCTCTGGGTTCAATCCCCAGCACCACAAATAAACCTTGTTTGCAACCACAGCTCCCTTGAAGGGTGCCCACCTGGGCCAGCAGAAAAGGGCTTCCCTGCTCATCCTTGAGGTGCTGTGCTCTTCCTAAAGGGCCCCCTGGCTGGGGGGGATGGGCTGTGTACCTCCAGCTCCTTGGGTGAGGACTCAGGGACCTGTGACCGTGGTTGCCTCCACAGGAAGGCGACGCATTGGGTGCCATGGAGAAGCTGTGCCGGCAGCTGACCTACCACCTCAGCCCCCACTCCCAGTGGAGGCGGCACCGAGGGCTGGTGAAGAGGAAGCCGCAGGCCTGGTGAGTCACAGTCCATGATGTGCCTGCCTCAGTTGAAGGGAAGGGCTGGAGCCAGAGGGGTTGTCTGGGAAGCCTGCTTGAAGGGGGTGAGACAGGAATTGCAGGGCTGGAAAAGCAGGCAGGACATTCCAAATATATGAGGAGCTGGATGGGGGTCCCTGGTGTGTGGGGTGGGAGCTAGGGAGTATGGGCCCCAGATAGGTAGGGCTGGTGAGGAAGGGACATGAAGAGTTTCTAACTCCTAGTATGCTAAAAGTAGGGGTTCCCAGAACCTCCCCACCAACCCAGTTCTGTGGGATTTCCTCCCAGGAGACCCAGACCCTAGCCATGTCCCTGGCCCATGCAGCAGTGAGGACACTCCAGAGTCTTGTGACCCCTGAAGACTGACTGAGGAAACAATTAGTGGGATATGAGACAGAACAACCAAGAACAGGCAGTACCTTAGGAAAGGAATGGAGGTTAAGCTGGAGGACAGGCTTCCAGAAGGAGGAACCAGCCCTGCCTTTTTTGTAAATGACCTGGGGGCATTGTGGCTTGCCTTCTGAAAGACTCTGTCAAGGCTTTGGTCCTAACAAACTCATCCTTGGAACCTGAAGGCTGAGGAGGGAAGGACTGGCCCCTCCCTCAAGGAGAAGAGCCAGTTCTGGTGCCTCCTTCTCTTCTGGACACCCCCACCTCCAAAACTGGGAGAGGAGGTCAATCCTAGGGAGGCCAAAGAGAGTGAGGGGTCCAACAATACAGAGAACAAGGATCATAGATTGGAACAAAGCAGGACAGGGGCCTGGATTGCCAAGATTTGTGAGCTTGTTCTTCAGGGTTTAAAGCTAGAAATCTGAGCTCTGATGGGATAAAGGGACCTGTCTGCGAGCATACACACACCAAGCTGTCCACTCTTCATTTGGGAGCCATGTAAATAAAGCTGTCAATGAAGCCACCTCTCAGGTGGTTTCTCATCACACTTGAATGAAATCTAAACAGAGAACTGTGTGATTGGCCCCTACTCCCCCCACACACCTCTGGCCGCACCTCTCTCACTCTCCCTCAACCCAGCCACATTGGCCTTCCTGTTGATGCAGGCACACAAACCAACCCTTCCAATCTCAGGGCCTTTCCACCCTCACTTCTTTGCTGGAAGTCTTACCAAGCTCTTCTGATGGCCTATGCTTTTCTTTCACATCAGCTCAAATGTCAGCTTCTGCCTGGCATGGTGTGGCACCACTGTAATCCCTGCCTCAGGAGGCTGAGGCAATAGGATTGTGAATTCAAGGCCAGCCTGGGCTACTTTATGAGTTCCAGGTTAGCCTGGGCTACACAGCAAGATCCTATCTCAAAAAAGCCAAAATACAAAACAAACCAAAAACATTACCTCCTCAGAGAGGCCTTCCCAAAGTAGCCATGCCCCCAAAAGGTACTGTCATTGTCATTTGTTGTTTACCTCCCCCATAACAGAATGAAAACCAGGATCTTCATCACCCCTGTGACACCAATGTCTAGGAATGTGCCTGGCACATAATAGCCTAATAAACATTTGTTAAGGAAGACGTTACTGGTGCCACTTGACTCACAGCTGTTAAGCGGTGAGGCCGACTCCACACTTTTTCCCTGGTGCAGTGGGTCAGCTTTCTTAATGACACTGATAATAGAAGCCAACACTTGTCATACTGAACAAAGGCCCGGCAATGTTCGAAGCAGTTACACTAATGCCTTGAAAATTTTCCCTTCAAACTCCCTCCTAGCTTCAGGAGACGCCAAGGTTAGGGGCTTACCTGATTTTGCCAGGCAGTCTGTGACCCTTGAGCTGCTGGCATTAATACATGTTCTTGCAGCAGGCTATCAGCTCCCTCAACCCCACTCCTTCCCAGAGTTGGGGCACAGGGCTTGCCTGGGGGCACTTGGAAAGATCCCACCAACTCTGTGGTGAAGGGCACACCCACCATCAAGCTGAGCAAGCAGCTGCCATCAGAGTCCCTTTGCCCTCCCCCTGCCTGCTGTCTTTCAGGGCTCTCCCTGAGGACCCCTCCTCCATCTGGTGTGGAAGATGAATTCAAAAGAGATCTCAGAGGTCCTTTGTCCCCCTCTTAGGGCAACTCAGCTGCCACCCAAGGGTGGTAGAAGCAAGCTTGGCCCAAGTGACTACTAATGACAGCAGCAAGTATTTATTCATCATTCACTACAGAAGTCACTGTCCTGATTGCTTTGCATTGATTATCCCACATAACCCTATGGTATTGTTAGCTCCATTTTTTTTGGTAAATAACTGAAGCACAGAGAGGCTAAGTAACTAGCTAGAGGTCACCGAGTAGGAAGCAAAGTTGTTAAAAGGAAAAATGCAGGCATCATGCAGAAACATGTGGGCCTTTCCCTTAAGATCCTACAGACATAGCATGGCAGGCTCAGACCTCAGGCTCTAACCACTCAGCCCCACTGGACCAAGATGTGAAATGCCAGGCCATGGCAGGGCAGGGCTGGTTTCTCCTAGCCCCTACACTTGCAGTTTGATCTGCAAGTTTTGTGAAAATGATCCTTGGAGTCTGAGAGCTGAGCAGAGGCTGGCTCCTTTCTAGTGGCCACTCTACCTCTCAGGAAAGGCCTAACCCACTTGCATGAACCTTGCTTGCTCCTTCTTTCCTTCAGCCTCAAGGCTGTCCTGACCGGGAACCCTCCAGACAACACAGTGGACCTATCAGGCATTCCACTGACTTCCCGTGACCTGGAACGGGTGACCAACTACCTGCAGCGCTGCGGGGAGCAGGTGGACAGTGTGGAGCTGGGCTTCACGGGCCTCACAGACGACATGGTCCTGCAGCTGCTGCCAGCACTCGGCACCCTGCCTCGCCTCACCACACTAGCCCTCAATGGAAACCGGCTGACCCGGGCTGTGCTGCGTGACTTCACTGACACCCTGAAGGATCCCAGCAAGTTCCCCAATGTCACATGGATCGACCTGGGCAACAACGTGGACATCTTCTCATTACCCCAGCCCTTCCTGCTCAGCCTGCGTAAGCGCTCTCCAAAACAGGGCCACCTGCCAACCATCCTGGAATTGGGTGAGGGCCCAGCCAGTGGGGAAGAAGCCCGGGAAGAGACAGTAGGACAGGAGGACCCTGGAGGGAGCCCTGTAGCACTTGCCGAAGACCTTAAGGATAAGGAGGCTGTA
This sequence comes from Castor canadensis, assembly GCF_047511655.1. Classification (NCBI taxonomy): domain Eukaryota; kingdom Metazoa; phylum Chordata; class Mammalia; order Rodentia; family Castoridae; genus Castor; species Castor canadensis. The sequence continues at coordinate 52,536,922 of NC_133396.1, read as the reverse complement.
ATTCAGACGTGACACGGAAGTGGGGAGCCTCACCAGGAAGTCCTTGTGGGGGTAGGAGGGCTGAAGCAGGCTTGGGGCTCCTCCTACTGGGAGACTCAGGCTGTTACCAAAAATCCACCTGGGCAGTCCCACCCCAGAAAGGCAGCCTACAGCACCAGTGAATGGTCCTCTCCATTCCTCCCCTGCTTCCTCACAAATCTCAGTATCTTCTTGGTGGTTAAGAAGGCATCCCTGGCTTAAGCTCCAGGGACACTCCCCCTCCACCCCCGCCCAGCTCTCTCCTTGATCTCCCATGAGACTGTGCTGCTTAACATATAGCATAGAGATCCTGAAAGCTAGAGACAATAGATTCTCCCCATCTACAGTTGTATCCCTACACCTAACCCAGGATTCCCATATCTGAGGGAACATACCCCACCTCCACTCCCCCTCTAAAGAGAAGCTGAGATCTTCCTGAGGAAGGAGGCCTGTTGCCAGGGACTCTACAGGAGCCTATGCTAAGTGTGAAAACCTCTGACTTCATGTCAGCCTCCATTTAAGGCTCACCGGTTAACTCCAGGAGCCTGCCCCTAAAACAGCCATCACTACCCTTCAGTATTTAAATTATCCTGTAGTGCCATATGGCTGTGTCAAAGGCAGATCAGAATTGCCAAACCTCCACGTGGGTTTGCACCCTTACTAAACAGACCATGAGCCTTGTTCCCTGTCAGCACTACACTGGGCCTACCCAGAATTCCCTTATATATTTTAAAAGCACATTCCTAAAAACCTACCAAGGGTACCATAAAATTGAGCCCAAACCTCAAAGATGGCTGCAAAGTCACACCTGCCCCTTACCAAGAAGACCCTTCATTAAAAGGCTCTACCAGATTTTTCCAAATCCCCTCTAGACAACGAGGAAGCCCTATACCAAAGTGTGAGGAGAATGGGAGCCAGTCATTCTGGAACCAGATCAATAGTGAGTAAACTAAAACCCTGTGGGCAAAGTATGAGGGAGCACAACCTGACAGGCTAGGCAACACTTAATCAAGAACTGACCTGTAGCCTCCAGTCAGGTAGAGAATATTCTACAGTAGACAGCAAGATGGAGACTGACTATGGATGCATGGGGGCCTTACATGGTACAGTTAGATGTGGAGCCAAATCCTTCAAAAGGACAGGCAGCAAGGATTGGAATGAAGTTGGATGCCTTAAATGCTTTGGAGTTTATGCCCTCAAAGTCTACAGTTGTTAAAGAGAAAACACCTTAGACCCAAGAGAAGTTTACAAGCTTGAGTACTAAAACTGGATGGCTAATACCTGACACTACTCAAATTTTTCTTCAAATACATATTTTTAAGAATCAATACCAAAGACCATCCTTTATTACACTGCTAGTTAATGTTAAGTGCATGGAGACATTTTCAGGAGAAATTAAGTTTCTGGCTTAATGAACTCACTTTCCCAAATAAAAAATGCAAACAAATTTGTAAACAAAAGTTTATTAAGTTGTAGAAACTTAGACTGTAGGGCAGGTTAAAAAGTGATACCAAATGTGCCTGTCCTAGAAAAAAGTGCCAGAGACTTTAAAATGGCCTTCTTAAAGGGCCATTCTGGCCCACTCTAGGGCTGGCAGAGTGGCTTAAGTGGTAGCATACAAAAGCCCCCAGTACCGCCAATCAAAAAGGCCTGATACATAATGAGCACATTTCTGCACCAAATGCTGATGCCATGTTTCCAGAATCCACGTTGATGACAGCTACTGATCCTCAGGACTGGCTATCCTCTGGGAATATATAGCCTGCAAAGAAACTAAATTTCAGTCTCGCTTTCTGCTCCAAAAAAAAAGGCATTCATAATATTAAAGACATCTTCAGAAAACCATAGTATCACCACTTCCAATCTGCCGGTAATTCCAGCTATTTTAGGTGTTTTCATCATTTGATATCCTTTTCTTCAAATTATATTTAATTAGATGTTTAGTCACTCTACATTTAGTGAAGGAGCCATTGTAAAAATCAAGACTTACCTCCTCCTGGGCTGAGCTGCTAAGTCAAAAGCTGCACTCCCACACTCAGAGGAATGGAGAAGGCTGACACCTAAAAACAGCAGAACAGGCTGTAATCTTACCAACGAAAGCCTGGCTGAGCAAGAGCCACTCAGAAGGTGCACTTTTATAAATGACTGTAGTCTACCAAGTCCTAGTTAGCTCGTCTAGTCACATTTTAAGCTTCACACAGGCAATTTGCCCAATATTAAACTAAAGGATGTATGCATCTCTATTCCAACACCCCATGAAGCATAATCATGTATTTTTGGGCAATGGGAGTATTAGTGAAAACCAGGGAAACACTGACACATTTACAAAACACTAGATAACCAAAAGAAACTGATATCTAACCCAACAGCTAGACTCTCTTAACCACTAACTTTCCCAGACCAAAGCTTACCTCCTGGAAAGTTTCCTGGCTCCAATAGCTGGCTGATGATCCTCCACTAATCTGCAATACAGCAATTTTGTCAGTGAAATAGACTTAGTACTGGACACCAGCAACTGATGAATTCTTGTTGACTGCAGTCAGCCAGGAGTAGTTATCGTCAGTTATCGCTTCTGACGGCACTTCCTACTAGTGATTTCATCAGAGCAGTCAAGCACCTCATATCTCCAGCACTAAAGAACCAGACATCGTCTGAAAGCAAACTAAAACCCACTGGGAACATTTAACATGTTTCTGCATTAAGCATTAACTTAAATGCAGTTCTAGGTTAGGACAGCCATCTCCAGTTTCCATTTCGAGATCCTACACTATGCAATTACATGTCCCATAACATCCAATGTATAAAGGTTGCAGCTAAAACATCAAGTTCAGTACATTTCAAATAAGATCACAACTAGTTCCCATAGTAAAAGAGTGGGTCTTACCTCAGTGGAATGCTGCTGTCTTCAACATTCTGCATTGAGTCCACCATCTGAAACATGTTCAAAGGACAGAAACTTCATGCAAATCCTGGCAGTTCGTGCATAAACTGACTTTATACTTTGAGCGACTGCACTCAGTTAAGTATAAACGTCGTCAGTTCTCGCTTCTGACGGCACTTCCTATTGCTAGTATCATCAGGACAGTCAAGCAAGCTCCATTACACCCCTTTCACGTGTACCGCTCCTGGGGCACCCCAAGCTGCAGGCAGGCAAACCCCAACCTACCCGGTTTCCCAGGTTTGCGCAGTCCTCAAGGAGGGCCGGGAAACAGGGTTCCGGCCTTCGCAGACGCCACAGTCATGCGTCGACGACTCTGCTGGAAAACAATCCATGAGCCTCGGCCCACGGAAGCCCAATTCTGCCCAGAAGGGCTCTCCGACTCTGGAACACAGGACCACAGCCTCCCTTCACATAACCCTCTGGGAAACATCTTCCCAGCAGTCAGGATCCAGCTCATTACTTGCCCCAGCCACCAGCTACCACATCCACAAAAACAGCCTACCACCACGACAACTACAACGAAAAGGTCGCCCCAGTCCTGCACCCCAACCCTTAAGGAGTCGGCATGTCCCACTCCTCATATGAGGGAGGGTGAAACTAGCAAAGACTCACGGGAACTTCCATCCCATTTAACGATATAGACTCCGTCTCACTACCCAGGACTCCCCCGTTCCGTTAAGCTGGTGGTCTCTTCCAGAGCCTCAGGAATTCTGGGTAACGAAACGCGGGGCGAGTTCCAGGGCGCCTGCGCGAGGATTTGAGCGCGAGCTTCAGGTCCCGCCTCTGCTGCTCATTGGCTGCGTGGTCTTCAGCAAATTATTCGTCCTTTGTGAGTTACCGACGCGATTGCTCATATGCAAAATGGAGAGCAGGGCGTCTCGGAAGATTGTTCAGAGGCTCACATGAGATAACACACTCAGCAAGCATTCAGAAATAGTCGCTGCTCCTAAATGTAATGAACAGGGCCAGTCTGCTCTTTCTGCACGACTACAAAATATCCGCGGAGCATTTTAAACCCCTGCGCACTGACAGCCCTCACCACTTTCTTTAGAATGACCCTGAAGTACCAAGCAGTCCTGTGTGGATCCACTTTTATCCCGTCCAAGATCTGCCCCCCTTTCCTCTCCGGATTCCTTATATACTCTTCCATCCAGGCCCTATCTCACCTGCAGTGGAAAACGCCCTCTAGTGATGCTTTCCTGTCTGCACATGAACATGTTCAGGTTTCTTAGGAGATCTGGGGGTGTAGCTCGGATATAGCCTTGCCTATCATGCTGAGATCCTGGATTCCATACCCAGTACCATAAAAGGAGGGAGGAAGGAGAGGAGAGAATAAGAGGAAGGAAAGGAGAGAGAGGGAGGGAGGGAGGGAAGGTCCCTGCATACCATTCTGTACACAAATTTTGTACCAAGGGAGAACAATATGTCGACCGGAGAGAACAGAAAAGACTGCAGTTTGAACTCGGCCTTGCACTTGCTTGGCAGGTGCGCTACCACTTAAGACACACCCCAGACTAAGTCTAAGGATTTTAATAGAGGGAGGGAGGCTTCTAGCAAGAGCCAAGTTAAGGGGTCAGACATGAGGCCCATCAGCCTGAATGAAGAATTTGGCAAAAGTGTTAGACTTTTCACCAAATTCCCCTGCAAGCAAAAGGGTTATAAGGAATCAGATGTCCTGAAATGCTTGGGCAAGACCATGGAGGGCTGAGAATGCCACCAAGAGCATTCTGCAGGTCCTGAGGAACCTCCCAGACCTTCAGAGCACAGGAGTAACATGTTTGTCTTGTATCTTAGGGAGGCCCTTCTGGCTCTCCTTCAGAAAATGGTGGAGGGACAGGAAAACAAGTACAAAGCCCAGTTGGGCAAAAAAACAATAATCCACAGCCCAGGCTAAGCCAAAGAGCTCAAAGGACATCTTGGAGGTGGCTTTAAACAAGTGTCTACTAGTGGGAGAAGAAAAAGGAAAGGTGGCTAAGTTTGTCACCACCATATTTGCTAGCATGATGCAGCACTTCAGCCAGCAGTCTGCCTGCAGAAAGAAGACAATCCCAGGACTGGGGTGTGGCAACCAAGGTTTCTGAGCCCACGTGAAACTAGGAATACCCTAGCCCCATTCCCAGACAGGTACACACAGAGACAGCTGACATTATAAGATCAAGGATTCCAGCAACTTTGCTCAAATAACATACCCAGAAGACTTAGTTGTGAAAAAAATATTTATATTTGCCACCAAAATTCAAGAATCCCAGAGCTAGCAGGTGTGGCTAGAAAGATTCCCCAGGCTATCCTGCCAGCTTCCTGCTGTGCTTGGGCCATCAGTGGGACTGGAGCACCTGGAGAGGCAGATGATCTTCCTCTGAGGACCCATCCTTCTCAGGTTGGGAAGCTAAGATGGGGTTCTTCATAGAGCCTGTAAACAGAATGGAGAACACCGTGACCTGGCCCTTGATTTTTCCCTGGTGGTAGGTGCTAGGGAGAAAAGAAGAGGACCACACCATGAAAACCCATCATGCCTTGTGACAGCAGGTGATTCTGGAGTCCTATAGTCCCTCCCCCTGCCTCCCTCCTTCCATGAGCATTTCCTGAACCCCTACCATGTACCAATCAGGGCCACCCTTCCCCCCACACCCACAGAAATTAAAGTCACAGGAGATGACAGGCTGTATGTCGGAAACTAGAACATCTGAGACTTGCTAAAGAGCAGGAGAGAAAGGGGTTAAGCACTGAGAGAGCTCAGAGGAGAGAGGGAACCCAATGCATAGAGAAGATAGTGGGTTCAGACACCCAGACAGGAAGAAAGATATTTTAGACAGTGACAAGAGCCAAGGAAGCAAAGAACAAGGAGTACCGCAGCCTAAGTGGCTGTCACATGTGGGGATAGAGGTGTGGGGAATGGGTGGGACAGACAACAGCTCTGGGCCTTGACCTCTATACTGAAGAGTGTGGCCCTTCAGGCATCCTGTAACTGTGGACTGTGTGAAGATTTTGTCTACATTAGCAGGAGTGCAGTAGAGCAGAGTTGTCTGAAGGTTGGGGTTCAAGCTGAACCACCCTCCAAGAGGTGCAGAGGCACAGGAGTGAATGGCTTCCTGAGGTGTCAAGGACAAAGGTTACTGCTAGGCCCCAAGGCTGTTCCCCCGGGAATGTGGGGTTGGCATTGAAGGCAGGCAGTAGTTGTGGGATTGCTGCATGCAATGCCTGGGACATGATAAGGGGCAAGGTAACTCTGAGTCCTGGCATTGAGGCGAGGGTAGGGAAAGGGTAGAAATGAGACCTGTGGGTATGTGAGGGAGAAGAGCAAGGAAACCAGCAGGCTTTGGAGCAGAAAAAGGCAAGTAGAGCCCCCTACAACAAGCTCCAAAGACATTTGAGGGTGGGGAGTGTTGGGGCCACAGACACAGCAGGTGACATTTGGCAGGAAAGAGAAAGAGAAAGGAGAGGAGGAGAGCCAATGGAAGCTGAGGTAGGAGCTCTCGAAGATTCCAGAAAGAAAGGGTAAGAGAACTAATCCTCAAACAGGTCTCTGAGGTGGGAAGAAGGAGTTGGTCCTGGTAAGGCAGGTGGGGACAGGAAGGGTCATCACTGAGTTATAACAGAGAGGACACATAGGGATGAGAAGAGGTATAGGAAATGGCCTCTCTTGTGGGGTGTGAAGAGGCTGGGGGCTGTGTAATGGGGGAAATCTTGGGGTCAGTAAGGCAGTGCCCTGAGGGCCCAGGAAATGCACGGGTGCTGTGGGCCAGGCAGGGAGCCCTTCCAAACCTGTTTCTCTCTTGTCCGCAGGCCCAGCCCAGGTCTGACAGGGGCAGGTTCTCAGTAACCAACTAAATGGGCAAAGGGTGCAAGTGATTGCAACCCTGACAAGGAGAGAGGATGGAATGAAGGAGCCAAGGTGAGGCAGGGAGGTTGGGCTGGAGGAAGTACTGAGAGCTGAGGGGGTTTCCCAGCCAGCAGGGATGGGGTGGAGAAGGAGGAGGGAGGCACCACATTAATGGATCAATCCCTGTGGGAGGAGCAAGCATGGGTACAGCTTCAAGTGGCCACACAAGAGGGCGCTGAGTCCCATCCCAACTCTTCAAGGTTCTGTGGCCCAGCAAAGATAGACAGACAGACAGACAGACACATACATACATACATACATGCCCCAGGGTAGGGGCTCCAGCCCCACAGCTACTCACCAGGAGCACCTGCCCCTGATGGCTCTTCACACACCGTGGGCAGGGTCTGCTCCCATGCAGCCCAGTTGACCTCCTCCACCCTGTGGTTGACAGAGCAGCTTTGAAGCTCTGGGAAGCCAGCAGCTCAGCCTGCTTTGCCCCAGAGAGAGACTGGGCCCCCAGTGGGTGGACAGTGTAGATGCTCTAGTGGACACAGGGACAGTAAGGAAGACAGGGTTTCTCTCCCCTCCTCTGCAGAGCACTGGGCCAACACACATCCTATGAGCCCTATCCTTGCGACTGTCAGACTACTGCCCCCATGGCTAGATGCCCACATGGAGGAACAGGCACCCCTCCCTTCCAGCTATTCACAGCAGCCTGGGTTGTCCAGAGCAAGTAGAGAAGATGAATTAAGATCAGGTGCATCTTTGTGCACTAGTTTCTTGTGGTCCTTTTAGGACTGCTTCTCATAATAAAACCCTCATCCTCTCCCACATTTATAACTGTGTCTGCTTCTGGCTATACATCTTCTTTGGTCTCCATAGAAGGTGTGATAGTTCCAAGACCAAACTGGGAAAATTGGGGGTAGGGGTACAGGGCAAGGCTGGTGAGCCCAGGACACTCTGGATGCTTGACCAGAAGGAGTCGGGGACATTCAGTGTAAGCCACTGGGACAGGCAGCTGACCAGACTGTCCAAGGCACAGGCAGTGGCAGCTGAGGCCTGTGAGATCCAACATCCCTGACCTCACCTGCCTAAGTAGAGTCCCTGTTACTCCTTGGCCCTGCCTCGCCCACTAGATCCGGCTCCTGGCAGCCATTCTCAGCTGGCCTGTACTGTGGGTAGGCTTCCAGGATTCCTGGACAGCAAAGCCCCCAACTTTCCCTTCCCACTTTGTTCACCTGAAGCACCAGCGCTCATCAGGGCTACCATCAGGCCTGGTACCGACCGTCAGCATCACGCCTGCCCGCTGCTTCTTCCTCCTGCACCACCAGTAGCCATTCTCCATCTCCAAGACAGAGATGGCTTTCTGGGGACAAAGGATACATCAAACAGAGTAACCTGAGACCCTGCCTGGAGGAAGAGACACACAGCACAAGCACAAAGGGAACCAGAAGATGTGCATAGCACTTTTGCTCTATAAACCCAGGTCGACTAAGCATATAGACTCAAATCCAGCTTCAGTGTCTGATTATCTGTTTCCCTGAATCTGTTCCCTGCTCCCTTCTCTGAATCTGTTTCCCTATTTATAGACTGAGGATAACACACCTCAGACAGTTGTTGGGAAGTTAGCACCTAAGGAGTGTCTGACATTGACTAGCTCTTACGTTCATACCATCAAGTATAGAACTTCATCTGCTGTTCTCGTCACGTGTGTGTTCACTCACACACAAATGAGTCACTCACCTTTGTGAGTGAGGGCACTGAGGCCCACAGAAGATAAGGGGCTGGCCCACGTGAATTAGCTGCAGAGTCCAGCTCCTGGACAAAGGTCTCCCTTCCCCAGTGTCCAAAACCACCCAACACCTCTCTGGTCAAGACGCAGCCGTTGCTTCACTGCAGGTGGATTCATGTCGGCCCTCCAGCTTCCCTGAGCTGGTGTAGCCCCAGGTTTTCATATCCTGAATTCCTCCCTCTCCAAACTGGCCCCATTTTACCTACAAGGAACAGAGAATGGGAGCTCCGTGTGGGCAGAAAACTTGTCTTGTTCTCTGCTGTATATAGCACCTAGGAATGTGCCCAGCCCTACTAAGAATAGGCACTCAAGACATACTTGATGAATACAAGGCCCATGATCACAGTGACTAATACACTAAGTACCTACTATGTGCTAGTCACTGTCCTGAGCACTCCATGCCTGTGAACTTGCCCAGACCTCACAACAACCCTACGAAAGAAGGAACAGAGCCAGGCGCTGGCAGCTCACACCTGTAATCCCAGCTACTCAAGAGCTAGAGATCAGGATTGTGGTTCCAAGCCAGCCTGGGCAAATAGTTCCTAAAACCCTATCTAGAAAAAAACCATCACAAAGAAGGACTGATGGAGTGGCTGAGATGGTAGAGCGCCTTCCTAGCAAGTGTGAGGCCCTGAGTTCAAACCTCAGTACTGCCAGGAAAAAAAAGAGAGAGATAGAAGGAATGGATGCGAGAGTCTGGTGGCTGATCCTACTAAGCCCCTCACCCAAGTGGGTGTCAGGCCCTGGACATCCCCCAGTGGGGTGGGCCAAGTTCAAAAGTTTCCATGCACATGTTGGTGGCCCCAGAACTCAGGGTAGGGGAGGTAGGGGAGCCTCGCTGGTGGCACCTGCAGCTTCCAGATGCTCCAGCTGTCAGTGGCAACGCTGTTGACAGTCTCGCTCATGAGGGCGATAAGCATGTTAAGAAGCAGGACGTAGGTGAGCAGCACGTAGGCCAGCAGCAGCAGCAGCACCACCCCCCGGAAGCGCAGCTGCTCCTGGAAGGCCAGCTCGCCCATGCCAATGGTGAACTTGAAGAGCTCCAGAGAGGCATCCAGGATGCTCCTGTACGGGGCTGCTTCCTCTTCTTGTCCCATCCTGGGCTCTGCTGTCTCTGTGGCATTGTGGTCTGCAGAGACTCCAGAACTACGAGCCTCCCGGCTCAGGCTCACCAGGGCTACGGGAGGGTGGGAAGGGGGTCCTCAGCCTGGGAGACCAACAGGCAGCCTTGAGGGTGTGCAGGGTGGGCAGGGGATGGACAGGGGCCAGAGGGGTCCTTTACCTACAGCGAAGCCGAAAAGGAAAACTAAGTAGACCAGCAGGAAGCGGAGCAGGTCCCGTAGGATAACCTGGAACATACAAGCACAGGAGGCAGGCTGGGTGGCTGGGCCCTGTGCACCCCATGTACTGCACAAGACATGGGCCTTGTGGAGCCACACTGTGGATGCAGCAGTCTTTTAAAGATCTCGGGCTGGCAGAGTGTCTCAAGTGGTAAAGTATCTGCCTAGCAAGCACAAAACCTTGGAGTTCAAACCCCAGTGCTACCAAAAAAAAAAAAAAAAAAAAAAAGATTTTCCCTGCTTAAAACCCTCCAGGGTCAAAACATTAAAAGACAAGCCAGGCACCAGTGGCTCACACCTATAATCCTAGCTATTTGGGAGGCTTAGATTGGGAGGATTGTAGCTCGAGTCCAGCCTGGGTAAATACTTACAAGACCCCATCTTCAAAATAACCAGCGCAAAATGGACCAGAGGTGTGGTTAAAGTGGTAGAGCACCTGCTTTGCAAGTGGCGAATCCTTGAGTTCAAACCCCAGGACCACCAAAAAAAAAAAAAAAAAGTGCTGAGTGCCAGTGGCTCATACCTATAATCCTAGCTACTCAGGAGGCAGAGATAAGGAGGATCAAGATTCAAAGCCAGTCTGGGCAAACAGGTCCTGAAACCCTATCTCAAAATTACCCAATACAAAAAAGGGCTGGCGAAGTGGCTCAAGTGGTAGAGCACCTGCCTAGCAAGCTCAAGGCCCTGAGTTCAAAACCAAGTACAGAAGAAAAAAAAAGTCAGAGAGAACTTCATACACCATCCCCTCCAAAGCATCCTCTGCCCCATCATTCTCCATCATGTCATCTTAAGTATTCCCTTCATAGAATTTTGGGCTTGGCAATGGTTAGGTTGTTTTCTTAGTATTTTCATTTCCTCCACCAAAATGTCAGCTTCAGGAGAGCGAGGGCTGATGTGCTTTATACAATGCTGTATTCCCATCACAGCTGTGGCCCCTCATGGGCATTCCCCAAAAATTTGCAGAATAACTGGTGAATGCAGACAATGCAGATGCCCTTGTGTCCCAAGGCACAGGCACACAGACAAGCATATGTGTGTATTCTCTGCTCCTTTATAAAGAAGGATGCACCTGTTCCCATGTGGACACCTGTAAACACGCATACATGCATGTATCTGCACAGGTTGTACAGAAAGCAGGTTCATGTACGCCCATTCCTAAGCTGACATTTGGTGAGCATCTGGGTGAATGGCACAAGCAGAAACACTTATGCCCTCCTCTGCTGTGGAGGAAGGCTCCTTCCTTCTGGGCTGTGGCGGCCAGCCCTGTCTAGTCTGGCTGCTCCCAGGCTAGGCCTGTCTCTCACCTTCTGGATCATGACGCTGTAGATGCCTGTGTGCTGGAAGCCACGTGTATAGTAAAGCAGGTTCAGCCAACCCAACACCAGGGAGGACACGAGCAGGGGCAGGTACCACTCAATGGTCATGAAACACAGAACCTGGGAGAGCACCGTGAGCAGGGCCTGGACCAGGCTGCAGGGAGCAGGGTCTGGGTCAGCTTCCAGGTCATCTGCCAACATCCTCCCCCAACTCCTGCTGGCCAATGCTAACCAGCACTGCCTCTCCCACCCCAGCCTGGCGGCTTGAGATGCCCTCCATGTGTTTGGGACTTGGCCCAATCAGAGCCTGACCTCCATCTTGGGCAAGTTATTTGGCCTCAGTTCTCTCCCCTGCAAAATGGGCATAATAATAATACCACCTGACTGAGAGAGCATCTTTGAGGATTAAGCAAGACACTAAGTAGAAAAGGTCAGGCCTCCATGGGTGTGCAGTGAGGGTTCATAAAGGTAATAGTCAAAATCAATCATAACCTACAAGGATGGGAGCACAAAGAGCTCCTGGCTGGACAGTAGCCAGGACTCCCAAGTCTGGCCTGCACTAAAGTCCTGACCCCCTGGAACACCCTAGACCCTTGTGTCCTCGCCTCTAAAGTCAGACTGGTGCCCTCTGCCACACCTGCCTCTCTCAGGCCTCAGAGACAGTGGGAGAGCAGAAATAAAACCCACATACAAGAGGATTTCAAAGTAGCTGTCCATGAACGAGATCCAGATGAACAGGCGGCGCCGCCAGAAGTACCACAGCTGTGGAGGAGGAAACAGAAGGTGTGAAACTTGCTCTCCAGGCACAAGCACAACTGGGCTGCCCCACCCGGCCTGGATTTTGGCTCCCCCACATGAGCTCTGCCAATGCACCTTGGGGACTAAGGTAACAGCTGCTCTTTTTTTTTTTTGAGACAGGGTCTCTCTATATAACACAGGCTGGCCTTGAACTCAACAATCTTTTTGCCTCAGCTAAGTACTAGATTATAAGAATTACAGGCATGCAACACCATACCTGGCTTTCTTTTGGGGGGCAGGAATGAGGCCTTCATGTTACCCAGGCTGACATCTTCCTATCTCAGCCTCCTGAGTAATCAGGATTACAGGCATTCACCACCATGCCCAGTGAAGGGCATAGCTTTGATTTTGGGGGGCTCGTGATTCCTCTGAAAGCTAAAATAGCTTTTGGCCATCTTTCCAAAAAATGTAGCCAAGAAGAGCATGGTGATGTACAACTGCAGTCCCAGTTACTTCAGAGGCTGGGGCACAAGGATCACTTCAGCCCAGGAATTCAAGGCTAGCCTGACAACATAACAAGATCCTATGTCAAAGGAAAAAAAGTCCTGGTCCCCATGGATTCAGATGCAGAGCTCGCTCGTGTACTACATATGGAGAGGAGGAGGGATGGAGGAGGGGTCTTTTCTGTCGCTGTCTCCTGGCCTCTTGAGGAGCACCCTATACTCCAGTCAACCCGCATGTGATGCTCAAGTTCTGCCCACTCTGACAAGGTCCCAATGTCCAGGTATCCAGCTGACTCACAATCTTGCTACATTTCCCATTGAAGATGCCCTACTGCGGGAGTCAGGCTAACACCCACTTACACCTATACCGTTGGCTCCCCAAGTGAGACTCCCCCAGCCAACTGAAGTACCTGAGGTGGGGTCTTCCACCTGGATTAGTAGGGAAGCAAAGCCTGAACTGCCAAAGAATCAGAGAAGTCATCTGCTACCCCTGGGGTACCCCTGAAAGCACAGCACGGAGGGCCCCAGGGCCCCAGAAGACAAGTCCAGAGCCCTCCACTGCTTTGAGGCCAAGTGATTGGGTGGGATTGGCCACAGGAGTCAGTCTCCCTCACAGTGAAGGGACTCTAAGGCCCCTGTAGCAGAATTCTAAGTTTGCTTCTTGGTCAGCTGGGAGCCACACAGGGTGGAGACATGAGAAGAGCCCTCACCTGGCCCAAGAGGAGGTAGATCCCCCCCAGCAGGGTCAGACTGTGGCCAAGCAACAGCATGGAGTTTCCGGCCGTTGCTTTCGGCGGAGGGAAGGCCTGCTGAAGACACACACACTCCCGTAAGACCTGGGCCTTGGTCCTCTCCCCAGCAGCTAGTACTCCAAGAGCCACAGCTGAGGAACATTCCAAGCAGTAAAGGAAACCTGGGGTCCGGGGAAAGACCCCTGGAGGGGAACACTGTGTAGCAGTTACTAATGTGGGGTTTGGAGTCACAGTGCCTGGGTTCAGTTCCTGTCCCCACCACTTACAGTCTACATGACCTTGGATAATTTACTTAACCTCTCTGTGCCTCCCTTACCTCAACAGTGAACTAAGGATGACGGTAATTCATCATCCCAAAGCATTGTTATGGACATTCATTGGTTAACATGAATCAATCACTTAGAATACAATCTCACATATGGCAAGCACTCAATAAGTATCCACTGTCATTATTGTCATCAGTACTAACGGCTGATTAGTGGCTCAAGCTGTCTAAGCCTCAGTGTTATCCTTTGTAGGATGGGAATGGTGCTCCAGGTCTCATCTTCCTCTAGGGTTGTTCCAAGCAGGCCTGCCCCAGGACAGCCCCCTTCCTGCTCTTGCCTTCTCCAGGGCCGGCTGGTGGTAGGCAACGGCGGTGAAAATGAACATGTAGATCAGATAGCACAGGAAGTTGAAGAAGAACTTGGGGATGAGCAGATCCCATTTTGCCTGAAGCAGTTTGTTCAGAGGCTCCAAAACCACCATGCGGTGTCGGTGCTGGGGTGGGAAGGGGAGAGTCAAGGTATAGATATAGGGTATAGAGAAATAGCACATAGAGAAGGGAGCCCACTTCATGCCAGGCTCCAGGCAAGGGCCAAGGGAAATGGAGAGGAAAGGATGGGGAACAGGCTCCCAATACCCCCAGAATCCCCAAAGGGCTCCTCCCCACCTGCCTTCACTCCAGCCTCCTGCCTGCAGGATGACCAAAGACCTCGGCCTCCATTTCAGGACAGGTGCTAGTCCATAGAGAGGTCTCAGTAGTTGCCACAGGGACCTTGGCAGGATCCCCATGTTGGGTAAGACTAGAGTGTGGGATAAATGTGGGCTTGGTGGCCAGGGTCAAGGTCATGCCTAACAGGACCTGCTGCCACACTCCCACTGGCACAAGGAGGGGCCAGGTGTGATCCATCAGGCAGCTCTGACCTGTGGGTCTTACCAGGTGATCTGCCAAGTCCTCCAGGCACTCTCACCTCCCCCCGACACCCGCCATGGGCTCACCGGACTCCTACAATGGAAAGCGATGATCTCCAGGACTGAGTTCTCTTCCCAGCTGTCCACAGAGGCCAAGTCGTACAGTGACACCCGGACAGGCCCGTAGCACCACTCAGTGAACTTTCGGGAGAGGGACTGACACGGTCCTGAGAACTCCCGCTGCAGGATGTGCTTGAAAATCTGCAGGGTGGCCATCCATATCAGCTTCCTTGTTGGGCCTCTCCCAACACCGATGCTGAGCCAGCTCCCTGCAGAGCCGCCCGCATCTTTAAGCAGACACACTCTCATGGCCCTGGAAACATGGGTCCTTGCATGTCTAAGCTCTTACGTACATCCACACACATCCAGGCTCTTCCTTCCCTACTCCTGTCTCCCTGTTTCATGTCCCTCTTTCCTGGATGTCTCAGATGGCAGGGAAACTTCCAGTCTAGGGACTTGAGGTCTCTTGAAATCAGAGACCTCTTCTGCACTTCTGTGGTCAGAGTCCAGAGCTTTCAACAGACTGGAAAGGAGTCCCCAACCCCAAACAGGTAAGGAAGTGATTTGGTTTCACACATGAGGAATAGGAATAAAGAGGGCATAGGGGACGGGGAGAGGCCTCCTCAGGCCACACAGCCATGCCTTTAGACAACAAACATGCACACAGTCCAACAGGAGCCCCAGGAAACTTGGAGGGCAGGAAAAAAGTATTAAAAACTTCTATTTATGTTTATTTTTATCTTAACCTTTTAAAAATCCCCTTGTTCTACAAATTGGCCCTGTGTAACTGCACAGATTTTATGCCCAGCTTTGAAAAGAATTAGAAAACTAGTGAGGCCCTCAGAAAAAAAGGAGCACTGATCATGTTTACTCTTTCTACCAAAAATACTTCCAGGCAAATCAAAGTTTGGGACACTAACAATGAAACTGAGTTGGGTGCCGGTGCCGGTGCCTCACACCTGTAATCCTAGCTACTTGGGAGACTGAGATCAGGAGATCACAATTTGAAGTCAGCCCAGGCAAATAGCTCATGAGACCCCCATCTCCAAAATAGCTAGAGTAAAAGGTGCTCAAGCAGTAGAGTGCCTGCTTTGCAAGCACGAAGCCCTGAGTTCAAACCCCACTCCCATCAAAAAGAAAAGAAAGAACAAAAGAAAGAAAGAAACTGCCAGGTATGGTGGCACATGCCTGTAATCCAGCCCTTGGGAGACTGAGGCAGGAAAATCAAGAGTTTGAGGCCAGCCTGGACTACACAGTGACAGCTCAAAAAAAAAAAAAAAGAGAGAGAGTAAGAAAGAAAGGATAGAAGGAAGGAAGAAAGAAAGAAACTGCAGAAGTCTGGAAGAAAATATAGCCATGAATATTATATGTAATTATACTACATATATAATTATGTTATTATATAAGATATACAATTATAGAAACATAAGTATAATACAATGTTATACAGTATAATATCATGATTTTTATCTATTATATGTATGCATTTCTGAAAAATCTTGGAGCTGGGAGTGGCTCAAGTGGTAGAGCTCCTGCCTAGCAAGCAATTGGCACTGAGTTCAAACCCTAGTATCAAGAACAACAACAACAACAAAAGTCTTCTGGAAGGAATTAAGCAATAATAAAACTAAGGAACCTTAAAGGAAAAGATAATTACACGTGCACATCTAAAATTCTTGTTTAGTTTCCTGAGACAGGATCTTATTATGTTGCCCAGGCTGGTCTTGAACTCGTAGGCTCAAATGATCCTCTTTTCTCTCAGCAGGATAGCTGAGACTACAGGTATGTACCACCACACCCAGCTACATATGTAAAAAAATGTTAGTTCTGTATGGCAAAAAATACTTTTAAAATTAAAAAAAAAATTGACATGAGAGAAAAAATTGCAAGGGTTGTAGTAGATAAGATATAAGTTCACTATAAAGAACACTTACCCATCAATATGAAGAAAGTCCAATAGTGAAATAGGCAAATGGTATGAAAAGACTGCCTCCTAATAAAGAAACCTAGCTAACTTTACAAAACAATCCCATCTATTCCAATATCTTGATTTGGTGCTCCATACATTATTTGTAAATAAACACACATATTGGATTTTGTTATTGTTTGAATCTTATATGTCATGCCCTTCAAAATCTCATGTTTTGAAGGTGTGGTTGTCTGCCTATGGCACTGTTGGGAAGTGTGAAGCCTTTAGGAGGGGGGGGCCTTGTTGGGAGGAAGTCAGGTCATTGGGGTGCACCCTTCCTTTCTCTTTGGTTCCCAGCCACCATGGGATGAGCAGCTTTCCTCTACCACACGCCCTCTGCCACCATGCTGTACCCTGCCACAGGGACACTGAAGCATCGCCAAGTTCAAGTGACCATGGACTCAGACCTCTTGAAGTTGTGAACCAAAATGAAACTCTCCTCTGCTAAATTGATTGTTTCTAGGTATTTTGTCACAGTGACCAAAAGCTGGCTAACTCAATACAGAGGTGCATACTGAATGTTTTCCTACTAATCAGAGTGCTCCGTTCAAAGCAGAGAGGCCAGTGCTCTAGCCCTCCACCCCAGGCTCTCTCTGCAGAAGTGCCAGTGTCTGGGGAGTCCGGCTGCAGCTGCAGAGGTGGGAAGGGGAGAGGGACCGTGCTCACCTCAATTTTGCCCTCCTTGGCAGCCAGCTTCAGGGGCGTGAGGCCCTGCAGGTTGCGGATGTCCTCGAGCTGCACAGTGGGGCAGAGGCGGGCCCCCGCTTGGAGGAGCCCATCATACATGCGGATGACCAGCATGCTGTTCTCAGGCGAGTTGTCAGCGATCATTACCAGAGCATGCAGGACTGTGTTGCCAAGGGAGTCGGTGGCCTGCAGGCTGGCAGGCTGGTGCGGGTTCTCCAGGAGGTAGGTCACCACATCCCACTGCTTGGTGCATGCAGCCAGAGAGAGGGGCAGCTCTCCTGTGGGTAGTGGGGGCAGCTTAGGCCTCAGACTTCTTAGCTTTCACCTTTCCACTTCTCCTGCTCCTCAGACAGAAGTCCAGGACTCCTCAAAGCAGGTCATGCCTCATTACTATCTAAGGGTGCAGAACAGGAGCCAGCCAACCAGGTCCCAATCTCCCTGATTCTTTCACTCTTTTTATTTTTATTTTATTTTTTCTTTTTGGTGAGACTGGAGTTTGAACTCAGGGATTTGTGCTTGCAAAGTGGGTGCTCTACCACTGGACCCACACCTCCAGTTCATTTTGCACTGGTTATTTTGGAGATGGAGGTCTCGAAAACTATTTCCCCAGACTGGCCTCGAATTGTGATCCTCCAGATCTGAGTCTCCCAAGTAGCTAGGATTATAGGTGTGAGCCACCAGCATGCCCAGCTTTCACTCTTCTTTGACAGCCCAGGCACACTGCCCCTTAATTCAGACTGCCTGATAGAGTTGTTTTTTGTTTTGGTCTTGGTTTTGTTTTGTTTGTTTGGTTGGTTGGTGTGAGGAATTGACCCAGGGCTTTCCACATGCTAAGCACATACTCTACTACAGATCTATACCCCAGATCCCCTGCCTGAGTCTTGGCACAGGACAGTTCTAGTAGCTCCCCCTCCCCACACCAGTCTGGGCTTGGGTGCATGCCAGCCTCCTTGGCTGAGTGAAGATAAAACATCTTTTAAAACAATTGTTTTTAACCAGCCTGGTGGTTAGAAACAGGATGTCAGAGTCAGGCAGACCTGGGTTTAAGTGCCAGATCTGCCAATCACTAACTGCGTGACCGAACAAGGCCTATCCCCTCTGTGCCTCAACATATCTAAGAAAGGCTCACTCACCAAAATAGAAGCAAGTTCCTTGGTGCTTTTGGAAGAAGTGGCCACAGGCACGGGCATGCACATTGGCCCCATTCTCTACCAGAAGCTTCACGCACGGCAGGCTCCTCTTCTCAATGGCGATGTGCAGAGCACTGTGGCCTCGGTAGTAGTCATCCGTGCATTGGGCGCTGACCAGGGGCTGGGGATTGCCAGAGTCCCGGTCGATTTGCAGCAGTGGCAGGATGCAGGCATTGAGACCATCCTGAAGATGCAGCACCGCTTTCATCAGGCATGTCTTTCCTGTGGAGCCCTCTGTGGGAAAGAGAAAGGGAAGGTACACTGGGGTGTTCGGACCTGGAGCAGCTGGGCTGCCCTCCAGCTCATGAGCAAGCCCAGGCTCCCAAGTACCCCATGGGAGGATAAAATAAAGACTGCTGCTCCATACAACTGGTGGGAACGCAAACTTGCTGCAGGGTACCAGGCTCTAGGCAATGGGTGTTAAAATTTCTGCCCTAAAAACTAAGTTTCTTAGACACAATTCATCACAAGTACATTATCTCTACAAGAATATTCAGGGCAGTATTTGTGAGTGGCTTCCCTACTTCATGGCTCTATCTCCTTCAGCAAGCTACTTGGCCTCTCTTAACCTCAGTTTTCCTCCTTGAAAAATGGGAATATTCCAGGATTATTGTAAGGATTCAAGGGAAAACATAAACAAAGTGCTTAGCGTACAGAGGGCCTGGCACACAGGAACTTGAGACCAAAAGCTGCAAACGACCTTGACAGCCATAAATAGGGAATTGGCTAACTTACAGTAAATCTACATGAAGTCACTCTGCAGTCATTAAAATGACCGAGACATGACGTGAAATGAAAAGTGCTGGAAGATGTATAAAATGTATTTATGTGGGGGGAGGAGGGGGAGCATGGCACATTACAAATTATTACACATGACAACATTCCATTTATGTAAACACATACCTGATAAACTAAGAAAGTCTGAAAACATGTGCCCTAAAGCATTAACAGGGCCCCGGGATGACCAGCAGACTGGTTTTACCCTTGGCTTTATATGTCTTTCCTGTTTGAATCTTTTAGGGTGGATGTTATTTTTCTAATCAGCCCAAACAACAAAGATGCTTAGATTTGAGCAGAGATGTTCTACAATGGGTGGAGTGTATAGTATACTTATTATATATATATATATATATATATATATATAGAGAGAGAGAGAGAGAGAGAGAGAGAGAGAGAGAGAGAGAGAGACTGGTGGCAGAGGTAGGCCTGGAGCCCATAGGCAGATAGAAGTGGAAAGCATGGCCAAGACTGTCAGAGGGCTGTCCTCAGTCAGCTACATCCACAGGCTCCCGTCCCACCCCACCCCCCAGCAGCCATTCCAGCAGGAGGTCTAAGAATAGCTGTTCCTCATCTCCTGACCATGATCCAAGTTCACCAGTCAGCCCTGCACTCGGCCTGCAGAACACCATAGGCCAAAGAATGCCACAGGACAGGGTCTACCTGTATACTCCGAGTCAGTGAGGTACTTGCTGGTCCGGCGCAGGTACTCTGGTAATCCAGCCAGATCCTCAGGGATACCCCTGGAGACTACACGGAACAGCCGGTCACGGTCAAAACGGTTTGGGTCCTGCTGGCTGTGGGAGATGTGGTTTGTGACTCATGTTGGAGAAGGGCCATTGCCCCTCCAGCAGAAAGTCCCCAATCCCAGGAAGCCCTTTCAGGGAGTACAGTAAGCATTGCACACCCCTCAGTTTACACAAGAGCTCTTCTGAGAGCCTCTGTTCCTGAAGGCTGATCACAGGGACCCCAAGTTCAGAGCCCCAGGTGAGGAGGAGTGACCTGTCAGATAATTAGTTAGCGGCATCCCATGATTCTGGTCATCAGATAATTTTCAGCACTGAGTGCTTATCATTGACCCACATGCTTCATCTCACAAAAGACAATATCCAGCCGGGTGCTGGTAACTCACGCTTATAATTGTAGCTACTTGGGAGGCTGATATTGAGAAGACTGAAGGCCAGCCTGGGCAAATAGTTCACAAAACTCCATCTCCAAAATAACCAGAGTAAAATGGGCTGGAGATGTGGCTCAAGTGATAAAGCACCTGCTTTGCAAGTATGAAGCCCTGAGGTCAAACCCCAGTCCCATCAGGGGAAAAAAAAAATTTTTAAAACCCTCAGTATCCCACAGGGTTTATTCCATACAACTTGAACTTTTGTATGGGTCTGGACAGGGTTGCAAGAGGTACCTGCATACTGATGGTGGCTGCATGCATCACTGATCTTGAAGAAAAAAATGGAGAAGGGGTTGGAGGTATAGCTCAGTGATAGAGCACTTGCCTAGAATGTTTAAAGTCCTGGATTTCATCCCCAGCACACACACACAAAAAAGGAATGACAAAAATCTCTCATCTCTCAGAAACCATCTACTGACAAATTACAGAGAATTCTGCATGTCTAATCTTCACTCCAGCATTTGGCTCAGGAATCACCCTTTTCTCCATTAGAGAAACTAGGAGATAACGTAACCTGCCAAAAGTCATAGAATGCAGACCTGGGGCTCTCATGGGGGCTGTCTAATGCTAGACCCTGGCTCTGAACCTCCTGAGAGATTCGAGGCTGGGCAGCAAGAGGTTTTACAGAGATAGTGAGAATATCACGTGATTCTAGTACTGAGAAATATCAGACGCTGACCAGAGTTTTACTGAGAAGTCACACTTCTGGGAAATTTCTCCCACAGTCCCAGGGAGACAGATCAGAATCTAGTGGTGTCTGGTGAGAGGGAAGAGGGAGTGGGACACCCCTCCCAAGCCACGCAAGTATTCACAGGGGCCAAATCACATCTGGGGCCCCTGGAACCATGACCAGAAGACATGAAGGGTCAAAAAAAAGGGGAGGAATCTATTTCATGCTTTGGGGACCCTCAGGTCCCAGCTTAACATCTTCCATGGGATGAGCCAACCCAGTAAGTGCTGGCTACTCTCTACTGCAGAGACTGATGGTTGGAATCAGTCACACTTTATGCTATATAACCAGGATGTGATTAGAACCAGCCCCTATCTCCTCAACACCAGGAGGTTGCGTGCTTGCTCACCCTGGCCAGACATCCCATCATTCACCCAGCAGATTACATAACCACAACATGACCACAGGGGCTCTGCTGCTGACTCAACAGCCCCATAGGTTGTCTGGTTGGGGAAAGTGGCCATTTGGACAAAGTACTTCCTGCCACCAGGGTGGTATCATGATCCTGGATTAGAGAAGCCAAGGAGGGCACAGACCAAGGCTCCAAAGCTCATTGTGGAGCCCATTCTATCTCTATCAAGCCCGCTACACTGCTCCCAGAAGCCTCCATGCATCCTCTCCTGTACTTTTTTTTTTTTTGACTTTTTACAGTGTTTTTAGGCAAAATTATTTAATGTCAATAAATTATTTAATAATTTTACATGTTTTGGTTGGTTTTACTGCACATCAATGTCACCTTTTAAAGCTGATTTTTCTTCCAGGATAGCCCTCTTTAAAAGATGCTTAATCCAGTTGTCCTGAGGACCTGTGGGATTTAATTTCCTGAAGCAATTTATTGTTCAGTCATTTTTAGAGTAGATGGACCTTCCTGGATCTCAAGTGCTGACACCCCATTTCATCAATGAGTTCAGATCATATTCATTCCTATTACACACTAAGGATATGTGGATTTCTGCCAATACCTAAGGTAAACAACATGTATATGTATATATATTAGCAGTTCTTTCAAACTTTGTAACTGTCTTGTAGTTACTTCCCACAGACCTAAGAAATGGCCCTGTGAGTAAAGCAAAACCACACAATTACTGTATGAGGCGTTTCCAACGATGTGTGGCTATAGTACAGAAGCCCCACTCTCCTGTACTTATGCTGACTTTGGCCATGATCCTCCAGCACAAGTAGCACAGGGGGCTCTAGCCTGGGAGGTCAAGGCTGGTGGCCACATTTCAGGCATGAGTAAGGAGGAAAGGGCTTCCCAGGCAGTCTTGCCTGGCCCATGAGGATTCTCCAGCCCCACACTAGAAGGAAGTCAAGTGCAGCCTCCTTAGCCCCCAAGAAGGACTGAAAGCAGGACCCCAGATTCATAGTTTGAACCGGTAGAGAGACCACAGGAAAATCAAATCATGGATGACTCCAAGCAGAAGCCTATCATCCTTCATCCCCAGTGTCCACAATGTCTGGGAGACAGCTTCAGCCTTGGGGCAGAACTGAGGAGCGCTCAGGACATTTTAGATGTCCTTGCCTCTCTCCCTGGATGGACTATGGATCCTGCTACCACCCCCACAGAAACCATGACAGAGATGGGGAATAGAGCATGAACAGAAGAATTTGACCATCAGTGGAGTACTTGAAGGTGGATGAGTGTGTTGCTACAAAGAACATGACCTCAGAGGGAAGAAGGCCAAACATGGGGAAGGTTCTGGAAAGAGCAACCCCAAAGAGCAAAGCAGAGGTCAGTCTAGGAGCCATTAGAGCCAGGCTGTACGGAAGAGGCACTGATGTTTTGGCTAGCCAAAACTGTGACTCAGGTGCTCTGTGGGAGCTGAAGGGAGCCTCTCTCGCCCCACTCCCATCTGATGCTGTACCTGGCACCTGCTCCCTTTCGATAGTTGAGATTGACTTTGATCTGAGGGGAGAAGTTCCGGTCCTCGCCCTGGAATGGTGACTCCATGGGGGGTGGCCCATGCTTTCCTTTGACCACCTCAGCAGCATCTTCTTGGTCTCCATCTGAGGTCTCCAGCCTGAAAGCTGGAGGGCTGGAGGGTGAGGTCATCCTAAGGAGAAGAGGCTACTCAGTCCAGCTGGAACCTCTGTGGAGATGGCGGTGTGAAGGGTCTCTTCTTCCTTCTAGCCCAGGTCAGTAGACCTGGCTGGGGCCTGCAGAAGATGTTTAGAAGCTGTGTGCAGATAGACACACTGTGTATATGCTCGGCCCTACAGGAGGGGAAGTGAGCCAGGAGGAAAGGGGACAGAGGAGGAGGAGAGCGGGAAACCTGTGATGTGAGGTGGCTATGTGCTAG
Source organism: Castor canadensis (assembly GCF_047511655.1). Taxonomy (NCBI): domain Eukaryota; kingdom Metazoa; phylum Chordata; class Mammalia; order Rodentia; family Castoridae; genus Castor; species Castor canadensis. Next base: position 52,513,639 of record NC_133396.1, on the reverse strand, counting down.
AAGGACAGAGATGGGGTTGCCCCTTTGTGACATTGTTCCATAGGAAGAGCCATAACTGTCCTCAACTTTCCCTGGGACTTCCTGACACCTGAGAGATCTCAGCCCTGTTTCAGGGATAACAAACGTTTGTGTTTATAGCACAACCCTTTCTCTACACAGTAGCTTGCCCAGTGGCCAACCTTCACAACAGATAAAAGTGTAGTTGCTAGGATGGGGAGGGCCCCTCAACCCTCACCACAGAAGGGGAGCTTTTTGGGGAAACTTCAAATCACTCATTTTGCTGCCAGGACAACTGAGGCTCAGAAAGGAGAAGTGACTTTCTTAAGGTCACCAGTTACTGGCAGAGCATGGTCTAAAACCATCTCACTCTGTATTATGACGTTCCTTTTCAGTTCTCAGGTTCTTTCACAGCCTTTATTTTTGGCCTGACTTGTGTCACCAATGCCACCTTTTTAAGGGCTTCATAGCCTAGAGGGAGGCCCCCCTTACAGGCTGACAAGCTCTGTCTCCCCACCTCAGGCCCAGGGCTGGGCTCAAGGAGGTCAGCTGACAGCATGAGGGAAAACTGTAACCACAGCCTCCATCACGTGGCAAAGGGTGAGGCACTAGTCAGGTCTGGGAGCCCCCTTCCCCACAGTGGGCAAGAGCGGAAGAAGGCAAAACAGAGCTGGGCCAGGAGACAGCAGGGTGGGAGGAGGGGCTAGGGACAGGAGGGGAGGGACAGAGAAGAGCAGGGCCAGGATGGGAAGTGAAGAATGTGCACTGCCTTACACCACCCGGCCCACTCCCAAACAACTTCAGGCTTCTAGTGCCAGAGGACCTACCATACCGGCCACCTTGACTTGCAGTTGTGACCCAACAGCTCTCTGCACACACTAGGGCCTGGCAACCTTCCCTGGCCCTAAACCATGTAGCCTAGCTGATGTCCTCCTCAAGTAAATCCTAGTCCATTCTGCCTCCGAGGCTGCCCCACCATTCCCAAACCCCAGGAGCAACAGCTGCCTCCCAAGACCTTACCCCACCTCTTGGACACGCAGCACCCTGGCAGCAGAGGAAGAGATCTGCAGCCCCAGGGAGCCCGAGCCCATGCAGACCCTGGCTCCAGCCTGGAGAAGCAAGGAGCCCACTCAGACCTCCGCACCCCGATCGTTCGCTGCACGGCCCCCTGGGACGTCTCCGAAATTGCCCACCGACTTACCCCGCAGGCTGAGGCCAAGGCGTGGCAGAGGCCGGCTGCGGGCCGCTGGAATCCCCAACCTCTGCTCGAGAGGCGGAGGCTGCGGGAGGAAGTGCAGTGGGGGTGGGAGGGGAGCGGCACTGACAGCAAGCAGCGGCGGGAACCTCCCCACCCAGCCTTGAGCTCCGGCTAGGGGGTTGTGGGCTCCGGTGCTCCCCACTCTCAGGCTGCCCGTCCGGCGCGGTGGACAGCGCGGTTTAATTCTGCTCTGTCAGGACCGCCTAGCCACCAAAGACTGACCATCTGGACCACTGGCCACACCCTGCTCTCGGGGACACAGGCCCGCCCCCAGGTCCATCTCTCCCATCCTCCATTAATAGCCACTGAGTCTTCAGGTGGGAGTGTGGGCAATCGGAGGCAGCCCTTGAGTGCTGGGGCCTTGCCTCCGGTGGAAGTTGTCATGGAGTAGGGGGTTGATTCTTGTCCCACTCTACTGATATCCACCCTCTCCTCTTTCCTCCCCATCACGTGCCTTCCAGCAGCCAGACCACCTCACTCCTCAGCTTAACCCCACCCCCTGTCGTGGTTTTGCAAGGCACTTGTAATAAAATACAAATTCCATACCAGGTCCCCATGCAATCCAGATGTGCTGCCCACCCTCCACCTTCTTCTATCTTTGCAACCCTGTCTTGTTTATTACACTCTAGTGGAGAGAAAAGTGATGTGGACAGCCCTAGGGAGAGGAGAGGCTTAGCCACACAGTTGTCCCTGTGAATGCACCACCACCCACCCAGCCAGCAGTATAAGGGAACATTCCCACCAGCCTGACCCCAGAGCCCCTATTGCTCCAGTTCCCCTAGGTAAAGGCACTCCCAGCACCAGCCAGCAGGTGGGGACAGGGAGGCTGACATGGACAGCTGAAATTTACTGCATTGCCCTGGTCTGGGTTCAGCCTTAAGATTCAGAGACACAGCCACCATACAAGGCACACTAGGACTCATCCCTTACCCTCTCTCTCATCCACAAAATTTATCTCTCTGTCTGTCTGGTCCAAACCACTATCTTCTTTTCCCTGAAAAACTTCAGGCACCTCCAAACTGATATCTCTGCTTTGCTCTTGCCCCACCCCCACTCTCATACTCCATTCTCCTTATAGGACTGAACTGACCTGCTAAAAGTAAAAACAATGAAGATGTGGCTCAAATGGTAGGGTTCCTGCCTGGAAAACACCAGACCCTGAGTTCAAACCCTAGTACTTCTGAAAACCCAAGGACTGAGGGTTTAGCTCAGTGATAGAGCACTTGCCTAGCATTCATAAGCCTTGGGTTCAGTCTCCAGTACCAATAAATAAACAAAAACTATAATCAAAGAAAAGCTAGATCATCTCACTCATCTTAAGCCCCTTCCCCCTATTATGGCTTTCCATGGTACTTGGAATAAAATGCCAACTCCATACCACAACCCCAGGTGCTCTTCCCTGTCACTGTACCTTCATCTCTCATCTCACCCACATCTTGCATGTTACACTCCAGACCTGCTCTGTCCAATATGATAGTTGCTGGCCACAGTTGTTATTCAGATTTGAATCAATTATAATCAAACAAAATTTAGTGAATAAATTCAGTAAATAGAATATTTAGTTCTACTGTCCCATTCACCACATTCAGGCACACAATCCTCACATGTGACTAGTGGCTACTGTATTGGACAGCACAGCTATAAAACTGTTCTATCAATGCAGAGAGAAAGCTGTACTGGCCAGCAAGGCTCTAGACATTCTGAACACATGTCAGTCTCCCCAGAATGTTGCACAAGCTGTCCCTCCAGAAACACCACACACACACACATACACACACCCCACCACATATATCATACACGTTGCACTTAGTTCCAGCCGATCCTACTTCTCTGTTGCCTCTTAATTAATTTGTTTATTTATTTATTTTAATTATTTTTTGTGATGCTGGGGATTGAACTCAGGCCCTTGCACATGCTAGGCAAGCAAATACTCTACCACTGAGCTGCATCTCAGATCATTTTCTTTCAATTTAAACATCACTTCCTCTGGAAAGTCTTTCCTAGACACTGGACTGGGTTGGGTGGGTTGTGTTGGGGGGGTCCCTGATATGTGTTCCTATGACACTTGCCTTGCCTCTAGTGGCAGCTGGCATGTATTGGTACTTTCCCCCATCATAGCTAATTACTCATTGTTGTTAATATTTATCTAGGTTTGGAGATGTAGCTCAGTGGTAAAGCATCTGCCTGGCATGCACAGGCCCACAACAAAACCAAAAAGTTGATATATAGATAGATATAGATATAGGCATAGATACATAGATCTATGTCTAGATAGATAGACAGATTATAGATATAGATATGGAAAGAAAGAGAGAGGACTTTTTAACTTAATTTTATGGCCTCATCTTTAACAATAACAAATATTTATTGAGCACTCACTATGTGCTAGACACTACTAAATGCTTTAATGTAACTATCAGAGCAACCTTATTTTATAAGCAAGGAAACTGAAGGTGGGCGAGATGAAGCACCTCATCCAAGGTCACATGGCTAAATCAAATCCAGAGTCCTACCCTTCCCTATTATGCTCTCCAAGAGGTGAGATCCTGCTCTTTTGATGTATTCACAGTGCCTATCACCCAGGGAGTACTTAACAAGACTTTAAATGACAGATTGGCTAGCCATAATTACAGTACACTATGCTGGTGTGGGAAAAAAAAAAAAAGTAATGAGCAGTGGAGATCTTCAAGTTCTCCAGAGACATCAAGTGACGATGAAATTGAGCAGACAGACAATCCTAATTTCAAATTCAGCTTATAAAATATCCTTGGATCATTCATTAGCCATTGGAGAATTGCAAATCAAAAACACACTGAATACTTGGCATGAGAGATACCATGATCAAGAAGGTGGTTTTCCCAGGCAAGGCTTATCCATTGCACTCAGGATGTGCTGACCCCTGCAATCTCCCCAAATGTGGGAAACTCGACTTCATAATTTGTGGTAGTGGGGGACTGCGTTCATGCTGTCCCCTTTTAAATAATAATAATAATAATAATAATAAACCACTGAGAATCCACTTCAAGCTCACTAGAATGGCTATAATAATAATAATAATAATAATACAATGATTGACAAGGATGTGGGGAAACTGGCATTCTCATACATGGGTGGTGGATTGTAAAATGTTGTGACTTCTTTAGAAGACGTCTGTTCCCCCCCAAATTAAGCAGAGTTGCCATATGACCCTGTGATTGCAGGCCTAAGTATGTACTCAAGCAGGGAGGAAGGAAAGTAGTTAATAAAGTAGTACACATAGGACAAATTTGGTCAAAGTACATTGGATGCATGTTGTAAATATCACAAAGAAACCTCTTTGTACAACGAATTCATGCTAATTAAAAATTTTTAAAAAGTGACTTTCAAATTTTTAAAAAATAGTATGTACTCAAAGTGAATGGAAGCATATTACCACACAAACAGTTGTACGTAAATGTTAAAGCAACACTACTTACAGTAACCAAGCAGGAACAGCCCAAGCTAAAGAATGGATGTATAAAATATGGAGAATCCACACAATAGACTAGTATTCAATTATACAACATGAGCAAACTTTAAAAAGTTAGCCAAAGAGTGGACGGCTCACACTTGTAATTCTAGTCACTAAGCTCAAGAGGATAGAGGTTCCAGACCAGCCTGGGCAAATAGTTCCCAAGACCCTATCTCCAAAACAACCAGAGCAAAACTGACTGGAGTTGTGCTCAAGTGGTGGAGTGTCTGCTTTGCAAACAAAAAGCCCTGAGTTCAAACCTTAGTCCCACAATAAATAAAATAAAATTCAGATAAATGAAAGAAGTCAGTCACAGAAGATCACACATTGCATGACTCCTTTGTTTTTAATTAATTTTTTTTGTTTTTTCCTTTTTTTCTATATGAACCTTTAGAGTCAGAAAGTAAATTAGTGGTTGACTACAGCAAGGGATTTGAGAGGAAATGGGCTTTTTTCTGGGATAGTGGAAATGTTTGCTTTTGCGGTGCTGGGGGTGGAATCCAGGGCCTCACACATACTAGGCATATGCCTAGTCTACCACCTAGGCCCATCACCAGCCCAAATACTCGAAATGTGATTGCAATCATGGCTGCACAACTCTGCAGATGGTACACTTTACATTAATGAATTATATTTGTTTACAAAAATAAAGTCTTCTGTACAGAGAAGAATGCTGTGTTTTTAAAGGGAAATTTATCAAGCAGAGAAGCAAGACTTCCTCAAACTCAGTGTCATTAGGCTCATGTTTCAAGAAGCTTCCCTGAAAAGCACCCCACCTCCACCCCAGGACTGGCAATGTGGCTCAGGGGCCAAACTCTTGCCTAGCATGTAGGAGGTCCTGAGTTCCATCCCCAGCACCACATACACACAAAAAAGTAAACCTAACACTCCCCCAAGCAACCTTAGGCCCTATCTTTCCTATATGCTTCATTTCACTTTACATTTTGTAGCTTTGTGTAAAAGTTTCTTTTTTTATCTGAATTTATTTTCAGGTAAATTTTTAATTAAAAAAAAAAAGACAGCTCACAAAACAAAAAAAGGAGCAGATGTGTGTTATAGAGGCAGAAACTAAGGATCAAGAATAGGAGGGCAACTTTCTTTTCAATGTGTATTCTTTGTACTATTTGAAATCACTGACATTGGCTTTAAAAATAAAGATGTCACAGGCACCAGCGGCTAGTATCTATAATCTAGCTATGTGGGAGACTGAGATCTGGAGGATCGAGGTTAGAGGCTAAACAGAGCAAGGCAAATAGTTCACAAAACCCCCATCTCCAAAATAATCAGAGCAAAATGGATTGGAGGCGTGGCTCAAGCCATAGAGTGCATGCTTTGCAATTATGAAGCTCTGAGTTCAAATTCCAGTGCCACCAAAACATCCACATCTCTTGTAGGTGTAAAAAAACAATCCAACTGAAACAGCTAAAGTATGTGCAGAATTCATTATAAAAAGAGGCGAGAAGGGATTTCAGAGTCTGTAAAGGGGAAGCTGCTGGCGAGGAGAGGTGGACAAGGCAGGACCTGGACTTGCTGACTTTGCACCAATCCCAAAACCTAGCTCAGAGCCAAAGCTCTGACCGTGTCTACTGGCCAGGTAGAGCTTCCTAGAGCAGATTGTGTCTGACACTGTCAGAAAAGAAACAGCAGTAAGCCAGCTTGTTAGACTGCACAGGCTTCCTACAAGCAAGGGAGATTGATGCTGCGGAGAGAGGGGAAAAAATATATATATATCTATAGATACATCTATATATCTATAGACATCTATATATATCTATAGATGTCTATAGATATATATAGATCTACTCACTGGTCCTAAGAGAGGACAAAAGGGCGCACTGAGGCCAAGGATCCCTTCTGGAGAAAGGAACAAAAGTCTATTCGGCCAGACACAACACATCCTGCTGGGCCTGGGAGAATTTCTGCTCTCACAGAAGTAGGCAGGCCCCTCCCACACCACCCGAGGGAATCCAGAGACTGCCGTTCAACTAGGCTACCGGATGTGCCTATCTATGTACGCCTCTCTCCCAGGACCCAGAATATCCCAGGCAGGCCTAAGGCCAAACCTGGGAGCTCAGCCCCAAGCCTCTACCTCTCTGGGGAATTTCCCTTTCCAACAGCCTCTGCCCAGAAACGGACATCTGGGTTGGGCTTTTTTTGGCGGTACTGGGGATTGAATTCAGGGCCTCACAATGCCATGACACTTGAGCCACTCCACCAGCTCCTGGACATCTGGTTTTACCAATGAGAAAACCAAGGGAGGTAGATGTTCTGCCATTTTAGGAGCACACAACAGAGAAAAGGGGGTGGGGTGAAAGACGAATCTTCTTGCGAGATTGGGGCATGCCACGCTGGGTAAGGTCACAGCTTTCATCTCAGGGGAGAGTTCCCGATTCATGCCTAGCTCTTTGTCTCATGAGTAGGAGGAGTGCAATTCACGGACAACGGAGGGTGAGAGTATTGACAAGTTTACTAAGAGAAAGGACAAAGCTCCCATAGGGATAGGTCGAGGGGGGAGGGAGTGGGGTTGCCGGCGAATTTTGGGTCTGGGAAGTTTTAGCCTGCAGCCTCTTCTCTATAATTAGATGTGTGAAAAGCAGCATTCTGGTTGATCGTGCAATGTTCTGATCAGACCTTGGTTTTACTGGGTCTCATTTACGTTCTTCTCGCTTTCCCCCTTTCCCACTCTCCTGAGTTGGGGGGATGGGGGCTGTTGTGAGGGAAGTGAATTGTTATGGGGGATGGTGTCATCTCTCCCATTTGTCTGCAGCTCAGGTTACAATGGAAGTTTTCCGGGGGCCCTTGGAGCCCTTGGTCCTAACTACACCTGCCTGATTTTAGCTAACTACCTAGCCTATTCTCTCGGAGGGGTGGGGATGGAGGTGGCGGGGAGCTAAGTCCAGGTTAAAGATGGAGCAGAAAGAGGACGTGCTAGTCACAGCACAGGGGAGAGACGGAGGCCAGCGATGGAGACAAGGAGAAAGAGCAGGCATCAGTCTGGGCCAAGGATGTGTCAGAGTCCAAACCAAGCCAGAGGATGATCCGGGCTGCGCTGGAGGCTGGGGATGAGCCAAGAAAGCCAACCTGGAGCGCCAGCCGACCCCGCCGCATCCATGCCTCCCTCGCACCGCGCCTCCCCACCCCCAGCCCTGGACCTGCCTGCCACCCCGCCCCCATCCGCCCCCATCCGCCTGAGCTTCCCCAGAGTCCTCGCTTGTCCCGCCCTCGGCGTCCTCCCCCGCTCCTCGGCCCCGCCCCCTCGCCGAGGCCCCGCCCCTTTTCCCCGAGCACGCCCTCCTGGGCGGGGTCAGAGCAGGGAGTCCACCGACTGGGTGGGAGAGTGGCGGGTCTCTCTCTCCTGCCTCACCCGGCTCCTCTCCCAAGTCACAGGCAAGGCAGTGAGGGTGTCGAGCCCCGGGTCCCCACCTCCTCTCCAAGGGGGCGGGTGGGCGCTGGAGGGGCGCACCGACCGTAGCACCTCCCTCCGGCCTGCGGGCGCGAGGCAAGCCCGGGAGCGCGCGCTTGAGCAGGGACCCAGGCCCTATTGTCTGTTTGAATCCTTCCCACAGTCCAGGGAGTTGTGGCCATCTCCATTCAGACATGGGAGGAGGGAGGGAGATGGAACAGAAAGAGAGAAAGTAACCTTGTTACAAAGTGATGGCGGGGTGGGGAGGGAACCCAGGCTGTCTGATTCCTGTAGGCTAGGCTATACTCTCTTTTCATTTTCCTTCCTTGTTTCCTTTCTTCCTTTCATCTCTCCCTCCCTTCCTTTCTTAAGTCTCCTCCCTCCTTCCTTCTTGGTGATACTGGGGTTTGAACTTCACGTCTTGTGTTTGCTAGGCAGGCGCTATATACACTTTAATTTTTTTAAAGTTTACACCCATTTTAAGGTAAACGTCAAAGAATTCTTTGATTTTTTTTTTTTTGAGACACGGTCTCCATATGTAGGCCTAGAACTCTATCTTCCTTCCTCCATCTCCTGAGTGTTGGGATTACAATTGTGCACTACCATGCCCAGATGCACTTCAAAGAATTTTTAAAAATATATACAACCTGTCACCAATCAAGCACCAATCAAGTTATAGAGCATTTCTATCCCCAAAATGTGCTCTTGTGCTCCCTTGCCTTCCCCTCTCCCACCACAGTTCCCTGATACCCACTGATCTGTTTTCTGTCCTTCCAGCTTTGGCATTTCCAGGTGTGTGGAATCATGCAGCATGTAACTTGTGTGCCTGGCTTCTTTCAAGGTTCCCCCATGGCAGAGTTTGCCTTCCCTCCAGACCCACAAACCAAGGAAAATTCATTGCTGCCACTGGAGGGTAGTGCAGGCCTAGAAAGGGGAGAATGGGTCAGGTTCTTATTTTCAGGGGATGGTGTTTGGCTAAAAAAACAGGGACAAGGAACTGGAGATATAGCTTAGAGGTATAGTTTAATGCCTGCCTAGCATGCACAAGACCTCAGGTTCAATTTCTAGCACTGCAAACAAAAACAAAGCATCAACAGGGGCAAGAGTGAAGGACTGAAGGACAGACCTCAGGAGGTTGAGACACTTCTCCTCCCTAGGAAATGCCTGTTTGCATCTGAAAGGCATCTCCTGCCATTAGGCAATGCAAATAGGTTATAAAACCCCACTCCCCAACCTGACCCACTGGATCACCAGTTTCCAGGTCCCGCTGCATTCTCCAATATGCAGTCTTTCTCTTCTCTTTTCTCCAACTAAATTCTCTGCAAGTAAAATCTTTCCGACCTCTGCTGTTAGAGTCTGTCTGTGCTTTCATTCTCAGAGTAGGCTCAAGAACCCTGAGCATCTGAAATTCCTGCGCGTGTCATCCATGCATCATATTTGGCGACGCACGAAGGGACCAGCCTTCACCTGAGGTCGGTATAGGTTGTGCCAAACTGGGAAAGACCGCCTAGGAATGTGACCGTGAGCATCCGGCACTCCGGTGGAGTCTGTTTGTCAGGAGAGACCCCACCACCACAGCCTAGCTACGGTGGAACTCTCAGGTCGACCTTTTCTCCCTCTCTCGCTGTCCTTGTTAAGGAGGGTTTCTCAGTTGGGAAACTGAGGAAAAGGTCTGAGCTCACTACAGCTGTACGGCAGGCAATGTGAGGAAACTCAGAGGCCGGGCAGGGGTTTGTACTGCATTGCCAATGCTACGTGGGTGGAACTCGACTTAAGTATACTGAGGCTTTTTCTTTTTTCCTCTCCTTAAACACTAACACTCTCTTTCAAGATCTGACCAGCTTAAGGGGAGGTCGGAAAACAGCTGGTGGAAAGGAAAGTTTGTCTTCAAGCCACAAAAGGCGTTCTGGCTGGGGCATTCTGGCTGGAGACACAACTTTCTGACCCGCCCTGAGGCCCCAAAGGCAGCTAAGTCTTGGACCTCCCCAGCCATGTACGCGGCAAACAGACAATCAGATCTCTTATGCTTCCTTCATGGTTTCCATGGCCTGAGAGTGGAGGTCACCTCTTGCTTCCAGTGCTCCAGTACTGCCTTTGGGCAGGATCAGCCTGGATAGCAGGGATGATCAATAATCCCTCATGCGTTGAGCCTGGAATCTCTCTTTTTCCCCAACCCTCAGCTTCTTCCCCTTTCCCAGGCAGTTCAGGATGAGTGTCCCCCTCCCCGCCTTTGCTATAAATAGCAGTGAGCTTCTTTCTTCAGGGAGTTTGGGAAAAATCCCTACAGGCATCAGAAAGTGCTAGTCTCCAATTTAGGCTTAACTGTCTTTGTCAAGCATCAGATTAGTTAAACAGGTTCCGCAGCCTGCCCTCAGGAAAAGAAAAAAAAAAAAAAAAAACAGTTAAAAGGCAAAAACCTCAGATCTCCATTTTTGCCCCTTACCAGAGCAAAGCTCTGGTAAGATGCTCTCTCTCCTTTCATAGAAAGCATATATGCCTCACAGGATATATAGGGGAACAAAAGACTACTTCATCAAGAGTCCCCATCCATGCCTCTAAAGGGGTCCTCCTTCTGGCCATGCAAGCCCTCTTGGTTTTTTTTAATTACAAGCGTTCAGCTGGTAGAGGAGAACTAGGCCTACCTGGGTTGCAGGGCAAACAGGCAAGTTCAAATAGATGAGAGATTGGTCAAAGATCATCTCAGGGGGGTGGGTGCAACTGAGATGTCTATCTGTAAATCCTCCACGACTCTACCCATGAGTGGCAGTGAAAGGAGCAAGGGAGAGCGGGATGCCCTCTCCCGCTAGAGTTTCTCCTCATCTGGGGATGCTTAGATAAAAGGAGAAACCTCTGTTAAGGTGACCAATTTTCCCTTGTTTCCCTTTTTAGATGGGAAATCAAGCCTGAAGGATCCAGGAAGGATCCCCCCTTGCCTGCTTATTAAAACATCGGAAAGATCTTGATCCAGAAAGTCTTCAGCAAAAGCAACTCAAGTTTTACTGCACCCAGGCTTGGCCACAGTATCCTCTGGGAGATGAGAAAAGATGGCCAGAAGGAGGGAGCACTAATTATACCATTCTTCAATTAGATGTGTTCTGTAAAAAGGAGGGAAAGTGGACCGAAGTTCCGTAAGTTCAATTGTTCTTTTTCCTAAGAGACCACCCAGAATGGCTAAACAAATGCAGGCTAGATACCCAGACCATGGTAACCCTTTCCAAAAAGCCCCCAAACTCCCTTGAACCAAAAAACCCATCTAATGCTCCATCAGCTCCCCCTCTTCCCCCTTACCCAGCCACCTCACACACTACACGCTGTCCCACAGGACTCTACCCCTCCAGTTAATTCCCGGAGGGGACAGAGCTCATGTTCCTTTTAGACTGAGTGAACTTAAAGAAATAAAAAAGGATTTAGGAAATTACACAGAAAACCCAGATCAGTACATCCAGGCATTTAGAGAAGTCAGCCAAAACTTTGAACTGAGCTGGAAAGATGTAATGCTATTGCTATCTCAGACCCTCACTTCTCTGGAGAAACAGTGGGTACTAGATCAGGCAGTCACAGCTGGAGACAATTATCACTTAGATAAAAGCGGCCCTACAGGCCTGTCTCCTACTGGGCCCTCACGGGAGGAGGAGTGGGAGGGAGAAGAAAGACAAAGACATTGGATACCTAGAAGGGAGCCTCGATTCCCAATTCCAACAGGAGATCAGGCAGTGCCTACGTATGACCCTAAGTGGGACCTTGAAAATGACAAGGATGAATGGAGTCATAACCATTTCATCCACTGCATTCTTGAAGGACTAAGGAGAGCCAAGGTAAAACCTCTTAATTACTCCCAAGTCACAGCTGTACAGCAAGGACCCTTAGAAACTCCAGTAGCTTTCCTACAGAGACTTAAGGATGTTTACAAAAGCATACCAACATTGTACCAGAGTCACAGGAAGAGGAAGTCGTCCTAAAAGATAAATTTCTAACATAGTCAGTGATAGAACAATAACGTCACCATTTTGTGAATCAGCCAAAATGGCAGCCCCGCCCTTAAACAAATTCCTGCGCTCTAAGACAGCCCCACCCCTACCAGAGACTACTGTGCATGCCCTAACCTTCTTACCCTCCCCCTTCTATAAAAGCCACTGCTCACCCAGGCTCTGGGCTGCACCATCTTTTCCCCGGCCAGCCTGGCAGTTTGGGCCTGCCATTAAACCTTGCTCTATGGACGTGAGTTTTCTCGTGAGCTTTCTTTGAGAGCGGCGTTTTTCCTAAGAGTCAGCACCAGATATCCGTAAAAAGCTTCAGAAATTGGTGGCTGATGGGAACAGAGATCTGGACCAATTGGTCCGTGTAGCCACATCTGTATACTATAACAGGGACTTAGAAAAAGAAAGGAAGGACCTGGAAAGGGAAAAGAGAAAGGATAAGCGGCAGGAGGCTCTGATCATAGCGCTCAGAGGCTCCCCTAGGGCAAAGTCCAAACCCAAGGACATGCTTTCAATGTGGACAGGCCGGCCATTTTAGGAGGGAGTGCCCCCAGAGAAAGCTACCTCCAGGACCCTGCCCCATTTGTCGGGGAAAACGTTGGAAGGCACACTGTCCCCGGTTCTCAGGGGAAACGAGGTCAGAGCCTCCCACCCAATGACGGGTCCTGGGGCCTCCCATACAGTCTTCTGTAACCACTGTAAAAGCAGAAGAGCCCCAAATTAAGCACAAGGTCAGCCTCCTTATCGATACTGGAGCCAGCATCTCAGCTATTCTTTTCTCTCCCGGACCCAGGTCCTCCAAGAAAATTACTGTTCGAGGCATATCAGGCCAGCCTCTAGAACGTTATTTCACTCAGCCTTTAGCCTGCTCCTGGGGAGATTTCCATTTCTGTCACTCCTTTTTAATTGTCCCAGAAACCCCTACTCCTTTGCTAGGGTGAGACCTTCTATCCAAATTGGGGGTACAGCTACTTTTACCCCCAGGAGAGTACTTTTGCTTGCCCCTAATAGAGGAACAAGTAGACCCCATGGTGTGGATGGATGGACACACTGTGGGACAGGCATGAACAGCTGCCCCAGTCCTAATTCATCTCAAGGACCCCTCCTGGTTTCTCCATCAAAAACAATATCCTTTAAAGCCAGAAGTTAAGAAGAGACTAATTCCCATAATCAAAGACTTTAAAAGACAGGGACTGCTAATAGAATGCTCCAGCCCATATAATACTCCTATTCTCAGTGTCAGGAAGGGACCTAACAAATGGAGTCTAGTCCAGGATCTCCACCTGATCAATGAAGCAGTAGTGACTCCACCCTGTAGTTCCAAATCCCTATACACTTTTAGCCCAAATACCTCCAGGTACTACTTACTACTCTATCCTGGATTTAAAAGATGCCTTCTTTTTCATTCCCTAACACCCCAAAAGTCAACCTATCTTTGCCTTTGAGGACCCCACAAGAAAGTCTGGACAGGTCACTTGGACTGTCCTCCCCCAGGGATTCAGAGACAGCCCCCACCTCTTTGAGTTGGCTCTAACCCAGGACTTGGCAGAATGGCAATATCCACAAGCTACTCTGCTACAATATGTAGATGACCTCCTGAGCTCTGTGGACCAAATGAGCCTGTCATTTCATGAGCCACTGAGTCCTTACTAAACTTCTTGGCAGATAGAGTTTATATAATCTCTAAAGAAAAAGCCCAATTGTGTCAGTCTATGGTTACATATTTAGGTCTTGTCCTGGAGAAAGAAATGAGGTCTCTAGGAGAAGACAGAATCCATCCAATCCTGACATTTCCTCTACCTAAAACTCTAAAACAATTGAGGGCCTTTTTGGGTGTCACAGGATACTGTAGAATTTGGATCCTTGGATATGCAGACCTAGCCAGGCCCTTATATCAAATCCTTAAGGAAGCACAGAAGGATACCCAGCCCTTTATTGAGTGGGATGACAAGTCAGAAACTGCATTCCACAGGTTAAAGAAGGCTCTTATGACAGCTCCCGCCCTGGGTCTCCCAATACAAGACAAGTTTCAATTATATGTCTGTGAAAAGGGAGGACTGGCCTTGGGCATAGTGACTCAGCTCCAGGGCATCACTCCCCAGCCAGTAGGCTACTTAAGCAAAGAGTCAGATCAGGTAGCCAAGGGATGGCCAGGATACCTTAGAGCAATGGCCTCAGTAAGCCTTCTACTGCCTGAAGCTCAGAAACTTATCCTAAACCGCCCCCTAACGGTTTATACCCCACACGACCTAGGGGGAATTTTTAAAGTCAAAAGGAGAACTTTGGCTATCTGACAGCCGTCTACTTAAATATCAGGCCCAGCTTCTGGGAGAGACAGAAATAACTTTAAGGACCTGTCAGAGCCTAAATCCTGCATCCCTTCTACTAGAGGCAGAGGGAAATCCTGAGCACTCGTGTGAGGAGGTACTTATGGAAAATTATGCTGCCCGACCTGACTTAACTGATCGGCCCTTAAAAAACTCAGATATAGAATTGTACACTGATGGCAGTTCCTTTGTCAAGAATGGTGTCAGACATGCAGGGTTTGCAGTGGTGACAGAATTTGGCACCCTCAAATCAGGTCTTCTTCCTCCTAATACAAGTGCTCAATTGGCAGAATTAGTGGTCCTAACAGAAGCCCTAAGACTGTCAAAAGAACAGAGAGTCAACATCTATACAGATTCTAAGTATGCCTCCCTGATCCTGCATGCTCATGCAGCCATTTGGAAGAAAAGAGAAATTCTAACTACAATAGGAACAGCTTCCCATAGGTATAAGAGAGGTTACTTTAATAGTTTTAGAGATAACAGCATTACTTGCAGCCCTTGCTGGAATCAGCTAAGGGGTGATTGCCAATCAATCAGGTAACTGCAAAAAACCTAACCAAAGTGGTAGAGGACACCTCAGGCCAGGTAGGCCTTGCCATTAAGGACATGCAAAGGTTTTTGTCGTCCCTTGCCTGTATGGTAATGGACCACCACCTGGCCCTAGATTTTCTTTTGGCCAAATGAGGGGGTGGTGTGTGCCATTGCCAATACCTCCTGTTGCACATATATAAACACTTCAGGCATTGTAGAGGAATGTGCAGATTACATTCTCCAACAGGCTAAATTGCTCCGGGAGCAATCTCTTGAAACTCAGATTTCTACTCAGGTGTGAAGTTCTGGCTTCCCTCCCGGACTTGGTTCCTACCTTTTCTGGGGCCTATAGTTGCCATTATTCTCTTGCTTGTGTTTGGGCCTTGCATTTTAAACTTACTTGTCAAGTTTGTTTCTTCTCGCCTAGAATCCATCAAACTACAAATGCCTCTGGTGGAGATGAAAACAACCTACTACCACGGTCCCCTTGACAACCCCTCTCGTGGTCAGCCCTGACACTGCGGGCCCCTTCATCGCCCCATCAGCAGGAAGCAGTTACTGAACAGACCTCGTCATCCCTATCCCTAACAGCAGTTAGGGTGACCATTGAGAGGGGGGAATGAAGGACTGAAGGACAGACCTCAGGAGGTCAAGGAGACACTTCTCCTCCCTAGGAAATGCCTGTTTGCATCTGAAAGGCATTTCCTGCCATCAGGCAATGCAAATAGGTTATAAAACCCCACTCCCCAACCTGACCCACTGGATCACCAGTTTCCGGGTCCCCCTGCATTCTCCAATATGCAGTCTTTCTCTTCTCTTTTCTCCAACTAAATTCTCTGCAAATAAAATCTTTCCGACCTCTGCTGTTAGAGTCTGTCTGTGCTTTCATTCTCAGAGTAGGCTCAAGAACCCTGAGCATCTGAAATTCCTGCGTGTCTCATCCGTGCATCAAGAGTTCCTAAAAATGTGAAATTCCAAACTTAGATTTTATTCTGCAAGTAATGGAGAGGGTTAGCCTGTCCTTCAGAGTCCTAGCCCCAAAGCCTGCCACACTGGTAGGAAAATCTGTCTCCAAAGAGAAAAGTTGTTGGTCTCAGGGGCCAGCACTGCCTGAAAGTAGCGCCTGGGGCCCAGACAGGTGGAGACAATGGGAAAACTTGTCCATCAGTGTTTTTTTGTTTTGTTTTGGTTTTGTCTCTCTGCATTGTCTCCTTTTTCCTTTATGTATGTGATATTTGTATCTTTCATGAGGAGCCTTTCCTCAAAAGTCTAATAGCAGCAAGTCAAATGGGGCTGGGGATGAAGCTCAGTGGTAGAGCACTTGCCTAGTATATACAACACTACCTAGCAAAAAAAGGAGAAAGAAAAGAAAAAGCCAGATGCACAGATGGGGCTTACCTAAGCATCCCTCAGGGTGCTGTGCCTCTGAAGTTGGGTTGACAGGGCAGCTTCTCTCCCCCTCTTTGTCCCAGTCTCTTTGTCTTTGTGGGTTTATACCTGTTTTCTTTTTCTTTCTTTCTTCTTTCTTTCACTCTTTTTTTCTCTTTCTTTCCTTTCCTCCCTCCCTTCTCTATCTTCCATCCTTCCTTCTTCCTCTTCTCCTCCTACTCTTCCTTTTCTTTCTTCTTCTTCCTCTTCCTTTCCTCTTCCTCTTCCTCCTCCTCCTCTTCCTCATCTTCCTCTTCCTACTTCTCTTTCTCTCCCTTTCTTTGAAGGTGCTAAGGATTGCACCTATGACCTCACAGGTGCTAGGCAAGCCCTCCACTGCTGAGTTACATCCCCAGAACACCTTTTGTATTCTTTTATTTCCATTTTAGAGGGATTTGGACAAGAAACCTTTTTTTTTTTTTTTTCTCGGTACTGAGGCTTAAACTCAGGGCCTTCGCCTTGAGCCACTACACCAGCCCAATTTTTTGTGATAGGGTTTTTTTGAGATAGGGTCTCACAAACTGTTTGCCCAGACTGACTTCAAACTGAGATCCTCCTGATCTCTGCCTCCTGAGTAGCTAGGATTACAGGTGTGAGCCACCAGTGCCCGGCTTTATTTATTTATTTTTAAATTATTTTAATATTTTTGTTTTTCTTTTACTTATTTCTTTTATTTGTTTTTTTGACAGTACTGGTACTTGGGTTTTAACTCAGGTCCTGATGCTTGCTAGGCAGGCATTCTATCTCTTGAGCCACTCCACCAGGTCCTTATTTCCTTTTTAAAGAGAGATAAACCAAAACAAAAAAGTGAAGTTGAGATAATGTATATATATCACCTTTTGGAGATTCCTTATTCTACAGGGAAGAGGGGAGGTGGGCACTAACTGGAAGGAAAGGTGGGGTGGGGGGGTTGCTTGTTTTAAAGATCAAAGACACAGGTAAGATTCTGTAGGTGAGGGAATAACCCAGTAGGCAGGGAGAAACAGTGCAGAGGAGGCCAATAACTGCAAGAACAAAGTGCTTGAGAAGGTGACAGAATGGCCCAAGTGGAGGAGTACATCATGTAACAAAACAGGAACAGAAGACAAGCCAGGGCCTGGTACAGGCATGTTTCAAGCCAATGGCTGAGAAATCTGATGGCTTTTGTTTTTTCTAAGTGTGAGATTAAGGTCACAAGATCAGAGTTGGAGGGTGGGGGTGGGAAGGGTGAGAAAATATAATATGTCACCTCTTTGAGACAAGTAAATTTGCATGTCAGTATTCAGAACCCCTTGGAGTTTTATGAGCATGAATGTAAAATGAAACTGGTCAAGTGTATGATTTCCCCCAGCAGTGGGGTATGGACAGGGAGAAGGTGGCTGTTGGGGTCATGCAGGCTTGAGCTAAGTGAAGAGAAATTGGGGTATTTCTAAGGGAGGGATTATTTTGAGAAATCAGACCACTTCTCCACTCCCCCACACAGAGTGCCACTACAGACCTTGGGGTGATTTTGACAGCTCCCAGCACCCTGTGTATCCCAAGGTTAAAGGGGTGCCAGCCTCTCTCCTAAGTAAGTCAGAACCACATGTCAGCAGGTGCACAAACCTGCCTGAACCTGAGGAATGCATGCAAAGCCTGGAAGAAGTGAACAGATGACATGTGCTTTCTAAAGGCTGAGTGGGAAATTAACTTTGAATGAAGAGAACTGACCAGCAAAGGAGTCATGCCAGGGGTGGGTGGGTGGAGGTAGGTTGGGAGCCCCAGAATCCATTTCTGTATCTCTAATCTATAGATGTGCAAAGGCCCCTCCTTCATATCTATTCACCTCCGAACCCATGTATAAAAAGTATTTTAATTCTGACTTTAATTACTGGTCTTATGAATGTATTTCCTCTTTTTCTTTAGTCTTAACTTTTTTTTTTTTGCAGTACTGAGGCTTGAACTCGGGGCCTATACCTTGAGCCACTCCACTGGCCCTTTTTTATGATGGGTATTTTCAAGATAGGGTCTCTTGAACTATTTGCCCAGGCTGGCTTCGAACTGTGATCCTCCTGATCTCTGCCTCCTAAGTAACTAGGATTACAGGCTTGAGCCACCCAGTTTAGCTTTTTTTTTTCCCCCAGTACTGGGGATTGAACCTTGCACATGTAGGCCAGCATTCTACAGCTTGACTCACACCCCGAGTCCTTTTGTTTTTATTTTGGTTTTGAGATAGGGTCTAATGAAATAGGGTCTATGCTAACTGCCCAGGTGTCCATAAATTTTTTTTCCTTTTATGGTGGGACTGGGATTTGAACTGAGGGCTTCAGGCTTGCAAAGCAGGCACTCTATGCTGGTTATTTTGCTCCAGTCCATTTTGCTCTGGTTATTTTGGAGATGGGGTCTCAAGAACTATTTGCCCAGGCTGGCCTCAAACTGCAATCCTCCCAATCTCAGTATCCTAAATAGCCAGGATTATAGGTGTGAGCCACCAGGGCCTGGCATATTACTACTGCTACTGCTACTATTACTATTATTTTGGTGGTGTTAGGTTTGAACTCAGAGGCTCAAGCTTGCATGGCAGATGCTGTATCACTTGAGCCACTCCCCCCAGCCCCAGTGTTGATTCTTTTTGATGTTCTTGTTTCACAGTTCTAACATCTTCCTTTTACTATGTTTTTATTTTGCTTTGTTTCATTTTTGTTTTTGTTTTCAGTACTGGGGTTTGAAATCAGGGCCTACACTTTGAGCCACCCCACCAGTCCTTTTTTGTGATGGTTTTTTTTCGAGATAGGTTCTCATGAACTATTTGCCTGGGCTGGCTTCAAACTGAGGATCCTCCTGATTTCTGCCTCCTGAGTAGCTAGGACTACAAGCATGAGTCACCAGAGCCTGGCTTCCTTTTATCCCTTATTATATTTATTATGCCAATTTCAAATTCTTATTCTGAAGATAATACAGTTTTGTTGTTTTTCTTATGAAAATGTTGATGTTTTTGAAATATCTTATTATTCTGGCCTGGAAATTCATTTCCCCCAGGGGAGTCCTGTCAAGCGGGTCCTGGAGAATTCAGGGCATGAGGTAGATAAACCCTAGAGTTGTTTTACCCCATGAAACAACTCTTTCAGTCAAGTTTCCACACTTTGCTCTCCAGAGAGGAGAACTGTTAGGAGAACTCACCCTTAAAATGTCATTTTCCAGCCCTGGGTGTTTGGAGGGGGTAGGACAAGAGGCAACTTCTGCAAGTCAGTTTGTCATATCTCTTTGCTCAGCACACCATAAACACAAGATGACTAGGCAACCCTTGTTTGGCCAAGTGTGCCCAGAGCAGAAGTCTGAGTCACTGCAGACGTGGAGGCAACACTGTCTGGTCCAGGCAGTGGTGCAGAACCCCACCCCTCCATGCTATCTTCCTCACTCAAATCAGCCTACTCCTCCCCATCACCTCAGGAACTTCTCTCACCTTTTCCTGCTGGACAGGACTGTAGTTGTGTGTGGTCCTGCCTTGGCAGGCATCGTCATGCCACATTACATCTGTCTCTCTACTTGCCTGTCTCCACCCTCTGACTGAGCACATTTGTCTATGTGTGTAGCCTATGCACTTGGCACAGGGTAACAAAGACCAGTGACATTTTTACAAACATGAGGCTTTAGGGTAAGGCTTAGAACAGCATACTCATTTACTCAGTAGGTGTTTTGGATCTGAATACTTTTTTTCTTTTTCATCTTGGGTAGTACTAGAGTTTGAACTAAGGGTCTTGAACTTGCTAGGCAGGCACTCTACCATTTGAACCATGCCTCCAGCTCACTCTGGCTATTATTTCTTTTGTCAGTACTGGGCCTTGAACTCAAGGCTTCACCCTTGCTCTACCACTTGACCCACTCCACCAGCCCCTATTTGTGTTGAGTAATTTTGAGGCTGGGACTTGCAAACTATTTCCCTGGGCCTGGCTTTGAGCTGTAATCCTCCTGATCTTTGTCTCCTGAGTAGCTAGGGTTACAGGCAAGAACTAGTGGAACTGAGCTCACTCTGGTTATTTTTGAGATAGGGTCTTGCTTTTTGCCCAGGCCTGGACCTTGGTCCTGCTATTTTATGCTTTCTACAGTAGCTTGGATGACAGGTGTGTACCCCCCCACTCAGCTATTGGTTGAGATGGTGTCTCTGGATCTTTTTGCCCAGGTTGGTCTCAAATAACTATCCTCCTGATTTAACCTTCCAAGTAGCTAGAATTACAGGCATGAGCCACTGGTGCCAGCTGGATTCAAATTCTGATGAGGAACTCAGTCCCCACATAGACCTGTTTGGCCCTGCTTTTCCAGGACAGAAGAGGTGATATTTGCCTGTTCTGAGTGTACCCAAACCAGGCCCCACAGAGGGTTTGCAACTCTATCTTCTCCCTCGCACATTCTATGGTATGGGGCCACCTGAGAGAGCCTGCACAGATGTTCTATTTACTTTGCTGTATGTATTTAGGTGCAGACCCCTTATTTCATTATAAATTTCCATGTTTGGAGATTTGTATCAGGCCCTGTTAACCCAAACACAGTGGACAGAGCTTGGGGCCACCTTGTGCTGCCTTGACCTAAAATACAAGTGGAGATGACAGACCCAAATGTGAAAGCATATTATTTTAGGTGCATGAAGTCAGAGTGCAGAGGAGCAGCCACTTAGAAGAAATAAGCACAATCCTGGAAGCTTTTGAGCAGCGTCAACCTGAGTTCTTGTGGTTTTGCAGAAATGAGAAGAGACAGCAGAGGCATCAACTGTCTGGCAGTGGCTGAGGCCCAGAAAGTCAAACAGAGTGAGACATGAATGCCATGACCCTACATTTCCAGACTCTTCAAGCACCCACTTTTGTGCCTTTGGATTCTCCCCCCCATGTCTTTGGAGGCTCTTATTTTTCCTTTTCTTTCTAACATTTTCCATTGGTACAGTAGTCGTACATATTTATGGGGTGGAGTGTGACATTTTAATACATGTATACAAGTGTAATGATCAAATCAGTGTAATTGGCATTTCTTTGTGTTGGGAATATTCACTATCCTCTTTATTTCGAATTAATCCATTAGTTGTGGCCAATCATAGGTACCCTACTGTGCTACAGAATGTTAGAGGTTATTCCTCCTGTCCAGCTGCACCCCTACACTGGTTAACCACCCTCTCTCCATTGGAAGTCCCTGTTTTTGTGAGCTCTCTGGCCATGTCCTTGGGTGACTCAGTGACTTTCTTCTCAAGGTCTTGGATGGCTCCAGTAAACCATGCCATCTGCTTCCAGGAAAAGCTAAGGGGGAGGGAGAGGAATTGGTTCATTGAAAAGGTGATCAGGAATTCTGTATTAAAGAGTTGGCAGTAAAAGAAGAGCAGGCCACTTCAGCTTCTAAAGGTGATCCCATGTAGGCCTGTGCTCAGAAAAACAGCTTTGGAGAGGGTTCCTTCTTGGGAAGCCAGAGGCAAAGAGCAGGTGTTGGAGACCACAGTGGAGAGTGGGAGCCCTGGGTCTCTTGAAAGGCTGCGTGGTATGGTGGGAGATTCAAGGAAGGTCTTCATCAGATAAGCCCTATAGGTTCCTAAAAGCCCTAAGCATTCTCTTTACTGGAAGCAACTGTCAGTATTTTTCACTTACTAAGGAGAGGAGAGCAGTTGTGAAAATTGGGAGTGTTACCTCTCTTCTTCAAGGCTGGTTTTTGGGAGGCCTCAGCTGCATATCGATGAAGCTGATGGGGCTGGGCCACTGTGCTCTTCCTGCTATGCCTAGCAGAGCCAGCTGGTCCCAGAGTGTACTCGGCCCCCTCACAGTAACTAGTTCATAGCAGGCTCCAGAGAACAAGGCTAATGGGTAGTTTTTGATGCTCTTGACCTGGGGCCTTGAACTTCACTCCAGTTTTAGGAGCACAAAGGCTGGGAACAGTACCAGGATGACTCAGGGGGTTGGCAAACACCAAGTTATAAAATGTTACACTGATGGGATGGGCAGCATGGTTCATGCTTGTAATCCCAGCTTCTCACGAGGTGGAGATCAGGAGGACAGAGATTCTAAGCCAGGCTGGCAAAAAGTTAGTGAGACCCCCCCCATCTCAACCAATCAACTGGGTGTGGCAGTCCATGCCTGTCATCCCAGTTATTTGGGAAGCATAAATAGGTAGATTGAGGTTTAGGCATAAATAAGAGACTCCTATTTGAAAAACAACAAAAGCAAAAATGGTTCAAGTGGCAGAGTGTCTGCCTAGCAAGCATGAGGTCCTCAGTTCAAACTCCAGTGCTACAAAAAAAGGAAAAAAAATTGTACTTCTAGGCCAGGTATTATAATGTAATCGCAGCACTCAGAAGGCCGAGGCAGGAGGATTGAAAGTTGAAGGCCAACCTGGGCTACCTAGCAAGACCATGTCTCAAAATGAAGTAAAAAAGGGCTGGGAATGTTAGCTCAGTGGGAGAGTGCTTGCCTAGCATTAAGGGTCATGGCAAGCTCCCTTAAAAGGCCCATAATTCAGCCAGGTGCTGGTGGCTCCCGCCTATAATCCTGGCTACTCGGGGCAGAGATCAGGAGGCTCACGGTTCGAAGACAACCCTGTGCAAATAGTTCACAAGACCCTATCTCAAAAAACCCTTCACAAAAAAAGGGCTGGCAGAGTGGCTCAAGGTGTAGGCCCAGAGTTCAAGCCCCAGTATTGCAAAAAAAGAAAAGTCCCATAATTCATCCATGTTGTAGTATACATGCTGTGTCAGAATTTCCTTTTTTTAAAAAGCTGGATAATATCCTTTTTGAAGGGCAAAAATTTTTGTAAAACTCATGAAAACGTAAAGATTTTGTGTGTGTGTGTATGTGTGTGTGTGTGTTTTATGGTACTGGCATTTGAACTCAAGGCGTTCACCTTGAGCCACTCTATCAGCCCTATTTTTGTGATGGGTTTTTTAGAGATAGGGTCGCTCAAACTATTTGCCCTGGTTGGCTTCAAACCATGATCCTCCTGATCTCTGCTTCCTGAGTAGCTAGGATTACAGGCATGAGACACTGGTGCCCAATGCTATATTGATTTTTTTTTTGTTGTTTGTTTGTTTTTGGTGATACTGGGGGTTTGAACTCAGGGCCTCTCGCTTGCTAGGCAGGATCTCTAGCACTTGAGCCATGCCCCCAGCTAAATGCTATATTTGATATAGTAATCCCACCTCTAGTATATCCTAAAGAAATACTTGTATTTTGGTGACAAGACACTTACACTTATTTATTGCAGTATTGTTTTAACAGAAACAGAAACAACATCCATCGGTAAAGAAATGGACAAAATATGGTATTTCCATACTATGAAATATATTGCAGCAGATCAAAAAAAATGAGGTACTGGCTGGGGATACCGTTTAGTGACAGAGCATTTGCCTAGCATGTTGGAGGCCATGGGTTCAATCTCCATCACCAAAAAGAAAAGAAAGAAAGTTGAAAGAAAGAAAATTAATACTGAATATACTTAGATTGTAGGGCGAATTTCTTTTTCTGTATCTCTCAAATTTCCTATATTACTTTTTCTTTTTCTTTTTTGGCAGTACTAGGATTTGAATTACTCAGGGCCTTGTGATTAGCTAGGCAGGTCACGTACTCTACCACTTGATCCACAGGTTCAGTCCATTTTACTCTGGTTATTTTGGAGATGGGGAGTCTCCTGAATTATTTGCCCAGGCTGGCCTCGAGCCTCAATCCTCCCGATCTCTGCTTCCCAAGGTGAAACCATTTAACCTGGTGTGTTTCTACCAGGTGCTGGTGGGTCACACCAGTAATCCTAGCTACTTGGGAGGCCTGAGACCATGTGCAACCAGTCAGCAATATTAGGTAAGGAGACAGGGAGGACATTGTTTCTCAAAGTGTGAGGGCTGTTAACTGATTGAAAACTGGAAAGTGGAAAACAGAGTGAAACAATTTTAAACCAGTTCAAGGCAGAATCTCTTGGTTTTTTTTTTGTTTTGTTTTGTTTTCTTTTCTTTATTTTTCTTTCTTTCAAGGCAAAATCTCTTTAAGGGAGGTAGCAGAGAATTTTCCAAGCTCCTCTGTGAACACAGCATCCTTTCTCAAAATGGTTGCAGTGATTTAAGGATAGTTTAGGAAAGTTCAGAAATTTCTGAAGGTAAAGGTATTTCATAAAAGAAGTTCTCAGCTGAGTATGGTGACACACTTCGTTATTCCTAGCACTGTGAAGGAGCCAGGCTGGGCTACAAAATGAGATCTGTCTCAAAAAGAAAAAGAAAAAAATCCTAGGTTCTGTCAGCGGAGTAGTTACTAAATTATAGGGGTTGGCTAGGACATGCTGGAGAGTGAAGTCCATCAACTTTTTCTTCCTTCTTTTTTTTTGGGAGGTGGGATTTGAAGTCATGGCTTATTAGGCAGGCACTCTACCACTTGAGCCAGTCCACCAGCTGTTTTGTGTTGGGTATTTTTGAGATAGGGTCTCATGAGCTGAGGTGCTTCAAACCATGATCCTCCTAATCTCTGCCTCCTGAGTAGCTAAGATTACATGTGTGAGCCACCAGTACCCGGCTACCATTCAACCTTTGATGATTAATAAGTAGGAGGAAAAGGATGGCAATGGGATCAAGAAAATATGAAAAATGAAGCCTCAGCATTTTTCTGTTAATATTGTTGCACTAAATGCAAGATCCTTTCCCAAAAATCAGCATTTGTCTAAATCTCCATTTGGAGTTAACTGGGCCTGCCTAACAGGGAGCCAGGGCTTGTCCCCCTCCCCTCAGGATTCTTTGAGGAACAGCAGAATGTAATTTGAAGTGTGTTGAGGTTCAGAAAGTCTCATGAGATTTGTTTCTAGAGGCCTGACCCAGAGACTCACATAAAAACAGTCTGACTTCAGGACAGAATTACATTGTTGGTTCTTAAGACATAGGATGCTTGTTGTGAACAATGCTGACTGCTGTGTGAGGTAGAGTGGCAAATACCTATAAAGGCATTGAAATATGCCCTTCTTTCAGCAACCCTCATTCTCCTGAAGCAACCAACCTTAACAGTAGCCCACCCTTCTTTGTGCTTTACACACATTTTTCTTACTATAGCATTTTTCACTCTATT
Organism: Castor canadensis; assembly: GCF_047511655.1. NCBI lineage: Eukaryota > Metazoa > Chordata > Mammalia > Rodentia > Castoridae > Castor > Castor canadensis. The sequence continues at coordinate 52,488,205 of NC_133396.1, read as the reverse complement.
GAATATTGTTCCATTTCAGTTTGTATTACCATTCTGTTTTAACTATTGCTAATTTAATCACTCTTGATAATTAAGTCACTTCATTATTAAAAAAAAAGTAAGCACTAGGGAAGGTTTTTCAGCATTTTAAGCACTTCATATGTAATCTTTTACTTTTGATGGTACTGGGGTCTGAACTAAGGGTTTCATGCTGGCTAGGCAGGCACTCTACTGCTTTTAGAAAGGCATTAATTCTTTAAAAATTAGTTGCTCAAGGACTGAAGGTGTGGTCAGAGCTGTAGAGCACCTGCTTTGCAAGGCTGAAGCCCTGAGTTCAAATTCCAGTCCCACCAAAAAATAAAATTAGGTGCCCTAAGTTAAACTAGTAAGGTGATGGATATTTGATCTCAAGTAGTCTTTTATTAAGAACCACAATGAATCATTGTACAAGACTGCACTTTTATGTGAAATCTACTGTGCCGTTTTATTTCACTGAGAACTGGCAAAAGCTTTATCTTGCAGTAACATTAGGCTTTAGATCAGAGCCTGGGAACCTACTACTTTCAGTGTTTCTAAGTATTCTTTCAACCATTGAACACAGGTTGAGCATTCAGGAAAGGTCACAAGAAATAGACTATCAACACAAACCTTTTACTGAATTCCCTTAGAAGGGAAACGATGGTTTTTTTGTTGAGACTTTTTGAAGGCTTCATCTTTTTACTACCTCCACAGGCTCAACATTGTTTTCCTTTCTGGGCCAAAATGGTTAACTTCTCACTTCAAGGAACTGAAGTGGTATCTCCAGTGTCTAATTTACCAAGTAACAATTATGTACTCCCAATTTAGTGTTTTATGTTCTAAGATTTTTCTCAATTTTGAGAAGCTGAGTTCCCAAAAATTCACCATTCCCAGGCTTGCCTGGCTTTGTTGGGTTTATTTCTAAGTAACTAGTTATCTGCAAATTTGCTAATGCACCTGTCATTTTTTTGGCAGTTGAAGGAACTTGCACTTTCTAGGCCGTGTTGACGAGTCACTCCAATTGCCACTTGTGCTATTTTTGATAAGCTCATGCTTTATACCCAGGCCTGCCTGGATGAACAGTGACCGTTTCCCTGTATACCTGAGATAACCGGTATGATCCACCAGGCTTAGCAACTGGTTGAGATGGGTGTTTAGGGCAGGGGTCTTGGGGAACTTTTTGGCAGGGATGGGCTTCAAACCCAACTTATCCTCTGCTAAGAATTACAGGATGGAGTCATGATACCCAACCACCTGTAGATCTTTTCTTATATGCTAAGCCACTCTCATTCCCTAAAATCAGTGTCATATTCCTAAGGGCCTTTTATTATGACACTAGTTTCAGTACCAAAAGTTATTTCCCTATTGTAAACTTGAGAAAAACTGCAACTTCTCTCCCTTACATGTACTACCCAAGGCCACCTTGCCACTCTTACCTTATCATAAGTTGAAAACCACCATGTATGTTGTTCCATTACAGGAACAAATGAACGATCCAAGTACTTCCATGAAACATCCCAAGAATGGATATGTAAACACTATTATAAATCTATAAATCTGCTGCATAGTACTGATATTGTGAACTGTTTTGTGTGAGACTTAGACAATAGACATTTCTGCCAAGTACTGAATAATCTTATCTTTCCAATACTTAACTATCATTTAAAGCTCAACCAAAACAATTTTTCTCTAGAAGACTTAAGGGTTTAGGCAGGTATGTTTGATTTCCCCCAAAGTAACTAGGAAAAGAGAGTTTTCTGGTTATATTTTAAATTGCTTACACTTTCAATGCTTTGCTATTCACTGATAATGAACAAAGCACACACATCTCACTCACCACAAGTGACTTAATTTTGATCACAACACCAATCTCAAAGTTAAATCCTGCACCAACACCCTTTTAACCTGAAGAGGTTCCCACACCACAAAAACTTTTGACAGAGACAGCAAATATGCTACCATGCAACAAAACCTTTATTAACATTTTGAACAGGCTCAGCTATTACTACTGAAACTGGTAATTTCTAAACTTAAATTGGGCAAATAGCTATAGAGCAGAGTAATAGCATCACTGGGCACTGGGAATGAAGACTAGAATTAACAGCCACCCCTCAGACGGAGGACCAGGTGCAGGGTGGATTCTTTCTGGATGTTGTAGTCAGAAAGGGTGCGGCCATCTTCCAGCTGCTTGCCTGCAAAGATGAGCCTCTGCTGGTCAGGGGGAATGCCTTCTTTATCCTGGATCTTGGCTTTCACATTCTCGATGGTGTCACTGGGCTCCACTTCCAGGGTGATGGTCTTGCCGGTCAGGGTCTTCACGAAGATCTGCATGCCGCCCCTCAGACGGAGGACCAGGTGGAGGGTGGACTCTTTCTGGATGTTGTAGTCAGAAAGGGTGCGGCCATCTTCCAGCTGCTTGCCTGCAAAGATGAGCCTCTGCTGGTCAGGGGGAATGCCTTCTTTATCCTGGATCTTGGCTTTCACATTCTCGATGGTGTCACTGGGCTCCACTTCCAGGGTGATGGTCTTGCCGGTCAGGGTCTTCACGAAGATCTGCATGCCGCCCCTCAGACGGAGGACCAGGTGGAGGGTGGATTCTTTCTGGATGTTGTAGTCAGAAAGGGTGCGGCCATCTTCCAGCTGCTTGCCTGCAAAGATGAGCCTCTGCTGGTCAGGGGGAATGCCTTCTTTATCCTGGATCTTGGCTTTCACATTCTCGATGGTGTCACTGGGCTCCACTTCCAGGGTGATGGTCTTGCCGGTCAGGGTCTTCACGAAGATCTGCATGCCGCCCCTCAGACGGAGGACCAGGTGGAGGGTGGATTCTTTCTGGATATTGTAGTCAGAAAGGGTGCGGCCATCTTCCAGCTGCTTGCCTGCAAAGATGAGCCTCTGCTGGTCAGGGGGAATGCCTTCTTTATCCTGGATCTTGGCTTTCACATTCTCGATGGTGTCACTGGGCTCCACTTCCAGGGTGATGGTCTTGCCGGTCAGGGTCTTCACGAAGATCTGCATTTTGACCTGTATTTTTAAATGGAAATGTCGAATATCATTAGCATCTCACCAATTTCCCCCGATTCTCACTGAGTCACTAAACACAAAAATGTTTAGTCAAGGACTCCAAATGATTAAAACAAAAGAAGTGCCTTCTAAACTAGGGTCCGAAGCTTTCTTCCCTACTTTTCGGGTTATCCCCACCACACGCTGTAATTTTACCAAACCTCAGCCTAGAGGCAAACTGAAAACAGTAAGGTCCAGGAAAATTTTCATTAAACTGAGATGGAACACGGCTAGGATAAAAAGACTACCTCTTTTCCTTCTTCCCCCTCTCAAGCAAGCGCGATGGAATCTCCATCGGTTAGGCGTCCGTTGGTCTCCGGCGCGCCGGCCGCCCCCACTCCCCGCACGCAAACAAGGCCCACTCTTGCGCGGAGGCCCCGTGCAGCGTCACGTCACTCGCCCTCCCCTCCCCCACCTCGGGACACACCCAGCCCCGAGAAACCGCCAGCTTGACCTCATTTAAGCCCCCTCTCTCAAGACCTCCCAGGTCTCCAACGCTACAGGTCAGTACCTGTTACAGAATATGAAGAGGCCGCGAATCGCCAATCACACGTAGCCACCGGCACGACAACTCCCAACAATGCCAATCCTCTCTAAATACACGGCCTAAACGGAGCCCATATTTATGCAACGTCTGGTGTGTCTTATCACCTCTACGTAGCCGCCGTCTCTATGCGCCACCAAAAGTAGTTCCCTCAGCCTCCCTTCCCGCGGCGCAATTAGGGTTTTCAACTGAGCCCCAGATTCCGCCAATCCGAAATAAAAGATACTAACAAATTAGCTCCCTTTTATTCCAGGCGCTCTATCTTCTCTTTTACGAAAAGATGGAAAAGTTACCTGGCGGATGAATCCAAGTTAAAGGGACCTTCCTCGAAAGCTCTGGAAACTTCCTTGAGATACCGGCGCTGATTGGTGAAGCCAGCGAGGGCGAGGCCGGCCCTGATTGGTGAGCCCCGCCTTGGCTCGATTGTTGCTGGGCTCCCGGCTGTGCGGACGTTGCTAAGTAACTGCGCCTGCGCCACAAAGGCGCGCGTTCCCTGAAGACTGGCATTTCCTGTCCGAGGTGGAGGAGGGGGGTGGGCTTTCGGTCCCGCCTCCAACGTCCCCCACTTCCCGCGTTTTCTGTGTTTAGGCGAGAAAGTGGCGGGTTCGACTGCCATTTTCCCGGGCAGGGGGCGGAGTCCCCCGGTTGGACTGGGTGCTGGGTATCGTGGCGGTATAACCCGCAGCTGTTTCTTCCTGGTGTCTGCTGTAAAGCGCTTTCCCCAGCCCCCACCCCTGTCTGAAAAAATGCGCGCCCCTCATGCTGGCGGGTTCTTATTTCTGCTCCTGGTTGCTGCAGTGTGGAGGCGTAGTCACGACTCTGTAAGCAAAATGCTTTTAGGTGCTTTGTCTAACTCCGCTGTCTTAACAGCCGAGGGCAGTCTGTAAATGTAGATTTGGAACGGGGACCCTTGGAGGAGAGGCTTGGACTCAAGGTCGCCCGCCATGCCGCAGAGACCTCGTCCCGGGACTTTCTCCACCCTGCGGCAGGGAAAGGGAGAAATGTGGCGGCGTCCTGGGTGGGGTGTAAACAAACATGAAAATGTGGCGCCCACCTTCGAAAGTAAGACAGTCTAGAAATTTATATATTAACGCGAATGAGGTAAACTTCACTTCGGAAAGGTCGCTAGAATAAATTTAAGAACATGCTCTGTGAACTGCCTAGATACCTGGCTCCATCCCCAGCTCTGGAAGAAGAATTTTTTACGGGTACGGAGAGTGCGTCACTGGATGAATTCACAGCCAGGTAGCTTGAAGTCAAGATTCTACTGTCTCCCGATTTGAGGAGCAGATGGAGAGTTAAATAATCTTGGACGTGAATTCCAGTGTCTCGGGGGTAATTCGTAAAGGCCTGTTTTATGGAGTGTGGTGGGAAATTGTGTCCCCTAGCAGCCCCGCGTCTGGAGTCACGCACGTCCACGGACGGGTTGAGCGGAATGCAGCCCTCAAGACTTGACGGTGACTGCACAGGGCGTCCCAGCAGACGAGGTTGGTCATGGTGCTTCCTGGATTGTTTCCCAAAGTAGGCCATTTGGTGATCTCAACACAGCAAATGTTTTCAGAAGGAAGGCATGTACTGTTTTTGTACAGTAAACAAAATGAATTTTCTTTTTTTTTGGTGGTGGTACTGAAATTTGAACTCAAGGCCTTGCAGCTTTATAGACGGGTGTTCTACCACTTCAGCCACATCCCCAGCCCAAGATGAATTGTTTCTGATCTGTTTATAAACAAAATTTTTAGTAAAATACAGTTTCTGGTAATCATAAAAGATAATTTGTAAGGAAATTAACGAATCGAATGATAACCTAAAATCAGAAATTCACTCACCTAGCACAGTACTTGGCATTGTGCTCAACAAATGTTTGTTCAATGAAAAAAATTGCAGTTTTCTTTTTTTCAACTAAAAAAAAAAACATGATTCTGAGATTGTGATTTTATTTGGCTAGCTGTCCCTTAATAAAAATTTGTGAGAAAACAGTGGTCAATTAAAAATTAACAATTGTTTTCTTGACATCGTTGATAAACTATGGTGTTAGTTTGTGGCTTGTCATTTCCTTTATACTTCACACAGTTATGAAACTTAGTCCTAATTTATTGTAAGTATAGAATGCCCAAGTGAACACAGCAAAATTCTATACTGTCTTCATTATGGACTTCAAAGTTACTTAAATGTGTCCATTTAAACATAGCTGCTTGAGTTGGGTATGGTGATACATACCTGTAATCCCAGTACTCCAGAGGCTGAGGCAGGAGTATCTGGAGTTAGAGGCCAGCCTCGGCTAAGAACAAGTGGTAGAGTGCGAGCTTCGCAAGCATGAAGCCCTAAGTTCAAACCTCAGACCCACCAAAAGAAAAAACAAAAATAGCTACTTGGGCTCCATGGTAGAGCACTTACCTTGCATGTACAAGGCCCTGGGTTCTATCCCCAGTATTGTAATAAAATAAAAATAGCTACTTTTTGGCAGGTGGAATGGGTCAGATAGTAGCGTGCCTGCCTAGCATGCATGAGGCCCTGATTTCAAACCCCAGTGCCACCAAAGCCGAAGGAAAAGCTATTTAAGGGGGAGAGGAGGAAGACTGCTAAAGCTTAAAAAACAAGAAACGAGTAACATAGACAGGATATATGTTTATTATATATACATGTATCATAATGAAACCCCTTTGTACAATTAACTTACGGTAATAAAAATTTTTTAAATATCTAAAGTGTTTTTGTTATAAACTATTACTTAATACATGAAATGTAGAAGTAATATAACACCATATAACCACCAATTTGCTTTAGTTTTAAAAATTCCTATTTATTTTTTTGGCAGTCCTGGGGTTTGAACTCCAGGCCTCACACTTGCTAGGCAGATGCTCTACCATTTGAGCCACTCCACCAGCCCTTTTTCTTGTTGGATATTTTTGAAATAGAGTCTCAAAAACTATTTGCTCAGATTGGCTCTGAACCTCAGTCCTCCTGATCTCTGCCTCCCAAGTAGGTAGGATTACAGGTGTAAGTCGCTGGTGCCTGGCTCTTTTTAAAAATTTTTTGAGGAGCTACTATGCTGTTTTCCATAGCTGCTATACCATTTTACACTTCCACTAATAGTAAATAGTATTCTTATGTTTATATCCTGGTATAGGAAACATACCTTGGAATAGAATTGTGGAATGTATCTTCAACTTTACTACACTGCCAAATTGTTCTCCAAAGTGATTGTGCAGGTTGAGAATCCCTTGTTGGAAGTGTTTGGGCCAGAGTATTTCAGATTTTGGAGTTTTTTATTTATTTTTAAAATATTTTTTGGGGTACTGGGGTTTGAACTTAGGGCCTACACCTTCAGCCGCTCCACCAGCCCTTTTTTGTGATGGGTGTTTTCTAGATAGGGTCTCGTGAACTATTTGCCTGGGCTGGCTTCATTTTGTACTTTTTTAGATTTTGGAGTATTTACATAAACTTTACCATCTGAACATTCCTTTTGCAAAAATGTGAAACTTTGTGGACACAAATTTCCAACTTCTGGGCATTTTGGATTTCTTTTTCTTTTTTTTCTTTTTGGTACTAGAGTTTGAACTCAAGGCCTCATACTTTCAAGGCAAGCATTTTACCACGAGCCACACTCTCAGCCCTGGATTTGGAATAATTGAATTAGAGATGCTCAGCCTATTGTAATTTAACACACTAGCAATGTATGAGAGTTCCCACAGTTCTGAATCTTCATCAGCACATAGTATTGCCAAACTTTTGCCAATCTGATGGGAAGATTATTCTTTCAGAAAATAAGATAATATTCCCTTCAGTTTATTTTATAAATATGAGCCTGTTGGTTTGCAGATGGGATTTGACTGTAGGGAAGGAGACACACTGTTGGAGCAGGGCTGACTACTGTTGGAGGTAGGCCTGGCCATCAGAGGGCTGTTGGTATGAGGCTTAAGTCCCCCTCTAGAGAAGAAATATGTAAAAGGCAGTGAAATATGACTTGTAACTGCTGATGGTGGGGTATAAGAGTAGAAATGCTATCTTTGATCTTAGCTGAAAGACTGACAACAATGTGAGTAGAAATGAATGCTGGGTTAAGTTTCTAGAAATTGTCTTTTGAAATCTGGGTAATTTGGGCTGGAGATGTGGCTAAAGCAGTAGTGTGCCTGCCTTGCAAGCGCAAACCTATATTATTTGCTTGCTAAATAAATTGATTTGCATCAATGCTTTAGACTTCAAGGAATTAGTCTTCATTTTCTTCCTAGCAGTGCTAGAGATTGAACCCAGGTCCTTGTTCATGTTAGGCAAGCGCCCTACCACCGAGCTGTATCCTGAGCTGTATCCTGAGTATCCATCAACTGTTTCCCAATTTGCTTTTTCAGGGTCATGAACTTATTCTGAGATTTAAATGACATTTTAAACTTTTCTGTATTGTGTCTAATATTTGCTGTTAAGTAAAGTTACAGAATAACTAGACAAAAGATGTAAGTGGTCTTATAGGTTGATGTGTTAATTTTCTTGACTAAGCTGCATTTAAACATAGATTAGATTTATTATTGGAGCCGTCCTGAAAGTAGCCTTTTGCCCCTAATTTATGATCAAAGGAGTTAGTTAACATATTTTCTAATACATGGTATAATCTGATGCATACAGGAATTTGCTTATCTCACATTTGAAATGCAGCAAATACGAATATTAAGCCAACCTTTGCATTAATCAGTTCTTTTTTTTTTTTTTTTTGTGGTACTGGGGTTTGAACTCCGGTGGTGTACCATTTGAGCCATCCTCAGCCCTCATTATATGATTATATGTTCTTGAAGTTTGAATTTTGAACCAGGAGAAAAAAATAACTGTGTGTCATTCACTTATTGCAGACATTTGTTGAGCAACTTCTCAGTGTGGGAGTCACTGGAATTGCTGACTGGAGTAGGATCTGTTCCACAACCCCCAAGAGAGCCATGCTCTTAAGTGCCAATAAGGGGATTGTGAGGAGTGAAAGTATCTACCTCATTGAATTGTCATAGGATTGAGTTAATATATGTCAAGAATTTAGAAAAAAGCATGGTGTGTAGGGTGACTTGATAAATGCTAGCTACTATTATCCATCTTGAAAGGCAAAAGGTCTAAAAGTACAGATTAGACTGTCTGAGTTCAAACTCTGGCTCTGCCATTTACTCATCCTGTAACTGTAGACCAATTTCTTACCTTCTCTGGACCTCAGTTCCTTCATCTATATGGTAAAGATAGTAGTAGTTGCTAGCCTATAAAGATGTTGAGAGTTTTTTGTTTTGTTTTCTGTGGTGCTGGGAATGAATCCAGGGTCTTGGACGTGCTAGGCAAGCACTCTGCCACTGAGCTACATCTCCAGCCAGTTACTATTTTTTCTTCCCTGAGGAGAAGGCCTCACAATGTTGCCCATGCTGGTCTGAAGCTCCCGGTCTCCAGCCACGCTCCTGTCTCAGCTTCCCAAATGCTGGTATTACAATTGTGAGCCCCCGCATCCAGCTTCAGTTACACGTTTACTCTTTTACTCCTTGTAGATTGGAAGCCTCATGAAGTCAGAGGCTCTCTGTTTGATGGCTGCCCAGAGCAGTACCCAGCACAGAGGAGATGTTCAGTAAACGTCTGCTGGCTGTCTGGCGTGCTCCTGTGCAGACCAACACTCTGCCTGGAGAAGGGCTCCAGTACGCATACACACACACACACACCAGAGACCCTTTTAGCACAGAGGATCAGCTCCTTACTCCAAGGAGATATACCTAGGTCTGGCCTCAGTAGCCCTGGCCCTTATCTGGCTCACTGATAGGTGCTGCCCTGCTTCCCACCCTCAGGGACAAAAGGAAAAGTGAATAGGATGGATGTTCTGGTGGTGTCATAGGCTTTAAAGCACTCTGTCCACAGTGCTGAAGTCATAAAAGGGCTAGGTGGCTGAATGAGTTAATGTAAGATAGAGCAGCCTGAGGGAAGGCCCTAGGAATGTGAAAAAGTTCCAGTCACCAAGGGGAAGAGTGGAAATTCAGGCCCTAGAGAGACCCCCAGGGAAAAGGGCATTAATGAACAAGATGATCCCAGAACAAATGGAACGTTTCCAGTTTTGAGACTTTTTTCATTGTGTTGGTTTTTGAATGAAGCCAAACTTTTTTAGACTTATCAATTGAAGAATGATAACAGGAACACATGGAAATGCCTTTTTAAGCCAAAGACCTTTGAGAATCAGCAGACACAGGGAAAGCTCTAAAAATGGTATAAAAGTCTTCCTTTTTGTAAAGGAAATTTATGTCTATAAGAAGTTTACTGGATTGGTCTTGGTTTGATAAGTGGTAAACAAGACCACAAACAAGCCAGGGGTATTTGAAGCAACCATAATGAGAATGGAGAGCTTAAAATTTGCAACAGAAGCTGCAGTTGTCATTTTTTGAATAATGATCTTATAAAATTACATCCAGCTGGGCACCTGTGGCTCAGGCATGTAATCCTAACTACTCAGGAGGCAGAAATCAGGAGGATCTATGTTGGAAGCCAGCCCAAGCAAATAGTTTAAGAGACCCTATCTTGAAAAACCCTTCACAAAAATAGAGAAATGACTCAAACATTGTATGCACATATGAATAAAAGAAAAAACAATAGGGCTGGTGGAGTGGCTCAAGGTGAAAGCCCTGAGTACCAACCCCTCTATGGCAAAAAAAAAAAAATTACATCCAGAAAGTAAAGATGAAAACCATGGAGATTATGAAGATATTGTTCACTCTGGAGTTCTTGATGCCTGACCTCATCTCCCTTTTATTTATAACAATGTTAGATGCAATGTCTTATACCCTAAATGTTATACATATAAGTACAGAGAGCTGTCAACTTGGGTTCCTGTGAAATAGGAGGAGATGGTTTCTGTCCTCATTTTGGTCCTTTGAGTTCACATATTATAACTTAGTACTTTATTAGTTTAAAAAGATGAGAAGCCAGGCACCGATGGCTCAAACCTATAATCCTAGCTACTCAGGAGGCAGAGATCAGGAGGCTCTCTGTTGGAAGCCAGCCTTGGCAAATAGTTTGTGAGACCTTATCTGGAAAAAAAACCCGTCACAAAATAAAATAAAATAAAAAGGCTGTTGGAGTACTTCAAGGTATAGGCCCTAACAAAAACAAAAACAAAACAAAAAAAGGTATAGGCCTTGAGTTCAAACCTCAGTACCACAAAAAACAAAAAAAAATAACCCAGGTGTCCAATGGTGCAGCCACAGTACCTGACAGCACACTCTACCACTTGAGCCACCCACTGGACTAATAGTTCTTGAGACTCCATCTCAAAAATAACCACAGTAAGATGAGTTGGAGATGTGGCTCAAGTGGTAGAGTGCCTGCTTTGCAAGCATGAGGACCTGAGTTCAAATCCCAGTCCCACAGAAAAAGAAATTGGAGGCTGGGATGCCAAGATTTGTGCTTTTAGTTAATTTTTGGCCCAAATAAGAAGTCAGTTCTCAACAAAAGCAGTTTTTAAGCACCTGTTACAATACCAGTTATTTGCAAATCGGTCTATAGATTTAGTGTGTATCCAATCAAAATTTCAACAGTATATTATGTGGAACTTGCAAAACAAATCTAAAATTGATATGGATGTGCAGAGGACCAATAACAAGAAGGTGCTGAAGAAACAAAATACTAAGACTATTACAAAGCTATAATAATTAAGAAAGTGCTTTTGGCTTGAGATTAATGAAATAGAATAGAGAATTCAGAGAAAGAGACATGGATATATAAAAACCTAATATACAAAGAACGGGGAAAGAAGATACTCAGCTGTGATAGTTGCAAAAAATGAAAATAGATCACTGCCCCCCACCCAAAACTAAATTCTGGTGTGGACTCGGGATTTAAATGTGAAACACAAAACTTTGAACTCAGGGCTTGAAGCTTGCAAAGCAGTGCTCTACCACTTGAGCTATACCTCTAGTCCATTTTGCTCTAGTTATTTTTGGAGATCAGTTCTTTTGAACTGTTTGCCCAGACTGACCTTGAACCTTGATCCTCCTTATCTCACCCTCCCAAGTAGCTAGGATTATAGACATGAGCCACTAGGACCTGGCTAGGCAAATATCTTTATGACCAAAGTAAAGAGGTTTGGCAAATTCTTGGTAAACTCAATCACATTAAAATCAAACTACTCTGGTTTCTCTTTAGATCATATAAATCTTTCACCTTTTAAAATTAGGGTGTTCTATTTATCAGCATATCTAATAAAGAAAATGAAAAGAATGGCCATAAACTTGGAAAAGATACTTGCAACACTGTATTCACAAGGATTAGTACGAGAATGGGGCTGTTCAATAGAGCATTCTGCAATGATGAAAATGTTCTATACCATCCAATAGGCATGAGCTACATGTCGCTACTGAGCACTTAAAATATGGCTAGTGATGTTACCTGTAGGTGGTCTCAGAAGACCCTGGTCGAGAAGATCTTAGATCCTTACATCTTGGGAACAAAGAATTGGACAGAGAAACAGATTGCAAAGCAGTAGCAAAGTTTTATTTAAAGGGAAAGGAAAGCATAGGCAGGAGGACACACCAAAGGAAGAGTGCTGATCTCTTTGTTTAAAGGGTACTTTGTAAGTTGTAAGGGTCAACGGTGGGAAAAATCTGGGAGGTCTTTGCAGGAAGGACCAGAATAAATGACAGGTTTGATTGACAAGGTCTATGTAATGAGGCATTCTGCACACATGCTTATGCTGATTACAGGTTTTTGATTGTATGTATGATATGCAACCAGTATTCATAAGGTCTTAAGTAGAGGACTTTACCTGAGAGGACAGATTTGCCTTTACTGAGCATGGTCTGAAACAGCCAAGAGATTCCCTTATCTTTTTGGTGAATTTACAACTGTGAAGGAATTTACAATCTCAATCCTGACCTTAAAATGACCATTAAGAGGGGATGTCTGAGGATGATACCAGGCTGGGACAGTTTAGCGTGGGGTGACCTTTTGCTGAAGAGGTTCAATACCATGATGATTTTCTTTCCTTTACCTTTTACTAGCTTGCCTCAGTGAAATTCAGAAACTGAATTTTAAATTGCATTTAATTTTAATTAAGTTTAAATACCCACATATGGTTTGTGCCTACCATATTGGACATTGAAGATCTAGGAAGAACATAAAAGAGAAAATAAGATGGAAGAAACAAATTGGTGGGCCAGAGTAGTAATTAGGAATATACATATTGAATCCATGTTGGAATACTATTCACAACCTCCAGGTGGGCACAAATTAAAAATTCACAGTATCAAGTGTTGGGTAGGACGTGGAGCAACAGGAACACTCTCCCACTACTGGCAACAGTATAGATGGGTACAGCCCCTTTAGAAAAGAAAACTGAACATGTGCACACCCAGCTCCAGCCAGTCCTACTTCAGTCATAAGAGAAAGGTCCCAAACCAGGCTGGAGGCAGAACCTTTTTGGGTGATGTAATCCTTCCTCATAGAATACTTAAGCAAGTTCATGATAGACTGTAATCAAAGTAAGACTTTCTGAGAAACTAGATAGAAGACTTAACAGTTATCAGTGAGAATCTAAAGATCTTTAAGTAGGTATCTTTTTTGTATATAGTCTAAACTGTGATTAATAATTTTTTTCCCTTTTGTTTTTATTTATTTATTTATTTTTTGTGGTACTGGGGCTTGAGCTCAGCGCCTACACCTTGAGCCACTTCTACCAGTCCTTTTTGTGTATGTTTGTGGTTTTTTTTTTTTTTGCAGTAGTGGGGCTTGAATTCAAGGCCTTCACCTTGAGCCACTCTACCAGCCCTATTTTTGTGAAGGGTTTTTCGAGATAGGGTCTCATGACCTATTTGCTCAGGCTGGCTTCAAACCTCTAACCTCCTTATCCCTGCCTACTGAGAAGCTAGGATTACAGGCATGAGCCACCAGTGCCTGGCCATTTTTTCCCTCTTAAATGTTTCTAACAAGACAGAAATTTTTGGGTTGGTCAGAGGCCTTTGTTTTTACTGCAAGGCTATAATAATTTTGGCACATGCTTATAATTAAATTGACTGAAAAGATCTTTTAAACACTTCATATCCTAGAAAATCTATTGCACATGTGCATCAGGAGATATGAACAAGAATGCTTAGCTCAGAGGACTGAGGATGTAGCTCAGTGGTAGAACTTCCCAAGTTGCCAAGGCCCTGGGTTTGATCCCCAGTATAGCAAGAAAACAAAACAAGGAAATGCTAGGTCAGCATTGTGCAGAATAGCAAAAACTATAAATGTGCATTCTATGAACAGTGAAATGAACAGTTGTAGAATGTTCATATAAGAGAATGCTATGCAACAATGAACACATACCAACTCTAGCTATATACTTAACATGGATGAATCACAAAAGACAAGTTCTCAGAAGAATGCATGCAGTATAGGTAACTGGTATAGAGTTCAAAAACAGACAAGAGTACTAGGGGCTTGCAATGCAGCTGAGTGGTAGAGCGCTTGCATATGTAAGGCCTTGGCTGAATCCTCAGCGCCAAAAAACAAGACAGAGACAAGACTAAATAGCATTATTTAGATATAATTCAATCCTTACAATCTTTGTATGTATAAAGATTAGTGCAAAGGTTAGTATGGTGATTTACCTCTTGGGTAGGGAGAGGATGCCTAGGAACATCAGAGAAATTGCTAAAGCTCTATTCTTTTTTTTGGTGGTACTGGAGTTTGAACTCAGGGCCTTCACCTTGAGCCACTCCACTAGCCCTATTTTTGTGATGGGGTTTTTTTTTTTTTTTTTTGAGATGGGGTCTCTTAAACTATTTGCCCAGGCTGTCTTCAGACCTTAATCCTCTGCATCCTGAGTAGTTAGGATTATAGACATGAGCCACAAGTGCCCTAAAGCTGTATTCTTTAATTTGGTCAGACATCCTATTATTATTTGAACTCTATGAATGCATTATATAAAATAGTATAGCAAGATTTTTTTTTTCTGGTTTTGAACTCGGGAACAGGTTCTCTGACACTGAGCCACACCCCCAGTTCATACAAGAATTTTTTTGTTGTTGTTTGTTTTTTTTGGTGGTACTGAGGTTTGAACTTAGGGCTTCATACTTGCTAGTCAGGCACTCTACCACTTGAGCCATTCCACCAGCCCCATACAAGAATTTTTGAAGAAATCACCCTTGTAATCCCTGCATGGTGGTACATGCCTGTAATCCTAGCACTCAGGAACTGAGGCAGGAGGATCATGAGTTTGAGGCCAGCCTGGGCTACATGAAGAGACCCTCCCCTCCCCCAATCACTTTTGCTGCTATGATGGAGTAGATTGAGAAATGAGGGGGCAGAGAAGGGATTCTGGTGAATCTAGTGACTATGGGAAGAAGTTCAGGTCATCTGAGATAATTTTCCATCCTTGTCAGGAGCACTGCCATTTGCCAGATGTGTGTCCATGAGCGAGTTTTTTTTTTTTTTATCTCATCCTCAGTTTTCTGATCAGGAAAACTATGGACACAATAGAGCCTGCCTTGGAGTAGCAATACTTATCTCTGACAAAGTAGACTTCAAACCTACATTGAACAAACGAGATAAAGAAGGACATTCCATACTAATAAAAGGGGAAATAGACCAAAAGGAAATAATTATCAACCTACATGCACCCAATGTCAACGCACCCAATTTCATCAAACATACCCTGAAAGACCTAAAAGCATATATTAACTCCAACACAGTGGTTGTGGGAGACTTTAACACCCCATTATCATTAATAGGTAGGTCATCCAAACAAAAAATCAATAAAGAAATCCTAGATCTAAAATATACAATAGATCAAATGGACCTACTTGATGTCTACAGAACATTTCATCCAACTTCTACACAATATACATTCTTCTCAGCAGCCCATGGAACCTTCTCCAAAATAGATCATATCCTAGGGCACAAAGCAAGCCTCAGCAATATAAGAAAATAGAAATTATACTGTGCATACTATCTGATCACAATGCAGTAAAACTAGAACTCAACAACAAAAGTAAAGACAAAAGACATGCAAACAGCTAGAAACTGAATAACTCATTACTTAATGAACAATGGGTCATTGATGAAATAAAAGAGGAAATTAAAAAGTTCCTGGAAGTCAATGAAAATGAAAACACAACCTACCGGAACCTATGGGACACAGCAAAGGCAGTCCTGAGAGGAAAGCTTATAGCCATGAGTGCATATATTAAAAAGACTGAAAGATCCCAAATCAATGACCTAATGATACATCTCAAACTCCTAGAAAAATAAGAACAAGCAAATCCCAAAACAAATAGGAGAGAAATAATAAAAATAAGAGCTGAAATCAATGAAATAGAAACCAAAAAAACCATACAAAGAATTAATGAAACAAAAAGTTGGTTCTTTGAAAAAATTAACAAGATTGATAGACCACTGGCAAACTTGACTAAAATGAGGAGAGAAAAAACCCAAATTAGGAGAATCAGTAATGCAAAAGGGGAGATAACAACAAACACCATGAAAGTCCAAGAAATCATCAGACTACTTTGAGAACCTATATTCAAATAAATTTGAAAATCTTAACGCAATGGATAGATTTCTAGATACATATGATCATACAAAACTGAACCAAGAGGAAATTAATCACCTGAATAGATCTATAACACAAAATGAAATTGAAGCAGCAATCAAGAGTCTCCCCAAAAAGAAAAGTCCAGGACCTGATGGATTCTCTGCTGAATTCTATCAGACCTTTAAAGAAGAACTGATACTAACCCTCCTTAAACTGTTCCACGAAATAGAAAGGGAAGGAAAACTGCCGAACACATTTGATGAAGCAAGTATTACACTTATCCCAAAACCAGGCAAAGACATCTCCAAAAAGGAGAACTATAGGCCAATCTCCTTAATGAACATTGATGCAAAAATCCTCAACAAAATAATGGCGAACCGAATTCAACAACACATCAAAAAGATTATTCACCACGACCAAGTAGGCTTCATCCCAGTAATGCAGGGGTAGTTCAACATATGAAAATCAATAAACGTAATAAACCACATTAACAGAAGCAAAGACAAAAACCACTTGATCATCTCAATAGATGCAGAAAAAGCCGTTGATAAGATCCAACACCATTTCACAATAAAAGCTCTAAGAAAACTAGGAATAGAAGGAAAGTACCTCAACATTATAAAAGCTATATATGACAAACCTACAGCCAGCATTATACTTAACAGAGAAAAACTGAAACCATTCTCTCTAAAATCAGGAACCAGACAAGGATGCCCACTATCTCCACTCCTATTCAACATAGTACTGGAATTCCTAGCCAGAGCAATTAGGCAAGAAGAAGGAATAAAAGGAATACAAATAGGTAAAGAAACTGTCAAAATATCCCTATTTGCAGACGACATGATCCTATACCTTAAAGACCCAAAAAACTCTACTCAGAAGCTTCTAGACATCATCAATACCTACAGCAAGGTAGCAGGATATAAAATCAACATAGAAAAATCATTAGCATTTCTATACACTAATAATGAACAAACTGAAAAAGAATGAAAACAATTCCATTTACAATAGTCTCAAAAAAAAATCAAATACCTAGGTGTAAACCTAAGAAAAGATGTGAAAGACCTCTACAAGGAAAACTATAAACTTCTGAAGAAAGAGACTGAGGAAGACTATAGAAAGTGGAGAGATCTCCCATGCTCATGGATAGGTAGAATCAACATAGTAAAAATGTCTATACTCCCAAAAGTAATCTACATGTTTAATGCAATTCCCATCAAAATTCCAATGACATTCATTAAAGAGATTGAAAAATCTACTGTTAAATTTATATGGAAACACAAGAGACCACGAATAGCCAAGGCAATACTCAGTCAAAAGAACAATGCAGGAGGTATCACAATACCTGACTTCAAACTATATTACAAAGCAATAACAATAAAAACAGCATGGTACTGGCACAAAAACAGACATGAAGACCAGTGGAACAGAACAGAGGACCCAGATATGAAGCCACACAACTATAACCAACTTATCTTTGACAAAGGCACTAAAAATATACGATGGAGAAATAGCAGCCTCTTCAACAAAAACTGCTGGGAAAACTGGTTAGCAGTCTGCAAAACACTGAAACTAGATCCATGTATATCAACCTATACCAATATTAACTCAAAATGGATCAAGGATCTTAATATCAGACCACAAACTCTAAAGTTGATACAGGAAAGAGTAGGAAATACTCTGGAGTTAGTAGGTATAGGTAAGAACTTTCTCAACAGAGCCCCAGCAGCACAGCAACTAAGAGATAGCATAGATAAATGGGACCTCATAAAACTAAAAAGCTTCTGCTCAACAAAAGAAATGGTCTCTAAACTGAAGAGACCACCTTCAGAGTGGGAGAAAATATTTGCCAGCTACACATCAAAGGATTGATAACCAGAACATATAGGGAACTTAAAAAACTAAATTCTCCCAAAACTAATGAACCAATAAAGAAATGGGCAAGTGAACTAAACAGAACTTTCTCAAAAGAAGAAATTCAAATGGCCAAAAAACACATGAAAAATGCTCACCATCTCTAGCAATAAAGGAAATGCAAATTAAAACCACACTAAGATTCCACCTCACCCCTGTTAGAATAGCCATCATCAGCAACACCACTCTTGGGGATATACCGAAAAGACTGTGACACAGGTTACTCCAGAGGCACCTGCACACCCATGTTTATTGCAGCACTATTCACAATAGCCAAGTTATGGAAACAGCCAAGATGCCCCACTACTGACGAATGGATCAAGAAAATGTGGTATCTATACACAGTGGAATTTTATGAAGAAGAATGAACTGTTATCATTCGCTGGTAAATGGATGGAATTGGAGAACATCATTCTGAGTGAGGTTAGCCTGGCCTAAAAGATCAAAAATCGTATGTTCTCCCTCATATGCGGACATTAGATCAAGGGCAAACACAACAAGGACTTTGAGCACATGATAAAAGTGAGCGCACACAAGGGAGATGTGAGGATAGGTAAGACACCTAAAAAATTAGCTAGCATTTGTTGCCCTTGACGCAGAGAAACTAAAGCAGATACCTTAAAAGCAACTGAGGCCAATAGGAAAAGGGGACCAGGAACTAGAGAAAAGGTGAGATCAAAAAGAATTAACCTAGAAGGTAACACACACGCACAGGAAATTAATATGAGTCAACTCCCTGTATAGCTATCCTTATCTCAACTAGCAAAAACCCTTGTTCCTTCCTATTATTGCTTATACTCTCTCTACAACAAAATTAGAGATAAGGGCAAAATAGTTTCTGCCGGGCATCGAGGGGATGGGGGGGAGAGGGAGGGGGCGGAGTGGGTGGTAAGGGAGGGGGTGGGGGCAGGGGGGAGAAATGACCCAAGCATTGTATGCACATATGAATAATAAAACAATAAAAATTAAAAAAAATAGTGCCTGCTTGTGAGAAGTATTAGGCAAGGCATTCAAAGTGCTTCTTAGCACAGTGCCTGGGGCTTAATAAGCATGCAGGACCACCTCTTATGGCTGTCTTGTTCACTCAGATTAACCCAACTTTAGTCAGGCTTCAAATATTTCTCTTAGGCGCATCTGTGCACATATTTTTAAATTAAATTTTAGCTGAAGAATCCTGATAAATCAGTTTATCCAGACCCCCTTATACTTTATATCTGATCACCCTTGATATCTGATCAAGTTCCTCATCCTCCACCATTCCCCAGGTGTTGTTTGGTTATGTAACTGGGAGTTCTAGGCCAGAGGTCCAACTCTAGGGGTTTCACATGTCAGTTCTGGCTACTTGTCCCAATACACTCACTAAAGGGATGAGTAGTGATGAAAGGCAAGGAAAGTAGATTTATTAGTGGCATGGACACACTGCAGGATTAGATAAGGTCAGCATCTCAGTACATCTTTGCACTTGCAGTCCTAAAGCTACAGATATAAGCTTTAGGTTTAAGCAGAGGAAGAACTGCGGCGGGTGAAAAAGGTATGCGTAATTATTAAACAGTCCTGGTCACAGGTTCGGTCTGGTGGTCAGAGGTGTGGCTGATTATCATCTCAGGATTGGTCAGGCCTGACCTAGTCTAGGTAAGAAAGTCATTGGTTAGTTGGGGGGGGCAGTTTCACTTTTGTCACGAGGTATTATTGATCAGTCTTACCTTCCTGGATTCCAAGGTGACTATAGGGTTACTGCTCAGAACAAACATGGAGGCAGGGAGGCTAAAGTTTCTATGTTGCTTCCTGTTAACTTGTGGGTTTTTTTTTTTTTTTTTTTTTTTCAGCAAGAGCAGTTTCTAAGTACCTGTTTATAATCATTGTGACTTGGCTTTAGTCAGAAGCTCTCTAACACCCAATGTTTCCTCTTAGTAATTTTCCATCTATTGACCCCTGCTCTGCTCTTTTGATTATAAATTCCCACTTGTCCAGGCTGTATTTGTTTGTTTGTTTGTTTGTTTGTTTTGGGAGGTACTGGGGTTTGAACTCAAGGCCTTATACTTTGCTAGGTAGATACTCTATCACTTGAGCCACTTTGCCAGCCCCAAGCTGTATTTGTATTTAGAGTTGAGCCCAATTTCCATCTCTCACTGCAAGACCGAATTTGCAGTTGTCCTTATCCCTGTACTGGTGGTCCTGAAAAAAAAAATCATGTTTACTATGCTTTAAAAAGTGTCAGTGAGTATTTTTTAACAGCATCAGTCAGCTTGCCAAGTCCTGTATCTGTTAAGTTGAAACTTCCCAGAAGAGATGTCTGTTTCTAATTGGCACAAAGGTTAGAGATGCCCTGCAAAACTCAGAAAATAACATTTGCCACAAGCAGTTTGATAGGAGGAATATAAGTATTGAGATAAATAATATCATTAAGGAAAGAAATGAGGCCTATCATATGAGCTGAGAAATTTGAGTGCTGTGGTTGAGAGAGGACAGCCTGGCCAGTCCACCCAATCCCCATGTTAGATTGTTTTCCCCCCATGCATGGGTGTGGGGGGGTACCTCTCAAGCTTGAGGGTACAAAATGGTGCTGCTTAACAGTATTAACTGCTAGTCACTGCGCCTGTCTCGTTCATATGACACAGGCCTCCCGCCCCCTTGTGGCCATTGTGGATTCTACAGACTCCCAAGAGCTAAATAACACTTGTGTCTGAGTGAGCCTACCAGATACTCCCCATCTCAAGCACAGACAAAATTGTATCTGAAAAGCACACTTGCCTATAAGGGTACTGTTATCTCTTGTATGTCTGTGTTCTTACAATCCCGTTATCCATGGGAACTTACAGAGCAGCACTTTAGAGGAGAGGAAAAAACACTAGCCTATTTCAGATTCCCTTTTCCTAAAATCCTGTACAGATTTGCCAGGGCTTTTTGTTTGTGCTTTCAGAGTTGAGTGTGGCTTAGTTCTCCTTCTGTGAGCACATCACATGTTGGATCTATTTCCTATGTCTTGAGTCACCAAAGGCCTTATTATGTTGGTTTTAGGATCTTAGGCTAAAACCCAAAATGCTCACTTGAATTTTTTTTATAATTTTTTTTTTTTTTTGGTACTGGGGCTTGAATTCAGGACCCTCACCTTGAGCCACTCCACCAATCCTATTTTTTGTGAATGGTTTTTCGAGATAGGGTCTCTCAGACTATTTGCCTGGGCTGGCTTCGAATTGCGATCCTCCTGATCTGCCTCCTGAGTAGCTAGGATTACAGGTGTGAGCCACCGGTGCCCGGGATTCATAGTGACAATTTTGATCAGAGTTACATTGCACATTATTTACATTGCCCCCATCGTCTCTCCCCCTCAACCCCCTTTCTACCCCACTTAAAGCAAGTGTGAGAGGTTTCTTAGTTCTGTTTCATTTAGGTATATGAAGTCCATTTACCATCACCTTTGTCTCCTTCATTCACCCTCCCCTCTCCCTAAACTTTTTAAAAATTATAAGATACAGTATACATAAATTTACCATTTAAAGCATTTTACTTTATTTTTGGTGGTACTGGGGTTTGAACTTAGGGCTTTGTACTTAGCAAGGCAGGTGCTCTACTTGAGCCACACCTCCAGCCCGTCTCCCTCTGATTATTTTCTCACTTTTTGCCCTGGCTGACCGGGATCATGATCCTTCTATTTTATACTTCCCAACATTGCTTGGATGACAAGGTCCAGCTATTGATTGTGATGGGGTCTCTTTAATTGTTTGCCACGGGTGGCCTTGAACTGTGATATGTGGGATCTCTGCCTCTGTAGTAGCTAGGATTACAAGTGTGAGCCACTGGCCTTTTTATTTTTGAGACAGGGTCTTGCTTTAGACCAAGCTGATCTCAATCTTTCCATCCTCCTGTCTCAGCTTCCTGAGTGCTAAGATTACAGGTGTATACCACCATGCCTGGCTCTCCATTTAACCATTTTAAGTGTACATTTCAGTATTATTAAGTATGTTTACATCATTGTATAACCATTCTACCATCCTTCTCTAGATTTTTTTTCCTCTTTTTTTCAACTGAAACTCTGTACCTGTAAGCATCAACTGCACATTCCATACCCCCACACAGTCTCTGGTAACTACCATTTGACTTTTTACCACAAGCCACCAAAGTCTGGCATAAATGGGCTCTTGTATTATGAATCTGCTGCCATATTAAGTGTCCACTATGTGTAAATTATAAATAATTCTTTATTTTTTTCACTTGTGCTTTAAAATCCAGGACAAAGTTATGATAAAATATATATATAATTTACCACTTTAACCCCCTTTTTTTTTTGGTGGTGGTACTTGGGTTTGAACTCAGGGCCTCATGCTTGCTAGGCAGGCACTCTACAACTTGAGTCACTCTACCAGACCACTTTAACTTTTTTTTGTGTGTGTGGAACTGGAGTTTGAACTCAGGGCCTTCACCTTAAGCTACTTCACCAGCTCTATTTTTTTGTGAATTTTTTTTACAGATAGGGTCTCTTGAACTATTTGCCGGGATGAATTCGAATTGCGATCCTCCTGATCTCTGCCTCCTGAGTAGCTAGATTACAGGTGTGAGCCACAGATACCTGGTGTGTCATCCAGTGTCATAAGGACATTTCCCATGTTGTGAACCATTAGCCATTTCCAGAACTTTTCCATCATCCCTAACAGACATTCTGAACCCATTAAATAACAACTCCCCATTCCCTTCCTCTCCAGCCCCTAGGAGCCTCTATTCTACTTTCTGTTTCTATGAATTTGAATCCAGGTAGCATGTAATGTCATTTGTGAGAGCGAACATTGTTCATGTTAGACTGGCAACAGAATGGGATAGGTTTCCCATTGTCTGCACAGCATACTTTTGTTCAGAAAACAGCTCATGTTAAATAGAAGTTATGACTTAGCAAGACTCATGGATGCTACTAAAAGGGCACAGTAACCAGACATGATGCAAAGATTTTCCAAAGGGCCCAAGAAAGCATGGAAAACCCTGTGCTGAGTCTTTGAGTTCATTCTGTTTCTGTGATTATGTTTTCTTTCTCATTTCTAATGTATAAATACTTTTTTGTTTTATCTTTTGAGACAGGGTCTCATAGCTGTGATGGCATTGAACTTTTGATCCTTCTGCCTGTGCCTCCTTAGTGCACTACCACACTCAGCTGTACATTTTGTTTTCTGTTTTCTTTTCCTCCTACTTCTCCTTTTCCTCCTCCTCCCTCCCTCCCTTCCCCCGCCTCCTTTTTTTCTTTTTTCTTTTTTGAGACAGTTTCACTATAACCCAGGCTGCCTGGAACTCACTATGTAGTTCAGACTGACCTTGAACTCTTGATCCTCCTGCTTCAGTCTCTTGAGTACTGGGATTAAAGGCAGCGTCTGTTTCCCTTTTTATCAACATTGGCAGGTTTTCATCTTGTTGATACTGGGACAGCAGTAATTTTAAAAAAAAGATATATACATCCTGGCAAAATGCCTTCATGAGTAAAGGGAGAAATGTGCAAGTTTTTACATTGAAAGAGGAAGCTATTTTTAAAAAGGAAAGCCAATAAAATTAATATGAGAATTATCATTTTCTGAACTAAAAACTAAAAGATAGTGGAATAATATCTATTAACTGAAGAGAGAATCTGTGAGTTAAGAATTCTATTCCCATGGCTGGTGTGGCTCAAGTAGTAGAGTGCCTGCTTAGTAAGTACAAGGTTCTAAGTTCAAACCCCAGTACTGCCAGGAGAAAAAAAAAAGAAAGGAATTCTATTTCCAGACAAAATGTCATTATCTTTGGAGAGTAGGGCAAGAAAGGAAAACAACTTTAGACATCAAGTGCTCAGAATATCTATCAAACCATGTATGCTATGTGAGGAAAATACTCAATTTTCTAATCCATTGATAATTATATTAGAAAAGTAATTTCTATATTGGGTAGATGATCACAGTACTTTTGAACAATTAATCTTGTAATGCATATAGTAGTCAGATATAAATGGATGGCTTAATCCTTCATCAAACATTAAAAGAACAAAGCTCGGGCTGGTGGAGTGGCTCAAGTGGTAGAGTGCCTGCTTAGCAAGCATAAAGCCATGAGTTCAAACTCCAGTGCCACAAAAACAAAACAAAACCAAAAGAACAAAGCTCAGAAGCCAACAGTATGTTATGATATTAATGAGATAAGAAGTACATAGTGTAAGGGTTCAGGAAGGAGTCTTCAAATAGGAAGTATATTAAGAGATTGGGCGTGGGGTTAATGGGAAAGTGAGGAAGAGGATTCTCAATTTCTGTAATTGTCTTCTGGGTGAAAGGGTAGGATGTGATCAGGTAAAATGTTTTAGGAAACACATTTATTTTCTAGAGGTGCTGGGGATCCAACCCAAGGCCTTGCACATGCTAAGCAAGTGCAATACTACTGAGTTATATCTTCAGCAGGAAATATGTTCATTGATTAGTCTTGTAATATTAACTAGAGGAATGCAGGGTAATACTAATCATAAATACTAATGCAGCAACATTGTAGAGACAAATGGGTAGAACTTCCAAATCAACAGGAATGCAAAAAAGGAAGGAAGAAAGACTTCCATGCCAATATAAAGAAAAAGAAGCCAGGTGCCATGGCTCATGCCTGTAGTATTCTAGATCCTCAGGAAGCAGAGATCAGGAGGATCGAGGTTTGAAGTCAGCCTGGGTATATAGTTCGAAAGACCCTATCTCAAAAAAAAAAAAAAATCCATCACAAAAAAGGGTTGGTTGGTGGAGTGGCTCAAGGTGTAGTTTGAACCCCAATGCTGGAAAAAAAAAAAAAAAAGGCAGGAGGATGGAAAATTTGAGGCCAGGCTGGGCTACATAGTGAATTCCAGGCCACTTTGAGCTACATGGTAAGATCCTGTCTCAAAAAACAAAAAATATGACAAGTGCTGGTTTGGCAGCCCATGCACTAAAATTGGAATGCTCAGAGAAGATCAGCACAGCCCCTGTGCAGGGGTGATGTGCAAATCTGTGAAATATTCTACACTTAAAAAAATCAAAAGGATGTAAAATAAACATAATGGGTGAATAAAGCACAAGATTCCAGTTTAATAATAATTGCAAAAGAGCTCAATTCTATTTTTAAAACAGATGTAGACTGAGTTTTTAGAAGTTCACCTGTGATTTGCATTTAAAAGTGTTAAAGAAGGGTTGGAAATAAAGGGAGGGCTGGAGGTAGATATAGATCATACAATGGAAACAAAAAGAAAGCAGAAATGGGAAGTTGTTGTAGTTGAAATCAAGGCCAGACATATTAAAAAGTGCAACATGGCCATTATTTAATTAAAAAGAGGTTTAACTGTATATGTATATATAATACAAAACAATAAACATTTTCCATGGTTGTGATTGAAATTCACAATTATAATTTATGAAGAAACTGTAAGACTCATAGATGTGTATGCACAAAACATGGCCAAACACTCATTTTCAGACTTTAATAAATTAGGTAAAATAGCTGGGCGCCAGTGGCTTACATCTGTAATCCTAGCTGCTCAGGAGGCAGAGATCAGGAGGATTGCAGTTCAAAGCCAGCCCTGGGCAAATAGTTCATGAGACCATATCTCAAAAAAATCCTTCACAAAAAAGGGCTGGCTCAAGGTATAGGCCCTCAGTTCAAGCCCCAGTATAGGGAAAAAAAATTAGGCAAAATAAAAGCAAATCAAAGGAATTAAAAAATACAGTTTACAGGTTTGCTTTAGCACAGGAAAGCCTTTTTTATTCTTTCCTTTTCTTTTTTTTGGTAGTACTGGGGTTTAAACTCAGGACTTTCTGCTTGCTAGGCAGGTGCTCTACCATTTGAGCCACACCCCAGACCTAAATTCCTTTTTTTAAGAGATGTTGCTCAGGCTGGCCTTGAACACCTGAACTCAAGAAATCCTCCTGTCCCAGCCTCAGGAGTAGCTGGGACTATAGGCATATACTGCCATGCCCAGCTGAGAATTTTCTAATCTACTTGCAATATATGCTCTCAATATCAATAGAAATATAGCTGGCTATAAGAAAAATAATAGATTACAAAAAAGATTTTATAATGCAGAAGCTTTCTATCCCAATAAAATAGAAATCAACTATAAGAAAATTTTAACTTTGCTTGGAAATCAAGAAATATTGTGACACTTGGATCCAAAAGAAAATCAGAAGGCTGAGTGTACCACTTATAATAGCAAAACATCAAATACTTAGGAATAAATTTAACAAAAGATGTATTGCATTTATTATAAAATATTGCTGAGAAAAATAAGACTTGATAGATGAAAAGATTTAACATTTATGAATCAGAAGACTCATTTTTGCCGTCTTCTCCATGTTAATCTAGATTCAACACAACTTCAGCTCAAAATTTCAGCATGCTATTTATTCATTTAATATGATACTGAGGTTTGAACTCAGGGCCTGTGCTTGGTAGGCAGGCACTCTACAGCTTGAGCCATGCCTCTAGCCTGTGCTTTTTTTTTTTTATGGGAGAATACAAAAATGCTGGGGTCTTATAAAAATACCCACAAACTGGAAACACTCCAAATGTCCTTTAACCATATAAAGAATAGATTAAATGTGGTATATTCAAATAATAGAATACTACACAGAAATGAATATTAATGAACCACAGATACATGCAATAACATTGATGACTCTCACAGACATTTGGAGTAAAAGAAGTCAGATACAAAGAGCACATATCTTATGAATGATTTATATGAAGATTGCAATGAGCCCAAACAATGTCATGGTGGTGACATGAGCAATGGCTATCCTTGGGGAGGACTGACCGGGGAAGAGGACAAAGGAATCTTCTAAGATACTGGAAGTATTCTGTAGCTGGAACTAGATGGTAGTGATGAAGGTGTATATATATGTAGACCCAGTTCAGTGTATGTAGAGTAGAAAACAGGAATTAGGCTTTTCAGTACATTATTCCATAGAGAGCCTGCCTTGCAAACTCAAAGTCCTGACTTCAAATGCCAGTCTGGCTAAAAACAAAAAAGCAGAAACAAATCCTAAAACATTATTCCATTTAGTTGGTTGAGGTAGAGACTGGAGAAAACAATAACTGTATTGCAAATCCAAAACTCAAGAAGGTGATTAAAAAGGCATGTGCCTGGAACAGTGCCTGGAAATGAACTTGATTCAATCATGGAGTTTCTAAAATAAGATGAACAATATCGGATGGTTTAACTCTAGCAAAAGAATGAAAAAAGAATGATGTTAAGACTACTGGAGGGCCAGGTGCCAGTGGCTCATGCCTATAATCCTAGCTACTCAGGAGGCAGAGATCTGGAGGATCGTGGTTCTAGGTCAGCTGGGGAAATTTAGACCCTATCTCAAAAAAAAAAAAGCCATCACAAAAAAAGGGCTGGTGGAGTGGCTCAAGGTGTAGGACCTGAGTTCAAGCTCCCCCACACCAAAAAAAAAAAAAAAAAACAAACAAGTGGAGGAAATGAGGGATTTTTGTAGAAGCATGGTAGATATTATGGTCTATCCCAACAGGCTTTTTTGGTAGAAATTAAGAACTGATTTTATATTCCATATGGAAATGCACACAACTTAGAAGGGCTAAGACAACCTTTTTTGGGAGGGAGGGGTACTGGAGTTAAACTCAGGCCCTTGTACTTGCTAGGCAGGCCGGCGTTCTACCACTTGACCCCACTTTCCCAGACTTGAGCCAAGACAATCTTGAAGAAAAACAAATCTGGGAGACTTTATCTGACTTCAGAACTAAGAAATTAAGCTAAGTAGTTAGAGTGGTACTGGTATATGGGCAGGTAAGTATGTTAGTGGAACAGAATTGAAAGTTGAGACATAGACCCGAAGGTGAAAATGCAGTTCAGTGGAGGGAAGAAAAAGTGTTCAGTAAACAGAAGAAGCAACTGAACATATGAGGGGAAAATGAAGCTGGCCTCTGTCTCACACTATATGCAAAAATTAATTTGAGGTGGATAATACATTTTTCTAAGTAGGAGAGCTAAAACTGTAAAACATCTAGAAGAAAATATTCATGAACTTTGGGGTAGGCAAAGATTTTTTCCATGTGACAAAATAATTCTCAAATTGAACTTCATTAAAATAAAAAATTTCAGCTGGGCACTGGTGGCTCACGCCTGTAATCCTAGCTATTCAGGAGGTTCGAAGCCAGCCTGGGAAATAGTTCATGAAACCCGATATTGAAAAAACACCCCCCAAAAAGGGCTGGTGGCTCAAGGTGTAGGCCCTGAGTTCAAACCCCATTACTGCAAAAATAAATAATAGGTAAAAAATTTCCAATCATTAAAAGACAATACCAAAGAAAAGGAGGGCTGGATGTCGTGGTTCTTGCCTGTAATCCCAGCTAATTGGGAGGAGGTGATTGGGAGGATTGAGGTTCTAGGCCAGCCCTGGCAAAAAGTTAGCAAGACCCCATTTCAATAAGTTGGGCATTGTGGCACACACCTGTCAACCCACCTATGCGGGAGGCATAAGTGGGAGGCTCGTGGTCAAGGCTGGTCAGACAAACCCTTCCTGAAAAACAACTAATAAAAAAAGGGCTGGAAGCATGGTTCTAGTGGTACAGTGCTGGTCTAACAAGTGTGAGGCCCTGAATCCAAACTCCAGTACTGTGAAAAAAAAAAAAAAAAGGAAAGAGCAGACAGAGAGAGAGAGAGAGATCCAGAGGGAGTCCTACTGGAAAATACATTTCTCAATATAAATGTCTGGCAAAGATCTGGTCTTAGGACATTAATAACCACACATCAAACAACCTAATTTATAAAATGGACTCTAAGAGGAATGCTTGTAAACAGGCACTTCACAGAAGATAGCCTACTGATCAGCAAACATCTGAAAAGGTGACAAAAAAATACAAATCAATACTAGGAGATATCACAATACACCCACCAGAAAAGCTAAACTTCAAGTCTGACAATACCAAGTGTTGTGAATGTGGAGCAACTGCAATCCTCACATTGTGCTGGTGGAGTACAAAATGGTACAGCACGTTTGGAAAACTTGAGTAGAACTTACAAAAACAGTGCTGGACCAAGTGTGGTGGCAATGTGTCTATAATCCCAAACCTGAACTGGGGAGGCTGAGGCAGGATGAAGGTGAATTCCAACCCAGCCTAGACTCCATAGGGAGACCCTGTCTCAAGCAAACACAAAAAACATGCCGCTAGGCTGGGGGGAGTGGGTCAGGCAGCACAGCACCTGCCTAGCAAGCACAGGGCCTGAGTTCAAACCCCAGTAATGCAAAATACAAAACAAAAACCAAACAAAATCACCAAAACAAAAACCCACTGCTCACCTAAGACCCAGAAATTCCACTATGTATATTCTCAAAAGAAGAGTACACAAAAAGACTTGTACACAAATGTCCATGTAAATAGCAGTTTTACCCATTATTTCCACAAATTGGAAACTACCCAGATACCCACTAACAGAATAAACTTTTTGTTTTTCCTGGCCCTGGGGTTTGGACTCAGGGTCTACACCTTGAGCCACTCCACCAGCCCTTTTCTTGTGAGGGGTTTTTTCAAGACAGGGTCTCTCCAGCGATTTGCCCAGACGGACTTCAAGCCGAGATCCTCCTGATCTTTGCCTCCTGAGTAGCTAGGACTACAGGTGTGGGCCACCAGCACCTGGCTGAGAACAAAGTTTGACATACTAGTGAATAAAATACTACACGTCAATGAAAAGATATATACAAATGGATGATTTTCAAAAATATCGTGTTGAGTGGAGATGCTAGACATAACAGTACATGCTGTTTTGAAATAACATTCAAAAACAGG
Organism: Castor canadensis; assembly: GCF_047511655.1. NCBI lineage: Eukaryota > Metazoa > Chordata > Mammalia > Rodentia > Castoridae > Castor > Castor canadensis. The sequence continues at coordinate 52,458,425 of NC_133396.1, read as the reverse complement.
CAAAAATACTGCTACCTAAAATCCTTGGGTCACTCCCCAGAGGAGAGGCAACAAGACACACACACTTTTTTTTTTTTATTGTCTTTTTCCTCCCACCGTTGGTTTTGGCCTATGCTACACTTCAGATTTCTATTTTGTGTTGAACTTGCTGCTTTTTTTCTTATTGAAAAGATGACATTAGCTGGACATCGGTGGCTCACGCTTGTAATCCTAGCTACTCAGGAGGCGGAGATCAGGAGGATTGTGGTTCACAGTTAGCCTGGACAAATAGTTCTCGAGATGCCATCTCAAAAAAAACTCATCATAAGCCAGGTGCCTGTTCAAGCACCATCCAATTCAAGCACCAGAATCATAAAAAAAAAAAGGATGTGATGGAAATACTGTTTCTGAATTGGTGGTGGTTACATAAGCTGTACATTTACCATATGTGTACATTGCTATAGGTAAGGTATGACTCCAGTAAAGAAAATGGGAAGAATTTATGGATTATCTAGAAAATTTTAAAATCACTATGAAAAACAGTAAAATGGATGCAGCTAAAGCTATACTCAGAGGAAAATTTATAGTCAATATTTTCATTATAGCAAAAGTGATGATAAATGGACTCTATTTAATTCAATAAATGATTAAAGATAAAGTGAAGCCAGGTGTGGTGGTTCAACCCTGCAATCCCAGCACTCGGGAGACTGAGGCACCAGGATTGTGGGATATGTAGATTGTCAAAACAAAACAAAAAAAAAGGTTAAAAACGATAAAATGAACAAAACTAAGGAATTAAGAAGAAAGTTGAAGGTAAAGAAAATGAAAGAAAACACGATTTCTTTGATGATACGAATAAAATAGAGCAACTCTGGTTCAGAGAGTATTTGGGTTCCACCAGTGGTTCTCGTGTATTTTGCTTTTCAACTTCGGTGCCATGTTCTTTACGGCCATGAGGATGGAATTTGATCAGGAATCCATTCATTTTTTAAAACCGAAATCTGTTGACCACGGAGATCCTAAAGACACTTTTATAATGCGACAGAAAAGACCAGTTTAAGAACTGTGATTTCTCCTGCCCTTTCTGCCGCAGGTAGCAGGTGCCGGGCGGTCTACACCCGCCAGCTCGCCAGGGAAAGGATGGCTTCTACCCATAGGTAGTGTCTCCATTTTGGACATGAGGTTACCCAGGGGTGCCGGCCGAGATGTAGCTGTGAACTCGTGCCTGACCCAGGTCTCCCCAGGTCAGGAAGAGAGGATGAAGGTAGCGAGGCGATTAAATGGGCTCCGGTTGGGAGTGCGCGCGCAGGTCCCGTTAGAACTGCGGAACCGAGCCGGCAGGTGCAGGTGCAGGTGCAGGTGACGCAAGGGGCGGGTGGGCGGGCGTTGGGCCGCCAGGTACCGCTGGAGGGCAGGCGGGGCCGGGGCAGTTCGGCGCAGCACTCCCTCTGCTTGCAGAAAACCGGGCGGCGGGAGCGCGCGCGAGCGGCGGAGGCGCGCGGCGCTGCGAGGCCTGCGCACCAGGCTGCTGGAGCCATGCGGCGGGCAAGGAGCGTTGTGGCCACCAAGCAGCGCGGGCAGAGGCGATCGGGGGCTTCCACGGCCCCCGTGGCCGCCGCTTCTGCTTCGGACAACAGCCGCGCACGGCGCTCCAGCAGCAGGGCCGGGGGTAGGAGCCGGGCGGCGAGCAGACCGCCGTCGGCGAAGCGGCGGCCGAAACTGTCGCCGCCGCGGGCCCAGGAGGCGGGCCCCGAGGAGCCGCCGGCGGCGGAGTTGGCCCTACTCCCGCCGCCGCCGCCCCCGACCCCGGCGACCCCGACGTCCTCAGTGTCCACGCTGGACCTGGGCGAGCAGCGGGAGCGCTGGGAGACGTTCCAGAAACGGCAGAGGCTTAACTTCGAGGGCGCAGCCAAGCTCCTGCTGGATACCTAGTGAGTGCGGCCGGGCCACCGGATCGCCCCTGCGCCGAGCCGGGCTCTCGGCTGCCCGCGTCCTTGCGGCCACCTCGGCTGTGCGTCCGCACCGAAGGGCGCTCGCGCGCGCCTCCAGGTTGGCGCCGGGTTTGGTCCCTAAGGCTCACGAGAGCCCGGGACCGACCGAGAGGGGCTTCGTGCGGAGCGCGTGCGAGGGCGCGCGTCCGCTCACCAGCGTCGTGCCGGAGACGCGGTCGCTTGTTCCAGCATGCGGTGGAGTGGGGATGAGGGCTTTCTTCGTAGAAAGGGTAGGAATCCCGCGACTCCCCGCATCCGCGAGTGATGAAGCGCGAGCACTTTTGAGTCGCCTGGGCAGCCGAGTCCCTTAATGTTCAGGGCGCTCCTGGGAGCGCGGGCGCGAGCGCGGGATCGATCCCGAGGGAAGCGCGCGCGGCGCGGGGCGCGGGATGCAAGGTCCAGGTTTTGTTTTCTCCACTCGCCGGCCCGGGCTCCCGATGACTGGCTCTCCCTTCCGTCCTCCATCTATCTCTGCTTCTGCAGAAGAGCCTGCAACCTTGGCTGGGCAGACGAGCATCTCAGGGTCCATGATTTAGAGAAGAGCTGTTACCACTCAGCTCTCCAAGTCTGATGTGGAGCCCTGCCCCGTTCAGCCATTGTGTTACAGGGAGATATTTTAACACATTAGTAATATATTTCAGTGTCAATGATTTTATGAATCGAAAAGAACAATCAAAATACCAGAGGAAAAATGATTTAGACAAGATTAACCTAACAGTTGCATAACAACCTGAGAATTACTCTTGAACAGCAGAAAATGTTCCTTTTATCCTTTTTCCAAAAGAAATAATCTTAATTTTGATGCATCTTTTAAGTAGTATTTATTTGGTTTTCTGTGTTCTTCATTATTTCATTATCGTTTCTTGACTATAAATTGAACATTTAAAAATATTTACCAAATATTTGTTGAGGACCTGTTGTGTGCCAGCCACTGCTCTGTAAAACAGACATAGGTCCTTAGAAATGTAGGACTGCTGGGCTCGGTGGCTCACATATGAGCCGTGGAGATCGGGAGAATCGTGGTTCAGGCTGACCTCGCACAAATGTCAGACCCTATTCTAAAAATAACTAAAGCAAAAAGGTCTGGGGGCCTGGCTCAAGTGGTAGAGTACCTGCCTAGCAGGCACACACAAGGCCCTAAGTTCAAACCCCAGTTTCTCCAAAACAACAAAAAACAAAACCCCAAAAACATTTGCATAAAAAGATGAGATGTTTTTCACCCAACAGTTTGGAATGAGTATGTACTGTACTTTATTTTTCTCTAGTCCATTAAATTTTGTGCAAAAAGTATGTAACACTGTACCGATTTTTGTTAAAATACTATTGTAGAAGAAAAAAGTTTGGGGCTGGAGATGTGGCTCTAGCAGTAGAGCACCTGGCTAGCTAATATGAAGCCTTGAGTTCAAACCCCAGTGGTATTGTGAAAAAAAGTTTTGAGGAATGTATAATCCATACATCTCATTGTGTAGATTACTTTGAATATTATCAAATATGAGTGATACAGTGTTTGTTTTTTTACAATAAACAGTATTGGTATGTGCAAGAAACTGAAATAAGTTAACTTATAAGGAAACCTAAAAAACCATTCAGTCTTAATCAAAAACATGGCAAATTAAAGCTGCACTGAGCTATTTTCCTGTGATTATTGCTCAAAAGGTTGTATCTTTTGAACTGTTTAATCATTATTGGCAAGAGTATTCAGTCCTTTTGGAAAGGGATCTGATTATTTCAAATCATATCTTTTTTGGCGGTATTGGGTTTGAACAAGCCTTTGTGCTTGCTGGGCAGGCGCTCTACCACTTAAGATGGAATCTTAATATTCACTTACAGGCCTGGCTCACATATGTCCTAAAAGGATTAAAACTGTATGAAATGTGTGCTTGCAGTTATGTAAAAAGTCACACATGAAGTATACTGGAGGAGAAAAATAAAATTATAAGAGCCCTTGTTACTGTCTCAGAAGGCTTTTCTTAGACCTGGTTGGGTACTTTTTCATAGCAGCCTCCACCATCTTTATCACAATTATAATTAAATATTATTTGGACCATTTGCTTGATGGTTGTTTATGCTCAGAAAGGCAGCAGTCATGTCTGCTGTATCTTGTTTACTGCTCTCCTTGGTGCTTAGCTTATACATTTTTTTACTAACCGGTTGACATAAAAAAAAAAATGTTTGGCTGGTGGGGTTAGGATCCTCCCCTCTGCCACTTTTTCTGAATCCTGGGAATGCTTTATTTTGCAATTTTAATAAAATTTAAGAAAGGAATACAGAGAGAGCTCCTGAACAAAGAAGGCACTGAACCCATTCTTTGGTGCCTCTTTAAGAAGCAGAAATGCATTTGGTTGTTCTATAGAACAAACTTTTGTCTCAGCCTGCCTTTCTTTCAACAACAAAAAGAGAGCCTGAGGGAGCCCATGCCATAAGGCCTCTGCCTGACTGTTGGAAATTCGCGTCTTTCTGGTTTTGTTTCCTTTAGTGAGTACCAAGGCCTGGTGAAGCACACAGGAGGTTGCCACTGTGGAGCAGTTCGTTTTGAAGTCTGGGCCTCAGCAGATTTACACATCTTTGACTGCAAGTGAGTATTTTCTCTTCCTAAATTGGCTTAAAAGAATTTAAGAGTTAAAATTCAGTGCTTCAAAATAATTTGGGGAGCTGGGTTATAGATAAAGCAACATTGATTATGAGCTGATAATTGTTGAAGTCAGGTGTTGGGTACATAAGTGTTCATTATTCTTTCTCCTTGTGTCTGGCTTAACGTTTCAATAATAATTTTTTTTTTAAAGATAGGAGGGAAGTTAAAAATAATGGCCTGACATGCTCTCTCTCTCTCTCTCTCTCTCTCTGTGTGTGTGTGTGTGTGTGTGTGTGTGTGTGACAGAGCTCCTACAGCACAGCTCCAGTGATAGAGAGGAGGGTTCCGAGGGCTTGTTACTAACAGTCACCCCTCAAACTATGTTGATTTGGGGGTTGTTAGTTGGGAGATGTTAGCTGGACTGGGTCAGGCTGACTGCAGAGTGAAAGGCCTTAGGCAGAATCTTTGTAGGGAAGATAGGTAAATGAGTGGAGGTTGGGTTGAGCCAGAAGTTCCCCAGAAGTTCCCCATGTACTGGGTTTCTCTCCCTGCTTCTCTCCTTTTTTTTTTTTTTTTTTTGATGGGGCTGGGGTTTGAACTTTTGAACTCAGGGCTTCCTGTTCTACTGCTTGAGGCACACTTCTACTTCATTTTTTTTTTTTTTTTTTTTGGTAGTACTGGAGTTTGAACTCAGGGCCTCATGCTTGCTTGGCAGGTGCTCTACCACTTAAGCTATTCCACTAGCCCTTCTAGTCCATTCTGCTCTGGTTATTTTGGAGATGGTGTCTCAAGAACTATTTGCTTGGGCTGGTCATGAATTGTGATCCTCCCAATGTTAGCCTCCCAAGTAGCTAGGATTATAGGTGTGAGACACTGGCCCCTGCCGTGCACTGGGTCTCTTGCTCTGTTCTTGGGATGAGGCAGATGGTATCACTGGCATCAGCGGAGGGCTGATTTCTTAGCACCTTCCCTGCCATTGCGATTGAGCAAGGATAACAGGCTTCTGGTCCAGTTGTGGACACGGACCTAATTATTCAACAGTATCCACACCTTTTGCCTCTACTTGGTACCTGAATTATCTCTCAACAGTAAACACTGTGCAGTTACTCAAATGGAGACCTGACTAGGTTGCTAATAGCGGAGTCCAGCTGTGGAAAGCAGCACTGTGGAGCAATTGTTAGAGGATCCTATAGGAGACTGAAGAGCTTGGGACATAGCTTGGTGGTAGAGTGGCTGCTGAGTATGTGCTAGGCCCTGGGTTCACTATCTCTAGTACCAAAAAAAAAAAAAAAAAAAAAGGATCGAAAAGAGTGGATTTCAATTTAATTTCCAATTTAGCATTTTTAGGGACCTGTTTTACTTGGAGCTAGATTTTCTGATGTAGAAATGAGGAAAGAGGAAACCTTGTCCCTATTCCTTGTTCATTTTGGATGTGGGTGTCTTAGATGTCTTAGAGGTATAAGCTTAAAGCAGTCAGGCTGGCAAGGTGGCTCAAGTGGTAGAGCACTTGCTTAGCAAGTACAAGGTCCTGAATTCAACCCCTAATTTCACCAAAAAACCCAAAAAAGATGATAGCAATATCCAAAATTTGTTTTCTAAGTGACTTTAAAATCCAGTGTTTCCCTTCACTGTAATGAAGGAAACATCCAGTTGGTCCTGGATTGCTGAGTGGGGTGGGGTCTCTGCTGCCAGCTGTGGCACTGAGGGGCTTTACTGCCATGTAGAACAGAGACCCCAGGTGGCCGTCTGTCTGTCTCAGCTCCCCTTCCGTGCACAGTGCTGGAAGGGGAGACTATCTGAGGTCACCTGGTTCTCTAATCATCAGCTGGACCACATGGGCACCCAGAATGCAGATGTCTGTTCACAATCTGGAATTCCCTCTGTCTTTCTTTAGCTGCAGCATTTGCAAGAAGAAGCAGAATAGACACTTCATTGTTCCAGCATCTCGATTCAAGCTCCTGAAGGTTAGTGCTGAAACTAGGGAGGGCAGAACCCATGTGCAAGGATTCATGAACCCTCACTTCTAGTGTGCTCTTTGTAGAGTGTGAAGGGTAGGGAGCAGAGCAGAGCCTCTCAGAGGCTCTTTTTTTTTTTTTTGGTAGGATTAGGGTTTGAACTCAGGGCTTTATGTTTGCAAAGTAGAAGCTCTACTGCTTGAGCCATGCCTCCAGTCCATTTTGCTCTAATCATTTTGGAGATGGAGTCTTGTGAACTATTTACCCAGACTGGCCTTGTACTCAATCCTCCCAGTCTCAGCCTCTCAAGTAGCTACGATTATAGGCATGAGACACTGGCATCCAGCTTTTTTTGAGACAGGTCTTGCCATGTATCACAGGCTGGCCTTGAAACTATCTTCAGGCCTCAGGCTCCACAGTGGGTGGATTACAGGTGAATGCTACCATGCCCAATTTCCTCTAGTTTTTGAAGACATATTGATATTATTGTGGAAACATTTTCAAATTCAGACAGTCAAAAAATAAAATCAGACCTGGGTATGGTAATATATGCTTGTAATTCCAGTTATGAAGGAGGCCAGCCCTGGACAAAAAAGCATGAGATCCAATTCAAAAAATAACTAAAGCAAAAAAGGGCTTGGGGGTGTGACTAAAGTGGTAGAGCGCCTGCCTAGCAGTCATGAGGCCCTGAGTTCAAACCCCGGTCTCACCAATAAATAAATAAAATCAGCCCAAAGGTAACCAACGTCAAGGGTAATACTGTTAGTATTTTGGTGTATGTTCTTGTGTACTGTTTTCTGCACAGATAAATACATATAAATGCAGTCACTTTTTGTGAGAATAATATGAGGTCTTGCTGTGTTGCCCAGGCTGGCTCCTGGACTTCTAGGCTCAAGGGATCCTTCTGTTTCAAACTCCTGAGTAGCTGGAACTATAGGTGTGTACCACTGTGCTGGCTTTTTTGTCATATATTTTTATCAAAGTAGGATATAACCCACCCTGGGAACATAGCAACATAGTGAGACTCTGTCTCAAAAAAGAAAAGGATATATCCATTCTTTCTGTCTTATAACCTACTTTTATTATTTCCCAGTGAAAACTTACATAATATCTTTTTTTTCTTTTCTTTTGAACTCAGGGCCTCAGGCATGCTAGGCAACCACTCTGCCATTGAACTCACTCCCTGCTCATATCATTTTGGGGAGTTTTTGGTACTTGGTACAGAGTTTGCAAAGTAGAAGGAGCTATGTGTATTGCTAGTGAGAAGTTCTCCCTCCACTGTCCCCAGCCCCAGTTCCCCCTCCTGTGCAGCCAGTTTCCTAGTTCACTTGTCCCTTCACTCTGTATTTGCAGCAGTGAACTTCAGGGTCAAGTCTAGTTTTTTCCCAATTATAAACAACACTGTGATGAACTTCCTTATTAAAGACTGACAATTTAGAACATTTTTCTTTAGGATCGATTCTCTTAGAAATAAACTCTGGACTTCATCTCCAAAATAATCAGAGGAAAAAATGGACTGCCGGTGTGGCTCAAGTGATAAAGTGCTTTGCAAACATGAAGCCTCAGTCCCACACACACATACAAAGAGAAAAACAAAACAAAACACAAAACTCTGAATCAGAAAAGACAAACTTATTAAAAAAAAAAAAGGCTTTTAGCACATTCTAGATAATGTGGGATGGAGCTGGGCTTTAATTCCATCTTCTGCTCCCACTTTTCCCATTGTGGTCTCATTGGCTTCTCTGAGCCTATACAGGAGTTTGGTGTAACCATCTGTCTCCTTTGCAAGATAGCATGTACCTCCAGGGCGGGGCCCACCTTTTTCCATGTCTGAGCTGGCTCCTGGCCTGCTAGGGCTTGGTGTCGAGTAGGTGGTCAGTAGCTTCCTAGGAAGTGGATGGTGGCATTAGTCTTGATCTTTCCCCAGGATGAGATTTAATCCTTAATGTGGTAGGTCAGTTTATCTTCTTTTCTATCTCTCCATTCTCTCTCTTTTTCTTTCTTCTGTTCTCCGCCTCTGCCTCCACCTCCACCTCCACCTCTGTCTTTCCTTGCTATGCTGCCCAGGCTAGTCTCAAGCTCTTAGGGTCAAGCAGTCTTCCTGCCTCAGCTTCCCAAGTAGCAGGAACTGTAGGCATGAACTACCAAGCCCGTCTTTGTCTCCTTTTCTTTGCCTGCCCTTTGATCCTTGAACACCTTGCTTACTGTGACTGTCTGGTGGTGAGGAGGTATGCCAAGTGGGTACCATACCTGTCCCTCATCTTTCCTGTAAGGCAGAAGTACACCAACATGTGTCTTCCATTGCCTGCTCAAGACTGTGGTTCTCTCCCGACCCCCCAGCTTTTTCTCTAAGCACCCATGATGGAAGGTGCCTGAAGACACCACCAGGTGTAATCCTGGGCTCAGGGGTCAGAAATTGGGGCTCGGGGGTTTTCTTCCTCATTAGGTCAGCTCATCCACATTTTTCCTGGTGCAGTAGGGCACTGTTCTCTTCCTCGTCTTCAACCCATTGAAGGAGCAATTTTCTGTTTGTATTAAGGTAAATACAAAACATCCATTTAAGTACTTTTATGGGGTACCTGTGTGCCAGCTATTGTTCCACTGACACATAGCAGTTAACACAGTAGACAAAGCCACTGTTTTCCTGGGAAGACAAATAAAAAAGAAAGAGGTCTGAGAGTACAAGTGCTATGTAGAGATTAAAGTCAAGTGGTATGATGGAGAATAACTGGGTGGTTACTTTGGATTGGCTAAGGACAGTCCCTCTGTGGTGATCTCCTCAGAATGATGAAGACAGTGGTGGGTAAGGGCGGCATGTTGCGGAGCTAAACAGTAGCCATTGTGGCTGGTGGGTGGTTGATAGGACAAGAGTTGGGGAAAGTAGCCTGAGACAGGGTTGGAGAGATAGGTGGGACTTGATAAGCAGGCAGATTTTCTGCTTTATGTAGTTTGAGGCCCATGGAGGATTTTAAGCCGGGTAGTGACAAGGCCTGATTCAATATTTTAATGTTTCCCAGCTCCCTAGGGCTACTGTATGGAGAGTAGGTTGTAAAGGAGGTGAGTGTGGATGCAGGAAGCAGGAGGTAGTGAGGGCAGGCCACACCAGAGGTAGTGGAGCTTAGATTGGGATGGTAGTCACGGGCATGGAAAGAAAACAGATACCTTATAGACATGGACACACGTTCTTAGTGTGTGCACAAGTGCCTGGAGGGCACATCAGCCAGACTGTGGGCCTCATTTCTTGTTTTGTAGGTCTGGGCTGGGGCCCAGACATTACCATTTTTACAAGTTCCCAGATGAGGGTAATGCTGCTAGTCTGGGGACCACACTTTAAGAACCAGTATTACAGAGTTCTGAAAGGATTGGATGTGAAGATGTGGAAAAGAGAGAGGAGTCAAAGTTGAATCCAAAATGGTGGGCCTGAGCACATCTAGCTGACAGAGATGATGGATTCTACGGGACGAGCACGTGTGGGTAGGTGGGGTAGTGGAATCAAGAGTTGTGTTTTGAACAAGTTTGGATGAAGGTCTCTTTTGAACATTTATACTGAGATGGGAAGTGAGCAGCTGGATGTACAAAGTGCGGGTTCTGAGAGATCAGAGTTGGAGCTACCACTTGGGAGTTGTTGGTAGACTGATGTTTGGGGCTAGGGACCATGTGAAGTCAGCTGGGAAGATGTAGCCAGAGCAGGGAGAGGCCTGAGGACAGCTCTGGGCCCACCAACATTTATTGAGAGCTGAACAGAAGAGGAAGAGAAGCAAAAGGGCTGGAAGAGGATGGCCTGTGGGGAAGGAGATAAAACAGAAGAGTGTGGTGTCCTCAGGGGCAAATATTTTAAAATGGAAGGAATGCTACAGAGTCCAAGTTAAGAAGAATCCAGTGGTCAAGAGATGTGGCCATTGTGACCAATATGGTGGTCATTGGTGATACCTCCTTGGGCAAGAAGTGAGAAGAAATGATCAAAAAGGTTAGCATAGAGCAGATTTTGATGCTGAGAGGCCATGTGTTCTACAGGGGAGCAGGGAATATGGGGTCAGAATGATGGATGCACAGAGTTTGAGGACCTGGGTGTTCCTGGGTGACCTCTAGTAATAAATAAGGTAAAGCAGAATGTGAGGCATCTTATGATTTCTTCTGAGGGATAACTCTGGATGGTCTGGGACCACTTACACGGCAGTTATCTTTGCTGCTTCTGTGGTGTCCTGGTCATGGAGTGAGAAAAGCCTCTCTGGGGAGTTGTTTTTTAAGAAGCTCCTGACAGCATGTGCTTGTACTTACAGCTGCTTGGGAGGCTGAGGCAGAAGGCTCTCTTGAGCCCAGGAATTTAAACTAGCCTGACAACATTGTGAGGCCCTATCGTTTAAAACAAAGCAAAAGCCAGGCACTGGTGTCTTGCTCCTGTAATGCTAGCTACTTAGGTGGCAGAGATCAGGAGGCTTGTGTTTTGAAGCCAGCCTGGGCAAATAGTCTGCGAGACCCTATCTCGAAAATACCCAACACAAAAAAGGGCTGGTGGAGTGGCTCAAGTGGTAGAGCACCAGCCTAGCAAGTGTGAGGCCCTGAGTTCAATCCCCGGGACCGCCATCAAACGTAAGAAGGTCAGAGTTTACAGGCTTTTTTTCTCCTGTAGTGTTGGGTAGTGCCTAGTAGTTGGGGCATATTCCCTTTTGTGGCCATTGCTGAAGTGGCAGTGGCCAAAATGAAGTTCAATCCCTTTGTGACTTCTAACTGAAGCAAAAAACATAAAAGGCATTCCAGTGCACTGTCCCCATGTGCAGGAAGATTGTGCCTCCCCTTTTCCCAAAGGGCAGAGACAGAAGTACAATCCACGCCCTCCGAAAGCATGATGACGCTTGGGTTGTACGAGGGCACTGTAAAGGCCAAAGGTTTACCGGAAGACATATGCCATCTACACTGAACAGGTGCAGTGGCACAACTGGCCATGTGGACGTTCACCCCAGCAAGGTGGTTACACAAGGCTAAAACTGGACAAAGCCCACACAAAGGTCCTGGAACGGAAAGCCAAATCTCGCCAAGTTGGAAAGGAAAAGGGCAAATATAAGGAAGAAACAATTGAGAAGATGAAAGATAAAGTAATCTTTCATTAAAAACTGCTTAAGTGAAAAAAAAAATTAAAAAGGTGTAGCAGTGATAAGAAACCTCACCCCTACCATTTAGCTGCACAATTTTCCTCCCTGGAGGAAAATCACAGTTTCTTGGATACTTCTTCAAATGTTTATATGTATATAAAAGCACATACAACTATATATCCTTTCTTACAAAATAGAAATAGTAGTATACTGTATCAGCCTTTTTACTGAGTGGTGCTGGGGATAAAACCCAGGGCCTTGAGCACATACTTTACCACAGAGCTATATCCCAGTCTGTTTTTTGTACCTTTTTTTTTTGTTTTTTTTATACTTTGTAACCTTGGAGATTGCCTCTTCTTAGCACTAGCAGTCACTCTTCCAACTTTGCAGAATGCTGCATTTTATGAGTGTCCACAATAGCTTGAGCCAGTTTTCTGTTGATAGACATGTTGTTTTTTCCACCTGTACTTCTAAACAGCGCCGTACTGTTTCTCTACGTACCCATCAATCCTGTGGTTAATCACCTTTTTGATTTTTTGAAAATTTATTTTTTTCCCTTTTTTTTTGGTGGTACTAGTATATGAAGTCAGGGCCTCACACTCCCAACCCAGATTTTTTATTTTATTTTTTTCCATCTGACAGTGAACAATATCTCATTGCAGTTCATTACTGTGAGCACCACTTTACATTTAAAGAGAGATTTGTGTTTTTTCTTTTCTCTGAACTCTCTGTCCTTTGCCCATTCTCCTATTTGTCCATTAAAGAAATTAACCATTAAGGAAATTAGCCATTTGTTTATGACGTCTAGCAAAGATTTTTTTTCCTAGCTTGCCCTTTGTACATTAATTCAAGTACAGTGAGTAGTTTTCTTAAGACCTTGAGCAATGCTGTATGGGGACAGGGACAGTCATTCCCCTGAGAAGCTGGCATTTTTACTCCCTGACTTGGACAGGGTATTCCGTCTTGTCGTAGATTAAGAAAGGTTTGTGGCTGGATTGTTCCAGTGCAGTTGACTTAAGAAGAGCCATGGGTGGTCATGCACAGTGATGTGTCTCAGGGTAGTGTGGATGGTCCCTTCCTCAAGAAGCTTCCAAGTCTTGCTGGGTGCTAGTGGCTCACGCCTGTAATCCTAGCTACTCAGGAGGCAGAGATCAGGAGGATTGTGGTTCAAACCCAGCCCTGGGCAAATAGTTTATGAGACCCTATCTCAAAAAAAACCCATCACAAAAAAAAGTGCTGGTGGAGTGGCTCAAGGTGTAGGCCCTGAGTTCAAATCCCGGTACCACAGGAAAAAAAAAAAAAGCTTCCAGTCTTTTCTGAGAAATGGAACCTGTCTTCAGAATTCCAGGAGCCATATAGAAAGGCTCTCCCCATTCATCTTTTTAAAAGACTTACTTTTAAAATAACATAAAATATAATCTCTGTAAAAAGAGAAAGTCCATTTGTTTATGTTCACCTAGGGAGCTGAGAGCATAACCACTTACACGTTCAACACGCACAAAGCCCAGCATACCTTCTGTAAGAGATGCGGTGTTCAGAGCTTCTATACTCCCCGCTCCAACCCTGGAGGCTTCGGTGAGTAAAGGGAGTGGACTGCAAGCTCATGTTGGTGAGAGACCCTGGGGTGTTCTGGTTCAAGGGCTGGTTGGATGGGAGGGAACTGGTGTATTTGGCATGCCTCCTGCCTGGCCAGGCGCTTTCACAGGCATGTGTTAGAAGAACAGTGCCCTTTGTCACAGCTCTTTTCCTGTGGTAGAATAAATCCCTGAGTCCCATATGGTAAAGTCTTTGTTTGAGGTCATGGTTCTCGCTCACTGGTGCTGCAGAGCTTGGGGGAGGACACTGATGGCCTATGGGCCTGGAGAGGCTGCTGGAATGATGACTGGGATAAAGGGAGTAAAGGAGGCAAGAATGAGGACTATTGCTAATAGCATTTAAAAAAAAAATTATGAGCTGGGGATGTAGCTCAGCATTAAAGCACCTGCCTGGCATGTGTGAGGCCCTGGGTTTTGATCCCCAGCAATGCCCAAGAATGAATGAATAAATACATTAATGAAGTTTGCTAAAAAAAGCAGCAGGAGAACTTCTAAGGCCTTCGTCAGGTCCTGCTTGGGTAGGGAGTGGGAACTGTCCTAAGGCAGTTCTTTGGAATAATACTAAGTGCAGTGTGAAGTGAAGGGAAACCAGAGGTTGACAATGTCCCTGTGTGGACACAGCCTCTGGAGCTGTGAGGGCAGCTGTGACTGTGTTGTCATTTGTCTGCTGGGAGAGGGGTTGATACCACTCTGGCCCTCCTCACTCCATTTCTTGAGTTGGTCCTATTGGCTCCTCATCTGCCACATCTTGCCTGTCTTGTGGAACAAGAACGGGTTATGAGAAGTATAAAATTCTTGCAGCTGGGCGTCAGTGGTTCATGGCTCTAATCCTAGCCACTTGGGAGGCCGAGATCAGGAGGATTGAGACTTGAGGCCAACTAGGAAAATAGTTCACGGGACCCCCCATCTCCAAAATAACCAGAACAAAACGGACTGGAGGTTTGGCTCAAATGGTAGAGCACCAGCTTTGCAAGTGCAGAGCCCTGAATTCAAACCCCAGTCCCACCAAAAAAAACCAAAACCAAAACCAAAACAAACCTGTGAAACAGAAATGTATTTAATTCTTAGAAAGTTCATCTAAACACAGGAAAGGCCTGAGAATTCTTCAGGCTGCTGGTTAAGAGATTGTGCAAAGCCATCTTTCTACTATCTTTTACTCTTAGTTTTTGAATGATGTCCAGCCACTGGTCTCCATTTGGCAGGTGAGGACCATGAACGAGAAGGCTGAAGTCATAAGCCATAACCAGGACCTTTTTAGCACAGCAGGCTGCAACATCAGTCTCAAACTAAGGTCTTAAGCTGGAGTGTCAGCTGACAATGCTGACAGGGATTTGTCCAAGTCAATATAGTCTCTGATCTCATCCTTGCTTGGGATTTCTGTTTTCTCTGTGCCACTTGCCCCTAGGAATTGCCCCACACTGCCTGGATGAGGGCACTGTACGGAGTGTGGTCACTGAAGAGTTCAATGGCAGTGACTGGGAGAAGGCCATGAAGGAGCACAAGACCATCAAGAACATGTCGAAAGAGTGAGCTTCTGCCTTCCTGACAAGGAGGATGAGTGGGGTCAGCAGGTCCGTAGGCCCTGTGACACCTTGATGGTGCCCTGATGTGACTGGCCTTTGGTTTCTCCAGTTTGCTCTGGCTACCAGTTTCGTTAGGCAGCTCTTTGTTCTTCCTCAGCTCAAATTTTGACATAGAATAGTTGATCCTCTTCCTTCTTTTCGCCAACTTTTGTGTGATCTTTTAGAAAATAAATATTTTTAACATTAATGTAGTTGCTATGGTTCCTCATTTCCTTTGAACTTTGATTTTTGCCCCTGAGGCCTGTCATATCACAGGTATTTATTGAGCACTGTCAAGATGCTTGTAGCCAAATTAGGAAGAAGGGATAAGATAAATGAAGAGCAGTTACAACTGTGAGATGATGAATGATCACAGTGCATGTGAGTTGTGAAGATGTGAGTTCTAGGAGTTCAGAGGAGACAAGGCTAGTTCAGGAAGACTTTATGATGTGAGTCTTTTTGTTTGGTTTTTAAGAGGTTTTTTTTGGGTGGTGGGACTGGGGTTTGAACTCAGGGCTTTGTATTTGCAAAGCAGGCGCTCTTCCACTTGAGCCATCCTTCAGTATATTTCACTCTAATTATTTTGGAGTTAGGGTCTTGCAAGCTATTTGCCTGGTTTGGCCTTGAACCAAAATCCTTCTGAGCTCAATCACAGGTTTTCTTTTGGTAGTAACAGGGGTTGAATTTAGGGCCTCCTGCTTGCTAGGGAGGTGATGTACCACTTGAGCCACTGCACCAGTCCTAGTATTTTTCTTTTTAATTGTGGCAAGTACATGTAGCATAAAGTGGAGCTTAGCCACTTTTTAAATGTATAGTTTGGGGCATTAGTACATTCAGACTGCTGGACAGCCGTCATCACTAACCACCTTCACAATTCTTCATCTTGCGGAAGTGAAGCTGTGTCCCCGGTGAACAGTAACTTTGAGTTTATTTTTACCTTTTAAAATTTTTTTCTTGGCAGTGCTGGGGATTGAACCTAGGACCTCATGTATGCTAGGCAAGGCAGGAGAAGTAACTGTGAATAGAGACACCGGCATGTCCTGAATTGGAGGCTTGTGATGATGGGAGGAAGTGATGGACCAGAAAGGTCTGAAACCAGATCCGGGACAGTCCCAGGCTTTAGTCTTAGGAATTTGGCTTTTATTTTATGGTCATTGGGAAGTTAGAACAGCTTTAAGTAAGATGAATAAAGCCATAGTATAATGCAGTGTTTTCATTGGTCCTTGCTTCCCTCTCTCCTTGCTTCATATTTCAATCAGATTAACTTTCCTAAAACATTGTTTTCATTACCAAGTACTGAAAATATACACAGTGGTAAATGCTTAATAAACATTTGCTCTTTGCTTTGGGAAGACTAATCATGAGACGATTTCTAAACTAGAAAATAGGAAAAGGGACAGAGAAAAGAAATAAAGATGGCCAGTTCCTTGACTTGCTGGGCTGGAGTCCCATGCAGTTATCACCCAGCCAGAGTCACTGTCAGCCCTTGGCTGACAGCCTTATTCACACTGAGGTTGGAAGGAGTTGAGCAACACACAGGAAATGGATTTCCATGGTCAGAACTCCAGGTATTTAAAATTTTTATGCAGGCAAGACATGAATTATGATCTCAGATTTACCTTTCCTATTGCAATATTATATGTAAAAGTGCATTGTTTTGTGTATCTTTTAAAAACATGAATGGCAGGAGGGAGTGGTGCCTCATGTCTATAGTTCCAGCAACTCAGGAAACTGAGATTCAATGATTGCTTAAGTACAGGAGTTCAAGTCCTGCCTGGGCAACATAGCAAGACTTTGCCTGTAAATAAATAAATGGTGAAGCTGGGGTGTAGCTCAGTGGTAGGGTGTATGTTTAGCATGTCCCAAGCCCTGGGTTCGATATCCAGTACCCAAAATAAATATGTGGTAGAAACATAAATTACATAATTTATTCTGCCATTTGCATTTCTTATTTAAAAATGATCTTTTCTAACTGGGCGCCAGTAGCTCATGCCCATAATCCTAGCGACTCAGGAGGCAGAGATCAGGAGGACTGTGGTTCAAAGCCAGCCCGGGCAAATAGTTCTACGAGACTCTATTTCAAAAATACCCATCACAAAAAAATGGATGGTGCAGTGGCTCAAGGTGTAGGCCCTGAGTTCAAGCCCCCAGTACTAAGGGAAAAAAAAAATCTTTTCTTATCAATGTACATGTCCTCATTAATTTACATAAAATGGCATGATACAGATATAGTTTATGTAACCATTCTTTTTCACAGAAATTAGGCTGTTTCCAGGTTTTTCTATTACAAAGAATGTTGACAATAAACATACTTTTGTGTTTGTTTTGCTCTTTTGTGTGTTTTGTTTTTTTTAGACAGGGTCTCACTGTTAGAGCAGGTTGCCCTTGAACTTACGATCCTCTTGCCTTAGTCTCCTGAGTACAGGCATATGCCACCACCCCCAGCTAATGAACATTCTTTTACATAATTCTTTATATGCATGGGTATCATATGAGAACACAGAAATGGAATTGGCAGGTTGAAGGCTAAGCATATTTTAAATCTTAAAAAACCCTTCTGTACTGCTTGGTATGGCAGTACACACTTGTAATCCCATCTCTGAAGGCTGAGATAGGAGGACCACAAATTAAGAGTCCAGCTTGGGCCACATAACAAGTTCAAGATCAGCCTAGACAACATAGCAAGACTCTGTCTCAAAAAGAAAATAATAAAAAATCTAGTTGCCTTCAGAAAGTGAACACCAGCATATAATGGGCACCAGTCCTCAGTACAGCAGAGTGACCTCACCAGCATCTGATGTTATCAGTCTTTTTAATTGTCACCACTCTTGGTCAAAAAAGTTTCATGTAAAAAACTTCCATTACTTGCGAGCCTGGTGGGGTGGCTAAAGCAGTAGAGTGCCTGCCTGGGAAGTGTGAGGCCATGAGTTCAAACCCCAGTTCTGCCAAAAAAAATAAAAAGTCCCTTACTGTAATCACCTGAGATTCAGTACCTTTTTTTATGTTTTGGGGTCATTTTATTTCCTGTCTTGTCAGTTGATTATGTCCTTTTATTTTTAAAGCCATTTATTAAAAAAATGAATTATTAATACATTTATATTTGAAGTTCTTTATTATCTTAAACATAGTAATCCTTTGTCATATTTTGCAGATATTCTCTTTGTAGAGTGAAAAAAAATTTTTTTGTGGTACTGTGGTTTGGACTCAGGACCTTACGCTTGGCCTCACGGTTGCTGTACTGTATCACTTGAGCCACATTTCCAGTCCTTTGCTTTTAGTTTCTCAGACAGGCTCTCCCACTCACTAACTTCCCAGGGCTGGCCTTGAACCTTCATCTTCCTGTCTCCACCTTCTGAGTAGCTGGGATTACAAGTGTGTACCACCATGCCTGGCTTGAGTTTTAATTAAAAAAATTTTTTTTTTTTGGTTAAACCTGGGCCTCAAGCTTGCTAGGCAGGCAATCAACCACTTGAGCCATTCCACCAACCTTTTATTTTTTTGTAATGGGTATTTTAGAGACAGGTTCTCAGTTTTTGCCTGGGCTGGTCTCGAACCACGATTCTCTGGCCTCCGATCTTCTTGCCTCCTGAGTATTTTAGGATTACAGGCGTGAGCCTCCGGTGCCTGTCTTATTGTTCTCTCTCACTTTGTGAGCTTGCCCCTCAACATAGTGTGGGTTATGATGAGGGAGGATGCCCTGCATCTCTGGCTTGTTGACTTAGCAGTTTTAGCATCTATGAGTAAAATAATAAGGTTTTCCTTTTGATTTTTTGATGGAATGAATTAGGTTGATGGAATTCCCAAAGTGGAACCATTCTTGCATTCCTGGAATAACACCCTACTTGGTCATCAACTAGGGATTCTTTTGATGTACTGTTGAATTCAATTTGCTATTTTTTAAAAACATTTTTGCATCTATATTCACAAAATTTGTCAGTGATTTTCTTTTTTTGTGGAACATTGTATTTCATCTGAATCAGAGAGTTTCTATTTTGTGTTTTAAATTACATTGGAATTATCTTTAGACAGGAGTAAACCCATCTAAGCTGGGAACCTTTTTAAATTAGTAAATCTATTGCAATTGTCTTTTTAGTTCTCCTATGATTACTGGGTTTATCTTTTGTTTGTTTGTTTGTTTTTTTTCTTGTGGTACTGAGGTTTGAACTCAGGGCCTTCACTTTGAGCCACTCCACCAGCACTTTTTTTGTGAAGGGTTTTTTAAAAATAGGGCCCCATGAACTATTTGGCTGGGCTGGCTTTGAACTGCGACCCTTGTGATCTCTGCTTCCTGAGTAGCTAGGATTACAGGCGTGAGCCACTGGCACCCTGCATTGTTTGATTTGTTTTTGAGACAGGGATTTGCTTTGTAGCCCAGATTAGGTCTGAACTCATTTTGTACCCCCAGGTGACTTGGGAATTGTGATCTTCCTGCCTCTACCTCCCAAGTGCTGGGATTACTTAGTGACTTTCACCTTTTTAAGAGTACCTTTTAGTCCTGTAAAAATCTCCTTAATAAAGTGTCCAGCCATTGTGGTGGGCACCAGTTTCCTGACTAATCCCTGTTCTCAAATGGTGACAGGCTGAAGCTCTTCCTGGGGTGAAGGGTTGGGAAGGCATTCACCTGAAAGTGATCATCTAGCTAGGACTTGTCCGGTTTAATGTTAGTATCTTTTCCTTTGGAAGGACTCAACAAATGGAGCAGTCCAAAGCTGTCTGGTGGAAGGAGACACTGGTAGTCCAGGGTCCAACCTGTACAAACCCTGGCTCTCGTCTCTCTTTCCTCCTGCCCCTGCCCCAGACATTTAGGTTGTCCCGAGCCTCACAGCACAGGTTTCTTTCAGACGAGAATGCCACACACTGACTGCTACAGGAAATCCGAGCTGGGCAGTGCCACCTGCAGGTCATGCGTGCACGTGTTTGATGCAGATGCAAGTCCCTGGGAGAGAAGAGCTGGTTTTCAGTAATATTGCAATAATGCAACCTTTTCATGGGATTGAAATGTTTGGACCCTATGTATTACATTGTGCTAGGGTTTTGTGGTATTGAGATATTTTCTTGGGAAATCATCTATTTCCTCTAGAGTTCCTATATTGTTGCCCTGGACTTGCGTATAATTTTTTCAGTGTTTCACTTTGTGGCAGTTTATCCATTCTGTATTAATAACTGCACTATTTTGTTTTATTTTATTATTTGTTTTGCAGTACTGGGGCTTGAACTCAGGGCCTACATCTTGAGCCACTCCACCAGCCCTTTTGTGTGTTGGGTATTTTTTGAGATAGGGTCTCTCGAATTATTTGCCTGGGCTGGCTTTGAACTGCGATCCTCCTGATCTCTGCCTTTTGAGTAGCTAGGATTACAGACATGAACCACTGGTGCCCGGCATAACTGTACTTTTGTTTTCTCTTTTTCTTAACTAGAGTTTCCATGTGTTGACTTATTTCATTTTTTAAAGGAAATTTACTTTCTTTTCCACTATTTTTTTTCCACTTATAGTGCCTTTTATCTGTATCAAATCCCTCTTCCTGTGGTGTATATTGCTGATTTCCTTATATTGACTCCTGCAGCTAACTTATTTTCAATATTCTTAAAAAATAAAAGCATTTAAGACAACTTACCTGGCTTTCTGTCTGCCCACCTGATGCCTCCTGTTCTCTCCCTTCTGCCCTGGCCATGCTCTGCAAAGTCCTGATCCTCTCCGCCTTGTGTGCCCTGGCTGTGGCTTTCCCCACACCACCCCCAGCTCCTCTAGACTCAACCAGTGAACTAGACTCAACTGGTGAGCCAGAGTTTCCAACTTATGTGGAGATCACCTGTGAAGTGGTCTTAAGCACTGCTGTAGAGGTAACCATAGATGGAGATTCAACCACAGACCCACAGCAGACTGCAAACTCAGAGGCGTATGAGTGGGACACACAAACTTTTGAATTCTCTACTGATGTCAAGATGGCCACCTCCAGCTTTGTGGATGAAACTAGTGAGGCCACACATCAGATCAGCACCTCCACAGAAAGCAATGAGTCTGCAACTGTGTTATCTTTAAAACAAAGCAAAATCTCCGTTAGCTGTGACCTGTGCTATCCACCATTTTCTACCGCTATACAACAGAACCCAGCCGAGGAGAAATGGCAAGGCATTGATCCCGGGTGGGTGCTGTGAATTGCACCCAGAAGGCAGAAGCCCATTTTGTAGCTCTGTCCAATTTATTACGAGCTTAATAAATATTCACTGACTGAAAAAAAAAAGACAACTTACCTAAATAAATTACATAAAATGGAACTTTTATTGTTTTCTAGATAATTTGTAGTGTCAGTTTTGACTTCCTCTTTGAGCTAGGAATTATTTAGTAGGAATTTCTTTATTTCCAAGTAGGGCTGTTTCCCCCCAATTTGGTAACTATTATTTATTGGCATGTTATTTGGTTTTGATCACAATATGGACTGCAATATGGAAGTAACTGATATCTATTAAGAATTTCTCAGTTACCAATAAATGGGCTTTTATAGATATTCTATCTCATAAGAAGTTGATAGTCAACACTAAAAAGTGCTGGCGGAGTGGCTCAAGTGGTAGAGCACCTGCCTAGCAAACATGAGGCCCTGAGTTCAAACCCCAGTACCACCGAAAAAAAAAAAGTCAGTTTGTCAAATTAAATGCTGTTCAGAACATTAGAGCCTCCTACTGTGGCTTTTAATAGAGATTTTATATTTCTAGGAGGTTTTGTTTCATGTGTCTGGCTACTGTGACCTTTACTACATGTCATCTCATGGAATGAGCCTGTTACTGTATAAAATATCCAACTTTGTCCATTTTACTGCTTTTTGATGTCATATTTGAATTGGCCTAGATTTATGGTGTTTCTCTTCTTTTTGCCTGGACTATGGTGTATGGCTCATCCTTATGTTTTTAGGCTTTGTCACTTACAGATGTACCTAGATTTTTTTTCATTTTTCTTTTATTATTCATATGTGCATACAAGGCTTGGTTCATTTCTCCCCCCTGCCCCCACCCCCTCCGCCCCCTCCCGCTCCCCCCCCTCAATACCCAGCAGAAACTATTTTGCCCTTATCTCTAATTTTGTTGTAGAGAGAGTATAAGCAATAATAGGAGGGAACAAGGGGTTTTGCTGGTTGAGATAAGGATAGCTATACAGGGCATTGACTCACATTGATTTCCTGTGCGTGGGTGTTACCTTCTAGGTTAATTCTTTTTGATCTAACCTTTTCTCTAGTACCTGTTCCCCTTTTCCTATTGGCCTCAGTTGCTTTAAGGTATCTGCTTTAGTTTCTCTGCGTTAAGGGCAACAAATGCTACCTAGTTTTTTAGGTGTCTTACCTATCCTCACCTCTCCCTTGTGTGCTCTCGCTTTTATCATGTGCTCATAGTCCAGTCCCCTTGTTGTGTTTGCCCTTGATCTAATGTCCACATATGAGGAAGAACATACGATTTTTGGTCTTTTGAGCCAGGCTAACCTCACTCAGAATGATGTTCTCCAATTCCATCCATTTACCAGCGAATGATAACATTTCGTTCTTCTTCATGGCTGCATAAAATTCCATTGTGTATAGATACCACATTTTCTTAATCCATTCACCAGTGCTGGGGCATCTTGGCTGTTTCCATAACTTGGCTATTGTGAATAGTGCTGCAATAAACATGGATGTGCAGGTGCCTCTGGAGTAACAGTCTTTTGGGTATATCCTCAAGAGTGGTATTGCTGGATCAAATGGTAGATCGATGTCCAGCTTTTTAAGTAGCCTCCAAATTTTTTTCCAGAGTGGTTGTACTAGTCTACATTCCCACCAACAGTGTAAGAGGGTTCCTTTTTCCCCGCATCCTCGCCAACACCTGTTGTTGGTGGTGTTGCTGATGATGGCTATTCTAACAGGGGTGAGGTGGAATCTTAGTGTGGTTTTAATTTGCATTTCCTTTATTGCTAGAGATGGTGAGCATTTTTTCATGTGTTTTCTGGCCATTTGAATTTCTTCTTTTGAGAAAGTTCTGTTTAGTTCACATGCCCATTTCTTTATTGGTTCATTAGTTTTGGGAGAATTTAGTTTTTTAAGTTCCCTGTATATTCTGGTTATCAGTCCTTTGTCTGATGTATAATTGGCAAATATTTTCTCCCACTCTGTGGGTGTTCTCTTCAGTTTAGAGACCATTTCTTTTGATGAACAGAAGCTTTTTAGTTTTATGAGGTCCCATTTATCTATGCTATCTCTTAGTTGCTGTGCTGCTGGGGTTTCATTGAGAAAGTTCTTACCTATACCTACTAACTCCAGAGTATTTCCTACTCTTTCTTGTATCAACTTAAGAGTTTGGGGTCTGATATTAAGATCCTTGATCCATTTTGAGTTAATCTTGTGTACCTAGATTTTTGTCTGAAAGTTTTTTTGGTGGTACTGGGGTTTTGAACTCAGGGCCTCTCAATTGCTAGGAACGCACTCTACCACTTGAGTCACTCTACCAGCCCTTTTATTACGTTGGGTATTTTCGAGATGGGGTCTTTTGAACTATTTGTCAAGGCTGGCCTTACACTTTGATCCTCCCGATCTCTGCCTCCTGAATAAATAGGATTGCAGGCATGAGCCACTGATGCCTATCAAGAGAGCATCCTTTTTTTTGCCTGGACCAGTGCTGGAGTTTTCATTGTGGTTTTTGACAAAGTCTCTTCCTTTAATTCGTGCTTCAGTAAGATCTGCCTGTTCCAGAGAATGGAATCCCCTCCCTCTGAGCCTCCTCAGGGAAGGGGTCCCCTTTTGTATGGTGTCTAGTTGATTTTGGGTTTTTCTCTCCTTCATGGATCATAGTTCTTGAGTAGTGGCCAATGGTGAGTGGCAGGAGACCTGGCACTTCCTGCTCTTCTGGGCTAGGTTGAGAAATGGCTATTAGCCCTTTGCTGTTAGGAGCGGGTGGGGAACTGTGTGTAGGTCTGTCTGACATGAAGGTAACCCTCTCCCCACTTTAGCAGCTCCACTTCCAATGAGGACTCTAAGCAAGACAATACAGCCCTTCAGGGGATTCTTAGTTAAGGATATTTTTTTATTTTGCATCAAGTGGGTGGGGGAATCTCTTTTTCTATTTTTCCCAGAAACCTTACTGGGTTCCTTATGTACATGGTACAAAAATTCTTCTTCATTTTCTTTTGTTTTTTGACAGAGGGTCTCACTGTGTAGCCAGGCAGGCTGGAACTTTCAATCCTCTATGCTGGAGCAAGAACCATGAGATTCTGATCTTTGCTCCAGGACTCGGGCTGCTTCCTAGTTTAGGTGGTGGTTAATTACACAAGGGCAGCTGGCACCAGGCTATAGTGGACACGGAATGTGCTGTCTGGAGGAAGGGCTACCTTTAGATAATTTGCACAACGACACTTTACTATTGTTAGACAAGTATCTCCAGGACTGCACTGCACTGGAGGGCACCTTTCACACCAAAGCACTGCCTGTGCCTGCCCTTATGGCCTGAGGGCTTTCTTCCCTCTTGGGAGGCTGTCCCTTGGCTCTCTCCTGGCAGCAAGGCGGGCTATTTCTGGCACTGTCCTCTTCTCTCAGGTGCCCCCACCCAGCAGCTGTGATGCTCAAAGAAGGTGCTGAGAATGGAGTGGGAGTGGAAGTTTGCCCTCAAGTGCCATCAACTAGGCATTCGGTAAATAAAAACACTAGTTATTTTAAATTTCCCTCCTAGACTTTTACTGTATTTTTAAAAGTAGGAAGAGACAGTAAAACAAAAGAAGCAGAAAATAATTCTCAAATCTTACCATCCAGAAGCAATGTA
The DNA here is from genome assembly GCF_047511655.1 of Castor canadensis. Classification (NCBI taxonomy): domain Eukaryota; kingdom Metazoa; phylum Chordata; class Mammalia; order Rodentia; family Castoridae; genus Castor; species Castor canadensis. The sequence continues at coordinate 52,433,910 of NC_133396.1, read as the reverse complement.
ATTCTATGCATCATTCTAACCTCTAAAATCTAAAAGTATTTTAAATAGTAAATATATGTACAGGGCACAGGATTCAAAATGTATAGAAGGAATCCATTCTCTTTCTCTCATCCAGTCTACCCCCTTCCCTTTTTTAGACAGGACCTTGCTAAGTAGCTCAGGCTGGACTCCAACTTGTGATCTTCTTGCCTTAGCCTCCTATATGCTGGGATTACAGGTGTGTACCATGATGCACGGCTCCAGGTCCCTTCTTCAAAGACGTGCTCTATTGCCAGGGATAACTTTTATATTTGCTTAAGCACATGGATGTTGAAAGATAATTTTCCCTAACACCTGTTGCATTCTCTAACACCGTTCTCCATCTTGTTTTTGTCATATGACTAAGAGATCTTTGTATATCAATGAATTGCCTAATTAAAAAAATAGTTTTATCATATTTTATTCTATTGGTTCACTCACAATTTATTTAATCCTCAATTGAGAGACATTTACACCAATTCAATATTTACTATTAGATGCAGTGTTTCGGCCAGATGCAGTGGCTTATACCCGTAATCCTAGCTACTCTGGAGGTGGAGATTAGGAAGGTCGAAGTCTGAGACTAGCCTGGGAAAAATGTTTGAGAGACACTATCTCAACCAACAAAAGTTGGGTACGGCGATGCATGCCTGTCATCCCTCCTACATGGGAAGTGTGACTAGGAGGATTGTGGTCAAGCCAGCCAGGGTATAAAGTGAGACTCTATCTAAAAAATAACTAAAGTAAAAAGAACTACGGGCATGGCTGAAGTGGCAGAGTACCTGCCTAGTGAGTGCAAGGCCATCAATTCAAACCCCAGTATGCTAAAAAATTGTGTTTCAATGTCCATCCTTGACATACCTCTTTAGGCATGTGGAGTAAATCTATACTGTAAATTAGTAGAAGTGCAAATACTGGATCAAGCATAATTTTTCTAGAACTTGCTCAGTTGCTCTGCATAGAGGCTGTGCAATTTGTATGGCTACCAGCAGCATATAAACAGTTGGCTTTTCTTCAATGAATCAGGTTTTTTACATATGTGAGATCATACCAGCTATATACATTTTTTTAGCTTCACATTATATAAAAAGTATTTCTCACATCAAAACTGTTCATATACAACAACAAATAAATCTCTTATGATTATAAATGCCCATTGTTGAGAGATGACCTTGCTAGTTAGTATTTACCTTTTGGACACATATCTTTATTTATATACCTGTGTGTGTTACATTTGTGTATGTATATTCACTTAACAAAAATGGGGTATTATTCCTAATCTGCTTTAAAGATTTCAACATATTATGAACATTTTTCCTGTTACCAAATATGATTGTATAACTGGACTTTTCCCTTCTGCTAGTATAAGTGATACTATTATAATCTTTGTATGTGTAATTCTGATTTTCTAAACATTTTCTCAGATATTTCAAAAGCTCTTAATACATACTAGAGAATTGCTGTTGGGAAAGGCTGTGTCAATGTCTGTCTGACTAATAGCAGGGTAGACGTCTACCTGTGCCAGACATTCCAGCCAGTGTTAATAGCTTGCTTTGTGGTCACACTTTCCTATGAAGGCTGTTAGGAGCCACTGACAAACTGACAAAGTGGAGAAATCATACAACTAGGTTTACATTTTCTATTCCAGCTTTAGGGCCTAATAGCTTTGTCAGTTTCATGTGGTCCTAGGAGGCATTCAAGAAAATGGTGACATAAGCAGGTGGCACAAGTTTGGGTGGAGAGACTAAACAAGCAGGTCTCTAACCTGTTGTGATGGAGAAAGCAGAGGGTACTCACTGGGCAATGCATACCAACATCTCTGTCGCAGGACTTTTATTTATGCTAGGCCCTCTGCCTAACCTTTACTTATTCTTTCTCAGAAGAACAATAACAGCAAATCTTTTTTGGTGCTGCGAGCAAGACTCTTTGCTATTCACCTTAATGCATTCACTTTGTCAGTTCTCGCCATTTTGGCTTTTTTTTCAGTACTGGGGTTTGAACTCAGGGCCTTGTGCTTTCTAGGCAAGCACTCAACACTCGAGCCATGGCTCCAGCTTCAGTTCTCTCCAATTTGAAGATGTAAGAACTGAAACAGAAAAAGGCTTGGCACCTTGCCTGTAATGATGTTGGTCACTTTGACATGAAACCCACAGTCACAAGTGTGTCTCTTCATCAGTGAGATCCCTTGCCACTTAGCTGGAGTCTCAGAGTAGCTTCCAAGTTAGACCTCTTAGAGAACTTTTGCTTATAGAACAATTTGAAGATATGGGAGTTTCTGAGTGTTTAAAAAATGATTCCAGGGCCAGGCACAGGTGGCTCATGCCTATAATCCTAGCTACTCAGGAGGCAGAGATCAGGAGGATCAAGGTCTGAAGCCAACATGGACAAACAGTTCACAAGACCCTATAATGAAAACACCCATCACAGCTGGCGGAGTGGCTCCAGTGGTCAGAGTGCCTGCCTAGCAAGCAGAAGGCCCTGAGTACCAGTACTACCACCACCAAAAACAAAAACAGAAAAGAAAAACCCGTCATAAACAAGGGCTGGCTGAATGGCTCAAGGTGAAGACCTTGAGTTCAAGCCCCAGTACTGCAAAAAACCAAAAACCAAAACAAACAAAAAAAAACCTGATTCCAGGGCTAGTGGTGTGGCTCAAGTGGTAGAGCACCTGCCTAAGCAAGTGTGAGGCCCTGAGTTCAAACCCAAGTGCCGTCAAAAAAAAAATTACAGATTCCTCTTCCTTTTTCCTGCTTCTCCCAAAAGACTGAGAGCTTGTAAGTTCCTTGAGGGAGGACCCACGTAATCATCTCTGTATGTATCAGTGCCCACCATGGTGATAAAGCATGGTCTCCCTTGATTTAAGTTCTGATAAGCAGGGACAAAGAAAAATCGAAGGAATTATAGTTGAGATAATTGAATAAAGACTTATATTGTGTGTATATGTTTTTGGGAACCTGTGCTCTGGTTTGGGTGTTCCCCCTGGAATTCACGTGTTAGAGATTTGGTCCTTAATGCATTAGTGCTGAGAGACTGTACTTTTGGTAAGTGACTGGATCATTGGTGGATTAGTGGGTTGGAGTAGGGGTGGCTTTGTCTCACCATGTTGAACCCTTGCCTTATACGATAAAGAAAGAAGCTGTCACCAACTGGTGAGCAGATGCCAGCCACTACCATGCTCTTGGATGTCCCAGCTTCCAGAACTGTGAGCTAAATAAACCTCAATTCTTTATAAATTATCCAGTCTGTGGTATCCAGTTATAGCAAAAGAAACAGATTAACACAGCCTACTTTGGAAACAACATAAAAATCACATCTGCGAAGTGTTTTTAGAGCACCTTTACATTCATTTATGATAATAGCAGCCTGCCCAGGCTCTATCATTATGCAAATTCGTTTTCACAAGAACTTCAGAAGCTAGCACCTATTATTATCCTTGGGTTAGTTTATTTCTGGTCCTGTGGGGTCCCCCCATATGTCCTGGGCCCCTGATGAAGCCAAGTTTGGGTAACCCATGAATGGGCCTACATGGCCTCCCTTCTACAGAGGCTGCTTAGCTGCATCTCCCCGGGCCATCTCTAAGCCAGGCCCCTGGTCTGTTTCTTCTCTTTGTTCCTTAGATCTGAAAACTCTTCAAGGCTTCAGAGAAATTGTAGTGAGTTGATTCTCATGTACCTGGAGAACAGAACGTAGAGGTGGCGGAACCAGAGGAGCTGGCTGCGGTGGCAGGACATAGCTTTCTAGAAGAATCAAAGAGGATCAGTAGATACTTGATCTGGAGCTGTTTCTGTTACTTTCAGATCTGCCCTCCTCACTGCCTTCTTCTCACTAATACACTTCATGTTATATATAGCTTTATCTGGCTTTTTCCCATAGCCCATGAAACTGTCTGGGTTGACCTCCCCTTCCCGCCTCCTTACTTCCCTATGCTTATGGCAGATGAGCTAGAGTACGTACAATCTACAAACATCATCTCAATATGAACATCCCTGTGGGTTAAGTACTATTGTTGATTGCTTTTCAAAAAAAAAACCCAAAAAACAAAAAAAACCAACAAATAGATGAGGAAATCTACCAATCTCAAATAGCTAGTAGGTAGTGGAGAAGCGATTCAAACCCAGAGCCGTCTCATTGACTCTGGAGCCTACATTCTTAACATTTTGCTCCTGTACCTCACAAACAGGGGTGTTTTATGGGAAACAGGCTGCAACACTATGCTCAAACTCCTCTGAATTAGGTAAGACAGAAGGTATAATCACTATTAGAAGAAGGAGGAGGAGCAGTAGGAGGAGAAGCAGGAGGAGGAGGAGAGGGATGATACACAGGTATAGATTGTCCTTCCACCTAGTGGAGGAAATGAATATTATCTTGTTATTCAGCCCTAGTACAATTCTGTTTTTAAACAGATAATAGTAATTGATGTAACTATATATATATATATATAAAAGATTACTATTCTTGCCAGGTGTAGTGGCTTATACCTGTAATCCCAGCTACTCAGGAGGTGGAGATCAGGAGGATCATGGTTTGAGGCTAGCCTGAGCAAAAAGTGAGACCCTCCCCCCCAATCTCAGTCAATACAAAGCCGGGCATGGTGGTGCACACCTGTTATCCCAGCTACATGGGAAGAATAAACAAGAGGATTGCAGTGCAGGCTGGCCAGAGCATAAAGGTGAGACCCTATTTGAAAAATGACCAAAACAAAAAGGGATGATGGATTGGCTCAAGTGGTAGAACACCTACCTAGCAAGCATGAGGCCCTGAGTTCAAAACCCAGTGCTGCCAAGAAAAAGAAAAGGTTGCTGTTTTTCTCTAAGTACAATAATTTGACTTTCTCTTTAAGTTAGTGTTATTGTAAACCTTTATGGAACTATTTATTATCAGAACATACATGACTTCAGCGATGTAAACATACCTGTGAATCAAGCTTGGATGGTAAAGGGACTTGAGGCACAACTATGCCCATAGAATGGTTCAGGCAAAATACTACACACTATTTTCCAACTAAAATTGTAAGTGAAATTTGTTATCAGAAACAAAAAGGATCCACTTGGAAGGCTGAGATCAGGTGGATTGCAGTTTGAGGCCAGCCAGGGCAAACAGCTCAAGAGACCCCATTTCCAAAATAACCAGAGCAAAGTGGACTGGAGGTGTGGCTCACGTGGTACAGTGCCTGCTTTGCAAGTGCAAAGCCCTGAGTTCAAACCCTAGTCTCACCAAAAATAAAAATAAGTAAAAGAAAGAAAAAGGGTATGTGAACTGAATATGTGAACTGAATAGTGTTAACATTCTGAAGCTCATAATAAAAATAAAATATTTAGAAAGACACTGGGAGAAGGGATGGCCTCTATAGTCCAGATCCACTTGACCTGTCTATAGTAGTTACCAAATTACAAAGGTTTTCCACATCAAGGTTCCCGAGTGGCCTATCTTGAGTCCCAAATCTTTTAATGACTTTTAACATTCATTCAACAAGAGGGACATTTATAGAAACTATTTATTGCCATTTTTTTTGCCAACTATATATATATATTTGTAATTACTTTTTGCTCAAATTTTCCAAGGGGATGGAAAAGAATCAAAATTATGTGTGTGTGCAGTTTTGTTTCTGTCTTCTCCCTTCTTTGGAGCATTTTCACTCCCAGGCATAAACGTGAGACCCTATCTGAAAAATAACTAAAGCAAAAAGGGCTGGGAGCATGGCTTATGTGGCAGAGTGTCTGCCTAGCAAGTACAGGGCCCTGAGTTCAATCTTTAGTTAAAAAAAAAAAAAAGAATACCAAAAGGAAATCTTTCTGAGAAGACTTCTGATATTTCTTGCTCTTTTTTTTGAAACAGGGCCTCACTACTTGACCCAGGATGGTCTCAAATCTCAAGATACTCCTGCTTCTGCCTCCCAAGTGCTGGGATTACAGGTATGAACCTCTATACCTGCACATTCATTAATCTTGCTTCATAGATAGGCCATAATAATTTACACATGTATTTCATTTAAACCTTCGTCAATGGACCTACCGTTTAATCTTTTCTACTTTGGTAGCAAATTGTTAGTTTTTATTTTCTTATCCTCAATTTTGCTGTTCCAACACAGTGAAGATGAGGCATAAATTCATGCTTCCTGTACAAATACTAGCTGTGACAGAAATAAGGAGAATACAAAAAAGATATCTCTGAGTCAAAACTAAGACTGATAGCACCATAAACCTCAGAACACAAACGCAGGTGTGAGTGGCCAAGTTGGAGGGCTCATTTACCAGGAACACCTTAGAGACTGGGGGTTCTGCTAGACAGATGACCCAAACTTGCAGCTTGAGGCCAGGAGCTCCCTACTCTATGGAAAGAAGCTGGGGAAAAAATGGTGCCTACTATGGTCGCCAGCTGTAGTGTACAGCAGGCTGAGTGTCTTGAGAACAGCACTGAGCCTTGTTACTGCTGGCTTAGTGAAGCACTGGAACCGTCACTGAAGACCTGACTGTAATCTTCGAGCAACTGCAAACTACCTGGACAGGGAAGGAAGCACGGAAGGAAAGGGGAATAAAGTTCTTCAATTCAGCAACTTCCCCCCTTAGTTTGCAAAGCAGACTTCCTGAAGATGTTAGTACTTTAACGCAAAGACAGAAAGCTAGCAAAATCTGCATTCAGACCATTACTATATCCTAAATGAAATCTGCTTTATAGAGCAGTGTGTCTAAGACTAGAAGAATTATGCCAGGATGTTCAAAGAGCTAAGAAAATCAAATGGGCTATAAAAATAAACAGAAACACAACAATAAATGGATGGGAAATAAAAAAATTAGAAAATCTGGATACAAAAATAAAAAGTAAAATAAAGAAAAAATTTAAAAGCACAATTAACAAAATATAAAGTGGGTTGGGTTGTGGTAAGAGTGTTTGCCTAGCAAGCACAATGCCCTGGGCTCCATCCCTAACACTGAAAAAGACATGCAAAGCATAGGTTATGAGGCCCCATATACACTTACTAGGGATTCTGGAGTGAGAATAGAGGGAATTTCACGTAAGAGATGTGAGAAGAGGTAACTGGTGAGGACTTTTCAGAAGTGAAAGATATGGGTCTTCAGTTTGAGAGCACCGAGCAGCATCAATGTAAACTATTTTGCCCTAGACAAAATATAATTTAACTTCAGAACCCAGAAAAGTGGAGCAGTATTCAAAGTGAACACAAAAGGGAGATTAACTACCCACGAACAGGATTTAACTGATGTCATCAGAACAAATACTACCAAAGATGAAGGGAGATGCACTTTCAAAGATGCCAAAGGTAAGAAACTCAAACTCTCCTTTTGAGCTGAACTCATTCAAAAGACAGGACATTTAAACATTCAAAGCCCAAGAAAATGTGCCTTCCTCACCCTCTTACTAAAAAATTAACTCAGTGGTAGAGGACTCTCCTGGCATGCACAAGGCCCTGGGTTCCACCCCTATCGCCACAAAATAAAACAAATCCTAGCTACTAGAGAGGCAGAAATCAGGAGGATCTAGGTTCAAAGCCAACCCAGGCACGCAGTTTGGGAGACCCTACCTCGAAAATACCCATCACAAAAAAGGGCTGGTGGAGTGGCTCATGTGATACAGCGCCTGCCTAGCAAGCATGAAGTCCTGATTTCAAACCCCAGTACTGCCAATAAGTAAGCCAATAAATCAAAAAAACAAATTATTAAAGAATATTCATCTTGTAAATTAGTGCAACTGCTATGGAAAGCAATATGGAAGTCCCTCAAAGAACTAAAAATAGAATTATCATACAATCCAGAGATACTGCTCCTAGACATATATCAGAAAGAATGTGCTCCAGGATATGATAGAGCCACTTGTACACCCATGTTTATTGTAGCACCATTTACAATAGTCAAGCTTTGGAAGCAGCTCATATGCCCCACAACTAATGATTAAAAAATATGGTACACATATATACAATGGAGTTTTATTTAGTCATAAAGAAGAATGAAATTATGTTTTTGAATGGAAATAGAGAACATCATGTTAAGTAAGGTAAGCTCAAAAAATCAAAGATTGCATGTTTTCTCTCATATGTGAACTTGTAAGTTAAATGTATATATAGAAACATAAATGATTTTACACACACACATATATATATATACACACACATATATATATATATACACACACACACATATACATATACATATATATAATGACAGAGAACAAAATTGTATTAGTGAGTCCGAATGAGGGGCTATCGGAGGTGGGAGAGAGAAAGAAAATGTTAGAGAATGAAAAGTATGGAAACAACCCATTTATGTATGAATATAATGTAATACACTGTTCTGTAAGCTGCTGAATATTAGTGGAGCATGGTGATAGAGAATGAGTAAGTAATGGAGGGGAGGGGTTAATTTGATAAAAGCACGATACATACTGACCTGAAGTACCAAGGCGAAACCCTCTTGGACTATCAATATATACTTAGTTAAAAACAATGATGGGGCTGGTGGAGTGGCTCAAGTGGTAGAGTGCTTGCCTAGCACGTTTAAAGGCCTGAATTTAAACCCCAGTACCACCAAAAAAAAAAAAAAAAAAGGGCAGAGGGAAAAATAATCTTTCCAGTGTTGGATATCAGTGGGAGGGGAGTTGGCACAAGGAAAGGGAGAATGAGAGTGCATATGGAGGATGTGTTTTATATCCATATATCAAAATAGAAGAATGAAACCTATTGAAATTGTTCTAGGCAGGAAGAGAGGAAGAGGGAGAATGATGGAAGGGGTAAATCCAAATAAGATATATTTTAAACACATACGTAAATATACAGTGTACCTCCCTATACAACTGTTATATGCTAATAAAATCATAAATTAAAAAAAAAGACAAAATTAATATTCATCAGCAAAAAGCAAGCCCAGAGGAAATGTGCGCGATACAGGCATGGTGGGGCACTAGGAATAGAGCACATGCCAGTCAGAATAGTCCAAGATGTAACAGTCGAGAAAAACTGACATTTACAGGTAAATGTGCATATTTCTTGTGCAAGTTAAGGGGCCCTTAGTTCAACCCCAGCAGCAGCAGCACCAACACACACAAAAAAAGCAAGCACAAAAACAGGGAAAAATGTGGCACTAAACATTCTATAGAAAGGGGCACTTTTTTTGTAGTGTAAGAGCTGAAACCAGAACACAGTACCATTTGGTTTAAATCTCCCTTAGCAGCATGCATGTGTGTATTGGGTGAGTCAAATTTTTTACTGTTTGGGGAATGAATGTGTCTGCGGATAACCACAAAAGCAAAGCTAGTATTAATTTTGGAGTTACAAATGAATTTTTGCAAGTAAGTGCACTCCCAAACATGGATCTGCAAACAATGGGGATCAATACAGGCTTGTAAACTCTCACATACACCCCAAAAGCCTCATGAATTGAAAGAAACAATGAAAACTACAGAGAGACATTTCAAAGGAAATTTATATGTATATACTATTGGTGGGACACGAGTTTTAACTCAGGGCTTGCCTGCCTTATATTCATTCAAATCACAACTCAGGTTATGTAGACTAGCCATCATCTTTAGTAACTTTTTTTTTTTTTTTTTTGCAGTACTGGGGATTGAACCCAGGACGTCATGCATGCTAGGCAAACACTCAACCACTGAGCTACAGCCACAGCCCTAGAAACTCTCTCTACATCTCAGGTTAGGTGGAGTATGTCTTCTGAGATCTTTCTCTGTACTTTTCCTTGTGCTCTAGCTCTACTCATACCATGGCATGCTGAATATTGACTTATTTATTTATTTATTTATTTATTTTTTGTGGGATTGGGATTTGAAATGAGGGCTTCGTGCTTGCAAAGCAGGCACTCTACCACTTGAGGCACACCTCTAATCTATTTTGCTCTGGTAATTTTTGGAGATGGGGGTCTCATGAACTATTTGCCCAGCTGGCCTTGACCCATGATCCTCTGATCTCAGCCTTCCAAATAGCTAGAATTACAAGTGTAAGCCACCAGCCCTTGGCAAAGTATATATTTTTAAAGATTGAAAATAAAAGAGCTAACCTTTCAAGTTTAAAAGATTTTAAAAAAAGAACAGAAAAAAACATGAATAGAGTAGGCCAGAAATAATAAAGAATAAAAATCAATAAACTATCAAAACAACAAGAGGATTAATGTTTCTGCTTAACATGCACTTTTAACATGTACAACTATTTACTGTAGAAAATTTAGAAAATAAGGCCAAGAAAAAAAAATAATTATCTTGAGTTTTTAACAAAACAGTTCTCATTTTTCACTCATTGCTACCTTTCTCTCTATAGTGGACTTACTTCTACTAGAGGTTGCACCTAGAGACAAACTGAAGTGATTCTCCTCAATCTGCCCTCTTCTAACTCTAATGGTTCTCAGTCATCTGCTCTTTGCCAGCTAAGTCTTCACCAGGAGAGCTTCACTGGGCCTAGTTCTTTCTTAACTGACAAATGGACTTCTGGAAGTCTGCCTCATTGAATCTTTACAGAGGATCCTGGCAGGTCTGAATTCCTCTTAGACACAGCTGGGAGCACTGCTCCATGTATAGTAGTGGGAGACTGTAAATCTGGAATGTCCAACAGTAGGGATTCATGATATACTTTATGGTACATCCATTACAGAGAAATAATGGTGCATTATAATTTGAATAGGTAATGACTTAGAAGGAAATGTTCAGAATATTTTGTTTAAGTAGTTTTAAATAGTAGACATAGTGTGATTATATGTACATATTGTATATTTATATAAGTAGCTCTACATGTTAATGATTACTTCTCAGTGATGGATTGCAGGTAATTTTTATTTTATTTTTACTTCTTATTTTTCTCTTTCCTCTTTTCCTTTCTTCCTCCCTCCCTTCTTCTCCTCTCATTTTTCCTTTCTTCTTATTGTACTAGGGATTGAACCCAGGGCTCTGTGCATGCAAGGCAAGTGCTCTACTCCAGCATATTTGTTTTCTTTTCTTTTTTTTTTGGTGGTGGTAGTACGGGGGCTTGAACTCAGGGCCTTGGGCTTGCTAGGCAGACACTACCATGAGCCAGGCCACCAGCTCATTTTGCTTTAGTTTTTTTTGTTTTTTGTTTTTGTGGCACTTGGGGCTTGAACGAAGGAAATCATGCTAGGCAGGCACTCTACCACTTGAGCCACTCCTCCAGCCCTTAGCTATTTTTTGGAATAGGGTCTTACTTTAGGCCTGGCTGGCCTGGAATGCAATCCCCCTATTTACACTTCCCACTATAGCTAGATGACAATAACAGGTGAATACCACTATGGTCAGCTTTTTATTGGTTGAGATGGAGGCGTCTTGAACTTTTTTTCCCAATTGGCCTTGAATCACAATCTTCCCACTCTCTGCCTCCCAAGTAGGTAGAATTATAGGCGTGAGCCACAACAAGCAGCCTCCAGCCCTTTTAAAAAATTTTTATTTTAAGACAGGTCTTACAAAGTTGGACAGGCTGGCTTCAAACTTGCAACCCTTCTATTTCAACCTCCTGAGTAGCTAGAATCATCCCTGTATGGTATTTTTATTTTCTTAATGATTTTACATATTTCTAGATTTTCTACAATGAGCAAGCATCATTAACTTTAAAGACAATTTACAATCAGAAAAAAAATGGTCAAAGGTTTTGAAAATCTGTGCCTCCCAAGTTCCAGTTAGCCTAGTCCTCACACTCAGGGGCAGATGCTTGGCCCCTGTGGAAGGTCTTTGGTGAGGGCCTCTGCAAAGGCAGGGCTTTGGGGAGCCAGGGAACCTGGGGCCCAGATCTGAATGGAGGTGTCTAGGAATCCACAATCCTCACCTTGGCCTGTACCACTTCTTCACTGGTGAGCACAAAAAGGACATCCTTGGTACATAGCAGAGACCAGGGCAGGTCCAGGAGGGAGAGATACTTACGCAGCACGTTCACAGACTGAAGTGTGAGCACGGAACACCCTGGGAGGGGAGGGCATGGGGAGATGTAAATAGTTTTGTTACTCCCGACCAGATGTTCCCATGAACACCTTCCCTCTTCCAGGTGGCTGAGGGTAGGGCAGGCCAGTTGCTGCTGAGCTGCAGGGAGCCTTATAGAACCAAAGCTGCTCTCTGTCCAGCATTCTCCCATATAGGAAGAGTGAAAGGACCACAGAAGACCTTGCTGGCCACCTTCCACCCCACTATGTATCCTAGCAAGAAGGAGTGGGCTGCTAGAGGTTGGAATCTGGCGACCTCAAGGCCAACAGAAGGCCATGGAGACTGAATTTCTGTTTGGCAGGCCAAAGACCTGTTTCTAGCTCTATCACTGAAAAACTGACTAATGTGGCAAAGTCTCTTAACTGCTCTGGATCTCAGTTTCTTAATGGAAAAGTAGTGTTGATAGTGTGGGACCTGCCCTCTTACAAGGCTGATATAAGAATCAAATGGACCATAGCCAGGTTCCAAAGATCTCACAGCTTGGTAAACTTGGTAAGTCCATGCAGAAAGGGCATACACTACTTGTGTTTCCATTGGTTGAATCTTCATATTGCCCCTGTAAGGCAGGACAGAAACTGGCTCAGAGAGTTTAAGCAGGGAGTCATTTGATAAATGGCCAATAGGGTCAAATACTTTCCCATGGGTAGGAAGAGTTCTTTTCTTCAGCAGATTAGTACATTAGACACCTGTCAGGCACGTAGAACCTGGCTAATTCATTGAGGGATGGGATGGAAGTTTGTATGGACAGACTGACAGAATACCAGAGGTGGAAAAGACCTATTCACCCTGTGAGAAAACTAGACAGGTGGGGCAAGCCTGGCCTCTCCACACATCAGAATCAGCCAATGAATATGACCTGACAGGCACTCAGCGCTGAGTCAGGAATGTGCCCTGTCTTCTAGTCCTTGCCTCTGCTTTGTTCTCTGTGTACAAGTATCATTCAATATCCAAGGAGGATTGTTCCAGGACCCCCACAAATACCCAAACCCATGAATGTTCAAGTCTCTCATATAAAATGACACTGTTTGTGTAGAACCTACACATACCCTTCTGTATACTTTAAAACATCTCTTGGTTGCTTATAATACCCAATATAATGCAAACGCTTGTAAATACTTGTCAGACTGTTTAGTTGTTTAGGGACTAATGACAGGAAAAGTTTGTTCGTGTTCAGTACAGATGCCATTTTTCCCGAGTAATTTTGATCTGTGGTTGTTGAATCCACAGATATGGAATTCACAGATATGGAGGACTGACTGTATTCTCAAATTCCCCTCTGATAACTTTCTTAGAGGACAGCCACTAGTGGCTTTTTGAAAAAGCAATGGGCCTTACCTTCAGGGAACTTCCCTTCTAAGTGCAGGGCCCTGGAAGAAAAGGACATGAGAGAGAGGGTAAGATTTGCCTACTCCCTTGTGAAGAGAAGAAACTTCAGAGGAAAGCCTGCAGGGCCCATGGTCCACCCCACAGGTTTCCAGGCAGTCCCCCTTCCTACCTCATCATCTAGTTTCTGGGATCCCACACCTCTGGGCACAGCTGAAGGGACCAGGTAGGCATTGCACCCAAGGCCAGTAATCCAGAGGTTGTCTATGGCTTATGAAATGACCATGTCCAATCTCTGCCCATTACAAATCCTTCTAAGTTATTCTCTTGAAATGGTAATGTGAGATGGTGGCAGAATATTTTAAAATATTAATTTTCTTCCCTGATATTTTCTTTCTGACCTTCCCCACTCCTACCTTCTAATAGAGGCTACCCTGTGCTCACTGCCTTGAGAGGAGGAATGAGGCCAGTTGGACATCAATAAATTCCAGATTGTTTCCCTGCTTTGTTGTTTTGAAGGCTGAGCAACAGAGGAGGACGGGGTAGGTATCCCCTAACTCAACATATAAGAAATATACTCATGAACAGAGAAGTAGAAAGAGAGTTGACGGAACTGACTCCATGGCATGGACCTGAGAAGTGGAAAACCCTGAAAAAAGGTTCTGGGATCCTGTGACTTGTCTTGTGCCCTGAGCAGAGCCCTGGGATATTCGACTATGAGGTGGATGTCCTAGGAAAGAGGTGAATGTTGAAGGCATATGCCTGGGAATCCCACTCACAGCCTTTGCAGCCATGGAAGAATCTTTTTTTTTGGTGGGACTGGGGTTTGAACTCAGGGCTTCACACTTGCAAAGCAGGTGCTCTACACCACTTGAGCCACACCTCCAGTACATTTTGCTCTGGTTATTTTGGAGATGGGGTCTTGCAAACTATTTGCCCAGGCTGACCCTGAACTGTGATACTCCTGATCTCAGCCTTCTAACTAGGTAGGATTACAGGCATGAGTCCATCCCCAGTGGAAGAATCTTGCTGAGCAGGGCCAGGAAGGGAGCTTTGGGGAAAGGGGTACCCAGGGGCCTTGGGTGGAAAAGAAGCCAGGAAAAGACTGAGAGGTGGCTAGAGAGGCCAAAGCAGGGAAGACCAGCCAGGGCCAGGCAAGTGAAAGCAACATTTTGATTAGTGACAGAGCTAAATACCACAGAAAGGCCAAGACAGATGAGGACTAAAACAAGCCTGATGGATTTAGCAGGTAGGGGGTGACTATGGAGAACAGTTTTAGTAGACAGTGGCTGTATCCATAAGTAGTTTTATTTGAAACACAGTGACTCATGGACTCAGAAGTGTTGAGAGCCTGTGGCACTCCAGCCTCTTCTGAGGCAAATGACCACAGGCATTCTGTCTGCTGAAAGATGGGCCCTCTGGGTTCTCTGCCTGGTATGAAGCCTACCCTGTGTTCCCTATTTCAGTGGTTGCTAGTCAGGGATAGAACCAAGTCCCCTCAAGTGCCCCTGCAAACCTGCCTGGTTTGTTTGCAGTAGACCTGGTCTGATCCTTTTTTTGGTGCAGTATGAATACTTGGTGAAAGGTCACGAGGCCCAGCATGCATAGGGAATGAGGTGAAGCCACTGTTTCCAATCTCTAAATGGTTTGCTGATTACACCAGTCTTGGAGCCCCAAGGCTTGAGAGTAACCACATAGTTACTATGGCTGTCTTACTTTTTCATGTATCCTCACAAAAAACTGCATCTTTGACTATAGCTGGGATGTGTCTTTCCTGAATCTGAAAGGACCTAATACAACTAACAACACATCTCCACACCTGTGGTCTCTGGCTGGATCAGAAAGTGAACAATCTCTACAGGAGAAGATCAGTCTGGTCTCCCCTCATTCTACAGTCAAGGAATCAGGGCAAGCTGTCTGGAATGAATATATGGGCAATAATTTCCCGCATCTTTCACTAAATGATGTACAATTTTAGAACAAGAGTGGAGAGTGGAGGGTCCTCAAGTTGGATCTGCCTTCACGTGAATCTAATGGAAGAAGGATTGGAGAAGTAGGAGTCCTGGATTCCGGTTCTGTCTCTGCCACTGTTGAGTCTTGTAGTGCCAGGAAAACCCTCATGGCCTCAGTCAATCAAATGAAGTAGTTGGACTTAATGACTGGTGAGGTCATTTCCAACATGACAGATTTCATGCTTCAGCCTGAGATTGTTGAACATCTTTAGGTTATAAAATAAGTCCTTTCAGGACATTTTCCTTCTTCAGTAACCAGGACAGGTCCAGCACACTACTGATTCACTGA
This sequence comes from Castor canadensis, assembly GCF_047511655.1. Classification (NCBI taxonomy): domain Eukaryota; kingdom Metazoa; phylum Chordata; class Mammalia; order Rodentia; family Castoridae; genus Castor; species Castor canadensis. Next base: position 52,418,331 of record NC_133396.1, on the reverse strand, counting down.
AGAATTTTGCTAGCAAACAGGAAATACGTTGTGTTTGCATGACCCTAAGTTAGTCAACATCTTTGAGGTTCCATTTTTGTTTTACTGGTAAAATGAAGATAGATATTAGTAAAATAAGGTGGCTGTGAAAGGCAAATGGGATCATCCATCATTCATTTAGACAGGGCCTTGCTATGTAGGCCAGGCTGGCCTGAAATTTGCAATTCTTATACGTGAGCCCCACACACCTGTACAACAACTGGGAGTTCATATTATATATGCATATCCTCCATCTTCAAAGAAAGACTGGAGATAGTGTACAAAATCCGTAATTGAAGATAACAAAATAAGTGAAAGTAAGGGGAGGAAGAAGATGAAGCTGGGGTATACTGATCCACAGAACTCATTCCTTGAAGTCTTGTTACAAGGGCTGCCAGTTTGGCCTAAAAGCTCTCTCTGGCCAAAGTAAAGAGAGAAATAAAATGAGTTACTTCATTTACAGAACTCAGGGAATAAAAATAAAGTCCAACTGGTTAGGAGATGAGCATTCCTATAAAGACTTGTTAAGAGATTTCTCCTAGAGAGGATGTCGTGAGCAACATGGACAACAGAGCCATTTGGTAATGCACTAACAAGTTTTCTGGGGCTCAGATAACCAGGGAAAAGTGCTTTAGTAACTGTGACCCCTGAGCAAATGGACAGGCCCCTCCCCACCTCCTTCACCCAGAGACTCCTACCTCACAGCTGCATACAGAGCAACATGATTGCTGTGACCACTGACGCCCCCTGCATCGAAAGTCACCACCTGCAGAGACAGACAGAACTGTCTGAATGCTTTCTCTACTGCCTCACCTTCAAAGTAGCTGTCGTCATTGCCTTGGGAAGGAAAGGAAAGAGCAGAACCTGAAGCTTTCAAATTCTAAGAACAGCAGAACTGACTTCTTAGCATAGTGTGTAACTATGGATTTGGCCAATTGTAACGTGAAGACTGTTTTCATGGATTTTACTGTTTACTCTTGTTCGTGGCCACTGGAGCAGAGTGGAATTCAGTCATGACAGAAACAGGATCAGAATATCTTTGTTGCTTATCTGCCTGACCATGTATCAGCAGATTTACTTTTCCTGGCTGGGTGTTGGGGGAACTTTTCTCAGACAGGCACTGCCTGATTTGTTGGGGCTTTTTTCCTCATGACATACCGTGGGCACTAAAGCTTTGAGGGGCAGTGTCCAACATGCCCTGGTCTGAGTTCATGGAACTCTAGACCGCCTCTGCTTCCATTTTCATAGGGATGGCCGCATCTGTTTACTAACTACAAATTCAGTCTAGGTTCCAACATTTCATTTCTGCATAGATGTATTAAAAAAAAAATCAAAGGATAGTTTGAATAATAACAAAAAGTATAGTCTGAATAATAAAAGAAATATAAGAAAGAAAACAAGGACACAGGAAAGGGAATAGGATGGTTGGGTAAGGGGGTAATGAAAAGAGGTGGGCTGTCTCTAAAGAAAGAAGGTGCTGCAGCAGGGATGAAGGGACTTGGAACTGGGATTGGAATAGGCTGAGAAGGGATTCACTTCTTGATCTTTCTATTCTAAAATGTAAAACATGTTTGCCTGGCCTTTGAGAGAGTCGGGATCCATTCTTTGGGAACACCATGAAGAGTTAGCACCAATTCAGGTGAGTGTAAGATGGTTCCTTAAAGTCAGAGAAGAGTGTTGCCATGGAAATTAAAACTGAGAAGCTTTCCGACAGAACCCTGTTCCCCTTCCTTCTGTCTCATGCCATTATTGCAAAGTTTTCCTGTCCAGTACTCTGCAAAGGAAGGTTTTCCCAGGGTGAGGAGATCAAAACTGAGCCTTAGTATTAGAAGCTCGGGTTTCTGTCTCCTCCAGTCACCACCAGCCAGTACCTGAATTATCACTCTGAAAATCTCAGTGTAAAATTCAGGTCTGAGTTAAAAGACAAGTTAGCCTTAGAATGTTTATCAGTCTCTTACATATTGGTGTGACTGCAGAGTATGGTTTCTTCTAGGTTGGTCATCCCCCAAGTATGTCCTATTCCCTGGAGCCTGTAGATGTTACCTCATGTGGCAAAAGGGACTTTGCAAATGTGATTAAATTAAGGATTTTGTGATCATGAGATTATTCTGGATTAGCTGATAGGTCCAAATGTAATCTCAATGGTTTTTATAAGAGACATAGGAGAGTCAGAGTCAGAGAAAAAGGCCATGTGACATCAGAAGCAGAAATTGGTGTCATAGGCTTTGAAGATGGAGGAAGGGTCGTTAGCTAGGGAATACTCTGGCCATGAGAAGCTGAAAATGACAAGGAGATGATTTTCTCCTTAGAGACTTCCACAGGAACCAGCCTTACCACCTTGACTTAAGCTCAGCGAAACTTGACTTTTGGACTTATGACCTCCAGAATAGTAAAACAATAAATTTGTGTTGTTCTAAGCCACTAAATTTGTGGTAATTTGTTACAACAGCCATAGGAAGCTAATACAAGGAGAAAAATATGTGGAGGGACAGCTTGGTACATAATGCTATTTACATATTGTTCTACGATTAGTCATCCTCCTGCTGACAACACAGTGTTCAATACCCGATTTCTTTCTTCCCTCCTCTCCTCCCTTTCCCCTCCTTCCTTCTCTCTCTCTCTCTCTCATTGGGGCTTGAACTCAGGGCTTTGTGCATGCTAAGCAAGAGCTTTACCCCGAGCTACACTCCAGCCCAACACCCATTTCTGTTTTCTTCAACAGATCTATAGCTCTGAATATTCCTCTACTTGTTCTAAAGTCACATGTATGAATACAAAGGCATATTTGTTTAAATACATCCATTTTACAATCTGATAGTCCCACCTAGGCTTAATCCTATCACCCTTCTTCCTTTTGGAGTCCAGGCCAACCCACCTTACAATCAACTCCTGGCCTTTTGAAGACTCTGCCAGTAGGAATAATGATACTTAATGTATTGTATGTAGTGTGTTATCTTTGGCAGAACTTCCTCGCACTCATTATACCATTTGATTCTTAAAATGATCCTATGCACTAGGAACCTAAAACTGCTTTACAAATAGTCTTTTCTTTCTTTCTTTTTTAAAGTCATGTAACTCAAATACCTGATTCTGACCCTGGTTCTTCCATGCAAGAAAACCAAGGGAGACTCAAGCCTAGTTTTCTCTGACACTAGTTATCTGCAGTGCCTTCGGCAAGTCACAGAACTGTAGTATCAGAAGTTATTTCACCTTGAAATGTCCTGGCTTCCTCATGTGTGAAATCAGGAAAGTAATATCTGCTCTACTTTCCTTGATGCATTGAGGTGAAGATAAAACCACATGAAAGTGTTTAAAAGCGCTAGAATGTCTAAACTCCAAGTCTGTTCTATCAGATAGAGTTGGTAGCTCAGGGGCTAGATCAGTATCAGAAGGGATGCTGGAGGGCATTCCCTTGTTAGGGGATTGGGGCCATGTGGTATTCAAGTCAGTTGGTTTTGAAATTCTCCAAGCTCTTTGCTTAGTCCTTCTCCTATATCATCTTACACTCTCCCTTTTTCTTTCTGTTTCAAGCAGGGTTGAGCAGAATGTATCCAGCTCCCTGGGCCTTTGCAGATTTGTCCATGGCAATCATGGCACCTGTAGTTCTGACAGAATTCCTTCCACTTTCCTTTTTTTTTCTAGTTTCTTCTTCAAACAACATCTTGTCTGGATCCCAAGGAATAAAAGGCAAAACAATGGGGCTCTCTAATTTCTAAGATATTGATTCTCACCTGGGGGTGGTTTTGCCCACAGACATTTGGCAATGTCTAAAGACTTATTGTGAAAACTAAGGAGTTGGGGGTTGCTACAGTAAATTTCCTACAAGGTACAGGACAACCCCCATGACAAAGGATTATCCAGCCCCAAATGTCAGTGGTGCCACAATCGAGACATATGCTCTAAGGGATCAGGAACTAGGTGTGTTTGGCTTGCTGCTGTATTTCCAGTTTCCACACATAGTAAAATGTCCCAGATCAGGTACTCAGTAGACAGGTATTGACTGAAAGGCTGAGGCAGGGATTGGGATCCAGGTTCTAGCCTGACTGATATCAGGTGAAGATACTACCAACCCCCTACCTTCCTGCCTTCCTGTGGAGGGCAGCTTTGTCCTTCCAAAGCCCTGACCTGTCAGCCACTCCTTGTGGTTCTCATGATGCTCCTGCAGTGAGTAGGGCAGACAGCTTGCAAGAATACTGCAGACATGGGACCAGATGGACCCAGTTTCCTCACTTGATGCTGATGGCTTCACTTTTGCTGGGGAAGTGCTTTTGGTTTCATCTTGGCATGGCCTAGCTCCTGGCTCCCAGCTTCTGTCTATATTTCCTTGTTGGTGCTTCGCTGTCTTCATTGTGCAGTGGGTGCTTCTGGTCTGAAAGGGACTCCCATTATTTATGCACTCAGCTTAGTACCAGGATACTGTCTTTGAGTGACTCCTTACCTGCCTAGTACTAACCCTCATCCCTGGCCCTGCAGGGACTGTGGGACTATGTAACTGTGACACAGGAAGCTGAACAGACGTACCATTACACTGTGGCGCTAAGCTAACACACTTAGGTTGGTTATGGCCAGTATGGCCAAGCTGCTACAATGCTAGTATAATGTTACACTTCTACCCTGCCAGTTAAATGCAGGCTAGGAAAAGCATTCCCAATTGCACTGTGCTAACTTGAATCTTCTGATTAATAGCAGGGTAGTTACAAATAATTTATTAATGAACAGCTGTCTTAAGTTATTTTCCTTGTTATCAGCAATTAAATCAATACAAAGATTCTCCTGATAATAAAGACCCTTTCACTCACTTGAATGAATGTGAAACCCCTCCACACTCCAGGAAGACCTCTAGGGAGGAGTGGCAGTTAATAGTTGTGGCAGTTTTGTGAGGAACACTCTTGGGGTGCCTGTTCTAGTTTTTGGAGATGTAAAATGCCAGGCACAATCCTGGCTATCATGGACTTTATGGTATACTTTGCAAGACATGGTCTATACCCAAAAAGTAAATAGCAACACACTCTACAAGCATAGTTCACCCAGCAAATACTGTGGAAATCCCAAAAAAGGCTGAGTAAATCAGGAGAGGCTTCTTGAGAAGGGGGTCTTGAGATAGGCCTGGACCACAAATAACTTTTCTGGGACTCAAATGTGGAAGACTCTTCCGAAAGTAAGAGGCTTGCAGGTGTCTGTACCCTGAAGCTCCTCCCCCAGATGCTCAGCTGCAATGTGGTCTGAAAAATAAACCCAGCTCCTCAACAAGGACCAACTCTTTTCACTAGTGCTCCAGGACTTAATTATGGGACAGATCAAGAAACGAATTGAGTTCCAAGTTTCAAAAGATGAGTTGATCCTATAAGCTGGAGTGACCAGAAAGGTCAACAGTTATAATGCACTAAAGCAGAGGAGGGGAGTATTTGGGGACTGTCCCGCAGAAGCCACTACCATGGGAAAACAGGGTGTCAAGGTGGACTTTAAGCTGGCTCTAAAGGCCAACTCTGTTGACATACCTAAGCTATGGGACCCTGAGAGGTTTCAACAGTGGAGGCTGGGGTAAGGTGGATAAGAGAACCGGGGCCAGCCCCAGCCAGCAGGGCTGGGCATTTGACTCCTAAACTCATGAATCTACCTATGGCTTTTATGCTTAGGCCCTCTGGGAAGGGAAAGTGGGGATGTGTGGGCCTGCAAATTGCTGATGTTCATTTTTACAGCCAGGAAAAAAACTAAAATCAACACAAAAATCAAGATGGAGGACAAGAGTACAGGCAGGGCCACGGCTGTTGCAGCCTACCTGGATCTCAGTCTTTATTGTGATTCAGAGCAAGCCAGAGGAGTACCTTTCTGTCTGTATGTATTAAACTTCACTTGTCATTAGGAAGCAAAAGCAGTCTAATTAATATACTAGGGAAAATCCTCTCAAGAAAAGTCTAATAAATCACTTCACTCAGTTAGTTCATCATTGACTAAAGCCTCATATGCTTCTCTGCCAATATATTTTATTTACTTATTTATTTATTTTTACTACTGGGGTTTGAACTCAGGGCCTATACCTTGAGTCACTCCACCAGCCCTGTTTTGCTTTGGGTATTTTTGAGATAGGGTCTCTCAAACTATTTGCCCAGGCTGATTTTGAACCTTGATCATCCTGATCTCTGCCTCCTGAGTAAGCTAGGATTACAGGCAGTAGACATCAGTGCCTGGCAGGATCCACCTTTTAATGAGGATTAACTAAAACTTAAATGAAATGAGAAAGGCTTTCAATGGCACAATTTTAGGTATTAATCTGTGAATGATTTTTATTTTTATTTTGTTTATTTTTGAAATTGAGACAGTAAGCCTTCTTGGTTGCTTTAAAATTGACCATGGGCTAAATACAGACCTGCCAATCCTAGTAGAGCTGAGATAGGTGTTGCTAGACTTGTCTACCTTTTCAAGTAAATGGGAATCTCCACTACTGCTCTAACTATGACTGAAACTTTCTTCCTAAAGTGGGTATAAATTTATCCTCATCTTTTTTAGGAGTGAGAAATTGAGGTTGAAATCTTAGTTTCAGAGTTGGGGTGCAGCTCACTCAGTAGTATGCCATGTCCTTAGCATATACAAGATTGTGGTGTGATCCCCAAGATTAAAAAAAAAAAAAAAAAAGAGCCGGGTGCCAGTGGCTCACACCTGTAATCCTAGCTACTCAGGAGGGCAGAGATCAGGAGGATTGTGGTTCGAAGCCAGCCCAGACAAATAGTTCACTAGACCTTATCTTGAAAATACTCATCACGAAAAGGGCTGGCAGAGTGGCTCAAGGTGAAGGCCCTGAGTTCAAGCCCAGTACTGCAAAATAAAAGAAAAAGAAAATATCTAGAAACCTCCACTTCACATGAGGCCCTAAGTTCAAACTCCAGTTTGAACACCAAACTGGACACCAAAAAAGGGTAAAGAAACCTCCACTTCCTCAATGTTAAATTAGAATGATAGCATAGCATGTACCTCTAAAGTAAAAACAGTACTCTAAATGTGAAGTTCCTTGGTACAAGGTGAAATTCTGTACCAATTGAGAGTCATGGGGCAGGGGACCTGAATTTTCAGGATATAAGACAGGTGGGGAGGGAGGTCACAGCTTGGAAGAAACTTCTGCCTCCACCTGAGTGGTGATAATTTAGTTACTGGGTCTCACAGATCAAAAGAAATACATTGTATTTCTTTTAGAAAAAAAGATTGGGGCATGGCTGGATACATCTGAAAGGTATATTTCTTCCTAGGTAGGTTCTGTAGAAGCAATGGAGGTTTGGCCTCTTAGTGGCCCTAGAGCAAGACTGGAAGGAAAAGGCTGCCCCAGGACAAGTTACAGAAACCAACAGATGTGACAGGACAGACACCCTGGACTTCCCATTCGGGGAGGTGATCCCTTACCAGGTTGATATCATTGACTTCTATGTGCTGGAGGAGAACGCTGGCCACAAGCTCTGTGTCCCACTGCACTCCTGGGTTATCTGGGAAATCCCTGTAAAGTGAGAAGCATGACGTGAACACTTCTAATCAGACACGACCTTCTCCCGAAGGTCCAGTGACTGTGCTATTGTGAGAGCTATTATGTTGGAGTTTGGGGGGTGGGTTCCCTATCCTTAAGGTACTCAAATATCAGTTTGAGATAAGATTTATAAGCTGGGCAGCTCATGCCTGTAACTCTAGCTACTCAGGAGGCAGAGATCAGGAGGATTAGTTAGAAGTCCAATCTGGGCAAATAGTTTGAAAGATCTCAAAAAACCCATCACAAAAAGGCTGGCAGAATGGCACTTGCCTAGTAAGCACGAGGCTGTGAGTTCAAACCCCAGTACTGACAGAAAAAAAAAAAAGATTTGTAAACATGAAACAACTAGAAATCAATGCATAACTCCATACAACACTTTCAGAGCTTTGTGTTTATTGCTGAGGAGAAGAAACTGTATCAGCAAGACAGGCTCTGGCTGCATGTTAAGAAGACAAATGTGTTAGTAATGAACTTGAACACAAGGCAGGGAGGAATGCATTTTATAAGAATAATAGTTGCCCGGACATGGTGGTGCATGCCTGTAATCCCAGCTACTTGGAGGTAGAGATAGGAGAATTGTGGTCCGAGGTCAGTATGAGACCCTATCTGAAAAAATAAAACTAAAAACAAAAGAACTGGGGTGCAGCTCAAGTGGTAGAGTGCTTTCATAAAGCCCTGAGTTATCTCCCCGTTACTGCAAGAAAAAAAGAAAAATATTAATAGTTCTTTGATCAAAAGTACAAAGGGCTATTATTTTGTTAAACCTCACAGACATTCTTTGGAAGGATGAAGGTAAGTAGTTTGCTTGCAAGGTGCTTACAGGTGAATTTGAACCCAAGTTTCCTAACTGTAATGCAAGATCTCAGAACCAGGAATGGGACCTACCACATCCTGGGACCAGCTCTTTGCCAGAATACTCTGCAACTTATCTGTGTTTCCACCTGGCCTCACCTCTCTCCTCCCACCTGCTGAAATCCTTACTGTCCCTTTTTTAATGTATGGCTCTGATATAAGACCAAGACCACAGTTTGGCCCATTTCTCATTATTCGTAGTCTTATAAACAGATTCCTATCTCTTTGGCTCTGATCCTGCAGCAATACCCATAATGCTACTGAGTGGACATGGCTCTCTCTGCTCCCTACTGGGCAGATTGCTATATAACCTTTCTATGGACAAGGGACACTAATTGACATTAGGACTTTGAGTAAAGGAGAGTCATTGAGGTTTTTCAGCAGGAAAACTACATGAACCTCAGCACTAAGTAATGTCATTTTTTCCTTTGCCTCATTGGCTTCCAAACACTCAAGGTGCTTTCTGTAGAGGGCAGCTTTGTACTTTTCAAAGCCCTGGTCTGCCAACTACTCCATGTGGCTCTCAGGATGCTCCTGCAGTGAGTGGGGCAGACAGCTCCTGCAGATGGAGCAGGACTACGGAGAATGTAGTCCAGCCTTGTTCTCTGGAAACAGAGCAGCATGTGAAATATCAAACATGACCCATGAAGCTCAGACAGCAAAGGAGAAAGAAATACAACTACACATGTTCCTGGCTAGGAGAGACAGGAAACATTACCAAGGCATCATTTTGGAAACTGAATACACGAGTAATATTATCTTGGAACTTTAGCACACGAGATGAAGAAACAGCCTAAGAGAAAGGGTAGGAGAGCAGCTGGCTAAGCCTACTCTACTCATTCTCACTTGTAAGAAATGAATCCTGAAGAACGAAAAGCTCATGCCTGCCCCACTCTCTTCAGAAGACTTGGATCTGCTTGCTATTCCAGGGAAACTCACTTGAAGCCATGCTCACAGCACCAGCCTTGCCCCGCACCTTCTTCTGTGGTTCTGCTCACTGATGGTGGGGGATTCTGGACTGCCAATATCAGCTCTGGGATATGACGCATCTGATATGGTGGCACTGCTTTTGTGATCAACTCCAAACTCCTTTTGTCAGGCATTCAACACCTCCCCCCACACCCCCAGCCTATCTCCCTTTCCATCGCTTCATTTCTCTTTGAGTGAGCAGTTTGGATAAAACATGTGAGAAAGCATTTAAAAACTGTAAGGAGATATGCAGATTTCAAAACAGTGCCCATCATTGCTGCACTAACTTAATTGAGCCCCATAAAAAAAAGCAAAGAAAGAATTCATCCTTTCTTTGTTGCTGTAAGTCTCTTGCAGAGTTCTTGGCTCTATCAGATAAGCCACTGAAGTAAAGCAGGAAACCACTAGAATTCCTATTTATGTGTGTTTCTAGTTGCTTGAATTTCTTTTTCCTTCTTTTGGCGGCACTAGGGTTTGAACTCAGGGCCTCATACTTGCTAGGCAGGTGCTCTACCATTTGAGCCACCCCACCAGCCCTATTTTTGTGAAGGGTTTTTCGAGATAGTGTCTCATGGAACTATTTGCCCAGGCTGGCTTCGAACCATGATCCTCCTGATCTCTGCCTCCTGAGTAGCTAGGATTATAGATGTGAGTCATCAGTGCCCGGTACACTTAGATTCCCCCTCTCTGACTAATTTTATTTATTTATTTTTAGAGACAGGGTCTCACTATATATTGCCCAGACTGTCCTGAACTCCTAGGCTCAAGTGATCCTCCTGCCTCAGTCTTCCAAGTAGCTGGGACTATAAGTGTGCACTACCACAGCTGGCTGAAATCTTAAGATGTCATAAGCAATTTCTTTTTCTTTCCCTTGCCCCCTTGTTTTATTGAGGGCTAGGGAGAAAGAAGGACCAGTACAAGAGCCTACTTTGAGGTATAAATGACAAATAAAAATTATATATATATATGCATATATATATATTTAAGGTATAAACTGTTTCGATATATAGATTGTGAAGTGATTACCATAATCAGTCTAATTAACATGTTTATCACCTCATCACCTGATACAGGTTTTTTTTGGTGGTTAAGAACACTTAAGACAGAACATTATTTCCTATAGTTATCATACTGTATATTAACACCTATTCATCTTATAAATGAAAGTGTGCACCTTTTGACCAAACCCTTATTTCCCCCACCCCATAGCCCTTGGCAACTTCCTTTCTACTCTGTTTGAGTTGGACTTTAGATTCCACATATAGGTGAAGTCATGCAGTATTTGTCTTTCTGGCTTATTTCACTTAGTATTCAGTCATGTTGTCCCAGTGGCAGAAGTTCCTTATTTTTTAGGCACAAATAATATTCCATTTCACCCCCTTACACACACATACACACACACACACACACACACACACACACACACACACACACACACTTCCTTTATTCATTCATCCACTGATGGACACTTAGGGTTTTTTTTGGCAGTACCGGGGTTTGAATTTAGAGCCTTACACTTGTAAGGCAAGCACTTTGCCACTTGCGCCACGCCTCTATCCCTGGCTGAGGCTGTGAATAGTACTGCAATAAACATGGAGTACAGCTATCTCTTCAAGATGTTATTTCCTTTGAACATATACACTGAAGTGGGATTGCTGGATCACATAGTAGTTCTATTTTTTAGTTTTTTGAGGAATTTTTCTATAATGCTTGTACCAATTTACAGCCCTACCAACACTGTACAAGGGTTCCTTTTTCTCTACGTCTTTATCAACACTTGTTATTATTTGACTTTTTGACTACAGCTGCCTTTTTTTTTTTTGGCGGCACTGGTGTTTGAACTCAGGGCCTTGTGCTTGTTGGGCACTCTACCACTTGATCCACTCAGCCAGTCCTAGATAACGGCCATCTGAACAGATGAGAGGTGATGGCACAGCGTGGTTTTGATGTGCATTTCCCTTCGCTTAGTTTTTAATCAGGTGATTTGTGTTTTGCTATTATATATATTTTTTTTATCTGTTTGGATATCACCTACTAGATAAAAGGTTTACAATATTTTTTCCCATTGTGTAGCTTACCTTTGTACGTGTTGATGGTGTCTTTGCTGTACAGAGCTTTTTAGTAATCCCACTTGTTTATTTTTGCTTTGGTTGTCTGCTTTTTTGGGGTCATTCACAAAATCATTGCCAAGATCAGCATCAAGGATCTTTCCTCTTGTTTCCTTTCAGGAGTTTTACAGATTCAGGTCTTAAGCTACATCCCCGACCCTGCAATCAGTTTCCAAGTCACTTTAAAGTATTGGTTATAGAGTTGTGGTGTTCAGAGACTTTGTTTTTTGGTGATACTGGGGTTTAAACTCAAGAGTCTTGTGGTTGCTAGGCAAGTGCTCTGTTACTGAGCCAAACCCCCAGCCCTTTCTGATTTAGTTATTTTTTGAATAGGTTCTGTACCATGATCCTTCTACTTATACTATACACACAGTTGGGATGACAGGTGTATGCCTGTTACAAGCAGCTTTTTATTGATTGAGATGGGGTCTTGAAAAGTTTTTGCCTGGGCTGGCCTTGAACTGCAATCCTCCTGATCTCCACTTGCCAAACAGTTTTCCCAAGTAGGATTATAGGCGGGATGTTCAGAGTTTTTATTGGGGTGCACTCTGTAGGCATCATTGATTACCCATGGCTGAGCTCAGTCTCCATGAGGACTGATAATACATGGCCTGAAGTCTCCAACAAAGACAATGCTACCAGATATGACACAAATCATCTAGAAGCCATGGGCAAAGGTCAGAACTCTCTTAGAAGGCCAACTTCTTTACTACATGCCTTCATTGCACTTAAGACTCTTCACTGAACTACAGCCAACTGTGGCCTAGACCACTCCACTCAGCACTTAATTAGATATAGTATTCTGTTCTTTTCTGTTGTTTTGTGTGTCTTTACCTACAGTCAACTTTGAGAAATATCAGAAATATTTCTCATATACTTGGCGCAATTCAAGTCAAAAGATAATTTATTTAAATAAACAATAATTAACTGTGTTTCTACCATATGTAAGGCATGTTACTGCTTTCTTTCTTTCTTTTTTTTTTTTAAATAAGTACTAGTGGGTTGATAGAAGTAGAAGTAGCCTCTACCTGGCTGAGCCAAAGCCAAAGTAGTTAAGAGCAAGGGTTGGGGAAGACAACTTTATAAAACAGATTATGGGTAAAAAGTACATGAGTTAGGTAGGGAGCGCAAGGCATCCCAACAGGACTCTTGCCCTTCAACGTAAGACAATATAAAATTTTATATTTGAGAAAATATAAAATTGAGATTTTTCCAGCAGATAAATGCAGAAAAAGCGAGTTCTTTCAGACCAGCTACTTGAGTTGTCCTTTCCCTATAGTTCATCCTTAACTGGCTCAATGCGTGAATCCAAATAATAATCTTTGGCTACTTTCTGTCTTCTCTAATAGAGTAACAATTCTGCTTTGGTAATTCTGCTCAGCCTTTGCACTCTTCCTTAAGAGACAGTTGGTGAATAACCTTTGTCCATTTTTCTTTGCTAGCCTCTCTTCTTGCTGGCTAGAATTTGTACATGCTGCTTAGAATTGGAGTAGCCATTTTGGTCCATGAGGTAATCTTAGGTATGAAAACAGATGCAACTCAGTGACAAAAGAGGTGGAACTTAGGCCCTTGAGGGCCCCAGCAAGTGAGCCATCATGCAGTTCTAGACACCACACCAGCTTCTACCACAGCTACAGGTTTCTGGTATTTACAGCAGAACCAATTCTTAAATTATAGATGATGTAAGTTTGAAAAGGCTCCATATGATCGATTATTTAGGTTGTTTCCAATTTTTATTATTGTAATAAGACTATAATAAGAATCCATGCACATAACTGTGTATGCATCTCTCAGTACTTCCTTGTGATAAGATCAGAGAAATGTAATTTCTAAATCAAAGGTGAAGTCAAGAGAATGTGTGTAGCCAGGCTCTGGTGGCTCACACCTATAATCCTAGCTATTCAAGAGGCAGAGATTAGGAAGACCATGGTTCAAAGCCAGCCAGGCAAATAGCTCATGCGACCCTATCCTGAAAATACCCAACAAAAAAAAAACAGGGCTGGTGGAGTGGCTCAAGTGGTAGAGCTCCTGCCTAGCAAGCATGAGGCCCTGAGTTCAAACCCCAGTAGCACCAAAAAAAAAAAAGAGCGAGAATGTGTGTAGAGTAACTCTTTTCTAAAAACTGTATTATAAAGGGTAGAATGGAAACTGTGCTAACTCATAAGGAGTACAGCATCAAGGGGGTGTTTTTAAAAAGGGGAGGGAGAGTGAAGGAGGCAGAATGTGGGAGAGAGATAGAGAGAGAGGAAAGAGAGAGAGAGAGAGAGAGAGATGTATTTCATAGGAGGAAAGGAAAAGCTAATAAGGACAACTCATATCAAGCCTGCTCCTTCTAAAAATTCAAGTGCTTTTATGCTTACTTTCTTATATAAGCTCCCAACAAGTCCAATTCGATTCCTTCCTATTATGAACGGGAAGACCTGGTCAGAAGACAAGTACTCACTTATATGTGGAGTTACACAGGCACTAGGAGGCAACATAGGAATAGAACAGTATACACATATTGTAAAGACTACAATTTTACCTTGTTAACCAATCATCTTCCTTGGAAATCACTTGGATGTTATTCAAAGCTACATGAAAGTAGAGGTCAAGCCCCAAGGAGTCGGTCAAGTTACACACATCAACAGCAGCCACCAATGCCCTCTCTATCTGACACAGGTGAGAACCAGATGATGGACTTGCACCTGCAACAGGCAGGTATTTTAAAGCAATTCCCTTGTAGCTTGCTACTTTCCAAATCCAGACCTCTGCAGGCCTAAAGGAAGGGCAATAAAGTTATTAAGCTTAGAGTTCTTAGAAACTTTCTTTAATCATTAGCAAGGTCCTCCATGGCTTTTATAGCAATTTTAATGAAAGAACATAGAAATTCTCAGATGCTGATGTGCCTGGGTAAGTTTGCCAAGATGTACAGTGGAGTAACTGTCTGAAACAGATGGAGATGGAAAAGTGGAGCCATGTTTCTGGCCAGGTTTGTCCAAGGACAACTGAGATGACAAATCTGAAGACTGAGTGGGACAAGGAGGTGTCAGATACTGCAGGAAAAGGACAAAGATAACTAGGGGCTGTATAGACAGTGGCTGAGTCTTCCCTCCTACGGTATGTGCCCTCTTCCTCAGGAGAATTCCACTCAGTTCAGAAATGATGAACCACCAGCTCTGAATGGCTCAGCAAGGCCACACCTTGCACCCAGGCCTTCCAATTCAGACTTTACAGCTTAAATCAATTATGTGGTGTTTCTGATGACAGCCAGCAGAGGTGAATGAATAAAAGGTAGAACTTCCAAAGAAATTCTCAAGAAAGTCTGAGGCTTACTTAAAAATATTAAAAAAAAAGAAACTATTCAAGATTGTTGGGACTGGGTGTGGTGGTTCCCAGAACTCAGGAGGCTGAGCCAGGAAGACTGTGAGTTTGAGGCCAGCTTGGGCAACATAGCAAGCGATTATTGGGGCTGTGGATGTGGATGTAGCTCAGCGGTAGAGGGCTTGTCTAGCAAGCACAAGGCCCTGGGATCTATCTCTAGCAACACAAGGAAAAGGAAGAAACACTTTTTTTTAGTGGCACTGGAGTATGCTTACTAAACTAGAGCCACTCTGCCAGCCACCCCCCTTTTTTTGTGGTACTGGGATTTGAACTCAGGGCCTTCACCTTGAGTCACTCCATCAGCCCTTTTTAGTGATGGGTTTTTCGAGATAGGGTCTCACTAACTATTTGCCTGGGCTAACTGTGAACTGTGATCCTCCAGATCTCTACCTCCTGAATAGCTAGGATTATAGGCGTAGGTCACTAATGCCCATCAAGATTCTTTAAAGAAAACAGTCAGTTTATAAGGAACAAATGCAAACTGCCAACTACAGTGTACTTTTCTGTTCTCAGAAAGAATGAAAGAAGTGCACGATTAAAGCAAGATATGTATGTGGAGAAGGGCAAAAGGGGAGTTTAAATTGCTTCAATAAGAAGTCAATTTGACCATATGCGATTATGTGTACTCTTTGACCCTATAGTTCTAGAAAATTATCCTGAGAACACAGAGAAGCCTAAAGGCCAAAGTCAGCACAGACAGAGATATCACATTTAATGCAGTTACAGCGGAAGGAGGTCGGCAGTTCTGTTGCTTTACCACTAGGGAGCAATTTCTCTAACTTCCTGGATTGTGGCTTATGAAAAATGTTAAAGATAACACAGAGTTTTGGGAGCATGTTGAGAATGAAAGCAAAGAAAGCATGGATATACACAAGATGTGGACGGATAATGTACAATAGGAACACCCTCCCAGCTCTAAAATTTGATTTTGCTTTTATCTTCAAAAAAAGAATAAAACTCACAGGAAAGAAGAATAGAAATGCATGTAAAGAAACTGAATTTTGAAAACAAAGTAAGTCTGTGAGAAAACTGTTTTTTTAACCTTTATTTATTTTAGCAGTATGTGGGTTTGAACTCATGACTTCATGATGCTAGGCAGATGCTCTACCCATTGATCCACTCTGCCAACCCTGTGAGAGAACTTTTAAATAAAAGGCTCTGAATATATTCAGGTCTCCAGATACCCTAGCCTCAGCTTCTCAGAAAGCAGTTTGCTATGGAATGTGGACCCCGGGGAGCAGAAAGGAGGAAAGCAGAGGAGGAAGGGGGCTTTATTAACTTGGCCGCAATTGTGGACACTAACTGTGTGAGCCCATGGGACTCTAAAAATTTGTACAAAAAGCATCTTAGAATGGTCTGCCTGTCCAGGAGGAGAAAGAAAATTATTTCTCTCCACAAGGTGGTATTTACTCTCCAAACTTCAGGGTTGAGCACACTTGGGCACCTGAGACTTTGGGGAATGGCAGAGAAACCCTGGGGCAGAAAGCAAGTGGTGCAGAGGACAGGGTTTGTCACACTTACCTGTCTGAGGTAGGTGGGCTGCCAGCCATGGCAGGAAGCTGGGCATCTAGAGGTAAGGATGCCAGGGACCTAAGACAGGGCAGGGCTCTGCGAGAACATTTCTGTTCTAAACTAAGCACACATCATGTACCAAACATGGAGCTAAGTTTTGGGGACAAACATGAAAGTCATGGTCTCTCCCTCAGGAAGCTTAGGGCTGAATGGGAGTGAAGGTTGGGCTCCTGCAGAATGAGAAGGGATTTGCTAGGGAAAGGTGAGAGTGGCATGGGAAGAGGTAAGGATTCCAGGTGTGGATGGCAGAGTGGCTGGTGGGCAGTCATGAAGCATACAAAGTACCTCATGGAGAGGTACTGAAGCATACAAAGTACTCTCTGTGTTTGACTGAGGATCCCTCAGGAGAAAGGTTAGTATTTTGGTAGCCATCACACTCAGCAGAGGAAGAAGTGTTGGACACTTACAAGCCCATCAAGCCACTGGGAGTGGGGATGGGTTTAGCAAACACAGTGTTAATAAGATTGGCAAATGCCCCAAACTCCCAGCCCTGCCCTAGACCTCAGAGTTCAATAAACAAGCCAGCCTCCCAGCCTGTGAGAGTTCATAAAAATAACATTTGTTTTCCTCCTGGTGGAGTATCTTCAAACTCTGACCTTTTCTACACACACTAATGACTCATCCTGGCCGGCCCTTTCTAAAGCTGGGTCAGAAGAGCCATGGAAATGCTCTGGGAAAACCTCTAGTTAGTCCCTTCAGTCACCAGGCACAGACAAGGGAAGCTCCTTTCCCTCCTCTCCTGTCTTTCCCTGGTGCCCATGGTCCCAGCCCTCCCCTGCAGAAGGAGCTCTGGGTAGAGGCAGACAATGTGGTCTCTGCAGCTGAACCTCCACTAAGGTTAGGTAATAGCTTATCTCTCTGCAAACCAAGTCCCACATTTGCACACTGCACTCTGAACTTTAATACACATGGAGGCGGCTCACACGCCCTTATTTGGTCTTGTGGCTGGTGCAGCTAGAGTTGGAAGAATGAGCAGCCCCTCCTCCACCCACCTCTGGCATATTTCTAAACTTGATTACTTCCTTTGTCATCCAAAATGGGCAAAGGTCACTAGGGCTCAGTGTAACACTAGAGCACAGCAGGCTACCTGAGGCCCAGCAGTTGGCCTCTCCCCACCATGGGCTCCATCAGGGAGGCAGGGAGCAGGGAGTGTGGCTACTGGAGCCCTTTAGAACCAGGGGAGTGCAAAGGAATTGGATATAAGATGAGGGAGGGTTGAAGATGACATTCTCTAGAAGGCAGGACCCAGCAACTTCTGGGGATATGTCTGTATTACCACAGACTAAAAGGAGCAGAAGAAAGGAAACGACCATGAGAAAAGGAAGGAGGCCAAAGAAAGGGTTTATAAAAATCAATCTACTTTCATGAAGTAACTGCTCTGATAAGGGCCTCATCCTCAAGCAACTTAGGAGCTCAGAAATAGACTAAATATCCCAGGAGAACCTTTCCACTTAAGGCTTCAAGTCCCCAAATCAAAGCATAAAATGGATCTTTCCTTTCTCATAGGATGCAACAGGGATTTGCAAATCCTGAGTGTAAGATGCACTTTGTATTGCAACAAGCCTGCAAAGTTCTTGTGAGAAATCTTTCTTCAAAACTTCCAATTTGCTGTTTAATGTGGCTACTGAAAAACAAAAGAATCTATTCACTGAACTCACTTCAAAGAGGTCACAGAGTTCTGCTTGCTCTAACCAAACCCCTAAGGGGTGGTTTAAGAAGCGGACTCCTGTATTAAAGCCTCTTTTCACCTCTCCCTACTACCCACAAAGTGTGGTGGTGAACCAGGCGCTGGTGGCTCATGCCTATAATCCTAGCTACTCAGGGGACAGAGATCAGGAGGATCGGGGTTTGAAGCCAGCCCGGGAAAATAGTTTGTGAGACTCTATCTTGAAAATACCCATCACAAAAAAGGGCTGGTGGAGTGGCTCAAGGTGTAGGCACTGATTTCAAGCCCCAGTACCACAAAAAAACAACAAAAAAAACCTGCTGTTATGTCACTACCACTCAGGAGGGTTTTGATTAACCCTAAATTTATCTAACCTATCTTGTTCCTCTTCAGGGCTAAAGGCACAAAGGCAGGAGAAACTAAGGCGTTTTGCTGTCAGTTTTTACAATGTTCTGTTCTGGACCCCCGAGAGAGGAGCCTGAAATCTCCAGTCATCATCCTAAACCTACAGTCTCCTTGGATTCCAGAAACAGTGGAGCCCTACACCCAGATCACCCCCTGAGTGGGAGCAATTACCCATGATGGAAACTGAGGCTGTCCTCCAGCAGGAGCAGTCATCTTATGGCAACTGGATTGTCTCCTCCAAAGACAAGGACTTCTCAGGAGTCCTTATAGAAACAGGACTGTGATAATGACTGACCAGACTACAGATTGACCAAGGCAGCTTAATTATGCATACCTCTCACCCCCTGCCCCAGTTCTTCCTCTATTTAAACCTGAAGCTCAAATCAGTACTCCAAAGATGGACCAAGACTCGAGCTCCATTTTCCTAGTATGATTATACTGAAAACTAAATTCCTTTCTACCATTACTTTTCTGTTTGATTTCTGGGGTGAGTGACTGGACCTAATTTATTGGAAGCCCCCAGAGTTTGGGGGCTTAGGACTCTGATAACAGTAACTTTGGCTTTGCAAGAATTCTTGGAGCTATATGAAAACAAACCAAAAAACAAAAACAAAAACAAAAAACAAACACACACACACACACACACATACACACAAAACTCTAAGGAGAAAGCTTATTTTTTATTTTGAATAGAGAAGGGGCAGTAGCTTAACCTTTTGACTGCACTCTAAGTCTTATGGTGTATGAAGATTCTGCCTTATTCTTTATTTTAAAAGAGCCAAAATTAGGGTTACCTCAGAGAAGGAGTTCATTTCTGATTTTCATAAGTACCTGAAATACCATCATAAGCCAAATACAGAAGACAAGACAGTCAGAGATCAGGGGCCCTGAATACCCCAATGGCTCAATGATAGGCACCAGGCATTCTGGTTGCTAAGCATCCACTAGAATCTCTAAGGGAGCAAGAAAAAAGTGAAGAAGCTTTAAGTGGAAATGTACCTTAACATTTAGGTTCTACTAAGTGGCTAGGCACTGTTTGAGATGGGATAAGGGATGCAATGGGCAGAAAGATCAGCAAAGCCTTCAAACCAAGACAAAAAAGAACTGTAAGAAAAAGTCAACCAAATTGTTATGGAAGGACAGAGAAAGAAAATACGAGGTCCTATGGTATGGATCAAAACTGTTTTTTGGTTTTTTTTTTTAAAAAACCTGAAACAGTTTCATGGTGCTGGACGTGTAGCTCAGTAGTAGCATGTGCAGAGCACATGTAACACCTTGGGTTCATCTCCAGCACCAAAATAAACAAACAAATAATCCAACCCAGTTTAATGGAGGAGACATATGGATTAGGATGAACAGGCCTTAGGACAAGAGGCCAGAATTCCAAGTGGAGGAGACCAGCCTTGGCTAAGGTGTTGTGTGGGGGATTTGAGAACAGGAAGTTCAGATTAGCTAGGGCAGATTAGCTAGGTACTTTATAGAGGACTGGTATACAATGAGGGTATCTGGGGAGGTTGAACAGGGGAGTGGCCAGATCAAGTATGAGTTAGGAAATTAACTTGGAAATAATCTGAGGAAAAATGGAAGTGGGAAGAGGGATAAAGTGGGGAGGAGAGTGATTTACTATTGGGAAAGTGAAGAACTGTTAGGCAACTCTAAAGTCCAGCCAAAATGTAGTGGTAGGGGAATGGAAAAGAGCAAAGAACTGGGCACTGGTGGCTCATTCCTATAATCCTAGCTACTCAGGAGGTAAAAATAAGGGGGATTATGGTTTGAGGCCAGCCTGGGCAAATAGTTTGTGAGAACCTATCTCCGAAATGCCTAACACAAAAAAGGGCTGGGGCAGGGAGTGGCTCAAGTGTTAGGTCCCTAAGTCCAAACCCTAGTGCTGCCCCCCACCCCTCAAAAAAAAACAAAAACAAAGAGCCAACAGCTGTCACTAAAGGAGATTTTACTAGATTTAGGAGCAAACTGAACAAGGAAGGAAAATGACATCAAAGATGACTGCAGTGCTAGAGCTGTAGCTCAGTGGTAGAGCACTCGCTTAGCACGTGTGAGCCCCTGGGTTCAATTCCACCCTCCTCCCACTCAAAATGTTAGAAACACTGGATCTTCTTAAAGTCAAATGTTGTCACTTAATTTAGTGACTGCTTGGCAAAACAATATGAAGAGCCAAAATAAGTCATGGAATTGGTGATTCCCAATTACAAAGAGTTCATTTGTATGGTTGAGGATCATCAAAATTAAAATAGCACATTTAAAATATTCCCCAAAAGCCAGGCATGGTATTCGTACCTGTAATCCCAGCTACTCAGGAAACTGAGGCAGGAGGTTCTCAAGTTTAAGGCTAGCTTGAGCCACATAGAGAAACTCTGTCTCAAAAGAAAAACTTAAAAAGGTTGGGAATGTAGTTTGGTGGCGAAGCACTTGCCTAGCATGTACAAGGTTCAAAATTAGTTATCCCCCCACCAAAAAAAAAAATCCTCATAAAAGAGTTGTTGTCATAGAGAAACTATCTGAGATTTCCTCAGGAATGCAAGAACTCTAGCTTAAAAACCCTTAAGTAGGGACAGGGAGGATGGATAGGTTCACAATGTGTTAAAAAATGGAAATGGGGGAGAAAGAACGGGGAAGTAGAGCAATAAACAGGATCAATGCCGGCAAGAGGATAAGTAAAAGGAGTACCAGGGAAAGGCCACTGGATTTTTCTCCCTTGAGGAACCATTAGTAGCTTCTGAAGCATTGTTAGACAATGACTGAATTATAAGATGGGTCAGTGGTTGTGAGAAAGCAGCAACAAGCAGTGCGTTCAAAGAGTTTAAAGGCCAGATGTTGTAGCTCACACCTACAATCCCAGATGTTTGGGAGGCAGAGACTGGGAGGCCTGTACAGGCAAAAAGTTAATGTGACCCCATCTTAATCAATAAGCCAGGTGTGGTGGTACAGGTCTGTGATAGAAAGCAAAAATGAAATACTAGGCAACAATATAAGACCATGCCTGAAAACAAAGGCAAAGAGGGCTAGGACATGGTTCAAGCGATACAGCATCTGCCTAGCAAGTGTGAGGCCTTCAGTTCAAACCCCAGTACTGGCAAAAAAAAGAAAAGTTTGAGAGTGAGGGACAGGCATGGTCATACTTGCCTGTAATCCCAAATAATGAGGATGCAGAGATTGAGAGGATTGATGTTTGAGGCCAGCCCAGGTAAAGTTAGCAAGACCCCATTTCAACTGACAGTAGCAACAACAACAAACCCAAACAAAATGAAAGAGAGAGAGAGAGAGAGAGAGAGGGAGGCAGTCTGGGGAAGGAGTTTTTACATCTTGGGTATTTGAAGATTGAGGCAAGGAATCATTAGGGTCAGTAGAGAACAGAGCAACCTAAGAGGGACAAAATAAAAAGAGACACTGGCTCCCTTTATTAGCTAAAAGTACAGAGCAATTTATGTTTGTAGAAGAGGGATATATAAGCAGAAAGCAAAAAACTATTAGTGTCCATTGGGTTAATTGTTTCCATTTCATTAGGTTGCTGTGAGGATTAAAGGAGGTAATATTGAAAAACAGACCAGAGTTTGGGGTGTGGCAAATGTCCAATAAAGGTTAGCTACGGGGCTTATTTTTTTGTTTTTTTAGGTATTGGGGCTTGAACTCAGGACCTTCACCTTGAGCCACTCCACTGGTCCTATTATTTTTGTGAAGGGTTTTTTGAGATAAGGTCTTACGAACTATTTGCCCGGGCTGGCTTCGAACCCTGATCCTCCTGATCTCTGCCTCCTGAGTAGCTAGGATTACAGGCCTGAGCCATTGGCGCCCAGCAGGGCTGATTTTTGGTCGGAAGATAATTCAATGCAGGGGAATGAAATAAGCCCTGGGATATGAGACCTCACAGAGGTGGTCAGTCAACAATAGATATCCTGTGTGACTAGGCTGCAAAATGTGAAGGAGAATAGGGCCAGGCCTAGATTAATCTTGCAGTATTCTGTTAAAGTGTTTGGACTACTGCTATAGACACAACAGGGAGCTTTTGAGGATTTAATCTATGTTTAAGAACGGCTTATGCTCTGGGCAAGATGGATGAGAGAAGTTTCCATGGAAATACATACAGGAGATGATGAGGGCCTGAATTAAGATGGTGGGAATAAGAAGATGAAGATAAATATGAAAAATGGTACAGAATTAGATTCTACCTGACTAGAGGGCTGACTAGAAGTAGGGGAGGAAGGTAGAGCAAGAAGGCCTGAGGCATCACCAGAGAACTGTGGGGAGGTGGTAGTGCTGGCAGCACAGATGTGAGAACAAAAACTGCTGAGAAGAGGGCTTGAAGACAGAACTTTGAAAATCTACAAAGAAAGAGTCCACAAGAGGAGGGGCCAGCAGAAGAGACTGGGATGGAGGAGTTAGAGATTGCCTGTCTGATGGACAAACACCACCTGCAGGCCAAGGGTGCTGGTGACCAGGCACGAGGAGCACAGGGCCTGAAAGGTTATGAAAGTAGCTCTGCCTGAGGAATTCTAGCAGCTAAGAGGAAGGGAGGAGAGTCCACAGTGGGTTTAATGTCTGGCCAAGAGCAACTAATGCATAGTGCCTGAAATGGGCACTCACTGCCCAGTTGACTCACTGAAGTGAGTATCAAGAGTGACTCAGAAGCTGTGATTGATGTGTCCAGGAGGTCCAAAGAATCTGTGACAGACTAAGAGGTAAACTATAAGATAAGGCTTTTAAGCTTGATGATCAGTGGATGCTGAGTAAACTGAAGTAGATTCTTACTTGAATTCAATAGCATAATAATAATCACTAACTCCTTAATAATTCAATAAAAGCTTTTGTATAACCAGTGATTTAAATTTTTTTTCTTTTCCTGTTTTCCAAATCTTCACATTGTTCAATTGCTTAATAAGATTAATATCTAAGAGCAGCAAGTCTTGAATGACAGATTTTGTTCTTCAGAAATACCTTTTGAAGTAGGCATTACGTTTTCTATTCGTGGTTGCTGGATTCATAATGGGGAACCACTTGGACAACCTGTCCAGATCCCTGCTAAGTGCAAATATCAGAACATCTGTTATTATTTGGATCTAAATGCTGCCCCTTCCCCCCTCCCCTACCCCAAAGGCCTGTGTGTTAAAGGTTTAGTCCTCAAATTGGCACTATTTAGGAGGTGGTGGAAACTTGAAGAGGCAGGGCCTAGTGAAAGGTCTTTAGATCATTGGGAGGGTCAATAACCCCCAAGCCAGTGATCCTGGAAGGATCACTGTGGGATCCTAGACTTTTTTCCTTCTTTGTCTTCCCAGACACTAAATGAGCAGTTTTGCTCCATCACACGTTCTTGCCATGATATGCTGCCTCACCACAGGCCCAAAGCAATGAGGTCAACCCATCATGGACTAAAACTTCTACAATTATGGACCAAAGTTTTCCTCTTTACAAATTGACTGTCTCAAGTCATCTGTTATAGTAATGGAAAGTGGACTGACATGTTATCTAGAAGCGGCCCATGCCACGTGAATGCTAGGACCATTAGTGGAGGAGCTTATTCACTAGCCAGGAGAACCTGGAGGCCCCACGCTCACGCAGAAGCCCTGGTCATGACTCTGACCTAACAAATGTACAATGGCTCAGTTTAGTGTTATGGCAAAAGGGAAAATGTGGGGGACCCTCAGAATACTCCCCAGGGGAAGAAGAAAGTTTTGGTGTCCAGTCTAACAAGGGTGGTGCAAAGATGAATCACTTAGTAGAAGTGACATATAAACTCATTACTAAATCCACATATCTGGGAGCCCTTCTGGACTCCTCTTCTCCTTTATCTTATGTTGTTGTTGTTTTGTTCTTAAGATTTCTTACTATGTTGCCTGGACTGGCCTTGAACTTCTGGGATCACAGGTCCTCTAGTGGCAGCCATCAAGTAGCCAGGATTATAGGTTTGCTACCACACTGGCTTCTTTTCTTTAACAGCCAGATGGTCTCTCTGTCCTCAAAATGCTACCTCTACTGTAACAGCACTAGAAACTGTCTCCTCTCCATCTACTCTGCCTCTGCTTTATTTCTGAGCTTTATCTATCACCTGATTATGCTAGGTGGTCCCCTCCCCCAAGTCCAGAGTCCCCAGCCCAAACCACCTGCCATGATATTGCAAGTCCTTTCTAAAATGCAAATCAGATCAAGTTACTATCTAGTTTAACATACATCAAGACTCCTTACAGTCAGGCACCGGTGGCTCACGCCTGTAATCCTAGTTACTCAGGAGGCAGACATCAGGAGGATCATGGTTTGAAGGCAGCCCAGGCAAATAGTTCCTCAAGACTCTATCTCGAAAAACTCTTCACAAAAATAGGGTTGATAGAGTGGCTCAAAGTGAAGGCCCTGAGTTCAAACCCTAGTACCGCAATAAAGAAAGAAAGAAAGAAAGAAAGAAAGAAAGAAAGAAAGAAAGAAAGAAAGAAAGAAAGAAAGGACTCCTTCTAGTGTTTTGTTTTGTAGTGCTAAGGACTGAACCAGGGCCTTGGGAAGCACTCTTATCCCTGGGCTACAACTCTAGTCCCTCTCCTTACAGTTTTTTAATAAAATGTTTTAATTGTGTAGCCTTAACTAAACACAGGATCTGGTATGACCTGGCACCCCCCCTAGTTCCCTCACTTTACCTTCTATCATATTCCCTCAGGCTAGAAGAACATACTCTGTGTGGAACACAACTGGCTTCTTTCTACTCATCTATAAGACTCAGATAACCTGTCTCTGCTGTCTCTCCTCACTCCTTGGTCTGAGTCTACAGCACCCTTTGAGTGCTGGCCTTTGGAACAGTTCTTTGGCACTGTCCTCATGTCATTAGTTGATTTGTTGGTTTTAACAAGGCTGTAAGCCCCTTGAGGGCAACTCTTAGGAGCTGATATTAAGATATAAGCTCTAAAAATGAGGACTAAATGAACGAACAAGTTTCAAGGATTAAAAAGAATCAAATTGAAACCCAAGTGCCTCTCATATCCTCTCAGGATCCCATTTCTCTGACTCCCATGTGCACCTGGCTCCATGGTACACTTACCAGTGTAAGCATTGTGTAAAGAGCCCAATCACAAGCACAGAATGTGCATCAAACAATGAGAACATAGCTTTAGGAAGAGTACAGAAAATGAGAAAAGGATTTGAGGTAAAGCCTTTGGCATTTATGGCTTAAGTAGATGAAGTACAGCAGCTAAGTTTGATTGAAGTCATCAGGAAGGTACAGAAGGAGGAGGAGAGTAAGGGCTACATTCTGTTCCAGAAGCCAAGAGAAGTTTTCAGATATGAGGCAGTGGTCAACATCAATGAGAGCAGCTGAGTGGCAAGGCTAGGACTGAAAAGTGCCCCACTGATTTGACAATCAGGAAGTGACCAGAGACCCTGGCAAAGAGGAGCATCAATAGCAGAGGGAGGAGGGAGGATGGTGAGCCGGGTTCTACTGTACTGGGAAATGAGCAAGAGATGGGGAAAAGGAGACAGGGGTACAGACAATATGGTTTGTAAAGGGACAGAGACCGAGAGAGAGAGAGAGAGAGAGAGAGAGAGAGAGAGAGAGAGAAAGAGAGAGAGAGAAATAGGACAATAATGCAAAAATGGGATGAGGAAGCATTAAGGGGGAGGTTTCTTTTTCTTTTTTTTAAGGCAGGGTCTCACTATGTAGCCCCCTGGTGTGCTAGGATTATATATGTGTACCACTATGCCCATGTTTTTGTTTGTTTGTGTTTAATGATGAGAAAACCTTGAATACACAAATAGGGAAAAAACCTGAAACAATGAAATAAGAACAAATCAGGCAAGTGAAAATTTCCAGTAAGGCATGCTATGGGCATAAAAAACTATGTGGCAAAGGGCAGGATTACTGATGAAATATCAGTAACAAGGCTGTAACCAACAGATGTCCAGGTGTGGTCTTGGCAGCTAGTTCTAGGAATTGAATTATTGGTAACTATTCCTTCTGAATTCTGGGGATTTATTTCACAGGTAAAACAATTTGATACTTACAACCTGTTTCAGGCTAAGGATAAAAGACAGGTGAGACAAGCAAGATCAGAGTAGAAAGTAGTGAAACTAGCTTTCAAAAATGAGATGGTTATGGGGTTAGGGATACCAATATTGGATGCTAGTTAAAATCTGAATTTCAGATAAATCATGAATAATTTTTAGTATAATTATGTCTAACAAAAATTTTGGACATATAGCATTAAAAAAGAATTGTTGATCTGAAATTCAAATTTGATTGCACAGCTTATATTTATCTTCAAACTTGTTTAAGGTCCATACCTTTTTCAGGGCAATTATTCTGTTTGTTGATTCATAGTGCTCATTATGAAAAAGACCTTAGAGATAATCTCTAACACAACACTCTTATGAACAGAGGGGACAATCAGAGCATGGATATGCCTGTCTGCTGTCACACAAGGGGAGTGGGGCAGATCCTACAGCACTGCTACTACAGAAGAGTATTTCCCAAGTCTATTTTTGAGTCTAGCTTCTGGAGACATAATGAAATTCTCTGAGATACATATCGAATTTATTGTATTTCATTTATGTTTTGGTGGTGCTAGGGATTGAACTCAGGGCCTGTGCATGCCTGGCAAGTGCTCTACCACTGGGCTCAAATTAATTTTTTTTTTTTTTTATGGTACTGGGGTTTGAACTCAAGGCTTCATACTTGTTAGGCAGGGGCTCTACCACATGAGCCACTCTGCCAGCTCTCAAATTAACTTTAATAGACTTTATTTAAAAGAGGAATAAGGGAGATAGAGGTATAGTTCAGAGGTAGAGCACATGCTAACATGCACAAGGTCTTGAGTCCAATTCCTAGCACCAACAAATAAATAAAAAAGAGGAATAACAATATACATTCTATGACTTCTTTAGGATATATTGAGGAATTCCTTCCTTTCTCTCTCTCTCTTTTCTTTTTGGGGTGCTTGGGATTGAACTCAGGGCCTCACACATTCGGAACATGCTGTATTACATCCTCAGTCACATAGGAACTCCTGAGGAAAAAGGTGCATTGTTAAATTAAGCAACCTACCCCAATTATAAAACAGTTGAGAAATAATAGTTTGCACTGGAAATAAGTCCAAAGGAGAAGTAACATCTACTTAAGTTTATGTGGATAACAAGTAGTATCCTTGTAGGCAGGAGGCTGATAATCATCTAGCAAAAAAAAAAAAAACTACTGAAGCCCAGTGCTGGTGGCTCAGGTCTGTAAATCCTAGCTACTCAGCAGGCAGATATTAGGAGGGTCAAGGTCAGAGGCCAGCCTGGGAAAAACCTGAGATCCTATCTCAAAAATATCCAACACAAAAAAAGGCTGGCAGAGTGGCTCAAGTGGCAGAATACCTGCCTAGCAAGTACGAAGCCCTGAGTTCAAATCCCAGTATCAAAAAACTCAAAACAATTAAATTAAAAAAACCTGAATAAACTCTTCTTAGTTGGGTTTAATACTTTGAATTTAATACGTTTAAACTAATTGTGGGATCACAGAGGATCAGTTCAGGAAATCACTTGCAAAATAGGAACATGGGCCAATTACTAAAAACTAGAGTAGGGATTAAATATGCTGTAGTGGGAAGATGGAGAATGATAGCAAGGCTGGCATCTCATTAGACTGCTAAAAGTATAAATTAGTGCCAAGGAAAACTCTGTTAGGACATAGATCCAGCTCTGTAATTCTGTACAGACTGATGAATGAAATGCAAGATTATGAAAATAATCTTGGTTGAATACTTAGGAGATGTAATGATTCATTCTTTAAAAAAAAAAATCCTTGGTTTACTCAACCAGATAGCTCACATGCATGGACAAGTGCTAAGTGCTTCAGCACTGCCTAGAACATCACTCCTTTTCCCCAGAGCTCACTCATATCAGACCTCAGCTCCCTATATCCTATCTCCTGGTTCTGATCCTCCAGGTTATCCTGACTCCTTTGAGTGCAGGACACTTAGATCCCTGCACTTTTCTGTCTCTGTCAGTGCCTCTGATCCTGGCAAGTTGTATAGTCCCTGCCCTGACCTCTGCTCCTGAAAGAGCTCATTGCAGCCTCACCTGGAGGCTCAGGGATTGAAAGTGTTAATAAGTTAACTTATTGCAGTTACACTCTACAGACACTGCTTTGGGTGGTTTAACAAAGTAATGAGAGACATTTGGATTCTCTATCAGCTAAGGTCAATGAAAAATGTGTCTCTATGCCTTGTCTTATAGATGCAAGGCTTTCCTCTAAAAAATAGTGAGTTCCAGTGTCATAAGGAAGACACTGGATTAGAGGGTGAGAAGGAGAAAAGGATCACAAAGAGTAAATTTGCAGTACAGCTTTGTGCAAAATAGAAGAACTTCATTCTTACGGTTAGCAGGGAAAGCTGAGATGGGGATAAGGAGTCAAGGGAGACCCCTCCAAGAAACAAGAACTATGAGTTGCTTCCGTGGTCTTGTAAGAAGTAACTGAGATCAGAGGTAAGGCTGTATTATCTTGCACCTGGGATAAGGGGATGGCCTACTTTGGGGTACATATAGAGGTTTCCCCCAAGAATTCCAAGTGACTAGAGATTCCTAGAGGAAGGACTCACCCCACAGTCACTTCTTGGAGAATCTACCTTTGCCTTCTTATCAAGAAGCTGGTTCCCATGCCTGTTCTTCTAAGCAAAGACCAAATACGTAATTCTACCCTCCCAGGTCACCTGACCCATGGTCTGCTCTACTTTTCTTTTCCAGGAATTTGGAATTGCAATTCAGAGACTCTAGCCCAGAGATTTTCATGCTTTGGCATCATTTGGGGAGTTTGTTAAAAAACAAAAAACAAAAAACCAGATTCCTCTTTTCTTTTTTTTTTTTTTTGGCAGTATTGGGGTTTGAACTCGGCATGCTTGCTAAGCAGCACTCTACCACTTAAGCCACTCCTCCAATCCTTTTTTGTGTTGAGTATTTTAATTTTTTGGTTGTACTGGGGTTTGAACTCAGGACCCCACACTTGCAAGGCAGGCACTCTACCACTTAAGTCACTCTACCAGCCTTGTTTTGTGCTGAGTATTTTCAAGATAGGGTTTCAAGAACTATTTGCCTGTTGCTGGCTTCAAACCATGATCCTCCTGATCTCTGCCTCCCAGTAGCTAGGATTATAGGGGTGAGCCACAGGTGCCTCAGCTAAAAGCAGATTCTTAATCCCCTACCCAATTAGATTCAAGATTGCAATGGAGTCTAGGAACTTGTAACTAGCCCAGGTAACTCTATTTCACCTAGTCTGCAGATCAATACCTGTATTTTTTTATAAAATACTGCTCCAGTAAGTCTGATTGGATGGACAGTGGCCATGGAAAGCCAGACTAGAGGCTGTATGTGCAGTACAAAGCAGAGATGAGAAACTCCATGGCTCTAGGTATACCTTGGATAAATTATTTAACCTCTCTCTGACTTAGTTTTCTTATCTGTAAAATGGAAGTAGTAACAGTATCTACTCATAGAATTGAGAACTAAATAAGTTAGGGCTGGGAATGTGACTCAGGTGGTAGAGTGCCTAAGTTCAAAAAAGAGAGAATTAAACAAGTTAATAAATTTACAGCATGTAGACTAGCATTAGATAGAGAATAAGGACCTAATATTATTATTAGGCCAGCTGATATTATTATTATGAGGTTGTTGACAGGTTTCATGCAAGAGGAAAAGGAAATACCAACAGGAAGGAGATGGCTCAGAAGAGCAAATACTCATTTTAACCACTGTTTTGCACTATGTTTATACTATTCCTCCCACCCCCACCAATGTTCATACCATGCAGCTTGGGGCCTCTGATACTTCAGGTTTTCTATCTATAATGTTCTTCTGCTTCTTTACCAGCCTACCTTGTACCCATTCAGATGACAGCTCACATCATGTAGGACAGCCATCATCTTTAGAAACTTTCTTTAAGGCTCAGGTTAGGTGGAATATGTCTTTTGAGATCTTTCTTTGTACTTTTTCTTGTGCTTTAGCTCTACTAATGCTGAATCTTTTTCTTTTTATTGGACTGAGATTTGAACTCATGGCTTTGTGCTACTACTGGAGGTACACCTCCAGCCCATTTTGCTCTGGTTCTTTTGGAATGGGGGTCTCATGAACTATTTGGCTGGGCTAGCCACGAACTGTGATCCTCCTAATTTCAGCCCCCCAGTAGCTGTGATAATATGTGTGAGCTACTAGAGTTTAGCTCCTTGAGAGGTGAGTTTGTTCTGCTCCCCACCTAGCACAACACAGAGCTGAGCAGAACAGGACAGTCCGAGACACCTTCTTTACTACTAATCTTGTACACACATTCTGGTGCTCCAAGTTACATCTGAGATGTTTCTCAGTGAAGGCACTGATTCTAAACTTGGGGTCAAAGAAAGACTAATTGTCAAATTAGGAATCAAAAATTCAGGTTAAGGGCAAAGAACTGCAATATGACTAGTTCAAAAAATATTTCAAAGGAATTTCTGGGTACTATTTGAAGAATTCAGAGATCAGGGAGATTAATGAACTTGGTTTCCACCTAAAAATAAAAAGGAAAGGACTAATGTTTATTGAGCATCTATACTTGTCACTTACTATTCTAGGCACTTAACATTCTTGCTTCAGTTAATAAGAGGTCTACAATGTGAATCATGCAGAACAGAATTGAGAATATTCTAAAAAAAGATATAACAGCCAGACTAACTGAACTATCTGGAGTCTCTTTATCTTGGAGTACTTTCCAAATATGGCCACTACTTCTCTTCAGGATGAGAAGAGTCCTCTCTGGTAAAAGACGAAGTTCCCACTTCTCATGGTGAGTACTGAGGAGCTGCCCAGGGCTGACACTACGCCCACTCTTCTAGAGTCTGTAAGGCTCTTCAGGATCTGTGGGTAAATCCTAGGGTCCTAAGCCCAGAGAATCTCATTTACTTGCTGGCCTATTAAGCCCCAGTTGTTTCTAGGAAAGTTTCCGTTACTTGTGATCCTATTTAGCTTGTGGGGACAGTCTTTTTTTTTTTATTATTATTGTCTTATTATTCATATGTGCATACAATGCTTGGGTCATTTCTCCCCCCTGCCCCCACTCCCTCCCAATGGGGACAGTTTTGAACACCTGTAGAGTCATCACTGAAACTCCTGAGGCTCCAGTCCTAAATCACCTGTCTAAATCAGCTCATGACAGAACTTGCTCACTACTGGCCCTTTTGCATCAACCTAGGTCCACTTATGAAGGTGACCTAATTTGCACCCCTAAGGTAGCTCTTAGTTACAGCATAACCTCAAGTGTTACTCTTGCGGCAACACTGGTCCTTTTTTTCCTGGGGGTGTTCTCAAAAATTCCCTTTCTGTTACCTATAATGACTTCTCTCACACAAGAAAGAATGAAAAATGCCACTATTCTGTAGACAACTGATTCTTTGAAGGACTATCTCAGAAGCACTATATAAATTGCCCTGAAACATTATAAAACTAAGCCTGCCCATTCAAGTGGTCATGTGAAAATGACTACACATCTTTTCAATAATATTGGGGTAGGCTTGGGATCACTGGTTTGATTTAAAATAGAGGTTATATACTATACACAAAACTCCTTGGGGGGACATTTCAGGTGAGGCATCTCAGAGACAAGCAGCTACCTGATAGAGCAGCTGACTATCTAGGGTATTAAGACGGTATGGGCAGACAAATGAAGACTGGGTTCCAGTATCAGCCTCCAAATGAATGTCCTAGGAGCAGAAGCCTAGGGTACCACAGGTAATAATTATAATTTTTCCAGGTTTTTAAAATAACTTTTATGGTTTTTTTTTAAGTTAACATGTGCATTACAGGAAACAAACACATAAGAAGCAAAGAACAAAGTCATCCATAGCCATAAGCAGTTCAGCTGGAATGTCCTATATCCTGTATGTATACACAATGATCCATTTCAGAGACTGTATGGTAAGTGTCATGCCTTTCCACACATTTGAACACTCACCCACTGATTGTAATTGAACTGTTTTACTTTCTGTATAATTCCAGGGTGAATAGCAGGGGGCAATTTATTTATTTCACAATGGTTAAAGATTCTTCTGGAAGGCTGATCACTTTTATTAATGCTCCTAATAAATGATGACATAGGTATTTCATGTAATCGTATAACTTGCATTTGTATATAAATATACATTTAGAAAATATGCAAGTATGGAAAATAACACATGAAATAGTTAACAGAGGATCTTTTTGAGGAGTGAAATGGATGGCAGCAGAATAGTGGGAGACATTTCATATACATATATTTTTTTTGCAGTACTGGGGTGTGGTAGGCAGGCACTCTACACTCACCTCTCCAGCCCTTTTTTTCACTAGATCTATTTATGTACTGTCTGTTTTTCAATGAACATGCGTTAATATTATTTTTTTGGTGGTACTGGGGTTTGAACTTAGGGCCTCTCGCTTGCTAGGCAGGCACTCTGCCACTTGAACCACTCTATCAGCTCGCATTACTATAATTTTTAAAGTAATTTTCATTTAAACTTAATTCACATACTATACAATCTACCCATTTAAAGTAGTCCTAGAGGCAGATTGTGGTTTGAAGCCAGCCTGAGCTACAAGTTCAACAGACCCATCTCAACCAATAAAAGCTAGGTACACAGGAAGTGTAAATGGGAGGTTAGTGATCCAGCCTGGTGAGGGCATAAATGCAAAGCCCCATCTCAAAAATAACCAAAGTAAAAAGGGCTGGGGGTGTAGCTCGAGTGGTAGAGCACCTGCCTAGCAAACACAAGGCCCCGAGTTCAAACCCCCGTAATGCTGAAAAATAAATTATTATGATTTGCATTCTCTTAATGACTAGTGATGACAAAAATCTTTTTATTTTCTTGTGGACCATTTATATATCTTCTTTAGAGAAACATCTACTCAAGCTCTTAGCTCATGCTATTTTTTTCTCCCTTTTTGCAGTACTTGGCATTAGACTCAGGGCCTTTGGCTGGGGGCATGGCTCAAGTGGTAGAGAGCCTGCCTAACAAGTACCAAGCCCTGAGTTCAAATACAGGTACCACCACCACCAAAATAGAAAAGAAAAAGAAAAAATTCAAAACCCAGAGCCTCATGTATATCAGGCAAGCTCTCAACCACTGAGTTATACCACCTGCCCTCTTTGCTCATTTTTCAGTTGGATTGTTTATCTTTTTATTGTTGAGTTATTATGAGTTCTTTATATATTTAAGATATCAGTCCCATATCAGATACATGATTTATAGATGTTTTCTTCCATTCTGTGAATTGTCTTTCCTTTTTATCTTTTTTTGGCAGCATTGGGTTTGAACTCAAGACCTTGAGCTTGCTAGGCAAGTGCTCTTACCACTTAAGCAACTCCATCAGCCCTTTTCTGTGATGGGTTTTTTTTGAGATAGGGTCGCCTGAACTGTTTGCCCAGGGCTGGCTTCAAACTGTGATCCTCCTGATCTCTGCTGCCTGAGGAGCTAGGATTACAGGTGTGAACCACCAGCATCTAGCTGTCTTTTCAGTTTTTGATGGTGTCCTTGATGTAGTTTTTAATTTTGATGATTTTTAATTTTGATGAAGTCCAGTTTATCTATTTTTTGTTTTGTTGATTATGCTTTTGGCTTCATATCCAAGAAATTTCATCAAACCTAAGGTCAAGAAGATCTGTTCTTACGGTTGGTCTCAAACCCCTAGGCTCAAGTGATCCTTCTGCCTCAGCCTCTCAAGTAGCTGGGAGTAAAAGTGCACACCACAGTGCCTACCTAGGTCTTTTTTTTTTTTAATTTTTATTTTATTCATATGTGCATACAATGTTTGGGTCATTTCTCCCTCCTTCCCCTCCCTGCCCCTTACCTCTCGCTACCTGGCAGAAACTATTTTGCCTTTATCTCTAATTTTGTTGAAGAGAGAGTATAAGCAATAATAGGAAGGAACAAGGGTTTTTGCTAGTTGAGATAAGGATAGCTATACAGGGAGTTGACTCTCATTGATTTCCTGTGCATGTGTGTTATCTTCTAGGTTAATTCTTCTTAAACTAACCT
Source organism: Castor canadensis (assembly GCF_047511655.1). Taxonomy (NCBI): domain Eukaryota; kingdom Metazoa; phylum Chordata; class Mammalia; order Rodentia; family Castoridae; genus Castor; species Castor canadensis. The sequence goes on along the minus strand of NC_133396.1, from coordinate 52,383,873 downwards.
TTTCTCTATTTCCTGGTCCCCCTCTCCTATTGGCCTCAGTTGCTTTTAAGGTATCTGCTTTAGTTCCTTTGCATTGAGGACATCAAATACTATCTAGTTTTTTGGGTGTCTTACCTATCCTCGTACCTCCCTTGTGTGCTCTCGCTTTATCATGTGATCAAAGTCCAATCCCCTTGTTGTGTTTGCCCTTGATCTAATGTCCGCATATGAGGCAGAACATACGATTTTTGGTCTTTTGGGCCAGGCTAACCTCACTCAGAATGATGTTCTCCAATTCCATCCATTTATCAGCCAGTGATAACATTTCATTCTTCTTCATGGTTGCATAAAATTCCATTGTGTATAAATACCACATTTTCTTAATCCATTTGTCAGTAGTGGGGCATCTTGGCTGTTTCCATAACTTGGCTATTGTGAATAGTGCTGCAATAAACATGGGTGTGCAGGTGCCTCTGGAGTAAACTACCTAGGTCTTTTAAAGATAATTTTTGTGTGTGGTGAAAGGAGGGATCCAACTTCATTCTTTTGCATGTGGCTATTTAGTTGTTCTAACATAATTTGTTAAAAAGATGACCCTCCGTTGAGCTGTCTTGGTACCTATTATTGAAAATTAGCTAAGAAAATCAATAGGTTACATGCTAGAGTAGCATGTATTAATAAAAGAAAAGAGAAAAAAGCAAAAGGAGAAAAAAAAAAAAAGAACAAAACCCATCAATCCTCTACCATAGAAACTAGTGGGTTAAGCTGTCTCAGCCTTGAAGAACTAGGTCTACCTAACCAAGACAGTTTTACCAAATAGATGTAGCAACACATTGTCTTAAGTTGCAACACACACAGGCAGTTGCAAATTTTCTTACCCCAAGGGCCCTTGAACATCCTACAAATGACTAAAAAGTATTTCTTGGGATTTGGCGTGGTGGGGGAATAATTTGAAAAAAAAAACAAAAACAACTCAATAACTTTTCTTCTGGATAGTAAAACTGTCTATATTTATTTGTTGCAGTTTAGACAGTTACTTGCCTCATATGTAAAGTTTTTGATCTCCAGTACAATTTTTGTAGAGGTAAGAGTTAGTTGGCTAAACTAATTTTAGTTTAAAAAAAAAAAAAGGTTAAATCTGAGCTTCTCTTATATCCCTACACAGTATTCTGATGAGAGGGCTCCAGCTTGTCACAATGGAGATATTCTAATGTGGATATGTCATTAAACATACAGAGCTTGGTAAATGGAAAGTGCTTTGAATTACCAGACATCTTGCAGAGCACAGGACATGAACTTCCATTTACAGAAGAATAGCCACACCTAAATCTGTCCTGTTCCGATCCTGAAGAATAGTGTCAGGAGGTATAGGTAAAGATTACCATCTGACCTCATTTTACATGTAAGAAAAAAGAAGGGCTGGGAGTGTACTCAGTGGTAGAGTGCTTGCCTAGCAAGTGCAAGGCTATAGGTTTGATCCCTAGTACCACTGCCCCCCCCCAAAAAAAACCCAACAACCCCCCCGCCCCGCCCCGCCCTGCCGCCCATACAGGGGAAATGATTTGGCAAATGAGACACAGCTGGTTTATGCCAGAGCCAAAAACTGGATCCCACAATCATGACTCATGGACAAGCATTTGTTCTATCACACTGTATGTTCCTTTCTTTGGTCTCACATTTATCCTCCTTTCAAATGCCTGTAGTAATCTGTCTAAAATGAAAATTGTACTGTTGGCGATAGTTTCACTTCACTCTTTTCCCTCAAACTCCATTGAAAACAATAACAAAAGAAGTAAAAGTTGGAGCTGGCAGAGTGGCTCAACTGATAGAGCACCTGCACAAGCACAAGGCCCTGAGTTCAATTCCAGTATGCTCCCCCAACCAAAAAAAAAGACAACTTCCATAACAAAAACCTTACAAATTGTTTAAAGGAAAAAAAGAAGTAAAAATTGTTTCAACAAAGCAGGAAAACCACTTCTGAAAACCACAAATCATGAGACAGACAGACCTAACACTGTGAAATCTACTAAGAAAGAAGGGGTACACAGTCATCCAGCATGTACTGTACCTTGGACTTTTAAGAAGATATGGAAGACCCACAAAAGTGAGTCTCACCATCCTCAGAGGCATCCAGTGATCTTTATTTAATGCTACAAGATCTAGAAACAATAAATGGTCTAAGAGAAATGTACTTTGAAGGAAAATCATGTCAACAAGCTATTTCTAGTGCACCTTTGCCTCAGAAGAGTACCAAGAGATGAACAAAAGAATACACCAAAAGTGTAAGTGCCTCCACAGCAAAGCAAAGAGAAGATCTGATGAGTTAGTGTTGAAGACAAAATCCAGTAGAAGCATTAGATGGCCCTAGCTTGGTACCCAGACCCTCTTTTGTCCTTCAAAACTATTCTTTAGCAGGTAGATGGCCCATTCAAACATGAGAAAAATTCCCAAAACAACCAACCAACAGAGGAAATCTATGTATGACAAATTCAAAACTAAAAGAAGGAAGGAAGGAAGAAAGGAAGGAAAAATACTACCAAAGAGAAGATGGAAAATCTAATAACCTCAAAATATCTTTCCAAGTCTCAAAGAATTACAGGGGAAGTACCTTGAAGAGTTTTAAGGGTTCCAAGAACAAAGCTAATGGAGCAGAAAAATAAAACAGACCAAAGGTTTTACCATGTCCTAGGAAAAAACTAATTTAGAACAATCAACACCAAAATGTAACTGGGACTAGTGGGCCATAGTTCAGTGGTAGAGTGATTGCTTAGCATTCATGAGGCCCTGGGTTCTACTCCTAGTACCAAACAAAACAAAACAAAACATACAAATAACAAAAAAAGCATAACATAGTGAAGTTAAAGTAGCCAGGCGTCTGTGGCTCATGCTTGTAATACTTGCTACTCAGGAGGTAGAGATCAGGAGGACCAAGGTTTAAAGCCAGCCCAGGCCAATAGTGTACGAGAGAGACCCTATCTTGAAATAACCGATCACAAAAAAGGTCTGGTGAAGTGGCTCAAGGTGTAGGCTCTGAATTCAAACCCCAGTACTGCAAATAAATAAACAAATAAACAAATAAATAAAAATAACTTGGTATTCAGGCAGAGAAAATATTCCAAAAGAGAGAAAAATCATGTTGGTACCAAATATCTACTTAAACATTTATGAAAGGAAGTAGAGTTGTTCCTCACCAGGGGATAGGTACCAGGACTCTTTTGGATACAAAAATCCAGGTATGCTCAAGTCCCTTGTATAAAATGGCATAGTATTCGTAGAAGCAAGCCACATCTTCTCATATATTTTAAATTGTCTCGAGGTTACTTATGCTAGCTAAGAAAGTATAAATGCTATTTAAATAGTTATTACATTGTGCCACTTAGGGAATGAGAAAAAAAGGTCTGACCAGGTTGGTGGTTCATATTTGTAATCTTAGTTCTGGGAAGGCCAAGGCAGGAGGATGTCAAGGTTGGGGCTGGCCTTGGCTACATAGTGAGTTTGAGGCCAGCCTGAGATACATAGTGAGACCCTGTCTCCAAAAACAAACAAACAAAGTCTGTACCTGTTCAGAAGAAAAGATGGAATTAAAAAATATTTTTGATCTGTGTTTGGTTGAATCTGCAGATGTATAAATCTGTGGCCACAGAGGACTGACTGCGTAACACAATTTTGTAGCTGCCTAAGATGTCCTTTAGTATAAAGATGACAAATAGATATTCTTAAATACATAAAAATATAGCATATATGTGCTACTTTTAAAAAATGTATTGGTCTTACGCATGCTAACTAAATGTTCTACTGTTAATCTACTCTCTTAGCTCAACAATTCCAATTTTATAGATGGGGAGGATCTTGCTATATTTATAGCAAGGTGAGTGAAGTTAAGTAAATGACTCATCTGTAAGTGCACAGTTGAAAGTTGAATCTGAGCAGTATGTCTTTGACTTTTTGTTGCATACTTCATGCCTAACCAATGCACAGAGCTGCTTTGATAATGCACAAAATGTGTCTGTTGGAATTGTCCTCAGATGTTTGTTTATACTCCCACAAAGAAAACTGAGAAATTTTCAGGAGCAACAGATTTCCAGGCAGTAACAGACTAGACTGTGCAGAAAGGGGACTGTAAGTTAGTGAGGTGGGTACTGGCTCTATCTTAGAAGTATTTGGTTTTGTTTTTCTCCCCCACGATGGGAGTGGGACCCCAGCCCAGTTATGCTTGATGCTTAGTAAAAGATATACCATCATATAACTGCATGACTGGCACAGATTCTATATAGCTATCTACTAAAATGTCTATTTTCTGAATTTATGTTTTCTGTCTCATTATTATCTTTAATTATCATAGCAACAGCAAAAGGTAGATACTATTGCCTCTGTATTGAAAAGCAGCTAAAGTTTGGAGTAATGAAGGGCTTTATCTTGTTCAAGGCCATTCAGTTTGTCAACCACAGATTAAGGTCCCCAAAACATTTTCTGTCACGCTCTTCTGCTCACATAATGTCTTCACTCATGTCCTGTGACTACCTAGAAGTGCGAAGTCCTGAGTTCAAACCCCATCAAAACAAACAAAACAAAAAACAAACAACAAAAACTAACATTAAGTATTAGCTTATTTATTTCCCCTTCAAACAGCCCATTTCCAAGGTCTAGCTAGTTTATCCTCATTTAAATTCCTCAAACTTAGTTTTGCTACTAAAATATTTCCTTATGTCTTCAAATTGATAATACCTTTTTCACTAAAATTAAACCAGAATATTTTCTCTTTAGCTCAGAACACTATTGGAGAATCATAGTTTCTGAAAATAATGTGTCTTTGACCTTGACAAAGTAAATAATAATATTATGGGGATCTGGAGAGGAAGGTTTCTGGGAATAAGTCCAGGTATGCTCATTTCCTCCAGGCAGTCAGTAAAAGCAGGTAACTTGGAACACATATCAACAACAATAACACCTCACTAACTGCACTCCCAAAACATTTCATTTTGTTTTCTTCTTACTTTGACAGATTTTGTAGGAATTAATTCATCATCATCAGATTAGATGGAAACACTCACCTGAAGTTTAGTTCAAGTTTCAAGTTCAAGTAACATTTGATTTGCTCTATTAAAACTATAGCACCTATGGAATAATTTCTACTTTTTCTAAAGGTATAATAAAGAATTCACACATTTTTCTATCTGCAGATATACACAGAAAGGTTAGCACTGAGTATTGGCAAGAGTTATCTCCAAGGGAGAGGATTTGGATGTTTTTCATTTTCCTTTTGGTTTATATATATGTATAATTAAAAATTAATTATCAAAATACCTATGAGTTATGTGTGTGGGTACACATCTGTAATCCCATAATCCCAGCTACTCAGGCAGCTGAAGGGCTGGAGGCATGGCTCAAGTGGTAGAGTGCTTGTCTTGCAAGCTCAAAGTCCTGAGCTGAAATCTTAGTCCTCCAAGGGAAAAAAAAAAAAAAAGCTGAGGAGAGAGGATTTTGAGATCTTATCCTAAAATAAAGTGAAAAAGGGGTGGAGATGTTAGCTGAGTGGTGGAGGACTTGCCTAGTATGTGGGAAACTCTGGGTTCAATCCCCAACACTGGGTGGGAAAAAAAAAGTATAAAAATCTGATTTTTTATTCAATGTTTCTTCATTTTTATTTCTATTTCCTTTCTTTTTCCTTTTTGAGACAGTCCTACCATGAACTTAGAATATAAAGCCCAGGCTGACCTCAAACATGTCATCCTTCCACCTTAGCCTTCCAAGTGCTAGGATTACAGATGTGTGCCACCACACCTGGTGCTGCTGTCTCTTCATTTTTAAAAAATCAAGCATAAAGGCTGAAAAAAGATACATCTGATAATAATATAAAACAAATCTAACAAAACTTTTGCTTTACAGCTAGTGCATGCTCATCAAACCTATGGAAAATACAGAAAAGTATAAAGTATATACTCTTTTTCAAAACTCAATATTATATTATGAACAACTTCCAGGGTTTTAAATATGTATACAAAACTCTAGATTATGCTTTAATGTGCTATTCAATTAACAGTCTACTGCTAGACATTTAGGTTACTAGCAACTTTTTACTATTATTTATGCTATGATGAATGTCAAAATATACAAAGTCACCTCAAATCCTGTTTTTGTGATATTTACAAGTCTTTTTCCAAATAACATCTTCCAATGAATAGGGCCAGACACAAATTCATGCTTTCTTAGGCCACCCTTCCTTGGTCCCATTTTATGTCTTTTGTACTGACTCTCCTAGTCATAGTCTCATAGGCCCAGGTTGTCTTTGGTTTCCAGAATAATCTTGCTTTAAAGTAATACTGAAGCAGCTTTCAGTTTTCATATGACAGCTTCATAACAGCATGGTCCATTTTGGTCTCCTTCCCTAGTTTCTTTTCTAGGAAACATTCTTGTCCTTTGCCTCCTCTGGGAGGATTGGAGTCCTGCCTTGTTCTTGCCAACAGGGACTGGAACTGTGCCTTTGAGCTGCAGCCCAGGCTGTTCTTTGTGCATTTGGAGAAAAGGACCGCAGAGGCTTTATTTTAATCTCTTACAGTGAAAGGATACTTGGTCAAATCCACTTTGGCAGTAAGCATATGGTCTTTTTTGGTTATCTATTATAGGAGGAAGGTTCTTACTGGGTCTCAAGAGGAGAGAGGGTTTAATTTCCAACATGCTCCAATAGTCCAGACTCTGCTTTATGGCTTCTCTTCTGTATGATTTACATAGATTTATTGGAAAACACAAAAACTTCCAGGAACTGCTAGCAAGCTGGGCTCATTTATGTTTTCTAGTAGGTATTGGATTCACTTGCCTTGTTCAGCTAAATTTAATCTATAAAAGTGTTCAGCCGCTGGACAGTGTTGGCTCATGCCTATAATCCTAGCTATTCAGGAGGCAGAGATCAGGAGGATCGTGGTTCAAAGTAAGCCTGGGCAAATAGTTTGTGAGACCCTATCTTGGAAAAACTCATCACAAAAAAGGGCTGGTGGAGTGGCTCGAGCTGTAGGCCTTGAGTTCAAGCCCCGCCCCCCCATATAAAAATAGGTGTTGGGCTTCCTAATGTCCACACTGATGTTAAGAGAAGCACTGGGAGAAAAATGAAGATTTTTTAATGTGCTGAGACCTTAGAACAATGTAGCCCAATCTATGGAATGGCAAAATAAACAGACATAGAAAAATGCTTCCAGGTCTGGGGATGTAGCTAAGTAGTAGAGCACTAGCCTAGTATGCATGAGGTCCTGGATTCCATCCCCAGCACTGAGGGAAACTTCAGTACTCATTTAGAACTTTCTAGAAGTTAAAGATATCTATGCAAGGTAAGGATTCAAATTTTAATTAAAGAAAGTAATGAGGTCTCACAAATCATTTTGCTAATCTCCATTTCTCCATTATCGGGTAAATAAAGAAAAGGGACAGGACAGGATAGACATCATTAGAGTTCTTACAGACCATAGTATATAATGGCTGTTAGAAAACATAATATAACTGGAGCCATTCATTATCCAACATAACTGAACAGCTACTACTAATTAAGGGTTATGACAGAGGTTGGAGATAATACAGAAGCACTCACATCATAGACTAAGAAATTAATGTGTATGTAGGATATAAGGAGAAATGAAAATATAACAAAAGTGCCCAAAGAAACTGAGCAAATCACAATCTAATTTTTGAGTTGAGGGTTGAAGGATGAATAGGAGACTTTTTTTTTTTTTTGGTGGTACTGGGGTTTGAACTCAGAGCCTCATACTTGCTAGGCAGGCACTCTACCAGTTGAACTACTCCATCAGTCACTGAACAGGAGTTTGCTAGAAAGACAGGACAAAGGGTGTTGGGAAATGAGAAAGGGTGTTAGAGGGAGGGACCAACAGATGCAAAGGTGTGGACATGTAAGAAAGCAGAGTATGTCTGAGGTACAGCTTATATATGAGACAGGCAGACGTAGAAGATAGACACAGACTGGGGTACCAGGCAACCCTGACTATTTTTGTTGTAGAAATAGAGGTGATATGTGTGCATATAGGTGCTGGAGGATGAAGCTGAGAAGGGACACGGGATTAGACTGTGAATAGCTTTTTTTTTTTTAAAGCTATTTTACTTTCTATTGGCAAATAACAATTATATATATTTACATGGTATGATGTGATTTATTTTCTTTTACTTTTTTAGAGACAGGGTCTTACTCTGTATCTCAGGCTGGCCTCGAACTCACAATTCTGCCTCTGCCTTCTGAGTGTTGGAATTACAGACGTGTGCCACCACACCTAGCCAATGATTTGTGTATACAAATCAAATTGGGCTAATTCACATATCCATCATCACAAATACATTTTACTTCTTTGGCCACAAACTTTGAGACCTTGCAATTTTACCAAATCACAGGTAATGGGGCCCAAAGCACTCTAATGGGCATGAGTTATATCTGGGGATCTTTTTGGCTTTATTCTATCATAATTAGGCATCCCTGAGTCCCCACGACTGCCAGTCTTAGTTCTCAGGAGCAGTGTACTTGCCTCTCTTCCTATTCATCCATCAGAATGAGGCAGGCTCAAGAGAAGACCACAAGATTTAGAAAAAAGTGGCTCATGCCTGTAATCCTAGCTACTTGGAAAACTGAGATCAGGAGGATCTCAGTTTGAGGCCAGCTGGGGCAAATAGTTTACATGACCCCCTATCTCCAAAATAACCAGAGCAAAATGAACTGGAGGTGTGGCTCAAGTGGTAGAGTCTCTGCTTTGCAAGTGCAAAGTCCTGAGTTCAAACCCTGGTACCACTTTAAAAGAGAGAGAGAGAGAGAGAGAGAGAGAGGAATAATTTGTATAATTTATTAGATATATATGGATAGTCTTTTTTCAAAAACTTTTTACATTAAGAAATACAGGCTTGCTAAGTAATCAAACTGAGGGCTGGCAGAGTGGCTCAAGTGGTAGAGCACCTGCTTAGCACATGTGAGGCCCTAAGTTCAAGCCCCAGTGCCAAAACAAGCAAATAAACAAGCAAGCAAACAAACAAAAAACCCCAGAATAATTAAAGTACAGAATTCTGTGGAATGAAAGTGAGTTTCCTTATTCCCTAACCCCTAACTGGGTAGCAGTTTGACTTATTAAAGAGCCTGGTATGTGGGATGGGAGAATGGAGAATGACTCAAGTGGTAGAGTGCCTGCTTAACAAGTGCAAGGCTTTGAGTTCAAAGTCCAGTACTGTCAAAAAAAAAAAAAAAAAAAAAAGAGCCTGGTATGTATTCTGTTTAGAAATTATCTATTCATAAAAATGTGTTTCTGTTCTGTTTTGAAATTTAAATGAAACAGTCCTATAGTTCTTCCTACTATGTTAAGCAGAAGAGCAACAGGTGAAAACTAAATATGTAGGATGCATTTTCGAGTCATATAATTTCCAAGTACCTAGAAAGGGTCTCTAATCTCCCTTTAAGGCCTGACCTTCAGCACATTTTCATCTCTTATACCTTAAGCTGTTTTTCTCTTTCTTCAACATTTAGCACAGTGCTTGTCCATTCTGGGTATTTAATAGGTCTCTATTAACATCTGTGGAACATGTCTTTTTTTTGGTGGGACTGAAATTTGAACTCAGGGCTTTGCAAAGTAGGTGGTAAATGCTCTACCACTTGAGTCACATCTCCAGTCGTTTATTTATTTATTTTTTTGATAGCACTAGGATTTGAATTCAGGACCTCATGCTTATTAGGCAGGTACTCTACCACTTGAGCCACTGTGCCAGTTCAATTTTTTTTTTTTTTGGAGACAGTGTCTCGCTACGAGGCAAAGCTTACTATGTAGTCCAGGCTGGCCTCCAGTTTGAGATTATCTTGTCTCTGCCTCTCAAATGCTGGGATTACAAGCATATACCACCACACCTGGCTTGAAACATGCAGTTTAATATTACATAACTCATTAAATTAGCAGATCCTATGTTTTAAAGAGCTGGGTAATGTTACCAACTGCAACCATTAGTTCTCTAATGACCAAGATATTATGCCTTCTTTCCTTGAGAGCTGAATTTTTTCTATGAGGGGTTTATTTGGGTGAACTCTTCTGGTTAAATGTTTCCCTGAAAGCAAGCACCCAAGTTCAGAACAATGAAAACAAAGGGATGACCAATACACTATGTTAATTAAATACACTCTTTCTTTCTTTTTTTTGTTTTTGTCATACTGGGGCTTGAACTCAGGGCCTTCACCTTGAGCCACTCTACCAGCCCCATTTTTTGTGATAGAGTTTTTCGAGATAGGGTCTCTTGAACTATTTGCCCAGGCTGGCTTTGAACCATGATCCTCCTGATCTCTGCCTCCTGAGTAGTTAGTATTACAGGTGTGAGCCACCTAATGCCCAGCACTAATGCATTCTTAAATCCATCATGGTCTTTCAAATACAGTAACAAAGTGGTGACCTACTTACCTGCAGAAAGTCAGGAATCAATTCCATCTTCATGTTTTTGAGCCCTAGCAGTTATTTCTTAAATGTGTAACCTCAGAGTTTCTCATAATCTCTCTGCGTTTTAGTTTCTTCGTGTGAAACAAAAAAGATAATAAAACCTACTTTGTACAGTTAGTCAGAATAAATGAGACAGTCTTTGTGAAATTGTGTGTCAGGCATGGAGTAGATAGGAAATATACTGGTTGAAGTACATGCTCTGCAGACAGATGGCCTCAGCTCAAATGCCAGCTGCACCACTTATTAGTTAGATTAGATGACCTTGGGCAAATTAATCAACCTCTCACTATGTGTCAAGTGCTTATCTGTAAGATGAGAATTTTGTGTGTGTGTGTGTGTGGGACTGGGGCTTGAACTCTGGGCCTTCACCTTGAGCCACTCTGACAGCCCTTTTTGTGATGGGTATTTTTGAGATAGGGTCTCAAGAACTATTTGCCTGGGCTGGCTTCGAATTGCAATCCTCCTAATCTCTGCTCCTGATTAGCTAGGATTACAGGCATGAGCCACTGACTGGGGCCCAGATGGATTATTTTGGGGATTAAGTAAAATCATGTGTTAGTGTGTTTTTTGGCACTGCTAGTAATGGTTTTATACATACTTTACCATTATGGGTTATAGGTCCTCTATAAAACTTCCCTCTCCCTTCTTCTCCTTCATATTTCTCTGCAACAGATCAAAATAGCTTAAAGTAGGATTCCAAAGCTTTATCTTTTCTGGGTTATGTATGAGAGGCTAAAAGACTGAGAGTTGTGTATTGCTGTGGACTAAATTGACTTCCCCTGAATTCATGTTATGCGAAAGCCCTATCCCTTACAATGTGACAGTATTTGGAGATAAGATTTTTAGTAGGTAATTAAGTATAAGTGAGGTCATAAGGATGGGTTCCTAATCTGATGGAATTAGAGAAATCTCTTTCTTTTTCTATCATGTGAGGATACAGTGAGAAGGTGGCCATCTGCAAGCAAAGAAGGGGATGTCAACAGAAACTAGATGTGCCAGACCTTAATGTGGGACTTCCAGTCTTCAGGACTACAAGAAAATATACTTCTATGGCATTTTGTTATGGCAGCCCAAGCAGACTAAGATAGATTTTGATAGCATGAAATAATGAATACCTAAAAATGTGGAAGTGGAAATAGCTTTGGAACAAGATAATGGGTAGAGACTACAGGAGTTTGAGGAGTATGCTAAAAACGTCTAGATTACCAGGAAGGGAGAGTCAGTAGAATATGGACATGAAAAGCTCTTCAGGTGAGGGCTCAGGAGGTAAAACAAGGCTGGAGGGAAAACCTCCATCTTCTCAGAGAATACATGTGGGTAGAAGTATGGATATGAAAGGCCTTTGATAAGGTTTCAGATGGAAATGAGGACTATGTTATTGAAAAATGAGCAAATGTGATCCCTGTAAGTGACAAAAATTTGGCTGAAGTATGTCTTAGTGTTTGTGGAAGACAGGACTTATGAAGATGAAGTTAGGTAACTAGCTGAGATTTCTAAGAATATGATGAAGGTCCTCCTGACTGATTATAGCAAAATGTGAGTTGAGGGATGGTTTGATGAAGAAATTGTTGAGTAAACTAGACCAGAACTAAAATGATTGGAAGAATTTTAGCTTGTTCATATTGTAAAAAGTGAGAAAGCTTGTTCTGAAGAGAACAGTAGGGTATAGTTAATCATTTGATAAAGAAATTAATATGAGAATGAACCATAAATGTCATCAACCAGGGGAAAGGAAAAATGGCACAGAATAAAAGAAGACTATTGAACTTCTTAGACTCTAAAGGACCAGCTAGGAGAGCTATCTGGCTACAAACATGCATCATCCTTCAAGGACAAGGAAAACTGACCCCAAAGGTTTCCAGAAATCAGTAGGACTATCACTGTCACCACAAGTCCCTGTGGTCTTTAGGGTAGAACATCAAACCAAGGAGGACTATTCTCCAGCCTGAATGGAATGTACCTTCCCAGGTTTTGGACCTGACTGGGATCTGTCACCCTTTTCTTCTTTTCGGATTCTCCCTGTCTCTACCACTGTATTTTGTAAACATTTAACTGGTCTGAGGTTCATAGCTGGAGAGGAATTTAGTCTCAGGATGAAATGTGCTCATATTTGCTTTTGAGACATTTGGATTAGACTTTGGAATTTAGACTTCAGAGTTAATACCGAAATGAGTTAAGACTTTTGGGAGCTTTTGAATGGCATGAATATATTTTGCATGCAATAAGGACATGAATTTTGGAGGACTGAGAAAGAATGTTATAGAATGAATTGTGTCTCCCCTACAATTCATAGGACAAAGCCCTAATGCCCTATGTGAGTGCATTAGGAGTTATGGTTTTTAGAAGGCAATTAAGTTTAAATGAGATCATAGGGTGGGCCCTAAACCAACTGATCCTGTGGCCTTACAAGAAAAGGAACTGAGAAAGAAATCTCTCTTTCCACCATGTAAGAACACAGTGAGAAGGTGGCCATCTGTAAGCCAGGAAGCAAACCCTCATCAGAAACTGACACTGGCATGATCTGGGACTTCCAGCCTGCAGAACTATGAGAGAGGTTTTTTTTTGTTTTGTTTTTAAGCCACCTGGTTTACAGCATTTTGTTAAGGTAGCCCACGTAGACTAAGAAGCATTTTCCTTGAATCTGAAGGCTGGCTTCTTGAAGTATTTATTTATTTATTTACTTATTTATTTAGTGGTGTTGGGGGTTGAAAGTAGTCTTATGCTTGCTGGGCAGGCACTCTACCACTTGAGAGTACCACTCTGCCACTCTGCCAGCCTGATAGTAAAGGTCTTGAGAGCCAAGATCTTTGGCTTCACTACTGTTTTCACAAACCAGATCTGGCTCTGAAAAAAGCAACTTGTGTTGCTGGGCCAAAGCAAACACTGCCCAGGCAGAGCCTGTGTGCAAATGGGTGACTGGTAGAGAAACTCAATATTATTACTAGTATTAGGGTACTAATACTACTCAAGCTGTAGAGCGCTAGCCTCAGAAAGCGAGAGGCCCTGAGTTCAAACCCCAGTACCAAAACCAAACCAACCAACCAAAACCCCAGAACAACAACAAAGCCCAAAGAAAACAACCCAATATTACTAGTACTATTAATGCTAATAGGTAAAAACCAAATCCCAGCATATACCCACATTGTAAAATGGAAGGGGAAGGGGAAAGGGAAGGGGAAGGGAAGGAGGTGGAGGAGGAGAAAGAAGAAGAGGAGAAGGAGGAGACAAAGAAGATAACAATTTCTTGCATAAACCAACTCAGAACCATGTATCTTTACAGAGGCCATTTAGAAACAAAGCTTGATGAGGTTGGGGTATCAGTCTGGCAGTCTGTCTTGACCTGTGCTCTTTAGAGCAAAATCCACTGACATAGAAAGAGAAGAAATTCTCCCATGATGATCCCGATAGTTTATCCTAAACCATGTAAAATGCGAAGTAATCTAATCTTTAAAAAAAATTTTTTTTTGCAGCACTGAGAGTTGAACTCAGGATCTACAACTTGAGTTACTCTACCAGCCCTTTCTATTAATGGTATTTTTCAGACAGGATCTCGTGAACTATTTGTGAGAGGTGGCTTTGAACAGTCATCCTCCTCATCTCTGCCTCCTGAGTAGCTAGGATTACAGGCATAAGCCACTGGTGCCTGGCTTAAACTGTTTTCTTCCCTCTTTGTAGGATACTGAATGAACAGGCACGCCCTCTCCCTATCTAATACAATGTACATTGATTCTCAGCAATGCCTAATATGATAAAGAATATCTTTGATATCCAGCACCCAGCACCCACACCCTTAATGGTCAAATAGTAGATGTGCTCTCAAATCATGAATGCAGATTGACTTGCCTTCTCTTACTATGCTGTTTCACATAGTCTAAGGAACTAGGGATATGGCTCAGTGGTAGAATGATGGCCTGGCATACATCAGGCCCTGGGTTCAAACTCTAGCATCCAAAAACAAAACAAAACAGAACAAAAAACAGTGTAAAGAATTTCACCCAAAACAGTAAGGGGATATATTGAAAAAAATGAAAGTCCATAATAGAATTATGTGCAGATAAATGATTTACCTATAAAACCAAAGATAAGCAAGTGAAATACTGCTAGGCTTTTAATAGAAATTTCTTAAGTAATAAATACAAAAGAAATTTTAAAAATCAATACATCCTCTATATACTAGCAGGAAATTCTTATAAAATATATCAGAAAAAAATCTTATTCACAACAATAACACAAACACAAATAAAATCAACAATAAGTAATCATAGCAAGAACTGTCTAGTACTTATTTTGCGATTTTTTTGGGGGGGTAATGATACTGGGGTTTGAGCTCAGGGTACAGTGCTTCTAGGCAAATGCTCTACCACTTGTTTAGTAGCTAGATGAAGAAAACTACAAGGTTACATGTGCAAGGCACTGGGTTGCATTCACCATTGCTAAAAAAGCCCCCAAACAAACTAAACAAACAAAACTACAAGAAGTTCTATTCTATGACCCAACAATTCGTTATCTAGAAATCTACTTATGGTTCAAAGATTTGTTAGTAAAACGTTAAATTCTAAAACATTAGAAAAATCCAACTATCCAAGAGTAGGAGAAAGTTACATAAAATTATCAAGTATCTTGCCTAGGCTGGCCTCAAACTCAGATTCTTTTACCTTGGCTCCCCAAGTAGCTGGGATTATGGGCGTGTGCCACCACACCCAGATAATTATGGTACATCTTTATGATCAAATTTTTACAACCATTAAAGACTTAAGGTTTATTTAATGACATGAGAAAATGCTAAGATGCTATTCTGAAAAAAAGCAGAATACAAAATTTCTATGCCATGTTCATTTGATTTAACAGTGGGCAGTCAATTCTTTTTTCCCATTATTTTCTGAAGTATCCCTACCCCTACCACTCAGTTACATGACAACAAACTTCAAATTTTTCTCATTATCCTGCTTTCTTTTCACTCCAGCTAATCAATGGGCAATTTCATTCATTCCAAAGGCTTTAACCCACCTATAAAGACCCCTAATCTATTATCTCCTTATAACTATTTTTCTTTTTGTGAGACAGGGTTTCACTATATATCCCCGACTGGCCTCAAACTCACTATATACCCCAGGCTGGCTTCAAACTTGAGATTCTTCAGCCTCCCAACTGCTGGGATTACAAGCCTGTGTCACCATGCCTGGTTTATAATCTAATTCTTTTCCTTGGCAAACTACCTTAGCTAATCTTTATCTACCTAGAAATCCAGGTGAATTTCTGTTATTCCAAATCCTGTTCCTTGAAATCCTTCAGTTGTACTCTCTTAAATAAGATCTACATCTCAGATGCTGTTACTCTAAATTGAGACATTCTCCTTTTACCAGGACAAATGCAACAGGTTAACTAGTCTATGATTTTAATTTCTTTAACCCATGCTATAAGAATGGTTTTCTAAAGTGCAAAATTCATCATCCCTCTCCACTATTCACATTTTACATTTCTGTGTGATGTCATGAAGGTTCAAACAGGAAGAGATGCACGTTTTGCCAAGGTTAATTCATTCATAGCTCACCTAAACTCTGCTACCTTTTCTGTTTGGGGAAGGGGAATAGTTAACTAAAGCAGATGTTGGAATGAAAAAAGAACCTCAGGAGAGTGACTGAGCTCATGGATAATGCATGGAACTAAGCTTAATGACTGACTGAATTTTTCTCAACAAACTGGTCTTAATCATATTAGAGCCATTAATATCTTCTCCCCAACCCCAGGCTCTGCTGTGGATCTTCCAAAGTGCTATCCATAGAATGTCCAGTCTTTCAGGCCTGCTTTCCTTGGTTTACCTCTGCTTAACCTACCTTGTGTTAATCTTTGCTATGGAACTGACACTTGCCCTGTATCCTAGGCAGTCCTATACCTAGGCCTAAGCATAGGCCAATGCCCTAGGTCTTCACTAACCTAAACTATTCTGTCCACTGAACAAAACCATGCATACAATTTCTGCAACATGGTGAACCAAAATAATCATTTTCCCCATTCCTAGTTCTCTGCTGAAAAGTGTCATTTGTTTGCACAGGAGACTGGTTTTTCTAGGATCTAGTAGCTACAGTGGTTGGGAAGGTTGTACAGGTGATGGCAGTAGGCCATATAGGGCAGGAGACCTGAGAAAAAGTCTGCTGGGCCTTTTGGTTTTTCTCTATAATATAAAGTCATGTGCAGAAGGAAAATATTCCTTTCCTTGGCAGGACATACTCATGCCTGCATGTGACATCACTGTGTAACCATGTTGATAAGAAAGCAGCCATACAGAAAGTGGGAAGGACTTGGGTGGTTTTTTTTGGCAGTGCTGAAGTTTGAACTCAGGGCTTCACGCTTGCTAGGCAAGCCCTCTTACTACTTGAGTCACTCTTCCAGCCCTGGACTTGGTTTTTAAGGATGCTGTTGAGTCACACTAGATCCATCTTGCTTCTGGGTGACCTCTTATAGGAGAGGCCACTTAAATGTACCCAGCAGAATGAGCAATCATGTGTAATTTATTACTCACCCACGTGTGCCTAGAGCAGTGCCTATTGTAACTCCCTTATCTAATAACGCACTGGTTCTAGTATTCTAAGAACAACAAATAAACAAAATCCCAAACCAATCCCAAGTTTACCATAATGATATAGAAAATAAACAAATGGTGAGTGATGGTGGTGGGTACATTCTTTTTGAATAGAGTTGAGTTGACAAACTTTGGTTAAGAGGTTGACCAGCTCCTTAGCTGTGTGTCTAGAGTCCATATATTGGAAACCACTTACTAGACAAGTGAGCAGTGTCTTCCTGCACTTTCTTTGTTCCAGAATGAGGTCAACTATGTAAGTAAAGTTACTACCTTATCTTAGAAATTGGTCAGTATTTACCTATTTGTAGATAGTGACACTGTCCAAACTGGAGTTAGCTCCTGGACAATGTCTGAGAATTATGACAATACTAGATAAGGATTAAAGATACAATTTCTTTCTCTAGTACTCCTGTAAAGATAGCAGAACAAAAAAAATTTTTTTTAATGAACAAACTGAAAACATTGGCAAAATTACCACCTTGGCCTTTTATGTATGTTTAGGGTGATCAAGTTTTTTTCTTTGCATGCTAAAAGGAACTTTTCATTATGGTTTAAGATGTATTATCACCTTCTTGCTTGTTACTCAATAACCTCTCAAAAAAAGAGGAGCGAGTGCAAGTTCATTTATGATACAGAGCAGATTTTTAAGCCCAAAACCTTGTGAAACTCAAACTCCAGTTTTTTTTTTTTTTCTTCTGTTTTTCTTTCTAAGTACAGTATTGGGGTAGAACGCAGGGCCTGGTGCTGGCTAAGCAGGCCCTCTACCACTTACACTACTCCACCAGTACTTTTGCAGTGGTTATTTTTGAGATTAGATCTCTCTCCCAGACCATGCTTCTTCTAGAGTAGCTGAGTTGCTTCTTAGAGTAGCTGAGATGACAGGCGCACACCATCGCACCAGTCATTGGTTGAGATGCATATCCTGACATGAGGTAATGTGAAGTACGAAGTACAGCTTCTGAAGTATTCTTGTCCCCAAAAATGAGACATAAAACTAATCAGGCCTTTATAGTTAATTACCAGTGTGCAAGAAATATAGATGAAAGAAAACAATGTAGACAATACCAGAAGGAAACAGACAAATCCAGAAAGTAGAACATTCTATATGAAAGCAAACTCAGTTTCAACAAATCAATGACATAGAGGAATATTAACCAATTATAATGTGTGGAACTTGTTTAGATTCTGATTTGAACACACTAAATGTAGAAAGACATTTTTGAGCTACCTTGAGAAATTTCAATATGGATTGGGTGTTAGAGAACACCAAAGAATTACTGTTACTGTTAGATGTGATGATAATGGCATGGTAGCTATACAAAAAAATGTCCACGTTCTTAAAAGAGCCATACCTAAATATGTAGGGGTGAAAAAGTCTGATGCCTTAGGCTTTCTTAAAAAATACATCATATACACAAATAATATTAAGTAGGAATAGGTAAAGCAAGTATAGCAAAGTTTTGATAATTACTGGGTTTAGGTACAGGCATATGGGGTTCGTGATACTGCTCTTTATACTTCTGTGTAGTTTTGAAATTTGTAGTAAAAAATTTAAAGATGTAGGCATAAAGAGAGATAGCTATCTTAAGAGTAAACAATCTGAATGGAAGTCGAAGAAAGTTATTTTAGTTATGCTGTCATTTAAAACAAATGTGGCCAGGCAGTGGTGGCTCAAGCCTGTAATCCTAGCTACTCAGGAGGCAAAGAACAGGAGGATCACAGTTCGAAGCCAGCCTGGGCAAACAGTTCGAAAGACCCTATCTTGAAAAAATCCATCTCAAAAAAGGGCTAGTGGAGTGGCTCAAGGTGTAGGTTCTGAGTTCAAGCCCCAGTAGCAAAAATAAACAAAAAAAGTAGTTTTTCAAAGTACACTTCTCAGATAAGATGTTCTATGTACCCATGTGAGTTTTTTTAATCCCCGTTGAGTGTGCCATTGCATATTTATTGCAAATGAATTTCTACATTGCTAATAAATTACCTGTTGTCAATAATCATTACACAGGAAGATGGAATCCCCAAAACATCACAGCTCTGCAAAAGTTCTTTCTTTCGAATCTCTCCTTGATTGTAGTAATTTCCTGAGGATAACAAATACAGTGGTATATTTCTTTAACAGTGGAGACCTATCTGTTTACTTATTCTTATCCTGTCTTGTTCCTTAGAGAACTAAAGCTACTGAAAAAAATGTGTGATTGTGATAAAAAGTTGAAGAAAATATAACACTTCATAGGAGGACTATCAGCAGCACAATTTTTTTTTTTTTGGTTTTGGTAGTACTACAGCTTGAACCTCAGGGCCTTGCATATGCTAGGCAGGAGTTCTATCATTTAAGCCATGCCTTCAGAAGCACACTTTTTTAGCACCATTTACAATGCTTATCTATCTATCTACCTACCTATCTATCTATCTATCTATCTATCTATCTATCAACATTTCAGTGTGCTAGAGGAAACATAGTACATCTTAGAGTTAAGCAGAATTGAATTG
The DNA here is from genome assembly GCF_047511655.1 of Castor canadensis. NCBI lineage: Eukaryota > Metazoa > Chordata > Mammalia > Rodentia > Castoridae > Castor > Castor canadensis. The sequence continues at coordinate 52,364,376 of NC_133396.1, read as the reverse complement.
ACCTTTGTATAATCACTCAGGGCCACTGGGGTCTGTGTGCAGTATCAGTTTGGGCTCCTTTACTATTTTGAGAAAGGACCTTGCTATGTAGTCCAGGCTTGCCTTGAACTCTTGATTTTTTCTGCCTCACTCTCCCAAGTGCTAGGGATTACAGGTATGTGCCATCATACCTGGTTTGGGCTCCTTTAAATTGATAGTCCAGGGCTTAGGGTAGAGCCCAGTAGGTAGAGTGCTTACCTAGTAGGTATGAGGCCCTGGGTTTGATTTCCAGCACTTCACTCACACATACAAAAATAGTTTACAAATATCTAACATTTAATTAAAGAAAAGGGTGCTACTCTGCATATCATAGGAAAATATGCAGGGATCATTTAGGAAAATATTCTCTCTTTTAAGAGTTTAGTAACTAGCACCCCATCAACACCTGAAAAAGCTTATGTATTTATTTTCCCAACATATATACCATAGTCCCTAACAATAGTTCTTTGCTGTAGTCTTACAAATAATAATGTAATGAAATTTTGATATCATTTGACTTACACACTCATTGTGCAGATTTCTCACACACTCTTAGTGAGCAATCGCCTATCTAACATACTCTTTAATTCAATTTTCCAGCAAGTAATTGCATGGGTGATTTGTGCAAGCTATGTAACTTCCCTGAGCTAGTTTCTGTACCTGTAAGGAGGGGATAATTAGGTTAGCTTACATGGCTTTCTGGAGGCCTGTATGAGATAATACAAATCAAAGTACCCAGTTAGGTACTGGGTTAATTTTCTCTTTCCTTCAACTCTATTTTTACCTCCTACCTCCCTTTTCCTTTCTTTCTGAATTACAATTCATTTTCATCATCCAGATCAAATGTCAAATGCCTTTTCCTGTTTTCCCTAGCAAGTAATCATTTCCAGTATTCTCCTACTAAGTATAAACTTGTTTCTGTGATCAGATTATTAATTCCCAAATGTCACTGGCCTTAAAAGTCATGGCCTCATTTAATTTTGTATCATCACCAATATCCAGCACACTGCGGGCATTCATGAAGGACTGAACAAAGAGCAGGTAACACAGAAAAACTCCCATGTGAAACCTTTCAACTTTGGCAGAGATTATTATAGTGCTAGCTTTAAACTGTTTGAACCCGCATAGGAGACAGTTATTACATTATATCCAAAAAAGAGACTAAAATTTAAGATTGTAAGCAACAGCTTCAAATTTTGTATTGCCCTCATTACACTTCTTTTTTTCAGTTTTCTTTTCTAGCAATCAGTTGGAAACTAGAGTAAATTTTGTGATGGACTTTTATTTTAGGTTTCTTTCAAATCCATATACATACATTCTTCTATATATTTTTTTCAAGATTTCTTATTCTTTGGTGTTAAGTGAAGAGTCCAGTGCATACTAATGATGTAATTCCTAACTTTAGAGTTTATGCACATCAGTCTATAATTAGAATTGTAAGAAACTGCCCAGAAGTGGGATAAATGTATTTATGAGGCTAGTTTTATTTCTTTTGTGTTTGAATTAAGGAACTTACAAGTTAAGAAGTTGAAGCCAGAGACCACTTGAATTATTTTCACAAAGTTTGGTGATATGCAGGGACTCAATAGAATACATATCTGAGCCTCTGCCACAGCTTTTGACTGGTACACTAGGACAGTGTCCAGGAAGGATGGTATACCCTGCGATGCGCAAGATAACTTTCTGGGTGAGGAAAAGGATTAGAATGCCTTCTCTGAATTTGTTACGTTATCTTCTATAATGTAAAGTTTTTGTTAATGTTTTATAACATATACATTAGTTCAAAAAATTATGAATGTACATATAATGGGAATACATGCTCAAAAATTTTCACAAATAGGAGAAACGTTTGGAAATCATTCTAGGAAATGGAAAAAATAATTCATGTAGATTTCTTTTTTTTTTGGTGGGACTGGGGTTTGAAATCAGGGTCTCATACTTGCTAGGCAGGCGCTCTACCACTTCAGCCACTTTGCCAGCCCTTTTTCGTGTTGGGTATTTTCGAGATAGGGTCTCATGAACTATTTGCCAGGGCTGGCTTTGAACGGAGAACCTCCTGATCTCTACCTCCTGGTTAGCTAGGATTACAGACACGAACCACTAGCGCCTGGCCTCATGTAGATTCCTTTCCCTTCCCTCCCTTCCCCTTTTTCCTTCCTTTTCTTTTTGCAGTAATGGAGTTTGAATTCAGGGCTTACACCTTGAGTCACTCCACCAGCCCTTTTCTGTGATGGGCTTTTTAAAGAAAGGGTCTCGAGAACTATTTGCCTGGGCTGGCTTCAAACTATAATCCTTCTGATCTCTGTCTTCTGAGTAGCTAGGATTACAGGCATGAGTCACCAGTGCCTAACTAGATTTCTTTATACAGAACTTCATTATGTATATATATAGTGCATAAACTCATGTATAATTGTTAGGTAATACTTTTCAGTCATAACTAGAAACCAGAATCACATTTAACAGAAATTAAAGTTACTTTGTAAAGACTTGAATTTATATATCACAATGTATAAGTTTTCCACCTGGAAAGTTTTAATTTTTTTTTTTTAATTGTCCTCTTGTGCCTTTAAGAGCCAGCTCTATTCTTAGGACTGCCCTCCTAAACTGAGAGGGAAATTGCTGTGTGTCCTGCCAGACTATCCTGTTAGAGCAGAGCACAAGGGAGCAGACAAAGCACAGGCCAGGACAATAGGGCTTTAATTTGTCAGGATGAGAAGTAGACTGGGAGAAAAAGCATCACTATAGTTCCAACACCACCTAGCTGCCTATAACTACATGAATTTGGAGAAATTCCTTACATTCCCAAGTTTCAGGAATGCCAGCAAAATTTTTTCTTGAATAGTAGCAAGTAATTTTTAAGCATATTTTGAATAAACAAGGTCCAAGTTTCTTTCACTATAAAATGAGGAAGTTTAGGTTCAGTGTCAAGTTCTATCCAGAAAAAACTGAAACTATATCGAATATTTACAACAGCAGAGATTTAATGAAAAGATTTTCATACATAACTGTTGGAGATCTCAGAGGCAAACAGGAAACAGTGAAGTGACCCAGAGGTTAGAGACAGCAAAAAGTGATTACCAACCTATGGTTGGAGAGTTAAAGATAAGAGGTAGTGTCACTGAAGCCTAGAGATCAGGGCTCCCAAAGGAAGCTGAAGCCAGGAGGACTGGAACCCTTCTCTTAGAATTGTCTATAGAACCCAGATTAAGAAATCATGATTTAAAAATGAAACCAGAATTAAAAACAGGCAAAGGATTTAACTAGACATTTTCCAAAGAAGGTAATCATTGGCCAACAAGCACAAGAAAAGGTGTTCATCAACATAGTACCACTTCATACCCACTAGGATGGCTATGGTCATAAAAGTTAAAATCCCAAGTGCTGATGAGGATGTAGAGAAAGTTGGTACCACAGTACATTGCCGGTGGGAATGTAAAACAGTGCAGTGGCTGTAGAAAGCAGCTTGACAATTATTCAAAAATTTAAACACAAGGGGGAAGGGGGTAGAAATGACCCAAACATTGTATACACATATGAATACAAGAAAAAAAAAAAACCCCAAAATTTAAACACAAATACTCAAAGGAATTGAAAATGCTACTCAAACAGATATTTGTACATCAATGTTCACAGAAGCATTATTCGAAATAGCTAAAAAGAAAAATCCAAATGTCTGTCAATGGACAAACGAGTAATTAAAATGTGGCATATACATACCACAAATTATTCTTAACATTTGGGAGGCTGAGGCAGGAGGATCTTGAGTTTGAGGCCAGCCTGGGGATAATGGTGAGACCCTGTCTCAAAAAAAAAAACAAAAAAAAAACAAAATCAGAAATAAAAAGGAATGATGCTGATATATGCTATAATATTGAGGAATTTGTTTATTAACATAATCCAGACATAAAATAACAATTATGTAGGATTCTACTTATATGAGGTGTCTATAATAGTCAAATTCATAGATAGAAAGCAGAATGGTAATTGTCAGAGGCTGTAGGGAGGAAGGAATAGGAGCATTGCTTAATGAGTTACAGAGTTTCTGTTTGGGATGATGAAACAGAAGTGAGGATTACACAATCTTGTGGATGTAGTTACTGCTACCTAATTGTATACCTAAAAATGTTTCAAATGATAAATTCTGTGTTATGTATATTTTACAATTTAAGAAAACACTAAAAAAGGAAATTAGATTTTCACTGAATAAAAATCATTTATGAATAAGTTATCACTATAAAACATAAATTATGCCTGTACGATTGATAAAACAATTTTTTAAAGGAGCACTGAACTAAAAAAAAAAAGAAAAAACTGAGCACTTATTTACGCAGCCATTATCAAGAAACACTGCTATGGGCTGGGGACATAGCCCAGTGGTAGCGTTCTTGTCTAGTATGTGCAAGGCCCTGGGTTGGATCTCTGGCACTACAAAACAACAACGAAACCCAATAAGCACTGCCATGTGCTATTCCCAGTCAATCTAGCTATACTTGTGAGTGGTTTGGTTTTTCATTATTCCCCAAAATGACTGCATTCATACTGATGTTTACTTATGGAAATGCTATTTTGTTAGTTTCTTTGATCTGTGACTTGATAGTCATTAACAAGGCCAAACATACGAGAAACATCTTTTTCTGTATCAGACAGAATGAGAAACAGGCACGAATGAGAACAGCATCCAGCAGTGAAGTTATAACAAGTATTTTCAATACCAAGCTCTTCAAAATGCATTACATTTTGCTGACTACTCCCATCCTATGCTTCTGCCAGATTAGTACTACGGCATTTTCCTTTTTCCACTTATATTTTTTCTTTTCACTGTTCATTTTTATAAGCACTTATATACTACATTAGGTTTAAAATAGGGTATCTAAACTACCTGGCATATAAATTCTAAGCTAATTATTAGAGAAAGGTAAGTAAATATAATTTAGAAATGTATAATTCTGCTGGATGTGGTGGTGCACACCTGTAATCCTAGCACACAGGAGGCTGAGACTGAAGGATTGTGAGTTCCAGGCCAGCCTGGGCTATATAATGAGTCTAAAAAAAAAAAAAAAAATCAAGTATAAAATGCTAATAAAAAGGCTTCTAGTTAACCCATTGGCACAACTTTATGAATAGGTATTGTTTAAAGGTAGTCACTGTATGTCTTTGTATTTTTTGGTTAGTATGATAAACATATCAACTTAAACCCTAGAAAAAAGCTCCTCAGTATTTAGATACGTTAGTAAATAGTACCAGTGAGAAATATGTAACTTTTGAATGATCTTCTCAAATTTTTCTAACTCCCTGAAAGAAATATAATTCATACTCAATACTTAAGGTCAGAATTTTTTAGAAATCTCAAATGTTATTGGGTTAAAAGGATATTATTGACAGATGAGACTAACACTTTTAGGGCTGGATTTAAATACATCTCAATAAGGACACTAAAAAATTAAATAACCTGATAAGTTCTATTTTAGGAAATATAATAAATCATGTTTGGAGAAACTCTTAACATACATGAACATGTGAAACGAAACATTTTCTAGAATGTGTGGTGGAACTAGCAGGACAATAAAGGCTTTATTTCAAGGACCAAAACAACAGGTAAGCATAAATCCTGAGAAGTATTATGGGTCAGAACCTAGGGCACTTTGAAAGTATCTGTACTTCGTTAGCGGTCTAACATCAGGGGTCTAGAGCCTACATACAAATGAGATGTCTGTACAAAGATAAGGACCTTCAGAAGGTCCTATACTTTCAGCTGATGAAGTAGGAAAAAACCCAGCCTAGATTGAGATCCTGAGACTACATCCCTTTCTCAGACTTTGTTTTAGGAGAAGGGAAAATAAAAAAAGTCACTCCCTAAGAATTCTTAACCACGAACTCACCTTTACTTGGTGTGATTGACTGTGTTTTCCACAAATAGCTACGACAACATTTCTAGTCCCATGTGCACTCTAGAACCTTGATGTTCCCCATCAACAGGTGAGTCTACTCTTCTTGGACTTGTAACTACTTCAACAAGGAGACTGTAGCAGAAGGGATACTGCATGATTTCTAAGGGTAGGTTTTAAAAAATAGTGCGGCTACTCCTAACAGAGATTCTCTCTCAGGATACCTTCCCAGGAACCCAGGTTGTGTGGAAGTCCAAGCCACAAGGCCACTAGGATACTCAAGTGATTGTTGTTGACATCTCTATCGAAGTCCCTATATGACAGGTAAACATCTGAGTGGGATGAGTCTTTAGATGACTCCAGTTCCCAGTATTCAGGTCCTCAACTGAGGTACAAAACATTGTGGATCAGACACACTGTGCTCTGTCTGCATCCATGACAAAGAAACTATTGTTACTGTTTCAAGCCACCAAATTTTGAGATAATTTGTTATGTAGCAGTAGATAACTAATACACTTAGATTTGGAGCCTGATTTATACTCACACTTAACTAAATTTGAGAGGGCTGTGGCTCAAGTAGTAGAGGGCTTGCCTAATAAGCATGAGGCCTTGAGTTAAAACCCCAGTACAGCAAGGAAAAAAAAAAAAAAGCAAATTTGAGAAACACTAAATAAATTTCCTTCCTTTCTTCCTCCCTCCCTCTCTCTTTGTATAGCAAGACTTCTCAAAGACACTGATACTCTCCTAAGACACTGATACTCTCCTAAGGACTGTGAACCTTTAAATGAGATAGCATATTTGGTTGTTTCCCAAACTTGTCAAACCAAGTTTGTTTTTTTTTTTTGTTTTTTTTAATAGCAGTTTGATGAGCTAATGTTTCTTGAAATGTACACTGGGAATCAATACAGATATTTTGTCAATGGACATGGTACATAAAAACAATATGAGAGGCAGACAATATAGATGTAATGGTTTAGAACAGAGAGGAGCCACAGGACTCCTCTAAATTGTAGCTATCCCCTTTAGTTGTTAAACCCCTTGTGATTCAGTTGTCATATTTATTTAATTCAATTTTTTTTAACGGTACTGGGACTTGAACTCAGGGCCTCGCACTTGCTAGGCAGGCACTCTACTACTTGAGCCACTCTACTAGCTCAGTTGCCATAATTGTAAAATAGTATAATAGTATCTCACAGCATTGTTGAGAGGATTAAAAGAGACACCAGTAGCAAAATTTTACTTATTTTTTCCTGCTTCTCCCTTCCCCTTAAATTGGAGACCTAGTCATAATGAATTATTTATACAAGTCCAAGACTAACTGATGCCTTTACTTCTGCCTACAATGACCGACCTGCCCTGCTTTCTATATAATCTGTCTCTATTTTAAAAGCCCAAACTAAAAGAAAACCTATTTGGAGAAGCTTTCCTTAATCTAACCTCTTGAAAAAAAAGAATTAATGAATTTCTCCACTTGTGCCCATAGTGTAATTAATATACTTAACAGAACCATACTGAGAGGAAAAATGTTTAGACCCAAATTCTCAATAAATATGAAAGATGACTTAATCTTATGGATAGCAAAAAAAAAATCATTTTAGGAAAAAAAAATTAAAACAAGAACTTTATGAAAAATAATGTGGTAGAGTGCTTGCCTAGCAAGTACAAGGCCCTGAGTTCAAAACCTCAGTACTACACACACACACACACACACACACAAAACCCCAAAAAACACCACAGAGGATAATATAGTGAGAGTTCCTCTCATTACTACCAATCAGAAGGTAAATTGGCATAATGTTTTTTGGGAATGTGGTTTGCATGCAAAGTCTGAAAATAGTCAATTTTAGAAATTAGTCTTAATGAGGGTGAGAATGGTGGTATACACATATGGTTCCAGCTACTCAGGAGGAAGAGATGAGAGGACAGAGGTCAGAGGCCAGCCTGGGCAAAAAATTAGTGAGACCCCACTACAATAATAATCTGGCTGTGGTGACTAGTACCTGTAATGTCAGGTATGTGGTTGGTGGGAGACATAGGTAGCAGGATCTCAGAGGCTGGCCTCAGGCAAAAACTGAAAACTCTACCTGAAAAATAACTAAAGTGCTGGCACTGGTGGCTCACACCTATAATCCTAGTTACTTAGAAGGCAGAGATCAGGAGGATCAGTTTGAAGCCAGCCTAGGGAAATTGTTCTCAAGGCCCTATCTTGAAAAACCCTTCAAATGACCCAAACATTGTATGCACATATGAATAAAAAAAAAAAACCCTTCATACACACACACACAAATAATATAAAATAAAAAATAGGTCAGGGTGAAGGCCCTGAGTTCAAGTGCCAGTACCCCCGCCCCCAAAAAAAGTCTAAGGCAAAAAAGGGCATGGTTCAAGTGGTGGAGTGCCTGCCTAGCAAGTGAGGTCCTGAGTTCAAATGCCACACCGCCAAAAAAAAATCAATCCTAATGAAACAGACATTGAATAAAGTCTAGGACAAATATTTAATAAACATGCTAAACAAATGAAAAAACAATGTTATGTGAAAAGACTAAAAATGCATAAAATGTGATTTCAGTGAACAATCTGTGTAGAAGTGGAACTCCACACAATCAAATGGGAAAAGAGGTCATAAGCAATTTTAAAAATAAAATTCACTCATTGTATTTATACAATTCAATAACTTCAGTTATAAAGTTGTGCAGTTATCACCACAATTAAGCATCACGGTCAATTTTTGTTTCCTCGGTTAATCTTTTCTGTATCATAACGAAAGGCATAATCTTTGAAAAGCTCCTTCGCTGAAAGTTGGGTGGGATGCACGCTAAAATTATCTACAAAGTTACCTTTTATCTAATCATCTGAGATAACTCCTCCAATCTGACACATGCATCTTTCTAGCACATTATGGATTTCAAAGCAGCTATCATTAGAAGAGAAACTTGAAGGATTGAGCAGGCAAGACACAGCATAGATCCTGTTTGGTGTATGAAATATTAAGATCATTATTCTTGTTCCTTCTGCAAATAAAGGTTTCACAGAATAACAAGCACAGCAGCGGTTCTCAACAGAAATACAGGTACTGAATGGAACCAACGGTTCTGCTCCTCAATCCTGCCGCACTCTGTAGACCTCCCTAACCCACCCGGGATTCCGGTCGCTCCTATTCCCAGCCTGTGCGGGGTCCAGAGAAAGAACCTTCGGTTTATTCACTTAAACAACAGGGAACCCTCGGGAAGACATCAACTGACATCAGTTAGTAAGCCCTTCACAGCCCCAGCGCCCAGCGCCCCGCCTTCGGCCTCCTACCTGCAGAGAAGCAGAGCAGGGACACCTGGTGCTTCAGGCGGACCAAGCCTAGCACTGTGGGAGCAAAGAACATGGCTTCATCATCCGGGTGCGCGATCACCAGGAGGGCCCGGCTTCCGACTTCCAGCAAGCCCGCCTGCCTGGGAGTCTCCATTCTTCCTGCGGAGTCCCAAACCCAGAGTAAGCCACATGCCAGCACCGCCACCACCACACACAGCAGAGCCTCTACTTCCATGCAGAGTTGGTGGTGCTGCGCCTGCGCAATAGGGAAGGCGGCCTTCGACTTCGGGTCCGGCAGTGACACTGTTCCCGCTGAAATTGCGTTCCGCCTTTACGTGTGCGTAAAGTGAAGTTTGTGGTCTAACACGGAAACCTCCCGGCATATTGTGTTCGCTCCATCTTTGACAGCGTTTCCGAAGTCTTGTGTCTGTTTCGGTTTAAGAGCTGACCCGAATTTAATATCCCTGTCTACCTTACAGTATAATGTGTTTAAAAGGAAGCATTTAAAAATAGACTTTGGTAGGAAAGAGTTCCCTCCTCCCTCCAACTCAGTTCTTATAATTTGGGACTTTCATTAATTATATAGACAGCCCCGTTATCCGGATGAAAGTTTTCCAAAACGTCCTAAATGCATCAACCTTGTTTTTCAGTTTCGGTATATAGATGGTGTCTTTTTCCAAAGGAAAAGAATGCGGTTATGAGAAAAATGTCCTCATTTCTGTAGAAGAGTAAGGCTGAGTAAGAGAAGGGCACATTAGCCGGTTAAGGAGCGACATCGTGCACAAATCGGCCTTTTGGCGAGGGCTTAGGGCGAAGTACTGGGTAGGTCGCCGGGCAGCACAGCCTCGTGGGGCCCGGCTTCCCTCCCTGCACGCCCAGGCGGGCGGAGGCCGCGGCCGCCGCCGGGCAACACCGCAGAGGGGTCGTAGGTCCGAGGCATCGCCTGGGATCCTGTCCCTTTCCCACGCCCGGGGGAAGACCCCGAGCGCGCGGGAGCAACCGGCTCGCGGCGTCGCCCCAGGCCGGGTGGATGATGGCAGCGGGACCGTCGCTGCCTGAGCTAGTTTGCGTCCGACGGGGAACCGCGGGCGCCAAGCCGAAGGGAAGACGTGAAGGGACCTGGCACGAAGCGACCCACGAAACTCGGCTGAGGTAGGAGCGGCGCCCCGCCAGGGTAGGGAGTCGGTCTCCCAACCCTCCGGAAGGAGGAGGAGCCCGCGTCGGAGCCGCCTTAGCCGCGGCCGCCCGGGGTAGGGGGAGGGAGAGGGGTTGAGTCAAGATGGCGGCCAAGGTGGCGAAGCAGCAGCAGCGGCAACGGCGGCGGCGGCTGGAGTGAGCGCCCGGCTCGCCGCGCCGAGCGAGGGCCCGGCATAGAGCCGCACGCCGGAGCCGCGCCCTGTTCCTCACGGTCGGGGGGCGCGCCAGCTCCCACGCTCCGCCAGCTCCGGGTGAGTAGGCCGCCCCGGAGCCCGCAGCCCCGGCCTCCGGGCCCCAGCTCGCCCGGGGGCTTCCGAGGACTCCCGGTGCACCGGCCGCGGGGGCAGCTTCCCAGCCGGCCGAGGGACGTCGCGGGTCCCGCTAGCTTTGGAACCCGTCCTGGCCTTCCGGCCTCTTCCTCTCGGCCGCCCGGGAAAGGACCGGGCGCGGCGGGGAGCCCGGGCTGGGGGAGTGGAGGCTTATGGAGTTTGGTGAAAGAATAGGCTGCGCCCGGGCTCGGGCCGCCTCAGAGGGGTCCTGTGGGGACCCGGCGTACCGAGCCTGCAGGGCTGATCGAGGGGACGCCGGGGCCGGGTTACCCCCCACCTCCCGGGTGGGGCCGGTGCAGGTGGCGGGCCTAGGCGGACTTGGTGACCGTCGCGGGAGTGTGGAAGGGGTTAGGGAAGGGTGACAGCGGGGGACAAGCGTGTGAACAGCCAACTCGCTCACCCTGCTTCAGGGTGTAATGGCGAAGGGTGTGGGTCGTGATAAAGACGGCCAGGAGCCGAACCCCATACCGTCCGCCGTGTGTCATTGGCCAGGGCACCTCTTTTAGGGGGGGACAGGAATTTGAGAAACTACAATTGAGAAATCCACCTTAACGGAGGGGGAGACTGAATTCTTGAAATTAACTGGATCAGGAGCAGCCAGGCAGTAAAGGAATGGATGGGAATAAGTGGTATTTATGAAAAGTATTTGCTCGGGAAATGTCAGTTGGATGCCACAGTCTCTCTTCAATAGAGTTTTAACCTTGGAGAGGAGTAGTATGGGTAATTCTAGTCTTTGGGATTAGTGTATTCACCTGCATCAGATTTGTTTCCCTAATTATATCCTAATTATATTGAAATTTACATTCCTTGTGTGCACTCTGGTGAGGCAATCATGGGAAGCTGAACATGGCAGTGTGCGAAGAACAACAGGCCTGGGATTTTAAAATGCCTACACGTATTCATTCATTTGTTCAGCATGTCTTGATCAATAGCTGTTGATGGTTCTGGGTCACATGGATTGTCCTGTGGATAACTGATGAGTTAACATTACTGTGTTTAATTTTCAGTAGTTGTTTTTTTTTTTTTTCCAGTGTTTTGATGTCCTCTTAAGCAAATTTATTGGATGAACCAGTTTGCATTTGTCTGTGCTCAGAGTCTGGCCAATTTTAAAATCTTATTTAAACATGGGTGAAAGTAACTGAAGAAATAACGAGAGAGATTATTTTTTCATTCTATTAAAATCCACTGAATTATTTATTTTAATATTTATAGTTCTCAGTTGCTTTGTCTTAAGCACACCTTTTAGTGAAAATCAAGGGGTGGGGGCGTGCGTTTATAAAAACACACACTAGGAAGTGATTACTTGCAATACCAAAATACCCTTTCCTTTTGGAAAAGACTTTCCATACCTTGATGTCCTCTAGGAGAAAATGTAATACAAAAAGTTGCGATTCTTCTGTAATTGTGACATTTTGGAACATGTTCAACCTTTCTGTGCTTGAGTTTCCTTATCTGTAATATTAGGAAAACGTCTTCTATTGTAGGGTGGGCTGTTGTGACACTTAAAAGTAGTCAATAGTTCTTACATTGCTATAAGCAAACTGAAAGGGTTGAGTTTCTGTAGGGGTAGAAACAGCTTCCTCTGCGATTTATCTGCACATCTCTCCTGGTGCTTACACTTTCTACCTTGTATCCAATTTATGTGCCTGTTTTTATCTTTTCTAGAGGGCAGGACAGGCCTTTTTCTGACTTTATCTTTATATTTCAGGTATCAGGTAGGGGTGTGTGTGTAGGATATTGACACTGCAAATTTTTGTTGAATGAATAAATACAGAAGTCGAGTTAGAAAAATGTATTCACATTACAGTTTATCAGAATACACCTGTTATCTGCTGTTACCTATCTATATAGCTGTGATACTATATATACTTCTAGAAGAATATATATTTTTAACTGGGTGCCTTGTTGGAGTTAAAAAATAGTGAAACTGTGCTCTTTAAAAAAAAGCATGAAATGCTAGAAATTAATTAACTTATGTTTCTTAGAATTTAAGTAAAAGTTTGTCTCAAGGCTAGACAAAATTTCAAAGCATTTAAGATTTGGTCTGGAGGCATGGCTTAAAGCAGTATAGGCAAAACCCTGAGTTCAAACCTCACTGTTTTTTTGGTGAAGTGAAAAGAGTTTCTTGCCATTGTTAGCTGCTTTGGAGAGCAAAGGCCTTTGGATAGACCAGGAATTGATGTAGGTGAGTGTTAGGCTGTTACTCAGTTTTTGTGTGTTTGGTTTTGTTACTCAGGTTTTTTTTTTTTTTTTGGTCTTGTCTTTTTTTTGGTGTCGGAATTGAACCCAGGGTCTCACACATGCTAGCAAGAGCTCTGCCACTGAGCTGCATCCCAGCGCTGTTACTCAGTTTTAGTTTTATTTTTCGGTGTATCTTAGTTGTAATTTCAAACACAAACAGAAATGGTAGCACTCATGCATGTTTAGTTACTTCTATCTGTTCTTTTTTATTTAATTATTTTGGGGAGGGGGGGTCTCAATGTAATGCCCAGGCTGGCTTTCTCCTGAACCAAAGAGTTACTTCTGTCTTAGTTTCCCAAGTAGCGTGGATTATAGGCTGGTACCATAGCACCTAGCCTCATCTGTTCTTTTACTTCACTTACTGGATTTTACTAGAACATGGTAAAAAGCAAGTAGTAAAGGTTTATCCACATTTATTTTGTACAGACTTATTGGTAGATCAGAGATTCAAATACTTTCCGTCATTCACTTGTTCAGCCAGTGTTAGGTGCCTTTTGTGGCCAGAACAGATTACTAAAATGCTATAAAGGCATATACCATAGTTTAGCAGATCAATTATAGGCACAAATAACTAGTCTTCAGATTGCCTGATACTTTGTCTGTTCAGGTTTGAGGATACAAAAAGCAATTTTAATGATTAAGAAAACATTTTCTATCAGGACTTCTTAGAAGTGTTAGAAAGCTATCAAAAGCTTCTGTAATTCAGCAATAACTGCATGGAGCATATTTTTTTTTTTAACTTTGATATTTTTTGTGGTAGTGTTTTTCCTTGAACATTAACTCTAGTCTATCATTTTTGCTACCCCAGGAGTGTGTGGTGTCAAAATATTACTTGGATAGGCTTAGAATATAACTTTCCTCTTTCCCCTTTGCATTTGAAAGTCTGAGACCTTACAAAACAGCGTTTGTGGATTCTTCAGTTTAATTTTTCCATTTGCACTGTTGTTCACTTTTACTTAGTAGTGATCTCAAAAACAAGTTGATAAAGTGTAGAATGTGGAGTCATACAGATCTAGTCTCACCCAGAGTAAAGTGATCTGCCTTTAGTGTTGGGTTGGGCAATAGCAATGAACAAGTTTTTGATGTGCTTAGTGCTCCTTCCATTATACCAATAATCCAATACCAGTAACGTCTGTTCTGTGTGATGATTGATGCTTACTTAAAACAGAAATTGGAGTGGATGGAGAATGAGAGATCTCTTGATATTCAGTGTAGATATTGAATTTAAAATACTCATAACATTAAATTTCTCCAATGAAAATATAGTTTTGAAAAAGTGATATGAAGGGTTGAGGGAATGACTCATGTGGTAAGAGTGCCTGCCTAGAATGCTCGGAGGCCTTGAGTTCAGATCCCAGTACCACCAAAAAAAAAAAAAAGAAAAAAAGTGAAGCTTGAAGCATGAGCTACATCAGTGATGTGGTGATCACTGGGAATTATTTAGTTTGATTAAGTTTTAGTTTTCTTGGTGAATATCTTAAATAAAAATGTCTTTGAAGTTATCTGGACTTCATGGAATTTAAGTATTTCAGTGATGGACATTTTTATTATTCCAGTGATTAGGAACCTCTGAGACCCAAACAAATAGATTAAATTATTTTACAAATTAGCTATTGCTTGTTTTTTGCCTGCTGTGTCTTTTGAATTTTCTTTTTCCTTTTTTTTCTTTGGGTACTGGTGTTTGAATTCAGGACCTCACAAGTGGAGGTACAGGAGGCACTGTACCACTTGAGCCACTCCACCAGCTTTTGAATTTTCTTTTCTCTCTTTTTTTTTTTTTTTTTGAGTCAGGGTCACCCTATGTAACCTGGCCTTGAATTTGCAAATACTGTGCCTCAGCCTCCTTAGTGTTGGGATTATAGATATGTACTACCATGCCTGGCTGGATTTTTTTTTTTAAAGTATGAGGGACTTCAGTTACATGAAAACTTAGATAAATAGCATGAATTGACACTGTGTTAGAAAGTTCATTTGTAATATTAGTGTTCCCCCCACCCCCTGCTGTACTGAGGATCAAACCCAGGGTGTTTTGAATGCTAGGCAAGTGCTCTACCACTGAACTGTATCCGCAACTGTATCTACCACTGAAATACTAACTTTCTAAAGGTACTCATGTCATTAAATTTATTTTAAAAGAAAAAATTTATTATTCTCTTTCATTATTTTCACATAAATATTGAAGCATGGGATGTTTGTTTATTCCATTTGGGCTATTTTGTATTACATTGAGAGTTTGTTTTTCTTGTGCTATCAAGTTTCCTGGAGTATTCTCAGTTTATTCTTCTAAACTCTACTACAGTTAAATTTTGACTATGTTCAAGGATTTCATTGCATATCTGTTCATCTAGGAAGTTTCCCTGCTGTTCCTTCTTCTCTGAAGTGTGTATAAGTGTGTATGTTTGTTCTGGAAATTCTCTTTTTTTTTTGTAGTACTGGGGTTTGAACTCAGCATCCTGCTTGCTTAGGCAGGTGCTCTACCACTTGAGCCAATCCACCAACCCTTTTTTGTGTTGTTTTTTTTTTTTTAATGACAGAGTCAGATGTATTGGGTATTTTTGAGATAGGCTTTTGGGAACTATTTTTCTGGCTGGCTTCAAACTTCAATCCCACTGATTCTCTGTCTCCAGAATAGCTAGGATTACAAGCGCCTGGCTTACTCTGGAACTTCTTGGTGCTTCCCTTTTGCACTATTGTAGCACTGAAATTCCACAGGTGCATGGCCATGTAGCCCCACCAGACCATGGACTCTGTAGGCGTGTTTATATCTGAATTATTTTTAAAGTTCTTCCCCATTTCCTCGTTCTAAGAGTAGCACCTTGAACCCAGGAATAATAAATATTTGTTAAATGCTTAAAAAGCCTACTACTTAGAGGTATGTGGTTGCTGTAGAAGATGTCTGATAGGTATGTGACAACTTAATATTGTGTAGTTTTTGGAAATTGGAAAATAGGTAGAAATTTCAGCCATTGTCAGTGAAATTACGTATCTGTAATTAGTAAATTAATAAAGCATTTCTTTAAAAAAATTCCTATGCATTTACTGGGATTTTTGAGAGGATGAGAAAGTAAACATGGGATTGATTCACCACAGAGAACATATCAGAATGTAAGACTTTTAATTTATATATGCAGGGAATTTGGAGTTTCAAAGGTAGGAAAAATTTGTGAATTAGAAATTTGGAATGGTTGATTGATAGGATTGTATTAGAGTTTGGGAATCCTTTAGAAAGAAAGAACAGTACCGACTAGTTTTATTTCAGTTATTAAATCCTTTAGTAGATTAGTCAGGAACAAAGAAAAAATCAAGATTACCAAATTAATTTGTATTACCCAATTAACTCAGGGTTCAAACCTCACCAGCTCTTTTTTTCCCCAAAAAACTATTTGCCCCAGGCTGGCTTTGAACCTCAATCCTTCTGATCTCTGCCTCCAGCACCTGGCTAGCCCTAGAATATTTTGAGATTATATTTTCTGGAAAATTTTACTCTTAGATTTTTTTTTTTCTTTTTTTTGTAACAAGGTCTTGCTATGTTGCATCATACTCCTGGGCTGAAGTGATTCTCCTGCCTCAGTCTCTTCAGTGGCTGGGACTATAGGCACATACCATAGTGCTGAGTTTAACTCTCTTCTCAGATTTGCTATGAGAGTCACCTTCATGATTATAGACTGTCCTTTCTCTCATACTTTTGTTTTATCTGCCAGACTCTTTTGTTGACATTTTTGCTGTCATACACAGTTCAGATTTAGAATAATTTGTTTTAGTCAGTTCATTTCCTTTGGCAATAGCATATGGATTTATACAATTTTGAAAATGTTTGTTTTAAGTAGTAATCATGATGTCTTTGAACAGTTCAAAGATGTTTAATTTTGTTTTACTTTTGATGAAGCTCTTCTAATTGATTTTTGAATTACAATAACCTTTATGTATTTAGAAGCATTTGGAATAAAATCAAAACTTAATGCTTTCTAGGAGTTACAGTCTAAATTAGGAACAGTGTAAATATATCAGATATAGGAGTGTGAACCCTGGGGGTGGAGGGAGCAAGAAAAAGTGACTATATTTTTACACAGAGCCATTTTAATGCATGAGGAGGATATGCTAGTTTAAGATCTTGTTTTCCCTTTATTATGAGTAATATGTTATAGAAATGGAAGATAGAACTGTATAAAGAAATTGAAAGCTCTACTTCTTAGATATAATCTATGTTGTATATTCTTCTGGAGTTTTTTCTCTCTGTGTAATTTTCTCTATTGTGGAGTCATAATATATTGATTTTCTTTTGTCTACTATTGTTCCAAGTTTGTAGAGCTATCTCTTTCATTAACAGGTATAGAATATTCTACTTCCACTATAGAAAAATACTTCAATTTGTTTAATCAGTTTATGGCCACTAGATTTATTTTTATCAGAAAAACACCCTAAACAGTTATTATTTTCTGTGTGTGTGAGAGTATTTACATATATATGTATATGTATTTATTATGTATACTTATGCAAGCAGCTTTGAAGGCTAGATTCCTAGAAGTAGAGTTGCTGAATCCAGAGAGGTAATGTAGATTTGAATAGATTTTGACACATTTTTCTTCTAAAAGTTGGTTGTACCAATTTAAAATTCCACCGTAATGTTAACGGGTATGCTCATAGCCTGGCCAACCCTGGATATTGCAAAGTAAACATTTCTACAATTAAAGAACTGAAAAACT
Organism: Castor canadensis; assembly: GCF_047511655.1. Classification (NCBI taxonomy): domain Eukaryota; kingdom Metazoa; phylum Chordata; class Mammalia; order Rodentia; family Castoridae; genus Castor; species Castor canadensis. The sequence continues at coordinate 52,346,703 of NC_133396.1, read as the reverse complement.
GGGATGCTAATTGGCCTTTAATTAGTTACTATTGAATTTGAACATTTATTATTATGGAGAGAGTTGAATTTCCTTCATAAATTGCCTGCTCTTGTCTTTGGTTACCTTTTGATTCTGGTTATTGACGTTTTGAAGAGTTCTTTGCATATTAGAATGTTCACTTTTTTCATATATATGTCTGTTCTTCCTCTAGCTATTGTTTTTGTTGGGGGGATGGCGGGTCTCGGAGTTTGAACTCAGGGCCTCCAGCCCTCCTTAGCTATTCTTTTGTGATATTATGTAGTCAGATGTGACTTAACAGCATTGTGCTGCTGTGTGATCTTGGGCATATTACTCAGCATCTTTACACATCCTTATATGAAAATGGTGGTAATTTAAGTAACATTAAGCATAGTAAAAAATACTATGTAAAGTATACTACTGTTTCTTTGTTTTAAAGAGGAAAAATAATGTATACATATTTACTTGTATTCAAAGTAGAGGGCATACTGAAAGGATACTTAGTTGCTTTTTTTTTTTTTTTTTGTAGTATAGCTTGAACTCAGGGCTTCATGCTTGCTAGGCAGGCACTCTACCACTTGAACCACTGTGCCAGCCTGAAAGGATACTTAGTAAGGTTAGTTTTCATAGGAAGAAGAACTGAGAAGAAGACTCTACTGCATACCTTTTTATTTATTTTTTGGTGGTGCTGAGGTTTTCAATCAGGGACTAGCACTTGCTAGGCTACAGCTCTACCACTTGAGTCATGCTCCCCAATCCCTTCTTGCTTTAGTTTATTTTTCAGGTAGGGTCTCACACTTTTTGACTGGGGCCTGCCTGGGATGGAGCTCCTCCTACCTTTGCCTTCTGCATAGCTGGGATTATAGGAATGCACTAACATACTTGGTTCCATTTTGTATTTTTAGAACAAAGAATTCCCCAGATTATAATTGAATACTTTTATAGTTTCTTTCCCCCCTTTAAATTCCTATTTCTTTAATCCCTCTGGAATTTTATTGAAGTAAGGTATATTTGGAGGGGAATATATGCAGTTGTGCATGTTTTCCCACTAGACGTCTAGCTTTGTCCATCCCATTTATTGAATGATCCATGTTTTGCCCACTGATTAGAATTGATTAGAATTGCAACTTTTATCATTCACAAAATCAGGTTTGTTCACTAAATGTATTTGGGACTGTTTCTGATTTGTTTTATTTCCGGTTGATCTCATTGTGTTAATTAATTAATTAATTAATTATTTTTGTTGTACTGAGGAGCAAACCCAGGGCCTCATGCATGCTAGGCAAACACTAAACCACTTAGCCTCATCCCAGCCCTAAATTATTTTTTTTGAGACAGGGTGTTGTTACATAGCCAAGGTTGGCCTAGAACTCGCTAGACCACTCTAGACTCAAACCTGTGATCCTTCTGCCTCCACCTCTTGAGTGCTGGGTTTAAAGGCATGACCAACCTACCTGGCTTTATATTATTATTGTTGTTTTATAATTTCAGTACTGATAATGTTAGTCACTTGTTTGCTAGTCTGCTTTTTTCAGACCTTGACAGTTCTGGCTGAGCTATGCAATCATTCTGTGAAGTTCAAAAAGAAATTTGTTGCTGGGTGCCAGTGGCTCACGCCTATAATCCTAGCTACTCAGGAAGTAGAGATCAGGAGGATCAGGGTTTGAAGCCAGCCTGGGCAAATAGTTCAAGAGACCTTATCTCGAAAATACCTAATACACAAACCACATAAAAAAAGGGCTGATGGAGTGGTTCAAGGTGTAGGCCCTGAGTCCTAGTTCAAGCCCTGGTACTACAAATAAAAAAAAAAAAAAAGAAAAAGAAAAGAAAAGAAATTTGTTGAGGTTTTTATTGAGAAAACAGTATTGATTAGGAATACTGAAATTATAGGTTAATTTTGGGAAAATTGCCAACTTCATGTACTTCCTGTCCTTGATTTCAAATAAACATATAGGTCCCTCAATAGATTTTCTTTCTTTTTTAAATTTTTTTTCTTTTTGTGTTGGGTGGGGATACATTGTAGCATTTACCTCAGTAGATTTTCAAACTTTGCTTTAGATAAGTCCTGTACATTTCTTGCTTATTTTTCTCAGTGGAGTTTATATTCCATCTGGGGACAGATAGAATACAGTCAAATGAAGTTACTCATTTCTGATTATGATAAACCTATAAAGGAGCAAAAAGTGCTAAAGGAGGGGAGCTTGCCCTAGAGGGTGATGGGACAAGCTCTTGTAGGAGTTGACATTTGAACTGAGACCTTAGGTTTAAGGAGGAGCCAACCACATTGAATGAGCCAGGACAAGCATTCCATGGGAGTGTATAAATAAGGACAAAGGCCTGAGGCTAGAAAGGGCTTGGCCCCACAGTGGAGAAACTGAAAGCAAGCTCTTGTTGCTGGGGCCTAGTGAGTAACTGGGAAAGTAAGCAGGACAAATCAAATAGGGCTTTGTGGATCATCCTAGGTAGTTTCAGTTTTATTGTAGTACATAGGAAGACCTTGGGGAGTCTTCAGCAGAAGTGTGATATGTTCTGATTTATGGTTTAAAAACACTTGGCTTCTTGAGTGGAGAAAGTACTGAACTGGGGAGTCTAGCTAGGAGATTTTTACGGCAGGGGATTAGGATGGCGGGAGTCGTGATGGAGAGGCCTGGGAGGCTTCAGGGTGTATATGTAAGAAAGAATGGACAGGACTTGCTGTTAGAGTAGGTGTTACTGAGAACTAAGCTCTATTAGCTGCTGCCAAGGCCATGGGGTCATGACACAACAGTCCCCTCCCTCAACTGTGTCTGATGGCTTGGTTTTGTCTCCTCCCACAGAAGTAAGTAAAACTTAGAAATGCCTTTTTCCTACTTCATTTTGGCCTTAGAACTAGCGTCTGTTTGTTAGTCTGTTTATTTTGCTTGGTAACTTGTAGTTCTGTTAGTAGGTAAAGGAGAGGCAGTAGAACATAATCTAAGATACCTGTCTCTGAGGTAAAAGAATTAGCTTGGGGAAGTTACTTAGCTTCTCTATAGGCTTAGAGACTGTAGAGTGAGACTTTTAGGTGAGCTCATGCACACAGAGTTTTAGTACACTGTCCAGTGCACTCTTTATTATGTGTAGATGTTTTTGTACCTTTTAATTCAGCCCCAGCATCTGGAGCTAATTTTTTTTTTCCTGATCTCAACACACTGTTGTTTTTTTGTGTTAATCAAGGAGAGAATTGACAAGTGGTCATCCATTTGGCTTTGAAATACATTTATTTTTATAGTTGTGTTTTTTATTTCAGTGAATTGGTTCAATGTTTTGTAACCGCACCACGAAGTTCTCAGTAGGGTTGTTATCTCATACTGCTGAATTGTGAAACTTACTTTCTCATTTTATATGGGGGGTAAAGCAGCATCTTTTTTTTTTTATTATTCAAGGATTAATGAATTCCTGTACCCATAGATCCATCAAATAATTACCTTTATTAAAGTTTTTTTTTCAGTATCATTTTACTGGGGTTAGGTAATTTAGGCTTTTCTCTTTAGCTTCCATTCATCTGTTTTGTAAGTAAGATGTCATAATGACATAAGAGGCTACAAATAAAATAACACTAGTGGCATTTCCCGGAGCAGCTTTTTTTTTTTTTTTGAGGTACTGGGGTTTGAACTCAGGGCATTGCCCATGCTTGGTAGGCACTCTACCACTTGAGCCAGGCCCCCTGCTCTTTTTGCTTTGGTTTATTTTACAAGAGAAAATTTATTCCAGTATGGTACCATGCTGGTCTTGTGCAAATTACAGAATTCACTTAGATGACTTCTAGCTCTCTTCTGGAGGCTAGACTTCTTATAGGCTCAGGAGGTTGCCTTTCTTTAACCCATCAGCTGTTTGGGAAGCCCAAGGTACTGGTCCTTCTGAGCCTCTCCCTGCCTAACATGCTTTTTGAGTTGGACTAGAGTTGGATTGTTTTGTGGGAATTAGTGAAAGCTAATTTGCTACAGTTCAGTAAAATATTTTACCATCTGCAGTGTCATAGAGGCCATTCTTCATCTCCTCCTTTGGATCAGAGGTTTTATTATTTGATCAGTTAAAAAAGTTGAATTTTTTTTTGTAGGACCCTTTTTCTACTTTAGTGAAATGTGGGCTTCACCTCCATTTGTGACCATTAGTGGATTCATTCTCACTCATCTGAAGAGTCAGCTGCAAGCTTGCCACAGTGAAGTATATTTTTAGCTCTTTTTCCAAGATAGCTTAGGCCACCTTGAAAACCTGTCCAAGTACATTTTGATTATGCAAAGATGGTAGGCCAAAAGCCAGGAGTTCCTGGTGAGAAGAGGATTAGATTTTTATTTTGGGAGGATTGTATTTGAAATGTTGTTGCTGCAGAATAAGTTTCCTGTTAAGTAAATTATGTATAAAATATGAGAAGATTCAAATAGGAACCTAAAGACCAGTTTTATTTTTCCATATTTTATTGCCTGTTTGCAAGATATATTAGACTAATTCTTAGTTTAATTTATGAAACTGAGATACGATGTGCTCTTGTCACTTAACAGTGTTGTCTAGTTTTAGCATGTTAGTCTCATCCTAAAACATGATTATATATGTTAATGGTTATGATATGAAGCAGTTGCTCATACAATCTTGATTATTCTTAAACAATTCACAGATTTTTACATTTCATGAGCCAAGCATGTAACTAACTCTCAGTTAAAGAGCATTAGTGGTAAGAATTGAATTTATGATTTGAGTCTGCCACTTAGGGTGCTCCCTTCCACTTCAGCTCTAACTTAAATCAGATTGTTTTATTTCAGTTGGTTTCAAACTACCAAATGTTCTATGGTGGTATCTTGGTGACCCAGGACTGTAGTGAGAAGTAGAGGGAAGGATTGGGTGGGCAGTAGAAGACCTGAAAAGAGAGATTCTAGATTCTCCCATTCTTACTGAATCAGGATATTTCTTTGTATCATAATATACATTTGGTTTCTGTGAGATGTCTGAGGAAAGTCTGTACACTTGCTGTGTTCTCATGGATGAATTCTGAGGAAGGAGGTCATAGTATCTCCAGGTTGTAGTTCATGTGAAGATGAGAAGAGCCTGCTGTGACCTATACATTGTATGCCAGTAGGAGCTAATCTCCTGATTTTGCTATTGTTTTATTGCTTCCTGTGTTGGGTTGGTAGTACCCCTGGCTTTATTTTCAAACTTCAATAAAATCACACCACAAAATGTAGGCCACCTTGAAAGATTATTGACAAAACAGAAAAATGAACAAATCACTTAACTCATATTTCAGTGAGTTTGAGTGCAGATGTTGAACTCTGTACTCTAGAACAACAAAAAGTAAATAAATAAAAAAACCAAGAAATATTCCTAAACCTCCCCCCAAACTTCCCAAGTTCATACCACATGGATTTGTAATCTGTAGGCCACTGTTAGGAAAAATTTGGATGACTTGGGCTAAAATCTTTCCTTTTGCCTCTTCATTCGATTTATAGCTCTGTATACTTGGGATGTATGAATTGGGAGACCTCAGAGACAGATTACTTAAGCATTTCTTAGAGTTGCAAGTCAGGATTACTTAGAAAACTTATATAAAATATTCATGAACATTCATGTAAGGAAATAAATACTCTGTAGCAACAGGACAAACCAAGAAGCTCTTTATGAACCACTGAGATGATTGCCAAGTCATATTATTAAATAATAAAAGCAAGATATCGAATATTGTATATCTAGTATGCTACCATTATTGTGGGGGAATATGTAAAATATGTAGGTGTGTGCTGAATGTTCCTAAAGGATATTCCACTTTTTTTTTGTTTGAACTAAGGGCCTCACGCTTGTTAGGCAGGCGCTCTACCACTTGAGCTACTCCACCAGCCCTCTACAGGATATTCTAGAAACTAATTTTGGTTTCCTTCTGGGAAAGACAGCCAGATACCAGCTAGGGGACAGTAGGAAGATTTTCTCACTTTGTAATCTCTGGTACTTAAAACTCTTAAGCCATATATATTTAAAAAAAACCCAAACAAGCAAACAAACAAGAAGCCCATTAACCCTTCTCCCCAACCCAGCAACAATGAATCTCTTTACCTGGAGCAAGTACAGGTATAGAAATGTGGAGAAGTGCCCAGGTGCTTTGAACATCTCAATATCTAACATCTCAGCTCACTGAGAAAGCTGCAAAGCATTGCAGAGAACACTCGCATCTCCCATTTTTGCTACTGCCAGTTGATATTGGAGGAATTACTGAATACCTCTTGTTCTTTAGTTTTCTTATCTGTAAAGTCAGTATTAGCTGGGTAATCTCAAAACCTCCTCACCTTTGCTGGCTTCCATGGGCATTGGGCCTTGGAGAAACAGGCAGGAAACTATAGGCTGAAGGGCAACAGCTAATCCATCCTTTCCCTCTCTACAACAAGAGAAGTAAATGAGTAGTAAGGATGGTATGTTCATTTAAAATATTCATCTATTACATAGTAACACATAAAATTTAAAAGTTCATTCTCTAAGTTTTGTTTTCAAGTTAGATTGAATGTCTGTTCTCTAGGAAATTTTATTTCCTAAACTTAACTAGGTAAAGAATTTGATTAAAATAGGGATATTGGGTCAAGTTGGTATGTTGATTTTTTTTTTTTTCTGTTCTCTTCCCAAAACCCTCGAAGTGCCAGAAACAACCCCAGTATTGGGAGGGGAAAAAAAGAATAAATGGTGCAAAGAAAATTAAGCTTATTAGGGGATACAATATTAAATGACTGAATACTTTATATATATACTTTTCATCTTAATTATATATAAATAATTTTTATCCTAAAATATGAGTATATACACATGTATATGTATATAAAATCTTTGTCATAAGAATTTTACATATTTTTATAGATAATCCTGTGAAAGAGAAAATGTAAAGAATAGAAAAGGTGAAGGCTTTCAAAGTAGAAGGAACAACAAAGCACAGTGTAAAAACTTCATAATGCTGTCAGAATTTAATATTTTTTAATTTTTAAAAAGTATTTCCATTCTTAGCCATCTTTTTTTTTTCCTAAAAAGGGATCTAGCTGTATTTTCTTTCCTAGTTGATATAAATATCCCAACAATATACTGAGCATGTATTGTCTCTCTGTACTGACTGGAAATGCCATCCTTGTTACAACTCAGCAATTTCACTGGTACATTAAACAATGCAACAGGAAAATTTGAAGAATAAATTGTGGTATGTTCATATAATAAAATACTATGCATCCATTACAATGAATAAACTAGAGCTATATGTTTCAAAGTAGGTAAACCACAAAAAAGTGACAATTTACTGATTAACATATTACAAACAAAAAATGCTACTCTATGATTTACAATACCCATATAATAAAAGCATAATCATTCATGATTAAAACATCTACTTTAAGGTAATAGTTACATCTAAGGAAGGAAGGAGAATGATGGAGGAAAGGGGTATAAACTGTAACACTGTTTCTTAAAATAAAAACTGAAGCAACTATGATACAATATTGTTTTCTTGAACACACATTGTAGGCAGATATTTGTTATATTGTTCTCTTCACATTTCTACTAGACTGGACTGAAATAGTACACAGAGAGCCAGGTGCTAGTGACTCACCCCTAGCTTCTTGGGAGGCGGAAATTGAGAGGATCTCCATTTGAGGCCAGCCTGAGGAAATAGTTCGCGAGCCCCCTCCCCCCCCACCAGCCAACCCCCCTCCATCTCCAAAATAGCCAGAGCAAAATAGACTGGAGATGTGGCTCAAGTGGTAGAGTGCCAGCTTTGCAAGTGCGAAGCCCTGAGTTCATTCAAACACCAGTCCCACCAAAAAAAAAAAAATAGAGGTCATTTTTATTATAAAGTATGTTTCTACTCATTCACAATTCTAGACTCACTAATTTGTAAGAGGAGATAAAGAATGTAATTCAGGGATGAAGTTCTTTAAAAAGATGAAGTAAGGCTGGGTGTGGTGGCTCATGCCTATAATTCTAGCTACTCCAAAGTGGAGGTAAGATGTCAGTTTTAGGCCAGCCTGAACAAATAGTTACTGAGAGTGCATCTCAACCAATAAAAAGGTGGCCAAGGTATATCATAAGCATATATGGAAATGTCATAATGGACCCCCCTGCCCTGCACACTGTTCAACTGTTATGTGCTAATAAAAATGTTAAAAAAAAAAAAAAAGATGGACATGGTGGGACTTGCCTGTCATCTCTTCAAGGAGGGAAGCATAAAAAGGAAGATTGCAAAAAGGGCTGTGGGGGCACGGCTTAAGTGGCAGAACACCTGTCTAACCATCGAGGGTCTCTGAGTTCAAACCCTAGTACTGCCACACACACACACACACACACATACACACACACACACAAAGATAAAATAAGTAAAGAATTCCAGAACAAATATGTATAATATAAAGATGGAAAAAGGATCAATATTCAGCATATATAAAGAAGGGGAGGAGTAGAGGAAGATGAGAGAGAAAGTGAGATCATCTCAATTTCTAACACACATCTTGCAAAAACCTACTTGCTCTACTGCCCTTTCTCAGGCCTCACTTCTGCTGCCACTTTCCCTCCCTCTCCTTCAGCCTCCTTAACTTTGGCAAGTTTGCTTTTGCCTTGGGCTTAAGTAAAGTTCCTCATGTGTAGATTGGCACTGTTTCAGGAGATCAGGACATACGGCATTCTAGCTGAGAATGGCTTTCTCTGATCACCTTACCCCTTGTCCCTTTCCGTGGTTCGTCCATCTTGTCTACCTATTACTTTATTTATAGTACTTTATCATAAATAAGGTAATATTTCATATTATTTCATGATTGTCTGTCTTCCCTCACAGTAAAATAGCATATCTTGGTCATTCTATGCCAGTCTTTAAAAGCAGTGTAGGTAGGTACATTGTAGTATATTGCTCAATAAATATCTGTTGAATAAATGGCATTTTTACCTTTAGTTTTAAAATCCTACTGTGGAGTTATGACAGACATGTAAAATATTAAATAGAAATGGCAACACAAATTACAGTTTTGTTTGTTTCGAGGCAGGATCTTACCATGTACCCCAGGTTGGCTTCAAACTCGAGATTTTTTTTTTTTTTTAAAAACAAAATGTTCATATTATTTGAACTTTTCCGTTAGCTAACTTTTTGAGACCTTACTGTGTCAGTCAGGCAGTCCTTGAACTCCTAAGCTCACGTGATCCTCTTGCATCTTTAGGTATCTGAATTAAATAATCAGGTGAATTTTAGAAGCAAAATTGCTGTGGCAGAGGAGATGCTTATTTTCAAGGCTTATGGTGATATTACCATTCTCCCAAAAGCAGTTTGTGAATTTATATACAAACCGGTAGTATATAAAAGGATTCCTGTTTCTCCAAAATCTTGATCAAACTAGACATTGTTATTTTTTCAGTATTTTGCCATTTTGTTTGGGAAAATGATTATCGATGAAGGTGGCCTCATTTCTCTTATTTCTGTCATTAATCCCATGTTCCTGCCATATCTTTTTTATTACCACTTTTTTTCTGATTTATTAAAATTTTGCCATTTGTAAAACATTTGCCAAGTGTTTTGCCACTGCACTTTTTCTAGTTTGTGCTTTGCCTTTTGCTGAAGAGAAAAAAATTTGTCTGGGTGTGGTGGCTCAAGCCTGTTATCATGGCTATTTGGGAGGTGAAGATTAGGAGGATTGAGGTTTGAGGCCAGCACAGGCAAAAAATTCTCAAGACCCCCTTGTCAACCAATGAAAGCTGGGTGTAGTAGTGCACATGCCTGTCACCCTAGCTAGTGGGAAGCATAAATAGGATGGTGATGCAAGCTGGTTTGAACATAAAAACAGAGCTTAGTTCAAAAATAACCAACAGCTGGCTGCCAGTGGCTCATGCCTGTAATCCTAGCTACCTGGGAAGCTCAGATCAGGAAGATCACAATTTGAGGCCAACTGGGCAACTAGTTTGGGAGACCCCCATCTCCAGAATAACCAGCGTGTAGTGGACTGGAGGTGTGGCTCAAGTAGTAGAGCACCTGCCTAGGAGGCCCTGAACTCAACCCTCAATACTGCCAAAAAATACTTTTTTAAGTTGAAGATCTTAATCTTATTTGTATTGTTCAGGATTGTGTTTAGGATGTCTTTATTTATCCCTTAGTTATACATGTACAACTATCAGGATTATCGGTTCAGATTGAAAGCATTTTGATAATGTTAGTATCCTTAATTTGCTTGCCATTTCATAAGAGCCAAGAAGTAAAAGGGAAAAACAAACAAACAAACAAAACCATGAAAAGAAATAATACGATATAGTAAGTTTCAGGCCAGCTACATGGTAAGACCCTGTCTCAAAAAAATTTATTATTTCCAGGCAGCTTTCCAGAGAGAAGGTTTAGGACAGAAGTCAGACTTACTGATGCCATTACTCTTGATGCCTTTTGTGTAAGGTACTCTTCTTTTACTGTAAGATAAAGTCCACCTGATTAAACCATACAATGCCATTGATTGTGGGATGCATATTGATTTCAGATTGTGAATGTGGGTCTTAGAATCCATGAGATGTGAACTTTGCAACTCAGTCATTTATAATTAATTAAATTTTGGTGATAGGGATTGAACCCATGGCTTCAAGCATATTAGTAGTTGTTCTACCACTGAGCTACACTCCCAGGCCCAGTTCAATTTTTTTTTTCTTTTTTTGATATAAGGTCTCACTGTGTAACCAGGGTGACCTCAAACTTAAGATTCTTCTGCTTCAGCTTTCTGAATGCTGGGATTACAGGTGCGTGCCACCATGCCTACCTTTCAGTCATTTTTAAATCTTGTGGTTGGTTCATGTAGTTACTTTTTGCCTTGGTAATAAAAAATCAGTTTTATTGAGATATAATTCAGGAACCTTACAATTCACCCATTTAAGATATACAAGTCAGTGGGTTTTAGTGTATTCAGAGGTAGGTGCAGCTCTGACTACAGTCAATTTTAGAACATTTTTAGTACCACCAAAGGAAAGAAACATGGCTACAGCATGGATGAACCTTGAAGATATATTAAGTGAAAGAAGCCAGACATAGAAGGACAAATACTGTATGATTGCATTAATGTGAGGTACCTAGAATGGTCAAGTTTATAGAAGCAAAAAGTGGAATAGTAGTTGCCAGGAACTGGGAGAAGAAATAAGGAGATGGTAGGTATGGAGTTTGGTTGGGGAAGATGTAAGAGTACTGGAGTGAATGGTAGAGATGGTTGCACAACAGTGTGAATGTATTTAATACTACAGAACTGTATACTTAAATGAGCCGAGGTGGAGGTGTGGTTCAAGTGGTAGACCTGAGTTCAAACCCCAGTACCACGAAAATAAATAAATAAATAGTAAATAAGTAAATAAAAGAGAGCCAGGTGCCAGCATCTGTGTCTCACAGCTGTAATCCTAATTACTCAGGAGGCAGAGATCAAGAGAATCTTGGAGGCCAGCCAGGAGAAATAGTTTGTGAGACCCAGTCTCAAAAATGCCCAACACAAAAATGGGCTGAGGTAGTGGTTCAAGTGATAGAGGACCTATAGCCAGCCTGAGGCCCTGAATTTAAACCCCAGACCTGCAAAAAAAAAAAAAAATTTAAAATGATAAATTTTCTATTCTGTATATTTTATCACAGTATAAAAATTCAGTCTGTATTAAAACACAAAGGAGGACTTACTATTAAGACTATGTAGGGAGTTTAATAGGTATCCAAGGGTAAGGAGATAGCTATCCAAGGACAGGGAAGCAGATATAGGTCAGGGGACTGACCGTGGAAGGAAAAGGCAGAAGCCCAGGCTGCATCTGCTGTGCCAAGGAGACTGCAAGGTTTCTTGTCTCTGCTTCTTCTCAGCATGCCTACCCACTCTGCAGACTGGCGTTTTCTTTTTTAAAAAAAATTACTGGTGGTACTGTTTTTTATAAAAGACCCCCACCCCTTTATTTGCATTACTTACTTTTTAGTGGGTCTCATAGTTTTTGTCCAGCTGGGTTTGGGCCTGGATCCTCCTACCTATGTCTCCTATGTAGCTGGGATTACAAGTGTGAACCGCACTTGGCTTTTTTGTTGAGATGGGGCTTTGCTAACTCTTTTTTCTCTGCCCTGGCTAGCTTTGAAGCACGATCTTCCTGATCTCCTCCTCCAGAATAACTGGGATTTCAGGTGTGTGCCACCATGTCTGGCCCTTGACTGGTATTTTTGGTCCCCTTGTAGTTTTTCATTTCTTTGGCTCATCTTGACTCACTCATGCTGTGGCCACCTTGCAGCTTGTGCTCATTCCTTGTAGCTCATGTTCTCACACCCGTCTTATTGGAGAGGGATCTGATTGATTCATTCCTGATCCTAAACCAAAGGCACATTCTCTAGAAGGGGTGTGTGCATGGGGATCTGGATGTGAAAAGCCTCTGGGACACTCAGGTTGGTTAGTCTGAGGAGGACCTAATTCTGTAGTGAGTGGATATCAACCTTTTTAGTTTCAAGGCTCCTTTATACGCTTAAAAATTATTTTGAACGTCAGAGAGCTTTTTCTTATATGAGTTATGTATTCATACTTACCAAATTATATATTAAAATGAACTAATATTAAAAGATATTTATGTAAAATATCGGGCTTGGTAGATACCACAGTGGTAGAGCATGTACTTAGTACACGTGAGGACTTGGGCTTGATCCCTAGCACCAAAGGTTGAGAAGATTCATGCATATATGTAAAGCATATTTACTATGTGTAAATATTAATCATTTTTTTTTGAAGTACTGGGCATTGAATTCAGGCCCTTATGCTTGCTAGGCAGGCACTCTACCACTTGATCCACTTTACCAGCCCCAACATGCTGTTTTGATGAAATTTTATAAAGCAAGCCTAAACTCAGTACACTTAGGTAGAAAAGGAAGAGGTGTTTAACCTTTTAGATAATTGTGATATTCTTTGATATTGCACCAAAACATGTGGTAAGTTTTTAAAGATTAGTTGCTGTGTAGAACCTGAAGCCTTATCAACAAATTTTTCATAATCTGTTGCATAAAAATGTGTTGGTTTATATTATATTGTACTATAGCTATATCTCATTCATGGGCAGCTTTATAACATTCTGGTTTTTTGGTTTTTTTTTTTTTTTTTTTTGGTAGTACTGGGGCTTGAACTCAGGGCCTCAAGCTTGTTAGGCAGGTGCTCTTACTGCTTGAGTCATTCCGTCAGCCCCTGTAACATTCTGTATTAGTCACTTGAAAGATAATTTACTCATTGCATTATGCAGATATTTCCAGTATTGACACATTTCATTATATAGTATCAAAAACTTGCACTTGTTCATTTTACCACCATTCTCACCAGAAAAGTGGGGATACAGAAAAGTGGGTGGCAAATAAAAGTTTTTTCCTAAATATCGGCACTTGTTTTCCTTGGATTGATGGGCTTACCTTATTTTTCTTAGAAAGTGTTCCCATCCCCAGTTTTTTTACAGTTGAGTTTTTCCACAACCCTCAAATTTAGAACCATGTATTTTTGTTATTATAATATATGTTTTCCAGACATTTTTAGAAATTTATTGACTGCTTTGTGCTAGGTCCTGTGCTAAGGGGCGTGTCTGTGTGCACGTGTACATTGGGGAATTGAACTCAGGGCCTTGGGTTTAACTAAGCAAGTGCTTTACCACTAAGCTATCCCCACAGTCCTTCATGCTAAGATTTTTATATACGTGTTTTTACTTCATATAGCTAATTATATCATTAGTCATATATCGAAGGAACCTTTTTCTAAATGTGAAAAAGACTCATTAATGTTTATCAATCCTCAGTAACTTCTATTAAATACATGAGAGAAAGTTTTTATTGGTAGTTGTGGTTTTATTTATGTAGCTATAGTTATAATTTATTAGAAGCACACTTGATGTTTTAGTTCTTATGAATTCTCTTTTCCCTATTCTGTTTAGGTGGTTTCCTAGAAACATGATTGTTTGTTGGTCTTGATCTCACAGACCAGTGAGGACTTCTATACTGATAATGTCAAGTTCAGGTTATCCTCCCAACCAAGGAGCATTCAGCACAGAACAAAGTCGTTATCCTCCCCACTCTGTCCAATACACCTTTCCCAGCACCCGCCACCAGCAGGTAAGAAACAGATACTGTGCAAATTGCGTATGTATTTTCTGTTTTATCTTTCCCATTTAATGCATTTACTTGTCAGTAACCAAATACACTTATTTTTTTTAATGGCAAGAATCATTCTCAAAAACGGGGAAGTAAAGTTTGGGAATTAATTACCTACATCAGAAAACTGTGGTTTTTCTGCCAGATTTCAGAGGTTGAACATGTCTTGAGTTTTGTTGTAGTATTTGTTGATAGAAAAGAAGTTGCATAAAGTTTCTAGGTTAAAATCTGTGTTTAAGGCCTATATTTTGGTTGAGTTTTAAGCTGGCCAGATAACTTGGCCTCTCCTGAGTGGTGGGCAGAATAAAGGCCTTTACCTTCTTGAGAAGTTTAGTGGTGAGAAGATGAGTTTGTCTGGTTGACTAAACCTCGTGAAAAATAAAGTAAGAGGTAAAATTATTAGCTGAGCAAGGATAGTAGTTAAAGAGGTTTGAAGAAAAATGGGAGAGGAATGCTGGGGCATGGTGGCTTGCACTTAATAATCTTAGCTTTCAGGAGGCTGAGGCAAGAGGATAGTGAGTTCGAGGCCAGCCTTGGCGATATAGTTACACTCTGTCTCAAAAACAAAAAGCAGAAAATAAAAGAACAAAAAAGAAAGATATGAAATGGCCACCTTAGAGAACAAGAAGGCAAATTTATCAACCAAATACACGTCGGTTCTACGTCAGGACTCCTTTGGAGTGGGTCCTTGGTAAAGGTGACAATAGACATCCTTATGTTGCTCTGTGTAGAGAAACATTCAGTTTTTACAATTAAGTGTGATGGCCACATGTTTTTGTTGATGCCCCTTTTTTGTTGAAGAAGTTGCTTTCTATTCCTGGTTGGAGAATTTTCCCTTTTTTTTTTTAGATTTGTTTTATTGTTTTTGGTGGTACTGGGGTTTGAACTCACCGCCTCACATTCGCTAGGCAGATGCTCTACCACTTGAGCCGCTCCACTAGCCTAGTTTGAGAATTTTTATTGTAGTTGCGTGTTGAGTATTGGTTCTTTCTGCTCCACTGCTATCCACCTAATTACTAATTTTCTAGATTGTTGTTGTTGCTGCTGCTTTTTTTTTTTTTTAAATTAACTCTATGGGGTGTGGGTACATACGTATACACATACGTGTACATTTTGGGTGTAGCTTTTTTTTTTTGTGGCACTGGAATTTGAACTCAGGGCCTCACACTTGCTAGGCAGGTGCTCTTAGCACTTCAGCCACTCTGCCAGTCCTTATGATTACATTTTGACAAACTCATTCACCCATAAAATCATCACCAAAATGAAGATAAAGAATATTGCTATTGCCTTAGGAATTTGGCTATTGTGAATAATGACCTTTGAAATTTTATGTTCAAGGTTTTATGTATGGTTATGTGCTTTTAGTTCCTTTTGGTGTATACTTTAATTCTTGACTTGTTTAGTAATTCTGCATTTAAATAGCTGTTTATGATTGAGTTAGCACAATATACTTGTTTTGAAAAGAAGCTTTTGCTAATATAAAAATGTCAACAAAAGTAGAAAAACAAGCATAAAAACACTTTGTTATGATGGTAATCTATTATTCCTAACTGGTAAGTTGATTTGATGGATTTCTGTTTCTTCATTTGTAAATGGTTCTAAGTAAATGATTTCTGTGATTGTGCTAGTTTGTTTGAATGTAAAACGGAAATGCTTTCTAGGATTTTATATTGAACATATGAGTTTGAGATTTTGCTTATGTGAGTAATATAGATCTGGGATACTGTAATATGTTAGTAGAGGAATGAATAAAATTGAAGTTGAACTTGGAATTTCATTTATTCATAATGTGGTTAAACTGTTGATTGTTTGGGTTGAAATCTTCATTGTGATTTCCATTCTTAGTGGCCTTTGAGTACTTGGTTTCATTTCGTGTTGCTGCCTACTTTTTCGTTAATAGCTAATTCATGATCATTTTAATACCAGGAATTTGCAGTCCCTGACTACCGCTCTTCTCATCTTGAAGTCAGTCAGGCATCACAGCTTTTGCAGCAGCAGCAACAACAGCAGCTTCGAAGACGACCTTCCTTGCTTTCAGAATTTCATCCAGGTTCTGACAGGTAATGGATTTCTTTTATGTTTCCATCTAGGATTGTATCATTTATTTTTATTATTTTAAAATTTTCTGTTAACCAAGCTGTGACTGGTCATTTATAGTTTATGTTTTGAGCTCTTTTATATTGGTTGATCTTTTGGAGTAGTAATCACAAAATTTAAGCTCTCTCTCTCTCCTCTCCCCAAGTACTGGAGATTGAATCCACGGCCTTGGATTTGCTAGGCTAGCAGTCTACACCTGAGCTATGCCCCCAGCCTATTAGTTCACTTTTAGAACTTGTTTCCACAATTTAGCATTTATGTTGCAGTAGTGAAAAATTAGATAGACCTAGGTTTTAATCCTGGTTAGATGTGTGGCCTTGGTCACTTTATATAAACTGCTTATGCTCTTTCTCAATTTGGTGCTGCATATTAGAACCATGTGGGTTGACCCAGGTTCCATCACAGAACAGTTGAATCAATCTTTGTGGTTGGACCCAGGCATGTTTAATGCCTGTATTTTCTTAGGTGATTCTCTTTTGCAGTCAGCGTTGTAAATCACTAACTTAAACTGTTTAAACTTTCGTTTTCTTACCTACAACAATGGGCTTATTAATGGCTTTGTTCTCAAAAGTACTAAATATTCTATCAGGCACTGTAAGTCCTCTCTGTAGCCTGTCCCCATTTTTGCAGTGTCCTTACCATCTCTCCTTTTTTTTATACCATTTTTATTCTTAAGGTAGGTTTTGGGGTTTTTTTCATAATAAAGAGTGATAATTTTTAGGAAAGCCGAGTTACATCTGGTGGGGGGGGGTCAGATGGGTAGTTTGGATAAGAACTGGCTGCCTAATCAGGGACTATACATCTCAAGGGGTGGGTGGAAGCTTAGTGCAGTGTCCTCCAGGTTCATCCATGTTGTGGACAATGGTGAGATCTCTCTCTCTCTCTCTCTCTCTCTCTCTCTCTCTCTCTCTCTCACTCTCTCTCTCTCTCTCTCTCTCTCTCTTTTTGTGGCAGTACTGAGGTTTGAACTCAGGGCCTCATGCTTGCTAAGCATGCGCTCTGCCACTTGAGCCACTCTGCCTCCCCACCTTTAAGTACAGAATAGTGTGTGTGTGTTTGTGTATGTGCGTGTACACCACAGTTTCTCTAAGTGTCAGCAGACACTTAGAATGATTTTGTGCCTTGACTATGCTACACTGAACTTGGGAGTGCACAAATCATTCATTTCTTTTGGATGTATGACCAATGTATGCTAGTTCTATTTAAATAATTTTACTTTTGGTAATCTTATTTTTGATATCTTTAGAAACCTCCATATTCTTTCTCCTAATGATTGTACCCATCTACATTTCCACCAACAGTGTATAAGGGACCCTTTTGTCTACACCTTGTCCACACATTTGCCATTTTGACTTTTTTGATAATAGCCATCCTTATGGATGGGAGGTGGTGTCTCTTAGTGGTTTTGATTTACATTTCCATGGTATTTAATGATATTGACATCTTTTCATATACCTATTGCCAGTTTTTTTTTTTTTGTATTTAGAGAAATGTGTATTCAGGTTTTTTTTCTCTTTTTGAAATTGGGTGATTAATTTTTCTGTTGAGCTATATGAATTCTTTATAAATTTTAGATATTAACCCCTTATCAGATACATATTTGCAATTTTATTTTTCAATCTACTGTTTGACTTTGTTGTTTCTTTTTTTTTTTTTTTTTTCTTTTATTATTCATATGTGCATACAAGGCTTGGTTTATTTCTCCCCCCTGCCCCCACCCCCTCCCTTACCACCCACTCCACCCCCCTCCCGCTCCCCCCCTCAATACCCAGCAGAAACTATTTTGCCCTTATCTCTAATTTTGTTGTAGAGAGAGTATAAGCAATAATAGGAAGGAACAAGGGGTTTTGCTGGTTGAGATAAGGATAGCTATACAGGGCATTGACTCACATTGATTTCCTGTGCGTGGGTGTTACCTTCTAGGTTAATTCTTTTTAATCTAACCTTTTCTCTAGTTCCTGGTCCCCTTTTCCTATTGGCCTCAGTTGCTTTAAGGTATCTGCTTTAGTTTCTCTGCATTAAGGGCAACAAATGCTAGCTAGTTTTTTAGGTGTCTTACCTATCCTCACCCCTCCCTTGTGTGCTCTCGCTTTTATCATGTGCTCATAGTCCAATCCCCTTGTTGTGTTTGCCCTTGATCTAATGTCCACATATGAGGGAGAACATACGATTTTTGGTCTTTTGAGCCAGGCTAACCTCACTCAGAATGATGTTCTCCAATTCCATCCATTTACCAGCGAATGATAACATTTCGTTCTTCTTCATGGCTGCATAAAATTCCATTGTGTATAGATACCACATTTTCTTAATCCATTCGTCAGTGCTGGGGCATCTTGGCTGTTTCCATAACTTGGCTATTGTGAATAGTGCCGCAATAAACATGGATGTGCAGGTGCCTCTGGAGTAACAGTCTTTTGGGTATATCCCCAAGAGTGGTATTGCTGGATCAAATGGTAGATTGATGTCCAGCTTTTTAAGTAGCCTCCAAATTTTTTTCCAGAGTGGTTGTACTAGTCTACATTCCCACCAACAGTGTAAGAGGGTTCCTTTTTCCCCGCATCCTCGCCAACACCTGTTGTTGGTGGTGTTGCTGATGATGGCTATTCTAACAGGGGTGAGGTGGAATCTTAGTGTGGTTTTAATTTGCATTTCCTTTATTGCTAGAGATGGTGAGCATTTTTTCATGTGTTTTCTGGCCATTTGAATTTCTTCTTTTGAGAAAGTTCTGTTTAGTTCACCTGCCCATTTCTTTTTTGGTTCATTAGTTTTGGGAGAATTTAGTTTTTTAAGTTCCCTGTATATTCTGGTTATCAGTCCTTTGTCTGATGTATAGTTGGCAAATATTTTCTCCCACTCTGTGGGTGTTCTCTTCAGTTTAGAGACCATTTCTTTTGATGAACAGAAGCTTTTTAGTTTTATGAGGTCCCATTTATCTATGCTATCTCTTAGTTGCTGTGCTGCTGGGGTTTCATTGAGAAAGTTCTTACCTATACCTACTAACTCCAGAGTATTTCCTACTCTTTCTTGTATCAACTTAAGAGTTTGGGGTCTGATATTAAGATCCTTGATCCATTTTGAGTTAATCTTGGTATAGGGTGATATACATGGATCTAGTTTCAGTTTTTTGCAGACTGCTAACCAGTTTTCCCAGCAGTTTTTGTTGAAGAGGCTGCTATTTCTCCATCGTATATTTTTAGCTCCTTTGTCAAAGATAAGTTGCTTATAGTTGTGTGGCTTCATATCTGGATCCTCTATTCTGTTCCACTGGTCTTCATGTCTGTTTTTGTGCCAGTACCATGCTGTTTTTATTATTATTGCTTTGTAATATAGTTTGAAGTCAGGTATTGTGATACCTCCTGCATTGTTCTTTTGACTGAGTATTGCCTTGGCTATTCTTGGCCTTTTGTGTTTCCATATAAATTTAACAGTAGATTTTTCAATCTCTTTGATGAATGTCATTGGAATTTTGATGGGAATTGCATTAAACATGTAGATTACTTTTGGGAGTATAGACATTTTTACTATGTTGATTCTACCTATCCATGAGCATGGGAGATCTCTCCACTTTCTATAGTCTTCCTCAGTCTCTTTCTTCAGAAGTTTATAGTTTTCCTTGTAGAGGTCTTTCACATCTTTTCTTAGGTTTACACCTAGGTATTTGATTTTTTTTGAGGCTATTGTAAATGGAATTGTTTTCATACATTCTTTTTCCGTTTGCTCATTGTTAGTGTATAGAAATGCTAATGATTTTTCTATGTTGATTTTATATCCTGCTACCTTGCTATAGCTATTGATGATGTCTAGAAGCTTCTGAGTAGAGTTTTTTGGGTCTTTAAGGTATAGGATCATGTCGTCTGCAAATAGGGATATTTTGACAGTTTCTTTACCTATTTGTATTCCTTTTATTCCTTCTTCTTGCCTAATTGCTCTGGCTAGGAATTCCAGTACTATGTTGAATAGGAGTGGAGATAGTGGGCATCCTTGTCTGGTTCCTGATTTTAGAGGGAATGGTTTTAATTTTTCTCCGTTAAGTATAATGCTGGCTGTAGGTTTGTCATATATAGCTTTTATAATGTTGAGGAACTTTCCTTCTATTCCTAGTTTTCTTAGAGCTTTTATCATGAAATGATGTTGGATCTTATCAAAGGCTTTTTCTGCATCTATTGAGATGATCAAGTGGTTTTTGTCTTTGCTTCTGTTAATGTGGTTTATTACGTTTATTGATTTTCGTATGTTGAACCACCCCTGCATCCCTGGGATGAAGCCTACCTGGTCGTGGTGGATAATCTTTTTGATGTGTTGCTGAATTCGATTTGCCATTATTTTGTTGAGGATTTTTGCATCAATGTTCATTAAGGAGATTGGCCTATAGTTCTCCTTTTTGGAGGTGTCTTTGCCTGGTTTTGGGATAAGTGTAATAGTGGCTTCATAAAATGTGTTTGGCAGTTTTCCTTCCCTTTCTATTTCATGGAACAGTTTAAGGAGGGTTGGTATCAGTTCTTCTTTAAAGGTCTGATAGAATTCAGCAGAGAATCCATCAGGTCCTGGACTTTTCTTTTTGGGGAGACTCTTGATTGCTGCTTCAATTTCATTTTGTGTTATAGGTCTATTCAGGTGATTAATTTCCTCTTGGTTCAGTTTTGGATGATCATATGTATCTAGAAATCTGTCCATTTCTTTTAGATTTTCAAATTTATTTGAATATAGGTTCTCAAAGTAGTCTCTGATGATTTCCTGGACTTCCATGGTGTTTGTTGTTATCTCCCCTTTTGCATTCCTGATTCTACTAATTTGGGTTTTTTCTCTCCTCATTTTAGTCAGGTTTGCCAGGGGTCTATCGATCTTGTTTATTTTTTCAAAGAACCAACTTTTTGTTTCATTAATTCTTTGTATGGTTTTTTTGGTTTCTATTTCGTTGATTTCAGCTCTTATTTTTATTATTTCTCTCCTTCTATTTGTTTTGGGATTTGCTTGTTCTTGTTTTTCTAGGAGTTTGAGATGTATCATTAGGTCATTGATTTGGGATCTTTCAATCTTTTTAATATATGCACTCATGGCTATAAACTTTCCTCTCAAGACTGCCTTAGCTGTGTCCCATAGGTTCTGGTAGGTTGTGTTTTCATTTTCATTGACTTCTAGGAACTTTTTAATTTCCTCTTTTATTGCATCGATGATCCATTCTTCATTAAGTAATGAGTTATTTAGTTTCCAGCTGTTTGCATGTTTTTTGTCTTTACTTTTGTTGTTGAGTTCTACTTTTACTGCATTGTGGTCAGATAGTATGCATGGTATTATTTCTATTTTCTTATATTTGCTGAGGCTTGCTTTGTGCCCTAGGATATGATCTATTTTGGAGAAGGTTCCATGGGCTGCTGAGAAGAATGTATATTGTGTAGAGGTTGGATGAAATGTTCTGTAGACATCTACTAGGTCCACTTGATCTATTGCATATTTTAGATCTTGGATTTCTTTATTGAGTTTTTGTTTGGATGACCTATCTATTGATGATAATGGAGTGTTAAAGTCTCCCACAACCACTGTGTTGGCGTTTATATATGCTTTTAGGTCTTTCAGGGTATGTTTGATGAAATTGGGTGCGTTGACATTATGTGCGTACAGATTGATGATTATTATTTCCTTTTGGTCTATTTCCCCTTTTATTAGTATGGAATGTCCTTCTTTATCTCGTTTGATCAATGTAGGTTTGAAGTCTACTTTGTCAGAGATAAGTATTGCTACTCCTGCTTGTTTTCGGGGGCCATTGGCTTGGTAAATCTTCTTCCAGCCTTTCATCCTAAGCATATGCTTATTTCTGTCGGTGAGATGAGTCTCCTGTAAGCAACAAATTGTTGGATCTTCTTTTTTAATCCATTTTGTCAAACGGTGTCTTTTGATGGGTGAATTAAGTCCATTAACATTAAGTGTTAGTACTGATAGGTATGTGGTGATTCCTGCCATTTAGTTATCTTAGTTGTTTGAAGGTTTGATTGTGTGTACCTAACTTGATGTTACTCTCTACTGTCTTGCTTTTTCTTATCCTGTGGTTTGGTGCTGCCTGCCTTTTCATGGTTAAGTTGGGTGTCACTTTCTGTGTGCAGGATCCCTTGCAGAATCTTTTGTAATGGTGGCTTTGTGGTCACATATTGTTTTAGTTTCTGCTTATCATGGAAGACTTTTATTGCTCCATCTATTTTGAATGATAGCTTTGCTGGGTAGAGTATCCTGGGGTTGAAGTTATTTTCATTCAGTGCCCGGAAGATCTCACCCCACGCTCTTCTTGCTTTTAATGTTTCTGTTGAGAAGTCTGCTGTGATTTTGATGGGTTTATCTTTGTATGTTACTTGTTTTTTCTCTCTTGCAGCCTTCAATATTCTTTCCTTAGTTTCTGAACTTGTTGTTTTAATGATGATATGTCGTGGAGTAGTTCTATTTTGATCTGGTCTGTTTGGTGTCCTGGAGGCCTCTTGCATTTGTATGGGAATATCTTTCTCTAGATTTGGGAAATTTTCCGTTATTATTTTGTTGAATATATTACGCATTCCCTTCGCTTGCACCTCTTCTCCTTCTTCGATGCCCATGATTCTCAAGTTTGGTCTTTTGATGGAGTCGGTGAGTTCTTGCATTTTCTTTTCACGGTCTTGAGTTGTTTAATTAGTAGTTCTTCAGTTTTTCCTTTAATTACCATTTCATCTTCAAGTTCTGAGATTCTGTCTTCTGTTTGTTCTATTCTGCTGGATTGGCCTTCCGTTTTGTTTTGCAGTTCTGTTTCGTTCTTTTTTCTGAGGTTTTCCATATCCTGGCTGTTTTCTTCTTTATTGTTGTCTATTTTTGTCCTGAGTTCATTTATCCATTTATTCATTGTGTTCTCTCTTTCATTTTGGTGTTTATACAGTGCTTCTATGGTTTCCTTTATTTCTTCTTTTGCTTTTTCAAATTCTCTATTTTTATTGTCTTGGAATTTCTTGAGTGTCTCCTGTACATTTTGGTTGACCCTATCCAGTATCATCTCTATAAAATTCTCATTGAGTACTTGTAGTATGTCTTCTTTTAAATTATTCTTGTAGGCTTCATTGGGTCCTTTGACATAGTTTATCTTCATTTTGTTGGAGTCTGGCTCTGAGTTTCTGTTCTCTTCATTCCCCTCTGGTTCCTGTACTAATTTTTTGCTGTGGGGAAACTGGTTTCCTTGTTTTTTCTGTCTTCCTGTCATTGTCCTTGGTGTTGTTACTGTCCCTGTACTGTGTGTAATTAAGTATTTTCTAGCTTGTAATAATAACAATGGTAATATTGAGAATGGAAGAGTGAGCTGAGATGGAAAGCAAGAAGTTAAAGAAAAGGGGAAAACAAATATACAGACAAGAGGGAGAAAGCAGAACAAGGTATCAGACAAGAGAGTTTCAAAGGTATAAACAGGGAGTGTTAGTGTACTAATCGACAGTAAGCTGAACAGACAATAGAGTGACAGAGAGAGGATTGAAAATCAAAGATAAAAAAAATAAAAAATAAGTATATGAAAGTAATATCTATTTATAAAAATGAATTAAAATAAAATGGAAAATAGAAAATTAAAAAAAACAAAAAAACCCAAAAAACTTCCAAGTTTATATGCAATGCAATTTCAGTCTTAATAATTTGGATGTCCGTCTCAATCTCCAGTCCTGGAGTTGGTGCCTCAGATGTTGTTCTGTAGTTGTCTCATCAAAGGGGATGCATAAAGTAGAACAAAACTACACTCACACACACACAGAAGAAAAAAAAAAAAAAGCCCCACCAAGTGTCCCCAGTTCAAATGCAATACAGTTTCAGTAAGTTTTTCAGCTTGCAGGTGTAATTCGGTTGTTCTCTCATCAAAGGTAGGGAGAAAAAGAAAAAAAAGCGTCTGGAGGCAGTTCCGAGAGTGGTATCTGCAACTGTGGCTTGCCTGCCTGCTGCTCTCCGCCTGTAGCTGGTGGCGTTATTTATGCAGATCTCTGGGGTGAGCTTAGCACTCACCTGGTCCCACAGGCTTTGTTTGCTCAGAGTTCTCCTGTGCGGGGGAGGGGGGCCTCTGCTACAGGCTTTTCCCTTTCCAAGCACTGGGAAAGGCGACACTGCCCCGCGTTGTCAGGCCTGCGTGTTTATTTACAGTTCACGTGGGAAGTGGGTCTTCCCTCCTCTCACAAGCGTCCCCGCTCCTGGTTGCTGGGCGCGCCCCGCTCCCGCCAGAGCCTCTCCGGCCTGCCGGCTCGTTTATTTACAGTCCCGGGAAGGATTCCCTTCCCCCAATCTTCAGCGCTCAGGGCGCCCCACCCTCTTTCCAGCGTGTCTTAACTGTTCTTATTGCTTAGTACTCAGTTTCTCTTTTTTCCCCGGGTGGAGGTCAGTCTGTCCAGGGGGCTATGCTGCTCTGGCCCAGGCTTGTCTGTGGGGGAACCGCGGTACCGCGAAGCTCACCTGGTCCGCGTCTTCCCAAGCCGTATGGGCGCCGGCCACTGGCGGCCCGGGGGCCTCCTCGGTTCTCCGTTTAACGTGAAGTGGAGATTCTCTGCGCCGGCTGGAGGTGTGGAGGAGTCAAAGTTATGCCTTTTCTCGGTGATTATGCCTGCAAAGTGTGTCTCCAGGGTCTCTCCAAGATTTCACTATAGGAGGGTCGCTTTCTGCTTCCTCCCTCTAGCCGCCATCTTGGAATTCCTCTGTTGATTGTTTCTTTTGCGTGCAGAAGCTTTTCAGTTTTTTGCAGTCCCATTTATTTTGGCAAAAATTCATTACCAAGGCCAGTGCCCAGGAGCTTTCTCCCGTGTTCTCTTCTAGCAGTTTCATAGGTTTTGGCTTTGCAGTTAGTCTTTTGTCCATTTTGAATTAATTTTTGTGTGTGGTGTAAAATAAATATCCAATTTCATTCTTTTGTATGTGGAAACGCAGTTTTCTCAGTGCCACTTGTTGAAGAGACTATCCTTTCCCATTTGTGTACTCTTGGTTTATTGTCAAGAATTATTTGGCCATATATATTTGGATTTATTGTACTCTTTTAGGCTATTAACACCGTGTTTTGATTACTATAGCTTTGTAGTACAATTTTAGATCAAGTAGCATATGTCTTTGTCATTTTTGTTTCAGAATTGTTTTGGCATTTCGAATCTTTTGTATTTCTGTATGGATTTCTTTTTTTTTTTTTTTTTTGTAAAGAACACCATTGAGATTTTGATAGAGATTGTATTGGATTGGATTTGTATATTGCTCTGGGTAATATGGAGATTTTAACAATGTTAATTCTTTTGATCCACGAACATGGAGTATTATTACATTTATTTGTGTTGGCTTCAATTTCTTTCATCATTTTATAGTTTTCAGTGACTGATTTTTTTTACCTACTAAGTTAAAGTTAATCATAAGTATTGCTACTATTATAATTTTGGATGCTATTGTAAATGGGATTATTTGCTTGATTTCTTTTTTAGTTAGGTGGTTATTGTGTCTAAAAATACTACCGATTTTGTTTTCTTTTTCGTGGTGCTGGGGTTGAGCCCACGGCCACGCATAGGCTAGATAAGCACTCTGCCACTGAGCTTCACCACCTGGTCCTTCTAGACTGATTTTTGTATGTTGATTTTTTTGTTTTTTTTTTTAAATTTTGGTAGTATTGGTGTTTGAACTCAGGTCCTCACGCTTGCTAGGCAGGTGCTATACCACTTGATCCACACCCCACAGCCCCTTTCTGTGAGTGTACATGTGGGTGCTGGGTATTTCAAGATAGGGTTTTGCTTTTTGCCCAGGCTGGCATCGAACTGTAGTCCTTCTGGGATCTCTGCCTCCTGTTTCCTATATCTTACTTTTTACCCCTGAAAAAAAACAATTTTGAAGAAGGAAAGAGCATCAGCAAAATCCTAGAATTTTCTCCCTAACTGGAAAAAATTTAAATGAGGGTGGTGGTAAATGGCTTTTAGAAATTCCCATTATGCTACCCTGCTTCCTCTGCAGCTGAAAGAAGGGCAGGCATATTGTGTTATTTTCCTCACTCGGACTATTCCACACCTTAGTCCACACCACACAAAAGGTCTGGAGAGGGATGCTACACCGTCCCAGAGCAAGAAGATAGACATTAACAAGGCAAATATGTTCCTGGAAAAGAAAATTAAAGAAAACAGTACAGAATGCCAAAAAAGAAAACACCTGTGTATAAGAAACATAAAATCAAGGACATGTACCATTACTGGTATGCACTATGAGAGGACTTAAAACAAGTATTCAAAAACAGTGATAGACAACTAAAGAGATAAAACGATGAATTGGACATCTGAGTGCCCCTCCTGGCCCACTATTATAAATTTAATACATAAAATGAGAAGGAAAAAGGAATAAAGTAGGTGTCATTAAAAGTAGAACTTTTGTCTTAGGTGAAAGTTTGAAGATAATCAAAATGCAGAAGAAAAGGACAGTGTTTTATTAAGGCAGCTACAAAGAAGTTGAAGACAAAGATCATTTTACATACAATTAAGAATGTATGTTTCTGAGATGAGGAACTTAGTAAAGGACCAGAAATAATAGTCACAATAAAAAAATTTTCCCTGAAATTTAAGTTAGAATCTTATAGATTGATAGGACATACTTTGTTTCAGAAAAAAAATACATAGAGTGATCAATATCATCTCAGATCTTGTAATTAAATAAATTTTAAGAATAAGTAAAAGAATTAGGAATTCTGGAAGCAAAACATACCATTTTCAGGGGAAAGAAAGAGCCTGACTTCAAACTTCTGCAGAATAGAAGTGAAGCAATAGCTCAAAGTTCTGAGAGGAAGAAATTGAGATTCAAGAATATTATACTAGAAAAGTTTAAGAATAAAATCCACAGGCATATATTCTTAGACATGACAATTACCGAGCATCTAAAACTTTCTTAAAGAATTTGTAGGTGATAGAATCTAGCCAAATACAGGAAGCCTTGATAAAAAGGATTTGTAGTTATAAACCATTTAAATAAAAACTCCACATGAAAAAACTAGATGAAATTACGATTCTGTAACAATGCAAATATTAAATCTTTTTTTTTTTTTTTTCCTGTGAGACTGGGGTTTGAACTCAGGGGTTTAGTCTTTGTAGAGGAGGTGCTCTACTGTGTGAGCCACAGCTCCAATCTGTTTCGCTTTGGTTATTTTGGAGGTGCTGGCTTTGACCTCCTGAGCTCAGCCTTTCAAGTAGCTAGAATTGTAGGTGTGAGCCACCAACACCTGGCTGCAAATATTAAATCTTAACAAAGTAGAAATAATGTAGATATCAAAGACCTAGAGGTAAAGTACATTGAGAAGTTTTAGAGGTATGCATTTGAAAAGTATGCACATAGTTGCATACTTTTTCTAAAATGGAATTACTGGGTTAAAATAACCACAAAACTCCATCTTCTTAATGCTTCTCATAACTTTTCCCCTTCCCCTTTAGAAAGAATCTTTATAGGAACTGATTTCTTGTGGTAAGAATATTTATATGGAATACAATAGAATTATTATTTAGTTATTTCCTCTTGTATCTGTCTAAAAATAAAGCAAATACTCATGCAAAAAAATTTTTTTTTTGTGATACTGGGATTTGAACTCTGGGCCTCACGCTTGCTAGGCAGGTGTTCTACCACTCAAATCAGTGCGCCAGCCCTTTTTTGTGTTGGGTATTTTTGAGATAAGGTCTCAAGAACTATTTGCTTAAGTCAGCCCTGAACTGAGATCCTTCTGGTCTCTGCCTCCTGAAATAGCTAGGATTCCAGGTGGAGCTGCTGGTTATGATGCTTTTTGTTTGCCTTACCTTCATCTATTCATATTTAAAAATAAAATAATGTCTGAAATGATGCCTTATTTTATAATCATTTTTGTATGGTGGGATTTGGGGTGACTTGCTTCTTAATGCTGTTATGTATTACTGGAATATTTTTGTTAAAATTGTATATAATTTTATAAATATAGTTCTCTTATAAAAATAAGTCTTTTTGGGGGGGACTAGAATTCGAACTCAGGTCTTTGTACTTCAGTCTACCACTTGAGCCACACCTCTAGTCCATCTTGCTCCAGTTAATTTGGAGATGGAGTCTCAAGAACTATTTCCCCCAGGCTGGCCTCAAACTGCAGTCCTGTTGATATCAGCCTTCCAAGTAGCTAGGACTACAGGCATGTGTATCATCCATCATGTTTTTTCTAGTTTCCACTAACAAAATTAGTTCATGTAGCTACTTGGAGTATTTGGATATTTAAATAAAAAGATGCAGAACAGATGAGGTAGTTTTAGACATTATAAAATATATACTGAAATTCAGATAATTGGTCTCTCCTTGAGTAACAAAAGAAGACACCAAATCATTTTTTGAAATATTTTAAGTGAAATACATTTTATTTTTAAAGAGTACCCTTCCTTAGTTTTCAGTGAATAAGACTGATGCGATTGTGAGATGGGTGTGTGTATGCATGCGTGTGTGTGTTGCTTGGGATCAAACCCAGGGCCTTGGGAATGCTAGGCAAGCACTTTACCACTGACCTATAGCCCTTGTTTTCACTTTTGACTATTATAAATGTTATTTTGAACCTTTGTATACAGCATTGTGTAAACTATATTTTTATGTAAATTGTGTATTTTCCTTTCTCTTGGTAATATATGTAGGAGAATAGACTTGGTGAGTCCACTGGTCACTCTACAGTTTAACTGTTTGAGAAATGATCAGTGTATTTCCACAAGTGGCTTTCCATTCTACTAGTGTTAGTTTTTAAAAAATTAACTTCAAATTTTGTGCTTTGTTCCTCTGGGGCTCCCGATACAAGATTGTATTTTTTATTAGATTTTAATAGTTCATTTAATTTTTTTTTTGAAATTTTAAACATTGTTATGTTATATTTTAGTTGGTGCTTGAGTAGTTCTTCTTAAAAGATTGGCAGGTTGAAATGGGAAGTGGTTTCATTTCTTGCTAAAAAGAGAGGTTACTTACTCAGTGTTTTTTCTTTTTTTTTTTTTTTTGTGGTACTGGGGTTTGAACTCAGGGCTGACACTTGCTAGGCAGGCGCTCTGTCACCCACAGTGTTTTTCTTAATTATCTTTGACCCTGGTTCCCTTAAGTTCTTCTCAGATACTAGATATTCTTTACCTTCTGTTCTGATAACTCTCACAGGCAGAGTTGTTTTAAATAAAATGTAATAATTGCAAGTTACCGAACAAGGGTTTCTGGTTAAAGGGGCAACTGAGGGTTAAAATCCAGCTCAGGAACTACTTGCTAGGCCCTTTACAACAGAAGGATCACACTGGCTGATAGAAAGGGGAAATTCTGAATTTTTGCACAAAATTATTATAACTTTGTGTATGGTTTGTTGACTGGCTTGGCGTTTAACCTCATGCCAAATGCTAGTTTTTTGATAGATTACCTCTGACTGCACAGTAGAGGATGAATCTCTTGATTACTGTGGCTTTATAATAAGGTTTGAAATTGTGAAGAATAAGTTCTCCAATCTTATTTTTTTTTCCTAAGGTTGTTTTGACTGGAGTCTCTTGAAATTCCATACAGTTTTTATGATAGGCTTTCCTGTTTCTGTGAAAATCACCAGTGGGATGTTGATGAAGTCATTTGAGTTTTTACATGGCTTTGCCATCTTAGTAGCATTAGATCTCCTAGTACATGAGCATTAGCTACCTTGTGTTTTCAAAGTCTTTTATTTCTTCCGTCAGTGTATTTAAAATCTAAGCCTCTGTGGTGGAATGTATTCTTTGCTATTTTATTCTTTCTGGTGGCATTGTATGTAGAATTGTTTTTTTATTTTGTTTTTGGATTATTCAATGTTAGTGTATAGAATACAACTAAATTTCGTGTTGATTTTGTGTTCTGTAAATTGGCTGTATCTGTTTATTAACCCTAACAGTTTTATGTAGTTTCTTCAGGGTTTTCTATATATAAGTTCATGTCATCTGTGTTAGGTTTCTGTTTCTATGGCAAAATATTTGAGATAATGAACTTAAGAAGAGGAAAAATTTATTTTGGCTCATAGTTTCAGAGGTTTGCCTCTGAATGTTTTTGGGCCTGGAGTTAAGCAGAATATCATGGCAGGGAGCATGTGGTAGAACAAAGCTGCTTACCTCATGGTAGCCAGGAAGGGTTCAGGATCCAATATCCCCTTTCAGGGCATGCCCCCATTGACCCTTCCATTAGTCCCCAACTCTTGAGGGTTCCACCATCTTCCAGTAGTGACACGGGCTGGGGACCAAGCATTTAGCATAGCAGCCTTGGGAGGGGGGCACCCCAGATCCAAACTATAGCACTAACTGTGAATAGAAATACTTTTCCTTTCTAGTTTGGATACCATTTATTTCTTTTTCTTATCTAATGCTACGACAGGAAAGACCATCCATTATTGAATGTAAATGGTGTAAGAAGTCACCCTTGTTTTTGTTCCTGAGCAACACTCCACCATTTTTTAAAAAGCATTCTTAAGTTTTAAGGAGATAATAGAATTCTGTGTGTTGAATGAGATTTAAAATTTTCGAAAGTATAGCTGTCTTAAACAAACAAAAATGCCTTTTTTTCAAAAAATGGGAAACAGGAAGGTAAAACAGGTCTTGTGGGGGGTGTGTGATACCAGTGGTGGTGGGGGAGGATATAAAGAAAGGGTGTAGGAGGGTGAATGTGATAGAAATATTATGTACTCATGTATGAAAATGGAAAGATGAGACCTGTTAAAACTATTTCAGGAATGGGGGAAGGGAAGGATAAAGAAGAATGATGGAGGGGGTGAATTCAACTATGATATATTATAAGTACTTTTGTAAATGTCACAATGTACCACAGTACAACAATAATATAATAAAAAAGAATGTATAATTTTATAGGATTTTGCATCTCTTTCCTCATTGATCTTAAACATGAAATCCAGCGATTATGCTTTCAATGATTTATTTATTTATTCATTTTGGTGGTACTGGGGATTGAACTCAGGGCCTCATGCTTGCTAGGCAGGTGCTCTACCACTTGAGCCATTCCACCACTCTGCCATCCCAAAATGTTTTGCAAGACATTAAAGCTTGCCTATAAAGTAAAATGCCACCTCTGTGAATACTTCAGTAGAAAATGCAAAATTAAAGACTACCCATGATGAGGACTCTGCAACACATCATGTAAAGAAAGACAGATTGTGATATTTAAGACATTGTATTTGGAGAATTTGGACAGAATATTTGTTTGGGGCGTCAGTGTGATGTGTTCAGAAACAACGTTAGGTTTCTGTGCATGAGATTTGTGTTCAAGACTTAATGACAGTTCAAGTCACAAGTCATTAGTCTTTCTATGTTGTAGCAATAGCTGGGAGACTTGCTTTTTTTTTTTGTTTTATTTTTGGCTGAAAAATGGTTGCTCCATTAGTCTGCTTTATTTTGAGCTTAACGTAACTCATGGCATGGATTTAAAAATATTTTAAATAACTTCAGTTAACTAGTTTTTTGCAAATGAAAATCTTTTGTTAAGCTTTTCACTTCTAGGTTGATTTGCTTACAATTCTTCCCTTTGTCCCAAAGAAATTTTCTAATAGAACCAGAAGTTTGGTAGTACTCTGGTAAGGTATAGATTATATTCTGGAATAGGTGGAGGAGGATTGGAGTTCACTCTGAAAGTAAGTATAACCTTTTCATTTATTTTAAAGTCTCACCAGGGATGTTAGCAGGGAGTTGTAGATCACTTAACAATTTCAGTGTTTGTTTTCTTTGTATGTATTAGACCTCAAGAAAGGAGAACTGGATATGAACAGTTTCACCCAGGCCCATCCGCTGTGGATCATGATTCATTGGAATCTAAGCGACCACGTCTGGAGCAGGTTTCTGATTCCCATTTTCAGCGTGTCAGTGCTGCGGTTTTACCTTTAGTGCACACACTGCCAGAAGGGTTGAGGTCTTCTGCAGATGCTAAGAAGGTAAATATTTATTCTCTTGTCCTGTGGAGCTATAGGACTGTAATGTTTATTTAGTTGTATTCAGGCAAAGTGCCTAAAATAAAGTCCAGTAGCCAGTCTCTAAAGGTTAGTGCTATGGAAAAGTAAAAATTGTGTTAAACAAAACTATAAACCACAAACTTAGTGACTCCAGACTTTAAAATTAGTTCATTTGACTTTTTGGCATGAGAAGTGCAATAAAGAAAAATTGCTGTTGCTAGTTCTCAAGCATTTTGTACTGACTTGCTGCACATTAACGTGGTCAGAGGTACTCAACACTACCCATTTTGTCAAACTGAAATTTTCAATGAGTTCCATAAATTTTTTTTTTCCCCACAGTACCGGGGCTTGAACTCAAGGCCTATACCTTGAGCCACTCCACCAGTCCTTTTTTTTGTTTGTTAGGTATTTTCGAGATAGGGTCTCTTGAACTGTTTGCCTGGGCTGGCTTCAAACTGTGATCCTCTTGATCTCTGCCTCCTGAGTAGCTAGTATTATAGGCCTGACCCACTGGTACCCGGCAAGTTCCTTAAATTCAGTAGCAATTTATTAACTACCTATTCAAGTGAGAACACATTTTAAGGTAAAAAAATCTGTAATTTTTATGTAGAAAAAATTTTTATATAAATTTATATAGAATAAATTTCCTAATTAATGTATTACAGAAAATTTGGAAATTACAGAGGAAAAAGATATCTATAATTCTGTTACTTGTAGTTAGCAACCCCATTGTTTTGTTAAGTTTTAAATGAAAATTATATATATTTCCTATGTACAACGTGGTATTGTGATATCTTATTTTCCTCAGAAGTCCTTTTATATTAAGTAGTGTATGTTGTTACAGAATATGAGGCGTTTTAGCAATATACATGTTCTATTTTAACTGAAATCTCTGTACCAAAGTATTTTGGAACAACTATTCAAGTGTCTCCTATGTCCATTCTTGGTTCAGAATTACTGAGTTTTCACATTTAATCATTATTTCATATATTTTAGGTTTCTATAATCCTAGTAACAATCCTCATTGTAAGATTCTCATAGCCTAAAGAAAACTAGTACTTTTGTCTAAAATCATTGAGTACATCTTCAGCCCAGCCTGGAAATGGTGTGTGTTCGTGTGTGTGTGTGCTGGAGTGATAGATTTTGGTGGAGGGACTGTTACTCTGTTGCAGAGATCATGGCTGATCTGTGGGTGGAATGGGATGTCATTTTTTGTCTTAGGGTGAGGGGATGTAAAATGTATTTTTCTAAAGAGATGTTGTATGTGCTGTGGTGGGAGTAGATTTAGCTACCCTTTAAGAAGGTAGTCCAGAGATAGTAGCAATAAAACTTCCTAGGTTGTTTTTCTGAATTTCATGAGCCTCAGTTTTGGTCCTTGGAAAGCCTGAAAACTTTTTCTTTGACGTTTGGGATAAAATCCAGGGCTTCATACAAGCTGGGTGCTATATCATTGAGCCACATTCCCAGTACCTGAATTTTTTTTTTTTTTTTTGATAGAAAGGAACTATTGGAACGATTGGTAACTTAGGTGGACATAAAAGGTTTACCTGGATTAACAGTATTTTCCAGCTTACTTGCTGAGACCTAAAAAGCCATTTCAAGAAAATGGCTGAGAGATATCAATCTTCTTGTTTTGATTGCGTCATTATTTCTCCTCAAATTCTCTGTGGTTGTCAGTATTGTTATTGATCAACCTATTGTTCTATGTAGCTTTTAGGGCCTACAAAATAGTGAACCATAAATCTAAACTATAAAAGTGGTATAAACATTTGCAGGAATTGCGTGAATATTTTCTTCTGTGTGCATATGAAAATTCTAATGAAAGATTATCATTAGAGAAACAGTACATGGCTCTGCTACGTTTGAAAATTTACTTTTCAATTTAGATAATCTTGACTCTAACATTGGCTGTTAGTGAGAAATAACTTGCTGTTCTTGATTTTTCTTCTTTCTAAAGGATCCAGCATTTGGAGGCAAACATGATGCTCCCTCCTCTCCAATTGCTGGGCAACCATGTGGAGATGATCAAAATGCTTCACCTTCAAAG
Organism: Castor canadensis; assembly: GCF_047511655.1. NCBI lineage: Eukaryota > Metazoa > Chordata > Mammalia > Rodentia > Castoridae > Castor > Castor canadensis. The sequence continues at coordinate 52,312,530 of NC_133396.1, read as the reverse complement.
CTTTCAAAGGAAGAGTTAATACAGAGTATGGATCGTGTAGATCGAGAAATTGCAAAAGTAGAACAGCAGATCCTTAAACTGAAAAAGAAACAAGTAGGTGTTATTTTCACTACTTAAAATATTCTAAGATGTATGTTTGTCTCCCTAAACAGGATATTGCTGAATTTTCTATATTCTAAAACTTTGACTTAAAAGGAATCATGCCTTATATATTCTGTGACTTGGTTCTTTTACCATTAGTTTCCTTACTTTCATCCATTCATTTCCCCTGCTGAACTGTCTGCATATATGATCTTTGAGTGTACCAAATTTGCTAAAATTGCAGTCCCATTATATCTTCCCACTGGCAGCATATTTGCCTGCCAGTTTTTGCATGTCTTACCTTGTTTTCTTTTCGTTTGAGTGTAAACTAGTTTAGTGTGGTTTCAACTTGCATTTCCTTCGTTAGGAGTATGGCTGAGCTTACTTTCATTTTTTTTTACTTTATTACTGTTCTTTGTGTGTGTTATTGATTCCTTTTGTCCTTATGCTCTCATTTTGTCTTTTTTTGTTTCTAAGATTTCCTAAAGTTTCTTGTCAGTTATGTGTATAATAGGTATTGCTCAATTTATGGCTTGTTATTTTATTTTTTTGAATAGTTTTTTTAATGAGGGAGATATATCTATCTATTTACAGATAGATAGATGTATCTCTCTATATATTTCTTTCTTTCTTTTTTTTTTTTTTTTTAAGAGATGGGATCTGCTTATGTTGGACCTGAATTCCTATCTCAGCTCCTGAGTAGATGGGACTATAGGTACATGCCACCATGCTTGGCTCAAAGGACAACATTTTAAAATTTGAGATATAATTCACATACCATAATAATCAGCCTTTCGAAGTACACAGTTAAGTGCTTATGTTTATGAAGTGCAGCTGTCACCACTATCTATCCAGAAAATTTTTTTTCTACTTCAAAAAGAAGCCCATATCTCCACTTTCCCCTATTTCCATCCCATGGCAACCATTCATCTATTTCTGTCTCTATGATTTGCTTATTCTGGACATTTTAGATAAATAGATTCCTATAACCTTTTTGTGTTTGGGTTTATTTATTTGACATGTTTTCAAGATTCATCCATGTTATATCTTGCATTAGCATATTACTAACTTTCCCCTCTGGCTAAATATTTCCATTGCATGAGCAGATAATGTTTTATTTCTGCACTTATTAGTCGGTGGACATTTGGGTTGTTTTCACTTTTGATGATTATAAGAATGCTACTGTGACATTCGTGTACTAGTTTTTGTGTGGAATTAAAGAAAAAAAGTCTTGGATGATATATACCTAGGAGAGGAATTGCTGGCTCATTTGGTAAATTTGTTTAAATATTTGAGGAAGTGTCAAACTGTTTCCTCAAGTGGAGGTACAATTTTACATTTCTACCAGCAATTTATGAGGATTCTGCTTTTTCTTACCTCCTTGCCAACATTTGTTCTCTCTCTCTCTTTCTTTTTTTTTTTTTTTTTTCTTTTTTTGACACAGGGTCTCACTAGCCCAAGTTAATCTCAGAATTGCAGTCCTCCTGTCTTAGACTCCCAAATTCTGGGGTTATAAACATGTACTGCCGTGCTTGGCTTTTTTTCTTTTTTCTTTTTTTTTTTAATGGCCATCCCAGTAGGCATGAAGCTGTTGTGGTTTTGATTTGCAATTTTTTTTTTTGGAAGCAGTACTGGTGTTTGGAATTAGGGCCTTGTGCTTGCTGGGCAAGACTCTACCACTTGAACCATTTTTGCTGGCCTCCAAGACTGTGATCTTCCTGCCTCCTGCATAGCTGGGATTATAGGTATGCACCACCCTGCCCAGCCGTTTTTATTGTTGAGTTGTAAGGGGTTTTATGTGTAATTTGGATATTAGATCCTCATCACATAATGACTTGGAGATATTTTCTCATTCTGTTTGTGCCTTTTTACTTCCCCGACAGTACCCTTTGATACACAAAAGTTTTTAATTTTGTTGAAGTCCGGTTTAGTTTTTTTATCATTTGTTCTTGTGGTGTCATATGTAAGAACCAACCATTGCCCAATTCAAGATCACAAAGATATATGGCTCTGTTTTCTTTATTTATCTTCTATTTATTTTTGGCACAAGGTTTCACTATGTAGTCAGGCTGGTCTGAGCTTGCTGTGTAGCCAAGGCTACCCTCCAACTGAAAACCCTTCTGTCTTAGCTTCATGTGTGCCGGGATTACAGCCATGCACCGTCATGCCCAGCTTTTAGTTTTATGGTTTTAGCATTTACAGTTTGGGTCTTTGATCCTAGTAGTGTTCTGTGGTGAATAGAATTTCCTTAGGTTTTATATGCATAAGGCAATTTACTGTGTTATCATCTTAAACATACAGTTTTGCTTCTTTCTTTATTTTTTTTCTCTTTTATTATTTTTACATTTACTTACATGTGTATACATTGTTTGGGCCACCTCCTCTCTTCCCCCTACCCCCCATAGTTTTGCTTCTTAAAGTATTTAATTCACTGGTAATTGGTTTTTGTGTTAGTCTCAGGAGTCAAAATTCAGGTTTTATTTTTTTGTATGGACTTAATTGAAAAAGTTCATTCTTTCTAATATACTGGCTTTATTAAATTCATGTTTCTATCTGTATATGGATTTATTTCTGGGCTCTGTAGTTCATATCTACTGGTCTCTTTGTGGTATTGATGCAGAAATACAATTGATTCTCCTAATTACTAGAGAGGTATAATAATTCTTCTTATCCAATAAGGTACGCTCCACTTCTAAAAGCACATTTTAGGTATTTTTAGATTTTTACATTTCATGTAACTTTTTAGGATTACATTGTTTGGGTTTGGGTTTCAATAAATACTTCTGAATTTTTTTTTCTTTTCTTTTTTTTTTTTTTTGCAGTATTGGTGTTGGAACTCAGGGCCTATACTTTGAGCCACTCCACAGCCCTTTTCTGTGAAGGGGTTTATTTTGAGATAGTATCTCATGAAGTGTTTGGCCAGGCTGGCTTCCATGATCCTCCTGCTCTGCCTTCTGAGTAGCTAGGGTTACTTGTGTGAGCCCCCGGCGCCCAGCTCTTATTGGAATCGCAGAGATGATGTGGGTCAATTTGGGGAGAATAATATCTATAACATTGTGCCTTCCGACCCATGAACATGATCTATCTGCTCATTTTTAGGAGGTCTTTTTATATTTTATTTTTTGTCCATAATATTTTATATGCTTTGTGTTAGATTCAGCCTTAGGCTCTTAATTTTTTTATGCTTTTATCAATAATATTTTTAAAATACTTCCTTTGACTTTTTTTTATATGGGCTAGAAGCCTTCCTAAATTGTTTTAATGCTAATGTATTTGTAGGTTCTTTTGGGCATTCTGCATAGTTAATGGTCGTATGAGTAGTTTTAGAAAATAGCAGTTTTCTCTTCTCTTCTCTTCTCTTCATTGAGACACAAGGTCTTGCTGTGTAGCTTAGACTGGCCTTGAACACGCCATCCTCCCATCTCAGCTTTCCAAGTGTTAGGCAGTTTTGGTTCTTTCCAGCATTTATCTCTTTTATTTATTTTTCTGTTGCTTTACTGCTTTAAGAATGTAAATAAAATGTTGAAAGTGGTCCCTGTTAATATTTTTTATTTTACCACTGATTATATTGTAAGTGTTTTGTAGATATTCTTCACCAGGTTAAGAAATTCTCTTGTATTCCTAGTAGGCAAAGGTTTTAATTATGTAGGAATTTTGAATTTTATCAAGTGCTTTTTTAACATTTGTTTGCTGATCATACAGTTTGTCTCCCTTAGTCTCTTAGTGCAGTAACCACTGTACTTGTTTGAATTTTAAATCATCTGTGTATATAGATTTAACCTTAGTCATGATGCATTGTCTATTTTTTAAAAATAAATTCATGCCTTTGAAGAAAGAAATGTTATCATTTGCTAGTAAATGGATGGAATTGGAGAACATCATTCTGAGTGAGGTTAGCCTGGCCCAAAAGACCAAAAATCATATGTTCTCCCTCATATGTGGACATTAGATCAAGGGCAAACACAACAATGGGACTGGACTTTGAGCATATGATAAAGCGAGAGCGCCCAAGGGAGGGGTGAGGATAGGTAAGACACCTAAAAAATTAGCTAGCATTTGTCGCCCTTAATGCAGAGAAACTAAAGCAGATACCTTAAAAGCAACTGAGGCCAATAGGAAAAGGGGACCAGGAACTAGAGAAAAGGTTAGATCAAAAAGAATTAACCTAGAAGGTAACACCCACGCACAGGAAATCAATGTGAGTCAATGCCCTGTATAGCTATCCTTATCTCAACCAGCAAAAACCCTTGTTCCTTCCTATTATTGCTTATGCTCTCTCTACAACAAAATTAGAAATAAGGGCAAAATAGTTTCTGCTGGGTATTGAGGGGGTGGGGGGGAGAGGGAGGGGGCGGAGTGGGTGGTAAGGGAAGGGGTGGGGGCAGTGGGGAGAAATGACCCAAGCCTTGTATGCACATATGAATAATAAAAGAAAAAAAATAAAAAAAAATAAATTCATGGCTTTAATTTAACAACAAGTTTATTTTATTTTTATTAGTGAAAGGAGATCATCTTTTTCCCCTCTTATATTAGTAACATCATGCTAATGTTTCTCTCTCTCTGGTACTGACTGACCATTTCTAAATTCTAAATAGTTTATAAGATTGTAATTATTTGTTCCTTGAGTGATTGGCAGAATTTAAGCACTGGTAAAATCATGTGGGTATAATGGGAATCATTTTATTTTTTGGCATATGTGTATATGTATGAAGATTTATGACTTTTTTTGTTTACTTTTTGCAGTCCTGGGGTTTGAACTCAGGGCCTTGTGCTTGAAAGGCAGGTGCTCTGCCACTATAGTCACACCTTCAGTGCTTTTTACTGTAGGTACTTTTCAGATAGGGTTACATTTATAATAGGAATGTATTACTGTGCTCAGCTTTTGTTATCGTTAAGATGGGGGTCTTGCTAACTTTTTGTCTGGACTGACCTGAAATCCTCTTGGTCTCTACTTCCCAACTAGATAGGATTACAGGTATGAGCTTCTGTGCTCCACCTCAAGTATTTCTTTTTTTTTTTTTTTTCTTTAAGTTCAGTTCTATTTCTTCTGGAAGTAAGTTTTCTCCATCTTTATTTTAGAGAATATAATTGTATTCTCTATATAAGAGATTTCTATCTTTTATTTCCTTTCTTTGGTTTTATTCTACTCTTTTATAACATATAAACTTGGTTGTTTAACACATTGATTTTTAGCTTCGACCCCTTTTTCCTCTTTTTATATACTCTTTTTAGGTGCATTTCAGAAGTTTTCATTTGTAAAACTTTTCTGCTGTCCAGTATGATTTCTTTTTGGATCTGTGTTTTTTAAATTTTAGATGTATGTTTTGTTTTGAGTTGTTTTTGGTTGTTTGATTTCTAAATTCTTGCCAGAGAATGTGATCTCTTCCTCCCTCCCTCCCTCTTCTCTCTCCTCCTTCCTTGAGTTTGAACTCAGGTCCTCAGGTTTGCTAGGTAAGTGTTTAATACAGGTGTTTATTACGATTTTTAAAAATTTTGGCTCTTAAGTTTTGGCCCATTATGGTGCTCAGTTTCCATAAACATTCTGGTTGTGCTTCAAAATAATTTGTATTTTTTTACTTTTTAAATCTTTATATCACTGCTCATTTTTTTCTGCAACTTATTAGTTACCATTGTGATTTTGGATTTATCTATTTTTCCTAAGAGTTAATGGTTTTTATCCTGTGTATTTTCAGGTTTTATTTTTAGGTGTAAACAAATAAAAAATTTTTTTTGGCAGTATCAGGATTTGAACTCAGAGTCTTAAGTTTGCTGGGCAGGCACTCCACCACTTGAGCCACTCTGTCATTCTAAAATTCTATTACTAGTTAGTTAAGCATTTTTTTTCTTTTAGAGTTATTGACCTTCTATCTCTAGTAATGATTTTTACTGTAAGTCTGTTTCTCTTTCTTTTTTCCCACCTCTTATGCCATCACTGTTGTGTGTTCTAATTATTTTAGAGCACTGTAGACATTGTAATTTCACATGTGTACTCAGTGATTGTTTAAGTTGACCCATGTATTTGTCATTAATTTGCTCATCATTTCTTCTTCCAACTCAGATATTTCATCTGGGGAGATACTTTTCTGCTGGAAGAACATCCTTTAGCATTTCCTTTGGCAAACTCAGTATTTGTTTTGTTTTTATGACTTAAATACTCTGTTACTTAAGCCTGATGATTGAAAGACAATTTTATTTGGTATGTAGCTATTTGCTCTTACTGCACTGTGTCTGGCTTTTATTTTGAAGACATGAGCCCTTAGTCTAATTTCTGTTTTGTGGATAATCTTAATTTTCTTTCTGGCTGCTTTGAGTATTTTCTTTTTCTTTAGTTTCTATTATTTTGACTGATAGACTTAGGTATTTGTATTTTTAAATGTATTCAGTATGAGATTTATTGAATTTCCTAAATATGGTTAGCACTTTTTAAATCAGTTGTGGAAAATGCTAAGCTATTATTACATTTTTTGAGGTGCTGGTCATAGATCCCAGGTCCTCATGCATGTTAGTCAAGCATCCTACCACTTGGGTGAGCTACATTCCAAACCCCATTATCTTTTTTTTTAACAAAAAACTTTCAATACATCTCTTTTCAATTATAATTTACTGTCAAATCTATCTTCAGTTTCTTTTTTTCTTTTTTGGTGGTACTGAAGTTTGAACTCAGGAGTTCATCCATTTGAGCCACTCTGCCAGCCCTTTTTAGTGTTAGTATTTCTGAGATAGGGTCTTGAGAACTGGCTTCAACTGAGATCCTCTTGGTCTCTGCCTCCTGAGTAGCTAGGATTATAGCCGTGAGCTAGCTAAATCTATCTTCAGTTTTAATAGCTGTGTTTTTATTTCTGTAATTTCTACTTGGCTCATTTTCAAATCTGCTCCCTCACTAAATTTTAATAATGTCTGGCAATTTTAAGTTTAAGTTTTCATGGGTATTATTCCACTGAGTCTTTCTTAAGAAATATACTGCATTGTGTGTGACACATAGCAAGTACTTAATAACCTGTAACACACTAAAATATTAGAAATAATAAAATACATTATGTGTCCATTATGAGATGTAATATATAATAATTAGAAATAATGAAATACATTTTATGGCCATGATGAGATGGATTGAAGCCAAATTTTATTGAGGAATAGATGTGAAATATAGCTAGAGTAAATAAAGAAACATACCATAGCGATAGAAGCTGATTAAGAGTGCTTTGTGCTCATTTTATGTTAAACTATATGTTCTATCCAATTTTAATAAAAATTCCAATTAAGTGTAACTGTTGGATTTGACAGAATTAATGTAAAGTTAACATAAAAGAACAAATAGTTGAGGAAAGTATTTATTACTGTTTTTAACCTTTCAGTTATAATGATGTTATTCCAGGATTATTTAGGTACTAAAAACAAAGTGTGATTTCTTGATCATCTGTTCTTCAATGTGAATAAACTAAAAGAAAGAGCGTCATTGAAGAACTCATTCCCGTAATAATGATACCAGGATTTCAAAATCTTTCTTTTGCTTTAAGACAACAGGTTTGCATGGGTACTTTGTAAATCTAAAGTGAAAATATTCCTACAAGCTTCTCTTTCTCTCTCTCTCTCTCTTTCTCTCTGTCTCTCTGTCTCTCTCTCTCTCTCTCTCTCTCTCTCTCTCTCTCTCTCTCTCTCTCTCTCTCGACAGACTTTTGTCCTTTCATTTGGGCATGGTCTAATTTACAGCACTGGGAGCTTTATATCCATCTAAGTAGTACAGATAATTTTTTCCTCTAGGCCTTATAACCTTAACTTCACTTTACCTGATGTCCTCTTTATCATCTTAGGCAAGAGACTTACTCTTTATTTATTCATGTGAGTATTTGTTGAACATTTACTAGATTTTAGGTACTGGTTTAAGTGCTAGGGGAAAAAAAGTGGCAAGGCAGACAAGTCCCTGCTTACAAAATAGTGGGTAATATATGCTGGAGATTTATAGGTGCATTGTGCTTTTGTGGGTTATTTAATCTTTTCAAAAGCTATATGATTGGTGAAATTGTTGTTCCTGCTTTGTATATGAATGGTCTAGATACTTGCTTAAGATGGAGGCAAGGTCCCAGAAATGGTTCTGGAATCACATCACCCGTAACGTGTGACCCTGAGGCTCAAACCCAGACAGAATAATACACATAGCCTTCTGCTTTACTCTTGTCCACACCAGCAGTCCACTGCCTCTTGTCTGGGGCTATAGGAGATAGAAAAGTTGGATTTGGTAGTTCTGTGGTGCTGTGCTGAGTTAAGTATTAACCCTCTTTTGTATCATATTGTTTTCCCACAAGACCTTAAAATGTACTGTGTATCTGTAACCTATAAAAGTGTTTTTCCAATGCCAATCAAAGGTCATTGTGCTAGAGGCACATAGGTACCTTCATTAAGCTAGTTGTGCTTTAAATTTATCAGGATTAAAATATTAAAAGACGTTTACCCTTAGTTTTATATCTGTTTAATATGTTATATGTATATGTGTGGTTTATATCTTAATTTTTTGTCTATCTTAGGTTGATTTGTATTCTTTAGTTACTAGTTTAAATGGATGTAATTGTTTTTCATTGAGCCCTTGGGTCCACAAACCCTCTTAGATTAAGTGGTTATCCTACAGATTCTGCAAGCTGTGTTTGGTAGCATACGTTATCTTTGGCAATTAATTACTGGTGGGGGTGCATAGATGTCTGATTCTTCCTTTCTGGGTTTCTTAGCAACAGCTCGAGGAAGAAGCAGCTAAACCTCCTGAGCCCGAGAAGCCTGTATCCCCTCCTCCAGTGGAGCAGAAACACCGCAGTATTGTCCAAATTATTTATGATGAGAATCGGGTAAGCTTACGCTTTCTGTGACAGCACAGGCCATTCAATCCACTTGACTGCCTTTTCTAAGTACTAATAATTTGCTTGTAATGGTAATTATATTACAGCATGATTTCTATTTTATATGTTTCATAAATATTATTTAATGAATAGAACTTATCAGCTGAATCTCTTTCCTATTATATAAATACTGACAAGTATGTTTGGTGTTACATACTACAAAGCAGCCATTTTGTTTCTTCAGGGGCATTTGATACCAAAGCCTGATAAACTTTCAGTATGTGAAAATAACCATTGCTGGGCGCCAGTGGCTCATGCCTGTGATCCTAGCTACTCAGGAGGCAGAGATTAGAAGGATCGCGGTTCAAAGCCAACCAGGGCAAACAGTTCATGAGACCCTTTCTTGAAAAACCCATCACAAAAAATAGGGCTGATGGAGTAACTCAGGGTGTAGGCCCTGAGTTCAAACCCCCACATTGAAAAAAAAAAAGAACTTCATTATCAGCTTCAGAATTGATAACTGGCTGTGGTTGAACTTTACTTATAAAGTTCAAGGTAAACTTTGACCATTAGGTAAACTTTGCTTTTTGGTTATTTTTTTTTTTTTTTTTTTGGCTTTGGGCAATTCTGGGGTTTGAGTTCTGACCTGTGCCTACTAGACAGAAGTCATGAAAGAAAACTTTGAATTAGTATGAGCCATGCTTTGATTCCTCTGGGTCTCTCTTTTTGCCCAGATTAGCTAGGCCCACCAACCTCCTTTTGGTTAAGATGGGGAATCTTGTGAAATTTTTGCCCAGCCTGGCCTCCACCCACCATCTCTACCTCCTGAGTAGTGAGGATTACAGGCATGAACCACCCCACCCAGCTTGGATTTTTATTTTATTTCTTTTATTAAAATAGTTTCTTCTATCATACTCTTAATTCTATCATACTCTTAATTTAAAATATTTGTGGATTTAGGAAAACCAGGCCTCAATTCTATGAATTATTTTTGTAATGACAAAGCTAGTTTTTATCTAGAACCTGGCTAAGGAACTAGCAGTTGAAGGAAAATAATTTCACCTCAATGTAAAGAAAATGTTCTATCCACGCTGCTTAACAATGGGCTTCTAGAAGTTCTCAATCTAAAACATAATAACAGACTTTAAATATTACTGAGAAAACAGGCTTGCTTGGTAAAGGTAATCATAAGGTATAGTTTGGAATTGTTGTTTCAGTTTAGTTGCTTTGTAGTGAGTTGATTCATCAATCTATTTTGCACAGGCAGCCCAACCTAGTTGCCAGATCTGAAAGGATATTGGTTTTAAGAAAAGAAGTTGTTGACTTGGGGAACAGCTTAGTGGTAGAACACCTGCCTACCATGATCAAGGGCATAGGTAGATAGACAGAAAGGTAAGTAGGAAGGAAGGAAGGAGAAAGCAACTTTGAATTAGTAATTAAACAAACATTTATAGGAATAATTTTGGACTGAAATATATGTGTATGTATATATAGGTATATTTACATATAGTAAGTATCATGGACAGGTAAAAGTATGGGCAATTAATACTATTTTTTTGTGTGGGCTCAAAAATGGTCCAGTTTATTGAATGGCCAGAACAATCTCCTGCAGGTAAATTCAATAAAGGTGGAGGTCATACAGGACCTGAAAGGTGACTATGCTGTGCTTAGAGGGAAGATGCTAGCTCAGGGTAGACAGTTGCCTTCTTGTTTGAGAGAAGATAGAAGTAAGGGGTTTTATGTGAAGTTTAATTTTTAGGAAATACTCTGTAGAACTACAAAACATTTTCATTGGCTGATTGACTTAATGACTAATTTTGTGATCTCTGGGATAAAGTAATAGGGATTAGAGCTGATAACAATGGAAATATGTATGTTTTTTTAAAAAGTTTTATAAAATGTTGACTTTTGTGTACCTTGAGATAATTTTCAAATAAATTAGATTCAGTGATAATTAGTGATTGAATTCCCCCTAACTGATTGATTTGTTTATTCCTTGAAGAAAAGAAAACCAAATTTGAAAACTTAATATAAGACTTAACCCTCTTAACAGTGAAAAATTCTTTGTTTTGTTTTTTTGAGCTATAGAAGTCATTGTTTTCTTTCTTTCATATGCTTTTTTGTTGGTTACTAGGGAACTCAGGACCTTGGGCTTGCAAGGCAGATGTTCTACCACATGAGCCACACCTTCAATGCCATATACTTTCTTAAATGTACCCTGCTATTGCTACTAGTCATTTGTTGCAGTTCTACAATCATAGGGCTCTGGAAGTTAGAGGAGGAAAGCTCAACTGGGCCTGCCATATAGCTCCCTCTCCAGTGCCTGTCTACCTCTTATTAATGATTTACCTTATCTAGTAATGATTAACCATATCACAGGCAGGAAGAGAGGGAAAAAGACAAAAGTACATCTCTTCCTTTTTCCTTATGTAGCAAGGAATTAAGCCCATTGTGGCTGAAGCATTAGCAAAAAACACTATCGTCTGTAAGACATTTTTCTTTTATTTAGAAAGTTAGTGGGAGGAAGAAAATTGCCCAAAAGAAACTGCTAATTTTAAAGTTGGCTTCCTGAGAGAAAAGTTGACTTGTTGCGTATTTAAACTTTAGACTAAGTTTGTCGAGTCTCTTAAACAGACTATTCTGGATTATTTTTAACAGTTTGATTGCTATTTCCAAAAATATTTGCAGGTACTCTAATTTCAGAATAATAATACATTAAGAGAATGGTTGTTAGAATGTAGTAGAGAAGTTTTCAGAAATAATCTTGTTTGTATTTTGACTGATGAATTTGCAAGAGAATGGCATCACAGAAAAGGAAGGGGATGATGGAGAGTATGTCTCATACCAACATCTTCCAATCTCACAGGCCATTGTCCTTGTAATTTCCTGTGTCTGTCTCTGTCCCTTCTTGTATATTTAGTCAGTTATTGAAGAATATCAATCCTACTTCATAAATACCGGTTTGGGGCTGGTAGAGTGGCTCGAGTGGTAGAGTGCCTGCCTAGCAAGATTACTAAATATTGGTCTGTTCAATTGCTTCTCTCCATCCCTCTTAACCATTAGATTAATGTGAATTTTCATCTCACATAATTTGAAGTCTCCTTCCTTTAGTCTTTTTTCTTTCTAATGCATTCTTCATACTCGCATCCCACACTTCTTTAAACAAAACCTTTGATGATTTCTCACTTTCTGCAGAACAGCCCAAACTCTTTATTGGTGCTTACATGTTTGTCTACCTGTCTGGCCCTTGCCCTAAAACTCCTTTCATAGTGCTAGCCTACTAGAACAGGTTTTGAATGTTCTGTTGAAGTTGTGGGTGCCTTTGCCTTGATGTTGTTCCCCATGCCCTCAGGTGGTCCCATGTTTTTTCTTAACTGTCTGTGGAGCACACCCATACTTCCCCAACTCTATGAAGGCTTTCAAGACCTCTCACTCTACTATGCTGGGAATGGTTATATTTTTCATCATCTTCTTAGTATCTACCAAGTCCCTGGCACATAGAACATACTCAGCATAATTTCCAAGAATTAATTACTTCCATTTCATCACTTAGAATAAAAATTATAATATGGAAATTTGGTTTTGTTTTTGTGGTGGGAGGATTGAACCCAGGGCTCTGTGAGTGCTATATGAGCATCCTCCCAACTAAGCTATAGCCCGTAGCCCAATGTGAAGGCTTTTTAAAAATACATTTTTATTTATATGATACACAGGGGGTTTTGTTGTGACAGTTCTATATGCACATAAGTACCTAGTTTGGTTCATCCCCTCCATTCTTCTCCCTTTCCCCCCACTTCTCCACTCCTTCTCCCTTCTCCCTTTTCCCCCTTCCCTCTTCTTTCTTCCTTCCTTTTTCTTTTTTTTTTCCGGTGGGAGTGGGGTTTGAACTTGGCTTCACACTTGCAAAGCAGCTGCTCTATCACTTTAGCCACACCTCCAGTCCATTTTGCTTTCTTTATTTTTGGAGATAAGGTCTTGTGAACTATTTGCCCAGACTGGCTTTGAACATTGATCCTCCTGATCTCAGCCTCCCAAGTAGCTAGGATTACAGGTGTAAGCCACCGACATGCAACACTGTTCTCCTTCTTTAAGTGACTTTAACAGATTTTAGTGTTCCATATTCATACATGTATAGAAAGTACCTCAACCATATTCACCCTCCTTTTTACTCTCTAAGGAAGATTTCTCTTAGAGAACACGCTTGTCTGTATTATTTTATTTTTGAAAATGGTGTGTTAAGCATATAACTTAGTATTTACTTACTACTGAACACTGTAAAACTGCTGTTTCCTTTGTTGTTCAGCTATTCCTAAGGTTTCCTTCTAACTAGAAAATAAGCTCATTATATGCTTTGGTTTACCTCAGTGAGATTGACTGCTTTATGGTACTTTATGTTTTTAAATTTTTATTGACGATAAGTATGAGTTAAATGTTTAGGGGTTTTATTTTTAATAGTGAATTTTCATTTCTTCTAGATCTTTTTCTCTTTTTTTGGTGGTAGTATGATTTGAACTCATGTCCTTCTGCTTGCAATGCAAACACTCTGACACTTGAGTGACACCAGCCCTCCTTTCTAGATTCTTAATATGTTTGCTAGAGAACTTTCCAGTTCTTTAGGTACTACTTTCACTACAGATGTTAATCTTTGAGTGAATTTGGTGAGGAAAACCATGAAAATTAAGAATGTTTCAGTCTATCATATGAAAGGGAATATTTGAGAATAAAGATAAGTTCAACTGTAGATTAGCCTTAGATAAGTATTTTTAAATGTAAGTTTGCTCTTAGGTAATTTCATTTTTAATTTTACTGTGTAACATAATCTTTATCCCTAGAAAAAAGCAGAAGAAGCTCATAAAATATTTGAAGGTCTTGGTCCAAAAGTTGAACTGGTAAGTAAGAAATTTCTTTTTTATTTCCAGTGGGTTGGTTTTTTTTTTTTACAGTAGTTTTTCTTGGGAATAAAATGGGATACGATCCATTTATTTTTGGATGAAAAGGATGGAGCTGGCCAGAAAATTTGTGATGAAGTTTAAAATAATCATGAGCAAATTTGGTTACCTTTGCAGAAGCATCATCCTGAGCAGTCATGTAATCACTCGAGGTAGAAGAAGAAAGAGTTAGAAAAGAAATGGGAAGCTCTTTGAATCATTCTGTTAGGATAGTGATAATGTGTAACCTTTGAAATTAAAAATCTGTGGATAGGCATATATATTATAGGACACAGTAGATTTGCATGTTTTTTATAGAAGTATATTTTTGGGTGATGGGGTTATTCAGGAAACCCAGAAGTATGAAGGTTTTGGTGGAGCATGTTATGGTGTATACCTGCTGCTACTTTATTTAGGCTTACATTAAAATATTGTTTCTTAGACATATGTGCAACATTTTACACAAATATTTTATTTATTTTATAGCCACTCTATAACCAGCCATCAGATACCAAGGTGTACCATGAGAACATCAAGACGTAAGTATTTGTTATCCTTGGAGTTCTTCAGTTAAAGACCATATATTCTATAAATAGATCATTTTTATGTTATCTGCTGACATTATAACATAGTGTAGGTGTGTTTTAGATTTGTGTAATTTGTCGTTTTACTATATGTTATCTTCCTCTGGCTTCTTGGGGGTTGGGGTAACAGCTTTGAGTTTCCGAGGCCAAAAAATGAAGTAAATTATTGCATAAAACTAGCTGGTTTTATAATCTGCTAGTTAAAAAGAAAGGTGGATACTTAACATTGAAATGGCTTACCTTGAGGCTTGAATTTTTTGCCTCCTGTTTTGTCTTTTTTTCAGTGGAGTACCTGCAAGGCGCATGATGAAGTAAGATAATGAAGCTTTTTCATTTAAGACTAGTGATGACACCGTCCCCCACCAAGCCACATCTGCCATTGCAAAGTAGAAGTGCCACGGATCATTTTATCATTATTCAAAATCCTATTCTAGGGAAATCCCTTCCATGACTCTTGCTAATGACGGTATTTGTAGACCCTTCTGCCATTTAATGTCCTGGTGCCTTGGAAGGCTCAGTCACCTCATGTGGGTGAGGAGGCTGCTCCAGAATGTAGTTTGCTTAGCCTTGCTCATCCTAGTACCAGGCCTTTATGGATGCAGATCTTGGAATAAGAAAATAAGTGAAAAGGAAACCTAATTTCTTGATCTGATTGAAGTAAGACAGGCAAGCTAGATAGGTATCTTTTTTTTTTTTTTTAATTATCATACTTTTAAGAGCATTTTAGGTGAATTATTCTTAGTTGGTTTAAAAAAATGTGATATTTCTATTTTATATGCTTTATTAAGTATAACCAGAACATTATAATTATTTACTAGTACAGTTACTAATGAGCACATTGCTATTTATATATATATATATTTATATTTTTTTCTTCAAATTTCTGAATGTGTGCAATAGTTGACTACTTTGCATAATTGGTGGCAAATATAATTTGCATGGTAGTATGCATGAAAATCATTAAAATTCGGATAATTTTAATTTTTAAGTAAGTGGTTCATAATAAATGTAATATATTTAAGAATTTTTCTTTGAGATGGTGCTGTGGTCTCAAGAACCCTTAGTAGTAGATTAGGCAAAACTCATAACATCTTGTTTTAGAATTGTTTTGCTGTTTTAACAATTTAAAGATGTAGACCAGCAGATAAAATTAAGTTGGCAACTTTTAATGACTATTTTCCTCACAAAGCTTCAGTTATGTTTGTGTTTTGTCTTTCCCTCTTTATAAGCTGGAGAGTAGCTCTGTCTTTGATTTACTTTATGTTCTCTACATTGGCTTCTTAATGCTTGTCACACTTTTTGAGATGGGTTAGTGACTGGCTGACTTCATTTAAATTCTTAGGAAACATTTAAAACTTTTTATTGATTGTCATTTGCTTTTGAGTAGTACATTATTAGAACAAATTGAATATATGGTAATGTTCTTACGGTACGTTGCCTTTTGAAATATATACTCAGCTGCATGCATCTATATGAGTCGTTCATAGCTATATTCTTTCGTCACCGTCATTTGCTTTGTATGAAATAGCATAATAATTCTTTCATCTCTTGGCTACTTTTTCATATAGCCAGCTCCTGATTGTCCATGGTTATTTGAGTGGAGCCAGTGTCACTGTTAGTCCCGAGTGACAGATAATCCAAAAAATTACTTCTACTTGCCTTGGCTTTATATTTATATTTGAATAATCAGCTTGAAATCCTTTCTGGAAGTAGGTGGGGTATAAATATTTATATTTGAACCTGCATGTCATTGTTTTTGAAGGTCGCAATGCTTCTAATTTAAAAAATGAAATTGTTGCAGTAAGATACTGGAGAAATCTTCCTGTCTTGTCACATTGCCCTCTATTACATCTTAGAGTGGATTGTGTCATTTCTGTGATGGAAAAAAAAAATCTGTTTAAAGCAGAAGTCACCTCTCTAAATACATTGGTGTACGTTTTCCTGGTAGGAGGGAGGTCAGCCCCTTACCTGAAGTAGGGAGGTACCTGTAAACACTTTTCTTCTCTTGTCCCTCCCTTCCTCTGTGTGTATGCAAAGATGTTTGTATCATTAGAGTTCTTAAGAAGAATAGGTAGCTGTGTCATTATAATTTGAAAATAATATATGCCTTATAATTTGATGTATTAATTAAAAATTGCTGTATCATCTTGCTGTAGAATGGGAGGAATTTTAGTCAGTTCTAATTATTGCAAAAATTATAAGGTCTTATTTTGCAGGGTGAAAATTAGGATTAACTTTGATTGCATCCTAAGTTCTTAAATGATCTTTACATGTATGCCAGTGTTTCTGGGAGAAAAAAAAAAAGTAAATGCATCACTAAATTGTGCTTTTTCTTAATATCATGCAACCATATTTTTCTCTTCTAGAAACCAGGTGATGAGGAAAAAACTCATTTTATTTTTTAAAAGAAGAAATCATGCAAGAAAACAAAGGGTGAGGTCCTATCCTTGTTAACTGAAATTTGTACAGCTTTCCCTTTCATGCTCATTTAGGCATTCACTTTCCCATTTACTAGTGGTCCTTGATTATATTGAGAACAAATGCTGATTTAGAAAACCTAAGTATACATGTGACTTAAATATAAGTGTAATTCTAGTAACATTTTCAATATCACATTTAATGTCATTACCAAATTAATTTCATTTGTCAATGTATGGCAGTTTCATCTAGCCAAATAAAGAAAATGGTGAGTAGTTACAAAGAATATGAAGGTAAATAGGGTGATGTACAGTCAGTCTCTTAAGCCTCCAATTTAGGTAAGTTACAGTCATGCCAATTAGATATTACTGTTCTTATGAGAAACTGGGTTGGCTAAGGTTCAGCCTTTTCAAATTTAAATAGCTTTCCATATTTAAGTGTATGACTTGCTGTCCAAACATTTTGTGGTTATAATCATAAATGTTAAGTTACAGAAAATACAATGCCTGTATTCTTATTTTCATAATATGTATGTTCATACTAATTTTGCAGTTAAACTATTGATATATTTAAATTCAGGTGTTTAATAAACAAATGGAACTTTTTAAATCCACTTTGGACGTGTACTTTGCACCTTAAAATGAGCTGGCAGTTTAATGAGTTGTAAAGCTCAAGAGGTAGCAACTTTTATTTGATATAAAATTTCTGAAGTTTTAATTTGCAGGATAAATTTAATTTGTAGTCCTTTAGATACTACCTTAAATTATTGGTTTTGAATTTTTTGTTTTGCCAAGAACATATAGATATTAAATAAGAAGTTAGCTGTTTTTTTGTTTTTTCTTCCTCTCTGGTGTTGCATAGACAGTTTAACACTTCGCACAATAATTTTAAAGTTTTTAAGTTCACTGATTTGCCTAACAAATATTTATCAGCTGTGTACTCTGTCCTGTTTTATTCTAGGAAGGTGATTAAGATAGCCATATAGTCAACCCTTACAGAACAGACAGGTCATCTGGCAGGTGTACAGTATTGTGATTACGCTATGGTCACACACATACAGATAACTAGGAGATCATGTTAGAGGAGACACCCCTGTGGATATGAATCAGGAAGGGTCATTACATGGGAAAACCAATACTCTGCAAAATTTATGTATAATCCGAGGGAAGAGACTAAAGTGAAATAGGACCTAGAGTGAACAGGCTCAGAGCTGGCTGGAGTTATAGTAGGGTTGAGTTACTTCTGAGGGAAGCTGGTACTTAATTTTACACTACCTTGCGGGTGACCTAGGAGATTTTGGTTCAAACCCTGAGGACACCTTTATAATTTTTAATCTGAGGAGGTATAGTGTTCAAGTTTATATTTTTAAGAATTCACATCTGGCTATAACAATAAGAATACATGTGAAGGCCTATTATGTGTGAGGCCCTGGATTCCATCCCCTGCGCTTTAACAAAAAAAACCCAAGGTAGACATTTAGGATGTGATTGTTTTCATCTGGGTGAGTAACAGTGTTGGTCTGGATTGAGATAGCAGTAGAGATGGAGAAAAGGTGGAAGACACAAAAGGAATACAGGACTTGAAAAGAAAAGAACGACTAGGAAGTAGGGGTGTGCTGCGGTGTGAGGAAGACATATTTTCTTCTCTAGTGCCTCATTGTTAAGATGACCAATGTTAGCAGTTTTCCTCAGTCTCTCCTCACTTACTCTTCCTGATCCCTGTGTTGTCAGATGTGTGTATAGTTCTGTGCCCATAATGGAGGGTTCTGTCTTCTGTATTTAGAAAATGGAATAATTTACTTACTTACCCTTAAGCATTAATTCTTGATTTTATGTATTCCACTGGATTTCTTTTTATGATAAAGTATGACCAATTTCTGCCTTTACCACCCTGTCAAAAATGTTTATTATGCAATTATTTATAATAAATAATTTTTCTTTATTTATAATAGTGTTTATTTAGAATAGCAAAAAAGTGCAAGCAATTAGACAGAACTGCCAATAACAGGAGGATGGTTAAATGTGCAGGTTTTCTCTGATAGATTGCATAGATAACAAAATCTATCTGGGTAACTGGTCAGATTATAAACTTTTTACATATTTCTAATTTTCTTTTTTCTTTTTTGACAATGAGACATGTTATAAGAAAATAAAAAGTTAGTTTATCAATTTGTGTAGTCTAAATGTTTATTAAAAATTCCAGATACAGTATGCTCTATATGTTGTGTTAACCTTAGGAAATAGCTCCCTTTCTCTCCATCAGATCAAGGGCAGCTTTTAATTCTAAATGATCACATAGACCAAGCAAACTTCGACTTAAGAAATAGAATTTAAAGTATTAGGTTTATCAGACTCACATCTTAATTTAATTACAATTAATTTGCTGTGGGTATTTAATAGGAACAAAAAATCTGTCAACGTTATGATCAGCTCATGGAGGCATGGGAAAAAAAAGTGGACAGAATAGAAAATAATCCCCGGAGGAAAGCTAAAGAAAGCAAAACAAGGGAGTACTATGAAAAACAGTTTCCAGAAATTCGAAAACAAAGAGAACAGCAAGAAAGATTTCAGAGGTAAGTAGTTTGAATTTTTTTTTTTCCCTTGTGTGCTGGAGATTGAGCCCAGGGTCTCCTGCATTCTAGGCAAGCCCTGTATCACCACTGGGGTATACCCCCAGACTCATTTGACGTTTAGTAGTTGTGATTTTTTTCTTCATATCAGTTTTGCTGTTTACAGTATTGTTTGTTTTCTGAAGCTGATTAGTAGGAAAGTTTATAAAAAACTTTTATGTTCAATTTGAACTTCTTTACCACCCAGTAAAGAATTATGTCTTAGTGAATATAACATTAATTTTTGATATTTGACCATTGTGTTGAATCTAAATGTAAGTGAACATTTTGAAATGAATTTGTTTCTTGAAAATATCAGTTTCTTTGGAAATGGCAGTTAATAAACAGCCCTGAATGTCCCTTTGTAATTACTAATAAAATCAAGCAGCATTAAGTTGACCACTAATTAAGAAATTCTTTGGTTTTAGTTTTTGGGTTCTTACTTTTAGAGAACAGGTATTTTAGAAAGGTCTTAAAGCTTTGGTTGTCTTCTTTGTTTCATTAAGAGTCATTTATGACCTTTTACTTTCAACTAAGTTCTTGTGAGGAATGTTAGTTGTGTTTTTTTCCCTAGTTTTAAGAATGTTTGTTGTAGTTTTCTAAGTTTGCTAGCCCCCTCTCTGGAATGCAGGGAAGACTGTGACTTGAAATGAATATGGCATCAGTAACTGATTTTCCACAAGTTTCCTATCACTAGTTCCAGCATTTAAACTTGAATTTGTAACTTTTAAATCTCAATCTTGTTATATTAGAAACAATTTAAATATTAAGTGACTCAAGCATATTACTTGAAAATAGTTACTCAGTACTATTTTCTCAGTAGTCTCTTTCAGTTAGTTAAAAAAAAAAACCACCCAAATCTCATTCAAAAAAAGTAATATATACTATTTTTAATAAATCTTCCTTATAAAAGGTCTTTAAATACATTTATAATTTCTCCTTCATATTTAGAGTTGGGCAGAGGGGAGCTGGTCTTTCAGCCACCATTGCTAGGAGTGAGCATGAGATTTCTGAAATTATTGATGGTCTCTCTGAGCAGGAGGTAAGACAATAATTGATTTAACTCAAGTTTATTCATCATTTTTTTAAGCATTTCAACCTGTTAGTCCAGGAGGTAAGGGTTTATTTGTATGTAAATGACGGAACTTTGGATGCTGAAGTTTGGATTGTTCCAGACTCTGGCCAGTCATTGATGCATTTTTAAGCAAGGCAGTCAAGTGATCATATTGACATTTTACAGAGATGCCTTTGGCAGCAAGAAGACCTGGAGAGAGGTGAGGAGGCAGTTACCATAAAAATAAGGATCCAAACAAACAAAGAAAAGAAACAACATAAAAATAAGGATCTAGCCAGGTGCTCATGGCTCATGCCTGTAATCCTACCTACTCAGGAGGCAGAGATCAGGAGGACCGTGGTTCAAAGCCAGCCTGGGCAAAAAAGTTTGCAAGACCCTACCTCGAAAAAAAATATCACATAAAAGGGCTGGTAGAGTGGTTCAAGGTGTAGGCCCTAAGTCCAAGTCCCAGTACCAAAAAACAAAAACAAAAAAAAAAGGACCCAAACCAGGTGGTGATGGCTGACATATAATCCTAGCTATTCGGAAGGCTGGAGGTAGAGATCAGGAGGATCACTGTTCTAGGCCAGCCTTGGAATAAAAAGTTAGGGAGACTCCATCTCAACCAATAAAAGCTGAACATGTTGGCTCACACCTCTACATGCCCATCTGAGTCCCTGGGCATAAAGTGAGACCCTTTCTCACAAACAACCAGAGGAAACATGGCCTGGCGGCGTGGCTGAAGTGTTAGGGCACCTGACTAGCAAGTGCCAAGCCCTCAGTACTACCTGTTCTTCCCTTGCACCTTGCCCTTTACCCCTAGGGGAAAAAAGTAAAGAAAGCTACAAGTCAAGGTAACAGTGGTAGGGATACATAGGAGGAGAAAGAGGAATAGAATGTAGAATGGACAAGATGGATGATTTGAATGTAGGGAAGAGAAGAGGAATTGAAAGGGACTCTCTGGATTGGAATACTGAGCTGATGGTGTCATTTCCTCAAGTATGCATGTGTTCTGCAGATGGCAGTATGTTCTTGAAAGGGTGAGCCTGAGAGAGAGTTCAGCTAGATATTAGCTGGATACCAGAGGCATCTGTATGCATGTGAAATAGTCCCAAGAAAGGGTGGTAACATGGTATGCAAGGTAGGTCTAAGTGAACATCTGGGGTTAAAATTAAACATAAAAGAGGTTCACTTCTCAACAAGAATCATTTTGCTGATTTTAAATGAGAAAATAAATTTTTGTAGTGAGTGGGATTATTTTGTGTTTTTCAGACATTTCTTTGTCAAGAACAGAACTATAAAATTATGCAACAATTAATGATTAGAGAATAGAGTATACATTTTAAGAATATATCATCCAAGCCAAACACCTTATGGATCTTCTGTCACTCACTTTCCCAAAAGTGAATTAATTATATTTAGTTAGTCTTACCCTACATTTATTTCTCTTATGTGTTTATTTTTCTGCTCAAGAATTATTTATGATAAACCTGAGTGTTGTCTTCATGAAGGTGGCTATTATAGCTTTGGGGCTGTCTTTCAGATCCCATTGCCTAACATTCAACAGCATATTAATGCAGAATAAGAATAAATTTTAGTTCCTAACATTGAGTCTTCTATAGCCAGGTTCAAACTATGTATTAATGTTGATTCAAAATCACCTGTTATTTTTGGGTTTTGTTTGTTTTGATTTTATGATATGATATGGCCTTTCTTCAATTTCATCTCAAATTTTTGAAGCTTGTTTTTGTTTTTTTGTTGTTGTTTTGAGGGTTTTTTTTTCTGGGTTTTGTGGGCCTAGATTTGAACTCAGGACCTCGTGTTTGCTAGGCAAGTGCTCTATTACTTGAACCATGCCCCCAGTGAGGGTTTTTTTAATTTGTTTTTGTCACACCTTAAGTAATGACCAAAGATAATTATTACAGTGCTGTATATTTCAAAATAATGCTAAGTGTAAGTAAATAAATATATGAATGTACAATTGGAATTTTTTGAGGACTTAAATATGCAAGTATTACTTTATTTGTAAAATTAAGTAGATTTAATCTAAAATGTTAGATGATTTAGAAATAATTTAGATAAGTAAAATCCCTGATTATATTGTGTGTAGCATTTTAAAAAGCAGTGTCATGAATTCCTTGTATTCCACTTTTTACTATTACTTAACTTAGCTAGTATTTTTAATTCTGTGAGTATTGTTGGTTTGAGTTTTAGGTAAATAAATATATTCCAAAATTTACATTTACTTTTTTCAAAAGGAGAAGTTGTAGGGATAGTTGCTGCTTAAAATTGCCAACTGTGATAAGTACTTCATATGCATTATTTCATTTCGACTCTCAAAAAATCTGTGTTGAGGCTGTAAAACTGTCTCTGCTTTGCAAATGAAGAAACTTAAGACATATACAGGTTATACAGTCTGCCCAAGGCCACAAACTCATCAATAATGGGGCTAGATATCCAATCCAGGCAATGTGGCTGTGGAACCCTGTGTTCCTTCTTGTATCTATAATCAGTCAAGTGCAAACAGATATTTGCAGCCTCCCTAGTAGGTGCCAAACTTCAGTGCAGACATTGGGAATGCACTGGTGAAGGTGAATTAAATTATCAGCTACTTGATCTCATGAGCTCATTTACTAATGAGTAAGGTAAAGGTTTCTTATCAGATTGCCCTGATTAGTGCGTTGGTTGAATAGTATTAATTTAGCCTATGTTTTAGAAGTAAGGTTTCTGTGAGTTCCTTTGGGATGAGAAAGCAGCCTATTTGTCCAGTTTATGTTGTTGTGGTGTTAGGATACCATCAGTATTTGATGTGGTAACCTGTTTTGCATTCTTGAGTAAATATATATTCTTATAACTGTTATTATTTCAGGATTCTTGTCACACTAGCCCAAGAGGAAGTAGAAAACTGTTCAAACTGTATCTAACACGTCTGTGAACCATCCTAAGATACTAGGTTGTCATTGAATCAACTGCAGGTGTTTTTTTCCTCTTTTCACACTTATGATATCCTGCTTCCTCAAAGAAAAGATCCAAAATGGTTTTTGATCTTTTCAATTGTATAACCTTTTAGGGAGAATTATAATATTCAGCCGTAGACACACATCCCACACATTGTTAGACAGTTTTACTAATGCGTTTCCATACATTGCAATGCAATACTAAGATTTCATCCATCTCTGCAGCCATTTTATGAGTCACCTAACACAGCGTTGCAGAACACACCAGCTTCCAGATCACTTCTGCCCGGGCTATGTGAGAGAGACTTCTTCTAGAATACATTTACTTTGTTGTCCTAGGAAAACTTTATGTCAAACCAAAATTACATAATGTCATGAAATACCAGGGCAAGTAGATTTTTTCATTTTTCTTGTAGCAGTATACTCAGAAACTTTAAAAAGTATCCATTTATTCTATATTGCTTCTAAATCCCCTCTAAAATGCATGATTGAAATTACATCAGTCCCTTGCAACGTGTAGCCGTAGTTTCTGCAGTGATGAACAAATACGTGCACGGTTTCTTTGTTTGCTTTCCCTCACATTTCATTAGTGATACATGAAGCATTCTAAACTAGTTTATTAACTGAGGTGATTTCAAGCTACATGTGTTTATCTCAAATACTGGTATTCAAACTGATTAAAAGTTTTCTGTGAAATTAGAGACTTGTAAGACTTGAATAGTAGGGAATATCCATTTCTATGAGGAAAAGTTTTTAGTAGAAAGTCTTTTATTTAGGGTAAATACAATTTTGATAAAAATTTTTTCATGGAAGTTTGTAGTTATGTACATCCTAAATTATGCTTTGGGAAAAATAAGCCATCTATATCTTTCTGTCTATCTCTCTATCGATCTATGAAAACACCTTAAATTCTAAGGATAAGAGTCTTAAAGTTTTCATTTTATATTTTTGGAATTTGAACTTGGGGCATTGTCCTTGCCAGCCCTTTTTGCTTTAGCTATTTTCTGAATAGGGTCTTTTTATGACTGGACTGCGATCTGCCTACTTACGCTTTCTGAGTAGCTAGAATGACAGGTGCCCACACCATACCGTTTTTTTGTTCATTGTGGTGCGGGTCTTATGAGCTTTTTGCCCTAGCTGATCTCAAACCGTGAATTTCCCAATCTCTGCCTCCGAAGTAGCTAGTTACAGATGTGAGCCATGCAGTTCAATCTTAAATTTTTAACGGAAACATGTAGAGTTAGGAAGAAGTACGCATAGCTACATGAATTCAGGTAATTTAATATCAGTGAACTTTAAGATTTTGATGCCTGGCTACTTATTTTTTTATTTATTGTTCTCTAAAATGATGCTAAGATTTGTTCTCTAAAATGATATTGAGACTACTTTGTAAATTAGACTGTATGATAATGAAATGCTTCATAAAATGACTACCTCAGTGAATTTGGTATTTTGTGTTTTCAAGGTCTAAAGTTTCATTATTTTCCAATTATCAGTTTTGTTTAAGTAAAGAACTCTTACCAAAGTAATGATATAAAAACACAAGTGAATTTGAGCAGGATACAATGACTCAACGCCTGTTATCCTGGCTTCTTGGGAGGTAGAGACTATCCCAAAAATGAGTAAAGCAAAAAGAACTGGGGGCATGGCCCAAGTGTTTGATTGCCTGTCTAGCAAGCGTAAGGTCCTGAGTTCAACCCCCAGTACCGTGTGTGTGTGTGTGTGTGTGTGTGTGTGTGTGTGTGTGTACTCTTGTATAATTTGTCACACATTTATTAGATACATGAATAATTACTTTGTCTTAGTTGCTATGATATATACTGTTCTTGTTATTAAACTATAGGTATGTTTTTAAAATGTCTGTTAAGAGTGTTACTCTGTGTCCCTTTTAAAATTTCTTGTTTAAATTTTATTGTAACTAAACTGCATTTTTTTTTTGTCGTCACAGAATAATGAGAAACAAATGCGTCAGCTGTCTGTGATCCCACCTATGATGTTTGATGCAGAACAAAGACGAGTCAAGTTCATTAACATGAATGGGCTAATGGAGGACCCTATGAAGGTTTATAAAGATAGGCAGTTTATGAATGTTTGGACTGATCACGAGAAGGAGATCTTTAAAGACAAGTAATTTAAATATTAAATTATTCTCTAATAAGAAGTTGACATAAGCTAGTTAAAGTATTTCACATTTGTTTGCTGTTTTCACAAAACCTTGGTCCCCTTTTGGCTTTGGAATAGCTACTATGAGAAGTAATGAATATTAATCCTTCCATAAGTTTATAGAGAAAATAGGTAACAAATAAGAACCAGGGATGTGGGATCATTTTAAGAAAAATCCCCAAACTTGGGTGCTGTTCATATCATGTTGGGGATTTTTTAGCTTCTTTATTTTTTTTAAGGCAGGGTCTTGCTATACAGCCTAGACTGGCCTTGAACTTCCCCCTACCCCTGTCTCCTGTGTGCTGGGATTACAGGTGTAAAAAAAACTTGGGGAGCTTTTTTAAAGCTTTGCTATAGACTAGTCTGATCAGTTCCTGGTTCCCAGGAGTCTACCCTTTAAAGTTTTCTAATTGTTTTGCAGTTGTCAGATTGGCAGTGAGGAGAACTACTGGGTATTAGTCTGTACATAATATTTCTTTTTTTAAGTTGTTAAAATGTTCGTGTGTCATGCTGTTTTTTTTTTTTTTTTTTTTTAAACTCAGGTTCATCCAGCATCCAAAAAACTTTGGACTAATTGCATCCTACTTGGAAAGGAAGGTAAGGAATGGTTTACATTAAGACTGTTTTAGGTTTGTGATGTTACTGTGGAATTTTTGTGGGTTTATAAGCTTTTAAGCAAAGGGCTTGATACAGAAAAGATTCTCATGTAATTACTACAATTATATAAAATATGTATAAAGTAATAATTTAAATTATACTACATTAGAAATTCTAAGCCCAGAACTGATTTTCATGGTTAATGGCATGATCTTATATTTCCCTAAAAACACATCAATTACAGGGCCTTTTTAAAGTCATTAAATTTCTTATTAAAATGTCAATCTTAATTTCCTCTAATTTTTTCCCATAGTTAACTAACTTTAATGTTTATGAACAAAAGTGTATCTCAAGAGACATTTTGGATATTTACATGAACAGCAGAAAGATAATTTACTTTCCAGTTAGTAAGAAAATGTATGAACATTTTTGATAATTTTTCATAGCTTTAACATAATTTGAATTAAGAGAACTATAACTTTCTGTTAAAATAGTTATATATGTGTTTCTAGAGCCTATATGTGCCTTAAAGTAACTGGCGGTATGTGTTTCTCTTTAACTTATATTTTGGGAATACCAGAAAATTTCCCTGAAAGTATTAAAGATTTTTTTTTTTATTTCATTGGATTTTCAAAAATAAACTTTTTCCTTTCAGAGTGTTCCTGATTGTGTTTTATATTACTATTTAACCAAGAAAAATGAGAATTATAAAGCCCTAGTAAGAAGGAATTATGGAAAACGCAGAGGCAGAAATCAGGTGTGTTTCATTACTGTGTGGAAGATTTTTCAGGGTCAATGAAAATACGAAGACAAAAAAATGTTAAGACAGGAGTCTTGCATTTAATGTATACTTTAGAGATTGATGTTTCTGTTTAAGTAGTATGTTATGACTTGATTATTTTGAAGTCTTCTATTTTGAGTATATTTTAAGTTTCTAGTGTTATAAATTACTTGAAAAGTTTTATACTTTGTTTGAATTATGCATCTCAGTGTCAACAATATTCATGTCTTTAAATGTGAGACCTTTAGTGTCTTACCAAATGTGCCATCTTTAACCAGTTCTTTTGTCTGAGAGGAGGAGCAGGTAGGGTAAGGGAAGGTAATATAAGCTAACAGTAGAATAGCTGAATACTGAACTACCAGGGACCTAATCTTTTTTTAGATTAGATTTGTGGGGTTTAGATAGTTTAATCCTGTAAAAGCACTTTTCCCTGAACAGCAGTTTTCACAAGTATATGTTTTCACAGTTTGAGGTTAGTGGTTTCATTACAGTTTCCCCCCCTAAGTATCCAGTGATCAGCCATCACTTGTGTGCATTACCAGTGGAGCTGCTCTGCTGATGTCTGTTGCTCTTCTTGCCTAGATAGACACCTCAGTGTGTACTTGCATGCATGAGCTCTGATGATTGCTCACTATTACAGCCTTCTTAATCTATTTTGGTTTTCTCGTACAGCCACCCTATCAATGTGGCAGTTTCTTAATCCCTTTCTTCCCTGGGATTCCTAGTCAGCCAATACAGGGTTTTATTTTTTGTTTTGGGATTTTTTTAGGGGGGACTCAATTCTCTCATTCAGAACCACAACCTTTTTATATTTTCTGAGTTATCCTTTCCTACAAAAGACAACCACATATTCTTTGGAGACAGTAATTCTTGGTCAAAATAAGTTTAAGGAGGCCGAATGTAGTGATGCAAGCCTGTAATCCCAGCACTGTGGAGGCTGTCGCCAGGGGGTGTGGGGGGGTCACAAATTCAAAACCAGCCTAAACTAACCTCATTAGGGCAAACCTAATGAGACCTTATCTCAAAAAAAAAAAAAAAAATTCAGTACCTGGGGATATGGCTCAGTGGTAGAATCCTTGGTAACATGCACAAGGCCCTGGGGGTTCCATCCGAAGCACCACCAAAATAAATAAATAAACAGATAAATAAATAAATGCATATAAGAAGTACTTAATGAGTCAACTGTGTGAAATGCTGCTAGCAGGTTGAGTTAGCTGAGACCCCTAAACATGCATTTCAGTTGGTTGGTGAGTTGGCCAAAAATACCATTACACTGAGTTAAAGAAGACTCTTAAAAGGTGGGGAAATGGCAATAGTACAGGCGTACTCTTGTTTGTAAATTCATAATGGGAGTAGCAAGATTGCTTGGTAGGGCTAGTAAGGATCGGAAGGAAAGAGAAAAGGCATGATTGTACTCTGAGAGGAATACTACCATAGAGATGCATAGCAAGAATGATGGTAGAGCTCCATAAAGATGTATTAACTGAAGAGGAGCAAATTGAGTATTGAAGTGAGATAGGAGATACCGGTCCACCAGAGATGGGAGCTTTGCCAGGGCTTTTCTTCCTGCTTCCCCTAGAAAAAGTAGAACTAAGGTCATCTATACTCTTAGCTTGTGATCCTGAGGACTATCGAATGTTTAACTTCACATTTTTAACAGTAGCTTTCTTCTTTTCTTTCTTTCTTTTTTTTTTAAATTTTTTTCTTTTATTCATATGTGCATACAATGTTTGGGTCATTTCTTACCCCTTCCCCCCGCTCCCTCCCTCCCCCCCACCCCCTTGCTACCAGGCAGAAACTATTTTGCCCTTATCTCTAATTTTGTTGAAGAGAGAGTATAAGCAATAATAGGAAGGACCAAAGGTTTTTGCTAGTTGCGATAAGGATAGCTATACAGGGAGTTGACTCGCATTGCTTTCCTGTACATGTGTGTTACCTTCTAAGTTAATTCTTCTCGAACTAACCTTTTCTCTAGTTCCTGATTCCCTTCTCCTATTGGCCTCTGTAGCTTTAAAGTATCTGCATTAGTTTCTCTGCATCGAGGGCAACAAATGCTATCTAGTTTTTTGGGTGTCTTACCTATCCTTATACCTCCCAAGTGTGCTCTTGCTTTATCATGTGATCAAAGTCCAATCTCCTTGTTATGTTTGCTCTTGATCTAATGTCCGCATATGAGGGAGAACATACAATTTTTGGTCTTTTGGGCCAGGCTAACCTCACTCAAAATGATGTTCTTCAGTTCTATCCATTTACTTACGAATGATAAGATTTCATTATTCTTCATGGTGCATAAAATTCCATTGTATATAAATACCACATTTTCTTAATCCATTCGTCAGTGGTGGGGCATCTTGGCTGTTTCCATAACTTGGCTGTTGTGAATAGTGTTGCAATAAACATGGGTGTGCAGGTGCCTTTGGAGTAACCTGTGTCGCAGTCTTTTGGGTATATCCCTAAGAGTGGTATTGCTGGATCATATGGTAGATCTATGTTTAGATTTTTAAGAAGCCTCCAAATTTTTTTCCAGTGTGGTTGTACTAGTTTGCATTCCCACCAGCAGTGTAAAAGGGTTCCTTTTTACCCTCATCCTCACCAACACCTGTTGTTAGTGGTGTTGCTAATGATGGCTATTCTAACAGGGGTGAGGTGAAATCTTAGTATGGTTTTAATCTGCATTTCCTTTATTGCTAGAGATGGTGAGCATTTTTTCATGTGTTTTTTGGCCATTTGAATTTCTTCTTTTGAGAAAGTTCTGTTTAGTTCACTTGCCCATTTCTTTATTGGTTCATTAGTTTTGGGAGAATTTAGTTTTTTAAGTTCCCTGTATGTTCTGGTTATCAGTCCTCTGTCTGATGTGTAGCTGGCAAATATTTTCTCCCACTCTGTGGGTGGTCTCTTCAGTTTAGAGACCATTTCTTTTGTTGAGCAGAAGCTTTTTAGTTTTATGAGGTCCCATTTATCTATGCTATCTCTTAGTTGCTGACCTGCTGGGGTTCCATTGAGAAAGTCCTTGCCTATACCTATTAGTTCTAAAGTATTTCCTACTCTTTCCTGTACCAGCTTTAGAGTTTGTGGTCTGATATTAAGATCCTTGATCCATTTTGAGTTAATATTTGTATAGGGTGATAAACATGGACCTAGTTTCAGTTTTTTGGAGACTACTAACCAGTTTTCCCAGCAGTTTTTGTTGAAGAGGCTGCTATTTCTCCATCGTATATTTTTAGTGCCTTTGTCAAAGATAAGTTGGATATAGTTGTGTGGCTTCATATCCAGGTCCTCTATTCTGTTCCACTGGTCTTCATGTCTGTTTTTGTGCCGGTATCATGCTGTTTTTATTGCTATTGCTTTGTAATATAGTTTGAAGTCAGATATTGTGATACCTCCAGCGTTGTTCTTTTGACTGAGTATTGCCTTGGCTATTCGTGGCCTCTTGTGTTTCCAAATAAATTTAATGGTTGATTTTTCAATCTCTTTAATGAATGTCACTGGGATTTTGATGGGAATTGCATTACATATGTGGATTGCTTTTGGGAGTATAGACATTTTTACTATGTTGATTCTACCTATCCATGAGCATGGGAGATCTCTCCACTTTCTATATTCTTCCTTAGTCTCTTTCTTCAGAAGTTTATAGTTTTCCTTGTAGAGGTCATTCACATCTTTTGTTAAGTTTACACTTAGGTATTTGGAATTGTTTTCATGTATTCTTTCTCAGTTTGTTCATTATTAGTGTATAGAAATGCTAATGATTTTTCTATGTTGATTTTATATCCTGCTACCTTGCTATAGCTGTTGATGGTGTCTAGGAGCTTTTGTGTAGAGTTTTTTGGGTCTTTAAGGTATAGGATCATATTGTCTGCAAATTCACGATTTTCAAATTTAGTAGCTTTATTCTTAATTATAAAATAGTATTTATAACTTTTTTTAACTTTAGAAATTATGTTAGTATTTAGATTTTTCAGTTCTGTTTAAGGGACTGCCTTTGCCAGATTAGTATTCTGTTGTCTGTAACGTAGAGGAGAAAGCTCCAGCAGGTAGGTCTGTGTGAGAGAGCGTCTCTTATTCTAAAAGCCTTTGGCATGCTATGTCACTTCTCTTCTTGGCATACTTGTCCCTGTTAAATTCTAACCCCTCAGTGTTTTCCTGTCATATTCTCGACAATGTTTTATTGTGATAGCATCCTCAGCATTGCCCCCACGTGCATTTGCACCACTGAGATGTGCTATCTACTTCCTCCCCTGGACACAAGCTTTAGGATGCTTGCCCTTAGTAGTGCCAAGTTTGATTCAGTCAGCCCTTGCAGTAGTTTAGTCCTGTCTTTATTAGCTTTTCAATTATTACCTTAAAAGATTTTCCTCCAATTTTACATTTCTCTGGCTGTTTCACTGGGGATTTGGAAGAGGAGAGAGTTAATGATAGACTTACACTACCATCTCAAATCAAAAGACTCTTTCCCTGTTACTTAGTTGACTTGTGTACTTCATTTCATTTATTTGTGTCAAAATGGGTGGAACAGTTTATTTCAGAAATTAGGTGTGTGTTTAAGGGGTATACTATGTAAAACCAAATCCATTGAAGAGATATCAAGCGAGAGGAGAAGCCTTTGGGCCTTTGAGCAGAAGAGTCATTTCAGATTTATGCTGTGACTTGATCACTCTGGATGTTCTGTTGAGAATAGATTGTAAGAAGGCAAGGGAAGAAGCAGGGAAACCACAGTTATGAAGTTATTATAATAACATAATCCCTGTGGCTTAGATGAGGCTTTAGTGGGAAGGTATGGAGAAATGGCCAGTTTCTAGATTTTTTTTCTCCCAGACTGCGAAAAGTATAATTTATTAGAATAGAAAGACACTTGCAAAGTTGAAAGTGGGTCTTCTCAGAAAGGAAGGTCAAGAACAAAGACTACTGTTGAAGTTTTAAGGGCTCGAAGTGTGAAAGTCCTCTAGTATGAGTTTATTGATCTGAAAGTTGTGAATTATGACAGGTCTAAAGAATCATCCTGCACATGCTACCCATGACCACCTAAGAAAAACCAATGGGGAAGAAAAAATTTAAAAATACAGTGAAAATACAGTGATTTGGTAATGGGCAAAAGGTACACCTTAACTGGATTTAGACTAGAACTTATTTTTCACTTGGAACCAGGTGCAGGGGGAAGTATATGATGCATATATTCCTGGGCAAAGTTAATCATGATGAGAATCTGGCCATATCAGGCCTTCTCCTTATCAGTTCCTACCATGCCATCTCCCTACTGGTTATATCAGGGTTTCTTTTATTCTTCTCAGGAGTTTTGCAAGGATGTAGAGCCAAAAGACTTAAGTCTGGAAAAGTTTACTTTGTAGTATATAAACATGCAGGTCATTGAAGGAGAGAAAAGAACAGAACTGTCAGCATGTAGGTATTGAACCAAGTATTTTCCATTTTAGGTTCTCCTTTGCATGTATCCATCCCTCACTTATCATTCCCCTCTCAGGGTTTTTGTTTTGTTTTGTTTGCAGTACTTGGGTTTGAACTCAGGGCTTTGTACTTGCTAGGTCAGGCACCCTACTGCTCTAGCCATGCCTCTAGCCCCAGAGACCCTGAAACATTTTAGGGAATGGGAAGTTGAAATGAGTCTTTGACTGCTTTGTGCTGGTATGGGGCATAGGCCTGCATCAAGAGTTTCTTGCCCTTGCCTTCTGTTGATGGGGACACCTGAGATTCCAGGTCGTGGACAAATCAAGGGTCTCTATAGAATGGCTTATATCCTTTGGAGATTGTAACCAATGATAGTTGTGTTTGAAGAGGAGGAGAAGCCATAAACTTTGTATTGTGAGTAGAGAATGGGTCAGTTTCTAGGGGGGGAGGGGTGTGTTTCAAACAGAGCTGGGAATTGAACCAATGACCTTATGCATACTCTACTACTGGGCTACATAACCAGTCCCTAAAGGTAAAAGCAGCAGATTTTGCTGATAGATTGATTGTGGGGATGAGAGGACAGAAATCATGGGTAGCATCAAATTTGGGCTTTTGGAGTTGCTGTTTATCGTAATCAGTATCATAGAAGTAGGAGCAAGTTTTGGACCTGGCTGACTTTCAAAGACCTACTACATGTCCAGATAGAGTACGTAATTAAGGATAAGTCTGGAGTGTAGGATAAAGATTTGGATTGTAGATGTGGAATTTGCTATAAAGAAAAAAATTCTGAAAAGACTTCATTTTTTTAAAGGAGAATCTAGTTGCAAGATTAAAAATTGTAAAATCTGTCAATCGTCTTGATTTT
Organism: Castor canadensis; assembly: GCF_047511655.1. Classification (NCBI taxonomy): domain Eukaryota; kingdom Metazoa; phylum Chordata; class Mammalia; order Rodentia; family Castoridae; genus Castor; species Castor canadensis. The sequence goes on along the minus strand of NC_133396.1, from coordinate 52,279,269 downwards.
ACACTGAAGGATATAGAGAGCCAACTAATTTGAAAATCACTTTACTGTTCTATTATCCAGTCAATCTCAAATCAAGAGAAATTGTCTCAGGTAATCCCAGAGAAACATTTACCAGAAGTTATGCTTGATCATTTCAATTTAACATCCTACTCATAGAATTAATTTTTATTCAGCAGATGAATGTGAGTATGCTATTGATTGAGAGATTCCAAGTTTGTGAAGTCTGATTTTTTTTTTTTAACCTACTGTTGGTTATAAATAAGATAGCTATTCAGATTTTTGTTAAAATTATGCTCAGGCATGATTACTGGCAGGAATACTAACTCTTCTCTCAAAACTCTATTTGATTCTTCCCCAAGCTATTTTTATAGTTCAGCTTGTTAACATCTTATAGTGAGTATGGTTCTCTATACATTTTATTTTATTATTTTATGCTGGTGCTGGGACTTGCACTTGCTTGCTAAGCAGGCACTATACCTCTCCAGTCATGCCCCCAGCCTTTTTTGCATTAGTTATTTTTCAGGTATGATCTCATGTTTTTGCCAGGGGCCAGCCTCAGACTGTGATTCTTCCACCTATGCTCTTTCACATAACTGGGATCACAGTTGCATGCCATCATGTCCAGTGCATTGGTTGAGATGGCTATTAGAACTTTTTGCCTGGGCTGGCCTGGAATCTTGATCCTCCATATGAGTAGCTAGGACTAAGTGTGAGTCACCACACTTAGCCTGTCTTTGTATTTTAATAAAAGCAGTAGATACTTAATTGGAGATGGAAGCATAAAAGCACTCTCTTTTTTCTTAGTTTTTTTAAGACAGGGTCTCACTGTAGGCCAAGTTGGCATCTAACTCCCTATGTAGTCCTGCCTGGCCTTAAAACTCTTGATCCTCCTGTGTCAGCATCCCCAGTGCTAGGATTACAGGTGTGTACCATGATGCCCAGCTTCAAAAGCCACTTTTAAGGGGTTGCAGAGTGGCTCAGGTGGTAGAGCACCTGCCTAGCAAGCATGATGTCCTGAGTTCAATCTCCAGTACCATCCTCCCTCCAAAAAACAAACAAACAAACAAAAACCCACCACTTTTTAAGTATCATTAGTTAAGATCCAGAATTACAAACAAAATTCCAAGTGGTGATTTGAAGTATATTCTTTTTGTTAGAAGTAAGAATTTGTTCCTTTAGAAAATACTACATTTTCCAATATACACTATCATCTGATAGTCTGTACCTTGTACAGATTGAATTTTTAAGGTGCCTACTACTTACCAGTGGTGTTTAGCAAGTCATTGTCAGAAACCAAATTCTTTATTTCCAAGTGCTTGGTTTCTTTTCACAGAAGTTTGTGTTCTTTCTCGTGCGCACGCAGTTTCCCTTTAGTCAGCATGCTTGTGTTCCCTGAAGGTATTCAGAGACTTAAATTGCTTTTGACCCCCAGATGCTCTGCTGTTAGAGGCTCGGTTTCCACATCTGTGAGAGTGGGAGCAGTAGTGTTTATCTTATGGGCCTTGAGAGTGTGGTGTAAAGCACATAGGGACTGTCTGATAAATGGCAGCTGCAGTTACCTGTATTGACAGAACCATACTGTGCTTTTCCGCTTTCAGTCTTGAGGAAGTTAGTCTAAAATTCATCTGTTTTAAAGACATTAGTTAGTAATATATTTTGATAGGATAGGCATTTCTGTTTATTGCCTGGAGTACATTTTTTTTTTATGTGTGTGTAACTGGTATTTGAACTCAGGGCCTCACACCTGCTAGGCATCACCTGCTAGGTGATGAAGTGATGAAGTACATTTTAAAAGAAAATACTGCATAATAGTAAAGCAATATTGCATTCTTTCTGCCTGTTTTATACTTTCAGCCCACTGTTGTTGTTTGTTCTCAAATTTACTCATGTTTTTTTTCTTGGCAACTTAGTGTCTAGTGAGTGTGAATTCATGTGTTTCTCTATTTTCTAGACTTCAGCATTTTTACAAACATAATAGAATTTATGCCTGAGTGTTAAGAATCCAATTAGATAGTAGTAATGAGTCTTACTTAGTATTAGCTGTTACTTGATCTTGCTGAGAGAATCAAGCTGAAAGTGAGTATCACTGATCATGTTGTAATTTACATACCTTTCACTTTATCATTTCAATTTCATTTTGCTTTATAATATGCTCTTGGATTTGTAGTGAATATCTTGTATTTTGACAGAAATGTGTCACATTACGAGAACCTAACAGAATGAAACTTGTTTTATTTACAATTTTTTTTTTTTTTTGGCAGTACTGGGGTTTGAATTCAGGGTCTCATGCTTGCTAGGGGGTTCCACCAGCCCTGAATTGTTTTATTACTATATTAAAGTTTTGAATTTAAACAGAAGAGAAACCTAAACAAGGGGACTATTGGGATGCCTGTGTTTGTTTAGGGGACTTTTAGAAAGGCTTCCATTTAAAAGCATGAATCTCTTCTGCTGTAGCCAGCCTATGGAAACAGTTGAGTGTTGTAACCTGTAATCTCTATCTTAGACCATGTGGATTGTCACTTCTGTATAGATTTGCCTGAAACGAAAGTAATTCCAGCCACCTTAAAAAAAAAGAAAACCCTGCAAGTAAATCCTAATTCTCTTTAATGTCAGTATCAGCTATTATGATAATTCTTTATGTAAATTGTTTAGAGCTAAGGTCCAGGTTTCTGCTAACTTACTTGCTAGACATAAAACAGGCTTTATCATTGGTATTCGATTTTACTGGCTCGGAGTGACAAATTGATGATACATTTGTATAGGGGTTATGTTATTAGCACTTGAAACAGGTCTGCTAAGTGAAACATTCCCAACTGAAGGACAGACCTACTCGTAGTTGTAAAACATACATTTGTATATCTTCCCTAATAGCTCAGATTTTTTTTTTAATATATTATATACCCAGAAGAAAGTGAACCTTGGCAATTAACCAGGGTGAGGAATTGGGAAGGGCAGTTAAAGTGAGTGAATCATAGTAGTTTAATGGTTTAGCAAGTAGGGGAATGCTGCAGTTGTTCATGGACTAAAAATTCCATAGAATAATAGATTGAAGGTGGATGAGGACTAAACAGGATCAGCAACAATGAGCAGTTGGATGAGTGGGATATGATGGGTTGCAAATGGAAAGAAAACTTGATTTTAGAATCTGAAAAGTTAAGTATTTGACATGTGGGGTAGGTTGTAGAAAAGGCACCGACATATATTTGAAGTCTGAAGAATAATTACAAGGCATAATGAGTCAGGTGATAAAATCATCTGTACCTTTTAGGGAATATTCATGAAATCAGTCTGTAATCTTAAAAGAGAAAAAGTCATCATAGGTAGATTCTGCAATGTGAGAAGGGAAATATGTTTTAAATACCATAATTCAACAGTATTCTGCAAGTGACAGTAGAGACCAAGAAACATGGATTTTTCTTCCTTCACAGATTAGAAGACGTATTGTGAGTTTTCTTTGTGAGAAGTCATTAAGGCTTTTGTTATTTTAAGGAATAAGCCAGGTAAAGGACTTTATGAAGTAAAGGAAATTTTCTTAAATGAGTTCCTTCCATGTTGTATGGTGAAGAAAATAGGTAAGAGAACAGATATATTATTATGAGGCAAGATTGGCAGACTAAATCAGATTGTAAGATTGGGATGGGATGGTAAAATTTTTTCAAATAACCAGATTAAAGGAATTTTATTTTTGCTGTATTCCATATGTAGGCACCTACTGTGGCTAGATCTTCTTCTAGGAGATGAGTAAGATTGGGTCCTGTCCTTGATGAAATAACAAGGTGAACCTGACTGATACTGGTAATCAGATACTAGAGTACCTAGTAATAGTGCTACAAGCTGTGTGGATATGCAGTGCAGAGAAAAAGAGATGGGGCTGGAGTTCCTCTGTGGCAGTCAAGGCTTCACAAAGAGATACAGAACATCTTGAATTGAATCCCAGAGGATATGTAGGCTTTTCCCAGGCAAGGGAGGGCAGAAGGAGTGTTCCAGGCAAAGGCTTGTTCAGGTAACTCCAGTGCAGCACACCTCCAGGAGGGAGGTGTGCTTGGACCAGCAGACTTTGCTGTAAAGATCCATTGGAGGTCTGCCCTCATTAGGTTGTAGAGTCTTGACTTCTGAATTAAATAAGAATAACTTAGTGCAATCCTAATATCACATTTTTCTTTAAGAGTCACAATTTTATCAACGTGAAATCAAAGATAAAAAGACCCATAAATATCCTGCTTTCCATGGTACCTTGGGCTGAGGTTTGCTGCAATGGTTAAGATCTCTTGTGTGTTAGGAGGGCTCCTCATGCTTTTTTGTGTCAGTTCATGGTCTTGCTGATTTGTCTGTAACCTGTTCTCTATCTCTGACTCTAGGTCAGAGTGAGATGAACTGCTGTAGTGAGTATCTTGCAACCTTAGCCGAATGAACTCATCTTAGGATATGGCTGCCCTGTGTCCATAGTTGAGGACGGCTACTTTGAGTTCTTTACATGTTCTGACTTTTTGTGGCATTCGTGTTCATGAATGCCCATTAGCTATTCTCACTGAAGTTTCCATCATGTGTGATTTGGTGCATTTAGAATTCTTGGGCCACATTCCAGTAACATGCTACATTCAAAGAAGGTTTCTATTAAACTTTGTGATGAAAAGGTGAGGAAATAGCTATATGAATATAAAAGGCCATCTGGACAGAAATGGGAATCTATCCAGGAGTGTCATCTATGGTTGGTTTTCCCTTACTGGATGATCAGAATCTTTTCAAGCTGTAAATTTTGGATATTGCAATAATCTTACCAGCTCTAGCAGCTTGGGGGTTTGACTGCCTCTTAGAAGTGTGAGTAATGCCGATGGGTGTCATCTTTAACCATATCCAACAATGATCTTCTTAAATAAAAAACTTGCTATGTTGTCCACATTTGTGAACTGTCTAAGTGGGACAAAGATTTTAAATTTGTAAGTAAAAGCATTTTTAAATAAATAAAAATCTTGCTTTTTTTTTTTTTTTTTAAGATCCGTAATCTGACTTCACAGTCACTTTTTTCATTATTGTTTTCCAGGCTTTGTCCATACACTCATATGTTTATAATTTTAGCTTAGAAATATTTGAGTGTTTTACTTCCTTTCCCTTTACTATATCTTCATTATTTTCCCAAATTCAGTTTTAATAATGACCATAGCTGTCAAATATTCTTTTTTTTTTTTTTTTGGTGGTACTAGGATTTGAACTCAAGGCTTCCTACTTGCAAAACAGGTGCTATACCACTTGAGCCACACCTACAGTCCATTTTGGGTCTGCTTATTTTGGAGATGGGGATCTCATGATCTATTTGCCTGGACTTGTCTTAATTATAGGTGTCAGTTAGTGCCTAACTAAGTATTCCGTTATTAAATGGATGTTCTTCCAAAAGTATAAAAGCATAAAAATGTTCCTTATAACACCATCAATGATGATGAAAAATTGGGAACATATTAAGTATGTAACGTTAATGGGATAGTTAAGAAATTATAGATGGGTCATCAAATTTCAAGGTAAAATTCGAATGCTTGACTGATAGTGGTTGCAGAAAGAGGGCACCAACTTCAGATCACTAAATGGAATTTTAACATTTACATTTCTCTGATAGATCTAAACAATATGAACATTTGTGTGTGCATGCTTAAAACCTTTTTAAACAGTACATAGTGAATACGTTAGAAAAGCAACAGGCTGGTTTTTAATGCATGACCACCAATTACATTGTAAATGATCATTTAAAAATTTGGATAGATACTATAATTTATCATCAGAATTTGGGAAGCTATTTTTGATATCTTTATATTTCATGACGGTTCATTCTAGCAGCAAATCGCCCGTCCCTCACAAGAAGAAAAAGTAGAAGAAAAAGAAGAAGATAAAGCAGAAAAAACAGAAAAAAAAGAAGACGAAAAGAAAGATGAAGAAGAAAAAGATGAGAAAGAGGACTCTAAGTGAGTTAAATAATTAAATAAGTGTTACAGGTTTTTTTTTTTTTTAAATAATGAAACAATCTACTGAAGGCATGAAATATTAGAGAAAATAATCAGTGGAATGTGTGTCTTGACCATTTATCTGTAGTTACTTGATCTGATTAAGCAATGGAATATTCTAGTCAATTAAGCTTTTGGTTTAATGGACTTATTTGCCAGACATAAATTACTACTTTCAGAAGGGATAGGCTACAGTAGTATGTACTTATCACCAAGGTGTATTGGATATTATTTAATCTTTGATTTGAAAGTTTCCTCAGACTCTTTGAGTATCCAGCTAGGGTAACATTAGATAGTATAAAAATCTGAGAAATTAATAATTTTCATTTTATATAATATACTCCATGTTTATTGACTTTATCATATAAAACAGAATTCCTGATTTGTTTTTGCTGTTCCTCGTTTTAAAGGTACTTTGGGGGCTGAGGAAGTGGCTCCAGAGGTAGTGTTGCTAGGCTCTGAGTTCAAATTCCAGTGCCACCACAAATAAAGTTCTTGTTCATTAGGAAAGAAATCAAAATATTAGGAAAATTTAACCTATCATTTTAAAACTCAGTGATAGCTACTGTTGCGTGTTTTTCTGGGGTGAGGGTGAGTTGTTTTATTACTCACCTCCCCCAGCCCAGGGATTAGCTTTACAATTTACATAGAATAAAATCCAGCAATTTTAGTTGTATACATTACTGTATTTGAACAAGTGTATGCACCTGTGTGTGACTGTTACCACAGTTGTGATGCCCAATGTTTGCATCACCCCAAAATGGCCCTATAGATTTTCTTGAAATCAGTTTCTTTGCTCCCATTCTCAGCCTATATTAGACACTTTTGCCTGCGCTAGAAGTATGTATAAATGGAGTCATACAGTACTGTCTTAGTCATCTTCTTTCATTATAAAAAATACCAGAGATACTCACCTTATATAGAGAAAAGGTTTCTTTTGGCTCACAATTTTGGCAGCTTCTGTCCATGGTTGGTTAGCTCTGTTGCTTTGGGCCTATAGAAAGGTGGAATCACATGATGAAGCCAGGCCCTTTGTATCATGGCCATGAAGTAGAGAGGGAGAGACACCAGTGTACCAATGATCCCTCTCAAGAGCAGCCCCCGTGACTTGAAAACCTCCCACTAGGCTCCAATTCCCAAAGGCTTCACTACCTGCCAGAAGTGCCACCATAGGGACTAAAACTTTATTTAACACATGGACCTTTGGGGGATGTTGAAGATCCCAGCTGTAGTGAGTATTTATTCTGTGTGGCTTCTTTTACTTAACGGAAATGCCTTTGGGATTTACCTAGATCATTGCATGATCAGTAGTTTCTGCCTTTTTAGTATTTATTGTGTTATGTCTATAGTCTTCTTAGAAATTTACTTAAAGTTTACCTAGTTTTATGGCAACTAAAGCTACGTAAGTCACTTGACATGGCTTTAAGAGTCAGATATTCATGCTTTTCTAATTTTGTGTCTTAGGAAGATATCTGTAAAGGAATTTTAAAAATTTACTAGTTTAGGTCAAACATTTATTATACCACATAGGCAGTGGTTCTACTCTTATGGAACTGCCACCTATTTTTTTTTTATCCCCCCCCTCCTTTTTTCTTGAAACTGCCATTTTACTTTTTTTTTTAAGCCTCTTAAATTATTTAACAACAATTCATTTATTATCTGTGGGAGTTTGATCTTGGAGATTGCAAAAATACATAAGATGTGTATTGTTTTAGGTAGTTTATGGCCTAGTAATAGAAAAGTAGGCAAGGCCCAACAATGTTCTTAAAAAAGAAAAAAGCAATTGGCTTGCTGGCTCACAACTGCAATCCCAACTACTTTGGAGGCAAAGATAGGAGGATCGTGGTTCAAAGGTAGCCCAGGAAAACAGTTAGACCCTATCTCCCTATGGAGTTGTACATAAGAGGATCACAGAAAGTGCAAGACACTATCTGAAAAATAATTATAGTACAAAGGGCTGAGGACATCATTCAAGTGACAGAAGTCTTGAGTTCAAATGCCAGTAGAGGAAGGAAGGGAGGAAGAAAGGGAATAAAGAAAATAGAAATGAGTAGAACCAGTGATGTGTGTTGGAAGATTGAGAAGTAAGTGGTCAAGGTTACTGCTGTGTAGATGGTTGGGAGGATTTTATATAACAGCTTGTGGTTAATATGCTAGAGTGAAGGGAACAGCATGGATTGGTATGCTGCATTAGAATTGGCAGGTAGGGTCAGAGGTGCAAGTCAGCAGTTAGGGCCACTTGCTGAGCATTCCTGAAGCCCTGGGTTCGATTCCTCCATCAAAAACCAAAATGAAAGAGCACTCTGTTCATTTCAGAGGCTATGACTTGTGACCCTGTAGACTGAATGAGCCTGTATAGGCAAGAATTCCTGGTTTATGTGACCTTTTGGGTCCCTTGCCTTTGAAATCTGGCTGGGCCAGTTGGTAAAGTCTAGAATTGGCAGGTAGTTATTTCCTTAGACTGCAACATAGTATACCTGAAGAAGAGAAGTGGAAGACAGATTGGGATTACAGTATATAGAACCTTAATGAAAGGTAGAATGTTAGACTTCATTCAGGAGGCTGTGTAGGTCTGTTTGGGAATAGATAGGTAGGGAGGAGAATGTGTCTAGTGGAGTACTGCTGTCCTGCCAGTATTGACCCATTACCAATGTAAAATGAATAGATTAGAGATGTAAGAATCAGGGACCTGATTGGGATAACTGTGGTATTAAATAAGAACAACGGTAGCAGAAATAGACCTGGTGGAATTAATTACTGGGAGAAACACTAACAAAATCTTGGCATTAGATGCATGTAGAAAGTAAAAGAAAAGAAGAAAGCTACAGATGATGTTAGATTTGTAAACCTGAGTGATGGTGTACATGTGGGGCTGTTAAATGATTGGAGAATGAGGCAGAGGAAGAAGCAGAGTGACAAGAGTGAGCATGTTTTTAGATGCATTGAGTTTTTATTGATAGGAAATTCAGGTGGCTGTTCCAGCAGGCAGTTGAGAAGATAAGTCTGGATCTTCAGAGATAAAGTATGAGTCCAAAGATAGAATCAGAGCCATTCAAGTAGAATTGATGTGAATGGGTAACCTCACAGAGAGTCAAGACACTTGGGAAAGCCAGAGGAAATACCTCTATGAAAAGACAGAAGGAGAAAGGCACTCCCCAGAAGGAGAGCCAGAATAATAGGATATTTCAAAGATAAGCTGAAAAGGATATAAAAAGAAGCATTGTCCACAGTGTCAGTTGTAGCAGAAAGATTAATGAGGAAAGAGCTGAGAAAAGGTCATTGGAATTTTCAGTTTGTAAGTTATTAATGACTTCAAAACATCATTAACAGGAAGCTATAGAATAGAAACTGGTTGATAAGAGAGTAAAGAAGTGACGGGAAAGCGACAGCTTTAATTTAGGACTAAAGGGAAAAGAATCATTCTTAAAGCATTTACTTTTGGGAAAATGTATAACTTGATAAATCACAACAGGTATTTATTTTAATGTAGATAAAATAAGAAAATAATCAACATCTTCCATTAAGCAAGAAGTATCATATTCCTAAATGTAACAACCTTGAGAGATAAAGTAGTACAGAGAATGGTCTTCTAGTATTTCTTACGATAATGTTGCTGTTAATAGGAGCTAACATTTATTAAGTTTTTCCTAAGTGCCTGAGACCATAATAACCACTTTATAGCCTGAGAGAAGTTTAGCCTTAATAATAGCAAACATATATGATGTTTACTGTGTTCCAGGCATGATTCTAGGCACTTTATATTAATTAACTCCCTTAATCCTCACAACTGGTCTATGAAATAATCTATCACTGTCCTCATTTTACAGATGAGGGAACTGAGGCTCATGGAAGTGAGGCAGTTTAGCCAAGGTCATCACATCGATATTAAATCACAGAGCTTTGGTAACAATCTCAAGCACTCTGGCTCCAGAGGCCGTTCTCCTGATCATGAATCCATGCTACCTTATTTGCACATCATCAGTGTTGGAGGTGGTTCAGAATATTAAGACTGGTCTAATAAAATAGTATTGTGGATTGATATTACAGAATAGGCATCTATCATGAATATTTTCTGTTTCAACTTTTTCATTTCACAGATAAAACAACTTAGTGCCAAGGCAAAAACCCAGGCCCGCTTGCCTTTTGGTGTAGTCCACTGCCTATGGCGTCTTCTGTTTTCATTCATTATTTCCTCATGAATATTTGAAATGTGTTTAAACCATTGAAACATGATAAAGGCCTTGTGAAGTATCTTAATTTGACCCAGTCAGAGCTCTTCAAAATTACTTGAGATAATTTTTCATAATTTTTTAAGGTAACTAAGATCTTAAGTAGATTTATTTATTTTCTATATAAAGAATATATAAAACTGAAATCTTTGGTAAATGTATACTTTTAAATCACACAAGTTCTTATTTGCATTTGTTTCTAGAGACAATACCAAGGAAAAGGATAAGAATGAAGGTATAACAGAAGAAACTGAAGAGAGAGAGCAGGCCACGCCCCGGGGGCGAAAGACTGCCAACAGCCAAGGCCGCAGAAAGGGTCGAATAACCAGGTCCATGACAAACGAAGCTGCAGCTGCTAGTGCTGCGGCTGCAGCAGCCACTGAAGAGCCACCACCACCTCTGCCACCACCACCAGAACCCAGTGAGTGGAAGGGATTGGGATGAGCAGGGTATAATTTTGTTTGAGATTCTATTTCAGTGCTATGGTATGGCAGGCATGGCTAATACTGATAACCTAGATATAATCTTGATGCCTGGTAATGGGGATTGGAAATCAGGGCCTCATGCTCACTGAGCAGATGCTGTACCACTTGAGGCACACCCTCACCCTTTCTGCTTTATTTCCTCCTCATCCTCCATAGGGCCTGGCTTTTTGGCTGGGGCTGGCATTGGACTGAGATTCTTCTACCGGTGCCTCCCCTGCAGCTGGGATTACAGATGTGAGCCACCACCCAGGCGAAAAGTCTAGTTTTTAAGCTTTAAAGTCAAAGTCTTTTGAAAAACAACCTCAGGTATAATGTTGTTACCCTAAAACACTTGTTTTCCTTTTTTTGCTTAGGTATAGGCCTAGTGTGCATACCATTTTGTTTTCTGATGTCTTTGCTTAGTATATGTCATAAACATTTTCTAATTTCTAAGTAACTTTCATTTTTATTTTTTAAATGCCTGTACAGTGTTGACATTTTGTTTCTGAGGAAATATTTAACTATTTCCCTACTGTTGAATGATTACGCTCTCTTCTTCTACCTTTTAAACCAAAGTAAATGTAAAATAGTATTTATGCCCATAACATTTTCTTTCTGTTAAATTATTTTTCATAGAAATAAGTAGTAGGCCTAAGGATATAACTATGTTTCTCTCTTACAAAATATTATACTATTAGTCTATAAAATCATATGATAAAGTGCCACCACTGGTGGCTCAGTGGTACAAATTTTACCATAATATGAAGTAGGAAGAGTGTACACATTCCAGCAATGACAGGAATGATGTAGGTGAACCAAGTAGACAGAAGGATGAAAGATAGTCTGGCAGCAGATCATGACGGGCCTTGTTGAAGTATATCTTGCTTTGGTTACAAAGGAGGGAGCCTGCAATGTTTAAATGAAGAAGTGCTGTGGTTAGATTTATGTTTTAGAAAGATAACTCTGGTAGCAATTGTGGAGGTCATGTTGGACAGGCTAGGGGCTGGAGGCAGAGGGACCATCCAGAAGGACATTGTGTATGGGGAGGGGATGAATTCAAGACTTGAAAGTTGACAAAGAGAATTCCAAAATCAGTCAGAGGAGTTTGTTAATTCAAGTGACTGGGTGGATGTGGTACTTCAATAGAGAAAGAGATATGACATGAGTTCATTTCAGGCCTGATATTTTCAGATTTTTTTCTAATGCAAAAGAGTAAGTGTTCAGTGCATTATCCATCTGTGCCTATTGATTGTTGTCAGTCATTGAAGGATGAACAAAAGGAGTTAAGATGAGATGAGGGTTCAGAGGAGAGGAGACTGTGCCTGGCCAGGAAGGAAGAGCTTGTCTCTTCCTTTGACATCGAAGGAAAGGAAGGGTTGTGGTCTATAAAGCAGAAAGACAGTAGGTGAGATGGGACTTTCTCAAAATTATACTAATGGTGTTCAAATATACAAAGATGGAACATTTGGAAATACTCAGAAACATTTTGAAAAGATCATGACATGAACTTTTCTGCCTTGTTGGTGGGGGAGAGGCCGATACCATCCAATTTCCACAGTGTTTTTTACCAAATACTTTCAGTAGACTTTTACATCAGCTAAACATAGTTTGTCTGAATGAAGGATTTAACCTTTTCTCTGCCTGGCTAGATTTTCTCTTTTTATTTCAGTTTCTGCAGAGCCTGTGGAGACCTCTCGATGGACAGAAGAAGAAATGGAAGTTGCTAAAAAAGGTAAACTATAGTAGTTCAGACTTCTCAGGGTTTTTAAAGAGCAGTTAGTTATGAGTGAGGAATAGACTTTTTTTTAGCAGGACTGGGGTTTGAATTCAGGGCCTTATGCATTCTAGGCAGGCACTCTACCACTTGAACCACTCTTCCAGCCCCAGAACAAATTTTTTTGGTTATAAAAAAAAAATGGTCTTCCACAAAGGTCAGTAGAATTTTTGGGGGAGAGGGTACTGGGGTTTAAACTCAGGACCTTGCACTTACTATGCAGGTGCTCACCTGAGCCATCCCCTTATTCCAGGTAAGAAGAATTTTGAAGCAAATTTAAGAGTTCTTTTTAATGGTGTAAGTACCCACAGAGTGCCAAAGAAGTCCATATTTGAGGGATTAAAGAGTTGAGAGTCTCTTCACAGTGTTTTGTTGGTGGTGGTGGTTTTTTTTTTTTTTTTTTTGGATTATCATTAGAGAACAAGTAGCCATTTTCACTTTCCCATAATAGTTGTGATTTATATGTTATTGACATAATTTTAGAACAAATTTTGAATATGAAGTCTGCATTTCTTTTCATGTTACATGGAATAGAGTGGTGGCTTCTTTCTCAGTTTGCATTTGGTTAAGTCTTACTGTGTTTCAGAGCTGTGACCATGTCTTGTGGCCAAAGGTATGATTTCTGTGTCTGCTGCTTTCACGGCAATGTGGTTTTCACTGCGCTCCAGAGCTTTATGGACTTTGTGTTTGCCCACCTTTGCTTATTAGTATAGTTTGAAATTGAACTAAAATTTCAAATACGATAAACAATTGGTGGTTAATTTTAAGAAAGATTCATTCTTGGTTAAATATTTACCTTGAAGTTCTGAAGAGAAATGGTTATCTTTAGCTCGATCTTTTGGCTGTAGGTTTCAGATTTATTTTCTATTTAACATGTAATGAATCATACATCTCAGAATCATAATAAGACAACTTTGCCAGAAATAAAGCAGTTTAATAAAGTGTTGTTTTTAAAGCATTTTCTGGCAAATGCTAAATTTCTATAATTTTTAAGAAGGTTCACATACATTCTGATCCCACTGTCAAAATGTCATGATTGAATAAGTGGATACTACCTATATCATAAAATGATCTTTTTTTAGGCAGATGTTCCTATGTGTAATTGTTTATAACTCTTTTCTATTCATATACCTGGCAAAACTTGATAGTGACCTTGTAATTTTCATTATTAAGGAAGCTACTTACATAACCGTGAAAAATTAATGCTTGCCTATACATTGTTAAATTTGTATGAAGAATTAAAGACTGTATCTAAGATACGTCTTTGTACAGTTCTCTACATATATTTATATACACTTACATACTCATTCTTTGCATGTATATATGTGTGTTTGCATATTTGTATTGTTTGATCAGCGAAGTATAAGATTTTGTGATGCCTTATATTAAAACAGGATTTTAAAATTTAATGTAATTTAATTTTTTTTGCAGTACTGGGATTTAAACTCAGCGCTTCGTACTTGCTAGGCAGGCACTCTGTCACTTGAGCCATGTCTCCGGCCCTTTTGCTCAGATTATTTTTAAGATAGGTTCTCACTTTTGCCCAGGCAAGCCTGGACTATGCCCCTCCTATTTTACGCTTCCTGCAGTAGCCTGAAATGACAGGCACATGCCATTATGCCTGGCTCTTTCCTTTGAGATTCGGTCTCGTGAACTTCTTTGCATGGGCTGGCCTGGAACATGATCTTTTCAATCTCAGCCTCCTGCATAGCTGAGATGACAGGTGTGTTCTACCATACCTTGCTGTTGATTGAGATGGGGTCTCTCAAACTTTTTGCCTGGGCTGGCTTACAACTTCAATCCTCCTGATCTCAGTATTCTAAAATAGGATTTTATTTTTTTAAACTTGTTAATTTTTTTGATGGAATTGTTTGGAAATTGTCTGACATCAGATGCTGAGTCAAGTTTCATAAAAATGAGGTTTAATCATTGTATTTGACAGTTCTTTTGCTAATATCTTTCTCCAAGGATTCGCAAGCATTTGGGCTTATAATACGGATCTAATGTTGTTCTGAGATGCATAGCAAGGATAAGCCTTACCCTTCCACTAATGAGTATGTTATATATTTTGGGAGAAGAATACAGAGATATAAGTGTGCTTTGTGTTAGTAAGTATTTTAATAAATATTGCAGCATATTAATGAGAAATTGAGAAATCGAATGTGTGAATCATTAACACATTTAGTGTTAATGATTGTGACTGCAATGATCAAGGTGAAATATTATTTCTCATGCTTCCTTAATCAGGTGACTCTTCAATTAATACTTGATTTGCTTTTAAAATACAGGCCTGGTAGAACATGGTCGTAACTGGGCAGCAATTGCCAAAATGGTGGGAACTAAAAGTGAAGCACAGTGTAAAAACTTCTATTTTAACTATAAGAGGCGACACAATCTTGACAACCTCTTGCAACAACATAAGCAGAAAGTGAGTATATCAGAAGTGGTGAGTTGTTAAACTTAGGTTTTTGGGGTTTTTTTTGTGGTGGTACTAAGGTTTGAATTCAGGGCTTCATGCTTGTTAGACAATGCACTTTATCACGAGCCATGCCTCCAGCTACCCCAGGCTTGCCTTGAACTTGAGATCCTTCTGCCTCAGCCTGCCCAGAGATTGTTTTTATTTATGTACTTACCTATAAAAAAAAAAAAAGAGTTTCTTGTACAGGTGGACTAGTTCCCCTTTTACTGCCCAAGGAATGAAGCTTCTGTTTGTAGTAATAGTAATTTAGTACTTTTTAATTACTGTAATCCAGATTTAAAAAACATAAGCACTTGGAATTTTAATTGAAAACTTTAGGTGGAATTCTATTGATCATGTTGATTTGATATTAATATATTAAGCACATTTTTTCCACTTGGGAAACTGAGGCAGGAAGTTTGTGAGGTTGAGGCCCACCTGGGCTACATACCAAAGCTCTGTCTCAGGAAAAAAGTAAAACAACAAGAAACACATTTTTTCAGAAGCAAGGATTCTGTTGAATAAAAAAACAGACTTTTGAAAATAATTTAACAAGGAAGTTCCAGTGTAGTGGTTCTTAAAGTTCATAGAGCTTTTTGAGAGTTCTGTGAAAACTGTCTTCATAAAAATACTAAGCTGTTACTTACTTTTATCCACTGTATTAACATTTGCATTGATGCTGTCAAAGTGGTGTTGTGTAAAAGTGCTGGTGCCCTGCGCCAGTCATAGCAGGGCACCACATGTATTGGGACTCATCTGTTAGCATTTATAGGATTAAAAAAATTTTTTTGTGCCAGTGTCACGGCTTAAGGTGTGCATAAGGCCACCATGATCAATTAATAAATAAAATGTGAGTTTCATTTAAGAATGCCCTTGATAAGGCAATAAAAAATATTAAATGTTTACCCTTGAGTACATGTCTTTTTAGTACCGGGTGTAATGCAGTTGAAGAAACTCTTCTGTTCATTCTCTCCAGGAAAAGTACTTTTGCAACTGTTTGATTTTTAAGCTGAAATAGACTCCCTTTTTTCATGCAATATCATTTTTAATTGAAAGAATGTCAAGTTAGGGTTTTTCAGAGTTTAATATTTGACTGGCTTTTTTTTCAGAACTGGGGTTTGAATTCAGGGCCTCCTGCTTGCTAGGCGGGTGCTCTACCACTTTAGCCATGTCCGATCCTTTTCTGCTTTTGTTATTTTTCAGGTAGGTCTTACATCTCCTACTTAAGCTTCCTCAGTAGCTAGGATGACAGCATCTTACCACGCTCAGCCTTTTCCTTGAGATGGGGGTTTTCACTGCTTTCTCAGGTTGGCTTCAAACTACCATCCTCTCAATCTCTGCCTCCTGAGTTGCAGGGATTATAGGCATGAGCCACTGTGCCTGGCTCACAGTTTTTTGTTTTTTGTTTTTTTGACAGTAAGCAAACCTGTTGTTCAAAGAAAGCTCCATTTCTTTTTGGTGAGGTTCGACTCAGTGCCTCTCAAAGTTTCTGATATTTCTTGTCACTTTTAAATTCTTTGCAGAAATAAAAATTTTGAAAAATATGTATCCATCACTATGTGGTCTTAGTTTTCTAATATTATAACAAATATCTGGGATAATAAAATTATAAAGAGGAAAGATTTATTGTGGCTCACAGTTTTTCTGTTTCAGTCAGTGGATTGGGTTGGTTCCATTGCTTTTGGGCCTGCCCTATATATCATGGCAGGAGTGGTAGAGGACAAAGCCTATTTACCTGCTCACTGGTAGCCTGAAGGAGAAAAATGGCCCAGGGTCCCAGTATCATCTTTGAGGTCACAGTCCCAATGAACTAGGCTCCTCCTTTTATAGGTTCCAGAGCCATGAGCTGAAGACCAAGCTTTTAACACATGGGCCTTTGGGATCATTCTGTTTAATAGCACAGTGCCTTTTTTTTTTTTTTTTTCATTTTTCTTTTATTATTCATATGTGCATACAAGGCTTGGTTTATTTCTCCCCCCTGCCCCCACCCCCTCCCTTACCACCCACTCCACCCCCTCCCGCTCCCCCCCTCAATACCCAGCAGAAACTATTTTGCCCTTATCTCTAATTTTGTTGTAGAGAGAGTATAAGCAATAATAGGAAGGAACAAGGGGTTTTGCTGGTTGAGATAAGGATAGCTATACAGGGCATTGACTAGCACAGTGCCTTGAGCTTAACGCCTTCTCATTACAGGCTTTTCTGATGAGATCAATGATAATAATAGCAAATAAAATGATTTAGTATTATATAATGAAAGGTATCCAAATTAGGAAAAATTTGTGTAACTCTTTTGAGGAGCTAGTCGGAGGGTACTGAAGTTCTAATCTAGAGCCTCATGCATACTAGGTAAGCATTCTACCACCCCACTACCTCTAGCCCCTCAGTATTTTTGCCTCTCTTCCCTCCCCTCTCTTCCCTCCCTCTCTTCCCCTCCCCTCCATTAATAGTAAAAGAAATTTAGTAGTAACACTGATAAGGAGTTGTTGCCTTTAGAACTGCATGAAGAGTTATGCAGTCAGTGCTAGTGAAGGAAGTTTATTACAGCATTACTAATACCTAAAGTTGAAAATTTCCTAAATGCCTTAAAGTAGAATTTTAATTATATTGGTAGAAATCTTTCTATGGAACTCTTATAAAAATAATTTTGTAGAATTTATGACATCGGGATATGTTTACTTCATAGCTACCTTAGGCTTAAAAACGTAGGATATATTTCTATATAGGGCTGTCAGGATGTATTTACATGCACATACAGAGACATACATACGTGTATGCATCTAAAGGAAAACATACCAGTGCTCTTACAATCTCTAGCTGTTGAAATTTTCATAAGAAAGATACATTATCTGCAGTAGGGGAGGAGCATGTAGATTTGCTGTTGGAATATAACTTTTACGTGTGTGTGTTACTGAAGTTTGAACTCAGGGCCTGGGGCTTGCTGATCAGGTTCTCAACCACTTGAGCTTCACCTTGCAGCCCTTTATGCTTTAGTTATTTTTCAGATAACAATGTACATAATTTTCCTCAGCCAGCCTGGGACTTCGATCCTCCTACCTATACATCCTGCATTGCTGGGATTACAGTTGTGTACCATCATGGCTAGATTGTTTCTTGAGATAGTATCTTGCTAACTTTTGCATGGGTTGGCCTAAACTCAAGATCCTCCCATTTTCTACCTCCCAAGTAGCTGGGATTACAGGTATGCATGACCACATCCAGCTCTAGATACAACTTTTGATGGGTTTTATTAAAGTGATCTATCTAAACAAAAGCCAGTTAGTGGTTGCCAGAGATTTCTGCCAGCACATTAACCAGAACTATTGTCAAACACACAGCCTTCTTGTCTGGTATGTGTGTCTGTCAGCGTGATATGTTTTTAAGAAATGGAATTTGATTTTTTTCCTTTTATTTTAAATCATAAATAATTTAATATTGTGTACTCTTTTAGACTTCACGAAAACCTCGTGAAGAGAGAGATGTATCTCAGTGTGAAAGTGTGGCTTCCACTGTTTCTGCTCAGGAAGATGAAGATATTGAAGCCTCCAATGAAGAAGAAAATCCAGAAGATAGTGAAGGTATCTTAAATTCACTCGAGACTTCTGCTATCCCAAATGTGAAATTTTTTGTTTACTCACTTGATTATATAGGAATTGCTTCATGGAGAAAATAATGTATCAGTATTTTCATGGCATAGACTTTAAACTTGAACATAATGTATTTATTCATTTGATTAGCAAGTATTTATTTATGTGGTACTTAACATGTTCCAGGCACTACACAACTAGAAGAACTTAACCGTGACAGTTCTACTTCCAACCCTTATGTACCATCATCAGTATTGCTGAATTTACCTACTCAGTCATCATCATTATATTTAGTGCCTTGAGATTGACTTAGTTCATATTTTTACACTTTACATATATCATATTTCTCTTTAAATGTAACACAAATTAAAGACCCTAGAAGCTCTAGTAGGAAAGTATCAACCCAAGTTATGGAAAAAATAAAATCCCCTTAGTTATTCAAGCAAATAAGTGACAACTTCCTGAAAAACTAAACATTTTGAGTGTTAGCCACTTAAAAAAAAAAAGCAGTAATAATTTATTTCAGTTTACGTTACTTTAACGTTTTTGTGGATTTCTTTTGTGAAATGACTTTCTGATACAAGGATTCTCATAATGATTTCAGTAGCTCTTTATTATATATTAAACACCTTCAGTTTTGTAAATACTCATCTCATTTGCTTTTTGTTTTATTTTAAGTTTGAATTACCAGAGTTTAAACCATGTGATATAATTAGAGCAGGTTTTTTTTTTCTTTAAAGACAAAATCTTGCTATGTAATCCAGGCTGACCTCAAACTTGTCGTCCTTCTGCTTCTGCATCTCCAGTGCCATCATGCCTAGTTAGAGCTGTTTATCCTTTGTAGAATTTTATATAAGCTTAGGAAGCTTTATACCCTTTCGTTTTGGCAGTGTTAGATTTTACTTACTTACCTACTTTATTGATTGATTGATTGATTGGATCTCCCTATATTATAGTTTAGGCTGGCCTGGAATTCATTGTGTAGACGAGACTGACCTTAACTTGTGATCCTCTTGTCTCAGCCTCCCAAGTGCTAGGATTATAGGTGTGCACTACCGTGCCTAGGTTTTATTATTTTTTTTCTACAGGTTATTATTGTCTTTTCTTGAAATGGATTTTGTTTTAAATAATAAATAAACTTTTTTCTATGAGGTTCTTTTGGAAAATGAGGTAATTGACATAAATATACAGAGAATACTGAAGCAAGGTCATCCTTGAAAGTGTGTACTGTAAACAATGGATTGCAGTTTATGGTGCTTCCAAAGGTCATCAGAAATTGTTTATTTTATCAGGCTTATTTATGGTAGCTAGTATTCCCTGAGGTTGTAAATGTAAATAAAACCTGTACAGCATTCCCCCTTACCCATGGTTTTAGTTATCTGCAGTCACAGTTATCCAAAAATATTAAATGGAACTTTTAATATTCTGAGAGAGAGACCATAGTCACATCACTTTTGTTCTAGTGTATTGTTGTTACTGTTCTATTGTGTTATTAGTTATTGTTAATCTCTGCAGTACCTAATTTGTAAATTAAACTTTAATATAGGTATGAATGTATAGAAACAAATGTAGTACATATAAGGTTCAGTGTCATCTGTGGTTCGAGCATCTACTGGGGGGTTTTGGATTGGATTCCCCATGAGTAAGAAGGGACAGTAGTATTAGTCTTCTTGGGCAGCCATAATAGAATACTATACACTGGGCAGTTTAAACTATGGAAAATTGTTTTCACAGTTCTGAAGACTGGAAGTCCAAGAAGAAGTGGCAGAGTTACTTTCTTTTGAGTACCCTCATATCAGCTAGCTATAAGCTACAAGCTAGCTGATACCTCACTTTGTCCTCCCATTGCCTTTCCTTTGTGTGTGCACATTCCTGGTGTGTGTGTCTTTGTCTTCAGCAGTGGCCTTGCTGGATTAGAACCCCACCCTTATGACCTCATTTATCCTGTTACCTCCTTTATGGTCATTATCTCCAAATGCAGTCACATATAGTGTAGGGCTTCAACATTTCAGTTTGTGGAAAGGAGACACAGTTCAGGCCATCAGAAAACCCAAGCATATTATCATAAATTTGTTAATTTCAGGGCAACATCCACAAAAATCTGTTCATGGATGGGCCAGCAGATTCTTAAAAAACAACTACCAAAACTTGACTTTTTCCCTTCTACTTTCTTCCTGATATCTTACAGTGAACCTTTTTTAAAACTATTAAGATAATGTGTCCATCTGGTCTGGTGGAGAGTGGCATGGTCACATCCCATGCAATAATGCATAAAGTTATTCTGTGACATCTAGTATAATGTTCTAAAAGGAAGTGAATTGCCAGTAGAACTCTTTTCATTTCTTTTTGGTTTAGCTTCGTTTGTAAAGTGCCATAGAAAAGAATGTAAATGCAGTACATGCCTGGTGATGTTATCCCTATTGCCAATCCTAATGAGATACTGCAGATGCACTTTTATTGTGTGGCAAGGCTCTTTCCAGTGGGAGAGTGAAGGTGACTGCTGAGGGGAGAATTACTGTGTCTGTCTGTCTTCCTAAAACACATTTGACTGTCTCAGTATCTCTCCAGTATTAGAAGATTTAAATCAGGAAGGTTGAAACTTCACCAAAATTTGGACTTGCTCTTGTTCTCTTATTCTAAATCATTCTTTAAAGTTTTATTTATTTTAATTAAGACAGTGCTTATAGCCAGTGATACCATCTGGTGTGCAATTACTTTTATGTCTTTTAGGATAAATGACTTTGTCATTTGGCCTCTGGTAGAGCTTTCCATCACCATATAAAGAGAAATGAAGGTTAAGTCAGGTTTTTTGTTAGTTTTTCATCATTTTGATCTTTCACTGATTTTGCCACTATATATTAAGACATTATTACATGTGAGGTACTACTGTTCTGAATTTTGTCCGTCTTTTGTTTTTGCTTTTGAGATGTGAATGTTCATCGGAATTTCAGGCTCATGCCCCTAACTACCTGCTTAATATTTTTACTTGAATACCTATGAGTCTGCGCAAAATTAACATTCAAAGCGGACTCTTGTTTCCTCACTACCCTGTGTTGCTTTTTCCTCCAGTCTTTCCCTATGTCAGTAAAAAAAATTTTTTTTGTCTCTTTGTTTATTTTTTTTGGCAGCACTGGGGTTTGAACTCAGGGCCTCACACTTGCTAGGCAAGCACTTCATCTATCACTTGAGCCACTCCACTAGGCCTATGTCAATACTTTCCTAATTTTTTCTCATATGGTTCATCATGTCACTTTTTCTTTGGATATACTCTTCAGAATTGGATCCCTTTTCCCTGTCTCCATAGCTGCCACTCTTGGTTCTGCACTGCTGGCCTCTCCAGAGTCTCTTTGGTCTTCTTTCTTCTTTTGGCGCCATTCTATTATTTTTTTTTCCTTTCATGCAGTAGCCAGATTACTCCTTGGAAAATGTAAATCCAATCATATTTATTCTCCACTCCAAATCATGTAATGCTCTCCCATTTCATCAAGAGTGAAAGCTAGGACTGGAGGGATGGCTCGAGCAGTAGATTGCCTGCTTTGCAAGCTTGAGGCGAGCGTAAAGCCAACCCTTCAGTTTGCTCCCTCTGCCTCAACCAAGCTATCCTCTTTGCTATTCCCAAGCAAAACATTCTGTCAGGGGCCTTGGCATCTTCTGTTCTCTCAACTTGGCACACTCTTCCCCACAGTATGCCCAGGGCTTACTCTCTTCCTTCTTTTAGGTCTCTGTTCAGATGTCATTTGCCATTTATAATCTTTCCTTACCACTGCTTCTTCAGTTCTGTTAGTCATTGTACCTGTTGCCATCTGATACATTAAATGTTTATTGTTCCTTATTTCACATTAGAGTGTGGGCTCCATGAAAGCACATAATTTGATTTCTCTCACTGCTGTGTCTCCAGAATCTCAGACAGCTGCACAGAGTAGACATTTTACACACATTTGAGTGAATGAAAAATGGATTCATTGAGTTTTTAAATAGTCTGAAAATCATATAAAGAAAACAAAAAGAAAAAATACTGATGATCTTATAGTTTTTACTTTATCTCTGCATATTCCAGAGGTTACAAATATCTTGTCTAAGTACTTCTAAACTTAAAAAAAAAAAAAAAAGACTTTCCATTGGGAATTACTTTTCTTACAACATAAGATAGAGCCCCATGTTTTTCTTCCAGATAAAGAACCATTTACAATTGAACAGTTTTATTAAATAAATCATCCTATACTCCATGACTTAAAATACTACCATTAATATAGCTTAATTTCCCATATATGTTAAGATTTTTCCTGGACATTGTCTTTTGTACCACTGAATGTACTTGTCACTCTGGCAATTCTGTATATGTTTTAATATGTGGCTTTATGGTGAGTTTGTGTGACTGGAGAGGCAAATCTTTGCTCACTTTACTACTTTTCATAATTTTCTGGGATTTATTTTCAGTGTCTTACTCTTCATGTAAACTATTGGTTCACTAGCTTAAGAAATTTTTCTTAGAAACTTTGAATTCTCATTAAAAGTGTATTATATGTCTGTGTTTCTGTGTGTGTATATTGTCTATTTTAAGAAAATAACCTAAAAAGTTAATGCTACAGTGAACATCTTTGCAAACTGTTATAATGCCAAATTGTAAACAGCTCAAGGATTCAAAAACTCAAGATAAATGTAAGGCTTCTACAAAACTATTAATTCAGTTTATATTTTAGCCAACATTTGAGTCTGATGTGCCAGGCACAATGCTAGTCTTTAGTACAGAAGTACTAATCAGTATATAATCTTTGTCCATATGGAGTTCATAGCCTTGTAGAAGTATGAGTACATGTTATAAGAGCTCTAATAGTACAGTTTAACTTTGTTAATGAAGCTATAGAATGTTTTTTAAGCATGTGGCATTTGAGCTGATACCTAAAGGAAAGATCCTTTCAGAAAATGAGACTGAATGGTAAGTACAGTGCCTAAGTGGGACATTCAGAAAACAAAAAGGCTTGTGAGACTGGCATACATAGAGCTGGGTGCAAGGTGAAGCTTGAGAGGCTATCAGGCTATGCTGACAATTTTGGCACTTTCTCCTAAGAATAATGGTGTTTCATTGAAAAGTTGAAACTTAAAGAAAACAGGGAGAGTGAGTGATGTTAAGATTCAGCTTTTTAAAATTAATTATTTAATAATTTATTAGCAATGCTGTGGTTGGTTTGAACACATGACCTTGTGCTTGCTAGGTAAGCACTCTACCACTTGAGACACACCCCCAGCCATCTTTTTATTTTAACAGTATTTCAGATAGGGTTTCATGCTATCATGATCCTCCTATCTCTGTCTCCCAAGTAGCTGGGATTATAGGCAAGAGTACTCCAAACATCTGGCTAAGATTTGGCTTTTAAAAAGATCATTGTAGCCAGGCGTCAGTGGCTATGTCTGCAATCCTAGCCACTCAGAAGACAGAGATCAGGAAGATAGAGGTTCTAGGCCAGCCTAGGCAAATAGAGACCCTTTCTCAAAAATACCCAACACAAAAAAGGGCTGGTGGAATGTCTCAGATAATAGAGTGCCTATATAGCAGTCTGAAGCCCTGAATTTAAACTCCAATATCACCAAAATAAAATAAAATGAAAAACATCACTCTAGTTCGGTTGAAGTAGAAGGTATAAAAAAAGTCAAATTTGGAGTAGAGTGGCAGCTGGAAAGTAGAACAGAATTGGTTGAATTCAAAAGATAATTTTAGAAAAATCAATGAGACTTGAAGCAGGATATAAGGGTCAGTCAGAGGAAGGTTTAATAGACTACTCCTAGGTTTTTTTGGTGTGTTTAATTGGGTAATTAGAAAAGGGTGATTTGGGAACATACATACAACCCCAGTGTAGGACTTGTATTGACTTTGTGATTTCTTTGGTGAAGGATTTGTGATTCCTTTGTGATTCATCTAAGTGAAGATGTCAAAAGTATTAGAGGTATCTTTATGAAATGATACCAAGAACATGAGGAAAGATCTATGTCACAACATGAAATTTCAAATCTGTGACATAGTATTTAGAGCTTTGTTGTCCAGTGTGGTAGACATCAGACACACATGGTTATTGGATACTTGAAAGGTAGACAGTCCAAGTTGAGATATGCTGAAAATATAAGATATGCATGACACTTTGAAGACTTGGTACCAAAAAAGGCAGAACATCCTACTATTCGTTTCTTATATTGGCTACAGTGTTGAAATGATTATATTTTGGACATACTAGATTAAAGCAATAGTTTTAATTTTACCTTCTTTTTACTTTTTTATTTGACCACCTGCAAAATTCAATTTATAGATGTGATTTACATTATATTCCTACTGAATTGTGCTTTTCTAAAGTGTGAGCTCTAATTGGGTAAAAGGAAATGCACAAAAAGAGGCTCATAGAAATATACCAGAATGTCACCATTCATGGGAATGTTTTTTGTTTAGTTTTGTTGTTCCATCTTTCTTTGTTTTTCAAATTTCAAAATGAATTATTTTCAGACATCAAAAGCGTTTTCAATTTCAGAGAGTCAAGACAATTTGATCTTTCACTTTCATGCTCTCAGAAAACTTTAGCTTTCCCAATGGCTATAAATACTTCAGTGAGGTCATCAATGGAGCATATTCATCCTATACAACCACTTTCAAGCATGGTTTCTGTCACCACCTGAACCACGTTCATTATCAGATTTTTATGCTATATCATTATCTTTAAGGTGCTGAAAATAGTTCTGATACAGAAAGTGCTCCTTCTCCTTCACCAGTTGAAGCTGTCAAGCCCAGTGAAGACAGCAATGAAAATGCTGCTTCTCGAGGAACCACTGAACCTGTGGCTGAGCTCGAGTCCACCACTGACCCTGCACCCAGTACATCTCCCTCCTCAGCAGTTGCAAGTACAAAACCAACTGAAAGTGAAAGTGTGGAGACCCAGGTGACTGACAGCATCAGTGCTGAGACAGCGGAGCCAATGGATGTAGACCATCAAGAGTGTGATGCTGAAGCTAGTTCTGTTCTTGATCCCCCAACCACTACCAAAGCAGATTCTGTGGATGTTGAAATGCGGGTGCCCGAAAACTCTGTGTCTAAAGGTGAAGGAGATACCAAAGAAAGAGACTTGGAGAGAGCAAGTGAGAAGATTGAGCCTAGAGATGAAGATTTGGTGGTAGCTCAGCAGATAAATCCCCAAAGGCCTGAGCCCCAGTCAGACAATGATTCCAGTGCCACTTGTAGTGCTGATGAAGATGTGGATGGAGAGCCTGAGAGACAGAGGTGAGACTCATTCCCATTCCTGCTTAGCTGGTTACTAGCAGAGTCAAAGAATAGTGCTGGCTGCAGAGATGACTCCTATACAAATAGTGACAAAGTATAGGTAGTCTGTGATTTTATTATTAAGCAATGGATGCCATTCATATGTTTCAATAATCAAAACCAGTTGAATGATTATTCTTAAAGTGCAACAGATTTTATATTTCTATATCTTGTCTTACTACATATATTCTGTGGTAGCAGATAAAAGGGATCTCAGCTAACATAGTTGTGAATAAAATCACAGGTGATTGTGGTGCCCAAAGATAGCAGCAGTGGGATATGGTGAAGGCGGAGGTGGAGGTGGAGGTGAGGGGCCTTGACTATAGCCGTGTGTTTCTCTATGCTGGCTTCACCTCACAGCAAAGTTGACCAGGCCCAGAGTTGTAGCTATAAGAAAACACTTCAAGGAGAAACTGTCAAGTGTCCTGAAAATACTGTAAAGAGCATAATTTAAGTTAATAATAATTGCATTGATAGTTTTATGAATTAAAATTTTAGATTGTTCATATTTATAATGTAGAATATAAGGTATAATATAAATTATAAGTATTTCTAGTTACTAAAAATAAATTAATGTGTTTGTCTTTAGGACTTTTGTAAGTTACAGTATAAAAGACATTTGATAGGAATAGGTACTGGTTTAATGTATTTAATATCCTGGTTTTTCCTTCTCCTTGAAAGGGGTAGAATCACCTAGAGTCATAGTAGATGTTGGATTGCTACAAATTCTAGAAGAAAAACAGTCTAACACATCATTTAATCAGAAACTCAGTCAAACCCTGTCCAGTTTTTTTTGCTTTTGGCCTTTAAAACTTTTTAGTAGAAAAAGGCATGAATAAGCCACTCACCAGAAACCAGATTCTATTCACAGTTCAGCTTTTATGAATAGTGTGTCCTGGCATTAAATACACATTTAGTCTATAACCAGTCTATTCTAAATTTCAATAATTTCTCAATTTCAGTAACTAAAGTAAATATACATGGATTCAAGCTGCATAGTTTTTAAAGAATTCTTTAATGATACGTCTCATCCAAAATATGTGTGTTTTGTGCCGTTCTTTTGGAAACTATATTTATGCAAGAAGGAAAAATTAGGATGGCAGGAACCTGTTTTGTTTTCATTAACAAAATGCATAGTACTTATATTTGCAAATAAAAATATATAATTTCTTTGGCAATAGACTAATGACTCATTTTAATTTCACCTTATAATTTTCCTGAGTTGTACAGTATTGAAAATTGCCATCCAGTCATCATTTCTAGGTTAAAAATTTATTTAACAAGTGAAACACAGATAAAGAAATTGCAAAACAAGAAAAAGAAAGTTTAACCTATAAAATCCTGAAAAACACAGATTTACTATTTTTTTAAAAATTCTTTTAGATAACTACCATTTTGAGTTGTGACCATATTCCCATGAAGATCAGGTATTGCTAATCACTGACAATCAGTGTATGGCAGAGAAACTTCAAAGAAAATCCATTATAACTTCCCATAAAGAGCTCTTGTGCAATAATTTTAAAGAATAAATAATATTAGAGAAACTTCTTTATGATATTAACAAATTACAGTGGTTTAACATAGATGTCTTTAGAAATGCACATAGACTTTCTTAGGCCCTTAGAAGTAATGGAAGAGCGATCATATTATGCAGACCATCATAGGCAAAGGGGAGGAATTTGGTTGTCACTATGAATGTGTGGGGAGACCACTGGAGGGAAGGAGGAGCCTGATAACAATAGGGCAGGAGATTGTCCTTCTGTAAGAGCAAGAGAAATAAACCTAGGCTTCCATCATTTCCATTGGAACTGCTCTCAATCCACAATTTAAAGTCTGGCTTCCTCCTTCACCTTTGAACCTCTCACCTGTGACTTCTGCTACACTTATTCCAGTCTTCCTCAATCAAAGGCTACAGTTTCTTGTTTCTTCAAATTCTAAGGCTCTTTCCTTTGCTTTAGAAAGGTGACCAGGTATGGCTTATGGAAAGCAACTCCCTGGAGACCAGGTTTCTATAATTCTCTAACATCACATCTCTATATAAATTCTATTGTACCAACTCTAGGACTTCTTACTCCTCTTGTGAGAAGTTAATGGCCACATTCTTAAAGGTCAACAGTTTTATTTCCTGGTTTCCGGGTGTCTGGCATCCTCTCTGTGGATCTTCCAGCACCTACAGGTCCCTGGACAACAGAGGCTGCAGTAGTGCCACCTGACCCTACTAAGCAGAGAGGAGAGAGAGATTAACATGACAGTCACCTTGGGTTCTGTTTTCCCCAGTAGTGGCGACTGAACTCTGGCTGTTTGTGTCACACCCCTAGTCATGACTATAGTCTTGAAAGTAAGAAATTCCTTGTATGGCTGGGGGTTGTGATTCAGTGATAAGAGAAAAATTTTAAAGGTTCACCTTTTCCTAGTGATTATGCCACCAATGAAAAATATGACCAAGCCTATAAAAACCTGACATTAATGTGTAATTTCCCTAAGTTTATACATGAGGTGTCCTAAACTCAAGTGTAGGTCCTGGAGTTGAATAAAGCAGATAGAATGTTAGATGGCTGTAAGGAACTGTGTGATCAGAGGAACATGTGCCCATGTGAAGCTGCTGTGTGAGAATGCTGGTTCAGCATTGTCAGTTCTTTCCATTTTTCATGAGAAGCCAGAAGTCTGGAATTTTTGGTAAAATTCTCCATTTAAAAATGGCATTGGCTTATAACCCTGTGATCCCAGCAAAACATCCTATAAATGTATAACAAGTTTTTAACCTACTTTGGTACGTTAGTGGTAAATTAAAATTGAATTTTTTTTTTTGTGGTACAAGAGTTTGAACTTAGGGTCTATACTTTGAGCCACACCATCCCTTTTTTGTGAAGAGTTGGTTTTTTTTTGGGATAGGGTCTCAAGAACAGGTTCCCCAGGCTGGCCTAGAATCACATCCTCCTGATCTCTGCCTCCTGATTAGCTAGGATTACAGGTGTGAGCCACTGGTGCCTGGCAAAAACTGAACATTTTTTAAAATGGTTTTTATTCAGACTGTTTTGTTGGTTTGATGTAGATAATTAAAAATTAGACAAATTTCAAATTATGTCAAAGTTAGGTTTTTGCATTTGGAGAATTTGTAGTATAGGCGCCTTTTTCTTGCTATCAAAATATTTTATTTTTTTGAAATGGTGCTAGGGATTGAACCTAGGGCCACATACAGACTAGGCAAGTACTCTACCACTGAGCTACACCTCAGTCCTTTTCATGTCTTACATGGGTTAATGTGATAGATTATATGTATGAATGTGCATATATTAACTTAGAAGGAATTATGGTGACTGTACTACTTTTAAATTGATTTTTATTAAATAAAATTGCATTCATTTATCATTTTTCCCCCAATTGTAGAATGTTTCCTATGGATGCAAAGCCTTCATTGTTAAACCCCACTGGATCGATACTAGTCTCATCCCCAATTAAACCAAATCCGTTGGATCTGCCACAGCTTCAGCATCGAGCTGCTGTTATCCCACCAATGGTGAGATTTTGTTGTGAGAAAATTAAAGTTAAAATACAGAAAACTTTATGGGCATATTTCTTCTCTTGAATTATGATCTTGATTATAATTTTTTTGTGGTGGGACTGGGGTTTAAACTCAGGGCCTTACACTTGCTTCTACCACCTGAGACTTGAGTATTTTGCCAGACCTTTTCATGATGATATTTTCAAAGTAAGAGTGGTGAACTGTGATCTTCCTGAGTAGGATTACAGGTGTAAGCCACTGGTGCCTGGCTTATTCTTGATCTTTTTAAAGAATTGTGATTAAAAAAACCAAAAAACAACACATAACATAAAATTAACCATCTTAGCCAATGTTAAGTGTACAGTTCAATAGTGCTAATTTACATTGTTAGGAAACAGATCTCCCAAACTTTTTCATCTTCTAAATCTGAAACACTGTACTAGTGAAATAAGTCCCCTTGCTTGGCCAACACCACCTCTGCCTAGCCACTGGTAACCAACATTCTGTTTTCTGTTTCTGTGAATTTGACTACTTTAGATATCAATGAATTATTTTTTTTAGCACATTTCTTTCCTTTTTTTTTCTATACTGTGGTTTGAACTCTGGGCTTCATACTTGCTAGGCAGGTATGCCACCAGCTGAGTCACTTTGCCTGCCCTTAATGCAGCATTTCTGATAGCAAATGTGTGGGGTTTTTCCTCACACCCACCAGTTTCCCAAGTTTCTAGACACCAAGGTATCGTATCCTACAGTTGAATTCAGTTTGTTTTGTTTTGTTTTTTTGAGTTACTGGGAATTGAACTCAGGGCCTCAAGCACATTTGTGCTTTACCACTTGAGCCACATCCCCAGTCCTTTGCTTTTAGTTTATTTTTTCTCTTTTCCCCAGGCCAGCCTCAGATCTTTATATTTCTACCTCTGCCTCTCAAGTCGCTGGGGTTACAGGCATCTGCCACCATGCCCAACTTCAATTAAGTTTTGACACTACCCTTATTTAGTGTCAGACGCCATAAGTGTAAGTGCTCAGTTTCTACTTCATCTGCCAGTTATTCAAATAGAGGGTCCTCAGGTTGCCCACTTCTGTCCAACTGGGTTGCAAGTTAGAGGATCCCCCAACCCTCCCTGTCAGGTTCAGTAACTTTCTGGAATATCTCACATAACTTAAGAAGGTACTTTATTATTGGTCTATTGTAAATGATGCAACTCAAGCAGACAAATGCATAGGTCAGGGTATGTGGGAAGGGGTGTGTAGCACTTCCATGTCCTCTCTGGGCATACTACCCACCTAGCACCTCCATGTGCAACCTTTAACAAACCTCCTGTTAATGGTTTTTATGGAGTCTTTGTATATATGCATGATTTTATATATATATGTATATATACTCATGATTAAATTATTGACCTTTATTGATGAGTGTGTGAACATATGGCTCCTCTCCCCTCCTCAAAGTTGTAGGGTAGGGTTGGCTGGGAGGAGCTGAAAGTTCCACCTTGGAACTCTTTTGGACCTCTAACAACCAGCAGTCATCCCATGGCATAAAAAAGATATTCTTCATTGCTCTGGAGAGTCCAAGAATCTTAGGAGCTGTGAGCCAGGAATCAGAGACAATGAACAAATATTCAACTATTGTTATTTCACATACTTCATATAAATAGAACCACACATTATTAATCTTTTTGTGACTGGCTTATTTCATTTATCACAATGTGTGCAAAGATTATGGGTGTCTCAGAGGAAACTTCAGATACCACATAGGAAATCATATTTTAATTGAACCAAAACAGTTCATTTTGGCTTTATAGAAAAAGGAGGAAACTTTATTTTTACATGCAAGACAAAGCACAAAAGCAAAAAAAACTATGTGTGTGCTTTGAGATCCCGTTTTTGGTAGGTTATAGAAGTCTTTAGATAGCAGATTCTAAAAACGATAGACTCTGGGGTTTCCTGTGGCTATTTGTTGTTTATGAGTATTTAGCCATGAACTATATTTGGGCTATTTAATATTGGATAAAACAACATAGGTTCTTTCCTTCATTAAGTGGGAGACAGAAAAAATAAATAGATTAAAAAAAAAAGCAAACCCATAATTGCCAGACAGGGCAAGTGCTGTGTACAATGAAAGAAATGAACAGTGTGCAATGAGAAGCAAAATGGAAAGGACTCACCATGTTTCACTGGATGGTTAGGGATGACCTGTTTGAACAATGATTAACAGAATCATGTTAATGAATTAGTTGTGGAAGGGAAGGAGCTTGATTAGTCAAGGATGATGGCCAGCTTTCTAGCTGAGGTGGCCAAGATCCATTTCTAAGATGGGGAGTACCAAACAAGAATTAAGTTTTAGGAAATGGAAAGTTCCACTTTGAATATAAGTTCTGGGCTGCTTAGATATTTGGGTATGATTGTAGAATTTGGAGGAAGTCTCTTGGAAATAGAAAGTTTCTGAGTCATTACCATATGGATGACATTTAAATCCACAGAAATAAATCTGATGGCCTGGTAAGAGACCAAGACCAGGGATGGAACCCAGAGCCAGGGCAGAAGGAATAAGAGACTTTGTCCATCAAAAGTTGGAATCAGATGCTTTTTAATTTCTGATTTTGAGTTCTCTCTCTTTCTGTCTCTTCTCTCTCTTCCCTTTTTATTTTTATTTTTTTTTGGCAGTACTGAGATTTGAACTCAGGCACTCTGCCACTTGAGCCACTCTGTCAGCCTTTTTTTGTGTTGGGTAGTTTTGAGATAGTCTCGCTTTTTGTCCATGCTGACTTTAAACCAATATCCTTCTAATCTCTGCCTCTCTAGTCACTAGGATGACAGAAGCTACTGGCTCCTGACTGATTTCTCTTACCACAGCTTTTTTCATATATGTTGTGTTCAGTTCTGAAAGTAACTGTGGAGTACTTTAAGCATTCTTCTTGATTAAAACATGGTAATACTGGCTCAGAGAATAATATGAAAGAAATAAGCATTACTTATGACAAGTGGTAATCACTGCTACATTGGCCATTAGCTCATTTAGATTTCGTCGTCTTCCTGTAGGTTTCCTGCACCCCATGTAGTATACCTATTGGAACTCCTGTGAGTGGCTATGCTCTCTACCAGCGACACATTAAGGCAATGCATGAGTCAGCACTCCTGGAGGAACAGC
Organism: Castor canadensis; assembly: GCF_047511655.1. Classification (NCBI taxonomy): domain Eukaryota; kingdom Metazoa; phylum Chordata; class Mammalia; order Rodentia; family Castoridae; genus Castor; species Castor canadensis. Next base: position 52,246,823 of record NC_133396.1, on the reverse strand, counting down.
GGCAGAGGCAAGAACAGATAGATTTGGAATGTAGAAGTTCTACAAGTCCATGTGGCACTTCCAAGAGTCCAAACAGAGAGTGGGAAGGTAGGTAAATGGAGCGATCACTATCACCACACAGAACTTCTCTGATAGAAACAAAGCTAAACCCAACAGCAGTGTCCTTTGTTACCAGCATTTCAGTCAGTCTCTTAAATTTGTTCCTAACATATGTGATTCCTTAAATTGATCTCATTTACTCTATTGAATATTATTGACTACTAAAAGATAACATTAACATTTTTAATAGAATTCTAGATAATATGAAGTTTCTGAAGTCTTTATGCTGAAAGACTTTATAAAAAAAGCCATGCTTTATGGTTCATTCATATGAATTTTCAGAATGAGTGGAAACTGTTGTCCTGTCCTTGAAGCAGATCACCTAATGTTCCAGTTCTCTTCTCTGATATGACACAGAGACAGCTTTGTGTATTTATAGTGCCAGTCAGATCTTGGCTCAGTCTTCACCCTGCATTAGTCAGATGGTAGACCTGGGCAATCACTTAACTTTTCAGAGTTTTAGTTTTCTCAACTATAAAGTGAAAATAGAAATAAATACCTACCTTGTTGGGGTTGTAAAGTCAAGAGAATGAGCATTCAGTATTGTCATATAATACTTGGCTCAGCATTTATGTACAGTATATTATATGCTAATTAGCATATTAGCATGTGTACATACAGGTATGGAAGTACCTGTCATCATTGCTCTGTCACTTGTTATCCCTTATTAGTTCAGGTGATAGTTCAAGTTGGTTTTTTAGTTGGGGCATGATCCATTTTTTTTTTAAAACAAGGGGTGATTTCTAAATTTTAATAATTTCTGACATAGCAGAATTGATTGGCACATGCGCTCTGGTTGATAATTAACTTAGGGACTCTGTATGTGCTATAATAGCACAATATGCTTGGAATGGTAATTCAAAAGACTTATATGTAATACATTATACAGACAAGTAAGTGGCTGATTTCAGAATGCCATGCTGTGGAATTTAACTGATCCTGCTGACTCCTTGCCCAAATCACACCAGTGATGAGTTGTTAGTTACATAAGACACTGAACCTCTTATGGTAGAGTTTTGAATATATAATCATTAGTGAGCTTTTGGGTTTTTTTTTTTTTTGACAGTACTGGAGTTTGAACTGCTTGCTAGGCAGGTGCTATACTGCTTGAACCATATCTCTAGTCCTTTTTGCTCAGGTTATTTTTGAGAGATGATCTCACCTTTTGCCTGGGTTGGCCTGGATTATAATTCTCCTTTGTTGTTGTTACTGTTGTGGAGCTAGAGTTTGAACTCAGAGCTTCACACTTGCTTGAAGATTGCAGGGTCTCTACTTCTTGAGTCAAACCTTCAGTCCATTTTGCTTTTTTTTTTTTGGCAGCACTGGGGTTTGAACTCAGGGCCTCATGCTTGCTTAGCAAGTGCTCTTATACCTGCCACTCCACCAGCTGCTCTGGTAATTTTGGAGATGGGAGAATCTCATGAACTATTTCCCAGGGCTGACCTCAAATCTGATCATCCTGATACCAGCCTCCCAAGTAGTAGGCTGGAGCCACTGTCATACAATCCTCCCCTTTATGTTTCCCTGCATAACTGAAATGACAGGTGTGTGCCACCACTTCCAGCCTTTTCTGTTCAGAATGGCTCCCATGAACTTTTCTCCCTAGCTAATCTAGAACTGTAATCTCTGCCTCCCAAGTTGCTGGGATAACAGGTGTGAACCACTGTTGCCCAGTTTGTTAGTGCCATTTATTTATTTTTGTGGTACTGGGTTTGAACTCAGGGCCTCACACTTGCTAGGCAGGCACTCTATCACCTGAGCCATTCTGCCATCACTGTTTTTTTTTGGTGGATCTTTTTGAGATAGGGCCTCAAAAATATTTGCCTGGGCTGGCTTCCAACTGCAATCCTGATCTCTGCTTCCTGAGTAGATAGGATTACAGGTATGAGCGGAGGTAGAAATATCGATACTTTCTAGACTTTTACTGCACAACTTGTAGAGAATCCTTCCTCCCTAACTCTGAGGTTGACACAACAGATACTCTGCAGTTACATGTTGAAGGAATGGATTAAATTGAATGACATAACAAAGTATCTTTATCACTGGTTTTTTTCTTTTGTGGTTCTGGGAGATCTCAGTGGTACCATAATTCTTAATCATAATGCATTGATCTTTATTAAAACTAAACTATAATTATATTTTAGATTGATACAACATTAAGAATTTTATAGTTTGGTTCAAAATGACTCTACAAAGTGGGACGTTTGGTTACATTTTTCCAAAGGTTAACTTGTTTTGCCTAATCCACCTAGTATATTATTCATTCAGTAATTTAACAAGCATGTCTCTCCTTGAGGTTGTAACTATTCTGTATTTTGGTGTATAGGATAATCTTCCAAGTAACATTTTAAATATTTTCAGTTAAGTTGCTTATGTGTATACCACTGGACACAAATGCTTGATTTTTTTTTTTTTTTTTTTTTAGCTTGAAAAGGTAGCTCTTTTTGTTGTTTTCTGGGAGGGAGTTGGCACTGGGGTTTGAACTCAGGCTTTATGCTTGTTAGGCAGGCGTTCTACTGCTTGAGTCACATATTTCTAGCCCCAAAAGGTAGACTTTTATGTGTGTCAATTTATGTGTAAAACACCATAAAATGCTGATATAGTACACCTGAATTAGGACCATTTGTCTCACTTTCCTTGGCCTTGTTCACAAGGCATCGCATACTGCTCATCTACCTGCTTAATTACATTCACTGTCTCCTAGTGTGAACGGTGCAGTCATCAGTGCCCTTTCTTGCTTTCTTTGTCTTTAGAGAAGCTTTTTTAAACCTTAGAGAATTGTTTTCCCTTCCCACTAACATTTACATGACTTGAGCCCATTCTATTGATGACTTTCCATGAAGAAGCTCAAATTTACGCATGTGGAGATACTTAGAACTGAAGTTCTAATGCAAGTTTAACAATATCTAAAGACTTCATGCTTCTATATAACTGAATTTACTTTTGTGGGTTTTTTTGGTTTTTTTTTTTAACCTTGGTGGTGGTGTTTTGTTTTTAGGCTAGATCTTAGTAACTTTTCCTAGGCTGGTCTTGAACTTTCAGTCCTCCTGTCTTCGCCTCTTGAGTAGCTGAGATTACAGGCATGCACTATCACACTTGGCTATTTTTTTGTTTTGTATTGTTTTTCCATCTCTGGGTATATGCTAATTTAAATAGCTATAGTTACAATCATCTAAATTTCCACTGTTTTACTAAGAAAAAGCTAATATGACCAGTGAGTTTTTCTGCATAATTATAAACTTACTAGAAATAGGCTAGTCAGGCAAGTACAAGTTTAGGCCTTAAAAGGGAAAAGACAAATTGTTATTTACCCTGTAAGGTTACCTACCTAGAAAGTATAAAAGATTCAAGTGACAAATTATTAGAGCTGAAAGGAAAGTTCATTAAATTTCTTAGAAAAAGTTGTTATATAGAAATCCACATCCTTTCTCTGTATCTGTAGTATGAAGTGTTAGGTATATTTATACATTCATACATATGAAAGATTTTCCTAGCAACAGAATATAAAATAGCCTAGGAATAATTTTTAACAAATGTACAAACCTATACGACAGATTACAAAATTCAGTGTAATAAAATGTCAATTCTCCTGTATTTATTCATAAATTTAATACAAGCCAATTGAAAATTCCATTGTTTAGGGGAAGAAGTACTAAAAATGACTTTAAATCTTAATTTATAGGGAAGGAAAAACGGGTAAGACTAGGAAACAAAAAGTAATAAAATGAATGGGAATTTGTTTTGGCAGACATTAAAATGCCACACATCTTAGTGCTAAGAATTTCATATGAGTTTTACTGTGTGCCTTTTAAAAATTACTATGGTAACCTCATGCTGCATTGATGGTTCACACCTGTAATTCTAGCTAATTGGGAGGCTGAGATCCAGAGAATTGAGGTTTGAGGGCAGCCAAGCAAATAGTTCACAAGGCCCATCTCAAAAATAATCAAGAGTAAAATGGGCTGGAGGTATGACTCAAGAGTTAGAGCGCCTGCTTTGCAAGCACCAAGTCCTGATTCAAACTCCAGTCCACTACGAAAAAAATAAAACACACTAACTACAGTATGTCATTTTCATTTAGGAAAAAGAAAAAATTAACCAGATACAGTGATATACAACTATATTCTTACTATGTGGGGGGCAGAGGCCTGAGGATCTCCAAGTCCAGGCTAGCCTGAGCTACATAGCTAGACACTGACTCAAAAAAAAAGAGGAAAAACATTGTTTTTCAAGAGTGTTAATTTCTGTCATGTCTTTTAAATGTTCTTTCATTCCTTTTAAATGTTCACATTTTTTATGTCGAGAATAACTTAAGCATTAATATTCATTAGCACTATTGCGTTGTATTAACAGTTTTAACACTTGTGTTGAATTTTTGGGTTAACTTTACCTACATCTTTTGAAAAAGACTTCTTTCATTCCTTGTTTAGTTTTCTGAATATTAAGTAGTTACCATCAACAGGCTAATTATAAGAATTAAAATTCTGAGAACTGACCTCTAATTCAGGCCAGACTTAAATTCACAGAATCACTTGATAATCGGGTGTTTGCTTGTGATTTTATTGCAAGTTAAAACATATGATTTTTCTTAAAAGGAAAGAATTTTTGCCCTGTGAAGGGGAAAATTGCCATTAAATTTTTGAGAAGTCTGTTAGTTCATAGTGGTGTTGGATACATAGATTTAGATTTATAGGATTTTGTAGGCCTTCTGTGGGTGAATTTCCTCCCCCATCCGCCTTCCGGAGGACTTTTAGATCTTGTTAGTATATAAACAAATCTTCCCCTGGATGGTAGGGGCTTGGTCCTTTCACACTTACTATTTTAATTTGGGGTTCTTCCCTTATTTTGATAACTTTAACTTTCATAGGAAAATCAGTCGCCTATATGCCTTATGCTGAGGTCACACGTGCTCTAGAACAGGAAGCACAGATGCACAGTACCGCAGCAAGGTCAGCTTCACCGTGTAGTCTCTCTCCAAGAGAAGTCAGTAAAGCCGCTTCACAGCCTGATATGAGTGCAGCCTGCTATAGTGTCCCGCCAGGTAAATATCGCCCCTCTGCGCAGTGGCTGCCAGCCATCTAGCCACACATGTTCTACATGGGTGGTTTGATCTCATGAATGAAGTGCTCTTCCAAGGCATGTCCTTGCCGTCTCAAAATGACTTTTCTCGCCATTCCATTGTCATTTGTATTCAGTTCAAATTCACAGGGCCACTGAGAAATTTATGTTCATACATTTATATTATGACATTGACTGGCTTTTCTTTTAAGAATACATTCTCTTTGTAAAAATCTTGAGACATTTTTCCCTCAGCAATTCTGCTTTCAGCAATTCTACTTTGAAAGCCAAAATGAGTAAATATTTCTCAGGTTATGCCAGATGCACAGAGGATGTGTAACAGGTTTTCAGATACTCTGTGGAGTAATGCCAGCATTACTCAGCTCCTCCTCAGAAGCTCCCCTTTTCTCACTTGCACTGTTAAGATCTAAAGGGTCATGGAGATAGGAAAAATCACTAGATTGATGTTTGCCTCTGCTGAGCAGAAATAGTTTTAGTAATCCTGAAAGCTACAGTTTGAAAGAGTTGGATACATTAGCCTCACAAATACCATTCAAGACTTGAGTTTAGAGTTAAGTGGTAGAAAATTTCCAAGTACAGATGTTCATCCTTGGGTTCATCTCACATTTATAATTTGTGCTATAAAAGTTCAGGAATGATTGAGATAGATAACCTATGGCAAACAAGGAAATTGACTTTTTAAAATCATTTTTTCCTTTTAAAAGTCCTCCAACCTGCTCCACATCAAGTGATAACTAACCTCCCTGAAGGAGTTCGACTTCCAACAACTCGACCAACCAGGCCACCACCTCCTCTCATCCCATCCTCTAAAACCACAGTGGCATCAGAAAAACCATCTTTTATAATGGGAGGCTCCATCTCACAGGTAACTTCTGTTGAATATTGCTTGGTAAAACTTCCCTCCTCACAGTAACTTGTCAGCATACTAATAAATAATAATCTGAATATGGAACTTCCAGTGACAAGGACCAGAAAATGTATCAGTTGCTATACTTCATGCCACACCCAGGAATTTTGAATGACTTTTGTACCAGATTGAGTGATCATGACATACCAGCTGGTTTGAGTTACCAAAACCACATAATCGTTTAGTGTGATATAAATTAAAATGGAATTCATCTTCATGTAATAAGATATTTGGTGACTATTTTAAAGACTCTAAATATTGTAAATGGTTGGTAATATAGGAAAGCCCTAGTTTATTCTGACTCTGGCCACTAAATCTCTTTTCTGATACATTATTTTTATTTTTTTTAACTGAAATACAGTCCAATCTTAATGTTTCAGTCAGTTTTGACAGGGTATAGTAGTCATACCCTGTCAGGTTCTCAAACATGACCATCACTTCAGAAAGTTTTCTCCTATTCCTGCCTAAGCAGTTTTTCCTCCCATGGCCTAATGCAACCACTGCTCTACTTTCTGTCTTCAGAGATTTGCCTTGCCTTTTATGTAATCAGTAGCTGAAAAGTACTCCATTGTGTGAACATACCAGTTTGTTTATCCATTCACCTATTGAGAGAAACCTGAGCTGTTTGTAAGTTTTGACTCTGATAAATAAAGATGTTATGAACATTGTTGTACTAAGTTCTTTGTGAACATATGTTTTCATTTCTCTTGTATAATACCTGGGAGTGGAATTTCTAGAGTGGTCCTACAATTTTACCCACCAGCAGCAGTATATGAGACCAAGACTTCTGGTCTTAACTATTGCTCTGTTGACTGTTGTCTTTTTTAATTTAGGCATACTTAGTAGGTGTGTAGTAGTATTTCATTGTGGTTGTATTTTGCATTGCCCTAACAACAAATTACACTGAGTACTTTCCCATGTGCTCTGTGAAGTGACTGCTAGTTGAGCATCTGTAATCTGAATATCTGAAATCCTTCAAAATCCAAAACTTTGAGCACCAACATGTTGTCAAAGAAGAAAATCCCACACCTTACCTCAGGTGACAGATTATAGTCAAATTGCAGTTGCACTAAAAATATTGTATAAAGTTATCTTTAGGCTATGTGTGTATGAAACATAAATGAATTTGATGTCTACATTGAGTCCACATCTCCAAAATATCTTATTATATATATGTAAACATTCTAAAATTTGTAGAAATCCCAAATCTGAAACACTTCAGGTCCCAAGCATTTTGTACAAGGGGCATTTAACCTATATTTAAGTTGGTTTATCCATTTTTATTGGGTCTTCTTGTTAATAGATTTTAAAAGTTTGTAATATATTATGGTTGAAAGTTTTAGTAGGTTGAAACCTACTAGAGAGTAGGTTTGCATATTACATCTTTTTCCCCTATTTGTGACTTGTCTTTATTTTATGACTGGTGTGTTTGGGGAGTAGAAGTTTTAATTTTTGATGTACTCTATATAATTTTTTCTCCATGATTAATTACATTTTGCTGAGAAATCTTTGCCTGCTCCAAGGTTATGAAATACTATTATTATCCTGTGTTTCTTTATGCAAGCTTTATTGTGTTATCTTTTATATTCAGGGTTGTGATTAGTCTCAAAGTGATTTTTGTGTGCATCGAGATGTCAAAATCTGGTTTTTTTTCCTCATTTGGATTTCCAGTTCCAGTAACATTGTTAAAAAGTTTTCTTTCTCCTTTTTGATTGCTTTAGTGCCTTTCTTAAAAACATTTTGACTATTACGTTTCGATCTGTTTATGGATTGGCATGCTTGTCTGTTTTTTCTCATCACCATAGTCTTGCTTGCTATAGCTTTATAATGTAAGTTTTAGTGTAGGTCCTGTAGGGTTTTTTTTGTTTGTTTGTTTTAAATCAAGGTTGTTTTGACTGTTCAGCATCTTTTGCTTTGCTTTCTTTTCTTTTTCTTTCTTTTTTTTTTTTCTTTTTTTGTGGTACTGGGGATTGGAACCAAGGGCCTTGTGCATGCTAGATAAACACTTAACCATTAGCTACATCCCCAGTCCCCATCTTTTGCTTTTCCATATAATTATATAATGAGTTTTTCAGTTTCTTTTTAAAAATACCTTCTATAGGTCTGAAATATGAGCAGATTTTTGTGATTTTCACTTTAGTGGTGTTGTGCATATTTTTTTATTTTTATGTTAATGTATTTTATGATTGGAGGGTGGTTGGCAGTCCAAGGGTTTTGAAATCAGGGTCACGTGCTTGCTTGGTAGGCACTCTACCACTTGAACCTTGCCCCCAGTTCTTTTTGCTTTAGTTATTTGTGGGATAGCATCTCACATTTATACCCACACCTACCTGGACCCTCCCATTTACACTTCTCTCATAGCTAGGATGACAGGTGCATACCACCACACCCAATATTTATGGGTTGAGATGGGAGGGTCTGACTATTTGCCCCCACTGGTCTTGAACTGAGATTCTCCTGTTCTCCACCTCCCACATAGCTAGGATTTACAGGCATTAGCCACCATGCCCAGACATAGCACTATGTTTTTATAAATGATAGTGTTTTTTAGTTTCATTTTCCAGTTCTTGGCTAGTACAGTCATACCTGGAAATATGTAGGTTTGGTTCCAGAGCACTGTAACAAAGCACATACAGCAATCACAGAATTTTTTTGTTTTCCATTGCATATAAAAGTTATGTTTATGCTGTACTGTAGTCTATTAATTGTATAATAGCATTATATCTAAGAAAGCAGTATACATATCTTAATTAAAACCCAGCCTAGGGAGAAATGAACCAAGCCTTGTATGCACATATGAATAATAAAAGAAAAATGAAAAAAAAAAAAAAACCCAGCCTAGCGTTGAGCTAGGTTGACACACACCTGTAATCCTAGTTCCTGGGAGGCTGAGGTAGGAGGATTGTTAGTTCAAGGGCAGCCTGGGCTTCATAGCAAGACCCTGTCTCAGAAAACAAAAACAAGAAAATACACTTTATCACTAAAAAATACCAACCATCACCTGAGCTGTTAGAAAAATAGCACTGGCAGACTTGTTCAACTCAGGATTACAATAAACCTTCAATTTTTAAAAAACACTGTGAACCAAATAAAGTGAAAAATACAGTAAGATATGCTTGTATATAGATGTACAACAGATTTTTGTATCTTGATTTTGTCCCCTGTGACATTTACTTAGTGGTTTTCTTGTGGGTTTGTTTTATTTCTTCCTTTCCAGTCTTTATGCGATTGATTGATTGATTGATTGATTGTTGGGTTGCACTGTCCAGGAGAAAATCTTTAGTGCAGTATTGAATAGAAGTAGTGAACATGAGGGTACATTTCTTGTTGCTGATCATAGGGAAAAGGCATTCAGTATTTTACTCTTGTATAATGTTAACGATAGGTGTTTCATAAATGCCTTTCATCAGCTTAACATTATTTCTTAGGTTTTTTTGTTTTAATTTGTTTTGGTGATAACTGGGGATTGAACCTAGGCCTTGTACTTTCTAGGCAATTTCTATTTGATTCATGACCCCAGCCTGTTTGGTTTTTAGGGCTTTCTTTGGTTTTTTGGTGGTACTGTAGTTTGAACTCAGGACCACACACTTGCTAGGCCCTACCACTTAAGAAATACTCACAGATCTTGTGGGGCTTTTTTGTTTTGTTTTGTTTTTTTCCTGTTGTTGTTTTGAGAACATTTCACTATATAGTGCTGATCTTCAACTCATGGTCCTTCTGCCTCCACCTCTTGAGTTCTGGGATTACTACAGGTGTGTAACCACTATGCCCAGCCTGTTTTTACACTTCTCAATTCCAGAGCTTCTGTTTTGTTCTTTTCTTTTTTTTCTTTAAGAATTCAGTTAAATATGTATTGAACAAATGCAGAATGAATGAACTAAGGGGTTTGAATCTGAAGGTACAAATAAAAAACTTCAAATATTCAGAAGGCTGTCACACACATAAAGAATGAAAGATGTGTTCAGCATGTCTTCAAAAGGCAGTACTTAAACCAAGGGATAAAAATAAGCAACCAACAGGCTAGAGGAGAATTGTACAAAGTGTTACCACTTATTGTAATAGCTTAATGCATTCCTTGCTTCACTTTTCTCTTCTTCTGAAAGGCACATTAGAGCTCACTACTTCTCATGATCTTCTTAAATAGCGTTTCATCACAGGCCTTCTATTGCCAGCAAGGGATGCAATCATACCACTGGAAAAATCTAATGGTAGCAAGCCTGTTTACTCAGGAACCGGCCTATTTCTTCCTCAGCTATGTTTCCATATTCTACCTTAATGATTCTTTGGAGGTGAGGAAAAAAGAAGCACATTCTCAAAAGGGTGAATCACAATACTGGCAGTTAAGGTATGGTCCCTAGTTCGGTAGTCCTCACCCAAGTGCATCAATTAGTAATGTGGATAGGGATGTGTGTTAGGCAGGGAGAATACAGCTAACACCTCTGTTCCATGTGAAGTAGAATAGCTTATTGTATGAATTACTTGGAAATATTAACTATCTTCATAATACTCATTGACTCCAACCAAATTGCTAAATGGCAGAAAATGAGAACTGCTTCAACAGTTATTCAGCATGATATTTAAGGACAAAATACATATACCATATTGTATATTATACATGTATTTTATCATATATTCAATAGGAATGCTGAGGTGCTCACTCCATCCAGTAAATTGAAAATAAAACTACATTTCTGTATTTGTCAGTATACAGGATTCTGAAGGTGGATCTTGAACTCAGAATGATATATCAGTTTTCAAGGAAAGCCACATAATTGGTCAGCCTGGGCAACTCCTATTCATTGGGGATTGGTGGAAGTAGGGCAGGCTCTAATAAGATGATAAACCCATTGAAGGAAACATTGGCCCTACAAATGGCTTCCTGGGCAGAACCATTCTTGTCATGGAGTCAGCTTGCCATCCTTGTTCCAATGTACCTTTCATGGCCTCTTCTGTAGGAAGTCCGCCAAAGGCTACAAAATCATCCATAATTATTGAGGTGTATGCCTGAGAGAACAGGGTGAAGTTGCATCTCCTTGTTACATTTCTAAGTTCTTTCATGAGTGGCTGCACCATTGCTGGATGTTAATGGTTGAATAGATCCCAGGGACATTTATCTGCCAGATTTTTTGTCCTACTGACCAAATTCCCCCAAGTTCAGAATTTGTAAATTTTTATAGCAGGCAGGATCCTTTTCCAAAGAAATCTTGTATTATTCATGTCATTATGGAGCAAATATAAAGCTAAAAGCTGACTGTACACTGGGGTATAGCAAGTCCTCCAGGGCCTTGGGGTCCTGGTTCTTGCACTGATCCAGCAGCGTTTTGAAAATGAAGGCGCTTTCCCTCATCACTGCCACTGGCATCTTCATGGCCAGTCTCACCACTACGCTGACTGAACCCCAGATTCCTATTTTGTTCTTTTTATGACTTCTTTCTTTTTGTTGATACTCTGTATTTTGTTAGACATTATTCTCACCCTTTCCTTTAATTCTTTAGGTGTGGTTCCCTTTACTTCTTTGTCTAGTAAGTTCAAAGTGCAATGATAGCTGTATTCACTGCTTTATTTTGTATGTATGGCTCACTTTCTTGGTTCTTTGTATATCTTAAAATGTCAAAAACTAGACTTTTTTGGGGGATGGAACTAGGGTTTGAACTCAAGGCTTGACATTTGCAAAGCAGGTGCTCTGTGCTTGAACCAAACCTCCAGCACCAAAACTGGACATTTTTACATAATGTAATGTGCATGATGTGGCAACTCTGGAAATCTGATACAACCACCACCTACGGCTGCTTGTTTCAGTTGATTTTTGCTGTTGGTATTTGCTTAGTGTCTTTTTCTGATCTAATCCATAAAATTGGTGGTGTTTTTCTTGTGTGGCCACTGAAGTCTCTGCTTGGTTAGCTTAATGGTGGTTAAATATTTAACAGGGATTTCCTTAAATGTCTAAGACCTGTAACTGTCCCAGTCTTTGCTGATTGGCTGTCTGTGTTGCCACATGCCTTCAGCCCTCCATCAGCCACTGACAGCTCTGCTTCAGTCTTCACTTCTGCTTTGCAGAGCCTTATGGTCAGCCAGAGGTGTGAGTTTTTCATGACTTTCCTCAGGCACATGAATGGCCTTGCACACACACATAGCTTTCTAGGTTCTCAAGACTGTCAGAGCTTTTTCAAACACTTTACACTTTGGGAATGTCTCATTTTTTCTTTTAAGCATTTTGGTTTGGTCTTTTTTTGGTTCCAACTTGTTTTATCTATTATCTCAAACAGAAGAAAAGTTTATCAGTTGCTCTGTTTTTGACAAGCCTACCCCTTCTTCACTCCAGTCTGGCCAAATAAAGATAGCTTTGCAAATGGACTTTTCCAAAGAACCTCCTGAGAAGAGAAGTAGTGAAAGTTGTCGCAGAATAAGGCTTCGAAGAGCTCCATTATTATCCTTTCCTTTCGGGTAGCTTCCAGGCTACTGGTTTACACCATGACTGTAAGCTGTTCATTTTTAAGACTTCCAGAAAGCTTGAGGGAGAGAGAGAAAGTAAAGTTGAAATGTACAAAGCTCACCAGTCTTACCTATTTCTCTTGAATAATTGCTCCTAGATCTCTGCAAATTTGGTTAATTTCCAGAGTTCTTTAAAGATTAATGTTTAAAATTTTTGCTGGTTTTCATGTTGCTTTTATGGAGTAGAGTTTTTGGAAGTTCCTGTTACTCTACCATTATTGCTGACATTCTCTGTAGCATTTTAAGTACACTGTTCAGAGCTTTATGTAACTTATTAATTGTAAAAGTTTGCATGTAGTTTATGGTAATGTCAGAAGGAACATCTCACTTAAATTTTTTAAGTAGTGAGTGCTGAAAATTTACCTGCTTTACCAATACTATTCTTAATTTTGGGTGGCCAGGGTGTAAAACTTTTTAAACAGAAGTGTGAACATTGACTTTACAACTGACCTTCAGCAAAGACAATGTTCAGTTTTTTTAAATTATTTTTTAGGGAACACCTGGCACTTACTTGACATCTCATAATCAGGCTTCTTATACTCAAGAAACAGCTAAGCCCTCAGTGGGGTCTATCTCTCTTGGACTGCCACGGCAGCAGGAATCTACCAAATCAGGTCAGTGACTTAGTGCCGTCATAATGCATCTGCATCTGTAGCATTATAGCTAGTATTTCAGTACTTAATCTCTTTGTATTTCTCTTGCTTTTATCCATAGCTACTTTGCCTTATATCAAGCAGGAAGAATTTTCTCCCCGAAGCCAAAACTCACAGCCTGAGGGTTTATTAGTCAGGGCCCAACATGAAGGTGTGGTCAGAGGTAAAGTTGTATGCAATTTGATGGATATAATATGCTTTTGCCCAGTAAACTTACTGAAGTAAGTCATCAATACAGTAAATGCTGAATTGTAAGTGGTAGACTTTGAATTCTAAGGTTAGGTGTTCTTTCCATGTAAAAATTTTACAACATTGAAATTTGAGGACGTAGCTTAATGGTAGAGTGCTTGTTTATCATGCATGCACAAGGTTTTGGGTTCCATCCCCAACACCAAGAAACCCTGAAGTTCCATATGTCATCAGCCCTTCTTAATCATTACAATATTATTTTAGACATGGACTTCAATAAAACAAAAAAAATTGTTCACTGCTTTTTTTTTCCTCCCTTCATTCTTCCACCAAGTAGGGAATATAGCCGGGAAAGGGGGGGGGGAGCCACAAAGGTGAGCAGTGTAATCTGCTAATGGTTTTTGGTTTTTATTCAGGTACCACAGGAGCCATCCAAGAAGGAAGTATAACTCGGGGAACTCCAACCAGCAAAATTTCAGTGGAGAGCATACCATCCCTACGGGGCTCTATCACTCAGGTTAGAAGTCTCCAGAGCTTTTGCTATTCTAGCAATACAGTAGTGCTGTAGTTAAGTTGTTCACTGTTCTGGTTATGTTCTGGGTTATGGAATAGGGTCTCAGTGATAATAAATCCCAGATCTACCAATCATCTGTAGAAAAACATTAATTTTAGCCACAAACTGTGTTATCTATACTGTGGTTCACTGGAAAAAGTCAGTTATTTGCATAGTTTCAGAAGAAACATGCTACAGTTTATATAGCTCTCCACTGTCTTTGTCACAAAGCTTTTGACCATATGCTCAGTTTAAGTAGAAATTGAGAAGAAAATGATTAAGCATTATTTGCTTGCTTTTCCCCCATGAAAAGGTAATATGTAAGCTATCTTGTTAGAATCTAATGCTGAACAGGGATTGCAGATGATTATGACAAAAGGTCAAATATCTTTTCCCAGTTTGGGGCTAAATAATTTGCCAATTTTGATTAATGAAAGGCCTTTCTTTTCCTTACTTATATGTAATTTTTTACTTGAATATAAAACAGTACATAACTTTTTTATTACGTAAACATGGAAAACGGAAAAGCTCTATTTTGCAAAATCCTTAAAAACAGATACTCTTCTTTTTGCACATTGACACATATTTTTGCAATATTGCCTGTTTTTGTCTTGTTCCTGTTCCCTAGGACAGTGGTTCTCAAAGTGTGGGCTCCATATCAGTAGCATCAACATCACCTGGGAAGTTGTTAGACATTCTCAGGCCTTGCCCTAGATTTAGTGAAATCAAACCTTAGGGGTGGGTCAGCAATCTGTTTTTCTGAGCCTTCCATCAGTTCTGATCAGTCCTTGAAAACTAAGTGTGGTATATGCACCAAAGCATCAGTATCACTTATGACCTTGCTCGAGTAATGCAGAAATGCAGTGCTCACTCCAGACCTTATGAATTAGAATCACTATTTTAACAAGATTCTCAAGTGATTCTTCCCGGAGACATGGCTTGTATGACATACATGATCTAGAAAGTTACATACTAGCTCTTCAATTCTCTTCTTACATATTTGGCCAAAGAATGCATTCCATTCTCAGAGCAATTTACACTTTAATAGGGATAGAAATAAAATAAATGGGGCCTAGCTGTATTATTTCTCTTCATACTTTTTATCACTTCAGTATCCAAACTTTGAGTAGAAGATAGTAAGAACTGGTTTAAATGAGGCTAAGTTTTATCTGTTTATTTTTAAATCTGTCCATTTGACATGAACATTTCTAGAATGGGTGTTAAGGATTTCCAGATGTGTTTCCTACTGAGTTCACTTTACGATTAAATGAGTTAAATGTATTGGTCTTGTCATTCTTCCTGCTTAAGCATGTGATTTCAGACCATGCTCACTAGAGCTTTAGGGGTCCTCAGCATTTATTGGAGATCCTGCGTGAGTGAGTGGGTAGGTCTAGGCCTCTACTTTTCAACCCAAGTTGCTCACTTCTGCAAAGCGTTCTACATAAAAGGTTCCATAAACAGTTTCCCTTGAAGGAAGGGCTTGCTGCTTAAAGTAAGGGTATAAAGACCTGCACCCACTGACAACCTAGAATACTAATGATGAAAATTCAGATGATGTGACCTAAACCAAATCATTATCACAAAAAAAAGGCACCTGATATTTTTTGATGTCCAAAGGCCCAATCCAGCAGACAATTTGATATTTGCAAGTTCTTTTTTCCTCTTATCACCATATGGAAGTTGTAGTACTCTAAATTTAAAATGTAATTTATTCTTATTTTTATTAGAAATTTTATAAAAATTTTTTATTACATTTGCACAATTTTAGGCCTAAGCCATACGTCTTTTCTAAGAATTAAGTTGCTCAGTAGACATTAGGCTTCAAGGTGGGGAACAAAGCTGATTCACCTCTTATACCTATCATTTTTAAGAGGATTTCTGTGACTAGGTTCAAGGATGAAGGTATAGCATTTCTTTGTGTTTATGAAAATTTAATGTCTGGTTCCTTCTCATGTGCTGCGCTTTCTTTAAAGATATGGATAGTTCTAACTCTCAGAGTGGTAGGTTAAATTTTCTGAGTATCTTGTGCCTTCTCTAAGCTTGAATGACTCTTCGGGTGCTTGTGTTTGATTTGATGGCAGGGGACCCCAGCTCTCCCCCAGGCTGGTATACCAACTGATGCTTTGGTGAAGGGATCCATTTCCAGGATGCCCATTGAAGAGAGTAGTCCTGAGAAAGGCAGAGAGGAAGCTGCATCCAAAGGCCATGTTATTTATGAAGGCAAAAGTGGACATATCTTATCATATGATAGTAAGTATTGTGTATATTCACTGATGCTTATCTTCATATGTGTAACTGGAGACATCAATTCTGTCTTTCTTAGATCTTATTGTAGGTAGGAAAAGTGTCTTAGTTTAGCTTTAATGGAATTACTTTTATTTTAATGGGATTCCTATTTTATGAATTAGGGAGTAGATAATTTGATAATCATGGAATGAAAATTGAATTTAAATTCTCCTTAATACAATTTTTTGTTTTGGTGGTACTGGGATTTGAACACATGGCTACAGTAGAATAGGCAGGCACTCTACTGCTTGAGCCACACTTCCAGTCCTCCTCAGTAAAACTTTTAATGTCTGTCTATGTATGTAAACTTTCTTTAGATGCATTCTCAAGTTACATTTTCCCTGTAATAGTGTTTTATGAGAATGACTCAAATGTGATATGTTAGCCAAGAGACTAACTGAGCTTAAGTTCTCACTTGCCACCATCTTTGTGACTTAGGAGTATTCATTTGCTATGCTTTATCTTTCTTTTCAATAGACTTTTTTTTGGAGGGAGGATGGTACTCTGGTTTGAACTCAGGGCATTGTGCTTGCCAGGCAGGTCCTCAGCCACTTAAACCATACCCCCAGCCCTATCTTTCTCTCAAAACACAAAGAAATAAAGTATGTCCAGTAGTAACTGATGCTGCAAAATGCATGGTAGCCTTCTTCCTTCCTCCTTTCTTGTTTTAGCACCTAACCTATTTCGATTATCATTTTATTTCTGGGGCAAAGAAATTAAATGGACATTGCTCATTCCAAAAATCTAAACATCTTTCTGATGTGCCCCTTTTCTTTAGACATTCATCAAATCACTAAGTTATTTCTGTTCAATTTCGTGAAGTCTTTTAGAAGCCATCTAATTCTGTAGTCTTTCCTGCCACCATCATCTTTTGTGTGCACAACTCAGTGCTTTATATCATGTTGCTTCCTCCTTGACTCTCATTGCCTTGAAGATAACTGCAAGCCCTCTCCCTTGGCTCCATCACCCCTCCGTGTTCTGCTTCTTGCTTACACCATCAGATTGTTTGCTTCTCACTTTTATACTCTGCCTCCCTGCATTCCCCGCCCTGCATTCTCCCAAACTCCACCCTCCATGTCACCCCCATCCCCACCCTGCGCCTTACACACACTCTCACAACACTGAAGTTCTTGTACCATACTCTTGTCCTGAGGTCTTCTGCTCACCATCCCTTCTGCCTAGTTTTCCTCCCTTTACCTTTGACTTACTCATCCTTCAGTTCTCAGCTTATACATTATTTCTTCTAGGCAGTCTTTCCTGATTCTGGAAGTGTCAGGCTTCCCTCCCAACATTATCATAAAATATTTACTTCTTTCATAATACTTATCACAGTGGACAGTAAGGGCCTATTAATTTGTCTGCATTTGCCACTGTTAAGTGAGTTTCATGAGGGAGGCGCTTAATTCATTAACGTTTTCTGCAAGTCTAGCTTATGCCTGGCACACAGGCATAGTATATTAAAAAAAATATCAAAATGAATGAAAGCATTTTCATGTATGTCATCTACACAGATACAAATTATAGGCTAGAATAAGTTATTTTTATAAGAGACTAAAATTAAGATGACTTATTTACTGTACGTTGTAGGCCTTGGGCTCTGTATAATTCTTGTTTCTGTATTCTGCAGATATTAAGAATGTCCGAGAAGGGACCAGGAGTCCAAGAACAGCTCATGAAATCAGTTTAAAACGAAGCTATGAATCAGTGGAAGGAAATATGAAGCAAGGAATGTCAATGAGGGACTCTCCTGTGTCAGCACCATTAGAGGGTAGAGTGTTATTTCCAAAATGTCACTTAGATTCAATTTTTATAATAAGTTTGTATTGTTGCATTAAATTGTGTTCAATCTCTGTTGTTTCTACCTGCAATTTATAGTAATATAATTTAAATTTTATGTTATCAAATCTATATAAATCAGGTGGCACTTGACATTGAGGGAAGTAAAAATTGAATGTAATTAATCATAACAGGTAATTATTAAAATGCTCTTATTTAAATGCTTATGTCACTTGTTTCTGTTCCAGTGAGTTTAAGAATGTAAAATTTATTTTGAAAACTTTTTTCAATTGCAAGGCAGATAAAGAGCAAAGACATGAATTTGAAGTGTAGCTTCATCCTTTCCTAGTGGATTTCTCTGTGCTTGTTTCTTTCTCTAGAAATTAGAGATTGTACTCACCATTGTGTGAGGATTAGAGACTTTTGTCCAACCTGGTGCTAATCATGTGATATGCATTCAGTAAATGATCTCTATGGTTTAGTTTAGTTTTGTTAATGACTTACCTTCTTGAAATCTTAGCCTGTTTCAACTAATTTTAATGAAGGTGAAATAACCAAAAGCAAGCTAAATCCTATGCAATTTTCTAAGAATTGGATTTTCTCTATTTAAAAAAAAACAAAAACCCTCATTTACCTTTTCTTTAGGGTAAATATGTATGGTTAGTTCCAGACTTTGATTCATGTTTATCAGCAATATAATGTAAAACTTTTAAATTATAAATAGAGGTTATTTATAATTCTTTCATTGAGATTTGCTTGTTTAATTTATTTTCTCTATTTTTTGTGATATCTGTACTTCACATTTTCCCAGGTATATTTCAAAGTTAAGCAGTGATTCCCAGTCTTACATGTTCTTTACCCTTGATAAAGAGGTGTTGAGATTTTAGATTTAGCTTTGAAGGTATATTTCTTCTGTTTTTTGGGTTTTTTTTTTTCTTCTCGGTACTGGGGATTGAACCCAGGGCTTCCAAACATGTTAGGCAACTGCTCTACCACTTGAGCCATGCCCCAGCCCTTTCCTTCTGTTTTGACCTATAATTTGGTGTTTTTCAGGGCCATATTGTATTTAGGAAAATGTTTACAAAGAACTATGTGATGTCATTGGAAATTTCTGATTTTTATTTTTTTCCCATCTTGTTTTTCTGGATCGTTTACAAATTAAAATGGGACATCCTTTCCTCCATTGAACTTTTTTCAAAAATATATACTCGTAGGATGCTGTTTAGTACATGTGAATGGACGTGTACATTTTGTTTAATAGTTGCATTTCTTTCTTGTTTTGAAAGGGCTGATATGCCGAGCATTACCCAGAGGAAGCCCTCATTCTGACCTCAAAGAAAGAACTGTGCTCTCTGGCTCCATAATGCAGGGTAAACTTTCTGCTGATTTTTTTTTTACTTATAACTGCCTCACTGATAAAGTAATTTGACATCAATTTTACAGAATACGACAGAATATGAAACCTGTCTTTCAATGTATTTTCCCTTTTGAAATATTTAATATTAAATCTTGATTATAACTCGTCGATCTCTGAACTATGTAGTTTATCAGAAGATGATAGTTGCATAATCTTTTAACATTGAGATATTGTTACTGTGTAACATCCATTCTGTGATTGTATATATCTTGAACAACCCCAGTCATCCCATGACTGATACTTGAGAACCTATTACAAATAGAGTTGATTATAAACTGCAAGGCATTTTTTAAATTATAGCAAAATATCATATCAAAATTTACTATTTTAACCTTGTATGTATGTATGTATGTATTTATTGTCATTGGGGTTTATACTCAGAACCTGCACTTGATAGGCAGGCACTCTGTCACTTGAACCATGCCCCCAGTCAGTTTTGCTTTAGTTATTTCTGGGATGGGTCTCACATTTATGCCCAAGTCTGTCTTGAGTGAGATACCCCTATTTACGCCTCCCACATAGCCAGTAATGACAGGCAGATGGCAACATGCCTGACTGTTTTAATCGTTTTTAATCATACCGTTCATGGCATTGTTTTGCAACCATCGGTATTAGTTTAGTAAGTATGTTCCTGAATTCTTTTTAAAGGCACACCAAGAGCAACACCTGAAAGCTTTGAAGATGGCCTTAAATATCCTAAACAGATTAAAAGAGAAAGTCCTCCCATCCGAGCATTTGAAGGTGCCATTACCAAAGGAAAACCATATGATGGCATCACCACCATCAAAGAAATGGGCCGTTCCATCCATGAAATCCCACGGCAAGATATTTTAACTCAGGAAAGCCGAAAAACTCCAGAAGTGGTACAGAACACAAGGCCAATAATTGAAGGTTCCATTTCCCAGGTAACTAGATCGTGACTCTTCTGTCAATAGTTCTACTTCAGATCGACATTTATGAAACATTTTTCAAAAGTATGATTTAACAGTTCAAAGCAATTCTTATGTCATACCTTTTGGAAGTAAGTGACAATGTTTACGTACTTTTCACCATGGGTTTTTCTTGTGTCCCTAGTGAGGCTTGAGTAATGTGGGAAAGTGTTGGTTCATTGGTTGGGATTGTGATGTCCACAGAGACCGTAAATGTCACCACAGCAAACTAACTTCCATGGGCCAGACATAGACCCAAGATAGAACAATATCCAAATGGCTTGGCTACCCGTAATGTTTGTTTCTTTCTCTTTAGGGCACACCAATAAAGTATGACAGCAACTCAGGTCAATCTGCCATCAAACACAATGTCAAATCCTTGATCACTGGGCCTAGCAAACTACCCCGTGGAATGCCTCCACTGGAAATTGTAGCAGAGAACATAAAAGTGGTAGAACGGGGAAAATATGAGGACATGAAAGCAGGCGAGCCAGTGCGTTCCCGGCACACATCGGTGGTGAGCTCTGGCCCCTCCGTTCTCAGGTCTACACTTCATGAAGCTCCCAAAGCACAGCTGAGTCCAGGAATTTATGATGACTCCAGTGCTCGCAGGACTCCTGTGAGTTATCAAAACACCATATCTAGAGGCTCACCCATGATGAACAGAACTTCTGATGGTATGTTACTTTTGTTGCCTGGTATGATCATTTTTACTATACTTTCTCACCTTTGGCAAATAGGAAATAATCAGATAGGTAGCTTTATAGATTATCACAAGATCTTGAGACTGTGCATGAAACTAGGGCCATAGAGTGTACAAAATTAGCCATAATTTTAGGCAAAGTACCTAACTGTTTAAATTCAGCACAGGTATGATGTCTAGAAATGCCCAGCGTAAGCATATTTTTTTTTAATGGATTTTTAGCCTATCATGTAAGGTTTTCTGAAAGTCCGTTTTGGCACTTGTTTCTCCAGGTGGTAGATGAAAGTTTAGGCTCTAGAGCAAAACTTCTTAGGCTTGAATTAAACTTACACAAGTTACTTTTCTGTGCCTTGGTTTCCTCATCTATAAAATGGTAACGTACTACTAAGACCTACCTGGATTCTAGTAAAATAAAATGAGATAGTGCACTAGCTGGGCATGTTGCCACCTGTAATAATAGCCAGCGCTTGGGAGGCTGAGGCAGGAGGATCATGGGTTTAAGGCCAGACTGGGCTACATAGTGAAACCCTGTCTCAAAGATGATTTAGCGCACTTAAGGAACTTACCATAGATTCTAGCATATACCACTCAATAATTATCAACTCTTATCATCATCACAACCCCATGTTGCTGTGAACTACATCATCACTAAGGTGAGAGGGCTTAATTTTTTTTTTAAACTAGGTGGTCCCTGAAATAGTCAAAGACCCTTAAAAATTCATCTTATTTTTAATTTCATTATAATACATATTATATTGAGGGGTCAACAGGTGAGGTCCTGGGCTGGTAGGTGAATTGTAAAGGTGAAAAAGGGAAGAGAGGAGTAACACGGGGAGGAAGGAAGGGTGTGCTCAGTTTGGGTATGGGTAGGGGTATGAATCCAAATCTGTTTGCTCTAGTTTGGACTGAGAATTGCCCTCCAGTAGGAAAAGGCAACCACAATTGAACAAATTGGGCTTTGAAGGGAATCTGATAAACCAGTGTAGTTTAGAGGTGGTTTTTTTGGCTTTCTTTTTTTTTTTTTATTTATATGTACATACAATGTTTAGGTCATTTCTTCCCTGTCCCCCCACCCCCTCCCTTACCAGCCACCCTACCCACTTCCTCTCCCCCCAAACCCTCTCAGTACCCAGCAGAAACTATTTTGCCCTTATCTCTAATTTTGTTGAAGAGAGAGTATAAGCAATAATAGGAAGGAACTAGGGTTTTTGCTAGTTGAAATAAGGATAGCTATACAGGAGTTGACTCACACTGATTTCCTGTGCCTGTGTGTACTTCTAGGTTAATTCTTCTTGAACTAACCTTTTCTCTAGTTCCTGGTCCCCTTCTCCTATTGGCCTCAGTTGCTTTTAAGGTATCTGCTTTAGTTTCTCTGCATTGAGGGTAACAAATACTATCTAGTTTTTTAGGTGTCTTACCTATCCTCATATCTCCCTTGTATGCTCTCACTTTTATCTTGTGATCAAAATCCAATCCCATTGTTGTATTTGCCCTTGATCTAATGTCCACATATGAGGGAGAACATAGGATTTTTGGTCTTTTGGGCCAGGCTAACCTCACTCAGAATGATGTTCTCCAATTCCATCCACTTACCAGCAAATGATAACATTTCATTCTTCTTCATGGCTGCATAAAATTCCATTGTGTATAGATACCACATTTTCTTGATCCATTCATCAGTAGTGGGGCATTTTGGCTGTTTCCATAACTTGGCTATTGTGAATAGTGCCACAATAAACATGGGTGTGCAAGTGCCTCTGGAGTAACCTGTGTCACATTCTTTTGTGTATATTCCCCAAGAGTGTTATTGCTGGATCATATGGTAGATCTATGTTTAGATTTTTAAGAAGCCTCAAAATTTTTTTCCAGAGTGGTTGTACTATTTGCAGTCCCACCAGCGGTGTACAAGGGTTCGTTCCTTTTCCCTGCATCCTCGCCAACACCTGTTGTTAGTGGTGTTGCTAATGATGGCTATTCTAACAGGGGTGAGGTGGAATCTTAGTGTGGTTTTAATTTGCATTTCCTTTATTGCTAGAGATGGTGAGCATTTTTTCATGTGTGGCTTTCTTCTTTTACTTTGGTGGTGCTAGAGATTGAACTCAGAGCCTCTCATTTGCTAGGTCGGCGCTCTACCACCGACCTAGCCCCACCAGCCCTTTTTGCATTGGTTATCTTGAGATATTTATGCCTGGGTCAGTCTGGACCATGATCCTCTTCTTTGTTCTTCCCTGCACAACTGGGATGACAGGTGTGTGCACTATCATACCCAGCCATTTGTTGAGATGATGTCTCATAAACTTTGCCTGGGCTGGCCTCAAATAGTGAAACTCCTGATCTCTGCCTCCCAAGTAGGATTATAAGTGTGAGCCACCACATCCAGCTATTTCTTAGTTTTGATAGGCAGAGTTATTGGGTGATGGCCAAGTTTGTATTATCAAAATTTTAGTATTAAGATGGTGGTGATGGTTGCATGACATCATAGGTATATTTAATGCCACTGAATTGTATCCTTTAAAATGGTTAAAGGGCCCTGGGTTCAAGCTTCAGCACCAGAAAAATAAATGAAATGGCTAAAATGATACATTTTGTGTTACGTATGTTTTACCACAAGGTGATTTCTGTCAAGTGTTTGGATATGATAGGCATCTGTGGGTAATATGATTTATAAGAGAGAATCTGGAGTAGGGAAGAGAGTGGAGGATGTTGGTGAGGTAATGGGAAAGTCACTATAGAAGAGCAGAGCAAAGAGAAAACGAGTGTAACTTGTGATCGACAAGTAAGGAGCTAGGGAACACAGGCAAAGGAGGAACTTGAGATTTGCTGCCTGTGGGGCCAAAAGAATTTAAAATGTTAATGATACAGAAAATAACACCATTCATAATGGGATTTAGCAAGTAGTGTACTTGATTAACTTCACAGTCTTAGCACAAAGTGGTACTGTACTGATGCTGTGCTCCAAAAGGTAGAAATCTTCAAATCTCAAGGTTTCTACTTGGTTTTACAGTTGTGTATTTTATAAGATTAAGCTTAAAAGTTGGTGGTGGAGGGAGAAGATCAAAATATTTTATGAGTACAGCCTGCATTTGATGATACTTTGCAAGTTTTCTTAAGAATTTGTGGCATTGCCCCTTTTTTTCCAGTTACAGTTTCTTCTAGCAAGTCTACGAGTCATGAAAGGAAGTCAACACTGACCCCAACCCAGAGAGAAAATATATCAGCCAAGTCTCCAGTGCCTGGGGTGGATCCTGTTGTGAGCCACAGCCCATTTGATCCCCACCACAGGGGCAGTGCTGCAGGAGAGGTTTATCGGAGTCACCTTCCCGCGCACTTGGATCCAGCCATGCCCTTTCACAGGGCTCTAGATCCTGGTAAGCATTACGTGTAGTGACAGTCTATGGCAAAGAAATGATAAGCTTTTTTAAAAATAGTACGGTGTGCAGAAAATTGTACATATCATTAATGTACAGGTAAATGAAATTTTAACACCCATGTTACCAGCACCCAAATAAAGAAATAAAATAAATATTACATCATGTAATTAAAAGTAATAGATATCTGAAAAGCCTTTTTATTTGATGGAATTGGTGAAGCTGATTGAATAAGAAGGTTAATATGAAGAAGTATTTTTAAATGACAGGCATATCTTAAATATGTTAATTTACAGCATAGACATTACCAGTCTTCTGCATGAATGCCAAGGGAATTTTTTAAACTATTGATTAGAAATAGAAATTTTTTTAGGTCTTTCTAATATAAAAGAAATCATATTTCAGGCCTGACTTTGTTTGTTTAAATGAAGCTAGAATTTAAAGACAATTTCAGGTAATCCAAATGCAAAATCCTTGTAGATTTCTTTTTTAGTTCTTTAAAATTGTGCAGTCCACACCTGATTCACTTTCTTTAGAGTCTTTCCAAAGCCTCCAACTTAGCTTTCAAAGAAATAACTCTTCATTTTGTTTTCACTGAATTACAGGCTATTTTTTGGATGATACTGGGGTTTGATCTTATGGCCTCATGCTTGCTAGGTAGGCGCTGTACCACTTAAGTCACTCTGCCAGCCCATAAGTTACATAATTTAGTAATAAGTACAGCTGGAAGAAACTTGTGAGCACACATCACTGATATTGGTAGACATGCTTCTGGTAGGTGTGTAAGGGTGCAGGTTACTAGAAAGCAGTCTGCTGGGTCCTGTTTTATGCTGTGAGAGGGGAGAAGCTGTCCCACCACAGGTGGGATCAGAGCCTCTACCAGGCTTGCAGAGACCCCTGCAGGATTGGCTCTTCCTTGTCCTCCTAGGAACCTAGTCCTTGCTCCTCTTTGCTGCTGCCAGCTGAGCCTCTCCTCTGGCCTAAATTCATTACTTGCTACATGCTTTGAGTTAAAACTGGAATATAGAATACTTGTGCTTCACCTTGGTTCTTAGGGTAATACTTTTTATTAAAATACTTGAAAAGCTAAGAATTCTAAGAGTCAGTCGCATTTCATACTATTAAAGAAATTGTAGGAAGTACCTTATCTGAAAACTCTGTCAGGGCCAGCAGATGATTTTCTCTTGAAAATACTCAGTTTCAGAGGAATCTAAGAGGCCATAAAACAACTTATGATGGGTTTTTTCAATTAGATTTTCAACTTTCGTAATAGTGTCCAAGTGATAGGTAGGCAAGTCAGTGGAAACTGGACTTCACATTGTGAATTTGGACCTTTTCCAGGCTAGAAATGTGTGGTACCTATTCTCTTTCATGTTGCTAGGTGGCAGCAGTGAGCTATAGCTCCTGTCAGCCTTGCAATCATGAGAGGAAGCAACTAATACTGTGCAGCATGCTGTGTTGCTAAGGTAGTATGCTCAGATTAAGTACATTAAAGGCATTTTCAAGTTACACTTTCAACTTACAGTGGGTTTATTGAGACGAAACCTCATTGTAAGTCAAGGAACATATGCACTTAGGAGACTGTCTCCCAGACTGAGGTGAATAGTCAGCTGACAAATTCAACTTGGCTTGGAGTTGTGGATAAAAAGGAAGCACTTGTACCAGGAAATGTATCAGTGATTTTCCTAGGGAGAACATGTACATATAAGGTAATCCCCTCAAATTCTCAGACAGAATTGTTTAGCATTTCTGTTTACTGTCTGTCATAGTCCTTCATTTTGCACAGTTCCATTTGCTTGTCGTTTTGGGTCTGAGCTGTATAATAAATGCTTTAAGGATGCAGACATTACCTTCTACTTCTTACCATCTTGCATTTCTTTGTACCATCTCATGTCATGCTGTAACTAAACGGTTGCCAAACAATAGCATGCGGGACAAATCCTGCTGCCACCTGTTTCTGTAAATAAAATTTTATTAGACTGGGCACCGTGGCTCAAGCCTGAAATCTGAAGGAGGCAGGAATCAGGAGGATCATATTTTGAGGTCAGCCCAGGCAAAAAAGTTCATGAGCCCTCATCTCAACCAATAAAAGCTGGACATAGGGGCATGCACCTAACATCTCAGCTACTAGGAAAGTATAAATAGGATGATCGCTGTCAAGGCTGGCCTAGTCATAAAGCAAGACCCTATCTGAAGATTAACCAAAGCAAAAAGGGCTGGGGGTGTGGTTCAAGGGGTAGAGTGCCTGCCTAGCACGTGAAGGCCCTGAGTACCCCAGTATTAACCAAATTAATTAAATTTTATTAGAGCAGGCCTAATACAGGCCTATACCTGTAATCACAGCTACTTGGAAGGTGGAGGTAGGAGGATCACAGTTTGAGGCCGATCCAGGCAAAAGCTAGTGAGACCTTATCTCAAAAGCAAATGTAGAGGGCTGGTGGAATGGCTCAAGTGGTAGAATATCTACCTAGTAAGTGTGAGGCCCTGAGTTCAAACCCCAGTACTGCCAAAAAAAAAAAGCAAATTTAGTGTGGTGACTGCATTTGTAATCCCATCTACTCTAGAGGTGGAGGTAGGAGTATCTTGGTCCAAAACCAGCCTGGGACAAAAACTGGAGACTATCTGAAAAGCAAAAAGACTCAAGTGGTAGAGCACATACCTAGCCAAATGAGAGACCCTGAGCTCAAAACCCCAGTAAGCTCCCTTCCCCCAATTTTTTTTATTAGCACATATCCATGCCCAAGTGTTCATTGTTTGGTAGCTTCCTATCTCCTTCAGTCAGAGTGGACGAATACTATGTGGCCCACACAGCCTAAAACATTTATCATCTGACTCTTTATAGAAAGTTTGGTAATCTTTGTTCCAATCACATGCACTAATTAAATGCTTGTAGACTAATCATTTTTACCACTAAGAAAATAAAATTGCCATGTCACAAGGTGTTTTCACATACATTTCCATTTGATTGTACTGATATTACATTGATAATACAACTCTTGGATACTTTAGGTAAAACATAATAAAGTTTCATGTCAAAATTGAAAATGAAAATACTAAGAAAATTTTAGCTACCGTTTTCCTTTTTCATTACATCTCAGACATTAGAATGAATTAGAATTTGTACAACTAATATATCAAGGTCTAAAATGAGTCCACCATACTCTCTGGAGCCTAGTGAAAACTGCATGTAGACTAGCTTAGCAGATTTTTTTCTCTCACCATTTCTGTGGGTGATGTTTAGCAAATGAACTTCACTCAGGACAAAACTCAATGCCTTTCTTTCCTTCTCTCACTCAGCAGCTGCTGCTTACCTGTTTCAGAGACAGCTTTCACCAACTCCAGGCTACCCAAGTCAGTACCAGCTATACGCAATGGAGAACACAAGACAGACAATCCTAAATGATTACATTACTTCACAGCAGATGCAAGTAAACTTGCGCCCTGATGTAGCCAGAGGACTCTCCCCACGAGAGCAGCCACTGGGTCTCCCGTACCCAACAACAAGAGGTGTGTGTCTTTGCAGTTTAGATTTTGTAGAGTTTGTCACGTTTACTCGATAACAGATACTTGTTAAGTGAATGATGGAAAGACAGAAGTCTGTATCCTGTCCATAGACTTTAGTCCTTGAAAAAGCAAGCAAAGTAATGTATCAAGATGAAGTGTTTCAGTGAACACTAAAATAACCAATCCAAATTATTGTGTCGCGTATTTGAAATCAATGTTTCCCAGTTTGTTGTCTCTCAGTATTCAATATCCTTCTCTAGATTTAAAAAAGGTCTTAACAAGTAATGATGATCTTAAACATTTTCATTTATATTGTGTACAAATTATCATTGCATTATAGTAACAAAATCCAGAAATCCATGTATAGTTCTATACTTTTACAGTAATGCTTAACATAAATTGTATTTGTCTTTTGGATAGGAATCATTGACCTGACCAATATGCCTCCAACAATTTTAGTGCCTCATCCAGGAGGAACAAGCACTCCTCCCATGGACAGAATCACTTATATTCCTGGTACACAGATTACTTTCCCTCCCAGGCCATACAACTCTGCTTCTATGTCTCCAGGTAAGATGCTGCAGTCCCAACACCTTTCTAATAGGACTTTCATGTTTGAGATATTAAGACCTCTTAACACCTCTTAAGGTGCTTTGGGCAGTCTTTTTCCCACTTAAACATTTGTCAATAGTTCCTATGTGCCATTTGCTACTAGATACTCTAGAAATACCCTAAAAGTTATTAATTCTCCAGCTACCCAAGACGCTTAAGTAAAACAAACTTCCTATATTCCAAATTTGGAGTTTTTTTAAAAAAAGTTTCAATCGCTTACAAATTTAAAAATTGTACCTGATAGGTTGACATTTTGGTCTTTTAAGTTGTAGATTTGTGTGTTTCACAGGACATCCAACACACCTTGCAGCAGCTGCAACTGCTGAGAGGGAGCGGGAGAGAGAGAGGGAAAAGGAGCGAGAACGGGAGCGGGAACGGGAACGGATTGCGGCTTCTTCAGACCTCTACCTGAGGCCAGGTCAGTGAAAGACTCTGCTCCTCCTCCCAGGGACAGGTCTTGATAATCTCTTGTGGTGAGGCATTATGCTCAATGTTGTGGGGGCAAAGAAGAATTCTAAGTTGTAAAGTCCATTACAGGCCTCAAGTGAAAGTGTTGTAGAAGTTGAAATGAACTTTCCATGATGAAGGTGTCTATTTGATTTGGCCCAAGAACATGGGCGTGAAGGCATGGGGCATAGAACTCTTAAAGCTGAAAGAGTGGAACAGAAAAAGGCGCTAGGCAGGAAGGTATTGCTAAACTCCAGCTTCAAGGGGGAAGAGAGGATATGGTTAGAAGGTTGTATAACATCTTGAATACAGTGCTTACAATAAAGTGCTGCTATTCTGTTCAGGAGGCAGATGACATGATCAGAAGGACATTTTCATAGAGTGATGTGAGATAGCTTAGAGCCACGAAGGTGGGCTTGGACTGTTGCCGGTAGGCCAGTCAGACTATGTCAGTAGTTCATGTGTATGCTAATGGTGACCTGAAATATTTTGACACAGGAAATGACCAGGAAAGAGCTGCTAGAAAGAATGTGAGAGTATCCAAGACACTTGATAATAACTAGATAGGAGAAAGGAGGAAGAGAGGAGAAACAAGATTGGCCTGCAATTTATGATAAAGCATGAGGCAAGTGTAGTTCACGCTTGAAGTCCCAGCAATCAGGAGGCTGAGACTTGAGGATTGTGAGTTCAGGGCCAGCCTGGGCTACATAGCAAGACCCTGTCTCAAAATGAAACAATCAAAACACAGTATGAATTATAAAGAGTGCAATTAGTGAAAGCAAAGAGATAATGATTTTTTTTGGACATACTTAATCTGACATACTTTTGGGTTTTGGGCCATCTGTTTTTATCTATTATATACTTGTCTTTTTTCAAGTCTTTTAATTAATTAAATCAGACCATTTACCTGGTCCATATTGTTGAAATACTTAACCTGGTACTCAGGAGAAAAGAGAGAAAGAGAACTTAAGAGTTGAAACTCTGGCTTGGGTGAGATTAAAGGCAAAAGCTTGAAAAGAGTCGTTTCAGAAGTTGCCAGAAGAACTAATGTAGGTGAAGGCAAGAGGAAGCTGAGATGTAAAGCCAAGTGTTATGGGACACATCTATAATCCTAGCTACTCAGGAGATGGAAGCAGGAGGAGTGCAAATTCGAGGTCTGCCTGCACAAAGGGGCTGAACGCATTACTCAAGTGGTAGAGTGCTTTCCTAGCATATACAAAGCCCTTGGGTTCAATCCAAAGTACTGAGGGTGGGGGGGAAGCAAAGATGTCGTGGTAGAGATACCTGCAGAACTAAAAAGCACAGTGACAGGAGGGTATTACATTCATGTATTCATAAAGGACAAGCCCTTCAAAATCAATGTGGGTGATACTATATTGAAGGATCCCCCAAAAATAGTAATCTTACTTGATCTAGTCATATTATTATTGAGTATTGATTTGAGACATTTCAGTGGTTGCAAAACCTAAACACAATTAGATGCAACCCAGTATCTATATATAATAAAAACCACTAATATTCTAACTATAGGAGATACCATAGTGAATTGTGAGGCAACACCAAATGGATTATATAAAAACATGAAAAATAGATTTAATGAAAGAAAGACACATACAAATGGTACATAGCTTTTACTAGATTTTTAAAATACTTGTGGCCCCACTGATGTACAAAATGTAGATTTAAGACAACAGAATACCATATTTCTTTATCAGGCATTGGATTAATAAATTTTCCATGTTGCAGGGTCTGAACAGACATAATGTTCATATGTAGCAGAGGCAGTGCAAATTGGCTTAGCTCTCTTAGAGATTTATAAATGGGATTTGATTAGCAATTCCCTTTCTGGGAATATATACTATAGAAGGGAGAAAATTGTTGAAAAGCCTGAATAAAGTGGTACTGGCTATGACACTAAGTGTGTGCTAAAACTGCTAGCTCTTAGTTAGGGCAAAGAACAAGGTTGAAAGTTGCAGTGAGAGCTCAGAACAAGAGGAGGTAAGGAAGAAAGTGATGAAGGAATGTGAGACTTCAGCATCCTCCCAATTCTACAGCAGAGTCAAAGTTAAGTGAACAGAAATGTCTAAAGCCTTGAAGAAGTGTAGTTATAGAAGCCACGCTTTTGAGGAAGGTGGTGTGCATGTTTCATCTCACAGGTGAAAGCTTGTTGAGAGAAACAGTTCCCTGTGAAGGGCAGTAAAGAAGTAAAGCAGAAAGATCTATGGTTAAGTGAAATAAATAGGCCCCACATCCTAGTGTAGTCTCAGTCTATTATTGTCATTATGATGCTTGGAAAATTGTATGTAGCTTGATTTTGGAAATCATAAACACCAGAGTTTGAGGATAAATTTGAGGGATGAGACTATATAGATTGAAACTCATCACAAAATTGGAAATGACAATAAATGATAGCTGATGCTTCAAGTTACTTACAGGTTTTACTAAATCTATTAAGAAACTTAAAGAACCTGTTTCTAGAAAGGTCAGAAAGTAGAATATTGAGTTTATTGGTCTCATTTTCCTTCTCTATTTAGGAATATTAGAGAATATTAGGGAATTAACAACACATAAGTATTGTTGTCTTTTTCTTTCTAGCTGCTGCTTTATGGTTTATTTTTCTTCCTTTTTCTTTTTTGCGCCTGCAGGCACAGAACAGCCAGGTCGACCTGGTAGTCATGGATATGTTCGTTCCCCTTCTCCCTCAGTAAGAGCTCAGGAGACCATGTTGCAGCAAAGACCCAGTGTTTTCCAGGGAACCAATGGAACCAGTGTAATCACACCTTTGGATCCAACTGCTCAGCTACGAATCATGTCAGTTTCTTACACGTTTTTGCCAGAAAAAATACCAGTCTCTTGCATATACATGTTTGAATTTGTGACTGCAAATAGGTCAAGTATAGGCAAGATTTTCCATTTGCTAAACTTTTTTTCCTTCAGTTTGTTCCTGCATCTCCCCCCACATCCTTCCGGTAAATGTCCTTCCCTTCACAAAGCTGTGATTTTTTTTTTTTTATTTACAGGCCACTGCCTGCTGGGGGCCCTTCAATAAGCCAAGGCCTGCCAGCCTCCCGTTACAACACTGCTGCGGATGCCCTGGCTGCTCTTGTGGATGCTGCAGCTTCTGCACCCCAGATGGATGTTTCCAAAACAAAAGAGAGTAAGCATGAAGCTGCCAGGTTAGAAGAAAATTTGAGAAGCAGGTCAGCAGCAGTTAGTGAACAGCAGCAGCTAGAGCAGAAAACCCTGGAGGTGGAGAAGAGATCTGTTCAGTGTCTGTACACTTCTTCAGCCTTTCCAAGTGGCAAGCCCCAGCCTCATGCCTCAGTAGTGTATTCTGAGGCTGGGAAAGATAAAGGGCCTCCTCCAAAATCCAGATATGAGGAAGAGCTAAGGACCAGAGGGAAGACTACCATTACTGCAGCTAACTTCATAGACGTGATCATCACCCGGCAAATTGCCTCGGACAAGGATGCGAGGGAACGTGGCTCTCAAGGTTCAGACTCTTCTAGTAGCTGTATGTATCTCAGCCTGAGTTTCACAGTGTGATTTCTGGGTAGAGAATGACTTTTTTCTTTAGGTAAAGCGCAACTGTATGGTATAGAAAACCCTAATGCTTGACAGTAAATGTAAGAAAAATTTTTGTGGGTAGTGTAAAAATGTATCTTCTACTGTTTTTTTGATTTAACTAAGCCAACAATTTATTTTTCCAGGAGAAAACTATACCTTTTATAAAATCTAGTTGGAAAGTAGCATTTGATAAAAGAGCAGAGCTCTTAATGTGGTTAGGCATCTAAAAGGTAATGGGTGCACCCATCAAGCTCTGTGCTACTAAGGTGTAATTTCTCAGGGATCACTTTTCAGGACATGGTTCATTATTTAGGCCAATCCCTCAGAAGCCTTTCCATCCTTTTTCTAAGGTACAGGTTTTTACAAATTATCTTTCTTTTTTTTTGGTTGGTATGGGATTTGAACTCAGGGCCTCATGCTTGCCAAGCAGGTGGAGTAGCACTTGAGCCACTCTTCCAATCAAAATACAGGTTTTTAAAAAAGAAAAAAAAACAAAAACAAAAAAAGATACAGGTTTTAAAAAGTGAGACTATTAATGGTGCTTGGTATTTATTTTGTAACTTTCTTGAAAACAACTTTGATCCTGTCTGGGTAGTTAGTTATTCTGATATCTGCCCAACAAGAAAGAATTTATATCTTCACTGAAATAATAGAAAAGTTACTGTTAAAAAATTTCTTCTTAATTACTGCCTACATTCTATAAGGAATTCCAAAAAACCCACAGGTATTTAAATAAGCAGCTATACTTGAAGTAATTTAATCATATACGCATCTTTCTTTTATCTCCACTAAAGAAACAATAGCATTGGGGATAATGAGAAAAAAAAAAAAAGATTTCTTACTTGCCAGAATGCAACATGCAGTACTTTTTATCTTCAAATATCCACTTGTTTAACTGTAACTTGTTTGGGTCCATATCTACCCTATTGCTGAAGTTTTTTAGACGGAAGGGGGCAGCTTACAAGGGCACTATAGAAGAAAGACTTTCTTTTAACCTGGTTTTAAGTAAATCCATGATACAGCTTTTTAACATGCAGAAAATTGCTAGCTGAGGAAGAGTGCTGTATGAAGAGGGTCTTGGGAGGTAGTCACCAGCCCACATTGGTGATGTGGAACAGGGTAGCAAGCAGGCTGCCTAGACACTGGATTAAATGCTTCTTTGCACTCTGTATCTTGATCTGCGAGTTTGCTTTTCAGCAGATCTGAAAATAGAAAGCCCTTGTTCTTTAACAAGTGTTCATGTTTCTGAGTGCAGTTATGTTTTTAATCACTGGGCAATGACCTGTATGAAGTCCACAGTACTACAGGTACTCAGTATAAGTGTTCAGTTTGATCTTGAGAGCCTCCCCCACCTTGGAGATGAAGCATATTGCCTTCACCTTGACCCAAGTCTTCAAGAGCAAGGTGAACACAACTCGGGATCAGACTTCCTAATGACAAAATACAGCTAGTTCATTAGCACTTTCAAGATGTTGGTTAATAAGTAGTGATAAGTAACTGTGGATACAGAAACTATAAGTTATTGTAACTGTACTTACAATACAGTGATTTATTTTACTTTCTTGATTATTTCCATCCCATTTATCAGGTTTCTCTTCTCCTAAACCCAGGTAACTGCAATTTCCATGGCCAGGTTGGGGTAGGCAAGGTGTTAATTACCAGAGGAATAGGTGGTAGCTGAGTGATAAAAGTTCATTCCTCTCTTCTGTATGTGTCCAGCCAAGGTCACATACCATTTTCTGAGACTTGATGCATCCTATAAATGCAAAGAATCCTTTGATGTCAGAAGATTTTTAAGTAGGAGGTTACATCTGCCTGTCTCTAGCTCTGAGGTCGTGCAGGACTATGAAAAGCTGCCTCTACCCCCTCTGCCTACCCCCTCAATTTTCATGGCTTTTCTGCATCTTAGAGGGGGCTTTTATGTTGGCATCCTCCAGAGTTGATGGGCATCCTTTCTGTGAATTTACTTCTCTACCATTTCCATTTATTTTCAAAACGTAACAATGGTGCTAAAAAATGATTTGGAGTAATTTTTGTCAGCAATATTTCAGTTAAAATCATTATACAATGCTTTGTAAACTATCGCTTTTAAAATTGTCATGTTAACGAAACAGCTTTATAGACTTAACTTTTTCTAAGAATATATTGTCCCACACAATTGGAATTACTAGAATCAATTAATTGTTGAGATGTGATCCCTCATTCGTTTATTAATCTCCTCTGATTGTTTCCCTGGCGCTCTTTTCCAGTTCTCGGGAAAATATTGCAAATCTGTTCTCTAGTCTGCCTTGTCTCATTGTTTATTAAAAGGTCTTAAGAGCCCAGGAAATTTGAGAAAATGCCACATACCCTACTGAGATTAGGAACACACAGGCACCTTTAATACAGTGTGTTGGGTTCAATAAATTTTGCCATTACCTTGGAATACCATTGGACATTTCTGAGAATTAAAAAAATGAAAATATGCAAAAAGGCTTGAAGAACTTGGACTTTAGAAACTTTCTGTGGATTCATTTTAAAATAAGTTTTGTTTTGTTTTTTTTTTTTAAAGTATCTTCTCACAGGTATGAAGCACCCAGTGATGCTATTGAGGTGATTAGTCCTGCCAGTTCACCTGCACCACCCCAGGATAAACTGCAGGCCTATCAGCCAGAGATTGTTAAAGCAAATCAAGCAGAAAGTATGTCTTTTTTAGCCACCACTTACATGTTTCCATATTTGCATTTTTCATTTGCTTCAATTATGTGTCTAGACCATGTTTGTTTTAGGGTAATCTGCTTTTGAAATATTTAAAATTCCACTAACAAAAGCAACTTTGATGCTGTTAATTACTTTTCAGTTTATAGCTTAATGATACAGAAAATACTTGATATTTTGTTTGCCCACTTCATTCTGTAGTCCTCAGGCTTGTAACATTGAATATTTTTTGCTTCACAATTAAGATTCATAAAATTCTGTATTTAGAGGTTCTTACCACATCCTTTTGTGGTACTCTTCTGAATTATGTGTGCTCTTTCTCTGGAATAAGACATCTACCTTTCTCCATTAGGCGATCCCAGTAGACAGTATGAAGGACCTCTGCATCACTATCGGCCCCAGCAGGAGTCGCCATCTCCGCAGCAACAGCAGCAGCCACCCCCACCTTCCTCCCAGGCAGAGGGGATGGGGCAGGTACCCAGGACCCATCGGCTAATCACACTTGCTGATCACATCTGTGTATGTTTTTCCTATGCCTGTTATTAGTTCTTCTTGTTTTGATCATGTACAAAGCAGATTTCATAAGAAGAAAATCACAATAAGCTATGCCACTTTGTTTTTTTTCCTCATTCCAGCAAATTATCACACAAGATTTTGCTAGAAATCAAGTTTCCTCGCAGACTCCCCAGCAGACTCCCACTTCTACATTCCAAAATTCACCAACTGCTTTGGCATCCACACCTGTGAGGAGTAAAACATCAAGTCGCTACAGCCCAGAATCCCAGTCTCAATCTGTTCTCCATCAGAGACCAGGTTCCAGAGTCTCTCCAGAAAATCTTGTGGACAAATCTCGGGGAAGGTATGGTCTTTATTGTAAACCATATGTAAATTTCATAGTAGCAAATCAATTTGAATATGTTTACAAGGTAGGGAATTCATTTCTCACACCAGAAATTCCTTTGCCTTTATTTGGAGAAATGTGTAAATTGGGGGTTTTCCTTCTATTAGTCTTGGTCTGTCCAATGTCTAGGCATTTGATACTGTTTATTAATGTATGCAAAAGTTGGTTTTATTTATTATTTTATTGGTTATCATGAGGTAGTTTAATACAGTTTAGGGATGTTTGAGTACTACTTCAAAATCAACTCTTAAACCAGGTGGTGCTCCTGTAACCCCAGCTACTTGGGAAGCAAAGGCAGGAGGATGCCCAATTTTGAGTCCAGCCTAGGCAACATAGTGAGACCCTTAAGAGGGCTAGGGATATAGCTCAGTGGTATGGTTCTTGCTTAGTATGTGCAAGACCCTGGGTTCAATACCCACTTCCCCCATCTCAGTGTTTACCTTACTCAGCACTTGCTTGCTTTTTAAATTTTTTTCCTTTCTTTTTTCTTCTCAGGGAAAAAAGTACTTGCTAAGCAAGTACTCTACCGTTTGAGCCATGCTTACAGCCTCATATTCAGTGGCTTCTATTGGCTCTAGAGTAATACATGTTTAGGAGGGTAACATTAAATAAAGTGAGGCCAATAAGAGGCATCAGGGAAGAAACATTTTATGTGGTAAAATAAAATGTTCTTTACTGCCTGGTAAAGAACATATTTTTTTACCCAATGTTCTATCTGGATTTTTTTTTAAGGGAGATAGGGTTTCTGTTTCTTATAGTAGACTAAACATCAGTACATGTGAAATGATAGTTAAATAGCACAAAGGGAATTAATTCATAAGAATTCTGAGAACAAGAATGAGATAGCAACAGCAAATTCTGGCAAATTCCTGGAAGATACACAGAGTATTTATGAATCAGATAGCAGAAGCCGTTGCTCAGAGTATGAGAAGAAATTGATAGCAGAAATGGTTCTTCAGTCTGCCTACCAACCCCTCAAAGTAAGCAAAGAACAGAAGGAAATAGAATAATGTATTTAAGAGTGTGATGTTCTTTTTAAAAACGCTTTATTGCAGAAGTTTTAAATACAGAAGTAGAACAGTATAATACACCTCCATGTATCCATCACCGAGCTTTGATAACCATCAGCAAACTGCCAACTTTGTTTCATTTTTATTTATGCTTGCCCTACCCCAATACTGGATTATTTTGAAGCAAATCTTGGATATAATGATTTCAAGAAGTTGGGTGGTCTTTTTTTTTTTTTTTTTTCCAAGCCTTACTATAAAAGTATATTAAATGACATAGCATGGTATTGGTGAAAGAATAGGCAAAGAGACCAACGGAACAGAGGAAAGGTAGAGATGTAACTGATGTAAGTAAACAAGTAGGATTAAATTGAAAGATGATAGGCTTTTCAACAAATGGTGCTGGAACAATTCAGTGTTCTTATGTCCCCCCAACACACACACACACACACACACAAATACACACACACACAAATACACACACACACACACACAAAAATCCAGACACAGGTTTTATTTTACTGTTGATAGTTATAAAACAAAATGGGATATAGACCATAATATAAAATGCAGAACAATAAAACTTCTAGGAAAAAACCTCGGTGACTTTAGAATGGTGATAAGTTTTTAGAAGTAATACCAAAAGCATAATTCATGAAAGCAGAAAGCTGAAATTTTGAAATTAAACACTCTGCAAATCTCAGTACTGCCCAAAACAGACAAGACACTGAGCTCTATGAAAGGCATTTGGACTTTGACAGAACATACACGCAAACAAGTATCTGATAAAGGACTTGTATCCAAAAAGTTCTCTTGACAGTTCAGTAATAAGGAAACAAGCAGTCCAACTGAAAATGTACATTTTACCAAATTTTTTATTTTTGTTTTATCTTTAAGAAGCTGGGCTGGCAGAATGGTTCAGACAATGAATGCCTGCCTACCAAGTGTGAGACCATGAGTTCAAACACAGTGCCACCAAAAAAAAAAGAATTGCTAAAAGAAGCTGGATGATCTTAAGGATAAGATGAAAACACGTTTACTCTCTTTTAGCTGAAAAAGAAAATAAATGCAGTTATCAAAAGCAGAAAGCTTTTAAGAATTGGCTGTGTCGGAGTGGGAAAGGAAATACCAAATAATGTGTATATATAGTTATGCTTAACTGTAATAGTAACAAGTGCAGATGTTGAAACGGTGGGCTCTTAGTTTGATAATCTCTTAAGTAAAAAAAAAAATATTTTTAAGTCTACACCATGAATTTATCTCACATTATCCTTACCAGGATAAACATTAAATGGCAGAGAGCCTTTCAGTCTTAAAATAGTGTATGTATCTAGAGCCTACATCAGCTCACAGTTCCAGTTTAGTACTCATCCTTAACTTAATTGAGAAAGATCTGGTAAGCTGTGACTAAGAATAAGCAGTGAGAGCCCTGAGTGCTCGCCTGGACTCACTGGCCAAAGGGTAGGCTGCAGCCTAACGTTGAAGGACATGCAATGAGCTGCTCCCTGCTGATGTGACTCCTGGGTCTATGCAGAAGGTGCCTGGAATAGACTGTTCTTGATAAGTAGGTGTATAGCAAAAAAAAATTGGCAGCTTTGCTCCTCCTCCTGAAGGAAATCCTGAGTTGAGTTCGTCTCCAGCAAGCTCTTTGCTAGCATCAGAAGACAACCTAATCTTGTGCTTGTTACACCAGCAGGCCTGGAAAATCTCCCGAGAGGAGTCACATCCCTGCAGAACCCTACGAGCCCATCTCCCCACCCCAGGTTCCGGTTGTGCACGAGAAGCAGGACAGCATGCTGCTGCTGTCACAAAGGGGTGTGGAGCCTGCAGAGCAGAGGTGAGGAGGACACCTCCCTCACTGCAGCTTCTAGTCTGGGGCTGACTCAGTGCCTAAAGTTTTCAATTTTATGCCAGTAACTTTTTTCCCTTTTTGGCTTCTATGTCAGAATGGGACTCTCAAAGGATCGTTTAGGTTTGCTTTCTCAGTGAGCTATTGCGACTAGTTTTTACAAAAGTATCGTGAAGTCTAAATATATTAGAGAAAACTTGTTCATTATTACTCTTGAACATAAGTCCGTCTAGATTATTTCTGAAAACTTTTTTATCACCCAACATTTGAGTGCTTATTGTGTGGACTATACATAGACCAGACCATCTTACATATTTTCTGATCTCCTTCTAACCCTGACTCCAGCTATCTGAATGATTACATGAGTTGGATTTAGTCCCTTCTAGTCACTCTCCATACCCTCATCAGGGTAGTTTGTATAAACCTCACAGTAAGTCAAGCACTAATCCACTAGCATAGCATGTGAGCTCGCAAGACCAGGTTTATGCAGCTTCAATTCCTGCTGCTTTACCTTTACACTGCTCCTTTCCCTAACTCAAGCTGTTTTCTTAGTGCATAACACCATCCCCAAGACTGAGAGGCAAATACATGATTTTCCTCTGTGGTCAGACAGATAGAAAAAGGGAATAGTTTGGTTTTAAACCAAGGTCCCACTCCAGGCTGTTGGTGTATTTCTTAGCATGTGCTGTTGTTTATATTCATAGATAATGAGATAGATGTTGGTACCTTCAATAAAATGAGTTAGGAAATTTATTTTTGGGGGAAGAGAATGAGGTTAAATTTCATTACACATTTACATGTTTGCATGACCTCAGTTTTCTATCACCTTCATTGTCTTTCTGGGCAGGTAGCAAGTATTCTTATGTTTGAATGGTGAATAAATTCATATGACAGATTGTTATCATTTCTGGGGCTCTAGCTATACCTTTGGGGGCCCTCTTAGGAAAACTATTTATTAAAAATGTGTTAGTATAGGAAGCTACCAGTGAAATATAAAATCCTTTGCATTAAACTTACCTGTCTTGAAATGACTGTAACAGTCAGTTTATTTCAGCACTACAGCTATTCTGTTTATGCTGAACTGTAAATTTCTTAGGTATAAGCTCTTGCTATTCTATAGGCAAGTGTGCTATTACAACTTTAGTATGTTTAAAAATAATTCTGTGAGTACCATAGTTCCCAGTTCATGTAATAATTATAGTTTATGTTGTTAAGCACAGAGCATCATGGTAAGCTGTTTTGAGTTTTCCCATTCATTTCTTAAGAATCCATGCTCTAGATTATCTCCATTTTAATCCTAATTTTAAAATTTCATTTTTGAGAGGTATAGCACTTGACTATGTCCTTAGGAGTGATGCACTAACTTTCTGTGGTCGCATTGTTTCTTAGGGTTATAACCACAAACACAGGATGGGGAGGCAGTAGTTTTCCAAGTATGCTGTGGCTATTATCATCAATAGAACTGTTCGCAGGGTTAGCAGTACAAGATTATAATAGACTGAACTGTGTTCCTAACAGGAATGATTCTCGCTCACCAGGGAGTATAAGCTACTTGCCTTCATTCTTCACCAAGCTTGAAAACACATCACCCATGGTGAAATCAAAGAAGCAAGAGATTTTTCGTAAGTTGAACTCCTCTGGTGGAGGTGACTCTGATATGGGTAAGTGGGATTTCTTTCACGAACTCCAAATAAAGCATACGTTAACAATGTTATCTCCAGTGTTGCCTCTCCTGTACTCCTTGAGTTTTCAGGCTTTTACAGGGCCTCTGTCCAACACATCTGAACCTGAAATGTCCACCTGTTCATGAAAACTTACCTAGAAAGTAGGAACTTGCTCCTTTCTGAAGCCTTCCATTTTCTCTGGGAACTAATGCTGGGTCTAGGGCACTTTTTTCTGTGGTGGGGCTGGACTAGGCTGGCTGTGATTTTGGTTTTGTTGTGTTTTTTTTAACCTACTGATCTTTATCTATTTGGGCCATCTGTACATTGACATCTCTTCAGATATTTGAAGACAAGTCCTTCATGAGTCTCATCCCTCCGTAAACATCCACCCCCCACCGTTTCACCAGCTATTCCTCATGTCCTTGTTTTCATACCCTACTAACTCAGTTGCTATCCACCAAAAAGCATTTTATTTAGCTTAGCTTTTCAATAGGTTCTGAGTTATAAGTAGTGATATGATGTGTCCTAAATTTGGCATTATTACTGCAGCCTAACATTGTCTCAGCATTTTTGCTGGTAATCCCAACACTTGTTATAGTGTGCTAAGTATGAATGCAGATGTCAAGATCTCTTCATGGCCACTCTGAAACCATACCTCTCCCCGATTCTGTTTGGGAATCACTAGTTTCAGGTTTAGGACAAGGTAATTTGTGATTGCTCCATTCCACCTACATTTTCTGTCTGGATCTCATTTAAGTCATTCAGCATTTATATGCATCTATGATAAACTTGGCCATCTGAAAAATGTAAATAATGGTAACAAGAGGTAATTAGCACTTATGTGCTAGGCACTATCCTAGTATTGTAAATATTCTATTCATTTAATCCTCCCAATAACCCTATACACGACATATAATTATCTCCATTTTGTAGGTGAGGAAACTGAAACTCAGAGAGGCTTAATAACTGACGCAGGTTATGTAACTAGTAAGTAATGGGCTTTGGCTCAAACCCAGGCCTTCCAACTCAAGTCTGTGCTTCCAGTGATGTCTGACTGACTGCTAACAGTTCTTTGCTCACAGCATTCTTACGGATTATTGATAAATATCCAATCAAGATGTGTGGCAGAACCTTTCCTTGGGCTGATGTGCATGCGTTCATCAGAACTCTGTTGTACTGTTTACTCAGCATGCTGCCTTTACTTGTCCATCAGTTACATCCAGTGATAGAGAACCAAGACAGACTTCCATGTGCTTTGTTTCTGTCTCCTGACCCTGTCAAAAGAAAGGAAATTGTGGGTTTGAACTGTGAACTGCCAGCTAGACACATGGCTGGATCTCTGCCACTTTATGATTAGTGGTTGTCTGAGCCCAGTATCACTTAGTGCGGTGAACTTATCCTAGCTCTTAATTAATTACTAAGTTTTTCTAAGTGTCAAAGGTAAATATTTTAGAATGCCTACTACTAGAAATGCTATCAGGCTCACAGATACTCTTCCTTTAAAATAAGTATTATTATACTTTTCTACTTCTAATTTCAACTTCTATTTCTGTTTTTTCAGTGTCACCAGCATAAACATGGTGCCCTTATTTTCAAATTCTCTGAGCCGGGAGACATACGAGCTCAGAGCAGCCAGTTGTGTGTGGGGAAGACTCATCCTCTCTAGTCTTTGCCTTTCCCTTGTGACAGAAATTCTTGACTGGCAACTGCCATATATGAGTTGAAGCAAGCTACTTTTTCTCTTCTGACCCCATTTTTTACATTGTCCTTGGTAGCAGCTCTCACTGTTTCAACAATCATTTATTAGAATATTATGTTGACAGATGTTTTTAAATATATGATAAAAGTATATTCGTGTCTTAAGGCAGACACTAACAATTTCTTTAGATAGAGTCTAAGTTTTTTTTCTTTTTTGCTAGGACTGGGGTTTGTTTCTTTTGTTGTTGTTGTTTTAATTGTAAGAGTGCTGGTTGTAGTAAGGGGCATTTGGCTTATGGGACTTACGGTCACCATTCAGTCCTTACTGGGAAACAACTAAGAAGTCAAAGCCACCAAAAGAGCTTTGCTTCAACTCAGTGTTTTGGGGTTTTTTTGTTTGGTTGGTTTTGGCGGTAATGGGGTTTGAACTCAGGGCCTCATATTTGCTAGGCAGGCACTTTACCACTTGGGCCACTCCTCCAACCTTCCAACCTTCCATCCCTCCATTCAGTTCTTCCACCAAAACCAGCAA
Source organism: Castor canadensis (assembly GCF_047511655.1). NCBI lineage: Eukaryota > Metazoa > Chordata > Mammalia > Rodentia > Castoridae > Castor > Castor canadensis. The sequence goes on along the minus strand of NC_133396.1, from coordinate 52,203,894 downwards.
TAAAACCTTAACACTTTACAGCTATATTTGATCTCTTTGAAGCTTCTGTCATAGCTAACCACCTTGCCAATTTACTTTTTCCAGAAATAATGTCTTTGCATCTGTCAGATGCTGTATTTTCCTGGTTTATTTTATTTTTGGGCAGTACTGGGGTTTTGAACTCCTTCAACTTTTTTTTGCTTGTTATTTTTGGATAGGGCCTTGCATTTTTGCCTAGACCAGCCTCAAACTGCAGTCCTCCTACCTATGCCACGCACATAGCAGGGTTTACAGATGTGAACCACCATACCTGACTTGTTTGAGATGGAGGTCTCACTTACGTTTTGCCCAGGCTGGTCTCCAACTGTGCTCTTCCTGATCTCTGCCTCCTAAATAGCTAGGATTATAGGAGTGCACCTTCTCTACTTCTTTGGCCATTTCTTTCTCCCTAGAAGCACAATTTTTTTTTTTTTTTGCTTTGCCCTTGTTTTCTGCAGGACTCTGAGCCCCTTTCTTATTATGCAGTAGAACCTGAGTCATTTCACCCACTCTGGGGTTTAAACTGTAAACTTCATCTTGAAAACCCCCAAATTTATACCTGGAATTATTTTATATCTTACTGGCTCCATAAATATCCATAACTGAATTCACATGCTACTTTTGCACACAGAAGTCCCTGCTCATTCCCTACTAGTTAACTCTATTCTACTCTCCACTCCTTGGCCACCTCTGTCATGTCTGCCCCCTGAACAGCTTTCACAAATACGCCTCTATTGCCCCTCCTTGATGAGCAGTGAGCACAGGGGTCCTCAAACTTCAACGTACACTATAGTAACTGGAGTGCTTATGAAGTGTGAATTACAGAAGCCCGGGAATGTAAAAAATTGGTATTTGTAACCAAAGTTACCCAGGTGACTCTGATTTGTATAGCCTCAGAGTACCTCACTGAACTGTAAACTCTGGAAGTAAAGGAAGGTACGTATTCTGAGTATATATCTAAGTATTATTATTGGTTGAACTACACAAAATTCTGTTTACCTGAGTACTTTTTGTCAACCAATAATGTTTTTTGATCAACTAATGGCTCAGTAAATATTTATCAAATGGATGCATGAGTTCTATTCCACAAACACTGTGGTAAGTACAAGGCTGTGTTATTTCAGGTTTAGTTTATTCACTGTGTTACCTGGCCCATAAATAAGAAGACTTGTCATTGTCTTCTCTAGTCATTGTTCTGGATCTTTCTAGAGATTTTTCCCATGTCAGCTTCACGGTGCCCCATCAGGAAAGTTACTTTTTAGGCACTCACCCTCTTTCATCTCACAGGTGTGATCTTTTCTTAGGTTAAGAGTCAGTCCTCCTGCATTCTCATCTCTGGAACATATGCTTAGCCACCCACTTATTTCCGGCATGATAGAGATGCCATTTATGTCTCCCACCTCCTTTCCTTTCTGATACAGAATGCTTTATAGGTGGTTCCCATGTTTCCTGCCATTTTCAAACTGTGCAAGTTACAGATTGTGCAGTTACCAGGAATGAAAATATCAACAGGCCAGGATCTCATCTTATCCAGGGAAGTGTCCTAAGAATGTAAGAAGAGTTTCCAGTTAGCCATTGTAGGAAGTTATTTCCAAGCTTCCACTGAGGTGCTTTCCCCTGAAACTAATCTCAGGCCACCTGAAAAACCCGTGAGTACTTTCGGGGGTCATCCTAAGAGTCCAAGGGTGGTTCTTTACTAAGAAGCCTGGACTCGTCTCTGTTCTGAGAATGACTTTTTCCTGCTTGCTTTTTCTAAAAATGGTGCAACCTTTCATCCCTCTTGTGAGTTCTATTATTCCTATTGTGCATTTCCTACCTCACCTGATTTATTGTCTCCCCAAAAGAAAATGCTGCATTCATTTCATCTCCACATAATAGATGGAAAATAAAGGTTGAGATCATGGAAAATAAAAAGATTACTTTTATTGTAGGATTTTTTTGAGACTTTATGAGTATCTCATCTCAATTAACTTAAATGTTTATTTAAAAACAGCAGCTGCTCAACCAGGAACTGAGATCTTCAATCTGCCAGCAGTTACTACATCAGGTGAGATTCAAAATACATTTTTTACCAATATGAATTTGGTAGAGTAGTAGTCAACCCAGAAAATAAGTGCATTCCAAGGGACTGCTCTGGCATGCAGAAGTGAGTAATTTACTCAGAGAGTCAGTAGCACAGAATGGAATTCAGGTTCAGCAATATTGTTGAAAACATAAGTAAGCAAAGGGGCCAGGTACACTAGTTCACTTCTGCAATCCCAGCTATTCAGGAGGACTGCAGTTCAAGGACACCCCAGGCAAAAAGTGAGACCCTTTCCCCCCTCCCCCATCCTAACCAATAAGCTGTGTGTGCTGGTACTTGCCTATCACCTCAGTACACAGGAGGTGTAAATAATAGGATCACGGTCCAGGACTGCCTGAACAAAAACGCGAGACCTTATTCAAAAAAAGTAACTTAAAGCAAAAGGGGCTGAGGCCCTGAGTTCAAACCCCAGCACCCCTCTTCCCCAGAAGAATAATTTAACAGTTAATGAGTCACAGAAGTGGGGGTGGCTGATTCACCAGGGACACATATTTCCTGGCATCATTGGTGTATGAAGAGGGCTTCTGTATGGGCCCTCACTGGTCTCCCTTGCTACTTCTGGAGTACTGGGCGTATTCAGTGGGCTGGAGGGCCAGGCTGGATGTCGTCTGTTTATATGCACTGCACTCTCTTCCAGGCTCAGTTAGCTCTAGAAGCCATTCTTTTGCTGATCCTGCCAGTAATCTGGGTCTGGAAGACATTATCAGGAAGGCCCTCATGGGAAACTTTGATGACAAAGTTGAAGATCATGGAGTTGTCATACCCCAACCTGTGGGAGTATTGCCACAGGTAGTGCCTGGTAGTGCCAGCACCTCAGTTGTGACCAGCAGTGAGACACGGAGAGATGATGGGGACCCATCACCCCATTCGGGTAAAGCTTTCATTTTAGCATTCTTCTGCCTTTCCCAAGAAATAGCTGATTTGATTGCCAAGTTCCAGTACATTACTGAGAGATTTCACTTTGTATGGGCTCAGAGTCACCTCTGTAATTTTAAAACACTTTAGCCTGCCCAGACATTATAGTAGCATGAGCAAAAATGGGGAGGCTAAGGTATGGAGGATCATAAGTCAAGGCCAGCTGGGGGAAATAGTTTGCAAGACCCCATCTTCAAAATAGAGCAAAATGGACTGGAGGTGTGGCTCAAGCAGTAGAGCACAAGCTCTGCAAGGGTGAAGCCCTAGGTTCAAACCTTAGTCTCACCAAAAAAAATTCTGTTGTTTACCTTGTGACGTTTTTATTTGCATTTAGTTCTTACCTGTACATTGTAATGGCAATACAAGTATTTCATATTTTTAATAAGGTAACTTGTAATAAAAATGATAGGCTTTGTATAATTGTAAACTACAGGAAATAGGGAAAAAAGCAGCAAATAAACACAATCCTTGATATCACAGCACTCAGAAAGCTAGTGCTACTGTGAAGCATCATTCCAGACAGATAAAAGTTAGTGGGGTCGTCATTTACATAATTAAAGCCAATTAGCTTCATTGATACTAATCTTTGAAGAACTGACATATCTCATACTTTTTAAAAGACTACCTGAAGGTCATCAATATTTCAGTTTTAGTTTAGGCTTATTTTCCTATTAACTTTAAGCAAAAGATAGGAGAAATGATGTGACAACCTGAGCTCTGAGGTCTTAAATGTTTTGTTGTAGAGTCCATTCATAGGTGTCTTACTCCTGTGTACTAATTAGAGCCTGAGAGAAAAAAATAAGGCCACTAAGACTTTCCCCAGACATGCTGCTTTCTTTAAGGGATATGCTAACTTAAATTGGAGGGCAGAGTAGATGATTGAAGGAAAAATTTTAATTTTGTTAACTTACAATCTTTAGCACAGCTTCTATACTCTTAAGGCCAGTAAAGCAGCTTTGATGTTTCAAAACTTTCATTTCCTTGGACACCACATTTTTAAGGTTATGTAACAAAGATGTGCCACCCTCTTTTTTGTTTTGCTTGCTACAGGTGAAATTCTTTTTTTCTTTTAAATATTATTCTTAATTAACTAGGATATGGATTCTTTTATCAGAATGTTAAGTTGAGGACTTAAATACTGTGTATCAGTAATTAATAATTTAACTTGAATTTCATTTTTAGGAGGAGTTTGCAAACCAAAGTTGATCAACAAATCAAACAGCAGGAAATCTAAATCTCCTATTCCTGGGCAAGGCTACTTAGGAAGTGAACGGCCCTCTTCAGTCTCCTCTGTACATTCAGAAGGGGATTATCACAGGCAGACACCAGGGTGGGCCTGGGAAGATAGGCCTTCTTCAACAGGTGAGGAGCCTTGTTTAATCAATAGAAAATGAGATTTAAATCAATCTGTATTGATGTTTTGCTATTTCTTCTTTTAACTATATTCCCATTTCTGTACCATTAAGAGGTTCCACTTTTTAGAGCAGAAATTGAATACATATAACCTCAAAGGTAATAATGCGAGGTGTGATTACCATAAACAACGGGAAAGCTATGAAAAAAAGTCTCAGTCATTTCCCTTCCTTCTATGTTATGCTTGTTGGCAACCAGCATTTGCTGCTTGTAAAGCAAGTAAGTCTAAAACTTCACTTCTTTTTGAGGTACCTCCTAAGGTGACTTACCTTTAGCCTTTTATATAGACATTCTTTTTTTAAAAAATGACATCATCTGTCTTATCTATAAATTCACATCTAAAAACAATACTCAAGGATGTTCCTTAATGTTTTTCCACTGTCTTTTTTCAGTTTCTTAGTCATAACTATGACAATGACCATATCTAAAAAGGAAGACTCTCTACTTGAGACACTCTACCAGCCCCCCAGACTTTTTTTTTTTTTTTCAATAAAACTAGGTATTTGCTATGGATTTCAGCATTTCAGACTTACATGCTGTCCTTTTCCTTAAGCATTTAATGCACACATAGATCATTCTGAAACATGCCCTCTTCAACACATAAAATTTTCATATATACCACCAGTATTTACCTCATAAAATGTGAAGTTGTCTGTTTGTTTAAAAAACAGCCTATGCCACTATTGCTGCTTCTTAATTATCTTTTAGGGAAGGAATTTTTATTATGTGTGAGATTACTTATTTGATGAAATGGTACCATTTGTGGTTTTCGTCTCTTAATTTGTAGAAGGCGTTGTAGAGAAAATGCTTCCCACTTCTAAATCTACCTAGTGAGATTCTGTAGATAACACATATCTTGCTGCCCCTCAGCCTTTTTGCGATTCCTGGGTATTTGTCCCCTTCTGAGAATTAATTTCTCTTGAGAGTCAAAGTTCTTGGTATAACCAGTCTCTCAATTACAGCTTCATACTCAAGTTCCACTTGGATTCTGATACGTCCACCCCTGGGCTTAGCAATTTGCTCATATTATTTTTTCTTTTTAGACTCTCAAGCCCCCCATTTTAGAATTATTCCGTCGTAAAAGGTTGGATTGGATGCAAAAGCAAGTATGCTCATGACACTTTTTTTTTTTTTTTTTTTTTGGTCAGGCTCCACTCAGTTTCCTTATAACCCCCTAACCATGCGGATGCTCAGCAGTACACCACCAACCCCAATTGCATGTGCTCCATCTGCTGTGAACCAAGCGACTCCTCACCAACAGAACCGGATTTGGGAGCGGGAGCCTGCTCCACTCCTTTCTGCCCAGTATGAGACACTGTCTGATAGCGATGACTAAACTGCACAGAGAAGGGAGCAGGAGCTCTATTTTATTTTTAATTGCAGGTCAAAAACCTGCCCTCCTATACTTGTGCCCGGAGACTTCTCAGGAGAGCCAGGGCCTCGGATGATGAAGAAATGATGGAAATTCATTTGGGAAGCCAAATGGGAAAAAAAACAAACTGTTTGATACAGGCAATTCAGTGAATAATAATAGTTGAGGGTTGAAATGTAGAGTTTTTAAAAAGTGGACGATTCCTGTTCTTACATCTGTTTGTAAAGAAAAGCATAATGTCTAAATGTTTAAATCACCCTTCTGTAAATAGATGACCTTTTTGCAGTGTATCCCCTTGCTGTAGTTATCTGCTGTACTTACGTTCAAATCAGCGCATCAATGTTGGGGGTAATTTTTAAAAATCTTTTTGTCTATCATCTTTTTAACCCTAGCCTTCTAAACAACCTCATACAGCCCAATTACAAAATATTGGCTGTCACGGGCATTGTACTTTTATCTGATTTTTGTTCCTTTAAATTTAGCTTCCCAGTGATGTTTAAAATCTTGTGAAATGTTTAGATTTTTAACACAGACCCTGTCATAAAATCTGGACATTAGGGTCAAAAGTTAGGAGCAACAAAATTCTGCCATATTGTGAATTTCCAGTGCAGGCTTTAATTTTTTTTTTAAGTAGCACTGAAAAGATATTACTGCATGGGTATGTTACAGTTCAGTTTTTAAAGTTTTAAAGGCTTATTTGAGGCATACCTCACTGTGTTATGCACACTGGTAATTTAACCATGCCCCTAAGTATTCCTTTTCTTCTGCATTTGATGCAGCCCAACAAAGCTTTTGTTTTGAAATAAATTTGACTACCCTGTCCATAGCTATAGTAGATTTGTGATTTAAGGCTTTTATCTCAGGACTCAAAGGAAAAACTTACATACATATAATGATCTGTGTAGTTGTCTCAGTCTTTTAGACTTGCCTTGTGCTACATCCTGAACAAACCTCATGGTAACACAACAGTCCTTTTTGCTTCCTTAAGACAAGAGTTTATTGATGAATGTTATTTTAAGGATTCTCAAGGTGCAAATAGTTTAGAAGACTGAATTGTAAATATGGTACTGAAGGGTCAGGGCTTTATCCTTCATTAAGAATTGCTTGTTAAATTTTTCCATACAACCTAATAACAGCATTTAAGTGTGTGCATTATGGGAGGATGCTTAAGGGTTTGGGAAGAATGGCACCGATACCTGGAAAGGGGAGGAAAAGAGGTCTCTCAGGATAATGAATATTAGCACTTTACAGCCTTTCAGGTAGAGCTAAACTTTTAAACAAAAGTACACAAACCTTCTATGAAAACAGCTCTAAGATTAACCACTCTTGACTGAGACACAACTCCCTCCCCTCACACCTGGAGCCCTGGTGTTTAATCCTTGTTACTGCACAGACTCTGTACTTTGCACATACAATTCTGTAAGTGACAAAGACAAGCCATAGCCTGTTTGGAGCCAAAGCCTTCTCCCATCACTTTTCCACTCTTGAACACATGAGGTCCTCAACATAAACTGTAGATCAAACTTAGTGGTCACAATTCTATGACTTGGAAGGTTGGTACCTTTACATGAATGAAAAAGTGACTAAAAGTTGTAACTGTTTTCTGCTGAAGGTTTTTCAGGGTACTGGCAATATTCTAGAGAACTTCTTAACAGTAATGTATATTGCCATCTGACCCAAAAAGAGATCATTAGAATATTAAGCAATTCTAAGTTAGGTTAGTTTCTGAGAACAAGTCCAGTCAGAGCCTAACATGTTATTCTTGCAGTACCACTTGAAGATCCCAGGGTTGGCTGCTGCTACTAACCACTCACTTCCTCACCACTGAACATGTGTGCTTTACTACCATTCCCTGAAGAAGAGATTAAAAAGCTATATCATTTCTTAGTTCAAAACAGTGAAGTCAGAATTCTCATATGGCTTACCTAAGGAGCAAACCTGCTGAGAGGGATAGATGTGCACCTTACCAGGGCCAGCACAGCAGAGAGTGGGTGATGACTCGCTGAAGTTAGCTGTAGAACAAGGCATAGTGTTCTTTGCAGGTCAAGATTCTGTGTTTTGACTACATCCTTAATGCATAATTTTTTAGCATCCAGAACTAAATTAAGGTCTTCCAATACTGTTCATAAGAAGTATTCTGACAGCCAATTTTCCAGCGCATGTTAACTGTTGGAAATTTCATAATGCTTTAATTTTGGTATGCTGAGGGACTATTCTGAATACACTCATGCCCTGAAAACACCAGTGACATAATTCAGTTCAAAACTTTACACTATTTTAAACAATTCACATTTAAATTTTTCAGTAAAGGAGATCAGTTTTTCTATTTCCTACATTGTTTTAAAGCAGTGCAAATGAACTTTAATGAGAATGCCCCACATGAAGAGACTACCTTTTCTGAAAACTAATGGGACCATAAGCTGAATCACTATGGAGGATTAAGAATTCTTAAATAAAACCTAGAGTGAAAAAATTTTCAGTAACCCTTGCACTTGTGAAAGGTAAAAAGTCTCAAAACAGAAGGTGAGTGCTTGGCATTAATTTTTTTTTTTAAATCAAAACTGGATTGCACTGAAAACCTCCTCTCTCACAGGCAGTCTTACTGGAAATAGCTGGGTGGTAAATAATAGATGAGCTTAGAGAGAAAGTGGGAAAAAAATTCACATCTGCAAAATACGAAATTCTAGTTACAGTTTAAGACCTTGGGATTTCTAGGACTTTATTCTTCAGGTTATTTTTCTGTGAAAAACTCAGATTACTGAAATACATACAATATAGTTTATATAGTCTCTAGTTTATTATGTGAAGATTCCTTGAATACTTACACATGAACCAAAAATACCAGTTTATTGGTCCCACTCATACCCAGTCCCCCACAGGCGTGTCACATCAGTATTCCCTCAGGGAATCCCTTCAAAAACTCTAGGCACATGGCTATCGGTAAGGCTGCTGAGGTGTCCTGTATTTACATACTTGGAGGCAGTGTGACACAGCTTTCAACACAGCAGTCTCCTCATTTTAAGTCATCCCACTGAGACACCTTCTCCCACAAATCTTACCACCTGAAGATGAAGACACTAAAGTCACAAAGTCAGGACTAACTAGGATCCAGGTCAGTAGTTCACTCTACCAGCAGCACACATTAGTGTTACTAGTTTTTAAATCTACACTTGTAGGGCCCTATTGTGGGTCAGAAGGTCTGGGGTACAATTCAGGTATATCTTACATCTCATTAAGAGGGGCTCAGATAACTCAGCTGTGTGATTTTCATAGCAAAGGAAGTTGAGTGCTCAGCACTAATAAGAGGTTTACATCATTCTTTCCCCTGCTGTCACTTGTAATAGTTAACATATCATCAGACACAGTTCACTTTTATTTACAATCAGATGAATACTAAACTTTCAGGTGCCTATTCTCTATTTCAGAAGTTCATGCTGGCTGCTGGTGGCCAACTTAGGTATCCCTTTTCCTCCTTTAATGTATTAAACCCCACACTGTGTTTCATGAAATAGAGTATAAGAGAGAGAACTCACCAAAATTCCCCTGTGCCATGACACATGTAGCTCTGGTCTGCCAGATATTGACAAAAATAAAAGAAGAGAGGGCAGCAAATCAGTAGACCAAAATCTTACAGAAGAGATGCCCGGCATAATGACCACACCCATACCACAAGGGAAAACTGGCCCATCTCAATCTATAATTATACTCAGACGAGCATGGACAGTCCCTAACCACATTAAAATGGGAAGCATCAGTCCTTAAAGTCATAATCAGTAGAGGGGAAGAGGTGTATCTCCTTGAAAAATAAAAGTGGCAGTGTATACAACTTGTCCTTTACCAAGGCTAAGTTGAAGAAACCTGAATATCAATGACAAAGGATTTAAACCATTGATTTGGGTGCCAGAAACTGGATTAACAGCTATTCCTTTGGGTTACTCCCTACAACAAAATAAATTTAGAGCTTGATAAAATTAAGTCAAAGGTCTACTTTTTCTTGACAGCTCAGCCAATTCTTCCCTGATGTGCTGTACAGAAACCTCATCTTTTTTCAGCTCTGCTTGCTTCAGTGCTTCCTGGTAGATCTCTTTTGCTTGTGTATATCGTTCTAAAATAACCCAGAGAAAAGGGAGAAGAAAACATGTGTTTTCAAAGTGACTCTGAAGAGAAAGCACTAAGAAGGATACAGATCTAATTTACTATGTGCTTAATGAGTTATAGGAGGGTTCCACCTCATTTCATCCCTCTCTAATGACCTGGCTTAGAGAAGCTAGAACTTGGCTTAAGTGCAAAACTCCAAGACACTGAGTGCTGTGACCTTTTCTGGGTACTCCGGGGTCCTCATTTGATTGGCCAAGGATTTCACAACGGTGCTCCTTGTAATAAGAGACCTTTCACCCCAGGTTTTAAAATTACAGGTGAAGCCCTAAGCAGTATGGCACAGTGTGTTAACACTCAAATACCTGTGAAACTGATAATCTCTATCATTACCAGCTTCACCAACACACTGAGAAATTAATTGTGAACACACTTAGGGATCTACAAAGCACTGCAGAAAACAAGGTACTATCATTGCAAAGTATTCTCTGACTTCATATGGTTCAACAGACTAGTGTAGAAATACGGAAGTTATGTGAATTGAGTACTTCAGCCTAACATACATGCTGCTTCTGCCCGTATTTAACCAGCCTTTTAACTTAGGGGTGTGTTTATTATCTCTTGCCCTCTCTAAACACCATTTCACAAATTTATAAATGCTGTGACATCCCTTCCAAAAGCAAGCCGGTCAAGTCCACTGCTACCCACCTCTGTGTATCAGAATCGCAGCTAGATTACTGAGCACCATGTGCAGCTCGGGATGATTTATCTCTCTTGCCAGATCTGATGCCCTCTGCATATAAATGTAGGCTTCATCAAAGTGGCCCTGTGCATCCAACGTAGTAGCCAGGTCACTCATTAGCACAATGGTCTACAGATAAAAGAAACAGCTTTTTCTTTACAGATATGCCAATGTGGAATGTTAATCTGGAGTTTGTTAAACTGCAAACATACACAAGATTTCATCTTTCCTAGCCTTCCACAAGAGGTCACTATACTAGTTCAACCCTATGGCAAACAATATAAACCCAGAGACAGCAATACGAGAAGCACCAAGTAAAGCAACAGCAAAAGCTACAGTGTGATCCCACTGAAAGTTCAGCAATTTTGAGGAGACCATCTCCTATGGCTTGACTGCCTTTGCAGCCTTACTGTATAACGTTCCTGCTGGAGCCTCATCGAAAAAAGAGTACAGGATCTGCTTAGGGAAGATTCCTATAAAGGGTTTTAAGATTCTGACACTAAGAGATAAGCTTCAATACCTTGTTCCCCACTGAGTCTGTTTTAAGCCCTGATTCTAGTACTTGGGATATGAATGCCAGGCTTGCCTTCTTACTATTTATTCCTCAATGACACTTCATAAAGGTACTCTGTAGTAAGTCCCAAATCTCCTTCCCAAACATTCAACGTTCAGTCCAGTTAAAATTTCTCATGTTGGGTGTTTCAAACATTCATAGACAAAGCAATCCACTCCTTCAAAGAATTTACTTTGAAGTAAAGCAACACAGATGGTTTCAGTTCAGTTCAGAAAGCTGTAATAGTGGTGGCTTAAAAGTGTTGGGTTTTTTGTTTTTTTTAAATAAAGTCTCCTTCACTTCCCCCTTAATTGTGGAGGAAAGGATACACATGTATTAATTTATTTTTTATAAGATTCTAATGGAGCTTCTGCAGACTCCACTCTGAAACACCAAGCTGAATACTCTGAAACCATGGAAACACAGGGTGTCTGGTTAAAACTGCCTTGAAGAAAGGCCTGTCTACTGTGCAAACTGTGACTCAAAAAGTTCTGGGCAGACCCAGTGACTGATCAGAATCTTGTATCTTCCTTGAGATAAGTAGTTGGGGGTCAGGGGACTGAGGGTAAGAAAGTGAGTGAAGTGAGGGTACAAACACTCCACACAGCTCCACAAGCTAGGAACATCTGCTGACTCTGTTGCCAATGAGTGTAACACTTCACACACAACATTTCTGAAGACTGTTTTATGTTTTCCTTCTTTACCTGTGGGTGTCTTTCTCCTTGTATTTCTTGAGAAATCTGCAGGGCCCTTTCATACATCCTTTGTGCCTGGGATGACTGCTTGGAGAACAGCAGGTAGCGTGCACAGGCATCTAAGCACATGCCCAGAAGGAGGTGTGTGTTGGCTTTCTCTTCAACTAAGAAGGAAATAAAGAGCATTGTAGAGATATGACAAGTACGTTATTAGAAGGTGAGGCAGAGTTAACCAAACTACCTCATCATTTTGATTACCAAGACCCACAAAGATTTTAACAGTATGGAACCCACTGAATGCTTTAAGTCACTTAGATACACTCTTATCCTTGCAGTGCAAGGAGACCTTTTAGGTGAATTAACATTCAATTAAATGACATGCCAAACTGGCTGCAATCATGGAACTTTCCCCCACATTTTAAGCAGATTAAGAATCTATAGATCAATTTAAATGTGGAATATTTTAAATTTGAAACTGGTAATATTCAGTAGAAAGAGATAAAGATGAACCCAAAGTAAAATGATTAATAACAAAATGTCTAGGTCCATGAAAAGTCTTTAAGGTATATTTAAAAAAAAAAAAAAGACCAATGAAATTGTAAGAAACCAAAGAACACTGAAAATTCTGAAATGGCTGAAATGGAAAGTTTTCAAATAATAATAAAGGCTGATATGATACAGCACCTTTCAACACATTACAGAATCAATCACACAATATCTGAAAAGCACCATGTTTATGACACCTAATGCCACACAACTAGAGAATACTGTTTTAGAATACAGTAACCAATATCAACATGCACAAGGAAAGACTGCTGTGAACTGACCGAAATAATGAAGGAAAGGTAAGGAGCAAGATTAAATGGAGGCTCTGCAAACAACTCAGCAGCAAGTAAACACTTCATAAGGACTAGAAATAGATAGGCTCAGGTAATTTTATGTAGCAAAACCATGACACCCCTCTGAAGATGACCAGCAAAACTACCATTTCCTTCCATAGCTTCATGGTTTTCAAGAAAATTTACAAATTCTTTGAATTTACAGAATTTAAAGAATAACCCTAGGACCAAATCAAATTAGAAGTGGTTTTAAAGACTGCCTTACAAATTTACTTCCAAAGAAATAAAATTTTTGTAAGTAAAATTTATGGATAACTATAAACCATATTTTAAAAAACCAAGACCACATCTAAATACCACACGTAAAGATAGTTTCTCTACTAAAACAGTATCACCTGGCACAGCACTCTTTGTAAAAAGCCAAACAAAAACAAATTCAAGTGGCAGTTCGATATTAACAATATCATGAGATAAATGAATATACAATGAAGGCAGTAAAAAATGAAAATGATATAAATCTCTAGGCCAAAGTACAAACAAGTCCTTGCAAATCTGTAACAAATTTGAGGAGATTTAGAATATAGCACAGATGCCAAATTCACATTCTGAGAACATGATAGGGTCTCAAGAACTACGTGCCCGTGCTGGTTTTGAACTGTGATTCTCCTGATCTCTGTCTCCCAAGTAGCTAGGATTACAGGCCACTAGCACCTGGTTGTTGTTCTGTTTTTTTGAGACAGGGTCTCACTATATAGCTCAGGCTAGCCTCAAACTCCCTTTGTAGCCCAGTCTAGCATTGACCTCACTTTTACTCCAAATATAAACAAGTGATAATCTTGAATATACTAAGGACATCAGAAAGCAGCATGTATTCCAGGAATCCAAGAATGGTTCAGTATACACAGTGCATCAGCATACGGAATTCCTTTACACAATACAAACCAAAAAGGAATCTGGTAAAGTACTGTAACCATTATATATGTACACATTTATAAAAACAGGAATACAGATGCCCCATTAGTAAGAGTTCTATAGTTTAGGAAAACCTGAGCACAGACTTCTAAAAACACACACACACACACACACACACGATTTTTTAATGGAGAAGGAAAGGAGGATCTAACCTACAGTTTTTAGTTCCTATAACATGACATATTCAGGAATCCATCTGCTTCAAAATACTAGAAATGTTAGATAAAAAATACCAAGCATCTTTTTACATGCATGGTGAGCTCCCAAAGACCAGAAAATAGCAGTGAAAATTAGCTAAAACCAGAAGTGGAAAGCATGTAAGCTGATACAGCAAAAGCCCTGTTTGTGTTGGGCATGTGGGGTGGCCTGAGTGTCTCTGTGCTCCAAGAATCTATGCCATGAAATGAATAACCAGCTCTGAAATCCCTGCAGAAAACATATTCCCTGTATACATATTCCCTCATAAACATCTATACAACACTATCGTCTCTGAACATATTGCCAGCATACTAGAGAATATTTATTATGCGCCTTTCTTCCATTTAGAAATGTAGCTCCCAAATGCAGTGGTTCTATTTATCTATAACTGCTGCTCAGTACCTAGTGGAGCAGCCAGCATGTAAAAGGCTCTCAGTATTTTCTCAATGAATGGTTCAATGCATGAACAAACAGAATAAAAAAACATGGGTACGGAACTGAATATGTAAAAAGATATAATGACTGAAAATTAATTGTAATTACAGAATTAAACATTAGCATCCCATGAATCTATGAAAACTCAATAAAGAGAAGTGATTAGAAATTAGAAATAGATGGACTAACAAACAGGCCTGGGCAGTTGCTGTGGAGACGGGGTTGTCCTTATTTCATGCCATATTAAAAACTAAACTCTATAGACTCATGAATGAGGCAAGACAGCCAGGCGCCAGTGGCTCAAGCCTGTAATCCTAGCTGCTCAGAAGGCAGAGATTAGGAGAATGGAAGTTTGAAGCCAGCCTGGGCAAACAGTTGTCAAGACCTTATCTCAACAATACCCAACACAAAACAGGGCTGGAGGAGTGGCTCAAGTGGTAGAGCACCTACCTACCAAGCATGAGGCCCTGAGTTCAAACCCCAGTACCATCAAAAAACAAAAAAGTGAGTCAAGAAGAGCTAGAGACAAGTCTAGAGCCAGAACTCAAGATGGTCAGGCTGCCTACAGTATCAAGGAAAGCCAGTGATTATTGTAAGAACCAATTGAGATCAACACGTTATTTTCATGTGGTCACTGCTGGCCTCTTTTGATGGAGGGACTTTTGAACTTGAACTATTCCTCCCAAAAGAACACCCAATGACAGCACATAAAATACATTTCATAATCAAAATGTACTATCCTAATATAGAGAGAGACACACCAGGAAGATGTTTATAGACATCTGAAAGATTAAGTGTCCCCAGCACTGCAGATCCATACAGTTATATGGATCCAAGGGTTTAAAACTGATGACTCATTAATAAAATGATGTAGCAGAGAACATCAGTGAAGCCTAAGCCCTAGAGAGGAGACCATGGACTAGGCTACATGCTATAAATAATATTTAAATCAACCCAATCATCAAGTGTGCATCACTTCTGTTCTGTCAAGATTCCTTCCCTTTTTTGCTTGTATTTAATGGGCAGTCTCAGAAACATCACAGACACCTTTAGCCCTTCGGTGATTAGTGAATCTTTGTTTTTTTCCTGATTTACTGTTACAAAGCATGCACAAAAGGTAAAAGTATCACCTGGATTGTTGTGACACACTGTTTTTACTAATTTTCCCCATCATGGTTTAAGTACAGATCTGTGAATGAAGGTAGTCAGGGTTGGCTGCATGGATATGAGTGTTTTTATTTTAGGGGGTAGGAGGTTAGTTTTAATTTTAAGGGCTCCTTTCTTCCTGTTCTTTCTTATTTTTTTGACAGGGTCAATCTGTGGCTCAGATTGGTCTCAATTCCTGGCCCTCCCACCTTAGCCCTCCCAATGCTTAGGACTACAGGCTCATGCCATCACACCCAACTCCTTTCTCCCCTTTTCATGATGACATAATGGCACTGGTTAAAACCAGCCAACCAGTTGTTTAGCATAGGGTCTCACATTTATGCCCAGGCCACAGTCCTCCAATTTATGCTTCCTGCATAGCTGGGATGGCAGGCACACACCACCACACCCAAATTTCATTTACTGAGATGGGGGTCTAACTTTTTGCATGGGCTGCCCTTGAACTATGATCCTCCTGATCTCCACATCCCAAGTAGCTAGGATTACTGGTGCCTAAATCTTATGTTTCAATTTTTTTTTTTGTAATTCTAAAAATAAACTCTAGGTCAATTAAATACTAAATATAAGAAAAGCCAAATAGTTAGAGAATATCTGTCTGGCTCTAGAAGAGTAGGAAATTTTTATCAAAACACAGCACAAACTATAAAGAAAAACTTCAAAAGGTTCTATTAACACCCAAAATTTTGTCTCTGTATGTCAAGTGCTCTAAAATGAAAAGACAAGCCATAAAAAGAGCTACGTAACCCACAAAAACATAAGATACTCAAATATATAAAGAACTCTTACAAGTCATTAGTCATAATAAAATTTTGTCTAAACTTAGTGAGACCCTATCTCAAAAAATAAAAACAAAGGGATCGCGGATCACTCGGGACATGGCTTGGGTGGTAGAGCACCTGCCCAGCAAGCACAAGGCCCTGCATTTAATTCCCAGTACCACAAATAAAATAACAACAGACAAATCAGTAAGGGTATAAAACTTGTGAACAACACTTACTATAAACTAACTCTGACATATATAGAACATTCCACCCAACAAGAGAACACACCATTTGTCTCAAATGCACATGCAATATTCTCTAGGATGAATCATGTAGGAGGCCATAAAACAAGTCTCAATAAATTTAAAAGGACAGAAATCCTACAATGCACATTGTCTAACCACAATGGAATGAAATACAGTAACAGAAGGAAATTTGAGGAATTCAAAAATATTTAGAAAACAATCAACTAATTAATTCTGTCAATTATCCAAAGGGCCAAAAAAAAAAAAATCACAAGAAAAATTAGAAAATAATGTGATGTATGAAAATGAAAAGACAACATGCCAAAATTTGTGATATACACATAAAGCTTACAAGGCCTACATTAGAAAAGAAGAAACATCTTGAAGCATCCTACATCAATAACCCAATTTTTCACCTAAGAAACTAAAAAAAAGAGCAAAATAAGCCCAACACAATAGGAATGACATAATAAAGATTACAGTGGAAATAAGTGAAGCAGAAAACAATACAGAACTGCTACAGTTACTTTCAACCACCAGGGGAGCATGAGGAGAAGGCCAATACAGTGAGATAACTGAGGAAGGAAGGGAAAGAATCTGATCCTTCATGATTTCAGTGAACTACAAATTACCAACTCAATCACCTGCTCCATCACTGAAATGCCATTTACATGCAATAATGTATCCTCACTGTTTAACCTAACTGACACTTTCTGCTACTGCTTGTAATAAAGGTATGCTAATTTACTCAGAAGGGAATTTCCCCAGTCATTTATAAATATAATGCAAATGTGAAATTTCATCTCAAAGTACTTTAGGGACTCAACAAAATGATTTTAAAATTCAAATGAAAAATATTTAAATCCACTTGAAAATTGAGAATGGGAAGAAATTTTACGAAAGCAGTAAGTGTGATCTGTATTACTATGTAACTCAAATTTATAAACCATATAATTTAAACGATTACTGCTGTAAGTCTCATCAGATGAGTAAGTCAGAATAGAAAACCCTAAAAACACCCATAAGGTTCTTAATGATGATTACCTTTAAGAAAGTAGTTATCAAGCCAGGCACGGTGGCACACACCTGCGATTCCAGTACTTGGGAGGCTGAGGCAGGAGGATCACAAGGTTCAGGCCAGCCTGGGCTACATAGTGAGACCCACCTCAAAAACAGAACAAAACAAAATACTGATCAATGCCACAATGAATTCCAGATAAACTTAAATAGTTAAATATTAAAACTACTGATAAATTTAACAAAGGAAAAACAAAAGTTAAACTTAGAAGGATGGGTGAATATTCATCTGACTTTAACGTTAGCTTTCTAAGCATTAAACTCCAAGAAGAAGGATTTTTGACTTGTCTGCTTCTATCTGAATTCTAGAACAATACCTGGCACAAAATAGCTACTCAGTATTTATTAAAAATCAATAAAAGAAAATAAAATAAACAAAAGTGAATTCAGATCTAATTCCAAGAAGATTAAGTCTTATGCAAGTCATAATTATACCCTAAACTGGACTGGAAGTATGGCTCACAAGTGAGTGGTCCTGAGTTATTTTAAAAAAAAAAAAAAGCCCTACATATTGTGTGAGTAATTTATGTGTTAATAAGAAACATGTAAAACTAAATGATACTGTCTTAAGGGTTACAGAGGTAAAAACTAAAGAGAAAGATGAATGCTGGAGATAAGATTTAAGAGAACAGCATCTCAGAAAGGAAAATGGTACTAGGACCAGGCACACATGGCTTCTAAGAACTGCTTATGTGGCATCACTGCTGTTCTCACAATTTTTTAAACTGTACAAATGTTATTTTCACATTCTGCTTTTGTTTAAAAAAAAACAATTAACCATTCCATAATTACAAATAAGGGGAGGAAACCTACAGGTTAATGTCCTTACAAAAAATAACCAATAACTTGAAAGGCAGAGATCAGGAGGATCGCAGTTTGAAGCCAGACCAGGCAAACAGTTCATGAGCGCTCATTTCAGTCAATGGCTGGGGACAGTGGTGCGAGCCTGCCATCTCCAGCTCCATGGAAAAGCACAAATAGGAAGACTGTGATCTAAGCTGGCCTGGGCATAAAGAGACACCCTATCTCAAAAATAGCCAGCACAAAAAGGGCTAGCAGAATGACTCAAGTGACAGAGTGCGTGCCTAGCAAGCACAAGGGCCTGAGTTCAAACCCCAGTACCGCCAAAAAAAAAAAAAAAAATTATAAGCCTCACTGCTTATCAAAAAAAAAATGCATCATTGTATCATGAAGCTGATATAGGTTATGAAAATCAATGAGCCTCAGGAAGAAGGAACACAAAGCCTTACCACAATAAAAACTAATAATTAACACTTAGCAACCACTAAGATGGCTAAACTCCTAAAGATCTGCTGAGAACATTATTCTTAATCTCAGATTAGAGATGAAAAGCACACAGAGATTAACTAATTTGACCAAGTCACAAAGTATAATAAACAGAAAACATAAATCAACATAGGCCTTTTCAAGTATAATTTGGCAACATTCATCAATGACCTTAAAGTGTGTTTTTTTGTTTTGTTTTGTTTTGTTTTTAATGATAGGGTCTCATAATGCAGCCTAGGCAGGCCTCAAACTTGTGATCCTCCTGTCTCAGTCTCCCAAAGTGCTGGGATTATAGGGATGATCCTTCACATCCAGCTAAAATGTACTAGTTTTGATCCAGGAAGTTTAGTGTTAAGAATGTACTCTGGGGAGAGGTTTTTTTTTTTTTTTTTTGTCTTTTCTTTTTTGGTGCTGGGATTGAACCCAGGGCCTCACGCATGCTAGGCAAGCGCTGTACCGCCAAGCTACATCCCAGCCCAAGAATGTACTCTGAAGAAACAGATTTAGACACTACCTTGATGTCCACTTACAGAAGACCAAACTATGATGTAGATATATACCATTCTGGACTGAACACATGCATTTATCTTCACACCATCCCAAAATACCACTATAGTCAAAGCTAAGAGATGAAAAAGATATCAAGTTATCAGGATAATAAATGCAAAGTATAATCAAGGGAAATGAGGGATAGCAAAAAATTGTGGAGATGCCAAGTAGAAAAAAATAGTAGTAAGTGACTAAACACACGATAGTAAGATGAAAACAGAATGCCCAAGGAGAGACATGCCAATGAGAGGCCAACATGTTCTTGGCACAGCAAGTAACACTACTTACATATTCATAATGTAGACAGACACATTAAAAACTGTGCTCAATCCTCACTCTTCTGTAAGTCAATAGCTTCTAAAAATAATCAATCAAGAGACAGCAATTTTATGCTTTTAGAAAAGTGAAAGTAAATACCAGAAAGGTTGAAATTGAAAAAAGATGGAGTGATGAAGTGTAGAAAGGACATGCTATTTTAAGTCTTGTAATATTGACTTTTTATACTATATACATAATAGAAATTAAGTTTAAAGAGAAAAATATAAATTTTTAGTAGAAAATTACAGAATATGCAGAAAAATACAAATAAAATATAGATCCCCTATATACTGACAAACCAGAGAAAATCATCATCTATATTTTGATATTTATCATGGAGTTCTGTTCTATGCCTACTGATATACTTTGGAAAATTATCCTAATGACTATACTATTTAGGAGTGGTTATACCAAAAAAAAATGCACATGAATTTGACAACTGATTTGTTTTGTTCAAAATTAAGTAGGAATTTATTTCTTCTCTAGAAAAATAAGAAAATAGAAACTAGCTTGCGCTATCCAACAAGAATTCCTTTGCCTAGAAAAATATAGTATTATATTTTTACAACATTACTGAAAATCAGGTTATATATGATCCCTAACTTATTTTTTAAAACGAAAATAGCATGGGGTGAAAGTCTGAAAAGATACACACTAAAAAGTAAACAGCAGCTCTTTCTTAGTAGTAGAATTATAAAGAATTAGTAAAGAATCTTTACTTTCTTATAAGGCTTTTCGAAATTTTCTTCAATAGTAACTGCTGTTAACTTTTGGAACTCGTACATAGACTTATGCTCTTAGGAAACTAGTATCTTTTCTGCTTTTGTATACCGTCATGGTGCATGTGTTTGGCTCAGCTTTTCATGTTTCTCAGAATCCAGTGATTCCTGGCCAAGAAACAACAGCAAAATTGTCCCATTCCCTGGTAGATTCAGATAAAAACTGGTAACAAAATCAACTACAACCCTAAGAGGAGACCCTGGAGGAGAACCAAACTGGGTCTGTAGGAACTGTGAGAGCTGACACACATGTAAACTCTTTTGTGGTCAGCAATTATTTTGGTATCAAGCTGGAGTGTCAACACTGACTAGACAGTTGAGTGTTTTAAACTGGAAATACAATTCTTCTTAGATAACCTTAAGTATGGCTCAGTAATAAATATGTGAACCCTTTTAAAAAAGAAAAAAAGAAACTAGTATCAATGTTACAAATGCAAAACAGCAAGGATGTGAATACTTCACATGCTCCATGGTTAAGAGGTTTTTTTCGCCTTCTGAAGGTCTCCTCACAGGACCGACTCCCACACTGCACTGAAGCTGTATTTACCTGTTGTTCTTCTGTTCTTTTATTCAATAATAAATTAATTATTAAATTAATAAATTAATAATTAATTATTGTTAATACAATTATAGTAATTGTATTATGTGCCAGGCACTGCTCTAGGTACTAAGGATTTAGTAATGGGCAGAACAGATGACATCTCAATCAAATGTACTTTTACTGCTGATACAAATGTGCTTTTATTGGTGCACAACACACATACACCTGTACTTCCAAGGATGATAAGACAAAGTAAAGACAAAGATGAAGAGATGACTTTTTGTCAAGGTGGTCCTCTTGAGGAAGAAACAGGAACATGAATGAAGTGAAGCAGCTGGGCGTGGAAGGATGTGGGAGAACAGTGTAGGGAGAGAGAGCACCAAGTGAAAAGCCTTGAGAGAGCATGAGCTTGGAATGTGCAAGAACAGGAAGAGGAGCATATTAAGAGTGGAATGAGCAAGTGGAGAGCAGAAGATAATGAAGGAGAGCTAGGTAGGGCAAGATCATGAAGGGCCTTATAGGGTCTACAAAGGGATTCTAAATTTATTCTAAAGGTGTCACAAAAATACTGAGGTCTTAAAAAAAAGAATCACTTTGATGACTGCATAGGTAATAGATTACATGAGGGAGTAAAGGGAAGGAAGCAGGAAAACCTATGAAATTACAGATGTCCAGCACAGAAAGCACTGGAGACAAGGGGATGAGACATAGTCTGATATGGATATACTTTGATGGTTTTTCCAATATATCTTGCTTAGAAAGTAGGTAGGAGAACTGAAGAAGAAATCATGGACAATTCTCAAGTTCTTAGCCAAAGCAACTAGTTAAATGTTAGGGCTGATTGGTACAGAAACAAGTCTGTGTGGCAGAAATCAAGAGACATGTTAAGTGAGAGATGACCATTCAACATTCAAGTTAAGATGTTAAGTAGCAATCATACCCATAAATGCTATTCAGGAGATGCTGGGGTTGATGGTGTAAATCTAATTGTTAAAGATATGGGACTACATGACACCTCCTCCAGCATGAGGCTAGAGGAAAAAGAGAGGAAGGCCAAAGATTGCCCTTGGACCTTCTGTGATTTGGAAGTCAGTAAGGGGCAGAGGAAAGACCAGTGAGGTGACCAAAAACCAAGGAAAACTACTTCCTGTAGGAAACAGTGATCCCTTGAGTCAAAGCTGCTAATGAGTAAATGGGCTTGAGAAATGCCTGCTGCATTTGGTGACTTTGAGAAAGATGGTTTCAGTAAAGTGATGGGGATACAAACAACTCTTTTAAGGAGCCTTACTTTAATATAATAAAGCTGACTGCAGTATCCCTAGCATCTCATAAGCTCTTCGCATGAACAGGTATGAAATGAGTTACTGAATATCAAATGTGCAAGTTCCAAATACTTCAAACCAAATTCAGAAACCCAAATTGTAGTTAAGTTAGAAAGCTTCCTGCCTACCACATTCTGTTTCTAGCCTCCATGAGGATAAACTACAGAAATGAATCTTTTTCTTCCTCCTTTACCTGCTGCATTTCTAAAGTGAAAAGGGACCCATCCCTCTCCTCCCCTCTTTCTCTCTCTCCTTCCCTCCCTCTCTCAATGCAAGAAATTGAACCCAAGACCTGGTACATACTAGGCAAGTGCTCTACCACTGAACTGTATCTCCAGAACCAGTAATTACTTAGCATTTTGACTGGTAGTTGAACTAAGAAATAAGAGAAAGGCCTGCCGTTTGCCCTCCAATTTCTAAGACTATATTTAACAGAAAGTTACCAGATAAATTTTGAACTTGTCACCAAGGGGAAAAGAGGATTAAAAAAAAAAAAAAGCAGCAGTCACGTCATTAAACACCCTATTTAAAACCTCTACTGAGATGTCATATATCCACTTATTTTCCAGAATGGTTATCATTCTCTTTCTTGATCTATAGTGGTGAAGCCCTTTGTGGAGAAAATGCAATGCCCAGAAGAATGAGGTTTCCTACCTGACATAATATCTTCTGATAATTCCTCTTCTCTTTCAATTTTTTCCTCTAGAGTGGAAATGCAGAACTCATAGCCAGCAAGGGCAAATTCCTGTCTGTGAAGCAAAAATCAGTAATGAGCTACGTTCACCTTTTTTCAAACTCTCCCTTTACCCCCATCTTTCCAGCTCAGGTTTAAGCATTATCAGTAAAGAGGGAAGTTTGGCTGAAAAGTCCCTCCAGGATATTAATCTGCCATTTCTCAAAAGTGTTTTATGGTTGTTGCTTTTAATTTTTTTTGGGGGGGGGCGGTTATGGTACTGGATATTTTGGTTCTGGCAGTACTGGGTCTTGAACTCAGGACCTCCCACTTGCTACACTTACTAGGCAGGTGCTCCCTCACTTGAGCCACTCTGCCAGCCCCATTGTTTTTTTTTTTTTTTTTGGTATTGGGTTTTTTGAGATAGGGTCCTATAAACTATTTGCCTCGAGCTAGCTTTGAACCTCAATCCTCCTTATCTCTGCCTGAGTAGCTAAGATTATAGGCATGAGCCACCAGCACCAGGCCTGGTACTGGGATTCTGAACTCAGGGTCTCATGCTTGCTAGGCAAGCATGATAAAACTTGAGTCATGGCCCCCAGCCCTTTTTGCCTAGCTTGTTTTTCTTATAGGTTCTCATTTTTGCCTGCCTCAGACTATTATCCTTCTACTCTGAGTAAGTGACATCACAGGCATGAGCTACCATGCCCAGTTTATTTTTTGAGATAGTCTCACTAGCATTTTAACCTGTGCTGGCCTTGAACCATGATCCTATCTCTGCCTCACACATACCTGGCATTACAGGCAAGCATCACCATACCTGGTCCTCAGAAGGTTTTTTTTTTTCTTCAGTCATCTATTTAAGGTAAGTTAAGATGTAAAAAACTAGGAATGTTGCCAAAATTTCCATAACTGACATACCAGTGGTCTTGTTAACAGCCTCAAGTGAGTCCATTTTTCCATGTAGGACACCTCACACCTGGTCAGGTAATACTCACTCACCTGAACTGAAGGAGATTCAGGCCCTTCTGCATTGAGGATGCCAACTGTTGCCCTCATCCACTCCTGGGGAACTTTGGTGGCTTAACACTTACCCCAAGCTGTATGTCTTTGATAAGTTTCTTTTACAGAAACGGGACATGGGAAGACATTTAGCTCGACTCCGTAAGCTCTGGACTCGCAGTCAACTGGAGAGGACACTAAGCAACCAGACTGACTCTGGTGCCTTCTTATAAAGAGATGTAAGCCAGGCACCAGTGGCTCACGCTCGTAATCCCAACTACTCAGAAGGCAGAGATCAGGAGGATTGTGGTTCGAAGCCAGCCCTAGGAAAAGTTTGTGAGACCCTATCTCAAAAAAAGGGTTGGTGGAGTAGCTCAAGGTGTTGGCCCCGAGTTCGAATCTCAATACCACCAAAAAAAAAAAAAGAAGAAGAAAGAGCGATATGGATGAAAAGGACAGAAATTCCTTCTCTATCTAGGAGTTCACCTTTGGTTCTTCCTCTGGTGTTAGCACTACTTTCTTACCGGAAGAGGCACCACAAAGCTGATGTCTTCTCCTCTAGTGCTTTGTCAGGTGAGATATGATGACCCTGCTTTTCTACTATTATCCTCAGAACAAAATGTACCCTTCCTTCCCCAGATCCAAACCTTGACATTGAGAGAGGCTAAGTAAGACATGGGGGAAGGGGCAGAATGCCATAGTCAGAGAAAGAGATCTACAAACCGCCTCCTAACTCACATCAGCCTTCCTAAGCCTCAGGATCTGGCCATGTCCTTTCTCATCTCATGCTTTTTTAATAACACAAAATGAGAAGTCCAGAGTAAATCAGAGGCTAATGAGTAATGGATACTACAAAAGCTTTTCCTCTACAAAACTAGTAATGAATATCCTATTTTAGTTTATTACTTTGGGCTTCTTACTCAAGGAATTCAGACCCAACCAACAGCTAGTCCTGCATGAAGCCACTCCAAGGAAGACTGACCCCACCTGCAGTGCTCTATGGCACCAGCCAAGCTCAAAGTTCCTCAGTCTTGAAGTCAAAGGCCCTAAAAGTCCTAGTCTATCAAGCGTCCAATCAAAATGCAGGAAAACTAGGCAGTTCCTTATGAAAATGAAGGAGCTGTTTACTAGGGTATCAGGGACTAGTATCAGGGCCTCAAACCTCATAGCACCCTTGGTGTAACATCTATCTGATGTCTCCAAATCTGTAGCACTAACTAAAAACTTTCAGGGAAGCTAGTTTTAGTTCTCTCCCTAAACTCGCACTCAAACTCTAGAGCAGTTTCCTGCCTACATCCTATATACACATCTTTGAACTCTACCTAGAGTCTGAGAAGAATGAAAGGCCCTTACTCATCAGTATTCCTGGTCTTTGACACACATCTAAACTGTTTCAAAGCCTTCCCATATAACTGGCACTTCTTCTTCTTTATAGAATTTAGACATTGTATGCATATATGAATAAAAGAAAAAATAAATAAAAATTAAAATTAAAAAAAAAAAGAATTTAGACTCGCTGAGCACCAGTGGCTTATGCCTATAATCCTAACTATTTGAGAGGTTGAGATCAGGAGGATCAAGATCTGAGGTCAGCCCAGGCAAACAGTTCATGAGGCACCCCCCCCACACACATACACCAATCCAAAATAACCAGAGAAAAATGGACTGGAGGTATGGCTCAAGCAGTAGAGTGCCTGTTTTGCAAGTACAAAGCCCCGAGTTCAAACCTCAGGTCTGCAAAAAAAAAAAAAAGAATTTAGACTCATCTGCCATTTTTAAACTAGCATCTATTTCCTGACTTACTTACTATCTCCCCCTCTACTTCTACTCCTGGCTATTTCCCCTTCCAGAAACCTAGCTATTAATCACCTCCACATGTTCTAAAGATAGTGGTCAAGTCACTTGAACAAAGCATCTTATTCCAAACCCTCTTTTAAGGCCTTAAAAACAGCCACTGATTTTCCAGAATGGATAACAAAAACACAGCAACTCTCACCATTTACTCCTTTGCCAATGCCTGTATCAAAGCATACTGTCCTTAACAGCTTTTACATTACTGCTTCTGCTTCAAGGAAGATCCAACTCTAAATTTGCTCATGGGAAGCAAGAACAGAGATTTGATTGCTTTAGCACAGGTGAGAGGGCCATTTGCTCCACTCAGCAAGCTAATGGAAACA
The DNA here is from genome assembly GCF_047511655.1 of Castor canadensis. Classification (NCBI taxonomy): domain Eukaryota; kingdom Metazoa; phylum Chordata; class Mammalia; order Rodentia; family Castoridae; genus Castor; species Castor canadensis. Next base: position 52,177,666 of record NC_133396.1, on the reverse strand, counting down.
GCAGAGGCAAAAATGGAAAGACCTAAAAATTGCAAAGATGAGGAGTAGGACACTTTGAATGTGACACCCAATATTTGGAAACCCAGATGACTTGTAGGTAAAAGAAGATTGTATAATACCCCAAGGCAGAGTTTTCTGCCCACAGCCCTACTCCCTGGCCATTGCCACACCTAGGTGTAGAACACCTAGGTTCTACACTTACCTATTCTGGGCAGCATAGACACTGGCCAGCTTCAGGGAGATTTCAATTATTGCATTGTCTTCCTGATAGAGGAAAAAAAAAAAATGAAGGAAATTCACAGTAAGTTAAATTTTTTCATAAAATATTTCAGATCAACTCCTATACTGGTTTTGGCCTCAAGTCACAGTCTTTATTGTTTTTACAGAAATTAGCCAATTGTGAATTCTTCAGCAATCAAGATTTTGAATTAAGAGAAATACTGGCCATTTTTCTATAGGTCTAGGGGTACTTTCACCTTTTTGAGTGAAAGCACATGCTGGAGCCTGGGGAAGGGGGCAGTTTTGAGGAAGCAAGCCTATTCTGCAAACTGCTTCAGTGAGGAGTCAATACTAGCCAATATCCTTACCTGCTTCATGCCTCCTCCAAGCAGATAACTCATTGTTGCTTTAAAAAGCTGTTCTGCCTAAAAGCATAAGGAAAAGATTTTTCTTTTACTTGGGCCCTCCTATCTATAAGACCATTGATTCTTTTGTTGTTGGTTTTATTTTTCTGAGACAAGAAACAGGTCTAGCTATGTAGCCCAAGCTGGCCTTGAACTTGCTATCCTCCTGTCCCTGTCTGCTCATGATGGAATTACAGGTGTGTACCACTACAGCGAGCTTATGACCCTGGATTCTAAGTGCCAGTCTGATGCATCATTCCTCAGAAACACAGAGAGAAAGAGAGAATATGAATGTGTGCATGTGTGTTGTGAAGAAAGAATGATCAAAATATCAGGACTCTGCACCTCTGGCACCTTAAACTACCCTGGGATGAGATGAAACCAACCTCAGAGATTACATTTCTCATCCAAACCACTGTGGGAATACACTGTCCACTAATATTCACTCTCCCATCACTTCAGTCAAAAATCCCCTCAACTTTTAATAGATCATCCTTCCTTATAGCTACATGTGGTCACATGAAAAGTTCTAGTCAAGAGTTGAGGGAAAAGGAATGTGAATAACTTTTTTTTCTTTTGTAGTGTACTAGGGGCTGAACTTGGGCTTCAAGTTTGGTAGGCAAGTACTACAAATTGAGCCACACTCAAAGACCTGTGAACAACTTTTAAACCATATTTCATAAGGATGCTGCTTGCCCTCCATTCTTTCACCCTTTGTAGAGGCTGGAGGGGAGTCAGCTCATACACACAGATGAGGACATCTTTTAGAAAGAACCTGGACTTCTGAACCAGATAGCAGAAATGCCTAACCTACTTTTGGTCTTTAGACTACATGGACTTATGCTTTAAACAGAAATATATCTCCTTGGTTGAGCCACTGTATTTTGGGGTCTCTTTGAGACAGCAGCTTAGATTGTACCATTGCTTAATGTGGTTCTCTTAAGGCTAATTCTTCACAAATTCAAGATATTACAAAGTGATCTACTTACATTTTCAAGTTGACCTCGTATAAATGCTAAGTTGGCCATCTGAAAGCAAATTACAAATTGTTTATCAGTTTGAAGCATTGCATTCCTACTACTCTAAAAACCTTTAAGGTAAAAATCCCTTTTGTTTTCACTTTCTAAAAAAAAAAAAAATAGCTCAAAGTGGAGAAAATATGTCATCAGTTAATCTGCTAGAAAATAATTTATCACCAGCTAGCTAATCTCACAAAGCAATGATATGAAAAACATTTTGTTTCATTTAATCTGTTGACAGCAGACCAAATCTAGTACTATTCACCACTGAAGCAGGAAATGCTACGCTTTTTGCTTTATTTTGATCTGGAATTGAAATATAAGTGACTCTGCCAAGAGTACAAAAAAATTAAAGTCAAAAGAAAACTTAGTTAAAAACAAAAAAAAGCCCACAAAAAACAAAAAAGAGCCTTAGCGCATCTTGAAGGTCTGAACAATAAATCAGGAAGGAGAATCACCCTTCCCCAGCACCCGTCCCTCTCCTCAGTAGCTCAGATGGATCAGTTACCAAATCGTAAGTGTAAGTAATGGCTTTCTTGTTATCGCTCTGATAGGCAAGGCGAAGAGCGTCATGCAAAATTAGCTCAGCCTCTTCTGGCTCATCTTTCATGATGCTCAACTAAAAAAAGAAGACAAAATAACATTAAATGAAGTGTAAGATATGCACATGCTGCCAGACAGAAGTAGATACGGCTGCATATTCCAATACACGGAAAGAAGCCATTCACTCATCACACATTTATTGAATGCCTACTATGCACCAGGCATTACAGGGTGTCCACAGAGGTGACAGGGAGGTCAGCCTCCCTTGGAGCTAGAAGAGACCATATGAAAACGTTTTCACAAACAGATGCAGACAGAAAGCATGTGAGCAATCTTTACATCCTATTTTATGAGGAAGCTGTTTGCCCTCCATCTTTTTATTCTCTTCCCCCAGGCTGGAGGTGACCAGGTAGGACAAGTAAGCTTAATTACAACTCATGAGAAGACCTATTAGGAAATACAATGTCATGATAGGGGTCTTCTCCAATGAGTCTGGGAAGCATTTCAAGGAAGTGACAGTAAAACTGAGGCAGGAAGGATAAGAATGAGTCAACCAGAATGAGTAAAGCTTAAGAGAACAGACCTTCAGCAGAAATCAAGGAAAGCGATGAGAAGGGATGATGGGGAGCCTGGTAGGCTGGTTTAGATAACATAGGGTTTTGCGCATCATAGCAAGGAGTTTGGATTTTATCACAAATGCAGTGTCAAGTCATTCAAAGTTTTCAGGCAAGGAGGCCTTATGATCTGATTTCCTTCTGTTTTGAGACAGCTTGAGTTTTAAAAATGGCTCTGAGGCCAGGCCGCCAGTGGCTGACGTTTGTAATCCTGGTTACTCAGGAGGCAGAGATCAAGAGGTTCATGGTTCGAAACCTCCCAGGGCAAACAGTTCTGGAGACCCTATGTTGAAAAAAGCTATCACAAAAAAAGGGCTAGCAGAGTGACTCAAGTTGGACAGCACCTGCCTAGCAAGTGTGAGACCCTGAGTTCAAACCCTAGAACCCCCCTCCAAAAAAAAAAAAAGGCTATGTGCTTTCCAGGCTGAGAACTGATCTGCTAGAAAGCAAAGAGAAGATGGTGAAACAATGGGAAGAATTTTAAGAGCAATAATTTAGTTCGGGGTTAGGTTAAGTCAGAGAGAGAGGCGGAGCCTCGCAGGCGAGAGGACATGTCAGCTGCATACTGCAGTCTGCGAATACAAATTTGGACGTTACTGGCATTAAGGTGATTATTTAATGCAAGAGATGAGATAACCTAAGTAGGAGAGGGGAAGAGCAAATAAATGAGGCCGAGAAAAAAAGAATTTACAAAAAAAAGAGAACCAAGCCGCATAACCAAAACGAAACTGCACTTTCAGGACGCCGTAAGGTTTAGCACGTACAAAATGCCATTTCAGCGTGTCTGGTTCACTAATAAACACAACTATGGGGCCTTCTCAGTGCCGTCGTCCGGACAAAAGGGACGCCGAGGTGCGTGTGCACCTGCTTTGGGGACGGCGGCGCTGTGGCTTTCGGGACGGAGCAGACTGAGCCTGGAAGGACCTAACCCTCCTCCCGTCGCCCCATGGTCGCTCGGCGGCGGGTCCCCCTCCCCAAGCTGCACCGCCTCACCTTGGCTCGCTTCAGCAGCTGGATGATCTCGGCCTCGGCCTCGTCTGCCGCGTCCTCGGTGGCGGCCCCGCCCGCTCCCGGCTGCTCCTCCTCCTCCTCCTGCGCAGCGGGCCTCGAGAACCAGGCGAGCGCTGCGGGAAAGGGCTCTGAGGTCCCCAGGCCCGGCCTGCGGCCCTGCCTCCGCCCGGCCGGCCCCGCCCGGCCCGCGCCCCTCACCTGCCAGCAGCGGCAGCAAGCCCGGGCCCCGGCCGCGAGGCACGACTCGGTGCGGCGACACCACCGCGTCGAGCTCCAGGCCTCCCACCCGCCCCGGGAGCGGGCGCGCCGAGCAGCCCCAGCACCGCCGCCCCGCGGCCCGCAGGAGGCCTCGGCCCAGGCTCCGGCTCAGGAGCCCGTACATGCTCCCCCCGCGTCCTCGGCGCACTGCAGGCCAGGCCAGAGCGCTCGCCGGATTGGTCGGGGCGTGACGTCAGTGCGCGTCATTGTTGCTGCCCGCATGCGCGATGACGCACACCGGCGTCACTCCGGCCTCGCCCCGTCTCTGGCTGCCGGCGGAAATCCTCGGCAGGAGGTCACGAGTGGTTTGCTGCGCCTGTTGAGAAGGTCGCTGCCCGTGGCGCCATGGCCACGTTGCCGGCAGTCGTGGAGGAGCTCCTGAACGAGATGGCCGCAGCGGTGCGGGAGAGCGCGCGAAGTACGGGCTCAGGGCGTGCGTGGCGGCGTGGGGCGTGGGCCGGGCACTCGCGGGCGTCGGGACTGCGCACCTGCCCGGGCCTAGGGCATGCTTTTAATACCGCGCACGCGAGCTGGGGGCGTGGCTCAGACGCCAGTCTAGCAAGTGCGAGGCTCTGAGTTCAAACCCAGTACCGCCAAAAAGAAAAAAAAAATTAGGTTGAATAGAATTCGAATCCATTCTGCAAATAATTAAGGAACGGTGCAGTTCCTAGAAGCCCTCAGGGAGCAAGCTAGCCAGTGGGGGTAAAGGAGTCGCCCGGGTGCAGAGGTGAAGTTATAGGAAGGTGAAGTTTAGGATTATTTTATGCAACGATTTGAAATATTAAACTTACCAATTTTCACCAATCCTGATGCTAATTTTAAAATTAATTCTCGCATACGCTTTACTCAGGAAATAAATATTTTAGGGTCACAAAACCGAATAATCTGGCTGTTGTGTAAATACGGTTTTTCCTTTGGCCAGCAGAGGGTGTCTTATGCCCGTCTTGTTCAAAATCACCGAGAAAAGATGACCATCTTAGCTACTAATAATGTTTTTTAAAAAATTTTGGTACCGCAAATGGGGATTGAATCCAAGGCTTCGTGCATACTACGAAAGTACTCTACCACTTGAACTATGCCCGTTAGCCCTTTTGGGTTTTTTTGTGGGTTTTTTAGACAGGGTCTTGCTACCCCTCTGGCCTTATACTCACCATCCTCCTGTCTGCCTCCTGAGTAGCTGAGATTACAGGTGTGAATTACCACACCCATCAAAATGTATCAACTGATTAGAACTACTCTTGCAGCAATTTGCAACGATTTTTTTTCTTTTTTTGGTGGAATTGGGGTTTGAACTCAGGACCTCAGGCTTGCTAGGCAGGCGCTCTTAACGCTTGAGCCACTTTCCCAGCCTGAGAACTACTCTTCCAATGTAAAGATGGCTATTCTGTAGGTAACAGTCAAATTAAGTCTTAGAACTACCATTGCTTATTCACTTTTGTGCATTTTGAATGGCTTTGAGTTACGTTTTTAAAGGTCTAAGCAAAATAAGCCAACTTTTGTTTTTATTTCAGTCAAAAACAATGAGGCTGAAGTGTATATGCTTAAAAGGTTAGGCCAACCAGGTAGGTATTCAGACATGTTCTGATTCCAAAAAGGATAGAGGGGACAGCCAAAATGCTGTCAGCTTAAGCAGTGCTTCTTGGACTCTACCATTGATGGTCTGAGGTTTTGAAATGGTATCCACTTTACCAAAGCAGTGCCAGAGTGGATTAATTCAAACACAGACAATCTTGAAGGGAGCCCAAAAGGTGCCTTTGACACCCATGGCTCAGACACAGGGACCACTGTCATTGACTGCTGTTTGTTTTTAGTTGAACTATTTTGTGACAAGTTTGTGGTTTTGTTTTTTTTTTTAAACCATGATGGGGGTGGAACCCAGGGCCTTGTTTATGCTGTGCAAACACTCTACCACTGAGTTACATCCCCAGCCCAGCAAAATTGTTTTCTGCTTTTCAAAATCTTAGTTCTAGGTAGTCATATACCCTTAATTTGTCAGTGGTAATTTTTATTTTGTGTGTGTGGTGGGGGATAATTGGGGTTTTGAACACAGGATCTCACACTTGCAAGGCAGGTGCTCTGCCACTTGAGCCACGCTGCCAGCCCTTTTCACTCTGGTTATCTTGCTTTTTGCCTAGGCCAGCCTGGATCACGATCCTTCTATTTTAACCTTCCTGCCATTGCTGGGATGACAAGTGTCCACCACTACATTAAGCTTTTTTCTATTGAGATAGTCTCAAAAGCTTTTTGTCCAACTGGCCTTAAACAAAGATCCTCCCAATCTCAGCCTACCAGGTAGCTAAGATTACAGGCGTGAGCACCCAACTTCAGTAGTAGCTTTCTTTAGATCATCATTCCAAGTTTACACTTGTATGCTGATGTGTAAACTAGTCACAACTGAGCCATGCAGGAAGCTGTGATTACTTTTCTTGTACGACTTTTTGTTTTCCTGGAATTAGAACCATGTTGATTTTGATTTGTTGTTTTCTATATATTAATGCATAATTCAACCTCAAACTCTACCAGTGTTGTAAATCTCCACTCAAAAGGTGCTCCAGTGAACGAGATGTTCTGTTTTTGTTTTCCTGAGAACTCTCTCCTAGAGTTTTCTGACTCGCCTCATATGGACTAACTGATCTGTCAGCTCTAGCCTGAGCTTTCCCATCATTCACTGTTATTATCCTGGTAATTCTCTTTACCTCTGTTGGGCCTTCTGTTTAGTATATTTTATTTCTTTTTTTTTTTTTCTTACTTTATGGAACACATACTCTAGTACTTCCTAAAGAAGTGGGCATGAAATGTACTTTTTGAGGTTTTGCATGTCTGAAAAAGTTTTTTTCTACCTCAAATTTAATTGATAGGTTGGCTAGGTATTAAGTTATATGTTGGAAATAATATTTCTTCAAACATCTGAAAGCATTATTCCACTAGCTTCTAGTGTTGCTCCTGATTTATTTTGTGGGGAGGGGGCAGTACTGGGGCTTGAACTCAGGGTCTCACACTTGCTAGGGAGGTGCTCTGCCACTTGAGCCACTCCACCAGTCCTTTATTGTGTTGGGTATTTTTCAGATAGGAGCTCTCAATCTGTTTGCCTGGGCTGGCCTCGAACTGCAATCCTCCTGATCTCTGCCTTCTGAGCAGTCAGTATTGCAAGTGTGAACTAGTGGCGCCAGGCCTCTCGATTCTTGTATGTGACCTTTATTTTTTCTGCAAGCTAAAATTATACTTGTCCCTCAGTATCCTTGGAGGATGGATTGCAGGGCCCTCCGTGGATATGACTGATACTCATATCCCTTATGTAAAATGGCATATAACCTGCACACCTATGCACATCCTCCCATATACTTTAAAGTTACCTCTAGATTACTCATAATACCTGGTACAGTGTAAATGCTCTGTCAGTATAGTTGTATTGCTTAGAATAATGACCAAAAAAATCTTTACATGTTTACACTTGATCTTAGCCAAAAGGCCGAGAAGCGATGTCTTTACATGTTTAATACAGGCACAGGGTTTTCATTGTTGGTGTTTGTTTGTTTGTTGAGACGGGATCTCACTCTGTAGCTCTAGAACTCATGATCCTCCTGCATCAGGCTCCCAAGTGCTGAGATTATAGGCATATTCCCAGCCTCTTGAATTGTTTTTGATCAAAGTCTAGTTGAGTTTATGGATGTGGAACAAATTGATATGGAGAGCCAACTATATCTTCTGAGTGTTCTGAATCTTCAGAAAAACTTTTTGTTTTTTCACTATACAAGGTGGGTACTCAGTGGATCCTTTCAAGCTAGAAATGTATCTTTCAGTCCTTGAAGTTTCCTTGATTTACTTGATGGATGCATTTCCTCATCCTTTTCTTTCTAGTGTTCCTATTATTCAGTCACTGAATGTCCTTTATTGTCCCTCTGAGTGACTTACCAGCTCTCCTATATTTTATCTTTTTTATTTTCTCTACTTCCTGGGAACTTTCTTCAACTGTGTCTTCCCAGATCTTCTATGTAGTTTTTTTAAATTGTTGTTTCTGCTGTCATACTTAATTTGTAACTTTTTCTCCAAAGATTCCTTTATTATATTTTGTGCCTGGTTTGTGATTGCATTAGCTTGTTTTTTTCTCTTGATGATATTAATAATAGGTTGAAATTTTCTTCTCTCTGCAGTTTTCCTCTAATTAGCTTCTGTTTGTTTTGTAATGTCTTCTTCCCTTTGTTGTCTGGTAATCCTTAGTTGTCGGGTCATGTTTAAGAGTGGGATACTGGGTGTGGAGGAGTATATGTATGCTCAATGTCACTGTAGTTGTTTTCACTAGACTACTTAGTTGGGGAAAACATTCCAATGTCATTCCTTTTGAGCTGGTCAGATTGCCCAGGGAAGACTTCTAACCTCCTGCTCAGAAGGTGAAGGTCTGATTACAGGCTAGGGGTATAGAGTGCTTGTATAACATGTGCAAGATCTTGGGTTCAATACCCAGTATCTCCAAAAAAAAAACACAAGCCTGATTGCTTGTGTTTACTGTAGCCATGATGGGGAAGAAAGCAGGAGGCTCCTCTGTTTTTTGGGTGACACTACTTTAGGCTCCACTGGGCCTGGTATTTCCCCCTAGTACAGATATCCTTTGTTTGAATCTCTCCAGAAAATAAGCCTTATCTGTAGCCAGAACGAGGGAGAGGCAGTCAACTACATATAAGGAGGAGAGCTGGGATCCTAATACTTCTTAAGCTTACTTTAGCTTACTTTCAAAGAATATTTCTTACTTTAGTGTGCTCGCTTGATCCCCAATTCCAGAGCTATCTGAAGACACCAATTTCTGAGGGTTTCTTTTGAAGGAAGGGATATGTAGAGGAGAGGTAGTGGAGCCTGGAATACAAGTCAGGTTGCTGATTGGCTCTTGGCTCTCACCACTGCTTGCTTAAGATTGTTTTCTGAGGTCTTATAAATTATTTTCTACTCTTCTATCAGCTTCCAGTGTATCTTAGCTGTTGTTTCTCCCTGTCTTTCTCATCCTTGGGAATGAATGATGTTTTTAAATTTTTTTAAATTACTGCTTTTATGAGATTTGGGGAAGGAGTAAAATTAGAAGCGTAGGTTCAATTCATCATCTTACACCGAAGGCTGATTTGTCTTTTTAAGATTTTTTTGTCTGTGGTCAATAGTTTAACAACTTTTTCCATTCCCATTTTACAGTTCCGGATGAGCATCTATTATCGTAAGTCCACACTTTGCTATATTTGATATTTTATTAATCATTAATGTGTTTTAAGAGCCAAACCCTTAAAGTAGCAACTCTTGATTTTTTAAAATAAATAGTTTTTCTATGCTGGGAAAACTAGGAATAGTATTTTTTGACATGATTATTAAAAATCCCTTGTGAATAGCCAACATCGTATTGGACAGCACCAGGCATTCCTGTATTGTCCTGTTTGCCACTCTAGAAATCGTTAACTTTCACTAGCACTAACGTGAAAAAACAGAAGTGTACTTATCTTTAAGGAAAGAATTGTTATTTGTAGCTGATATAACTACTTTAAAAAGAGAATAAAATAGAGTGGCCGTATTTTAAAAATACAGAAATTGGTTTGGTGAGTTGTTGTGTTATTGTTTTTTTAAACACAAGGTCTCACTTTGTAGCCCAAGTTGGCCTCAAACTCATGATCGTCCTGCCTTACCCTATCAGCAAAAATACAGAAATCAAATATCATTTTCCTTTATATCACAAAATCCAAAAATATAATTATACTTTCATTACTAACAAAAAAAAGTAGAAGCTACCTAGAAATAAGTGACACTTACTTGCATATATACATCACATTAAAAAAAAACACTGAGGGTGATTTGGGTCAAGTTACTGAGGCAACAGAATCAGACCTTAACCCAGAGCATTTGTATTCCCAGGCTGAAGTTCATCTTTGGCTCGTCAGCCATCCAGGCCTTGGACCTAGTTGATCGAAAGTCCATCACTTTAATTTCATCACCCAGTGGACGGTGTATTTACCAGGTAGGAGTCTGTAGGTGGGAATGATCTCAACAGAAACCCCTTAGGACATGAATCTCTTCATGAATCTCTGTGCAAGCTGGTGGTGACCAGCTTGAAGTATTTTCTGGACTGTTGAAAAGCTTTTAACCCAACTTAATAAAGTTAACATTAATAATTTTAATTTTATTTATTTTAAATTGACAAAAACTATGTGTCATATAAAATGGTGTTTTGATATATGTATGCCTTGTGAGATGACTTAAATCAGGCTGTTAACCTATCTGCTACCTCACGTATTTAATTTTTTGTGGTGCGAATATATAAAATCTATTCTCTTAGTTATAGTCATTGTTTTATACAGTAGATCTTCTGAACTTATTCCTCCTTCCTAACTGAAATTTTTTTACCTTTGACCAACATCTCCCTAACTTCCTCTCCTCTATCCCTCTATGCCCTGGAAGCCAGCATTCTACTTTTTTGCTTCTATGAGTTCAACTATTTTTAGATTCCACATATAAGTGAGATCATGCAGTATTTTGTCTTTCTTTGTCTGGCTTATTTCACTTAACATAATATCTCTAGGCATTTTAGTAGTTAAGATAAATATGACCAGTAACATTGTATAGAGCTAGCAGTGATGTAGAGAGGCTTTTTTCTCAGGTGTAATAGAAGAGAGTCAACTTTTGCTTTCTTGTTGTTGATAAAAGAGGCATCCCCCAATAAATTTATTGCCAATTTCATCCTGTTCACAATCTTTTGCTTATGGACAAAAGTCAAAATGTACTTTAAGGTCTTTCCAGATCCACAGAATAATGTATCAGCAATAAGCTTTCAAACTGATGTCAAGAAATATTTATTAAGGGTCAAACTGCTGAATGCAGGCAGTCTACTTGGATCTTAGTTTTGCCCTCTTATAGTTTACAATAGGGATATGTATATTTGGGATGCCTGTTGCCTGATTCTGAATTGCTTTCATGTATTATTGATAATTCTCATTAAAAAAAAAACCAACAAAGTATTTGTTTTGCAAGAAACTGAAATAGAACAGTAAAGAATAGGCACATCTAGCTACCTCACACTGCCTGTTTTATAATCTGAGACTAGAATAAAGATGAAACAATAGACTAAACTATCCACCTACTCCCCCAGGATAGCAGCTGGGATTGAGGAAATCTTAGGAATGAAGTGAAAATAATGGCAATGACATCCAAAGTTTCATGTCTGGCCTAAAAGGACTAAAAAAGCAGCCATCAGCTCATCTGTTATTCAGGCCTTGCTGAAGACCAGGCCAGAAGAAATTTTTAATTGTTTGGATTCTGGTGTATTTACAGTGAACTTCTCAGAACTTAGACCTTGTCATTTAACTCTTATTGAGAAACCATGTCAATTCATTCTTAGAGAGTGAATGACTTGAGCAAAACTTACTTGGACAAGTATGTGCCTTTGCTTAGTGAATTAACTCGTCTGCTGTTCCACATTGTAGCCTAACTTCATTGACCTGGCAAAACAACATGTGTTTCTTTATTAAGGGAAACGAAGTAGTGTTGGCCACTACAGTTAAAACTTTTGGATGATACTTTGCTACTCAAAAGAGACTGCCTAGTAGAAGCGTTTTCTCATGTGTGCTTAAGATGAAAAATCACAGTCACTGAATTTATTGTTTGTGCCTGAGGAGGTATTTCTGTTTTCTTTCCTGGGGTTTTATGTTTTTTATGTAGCTAAAATACTGGAAACTAGAGGACACTTCAAGTTTTTCCCATGTCTATTGGTTTTAGGATTTTGGTCACAGTTCTCTTTTCAGCACTTGATCTGGGCAAGCAGATTTCTTCCTGTCCTCTAGTTCTGTGATCTGGTTATTACTTGAAATCTTAAAGCTCTCATTTAAAATATTTTAAGTACCTTAACTTTGTTTCCATGGACTTTTTGTTCCGCCCAGTAATTAATGTGAATGTTTAGTTTGTTATTCACATCTGTATTAAATTGCTTTATTATTCATAAAAATGCTAAATTCTAGCTGCACTAATGGCTCATGCCTGTAATCCTAGCTACTCAGGAGGATCGTGGTTCAAAGCCAGCCCCAGGCATATAGTTTGAGAGATCCTATCTGGAAAAAAACCCATCACAAAAAAGGACTAGTGGAGTGACTCAAGTGGTGAGTGCATGTCTAGCAAATGTGAGGCCCTGAGTTCAAACCCTAATGCTGTCAAAAAAAAAAAAAAAAGGTAAATTCTAGAGTTGTAGCTCTCAGTGTGCACTTTGAATTAAATGAGACTGTAGAAATCTCATACATTTTCATGGTAGGTTGCACTGTATAGCAATATAGTAAGAAATGGCTTAATTCAGGGGTTGTATAAGGACAATGAAAGTTGAGTCAGACACTACCACCTTGATACTCAGGTAGTTATCTTCCCATAACTCAACATTTATTCCATAGGTCAGCCCTAATAGTCTTACTGTCCTCCAGGTGTAATGTGTAATTATTCTAAAGTCATCATTTTGTTTCTGTCTCCTGAGCTGCTTTTTAGACATTTTTGCCTCACTTAAGAAGGTGGATGCTTTGATCAAGAGAGGCTAAGTAATTTGGTAACAATGTCCTCCAAATCTGAAAGTCTTATAGAAACAAACTTTTATATCTCATTCATGCCACATGTCCATCAAGAGTTGATTGCAGCTCTGCTTCAACACACCTTCACAGAGGGATCCCAGTTGGTAAAGCAACTGGGAAATGTGGAACATTGTAGCACTCATAGCAGGGAGAAAAGAGAACATGGTATGCTGCACTTTTTAATGGTTTTCTTGGGTACTTACATTTTGCTGGCAAACACAAGTCACATAGCCATTCTGTATTCAGTAGAACAGGAATGTATAATCCTTTTTCCAGAGAAAGGCACTAAATATAGGAAACAATGAATAATTCAGCTTGCCACTGTAAAGTACCCTAAGAGGCTTGGAATGGTCATAAAATAAAATTGTACTTGTGAATGGATGACCATCGAGATAGTCGCCCTCCTTAGAACCTAACAAGTCATAGCAGACTTCCAAGTGACACCTACAAGTTCCATCACGGCCTTGAGTATCTTCTTTTCTGCGTGTTTTTTCTTAAAAATCTCATTTCTTCTGGGGATAAACATTCCAGACAATGAGTAGAAGAACTAGCAGCAATTCCTGTAAGAGGGTCATTTTCCATTGAAGAGTAAAGGGACTGAATTAAATTATCCCTTAGGTAAATTTCCAGTTCTAAACATTTCCAACTCAGATTTTTGCCTGATTATTGGGTTCAATTGTTGTTCACTACTCAATGAAGAAAAATTCAAAAATTACTCTTTACCGTATTTACTGCCTCAAGCCATTGAATAGTTGACTTTGAGTCTCAGCCAACCTTTGAAAGACTCAGGCAAGGGAACCTCTGAAGAATTCACTCCCATCCCTACATCACCAGCCATTTGTTAAACATAGTCCAGGGAGCATCTGACGGATTGGGGACCTGCAATAAGAAGGAACCACTGAATCATTCAAGTCAGTGCCAAATCCCAGAAGCTTATGTCTGCTTAAGTTTAAATCTAGAGAGGAAAAAGCACAGAATACTAAAGGAAGAAGAATCTATAATTTTATTTATTAGTAATAGTTTGGAGATCCATAGATTGTTCATGTCACTGTTGGAAGTTGGTGAGTTTTCTTTAGGATGAGGTGGGAAACAATCTTCTTTAATACTGTCCATGCAGTTTAAGTCTTCCAGATACACTAGGGAAATTGCCCTATTGATACTGAGAGGTGTGAGTAAGAAGTTCATAACATACAAAGGCCTTGTGATAAAAACTATGTAAGGTGTGGTTTTTCCATACCCAATTTAAAACTGGGGCTGAAATCTTTAATGGGTGTAATAGGCATTTTCTTGCTCGATCATTGCAACCCTGGTAATCTAACAACCCCCAATGAATTCTGCCAACTTGGTTAAAAAAAAAGACAAAACACTGCACCAAAATGGCTACATCATATGAACCACTGAGCATGTGACAAACAGGAACACAGCACTTGAACCTGCTATATTTCTTCTACAGTTGAAGCTTTACCTGTTACTTTAAACTCTCTGGGGGAAAAGAAGAATCTTGGGAGTCCTGACATTAAAAAAATTTTTTTTACTCTTGACTTTTTTATTTTAGATTGTCATTTTACAGCCTAACTCTAACTTGAAGGCTCCATGGCAGCCCATTGTAAAATAAGCCTTGGGATATTTCTACGTCCCTTGGATACTAATAATAATCTTCTACTTCCAGTTTGGAAATTAACTCTAGGAATAAAGCCCTGCATTAGTCAGCTTTCGATCAGTATAATAAGTACCTGGCATGAATCAACTTGAAAAGAGGAAAAGTTTGTTTTGGGTCATGGTTTCAGTGGTTTTAGTCTATGGTTTATTGACCCTATTGCTTTGGGCCTGTGGCAGCACAACATATCATGATAAGACAGGTAGTGGAGGCCTGATCACCTCATGGCAATCAGGAACAGAGAGAGAGGGTAGGGTCTGAGGTCCTAATACCCCCTTCAAGGGCACACCCCCAATGACCTAACTTCCTTGCATTATACCCCACCCTTTATTGGTCCAGTAGTGTCACAAGCTGGTAACAAACCCAAACCATAGCAAGTTCCCAACAAAAAGTTTTGGCTACTTAGTTTTGTAGACTTCTCCAACAAGTTTGTCAGTCACACACAGACTGACAAACTTTGTCTCTCCTTTTTGTTCCTCTTGTCTGCCACCAAGGCTGTTCTTAGACCTGGCTTCTTACCAATCACTCCACACACATATCTGTGTCCTCCTTCCACCCTGCTAGATGAGTAGGCAGATCTGGGCTTGCCTCTTTTCGTGAGACCTCCATCCTGAGAAGCTAAGTCATTCCTTTTGCAAGATTCCTTGCTTCATTTATTCTTCCAATTCTTAAATGCTTTTCAGAAGCCCTTCTTTTCTTTCTGAGACCTATCCTATTTCTGTCCCATCACTTACTCTATCTATTCTCATACTCTTTTTGGGTATGTGATGGAAGCTTTAGAAATTTACACACATGCTGTAAAATACCAAAGGTTAAGAAACCCCACAATAAAATGTAGATGAGAGCCAGGCGCCAGTGGCTTATGCCTGTAATCCTAGCTACTCAGGAGGCAAAGTTCAGGAGGATTGTGGTCTAAGGCCACCCTAGGCAAAAAAGCAAGACCCTATCTCAAAAATACCTAATACACAAAAAAAAAAGGGCTGGTGGAGTGGCTTAAGTGGTAGAGCGCCTGCCTAGTGTGTTCAAATTCCAGTACTTAAAAAAAAAAAATAGATGAGAGCTTTCCCATCCAGGGACTCTTTTGATAGTGCATGGATCACTAAGCATAGGAACAAAATGGTTTGTGTAGATGGTTGAACTATCCTGAAACTCTTCACCTCCATGTTCTGAAGTCCTAAAGGGCAGAGTGTGAAGAGATAAGAAAGTGTGCACTCTGGAGGGAAAAGAAGTTGAGTTTTCCTTTTTTATGTGAAACACTATAGTTCTTCCCAGTGAAGTCTGCAGGCAGCGGAGTTATTAAATGGATAAAGCATGGCAAAGAAGTGGTACCCAGAAGCACACCTGAGGTCTGATCCCATCTGTCCTTTTCTTTCCAGGTACTTGGAAGTTCTGGTAAAACGTATATATGTTTGGCTTCTTGTCATTATTGTTCGTGCCCTGCATTTGCCTTCTCAGTGCTGCGGAAAAGTGATAGCTTACTGGTAAGGATGGGAGAGGCTCTTACCACTGTAGGCAGACCAGGAGAAAAACTGTCGGAAAACTGTCGGCCCCTATTTTGTGGTCTAAGAGTTTCACAAAATGGGAATTTTACTGTTATGTTGAAACAAATAGAAGTTTGTTGTCCTTGTCATTAGTCATCTCTTCTGGGTTTAGCCTCCCAAATGCCTTGTCCATTTTTAGAACTGCATCAGTTTCCTGCTTTTTTTTTTTTTTTTTTTTTTAATTTACAAGACCACAGATAAAAACTTTGGAGAAGACAAGAAGGTAATCCTGGAAGTCAGATGGGGAATCAAATAGCCTGATAAAAATACGAACTAAATTGAATTTTCGTAACTGCATATCCCCAACTCTAGCCATGCCGTGTATCTTCCCTCTGTTTGTAAGATGGCCTGGCACCACTCTGTTCCATCACACAGGGCAAGAGTGCCTTTTTCTATCCCTATAAAGAAAGCCGTTGCCAATTTTATCAGAGTCTGCAGCATCAGGCAGGGGCAAGACATATTCACACTCTTTAATCCAAAGGGAAGAACAGTACTTCTAAGAGGTTTCTGTTTCTTAAAGTCTCAACAAAGAAGAAAATAATGGAGTCCACTCCATTCTTCCCCTTCTTTTTAAGTGAAAATGATAGCAAAGTTTATTAAGAAAGTGCATTTTCAATAGACTGAAACTGGGTGGTCCTCAGTGAGAGCAAGAATGCTATTCCCCTTCTTTTACACTGTTAGCTTCTTAAACCTCTTGAGAACTGGGTGCCAGGTTGGAGCTCCTGTTGTACAGCAGGCCACATTCATAGTTGACATGTCTGTATTTTGCCTATAAAATGACAGAACTGAATCAAGGCCCCTTCGAGATCTAAAGCTATGTTCTGTGACGTAAGGGCCAACAGTCATCGCCCCAGAGCTGTGTGCACGCCACATACATGTGGGTGTTTTACCACCACTCTTGCCCCACCGCAGAAATGTAAACAATGGCTAATGAAGTAGACAGTAGGCTCTAAGCATATGGTTGAAATGAGGTTAATGCCTATCCTCGTGGGGTGGCTGTCAGATTTAAATGAGATTATCTGTGAGGAGCACGAGAGCATAATACCTCAAGTAATGTTAGCCATGGCTGTGACTGCTTTTTGAAGGCAAGGAGTAAAAAACCACAGCACACTTTCTTTTCCTCTTTCATGTTATAGTAGTGAGAGTTCTAGGTTAGACTGGCCAGCTGTGGCCCTGCCTGTTCCTAACAGGTTTGCATCTCATATTACAGTGCAAGCATCTCTTGGCAGTTTATCTTAGTCGGGTTATGAGGACCTGTCAGCAGCTCAGTGTCTCTGACAAGCAACTGACTGAAATACTGACAGAGAAGAAACAAGAAGCATAAAAGGTGCAGACGGAGCATTGTTTTCATTCAAACCAGAAGCCCATCAAGAGACACATGTAACACATCATGGTCCATAAGGAAGAAGTAAAGTGGATCTTCCAGAGACTTCTTGTTTTCCTTCCTACAGTCCAGGAGGGTTGTTGCTTTGGACTGGGGAGGGTGCATGCATGGTTGGGAGCCCTCTGCAGTCTCCTCATGAAAAATTGTCTCTCAATGGAATCAAGAATTATAGATTCAAATGCAATGTTGTGTCCACAATTAGGTTCTTAAGTGACTGAATTACCAGTGATTTTTAAAAGGTTGGGATGTTAGGCCAAACTGAATACGAGCAAGTTTATGTAAATAGGTGTTGGTTATTTTCCTCAGGCCCAGAAAGTTACTGAGCAGCAATAAAAGATTAGGGCAAAGACATGGCTAAACAGCAAGGTCCTGGATTCACTAAGCTTCAGATATCAGTGGTGTTGGGGTCAAAACAACTTAAGTAGGCTATATTGTTAAAGGTAGTATGAAGAACAAGGGCAGAGCTGGGTTTGCTGTGAGAGCGTTTCTGAGCTTTATAACAGGAAAAACAAAGTAACAGACTAAAAATTGCATTCTGGAAAGCATCTGGATACTACTAGGGATTTTCAGTTTGAAGAAGAAAAGACAAAATAATAGGTACCAGATGGGCCCCAAGAGAGCAAAGCAGCAATGATAACATGAAAATGAGACAGGTTCAGCCCACAACAAGAACCTAATATAGGTAAAGTCATCCAAAACCAAAAGAGGATTGTAGGGGGACAGGAATTCCCTGTCCCTGGAGGGGCTCATAAATCTACAGTATCCTTGCAGGAGCTGAAGAAATGAACAGACAGATGAAATGAATGACTACAGCCTAGGAAACTCCTATCCTTGTGCTCCAAAACCACAGGATGCTAATGAATAAATGGCTGGGTGAAAAGCCCAAGGCTAAGCATGTTGCAGTGCTGATTGGCAGAGCCCTGTATTACATTGAGGTATTGCGGGAGAGTGAGACTGACGACTTTGTTAATTGGGAAACTTGGACTGAGTTACCAACTTACTTTTTTTTAAGCAGCTTTCAGGGTAAAGTATTGACAAACAGTAGTACAGCTGTGTATAGCAAGTCAATGAAGCACCCTAAGCTTGTTTTTAAGTGTTTTTATTTCACTGAATATACACACACAGTTATGTAACTTTACCTAATTTTCATACTTTCAGTTCTAGTAACTGGCCAAACTTGAACTTGGGAGAGAAGCAAAATTCAGTTCCTAGCTCTAGAAAGGGGAATCCAATGGAGAAAGGCTCCCATTTCTCCAGTTTCTTCCTCTAGTGTTTTACAAATGGAAAAGAATGGAGCTTAAAATTACTTGATGATAGTTCTACTTAGGAGAGTATCATTCCCTAAATATAGCAGTTTCTTGATTGAAGAATTATGTTTTTAGTTTTCTTAGTTGTCTTCCTGGGAACAAGTATAGATTACTACAGCCAACTTTTTTTTTCCCCTTACCTTTAAGTAAAAAAAAAAAAAAATTGCATAATAATTCACAGTATTTCACAGTAAAATAGTTTGTCATTTTCTACCATGAATGAGGCAGATTCTTAACAATAGTCTTTTAGAATCCATTCAAGTCGTCAGCATCCTCCACACAGTAAGAGCAGCCCAATAGAATCATAAATCTATTTGTCAACCCTTGGAGCATGCTCAAAAGCATAGGCTTGTGGCTATCTTTCACAGTAAGAATCAGCGTTGTGTCCTGTTCTGTTCTTTATTATGAATTTGAGCCTTCTCCAAGAGGCCAGAGCCTAGGTCATAAGCCCACATTAAGAGCAGGCTGTGTCCCGGCCTGCCCATTTCCACTTTTGATATCTGTCTGACAGAGAATGTATCTGGAGATGATTTTGTGAAAAGTGTAGCGGAAGTCTCGGTTCCGGTAGGCATAGACAATGGGATTGACAACTGAATTTGCATGTGACAGGAGAATGGCCACATTCATTGCCCACTTGGGTTTATTCTTAGCCAGAGCTGGCTGAAAAAGAGAGACACAGTTGATAGCATGTACTGGTAGCCAGCATAGAGCAAAAATCCCCACGATCATGGCCAGTGACTTGGCTGCATGGATCTCCCGCTGGAGGGTGGTCCTTGAGTGGTCCATCAATTCCGTGCGCTGAAGTTGCCTGCAGGCCACCATAAAGATCTTGATGTAGATCATCAGCATTATTAGCAGTGGGGGCAGGACACACCCAAAGAAATTGAAGTATACCATGTAGCTCATGGGGACCACATTTTCAAAGAGACACTTCACAGGGCAGCAGCTTTCATTTATGGTTCCATCCCAGGACTCCGTGCAGTTGTTGGTGGCACTGTCTTTACTGTTCCACCCCAGGAACGGAGTCAATCCAATGCCAAAGGCAAGGACCCAGAGGACAGCAATGACCACTCTTGCTCGTGTCCCAGTGACCAAACTTTTATACCTGTATAAAAGAACATCATCTGTTATGGTCAGTTTACAGTACTCTGCAACCAAAACCCAAGAGCCCACCTCTGCTTTTGTTTCATGGCACTTTAATCCTAATACCCTTGAAGTTCAACCTCTGGGGCACCACGGTCATTACCTTAAACACTAGACAGGCAAGCAGGTGTGAGCAGCTCTAGCCAGCTCAGTAAGATTTTCATTCTTAACTTAGTAACTCATTTCTGTTTAGTGACAAAGGACAGTCAATGACAAGAGTTGAAGACACCTTAAGGGGAAACTTTCAAATTACCTTGGTACTGACCTTTGAGTCTAGGTCTTCTATCAGGTGCTGTTCTAGGTAGTTGAGATACAACAGTGAACAGAACACACAGATCTCTACCAAATGCACTAGGGTTTGAACTCAGGGTCTTGTACTTCCTAGGCAAGTGCTTTCCCACTTGAGTCACACCCTCACCAAATGTTAAAGAGACCTACATTTTAGCAAGGGGAACATAATTAGCAAATAGTATGGAAATACTTATAGTATGAAAATGAAAAGGCAGAGTAAGGAAGATCAGGACTTGAGAGGGATAGCTTTTATTTTTTAAAGAGGTTGGTCAAGGAGGGCTTCATTGGTAAGGTAACAATTGAACAAAGGCCTGAGGAGCCCAAGCAGCACTACCCATGGCTCTGGACAAGCATCTCTTCTCCCACAAATACCACAAGAAGTTTGCTTCAGACTATAGGCAGAATTATTTCTGAATATCTCTACAAACTGTAGGAATAAAAGGTCTAGCAGTGCCTTTGTCTACAGAGAACTGTTAGCAGCAGAACTGATAAAAATCAGCAAGTAAATACTAATAACTTGTCCATAATATGTATGTATGAGTCACAGTACCTTCGGGCATACCTGTAGGATAAAGCTCGGACTCATTGGCATAGTATGCATAGCCCTACAGGCTTTAGTGTCACCTACCCAGTTCCTGATTGCTGGCTCTCTTTTGGGTCCTCTTTCAACATCAACCAAAACATCAGTTCCTCTCAAGGGTCACCTCCTTTTCTGGTCACCATTCCATTCTCTAGCCCCAAACACACACTTGTCACAGAGCCTATTTATGTAACATGTTTCCCCCAACCAGAATGACAGCCTCCTAAGAACAGTCTCTTTGTACCGGCATCCGCAGGGCCTAGCACAGTGCCCAGTACATAGAAGGTTCTTATTAGTATGGCCCTTATGAATACATTCACTTGTTTTCCACCCCCACCCCCATACTGGAGATTGAACACAGGGCTTTGCACATGCTAGGCAAGCACTCCACCGCTTGAGCTGTACCCTCAGCCCTGTTATCTGATAGAGTAAAGCAATACTATACTTACTAGGAATACTTGATGCAGCAGCCTGGACAAGCAAGAGAACTAATACAGTTTGGTAAGGAAGCTAACTGAGTTCTTGCATAGTGATCTCTGGTCTTTTCTGCTCCAGGAGCGAGCTTCTCTCAGAAATAGGCAGTAGCGGAGGCCTTTACTACAAATGGCCCGCTGGGCTCAGTTGCTCACTGAAGTTTTCTTGGCCAGTGAATCCACCTATTTCCAAACCCTTTCTGCTTCCCTCCTTATTCAGGAATGCAAAGCTTTTTTAAAAATGTTATTCTATGCCATTGCCTCACCAGAGATGGGAATAACACATCCACAGGACAACAGGAAAGCCTCCTGAAGGCCAAGCACTTAGAGCCATAGGGTTCATGCCCATGAGGCAACTGCTTGAGTTACACCACAGCTCTGCCCCTCAGGCGACTCAGCAGTGCTGAGGCAGAGTTCAGCTAATCAGCCTTGGTGGATGGATTCTACTTGGGGTTAGCAAATCATGGTGCTTCCATTGTCTTATCAGTAATTAGGGTAGATAGTGAGGTGTTCTGACCAATGAGACATAAAAGGAAGTCTACTAGAGAACCTTCAGGAAAGCTTTACTTCTTGGCAAAAGGAGAGACCCAAGGGGAGAGCTCTGCTCCCATTTCCATCCCTTTCTGCTTTTGATACTTTTGTAGACAGCTGTGATGCCTACAGCTGCAGCAGCCATCTTATGACTATGAGAGGCAAGCATGAAGACAAAGTCAATGGCAAAACAGAAGGAAGGAAAGACCAGGTTCTTGACAACATCTTTGAATGACTAGACCAACCTAGGAACCTTCATGGCTCCATATTCTTGTCTCAAGAGATAAATGTCTTTATTTCTTATACCACTGTTAGGTATTCTGTTATCTGAACTATACCATGCTGTTTTTTACTTTTCTGAAAAACCAATATTAGATACAAAGTACTCTGTACAAGGAGGGTTCATGGGGACAGCAGAACTCAAAACAACAGAAATCCACCCACATCTGATCCCAAAACTGCTGGATTCTGCACATGTGAATAACTACTTCTATGCCAAATTGTCTTGGATAAGGAAAGGAAAACAGCAGATTCCATTAGGGAAGCAGCTGTTCACAGCTTGCTCTGTTAACCCCATCACTACCTCTTCCCTGTTGGCTATTTCATTTAAAGAGTTCTTCCTTTGTACCACATGCTGTGCTAGACCCTAGAAACCTAACCCCAAGGAACGTAAGCTAATGGAAGAGACAGAAAATAAGTAAACATACAAATATGTCATTACAAATTGGGATAGGTTTGGCCATACCAAAATGAACAGAGTGCAGCAATAAGAGACAGACAAGGAGACCTTAAGGATAAGATGTCAGGGAAGGCTTCTCTTAATCAGAAAGCCAATGAATGAGAAAGTGAAAAAAGTGAAGTAAGAGAAAAACATTCTAGGCAGAACAGCACATTTTCAGACAGGAAAGAATATTCCCTCAAGAAGCAAAAGGACCACCACCCACGCCTGCAATCCTAGCTACTCAGGAGGCAGAGATCAGGAGGATCACGTTTCATAGCCAGCCCAGGCAAATAGTTCCCGAGACCCTATCTCAGGGGGAAAAAATAAATCACACAAAAAGGGTGTAAGCCCTGAGTTCAAACCCTAGTACTGCAAAAAAAAAAAAGGCAATTGAACCTGAGGAGGGAGGGCCCAGTTTGTAGGCCATGGAGAGCCACTGAAGGCTAATTAGCAAAGGAATGGCACTGGTTTATGTTGTAGAAAGCTCATCTGGCCATAGGATAGAGAAGATGGTAGCAAGAAGGGAAGCCAAGATCAGTTAGGAAACTTTCAGTAGCTGATTCAAGGGAAAATGCTGGTTTGGAGCAGGATGATGCAAGTGAGCATACACTCTAGAAGTAGAACCCACTGGTCTTAAAGATGGATTGGATGTAGCAAGATGAAAATTCAAGGGTGACTCATGATTCCTAAGAGTTTTCCCCCAATATATGAACATTTACTGAAACAGGATTAAGTGAAGGGTGGGTTACAAAGTCAAGAGAAGTATGGATGTTAGCAAATTGATGAAAATGATCCATGGAAACAGAAGACACAGAAAGCACTGATTGTTAAAGAAGCAAATGGGCTGGAGGATGCCTCAATCAGTAGAGTGCCTGCCTCACAAGCATGAAGCCCTGGCTTCAACCCCAGTACCACCATCACCAAAAAAAAAAAAACCAAAAAACGAGACAGGTAGTTGAAGGATGCAGGGGTCAGGGGCCATGTGGAGGGAGTGTCTCAGTTGAGGAAGAAAGAAGGAGGGTGACAGCCAATGCAGGAAGAGCAAAGGTTGGGTGGTGACAAGATTGGAGCAGTGTCTCCTTTGAGAGCTGCTGTTAAACAGAGGCAGGAAGAGAGTCATCAGCTGAGGAAAGGAGAGAAGGGAGACTAAGAGGGGTTGCCAAATCTCAGGGAGAACACGTAGTGCAGCTTTTGAAGTTGGCAAGGTGCATGCTGGGACCATGGGAGCTAACAAGGAGGAAAGACTGAGGGAGTAAGGAACTGAGATCAGGAGGCAGGACACTTAAGCTAGTGAAGTCTCCAAGAATGACAGCACTAGGGAGACAGAGAAAGACCAGGAAGCCAGAGTATGGCAGCAAAGAGGGGGCAGTATGTTTGGACAATGGGAACTTCAGAAGTTAGGGGGGCTGGGAGCACAGATCATGTGGTAGAGCACTTGCCTACTAAGTGCAAGCTTCTGGGTTCAATCCCCAGTGCCATTTGTAGAGGGTGGGGAAGAGAATACTCTGGAAAGAGGAGTGGAGAGAACCAAAAGAGAGCTGCAGCCCAGAACCCCCTGAACTCCAGGGAGTAGGGAAGAGACTGGTCTCAGTGGGGGCGGATGGAGGAGGAGCACTGAGGAGGGAAGAGGTGGGGGACCCAGGCATTTGGCAATGCTCAGAGGGCACAGTACTTGGGAAGGAGAGGTGGGACCTTGTGTCCATTCAACCTGGGGAATGTACAGAGTATTGTGGGATTGAAAATCATTTCCTAAGGACCCAAAATATTTAGCTAAAGCTGAAACATACAACCCATGTCTCTACCTTTATCTTTAATATGCCAGAAAAGGGAACCCATTTTCTATCTTCAGATTTCCTAACTCTCTAACTAGCAGATAGTTTTCCAAGTTTGGGGGAGAGATGCCTGCAGACCCCTCCCCATAAGAACCATTGATGTAGCACCAGGCCACCAGCGCAGCGCCTATGCCCCTGATGCTTCAGTGTGCTCCATTGCGTACCTTCTGAAAGAGAGCGATGCTGCTGGCTCTGCTGCAGCGTCCAGTAACACCCTTAGTGAGGGGTATAGTGGGGCAGGGGCAGCCTGTCTAATTAAATTTGTAAGCAGGGACTGCAAGACCATCTTTGCAGCTGCAGAGAAGACTTGGTGGGTTTTCTCAGAAGTTCCCACCTGCAGCAAGAATGCGCTGAGAACAGAGGTGACAAAACCACAAGAAGCAGAAGCTCTGAATGCATACTCCAGGGACAAGTGAACTTTGGAGGGAGGGGGAATAAAGGAGGAGCTGAAAGAGCAATAGAAGAGGAAACCCAAACCATTTCAGGGGAATACCAGTTTCCAGGTCCGGCTGCTGGTCTCTCCAAGCAGCCTTTACTTTTGCTTTTTGGCAGTAAAGACTTCTTTGCTTTTTACTCTGCCAGCGTTCCTTGCTTTAATTCTTTAGAGTTTAGAGAACAAGAGCCCATGGTAGCTGAACATCTCAAACCCATGCATCACTTCCACACTAATTAAGTCATACCTTATAAGTGAGAGCTGCTAGCCCAGGTTACACCAAAGCTCAGAGAGATTAAACGATTTGCCCACTGCCATTGAATTACAAAACACAAATCCAATCTAATCCAATTCCAGTTTTGCCCTGAGTGGTCATTTTCCCACTAAGGGACCTATGGCTTTTTAGTGCTCGTCTCGCAAGGCTCAGCTCCCCCCTTGGCCTTACCCAGCCATGGGTCAGTTGCTTCAGTTTCTTCCTCCAGATACATCTGTCCTTGCTAGAGCTGCTTGCCAGATCCAAGGAGTGCCACTCTTGGCAGCCACATAAGAACTATGACTAGAAGGGAGGGTCCTCTATTAGCCTCTTGGGAAGCTGTCATTAGGCAGAAAAAAGAGGCATGCTCTTTTTCTACTTTGCTGGAGGACATGGCCAGACTCCACAGGTATCACCTCCATAGGGAGGAGGTTTGGGCTCTAAAGACAGAAGTACTTTTAGCTCTGGAGCTCCAGCTCTGTAGTGGCAGGACAGCTGGCTTCTGTAGGACATACCTTAGGACCCAGGCCCAGGGAAGGAGGCAGGGATGCTGTAGAACAGGCAGGTGTTCCTGTACTGTGAAGGATGCTGGAAGGACCGACCCTGAGAGTCCCTGACACTGAAAGCTGTGGTCACCCCTGCATATGTTCTTGTCTCCCACCTCCAACTGTGTTCCATCCTTTCCCTGGACACCTGCCTCCCTCCCCAGCTTCTACCCCTTTATGTGGGCCCCACATCTGGTTCTGTGTGCCAGTGGCTGTCAGAACATCCTCGGGTGTGCATCTAAATGACCATCTTCCCAAAACATTCCTGAAAGGCACAGGCCAGTCCATTCACTCGCTGGTCCCTGTGCCAGTCACTGTTCTGCTGTAGAGGGCACCAGGCACTGCAGTGAGACCAGGAAGCAAGACAACCACCTCGAGTGTAGGAGAGAAAATGACAGGCAATGGAGAAGTGAATGCAGAAAAGATAGGCAGTTTCATTATCCCCAACAAGCCAGGAACAAGTCCAGCCTTTGTGGCCCACACTAATGGGGTGTTCTGGGAAAGTCCACACTCTGGGAAATTGCTGTGCCCCATCACTGTGTATGGAGCTGTGCTGGGATCTGTCCATTCTCCTTATAAGGAACTCATTAGCTAAGGAGATTGATAGAAAAACAGTCACATGGAGGGAATCAACAAAAGGGAACAGTGTGAACACTGTGGTTATATAATGAAGGGGGCAGGGGACAGGAGAAGGCTGCATAACAAGTGCTGGCCTACTTATGGGGCAGGGTCCTGCTCTCTATGGCCCAGCCTTGGAAATCAATCACCAGTTCTCAGAGTGCTCCCAGTCAGAGCACCCAGGGCAGCTACTGTGGGCCGTGACACTAAACCTGGTGAGTTCAGCCATGGGCTGCACAGAGCCTGGGATCCTTGTCGGAAACCTTCAAGCTGCAGCTGCAAATTTCAACATTGGTAGAATGTGTACAAAAGCACTTTATAGGGCTGGGGGAGGTAGTAGTGTAGAATGTTCCTAGCATGGGTTCAGTCCCCAGTACTTGGCAGGAAGGGGGGTGTGCTTTACAAATGATTGAGTTCTATCACTGCTTTCTGTTTTTGGCAGGACCAGGGTTTGAACTCAGGGCTTCATGCCTGCAAAGCAGAAGTAGAGTTACTACTTGAGCCACACCTCCAGTCTCTCTCTCTGCTTTTTTTTTTTTTTTCAGTACTGGAGTTTGAACTCAGAACCTACACCTTGAGCCACTCCACCAATGATGGGTTTGTTTGTTTGCTGTGATGGGTTTTTTCAAGATGGGGTCTCTTGAACTATTTGCCTGGGGCTGGCTTCAAACCAAGATCATTCTGATCTCTGCCTCCAAGTAACTAGGATTACAGCCGTGAGTCACCAGCACCAGGCTTCTATCACTGCTTCTTAAAGCTGTTTGCTTGGGGTGTTTTCTTTGTATTCGACCTTGCCTACAAGTTTTATTCCTCTGTAAATACGGACGTTTCTGCTATAAATCAACACGTGTATTCTGAGAAAACTTCATGTTCTCTAAAACTACACATGAATAGCAGGACTTCCTTGGAAAACAGGTTTAGGGAAGACCATTCCAAACCTATGCTATTTTGTAGCTAGGTCCCTCAGAATCACATGGGCTACCACCTGTCACAGTGCCTATTAAAATGCTCCCAAAAGTCCAGTGGAAATCTTGGTAAACTTCATTAGAGCAAGGCCTGTATGTGCCATGTCACTGCAGATGAGGGAGGCGCTCTAAGCCAGGGCACAGAGGCAACGCAGCCTGCCCCAGCCAGGCTCCAGCAGGCTGGGGTGCAGCTCTCTGAGGAAGGGGTGGCAGGTGCAAGTAGTTTCACTTTCCATGTTCCAGGAGCCCACAGGAGTTAGCTGCTCAGCACTCAAGCTGGGGGGGCTTTCTCCTTTCCTTCTGAAGACTAACCCTCTTCCCATTGTCCCACATCCTTTGCCTGGGCAAAATAGAACACGAACAAAGCAAACATCCTCCCCCTCCTTCCCTATCACATGAGAACTAATTCGCAGGATGGAAATCTACATGTCCTGTAGTACACCACTGTACTCCCCTGGCACCCCATGATGGCCCCGAGCACCCCTCCCATGTGTCAGCCACACAACCATACATTCTCTGTCTCCTCAATAGTAGAGGCTCTACCTTACCATGTTGCCCAGGCTGGTCTCAAACTCCTGGGTTCCTGGCTCAGCTTCCCAAGTGCTGGGACTACAGGTATGAACCACTATGCCTAGCTCTGTTGTTTTTGCATAAGAATGGTTTTGATTGTTCCTTAATTGTCTGCTAGAACTCATTAGTGAAGACACTTGGGTCTAAAGTTTCCTTTGTGAGACGGTTTTAAGTTACAGATTCTATTTTAATAGATACAGTGCTATTCAAATTTTCTATTTCTTCTGTTCATGTATACTTTTTTAAAAATTAATTACTTTGGTGGAGTTGGGGGTAGTAACCAGGACCTTGTGCATGCTAGGCAAGGACATTTACTACTTAGCTACACCCCCAGCCCATGAATACTTTGTAAAAATCCTTTTTGTTGGTTCCATGGGAGATGTGAAAAAATTGGGAGCAGGTGTCATCATACAAATGCCCCTCTTCTACAAGTTAGTGTGGAGTCTGACAGGCTTATCCACTGCTAACTAATCTTCCTCCCAGCTTTGGCTGCAGTTGTTTTGTTTTTGTGGTACTGGGGGTACATGCTAGATAAGCAGCACTGAGCTACACCCCCGGTTCCCAATTTTTTTTTTTTTTTTGAGCCAGGTCTCGCTATGTTACCCAGGCTGGTCTCAAACTCCTGAGCATAAGTGAATCTCCTGCCTCAGTATCTCAAGTAGCTGGGACTATAGGCATGCACACTGCACCCAGATCTTCCCCCTGTTAATTAGTAGATATCTGTGGCACATATTTTGAGACATTGTATCTTTTTCCTCAAACTTTCACCCATGAGTTTTGTCATTTATTCTATGATAGTTGCCCAAATGGTGATCTGCTTAACTCTGTCATTTCTTCTCATTAATTATATTAATTATATTCTATTATAACGAAGAGTTGTTCCAGCTCACTATTTAAAAAAAAAATATCTCCAGCCAGGTGCAGGTGGCTCATGCCTATAATTCTAGCTTGTGGGAGGCAGAGATCAGGAGGATTGAAGTTCAAAGCCAGCCCCCAGGCAAACAGTTCAGGAGACCCTATCTCAAAAAAACCCATCAACTAACAGGACTGGGTGGAGTGGCTCAAGTGATAGAGTGCCTGCACAGCAAGCATAAGGCCCTGAGTTCAAACCCCAGTACCACCAAAAACACAAACAAACAAAAATGCTAGCTCTGTTTATTGCTAGGGCCCAAAAGAAATGACACTCCAGCAGCAATGGGCAAACCTACCTAAATCTTCATTTCTATTCTCCCAACTTATAAGGAACCAGAGCCCTTGAGAAAAATCTGGTTCCAAATCTGAGCCTGGAATATCGTTCTGTGCCAGTAAATAAGGAAGTGCTCAAAAATGGATAGGAACACTCAAACAGAAGTGAAGCTGAAGAGGCTCTCGGGGGCCAAATTTGGGCATCAGAATGATTCATAGGAATAGGTTATAACTCACTGAATGAAAGTAAGATTCCACATCCCCACACTGCATTAAAAACAAAAAAAAAAAACAGAACAGCAAGGAGAAGGTAAAATATTCTTTACAGAAGAATACCAACTGACAAATGTGGAAGGAATGAGAAAATAAATGATCACTTTATAACCACCATGGTAACAACTGATTCAGGCATGAGTCATGAACGGGAAAGCACACATACTTTTACAGTGAAGAACCCTGGCACACACAGACTTCCCCCATGATCAAATTTAACATGTCAACAATTGGACCAACAGTTGTGTGCCTTCTTATGAGGTAGACCAACAAGGACACTATGTCACTCTTGCAGATAGTGTTGCCCCCAAAACATGTAAACTGAATGCAACCGTAAGGAAGCAATCCAGCCCAAATTGAGGGACATTCCGGAAAACAAATAACCCAGACTCCTCAAAAATGTTAATGTCTCGAAAAACCAAAAATAAAACTAAGAAACTGTTTCATAAAATTAAAGGAACATATTAAATGCAAGCATGACCTTTCACTGGGAGCTGGACTAAAAAAAATATATAAAGAATATGATTGAGATAACAAGGGATGTCTAAATACAGGCTGTAGTATTTATTAAAATTCCTGAGTGGAGTAACTTTGTGTGTGCAGGTGTGTTGTGTGTGTGTGTGTGTGTGTGTGTGAGAGAGAGAGAGAGAGAGAGAGAGAGAGAGAGAAAGAGAGGGGGGCAGAGAGAGAAAGCAAAGTTGGCAAAACATTAACAATTTCCAAATTTAAGTGAAAAGTACAGTTAGCCCTCCTTAGTGCAGGCTCCAAATTGAAAATATTGAGAAAGGGCTGTGGGGGGTGGGGTACAGTGCCTGCCTAGCAAGCATGAGACCCCAGGTTCAAACCCCAGTATCACGGATATGTACAATCTTTCTTCCTTGCCATTACTCCCTAACCAATACTATGGAACAATTTACTTACACAGCACTGACACCATAATAGGCACGGTAGATTATCTAGAAATGTTTGAAAGCATAGGGGGAGTACACAAGTCATATGCAAATACTATGCAGTTCACATAAAAATTGAGCATGCTCAGATTTTGGTGTCCAGGGGGCTCTGGACTCATCCTCCACAGACACCAAAGGACAATCATTTACTGGAATTCACTGTACTAGTTTTGCAATTTAAAAGTTGTAAAAAAAACTATACTACTTCAGGATGACTCATTATTTCTGAAACTACAGACTGCATTTGATTAGTCACGTGGACACAAATAAGTGCGCAATTTTTAAAATGTCCCTGCAATTAAAAAACTAGGTTGCTAATGATTTCTGAAAATGTCAAGTTCAGGAGATACTTAACCCTCTCCAACAATGCAGGCCAGTCCCTATTAAAATCTCCCTGCTGGTGTGAATGAAACAGGCTCGATTTCCTCCTGCCCCTCGAGTTTCTCCTACCTCACCTCTTGGGACATGCTACGTGGATTCTTCTCTACAGGTGAGCTTGTCTAGTCATATCAGAGCTAACTGCCCGCAGTACATGTGTGCATGCTCACATGCACATGTCCTCACATATGTGCACACCCACAAACTGCCAACTCCAGAATGTCACAGGGCAGTGACTGGACAATGTCCTGAGAGTAATGAGAGATAACAGACACAAACCCTGCTCTTAATGGAAAAGGGATGGCAAACCTTAGCAGGCTACAAATAATGAAGAAAGGGCAGCAAAGAACCCTCTGACCTCACAGGGAACAAAGTCATTTTAAGGAGCACAGTGAAAACAAGGGATGGAAGGAAAAAAGAGATGGAAGAACATTCCAGGCAGTGGAGAAAGCATGAGCAAAGGCATCAGCAAGATCTGAGAGTTGAGAGAGGTCCTGAGAAACCAGGGTAGAAAAACAGAGGGGAGAAGAACCAGGACTGGAGCCTGGCATCCTGGAGTAGGGCAGAGATGGAGATAGGACCAAGGAGGGAGGGAGAGAGGATAAAGTACAGCCAACAGGCCCTGGTTCTGTACTATCATTCAGCACAGCTTCATAATTCAGCAGCGGTGCTGAAATCAGCGTGGACATGGAGACAGCACACACAGAAACCTGCATGGGGAAGTTCCAGACAGTGAGAATGGAGTCACACAAGCAGCAAACCAAAGAAGATGCCATTGAAGGAGGTGGGAAAGGAAAGGGTCTACAGAGGGAGAGGCTGCCACAGGAGGCAGGAGAGAGAAGCAGTGCTGGACTCCTACAGAGCAGCAGTACCTGGGCCCAGCCAGGGGAAGGACTAGCCAGCCCCAAGTTCCCCAAGACCTACTGTATCTCTCAACCTGCAGGCACAATCAAGGCCTATGACACAGCTTCATCCATACTTTTCCAAAGCCCCCTGTCTTCAGAATGGTACCACCAGCTGCCCAGAAACCTGGGAGTCACCCTGGACACTGCTCTCCTTCAGTCCAACATTCACCCAAGTCACCTAGTCTTGAACCTGTCCCCGTGATCCCATCTTCCAGCCAGAAGCCATCACTGGATGGTGGTAGCAATTAGATCCACTGGCCATCCTTCTAGCTCACTGTCCACCCTCGCTAACCACCCACACTTATCTACAGCTGCAAATCTCATGCCTGTACATTCTGCTCAGGCTGGCACTAACCAGCCACCTTTGTAGGCCTGGTTCACTGATTGATTGTGGACCTAGGGCCCACCTGTGGCTCTCAGGCACTTTCCTAACCTGGTCTCTTGGTGGTCTATGTGGCTTGACTGAGCCTCTCTGCTCCAATCTCTGTCAGGTCCCTTGGCTGGTGTCAAACACCAATCTTTTCTAAAGGTGAAGAAGTTCAGATTTTGCACACCTCAAAAATCTTCAGATTCGTTGAGTGCCTGTAGCTCACACCTATAATACTAGCCACTCAAGAGGCAGAGAACAGGGGGGATCGAAATTCAAAGCCAGGCCAGGCAAAGAGTTCAAAGACATCTCAAAAATATGCAACACAAAAAAAGATCTGGGGACTTAGCTCAAGTGATAGAGTGCCTGCCTAACAAGCCTGAAGCTCTGAGTTCAAAACCCAGTACTGCTAAAAAGAAAAAAGTCTCCAGACTCTGCACCCATCTCTGTGGACTCACCCTCATCATGCATGGCTCCTTTCTTCTTACCTGGATGGCAACTGGCTTCCCTATGTAATCTTGTCCCCTCTAATCCATTCAGTTGTCCCCCAGAGGGGCTGTTTAAAAAATGCAAACTTGAGGGCTGGGGATATAGCTCAGTGGTATAGCGTTTGCCTCGCATTCATGAGGCCCCGAGTTCAATCCCCAGTACCACAAAAAAAAAAAAAAAAAAAAAAGCAAACCTGAGCATATTAAACTCTTGATTAAAGTTCTACATTGCCTTCCAGGTCCCACCTAATTATCACCCTTCACAAAGCACATCGAAACAAATTCATAATCACCCTAAAAACAGAAGTCAGGGGTGACATAAGCAAGCCAAGTATTTTGATGAGTACAGACCATGGAGTCCTAAACTGGAAACATGGATGACTGGGAAGAGAGAATCTAGCAGACAGCAGAAACCAGAAAGTGACTTAGAAAAGGAACCGAAATTGAGGGAAAGATAGTCTGTGGACCAGCGCTGTGGGCTGCCTACACCACCAAGGACCTGTGGCATTTGCCCCTTCTTTCCCCAGCCCCAAAGCTGGAGCTCGAGACCTGGTGCTGGAGGACGGGGTGCAAGGAAGAGTGGTGATCACGTGCACTCTGTACCATGCGAAGGAGTCTGAACCATGTGAATCCCAGCAATCTTTTAAAAAGCTGATTTGGAAGTTTAAATCTTAAAAGTAAAACCATGAATGTTACATTAAAAAAATAGAGTAAGTGGGGGAGGAAGTCAAGGAACTCTCCAGAGAAGAATTAAAAAACTAAAGTATTAGACTCTATAAAAGAACATTTAAGAGACAAAGAAAATCGGTCCAGGAGAGAAGCTATATATCTATTATGAACGAATCTCAGAAAAAAAAAAGAACAGAGAAATGGAGAAAAGAAAATATTCTTTTAAAATTTCAGCACTGAAGACAGACCCAGGTCTTCAGATTGAAAAGATTCACCAGTAGTGCCACCTCCAATGAAGGAGAAAAAACAGATAATATTCAGACCCAACCTCATGAAATTTCAGAACACTAGTGATCCCAAGTCTTCCAGAGAAGATATTTACAAGTTATAAATAGGAATCATATACACATCAGGTTTCTTCAGCAACACTGGATGTCTGAGCATGGTCCTCAGATTTCTGAGGGAAAACGTTTCTGAACCATATCCAGTCAAACAACCGACAAGTGTGAGATATAAGAAATTTATGATCCCTAGCCCATCCCACAGGGACCACCAGATTTTTCCCACCATTTGCCCTTTGAATTTATTTAAAAAAAAAAAAAAAGGCCTTTAAACAAAAACCGTTGTTCGGGCTTCTATCCCACCTGACCAGGGGCCATCACTGCTTTCTCTATGGTAACTTTCCTTCACTTCTAATAAACTTTAGTACATTTCAAAAACAAAATTTGTAATGTATAAGAAACCAGAAAGTTTCTTCCACGTCCTGGAAAAGCTTCCTAAGGATGTGTACTCAAAACCAACAAACGTGAAACCCTAGAAAGAGGAAAGAAAACAAGGAAGGGGAGAAACAGCAGAACCACTTCCAGGACGAGATGAAGGAAGTCACAGCAGCTGGGTGTGCACCACACTGCAGAGGCACGCTGACATTCAGCAACCAGGATGCGTGTAATGAGGTAGGAAAGTGTGGTTCCTCCTTCAGCTTTCTTTTAATTTCCAGATAGGAAATCCATGATCTAAACATGAAGCAAAACAAAATGTGGCATAATTTTGAGTAACAGATTACATCCACAAATAGAACTCATATGACCTGGACATTATAACAGTCTCCTTAAGAAGCATGGGTGAAGTGACTTTACTGCATTTCCTTCTCAATCATGCTATTCCACCCTGCAGTGAATACAAAATATGTGGGTAAAACACTATACATGCTACATACTGCTTTCCAGTTTTCATGTACTTGCCACACAGCTCAGGAAGCTTTATTATAACTACAGACGAGTGACTTTCCACAGTTCATCTATGCATGTGATTCGATGTCTTCACAACACTACGGATGACCCCTTTGAAAGTGAAACCTCTATTAGGCGGTGTTCTAAAGAAGAGCTGACAGAAAGCAGGAGTAGAGATGGGGAAGAATGGTGGCAGCATATTTCTCATTGTGCTTGACAGTTAACCGATACTATCTACAACTGATGAGTTAGAAATACAGGCCGAAGTAGCCACAGCGGGTGGGGGAGGGGAAGAATCAAAGGAAAAGGAAAAGGAAAACTGGAAGGAATGGGGGCAGGGGAATGCGTGCGTGAGACAAAATCCTGACATCATGGTAGGGAGTCAACTGATGGCTTAAGGCTAGGAGCACAAACAAGGTGTCAGCTGAACAGTGACCCTTGGAGGATCACCAACAGCAATGGTATTGTGGGTGGGTGGCCCAGGAACAAGGGCTGGCGATGGTCAAGGAAAGGGGGCTTTTTCTTTCCTCTTTGTACCCTTCTGTACTGTGCCCACTGGTTGATTTCTAACATACACACAAAACCCACTTAACTCTTTTAGGGACTCACCAACATATTTAGGACAAAATCCAAGCCCCTTAGGAAGCCTCCAGGCCCTCCCTCACCTGCCTGCTCCACCCTGCAAGGGCGCCTGGGTCCACCCCACCTCCCCAGCCCTGATTCACCTGTGCTTACACACCCCGGGGTTTCTTGCCCTCTGCTCCCTCCCATGGGCTCCTCTCCTAGCCCAATGTTCTTCCCTCCAGTGAGTTCAGCCCACAAAACTCAAGCATCAGCCCTCTAGAAAAAGCACCCACTCCCTCAGTCAGACTGAATTAAAGGCTGTCCTTGAGCGTGAGTCTGTCCTCAACTTGAATTCTGTCCAAGAAGATCCACTGACTATGCGCCATTAAGTTCCTGCTGCCAATGGCAGTGTCTCCAGCCTGCTAGCCTCAGAGTTCAAGAGTACATCATGGTAACACCCTCACCCAGTTCCTGACAGCAGGAGATGAATCTGAAGCAAGGCTGGGCCTTGGTTCCCCATCTAAGGAATGAGGTGTGGGGGGAGTGACCCCCCCCCCACAACAAGTCCTTGTAGCTGCTACTCAAATTCTGTAAGCTATCATGTACTCTGGCCCTGGTACAGCTTCCTCCTCCTTCACTTGTCGGCCATGTTACTCTTCAGCTGGTCTTCTCCGGCCCACCCTCGTCTGCGGTGCCCTCACTCATCTTCCACTAGCTGGGAGCGCTCACGAGGGGTTGTTCTTGCAGAACACGGTGCAGCAGTCACATGCTGGCTCAAGGCTCCTAGAAGACAGGCTCACCCAGTCCTAGCTTCTGTGTGACTAAACATAACTCCCTCAGCCTCAGGTCTGTGAAGTGTCCGTCCCCATCGAGACGAGGCATGTGAGGTGTCTCCCCACAGAAAGGCTTTGAAATAGTGGCTGCTGTTCACGATATTACAACCTCCAACATCCAAGGTAGCTAAGGCCATATTTCTCCACATCTGTCTCAGCAGGGTAACTCACGCTGCAGTCATGAGGTGACAGATCAGAAGAGAGATACCCAGGCTGGAGACCCCATGCACCTGGTTGCCGAGAAATGAATGCAGACTGAGTGACTTGGGAAAATGTTTGCTTGCTTTTGTTCCTTCACACACGCTCATTGTCCAGATTACCAAAGGCAGCGCCCATGTTTTTCAGAACTCAAAAGAGATGGACATCTCAGGACAAAGCCTGGGCAACTGTCCTACAGGTGTGTGGAGCAGCTGCAGACTGCGGTGCTCTGTGGGTAGCTCCAGGCCTTGGTCCCAGGGCAGGACTCGTTGTGGCCAAAAGGACCCTCCTCTTCCCATCCCTCAGGGGAGCCTGACAACAGCCTGAGTGCTTGTCAACTCCACTTCTATCTCCCCATGCACTCCTGATAACCGTCCAGCTAGATCAGGCCTACTTCTACCCCCAGCCAAGGGATGGAACTTTCAGCTGCAGGCTTAGGGGCCTCACTGACCAAACCAGATCTGGGCCTCTGCCCAAGCATGCGTGTGCCCAGCAGGGAATCATGCTTCCAGGAACAAGCTGCCCACTGCTCTAGCTGGGCAGCAGGTTCTACCAGCCAAATAAATATGGTCTCAGACAAGAACCAACTACGGTTCCTGCTGTTGGGTTCAAGGTTGTTGCTCCAGGGCTGGAGGGGAGCTGAGAGGGCTGTGTGATAACAGAGTATAAATGACAGCAAAACAACACCCAAGTCCTGGTGACTCCTGGCCTGCACTGACAGCAAAAGCCAGGACCTGCAGACTGTGCCCTAGTGTCTGCAGCAATCTGTTCCCAGCCTAGCCCTCTGTTCCAGGGCTCCTGCTGACTTGCCTACTGGTCCCAGGACACCTCTGAGCCTTGTGCCACCCTGTCCTTTCCCAGGCCTGTGAGGGATCCTCTCAGAAAATGGTCTTCCTTCATTTCTTCATTAAAACTTACTAGATCTGTCAGGCATGGTAGAACATGCCTGTAGTGCATTCTACTTGGGAGGCTCAATCAGGAAGACAGCTTGAGTCCAGCAGTTCAAGGCCAGTCTGGCAACACAGCAAGACCCCATCTCAAAACAAACAAATGGAAAAAGTTATTGGACCAGCTTTTCTTCTGATGTCACCTTAGTAAGGAGCTCTGTCCCTTATTGTGGATCTCCTATCTTGGACCCTCCCCTCCTACACCTCTTTTTTCACTGTCTCCCCATCCTGTCCCAGCTCTTCCCCTGGGCATGCCACACCCCTACACAAGCTCCTTTCAGCTGATAATTCTTATGTTCATTCGTAGTGTGGGTCCCTAGCCCCACGCCATGTGTCATGCCCAGTGCTGAGGTTCTAGAAAGTGAGACAAAATCCTGTCTCACAGAGCTCACCTGCTGAGCTCCCAACTCAGTAAGGACATCATTCAAAGAAATGAATAGTTAAGGGTAAATAAACAGAGCTGAGAAAAGCCTCTTCAGATTCAAGAGGGAGAAGGAAGAGAGAAGGAGCAAAGTTCTGGGGTTGGGGAAAGCACTTGGTGAGTGATGTTGGAAGGGGCGCAGGATGGGGTGACAGAAGCCAAGTCATACAGGTCATTGGGTTGTCACCCTAAGTGCCACGGTAGCACTTTAAGGAGGGAATGATATGATCTGACTTGTTTTAAGTCATCCTCTCTGGCAGCTGTGTAGAGCAAGGTTACAGGGGAGCAGGAGGAGACAAGGTGGGGGCTCCCCAGTGCACAGCAGGAGGATATATGAAATGAGGTCCAGGAAGTGCCCACAAGATTCAGACAAAGGGGATGCGGCACAGGTGAATGACAGGACTAATCAGTGGTATCGTGGTGACAACAGAAATGGAAGAGACTGGATGACTTGTTGGAGAGGTCTGCTGGGGAGGGAAGGAGTAGTCAGGCAGAGTTGGTTTAAGCCCATCCCATGTTGATGGGTGGTTTCTTCGGCTCCTCTAACAAAGTACCATAAACCCAGTGGCTCAAAGCAGCAGCAATCTATTCTCTCACAGTCTGGAGGCCAGAGTCTGAAATCAAGGTGCTGGCAGGTCCGGGCTCCATCCAGAGGCCCAAGGGGAGGATCTGTCTTGCACCTTTTCCAGCTCCTATAGTTGCCCATGTCCTTGGCTGTGGCCACTCCCTCCAATCTCTGCCTCCACTGTCACATGGCCTTCTCTATGAATCTATCGCAAAAGGGTGCCAACTATACTTAGCGGCCACCCAGACAATGCACAAGCCCCCTTTCGTGAGCTCCAGAGAAGGAAATATTCTTTCTTCTTCCGTTATGTTTTTGGATTTTTTTTTTTTTGCAATATACAGGAATATTCACAGGTTCTGAGGACTAAAACATGTTTATCTTTTGGGGTCCACTGTTCAATCCACTATGATGCGAGTGAGCTGGAAGGGAAAGATAACACTGATACAGGAGGAAGATGGAGGCTAAGGAGTGGAGTTGTTGGGAAGGCTGGAGAGGTAAGACCCAGAGCTGAACATTTTCCTTCCTGCTTTATTTTCAAATATAGTTCAATTTTTCTAAGTTTTGAAAAAAACATTCACGATCTCCTGCCAACTCCCACCTAAATGCAGATCACATTTTCACCCAAGGCACAATGTCTTGCTACCTCCCAGGTGGGACATGTGTGACAGAGCAAATGCCTCAGTGTGACAGAAGGCAGGGAGGGCGACAGGGTCAGGGTCCAGGGACGGGCACAAACACACCCCATTCTGTTCTGTTGACCCAGCCAGCCAAACACTCCCTGCAAAACACCCTCCTTCAGCTCTGACATCTGCTTGACCCAGCCAGACATCAGCCCTACCAGAGACTCAACCACAGCAAAGAGGGAAACTGAGTCCATGGAGAAGGGCAGGAAAGGCTCCCAGAGTGAGTCATGGTCACCCCCTGCTCAGGTGTGTGTGTGGCATGGAGGGGAACAGGATTACATTTGGGAGGAGGAAGTGCTCCTGCTGGAACCAGAACAAGCCTGAGGATGAAGTGAGAGCCAGGAGCAGCTGTGCGCAGACACAGGCTCACCTCCCACAGCCCGGGAGCCCCCACCCCAGCCCTGCTATGAACCTCCATTACAGCCACTGCTGATAGCTCCCCCAGACCAGACCCTCTGTGAGGACAGATGTCAGGAACTGTCTGTGGATTGACCAAGAGGATAAGTAGACCTTCTGTCTAAGGACACCTCACTCTGAAGGCAAGGGGAGGGACCTGATGCAAGTAGACAGTCCAAATTTGTCAAGTCAGACCAAAGTTGTCATTTTTGTACCTAGCATCACCTCTGGGTTCCCTTTTCCTCCTGTGTTGTCATCTCCTCCATGTTAGTAAACAACCTGCCAACCCAGCCTGTGTCAATCAAGCACAGGGGAGCCTCAGGCCCCCCACACTCTCAAACAAAGTTTGAGAATTCTCAAACTTTGGTTTGTTCCCAGAGGGGCCGTGGTCTGAGCTGATGATTCAGCTGAAGGCAGAAGGCCCACCTCAGGCTGCAGCTCAGTGAAGCATGAGAACCCAGGTACACTTCTCAACCCCCAAAGCAAAGCCAAGGTTGTGGACAGATCTCACACCCACATGGAGGAACTGGGGCACTTCTTGTGCAACTCTTTCAGTCCTCTCAGCTCTGTGGACAGGCCAGGAGTGGGGAGGATGGGACAAGCCTCCTGGCGACCCCACTCAGCCTCTTCCCTACTCCACTTAGATCTTGCACTCCTGCCCTTAGCAAATGCAAAAGAGAAGTGAGGGGACCGTGATTCACATCTGTTTCCCCTTAACACACCCACACCCATTTTTTTTTCAGGACCCCACCCAGCACAAACCAAGACAAGAATTAACAGATTCAAACTTTTATGGAACTTCCTGCTCTATCACTGTGGCATAAGAGATTCTTGCAGTAACTCTCTGATGAACTGGGGTGTCTCTGAGGCTCTACCAGGGGCAAGCCCCAGGGAGTCCCCTTCACTGGGCAACTCAAACTGAGGGTGTGTGACTTCTCTGTGGCATGCAAAACGTCCAATGGCCTTCATGTACCCACTATGTGAATCAGGAGGCAGGGAAGGGACCCGTAAGAGAGAAGAGGATGCGGTGAGGCCCCGTACCTAGAAAATCCCTAGGCTCTGTCACACCTGTAGGATGCATGAATCCTCCTGGTCAGGTGCCAAGGGCAGCAGCACGTGGAACAGCACAGACAAGCACTTCGTGCTCCTGGCTGGCCAAGCAGGAGGTTCCTGCTCCTGTTGGGACCCAGAGCACGACCCACAGGGACCAGGCTCAAAGATCTGCCTGCTAAAAAGGCTTCTTCGGAGCATTCTCCTGCTCAATTCCCACAAACCCCTTTCCCTGAAAACCACCAGTTCACTGTAGGCAGGATCCTCCTCCAGAAACAGAATGCTTTGCTCTCTGTTTCTCCAACACTGGTGCCACACACGGCCCTGCAAGACAGCCTGCTGGCATGAGTGAGAACACAGTGCCAGCTCTGAGTTCAAGTCCTGCCTCTGCCACTCATTCCAGATGCAACATTCTGGCCAAGACTCTCCTCTCCCTGAGCCACCAGGCCGTCATCCACAGGATGCGTGCAGAAAACAGTACCTATCTGCTGGACTTACTGCAAGGACTAAAGGAGGTACATTTCACATAAACTGCCTGGCACACAGCTGACACTCAGTAAATGAGCTCCTTCCCTTCTCTTCCTACTCTTGCAACTAGTTTCCCTGTTCAGTTTCTTTAGTTCCAAATGTAGAGACCCCAAGCTCACCTCAGAAACGCCAAAGGGGCCCAGGCACCAAAGATAATAAACACATTCAGCAAATCCTCAACTTTAAATTCATCTGCTACAGCTGGGCGCTGGTGGCTCACACCTGTAATCCTAGCTACTCAGGAGGCAGGAATCAGAAAAATCACAGCTGGAAGCCAGCCAAGGGAAATAGTTCTTTAGACCCTATCTTGAAAATACTCAACACAAAAAAGGGCTGGTGGAGTGGCTCAAGTGGCAGAACAAGCATGAGGCCCTGAGTTCAAACCCCAGTACCACAAAAAAATTAAAATAAATTCATCAGCTACAACTGGGATCCACTCCTTGCCAGCTGGCTCCATCCCCTAAATCCTCGTGATTTTGGTGTGGAAAGGGGAGAACTGATTTAAGCGCATTCAGAGAGAGCAGACAGGATATGTTCTCCAGTTTTCTAAAGTCCTGGTGGCACTTCTCAGGCTGCTGCGACAGGGTAGCAAGGTATAAAGAAGGTTACACAATAGCATGGAGTCAGTCGCTAAGGCTGCTCATTTGTGTTTGGCGAACCAATAAGCACTGTAAGTCTTTTAAAAAGCATATGGAAGTAATTTGAGTCACCATGAAACATGCAAGGACAAGTGTCGGTAGCATTCCCCAAAGTTAACCAGCACCTTCCCCTCGGATCTGCATAGCCGCCTCATCTCACAGCAGGCACATTCTGAAGTTGGGTCCTGAATACTCAGTGTCCATTCTGATAGTGGGAATTCCCAGCGTCTAAAGGGCAAATTGGCCGAAGCCTCCCCGACCCTTAGCACTGGTCCCTGAGACCCACTGTGGCTCTCATGGACACCACGGCTGCGGGAGAGGGGTGCAAACCTCCCGCGTCCTCCCGGGGCCTCTAGGCGCCCGCAGGGGCGCTTTGCCCCGCGCAGCGCTTCCTGGAGCCCATAACGCCGATTCCCTTGGAGGGGCTCGTGCATCCAGGATGCCTGGAGGGGAGTTACGAGGGTCTTCGACTCTGGTGCACCGACAGGGTCTCGGTAGCCCGGGTGCACATATCTGGGAATGGCCGTCCTTCCCGCCCTGTGCGCCCTTAGCCTGACCCGTCTGGGGTCCCCGAAAGCAGGATGGACCCTCTGTGGGGCTCTCACGAGGCCTTGGGGTCGAAACGCGCCACGCAGCTCACCTGAGCGGGACGCAGATGGCCAGATACCTGTCGACGGCCACGGCCAGGAGGCTGAAGATGGAGCTCTGGGTGAGCACGAGCACGAAACAGGCGAGGAAAAGGCAGCTGTGGAAGTCCGTACAGAAGCCCAGGCTGATGGTGATGGCAAAGGGGATGGCGAACAGCCCCACGGCCACGTCGGCCGTCGCCAGGGACACCAGGAAGTAGTTGGTGGGAGTCTGCAGCGCGCTCGACGTGCCCACCGCCACACACACCAGCACGTTGCCGGCCACCGACAGCGCGGCGATGGCCAGCTCCAGTGCCACGTACAGTGCGTCCTGCGTCTCCAGGGTCATGGCCGGGCCAATCGAGTCCCGGGCGTCACCTACCATAATCGCACCGGGCTCGGAACAGCCTCGTGGGCCCCGCCAGGCATGGCCGGAGCGACAAACCGCGCCTCTGCCACCCGAGTCTGAGCTGCTCCGCTCGCGCGCTCCGGACACGGGCCCTGGGGGCGCGGCCTCGAGGAGGCAGCGGCGCCCATTGGTCGGCGCGCACGCCCATCTCGGACTCCTGGGAGTGGCACCGCCCCCCTCGCAGGAGCCCCGGGGTCCGCTCGAGCCCGGACCCTTCCCGGAGGGCAGCGCGTGGGGTCCTCGTGGTGTCGGGTGTCTAGTAAAACCGAGTTGCCGGAAGTCGGCGACTGTGTCCCGAACGGTCGTACTGCCTTCCATTCGGGGCACCTGTTGGGGTTGGACACCCGCTAGTCCCGGGGAGCCCCTCGGGAGAAGACACCTCGAAGCCACTCCACCGCTTGGTGGGCGAGTGAGGTCCTGCGACGCCCCTGGGCGGGCAGCGCTCCTCCTGCAAACTGGACGGGACGCGGCCGCCGGAAGGAAGGGAAGGGGGAGCCGCGCCCGCAGGCTCTGCACGCGCGGCCGCCTGGGGCCGCTCGTTCCCACCCGAACCGTGGGTCAGGTCGGGGCGCCGACGTGGGGGTGCCTCTGCTGTGTCGCGTCCCTCGCGACAGCTCAGTCCCCCTTCCTAACGCCGTCTTTTTCCCTTCACATCCGCCCTGGGTCAGCCTGGATCAGTTCGCGCCTCCTCCGTGACCCTACACCCCTAGTTCCGAACCTCTCCCCTCCAGCCCTACCCGCCCCTAGAGCCACATTTGTCTCCTGGAAGGGTCGCTAGGGCAGCCTGGTGCGCCCAAACCCACTCGTTCTCTTCAATCCTCCCCACCCTCGCGCTGCCGCCTTTTTCTGGGACTCACTTGTGGACTCCCCACCTCACCCACCTCTGGGAGTGTGTGGGCGTCAGAGCCTCCACTTCCCGCACGCCCTGCACGGCCGCGACCCTCGCTTCTCTCCACCCCTAAGAGGTTCGCAGGTCCCTCAGCCCTCCTGTTCCCCATCCCTCCCTCTCTGCCACGTCCAATGATGGTTGCACAGTTCTATGAATATATAAAACAAACAAAACCACTGCATTGTACTTTTAAATGGATGGATGGATGGTTTATAAATTACCTCTCTACGTAGCTGTAGCTGTCATAACAGACATGAATGGTAGGTAGTATCTACCCAGGTCTTAACAAGGACAACAAAAACCTTCCTAGCTGTATTAGGTTATTTTAGGGAATTTTTTTTTTCTATTTTCCATGAAGTTTTGTACTTCTCTAATTTTTTTTAAAAGTCTTTTGAAACTTTTATGCATTTTTGTAATTTTAATATAAAATATTGACAATTCCACATATTCTGTGCCCTGATCACCTAAGCTCTGATAGCACCTGCTCCACCTGCAGTGTTCCCTTAGCACTTGACAAAGACCTCTACTGCCACACAGATGATAAACTGGGACCTCAGAGAGATCAGGTAACTTTGTCCAAGAGTGCTTCACTGAAGTAGGGGAGGAGGAAAGAGAGCCTTCCTGTAGTTGTGACTTTTGGAGAATGGGCAAGAGGGTGAAGGGCAGGTGGTGGTGGGCAGGTATGGGGAGAGGAGCCAGAGGGACAGAAGTGGGGGAAGGGGCTTAGGAGCAGCCATGCCCAGGAGAGGTGAATAAAGGTGGCCTGGCCAGGGAAGGCTTTGGCTGCCAGGAAAAGAGGGTTGGGTTTTTCTGCTGGAAGTACTGGGATGCCAGCCCCAGGAGGTCTCTGAGCAAGCACTATCTGGCAGGAGCAAATGGAGGGTTGGCAAAGGAAAAGGAGGCAGCTGGACAGGGGCCAGCTGGTAGCTGTGAGTGTTTCCTGCACACCATGTAACTCTGGGCCTTGGGCTCAGCTCCATTTTCTTTGCCCAGAATCCCCATTTCCCTTTTCCAGAGCCCAGTCTTTCCCAGGAAACCTCTGTGAATCATCTGAGTAGGAAGGGTCTCCTACTGCAGGGCTGGGCCCTATCCACTTCTGCATTGCAGTCTCCTGAGTCCCATGTCACCAGTCTCCTACCATTAGAGATTCCCTCCTCTCTCTCCTCACCCCAACTCAGTGCCTGTGACTCATCCAACTACCCTCTACTCTCCAACAGGAGTTTCACAGTTTATGTGAAATGAACTGAGTGTTCCTTTCCCGAACTCACACTAGGACTTGAACAGGACTTACTGGATCCATGGGAGTAGCAGGAACATAACAGGGAAACATTGTTCAGAAAACACAAGGTGTAGGGGAAGATCCTAGAGAGAGGCTCTAGAGAGAGTCATGAGGTTTAGTCTTGAAAGCAACTGGGGTACCATAAATGGAGCCCAAGCCTCAGTAGCAGAGAACCCCAGCTTGATTCCCAACTCTGCTGTTGGCCTTGGGCAAGTCAGTGAATATTTCTAAGGCACATCTCTGATGCTTAAGATACGACAACAATGCCTACTTCACAGGGGCCAGGCTAAAGGGGCAAGAAGAGCCGTCTGCCATCCTGTAGGACACAGGCTCCTTGAAAACTATTGCATTGAAGGGAGAATTTGGAGAAATTGGAACTAGAGCCTAAAAACCCAAGTGAGCCTTTGGTAAAAATGGAATTTTGTGAACCAAGTGACCCTCTATGGAACTCTTCCAGATTGCTAACACCTGTCCTTCTATCTCCTACCCTGTCCCATCTTGCCTTAGCTGTCAAGAATAGAATCTAGATAGCATCCAGGTCTGGACCCCAGGCAAGTCCAGAACTCAGAGATGTCATGAAAGACCCACACTCTCTCTGGTCTCTTTCTGGTCTGCCATCTTCAGTAGCTTTCCTCTTGAACTTGTTGCTTCATGATCATAAAAAGGCTGCCACAGCTGCAAGCATCATTTGCTCATGCAACCACATTCAAAGCAAAAAGGCCTGGCTCCCTGCCAATCATCATGGGCAAAGTCATGGACTATGTGCTACCTAAACCAATTATGAGCACCATGCCTGGTTTAGACCAAATATGGTTTATCCCAGAGGGGACATCCAAAATATGTTGCCATTTGAATAAACTTGGTGCTCTATAAACCAAGGAGGAACAGAGGACAATGCACATTGTCTTCAGTGTCTGAAATGAGTATCTTCAATGTGAG
The DNA here is from genome assembly GCF_047511655.1 of Castor canadensis. Lineage (NCBI taxonomy): Eukaryota > Metazoa > Chordata > Mammalia > Rodentia > Castoridae > Castor > Castor canadensis. The sequence goes on along the minus strand of NC_133396.1, from coordinate 52,132,775 downwards.
TATCTGAGGGAATTTTCAGTTTCTATACTGAACGCTCCAGGCCTCATCAGCTTGCACATAAAGATGGGGGCACATCTGGAGTAAGAGCCTTTATGTCATTGCTATTCTTTTCCTGACTTCAGTTCTCCACAAACCGCAAGCATTCCTGGAAGTCAGTCTAGACTTTCAGAACAAGGTATGCTACCTTAACTTTCTACTTCCCTCTGACACCTAAGGCTTTACTGTTGCTTTAAGCTGGGGACTGATCCTATTTTTCCTTAGGCTAAGCTGTCCTCTGATCAGTGAACTTGAACAGGGTCAGTCTTGCTAAGTCTCCAAATGCAACTCAGCACCCCAGAGACAGACACAGTAAGAAGCCACAAGTCAAGGTGGACTCCTGTCCCAACTGCACACCCACCACAAGTTCCCAGTCCTGATGGATTTTGAGTTCTCTCACTGAAAGACTATTTTTTATTTCTTCTCTCTTTCCTAGCACCCTTAAACAATATTCACAAAATAGTGAACATGTAATTAATACTTGTTGCCAAATGTATTATTTCAAAAGGAAGGACTAGAAGCATGGCTCAAACCAAAGAGCATCTCAAATATAAATGAGGAATTAAGATTAAAATAAGGACCAAATTACATGACAAATATAGAAGTATATTACAAAGTATTCATTCTAAATCTGGGGCATGGTTCAAATGGTAGAGCATGCCATGTAGGCTCTGAGTTCAAACCCCAATGCAAGAAAGAATAAGAAAAAAGTGTTCATTGTATTTAGGTATGAAGCAATGTTACACACATATTCACTCTGCCTTCAGCTGTCCAGTGAATATATGACTTCTTCAAGATGTAAATTGTTCTCAAGTTCCATGCTGGAGGACTAGCTCAGTGGTAGAGTGCTTGCCTAGCATGTGTGAGACTCTGAGTTCAATGCCCAACACCACAAAGGGGGAAAATCAATGAAAATTGTCCTACACTTCATGATCCCCCACTCAAGTGAGCAGCAGAGACGACTTAGATTTGCAATTTAGTTGATTATCAGGTGGAGAAGGGAAGCCCCAGAACATGTGCTCTGCAGCAGTCCTGGCTAATCAGCTCAGAGCTGAGAAGGAAGACAGAAGGCTGCAGGAGGGATGTGTCCAGAAGAGAAGAAAGAGGCTACTACCTGACATGTTTGATGTTATGGAGATATTATATAGAGAGAGAGAGAGAAAGAGAGAGAGAGAGAGAATTTAGCAGCTAAGTAATGAAAGGTACTAGGAAACTAAGCAAATAAAAGAGGCAATTAATAACTCTAGGAAAAAATAAAGTCAAACAAGAAAGAAAAAGTCATAACAGTACATATGAATCTCAGTATTAATAGAAGGACACAGTCATGACACTGTGAAGTGGAGGTCTTTCACCAGGTGCTGCCCACAAAGCTCAAGAGGGTGTTTAGCAGTATGTGGGCATGTTTTGTGTAGCCACTCCTGGCAATTAGTGGGCAAAGACCAGAGAGGCTGCACGTTCTTTACAAGGAAGAACTGTCCCACCAAAATGCCAATAGTGTTCCGACTGAGAAACTCTGATATAAAGAGTTTACAGACTTACTGAAAAACTGTGACAAAATTTTCTGGGTGAAATGGCAGTGGGACGAGGGGAAGGTGTGTGTGTTTGGGGTGGGAGAGCAAAAGGTTTACGTTGCAGCTGCCTGAAGTACAATATGAGGAGGAACTAACAAGATGCAGGCAAAAACTTAAAAGGGAAAGCTACCGGATGACATGTCCACAGGAGGCTTTGGAAAGCTCTGGAATATTCCTGGAACTCTGGAAAGCCATATGCATGTACATATGACCAGGGAAGATCTGAAAATGCTATAACCCTCTCCCTTTGGTTAGCACTGGGGCTCTGCATAAGCAGGAAGGGAAGGCTAAGGCAGAGTTGTACAAACTGTCCACTAAAGCATTCAAAATGTGTCCCAACCTGCCCCCTAAGCTCTTTTTCAAAAGCTGAAAGACTTGGGGGCTTCAAAGCATTCAAGGAAATATCTGTCTAATCGTTAGTTGACCCCTAAGCTGACTGAACAGAGACTTCAGGTTCTGCACCTGGCAAAGAATACAGACATCACAGAATCAGTCTAGGAAATCCACCACACAAACAGCAACAAACACAGACTCTGGGAGAGGGAAAAATCTGATTCCTAGAGGTGCCATGTTGTTCCAGCAATTCTAAACATCCTCAGTGAGCTAAAAGGAACCATGTCTAAGAATTAAAGGAAAGATGTCTCAATGAAGAGACAGAAATTATGAAAACACCCAAATAGAAATTCTCAAATTCTCAGGTTGAAAAGGGTAGTAATGAAATGAAATGAATATTTATTTATTTATTTTTGTGGTACTGGGGTTTGAACTCAGGGCCTGCACCTTGAGCCACTCCGCCAGCCCTTTTTTGGTGGTGGGTTTTTTCAAGATAGGGTCTCACTATTTGCACGAGCTGGCTTGGAACTGTGATCCTCCAATCTTTGCCTCCTGAGTAGCTAGGATTACAGGTGTAAGCCACTGACACCCAGCCTGAAATGAAAATTTTAATAAAGGGGCTCAACTGCAAATTTGAATTGCTAGGAATAAGTGAATTTGAGAGAGGTCAATTGAGATTATCCAGTCAGAGGAACAGAAAGAAAAATTACTGAAGAACAATGAACAATATATGCAAAATGGAAGAGAATGAGAAGGAGGGAGAGAGAGATAATGACATGTGTCTATAGTCCCAGGTATTTCAGGAGGCTGAAGCAGAAGGATTGCATGAGCCCAGGAGTTTGAGGCCAGCAAGCCCCCACCTCAAAAAAAAATTCATTTGCATATCCAAAAAACTAGTGAATTCCAAGTGGGATAAAAGCAAAGACAGCAACACCTAGACACACCACAATCAAAGTTTTAAAGCCAAAGTCAGAAAGAAAGAAAAGGAAGGAAGGAAGGAAGGGAGGGAGGGAGGAAGGGAGGAGGGATAGAGGAGGGAGGGAGGAAGGGAGGAAGGAAGGAAGGAAGAAAAAGTTGCTTGAAAGCATCAAGAGAAAGTGACTTGTGTACAACGGACCCTCAGAAAGATGAACATCTCAGGGCTGGGGGTGTAGCTGTGTGGGAGAGTGCTTGCCTGGCCAGCGCAAGGCCCTGGGTTTAATCCCCAGTACTGTAATAAATAATTAAAGTACTAAAAGAAAAAGACTGTTAACCAACAATTCTGTACCGAGTCAGCTATCCTTTTAAATTGAAGGAGAGCTGGGGATGTGGTTCAAGTGGTAGAGTACCTGCTTAGCAAATGCAAGGCCCTGACTTCAAACCCCGGTACTATAAGGAAATAAGTAAATAAATATATAAGTAAATAAAAATAGGAAAACAATAGATAAGGAAAAATTCATTGTTGACAAGGTAACAATAAATACTAAAGGGAATTACACAAGCTAAAAGGACAGTAGACAGTAATATAAAAGGCAGTATAAAATGTAAATACAGGTAAGCACAGCGGCTCAAACCTGAAATCCTAGCTGCGTGAGAGGTAGAGATAGGGAAGATTGCAGAATGAGGCCACCCAGCAAAAGGTTCTCAAGCCTCCAACTCAACCAAAGGCTGGACACAGTGGCTCCTCTCATCCCCACCTATGTGGAAAATGGGATCCAGGCTGGTCTGTGCATAAACCAAGATGCTATCTCAAAAATAACCAATGCAAAAAGGACTGGTGGAGTGGCTTAAGTGGTAGAGAACCTGCCTAGCAAGCATGAGGCCCTGAGTTCAACCCCAATACTGCTCCCCCAATAAATAAAATAAAATATAAATACAAAAGAAAACACAAAAGAATAATTATAACTCTGCACAATAAATAAGGATATAGTTTCCATGATAGGAGCAAAAAGGAGTGGAGGGAAATGGTCATATAAGAAGAAAGCTTTACTATTCCATTGTATACTCTAAGGTTTAACTTAAAAAATAGCAAAAACGTAGTACACTAGAAAACACTGACTTAACAAAACAGCAATAATGGAGAAATAGAGGAACGGAAGAGATAGAAAACATTTAGCAAAAGGGCGGATGTAAATCCTACCTTACCTGTGATTTCATTCAATTTAAATGGATTAATCACTTTAATTAAAAGGTAGATATTGGCAGAATGGATTACAAAAAAAGAAGATACAAGACCCAAGTACATGCTGTCTCCAAATACACCTTTATATTCAAAGATACAGGTAGACTAAAAGTTAAAAAAACATGTTCCATACAAAACATAACCAAAGCAGACATGGAAAAGCTACATTAATATCAAAGTACACTTTAAGACCAAAATTGTTAGAGACATATGCAAACATTTTACCATAATAAAAAGATCAATCCCTTATAAATATATGCATCTAATAAGAGAGTCTCAAAATGCATAAAGAAAAATGTGTCATAATTGAAAGGATAAATATAAAATTCAACAATAACAGTTGGAGACTTCAATATTCTAGTTCCAGTAATGGAAATAACAATGGGGCAACTATACAGATCAAGGAAATAGACTCATACAACACTGTAAACCAGCAGAACTAATAGACGTCCACAGAACATTCTGCCCAACAGCACAATACATATTTTTTCAAGTGCATGTGAAACAGTCTCTAAAAAAGACAGTATGTAGGCTATAAAACACCATTTCAATGTTTTTTGTTTCTGGCAGTACTAGGGCTTAAACTCAGGGCCTCATGCTTGCTAGGCAGGCACTCTACCACTTGAGCCACTCCACCAGCCCTGTTTTATGTTGGGTATTTTCAAGATAGGGTCTTGCAAACTATTTGCCCAGGTTGGCTTCAAACTGCGATCCTCCAGATTTCTACCTCCTGAGTAGCTAGGATTACAGGCGTGAGCCACTGGCACCTGGCATATATGCTTCAATGCTACAAAGATTGAAACCATACCAAGTGTATTGTATAACTATGATAGAATGAAATTAAAAATCAATGACAAATAAAAATTTGAGGATGTGACAAATATTTGGAAACTAAATGGTATACATAACTAAAAGGTCAAAGAAGAAACCATAAAGCAATTAGAAAATAAGACAAAAATAACATAATATGTAACATAACAAATTACATGAGATGTGGTGAAGCAATGTTTAGAGGGAAATTTATAGTTGTAAATTTCTACATTAAAAAAGAAGAAAGAATTCAAATAAACAATCAAATATTCCACTTTGTGAAACTAGAAACAGAAAAACAATTGAAATCTAAGGCAGGCAGAAGGAAGGAAAGAATAAAGATTAGAATACAAAATAAAAGAAATAAAAAATAGAAAAATAATAGAGAAAAACACCAGAACTGAAAGTTGGTTCTTTGAAAAGATCAATAAAATTGATAAACATTTAGCCAGATCAAGAAAAAAAAAAAAAGAGAGAGAGAAGATGAAATTGCTAAGGTCAAGAATGAAAAGGGGATTTTACTACCAACTATACAAAAATAAAAACAAGTATCCAGGAATACTATGAACAATTTGTGCCAACAGTTTAGACAATTTAGAAGAAATGGACATCATTAGTAAAAAGTACATACTACCAAAACTGACTCAAGAAGAAATAGAAAATATGAATAAACCCACATTAAGTAACAAGATTGTCTTAATAATGAAATGCTTTGCACATAGGCCAAGCACTACTCAAGAGGTAGCAATCAGGAGGACCTCGGTTTTAAACCAGCCCTGGGCAAATAGCTCATGGGACCACTATCTCGAAAACAACCAATACAAAGCAGGCTGGCAGAGTGGTTCAAGTGGTAGCATGCCTGCCTAGCAGTGTGAGGCCCTGAGGTCCAATCCTGATACCACCAAAACAACAACTTTCCATAAAGAAACACTCAAACTTAGAAATCCTCATTGGTAAATTCTACCAAAGGATTAAGAAAGAATTAACAGAAATATTTCACAAACTTTCAAAAACTAAAAGTAGAGGGAACATTTCCAACCTTATTCTATGAGTAAACATTATTCTAATACCAAAATCAAAGACGTAACAAAAAAGTTCAGATCTATAATCCTTATGAATATAGATGCAACAATTCTCAACTGAATCCAGCAACATAAAACAAGCACTATATCCCATAACCAAATGGGATTTATCCCAGACATGCAAAGCTGGTTTAACATATAAAAAAATCAATCTATGTAATACATTTTATTAATATAAAAAGGACAAAAATCACATAATCACTTCAACATACACAGGAAAAGTATTTGGCAAAATGTAGCCCTCTTTTATGATTTTTTAAAAACCAAGAAAATAGAAGTGGAAGGAGACATCTTCAACCTGGTAAAGGCCACCTATGAAAAGTCACACTAACAGCACACTCAGTGGTGAAAAGCAAAAAGGTTTCCCTCTAAGATTAAGAGCAAGACAAAAGGGCTGGTGGAGTGGCTCCAGTGATAAAGCGCCTGTTTAGCCAATGTGAGGCCCTAAGTTCAAACCCCAGTACCACAAAAAAAAAAAAAAAGAGCAAGACAAGGGTTTTGAGGTCACTACCACTCAGAATTGTACTGGAGATTCCAGCCAGGGCAATTAAATGAAAATAAATAAATAAATATGTAAAGCAAATAAATAGCATCCAAATTGAAAAGAAAGAAGTAATACTATCTCTATGAGCAAATATCTTGTATATAAAAAAAATCCTAAGGAATCCGCAAAATAGAAACAAAAACCTACTAGCATTAAAAAATGAGTTCAGCAAGTTGTGGAATATAAGATTAATGTCTTTAACAAAGCATAAAGTAAATTATATTTTTATTCATTGAAAATGAATAGTCCAAAAATGAAGTAAAGAAAACAATTTCACTTACAATAGCATCAAAAAGAACAAAATTTATAGCAATAAATTTAACCAAAGAAGTGCCAGGCTTGTACAATGAAAACTATAAAACATCATTAAAAGACATGAAAGACTATCTAAATAAGTGGAAAGATAGTCCATGACCATGGATTGGAAGACTTAATTTTATTAAGAAGGCAACACTAGTAGATTCATCTGCAGATTCACTGCTCTTTCAAAACAATTAGCTACTTTGCAGAAATTATGACAAGGTGATCCTAAAATTTATTTGTAAATGCAAGGGACCCAGCCACAGTAGCCAAAACAATCTTGAAAGAGAAAAACTGAGCTGGAGAACTAACATTTCACGATCTCAAAACTTACTGCAAAGCTCCAACAATGAAGACACCGTGGTATTGGCATAAGACCACACATAAAGATCAATGGGATAGAGCTGAGAAGTCAGAAATTAACCATTAAACTTATGGTCAATTGATAGTCCACAAAGATTCCTTGACACTTTCGGGGAGAAAGAATAACCTCTTCAACAGCTGGATATGTACCAGCAAAAGAATGAAGCCCCTCCCCTACCTCACACCACATGCAAAATAAAGTCAAAATGGATTAAAAACCCAAACCTAAGAGCTAAAACTATAAAATGCTTAGAAGAAAACAGGTGTAAACATTTGTGATCTTAGATTAGGCAACAATTTCTTAGCTATATAACCAAAACCCAAGCAATCAAAAACAACTGGACTTCATCAAAATTAAAAACCTGTACATCAAAGGGTACTGTCAACAGAGTGAAAAGACCATCCACAAAATGGGAGAAAATATTTGCAAAAAATACATCTGATAAGAATCTAGTACCCTGAATATATTAAAATCTCTTACAATTCAATAACAAAAATTATTTGGGCAAAAGATTTGAATGCACATTTCTTCAAAGTCACTAACTTATAACTTGATCCTGTGTAGAGAGGTGAAGTAATGTGGCTGAGTGCGACTGGATGACTTTCCCAGAGCCACCACACATGGCCTGCCAGCAGAAAAGCTGGGGTAAACCAGGTCTGTCAGTGTTCCTGCTGCCTCTCCTGGTGATGACCGCAGCATGCCTGCCCAGTAGCCAGATATGCTTGTGATGGATCTATGAGGAAAAGGCACTGAAGTCTTCCTTAGACACACTGTTTCTACCCACTGTCAATGTCCTTGGAGGATGTCAGGTCTCACTTGACCCAGGATGGCGTCCTGTGAGGAGTGAACGTCTCCAGCCATCTGAATTAGAGGCAACTTCAAGTGGCCCTTGACAGCGGCCAGTGGTTGAAGCGCCGGGCCCCAGGAGACAGTGCCAGGTGAGATAATGTAGAAATTGTATGAAGACACCATGCTCCTTCCCTGTGTCTGAGGACCTGAGGCTGTGGAGAACTCTGTACCTTCTGCTGCGGGTTTGGCTCAGACACACCTCCAACCCAGCTGCCTTTCCATCAACAAATGGAGCAGAGGAAACGAGGTGGCCTCAAACGAGTGCCAGTGAGGGTCACTGTCCAGGCCCCAGGCAGGCCAACTGCTGTCTCTCCTGCCCCCGCAGTCTCTTCTCTGGGGTGCTTGTTAATTTCTAGCAGATGCTTAAACAGCAAGCCCCTTTGTCTGGAGACTTGTACCCTTCCTTCAGCGGGGATGATGCACTGGCTTCTGGAGCTAACTTCAGAGACCTCGGGTGGAAAATGTCATTTCCCACCAATGCAGTTTACAAAACGCATCATCTGAGGAGGCTGATGGAGCCAGGAGGAGATTTTAGAATCCATTCATCAGGTCTTACCACATATTTGAGTTACTTATGCTAACTTACAACCTTCACTGCTCCCATGAGAAATGTGGAACATCACCTCAGGCAAACTGCTCGCTATTGTTGAAACCTGAGTTTTGGACCCAAGGCCTAAACTCCTGGACTTCCACCTGCCAGGTCCAGCCACTTGCCCCTAGAAGCTAAATAAAGAGGCATGGTGAAGGCAGAGAAAGGGGATTTATTACAGGGTTCACGACATGCTGTGGGAACAGGCAGAGTAGGCACTCAGCCACCTTCAGAATACAGATAGGAACTTTAGCTTAGAGACTACTTTTTTTTTTTTTTTTTTGACAGCACTGGGGTCTGAACTCAGGGCTTCACACTTGCCAGGCAGGTGCTGTACTGCTTAAGCCACACTTCCAGATTTAGCTTTCAATAGACAAAGAATTAAGACAGGGGACAAAAGGTATGCATAAATAGTCCCAGTTACAGGTGTGTTCTGGTATCAGATTGGTCAGGTAGGGTCTGGTTGACCCTTATCTCCATCCTTGTTCTTCAAGTTTTCTGGAGAAGTTATCGCTGTCATCACTTGAGGGGAGAAATCTGGTTCCCAAGACATGATTGTACCTACTCCAGGGTGCAGCCTCTTCATTATAGTAATAGTCCTCATTTGGAGGGGTGTCTGTCCTGCAAGTCTCCACTGTTCCTTACGGGAAGGTTTGGTCCCTTGTTAGAAAGATGTTATCAGTTCTGTCTTTCCTTGATTCTAAGGTGGCTGCAGGAGAGAATGGCTCAGAGCAAAGGACAACAGATACAAAATGGAGACAGAGATGCCAGGCTTTTCTCCTGTTTTTAGTTAATTCAAGGGCCCAAGTAAGGAGTCAGCGCTTTTCAGTTTAAGCATCTCTTACATTTGTAACTACCAAAAATAAGGAGCACATGGCAGCACTGGTGTGAGGGTCCTAACAGCAATCTTCCCTTCTTGGTTGCTAATAGAACCCCAGGATTGTTTTGGGACTCGCTGTAATATGCCCTCTGCAGAGAATGAGCCATGATTGGTCTAAACCAATCAGACAATCCCTTTCCCCTTTGCCAGTGATTGAGCTAAGGGATGAGCATGCAAGCTAACTGTGGCCAATAGGAGGTAAGGAGAATTATGCTACAAGATTTGGACCCCCCTCTTCCCTTTCTAGACACTGCTATGTGAAAACATGGTACCTAGAGCTATGGCAGCCATCTTGCAACCATGAGGTGAAAAATATCAGGTGAAAACCAACACTAAGAGGGCTGGAGAACTCACTGAGGATGAGGTAGAATATATGATCACCATTATATACTGAAAGGGATGAAGAAAGATGGAGGAAAGAGCCTGTGTTCCTGATCTCATCTTTGAATAGAACCACCAACCTCAAAAATACCTATCTCTGGACTTCTTGTTCAGTAACACTACAAACATACCTGTGGAATCAGCCACTGTTGGTTTTGTTTTCAGGGACTTACAGCAAATCATGCACAGGTTCCAGAACTACACCAATGTTTGGGAAGCCTTGGTACTTGGCCCATCCACTGGGTCAGAACCTCAGTGAAGGAGCTCAGAAAATGAAACCAGAAGGATGGCACTTCGATAGGCAAAGAGACCTTAGAACACCCCTCAGAACCAAGGTCCCTTGTTGCTCCTCCTCCCAGCACAGGGACAGGATTTCTGCAAAGTTCCCTTTTCTATCTGACCAGATCCTCCGAGAGAGGAGCACAATTGCCTTCAGTCTTCTAACTCAGATTTCTCTAGCCAGAGAAGACCAAACTCACTTCACAGGAAGAAACACCAAAGTCTGTCCACTCACCAGCAGAGGCCTTTGTCACACAGCACTGTCCTCAATTTTGGTCCCACAAAGTATCATTACAAACTGTTGTCTGTCCTATAGGTTAAATAGACTTTGTCCCGGCACACTGCAAGTTCCCCTAAAAACTATCTACATTCCCCACTCTCCCCTCCCTTGTAGAAAAAGGATCTGTAGACTTCTCAGCCATGTGGGGCTGCTGGCTAATTACACTATGCAATCATATAGTGCATTTTCTGTGCATGGAAAAATCTGTATGTCTTTTCTCCAATTAATCTGTCAGTTTATTCTAGTGACAGCAGGATCCTTACACTGGGGTGCTGGACCTTGTCCCCACTGTGGGGCAGCTCTCCTTCCATGACTGGAGTCGTCACCCCACCTCTTCGAATCTTTATTTCCTCAGTTGTGAAGTGAGAGAGATGAGTCCACTCACCTCGGGTGGCTCTCCCCTCTCCAACTTCCTGTTAATCAGAGTCCAGGACAGAAATCCCAAATCCTGCATCAGCCACCAGAAACCCCACAGAACACAGCCAGTGACTTGCATCTGTTACATCCTTCAGGTGTGGGTGGCCAGAGGCATTGCCTTCACAGAGCACAGGCTCAGCTTTTCCTGGTATTGTGGGCAAGAGCTTGAGCTGTGGAGAAGATGCCAAAGTAATCAAAGGAGAATTGCCCACTGAAAAATAAAAATTGTAAAGCTGGGCACAGTGGTACGTGCCTGTAATTCCAGCTACTCAGAAGGCTGAGGCAGGAGGATCACTTGAGCCCAGGAGTTCCAGGCCAGCCTGGGCAACACAGTAATAAGTCTCTTTAGATATACATTAAATATTATATATGTTTATATAAAAATTGTCCAGGGTAGGAAAGTAAAATTGGCCTTTCAGGGACTCAGAACGGAATCTGGAAGCTGCTGGTCAAGACCAAGGCTCTACTATCTTTGTTGTTAATGTTTTGTTTTCATATTTTGCAAAAATGGTATGTGCTCATAGTACATTGCAACCCACAGAAATGTTTAAGATAGAAAGGATCCCGGATCCCTCTCCCGCCTGACCCACCACCACACGCTCACCAGTGCTGCTTCTTCCACATGTTTTTCTGTCCTTATAAAACCACAGCACCACACAGTACAGAATCAAGACTGCTCGGGTGGACACACCCCGATAAAATAAGCAACCTGGACCCAGGGAAATAGAGCTTATGCACTTATACATATACTAAAACATTTAGAACAAAAGTAGACTCATTTGATCCAGAGTCAAACGCCATTTAAGTGTTTTTGTTTGTTTGTTTGTTTTTTTGGCGGTACTGGGGTTTGAACTCAGGGCCTCATACTTGCTAGGCCCTTGAGTCACTCTGCCAGCCCTGTTTTAAGATTTTTTTTTTTTTTTTTTTTTTGCAAGATAGGGTCTCTCAAACTATTTGCCTGGGGCTGACTTCCAGCCATGATCCTCCTGATCTCTGCCTCTTGAGTAGCTAGGATTACAGGCATGAGCAACAGGTGCCCCGCTGTTTTTAATGTTTTCATTTTATGATGCCTTTTGTCATACAGAAGTTTTCTGTTCTTACATGGTTAGGTGTTATCCATCCATCTCTTCCATTTATGGCTTTTGTGTTTCCAGTCTTAACCTGAGAGTAAGAATTTAATTTACCCTGTCTTCCCTTACACCAAGGGCAAAGCACCCTCACCTCTCTAGCTGACATCCGCATCTTTTCCCTGTGTTGGAAACACATCCTTGATCAGATTCCAAGTCCTCCCACGGAGCGTGGCATTTCTGGACTCTCTGTTGTGATTCACAGATTTTATTTTCTCTCTCTCATTTGCAGACACTGAACTTTGAAAAGCGCTCTATCTTTATGGTCTGCTTTGCTGTCTCATGGGGTACATCCTCCTTCATTCTTCTGATTCCAAATTTTCTCGCTTCCTTCTTCCTGGTGAACTTGGACTCTTTGTCAAGTTGCAAACAAGCGTGGTCAGGCCGGCCTGTGCTGAACAAACACTCAGGTGAATATTATGGAGTTTAGCAGACACTATTGTCTCTAAATGGAAAAATCTGGACATTTTAATGATAGTTTTGCGATTTGGCACTTGAGACTGAGGTCAGGAAAAGAACCATAATGCTGGGAGCTGCTGTTTGTGAGCATTTGGGGGCTGAGGGGTGGGGGAGGCTGGAGCCAAGCTAAGTGCCCTGGCACTGCTCCCCGCCCCCCTCGCAAATCACCACCCTGGGGAATTCAAATGTCTCCACTTAGACCTGAGTGTGGCAAATGAGTAGGCAAAAGGCCTTCTGGAGAGGCCCTGGAGAGCAGCCTCCAGCTGGGTCACCTGGGTGTGCTGGCTCTCCAGTCGCCACCTGTCTCATTCCTCCTCTGCCCGGTGGGGCCCCTAGCACAGCCTGGTCAACAGACATTCTAGGTCAATGCTGTGACCTTGTGCCAACTGTGTGGCCATGAGGCCATAGGGCAGACTCAGTTTCCCCATTTTGACATTTTGTTTTTAACCATATTATCTTTTTTTCCTTTGGTGCTGGGGATTGAACCCAGGGTCTCGTACGTGCCTTTGAGCGACACTCAGCCTCTCACTTTGACCATTTATACAGTCTGGTGGCTCTAAGCACATCCATGGTATTGCGTAGCCATCACCACTACCTGTCTCCAGAACTTCTATTCTGTAAAAGTGAAACTCCATACCCATTTAACACTAATTTTGCCTTCCTTCCCTCCCCTCCCTTTTTCTTTTTGAGACAGTGTCTTACTATGTTGTCCAGGCTAGCTATGAACTCCTCAGTCTCCCAGGTAGCAGGGACTACAGGTGTGAGCTACCTTGCTGGTCCCAGTTGACTTTTGAGAGAGGATAGAAGGAGGTGAGCACTGCATTCCTTGCCCACCTCTGCAAGGCCAGCCTCCGTGAACTGGGCAGGAAAAGAAAGGGCCTGTTCAGTTTCTTCCTTGATGAGTGACTTAAAGCCTGGTCTCATCTTGGAGTCCACCCCATGACTCCTGGGCTTGCCAGGGGGCCCCATTTGCCCAGTTCCTTGAGACTATGCTCCTGGCTTTCCTGGTATAGGCTGAATGAGTCTCGACCTCTACACCACTGCCATCGCCTTGTGGCTCAACACATTCCCTAATCTGACCATTTTTGACTCCCAAATTTCTGGGGGTCGGGAACCCCTGGGAACTCATCATGTCATCAGCAGCGCCCCCGGTCTCTTCTCTGAATGTTCACACATCTTCCTGCGCTGACAGAAACAGGGCTCCCCCTGAGGAGTCACTTTCCTACAGTTCTCTCAGCGGTGGCTATTGGTGACTCTCTTGCCTTGCTTCACAGAGGACAGGTAGCCAGTGGAGTTTCTTTCTCTGCCCTTCCAGAATCTTCCTTTCTCCTTTCACTCTGACTCAGTCTCTCTGAAAGCCTGCCTTACACTGTGCCACCCTTGCCTCTGGTTTGCTGTAGTCACCTGCTGATCATCCTTTTATTCCACTGTCCCCATTTTTGTCCCCATTGTTGCTGGGTGCTCGTCCTCAGCCCACTGTCTTTCTCACAGATGCTCTGGTCACCATTCTTGGCAGCTTCAACCATGTGGTTCAAACAGTCCTCTTGCTTCCATTTCCCAGTCCCTTCCTCCACAGCCCTCTTCCTCCAGCCCAGCAGGAGGCACACCCTGGCCATTGGGTCTTCACCTTCACAAGTGGCTGAGGGCTGAGCTTGTCACTGCCAACGCCTGTGTCCTTTCTAGAATATCTGCCCAGGCACCCCTCCCAGACCACTGCCTCCCATCATGCCCGTCTGTTTCCTCCACCCAACATCTGCCCACCTGTGAACAGCTGTGCCAGATGTTAGAACACAGACAGACGTCAGCCCTGGTTGGTGAACAGACTCCTCCACACCACCTCAGCCTCCAGGAGGCCATGTGGGGGCTGCATGCTTGCATGCAAGTACGTGTGTGTATGTGTGTGTGCATGTGTGCACATGTGCACATGCATGCGTGTGTGTACTCACAGTGCAGCTAGGCCCCTCCTCAAGGACCTCGCTCCTTCCATTGTGCCCCCACTAGCCTCCACTCAGCCTCAGGATTGTCCCCACAAGCTGGTAAATGTGCTCTAGTCCTTCCATCCTTCAAGAAGAGTGAAAAGGAAACAAAGCACCCTGCCTAGCCCCACATCCTTTCCCCCACAATGCTCATCTCAGCAGGTCCTCCTCGGCCTCCACTTTCCTCCCTCATACTCTGTCTTCCACGACTTGCCAGCCCTTGTCCCCACCCCAGGCTGACACCATCTTATAAAGTCACCAGCAACACAGACCTCGCCAAAGCCAATGCCATCCCTTGGTCTTCATCTTACTCAACTTTTTGGTAGCATCTATCAGTCTGTCACTTGCTCTGTCTTGATACACTGCCTTGCCCACCCCTCCATGACCCATAACCTCTTGGGGAGGTACCAGGGCTCCGTGATCTTCCTTTTCCTTTCTCTATTTCCCTGTCTACTCGGCTTCTCCACTTGAATGAAGAAAAGCCGTCTGCTTTGTCTCCCAATACCCATGTGGAAACTTGGTCCCCAGTGAAAGGTGATGAGCTGCCTCGGTGACCGCCTCCCCCAAAGCCAATCAAATGCCAGCACCTGCTCTTGGGCCTCCAGAACCATGAGAAAACAAACGTCTTTCTTTAAAAATTATCCAGTCTCCTATAGGAACAGAAAACAGACCACAACCTCACCTGCCCCCGCCCCTCGACTTTCAGTGGGTCCTCACTGCCAGCAGCAACACCATGTTCTCAGTCAACAGGGCACCCTCAGCCAGGTCTCCCTCTCCCACAGCTGCTGTGTCTTCAGCTCTCGCCTTAACAGTTCAAGGACGTCCTAAACAACCTTTACTTCATTTCTCTGCATGGCTTCCGAAGACATTGAAAAATGTAAATGACATCTTGTTTAGACTCTCCAATTACTTCTGACAAGGTCTGGAAGTTTCCACCCTACATTCGTTTCCCAACTCACCTTCCAGCAGCTGCCTGGCACATTCTGCTGCTCACACCAGCTTCCTGCTGCCCCTTCCCATCCTGCGCCTCCCCTGCCACAAGACCTTTGAACATGCTCTTTGTAGGCCATCCAGCTCTTCCCAGGTTGTCATATGGCTCCTCTCCCACCTTTCAGATGCCGTTCAAATTGTGCCACTCACTCAAAGAGGCTTTCTCTGGCCCTTAGGACAGCACCTGTCCTTGTCACCAATATTTCCTCACCCTGCTCTCCTTTTTGTCCCTGGTGCCTACCAGTTCTAACATCTTGTGTTCTCATCTGTCTCTTGTGTGCTTCCCCCACCAGCCTGTGCCCCCTGAGTTCCTCTCATTGACAGCTCTAGCCCTGGCACCTAGCAGGGAGCCCTGCACAGAGGCACCCTGTGAAATACCCACAGATGAGTCCTCAGGCTGCCCAGAAATGTGGGCGCCAAAGCACGGTACTGAACAAGCAAACACTGGAGCCAGGCGTGGTGATGACCCCTGTGGGCCCATCTTCTCAGGAGACTGAGGCAGGAGTGTTAACAGCAAACGGTGTTTTCAGAAGACCTTGGTCCTTGAGTTCTGGCAGAGAAGAATCCAAGGAGAACGTGTGGGTGTAAATGGGGTTTATTAAATATTAGGGAAAGGGAAATACAAAGGGAGCATGGAGGGCACAGGTGGAGTCTGCCAGCAGAGAGAGCATGCTCTTCTTTTTCAGGCGCTTTTAAAATCTACAGTAACCCATGGGGAAGGCAGACCCAGGAGATTCCCACCCAATAATCAACCATGGGTTGTTTCCAACCAGGTACGGGTGGTCTGGACCAACCCTGGACAACCTACATATGAGTCTCAAACTTTCCCTACTGCTAGCCGGCCTCAGGAGGATCCCCTTGAGCCAAAGAGTTCAAGGCCAGTCTGGGCAACATAGAGAAAACCTGTCTCAAAACCAAAACAATGACAAAAAATACAAACCCTGGCTTATTGCTTATTTAAAGTCAAGTGCCACAGCCATTTGAAATGGTAATATTGCATTAGTAGTCAGAAAAAAATGCTTTGGAGGAAAAAAAATAAGGAATTCCTATTATCTCATACCTTACCTCCAAATCTGTCTGGTTTTATACATTTGGAAAGGAGGGGGTCACAATTACTAAATCAGGTTAATTATTTAAATATGCAGAGTGGCTGGCTGAATAGCTCAGGTGGTAGAGGGCTTGCTTACCAAGCGTGAGGCCCTGAATTCAAACCCCTGAACAGCCCAAAAAAAAAAAAAAAAAAAGCCATGAAATATGCAGAGCCAAGTAGAACACAGTCAAATCTTAGTCGTGCACAGTGAACAGTCATGTAAATACTGGCAGATTTGACCCACATTTGCTTTTTTTTTTTGTTTTTGGAGCTGGGAACCAAACCCAGGCCTGCACGCATGTAAAGTACGTTTACCGCTGAGCTCTACTCCTAGGTCCTCCCCAACAGTTGTGATTCTGCTCTGGTTGAAAAGAATTCTCGTTTAACCCAACAACACAGCATACTTGAATTGCTAATGTTAACATGTAACTGTGTCAGATTCCTTTTTATAAGTAAGAGTTAAGAAACTTTCTCAAAAAGACCCAAAAAGGGCTATCAAGGTGTGAGGGAAGGGATAGGAGATGGCTACCTCTTGATATAAACTCTACTATTTGACTTTTTAATGATGAGCTTGTATTCCCACAGAAAAAAAGTGAATATACTTAGCAAAAATTTATACAGATCTGTGCACCAGGATAAATCCCAAATGCATCAGGATTCAAAACGGAACAATGAAAGTTCTAGAAAAAATCATTGCCCCACTCCTTGATATCCTTTGAGTAGGTTTTCTAGTTTTGGTTTCACATCTAAAGTCATAAACAAAACGACATTAAAAACAAAACAAAAAAATACTGTATGGCAAAAACAAACCCTCCTAGGCAAAGACGAAGACAGACACACACACACACAAATGGCTGGGTTTGAAACCATTTGCATCTCAAATTCCAGACATCATCTCTGATGAGTAAGTAGCTCTACATTTCCAAAGATTGGATAAGAAATACATGCAAAGGTTATGAAAAGACAATTCACAGAAAAGGGAACACAATAGAATTGTGAAACACACTCAGCATCATTATAAAAGAATGCAAATGAGAAGTAAATTAGATAGCAATTCTCAATTTGGCCATCAGATTGGCACACATGGGAAGGTCGGTTAATGAGCTCTGTGGGCCAAGCTGAGGGAAAACACAGCTCCCAAGATGCAATGAGTGAACACGTGATCCAGTTCTACACACGTACACATTAATCATGGCAGCACTATCCCAATCATGTTGGGTCTGGAGACTTAAGGCAGATGAGTATCCCATCCCCCCTAGAAAGCACTATCATTTCTGCATCCAGAAATCTGCATTCCTGCTTCCTGAGAAGGAGTTGTAAATCTGCATTTCTGCATCCTGAAGAGGAGATACCGGGTCTGATAGATCTGCCACAGGGCTGATGAGCAAAATGCTCTCAAGATTGTTTCCCCTCCCCCAATAAAAGGCAAAACAAACCAGTTCGTCTAAGAAAGCCTGAGACTCCACGGCCAATGAAAAGAGCCCACCTAAACCAGAGTTAAAACGTCCATAAAAACCCCAGCCTTCACCTGAACAGGGAGCTATCAGTTTCTGGGCTCCGATGCACTGCTCTAGCTGCAGCCTTTCCTTTCTCTCTAATAAATCCTACTTTGTGTACCAGCTTTGGCTCATCTGGCCTGTAAAGGCCAGGAAAGATCCTGACACCAGCCTGCAATACCTCAAACTGACACATAACAATAGGAAAAGATGAGATACAACTCCTATGTTTATCACCTGTGGGGTGACCCTCAGGTCACTCTGGTTTACACCTTTGACCTTTTTCACTCTCAAAAGTGTCCTGATTTAAATTCTATTAGTTCATTTTTCTGCTGCTAAAATGAAACATTGAGACTGGGCAATATATTGAGAAACTAGATTCTTTCTCACAGTTTTGGAGACTGGCAAGTCCAAAGTCAAGGTGCCTGCATCTGGCCAGGGTCTTTATGCATGTCATTTCATGGGGAAGGCAGGTCAAGTGAGCATGTGAGAGAGCCAAACTTACCCTTCAATAAATAATTGTATTTACATTTATAAATTTGTATAATTTTTATATAATATGAAATTTGTATTATAATATACACATTTTCTAGATAGATAGATTTACACCTTTTCATCAAAGAACTTATCAAAAGCCAGGTGCCTGTGGCTCATGCCTGTAATCCTAGCTACTCAGGAGGCAGAGATCAGGAGGATTCAAAGCCAGCCCAGGCAAATAGTTTGCAAGACCCTATCTCAAAAGAACCCAACACAAAAACAGGACTGGAGGAGTGGCTAAAGTGGTATTGCCCTCAGTCGTGTCCCAGTATTGCCAAAAAAAAAAAAAAAACTTATCAAGATAATGAACCCATTCCCTTATAATAGTGTTACTTGTTGGTTTGAGGTGTTGTGGGCTGATGTTGAGGGTCCTTGCCTTCACAGGCTAGAAACTGGCTCATGAGGCAGCTGACTGGCTTGTGAGCCAAAGCGGGTATATAGAGTAGGATTTATTAGAGAGAAAGGAAAGGCTGCAGCTAGAGCAGTGCAGTGGAGCCCAGAAACTGATAGCTCCCTGCTCAGGTGAAGGCTGGGGTTTTTATGGACGTTTTAACTCTGGATTAGGTGGGCTCTTTTCACTGGCCATGGATTCTCGGGCTTTCTTAGATGAACTGGTCTGTTTGCCCCTTATGGGGGAGGGGAAACAATCTTGAGAGCATTTTGCTCATCAGCCCTGTGGCAGATCTATCAGACCTGGTATCTCCTCTTCAGGGTGCAGAAATGCAGAGTTACGACTCCTTCTCAGGGTGCTGGAATCATAGTGCTCTCCATGGGGGATGGGATACTCACTCATCTGTCCTTTAGGTCTCCAGACCCAACAACAGTATTATTCCATTCATGTGGTTCTAGTTGCCTCTTAAAAGTTTTGCCTCTTAATACTGTTACAATGGCGATTAAATTTCAACATGAGTTTTGGAGGAGACCAAAATATAACCATAGCACAGGGTATATGGCCACCTAATCACAGGGAACTAGATAAATAATTGATGTTGTATGCATATCGTAGAATACCATGCAGCAGAAAAAAAATGAGGATGGCTCTCTATGCACTAATAGGGAAACACCTCCAAGACACATTGCTAAGTGAAAAGGAAAAAAGTCCCAAACAAAATAAAAAGCAAGGCACAGAACAATGTGTGTAGTGGGCTACTTTCTAGGTTAGAAGGAGGAACAGAATGTGGACTATGCCTGTTTGCATATGAATAAGCGGCTCTGGAAGGACCACAGAATGAGTGACAAGGGGACTTACCACTGTGTGTTCAGAAGGCCAAAAAGGACTGAGTGCATGGGGGCTTCTCGCTGTATACTTTTCCATATTCTGGCGGCTGAACTCAGGGCCTTGAGCTTGCTAGGCAAGCTCTCTACCACTTGAGTCACATTCTCCAGTCCTAAAAATAAAAATTTGAACCTATTTAAAGTTAAACTTTAACATGAAAAAAGTATGTAAATTGTCACAGAAACTTCTAGTTGCCAACACAATATTGATCATTCCCTTGTTTTTAGTAACAGAACCCTAGACTATCTTTCCCACCCTCCTTTGTGGCTCAGGGTAGCCATGGGACAAATGACATATAAGTGAAAGTGGTATCTGTGTCTCTAGGGAGAATTAAAACAGACGGGGTACCTGCTCTCTCTTTCTCTGTCCTGACACCTGGAATGCAGCTGGGATGACCAGAACTCTGGTGGCTATATCATTAACTGGAACTGGTGATGCTCCAAGGACGAGGTCTCCAAAAGGGAGGAGGCCTCAGCTTGTCCTTAGGTACCAAGTTCATGAAGTTTCACAAAAAAGAATTGTAGGACACATTGAGGAAGAGACCAAGAAAGTTTATTAGTAAAGCAAAGGAAAGATAGAAACAGTACCCAGCCCAGATATGGGTGCAGGTATATCTGATAACAGGTGCAACGAGCGCTCTAACACCAGGGGTAT
The DNA here is from genome assembly GCF_047511655.1 of Castor canadensis. Taxonomy (NCBI): domain Eukaryota; kingdom Metazoa; phylum Chordata; class Mammalia; order Rodentia; family Castoridae; genus Castor; species Castor canadensis. The sequence continues at coordinate 52,112,294 of NC_133396.1, read as the reverse complement.
TTATGGTGAAAAGGTGGGTTGGGGGTTTGGCTCAAATTTACCTTAGGAATGAGTGCTCCTCTTCGTTCTGATACCTGGTACATCTTTTTGTGGGTACACTGTCTCATGAGTTGGGCCCAGAGACTTCTAAGGATGCTCCTTTCAAACAGGTGTCCATCCTTGTGTGAGAATCAACTAAATTGGGTCTTTTCTGTCAAAGAGAGAGCTCAGCCAGTAGAGCATGAGACTCTTAATCTCAAGGTCTTGGGTTTGACTGCCCCCCCCCCCATGGAATATGTGTGTCATTGTGTGGATATTAGTTAAGTTCCCCAGTTGTCTATGTGCTCGGTGGCATGTCACCTGGCTATAAAGTTTCTGCTGTTAAGCAGAGAATTGTTTGTCATCAGATGTCCTAAAAGTCAAACTGCTGGTTTTAAGATAATCATTGTCCAAAAGTAATCTCTGCTTCCAGGTCCCCTTGACCCATGGGTTAATTATATACTTAGTGCTGCCATTTTGGATCAAACAGTCATTTCAGGCCTCAGTTTCCCCCAAATCCTAAAATTCCTGCCTTATGGGTCACTTCTTTGTCGAGTACACCAACCAAATTAAGTTTCATGTCTATGCTCTCCAATCATGTCTGCTCTTCCCTTATGCCCAACCCTAAACCTCAACCTTAGTCAATCATGAAGACTGTGAACCCAAGCTACATCTGTCAGAGCAAGGGGGCAGTCCTACGTTAGGGATAAAAACTGAGGCAGTTCTTCTGCCCGGTGTGCTTGCTTGCCTGACTCTGGTCAGAGGCACACCCTTCTGCAGAAGTAAATTTTGCCTTGCCAACCAGCTTTGGAGCACATGTCTGATTTATGATCACTGCAGTGTCCCAATATTTCTAACACTTGCAATCAGTATTTTTCTTTGTAGATGCTTTTTGCACCCAGAGGGGTCACGTTCCCAGGATAAGTGTCTTTCATTAAGACATCCTTACTTAGTTTTTTTTTTTTTCATTTTTCTTTTATTATTCATATGTGCATACAAGGCTTGGTTCATTTCTCCCCCCGCCCCCACCTGCTTACTTAGTTCTCTGAGCACACTAATTATTTTGAGGCAAGTGGGCAAGAACAAAGGTGAGAGAACTGCTCTTCTCCCCTCCCTTTTTTTTTCTTTTTAGTAAATGTTGCAGTTTTGAGGCTTAAAGCAAAGAAAGCAGTATTATATGTTTTTAATCGAGCATTAGTACAATGCTTACTTAGAAATTTCTGACTGCTGTTTCTCATGCCTCAATTTCCCTGATCTATCCTGCCTCAATATGAGATCATGAGGACAAATGACCCTCAGGGATGTCATTGATGAAAGGTTCCTGGATTCCTGATGAGTTTTTTGTTTTGTTTTGTTTTGTTTTTTGCAGTACTGGGGCTTGGACTCAGGGCCTACACCTTGAGCCACTCTACCAGCCCTTTCTTGTGATGGGTTTTTTTGAGATAGGGTCTCATGGACTATTTGCCTGGGCCTGGCTTCGAACCATGATCTTCCTGATCTCTGCCTCCCTGAGTAGCTAGGATTATAAGCGTGAGCCACTGGCACAAGACTCTCTGATGATTTTGTAAAGTCAAAATACCAGCTTTGAACTTTCACCTCTGGGCTTCTTTTGGTGGAAAATAAGTTTTTACATTGTTTACTGCCCTTGATGTTAGCCAAAAGGCCCAGAAGCATATAGTTTAAGAGACTATTTTCATGTATCATTCTTTTCCTCTTAATACTAATAAATACCTGTGCTCAGAAACTACTGAAGGCTTATTAATTTTGGTTATCCAGCTTTTGGGTGGTGCAAGATTTTTATTTTCTCGATACTTTTTGGCATTTTCTGTACTGAATATGTATTTTTTTAAATATTGTCACTTTTTTCCCCCTCACTTAACTCAGGAAACTACTGTCACTTTAAAACAGCATTTAGGGCTGGAGGAGTAGATCAAGTGGTAGAGCACCTGCCTAGCAAGCATGAAGCCCTGAGTTCAAACTCCAGTAGCAAAAAAAATTGTAAAATAGCATTTACACAGTGACAGAAAATGGATCTTCCAGTTTCTGGTTTGTGTTCTAAGAATTTCAGTTTCAAAGGACATGATGGTGATGACTACAGGTAACATCCCTCACAGGTACCTAGCCAGCCCCCTGCTGCAGTGGAGGAAAAGCCCACTGTTCTGTGGCTTTAAATTCTACGTGGGACCTGGGAGGTGCTTGGGCTGGATCTGGCTGAGATTTGCCGAGAGCAGGCCTCACTTGTTGCTCACTGCTCAGACACAGGTCTCCATTGTGTGCTGACTGCCCGAGGCCAGGCTGAGTCAGGCAGCCATCTTCCATGGCTAGAGGCCACAAACTTCATGAGCTTGTCCTGGCAGCCTCATCTGCATGGATCTTGGAAGCACACTTAGTTTCCCAGCCTGCCAGGGGGAGCATCTTCATAGAAAACTTCATGGTGACAGAGGCAGAGGGGACCCTGATGCACTGCATCCCTGAATTCAGCAACCAGAGGCTGCAACCTTATCACCACCCTTCCTCCCATCTCCCCAGCCTGGCTCCTCCATGCCTGGGATAAGCGTCTGCACCATGCTCTGATGTCCCTTTCTTTATTAAGTATGTGTAGGGGGAAAAGTCACCACTTTTATATTAAGCAATCTCTTATACATTATAAAAGGAATAGAGATCTTAACATTTTAAAACGTTTTAAAAACGTTTCAAAAGGAAAGACTTCCAAAAATATCTTAGAGCATACAAGTTCAAAGTGTACTTGGAGCCTCCTGGGGTTCCCTGGGGTTTGGTCAAGGGAAAACCCTGGCTTAAAGGATTTTAAGCTCATACTAATTGAAAACATCCCTGCTACTGTAATACACGTCTTTTAATTTTTCTTTCTTTCTTTTTTTTTTGGCAGTACTAGGATTTGAACTCAGGGCCTGGCATTGGCCAGGTAAGTACTCTATCGCTTGGGCCACACTCTTAGCTCTTTCGTTCTTTATTTTTTGGATAGGGTCCTGTTTTTGCTTAGCACACCCTCAGATCTTGATCCTTCTATCCTTGCCTCCCATGTGGCTGGGATGACACCCAGCTTGTTTACTGAGATAGGGTCTTGTTAACTTTTTCCTCCTGGGTGGTCTCGAACTCCAATTCTCCTAATCTCCCCCTTCTGAATAGCTGGGATTACAGATGTGACCCACCATGCCCAGTCCCATATCCAGTCTTACTTAGAATAATTCACCCACTGCCTTCAAGAACAAAGCTTTTATAAAATGCAGCTGCAGGAAGTGGGTCTTTTCCATCCTGTCCATCTGACTGCCCAGAACCTGATCCCACCCAGGGGGCCTCGCTTCTCTGGTCACACTGGACATCTCTACTACTGCACCTATTGGCCAACACTGACCTCAGGAGGCCCAACTCTTCCACTGTTCCTTCCCTCAGGCTTCCAGGCACCCATCACAGGATAAGTAGGTGGTGCCAAGACACAGCAGTGCACTGAAGAGACGGTCTCTGCCCTAGCGTGGTGTGAAACCCATGGTGATGCTTACAACTGGGTAGCTGTACACCTAACAGCAGTCCTAAAGAAAAGATGAAGGCTTTCTTTAGAAATGTTGAGAGATTACCTCAGGGGCACGATTAAGTGGGGGAAGGGGCGGCTTCCCGAAGTCTCATTTATTTATTTATATATTTTTAATTTATATTATTGTTGTGCTGGGGGTATGTTGCCTTAAGTCTTATTTACAGTCATCTCTAAATGTGAGTAGAAGTGGGCTGGCAGAAGGCAGGGAGGCAGAGATGACTGCCACCTGCAGTGGGGATTGGAGGGGCCCCTTTCAAGGTTTTAGAGGAAAAATGTGGGTCAAACAATCCAGTGTTGCAAACATGGCCTAGAATAGGCCACTGTGCATTTAGAACAAGACATGTCTAGTGAGATGCTATATGATGGCAGGGAGCCATTTTCTGTTACTATAATGAAATACTTGAAGCTAGGTACCTTATAAAGAAAAGAGGCTTGTTTAGCTCACAGTTCTGCAGACTAAAAGTCCAAACAGATGGAACTGGCTGTGGCAAGGAGCCCTCTATCTGTGTCACTTCATGATGGATGCTGTCATGATGGATGGTGCATGTACAAAGGAAGAGATTACATGGCAAGACATGCTTTCAATTAATTCATGGGCTCAAGTTAGGGGTTAACACTTTGCAGCAAAAGCAGTTTAAGTACCTGTCACAATAGCATTTCCCTAAGGAGAATTATGCTCTCCAGTGTGTATTTCCTTCTCCACACCTATCAGGTGGCTGATAGGGGAGTGTGGCATGGTGGTCAGCAGTGCAGGCTTTGGTGCCAGATGGCTTTGCTTTTCTTAGTTTTCTTGAGGCTAAGTCACCATAGGCAAACTATTTAGCCTTCCTGTGCCTCAGTTTCCTCATCTATAAGATGGCCTTGTATGTACCCCATTCACTGCTGTCTCAAGTCCTTCTGATGAGAGATTTGCTCAGTCCCCTGGTGCTGGCTGTGGTACCCACCAAAGTTGGCTCATTTCGACATCAGCATACAATCAGCCTGCCTGCCACTGCCTTTGCTCTAGTCTGCAAGAAGTGGGGCTTTTTCTTGAGCAGGGAGGCCATAATCCCCTCCACCACAGCTTCAGGGTCAGGGACAGGCACTTGGCCCAGGGCAGTTGGCAACCATTGGTGGGTTATTGACTTGAAAAGGGTCTGCTATAGGAAACAGTGCTCACACAGGCAGACCAGGAGGCCTACTGGCCGATCTGATTCTTGAACTTATGTGATTTATCACCTTGACTGGGCCAAGAGATGCCCAGATGGTGGTTAAAATATTACAGTATTTATAAGTGTGCCTGCAGCATGTTTGCAGAAGAGATTAGCACTGGAGTTCGTGAACTGGGAAAGTTGATAGCCTTTCCCAGTGTGGCTGGGCATCGCCCAGCCTGTGAGGACTAGAATAGGACCAAGAGGCAGACAAAGGAAGACTGAATTCTCTCTCTTCCTGATGGGCTCAGCTGCAACACCCATCCCCTGCCCTTGCTGCCCCTGGTTCTCAGGCCTTCAGATGTGAACTAGAATCTCACCCTGATCTGTGGCTGGCAGGTCTTCCTGGGTCTCCAGTTTGCAGGTGGCAGGTTGTGGGACTCCCAGCTTCCACAGTCATGCGAGCCAAATCCTTATAGCAAATCTCATTTCCTGTCTGTCTCTTGTTGGTTCTGTGTTTTGGAGAACCCTAACTGACATAATTTGGTGATTTTAAGTAGAAAATACAGAAAGGTTCTGTGAACTTCTAAGATCCATGAGGCATCCCCCCTGTATCAAGGAAGCCTCCAATATAGGTCCATCAGACCTGGTTCTGTCAGGTGTCTCTGGAGCAAGTGAGAGGCAGGGTACCCTGACTGCAAGTCAATATTTCTCCTAAGGGTCACCTCTCCACCTCTGTCTGAGGTGGAGAGCATTCCTGAATGGAATGCTGGTCCTGAACGCTAATTATTACCCTAATGAAGAGAAGACAAAGATCAGAGAACTATGCCAGATAATGGAAACAAATTAAGGTGGGATTTGAACTCATGGCCTTATGTCTGCTAGGTTGGTGCCCTATTGCTAGAGTCCTGACCCAAAAATTAGGACTAGGACTGTATCCAGTAGCCTACCTTTCCAAAACAACTAGATGGGACAGCTTTAGGTTGACCAGGATGTCTAAGAGCAATAGCTGCTACTGCCCTGTTAGTGAAAGAAGCAATGAAGACGGCCCTGGGCCAACAGCTAGAAGTTCTAGTTCCCCACCAAGTCGAGCCACCTTAGAATTAAAAAGTCACTTGGGGATGTCTGGGGAAAGATTGACTAAATATCAAGCTATCCTTTTAGAATTCCCAAAACCGACCATAAAGACTTGTATTGTCTTAAATCCTGCATCTTTGCTACCTTCTGAACTAGTGACTGAGCACACTTGTGAGCAGGTGATTACACAGACTTATGCCAGCAGGCTGGACCTGGCAGATCAGCCACTCCTTGAACCTGAGGCTGAATGGTTTACTGATGGAAGTAGTTTTGTGCTAAATGGAGAAAGAAAGGCAGCGTATGCAGCGGTGAGTCATGAGGAAACCACTGAGGCATGGTCACTGCCAAGTGGGACTTCTGCCCAAGAGATTGAACTAACAGTTTTAACTAGAGCTCTGACTCCGGGGGAGGGAAAAATCTACACTGATTCCAAATATTCCTTCTTGGTATTACATGCTCACGCAGCTGTATGGAAAGAAAGAGGACTCCTCTCTCTCCAGGAGGCAATCCCCCATTAAACATGGGAAGGAAATCCTCCAATTATTAGAAGCTATCCACCTACCAAAGGAAGTGGCAGTGATCCACTGCTGGGGACATCAAAGAGATCTAACTCTGGTGTCACAGGGGAACAACTGGGCAGACCAAAAAGTTTAAACAAGCATCTCTGCAGTCTCTAGATACCTCACCAGCCTCCAGCCTGGCCCTTTTTCCCCTACAGGAGACTAAATATCTCCTCACTCCTGGTGAGGAAAAAGAGGCTGCCTGAGGGGAGGACATAAACAGGGAGCTTGATGATGTATGGATAGTAAACAACCCAATGGAAATTAATAAAGTCTACATATGACACTTTCCACTTGGGCCAAGATGCAACCTAGGGGCTGATAAGCAGACTATTTGTGGGAACTGGAATAAGATCTACAGTAAAACAGGTTTATCACGGCTGCTCCTTGTGTTCCTGTAACAATCTGGGTGCTAAGCTTCCCCCCAATGGTAGATTCAATCCAAAGGTGAGGCTCTTACCCTGAGAGGACTGGCAGATAGATTTCACTGAAATGCCACTCTGCCAAGGTTACATATATTTGCTAGTTTTTATAGATACCTTCCCAGGGAGGATTGAGGCTTTCCCCACCTGGACAGAAAGGGCCTCCAACGTGGCAAAGGCCCTTCTAAAGGAAATTATTCTTAGGTTTGGCCTGCTTTAAACACTCCAGAGTCATAATACACCAACTTTTACAGGTTACCCAGGGAGTTGCCCAGGCCTTGGGAATTAAATACCATTTACATTCAACTTGGAGACCTCAGTCTTCCAGTAAAGTGGAAAGAGCCAATTAAACAATTAAACCTTGGGTAAACTTTGCCAAGACACCTCTGGAAACGGATCCAGCTTTTGACTACTGCCTTACTGAGACCTAGAAATGCTCCAAGGGCTAAGGTCCATCTTAGCCCTTCTGTAATGCTCTATGCGAGGCTATTTCTTTTCTTTTTTTTTTTTCCCTTTTATTATTCATATGTGCATACAAGGCTTGGGTCATTTCTCCCCCCTGACCCCACCCCCTCTCTTACCACCCACTCCACCCCCTCCCTCTCCCCCCCCAACCCCTCAATACCCAGAAGAAACTATTTTGCCCTTATTTCTAATTTTGTTGCAGAGAGAGTATAAGCAATAATAGGAAGGAACAAGGGTTTTTGCTGGTTGAGATAAGGATAGCTATACAGGGAGTTGACTCACATTGATTTCCTGTGCGTGTGTGTTACCTTCTAGGTTAATTCTTCTTGATCTAAACTTTTCTCTAGTTCCTGGTCCCCTTTTCCTATTGGAGTCCATTTCTTTCAAATGACTTAGTGAAAGACTCTGAAACTGATAGTCTTTTAAAATATGTAATGGATCTAGGGACATTTCAACAAGTAATCCAAAAGCTGGGAAACTAGGTCTTAACTACCCCAACAAAAGGGGAAAATTCCAAATAGAACAGGGAGAACAAGTGATTAAGTCCTGAAAGGAAGGAGCCCCCACTGACCAACTTCACCCAAATGGAGGGCCCTTATCCAGTGATCTTGGCCATTCCCATGGCTGTCACAGTACAGGAAATGGATCATTGGATTCACCTTTCTAGGGTAAAATGTGCAACGGAGGAATCTACTTCCAACCAAGCACAGCCTGGGGTCACTTGATCCTGTGAGCCAATACAAGACCTAAAGCTCTTCTGGAGGAACCAAAAGACTTCGGCTTAAATGACAAGTAAGAACTTCAATATGGGTTATTCGCTATGCTTCTACCTCTCCCAACCCCATTCCCAAATACCACCACTCTGCCTACCGCAGAGCTTGGGACATCTCCTTTGGGCAATTTGCCTTATTTTCCTCCTGGGACTGATCTGGCTTTGGGTCAGCTCCTAGAGGATTTGTCAAATCATACCCATTTCCTAACTACCCCAAATTTCATACCTGAACTTCTAATTAAGACTACCGAGATCATATTGGCCAAAAGCTTATCAAAATGGACAAATGAGAGCAACGGATTCGTCGATATGCTTTCCATAGAACTTACTTTCTGCCAGGAACCACAGGGAGTGTTTGCTTCATGTGAAACTAGTTTCTCTCAATGTTTACACCCTACATGGACTGACACATGTGCTGTGGAATGCTCAGCTCCTAATAAGGATATTGCCCTAAATCATGTCTCTCACTGCCCCAATCACAATGGCAACCCAAACCAAGAGGGCCATTCGACCTACCTCCCTTTTAATTGACACAAAAATAACCACAGAGACAGTTACCAGAAAAACAGTTACCAGAAAGAGAGGGTCTAATTGACCCTCTCTTATATTACCAAAAATTATTTATAGACAAAAATTATTTATAATCAAAAAAATTAACAAAATTATTTTGTTAATTTTAATTATTTTGTTAATTTTTCAAAATTATTTATAATCAAAAAAATTAACAAAAACCGTAAGCATACCTCAAAGTTGAAGAGACTTTCTGACAGTTGTCACTTTTCAAAATAAAATAGAATTAAATCTTCTGACAACTAAGAAACTTCCCAATCTGGCAACAATAGGATTCCTGGAAAACATGGAATAAGACCCCCTAGACAGTGCACCTGGCAGGGCCCCTTCCAATTCTCCTGCCAGTATTCACCTTTGGGATGTGCCTCTTAGACTTGAGGATAAGATTTATCTTCTCCAGAATAAAGGCCTCTAGGATCCAAGTCGTGATGCAACAGGACCGACAACTTCCAGAAGTGGACGAGATGCTCATGAGCAAGCTTGATGGGGTCGGACAGAGATTCAGACAACAGATGTCATTGATCAAGATGCCCAGGGACAGCGATAGGAAAGGGACAATACTCCTGATAGGCAGGGTCTGCAGCCCCTTGTCAGCTTGAAGCAGATACCAAAGACAGACCGCCCCTCTTCAGCAACCCAAAAAAGAATTTTTGAAATATTGTCTCTCAGGAGGAAATTGAAGCAGGTTAAGGTTGGGGGAAAGTTTGGGACTCCTCCCCCTAGCCCACAGGTCAGAGGAGCCAGGTAATGACATATTCTCTCCCCACTTCTAAGTTCGAGGTGGTATAAAAACAACCTAGTGAAAGAACATGGCCTCTTTTATTATTCTTCTCACACCTCAGTGGCTCCTTACATCTGGCAGAGCTGGTGCTTCCCCTTCCCTTAATAAAAGTTTTGTACCTTACCACACCCACATGTCCGCCCGGATTCTTCCACACTAGAGTGCAAGAACCGAGGTCTTCTGGAAATACCATTTGCCATTAATAGTTCTACTGATTATTATTATTTTTAATTGTTTTATTATTCATATGTGCATACAAGGCTTGGGTCATTTCTCCCCCCTGCCCCCACCCCCGCCCTTACCACCCACTCCACCCCTTCCCTCTCCCCCCCCTCAATACCCAGCAGAAACTATTTTGCCCTTCTCTCTAATTTTGTTGAAGAGAGAGTATAAGCAATAATAGGAAGGAACAAGGGGTTTTGCTGGTTGAGATAAGGATAGCTATACAGGGCATTGACTCACATTGATTTCCTGTGCGTGTGTGTTACCTTCTAGCTTAATTCTTTTTGATCTCACCTTTTCTCTAGTTCCTGATCCCCTTTTCCTATTGGCCTCAGTTGCTTTTAAGGTATCTGCTTTAGTTTCTCTGCGTTAAGGGCAACAAATGCTAGCTAGTTTTTTAGGTGTCTTACCTATCCTCACACCTCCCTTGTGTGCTCTCGCTTTTATCATGTGCTCAAAGTCCAATCCCATTGTTGTGTTTGCCCTTGATCTAATGTCCACATATGAGAGAGAACATACGATTTTTTGTCTTTTGGGCCAGGCTAACCTCACTCAGAATGATGTTCTCCAATTCCATCCATTTACCAGCGAATGATAACATTTCGTTCTTCTTCATGGCTGCATAAAATTCCATTGTGTATAGATACCACATTTTCTTAATCCATTCGTCAGTGGTGGGGCATCTTGGCTGTTTCCATAACTTGGCTATTGTGAATAGTGCCGCAATAAACATGGGTGTGCAGGTGCCTCTGGAGTAACCTGTGTCACTGTCTTTTGGGTATATCCCCAAGAGTGGTATGGCTGAATCAAATGGTAGATCAATGTCTAGCTTTTTAAGTAGCCTCCAAATTTTTTTCCAGAGTGGTTGTACTAGTTTACATTCCCACCAGCAGTGTAAGAGGGTTCCTTTTTCCCCACATCCTCGCCAACACCTGTTGTTGGTGGTGTTGCTAATAATGGCTATTCTAACAGGGGTGAGGTGGAATCTTAGTGTGGTTTTAATTTGCATTTCCTTTATTGCTAGAGATGGTGAGCATTTTTCATGTGTTTTTTGGCCATTTGAATTTCTTCTTTTGAGAAATTTCTGTTTAGTTCACTTGCCCATTTCTTTATTGGTTCATTAGTTTTGGGAGAATTTAGTTTTTTAAGTTCCCTATATATTCTGGTTATCAGTCCTTTTGTCTGATGTGTAGCTGGCAAATATTTTCTCCCACTCTGTGGGTGTTCTCTTCAGTTTAGAGACCATTTCTTTTGAAGAACAGAAGCTTTTTAGCTTTATGAGGTCCCATTTATCTATGCTATCTCTTAGTTGCTGTGCTGCTGGGGTTTCGTTGAGAAAGTTCTTGCCTATACCTACTAACTCCAGAGTATTTACTACTCTTTCCTGTATCAACTTTAGAGTTTGTGGTCTGATATTAAGATCCTTGATTCATTTTGAATTAATCTTGGTATAGGGTGAAAAACATGGATCTAGTTTCAGTTTTTTGCAGACTGCTAACCAGTTTTCCCAGCAGTTTTTGTTGAAGAGGCTGCTATTTCTCCATCGTATATTTTTAGCTCCTTTGTCAAAGACAAGTTGGTTATAGTTGTGTGGCTTCATATCTGGGTCCTCTATTCTGTTCCACTGGTCTTCATGTCTGTTTTTGTGCCAGTACCATGCTGTTTTTATTGTTATTGCTTTGTAATATAGTTTGAAGTCAGGTATCGTGATACCTCCTGCATTGTTCTTTTGACTGAGTATTGCCTTGGCTATTCGTGGCCTCTTGTGTGTCCATATAAATTTCACGGTTGATTTTTTGATCTCTTTAATGAATGTCATTGGAATTTTGATGGGAATTGCATTAAACATGTAGATTACTTTTGGGAGTATCGACATTTTTACTATGTTGATTCTACCAATCCATGAGCATGAGAGATCTCTCCACTTTCTGTAGTCTTCCTCAATCTCTTTCTTCAGAAGTGTATAGTTTTCCTTGTAGAGGTCTTTCACATCTTTTGTTAGGTTTACATCTAGGTATTTGATTTTTTTTTTGAGGCTATTGTAAATGGAATTGTTTTCATATATTCTTTCTCAGTTTGCTCATTATTACTGTATAGAAATGCTAATGATTTTTGTATGTTGATTTTATATCCTGCTACCTTGCTGTAGTTATTGATGATGTCTAGCAGCTTCTGAGTTGAGTTTTTTGGGTCTTTAAGGTATAGGATCATGTCGTCTGCAAATAGGGATATTTTGACAGTTTCTTTACCTATTTGTATTCCTTTTATTCCTTCTTCTTGCCTAATTGCTCTGGCTAGGAATTCCAGTACTATGTTGAATAGGAGTGGAGACAGTGGGCATCCTTGTCTGGTTCCTGATTTTAGAGGGAATGGTTTCAGTTTTTCTCTGTTAAGTATAATGCTGGCTGTAGGTTTGTCATATATAGCTTTTATAATGTTGAGGTACTTTCCTTCTATTCCTAGTTTTCTTAGAGCTTTTATCATGAAATGGTGTTGGATCTTATCAAAGGCTTTTTCTGCATCTATTGAGATGATCAAGTGGTTTTTGTCTTTGTTTCTATTAATGTGGTTTATCACGTTTATTGATTTTCGTATGTTGAACCACCCCTGCATTCCTGGGATGAAGCCTACTTGGTCATGGTGAATAATCTTTTTGATGTGTTGTTGAATTCGGTTCGCCATTATTTTATTGAGGATTTTTGCATCAATGTTCATTAAGGAGATTGCCCTATAGTTCTCCTTTTTGGAGGTGTCTTTGCCTGGTTTTGGGATAAGTGTAATACTGGCTTCATAAAATGTGTTTGGCAGTTTTCCTTCCCTTTCTATTTTGTGGAACAATTTAAGGAGGGTTGGTGTCAGTTCTTCTTTAAAGGTCTGATAGAATTCTGCAGAGAATCCATCAGGTCCTAGACTTTTCTTTTTTGGGGAGACTCTTGATTGCTGCTTCAATTTCATTTTGTGTTATAGATCTATTCAGCTGATTAATTTCCTCTTGGTTCAGTTTTGGATGATCATATGTATCTAGAAATCTGTCCATTTCTTTAAGATTTTCAAATTTATTTGAATATAGGTTCTCGAAGTAGTCTCTGATGATTTCCTGGACTTCCATGGTGTTTATTGTTATCTCCCCTTTTGCATTCCTGATTCTACTAATTTAGGTTTTTTCTCTCCTCATTTTAGTCAGGTTTGCCAGGGGTCTATTGAGCTTGTTTATTTTTTCCAAGAACCAACTTTTTGTTTCATTAATTCTTTGTATGTTTTTTTTGGTTTCTATTTCGTTGATTTCAGCTCTTATTTTTATTATTTCTGTTCTTCTATTTGATTTGGGATTTGCTTGTTCTTGTTTTTCTAGGAGTTTGAGATGTATCATTAGGTCATTGATTTGGGATCTTTCAGTCTTTTTAATATATGCACTCATGGCTATAAACTTTCCTCTCAGGACTGCCTTAGCTGTGTCCCATAGGTTCTGGTAGGTTGTGTTTTCATTTTCATTGACTTCCAGGAACTTCTTAATTTCCTCTTTTATTGCATCGATGATCCATTATTCATTGAGTAATGAGTTATTTAGTTTCCAGCTGTTTGCATGCTTTTTGTCTTTACTTTTGTTGTTGAGTTCTACTTTTACTGCATTGTGATCAGATAGTATGCACGGTATAATTTCTATTTTCTTATATTTGCTGAGACTTGCTTTGTGCCTAGGATATGATCTATTTTGGAGACAGTTCCATGGGCTGCTGAGAAGAATGTATATTGTGTAGAAGTTGGATGAAATGTTCTGTAGACATCTACTAGGTCCATTTGATCTATTGCATATTTTAGATCTAGGATTTCTTTATTGATTTTTTTGTTTGGATGACCTATCTATTAATGATAATGGGGTGTTAAAGTCTCCCACAACCACTGTGTTGGCGTTTATATATGCTTTTAGGTCTTTCAGGGTATGTTTGATGAACTTGGGTGTGTTGACATTGGGTGCATACAGGTTGATGATTATTATTTCCTTTTGGTCTATTTCCCCTTTTATTAGTATGGAATGTCCTTCTTTATCTCGTTTGATCAATGTAGGTTTGAAGTCTACTTGTCAGAGATAAGTATTGCTACTCCTGCCTGTTTTCGGGGGCCATTGGCTTGGTAAATCTTCTTCCAGCCTTTCATCCTAAGCCTATGCTTATTTCTGTTGGTGAGATGAGTCTCCTGTAAGCAACAAATTGTTGGATCTTCCCTTTTAATCCATTTCGTCAAGCGGTGCCTTTTGATGGGTGAATTAAGTCCGTTAACATTAAGTGTTAGTACTGATAGGTATGTGGTGATTCCTGTCATTTAGTTGTCTTAGTTGTTTGAAGGTTTGATTGTGTGTACCTAAGTTGAAGTTACTCTCTACTGTCTTGCTTTTCTTTTTCCTGTGGTTTGGTGCTGCCTCTACTGATTATTAATGGGAAGAGAAAGACAGAAAAGATGACTGCAGTGAACAGAATAATGATCCTAGTTCTTGGAATGAATGTTACCTCACATGGCAGAAGAGACTCTTCCTAGCTTGAGATAGGAAGTATTACCTGCAGAATCCAGATGGGCCATTAAAACTAAAGAGCTTTTCCTGCTGTAGAGAACCACAGAGAGATGTGTCCATGGAAAAATGGTGAGATTCTTCTAGATTATTAAAAATAATAAAAGATAAAAATAAAAGATTTGGCCTGGAAATCTTGCCAAAAAGATCCATTAGAAGATGGAGGAAAGGGTCATGAGCTAAATAACCCAAAAACTGGAAAAGGCAAGAAAGCAAAGTCTCTCCTAGAGCCTCCAGAAAGGAATGCTGACACTCATTTGAATCCAGTATGCTAGTCAGCTTACTGTTGCTGTAACAAAATACCTAAGATAAATAAACTTAAAAGGAGGAAAGGTTTACGTTGGCTCATGGTTTCAGAGGCTTCAGTCCATGTTATCATGTCACTTGGCCCTATTGTGGAGGCTCAGTACTTCATGGCAGGAGTGCACAGTGGAGGAGTTCTGTCCACTCATGGTGACTTGGGAACAAAGAGAGAAACAGGAAGAGACTGGGGTCTCAATAGTCCCTCAAGAGCACATCCCCCCAATGACCTAACTTCCTCCCTTGAGGTCCCACCTTCTAGTAGCACCACAGATGTGTGACCACATGGACTTTTGGGGGCACTTGTCCAAACCATAGCGCACAGAGTCTTGTGTTGGATTTCTAACTCCAGAGAGTGATGACATGCTTGAAAATAACGGATTTGTGTCATTTGGAGAGTCTGCGGTAACTAGCACAACAGCAAGAAGAGATCAATTCAAGGCTTACAATGTAGTGTTGTGATGTTGGGGAGCAATGGAGGAGATGCTTGATCCCAGTATATGGTGGGAGGCACAAAGTATTTCCTTGGGCCTCCAAAGACCTGAATTTGAGGAGAGTTGCCTCTCTCTAAGGAGTGAGGATCTGGAGTTGGGGTGGCAGTTGTAACCCCTCCCTTGTCAAAGTCATCCTGGACAAGACTTTTTTTCTTTTGGTAGTACTGGGGTTTGAACTCAGGGCCTACACCTTGATCCACTCAACCCTTTCTTGTGATGGGTATTTTTGAGACAGGGTCTCACAAACTATTTGCCAGGGCTGGCTTTGAACTCCTGATCTTTGCCTCCTGAGTAGCTAGGATTACAGGTGTGAGCCACTGGTGCCCAGCCTGGACAACTCTTAAAGAAGGTGCATCATAAACATCTACAAATTCTCCCTCACAAGGGCCTAACACAGCCAGGTTCCCCTCTAGGGACTGGCTGAGCAGTAGGTAGAGTTGGTTTGTAGGTGGGGCCATGTTGAACCCCAAACAAATAAACAGAGTTTTGAAACCTGACACCACACTTAGTGTCCTGAGACATTCACACACTGAGGAACCAAGGAACTGAGCCTGCCCAGGGGAACATGTTCTGCCTCATGTTTACTCTGGGGTACGTGACACATCCTTCTCTTTAAAAATGATTTTATTTATTTAAGTTGTATTATTTATTCAGGGCTGCACTTGCTAGGCAAGCACTCTACCACTTGAGCCACACTCCCAGCCATTTCTGCTTTAGTTACTTTTTGGACAGTGCCTTGACTTTTTGCCCAGGTGAGCTTCAGAACTCAATCTTCCTACTTATACCTCCCAAGAAGCTGGGATTACAGATGTGAACCACCATGTCATGCCTAGCTTGTTTGTTGAGATGGGGGGGTCTCATTAACTTTTTGCCTGGGCTGGACTTGAACTGTATCCTCCTGATCTCCACCTCCCAAGTAGCTGGAATTACAGGAATTTTTTGAAAAAATTTTTATTTCCTGCCCCCCCCCAAACAGAAACAGCCAAATTTGTGGGAGTTACAGATGTGAGTTTGAAATACACCAGGACTAAATATGACTCATCTTCCTTGTTGCCAAGAGCTGCATATCCCTCTCTGGCCATTGGGACTGCCCAGTGATGTTCTCTGATTCCGGGAAGACCTGGTGCTCTGCTGCGGTGCTGCCCTCAGACTTTGCTTGACTCAGGACAAGTCTCCTTCTCCATCCAGACAGTTTCCTAGAGTGGGACTCTGCAGATGGTGTCCCAGCCTCCTGAGGTCACGTGGCAGGAAGACAGCTGTGGCTAACCTTTCCCATGTCCCACTTTCTGCTCGATCTCATTCTTCTGATATGAGAGTAAGGATATGCTTGAAGGAGAGATATAAATAACAGCCCAGATGGTCAAGTGGGCAGGGCGATGGGGCCTCTTGGCCAACCCTGGAAGATGTCCTGGACGAATCTTTTTATGAGGATTTTCCATAATCTAGAAAATTCTCACTGAAGTTTTGGCAGGTTAGTTTAAAAATGAATGCAGTCACAGGGTCTGGAAGGCTGTGAGATTCTTCTTGGAACGTTTTGTCATTTCATTCATGACAGCAGCAGAGCAAAAAGGAAAGACGATGAAGGCCTTGGTGAGGTCAGATTTCCCAGTTTCTCCCCAGGGTCTTTCTTGCTTACCATCAAGCTGGAAAATACTGGAAATGATTGCTCACAAGACAGACTGCAGTTCAGTGACCAATTCCAAGTCAGAGGGGGAGTAAGCAGCGGCTGGATGTTTCTACCAATTAATCAAAAATTATTTGTATATCAAGTATTGCCCCTTAGGTTTAGGTACTGTAAGCAAAGAAATATGCAGCTCCGCCCTTGAGGAAGGAGCTGAGTGAAGTGTAACTCAGCTGCCCAAGAGCTCCAGCCCTTCTCACTTAGCGAAGAGGAAGTGGCTGTGGGGCAATTGGGTTACAAGGTGGGCTGATCCCCATGGGAGCAGAAACCAACGCCCACTGTGAAACAGCAGACGCCACAGGGGCACTCTGTGCACCATTCCCAATGGGAGCCTCTGATCTGAGGCTTTGTTTCATGCGACCACTTCCTGGGCCACTTCCCTTCCATTGCTGCTCTGGTTTTAATGTGGGTCCCAAAAGTTTCATGTGTTAGAAACGTGATCTCCTAAGTAATCTGTTAGGGGGTGTTTGGAGGTGGGGCCTTTGGGATGTAATTAGGACTAGATGAAGTTGTGAGAGTGGGCTCCATGATGGCCTTAGTGGTTTTATAAGAGGAGGAAGTGAGACCTGAGCCAGCATGCTCTCTTTGTTGCCATGGGATGCCCTCCGCTATGTTGTAACACAGCATGAAGCCCTCGCCACAAGCCAGAGTCAAGCTCTTGGACTTCTCACCCTCAGAACCAGGAGCTAACTAAACCTCTATTCTTTACAAATTACTCAGTCTGTGGTATTTTGTCATAGCAACATAAGTGGACTAAGACCATTGTATGAGAATTTTGGTTCAGAGAGGCTAAGGAAGATGATCTGGGCGTCAGAGCTCCCAGATGGCCACTTTAACCCAAGGTACCCTACCTTTAGAGCATATGTGCTTAGACACCCCAGCCACAAAATGTCCACAGGTGATGCTTCATGCATGTACATGGCCAGGCCCACAGGACAGGGACTTCCCTGATGGGCCCCAAGCAACGGCACACATAGAGATCATTCACCAAGCTGTACCAGCCACTCAAAAATGCCCACTTGTGCTGTGTGTGAGCCAGCGGAAGTGAACACACTGTGTGCCCAAGCTGAGTAGTCAAAGATGGTGCAGGTGATTGGATGGTGAGCAAACAAAACATGGTATTTCCTGCACACAGATTTTCCTGTCACCTCCAGCCTAAAGTAAGCAGTGGCCGCCGAGCTGGCTCAATAAACCATTATCAGGGACTGAACTAGTCTGAGAAGGAAGCCCAGGAGAGAAAGGCCAGGACAGCGGTGCTTTTCTGGGAGGAGGAAGTAAGGATGCTAAGGTGGGAAGCCTCCTCTCTTTTCTTGTGGACCTGACACTAGATCGTGAATGGTGCCTTCCAGGTGATGCTTAAAAAGCCACTCACTACCTGCTCAATCGGTAGGCAGTGTTGTAGTGTCAGAAGCACTGGCATTCCCTGTTAGTTACAATTTTTATGAATTTTGCCTCCTCAATCTTGCCCAGACTTCCTCTTGTTTAATACCTCCCGTGTGTGGTTCCAGGGTCTTAGTTGCTCTTTGTCACGTGTTTAACACTGCATGTCTTAGGCACATCTGCACAGCTTGGCAGCATCCAGGCAGGGCCCTGAAGGATGATCTTCACAACAGCTTCTGGCCACGGCAAGACAGCTGCAGACAGAGGAGGCAGAGTTGCTGTCAGGACGCCTCTGGCAACGCCTGCAAGAGCAGTTGCAGTGGGGACAGAAATGTGATGAGGAGTATGTGTGTGCTGGTTTGAAAGCAGACTCAATATAAGTTTGGTACTCTGAAAAAACAATGATAAATGTCACTGGGGAAAAAAATCAAAATGAGACAAAGACAAAATATATTTATTAGAAATATTACACAGAGATACATCGTACACTTTCATGTTAATAGGTAAATTACATCTGTGTTGGCATGGCATGTACTGACAGTGCTTGGTACCATCTAGTGTGCTCCTTATAGAAATGGGGCCTTAGGTGTATCAGCTGTAGTTAAAACCAGTGAGCCACTCAGGATGCTCCAATTCAGCAAAAGTCCAATGCTGTTGGAGATGGAAACACCCGGTGAACATGGTAAATGTAGGTATTAGAAACACTTCTTAAAAAGGCTGCAGGGGTCCCTCACTGCACGCCATTGGTGGGGCATCTCAACTGTGGAATGGTGAGAGCTGCTAGACTAGCAGGTGATTTGTCTCTAAGGGCCCAGTCCTCATCTCCACAGACCAGCGACATGCCTGGGGGAGGAGGGGGACCTGGCAGGTACTTGTGAGAAGCAGGGAAGAGACCACAGCAGACATTCATCATTGCTAGATGGTTAATCACATTGGGACATGTTTTTCTTTTTTGAGCTGGTGTCTCACTGTGTTGCCTAGGTTGATCTCAAACTCCTGGGCTCAAAAGATCCTCCTGCCTCAGCCTCCAGAATAGCTGAGATTGCAGGTGTGCACCACCATACCTGGCAGGACATGTCTTTTTGTCTTCCACCCATGGCTTCTACTTTGGATGGCTTCTACAAAAGCTGCAAACAATTGAATAAAGAATGAAAACAAAAGACTACCACTCTTTTTGAAATGAGAAGGGACAAAGAAAGTTCCCTGGAATGCTATTCCTGGGGTAGGGACCTCTGCCATCTGAGATCCGTGTCAGCAAAGACACAATCCATGAAGTGGTTCACGTGTGGAGAACCAGACTTCTCTTTAGTCTTTGCTTCTTGGAGTCTTGGATTTTGCAGCTGTGTATACAAAAATTATGCATTTAAAAAATGGATGTGTAGAACCACCAAACAATTTTCACTGAGTACTGGCTGAGGGGAGATGGGAAGACACATGGTTACTGAGGCCTCTGAAAGCCTCAGGTTAGACAGCTGGGAACGATGGTTTGCTGAGTAAAAGTCAAGGCAATATAAGATGCTACCATATTTTCTCTGCATTCCTTTTTGTACTCTGGGGCTCTCTCCAGCCTCTGCACCGCCACACCCAGCTGGCTGGTACTGTGCCTTGGGGAACTGGTAGTGCCGGAGCTTGCCCTTCACCCTACCACCATCAGTTGTGCCTGATGTCACTTGTTTCTATGGACAAGACACACCACTCCTCTTCTGTGCCCCCTGGCAGGATACAGACAAAAATGGATGTGGGCTCCCACTGGAGAAAGGTTGGTGCCTCTCCAGCATGGACGAGGGGAAATGTGGCATGTCTGGAGTCCTGCACAGGCACTGCTTTGCCCACAGTTACTTCTTCATCTTCACATGTCATCACTGAAAGCAGAGTGGCAATCAGGCTAAACACTCCTCAAATCTCAAGATCTCAACTGCCTCTCCTACAACTCCCCAGGGTAAGCTCAGCTGAAGCACAACCACCCACAGCTCCACCCTGAGACCCAGAACTGTGCTTCTCTCCCCTTGGATGGTCACAAAGCAGAGGCTTGGAGACAAAGAAGAAGCATCAAGATGGCAACAAGGCAGGTGCAGGAGGCGACACAGTGATACATTCATTAGGAAGGAGCAACTCTGTCTTGCTGAACCTCAGCTTCCATTTGCACACAAGGGGCCAGTGATGCAGTTGATACTGGTCCCCAAACACAGGCTGAACTGGAGGAGGGTGAAGGAGGGTGCTCTAGAAAGGCACTCTCTCTCCTCTGTGTGGCTGTGAAGTGGAGTGTGGGAGAACTCTGAAAAGATATAGAATGTGTCTCTGCTCCCATTCCAGATATCTGACTTGCCTGATCTGAGCAGATTTCTGGAAGCTCCCCAGGGAACCTGGATTCAAAGCCACAGTTGAGAACCACAGATAGGGCTGACAGGTGGAGGCTGCACCCACACTAAGTGCGGCAGTTTGAGAATCAGGGCCACCTGGTTGTCAGGACTCAGCTGCCACCTAAGCAAAGGGCTGGCCTGGAGGAAGAGACAGAGTCCAGGACCCACAGCCTCTGGGATGGGGCTCTGAATGACTGGTTCAGCTGAGCAGTCAGGGGGCACCAATCCAGAGATATTTGGCACATAAGACAGCAAGTAACCAGCGCTTACAAATTTATCTCAATTGGCACCCTCATTTGCTATGGAACACTCACTGATTTGCCCAAGGAGCCCCAAGGGTCACCAAGAGACCCTGGACTGAGCTCTTGGGAAGGCCCTGTGCTACTCAGGGTGACCAGTGGAACATCAGGAGACTATCTCTCTCTTGTTCAGTGATGAACGGAGCCATCATCACCTCCTCCCAACAGCTCTTTTGCCTGGCAAATGTCAAAGGCCTAATGAAGTACCAAAGACTGAATCCCCGTGGAGTTGAAATTCTGTTTAGATTTGCTGTCTGCCCAGAATCCTGAGACCCACATCCACAGCCTGATTAACTGTGCAAATATGTGAAGTGCACAACAGACACAGGCTGCTTCAGACACAAGTGACCTGTATCAGGCTCTGTGTGGGACAAGCACACAAGGGTGTGAATGGGTGTGTGGCAGAACAGGAAGACAAAGGCTGTGGACAGTGACTGTGGTTCCTCTTTCAGCCTGGAAACCACTGCTTGTGCTAACTTGGTCAGCACTCACTTCCTGCTGTGGGACGCCTCACGGGAATGTTTCAGCGGGGCATTCAGGGGCTCCTTTGCACCTCCGAGGAATCAAATAATGGACTGTGAGGTCTAAATGGTATAATCAAATCCTAGGCATCAAAATTGTTACCTAGAATGTGAGCCCGTTTCCCCAAATGGTAGGGATGTGTTTTTAGGTTGCTTTGAAGCAAAGTTATTTTGTTTTTTTGTGGGGTATTGTTTTTGTCGGGGGCAGTTGGCAAGGATAAGGTTTTTATAAAGGCAAAGTGGGGTGTTTTTAGTTAAAAACAAAACAAAGACTGGAGGTGCTGCTTAGGGGGAATTCTGCAGGTCACGCGTCATCACCACATGGGATTGGCAAGGCCCTGGATTCTGGCAGGAAGGAGCCTAGGCATGGGACCTTGATCTTGGTCTGGAAGGAGGAGCCCGTCCTCCTGAGAAACTCTGGTGGGAGAGCAACGGTCCCCCAACTTATGCTCCAGATGCATTTGCATTTGAGACAAGGACATGGTGAGCACAGCTCTGTCTCTTATTTGAGTGGTAGTCTAGGGGTTTGAGCCTTCCTTGGAAATCCAGATGGCTGGCTGGGTGGTGGGCAGAGCAGAGTCGGTGGACAGCACCCAGGCACTTCCAGGACAAACTGCAGGTGGCGGCAGCAGCTGCTAGCTGGATCTTTGGGCTTACGTCTCAAAGTACTTGTAGATCTGAGCTACATACTGCATCACACTCTGCCAGTCGGGACGGTCAGTGCGCAGCATCTCACTGAGCTCCTGTTGGGGGAAGGGACAGGTCACAGGCAGGAATCATAGACCCCGTCCCACTAAGACAGGCTTTTCCTGCGATACCCTCCACCCGCACAAATAAAGGTAGAGGCAGACTTTTCATCCTACTGATCCAGGAGATCTGTCCTTGTGAAAAGACATGACATGATCTCCCCTTGCCTTCATCTGTGAACATGATATCATCAAAAGTTTTGCAAAATCATCCATAGTTTCACTATCAGAAAACAGTTTTCTACTTTTCTAAAGCTCATGCAAGTGTAAGTGAATGAGCCTCTAACTTCTCAAGCTCTGTTACAGTGGACACACTATATGTCTCTTGAATTCTCCTGCAGAAAAAACTCTATGAATGTGGTTACAACGGAAGCTTGAACCAACTTAAACTACAAATTCTACTAGAATTAGGTGTTACCATTTAATGTTTTTTTTCTAATTTAGTAAGTTTTTTTGCTATTTATTTATTTATGCTAATTTGTTCCTTCTTTTTTTGGAAGAGGTAGGGGCTAATTTTGCAAGTAAACTTGCAAGGAACAAGCATAAAGTTGAGGCCAGAAGGTAACAGGTAAGAGGGCTGGGCACCCCACAAGAATACTCAGTCAAGCTTTTTGGAAGTTGGTGCCACTGAACATAGTTAATAATTAACTTCAGGGTTGAATTTGGATTCTTTCGTGTTCATAAAAGAACAGTAGGAAAGAACCCTTATATAAAGCCAGAAGCCTCTAGAGATGGAGTGGAAAAATAAGGTTGAACTAAGCACATCTGTTCCTGGCGGGTGACACAACCAGCTGAGACTGTTAACAAGTCATTTGTCCTCTGATTCAACATCTGAACTTACTTCACCCACTTTGTTCCCTGGTTATGCTAAAAAATGATCAGCATATCATAGTTCACGGGAAGGGGTAGAAAAGGAACAAGTGGAATATTCTACACAGATATGCCTAGAAACAATTTTAAAAGAGAAAACAACACTGAACATGAACAGACACTTTAAACAACGAAGGACAGGAATATAAAACAAGTCATGTTAAGAGGAGGAGACCAGTGGGAGAGGGAGGATAAAAAGGGGGTAAAGGAGGGTGACTATGGTTGAGGTACCTTCTATACATGTATGAATATGGAACATTGAAGCCTGCTGAAGTCATTTTAAAAAGGGAGAGGAGGAAGAGGAAAAATAATGGAGATGATGAACCAAACGGGGTTTATTGTATGTATATATGGAAATGTCAAATGAAACTCCCTGTACAACTATTATAAACTAATAAAAATGTTTAAAACAAGAAAACAAAACTTTCATGGATTATAAGGGTCAAAAGTTTCCTTCTATCTGGACCTCTGTAGTTAAGGCCCTGCACATAGACTGATACATGACAAGCCAAAGCTGTTATAGCAGGAGGGCTGCTAATGACAATACAAAAAAGAAGTGATAAAGATTGAATGCGTGGATTCAGAGGTAGATGAGCTCTAAGAAAGTAAGGGAAGCCCAGGAACACAAGAGACAAGAGATGGCTAACTCCTCTCTAGGAGAAGGGTGTGTCTTCAATCTTAGAGATGATTGTGGTCATGGGAAAACAGTAAGAAAGAATCCTGATATAAATCAACACAGTTTTACTCACAGTATTTCACATTAGCAGTAACTTAATTAAAAAATAGTTTGGTACATTGTTAATGCTACATTTGAAAATGTTGGGACTGGAGGCATGGCTTATGTGATAGAGCACTTGTCTAGCAAGCATAGGGCTCTGAGTTCAAATCTCAGTACCACCACCAATAACAATAATAAACATTTTTTTTAAAGAAAAATTTTGAATTTGTGTATTTTAGAAGAAAACTTCACAACTCTTTCTAGAGGTCAGTATAATGAGTGCTTAAAAGCTGCTTTTGCAGAGGAGCACTGACTCCATACTTGGGCTCATGAATTAACTAAAGGCAGGAAACAGGTGATTGTGATGCCCCTTTTCCATAGAAATGGAAGGAACAAACTGACAGTGGGGAAAATATAACAAGAACTACAAAAGGGAAAAACTTTGGTGTAGCCAGTTTACATGCTGGCCAGGTTGCTATGCTTGTTACTCAAATTTTTCCCCCTATGTCTCTCTTTCTCCATGCTCGAGAGACCAAGCTTAATTCTCTTTACTCCTCAATTTGAGCACTCAGTTCCCCTTCTCTCTCTCTGACCACCGAGGAATAAAACTGTCAACCAACACACACACAGTTTTGGAGATGTGGCACCAATGAACCAGAAGAACAAAGGCCAGCACTCATCGTAGGACATGAGTTGTCACATAATCAAACTGAGCCCCTGAACACCCCTTTAAAAAGCAGATATTTTCTCTGAGAGGTGGGACAACAGAGCTTTGAAAGGATTATTCTCCCTGTCTTCCTCTTCATCTGACGAATAGTAAACTTTATTTACTTTTCCTTAAAACCCTGCTCATGTTATTTGTGAATTGGCATTGAGGCTAGGGGACTGGCTTTCCAGTAACACCAGCACTAATTACCCTAAATACCAGACCAGAAACAGAAAAGACATTATAAGAAAACTACAAATTAGTTTCTCAGATGAACACAGACACAAAAATATTAAAAAATTGAACAAACAATAGCAAATTGAACCCATTAATCTATAAAAAGTAAAATACATCATGATTAAGTGAGGCTCACCTCAGCAACGCAAAACTGATTCAGTGCTTTTAAGTCAATGGAATTCATCATCTCAACAGATGAAAAAAACCCATATGGTCATATCAACAGATGAAGAAAAAAGATTACACAAAATTCAAGAGGTATTCATGAAAAAGAGGCTTGAAAGAAAAGAATAGAAGGAACTTATTTTACCTAATACAATGTATGTACAAAAAATACTTAATGGTCAAAGATAATGCTTTCCCTATAAAATCAAGAGTACAAGGTTGGCCTCTCTTTACTTGTCCTATTCAGTACAGTACTGGAAATTCTAGCTCGTATAATAAGGCAGGAAAAAGAAATAAAAGGCATACAGAAAGGAAGCAATCAGACTGCTTTCTTTGGAGATGGCAGGATTGTCTATGTCAAAACTCCAAAGGGCGGGTGCTGGTGGCTCATGCCTGTAATCCTAGTTACTCAGGAGGCATAGATCCAGAGGATCATGGTTCGAAGCCAGCCCAGGCAAAAAAAAAAAACCATCACAAAAAAGTGCCGGTGGAGTGGCTTAAGATGAAGGCCCTGAGTTCAAACCTTAGTACCGCAAAAATAAATAAATAAATAAATAAATAAAATAAATCTACATGCAAGTTTAGCAAGACCACAGAATATAGTTAGTATATAAAAATCAACCACTTTCTTATACACCAGAAATGAATTACTGGAAGTTTCAGGAGGAAAAAAATACCATTTTTACAATAGCACCAAAAAAAAAAAAAGTCTTACGGTCTAAATCTAACAAAATATGTGCAGAATGTAGAATATGTAGAAAAACACTGATGAAAGAAATCAAAGATCTAAGTAAGTGGAGATATGTGCTCATGGATTGGAAGATACTATTTATGTTGTTGTTTTGGTAGTGCTGGGGTTTGAACTCAGGGCCTCGATTGTTAGGCAGATGCTTTACCACTTGAACCACGCCTCCAGTCTGACAGTATTGTTAAGACATTAATTCTTCTCAGTTTGATGTACAGATACAATATAATTCCAGTCAAAATCCCAGCAAGCCTTTATTTTTGGTAGATATTGACAAACTCATTCTAAAATTTACAAAGGCAAAAGTACTGGACTAGCCAACACAATTCTAAAAAGAGCAAAGGGGCCTAGATTTTAATACATTTATAAAGCTATATTAATCAAAATAGTGTGGAATTGATAAGAGGCAGAAATTTTGATCAATGAACCAAAATGGAGCCCAGAAACAAAACCACACATATATAGTCAAACTGATTTTTTTAAAACCAAAATATAAAATAGAGAAAAGATACTCTTTTCAACAAATGGTGCGGGAGTGGATGCCCATATGCAAAAACAAACAAACAAAAGAGTTAAGCACATTTTACAGCTTATTTGACAAATAAATTCAAAATAGATCAGAGACCTAAATATAAAAAATGCAAAATTATTAAAGTTCTAGAAGAAAATACAGGAGAAAATCTGTGTGAGTAATGAGTGCTGAGTAATGAGTTATTATATACAACATCAAAAACATGATCAAGAAAGAAAAAATTTGATAAACTGGACTTTAGCAAAATTAAAAAATAGAGAATCTGAAAAAGATACTGTTAAGAGAATGAAAGGACAAACCATAGACTGAGAGAAAATATCTGTAAATTACATATCTAGAATGTACAAAAAACTTGAAATGGGCAAAAGATCTGAATAGAAACTAAACCAAAGACTAGACCATGGTCAGCAAATAAGCATATGGGAAAAGCTCAAAATAATTTTCAGTAGAGAAATGCCAATTAAAACAATGAAGGCTGGGGGATGGTTTGTGCCCTGTAATCCCAGATAATTGGGAGGCAGAGATTGGGAGGGATTTTAGTTCGAGGTCAGTCTGGGCAAAAAGTTAAAAAAATTAGTGAGACCCTCATCTCATAAACAAACAACAACAAAGACACGCAGTGAAGCCAGATATGGTGGTAGATGCCTGTAATCCCAACACTTGGGAGGCTTAGGCAGAAAAGATTGAGAGTTTGAGGCCAGCCTCTGCTACATAGTAAGACCCTCTCTCAAAAACAACAACAAATCCCCACAAGACAACAAAACCAAAACACAACTACAAGACACTAATATATACCTATGAGAATGGCTAAAATGTGAAAAAAGTGACAGTGAACATACCAAATACTGGCAAGGATGTAGGGGCCACAAAAACCTCTTATTGTTGAGCTCTTATTTTTATGACTAAAACCACGACAATAAAAAGACCATATCATCTATGGGACAATTTCTGTGATTTTACTGGAAGATATTAATTCAACCAATAATTTAGCAGACAAGAAAGAACAAACACACAAGGAGGCAGGCAGATGACAAAGTTGAACAGCGTGGGGGCTGTTCTTGGCAGTGGAAACTGGGGGGATTTTTAAAAAATAGAATATGGGGAGGGTAGTATTTATCTTAGAAGATGACTTCTTCCCCTACTTACTGCTAAGGCAGGCCTTTCTCTGGGGAAGTTCTGTTACAGGCATTGGCTAGACCTATTCACTTGAGAGGACAAGTGAATGAATTAAGTGAAATCTTTGCACTTGTGTGTATCAAAATAAACAAACCCTACAGCCTCATACAGAAAATCATGAAGAAAGATACCATCTTGTATCTTATGTTTTATCCTGAAACACAGTTATATTCATTTGTCCAGCTGGTGAGTGTGAGCCTTTTATTTGCACATATGCCAACACAAGATACAGGGTTTAGGAAGCCTCATTAGCTTCTTTTTATTTTCCTTTCCTTTTCCAAATGAAGAAACAATTTAAAGAGACTTGTGAAGCAAACTGCATAATCCTTCTAGATGTTCACAAATACTTCCAATCTTTTTATTAACTTTTTTTTTTTTTGAGACAGGGTCTTGCTATGTAGCCCAAGCTGCCTCAAACTTTTTCTGTAGCATAGGCTGGTCTCTCAAGTGCTGGCATTACAGGTGTGTACTACTAGGCTTGGTTTTATAACACTTATTGTGAAATATAACATACATACAAAAAGAATATCAATATAAATTATAATTTAGTGAATTATTGTAAAACAAATATTTTCTGTAATAGCCACTCAGATTAAAAAAATAGCACATAGTCTGTATCTGAGGGACTACCCTAGGCTCCTTCCCCTTTACAGCCTGCCTTAGCAGGTTGCCATGTGAGTCTTTTACATCATTCCCCTGGCAAGACAAAGAAAGCGTCTACTGTCCCTATGATGCTGATTCTTAAGAGCCAGTTCTAGGTAACTGTAAACACAGAATCTAAGCTCCCTTTGCAACTGGTCCACCAACTCTGATGTAAGTAAATGATTCTCCCTGTGGTAAATCACTGGTGTGAATATCCTTGGTGTAGACTACCACAGGATGGATTAGCACAGGATAAATACCTAACTCACGGGATGCAGAAGACAGAACAAAGAAAAATGGAAGACAATTAACATGGAAATGTACTATAGTTTCACATTTTATCCTTTTATACTTGCTAAAAGAAACCTGGCACTGTTTGAAGAACTTTTAGTTGTGAAAAAGATAAGGTAGTTGGCTGGACATAGTGGCTCACTCTGTAATCCTATCTACTCCAGAGGATCATGATTTGAAGGTCAGCCCAGTCATAAAGTTCATGAGATCCCATTTCAACGAATAAAAACTGGACATGGTGGGGTGTGCAGGTGCACACCTATGGTATCAACTATGAAGGAAGCATAAATAGGGGGACCGTGGTCCAGGCTGGCCAAGGCATAAACTCAAGACCCTATTTGAAAAATAACTAAAGCAAAACGGACCAGGAGCATGGCTCAAGTGGTAGAATGTCTTCCTAGCAAGTGTGGGGCCCTGAGTTCAAACCCTAGTATTGCCAATAAATAAATAAAAATAAGGTACTTGTATACCATGTTCATGGCGGCACTGTCCCCAATAGCTAACAGGTAGAAGCAACCCCAGTCTCCAATAATGAATGGATGTGTAGTATAAACATATAAAGGGATACTATTCAGCCTTAAAAAGGAAGGAAATTTTACCATGTCACACATGGATGAATCTTGAGGACATTATACTATGTTAAATAAGCCAGTCACAAAGACAAATACAGTATGACAAATACTGTATTCATGAGGCTTCTAAAATAGATAAATTCATAGAGATAGAAAATAGAATGGTGGTTAACAGCCGCTGAGGGTGGGGAATGGGCAGTTAATGTTTAACAGATGAAGAGTTTCTGTTTGGCAAGATGAAGAGTTCTGGAGGAGGAGGAGGGTGGCGAAGGTTGCACAATGATGTGAACGTGCTTCATAACACTTCAAATGTTAAGACGGAAAATCTTATGCGTAAGATACACAATAAAAACAACTGATATTTGTTGAGTCAGAAATAAATGATTTGATGAATGTTAAAAAAGAACATTGGAAAAAGGATAAGGGAGCTCATATTGTTGTGAAGGTGAGGGTGGAGACATGCCATATAATCAGATGAATTACAATATAAAGAGGCATGTGGATATTGCACTATTAATAAATTGTGCTTTGAGAGCCCAGAAAGTGGACACAGTTGTTGTGAATGCAGGGTTACCAACAGTTATGGGCCCAGGCTCTAAGAATGGCCTGTCTGGCTCTGATTCTTGCCTTTGCTACTCATTAGCTGTGAGATCTTTTATTCATTGCAGGTGTCTCTCTGTCCCCCCGCACGGTAAGTACATCTACCTCATAGGGCTTCTGTGAGGGTCAGCGGGTCCATACATGGAATATGCTCAGATGGCTCCTGGCACATAGCAAAAATGAGAAAATGTTGTTTTTGTGTGTAACTAAGCCCAAAGTAACTACTGAAGTGCACCCTACAAAGTTTATACCCAAGGGACCACTTGGATATCCCCAAATCCTGAGTTGTGCTGACCCCTTGCTCTATAGGGCTCTAAGAGCTCAACTGTACAGTGACTATCCCAGTGGATGGTACTCAGTGAGCAATAGCCCTCCTGGACTACAGTGTCCCTTTACCAAGTCACAGACATATCAGTTCTGCAGCAATGACAATGAGGCCACATAACCTCTCTTGCCCAAGTCATTCTGCAAGGAGTTGCTCACCCTTGTGATATGGCAGCTAAAACTCTCATTACAAAAGGCAGAGCAGGAATGCTTTCTAAAACTTAGGGAACATTGTGAGCTTCACTTTTTAAAGATCTTATTCTTGTAATCTGCTATACCTAGAAACTTACATGTACCTAAATGTTTATGTGTACACGAAAAAATTTCCTACAAAACCAAACAATAGAATTTGGTCTTTTACACCTGGTCTTTTATCTCTTTAATATGTTTAAACACAGTCATTGTGATGTTTCTGATTATTTATTACCCCTAGTTCTGGTAGATAATACTCTTGTCTACTGTATTTGCTAACTCAAGTCAATATCTTTCTAAAGTGTTTTTTAATCTTGTGAGCATATTTCCAGCAATCATTGAACCACTGAAGCTTCCTGCATAAGGGAGCATAAGCTAAGAGCTTCACACAGCACAGATAGAAACTTGGACTTCAAACCTTTTCTTTTCTTAAAGATATTTTACTTATTTATTTTCTTTTCTTAAAGATATTTTACTTATTTATTTTTGCTCACAAAAAACTCCAGGTGGAGACAAGCTTCCTTATCATCACCCTGGATGCAGGTGTAGGTTTTGAATGTTCTGCTTTCACTAAGAGAGGCAGCAGGTTGTGAGCTCTGGTTTCATGCAGGGGTCCCAGGGCTAATGCTTTGTTTATGGAAGCTAAGGTACGTGTTTCTGGTTCCTGTGGACATTAAGTGAAGTCTGTGGCTATTAGAGCCTATCAGGTATCTATTTATTACGAGCTCCTACCAGCATCCCCACCTTCATCCAGGGGATTGTCTCAAGCTCATGCCTTTTGGCTTAGTTTTCACTTCTTTTAAAGCTTCTGGCATCTGGTTATTTCCTGCTCTTTCTTGAGAGCTCAGCTGTGTATTGATATTTTAAGAAATGACATTGTGTTCAGATTTCTAGGTGATTTGAACAAGAAGGCTATAATGATGATTCAGCACACTGTATTTCCAGAACTGTAATTTATCCATAATGAAGTCTTCAGTGAAAAACTCTAAATCATATGTGATCCGAACAACTGGGTAACTTTACACTAGGAATCATGAGCAACATATCCCCTGCAAATTAATTTCAATGTTCTATAACAAATTGTTTAGTAGACAATCTTTTCTTATGCAAATAGAATCCAGTATCAAAAAGACACAAAATAGGATACTCACCAGGCTGGGTTTGATGCCTACACTTTCAGCTGCTTCAAATGCCAACAAGAGATTCCTCTTCTAGATTAAAAAGGAAAAGAGACTGAATCACCAACTGAAAATAAGTAGCTTTTGCCAGGAAGGGATTTCAACTGTCACAGATACCAACTGATATAAATTATCAGCTATTATAAAACAAATAATAGTAAGTCAAATATGAAAACAACGGTCTTAGGTTCAGGAAAAAAAGATTAACGGGTTATAATCATCACTGAATGGAATACTATTGACTGACTAGACAGAGATTTTGTTACTTAGGTTAGTTTTAGCTTTTTCAAAATTTATGACATACATCACATTCTGTTGTGAAAAAAGTTATTTAACCATGGTGCTATATATATAAAAAAATACCAGTTATGCTGGGTGCCAGTGGTTCATGCCTGTAATCCTAGGACTCAAGGGATAGTAATTTGAGGCCCATTCTGGGTAAAAAGAAAGTGAGATCCCGTATCAACCAACAGCTGGCTGGGCACAGTAGTATGTATCTGCCATCCCAGCTATGAGGGAGGCTGAGATCTGGATGACTGTGGTTCTAGGTCAGCCAGGGCAAAAAAAGTTCATGAGACCCATCTCAACAGAAAAAGCTGGGCATGGTGGTGTGCACCTGTCATGCCGGTTACTGTGCGTAGCAAAAATAGGAGGATCATGGTCCAGGTGGTCCTGGGCAAAAAGTGAGACCCTGTCTCAAAAATAACCACGGCAAAAAGGGTTAGAAGCATGACTCAAGTGGTACAGCTCCTGCCCAGCAAGCACAAAGCTCTGAGTTCAAATGCCAGTGTCACCAAAAAAAGAAAATTATCAGTCATATATGCACATAATTAAACATAATCAAATGAAAACCTGCTTCTGGTCAAATCCTGGTGCTTGGGAGAACCACTTTCTAATTTCACTTTCTTCTGGTTATCACTTCAGTCTCTCTGTAATATACCTATACCCCTATCTCTTGGTTTCAAAAATGGAGGCTTTATCTACTGACTTCCTTCCAAGATAAAGGAGGAGTTAGGTTTCATACTTCTTTCTCTTCCCTTCATTATTGTCCGATGGCTACTTTTAGGCCTTTTACTAGTATTAGTTACATTTCTGACCTTCAATAGTGTTCCTAAGCTTCTTGTCCCATCATCCATAGACAGGGTTTCTTGATTCTACTTTGTAATGATTCCACCTTTGCTCTACCTTGTCAAGTTTCACATTTAACTTGTTAAAATTTAGAACATTTGCTTCCTTTTCTAGGGGCACATTTAAGTCTTCTGTACTCTGCCCCCAGCATGATTCTGAAAGCTGAAAACAATAAACAGCATTCACACAAAAGTGAACTAAGATTATATCTCCTTGTCTATAGTTCCAAGATCATGATCCTCAAAAGATGGTTTCAAAAGAATTTTCCTCTTTGTCACTCTACCTGCTCAAAAATCACAACATATTTTAGACTGTTCCATATTTGGATGTGACCTTTAAGTTTGTTTTCCTGCTTGTTTCGGATTTTTCTTAGTGGGAACGACACTTTCTGTCTCCTTATCATCTGGTTTCTTACTCATTCTGATGTAAGTATTCTGCTTACAGTTCAGAATACTCTCCTTGCAGCTCACTGACTCTCCATTCTAACCTTGAGGGTCTACCTCATTATTTGGACTGTAACTTCCTTGAACAGCTTTTCAATTTCTCCTTTTTAAAACCCTCAAGTTCTTAATTATATTATCATTCAAAGAAAACCTTTGCCCTAGAGCCCTCCAGAACTTTGCATCAATCTTTGGATTATGGGTATAATCCAAATATCTCAATAGAGTACATTCTTTGGTTTCCTTCTCGAGAAAGGAGGTGAGGAGAAAATTTTTTTTCCACCATCACTACTGGTTACAGTATGGCTGGACAGAGAGTTCTACTGAAAACATTTTCCTTTAGATGCTAACAGCACCATTCCACAATCATTCAGCTGTAGTTGGTAGCTTCTTTTTGAGATTTTTCTTGGCTATTCTCTGCCATTTCTTCAGACAGATGAACTCAAGAATCAGTTGGTCATGCCCAACAAGCCTTCAAAATTCATTTCAAAGCCATGAGAATTTATTAAAATTTAAATTGGTATGTTAAGCATAATTGGGGAAAATGTTCCTCTATATGCTTGTGCTTTATGTTCTTCAGTGTAACTTTGCAGTTTTATACATTTAGGTTTTATACATAAGCTGAGTAAGCATGGTAGCATACACCAGTGGCCCCAGCTACTTGGGAGGATGAGGCAGAATGATCTCTTGAGCTCAAGTGTGCAAGGCCAGCCTGGGCTACAAAACAAGACCCTGTCTCTTAAAAAAGAAAAAGCTTTTATATGTAATTTTGCATTCTTCCCTTTTCCCCATGGCTTTCATTCTTCCCTTGCCATCTGGCCTGAGGCCAGAAGGGTTTGCCCTGACACCGAAGTCAACTTGCTGATCTAGAAACTGGGTCAGAGGAAAAAACAAAAAACAGGAATACATGGCTATGCACGTTTTCTTCCAGCAATGTGGTTGAGGTCTTAGGAAGCTGCTGATCTGTAACGATCTTGCTCAAGCCGCCAGCCCTCTTCCTTGAAATTAAGGGAAACTGGTGGGGATGGACGGAAGCCTCATTCTTGTTTCCATAGTGCTGCTCAGTTCTGCTGAGTGGGGAGCGGCAAATTGGCTCCAACTTCCTTCACTGTAGCCTAACAATAGCAAGCTCGTATTTTGGTGCTAATAAGGCCTTTGCCCTCATTTTTAAAGTCCTTTTGGTTAAGGGAAGGAGGTTTTAGGGTAACATTGCTCAAGATTCAAGATGCAAATAATTTTATGGATTTTGAGATGTAATGAATGCCAAATTGCTTACTAAAATGTTATATCAATGTTCAGTTCCAGTAACAGTATTTTAAGTGCCCATTTTCTTACACCCTTACCTGCACAGAATATTATGATTTCTAAGAGTCTCTGCCAAATGTGTCAGGCTACACATGATATTTTATGCTTTTAATTTGTATTCTTGGATTATTAGCAAGGTCTTAGGAGAAGGCAGTTCTAAATCAAAAGTTTTATACAGAATCCTCTCAAGATCCTCTAGTCTGATTCAAATCAAGCTTTTCTAAGTAGCAATGGAACACAGCAGAAATAGTTCATGCTGGAAAGTTATCACAAAATGTTCTGAAATAACACAGACCATGGAACATGATAGGTTTGGTTTTGATTCACAAAAAATAACTTTTACTCATTTTGTTGACAGCAGGACATGAGTGACACATGACAATGGCATTGTTACCATAATGCTCTTTCCCTGGACACTGTCATAGCTGCTGACAGTTCCCGGATAGGAGGCAGTGACACTGACAGGAGCAGAGGAGACTGTGTCCTGGAGAGAGGCTCAGGCCCTTAGGCTGTGAGCTTCGCTTCATTTGTGATTCTGCCCACCTAGGTGGGAACAGGGTAAAAGGCCATTCTTCAGTGTCTGTCTTGCATAGGGAAAAGATGTAGGCCTGGGACCTTCCAGTTCCAGGACAGTCTAAGTCCCCACCCATGGCAGACCCTTGGCCAGTAGGGGTTGTGTTAGTGGGTACCTCACCCAACACTGATGGGAGAAAGCATGAAAATTGCAAAATTCTCTCACATTCATATTTGACTTCAGACAGTGAAGTCACACTACATTCTATCATCCAACTCTGTTCAGGCTGAGTGGAAGACTTTCAGAGGCCAACAGCTGGGTACCCTGTCCTTCTTTTGAAAACAAAACAAAGCAAAACAAAACAAAATGGGGGCCAGCAAAATGGCTCAAGTGCGAGGCCCTGAGTTCAAACCCCAGTACTGCCAAAAACCCCTCCAAAATTCACCCAAATCTTCACTGACTGTAATGCACACCTGTGATTGCATATCCCTGTAACGTCATAGAAGCCATCCTTGTGGTCTTATCAGAAATTCCCTATTTAACACCAGTGTTGAACTTACTTGTTTTAATTACTTCCATCCAGGTGGGAGCAGCTCATGATTCTGAACTTTCTGAACTATGTATAGCTATTGTACAATATTATTTTTATATTTCATTAATTAATTTATTTTGGTGCTAGGTATGGAATCCAGGGCCTCACCATGCTAACCACATGCTCTACCAATGAGCTACATCCAGTCCTGATGTCACAGAATTTTTAGATTTCAATTTTTAAAAAATTGTTGTATTAATGTAGCAGGGAGGAGGATCAGAAGAAAACAGACAGGCCTGTGTTCTGATAAAATAGCAGGGGGAAGGGATGGCATATCAGAGAGATAAAATCTAAAGAATTCAAAGGTGAAGAAGGTCACATAGCAATAGGGGTAAAAGGGCACTTAGCACTAGGGTGAAGTAGCCTATAGGATTGCATGTAACCATGTATGGGTTAAACCTTGTTTTTAAAATTTTATTTCCTCTGTAA
This sequence comes from Castor canadensis, assembly GCF_047511655.1. Lineage (NCBI taxonomy): Eukaryota > Metazoa > Chordata > Mammalia > Rodentia > Castoridae > Castor > Castor canadensis. The sequence continues at coordinate 52,077,026 of NC_133396.1, read as the reverse complement.
CCTGCTTGCAAGGGTACATAAGGTGAGACCCCTTTGTTCTCAGGGCTCAGCCTTTGGACGTGAGTCCACCGGGTCTGTGCTGGCACAACAAAACATTGCTTCCTGCTAAACTGCCTCAGTGTCCGGTATCTCAGCTAGCACTTCCCGCAACATTTCTTGGGGACTCATTGCCGGGATGGCAGAGATGATGAGTTATCACCTCCCTTGTCACCAGAGTGCGTCCCCCAGACCACTGGGAGGAGATCCCACCAGGCACCAATGGACAGTTTGATCCACAGGGGGATTTGTCCTCCTGGTGAGTTGGGGTGAGGGCCTTGGATGCACAATGGTACCTGGTGAGGCACAGGAACCAGCAAGGGGAGGGAAGCACCGCTCATCAGACTGGTAAGAACCAAGGTTCAAATTCAGGCCTGCCTCAGGAGGCAGAAGGGGAGACTGATCACCTCCCAGAGAGCCCCTAATAACCCTATTTGGGGTGAAACCGGGTCTCTCAGGTTAAGGGAGTGGGGCAAAAGTGTGTAAGACACCTCTGAGAGTTGGGTGGAGGGGGGTGAGCTCTTCCCAGGAAATAGCCACAACCGAGGTTAAGGGATGGATAACAAAAGATTCAGTTCCAAAGAGGGAGACTCACAAGAGAACAGAGGCATCATCCACTATTCCACTGGATAGCCCTCTGGGTATAATTTAAAAGTATTTTCTTGTTTTGAGAGTGCACTCTAATTTTGTGTGTGTGTGTGTGTGTGTCAATTTGTTTAAAGACTGGGCAAAATTTAATTTGTTCCTGGAATTCCAGCTCATCTTATACATGCTTAAGTTGACATTTTTTCTGGTATGTTTAATTTATAAAACTTTTTTTTGTGTGTATATGTGTAAGCATCTTCAAAATGGTTTTTAAACTGCTTCTAAAAGGTTAATATGATACTCAAGGTAACAAAAAACCAGGGTATTTGTTTTAAAGATCTCTGTTATAAACTGCTTAGGCTTTTTACACATAAATATGTAAACATCTTGAGAATGGTTCTTATTATAGAGTCAATGTAAAAATCATTATTCTGTTCTACTGCTACTTTTAGGAAAACAGGTTTTCAAACCTATTTCAATCAGGTCTCACTAGGATGCAGACATTCAGGGGTTAACACTCTGGCTCAGACCAGAAGAGGAGAAAAAAGGGCGGTGGGGCACAGCTTGCAGCAGGGATCTTAAAATCTGGGTAGCTAAAAATGACCTTAGCTTGTTTCATTCTGTTATACATAAAATCTGAGTTTAATTTTCTCTTATAATACATGGGTCTATTAACAAATGGGCTTTCTATAAATTGTTTTTATACAAAAAATAATTTTAAGGTTGCTTTCTTTCTGTTTTTTTCATACAAATTTAAGGTTCTAAGTTAAAAGAGTTTAGGAGTTATTTTCAACAAGTAACATATTATATATATATATAGTATTAATGATATGGTTTTTTTAAAAAATAAAAGGTTAAAAAATACTTTAAAGTAATAATAAAAAAAAGGATAAAGGCAAGTTCCCCCAGAAGATACAAAATAAGTTGTCACAAAAATACAGAGTAAATTGTCATAAAAAGATGGAGCTTATAGATGCTTATGTAAGTAATTAAGTTAACTAAAATCCAGTTACATTAAAGGTTTTGTAAGGTCAAAATTTATTGTACTGATATTAAACTAAAACTTAATTTTATAAGCTCATAACAAGGCTATCCTAAAAATACTGTATTGTTCTTGATAACATTTACAAAAAATTGTCTTAAAATGGTTTTTATTTTGTCAAGATAACTGTTAGGAATTTTTGGTGCTATAGGTTAATCCACAAATTTGTCAAGACAACAAGAATTTATTAAACACAGAGAGGCAAGAAACAGATGAGCACAGGTAGTACTGCTGCACTGATATGAAGGCTTAGACAGATTTACTTATTTAAAACATAGTAAAAAAAAAAAAAGCCAAAGTACACCCTCCAGATAGGATAAAAAACAAAAACTCAAAAAGGAGCACTACACTAAAAGTCAATAAAAACTGCAGTTTTTATTGGAGTCAACAGAGTGGATATGTTAGTCCTACTCCTTCCACATGTCAGGCAGAGGGAATTTTTTGCCTGGGATGTCCAAATTGGGCCTGTTATTTTAGGGGGCCTCCATTGACTACAGGTTGGTGGGATCCTGCTCTATGTCATAAGCCATGTGTTAATGTCAACAACCTGGGATATGATCCTTTATCAACATCTGAGCCATGGTTCTTGGCCACTATGTTTCCTAACTCTACACTTCATCCCCATAAATATTTACCTGTGTTCTCTGGTGACTTTTGTCAGGGTTTTGACTACTAAGGTAACTTAGTCATGTTCATTTAAGAGTTGGTTTATGTAAAATTTTTTAGGTGACCTCTTGGTTAAACTACTGTTGTGTTGGGTGATTCTAATCCAGTTGGTATCCTATATTTGGGGATTTGGGGTCACTGACACTGTTCTCCCCAAACTGATGAAAAAATCTAAGGTTTTACTTCAAGAGCAACAACTAAACTAATATGTATATATAACCTCTATAGAGCTGTGATGCTGTTGCTGGTTCCTGTATATTAAATATATTTATGTTTTTTAAAGAATATCAAGCCTTTTAAAATATAAAATTTAGATAAACACAGTAACAAAAAGTTAGTGGTACTGATATATTGTTCTGTTAGTTGCTAAATTGTCCTTCAGAATTTTAACCATGACTCTTAAGTTTTTGTCATTACAATTCTGATGCTTTTGGTGCATTTACAATCAAGTCCATAAAAAATGACTCTAATAAATACTTATGTGTCAACCTGGTTAGCTTTTAAGACATCTGCTTTTGTTAGATTTTGTTTTGTATTGTCCTTCTCTACAAGACTGCTGCCTAAGAGCCACTCCTTCTAAGCCTCTTTGTTGCTTAAATTTGGCCAAAAGGGTCTAGTTGGCACTGACTCCCACCTGATCTGCTTGTTATTCCCCTGCCCCCTACCAACCAACCAACCAAAATCCAGGAAAGAGCATATCCTCAGGAGAAACAAAAAATGACCAATCAAGGCAGATCTTCAGTCTAAGGCCATATCACCCCGAACGTGCCCAATCTCATCTGGTGTCAGAAGCTAAGCAGGGTTGAGCCTGGTTAGTACTTGGATGGGACACAGATCTTCAGAAGAGACTGCGCAGAGACAAGCAGTTTGGAGACAAGGGGGGAATGCCAGCAAAGTTCAAATGGAGTCACTGGTGCCAGACCTCTCAAAATAACCAAAGCTGACAGGATTGAGGAAATGGTTCTTATGCATGTGTGGCTATCTGGCATTAAAAAAGCCCTTTCAGACACAAACTCATATTTTTAGACAGGGTCTTCTACTTAAATAGAGACAAAATAACTATCTTTACTGGCTTTAAACATGTCCTTTGATACTTAAAGATGGTGGTTTTAACTTTTTTTAAAACAACATGTTTTCTTGGACATATATACTGATAATATATTGTTGCCATGGTAATTCTACTCAATTAAAAAAAAAACCAACAAAAGACACTGTCTAACTATTAAATGTCCAACCATTAAAACCCCACTGGAGGGGCCCTTTTGTTGCTATCTTGTCTATCCCCATTACAGTTAAAGTAGCAGTGATTGCTCCTTGGATCCACCACAGTCGAGTCAAGCCAGCTTCTCTTGGGTGGGAGTGCTTCCCTGATTGGCTTCACCATACAGGATCACCCTCCAGAACCTGAGTGCCCTCCCTCGGCAGGACTCCACTTTCCAGGAAACAACAGGGGACCAAGAATGTTAGGCAACAGCCCTGCTCTAGTCACTTCTGGAAGCTGACTAGTCTATGCATGGCAGAAGCTTGAGGAGTCAACTCTCCAACGGGACAAATGGGCTGTTTTTCACACCAGTTATCTCACTGTAATGCATTGTCACCCCTTGTCTGTATCTGTTGCTGTAGTTCTCACCCTAGTCTTTGCCATAGGCTTGGCAGAAACCGTACCCGCTGACTGGACTCACGGTGAAAGGTTTTTATTAGCTCTCTTCTATCTCTTTTGGGCAGGATGCATAATTACTGTTTATTGTTACTGATCCGGTTTCCCTTTGAGGCCCCAGAGCCCTCCTCCTGTGACCTGTGTATACATACTACTCAAGCAGGAAGTGTTGTCACTAGGACTTTACTTTTCCATACTTACTATTCCTGTGCAGGCTCTGTCATTGGGTCATGTACTCACAATCATACCACCTATCTAATGCGCTCCCATGGTAATCAGGATATCTGCTTCAACCCCACTTACCACCCTCGGGAGCAATGGTTAGAGATCAGGAGCGTCTGAAATCCTGGGAACCTCGTCAGCCACACCCAGGTATTTAGCCCTGATAAACCAGTGTCAATGTTCTCTGATGCATGTTCGGCCATAGACAAAGGTAGATGTGGAAGTACAGGCTGAGGCTGTGGAGGTCTAACTTGGGAAGGAGCCTATATGTCAAATGATAAGTGTATGTGCCAGGAAGACAACTCTTGGCCATGTGATGATGTGGGTTCTTATTATTGTCCTTACTGGGGTTGTGTTTCATGGGCCACATGGCAGGGGGCTAAATACACAGCCCCTGACTGCACCCACAGCACCTGTAACCCTGTAAATTTCACTATACTTAAGCCATCTGATTGGACACAGGGACAAATAATTAGCATAAGGATAAATGGAAAAGGCCTTGACCCTGGGAGTCTGATGCACCTCAAATCAGTAACTGCTATCCATGGGAGTTCCTCATACCAAGTTTTTCACTCCTTTTATGAGATGAGGAGTGAATTTTCCATCTCTGTCAAAGCTAAAATCTTGTTCCTCTCACTGGTTGAGTCTATAACCCAGACACTAAATGTCACTTCATGCTTTGTTTGTGGGGGGACCCACATGGGAGACCATTGGCCTTGGGATGTAAGGCAGCTGGACTCACGAGGGCCTTTTAATGAGACTGCTTTCCCAAAATACAGGAAAGGCATCTGGCTCCTAAAAACTTCGATCATCAGAATGTATCTGATGTAACTGTATCTCCGGCCCAGAAGGCCAGTTCTCCACCTCGGTGGGGGATTTAACTAGTTTAGGACAGAAGTTTTACAATCACACTGCCCAAGAGACCCAATGGTAGGGAGCTCCAAACCACACAAAACCCTACACACTGGCCAACTTTTCTAATCTCCAGAATGCATGGGACGATCTTACTGCAAACATAGATTGGCAGGCACCCAGGGAGCTATACTGGATCTGTGGGAAGCAAGCTACCTAGAAGCTGGTTTGGGTCTTGTGTTGCTAGGCTCAATCAGACCATCCTTCTTCTTGCTTCCCCTCAGACAAGGTGAAAAACTGGGAGTCCCCATATATAAAGAAAGATTAAGTAGACAAAAATGGATGCCTTACAAATTAGCAACTGGAAAGATTATGAATGACCTCCTGAGCGAATCATCCTGTACTATGGTCCCGCCACGTGGGCAGAGGGCAGGTCCGGGGGCTATCGCACCTGTATATATATATGCTCAACCACATCATCAGGCTGCAGGCTGTTGTTGAAATTATAACTAATGAAACTGCAAAAGCCCTCAATTTGCTGGCCAAACAAAGTACTAAGATGCACAATGCCATCTATCAGAACTGCTTGGCTTTAGACTATTTGCTTACTTCTGAGGAAAAAGTTTGTAAAAATTTAACCTGAGCAACTGCTGCTTACAGATTGATGATGAAGGGGAGATCATAAAAGAGATCACAGACAGAATGAGAAAGCTCGCCATGTCCCCGTCCAGACTTGGAGAGGATGGGATCACAATGACCTGTTTGGAGGGTAGTTTTCTGCCTTAGGTGGATTCAAAACTTTGATAGGGGCAATGGGCCTAGTCCTGGGAGCATGCTTAATACTGCCCTGCCTGGTTCCTCTGGTACTGCAGTCTATCAGGACCATTATGGAGGCTATTATAGAAAGGAAAATGGCCTCACATGTAATAATGCTATGAAAATACAAACCCCTAGGACCAAGATGATGCTCTTTGATCCTAGGAGGGTCTGAGCAACAAAGAGGGTAATAACATAGCAGGGAGGAGGACCAGAAGAAAACAGACAGGCCTGACTTCTGATAAGGTAGCAGGGGGGAAGGGATGGCATATCAGAGAGATAAAATCTAAAGAATTCAAAGGTGAAGAAGATCGCATAGCACTAGGGATAGAAGGGCACTTAGCCTAGGGTGCAGTAGCCTATAGAATTACATGTAACCATATATAGGTTAAACCTTGTTTTTTAATTTTATTGCCTCTATAACCTGCTTGCAAAGGTACATAGGTGAGACCCCTTTGTTCTCCAGGCTCAGTTTTTGGACATGAGTCCACTGGGTCTGTGCTGGCACAATAAATGTTGCTTCCTGCTAAACTGCCTCAATGTCCCGTATCTCAGCTAGTAACTTCCTGCAACAGTATTATCATTGTACTGAGAGTACACTGTGACATTTACAAAAGTGCTCATGATATATCTTAGTTAAAGTCATCCCCTCCATCATTCTCCTTTCTCTCCCCCTTCTTAGAATAGTTTCAACAGTTCCATTTTTCCATTTTTATACACGAGTAGATAATATTTCCGCCATATTCACCCCCTTCATCCTTCCCCTTCCCACTGGTACCAATGCCCAGACAAGACAGGTTTTAACTTCTTATCCTTTGTTTTTGAAAAAAGACATCTTTGTTTGCTTAAGATAGCTGTACAGGGAATTTCATTATGACATTTCCATGTATATATGTATTATAACCTGAGTTAGTTCATCACCTCCATTTTTCTATATTTCAATTTTAATAGGTTTTTTACAAACATTACAGGCCTCTCTTGGTGTCCCCCAAACAAAAAACCCTCAACACTGAGTGTACTAGATAAGGCTGCAGGCCAGGGCTGGATAATGCTTGCTCATCCCAACAAGGTCTAAGGTGTGCATTTCACTCAAGTCAGGTGTTCCCTTTGAAACCCCTTGGGAAAGCCTCCCCTGCCTGTACCCTCTGCTCCAGTGAGATCCCCTTTTTAGACTTTGCACAGGCTCAGTTTTATGCTGCATTGATTGGCCTGTGTTGACACATTATTTTGAAGACATCCCTCTGTAATTGTAATGGATGTGGCCTCTCTCACCTCTTGCTGCGCCACTATCTCTCCTCCTGGAGTGTAGCCAGACAGGGCATTTAGGAAACAGGAAGCCAGATGTTCCTCAGGGAGTGGTAGGCGGGGTAACTAACAAACAAAGAGTCCTAGGCACTAGGACACAAACCCAATTCGAGTTGACAGGGAGGCTGTACAGCCAAATAGATCTGAAAATGCAACAACATTCCAGCTATCTGGAGCTGACCCTTTAATGGCATCAAAGACCCATGGTCTTTCATGGTCACACTCAGATTCTTCCTTTTGACAGTAGGAGAGAACCAGGAAAATGAGTTCAGCCTGACATATAGAAAACAGGGGCCTCTGTCCTATAAGGACAATAGAAATGAAGGACACATGATGCTGGCCTCTGCCATGCCGTGTGTTTCAATATCTTTGGGAGGTCACTGGGCAGCTGGGGGTGTGGGGGGAAATCTCAAGGACATGAGTAAGACAAAGAAGTTTCAGTCAATCCGAGCAATCAATCATGATCAAGGCTCATGATTCAAAGTGTGAAAACAAAATACCTGTAGGCCCATTGTTTTCCAAGAGATCTGTGTCGATTTCAGGTCTGTAGACAAACACATGGCACTTTCAGGAAGGCACAGGTTTTAGATTGTATGCAAGTATTTAAGCTTACACTTATTGCAGTGTTTGGAGGTGGAACCTTTAAGACATGGGGCCTGGTAGGAGATAATTAGGTTATTATGGGCATCCCCTCATGAAGAGCTCAATGTAGTTCTCAAGGGACTGGACGCTGATTAGTTCCTGTGAGAGCAAACTATTAGGAAAAAAGCAAGCCTGTTGCTGTGGACATGACCATAAAAAGTGTTCCCACTTAGTTTTCTGTATGTTGCCCTGTTAGCAACCAATCTACTGGGAACATTTTCTTAATGGTGAACACTGCCCAACAGACACAACAGTGGAAGCCACAGGAATTTTCTAATAGTTACTTCATTGCTAATGAGATTTTACAACAGCCAAATCCTTGCAAATATAACTTTGTAACACTTCTTGGCTGCAGGTAGCAGGGCTCTTTCTTGGTTACAGTACAATCATCTCATATGTTCTTGTTATGTAAGGCTGATAGGACAACTGGATTAAGCATCGGTTCTTTTAAAAAGGGCTATCTTGAAGAGAAATCAAACTTCAGTTTTAGAGGTGACCTTGATGTGCAGTGAAGGAATTGTAACATGTGGTAAAAAAAATTTTATTAAATAAAAATTTATTGACTTAAAAAAAAAAAAAGAATAAACCTAGCCTCTGAATCTCTGGCTTCCTGTGATCTCTTGTGTGTGTGTTCCCACCATGGTGATACTATACACCATGAGGTCTCACCAGAGGTCAAATACATGGAACTGCCCCAATCTTGGATGTTCAACCTCCAAAACTGTAAGCCAAACAAACCTCTTTTCTTTATGAAGTACCCAGCCTCAGGTATTTTGTTACAGCAATAAAAACTGACCAAGATAGTTTCCTTAAGACCTAGGGATGGGGTAATCTCCAATTTCATAGTTTTAAACACCATCTATATGTATACCCTGCCTAATTCAGTAGTCTCTTGTGACATCTGGCTATTTAAATTGAAATTAATTAGCCATACTAGCCACATTTCATGTGCTCAACAATCCATGTAGTTGGAGGCTGCCATATTGAACACTAGATACAGAACATTTCTGTCACCTCAGAAAGTTCCACTACAAAGCACTCACCCTCCCTATGACTCAGATCTACATTTCCAGCTTGGATTTCCCATCCCAACTGCTGACAGTTGCTATTCAGTTGCCTGCCTAACATCACCACTTGCATATTTTGGACACTCCAGACTTCACTGTGATTCAAAGCACAACCTTTTCTCTTCCAAAATGTTCAATAACCTGTTTCAGCCTGATTCACAGATTATATCACATTAAAATACTTAAAACAATTTTTTTTTGCAGTACTGGGGAATTGAACCCAGGGCCTGTGCATGTAAAGGCAACTGCTCTACCACTGAGCCACAGCTCAGGCCTTGTAATACACTCTATGTGGCTAATTTTATGTGTCAGTTTGGCTATGCATGGCATCCAGATATTTGGCCAAACGTTATTTGAGATGTTTCTATGAAGTTATTTAAAAGATGGGATTAACATTTAAATTGGTGGACTCTGAGTAAAGCAGGTAGCTCTTGGTAGTGTGAGTGAACCTAATCCAATCAGCTGAAGGCCTTTGTAGAAAAAGAATGACTTCCTTCAAGAAAAAGGAATTCTTCTAGCAGATGGTCTTCAGAGTTAAACTGTTAACTCTTCCCTGAGTTTTGCCCTGCAGGTTTTGGAATGTGCTGATTTCTACAAAGGTGGAACCAACTCCTGAAACTCAATCTCTCTCTTTCTTTCTCTCTTCACTGGAGAACCTTAATTAACATCCTTTTTTTTTGACCTTATGATGATTTTAATTTGATCTCATCTGGGTTTTGTCAATATGGTTGTGAAAACTGAGTTACATACTCTTCTTTTCAAAATGTCTTCCTTTAACACACACCTGTGTCTGAGATTGGTCAAGATAACGTGGCCGCTGAGGCAGCAATGCCTAGAAAGGTGCTTGAGAAGTCAGGCATGCCCTCCTGTGACCAGCCCCCAACTTTTCTTTTTTTTAAACTTTGAGGTTTTAAAGTCAATATACAGTCTTGTAAGGTCTAAAAATAACCTTTTCACAAAAATAAGGCAGCTTTACACAGTGAAAACATCAGTTCTTTGGAAAAGCTTATATTCTTTAGTCTGCATTGGTTACCAGGCCATCAGGATCTTCTCTAAAGATCAGATTTTTCTTTATAATGACACCTACATGCAGCTCATTGGCTGTCCAGGTAAGGTTTACAGCCTAAATGTAGAGCACTATTAAATAGGAGCTCCACTGATGTTTCACACGCCTGCACCTGCTGCGATGGTCCTAATGTTTTCTGCACATCTCAGCAGATCTTGGAGAGACAATACTGGAACTCCACATCACAGCCATTCTTGCTTTTGCCACAGGTCTCATAGCACCTGTTGTGCTGGTTATAGCACTGTGTCAGGAAAGGAATGGCAACAATAAGATGAACACCAAACAATGGAGAACCACATCCATTTGGTGAGGAGGGTTTATATCTGTAGGGTAGAACAGGCTTTGATCTGTTACTGCACTTGTACTGGCTGAGCCCATCCTTGCCCCCAGCAGGTCCAAGGTGGCATCCAGGTATGTGTCTATCCTGTGGATGCCATTGTGGATGGTCTTCAGCTTGGCCCTCCAGTTGGTGGTCTGCACCTGCTCCTGGCTGCCACTACCAGGTGCACACAGCCCAGTTGAGTCCGTGGGGTGCCAATAGGTGGCAGTGTGACTGTGTCTGTCTCCATGCCCAGGCCTCCTTTCCAGCCTCCTCCCACCCCACCCGCTGCCATGAGGTGGTAGTGTCAGGGACATGTGGCCTCATTCTCCTGGGCCCTAATTAACATCTTACAAAATTAAGGAACTTTGTTCAGTTATTGTCACTGACATGACCATCCTCTGGGACTTTATTTTAATCAATAAAAGGATAATGAAAGAGGATTTTTAAATTATCCATGCCTTTCCTAGCCCTGAAAATGGTCCTGCCAAACTGAACATGTGGGAGTCATCTTTGACTACTTCTTCTCCTCCCTACAACCAACTTATTGCTAAGTGCAGGTGATTCTGTCTCTATGACATTTCAACCCTTTCCATCTGCACTGCTACCCCCTCATTCCTAGTTAATGGGTGAAGCCAAGGAAACTGAGCTCTCTCGCTAACTCCTACAATTGCCTCCAAACTCCTCCAAGTTCCTATTCATTTTTGTTTCCCTGTCAATTTATTTTTTCACATAAAAGTCAGGGAGCTTTTTTATGAACACAAATCACGTCTCTCTATTTTTGAAATCTTTCAATGGCTTCCCATTGTGCATGGAGTGAAATGTAAACTTTTCATGAGAGCTCTCCTCAGAAGGAATCTCTGTGGAGTCTGGGCTCCTCTGACCCCTGGCATCACAAGCTGTTCTTCCCTACCCCTGGAGTCTGGCCAATGTCTTCTTCCATGTCCTTGGCTGTACTGGGCTTTCCCTTACTCTGGCTGTTCCTTTGCCCTGGAAAGCTCCCCTCTTGCTTTGCACTGCTCTGCCATATTCATGTTTTAGACGTCAGTTTGGATACTGCTTCCTCACAAAGGCCATCGTGTAGTCTTCCTGATCTACATGAGATTTCTGGGAGCTGAAGATCTAGCTCAATGGTATAGCACTTGCCTAGCATGCATGAAGCCCAGAGTTCCATCCCCAGCATTGCAAAAATAAACAAATAAATAAATGAAATCCTCACTGTTCACTCTCACAGAGTAGGTTTCTCTCTTGGCTCTATCAGAAAGTAGTAATTTTACTTGCTATACATTGGTTACTGATGTATTATCTTAAGTGCATACTGTTCACTATTGTCTTTATTACTGTGCACCATGCTTAGCAAGAAACACTTGTTGAGTGAACGAGTGGGGCAAACTCTGTTGGTTACTAGGGTCCAGCACAGCATTTGTGGAATATGATTTTGTAGGATGTTCTAGGTCAGGGGTTGGCAAACAAAATCTGGCCCACAGCTTGTGTTGATAAATAAGGTTTTATTGGAACACATCCATACCCACTCTTTACATATTGTCAATGGCAACTTTACCTCAATGGTAGAGTTGCATAGTTGTGACAGAGTAGTTGACTCACAAAGTCAACTATTTGGCTCTTAACAGGAAGAGTTTGCAAACTTTTGTTATGGGTGACTATAGTAAACTCAAACAAAATGAAAGGTTCTATGGATCTGATATATCTTGAGTTAAATGAAGTCACATAGATTTCTTTAATGTTGAACAACTTTAAGCTATTTTATTTTTTGTTTGTTTTTTGAGACAGGGTCTTTATGTAACCCAGGCTGGCCTCGAACTTGTGATCTCCTGCTTTAGTCCTCTGGTGGAGGATTAAAGGTTTGTGCTGCCACACCTAGCCTGACATCTTGAAGTTTTTAATGTGTTAATGTGTACAGCGATCTCTAAATACGTGATATAATACAGTTTCCTTATTTGAGCAAGGAACTCAGTTTGGCAGTGCTTGGTGGTTCTTTGGAATAGACTTTTTTTTGTTTTAGTGGTGCTGGGGATCAAATCCAAGCCTGGCATAATACTAGGTAAATACTCTGCCACTGAGTTATACCTCAGATCTGGAATAGACTTTGAAAAATTCTGGTCAAGATCTTGAACCCATGAAGGTGAGATTCCAACAGGATTTTCTCTGGAAAAGTATAACAGGTACTTATAAGCTGCTTTTGCTGAAATGCACTGACCCCTCACATGGGGCTGCAAATGTCCAAAGTGTAAATAAAAACTTGACATCCCTCTCTCCATTTTATATACGTCTCCTTTACTCTGAGTCTCTCTCCCCTGTACTCACCTTAGAATCCAGGAAGGATAGGACTGAGGGATAAATATCTTGCATCAGAAGTTGAAACTGTTCCCCAGAAGAATTTCTTATCATGACCAGACTGCGCCCCTCAAGTGATGACAATAACTTCACTGGAACTCCTTGATAATGACCAACCAGGCCACACTTTGCTTAATAATTAATGCATACCTCTTGCCCCCTGCCCCAACTCTTCCTATATTTAAACCTAAAGCTCATATCTGTACACTGAAGATGGGCTGAAATGCTTATGTTGCCCTTCTTGCATGTGCCTATGCCATGTAATAATTCTCCTTTCTCTGCCCTTCACCACTACTCATCTCTTTATTTGGCACACTGGAGAAAGTGGCTGGACCTGACACGTGGAACCTACTAGAGTTGGGCCTCTGGCCTGGAACTCTGGTTACAACAGAAAATTTTCAGCAGCTGCAGTAAACTGGCCTTCATGTGCTTTTCTAGATAACAAGGGGTACGTATCAAGAGTCCCACTGAGGCTGGAACTCCACAGTGTAGTCATTCAGTAGTCACCTGTGCCCAATATTGACATCCTAACATCTACTCCAGCTCTACAAATGCCACCACTACTGGGATGTACCTACACAATTGTACATCTCCTTGCATTCCTAGAGGAGAATCAGGGATGGCTGGATGGTGACTTACTTTCTCCTGACTGTTCAGCTCCTGGTATGGGATGTGGGCAGGCAGGTAGGTGTGGAGAAGAGCACAGAAGGCCAGGCCATCACTCCAGCTGCTGCTGAAATTGGTGATGTCAATATTCTGTGGGGGAAGGAAGGAAAAACAATATTAATCCCCAAATTGTACAATGTCACAGAATACAAAGGATACTGTGTTCAGATGGGTATCTACCTTTGAGTTTTTAGAAAGACAACATTATAAATTATGCAAATTTTCTGGAAATTTAATTTTGATGCCAGGAACAGCCTGTTGCCATCCATTCCATTCACAGGATAGACTTCAACAAGCACAACAGTAGGGAATTCCGGTCTGCCCCTGGGGGGATTCATTAAAGGCTGTGAGGTGTTTGATGTCAAATGAACTCCCCAGATGAGCTTTGTGTATCCCAGCATTTCTCACATCCATTTGACCAAGGAAGAATGATCACACCACCACCATTGTCATCATGCATAGCCCAATTGACAACAAGTAGATCAAGACAAAACTAGAGGTAAAGCCAAGGCAGCTGGTCAGCAGCTTGCTTCTGCTGCTACATTCCCTTTCTCAACTGGAGAGGCTCCTCAAGGGCAAGACAGAGCCCTTCAGGCTCAACAGTCTCCCTGTTAGCTTACCAAACACGCAGAGATCATGAGGCTACATGGGAAAAATGGGGCTCTTCCTTCAGGACAGGCATCCCCTTCCCACTTTAGAGACTAAAGTCTCTGGGGCACCTTTTCCTCTTAGGTCCTCAGACCTGCTCCACTTTTTCTCACAGTTTCATTCTCTGGAGTCACAAAGCTTGTTCCAAGTTTGTGCAGTTCCAAGACTTGTCAAAACTCATGCTTAGGCAGTTCTGTGCAGTTGCTGCTCAAATGTTTTGAAACAGCTGTGAGAGGGGCCTGCAAGGAACTGCAGAAGTGGGCCTGAGTTGGGGCCTGCTTAAGCTTTAAGTCTGTGTTCTGGGCTGTCTTAGGGCCATGGGAAATACTAGGTATAAGTGCAGAGCTCCTTTTTGCAATCTCCACATAGTTGTTGAAGGCAGGGAGACCTTCCTGCTCCTCCTCAAGACACCCCATCCCATGGAAAAGGAAAGCCAAGAAAGCCAAGAGAAGGTGACGGTTGCTGGCTCCTTCTAATGGAGTGGACACTGACAGCACTTCCTTCCCTCTGCCCAAATGACCAAACACAGCACTACAACAATAGAGTCAGTTCTGACTGCAGCTGGGAGGTGGTTTAGAGTGTTTTTTTTTCCATCAGAGGCAATCTGCAGTGTAAAGGAGAGGAAAGGGGAAGATGAAGTTAAGCTGGAATGGAGAGGGAGATTTGATGACATTCTTCTCAAGGTGTGTGTAAAGAAGTTTTGGAGAAGAGAACATAGGTGGAAATATGTAACAAAATATTGCATAATGTTACCTGAGAAGTTGCCACAGGGTTTTGGGAGCAAATAGCCTATGATCTCATTTTTATCTAGATTTCCACTGTTAGTGGAACCATGAGGCTAGTCAAATGACTCATTTGATAGGTAAAGAAACTGAGATGGGAAGAGGCGGCATGACATGTACCAAGTATGGTTACCCAAACAGTGGGGATCTTCCTAGCAAACCTTCTCTCACCTTGTACCAGACCCAGGATGATCTGGTGGGCTCTAGATCCCCTACTCCCCCTTCTCCATCCCTCAGCACAGGCTGTTGGATATGTTCTCAACTCTGCTTTGCAATTATACTTATTGGGGAAGGATATCTGACTGAAAGCAATGCATCACCATAATAATGTGTCTTTCTGGTTTTCATGACTCAAGCACTACCAAAATGGTTAATTGTTGCTGAGCATTGGTGTTACATAAAAGTCTGAGAATGCCTTTGTTGCAAGGGGACCTATCTTGGTTTTCAAGACAACTGTGCAATAGCCAGGACCACTGGGAAACTGATCCTTTGGAGTTTTGGCTTCAAAGTCTCTTTGGGTTCAGCAGTGACCAGATGAGGGCTGGAAACTACTTTAGAAATGGCTAACACTTGATTTTATATTTTCTGAAGCGGTTTGTGCATTTAAAAAGCAGAGGAAAGAAACAGGTTGGAAAGGTACAACCTATCTAAGCACTCAAACCATACACTATGAACATCAAGTCTGGGAAGGGGAACCTGGGGGAAGCACAGGCCAGCCTTGGAGAATGCAAGCATTACAACTCTTACATAAATCAAATTCCCTTCCTTTGCCATGTACAGTATCAGTTCTCATTATACCTAAAGTTTTTAAAACTTTCCATGCCTTTCTCTTCCCAAAACACAGAAACATTTTATGCAAACAGGTCGCCAGAGACCCCCATCTCCAAATCCATCTCTCATGTACCTGTTGTGTGGAGGAGAGGGAGTCAAGCTTTATTTCTAGAGGCCACCTGCTCTTGTTTATTGTTTATGATGGCCCCTGTGGCAGCTGTGTAAATGGGAGCAAGCCTGACAGCACACTTGGAAGTGTTCCTTCTGCAGGCAATGTTGACATCTACCATCTCATTTTACATGGTGTGTAATGACCAAGACCAAAGTCTATTAATTATGAATCCTTCAGCCTTAGGCTCCAAAAATGGTGGGGGTGATAAGGTAAGGACATCTGTCAAATGTCTCCACTTACCTGCCATTGTACATATTCTGATTCCTCAGAACTGCCAAACATGGTAAGTACTATTAAAACCCATTTTACAGACAAGAGAGCTACAGCAAAAAGAAATATCGCTAGTGCCAGACTTGGGCTTAGAGTGCCAGTTCTGTGTGACTGGGAAGCATATGTGCTGTTCGCTATGGGACACTGCCTTGCAGGGAAGGATGAAGTAGGGAGGGCATGAGACAGGCTGACCTAAGCATGGAGCTCAACGCCATTTGCAGCACTGGAAGCACACTTGGCAGTTTGCTCTATTCGCATGTAGGACAAGAGTGAACAAGAGAGCTAGGATGGGAGAAAGCAGATTCTAGAGGGAGTCAGGGTAGACACCTTTATGCTTTAATTTTTGTCAGTTAAAAAAACTAGAACCATGTTCTCTGTGGCATAGGCTCTGAGGTGGGAAGCACTGCTCTTAGCATGGCAGATGTTACCATGTCAAGGAACTTATGTGTCCAAACTGGCCAGATTCTCCCTCCATCTTCCCTTCTTCCCAATTGTGCTTTACACTTAAAGCTTTTAAAACTTGCTAGATCTTTCTCTTTCCAAAATATAAGAAGAACATTTTAAGCACACATAGCATGTGTCATTTCTGATATTGTGAAACAAAAATTATGGGGTCGTTGCTTTAGATCAGACCAAACCAAACCAAAAGGGAGTCTCTCATGCTAAATGTCCCATTATTACATTGAAACTGCAAGGAGGGAGATGGATCTCACCACAGACCAGTTTTCCCTGAAAATAGGAGATTCCTGTCTAGCTGAGCCAGCATAAGGAAGTCCCTCTCTGCTTTCACCCTTACAAAAAAGTAACTTGATGCTAACCAATGAAGTTTATTGTTTGTATTATTCTCTTTCCTTATTACTACCTTCCATAACCCTGCATTCTGCTAGTAGGAGCTCCCACTCTTATTTTGAGTACTGTATACAATATTCTTCATGTTTAAAGATTTTTACTGTTTGGCAGAGATGGAGGAAAATCAGCTATGATTTGTAATTATTATACTCATTCCAAGAACGTTGCACTGTCACTGTCAAATAAAAACCTTACTATTTAAAATCATTGGGCGGAACAATCTCATTCTGTTTCCTGAATGCCATTTGAAATGGCCTCTTAATTAGATTTGAGCACCAAGAGTGTCAACAATTGCAAACTCAACACAGCTGGCTCAACATCTACTACAAACGTGGGTCCAGGCATGATGTCCCAAATAAGTGGATGACTGTCAACCCTCAAAGTGCTCTACACACCTCAATGCTGGCTTTTGCTGGGATTATCACAAAAGTAGCTTCGTTACCAATTGTGGAGGTCTGTTTCTGTGAGCAAGGAGGTATACTTTTGTGAATGAGGAGTTAGTCACATGCTCATATTTGTCTGTTTTGTTTTACATGAATGTAAGATAAATCCCAGAAAATAGGTGAGGTATGAGTGCCTTGTTAGATGTTTCCCCTCACATCACTTTGGGAGAGCCACATGGCTTACAATGCTCTCTTGTGAAGTCATCTATAGACTGCAGTGAGCTCCATGGCATGCTGGATCCACCCACAGACCCCAAGAAGGCTAAGAACAGGAATAGGTGGGCCTCGTTGAGCAGATGGAAGAAGAAGTAAAAGAGCTGGGCTTTATGGAGCAAGCCTGGTCTTTCTGACTAAAGGAAGTTTCAGACATAAAAGAGGGAACATTCCAAGCATCTCCAAAGTAGGTTACATTTCTAGGACTGAGAAATATAGAAGAAACAGAATTTTGCCTCTCTTAGTGCTGTAAAGGTCATTTGACAAAAATGGATACACTGAATCCTACATGAGAGGCTAAGACCTAACTTTGACAAATACACAAGACTGCCTCCTGTAGAGATTGAGTATGGTCACAGTTCCAGAAGGATGAATGCAGAAGCAAAGTTAAAACCCAGCAACCCAGAGCCTTTGTGTCTAGAAGATTCATCTCACTTATCTTGTGTTGCCTGGAAACGCCAACATTTGGTGGAAACATTAATCACAGGGGAGAGAAGCTGCAGAGCATGCACTGAAATGTGCTCTGGGCCCAACTCTGCTGAGGACACAGCTGGATTAGGAGGCTGACTGACCTTATTCCCACCACTCCATCTCCTCTGAGGAGCTCTGGGTACCCACCCCCACTAGGCTTCCTGAATGGACTGACTGTGTGCACTAAGTGCCAAAGTTTAAACACAGTTAAACACTAAGTGCCAAAGTTTAAACACAGTTAAAAAGAGCAGAGTGTCTGAGAAAAAGG
The DNA here is from genome assembly GCF_047511655.1 of Castor canadensis. Classification (NCBI taxonomy): domain Eukaryota; kingdom Metazoa; phylum Chordata; class Mammalia; order Rodentia; family Castoridae; genus Castor; species Castor canadensis. Next base: position 52,058,843 of record NC_133396.1, on the reverse strand, counting down.
CAGAAGACGGAATGGAAAACAGCATGTTTACTTCTATAGGCTCATAGTGACCTAAACATCCCCACTCCCAGGATCTCTCTGGTTTTTTTTTTTTTTTTTTTAAATATGTCTTTCTTGTCACAGCTATGGAATCAGACTAAATTTTTTTTGTGGGGGGTAAGTAGGGCATATAACAATGTCACAGATTACAGAGAACAAAAGATTTCTTCACTCAGGGTCAGCACATATAGTAAGAGCCCAGGGAGGATCAAACTTCCTTTGACGATTTGGTAAGAGAGAATGTAGAGCATGAGCACAGATAACTAACTGGGTTCCTGTGCATGGAAACAAACGTGGCCTACAGTCTCTTTCCCACGCTTGTATTCAGTATTTACTCCTTGCCTCAGGCATATGGATGTATCATCCAGTTATGGTTCTCTCTTGTAGTCTCAGGCTATCTGGCCAACCTCAAGTGAACCTGCCCTATACAAAGACAGCACAGCTGGTGGCCGTGGACCTATGGAGACCTGCACAGGGGCTTCTGGGAGCCTTCCCCTTTGTGCTGTTCCACTCCATATGAGCTGCTTCAGCTGCTCTCTCCAGCTGCCTCCTTGGCCCCTGCTCTCCTCATGCGTCAGCTCTCTGCACCTCGACGTGAAAAGTGTGGCCAGGCAGAGAGCTGGTGACTAGGGTGTCACTTCAAGTGTGACCTTTCTCTTGGGGTCAGTCCTGTGCTTGCTTTCTCAAGGTGAGCTCTAGATGGATACCTTTTTTCATTTCTTTTAAAAAGTTATTTTTATTAGCATACAAGGGGGTTTATTGTGATGACTCCATAGGTGCATACAGTCTGCTTTGAACAAGTTCACCCCCTCTATTATATTCCCTCCTTTCTCCTCTCTTCCCTTTTACAATAATTTTATGTGGGTTTCACTATGTTTAGAGGGATAAATTTAAAAAGTAAAATTATAACATCATTAGAAGAAAATAAAGATCACTAGCTTTATGATCTTGGGGAAAAGTAAGCTGTCTAAAGCATAAAATTCAAAAAGCACAAAAGGACTGATAAATCTAACTACATAATTAAGTTTCTGTATGAGAAAATTAAAAACAGTCCATACAGAGCAAATGATTACTCTTCAGCATATATTCCTATAATCAACGAGATAACTAAATTTAAGAGGACCTTAAACAGGTTAAAACAAAAAAAAGGAGATAACGTAAGTAAAAATTGGCAAAGGAATGTAACCAAAGACAAAATCCAGTCTACATAGGAAGAGGTGTTCAGCCTCACTGGAAAATAAAAAGTGAAACAGCACTCTCAGTCACTGGAAATTTAGAAGACTGCTAATTCACAGTTAATAAAGATGTGGAAAAGTGGTATTCTTAATTTGGCTATTAGAATATACATGTATAGAATTTTAGGAAGGCAACTGGAAGTATTTTTTAAAAAATGAAATTACTTGACCCAATAATATCACACTGAGGGTTGTATTCTAGAGGAAAAAGTCATATGACATCTATAAATATGTTTACTGCAGCTTTACTGTATAGAATGGGGAATCTTGAGATATCCTAATGGTCTATCAGCTAGGCTGGGTAAACTTTTTCTGAAAGTCTAAAAATTTTTTATAAAAATAACTGGTGACATACTTTTCTGATCTGTACACATTTCTGTAAACCTCATGGGAAAAATTGAATGTGCTGGGTTTTGATGGGTTTCAATAGGTTTTTGACGCTTTTCAATAATTATTTGAATAAATGTCAACTTAGAGGGTTGGTCTTACATGTCCAGTGACTTAGATGAAGACATCTGGGAAGGATAAAGAACATCAAATAGACTCAGGATCTAAAAAGATTTCAATAGGCCAGAAATAGCCAAGCACTGTGGCTCATTTCTGTAATCTTAGTTATTTGGAAGGTGGAGTTGGGAGAATCTTAGTCTGAGGCCAGCTTAGGCACAAAGTTAGCAAGACCCCATCTCAACACCACAAGTGAGTGTGGTGGTATACACTTAACGGTCCCAGCTACATGGGAGGCAGTAGGTAGGAAGAACACAGTCTGAGGCTGGCCAGCTTTGAGCAAAAAGCATGAAATCCTATCTGAAAAATAACTAAAATGAAAGAGGGCTGTCGGCATGGCTTGAGTGGTACAGCACCTGCCTAGGAAGAAGAAAAGATAATTTAGTTATAGATGAGGGAAGGAAGATATAACTAAGGACTTACTAGAAAGTCAAAATAGACACCTTATATTTTTTCTTATGTGATAAGATTAAAGATAGCCTCAAAGTCTGGAATCCTTCAGTGGAGAGGTGGCATCTAATTCTTTTTCCCTTGGATCTGGGATGGCGTTCATAATTTGTTTGGATGTGGAGGAAGCCATATTTGGGACTTTCAAGGCCAGATCATGAGGAGTCGTTAAGTTTCTACCCTGGACTCTTGGAACATTTTCTCTGGGGCCCCTGAGGCTCCTGGTGTATGTGGAAATCCATGGAGAGAGCCTAGCCAGCCCTCAGCTGTTCCAGCTGCTAGCCCTCTGGAAGCAGAGAGGAGTCACTCTAAATTGCAGATTTGTGGGGGAAAACAGTCAACATTGTTGTTACTTTAATTCACTAAGTTTTGGGGTGGTTTGTTACCCAGTTGTAGGTAACCAACACATTTACTGTATGTACTCCTTTGACAGTTGCTACAAAAGGGTCATATTTTGGTGACCATGAAAACCAACCTTTTGTCCCTCAAACAAATAGCATTGGGCTTCCTGGGAATTCCTTTCCACCTTGATTATATTGATAGTACTGCTGTATTGCTTTAATCATTTATTTCTCTACTTAATCCCAAATCAAGTCTGACAACTTCTCCTTATCTTTTAAGACTTAAAAAAAATGTCAATCTAGTAGATTAAATGACAGGCATAATCTTAAACACAAGCCACAGGAACCACATTTATGAAGAAAACTTCATAAACTGTGTTCTCTCTCTGATACCTGTAAAGGAGGGCAGAATTATTTGTGAAGGAGAGCCTATCTGCCACAGCCAGGCAGTACAAACCTACCTCCATCATTATTCCTTCTCAAAGTTTTCTTGGCTATTCTTGCTTATTTTTCCAGGTGAGTTAAAATTATTATTAAATTTGAGACTAGAGAAATTCTGTTGGGATTTTAATCAGAATTGCATTAAATCTAGAGTTTAATTGGAAGAGTTCACTCTTAAAGTGATTCCTCCCACTCCGTTCCCATTGAAGGAACTGAAGGTTTGACCTGGAAGAGTCCAACCCTGCACAGCCCACACTGCACAGGAAGATGAACTGTCAGGACTCGGCACGACTTTGTCTCTCCTACAGCATCCTTTGAGCAGCTCCTCTCCTCTCAGCTTGTACCTGTACCTCTCAGAATGGGTTTCAAGTGATTCTCTGCTCGGACGCAAGAATCACCCTATTTCCCACTTTCCAGGCTCAGTCATTTGTTAGCATTCCTAAACTCCTAAATCCTTCTCCTAGCTGAGACTTACCTATACCTGCCAGCTCCCCCATGGAAATGGAGAGGAAATCTTATGAACTACCTTCACTAATGATTCAACTCTCTAAGCTGGGAGTATGAGTTAGTCAGCTTTTTTGTCACTATGTCAAAGTACTAGTGAAAAACAATTTAAAGGAGGAAATCTTTATTTTAGCTCCTGGTTTCAGAGGTTTCAGTCCATGGTCAGTTGGTTCCCTTGCTTTTAGGCCTGAGGCAATGCAGAATCATCATGGTGGAAGGACATGGCACAGGGAAGCTGCTTACCTCATAAAAGCCAGGAAACAGAGAGAGAAAGGTGTAGGGGACAAGGTAAACTCTTCAAAGTCACACCCCACTGACCTACTTCCTCCAACTGGGCCCCATCTCCTAATAGCCCATTCAGCTATGAACTAACTCATCAATGGATTAGAATATTGACGAGGTTAGTGCCCTCATGTTTCAGTCACCTCTCAATAGTGCCAGCAGCTTGTGAACAAGCTGTCAACACATGAGCCTTTGGGGACATTTATATCCAAACCATAAGCAAGTACAATCAAATCACAGCTCTTGTATCTGTAATTACAGCCAGCAAATGGGTCAAGTCCCTCTACAGTAAAGTGCTGTAATGAAGCATGGTCTCTGACTGGAATAGTTACCAAATGTAATGCAGCAGCAGGGAGAGACACACTGGGTCTGAAGGTAGGGGAGCATGTGTGCTCTGACCTCAAAGAATGAGAAAGTCACTGGTGGGATTCCCCACATAGTTTTGGGAACCCAGGAGTCATTCAGCTATGAACTAACTCATCAACGGATTAGACCATTGATGATGTTAGCATGTCTGGGCTCATGCTGTCTTTCCTCTTTTACTCTAAAGAGGAAAAAACCAACCCAAATTACAACCAGCTCCTCCTTCCTCTATTGCATAAGCAGCAGTGTGACTACAATTCCAGGAAACTGACTCAATTTTTCTGGCATTTAGCTTACTCATCTCTCATATGCAGCGAATAGATTACATCAACAGTTTTGAAACGATTAATTATGGAATCTGCTCTTCCAACTAACATTCTTTTGCCTCCTTTTGCAATGGCCAATATGATAGCCGCTCATTAACATTAAATACAAAATTTAATTTCCTAGTCCCATTAACTACCCTTTAAGTGCTCTACAGCCACCTCTGGACTGTGGCTACTAAATTGGACAGTGCCAACATAGACCATTAGCATTGTCACAAGTTCTATGGACAGCACTGCCCTGTACTTATTCAAATGTGCACATACATGTATATATGTACATGCAACTTCCATTTTTAAGCAAATGGTAGCATAAAAATAGGTACTCTACTGTTTGAGTCACACCTCCAGTCCTACTTAACGTCTTTATCTCTTAGTTTCTATATTTTTAAAATGTATCTGGAGCACACACCTTATAAGACTGTAGTTAAGATTAAATGTAGTGCCTCATGCCTATAATCCTAGCTACTCAGGAGGCAGAGATCAAGAGGATCTTGTTTTGAGGCCTGCCTGGGCAAGAAGTGAGACCCTATCTCAAAAAATACCCAACACACACAAAAAAGGGGCTGGTGTTGTGGCTCAAGTGGTAGAGCAAGCACCTGCCTAGCAAGTGTGAAGCGCTCAGTTCAAACTTCAATACTAACCAAAAAAAAAAAAAAAGATTAAATAATACATAATGCACTTAGAACAACATGTCACACATACAAATGGCAAATGTTCCACAAATATCAGCTCTATTTTGCATCACCATCGCCTATTCACTCTCTTCTAATAGCACAGGCAGGTGCATCACACAGATGGACCGAACAGCCAGTTATGTTGCTTCCAGTCTTTTGTTGTTATAGCACTATTGTAACAATTATCCTCTGTGCTCATCTCTGTACATATCATGCCCCTCAACAACATATGAGAGACTACTTCCTACACCACATAGTATGTGTCTTTCTGTGACTGGCTTATTCATTTAGCACAGTGTCTTAAGGCTCATCCGTGTCACAGCACACGTCATCCAATTTGCTCTGGCATCTGTATGTCCACTTTCACTTTTTCACACACCCATGCCATTTGGCTCGGGAGTCACTGTCTCCTGCATGGGTGATCTCAGATGGAGGATATCATAGTCCTCCAGTGCTACAGGCCTGGTACCTGTCACCATTGTGTTAAATGCCCTGAGTTCAAGCCCCAATACTGCAAAACAAATAAAAATGAAACAGGAAAACCTCCAAACTAAACCAAAAGCAGCCCTGAGGACTCTGGATCCAGCTGAATTAGGTCCATGCTGCCAGCCCGTGTGGAATGAGGCCCATAACATGATGCATGAGGCTTAGAGACAACACTACATTGCTTTAGCATTTCCAAATCTGTATTTTTAGTAAGAGAAAAATTTCAAAAGCAGCTCTTCTATATTTTTGGATGTGCTTACTAAGAAAACAGTACTCAATAATTGAAGAAATTATTCCAAGGAATTCTATTCCAAGACCAAGTTTAAGTTATACCAGACAACCCTCAACCCTTCACTTCCCACCCTCAGAAAGCTTGAATTTGGCCTCTGAAATCGTAAGCCTCTTGTGCTTCATGACTTCTTATCCCCAAATGTACATGTTTTGTGAATAAGAAAATGGAAAAAATGCTCAGTACAGATTTACTTGGGGCTATTATTATCTAAACAGATTTACTCGCCCTCCTGAGGGATGGAGCAGAAATGGCAGCAAGTATCAAGGCTTTCTTTTTCTTAATGACAGCAAGATAATTGGCTTGGTGTTCGGTGGCATCATACCGCCAGCTGCTAGCATACTTGACCCATGGAGGTTCTCAGCCCAGGACAAACAGCCCATGGGAGGACAGTGGACAAGGACACCTCAACCTCAGTCCCCAACAGGAGGTAACGTTCTCACATTTTATTTTGAATCCTGGTTTTGCTTACTGAAGTTGGCATCATATCAAGCATTTCTATACACATGAAAAGAATGTGTATTATGGGAATCTCAAAAATTGTTATTTTTAACTGTTTCAGAAACATTGTACATATTTATTACCTATTTATTGTTTCATTGCATGTATATATCATGTGTGTTTAAATCAGTGTAAACATATCCACCTCCTCAAACATTTATCATTTCCTTGTGGTTAAAAAAAACATTCAAAATCTTTTCTTTCAGGTTTTTTTTGGGGGGGGGGGCTAGAATTTGAACTCAGGGCTTCGTGCTTGCAAAGAAGGTGCTCTACCATTTGAGCCACACCTCCAGTTCATTTTGCTTTGGTTATTTTAGAGATGGGTCTCATGAACTATTTGCCTGGGCTGGCCTTCAACCTTAGTCCTTTAGATCTCAGCCTCCCAAGTAGCTAGGATTACAGATACGATGTGAGCCACTGGTGCCCATCTCTCTCAGCTTTTTGAAATATACAGTGACGCCATGTGCCATCAGATCCTTACCAGAGTTGAGCCATGCCCTGAACCTCCAACTGGGAGCCAAGGAAACCTCTTCTCTAAAGTATCCAGCCTCAGGTATTTCATTACAGTAACAGGAAATGGACTAATACACCTGTTCAAATGGCCCATGAATGGAGTCCTTCTTCTGTCTGCCCCATAAAGCATCCCTGGCAAGAGCCTCTGAATCCTGAATGCAGCAGGGCCAGCTGAACCATTTCTCATTAATGCAACTGGTTCTGTAGCCAAAACTGTATAACTTGAAAAGACACTCAAAATTGCATGACTTGAAAAGATACTGAAATTTAGCAAAAGGTGACTTTGGCTGTAAACCTCACAATTACTTGCCTGGGCCCCTCAGCCTCTCAGGCCACATTGCCTATGCCTTTCCATCTTCTCAACCCATATACCTGACCACATGATTATTAGGTGACTGGAAGCCAGGAAAAAGAAACCAGTAAATATACTAAAAAGTGAAAATCAGAGAGCAGGAGTAAGATAAAATACACACTAATGCAAGAAAATATAAATGGGCTAATTTATATTACTTGTAAAGGTAAAATAATTGCAAGAAATACACCTAAAATGAGAGACTCAGAAAGGATTATAATCAAGGAGATGTAAGGCCACCACACAAATAACAGCTTAACAGAAACGAGAATGGTAACATTGACATTGTGACTGTAAACTTCTAGATCACAAGTGCTAATTGAAATAAAAGGTAAAACCTACCAAGAAGACAGGCAAACTAGGAACTTTTAAGTAGGCTGAAAATACCCAAAGCAAAAACTTTTAGAAATCAAAGATTTTGAAAAAGAAAAAAAAAAAAAATCACAGAGGCCTCACTACATCTTGCTCAGTATCAACACATCAACGAGCCAAACAGGGAAGGAGTAGGGTCCACTCCTGAGCAAGGCTCAGAGGCAAGGGAGGGAATGGGAATGCTTTATGTCTGTGACTGTCACCAGAAGAAAAGAAAGTCCCAAGTAGGAGGAAAACATTTTTTTGGCAGTACTGTGGCTGGAATCTAGAGCCTTGTGCTTGCTAGGTAGGTGCTCTCTCACTGGGCCATACTCCCAGCCCCATCTGCTTTAGTTATTTTTTTGGATAGATTCTCAGGCTCTTTTGCTCAGGGTTGGCCTTGCACTTTGACCCTCCTACCTATGCCACCTGAGTAGCTTGCATGCTGAGGTGAGGTCTCAGTAACACTTTGCATGGGCTGGCCTTGGACTGAGATCCTCCTGATCTCTGCTTCCCAAGTAGCTGGAATTACTGGCTGTATATCACCACACAAGGCCCTCCAAGAAAATTCAACTCTTCCCTTTTAGAGAACACAAAAACTGGAACTTTCAAATGAGAGATTTCCCAACTGCTACACAACAAAATTAAAGGAAAAAAAAAATCAGGTTTCTATTATCAGGTTAGAGGGTCAGAATCTTGCATCCAGAGAATAAAACACTTCCTTTGGTTAAGAATTAATTCCAAGGGCTGGAGGTGGCTCAAGAGGTAGAGTGCCTGTCTTGCAAGCTTGAAGCTCTGAGGTCAAACCCCAATACTCCCCTCTCAAAAAAAAAGAAAGAAAAAGAATTCTGTCAACAATCCTACTAGATAGGAGGCAGTCCAATTTTTGATTAAAACACAAACCTTCATTTATACTTATGCCAAGTTACAACAAGCTAAATGCCCCCTTTGTTACTAATAAAAGATAATATGGATTGTATTAAAGAATAACAATGATCAAGTGCAGGTTTCCCCCAAGGAGTAATGTACCATGACTATGTTAGACCTTTACTCCCAGAAATATGAGCATATTTCCCCACTAGAAAAATCTACTTATGTAGTTAATTATATAAATTGGCTAAAAAGGGAAGAAACCACATGGACAGCTCAGTAAACACCAAAAAGGAACTGGATACAATTCATACCTATTTCTGGATTAAGAAAAAAAAACAAAAACCTTCTAGTAAACTCAAGACAGAAGCAAGCTTCCTTTAGTTGATTATCAGAAAATAATATAAAACTCATATTTAAAGGTGATATATTATTATTATTGAAGGAAAACAAGTCAAAATTATCTGCCACCCATAGTATTATTCAACCATTAATAGCATTGTTCTGGACTTTAAAGAATGGAGTAAAACCAAAAAGTACAAGAGGTATAAATACAGGTGTGGTGGTACATGCCTGTAATCCCAGCACTCTGGATGAAGGTTTAGGCAGGAGGATCTTGAGTTCGAGGTCAGCCTGGGCAACCTAGTGAGACCTTATCACAGAAACAAAAACAGCCAGGCACCAGTGGATCAAGCCTGCAATTCTAGCTAATTAGGAGGCTGAGATTGGATTGTGGTTTGAGGCCAGCCCAGGCAAAAAGTTTGAAAGAACCCATCTCAATCAATAGCTCGATACAGTGTCATTCTAGCAACACAGGAGGCTGATACAGGGAGGATTGCAGTTGGTTCCAGGCCAGTCCCAGCAAAATAGCTTGTGAGACCTCATCTTAATGGAAAAAAGCTGGGCATGGTGGTGCACACCTACCATCCCAGCTATGGCAGAAAGCCTAAAATAGGAGGGTCAAGCTGGCCTATGCAAAAAGTGAGGCTCTGTCTTCAAAAACAATCAGATTAAAAAGGACTTGGGGTGTAGCTCAAGCAATAGAGCAATTGCCTACCAAGTGTGAAGCTTTAAGTTCAAACTTCAGTACTGTGAAAAATAGATGGGGTATAAATACTGGAAAGAAGAAACAAAGTTATCATTATTTGTAACCATTTACCTAGAAAATTATTAAACACAAACAATAATCATCAAGGCATAAAAATTGTCTTAATATAAATAATGAGGACTAACATTTGTGAATACCACTGCCATGGGGGGTCAGTAGTACAATGTGACGTGCCTAATTTCTCATTTTTCTGCATAGTCACAACCCACAGCAGAGAACCAGAGCAGTACAAGAGAACAGTGTTCAGATGCATACTAAATTCCCATTTATAGCAGGGCCTACCAAGCAGTTACAGAAACACCATTAAAAGAATGATGCTAAAACAGTGGTTATCTACTTAGGAAAAAAAGGTAAAACCCTACCAATAAATAATAAGCCCTGGAAACATAAAAGGTGGGTAGTTTGCACCTTTACAACTAGAAGACAATGACACTAACAAAATTATAAAGGGAGTTCATTCCTCACCTAAACTTTTGTACCCCATGAAATCATCAAGGTTAAAATACTGATGCAAGACCATAAAATTTTACCTTCCATGAACTCATTGCCAGAAAGATACTGGGGAAAAATAGAAGGGAAGGGAAGAAAGAAGAGAATGTGGGATACAGAAGATCAAAACAGAGGGAGGGATCTGGGCACCAGTGGCTCAGGCCTGTAATCCTAGCTACTTGGGAGGCTGAGATTGGGAGGATCATGATTTGAGGCCAGCCTGGGCAAAAAGTTCATGAAACCCCATCTCAACCAGTGTCGGAGTGCAGTGGGGCATTTTTGTTATCCCAAGCTACTTGGGAGGCTGAGATCTGGAGGACTGAAGTACTGGGCAAAAAGTGAGGACTGAGCAAAAATGTCCAAAATAACCAAAGAAATAAAGGGCTGGAGGTGTGACTCAAGAAGTAGGGCACCTTCCTTGCAATTGTGAAGCCCTAAGTTCAAACCCCATACCACAAAAAGAGGGAGGCAAAGAAATGACAATGACTGGCCAGTAGGCATAGAAGACTGTGACAGGAGGCCAGAGGTCCAGGACAGGTTTTCTCAACAGGGATCCAACGGGATCCTGACCCGTAGGGTACATGAAGATAGTTCGCACAGTTTGGAGTTTAACAGAGCTAAAGGTTGTGTATCCCTTAATCTGAAACTGGAAATTTTTTAGTACTGATATGACATTCAAATTCAGACTTTGGAGCATTTTGGATTTTAGATTGTTGGATTAGGGGTGCTTGACTGGTTGGTTGCATGCAAATATTCCAAAGTCCAAAATTTGACTGTAGCAGGGAGGAGGACCAGAAAAGAAACAGACAAGTTTGTGTTCTGATAATGTAGCAGGGGGAAGAGATAAAACTTAAAGAACTGAAACATGAAGGTCACATAGCACTAGAGAAATGAAATAGCCAATCAAGTCACATGCAACCATTTATGGGTTGAGCTTTGCTTTTGCCTCTGTAACCTGCTTGTGAGGGTATATAAGGTGAGACCCCTTTGTTCTTAGGGCTCAGCCTTTGGACACGAGTCCGCTGGGTCTGTGCTGGCATAATAAAACGTTGCTTCCTGCTGAACTGCCTCAATGTCCTGGATCTCAGCTTGAGATTCCCGCAACATGACCTCTAAGGCTGGTGGAGTGCTTTAAGTGGTAGTGCCTGAGGCCCTGAGTTGAAACCCCAGTACTACCAAAAAAAATTTTCTTTTGAACTCTAAAATCTGAAATAGTTCTGGTCCCAAGCATTTTGTATAAGGGATATTCAACCTGTAATTACACAGAAAATGGACAGAATCAATGAAAACAAGACAATTTTAAGTGTAAGGGGAACAAAAGGTGGTACAGAAAGGAAAAAGTAGTAACAGCATATATTGTACTGCTACATGGCTTATCTTCAAATCACATTTCTCTCATCTTAATGTGAACTCTACATACATACAACTGTGAGAAAATGGGAGGACGGGAAGTAGGGGATGAAAAAGAGATAAATTCTTGTCTTACAAAGCAGGAAATCCAGACAGAATAGCTAAAATGAAACACAGAAACAGCAGTTGTAAGCATGCCACTTTGCAACCTAGAGGTGAATCCCACAGAATCTGAGGTGAAGTGACAGTGCCTCACTCTGGGGAGTGGGAAACAGAGCTCTCAGGACAGGTGGGTGCTTGCTCCTGAGGGCCTCTGCAGATCCTATTATGGGCATGTAAGGTTGACAGAAATAAAAACTGAAATAAGCCAAAAGGACCTCCCACAAATTATGAGTAAAAAAAGATGACCACACAATTAGAAAAAAACATGTAAAGCAACCCCACTAGTAATTCACAGAAGAAATACATAAAGGATTAACAGACTGATAAGAGGTGTCCCATTTCCATTAGCAATGAAAAGTTAAAAGAAATGTCATTTTCCTGTCCGAGGCTGAAAAAGATCAAAAGAGTATGCCTATCAGGATTGGAGAATGGACAATCTTGTTCGTGGCCTTCAGAAGTGTAAAAGGTGAACAATTTGATAATATCTATCAAAAGGTGAAAGCCCACAGACCCTTTCACAAAGCAAATTCACTTCTAGGAATTTACTTTACAAAAACTTATAGGACTATTTCACAAATATTTACCACAAGTGACATGGTAAATGATATCCATCATCATGACACTTTTTAAACATGGAGGTAAAATTCATGCAATATAAAATTTACCATTTTAAACTTGTTTAAAGTATACAATTTGGTGACTTATAGTACATTTGATGTTATGCAGCCATCACCACTATCAGGTTCCAGAACATTCTCCCCACCCCAACAGGGTACCCTGTACCTATGAAGCACTCCCTCTGCTCCTTTTTGCCCTCCCCTCAGCCCCTAACAACCATGAGTCTACCTTCAGTTTCTACAGATTCCCCTATTCTGGATCTTTCATGGTATCACATGTGGCCTTTGAATCTGTCTTCTTTCACTCCTCATAATGTCTTCAAGGCACATTATGGTATAGCACAGAGAAGTACTTTACTCCTTGTTACAAAAAGTTCAGGCTCAGTAATCCCTAGGGCTCAGGACTCATCAGACAGAGGCCCAGCTACTAGGTTATTTATTGCTATTCACAGCCAAGGGGAACAGACATGGAAAGCAGGCACATGCTTCCCTGAGTCCTCTCCAAAGGAGTCACAGGACACATTTAATTCCCCTGCAACAAGCAGTGACAACTGGTGTGAAATGCTGCCAACCTGGGAGGCTCACGAGTGACTCAGCGCCCTGGGTTTTTACTGGGGGCTGGTCACGTGGCCTGCTCTGCCCAACACTTGCCACATTCCAGTCACCCAGAAGGAAAGCAGGTGTTCAGCATAAACCAGTGTTTGCAAGAACAGCTTAGGCACACTGAGACACTCTTACCAATTAGGGTGGTAGGAACCTCCTGAAACCCAACGACCCAGACGCCAGCCTAGCACTAGCTCTACCAGCAGCCTTCCTAAGGACAACCATCCTGTGCCTGGTATAGTCACTCTTTTTTGCACAGTGGCAAAAACATGGCTGCCAACAGCATCTAGATTTTGTACAGTAATACAGAGTAATCTTTTCATTTCATTTCCAGCATTCCTGGGAAGGAGCTGATGGGCCCAGCTTAGACTGTCATGGCTGCCTCTTTGGTATTCATGTAGATGAAGGAATAAGGCCCTTCCCATCTGCTAGGCAAACTATTTGACAGGTTTCTTGGCACCCTTTAATTTGATAGTTTTATTCAGAAAGTGGTTCTGTGACTCTACGCTTCATGTATGTGGGTACGCACACACAGGAGTGTGAGGGTGCTCCACAGTATGTCAGCTCACAAGAGAAAGCCAACTGGAAGGATGGTCATGGGTTTTCCAGTCGTGATAACCACAACTTGGGAAATAAAAGTCTGTCTTTGTTTTCTGACAAATTCTACTGTTGCCTCAGGTTGTACAACAAGTCTTACATCATTTAAAATTTCTTCACCAATCATTATATCATAAGTCATGGCAGAAGCAGACAGAGTGGATAAAAAGTGGCTTGAATGGCAAACGAGCCCATAATGACATTCACTTTCCACTGGGAATCTATCTTCATAATGAAGCCAGGAACCAAGTCTCTCTGAAGACAATAAATATATCAAAGGATTTCACATTCTGTGAATCATAGCCCTCAAGAGACCTGTCTCAAAAAAGAAATCAACACACAGAGCCCCAAATGGCCTGATATTTCATAGGCAGCTCACAACTGGATAAGCATATTTCCCTGCTGTCTGTGGGAACTCAGAGATGGAAAAACAGAATTTGCCTCCAATACGGGTGTTCTGCCCAGATTTAAAACAAGATTCAGTCTGGACAACATGAAAACTGGTTTTTTTTTCTCTAAGACTGAAGATAAACATCTTAGTTAACAGGTTAAAATCTGGCTCAACGATATCAATTTGTCCCTTGGTGATAGTGCAGTTCTCCCCGGCTATTTGAGTTCTTCATAATACAAAATTAGAACCTGAATAGATTCAGATCAATTTTTAAGTAAATCCCTGGACATCTGATCAAGAATAGCATCTTGCTATCTAAAATGCAAGAATCAAATAGGATTTGAATAACAGGAGCTCCTTCTGTTGTTTCATCTAAGGAAGGGGTAAATAAACCATTTCTGTAAAGGACTAGATTGCAAATAACTTTGATTTTGTAGCAAATGGTCTCTGTTTTACTACTTGGCTCTGCAGCTGCAGCAAAAATAGCTATAAACAATATGTATTAGGTAGGTGAGGCTTTGTTCCAATAAAACTTTATTAACAAAAACATGTAGTGGAACAGAGTTGGGCCTTGGACCATAATTAGGGGCCCTTCATCTAAGTCAAGAACTTAATCTAGTTTAACAGTATCAGACTCACATTATTAGAATTTCAAATGGTAAGAGCTTTGATGATAGAAAAGTTTCACTTTAACTATCTTTAGAAAATAAGACGGGACTATGTCAAAATGAAAAAATTCTGAGTTGCCAACCTTGAAGGCTCACTAGTGACTCATTTGCCCTGGGGTTTTTACTGGGGGCTGGTCATGTGGACCTCCTCTGCTCAGCACTTGCCACATTCCAGTCACCCAGAAGGAAAGCAGGTGTTCAGCATAAACCAGTGTTTGCAAGAACAGCTTAGGCACACTGAGACACTCTCACCAATTAGGGTGGTAGGAACCTCCTGAAACCCAATGACCCAGATGCCAGCCTAGCACTAGCCCTGCCAGCAGCCTTCCTAAGGACAACTATCCTGTGCCTGGTATAGTCACTCTTTTTTGCACAGTGGCAAAAACATGGCTGCCAACAGCATCCGGATTTTATACAGTATACAGAATAATCTTTTCATTTTGTTTTATATATACAAATTAGGGTAAGAACATTTTAGGTGTATCACTTGGAAAAAATGCCATTTTTCTGAATAATGTTTTATCAATCTATGTCTATATTTTAATTTTATATGCAGTTTTAAAAGAATTAACTAGCTTGTTAGTTGTCACATAGCTTTGAAGAGGGATGGCAGAGATATGACAAGGACAAACCCAATGAGATTCTAAAGCAGAGTTCTTGGGCTATAATTCCAGAAGGGCATGCTTTCCCCGTTATTGCCTTTCCACTCTAAGTTCTTTCTCAGAAAACACCTGGCTTAATTATTGACTGCAATACATCTTTATGGCCTTTTCCCTCAGACTTTCCACCCCCAAATTATATGTCATAATATAACAAGATACGAGAATGTATTTGGGTTATAAGTCATAATAATAAAACAAATCTTTATGAATCCTACCTCCCAAATAAAAACTAGATTAGCAATACCTTGCCTCTATCTGTTTTACTTTATTACTTTATTTCAATTATTTTTTTAAAATACATGCACATTTTAAAAAATTATAACTTGATAAAATACAACTTAAATAATAGTTACTATCCCACTCCTACCTTCCTCATCCAGCACCTTCTAGCCCACTGCTTAAGCTTTTGTAACAGCATCTATCATTTTTAAAAGAAATAACATCTTTATTGAGATATAAGCTATATACATCAAGTGAACCTCTCTAACGTGCTCCTTGGTAGTTTTTAGTATTCTCACAAGGTTGTGCAACCACCACCAATAACTATTTCCAGAACCTTTTCATCATGCCCCCATTGGCAGCCACTCTCTATTCTCCCCTCCTTCCACCCTCAGCAACTGCTAATTTACCCTCTGTCTCTACAGATTTGCCTAACTGGACATTTCATATCAGAAGGATCATGTAACATGTGGTCTTTGTGCCTGGTTCCTTTGTTTTAAAAAGATGCAGTTTTGGGGTTGGGGGTATAAGGAAGCCCTTTTGGTGACTGAAAAGAGACATTTTAACATATTGGGAGTTCACTAGACTGAGTTCGAGGAGCTTATACTACAAAGAAGATATTCATAACTCTGGGAAGGCATGATTCCTACTTCATTTCCCTTGGAGACAAATGAGGAAAGCAATAGAAGGCAAGTGTAAGTATACTTGGCTTTAGGTAAACACGTTCCAGCTGGGACATGGCAAAGGCCAAGTCACCACATCTATTTTGGGGCTGAACTCTCACCCCAAAACATTGAGCCCCATTTCTACCAGAAATAGTAAATCCACGATGCAAATGTTCAACTCTCCAATCTTCATACCACCTGCCCATTACCCCCAGCCTTCTTTCTGTCCCTTAAACATGTTGTTTCTTTCTGCCCAAGTCCTTTGCACTGTTCCTCGCCTTGGAATTCCTTTACCATGTCTCCATGGGACTGTTTTTCTCATTCTGGTCCTAGTGCACATGTGACCTCCTCAAATGGGCCTGTCCAATCCAGAGTTCCCATCACTGTTGTACTATCTTAATTCTCTACACAGCCCTTGACCTGTTCCCTTCCCTTCTCTGATATGTCTTTATTGTCCATCCCACTACCCTTGTCCCACTCCCTTCCAGGAGGTCTAGACTGGGTTGCTGAGCACAGCTTCTTGCAGGTATATGGGAAACAGCCAGCCCTCTGTATTTGGGCATTAAACATCTGTGATTCAACCAGCCTCAGATCGAAAATATTTTTTTAATTGTGTCTGTACTGAACATGTACATTTTTTCTTGTCATTGTTGCCTAAACAACACAGTATAACAACTATTTACATAATGTTTACTTTGCATTAGGATACTATTAGCAATCTAGAGATGATTTAAAGTCTACAGGAGGGTGTACCTCAGTTATATGCAAATACTATATCATTTATACAAGGGAATTGAGCACTGGTAGATTTTGGTATCCACGAGGGGTCCTGGAACCAATTCCCTGTGGCTACTGGAGGATGACTGTGCATATTTCTTGAGTGTATGTCTGTATGAATACAGTAAACCCTTGGTATACATGGGCATATGGTTCAAAGGAGACATCCATTGAGGAAAAACTATGAATACTCAGGACGTGTAGAGTTCGGTTCTATACTGAGAATACATTACCCATTTTTCCTATAATGCCACTCAACTTTCATAAAGATATGCTGCCTTTCAACAAATCTAAAATTTTCACTTCATCATTTAAGTTAAAAATACTACATGCACTTTTTGGCTTGAGAGAATTACCATAACTTTTATCTTGGTTTTTGGGCAGCATTTGCTTTGGGAGGCAAACTTTGTAACATTAAGGACAGGAAAATAACTCAGAAAATCACAGTATCTTAAACACAACTGATGATACTGTGAGAATGACTGAGCTTTTCCATATCCACCTAAGCTGTGTAATGCCTGTGCAGGAATTTAAACATTTTTTGTTTTGAAATTTCTTTTGATTCTAAAAAAATTTATTATTATTATTATTTGACTATGCTTGGTCAAAACTGAGTGTAATAAATCCTTGAGTAAGGAGGGTTTACTGTAGCTATTTTGATAACCTGCCCACTGTGGTCTAAAACTAGTCTGGTTTTCCCACAATCAATACTCTCAGGTCAGAGTCGCAAGTGTCCCTATGATGTTCCCCCGAGAAACAGCCAAGGATTAAAACCATTAGAAGCTCCTACTGAAGCTGCTGATGCAGCGCTTCTTCTATGTTGTCAGCAGCATCCAGATCCACTCCACCTCTAACTGGGAACTGAACTCGGGGTCTTGTGCTCCATAAGCACACACCCCAGCCCCCAGCCCCAGTTTTTCACTATTGCTCTTCTCACAGTCTTAACGAGGCCTCCATTACTGTACTGAGTCTCCATGCCTGTGAAAAAAACTGTAGGCCCCTGGAACTTTGATTCAGTCTTGGTGAAAATGAACAGATAAAATGTGAATCACATTGATATGTTGAAGGTATGCTTTGGAAAGAAATCTTGTTGACGATGAAATTTTCTTACTAAATTATTTTTCTGAATTACCTTGCCTAAATTATCCTACTAAAGACAAAGAAGAGATGGTTAGAGGATTATTTATATGCCAGCGACTATAAAAGCACTTAAGAAAAACATAAGTCAGGTGGGCAGGGTCTTATTTGAATTTAAAGTCGTGGAGCTTTGGTTACTCACTAAAATCACAGTGATTCTGGTCAAAATTTCCTAAGAAGCTGTAAGTTGCTCCCTGAGTATTCAACTATTCTTCACAATTTTTGTTTTAATTTCTCTGCATTTAAGATGCAGCATAGTATGGCAACAAAACTGATAAAACAGGGTTATTACAGGAAATAGCATTTATTTGTTAATATACAGAATATAAGAAAATGAGTGTTCATGTAAGGGCCAAAGATTTCAAGACCCTCCAGATAAATAAGCCACTGTCACATACCTATACCTATGTCAAGCTTATATCTGACCTAGGTTTTTCTAGACTGAGAGCTCCAGAATCTTGAAGTCTGGCTTTGTAGAATGCTTAAAGTAAGGAGTGCCTCAAGTAGATCCAAACCCAGTTATGGAATCTCTTTCTTCCATTGTGTCTGTGAGTCGACTGAGGTCTTCACCAGGTTCCATGCATGTGAAAAGGATGTCAGTTTGATTTTCCTTGTGCCTTTCCTTACCTCAGAGACCCATGAATGTGTGGAATTCACTATAAATCGCTCCAAAGTCCAAGTTACCTCCTAAGAAGTGCAATGAGGCACATCTGTCCCACATCTGCATGAATGACACCTTGGCTGCACGCCTAGGGTCATACCATGTCCTGTACTCTGTGGCTGATACTGGTGCTTCATCAAGGGCCTAGGTAGGGATCCCCTACATCTCATCTCCACCTCAAAAGCTAGAATCTGAGAGTGTCAGAACAGTTCAGTGGTACAGCACTTGTCAACTATGTTTGAGGTGTGGGGCTCGATTCCTGGTATATTAGAAAAAAAAGCTAGAATTTAAAAAGTTTTAAAGAACTCAGGTTTCATGTGTCAAATCAGAACCCAAGGGCAGTACTGTAGTAGGAAGGAAGAAAGATACCAAAAAGGAACCTTTTCCAAAAGAACCTTACCAAAGGAAGAAAGGATACCAAAGTTCCTGCTACAGGAAATGTGATAGAAAACAGTTTGGCTAGAAATGGCCAAGTATTTTTACTGTTTTCATCTAAGTTATTGTATTAGTTGTCTTTTGCTGTGTAGCAAATTTAATTTTAAGTCACAGATTTAGTGACTTAAAACCTCACCGGTTTGTTAGCTCACAGAAGTAGGTCAGGGTTTGTATGTCATAGCTGGGTTCTTCACTTAGGGTCTGCTCTGTTTTGAATGTGTGTTGGAAACTTAATCCCAAAATTCATATGATAGAGGCATTTGGAGGTGGGATCTTTGAAAGGTAATTAGAGTTACATTATGGTGGACTTGTAAGAGAAGGAAGTGAGACCAAGCCAGCATGCCTCTCTTCCTCACCAGCTGGTGAACTGTGCCATGTTACGATGTAGCACAAGGCCCTCATGAGACGCCAGCACCATCCTCTCCTGGATTTCCCAGCTTCCAGCATCATGAGCTAAATTAACTTCTATTTATAAATCACCCAGTCTCTAGTATTTTGTTATAACAACAGAAATGGACTAGGACCTGGTCCAACAGGCTGAAATCAGGGTATCACCTGAGTTGCTTCCTCACCTAGAGGCTCCTCTGGGGAAGGAACTGCTTCTCTACTCAATTCAGGTTGTCAACAGATTCCTTGTAGTTATAAGACTGAGGTCCCCATTTGCCTACTAGCTGTTTGCCATGAGTGTAGCTCAGCTCGTGGACCAGGATGCTTTTGGGTCCTGTCCACATGGCTCCCTCTATTTTCAACCCAACTCCTCATGCTAATGCTTCCAGTCTCTGACTTCGTTTTCTGCCATGTCACTGAAAATGCTTTTAAATGCCTCTTGTGATAAGGTCATGCCCACTGAGGTCACCTCACTACCTTAGGGTCAGTTAGTTAGTAACTTTAATTGCATGTGTAAAATGCCTTTTGTGGCATAACACAGCATCACAATGGAATTAACACCAGGGAGTAGAGATCATGGGGGCATCCTAGCATTCTTTCCATTAGACATGGTTCTCAATGCAGACTATCCATCAGAATCATATAGAGAACTTAAAAAAAAACAAACCTATGTCTAAACTACCACTAGCTCTATAGGTTCAAGATATCGTGAGGAGGGGCCCAGGCATCAACATTTGTTTTAAAAAATAAAAAGTACTACTATGGTCTGAGCTTGTGTCTTCCCTTCCCTTCCCCTAAATTCATATATCGAAACCTGTAAAGATTTTAGGAGGCGGGCTTTTGGAAGGTGGTTAGGTCCCCTGATGGTATTAGTGTCCTCATAAAAGAGGCTCAAAAGCTGCCTTACCCCTTCCACCATGCAACACTGCAGCCAAAAGTCATCACTTATGAACCAGGAAATGGACCTTCACCAGTCACTGATCTACCTTGATGTTGGACTTCTCAACCTCCAGAACTGTGAGCAATAACTTTCTGTGATATCTTGTAGCAGCCCAAATAGGTTAAGACAGGTACTCAGGTGATTGTAATGTCTGGACAGCATGGGAAACCTCAGCTAGAAGTGCTCTTGACAACTGTATCTCAAACTGCCAAGAGTCTGCATGCTGTAAAAGAAATGGAACATGATGGAAACACTAATGGCCTGAGGAAAGGAAGACCATTGCTTGTCTATCATCTAGGACAAGTAAACAACTGAGCCCATGCAAGGAGCTATGGAATTCTGTATTATCCCATAGTCCCAACAACTCTGCTCTATATTTTTCTGTTGCTGTAAATCCAACAGCTTAAATGCATGTTTAACGTAAGCTACCTCACAGTTTTGCAGGTCAGAAGTCCCTGTGAGTTAGGCTGGGTTCTCTGCTTCTATGTCAAAGTATCAATGGGCTGGGCTCTCACCTGGAAGCTCTGGGAAAGAATTGCTTTCCAGGTCACTTAGGGTGTTGGCAAATTTCACCCTTTTCAAATTGCCTGATGATGTTAACTGAATTATCAGTGTCCATCAGGGTCTAAGGACATAGCATAGCCCTAGGAATGCAGTGACACTTATGCATGTGTGGAGTAGTTGCATTTTGTTGTGTTTCTTGGGAGGTGACAGAGGACTTTGGAAAGACTGAGAATGAATTCCATGAATTCATCAAAGGGTATTCCAGGTCAAAGTTCCTCAGTGAAGGGAAGGCAGAAGGTAAGGCAAACTAACTGTCCTCAGCTCAGCTGAGCCCTGAGGGCCCCAGGACAAAGGGCCCTAAAGTACCTGTAGCCAAAAGATGACTTCACAAGTGCAAAGTGCAAAGTGCCCTGTGTGGCATTTTGTGGGTATCCACAAGATCTCAGCATTCTGATGCTTTAGTGCTATGAAGTCCCTATTTTTCTTGGCTATCAGCCAGAGATCCTCTTCAGCTCTTTCTCATGTGCCCCCTCCAGCTTCACCAGCAGTGAGCTCAGAACTTGTTATGCATTCTTATGCCCAGAACTTTCTCTATCTTCTGCCCTTGGCATTTAAACAGCTTGTATAACTAAACTAGACCTGAATAATCTCCCTTTCATCATATAAAGTGGAGGAGATTATACAAGAGTGGGGAGTCACTGGTCTAAATCATTCTTACAATTCTGGCCTATCACTTTGTCATGGGCCCCTCTAGTATACTCATCATAATCCCTACCTAGGAACTCACGAGGTGAGGAACTCCCAACTGTCCTCAGACTTGACTCACTGTGATCCTCCTGTCCTTCCTTTGGTGCTGCACTTTTCAACCCAAAATCTGGCCTCCTGCAGTGACTGTTTGTATTTGTACTGACTCTTTGCATTGCCTTTTTAAAATACTATAGCCTTTTTACCCCCTTTCAGCATTTCTGTAACCTATACATAATTGTGTAAAGTATGATGAGTGATTTGAATGTTATAGATATTAGTAAGTAAGATTGGAATGCAATAAAGAATTTCAATTGCCATGGCCATAAATCCAAGTGAAAGCAGTACCACTTAGCGAAGGAAAGTCAATGAAATTGATGTAACTTGCGAAACTGTTGATATTCAATAAATTCTGAAATTGTGAAAAGACACAAGTGAGTTGGTCCATGTTAATGACATAGCTTGTTCAAGACGGTAAAGTAAAAAGAAGATATTCTAAGTCAAAATGCATATGGCTACTGGTATTCAACAATTTATTCTGAGAGAAAAAGCTTATAACGTGTCATATACAGACAGAGACAGATAAAGAATGATTTGTGAAAAGTAAATAAAGTAGACACATAAGATTTATACTTCTCTCAAAGTTATAGACATTTAAAAATAAATGAAAAATACTCCAGACAATGGGCTTCATCAAATGCCAAATATTTTGAAAACCAACTCAAGATGTTCACGAAAACAACAAAACATTTGCTACAGCAGGAAATATTCTCACGACTATGACTGGAACTATCTTGTCTTTCGCCTCCCTGCCATCTAATTATATCAACGTTATATCACAAAGGACCAATTCTTTCTGATAATTTTAATTATCTTTTAATTCCCTCCCACAGGTCCTTGGATCCATTTCTATGGAGGGGGAAATGACAGCACTCAACCATCAGCAATAGATTGCAGCTCAGCTGCAGGCGAGGATTTGTTCCTGATTCCTGTCTTTAATGGTTTTCTTCAATTTTCCATTACCATTCCTGTTTCCTTAATGCTAAAACCTCCCGCAATCATCTTTCTCTCTCTTTTCCATTTCCTCAGAAGCACTGCTGACAATGGTGCTGATGAATGGTGCTGTTGAGGTGGCTTTCATTTTGGGGGCAGACTGACTCTTACCCTGGGGCTGAAGCAGAACAGATAGCATTGCTAAAAAGAATAAATAATGAACCAAACACTAGTGTGTCCTCTGTTACTGGTCATGAACATGACCAGTTTTTTTTTTTTCTTTTTCCTCTTTTGACATAACTTGAGAAGAAGGTAATGCTGAAGATACCAACAGATAAGATACTTATGTTCTTGGGAAGACTCTGATTTTAAGATGGGTGATTGACATTGATTGATATAACAAGGAGAATCCCAGCTCTGCTTTTCACCTATCTGGACTGAGGCATATCTAAGAGCCAGTTTCTTGCCAGTTTCTATTTTTTTCTGTTTCTGCCACTCTCAAACCTTTGAGGTTGGGAAAAGTATGTCATGGTGCCATAACCTTCAGAAGTTTTAGCAAAATGAGGTAAATGTATGAGAAGCTGAGCATGAGTAGAACAATGCAATAGGATTTGGCAATTTCAAGCAGGCATCTATTTAGTGTGAGCTGTAGAACAACAAAGCTTCTAGAAGAAAACATAGAATATCTTCATGACTTTAGATTAACAATGATTCTTAAACAGGATACAAAAGCACTAACCACTAGAGAAAAGATCAATTAGAGTTAAGAGGTATTCTCCTCAAAAGAGTAAAACCTCAAGCCAGAGGGGAGAAGGTATTTGCCATACATCTATTTGACAAATAATTTATACCAAGAATATATAAAGAACTCTTAAAAGCAACAAGAAAATGGCAAGGTGATTTTAAAAATGGGCAGGGGCTGGGCATATAGCTCAGTGATAGAGCACATATTTGGAATGCAGGAGGTCATGGGTTCAATCTATAGCACAAGAAAGAAAAGAAACGAAGACAGAAAGTGCAAAAGACCTGAGAAGGTACATTTTCACAGAGACTGTTCAAATGGCCAACTGGCATAAGCTCAATTCCATTAACCAACAGGAATATGCAAATCAAAACCACAATGAGGACAAGAGGCATGGCTCAAGTGGTAGAGTGTCTGCCTACCAAGCCAAAGCCCTGAGTTCAAACTCCAGTAACACAAAACAAAACAAACAAAAAAACCCAAAACATACACACAATTGAGATACCACTATACATTCACCCAAATGACCATGAGTAAAGAAGACTGACAATGTCAAGTGTTGGTGAGAAGGTAGAGAAATAGAGCTCTTGTAAATTGCTGGTACGATACACAATACACAACTACTTCAGAAATGTTTGCCTTATCTACTATACTTGAATATATGCATACCCTATGGCCCAGTAATTCATTCCTACATATATCCAGCAGAGATGAGAGCATATGTGTTCTAAAACACATGTACAAGAGCATACCAGTACTATTTTATAATGGCCCCAAACTAGAAATAACTCAATTGTCTACCAATAAGTAGATAAACATTGATATAATCATACAGTGGGCTACTAGATGGCAAAGAAAATAAATAGGGCTAGAGATGTAGGTTAAATGGCAGAGTGCCTGCCTAGCAAGTGCAAAGTCCTGAGTTCAACCCTAAGTACCACCTAAATAAATAAATAGTTACATGTGATAAAATAGATAAATATTACTAGCTTAATACCATGTGGGAAAGCTGGATGCAAATATGATATAGTTTTCTGTTCCATTTATATAAAATTCAAGTGCAGATAAAACTAACAGTATATTTAGGGATGAGTACTTTTGCATAAAACTGTAAGAAAAAGAACAGTCAATAGATATTTAGGGAATAGTGAGAGGTTATGGTAGAAAGTCACATAAAAGGTTTGTGGGAACTGGAAATGATGTTTGTAGATGGGATTTGTAACTATGGGTATTCACTTCGTAATAATTCACAGGACTCTATATTTCATGCACTTTTCTCTTTGTGTATGATATTTCATAATAGAAAAGTTTAAACCTGTATCAGGTGTTACTTCCTTGTCTGACCTGAACAGAAAACACGTACTGGCCTAGTAAACCAAAAGTCTTAAACAGACAACTCTTGAAGGTATAGAAAGAAAATTTTTGGAAGCCAACCTCTTGGAGCCTTTATGTGAATTTGGAAAAGATAACCTTTAGGGAAGGAAGCTTTAGCAAAAGATGTGTCTGTGGGTGGAGTCGGTCTGTCAGGCACACTGCTTGGGTGGCTTATGTCTCCTATGAGAAAAGGACTCCCTTCCTGCAGGAGATGTGCTTCTGCATTTAGGGATACAGTTTGTGGAGTGCACTGCAAACTGGCTTTCATTCCCACTTGCCTTCTCATCTAGGGGGCCTTTGCACAGTGCACAAATATCATCCCCTCCCTAGAAGCACTGCTTGGGAGAGTGGAAAGATGAAATCATATGCACATTGGACCACCAATGTGGAGCACACATGGAACATGTCCTGACACAGGACCATTACTGCCCAACTGGCTGCAATGTCCTTACCGCATAACCTTCTGTCTTCTTCTGGCACCATTTCAGTAGGGCATTGCGCTTGGAGCCACCATATTCCCGAGCCAAGGCTGCCAGAGGGTCTCTTCTTTCCACACTGGTTAGAAAGAGAAGATGCTGGCTTTTAGAACACTCAAATATGTAAAAAAACAAAACCAAATTACATTAGAAAAAGCAAGTCTAGGTTTATCCAGAGTGTCTTTAAAGAAACAACCAAATAAGTCACATTAAGGGCTGGGGGGAGGACGAGCATGGCTTAAGTGCAAAACCCTGAGTTTGAATGATAGCACTATCAAAGAAAATTTATTGTATCTCACAGTATGAAAGAAAAAAACCAAATCATGCTTCTTTTTCATTAGCATAAAGGAATTACACAAAGGGGTTTCATTGTGATATTTACATGCATGCATATAATGCATTTTGATCAAATTCACCCCATCTATATTACACTTTCTCTCCCCTCTCTCCTTCCCCCTCCTTTTAAAATTTTTAGTGGGTTTTAAATTGTGCTTCTTGACAACTGTAAGTATGGGGAGAGTTTCGTTTTTGTTTTACAATTCATCCATCTAGCCTTTTATTTGTTTAGTGAAGAATGCTATCATTTTAATTATAGATGCCTACATAGAAAACATTCCACCTGTCTGAAGGCCACATCTATATCTAAGGAACATGAAAGAGGCAGAAAGGAAGTGAATATTAGAAACACCAGATTGCCTATTATGGGAGATGACAGGAGTGGGGAGGAGGAAGAGGAAATCAGTAAAATAAAATGAAATGACTCAGAAAGAGGGACTCTGCACATACTAAGGAAATATTTACCCTTTGCAGTTTGTGGAACATTAACTCAGTTCTGAGTAGCTGACTTAGCAAAGTTGAGAAAACTTCACCAATCCCTTAGTATCTCAAGAGCAAGAGCT
Source organism: Castor canadensis (assembly GCF_047511655.1). Taxonomy (NCBI): domain Eukaryota; kingdom Metazoa; phylum Chordata; class Mammalia; order Rodentia; family Castoridae; genus Castor; species Castor canadensis. Next base: position 52,032,725 of record NC_133396.1, on the reverse strand, counting down.
TAGGTGGCTATCCTCTGTTTTCTATCAACATAACATTATTTTTTATGCTAGCCAAAATTACTCAGAAGTTAAAAAGGCATTTTAGGATCACACCGTTCCTTCCATCATGAAATAAGAATTGTATTTCCATAGGATTTTTGTACAGTGCTATATTTCCCTAACACCATTTGTAGCAGCACAGGAAAAGAGAAACTGGACCAAGAGGAAAGACTACAAGGGAAGTGCCTCTTTGGAACATCACTTAGAGCAGGCAATGGTGTAAGAGTAATATGATTTATTCCTAGGATAGATATCAGCAAGGTATACACACAAGAATGCTCATGGAGGCACTCATTATAACAGCAAAAAATTATAAATGAACCAGATGCATACCAACAAGCAAATGGATAAACAAGCTGTGGTACAGTATGTAATGGAACACTCTACAGCAAGAAAAATTAATGAAATAGAGGTATGCAGTTATGCAAATAAATATCAGAAATGACTGTGAATGAAAAGAAAAAAGAAAATGCATGGTATTTTTCCATGCATTCAAAATTTTAAATATGGAATTTAGATGATATATTATTTATATTGTTTGGAATATAAACTTGTAGTCATATAGCAAAGAAAAGTGAGGAAAAGGCTAGGGATGGAGCTCAAAGGTAGAGTCTTGCATAAAGCCCTGGGTTTGTTCCTAACACCAGAAAAAGAAACAAATTTTTAAAAAGCAAGGAAAGACAAATATTAAATTTAGAATTGGAGAGGGAAGGAAAGGAAATGCAAACAGAAGAGGTGAGAGGAAATTTCACAAGTAATGATTTTCTTTTCCTCAAACTAGGAGATCCGGTATCCAGGTAGATCTCCACTGTTTGGTTATTCTTCACAGATTTCACATTCTTACTCTTTTATATTGTTGGGGCTCAGAAAATGAAACCCAACAGACTGGTGCTTTAGTATGTTGTGAGGCCTTAGAAAGCTGCTTTAGACTTAAGATCTGCTATAGATCTGCAATGTCCCCCAAAGGCCCATGTGTTAAATAAAGGCTTTGTCTCCAGAGCAGCAGGAGTAGTAGTGAAACCTTTAAGAAGTAGGGCCCAGTGGGAGGCCTTAAGGTCACTGAGGGTATGCCCTGGAAAGTGACTGCTCCTCTTCCCTTTCTTTTTTGCTTCTTGGCCATGATGGGCATGGTTTTGGTCTACCATGTGCTTCTACCACAATGTGCTGCTTTACTGCAGACCCAAAGCCACAGGGCTGACAAATCATGGACCAGAACTCTAAAAATGAGCCAAATTAACCTTTCCTTTGTATAAGTTGCTTATCTCAGGTATTTGTTATAGCATATGAAAGATAACCTAACATAAGGCCCCTCTGGCTACCCCTGTTGCTCCTCTGCAAGAAATCCCAAGAGAGGAGCACAAATGCCTTCAGTCTTCTGACTCAGATTTCACTAGTCAGAAAAGACCAAACTCATTTCACAGGAAGAAAGACTGAAAGTCAAACATCACATACAGAGTCTGTTTCTCCTGGGTCTATTCATCCACTCAGAAAATTAATCAACTATTCCTCTGAAGTTGCCTGTACCCCCACCTTTTTTCTCTTCTGCTTTTTGTTTTATTTTGTTTTTTGTTTGTTTACTTTTGTGGTACTGGGGATTAAACTCAGGGCCTTGTGCTTGCTAGGCAAGTGCTCTACCACTTGAGCCAGGCTCCATCCTCCCTCTCTCCTATGAAGAGGGTATTTATGCGTTAACTAGCTGACCTTTTCTTTGTGTCTCAACCTTTGTGTATGGCTCCCAGGTTTCTGCATTTAAAAAAATTTTTAAAGCTTTTTCTTGTTAATCTTTGCCAATTTATTTAATACACTAAAATTATCAAACCTTCTTAGGGAAAGTTTGAACTTCCTACAGTATCCATACAATATTTAATAAAAATATTTTGAAATGATTGCCAAAAGAGGAACAGGAAGAGTCTAGATCTCAGTAATATGAACTAAGACAAAGAGACTCTTAGAAAAATAGTTCAAACATGCATTTAAATTTTTCTCATACAATTTGGTGACTGCTTTTCCATGCACCCGGAAAATCTGTAAAGTCACGCCCAGGAGTTTCTTTGGTCAAGTTACTGTTAATTGCAAAACCCTGGTGACCACACCTGGAGTTATGTCATCCCTCAGAACTGACCTTCTACACCTGACAAATTAGACAGGACTTAAATGAAAGCTTGGACAAGTTTCTATAGAAATGAAATACTGAAGAATTTACCAAACTTTAAAAAAATTAACTAAATATAATCCCCCCCAAGAAATTTATAACATATGTTGAGAACTTCTAATGTAAGAAATTTATATCCTGCCATGGGTTAATCTCAATGACATGAAAATAAAATGTAAATAAATTAATTTCACAAACTTGACCTTTCATGATGAATGGCATAATATATATAGAATATAAATATACACATAATCTTTTGTATGCATTTTTGGCATTAATTTGAGAACAGAATTAATTTTGGTCCTTAATACCTACTTTTATTATTTAAATCTCCTGCAAATAAAAGGGTTGGGGGGTGTGGCTCAAGTGGTAGAGAGCTTGCCTACCAAGCAGAAGATCCTGAGTTCAATCCTTAGTAACACAAATAAAAAATTATCCTGCAAATAAACAAGACAATATATAATATCTGGGGCTTTAAATTAAACCTTTGAAACACATGACATCATCTAGTTGGGTCCAAATATAGGTTACACCCAAAGATACCAGAGCTGAATTTATTCAGACTTTCATAAATCCTTTTATAATACATATATACAGATAATTAAAATCTTTTTAAAAATAAAGTTCTTACTCCTGAATAGGAGTTTTATATAGTCATCTACCTACCCATTCATAAGTACTCTGAATACTTATGAATACTTATTGCAAAGGCAGGAAGGGAGTAAGACAGGCTTGGATGCAGTGAAGGGTTGAAGGGTTGGGTCACTTTGGCAATCAGAAGGCCAGGATGAGTGTGAACAACAGTCAAGGGAAGCTTCCCACTTCAGTGCTTCAGAAGCCTAACAACATGGAGAAGCAGGGAAGACACGAGAGAGAGAGAGAGAGAGAGAGAGAGAGAGAGAGAGAGAGAGAGAGAGAGAGGAAGCAGCTGAAGAAGGTTTTCCAGGGCCTGGGTGACCAGAGGCTGGGACAGGGAGGAAGCAGTAGAGGTGTGGAATAAAAAACAGGATCTTAGTGACCACTCTGAAACCTCCTTGTTTTCTGCCTTTCCTATATTCTTCACATCCTTGTGAAGTCCCTTTAAACACTGATCTCAAAAATGCGTCTCTAATCCTCCTCCTATGCCACTGTGTTCTCATTAATCTTCCTTAAAGAGCAAGTCTGATCTTAACCACTACTCAAAAACAAAAACACAATCCCACAGACTTAGTGGTTTCCCATTGCTTTACCAAAATAAGTATGAGTCTCTTGGCAATGAAAACTCTGCAACAGGGCTCCAACCTGCCTTTCCAGCTGTCACATCCAGTCATCTACCCAACAAATACGGACCTAGAGCCTTCTGTACATACAGCAGGGTCCCGGCCCTCATGAGGTCCATGGTCCAGTTCTACAGCTTGCTCATCATGGCAGAAATGCCAATTCTCTCGATGTTTGATCCAACCACACACTCCCAAAGCACTAAGCATACGTCTTTTTATTATAGCCCTTCATTTCAATTTGCCCAATAGCACTGTGTAGTGTCCTGCTTATAGACTTGTTGAAGGTAGGTACTGACCTTAATCATTTTTACTCAGTTTATATTTATAGAAGTTAAATTTCACTGCAGGGAATGAAACACAGGAAGAGAGAGATTATCAACCCAATGTTTTTCTGATTTCTCAGAGTTTCAGACATGGTACCTGAGTTTGCTGGGTGGTTTCAACCCCCCACTAGAGGTGCTCAACAGTCTGCTGCTCCCGAAGCCCAGGGAGGAGGGTCTGCTCAGTGATTCCAGAGAGGGACTCTTTCGGAGGTAAGGGTCTGGTTTCAAGTCCTCAGCCCTTCCCTTCAGAAGATCTGTGTGAGCAACAACATAATCATCTATTCCTGAGGAGGGAAAATTTACTCTCAAGTATAATACAATTCTCATTTTTATTCACAAGTATAAATATACAAACATTTTTTCCCAAAGTAATAAAAATGCAAATAGGGACATGGCATTTTCTACAAAGAATTCTCCAGGCAGAAATACCTACATAATCAATAGGACGTAGTGCCAAAATCATTCCCTTGTTAAAAAATTATTGTGATTTCAAAACAGCATTATCAGAGCATTAAACTAAATATGGCCCTTTCTAAAAGCCTTGTGCAACTACTTGGCTGCCTACAACACTGGTCCTGTCCCCAAAGTACGCGTTTGGTTGTAATGAGAGAGGCAAGCTGGCAGGAAAATACCCCATGTGATTGTCAGGTCACAGGCAGCAGCAGACAAAAAGCTAGGAAACAATGTAACTATTTTATAAGAGAAAAAGCCATTCTAATCACAGGGCCTGGCTCATTAAAAAATATGCAAAAATCCTCCTTTTTAAGGCACTTTTCTATTGTCATATTAGTCTGAGTTAAACAGGTGCAGAAATGGGCTGAACCCTCCAGATAGTTCACAGGAGCCATAAAAGCAGAGAACATTTTTGGAGACGGTCTTAAATAGGGAGAGGAAACTGCAGCTCAGTGAATTAGGTGACTAGTTCAAAACTAAAGGACCATCAATGACCAGGTTTAGACCACCTCCTGGGACCCACAGACAGTCACGGAAGAAAACAATACTTCTCTAGCTAATAGCCACCAATTATGGGCAGTGAAGTTGGGAGTGAGACCAATTAGCTCTAAATAGTAGAGAAAAACAGTGTTTATATCACTAAAGAGAACAACAAAAACAGCGCATTAATCCCTTCTACAACTTCTGATGACCTCAATGTTGACAAGCAGTTGCTGGAAATGGCTGGAAGCAAACAATTTTTACTGTGTAATCCTCTCTTTATTATAGTAAATAGAATTACCCCAGCAGACAGGTGCCAGATGGGTAAGGGCTGCCAAAGAGCTATTCACTTCACAACCACAGCGTGGCCTAAACTTCAGTATTTATCCTATATATTAGAAGAATAATTTCTTTAGACAAATAGGAATTTCTTTAGACACTACTGGAACAGAGAGAACAAAAACCCTATGATTCAAAGCCCATCCATTGAGTATATTTAAAAATGGCTAAGATTGTAAATTTTATATTATGTAGCTATTACCACAATTTATTTTAAAAAAGATCACCTAGAAGCATGCATACAGTTAAGCTACTCCCCATTTTACACTAAGGAATGAGCGTTACATTGTTATGCATAGAACACAAATCAGGCTGAGTTTCAACCTTCTGTTTTGGCCACTTCCCTCCATTTCTAGGAAAAAGGTGCTCAGACTTGGATGTCCATGACTTTAAGTTGAAGCTGTGCTCATTTGCCATTCTGAAGATACTGGGACTCTTAATGATACCAGGTGGCGACGGTGGCTCACTCCTGTAATCCTAGCTACGCAGGAGGCAGAGATCAGGAGGATTGTGGTTTGAAGCCAGCCCAGGCAAATAGTTTGAGAGACCCCTATCTCAAAAAAAACCTATCACAAAAAGGGCTGGTGGAGTGGTTCAAGGTGTAGCCCTGAGTTTAAGCCCCAGTACCGGGGGAAAAAAAAAAAAAAGAATACTAAATCTACTCTGCTGTGGTACTATAAATGGAGCAGCAAAGACTGGCTGGCAGCACATCTGTTTACACCCCTGAGATGCACTGCTCAGAAAAAGCACCACTCTCAAAACACTACTGCCCACTGACAGTGTACCTGGTCACCCATGACCTCTGATGGAAAAGTATAAGATGAATGTTATTTTAAATTAGTGTTTTTTCATGCCTGCTGACACAACAGCTATTCTGCAGCCTTTAGATCAAGAAGTCATTTAAACTTTTAAGTTTTATTGTTTAAACAACACATTTCATAAGGCTACAGCTGTCATACATGGTAATTCTCCGATGTATTTAAGCAAAGTAAATAAAAACCTTCTGGAAAGGATTCACTATTCTAGATGCCATAAAGAGCATTTGGGTCTATAATCTAGCTACTCAGGAGGCAGAGATTGGGAGGATTGGGGCTCAAGGCCAGCCAGGGCAAAAAGAATTAGTGACACCCCCATCTCAATCAACAAATTGGGTATAATGATGCATACTCATGAGCCCAGTCACTGAGAGGCATAGGTAGAAGGATCAAGGTCCAAGGCCAGCACAGGCAAAAATGCAAGGCCCTATCCAAAAAATAACTCAAGCAAAAAAGGACTGGGGGAATAGCTGAAGTGACTAGCACTTGCCTAGCAAGTATAAGGCTCTGAGTTCAAATTCTAGTACTGTCAAATAAAAAACATTCATGATTCTTGCAAGGTCAAAATATCGTTAACAGGAGTTTGGAGGAAATTAATTGTAGTCCCCACAGATGACTTTAGAGTTCAAGACTTTGGTGGAGGAAGTGTACAGACAAGTAGAATCAGCAAGGGAACTAGAACTGGAAGGGGAGTCTGAGGATGGGGTTGAATTACTGCCACCTCACAATAGATAAAACTTTAACACACGAGGAGTTGCTTCTTATGGAGGAGCAAAGAAAATGGTTTGTTGGGATGGAGCTGGCACCTGGAGAAGATGCTGTGAACACTGTGAAATGACAGCGAAGGATGTAGACTATGACATTAAACTTGGAAATTACAGCAGCAGCAGAGACTCATTGAGAGGACTAACTCCAATCCTGAAGAAGTTGTGTGCGTGTGGAATGCTGTCAACAATACCGCACACTATAGAGAAATCTTTTGTGAAAGAAGAGTCAATCGATGTGGTGAACTTCATCACTGTCTTATTTTAAGGAACTGCCACAGCCACCCCTGCCCTCAGTTACCACTACCTGACTGGTCAGCAGACATCACATCAAGACAAGAACTTCTACCAGTAGGAAGATTAGGACTTGCTGAAGCTTGAGATGTTAAGTGTTTTTTAAGCAATAAAGTATTTCTAATTAAAACTCGTGGCCCCACACTAGCTAGGCAGGCATTCTATCACTTTAGCTACTCTGCTAGCCCTTTTTGCCTTAGTTATTTTTTGAGATAGGATCTTGCTTTATGCCTGGGCCGGCCTGGAAAGCAATCATCCTATTTATGCTTCCTATGGAAGTAGGTTGACAGGAGCATGCCACCAGGCCCAGCCATTGGTTGAGAAGGGGGTCTCATGAACTTTTTGCCTGGACTGGCCTTGAACTGAGATCCTCCTGATCTTTGCCTACTGAGTAACTAAGATTGCAGGCATGGGCATCATACCCGGCTGTAAATATAACTTTTATATGTACAGGGAAACCAAAAAAAAATACTTGACTCATTTCATTATGATATTAGCTCTACTGCAGGGGTCTGGAACCACATGTGCAATATGTCTGAGGTTTGCCTGTATTCTGGAAAAGCTTACTAACGTTCCACTAGACTGAAAGTGCTATTGCCCTCTTTGTTCTGTGCACATGAACTAACTCTGCAGGGAACATGACAACAGGAACTACTTCTACTATACCCAGGCTAAGTTCTAAATGCTTCAAATATGTTAACTCTATCCTTCAAATGATCTTATGATGTAGGCAGTTATTTCTATTTTAGAGGTGAGGAAACCAAAGCACCAGAAATGTCAGTGGCAGTCCCAAGATTCAAGTCCAGGCAGACACACTCCTACGTCCTCTTCATGGCCTTTCCCACCCACCATGAGCACTGCAGGCACAGAAGGAATGAAAAGGTGACCTGCAAGAACTGCATCATCAAGATTTGAACTAAAAAAACACAGTGTAACAACAGGAAGAGGATTATGCTCAAAGACGAGTATCTTAAAAGAGGCATATTTTGTGGAAGCAATAGACGTTCAAAATCAGATAAGGTTTTTTGCTTGAAATAGTTTTTTTAAATTCTCCTAAGATTCAGTTTATTAAAACAAACAAAAACAAAAAACCAAAACCATGTTTGGCATCTCTCCCTAGTTCACACACTCAGTACAACTTTGTAAGAGATGCTTTTTTCTCTCATCCACTGCACAACTAGATCTAATGTCCACCAAAGTTGAAATCAGTTGGGATAAATGCGACCAATTATTTTTTCTAAATTCAATTTCATACAAAGAAAAGCCAACTCCACAAAAAAAAAAATCACAAGTACTTGGTGTGTAAGGACTTTACCTGAGAGGGGGAGGTCTGGGAGGTCCGAGCGCTGAGCCAGCCCTTTGCTGGCTGGCCGCATGCTGCTGTACGTCGAATGTCTCTAACAAGATCAAAGGGAAGCATGGTGAGCTTGTGACAGCAAGAACAAGGCAACACAGGTATGTGTGGGTACGCAACAGTTCTTAAGCACGTTAGAATCACCAAGGGGAGCTCTTAAAATAACTTATTTGAATAGGTAATAAATGCAACTGGCATAGACCCTAAAGGGAATAAAAAATGAAAATGAAAATAGTGAAAAAATTGTCTATTACTCCTATCACCCATTTCTTCTCCCAGAGACATGACTATTAATCAGTCTCATGAATATCCTCTCTAAAGTATGTATTTATACATCCAAGGCTGTATGCAAAAATACTGTGGGTGTTTTTTAAGTGGTTACAGGTATAAGAAAAGATATTCAATATCACTAATCAGGGAAATGTGAATCAAAACCACAATGAATTATCACTTCATTCCCAGGAGGAGGGTCATTATAAAAAAAAAAGGAAAATAGCCGGGCACCAGTGGCTCATGCCTGTAATCCTAGCTACTCAGCAGGCAGAGATCAGGAGGATCGTGGTTTGAAGCCAGCCCGGGCAAATAGTTTGTGAGACACTATCTCAAAAAACCCTTCACAAAAATAGGGTTGGTGGAGTGGCTCAAGGTGAAGGCCCTGAGTTCAAGCCCCAGTACATAAAAAAAGGGAAAATAACAAATATTGATGAAGATATGGAGAAATTAGAAATTAGAACTTATATACTGCTGGTGTAAATGTAAAATGGTGCAATAGAAAACAGAATTATGGGGGGAGGAGGCTATAAGGAAAGGGTGAAGGAGGGTGAATATGGTAGAAATATTATGTACTCATGTATGAGAAAGGAAAAATGAGACCTGTTGAAACTATTCTAAGAATTGGGGGAGGGAGGACAAAGGAGAATGATAGAGGGGGTAAATTAACTATGATATATTGTAAGCATTTTTATAAATGTCATAATGTACAATAGTAATATGATAATAAAAAAGATTTTAAAAAAGAAAACAGAATGAAGCCTGGTGTAATGGTGCATGCCTATAATCCCAGTTACTCTGGAGGCAGGAGGACCTCGAGTATGAAGCCAACCTGGCAAAAAGGCAGTAGGACTCTGCCTCAAAAACAAAAGGGCTGGGAGCATAGCTTAAGTGGTAGAGCTCTTGCTTAGCATGATGAGGCTCTGGGCTTAAAACCTGGTACTGAAAAACAAACAAACACCATCACCACAACAAAAAATGAACAGAATGAAGGTTCCTTTAAAAATTAAAAACAGAACTACTGGAGAGCTGGCAGAATGGCTCAAGTGGTGCCTAGCAAGCACTAGGCCCTGAGTTCAAAACCCAGCACTGCCAAAAGAAAAAGTGCAGATTTCATGTTATGTATTTTATAACATCATAAAACCCTCTGGTTTTATAAAAACACAAATGTTATAACATTACACTATTTGTATACCATTTGGCTTTGTTCACTTAATATATCTTAGAGTTATTATCCACCACAGGAGAACTGCCAGACAAGAGGTCATGTGACACAGGGGCAGCCAGATTGCCTCCAACCAGCTGTGTGACTGTGAGTTACTGAGTCTCTGTGCCTTATCTTCTGTAGCTATCAAATGGCAGTGATACCAATAGTATTACCCTGGAAAGGTGTTGGGAAGCAAAAGCCACTTAGAACATTCAAAACAGAGTCTGGCAAAACTAAGCATTCAGTGAGTATGGCTTATGCATCTGACCGATCTTCTGAACACTGGTACAGACACTGGCACTGGTATCTTGCATAATGCTGCATTGAATAGATTGGTTTACTTGTGCACATTTGTGAGCAGGGCCATTCTGAAGCCTTCCAGAGCATTCTTTCTTTTGGGGACCTACTCCACATCAGTATTAAGTAGGATACATTGTACCCAATGCCCCACATAAATATAGCTGTCATAGCACACAATTTTCAAAAGTATGTTTACATCTTATTTTTGAAGTTAATAAACTTAATAAAAGTGACAATATAAGGGCATCCATGTCCCGTTCACAATCTTATGGGAAAGCATCCAGTATTTCACCATTAAGTAGGACTTTGCTATATACACAGCACAGTAGAGACCCTTTATCAAATTAAGGAATTCCCATTCCATTTTTTTCTAAGATTTTTTTTTGGCAGTACTAGGGTCTGAACTCAGGGTCTTGTGCTTGTTAGGCAGGCACTCTACCACTTAGGCCATGCTCACAGCCCCTTTTTGCTTTAGTTATTTTTCATATAGGGTCTTCTGGTTTTTGCCTGGGGCCAGCCTTGGACTTCAATCCTCTTAACTATGCCTACTGAGTAGCTGAAATTACAGATATGTACCACATGTCTGGCTTATTTGTTGAAATGGGGTCTTGTTACTTTTTTCTCAGGTGGGCTCAAACTGTGACCCTCCCAATTTTTGTCTCCTGAGTAGCTGGGATTATAGATGTGAGCCATTGCATCCAGCCTTTTCTTTTTTCTATTGCTGGGGATGGAACTCAGGGCCTTGCCTAAGGTTGGCAAGTGCTCTACTACTGAGCTATATTTCTAATCCCTAAGATTTTTTTTAATCAAGAAAGGTGTTTATCAAATATATTTTCTTCTCCCTACTAAGATTACTATATGCTTTTCTTCTTTGTTAATGTGGTAAATTTCTCTGATACTTTTCAATAGTTAAAACATTATATTCCTGGAATAAATCCCACTTGACACAATCTGAATTTGGTTTGCTAACATTTTGTTCAACATTTTTTAAATAATAGAGGTTCATAAAAGAGACTGACCTTTTAAATTTTCTATCTTTTAATGTCCTCATCAGAATTAAGTATCAAAACTATGCTGGCCTTTAAAATGAGCTGGTAAGGTTTATCTACTTTTCTAGTCTCTAACAATTCATGCTAAACTTGATATCACTTTTCCCTCAAATGCTTGGCAGATTTCACTGTTAAGCATTCTGAGCTTGGTGTTTCTGTTGCAGAAAGATTTGAATTATGAACTAAGATTTTTCTATTTTATCTTATGTTAGTTTAGTAAATTATGTTTCTCTAAGATTTTTTTTACCACTTCGTCCACATTTTATAATATATTAGAACAAAGTAATAATTTAAATTATCTTATCATTATTTTAATATCTATAGTATCTTTAGTGACATACTCCTTTAAAAAGTTCTGATATATTGGGGCTGGGGGTATAGCTCAGTGGTACAGCACTTGCCTAGCATGCATAAAGCATGGGTTTGGCCCCCTACCACTATAAAAATAAATAAACAAATGTTTATAATATAGGTAATTTATACTTCCTCTTTTCATTGTAACAGTCTTGCCAGAAGTTCATCAATTTCAACATCTTGAAAAGAACAAACATTATGCAGAACTCCTTTTAATAGGCTTAATGACTGGCAAAGTGGCTCAAGTAGTAGGCAACTTACCTAGCAAGCATGAGACTCTGACTTCAAACCCCAGTAACACACAAAATGTTTTTTAAAAATTTGACTTTTAACAGATAGTATGCTAGTTTTAAAAAATCCATTTTTAACTGAAAGCATCTATGTGGGGGGAGGGCGGTACTGGGGGTTGAACTCAGGGCTTCATGCTAGGCAGTTGCTCTTCCATTTGAGCCAAGTCTCCAGTCCTTTTTCTCTGGTTATTTTGGAGACAGGGTCTTGTTTATTCCCAGGTCAACCTGGACAGCGATTCTTCTGTTTTAAGTCTCCTGTTATCGATGGGCTAACAGGTGCCACCACCACAACCAGCTTTTTTCTATTGAGATGGGTTTTTATTTATTTTTTATTGTTTTATTATTCATATGTGCATACAAGGCTTGGGTCATTTCTCCCCCCTGCCCACACTCCCTCCCTTACCACCCACTCCACCTCCTCCCTCTCCCCCCCACCCCCTCAATACCCAGCAGAAACTATTTTGCCCTTATCTCTAATTTTATTGAAGAGAGAGTATAAGCAATAATAGGAAGGAACAAGGGGTTTTGCTGGTTGAGATAAGGATAGCTATACAGGGCATTGACTCACATTGATTTCCTGTGCGTGGGTGTTACCTTCTAGGTTAATTCTTTTTGATCTAACCTTTTCTCTAGTACCTGTTCCCCTTTTCCTATTGGCCTCAGTTGCTTTTAAGGTATCTGCTTTAGTTTCTCTGCGTTAAGGGCAGCAAATGCTAGCTAATTTTTTAGGTGTTTTATCTATCCTCACCCCTGCCTTGTGTGCTCTTGCTTTTATCATGTGATCAAAGTCCAATCCCCTTGTTGTGTTTGCCCTTGATCTAATGTCCACATATGAGGGAGAACATACGATTTTTGGTCTTTTGGGCCAGGCTAACCTCACTCAGAATGATGTTCTCCAATTCCATCCATTTACCAGAGAATGATAACATTTCATTCTTCTTCATGGCTGCATAAAATTCCATTGTGTATAGATACCACATTTTCTTAATCCATTCGTCAGTGGTGGGGCATCTTGGCTGTTTCCACAACTTGGCTATTGTGAATAGTGCTGCAATAAACATGGGTGTGTAGGTGCCTCTGGAGTAACCTGTGTCACCGTCTTTTGGGTATATCCCCAAGAGTGGTATTGCTGGATCAAATGGTAGATCAATGTTTAGCTTTTTAAGTAGCCTCCAAATTTTTTTCCAGAGTGGTTGTACTAGTTTACATTCCCACCAGCAGTGTAAGAGGGTTCCTTTTACCCCCGCATCCTCGCCAACACCTGTTGTTCGTGGTGTTGCTAATGATGGCTATTCTAACAGGGGTGAGGTGGAATCTTAGTGTGGTTTTAATTTGCATTTCCTTTATTGCTAGAGATGGTGAGCATTTTTTCATGTGTTTTTTGGCCATTTGAATTTCTTCTTTTGAGAAAGTTCTGTTTAGTTCACTTGCCCATTTCTTTATTGTGAGATGGGGTTTTGCAAACTTTTTGCCCACGTTGGCCTGGAACCACGATCCTTGGATCTCAACTTCCCAAGTATCTAGTGTTACAGGTGTGAGCCACTAACACCAGGCTAACACGTCAATTTTTTGTGTTCACCTCTTAAGGGATATTTTCACTGGGCAAAGAAATCCAAGAAAGCAATTCTTTTCTTTCAGCATTCTGCAGGAGCTGCTGCTTTGTAATCTTGACTTCTACCATTTTTGTTGAGAAGGCAGCTGTTTTTTTGTTCTTGCTCTTCTGCCATGAAGGTATGTCTTTCTGTTTTCTTCTGAGTGTTTTTAGGGTATTTTTCTCTTTCAAATCAGCAGTTTTAACTTGATGTTCCTAGGTACGGTTCTCTTTGTTCTTATCTTGCTTGGGGTTTGTATTACTTCTTGAATCTATGGCTTGACATCCTTTGTTGGTTTTAGAAATTCTTGGCCATTAGCTCTTCAAATATTTCTTCTGCCCTATCTGTCCTTTTGGGGGACTACAACTATAAAGTAGACCTTTTTACTTGGCCCCATTTGTCTCTTGTGTCCTTTTCTCTATTTTTTAGCCTTTTTCTCTGTGCTTCAGCTTAGATATTTCTACTGACCTGTATCCAGTTCTTTCAGTCTCTCTTATACTGTTCAATCTACAACTAAACTCACTGGACTCTTTGATTTATTTAAAGTTATGGAATTTTTAATGGGCTATTTTTTATAGATTATAGTTTTCTACTGAAATTCACCACTTTTTCATTTATCTTCTGAACTATATTAGTCTCAGTTGTTTTAAAGCCTATTTCTTGTGTCTTTTTCTGTGGTCTATTTCTTCTCTTGGTTTTTAGTTATTTGGTATTCCAGGTATTCTGAAAATTGACTACATTTGTCTGTGTTTGAAAAACTGAATGTCAATTTACATTCTGGATGATATAGTATTCCAGAAGGCAATGAAGATAAGGGAAGATCACCTACATACAAACCCATGATTCTATGGGTTTTAAAACTGAACACATAAGAGGTTTCTTAAGATATTAAGAGAGAATAATTTAATAAGATAATAGTTAGAAAGATATTTTAAGATAGCACAAAAACCCTTAAAGTCATAAAGGAAAACACTGAACACAGACATGCATAATTTCTCTTCAGTAAAAGATAATCATAAACAATGCTAAGAGATAACAAAGAAAATAGTAGCAATATGAAGGAAAGCAAATATTAAAAAGCAGATGTCAGAATGTCTTATTAACAGGAAAACAAGAAAAATGAACAAAGTTATGTGACCACACAAATTCATACACAAAAGATATATGACCTATAAAAAAACTTAAGTGTTCAACCTCACCAATAAACAAAGTGAAACAAAGTTATCACTGTTCATTTACTCAAATCCTAGAAATTTATAAGGGATGTCAAAATTCTGGAAAAATAGTACTTTATAAGTGATTGGGAGTGTAAATTGAAAGACAATGTAGCTATCATATTTTTAATGTACCAGGACAGAGTAAATCTATTTCCCTTTTTAGTATTTCATTTTCCAATTCCAGGAGGAATCAATTTCTGGCAGATCTCAGGACTGGCTTGCTCAACTCCATTATAGTACCTTTGTAGGGTGACTTACTGAATTATAAGAAACTGGGAAACAAATGGGTATATTTTCCAAACTCCCTTAAAGCTTGGTTCATCAAGTTCCCTAACTTCTATCAAACAGGCCTATGCTCAGAACATCTGGAAGGTGCAGGGAGGATATAGTTGCCTTTCTTCAGCTTCTGTTGGGAAGCATGGCTGTGGAGGGATTTGCTTTTCTGTGCAGGGAAATAGAGATCTTAGTGTCTGATCCCATGGCTATACTGGGTATTATGATGCAAGGCACAAGCATGTGTTTTGCTGGCATGGACTGCACCTGTCACAGTGGGGTCCTGAAGATGATGCCAGATCTTGACAGAAGTGGTTGGTCTAGGCAAGCACTTAGAGATAGATGTACTAATTCTGGCAGAAACAGAAGCTTTAATGGGCCAATTTGAAATCTGTGAAAACCTTTTCCAAAAGCTCAGTGAGCCTAGAGCCATCTCCTTCAGCCCTCCAAGCACCAAAGTCATTGTATTAAGTTCCTTTCTCCTTAACTAGCTATAGTGGTTTCTAGTATTTGGAATAAATCCTGTTACACTCTAAAACAGAAAATAGTCCCATATGAGGTCAAAAATTTGTTCAAAGACCTTCACTGTATTGCTTTTGTAATAAGTTAAATCCTAAATGACCTAAATGTGCATCAATTGAAGAGTGGCCTAAGTAAATCACTGCCTATGATGTAGACTTTAGAAAGAATGAATTATTCCCCCATGTACTGACATTTAAAGATGTCTGATATATTCCTTCATTTGAGCAACAAACATTTATTGAGTTTTTTACTGTGATGTGACTATGCATCCCCCATTGTTCTAGAGAATAGATCTAACAGCAAGGAAAAGATCAAAAATACCTGCACTCACAGAGCTTACACTGTTAAAGCAAGTGTGAAAATAATGCGGAAACCAATTTATAAAGTTCCCCTGCTCTCCTCAACATGCACACACTTATATGTGTAAAGAACATCTAGAAGGATGAACCAAGAACTATTTGGGGGGCCCTTCTAATACCTGCATTGGAGAGACAGCGGCTGCTGGAGCAGTCCTCACTGGTATTCCACTTAGGGGACTCCTGGGAGTCTTGTGGACAGAAATATTCTGTCCAGTTCCACCTGCCAAGAAAAGAGATTTGAACATACATATGTTTGTTCCAGTTCAAAATTCTTGATTTGTTACTTTTTGGTGTCTTAAGTATCCTATGATATTAAGTACAACGTTTATCCTTTTCTCCTCTGGACTAGAGTTGGATTGAAGTAATGGGAGGGGAGAAGTTAGCTCAGTGAGGGTTGGTCTTAAATGTAAGCTATCTGAGGAAAAAGAAGGTGCATATGTAATGAGTTTCCTTGGGGGGAGGCAACAACAAAGTTCTTACACACATCATTACTGTTGATTTCTGTCCTATCTAAACTAACTCACAGGACTTTCCAATCTCTCCACATGTGTAGTGTAACTGAAATCTAATTTAGCTGCAAACTACTTTAGGAGAGACAACCTGGTATACCCTAGGATTGGATATTGTTCCAGTCCTCCACTATAATGCGTATTTGTTAAAGTCAAAGGAAGAAAGATATTGTGAAGAGATGTGTATTCTCTTTTTCTATTTACTACATTTGTGTGGATATGTGCAAAGCATGCATATGCTATGTACTTTTCTCATGTATATAAGATAAACATTATTAAAGAGAAATTGTGAGTCAGCCAGACTGTTCTAGAAAAAGCTGGGAACACGCCAAGATCAGTGCAATGACAGATCAGCATAGGAGCTCACAAACAAGACCAAACAGAAAAATGTCTAACAGCATATTGCAAGGTGAGAATGGCCAGGGTCTCAACAAGAGGGCCAAATCCATAGAGATAATGCCTTAATTCCTAGGAGGCAAAGCTTCTGGTTGACCCTGCTAATTCTCAGGAGATAGGAAGAAGTCAAAGGTAGAAACCTGAATGTAACGGGTATACAACGCAGAAAAGGAAAGTGGTAAGGCAGGAATTGGAGGTAGGGAGGGAATGAAGAGAAAAAGGGGGCTATGGTTATATTATTTCTGAGTCAGACTCTCCATTGTGGCCTTATTGGCACCTCGGCCAAACTCCTGATACAGTGGCTATGGGGCATGATCTTGAGAGCCCTGTGGTTGTACCAACTGGAGGTCAATGTGGAATAGAGACATGCTTGCTATGTTGGGCCTAGGTTTGAATGTAGAACTTTGCTTATGGAAAAAATGATTAAATACCTGGGCGTCCTAAGTCAAAGGACTTGATCAGTGACTTTACAGTGGTTGAAGACTCCGAAGGTGCTGAAGATGTTCTGTTGACATAGACGCCATGCCACCGGCCAGCAGCATCAACCTCTGAGCCCTCCGACTGATCATTCACAGGTCTGCACAGTAGAGAGAACATGAAATTGAAAAATTGAAGAGGGTCCCCAGGAGGGTGGAGGGGGAAGACACAGAGGGAAACAGAACTGATGTGGCTAGAATACACAAAATAGGAGAATTATAAATTTAAAATCCTGTTTTCTGTTATTAGTTTTGCACCTTTAGGAAATAATGTAGGTACTACTGCTCTCAATTTTTAAGAGATGGTTTCTGAGGAAATAGTCAGAAACAATATTTATAAGTAGAGTGACTTGACCTCAGCTCTAAAAAAAAAAATGCATGTGAGTCTACTCTGTAAACATAAAAGAAACATATAAATGCTTACTTATCATAAATATTTAGCTTACTGTCAGAGGTAATCGATTGATATGTATTATATGCTCTAAACCCCATGGAGCATACTCAGAGTTGGAAAGATGAAATCTCAGGACTCTCTTGCAGCTAGGGTTTCAGATGTGATTTAGGTTCCACCAATTAAAAAGACTTGGACAAAACCTGGATGGAGTGGGACCTGAATTGAGGGAGATGTATGGCATGAGGCATTCACTATGCTGACCCAGACTGTCGCAGAGACAGGTGCTTCTGTGCTGGGAACTATGCTGTAGCTTTCCAAATGGGCAGTAGCTTCCCAATTTCAGGCTTCCATCATGGCAGAGACAGCAGATCCCCAGGTGGTCTAGTTTATGTTGTGACATTAGAAAGCTGTTCCTGGAAGCTCTTATTTCTTCAACAATTCTGCAAGTCATTTAATATCTTTTTACCTATGCAAACTAAAGTGCAACCCATTACACACAACAGAATCCTGCTTCAGATGCTGTTTGTCCACTGAGAGCAAGAATGGCAATTCTGCATGAGATGAAACTTCTATTCTCACCCAAATTTTCTGGTATGCTCTTTGTATGGTTTCTAAATTCCAGCACAGACTTTAGAAGAGACTTTTAAAGACAGATTCTTTGATTTAATCCTCTCATGCATGGCTTCCTCATCTAAGGGACTTCAGCATGTCATTTAATATCCTTGAGAATGAGCCAAGATAAGAACTCTCAACCTTCCGGATGCTAAATCACTGCTCTTTTTATTATATCATATTGCCACAGCTGTTTTGCAAGATGACTAATTTATGAGAATGGCTCAAACAGAATATTTCTAGCAGTGTATTTTAATAAGGTTAGTGGAAGTTTAAAATATTTCCTGATCTTTTTAAAATTAATCTAGCTACTTACAAGCTTCTGCAGTTGAATTTACTTTTCCTTAATTCTCTTAGCTTTTTTCTATTTTGTAATCAGCATGGATAGAATAAATTTAAGTGAAGCAGAATTTAAAATACTTAAGCCCCTCTGCCCTACACTTTTGACTCCACAGCCTATTCTTTTGAATGGAAAAACTGGAAGAAACTATCAAGAATCAGAAATGATAGAGGGTTGGTTTTTTAAAAAGTTTTTATTTTTTAAAAGTTTACTAAAAGAAGTTGGTTTCTGAACTTCCCCTTTGGCATCAGCGTAAAATCAGATGGTGAGCTAGGTGTGAAAGTGCAACCTATGGTCCCAGCTACTTGGGAGGCTGAGGCAGGAAGATCACTTAAGCCCAGGAGTTTGAGGCCTGCCTAGGCAACATGGTGAGACGCCACCTCAAAAAAAAAAAAATTTAGATGGTGAATATGCAGATAGAGAATGAAACCAGGGTAGGTCTGAGAGGAAAAAAAAAATCTTATTTCTATTTCAGCTATTTGCAAAGAAGGTCATCAAACAAACCAAGTGGGTCACCTTCTTATCATTCCATGTGAATGACTTGGCACAAAAGCCTCCAAGGAAGATCACTTTTAAAAAATAATTCTAATTTCATTCCTCATTAATTTAATAAGAATAGAATGGAGGATCCTACATTCTACGTTAGTGCTTTTAGTTATCTAAGCTTCTGTGTGATTTGAAACATCAAATGATAAATAGGAAAACAAAGGGCTGCAAGTGTGGCTCCAGTGGTAGGGTGTACAAGGCCCTGAGTTCAAAATGCAGCACTGCAAAATAAATAAATAAATAAATAAATGTAATAAGAAAATAGGAAGACTCATTTAGACTTCATAAGAGAATCACAAGGCTATAAGAATCAATTTCCAGGACTCCTGCCCCTAGATGTCCAAAGAAGATATTCCATTGATCCATTATTCTACTTGGCTAAAACAGGAAGAGTCAGTGTGAGGAAACCAAGCAAGTTATTCAAGTAGAGAAATACCTATTAAAGCATTATATAGCTCTCTCTGTGTGTGTGTGTGTGATTCACAAAACAGAGTCTGAACTGAATAACTGTAGAATACAGCTAAGAATGTTGTTATTGGCTGAGCATCCTAATCTGAAAATCCAAGATCTGAAATGTTCTAAAATCTGAAACTTTTGTTGATATGATGCCACAGTGAAAATTCCACACTTAATCTGGTGTGACAGGGTCAAAGGTAAAATGCACGTGCTCTAAAATATATATATAGAATTACCTTCAGGCTATGTGTATAAGGTATATATGAAATATCAATGAATTCTGAGTAAGGCTCGGGTCCCACTCTCCAAATATATATGTATCAGGAAAAAAACTACAATCCAAACACTTCTGTTTCCAAAATTTCAGATATGGGGTACTTAGTACTTAAACCATACTTTAGTTATGAACAATACTGAAATTTCTTATTTCAGACCATCTTAGAATTGTTATAGTCTCAGCAATAAATGAACTATTACATTTCCTCTGTTCCCAAGAGGAATAAGAACTGTGTCCTATAAAGGGCACTAAGAAATATCTAAGGATGTAGCCAGGAATATCTTAGCAAATTCATTAAATAAAGGAAAAATTATAAGATACCACTATTGGTTAAACATTTGTTCAAGACTAGCTATTACCTCTAAGGCTGGTGATGTGAGATTTAAAGTCAACCTGAAAACAAAAATCATGCATGTAATCAAATATGCCTTGAAAATCCTGTAAATCATTCCAAAGCACAGGTTATATGGTTTTGTAAATATGAATACCTGTAAACATGCCAGCTTTCAGTAAGTCTAACACATTCATTTTCCCTATAACAGTTAAAAGCTCACTCTTTCCTGAGCTGTGTCTTAGATGAAATGGCTGTTTTGTGTTTAGGAGTCACATTTCAAACAATGGAAACGAGGGGCCAGGCATGGTGACTCATATCTGTATCCCAACTACTTGAGAGACAGGGATTGGGAGGATTGAGGATCAAGGCCAGCCCAGATCAAAAAAAAAAGTTAGTGAAACACTCCCCTTCCCCCTGCAATCTAAATGAATGAGCTGGGCAAGATGACATGTGCCCATGATCCCTGCTATGGGGGAGGCATAGGTAACTAAAAGTATAAAGGGCTGGAGGAGTGCCTCAAGTGGTACAGCACTTCCTAGTAAGGATAAGGCCCTGAGTTCAAACTTCAGTACTGCCAAAAAAAAAACCCCACAATAGAAATGAAGCATATTTTCTAACTGTTCCCAATACATAAAACTTTAATAATAATTTCAGCAAAATAAGTACATGACATAGCTCCATTGTATATGCCATGTGTCTTAAAAACATTATCTAGTTTACTTTTCTACAAAAACTCCACGTTATTGTCCTTTAATTTGGAGGACAAATTTGACAGAGGTCATCTGCAGGGAATCTGAGTGCAAATCTAGCTGTTTGGCTATGGCTTTGTCAAATTTTCTGTAATGCATGGATGTTTTGTGAGAGGCAACAAAGGTTCTCTAATAAAACTTGTTCTAAAATTTTATTTTAAATATACTTAAGAAAAAACACAACCAATATTTATTTCAGTGCTCTTATTTTCATGTAAGAATTTGCTTGTAGGAGGTGACAAACCATAGCCTGAGTGTCAGACAGCTGGAGACCAGATGCCCTGGTACACAAACAAGCAGCAGGTGATGCCACAGCTATCAACAAGCAACATTACACCCACTTTCTAGATGCACCTCACCTCATGTCTCTTATGTCACAATTTAACACATATGTGCATATATGTCTGCAATTACTTTTTTCTTTAAATTTTTCATCTAACCTGATTCATTGCCTTCCTTGTCCAAATCATGTTAATTTTTTTGTAGCATTCACTTCTTCACCATACTACTAAGTGTTGTCATCTATTTGGATGAAAGCACAGGTGTGCTCTTGTAGATGAGGATTTTTAAAGTATTCAAACGTTAACTTCACTTTGCATTACACCACTGCTAGCTTCACAAATGATAGGTTATTATTTGTAAAGAGGACCGGTCATTCCAACCACATGCTTACCAGTGCTGGGGCTGTTGAACAATCAAACAAGGCCCAGCTCCCAGCCTCTCCCAGTGCCCTTCAGATATACTTCCAGGGACTCCCCTCAGCCCAGCCACTGAAGCTTTCATCTATGTCCTGGCTCTGTGTCTTTGCTTATTCTATGCCCTCACCTGGAAAGTCACTTTCTCAAAAAATGTACTGTTTTGCACAAAACAAATCTAAAAGAAATTTATTGTTCTACCGTCAGACAATAATTATGAGTATTCTGTTCCAGCTCTCAAACAGTATCTTCCAAATTTGACTTTCCGATTTTGGTATTAGCATATAGAACAAGATAAAAATAGGATAAGATGGTAATTTGGACACAAACCTCTTAAATCCCAAATTCCAACCTACCCCCACAAAAAATCAAAGGAGCAGTAAAAAGTCTTGCATCAAAACTAGGGAAGGGCCTGATGCCGGTGGCTTGCAACTGTAATTCTAGCTACCCAGGAGACAGAGATCAGGAGATCACGGTTCAAAGCCAGTCTGAGCAAATAGTTTGTGAGACCCTATCTCAAAAATACTCAACACAAAAAAAGGCTGATGGAGTGGCTCAAATGGTAGAGCACCTGCCTAGCAATGATGAGGCCCTGAGTTCAAACCCCAGAACTGCAAAAAAAAAAAAAAAAAAAAAGAAAGAGACTAGGGAAGGGTATCATCTACATGGCTTAGACTTTAATGAATTTCTGTTACATAGTGAGTGGGTGGGGAGTGGAAAGAAAATACCCAGGGTGTTTCCCCAATTTCCTTCCAAAGATATGGGAAAGCCCTGCTAATATCCCCTCTCCTACAGGGCCAACGCTGGAGATGAGCTTGGAGCCCAGAGAACATCTAGCACTGTCCTTACAAAAGATGAGGGACATGAACACCAGCCAGTCTGACTTGCCGAGGGATGGACTGTCCCAGGTACAAAGGGTAAGAGCAACAGGGGACAGGTCAGGAAGAGCATGGTATGTGCCTAACATGGGTGGTGCGTCAAGCAGAAGCAGATCCAAGAAACTGATGCTCACATTCTATTTCTCCAAATAGAGAAGAAACTATAGATAGAGGAATGTCCCCACAAGGCACTGACTCCCCCTGTACTCCATCTGAGCATTAATTTACCTTAAAGAGCCTTAAGGTATCTCCTTCAGATAGGAGTAGAAGATTTGAAGTATCAGACGTCAAAGTGGGTGCATCTACGCAAATGCTACAGATACTGATCTTAGGCAAACATCAGGCCCGGACACACTTTTATCTACTAGGCAAGAATCAGTGATGAGAAAAAAATGTGCCCTGATATAAAAAAATTTTAGGAGGGGGATGAGAGAGAGAGATGGTGGGGGTGAACCTAATGAACGCACATGTATGGAAATGTCGCAATGACTGTGTACCTAAAATACGCTAATAAAAATAAAAATAAAAATTTTTTAAATAGAAAACTTACAGGTCCTGATCTATGAAAATACTTCCTAATATAAAATGAGGAGAATAACTGCATTCAAGAGAAAGCAGACATTGTAAGTTTATGACAGGAAACAAACTGATAGCATCTACTTTAAAATTCAATAGAATGTGAAAAATAGACGAAAGACAATTTAAAATGAAAGGGTGAGTTTTAGAAATAATATAAGCAATGTAATAATACCATTAATATACTCTGAAGCAGAACAACTCAAAAGAAAAAGAAATGAGGGCATATTTGAGAAGGCCTCTCTGAATACAGACGAAATGAACAATGAAATGGTGGGATTTCCATTTAGTGGGCAAAGTTTTGATAACAGCTGGTGCTAGCATGACCGGCTATCCACCTGGAAGAAAAAGAACCATATGTCACACTAGATTCAATAAACAAAGGCACATCAAATGTCTGGATGTGAATGTGCATATGTGTACGTGTGTAAAAAAAGAAAATTTAACAGTAATTTGTGCAATATTGGGGTAGTGGAAATCTTAAACATAAACAAAATCCCAAGAAACAGTAAAGAAGAATGTAAACAACAGATATTATATTATGATATAAGGGTTAGGAGAATAGCTCAGTGATAGAATGTGTGGTCAGTACAAGCGAGGCCCTGGGTAAAAAAGAAAAGCACTGAAATTATATTCAAGAAAAAATTTAGAAAAAATGACAGAAAGATGCCGCAGAAACATGGCTGGTTTAAAAACCAAACAACAGACTCTTCTAAATAAAAACATTTATTTAGCACTTGATAAACATTTACTTCTAAAAACATTCAAAAGTACCCAGAGCAAAGACATCAAAATATGGGTGCAAACACAACTGTACACTGTAAGTTGAGGTTGCATATTTTTCTTACTGTTTATATTTGAAAATACCCAGCAAGTGAATTCTCAGTCATTCTAAGCATTCTGAGTCTACAGTAAAGAACTCTCAGATACAAATTTCAATCCTACTAGGACAATTCCAGCAAGTGTCTAAATTATTTTTAGAAAGAACACATCAATGTCTCTTCTTTCTCACACAAGCTAAATTTTTCTAATGTGTACTTTTCAATTTGACATCCCAAAACATCTTCCTGAGTTTAAATAGCATTCTCCATCCTAATTTTCCTTTAATTTGTCAGCAATTCCTGTGTCACTGTTTGCATGAGGCAGCTAATGACTCTGTGTTGTATGCACTGCATGGTGCTCCTCTCAGGAAAAGCGAAGTAGGTTCTGCCTGGAATTTGCTGAAACAGATCCAGATCTTCACAACTGTGCTTCCAAGGAAAAAGTTTAAAATTGCATGTAGAATTCTGGATCACGCTGAGTCACACACTTCTGCATAAAAGTCTGTAAGTTTCCAGGGCAAGTTTTATTCATGAGGCTTTTGTTGTAAATTGTCCTTCATTAATTTTCAGTTAGGTTTCAATTAGCATTGTCACTGTGCATCCTTATCTGACTAATTACATCACTTATCATCAACCAAACATCTACTTATGTTTAGCCCAGCAAAGATTCTGGCAATCAAACCAAAGCTTAGTGGCAGCTTGTTTTAGATGAGGTAATGACGTAAAGACCCCAGTTTGAAAAGGACTTAATGAAGCCTCGGAATAAGGGAGCAGAGCTTTCTAACGTCTCTGGAGTAAGGCATCACGTAGACGGTTAAGCAATGTGAATTCCAAGATGATTGGATACTCTATTGAAAAGGCAGCTTGCAAAGAGCAGAGAACAACCCATGTGTGGCTGCACTCACCAACACTTGAGTATGCTATTCTCTCCGAACACTCTGATTGCATCTAAAATACTTTTGCACAAGTCTTGTATTTTGTTTTTTTTTTAGAACTTCATTATATTCTCCCAAAAAAGAGAATGCTGAATCTTCTGAGTGGAAAAACAAGATCTTTGATCATGCAGTGAGTTTATTCCAGGAAAAGGGCAGACACATGACTGTAGTGACTGTGTGGAACATTGAATGGTGGAATAGGAGACAACTGGACTCTTTACAAAGTGCTAATTTCTCCTCTACCAATTTTTCCCCTTTCTTATAGAAATGGCTGTAGTTTCCAATCATGGCAAGGGCTGGGCTGTTTTTCTTCCACCAAATGCTCTGCTAGCTGACAGAGACCATGGAGCTGTGAAGATAGAAATGGGAGGGAAGGCTGGTAAAGGAGTTATATAAGGCAAAGGGCTCTTCACTCACAAACAAGAATCAACAGCTTACACCGTCCCATCCAGAATATGGCCAACATGTTTTCTTCCTATTGTTGCACATTTTTTGGAAGTCAGAGGCTTTCACACAGAGGAAATATCAAAAACTTCAAAAGGCCTTAGTAGGCTCCTTCCACCAGAACTTCTCTAACAAAGAACTAGGCTGGTGAAGTAGAGATGTCTAGAACAAACATCGATCCCTAACATTTGTAGAGAGGTTTGTGTCAAAAGGCCCAAAACAGAACAAAACAAAAGATTTCTTTTTTTCTTTTTGCACAGGGCCTTGAACTTACTAGACAGGTGCTCTATCACTTGAGCCATTCTCCTAGGCCATTTTTTTTTTAAGTTCTTTAGCCTTTTTTTTTTTTTATTTTTCAGATAGGGTCTTGCACTTTTTGCCCAGGCTGGCCTTGGACCATGATCTTCCTGCTTACACCTCCCACAAACAAGTGCCACCACGCTTGGTGTATTGATTGAGCTGGAGTCTTGCTAACTTTTGCCAGGCTGGCCTTGAACTATGATCCTCTCAATCTCTGCCTCCTGAGTCGCTGGTATTACAGGTATGTACCACCAGGCCCAAAAAAAAAAAAAAGATTTCTTTTACTATTACAGCCTAAAAATCCTAAAGGTTTAAGGGAAGCATATGTTCACACTTTAAAAAATATATATATATAAATATATATATCTGTATAGATGGGGGGCTAAAGAGTAAGGAGGCAGATAAAGCCCTTTAGAATTATAGACTGGGACTGGGGGTGCAGCTCACTGTTAGAACACTAGCCTAGCATATTCAAGGCCCTGGGTTTTATCCCCAGCAGCATCACCCACTCCAAAATAAGTTGTGTAAAATTATAGACTATAGGTCTAATGCTGAAATTGTAAATTTAAACTATAAAAAATTAATAGTACATGAGTGAACAAATTATGCTTGCTGGAGTAAGAAGAAAGGAGAAGACCAATTTCTACATATGGGTCAAATGAAATGCCAGCAGCCCTGACATTTCATTTGTGTCAGGTGAAGTGGAGAAACTGCTTAGAAATCCCTGGGGGAACTGGACCATCCACCCAGGTGAGGGATTCAGCATTATAGAGATTAAAGGACATTTCAGCAATCCAAGAATATACACCTCCAACTTGCAAAGAAAGCTACAGGACACTTGCTGAGTGGCTGTGAATATTAGAGTGCTATGAACGACACAGAGGGTGGCACAGGCACATGTGACGAACGTTAGTGCATGACGCAGATGTGCAAAGGTGAGTTAAAAGCCAGTTCCAGTAGTCTGTGCATGACAGGTTTACCAGGCTGCTCTCTCTGCAGCAGGGACAACAGGTGAACTGGTGGGAGATGCAGGGTGAACAAGTATGAGTCTGAGATGTTCTGTCTTCAAAGCTAATACTGTTAATTAGGAACAAATGTCCAGTGTTTTCAATGATTTCTTTCTCTTTAAGTCTTCCATGGGTGCTTGCTGGTGTTATATGATAAACACAGTACAAACAGCGCCTAAAAATAATGGCTGTGACTATTTTAGAGCAAGAGAAATAAACACACTGGTCATTCTCTGCCACTGTTAATGAACCTGTGTCATGGGCTGCTCATCAGTATCTTTCATTAGAAGAGGGTGTATGGCCCATAGAATCCTGGTGCTGAGCTGCTTGTGTATTCTCTGTATCTACCAGGTCCCCAGGACTCAACTTTTCAGGAAAAAGATCTGATGGTCTTTTTTGTTTTTTTTGAGATGCTAGAGATTGAACCCAGAGTCTGGTACATGCTATACAAACACTCTTCCACTGAGCTATAACCCAACCCCAGATTTGATGTTTTAATTTCTTAAAACAATGCCTTTCTCTTAATTGTTCAAAATTGGAAAAAGCCAGAGCTGAAAATTTATTTGTTATCCTTTCATTCACTAATTTATATGTCCAGTAAAACATATCACTCTGGGTCCATAAAAAAACACATGAGCTTGTTAAAATTTCTGGGAGAGAACTATCAGGCCCACAAGCCAAAGTCAAGATTTGGAGACACTACTGTGTCCATTGCTGAAGTTCTAAGAATTGCACCAGAGAGAGGCAGAATTGGCACTCGGGTTTCTGACTCTCCCACTAGAGAACAGACAGCTGACCAGCCAGACTCAGAACATCAGGGCTTAAATGGATCTTGATACACGACTGTACTCCTTGAGCAATAGTGTCCATGCTTAATACACAGTGATTCTGTAATTCAGTTAATAAAGCTTTTCTCTGCCTATTTTAAAGTGTGTTGGATTCATGGGTGAACTGAAACGTCTTTCTAATACTTAGGTAGGTTTAGGTTTTGTAAGCGTTCTGTGGTTGATGGGCTGTTGAAAAAAAATGAGTGTTTTTCAATTTTGGGGATTTTTATTATCATATTTTTGTAGCATGTTCTAGATCACCTTCACGCACTTTATTTATTTTCCCTTTCTCCTGTAAAAAACTACTTCTGGGGGGGCATAAAGAAGTCCGTTCCATTTTCTTTGCTAATAAAGAGTTGACAGGAAATGTTAATAATAGTAATAATAATAATAATGACTTTGAATACTAACTCTTCATAGTTCCTCATTTAACAGAGGATGGAGCCAGGCCTGGGGAGGGGACATTGCTGGTAGGTGGCAAGAATGAATCTACCACATTAGTTTCCCACATATCTTAACACAGTTATTCTGACTCTAAAATTAAATTTTCAGCCAGGTATGGTGGTGCATGCCTGTAGTCCCAGCTACTATGGGATGCTGAGGCAGGAGGATCACTTGAGCTCACAGGTTTGAGACCAACCTGGGCAACACAGTGACAGCTCATCTTAAAAATCAATTGATCAGTCAATCAGTTCAATCTTTGAACATGTAATGAGACTGAAGATCATTAATGAGTTAAATAATATCCCACCATTTGGGGGGGAGGTGGTTCTGGGGTTTGAACTCAGGACTTTGTGCTTATTAGCCAGTAGCTCTACCACTTGAGCCACACCTCCAGTCCAAAATTCCACCTTTTTTTTCAGATACTGAGTTCTTGGTAACAAATGCTAGTCCGTATTCCTACCTAGGCTCTCCATCTGTCCACCTGCCAACCTAACTCTAACAAGTACCTCAAATGCACACTTATGCAAAATGAGAATATGAACCAGTTAACCCCATGGCATTGTGAAGGTGCTTTCTGGATGTTCTTACCTTCTCTTAGTTGTGCTGGGAAGACCTCATCAGAGAATGTTCTGCAAGTTCTTTGGCTGTGGCTGAACCAAGAATGACTTTTGAGTTCTTATGAGATGACTGTCAAAGTCAAATAGAGTGTCAGTCAAGAACTCGTTCAGCCAGGATGGAAACAAGGTTGCTGCAGAAGCTTTGAGGGTGTGGGTTGGTTTCCATTTTCAAGAGGAAGATATCAGGGGGTAATGTTCAAATAGTTAACAGTTTAGAGGGAACAGCTTGCCAGAGAAGTACAAAATCACACAAGAAACCATTACCAGCAGTTGTCTGATGTCTTGACAGGTACAATGATAGGCAAGACACATTCTGATGCCTAATGGGTTTTAGTAATGTACCCTGTTTTGACTGGTGTCAGTTTTAAAGTTTTAGAAGGTTTTGTTATAAGGGATTAAACTGCTAGATTTGGCTGGAAAATTGCTGGAAAATAAAAAAGAGAAACATTTTGTCTGTGTTAAGGAAAAAAACTGACCTTAAATTTGAAGGTGTAGGATGTAGCATATGTAGCCCTAAACTGTCAGGACACACGAACATTTCCTATTAGAATCTTAGAATCTATGAAAGAAATGCAGCATCTCACACAATAACCCATCTATGGCCACCACCAAAACTCAAAGCTTGTCTTTTACCACTTATCTTTAAAATAATGTATTTAGGAAGCAATACAGGTTATGACTTGGTTCTTCTTCCAAAGACATACAATGTGGAAGCAAGACAAATCAACAAAAGCAGACATAAGAACAAACAAGAGTGACTACACGATCACCGCAGCAGGGACACCAGGATACCTTGTTTCCCTCTTCTCCTTCTGCCTTTATTCCTTTGGTGGCCAGAAGGTAGAAGTGTGACTGCAAAACAATGACTTTGATTTTTCAAGAGTGAATTGTGTAACTGGCTACATTAATCCTTCTCCAGAGGACAAACAGAGGAACAAGAGATTAACTGGATTCTGAAAAGTCTATTTTTCCTAATTTCATGAAACTCATGTTCATAGGACATCAGACCCCAAGACTCAGAAGCATGCCAGTGAGCAACCCTATCCATTCTGGAAAACATATAACAATTAGGGCAAACCATACAGAACAACTCAGAACCCACTGAAGCTGATTTTAAAAGACTGCATTTCATATTTGAGAGACATCTAAAAATTCAAAATAATCTCTGAACATCCAAGAATCTCAAAGTTAAGGACATCTGACCCCTGACTGGGGGAAGATTATTGGTGTATTAATGAAAGCCTAAAATACTCCTTATAATCTTGTCTGAAACCCCCATTTAAATTTTAACTAATAATTAACTTTGAGCTCACCCTAGGGATACCTTTCTCTTTAATGTGGCCATTCAGCACAGCCTATGGGCTAATACACTGTGTGGTCCTCATACAACCCCACGGTAGGAACAGAAAGGAAAGTTAGGCATTAGCCAGAGGCCTGATTTCCACACTCACCCTTTTGAATAGAGTGGGTTATGTCAAGGCCTTTTGGGGGATGGGGTATCAGTCAGGAAGCATGTCCCTGGGCCAGCAGGAATGAGTCCTTTATCTGATAGCACCTGGTGCACAAGACCTATGCACGTTTTTACTTATGAGCCTGTGCTCCTCTATACTAGTAAATACTAAGATTTAATGGGTATCCCAGACATTATCCATTCTCTAAACCTAGGAGGATATGTGGCTAGAACTTTTTCTTCACATATAAGTGAAGAGTTTTTCAAAACCTTATGCTAGAGAATGGCAGTGACTGAGCCCTGGATGGAATGCTCCTAGTTGTGTAGTGCTGGTGGTCATGGTATGGTGACCCTAGAAAAAGAAATAATAGAACCTGGCACAGACAGACATAACAGTGTCCCATCTCTCCCCAACCAGCCCCATGCACAGTGATTAAGTGAGAAGCCAAACACTGTCCAGGTGCCTGTCAGACTCACGGAGGTGCTGCTCTGCCTGCAACCTACCTGCTGTGGCCCTGTATGTCCCCCAATTCCTTCTGTAGCCTGGCGTTCTTCTCCTCCTCCTCCAGCAGCCTTCTCTTCACAGTGCGCAGCTCCTGCTGGGCCTCACATTTGATGTCATTGGCCACCACCACTGCAGTCTGCAGGTCTGCCTGGAACCTCCTCCATTCCTCAGTTTCCTCCTGAAAGTATCAGAGTCCACACCTGCTCAGACACAGGCAGGTGTGTTGGGCTGGCATCTAAGCAGGGGCTCTATAACCCCCGCATCAGTCACTGAGCAAGAATGGCCAGTAGTGAGGCCCTGCTTTAATAATGTCTCACTACCAGGAAGAGACACAGGTGGGAACTCCACCTTTATGTCACAGAGTTTATCTTAAAACTGAACAAATGCTTTAATTTTACTTCCTACCAACAAGAATGTATGATTAAGGGCTATGCTATGGAAATGTTCCATGAAAAAGCAGGCTTGACAGAGCAGTGGGGTATTTTCTCAATGTTTTCAAACTTAGGATGGGAATGATGCATAGCGAGAGGATGGAGGAGGCTCCTGTCAGGGCTATAACCCTCACTCACCTTTATCTGCTT
This sequence comes from Castor canadensis, assembly GCF_047511655.1. Lineage (NCBI taxonomy): Eukaryota > Metazoa > Chordata > Mammalia > Rodentia > Castoridae > Castor > Castor canadensis. The sequence goes on along the minus strand of NC_133396.1, from coordinate 52,001,851 downwards.
TGTCAGGGTCTTTAGCTGCCGTTCCAGGTCTGACTTCTGCTCCTCCAGCTTGATCACATTGCCTAGAAGTAAATGATGTGGACAGGGGTTGGAAAGTTGCAAGATTCCTGGGAACAGGTAAGCTGTGTAGCAATGGGGCAACTCTGGAGGTCACTCCAGGCTTACAAAGCCATTCTTTCTACTCTAAGTTCAGTTTTGAGCACCCTGCAAAGGCGAAGCTGAAAGCAGGAGATTCTTCCAAGACTGGGAATGGGATGATGTGGGAAATGAGGGGTGCTTATTTAGGTCGTAAGTGCAGAACACAAGGTATACCACCATGGAGTAGTATGGGAAGAGACCACAATAGCCACTCACCCACACTTGGGCTGGACCTCCAACTACTCACACACAAGTGTCCTGATGGCCTTTACTACTGAGAGGCATAGGGCTTTTGGATAACAAAGGCTATGACTGGTTATTACTCCTGTGACTATGAAACTTGTTTTTTAGGATCATGGTTCTTTTTTTCTTTTCTTTTCTTTTATTCATATGTGCATACAATGTTTGGGTCATTTCTCTCCCCTTCCCCCACCCCCTCCCTCTCCCCCCCCCCACCCCCTCGCTACCAGGCAGAAACTATTCTGCCCTTATCTCTAATTTTGTTGAAGAGAGAGTATAAGCAGTAATAGGAAGGACCAAGGGTTTTTGCTAGTTGAGATAAGTATAGCTATACAGGGAGTTGACATGCATTGACTTCCTGTACATGTGTGTTACCTTCTAAATTAATTCCTCTTGAACTAACCTTTTCTCTAGTTCCTGGTCCCCTTCTCCTGTTGGCCTCAGTTGCTTTAAAGTATCTACTTTAGTTTCTCTGCGTTGAGGGCAAAAATGCTATCTAGTTTTTGAGGTGTCTTACCTATCCTCATACCTCCCTTGTGTGCTCTCGCTTTTATCATGTGATCAAAGTCCAATCCCCTTGTTGTGTTTGCCCTTGATCTAATGTCCGCATATGAGGGAGAACATATTTTTGGTCTTTTGGGCCAGGCTAACCTCACTCAGAATGATGTTCTCCAATTCCATCCATTTACCAGCGAATGATAACATTTCGTTCTTCTTCATGGCTGCATAAAATTCCATTGTGTATAGATACCACATTTTCTTGATCCGTTCGCCAGTGGTGGGGCACCTTGGCTATTAGGATCGTGGTTCTTAATCACAGTTAAACCTTAGAATCCTGGGTGGCATGTTTCAAAAGCACAGACTGTGAGCGCCACAGATCTAGACCCATGAGCTCAAAACCTCCAAGGTCTGTGCAGATCTAACACCTCCACAGGTGATTTGACTACCTCGCTCTGATTAAGAACAACTTCCATACTTCATTCTTCCTGCCTCCAATTCTCTTCGAATTACTATCAGAGACATTTAAATTTAAACATCATCATGTCAGCCTCTTAGGTGAAGTTCCTTAATAGTTTCTCTAATCTACAGCAATAGTTGTTTATTAAGGATATGAATCAAAATCGCCAGAGAAGGTTTAAAAGAACTCCCATGATCACATCCTACCCTGGCAGTTCTGAATCAGCACATGGGGCCTGCGGGTTTGTGTTTGGGGTCAATGCTGCAGAGTAAGAAAAACCCCCTTCACTTTTTGTTGTTCTGTCTGTTTCTCTCAAGGATCCTATGGGAAGGAGTGATTAGTCTAGGGCTAGATTCAAGTGTCCCTGGTTCTTCTAACACAAATATATCTTAATAATACCTCAATATCTCTAAAAGTAGTTTAAAAGCTTCTCAAAAGATGGTCTGTGTTATTTTCAGTCTTGGATATGTTATAATATAACCACTGGAGGTGGGCCTGAAATTTGCTCTGGACATTAATTATACACTGGTTTTCTTGGTGTGTCTGGGCTGACTTTTAAGGATTCAGGGACAATGAAAGCATATTCTCAATAGCAATATATCACAAAAACAAAAACAAAGCAAAACAGGACTTGTCTCCTTTGACCTTATTCTTTTCAAGGGTAGGGCTGTGTTTGGAAATACATACTGATGAGGCATCTAGGCTCTTAATTGTATCCTCAAGCATGATTACTGAGTCTGGGTGACACTGAGTCCAAAGTTCAGCAGTTCTACTGCATGTCATGTGAAGAATATTAACAGGCACTGCCACTCTAAGGCTAGACAATTAATTAGTCCAGGCATAGAGCACTGTCAATTCTCATTACTCGCAGTAGTTTATGAAGTCTCCATGTTTACTCAACTAGCAAATACTGACCTGCAGCTCCTAAGGGAAATGTAGGGTTAGGTTCCTGCAAGCCTCTGGTCACATTTTTCACTAGCTGAAATGCCATTTGTATTACACAGGACATTTGCCAATGTCCTTATAAAACAAACAAATCCCATCAGCATCAGAAACCTGTTCTTCCCTTTTCTTTGACACAGTGAGCAGGTATTTTTAATATTTTTATGCAGCCTCCCAATCTACAGAACTGTTTCAGCCACAAGTTTCACTTCTCTCATGCAATGAGAAGGATTTAACATTTTACTGACCCTGAATGCAAATTTTTTTGGGTTTTGACATTGCAAACTCGATATCCGCTACACTTTTTTTTTGTTGGTTTTCATCTTATGAGTCCACAAATTTATTTCCTTTTCCATTTTTTCACAGCTTCATTATGCATAATAGGCATTACTTTAGCAGTTTCCAGAGCAGCTTTATGCTCAAATTGGAGAATTTCTTCTTGCTTTCTCCAGAGGTGCTAGATTGTTGACTCATTGACACTGAACTCATCCCCAACAACACAACAGCTCAGGCCTGAGCCATGCTTATCTAACATAAGCATTCCTCCAATAAGATATGTTACATTTATTTACACTTAGGGACAGTAGACAGCACTTCAACACTGCACTTGGAGGCCATTTCAAATAGCAAAATCACCAAAAATAAACACAAAAGTGCTGAAAACATGGCACTGAATGGACTGTGAAAAAGATGCATCTTGTATCAGAGCTGAGACAAGAAAGCAGGTCTCTTGGCTTGATATCAGTTGAGAATGTAAGTGCTGGATGACTAATTTTTCACCTCTGTGCTTGTCCAAAAATAACCACAAAGGCACCATCAATATTGATTTGTGGGTAACAAATTTTAGTGACTAGGTGAATTCATGAACATGGAATTTGTGAATAATGAGACTGACTGTATATGTTGGGTAACTTATTAGGCAACTAAGCTATTTTTAGTAATGACTAGTGCTATTTGGTTTGTGTGTGTATGTGTGTTTGTCTTGTCTTTTTTGTGAAACTGGGGTTTGAACTCAGGGTATAGCACTTGCTAGCCATGCTCCTAGCCCAACTAGTGCTATTTAAAACTTTATCTACTAATTCTTTTGTTACAAAAGCAAAATGCATTAGATATGATAATGTGATATGGCTTTATTTGGACAAAAGCAAGTGATGTTTAATCTTTTTAAAAAAATTTGTTTCCCTATTAAAAGCAAACAGGGATTTCATAAATAAGCCATATATTGATGCCTCTTAAAGAACAAAGTGGCTCTTGGGGATATACCCAAAAGACTGTGACACAGGTTACTCCAGAGGCACCTGCACACCCATGTTTATTGCAGCACTATTCACAATAGCCAAGTTATGGAAACAGCCAAGATGCCCCACCACTGACGAATGGATTAAGAAAATGTGGTATCTATACACAATGGAATTCTATGCAGCCATGAAGAAGAACGAAATATTATCATTCGCTGGTAAATGGATGGAATTGGAGAACATCATTCTGAGTGAGGTTAGCCTGGCCCAAAAGACCAAAAATCATATGTTCTCCCTCATATGTGGACATTAGATCAAGGGCAAACACAACAATGGGATTGGACTATGAGCACATGATAAAAGCGAGAGCACACAAGTAAGGGGTGAGGATAGGTAAGACACCTAAAAAACTAGGTAGCATTTGTTGCCCTTAACGCAGAGAAACTAAAGCAGATACCTTAAAGCAACTGAGGCCAATAGGAAAAGGGGAACAGGTACTAGAGAAAAGGTTAGATCAAAAAGAATTAACCTAGAAGGTAACACCCACGCACAGGAAATCAATGTGAGTCAATGCCCTCTATAGCTATCCTTATCTCAATCAGCAAAAACCCTTGTTCCTTCCTATTATTGCTTATACTCTCTCTACAACAAAATTAGAAATAAGGGCAAAATAGTTTCTGCTGGGATTGAGGGGCAGGGAGAGGGAGGGGGCGGAGTGGGTGGTAAGGGAGTGGGTGGGGGCAGGGGGGAGAAATGAACCAAGCCTTGTATGCACATATGAATAATAAAAGAAAAATGAAAAAAAAAAAAAGAACAAAGTGGCCAACAAGTATAAGTCATCTGATATCCTACCATCAATAGGACACACGCTAGAACTGTTTTCCTCCCTAGATCATGGGTACACACTGTTGATTTTACTGTGAACATTTATCACCTTGCCCTCTATCCATTAGATCCAAGATAATGCATTGTCAATACTCAATGACAATAGTAAACAATTTACTCAGAATAACCCTCTCAACCCTGAGGACCATCCTCAGAAAAACTCTTACACAGTCACAGATGAACCTGAAGTGGATCTGGCTGTCTACGACAGAGGCAGTGACATGGCTCTGTCATACAAAGCACACGTAACACACCCCAAAAGCACATGCTCTTTTTCAGTCACCCTACACTCCAACTCATAGTCAACAATCTTCTCTTCTGTCATCCAGCTTTTGGTTCAAGTGTCATTCTTCCTGGGAGATTATAGAGCACTCAAAAGAAAGGCTCTTCTTATATCCAGCCAACACACATGCTTAGAAACTCTTCCATGTCACCCACTGCTACTTGTTTCTTTAGCATCCTACTTCTTCCTGTTGCACATTTCATGAGGGTGTGACCTTACTTACTTTCTAGTTCACTAATGAGTTGATTATTGTGTAACTTTACAGCCCTGTGCTGTTCCACCTGATCTTCCAATTCGAATATGGTTTCTTTCATGTCTTTGATCTCTGCATCACTCTCTGATGCTTTCTCTTGAAGTTTTAGGCTGGTTCTGCTCAGCTGTTCTGCTTGGTGGTCACAGATCTCCTTCAGGTAAGAATAATCTTTTTCCATCTAGAACAAAAGAACATTCCCCGGTCAGTTAAACAACAAAAAGTTCCCCACAAATGAGCAGCAAGGCTTACTCTGACACAATGTCAGAGGATGCTGACATGTGCCGTTTCTTGCATTCGTAGCCTGAGAAACAGCCAAAGTACAAATGTTCACAGAAACATAATAGATCCAAATGACTAGATTATGATTTTTCAGTGTGTGTGCGTGCGTTTTAACAAGAAAGTTGCATGTACTTAAGTTGGCTGCCGCCTGCTAACAGCTGTCGTAGAACAGCACCCTCTGCTGGTAAAATACAAACAACACCCTTGAAGCCTGACCGATCTGCAAATCCCCACAGTTCAGCAATAAGACACTTGTGGTTAATGTTTCTTTGGAGGAATAAAACACAAATGTGATAGAAGGCACAGCACACAGAAATGTGCATGTGCCAGAGACAGAGAAGTATCACAGCACAGTTATCTCACCTGTTCAATTTTAATAACATAGATCACCCAAAATAACAAGATAACCATACACTCAGACAAGATTTCACAATAGTTAAATTTTGCCATATTTGCTAAATATTTCTAACTTGATAAGACTAATTAACACTTCAAACTCCATCTTCTTCACAGAGTAATACAAATTATCCTGAAATTGGTGTGTGGGCATTCTTTGAAGGGTTTTCCACTTTTATATATTTGTTCTGGATATTTTAAAATTTTACACAAATGACATATTATGGCTTTTCAGAGTACTGTATTTTGCTGCAGAATTTAATATGTAATATGTTTTTGTCCTGTATTATACAAAGTTTATTACGCTCTTGTTTCTTGTTTTGAACTGTGTTGAGGTGTATCTAGATTGATATACATCACACTAAGGTTACTTTAGTTGCTGCATATTAGTATGCCACTGTGTGAGTATACTAATTATTATTATGAACAATACTGCAATAAACATCTTTACCCCTTTGCTCTAGTTCGTTAATTAATATTACTAAATAGCTGATGCTTGATGTCTTAAGCATGGTACGCAGTAGATTTCTTCCTTGGTTTTTTAAAGTTTGGGGTCTTTGTATACAATGTTTTTTTTTCCAATTGCATTTTATGTGCAAAACCTTCTGGCTGTGAGCTCTATTGGAACAGGGACCTTGTCTGCAATGTTCATCACTGTACCTCTGAGCTACACAGTGTCAGAAATAGAGGAGGCCCTTGGTGAGTAGGTGAATGAAAGAACAAACACTGGAAGGCAGTACTAGCGAATTTCTCACTTAAAATGCTATGATGCATAGGAGGAGGAGGTTAGGGGAAGCATAAATCAGGACAGAGAACCAATATGGGCACTAATATGAGAACTACCACAGTCAGAGCACACTGCCTGTGTTAAGGGTCAGCACTGCTGTGGGAAGTGCATGTATATGGCTCTGGATGCAACATAAAACACATAACCGCAGGCTATGATTTAAAAAGTTTGAGCGCTGCTGAAGCACATTAAAATGGCCCAAGGTGCAGGCTCTGAAGTAAAACTGCAAGGGTTTAAATCCCAATTCTAACCAAATCACTCTTTTAATCCCTCTGCCTCAGTTCTGTCATCTGAACAACGGAGACAGTTCAATAAAATAATGCACTTAGAGCTTAACACAGTGCCTGATACATAATAAGCTCTCAATAAAAGCCATTTCTTAGCCGGGTGCCGATGGCTCACACCTGTAACACTACCTACTTAGGGGGCTGAGACAGAGAGGATTGTGGTTCGAGGCCAGCCCAGCAAATGGTTTGCGAGACCCCCATCTCCAAAATGACCAAACCAAAAAATGGGCTGGAAGTTGTGGCTCAGGCAGAAAAACACCTGCTTTCCAAGCCAAAATCCTGAGTTGAAACCCCAATTCTATCAAAAAAAAAAAAAAGAAAAGCCATTTCTTCTCCTACAATGGCCTGTGTCTTACGTATCCATAGACATAATATGAACAGTAATACAGTACAGGCCCATTTCACCAAGACAATCGCAATAGGTAGAAAAGGTCAAAAGTCTTCTATCTTAACAATAAGCACTAAAGCTTATGAAAGGTGGCAGCAGCAGCTTTGAGTCCTCTGTGCTGAGGTAGCCAGAGTGGCTGGCTGCAGGGCTGGCTGCCTCCATGCCCTGGAATCCCCAGGCAGAGACATGTCACCCCAAGTCCAGACACATGCATGTGATTGGCAGGGACCACGAGTTGAGCACTGAGGAGGGTCTCTGAGTGCGGTTGAGGCTGCCAGCACCTCAGAATCTCCAGTGTCTTTTACTTCCCACACACTGGCTTGTCATGATCGCAGGTACAAACAGTGACATGTCACAGGGAGGGGACCATGGTGATGGGCGTGGACTGCTGAGACTGGTAAACATATGAATCATAGACTGTTTCAAATGTACAATCGCTCCTTCCTTCTTGATTTTGAAATAATTCTCCCAAGTTCAGCAATATATTCCAGAAGGTATTTAAAAAATAAAAAGAGATAAAACCTAGAAACTGTTAAGTAGCTTTACTACTTCTTCCTCTAGTGACTTGCTAGATTAACTAGCAGGTATTTTTTAATTAATTTTACAAAGAGAAGAAAAAAATCAAAAAAATTAACAGAGAGAAGGAAAAACCAAATGACTGGAATAATCTAGCATACCACAGGAACTGAGACCAAAACTCTGTATTTTCATGATCATTAAGAGCTCTAACCAGGCTGCCTTTTTGCACTGCTGGCCCTTCTGCTGGCTTCTCTAATTTAGGAATTATACTATCAGATACCAGGCAACATGATTTTCTATGTTTCCCTTAAAAAGGGAAATCACTTTATGGATTTCAGAATCACTGATCTTTGAAAATCAAGTTCGTCAGAAACAGGGCTAGTGGGATTGCATCACAACCACTTTCCCAGGAATAACAGGACTTCACCAAGAGAGGGCAGTAAGAGCCCCAACTGACGCGCTGACATTGCCCAAGGCAGCCCTGTGGTCAGACAGGCCAACAGGGCTAGAATCTTAGCAAGTTCACCACCTTCCCCAGCATGTCAGACACTGAGCTTAGGGATATTGTCACTGGGCAGGTTTCCCAGGAAACGCTTGGAGGAGATATGCACACAGGAAGTTTATTAAGAAGTGCTCTGTGGATTCACACCATGGGAGAGCCAAGGAAGCAAGATCTGGCAGAAGAAGCAGAACCGTGTTACATAAAGGCTGTGGCTAATCCCTTGGGAGCTCCACACAGAGGTGCTGCCCCAATGAAGGAAAATTGAAGGTTTAGCCATGGATGCTCCTCAGCAACAGAGGGTCCTAGACTCAAGCTGGGTGTGATCAGCAGTTACTACCCACAGCAGTTGGGGAAGGAAGGTGTGCTTCAGTCCTAGGAAACTTCTGGTGTATATTCTGTGCGTATATCAGACAGCACTGTGATCACTCACACACCCACCCCTAGATTCTCTTCTCAAGGGAGGAGTGAATTACTGATTGTGATAGTTTCACCACGGGATGATTTGACTATAGTGAATAAAGACCACTATAAGATGCATCTGAACAGCTTTCTTTTTATTTATTTTTGGCAGTAGTGGTAGGGGGGCTTGAACTTCAGGCCTTGTGCTTGCCTGGCAAGTACTCTACCACTCTCCCAACCTTTTTTGTCTTTAGTTATTTTTCAGACAGAGTCTCACACTTTTGTCCAGGGTCAGCCTCTGACTGCAATCCTCCTACCTTCCATGTAACCGGGATTACAGAGATGTACCATCATGCCCAGTTTATTCTTTAAGATAAGATCTTGCTAACTTTTTGCCCAGAGTAGCCTCAAGCAGCTATTCTCCTATACCTACCTTCCAAGTAGTTGGGACTATAAGCATGAGCCACTGTGCCTAGCCTAGAGCTTTCTTCAACTGAGTATGATGAACAAAAGTATAATGGGAATCAACCTAGAGATCAGCTGAAAACCAAGGCCTCATCCTGCACAAACCAGCCCCAAGAACAGAGAATGTCAACTGAAGAGAATAACAGGGAAACAGGTTTATAGTTAACCTAGGAAAGTTATCAATATATATGGAACCAAGAATTCAGTATATAAAAATAAAAGCAAGCCATGAGATGAAAATATAATTTAAACATTTCAGTGTTGCAATTAATTTTAATAGGTTCTGACTGCAAAGATAGCATCTTGGAAAATCAGGATCTGCCTTTGAAAAACGTTTCATCTTTCATTCAAATAGTCAAATACCAGTAACAAAGAGACATGGGCAGATGAAGTTAAGCCATTATAATAAATTCCAGGAACATTAAAATTATATACATTGTTCTGTCGGAAACCAGCAAGGTGGGGAGGTGGCATTGCTGTTAGGAAGAAATATGGTGTCCAAAGTAAACCCTCTGTAACTGTCTCTTGTGTAGGGAGGCTTGCCATTTTTTGTTTTTGTTTTGCATGGTGGGGGATAAACCCAGGGCTTCATGCATGTTAGGCAACTACTGTACCATTGAGCTATGCACCCAGTTCACGTGTGTCATTTTACTTTGTTTTTGACTGAATTTGGTGATTATATTGTCTAGTCAGTAAAATTATCTTGGGTATCAAAATAAATACATGAATCATCTACAAGGGCAGAGAATGGTGAAAGATGTTAAGAATCCTCCTGCCTTTTCAACAGTGCTTACTCTTCCAATAGCTGACACTTTACAGCCTCAGAAATACAAAACACATCACTACGGGGATATCCCGGTCAGCTGCATTCTTACTGCTTCTAAAGAGATGGAGGGAGCCATCATGTATGAGAACTGAAGTAACTCTGGCCCTGGAAGCTGAAGGGCCCACAAGATCTTGTCAGTGGCTGGATGGCAGGTGCTTGGCAAGGAGGCCTTTCCTGCTCCAATAGGCAGTGCTCCTCCTCAAGCTGCTCAGGCTCCATGTTTCCTCTCAGGAAATAGCACAGCCACATGTGCAACCATACCAGATGGGGGTCTGAGTGGACAGAAACGCCTCATTCCCTTAACCCCAATGGCAAGCTAGTCCCCAACCCTAATGGCTTAACTCCTAAATAAATGTCTAATGCCAAGTGTCTCTAACCTTTATCCTCCCTTCTACCCCACCCCTGTTCAGTCGTTCATTCTTCTCACCTATGGCCAAAATAACTTTTCTCAATTGTAAGTGTGATTCTTTAACTCCCTTATTTAAAATACTTCACACCAAAAACACAAACAACAAAACAATAAACTAGATTTCCTAAAATTAAAATGAAAAAAATCTGTGCCTCAAAAGACATAATATAAGATGGTGAAAAGATAACCCACGGAATGGGAAAGAATGGTAACAAATCTCTGGGAAGAGTTTGTATCTAGAATATATAAAGAAAGAACTCTTACAACTCAATAATAAGTAAGTAATGCAATTTAAAAATGGGCAAAAGATTTAAATAGTGATTTCTCCAAAGAAGATACACACAAATGGCAAGTGAACACATGAAAAATGTTCAACATTGTTGGTCATTGAGGAAATGACTAACAACATCATTGACAAGATGTAAATCAAACCACAAAGAAATACCACTTCACACCCACCACAATGACTAGCACAAAACAGACAATAGTTGTGATGAGGAGGTGGAGAACTGGAACCCTCATACATTGACAGTGGGAAGGTAAAATGGTACGGCCACTCTGAAAAAGTTTGGCAATTCTTTGAAAAGCTAAATACTACTCCAGCCATATATCTAAGAGAAATGAAAATATATTCATATCAAGCCTATGCCAATATTGCTCCAAACAGACAAAAAGTGGAAACCACACAAATGTTCATCAACTGAATGGATAAGCAAAACATGGCGTTGTCTACACAATGGAATATTGGCCATAAAAAAGAACAAAGAAATGACATGGATGACCCTGCCACAACATGGATGAACCTGGTTAGAACTGTGCCAAGTGAAAGAAGCTACACACAAAAGGTCACATGGTATATGGTTCATGAAATGTCCAGAAAGTAGATTAGAGCTTGCCAGGGGCTGGGAGGGAGGTGGTATTGAGGGTGACTAGTAACAGGTCCAAGGTTTCTTTATGGGGTTATAAAGGTGATCTAAACTGATTGTGGTGATAGTTGCACAACCATGTGAACAGACTAAGAGCCACTGACTAGTGTACTTTCTGGATTACATATCAATAAAACTACTATTGCTAAAAATTCTTCAGAGACTCCCACTATCTTAGGATGAAATGTAAACTCCCTGGCTGCCTCCTCTGGTCCACGTCCATAGATCACCCTGTGCACTCTAGCAATGACAAGCTCTGAGTGGTACCTCCTCAAGGGGCCACATTTTCTGCTCTTAGGACTTGCTAATCTCTTCCTGTGACATTACTACAGTCCCTATCCCACCTTTCACCTGGCTAACTAATCCCTCCTCCCCTTCAAGATTCAGGGTTTTTCTATAAATTTCTCCACCCTATTATAATCAAGTACGGTCTGCCTAGTTAATGAGGCTTTGCTTTCTTTGAACCAAAGGGTGTTGGCCTTAGGGTCACAGTGTGTTAGTCTTTAGGTCTGCTCTGAATATTTTCCTATGTCTGCTTTCAAGTAGTCAGGAAGCAGTGCAAATTGGTGATGAAGGTAATACTTACCTTTGAATCCTGGCTTCATCAATTAATTAATTAGGCTAATAATTATTCTCTGCCTCAGTTCGCTCAACTGTATCTATATCATAAAAGCTATAATGATTATGTGATCTAAACGCTCAAAGAGTGTCACCAATCGGCTGAAGGTTCTTTTGCTCAACTCAGACAGAAATTAAAAATAGGCAAAGTGCAGCTCCCTTTGTGTTACAGTTCTGACCTGCAGAGCCAGCCGCTCTCTCTTTAGTGTTAGTATGCCCTGAGTACTGGTAGCTCAGCTTCCAGCCACTCTTGGCAATTCCTCGGCAGCCAAAGCTAGCAGTTCTTGGGGCCTCTCCAGAACTCTTTCAGGACCTGGGGCCAGCTGCTCCCCACAGCTCTTCTGCAGTTCTTCCACTCTCCACAAGTAGCCTTCCACAGTTCTCAGCTCTTTGTCACTCTCTCAGGAGCTCTATGGCACTCTCTAGCTGCCAGGTAATTCAGGACTAGCAGCCATGGTGTTCTCCCTTCTTTGTGCAAACAGTTCAGACCACTCTACCCAAGATAAAAATCCTGAGTAGCCCAAGGTGCTTTATTAGGGCCTATGCTGCAGCACAGGTGGACAGTGCACAGGAGGGATGTCTCCTGGATTAACCTGGTAAGAGAGGAGGGCTGCTAATATAGCCAGAGAAAGACAGGGCCATGGACGTGCACAGTCTTCTGTCTGTAAACCACAAACTTTTGGCTTAGTCACAGTAGTCTTGTGCAGGTGACTAGACCCACCTGTCCTGGCTGTCATTGGTGGGCTCCTCCTCAACCAGATTAGCGACATCTGCAAGGCAGGTAGAGCCATCTGGAGCAGCTATGGGCTGGGGTCATCTGAAGGGGTCCAGGCCAAAGCAAAGTCTTCGGAGCTACACAAGGTGTCTGGAGTGATTGTGGCTGAAGAAGAGTCTCCCAAAGTGGCAGCTATTAAAGTGGTGGCTTCAGGGCTCGCAAAGTGGCTCAAGTGGTACAGCACCTGCCTAGCAAGCATGAAGCCCTGAGTTCAAACTCCAGTACCACAAAAAAATTCAATATATAAATAAACAAATGAACTAGTGGGTTCTATAGCAGCCATGACACCTGTGGTGGGTTCTGAGGCTAGAGTGAAATCTCCCTAGGACATTGTGACTGGAACAAATTCTCCTTGAGCATCCTGAGGCATTTAAAGTAGCCCCAACTATCATGACGACAGTCGCTCAGATCACTGAAGCAGCAGCTGCATGACAGCTCTCATGCTTTCCACAGTAGGGCTGAAGTTGCAATTGCCCACCACACCTGATGGGACCTGAGGTGAAGTGACAGTGGCACTCATAGCCCAGCTGGAGTAGTAGGGGACCATAGGACCGACAGTATTGGTCCCTGATCTGCTCTTGGTCTCTGCTCAATATGGGGCAATTGCTACTGGGAAAAGGGGGCTGTCAAACAAGCAGCTGAGCTGCTCACTCTCACCAACCCCTGACAACATCAGTCATTTAAAAAAAGATAAAACATTAAGAAGTGCTCGTAACCAAGATCCAACATAAAATTAACATTCTTCTCTAGTAAACCCCATCTAGTACTAAACCCCTAGCCAATGCCCTTACAGGAAAAAAATAAGTTACTCTCTTAAGGAAAGTTGTGTCTCCCGTAATCTGTCTCAAGTGCCTACCACACGTAAGCACTAAAATATTAGCTGTTATTAATGATGATAAACTTTATTTTTAATATACTGATAAAATGACAGCAGCCTCTCTCCTAATTCTGTTACAGAATTCTGGCATACATTCATTCATTTACTTATTTGCAGAATATTTACTAAATACCATTTTTAACTGCAACATTAAAATTTTATATAGCATAATAGTAAACAAAGTTAGAATGAAAGCTTGAGTAACTTGATACTGCAAAACTCCTGCTCCATTCTTGGCCCTTCTGGGAATAGAGACTGCTAACAGTCAGCATACTGCAGTCTTACTGGCCTAAATCTGATTTTTTTTTTTTCCAATGCTGCTCTGCCAAGGGAGAGCAGGATATGCTAATTTATTTACACTTCTGCTATGGGGAGTAGGGGGAAAGGCTAATAGAAAACTCAAAAGATGAGGATAAAAAATCTGAATTTTGCCTTTGGGAACTCATAGGCAGAAATAAGGGCTGTGTGCTGGGAGGGACCTGGGCAGCAACAATGTCTCCATGTGCTGCCCAAGAATTAACAGGAGAGAGATGTCTAGGGCTTGCAGAAGAATCTTGAGGTCAAGTTCAAGCAAGAGAATGGTGCTGTGACTTACCTCATACTAGAGGTATTAACATGTCTGAGGAAGAAAATGAATCCATCACAAGGGAAGCAGGCCAGGCAAGGAAACTTAAATAAGGGGGCAGCCAATGCCAGTCCCTGGGGAGAGACAGAACCCTCTAATAGAAGCAAACTTAAGTGCAGGACACAGCGCCAAGGGCTGTAAATCCCACCCCACACCTCACAACTACCTCTAGTCCTAAGACCAACTGATGCAGTGTTTGGTGAAATGGGATCTATATGGTTAGCAGATCTCCAGGAGTACTTTGTGGGGAAAAGTGAGGGAATGGAGTCCTGCTGAGAGCTTGTAAACAGTACCAAACAGTGCCTTGACCCACACAAAAGCCACTCCCCCTTTTTTTCTTCCTACCAGAATCCCAATGTGTTCAAGAGTCAGGCTGTGATCTTATGACTGCATGACAGGTGGGCTGGGAGTGGGCATGCAAGTGCCATTCTGACCAATAAGACAGAAAGGGGAAGTGGCCGGGGGAGACTTCTGGGGAAATGGCTTGTCCTTATAAGACTGAGGGGTCTGATGAGACATGTCCTCCCTCAAGCCACCAACACATGGGGCTGAGATGCCTGACAGTGCTGGGCTCTCCTTCACATTGGCAGTGGGACAGTAATCACAGAGCTGCCAGTCCTAGAGCTTAGAGTTATGGGACCCCTAGAGAACCATTAGTAATGCCTGCCTCCTGATCTTGGAAGTGGGTGCAAAGTGAGTGTCCTCAGGTTTATGTCACAGATGGTAGACAGGGTTTTCTGCTTCTTACTGTCCAAGGCATCGCCTGAGTGTACTGGACCACATGCCAATTAAAACCAGGTTGCATGATCTCTTAAGTCTGTAAAGGCATCCTATTCTCAAGTCATGGCTATACGATTATCTACTTGCCACATCTTTCCCTCAAATTCTGGTTTGCAGAGCTGCTGCTCTAATCAGTTTAGCAGCAAGACTAACATTGATTACACGTTATCATCTCACTTCTACTGGTTTTCCCCTGATCACCCACAGCAAGTGGTTATTTATAATCTTCTTACTCTGGAAGAGAACCATGAGTCTCTAAAGAAAGAACTAAGTTTCCTAGGATACCAACTATAAACTTTCAGCCTCATGGAGGTAAAAAGTCAGCATTTTTTCTTTTAAAACTTCTAGGTTTCAAGTCAAGATATTCTGATTTGAAATCAGGGTCCCAAACAACTGAAAGGTTTAAGTGGAAAACATTTAAAGTCAGGCACAGTGGCCCAGCTCTGTTATACAGTCCCATTGCTCAGGAGGCTGAGGCAGGAGGATCCCTTCAACCCAGGAGTTGGAGGCTAGCTTGGACAACATGGCAAGACCCAGATTTTTTTTTTTTAATTAACTAGGACATAGCTCAGTGGTAGAGTGCTTGCCTGCCATGTTCAAGGCCCTGGGTTCAATACCTGGCACCAAAAAAAAAAAAAAATTAAAGCTAGGTTTCTATAGCCTGGCAAAACAATAATCCTAAACAACCACATGTTGCTTGCTGGCTAGGGCAGACACCTGCGAACCTATATGGCTCACAGGAGGTGTAAGCATGTGATTCTGCAGAAATCAGACCATTCCTTGAAGTTGAGCACAACTGTTATAAAAGCTGCCCACAAAATGCAAAGGATGCCTATTAAAGAAGCTGGAAAGAATGGAGACACTGGCGAACTACTGAAGACAAAGAAATGAGAGGAAGAAAAAGCCTACAAAACAATCACACAAATACTGTAAAAAGTCACATCAATTTTCTACTTTTGTATGAGGAAGAGACCCACCTCCTATCCAAAAAAAAAAAAAAAAGTATAGTTGAAGACTTTTTAGAGGCTTGAATCATGAATCATTAAGTAACTTTTCTGAACTGGAAACTTACCTGGATTCTCTACATCTATTAACTCTATTAGATGTGGTGAATCTATGTAATCCATTAGATAATAGGATGGGTTGGCATTACTTTTCCCCCTTTGCAACTACATGATTTCGTTCTTTTATCATAATATTCACCATGTGCCAAGAATTCCAGTGGATGAATGTGGATCTTAAGACAAAGAAGTGTTAACCACTTGAAGACAATAAAACAGTCACTCCGACAGCTGCCTGCCATGGTTGTATACGATGGCTCTGGGCAAAAATGTCAAATGAAACACCTGAGAACTGAGCAATTGGGATTTACACCAGGAACGTCAGAATGATTTAACACTGTTCTGCCGTAGAAAAATCTCTTATTGGAATTCATCTCAGTAACACATTAAAGGAGAAAAACCATATGATGACACAAAAACTATCAGATCATGTCAGAAGTTAAAAAAAAAAACTGATCCTTGCCCTTTATTTAAAAACAAGACACTTGAGAACAAAATGTGTGGAAATATAATAAAGGATATATACCAAATGCCTATAATGTGTTCAGTTATTACCTTTAAATGAGATCCAAGGCCAAATCCATCCTCAATTACACTTCTACTCAATGCTGTGGGATGAATGAAAAGGAGCTCAAGGTCATGAAATTTAGCCATTGGACCCAGTCCAGCTCTTTATATCCTTTGTTACAGTTTTGTGCTCCTGTTGTCCTTTGGGCAGGGGTCTCTTAAATACCATCATTTGAATTCATGGCTTAGCTGATAGCAGCAGTGGGGATACACTAAGCTATCAGACTGTATTACGGTTTGGATACCTTTGAATATGGTTTGTCTCCACCCAAGCTCATACTGAAACGAGATTCTCTTGTAGTAGTTTTGGGAGATGGAGCCTTTAAGAGGTAGTTAGTTCATGGGACTCCATCCTCCTGAGTGAATTAATGAACTCTCATGGGAGCTCTCACTATTATGAGACCGAATTAGTAACCTCGAGGGAAACTGATTTTTTTTTGGTACTAGGTTTGAACTCAAGGCCTCATGCTTGCTAGGCAGGCCTCTACCACTTGAACCATTCTGCCAGCCCTTTTTTGTGTTGGGTATTTTTCAAGATAGGGTCTTGAGGACTATTTGCCCAGGCTGGCTTCCAACCAAGATCCTCCTGATCTCTGCCTCCTGAATAGCAAGGATTACAGGTGTGGGCCAATGGCACCCAGCTTGAGGGAAACCTTTATAAAGTGAGCCCGGGGCCTCCCCTCACTCTCACACATGTATGCACTCTTTCACTTTTCCTTCTGCTCTTTCACCATGAGTTGAAAGAGCATGTGGCTCTCATCAGATATGGCTGCCTGAGTTTATACTGTCCAGTCTCAGGAATCAAGAGCCAAGATAGACTTTTTTCTTTATAAACTACCTAGTCTCCAGGTATCTGTTAAAGCAAGAGCAAATGGATTGAGACAGCCTGTTTTAGGAGGTGTGGGTTTTGCTTTTTATCTTCTAATATAAAAGAGAAATTAGATCAGTTTAAACTACAAGTTTACTGCAATTACAGGTTGATGTCTCTGACACAAGACAGTGCGAATCACAGACCTGGAGTCTTGGTCTGGATAAAAGAAATTCCATGTGGCATTGTGCCTCACATCTATTTCCTCACACTCTTAAACTCAGAAGATTCTTTTTCATCCCACTGTCAGTATTTGATAATTCTAGTTGGCAGGAAATAAGATATACAATATGCGAATAACAGCTTAATCTTTAGTATCTATAATAGCTTGATCTTAAGTATGTGTGTTGTGCCTTACACTCTACAGAGAATGCAAATATTATTACATCTGAAAAGATTAAATTTACAACAGAAGATTCTAGATTTATCACTATCAACCAAGAAAGAGAAGCATTTTACTCAAGAAAAAAATACACTAAAATTCTTTTAAAAGAATTAACAAAGATAAAGGTAGAAATAAATTAACCAGAAATAGATGAACAGTAGAACTTATAAACTAACTGGTTTATTATATTCATGGAATGTGGACAGGCATACTCTTTTTTGTGGACAGAAAGATTAAATATTGTAATCCTGTCAATACAGGTTTGCACACATGCACAAATGTCTACATAAATTAGGAAGTAGCCTGAAAGTAAGTAAGTAAAATGCTGGCAGTTTTTTCTTCAAATGGTGACATTAAAGGCAATCTATTTTTTTCTGTACTTTTCTGTTTTTTCTAAATCTTCTGTAATGAATACACAATTTTACAATTAGAAAAAATAAACTATTCTCAAGGTGCCAAATTATTTCTTATTAACACCTATATTTAATGTTATGACAACCAAAATACCAAACAGATAGACGAGGAACTAAGGAAGACTT
The DNA here is from genome assembly GCF_047511655.1 of Castor canadensis. Classification (NCBI taxonomy): domain Eukaryota; kingdom Metazoa; phylum Chordata; class Mammalia; order Rodentia; family Castoridae; genus Castor; species Castor canadensis. Next base: position 51,983,636 of record NC_133396.1, on the reverse strand, counting down.
CAAGAAGGTCCACCTGGGAGATGAAACAATTCGCAAAAAGGTAATAAGTGATCTTTAAGCAAAAACAGAGGTACCTTATTATATGAGGTAACTTAATGTGAAGCTTCATTTATGAGTGCTTGGATAGGAATCACTAACGAAATCGTTTCTACACCTTCAATCAAATACCTGTGAATTCAGAGCACAGACAATAACTCCTAACATAACCTACCACAAAGACCTTCAGACAGCTGAATGCAGAACAAGGATGCAACTGACTGGTGCTAAGACAGATAAAGCAATAGAGAAAAATCTCCCTGGGAGCTCATGGCATAAATTGCATTTTGAAACACTAGCACCCCTGAAATAAGGAGCGAAGGATGTTTTTACTGTCTCTCCAGCAGACCCCTAAATCACAGACCCAGACCTTGGAGCAGACAGAAACAGGAAGCATGTCTCTTCCCATCACAGCTGTGTGAGGCAGACAGAATACCACATAATCACTACCAATCTTGTATCACATAACAAAATTCCAGACCAATCAATGGGTTATTTAAAAAACAATGAAATAAGTGGTATTTACTTGATTTTGAAGTCTAAGCTAAAAAGGTTAAAAAAAATTAAAGGAAATGATTAACAGATTTGAATGACAAAATTTAATACTAAGAATTGGCAAGAACTCAGGGAAACAAGCACTCTCATGAACTGCTGGTGGGAACAACTTGGCATAATATTTCTGGAGGGCAATCTGGCTGGATGTGTTGAAAGTCTTTAAAATGTTTATACTCTGTGACTCACTAAGTCAACGTCTAGGAATTTTTCCTAAAGAAATAATCAGAGATATATAAAAATGTATTTACAATATTGAAAGACCAGAAAAAACACAAATGTTCAGTAATATGTGTATGTTGAACAACAGGGAATTCAAGAATATAAAAGTTACATAATAAAATACTATCTGCCCTTTAAAATAATGTTTAAAGGAGTATGTGATGATGAGAATATGCTCAGAAAATGTTAAATGCAAGCAAAAAATTAATAACATGTATAGGATGGTCTAAATTTTATCTTTTTTGTGGGTATGTGTGTAGTTCTGGGGATGAAACCCAGGGCCTCATGCAAGTGCTCTACCACTCAGCCACACCCCAGCCCTATGAGATTCTTTATTACTACATCATACCATGATATAATCTATTACATTCCCACTATACTTTGAACTACCTGTAATCAGAAATTTGGATGTAATCAGAAATGGGGGTGTTTCACCTTTGATTCCCCAGTGCTAATCTGTCTAGAATCTAACAGGTCTTCAGACTAGAATATTGGATTGATGAATGAAATTGACTCAACAAATGATTCTCTTTGCTCTGAGAACTTAAAGGTCAAGGAGAGAAATGCTAACAAGGATGAGCAAATACTGGTAAAGAGATCTCTCTTCTTACCTTGGCTAGCAGGCCTGAAACATGTTTAATTTCACCATTTGCCTTTAACAATTCTTGTCTAAGCTCGGTGCATGACAATTCCAGTTGATCTTTCTCAGCTTGAGCTACTTTCAACATTTCCTGAACTTCGCAGTTGTCTGCTGTCTGCTCCATGGCACTACTGGTCTCCATGGCCTTTTGCTTATCACCCTCCAAATGAGCCTTCAAGGACCCATTCTCCATCTTCAAACCTTCCAAACTAACTCTACATTCTTCCAAAGTTTTGGCCATCACACTATTATTACACCGTTCTAGTTCGAGAAACCCATTCAGTTTTTCATTTTCTTCCTTCAGGTGCTTAATCATATCTAATGCTCCTTGGTTCTCTTCCTCAACCTTCCGTAAGCTGCAAGTCAACTGCTGCTGAATGTTGAGCAGTTTTTCTCTTTCAAAGCGGCTCTTCTCAAGAATATCTGTGCATTTCTGCTCCAGCTCAAAGATTTTTTCTCCTTGGGTGCTGGGCTCTTCATTCTTTACTCGCTCTTGTAAAAGATTGATCAGCTTCTCATTTTCTTGACTTAGTTGCTCTGCCCTCTCTCGATGCTGGTGGAAGGACGTCTCTAAAATTGCCTTCTCATCCACAAGCTTCTCATTCTCAGCTGTCAGTTCCTGCACCATTTGCTGCTGGTCAGATAATTCTTGCAGAGTAGCCTGCAGCTCCTCTGCAGTGCTGTGCTGATTCTCTTCCATCTTTTGTATCTTCTCAGTAAGAGAGGCCAGGGACAGCTCACTCGCATTGTTTGGGGAACTACCAGTGGTAGAACATTTGGAGCTCTTAAAAGGGTTGCTAGTAGAGGACAGGGGCCGAGATGGAGTGTCTGCGGTGATGTGTTCAAAATCAGAGGCGTCCGGTGACAAGGAGGCTTTGGTAACATCACTGCTTGAAGACCCTGATGCCCGTAACACACTTCCATGTGTGTTTCTTTTGTACTCATCAATTTCACTTGACAGCTCATTTCCAGTTGGGCTTCCGAAGCTTGACTCTTGAGTTATGGATGTTGGGCAGCTGCTGTCACCAGTGTGACTTGCTGCCCCTTCTGAATTTGGAGAATGCTCAAGGTAAGTCAGTTTCTCCTTCAAAGCCCGGTTTTCTTCCTCTAGGTCAGCAAGCTCTTTTTGAAAGGTCTTGTTCTTCTCCTCAAGGGCTCTTATCAAGGGTTCTGCATCTCCTGGTGGAGCTGATGTTCCATTTGCACTTGGTTCTGAAGCATCAGTCCCCTCAGTGCTCAGAGCCCTTCTCTCTTTGCACTTCTTTAGTTCACTTCGAAGCCGGTTGATCTCACTATCTTTGGCTTTGGCTTCAGCCAGAAGTTCCCGAACTTGGGACTCAAGCACAGCCTTCTCTCCACCTTCATGTTCTTGCTTGGGTTTTGCAGAAGTGGTCCTCAGGTGCTTAGTAGGGGTGGGGGTGGAAGAGGAGGTTGGACTAGACCCCGATTTCTTCGGGTTGGAGGAACCACGTGGCACAGATCTCTCTCTTGAGGCAGATACTGAAAGTTCCCGTGGAGCTGGAATGCCTGTCCGTTTGGTTGTTGGAACAGCCCCTAAACACAGAAGAAGAAACAAATGAAAAAAAAAAAAAGCAATCACTTGCATAATGAAACCCAAATGACTTCAAAACATATGGATGGTGTGGCTGACACTTCATCCATTTCCTCCTTTTTAAGACAGTCACCCAGTTCCAACTGGGGTTTCTGTACCTCCTTCCACAGCCCTGTATGTTGGGGGAAGCTGACTCCTAGCCTGAGCTACTCAAAACCAATTACAGTTGCTGTGCAAGGCAGGGGCACAAACTGATCTTGATTAAGATCAATGGACACAAGGGAAGGTTTTCAGAACAGGTTGCAAAACATCACTGGGCATCAGTGAGAAAGCACATGGGTGTGGAATGGGTAGCAACCACCTGCCCTCATAAGAGGAAGGTGGGCTTGCAGATGGCAGGAAAGAAGAAGAAAACCAAATTCTAAATGGCATCACTGAGTTGTAAAATCACATCAACCCCGGATGTTGGCCTACTGCTGGTTCTCTAGTGTGAGATAGGGTCATACTAGCCATACATATGCTTCATAAATCATCCTGAATGGAGTTTTCTGTAAATTATAATTTAACACATCTGTATTGATAATGTTGGCAACTAAAAAACAGCCTTTTGACAAAATACAAGTTTATCATACATTTTTCAATAAAACTTGTAGAACATCAGTAACATATTGTGACTGAGCAAATTTTGATTGAGAAATCAGAAGAGGGGCTGTGGATGTAGCTCAGTGATAGAATGCTTGCCTAGCATGTGGAAGGCTCTGGGCTCAATCCTCAGTACTACAATGAAAACAAAAAAAGAAAAGAAGACAACACTACAAAAGAAAGATTGATCTGAACACAATGATCACTTTTCAGGGGAGAGGGGAGAGCCAGTACTGGGGTTTGAACTCAGGGACTCGTGCTTGCTAGGTAGGCACTCTACCACTTCAGCCCTCTTTTATGTTGGGTATTTTTGAGATAGGGTCTCATGAACTATTTGCCTAGGCTGACACAGAATCTTGATCCTCCTGATGTCTGCCTCCTGAGTAGCTAGGATAACAGATGTGAGCCACTGGCACTGGGCAATAATGTATCACTTTTCACATAAGTGGAAATGTTCACTTGTAGTCACAGAAAAAAATGGGATAAAGATGTATTATGCATGTATATGTACCAGTTGTAAATATTAATGGGATTTATACAATAGGGAAATGGCACAGAACTTAGATGTAAGGAATTATTTTTTATTTTCATCTATATCACAGTCAATATAAAAAAAAATCTAGGAGTGGAAGCCCAGACATCAATCTCCTTTATGCTCTGATATTGAAGCCCACTCCAGAGGTTACAGGGAAATGAAAATTCTGGACCTATTTAACACAAAGACCACTAAATGAGTCAAAGCTGACTGACTGCTGAAATGTGTGTGGGGGAGGGTGCAGGATCCCAGAAGTAGTCACCAATCTCTAGATGTCTATAATGTAGGAAGGGGTTATAGGAGAATGTACCCTCAGATGGGAAACAAGTCTGGTGCTAAAACAGGCCCAGAGCCCAGTCTGACCCAGCTACTCTAAACCTACCACCAAGATAGCAAGGAGACTGGAGCAGCAGCTAATCTAAACACCTGCCTCTGAGGTGATGAGGGCAGTGGATAACATCTACTGCAGAGTGCTTACTGCAGACTCCTTTGGAAACTATGACATGATGAAGGCCAAGATGTCATATTAACATACAGAAGCTGTGGTTTTTAAATTAACTTTTTCAAATTAAGCTCCAGGGGTGCTGAGTACTGTAACAGATTTTTACAATGCTTACACATTTAGATGCCTCACTTGCATCATACTAAGTTACTCAATGAAGAAAGGATTTAATTAGTCTTACAAAATGAAGATTAAAATCACTAAGCAATAAAATGTTTTCGTAACACTAGTTCTCTAGAATGTAGTCATCTTGATGAGGGCCACGATAAAAACTGGAAGATAACGGAAGTTCCACCATAACTTGCCTCAAATACCACTAAATTAAGGCTCCCCTCCCTTCATTCCTTCCTTCTTGCCCTCCTCCCTCCCTCCCTTTCTCCCTCTCCTCCTTTCATCATTTGTTGGTTTTGAAGATGGGAAGAACCCAAATAGAACAGCACATCAACTCTGTCTACAGTTTAACTCCCTTTTACTGCCAAATTTTGGTATGGTCTCCTTAGAATTGTTACCTATGCTTTATCTAAACTACTTAGAATCTATTTAGACAGCAAACCAGTTTATTTATGAAATACATCTAGTTGTGTATGAAATACACAATGCAGTTGTATTTTTATTACATATGCTCTTTTTTTAAAACTACATCTCTTTGTTTTCTAAGGCTCTTCCTATCTCTGTATTCATCATTTTCAGCAACTACAAGGAGCAGAGGTTATGTTTAGAGAGCTGCTGAAATTCATTGTCAAACCAAACTGATGCTGATGCTTGGCTACTCTCACCCTGTGAGTACCTGCATGTCCAATGAGACACACCTCATTGGGGCACTCAAAGGAACAAGTCAAGTAGCAGTGGTCCTGAGCTCCTGAAGTAGCCAACTAGAAGGTGCCTACCCCACAGAGTCTCCTTCAAGTACAGACAATCCGTGACTCAGGATGACACAAAAGCATTATCCATACAATTATTCATAAAAACATTCTATTTCCCTTTCTTAGCACAGGATTCACTAAATTAGCAACATTTAAATAACACTTTTGATATAAGTGGAAATGTAATCCCAGCTCTCAGGTGGCTGAGGCAGGAAGAGCAAGAGTTTGAGGTCACCTAAGCAACACAGTGAGACTCTGTGTCAAAAAAAAAAAAGTTTAAATTAAAAACAGGAGGGGAAAATACTGTCACAACAATATCCAAGAGATAAGGGGGTGAAAAAATATATCTTCTCAGAGAACAAAAAGTAAATTTAAAATAGCCATAGCAGGATTGGGGGTGTAGCTCACCTAGCATGTGCCAGATCCTGGGTTTCATACCCAGCACTGGAAAAGAAAAGAAAAAAGAAAAATGGGAAGAAATGGAAAGGGAGAGGAGGGGAGGGAAGGGAAAAGGAGATGAGAATGAAAATTCACATCCACAAAACTGCTGCCTCGCTTCCTCACCACAAAAGAAGGCACCCTTTAGTTTCTAAGAACCTAAACTACCTGGATTTTTTGTTTAACCATCACTCTTCATAAATTCTTTTCTCAAAGACTTCCAATAATTTCTTAAATTTTCAAAGCAACCATCTGGACTTTTCAGTGGCCACTAAATTCTTTCCCCCTTTCCTTTTTTCCTGCCTGTCAGAGGTGCCCATCATTTCTCTGGTTCTGCAATTCTGGGCACTTCAAATCATATCTAAAACCTCCTTCCCCTTTCTTTCTCTCTCTTTTTTTTTTTTTTTTGGTGGGACTGGTGTTTGAACTTGGCAAAGGAGGTACTCTACCTCTTGAGCTACACCCCAGTTCATTGTGCTCTGGTTATTGTGGAGATGGGAGTCTCATGAACTATTTGCCTGGGCTGGCCTTGAACCTTGATCCTCCTGGTCTCCACATCCTAATTACCTAGAATTACAGGCGTGAGCCACTGGCATCTGGCTCCCCTTTCTTCTTGCAACCAACCAGCTGGCTGTTAACCTCATCAGCAGTTGTTTCTTTTTAATGTTCCCAGATTATTCCTTTCATTTTGGTCTGACTCTACTTCAGGTCCTCAGAATACACTACCTAAACTTCTGAAACTGCTTTTTCCCTGGTCTTCCTCATTCCAGCCTCTCCTATCCTGGGATCAACTGGATTAATATCACATAAGTATCTTGTTTATGCTTCTGTTGTAGGATCTGTGTTTTTACTCCAGGTTACATCAACGTCAGAACTTCTGCTTGTAGCTTCCAAGGCAATGTACAATCTTGTCCCAGTCAATGTATCCAACCCCATTCACCTTTCCTTTCCTTGGCCCTCACACACCCAGTTCACTGCAGTCAGCACCCTCAATACCCCCAACCGCCTGTGACTTGAAATTCTCTTTCCACTGGATGCTTCAGAATAGCATTTAAGCATGTGTCACTCTCTCCACCTGAAAATGAAAAAAGTCTAGAATCCTTATCTTCTTCCTGCTGCTAAATACCTGATTGATCTCTTACTTCTCATAGCAAAACCCTCATAGAAGTTACTGGTTGTCTTCATTTTTTCCCTTTTCACTTATACTTCCATCTACTCCTGTTACTTGACCAAAACTCATCTACTGAAGTCATTGGTGACATCAATGCAATGACACTTTCAACCCTCTCAGCAGAGTTAGCACAATTCCTTCTTTTTAGATTGATTTTTTAAACCGACAGAGAAAAACTGTATATATTTATGTGTACAACATGATGCTGTAATATATGTACACATTGAGAAATAGCTAAATAATTAATATATGCATTACTTCATACACTTTTTTATGATGAAACACTTAAAATCTCCTGCCTTAGCAAATTTTAGTATGTATAATACACTGTTATTACCTAGAGTCATCATGTTACCCAATGGAGCTTTGACTTTTTCTTCCTAACTGAAATTTTATATCCTTTGGCCAATACTTCCCTAGACCCTCCCCTCAAGCTCAGTCCTTGATAACCACTGTTCTACTCTCTATTTCTATGAGATTAGCTTTTTCAAATTCCACATTTAATTGAAATTATGCAGTATTTATCTTTAGTGCTGACTTATTTCACTTAGCAAAATGTCCTTCAGGTTGCAAGTGACAGACTGCCTTCTTTTTAAAGGCTGAAGAGTACTGTTTGTAATATGCATCACACTTGGTTTTTCCTCTCAACCACTGATGGACATTTAGGTTGCTTCCATTTATTGTGAATTGTGCTGCATTGAACATGGAAGTGCATACAGATCTTCAACACACTGATTTCATGTCTTTGGTATACATACCCACAAGTGGGATTGCTGGATCATGCGGTAGTTTTATACTGATTTTTTGACAGATTGATTGTGATACTGGGGACTGAACCTAGAGCCTGGTGCATGCTAGAAAAATGCTCTACATTTGAACTAAACCCATGGGCCTTTTGTTTTTGAGATAAGGCCATACTACCTTTTTGTCTGGGCTAGATTCAAACTCAAGATCCTCTTGTCTCCACCTCCCAGGGTAGAATCATCATGCCCAGCTATTTTTCTTTTTTGAGGAACTTCCATACTGTTCTCCATAGATTGCTTCCTTCTTTTTTTGAAACACTCCTTTGGTATCATGCTTTCCTAGCTATCCTCTTACCTCAGCAGCCACTGCCTATCTCCCTTCTTTGTAGTCTCCTCCTTCCTCCACATTTTACTTGCTAGAATATTTCAGACATGGTCCTTTTAAAATCTATCTTTCTCTCTCTCTTTTTTTGGGGGGTGGGCAATACTGGGGTTTGACCTCAGGGCCTCATGCTTGCCAAGCAGGCACCACTTGAACCACAGCACCCCTTTTTGTTTCAGTTATTTTTTGAATAGGTTCTCATGTCTATGCTTAGACCAGTCTGGACTGTGATCCTTCTATTTATACTTCTTGAGTAACTGGGATGACAGGTATGTGCCACAAAGCAAATAAGAGTAAAAATCATTTTCAACCTAGAACTCTAAACCCATCTGAATTATAGATCAATCACGGCATTAAAAATCCATTTTAAAGTGTGCAAAGACTCAGAAAAATAAACTGTCAATACTCTTTCTAACAAAGTTATTTGAAGGCATGCTCCAGCAAAACAAGGAACTAAACCAATGAGGAAGATGATAAGTGATCTAGGAAGTAGTTGTTCCATCACTGGAAAATATATCTGGAAAAAAAGTCTGTACTGGTTAAAGAGGACAAAGTGCCACTGAAGGAACATTTTTTTCAAAGAACAACTGATTGAAGAATATGAAAAAAATAATATAATAAAAATAGTGAAAAGACAAGAAATTTCATAAACATAAGGAATGGGTAACACAGGTGACAAAACTGTAACACTGTAATAAAACTACAGGGAAGAATATATATGTTGTCACCCTAACATCTATACTATAGAAATTGGCCTATACACAGAGCATGCAAGAATATTTACTAGAACATTTGAATATTATCATCCTTGGCAGAAAGGATAGTAGCAATAATATCTACACTTATGTTACAAAAGGAGAGCCAGATGCTATATATAAGACATAAGGATGAAATACATCATTAAAACCAAAGTGATAGCCAGGAAAAGAACTAAAAACAGTGATATTACATTGGGAGAAAGTGCCAGGTTAAGAGTTAACTCCTTGTGTGATAGCAGGAGTCAACAAATGTGTAAATTTGAAAAACTAAACAATAGCAATGTTAAGAAAACAAAAAGACAAGCCACAGACTGGGAGAAAATATTTGCAAATGACATATCAGATAAAGAACTGTTAAATAAAATATATAAAGAACTCTTAAAGTCAACAATGAGAAAACAAACAACCTGATTAAAAATAGGCAAAATATATGAATAGATGCCTCACCCAACCAAGATACACAGATGGAAGATGAGCATATGAAAAGCTGGTCAATATCACATGTCATTAGGGAACTGCAAATTAAAACAACTGTGATATTGTCAATTACAATGGCTAAAATCTCACATACTGACAATACCAAGAGCTGACAAGGATGTGGAACAGTAGGAATTCTCATTCATTGTTGGCAGGTAGATAAAATGATTGCCACTTTGGAAGAAAGTTTGGTGTTTTCTTACAAAACTAAGCATATTTATACAATCCAACAATCATGCTGTTGATTTAACCAAATAATGTTTTATCCACACACATACAAGAAAGTATATTTAGATGTTTCTAGTAGCTTTACTCATAACTGCCAAAACTTGGAAGCAATCAAAATGTCCTACAGTAGATGAATAGATAAACTGTTGCATTGGTTGTGTTAGTCAGTTGTCACTGTAACAAATACCTAAGATGATCAACTTATTAAGCCAGAAAATATTCATTTTGGCTCAAGTTTCAGTCTATGATTGTTTGGCCCATTGCTTTTGGCCTGTGGTAATATATCATGGAGGGAGCACACGGCAGAGCAAAACCATTTATCTTATGGCCAGGAAGCAAGAGAGAGAGGAAGAGAATAGGTCCCACAATCACCTTCGGGGTGCACCCCCAGTGACTTGAAGACCTTCTATTAAGCTCTACTTTTTAAAGTTTCCAATAATCTGGGGACCAAGCCTTTAACACATAGGCTGTTGGGGGACACTTATCCAAATCATTAGCACAAGCCACGAGAAGTCACAGAAGAACCTTATAGGTGCATATTACTAAGTGAAAGGAGCCATCTGAAAGGGGTTACACAAATGACATTCTGGAAAAGTAAAACCATGGTGACAGTAAAAAGATCAGTGGTTACCAGGGTTACCAGGGGTTAGGAGGGATGGAGGGATGAAGAGATAGAGTACCGAGGATTTTAGGGCAGTGAAAATACTCTGCATGATACTAGAATGGTGGGTGAATGTCATGTTAGATTTGTCCAAACTTATAGAATGTAAACTATGGACTCTGGGTGATAAAGATGTGTCAAAGTCAGTCTGGTAAGTGATGCTGATAATGGGGGAGGCTGTGTGAGTTTGGGGGCAAGGAGGAATAGACAAATGCTATTGTTTGCTCGATTTTGTTGTGCTTAAAATAGATCTAAGATATAAAGTGTGTATGTGTGTATTTTTTAAGGCAGTATAAGCATAATCAAGTAGCTACTTTGAGAAGAGGGACAAGAAATGAAAAAGGAGCCAGGTATTGTGGTTCATGTCTGCAATCCCAGCACTCGGGAGGCTGAGGCAGGAGGATTGTGTGTTTGAGGTCAGCCTAGGCTACATAGTGAGACTCTGCCTCAAGAAACACTCCTCCTCCTGCCCTCCCCACACCATCCCCCACAAAAAAAAAAAAAAGAAACAAGAAAGGGTAGGGCAGATTGTTTTCACAAGCTCCTTGTACTAGTTCATATTTTTAACTTGTCCATCTACTACTCCAACAATAAAAATTAAGAAAAAGCAATGTGAATGTTTGTGAGTACAGTGTGGAAGCAGGAGGTCAGCATGACGTTGGTTTTATAGGCAGCACTGATCCTTTGGACTTAAAACAAATGAGATAAAAAGTTTGAGGCAATTCAGCAAGCAGGAGCTCTGCCATAAGGAACCAAGTCTGTTATCACACCTTGGAGCCCCACCTTGACTATGTGGAAAGGAGTTTTTTTTTTTTTTTTTTTTGTGGATAGTCTTGGGGCAACCTCAACACTGTGCTTTCTAGAGAGTCACACAATCTTATATGAAAGTTAATGAAAACTCTCTTCGCAAATCAAACAGAGGAAGAAACACAGAAGGGTCCTACCTCATCCAAATGACCCAAATTACTTGCTCACTTTGCTTCCTGTGTTAAAAGCAAACAGTGGCATCAACATTTAGAGATGGTCTTTGTGAAGAGATAAATGTCTGCATTTCATCTCCTTAAAAAAAATTGCAAAATTAATTCACACTCTGCTAGTTCAGCAACTTGGGTTAGAAATTACGATACTTGTAAATCTACGTGCTCCTCTTCCCCACATATTCATGTTGCACCACAGGCACTAAGAACAGTGCTGCAGAACAGGGGTCCAACAAAGCTTATGAACAAAAGACCCCTAACACTCAGAAGAGGCTCAGGCCTGAAGCAGACACAGTGACTGCTCTGTGCTGGGTTCTGGGCAGGAGACTAGGGGACACAAAGCTGCAGTGTTTCCGAGGAGAGATAATGGTGGTCGGACCACTTCTCACAGGCGGCCCACACAGCCGGCTGCAGTTAGTCCTCTCCAGAAGCCAAATGCAAAATGGTCTGGAAGGGCAGCTACCAAAGTGCAAAAGTTTGAAAAGTGAAAGCAGGCGAGGACCAGAGGAACACCCCAGCATTCACTCTGCACACAGTGTCAGCCTCACTGCCTAACTTCAGAGCTTGGCACCTCTGAACAGAAGCTCTGAGCATTGTGGGAAAAGAAAGCCCATGGTCTCCAGGCAGCAAACACTGAGAATGAGGAGTTGCTGAGGGCAGTGGGGCTTTAGTGAATGAAAAGGTCCACCTCTCCTTGCACAGTCTTACTTTCCTGAGAGATGGGGAAAGCTCAAGTTCCAGGTTTATGAGGGTTTATGGAGGTAGATCTATCTAGTCTAGATAGAGTGGAGCTGTCTCCTGACAATTCTACACTTGGCTCAGCTATAGCTTAATCTGTTGGAGCTCAATGAGAAACTTCTAAGTTCCACTGTTAAAGATATTAAGTTCACCTGAGAATTAGAGGGCCTAGGCCCACAGAATTCTACTTACTTTGATTAACATCATTTTTAGATGTTTAGTTTTTTAAACCACCCAAGGGTCAAAACATACAAAGAACTTTAAGGAATCACCTATATTCCTTAAATTGGAGTCTACTATGTAGAAAATGATAATAGCATTTTACATTTATGCAGTGATAAGGATCAAACCCAGGGCCTTGCTCATGCTAGGCAAGAACTTTACCACTGAGCTGAATCTGCAAACTAGTGGCTTTGGTTTTCAAACCATTTTCACACATATTCACCATTTCAAACCATTTTCACACATATTTGAGCTCACAAAAATCAACTGGCAAAAGCATTATTATTATTATTATTATTATTATTATTATTATCAGAGTCTCAAAGTCTTACTATGTTGTTCTAGACTGGCTTGAACTCCTGAGGTCAAAGCAATTCTCCTGCCTCAGCCTCCCAAGTAGCTGCAACCACAAGCATGCTCCACTGTGCCCAGCTTTCAACAAAAGTATTACTACCATCATTTTACAGATAAGGAAACTGAGGTTTCTTGGTTTATCCAAGGGTCACTTAGTAAGTTAAGTCTTCTGATGCCTTAAGGAAGTACAAAATAATGTTATTTCAGAACGGGGAGAAATGCCTCATGTAGCTTGGGTTTTCACAATTAGTATCAGTGGCACCTAACTTCTGTTGCTATTTACTAAACTGTCATGTTCCAGTTACTATTGAATACTGTCAGTGAAAGAGAACCCAGCGTCAAGCCCTTCCAATGTTAAAACAGCTCACACAGCTGGACAATTCTGCTGTATAAAAAGCTGAATTCTGCCCTCATTAACATGCACTCACTGGTTCCAGTTCTGAAACAATCTGGAACCACAAAGAACAAACTGATTGGCTCTTCCACATGACATCTGAGTATCTGAAGGCAGCTTTGTTTCCACTGCTCTTCTATTCTTCACTCAAAGCATTCCTCATTCTCCCCACAAGCCTCACAGGACCTGGGGTCCATTCACTAGACGAACTGCCTAGACATCTTTTGACTTACCAAGATCCCTCTGAAACATTATCCAGAATCTCAAAATGCTTCAGATATGCTCTCGAAGAGTTAAGAATTGCTGGATTGCAACAGAAAACACAATTCAATCTTGCAACAATACAAAGAGAAGATTTTTGACTGGTGCAACTGAAAGTATATCATCAGGTAAAAACTTCAGGTCTGGCTCAACCAAAAGATGTCCTCTGGGTCAATTTCTCTCCATCTCTTGCTTCTGCCTACCTCCCCAGATCACCTGGCAGTGTAGTTGTTCCAGAGGCTCTAAGCCTGACATCAAACCCCATCAAATTCAGGGGAGAGAGATAATTGTCTCCTGGACACCCCAACGTATATTCCCCATTCTCATTCTGATTAGGTCTGAACCATCTTTGACTCACTGGGGCCAATAGTGCTGATCCACTTACAAGTAGGAAAATGAGTTATCAAAGGAAAATTCCTAGAAGATGAGGGAAGTAGAGGTTCGGAAGTCAAACAAACAGCATTCAAATGTGGTCTGACCAATGCTGTGTCAGTTCTCTGGCAGAGTATACTAGTATAGTAATACAGAAGATGGCCATGCAGCCTTTTTGGCTGGTTTGTTTTCAAGTGGTTTATCATATACTAGTATGATAAAAGTCCCCTTTTAGCTGTGATTTTGTTTTCCATGGTTTCAGTCACCCATGGTTCAAAAATATTAACTGGAAAATTTCAGAAATAAAAGTTTTAAATTGTTCACCATGAAATCCCCCCACTATCTTACTCTATCTTTCTGGAAACATGACTCATTCCTTTGTCTAGTACAGTTATGCTGCATAAGCTACCTTAAGGTCTCTGCTCCTGCAAATAAGGAGTTGTGTGGTAGGTACACTAGTCCCTGCTTACCTGTGGGGTATACATTCTAAAACCTTCAGTGGGTGCTTGAAACCACAGATACTCCTGAACCCTATATATGCTGCTTTTTCCTTACACATACACTCCTATGATGGTCTAATTTGTAACTTATGCACAGTAAGTGATTTAAGTAAAAATAAAACAGAACAATTGTGATAATATACTATAATAAAAGCTGTGAATGTGCTCTCTTTCAAAATCTTCCTTTTTTTTTTTTTTGGTGGCACTGAGGTTTGAACTCAGGGTCTCATGCTTTCGAGGGAGGTGCTCTTACCACTCTGCCAGTCCTGTCTCAAAATCCTATACTGTACTCACCTTTCTTGTGATAGTGTGAGATGATATAAGGCCTTCGCGATGAGGTGAAGTGAGGAGAATGATGCAGACATGGTGACACAGTGCTCTCCTGCCATGTAAGAGTTACCTGAACATAAATGGTCAATCTGATAACCAAGACACCTACTAAGTGACTAATGAGAGGATAGCTTATACAACATGGCTACACTAGACAAAGGAATGACTGATGTTCTGGGCAAGATGCAGTAAGATACTGGAAGATTTCATGGTGAGCAATTTAAAACTTATGAATTGTTTACTTCTGGAATTTTCCAGTTAACAGTTTTGGACCATGAGTGACTGGTACCATGGAAAGCAAAACCACAGATAAAGGGGGAATTACTGTGTAGTAAACTAGTTGAAAACAAACCAACCAAAAGACTTTAGGCCCCAGAAAGCAATATTAGGCAACAATTTAAAAGGAAAATTATGCTAACTGTGTAGCGTGTATTGTATATGTGTAACACTTAAAAGGAATGTTAACGGGGGCGGGGGAAGGAACCAAATTTTAAGACTACAGTGATTGGTACTAGGCCAGCATTTTTGGGCACGATGGGCACTGGAGTGGATTCTGAAAAGGCTCTCCTAACATGTCATTACAGCTGAGTTGCTGTTTATTAAACCCTTGCATCTAGTTACCATTGCTTGAGAACAAGTTTCCCCATGACTTCCAGCTTAACAGAACCATTCTTATTTTCTCTTGATTTTGTACTTCAGGAATTTGGAAAGAGCTTGGCTAGGCTATTCTTGCTTAGATGGTCTCAGGTGGCTGCAGTCTGATGTGGGCTGGGCTTGAAGTCATCTGGAGCTGTGGCTGGGGTAGACACCCTGGCTGGCTCACTCACATGGGTCAGGTGGAGCTCAGCTGGGCTGTCCATGGGAGCACTTTGCGGCAGCCTCTCTGGTGTGGGGTCTCACAGACTCCTTACAGGATAGCTCAGGGCCTCAGGGGCAGGTTCTCCTGCAAGCAGGAATAGTTGCATGACCTTCCTGTCTCAGCAGTCACACTGAGTTCCTTCTCCCTTATTTGACCTGCTGAGGCAGTCCTCAGCCTGCCCAGATTGCACATGCACATCCTCCATGGAAGCAGTGGTGAGGTTAGACTGTAGAAGGGTATGTGGGCTGGGAAGCAGAGTCATAGTCATCTCTGGAAGACGTAATCCGTCACAGCTCAGCAGGCTGACAGGACAGATTTTTATCTCACAAAGGCATCCAACGTGTGCCTCAATTTCCCAGAATGATGCCTGCATAACTGAAATGTCCAGACATGAAAGTCAATGTGGACTCTACTGACTACTGTCCAACCCCAAATAGTGAAAGACTTAATAGTAAAGTCACCATTGAGTCCCCTCCTTGGTAATTATAGGACTGTCCATGTCCCGCACCCTTTAGGGCCAGCTGGTCCCATTTCTTGACTCCAGTGCAAAGGAGGCAAAAATATGATTAAGAAATATTTTGTTGCTTCACCACATTTTTCAAAATCAAGCTCTAAGGTGGGTAAAAAATATGTTCAGCACTTTATCAAAGAACGAATACAATAATCTTTCCTCTACCTTGACTTACTTTATTAGTATTTCAAAATTTAAAAATAACAAAACCAGTCTCCTCTTGTGCAGAACATGTATTGTACCAAATATCTTATAACTCTTTTTAAACCCTATGCAGTTGAGCACAGTACTACATGCCTATAGTCCCAGCTACTGGGAAGACTGGGGTAAGAGGACCATCTGAGCCCAGGACTTTGAGACCAGTATGGGCTACATATTAAGACCCCTGATTCAATGAAACAAAACAAACAGAACAAAAGTTGTACACAATAGTTTTTACATATTTTACCAAGGAGGAAACTGAGGCACAATTAGGTCAGATAACTTGCTCAAGTTTACACACCTCGAGCTGGGATTCAAAGCCAGGAAATGTTAGCTCCAAAGTTCATAATATTGATCAGTAAGCTCTCCATCCACCCGTGCACATGGAAAGAATACATGATCTTTCTAAAAGCAAGATAACCAAAATCCCCTACCTGTCTGCAGTGATCACTACGAACATCCCAGAAAGAATGCATTCTTCCAAGACTCTCATATTGATACAAACATGCCTAGACTTATCTGAGATCACTACACAGCATTTATGACATACAGCTGTGAACATCCCTTTGCAAAGTATATGTTATTCTAACCTAGTTATAGCCTTCCAGAGCAGTGCAAATAGATCTAACTTGTTCTTTTTTAAATAAAACAGAATTTCTTTCTTTTTTGGAAAAGGGGGCTTGGACACTGGCTCAAGTAGTAAAAGCACCTGTCTAGCAAGAGTAAGACCCCGAGTTCAAACTCCAGTGCTGCCAAAATAATACTACTACATTTTATTAATACAAAATCTCTTAAGAATGATGTACTATAATTTATTCAACCAAGTCTTACTGAGGGACATTAAGAATGTTCCCAAACTTGGCCAATACAAAAGGAAAAGAAGTACTGCATTTAGCAAATTTTTCCTGCATTCATTCACTGCATATGTGTGTACTAAAGCTTTTATTTCTAGAGGACAGAATCCCTATATTCCTCAAAAGTAAGACATATTTTCAATCTCAATAGCTATTATTGCCAGATCACAAACATTCATATGACTCTGTACCCCTATCAGCACTGGAAGTTACTCTTTTTGATAAGTGAAGCAATGTTTTCTTTGCCTTACATGTCCTGTCGTTATTTGAGACAGGGTGTTATTATGTACCCAGTCTATCCTCCAAGTGGCCATCCTCCTGCCTCAGCCACCTGCCCAGCTTGCCTTACATTTCCATGATTATTACTAATGGTGAATATCTTGGTTTTGTTTATTTTCTTCCTTCCTTTTTTTCTGCCATTTGAATTACTCTTCTGTCCACTGACCTCCTCCACCACCTCTTTGGGTTTTTCGTATCTGTTTATAGATATACTTCATATATTCAGGGTATTATATAACATCTTCCCCAGAGTGTTACGTATGTTCAACTAGAGCACTTGTACCCTAGTATTTCTCCTCTTTTCAAAATTTATTTTAGACTGATACATAAAAACCTAAAAATTGTACATATTAATGGGGAAACATAACATTTCCAAACGTATACACTGTGTAATACTTAAACCAGATAAAATGCACCTAGCTCCTCAAACAAGCACTTCTTTATGGTGAAAACTCTCAATATGTTCTCTGTTAGCTTTCTAAAATGCATGAGTCACATTATTACCTATAGTTGCCCTACTGTGCAGTAACACATGTATCCTTCTCAGTAGCCTGACTTTGTTGGGCATGTGGTTCCAGGACATTTCTTTTATAGCTGGGTGTAGCCAGGTGCCTCTGGTCAATAGGGTGAAGCTTCCCTGGAGACATTCCTTAACAGACAGTGCCAGCGTTCCCTTTGCTCTTTCTTTCCTCACCCTCCTCCGCCACCATGCTGCCTGAAATGTGTGATTTTGGACCCTGAGATCAAGCCTCAGGGTACAGCTAGAAGTCACCAAGGGCCTCAGCCCAGCACTGCCAAAGTCAGGTCAGCTGTGGGTCACAGACATAGACTCTAGGTGAGAAATAAGTACATGCACGTATAAGCCTCTGTTTGGGGGGGTATTTGTCACATGCAGGCAAACTGAATCCTAATACTGTGATATTCACTTCCCAGTAAGACCGAAAACCAAGATAAAATAAACTTTTTGACAACTTGAGTAAACTTTTATTGCTGCAGACAAACAGCCAAAACCTGCTCTTTATTTACAGATATGCATATACATACATTTATCTACATTCATTATATAATATATAAATGTAACTCATACAATATATAAATGAACTTGTTACATAATATTACGTATCATATAAATAAACATATTATAATATGTATGCTTAGTCTTTTTTTCTTTTTGTTTGTGTGTTTGGTTAGTTTTGTGAGAGTAGGGTTTGAGCTAAGGGCCTCACACTTGCTAGGCAGGCGCTCTACCACCTGAGCCACTCCACCAGCCCTGTTTTGTGTTGGGTATTTTTGAGATATGGTCTCTCAAACTATTTGCTCAGGGCTGACTTCTGATCAGTTGTGATCCTTCTGGTCTCTGCCTACAGAGTATCTAGGATTACAGGCATGACCCACCAGTGCCCAGTCAGGCATCTTTAAATGCACAATTTATTTAAGAAGAGAGTCTCTTAATTCCAATATAGCTTCTTTCTTACAAGTATCTTTTTTTAGCCACTAATCTCACTGGAATAAGATGAGAGATTATTGCATATAAAAATCATGATTTTTATATTTACTTGTTTTCTATGACGATTCACTTCTTTAAACAGTCTTAAGGAAGAATGTGCATACCTTGCTCTATATTTTTACTGCTTTAATTTGTTTCAGAGGTTGAAAACTGGCAGCTTGCAAGTTACAGATTTGTTTTATTTGGCTGGCAAGGAGCTTTAAAATATATGAATCTCAATGTTTTCAGGCAAGGCACATGCCTGAAAACATGCAGATCCCCTCCTCTCTGCTGTCTTCCATTCCCTAATTCACATATGTGTGCTACCCACTAGCTCCTCTGGGCATCCTCTGGATTAGAAAAGACAAATTAGAAAAGACAAATAATTTACCTGCCAAATTAGAAAAGACAAATAATTAACATCTCCTAGTGAAATATACTTTTAAATGAATTCTTCTCTTAGTCCTAGTTTTTGACCTATGTATTTTTCTGCATAAAGATTAAAGATTTTTTAGTTTTATCAGAGAGACTTTTGAGTTTTTATATTTTTGAGTTTTATATTATAGTATCTAGTATCCCTCCTTGTTCTGTTCAGTGCTTTTGTTCTTGCATTCAGCTTTTATGCTAATATTGCTAATTTCGGTAAGTGAATTTAGTCTAAGAGTACTTATTGTGCTACTATTTATTTGGCTTTATTGTTGCTCTTCTGTTTAACTCTTGCTTAATCTTTTTTCCTCACCTCACTTCTGCTGATTTGATACTGCTTCTTTATTTCTTCCTGCCCTGCCTCACGCACATAATCACTCTCAATCTCTTGTATTTTAAAAATGCAGGTTGAGTATCTCTTATCCAAATGCATGGGGCCCAAAGTGTTTTAGATTTCAAAGCTTTTGGATTTGGGGATATTTGCAAGACTTTACAGGTTAGGATCCTTAACCTGAAAATCTGAAATGCTCTGAAAAGCACTCAAAAAGTTTCAGATTTTTGATTTTTAGACTAGGGATGCTCAACCTGTCCTGTTTTTCTATTTTGTGATTATCTGCCATTCATTATTGGGGGGAGGGGTTGTTTGTTTGTTTGCAGTACTGGGTTTTGTTGGTGGTGCTGGGGTTTGAACTCGGGCCCTACACTCTTGCTAGGCAGGCGCTTTACCACTTAGGCCACTCCACCAGCCCTATCTTGTGTTTGGTATTTTCAAGCCTGGCTGGCTTCAAACCATGATCCTCCTGATCTCTGCCTCCCAAATAGCTAGGATTATAGGGGTGAGCCACTGAAGCCCAGCCAGTATTGGGGTTTGAACTCAGGGTCTCGTACCTGCTCTCCACCACTTGAGCCATGCCCTCAGCCCTTTCTGTCTTGGTTATTTTTGAGACAGGGTCTTGCTTTATGTGTGGGTGGGTCTGGACTATGATCCTCCTATTTTAAGCTTCCGATCTTGCTGGGTTGACAGTTGCACACCACCATTCCCAGTTTTTCTCAGTTAAGATGGGGTCTTGCAAACTTTTACTGGCCTCAAAGTTCCATCTTCCTGATCTCTGCCTCCTGAGTAGCTAGGATTATAGGCGTGAACCATGTTCCAGCTCCTAATCGTCTTAACCAAACCTTTGTGAAAGTTGCATAACTATGCCTACAAATCACTCAACAATAAAAAGATTCTTTTTTTTTTTTCAAAAATTAGAAGTAAAAGAAATTTTACAACTCAATGCCTTGGATGCTTCCATCCCCAATCTTGGGTTTCACTGGGACAGCCTAGAATACTTAGCTACAGGCTATTTTCTGGATTTTCTCTGCTAGTTGGTTCTTAAAAATGCTCAATTTACTTACATCATTAATTTCAGCCACACCAGCACCCTCCATGTATGTATCCAATGTGTAAAGTTTATGTATTCAATGTTTCCTGATGCAAGATTCATTGCTCACCACTGTGTTTCATGTCGTTCGTCTTCCTTTATCTTCGTATTTCTATTCTCATCCCATTGCTAGTATCTAATTAGATGTTTATTTTCTCAAATGGGATACATAAATATTTCGTTTCTAAAATGCCTGACTTATTTTGCCCTGATTCACTGAATGATACGTTGGCGGGAGAATCTGATATCTGACATTCTTCCTGACCATCTATCTTTTGAAACTTTCTTTCCTATGCTTGAGGAATCTTCCCTACCCCTTCCTAGTCTCAACTGAAGGCAGGTCAAATAAGCTGAAAATACCAGCTGTCTGCTTGCTCAGTGCTCCCTTCACTTTGCTATTACACCTTGCCTAGACTTTAAGAGCTAAAGCTGCAAAACAAGGAGGATGATGGGTAATGATCACTGGTAGTATTGGTGGTTGCAGAACATCAAGATCCTGGTAAGTGGTGGCCAAAGTGCTCACTGAGGATGTCAATCCCAGCAGTGGGTGATTCAAGCTGCACTGCTTTTGCCCAGGGACGGCAGCAGCCCCCTTCCTGGGCCATTTCTATACAGGATGAGCAGCGCTGTTCCGGCTGCATAGCCTTCCAGCCTGGCCCTCCAGCCCTTCTGATAATTCCACAGCCACTCAATATCTTTAAGGTTATTTTTCTTCCCAAATCAACCAACAGTAGCTTTTATGGCCTGCAAGTCAGAGCCCAGGCTCTTATGGTCATGTATAAAGATTCGCATTATAGTTATCAATCCTTACACACTCTATTCCAGCTTCTCACATCGCAGAGCAGATGAGAATGCCAATGTCATCCTAATTCCCCCAAAAACTGACCATTTTACTGCTAAATATGGGTTTGATTCTCAGCATCCTAACAAATCCTCACACGGAGGAGGATTTGGAAGTTTTCATTCTAGAGCCCTGAGTAAACAAACTGGCACCAAGGGCTCTCCTCCCCCTTGGACATGGGAGAGCATATCTCTCTTATCTCATGTCTCTGCAAATAATAAAAGAAGCACTTTCACACCCAAGGAATCATTCAAAAACTTAAACACATTTTTGTGCATTAGAATTATTTATTTAAAAAAAAAAACTTTTTGGCAGTACTGAGGATTGAACCTAGGGCCTCACACATGCTAGGCAACCAGTCTACCACTCGAGCTATGCCCACAGTGCTTTTTGTTTTCTGAGACAGAGCCCTGCTAGTTTTCCTTAGGCTGGTCTCAAACTCTCGATCCTCCTGCCTCTGCCTCCCGAGTAGCTGGGATTACAGGCATAAGCCATCATGCCCATCTTGCATTAGTATTATTTAAAATGGAGAAAAAAAATTGCACCTAACAATGGAAAGATTAAATAAATTATGTAATACATACAATAGAATATTACAGAGATGCTAAGAATATTTTGGAATATTTAATTACATGAAGAAATGCAATATTTTGTTAAAGAATTCAAGAAATGAATTTGAATATATAAAATATGTGTTTATATATGTGTGTATATACGTATATAAAATGGAAATATACTCAGAAACATCAATAGTCATTATCTCTGAATACCAGGATTATGAGGGATTTTATTTTGATATATTTCTCTAGCTTCGTTTTGTTTTTTGCAGTACTAAGATTTGAACTCACGGTTTTATGCTTGCTGGGCAGGTGCTTGGCCATTTGAGCCACACCTCTTGCAGCTTTTTCATTTTTCTAAAGAGCATATATTACTTATGTAATCAGACAAAAAAACTAAAAACCCACCAAAGTAACTCTGTTTTCCCTCTTCACAGAATCCATTCCAAATCCATCATCATGGCACACTCCAATTTTAACCTACAAATTTCTTCCTTACACAAGTTTATTTCTTGGCAAATGCTGTTTCTTCCCACTCCCTTTAGTCTTTAAGACTTGGTTCACATAACCCCCTTCTGTGCAAACTTTCCCAATGTCCACAGGAAGAAAGGACTACTTCTACCTAAGTTTCACACCTCTTTGCTTAGGGCATACTGTGCAGGCCCCCTGCACTGAGCCATAATCAGGTTCACAGATCTTCCTCCCTGCTCTAGACAGAATCTCCAAAATCCTAATCTCTGAAACTTGAGAAAATGTTAGCTTGTATGGCAAAGGGATTCTGCAGATGTGATTAATCTCTCCATCCATCTTGAGATGGAGGGATTACCCTGGATTATCTGGCACGCTCAAAGCAATCCCAAGGGTCATACAGTAAAGCAAGAGAATCAAAGACAGAAATAGCAGATGTGACACAAGAACTGGAAGCTGGAGTGATGTACACTGAAGATGACAGAAGGTGCCACATGCCAAGGAATATACATACACAGCTTCTAGAAACCAGGAAAGACAGGGAAATGGATTTTTCCCTGAAGCCTCAAGAAGGAATGTGGTCCTGACAACATCTTGATTTTAGACTTCTAACCTTCTAACTGCCAGAGACTAATTTGTGCTTGAAGCCATTAAATCTGGGGATGTGTTATAGAAGCAAAGGAAATTAATATACTTCCTTACTATATCAATGGCACCTTAGGATAGGCAAGAAGTGAGACATGAAAGCAAGAGGAACCACTCTATTAATATCTGGTCAGGGCTGGGGGTGTAACTCAAGGGGTAGAAGGCTGCCTAGCCAATGCAAGGCCCAGAGTTCAAACCCTAGAAAAAGGAAAAAAAAATTGGTGAGAAATGAAATATCTACATCAAGGAAAATGACTAAAAAGATATAGGAAAATGAGGGGGAGGCAAGGAAAGAAAAAGAGGAGTGGGTTAACATTTATTGTGACTTTAAGGGCTGGTGGAGAGGTTAAAGTGGTAGAGAACCTGCCTAGCAAGCATGAGATCCTGAGTTCAAACCCAGTACTGCAAAAAAAGAAAAAATGTTGTGACTTAACATTTATTAATATTTATTCTCGCTTTAACATTTACTAGTACTTATTGAGAATCTATTACATTGTTCTAGGAACTCCAGTAAGAAAATACTATTATCCCCATTTTACAGAGAAAAGAAATGAAGCAAGAAATTAACTCACCTGCCATCCCACAGGTGGTAAACAGGGAACCCAGGATAATAATCTAGAACCCATGCTGTTAACCGATAAGAAGAAAGTGCTTACACACTGAAGGATTTACAGGAATTTGCCCATTTATATAAGCCAAGGGGCTGGGTATAGTTTAAAACAAGCTGAATTTATTTTTAAAATGCTCTTGATTCAATGTACCATGTTCAGTGTGGTTCTGTTTCCTGAATAGAATTCACACCTGTATTCAGATGCAAAAGGGAAGTTCAAAACTTGGGGATGATGCACTGGGGCTTATCCTTCATGTGCATCCAACTCACCCCACAGCGTTGACCTACAGATGCCTGGAGAATGCTGCTTACACCTGGGACCTGAGCTGGACACGGTCAGAAAGTGGTGTGGGGGGTGGGGGTGGGGGCAGGTGGTTAGAACAAGTGTTCTCTCTGAGAGGAGGAAGAGAGGCGTTCCAATGGTACCAGAACCTGGAGCCTAGAAACAACCAGATCCTGTGTGGGGCCCCCTACTTCATAGGGCTGCAGACTAAAGGTGCTACGCCCATAGTGAACAAGTCACACTGGAGACAGGGGAGTACTTTCTTGACAACTGGGGGCTGGTACAGTAGCTCAAGAGGTAAGAGCACCTACCTAGCAAGTCTGAGGCCCTAAGTTCAAACCCCAGTGCCACAAAAAAAAAAAAAAAAGAAAAAGAAGACAACTTGTCAGGACTCTCCTACCAAGGTTAAGCCAAAGGACACAGGAACAGCCCAAGGTCTTTGAGAGGCCTCTGACTTACACTCACCCTTCTACAGAACAAACATTGACCTGGCCTCCTCATTCCACCAGAGGCACAAAGGAGGTGAAATGAGGGCCTAGCCTGATGAGGTCCAGGGAAACAGGCCCTGGCGAGGTCCAAAGCAAGGAGTGGAAGAGAATGAGTCAGGCCTGGGCCCTGATCTCCTGAGTCAGCTGGGCTGTGTGCAGGCAGGACCTGTGGTCAGCTGTGGGGCCAACTCCCTGAGAGTGAACTTTTTAAGGAAGAAAATACTGGCTGAATGTTTATTTGTTTTCAGGACACCAGAATGCCCCCCTTAGGCTGCAAGAAATGAAGGGACAACCTCCTGGAAAAGACAGATTCTTCCTCAAACAACCCCAACCCCTGCTATCAGCTAATGGGAGAGATAGAGAGGTCTGACCAGGTGGCCTCAATGTGGGGCACTGTGAAGGACTGGCCGGACTGCAGCCCCCTTTGGACTGACAAGGCCATTGTGGCAACCATGTCCCATTGCAGCCCAACTAATTTCCTTGACTCCTCATAGGCTCTGTTCCCAAAAGCAGTCTCATAAATACAAATCTGGATCTCCACACCTATTTCCACAGGAAGCTACCAGGACAATCAGTATTGCTTCTTTATATACTTAGGGCAAGTTAATTTAAAATCATCTTTATTTTAATTAAAATTAAATTCCCGAACTAGTCTTTTTTTTTTTTTCAGTGTTGAGAATCAAACCCAGGGTCCCACATATATTCGGCATATGTTCTATCACTAAGCTACACCCAGTGCTTATTTTATTTTTTAAGTCAAGGGTCAAAAATTCAGCTGCTTAAAAAACCAGACAGGTAAATAAATGACTGTGAAGGACAAAGAGAAAAGGGAGAGAGGTAGAAACTGTGACATGAGGAGACCTCATGCCCAATAAAATATTCTCATTCAAAAAATGTAAAAACCCTCTGTAAGCCAAATGAATTTTGCACATTTGTGTCCTTCTGACTATCCTTTTATAAAGCCATAACAAACACACATACAATCTTGCACTCAGCTTTGTTCATTTACCTTTATAGCAAGTATTTCCCCACATTTCGGTATAATCCTGACAATTACAGTGTAAAATGGCAGTGTGCATATTATCCAATGAATCAAATCACCATAACTACTTCACCAGTCCATTATGCTTATGTCTAAAATGCTAGGATGTGACCTAGCAATGTTTGTGATGGTAGTAGATAAGGGTGTTTACTGAATGCCTCCCATAATCATTTGTGAGCCTACACTAATTTCTCTAAATTTAGCTTTTAAGCATTGTTCCTGATGCAGACACAGTAAACATGGCAGTTTTATAAATAAAAGTGACCATGATAATACAACCATCTTAACATTATGCAAAAATTTTAAAGTCTACAAAGAAACTGCTTTGGGAATAATGGTCAAAGCTGGTCATTTCAGCTAAATATGAAATAAAACAGAAACCTTTAGGTCAGCTAACAGTCTGCATTCTTTTCATGCCAGGGCAAAGGCTAGACTTGTATTTTAGTTATTGTTTTCCTTTGTTTCCTAGACTCATGGAGCCTTATTTGGAAGTTTCCCTTTCTGGCCTGCACTGGGACAGGGGTGGGAGGAATAGCACTCTGTAGAAATTCAAAATGCTTTACAATCTGGACTTCCCAAATCATACAACAGAAGCATATATTTCTAAAAGGTGGAAGGGTCTTCATGGATGTAAATGTAGCTCAGGTCCTCATTTTACTAACATGAAAACCCACCAAGGTCAAGAAAGGAGGAAAAATGAACCAAGAGTTGTTTCTCTGAATCCATGGTTTTGCCTAATATTCCACCCTATCGCCCAGAGAAAATAGGTTTTGTTTACTCAGTGTAATCCATTTATAATCAAGCCTCACCAGAAGTCTCCCTGTATCCATCCTCTTTAAGCTAATCCACATTCCATCTCATTTTTCAAACACTCAACTCTGACTCTTACAACCTTGAGGGGTGAGCAGACCAAAATTCCTCCACGAATGATCTCCATCACACTGGTAAGCCATCCTGCACATCCAGTGCTCTTTCTCCACCCTTCTTCCTCTCTCTCCTCACTTCAGCTCACAGTCCTCCCCATATCTTCCCCACACCAGTTTCCAGTCCTCCCAGCACCAGGCTGCCTTTCCTCTCACTGCCAGGCATGAGCCTTCAGGAAAGAAGCTTGAATTTCCCTATTTCTCACAATCTCAAGCTAGGCTTAACCAAGCCCTGAGACTATTCAGCAGTCACAGCAAAGAAACTTGTACCTGGGGGAGAAGGGGAAAGACCTACCTTGGGAGGTGACATCAGAGCTTGAGACCTGCAATGGTGTATCTTCTAAATCGGGACAGTTTTGAGAGGAAAAAGAATAGGAGTAAATCAACCCATAATTGGTGTTCAATGAGACAACCTGTAGGGGTCGACTATGAAGTATTGTCAGGAAAAGTGCAAGAGCCCCAGGAAAAGAGGGGGGTGGTGTGATTTGTTCACAGGAAAGACAGCAGGCCTGAGCATCTTTTTTTTTTTTTTTTTTTTTTTTGGCGGGGAGCGGGGGTCAGGGAGTTAGAGCAGGGGAATGCTGCTTAACCAGGTACATGTGCCATAACACTGCCTAATGAAGGCCATTCAGCTACCTGAGGTAATGCCAAGCCTGGGACTTCAGGAAAGATTGCTAGGGAAGCTAAAAATGTGCCCTAAAATTCATGCCTTTTTATTTATTCATTTATGTGTGTGTATAAATATAATATGTATATGTATTATATATTTTTTTTAAATTGCAGTGCTGGGGGTGGAATCCAGGGCCTGGCACAGGCTATATAAGCACTCTACCAAAGATAGCTACACTCCTATCCCTACACTTTTTTTACAAATAGGAGAAACAACTATGCACAGTTCTGGCAGGTTTAGTTAGAGTTTCCAAGCACCAGGAACAGATCAGATCAGAGGCAGGAGATAAAAAGCATATGACCTTAGTGTGGGCTGACCCCAGCCACCAAGAGGCCCCCAAAGCACCCAGGGAAGGCTGGTAACAGACTTACTATTAATTCTTAATTAATTAATAGTTATCACTATTAATACAAAGTCTGTTACCAGTGATAAGAACAGTAAATGGAAAATGGACACTTGCAGCACTTTAAGGACTATTTTGTATCCAAAATGATTTGTATAAGGTTCTGGATATCAGTTTATTAAACAGAAGAGGTAATTTTAATATATAGTTTACATTAAATTTTCATCATTGCTCCAATCACTGTTTCTGTTTGATTTCTCTTTTCTCCTTTCTTATTCCCCTAAAATTGAGTCAAAATCCCAACAAAGCATAAAGTTCAAGAGCAGAATGCCACAGAAAGTTAGGGTGTCAGGAAGTTATGAGAGACACACATACAGAAACACAAAAGCAAACAAAACAGATGCACACCTCTCCCCCACAGATTTTGTTTACCTACAGAAGAGACTGCTTTTCCACATTTTTGGTCCAGTTTTAAGCATATAATTCCACATAACTCTGGCATACTGCAATGTTTTCAGATTGAAGGCCAGAAAAGAGACCAAGATATAACCATAAACATAATTTTTATAGTCTTATGATCACCATGAATAGGGTCTTTGTTTATCTGTTTATAGATCAGAAGGTTAGACTGATGATAATCTGACCTCCCAAGAATTTTTTTAATTTGGCTGCTGACACTAGAGAGAAAAGTAAGACCCATAAGAGAAAGGAGATGAATTCTTTGGCACATAAAACAAAGGGGATTTTCAAGGGCTTTGGAGGTTGTTTGCCCCAGTTCTGTATTGAGTATAGTTTCAAGTCAAAATTATGAATTTACTTTGTTAGATTTATCATAAACCCCAATCAATCATAACACTTATCCACAATGAGGCTTACTTTGGGACAGGCAGTTGGAAACGAGGGGAGGCCAAGGAGAAAAGACCAACTTTTCTAAAGTAACAGGGTTAAAGAGAAAAGAAACAGAGGAATGATACTGGTGAAAGAGTGTCTATGAATAGATATGAATTATGAAAGCCCAGGGGAACAGGAATCTTCTGACAGGAATGAAAAGGGACAGCAAGTTCCCTATGCCAACCCCCCAGGGAGTCCCCTTGGCCCAGGATCACTGGCTTACCTTCCTGATGGTGTGGAATGAGGAAAAACTTCTATGCACAGCTTTTCTGAAGTTTTTAACATTAAAAGGGATTTTACAGAAACCCCAAATCACATTGATGTTGAAATACGAAGCCTACTTTCTCCTGAGAACTCAAAACTTTCCTGGAAATATGAGGGACAGCTGCCTTCAGTTCATTAGAGCCGCTTCTTACTAAGGACTCTAAAGAGAGTTAGGGGCTGTGCAGAGGACAAACACAACACGTATTCAATGTCCAGGTGAAGATGCATACCACCAAAGGGCCTTAATGGCTGAATGGGAAGTGGGTGGAGAACAAGAGGGCAGAAGCAAGGGCTATTGAAGGCAGTCCTAGGAGAAGCCTCTGTTCAAGATGGCCAAGTCTCCACAAGGACACACCAGCCCTTCAAAATTCTCACTGTGTTCACGTAGCTTCTGTGGCACTACAGGGGCTGCCCTATCTGACAGGAGCCACACAGAACTTCTAAAAAAGAAAAACAATTCAACGGATGAGAAATATCCAGTCAACATACAAGAGGTAAAATTCAAACACCTCTCTGAGTTAGGATGTTTAAATGTCTAAAACATAAAATCATAGAATATTAAAAGTCAGCAGGAAATTTAGAGCTAATCTTGCACACACACTTATTTTCTTATGTAAGTCAACAAAGAGCCAGTAAAAAATATATTATTCGCCTTTGACATTAAAAAAAAAATTCCAGGTCTGGTGGAATGGCTCAAGTGGTAGAAAGCCTGCCTAGGAAATGTAAGATCCTGAGTTCAAATCCCAGTACTACAAAAAAAAAAAAATCCAGGGCTGGCTGAATGGCTCAAATGGTAGAACACTTGCCTACCAAGCATGAGGCCTTGAGTTCAAGCCCCAGTAGTCCCCAAAAAAAAAAAAAAAAAAATCCAAAGGAGCATTTACAAAAATCTGATTTAAAATTCATTACAAGGTAAACATTTTCAAATCCATTAAACCATTATAACTAAAAAGGAAAAAATAAAGTATCAGGATGGATGCCCAAAAGGCATTTTACAAAACTAAGCAACTATTTCTGATTTGCGTGTGTGTTGGGGTGAGTGTGCGTGTGCGTGTGTGTATACATGTGTGGTGCTAAGGACTGAAGAGAGGCCTCCCACATGCCAAACATACACTGTATCACTGACCTACACCCTCAGCCCCCAATTCTGATTTTTAAAATGACAATATATGATAGTAATTCCTTCACATAACAGAGGATATCTATCTTTTCTAACATCTATGCTTCTGAGTAGACAGTTTACAGTTTATCACAGAGGCTTCACACATTTTTTATTTCTCCTCCAGGTTTTATATATTTTGCTCATATTGCAAATGTGACATTTTATTTTCCCCTTGAGTCTGGGGACTGCATATTAAACTGATATTCTACCACTGAGCTATACCAGGGTCTCCATGTAAACTTTTAATAAGTCATTATTTGATTATTACTAACGTAGAAGAAAACTACTGCTATATGTACATATACAAACATACAAACATATTTATGCATACTCACATATGTATGAATATATAAATATATATATGTGTATATATATATATATATATATATATATATATATATATTCATTTCCAAACTTGTTACCATACTGAAGTCTCATTAGTTCTAATAGTTTTTCAGTTGGTCTCCATGGTTATTCTAACAACAGAATTATAGTGGACATGAACAAGGCTAATGTCATCTTATTTTTAATAAGCATTATTTTCAAAAAATATTATTGCTTTGGCTAGTATATTTGAAAACAATGTCATACAATCCTGTATGGGCATCACTGTTTCATACTTGACCTTTCTGGGGATATACTGTTAAGTGGCTTTCAGATCATTTTATCAATTATCTTAAGAAAGGATCCATTTCATTTTAATAGAAATTAAATGTTTATGAAGTAGATGTTAAATTGTATTAAATGTATTATTGACATAGAGCAAAATGACAAATTTTCTTTAAATTTACTAATGTTACAAATCCTATTTATATAATAACATTATTGCATTTTTGCAAAGAGCCAGTTCTTTTTTACCAATGGTGTAATATTTTTCAAAACATAGTTAGATTAAATTTGGCTTATATTTCAGTTTGTACTTCTATATTAGACTGTGCTATGGCTTTATTAGTACTAGCTTTTTAAATTTTAGCTACCTTTGAAAGGCTTTGCTATCAGGAGTAGTACTGATAGCATTACTGCTGTGTTTCTAACACGTTTTGCTTTCTTATTTCCAGGGTTTTTTGTAACTGCTACTTTTTCTTCTTGATGATGCTTTTACAATGTAAAAGGTCCCACTACACTTCAGGTACTTTGTGTATTTGTGTATTTAACTAATAGTTTCTGTTATTTCAGTTGAATAACCTTGTAAGTGAGACAAAGCCAAGAGAGATACTCATGCTTAAATCACATTTGTTTTACTATCAAGAAATATACTGCCTTAAGATACAGAAAGTGAGTCAGCACAGAGACTGGCTCCTGCATGTAATACTAGTAATCCTAGCTACTTTTGAGAAAAACATGGTTCCAGGCCAGCCTAGAGAAAAAGTTCTCAAGACCCCATCTCAACCAATAAAAATAAGCTAGGCAGGATGGTACACACCTGTCATGAGAGGATCACGTTCCAGACCAGCCCAACCTTAAGTGAGACCCTATCTCAAAAGTAACTAAAGCAAGGGCTAGGGGCATGGATCAAATGGTAGACAGGCGCGATGCACTGGGTTCAAATCCCAGTACAACTAAAAAAAAAAAAAAGAAAAGGATACAGAAAGTGTAACAAAAGCAGGCAGCATTCTATCAAATCAAAGGTTTTTGGAGTTAAATTGGAAAATATTTACTTTTTTTTTTTTTTTCAGGTCTGGGGCTTGAACTCAGGGCCTATACCTTGAGCCACTCTACCAGCCCTTTTTTTGTGATGGGTTTTTTCAAGATAGGGTCTTGCAAACTATTTGACCAGGCTGGCTTCAAACCGAGATCCTCCTGATGTCTGCCTCCTGAGTAGCTAGGATTACAGGGGTAAGCCACCAGCACTCAGCGATATTTACATATTTTAAGTGCAAACTCTAATCAAGTGTTACAGTCATTTGAAGGGGAGGTTTCCAGTCCCTATTAATAGCAATAAAGATTAAATAATATGAATCTAAGGTACATGGGCATTATAACTATTGAGCTTGAACTCAGGGCCTCCTACTTGCTAGGCAGGTACTCGACCACTTAAGCCACTCTGCCAGCCCTTTTTTGTGTTCAGTACTTTTAATATAGAGTCTCAAGAAGTATTTGCCAGGGCTGGCTTCAAACTGTGATCCTCCTGATTTCTGCCTCCCAAGTAGCTAGGATTTACAGGTGTGAGTCACCAGTGCCTGGCAGCACTTCCAAAAACTGTATGAGAAGAAATCCCAATATTACTTGGAATAAAACATTTATGTAAACATCTTTTAATTATAGAAAGAACAAACAGAGAATCAAACAAATAGTAATAATACGTCATATTAACAAACACTTGCCAAAGACTGAACAGTTACAGATCATCTCTGTGATCCTAATATAAAACTTACTCCTGTAATCCTAGCTACTCAGGAGGAAGAGATCAGGAAGATTTCAGTTCGAAGTCAGCCCTGGGCAAATAGTTTGGGGAATCCTATCTCAAAAAAAAAAAAAAAAATCACAAAAAAGGGCTTGTGTGTTGGCTTAAGTGGTAAGAGCAACTACCTAGCAAGCATGAAGCCCTGAGTTCAAACCTCAGTACCAAAAAAAAAAAAAAAAAAAAAAGAATGTACAAGTGCTTTGGAATATGCAAGGGGACTTATAGAATTATTAAATTTATAAGACAAATAACTGGACTTTGTCGGGCTATAACAAGAACCTAAACATGTTAAATTAATAAGCACAATTTTAAAATGCTTAAAATTTATTAGCAAAGTTTATATGTTGAACTGAGTATTAATCAAAGGCCCCTTTAAAAATGATTATTAAATTTTACTAGATTTATAAACAGAATGTTTATGTTGACCTTGGAAGCTTATTATTCCCTTTATTTGATCTTCTATCTTAATCTGTCAGAGTAATGCTTTTTTTTTTCCCAATGGATAGTTTTACCAATTCACATTCAGTATAGTAACAGACATACCTGAAATTATTTCTTATTTTTTAGCTATATGTTATTTTTAATCAAAAAGGGTACTTTTTCCAGTGTATAGCCTCAAATACTCCATGAAATTCTTCTATGGAATAAAATATACTTGGGAAAAAGGTATACTATATTCTCCTTTTAGTGAGTATTGCAAAAACTCTGAAGAATCCTTCATATTGAAAACTAATGATAACAGAAGCCATTAACTCTTCTACTTAAACCTTCCAACCATTTCCTCTCCCTCTATACTAACTTCATCCCAAACTATAAACTGCTATGAATAAAATAAAATACAGGGAGCAAATATATTTTTTAAATAGAAAATATAAGAAATTGGTTAATATGAAGATGTTAGAATACATAAAGGTTTGAGAACGTACAGGATCATACAGGAAGCACTCCAGCCAAAGCAAAGCAAAGGCAAAGAGAAAATGGACCCAGGGAGAGGTGGGCTGATGCTAGTGAGGGGGCTTAGAAGCAACTGGTCAAGGCTATAACATGAAGTCAAAAGCCCAACAGCAGCTAAAGTTTCCTGGGCACTTTCTATGTGAACTAACCCTTGGTATGTTTTACTCTATGAATCACAACAATCCTATAAGGTAGGATTGTTACCACCTGTTCTAGATGCAAAACCTGCACTCAAAGAACTTAAATGACTTCACAAAACCTCAGGTAGGAAGTAGACAAACTGAGACTTGAACAGGCAGTCTGGCTCCAGACTCCAGACTCAACCACCATGCTTTTTGTCTTTAAGAAAATATAAATTTCAGGTCTGGGTATGTAGCTCAGTAGAGGAGTACATGCTTAGCATCCCCGGCAATACCATCATACCCCCAAAAAATGAAATTCCCTATAGCAAGCTGTAAAATAAAGAAGCAGAATAACAAAATAAAGGTATATCAAAATATTAAATAGTTTTTAAAGTAAATAATTAAAATACTTGTACCAACTTTCCAACTTTATTTGCTTGCTTTTTAAAGTAATGTTGATTCACAGGTCACAAGTTAAGCAATGTAATTGTATTGCCTTCTCTATAAACCTAAACATACTACCTGCTTCTCCAGTAAATGATACCCATGAAATTCTAGTATCTTAAATGCTGACAGGTTTTCAATTTTTAGGATCAACCTATAAACAGTGCACAGAAGATTTAGTAATGCCAATTACAGAAAAGAATTTAAATGTTCTAGTAGGCATGGGAAGAACAGGCTGAGAAATAGATATTAGAAATTTTAAGGGTATTCTATTCTCATGTAGTTAGTGCAGTGCAAAGCCCAGGACACTGTTTAAAGTTGGTTAGTCAATTCGTTTTACCATTCCCTGAAGGATTTCAGAGTCTCTAATCCCGGAGTGGGAAATGTTAGCAGTTAGCCATGGGTGATGCAAAGGGAACCTAAAATAGATGATTCTTAAGTTCTCTGAGAGAAAAACATTGTAATTTTAAGCTTTCTAACTCTTAATAGCCTCTATTAAAATCAAAGTAGCCCACCAAGGTCATAGAATGTCACAAGATGTTTTTGAGTCACCCATCCTAAGGTGGGTCAACATCAGTTCCTGGAACAAAGATCCTTAACTTCAAAACAAAGATCTAGGCCTGTAAACCACAGTCAGGTGGACCCAATAATTGTACATTGTTAATCTATAGACAGATCCTAGACCCTAGCCTCATGACCTTAACTGTGACTTCAGCCTCCTTAGCTGGTCCTAGGGAGGGATTTAATGTTCCAAGCCCCTTCCACTCCAATTAAAACTAGTGCTGGGGCAAAAGTTACAGTGGTTCTTGACCTCCTTTTCTGAGACAATTCACAGTCTATTGAAAGTGTATTCTTAGGCTGGTGGAATAGCTCAAGCAGTAGGAGCACCTACCTAGCAACATGAGGTCCTGAGTTCAAACCCCAGTGCTGCCAAAAAAAAAAGAAAGAAAGAAAGTGTATTCCTGAAGGGGTGAATTTGTTCAAGTTACACTGTATGGATGTATGGAATTATCACAATGAAATCCCTTATTATTATTAATGTATGATAAATAAAAAAAAATAAGATTTAAAAAGAGAGTATATTCTTTTCCAAATAAACTTTACTATCACTTTCAAAAAATTAGATGAAAAAAATAAAGTTGTCTAGTTAAAAAATACAGATGGCAGGCCAGGCCTGTAATCCTAGCTATTAGGGATGCAGAGATCAGAAGGATCAAAGCCAGTCCTGGCAAAAAGTTCCTGAGACCCCATCTGAACTAATAAAAACTGGGTGTGGTAGTGCATGAACTGTCATCCCAGGTATAAGGCCCTTAGTTCAAACCCCAGTACTGCCAAAATGTAATAATCCAGGTGGTGAACAATAGAAACTTTTTAAAGAATTTTAGGGTTTTTGTTTTTTTGGGGGGTATGGTGCTGGGGATTTAACCTAGGACTTTACACATGCCAAGCAGGTACACTACCACTGAGCTACACCATCATCCAGTTTTTTAAATAAAAATCTCATAGAGCAAAGTAGAAGGAATTTTGTAGTGAACATCTGAACACAGACCACTGAATTTCACCATTAGCACTTTGTTTTAGTAACAATGGACTTGGAAAATTTACATAAGACTTGCAGAAGTGGGATGAGAGAGGAATATATAGTAATGAAAATGTACTTAATTCCCTCAGTTTACATAGTTAGGGTTAATGGAGAACCATGAAAGCTAATAAATCAAGAAACAGTAAATGTATAGCATATTATGTAGAATTACAGAGATAACCAGTATCTTTGAAATATATATATATATATATATATATATATATATATATATATATGAAAGATGGACTAACAGATGGGCAAAGGAATGAATAGATGGACAGATATTAGAATAAGGCCAATGTAGCAAAATGTTATTTGTAGAATCCAGGTGTGGTGGGTATACAGATGTTCACTTATTAAAACTTCTATAATGCAATACTGACAAATGTAGTTGAAGACAGTCATTACATGTGCAAAGAGACTATGGCTATTCAACATCTACACTGTCCTCTGCTTGGCACACTGCAGATACTTCCCAGTCCCTGTGCCCATTCGGGGCTGCAGGACTGAGTCTGGCCTGTGGAATGTGGGTAGAATGGCATGCACTACTTCCAGGCCCCACCCGTAAAATCTCAGGCAGGATCTTCCACAGACCCTCTCCTCTACTGACTGCAGGCAGATCCCTGGTAACCTAGGAGCCATATGCTGAATGTCCTCCAGCCTGAGACTCTAACAACCACCAATAGTTCCCCTGATGGTCCCAAATCTTAGTAAACAGTGACAGGAGAAACAAAACTTTTGGGGGGATTCGTCTGTAATCACAACTAACATTAATTATAATTAATACAGAATGTGAACTGAGAAGCTGTGGGAGGAAACTTTCATTTCATATCATTTGTATGTTTTTAAACATATACATATAAACTTAAATAACAAATTTAAAACAAATAGAACTTGCCATCTCAGGTAATACTAGGACTGCACAAATGTATCTAAGCTCACTTTCTAAGGCCTTCTTTAGCATGCTGTGCACATTTACATGAATATAAAAAGGCAAAAGTGCAAAATGGCACCCTTCCCTCTGGGTCAATACAACTCCAGCTGGGCCCACTCACCCCTTTACCCAGATGCCTTTGAACAGTGCTCAGATTGTGCAACCATGTCCCACAGCCCTCTCAGACAATACAGGCACAGACAGCCTGGCTGGAAATTGAAAGGCTGTTCACTGGGACTTTCTAGGAAGTAAGAGACGTGGTCTTCAACCATGTTCTTCTGCTTCTTGCTTCTCGCTGCTCTTACACATGGACATTTTCATGTCTCTTACTTGGTCCATTTCTTTTACCATCCTGCAATACCACAATAAGATACAATAACCCAACTCGGAAGATCACAAGCACAAGCAAAGGACCTTGCTGCCATCAGGGCAAACTTCAGTAGAAAAGCAGCAGCAGCTGCCTTCTGCCTGGCCACACTCCCAAGGGAGGAAGAGCTTCCAACCTGGAAGAGAGGGTGGAATCCAACCTTCTGAAACTTGCAGAAGGAGTGAGTCTGAGACAGGGATTTTACCTCAGTTACCTTTAAATAAACCCTCCCTGTCTAAGTATCTGAGATACCATGGCATCCAGCCATGAAGGAGTACCTTTGAATCTATGGTCAAGAGAGAGAACTTCTCAGCCTTTTGGCTAAGATCAAGTGTAGTATCTGTTCTTATCAGTTTAATATCTGATACGTCCTCTATCCGAGGACAATATATTAAATGGATTTTTGGAAACAGGAGATGGAATAGAAGCTTGCTCCGTCCACTCCATGCATCAACCTGGTACTGCAGTACTTCCAGGAACGATGCACCAAAAAAAAAAAAGAGAGAGAGAGAGAACTTGCCCACCAGCATCAAGGAGTGCAGTTTGCTGACAGCCACCAGCTATTTATTTATTTATTTATTTAGCACTGCTGGGGCATCATGCTTGCTAGACAGGTACTCTACCACTTGAGCCACTCTGCCAGCCCTTTTTCGTGTTGGGTATTTTCAAGATAGGATCTCGAATACTATTTGCTCAGGCTGACCTCGAACTGTGATCCTCCTGATGCCTGCCTCCTGAGCAGCTAGGATTATAGGCATGAGCCACTGGCAAGCCTCCAGCTCTAAGTACCACCAGCATCCTAGGCATCCACTTGGCTTTTGGGCTTGAAGGCACGTTGTTCCCATGCAGCCTTCAGTAAATGGCCACTGCAGAAAGACTAGGGACTAGCATTTCTGCTCAACCTGGGGTTCCTCTGATGAGCAGCCTTTGCTATGGAGCTCCCCCATCCACTGACCAAGACTTCATCAGGTCTATACCATTGTTTGAGGTTCTCCCTGCAGAACCTGCTGCCACTCCTGCTCTTCACAGGTGCTGGATCTGCATCGTGACCTAAGGGCTTCCCCTGCCCAGTTCTGCTTCCTTTCTTCTTTCTTGGGTGTTGCTCCCTAATGAACCTCATGCAATCCTAATTCTAAGTGTCTGAGCTCAAAGGACACAGCTAACACAGTACAGGAACCATGTGAAATTCAGACTTGGGTATTGCTCTCGCCTCATCCAGTCTCTCTGTTTACCCCTTACCACTGTCACTTATCTTTGGTCCCCTTGTTAAAGCACTTATTCAGATCCTAGTCCAATGTACTAACAACTGCCAGTGGAAGGCACCCCACCCTGACCCAGCCCCCATGATAAAGCAGAGTGGGAACACATTTTTTTTTTGGCACTACTGGGGTTTGAACTCATGGCCTTGCACTTGCTAGGCAGGTGCTCTATCACTTGAGCCACTCTGTCAGCCCCAAATTCATCTTTAACAAACTTCATTTTCCAGAATCTCATTGATAAATTCTATAGCATTTCATCACAGAATTAAGTGACAGGTTGAAATTATATTCATCCTTTCAGCCTACAATCTAGCATTTAAAGTCTTTACTAAGATTTTCAATTAAATATCTTTACTTGCAACAAATCATTCTGAAATTATATGCACTCTTTGAAAACCACAATAAAGTGCTGGGAGGGAGCTCAAAGGCAGAGCACATGCTTACCACGTACCAGGCCCTGGGCTCCATCCTCGGCACTGCAAAACAAACAAACAAACCACTCTTCCAAAACCCCACAAAAATACAAAGTCACTAGCACAAATATAGCTTTATTTCCTATCCATTAGAGTGCTCTAAAATATAAGATCAGCTTTCTGGTGCTTATGACAGGCTGTGTTCTTATACTAACTGTATAGAAAGAGGAGGCAAAATAAACCTATCCCATAAACGCCTCAGCCCAGGCCCTGTGCCTGGTCTGTATTGTGAATTTGGAGAAATGAGCTAGGAGGGGAAAAAAAAAAAAAACAGTAAGGGAATGCAGTATGGGAAACCAGTATGGGAATGCAGGCATCCCATAACTCAAAATCACTAACAAGAGTGCCAGTCTTTTCACAATTTTAAAACTAAGGAAATAATCAATAGGAGTTTTCACGATTCTGGGGCACTAATGAGAGCTGCTTTAAAAATGTTACATACCCTTTATCTAATAAGTTTGTCAACAGGGCTTGCCCAACTTCACTGTGCTGAATAAGCAATATATAATATTTTATTAGTTCCTCTACGGAAAGAAGTCTGGATAAGTGCTGTGTAATTAAAGACTTACCCCTATGCAACCTACGAAGTAACACACCCCTCTAAAATTTTTCTTCAAAGTCATGTTGTGTGGCTGTCAAAGTTTTTAGTCCTGGTTGTTGTAGCAATCCAATGTGTTCCGAGGGTCAGGGAGGACACTGCTGCTCAGACCCAAGGGCAAGGCCAAGGCAGTCAGCTCAGGCAGTGGGATGTGAATGAAGAGCCACGGACTGAGGCTAAGACACCACGGTTACAATTACAGCACTGCTTCCAATTCAAGGGGTAAGTCATTGGGACAAGTCACTTCAACTCAGTTACGTTATTCGAACTAAAACTTTAAAATTCCTTCTTTGAAAAAACACTTAAAGAGTTCTGACTGCTCACCTGACACCAAAGAACTCCAAATACCAGGTTAACTATCTCCTTCCAAATCAGCCAAGAT
This sequence comes from Castor canadensis, assembly GCF_047511655.1. Taxonomy (NCBI): domain Eukaryota; kingdom Metazoa; phylum Chordata; class Mammalia; order Rodentia; family Castoridae; genus Castor; species Castor canadensis. Next base: position 51,944,340 of record NC_133396.1, on the reverse strand, counting down.
GCCCTTGGTGAGGCTGTATTAAACCTTATTTACTTCCGTGACAGCACAGAGACGCTGTTTTGTTTCTAAGCACATCCTGTGGTCATCAGCACCTAACTCTGTACCGAGTCCAGCAAGATGGACCAGAAGACAAAAACTAGAGCTCAACTGTCTCTTCATCCAAGCTCACTTCATTTTTCAGGAAATAAAAATTTGATGCACCAGAGAAGTTAGTTTCTGGCAGCCCAGAATAAGCACACATTATTTCGGGTAAGAAACGGTCACTATCAAGCCCTTGGTCTGAGTACGAGCAACAAATCAGCTGATGGACCGCCACCTTCCTTGGGGCTGCAGAAAGTGTGTGATATGCAAATGATGCAAAATGGACAGGGGGCCAGAAAACCTGTGCCAAGCTATACTTTTTTGTCGCAAATGCCCAGCAAGTCTTCGAGGACTGCCTGAGCTGCACGGGCACCGCGGTCCAGCCTGCACCGAAGACCTCCCCGACCCCCTCGCCCGGCCCGGCAGCTCCTTCCCGCCCCGGACTCGCTCGCTACGGGCCGCCGGGCGGGCGGACCCCAACTCCCAGGTGCGTGTTTATAGCGAGCGGTATTTCCTGGTGGCGGAACGAGCACAGGTAATTTCACAACCCCATTAGCGCATTCCAAAGGCAAGAATCACATCCCGCGAACTTCACCTTTCCACTAGCCCCACTCGACGCAGCACCGCGCTCAGCACCGCGTTCCGCCGGCCCCTGAGACGGGTGGGGGAAGGGCGTCCGGCCGGGGAAGGGGGCGCGGCGCGACCCCTGACAATCGCACGAACCTGCTTCAGGATCCTCTGGCCGCCCTGAGTGGTTGCCCATACTCGGCCGACTAGGGTAGCTGCCGGCTGGTGGGCCTCAGTCCGGGTGTCCACCGTGCCGCAGCGCGCGGCGGCCCGGGCTGGAGAGGCAGCTGCGTCCGCGGGTCCGCTCCAGTCAAAGAAAGGGCCAGGCGCCTTCCAGTTCCCGGCGGCGACCAGCAGAGCCGCTCCTCGCGCCCGCGGGCGGAACCGCCCCCCTCATTTACATAAACCCCGCCCTCTCGCGGCTCCACACCGCCCGCCTGACGCGCCCCGCCCCCCTCATCTGCATCCCGCCCGACGGACTCCAAGCAGTCTGCCGGGCGCTGACCTCCCGCTTCATTTGCATACCACCCACCCACCTCATCTGCATATTGTTCTTAAGGTCCAAAGGGCCCCTCCCGGCAGTGGGAGGGACGCACCCGCTGACCGACTTCAGGCCTCCGCCCGCCCACACTGAGAACTACAGTTGGACAAGGTAGGCTGGAAAAACCCCACTGCGGGGAGGCCAAAGCCAAGTGCCTCTGGAAAGGCAAAGTCTTGCGCGTGTGAAATTAGATCAGGACGAGAAAGAGCTTCGGTTGGAACAAGGCAGATGCTTAATAAATACTTTTTGGAGGGGGTAGATTAATGAATGTGGACTAAACAACTCTTGAGGAGGAGGGGAAGGAAAACATCGCTGACAAAAGCCTTGCCCACTGTCCAAGATGAATAAGATCGCTGATGATAAAAACACATGCCAATCACAAAGCAGAAATTGCTTTGCCGCTCTCAGAAATGACTAACATTGAGATTACCCTGATCAACTTTCATCTTCCAGTGAAAATACTTAGAACAAATCTTGCAGTTCTGTCTCCTGTATCATTGAACACTACGGTTTTTTTTTCCGGTTTCGTCCTTCCTGACTGTCAACATCTTAGGACTCTGTCGATCATTCCTCAGTGTCTCAAAACTGTATTCACTTGGTTTTCAGGATGCATTTCAGGATACATTCTCCTGATTTTCTGTGTATCTCCCTGGTGGCCTCTTCTCAGTCCCTTTTGCTGGGTCCTCCTCATCTCCTTGACCTCTAGATTCTGGAGTACCCTAAAGCTGAGCCACCTAATTTCTCTAACTCTCTTTTACTTCCAACTCCCGGTTTTGTTTTGGGTTTTTGTTTTGTTTTGTTTTTTGTTTTTGGTGAGACTGGGGTTTGAACTCAGGGCTTCACATTTGCAAAGCAGGCACTTTACTGCTTGAGCTACAGCTCACGTTTTACAACTCGTGGTTTTTAAATACCATCTGTGTATCGCCAGCCTGGTCCACTCTTAAGAGCTCCAGATTGACTTATCCAGCAATCTTTTTGATAACTGCATTTGGACATTTAATAGGCAACTCCAATTTAATCAGAACAAAACTAAACTCTTGATTTCCTTCTTTAGAGCTGTGCCTCCTATATCTTCCCTATCTCCATAAATAGAAATTGCATTCTTCCAGTGACTCAGGCTGACGACCTCAACTCCCCTCACATGCTACATGGAGTCTATCAGCAAATATTTCCTAAATGCCACCACACTGCTCCTCCTCCACTGCTACTACCTGGTCCAAGCCACTGTCCATCTGCTACCATGATCACTGCAACCATCTCCTAACCAGTCTCCCTTCTCCTGCCCTGGTCTCTCTCCATGTTCTGTTCTCCATATAATAGCAAAAGTGATACTTACAAAAGCTCAAATCGTGTTGCTCCTCTACTTGCAATGCTCCACTGTCTTTCCATCTCACTCAGAGGGAAAGTCATAGTCACTGGCCTCCCTCCTCCCCAGTCTCACATCAGTCTGCCTCTCTGGCCTCCATGCCATTCCTCAAATGAGCCCAGCGTGCTCCCACCTATGGGCCTTTTCACTTGCTGTTCCCTAGAACACTCTTCCCGTAGATATCTCTGTTCCATAGACCCTATGGCTCACTTTCTCACACTTCTTAGACAGGTCTCTGCTCAAATTTCATACTATCAAGAGGGGCTTCTCTCACTGAATCACATGAAATAGCAAACCAGATCCTGAACACTGACATCTATGACACTTATCACCACTGGGGACAGTAGTCCCCCTCATCCTTAGGGGATATGTTCCAAGACCCCTAATGAGTGACTGAAACTGCAGATAGCACTGAACCCTATATATCCTCTATTTTTCCTTTACACGCATTCTATAATAAAGTTTCATTTATAAATTACACACATTAAGAGCCCGACAATAACTTATGATAGAATTTACCAACTGTGGCTTATGAATTTTTTTCTTTTCTTATGAAGAACTTTCACCTGTTAGCCAGGTGCCCATGGCTCACGCCCATAATCCTAGCTACTTGGGAGGCTGAGATGATGAGGATCACAGTTCAAGGCCAGCCCAGGCAAATAGTACACAAAAACCCTATCTCCAAAAACATAACCAGAGCAAAATGGACCCCTTTATGACACCTCTTTGGCCTATCTTGTGCCTTGGGCTATTCATTTTCAAGAAAAATAAGAATTACTAGAACACAGTATTGCAATACTGTGACAGTGGACCTTATAACCAAGATTGTTACTAAGTGACTAAGAGACAGTAGGGTATGTGTACAACTTGGATATCCTGGACAAAGGGATGATTCACCTCTGGACTGGGACATGATGGAGACTTCATCATACTACTCAGAGCATCACTTAATTTAAGACTATGAATTTATTTGTGGAGTTTTCTATTTAACATTTTCAGACTGTGGTTGACCATGGGAAACTGAAACTACAAAAGGTAAAACTGCAAATGGGGTAGGGACTCCTATATACTACTTATATCCTAATATCCTTAAAGTTTATGAGAGCAGGGACTGTGAATGCACATATAGGTTGTACCATAAGTAAGTAAGCCCTTAATTATACATTACTTCTTTTTAGTGGTAGTATCATGAGCTGGTTTCTCCAACAAAACTAATTTATGAAAGACAGGAATAACATTTTTTTGGTTACTGTTGGGTTTTTTATTTGTTTTTGATATACTGAGGATTGAACTCAGGCCTTGAGCTTGCTAGGCTGACACTCCACCACTTCAGGCAATTCCCCAGCCCAGAAGTAACCATTTTATTTTGGTAATCTACAAAACCTAGCACAGTTCTGAGGCAAATGGACTAAGGAAAATGAATTTTATAAGAAAATGTTAGAGCAAATATTCATGTGAAAGGACCAGACATGATGGCTTACATATGTAATCCCAGCTACTCTAGAGGCATTTGAGAGGATTGGAGTTTGAGTCAGCCTGGGAAAAGTTAACATGAGACCCTATCTGAAAAACAAACTAAAAAAAGCAAAAGGACTGGGTGTAGGTCAAGTGGTAGAGGGCTTGCCTAGCAAGCATGAGGTCCTGAGTTCAAACCCCAGTACAGTTAAAAAATATACAACTATATGAGATCATGTTCAAACCTCCAATTTTTTTAAAAAGGTGAAGAATGAGCTCAGAGATGACTGACTACCATTTCCAGAATGGTAGGTTAAACCTGAATTTGTGAGCATTGTAACAGCGGCATAATGTCCATATACAGAACTTACATCCTTATCTATAGTTTGGAAACTGATGAGTCATTTTATTAACTCTGTAAAAGGTCAAGCCATTACCATGTCTCTATGAAAAGCAGACAAGCAAGACAGCAACCTAACCTGGACTCCTATGACTCTCCCAACTCCTGTATCTAAAATATCTGCCAATCCTGTAGATTTCAGGTCCTTAACATGGCTCTGATTTTGCTTCTCGTGTTTTTGCTGTCTTCTCTTCATCATGGAGGCCTTTATCTCTTACAAGGGTGACTGCATTAGCTTCCCAGCTCACTTTTGTGTCTGCTCAAATCGCTCCTCCTCTCAACTTTTTCAAAATGCATATCTGACTGGAGACTCTGTTTAAAAGCTCCCTGTGGCTCCTGTTTACTTTTTTTTTTTTTTTTTTGGTGATACTAGGGTTTGAATTCAGGGCTTCACATTTGCTAGGTAAGCGCTCTACCACTTGAGCCACTCTACCAGCCCTGCTTTTTTTGTGTGTGTTGGGTATTTTTGAGATTGGGTCTTGCAACCTATTTGCCTGGGCTGACTTTGAACCTCAAATCTCCTGATCTCTGCCTCCTGAGTAGCTAGGATTACAGGCGTGAGCCACCAGCACCCAGCTTCCAGTTTACTTTTAAGATAAGGTCCTCAGTTCTTAAGCTTGGTACACAAGGTCTTTACACAATGTTGAGTCCTACTGTTCTAGCCTTGTCTTTTTAGAAGTGCTGTGTGTCTTCTACTTTATGTTCTGCCAGTTTAAGCCAGAACACAGCCTATTTATTGCATTAGCCTCTGTGCTTTTGTATCTGCTATACTGCTCTTCTATAACTTGGCTACCCAGCAAATGCCTACTCATCTGCTATGAACTGAATTGCCCTCCACCCTGCCCAAGAAATATGTCCAAGTCCTGACCTCCAATGTGCTGGTACTTGGAAATAAGGTCGTTAGGAGGTAATTAAGGTTAAATGAGGTCATAAGAGTGAGGTGCTAATCTAATAAGATTGGTGTCTTTAAAAGAAGAAAGACAACACCATACCCCCTATCCCTCCCACCATACTCCCCCGACACACACACCCCTGTTATGTAAGGACACAATGGGAAGATGACCTTGTTTAGGTAGGAAGAGGGCCAGGGCCCTTACCAGAGCTCAACCATGGTGGCACCCTGATCTTAGACATCCACCCTCCAGAATGGTGAAAAATACATTTCTGTTATTTAAGCCACTCAGACTGTGGTATGGCTGCTCCAGCCGACTAGTGTCATCTTTTAAATTTTACCTGACAGGACTCAGTACTCTCTCCCTTGTGGCACTTCTGCACCCTGCAAATGCTGGCATTCCCCACCTGATTATGCTATTTGAACCATTCTTCCTCAGGAGACTGTGATCTCCCTGAGTGGCAGTCATGCACTCCTACTCATCTTTGCATTCCTCATATGTAACCTACAGTAATTCAGTTAACAGTCTCTTTATTTACTCTGCAATACAACTAAAACATGAATCCCTTAAACAAAAAACTGTCATGAGTATCTGAATCTCTAAAGAATGCTTTGCTATCCAGAGAAATTGTTATTACAATGAGAAGGGTAAATACTATAAAAACATCAAGTTTACCCAAAGGAATTTATAATTTTAATAAAATTCAAATTAATCATGAACTTGAAGTGTTTATTCCAAAATTCACCTGAAAAAATAAAGGTATTGGAAAATCCAAGAAAACATGGAAAAGACTAAAGAAGAGATCTAGTTCATTAGAATTACTTTTAAAAGTGTGGTTATGACTTAGATGTATGGTTCAAGCAATAGAGTGCTTGCCTAGCAAGCACAAAGCCGAGTTCAATCTCCAGTACTGCCAAAAAAGAAAAAGTATAGTTATAGTAAATTGGAAGTTCCCAAAACAATAGATTTAAAAGATTTAACATAAAGTGACATTAAAATTAAGCAGAACCCCGTCTTATTCCTATGAGAAGCAAATTCCAATTCAATAAAAATTAATTGTAAAATATGAAAATATAAAATTCCTTGAAGTAAACAGGGATGAGTATTTTTATAATATCGAAGGAGAAAAAGCCTTTCTTTACTGACCAACTTTTTATTTTGAATCTTTTCAAATCCATAGAAAAGTATAAAGACAATTAACACTGTTATATGCTCACATCTCTATTTACTGATGAGAAACATTTTACCACACTGGCTTTTGATCTCCATCCCCTACTTTTTCTTTTAGTTGACTTATTTGAAAGTATGTTGCAGACACCCCTAAATACTTGCAGCATAATCTCCTAAGGCACTCTCCTATAACACTTTATCATTTCTAAAAATATATTTTTTTCAAAATATATGGTATATCCATATTCAAGCTTCCCAGTCTCAAAAAAAAAAAAAAAAAACCCACTGGGCTTCGGTGGCTCACACCTATAATCCTACGCACTTTGGAGGCTGAGATCGGAGGATCTCAGTTCAAAGCCAGCCCAGGCAAATAGCTGGAGAGGCCCCATCTCCAAAATAACCAGAGCAAAATGGACTGGAAGCATGGGTCAAGTGGTAGAACACTGCTTTGCAAGCACAAAGCCCTAAGCTCAAACCTCAGTACCATCACCAAAACAAACAAAAAACCCACCAGTATCCAACGAATGTTAGCTACTATCTGAGGAAGGCACATTGTGAAATGACTGATCCATAATAGTTTAGATTCTTATAAAGGTTACCTGACAACACCATTTTAAAAGGAAGGAGAGAAATTTAACATACTCATAGTGATTATTTCTGGTGTCATGACTTTTCAAGTAGTAGATATCACTGTATTTGTGTGTAGGGGGGAACTGGGGATCAATCCAATGACTTTCCCTTGCTAGGGAATCACTCTACCACAGAGCTACACCCCTAACCCAAAGATAACTTTAAAAAGCAGCACAGCAGCACAGTGACTAGAGCGGTATGGCAATCACATATTCCAGGCAAATCAGAAGCCAACTGTTAACAGGAATAGGATAAAACTTTCAGTGGAATCAGAGTGCTTCCCTTAAGTACCAGGTGGGAGCGGAGCTCATGTGCTCCAGAAACAGTGTTGAATAACCGCAAAATGGGTCTGCAGATGGTGTGATGTGCATGTCAAAGATACCTGTGATGCCCATAAAACAGAAGCGATAGTGCAGGGATGAGGATCAGGCCCTGGGCTTGATCCTCAGCACAGCAAAGAAGAAGGAGAAGAAGAAGAAGAAGGAAGAAGAGAAGGAGGAGGAGGAGAAGGAGGAAGAGGAGAAGGAAGAGGAGGAGAAGGAGGAAGGAGAGAACAAAAGGAAGGAAGGAAGGAAGGAGGGAAGGAAGGAAGGAAAAGAAGCAAGTAATAACTCTAAATTACTATTTTCTATATGTGTGATTTCAAATCTAAGTTGTAAATTAGATATAATAATTATATATTTTCTATTTCATCTATATTCTGAATGTTTAAGGAAGACAAAAAATCTTTATTGAATATATGAATCACCTTATATTCAGGCATATACACTAAAATACATATATTCATAGTTTCATTATTATTAAAAAATTCCATATTAGGGACTGAGAGTGTAACTCAGTGGTAAAGCTATGAGGGCCCTGGCTTCAATCCCGGCACCACACAGACAGTCTATATTAAACTGTCCATGGTAGTATATACAGAAGTAATGTGAACATGACATAGCAAATTATTATTAAGAATAACTACAGTTAAACATAGAATTATAGAAGACTTTCATTTTCTGTAACAAGTATCTCTAATGCCTTAACAATAAACATGTATTTTTTTGGCAGTACTGAGGAACAATAAATATAGTTTTACTTTTATAACCTGAATACACAAAAAAGTACCTATACTTAAACCCAGCAATTCTTCTAAGAATTTACTCAAAAGAATAATTGCAGGGTATTTTCTGTTGTTGGTGGTGGCGGGTTTTTTGTTGTTGTTTGTTACAGCAGTGTTGGGATTTAAACTCAAGGCTGTACTTGGTAGGAAGACATTCTGTCACCTGAGCTCCACCTCTAGACCTCAAAAGAAATAAAGACAAATACACATAAATATCTAGCTTGTAAGGTAATTCTTAACATGTATTGAGAAATAATTATATGACAAGCACTATTATAAGTACTTTATGTATTTCAATTTGTTAACCCTTATAAAAATCCAATAAACTTTTTAAAACCCAGATTAAAAATTAGGACATGACCGAGAGGGTGAGTAACTGCCTAAGGTTACTCAGTTGTAAACTAGAATAGCCAGGATATGAACCTGTGTCTGTGATTCCCAAGGTTTGGTGGTTCCCTGGAAGGACTTACAGGACTTAGTATATAGTTATACTCACAGCTATGATACACTACTGCAAAAGGATACAAAGAAAGGGGAAATGGTAAGATCTAGAAGAAATCAAGCATGGACTTTCAATAATTTTCTCCCAGTGGAGTTGTTCCAGTTACACTCACAGCTTCCCTTGCACCACTCATGACTGCACACATGAAATGCTGCCCACCAGGGAAAGCCAGCAAGGACTCAGTGCCAGGGCTCTAACTGGAGCTCAGGGCATAGTCCCTGCAGACCAGCACATTCCCCCTGCAGACTCCAGAAGGAGAGCAGCACAGTTCAGCACAGACAGCCACTCTGCTATAGTTTGGATTTTTTTTTTTTTCTTGTGGCACTGGAGTTTGAACTCAGGGCCTTGTGCTTGCTAGGCAGGTGCTCTTACCACTTGAGCCTTTCTGCCAGCCCTCTCTTCTGATGTTTTTTTTTTTTTAGAGATAGGGTCTCAGGGGCTGGTGGAGTGGCTGAAGTGGTAAGAATCAGTCTAGCAAGTGTGAGACCCTGAGTTCAAACCCCAGTGCCGCCCAAAAAAAAAAAAAAAATAGATAGAGATAGGGTCTCGCAAACTATTTGCCCAGGCTGGCTTTGAATGGTGATCCTCCTGATCTTTGCCTCCTGGATAGCAAGGATTACAGACATGAGCCACAGCACCTGGCCTTTCCTCTTTTTAAGTTGATTACAGTAACAGAACACTAACATATACTTTTATCAATTAGGATGGTAGAAGCCCTCCTGAAATCCAAGTTTCTTGACACTAGCCAAACATCAGCCTTCCAAACAATCTTTCTAAGCATAGCCATTCCAAGGCTACCACATTCGCTGTTTTCTGTACAGAATCCATGTCATTTAACTCCAGTTGGTGCTTCTAACAACTGTCGTTGCTTCCTTTCTGTTTGTAATAGTAAAAAGCTGGAAAAACCTTCAATGTTCAACACAAGGCTCTGAGTGAAATAAATTATGATACAGTGATACAAAGGCTTCTTATTCAGTCTCTAAAACAATGTGTTAGACAAACTTAGTTATAAAACAGAACAGTACCTGTATTAGAACAATAACCCTTTATGTTTATACATAAACAAACAACAACTGTATGGGTGTAGGTACCTAGATAATCAGGAAAGGGATTGGAAAATGACACCTCAAGGCACTGATTATGAGAGATTTTCTTTGAATAGGTAGGGTGATGATGTCCTTAGCATAAGGTTTTTCATATTTTTTATTTTTCTCTAGTGCACAGATGCTGTGTGTGTGTATGTGTTCATTTTGGGGGTTTTTTGTGGTACTGGGGTTTGAACTCAGAGCTTCCCACTTGCTAGGCAGACACCAAAGCACTTGAGCCACTTCACCAGCCCTATTTTGTGTTGAGTATTTTCGAGATAGGGTCTCGCAAACTATTTGCACAGGACTGGCTTTGAACTGTGATCCTCCTGATCTCTGCATCCCAAGTAGCTAGGATTACAGAAGTGAGCCACCAGAGCTCAGCTTGTTTTTTGTTTTTTTTAATAAAATTTTTACTTTGAAAACATCACAGAAATCCTTAAAATAATGTCAGGTAAAATTACCAAATATACCTAATATAGTAGGTGTATTATCAAAGATTCTTCAGTTTCTAGGAGGAATCCTAATTAACTTGGTATATATACAACTATTCAGCATATATTCACTTCTTCTTCCTTATACTGTTAAGTACTAAGCTTAAACTGAAGGTTAGAATAGAAGTCAGCTCCTAACTTTACTAAATAAACACCAATGTGCCCACTGTCTTTTAATAACATGATATCAAACTTTATTTTTAAAATTCTAATGAAAAGCTTCCAACAGATACAAAAACAGAAACAATGATCTTCTATGTGCCTATCAACTCAGCTTCAGCCGTTAGCAACTCATGACCAATTTTGTTTCATCCACCAGCATCCACGTCTCCTCCTGCTAATCACTTTGAAGCAAATCTCAGACACCCAATTCCATTGGTAAATACTTCAGTATGCATTTCCAAAGATAAGGACTTTGAAAAAAATGAAACCACAAATAGACAAATGGGATTGCATCAAACTAAAAAGATTCTATATAGCAAAGGAAATAATCAACAGAGTAGAGAGATTGGAGATTGGGAGAAAATATTTACAAAACATACATCAGACAGGGAGTTAATATCCAAAATATGTGAAGATCTGAAACAATCAACAGCAAGAAAATGAATAATCCAGGCTAGTGGAGTGGCTCAAGTGGTAGAATACCTGCTAGCAAGCATAAGGTACTGAGTTCAAACCCCAGTACCACCAAAAACAAAAAACAAAACAAAACAAACCCCACAAATAACCCTATTAAAAATTAACAAAGGATCTGTGCAGACATTTCTTAGAAAAGATGAATGGTCAACAGATATATGACAAACTACTCAGTATCTCTAATCATTGGGGAGATGCAAATTAAAACCATGATGAAAAATCACCACACCTGTTAGGATGGTTAGTATTGAAAAGACAAATGATGACGAATGTTGGTGAGACTATGGAGAAAACGGAACCCTTGTATATTATTGGTGAGAATGTAAATTAGTACAGCCATTTTGGAAAATAGTATGGAAGTTCAAACAGAATTACCACATGATCCACAACCCCACTTCTGGGTATATATTCAAAGAGCTGAAACTGATGTCTTGAAGAGATATCTGCACTCCTGTGTTCATTGCAGCATGACTTTCAGCAGCCAAGGTGTAGAATCAACTGAGGTGTCTATTAATGAATGAATGGATAAAGAAAATGTGGTGTATACGACCAATGGGATATTATTCAACTTTAAAAAAGAAATTCTGTTATCGAAGACAACTTGAATGGAGGACATTATGCTAAGTAAAATAAACCAGGCACAGAAAGATGAATACCGTATGATCCTACTTACATGTGGAATATGAGAAAGGTGATCTCATAGAAACAGAAAGTAGAAAGATGTTTGCGGGGTTGGAAAGGGATGGAGAGAAGCAGATGTTGATCAAAGGGTACAAAGTTTCAGTGAGACCTAAGGAGTTTTAGGGACAGGTCTACTGCATTGCATGGTGGCCACAGTTAATAATAATGTGTATTTCAAAATTGTTTAAAGAATAGATTTTTAGCGTTCTTACCACAAAAAATAAGTTGGTGAGGTAGGAGGTATGTTAGTCAGCTTACTGAACATCGCAGTGTATCCCATGTATATATACAATTATTATTTGTCACTTGAAAATAAGTTAATTAAAAGAACACAATTCAGTTTCTCAAGTAAAAAGTTAACTGTAATTTCTTATTAACTAGACAATCAGAGTTCAAGTTTTACTGGGGTTTGAACTCAGAGCCTTATGCTTGCTAGGCAGGCACTTGTACCACTTGAGCCATGCCCTCAGCCTAACCAAAATTATTTTAAATCATGACTTCTGCCAGTACACACCTTAGAATGACAAAAATCCAGCTGGACACTGGTGGTTCATGCCTGTAATCCTAGCTACTTGAGAGGCTGATCATGGTTCAAGGCCAGCCCAGGAAAATAGTTCTTAAGACCCCCACCCCCATCTGCAAAATAACCAGAGAGTGCCTGCTTTGTAAGCACAAAGCCCTGAGTTCAAACGCCAGACCCCCCTCCCCCGCCCCTAAAAAAGAATGGCAGAAGTCCAAGATAATGGCAATACCAAATGTAACTAAAACTCTTATTCATTGCTGGTGGGAACACAGAACCACTTTGGAAATTTGGCAGTTTGTTGCAAAACTATACATATTCTTACCATATGATTTAGCAATTGAGCTTACTTCTACAAAAGCACCTGCACACAGATGTTATGAAGCTTTATTCATAACTGCCAAGACTTGGAGGCAGTGAAAATGTCTTCCAAGTAAGTGATGGATAAATGAACTGTGGTACAGCTATACAATGGAATATTATTTGATGTGAAAGGAACGTGAACTATCAAGACACGAGAAATCAGTGACTGTCAGGAATTTGGGAAGAAGGGATAATAAAGTGTAGCACAGGATTTGAGTAACTATTCTGTATAATAATATACTGGATACATGACATTATACATTTGACAAAACCCACAGAATGTACAACACCCAAAGTGAACCCTAATGTAAACTATGGTCTTTAGTTAACATTGGCTTATTGGAAATTAACCACATTAAAATGCAAGATGCTAATATTTGGGGAGGGTCTATATGAGAACTTTCTGTACTTCATGTGAGCCATCTCCCACCTCTTCCTCACCAAAGAACTCCTAGGATCTGGCCCTGAGGGGCCAGATCTTCTTAGCGCAGGAGTGAATCTTAATTACACAGCCTAAGCCAACCATGGTTGGTTCTATTTCCATGCTAGTGATCAGTTAGGGATGCTGTGTGACCCACTTGTAGCCCAACAGCCCATGAGGAGAGGCCTGCTGGTGGGCAGGCTGGGGAAAGTTCTCTTGTTCTTAAGGAGACACACTGGCCAAGCTATCTTCTTCTTTCACTGGACCCTGTCTTTAATGCTCAAGGTCACCAGCATTACAGCAGTTATCTAGTGATGGGGGAGCTAGCCAGGTGGCCACACCACCACACTCAGGAGGATAGATGAGAAAGATGAAAAGAATCCTGCATGGCATTACTGAGTCCCTGAATTAAGCAACCTTTGAGTCACCTACTTTCTTTTTTTCAAGGCTCAGGGTGGGACCCAGGGCCTTCCTCATGTTAGGTAAGCAACCCACCACCTTTTGTTTTATCATACAATGCAGTACTCTTCCTCAGTGTAGAAGTCCAGCTGGATCAGATATGACCTGATCTAGTGGCTAGTCTTCTTCTCTTCTTACAAGTAAAGGACTGAGGTCCACTGAGATTAAGCTATCTTTCCCAAGGTCATGTAGATTAAAAGCAGGGAGCTGGAATTTAATTCAGGCCTGTTGCTTCCAAAGCATCTGTTCTTTCTACACTGAACCACTTTGTCTCCAGTAGAAGATGGGCACAGAATCTTTCAAAGAGAAGCCAGTGTTTCAGGATTCACAGAAAACAGAGAGAATCTTGCATAAGTAACTATAAACTATGGAATATTGTTAAGGAGAAAGATATTCAAAATTCTTCTTAAATTAGAGAAAACATATCTCCATTCTCAGTGGAGATAAACTTAAAAATCAATGACAACACTACATTCTCAGTAAAAGAAGACTGAGCAGACAGCTGGGGTATAGCTCAATGGTGTAGAGTGTGCCTAGCATGTGTCAGTCACCAAGTTGAATTCCCATAACTAAAAGCAAGTTTAAAAAATAACACAAGGCTGGTGGACTTGCTCAAGCAGTAGAGCGGCCACCTAGCAATCATGAGGCCCTGAATTCAAACCCCAGTACAGCAAAAAAAAAAAAAGTATTAAAAAAATAACGCAAGCCAGGCATGGTGGTTCATAACCCTATCTACGTGGAAAGCAGGGATCAGGAGGATCATGGTTCAAGGGAAACCCAGGAAAAAAGTTAGTGAGACCCCATCTCAACAATGGCTGGATACAGTGGCACACACTTGTCATCCGTAGAATGTGGGGAAGCACAAATAGTCTAGACTAGCCCAGCATCAGGCAAGACCCTGTCTCAAAAATAGCCAACACAAAAAGGGCTGCGGAGTGGCTCAAGTGGTAGAGAGCCTGCCTAGCAAGCGTGAGGCCCTTAGTTCAAACCCCAGTACCATAAATAAATAAATAAATAAATAAACAAACCACACACACAAAAAAATCCCTAGCACTTCTCTCAGGCACAGACTCATTAAGTGACCTATGACCCTGTTTGGGCCACGCCCTAAGCTCGTGAGAACTCCTCTCAGAGCCTGGTACAAATCATAAAATATTGCTCTTGGCCCTGAAGGTTTGGCAGGCACACAGTACATGTGAGGGAGAAGCCTAGTGTGAATCTCTGCTCGTGTGTTTTGTGCATCCCTTGTTTCCCTGGATGGTACAAGTCTGGGGAATAAAGGATCATGTTAACAGTATACAATGGTATTTTATTGGTCTTAGCTCTGGACATTCACTTCTATGACTTGATCTTCATCCCCATGGAAGTTCCCCAGTTATTTCTGAGACTCCCAGGAGCAATCACCTTTCCTCAAAGTGAGAACTCTCAATGCCCTTAGAATGTGCACTCTCCATGTTCTCTTTCCCCAAAGCCCCCAAGAAACTCAGCTGCAGCAGCCTCCTTCCCCCTCCAGCCTCCCCTCCCCACTCAAATGCAGAGGGGCCACCCACACCCATCACCTCTGTTCTCTATGCTTCTCTGGTCATGCTGGGGCCTGCCACCCATGCAGTGCCACTGGTGCCCTCAACATTAGTCTGTGCCTCCTGTGGTCACATCTCGCCCCTGCTGCAGGCCTCCTCCCAAGGACACCCCTGTTTGGCATTGATTCCCACTTTACCTAAAGCTGTCTCCCCCAACCTGGAAACCATTTGTCATTATAGTGGTGTCACTGCTCAGAGAAATGTGTGGAAAGATGGTCTTTATGGTTTAACATTGGCTGCTTCGAAGAGAGAGTGTTTTTGATAATGTTTTAAACTTCTCCTTTGTACTTTGTCTTTTTTCCCTATTAGTCCCTTTTTAAACATTGTGGTAAAAACATAAAATTTAGCATCTCAACCATGGTTTGGTGTACAGTGCAGTGCTATGAAGCACATTCATCTTGTACAATCATCGCTACCATCCATCTCTACAACTTTTTGTTTTGCAATAATGAAACTCTGTACCCATTAAACTCTAACTCCCTATTCCTCCTCCTCTCTGCCCTGGCAAACACTGATCTACTCTCAGTCTCAGTGGATTTTACTCGTCTATGAACCTCACAGGAGTGGAACCGTACAGTGTTTGTCCTGAGTCTGGCTTTCACTCAGCTTATGTTGTCCTTAAGGCTGCATAACACATTTTGCTTACCCATCCATCTGCTGACGGACACTGGATTGCTTCCAGGTATTTTGTTTTGTTTTGAACCACGATCCTCCTGATCTTTGCCTCCTGAGTATCTAGGATTACAGACATAAGCACTGGCACCCAACCTGCTTCCACCTTTTAGTTGCTGCTGCAAACATGAACCCACACAACTCTTTCAGAGTCCCTGGTTTCAATTCTTTTGGGTATATATCCAAACTTGGGAATGCTGGGTCACATTGTATTTTTCTTTTCTTTTTTTTTTTTTTTTGCAGTACCAGGGCTTGAACTCAGGGCCTATATCTTGAGCTCTCTACCAGCCCTTTTTGTGTTAGGTATTTTCGAGATAGGGTCTCGAGAACTATTTGCCAGGGCTGACTTTGAACTGTGATCCTCTTGATCTCTGCCTCCTGAGTAGCTAGGATGACAGGTGTGAGCCACCAGTGCCTGGCATATTTTTCTTTTCAGGATGATACTTTGTTTTATATTCTTTAAGCTATCAAGCATGAATCATTTTTATAAAAGCAATGCCATTTTTATCAAAAATTAAAATGTATTACTAAAAATAACAAAGTGGCTTAATGTATACTATGCTGAATATAACCAAAGATAAGATTTTCAAGCCTGAGAGGAACTTAGAAGCCTTTATTCAGTAAGTAATGTTCAGTATCTGGTTTGTTCAAGACACTTATTTCCATATTCTGAAGGAGGAAAAAAGGCTCAACTTTCTGAATAAGCCAAAGGCCAACTTGCTGAACAAGAACCAGGTTCACACAACAAAGAAAGCCAAGGGAAACTTGAACATGAAGAGAAGGCACAAAAGAGAAGGTAACAAAGCCAAGTAACTGAATCAGACTCAAGAGTTCCTAGGCAAATGGCATGCACATTGGTCTAGAGGACACTCCCAATTATAAGAAAGTGTAGGAAATGTCCAGGAGGCTGTGCAAGGATAAAAAGCAGCTTAATGGTTGCCTGGAGCTGGTGGTAGAAACAGTGACTAGAAAGGGGAGGAGAGAGACTGGGGGAGGGGTAGTGTCCACAGAAATGGTTCAAGCCTCATTTGTGATGATGGGTGTAACTCAGTCAACTTATTAAACATCATTGGAGCCACACCTTTTAGGTGGATGTATTTTATGGAATGTAAATTATTCTTCAATAAAACTAATTTTTTTTTTAAAAGGGCGGTAAGTGCAAAAGCCATCATTCAAGTCTGCATTATTTCCGAACCAAAAGGAACCCGTCATTCTGAATCTGTTAACAAGAGTGAAGCCTAGGTTACCTCGCCTGCTGGGAACACAGGCTGGAAGGACAGGGCTTTGAGGAAGAGATGAGGGGAAAAGCGAGGCATGGCTCAAACCAGGAGGTGCCTGCTTACAGAAGCGGGTTCAACTCAAAGCTACCAAGGATTAGTAAACAGGAAGGAGCAACAGGAGGAGGGGGTATGGTGAGCGTGTACGGCGAGCGTGTCCTCACAGAGATACGCGTGCGGTGCTGCAGAAGACTTCAAAGGCAAACAGCACATCCTGTGGCGAGCTGCTCCAGCAAGGCCTTTCGAAGGAGGTGCAGCTCGTGAACTGGTCGCTCCCCCGAGCCACTTCCGTCCTTGTCTGCAGTGGCCCGAGCACGGGGGAGGGGGAGGTGCCTGGCAGGGACATGCGCATCCCGAACCAGCAGGCTGGCTTTGTTCACCACGCGAACAAAGGCTGCATTGTGAAAGAGGCACAACCAAGGCACCACCAGGGGAAGGAGATAAGGCTGCCCCGGATCACGTGATTCAGGCGTGAATCAAGGCAAGAGGGTGCCCTTGGTGCAAGCCTCCTAGGGAGGAGGCTTAAGGGTTGGTAGCGGAGGAATGGTCTGATGAAAGCTGAAGATACTCTAATAATAACGGATATCTTCTCTTATAAACCGTCTACTTAACATTCTTTACATAGCCAATCCACCAAAATAGCCAGTGCACCCCAACCTTCTCAGACATACTGAGCGGCGCCCTCGGAAGATGAATGTTTTTAGCCAATAAATTCCTCTCCAAGACACCTGTGCGCTGCTGCTCCAGCACTGATTGCACTAAGTCAGGTAACATGTCCCCAAACCTGTTTATGCTAGTTGTGTTTTATTTGCATAACTTAATTATTACAGAAGCCAACGAATACGAGAGAGAGAGAGAGAGAGAGAGAGAGAGAGAGAGAGAGAGAGAGAGAGAGAAAAGAGATTTTTTTTCTTCAAAAGCTACACTTGAATGGCTTGAAAAGCTTCAATGAAAGTGAGTCACTAAAAATGCCTGCAGCAACTATAAAAGATTAGGGGAAGATTTTGCAGATGTGAAAGAATTCTGCAGGCATCTTCTTTAGTACCTATATTCTTGCTCATGTTTAAAAAAATAATAAAACAACTAAAGCTGGAAATCATAGAACATGTATTACCAGTGTGGAAAGATGTTAAGGAAGCCCAATCAAAAGGCCCACTCTTAAGAAAATGCCTTGGCCCTATAACTGAGGAGCTGTGAATAAATGCACACTTGAATATTTTAGGTGCAAATAAAATGTTTAAAATATACATCTTCCTTCCTTAGATTCCCTGATTGAGCAAAGTTTTTCAGAAATTGGCCCCAAATGGTCCCAATTACACATGATAAGAAAGGGATCATCAGCAGCCACTCGAACCAGGAGGCTACCCTGCTTTAGATAAGAGATGTTGTGTTGGGTGGGATCAGGGGAACCCAACAGAAATAATGAGAAGTGGACAGGTGTGACTGCTAAAGACAAGTACATGTGGAGGGAAATGAATAAAGAGAGCACTGGACTGGTCTGGTTGACAGAAATGTCACTTCAGCTAGGATAAATCCATATGCCAAAGCAAACAGCTAAGGGACTCTTCTTAGTTTAAATTAATGATGCTGAGAACAAACACAGAGTAAAATCTACAAGCAGAGTGACTTGCATTGTTTTGTTTATTGGTGCATCCAAAGCACCCAAAGAGATGCCTTAGTAGATTTTTAATCTTTGTTCAACGAATGAAGGAACACACATGGTGACCATCCATGAGATGTTACCAGCAAGTAGTTGGAGAACTTTCTGGATTACAAGGGGCAAGTTGGGGCCAGAGGCACAGGCATGGGAATCATCTGGAGGGGATCTTGTGTAGCATGTAACTCTAGGGTCTGGACTAGTATCTTCCACATGTGAGGATTCAGGACAAAATACCTAAGAGAAGGGCCTCAACCTTAAAGGCAACCCCTTCAAGTTTGGAAGGGACTTTAGTGAAGATCTAATCATATCACCCTACACTATCTCCATAAAAGACTTGTCCAGTGGAGATTGAAGACCTCTCTGGCAAGAATATGGAATCCGTTATTTCCAGTATGCTTATCTCTGAATTTCTACCACTATTAAAGCATTCTCCTATACATTAACTCAAAATCTGGCCCTACTGCTGGGAACCAAAAAGGGAAAGTTTAATTCTGCCCAAAAAAGGAACTGATTGATAAAGTGCAAATGGTGGTAACTTTGGAAGAAAAAAGAATGTCATCTTAAGAAAGCAAAGCTTCATAGTTGTTAATAGCAGCTTTATTCATGATTACCAAAACTTGGATGCAACCAAGATGTCTTTCAGTAGGTGAGTGGATGGATAAACTGTGGGACATCTGGACAGTGGGATGTTATTCAGCCTAAAAATAAAAAAAGAGCTATCAAGCCATGAGAAGGCATAGTTATCACCAGCAACCAATGTGGATTAATGAGATAAAATCACTAAGAAGAAGCCTGACTGCTCTAGAGCCCTTTCCACAGAAATCCACAGACTCTGCTACTCCCAGAAGCAGGATGGGTAGTGGTGGTAGGTTAAGGAGCTCAAAGTCACACGACCAGGATGCACTGAGAGGATAGCAAGGCTATAACTATGGCCCACTCCTGCACAGCCACTCTTCATATGTCTGCCTGGTGCTTCATTGACTGTGTACAAGTCTTGTCTGTTCCTCTGGCTTCAATGCCACAGGTGATCCCTAACGTACTATCCTGCACATAAATTATTAAATATATGCTGATTTAATTTATTATAAATCTCTTGGATTAATGTTCCCAAACTAATCTCACCACATGACACCACCATTACTGGTTTGTCTCTGGGGACTGATCAAATAAGGAAAGAGCCCATCTAAACAGCATGAAAAAAATCCCAGCCAGATTCCATTGTGGAGAGGTGAGATATTGACAATATTCAGAATAGAATACTTCTATTTTGACCATCTGTACAATAATGTGCTTAGGAAAAGGATTTTCCATGGCATTATACTAATTTTTGAAATGGAAATCAATATGCAAACAAAGACAGTTCAACAGCAAGCTCAGTAATGCAGACACACACTGAGTAGGCACTGTGTGTCAGCAGCCAGGAAAAGCAGCATAAGAGATCTGATCATGTTTTCCACTGAGGGACTTGAACATTTCAGAAGGTCATGGCCACGTTAAAGGGCTGGAACTTTAATATTCCATGAATTCAGTGGAAGGACCTCCTGATTTCCCTTCCACCCAGTACGATGATTATGAGAACCAGAAAAGCAGAACTTTCTTCTGGAATATAAAGCCTGTTCCATGTGGGACCCTACAATTCTCTCCCTTTTCTCCTCTTCTATAATGGAACCTGGGTTACTGGCACCAGACCACATTGTATTGAACACAAAGGAGCAACATTCATGACCATTCTCTTAGAAAAACTAATATCAATGCACACATTTAGAAACAGAAGCAGATCCTATTCAAGGACTTTAGTCACAATATTCTAACAGGAAGGACAGGTGCAGTGGAAAATGTCCTCATCCTCTATCTTCTGTGCTGCAGTTCGAGTTTGCATAATGACCCTGGCTTATTTGTTCACAGTGTACTAATGAGTTATTAACATAAACATGCATCACTGATAACATATCTCCATCTCTGAAGATTACTACAGTATTATTACTCCAATATCTCACCCTGGTCTTATTACTCAAGCACACCTCCCAGCCTTTACTGTGCTATTATTCCAGTGTACCCCCAACCCTTACTGTAGTGTTACCTCAGTGCACCCCAGCACTTATGCATTATTACTCCAGCACATCACCCAGTCTTCCCGTGTTACTACTATACCCACCCCAGCCCTTACTGTAGTATTACTCCTATACATCATCCAGCCTTGTGTTATTAATCTAGTAGCCACACCCCAGTCCTTACTGTATTACTACTTCAGCTAGAACCCAAACCCTTATTGTGTTATTACTCCAGCATACCACGAGCCTTGCCATATTGTGTGTGCATGTGTGTGTTTGTTGCTGGGATTGAACTAGGCAAGTGCTCTATCACTTGAGTCCTACCCCAGCCCTTACTGCATTATTATTCCGGCATAGCCCCAGCCTTACTCTATTATTACTCTACTACATTCAATCTTCTTTCCTCTCAAAAGCATCACTTGGTTTAAGTAACAATAATGCTGTGGGTTTTTTTAATTAAGTACTATAGTAGGAAAGAACATTTATGAATTGTTTTAGGAGTAATAAAGGAAAAAACATCAACCTATTGGGTGTTCAGTCATTTATGTTTACTTCATATAATGTCTGTGCTGACTTTATCATATTAATTTCCTTTGTCTCCTTCAGATGTCTAGAGCCCTTATAAAAATATTTCAGTCCCAGAAAAAATTGTGTGTTTCATGAATAACTGGTTTGTTCCCATTTGCCACCACAAATCAGGTTTCCCTTTCTCTGGCTCTAAGAATCGCAGAGCCAAACCACAGCCTAGTGCTGTGCACATGGCCTTTCTGTATCTTCACGTGCTTCACTTCCAGCTTTTGATTGGCATATTTACCTCACTTCCTCAGTTATTGCGTTCTGATATTTTTGCATGTATCTCTGTCATATAACTAGGAAGGGCATACATAAAAAGTAGGACTGTCGCCATGGCTCAAGTGGTGGAGCATCTGCCTAGCAAGCATGAAGCCCTGAGTTCAAAATCTAGTAATGCCAAAAAACCCCTGACCATCACCACCAAACAGCAAAAAATCACAGACAGGGGCAAGACTAGAAAGAACCCTGAGATGTCACACTGAAATTGGAAGTGTGAATCCATAATATATACATGCTGTATTAAATATATAGCTTGTAATATATTCTAGTGTATTTATAGCATGTAAATATAATTGCTACATATATTTATAGCATTACATAGGGCTAATATTTATAATATATTATATGTAATGTGTAAATATGTGTGAAATCTATATACATACACAATGTGCTGCGTATGTGTCTACATAATGAAACGTAACCATCTGCTACATGAATATCACCATGTGTGGCTCCAGAGAAACATTTCACAGCTCATTTGTTTGTCCTTGAAACAAGAGAGGGTTGCTTCAGGATACTGTGAAGGCCTGTGGGTTGTACTGCTGCTCACACTAGAAAGGGAGCCTGATTTGGAATGTAGAGTTCAAAGCCAGGGAAGGGCTTCCTAAAAGATAAAACAAGTGATTTAACTTGTTAAGCTGGTTTTAGACAAGATGAATAAAACAGATTCTTCCAATGGGCAGAGATGCCAAGTGTTCATTATCCATTTTCTTTCTTTTCTTCTCATTCCAACAGATGATTCTGAAATGCCCACAAATCCCTGTGATAGGTGTCAGCACGGCTGAGGAGTATTTTACAAAGCTAAACAATTCTTATTACTCTTAGATTTGTATATATGTAAATCAAGACATAAAATGTGTCAAGTGTAATTCTGAGAAAAAAGATACCTTAAGAAGATAAAGCCTGGCCTTTGTGTGGTGGCACACACCTGTAATCCCAGCTACCTGGGCAGTTCAAGGCCAGCCCAGGCAAACTTAGCACAAGACTCTACCTGAAAAGCAAACTAAAAGCAAAAGAATTGGGGGATTGGGTGATAGAGTGCTTGCCTGGCAAAGTGTGAGGTCTTGTGTTTAATCCCCACTACTGTACTGCAAGAAAGAAGGGAGGGGAAGAAGGAAGGAAAGGAAGGAAAGGAAAGGAGGGAGGGAGGGAGGGAGAAAAAAGAGTGAGAGGGAGGAATAAAGAAAGAAAGAAGGGAGGCAGGCACAGTAAATATTGGACAAAGTGCTCCACACACTAAGGCAGGAAGGTTTTTCTTTTTCTTTGGTGGGACTGGGGTTTGCACTGTGGGCTTTGCACTTACAAAGCAGGTGCTCTACTGCTTGAACCAAACCTTCAGTCATTTTACTCTGATTATTTTCAAGAAGGGGGTCTCATGAACTATTTGGCTGGTCTTAAACATGATCCTCCCAGGAGGTATGGGCCACTGGTGCCCAGCATTTTTTTTTTCCAACTGCCATAATTCATAACTGGGAAATTCTATTACAGAAGACAGTTCCAGGGGGAAAGTAGTCACATTTATAAAAATATCTACATTTTAGGTTCTGCACCAAGTACTTAAATATGTTATTTCATTTAATTTTCACAATTGTATGAGATAAGATTAACTTAATTTTACAGATAAGGAAATAATAAAAATAAGAGCAAAATCAATGAGTTGAAAAACAGAAAAACAATAGAAGAAAAGTAATGGAACAAAATGCATGTTCTTAGAAAGAACAACCTCTAATAAGACTGACAAAGAAAAAGAGAAAAATACAGATTCTCCATATCAGGAATTAAATGAGGGTATCACTTCAGACACTGTAGACTCAAAGGATAAAAGAGAATATGACAAATAACTGCACATATCAAATTGGACAAAGAAGAAATGGTCTGACAGCTTGATAAACTCAACTCATTCAATATAAAATAGATAATCTGAAACCCTATTACTATTAGGAAAATTTGAATTTATAATTTAAAAAAATTATTCACCTCCCCCCAAAAACCCAAATTCTCCAAGCACAGAAAGTTTTACCAGAGAATTCTATAAAATGTTTAAAGATGAATTAAGACCAATTCTACATAATGTCTTCTAGGAAATAGAAGAGTTAGGAATACCTCCCAATGCTTTATGAAGTGCTATTATCCTGAAACAAAACAAGATAGAGGCAAGAAATAAAAACTACAAACCCTCATAAATATTGGTGAAGAAAAAAAATTTTGAGACAAGTTCTTGCTATACAGTTCAGACAATCCTAGAACTCATGATTGTCCTGCCTCAGCCTCCCAAGTGCTGGAATTACAAGTGTGGGCCACTATACCTAGCTGATGAAAAAAATCCTTACCAACCCATTTGCAAAGAGAATCCAGCAATGTCAAAAAAAGAATTATATACCATGAAAAGTGGGGGTGCAAGGCAAGTTCAAGATCTGAAAAACTCAATCAATGCAATCCATCATATGAAAAGACTTAAAAAAGAAAAATCATGTGATCACATCAATGAATGCAGAAAAACTAGTTGACAAAATTCAACATTACTCATGATAAAAATTGGAATACAGGGAAATTCCTCAGAAAAATCTCATAAAAACTTGAATATAAGGGGGAGGGGGAAGGGGGGAGAAATGACCCAAACATTGTATGCACATAGGAATAAAATAAAAATTAAAAAAAAAGTGAACAGGCAAAAAAAAAAAAAACTTGAATATAAGGAAAAGTCCTCGACTTGATAAAGAGTATTCAAAACAACATTCATGGCTAAAGACTAAATACTTTCCCACCAGGATGAGGAACAAGGCAAGGCTGTTCACTCATGGCACTTTCACTCATCATTGTGCTAGAATTTCTCACTAGTGCAATAAAGCAAGAAAAAGATATAAAAGGCAGATAGAGCAGAAATGAAGAAATAAACTGTCCCTATTTGTAGATAACATGATTGTTTACATAAAAAAATCACAAGGAATATAAAACAAACAAAAACTTCCTAGAATAAGCAAGTTCAGCAAAGTTGTAAGATACAAGGGAAATATACAAAAATCCATTACATTTCAATATACTAGCAATGAAACATGAATGCCGAAATTAAAAATATAATACCATTTATAATAGTTCAAAAATAAACACTAAAAGAAATGCTTATGTGTGAATCTAACAAAACAGGTACAGGATTTGTACAATGAATATTACAAAATGCTGATGAGAGAAATCAAAGAAGATCTAAATAAATGGAGAAATATACCATGTTCATGGAACTGAAGATTCAGCATAGTAAAAAGATATCAAGTCTCCCAAAATTGACATACAGGGTAACACAATTCCTGTCAAATCTTAGAAGCGTTTTCTTGCAGGCATAGGTGAAATCATATAGAATGCAATTTTGGAAAAGGAAAATAAAGTGAGAAGAGTCAGTCTGACTGTTCTCAAGAATTATCATGGAACTACACAAATCAGAGAGACAGACCCATAGAAAATTGATACATAATAGAAAACTCATAAATAAACCTATACAAATATCTCTACTAACTTTTGCTGGGTGCTAGTGACTCACACCTGTAATCCTAGCTACTCAGAAGACTGAGATCAGGAGGATTGATGTTTGAAGCCAGCTCAGGTAAATAGTTCGTGAGACCCTATCTGGGAAAAAACTCATTACAAAAAAGGGTAGGGGCTGGTGGAGTGGCTCAAGGTGTAGGCCATGAGTTCAAACCCCAGTACTGCAAGAAAAAAAAGTTCTACTAATTTTTGACAAAAGTGCAATAGAACTCAATGTAGGAAGGATCTTTTTCAACAAATGGTGCTACAGCAATTGGATATCCACAGCAAAAACAGTGAACCTCAAACCATCTCACAACCTATACAAAAAATGAATTAAAAAATGGATTAGGCCCTCAAATAAGAAAAACTAACATTTTTAGAAAACAAGGATAGAAGAAAAATGTAAAGATCTAAGGCTAGGGAAAGAGGTGTTGTTTGTTTTGTTTTTTTGTTTTGTTTTTTGGGACTGTGGTTTGAACTCAGGGCTTTGTGCTTGCAAAGCAGGCATTCTACCACTTGAGCCACACCTCCAGTCCATTTTGTTCTGGTTATTTTGGAGATGGGGTCTTGCCAATTATTTCCCCAGGCTGGCCTTGAACCACAGTCCTCCTGATCTCAGTCTCCCAAGTAGCTAGGATTACAGGCGTGAGCCAGTGGTGCTCAGTTTAGGCAAAGAGTTTTAAAATGACATCAAAAGCACAGTCCATAAAAGGAAAAATTGATAAACTGGACTTCATTGCAATGAAAAATGCTGGTTCTGTGAAAGACCGTGTTATGAGGATGAAAAGACAAAGCAGAGACCAGGAGAAAATATTTGTAAACCACATATCCAACAAAGAACTGAGATCCAGAATATACAAGGAACTCAAATAACTCAACAGTTTAAAAAAAGAAGTCATATTATCCAATCAGAAAATGGCAGAAGACATGAACAAACATTTCACTAAAAATGCTGTACAGTTGACAAGAATATGAAAAGATGTTCACCATCATTAGCCACCAGGGAAACACAAACTAAATTACTGTCACTAAAATACCATCACATACCTATCCCAGTGGCTTAAAAAAAAAAACAGTGCCACCACTGAATGCTGGGAGGATGTGGCAAAGCTGGGTCATTCGTATAGTAGTAGTGGGAGTGTAAAGCAGTAGAACCACTCTGGGAACAGTTTGACAGTTCCATACCAAAGAAAACATGCAACTACCCTACACCCAGCAATTGCCTCCAGGACATTTTTCCCACAGAAATTCTTCTGCAAAATGTTCACACAAAAACCTGTACCTGTTTATAAAAGCTTGGTTCATAATAACAAAAACTGGAAACAACCTGGATTTAATAAGTGAACAGTTACAGAAACTGGTGGACCATTAGGTGAAATACTATGAAGAAGAAATAAAAAAAGGAACAACATTTGATACATTTAATAACCTAGGTGCACGTCCAGAGAATTATGCTGCATTAGAAAAGCCAACTCCAAAAGTGTATATATTATATGATTCCATTTATATAACATTTTGGAAACAACACAATTACAGAAAAGAAAAAACAAATTAGTAACAGCTGAAGGTTAAAGAGGGTGGGGGAAGGGAAGTGGGTATGGCTATAAAAGGGTAACATGAGAAATCCTTGTGGTGATGGGTTATGAAAATGTTCTATAACCTCAAGGCCAGGTGTAGGTGGAGATGGGGAGGTTGGAGGTTCTAGGCCAGGCCTGGCAAAAAGTTTGCAAAACTCCATCTACATGAATAAGGCAGGTGTGGTGGCTCCTGCCATCATCTCAGCTATGCAAGGGAGGATTGAGGCAGGCCAGGGGCAAAAAATGTGAGACCCTATCCAAAAACTAACTTAAGCCAAAAAGGGCTGGTGGAGTGGCTCAAGTGGTAGAGCACATGCTTAGCAAGCAGGAGGCCCTGAATCCTAACTCCAATGCCAAGGTCCTGTTTTCAATATTGTATACTACTGCTTTGCAAAATGCTACCTCTTCGGGGAGCTGGGAAAGGGTACTGCAGGTCTATCTGTTTCACTTGTTACAACTGCCTGTGAATCTACAATTATTTCAAAATTTAAAAAAACTTTTGAAATATATTTAAATAAATTTGGAAACATCTGAAATGCATTTTGAACTTTATATTGACTTTAGTTTACATGTCGAAGAAAATCTATTTAAAATTATACACTTGGAAAAACATTCTTTTAAACTTCAAAAAGAATTACAAATTACAAAAAGATTGAAATAAGAAAATACTAAAGTAAAACTCAGGTGAAAAGGCTAAGATGAACAAAGATTCACTACACAGAATTTACCCACTATTGGCAAAAGCAATGAAAATGAGCAAGGAGATCACATTCATCACATTGACAACCTACTAGATCAGCTGAAATCCCTGACGCTTGATTTTTTTTGGACAGTATTGGGGTTTGAACTCAGGGCCTCATGCTTGCTAGGCTGACGCTCTACCACTTGAGCCACTCCACCAGCCCATCTTTTTGGGTTTTTTTTTTTGTTTGTTTTAAATCTCAACAGACTTTATGGTTTTCTCTGAGTGCCCTGGTCAGGCTTTGGCAGGGCTTTTCTAGGTTCCCCTGTCCTTCTTGTCTTTGGCAGCCTTTTCTCTTCAGCTTTTGCACCCACCGCTTAGATGTCCCCAATGCACAGAGCCTTTTTGGTCAGGAAGCAGACTTTTTTGGTAGTATTGAGTATTAAATCCCCAGCTCTCTGTGTGTCTTCTCAAAGACATCAGAGCTGGTCATAGGGATTTTTTTTTTTTTTTTTGTGGCAGTACTGGGGCTTGAACTCAAGGCTTTACACTTGCTAGGCAGGTGTTCTACCACTTGAGCCATACCACCAGCCCTTCTTCCAGCCGATGCTCATCAGAGGATAGTGCTTACAGGCTGTGTCCCTCCGATGTGTCTGCATGTGCTCGTCACAATCAAGGATCTTGATGGTCAAGGCAACAGTTTGAGCCTCTGGGGATCTGGTGTCCTCAGGGTCTGCCCTGACCTTGTTCATCAATCGTTCTAGCTTGACTTTTAGCTTCTCTTTTCGGCTGGCCATTACCAAAGACAAAGGTCTCTTCACAACATCATCAGTGTTGACAATTCCAGGGACATCCTGGTAGTCTTTGAACAACAAGGTAGGGGCAGGTCATTGCCTTGGTTGGTCTGGATTGACTTTTGGGTGGCGTATCCATGGGCAGTGAACTCAGCATCCTTCATGCAGTCCTAAGCATGGTGACACTTGACCCCTACTGGCCCGAGCCACACCTACTCCCAGCCCATCTTTTAGTAGAATGTTTAACTATTGACTGAACATGAGGAATCGACAGTGGTGGCCCAGCACAGTTAGTGTCAGGACTGTGTCCACCTCCTGCAGCGCCTCTCATTCCATGTTCTGAAGAGTCCTAGAAGGTGACTATAATCATCTTGGTCCACACCTATGTGTTCTACGGAGAAACGCAAATCGGTCTGACAGAGTATCATTACATGCCGAATTGTTTAGGAATACAACTGACATGAAACTAACCCGTATCTTCAAAGCAAGACAGTATTTTGTTTTGTTCAAAAGTTTGCCCTGAGCGGCTGGTGTTGAGACAGTCCCTGATGTCAACGCTGCCCTGGTATTTGAACCCAGCACAGCCCCCTGAGAGAGTTCATCTACAGTTTCTCCAACAGCCTCCTCCACTCCTGCATGTGCCTCTAGCTGCCTCTGGCAGAGTAGAGCTCTAGGTCTCCACTGAAACGGGCTACTTTGTTAGAAACGGGTTTCCTGCTCTTTCTCACCTTGTGACTGGCAAGACATCATGTTGATCTCTTTAGTCATGCATACGGACTGATGAGTTCCATTTTAGGATATTAGAGGATGCTTCTTTACAAAATAATCAGCATGAAAAAGGAACTGGGCCACAGGCCAGACCTCTGGGAGGAGCTCATGGACAGCACTTCACTGGAAGGCCATGCACGGAAGTAATCAGGGCCAGCTGATACAACCACCGCACAGGCCATGGCAGCGAATACCAAGGGCAGGCACACAGCAGGGGGGAATAAGGCCACCTTCAGCCAGTCACCAAGGCAACAAGGCCAGCCATAAAAGAAAGAAAGAAAGAGAGAGAGAGAGAGAGAGAGAGAGAGAGAGAAAGAGAGAAAAAGAAAGAAAGAAAGAAAGAAAGAGTCAAGACCACACTCCAGTTTTTGTTGCCTGACTCACGCTCACCTGGCTACTGTGAAGCACTTTTCTCTCCTTGAGCATGAAAGATCTGACATGCTACCACATACACTCCAGGAGAATCCCTCCCAGTTTCCAATTCTGGACACACACAGCATCTCTCCAGGAAGAGAGATATCACAGAGAAACCACTATATAAAAGGAAGCCTGGAGTCTTTACTCCCACTTCCTGCATGGGGAACAGGAAATGTTTCTTTCTTTTCCTCCTACTTCTCTCTACCTTATCCTGTTACACTAACATAAATCCTTGCTAAAATTTAAAAAAAAAAAAGGGGTGGGGGAGCCCATCTCAGGACTCCAAGGAAATACAAACTTATAAAACAAAGTTACTGGGAGAAGCCAGAAGTTTTAGAAAATCCCTAATTTGCATTCTCATTGAAATCCAAGATTTTTGTAGCTATGAGAGTAGGGCAAGAAGTCATGAAGAAGAAATAATTTGAAGTCAGAGAAATTAGACAAATGATAAAAACCATGAGTTTTTGTAAAGAAACCAAAGCATACTAGATGACAAACTTTAAAAAAAAATAAGTGATTAAAAGAATCAAAGAAAATATGACACAGAAGTAGGCCCAGGGGACCAAATGTGCACATATTTTAATTTCTTGAAGGCGACTCCAGGGTAAAAAGAGAAGCAGTAATCAAAGTAGCAAGAGAATGACAAGAAGGCACTTAATAAAATCCATCACTCAGTCCTAGTAACGAGCTAAGGAAAATAGGAAGAGGAAAACCATTATCACAAGCTGATTTCCTGCATCACAGTTAATAGCAAAACCCCAACAACACACAAGGTAAGGTAAGAATAAGTCAAGGACATCACTAACATATAACACAACTTGGGTCACATATATAGAGCATCAGAGATCAGAAATAACAGGAACTACTGGAATGGAGATGACAGAAGGCTAACTGTGCACTTGGAGAACATGTGAGAAGCAACTGAAAGCTGATAATGCTAAGAAAGGGGTGGTAAGGCAGTAAGGCAGCCACAAATTAAGCATCTAAAAATTGCCGAGTCAAAATACACAATGAAGCCAGGCATGGTGGGTGCACCTGTAGTCCCAGCTACTCAGGAGACTTAAGCCCAGGAGTTCAAGGCCAGTCTGGGCAATATATGCAGATCCGGTCTAAAAACAAACAAATAAAATACCAAGAGTACTCACTTGACAGCACTAACACTAAAGTTGGAACCACGCAGAGATTAGTGTGGTCTTTGCTTGTGTAAGGATGACATGCAAATTCCTTCCACATTAAAAAAAAAAAAACCACCAGAATAAAAACCACAGGAATAGAAGCATAAAACGAAGCACATATGAGGGGGAGTAGAAAGAGAGTGGGGAGAAGGAAGAGGAGGAGGAAGAAGATAAAAGAAGAAATAATAAGCAAAATGTAGGGGCAGACAAAAAAAGAAGAGAGGACTTGCAGGATAGGAGAGACAGCTATGCCTCTGGATGGAGACTCGGCAAAGAAGTCAGTTTTCTTAGGAGAGATGCAAGAAGAGCTCCCACCTCTCTGCATCATAGACTCCCAGGGAGGACCCAGAGAGATGCCATCCCCAAGCACCCAATCTGTGCCTCTGTGCAAAACCAGAGGAAAACTGTGTCTCAGCTCCTAAGCTCTGCTGACACCACATCCCACTGGAAATGCAGGGCCATGAACACGGGACCTGAACACTGCACTAAGTTCCTCGTGTGCTTATAGCTGGGTTTACCCTGGACACAACCAGGAGTTAAAACCCATTCCTGGTCCTTCTGTGGATGAATGGATTAACAAAGTATGGTCTAGTCACAGCTACCAACTGTATTCCACCTTAAAGAGGAAGGAAATTCTGACACATGCTACTGCCTGGGTGGACCTTAAGAACACTATGCTAATGAAATGAGCCAGGCACAAAAGGATCTAGAGTGTATGATCTCACTTCTATGCAAAATCTAAAAATGTCAAATAGAGACAGAAGGAAGAATGGTGCGTGCCAAGGACTATGGGGCAGAGGAAGTGGGAGTAGCCACTCAATGGGTTCAGAATTTCAGTCAAGCAAGATAAGCCAGCTCTCAACAGCTGCTGTACAACAGTGCCTATGGTCAACAGGACTACATTTACATTTAAACATTTGTTGAAGGAGAGATGTCAAGTGCTCTTATCACAACTTGAAAATCAATTAAATATAGAAAAAAATAAAGGGAAAATGAAAATACTAAATTTGGGGGGGTTTAAATTTAATGCTTTGTGCTTGCTAGGTAGGTGTTCTACCACTTGAGCCATACCCCCAGCCCTTTTTTTGCTTTTGTTATTTTTCAGATTAGAGCTCATACTTTTTGTCTTGGGCTGGCCTTGGACTGCACCCCTCCTGCCAATGCTTCCCCAGTAGTTGGGATTACAAACACGGGACCACAATGCCTGGCTGTTTGTTGAGATGGGGTCTTAATAACTTTTTGCCCAGGCTGGCCTCAATCCATTATCCTCCTGATCTCCCAAGTAGCCGGGCATACATATGTATACCACCATGCCTGGCTGAAATGTTAGTTTTTATCAAAAAATATGTTCATCAATAAGTGGTCCCTCTAAAATTATAAAAACAACAACAAATTCGTTCCTGGTACTCTGTGATTTTGCTCCAAATGAACCCAGACTCCCTCATCCACCCCATGCCCTCCCTTGATTCTCAACACCTCCTCAGGGGTGGTTAGAGCTCAGTGTCCCTATGCTGAGCACATCTCTGAATGCCCCTCACTCCCGCACCTGTGTGACTTCCACCACTGCCTTCTCTGCCCACTGGTTCCTCTCTCTTATCACAGTTCCTGAAGATACAAGCACAAAGTGGCCCAGGTGACCCTCCAGCTTCCACTCTCTTCCCCTCCTCTCTGCGAAGTGGACACCTCCATCTCTGAGGCTCCTGCCAGGACCTGGCTCCTCTTCCCCTCCATGTGGTTGTCCTCTATTGATCCCACCCAACCTCTCAACTCCCTGATATTCTTGGCTGATGGTGGCATCTGAGGGACTGTCACTCTCAAGACCTCCGGCATCATTTTCCTCCACGCCCATCCTAGCAAGCCACCCAGCCACCCCCTGGTTTCTCTCACCTCTCTTCCCTAATCTGCAAGTCCTGAGTGGATGGGGACAGTCAGCTTAACCTCTTTCTGCCTCTTCCTGACCTATAAAATGGAATGGTGGGGGAGGGGACTGCCTGGGTGGGGAATTCAGGAGGAAGAGCTGGGGGAGAGAGGATACTTCTAGGTGAAGAGGAAAGAATTATGCTGCATATACCCAGCGTAATAAAACCCACTAAATGCTGTTTGAAAAAGGGAGAGTGGGACTATAACAAAGAAGGTGTACTTGTTCAAGGTATACTACGCATGTATGGGGTTATCACAATGAACTCCCCTTGTATTATTAGTGGATGGAAAATCAAATTTTTTTAATGGGAGAAAAGTATATGAAAAATCTTGTTCTCTGAGGCCAAGAAAGCTCGAAAGTTTTTTTAAAAAATGGAATGTTAATAGTGATACTGTGTCACAGGGCTGCAGTAACAACCAAAGGAGGAGATCTTCACAGGTACTTAGATCAGTGGCTAGCACACAGTGGGCAGTGTCAGCCATTGGAATTGGTAAAGCTAGATCAGGTGAAGAGGGTGGGGAAGAAAAAGAGGGGTCTCTACCTTCAGCAAACAGTACAGCAGAAGAGAGTGCTGGAGTCAGACCCTAAATTTGAATTTGGGCACTTACCTGACTTTCCTGAGCCTGTTTCTTCACTCAGAAGAGGATGATGAGAACATTTACCTGCTTGGTCAGAGGAGTCCGCAGGAGCCCCAGTCATTCTCTTCCCCTCTGACAGGCATCATAGGTTGAAATGTAAGACACTGCCAGGGACTAATGCAAGTAACCGGAGGATGGGTGGGCAGGTGTCCCCCAGGGCATGAATACTTCCTTGGAAGGGAACCTGTTTTGACTTTGGAGTCATGACTGCTTTGTCTCATTAATAGCACTCTGAGATGCTTCAGATAGAGAGAGCATCAAAGCCAAGTGTGGCCAAAGTAAAACTGGCACTCAACACTTGCCTCTATTTCTTAGCTTGTAGAAAGCACTGACACCAGTATAAAATAGTGACATTCTTTTCTCTCCTGCATGTGTTATATATAGAATCATCTAAACGAGTACTTCTGCGTCTCCCCAGTTTTCAAAATGGTCACTGTGTAGCCATAGGAACCTCCTCCTGGCCACTGCCTTCCCAGAGACCTATGTGTGCTTCTTATCCCTTGGGAGCCATCACACCTCATCTTACCAGCCCTGCTGCTGTTGTGAGCAAAAACCTGACCCTATATCCACCTTAAAGTCCACCAGGAGGATTCGGCAAGTCTACTTTGAGTAAATACTCCAAAGAAGTGAAAGTTGTGCTTCAAAGAGCTACATGGACACTCAGCACTATTCACAATAGCCAAGAGGTGGAAACAGCGGACCGCCCATGGGTGGGTGAATCGGTAAAGCAAATGTGGTAAGTACATACAACAGAATATTACCTGGCCTGGAAAGGGGAGGAAGTCCTGCCAACAATGTGGAGAACCTCAAATGCCAGTCACAGAAGGATAGACACTGTGTGGTTCCAGTCCTGCAAGGTCCCTAGGGTAGTCAAGTCCACAGAGGCAGAAAGCAGAATGCGGGTTGCCAGGGCTGGGGCTGGAGCCTGGGGTTTCAGTTTTGCAAGATGACAAAGTTCTGGAGATGGTTGGTAGTGATGGCTGCACAACAGCACGGATACACTTCATGTCACTGAACTGTACACTTAAAAATGGGTAAGAGGGCAAATTTCACGTTGTGTATTTTACAATTAGCAAAAGAAAAAACTTATCAGGAGAGTTAGAGATGGTTGGCTCTAGTCTTCAGAATATGTCTACAACCTGACTACTGTTCCTCAACTCTACAGTTACCAATCCAGCCCAAGGCACCGTCATTTCTCTCCCAGATTGGAACACCGGCCTCTAATCTGATCTCCTCACTCCATCTGTCTACTCTCAGCAAGAAGCCAGAGTTCCATTCTGAATGGCATCATTAGCCATGCCAAGGCCTAAAGAACTTAGCAGCTGCCTTCCTCTCCCTCGGCTGCCTCTCACTGCCCCTACGTGTGCTGCACTTGGCTGGGCACGGTTTTGCTCCAGTGGCCATCTCAGCTGGAGTGCCCTTTCCATTTGGTCAACCTTTATGCCTTGTCCATGTCTTGCTCAGGTGGCTCCATGAAGGCAAGGGTCCAGACAACTGATGTATACCTTTTGCCCAGAACAGTACTGAACACACAGTAGACAAGAATTAAGGAACAAAGTGTTCTTTTTTTGTGTGTGTGTGGTATTGGGTTTGAATTTGGGTTGCACTTGTTAGGTGGGTGCTCTACTGTTTGAACCACTCGCCCAATGTAGTTATTTTGCTCTGATTATTTTGGAGGTAGGGTCTTGTTTTTTGCCATCCTATAGCAGCTTCGGGATGAGATGTGGGCCACGACAGTTTGATTTATCTGGTGAGATGGGGTCTTGTGAATTATTTGCCTAGGCTGGCCTTGAATCATGATCCTCATTGATCTCAGACTCCTTAGTAGCTAGAATTACAGATGTAAACTTCAGGCTAGGAGAGGTTCTTTCTGAAGTCAGGTAATTATGAGGTAATTAAACCATTCCTCAGAGGCAGGGTAGAAGAACATGTCCATGTTTTTGACAATGCTGCCACCTAGTGGTTGCGTTCCTTTACAGCCTTCTGGGGCTTTCCCAGGCATCTTGTCTGACGCTGAGATAAGCAGTTTATGGGGCTGGCAGGGCCAGGGCAGGGAACTACTACCTCTACATAAGGTAACCCCACTTCTCTAAAGCCTACATCTATTGGGTAAGATGAGATATACACACAGGGCCCAGCAGGGAGAAAGGAAGAATAAGAACTGGCTGTAGTTCAGATATCACAGTTAGGTTAATGAAAGAAAATCTGAGAGTGTGTGGATGTTTGGTATGGACACCTGTGTGAGTACAGGAGATACAAAGCCACGGTATGTGACCTCTCTGCAGCAAGTCTGATAAAGCAGCAGCAGCTTCTTCTTCTTCTTCTTCTTCTTCTGTTGTGGTACTGGAGTTTGAAATCAGGGCATTCACCTTAAGCCACCCCACCAGCTCTTTTTTGTGAAGGGTTTTTTTTTTTTTCAAGATAGGGTCTCATGAACTATTTGCCCTGGCTGGCTTCAAACCTTGATCCTTCTGATCTCTGCCTTCCCGAGTGGCTAGGATTACAGGTGTCGGCCACCGGGGAACCCAGCAATGTTCTTCTTAAGGCTGCCCTGGGAATGAAATGCATTAAAACAGGCCAGAGAGGCTGACAGGGCAGCAGGTGGCAGGGCTCCACACAGCAGCAGCTGCCCTTCCTGACTGCTGCTGCTGCTTCAGGATTCCATCTTGTTGCAAACTCTGGCAGAGCCCCGGGGTCGGCTCAAGGCTGGGGCAATGGACACTGGAAATAGTCTTGAGACATATGAAGGAAAGACTTCCACAAAGTTCACACCACCATGATCTAGCAGTGCTGGTCCCTCCTGCACTAGTGGGTGAGCTAGTTTTATGCAGAAATGTGAGGTGACAGTGCATTATTATTACCAGAAGATGGAATATTTTGGGGGATTCGAGGGATTGTCCCTAAGGACAGATCCCAGGGACAGATTCCCAGGAGAGGATATGATATAAACTGATTATAGGTTTAAATATTGTGAGTTTAAAATCCTAGTACTGTATTGTACTTTCATGCTGAAATCCTTTCCAAAATTAGTACAGGTGAACCAAAAAATGTGGATATTGGAGGAGAGGGATATGCCAAACTCTCTGGTCTGATTACACATTACACACAAGAACTGTACCACTCTGTACCCCATAAGTATGTATGGTCATTAAGAATAAAGAATACATTCAGAGAAAAGTTAATACACTTGAAAGAAAATACAGGTAATACCATATATGCATTAGAGAAAATAGTCAAAAGTCCAAAAAATAAGACTTGAGGGCCAAAGACTTCTGCCCACTGCCCCCTCCCCACCGTGTCTACATATCACTTGTAATTACACCTTTCCTTTTAAAGGAAATTAACTACACATCACCAGCATTTCCCTGAGTTCCACTGACCTGACTCTTTTCTTCACAGCTGGACCTGTGCAGAATTGCTGTAAGTCCTACGAGTGACTGTCTGATAGTTAGGCCCTGTCCAACACACACAGCCATTTCTATCTTTGTCTTGACTGTATTAAGACTTGAAAACATGCCCTTCTGACTAATGCCAGCATTTTCATTTTCCTATTTTTCATGCACGTTGCTATAGTTTGGATCTCGAATGTCCCCCAAAGGCCCATGTGCCACAGACTTGGTCCCTGGGTGGCACTTACAAGAGGTAGAGCCTGGTAGGAAGTCTATAGAAGGAGGTTATGAGACCCAGTTCCTTCTCACTCTCTTTTGCTTCCTGGTCATGACATGACCAGGAAGTCTTGTATTTTTGCTGTTATTTTGCAGTACTGGGGTTTGAACTCAGGGCCTACACCTTGAGCCACTCCACCAGCCCTTTTCTGTGATGGGTTTTTTCAGGATAGGGTCTCATGAACTATTTTGTCTGGTCTGGCTTCAAACCATGATCCTCCTGATCTCTGCCACCTGTGTAACTAGGACTACAGGCGTGAGCCACCAGCACCTGGCTGAGATGAGCAGTCTTGCTGCAACATGTGTTCCCACTGATGGGCTGCCTTGCCACAGGCCCAAAGCAATGTGACTGACTGAGCTTGGAATGGAAACTCCTTATCTATGAGCCAAAACAAATCTTTAGGCTGGGGATGTAGCTCGGAGTAGAGTACTTGTCTAAGCATTTGCAAGGCTCTGGATTCAACCTCCAGTACCACACACACACACACCCCTTTCTTCTTTTTAAGTTGATTATCTTACTGTAACTATTTTGTTATAGTGATGGAAAGCCTACTAACACACAGTAGACAAAACGTAATCAAATATTCAAATGACTATTGTACAATGGCAAAGATGGCCTTCCCTACATGAGAGAAGCATTGCTTCTAACAGTGGGTCCTAACAAATTGGAATTTGCCATGAAGGAGGCACTTTGGGGCTGTCATGACAGTGTATAATGTGCCACCTTCCCAGATATAACACAAAATTGTTGAGGACTATCTGTATTTGAAAATAAAAGCCCCAGTGAAGCACCAGTGGTTCATGCCTGTAATCTAGCTACTCAGGAGGCAGAGATCAGGAGGATCATGGTTTGAAATAAGCTTGGGAAAATTGTTTCCTAGACTCTTCTTGAAAATATCCAACACAAATAAACAGGGCCGGTGGAGTGGCTCAGGTGGTAGAGTGCCTGCCTAGAAAGTATGAAGCCCTGAGTTCAAACCCCCACTCCAGCAGAAAGAAAAAAAGAAGAAAAAGAAAAGCTCTAGCGCTGGGGAGGTAGCTCAGCAGTAGAGGGCTTGCCTAGCATGCGTGAAGCCCTGGGTTCAATCCCCGCCACTGCAAAAATAAATAAATAACAAAAGCTCTAGAGACGAAAAGTAATTTCTAATTCAACTCTACTAAGTCAAAGAATATAATTTCATTAGACCAAGCACACTGACAAAATGAACGTGAGTAGCTAGAAGAATTTTCTATCACTTTTTATACTGTGCAGTACCCACGTACACTGTCCCAGGGACATCATTGCACAGTGAATTTCAGGTTACTGCCTTCATTTGATAAGGAAGACAGTGCCTCATGGGGTGTGGGAACCACTTGGCAGAATTAAGCCAAGGTGTCCTGCTAGAATCCTCAACTAAGAAGCACGAGCCTTGAGCAAACAATCAAATTATTTACCAACAAATGGTTGAGAAACACACAAAAGGCAAAAAGAAGAGGAAGGATTTGGTGAAAGAAAAAAAGTTTGAGTAAGATTTATTATATTTACTTCATTTAAAATTTTTTGTAAGAATCTATATGTATATTTAAAAAAATTTCAAACTGGCTGGGCACCAGTGGCTCATGCCTGTAATCCTAGCTACTCAGGAGGCAGAGATCAAGAGGATCGTGGTCACAGAAAATTAATATGAGTCAACTCCCTGTATAGCTATCCTTATCTCAACCAGCAAAAAACCTTGTTCCTTCCTATTATGGCTTTTACTCTCTCTTCAACAAAATTAGAAATAAGGGCAAAATAGTTTCTGCTGGGTATTGAGGGGGGGGGAGAGGGAGGGGGCGGAGTGGGTGGTAAGGGAGGGGTGGAGGCAGGGGGGAGAAATGACCCAAGCCTTGTATGCACATATGAATAATAAAATAAAAAATAAAAAAAAGAAAAATACCCAGAAAAAAAAAAAAAGAGGATCGTGGTTTGAAGCCAGTCTGAGCAAATAGTTTAGAGAGACCCTATCTCGAAAAACCCTTCACAAAAATAGGGCTGGTGGAGTGGCTCAAGGTGAAGGCCCTGAGTTCAAACCTCAGTATTGCAAAAAAAAAAAAAAAAAAAAAAATTCAAACAGTATTGGAAAGTCTGAAGTAAAAAAAATCTTCCCTCACATCTTCAATTCTGGTAACTCTCCTCAAAGATGGCCATTCTCACATTTGTCCAGAAACAAAATTTATGATTCCACTGATTAACATATACCTTTTTAAAAAACTACTTAAGCTATGCCCCTCCTCCCCAGCCCTTTTTGCTGAGCTTATTTTTCAGATAGGGTCTCACTTTTGCCAACAGCCAGCCTGGGACGATGATCTTCCTATCCCCCCTTCCACAAAGTTGGGATTATAGGCATGTGCCATCACAACCCAGCTTGTCTTTGAAGATAGGGTTTTGCTCACTTTTTTTGCCCAGATTGGCTTGAACCACAATCTCCACCTTCTGAGTAGCTGGGATTGCAGTTATGCGGTTATTAATTAATATTTCTTTAACTAGAGGTTAGCAACTTCCTGTGGCTATTGTATTTCTTTTTATGTTGACTACATATTTTTCTATTGTATTCTTTTTCTTTTTATGGATCTGCACAAATTCCCATATATATTAAGCCCTTTGTTACATAAATTGCAAATCATTTCCTCTTTTTATAAAGTAGTTTTTTATACTTATGTAATTACATTTTTCATCTTTTCCTTTATGACTTTTGTGTGTCAAAGACTACAAACTAATTCTCTGATGCTTTCTCTTTCTACTTTTATTGTTTCATTTTTTATTATTTAAATCTTTACTCCATTTAGAATGTATTTTGATGAGACGAATGAGATAGGGATCCAGATTTACTTTTTCCTAAAGCTTTAACTAGGTATTTGTTTTTGCTTAATTTCATTTTTACAATTATTGGGGCCCATCAGACTGAGAGCTTTCCACATGCTAAGCATGTGTTCTTCCACTGAGCTACATCCCAGCCCCTCAGTCATTGTGTTTGAGGAATTCTCCATCTTGGTAAATAAAATACCACTTTTATCTGTACCAAATCCATCTGTGAATCCTGGCTTTCTCTGCTGTTCCACTGAGCTGCCTATTTCTTCTCCAGTTCCAAAATGCTTTTGGTTAGACTTTTGATCGCTGTTTTTTAGATTTTCCTGGGTATTGTAGGGTATTTATTCTTCTAGATCAGGGTTTCTGAACAGCGGTGCTGTTGACAGTTGAGCAGGGCAATTGTTGAGGACTGTCTTGTGCATCGTAAGAAGTTTAGCAACAGCTCTGCCCTCTATCCACTAGATGTCAGCATCACCTCCCAGCCACCACAACCAAAAATGCCAAGTGCTTACTGGTGGGGGGTGGGTAGCAAATTGAATACCATTGTTTATCCATGTTTCCACCCCAATTTCCCACTGATATTTTAATTAGGAAGAAAATGAATTGATAGAGTAATTTAGAAATCCTTATTACATTTACTATACTATTAAATTTAATTTTTATTATATTTAATCTTCCTATCCAAAAACACGTATATCCTCCCACTACTTTTAAGGACATAGACTTCTTTCCCAAAAGTGTTTTTTTTTTTTTTT
Source organism: Castor canadensis (assembly GCF_047511655.1). Taxonomy (NCBI): domain Eukaryota; kingdom Metazoa; phylum Chordata; class Mammalia; order Rodentia; family Castoridae; genus Castor; species Castor canadensis. The sequence goes on along the minus strand of NC_133396.1, from coordinate 51,904,141 downwards.
TTTTAAATATTAGACTGTATCTTACACAACAAAGTTTACTCCTAGGTATTTTATCTTTTCCATTTCTTCATAAATGGGATTATTTCTTAATTATTGTCTTTTCTAACTAGTCACTTATAAGAAAACTATTTTCTTATTTTTTGAAATGGGGTCTCTGTGTTGCCTGGCTGGCCTCTAACTCATGGGTTCAATTGATTATCTTACCTTAGCTTCTGAGTAGCTGGGACTATAGGTATGTATCACGGTACCTGGTAAGAGACATACTTCTTTGGTAGAAGTTCCATACATCTACAGCCTACCAAGGGTTTGCTTTAAATCAGAACAATTGCTAGCTGTGACAAATACATTTCCATTATCTAGCAAGGTGACTATGTGGTTCTGTCCCACTTTGACCTATTAATGGTGTGTGGCAGATTACGTTCACATTCCTAGTATTCATTCATTCTTGGATGGTATAAATCCACTTTGTTATGTTGTACACACTGTCATTACTTTCTTATTGGATTCTATTTGCTAACATTTTTATCTCTTCTCTTTTTTTTTTGCTGGGACTGGGGTTTGAACTCAGGGCTTCTCACTTGCAAAGCAGGTGCTCCACCACTTGAGTCAAATTTCCGGTCCATTTTGCTCAGGTTATTTTGGAGTTGGGGTCTTGAGAACTGTTTGTCTGGGCTGGCCTCAAACCTCAACATTACCAATCTCAGCCTCCCAAGTAGCTAGGATTACAGGTGTGAGCCCCTGGCACCTGGCATTGCTCTCACATTTTTATGACCATATTTGTCAGTGAAAATGGTTTATTATTAATCTTAAGTGGTGCTAGGTTAACTTTTAGAATTGGTGTTAGGCTAGCTTAATAAAAATAATACACTTTCATTTGTAGTATTTTAAAACCCAAATGTGTTTTGTGTGTGTGTGTGTGTGTGTGTGTGTAGTATGAAATCAGTCTTTAAAACTGAGCTGGGGACATGGCTTAAGTGGAAGATCAAGGCCTGAGCTCAAACTCCAGCGTAGCATACACACACACACATACACACACACATATACACACATATACACATAGACATGCACACACATACACACATAGACATGCACACACACGCATACACACACATACACACACAAACACACATATACACACATTCACACATACACATACACACATACACATATATACACATACACATACATACACAAACATACACATACACAAAGGCATTAAGAAAAAAACAGTACAACTATTATATAGAAACACCAGGCCATTCCTCTTACATCCAAAAGCCACATACAGTCTTCACAGACTCAGCTTTTTGAAAACTGAATAACTTAAATATACCTTTGGAAATGCAGCCTGGAATATGATGCTTTATGAGAAGAATGAAAAAATGATAAGTAAACTACCCTTGACCCCATTATAAGCTAACAATAACACATTCCAGTTATTTTGTCATCTGAGACAATTTAACAATGATAGAGAGCTGCATTGTGGGTGAGACCAGGAAAACTGTTTTCTTGTCACTATGGGCAAACACATTACATGCTCAGATGGTCCTAAAACTCACACCATCTTGCCTGGATCCCAAAAGGATTACAGATGCACAAGATAATAAGGGGACTACCAGGGGACAGGGTAAACCACAGCACTGGCTCCCTTCTGCACTTCTGCTGTTCATGTGTCTCCCCACTGATGTCAACTCCTGTGGGCAAGGACACTGTCCTTCTGGAACAGGTCCTGGCACAGTAAGTGCTCAGTGAGTGTCTGAGGAGGGAGGAATGACTGATCCACAGGTGCTTTTTCTAGGGTCAGGGTGAATGGCCTGGATCCCTCCTACCTGTATTGCTCCTCAGGCGGCTCTCTGCCAGCTCAGAGATGGCTCCAGATGTCGCTGTCTTTTTCAGCCGCACCACTCCTGATGAGGTGGTGCTGCCAGGCTTGTTCAGCATGTCCTCACTACTGGCTCTCTTGAGCTGCGAGAGAGGTTGGAGAGAAAGAGAGAGGATCAGGAGTCAGTCTTCAGAAAGGACAGCTGGACACCAACAGTGTGACTGAGGGAACTACATGCTTTAGATAGAATAACAGCATTCTAGTAACACGACTCTGTGGAGTGGAAAAATACAAGGCTAGACAAACTATTTCTCGCTCGTGGGTCACAGTAGGATCGAATGTAACCGTTCCAAGGAACAGAGTAAGACTATGGTGCATAATACCCACCTTGTCACACTTCAGATACTGTTGTCTCCCCTATGTGCAATGGACACATTCCAAGACCCCTCAGTGGGCCCGAGACCTCAAACAGTACTGAACCCTATGTATTCTGTTTCATTCCTACTGCAAATCTTGGCAACATCAGCATACAAGTTTTTCTTTACTTATGAAGTCAAGATCTTTCACCTCTTCACCTGTCATTTTCAAGCTGCTAGCATCACTATTCTTGAACTTTGGGGCCAAGCACTCGAGCCCAAGCACTGATAACCACAGCAGCTAATCTGATAACTGAGACAGCTACCAAGTAACTAATGGGTGGGTAGCACATACCGTGTGGATACAGTGGAGACTGGAATATGGCACAAAATTTCATCCACTGCTTAGAACGGTATGCAATTTACAAAGTGACGATTTCTGGAATTTTCCATTTAATATTTTTTGGACTATGGCTAACTGTAGAAAGCAAAACTGTAGATAAGGGGTACTATAGCAACAAGTGAACAAATCTGCTTTTCTGGTATAAAAAATAATGGGAGCTGATGGTAAAAAGAAAGAAGTGTAAGAATAAGCACAAAACACAGGACAGGGCACTGCATAAAAAATACAAGGGTAGCACAATATTGCTTATAACATGCATCAGAGGAAACACAAACAATCTAAGTATCTACCATGTGTTCAATACTGAGCACTCTGCATATTATCTCATACAGGAAATGTGTTCAAGCTGGGTGCAGTGGTTCGTGCTTGTAATCCTAACTACTTGAGAGACAGAGATCAGGAGGATCAAGGTTCTGGGCCAGCCTGGGCACAAAATTCACAAGATTCCTTCTCAACCCATAAGTTCGGCATGGTGGCACGTGCCTGTTATCTCAGTTACTCGGGAAGTATAAATGGGAGAGGAGGATCACAGCTTGGGTTGGCCTCAGCATAAATGTGATACCTTATTCAAAAAATACCTAAAGCAAAAAAGGACTTGGGGTGTAGCTCAAGTAGTCAAGTGCCTGCCTCACAAGTACAAGGTCCTGAGTTCAAACCCCAATGCCACCAAAAAAAAAAAAAGTTCAAAGGGAAGAGAGAAACTTTCTTGGAGACTGGAAAACACTGCCAATAGATGATAAGGAGAAAGCAGAACCTCTCCATTCCTTTTTTTGCTTTCTTTCCTATCACAAAAGGGGGACAGAGGTCTGAGCAGGGGAACCCTAAATGAGCTCACACTTCTGGCTCAGGTGATTACGTTCAACGTAAATGAGCAAAAGTGCAGATCAAGTCTCTCAACAACTGCTCAGTCTCCTGCAAAGAATACCGCTGAAGAGGAACAGGACCAGAAGACTAGAGGCGGGCAGATGTCCAGAGTCATCTTGCTGCACCTGACACCGGGAACAGTGTGGAAAGGATCACCGGGACACAGAGCAGGAAGCCCCTGTCTGCCACACTGGCCAAGGGCCTAAGGGTCCCACTCCATCCTGCTCCCCTAGTTTTGGGGATGTTTACTGGAGTTTAGAAGTTTATATGTAGGAATTAAAGACATCCACAGATCTAAAAAAAAAAGTTTAAATGTTTGCACAATATAAAAAAGTTCTCCACCACCATTGCATCATTTAAATTTCAAGGCATGGCTACACATTCCTGAATGGCTTGAAAGAGAAAAAATACCAAATGTGTGTGAGCTCTGTAGGTACTGCCATATCCTGCTGGTGGGAAGGTAAACTGGTATAACTCTTGTGGGACAGGTGAGTGACACTCCACCCATTCTGTAGAGTCCCCGCTCTGTGTCCATGAGGATGGAGGTCAGAGGTTCATCAAAAGCACATCACAGTACTCCTTTGTTTATAACAGCCCCAAACCAGAACAACCCAAATATCCTTCAGCAGGAAGGATGACATAAATAATGGCACATAGTGGAAACTACACCATAACTAGGGGGGAAGAAGCCTTCTGGGTGGTGGAAGTTCTACATCTGCATGGGTGTGGTTACATGGACATAGACATGTGAGCTGCACGGCTGGGACTGTAATGGGTGTTTGTGCACTTCCTGTAAGTGCTTCAGTCGTTAACAAGGAAAGATGGCACGGGGTGGAGTTCAGTGCTACAGCCCTCACTTGGTAAGCAGGTGTGATCCACCAAACGAAGGAAGGAAGGAAGGGAGAGAGGGAGGGAGGGAGGGAGGAAGGAAGAATTGGAGAGGGTTGGCTTCTACAATTTGGGCCACACCTTCATTCCACTCCTGCAAATATTAATCTATTTTTGTTTAAAGTAAAATTATTATTATTGTGGTAAATAAGCATAATATAAAAATTCCCATTTTAAATATGTTAAGTTGTAAATCAGTATGGAACTTCCTCAAAAAACTACAAATAGAACTACCATGTGTCCTTCTCAATCACTCTTGGATAGATACCCAAAGGAATATCTGTAAGAGATACCTACACACTTGCGTTCACAGCAGCACTGTTCATAACAGTCAAGCTATGGAATCAACTTAGATGTCCAATGACTGATAAATGGATGAAGGAAATATGGTGCATACACATAATGGAGTATTATCCAGCCATAAAGAAGAAGAATGAAATTATGTTGTTTGAAGGAAAACAGATGGAACTAGAGACCATGATATTAAGTGAAACAAGCCTGGCTCAGAAAGACAAATACCACATATTTTCATTCATATGCAGAATCTAGACCTAAGAAAAACTGATAAGAGTGTAAAAGGGAACCGTTTTTCTGGGGGGGGGGGAACCAGAACCACCAAGTGGGGAGGGCAGAAGCAGAAGGTGGTGATAGATAAATAAATACAACTGAAGTACTTTAGATGCATAAATGAAAATAAAATAATGAAACCTGTTAAAATTGTAAAAAAAAAAATGGAGAGGGGGAGAGGATAAAAAGAGTAATAGGGTGAGTTTGATCAAAGCACATTAGATCCATGTATGGACGTGTCACATTGAACATCCTTTGCACAAGTATACACACTAAAAAGCCATTTCATTAGCATTGGGGATTGAACTCAGAGCCTCACGCTTGTTAGACAAGTGCTCTACTGCTTGAGCTACATCTTCAGCCCACTAAAAAAAGAAAAAAAAAAGAAAACAAACCATTTTAAGTGAACAATTCAGTGGCATCAAACACACTTGTAATGCTGTGTGGCCATCTCCATCATTTCTAACAACAACCCCCATTGCTTTTTGTTTGTTTGATGGGACTGGGGTTTGAATCAGGGCTTTCTGTTTGCAAAGCAGGCACTCTACCACTTGAGCCACGCTTCCATCCCATTTTGCCCTGATTATTTTGGAGGTGGGGTCTTGCAAACTATTTGCCTGATCTGACCTCAAATTGTGGTTCTTCTGGTTTCAGCCTCCCAAGTAGCTAGGATTACAGTGTGAGCCACCCATCGCCCAGCAACAGCTCCCCCACATTGCTTTTTTTTTAAACAATGTCTTAATATTAGCCAAGCGATTTTAATATTTGAAAACAATTTTTTAAAAAGTAATATTAAAATAGTGATTTGTGTGTACTACCAGTTAGTAGATAGTCAATGTGAGGAAATTTTCTGGACAACAGCATTATCCCCTACAACTGGACAGATAAAACACTTGAGTTGACACAGATGTTGCATGTTGCACATTGCACATTGCACTATTGACTATTAACCATTTTTTTGGAGGTACTGGGGTTTGAACTCAGGGCTTTATGCTTTCTAGGCAGGCACTCTGACACTTGAACCACTCCACCAGCCTTTTTCACTTTTTTTTTTTTTGGGTGGGGAGACAGTACTGGCACTTGAACTCAAGGCCTCACACTTGCTAGGCAGGTGCTCTAGCTCTCAAGCCACTCCATCAGCAGCTCCAGGGATTTTTTAATATAGTCTTGCATTGATGTCCAGGCCAGCCTGGACTGTGATCCTCCTAACTGTGCCTCCTGCATAACTGGGATGACAGGCATGGGCCATCCAGCTTTTATTGGCTGAGATGGGGTTTTGTGAACTTTTCACTAAGTAGCTCAGCTTATCAGCATGAGCCACTGTGCCTGGTTACACTGCCTTTCTTATAGAGTCTCCATAACTGTCTTTCACCTTCTACTTCAAAGTAATAAGGGTCCCTTTGCTGAAGCTTTCTAACCTCTCAAACCATCCATCAGCTCACCACTACAATATGTGTTCAATATTAAATGACCACACTCCATAGAGTCAGCAGCTTTTTCTCAAGAGAGAGAGAGAGAGGGAAAAAAAAACTACTGTTCACTCTGCCAAGAATCATGCCCAGGTGCCTCCCTGGTCCCCAAAGGAAAATCTATTCTAACTGTAGACTTTGAGAGGTCCCCAAGACACCTCAAATGAAAAGGGGAAATAGTTGCAGTTAAGGGAATTATTAATGCAGCAGAGCAAGGGAGCACACACCTGGTTCTGCATGTCCTCTATCTGCTTTGCTGACATTGCTGAAATGATGAAATCTGACTGATGTGCAGGATTAAGAAATTCACCAGCTGAAGGCCCAGAGGGCAAAGATGTCTGCACCAGAACAGGGACCCAACAAATGACAGCACTCCCAGTGGGGTCAGAAATGAAGCCACTGCCCTGCCCCCTCTTCCATAAGGTTGGATCCTGGAGACACGAGGTCTTGGTGACTTGGCATGTGCAGGCAACAGAGGACAGGTATTGGCAACAGTGGGACACCTTACTGTAAGCTGAGATGGCCCAGCAACAAAGGTGGTATCAGTGATCATACAAATAGCATGACCAGGAGGAGTCCTGGGTGGCTACAGTGCCAGGCTCAGGGGCTGAAGGGTCTCTGGTGGAGAGTAAGCAGTTATTAAGTGCTGTATCTTAGAGTTGAGTTTTGTTTGGCCCAGGGCAGGAAAGGAAGAAGGGATGCAAAAGAGGACCCAGGATATGGGATCTCTATGTGCCAGGAAACCAGCAATCATACAGGAGGGAGGCAGCCCAAGGGGTGGTGAAGGCTGTGCACCAGGCTCTAGAGACAGGCTACAGAGATGAGATCCTGTCCATTTCTGCCTACCTACATAGCCACATCTATGCTCTGGTTCCTCTATTACAAAGTGGAGAAAACAATATACTTATCTCCAGGGTTGTGCCTTTAATTAAGAGCTTAAAGCAATTAAAAACATAGCAAGTACTAATGGCTATTGTTAGTATCTTCTTCACCATCATGATTTGTCATCACCACCATCATCACCACCTCCATCGCCATTACCACCACCATCATTATCATCACTATACAAAAATGTAATGCAAATATTCAGTGAAAATACCGAATATTGTTGTTGGATGGATTTATCAGAAGAGTCTGAGGTTCTGGGAGGTTCATGATTTGCTTGATGTTTTATTGTACCTCCAGAGTCCCCATCATATTGCTATGTTTTTTTCCTAAAAACACACACACTCTTTCTTTTCCATGTGCTGCCATGAGTTCCTCACCTGACTCAAGTTAATACTGGCACAACGGCCTTAAGTCTCTATAACTGTGAGCTAAACAAACCTCTTTTCTTTATAAAGTTACCCAGTCTTGGGTAACTTACCGTAACAGAAAATGAACCAACACAGCAAGTGTTACAGGCATTTACACAGCTATTGTGACAATTGGAAGTGAATTATATAAACACCTTAGCACAAGGCACATGCTCCACAAATAATAGCTGCTGTTAAAAGTATTGTCACTTGGTACTGGCACAAAAACAGACATGAAGACCAGTGGAACAGAATAGAGGACCGGATATGAAGCCACACAACTATAACCAACTTATCTTTGACAAAGGCGCTAAAAATATACGATGGAGAAAAGACAGCCTCTTCAACAAAAACTGCTGGGAAAACTGGTTAGCAGTCTGCAAAAAACTGAAACTAGATCCATGTTTATCACCCTATACCAATATTAACTCAAAATGGATCAAGGATCTTAATATCAGACCACAAACTCTAAAGTTGGTACAGGAAAGAGTAGGAAATATTCTGGAATTAATAGGTATAGGCAAAGACTTTCTCAATGGAACTCCAGCAGCACAGCAACTAAGAGATAGCACAGATAAATGGGATTTCATAAAACTAAAAAGCTTCTGCTCAAGAAAAGAAATGGTCTCTAAACTGAAGAGAACACCCACAGAGTGGGAGAAAATATTTGCCAGCTACACATCAGACAAAGGACTAATAACCGAATATATAGGGAACTTAAAAAACTAAATTCTCCCAAAATTAATGAACCAATAAAGAAATGGGCAAGTGAACTAAACAGAACTTTCTCAAAAGAAGACATTCAAATGGCCAAAAAACACATGAAAAGATGCTCACCATCTCTAGCAATAAAGGAAATGCAAATTAAAACCACACTAAGATTCCACCTCACCCCTGTTAGAATAGCCATCATTAGCAACACCACGAACAACAGGTGTTGGTGAGGATGCAGGGAAAAAGGAACCCTTGTACACCGCTGGTGGGACTGCAAACTAGTACAACCACTCTGGAAAAAAATTTTGAGGCTTCTTAAAAATCTAAACATAGATCTACCATATGATCCAGCAATAACACTCTTGGGGATATACACAAAAGAATGTGACACAGGTTACTCCAGAGGCACTTGCACACCCATGTTTATTGTGGCACTATTCACAATAGCCAAGTTATGGAAACAGCCAAGATGCCCCACTACTGATGAATGGATTAAGAAAATGTGGTATTTATACACAATAGAATTTTATGCAGCCATGAAGAAGAACAAAATTTTATCATTCACAAGTAAATGGAAGGAACTGGAAATCATAATTCTGAGTGACGTTAGCCTGGCCCAAAAGACCAAAAATCGTATGTTCTCCCTCATATGTGGACATTAGATCAAGGGCAAACACAACAAGGAGATTGGACATTGATCACATGATAAAGCAAGAGCACACAAGGGAGGTACAAAGATAGGTAAGACACCCAAAAAACTAGATAGCATTTGTTGCCCTCAACGCAGAGAAACTAATGCAGATACTTTATTTATTTATTTATTTATTCATATGTGCATACAATGTTTGGGTCATTTCTCCCCCCTGCCCCCACCCTCTCCCTTACCACCCACCCCACCCCCTCTCTCTCCCCACCACTCCCTCGATACCCGGCAGAAACTATTTTGCCCTTCTCTAATTTTGTTGAAGAGAGAGTATAAGCAATAATTGGAAGGAACAAGGGTTTTTGTTAGTTGAGATAAGGATAGCTATACAGGGAGTTGACTCACATTGATTTCCTGTGCATGTGTGTTACCTTCTAGGTTAATTCTTCTTGATCTAACCTTTTCTCTAGTTCCTGGTCCCCTTCTCCTATTGCCCTCAGTTGCTTTTAAGGTATCTGCTTTAGTTTCTCTGCGTTGAAGGCAACAAATGCTATCTAGTTTTTTTAGGTGTCTTACCTATCCTTGTATCTCCCTTGTGTGCTCTCGATTTTATCTTATGATCAAAGTCCAATCACCTTGTTGTGTTTGCCCTTGATCTAATGTCCACATATGAGGGAGAACATATGATTTTTTGTCTTTTGGGCCAGGCTAACCTCACTCAGAATGATGTTCTCCAATTCCATCCATTTACCAGCGAATGATAACATTTCGTTCTTCTTCATGGCTGCATAAAATTCCACTGTGTATAGATACCACATTTTCTTAATCCATTCGTCGGTGGTGGGGCATCTTGGCAGTTTCCATAACTTGGCTATTGTGAATAGTGCTGCAATAACATGGGTGTGCAGGTGCCTCTGAAGTAACCTGTGTCACAGTCTTTTGGGTATATCCCCAAGAGTGGTATGTGCAGATACTTTAAAGTGACAGAAGCCAATAGGAGAAGGGAACCAGGAACTAGAGAAAAGGTTAGTTTGAGAATTAATTTAGAAGGTAACACACATGCACAGGAAATCAATGTGAGTCAACTCCCTGTATAGCTATCCTTATCTCAACTAGCAAAAACCCTTGTTCCTTCCTGTTACGGCTTATACTCTCTCTTCAACAAAATTAGAGATAAGGGCAGAATAGTTTCTGCCTGGTAACTAGGGAGTGGGGGGGGGGAGAAGGAAGGGGTGGGGGATAAGGGAGGGGGCCAGGGGGAAAGGGGAAAGAAATGACCCAAACATTGTATGCACATATGAATAAAAGAAAAAAAAAGTATTGTCACTTTAGCTACACAAATAATACAAATAATAGCTTCTCTTAAAAATATTGTTCCTTTAGCTACACCTGCAAGAAGTCCACTTTTGAGTTCCCTTTTGCCAGCAATACCCAACTTACTCTGCCTATTCTTGGACTTTGGGGGTCCCACTATGTACCAGAGCTAGATCCAGTCCTATCCTTCCCAGGTCTTAGTGAGATGACAGGTGCAGGCAACAGATAATAAGATGGGCCAGTGCAGCAGCCCCTCCTCACCACACAGGCTAGACAGATTGTACAGGAGCACTTGGTTTTTGGTTCTGGGATGGAATCCAGGGCCTGCACATGCTGAGCACACGTGCGCTGAGCTGCCCTCACCTTCAGCCAGTAGCGCTTATAAGGGGAGTATTTTGTTTCCCCTGAACCTTCCATGAGGAACTCCGTATGAGGGAGATGGATTGTGTAGAAGCCTTCCCAAAATGCAGGACATTAAAACTACAAACTGATCTTCCTGTCCTTGGACACAAACAGTGAAGCCACTCACTTTTCACTGTTTTCTGGATACAACATCAAACAGGGAAAGGCGCCAGGCTCAGTTACTAATTCTCGTTCTTTCCCCATTCATGGCTGCATTCTTGGCTTTGTTTCCTGGTCATCCAATGCAGGTTCCGCACCACCTCGAGGTTTCTGGTTTATTATAGAAGATCTGAATGAAGGCATGCACTTCGCTGTTGCTTTGATATGTCTAATAAGCATCAGCGTAACGGTCTCTTTGATATTTAAACTGCTGAGCACCTGCAAGGGGAAGCTCACAGAAGGAAAGTGTTTAAATACCTCACAGATTAAAGTAAGGAAGAAATTCCTCTCAATGCACAAAGATGAGGGAAAACCCAAAGCTGCAACAGCAGCAGCCACGGTAGAATCCGCTCTTTAGCAGTAGGTACTCAGCCACAGTTGCACCATGGTCTTCAAATGTGAGCAGGAATCAGCATTGTGGGAGGGTTTGTTTAGATGCAGATCACTGCCTGCATCTTCCCCTGCACCCACCACCAGCCGCCACATTTCTGGTTCCCTGGGTCTAGGTCTGAGAAGTTGCATTTCTACCAAGTTCTCAAATAATGTTGACCTGCTGGTCCAGGATCCACACTTTGAGAACCAAATGTTTAGAGCAGCACTGTCCATGGAAATAAAATATGAGCCACATATGTAATTTTGTATTGTCTAGTAGCCACATTAAAAGTAAACCAAGGACTGGAAGTATGGCTCAAGTAGTGGAGTACCTGCCTAGCAAGTGTGAAGCCCTGAGTTCAAACCCCAGTACCAACAAACAAACAAACAAACAAAAAAAAACAAAAAAGAAAGAAAGAAAGAAAAAAAATGAAAAAGAAAGAAAGAAAAAAAAGTAAACCAAGCCAGGCCCAGTGCCTCACACCTGGGAGATGTAATCCTACTTACTTGGGAGGCAGAGACTGGGAGGATTATGGCTCAAGGCCAACTCAGGCAAAAAGTTCTTGAGACCCCATCTCAGCCAATTAACAATAGGTACGGTGACATATGTCTATTATCCCAGCTAGGAGGGAAGAATAAATAGGAGGATTGCTGTCCAGGTTGGCCCCGGCATAAAAATGCTTATTCCAAAAATACCTAAGGCAAAAAGGACTTGGGGGTATGTGTGGCTCAAGCTGTAAAGCAAGCTTGAGGCCCTGAGTTCAAACCCTAGTACCACTCTACCAAAGTAAATTGAAACAGATAAAAGAATTTTAGTAACATTTTCCTTTAAGCAAATATAGCCAACATATTATCAACATGCAATCAATATAAAATACAGTCATGTGTCGCTAAGCGGCAATTTTGTCACTATGTGAACATCAAGGGGGTTCTCCCACTAACCTAGATGGTGGAGCCTACCACACACCTAGGCTCTGTGTGTATATGGAAGCTTGTTGCTCCCAGGGCTGTGAAGCACAAACCAATGCAAGATTAAACCTAGCACAGGAGAAAAGGACCCCATCAGGACAGGCAAAAAACATGAGATGAGTGAGGTGCTGCTGGCATCCCCCAGCAAACTGTTTCACTGCATATTTTTTTCTTCATAAAAGGAGCACAATCCAAAATAGTGTTAAAAACCTAGTAGAGAAAGCACATAAACCAGTGACACAGTCATTTATTATCACTATCAAATTTTATCACTATAGGACTGAAGGTGTGGCTCAAGCAGTAGAGTGCCTGCCCAGCAAACTCAAAACCCTGAGTTCAAACCCCCCGGCCCCCAAATTATCACTATACATAGATGTACGTGCTATTCTTTTATGCAAGAGGAGGTGCGGTCACACAAACGTGTTACCACAAACGTGAGTAATGCCTTGCACTGGGATGTCACGATGACTATGATGCCACAAGGCCACAGGAATTCTTCAGCTCCATTGTAATCTTATGGAGGCATCATTGCATAGGCCACTTCTGGTAACCATTATGTGGTGCATGCTTGAGCATCAGTGAGGTAGTCTGTATTCTTTGCACAACCTCTTCAAGTCTGTTGTAGATTTCACACTTAGAGCGTATCCCATTTTTGTTTGTTTGGTGGTACTAGGGCTTAAACTCAGGGCTTCACATTTGCGAGGCAGGCACTCTACTACTTGAGACACACTTCCAGCCCTTTTTGCTCTGATTATTTTGGAGATAGGGTCTCCCTTTTTGTCTATGCTGGCCTGAATTGCAATTCTCCTATTTTATGCTTCCCACTGTTGGTGGGATGACAGGTGCACACCATCACACTCAACTTTTCTTGTTGAGACAGGTGCTCACAAATTTTTTGCCTAGGCTGGCCTTGAACTGTGATCCTCCTGATCTGCCTCCTAAGTAGCTAGGATTACAGGCCTAAACCACAGTGTCTGATTGCATATGTCAATGTGGACTAGCCACATTCTTAGGGCTTTCTTGGAACCCTTAGACCCAGCCTACAAAAACACAGGAGTCCAGTTAAAGGGAAAGATTGTGGTCTACCTGAGAAGGAAACAGGGGAGCTGAGAGTCCCATCACTGGCCCCTGAGAAGGGACCATTGCTGGCAAGGAGGAATTTGGAGCATAAAGGCTGTGGGGGAAGAAGGATGGGAGCTTTCTGGATGAAGAGTTTGAGCTCAGCTGGGTCCAGGGCCTAGCACTGACTGCAGTGCATGAGGCAGAGGAAGAGGAAGGGGTTCCAATTAGAACTCCCAGGAATCCTGAAAATGGGTGTTTCCAGACTTCCCTCCAAGCCACTTCCTCCACATCTAAGGCCCAGCCTTGCTAGTCAGCTCCCTGGACTCTGGTCTCAAGGCCTCCTTGCTGGCCTCTCCTTTTCAGTGGGGTCTTCCTTTGGTGCTCCCATTGCTGGTGGCCCAGGGTGGGGTGACCTGCAGGCAGCACTCCTGCCCTTCAAGGTGGGGTTGGAGGCCCTAGGAGCCTCCTACCTGCTCCTTTGTACAGCTTTGTACAGCTCTATATCTGCTCCTATTCCTGACCCAAGGCATTGCACTAGGGGCCATCCCAGGTCTGAGCTGGCACCAAGGCCTTCTAGGCATGCCTCTGGGCCTTGGGGCTGCCTGGTTCCTGCCTTGGCCAGGCCTGACTCTGCCTCTGGTGGCTATGGCACCTGAGGGCAAATGGGTGTGCCGTAGGGTCTCTGAATGTGTCTGGGCATCTCCAGACTCTGGTTTAGGGTTCTGTTGCCTCTGTCACCCATGTCCTTCTGGGCCCTACAGAACAGTGGGGCTGTGGAAGACCAGGACCTGTTTACACTCTACCTCAAGACCAACAAAAATGGCTTTGACAGCCATGTGCTTATCTCTGGGCCCCGTCTGGGTAATCCTCGCACTGCTCAATGCCCTCTAGCCCTGTTGGTGAGGGTTTGGTTCTTTGCAGGGCTTGAACTGGTGCCTGGCACATGCCAGTCAGGGTTTAGTCTCTCATTTGCCCCCCTGGGCCATCCATGCACTGGCCATTAGAGGCTTGCTTTGTGGTGAATGGTCCAGTCAGATCCCCAGGCTGTAGCACACATCCAGTGCCAGTTGGGGCCTCCTGATTCCCCCCAGCCAGCACCAGGAACTCTAGCTGGATGGAGTCCCCAGACACTCCATTTGTGGGCCCTGCCTCCTTGGAGGTGACCAACTCCAGCCTTTCCTTGCACAAGTCTAGGGCATCAAACACTTAAGTTAGTGCTGTTTTCCTGCTGTGTGTGTCATCCTCACCCTCACTGACTCAGGTTGGGGGACAAGGAGGGGAGTAGGAAGTCATTTTTTCCTGCTCTTCAATTTTATTTTTTTTTCTTATGGTGGCTCATGGCTACCATATTTAGAGCATTCTGTTAGATGATTACAGAAGAGTGACTGGGTCCCAGGACTCATGCAACATGCCCACATTGTAAGATCCTGCTTCTCTAACCACAGCCGACCCCTTTGGGAAGACACAGTCTGCCCTATCATGTAGCCATGACCCCTGGGCCCCAGCAGACTAGACGAGGTCAATATGTGACTCACGCCCAACCAAACAGGAACCTATTCCAGATTTTTGCTTATTGTTTGGCTTAAAAAAAAGTAAGTGGAAATGAGCAAAAAGGTGCCCAGGCCTTCCAAAAAACGTAGAAGGTTTGGCAAGCAGCCACAATGCTTTGTACACATGCTTGGAGGAGGCTGGCCATCAGGAGGCGACAGAGGAGAGAGGCGGAGGGAAGCAGAGCCAAGTGACAGAGTCCTGGGAAGTTCTTGTCCCTTGTCCAGCCTCTGAGCTCCAGTCCTTGCACCCTTGTCCCCACAGGGACACAGAAACCTTGGGATCTGTTCATTATACAGTCAGCCCTCTGTTTCTGCAGGCTTATATCCTTGCATTCAGCCAACACCAAATCTGAAATATTTGAAAAAATAATTACATATGGGGCTGGGGTGTAGCTCAGTGGTACAGCGCCTGCCTAGCATGTGCCAGGTCCTGAGTTCAACCCCCAGCATCGCAAAACAAATGATACTAATTGCATCTGTACTGAAAATGTACAGTCTTTTTTCCTGGTTATGATTACCTAAACAGTATAACAACTATTTACATTGTATGTGGTATTACAAGTCATGTAGAGCTGACTGAAAGCACACAGGAGGATGCATGCAGGTTACATGCAAACAGTGCCATTTTATATGGCACTTTTATAAGGGACTTGGGCATCCACAGATCTTAGTATTCAAGGAAGTCTGGAACCTGTCCCCTGGGGGCAGTGAGGGACAAGTAGATTAAGCCAATATTTCATCATCTGCAACCAAGTGAGCCCTGGCTCAGAGACCTGGGCCTTCTAAGTGCACAACTGCAGTGGAAAAGATATGATCAGAGCAGAGGGGGCAGGCAAGGCTCAGTTCCTTCTGCTACTCCTTCCCTCCAGCCCAGTTTATAAAATCAGACCAAGAGAGCCCAAGAATCAGAAAGGAGAGCAAAAGCCTCTGACATGAGTATGTCCTTTTTTCTCTGACATTTTCCCTGTGGAATAAGCTTCCAAAGTACCAGCTTGTCCATGATGAAACTGGTCAGCACCTCATTGACCTCAGGAAACACTTGGGTACTTTGGAACTTTTTCTTTTCCTAAAACAGTAATTTGAAAATCTTTCAGAGAGCTGGGAGTGGTAGCACACACCAGTAATTCTAGCACATGGAAGGCTGAAGCAGGAGGATCCCGAGTTTGAGGCCAGCCTGGGTACATAGTCAGATTCTGCCTTAAAAACAAACCCGCTAATTTCAATATTACATACATTATTACTGAACATATTGACTATGTTCAATATATTACTGGTGGAATGTATGTATTCATTAAAAAAATGTAAGCTAAAATCTGCTATTTGGTGAAAGATAAAACAAAAATAATGGTAATGATGGTCGAGTCCAGGAGAAGAGAGTAGTAAAATTTGCATCAGACACCTTATTCACATGTCTCCTCATGCAAATCAGGCACTGCCTTCCACTTAGAGATCAAGAATCACAGCTCAGGATGGAGGCTCCACTGCTTGCCTGAGGTCCCCCAGTTCAAAGTGGCAGAGCCTCTCTTATGCCACCAGACTGCCACTCCCAGAACAGGGGGACATGGGACTCAATAAGCACCAAGTGCCCACTAGGCACTTTTCCTTATTTCTCCTCCTCCTCTTCTCCTTCTTCTTCATCCTCCTCTTCCATTCCTCCTCCTCCTTCCTCTTCCTCTTCTTTTTCTTCCTTCTCCTTTTTCTTTTTTGCGGTACTGGGGTTTGAACTCAGGGCCTTGTACTTGCTAGGCAGGTGTTCTACAACTTGAGCCAGGCCTCCCAGCCCTTTTGTGCCTTAACTATTTTTCAGGCATGGTCTTGTGCATTTGCCTGGGTACTACACCTCCCATGTAGCTGCGATTACAGGTGCATACCACCATGCTCTGCTTGTTTGGCCAGTTAGGTTCTTGCTAACTTTTCACCCCAGCTGGCCTGGAACTGTGATCCTCCTGATCTCCACTTCATGAGTAGCTGGAATTACAGGAGTATGCCTGGCATGTGCGAGGGAAAGCTGTCATAGTCACTGAGCTCTGGGGCCAGGGAACATGACAATGACTGAGAAGGAAGGGGGCCCGACCTTGCAGGTGCCACTGGTCACTCAAAGGACCTTGCTTTTCTCTCTAAGTAAACAGAGAGCCGTGGATTGTAAGCAGAGAAGGGGGACTCATGTGTGTTCAAAGGACCCCTATGGCTTCTGTTGAGAACAGAATGGACCATAAGGAACTAAGCAGAGAGATGGTTTGGGAAGCAGGAAGGAAGGGTGGCCCTAGCCTGGCCAGTCACAGGGGAGGTGGTGAGAAGTGGCGGCAGGTGACACATATTCTTAATGCAAAAGTGATGGAATTTCACTGAGATACTATGGGACATGAGAAAAGCAGGTCTCTGACCTGAGCGACCAAAAAAGATGGCAGTCCCATTCACTCAGAAGAGGCAGGCTTGGGGTGATGGAGATGTAAGGGAAGGAATCATGATCCAGACATGTGGTATCTAGACATCCAAGGGGCAATGTCACAAAGGCAGGAGCACAGGCCCTTGCTGGAGATGGAAATTCAGACATAATCCATATAGTGTTAAAAGCCATGTGAACAGACACTGTCACCTACAAAAATGGCTCTGGACAGGGATAGTACTGTTCTTCTGGGAGAGTGCTGGAATGCAAGAGTGCATCTTGGGATGTCACTAGGATTGGTTGTGCTACTGATATTTAACAGGTAGCCGGATGGAAAATCTAGATGTCTCACAATGCATACGTTGGTGTTTCACAAAGAACTACCCACTGCCTGGCCAATTTTCACAGGCTGTGTGACCTCCACATGGCGGATCACCTTTTTATTACACGCAGGCTTAAGATCCCTCTTCATTTATAGGAGAAGACAAGGGACTCGTTACATAGCTGTAAGATACACTAACTTTCTAAGAATACACTGTTATAATGAAACAAGGGAAGGCTGCCCTTGATTTGGCTCAGAACTTCCCTGACAACATTCACCATTTCATAACAATTGTTGCTCCATCAGCAGCATCCTTCATAGTATCTGAGTCATCAACATGACTAGGTTGAATCAGGCTGCATCATCACTGTCACCACCATGGCTCTCTCAGGAACAACTTGGGTCCTTTGCACAGTCTTGCTCGGGTATTTGCAGATTAAGTACATGATACTTAATACTTTCCTTTGACACTAGGGTCAGGAGACTACATTGATTCTTCAAATGTCTGCCTGTAGGTAGGTGATACTGTCTACAAACTTATCTCAGAACAGCAAAGGTGTCAGGTGTGACATAGGGAGAGCCCTGACATAGAGAATCAATGTAGCTGGAAAACAGATGAGTCAAAGGACTGTACCCAGGCCCATCTAATGTTAGAGGCCAGAGGAGGAAGAGGAGGGAAGAGAAAGTGAGAAAAGAACATGTTCCCTGATGGAGGGCGTAATCAACAGTGTTGGTGGACAAACAAGACAAGGATGGTGAAGGCAGGGTTGAGAAGATTATAGATGACCTTGACCCCCATTTAGGGAAGTCCAGGGGCAAACTTCCTGGAGCACCCATGTAATCCAGGGCAGAGGACCTTAATTACTGTGTTAAACACTTCACAGATTTCCTTTCTCAACCCCAAAGCACCCTCATGTTACCTACTTGCTCCATTCCCTTAGGCCAAAGCATACTGGTCCTCGAGGACCCTCCTCAGGAGCCTTCTTCCCCACCCTGCAGGGCCAGTGGATTGCTCACTGCCACTTTCAAGTCTATACCTTGCTGAGTCTGGACTCAAAAGCCAACGAGGTTGAAGATTTAGAGCTCTTCATGCCAGAAGAAGCCACAGGAAGAGGTCGGGCCCGGTCAGGACCATGGCTCCCCGCTTTGACGACTGGGCTCCAGGGCTTGGCTGCACTCCGCATGCTTGCCTTCCAGGGACCGTCTGTCTGTGGAAGAGCAAAAAGGAAAACAGTGTCTCCCAAACTTGCACCTGTAAATGATGTCATCAGGTTTTACTCCCATCTACCATGATGGCAGTTGTTAGCTATCACAGAATAAGTACTTAGGGTTTGATGGGAAATAGAATATTCTATTCCTAAGATACCTTTGTGCTAGGCTAATTTTTACAACTCTAAAATAGATTTTTTACCAAATTATTAAAACAAAGATGCAATATTACTGATATTATGACATTACTTTTTACAGATACTTCTGTGAGATACTTAACACAATGCTATACCATATATACATAAACACACACAGACAGACAGACACACAGACACACCATACGCACACACACAGAAAACAGAACAGCTCAAGTCAAGACATAAAATGTCCAAAGGCTTTGCAGCTCTAGGGTTGGCAAAAGGACAGTCTATCTAATTTTTAAATCATCATACATGAATTACTTGAAAGTTAGATTTCACAGAAGCACAAAATGACTCTTTCCTTCCTTTGGATAAAAATGGATATCACTGAAAAATTAATAGAGCATATTTTAATTGGTTGGACCTGAAATTAGAGAACAGAGTTATTGCTCCGACTAAAATAATTTATGAAAGAAAAATTGTTCAAAGTAGCAGGATGCAGCTAAAGACCTTGGAATAGTCTGAACACAGAGACAGTGACGGCAGCCTGACTCTTGCCAACAAAGATCAGCACTGTCATTTCTGAACAAGGAGCAGCTGATTCCTATCCCACTTCCCTCTCTGAACCTGTTTTTTCTGTCAGCAACAAAACAGGACTGGATTAAAAGCCCTCAGCCAATCTTGTCCAGCTCTAACCCTGCCTCTGCCTGTCCCCATGGACTCTGATGGCCAAAGGTGTAGCATAGGGCACCCAAACCAGTGTTTCATCCTTTCAAAGAACACCAAAAACACACTTTGAAAAACACTCACAGATGACAACCAATTCCAGTGACCACTCTCCCAGGGCATGGGGGTTTAATTAACAGTCCCCAAGGGGTGATAGCTGATGATAAATGTCCTGGCCTCCTCTCTCCTCGGCCCATCCCAGTACAGCCACCCACAAGAAAACCCACAGGCAGCTCTGCAGCCTGGCTCACCACCTGTCTCTTCCTGGCCAGAAGAAATCATTTCAATTGACAATGTCTCTATCCCCAAGAGCCATCCAGTGCCTCCTCCTGTGTAAAGAACAGGGCATATGCATCCAAGTGTCTACCTGGTCCTCACACTGCAGCCTATGATGGCAGCAGCTATGTGAACGTGGCTACCCATGAAAAGGTTGGGGCTGGGGTATTGCTTAGTGGTAGAGCACTTGCCTAGCATGTACCAAGGCTTGGGTTCAATCCCCAGCACCACAATAAATAAATAAACAAATAAAACTGAATTCATTACTGGAAAAAAAGACTTTGTAATTTGTTTTCCACAGTCTTTCTGAGAAAAAAAACATGATTTCAGTTCTATGATTCATTCAGGTTGGTTCTCGGTTATCATGATTTTTAAAAATTCAACTTAGTTCTCGTGTATTTTACTGATGTTTAGCACTGATTATTTTTCTTTCTCAACTCACAATTTTTATTGCTGGTTTCCACAGCAACAGTGGAAGAATGCCTTGGCTAAGACCTGTGCAGCAACTAATTTCATTAGGACTCCCTCCCAAGATAAAATGAACTAACAGAACCTGAGTGATTCTGGAAGAGAATTAGTGAATTTTATCAATGATGACAGAACCAACCAGGAATACATCAGGCTGACTCATGGAGGTGATTTAAGTAAAATATCCATTTAATCAATGCACCCATTATGTTATGATTAGAACTACTTAGAAATGATGACTGCAGAGCTTACTTTATGAAAACATAAAGTGATTGTGCAATGTGTCTACATTTTTCCAAAACTTGCCCAGGTTGCTCATGAAGTAAGCCTTTTATTTACTCTTCCCAAAGGATAAAAATATGAAGATGAAAAATGACAGGAAAAGCACAGACATTTTCCTTGACATCCTTTCCCCTTACAATTCAGGAGTCTAAGGTGAAAGGAAGGGAGAAAGGGAAGGAAAGAGGGAGGGAGGGAGGAGCATCCAGCCAGCCATCTCAGTCTAAATTCAAAGATCTAAAGTCCCTCTTAACTTCTGGCAACAGATCTGATGGTCTTCTAGACAATGCACCTGAAAAACATTCAACCATTTTTTCAAAGTTTGACAAGTTGCCTGCTCCAAGGTAAAGTCCTCTAGGTCCCTTAATTTGTCACATCTCACTTTTCTTTCTGTACTGTCCTAGTCCCTTTTGAATTCAATAAAGTTACTCTCAAGTGAATGCCCCCAGAGAACTCATCTGGACCACTCTTATCTTCCACACTACCTTTTCTGAGCATCCTTCATTTTTTTCCTCCCATGATTTTTTTCCCCCTGAACTCAACCTTTCTTCTTGTACCCACAACCAGCTAGATTCTTTTCTTCCAATCCCATCTTTCAGAATTTAAAATGCTAGGTAATTAAATAATTAATGTCCTATTCACTGTAACCAGAAAAGACGCCTACAAGTAGGGAAAGTACCCAGGATGGGATGCTCAGGTGTGGCCTCATGCCACTCACCATGGAGCAGTCACTGCTCTTCAGGGTCAACAGGGACAAGGAGATGGGAACCGGTAAGTGAGGAAGAGAGAAATCTGCTCTCTGTGCTCTGTCAGGTGGAAAGGCAGCTGGTTCCCTACTCCCTAGACTCATATCTTAGGAATGTGTCTTTTTTGGGGGGTAGGAGTGGGGTTTGAACTCAGGGCCTTGTTACTGCTGGACAGGTACTCTACCACTAGAGCCATGTCCCCAACCCTTTGGCTTTAGTTCCTTTTTCAGATGGGGTCTCAGTTTTTTTTTTCCTGGCCAGCTTGGACCAGGATGACAGATGTGTGTCACTGCCACTCAGCCTGTTGATTGAGATGGAATCTTGCTAACTTTTTGCCTGGACTGGCCTCAAACCACAGTCCTGATCCCTGACTCCTGCGTAGCTGGGATTGTAGGTGTGAGCCACTGTGCAGGGCTCTCTGAATAATCTTTACCCACATGAGAAGCATGAGGCTTGATCCATCTCCACTGTTGACAATGTGAGCTTGGAAGCAAGCTTGTGATTACTATGATTCTCCACCTCTTCACCCAAGAAGATGGAGCTATGAATGGCAACTTCATAAAAATGTGAAGACTAAAGGAGAGCACATGTATCGTATGTTGAGCACACAGAAAGCTCCCAACAAATATGAGCTGCCTTCCAGGCAAAAATTGTTAAGTGTGTCACGTGGAGAGCTGCCCTGCTTTAACTCAGCAACACACAGTGACGGATCAATTAGATATAAAGGGCAGGAGGCCAGCAGACATACCAGGTTTGAAGAAAGTGTTCTTCTTGCTTCTTTGAAATTTGAAAGAGGGAAATAAATACAGAGGTCAGATGCCTTACAGTCATTAGAATTGGTTTTAACCAATCTGAGCTGCAGAAAAATAAACACAGGTGGGGATGCTTGCTGACTGATGGTTCTCTCGTGGATGTGAATCAGTAATATAAAATAAATAGATGGGCTCAGGCCAAGTACAAAACAGTGGGGAAAAAAAGGTTTCTAGTCTTGATTTTCTGACTTCTTAAAATCCTCATAAACAGGACAAAGATCAATTCAATTAAGGAAATATGAATAAATCAAGGAACTTGCTCCCAAGACAGGGTGGGAGGCAGAGAGGAGGGGGCAGAGAGAGGGTCTTCTCATGGCTGTTTTCTTTAAAATTTTCAAACATTTCCCTTTTTACCAAGCTCTTTCATATCCAGATAATGTAAGACTTACATTTAAACTATATCTCTCACATTGTTACAGCATGATGTAGAAAAGAAAGAGAGGGAGGAGCGGCGGGAGGAAAGGAGGGGGTGGGGCAGCTATTTTAGGACTCTAACGAAGCCCTCGAGCAGAGGGAAAGTCAGAAGCCATGCTTATGTCTCCTGCTCCTGAAAGTGTGTTCTGCTTCTGAGCAACTGCCTTTGCAGCCTGTGTGAGGGGTTACCTCAGGGCCTTGCTTTCATTTCCCTTTTAAGGCAAGAAAACTGGAAGGCAATTGGGAAAGCATCTAGACCATCAGAAAATAATGACAAGTCTTGGATAGTGGGAGAGGGCATTCAGGCCTCAGCTGCAAGTACAATAAGCAGTGGGAAGCGGAAAGCTGGAGCATTCAAGTCTGAGAACTAAGAAAATAAGAATGTGCACATAGCTCAATTACCAGGGGACCCGGCAGGAAACGGACCATAAGTGAACAGCGTGTGGAGAACAACCAGTTTGAGCTATGAGCAGTGGTTAGTTTGCCTCTGACCTCGTCAATGGTCGTGGTTCCAACCTAGGAGTGGCTCTGCCCCAGGAGACATAAGGAAAATTGTGGAAGCATTTACCATGACCACACCTGGGTGCTACTGAGTAGAGGTCAGAGATGCTGCTAGAGGTCCTAGGCTGACCCAAAGGGCAGCCCCGTGACAAAGAAGTATCTAGCCAAAAATGTCAGCAATGCTGGGTCTTCCACCCAGGAGAAGAAGGGGCATCCTGGTATGCTGGTCTTAGACAGGCACACCATGCACCTGGTGAGTTTCCCATCCAACAGAGAAACGTTAACTCTGCAAATCTGGTTAGGGAGCAGCTGAGGGAATCCCAGATTACAGTGGGTGGCCACAGGAAATGCTTCAAAGATGATTACTTCCTGTGGCCTTGACATGAAAAAATCATCCCAATAGCCTGAGATTTCTCCCTGGTAAATAAGAAAATCATAGGTTTCCATATAGCACCAGAAGTAAACTGCAAACTCAAACTCACTGGTCCTGTTTGCAGATGTTGCTGGAAGAGAAGAAGCAAGAAGTGACCAAACAAAACAACATGGGAAAGAACATTTGGACATTTGTATATCACAAACCATACCACCTTGAACCAGAAAATAAGCACTGACAGTGGAATAGGACTCACAGAAACTATGACATGCTGCCCGAGGCAGAGATGGGTAAGAAATAGGGCATAAGCAGGAAAAAGAAACAGAGACAGAGGTGGATCACAAATATGAAATGCAGCCCACAGAGAGAAGCTGTAATCTGGCAGCTATATTGAGACAAAGTGCTCGGAATCACAGGTCTGTGCGACCTCTGTCTCCAAAGCCGAGCCAAGAAGTCAGCATCCCACAGAGCCAGATGACCACTAACGGGCAGTTACCTCCTTAGCTGTCATGTGGCTTCACATCAGAGGACTGAAAATGAATGGGACAAGGCAGCAGGAAAGGGAGACGCAAATAAAATCCTTCAACAGCCTTTGCTTTGGGAATAGTTTAAAAGGGTCTTTTGCATCAAAACCACACTAAGATTCCACCTCACCCATGTTAGAATAGCCATTATTAGCAACACCACCAACAACAGGTGTTGGCGAGGATGCGGGGAAAAAGGAACCCTCTTACACTGTTGGTGGGAATGTAGACTAGTACAACCACTCTGGAAAAAAATTTGGAGGCTACTTAAAAAGCTAGACATTGATCTACCATATGATCCAGCAATACCACTCTTGGGGATATACCCAAAAAAGACTGTGACACAGGTTACTCCAGAGGCACCTGCACATCCATGTTTATTGCAGCACTATTTACAATAGCCAAGTTATGGAAACAGCCAAGATGCCCCACTACTGATGAATGGATCAAGAAAATGTGATATTTATACACAATGGAATACTACTCAGCCACGAAGAAGAATGAAATCTTATCATTTGCAGGTAAATGGATGGAACTGGAGAACATCATCCTGAGCGAGGCTATCCTGGCCCAAAAGACCAAAAATTATATGTTCTCCCTCATATGCAGACATTAGATCAAGGGCAAACACAACAAGGGGATTGGACTTTGATCACATGATGAGGTGAGAACACACAAGGAACTATGAGGATAGGCAAGAACCCCACAAAAAACAAGATAACATTTGATGTCCTGAATGCAAAGGAACTAATGCAGAAACTTTAAAGCAACAGAGGCCAATAGGAGAAGGGGACCAGGAACTAGAGAAAAGATTAGTTCAAAAAGAATTAATTTAGAATGCAACACACATGTACAGGAAATCAATGCGAGTCAACTCCCTGTATAGCTATCCTTATCTCAACCAGCAAAAACCCTTGGTCCTTCCTATTACTGCTTATACTCTCTCTTCAACAAAATTAAAGATAAGGGCAAAATAGTTTCTGTCTGGTAGCGAGGGGGTAGGAGGAGAGAGGGAGGGGGCATGATAAAGGTAAGGGGTAGGGGAAGGGGGGAGAAATGACCCAAACATTGTATGCACATATGAATAAAAGAAATAAAACAAAAAAAGGGTCTTTTGCAGAGCAATAAAGTAAGAATAAAAACCACAGTATAAGAGGGAACTGGAGGCTTCCATATTTCTTTAGGCTGAGGCTTCCTGAGCCCTATTTATTTAGTCCGGGTTCTGGGCACCTGACCCATGCCACTGTCTCTCCCTGGGATGCCAGCTAGAAAACTGAGATGAGCTGAGAGGAACTGATGACAAGGGTGTGAGTAGGGGCCTGCAGACCCCAGGGCTAGGAACTTTATCACCCCTAGGTCTTCAGGGGGCAAAGGAGGAAGCAGGAGGGACCCAGAGGGAGCTGGACCAGTATTCAGAAACCGAGGCCTTCAGTAGAAAACATAACCAAATGTTGAGACTCAGGGGAAGCAGCTGGGAAAGAAATGTCTCAGTGGAGCTGATTCTCCCCTCGTTCCACTGTGCCAGTCAGGGTTGCTCACTGGCTCAGGGGAGACCATGGAGCACAGATGCAGTGTCCAGAGCAAGGGGAGGGTGAGCAGAGGAAGCCCAGGAACTCGCCCAGCTCACTTCAATACCAATGTGAGCTCAGGTCTCTCCCTTAGAAAACTTTCCCCCAGTGCAGAAGGCTCTCCTGAGGGAGACAGTCTGTCCACTTACCCACCTGCCCAGCTGTCCTTATAAGCCCTCCTGGGGTGGCATCATGGCACCTGCCTGTTAGCAAAGGGCCCAGAACAGACCCTGAGTGACAAGCTCAGCCTTTCTTTCACTCTCCCAGACTCAAACCTCAGTCATCTTGAACTCTGTCCTCAGGCTCCCATTTTTCAAATTCACAGCTGCCGGCATGGGCAGATCAGACCTCTTCAGTGTTCCCAGTGGGAGCCCTGACTTTGTCCCCAGCACAGACCTGTGCCCAAGTCCCTCCTGGAGCTTCTTCCCTGTATTCCTGCCAGACTTAAGATTCAGCTGGGATCTGTCACTTCCTGCTCAAAACTTTTCTTCTTCTTCTTTTCTTTTTTTTTTCCTTTTTTCTTATTGTAAGCTAACATTTATCAACACCAACTACGAGTCAGGGAAATTGTTCAGCACTTCCTTATATCATCTCTCACACTCCCAATTCCCCCACTGGGTAGCTGTTGTCCTCCACATTTTACAAATCATGAGCTGGGGGCACGGCTCACATGGTAGAGGGCTTGCCAAGCAAGTGTGAGGCCTGAGTTCAAACCCCCAATAATACCAAAAAAACCAAAAACACCCACAAATCACGACCTTCCCACTTAAAAATGGTAATAATAGACATATAAACCAATGGAACAGAATAGAGAGACCATAAATAAATACACACACACACAGGCACACACACAGTTGTAGGGTAACTGATCTTTGACAAGGACACAAGAACGCACATAGGGAAAAGATTGTTTTCCAACAAATGGTGCTGGGGAATCAGAATATCCACATGCAAAACATGAAACTGGACTCCTATTTTACACCATATGCCAAAATCAATTCAAAATGGATTAACTGTACAAAAGAAACAAAGCTGTGAAACTCATAGAAAAAAATACAGGAAGAAAGCTTCATGATACTGGTCTTGGTGATGGAGTCATGATATGGTACCAAAACCACAGGCAACAAAACAAAAATTAACAGTGGGGATACATCAAACTAAAAAGATTCTCACAGCAAAGGAAACACTGATACAGTGTAAAAGGCAACCAAGAGAGTGGAATAATGTATTTGCAAACCATGTATCTGAAAAGGAGTTAATTTCCAAAGTACACATGAAACTCATATAACTCAACAGCAAATAAATAAATAAATGATCCTACTAAAAATAGGCAAAGGACTTGAGCATTTCTCCAAAGACAACATACAAATGGTCAACAGGAACATGGAAAAGTGGTCATCATCAGGGAAACACAAATCAAAAGCACAGGGAGATGATACTGCCTCACGCACGTTAGGATGGCTGTCATAAAGAAAGGCAAGTGTTTGCAAGGGACGGAGAAGCTGTAACTCTTGCACATTGCCAATGGCAATGTGAACTGGTGAGACCACTATGGAAAACAGAACAGCAGACAGCAACTCAAAAAAATAAAAATAAAGCCAGCAATCATACTTCTAGATATTTATGCAAAAGAACTGAAATCAAGATTTCAAAGAGGTATTTGCACTACCCTGTTCATTGCAGTATTAGTCATAATAGCCAAAATGTGGAAACAATCCAGTGTCCATGGACAAGACTATGGATAAAGAAAATTTTGTGTATTCAAACAATGGGCTGGGGGTATGGCTCAGTGGTAGAGGGCTTGCCTAGCATAAGCAAAGACCTGGGTCCTATCCCCAACACACACACGCATGTACACACACACACACATACACACACAGAAAGAGGGGGGGGGAGAGAGAGAGAGAGAGAGAGAGAGAGAGAGAGAGAGAGAGAGAATTCGACCATTTGTGACAATTTGAGGATCTGGAAGGTATTATCCTATGTGAAATAAATCAGCCACAGAGAAATACTCTGTGATTCCTCTTATCTGAGTATTCTAAAACAGTCAAACTTATAGAAGCAGAAAATAGAATAGTGGTTGCCCGAGGGTGGGACAAGGACAAACGGAGGTTGTTCAATGGGTATCAAGTGGGTGTCATACAAGATGATGAAGTTCTAGGTGTCTGCTGTGCCTATAGTTAACAATACAGTATTAGCGCTTAAACTTTTGGAACTGATGGCTGTGCTCCCTACCTTGATTGTGGTGATGATTTCACGGCTATATGCACATATTCAAACTCATGAAACTGTATATCAACCATACCTCAATAAAGCTGTAAGAATTCATTTTATAAATGATGATGCAATTAAAAGTTACACAAATTATTTTTTAAAAACCCCCATGTGATAGTTAATCTTGATTGTCAACTTGATTTGATTGAGGAGACACCTAGGAGATTAGTAAAGCACCATTCTAGGTGTATCTGTGAGGGCATTTCCAGAGATGACTGGCATATGTAACAGCAAATGAGAGGGGAAGACCCACCCTAAATGTGGGCAACACCATCTAATAGGCTGGGGGTAGAAGTGGAAGAAGGAGGAAGCCCATGAATGCTACATGCTCTCTCTGCCTCCTGTCAGTTATGAGGTAAGTAGCTGCCTCTGCACACACTCCCAGTGCCATGATGTCCTGCCTCACCTTGGGCCAAAAGCAATGGAGACAGCTGACAACAAACTGAAACCATAAGCCAAAATAAACCTTTCCTCCTTTAAGTTGTTTATCGCAGGTATTTTATCACAGTGATGGAAAAACTGACCAACACGAGGGGTCTGGGGGCTGTTGCTCAGTAGTACAGTGTGTGCTTAGTATGCATACCCAAACCCTAGGTTCAATCCACAGCACCAGACAGACAACACCAAAAATTCCACAAATCACATCATGTCACTTCCTATGTAGAACACTAATGGCCTCTCACTGCATTTGGAATAAAAAGCCAAGCTCTGTGTTATGGCCCCCAACAACCCAGGCCATGCCTACCTTCCCACCTGGAAGCCAACCATTCTTCCTTGCTCACTATACTTCAGTCACCCAAGCTGCTTCCAGCTCCTGGAACAGTTCCCAATGAGGAGCTTTGAGCTTGCTGTTCCCTCTGCCCAAATGTTCCCCCAGCTCCCCACACACTGAGCTCCTCTCTCTTCTGTCTCATCTCTGCCCGAAGGCACTTCCTCTAAGGGGTGTTTTCTACCCACTCTAGAGTAGCTATCCCACCACACCCAATAGCCCCTCCCCCCCACCTATTTATTTCTTCAGAGCCTTTATCACTAAACCAAGACTACTGCCATCCCTGGTTGTCCATCATTGATTATCTGCCTTTCTCCAGGCAGATAACATACTGCTATAGTTTGAATATAAAATGTGCCTGAAAGGCTCATGTGTTGAAGGCTTCGTCTCCAGCCCATGGTACTATTGAGAGGTGGTGGAACCTTTAAGAGGTGGGGCCTAGTGGAAGGAAGTTAGATCACTAGGAGGGTTCCCTTAAATGGGGCTATTGGAACCCAGTGCCTCTCTATCTCTCTTTGCTTCTTGACCATGAGATGAACAGATTCCTCTGCCATGCCCTCCTGCTCTGGTGAACTCTGCCACAACTGGTTGCAAAACAACAGGGCCAAGGGAGCATGAACTGAAGACCCTGAAACCGTGAGCCAAAATAAGCTTTTCCCCTTATGAAGCCTATTATCTCGGGTATTTTGTTACAGTAATGGAAAGCAGAGCCTTGCTGTTCTTGTTCACCATGGTTTTCCTGGCACACAGATTAACTGAGCTTTAGATCTTGCCTTTCACAGAGGACATGCATGTGGTTGTCTCCCTACTCCTATTCAACCCAGCCAGGAGCTCCTAAAAGGCACACAGACTCCAGCATGACACTCTGCAATAAGAGGCACTCATTAAGTAGGTGTCGAATTAATGGGTGAGTACAAAACAGAAGTAGACAGCTGTGACAACCCTTTTTCTGAAAGACTTACCAATGTCTCGAAACAATTGCAAAAAAAAAAAAAAGAAAAGAAAAGAAAAAAGTCCCCAAATTGCTTTCAGGATGAGAGGCCCATCGATAAAGAGACTTCCAGCATTATTACCTTGAAAATAATATTCACAGGCTAGGGGCATGGCTCAAGTGGTAGAGCATCTGTCTACCAAGCACAAGGCCCTGAGTTCAAACCCAAGTACCACCAAGAAAAGGAAAAAAAAGTAATATTTGTGTTGATGTATAATCATTCACATTATAAAACTTAACTTCATTAACTCATAGTCATGTTTGAGAAACAGTTCCTAAAATTATTCAATATCAAGTCTCTATAATCATCTACTGCTTCACCTAATTTCCTGAATTTATTTCTGAAGGATGGATTTTTTAAATTCTTTGTGTACATCCCAGTTTCAGTTGTAGTAAATATTGCATTACATTTTCATGGTTTAGCCAGATGCCTTCACAGAAACACAAGAAATGAATTTATGTTCACAGATGCTTTATAACATGGGAGCTGATGATAACCACTGATTTAAGGCACCACTAATTTAAATAATTGAGTTTAAATACTTTACCTCCTATTTAACTTTTCTGTTTCTTTGTTCCTGTGACCCTTAGGTCAGGTAGAACAAGGGGCACAGCCCTATGATATCAGTGGCACAGCTTCCAAGGCAACAGGCCAGGTTGGTCTCATTCTGTTATATTTCCTTTTAGGAACAATACAAGAACTGTAGGGCATGCTGCCCCACCCACCCAGAAAAACCCCTGTGCCCTCCACCAACAGGCTTGCATGCACTGAGACCCAACAGTGAGAGGACAAACCCTGTTCACCAGCACTGCTGAACATAGATGCAATAAAGGACCCCTGTGACATAAGCCCCACCCATAGGTGGTCATCCACTCCACTTTGCTCACTGGCCTTCTGACCACAGGCAGACATCAGCAAGGCAGAAGCCAGCGCCAGTTCTGCATACCTGGGAAGGGCAGCCTCCACATCCCACAAGGCCCACCCACAACACAAGTGTTTGTGATGCCACAAACAGGACTTGCAAGAGAAACCACAGAGGGTCATCTCACTAGTCTCCTTGCTGAGAAAGTGCCTCAATAATTTCAGGAAGCAAGATGGTGGAAGCATCCCATTCTTACCCTTACTTCTGTTGTTGTTTGAAGCAAGGTCTCACTGCGTAGCCCCAGTCTCTAAGGGCTAGGATGATGGGCATGTGCCACCTCCTCCAAATATGTCCCACTTCTGATTCAGATGTGAGAGCTGGTATCAACTCTTCTACCATCATGGAGAGAACAAGCCTTCAAGAGTCAGTGAGCTTTATGAGTCATATGAAGCTTCATTTGGGGTTGATGCATCCTCAAATGGCTCATTTCCCCTCCGACTTTAATAGAGACTGCTTCATTTCTCTCACCCTGAAAGACAGGCACTCATTTCTGTTTGTTATTCACTATCTACTTATCCTCATCTTTCGTCAAAGGTAGGATATTCTCAGGATGCCACGGGGAGGTGGTTCACCTAACTACTAATATCTAAGCTATTTTGATTGATTCATGACTCTGTGTGTGTGTGTGTGTGTGTGTGTGTGTGTGTGTGTTAAGGGGACGCAACCAATTTAATAATTAAATTCTGAGTGTGATAAAATCTAGAACTTTAGCATCCAGGAGGAATCTAGGAGGAAAAGTCAAGATTGGACTCTGGCTCCTCTGCTTCCTGCTCCAAGATCTTTCCATTTGATGTGGTATCTTCAGAGTCTTATGGTCTCTGATGTATTCACAAAGGACCCCTATCAGGTAGAAATGAGTTGTCTACAATGACATTACTATATTTGGCAAAGGTGGCCCTAAGCATGCAAGCTTTAAAAGTTCACATTAGAGGGTCTCAACTGGATTCCAGCCATGTGGAGTGCTGTGGCCCAGGTGTGGGGGGACCCTTGACAGTCTGTCTGTGGAACCTAAGAGCCTCCTGGGAGAATGCTCAGCTTAAGGGAAGAAAGGGGCAGGTAGGAATAAGGCCATCAAGGCAACACTGAAGGAGCTATTTCCTCAAGAAATTCTGAGGTCTCCCACCATAGTTACTATGTCTTCTGGGACTTAGTGAAAACTCAATGCTCTGGCAACTTGAAGTTACAAAGCAACAGTGTGGCGTAGTGGCAGTGCCCAGGGTGGTAGGGGTACCAGTCTGCTAGGTGGTGGCTCCTATCTTTGGCCACCTAAGCCATGGAGAGGTGTCTGTAGGACTGTGAGCAGCACAGACCTTGAGTTCAGTGGACATTAAGATAGCAGTCATTCCAGGAAGTGTCCTGGCTAGAAATAGAATGTCTCAGAAGCTGCGTGGTGACTGAACCTGTTAATTAATGTCACTCCTGGGGACCACCAGAGAGAAATAAGGAGAAGACAGAATTTAGGAACACAACCTAGACTCTACATTTTCACCCTGGGTGCCCAGTCATGGGGGACCCCTCTGTTGAGCAAAGCAAGTTGGTCCCCTCACACACACCATGGGAGTCTACCATTGCTCAGAGCACCATGAGTTCAGGATTTCTTTATTGTTGCTGGATTAAGCTGAATCACTGAATGCAGCTGATTTCTTTTTTGTTCTCACATTCCTGAAATTTTCTTTTCTAACCCACAGGCTTTCACTATCTTCCTGTAGTGCCAGCTGGCTAATGAAAGCAACTGCTGTGCTTTGCATAACTAATTTATTCGGTGCCTGCAATATGCCCCATCTCTCCTCAGCATCAAATGCTTCCAGCATTGTGTTTTAAATATATACAAAATCCACAGAGATGAGGGATAATTCTTCAGGCTGCTCCTGGGATCACCTTGTCATGACATGTTCCTTGCATAGTCCTCGGGGTGATTCTACAAGGAACAGCAAGTACAGCAACCACTCCATGATCTGTGCCCCAGGTGGAGATAGAAACAGTTATGTAACAGCACCATGGCTGCCCCCTAAGGACAAGCTCATTATGATACAGCCACGGCTGACTGTCAATGAAGAAAGAAAATTCCCTCTTGGCTTTCTAGAACAGGGCATGAGCCATATCATAAAGCCACCCCACACTCTTTGTTTTGAGATAAGGGGTGCCAAGGGCTCCCTACATGGCCTCTTCTCCCCTCTGCCCACTCCTGTCAGCTGCCTTGCACACCGACCTCAGGCACAGCAAATGCCCAGCAGCTGCTGGAACACACTGATCTATCACCTGGCCTCCAGGCCTCCCCGAGGCCACTCCAATTCCAGAACGATGGGGTCCCCTCCCCTGAGTTTTGCTTTCTACCAAACCTGTACCTGTCCTGTAAACTCAGTTGATGGTTCCCTCTTGGGAGAACACTCCAGCTTCAACAACAACAGTGAGTGTCCACAGTACCCAGTACCCAAGCTCACCAGCACTCCTTACACCACAAGAAGATTCTGGTTACTCATCTGTCACCTGTCCCCAGCCCACATCCTGGAAGGAAGGAGTCTGTTTCATTCCTCTTTGGTTCTGCAGTGCTGGGCCCTGAGTCTGGTCCCCAATAAATTTTAAATAAGTGATAGATCAAAGACTTAAATGTGAAACCTAAGACTAGAAAATATCTAGCAGAGAATAGGAGAAAATCTTTGAGACCTTAGGTTAGACAAAGATTTCTTTGATACAACACCAAAACCATGATCTACAAAATAAATTGTTTAAAAAACTCATAAATCACAAGTCATCAAAATGTAAACTTCTGGTCTTCCAAAGACTTTTTCAAGAAAATGAAAAGATAAGTCCCAGATTGGAAGAGAAGTTTCTGCACAAACCTGAAAGGACTTGATTCTTGAATTTATAAGGAGCTCACCATAATAATAACAAAATACATGATTCAATAAAAATGGTCAAAGATTTAAACAAATGCTTTACCAAGGACCATAGCTAAATGGCAACGGAAGACATGAAAAGATGCTGAGCATCATTAGTTATTAAGAAAATGAAAAGTAGTTGAGCATGGGGGCGTGTGCTGTAATCTCAGCTACTTAGGAGGCTAAGGCAGGAGGATCATGAGTTCAAAGGCAGCCAGAGACCACATCTTAATGAAAGAAAGAAAGAGAGAGAGAAAGAAAGAAAGAAAAGAAAGGAGGGCAGGTGGGAGAGAGGAAGGAAAGAAAAGAGGAAGGGAGAAAGGGAGGAAGGAAGGGGAGAGAGGGAGGAAAAAAGGAAAAGAAGGGAAAACTTAAATTGAAACCACAACCTAAACCTATTTAGAATGGCTGAAAAGTACAAAGAAAAAAAATGTCAAGTGCTGACAAGGATATGGAGCAACTGGAACTCTTAATAAACTGCTGGTGTAAACACAAAATGGTATAGTCATTTTACAAAGCAGTGTAGCAGTTTCTTAAAATTTGCACATGTACTTACATAATCCAGTAATACCACTCCTCACTAACCAGGTAAATGAAATTTTGCATTCCCACAAACATCTGTAATGCTGATGCTAATTGCAGTTGATTCATAAATAGCAAACCCAGAAAAACCCATTACTCTTCAGTGGTGAGTGGATAAACAAACTGTGGTATATTCATGTACTGGAATACTAAGCAAGAGAAAAAGAAGGAAAGGACTGGGGGGTATAGTTCAGTGGTAGAGCAGTTGCCTAGAGTGTGTGAGGCCCTAGGCTTGATCACCAGCACTGCAAAAAAAGTCAGTTGGTAAAAAAAAAAAAAAAAAAGAATATAATGTGCAGCAAGGAAACACTCAACAGAGTAAAGAGACAACCTATAGGAGAAAACACAGTAGATCCTTGGCCCACTGCTCCAAGGAACCGCCCATGGAGGAATACCCAGTATGCGTACAGCTCTGTACTACAAATGCTGGATTCCTTTTTCCCATGACCTCGCCCAACTTCCGATAAAGTCAGGCCGCTTTTCAACAAATCTCAGATTTTCACTTGATCATTTCAATTAAGCACATTCACTGTCGCCTTGCTTTTGGGCACCATCTGCTTTCTTGGAGGCAGATTTTCACAAATGAAGGGCAGGGTAGCAACACTCAGCAGATCTCAAAACGATTTAAACGCAGAGGATGGTAATTCGGGGTGACACCTTCTCCACATCTGGGCTGCGTGATACATGCGTGGGAATTTAAAGATTTGATTTTGAACTAACTAGCTTCCTTCCTTCCTTCCTCCTTTCCTTATTTTTGACTATGTTTGGTCAAAACTGAGTGTAATAAATAAGGCAGGCTTACTGTATTTGTAAACTATGCATCCAATAAGGCATTAATATTCAGAATATATGAGGATTTTCAACAACTCAAAAAAAAAAAAACTCACAAAATAACCTGATTAAACAATGGGCAAAAGACCCAAATAAGTATTTATCAAAAGAAGAAATGCCCAGCAGGTATATGAAAATGCTCAACATGAGTGATAATGAAGGAAGTGCAAATCAAAGCCACTATATCACCTCACTCCAGATAGAATGGCTACTACCAAAAAACAAAAGTGTGGGTGAAGATATGGAGAAAAGGAAGCTTACACACTGTCAGAGGGAATATAAATTAGTATACTTATTATGGAAAGCAGTATAAAGGTTTCTCAAAATCTTTTAGATGGGCTGGAGATGTAATTCGGTGGTAGAGCATTTGCCTAGGATTCCATCCTCAGCACCCAAAACAAAACAAAAAATGGGGGAAAAAAACCCAACTACTATATGATCCAGAAATCCCACTACTGGATATATGTACAAAGGAAAAGAAATCATTGTATCAAAGAGACATCTGCACTCCCATGTTCATAGCAGCACTCTTTAAAATAGCTACGGTATTTCAACCAAGGTGCACATCAGTGCATGAATGAATAAAGAAAATGTGGAATACATACACAAGAAATATTTGGCTATACAAAGAATGAAACCCCATCATAAGCAACAACATGCCTGAACCTGGAGGACCATACCAGACAGAGGAGATAAATACTGTATCACTTCACTCATGTGGAAGCTAAAAAGTTGACCTCATAGGAGTAGAGAGCAGAATGGTGGTTACCAGCGGCTGGGAAGTGGGGGTGGGGAGAGGTTGGCCAACAGGTACAATGCTACAGGTAGATAACAGAATTTTTGGTGTTGTGTTGCCAGAACTATAGTTAGCAAAAATGCATTGTCTATTTCAAAATAGCTACAAGAAAGGATTTTGAGTGTTCTCACCACAAAGGAATGATATAGAGCTTGTGGTGATAGATGTGATAATTATCCTGATTTGAGGATTACACAATGTATACATGTGTAGAAACATCACGTTGTACTGCATAAATACCACAACTATGTGTCAAAAATAGAATTGAGAGCATAGGTCAGCATAAACAGGAGTTTAGCATGCATGACCACTCAGTTCAATCCCCAGCACCACAAAATTAAAAAAAAAATTAAGTAAAAGAAAACTTGTTTAACTAAAAAAAGGGCTGGTACACACACACACACACACACACAGAGGATAATTTTTTAATGCATTATGCTAAGTGAACGAAGCCAAACTTTGCTGTATGCCCAAATCTCATCTGTCCTTCAAGTCCCAGATCAAGTGTTACTTCTTCCCTCCAGCCTTATCTGACTCCCACCTCCCATGCCTACAAAAGGATGGAATGATTTGACATGCCTGAAAATTCCTAGCATTTTACCTGTGTCTTTCTTCCACTGATTGCCTTGTTTTGATGACTGCATGTGCAAACACCACATCTCTGCAACTAATTGTAAGCACCAGATCTGATTCACCTTTATGTTTCTGTATGGCATCTGGACAACACCTTACACAGGGAAATGCTCAGAAATTTTCTGTTTGATGGAGCAATGGAAAATTAAATGGCCAGGGTGATCTGTGGCTGATAAAGTTGGCATGTGGTTGGCACTTAGAATGATATATAGCCCAGGGGGTCCTACTTTATGGTCTATAAGTGATATTTCAGGGGAAGAAACAAGTCCCAAAGGATCAGTGCCAGAAAAAAATCCACTGAAGAGCTATGGTGCATGAGAACAGGCGAATGCTTGAGGGGACGTGGCCTCTGAGGAAGACTCTGATGATGGGCCCACTTCGTTTGTTCAAGTCCTAATCTCCAGTACCTCTCAATATAATTTTATTTTGACTTATATAAAGAGGTAGTTAAGGTGAAATGAAGTCTTTATGGTGAGCCCTAATACTGTATGACTGGTGTCTATACAATAAGGGGAGATCAGGACAGTCACATGCAGAGGGAAGACCATGTAAGGACACAATAAGAAGATGCTCTCTACTAGACAAGGAGAGAGTCCTCAGAGGAAGCTAACCTGCTGACACTTGGGTCTGGGATTTCTAGCTTCCAAATATTGTGAAAAATTAATTTATGGTGTTTAAGACAAGGCTGTGGTGTTTTGTGATGGCATGCCTAGAGGACTAATTTGAAATGACAAGAAGGATATTGATATGTGGAAACAGGAAGACTGAGCAATTCCAGATGAGAAGAAGAGCACATCCAAAGGCAGGTGAGGTGGCTGGACATGGTGGCTCATACTGTAATCCCAGCTACCTGGGAGGCCTGATCTGGCTTTGAATTGGCTGCACCCAAGATGCCCAAGAGACATGCAGGTGAAGATGTCCTTTTTTTTCTTTTGGCAGTACTGGGGTTTGAACTCAGGGCCTCACGCTTGGTAGGCAGGCACTCTTACTGCTTGAGCCATTCCCCCAGCCCCTTGGAGATAGGTGGATCGGGCAAAAAGCATGAGATCCTATCTGAAAAATAACTAAAGCAAAAAGAGGGCTGGGGATGTCACTCTTCCTGATGTCAGTGATGACCCCCTTAATCTACCTCCATTCTTTGGCTCGCTCCCCACCCACTCCAGGCTAATCTTTCCACACTAACACAGTTATCCTTTTAAAACAGAGGTCAGATCCTATTGCTCTGCTGCTCAAAACTCTCCAGTGAGTCCCAAGTTCCTTAGAATAAAATCCAAGCTCCCAACTGTGTTTCACATGCATGCCCTGAATCCCACCCCTGGGGCCCTCGTATCCCCATCATTCACTGTGCTTTGCTGCACTGGCCAAGGAAAAGTCAGGCCCAAGAGGGATCATGGGCTACCTCCCATATCTTGGGCACTGTGGTAAGCACCAGGACACAGAGATGGGCTAGGAAAAAGAAAAGTTCCTCACCACCTGGAGTTCCTGGTCCAGTGCAGGGCACTACCAGATAGCTACAAAAATGTAAGTGTGAAAATGTAAGAACCTATCCAAGAGGGGTCATAGTCAAGTCAGGGAAAGACCCTTCAGCTGACATTCCCAGGACAGCATCACCATGGGCACAGGGAAGAGCAAAGCAGGGGAGGGAGGGAGGCGGGAGGTAGCAGCAGGATCTCAGTGGCCCTGCTTGCAGGCTGGGGCTGGAAGCCAAACCTCAGGAAGGCTCTGCTGACCACCCAGTATTGGCCTGGTCCTGTTAGGTGGGCACACCTTTCCTCAGGGATGGCCAAGGAGATGCTTGCATCAGTTGGCAAGCCCAAGCCCCTTCCCCAAAGTTGCTGTATGGCTCCCCATCTCTGGTCGTCCACTGGGAGCCTCCCAGCTTGCAGGTGAAGCCAGGAGGATTTCCTTTACTTATGCTCAGGCCTCATTAAGAAGAAAGACCTAGCACAGACTCCAGGAGACAGTGGGTACTGATGCATAGGCCTACAAGCCCCCAGGCTCAGTGGAGACTTAGGTATACCCCAAGCCCGTCCTCCGGGTCTACATCCTTTATCTCCTCCTCCTACCCCCTCCCACTCCCCTGCCAACTTCCCACAAAGGAAAGCTAAAGAGTCCACTTGTGGCTCTGCCCCAGGGCTACCTACTTCAGGCACTTGGGGCTCTTCTCATTATAAGGAGACCTGTTACTGCAGCAACACCTGTCTCAGAGGGACCCTCAGCTCCACAGATGTAAGGCACTGCCAGCTTACCTCACTCACTCTTGTACTTGTACAAAATAAATAAATGCCCTGCAGTTTCTCATCTCTGACCTGCTGCGTGCTTTGCAAACCGACTGACAATAGAATCATTTTCTGCTTGCTAAATATCTACACTTAATACATTTCCTGTCTCCCATATAAACAGCATCTCCTTATAATCGAAGCCACCGTATATATGCCTCTGAGACCATGTTACAGAACTCTGTCTTCATTACAGATCATTTTTAATTTCAATTGTTAAATTTGGCATCATTTTGTTTTCACTGTTTCTCATACAGTAAGTCACAGTGTTTCCTTTTAAGGTACATTAGTAATGTAAGGGATTTAATAAGTGTTGGTTTTGGCTATGGCAACAACTGTGAGAAGAAGACTTAAATGACTGAATTATGAGAAATGGTGGTCCCAGTGAGAGGAATAAAGAAATGGCAGGAGGGGTACAGGGGAGGAGTGAAGTAGGAGAGACCAGAACTAGCATGAGGTGAGAAGTAACTGAATGTTGTCAAGGCGGGAGCCCCAGTGAAGATGGGGACCTCCCTACACATGCTTCCCAGAAGAGCCTTGGCTTCATGGTTCCTCTGGCCTCCCGTCCACAGGAGCCCTCCCCTGTAACTCTCTACCATAGCTCTTTCTGACAGCTTCCTGGCTATTATCAAAAACACTGGTGTGACTCTGTCCTTTTCCACTAGTGTGTGCAGTCCCCCAGGTTGGCACATTCTCTCTCTTGTTCACCCTTGTCTTCCTAGGGCCTGGCACAGAGTAGGCACTCAATATCTGCTAGACATGTAATGGGTGCTGTGGTTTGAATGTCCTCCAAGGCTCATAAGCTAGAAACTTGGTTGCCAGTGTGGTAGTGTTGAGGTAGTAGAACTTTTAAGAGGTGAGGCCCGGTGGAAGATGGCTAGTGGTTGGGGATGCTGCCCTAGAAAGAGATTAATACGGTTCTTGTGGGATTCAAGCTACTTCCTGGAAGAACAGGTTGTTATAAAAAGAGCAAGACTGAGACGAGGTGCTGTGGTTCACACTTGTAATCCCAGTTACTTGGGAGGATTGTGATTCAATGCCAGTACAGGCCAAAAAAAAAAAAAAGATTAGCAAAACTCCATCTCAACAAAACAAGTTGGGCTGGGTGTGGTAGCACACACCTGTCATCCCAGCTATGCAGGCAGCATAGGTGGGAGAGGCATAGGTAGAATGCTCGTGGTTCCAGGCTGGTCCCAAGCAAAAAGTAAGACCCTATCTGAAAAATAACCTAAAGCAAAAAAGGGGCAGGAGGTGTGGCTCAAATGATAGAGTGCTTGCCTAGCAAGTGCAAGGCCCTGAGTTCAAACCTCGGTACTGTGGGGTTGAGGGTGTGAAAAGCAAGACTGACCCTCGAACCTCTCTGAACTCCTGTCTCATCACATGATCTCTCCCTCTCCCACATGCTCCCACCATGATGCTATCTACCATGTTGTAACATAGCCAGAAGGCCCTCACCAGGGCTGAACCTAGGAAGCTGTCCAATCTTGGACTTTCAGCATCCAAAACTGTGAGCTAAATAAAACTACTTTTTATAAAGTACCTGATGCCAAACATTCCATTATAGCAACAGAGGCAGGCTAGATAAAGGCTTATTTTGAACCTTAGATAACAGCTCTTAAAAAAATAGAGATAAGGAACACCGGAAGAGAGGGTTGGAGGAACACAATGACTCTGGGGGTTCTCTGAGTCTAGTAGGGGGGATACCACACAGAACCTAAAAACAGGGACAGAGCTGGGGAGAGGCCGGCACCCATCTCTCCAGCGACTTTTCCTCCAGTCCTGGGGTTGATTTTCTCAAGTCCCTTGCTTCTTTTTCTAAAGCCTAATTAAAAATTTTAAAGAATCTCAAAACACTGCCTCCCAAATGCCTAAAATCCGTCATCTGTTTTCCCACCTGGGAACCTGCTGCAAGAATTTTCTTGCCCGTAGGTCCAGAAAAATGCCTGTTTATTTATTTATATTATAGAAATATATAAATGCAGACAAAAACTCCAAACACAGAAGTGTATCTAATCAAAGGAAAAAGCAACCTTGCCCTAATTCTACTTCCCTCTTCAGAGGGAGCACAGTAAACCGCTGGATATCACACATGAAAACTCATCAAAATGAATGCATAAAAATTCATTTTATGCATATACACATAACAATATATAACAGGTTTCCTAACATAAATAACAAAACTTTAACCATAAATATGATTATATTGTATATTCTTACTTAAAAATATGTGCAGTATTTTCTAAGACATATCAAAGGCAATGCATATTTTAGAGTTTGACAGATTTTATAAATTTGTCATACAAAAAAGCTTTACTAATTTGTTCCCATTAGTTGGGATTGCTAGTGCTCATCCCTGTGTGTTCTCTTTATAGTGGATATTATTTATGTTTTCAATTTTTTTGCCAATCTCTTGCATGGGAAATGTTTCATTAGCATTTGAATTTGCATTTTCACAATTATTACTGAGACTGAACATTGTATATTCATTGGTTTATATTTCTTCTTCTGGGAATTGCCCACTTATACCCTTTGCCTACTTTCATTTCTTTTTCTATTTGATTTGTGGGAATTCTTCATTTTTTATGATGGCAATCTTTGTGGTACATGTGCTGCCTATATTTCTCTCTGTCTGCCATGTGCCTAACTTTATAGTGTACCAAGTTTTCAGTATAAAGTCAAATGTGTCATTATTTCCCTTTATGGCTTAAAGCAACCTTCCCTGTCTTCCAAGATTACATGAAAGATTTTTTTTAAACTGCCAAGGAAGAGAATGACAATTTGACTTTCTATAAAATACACAGAATATATCATATATTATATATAATGTATGTAGTATACAGATGATACATATTACATATAATGCACATATGTATATAATGTATATCATATATAATATATATCTACACATACATATTTACACTTCAAATACTCTCTACATATATCTACATACTCCAGGTACTTTTTCAGTATGTATGTATGTGTGTTTTAATTTTATTTCCTCACCTCCAACACACTATGGAATAAATGCTATTATTGTCTCCATTTTACAGACAGTAAGACTAAGGACAGAGAAGTTAATGAAGGCTGAGCCATCTGCCTTCTGTACCCAGACTTAACCAATGCCTTACTTTGACTCAGTATTACGCCAAACAGCTCATTCTCCCTAATTATGATCTAGCAACAAACATTACTAGAATGAGATAGTGGTACAGAAATACATAGCTCCCAGACATAAAACATCCAGAAAAATCATAGAGCAGAAAAGTTGAAGGTATAAAAATATGAAATTACGAAGTAAAGAACACAAGGATTGCTCATAAATGATATTGGAATAACAGGTTATCATTATTTTTTTAATAGGTTAAAATTACTTTCCACATTAGCTGGGTACCATGACTCAAGCCTGTAATCCTAGCTACCAGGGAGGCTGAGATCAGGAGGATCGAGGTTTGACGCCAGACTAGGCAAAATGTTCACAAGACCCCATGGTGGGCCACATCTGTGATCCCAGCTACACAGAAAGCATAAATGGGAGGACTGAGGTCCAGGCTAGCGCAGCCATCAATGCTAGACCCTATGCCAAAAATAACTAAAGCAAAAAGGGCTGGATGGCTCAAATGACAGAGCATCTGCCTAGCAAGCAAGGCCCTGAGTTCCAACCCCAGTACCACATAATCATCAAAAAAAAGGAGGGGGGGCAGGGACTAGGTAAAATAACTGACAAAAACATGGTAAATATCTTTTTGTGAGCCAGCTTTTGCACTGCTGTGACAAAATACCTGACAAGAACCACTTATGGAAAGAAAGGTGTGTTTTGACTCAGTTTTAGAGGCTTCAGGCCTTGATTAGGCCTGAGTGAAGCTTTTCATCATGGCAGCCGGAGCGCATGTCAGAGGCGTTGCCCCACCAGGAAGCACAGTGAGTAGCAACAGGAAGGGGTCAGAGCAAGGTACAGCTCCCAAGATGTCCCCAGTGACCTACTTCCTCCAACCAGGCCACACCTTTCATAGTTCCACCACATACAAAGAGTCTACTCAAATACTGAATTTATCAATGGATTAAATCATTAAGTCAGAGCTCTCATGATCTGGTCATCTCAGGAAAGGCCCTTACAGACACACCCAGAGGTGTGCTTTACTAATCTCTAGGCATCCTCGGTCCAGTCAAGTTGAAAATCAAGATTAGCTATCACATACATCTTATTAGAAACCCATACAAATTAGCACCTGCAGCGACAGAAAGCCAGCCTAAGATCCTAAAAAATGATCCAAAGAGAAAATACAACCTGTAAGCAAGTATGTGAAAAATGTTCCACCTAAATATATTGAAAGAAATGTAAAATTACAAGAAAGAGTTTCTGTTTCATCCATTCTTTTTTCTCCCCCACAGTCCTGTGCATGGGTGGACTGGATGAAATGGTACTCTCTCAGACAGTGGAGATAGAAAGCCACTCACTGCACATACCAAGCACTGTTACAAAGTTCACACCCAGGCCGGGGAGGACCTCAGTAATAGAGGACACGTTTAGCAGGCATGAGGCCCTGGGATCAGTCCCCAGTACACACAGAAGACCTTCACACCCTTTTACCCAGTAATCCCACAACTTCAGTCTACAGATATGATCCCCAAACATGGAAAAAGTTCTCTACCAAAGACAGTTACTGAAACCCAAGGAGAGGGAAAGAGAGGAGGGGAGGGGAGAGAAGAAGAGGGGTGGAGGGAAGGAAAGAGAGAGAGAGAAAGAGAGAGAGAGAGAGAGAGAGAGAGAGAGAGAGAAAGGAAGGAAGAAAGAGACGGAAGGAAGGAAAGAAGGAAGGAAGGAAGGGAAAGCAACCTAAATTTTAAGAACAGAGAATGGTTAAATGATTTATGGGACAATTACTTAGAGCATTATACATTATTTAAAATAATTTTGAAAGTATATTATAACACTAAAAATCCTATGCTAGAACATATAGCTATACAAATAGAAATATAGATATTCTGATAGCTGTTTTAGGGCATGGGGTTGAGTCACTGGTTTCTCTAACTTCCAAATTTGCTAAAACATTATATGGAAGCAGAATCTCTGTTTTGAGAGAGACCTGACCTGCATCCTGATGGCACACTCACCTTGTCTGCTCTCCTATCTGACCTCAGCCAAGTTACATAACCTCTTCTTGCCTCAGTTTCCTTACCTGTGAGGTAAAAGCAAGGCCATAAAGGTAGCTG
The DNA here is from genome assembly GCF_047511655.1 of Castor canadensis. Lineage (NCBI taxonomy): Eukaryota > Metazoa > Chordata > Mammalia > Rodentia > Castoridae > Castor > Castor canadensis. Next base: position 51,860,380 of record NC_133396.1, on the reverse strand, counting down.
CCTCAATGAGTGAAATAACACTTGTAAAGAGCTTGACGGCTGAGCCTGTCCCATGGCGAGTGCTCCAAAATGTTATTTTTATCATGAAAAAATTCAACATATTTGAAAAATAAAATTGAAATGAGTAAAAAAAGTGGGGGGGGGGAGCTCACACACAGTGGTTTATTTCAAATTCCAGAATTTCAAATGAAAGCTTAATGTTCATTTTGTCCTCTCCCTCTGTTTAGACAGCACTTGACTTATTAGCTCACTTGGTAAAGGGAAGATTAAAGGAAGTGAAACAAGGCTACTCTAGAAACAAACATAAGAAGATGGAGTCTATGGAGTGGAGATGTAAAGAGACATATTAATAGACATTCCAGATGAAGCAGCAAAAATGTGTCTTTTACCTTCTTCTGAGAAAAGTGGGGGAGGAGGGAATCCTGTCTTCCAAGTAAACTTAAAATACAAACTTCCTGCTCTACTGAGCGAGATTATTCCAGAAAGAAATTAAGAATTAATAAGAAAAAGAAATCAAAACCAAAAACTTAATTTCTAGAAAATATAGTAGAAATTAAGAGTAGAGGTCTAGAGTAGTTAGGAAGTCATGTCAAAGTATTGAGAGCTTTTTGAGAGGGTATGGGGGACACTGGCTAAATAGAAACCAGCTAATACATAACTTCCTAGAAAAGCTGCTATCATTGTCATATCGTTGCTTTGAAATTCAGCCATCTGGGGCTTCTTAAACATCTAATTTCAGACCCTAGCACAGTGTAGAGCCCAGACATTGAGTGCTGGGACAGTATCAGCAGCTCTGCTAGATGAGAGGACAAACTGTACATGTGGATCTTGCTCTAGAACTGTAGGCTGACAGCCAGTCCAGTAGACAGTGTCTCCGCAGGACTTTAGGCTGCCCACCCTTGACCGAAAGAATGTGCAGAGCAGCCCTATTCACCTTGCTTATGAAAACACAACTCCATACTACCAGTAATTACCTGGAGAGAGGACTGCTTTTCCAAAGAACTTCATACATTAACTTGAAGTCAGCATGAATCATCCTGACTTTGCAAGATCAAAAAAATGGGAAACAGTGAGAAAAGACTGTTTCTTTTTTTTCAAGATGTCAAAAGATGAGTTTCAAATTCATTTTCAGCCTCAAAGCATGCACGTAGCATTAACTTTCCCAACCCATGCCCTGCACAAAACTACACTGATGGTCCCTTAGTGACAGGAGGGTCCACAGGGCATGTCGGACCTCATGCTTGGAGCAGAAGGACTCCTTCTCCCAGGCAGAGCTGTCTTCTAGGACTTCCCATCCCCATCTTAAATAATAACCAACTGTGTACTTACTGCAAAGCCCTGTGCTCCTTGTGCTTCTCCGGAGCTGCTGACTTCAATCAGTAAGTCAGCGCACTATTCTGGGCTGGGAGGAAAACCACAGTCAGAGAGAGCTTGAGCAAGGCGGCACTCAGGAAGCAGGCGGGCTCTCGGGCTCTGCTACCCACGCCTCTCTCTCTCCTTCTCTCTCTCTCCTAACACACACACACACACGCACACACAAATGAAAGTCTTACTTCTCTCTGACTGGGTCCTGAAATTTAATTTATACCTCTCCAAAATCTAAGGATTTTAAGGCATAGGCCGGCTAGCTTCTTGCTGGTTGCTCCATGAGATATCAAAGAGAAAAAAACAAAGTGTGTCCTTTAGAAGTGGGTTTACCTTGAAATCTCAGGGTCCTCCAGTTGCCATAGCCCCATGAGTGCTGGGGGTTGGAGTGGGGTGGGAAGTCAGTTAGAACCAGGAACATGTCAAAGCAGGAGGTTCTGGTGAGCCATCCAAGGGATTTCAGAGGCAGGGCATCTGAATCTCTAAGCTTTCAGTCATTTGTTGCAATTTCTTTTTTAATTCTAAATAAATATGTTGGGACCTAATTTTGAATTCAGAGTTCCCAAATGATATGGGCACCCAGCATGCATGCCCCCTTGCTGTTACAGAAGGCCTACAGTCAGCCCAGTGACCAAGGGATCTGTCCCAACAGGGGGCAAAAACACTGCACAGAAAACACAGGGAAGAAATGCAAGCAGACAAAGAAGCAACATGTGTTATACATCCACAGGCACCAAGAACTCTAGTTGCTACCCAGGCCGTGCATAGTCATTGCCCTAAGCTGGATTTTCATGGCTCTTTGACTGGATGATAGATGTGAAAAGCAGTCAGGCAACTCTTATCAGGCAGGAGGTTCTCATATGGCAGGAGCTATGGGCTTTGCAGCCTCAATGACATGGAATGCTCATGTTAACTGTGACTCTCCCCCACACTCAGACTCTGCCATTCTGAGGGACAAGACTACATGATGATCAGGGGCTGAGAGTGGCCTTCCTTCCCCTGCTGGGGTGGTCCTACACTGGTGGCTGCATGCCCCACCCACCAATGCCATCCCTCTGCCTTGAAGGAGGAAGGAGATATGATGCATTGGACTTCTCTCACTGCAGAACACCTACCTGCCTATGGAGATCAGGGTACCAGGGACATACAGGGACCTAACTCACCCAGGTGACACCCCAGCACATGGCATTCATCATGTCACAGATGTGATAGTGGTTAGGATTGTGAAAGTGACAGAAACTGGACTCAACCTTGTTTATGCAAAGTGATGAATTTATTGATGTGAATAACTGAAAGTCTAGACATTAAGCTAGCTTGGCCTGGAGGTTCAAATGATGTCATCAGAAATGTTTTTTAATCATCCTCAGTTCTGCTTTCCAAAGTTAGCATCATCCAAATGCAGGTGCTCTTGGGATGAGAATGCCTTTCTCAGAGTGGAGGGCTTTGCATTCAAGACTGTAGAAGAGAAGGTCTTCCTAGAAAAGAGACCCAGGGTGACACCCTGTCCAGCCCAGTGGTTGGGGGGGAGGGGCTAGGCAATCGGTAGCCTCTTAACTATGGGAAGAGAAGTTCCCAAAAGGAAAATAATGTTGGACAGGCATAAAGTATAGGCTAGTCACCCAATAGTGCCTCTCACGTGATCAAGTCTTACTTTCCCAATTAGACTGATGGATGTATCTATCAACAGAAGAATGGATACACATGAAATACCAACAGTGCTAATTGCATAGATTATGGGCCATTTGCTTTTTAAAATTCACATATCTTCTAAATTTTCTAAAAGAATATGTGCTAAGTTGTGGAATAAAATATAATTAAACACACGCTAAGAAGATTCTACTCATAAGATCAAAAATATACATGTGCTATATATGAATAAACCTGATAAAAATTGTAATAATCCCCCCAAAATCCACAATACTTTACTGAATGACAAAAAGAGGATTAGATAAAAAATAAGTTCTTCCACCAGATGTTCACTTTCTACAAATGATTTTATAAATGTGTTGTAATTCTAACAAAAATCCTAATAGGATTAGAAATATGAAGAAAATTCTTTACAAAATTGTCCTGAAATTCATCTGGTAGAATCATTGATTATTCTCTGTAGGAGACTTAGAATAAGTGATTCTTCTCTGTAGATGAGAATTCTTGGAAAAAAAAAAAGAAAGGGGACTTGTACTGCTAGATAGAAAAATAGAAGTGAAAAGCATAATAATTATAACAGTATGGCTCGGGAATAGAAAGGTGGCCAAGGGATTATCACAAATCCGTAGGAATTTAGATTATGACAAAGATGGTGCTACTAAAATGGGACAAAGCATGGATTGCTTCTTTTTAAATGGCATTCATAAAATTGATCATTTAATTGTTGAGACTCCTTCTCACAGTTGTGGCCAAGTAAATTCTGATGGAATAAATATGTAAGTGGAGAAAACAAGAAGCACTGTGAGAACTAGAAGAAAACATGGAGATAATAAATTTGATCAAAGCAGGAATGGCTTCACTGAGCCCACATGCAAAGATAGAATATGTAAAGAAAAAACAGATGTGACTCTTTAAAAATTAAAAACCTCTGAAAATTAAGAAAAACCCACTATAAATAAAATGTAAACCCCACTGACAAGAATGTGTGCATAACCTTTGGTTCAGTTATCTCATCTGTAGAAATGCAGCCTATGAAAATCATATAAATGAATACAAAGCTTTATGAGCAAGTGCAATGAACTTTTCCTTGATTATAAAAATAAATGAAATAATTAAAAGTCTAGTTGGTTACATTATGGTAATCCCACATAATTCAACCTTATGCAGCCATTAGAAATGATACTTTATGTGTGTTGGTTGTTTTTCTGTAACTGTGACAAAATACATAAGAAAATCAACTTAAAGGAGGAAAGATTTTTTTGGTTCATAGTTTCAGAGGTTTCAGTCCATGGTAACTTGGCTCCATTGCTTCTGGCCTGGGTAAGGCAGAACATCATGACAGAAAGAACATGTTGGGCCAAATATTCTCACCTCATGGAAGCCACGAAAGACAAGGGGAGAGAAAGAGGAGAGAGAGAGGAGAGAGAAAGAGAGAGAGAGAGAGAGAGAGAGAGAGAGAGAGAGAGAGAGAGAGAGAGATGCTAGAAAACCAAATCTAATAACATATATAAAGGCTTACATGCCATGACCAAAGGATACAAGGTTGGCCATACAAATGAGAATCAGTCAAGGTAATACCTCACATCAATAAAGTAAAGGACAAAAACTCCATGATCATCTTAATAGATGCAGAAGAAAGCACTTGAGAAAATTTTTCATAATTAAAAAAAAATTCAAAAAATAAAAGAGAACTTCCTCAACCTGAAAAACGGTTGCAACTACAAAACACCACAACCAACATCACAGTTAATGGTGAGAATCTGAAAGCTTTTTCCTAAGGCCAGAAGCAAAACAAGGTTGTCTCTTTTCTCCCTGCTTCTAGTGGACATTATACTGGAGGTGTTAGCCATGACAATTAGGCAAGAGAAAGAAAGGGAAGGCACCCACGTGGCAAGAAAGTCAAACTATCTCTATTAACAGATGGTAGGCTCTTGTATGTAGAAAACAGCCTTAAGGAATCTGCAACAAAACACCTCCTAGAGCTAATGATGGAGCTCAGGAAGCTCCCAGGAAACAAGATCGATATACAAGTCAATCCTATTTCTATACACTTGCAATCAACAATTAGATGAGAAACAGCTGCATTTATAGTAGCATCAAAAGATTAATAAAATCTTAAGCCAGGAGCATCTCATACCTCAGAAGGCAGAGATTGGGAGGACTGCAGTTAGAAGCCAGGTTGGACAAAAAGTTCTTAAGACCCCATCTCAATCAATAAAAGCTGGGTGTGGTGGCGTACATCTGTCATCCCAGCTACATGGGAAGTGTAAATGGGAGAATAGCAGTTCAGGCTGGCCTAGGCATAAATGTGAGACTCTATTAAAAAAATAACTAACAAAGGACTGATAACCAGAATATATAGGGAACTTAAAAAACTAAATTCTCCCAAAACTAATGAACCAATAAAGAAATGGGCAAGTGAACTCAACAGAACTTTCTCAAAAGAAGAAATTCAAATGGCCAAAAAACACATGAAAAAATGCTCACCATCTCTAGCAATAAAGGAAATGCAAATTACAACCACACTAAGATTCCACCTCACCCCTGTTAGAATAGCCATCATTAGCAACACCACCAACAACAGGTGTTGGCGAGGATGCGGGGGAAAAAGGAACCCTCTTACACTGCTGGTGGGAATGCAAACTAGTACAACCACTCTGGAAAAAAATTTGGAGGCTACTTAAAAAGCTAAACATTGATCTACCATTTGATCCAGCAATACCACTCTTGGGGATATACCCAAAAGACTGTGACACAGGTTACTCCAGAGGCACCTGCACACCCATATTTATTGCAGCACTATTCACAATAGCCAAGTTATGGAAACAGCCAAGATGCCCCACCACCAACGAATGGATTAAGAAAATGTGGTATCTATACACAATGGAATTTTATGCAGCCATGAAGAAGAACGAAATGTTATCATTCGCTGGTAAATGGATGGAATTGGAGAACATCATTCTGAGTGAGGTTAGCCTGGCCCAAAAGACCAAAAATCATATGTTCTCCCTTATATGTGGACATTAGATCAAGGGCAAACACAACAATGGGTTGGACTTTGAGTACATGATAAAAGCGAGAGCACACAAGGGAGGGGTGAGGATATTAAGACACCTAAAAAATTAGCTAGCATTTGTTGCCCTTAACGCAGAGAATCTAAAGCAGATACCTTAAAAGCAACTGAGGCCAATAGGAAAAGGGGACCAGGAACTAGAGAAAAGGTGAGATCAAAAAGAATTAACCTAGAAGGTAATACACACGCACAGGAAATTAATGTGAGTCAACTCCCTGTGTAGCTATCCTTATCTCAACCAGCAAAAACCCTTGTTCCTTCCTATTATGGCTTATACTCTCTCTTCAACAAAAGTAGAAATAAGGGCAAAATAGATTCTGCTGGGTATTGAGGGGGTGGGGGGGGAGAGGAAGGGGGCGGAGTGAGTGGTAAGGGAGGGGGTGGGGGCAGGGGGGAGAAATGACCCAAGCCTTGTATGCACATATGAATAATAAAAAAAAATAACTAAAGCAATTAGGGCTGGGGATGTGGCACAAGTAGTGAAATGACTGCCTAGCAAGTGCCGGCCCTGAGTTCAAACTCCAAGGACTGCCAAAAAAAAAAAAATTAAAATACTTATTTTTGAGGTTTTGGGCAGTACTCAAGTTTGAACTCAGGGCCCCACCCTTGCTAGGCAGGTGCTCTACCACTTGAGCCACCTTGCCAGAGTAAAATACTTAGAAATTAACTTAACAAATAAAGGAAATATCACACTAAACAGCATTGAAAACCCCAAAGAAGTAAAGGAAATGGGTAGTTATCCTATGGTCCTGTATCATGAGACTTTCAATATTAAAATGACAATATTGCCCAAGTTAATCTACAGTTCAATACAATGCTTACCAAAATTTCCAGATGCTCTTTTTGCAGAAATTGAGAAGTTAGTTCTATAACTTGTATGGAAATGCAAGGAGCAAAAATAGTCAAAACAATCTTGAAAATGAAGAACAAAGGTAAAGGACTTACACTTTCCAATTTCAAAATGTACCACAAAGCTATAGCAATCAAGACTGTGTAGTATTGGTATAGGGTGGATACATAGATCAATAGAAAAGAACTGAAAGTCCATAAATGAACTTATACATTCATAGACAATTGAGTTTTGACAAGGGTGCCAAGACAGTTCAATGGGGAAGAAAGCTCTCTTCAACAAATGGTGCTGGGATAAGTAGATATTCACATGCAAGAGAATGAAGCTAGACTACTTCCTCATACTGTATTAAAAAAATCACCTAAAAATACAACAGCTAAAACTATAAAACTCCTAGAAGAAAACATAAATGTAAAATTTTTTAGATATGAAATAAAAAGCAGAACACTAACCCAAAGACAAACTAAATAAACTGGATTTCATAAAAATGAAAAACTTTTTGCTTCAGAGGACACTATCAAGTAGGTGAAAAGATAACCCATAGGAGAAAATATTTTTAAACCATATGTTTAATAAAAGTCCATTATCCTGAATATATACAAGACAAATAGCTCAACTAAAAAAATGTTAAAGGATCTAAATAGTCATTTCTCCAAAGACAATAAACAATACAAACAGCCAATGCACACATGAAAAGATGCCAACACCATTAGGCATAAGGAAAACATGTACATTACATTAGACAGCATGTAAATTACAGCCACACTGCACTAACATCTGTGTAGGTAGAGGATATAAGGCTGTATACTGAAAGCTGTTGAAAAATGGTGGGTGGGAGGTGAAGGGGTAAGGTAAAGTAATGGAAGGGTTTCAATGGACCAAAGTAAAGTAGACTTACTACAGCAGGGACACATTGAGAAACTCCTTGGAACATCAACTTCAATATTAATAACAAAAGATAGGACTGTAAAATAGGTACACTGAGGGGAGGTACAAGTGGGAGGACAGTGGGTAAATGAAGGAGATTAAGGTTAGGGTATAGCTTGATGGACTTCATATACTTATATGAAATAGAACAAAGAAACCTCTTGCAATTGCTTTAAGTGGGGCAGGGAAAGGGGTGAGGGGGAGAGACGATGAGGGTGCTCTAACAATGTACAATATAAGCCTAACTGGAATTGTCACTATGAATCCCAACCCCATGTAATGAATCTATTCTAATAAAAAATTTATAACTAGAAAAAAAGCCACAAGGTGACAACACTTCAACACCTACTAGGATGGCCATATTCAGAAAGACAGACAGTACCAAGTACTGGCAAAGACTTGGAGAAACTGAAACTCCCTTCTATTGCATCTGGGAATGTAAAATGGTATATCTTTGTGAAAAACAAGTTGGCAGTTCCTCAAAATATTAAACACATTATAACCCAGCAATTCCACTCCTTAGTATATAGCCAAAAGAAATGCAAAGAGTTCCAAGAAAAACCTACATACAGATGTTCACAGCTGAACTATCCACATTAGCTAAAATGTGGGGGGGAAAAAACAAACATTCATCAACAGATGAATGGACATACATAATGTATGCATTAAAGAATATTATCCTTCAGTAAAAAAGAAGGAAAATTTAGAAAGGAGTGACACATGCTCAAACATAGATGAACCTTGAAAATATGGTGTGGAGGGAGAGAAAGGCCACACAGTCTTCAATTCCACTTACATGTAATGTCCAGAGTTCAAACCCCAGTACCACAAAAAGAAAAGAGAGAGAGAGAGAGAGAAATAATTACACCCAGAATAAGATTTCCTTTCCAAGGACACTGACATCCCTTCCGGATTCTCTAAGAACAGAGTACAAGGATGACTACCACAGCACCATGGCATATTGAGGCCTCCTCTCACACGGAGGCTGCAGTGTTCGGGTGGCCACCCCACTCTGCAGCTGAAGGAAACCTCAGTGTGGCCTAAGCCTGTCAGCGCCTCAGTGGGAAACCTGCCAGCTCTCCACAGAACAAGAATTTCCCAAATCCAAGCCAAAAACCAAAGCTTAAAAATGTGCTGTTTTGCTGCTGGAAAATAAATTTATCAACCCTAAAAATAACCATGACAAAGCCAACAGATGAAAGTGACTCTGAATGAGTTTCAAACAGATGTTGGACTAATTTTTGCAAAGACTGTCAGAGTAAAAGTCCTGGGCACTCCTGAATGGTAGCAGAGAGGTAGCTAAGAGAACCTGTCATGATTCAGAATGACAGGACACATTCTCAGGGGCAAAAAAAAAAAAAAGAAAAACTCTTCATGGGTTTCTAAGTTTCATCTAGACAAGTAACAGATACAGTGTTTATTACCACAAAATGGATATAAATAACGATTTTCTATTTGATGGGTTAGCAACTCATAATGAATATGCTAAATAAAATCTACAAACTGACAAAGTACAGAAACATGTGTGTGTTAGTCAGTCTTCTGTTACCATAGCAAAATACCTGAGATAATCAACTTAAGAAGATGAAAGGCTTATTTTGGTCAGTTTCAGAGGTTTCAGTCCACAGTCATTGGCTCCATTGCTTTCAGGTCTGTTCAAGGGAACACATCATGACGGAAGCTTACAATGGAACAAAGCAGCTCACCTCATGGCCAGGATGCAAAAGAGAGGAAGAAGGGGCTGGGGTCCCTCCGTCTTCCTCAATGATGTGTCCATCCCATTATGCCCTACCTCTTTTTTTTTTTATTGTTTTATTATTCATATGTGCATACAAGGCTTGGGTCATTTCTCCCCCCTGCCCCCACCCCCTCCCTTACACCCACTCCACCCCCTCCCTCTCCCCCCCCAATACCCAGCAGAAACTATTTTGCCCTTATCTCTAATTTTGTTGGAGAGAGAGTATAAGCAATAATAGGAAGGAACAAGGGTTTTTGCTGGTTGAGATAAGGATAGCTATACAGGGAGTTGACTCACATTAATTTCCTGTGCGCGTGTGTTACCTTCTAGGTTAATTCTTTTTGATCTCACCTTTTCTCTAGTTCCTGGTCCCCTTTTCCTATTGGCCTCAGTTGCTTTTAAGGTATCTGCTTTAGTTTCTCTGTGTTAAGTATGCCCTACCTCTTAATAGCACCATTCCACAGAACAAACCTTTCATACAGGGGACTTTGGGGCACATTAAAAATCCAAAGCTTAGAAATATTGTTCCTCTTTGTAGCATCTAGAGAATCAGACTACACTCATTCCTACTAAGGAAGAACCTGACTTCTACATGAACCAAACCATCTCTACAGATTACTTTAATTTCACTCTAAAGCATAAAATTTCACTGTAAGAAATTACATAGAATTACAGAGAGAAACACTACAAGGGCAAGGGATGGTTAGTGAAGCCGGCTGCTTAAGAGACAAGACAAGGTTCTTCATGTCCTCTGTGAAAAAATGCACAACTAGGAAGAAGCTGGTCAGCTTACAAGTCACAATGCACGGGTGGGTTTTCATCTGCAGAAGCACTCCTGCACGGCCAGGTGAATTCATGTGGGGAGGTCACGTGGGAATGAAGCATGCTTACCTCCAAGGGACAGACCCTCCTGCTGTCCTCGCCCCCAGCACCAACCACCCTCTCTATCTAGAGCTACACACCTGCCACCCACACTGTGCTTCCCTTCCAGGCTGCATAGATTTGCATTTGCTTAATTAGCCAGGAATAGGAAAGCAGCTCCCCTTTTAATTTCAAAACAGATGTTAAAGTAATTTGGGAAAGGAATAGAACCCCAGGTCGTGTAAAGAATTACTCAGGCTCTGACCCCACAAGCTCCGTCTCATCTGGGGATGTGCCCATCCACTCAAATCCTTTGTCAAGATTTAGGACATGTGATGCCCTCCTCTGACCTCCAGCTGCTTCTTCACAAATCCCAAACCCCGGCCCCTCCCTGCTCTTGGGCTCCTTCGGTCCTCCGCTGGTCTCACATGCCTCCCTGACCACCTGAAACCACCATCACCTCTTTCCACCAATTTGGCCACCAAACAGGGATTGCCAACTCATTTTTATTTGTTCTTGGCCCGGTGTCCAAACAGAAATAAAGAGTGACCTCACCTGTGCCACCTGGACCTCCGCAGCTCTAAGCATGTCTCTGACCACGTTTTTATTGAACCTCCCACAGCATTTGTCCTAAGAATTTCTTGTTAACTTTAACTCAGAGTTCAAGAGGGAAGGTCATTAGCTCATGACCTCAGGTTAATTACTAGTCTCCAAGTCAGCCCTATTATTAATAACGTTAGTAGTCTGATTTGGAGCTCTCTGGCTCCTGGCACGCATCTCTTATGTTTTAAGTGCTTGTGATGGAGGCTGAAGGAGTGGTAGGATGGGGAAGGGAATAATGTTAACAATTGTTTCCCCACCCAACAACTATGTTTGAACATTTGTTCCCACCTTCTCTATGTGGAGGAAAGGTTTCTCCCTAAGTCCTCAGAAGGGAGGAGGAAGAAAGGAATCAAGATAAAAACAGCAATTAATGAAACAGAAAACATTTTTAAAAAGTGGTGTTGAAGATTAATAAACTAAAAGCAGGTATTTGAAAAGGACTAACAAAATAGTACCTTGGCAAATCTAATCAAGGAAGAAAAAAGATATCCAAATTAGAAACAACAAAGAGGACATAATTACATGTATGGATTTGTAAACTAGGCAAAACAGATAATTTTCTAGGAAAACATAGATTACTAAAATTAACTCAAGAAGAAACAAGCAATCCAATAGAAAAAAGGCAAAGGATATGAAAAGCCAATTCAGAAAAAGAAAAATATGAATGACTAACAAACATATGAAAAGATGGTTAACTTAATCCAGGTTAACTAGTATCCAATGAACAAGAGCTAAAGCAATAATGTATTTTAAAACCCATCATATGGATTAATATTTTTAAAAGAAATAACAATGTTAGCAAAAATGTAAGAAATAGGCACTTTCATAGGCTTGGATGCATGGCTCTTGGGGGAGCCAGATGGAGTCAGATGGTAAAGGGAATGGTTCATATTTTACTGTATTTTTATAAAAATTTGTTTTTGTGTGTTGTAACTGAAAATTTAAAAAACAGAATTTTAACATCCATTTACAAAGGATTAATACCACAATTGTTACTGTATGTTTAGACTGGAGAACAAAATTTGAAATGAGGACATACACTTAAAATAGTTTATGGATCTGAAACACAGTAGGTAAGAAAAAGGAGAAACAGGAAAATAAGCAGCCAGCAGAGTGGATACGACACGGGAGAAAACCACACATGCAGAGCTTAATTCTGTGAAAGCAAAAATACTGCCCTATTTTGCAGAGTACCCAGTGCACAGCAAGCCCTTAGTAAATGTTTGATGGATAAGTGAAAGAAAAATGAGACCAAAGTCAATAAATCACAGAAAATATTAGAAAGTATTACCTGATCAATAAAAGGAATAACTTAAAGACCTTCCAAAAGTATGTGTGAAAAAACTCAATCTCCTCATAGGCATTCAGCCAGGAATCCAGAGTCATTTTCCAAAATAAACTAGGGTGTTTACTGGTTCACAGCAACTGAAGATCCAAGGTTCCCAATGGTTGCATTTTTTTAGGGGGCAGGGTTCTGGGGTTTGAACTCAGGGCCTGGCACTTGCTAGGTGTTGCTCTACCATTTGAGCCATGCTTCCAGCTCCTTTTGCTTTAGTTATTTTCAGGTAAGAGTTTGCTTTTTTTTTTAACCCAGATCAGCCTGGACCATGATCCTCTTACTTACACCTTCCACGTAGCTGGAATTACAGGTGCTCACCACCATGCTCGTCTTATTTGTTGAAATGGAGGCCTTACTAACTTTTTGCCTGCCCAGTCTTGACTTGTGATCCTATTGATCTCTGCCTCCTGAGTAGCTGGGATTACAGGCATGAGTCACCACACCCATCCCTTACAACTGTAAGGATCCCTATTGAACAGAACTCAGGTGCACACTGAAGGTGCACACATGCCCCAAATGTCATTTGATGTGCCAGAAGTACTGTCCCAACTGAACAAGGCAGGCTCCTTTATGAGTGGATGCCTATGGTAACATACATTCCAAGTGTTTTCTTTTGTTTCACCTAAAACTTTTTGGAGAAAACTGAATACCCAATAGTGTTCATGTCTGCCATTTTAACCTTCCCATGACTTTAAGCTAAACATGTCCAAAAATGTGTCCACCATCTTTCCTTCTTGATCTATGACCTTAAACTGAGTATGTTCAGTACTGTGACCACCCCCCAAAGTGCTTTCCTATATATGTGTAGGTTCCCTAAATAAAATCCCACACTTGCTTTGTTTGGGGAGGGCACCGCTTTGAAAGTAACTACAGTTCCCTCCTTACCTGTTGCAGGTAGAAGTCTTTCTCCACTTTTACTTGGCTGTGCTGGCTCTGGCTTTGCACTCACTAAGGGGAGGACCCACTGTGTTTGGTTATAGTCCCATACCAAACTGGAGTTCATTGAACCACTGAGCCATTTGCTCCTGAGGCCAGCGTACCTTTTTGCTTTCATGAAACTTCTGAAATAGTAGCAGAAAAACACATAACCCTTCCACATTATTTCAATTCACAGCCATGAGTACATGAGTACATAACATTTCAGTCAAAGACAGACCACATTTATGACTGTGTTACCACAGGCAGATAGGTGGTCATGAGCAGGACAGAGGAAATGTCCCATGTTACAAGATCCCATGCCACAAAACCCAGAGGGCCCACACCCTGGACCAACAGTTAAGATAACTGCCTTATATCCTTATGGAGCCCACTCCCCATATCAAGGTCATGCATGTGCCTTGAGGGCTACTATATGACCTTCCACTGGCAATGCCAAGGAAAACATGGAACGCGCCACTCCCTGGTAACAATGACATCGCCTAGTAACATCATGGTCATCTTAATTTGTGTACATTCGCTCTATGATGTTTGCACAACATAATCAGCTAACAGTACATTTCTGAGACTGTATCCCTGCAGCTAAGCAGCATGTGACTGTTCAGTGTCCTCGGTGGTAAACCCAGCATGGTCTTTCTCAAGGGAAAAACACTTCTCACAGCAAAACTGATGTATTTCATTGTCAAGAGGAAAAGACCCCCAGCTATAGAAGCATCATTTGAAGCTGCACTGCTCAGAGACAGAAAACAGGTCCCAAAAGCACACTAATGGAACATTCTTTGGAAAGACTCCAAAGTTAATAATAAATGTTCTGGTTAGGGAGAAAACAAGATATTAACAAATTTTCTCTATGAAATACCACACCAAACAGCAAGAACTATTGGTACATACCATGTGGAAGAGGCTCTGCTATTGCACGTGCAGGCCACTGAGTAATTTCAATTCACCATTGGATGAGGCTTCTGTACAGGGTATGAATGAACACCTTTCATATTTGAGGGTCACATGTGAGGGCCAAGGTACAAAGTAGAAAAGGGACCCGGGGTTCTGAGAACAAGGTGGAAAAGGAGCAGCTCCATAGCATAAAAGACATTGCATTAATGAAAGTGTGTATCACTGCATCTTCCTCAGAGAAGAACTGATCAAAAATCATCAAATTTTCACTGGGTGCCAGTGGCTCACTCCTGTAATCCTAGCTACTTGTGAGGCTGAGGAGGATCAAGGTTCAAGACCAGCCCTGGCAAATAGTTCTCAAAACCCCATCTTAGAATAACCAGAGCAAAACTGACTGTGGGTGTGGTTCAAGTAGTAGAGTGCCTGCTTTGCACTCTACTGAGTGAAGCCCTGAGTTCAAACCCCAGTCCTACCAACAAAACAAAACCTACACTGAAATGCTGCAAAATTTTAAAGAAATATTTTCCAATAGGGGACTGGTGTCTCACGCCTGTAATCCTAGCTACTCAGAAGGCAGAGGTCAGGAGGATTGTGGTTCAAAACCAGCCCTGGGCAAACAGTTCGCGAGACCCTATCTCAAAAAAACCCAACACACAAAGAAACAGGCCTGGCAGAGTGGCTCAAGCGGTAAGAGCACCTGCCTAGCAAGTGTGAGGTGTTGAGTTCAAACCCCAGTGCCACCAAAAAAGAGAGAAAGAAATATTTCCCAGAATCAAAGGTAATCAAAGAGTGGGTGAGGAGGCTACTTACCACTATCCGCTAGATAAAGTCATTTAGTCCTCCAGCTTTTAAGTGAGATATACTTACTACCTTGGCTACTGACAGACGTGGAAAGCAACTTTCAGTAAGAAAGGACCATACAGTCTTTGATTCATGTCACAGATCTGTCAGATAGAACCAAAATGCTTGTTAGCATTCTGAATGACTTACAGTGCTGAGTTAGGCTTTCTACTAGCAGAAATACAATAGGAAACAGGTCTATTTGTGGTTACTGGCACCGTCTCCCTAAACTGGAAGAGGTCTAAAAGCTTTAATATTTGTCAGTACTGTACAACTGTTAGCTGACCTAACCAAAAATACTAAATTTTATTCCAAAGGCAAAAGCTGAATTAATATATATGAGATATCTGTGTAGTTGTGGTACTAATTGTTGCTGTCTTCTTTATTTTTTATTTTTTGTAGTACTGAGGTTTTGAACTCAGGGCCTCATGCTTGCTAGGTAAGCACTCTACCACTTGAGCCACTCTGCCAGCCCTTTTTTGTGATGGATTTTTTTGAGCTAGGGTCTCACAAACTATTTGTCCTGGTTGGTTTTAAACCATAATCCTCTTGATCTGTGCCACCTGAGTAGCTAGCATTACAGGAGTGAGCCACTAGCTCCAGGCTCAAGCTTTATTTTTTTGGTGGAACTGGAATTTGAACTCAGGGCTCCTCACTTGCAAAGTAAGTGATCTACTGCTTGAGCCACACCTCCAGTCCTGCAGTCTTCTTTAAATGTGAAATGTACTTATGTTCCCCACGTATGTAAGTTTTCTAAAATAAAAAGCAGTGTCACTTAAAGGATTGGACACTGGGCACCCACAAAGTATATGTGTAATAAATATGTATAACTTATTTAAAATTCATTATTCTAAAGGAAAAAATTAAATGAGGATTTGCATGTATATAATTTACTATTGATAAGATACATGTTATGTCATTCTTTATACTAAAATAGGACTTAAAATGTATATTTAAGAGATAATAAGGAGAGCTTAATGGTATAATTATTGCTGTCAATCACAACTATTATCCTAAAATGCTATGTGCAATGAAAATGATTAAACTGTTTTATCAGTTATTAAACATTTAAAAATTTCTAACAACCATTCTAAGTTTTTTTTGTCACTTGCAGTTTGGATCCTTCTCTAAGATATTTATAATCAAACTCATGGAAAATACCTCTAGTAAGTACATATTTTTCTTTAAATATTTTCTCTCATTGGTTTTGTTTTATATTTTCCTTGTAAACTTTGACATTCTATAGAAGTACAACTTCTATCTAACAAAGTAAACTGAGAAGCATTGTTTCAAGATGCCAGGACAGAATTAAACTTTAAAATAGATACCAGGTACCTGCCTAAAGGCTTCTCCTTCTAAACCTCTTAGTTGCTTAAAATTGGTCAAAAAGTTGTTGGTATGGACTCAGCCTGTCTGTAACCTGTCTCTCACCTCTCCCCCAAGGTGGGATCACATCAAACCATCCAGGACATCTCATCCCACCAACGAGGGACAATTAAAGCCAAACCAGAGTGACTGGTCAATGGATAGCTTCAAAAGAAAATTGTTCAGAAACAAGGGGGAAGTTGTCAGAATAAAAATGGCGTCATGCTGGTCAAGGTGGTACAGGCCTATAATCCCATGTCTGGGAGGCTGAAACAGGAGGATTATGAGTTTGAGGCTGGCCTGGGCTACCTAGTGAGTCCCATGCCAACCTGAATTATATAATGAGACCCTACATCAAAAACAACAGCAAAGGCCTGGGAGAGTGGCTCAAGTGGTAGAGTGCCTGCCTAGCAAGCGTGAGGCCCTGCGTTCAAACACTAGTACTGCAACACACACACACACACACACACACAGACCCAAAAAAACCCAGCAAAATCAAGTCACTCCTGCCATCCCTTCAAAGTAACTAAAGCCAGAGATTATGAAGAATGGATTCTTATGTATGGGTATGTCACATAGGCAACTTAATTAGATAGCTCATTCTTAGAAGTTAAAATTTATTCCATCATGATGCACCAATTATTAATTATAATACTGGTTTCATGTTTTAAAGGGATAACAGCACTTAATTTGATGCTGGAAACAGTGTGTTAGATTCTAAACTCACTGACTTATAGAAAAGATTAACAACTGGAAACTCCTTAGCAAGGGAATTAAGGTCCTTAACTTTAAACTGTGGCACTTGCTCCAGTATGCAGGCAATCTTAATTTCTTCGGGTCTGTAAGATATTGAGTTTTCTACAAAAAAAAGGTATAAATTTCTCAACAAAAGGTAAAATATCTAGACCACATTGTAGCTTCAGGGGAACTAACTCTTGGCCCTGAAAAAAGAAGCCTTCTTAATAAAATTAGGTCCACTCAAAGAAATAGCTCAAAACTTGAGTGGGTTCTATAGGATTTGGATCCCTGGCTTTTGGGTAATAACCAAGCCCCTTCATGGAGGCAACCTAGGACCTGATTATAAATATTTGGAATAAACTGGGAAACAGCAAAAAGCCACCCAAAATAAGTCCTTGCTAAAACTTCCACCTTGTGAGACATCTTGAAATGCTTTTCACGTGTGGAAGCTGAGGAAAGCCTTCATCCCTCATCCAGTGACAGCTTGATTCCACTTATCTGAGGTATCAAAAATAGTTGAATTTGTGGACTCAAAGAGTGGAGTGGTGGTTAGGGCTAGGAGAGTAGAATCAGGAAGTTATTAACTAACAGGAGAAAGTTGCAGTCAAGTAGGTAGAGACCCACTGCCAACACTGTACTATAGTCAATGATAATTTATAGTACACTTAAAATTGTGTTAAGAGGAAAGGTCTCCTGTTAAGTGTTCTTTTAATAAAATAAAATAGACAACAGCAAAAACTCTCAAGTTCAGAAAAGCAACAACAAAAAGATGAACAGAGCATAGCCCCGAATCTAGTGGGATTCTCAGTCCAGTTGTGAGTCTGACATTAACTGAGTAGAATGACGGTAGTGATGTGATCACAGCAGTTACAGAGGTGTCCTCTGGGGACTAGGGAAAGAGCAGAAGAATGTCTAACTTTCAGTAGGTAGAGAAAGCTGCAGAGAGTTCACAAAAGCCTTCTACAGGCAGAGAAAATGGCACACACCAAGTCAGAACAGGAAAAGCCATGGCAGCTTTGGCGACTACAGCTACTTCTGATGGCTTCGCTCCTCACTGCAGGAGAGACAGGGATGGAACTGAAAAACTTGCCTGGAACCAAACCTCAGATGGCTTTACCTGAACTGCAATGATAGTGAACTCCTCTAGCCAGTGAGGACAATTTAACCAAAGAAGAAAGGTGATAGAATGGCTGCTCTGTGTATTAGAAGTACAGATGGAACCTGGTGTGGAGAAATGATGTCAGATGAGCACAGCAGTTCCCTGCACCTTCCTACCTTCCCTTACTGCTGGCTGCAGACCCCCATTTCAGATGCCAGGCCTCTGCCAGATTTCAGCATTCTGGTTTACCTGTTACCCTGTTCCTCCCCAGCTACCTCCACAGACCCTATTCTTCTCTGGGATGGCACTTGATTGGACTGCCTATTTAAGAAGTGTTAACTTCTGCGTGGCCTGGGAATCTGCTGGGTGGAATCTCCATCAGCAGCCCTGACAGACTGGGTATCTTGGGACTGTCCCTACTCCTAGCCTTTGGTCTAGTGGGACCCCAGCCTGGATCTCTGTAGTATGGATAAGGTGTCCTGCATCTTCGAACCGTGGTTTCTCCTCAGTGTGAAGTACATGAGACAGTGGAAGCACTGGTGTTTCTGAGCTAGAACTGTTTTGATGTCCAGATTTTTTGACATGTTATCTCTTAAATCTACTAAAGTGTGTTCTGAACAGTGCTCAGCACAAATGTAGCTTCCTTGACAAAATGTGGCAAATACTACATGAACATTAAACTATGATGATTCACGGAAAGAAATATGCTGACACTAGCAATCCCCCTTTTTAGCAGTTACCATGGTGACAACTAGTATGAATGGCTATTTGAAGAAGCAGTCTTTGAAACACGTGGTCTTATTTCATACATGATATTCAACTACAGAAATTATGGAGACAATTTTAAATTTAAAATTTTTAAATGAATAGAGTAATTAAATTAGTAGTATTTCAGCTTCCATTTATAAAGCAACCATTACAGGTCAAACACTTTTCTAGGGCTTTTTTTTTTCTTTTTTGCTTAAGTTGTCACATTTAATGAATGTATTTATTTATTTATGCAGTACTGTGGACTGAACTCAGAGCCTCAAGCACTCTACCACTTTAGCCACACTCCCACTTTTAGTTTGTTTTTCAGATAGAGTCTAATGCTAACTTAACTGGGGCTGGTCTCAAATTGTGATTCTCCTGTCTCTACCTCCTCAGTACTGGGATTACAGGCATATGTCACCACACCTGGCCAACTTGTCACATTTAATTCTTAACAAATCACTATGACTAGATGAAGTTTTCCCTCTCTGGGCTGTCGAGGAAACTGGGGATGAGGGGGTTATATAATTTGCTCAAGGCCATACTGCCTGCCTGTAGATAACCTAAGTTCACACAGGATCTTGTCTAACTCTAAGAAAAAAGTCTTTCTAATAAATTGCAACCAATATTAATTATTAACTATATCTACCTCCTGCTAGATGTTGCACCTGCTTTATTTTCTCCACAGAACTGATAACCTGAGATTTTTCTTATTTATTGTTCATCTTTCCCACTAGATTACAAACTCAATGAGGACATGATCCTTGTCTGTTTTATTCTCCAGTACTTAGACCACTGTCTGGCACAGAGCAGGCAATCAATAAATATTTGTTGAATTAAATGAATGAAAAAAAATTGAAAGGAAGAAAAAGCACTAAAACAAACACTCATATGAACATAATACACTAAACAAAACAATTTGACATGTTCCAGACGGAATTTAAGTAAATTTCTTAAGGAAATAGCCAAATGCTTATTTGGGACATTCTGTACTATGTTTTCCCATGCACACCATTTTCAGTAAAACACTTAGCAAACTTGCAAGACTGTAATAATAAAAATGTGCTTCTATGATTGAAATTTTGTCTAAAGAGCTTTCTCTTGACCAGCTCATACATACATTAGTCTAATTTCCTCTGCCAGTTTTACCTGCAAGTTCATTTCCTGTATCACTGGGTCACTAGAGTAAGAGGATGGAAAAGGCCATCAAGGATGATGACTTACATCAGCAAAATCAGTTCAGAGCAGGTGCATGTCCTAGCAATGGGTAGTAGAGAGTGTCTAGAAGAATCACCTAAAAGTCTTACTGTGAAGACATTACACCAGTCTTTGAACGTGACTTTTCTTTAAAATATTTTTTATTGAATTAGCACTTTTAAAAAATATTTAAGTGTGTGTGGGGGGCTGTGGATCAGTATTAGACCACTTGCCTAGCATGTGTGAGGACCTGGGTTCAATCTCCAGCACTGCCAAAAATAAATAAAATTAACCCTAAGTTTTAGGCAGGTTGTGTATGTGTGTGTGTGTGTTTATTGGTACATGAGTAGACAAATAGACATGAAATAGACCAAGAATTAGATCCAAACACACACAGGAATTTAATTTATGGTAAGGCTGGTATTCTAAAAGAATCAATAAATGGTGTTGAGATGGAAGAAGAGGCACCTGGAGAAAGCATAGTTGGGCACACCAAATTGATCCCAGCAGTACTGAACATTTAAAAGAAAAATAAATGAAAAAAATAAAATTAACAGAAAAAATTCAGGAGAATCTTCAGTCTTAGAGTAGAGAGAGCCTATTTATAATATAAGCAAACACTCAGAAGCTCTGATACAGCACAAACACAGTTAAAGAAACAAAACTGAGTGAACTGGGGGGGGGGCATTAGTCACTCAGACCCAAACTAAGAGTTAATTCTCCTGTGTATAACGGGTACCACCAAACCCAAGAGGAAAAGCACACCAATAACCCAAAACAAAAACATGCAGAGGTAACTAACAGACAGACAATTCATGGAAAATGCAAATGGCTCCTCAATGCTTAAGATGCCCAATCTCACTTTTAAGATAGCAAATGTACATTATTTAATCTATAATGGCTACATCGTTATCCATGTTGGTATGAGTGTGAGAAAACTGGATTTTTTCCTAGTAGCATGTATAGTGAGAACTTCTATGCAGGAAAAACTGGCAATATCTATTAAATGTACAAACGCCTATACCCCTTGAAAAGCAATCCTACACTACATATTTGCTCCTGTATTTATTCCAGGACTGTGCACTGGGGGCAGAAGATGAACTTCTGTCCCCCATGTTCTCTCTTGAATGGGCAGAATTTTTTATATTGTCATGCATTATTTTTCACAAAATAAAATATTTAGGCTATATGCCTGGGAATTCTTATATAGAAGAAAACTATTTTTTTTTGAGGCAGGTTCCTGCTATATAGCCCAGGCTGACCTCAATCTTGTGATCCTCCTGCCTCAGTCTCCCAAGCAGCTGGGAATACAAGCCTATACTATAGTACCCAGCAACATTTATTTACTCCCCCTCTGTTAAAGTCAAAATAAAGGACTGGACACCACTGGCTCATGCCTGTAATCTTAGCTTCTTGGAAGGCTGATATCAGGAGGAGCAAAGTTCAAAGCCAACCTGTGAGACCCTAGGCAAGCTACTCACAGGAAAAAAAAAAAAAGCCATCTCTTCAGTTAAAAAGTCACTCCATACTGAACTCCTCCCTGGCCCTAACCAGTACCATCCTAGGACATCATCTCCGTTGTAAATTCCTTTTCAATTGTAAACCCCTTTGCAGATCTAAGATCCCCAAAAGACAGGGAGTCTCTTGGCCAGTTCAGACCAGAAAATGGCACATGTCCTGTAAAGGGAAATCTGTCCTCAATTTGACTTCTCAGGTAAAGCCTTCTACTTAAGACCTTATGAATATTGAATGCCGCATCTCATATATACAATTAGACTTGAGACTCAGCATAGGCACATGTTCAGAATGCCCCATGTCAGGTAACAAGTTCTTGTCAATCACACATGTCAATCACCCTAGCCCCTCCTGCAAAGACCTCCCAGATGAAGATCCGGGCTTCTGTGCCATCTGGCCAAAGCCCACGGCTCTTTCTTTTCAGTGTATCCTTGTGCCTAAATTTTCCTTTTCCTTTCAATAAAACTTTACTACTGCTTTGCAATCTGTGTCTCCGTCCAGTTCTTTGTTCAAGAGACACACAGACGTGAGATTTTCTCCACCAGAGTCTTCTGAGACCACCACAGAAACAACTTCAAAATAACCACAGTAAAATGGACTGGAAGTGTGGCCAAGTGGTAGAAAGACTGCCTGCTTTTGCAAGCATGAATGTCCTGAGTTCAAACCATAATCCCACCAAAAAGAAAAAAAAAATCAAAATAAAGAATGAAGTTCAATCAATATGAAAGTAGAGAACAGCCTACGCTTTAACAACACATACGAAGACTATCATCAGCGACAAAACGAAATTGAGAGAGAACTACACAAACTCGAGCAGGACAGACAGATAAGGAGACAGGAAACGGTATTATTTTTAGTAAGTATTAAAAGGGTCAGACTCAGACACTGGAACCAGGGAGTAAAAATTGAAAAAAAAACAAAGCAACGAGGTCCCCTCTCATCTCCTATTTACAAATTACAAGAAGAGGAAACATAAAGAGGTTGTCTGCATCTGCCTTCCTCCTTGAGATACTCACAAGTTGCAAGGTTACTTGAATGGGTAGAGGGACAGAAAAATGGAAGGCATGTGTTGCAAAAGGGAGTCCTAAAACTTACCTATCTTCCTTTTTTTTTTATTATTCATATGTGCATACAATGCTTGGGTCATTTCTCCCCCCTGCCTCCACCCCCTCCCTTACCACCCACTCCGCCCCCCCCCCTTACCTATCTTCCTTGTGTCACATCTCCATGTTCTATAATAATAAACAGCACTCATCTTAGCCACCCAGAACCACTTTCTAATGATTAGGGGTTGCTAAACTACATGGCCATATGTACTCCCCCAGCAGGGAAAGCAGAAAGACTACAAGTAAGAACCACCATTTGAGTCTTCACTCATTTCCTGCTGGGGAGAAGAGGGGACAGGAAATGTTTCTTCCTTTTTCCCTCACTTCTCCCTACTTTTATTCTGTCATACTAAAATAAATCATTGCTAAAACTTCCACCTGGTGAGTCCTTCTTGTGAGACACCTTGAAATGTTTTTCATGTTTGTGGTTCTCAAGGACCTATGATTCTGTGTGGAAACTGGGAACTTGAGGAAAACCCTTAATCTGGTAACAAAGTGACATCCACATCTCTAGATCCTCAGAAAGTTACAGATTTCTCTAAACTAAGTGACAGGTAAGGAAGATCCTGCCTTGTGTGCCCTATTCCCCACTGAGAGAGAGAGAGAGAGAGAGAGAGAGAGAGAGAGAGAGAGAAAGAGGAATAAGTCATATAATCATAATATTAAGACAACAGGAGATGAAAAGGACACAAATGGAGGAAAATAAAACACCATTACATTATCCAGGAAGGGAATTTTGAAAAGGAGTACTCAATTATTTAAGTGCAATTCTGACATTGCTACAGAGGATGAAGACAGATGTTTTGAGAGGGAACAGAGGACAGACCTGAGGCAATCTGAGATGAAGAATTCCCAGCCATTATAAATCCACCAACCCTTTAGCAGAACAATTGGCAAAAACCTTAAATATTTACAAATTTTGTTATCAGTAATTCCAATCCTGGATATCAGCCCTACCAAAGTACGTAAGTGGGCTCATCTAAATATACAATGGTGTATACTGTAGCTTTGTTTACAATAGCAAATAAAAAACATAATCCAGATGTCCCTTGATGGGATATTGGCTAAATGAGAGACACCCATAGAATTCAGTCATCAAAGTCAGTGATAGAGCCTTGTTGGGATGTGCCCGTGGTCTCAGCTACTCAGGAGGCTCTCTTGAGCCTACAAGTTTGAGGCCAGCCCAGGCAACGCAGTGTGAACCTTTCATGAAGAAAGAAAAAGAGAGAGAGAGGGAAGGAAGGAAAGGAGGGAGGAAGGAGGGAGGGATAAAAGGAAAAAGAAAAAGAAAAGGAAGGAAGGAAGGGAGGAAGGGAGGGAGGGAGGGAGGAAGGGAGGGAGGGAAGAAAGAAAGAAAGAAAAAGAGAAAGAAAGAAGGAGGGAGGAATAGAAAGGAAGGAGGGAGGAGGGCGGGGAGGGAAGGAGGAATGAAGGAACGAAGGAGGAAGGAAGGAAGGCTAGAAAGTGTTGGAAATGTTGCCCCAGCATGCATAAGACCTGGGGGATTAAAAGGAAAAGAAAGACCAGAAAACCCACTACAGATGCTCATATATTGATATAAAAAGATGTATAACAGTGGCAGAGTGTGATTGTGCTAGTATGAGCACTAGGAAAAACAATTCCTAGTGTATGCACAAAAAAAGATCTAAAAGAACAGAAACAAAACGAAGGAAAATTGAGACTTTTCACTAAGTCCTACATGTTTATTGCTTCCAGTTTTTATTACCCCAAGCAAGAATTACTTGCTTTCGAGACAGGGTCTTGCCCAGACTGGTCTTGAACTTGTAGGTTCAAAGGATCCTCTGGCTTCATTTTAGGAGGATATCTACAGGCAAATTCTTCCTGCTACCTAAGAATTACTTTTTGAAAAAAATTAAATTCTGGAAACAAAACATTTTCTAAACCTTGTATTTAAACTAGTGGTAATGGAATGAACATTCTTCCTAACCATAAACCACACCCCTTTCACTTGACAAATGTACTGTTTAATATTTTAGTCTTTCCATTTAGGTTCTTGTCTTTCATTTAAACGCAGGTTATAAATAAACCCACTTTTCCTATGCCCTCTGCCTAATCCACTGAGAATAATCTGAAAAAAAACCCTACAATTTTACAGTCTCATTATCATTATGGTCTCAAAGCTAGACTCCACCTGGAACTACCCTTTCATTTGGAAGTCTTACTAAAACCCTATATGACAACTCCTTCAAGTAAAAACAAACCCCAGATTCTGACGCGAGCCTTTCCTTGTTGCATAGTGTGACTAAGTTCTGTGCTTAAAACACATCTTTCATTTAGTTACTGCATCTCAATGAGTTTGAGACATTTTCTCATTACATCTTGTCTTAATTTATTTTTTAACTAATACAAAAAATATAAACATTGTATACATGAAATGTCTGATACATGACACACTGTGTAATGTTCAAACTCATTACTTGTTGCTTCAATTTGTTTAGGATACTGTCACTTTTCTAGATGAAGATGTGGAAAAGAAACTGAGCAAGTAAGCAACATGTAAAAGTCACAAACCAATCTAGGACAGTCAGTCAGCAAAAGAAAACCCGCAGGTCTTCTATCCAAAAGCTGAGTGCCAGTTTTATACCATTCACTGCTCAGGTGAGCCACAGCTGTAAAAGTCATCTCCAGCAAGCATCCAACCCGAGCATTTCCATCACACCACCTCTACCTGGTCAGAACAGCCTTTCTCGGTATGGCAAAGCCAATAAAATGCTTTCTGTTCAACCAGAGAAACAAGTTCTAGAACACTGAATAACTTGCCCATAGCCTGTGAACACTTCCATGCAGCTTTTCTATTGTCCACTCACAGCTGGGGCATCAGAAAAGTACTCAGCTTAAACTGGGGGCAGCTCAGTGTACAGCATGTGCTTAGCACATGCAAGATCCTCTTTCATTCTCCAGCATGGAAAGAGAGAGAAGACAAATGCTTGAATTGTATGATGACTGGCTCAAGGGCCTATTTAGCACGATTTAAGTCCAAATATTTGTTAAGTGCTCCCTCTGTTCCAAAAATAGTATCAAACACTATGAATACAAAAATAGAAAAGATCCTGTCCTGACTCTGAAATCGTGGACGGTAGGATAGTAGGAGAGACACAGGTACACAAGGTCCTCTGTCACACTAAAACTCTATCTTCCTAACTTTGAATGAAGACCTAAGTTACCAAAGACATGGGAATAGTTATGACTAGGGATTACCTAGTCATCCCTATTCAGTATTTTGTCTTCCCTTGGGCCAGGCGTGGTGATGCATATAGGAGGTGGCAATGGAGGGTTGTGGCCCAAGGCTGCCTGGGCAAAAACTAAAGACCCTACTTGAAAATAGACTAAAGCAAAAAGACCTGGGGTAGGGCACTTGCCTCAGAAGCTCAAGAACCTGAGTTCAAACCCTAGTAATGCCAAATATATAAATATATGTATAATCTTCCCACTCTTTCCCCCTAAACACTTAATCTACATTCCTCAATACCTTCTCATCTAAAAAGAAGCAGAACTTCCTGGAAATAGCTGATCCCGGGTGTGAAGTATGAAGTGAACTTGTGAGTCAGTGCCATCCTGAGATATCCATAAGTCATGAAACTTCCTAAAGACTTAGGCCAAGTCACATAAATCTAGATGTGAACCTGAAGGAACTCAATGTGGCCTGTTCCGGACAAGTTCAACAACACGTAATGTCAAAAATTTAATTCCAGTAAATGACAAAACATGATTTATATGCATATTGATACTAAAAAGAAAAAGAGCATAGGAGGGGAGAAATCTCATCTCTACAGAAAATTCTAATTAACAAATGTAAAAAACTCAAATTAGAAAAATCACCATTTTGTAACATGAATATATTCACCAAAACACACTAAAACCATTGAAAAAGGACTCTCACATAATATCAAAGTGTCACCCCACAGATAAGTTACTAATTGGGAAAAGGAAGATGTGATTGAGCTTACCATTGACACCATTGGGTGACCTGACATTCTGTACTTCCTGGTCCAAAGCAGTGAGGTGCACAACATCACTCATACAGCCTTCCCCTCAAACTGTGGGCTTGGAACTCATCACCAGGAAAGAGTTGGACAAATTCAGAGCATGGGACATTTTACTGGAATACTTGCTGGCCTCTTAAAGAAAATTCACTTTCACAAACAAACAAAAAACTAATTCTTTAAAAAAGCAGGGTGTGGAGTTGGGCTTCCTGGAAGACAGAAGTATACTTTCCCCTATTCTTCCCACTAAGTCCCACTAAAAACTGGACATTAGAAATGGACCAAATACAAAAAAGATTTTGAAAAGTGGAGACAAGAAGGTCAGCCATCTAGGGTCACGCCAGTGATGTGTTGCTAAATTTTCTTTTTGCCTCGTAATTCCAAACTTGGAGCTGGAGAAACAGGTAACTTAGAAATACCAAAGGGCAAAGACAAAAAGAACACCAGGAAAAGACCATTGTCCTGTAGCCAAAGGACCAGGAAAGGGACAGTCTAATGAGATAGAAATCATGTAGATCACACACTACTCCAACCAAATACCACAAAAGACCCGTGTCCCACCTCAACCCCCAATGTTACTAGATAGAGTTGGGAGCCTGGATTGACTTTCTTTAAGATGTAGCAAAGCATTCAATATCTCCATGGGCAGTGCCAGGGAAGGCTGACTAAGGAGCGACTTTTATCCCTGCTTGGCAATAATGAGGAAACTTCTTCCTATCCCTCAGCAGTATCAATGGAGTCTGAACTTTCCACTTTGTCTTAGTCTGGTTTTTTTGTTGCTATAACAAAATATCTAAGTCTGGGGACTTTATAAATAAAAGAAGTTAATTTAGGTCATAGCTGAACCCAAGACCATAGTGCTGGCATTTGCTTGGCTTCAAGTGAGAGTCTTCCTGCTGGGTCCTAACATGTCAGAGGTCATCCCATAATGAAAGAGAGCAAGAAAGTCAGAGAGCTCATTTTTACAACAAAGTCATTCCAGCAATCATCCTTGAATCTACTAATCAAAGCATAGTCCTCATGACCCAATCACATCTAAACATCTCCTCTTGGACCAACTGTTAACACCTTACAATGGAGAGTAAATTTCCAAACAAGTTTTGGTGGGAACATTCAAATCACCACATTCCCACATAGGAGAATGAATGAACCCCTTCTGCTTCCTGCTGGGGTGGAATCAAAGGAGACCTATGGAAATTCAGGGACTTCACCTATACCCAGAGGTGAGGATGCTTCCCTTCCTCCTTCATTACCCCTAGCAACAGTGAAAGCATGGTGTCAGGAGTGGCCTGTGGGAAACCAGAACTCCACCCAGCACTAATGAGGGCCCCCAGCCATCAGTCATCAATAGAACCAGGCAGAGAAGCAGGCATGTTTACCCGCTCCTGGAGGTAACAAGGAATGTCCTCCTTTCCTGTTACGGCAGCATTCAAAAAAGCCAGTGCAAACAAAGTTTAAATAAGATCTAGAGCCTCACAACATAATATTCAAAATATCCAACTGAAAATCATTTATGCCAAAAGCCAGGAAGACCTCAAACTGAATGAGACAAAACAGTCCACAAATACCAGCACTGAGGTAACACAGATGGCAGAGCTATCTGACAGAGATTTTACAGCACCCACCATGAAAACATCTCAACAAACAGTTACACATACAATCGAAACAAACCTAAAAAGTCTCAGCGAAGAAATAAAAGGTATATATTTTAAAAATGGAAATTTTAGAACTGAAAAAATGCAATAACCAAATTCAATATGTGAACTTAACATAGAAGGGAGGGAGCAGAAGAAACAACCCATAAACTTGAACATAAAACGATGGAAATTACTCAATCTGAACAACAGAGAGACTGATAAAGAAGGAGAAGAACAGAGTCTAAAAGGCTGGTTGGGAATATAATAAGAGACCTAACACTTGACATCAGGGTCCAAGAAAGAGGAGAGGGGCAGAGCTGAAAGAATAAATATTAAAAACAAAAATGCTGAAAAATTCTCAAATTTGGCAAAAGACATAAACCTACAGATTCAAAATGCAGAACTCTAAACTGAAAGCCCAAAGAAATTCATACCAAGATACATCAGCATCAAACTTCTGAAAAGACTTTAGTCTTAAAATCAGTGAGGAAAAAACCATTTCCTATAGGAGAAAGAAACAACTCAAATAACAGCAGATTTCTTAGCAGAAGCAATGGAGGGTGGAAGGAAGCAATAAAACATTTTTCAACTGCTGAAAGAAAACTGTCAACCCAGAATCCTAGGTCTAGTGAAAATATCCTTTTTAAAGTAGGAAGCAAACTTCCAAATATAGCACATCAAAAGGTGTGGGACACAGTTATAGCAATGCTGACCAGGAAATGAACAGCATTGAATGTTTTCATGAAAAAAGAGAACATCTCCAGTCAATGGTTCCATTCCCTATCTCAAGAAATAGAAGAGGGATTCCAAGATGGCGGCTAGAGGGAGGAAGCAGAAAGCGTGCCTTCTAAAGTAAAATCTTGGAGAGACGCTGGAGATACACCTTACAGGAAAAACCACTGAGAAGAGGCAAAACTTTGACTCCTCCACACCTCCAGCCTGTGCATAGCATCTCCACTTCACGTTAAATGGAGAAACCAGGATGACTCCCATGCCACCGCCAGACGGCAGCACCCAGACGGCTTGGGAAGATGCAGACCACAAGGTGAGCTAAGCGGCACGCGGTAAATCCCACAGACAACCCTGGGCCAGATCAGCATAGCTCCCTTGTCAGACTGACCCCCACCCAGGGAAAAAAGAAAAAACACTAAATAAGCAATAACAATAAAAAAGACACATAGCAAAGAGGGCGGGGTATCCTGAGTGCCAAAGTGGGGGGAAGAGAAATCCCTCACAACAAGCCAGCTGGAGAAGGCAGAAGTGGCAGCACATGCCCAGCAATCAAGAGCAGGAAAGCTTGTAAAAGTGGCAGTGGGAGGAAAACTCCACAGGAGAGGAGGGAAGACCCACTTCCCATGTGAACTGTAAATAAACATGCAGGCCTGAGAAAGCGGGTGCAGTGTCACCTCCCCCAGTGTGCTTGGAAAGGGGAAAGCTTGTAGCAGTGGCTCTGTGCCCAGAAGAACTCTAAGTAAACAAAGCCTGAGGGGCCAGGTAAGTGCTAAGCTCATCCCAGAGATCTGCATAAATAACACCACCAGCAACAGCAGGCTGACAGCAGCAGGCAGGCAAGCCACAGCCTCAGATAGCCATTCACAGAACTGTCTCCAGACTCTTTTTTTTTTTTCTCCCTACCTTTGATGAGACAACAACCGAACTACACCTGCATGCTGAAAAACTTACTGTAACTATATTGCTTTTGAACTCGGGACACTTTGTGGTGTTTTTTTTGTTTTGTGTTGTTTTGTTTTGTTTTGTTAGTTTTTTTCCCCTTTGATGAGACAATGACAGAACTAGTTCTGAGACACCATCTCCAGGATTGGAGGCCGAGGGACCAACACCAAAATTATTAAGACTGAAATTTTATTGCATTTGAACTTGGAGTTTTTTTTTTTTTTCATTTATTTATTATTTATTTATTTATTTATGTTTTCAATCCTCTCTCTGTCTCTCTAATGCCTATTCAGCTTAGTACACTATCTCTCCCTGTTTATATCTTTGAAACTTTTGCTTGTTTTGTTTTTTCTACTTGTTTGTTTATTTGTTTTTCCCTTTTTCTTTAACTTCTTTGCTTTCCATCTCCTCTCACCCTTCCATTCTCAATATCACCATTGTTATTATTACAAGCTAGAAAATACTTAATTGCACACAGTACAGAGACAATAACAACACCAAGGGCAATGACAGGAAGACAGAAAAAACAGGGAAACCAGTTTCCCCATGGCAAAAAATTAGTACAGGAACCAGAGGGAAATGAAGAAAACAGATACTCAGACCCACACTCCAACAAAATGAAGATAAACGATATCAAAGAACCCAATGAAGCCCACAAGAACAATCTAAAAGAAGAAGTACTACAGGTAATCAATGAGAATTTTACAGAGATGATACTATATGGTCAACCCAAATGTACAGGAGACACTCAAGAAATTCCAAGACAACAAAAATAGAGAACTTGAAAAAGCACAAGAAGAAATAAAAGAAACCATAGAAGCACTGTATAAACACCAAAGTGAAACAAAGAACACTATTAAGAAAGAGTTAAATGAACTCAGGGCAAAAACAGACAACATTAAAGAGGAAGTAACTCAGGATATGGAAAACCTCAGAAAAAAGAACAAAACAGAATTGCAAAACAAAATGGAAGGCCAATCCAGCAGAATAGAACAGAAGACAGAATCTCAGAACTTGAAGATGAAATGGTAATTAAAGGAAAAACCAAAGAACTATTAGTTAAACAACTTAAGACCTGTGAAAAGAAAATGCAAGAACTCACAACTACATCAAAAGACCAAACCTGGGAATCATGGGCATTGAGGAAGGAGAAGAGGTGCAAGCAAAGGGAATGCGTAATATATTCAACAAAATAATAACAGAAAATTTCCCAAATCTAGAGCAATCTATTCCCATACAGATGTAAGAGGCCTCCAGAACATCAAACAGACCAGACCAAAATAGAACTACCCTACAGCATATTATCATTAAAACAACAAGTACAGAAACTACAGAAAGAATATTGAAGGCTGTAAGAGAGAAAAAACAAATAACATACAAAGGTAAACCCGCCAAAATCACAGCAGACTTCTCAACAGAAACATTAAAAGCAAGAAGAGCTTGGGGTGACATCTTCCGGGCACTGAGTGAAAATAACTTCAACCCCAGGATACTCTACCCAGCAAAACTATCATTCAAAATAGATGGAGCAATAAAAGTCTTCCATGATAAGCAGAAACTAAAACAATATGCGACCACAAAGCCATCACTACAAAAGATTCTTCAAGGGATTTTGCACACAGAAAGCGAAACCAAACATAACCATGAAAGGGCAGGCAGCACCAAACTACAGGAAAAGAAAAAGCAAGAAAGTAGAGAGTAATCTCAACTTAGGTACACACAATCAAACCTTCAAACAACTAAGACAACTAAATGACAGGAATCACCACATACCTATCAGTACTAACACTTAATGGACTTAATTCACCCATCAAAAGGCACCATTTGACGAAGTGGATTAAAAAGGAAGATCCAATAATTTGTTGCTTACAGGAGACTCATCTCACCGACAGAAATAAGCACAGGCTTAGCATGAAAGGCTGGAAGAAGATTTACCAAGCCAATGGCTCCCGAAAACAGGCAGGAGTAGCAATACTTATCTCTGACAAAGTAGACTTCAAACTTACATTGATAAAACGAGATTAAGAAGGACATTCCACACTAATAAAAGGGGAAATAGACCAAAAGGAAATAACAATTATCAACCTATATGCACCCAATGTCAACACACCCAATTTCATCAAACATACCCTGAAGGACCTAAAAGCATATATTAACTCCAACACAGTGGTTGTGGGAGACTTTAACACCCCATTATCATCAATAGATAGGTCATCCAAACAAAAAATCAATAAAGAAATCCTAGATCTAAAATATACAATAGATCAAATGGACCTACTTGATGTCTACAGAACATTTCATCCAACTTCTACACAATATACATTCTTTTCAGCAGCTCATGGAACCTTCTCCAAAATAGATCATCTCCTAGAGCACAAGGCAAGCCTCAGCAAATATAAGAAAATAGAAATTATACTGTGCATACTATCTGATCACAATGTAATAAAACTAGAACTCAATAACAAAAGTAAAGACAAAAAAACATGGAAACAGCTGGAAACTGAATAACTCATGCTTAATGAACAATGGGTCATTGATGAAATAAAAGAGGGAATTAAAAAGTTCCTGGAAGTCAATGAAAATGAAAACACAGCCTACCGGAACCTATGGGACACAGCAAAGGCAGTCCTGAGAGGAAAGCTTATAGCCATGAGTGCATATATTAAAAAGACTGAAAGATCCCAAATCAATGACCTAATGATACATCTCAAACTCCTAGAAAAACAAGAACAAGCAAATCCCAAAACAAATAGAAGGTTTGAGAAATAATAAAAATAAGAGCTGAAATCAATGAAGTAGAAACCAAAAAACCCATACAAAGAATTAATGAAACAAAAAGTTGGTTCTTTGAAAAAATAAACAAGATTGACAGACCCCTGGCAAACCTGACTAAAATGAGGAGAGAAAAAACCCAAATTAGTAGAATCAGGAATGCAAAAGGGGAGATAACAACAAACACCATGGAAGTCCAGGAAATCATCAGAGACTACTTCGAGAACCTATATTCAAGTAAATTCGAAAATTTAAAGAAATGGACAGATTTCTAGATATATATGATCATCCAAAACTGAACCAAGAGGAAATTAATCAGCTGAATAGATGTATAACGCAAAATGAAATTGAAGCAGCAATCAAGAGTCTCCCCAAAAAGAACAGTCCAGGACCTGATGGATTCTCTGTTGAATTCTATCAGACCTTTAAAGAAAAACTGACACCAACCCTCCTTAAACTGTTCCATGAAATAGAAAAGGAAGGAAAACTGCCAAACACATTTTATGAAGCCAGTTTTACACTTATCCCAAAACCAGGCAAAGATACCTCCAAAAAGGAGAACTATAGGACAATCTCCTTAATGAACATTGATGCAAAAATCCTCAATAAAATAATGGCAAACTGAATTCAACAACACATCAAAAAGATTATTCACCAATACCAAATAGGCTTCATCCCAGGGATGCAGGGGTGGTTCAACACACAAAAACCAATAAATGTAATAAACCACATTAACAGAAGCAAAGACAAAAACCACTTGATCATCTCAATAGATGCAGAAAAAGCCTTTGATAAGATCCAACACCATTTCATGATAAAATCTCTAAGAAAACTAGGAATAGAAGGAAAGTACCTCAACATTATAAAAGCTATATATGACAAACCTACAGCCAAAATTATACTTAATGGAGAAAAACTGAAACCATTCCCTCTAAAATCAGGAACTAGACAAGGATGCCCACTATCTCCACTCCTATTCAACATAGTACTGGAATTCCTAGCCAGAGCAATTAGGCAAGAAGAAGGAATAAAAGGAATACAAATAGGTAAAGAAACTGTCAAAATATCCCTATTTGCAGACGACATGATCCTATACCTTCAAGACCCAAAAAACTCTACTCAAAAGCTCCTAGACACCATCAATGCTATAGCAACGTAGCAGGATATAAAATCAACATAGAAAAATCATAAGCATTTCTATACATTAACAATGAGCAAACTGAAAAAGAATGTATGAAAACAATTCCATTTACAATAGCCTCAAAAAAAAATCAAATACCTAGGTGTAAACCTAACAAAGGATATGAATGACCTCTACAAGGAAAACTATAAACTTCTGAAGAAAGAGATTGAGAAAGACTATAAAAAGTGGAGAGATCTCCCAGGCTCATGGATTGGTAGAATCAACATAGTAAAAATGTCAATACTCCCCAAAGTAATCTACATGTTTAATGCAATTCCCATCAAAATTCCAATGACATTCATTAAAGAGATTGAAAACTCTTCCGTTAAATTTATATGGAAACACAAGAGGCCACGAATAGCCAAGGCAATACTCAGTCAAAAGAACAATGCTGGAGGTTTCAGATACCCGACTTCAAACTATATTACAAAGCAATAACAATAAAAACAGCATGGTACTGGCACAAAAACAGACATGAAGACCAGTGGAACAGACTAGAGGACCCAGATATGAAGCCACACAACTATAACCAACTTGTCTTTGACAAAGGCACTAAAAACATATGATGGAGAAAGACAGCCTCTTCAACAAAAACTGCTGGGAAAACTGGTTAGCAGTCTGCAAAAAAACTGAAACTAGATCCATGTATATCACCCTATGCCAATATTAACTCAAAATGGATCAAGGATCTTAATATCAGACCTGAAACTCTAAAGTTGATACAGGAAAGAGTAGGAAATATTCTGGAATTAGTAGGTATAGGTAAGAACTTTCTCAAAGGAACCCCAGCAGCACAGCAACTAAGAGATAGCATAGATAAATGGGACTTCATAAAGCTAAAAAGCTTCTGCTCAAAAAAAGAAATGGTCTCTAAACTGAAGAGAACACCCACAGAGTGGGAGAAAATATTTGCAAGCTACACATCAGACAAAGG
This sequence comes from Castor canadensis, assembly GCF_047511655.1. NCBI lineage: Eukaryota > Metazoa > Chordata > Mammalia > Rodentia > Castoridae > Castor > Castor canadensis. The sequence goes on along the minus strand of NC_133396.1, from coordinate 51,825,333 downwards.
ACTGATAACCAGAATATATAGGGAACTTAAAAAACTAAATTCTCCCAAAATTAATGAACCAATAAAGAAATGGGCAAGTGAACTAAACAGAACTTTCTCAAAAGAAGACATTCAAATGGCCAAAAAACACATGAAAAGATGCTCACCATCTCTAGCAATAAAGGAAATGCAAATTAAAACCACACTAAGATTCCACCTCACCCCTGTTAGAATAGCCATCATTAGCAACACCACCAGCAACAGGTGTTGGCGAGGATGCGGGGAAAAAGGAACCCTCTTACACTGTTTGTGGGAACATAAACTAGTACAACCACTCTGGAAAAAAATTTGGAGGTTACTTAAAAAGCTAAACATTGATCTACCATTTGATCCAGCAATACCACTCCTGGGGATATACCCAAAAGACTGTGACACAGGTTACTCCAGAGGCACCTGCACACCCATGTTTATTGTGGCACTATTCACAATAGCCAAGTTATGGAAACAGCCAAGATGCCCCACCACCGATGAATGGATAAAGAAAATGTGGTATCTATACACAATGGAATTTTATGCAGCCATGAAGAAGAATGAAATGTTATCATTTGCTGGTAAATGGATGGAATTGGAGAACATCATTCTGAGTGAGGTTAGCCCTGCCCAAAAGACCAAAAATCGTATGTTCTCCCTCATATGCAGACACTAGATCAAGGGCAAACACAACAAGGGGACTGGACTTTGATCACATGATAAAGCAAGAACACAAAAGGAAGGTATGAGGATAGGTAAGACACCGAAAAAACTAGATAGCATTTGTTGTCCTCAACACAGAGAAACTAAAGCAAATATTAAAGAAACTGAGGCCAATAGAAGAAGGGGACCAGGAACTAGAGAAAAGGTTAGATCAAGAAGAATTAACCTAGAAGGTAACACACATGCACAGGAAATCAATGCGAGTCAACCCCCTGTATAGCTATCCTTATCTCAACTAGCAAAAACGCTTGTTCCTTCCTATTATTGCTTATACTCTCTCTTCAACAAAATTAGAGATAAGGGCAAAATAATTTCTGCTGGGTATCGAAGGGGTGGGAAGGAGAGGGAGGGGGTGGGGGGGTAAGGGTAAGGGTGGGGGAAGGGGGGAAAAATGACCCAAACATTGTATGCACATATGAATAAAAAAAAAGAAATAGAAGAGCAAAACATACCCAAAGCAAGTAAAAAGGAAGAAACTACTAAGATAAAAGAAATCAATGAAGTTGAAAACTGAAGCATAAGAGAAAAAAAAAAACAAACAATGCAATAAAGCACTAATTCTTTGAATATCAATAAAATCAGAAAACAGCTAGCAAGTCTGATAAAAAGACAGAAGATACAGATTATCAACTATCAGAATGAGACAGGGATATCACTACAGACCCTATTGATATCAAAAAATAAGAAAACACTATAAATAACTCTACATATCAAAATTTGATGACTTAGATGAAATGGACTAATTACAGAAAAAAACACAAATTACCATAATTCACCCAATATGAAATAGGTAATTTGGATAGCTCTACAACCACTGAGGAAATTAAATTTGTAATTTAAAAACTCCCCAAACAGAAACATTAACGTTAAAATTTTACAAATGACATATTAGGTAATTACACCCTTCCCTAACAAGTAAAAACAATGATAAAATATGTAATTGGGTATTTTGTGTAGTATAAAAAATTTCAGAAAACTAAAGTTTTGTCTAAAGAATAAACACTTAAAATGTCTTAACTCACAAAAGAGAAATCTCTGGACCAAGAGTTTCACTGAAAAATCCTACCAAATATTTAATGGACAATTCTCACCAATTCTACAGTAGTATCTTTGAGAAACTGGAAGACATGGGAGCATATCTCAATTCATTTTATGAAGTTTCTGTTGCTCTGGTTTTAGAACTGGATAAGAACAGTACTGAAAAAAACTGAAGACCAATATGCCTCATGAGTACAGACATTAAATTCCTTAAATTACTTAATATAAAATCAGCAAGTGGAAGCAATACATAAAAATGCTGAAATCAAGTAGGGTTCATTTCAGAAATGCAAGGCTGGTTCAATATTTGAAAATCAATTGATGTAATCCACCATATGAATGTGCTGAAGAAGATAACTCACAAATCACATCAATCAATGCAGAAAAAGAAACACTTGATAGGGGTTAGGGATGTTGCTCGGGGTAGAGCACATGCTTAGTGTGCTGGAGATCATGGGTTTAATCCCCTGCACCAAAAAAAGAAAAGGAAAAGGAAAGGGAAGGTGATGGGGAAGGGGAAGAAGAAGAAAAACAGGAGGAAGAAGAGGAATGAAGAAGAAGGAGGAGGAGGAGAAAGGAAGAAAGGAAGGAAGGGAGTACTTGACAAAATCCAACAACCATTCATGATAAACATGCTCAGAAAATACCAACTTGATAAAGAACATAAAGCCTAAAGCTAACATATACTTAAGAATGACAAAATAAAAGTCTGAATGTTTGAACAAATGCAAGCAGGATGGCCTGGAGCTCTCTTCTCAAAGTGAAGTCTTGCCAGGTGCCAGTGGCTCACACCTAGCTACTTGGAAGGCTGAGATTGGGAGGATCTTGGTTTGAAGCCTGCCTGGGCAAAAAGTTTATAAGACTCCATTTCCAAAATAACCAGAACAAAATGGTCTGGAGACCTAGCTCAAGTGGTAGAGCACTGTACCCACTTTGCAAGCTCAAAGCCCTGAATTCAAACCCCTGACACACCCCCCCACCACCACCACCACAAACACACACACAAAGCGAAGCCTTTTTTAAGGAGTTAAAACCTTCGCACCCTCGAGCCTGAGATCTGAGATGCCCTCAAGGAATCTTTCCTATTGTCCCAATGCAAGACACTTGGCTTCTTTTTAATGGCCATGATCTCTTAACCAGACACACTTTCCTTGACCCCAACTTTACACTTTTCTTCACTTCTGGGCAAACTGCAAGTTTTTAAACCTTTCCCTGTGGTTTTCACTCACATTTCTCACTGTAAACTTGACTAAGAACAGCCAGCCATAACCATGCCACAGCCTGAATGTTGGGCCACTTTGAAAATTCCTCTCCCAGGTTTATCAGTCCATCATATCTAAACCCGAGCTCCCATGAAGTCTTAGGGGATGGGCAAAACGAAGGCTGGTTCTTTGCTATGAAGCCTCTAGCCCATCCTGTTCCCATCTGAAACCTCACAAGCAGAGTCTTCACTGCCTGAATTTCTAGAGACACTCTGGTCTACTGAGCTCTCATCAGAATCGCTCATTAAGCTCTGCTTACAGCATGCTAGGGCTTTGCTAGCCCTCATCTCCAAACTTTTCCAAATTCCTCCAAAGGCACATTGTCAGCAACAAACCCACTCCCAGAACAAATTTTCTGTGTCTATCAGGCTTTTCTTCACTGTGACAAATTATATGGAAAAACAACTTAAGGGAGGAAGGAGTTATTTTTGGCTCACAGTTTTCAGAGGTTTCAGTCCATGGTAGGCTGGTTCTGAGGCAGGCTAGAATTAGGGCAAGTTCAAGATGCATAAAAATTTATGACTTAACATTACATTTACCATGTCCTGGTCCAAGAATGGCCCTCACCTGGCCTGGGGACCACCCATGTTTCTTCCCATTCATTGATTATTGGATGGAAATCACCTGGTTCTTCCCTTCCCATAGGTTATCATAGATTTTAAAAACACCTAGAGAAAAGAAGCATTTTCTCTCTGCCTCTAGATTCCACCTGCATCCACCATGCTCCCTTTTGTATTTCCCTTCCCTAACTTTTAATAAATCTCAATTACATCCACTTGTCCTGCCACAAATTATTCACAGTGAGACACAAAGAATTTGGAAGGCTTCTGGTTGTAGACTGCATCTGCACTGTTAACATTTGTGGTGAGCCAGCCAGGAGTTAAAGGGTGAGAACTCAAGATGCTATTTCTATTAATTTCCTTTCTCTTAATGCATTCCTTTCTCTTAACGCATCCCTTTCTGTCCTCTGGCCCTGTATCCCTCCACCTGATATTTTGGAACCAAACACCACTGATGGCTTGGATGGTGTGGGATCCCCCACACTGGGAAAATGGCCCCTTGAGGAAAGGCACCTAGTGCCTTACTGGGACTTGGGCTGCTCCTAAGCACGCAGTTCATGTTGCTGGTTCATGCCCCAGGGATACATGCCCCAGGGATACATGCCCCAGGGGACAGACCACATTAAATCAAGATACCCTACCCTCTTCCTCACCTCCTCCCACCTTTTTTGCATGATAGACTTGCTCTCCCAAAAATGCCACTGTGTAGAAAGCATGCACCAAGATCCCTAACCACCTGTCTCAGGCAGCCACATGACCTGGAGAGGATGACCATGACTGCCCCAGGGCCCTGGGCAACTCAGCCATGGTGGGCACCAGTCATGGTGGCTGTTGCCACAGGCACTCAGGCTGGGCCCTTTTGTCCACACATCCCTCACCCCATAACCTGTCCCGTGCTATGAGCTGTTGTTGGAGTTCTGGAGGATGAATGAGAGGCATGCCTCACCTGACCCACCTGGCCCCAGGCTTTAAAGTACCTCTGAAGGGGCCAGGGATGCCCGCTGGAGTCGCACAATTGAGCAGACAGGAGGAGGAGGAAGTGGCGCAAAGAGCACCACCGCCTCCACTGCTGCAAGTACCCGGGGAACACAAAGGTCTCAGTTCTGGCTGCCGTGGCCCTGGGCCTCAGGCCAGACCCCTCTTTCCTGTGGCTACGATGTGTCCACACCCTTCCTCCTCTTCCTCCCCTGTCCCACACCATTGTTCTTTTGCCTGCCATGCCTGTTTGCCCTGGGCACCCCATCCTGACTATCACTTGTGCTTTGCTTGTCCCTACAGCCTGGAAAGGTCACAGAAATGCTCACCCTGAGGTCACATCTCCCTGTCCCAGGGACACAAGCTCTGGACCTGCAAGTAAGTGTCTGGCACCATTCACTGATGGGGCTTATGGGGCTGGTTACCAGATTCTAAAGAAAGTTTCTAAGTCTCTTTTCTTTAGGAACGCTAACAAGGACTGGCCGAGTGACTCAAATGGTAGAATGCCTACCTAGCAAGTGTGAGACCATGAGTCCAAATCCCACCTTAGTCTGCTATGATTACTTAGTTGCTTCATTACTTGGGTAGCATTCAGGATCAGCATCTCATTTGGGAGCCCCATACTGGGGTGGAGAGATGAGCCCTTAGGAGAATGGCTGACTGGAAGCCAATGTACCCTGCGCTTGCTGGCAAGTTGGAGTCATCCCACTAAACCAGGTTGAAAGAACTGATACTGGAGATTTCCTTGAGGTAAGAGGGATCCCTTACAAATCTCAAAAGTTCTTATTTCTGTCTCCAAGGGTAATTTCCGCCTTCCCTTTCCTTCTTTCTCTACACCAGCCAGCATAGGGGAAGCCAAAGTATTCATTTGGTTGTATCCTTAAATACTCGGAGCGCTTTGATCCTGCTAATCTAAAAAAAAGACAACTAACTCATGGGCAATAACACCTGTCTGTCAGGGGAGATGTCTTTATTCCTATAACAGATTGCTGTTTTCAGCCTGTATGTTGCATGTAACACGTCTTTGTGTTCCATTTGAAAGCTTCTTTGGAGGCCACCATGCTGCCACCATGATGAAGCCACCACATGTCCGAAGCCATTATCCCTAGGAACAGAAAATTCATGGGTGACTCTATCTTGTCATCCTCTAGAAAAATTATAACTAACTTGTGGTTAAAATTCTCCAAATTAATACAGTTTTAAATACATTAATATGTTAAGGACTGAGCAAAGTATAGAGTATTTGTGTTAAAGATCTATTATAAACTACTTAAGAATCAAGTGACCAACCTACTAAAAATAACAAAAAATGATTTAAGAGTGCACTCTGAGTTAATATGATTGTTTTGTGTGTCATTGTGTGCTTTCTCTGTATGTCTTCATCTGTCATCTACTAATGTACTTATGGCCACTGAATTTTTACTTTTTTGAGCTCGTACATGTGCACTTAAATTGACATTTTTGGCATGCTTAGATCAAAACATCTGTGGGTTTAGATATCTTTAGGATTTTTTTTTTGAGGTACTGGGGCTTGAACTCAGGACCTGTACCTTGAGCCATTCCATGGAGGGTTTTTTTTTTTATTTTTTTTTTTTAGGGGAGAGCGCGAACGCAGTCCCCCACTACCACAAATTATGCAGTCGAGTTTCCCACATTTGGGGAAATCGCAGGGGTCAGCACATCCGGAGTGCAATGGATAAGCCTTGCCCTGGGAAAACCACCTTCGTGGATCACGGTATCTCCCCTGCCAGGTAAGTTTAGGGGTTTTTTTTTTTTTAGATAGGGTCTCATGAACTATTTGCCTGGAATGGCTTCAAACCATGATCCTCCTGATCTCTGCCTCCTGAGTACCTAGGATTACCGGTGCCCAGCTTTTAGGATGATTCTTAAACTACTTTTATAAAATTTATGTGTAAAACTGTCTCAAAAGCTATCTAAAGTTCTAATCCCAATCAGCCCTAACAGGCTGGGATGTAGCTCGGTGGTACAGCGCTTGCCTAGCATGCATGAGGCCCTGGGTTCTATCCCAGCACCAAAAAAAGAAAAGACAAAAAAAAAAAAAAAAAACCTCTCCCCAATCAGCCCTAACTATCTTCTGCTTTAGGACTAAAAAAAATTATGGATAATAATCTGTTTCATTCTATTGTGAGTGTAATTAGATTTAACTCTTTTGTAATTGGGTTTATTAACCCATGTGTTCTTGTATATTACTATTATAAAAAATATAATTTAATTTTCCTCCTGAGTCTTTTAAGGTATAAGGTTGCTAAGAGTTTTATTAAAAACAGTGTTATCTAAATTCAGGTTTTTAAAAAGGTTGTTTCAAGGTACAAATTAAGGTCTTAAACCTTGTAAGTTTCCTAGAAGGTTTTCTGAGGTCAAAATTTAAGGTACTAATGTGTATTTCTGTTTTATCAAAATAACTGTCAGGGATATTTGGTGCAATAGGCTGACACAAAATTTTATCCAAACCAAACAAAAGCTCAGATGGGATGATAAAACCTTAAGTTTATATTGGGGTCTCCTATAAGGTGGTTAATCCTAAAATACTGGGTTGTGCATGTCATTAACTCTCAACGACTGAGCCTGTTATTCTTGGGCTCCAGGGGCTGCATGCAGGTCAACACACCCTGCTGTGTGTCCCAAGTCATTCTGTTACCTAATTATCAGCAGCCTAGGATGTGATTTCTTATCAAGAGCCAAGCCATGACTCTCAGTCATTGGGTTTCCTCACTTTATGCTTGCTCCATTTTTACTGTTTCTGTATCTAATCATTTGAGACATTAATCTTATGCCTTATTATTATCTTTTTTTTTAAGTGCTTGTTCTCCCAAAAGGATTTTATATTACAACTTGTACTTATGCTCCAAAACTATTCAGTTTTCTTGCACTGAGAAACTGCTTCCCCATTATTGACTCCTAACTTCCATCAGCCAACCTTGGGATTTGGATTTGGTAGTTAATTTTGTACTTGTTAAAAAGAGTTCATATTGAGATGTTTCCTTTTAACACTAAACAGATTGCCTTCTTTGGTATTATTTTACATGTTGCTTTTGGTATCAGCCTCTTTGTCCAGTGTATAATAGTTCTGATGTTTTATTGTTTACTGATAAACATATCTTAAAAGGTTTTTTTCTAAAAAAAAAATCATCAAACTCAATAAGTGAGTTCTCTTCATAGCCCATTTGAAATTGCTTACTATTCTTTGCATCCTGCCTAAATTAGTCTCTTGTCAGACACAAAAACCCTAAGGCATTTTTCTGGTAACACTGAGGAAACTAAGTAAAAATTATTTTAAATGGTTCTAATACTGCTAGTGCCTTGTATGTGTATCTAAATGTTATAAAATCATTTGTAAAGTTAGAAGTATATACATGTAAACAGCTATGGTTCTTTTATCTAAAGTACATTCTATCTAATAAGGTCTTTGACATTTCTCTACTGTTTATGACAAATGCTAAAAGTTCTGCCATTTAGGCCTGACATCTGTTTGTCAGATAAACACTGGTTTATCTGACATTGGCTAGATAAACATTGCTTTATATATATGATATACAATTGAACATTAAAACAGGGGCTATTTGGGATTACTGATACTGCCTTCCCCCAACCATTGGAAAATTTATAGACTTTTTAATTGACAGTACTAACAACCACTAACTTATTACTTTACCTATCCAAAATTCAAGGTTTAAGCTGTGGTGCTGCTACTGGCCCCACTGCATGTTAGGTGTGACTTGTATTCAAGTATATAAGCCTCTAAAATAGAGTTATAAAAGGACACTGTACCAAACTGGTGTCTTAGATTCTTTTACAAGTTTGCACATATGTTCTCAATTGTAATAAGAGAGGTTTAGTAATACAATACTATTATGTTAATTGCTAATCTGTTAACCATCATTACTTTAAGTTTTGTCATTACAGTTCTGATCCTTCTGGAACATTTACAGACAAGCCCATGAAAAATGACGCTGACAAGTGCTTATCTGTCAGCCAGGACAGACATTCTTAAGTATTGGGGTCGTTTTCTATTTTCCTTGTAAAACTTTATAACTGTTGTCTGTTAACACTTTACAACAATTTAAAGGTGTCAGTACATCTTCTATGGGACAATTGGATTTAATTAAGCCCAATCTAACAACATTTTTTTTTCTATTTTTTTTTTTTTACTATTCATATGTGCATACAAGGCTTGGGTCATTTCTCCCCCTGCCCCCACCCCCTCCCTTACCACCCACTCCGCCCCCTCCCTCTCCCCACTACCCCCTCAATACCCAGCAGAAACTATTTTGCCCTTGTTTCTAATTTTGTTGTAGAGAGAGTGTAAGCCATAATAGGAAGGAACAAGGGTTTTTGCTGGTTGAGATAAGGATAGCTATACAGGGAGTTGACTCACATTAATTTCCTGTGTGTGTGTGTTACCTTCTAGGTTAATTCTTTTTGATCTAACCTTTTCTCTAGTTCCTGGTCCCCTTTTCCTATTGGCCTCAGTTGCTTTTAAGGTATCTGCTTTAGTTTCTCTGCGTTAAGGGCAACAAATGCTAACTAATTTTTTAGGTGTCTTACCTATCCTCACCCCTCCCTTGTGTGCTCTCGCTTTTATCATGTGCTCAAAGTCCAATCCCCTTGTTAACAACCATTTTTTAATAAATCTCTTTGTTGCTTAGTTTGGCCAACAAGGTTGCATTGGCACTGACTTCTGATCTGTTTGATGTGTTACTTCTACTCCTCCATGGGACAAAGTTTGACTTTCTGAAAGAAGCTATGATTTTCTGGGAGAAGCTATTCCTGGCTCCGAGGGACAAAAGTGCCAAATTGGCAGAATCTTCAGAGACAACTTTTCAGAGAAATAGTTTCAAAAGAATACAGTTCAAAAGGCCTACACAAATGTGGGAACTTCTCCAGATCCAGATAAAGTAATTATGCCAGACCTCTAAAAATAGCCAAAGTGAGATACTTTTTTTAAAGGGGGCCCTTACACATGTGCTCTAATATTTAAGCCTTCTAGGCTTCTGGCAAAAGGCAAAGTCATGTCTTTGGCCAAGGCCTTCCGTTTAAGCAAAAAAGCAATGTAACTTCCAATAGTATGTAACTTCTACTTAGGGACACTGTGAGGTTTTTTTTTTTTTTTGTATAGAACTTAGTCCTATTGATGTTTACCCTCTAATTGTACTGGCACCTGCCCCCTAGTATACCTGGCCCCTAATATAAATGTTGCCCTAAACAATCAGTCCTTAACTACCCACTATAGTGGCAATACAAACAGAGGGCCATGCAAGGGTTAAAAATAGCTACAGGTATGGACACCTATTTAAAAAAAAAACAGCCTCTAGTTGTCACTTTTTAAAATAAAAATTTACTCAAACTGTATATAGTAAATCTGCCTTACTCCTGGATTTGCTACATGCAGTTTTAATCAAGCACAGTCAAAGAAAATAAACTTTTTAAAAAATCAAAAGAAAGTTCAAAACAAAAAAAAATTTAATTCCTGCAGGTGCATTTCGCAGCTCAGTTGATGGGAGAAACTCTCAGTGAGTCCTGTGTTATCCTCAGTTGTGTTTAATCATTGTGTGATCTGCTGAATTTTTCCCCATCCTTAATTTTATGAAAAATCTGCCTCCCAAAAAGCAAACAGTGCCCCAAAAGCAAGGTCAAAGTGAATGTGTTTATTTGAAGTGATCAAGTGAAAATTTTAAATTTGTTGAAAGGCATCATGTCTTTTGCAGAAGTTGGGCAGTGTTATAGAAAAAACGAACCAATCCTCTGCAGTATAGCACTGAGCTCTCTGCATCCTGAGTATATGAGGTTTTTCCTCTACGGTGGTCTCCTTGGAACCACAGACTCGCAGATACCAAGGGTCTACTGTACAACCTGGTACCTTAGCAACCAAAGAAGGAAGAAAAAATAAATCTTTGTGTGCTGCTGGGGTGTAGGATGATGCAACCACTGTAGAAAACAAGATGGCACACTGGTTCTATTAAACCCAGTTGTCCCTCAGTATCCACAGGGGGCCCAGGATCCCCCTTAGATACCAAAATTTAAGGATGCTTATGTCCCTTATATAAAATTGTGTAGTGACATAGACCCTCCACCCAACTCCTGTATATGTTAAATCTTCTCTAGATGATTTATACTTCCTAATACAATGTAAATGTTATGGAAGTAGCTCTAAAACTATGTTGTTCAGGAAATCATGACAAGGAAAAAAGTATGTACATGCTCAATACAGATATAATTTTAAAAAATATTTTCTAGCCACAGCTTGATTGAATCTGTGAATGCAGAAGTCATGGATATGGACAGCCAACTAACCAGGCACATACCATGACCAGGTAATACTGCTCTTATATCTAAATCCCCAAAAAGATTCTCTCAGGAGCCCACAAAAAGATGTGTGCAAGAGTTTCACTCAGCACTGTTTGTGGTATCTGGGAGTAGGAATCAATCTGAATGTCCATCCACAGTAGAAAGGCAAAATGTGGTGGACACTAAGACCAGATAGCCATGAAGTCAGAGGAATGGGTGCTGAGTGATAACATATGTGGTAGTGAGGGATAGACGATGAAACAGGATAAAAGCTATACACTGACACCAGTAATGTAAATTAAAATTACCTGCACACAAAACAGTACACATTTTAAAGCATACATACAGCAAAAATATGCATATGAAACACATTAGAATAGGAGGCTATGGGGAGGAGAGGAGGATGGGGAAACAGGTATGAAATAGAATGAGTGAACACACAAAACAATAAATGCAGGAACTATTAAAACAAAAGGGGCTGGCAGAGACTATGATGATAAAGTGCTAAGACTGAGAATATAATTAATTCAGTTCCCCATGACTGAGGTCTAAAAACATTGAGAAAGAGAGGAAACAGGTCTGAGATTGCATACAGACCATAGAGTAAGATAGAGAACAGAATTTTATATCAATCTCCTTTTGCACAAATATCTAGCAAAGATTTTCTCCCATTCTGTAGGCTGTCTCTTCACTCTGTTAATTTCTTTTGCTATGAAGATTTTTAATTTGATATAATTCTAATTATTAATTCTTGTTATTATTTCTTAGGTTGTTAGAGTTCTACTCAGAAAGTCTTTGTTTCGCCTATATATTAAAGTATTTTCCCTATGCTTTTTTGTAGTAGTTTTAAAGGTCTGGGTCTTATGATAAGGTCTTTGATACTCTTGGAGTTGATTTTCTTATAGGATGAGAAATAAAAATCGAGTTTTAGTCTTCTACATATGAATATTCAGTTTTTCCAGCAAGATTTGTTATTGTAGAGGCTCCAACATCTCAAGACCATATAAAGACCTCAAACACCCAAAGAAAAGAATTAATAATCCAATCTATAAATGGGCAAAAGAACCGAATGACACTTCTCAAGAGAGGAGATACAAGGCTGGGGAAGTGGCTCCCCGAGTTCAAGCCCTAGTACAGAATAAGAGAGAGAGAGAACAAACAGCTAATAAATATATGAAAAAATGTTCAACATCTTTAGCCATCAAGGAAATGCAAATCAAAACTACATTGAGATTCCACCTAGCCTTATTCAGACAAGCTATCATCAGAAAAAAAAAATGCTGGTGAGGATGTGAAAAAAAAAAGAATCAATACACACTGTTGATGAAAGTATAAATTACTGTAAATCAGTATGGAGGTTCCTCAAAAAATTAAAAGTAGAATTACAATATGACCCCACCATACCAGTCCTAGATACATACCTGAAGGGCTTAAAGTCAGCATATTATACAGAACCTCGCCATTGTTATAGTGGCATTATTCACAATAGCCAAATTATGAAATCAGCCTAGGTGTCCATCAATGGATGAATAGGTAAAAAAAAAAATGTGCTGTGTATTCACAATGGAGTATTATTTAGCCATAAAGAAGAATGAAATCATGACATTTCAGAAAAACTTATAGAACTGGAGATCATCAAGTTAAGTGAAATAAATCAGACTCAGAATTATCACATTTTCTCTTACATATGGAATCTAGGTGGAAAAGAGAGACATGAAAGTAGAAGGGGACTGCTGGGGAAGAGAGGGGGTGCCAGGAGGAACAGATGGGGGGAATAAGAGAGGGTAATGAGGATAATGAGTGTAATATGACCAAAGTAAACTACATACATGCATGAAAATGAAAACTGTCACTTTATATAATTAGTATACACTAATTAAACAAATATGATTGGACAATCTAAGCCACACTCAGGTTATATGACTTCAAAAAGCCTTTCAAACTAAGTCATTTAATTATACCATCTGCTACAGATAAAAGTCCAACAACTGGAGCAGTTAAATCAGCTTGGTGCTTTACATCCCCATCCTTGGCACAAAACAAAAAACAGAATCATGTTAAGCAGGGGACAGAATGAATAAGGGACTGACTCCGGCTTCTTTTTAATGAACATTAAAGGACAAACTACCACATGCCACCCTGCCAAGAAGGCAGAAGGTGAATAACTAAGCATGACATTGCTTAGTCCTCAAGGAAATTCCAATCTAGTGGGATATCAAACTCAGACAGAAATGAAGTAAAGCAACAAAAACTTATCTCATACAACCACAGAAGGGAAGGAAGTAATGGCATGTCACATGACCAGAGTTTGGGTGAACAGAGATGAAAATGGACTGGGAGGATCAGAATGGTCTCTAGAAAAGATGTGAACAAAGCTGCCCATTGCCGTATTGGATGAAGCTCATCTTGGAGTGACTGAAGACCAATTAAGGGCAAAACCATCTTTAATGTCTAAGTGGTTCCTCCGTGCTCTGTCATTGACAGGTCATTATTCTACTTAGCATGTGCCATACTTTGGCATCTTTCAAAGTCAGGAAATGGTTCTCTAGTGTAGATTATATCTTTTGGGGTTTTTGTTTTTGTTTTGTTTTGTTTTGTCTTGGAGCTGGGGGTCAAACCCAGGAACTCATGCATGCTAGGCAAGCACTCAACCACTGAGCTATGCCCCCAACTATGGGGGATTAGTATTTGCAAATATTAATTTTTGCATCTTAATATTTTCAAATACTGTTCTCTTCCTAGAGAGGGCAAAAAAGCACTCAACAATCTGCTGAGAAAAGTCATTTCCAGGTATAGTGTCCATGTTTTTTCAGGAAAATAGTAGGGGAGCTTTGCAGAAAAGAACATAGCAGAACTGAGACTGCTATTGTAAAAAAGGCTCTTAAAAGTCAAGGCTGACCCTTGGCTGGCATCTGGGAACTTACAGTTTCCACCATCCTTACTGGTAAGAGTGGCTCAACCTGCCTAAACTGTTTTTGCAAACACTGTGGTTTATGCTGAACACATGCTTCCCTCTGGTGCCTGGAATGTGGCTGTGTTGAGCAGAGGAAGTCTACGTGACCAGCCCTCAGTAAAAACCCTGGACCTTAAGTCTACAGTGAGCTTTCCCAGTCAGCAACCTTTTTCTTTCTTTCTTTCTTTTTTTCTTCCCTCCCTGCCTCCCTCCCTTCCTTCCTTCCTGTTTCTCTCCTTCTTTTCTTCTCTCTCCCCCTCCTCTTCCCCTCTCCCTTACTAGACAAGCACTCTCTCACTTGAGCTATTCCCCTAGCACTTTTGTTTTTGAGACAGGGTCTTGCTATCTTTTCTGCCTGGGTTGACCTGGAACTCAATATCCTCCTGTCTCTGCCTCCCAAGTAGCTGAATTACAGGCATGAACCACCATGCCTGGATCTGGTAGGCAACATTTCATGTGTGTTGTCAAAGCTCACTGCTGAGGAAGTTAAGTATCTGTTGTGTGACTGACTGGGAGGGGACTCCTGGAAGCTTGCACCTCCTCTCCTCTGAATGTGGTGCCTTTTCCCTTTGTCAATTTTGCTTGGTGTCCTCTCACTGTAATAAATTATGCCTGTGAACAGAGCTACATGCTAAGTTCTGAGTCCTCCTAGTGAGTCACCAAGTCTACAGATGGTCTTGTGGGCCTCAGACAGAAATAAATTCAACATTCAGTGTGTACTGGAGAGCTGGGGTGTCCCTAGCATATACAAGGTTGTGATTTTAATTCTTACCACCACAAGAAAAAACATATTCTACTGAACTTGGACCAAGAGATGGACTAAGCACACACTTCTGCTTTCCAAAGTGCTTACCTTATTTGGAATAGCAGAACTATCATGTTTAAAACACTAAATCAATAAGAAAAAACACTAAATCAATAAGAAACCTAGAAAGCAAGAAACAGTGCCAATCACCAACTAAAATGTCTAAGAATACCTCAGAAGAAAGGTAAAAAGTACTCAGAACCAGACAACCTGAGCAAACCATAGCCCAGTACAAGCTAGGAAGGAGACCAATAGGCAGTGGAAAATAACAACACATTCTAGCTCTAAATCTGTAGATAGAAAAAAGGACAGGGATGAAATCCAACATGTGATTAACTGGGTAGCTGCAGTCAGGATGGCTGGGAATGCTGAAGTCTTTCCCCACATAGCCTGAGTCGCCCACAACAAAAACCCCTCCACTGGAACACTCAACAGCACTCAACAGTGCTCACTCAACAGCACACGACAGTTCTTCAACAATCATGAGAAGCAGGCTATGGAAAATAGGACTGCAGGGGAAACAGGAATTCTCAAGAAAAGATGGGCACACAAACACACAAAGTAAGAATCACCAAGTTGTGTGTGCGTGTATTATTGTTTTTGTTTTGTGCAGCGCTGGGGTGGAACCCAGGGCTTCATGCACGCTACACAAGTGCTCTCTCACTGAGCTACAGCTCCACCACATGTTTTTTATTTGTTTAGTATTTTGAGACAGAGCAATGTAGCCCAGGTTGGCTTTTAACTCACAATTCTCCTGCCTCAGCCTCCTGAGTGCTGGGATTATAAACATTACCCACCAAACCTGGCTTAAGACAGGGTCTTGTTGTTGCCCAGGCTAGCCTCAAATTCCTGAGCTCACATGTTCCTCCTATCTCAGTCCTCCACAAATTTAGGACCACAGCATGTACCACCACACCAGGCTTATTAGTTGGGATGCCGTCTTGCTAACTTTTGGTCCAGGCTGCTCTCAAACCATGATCCTCTCCATCTTTGTAAAAGCCTCCATGCCCAGCTTTTACAAAAAATATTTTTAAACATAAAAGGGCTCAGAAAGTTTCTTAGAAAAGTTTGAATCTCTGAAGATGAAACAAAACAATTACTTGAGAACTCACTCAAGCAAAATAAATAAGGTAAAAGCATCAATATGAACAAATAATAAAACTTATAGCTTATTTAGATAATTGTATATAACGAACAAAACCCAAAACTGTCATGTGATTTTAACACAGGGAAGAATTAAAATAATATTAAGGTTCTTTCTTTCTTTACTCATAAAGAGCAAATATACAGACTATTTAAACAGCAACAGACAAAAGTTCAGATATGCATGATAATTTAAGGGTACCAAAGGAACTCAATTTGTCAGCTATCATTAGGGAAATACAAGTTGAAATCACGATGTGGCATATACCAGAATGATAAACAACAGTGGAAAACACAAAAAAATACCAAAAGCTGGCAAGGATGTGGAATAACCATGTACACTTTTCATAAACAAATTAGTACAATCACTGTTGAAAACTGGCAGTACTGGCCTGGGAAGTAGCTCAAGGTAGTGTTTGCCTAGCATATGTGAGGCCTGGGTTCCATTCCCACCAAGCACTGGCAGTGTCTGTTAAAGGTGATTATATGAATTCCCTAGATAGATGCATACATTCATTCAAGGTAAGTACTAGAATGTTCGTAGCAGCATTAGTCATAACCATCCAAGACTGCAAACTCAAATGTCAATCGAGGTAGAATGGACAGTCACATTATGGATATGTGTGCAGTGGAAGGCATATAGCAATAAGAGTGACTACACACTATTACTTGAGATTATGGACAAATCTCAAGCCAGGCATAGTGGCTCACATCTATAATCCTAGCTACTAGGGAGGTGGAGATCACAGTTGGAAGCCAGCCTGGGGAAAAGCTCATAAAACCCCTCTCTCAACCAATAAAAAGCTGGGCGAGGTGGTGCATACCTGTCATCCTGGTTATATGGTAAACCTTAGTAGGAGGATTTTGCTTCAGGACACCTGGGTATAAATACAAGAACCTATTAGAAAAATAACTGAAAAGGGCTAGTAATGTGGTTCAAGTGGTACAGTGCCTGCCTGATAGCACAAGGCCCTGAATTCAAACCCCGTACTAAAAAAAAAAAGGACAAATCTCACATATGTATTGCAGGTGGAAAAAAGCCAGGTATAAAAGAGTATATACTGTATGATTTTATTGATACAACTAGAAAAATAGGCAAAGCTAATCTATTGTGTTAGAGATGAAAATAGCGGTTCCCTCTCAGTAGTGTGTGGCACAAGGAAGACTCTGCAGCATAGAAAAAGTTGTTTCTTGGGCTGGAGGAGTAGCTCAAGTGGTAGAGCACCTTCCTAGCAAGCATGAAGCCCTGAGTTCAAACCCTAGTACTGCAAAAAAAGAGAAAGTTGCTTCTTATTCAGAGTGAGGGCTATTTGTGTTCACTTCATCAGAATTCATTGATCATTTGTGTGTCTTTACACACATTATACTTCAATGAGCAAGTGTCAAAGAAAATGTTTGGGTACCTAGCCATAAGCAAAATAGGAATAAAATCTATAACTTTCCTGTCTTCAAAGAGATACAATGGAAAAAGAAAAAAATCAATCCAACAAAAAGTAGGGAAGATGTAGAAGCTGGCAAGAAATACAAAATAAGACATCAGAAGTAAGCCTAAAATATCTATAGTCAAAATAAATACAACTGGGTTAAAGTTGTCTATTAAAAGACAAACACTTCATACCCATTAAGGTGGCTTTGGAAAAAAAAAACAGAAAATAACATATATTTGAAAGGATGTGGAGAAATTGGAATCCCTCTATACTAATCATGCCCTAACAACAAAAACCAAAAATGAAAAAAAAAAAAGACTCTTGCAAACAAATTTCAAAAACATACAAATTATGAAAAGAAAATGAGGGAAAAATGGGACAGACATTTGACTCCTTTTAAAACGTTGAGCATATTTTTATTTGTTAAGCAGTTCTTCCTAGAGAATGTTTACAGTATAGCCTCTGTAGAAAACAGAAAGCAGAGTCTTAAAAAAAAAAGTAAAAATGAAATTAGTTTATTATCCGGCAATTCTACTTCTGTATATATTCACTTCCCCCAAATAACTGAAAGCAGGTTCTTGAAGAGATATTTTTATATCCGTAGTCACAGCAGCATTATTTAGAAGAGGTAAAATGTAGAAGCAATGCCAGAGTCCACTGATGAATTGAGAAGCAAAATGTGTTTACACAGAGTGGTATAGCATTTAGCCTTAAAATGGAAGAAAAGTCTGACACATGGTTCAACATAGAAGAATCTTGAGGGAATTACGCTAAATGAAATAAACCAGTCACAATGACAAATTCCACGTGAGGTACTACATGAGGCACTCCTGTGAGGCACCTAAAATAGGCAGTCATAGAGACAGAAGGTAGGATGACATTCGCCAGGGCTGGGGGAAGGGGATAATGGTTATTGTTTCAGGTTTGCAAGATGAAAAAGTTCTTGAAATCAGTTGGACAACAATATGAACACACTTAAACTAGTGGACTGTCTACTTGAAGTGATTAAGGTAGGAAATTGTGTGTTTTGTGTATTTTACTATGATTTTGATAAAAAACTAGACTAAGTAATAAAATCTAGCTATAAGCTAATTTAAAAAGGAATAACTAAAATAGAAAATTGAAAATAAATAAATGTAAAGATATGCCAGAGAAATGCTAACAAAAATTAATATCAGACAAAATAGAATTACAAGTAAAAATAATTAAAGGCCAGGAGCAGTGGTGCAAAGCTCTTAAGACCCCATCTCAACCAATGGCTGGGTGCAGTGGTGTATGCCTGTCATCCCAGCTAAGTGAGGAAGAACAAATAGGAGGATTGTGATCCAGGCTTGCAGGGAATAAAGCGAAACTGTCTCAAAAATAACCAATGCAAAAAGGAGTGGTGGAGTGACCCAAGGGGTAGAGTGCCTGACTAGCAACCACAAGGCCCTGAGTTCAACCCCCAGTACTGCCAAAAAAAATTAAACAAGATGTTTCTTTTATTCCCAAAAGGTACAATCCACTGAGAAAATATAAGAATTGTGAGCCTTTAGGCAACTTAAAAAAGATAGCTTCAAAAACACAATTAAAAACTATACATGGGGGAGGGGGATAAAGGAGAATGATGGAGGGAGTGAATGTAAAATATATTGTAAGTATTTTTGTAAATGTCACAATGTATACCAGTTCAACAATAATATGATAATAAAAATATTATAAAAATTAAATTAAATTAAAATATAAGAGTTATATGTGCATATATGTACACACACATATATATACACATATATACAGGCATAGAAATATAACACAAACATGCACAAGAATTGTAGGAGGACTCTAATACAACTCTTAAAATCAACAGGTCAAACACAAGAAAAACAAGATAGGGACACTGAGAACAACTGAATTATAGCCAATGAGCCTGAGATAAATGCAAAACTTTGTACCTAATATATCAAGAGTACCATTACAGTCACAACAGCTGGCCATTCATCAGACTACAAACGGGCATTTGTTTTTATCTTCATTTTCCTTTCTGCAATGTGGCAAAACAGAGATCCCCAACACCAACTACAAAACATTTTTTAAACGCTAGAAAAATACATAAAAGTAACTTTGAAATCAGTGGAAGAGAAACAAGGGAAAGTTAGATTCAAAAAAGCAGTTTCAGATGAAGGCATTTTCAGACATTATCAAGTCAAAGGCTTTGTCAACACACAATGAACTACTAAAGAATGCACTTGAAGGAGAAGGAAAGTGGACCAAGAAAAGGATTTGTTGTATAAGAAGGATTGGCAAGCAGCTAGATATAATAAATACTGATAAATATAAACATTGATAAGTATAAAAAACTGATCTAGAACATAATGCAGCAATACTGTCAAACTTGAAGGGTTTAGGTAAAAATACAATTCAGGCCAAAGGGAAGTGAGTAGAATGAAAGAATGAGAAGTCTTTGACCTGCTTAGGGAGAAGGACCAACTGATTAAATAAATGATGGAACAATGAAACCCCTTACTTTGTATAACTAATACACTCTAGTAAAAAGTTAATATTATAATTTTTGACAGTACTAGGGTTTGACCTGAGGGTCTCATGTCTGTGAGGCAGTTGTGCTACTGCTTGAGCCAATCCACCAGCCAAAAAAGTTAGTATTAAAATAAATAAATAATCCTAGATTCAATTCAAAAGGCCAGAGCTTGAACAAAATAAAGTCAAATTAAGTAGAAAGATAGAGCTTAAAAATAGAAATTAGTAGCAGCAAGATAAAAATCAATAGGGTTAATCAATAAATCCCAAAACTAATTTTTTGAAAGAAAAGAGGCAATCATTAAAGCAAGTCTGACCAATAAAAAAAGCACCAAAAAAGCATTACTATCAACAAGAAAGATATCGCTAGTATGAAAGAATTTATTGTCTTACAGCAAAATTCTATGGACAGCACTATGCTAACATATTTAAGTATCAATAATGTTAATGACTTTCTAGGATAATAATAAAGAGTTAAATTGACTTCAAAGAAACAGGCAACCTGAGAAAAATCAATGATCGTGGAAAAAGGTGAAAAAGTAGTTAACTACTGATAACAGCTTCCTAAAAACACCCGCAACAGCCCCGACAATCTGCAGCCAAGTTCTGCCAGACTGCAAGGAAGACTGCAAGGAACAGATAATTCTTCAGAGCACAGAAAATGACGGGAAGATTCCCAACCTAATCAGGAAGGACACCATTACCCTAAGTATGAACTCACAAATGGGGGAAGAGGAGAGTACATACAAATCTCACTTATAACCATAGACACCAAACCCTAAATAAAATGTTAGTTTACTGAATCTAACAACCCCAAAGCACATTTTTCATTATTCCAGGATTTTAGAAAGAAAACCTTCCAACATTACCACTTAAGTTAGCAGTCTTAAGAAAATCTACATGGTCATATCATTGCACTCTATACAAAAGCATTGCGGGGGAGGGGGGAGGGAATCAATTTCCACTCCTAGCTTTCAAAGTCTTAGTAATTAGGCACAAACAGAAACTCACCTAATGTGACACAGTAAGCTTACTCAATCTACGGGGAAAACATTCCCTAAAGTTAAGCCCAAAACCTCAACAGCCAACACTTTAGAGAGGGTGACCAATGGAAAACAAGAAATAAGAAGTACAAACATTAGAGACATGTTATTTCTTAACAGACAATAAAATTACTTACCTGGGACAGCCAAACAAATCAACTAAGAATTAAAACTGATCCAGAGTTTAGATGAAGGTTCAGCTTCTGTTTCAACTTGCTTGTTTTGAGAGTCAATCATGCAAAGCTATTTATTTTCTAAAGTAAGGATTGACAAGCCTTGTGGCCCCACCCACCTCCGCATCTTAAACGTTGCAATAACACGGTGTCTGAAGCTGGATAACCAGATCTTCTAAAACCAAAAATCGTTCTGAAGGGTTGAATTGTGACTACTCAAAAACACGTTATCTCTCGCCTCCAGCTGCCGCAGTTACTAATGGATAAGCATGTCAACCAGTCCAGCAGAATTCATCCGATAGAGGGCAAGGAAGAGCACCTTCACAGCAACGTTTTTGTTTTTTTTTTTTTCCCCAAACCGTATACTGCTTATTATATAAACTTGCCCGTGCTAGCAAATGGAGCTTCCCTCAAATAAAAATAAGATGTTCGGAGTTAAACTTGCTTTAAAAAAAAAAAAAGCACATAAAAGTCATTTCGTTTCAAAGGCATTGGGGAAAGGAGATTGTTACTGTTGTACTCACGAGAGGCGCCGCATCACCTGGACAGCCAAGAGCGTCCATCCACAGGGTCCCCTGGGCTCACCAAGTGCACTGCACTATGGCCCCACGAGCTGATCCCGGGGACGCACAACCTGCGTCCTTCCCGGGTCACCCAGGGCAGGAAGGAGGGGAAAGCTGTGGATGCGAGGATGACCAATGGCTTCTCGCTCTTGGCACCACACAAGCACCCTTGGGCAGCACCAGGAAGGGTGCGGGAGCCACCCCTAGCCCCAGGAGTCCCGGCCCCGCGCGCCCGCGCACCTGTCCCACCACGGCGAGAACTGAGGTGCTTCCCAGGGTCACAGTCTCCGGGAGCCACCTGGCCCTCTGTCCCAGGCTCCTGCGCCAACTCCCCTCCCCCAGGCCAGCAAGAAGAGGCGGCCACCTGCCGCTGCCACCTGCAGCGCCGGTCCCTCCGCGGCCAGGCTGGGCAGGACAGAGCAGGACGTTTCTCTCTGACTGGGGACAGGAGGAGCACTTGGGGCCACCGCGGCGACGACCGCAGCGCGTCTTTCCAGAGGTGCAGCCCGGTGTACCCGCGACCGGACTCCTGGACCCCCGTGCTCGCCCGCCCGCCCTGAGAGGACAAGGCAGCCGTGGGACAGAGGAGCGGACGGCCCGCAGCTTCTATTTACCCGCTTGTCCGGTAACGCCGCACCGCCGCAGCCCTCAGCTGCCGCGGCTCCCCGCGCTCACGGATGCTCAGCGAAAGGTCCCCGCGATCCACCGGCGCCTCTTGTACCTATTGCCTCCAGAGGGCGCGAGCGAGCCAGCGCGGGTCTCCCTGGGAGTTGTAGTCCAGGGGCCGCCTGCATCCTCCTGAGCTAAAGTGCTCCTGCCTCTCGCTGCTTCTTCCGCCTCCTCGAGGCCTCATTCATCCTCCGCTGCCGAATAATCAATATTGGGGCGTCTCACTGGGAGGCCTGGGCCACTCACAGCACTCCAGACCAGTGTTCTGAAAGCGTGGTACTCGGAGCAGCAGCTTCAGCGAACTGGATGAAGAGCAGATTCTCCATCCTACCAAGGCTGTTCGGTTTTAGTTTTGTTGTTTCCTTTGTTTTTGCGGTCCTGGGAATGGGCCTCACGTGTACTACTAGATAAGGCTCTATCACTGAGCTACACTCTCAGTCCTGTTTGACTTTTACTGTATTAAAAACTCTGAAGGTGAAACTTAGCAATGTGCATTTTTGGAAGTCCTTCAAGTACCCTTAAGTTTGAGAACTTGATTAGACTTTCCCTTGCCCGCTCAAAGGACCTCATGATTCGTAAGGTGGCTAATTACATACACAGAGACTTGTGTGGCCCCTAGGTTCAGTGTGGAAGACCCAGACATTTATGTCCAAGCCTAGATCTCCCCTCTCATTCTAGACTTTCCCAGTGTCCAGAAAACATCGCTAGGCCTATATATGAGGCACCTGAAACCCAACAAGGTCAAAATCAAGTTCAAGATCTTCACTTCCCTCAACCTGGTTCTCCTCCAGTGGGCCTTACCTCCAGGGGCTGAAGAATGTCCACTCTGTTGACATGAAGGTCAATTAGGATCTCAATGAAATCTGCAGGGGTGGGGTGACAGAATCTTGTGTTACATTTGAGGGAGTGATGATCAAATATTTGAGTTATGTCTGAGGGAGCGTGGTGGGGAAGAGAAGAGAAGCCCTGGTGACTGGAGGTGGAAATGCAGTTAAAGGGTTTTGTTTGTTACTATGGGAGAAACCAACATATTTAAATATTTATGAAAAGAATTCAGCTGATAGGAAGCTGCTGACTGTGCAGGAGAGAAAAACAGATTGCATATGTATGAGAAGGAAGGTAGAGACACAGGCACATGTAGAGGGATGAGATTAGACTAGTGGTTTTCCATCAGAGGCAATTTTGCTTCCCCATACACCTTTGGCAATGTCTGGAGATATTTTTTGATTTTCAAAACTGGAGGCAGTGCTACTGGCATCTAGCAGATAGAGACCAGCGATTCTGCTAAAAAAAAAAAAATCCTGCAAAAAAAGCAGTCCCCACAACAAAGAATGATCCTGCCCAAAATGTTAATGCGCTGACATTTTGTGCTGGCCTAGACAGCAGCAACACCTCTGTCGTAAGAGGAGGGAAGAACAAAAGAAGGGTGAAAGTTTGGTTTTGTAGAAGAAAGTCAAAGGAGTTGGTTTCTAGAAAGGAAGTTACCTGTGAGGGGCAGGTGTGTGTATGTGTGTGTGTGTGTGTGTGAGAGACAGAGAGAAGGGGAGAAAGGAAAAGAGAGAAGGAGGGAGACAGAGGGAAGGATGAGGGGGAGAGGAAAAGAGAAATGCTGAATCTTGAGATTGAGCTGAGTAAAAAGAAATAAAGGAAGGGGAGAGTTGAGTGTTTGGAAGGAAGTAGTGGGTTCAAAAGTTGGAGAGTTTTGATGGAGGTCAGATTTATATATCTTACTAGAGTACTTGAAAAACCAAGCCAGAGAGGAGTTTGTAGTAAGAGAATAAGGATAGTCAATGATGACCAAGCCAGGAAGTGAAAATAGAATGTATAATAGACTGGATTTTTATGTCTCTCTCATATGCAATCCAACCCCAATGTGATAGTATCTGCAGGTGGGGCCTTTAGAAGGCAATTAGGAATTAGGTAGAAATACCATGAATGGGATTAGTGTCCTTATAAAACCGATCCCAAGAGCTCACTTGCCCATTCCACAATGTGAGCACACAGGAAGAAGGTATCACCAATGGATCAAGGAAGTGAACCCTCATCAGACACCAAACCTGCCTTGATCTTTAACTTCCCAGCCTTCAGAACTATGAGAAATAAAATTGCATTGAATAAGCTACCCAAATGTATTTTTGTTATAATGTTCAAATATCTAGACCAAAGACAAGCATGGAGTAGAGTCAGGGCCCTTTTATGGATTGTGCAGTGCCCAAGCTGCCCAGTTTGAGGAGCAGATAGATGAGAGGCCAAGGTCATGCACATGCATGTGGGAGCAATCCACAAACATGGCAAGACTCTGTTTGCACCACTTGTGAATGCCATCTTCAATGAGTAAGAAAGTAATCAAGAAGGAGATAGGTGATTGAAGTCCAAGGACTGAGACTTTAAAGAAGCAGAATTTTTGGCAAGCCCAAGGGATAGGTATGGTCCATCCCAGTAGAAAACAGCAGGCCCAGGTGTTCTCAGGAAGACTTATGTTTCAACTAAGGCAAATTCGGGAAACTGGAACCACTCAAGAGCCTGACCTGAGAGGTGAATGGCCAATTATGGAGCAAATGTTCCTGTCCTAGGTGAGGACAGGAAGGGCCTGAGAGGACAATAGACAGGTAGGGGAGAGAGAAGGGCAAATGAGCAGTAGAGAACTGGTTAAAGATCAAGAAATACAGAATATAGGAGGGTGCAGGGTTTTGTGGTGTCATACTTTGGAAGACATATTGTTGAAAGCAGGGATGAAAAATGAAGACTGAACCAAGCATCAGTGGCTCACGCCTGTAATCTGATACCCAGGAGGCAGAGATCAGGAAGAAGGGCTTTTACCTTGAGCCACTCCACCAGCCTTTTTTTGTTTTTGGTGATCGTTTTTTTGAGCTACGGTCTCACGAACTATTTGCCTGGGCTGGCTTAGAACCATGATCCTCCAAATCTCTGCCTCCTGAGTAGCTAGGATTACAGGCAATGAGCCACTGGTGCCCGGCTCTTATATTTATTTTTTAACACTATTGCTTTTTCTGTTGTTTCCTAATTCATTAATTTCTGCTTTTATCTTCACTAATTGCCTTTTTTTTTTTTTGAGTGCTAGAGAGGAAACCCAGGGCTTGCATACGTTGTGCAAGCACTCTACTACTGAGCTATACCCTTAGCCCAATTCTTTATTCAAGGGCATTTTTCATCCTTTTTTTATTTTTTATTTTATTTATATGTGCATACAGTGTTTGGGTCATTTCTCCCCTTCCCCCCGCCCCCTCCCTTTCCTACCCCGCCCCCTCCCTCTCCCCCCTACTCCATACCCTTTTTTTTTTAACTTCTTGAGCTTTTATTAAAAAAATGTAAGTATTTAAGGCCAAGATACACACACATACACATATACATATATACTAATTTAGATATATACTGATTTAAATATAATTCATAATTTCTGATATATACTATTTTCATCATTGTCATTTTGTAGACATTCTAAAATTTGGGTTTTGAATTGTCATTGATACAAAGTTTTTCAATTTCTTTTTTTTGGGAATATTGGGGTTTGAACTCAGAACTTCACTCTTGCTAGGCAGGCACTCTACCACTTGAGCCATACCTCCAATCCTTTTTTGCATTGGGTATTTTCAGTAGGGTCTTGTTAACTGTTTGCTGAGACTGGCCTCAACCCTCATCCTCCTGATCTCTGCCTCCTGAGTAGGTAGGATTACAGGTGTGAACCACCAGTGCCAGGCACAGAGTTAGTCTTTTTTTTTTTTAGGAAAAAGCAAAGATTTATTGGGGCACCTTTAAAAGGGGAGACAATGACGGGTGGCTACACAAAGGAGTATAGTGCTGGTATTAGTCTTCTGTATATGGTTTTGTTATTAGTTTTTAGTTTTATTTCATTGTGACTAGGGATCAGAAATCAATATTGTCTATTATCACCTTTTACTTTTGTAATATTTGAGTTTTTCTTTGTGTCCTAAAATAGTGTCAATATTTGTGAATGTTTTATGGTCACTACAGGGAAATGTGAGCTCTGTTTTTGGCCTAGAGAGTTTGAAATATATCAATGAGATATAATTTGCCAATTATGTTATTTAAGTCTTCTGTATCCTTGGATATACTTTGACTCAATGTGACCTGAAGAAAAGTAAATGAAAATCTCTTACTATGTTGTATTTTTATTTTTTCTTATTTCTCTGGAGTCCTCCTTTATAAATAATGACACTGTTGTTATTTGTTTATATTCATCCCTCTTATATTCTTGCAAATTGTCCTTTTCATTATACAATAACCTTCTCTATCTCATTAAACTTTTTTAAGCCTCTGCTCTGAATTTAGCCTTGTCTGATAGTGTGACAAGCCTGCTGAATTTTATTCGCATTAGTCCAATATACCTTTGCCATTTACTTGACAACTACTTGAATAAAATATAAATCTTCTAAATTATCAGAAGAAATACAAAACACAACAAAGCAAACACAAAGTACATAATAAAAGAAAAAATGGACCAAGAAAGCTATGAAACATAGCATAAAATAATTTAACCATCACATAGAGTTAAACTCATATAATGCAAAAAAAAAAAAGATTTTCAGATTGAAACATAATGCAAAGTCTGGCACTCTAATTCAAAGAATATGCCTAAAACAAAAGCTTCAAAAAAGATACAAGCACAAATGGTGTCTTCTGGGACACCATCAAAAGATCATACCTGCCAAGCTCCAGTGGCTCACACCTGTAATCCTGGATACTCAGGAGGCAGAGATCAGGAGGATTACCATTCAAAGTCATACCAGGCAAATAGTTCCAGAGATCACATCTTGGAAAAAACAAAACACACACACAAAAAACCTATCACAAAAAAAAAAAGGGCTGGTGGAGTGACTCAAGATATAGGTGCAGAGTTCAAACTCCAGTACCACAAAAAAAAAAATCACATCTATGAATCATGGGCATAGATGAAGGAGAAGAGGTGCAAGCTACAGGCATGAGAAACAAACTCAATAATAGAGAAAATTTTCCGAATCTTGAGAAAGAGATGATCATCCAGGCGCAGGAGGCTTTTAGGACATCAAACAGACAAAACCAGAATAGAACCTCTCCACATCATATTATCATTAAAATATTAAGTATACAGAACAAGGGAAGAAAATTAAAAGCTGCAAGCAAGAAATGTCAAGTCACATATAAAGGCAAGCCCATCAGAATAACAGCAGATTTCTCAACAGAAACTAAAAGCAAGGGGGCATGGAATGATATATCTCAAGCTCTATCAACCTAGATTACTGTATCCAGCAAAGTTATCCGTCATAATTGAAGGATAAATAAAAATCTTCCATGATAAATCAAAACTAAACCAATTCATGACCACCAAGCCAGCACTGGAGAAGATATTTAAAGTAATCCTACACACGAATGAGGAAGATAATGAATATATAAGAAAGAATAAATCTCACTAGATAAGAAGATAAACAAATGAGAATTAGGAAAGAATCAAACACTTCAAAAACAATGAAATGACAAAAATTACTTTGTCTGTAGGCTGAAAACAGAGTACACATTTCCTTGTAGTGCCTATAAAACATTCACAGAGGACATCTTAACAGCTTATGTGAATTCATTTTGAAACAAAAAATAAAAAGCTCTAAAAAGTAAAGAACAGAGTTTCCAACTCTAGAAGCTAAGAAAACTATAGGGAAATGATTGAAGAAGGTAAAAACAGAAGTTAAAGAGGGGGGAAAAACAATGTTTGACCTGGTCAATACGTGAAATATTGGTTCTGGTAAAGACTAATAAAAAGAGCCAACAATGGCAAGCCAGAGCCAGCACCCATTCCACTCAGCATTCCTAGAAAAAAACCTGACCTTGCCATCTGGTGTCCTTTCAAAATTCATGATGGCACAGCCCTGAGTGCCTCCTGGAAATCCTAGTGGGGCAGGTACCACATGACAAAGCTTCTGTCATTGGCCACATATGACAGTGGTCCTTAAGATTATAATGGAGCTGAACAATTCCTAGCATTCCAGTGACATCCAGAGTGATACATTACTCCTGTGTGGTGATGTGGTGTAAACAGAACAATAGCACCACCCATTGAGTAAAAAGTACAACACACCCTCCATTACAGGCTCATTCCTGTAATCCTTGCTACTTGGAAGGCTGAGATTGAGCAGATCACAGGTCCAGATCAGTCCAGGCAAAAAGTACTTGAGACCCCATTTCAACAGAAAAATAGCTGGACATGGTAGTGCATGCCTGTCATCCCAGTTATAGTGAGGAGCATAAATAGTAGGATCATGGTCCAGTTTGGCCTGGAGAAAAAGTGAGACCCTATCTCAAAAGTAGCCAGAGCAAAATTGGCTGGTGGTGAGGTTCAAGAGGAAGAGCAACTGCCTAGCAAGCAGTACTGCTAGAAAAAAAATGTATAACTCATTCAATTGCATATAGTATATGATACTTGATGATAATAATAAATGCCTGCTAATTATTGGCTTATACATTTTCTATATCATATTCTGTATTGTTAGTTCAGAGTGTATTCCTACTTATAACATTTTTTAATAAGTAAGAAAAAATGGAACCAGACATTGTGGTGCACAGTTGTAATCACGGCTACTTAGGAGGTAGAGTCAGGAAGATTTCAAGTTCTAGGCCAGCCCCTGTAAAGTTCACAAAACCCTGCCTCAAACAAAATTAAAAAACAAGAGGACTGGGGCTCAAGTGGTAGAGAGCTTGCCTAGCCTGTACTGAGCTTGATCCCCAGAACTACAATAATGACAATAATGGAAATAAGAAGATGCAGCTTCTAAAAGGTAATATACTCAAAAAGTAAACTTCAAGTTTTCTCCCCAAATTTGTTCTCGCTACAATCTTTCCAGGAAGATATTATTAATTAATGTGGAATTTGTTCTGGAGGCAAAAAAATTTGAAGTCATTCTTGACTCTTCTCTGACATACCATACCCAATCGCTCTGCAAATCCAGTTGACCCAGCTTTCACAATTATCCCAAATCTGAGCTGGAGGAGTAGCTCAGTGGAAGAGCGCTTGCCTGGTGTGATCACTGCCTGGACCATGACCTTCTTGTTTGTGCTTTCCCATGGAGCTGGGAAGACAGGCATGCATCACCATGTCCAGTGACATGGGCTCTCTGGAACTTTTTGCCTGGGCTGGCCTTGAATATCGATCCTCCGGATCTCTGCCTCCGAAGTATCTGTGATTACAGGCTTGAGCCACCTCACCTAGTGTGATGGTTAATTTTGATTGTCAACCTGATTGGATTAAGAAATACTTAGGGGATTAGTAAAACACACTTCCAGATGTGTCTCTGAGGGCCTGTTCAGAGACAATTAGATCATGAGGGCTCTGATCTAACAAATGGATTAATCCCCGACTGGGTTCAAGATGGAATGATGGAATAACTAGTATGATGGGATTATTGGGAGGTGATGTCAGGTATGAAGTGGGCCCATGTGGAAAAAGTTGGTCACTAGAGGTGTGCCCTTGGGCTGTAACTTGCACAGGACTCTTCCTGTACTCCCCTTCTCTGGTTCCTGGCTGCCATGAAATGAACTGCTCTGCTCTACCACACCACTCAGCCATGATGGACTGACACCTCTGAAACAGTAAGCCAAAATAAATATTGCCTCCTTTAAATTGCTTTTCTCTAATATTTAGTCTCAGCATTACAAAAGCCTAATACACCATGCATGTGCAACGCCCTAGACTCCAACCCCAGCACTGCACAATAAATGTATCCCCAGTCAATATTCACTATCACCCCTGACCACTTGGCCGACACCATCTTCCTCACTGGTCTCCTGTACTCTTCTCTGGACCCACTGCAACACCATTTTCAGAGTAGTCAGAGGATCTTGCACAGCATACATCAGATCAACCTCTGCTCTGGTCAAACCCCTGTAGCAGTTCCATTTTAATCTCACTCAGATGAAAAACCCCTAGCCTTTCAAATCACCTACCTGCCTATTATCACCTCCTACTTCTTTTCCTTCGCTCATTCCACTCTAGCCATACAACTGCCTTGTCTGTTCCTCAAACACTCAGACTTTCCATCTGCTCAGAGCCTTTGCATCTGCTATTCCCTCTGCCTGGCTGCTCTTCCAGTCAGTCACATGGCTCTCTGTTTCACTTCCTTCAAACCCTTACTTAAATGAAGCTTCCTGCCCACTATGTTTAAAACCAGACACACACACACACACACACACACACACACACACACACACACACATACACACACACGTCTCTACTTACCCCCTTTCCAAGTCTAATTTTTCTCCAAAATGCTTATCACTCTGACACACTTTAAGTCTTGCTTTCTTTTAAAAATTCCTTACCACCTCCAACTAGAATATACACTCCCCTCAGGTAGGTACTTTATGTCTGTTTGCTCATTACTGCTCTGGTCATGCTTTTTTGCTCATCCACAGTGCTAACAACACTGACTGTACATGGCAGGAACTCCATAAATATTTGTTGAATGAATGATTGAAGGAATTCATCTCACAAATGCAAGATGACTGGTTCAACACTAGATAAATTTTCAGTATCATTCTCTCCTATAACGCATTAAAGAGGAAAACCTTGTGCCACCAAATCATTTGATAAAATACAATACTGATTTCTGTTTTCAAAAACTTGTAGTGAGTTTAGGAATCCAAGAAAAATTTCTAAACCAGATAAGTCATCTATCTATCAGAAATCTTCAGTAAACAATACTCCTTGGTGAGAAATTAGAAGTGTTCCCAAAGCCGAGCTAAGATTGTCTGCAGTCTTCAAAGCTTATCCAAGAAAAAATGCTAACAGTGCCTAAACAAGACTGGTGGCAAGGACCCTGCCGTACTGCCCAGAGCAGGTGGCTGGTAGCAGCCCGTGCTGTTCTGTTGTGGGGAATACAGATGTGTTCATGTGAGGATAAATAGTATTTAGCTCCATGTGCCTGAAAGGAATCTCAGGGTTATGACAATGGAAAATATATATTTGTATATTACTTCTAAAGGTAATTCATATGTCTTTCTACTTCCATTGCTATCATTCACAGTAAAATAAAATCAGACCAGTATCTCACGTCTATATTGAGGGCTTGCTTCCACCTAGAGGACTGATCTGGTACTGTAGTACGTATAAAATTCAGAGCTTGCTAGGCAGGCACTCCAGCCCTTTTGACTTGACTTCTTTTTTTGAATAGGGTCCCTTGTTTTCTTGCCCAGTCGGCCTGGACCATCACCCTCCTACTTACAACTCCTAAGTAGCTGGGATTACAGGCATAAGTCACCACACCCACTCTGGAGTTTTGAACAAGAACTCTTAAACATTTTCAGGCAGAAATTAGTATTTGGGGATGGTTCCATTGTAAGATGTGATTAAATAATGAACACACTTTCTAAGAAATGCACATATCAATTCAACACATATCCAGGGGTCCTGGAACCACACATGAAATTTTAGTCTCCAAGTAAGAACCTCTTTTTATATGGAAAACCTAAGAATAAAAATTCAATTTATTTATCTATTTTTGTGGTAATGGAGCTTGAATTCAGGGCCTATACCTTAAGCCACTCCGCCAGCCCTTTTTTATGTTGGGTTTTTTCAAGACAGGGTTTCGAGAACTATCTTCTCCAGCTGGCTTAGAACCGCTATCCTATTGATCTCTGCCTCCTGAGTAGCTAGGATTCAGGCATGAGACACTGGCGCCCAACTAAAAATTCAATTTCACACACCAGTTCAAATCAAAGATGGCTCAAATTTTATCTATTTACAAAATACTCCTGACCTGCATTATTCACTTTCCAGTGAATTTCACAACCAGACACACATGGTGGGAGAGGAAGTGGAGTAGAATCCAGAGCACTGCGTCAGGCAGGCCTTGTCAAATATGCTTTGAAGTCCAGCGCAACCCTGGAGGCCTCTCTGTGCCCGGCTATTTCTTTTAAATGATTAGCTTGGTCAGGACTTAACAGGAGCCAGGTGCCAGTGGCTCACACCTGTAATCTTAGGTACTTGGGAGGCTGAGATCAAGAGGATTGCAGTTTGAGGCCAGCCCAGGCAAACAGTTCTTGAGATCCCCATCTCCAAAGCGACCAGAGCTAAATAGACTGAAGATGTGGCTTAAGTGGCAGAGTGCCTCTTTTGCAAGTGCGAAGCCCTGAGTTCAAGCCCCAGTCTGACCAAAAGAAAAAAAAAATGAAACAAGAGAAGAGAGCCAGATAAAAACTGAAACAGCACCCCAGAAAATCCCTCACTTGAAATACAATAAAATTAACAAAATATATTGAGGAATTGGTCAGAAATTCACAGTGGTTGCCAGGTGAATTCCTCCTCCCCGCCACCCCTCCACACACACCTATAATCCCAGCTACCAAAGAGGCTAAGGCAGGGGACAGGGGATGGAGTGAGCCCAGGAGTTCTGAGGCCAACCTGGGCAAAACCCTGTCTAAAAAAAAAAAAAAAGAAATTCACAGTGCAGCCAAACAAAGAAGAGGATACAATCTTATTTAGTAAACTTTAAAGATTGACAGACGGGGAAGAAATTAGAGATTCTGGCAATAATTAATGAAGCTCTTTAAGGAATGAGGTCCCAATTCCCATCTGACAGATGAAGCAGGTAAAGGGCTGCCCGAGGAGGTATGTAATCAGATATTGTGGTTATTACTTCCTTTTTTTCCAGATTCATGGTAAGAAAACATTTCCTCTGCTCCCTTTACAGTCTCATGCTATCCTTTTTATTTTATTTTTTGGTGGTACTGACTGGGTTTTGAACTTGGACCTTGTGCTTCCTAGGCAGGCACACACCCACTGGAGCCAAGCCTTCAACTCCCCCTGCTTCATTTATTTATTTATTTATTTATTTTTGGTGGAAGAAGAGTGACTTTATTTTTTTCTTTTTTTTTATTATTCATAAGTGCATACAAGGCTTCGGTCATTTCTCCTCCCTGCCCCCACCCCCTCCCTTACCACCCACTCCACCCCCTCCCTCTCCTTCCCACCCCCTCAATACCCAGCAGAAACTATTTTGCCCTTATTTCTAATTTTGTTGTAGGAGAGTATAAGCCATAATAGGAAGGAACAAGGGTTTTTGCTGGTTGAGATAAGGACAGCTATACAGGGAGTTGACTCACATTAATTTCCTGTGCGTGTGTGTTACTTTCTAGGTTAATTCTTTTTGATCTCACCTTTTCTCTAGTACCTGGTCCCCTTTTCCTATTGGCCTCAGTTGCTTTTAAGGTATCTGCTTTAGATTCTCTGCATGAAGGGCAACAAATGCTAACTAATTTTTTAGGTGTCCTATCCTCACCCCTCCCTTGTGTGCTCTCACTTTTATCATGTACTCAAAGTCCAATCCCATTGTTGTGTTTGCCCTTGATCTAATGTCCACATATGAGGGAGAACATATGATTTTTGGTCTTTTGGGCCAGGCTAACCTCACTCAGAATGATGTTCTCCAATTCCATCCATTTAACAGCGAATGATAACATTTCATTCTTCTTCATGGCTGCATAAAATTCCATTGTGTATAGATACCACATTTTCTTAATCCATTGGTTGGTGGTGGGGCATCTTGGCTGTTTCCATAACTTGGCTATTGTGAATAGTGCCACAATAAACATGGGTGTGCAGGTGCCTCTGGAGTAACCTGTGTCACAGTCTCTTGGGTATATCCCCAAAAGTGGTATTGCTGGATCAAATGGTAGATCAATGTCTAGCTTTTTAAGTAGCCTCCAAATTTTTTTCCAGAGTGGTTGTACTAGTTTACATTCCCACCAACAGTGTAAGAGGGTTCCTTTTTCCCCACATCCTCGCCAACACCTGTTGTTGGTGGTGTTGCTAATGATGGCTATTCTAACAGGGGTGAGGTGGAATCTTAGTGTGGTTTTAATTTGCATTTCCTTTATTGCTAGAGATGGTGAGCATCTTTTCATGTGTTTTTTGGCCATTTGAATTTCTTTTGAGAAAGTTCTGTTTAGTTCACTTGCCCATTTCTTTATTGGTTCATTGGTTTTGGGAGAATTTAGTTTTTTTAAGTTCCCTATATATTCTGGTTATTAGTCCTTTGTCTGATGTGTAGCTGGCAAATATTTTCTCCCACTCTGTGGGTGTTCTCTTCAGTTTAGAGACCATTTCTTTTGATGAACAGAAGCTTTATAGCTTTATGAGGTCCCATTTATCTATGCTATCTCTTAGTTGCTGTGCTGCTGGGGTTTCGTTGAGAAAGTTCTTACCTATACCTACTAACTCCAGAGCATTTCCTACTCTTTCTTGTATCAACTTTAGAGTTTGGGGTCTGATATTAAGATTCTTGATCCATTTTGAGTTAATATTGGTATAGGTTGATATACATGGATCTAGTTTCAGTTTTTTGCAGACTGCTAACCAGTTTTCCCAGCAGTTTTTGTTGAAGAGGCTGCTATTTCACCATCGTATATTTTTAGAGCCTTTGTCAAAGACAAGTTGGTTATAGTTGTGTGGCTTCATATCTGGGTCCTCTATTCTGTTCCACTGGTCTTCATGTCTGTTTTTGTGCCAGTACCATGCTGTTTTTATTGTTAATGGTTTGTAATATAGTTTGAAGTCAGGTATTGTGATACCTCCAGCATTGTTCTTTTGACTGAGTATTGCCTTGGCTATTTGTGGCTTCCTGTGTTTCCATATAAATTTCACAGTAGATTTTTCAATCTCTTTAATGAATGTCATTGGAATTTTGATGGGAATTGCATTAAACATGTAGATTACTTTTGGGAGTATTGACATTTTTACTATGTTGATTCTACCAATCCATGAGCACGGGAGATCTCTCCACTTTCTATAGTCTTCCTCAATCTCTTTCTTCAGAAGTGTATAGTTTTCCTCGTAGAGGTCATTCACATCTTTTGTTAGGTTTACACCTAGGTATCTTATTTTGTTTGAGGCTATTGTAAATGGAATTGTTTTCATACATTCTTTTTCCGTTTGCTCATTGTTAGTGTATAGAAATGCTAATGATTTTTCTGTGTTGATTTTATATCCTGCTACCTTGCTATAGCTATTGATGATGTCTAGAAGCTTCTGAGTAGAGTTTTTTGGGTCTTTAAGGTATAGGATCATGTCATCTGCAAATAGGGATATTTTGACAGTTTCTTTACCTATTTGTATTCCTTTTATTCCTTCTTCTTGCCTAATTGCTCTGGCTTGGAATTCCAGTACTATGTTGAATAGGAGTGGAGATAGTGGGCATCCTTGTCTGGTTCCTGATTTTAGAGGGAATGGTTTCAGTTTTTCTCCATTAAGTATAATGCTGGCTGTAGGTTTGTCATATATAGCTTTTATAATGTTGAGGTACTTTCCTTCTATTCCTAGTTTTCTTAGAGCTTTTATCATGAAATGGTGTTGGATCTTATCAAAGGCTTTTTCTGCATCTATTGAGATGATCAAGTGGTTTTTTTGTCTTTGCTTCTGTTAATGTGGTTTATTACGTTTATTGATTTTCATATGTTGAACCACCCCTGCATTCCTGGGATGAAGCCTACTTGGTTGTGGTGAAGAATCTTTTTGATGTGTTGTTGAATTGGGTTTGCCAGTATTTTGCTGAGGATTTTTGCATCAATGTTTATTAAGGAGATTGGCCTATAGTTCTCCTTTTTGGAGATGTCTTTGCCTGGTTTTGGGATAAGTGTAATACTGGCTTCATAAAATGTGTTAGGCAGTTTTCCTTCCCTTTCTATTTCGTGGAACAGTTTAAGGAGGGTTGGTATCAGTTCTTCTTTAAAGGTCTGATAAAATTCAGCAGAGAATCCATCAGGTCCTGGACTATTCTTTTTGGGGAGACTCTTGATTGCTGCTTCATTTTCATTTTGTGTTATAGATCTATTCAGCTGATTAATTTCCTCTTGGCTCAGTTTTGGATGATCATATGTATCTAGAAATCTGTCCATTTCTTTAAGATTTTCAAATTTATTTGAATATAGGTTCTCAAAGTAGTCTCTGATGATTTCCTGGACTTTTATGGTATTTGTTGTTATCTCCCCTTTTGCATTCCTGATTCTACTAATTTGGGTTTTTTCTCTCCTCATTTTAGTCAGGTTTGCCAGGGGTCTATCAATCTTGTTCATTTTTTCAAAGAACCAACTTTTTGTTTCATTAATTCTTTGTATGGTTGTTTTGGTTTCTATTTCATTGATTTCAGCTCTTATTTTTATTATTTCTCTCCTTCTGTTTGTTTTGGGATTTGCTTGTTCTTGTTTTTCTAGGAATTTGAGATGTATCATTAGGTCATTGATTTGGGATCTTTCAGTCTTATTAATATATGCACTCATGGCTATAAACTTTCCTCTCAGGACTACCTTTGCTGTGTCCCATAGGTTCTGGTAGGTTGTGTTTTCATTTTCATTGAATCCAGGAACTTTTTAATTTCCTCTTTTATTTCATCGATGATCCATTCTTCATTAAGTAATGAGTTATTTAGTTTCCAGCTGTTTGCATGGTTTTTGTATTTACTTTTGATGTTGAGTTCTACTTTTAATGCATTGTGATCAGATAGTATGCACAGTATAATTTCTATTTTCTTATATTTGCTGAGGCTTGCTTTGTGCCCTAGGAGATGATCTATTTTGGAGAAGGTTCCATGGGCTGCTGAGAAGAATGTATATTGTGTAGAAGTTGGATGAAATATTCTGTAGACATCAAGTAGGTCCATTTGATCTATTGCATATTTTAGATCTTGGATTTCTTTATTGATTTTTTGTTTGGATGACCTATCTATTGATGATAATGGGGTGTTAAAGTCTCCCACAACCACTGTGTTGGTGTTTATATAGGCTTTTAGGTCTTTCAGGGTTTGTTTGATGAAATTGGGTGCATTGACATTGGGTGCATACAGGTTGATAATTATTATTTCCTTTTGGTCTATTTCCCCTTTTATTAGTATGGAATGTCCTTCTTTATCTCGTTTGATCAATGTAGGTTTGAAGTCTACTTTGTCAGAGATAAGTATTGCTACTCCTGACTGTTTTCAGGGCCCATTGGCTTGGTAAATCTTCCAGCCTTTCATCATTAGCCTATGCTTATTTCTGTAGGTGAGATGGGTCTACTGTAAGCAACAAATTGTTGGATCTTCCTTTTTAATCCATTTCGTCAAATGGTGCCTTTTGATGGGTGAATTAAGTCCGTTAACATTAAGCGTTAGTACTGATAGGTATGTGGTGATTCCTGTCATTTAGTTGTCTTAGTTGTTTGAAGGTTTGATTGTGTGTACGTAAGTTGAGGTTACTCTCTACTGTCTTGCTTTTTCTTTTCCTGTGGTTTGGTGCTGCCTGTCTTTTCATGGTTAAGTTGGGTTTCACTTTCTGTGTGCAGAAGCCCTTGAAGAATCCTTTGTAGTAGTGGCTTTGTGGTCACATATTGTTTTAGTTTCTGCTTATCATGGAAGACTTTTACTGCTCCATCTATTTTGAATGATAGTTTTGCTGGGTAGAGTATCCTGGGGTTGAAGTTATTTTCATTCAGTGCCCGGAAGATCTCACCCCATGCCCTTCTTACTTTTAATGTTTCTGTTGAGAAGTCTGCTGTGATTTTGATGGGTTTGCCTTTGTATGTTACTTGTTTTTTCTCTCTTACAGCCTTCAATATTCTTTCCTTAGTTTCTGAACTTGTTGTTTTAATGATATGTCGTGGAGTAGTTCTATTTTGATCTGGTCTGTTTGGTGTCCTGGAGGCCTCTTGCATTTGTATGGGAATATCTTTCTCTAGATTTGGGAAATTTTCTGTTATTGTTTTGTTAAATATATTACACATTCCCATCACTTGCACCTCTTCTCCTTCTTTGATGCCCATGATTCTCAAGTTTGGTCTTTTGATGGAGTCGGTGAGTTCTCACATTTTCTTTTTACAGGTCTTGAGTTGTTTAATTAATAGTTCTTTGGTTTCCTTTAATTACCATTTCATCTTCAAGTTCTGAGATTCTGTCTTCTGTTTGTTCTATTCTGCTGGATTGGCCTTCCGTTTTGTTTTGCAGTTCTGTTTCGTTCTTTTTTCTGAGGTTTTCCATATCCTGGCTGGTTTCCTCTTTAATGTTGTCTATTTTTTGTCCTGAGTTCATTTATCTGTTTATTCATTGTGTTCTCTGTTTCACTTTGGTGTTTATACAGTGCTTCTATGGTTTCCTTTATTTCTTCTTTTGCTTTTTCAAATTCTCTATTTTTTTTGTCTTGGAATTTCCTGAGTGTCTCCTGTACATTTTGGTTGACCCTATCCAGTATCATCTCTATAAAATTCTCATTGAGTACCTGTAGTATGTCTTCTTTTAAATTATTCTTGTGGGCTTCATTGGGTCCTTTGGCATAGTTTATCTTCATTTTGTTGGAGTCTGGATCTGAGTACCTGTTTTCTTCATTCCCCTCTGGTTCCTGTACTAATTTTTTGCTGTGGGGAAACTGGTTTCCCTGTTTTTTCTGTCTTCCCATCATTGTCTGTGGTGTTGTTACTATCCCTGTACTGTGTGCAATTAAGTATTTTCTAGCTTGTAATAATAACAATGGTAATATTTAGAATGGAAGGGTGAGCTGAGATGGAAAGCAAGAAGTTAAAGAAATGGGAAAAACAAATACACAGACTGGAAGGAGAAAATAGAACAAGGTATCAGACAAGAAGGTTTCAAAGGTATAAACAGGGAGCTTTAGTGTACTAATCGATAGAAAGCTGAACAGACATTAGAGAGACAGAGAGAGGATTGAAAATCAAAAATGAAAAAATAAAGATAAGAATAAAAATAAAAAATAAGTAAATGAAAGAAAAATCTATATATAAAAATGTATTAAAATAAAATGAAAAAATAGAAAATTTAAAAAAACCAAAAAACCAAAAAACCTCTGAGTTCAAATGCAATGAAGTTTCAGTCTTAATAATTTGGGTGTCCGTCTCAGTCCAATCCTGGAGATGGTGCCTCAGATGTTGTTCTGTAGTTGTCTCATCAAAGGGGACGCATAAAGTAGAACAAAACTACACACACATGCTCAAAAAAAAAACCCCACCAAGTGTCCCAAGTTCAAATGCAATACAGTTTCAGTAAGTTTTTCAGCTTACAGGTGTAATTCGGTTGTTCTCTCATCAAAGGTAGGGAGACAAAGAAAAAAAAAAAGAGTCTGGAGACAGTTCTGTGAATGGCTATCTGAGGCTGTGGCTTGCCTGCCCACTGCTGTCAGCCTGCTGTTGCTAGAGGCATTATTTATGCAGATCTCTGGGGTGAGCTTAGCACTCACCTGGCCCTGCAGGCTTTGTTTACTCAAAGTTTTCCTGTGAGCCTCTGCTACAAGCTTTCCCCTTTCCAAGCACACTGGGAAAGGTGACACTGCACCTGCATTGTCAGGCCTGTGTGTTTATTTACAGTTCATGTGGGAGGTGGGTCTTCCCCCCTCTCCTGTGCAGTTTTCCTCCCACCACCATTTTCACAAGCTTTCCTGCTCCTGATTACTGGGCAGTGCTGCTGCTCCTGCCAGCCACCATGTTTGTTTACAGCTCACGTGGAAAGTGGGTCTTCCCTCCTCTCCTGTGGAGTTTTCCTCCCTCCACCACTCTTACCAGCTTCCCTGCTCCTGGTTGCTGGGCGTGTGCCCCTGCTCCCGCCAGAGGCTCTCCAGCCAGGCCAGCTTGTTTATTTACAGTCCCAGGAAGGATTCCCTTCCCCCAATCTTTGGCACTCAGGGCGCCCCACCCTCTTTCCCGCATGTCTTTATTGCTCTTATTGCTTATTACTCAGTTTCTCTTTTTTCCCGGGTGGGGGGTCAATCTGTCCAAGGGGCTATGCTGCTTGGGCCCAGGTTTGTCTGTGGGAGTACTGTGGTACCGCGAAGTTCACCTGGTCCGCGTCTTCCCAAGCCTTCTGGGCGCCGGCCACTGGCGGCCCCTGGGGCCCTCCTCGTTTCTCCGTTTAATGTGAAGTGGAGATTCTCTGCACCGGCTGGAGATGTGGAGGGGTCAAAGTTATGCCTCTTCTCAGTGATTATGCCTGCAAAGTGTGTCTCCAGCGTCTCTCCAAGATTTCATTATAGGAGGCTCGCTTTCTGCTTCCTCCCTCTAGCCGCCATCTTCCCCCTGCTTCATTTAAA
The DNA here is from genome assembly GCF_047511655.1 of Castor canadensis. Taxonomy (NCBI): domain Eukaryota; kingdom Metazoa; phylum Chordata; class Mammalia; order Rodentia; family Castoridae; genus Castor; species Castor canadensis. Next base: position 51,785,107 of record NC_133396.1, on the reverse strand, counting down.
TTTCACTGTTGAAGTTACTTTTGAAGTTGAGCATAGCCATGTGACTTGTGTTTGCAAGTCACAAGTTTGAATGTGAGTGGAATTTCTCAAACCTAGTGCATGCTTTTTATGTCCCTTTCTCATGGCTATACTAGCCCTGGAAGCACATGCGGCAGGGAAGGTACTGTCCCTCATGTCCTTTTGGACACCACAGTGAGCAGAGCCCCCTGTGGACCTTTGTTGGAAATGTTGTGGGAGCAAGACTCAAACCTTTGTGGTTGGAGGAAAGGAAGATTTATTACGCTAGCGGGCCAGCACCCTGGATCTCTCCAAAAATGGCACCGGCCCCACAGCTCAAGGCTGTGGGGTTTTTATGCCTCAGAATGCAGAAGCAAGCAAGCGGGAAGGACAAAAGCAAATGTGGCAATTAGCCTCTTGCTGGGAGGTTACAACCTATCCTACCAGCACAAGGTTACAACTTATCACACTACCTCAAGGTTACAGCATACCACACTAGCACATCTGTGAAATCAGGGCCCAGCCAGGGGAGGGAGTTGCCTTCAGATCTTTCCCTGGGTTTCTTTATCATTCCCTCCTCTTACTCTTCATAATCCCTTATGACCATTTCGGGGGAGTCATCTAGGGGCAGTCTTTGATATTGCCTCACTAATTGCAATCTAATGGCATTCATCCAGTTGTGAATGAACCTGGTAAGGAGGTTTATTACACAAGGCCCTAAGAGTAATAGCATAAGGAGCACAGTAAGTGGGCCCACCAGGGGGGCTACCCATGGGACCCAGCTCTTCCATCCTGTATTCCAAAATGTTTCATTGTTTCTTTTCCTTGTCTTGATTCTCTCTAGTAATTTGTGTGCATTTTCTCTCACTATCCCTAACTGGTTTGCATAAAAGCAATATTCTTCCCCTAAAAACATGCAAATTCTTCCTTTTTCTGCAGTAATGAGGTCTAAGCCTCTGTGGTTCTGTAAGACTACGGCCACCAGTAAATCCAACTGATTCTGTAGGGTGACAATGCTCTGTTGTACTAATCCTAATTCCTCATGGATTTGTTCAGACAGCTGGCTGTGTTGGACTTGTTGGAGGCCAAAAGTGGCAGCTCCCATGGCTGTTGCTCCTGCCAGGGTGACTCCCAGAAGTACCAGGAGGAGGATGGGGTCCCATTGGAAATGGGTCTGGCCGTCAGCTTGTTGGTTTAGGTATTGAGCAACCTCAGTGCCAGGAAGTATGTCTAGGTCCAGGACTAAGAAAACTAGGGCACAACTCCCTGTGCACCCCCCCAACAAGTGTGAATCCCACCCTGACAGGAAAAGCAAGTCCCATTAGGTGCTTTGGCTCCTTTTACCAGATTGGTACAACTCTTTTTGTCATCAAAGCATTTTGTTTCTCCAATTATTTGGGTAGCTGGGCCTGTGAGACAGGTATTGTCGTTTTGGGTTCAGCTGTCCGTGCCCAGCTCATGTATCTCGGATATGTTAGTCAGGCCCACCCTGGCATATGACACTTGGCCAGCCCTCAGGCAAATCCAACAGTCTCTGCCTAGTTCAGGGTCTGCTCGTTGTACAAGCTGGTGGCTGATGTTTGCCAAAGCTATCATTTTAATGAGAGGGGTGTCAGGGTGTAACGGGCCAATCAGTCCCATCAGAGGAGGGAGGGAGGATTTGCCCCTGTGCCCAGGGGTCCAAGGAGTTAACTTTACTAACTGGGAGAGAGATCTTTGCTGCTTTAATCTCAAGCCTAAGGATCTTTAAGACTGCAGGTCTCCCCAATGATTTTCAAGGAATCCTCCCACCCTGAAAACCCTAGTTCCTCATCGTTGTGGCTCATCTACTGTTAACTGGAAGAGGTCTCCCTAGATGGCCACCCACACTTGTGATTATGCGGGCTGTGGCAAAACCTAGATGAAGAGTTCTCATCTCAAGGCACACCTGCGAACCCACACAGGGGAGAAGCCTTACCACTATGACTGGGGTGGCTGTAGGCGGAAGTTTGCCCGCTCAGATGAACTGACCAGGCACCACCAAAAACACACAGGGCACTGCCCCTACCAGTGCCAGAAGTGCGACCAGGCCTTTTCCAGGTCGGACCACCTCGCCTTACACATGAAGAGGCACTTTTAAATCCCAGACAGTGGAAATGACCCACACTACCAGAAGAGAATTCAGTATCTTTTTTAACCTTTCACACTGTCTTCCCACGAGGGGAGGAGCCCAGCTGGCAAGCACTACAATCATGGTCAAGTTCCTAACAAGTCAGCTTGTGAATGGATAATCAAGAGAAAGAAGGGATCCAAAAGACAAAAATCAAAGAACAGATGGGGTCTGAGACTGGATCTTCTATCATTCCAATTCTAAATCAACTTGAACATGCCTGGACTTACAAAACACCAAGGGGGTGACTGGAAGTTGTGGATATAGGGTATAAATTAGAGTTGGGGGAGGGAAGAGCAGAATTCCCTTGAATTGTTTCAATGCAATCCAAATATATAAAGATCACCTTGTATTCCCTTTGTCTTCTAAAAGCCATTATTTTGTTAGAAGAAGAGGAAGAAATTCAGATACAGAAAAATGTGTTCCAAGAGCCTAAATGATGGTGCTTGGTGAGTCTTGGTTCTAAAGGTACCAAATGAGGAAGCCAAAGTTCTCAAACTGCTGCATACTTTGACAAGGAATCTCTTTTGTCTTCCGATCTACATGTATGACCTAAGTCAGGTAAATACACCTGGTTTACTTCTTTAACATTTTTATGCAGACAGTCTGTAATGCACTATGGTTTCAGATGTGTAATAATTTGTACAATGGTTTATTCCCAAGTATGCCTTAAGCAGAACAAATGTGTTTTTTTCTATATAATTCCTTGCCTTAATAAATATGTAATATAAATTTAAGCAAACTTCTATTTTGTGTATTTGTAAACTACTAAGTAAAAAAATTGAACATTTTGTGAAGTTTGTATTTTGCATACTCAAGGTGAGAATTAAGTTTAAATAAACCTATAATATTTTATCTGAAAAAAAAAAAAAGGAAGAGGTCTCCCTTTCCTGCTCCCTGGGCCTTAGACCGCTTGTTAATGTTGAAGGTGTTTGAAGGTAGCCTCTGAGTGCTGACACCCTGGCCTTTGGGGGGGTCCCTTTCCAAGCCCCCAGAGACGCAAACTCGACACATGACCAGTGTTGTAGAAAGGACCATGAAGGCCCCCCCACAGTTGTCCCAATTCCGTGGTACTCAGCCATACACATTGGATAGGCAATCTCTGGATAGGCCAGAGCAAAGGTAGAGGGCCCCAGTTGGGCCCATCTGCTGGCCTCCTGGCCTGGGCAATACCTAAAGGAGACAAGGGCCTGACAAAGCACAGATGGTGCAGTTAATTAATATAGTTCGCTCTTGTCCTTCCAAGAGTTTGACCTCCCATATCAGTTTATGAGAGACCCCAGCTGGGTCTGGAGGGTTTGTTTGTGACTCATTTATTATTATTACAGCTGTTAGTAGAATCACTAGGTCTGTCTGGGGCCTCATAAGCACTTCCTTGGGCCAAGGTCAGTTTCAACAGCTGGTCTGGGTTGGCTCGGGATTTCCACTCCTGGCCTGGATCCTCCACTGGCTTGGCATGCGTGTGGTGAATCCACGGTTTCAGTCCTGCAACCTTAAGAGCTGAAGGAATGGTTAGAATAATTTGGTAAGGTCCCTTCCATCAGGGGTCTAGACTCCCTCTAATTGGGATTTGACCCAAACCTAGTCCCCTGGGGCTCCATGGGTGCAAAGGCCCAAGGGTCACAGGGGCCAGCTCCAGGTGTCCTAGGTGCCAGGCAATCTCCATGGAAGCATGCACCAAGCCTTTTGGGAACTTGTGGAAGCCAATCTCTCCAAATTCCCAAAGGTCTCCAGCCTGTCTAGGTATTAGTGGTGGCGGCCGTCCATGTTCTACTGCTTGTAGTCACTGCGTATGCTGTCCGGTATCCTTCCTCTTGTAGGCTCTGGTTTCCATCAGTGAAGAGCTCCAGGTCAGCGTTGGGAATGGCAATGTCTGTGAGGTTGAGCTGGGAAGAAAAGACTTCGTCTAGAATCTCCTCTCCAGAGTGGAGAGGTTCTCCTTTCTCTTCTGGCAAATATGTGGTGGGATTGAGAGTCCTCACTGCTTTGACTTGTACCCGGGGGTTCTCGCCCAATAAAGCCTGATATCTGGCCACTCGTTCCCCAGTCATCCATCGACTGGCAGTGCCGTTGGGCAGAGAAGTTACTTGGTGGGGGACCCGGAGCGTGATGCATTGTGCCAGAGTCAGTTTATCTGCTTCTTGTATTAAGAGGACTACTGCTGCTGATGCCCAGAGGCATGGGGGCCAACCTGAGGCCACGGGGTCTAATTTCTTGGACAGGTAGGCTACTGGACTCTTCCATGGCCCCAGTGGCTGGGTCAGGACACCTAATCCTATGCCTCCCTTCTCATGGATGAAGAGGTGGAAAGGGCAAGTGACGTCCAGGAGAGACAGGGTCGGTGCCTCAGGCAGGTGTTGTTTAAGTTTTTGGAATGTGTCCTCTTGGTCAGGGCCCCAGTGCAATGGTCCTATGGGGTTCCCCTTTAGTGCCACATACAGTGGACCAGCAGTGACCAAGAATTCAGGGATCCATAAGCAGCAGCTGTCTCTGGGACTCTGGGCGGGTACTGGAGGGTCATTTCTTTTCTCCCAGTTGCCAGCCTTCTTTTCTCTTGGCTCAGGAGATATCCCAAGTATATGACCTCCTCTGGACAGACTTGTGCTTTCTTTTGTGAGACTTTCCATCCTTCTTCCTGTAGGAATTGGAGTAGTTCTTCTGTTCCATTTTTGCAGGCCTCCAGGGTGGGAGCCGCTAAGAGTATGTCATCTACATACTGGAGGATAGCGCAGTCTTTCAGTCAGTAGTTTTCAAGGTCTCTGGCTAAGGCCTCCCCAAAAATAGTTGGGGAATCTCTGAAGCCCTGTGGAAGCCTACTCCAGGTTAATTGTCCTTTTGCTCCAGTGTCAGGGTCCTCCCATTCGACTGTGAATAGGGGCTGGCTAGCTTCCACCAGTTGCAGGCAGAAGAAGGCGTCCTTAAGGTCCAGACATGTGAACGCCCTAGTGGTGGAAGGAATCAAACTCAGCAGAGTGTATGGGTTGGGGACGACAGGATGATTAGTTTCTGTTGCCTCGTTCACCCAGCGCAGGTCTTGAACCAGTTGATAATCACTGGACCCTGGCTTTTTGACAGGCTTCCGGTCTTCCTGTCTCCCTCCTTAAGGGCCACAGCCAGGATCTTTGCCTTTTTTTCCAGATATTTTTCTTTCTCTCTTTTGGCCATCTCCTCTCAGTTCGCTACTACCTTGACTGCTATACTAATGAGTTGGTCAATATTGGCACCTGCGAAACCCTCTATCTTTTGTAGCTTTCAGTGAACATCAGAGGCAGACTGTTGAACAAAGGCGGTGTTGATCATAGACCAGTTCTCAGAGACTTCAGGGTCAAATGGAGTATACTGACAATAAGCATTGCATAACCAGTCATAGAATTGGCTAGGCAGCACATCAGGCTTCTGTATGACTTCACTGACCCTGGCAAGGTTGATTGGTCCTCATGCCCTCTGGCAGGCTCCCTCCAGGATGGCTTGTCTGATATGCTGGATGGATTGGAGCCTGGTGGGAGTGTTTGGATCCCAGTGGGGGTCTAGTGTCTGGGATACTCTCATCTCATCTGTCCATCGCTCCAGATTTGCAGTCTGTGGTGGAGCTTGGCTCTGGCTGCCTGGTATACTCACTGGTGCTCATCAAAAGTGAAGAGAGTAGACATGAGCTGATGGCAATCATCCCAGTTGGGTTGGTGGCTGTGCATGATGTTGATCAGGAGCTCTATTACAGCCAGTGGTTCCTCTGAGTGTGCTGGGGTATGCTACTGCGAGTTCAGGAGGTCAGTGGTAGTGAGAGGCTGGTACATGTATTTGCATGGGTCTGGCCGCATATGACCCATCTGCCTGGGGTAATGGCAGCCCTGGAGCCTGGCACAGGGGGCATAGCACCACAGCCAGGGTTCCTGCCTCCTTGCTTGTTAGCCTCCCAGAGTTTGGCGACCTTCCCCAATGGCTTGTATCTTTCTCCGGGGCCATCGAGGGCAAAGGGGGTATAGCGAGGGAGCTGTTGGATGACATGGGTGGGCGTTCAGCTCTGATGCCTCCTCCTTTCCGTTGGGGTCCTCTGAGTTGGACTCAGGTCTCGGGGACGCCAGGGCAGCGAGGCACACGAGAGGAACATATGGTGGCGGGTCTGGTGGCTCAGGTTCTGAGCTGTGGTGGATCTCAAATTTATTTTCTTTTACTTTGCCATCAACCAGAACGGCTCCAGGGTGTATGAAAACGTAACCAGTCAGGTGGGCAGGCATCCAGGATGTACCAGGAGTCAATGTAAGGAAACTGGTCTGGATGACCTGGATCCCTAACGACTATGTCTCTCACATGGGTGATAGTGGCTAGGTTCAGTGTGCCCTCTGTGGGCCATCCTATGTTGAAGGTGGGCCATTCTACCTTACAAAAAGTTCGGAGCTTTGCCGGCTTCATCCGGACTCCGTAGTCACCTGAGAAGCTGTCTCTAAAGTTAGCAAGCATGGTCTGGAGCACCGTTGGGCACTTTGACTCAGAAGAACCCATTTTATATGTGCCTGGTGATTATTGGTGTTACAGGACAGACAAAAGGAAGGGGGTACTGCTCAGTAAGAGGCCACACAGGTGCTCGTCTGTCTGTAACCCCAGGAGATGAGGTCGGCCATGTGGGTTCAGCCTGACAGGGTGACTTACAATCAGACAATAGTCCAATCCCACCATAGACAGTATGCCAATCACTGTGAAGTCACCGATCAAGCCCACTTGGACTCCGTAGCCTTTAGGGGACCTTAGAAGTGCCCAGCCATGGAGTCACAAATTCGAGCTTGAAATGCAAGCAAGTTAAGCCGCTCACTCACACACCATTCACCCAGAGTTTAAAACAATCAGTTCCTATTTATTTTCCCCTAAAATCCTGGCCTGCTCTAGTCCCAGTTGACCAGAATCACATCGGTCACAAGGGAAGGGGATGTGTCACCCTGGGTATTCTTCGGGGTTCGGCCGCTCCCCTGCAGAGGATCAGTCCATGCCAGCTCCTTACACTGACTACGCTGAGGCTTCCTACCTAGTCCAGACGTCCAGCATGGATCTCTATTTCACTCCACCAGTCTGAGGGCCCGGTCTGTGACTCTGTAGCCTCCTTCAGTAGTCTGAAAAGAGACCCCGGAATCAAATTGGGGGTGCATACTTCCCGGTTCCAGGGACCCCCACAGGTTGCAGAGCCCGGGAGTAGGGACCCGTTACCCACTGGGGCTTGGCAGTCTTATCTTACTGGGGCCCCCAGAAATGTTGTGGGAAGAATGTTGGGCCAGCAAGAACAAGACTCAAACCCAGATGGTTGGAGGAAAGGAAGATTTATTACGCTAGCAGACCAGCACCTGGATCTCTCCAAAAATGGCACCAGCCCTGCAGCTCAAGGCTGTGGGGTTTTTAATGCCTCAGAATGCAGAAGCCAGCAAGCGGGAAGGACAAAAGCAGATGTGGCAGTTAGTCTCTCGCTGGGAGGTTACAACATATCCTACCAGCACAAGGTTACAACTTATCACACTACCTCAAGGTTACAGCATACCACACTAGCACATCTGTGAAACTGGGGCCTGGCCAGGAGAGGGAGCACACCTCAGATCTTCCCCCTGATTTCTTTATCAGAAATACAAGACAAATGAGAAATAAACCTATTGTCCTAAGTGACTGAGATATTGGAGTTATTGCAGCATAACCTAGCCTATACTGAGCGACACAGCAGCCCTGGAGATGTATAGCATCAGCTCTTAAGAGTATAACAGCCTTGGCAATAGATGATGAGTGGGTGTAACCTTGATTGATCCAATACAACTTTATTTACAAACATGGACAATGAACAGATTGGCCCATGAGCCTTAGTTTACCAACTCCTGCTTCAAAATCACCTAGATTAGAGTTGGAGTTCTGGCTCTGCTGCTGACTAGCTGACTAGCTGTGCCACCTTCCCCATCTGTAAAACTGGAATACTGATATTTGTCCCTCAAGTGTGTGAAAAGGTTTTAAGATAATACATAAAGAATGCCTTGGGCACAGTAAGTGTTCAACAACTGACAGCTGCATTACTCTGACAGTTAAGACAGCAGGGGTTGGAGTAGTTAGGAAGGGCTTCCTGCAGGAGGTGGATCTTAAACTGGGTACTAAAGAAAGAAAGGGTAAGAGTGGGACAGAGGAGACAGTACTAATCATAGTGACTATCACTACGATTAGTGCAAGTGGTGACTCAGTTGCACTTTCTTCCTCTCCCTTAGGTTCTCAGAGCACAGCTGTGTCTTCAGGCATCTGTCTCCTCCACTTATTAAGGGCAGGAACAGGGTTTAATCTTCTAAGCCCTGGAGCCTAGAACAGAGTCTAGGCCTTCAATATAAGTAAATAACAAAAGCAATAAACACCACTTCAACAGCAGCAGCAGCGGAACAAGCAACTCCTATGGAATGCCTTCTGAAGGGTGGAGCTGTCTTCTGGGCACTTCCAACATAATGTTTAAACACTACACCACCCTAGTAGTAGGTGGTCTTTCCATTTTACAGATACCACTCAGCAAGGGTCAGTGCCTTACCAAGGACAAAAGTTCATTAACCATCAGATTAACCATTAACCATCAGAGTTGCCAAACCAAATCCTTACACACAGTGGCATAAAGGAGACAGATGCAATTGTGTTCCAGTCCTTGGCACTGCCTTTTAGTCACTGCAAGAACTGAGGTAATTTATTTAACCTCTCAGAAGGCGCATTTTCTCGTAGGCAAAATGAAGCAAATAATGCTATCTACCATCCCAGGTTGCTGTGAGAATTAAATGCACCATTACATTTAATGAAATGGGGAGTCCCTTGGACAATATCTGGCACACAGGATTCACTTCACAAGGATAAACTTACATCTCTGTCCTTTTAGTAGCTACTTCACATCTCAGAAGGGATCCTGATGATAATGGAATATTGCTGAATTGCCATCCAAATTCATTTACAGTGATTGTGGGTGGGGGGACAGCTAAAAAAGAGGGACAAGATGACAGATTAGAAAGCTTCAGGCTCACCAGTTTCCTTTTAAGAAGAAAAACACATGAAATAATTTTAAACTACACTTCAGCCTATAGATTTTTAACCTTGCTGCCTGTTAGAATTACTCAGACTGATTATATCAGAGCCTATCTGAGATTATTTTTCATCTGCAAAATGAAAGATGGCGTGAGGCTTAGATTAAAACAACAACAAAAGCGTGTCTAGCAGGTGCTCAAAGTGGTAGGTGGTATTACCATGGTAGGGGTCATTCTCATAGTTATTATTATACTTGAGAGTGTTCTGTTTTCTGACCCATGGAGGGCAGGAATTGTATGAGACCATTGCTAAGATCTCTTCTTAGTTGTGACAGTCATTGGTTCTAGAGTTCTCTGGACAAATATATTTGAGACATCTTGGAAAGAGGATCATGCAAGGGCTATAGGTAAGCTCATGTAATTAACTCTGCAGGCTCTGTAGTTCCTGATGGATTACACAAGACTCAGCTGCCTCTTGTGTACACAAAACAACAACACAGCAACCAAAACATTATCCTAGCATTCCACTGACTGTTTCTTCACAGCCCTCACTCCCAGTAGCACATTAAAGACATAGTCAATCAAGCCACTGGGCTGTTAAGATTCTCTGGAATCCATGCAGCTTTTCCACTCTCACAAGCACATTTTTTCAGCTTCATTTCTGGCCACCCTGAACTTGCCAGTCTGGAGTGGGGGGTGTTTGCCCACTGTTTCCAACTCCTCTCCTCTCTTTAGTCTCATCTGGTTCTGGCTCCAGCTCTACATGGACTCTGGATGGCTTCATGCAGAGGTAACCTGACAGCACCCCTCATCTCTTGCCTCTATTATGTATGTCTCTCATGTCTGGGCCTCCATATTGACAATGCCATGGGGTGTAGATGAGCAGCCCTCAATTACAAAAGAGTTAATTCCCTATGAGTTAAACCACTGGTCTGTGGAAGACTGGAACCATTGGATAAACTTTCCTGTTTATAGAGATTCTTGGGGTGCAGTCCCACAGACTCAGCAATCTTTTATACTTGATGGTGGCCAACTCAATAACACAGTATGGATGGCTCTCCCTCCTTCCCTGAGTAACTCCCCCTGTGGCTCATTCCTGCCCTGTGGAATTGCGCTCACTAACAGCCCTATGATGAGCCTTAAGCTTGGCTCTCTGAGAGAACCGGGCACTTAGCCATTGGGTGACCCTAAAGAGTGCTGCTGTAACAAATACCAAAGACTGGGTGTCTTAAAAACAACAGAAATTTGTGCCTCACAGTTCTGGAGGCTGGCAGGTCCAGAGTGGTGGCAGATTGTATCTGGGGGAGGGCCTGTTTTCTGGGTTATAGATGGTGCCTTGTAACTGTATCTGCTCATGGCCAAAGTAGTAAGGGGTCTCTCTAAGTTCCCTTTTATATGAGTACTCATTCCTTTCTTGAGAGATTCATGAATTTGGAGGGCACACATACATTTAGAGCAATATGACAGTGATAAGAACACTATTGCTGGTAGTGACTGCAGATACAAATAACCTCTTGCAAGGCGTAGAATCAAAATGAACCAAGATTTCAGCTCTGAGTACTTGAAATGAAGCTTGGGGACAGGTGGCAACTTGGCACTTCAATTGTACAGCAGTCTTAAAGTTTGTGTCCCCTTCCCAAACTCCTATGTTGACATCCTAACCCCCAATGTAATGGTATTAGGAGGTTGGATTTTTGAGAGGTGATTAGGTCATGATGTGGAGCCCTCATGAATGGGACTATAAAGGAGGCTCCCAAGGGACCCTGACAAGAAAGTACCATCTGGTGGACCCTCACCAGATGCCAAATCTCTTGGCACCCTGATCTTGGACTTCTTAGTCTCCAGTACTATGAGAAATAAATTTCTGTTGTTTACAAGCCACTTGGTCTGTGGCATTTTATTATAGTGGCCTGAACAGACTAAGACAGGAGCCAATGCTAATTTTAAGGAGTACTCTGACTTCTGGTTGGTAAAGGAATAGGATTGGCTAAGGGTAATCAGTTGTGAAGGCCAGAGTGCACCTTGGCAGCTTTGGGGGTAGGGAGAGGTACTGAGGAGGCTTTGTGCATACTAAGCAAGTGTTCTACCACTGAGTTACACCCCCACTTCCTGGCAGCTTTTAAGAAGCAATTGCAGAACAGACTTTGCTGATGATAAAGCCCAGAGTATAACTGTAAGTTGAAAAAGACACAGGATGCATAGTCTTAACCAGACTCCCAGTCAAAGCCAGCACCCTGACGGAGAGTGGAAGTCTGAGTTGTGAAGTGAGGACAGAGGTGGCTAAATCCAAGAAACTTGAACTTTCAGATCTCTCTAGCCTCCTTCAGTCCTCCAGAGGAAAGAGACGTCATGTAAGTTGCCAAGTGGTCTGTTAGACATAGACACCCCCCCCCCCCCCCCCCGCTGCTGACAGTTTCTAGGTAATCAACCAAAGTCAAATCACTGCAGCCTGAGCAAGGAAGTCAATGCCTGCTGGGTATAAAATATCACACTTGCCCAGAGGAGACCCTGGTTACTGTGTATTGGAGGAACTAGGGGATCATGTGTGAGTTCATTTTGGAACTGTTGGATTGTAGGTAGGGTGGAATATAAACCCAGGGGAGGATTTCTTCCCATTTGGGAGCCTTCTTCCATAACTCGATACTATAACAAGAACATCTAGAACTGGTCATAATAGATTGTTGGGATGTAACTTGGCATGGAGCAAATAAGGAAGATATTTCCAGAACTTAAGTATTAGTACTAAGGAAGAGGTCAGAAAGCTGAAGTAGGGAGGAATAGAAGAACTGGCTTACTATGCAGGATCTGAGAAGTCTTGCCACAAGAAGACACCGCCTTCATTAGGGCACTTGAGAGGCTTGATGGGGACAGTCCTCCATTGGACAGTGAGAGGTGCTACTATCCACCAATGGGAATGCTGGGATTCTGAAGTGGCAAAGACCAGGTGATTACATTTAATTATCAAAGGAAGGTAAATGTAGTTGTTGTACAAGTTAAGCATCCCTAATCTGAAAATCTAAAATCTGAAATGCTGCAAAATCCCAAACTATGTGAGGGCCATCATTATGGCACAAGTGGAAAATTCCACACCTTATCTTGTGATAGGTCAGTCAGAAAGCAGACACACTAAAAATATTTCATAACATTACTTTTGGGCTTTGTGTGTATGATACATAAATGAATTTCATACTTAGACTTGGGTCCCATCCCCAAGATATCTTATTATGTATGTGTAAGTATTCCAAAATGCAAAAAAAAAAAAAAGTCCCAAATCCGAAACACTTCTGATCCCAAGCATTTTGCGTGTCTGTATTGGGAAAATTGGCTGGATTGACCATTGGGATTCTTTGACCCCCAGGGATCTGGAAAATGGTTAATGGAACATAGATACAGTAAACATTTCCTCAGCCATTTTCCTAAAAAGACTTAAGGTTATCTTTCAGGGTCATTGAACTGAGAATTTCTAAGGACTGTGCAATATAGGATGTGAGATATAACTGACTGAAACCTGAGGACCCAAAACTTCATGTGCTCTCGTGCTTACAGTGAGGCTTATGGAGTCCTGACTTAAGTACAGCCACTAAATCCTCTCCGTGGTTATTTCCTCAGGAACTGGGGTCATAGAGCAGACATTGTAATCAATACAAAAATATAAATGCAATATTTTTACATTCCTTCTTTAATCTCAAGGTTTTTGAAACCTGGCCTGGGGTCGTTAACTCACTGGCTCTTCCATCCTGCTGTATCCACAGGCCAGGTGCAGTCTAGGTGTTAGAGAAAGGCCATAGACAGAGTCACAGGTGTTCACAGCTGGAGGCTGTCAGGTTAAAGTGCACAGAAATAGAATGTGTACGATTTCTACTTACAGCATACTTTAATTCTATGAGACATATTTAGTGCTGAATGGCTCCATGTGACTAGCAAGCTATCACATTGAACAAGTCAGGTCTGAAGAATCCTTGATTGTCTGGACATGCTGCAGAACATCACACTGGGGCATATATTGATACATCACACCAATCAGACCCAGTTAGCAAGAAAATGGCAAGTATTCTAGATATGTTGGCAAGATACCTACGTGCCACAAGGGTAAAATAGAAGCCTTACAAAGATTTAGGAGCCTGCCACACTGGTGAAGCTTAGAAACCTGTTAAATGTTCATGTAGAAAAGGATTTAACCTTGCCAATGAGAGTTTGGTTTATGCCTTCAGCTACTAGGCCATTGGAATGTCATTCCCGGTAGGAGTGGTTTGTTTTGACTGGGCCTTGGGCCAGCTAGATAACAATGTGATTTGAGTTCAGAACTTGGGGTCATACAGCATCAGAATGACCTCCTAAGAGGTTGGAGATTGGGATCAGTCACATGGGCAGAACCATAATTACATAATGGAACCCCCAAAAGACTTTAGATAGGCAGGCTTGGGTAAGTCACTCTTGTTGGCATTCTTGTTTCTTGCTGGGAAACTGCCTGGGGAGAAGACAGCCAGAGGTTCTGCATTTGGTACTTCCCTAGACTACCTTGCATATTTTTCTCTTTGGTCAATTCTAACCTGTATCCCTTGGCTATAACATACCATAATCTCCTGTGAGTATAACAGCCTCAGGGAGTGTTGTGAGGCTTTCTAACAAATTATCAAATCTTATTATCTAAACTTGAGGTTAGTGTCAGAAGTGAAGGTGCACTCTAGGACTAAACTATACTCCCAGCCCAGTCCTTTTTTCATGAACAGCAACTGCTCCCACAGTAAGAGGGCCCCAAGTACAAGACTTAACTCTCTGGAGTTTTTCTTCTTTTGGTGGGACTAGGGTTTGAACAAGGGCTTTGTGATTGCAAAGCAGGCACTGTACCACTTGAGCCACACCTCCAGTCCATTTGCTCTGGTTATTTTGGAGATGGGATGTAGAGGACTATTTGCCTGGGCTGGTCTCGAACTGCAATCCTCCCAATCTCAGCCTCCCAAGTAGCTGGGATTATAGGCGTGAGCACCTGACTTGTTTTCCTTCATTGTCTTTATACAGTAATTCTTCTTTACCTTCTTATTGTTCCAATATCTATTCTATTCAGCATTTTGTTCACTCTTTTTAGTTTTCCTTAGCACATGCCACTCCAAATTACTTGCAAGATCTGTTGTACAAATTTAAGAGATTATTATTGTTGATATCTCCTGGGTACTTGTTTTGAGTTTTTTTTAATGGGATAATGTACAATAAACTCCCATTTATTTGGCACAATTAGAAACTCTAGAAGTGATTGATTTAATTAAAACTAAAATCAGAAGCCACAATTGTTTTAGATCAATTTCAAAAAACTATTGAGGAAAGTGCTTTTGATAACGTAAAACACTGGGTTAAGAATCAATATTTGTGGTTCACATGGTACAGTGGCTGCCTAGCAAGAGTGAGGCCCTGAGATCAAACTCTAGTGTCGTCAAAAAAAAAAAAGAGTCAATCTTTGGCCAGGTACCCATGGCTCATGCCTGAAATTCTAGCTACTCATGAGACAGAGATCAGGAAGATTGAAGTTTGAGGCCAGCCCAGGCCACAAAAGTGAGACCTTATCTTGAAAATACCCAACACAAAAAAAGATCTGGTGGAGTGGCTCAAGTGGTACAGCACCTGCCTAGCAAGCTTGAGGCTCTGCATTCAAACTTCAGTACCACAAAAAATACAAAATCAGTCTTTGGGGATAAGAGTGTGGCTCACATGGTAGAGCACCTGCCTAGCCAAGTGCAAGGTCCTGAGTTCAAACCCCAGTACCACCACTACTGAAAAAAAAAATCACTCGTTGTTTAGACAATTAATGAGGATTTTAAATTATATTAATATGCAATATCAATCTTTATGCCATAAGTCTGAGTTTGCAATTGCTTACTAAAAAAGGTCCAGGTTTTCTTTTTCCTTTCTCAAAAGATGTGTTCGAGTAGTTTCACTGAGGTTGTGAATGTTTGATGTAAAAAACTAGAAGCTATTCTTTTAAGAATGCTTGTTGTAGAACATTATCCATTAATTTACAAAAAGTGTTTAATATAGATTAATTTTATTCACTGGCTTTATGATAATGAACTTTCTAATTTTACATCACTGATTTGTTACAATTAGTACAGCTGACATTTAAAAAATTCTGAGGATTCCCTTAAAATTAGGAGCATAATTAAAGGAAGTCCTTGTAAGAATTTATTTTATTTTGCATGTAAATTAAAATGACTCTAACATATTAATTTGGAAATTCAATACTGTAACAAAATACCTAATATAATCAACTTATAAGGAGCAAAGGTTTATTTTGGCTCATGGTTTCAGTCCATGGTCACTTTGCCTCATCTCTTCAGGCCTTTACAAGGCAGAGCATCATGGCAGGGTATGTAATAGAGCAAGGTTGCTCACCTCATGGTGGCTGGGAAGCAAAGAGAGAGGAATGTTACAAATGACTGCTGCGGGTTCTTCTGCTCAATGTGAATGGGAAGGAACAGCTCCGTGAGTGCAGGGTTTGTAGCCCTAGCTCTTGGGTGCCAGTGGCTTATGGGCTGGTCTTATAAACCCAGAGGCTTGGAGCTCTTGGCCCTAAGAACTACAGCTTATGGCTCCAGGCCTTCAAAGATAGAGACTTACAGTCTCCTGACAACTAGATACTTATTGCGCCAAGCATTCAAAGCCAGAGAGAAACTTGTAGCTGTAGGTGTTCACATCAGAAGCCTATTGCTCTGAGCTTTCAGTGCCAGTGGCCTAGTACCCAGCAGCCAATGCTATTGCTCTGAGCTTTGGGTGTTGGGGACCTTATATAATACCAGTAGCATTCTGCAACTCTTTTTCAGTGATGGCGGCTTGCAGCTCTTGTAGTCCCAGCTCTTGCCTTTGGCTTGTCACAGCCTTTTGCTTTCTGTAGTTTCAGTTCTCTACAATTTCTACTCCCCGCCACTCTCTGGCACTCTTCAGCTGCCTTCTCTCTGGCAGTTGGGTGAATCTGAGGTTAAAAACCCCAAGAACTTGCTTTTGATGCAACCAGCTCAGACCACTCTACCTATGATAAAGAGTGCAGATAGGCAATAAGACTATGCTAGAGAAGCTTTTGTTGCACCTAATGTTATAACATGGGGGTGAAGGAAGAGTTCACAGGAGAAGCCTTCTGGACTAACCCCAATAGAATGAGAAATAGCCTGCTTATACAGGTAGAAAAGGGGCGCGGTGGGTTTATGTTCAGACTCTAATATCACCAATCACAGCCTTACATGGGCACTTCTACTTCTACCAGTAACAAGCCTTGCAAATACACTTATCACCAGCCTTGCTTATGAACCAATCCTCGAGTTGCACCAATCACAGGGTTTTTGCTGAGTCACTGGGGAACATTCTCTTCCTCCCAAACCGAGTAAGAATAGCTGCGTGGTGAGCTGACTCCTCTAGAGTTCACAGGGACTTGTCCTGCCGGAGTGGAGTTCTCCAAAGCCCAAGCAAGTTGCCTGGAGTAGTCATGACTGGAACAAGGCCTGAGTCAGGAGTCATGGCTTCAGCAGCAGCTATGGTTGCAGGGGTCCTTGCAGCTGAGTGTCCTCAGAGTGATTATGGAGTGTTCACAATAGCTGGATTGCCCTCAGCTGGTTGCCAATGGTGCTGCTTATCTAGAGGCTCTCTGCTCATGGCAGCCTGGCATAGGAGAAGGAACTCAGTTGTAAAGGATGATTATAATAAAGACCTATCATGGAATTAACATTCTCAACAGAACTTAATTGTGCTTAACCCCTGGCCAAATACCTTAGGGAAAGTGGGTCTCTCTGATCTGTCTCAAGAGGAAGAGGCTGAGATTCCACAACCTTCTTCAAGGGCACATCCCCAGAAACCTAATCTTCTCTCACATAGTTCCACTTCTTAAAGGTTCTACCAACTCCCCAATAGCACCATAGGCTGGTGACCAAGCCTTTAAAAATATGAGCCTTTGGGGGGACATTTCAGATCCAAACCATAACAGTGATTGTGATTCAGAAGGCACCTGAAGTATCTGGGCTGATAAATACAACTTATTCCCTTATACATGCTCAATAGGGATCCTGTTCTGGGATATTGGATGTATGAGTCTTAGCTGGAGGTAGAGGGAAAGACAAGAGGAAGTGGTATAAGCTCATGGCTTTGGAGTCAGACAGACAATGACAATTCTGTCTCTACCTCTTATTAGTCTTATGATCCTGGATCAGATACACTAAAACCTCAGGCTGTCCTTGGTAAATTTAGGATAATGATGAAAGCCATCTCACAGGGTCTTTTTTTTTTTTTTGAGGGCGATCATGGGCAAATGATTAAGTGAGGTTGTGTCTATAAAGTGCTAAGTACATGAAGAGCACATCATGAGACTTCATAATGACAGCTATGCTTAGCTGACTGCATGTCTTGTCTTCAGCTGTCTGGGGGAATAAAAGCAATTCCAGAATTTCTGGTAGGAGGGACTTCAGGAGCAGCGGTCATACTGGAAGTCAGGGTAAGACACTGCTTCTACATTGGTCATGCCAACCTGGAGAGAATGAGAGCATTTGAGGTGATTTAGAGGAACTAGTGCCCTCCCCTTGGTCCTCTAGGCTCTGCTCTCATCCAGGAAATATTCAAAGAATTTGTCCCCCTCCTCCTTTCTCT
This sequence comes from Castor canadensis, assembly GCF_047511655.1. Classification (NCBI taxonomy): domain Eukaryota; kingdom Metazoa; phylum Chordata; class Mammalia; order Rodentia; family Castoridae; genus Castor; species Castor canadensis. Next base: position 51,767,332 of record NC_133396.1, on the reverse strand, counting down.
ATGTCGCTCTGGCTCTAGCTCAGACCAGTCAACAAGTACAAAATGGCCTCAGCAAGGGAAAAAGAAGGGAATGAGAGAAGGGCTCTGGGCTTGCTTGCTAAGAGTGTGGACATGCTTGTTAGATCATTTAGTCCCTTAGACTCAGCTGGTAGAGAGATCTCACTTAGACCACACCCCAGGCCTGTTTGTCTCCAACCTCAGCCAACCTCCCTTTTGATCTGTGGATTTATGGGCCATAGACAAAGGTGGGTGTCCCTCCAGTGCAGATCATTTTCCAAAGGCATGGAGCAGTGTCACCACTCAGACTCTCCTCAGGGGACAACTCACTAGTGACACACATTCACAGCCTTTGTCAGTCTTTCCTGATCCTGCCTAGCACTCCTATACAGGCTACCTGGGAGAGACTGGACCTTGAAATTCAGGTCTCACCTCTAGTTAGCTTGTGACTTTGGACAGGTGACTTTTCTGTGCCTAGTTTCCCCGTAACAAGACCAAGCCTGGGGACTATTGCTAATCTGGAGGAGTTAGCAAATTTTCAGTAAATTTTAGCTCTGGTGACTTTTCATGCATTTGCAAACATGTCCTGAAACAAAGCAGGCAAATCTGTTAACTTGCTCTTATATGCTGAAAGGACCCCAGGTTCTAGTTATAATCTTAATGAAACCAGTTTTGGACCCAAGACAAATATGCCATGTCTGATCACCCTTCCCTAAGCACCAAATAGACATGGTGAAGGCAGAGAAAAGAGATTTATTACACGGCTCGGAATATGCCCTGGGAAAAGGCACAGTAAGCACTCAGCTCATCCTCAGTCGTCTTCAAGGTACAAACAGGTTTAAATAGACAAAGAATTGGGGACAGGGGACAAAAGGTATGCATAGTTAAATAGTCCCAGTTACAGGTGTGTCCTGGTTGACTATTATCTGTCCTTATTCTGGGAAAGGTTCCAGAGTTGTTATCTGGATTTATTGTCAAGTGGCAGGTGGTCCATCCTGAGGAAGATCTACTGTTGAGGGTAATTTCGGTGTCTTGTCATGAAAATGTTATCATCTGTCTTTCCTGGAATCCAAGGTTACTGCAAAGTGACCGCATAGAGAATGGCTTGGAGCAAAGAAAGATACAAAAAATGGAGGACAGATGCCATGCTTTTCTCTTACTATTAGTTAATTCATGAGCCCAATTAAACTCAGTGTTTTTCAGCAAAAGCAGGTTAAGGACCTGTCACAGAACAAGACACAAGTTTCCTCTTCTGGACCTCAGTTTCCCTGTCTGTCCCATGACAGACTTCATTGATTTAAAAAACCCAGTTAGCCGATACTTTAGTACTGAGTTGTTAATACCTGTCTCCTTCCCAGGCTGGAGAAGCTACAATCACCAGGCAGTCGCTGAGAACCTACCGGGTGACAAGGGGCACTAAAGGTTGTTGAGGCTTGATTCACTATGCTTTAAGGGAGGGCCAGAAGATTCACAGGTAAATGGCATTCAAACAAGACTGAAAAAAATGATGCATTGGCGAGGTTTTTCCGCGGCCCCTTTCGAATTTGCGCATTTGCAGCGATCGCGTTCTGAAAAGTAAACCCATTTCTCCCCTTTCCATCCTGAGGTCACTATGAGCAAGGGAGCCTTCGGAGCAGAGCTGCGTAAAGCAGGTCATTCCACTTACTCATTATTAAGGTTCTGGCTCGACTTGGTGGCCGGGTGGGATTGAGTGAGCACAGTGCAGATGCCTAAGTCCGGCAGTGCCTTTCAGTAAAGCTCTGCGAAGCAGGGGGCGTGGCAGTGTAGGTCGCGCCTTTAGAAGAACAAGCTCTGCAAAGTGCCCATCGGCAGGCTCCCTGAACCTGCTCATCCAGCTCCAGAAGGGATAGTTTACAGAGCCTGGGTCGGCAAACACTCCACCGAGGGCCAGGGCCTGGCATCAGAAAGCCAGGGCGGGAACCGTTTCTAGCTGCAGACACCAGGTCACCGGGAAGAGACGCAGGCCGCACGCGTCCGTCACGTGGGTGGCGTGGGCGCGCGCCCTTGCACTGACGGGAGGAGGCGAGCGGGAGGGGGCGTGGCCGGCGGCCGGGCCTCCCGTGAAGCCTCGCGCGGGGAAGGACCGGAACTCCCGGCGGGCGGCTTGTTGATAATATGGCGGCGGGAGCTCCCTGGGCATCCCGAGGAGGCAGTGGAGCCCACACCCGGAAGAAGGGTTTCTTTTTGGGATAGTGCGCGGCGCCTGCGGACCCGGAAGTCCGGGCAGTTGCTGAATGAGGGGAGCCGGGCCCTCTCCGCGACAGTCCCCCCGCGCCCTCCGCCCGGACCCGGGCCCTGCCATGTCCTTCTTCCGGCGGAAAGGTAGCTGAGGGGGCGCCGGCGGGGGGCCAGGCCGGGCGTCTGGGACGCGGCGGGTCAGGTGGGGCAGCAGGCGTTTTTCTGTAGCGGCGGCGAAGGCTCTTGGGGAGCCTCCGCCTCCGCGCAGACGCCCCCTGACGCCTGGCTCTGCCCGGTCCTCTGTAGGAAGGGAGAAAGTGGCCTGTTCGGGGGAGGTCGGAGGCAGTTGTCGCACCGGTGCGAAAGTGTTTGCTCAGACCAGTAGAAGTTAATGCTTGGTTGCCTCGGAATGGTATTTGAGGTTGTCAGGTTTTTTGGTTGTTGTTTTTTGCTTTTGTGTGTGTGTGTACTGTGGCTCAAGATCTAGGAAATCTCTTTTGAACTTTATTACGGAAGTCTCTTTCTATTATTGAGTGTTTATATCTTAAAAACAACACGCGAAACAATAGTTCAACCAGTGTCATTTTCCAGTTTCCTCTTTTGGTGGGGAAGGGGACCAGCTCTTATTCCTAAAATAAAATTCCTTATTGCTAAAGTTCCCTAATGAGGAAGACTGCTTCTTTTGATGACTTAGCAAGTTTACTTATTACGAGAACCCTAACTTGATAAACGAGCTACTTATATTTCTGATTTTCAGTTTAAGAGCTGCCCCATTTTTAAGTGGAGACAGTATGGTTTTGATCCTGGGAGAAGGTTGTTGTATTTCAATGGCAAGACAGCTCCAAAGTGAAAGACCCTCTTTAGAAGGCAATGGTTATCCTGTCAATTCTCGTTGCCTCATTGAAAATGTACCAGACATCAGAAAGGGGTTTTGAAAACATTACGCAAAATCAGGAACTTGGGTTCACATGACAGCTCTGGTATTAACTGTATAACCTGAAACTGGCCAGTTAACCCACTTTTCCCTCTTTCCTCAACTGACAATCTGATGGTCTCTAAAGGCCCTCTTAAACTATAACTGACTAAAGAATTTCTCTTCGGTAGGTGCAGGGTTTTAGTAGCTGATGCTAGGTGATGAATGAATGAAACTGCTAAAATGGTAGGAAGCTTTATTGGTTAGGTACCTTCATAGCTTTAAAGAGTTATTAATTATTCTTATTGTTGACGTGGTTAGGGTTTTGTATTTCTTATATTTTTAGGGTTTTTTTTTTAATTGGGGGAAAAGCATTCTAAGTTTATTGAGGCTAACTGCGTGTTGTATTCAGACTGTTGACTTTTCAACAAATATTGTTGAGTTATTTAACAAATACTTTTGAGTATTTGCAATCTGCTAGGCGCTGTGTTAGGCTCTCATTGACCAGTGAGACAAAACCTCTGCACTTACGGACCTTATTGTCTGCTGCTGTAGACTGACAATAAATAGGCAAACAATCTTTGTGTATAAGTGTGTGCACGTGTGGGGGGGGTGCTAACAAATTGAATAAAGTGTAATGAAAGAGTAACTGGAGAGGAAAAAGATGATTTGGTTGGATGTTAGAGAATGGACTCACAGGTAGCTTTGAAACAAAAAGTTAAAGAAACAGTAAGTAGGAGGGAAAAGTTCCATAGACACAGGGAGCTAGGTACCCTTTGGGAAAGGAAAGATAGCTGCCATGGCTGGGGCACGGATAAATGGGCAAGCATCAGGTAACTGAAAGTTTTATTGACTGTGGTTAGGTGTTATTCCAAATACAGAGAGAACATTACTTTATAAAGTTTTAAAGAAGAATGATCTGATCTGTTTTGAAAAGAATCATTCTATGCTGACGATGTGGTTCAAGTGATAGAGTGAGGACCTGTGTGGCAAGCGTGAGAGCCTGAGTTCAAACCTCAGTGCTGTCAAAAAATAAATAAAGTCTTCTTGAAAAAGATCATTCTTTATGCTTTTAAAGACTGATATGGCAAGAATAGAGGCTGGAGACAGTTTTGCTTAAAGTCCCATCCAGACTTTAAATGCCATCTCTTTTCTTTCTTTCTTGACAAAGAAAAGTTTATTTCACAGCATGTTTCACTTAAAACAGTAAATTTGAAAACAGGAATTTCTTTTTAAAATTACCTTAGGATTTTTTATTTTCGTCATATTTGCCTCACTGTTGTCTATTATCTTTTGATTTTCTTCTTCATCTAAATCTTTTGAGAGATGCTTTTTTATAATTTTACTGTGATGTTATCTGTCCCTTCTGATGTCAAAGAAAATTGTGAATCTCATGCCCTTAAGTGAATGAAATTACAAGATGAATTCTCATTTGCCTCTTTGAGTTCTTTTTCATGATAATTCTTTTGTTTCCAGTTTCATTTAGAAATTCTCTCTAGGAATCAGTATACTTTTTTCAGCACGGTTTTCATCATCTTGGTTTCTTGTCACATGGCATTTAGTTTTAGAAGTGAGTTTCAGAGGTTTTAGTCCATGGTTTGCTGGTTCAGTTGCTATGGGCCTTGTGGTGAGGCAGAACATCATGGTAGCAGGAGCATATGGTGGAGGAGGCTGCTTATTTCATTGCATCCAGGAAGCAGAGCCAACACATCTTTAAATACCACCTGTGTGTTTATGACTTTCAAATTTACTTCTTCAGCTTGGCCCCTCAATCCAGACTGGTATATCCAGCTGTTGGTCCACTTTTTATCTCTACCTGACAAGTTTACTTACAATATCTAAAATTTAACTCTAGACTTAGTCCTTCTAAACCTGTTCATCAGGTTTTGGGCTTTTAATTACTCAGGCTAAAACTTTAGTGCATCCTTGAACTTCTCTTTCTCTCCTAGTCTATCTGACCCATCAGCAAATCTAATAGGTCTGTCCAAGAACATGTCCAAATCCAACCACTTCTCACCATTCTGACAATTAACACCCAAGTGTAGACAAGTCATCTCTGTTTAGATTGGGTGGTTAAGGAAGTCCTCTGAGATGTCATTCAGTTTCATCTCAAATACCAGGAGGGAGCTGGTTTCATGAAGATGGAGAAAGCAGTATTATTTTGCTGTATCTTTGCATTTGGTTTCTCTTCTTTTTTTTTTTACTTATGGTGCATTTTCAAAATGAATGCACAGAAACAGATCCAGGCGTATACAGGAACTCAGTTTATAAAAAGGAGTTCTTAGGCTGTTGGGAAAGGATGGAGCAATCAGTAAATGATGCTGTTACCCATCTTGCAAAAACAAAGAAAAAAATTGTTTCCAGATTATAAATACTTTAGTCTCTGTCACATACTCCTGTGTCCTTGTGGCCATAGACAGTATGTAAACAAATGTGTAGTGCTACACTAAAACTTTATTAAAAAAACAAACTGGCAATGGGCTAGATAAAACTCATGGGCTATGGCTTGCCAATCTTTGCTATACAGAAATAAATTCCTGGTAGATGGAACCCCAAATTAAAAACAAATAAAAAACATATAGAGGGGAAACCAATCTGATCTTAGGGTAGGAAAGAATTTTTTTTTTTTTTTGCAGTACTGGGGCTTGAATTCAGGGTCTTCACCTTGAACCACTCCACCAGCCCAATTTTTTGGTGATAGAGTTTTATCAGATAGTGTCTCTTGAGCTATTTGCCTGGGCTGGCTTTGAACTGCAATCCTCCTGATCTCTGCCTTCTGAGTAGCTAGGATTATAGGCGTGAGCCACTGGCGCCTAGCATAGAAAAGAATATTAAAAAAAAAATAAGACACAGGAAAATAAAACAATGTAAATTTAGCTACATTAAAATTAAAGCTTACAATAAAATATGCCTAGAATATTTGCAACACAAATTGCAGACAACAAAGGGTTGGCACCCAGAATATGTATGGAATTTTTAAAAATAGTATCATAAAGTAGCAGTCATAAAAGAGGAAATCTAAATGGCTAATAAACATGAAAGACGTTGAACTTCAACTGAAATAAGGAAATTAATTTAAAACATCAAGTAACATTTCTTTCTGTCTTTTTTTATGGTAAATAGAAGATTTTTTTAAAGCAAAAAATGCATGTTGTTTTCCTTGTCAGACCTCACATGAGATACTAAATGTTCAGTTCAATTTTCCATCCTCTCTCTCTTAGTTTTGAATACACAATAACAGAAAAAGGGGATCAATTCCAAGCACAGCTCCTAAGAGTGAATTCTTGGGATTAGGTTTGAAATTGGGATAGACCTGCTGTTCTTGATAATGTCTAATGAATTCAGGCTCATTATGGATGAGCCCTGGGCACTTGGAGTTGTTATGGATACATTTAAGTTGGAATCTTGTGGCCTACCTGCTTCTGGTTTCCAGAAATACATTGTATTCATCTAGGTTGAGGGTAAAGGGGGAAGAATGGCCACAGCTGATGCTTATACGTTGGGGATGACATCTTGGCACACAACTGCATCCACCAAATAACTAGTAAGTTGGCAAAAATTTAAAAATACCAAGGATGAGAATATGAAGCATGGCTGAAGAAGTATTAATTGGTATAGCCACTTTCATTTAAAATGCAGTTTGTTATCTTAGCAATTCTATTTCTAGGGATTTGCCATAGACAAATTTTTGCATATTTGCATAAGAAGACATGTACTAGAATGTTTCACAAACACCAATGTTTGTAAGTGAAAATTAGGAAATAAATTTACTTACGGGAAATGGGTAAGTAAGACATATTTATAAAGGACCTAAGTAGCTATACTGAATGAACTAGAGCTGCATCAATGTAGACGTCAAAATGTTAAATGACTGCAAGTCCTATAGGCATAGAATAGTATTTATGTAATTTTAAAGAGGAGCAAAATAATACCATTTTTATGTATTTATATATGGTAACAGTCTAAAAACATGGAAGACAGGAAAACATCTAGTTTAGGATAATGTTTATCTCTGATGGGGGGGGGAAGCAATGGAATCAGGTGGGGATTCACAGGAACCTCAAGAGCTCGGTTGTTAGTACATACCTATAATCCAGTACCCGGGGAAGCTGAGAGCTGAGGAAGGAGGACTTGAGTTTGAGGCCAACCTGACCTACATAGCAAGAGTGTCTCAAAACAAAACAAAAAAATCAAAGCATAGGAACCTCAAACTATATTTACAATATTTACAGAGGAAAAGGAAATAAAGCAAAATGCTAGTATTTGATGCGCATTTTTATGTTTGAAGATCAAATAGGAGGAGGAGTTTTTTCTTTTTTGGTGGGATTGGGGTTTAAACTTAAGACTTCGAATTTAGAAAAGCAAGTGCTCTACTGCTTGAGTCACACCTCCAGTCCGTTTTGCTCTGGTTATTTTGGAGATGGAGTCTTATGAACTTTTTGTCCAGGTTGTCCTTGAACTGTGATCCTCCAGATCTTAGCCTCCCAAGTAGCTAGGGTTACAGGTATGAGCCACTGGTGCATGGCAAAGAGAATGTTTTGAGTGTGGCAAAAGTGGAGCTGTGGTGGCATATTTTGCTGGTATAATCCATTCTTAGAAGTGGTTTGGGCATGGGAGATAAAGAAGAGACATTGTTAAGGATAACTCCCAGATTTTTGTTCTGGGTATCTGGTGGCTGATGGTATTAAGTGAGAGAAGATGAAGACTGAGGTAGGAACAGGTATGAGAAAAGATGGTCCACACAGGTAGGTGAATAGCTGTATGAATTTGATATGAAAGAAGAGATTTAGAATAGAGATACAAATTTAGGAGCCATAGCTTATACATGGTATTGAAGGCCTTCCAAATAGGGAACCCTGACCTGATCATGACATATACATGTATTGAAAAGTCACACTGTATCCCATAAATTTGTGCAATTACCATGTGCCAACTGAAAATATATAAGCCAAGCATTGTGGCATATGCCTATAATCCCACCTACTTGAGGCAGGAGATCACTAAGCCCACAACTTTGGGGCCTAGGCAACATAGAGATTCAGTGTCTTATTTTAAAAAATGTATGTGTGCATCTGTATATATAAACATACAATGTAAATATATACATAAAATATAAATATATATTTACTTATGAAATACACATGTACTCATTTATAAAGAGTAGGAAAATAAGCCAGGAAATATACATGTATATGTAGTGTAAAAAAAAAGACAGAGACCTACTCTTTGCTGAGAATCTTCCAGTGGGCCAAGGCAGAGAGGTCAGCAAGAGGATAAGCTGAGAAGGAGCAGCTAGAAAATCAGGAGAGTGGAGTGCCATGGAAGCCAACACAAGCTAATGCTTCAAGCAAGAGATGAAGCTGTTTGGCAGATGCTGCTGAGCAGGCTGCAGGTACATCACTCTCCCACACTTTGTTATTTTACTTTCCTGATAATACTAACTGGTATCTGAGATGATCTCAATTTTTCTATGTTAGTGTCCACTCTCTTGAAAGTAAACTTTTTTTCCCCCTTTTTTTGAGGTACTAGGGATTGAACTCAGGCCTTGAGCTTGCTAGGCAGGCTCTCTACTGCTTTAGACACCCCCCACTCCCCCCGCCTTTTTGCTTTGTCATTATTTATTTAGGAAGTACTGAGGTTTGATTTCAAAGCCTTGTGGGTGCTAGACATGTGTTCTACTACTTGAGCCACACCCCCAAGCCCTTTTTGTTTTGGTTATTTTGTTTATTTATTTATTTATTAAGGGCATTTAGGTTTAAACTTGGCATTATGCTTGCTAGGCAGGTGCTCTTACGCTTGAGCCACTCGACCAGCCCACTCTGATTATTTCTGAGATACGGTCTCACTTTATGCCTGGGCAGGAATCATCCTATTTATACTTCCCTGCCTGATGGGATGACAGGCAAGAACCACCATTCCCAGCTTTTTATTGATTGAGGTGGGGTTTCCTGAACTTTTGTTTTGCTGAGGCTGTGCTAGGCTGGCTTTGAACCTCCAGATTAGCTAGGATTACAGGCTTGAGCCACAGACCTGGCCAAAAGTAGACTTATGGAAGGCAGGATCACTCTGCCTTTTCTGAGCCAGAAGTCTGGCATATGCTAGGCACCTAAATAGTTGTTGATACCCAAATAGTTGTTTAGAAAGATACCGTGAGAGCTTAGTTATTTCTTCCTACTAGCCATTTAACTTTGAACGTTTTTGAGCTCATACAGAGAGATGGGAACATTTGGGAATTTCTTATTTTGATAAACTTTTTGTGAATTTAAAGAAAGCTTATTGTTGAAAACAACATAAGAAAAGTAAAGCGGGTTAAAACAGTCTTCTTTCAGATCCTGTAATAGAGTTCATTCCTGACTTCAGCTACCTTGCACTTTCCTTGAATGTCACATTGTTAGCTTATCTGCAATAGAATTTTCATTGTTTTGTGTAGTAGAGGATAGTTCATGTGATCATTTTAGAAACAACTTATTAAATCTTGAGACTTAGAAGTTTAGAATGTTTGTATTTGACTTGGGGAGGAAATATAAAAGAAGTAAGATATGAAACATAACCAAAGAACTTTTTTCTTCACTACACTTACAGCAGCTAGCAGAGTAGGTAGTATGTGGTAATAATGATAGTTCACATTTATCCTAGATTTAACATGTTAGTGAGAGCCCTCAACAAGCATTCCTCAAGTGTTTAGTTTTTCATCAGTATCCCTGTAAGATAAGTTTTATTATTGACCTAATTTTATTTTTAAAACATTTTTATTAGTGTATATTAGTTGCACAGGGGGGTTCATTGTGACATTTCCATATGTGCTTATAATGTGCCTTGGTTAGATCCATCCCCACTATCATTCTCCCTCATCCCCCTCTCCCCTACTTAAAACAATTACAATAGGTTTCATTGTTCTATTTCATATAAGTATATAAAGTGCATTGACCATATTTACCCCCCTTATCCCCTCCATTCACCCCCTCTCACAAATACCTGCCCCCTTACAGGACCTGTTTTACAATCTTGTCCTTCATTTTAAGTCCATATCCCTTGTTCAAAAGTGTTTCACAATGGTATTTCACCTGTGAATATACTGAACTTCAGTCAGATTAACCCCCCTTTAATTACTCTCCTTCTCTTTTCCCCCTCCACTGCCCCCCCCATTATCCAACAACTTTCAGTGTTTTGTTGTTGTCTAGTTTTATTAATCAAGGAAATTAAGACCTAGTGAAGTAATCTGCCCAAGACCACACAAGTAATAAGTGGCCAAGGCAGATCTTGAACCCAGGTATTGTGACTGTGTTGTCTCTTCAAAAGCCCAAAGTTTTTGACTGACCACTGTGCAGAAATCACTTTCTTTAGAGAAATCTTCCCTGACACCTACTGTTACTGTGCCCTAATCCCCTTTAAGTCACATAGTCCATTGTTCTGAAACTTTAATACTTATCTGTTAGAGTCAAGCTTCTCTAATTTTGACAATGTCAAAATCAGTCTCTGTCTGCAGAATTTGGTCACAATGCCCTTTTGTCTTCCAGTGAAAGGCAAAGAACAAGAGAAGACCTCAGATAGCAAGTCTATTAAAGGTGAGTTCAGTTGCATTACATTGTATTAAAAAGTGATGTGCTTTGCACTTACGAGCTCTTTAATCTTGTAATCTTCTCCCTTCTTTTGGCATTAATCATTTCTGCCCTCTTGTAATTACTTATGATTGTGACTTATCTCCCTTTTTAACCTACTGTTAACAGTTGACTCATTATAGGCTTTTACTGAGCATTTATTAGCTGTGTTAGTGATTACAGCGATCCAGTGCCCTCATTAGTCAGACATTTGATTGTTTCCAAAAAAGTAATTAGTTGACTTTATTCAATTAACTAAAAACTGAGCAATCTGACAATGGAGGGAAAGCACTCCTACCTATGTTAGAGTTGGTTTTCTGTTTTTTCAGAAATGTGGATGATTATAACCTTTACTCTTTATTACTTTGGATGAATGACAATTTAAAATTGATTCATAGTGGATTTTTGGCATTAACATAGGGTCCTTTTTTATTTAGGGTATGCTTTTTTAAGATTGTAATCTCTGTGGTAGTTTTGACTCATTTCATTATGTCCAATGTACAGAAAATGGAATGAGAAAATTACAGTGGAAAATTGGGTCCATAGTCACTACATATAAATTTCATAAATGTAACTTATATAAAACCTGCAAATTGCTACTTATTTAGTTTTTCTTTCCAGTGTTCATATGTTGTATGGCCAGCATTGAGTGTGGATGTGTTCTATTTGCCAGAGAGAGATTAATTGTAATTTATTATGAGATTTGGAAGATTAGAGAAAAAATAGGTACTTTACAGCCTCGTTGTCTGCATATTTCTGATCATTTAAAGCCAGATGGATTCCATATTAGTTCAAATGGCCTTCTTTAAGCCAAATGTGACTGGCATTGATAACAGCTGAAAGCTTTTAACAAGCAGAGGCTGTGAAGACTAGATCTAATTGGAGGAGAAGGAAGGAATTTTGATGTCTTGGCAGTCAGAATGAAATTAGCATTTTAGACCCCAGCCTCATATTCCTGCCAGCCACTCTCCCCATATACCAAGTAAAGAAACATGGTGAAGCCAGAGAAAGCAGGTTTTTACATGGCACAGGCATGCCATAAGAAGACAACATTTCAGTTTATCTTTGGTCATCTTTGGGGTACAGATATGAACAATAGGTTTAAATAGACAAAGAACTGGGGCTGGGGAAGAAGCATATAAAATTAAACAGTCCCAGTCACTGATGTGGCTGATTGACCATTATCTCGATCTTTGTTGTGAGAGGAGATTCTGAGAAGTTGTTATTGCAGGTTCAGGAGGGTCTCCTCTTTCAGGGCAGTTTCCTCTATCCCTCCTTGTAAACATGTTGTCCATGAGTTCCTGTTCTTCCTAGATTCCCAAGTGACTGTAAGGTGAATGGCTTAGATAAAGCAAAGCTTTTCTCCTTCTTTTAGTTAATTCCTGGACCCAAGTAAGGAGTCAGTGCTTATCAGAAAAACCAAGGCATTTGAGATCAGCAAATGATTTCTGAAATTTATGGAAGACTTCATGGAAATAAGACTTAGCTTGTACAAAAGTTGAAGAATAAGAATTTGGTTGAAAGGGAAGATTGTTTCTTTTCTTCCTACTAGCCTAGATATTACTTCTTTGAGTATATTTTGGGCAAAGGGGCCTTTAGCTAAGTAAAGGGAAATTTTTAGAAAGATTGAGATGAGGTTATAAGAGGATCATAAAGACCAGAAAAGAAAGTTGAGCCAGAGAAAAGAGGGAGTCACTAAAGGCCTTTGAGCAGGATACTAATGCTGTATACACCATACAGCATTAACCTTATGAAAGGTTAGTCTGGAAGAGTTATATAGGATAGAGACCCTAGAGGTTCTTTTGTAATTCAGAAAGATGTGTATTAACAGTGGGATGTTGAAAATAAGTAGATGTTTAATAATCTTGAAGAAAAAGAACAAATATTGACAGGTAAATAAACAGTGAAGAAAAGTTGGACCATGATTTTGAGCTTTGAGAACTAGTGGATTGAACAGAGACAGGAAAATTAAGAAGGAGAATTGGTTTAGAAGAAGATGTGATAAACTTGATATTTGGAAAAACTAGACTTGAGATGGTAAAGTCAAAGTGGGAATGCCCACCAGTAAATAGACACAAGACCAGAGCTAGGTCAAAGAACTGAGATTCAGTTTTCAAAGTAAGATTTGTCTGTTTTAATTTTCATTTTTGTATAGTATTTTGAAGGTAAGAAATAATATTAGAGTATTAGGCTTTCCGGTTTTCTGATGCTTGATTAGGTTGTGTTTCATCTTAAGTATTTTTTGGTGAGTGTGCAGTTTAAGTGAAGTGTTAGAAATTTTAACTTTTTTAAGTTTTCTTAAAGCCCTCTTAGGAGAGTTTTAGACTATCAAATTGTGTTTAATTTTTAACAATTTTTTTGAAAAATTATAGCTTCAATATCTGCACATTCCCCACAAAAAAGCACTAAAAATCATGCCTTGCTGGAGGCTGCAGGACCAAGTCATGTTGCAATCAATGCCATTTCTGCCAACATGGACTCCTTTTCAAGTAGTAGGACAGCAACACTTAAGAAGCAGCCAAGCCACATGGAGGCCGCTCATTTTGGAGACCTTGGTAAGTGACTGTCACTTTTTGTTAACTCATGGTACTGTTTTTTTTTTTTGGTTTTTTTTTGTTTTGGCAGCACTGGGGTTTGAACTCAGGGCCTCATGCTTGCTAGGCAGATACTCTTACTGCTTGAGCCACTCTGCCAGCCCTCACTTTTTGTTAACTCATAATAGAGGAGTACAATTTGTGAAACTCCTGTCATAGGATACTGAACTACATGCATAATTGGAAGGGATTTTGAAAAAAATACATTTAAGCTGGGCATTGTGCTACATGCCTATAATCTTAGCACTCAGGAGTAATCCTAGCTGAGTCAGGACAATCATGAGTTCAGGCTAGCATGGGCTACGTAGTGAGTCCTTGTGTAAAGGAGGGAGGAAATAGTTAAACTAAAATAATGGTAACAAGTATGAGTGGCATTGCACTATGTTTCTATGAATATAAAACATAAGAAAAATGACCAGTTTCCAGAAGAAAATACACTTGACCACTAAATAAAAATAGATGAAAAAGATGCCTCACTTCAGTAGTACTCAGGGAAACAAATTAAAATAGTAAGTTAAAACGCATTAGCATATATTTAAAGTTTGATCATTTGAGCATTTGTAAAGATGCAGGGAAATGGCCACTCCCCTTTAGTGAAAATGTAAATTGGTGTAGACATTTTTGGGAAGCAGTTTGGAAATAGTTATCAAAAATAGAAAACATGGGCCTGGATGTGTGACTCGAGTGCCAGAGCATCTGCCTAGCAAATGCAAGGTCGTGAGTTTAAACTCCAGTACCACAAAAAGAAAAGTTGTATATGTGGGGGGAAGTGTATATGCATACATTCATTTAGACACGATCTGGCCCTCAGATAGGCTCACGTGTGTACAAAGATGTATATATAAGTATGTAGAAGGGTATTCATAATAGTATTGTTTATGATAACAAAAAAATAACAACCTAATATCTGTTAATAGAGAAATAGTCAAATTGTGGTGTACTCATACTCTGAAATACAATGTAGCCATTTTAAAAGGCAGAAAAGGCTTCAGTGGCTCACGCTTGTAACCCTGATACTTGGGAGGCTGAGATTGAGAGGATCGTGGCTTGAGATCAGCCCAGACAAATAGTTTTTGAGAACCGCCCCCCATCTCCAAAAGAACCAGAGCAAAGTGGACTGGAGGTGTGGGTGAAGTGGTAGAGCGCCTGCTTTGCAAGTGCAAAGCCCTGAGGTCAAACCTCAGTCCTCAAAAAAACCTCAGTCCAAAAAAAAAAAAAAAAGCCAGAAAAATGGGAAGGTAGAATGGCTTAAATGGTGTCTGTCTAGCAAGCCTGAGACCCTGAGTTTAAACTCCAGCATTGCCAAAAAAAAAAAAAAAAAAAAAAAAAAAAAGATGGGCACCGGTGACTCACATCTATAATCCAGCTACTCAGGAGGCAAATATCAGGAGGATCATGGTTCAAAGCCAGCTGGGGCAAATAGTTTACAAAACTCTATCTCCAAAATACCCAATATCAAAAAGGGCTGTTGGAGTGGCTCAAGTAGTAGAGCGCCTACCTAGCAAACATGAAGCCCTAAGCTGAAGCCCCAGTACTACAAAAAAAAAAAAAAGGCAAGAAAAGTGTACAACACATGTTAAAGTGAAAAAAGCAGGCTACATGACAGTATGTATAGTAAGATCCCTGTTATATTAAAATAATGTTCCCCAAAACAAAGACATATATAAGAGATCCTTGTTTTCTGAGTGTTACTCAAATTTTGTGCACTTACAAAAATTGTATGTCATGTTGTCATAAATTGAAAAAAAAATCCACGAATGAGTTAACTTGTAATAAAATTACTCCCAGTTTTGACATGTCTCTGCTTAACAGTTATATGTGTATTCAAAGCCAGGGTGTCAAAGAGTATTTGTGGGTCACATTCAGCAATGTACTACAAACGAAATGTTTATTAGTCAGAAAATAAAATTGGAAGTTTTACTCATGGAAATGTAAAATCATACAGCCACTCTGGAAAACAGTTTGGCAATTTCTAATGATGCTAAGCATGTAGTTACCATATGACTTTTGCACTTCTGGCATTTATCTCAGATAAATGAATTTATGTTCATATAAAAACCTGTGGATAGCCAGTGCCAGTGGCTGTCACCTGTATTCCTAGCTACTTGGAAGGCTGAGGTCAGGAGGATTGAGGTTCGAGGCCAGCCCAGGCAACTAGTTTTTGAGACCCCATCTCCAAAATAATCAGAGCAAAATGGACTGGAGGCATGGCTCAGAGCAGTAGAGTTCCTACTTTATATGAAGCCCTGAGTTCAAACCCCAGTCCCACCAAAAAAAAAAAAAAAACCCAAACCAAAAGAAACCCTGCAGGTGAATGTTTGTGGCAGCTTAATAGTGAAAAAGTGTTGTCCTTCAATAAGTGAATGAACAGATACTTTTATACCAAGGAATACTATAACTATTTGGATGACTCTCAAGGGAATTATGCTGAGAGAGAAAAGCCAGTTCCCAAAGGTTATAATACAGCATGATTTCATGTATATAGGAGTCTTGAAATGACAAAATTAGAGTTATGAAGAACAGATCAGTGTTGGTCAGGTGTTAGGGATGTGGAAGTAAGAGACATAGATAAGTGTGTTATAAAAGGGCAACCTGAGGGATCCTTGTGGTGTTGAAACTTTGCTGTGTTTTGGCAGTAAATACACATATCTACACATGATAAAATTATAGAGAACTAAATACACAAAAGAGTACAAGTAAAATTCTTGTTTTTATTGGCCACTTTACTTTCTTTGGGACTAATGTTCTAAGATTTCTTTTTCTTTAAGAATTTACATAATCAGGCACAGTGATGTATATCTATAATCCCAGCTACTAGGGAAGATTGTGGTCTGAGGTCAACCTGGGCAAAAGTTAGCAAGACCCTATCTCAAAAACAATCCAGGTGGCATAGTGCTAGGAGGCCCTGAGTTCAAACCCCAGTACTACCAAAAAAATATAAATGAAAGAAAGCTGGATGTAGTGTGGATGCCTGTGGTTCCAGCTTGTCAAAGGGCAGAGGTAGGAGGATCACAATCCAAGTCTAGCCAGGGCAAAAGCTCAAGACCCTCTCTGAAAAATAACTAAAGCAAAAAGAACTGGGGGCATGGCTCAGGTGGCACAGCACTTGTCTAGTAAGCACAAGGCCCTGAGTTTAATCCCCAGTACCGCCAAAAAAAGGAATTTATGTGGTCAGAATTGCTACTGGAAGGGATATGAGGACTGAGTGACAAAGTACTATTTTTTTTTCCTTTTGGTAGTAAAAATGATAGTAAAGTTTATCAGGGAAAAAAATTAGTATAACAGGTTAAAAGTGGGGAGAAAAGGAAATGGGAGTAGAGACTCCAAAAAAGTAGCTTTTAATAATTTAATGATAAGTTTTAGACAATTTTTCTTTGCCATGTTTAGAAACCAAACTCTTAGTACTTCTAATTCTTTGCTCATTTTAATTGCTTGAAAGTAAAACTTTTTCAAGACCTCTGGTTCCACTGTTGCTAAAGGTGGTTGACTATTCTTTAGATTTGAAATTGTTACTGAACTAATTATTATTTTCCTTCTGTCCCTTAGGCAGATCTTGTTTGGACTACCAGACTCAAGAGACCAAATCAAGTCTTTCAAAGACCCTTGAGCAAGTCTTGCATGACACTGTTGTCCTCCCTTATTTCATTCAATTCATGGAACTTCGGAGAATGGAGCATTTGGTTAAGTTTTGGTTAGAAGCTGAAAGTTTTCACTCTACGACTTGGTCCCGAATAAGAGCACACACTCTGAACACAGTGAAGCAGAGCTCACTGGCTGAGCCTGTCTCTCCATCTAAAAAGCACGAAACTACAGCATCTTTTATAACTGAGTCTCTTGACAAGAGATTCGAGGATTCTAACTCAGCTCAATTGCTTATGACTCAATCAGAAGGAATTGAGCTGAATAGTAGAACTAACAACACTCAGAATCACTTGCTGCTTTCCCAGGAATGTGACAGTGCCCATTCTGTCCTTGAAATGACCAGAGCAGGAACTCATCAAGGTTCCATGGACATCCAAGAGTCTTCTTCCAGACTTACAGTAGCCACTAGAAATAGTCCCTCTTCTCCACTGAAGGAATTATCAGGAAAACTAATGAAAAGTAAGTATGTGACTTTCTTTTCTCTCAAAACAGAACTTAAGATGAGTAATAAAAGTATTATAATTGAGTCTTTTCTCCTCTAATTGTTTACAGATGTGGGAGGATTTGGGAAGTGGAGTGGAGTCAGGTCAGTGAATAAAAAAAGAATCGAAGGGTATTTTCAAGTGACTACATCCTCTACAAGTGTATTGGCAAATTGACAAGGGAAGCAGGGTCAGTGTCCTGCTCTTCCTTCACAGATTTGGAAATCAAACCATTATCCAGATAGGCTTATTTCTTCCCTGTCTTAATCTTAATTCTATTGCTATTATATCACACTTTGCAGATTAATTTTTTTAATTGCCACTAGGTGACATTGAGTTCTGTGGCAAGTGTATGTTTGGATCTTGTTTAGTAGTCACAGTGCCGGTATGAAGTGAGAAAACCGTGGCCTTGAAACGTTTAGTAACTTACCCTCAGTTGTATAGTAAAGTGAAGAGCTAGAATTAGAACCCACACATTTGACAGCAGCACTTTTTCTTTTTTCTTCTCTATTAGTTTAGAAGCTGCAGGTTCTTATTACCACCTATGGAATTCTGATTACACAGCCTCCATATTTTTCTCGTCTTTCATCTTATCTCTTCTGTTTCTCAAAGGGCAAGGTGATTTCTTCTGATCTGTCTGTTCATTTATTCTTCCTAAAGATTGGTCTGATTTGCAGTTGAATCCATTTTATCATGTTATTTTCATCTTAAAATTACTGAATTTTTCACTTCTAGAAAATGTTTTTCTTTTTTTTTTTTCAAATTTCTTGTGTTTCATAGTTTCTTGTTCCTTTTACCCTTCATCCCACCTTGGACCCATTCTTTTATTTCTTTAAACTTGTTGAACTTACATTCATGTCTGATACTTCCACTATCTCCAGTTTTTGTGGATTTGATTCAGCATTTCTTTGTTTCTTCAGATTTACACTCTTGGTATGGTATGTGATTTCAGTTATCTTTGGCTGTTAATACGTCTTGTGAATTTTTATCACGCAGCTCTGACTACCTGTTTTGTGAACTTGTATCTGTGGACATTCTTTTTTTTTTTTAGTTTAGTTTTTTTGGTGGGACTGGGGTTTGAACTCAGGGCTTTGTACTTACCGTGCAGGCACTCTACTGCTTGAACCATACCTCCAGTCCAGATCCTTCTACAATGGTAAGCAATTAGAAAAGACTCAATTCCAATACTTCTAGTTGTTGGTGATTATAAATAGAACTGCTATAAACATTTATGTACAGATTTCTGTGTGGACATAGTTTCTATCACTATAGGGTAAATACTTAGTAGGGGAAATACTTTTGCTGTGCTAAGTATATATTTAATTATAGAAGACAGACGTAGACTGTTGTAAAGTGTACCATTTAGCATTCTTAACAGCAGTTTATTACCTTGTCAGCACTTGGTGCTGTCTGTTTGCTTGGAGATTTAATAGCTAATAGCTGTGTAGTAGACTCTGCATTTCCCTACTGTCTAATGATGGTGCATGCTTTTATGTGTGCGTTTTTCATCTATGTGTGTTCTTCAGTGAATTGTTCAAATCTTTCCTCATAGTGTATTGGATTTTCTCTTAATGTCAAGTTTTGAGAGTTCTGTATATATCCTGGATATAACAGCATTATTATTTATGTGACTCGCAAATGTTTTCTTCAAGGTTATCATTTGACTTTTAATCCTCTTAGCAGAGAAAAAGAACTTCGAAAAGTTCAACTTTTTCTTTTATAGTTTGAAATAAAACCTAACACCCTTTGCCTACTCAGCAGTCAGGAAGATTTTCTCCTAAAAGTATTGTGGATTTATCCTTTACATTTAGAGATATGATCTTTTTTGAGTTGATACTATGCATGTTAGGTCAAGGATCTTGTTTTCTTTTGTTATTTTTACAAATGGATGTCCAGTTGTTTCAACACCATTTATTGAAAAGACTACCCTCACTCTATTAAACTGCCTTTCCACCTTGGCCATGGTAGTATAGGCCTATGAGTTCATTGAGTTGATATTTTTTTCAAAATTATTTTGACTGTTTTAGGTTTTGTTTTTCTTCCCATGTAAATTTTAGAATAATCTCCTCTGTAC
This sequence comes from Castor canadensis, assembly GCF_047511655.1. Taxonomy (NCBI): domain Eukaryota; kingdom Metazoa; phylum Chordata; class Mammalia; order Rodentia; family Castoridae; genus Castor; species Castor canadensis. The sequence continues at coordinate 51,747,833 of NC_133396.1, read as the reverse complement.
CTCCAAAACAACAACAAAAAAATCCTGCTGCAGTTTTTATTGGAATTATGTTCAATTTATAAGTCAATTTGGAAAGAATTTAAATCTTTTTTTTTTTTCCCTGGGTGGTTCTGAGGTATTGAATTCAGAGCTTCCCACTTTTTAGTCAGACACTCTACTGCTTGAGCCATACCTCCAGCAAGAATTTAAATCTTATACTCTATCTTACAATCAAGGAAGGAACATGGGATAGCTCTCCATTTACCTAGGCCTTAGGTTCCTTTCATTAGCATTGTATAGTTTAAGCATACAGATCTTTCATATTGTCTTAGAATTATATTTAAATATTTCTCTTTTCGCTTTGGTGCTATTGTGAATAGAGATTAAATTTTTTTTGTTTTAAGTTTCTCATTGCTAGTAAATAAAATATGATTTTTTTATATGTTGACTTTGTATTTTATTACCTTGCTAAACTCACTACTTCTAGGAGCTTTTTTGTAGGTTTCTTGGGGTTTTCTTTTTTTGTTTGTTTTTTTTGTTTTTGAGACAGTCTCATTATGTAGCCTGGCTGGTCTCAAACTTGGTGTTCTCCTGCCTCAGCCTTCTGATTGCTGGGATTACAGAGTGTGAGCCGCCACACCCTGTGGTTTCTTGGGATTTTTCTACATAGGTAATTGTGTGGAGGTTAGCTATGGGATTTGTGTAAACTCACTTTTATCAGTTTGATAGAAGTTCTCTTCACTTGCTAGTTTGCTGGATTGTTTTTGAATCATGAATGAGCATTGAATTTGTCAGATACTTTTTTGTGTCATATTTTTTTCTATGTGATTTGATACGACTTTTTGTCAATTAATATGGATTGCATTGATTTTTTTTTTTTTCAGTACTGGGGCTTGAATTCAGGGCCTTCACCTTGAGCCACTGTGCCAGCCCTTTTTTTGTGAAGGGTTTTTTTTTCAAGATAGGGTCTCAGAACGATTTTCCTGGGCTGGCTTCGAACTGTGATCCTCCTGATCTCTGCCTCCTGAATAGCTAGGATTACAGGCCTGAGCTACGGGTTCCCAACTTTGATCTTTTTGTTTGTTTGTTTTGGTGATACTGGTGTTCAAAAACTCAGGGCCTAGCACTTGTTAAGCAGACATTATACCATTTGAGCCACAACTCTAGCCTTGCAGTGATTGATTTTTGAATATTGTTTCAATGTTACATTCTCAGGCTAAGTTCCACCTGTGGTGTGTTACTCTTTTTATATGTTTCTGAGTTTGATTTTCTGATGTTTTAAAAACACTTTTGCATCTTTGTACTTCTGTTTTGGTATCATTGTAATGCTAGCCTCATAAAATAAGTTGGGAAATTTTTCCTCTTCTATGTTGTGGAAGAGACAGTATAGAGTTAGTGCTATTTCTTTCTTAAATGTTTAGAAGAATTTACAACTGAAATCATCTGGGCCTAGACTTTTCTTTTGCAGAACATTTTAGACTGTGAGTTCTGTTTCTTTGGAAGGTATAATGCTATTTCTTCTTGAGTGAGTCTTAGTAGTTTGTGGCTAGTAGGAGTTTGAATGTAGTAGGTGTGGCTCACATGTGTAATCCCAAGCCACCCAGGAAGCAGAGACCAAGAGGATCATGGTTTAAGATTATCCGAGGCAAATAGTTCACACCCTGTCTCAAAAATACCCAACACAAAAAGAGGGCTGGTAGAGCAGCTCAAGTGGTACAGCATTTGCCTAGCAAGCATGAGGCCCTGAGTTCAAACCCCAGTACCGCCAAAAAAAAAAGTAAGTATTGGTAAAGTTCTAGATATAGTTGTATTATCTCATGCAATCAGTGCCTTGTGTTTTGAGGTTTGTTGTGCTTAAAGGTTGGTTCTAGTTAAAAAACAAGATCTGGGTTTTTTTCCAGTTATCTGACACCTCCTAGGATCCTAAAATACACATTTAAAAACAAAATGTTTTAAGCAATTTCTCTATTTATTTATTCATTCATTTATTTTTGCAGCACTGGCGTTTGAACTCGGTCTCATACTGGCTAGACAGGCACTCTACCGCTTGAGCCATTCCTCTGTCCCTGTTTTAGTTGGGTGTTTTTTGAGATAGGGTCTCACGAACTATTTGCCTGGCTGGCTTCAAACCATGATCTTCCTGATCTCTGCCTCTCTTTGTAGCTAGGATTGTGGGTATGAGCCACCAGCCTCTGGCTCTGTTACTTTATTTTTATTTTTTATTTTGTCAGTACTAGAGTTTTGTTAGGCAGGTCCTCTACTACTTGAGCCACACCTCCAGCTCTTTTACTTTAGTTATTTTTGAATAGGGTCTCACTTTTATGCCAGGGTCAGCCTGGACTGCAGTCCTCCTGTGGTTAACTAAGATGACAGGCATGTGCCAGCACATCCAGCTTTTACTGTTTGAGATGAAGTCTAGCTAGTCTCCCAATCTCTGCCTTCCAAGTAGCTAGGATTATAGGTGTGAGCGTGAGCCGTAGTGACCAGCCTCCTTTATTCTTTTTTTTTTTTTTTTTTTTTGGCAGTATCAGAGTTTGAACTCAGGGCCTCATGCTTGCTAGTCAGGCACTCTACTACTTGAGCCACTCCCCCAGCCTTCCCTTATTCTTTTTATTAAAGAATATTTTTAAGTGGGACCAAAGCATTTATTTTAGCCTACATTATTGGGTTTTTTTGTTTTTTTGTTTTTGGGTTTTTTGTTTTTCAGTAATACAGGCTTGCCCTGAACTCCTAGTCTCAGGTGATCATCTTATCTCATCCTCTGCAGTACCTGTGACTACAGGCAGGTATTACTGCATCCAGCTTACCTAGTGTTTATTATTTTTTAATGTATTGATTATTTATTAAGGTGTTTAAGAATGTTTAATGTCCTCTTATCCTTAAAATATGCAAAAACCGAGTTTTCTGGATCCAAAAGAAAAATGTAACGTTCTGTGTTTCTAAAAAGAAATAGTTAGTGTTTCATTTAAGGTATCAAAACATCTTTTAGTGTGCTTAATCCCCTAGAAGATGCATAGATGTCTACATAAGTTCTCATTGCATTTGTCAGGGATTAGAAACTTTTTTTTTTTTTTTTCCTTTTTTTTTTTTTTCCGGTGCTGGGGACCGAACTCAGGGCCTTACACTTGCCAGGCAAGCGCTCTTCCACTGAGCTAAATCTCCAACCCCTAGAAACTTTTTTGATTAGTTGAAAAAACAAGTATTTACAAACAACCCAAGTTCTAAGTAAAGCTTTTTGTTAGATGTTTTCTACAAACCAGGTGTCTTTCTTCTGCCTCTTAATTTGCTCATAATAACTACAATAAATGTTTGCTCAAAGAATGGTGTTAACTTGGATTAATCCATTTTAGATCTTCACTAGATGAGAACATATCCCAAATCATCACAAGTGGTATCTTTCATCAAGACCTGGGTTACAGAGAGGATTAATTCACTAGCACAGCCCCCCTTCCCAGAAACATTTCTATTTGTAACTTTTTATCTTGGAGACAGAACAAGGTATGAAATCACACATGAGTTTTAGTCCTGACTCTGATGCTTTCTTTTCTTTTTCTCTATGAATAGCAAGAGAATACTTTGTTAAATTGACAAATAAACATTACATATACTTTGGAATAACCATATAATGTGTTGATATATTTATACATTGTGAAATGGCTAAATCAAACAAATTAAATCTATGCATAACTTGCCAAACTTTTTTTTTAAATCTTAGCAGTTTTCAAGTATACAACAAATCATTATTAACTACAGCCCCCATGTTGTTTAGTAGAGTCTCTTTTTATGGCTAAATAGTATTCCATTGTATTAGTATATCACATTTCATTTCTCCATTTTACCTATTATGAATAATGCAACAATGAATATAGGAGTAGAAATATATCAAGATCCTGGTCTCAATGCTTTTAAATAATTGGCCAGCAGTAGGATTACTGAATCATATAGTAGTGCTATTTTTAGTTTTTTGAGGAACCTTCATACTTCCGTTCTAGCTACCCCATTTGAAACTCCCACCAGCAGGGTATAAAGGTTTCAACTTCTCCACATCCCCACATCTTTGCCAGTGCTTGTTATCTTTTGGCTTTTTTTATAATGGTAATCCTCACAAGTGTGAGATGACATTTCATTGTGGTTTTGAGCTATATTTCCCTGATCATTCTGACATCAAGCATTTTTTTCATGTATCTCTTTTCACAAGAAGATATTTGTTTTTCTTCCTTTGAGAATTGTCTATTCAAGTCCTTTAGCCTGTTGTTTTTAATAATCCAATTAGAGCTGAGAGAGTGGCTCAAGTGGTAAAGCACCTGCCTAGACAGCACCAGGCCCTGAGTTCAACCCCCAGTATTGCCAAAAGTAAAATAAAAATTGTTTAATTTGGGAGTTTAGTGCCATTAAGTTATAGGAGTTCTTTATATATTTTGCATGTTTAATCCTATATCATATATATGGTATGCATACATTTTTTCCCATTCCACGGGTTGTCTTTTCAACTTTTCTGTTTCTTTACTATACAGAAACTTTGTAGTTTGATGTCGTCTCCCACTTACTTGGTTTTGCTTTTGCTGCCATACTTTTGATGTTACATCCAAGATAGTATTGCCTGGTCCATGTCATGAAGCTTTTACTGTGTGTCTTCATGTAGGAGTTTTACAGTTTTAGGTCTTACATTTAGGTCTTTTATCTTTTGAGTTAGTTTTGGTACATGGTGTAAGATAAGGGTCTAGCTTCATTCTTTTGCAGTGAGTTTCCAGATTTCTCAGCATCATTTGTTGAAGATATTGTCCTTTCCACATTGTGTGTGTGTGATGCTCTTGTCAAAGGTCATTTAACTGACTTTATTTTTAGGCTCTCTATTGCAGCCCATTTGGTCTGTTTATTTTTATGTCAGTACCATGCTGTTTTAATTATTGGCTTTGTGATCTATTCAGAAGTCAGAAAGTGTGGAACCTCCAGCTTTGTTCTTGTTTCTGAAGATTGTTTTGGCTGTTCAAGGTCCTTTGTGGTTCCATAGGAATTTTGGAACTTTTTTCTATATATGTAAAAAATGCCATTGGGTTTTTTTATTTCTGAACTTTTTATTTCTTATTTTAAATTTTATTTCATTTTTAGTTTACACATAATCACTGTACATATTTATGTGTTAATAGTATAATATTTCAAAACGTATATATAGTCTATACTGATCAAATCAGAATAATTAAACATTTCTATCTTATGATTTCTTTGTATTTGGAGCCTTCATGCTTCTTTTCTAATTCTTCATTTGTAACAGGTTTATTGTGCTGTAGTACTCTAGAGTATATCACTCCTATCTGGTACCTGTTATTCCAGTAGTCCTTACCTCCCTCCTCCCCTTTCTAGGCTCTGATAATTACTCTTCTACTTTGACATCACCTTTTTGGCTTCAACATGTGAGAGAGAACACACAGTATTTGCCTTTCACTTAGCATACCGTCCTCCAGTTCTATCCATTTTGCTATAAATGACAGGATTTTATTCTTTTTATGGCCAAATAGCATTCCATTTTGAATGCCACATTTTCTTTATCCACTTATTTATCAGTAGGCCTCTAGGTGGATTCGTGTCGTTTGACTATTGTGAATAGTGCTGTAATAAGCATGCCTTTGGTATTTTGATAGGGAAGCATTGAATGTGAAGATCACTTTTGGTATTATAGACATTTAAAAAATATTAAATCTTCCAGGGCCAGGCATGGTGGTTCATGCCTATAATCCAGCTACTGAGGAGGTAGAAATCAAGAAGACTGTTTCCAAGGGAGATATGAGGATAGGTAAGACACTTAAAAAATTAAATAGCATTTGTTGCCCTCAATGCAGAGAAACTAAAGCAGATACCTTAAAAGCAACTGAGGCCAGTAAGAGAAGGGGACCAGGAACTAGAGAAAAGGTTAGATCAAGAAGAGTTAACCTAGAAGGTAACACACATGCACAGGAAATTAATGTGAGTCAACTCCCTGTATAGCTATCCTTTCTCGACTAGCAAAACCCTTGTTCCTTTCTGCCAGGTATCAAGGGGGTGGGAGGGAGAGGGAGGGGGAGGTGGGTGGTAAGGGAGGGGGTGAGGGGAGGGGGGAGAAATGACCCAAGCATTGTATGCACATATGTATTAAAAAAAAAAGCATGAAGCCCTGAGTTCAGACCCCACTCCCACAAAAAGTAAAGAAACACATAAAATCAATCTCTTCTTTTTGTTTCTGATTTTTTGAGGGGTCAGGGAGGGAACTGTTTGAACTCAGGGCCCCACACTTGCTAGGCAGGCACTGTACTACTAGAGCCATTCTGCCAACCCTTTTTGTGTTGGGTATTTTTGAAATAGGGTCTCTCTTTTTGCCCTACTTGATCCCTACCTTCCAAGTAGCTAGGATTACAGGTATGAGCCATCAGCATCCAGCTTAATTTCTGATTTTATTTGAATCTTTCTTTTTTCTTACCCTAGGTAAAGGTTTATCAATTGTGTTGATCTTTTCAAAAAACTGTTCTTATTTTATTTGATTTCTCTATTTTCTTCATTTTGGTTCCAATTTTACTGCTTACTTCCTTCTAGCTTTGTATTTAATTTGTTTTTCTTCTAGTTTCTTGAGATATACAGTCAGGTTGCTTATTTGAGCTCTTTTTTTTTTTTTAATATAAGTGTTTAGCACTATAAACGCTTTTTTTTTTTGGCAGTATTGAGGTTTGAACACAGGGCCTCATGCTTGCTAGGCAGGCACTCTACCATTTGAGCCACTCCACCAAGCCCTTTTTGTGATAGGTTTTTTCAAGATAAGGTCTCTCGAACTATTTACACAGGCAGGCTTGGAACCATGGTCCTCCTGATCTTTGCCTCCTGAGTAACTAGGGTTACAGGCATGAGCCAACAGTACCTGACTATAAATGCTCCTCTTAGTGCTATTTTTGCCACATCCCAGAAGTTTTATCTCAAGATATTTTCTGATTCCCATTTTGATTTCCTCTTTGATCCATGTGTTTCCACTTACTTTAAATTTTTCCAGTTTGTCCCTCCATTGTTGGCTTCTAGTTTCATTCTACTGTGTTGAGAAAAATACTTACTATGATTTCATTCTTTTTTTTTTTTATTCATATGTGCATACAAGGCTTGGTTCATTTCTCCCCCCTGCCCTCACCCCCTCCCTTACCACCCACTCTGCCCTCTCCCTCTCCCCGCCCCCATTCCCAGCAGAAACTATTTTGCCCTTATTTCTAATTTTGTTGAAGAGAGAGTATAAGCAATAATAGAAAGGAACAAGGGTTTTTGCTGGTTGAGATAAGGATAGCTATACAGGGAGTTGACTCACATTAATTTCCTGTGCGTGTGTGTTATTTTCTAGGTTAATTCTTTTTGATCTACCCTTTTCTCTAGTTCCTGGTCCCCTTTTCCTATTGGCCTCAGTTGCTTTTAAGGTATCTGCTTTAGTTTCTCTGCGTTAGGGGCAACAAATGCTAGCTAGTTTTTTAGGTGTCTTACCTATCCTCACCACTCCCTTGTGTGCTCTCGCTTTTATCATGTGCTCAAAGTCCAATCCCATTGTTGTGTTTGCCCTTGATCTAGTGTCCACATATGAGGGAGAACATACAATTTTTGGTCTTTTGGGCCAGGCTAACCTCACTCAGATTCATTCTCTTTACATTTGTTAAAACTTATTTTGTGGCTGAGGCAGAAGGATGGTGAGTTCAAGGACAGCCTGGGCTATATAGTTAGTATGATGACAGGTTGGGCCTCATAGACTTGATTGATGACCTAACATCTGATCTTTCTGGGAAAATGTTCTGTGTGTGTGTGCTTGAGGAAAAATATATGTTCTGTTGCTGTTGGGTGAAATATGTTAGGTCTGCTTGTTCTATATTATTTAACTTCCTGTTTCCTTACTGATTTTCTGTCTCATTGTCTTATGAAGTACTGAGAGTGGAGTATTGACTTTCCTACAATTATTGTGTTGCTGTCTGTTTCTTCCCTCAGTTTTGTTGATGTTTGCTTTATATATTTAGGTGCTTTAATTTGGGGTGCATATATGTTTATAATTGTCATATCTTGCTGATGGATTGGCACTTTTGTGATTACGTACTGTCCTTTATCTCTTGTGACAGTGTTTTAGTTAAAATCTAATTTGTCTGATATGTGTATGGCTCTCTTTTAGTTATCATTTGCATGGAATATATCTATACACACTGAGTTTTTTTTTTTTTTTCCATCCCTTCACTTTCAGCCTGTATGTATCTGTCAGTCTAAAGGATTTTGGTCTTTTGCAGACAACAAAAGACTGTCTTTTAATTCATTTAGCTGCTTTATTTCTTTTGCTTAGGGAATTTAATACATTTTCACTTAATATAATTATTGATAGGATAGGCTTTTTTTTTTTTTTTTTTTTTTTTCGTTTTCCTTCTTCCTTTGTTTTTGATTTTTTTTCAGGATGCCATGCTTTGATTCCTTTTACCTTCCTTCACTTATTTTTTATAGGTATTTTCTTTGTGATTACCACAGGGCTTACATAAGACTTACAAAAATCTATTTTAAGCTGATAACTTCAAATACTTATAAAAATTCTTTACTTTTACTCCTCACTTTCATGTTTTCTTTTTTGTACACAAATTTTCTTTTCTATAAAAATGAGGGTAATAGTCTGTTCTGCTAATCCGGGAGTTGTCAAAATGTGGTTTGCATGCCTGTAAGGGGTCCCTGAGACTTTTTTTTTTGTGTGGTACTGAGGTTTAAATTCAGGGCCTCATGCTTGCTAGGCAGGTGCTCTACTGCTTGAGTGATCAAGCCAGCCCTTTTTTGTGTTGGGTATTTTTGAGATAGGGTCTCTCAAACTATTGGCCTGGGCCGACCTCAAACCATCTGCCTCCTGTGTAGCTAGGATTACAGGGATGAGCCACCAGCACTTGGCTGCCCGAGACTACTTTTTCATGGGAGGTCATGAGGTCAGAATTGTTCTTTTTATGATTCTAAGATGCTGTTTGTCCTTTTCACTACATTGCTATTTGTAATGATGGTACAAGAGCAATGGTGGGGAAAACCTCTTGGCATTGGACCAAATTGTAGTAGTAGTAGCAGCTTAATTCTTTACTGACACGTATTCATAGTCTAAATAAGTCCCAGTTTTCTTCAGGATGTCTTTGGAGCAATAACTAGTCTTATTAAATCTAAGCCTTTGGGTACATGATGTGCTGTCTTCTTAATATGTGTGAGGAGGTGGGAATTGTTCGTAAAGTACTTATGAATGATAAAGTATTGTAGTTGGCGCAAAGAAGCACACACTTGTGATTGTGAACTCAGTTAGCTGCTTTTTTAGTGGAACACCATATTTATTCCAAAGAATGACTTCTTATAAACTATGATTATTTAGACTTGGGTATTCGGCTGATACTTGTTTCGATATGAATGAAGTAAGCCTGACATTTCAAGGCAAATACCTGACAGTTTTTGTTGTCCAATGATAAAGTTCAAACTTTTCAAGTGAAAATTAGAATTCTGAAAAACTTTCATCCACCATCATGTAATTTGATAGTGTTAAAGGGTATTCTGAGACAATCATTGGTGGTGTTAATGATACTTTTTAAAAATACTTTTTGATGCAGTATGTCAACATATGGAAGACCTATAAACCGATGTACTAGTATTTTCCAAAGTAGCAGAAAATGTATTATATTATAAAGTCATTCCTGAGTAAAAGAACAGGAGATGGGCCAGTAGATTTTAATGTAAAAGAATATGAGAAGTTCATTGACACATTCTAATTAACCTTTAAGAAACTACCATTTGTTAAGTTTTGGTGTAGTATCAAAGAAGAATATATCCACAGTAATATCAGAAAGCTATTTGAATTTTACTTTTTCCAGCTACATATCTCTGAAATCAGATTTTCTGTATATGTATTTTTCAACCAAAGCAACATTGCACAAGATAGAATACCAACAGTTTGCCATCAAAATAAATACTAAAGAGTTCCAAATTGTTAAAATAATCTTTTCATTAATATTTTCATTTTGAAAAGTTATTTTTTTATAAAAATGTCTATGTTGATCACCCAAAGATGTGATATTATTTTAACTGAATAAATAACTTTTTCTCATTTTTAGTTTCTGATACCTTAATATGTATATATAACATTCTTTAGGAGCCTGTGTTTTGTTTTGTTATAGTGCTAGAGATCAAACCTAGGTGTGCGAGGCAAATGCTCTACCACTGAGCTCTATTACTGGGGTATCCCAGCTCCACAATAACTTTTAACACTGCAGAAAAGCTCTGAGTCTAAAACATTTGAGATTCATTATTTAACCTTCCAGTTTGTTGAAGGTCAGATGAATATATTCATATATGTGAGATAATTCAGTAAAATATTTTATTTATTTGTTTATTTATTTTTGGCAGTACTGGAGTTTGAACTCAAGACCTCACACTTGCTAGATAGGCACTCTACCACTTGAACCACTCCACCAGCCCAATATTTTAAATACAGATTCATAAATAATTTTTGGGCTCCTATTGTTACATTGCTTTGCAAGTTGGGACTTTGGAGAACAGATATGGAAAGAGAATGTGGATAGATAATTGCTATTAAGGAACTTGTTGGCTCACGAGGAGACTGGAAGAGAGAATTCACATGTAAGGTTTTTGTCCCATGATCCAATCAATTACAAAGCACCTTTGATGGAAGTTTTGTAATAAGGTCACATAGAAAACAAAGCCATAGTCCATTGCTGTGATCCAAGTTGCTTTTTGATTTTGAAGTTGTCCCCTTCTTCCCTTACAGGTATAGAGCAAGATGCAGTAAATACTTTTACCAAATATATATCTCCAGATGCTGCTAAACCAATACCAATTACAGAAGCAATGAGAAATGACATCATAGGTAAGCAGTGCTCAAAGCTATGGCAAAAAAAACCAAAAAAACTATTTTTAATTATTAACTAAGAATTATTTATGCATATGGAATGTAACATTTCCCTCCCTAGTCTGTTTTCAAAGTACTCTCATATCTGATAGCTTACTTAAAAAGTGTTTCTCACATATGGACTCAGATTCCCAGACTTCACCTAAATAATAGCAACTCTGCTGATTATAACTGTTTTCAGCAAATAGGGGCCATCTCCACCTTGAAACACCTAAGTTTCACAAACTAACTCAATTTTCACAGGGAAACAATGTGGTTGATGCTTCTGCTTCTACAACAAAGGATGTTCTTTTGAGAGATACATTTGGTTCTTAAACTTAGCTGAATAGGCCTATTTTGAAAAAATGAGACTTTCCCCACCTTGATATTTCCTATTTGACAGAAGTATTCTTTCAAAAACTAACTCGGTTTTCACTGGGAAAGAATGTGCTGGATGATCCTCCCTGTAACACAATGGTTTTCTTCTGGGAGATACACATGTTTCTTCAAGTTAGCTGACGAAGCCAATTTGCATGAAAGTGAGCCTTTCTGAATTTGAAATTCAGCACAGTTCTTTAACATTCACTATGTCTTAGACAGCGTTCTAAGGACATCTTATGTATAAACTCATTTGATGGAGGGAGGGACGGTACTAGTGTTTGAACTCAGGCCTCACACTTGATAGGCAAGGTTCTACCACTTGAACCATGTCCTCAGCCCTCATTTAATCTTTTAAAGAGCCTTGTGGGATAAGTAGTTACTATTTTATAAATGAGAAAACTGAAGCACAGAGAAGTTAAATGCTTTGTCCAGGATAACAACTCAGATATGGCAGTGTTTCCATACTGTAGTTTGGGCCCAACCTTCTTTTATTCCCTCACATCCCTGCCAAAAAAAAGAGACAGGAGTGAAAATCAAAGTGTTGTAGAGTAGAAAAGGCAAATATCACTTTAAGAAATTGTTTCTATCGTGTGTGTGTGTGTGTGTGTGTGTGTGTGTGTGTGTGTGTGTATCTATCACAGTAAAGAAAAAGAATTTGAAAGCTTCTGTGTTTCATCAGGTAGACTTTAGATAGTTCATTTTTTTTTTCATTTTTCTTTTATTATTCATATGTGCATACTAGATAGTTCATTTTATTGATTCAACAAACATCCATTACAGTAGACCTTTGGTATCCTGGTGCGTCTGGTTCCAAGGAGACCACATTGAAAAAAAGCCATGAATGCTTAGGATGAATAGAGTTCAGTACTATACTGTGGAAGCTTGATGCTCTTCTGCTAAAGATATGCCACCTAGCCAGGTGCCTGTAATCCTCCCTACTCAGGAGGCAGAGATATCAGGAGGATTGCAGTTTGAAGCCAGCCCTGGCAAATAGTTTGTGAGACGCTGTCTCAAAAATAACCAACACAAGCCTGGCGCCGGTGGCTCATGCCTATAATCCTAGCTATTCAGGAGGCAGAGATCAGGATTGCAGTTCTAAGGCAACCCAGGCAAATAGTTTACGAGACCCTATCTTGAAAAAACCAACACAAAAAAGGACTGGTGGAGTGGCTCAAGGGGTAGAGTGCCTGCCTAGCAAGTGTTAAGCCCTGAGATCAAATCCCAGTATCACCAAAAAAAAAAGACATACCTTCTTTCAACAAATCTAAAATTTTTGCTTTATCACTTAAATTAAGCACATTCACTTTTATCTTACTGTTGGAGCACCATTTGCTTTATGAGAGGCATATTTTCATAAAATAAATGACAGGGAAATAGCAGATCATATAATTTAAACACAACTGACAATAATGTGATACTGACCAAGAGTTTCTCCACATCAACTGAGCTGCAAGCATTTAAAATTTTCTTTTTGAAATTTCTTTTATTATTTATTTTTGACTCTGCTTGGTCAAAACTGCACATACTAAATCTGTAAATAAACTTTATTATTTATTATATTTTATTATATATTATTTATTATATAATCCCACAAGTCCTAGTACTAAGTTTTGTATTTTTATTCATGAAAAATTTGTTGTGGTTTACAAAATAAATCACCTTGTTCCACTCCTACCAGATTCTTCCAAGTTAGAACTTCTTTGGTTTGTGAGTACTTTACATTCATTGTGAAGAAAGCATGCCCCTTTTCAGATCTCAGCTGTCTTAAACTAGCCCACCAGACTTCCCAGCAAGCATCTGTTGGCTGTTCTGGGGTCCATTGGATGTTGCCTCTATTTCCCTTTTCTTTCTCCTATGCAGACACCTATAACACAGAGTTCTTATGACTGTTCATGGCTTGTCTCTATTTGCTTTTTGTGGTACTGGGGATTTTAACTCAGGGCCTGCACCTTGAGCCACTCCACTAACTCTTTTTTTGTGATGGGTTTTTTTGAGATAGGGTTTCACAGACTTATTTGCCTGGGTTGGTTTCAAACTATAATCGTCCTGATCTCTGCATCCTGAGTAGCTAGGATTATAGATGTGAGTCACTGGTGCCCAGGTTCATTTGCTTGTGTTTTGGAGTTTCACCCAGTTTTATTGACAGATATTGTCAAGGAATTCTGCATTGCCTTTGTAGTTGCTCTATTTTTAAGTGGGAGTTTGCTGCTACCATCTCCCAAACTTCCAACTTTTCCTAGTAATACAACTTGGGTGTCCCAAGTGATTAGAATTTGGCTATTTGAAGAATTGATTGGCTAGTGATTCCTTTGGAAGTCTGTACCAATTGGTAACCAAACTGGGGTTGGGAAGAAAAGGAAGAAGTTTTGAACCAAATGAAACATTTTATAATGAAATGTCACTGCAGTTCTATTTTTGCTTTACTTAAACTTTATCAAATTAATGTTGTAATCCCGCGAGGAGAAAAAAAAAATCTTCTGAAGGTTCAAGTTGATGACATTTAATGATCAAGGGACTTAAGAATATTTGATCCCATGTCAATTTTGCATTTTAGAACATTAATTACCTGTATGGCTTTAGATAAATTACTTGTCCTCTTTGAGCTTCATTCTTCTGAATCTTGCCCTAATTATTTATCTACTCATGCAATTGAAATAGATTAATATAGCTGTCCTTCAACTGAATTATTTCCCAAGGAGCTATTGTCATGTATCCAACCTGCCTAGTTTTGTTGTCAGTGCTAGCCATGGGGTTTTAGAGTTGCTGTCTAATTACTCAATTCTCTCATGTGAAGATTCAGAATGATCCAGAGACTATGCTTCTTCTCTCCCATCTTCCACAAATCCTTGAAGTAGCAGAATTTTTTAAATACTTTGATGATATAGCTGACAGAATCTGCTGTTTCTCTAGAAGTAAGTGGTATGTAGGAGAAAAAGGAACCAAGCATGACTCTAAAACACTGAATGCCTAGAATAACGGAATTGCTATTTATAAGTTGAGAAATACCATGGCGGAATGGCTTATGAGGAAAATCAGGAGTTTGGCTGTAGACTTCCAAATAGTGACTATCAAGTCGGCACCTCCATTAGGAGTTCATGATAGTGGTTCAGATTGGAGATAATACGTTTGGAAGTCATCAACATAAAGATAGTGTTAGAACCTCCAGAATGGGTCATATTACCAAAGGAGTGAGTGTATTGAGGGGAGACAAGAAGTAGAAGGACAGGCTGGGGATATAGTTCTGTGGTAGAGCACTTATCTAGCCTACATGAGAGAGACCCTTGGGTGCACCTGACATTTAGAAGTCTGCAGAAGAGAAAGAACTAGCAAAAGAAACAAATAATAACCACCAACTAGTCCTTTTACATCAACTGTATATCTAGAATCGTTTTTTCTGGAGGCCAGGTGAAAAATGGAGTGAGTGATCAAAGATGTTAAATGATGCTGGCAGGTTAAGTAAGATGAAGACTAGGAATTGAATGGATTTGGCAAACCTGTGTACACGGTCATCTTAATAACTGAATTATTGCTGACAAAAATTTAATTGGAGGAGTCTTAAAAAAATAGTAGAAGGAGGGAAACAGCAAGTGTTGACAATTGTCATGAGGCCTATTGCGCTGAAGGTGAGCTAGAAGGGTATGTGAAGTTCAGAGACAAGATCTTTGATTTTGTTTTTCAAGTGAGATGTATTATAAACATATAAAGTGTATGATAACATTCAAACAGGCATGTGTGTATTGCATACAGTCTATGCAGCTGCTGAGAATGAGGCAGCAGTGAAGGAAAAGTTGATAAAGGAGAGAGAGAAGACATTTCTCACAGGAGAGAAGTCTTAACGATGCAAAGGAGGAAAGACTCCATTCCATCTAGAAGTAAGAACAGTTCATCTTTAGTGAGATGAGAGAATTTAGAATACATGGGTAGAGATGCGGGTGAGTTTGAAGTTAGAAATAATTTTCCTATTGCTTCTGTTTTCTTAGCGATGCAGGAGTCCTCAGGCAAGAGAATAGGAGAAAAGGTGTTAGATGTTTGAGAAAGAAGATGTGCTGCTGTAAGGATATAGAAAAAATAACTCAGTTTATCCTACTATAGTCTTACAACTCAGAAGACTTCTGTGACCCCAGATATGAGGGCCTTTTTCTCCATCACCAACCAATTCTACAATGAATGTTCTCTATTTCAGTTCAGTTCTGTCAGTGTCTACCTGGAGATAGCATCAGATCCCACAGATTGAGTGCTCAGACTTTAAGCCGCCTCCCTTGAGATGCCATTCACAGCATAGGTTTTGGCCTATCCTTCCAACCAGTGGGCTGTAAATTGGGGTTGGAGTTCTGTGGGGAGTGGATTATGAGACAGACCGAGTTTGGCATGGCCCCAGCTGCAGAAGGGATCAAAGGCAAGGCTTTCCAAAATTATTTACATTCAGAGAAGTAAGAAGGCAGGTTTCTCTTGTCACAATGTCATGTCTCCTCCCAGAGAACTGTTGCTCCACCTTCTTGTTTACCGCTGGATACAAAAGACTTGCTGAAGGAGGTTTTTTGGAGGGAGAGGTTTTTTGAGGGGGATTTTGATTGGCTGCCGCTGACACTGCTGCGGGCTGTGTGTCTCTGCCAGAGCAGCTTTCTGCACCCAAGAACTTTATACATAGGCTTTAGAAAAGCTAAGCTAAAGAAAAGCTTAAAAAAAAAAGCTTCTGATTGTAATCTATAATTACTTCATTTCATTTGACCTGTATCTTTTCATGTTAGCTATTTTATGTTTGTTCTTTTGTGAGTTGTATGTCTTGTCCTTTGTTCACTTTTTTTTTTTTTTTTTTTTTACAGCACTAGGGTTTGAACTAGGGCTTCACACTTGATAGGCAGGTGCTCCATCACTTGAGCCACTTCACCAACCCCCCTTTGCTCATTTTTCTTTCGAGACATTTCTTATTAGTTTGTAAGAGCTCTTGATAAATTAATGATAGTAATCTTTATCTTACATGCTCTGATTTTTTGTTTGCCTTTCTATTTTTTTTTGGAATAATGTATAAAGATCAATTTTATGTTGTTAAATCTTTTGATTTCTGCTTTCATGTGTATATCTCAGAAGACTTTTCCTACCTCAAGTTATTACCTATATTTTCTTTTAATTTTACTTAAAACTTTATTATCTTTATGCCCCATATTATTTCCAAGTTTGATTCACAAGTGGGTATAGTTTGAATTTAAAAAGAGTTTAACTATTTACTATTTCTTTCACAGCAAAGATTTGTGGAGAGGATGGACAGGTGGATCCCAACTGTTTCATTTTGGCACAGGCCATAGTCTTTAGTGCAATGGAGCAAGAGTAAGTTAGTTTCATATTTTTTTACTTTGCATTCTTGGGAATTTGGATTTAGTGTTAGGACTGGACTTCACTCAACTAAAAACAATGTTTTATTTTTGAAGACTTAAGTAATGTGAATATTTAGAAAATCGTACAAGCATGCTCTAAGCGTCTCTTGGTTAAAAATCTCTTTGAAATATAAATTATGTGAACTCTATTAAAGATAAAACAATTTTCACTTTTAATTTATTATTTCCTAAGTTGACAGAACTTGTTTTTAGTTTTGAAGTCATTTGGAGGTGATTCAGACTATAGCATATGACTGTTAGAATTGGTTTATTTATTTAAATAATGCTGTCTTTAGGTAGATAATCCTGATTTGTTAGCTCATGCTTTCAGCTCAGTATATGTTATTATAGCTAAATTCACATCTGTTTGTTGAAACTGCCTCCAGAGTTTTTTTATATCAATTATTGCTGCACGTCCTTAAAAAAAAACCAATGTATGCATTCTTTAAACATTTATTAAATGCCCTATACAGGGCACAGGTAGATATAGTACTTGGCTGAAAGGAAGTTATAGCCCATTGAAAGAAATAGGGCATGCTCTTTGGTTACTGTAACATGAGGTAGCATGTGTTAAATATCAGAGGAGAGATACAAAGTCATTTAGAGGTGGAAAGAGATTACTTACAGCTAAAGAAATAGGGAACAAGAAGATGGAAGTGAGATGTCCTTGACCTAGTCCTTTAAGATTCAAAAAGGATAATTATGGAAAGAGTATGTTTTTCCCAGTTGAGCTCTTTCCTTGGTCATTCCCTCAAATTTTCCCTTTTATCCACATGCAGGCACTTTAGTGAGTTTCTGCGAAGTCATCATTTCTGTAAATACCAGATTGAAGTGCTGACCAGTGGAACTGTTTACCTGGCTGACATTCTCTTCTGTGAGTCAGCCCTCTTTTATTTCTCTGAGGTAAATTCTCCATTTCCTTTTACATTCTACTAGAGCATTCCAACCTTTTAACTGTAAGCACTGGGGCCCTGTCTATAGGAAATGACAGAAGAAACAAATCATTTCCAAAAATGTTTATTGTTTTAACTTGTATCTAATGATCTAATGGCAGGAGTACTTTTTTTTTTTTTTTTTTTTTTGTGGTCCCTGGTTTTAACTAACTGCTTCACACTTCCTAGGCAGGTGTTCTACCACTTGAGCCAAACCTCTAACCCAATGGCAGAAGTACTTTAATGGCATATTTATCGAATTAAAGAGAACATGAAAGTTCCGTGTAAATTAGTTCTTAGTGTTGAAAAACCTAATTATGCTACCGCTGATAAGAGAATGCATATTTTTAACTAATTGGAGCTCTTAAAATTCTAGTGCACAAATAATTGCAGATCAGACTTTACAAGAGAAAAGGAAGAGCAGTGAATTTTTTTCCTGTTCTCATTTTTATTTTACCTTACTGCTTGATAGGATTGCCCTGTGAAGCATTTGCAACAAATAATAAGTACATTAGCTTCTTTGAGGCATACAGTTTTCTATAATGGTATTTACTAGCCTCCAGCAAGTGAAATTCTCTTGCTGTAAAGCAAATGGCTACTAAGAGGATTCCCAACCTCATAAAGCAGTAACCAAGACACTTGGATTTGCCTCTTCACAAGAATACTCAGTTGACTTGGTTTTTTAGCATTTGTTCAGATTAATCTGTCCTCTCTTGTGGAACGATGGAAATGATCAGGTATAAACACTTTGATTTGGTTTGGTTAGCTCATTATATGTTCGCTGGTAGGAACTGCTAATCCCATTTAGTGTAATTTTTACTTCAGTTCACTAAACTTTGCATCCAGCTATTTGTAGTGGTTTTATTGCTAATTTTAGGGTTTTGTGATTTTTTTTTTCCTTCTAAAACCATATTTTAAAGCTGTCTTCCTCAAATGACTTACATTGCTGACTGATGTTCAGTGAAGAAGTGGATCTTTTTTGCTTCTTGCTTATGTCCTGTATTTTAATACTTGGAGCTTATAGATTACAGATGGTCAGAGAAACCTGTTTTCAGTCTATTTTCCTTTTTTGTATTTTTTTCCTTCCTAGTACATGGAAAAAGAAGACGCAGTGAATATCTTACAGTTCTGGTTGGCAGCAGATAACTTCCAGTCTCAGCTTGCTGCCAAAAAGGGACAGTATGATGGACAGGAGGCACAGAATGATGCCATGATTTTATATGACAAGTGAGTTTGGTTGGTAGATGCATTTAGTAGATATTTATTGAGCATTTGCTGTGGATCATGGAAATACAGATGAATAAACTCAGTCTCCTCTGTCGAGTTTACAGAGGACAGCACAAAAACTGATTTGCATATGGTAGATGTAAAGCTTTGTGGAGGTCTTAAAACAAGTTTCTGTTGGGAAAAGGAAGTGTTGATATGTGGCAAGCAGGATAGCGGCAGTGTTCAGGGAGGGTTTCACAGAAGAAATATTTAATTTGAGTCCTGAAGAGTAAATTGGATTTTTCCAGACAGAGAAAGTAGCAAAGAAAATTTAGGCAAAGGCATGGCACACAGCAAAGTCATTGAAACTTGAGAGAACGTGGCACATTAAAGAAACTTGAGTTTGGGGACATAGTATGTACAGCTCAGTAATAGAGCCTGAGCCTAGCATGCCCAAGGGCCTGGATTCCATCATTCCTAGCACAAGGAAAGAAAGAAAGAAACTTGAATTTGGATAAAAGGGATAAGGAATATAAGGAACATGAAACTAATTGGAACAGACTGCATATAGTCTGAAAATAGTCAAAGTCCTGCCACTAACTTGCCCTATGACTTTTAGAAAATCACTTCCTCTCTAGGCTTTAATTTTCTTATCTGTAAAATGAAGTGTGGCAGGGCGGGGTGGGGGGTTGGGGGGAGAGATCAGACTAGATCTCCAATCTGGCTATTCATCAGAATTATCTGGAATATTTTCTAAAAATAAAGATTCCGGGGTCACACTTCAAACCTATCCCTGAGCCGATTTTTCATTAATTCTCACTGAAAACAAGAGATTAGGAAAAACAGTGAATGGAATTGAAAACATCTGCTCAGGGGTATAAGACTGTGGCCAATTCCATAATCCTTTTCATTTAGTTTTCTCACTTTGTGAGGAAATTTGGTATTTGTATCCACAAGCAACTTGAGGATAAGAGAACTCCATGGGATGTTAGGGTTGGAAGAGGACCAAGAACATCTAGGCCAGTGGTTCTTGAACATCAGACTGCAGGTTCACACCAAGCTGTGTCTGCAAAAGAGTCACCCAGCAGCTTGTTAAAAATAGGTTTCTTCTCCTCCTCTCCAAGAGATTCTGATTCAGCTGGTTTGAAGTGTGACCCAGGAATCTTTATTTTTGGAAAATATTCTAGATAATTCTGATGGATAGCCAGATTGGGAGATCCAGTCTGATTTTTTCCCCCCATTTTGCAGATAAGAAAATTAAAGCCTAGAGAGGAAGTGATTTTCTAAAAGTCATAGGGCAAGTTAGTGGCAGAACTTTGACTGGAATACAATTCTTAGTATTCTGTCCAGTGCTTATTCTAGTGTAATACATTTGTGGAAGATATTGTAGAAACAATGTTAATGACTGTTGAAATAGCAAGAGTTTACATTTGGAAATTTTGTCTGCAGTACCTGAAAATTCTAATCACAAAGAATTATTTACTAACTTACTGGTTACAATAAGGAAGACTCACTTTTTGTTATGAAAATACTGATTAAAAAAGAGAGGGTTTCTTTATATTGGAATAGAACAGTGGCACTAGCTCCTCGCTGGAGCTCAGTAACCATATGGAGCAAGACCATTTTCCTACTGGATCTCATTTTCACCTTGGGAGCCGGTTTTAAATGAAGAGGACTGACATCCCAGTGGTGCTGTCATTTTGTCAAGTTTGATGTTCTAGATTTGACTTTACAACTCCCTGCTTGTTTATTGTTATATTCTATATGTGCATCATCAGCCCTTCTATGTTTCTGCCATAAACAGGAGATATAAACCTCTAGAGTGCTTAAGAGAGATCATTTTTTTGTATCCACTTAATAATCATGTTAACAAAGCATTAGCTATATTCCATAAAATTAGGAATCTTTGAGTTCTCTTTAACTGCTCCTTTTCCTTTCTGTGCCAAATCATCAGCAGGTCCTATGAGTTCTCCAAATACATCAAATCCATTCACTTTGCCTTCAGTGCCATTTGTTTTTAATTCCTACATGTTTATTGCTTGTTCTTCATAGTTAGGGTGATCCGTTCTCACTGTATCCTATGCACAATTCTTTTCTGCTGTCTTTTCAGGGGAAATACCATATCTTACTTTCTCATGAACCCATTTCTATCTGCTAAGTCCTGGACAGAGAATAGGTGCTCATTAAATGTGTGAGGTTGATTGATTTCTTTGCCTTTGTTGTAGCCTGACTCTCAAAGCTGTTAAACAGGGCTGGTGGAATGGCTCAAGTGGTAGAGTACCTGCCTAGCAATCTAAGGTCCTGAGTTCAAAACATAGTACTGCGAAAAACAAAACAAAAAGACAACACCAAAAAAGTACATCAGAGCTGTTAAACAATGGCAGAGTTGGCTTGGTAGGAACTAAGGATGGTTGGAAGGCATATAAGAAGGTAGCAAGTTGATCCAATTATCTTTGAGGATGTAGGTATAAACAAAAGTTATATATAGTAGGGTTGTCATCACCAGCAGTATGGTACACAGTCTGCAGCTGAATCATATAGCTCCATATAGGATTCTCTAGTGTAGGTGCCAAAAGTTGCTTATACTTGCTATGGAATTTTGTCTTACTTTGGATGTCTTTCTGCCATAGGTACTTCTCTCTCCAAGCCACACATCCTCTCGGATTTGATGATGTTGTACGATTAGAAATTGAATCCAATATCTGCAGGGAAGGTGGACCACTCCCTAACTGTTTCACAACTCCATTGCGTCAGGCCTGGACAACCATGGAGAAGGTAACCAAGATCTTCAAAGGATTAAATTACACGAAGTTTTACTGGTGGAACTCAGAAAGTATAACATGGGAAAAGCCATACTTAACATGGGAAAATTGAAGCAGTACAGCATAGTGATTAAGAGCAGAGACTTTGAGTCTGACTTGGTATGTATTAATCTTCACTTTTGCAGGCTTAGGGAACCCAAACAGTTACTGAAATTCTCTAATGCCATTTTCCTCATCTGTAAAGTAGGGTAATATCAAAGCTATTTTTAGGATTAAAACAAGGTAATGTATATAAAATGCTTATTAACTTAGTGCACAGTATATGGTAACTATTAAAAAATATAACTGCTATTATTGTTATTATGATAATTATTACTAGTTAAATAGCAATATGAGACAAATATTTACCAGTATCTGTCATCACGGTTGAAACACTAGTTTTATAAGTGTCATGATTGTTAACAAAGAGTCACGAATAGCTTATTAAAAAGAAAGTGTTAAACTTGTGAATTAGTTATTTTTCTAATGAACTAGATTTTCCTAGGAATTTCACATAGCCTAGGGTAAGTCTGTTATGTTGCTGATACATGTCAGGTGAATCCAGGTGAAAAAAGGTTAAGTAAGCACTCTTACATAATACATCTGCAAAACAGAATATAAAAGAATAATATGTAAAAGTCAGATCATTGAAAAGCTGAAAGTAATGTAATAGAAAATAATTACCAAGAGATAATAATTTTTTCATGATTAAAATTAAAGATTTTCTGATTTTAGAGGAAAAGTCTAGATTGGTAGCATACAAAGATTATAAACTTACAGCTGGCTGAGGGGTTCAAGTGGTAGAGTGCCTCCCTTGCAAACATGAAGCCCTGAGTTCTAACCCCAATACCACAAAAAAAAAAATCCTCAAGAATGTAAACTTTCTACGTGATAAAATATTTAGAAAAATGCAACTGGGCATGGGTATATATTCCTATAATCTCAGCTACTTAGGAGCCAAGGGAAAGGATTGCAAGTTTGAGGCCAGCCTGATCAACTTAAGGAGAACATGTCTCAAAATAAAAATAAAGGGCTGGGGATGTCACTTAGTGATAGAGCACTTGCCTAGAATGTATGAGGTCCTACGTTCCATTCCCAGTACCACAGGAGGAAAAAAAGAGCAGAAATAGTTCTTATTAAACATTTGTAGATAAAGAACTTGCACTAATTTTAGGAACACTAGCAGAATCCTTTTAGATAAGTGGGGAAAGGGCATTAATGGTTCATTCAATAAATACATTGAGTATTTCTATACTAGTTATTGATGTTACATTGATAAACAAAAAAAAACTTGGTTTCTAACCCTCTGGCGCTAAGTCTGCAACAAAGACACATACCAAATACAGATATAAATATTTCCAGTTGTGCTAGGTGCTGTGAAGGAAGTTTGTAATAGAAAATGCAAATAGTAAACATGGAAACTTCACATCATTAATAATTCCTGAGTGCAAATAAAAACATTTATGCAATTAGGCATTTATGTAACAGTGATTGGTGGGGGAGTCTCATAACCCAGCATTGGAAAGTTTATGTATAGAAACAGATATTTTGATACTGCTAGTGACAGAAATTGATAATGTCCTTTTCAGAGTACATTGGGCATATATTCCAAGGTTAAAACTTAACTCAGCAGTCATATACTGGGTAATTTATCTTAGGGAAATTAATTCAGAAGCAAAAATCAGCATATCCCCAAAGACTTTTTTTAAAATGAAAGTAATAGTAAAGCTTATTAGGAAAAGAATACATTTTCAGTAGACTGAAAGAGGTCATCTCTAAAGTGAGAAGGAGAACCACTCCCAAACAAACCAAAAAAATCTAGTTGGAAACTGTTTTCTGCTCACTAAGAAGTATTAGTATCAAGCTGGGCACCAGTGGCTTGTGCCTATAATCCTATCTGCATTGGAGGCTGAGATCAGGAGGATTGTGGTTTGAAGTCAACCCAGGCAAATAGTTCAAAAGACCTCATCTCCCAAAATAAACAGACCAAAATGGACTTAGAGGTATGGCTCAAGTGGTAGAGTACCTGCTTGGAAAGCCTAACACCCTCAGTTCAAACCCCAGTCCCACCAAAAAAAAAAAAAAAAATATATATATATATATATATATATATATATATATATATACACATAATATATACATACATATATATATATACATATATGTATGTATATATTATATACATATATATATACATATATATATATACATATATGTATGTATATATTATATACATATATATATATATACATATATATATATACATTTATGTATGTATATATTAGTATTGAGTATTCATGACAAGGTTTTGGGGTAGAAAAACCAACAACATTGTATGCATTGTAATTTTAGAGTGTAAAGGGATAATACTAAGAATGTAATAAGAAAAATGAACAAATACTCTGTTACAAGAAGTATAAACATTTGTATTAACTGGTAGAGTTATAGGTAAAGTTTATTTAAAATAAAGTATCAGGTGCATTTGATTTTCAACTTTGATGTTTTTCTTCTTTTTCAGGTCTTTTTGCCTGGCTTTTTGTCCAGTAATCTTTATTATAAGTATTTGAATGACCTCATCCATTCAGTTCGAGGAGATGAATTTCTCGGAGGGAATGTTTCACTGGCTGCTCATGGCTCTGTTGGCCTTCCGGAAGAGTCTCACTCAGGAGGTTCTGACAGCTCCACCTCTCAGGTATTGCCTGATTTGAATCTACCATTAGGAAGAAAGACATACAAATGGTTTCCTTCAAATACCAGCAATAGACTCCATCTATGACTTTTAAGAGACAGATATAAAAAAGAAATAAAATTAGCCTATTTTTTATAAATTCTAATCAAAGTATGTGTGTTGATTAAATTTACATTGTAAACCTATATTGTAAAATATACTTTTCCATTCAGGTCATTAATCTGGTTGACACCATCTGGCTTTTCTTAATAATCAAATACTTGAAGTGAAAAAATATAGCATCTGAAGAGTTCTTTGTGTACTTAGTTGGTTTCTTGATATTGTATGCCACTCCAAGACCTTTTACGTTCATTTTGAACTAAAGTGGGGAGTTTTGTTGAGTGTGGTCATACATCACACCTTACTTGATCCTCCCCAAAATCAAATAAAGTTAAGTATTCCCAAGACAAGAAATCAAAAGGAGACGTTAAAAAGTTAACCGATTTTATTGAAATCACACAATAACTGGCAGATCCAGAAATGTTCTGTCTATTGTTCTTCACCAGAGTTTAATAATATAGGTTAATAATTTTCATATCACTATTACTACATTTTTTGATACTGAGTCTTAAATAAGTTTCTTATTTTATAAAATAGTACAATTTTATTACCATCAATAAGACTCTTTCCAAGAACCTTTTTTCCCTTATAAATTTCATTTATAAAATGATAAGTAAAAGGGGTATGGGAGGGGAGGGAGGGGGTGAGGGTCGGGGGGAGAAATGACCCAAACAATGTATGCACATATGAATAAATGCATAAAAGAAAATGATAAGAAAACATAATGCTAATCTATGCTACCATGTCAGGACAGTGGCTACTATCATGTTACAAATAAAATCGTACTATATATTCTTTGTCTTTTTTTACCTAACTTTATGTGATAATTCACATTTACATTCTATAATTCAGTGATTTTTAGTATATTCAGAGTTGTATTAACCATTTCTGCAGTCAATTTGAGAACAGCTTTTAATACTGAGAAGAAACCTCATTTACTTTAAATGTCTAACTTCTCTAGCTCTAGATAGGAGCTGCTTTTTGTCTCTGTAGAGAGCATAGATTTGCCTATTCTGGTCATTTAATACAAATGGAGCCATAAAATCTGTGGTCTTTTGCAACCGACTTTTTTCATTTAGCATCATATTTTCAAAATTTGTCCATGTTTAAAAGCATACATCAGAACCTTGTTCTTTATGACTAAATAATATCTATTCTAAAGATGTACCATATTTTATATTATCAGTTGAATTGTTCCACCCTTTCTGCTTCTGTGAATAATGCTGCCATGGACATTTGTAACACAAATTTTTGTGTGGATATATGTTTTCATTTGTGGCATTGTATCTATGAGTACTTTTTAAGGAATTGCCAGAGTGCTTTCCAAAGTACACTGCTTAGCCATCCCACCAGCTGTGTATGAGGTTTCTACTTTCTGTGGTGAAAGTTCTCAACAGAACTTACTATCTATCATTTTGATTATAGCCATCTCAGTGGATGTAAAGTTCTGTCTTACTATGGTTTTTATTTGCATCTCACTGATGACTAATGATGTTGACCATCTTTTCATGTATTTATTGGCCTATCTTCTATCTTTGGAGAAAGTTTATTCATACTCTTTGTAATCACAAAAGAGTATTGGATTTTACTATTTGTTCTTTATCAATTGAGATGACCATGTAGGTTTTGGAGTTTCATTCCATTAATATGATATAGTATATTAATTGATTTTCAGATGTTAAACCAGCCTTGCATTCCTAGAGTAAATCCCACTTGGTCATATGGCTGGCTTCAGTTTTATTGTGGATTTTCTATCTATATTCATGAGATATTACTTGCACTCCATAGAGTAATTGGTCTTAGTTTTCTTGTGATGCCTGACTTTGGAATCTGAGTAGCAGTGGTCTCCTAGAATTAATTTGGATGTAGTCCTTTATTCTAGTGTTGTTTTCTTTTTTAATTCTATGTCTAGAGATTGTTTCTTTTCTGCATATAAAGAAACACGATTTCTTCCCACTATGGAGAGTTCTCTAAGTGGCTATTCACTGTGTTTATTTAATTTGTAATGTCTGTGGATATTAAACTTCTTCCCTTTCGCTAGTCTAAACAACCTTACAGAGAACAAGCATATATAAGTCATCTCACATAAGTGTGAATCTGTCTATAATTGTATTTCTAGGAGCAGAATTTCTGGGTCAACCCATAATAAGTATTTCATAAAGATACCAATCCTGACTGGCTTTTTGTGTGTGTGGAGGAGTAGGAGATAAAATGCTGGAGGGCAATTTCCTGTATTTACCTAACTAGCCACTATAAAAAATGTTTTTTAGCTTCTTTCTGTCACATGGCCTCACTGAGAATAAAAAACATTCATGGTTGTTTACCCTGTAAAAGTTGGACTTTATATTTGTTAGCCAAGGTATAAATGCCTGGATGATGAGAGTTTTGTACACTGGGGACATAATGCCTATAAGGACAGCATATTTGTTTGAATATAAGTCGTTAAGGAAATAGGTTTGTACCAAGGCAAAACCCCACTGAACAGTGAACAGACACTGAAACAATGAAGGACAGGAGTGTAAAGCAGATCATGTTCAGGAAGGGCACTAGGGAGAAGAAGAGGGTAAAGGAGGGTGAATATGGTTGGTATATTTTCTACACATATATAAATATGTATGAACATTGAAGCCTGTGAAAGCCATTTTAAGAAGGGGGAGGGAGGAGAGGGAGAACAATGAGATGAACCAAACTGGGGTATATTGTAAGCATGTATGGAAATGTCACAATAAAACCCTCGTACAACTATTATTTACTAATAAAACATTTTCTTTAAAAAGAAAAACTGATAGACAAAAATAAAAAGAATATGTGATTTTTCAGTGGGAAGGTAAATGTCTTGTAAAAGTCTTTGTTTTTTGTGGGGTTTTTTGGTGGTGGTACTGGAGCTTGAACTTGGGGCTTCATGCTTGCTGTGCAGATGTGCACGAGAGAGAGAGAGAGAGAATAGGTTTGGCACATTTTAATCTTGTGCTTCCTTCTGTAGTTATAATTTGAGGATACATTTCAGAATCATTGCCATTAATCTTCTTAAAAATGAGGGAGTTCAGTAAAAATTATACACTTGAAACACTGAAGAGTTTCATATTCCAAACTCACAACTGATTTGTTTCCTGAATAACTTACTACTAATTTTACAATTTCTGTTATAGTCCAGTGTGAAAAAAGCCAGTATTAAAATTCTGAAAAATTTTGATGAAGCGATAATTGTGGATGCTGCAAGTCTGGATCCAGAGTCTTTATATCAACGGACATATGCAGGGTAAGCTTAGCTTATGTCTCAACTGTTTACAAGTATAAAGAACTTAGCGTCTTTTTAAATTTTTTAATTAAATTTTAAATAGTTTTGAGTCTGTTGGTATATGCCCAGCAATTTCATGTACATTGTAATGTGGTGTTTAAAGTAGGCTCTGGAGCCAGGTGATGGTGGTTCACAACTGTAATCCTAGCTACTTGAGAGACTGAAACTGGGAGGATTGAAGTTCAAGGCCAGCCCAGGCAAATAGTTGGAGAGATTTCATCTCCAAAATAACCAGAGCAAAATGGGCTAGAGGTGTAGCTCAAGTGATAGAGCACCTGCTTTGTAAGGTTAAGCCCTGAGTTCAAACTCCATTGTCTACCAAAAAAAAAAAAAGTGAGTGACTTCCTGAGTTCTCATCTTGGCCCTGCTAATTCTGGGCAAGCTGCTTAACCTCTTGTCTCATTTTCACCTATAAAATGAAAAAAATGTTACTATTTCATTGGGTTATTGAGAGAAATAAATTAGATAACATTTTTAAAAACATTTAAAATGTTGCCTAATACCTACTAAGTATTCCATATACGGTAAGCCTGCTTTGTTCATGAATTATAAACGGTTTTGACCACAGTCAAAAAATAATAAATAAACAAATGAAATTTCAAAAACAAAAGTTTTCAATTCCCACACACAAATTAAGCAGATCAGTTGATTTGGAGAAGTTCTGTCAATCCCACATTATCGTCAACTACATTTAAATTGTGTGATCCGCTGAGTGTTTCCATGCCCTTAATTTTGTAAAAATATACCGCCCAAACAGCAAGGTAAAAATTACGGTAATCTTCCCAAGCCAAAAAGAGCATATAATACACTTAATTTTAAGTGATAAAGTGAAAATTTCAGATTTGTTGAAAGGTAGTATGTCTTTAGTAAAAGTTGGGTTGCATTAAGGGAAAAATGAATCAAGCACTCATGGTATTTGAGATAAAGAGTATGAAATAAGATCTAGTTTTGGTGAGCAGTATTAATGTGTATAACAGTAGTTTTTGTGGTAGTGTAGCCTTCTCAGTGCAGTTTCAAGTTAAGGATGCTCAGATCTACTGTGTGTATGTTAAAGGTAAATGTGAGTAATTTTAGAGTACTGAACTCTTCCCCCTAAGCATTCATGGGTTTTTTCTCAACAGCGGTCTCCTTGGAACCATATAACACAAATACCAAAGGCTTCCTGTACAACTTTACCATTTGTATTCTATCATCATATACAGATTACTGAGTGTCCTATTTATAGAGTATGTTCCAGTCTTATCTGTCTCACACATTTCATGTGGTTCATATGTTAGCTTTTTCAAAGTCTTGATCTTAAAAGATATTAAGGTAAAAAGATGCCAACCTCGTTTATTGTGGGCTATATAACTAATACTTGGAAAATGGGATAAAATTAGTCCTTTGTATTTAAGAATTAACTTCGGTGTTTATCTTAGCCTGGAGCAGAAAGACAGTGATACATAGATATATCACTTAATGAACTTTACAACAGTCAAGCCATAAAATCACTTCCTCTTCCCTAAAGATGGTTTGATAAATCTGTAAACTGTGTAGACTTGATACCCTGCCCCATTTTCTACCCATCTCAGCACCATGAAAGAGGGATTTCAACATGTCTAATTGCTTTTACTGAGAAGTGTGCAAGGAACTTTGGAAAAGATAAAAGGTCATTTAATCACATTTTCTTTGGTCAGTAAGCCAAATGAGTTAATTCCTCATGACATTTATTCTTAAAGAGTGGTTCATTTACTTGAAATTTTGAATGGAATTGCATTAAATTAGTGGGGGGTTTTCTGTTGGGTTTTTTTTTTTTTTTTTTTTTTTTTGGTGGAACTAAGGTTTGAACTCAGGGCTTCACTCTTGCAAAACATGTGCTATACCATTTGAGCCACACCTCCAGCCCATTTTGCTATGGTTGTTTTGGAGATGAGCTAGCCTTGAACCAAGATCATCCTGATCTCAGTGTCCCAAGTAGCTAGGATTACATGTATGAGCACTGGTGCCCATCTGGAATTACTTTGCTTTCTTGTGAGGAAGGTTCTATTTCAAATAGTCCTACCTTGAATGACATGGAATAACTGTCTAGATTTAGATGGGATACTTTAAAATTGATTTTGATTGTTAGAAGTTATATTCTTCTTTTCATCCTTACTTAGGAAAATGACATTTGGAAGAGTCAGTGACTTGGGGCAGTTCATCCGAGAATCTGAGCCTGAACCTGATGTAAAGAAATCAAAAGGTTGGAGTATTTTTATACTTCATATCTATAAGCTTTTTCTCACAGTAGTCACTAACTGTAAAAGAAGTATATAAGGTATAAGCTGGTTATAACTGCCACATCTTTGACTTTGTATTTATAGTTTTCAAGTAAGTGTAAGTGTGATTACTTCATGTAATTGCACCTTTATAAAATCTCTTTCTTTGAATGAGAAGTTATTGAACCTACTTTACCACTACAGAAGGCATTGCAGTATAAAAAAACATTGTTTACCTTTTTACTTAATGGATTTAGGGTCATAACATAAGACCTCTTATGTTATTAAATTTCCTCAAAATTACTGAAAGTTTATTTTTTGGTGGACTGGAGTTTGAACTCAGAGCTTTACGCTTGCAAAAGCAGGTACTCCACCACTTGAGCCACACTACCAGTCCATTTTGCTCTGATTATTTCAGAGATAAGGGTCTCTATTAACCTGGGCTGGCCTCGAACCTTATTCCTCCCAATTTCAGCCTCCCAAGTAGCTAGATTGCAGGTGTGAGCGACTGGTGTTCAGCTGTTGAAAATTATGAAGTGTATGTTGAAAATGTTAGTGAATTGAAATGCGTATCCTTTTTTTTTTTTTTTTTTGTGGCATTGGGGTTTGAACTTAGGGCTTCGTGCTTACTGGGCCAGTGCTCTTACCTCCAACTCTCGAAGCTTTTTTAACAAGTACCTTCTTCATGACTGATTTTAGCTTCCAGTTTGTTTACACAGAGAGATTGTGGGAACAGATTGTGGATGATCTTTTCAGTGTTGTTGAAGTGATAGTACTGTCTTGAGTAAATGATGCTAACTTTTGTAAAAGAAAGTAAGTGTGCTTAGGGCTGGTGGAGTGGTTCAAGTGGTAGAGTACCTGCCTAGCAAGCCTGAGGCCCTGAGTTCAAACCCCAGTACCACCAAAAAATAGATAAATAAATACCAAGAAAGATTGTCATTCTTCCTGTTGAATTTAATAGTGCTGCATCCCTGTTACGCTGATCTTATTTTTTAATGAGTGTTAGAAGATGAGAGACCATGGCAATGGCAAGGCCTGGAAAGGTTGGAACAGGGAAGCAGTGTGATGTGACTTATGTGTTAACCAGATTTCTCTGAGAGCCCCTTGGAAATAGACTTGTAGGAATTTAAGAGGAGCAGAACATTCTTGTTGGAGTGTTAGTAAGGGATAATAGTGGTTGTGTGTTAGGCTGGTAGAAGAACAGTCAGATTTGGTTTTGGGTTATATTTGAAGGTGGAGGCAACAGGATTATTTGCCTGCTGGCAAGTCTATGTTACTTGCATTATTAATTTAATCTAGATTTGTCTATATAAAGTAGTAAATGGCAGTTTCTGCAGTTTAGTTTAATGCATCCATATGTACTGATACTTCCTTCAGTTGTCCAGATGTCTCTTTAGATGAAGTATTTTTTTGGTGGTGAAGGAGCATAAAGGTAGAATTTATTCACTCAGAAGTCATTTAAGTGATTCCCATGGACCAGGTGCTGTACTAGAATGAGAGCTATAAATAAGAGGAGGCAGAGATCAGGAGGATTGTGGTTCAAAGCCAGTCAAGGCAAATAGCTGAGAGACCCTATCTCAAAAAAAAAAAAAAAAAATCACAAAAAAGGACTGGTGGAGTGGCCCTGAGTTCAAACCCCAGTACTGCAAAAAAAAAAGAAAAAAAGAGGGTACTACCTGAGTCAGTTTTATTCTAGGTTGGTTCTTTATTAGTTAGGACCCTTACCTGTTAAACATGTCAGACTAATGACACTGCAGAATGCTCAACCTTCTGGATGTTCCTAATTTTGTTATTTAATTTATTCTCTCTTCTCAGCATTTCTTGTAAACTGGAAATCATATGGAAAGTCTTGATGATTCAAGTTACACATTTTTGGTAGGAACATGTCATAGGTTCTGTTGAAAGTAGTGTTTTTAAATGGCTCTCCATAATATAATATTGGAGGTATACATTAAAATAACACCTGAAAAGATATGAAAAAAATAAATTACAACAGGATTTAACTTTAGAGATGAGAAAGGGAAAAGGTACCTTTTACTTTTCATTATACCTTTTCCTCTAATTTTTTATTTTTCTTACCCTGTATATACTTTGCTACTTCATCATCTACCCCACCCCTTCCCCCATAGCATCCTATTGCACTTGAAATAAAATCTATCCTCTTTACTGTAACCAATCAATGTCCTCTTCTGCCCTGTATAACTTTACTTTGAATCTCTCTTCCTTTCATAGGCTGAGGTCTAGTTGGACTATCTTTTACAGTTCTGAGGTTTCTTCCTTTGCAGCACCTCTATAGTTGCTGCTGCTTCTGTCATGGCTTTCACACAGTGACTTGACTCTTTTTTCCCATCTCATATTGTCTTTCCAAAGAGACTTTTCCAGCCCACATGATCTAAAATCATCTGGCCACCAGCATATCATTTTCTCATTTGCTGTCTGTAATTGTCTTAACTTATTTGCATTCTTGTTTATGGTCTTATTTTCTTTTGTGACTAAATATTACCTCTGTGAGAGCAGGGGTTTT
This sequence comes from Castor canadensis, assembly GCF_047511655.1. NCBI lineage: Eukaryota > Metazoa > Chordata > Mammalia > Rodentia > Castoridae > Castor > Castor canadensis. The sequence goes on along the minus strand of NC_133396.1, from coordinate 51,715,424 downwards.
GTCTACCTTATTTGGCACTGCATTCCCAGATTCTAAAATTATGCCTGGCACATGGTAGGTACTCATTAAATATTTGCTGATTGAATTAATCTTTAAGAATTTCCTTGAAGATTATCTGAGTGTTAAAATTATGGGCAATATTTATTTTATTTGAGGAAAAAAACTCATTTTTAAACTTGGTTGAAATGGTAGAGATGAAGCTGTGCTCTTGTTTGAAGAGTCCTTCATGCCATATTAAGGAGCTTGGACTCCCATCTTACAGGCATCAGGGATTTATAAACAGATTACTGACCAGATGCATTTCTCTGGCAGCAGAATGAGAATGAACTGGAGTTGGGGAGAGACTGGGTGTCAGGGAGACCATCATGCTGTAGGATTATTGGTAATGAGAAGAAGATTTGAAGTTAGGTAGTAGTAGCAGGAATTAAAAGGAAAGTCATATTTAAGGAGAGTTCCTAGGTTGGATTCAACAGATTGAATTCCAAGGCATAATTTTGTGATAGATTTCATACGTAAATGAGTAAATGAGGAAGATAGATTTGAGGGGAGGGTTTTTTTTGTTTGGTTGGTTTTTGGTTTTTTGTGATATTAGGGATAAACACAGGGTACTCCTGCATTCTAGACAAGGGCTCTACCACTGATCTGCAACCCTTACCTTAGTTTTAAGCAAAAAAATTTTCTTAACTTGGGTTCTCTGCATGAAAAATTATGATATTATCTGAGAGAAGACACACACAAAAAAAAGTTAGATGGGAAGCAAATGAGGTCACTTTAAAGCCTGTTAAATTTGAGATGTCTTTGGATAATTTAGAAGTATGAATTTGATACCCAAGAAGGAGTTTCTGAGTTATTTGCATATTAAAGGAAGTTAAAGCTACAGTGGGGGAAGGAGGGATGAAATGCCTCAAAGAGGATGTGTTGAAGAAGAAGACTGCAATGTCACCTGGAGAAGCACCATGTTATAGGAGGAGGGGCTACACAGAGGAAGATTCAAAGGTATAGATACTAGAAGGAAAATGTGAGCAAGTCGGAGACTGTCAGAAGTGTGACTGATGAAAAAGAAGTGTGGTAATTGAATAGTCAGGTGAGATTTTATGCAGAGCACTTAACATTGTGGCCCTATTGGCTCTGCTTGACAGTAAAATTTGACCAGACCAGTATCCAAACCCTAAGTAATAATAAAAATTATTGAAAGAAAAAGGACCCAGTTTTTGTACTTTTCAAGAATGTTCTGTCTAGGCCTTAGGGCTAGAGTCAGTTGGTGAATTTATCAGGACCTTGCCTTAAGAAATAATCTACCCGGGCTGGCAGAATGGCTCAAGTGGTAGAGTGCCTGCCTAGCAAGCGTGAGGCACTAAGTTCAAACCCCAGTACAGCCAAAAAAGAAAAAAGAAATAATCCGCCAACAATAATTCGCTTGATTTAGGCAATGCTAGGAAGTGAATTATTAAATAAATGGATAAGCTGTGTATTTCATTCATGGAAACAGAGGTTAGCCCACTTCCCTGGTAGTCCCTTAGCATCTGAGGGCAGATACAAGTCTGGGAGTCCTAGGAAGTTAAGGTGTACTGTGTCTTGGATAGAGCATGGCTGTCTAAAACACTGCTCTCCCCCAGCTAATTTATGCAGACCAGGCATCTAGCTTGTAGCAGGATAATCTGTACTAGAATCCCTTTTGTACAGGAGCTTATCTGGATGGTTTGAAAATACAAGTGAACTGGTGTTTTCTGATGTGTTGTTAAGATTCTTACTGAAGACTAATATCTTTAGTTTTGTTTTTAATGTTTGCTACAAATGTAACATTAGATGAAAGTTTCTTTTGTCAGGTGAGGAAAATAGAAGAAAATTCCATAACTCTGAAATAGCTTTCAAAAGCATTTCAAACAATGATGTTGGCCAGGTACCAATGTCTCGTGCCTGTAATCCTAGCTATTTGAGAGGCTGAGACAGGGAGGATCAAGGTTCGAGGCCAGCCTGGGCAAACAGTTCATGAGACCCCCATTTCCAAAATAACCAGAGCAAAAATGGACTGGTGGTGTGACTGAAGCAGTAGCGTGTCTGTTTTGCAAGCATGAAGCCCTGAGTTCAAACCCCAGTCCTATCAAAAACAAAAAAAAACCCATAATGTTTGCAAGTTGAGTACTCTGTTATAGAATGAATATAACCAGTTTTTATTACTAGTAACGTATTCCTTAGTGTTTTAGGTGAGATCATACTAGAAAAAATACCCATATCTATCAGTAACAACTTTTAAGTAGGAGGAACATTTTAAATGTAAAATTATGCGTGAAATCCACATTCAATTTTATCTTTGTTTACTAGGATCCATGTTCTCACAAGCTATGAAGAAATGGGTACAAGGAAATACTGATGAGGTAAATTCTACTTTTAGTATAAAAGTACACTTACTACTCTTCTCTACGTAAGGTTTCAAGTTTTCTCTTTCTTTAATTTCTGTGTTTAAGCAGCATGACCCATCGTGCTTCCTAGGTTGTAACAAGAAAGGGTGGCCCTTCTTAGCAACTATCAATTGCCTGTAGATGACAGTACAGGTATCTTCTGTCCAGAGGCTGTGGCTACTGAGGACTATCCATCAACCAGGCATCAGTCGTCAGTGCAGAAACAAAAGCTGAAATGTTTCCTTTTCTTCTGTCAGTTTATTTTACTTATAGAAGAAGTTTGCTTTTTGAATGGTTAAATTCATTGAGAGGTAGGAGTAGAAAAAGATAAGATATAGTTTGACATCTAACATGAAATTAGTCATGATGTTAGCTACCTAGTTAGCTGACTCTGCAAGGCAGTGGATGACATGTTAATATACCATAGCTGCAGGGCATTTGGATTCTTTCATACATAAGTGTGTCTTATCCAAATGATAAGCATATAGAGTTATGTTTGGAGCACTGATTATAAGCTTCTGATTCTTCTAATGAGTAACCATTATCAACAACTTGAATTGTTTCTTTTAGGCTCAAGAAGAGCTAGCTTGGAAGATTGCTAAAATGATAGTCAGTGATGTTATGCAGCAGGCACACTATGATCAACCATTAGAGAAATCTACAAAGGTAAGGATGACTTGTGTTCTAACCTAGCCTGCATTAAACTGAAAAGAATTGCATTTCAGGTATTTAAAAATAAAAAAGGACGTAGGGTGCTTCTTCATCTGCCTTTGAAATACTAACTGCTGTAGTAATTGCCTTCTCATCATAAAACAACTACAAGATGAAAAACTAAATTAAATATCTGTTTCCAGACACTGAACAATGGGCAATATAGGGCTGTAATTCTTGAAAGAAGAGTAACATTGAAGTGATTTAATTCGCTGCTTAAAAGCAGTTTGTAAAGTTTAGAGAGGGGAATCCAAACAGAAACCAGGAGATTTGCTGAAACTAGTAATCACAAAACAAAGTTTGGAGAGCCTAATATAGCTAGAGTAGTAAAACAGGGTACCAGAAAAGCGGGAACTACTCAGAAGGAGTTGCAGAGATATTGGGGAGGTCTCAAATTGTTGACCAAGGACTAGTGTTTATATATTCTGCATATATGTGGGATAAAAATGCACAGGGAAAGAATCCCCAAAGTTAATACCCCGAGTGATACCTGGAATATGGAGCTAAGGGTAATTCATATTCCTTTTGACTAGTGTAATACACAAAGCATTGGGTAGATTATGTCTTAATACTAGAGCTAAATTAGCCCTAGAGTAAAACACCTCAACCAAGTTTAAAAGCAAGTTTTTGAGGACTGGTGATGTGGTTCAAGTGCTAGAGTACTTGCCTACCAAGTACAAGGCCCTGAGTTCAATCCCTAGTACTATTTAAAAAAAAAAAAGTTACTGCTCTGTAAGTAACAACTGCACACCAAAACAAAGTCCAACCCTAAAATCAGCTAATTTAAATAGTAGAAATTCATTAAAGATTGTCAGAATAAACATGAATACAGTGAGAGAAACAGAAGATAGTTAAAAAGGCCAAACTCAGATTTCTTGAAATAAAAAATACATAAGATCAGAAACGAAAAATATACTGCATGAGATGAATTGCCACTTAGAATCCACAGAAAAAATGATCAGTGAAAAGTAGTGGAAGCTATCCAAAATGAACTCAAACAGAAAAAGACTAGAAACAGAGATAAGAAAAAAATCAGATCACTAGTAAACTATGTTAGAAGATAAGACCATCTAACATACACACACAATTTAAACTTTAAAGAAGGTGAAGTATAGAAAAGAATACATGAAGAAATAATGATCAAAGAATCCCAAATTTGATGAAAACTATAAACCCATAGAATCCAAAAGGCTTATCAAAACCCAAGCAAAATAAACATGAAAATTGAACAACAAAAAAAAAAACGAAGAAGAAGCAGGGTGCCAGTGGCTCATGCCTGTAATCCTAGCTACTTAGGAGGCTAAGATCAGAAGGATCTCAGTTCCAGGCCACCCTGGACAAATAGTTTAAGAGAGCCCATCTCCAAAATAACAGAGCAAAATGGACTGGAGGTGTGACAAAGGGTAGAGTGCCTGGTTTGCAAGCACAAAGCTTTGAGTTCAAATCCCACTCCCATCAAAAAGAAGAAACAGAGTAAGGCACATAATCAATTGCTGGAAACCAATAATAGAGAAAAATCTCTAAAATAGCTTATTTTTATATTATGTATAAAAATAAGAAAGATAGTCTTCTTGTCAAAATCTAAACAAGCCAGAACAGCTGAGCCAACATTTTTAATTTTTTAATTTTTGTTTATTTTTTGATGAGACTGGGGTTTAATCTCAGGGCTTTGTGCTTGCTCTGGTTACTTTGGAGATGGGGTCTTGAAAACTATTCACCCTGCATGGCCTCAAATTGCAGTCTTCCCAGTCTCAGCCTCCCACGCAACTAGAATTACAGGCATGAGTCCCCCACACCTAATTTGAGCCAACATTTTTAGGGTACCCAAAAGGAAAAACTCAAGAATGAAGACTTCTTTTTAAAATTAAGTTAAAATAAAAGCCTTTATCGTTCAAACTCTGAGAGAATCCTACAACTAAAAAAATATCTTAAGAAAGTTCTTTAGAAAGGAGGAAATGATGCCAGATAGAAATTTCATCTAGAGCTGGCAGAGCACCTGCCTAGTAATCCTGAGGCACCCCAGTGTCACCAAAAAAGGAAATTTCATCAGTACAAAAGAAGTGGCAAATAAATGGGTAAATGTAAATTATTATTTTCTCATTTTCAGATGTATTGAAGATATAGCTAAAGAAAAATAGTATGTCATGGGACTTCGAATATACATAGAAGTAAACTATATGACTAGTACTAAGGACAGGAAGGGAGAAATGGAAGTGAACTGTTTTGATTCTTACTCTAAATAATCTTTCTTTTTTCTTTTCTTTTTTGAAAGTGCTGGGGTTTGGACTCAGGGCCTCACACTTGCTAAACAGGTGCTCTACCACTTGAGCCACTTCACCAGCTTGATTCTTACTCTAAATGTGAAGTGATATGATGTTACTTGATATAATGTGATAAATTAAAGGTGTAGATTCCAAACCTTAAGAGCAAACACTACAAAGAGAGATACAATTATTAGGCCAATAGTGAAAGATTAAAAACCAAACATACATATATGCAAAACATGGAACTGTTAGAGGAGACTAAGGGAGGAGGAAAAGAATGATAGCAAGTCAGTACTGGAATACTTCACGTCTGTGGGTGAAACACACTGGAAACTAGAACAATACAGGGTAAGAGGAAAAGGTTAGGGAAGAAGAGTGTGGGGGGCGGTTAGATTGATTAAGTAAAATATATTTACAGGTAAAATGCCAAGGCAGACCCCCACTGAACAGTGAATAGACACTAAAACAATGAAGGACAGGATGGTAAAATAGGTCATGTTAAGGAGAAGGTAATAGCAGGAGGAGGAGGGTAAGTGAAGAGAGTAGGGAAGGGTGACTGTGGTTGATGTACTTTCTACATATGTATGAATATGGAACATTGAAATCTGTCGAAGTCACTTTAAGAAGGGGAGTAGGGAAAGAGAGAAAGTAATGGAGGGGATAAACCAAACCAGGATACGATATATGTGTATATGCAAATACCACAATGAAACCCCTATATAATTATCATATACTAATAAAAATGTTTTTTAAAAAAGAGATTAAATAAACTAAACTCTATAAAATGCTGAATCAGGGAATAAGCTTGGGAAGACTCCTGTAATCTTAGCTCCTTAGGAGGTAGAGAACAGGAGTATCATGATTTGAGGCCAGCCCAGGCAACAAGCTGGGTATGGTGGTGCATACTATAATCCCACTCACCCAGGAGGCCGTAAGTAAGAAGATAGTGGTCTGGGATTGAAGTAGAAAGAACCAGTGAGATGAATAGCAAGATGATAAATTTAAGCCAGATCATATTAATAATTGCTTTAAATATGAATGGTCTGTTAAAAAGCAGATTGTCAGATTGAATAATAAAGTAAGACAGTATTAAAGGAAAAGGATGAAAACAGTATACCATGCAGACACTGGACACTATCAAAAGTAAGCTGAAATTGTTACATTAGTACAGAGCTGAGTAAACATCAAAATAACGAGTATTACCAGGCACATGTTCATCCAGTAAATGTGTATATATCTAAGAAAGCTTCAAAATGCATGAAGCAAAAATGGGTAGAACTACACACAGAGATACACAGATCCGTAACTGTTGGACATTTCAGCAGTCCTGTCTGGGGAATAGAGCAGTGATACAGAAGACTTGAGCACTGTCGACCATTTTGGTCTATGTGACATTTATAAAACAGTGCATCCAGCAACTACACAATATACATTTTTTTATATACACATGAAACATCTACCAAAATATACCATACTCTTGATCATAGAACAAGCTTCAGGTTTTTGCCTTTTTTTTTTTTTTTCTCCATACTGGAGTTTGAGCTCAGGGCCTCACACTTGCTAGGCAGGTGCTCTACCACTTGAGCCACTCTGCCAGCCCTTTTTTGTGTTTGGTAATTTACAGATAAGGTCTCTTGATGCATTTGATGAGCTGGCCTCAAACCCCAATCCTTCTGCTCTCTGCCTCCCAAGTAGCTTGGATTACAAGCATCAATCACAGGCACCCAGCCTCAATACATTTTAAAGGACTGAAAGCATACAGTGTATTCTCTGATCACAAAAGAATTAAGCTGGAAATTAAGAAAGATAATGTGATAATCCCCCAAATATTTAGAAATCAAACACTTCTTAGTAACCTGTAAGTCCAAAAAGAAATCAATGAAAAAATGAACCTTGGCTATTACATGATATACAAACTTAACAGGAAGTGGATTTTAGGCTTAACGAGGTCAAACTATAAAACTCATAATAGAAAATCTTTATGATCTTGGCTTAGGTAAAGATTTCTTAGATTACACAAAGCATGAACCATAAAATAGGGGAAAAATGATAAATAGACTTCATTAAAAATGAAACCTCTGTTCTTTGACCAGATTTTATTTAAAAAAAAAAAAAAATAGAAGTACAAGTCACAGATTGGGAGAAAGTATTTGCAAAACACCTTTCCAATAAGGGACTTGCAACCAGAATATTTAAACAATCCTTGAATTCCTAAGACTGGCAGTCTTGATTTTTTTTTTTTAATGGCCAAAAGATGTGAACAAACACTGCACAGAGAAGATACTCAGATGGCAAATACTCCCATGCAAAGATTCCCAACATCATTAGCTATTAGGGAAATGCAAATTAAAGGCACAGCACAGTGATACTCCACCACAAACCCAAAAGAACTACCAAAATTAAAAAGGCTGACTATCGTGTGTTGATGAAGACGTGAAATAGTTTGATCACTGTTGGGTATGAAAATTGGTAACAGACACTTTGGAAAAAAGAACAATTTGGTAATTTCTTATAAAGTTAAACTAAGCAGACATTTCTTGGAGAATCTGATGTCAGAATTTTTTTTTTTAAGTTCTTTCTTCATGGACCATATTCCCCAGAGAAAACTCTACCAGCCTCCTGCCTACAAAATAAAAGCCAGGTGGCCAGTTATCTAAGAGGCAAGCTAGAAAGGGCTCAGTATTGTGTTCAAACCCCTCCTTGACTCATTTTCAGCACAGCATTGTTGATTGAGACATGCCTATTCTTCCTTAGCCCAGAGATACTGTGTTTTATTGTGTTCAGAGAAGAGATCTCAGATTTTCCTACTAGAGTTTTAGACAAGGACAATCACTGACTGATTAGTTGGTAGAGCTATCACTGAGCTGTAATTGCTTCTAAACTGAGCTTTTTAAAAAGTCCTTGGGTTTTCACACACCCCCGTTCCCTGCCCAGCTCCCTCAACTCCCCTACCCCATTCCTTTTACCAGAGGTACCAATGCCTCCAGTTCCCCAGGCTTTGAGGGGTTCTGTAGCATTAGCCAGATTGCTTCTCTGCTTTCTTCATTTTAGTTTTAAGGTGGAAATTTTTAAGTCTGTTAGGTCATTATCACTCATCCATTTGTTTCTAGCTTCTGACATTTTTTGTTGCCTCTTCCCTTTTTCCCATACATGTGAGTTTATGCTGAAAAAAGTCATTTAAAAAGGAACAAATTGATTGGGTGTGATCAATCTACTATCTTTTCTTAGAGGTCAAACAGCTGTTAGTGAATTCTGACTTCCTGAAAGCTAATATTCTGTTTCTCTGTATCACCATTTGGTTCTGGTTATATCCATGAGAGCCACACAAACACCTTTGGAAAGTTGAAGGCATTCTTAGTACCCCACACACACTCTTTTATTTAAGCCAGATGTTCTCAGTTCTTGACATTTTACCTCCCCTAACTCAAATTGATTCATGGAGATTTAATGTGATAGAATTTCTGCTCATATTCATTGTGAAAGCAAAAAGTTAGGAATCAGGGAAAAGTATGTTTGTTACAGGTCCTTTGTTTTTTAAAATTTTTTTGCTAGGGATCAAACCCAGAGTCTCAAACATGGTAGATGAGAGCTTTACCACTTGCCACTGAACTATACACCCCAATCCCAATCCAAGGAATGTGTGTTCAGTGACATCCATATAACCCTCAGTAGTCTGGAGGGTTTGAGTTCAGTATAAGTCCAGCATCACCCTTTCCCTGCCAGCTGTCTAGTCATCCTTTTTCTCTGAGAGCTATCATTACTCATTACAGAGCTTAGTTTAATTGTGAGTTTTTCATTGACCTGATTCACACCAAAGCCCTATTCACTTTTGCAGACTATCCTCTCTCCTGTGTAAGGATGGTAATTTTTGTCTGTATTTATCTTTTGGCTCAGTCAAACCTAAAATAGTAAAGAGCAAGTTTAAGGTGTGTAAGAAGTGCAAGGAAGTTACTTCTGTGATTCCCCATCATGTTGCTTATCAAAGATCAACAAGGAAACGTTCTTTGCAAACCATTTTGTAGCTTTACGTGTTTAAAATTCAGGCTTTTCATCTAAGTTGCTTCTTCAGATTTTATTTCCAGGTGTTTTTCAGTTTTAAGATGTACAGATATATTTTGCTATATTTTGTTTTTTGAGCTTGCTTGGCCTTGTGTATGTTCTACCTGGCCCTCAGAGATCAACAATATATTAATATGAGGGTGGGGGGGAACACTAGAAGAACTAGCTGAATCTGTTTGTTTGTTTGTTTTAGTGGTGCTGTGGATGGAGTCCAGGTTTAGGCAATATGTGTGACCTTTTGCAAGTGACTTTCCTTCTCCTGTGCCTCATTTCCTCATCAGTAAATCAGAGATACTGGACAAGAAAACCTGGAAAGATCCCCTTTGATTTTCATTCTATGGCTTTATGAAATGTGAACAGTCCTAAGCCCATGCAGGATCATTCAGTCTGTGTAACCCATGGTAATGCCTCTGCTTTGAACTCCCATCCCTTCACTTGCCCATAGAGTATACTTGGACATTCAGCATAAACCAGCTCATGTCACTACTGAATTCTTTCATGAGTTTGTCCCATCTTACAAATAGCAGACCATGTCTTCCGTGATTTGTGTTTCCTACCCAGTACTCTGAGAAAAAGGAGGGATTCAGCCTCATGAGCTTGGTCTTGGGAGCCTAAGAGATACTATTCTTCATAAAGACTATAGGGTATTCTATATTAAAGTTTCATCATTATTTAATGGATCCCCTGTGAATGTTTGTTTAGGATGTTTGAGGTTTTTCTCTGTTAGAAACAATATTTTGCCAGTGCTGGTGACTAATGTCTATAATCCCTGCTACTTGGGAGGCTGAGATGGAGAGGATCATGGTTCAAGGCCAGCAGGGCAAATAGTTTGCAAGAGCCTATCTATTTCCAATCTAACCAACCAAAATGGACTTGGAGGTGTGGCTCAAGCAGTAGAGCACCTGCTTTGAACTCAAAGTCCTGAGTTCAAATCCTAGTCCCACAAAAAACAAAGCCAGGTACCAGTGGCTCACATCCGTAATCCCAGCTACTCAGGAGGCAGAGATCAGGAGAATCACAATTTGAAGCCAACCTGGGCAAATAGGGCAAATAGACCCTATCTTGGAAAAACTTATCACACACAAAAAAAGCAGCTGGTGGAGTGGCTCAAGGTGTAGACCCTGAGTTCAAACCCCAGTACTGCCAAAAATAGTAATAATAATAATAATATTTGAATGAATATTTGTGTATGTATGCCTTTAGTCTTTCTCATGACTATGAAATAAATCCTAGAAGTAGATTTACCCTGTTACAAAGTGGGAATGTTTTTCATTTTAATAACCATTGCCAAAACAGAAAAATAAAAGCAAGTTCTCAACCTCTTCAAGCTTCTTTTTACTCATATGTAAATAAGAATAATTTGAATATTTAACCTAACAAGATAATAATCAGCTCTGGCTATCCTAAGTTCTGACAAATAGTAAACACTGAGTAAGTGCTGCTTGCCTTCTTCTTTCATCTGTAATGGTATGTCGCTTGTTATAGAAATGTACCTAACCTTTCTCTCTCTCTCTTTTTTTTTTTTAGCTTTGACTCAAGACCAGAGATAAGGAAATCCGCTTTTGAAAAGTGAGAGAACTTATTTCCTTTGGTTGGATTCTTCAACACAGCCAATGAAAACAGAGCACTGAATTTCTTTTCACTGGTAGATCACTGTTGTTTCCATGAAAAGAATGGGAGACAATTCTAGACTTCCACCACAATGCAGAGTAACTTGTAGACATAAGTGATGCTATAATGTTCACACAGTGAGTCACAGAGATGCAAAGTGGAATTGTTGACATTATTAGAAAATGGAAATTTTCTGGTGGCAATAACCCACTTAGAGTTGCCCACTGGAATAGACAGGAAGCACGTCCTGTGTGAGGCAGATAAGTGCACAGCTGGTATTTGACGTAAATCCTTGTAGCGAGAATCCATCTCTAGCAGCATCATAAGGCACATGGCAGAGGTGCTTTGCTTTGTCCTCCTAAAATTCACAGGTGAGTCAGCCCCACCAAGAGTCAAGCTGCTCCAACTGACAGTGTAGGGCCAGCGGCCTGTGGAGCAGGGTGAGGATTCCTTGTGTAGTCTTCCTTCACAGAGGCATTAATTTAGGAGGAAATTAACAAGTCACGGTCAGACCTTCTGTTTGATGGCAGGATATAATTTTCACGTTACTTGTTCCTGAGATGCAGCATCCTTAAAACCAGTCTCTCCCCGCTAACAAAAGGGCAAACTTAGTTTACTTTGAGCATTAGGACCTGTTTCTGGAATTTTGCACTCCAGTTGTTTCCCACACATATTCTGTGTGGGAAGAAAGAAATAATGTAATGATCACTCCAGTTTTTCCCTGTGGTACCTTGAAGAAAATGGTTATTCCTAGATTGTACTTGTTTTTTTTTTTTTTTTTTTTTTGAAAGGTAAAGTGGGGAGGGGAGCACTCAACTGTGCTTGACTGCCTCCACATTTTTCACTGTGAGTGAGAAGTATGCAGTTGGTGGCCTTGTCCCCTCCTGTATTCAGGACAGTGAGAGGCTCACTTACTGCCCTTCTGCTCAGTCAGCTTTGCCTTGGGACCGCACAGCCATCATCAGTTGGCAAGCACATTCCATTGGCCATCCGGTGCCAGCGCTTCCTCCATGTGTGTGACTGCTTTAGGGAAAGAAAGTTCTCTTAGGGATTACTGCTTTACTCAGACTTTGAAAAAATAAAAGTGAAAATATATATATACATATATATATATATATATAAAAATATATGATTATTGATCACCTCTGTCCTTGAGAAAGTCTTGAATGAATACAGAATTTATTCCATTGCAATATTGATTGTATAGAGACACACTGTTTCATCAACAGAAGAAGCAAAAAAGCTGTGTATGAGTTTTTGGTACTATGTACCACCTCTGTTATTCTTCTAAAGTTGAAGTATTCATGTACTTAAACCACATTCTATTTAATTGTGTTTGATTTTAAATATATACATATGAATTATATTTAAAATGGTGTCAACTTTCTGCTTTCAGGGCATTTATGGCTCTTCTATTGAAATATATTGATCCTTCCTAATAGTACTATTTGTTCTACAAAACCCCAAAATATGAGCCACTATTGAACTTAATCTTGTGTTTGGAGTATAGGCATAGACCTGAGGTTTTTACTAGGTATATCTGTTGTAATTAACTTATTTTGCTCTTTTAACAAAATATTTTTATCCATCTCACATTGCTCCAAGCTTTAAGAGTAAAGCAATATAAAGGTCAGAGAATAAAATGTGGTGTGGGGTAACTAACTGCCTCCCACAGGTTTTGGGGCAACAATTTCTATAAGACTTTAAGGCTATTTAAACTAATGCTTTTGGTTAAGATAATTTCTAGTCATTTCTTTGTGTACATTTTGTGTGTCTGAGCTAGAGATTCCAGTAACTATAAACTTACAAAGGGAAGAATAGCAAATTTGAGATTCAGTTACTACTTTCTGCCCCACTTGCTATGGGACACAAAAGCAGTGTAGCCTGAAATTATTAACCAGATGTAATATTTGATCTAAAGTAGATCCTATACTTATGTTAAAATTTGAATTGTATTCACCTAACAATGAGCACTAACTCTGTTCTAGGCTCTGTGCATTGTGCCGACAAAATATGACACCCTGACAGGGTTTTTTTAATAAGTTCAAGGAATTAGTTGAATATTCTTCATCCTTCTTGTGTCATTGACATCAGCACAAATTGTTTAAAAAGTAAAAATATTAGTAAGAGAGTGGTACCTTTTGTAACTTGAGGTGTCTTCATCACTCCTGTAAAATTTGATGAAAATAGAAAGCAGATATCAACCAAATCCAGTGAAGAACAATAAACCAGGGAACAACTTTTTAAACTTTTTCTATTTGTGTTCCAATATTCAGTAGAACTCGTTTCATAGTTACTTGGAAAGGTCATTCTGAACTATAGAAAATGATGTAAACTTCATTGCTGTTTTATTTAAGTACTGAGAGCTAAGCACCTGATGAAGCAGCTGGCCTCTCTAATGGCATTCTTGGAAACCTGCCTGAGTCAAATACCTCCACACACACACACACACTGCACAGGAGTGAAAGCCATGTTTGTGCACAGTGACCTTTTTTCTCTCACCCTTTCCCCCTGCATATCAGTTGATTGGACCAGGATCGAACTGATCCAAACAGGACAAAAACAATTCTTTATCTTAAAAGAATTGCATGAATGAGAGAAAGCGGTACCATCTGGGACAGTGGCTTAGATGGTAACTTGGGTCAGGCACTTACAAAGACAGGAGCTGGCACTGCATGGACAAGCATCCGAAAGCAGCTCCCTTAGCAGCCCTGAGGACTTCCTTGGTTTTTGCATCATCCAGGCCTGCGTCCTTGCTTGGACTCTATTCATTCCTCAGGTATGCTTAAAATGAATCTTGAGTGGGTTTTTTGTTTGTTTTTTGGCAGTACTGGGGTTTGAACTCAAGGCCTTGTGCTTGCTAGGCAGGCACAGTGTACTAGTTGAGCCATTCTGCCAGATCTTTTTTGCTTCAGTTATTTTTCAGATAGGTCCTGTTTTTTTGTCTGGAACTAGCCTTGAACCACAATCTTCCTACCAACACCTCTTGCATAGCTAGAATGACAGGTGTGTACCACCATTCCCAGTTTATTGATTAAGATAGGGTCTCACTGAGTTTTTGCCCAGGGCTGGCCTCAAACCTCAATCTTCACCTCCCAAGTAGCTGGGATTATAAGCATATACCACCATGCCCAGCCTGAATCTTGATTTTTAAAAATAAGCCTTAAGTAAGTTTTTATTAATACAACCAAAAGGACCTTGACTAAAGTACTACCAGCCAGCTCTGTTTCTTAATGATCATGTGTGTTCTGCACATCTGCAAAGTAACACTGCATTCTGGAGCAGAATTTTTCCTTTTGTTTGTGTTTTTTGTTGTTGTTATTTGATGGTACTGGGGTTTGAGCTTAGCCTGCACCTTCTGCTACTCCACCAGCCCTTTTTTGTGATGGGTTTTTTGGAGATAGAATCTTGCAAACTATTTGCCCAGTCTGGCTTCAAACTGCGATCCTCCTGATCTCTGCCTCCTAGAAGTTTTCAGTAGTAAACCTTCCTTGGTCATCTGGTGTATGCTGTCAAAATGGAATCCTAACCTAATGTAATTAAAAGACACTCCCTTGGTTTTATAGTGAGGAGTTACTGAGGCCTCAGAAAAGTCCCTGACCTATTGTGGGTTGGTCACTATTAGAACTCATCCCTCCTAAGCCAGGGCCTCTTCATACTTTCCCACATCCTACTGGAGGATAAACATCATTCCCACTCATAACGATATAATAAATGTAGAAATAGAAGGCATTTAGCCTAATGAATAAATAATACAAGCTTAAAATGGGAAGGGAGATAACTATTATCAAATCCGTAAATGCTGACTACTTCTATGTATTAGGCTAAGTCTTTGGCCTTTGGCTGGAGCTACAAAGTAGGGAGTAAACCACAATAAAACCCTTCACAGTTATGAGCCCTGGGAGAGGGCTCATGCTAATAGTCACCCTCTGAGGTCTTTTCCAGGTGGGCACTGAGGAAGCCTCTCTCAGCTTGAGTGTGGCTCAGAGTAGTACTATGGATTCCAGATAGGCAGGGATAGCTATGGAAGGCATTGAGGGGATAGTGTGAGCAAAGGTCCTAGGAGCATTCATGTTCAAGCAAGGTTTCTGCCTAGCTGCCAATCTGGCACAAGTAAAGTGAATGTTCTTGGCTTAGTGATTTTATGCAAACAACTATTTGCTTTCAAACTGCCTGCTTTGGCACATCCAGGATGTCACAGGACTTAACCTGGAGTCATTAAGCTCTTTTTGCCTAGGGTGGTGGTGCATTCACACTCCCTGGTACCACTAAGGCATCGTAGGCCTGGGCCCTCAGGGATCCCCTGAGTAGCATTTGGAGCATGGACTGAGGCAGTAGGGTCCTTTGGGCCGGTAAGTGTGTTATGGGCATGGAGCTCTAGAGAGAGTGGGCTTGGGGACTAGGGGCTCAAAGCAATAGAATACCTGCTTTGCAAGCACAAAGCCCTGAGTTCAAACCCCAGTCCCACCACAAAAAAAAAAAAAAGGCTAAAGTTCAGCTGTAAGGGAACTGCAATTTTCCAAGTTGCACATGAAAGCTGAGGGCTGGGACAGCTGTGGCACATCCCTCAGCTTCAGATTTCCAGGTCCCCTATCTTGAATGTGCCTCAGGCTCATCCCTAAATGATCCCAAGCTGTCCTCCGCCTGTGTCATGGTAAGAATTCTACCTGCATACAACTTGTGAAAGAGGCTCCAGCAGATGGGTATAATAGTGCACACCTATAATCCTAGCACTCTGGAGGCTGAGACTTCCATTGTGAGTTTGAGGCCATCCTGGGCTACATAGTTCCAAACCAACCTGGACCATATAGTGAGAGCCTGTCTCAAAAGAAAGACGAGAAGGAAAAAATACGTGCTGTGCTGGGGTATAGCTCAGTGGTAGAGCACATGCTTAGGGTTCATGAGGCTCGGGCTTCAGAGCTAAGCACTAAAAATAGCTACATAAAATATGTGCTGGGTTTTTTTTACTTAAGATGACTTTTTGAGCCCATGATTTTAACTTCTTTATCTCCCAGAGTACTACTGGAAGTCATGAAGCTCCTGCTTAGCCCATGGAAGGAACTGCAGGAGAAGGAGCAGGAGTTCCTAGGCAGGCGTCACCCTTCCATGAGGACCAGTTTCTGTGTCTGATAACCTTCTGCAAGACTCAAAGATTGGGCACTTAGGTTTTGAGCAGGGTGTCGCCATCTTGAAGTCTTATGATAAAGGCTAGTCTCTGAATAGGCAGGACTTGGAAGAGCCAGTGCCTTGGGACATACTCATTCTTAGAAACCAGAAACACAAACAAGAATGTAAGATGTAAGGTATTCCATGAGTGTGTTATAAAATCAGATACCTTGGAAAAATATGGCTAGCTATTGAGCTAATTCTATGAAGTGAAGAGCTCCATGTGAGTGTACTTTAGTGATAATAACCAACATCATTCAGTATTACCATGTGCCAGGTATTATCTCATCTGATTCTTATGACTATCTTAGAAGGTAAGTGCTTGTTTTGTTGCTTGTTTTGTCTTGTTTTTCTTATAGATGGGGAGACTAAGCCTTAGGAGGTGAAGGAATTTCTCCAGAATTGTAGAGCTAGGAATCAAACCCAGGCAGAGTGCCTCTTACCCACTTTGCCAGACTGCAGATAGTCGTTTCTCTTCCTTCTCTCATTTTGCCACTTACTGATATTCACCACAGACAAGTATAGTAGATGTCTAAGGCTACCATAATTTAGATGGGTATAGCTTTAAAATGGAAAATATTCTATCATTGCCTTAAAGTAATAGTCGTTAGCTGGGCATAGTGGTGCACATCTATAATCCCAGTATTGAAGCAGGAGGATCGTGAGTTACAGGCTACCCTGGGCTAGCAAACAAAGCAAAATGAGTAGTAGTTCTTAAATGTTTGCCATATCTAGATTCTTTAAAAGATTTATTAACATATGAGTTGCTGGGCCTAACCCCCAGAGTTTCTGATTTAGAGGTCTGGGGTGGAGCCTAGTTTTTTTTTTATTTCTAACAGGTTCCTAGATGCTACTACAGGCTTTGAAAGACCACCCTTTTGAGAATCACTGCCTTGAAGTCTTTCCTGCAACTTGGGAAATGGATATTTTCATTCCCACTTTTTAGAGATGCCATGCTATACAGAAATGTAGTTTGAGACCTATTCGACTCACTTGATACAAAGCACATGAGTCCTCCATTAGTATTCAGTTGTTATCAAAGCTGTGAACACCCAAACCACCCCACTCTCTCAGTTTTTGGGAGCCTGGTCAGATCTGAGGCCACGGATGCCATTCTCTTTGTGGGGAGCTTAAAAGAGTCCACAGATCCAACAGCAGCAGCAATTGGCAATTCCCAGTCTCAGTGCCCTTGCTGCAGATAGGGCCCCTGGCCTATTCCTCCAGGCTTTGGCCGCTCAGGATCACACCCAAGATCCCCATGGAACCTTTTGCACAATCCTGTGTAGTCCATTTCCTTCCAGTTTGCCTGCTGCCCCCTGAGGTCCTGACCTTCCTCTCCTTTGCTGACCACCTTTCCAAGGACCTTGGTACCTTAGCCTTCCTTTCTTCCCCTCTTTTTTCACCTTCTCCCTCCTTTGATTCTTCCTCTGGCACATACTTCCTGGGGGTCCGTTATAATATGCCTGCTCTAGTTGCTAAGGATATAGTGGTCCCCAAGGCAGACATACTGCCTGTGCTCCTTGGCAGTCTAGAAAACAAGTAATGAACTCAACGTGACAAGTGCTGTAGAGATTGCAAGGAACTTTTGGGAGTGTATTAGATGGACTTCCCCTCCCCTCTTGTGATCAACACTCCCTGCCCTCTCAGTCTTTCTCCAGGACCTGTCCATTTTCCCTCCAGATACTATGTCCTCACCGTCTTGACATGTGCAGGCCATTCCCAGTCTCCTAAACTAGACCAGGGCTCCATGACACCACTGTTAATGAGTATCTCTTCCTGCTGGTGCCACTTCTGTTTCCACAACCTTGCTCCAGATCCTCATTCAAACTCTTGCCACCTGGAGAGGCTATCCCCTCATTTCAACCCTCTGCTCCACTCCTGGCTGCTCTGGCTTCTTTCTCTGAGTCTTTGATAGTCCACTCCCACCTTTCTTCATGCCTTCATTCCGGCCCCCCGCACAGGAACCGTTGCTGTCCATCTGTTAATAATGATCTGCCCAACAACTTGGCCTCCAACACTGGCCTCTTCTTGCTCTTTTACTCCTCGATCACCCCATAACCAACCTTGTCATTTCCTAAAGCTGCCCTGCTTCTGACTGCTCTTCACATGATTTAGCCCACACCAATCTTAAGCAAGGCAAGTTTTGTACGGCTATAGATTCCTCCTATTGGAATGGGTTAGAAGAAGGGAGGGAGAAAATTGTCATTATTCCAGGAAGATGTTCTCTCACTACTACAAGAGTTAGGTTTTGCAAGCCAGCCTTTCAAAGAGCAATTTCAAAAGCAATAAGCAATTGGTTCTGTTGAGAGGATTACAAACATATACACACTTAATAAACGGGGTTGAAAGGACAGTCCTACAGTGAAAACTCAGATGAAATTTTCCAGTGAGAGTGTCAGATGTTTATTTTTAAAGAATTGTATTTCAAACAATTTCAGTGCAAGCAAAGGATGTAGGTTTTACAAAACTGCAGATATCATGCAGACGTTGATACACAAGATGCTTGTAGAGAAATTGAATAAAATTGTTACTTGAAATGTGAGAATGGGAAAAAGCAATATTTTGTATTACTGTATTATATATACTGTTATTTTAAAATAAGCATGTGTAACTAAATAAATTAGATATTATAAATCGATATCTGACTATTTGATGGACATTACTAAAAGTGTCAATACTCAGATTAGTGCCTTAAATTTTTTTTTTTTGTAATAATTGAGTTTTGAACTTGGGGCTTCGTACTTGAGCCATGCGTTCAACCCTTTTTGCTCTGATTATTTTGGAGATAGGATCTCACTTTTTGCCCGCGGTGGCCTGGACTAAGATCCTCCTATTTTAAGGAGGATCCTTATTATCCCCACTGTCGCTGG
Source organism: Castor canadensis (assembly GCF_047511655.1). NCBI lineage: Eukaryota > Metazoa > Chordata > Mammalia > Rodentia > Castoridae > Castor > Castor canadensis. Next base: position 51,696,344 of record NC_133396.1, on the reverse strand, counting down.
GATAATAGGCAAATGCTACCACACCCAGCTTTTTTCATTGAGATGAGGTCTCACAAACTTTTTTGCTCAGACTGGCCTGGAACCAAGATCTTCCCAGTCTCACAGCTTGGGATGACAGCCATGTGCCACTGTATCCAGCTGTTGGTTGAAGTGGGGTCTCATGAACTTTTTCCCTGGGCTGGTCTTGAGCTTCCTAGCCTCAGTCTCCCACATAGCCAGGATTACAGATGTGAACAGCTGGCACCCAGCTACCATAATTTTTTTTTTTTTTAACTTTTGAGACAGGGTCTCACTATATTGCTCAGGCTTGCCTTGAACTTCTGGGGTCAAGCAATCCTTCTGCCTTAGCCTCCCAAGTAGCTAGGACTATAGGCATGCACCACCACTCCTGGCTCAAAAAAAAAAAATGTTTTTCATTAAGAAAATAGGAATGTGCCTTAAATACAGGATTATCTGTATATCTGATGAATTTCCTGTTTGCTGAATAAAATCCAAATTCCTTAGCACTGGAGACCCTTTCAGACATCGTCTAGTTCTCAGAGCCTCTGCCTTTGCTCAAGCAATGCCCACAGTTTAAAATGTCTTCCCATCACTGAGTGTGGTCGTGCATGCCTGTTATCATAGCTCTCAGTAGGCTGAGAGGAAGATCACCAGTTCAAGGCCAAAAGATTAAGTCTTCTCTTCACTCTGCTTAAAGAAGCCCTTATCTTCAAAGAAATCCTCTTCACACTTCCTTTTTCATTTCCTCCTCCCAAAGCCTTCCCTGGTGCCCAGTTTGGCCGAGTCTCCCAGAATTGTCCTTACACGTATCTGATTCGGAATCGCTGTGAATTGATCTGCTCCACCAGATAGGCGAGTTCTTCCCAGGAAAGGCCTGGGAAGCATAACCTCAGGGAGCATGACCTAGGAGATATGAGGGCAAAAAAAAGTTACTTTAAATGAAGCAGGCCCAACTAAGGGCCTAACGGTGCTCACCTGCACAGACTCTGAAGCAAGTAAGCCTTCCTATGCCTGAGAGGCTAGACATCCTGTCTATTCTGCAAAATCTAATGTTGGGATGTCCCTCTCGTGCTAGCTGAGCAGTTCACAAGGCATCATTTGTGGGTATCTTAAGTGTCCCCGAGACCCTTTCTGGAGGTCTGCGAGGCCAAAACTTTTCATAGTAATTTTAACATGGGGGCTGTCTTTGTCACTTTATGAATATTTGCACAAATGGTGCAAAAAATCAATGGGTGAATTTCTGGCATCTTAGGAGGAATGACACTAAACAGTCCGGGTTGTCATCGTGTTCTTCAGCACTGTACACTCACCAGGGGGTGAGGGAAAAGCCAGCTTCTCATAAGAAGGTCCTTGGTGCAGCAGTAACAATGACTCATTTTGTAAAATATCAGCCCTCAAGTACATGTTCTTAATATAATGGGACAAAATGTGACAGCCACATAAAGCACTTGTGCATGCTGAAACATGGTCATCGCGTCCAGGAAGGGCAGTTGTATCCTGGCTTAGCCACCATTTTCACAGAAAACCATTTCAACTTGAAAGGACAACTGACAAACCAGCTATTCATACTTGGTATTTAGAAGACATTTTCTTGAAAATGAATGAAAGCCTGTCACATCAAGGAAAACAACACTGACATTATTTAGTGCCAAGGATAAAATCTGAATTTTCAGGAAAAAATTATGATTTTTTTTTTTTTTTGGAAAGCCAGTATTCACCATGGCGAGTTTGATAGCCCCCAAAGTATAAAGCCATTTCTGATGAGATCTGGCTAACAAATGTGATTTTTAAATGTTGTATAATAAAGTGTGTCAACATTTGGAAGGTCTGCATTAGCCCAGTGAGACAATCTTTTCCAGACGATGAGTGCATGATGTACAAAACCATGTGTGTAGGTAAAAGTCTACAAGTGCAAGGCCCACCAACACATTTCAGTACAATAGAGTATTTCCTTGTAAATAGTAACTTACTGTTAATAAACAGCCACTTGGGCCAGCAGAGTGGCTCAAGTGGTAAGAGCACCTACCTAGCAAGCGTGAGGCCCTGAATTCAGATCCCAGTGCCGCCAAAAAAATTAAAACCACTGTGCAAGGTCCTGAGTTCAAGCCCTAGTACACCAAAGGAAAAACAAAGACCACAGCTTTGTTTGTTATATTATCAAAGAATGTCCACAATATCTGAATAGGCTGAGAGTTACCCCCTTCTCCAAGTGTGAGGCCACATTTTCTTCAGCCAAAGCAGTATATCACAACAGAGTTAGTGCTAAAACAGGATAATCCAGCTGTCTTCTGTAAGCCATACTACAGAATTTGAAAAACGTAAAATAATGCTAAATTAGATTTTGGAAAATAGAGTTTTATTAATGTTTGTCAATTTATAATGGGCTTATTACTGTTTTCTTTAAAGAATAAATATTTTTTAAATTTCATAGTTAATTCTTTTTTTGGTAATGGTAGAATTTTGTTTTAGTAGTACTGGAGTTTGAACTCAGGGCCTCACACTTTCTAGGCAGGCACTCTACCACTTGAGCCACTCCACCAGCCCTTATAAAGTGCTGTTAACATCCCAAATCAAAGAGAGGTTTGGTCTCTGCCCTGACTTGTCCCTCAAGGATGAAAATTGTTCCAGTAATCTGTTGCTAAATTGCAAAACTTAGTCGCTTTTTTTTTAAATGTTCACAATCCATGAAAGCCCATTAGTGGTGGCCCATCTCTGCCTGTGGTGGCTCAAATAAGGCTGGAGGACCCAAAACAGCCTCACTACATTCTCGATGCCTATCTGCAGTTATGGTTGAACAGCTAGGGCTGGTTGGGAATGCCATTCTCCTGTAGGGTGGGCTGGATTCACTGTTATCTGGAAATTCAGTCCCCCCCTCAAAGACCCCCGCACTACCCTGTCACTACCCCCAAAGGTAGCACTACCATAACTTCTACATTTTTTGTTTGGTGGTACTGGGCTTCACACTTTCTAGGCAGGTGTAATTCTTGAGGCACTCTGCAAGCCCTTCTTTGTGTTGAGTTTTTCGAGATAGGGTCTCAAGAACTATTTGCCCAGGCTGGCTTCAAACCGTGATCCTCCTGATTTCTGCCTCCTGAGTAGCAAGGATTACAGGTGTGTAGCCACCTACACCTGGCTATCTTTCTAACTTGTATATTTAATTGTGCCTGGTTCACATCAGCATAACACATATGAGAGCCGTCCTGTAGTTCATATAGTAGGCATAGACCACAATTTATCTATTCCACTGTTACTAATTGTAGATTGTGCCAAGGTTACAAATAGTGCTGTTGTGACCACGCTGGGACGTGAATTGTGGTGAACATATGTGCACATTTTTATTTGGTATATATACATAGCAATAGAATTGTTGGATTGTAAACAATGCATGTACTCAACACCAACACTAATAAAATGTTTTCTAAAGTGTCTCTGCCACCAGCAGTGTGTGGTTTCTCCATGCTCCATGTCATCAACACATAGTGTTAATAGTCTTTTTATCCATTTGGTATCCATTTGGTGGATGTGACAGTACAGTCTTAAACTATTCCTGGTGGTCTGTAAGCTATATTCTATAGCCCAGGGAAGACCAGGTGCTGGTGTCAGGGGCACAGCTGACACCTCACCTCTGGATTGCAGCCCTCAGGAACTGCAGCTTCCTGGCAATGGGCTGGTCAGAAGGCAATTTGAAAATTAAAGTTAATTTGAGGGAAGTGGGTGGTGGTTTTGGTTTCCTTGAAGTCTCATACATCACCAGAACCAGAATCAGGGCCCCTGGATCCTGCTGGTACCTGGCTCAAGTGATAAAGCACCTGCCTAGCACGTGCAGGGCCCTGATTCTGGTTCTGAGAATTCATGAGACACCATGAATTCAGACCCACACACCTTGTCCCAGTCATTTCCCAAATACATCAGCCCTTTACATCTCTAAGACCTCATCGCTGTCGTGATCTTTCTGGCTGGCATGACTTTCTGTCAAAATCCTTCACATTCTCAAAGGTCCAACTCTAATGTCACCTCTATAGAGGTCTCTGATTCTCTTGCCCTACCTGAATCCCCTTGCCACATGTTCTTGGGTCTTGCATTAGGGTCTTGCCTGACAGGAAAAAGCCTGAATTTGTTGAATGAATCTCCTGTCTTGATTTACCTGGTCCCTTGGCCCTGTTGTAGCCCCTATTCCTCTTTTCTTTCTCCACTAAATGACACATTCCTTGGCCTCAAGGATCATGTCCCAGCAGTTCTGTAGTCTTAACACCCAGCCAGGGCTGTTATGTAGTGACTGGAGTACCACACAAGCTAGATCTGTCAACACCAGACCTAGAATTAGAAGCAATAAATGGATCTGAATGAAACCATGGGAGACAAAAACTGACTTTAGACAAATTGGGAAAGCAAGTCAGGTGTACATGAGGAAGAAAGGGTTTTCACATCAAGTTAGCAGACTGTGACAGGTACAGCAACTGGAAATAATCCAGAAGGGCTGGACTATGGGATGGAGGAGATAAAGCTAGGAAGGCAGTGAAGGGTACACTTCATTTCTTCAGTAAATATTTGCTTGGTACCTAGACAAGTGAGAGACTTGGGATTCATCAGGGAATGTTTATGAGAGAAAGCAGAGAGAGATTGAGGCAACAGAGACAAAAAAAAAAAAAGATGGACCTCAGGAACCCCAAAACAGATCTTGTAAGGAATCCAGAGCTATTGAAGCAAGAGGGCATTAAGAAATCTCCCCTAAGCCAGGAGTCATGATACAAATTATAGTTCAAGCTTCTCAGGAAGCTGAGTGAGGCAGGAGTTCAAGGGCAGCCTGAGCAACATAGTAAGACCTTCTTTCTTTAAAAAAAAAAAAAAAAGTGTTATGGTTGGACTATAAAATGTTCCCCAATATGTTCTCGTGTCAAAGTGTTGGTCCCAGCTGGTGGTGCTGTTTTGGGAGCTTTAGAAGCCTGAAGAGGTGGGGGCCCAGCTGGAGTAGGCCAATGGGGTGTGTCCTTGGGGGATTGTGCCATACCCTGGCCCTTTCTGTTACTCTCTCTACTTCCTGGCCACCATGAGGTACACATTTTTGCCCCCTCATACCCTTTTGTCTTGACATGCTGCCTCACATCCCAGAAACCATGGAGCCAGCTGACCATGGACTGAAACCTCTGAAACTGCAAGCCTAAATAAATCTTTCAAGTTGTTTATGTTAGATATTTGTCACAGGTGACCAAAAAACCTGACACAAAGACCGAGAGGGATTCACTGTGGAAATTCTTGAAAATTTAAAGTGCCACTCAGTCTTAGTAATGAAACTCACGGCTCCTTGTCCTATATGCCTTGTAATATGCCTGAGTACCTCTAGGGTTTTGTATGTTTTATTATTTTAAAATTTATATCTTCGTGTATACACAAATACTTTTGAAAAGGATATAATAAACATGCTGGGGGTTTATTTCCATACTTGTTTCTTTTTCATTTATTTTTGCTCACCGCCCTCTTCTGCCTCTCCCAGGAAACACATTAACAACCTATTGTTAAAGTGGGGAATCTTCCCCATCCAAATGCATACAGAAACATATGCAATCAGATGGTTGTTAATGTGTACAGGCAATGTCTGCCTGTGCATGTCAAAGCTACACAAACACAAGACCACGTGATACGCTCCTGCATTTTACTGTTTGCAAGTTATTAGCTGATGAAATTCCTTCCTGTCAGCTGAAGTGACTCGAACCCTTCTCAATGGCTGCATAATATTCCATGGTGTGGATGCACCAGAATATGTTCGGCCATTCCTTATTGCCAGCCACTCCCTGTTTCTTGGCACACACGCCACTGTGAACTATGTATTGCTGCTTTTATTTATTGGGATAGACTGCAGGGGTGGGATTTCTAGGTAAGTGGATTTTAAAATGTGATAGCTTTTTCCAGATCACTTTCCTAAAATGCAACCATACTTCTCACTTCTACCTCATTAATTTTTGCCTGCCCAATGACAATAAAATTATATTTCATTTTCCTCTCATGTACTGTTCCCTAGAAGCACATCTTTCACATATTTACAGACCATTTGGATTTGCTCTTTTTTGATTTGCCTCTTTGAATATTTGGGTCAGAAGTCTTCATAGAAATATATACATATATATGTTACATACATACACAGTCCACCTATGAACACACACATGCATACACCATCATTTGACTTGAAAATATTGCTTCTCAAGATCTGTTATTTCCCTGTTGCCTTTGTTTACGAATTCCTTCCTGGTACATTTTAAATTTCAAATATGCCTTTCTGCTTTATTTTCGTTCATTTGGGTTTCTTAATTTGGAAGTTTCTCTTTCTCTATCTCGCTGTTCACTTAATTTTGAATCCATCTAAAACTGAGATTTCCCTAAAGTATAAAAAAATGAAACCCTACTTCTTAAAAAATTGCTCTTTAGTGCCTGCCTAGCAAGCACAAGGCCCTGCTTTCAATCCCCAGTACCGTAAAAAAAAAAAGCTCTTTTGCTCTTGCAAGGTAGTTTATTAAATGAGGCACTTTTGTTTTGTGACATCACAGTCATTTCATCAACATATCAGGTGTGTTGAGCATAAGGTCAGGCACTGGGACCGCCATGATGCAGGTGTGGATAATGGGCCTTTCATAGGAGAGCTATGTGGACAGGTTGCCCCTCAGAGTCAACATTCAAAACCAGCACAAATGGCTCACAGCAGAGGAAATGCAAGAAGCTTAGAGAAATAACACTGCTCCAAGTCAACAAGACCTTCAAGATAACCATGTGGAAAGCAAAAGTGAGCCAGTTAGAAAGGGGCGGGGAACCTTGGAAGAGGAAAATAATGTAGTCAGAGAGATGATCTGGGGAAGAAAGTATTGCTTAAGAGTTTGCGGTGACATAGGTGATACCTCCAGCAACTTTGCACAAGGTCAGCACGCACCCGTGACACTGATTCCAGCTTACTCTATCCTGGAAGCTTTACTTTCCATGTAGCCTAACAGGTGAGGGTAGGTGATGACCTACAAATATTCTAGCACATGGAACAGACTGTCCATTTATTCATCCAGCCAACAAGTAGTCGGGATATTTACTTACTCATTTATTTAGATGAGACAGGGTCTCACTTTGTAGCCCAGGCTGGTCTCAAATTCATGACCCTTCAGCCTCAGTCTCCGGAAGTGCTGGGATTACAGGCATGAACCATCATGTCCTGTTCAACAAGTGTTTAGGAACAAACAAAACTGATAAAAATCCCTGCCCTTAAGGAATTTGTTCTATAGTGGAGGAAGCAGACCATGAACAGGAGAAAAGGAATAAACTAGAATGTGAATTAGCAATAAGTACTAAGAATAAAGCTTAATCTGGGAAGGGACACAGGAAATATGAAAGGAAGGATACAATTTTAGAGTAGAATGGCCTCACTGAGAAGGTGCCATCTGAGTCAAGACCTGAAGGAAATGAGGAATTCCAAATGAAAGTATTGAAGTCACTGATGATTCTAATCAGATTTTGGTCCTTGTGCTCTGGTGAGGAAGAATCCAAGCAGAATATGTGGATGTCGTGAAGGAAATAATGGAGTTTTATTATAAGAAAGGGGGAAGAGGATTACAGGTGGGGTCTCTGCCAGGTGGGATGGAGGCACTGCATGCAAGGAAAAAACACAGGGCAGGGATTTTATTTTACGTCGTTTTTATATCATCCTTAACTTGCAGGTGGGGAGAAGACCCATGTCACTCCCATCTCCATTGACCACGCATACACCTATACTAATTCTCAGGAACCCTAAGCCCAGGCGGGAGGAAATTTCCACTCTAATTTAGCCTAACAAAGAAGCTCCAACTGGAATGGAGCTCTCTGGGCTCAGAGGGGATTGGTAAGGGAGGGCTGAATGAGATGCTCTAAATCAGGCTGTATGGTTTTTACAAGTCCAGAACTTTCCCTAATGTCTAGTCTGCCTCAAAAGGAATAGCAAGTGGAAAGATCCCAAGGCAGGAGCCTGCTTGAAGTCTGGTTATTGAAGCCAAGTGAAGCAGATGGGAGGTGATTAGAAACACCACAGAGAAAAGAGGTCAGATACTGTAGGGTTGCATAGGTCATTATAAGGATTCTGGTTTTCCTCTGGGTCAGATGGGAAGACTTTGCAGGGTTTTTAACAAAGAGAGGCAGACAGGCAGAGGCAGAGAGACAGATTATTATTATTAGGTTCAGAGCAAAACTGAGCAGAAAGTACAGAGAATTGGGGCCGGGGTGTAGCTCAGGGTAGAGTACTTGCCTAGCATGCATGAGGCCCTGGGTTTCATCCCAACACCACAAAAGGTACAGAGAATTCCCACAGTCCATTTCTCCGCCCTCAGGCATACACTTTCCCTGTCAGAGTGCTACTTTGGTAATAATGAATGACTACACTGACACACCTATTTGCCAGAAGTCTAAAGTTTACATCCCAATTTTGTCCCTTCTATGAATTTTGACAAAGGTCAAGGTTAGGAGAAGCTCCTCTCCGTTTCTAGTTTACAGAGTGTTTTTATTATGAGTAGTATTAGTTTTGTTAAATGCCTTTTCTAGTGCTCATGAGATCAGTTTCGTGGACCAGCCAAGTCAACTTTGACGTCCTGCACTGTGATGGATTCTCTACAGAAGGTGCCTATTGTGAAGCCTTCAGGAGGACAGCAGGGCCGCCAGCTTCTCCTGATGATGACCCCGTAGCTATCATCTCGCAGTGCCACTGGATGACCTCACAGCAGGGCTCAAGTTGGTTTCTCTGATCTCTACTTCTGTCTTTCTTTTGGTGCTGGGATGGAATCCAAGGCTCTGTGAAAACTAGGCATATGTTCTTCACTGAGCCACACCCCAGACCTTGTCTACTATTTCTTCTCTGAGATCACACATAGCTTTGGGTTTTTATATTTTTGGTGGCACTGGGGTTTGAACTCAGGTACTCAATACTTGCTAGGCAGGTGCTCTACCTCTACCACTTGAGTCGCTCCACCAGTCCTTTTTTGTGAGGGTTTTTTCGAGACAGAGTCTCTCCTACTATTTGTCCAAGCTGTCTTCGAACCACAGTCCTCCTGATCTCTGCCTCCTGAGTAGCTAGGATTACAAGCATGAAGCACCAGCACCTGGAGCACACATAGTTTTAGTGCTTGGTGCCACTGGGTTTTGCTCCTTTCTTCCTTCCAGGAAGGCCTAAGACCCAACCCATGGACTTCTTCCCCAAGAGGTGCAGATGTCAGCTGTCATTGTGTAGCTGATCTCAGACAGAGATTTGGGCCAGGTCCCCAAGAGGAAGAGGAGATGGCCTGGGGCCCTGTTGTCAAGACAGAGTGTTCACTTCCTCTTGAGTTGGATGAAGAAATCAGATCAGCAATTCTTACCACAGTGGGAGAAAAAAGGGGAATCTGTTTCCCAGTGTTGGCAGTTACACAACTATAAATAAATCCTCATGATTAGAGACTTCTCTAATAATGTACCAAGAGCCACTGGAGTTGCACCAGGAGAGAAGCCTTGGGGACACAATTATTCAATAGTCATTAAGAAACAAACAAGAAAACAAACAAAAACCCAAGTCTTCACACATACACCCTTTGAAGAAGATATTATTGGGAGGCTTTTTTTTTTTTTTTTTTCTCCCTGGACTACAGAAGGAGACCTTGAGCTCATCAGCTTCCTGTGTCAGCCAACTTTTTTTGGGTGGGACAGTGACTTGAATGCAGGACTTCTGGCTTACTCTACCAGTTGAGCCACAACTCCAGTTCATTGTGTTCTGGTTATTTTGGAGATGGGGGTGTCTCTCGAATTATTTGCCTAGGCTGGCCTTGAACTGTGATCCTCCAGATCTCAGTCTCCCAAGTATCTAGGATTATAGGAGTGAGCCAACCTCACTCAGGCACCTGGCTCCTGGCTCCTGGGTCAACCTCTGAGTGCTAGGATTACAGGCTTGAGCAACCATGCCTCTTTTCATAACACATCAGGACCTCCTGATTCTACCACTAACCAAATGTTTCTCAAGTCAGCAAACTTTTCTCTCTGTCACCCCTAGCCACGGACCCTCATTCCCTCCATTTCAGTAGGTAACACACAGGCCCAGACAGGTAAACGAAAGGCTGCAGGTCCCACAGTGTGGATGTGATACAGCATGAACTCAAGTCTACTTTCCCGCAAACAGTACAATGTAGACAAAGCTTGGCTTCCTGAGCTCACTAACCTGAGCTCGGAGTAGTGGAGTGGTTCTCAAGCCTTTTCATCTCATGAACTCTTCACACTTAGAAAATTTTGTTATTATTTTATTTCTTTGTTTTTCTTTCTAGGTGTGTGTGTGTGTGGTGAAGGGGATGGAGCACAGGGCCTTGCATATGTAGGCAAATGCTCTACCACTGAGTCACATCCCTAGCCCATTTTATTTCTTTGTAATTAATTAATTAGCTAATTAATTAATTTCATTGAGACAAATGCTTACTCTGTCGTCCAGGCTGGCTGCAAACTCCAGGTGAACTCAAGCAACAATCCTGTCTCAGCCTCCTGAGTAGCTGGTACTACAGGTACCCATTACTACGCCTAGCTAACTGAATATGTTTTGAGGGTCTCAAGGAACTTTGTTTTATGGGCTCTATCTTTTGACTATACCATATCAGAAATTTTAATGGACAAAATTTTTAATTTTTTACTTTATAATTCATTTTAGAAGAAGAATAAATCAGTTCACATTCACATAAATGTCATGAAAAATAAATACGCTATTAGGAACAGAAAAGTTTGTGAGCATTGCTTCGAATGTTTGCAAATCTTTTTAATGTCTGTCTGGCTCATGGAGGATAACTGAACTCTCATATCTATATTTGCTTGCAGTTTGTTTTGATATGCTATTTTAGTGGAAGTATACGAAAAAACATGGCCTCATAGATATGTAGTTGGAAAAGGGAGGAATTTAGTTCACCTAAATTTGAACTTTTCTTAATTTAGGTTAAAATCTGTTCATGAATCTCATACTTTTTTTTGCAGTACTGGGCCTTGAACTCAGGGACTGAAGTTTGCTAGGCAGACACTCTACCACCTGAGACACACATCTGTCTATTTTGTGGTAGTTGTTTTAATTATTTTCCAGCTAGGGTCTTAAATTTTTGCCCAGACTGGCCTCAGACTATGATCTTCCTACTTACCACCTCCTGAGTAGCTGGGATTGCAGAATTCTGTCACCACGCCCAGCTTGTTGTTTGAGACAAACTCTTGCTAATTTTTTGCCAGGGATCAGCCTTGAATCTTAATCCTCCTAACTACTACTGTTGGATTACATATGTCTATCACCATACCTGGCTTTTTTTTTTTTTAAAGACAAGATCTCTACTGTATAATCCAGTCCAGCCTCAAACTCGTAATCCTCCTGCCTTGACCTCAAGTGCTGGGACTATAGATGTACACCACCATGGCTGCACAAATTTTGCACTTTGAATGGAATTTTTACCTACACATGCTTTTGTACATGTGGAAAAGATTGGTTCTTTGCTGACATTCCAAATGTTGACACATTGTACTAAACAACATTTTAAAATCACGTTTGCTAACTGATCTCATCAGAAATGTCTTTAAGATTGGGGGAGCTGTCAGGGTAGCTCACAATGGTCAATACCAGTTTTCAAAATCATAATTTTTGCTTGAAAACTCAACTTGCATCCTTAGTAATAAATACTATTGGTATTATTTTCCTTGACATGAGAGAGGCTCACTACATTCATTTTCAAGAGAATGTCTTTTAGGCAGGCACAGTGGGGTTGGGAAGGGTGGGAATGAATGCCTATAATTTTAGCAACAAAGGAGGCTGAGGCCAGAGGATTGTGAATTCAAGGCCAACCTGGGCAACAAAGGGAGACAACCCCCTCCAAAAAAAGTCTGGGAATACAGCTCAGTGTTAGTCACTTGGCTAGAGTTCATGAGGCCCTGGGGTGGATCCCCAGCACCCCCTTCCCAACACACACACACAAATGTTTCTTAAATATCGAGCCTGGTTGCTGGTGATTGTGTATATTTGTAATCCCAGCACACAGGAGGCTGAGGCAGGAGGAGCAAGGGTTTGAAGCTAGCCTGGGGATTACACAGGGATGCTGTCTCAAAACAAAAACAAATAAATAAATGCCAAGTATGTAGACAAGTTGATCCTTCAAGTGGAACTGGTATTCTGTGAAAACAGTGGCGTGGCTAAGCCAGGGTATGCGTGCTCTCCCTGGACACGACCACCATGCTTCAGCCTGCAGAGGTGCTTTATGTGGATGTTCCGTTTTGTCCCATTTTGAGGTTAAAAACATGTTCTTGAGCAGTCATTGTTACTGCTGCACCAAGGACCTTCTCCTGGGGATCTGGCTTTTCTATTTTATCCTGGTGAAGGTGTGGTTGTGAAATATACCACGATGACTAGTAAAGTTGGGTGTCACTGTCCAGATTCCTGCTCAGATGACAGAAGTTTCAACCACCACTGGTTTTACAACCCAGGTTAAGTACTGGGATAGTGAAAGGGGCAATTGATCTGTGTGTATTCCTATGAGCCTTGAGAGTGTCTTGGAGACCTCAGGGTGTCTCCTCAAAGTCCACACTGAGAATGATTGGGTTGATATGCCAGTTTAACAACTTTTTTCCTTTTTTGGTGCTGGGGATGGGATTCAGGGCCTCACATATACTAGGCCAGTGTTCTACCACCTAGCTTTACCTTCAGCCCAGTTTAATGATACTCTTGTAAAGAATTGACTTTCTGTTACAATATCATTTAGTAAATTCAAATTCTTAAGAAGATTTTACTTATTTATTTCTTTTTTAGCTACTCCCATTTTACTTTTTTTTTTTTTCTTTTTGAAACAGGGTCCTACTATGTAGCTCAAGCTGGCCTGGAATTTATAATCCTAGTGATTCTCCCACCTCAGCTTCCCAAGTACTGAGATTACCATGCCCATCTCTGTTTTACAGTTTTCATTAAACTTAACAAATAGGGATTGATAGCATTTTTTTTATTTGCAGTACAGGGGTTTGAACTCAAGGCCTCATAATTGCTAAGCAGGAGCTCTACCACTTGAGCCATTCCACCGGCCCTTTTTTGTGTTGGGTATTTTGGAGATAGTGTCTCATGAACTGTTTGCCTGGGCTGGCTTCAAACTGCAATCCTCCTGATCTCTGCTGCCTAAGTAGCTAGGATTACAGGTGTGAACCACTAGCACCTGGCTTTGATAGCATTTTTTAACTAGCTTGTCATTCCAGGGAAACAGGTGTTATCAAGGTCCATGTTTCCATCCAGTTGTCTTTGTTTCAGTCCCAGCTTTCAGATATTTTATTTCATTTTTCCTTCAGTTTATTTTATATATAGCAGCAAATATAAAATTTAGCAAAGATGAATCTGTTTTCTTTTTCTCTTCTTTTTTTTCTTTCTTTCTTTTTTTTGAGACTGATTTCACTTTGTAGCCCAGACTGGCCTTGAACTCAAGTTCTTCCAGCCTCAGCCTCCCAAGTAGCTGCGATTTCAGGCATTTTGCTACTGCACTGGGCTAAAACTTGTCAAGGAAGTACTTAAAGTGATTTACTTGATTTATAAATTTGTTGCATCATCCAGTGATAATTGGAATATAATAACTAAATGCCAAATTAAAATGTCCAAAAATTCTCTAAAGGCTAGATTTTCTCCCTGGCATTAATTACACTGTTGCCATCTGTACAAAACCCAATACAGTTTTTCCTGTTTTCAGTGATGGAATCAAACCCAGGACCTCAAACATGCTAAACACACACTCTACCACTAAGCTGTGCCCCCAGGCCCCCAGTGTAGTTTTCACCAGCTTGTTTCTCATTGAAACCGTTTTTCTTGGGCACTGACAATAAAACTTCATATACACTTTCAGGTGTTGTTTCCACTAGCCCCACACAGTTCACCAGGCTCACTAAGCTGCACATTATTGAAATACTTTTATGTGAAATAATAGACATGACACTGACAATGGTGGAAAATTACAGCCCGACCTCTAAGTTTTCCAGTTGACTGGTGGCTGACTCAGTGATGTGCTGTCCAGACTCCCCTTGGGAGGATGGAGGTGCTGCCCAGTTGGGGAAGCACAGGCTCCAGAGGTCTACTCTGTCAGCATCTCGGCTGCAGACAGTGACTTCACCTGCAGTCAGAGACCTCACCTGCAGACAGCAACCTCACCTGCAAGGCAGGGAATGGAGTGAGGTGGGGCACTGGGCTCCATGCTGATCAACTCTGATGTTTTGCTCCAGAACTCTCTGGTCAACCTGTATCAGGTTCTTCTCCCTCTGTCCAGTCCTGCTTCCTTTCACTACTGATAATCACTAAGAATTGCACCCAGTCCACATCAGTGTCTGTTTCTAAAGAACCATTCCTTGAGAGCTGTCTGGTCATTTCAGTGGATCTTTGTTTTATGAAAAGAAGCACAAAACTAAAGATTTTGATGATGTTCTTCTCTGTTTCTCTCTTTTTTTTGGTGGTACTGGGGTTTGAACTCAGGGTCTTGCACTTGCTTAGCAGGGGCTCTTACACACACACACACACACACACACACACACACACACACACACATACAGCCTTTTTTTGCTTTAGTTATTTTAATTATTTTGCTTCTGCCCTGGGTTGGTCTTAGGCCATGATCCTCTATCTCTGGCTCCTGAGTAGCTGGGATCACATTCTCTCTTTTTGAAATTCTAATAAATCCATGATGGCTAAAAATGCTGTATTCTTTTTAAACCATACAATAGATTCTGTTTAAATTTTTTTTCTTGCAGTTCTGGAGTTTGAACTCAGGACCTACACCTTTAGCCACTCCATAAGCCCTTTTATGTGATGAGTTTTTTTTTTGTGATAGGATTTTGCGAACTACTTTCCCCAGGCTGGCTTTTAACCATGATCCTCCTGATCTCTGCTTTCTGAGTAGCTAGGATTACAGGTGTGAACCACTGGCACCCAGCTAGATTCTGTTTAATTTTTTGATATTTAAAATGTTTTCATTTTCTTTGTTATATGATCAATGAAATATTTTGTTTAGGAGTTTTAATATTTTAGATGCTTCATTTGGGAAAGACTCATGATATTCCTTGAAACATCTCAGTGATGCTTGCAAACATTCTTTATTTCAACAATGTGCATTGTCAGAGCACTATTAAATCAGCCACTCATTTTGAGGTGAAATAATCAAATTATTGTTCGTTTTATTTTGTTTGGTTTGGCTTTGGTTTTTGGTGCTGCAGATTGGTCTCTGGACCTTGCATCTGCTAAGCACACACTCTGTCACTGAGTTACGCTCCCAGCCCCTGTTGTTCATTTTATAGATGCAAATTTTAGACTGCTTCTTGCATAACATTGAAGCTACTCTCTGCTCATTTTATTTTCTGTATTCTATCAAAAGATGCCCAAGCCGACAGCTATTATTGATATTATTTCAGAAAATTTATGTGTATGAGTCACAAGGTTTTTGCTTATCATATTTCTTTAAATATTTAAGAAACAGGGCTGATGGAGTGGCTGAAGTGTAGAACTCCAGCCTAGCAATCTCGAAGCCCTGAGTTCAAACTCCAGTATCGAAAAAAAAAATTTAAGAAATATATCCAAACTTTGTTGTCTCTTCCTTTTGTGTGGTTAATTTCCATATTTTATTGCATATTCTTGTGTGTATAAATATCAACACTGCACCCTAAGTAGTCACAAGAATTTCAAAGCTTCAAAGATGAAGCAAAGTAGAAACAATAGAACTAAAATAGCACCAGCAATGATGTGATTTGGAGATAATAATAAACTGAGGGTTCTGTTAGATCTCAGAATGCTTTGGTGCCAAGCAGAACACTTCTCACACTGATTTTCACAGGCGGTTCTACACCATCACAACATCCTACAGCCTTGGGCTGAGCAACTAATGAGCTTATATTAGAATTTACATTAGTCATTCATTTTACCTCTCACTGCAGTTACCAACAGACTATTTACTAAAGGTACTGAAACATTTCAGTAGTTTGTCATAGTCACACACACAGACACACACTAACGGGACAAATTAAGAACAATGAAAATGAGTCCAGTCGACAAGCAAATTTCAGAGGCAAATTGGATATCTTCCCCTGCCTCTCTATTCCTGAACAAAGTCTAAGTGTCAAACATTGTCTGGGGGACCTGCTCAGACCCACCTTCTAGGGAGTAGCCATGATTATCCAAGGTGACTCAGCCCTTCTCAGCTCCACTGCCCGCTTTAGATGGTGGTTCACTGCTGAGCACCTGACCAAAGTTGAGCTTCTCAGAAACTCTTCCTTAAGGTTGGGGCTTGAGACTGGTGTCTGTGAGTGCTTATCTTTCAGCTACATAGGACATCTGTGGTAAGAGAGGAATGAGGCAGGTATATGTGGAAAGCAGTCCTCTGGTTCTGCTGGTAGTCTTCTTTGGAGGCCCTGCCTGGGGACTTGGAGTGGCACCCTTGTAACTGTATCTCCATCCTTTACTTTTACTTTACCATGTTTGAAGATCCTTATTTGTTACCCATATAGTCCTAGCTAAGCTCCTACTGTGGCCACTTCTCATTGACCATGCAGCTCAAGGTTAAAACTCCTTATGTGTGCAAGCTGCCGTGCTTGGCTATGCATACAAGCACAATGCACATGCACATTAAGGACCCAGAGGTGGCTTTTTTTATTGTTTTATTATTCATATGTGCATACAAGGCTTGGGCGGAGGTGGCTTCTTAACACCTTTGTAATGTCCTAGTGTGGGATGTGAGCTTAGTGGCATTAATTATGAACACCTCAAAAGGCCGGCGTGTCGGAGGCTTTGTCCCCAGCTGGCAGATCTAATCCTTGAGAGGTGATTGGATCCTGAGGGCTCTGACCTAATGAATGGATTAATCCACTGGTGGACTCATATTTTGATGATATCATTGGGAAGTGGTGGAAACTTGAAATGGGACCTGTTTGGAGGAAGCAGATCAATGGGGGAGTGCTCTTAAAGGGTACATCTTGTCACCTTGCTGTCTCTCTCTCTCTCTCTCTCTCTCTCTCTCTTTCTCTCTCTCTCTCTTTTTGTGGTACTGGGGCTTGAACTGAGGGTCTACACCTTGAGCCACTCCACCAGCCCTCTTTTGTGAAGGGTTTTTTTGAGATAGGGTCCCATGAACTATATGTCCAGGCTGGCTTCGAACTGCTATCTTCCTGATCTCTGCCTCCTGAGTAGCTAGGATTACAGCTAGGATTACAGGATTACAGACACCCAGCTTCTGACTCTCTCTCTCTCTCTCTGCTTCCTGGCTACAGTGAGGTAAGCATCTCTGTCCCATCCATGCCCTTCTGCCATGATGCTTCTGCCTTGCCACAGGCCTAAAAGGAATGCAGACAGCTGCCCATGGACTAAAACCTCTGAAACCGTGAGCCAAAATAAACCTTTTCTCTCTTAAATCCTTTATCTCAGGTATTTTGTCACAGCGATGACAGGCTAACACAGGCAGTTTTGAGGTCTTCAGTCGGACTTTTAGGGGTTATTAATTATATCTTACAAGAAAAGTATGGAGACACGGATATGTGTAAAATATATATTGGTTCAGTCAACAAAAGATTCCTTGTCCTCATCTGGATGGTGAGGAGACCAGCAGGAAAGCTGGGTGATCCTTCATGAGTACTCTGACACCCAAGGAAGTACTTCAGCAGACAGACACTGAAGCCAGCTTTGTCAGCCACCTTGGGACCAGGGCAGGCTCTCCATGAATTCCTTTCGACACTGGCTGCCACCAGGTACCACATGGAAACTGCTGCTAGTCCCACTCCAGCTGTGTTGGCCCCCTCCCCCATTGCATCCCTGATATCCAGATATTTTATACTCACTGCTTCCTCAAAGAGAAAACTATGGGTAGTGAATTCTCCAGGTATCTGTTAAGGGAACTGCCCTGAGGAGGTATAGGTAAGGAGGATTTACCACTGGAGGTGAAAAATTTGGTCTCTAATTTACCTGAAAACCAACTGAGCTGGTGTGCTGTGGTACAAATGACAGCCTCCTCAGTAGTGTATGAATCCTGTTGCTCGTGTGGGTTGCCCTAAGGGACCTCAGAGACAGGTTTCCACTGGATGTTCATGTCTCTGATCTCATGTTGTCCCCAGTCTAGGGTCCAGATAGGTATGTGGGGTGCATTTGGGAAGCTCCAGGACATAGTGGCCGGGTTCACATTGGCCAGGTAATCATTTCCCCTAATCGTGGTCCCCTGAACAAGTAGGGGGCCCTGCACTCGTGAGGGCTTCCCATTGTGCTGTCCCCTCCTTAGTCACCTCAGTCAGGCTCAATAATAAATCATCCTTTCCACCTTAAAACAAAACAAAACACCTGGGAGTGTATGGAGGACAAGAGAGGGGAAAATCCTGAGGGCACTGAATTGGGAGCTGCCTAAGGCCGGCTTTGATGCCACTTTACTTACTTCACCAATACTTAAATAGTACTTTGTACATGCAAGGCAGTGTTCCAAGCACTTTACACTTTGAGTTCATTTAATCCCCTTAATGACTGAATGAGGAAAGGGCCGTTCATATCTTCAATTTACAGATGAGGAAACTGAGGCAGGGGAGGCTAAGTAACTTGTTCAGGGCCCTATCTGCCTCTAAGGTACATACTCCTGAAGAGCTATTATTTAGTGAATTTTGGCATTTTAAGTCCTATATCCTCTTTAAATGCTTGTATTTAAAGATAAACTGTAGAGGATCTTTCAATGAGCTAAGGAAACTTCTCCAAATCATTCTTTGTATGGATGTGAGCAGATTTTCAGTGTCTAACACCACAACCTGGGTCAGATTTTGAAATAAGGATAGGATTATGTAGGGATATACAGTAGTGGAAGCAGAAATGGAAAAGCCCTACAATTTTTTTTTCAGTATTTAGGGGTTGAACTCAGGGCCTTGTGCTTACTAGGCAGGTACTCTACCACTTGAACCTTGGCCCTCAGTCCTTTTTTCTTTAGGTATTTTTTGAGCAGAGACTTTCATTTATGCCCAGGCTGGGCTGGTCTGTGATCCTCCTTATCTCTTCCTCCTGAGTAACTAGGATTATAGGCCACCATGCCTGACCAAAGCCCTATTTTTGAGGATGTGAGGAAGAAAGATGCTATGAGAGTGGGTCTGCTATAGAAGAAGTTTGGAGGATGTAGCTCAGTGGCAGAACACCTGCTTAGCATGTATGAGACTCTAAGCCTGATCCCTAGCACAGGAAAAAAAAAAAAAAGCCAGTTTGGCTGTCCAGCTCAGGATCCTGCCAGCAAGAAAGTGACCCCCAGATGCAGTCCCTCAATGTTGAACCAAGAACTGTGAGCTAAAATAAACCTCCTTTCTTCATAACTCTTTTCTATGGTTTGGATAGGATTTGAGTGTGTCCCCCAAGAAATTGTGTGCTGGAAATTTGATCTCACTGTACTGGTGGGGAGGTGGTGGGAACCTTAAGAGATGAAGGCTGGTGAGAGGTCATTGGGGCACTGCCCTCTAAAGGAATTCATGTAGATCTTCTGGACCCATTAGTTCTCTCTGGAGTGAGTTGTTATGAAAGAGTAAAACTGGTCCCTTCCCACCCCTTGACTTTTTCCTTGGGTGGTCTTTTCCTCTCTTAGTGGCTCCCCTCACAATGCTCTTGTCCATGAGTCCCTTGCTGGAGGTGGTGCTACTAGATGATCAGCCTCTCAAATTGTGAGCTAAATCAATCCTCTCCTCTCCCCCACACGGGAGGTCAAACCCAGGGCCTTGCACTTTGTCACTGAGCCCTTGTGTTTTTGAGATAGGATCTCTGTCTATGTACCCCAGTCTAGCTTTGAGCTCATTATGTTGCCCAGGCTGGCCTTGAACTTGAGATTTTTCTATCACAGCCTTCCAAATACTGGGATTACAAATGTGTACCACCACTCCTAGCTCTATAAATCGCCCTTCCTTATAAAGTACCCGGTCTTGGATATTTTGTCATAGCAATGGAAAATGAACTAATGCACTTACTCAGTCTGTGGCTATTGTGTGATTAGCAACAGAAAGACAAAGACAAGTTTCTCTCAGAATTTGGCAGACAGTCTCAAGGCTGGAGGTTTTTAAGGTCCTTGTCTGCCTTTCAGAGATAGGTTTGCAGAGATAGGCAATGTATTTGAAGTGATAAGAGACAATCTCAAAGCAAAGTTCTAAAAAAACCAAATACACACTGAACTACAGGGCCTGAGTTTTCTAGGACATTTTCAAGCATATAAAATGATTTCATAAGACACTTCCTTGAGGGAAAGTTATCAAGTAAGTTCCTTGTCACTTGAACAATCTTAAAAATCAGGTAGAAAAGAGAGCCTGAGGTCAAACTGGCAGCACACCTTGAGTGGGCTAGGGGAGCCCACGGAAAGGCATGCGATATAGAGTCACTGTGTTAAGCATTTCTCTGAGCTGTAACTGGCTTCTCAGAGGTTAAGGGGTCCCCTCCCATTTTTCTCCCCTCCCTTCCCCCAAAAATGATGCAGAATCCCTGCCAGACTATCTCTTTCGAGGCTCTGAGTGAGCAGAGCTCAAGAGGGGTGGGAGAAGTTTTGAGGGGGGCATGGGAAAGTCCAGGCGCTAGGAGTTGCTTTGTCCTCTTAGGGTCTACACTGCACAGGCGATACCCCGACCTGCCTGCAGCCAGCTGGAGTGCAACACCGGCTCCTGTGAAGCCCGCCTCCCTCCCAGCAGACTGGAGGCCAGGGCGTGGCCGGCCACAATCTGCTCCAAGAGCCGGTGCGAAGCCGAAGTGGCTCACCAGCCGTGGCCACAGAGGGTTGTGCAGTGCGCGGCTGTGGGCCCGCAGGGGCGGCGCGCGCCGCATTCCGGGGAGCGCACTCCTTTTCTCGGTGGATGGAGCGGGCCCGGCTGCGCGCTGCGTCCTACAAGACGTGCTGACGTCGCGGAGGGCCGGGAGTCGCGCGGGAGCGGCCGGCGCGCGCCTGTGCGTTGGGCGCCGCCGCGAGGCAGCCAGTCAGGCGCGGGGATCGCGGCTGTGCGGGGTTTTAGGGCGGCGGCCGCCACAGCAGTCGCGCCCCGGGCAGAGCGGGCCGAGGTGGCCGTAGGAACTGGGGATGGGGAGGACTGGGCCCTTCACCTCTCTCGGGTGCGTGTGCGGCTCCGGGGGCGCCCAGTGACGGCGGCGGCACCCCTGGCCCGGCAGCGCCGAGGCCGCTTTACCAGACAGCCGGCGGCGGGCCGGGCCATGAGGAGCCACTGGGGCTGGGCCAGGCCTCTCTGACCCCGGCTCCGCGCGGCGGGTTCCCTCCTTTCCGCTCCGGCCTCTCGGCATGAGCGTCCGCCTGGGCCCGGGGCCGCGGCTGCCCCAGTCCCGCCGCCCTCGGGCGCGCTCGGGACCCGCGGGCCCGCGGTGCTGATCCCGGTTCGCCGCGCCGCACTGCCGGGCCGCCCGCTGTATGCCCCGGGGGCGCGGCCATGGAGGTGGTGGGCGACTTCGAATACAGCAAGAGGGACCTCGTGGGACACGGGGCCTTCGCCGTGGTCTTCCGGGGGCGGCACCGCCAGGTGAGCGCCGCCCGCCGAGCTGGCCCGGGGAGGCCGCGACCCCTGGACCGCGACTAGACCGGAGTGGAGGGGGTGGGGGAGGGGTGGTCTTGAAAGTTGGCGAAGCCCAGGGAGTCAGCCCAGGCCTGCCATTGTGCGCCGCTGTCAGTGTCGCGGATTTGTTTTGGTGGTTGGAGGATTGTTTTGAGGCCGGAGCCTCTAGGCAGCGCTCCACCTACCGATGGGCGCCCGGCCACTGATGTCCCCTCGCCTGTGTGCTTGGTAACCACAGTGCGCCCAGGGATGTGCCGCCCGCAGAAGCCATCCACCCGAGGCCACCCAGGGCCCCCAAAGACGTGCTGCAGGGTCCCATGCACCTCCCAGGCTCCAGCATGGATGAACCTTTGGGGTCCCCGCCCTGGGATGTAGGGCTTGTCACCTTTAAGGTTGGTTATCACAGCCCACTGGAAAATGGGCGGGTTTCCCGTTAGCTAGAGGCTTTCTCAAACGGGGAGGTATCATTTTCCCCAGCGTTGGTTTCCCTACGCCCCAAAGATCCTCATTCTTCTCCCGCTCCTCGGCCAGACTGGCTCCGGGTGGAAGATAGTTGAATGCTGATCCAAATAAACACGAACTCATGTTCAAGCCTTTAAAACATTAAAAAAAAAAAAAAGCCTCTGCTATTTTGCAAATTGGGTCATAGGAGGTTTTTGAATCTAAAGAATTTGAGAAGACACATCGGTCGTGGAAACGATCTTAAAGCTTTGGCTGTTTCGATTGCTGTCAAGGGGCATGTTAAAAGTGGGCTTTCTTTGTTCTTTTTCATTTATTATGCAAATAACTTAAAAATCAAGAAAAAAGTTAGAACGCCGTGTAATCCAGCTGAGAGAATAAATGTTTTCAATTAACCATATCACCTTCCAAGTTCATTACACATTTAGCTGTGTGTTCATCACACATGCAAGCTGTGTTCTTCTTTCACTTAAGTATTAGTTCCTACGTGGTGATCATATTTACCATTTTTAGTGACTGTGTTGTGGGGCATTGGCTTGTTACACTGTAATTTATGAAATCGTTTTCTTGTTGGTGGAGTTTGAAGTTCATTTTCATTTTTTTCTCCAGTGCCATACATTTATTTATTAAAAACATCTTTGTACTTACAGATTTTTTTTTTCTGTTGAATTGTTTCAGTGCAATTAATTTCCAGGAGTAACACTGTTTTTCTTTTTCAGAAAACTGATTGGGAGGTAGCTATTAAAAGTATTAATAAAAAGAACTTGTCAAAATCACAAATACTGCTTGGAAAGGAAATTAAAATCTTAAAGGTATGTTACTTTATGTAGTATTTGCATGCTAGCCTAAAACTTAATTGAAATTAAATGAATACATGACGATAACCTTTGCAATTTTAGTAATTGGGTTCAAGTTTGAGAATTTTCAGCTGCTCCTCATTTTTGCATGCTTGAGTTTTTGAAACTTTGAGTACTCTGAAGCTATTTTTAAGAGTAGATGTTTGTGGCTCTTGGCCAAACTTAGAGGAATTCTATGAAGATTGAGTTTAGCCTCATAACTTCTTCTTTTTTCTAGTTCCTATATTACTGAGAAGAGGGACAAACAGGTGCATCTGATACCTATTTTATCTCTTCTGTTGACCCCTTCATGTTACCACTAAGTTTTTTGAGAGGAGTAGAGGGACTTTGGATATTTTTTTCTTTATAAGTTGAAAGTTATTTTCCTTGGAGGTGGTCTTTAGATCACTCAACCTATAGTATTATCCAAAAGATACTTTCAGAAAAACAGGTTCCATGATCAGATAAATTTGAAAAATCCTATTAACTACTTAAATAGTCACAAAACACTTGGCTCATTAAAGAAAATGCAAAATTCTACCAGTTTTGGTGTACTTAACCCATTGTTTCGCAGACTAAACATGAGCTTGGAAACCTCATCCAACACTTTCCACCAGCTTTCCTCAAAACTGTTCTGTGGAGCCTGGTGCTGGTGGCTCACACCTGTAATCCTAGCTACTTGGGAAGTAGAGATCAGAGGTATTGCTGTTTGAAGTCAGCCTGGGCTAATAGTTGGCGAGACACTCTCTCAAAAATACCCAACATAAATAAAGGGCTGGTGGAGTGGCTCAAGTGGTAGAGCGCCTGCCTAGTAAGCATGAGGCCCTGAGTTCAAACCCCAGTACCATCAAAAGAAAAAAGAAAAAAACAAACCTGTGGGAGAGTTCTTTGTTAAGAATTATAGCTAGTTGAGCTAAGAATTATACTTTGTTTTCTTTCAGGCAAATTACTTTTTAAAAGCTCTTTGAGATTTCATGTCTCTATTGGCAATAAAAATTTATATTAAAATTTGAAGATTAATAGAAAGTCTGCAGTCATAGTGACTGTACTGACTTTAGCATTTATTTTGTAAACAGAAATACTCATTTTGTTAGGAGTCTAAAAAATTACAGTGGTGAAAATATACAATTAGACCCCAAGTAAAGTTTGATCAGGCACTTTTTTTTTTGTTCTTTAGTAGATTGAATTCTTCTAGGTTATTAATAAAGGTGTAATATGCTAGATATAGTGTATTTGTGTATGTATGTAAATTATATTATTTGCATATTATATTTAAATTACTAGAATGCATATTAATATTTTTCATTCTTAATTTCCTTACCAGGAACTTCAGCATGAAAATATTGTAGCACTCTATGATGTTCAGGTACTTTATTTTGGATTTTTAAAAAAAAACTTTAAAAAATTTTAAAATTCTTTTCATGAAAATTTAAGTGACTCTTAATGAAATTTACAATTGTCGATTCTCTTTTGAAAAGACAAGTTTGAGTTACATTAAAAATTGTTTAAATAGCAGAGCAGTAGGCTAAAATGCTAAAATAAATAATGTGCTACATGATGAGTAAATTTATTAACAACTGATCATGTACTGTGGGGTAGTATTGTTTAGGTTAAGTAGAGGAATACTGACACCAAAGCCAGCATTTCTGTGATAGATGTGGAAGGGACTATTGTGGACTATTTAAAAATTAGTTGGTTTTTTTTTTATTATGAAAACAACATTTGTAAATCTTAGAAATTAGGGAAAATGAAAAGGATGCTATACATACTCATTATCTCTATCTCTATCTATCTATCTATCTATCTATATGGCGTACAGTAAAGTTACATTTTATTTGGAAGTGGAAAAGCTGGGTTCTAAAGTAATTTCCTAAGGCAGAATTTCTCTATGGTTAGAATTATTCTTGAAAATTCTTTTAGGAGTCCACTTTTGGAGAAAAACTACTGTCTTCTTAGTAGAACATCAGATGAAGTAGGTGGCTTATATTTAGGGGCTGTTATGTTACAGAACAGAAACCTTCCTTTACATACTAGAATCACACTTTTATATTTTTTTCTTTTGTTTTGTTTATTAGTCTGGACAGTTGAATTCTAGTATACCAATGGACATGTTATGTGTTATGTGTTATATGTATTTCTAGCTAAAAACTTCTCTGTCTTCATTTGCATTATTCAACTTCATTCATTTTGCAAGTTTGTGAGTGGTTATTTTATGCCGGGCATTGTTCTGATTGCTAGAAATAAAGTGGTGAGTAAAACAAAGTCCTTTTTCTCTGTGTGCTTAATTTTAGTGGGGTAAGACAAAATAAACTGTTCTAGATAAAGATTTTTTTTGTCTTTTTTTTTTCCTAGATACACTTTTTAATGTCATTTTTCATGTCATATATCACAAAATATTTAACTAAATATTAAATTACAGAGTATGACTGCTAAAAAATTTGAAATTTAAATTCCCAAGCACAGAATACATGAATTCATGAATACATGAATATACATGTGGGTATATGTTATTACCTGTTTAAATAGGTATAATTTGTTCCTTCATTTGAGAAATTCAAAGCTGTATAAAAAGGAGAAAAAGTTCTGTAAAGTCTGAACTCATTTCACATTCCCTAGTTGAAATTCCATTCTCCTCAGAGCTGTTTGTGTAGTTTGTCTTAGTCTCTATAGATAGAGGGCACCAAGTAGTACAAGTCAGTGCCTAGTACAAAAGTTGTTAAATAACATCAACTCTTGTAGTGGGGCTGGGGAGAAGGCTTCCTGAAAAAAATGATATTTAAATAGACTTGATCGATGAGTGGGAGAAGGCTAGGTTTAAGGGGTTGTGGAAGAAGAGCAACTGAGCTTCCCACACTGTTGAAGTCTTGAGTAAAGGTCAGAGACAGAAAAGATCACTGAGTTTGAGGACCTGGGAGAAGGCCAGAGTACAAGAATGAGCAAGAGAGTATGATGCTGGAAAGGTTTGTGGGGACCAGATGTGATCTTTATCTAAGGATAGTGCAAAAACAGGAGAGTGAAGTCATCTCTGTTTTTGAATGATAAATCTTGAGTATTCTGGGCATGAGATAAGTATTAACAGGTATACTAAACCTGCCCACATGAACAGGGTAAATATCCACCTCTTGGTAGTTTTTAGCATAGCAAGAAAAAGGTGATTCATTTAATAGATGGTACTGGCAAAACAGACATCCGAGAAAAAATAAAGTTGGAATCTCATTCTTATCGTTCGCCAAAGTAATTTCCAAATGCATTACAGGCTTGGATGACAGTATATACTTCAAGGGGTAGAAAGACATTTTATTTATTTATTTATTTTATTTTACTTTATTTAGCAGTATTGGGGTTTGAACTCAGGGCTTCATGCTTGCTAGGTAGGTGCTCTACCACTTGAGCCATACCTCCAGCCTAGAAAGACAAACATTTTAAATTAAGAGAAAACGCTCAGAAGCTATAAAAGGTAGAGACATGAAAAAATTTTAAAGCTTGTTTGATGGCAAATAATACTATGAATAAATTGATAAATAAATGGAACAGATAGTATATATTATAACATGAATCTCAAACATAGAGAAAAAGAAGCCACTATGCATCTGTTTTTGTGAATTTCAAAAGCTAGAAATTAGGAAAACTAGAACAGAGGTTCCTCTCTGTTGATGAGAAAGGGGTGTGAGAAAATGTTCTGGGAAAAGGTTATGTATTTTGACTTGAAGGCTAATCACATTGGTGTATAAATTTGTTGCAACTCAGTGAACTGTATGTACACTTAAATAAGTGTGTATTAATGTATGTAAATTATACCTCAGTAAAATGCAAAAACAGGGTGATTGACAAATGAGAGTTTGAGAAAATATTTGGAACACAGGCTTATATCTAAAATAGCTAAATATATAAATCCTCTCAAAAATTGATAAGAAAATACAATCCAAGGAGAATAGAGCTGCCTTGTCCCTTCTACCATATGAGGATGGAGAAGATGTCTGGCTGTGAACTAGAAGTGGTTCCGCAGCAGACACCAAATCTTTCTGTGCCTTGATGGACTTCATAGCTTTCAGAATTTTGAGAAATACATTTCTGTTACTAAGCTACCCAGACTGTGGTATTTAATTATAGCAGAATGGACTAAGAAATGATCTAAGGTGAAGAACCCTAGATGTGAATGAGACCTGGCTTAGAATACTGTTCTTATAGCAAGCTCACTTAGGATCATGAGCAAGACACTTTTCTCCATGTTAATACTATCCCCTCCTAAAATGGGCATGATTATTTTGTCCCTACTACAATCAGGCCATCCAGTATCTGGTAGCCCCAAGGAAAATAAGTCTAAGGATTGTAGGAATGGTGTTTTTTTAACTCCTCTTTTCCTGTGAGATAACCCATAAAAGAGTTGCCTAAAGATTGGAGAATGAATGAAGAAATGTGGCATAGAGATGGGATTTTTCTGGCAATTTCTCTTTTAATCTTTCTTTGTTATTTAATTCTTTTCTATTGCTTTGTTTCATACTGTTGCTTTCTCCGCTTTGCCTTTAGTTATCTGAATTCTGCTGGAGAGAATTCTGCTCATAATATCCACCTTTTTAAAAATTCATTTTATTTTTTGTATTACAAAAGTATTAATTTCTTAGTATGAAAATAGTTCAAATGGTCTAAACAGTATAGAAAGTAAAAAAAGAGCATTTTTATTTATTTTATTTTTTATTTTTATTTTTCTTTTGTTTTCTTTTATTATTCATATGTGCATATAAGGCTTGGTTCATTTCTCCCCCCTGCCCCCACCCACTCCCTTACCACCCACTCCACCCCCTCCCTCTCCCCCCCAATACCCAGCAGAAACTATTTTGCCCTTATTTCTAATTTTGTTGTAGAGAGAGTATAAGCAATAATAGGAAGGAACAAGGGTTTTTGCTGGTTGAGATAAGGATAGCTATACAGGGCATTGACTCACATTGATTTCCTGTGCGTGGGTGTTACCTTCTAGGTTAATTCTTTTTGATCTAACCTTTTCTCTAGTACCTGTTCCCCTTTTCCTATTGGCCTCAGTTGCTTTTAAGGTATCTGCTTTAGTTTCTCTGCGTTAAGGGCAACAAATGCTAGCTAGTTTTTTAGGTGTCTTACCTATCCTCATATCTCCCTTGTGTGCTCTTGCTTTTATCATGTGATCAAAGCCCAATCCCCTTGTTGTGTTTGTCCTTGATCTAATGTCCACATATGAGGGAGAACATACGATTTTTGGTCTTTTGGGCCAGGCTAACCTCACTCAGAATGATGTTCTCCAATTCCATCCATTTACCAGCGAATGATAACATTTCGTTCTTCTTCATGGCTGCATAAAATTCCATTGTGTATAGATACCACATTTTCTTAATCCATTCATCAGTGGTGGGGCATCTTGGCTGTTTCCATAACTTGGCTATTGTGAATAGTGCTGCAATAAACATGGGTGTGCAGGTGCCTCTGGAGTAACAGTCTTTTGGGTATATCCCCAAGAGTGGTATTGCTGGATCAAATGGTAGATCGATGTCTAGCTTTTTAAGTAGCCTCCAAATTTTTTTCCAGAGTGGATGTACTAGTCTACATTCCCACCAACAGTGTAAGAGGGTTCCTTTTTCCCTGCATCCTCGCTAACACCTGTTGGTGGTGGTGTTGCTGATGATGGCTATTCTAACAGGGGTGAGGTGGAATCTTAGCGTGGTATTAATTTGCATTTCCAAAAAAGAGCATTTTTTATAATTATTTCCTTTTTTCAGAAGAAACTACTGTTGTATCTCCTTTGTGACCTCCTTTTTTTTGCCTTTTTCAATACATGTATGCATGTATACATACACTCAACATTTTTTTAAAGCATGCAACTTTGAAGCCATGCATGGTGGCATGTGCCTGTGATCCCAGGTAGAAGGGTGGTGTAAGTAGGAGGATCACAGTCAGAGGCAAAAAACAACAGACCCTATCCAAAAAATAACTTAAGCAAAAAAGAGCCTCAGCCGCCATTCTCCTATTTATACTTCTCTCATGACTGGGATGACAGGGCTGTCTGTATCCAGCTTTTTATTGGTTGAGATGGGGTCTCATAAACTTTTTGCTGGCCTGAGTAGCTAGGATTACAGATGTGTACCACCATACCTGGATGATTTTATGTTACTTTTTACACTCTCCCATTCCCAGTGCCACCTTAAGAGGCTTATAGCAGAAGTGATAATGGCTTGTTGCCATGGTTTCTCCTTTGGTTCCTCATCACCATTCCTTCATGTTGAAATGGATCTTGCAAGCAGCAATCTCTAGCAGAATTTCTAGATTTTAGGGTCTGTATATGCCCAACTGTATTAGATACTGCCAGTGCATTGCTTTACACTCCTACCAGCAATTGTTTGACGAGTCTAGTTGCTCCACATCTTTGCCTAATACTTGGCAGTTTAGCCATTCTGGTGAGGGTATCTAATTATGATTTTAAGTAACACCTTCCTGTTGACTACTGATTGGAGCACATTTTTAAAGTTTTTATTAGCGATTTAAAATATCTTTGAAATTCCTGTGGAAGTCTCTTGCCTATTTTTCCATTGAGTTGTCTTTGTTACTGATTTTGTTGGAATTCTTTGTATATTGTATGTGTGAGTCTTGCCAGATACATGTATTGTAAATGACCTATCCCACACTGTGACTTTTTTACTTAGTAGTTTATTTTTTACTTATTTCTAATTTTTTAAACATTTTTATTAGCATATAATAGTTTTACAGGGGGTTTCATTGCGATATTTCCATATGTGGTTACAGTGCACATTGGTTAGGTTTATACCCACCATCATTATCCCTTATCCTTCTCCCCTCTATTTAATAGGCTTCAGTGTTCTGTCTTTATTCAGTAGTTTATTTTAATGAGAACTAAATTAAGTTCTTAATTTAGGTTAGGTTATTGTTTCTTGGTTTTATATTTAGTGTGTTTATATCATATTTAAGAAGACTTTCTCTGCCTACCTTGGAGACATGAAGATATTTTCCTATGTGTTTTCCCTAAATTCTTTATTGTTTTTTCATTCACATTTAGCTCTATAATCCTCCTGGAAGTGATTTTTTTGTTGTTGGTGGTGGTGGTACTAGGGTTTGAACTCAAGGCCTCACACTTGCTAAGCAAGTGCTCTATCACTTGAGCCAGTCCACTGCCTTTTTTTTGGTATTGGTTATTTTTGAGATAGGGTATCACTTTTGTTGCCCAGGCTGGGTTTGAACCAAGATCCTTCTGATCTCTGCTTCCTGAGTAGCTAGAATTACAGGTGTGAGCCATGGGCACCCAGCTGGAAGTGATTTTTGTGTATGTCATGAAGTAGAGGTCAAGACTCATTCACTTTTACAAATGGACAGTGAGTAGAGCTCCTGTCTAGCAAGAACAAGGCCCTGAGTTCAGACCCAGTACTACCCCTACCCATTCCCACTCCCCTGCAAAAAAATAAAAGTGGACAGCCAGTTGACCCATTGTATTTATTCCCTTCTGTGTGGTAGTGTCTCCTTTGTTATATATGAGTGGCCACATTGGTGCGGGCCCATTTTGGGACTCTTCTGTTGCTAAACTTTTACAACACTGTTTTTTTCTTACTGTAGTTAAGCCTTAATACCTAGTAGAATAAGTTCTCTGATTTTAATTTTTCTTCTTCCAGATCATATCTAGGTATTCTTGGCCTTTTGCACTTCAATACAAATTTTAGAATAAGCTTGTCAGTTTACACACACACAAATCATATGTGATTTTGATTGAGATTATACTGAAATGAGAATTCCTCTGTGGAAAGGTTTTTAATAAATTAAATTTCTCTAATAGCTATTGGCCTTTGGAAATTTTCTGTCACCAGTTTTGTATTTTTCATCAAAAAATTTTATTCATCTAAATTTTCATGTATTGTCATACAATTGTTCATAATAACATCCTTTTTCTTTCTTTTCAGTAATTAGGTTTTTAGCCTTATTAAGGAATTTGAGTAAGGAATGATAGAATGAAATTCCTCTGACTGGTTTTATTGATGGAAGTGCTAAAGAGGAGTGTTGAGTGAGGATTTCCAGATACTAGGAAAACAGAACATGTGTGTAGCTGTGGCAACCCTTAGTGGTCTGGCTCACAGATTATATGGGCCTCACTTCTCAGCCTTTCTTATCCTACAAATACCTCTTCTAAGTTCTCCTGTGTCTAAACCACATGGGTTTTGATGTGTCTATAGGTGACTTTTGATTGGTTCTCTTAGGGAAAAAAACAAACCACTTTTTCTTTATTTACTCTTTCCTTTCACTTGTAGTTACTTATGTTACAGATTACTTAAGTACTTCATTAAAAAAAAGTGAACTG
Organism: Castor canadensis; assembly: GCF_047511655.1. Lineage (NCBI taxonomy): Eukaryota > Metazoa > Chordata > Mammalia > Rodentia > Castoridae > Castor > Castor canadensis. The sequence continues at coordinate 51,665,204 of NC_133396.1, read as the reverse complement.
TTTTGTAAAGGGGGTATGAAAGGAGAGGGTATGGAAAGAATGGTTAACTTTGTGGAGATCTTCATTGCTTTGAAGGTAGACAAAGAAAAGTTTGCAGGAGAGGTCAAGGATATTAAAAAGCTTTCTGTTTCATTTATTATTTATTAGATGAATGAATGAATGAGTGAAGAAAATTAAGTAGTTAATGTGTATCTTCAAAACCATGACTACCAACCCAGGCATGATGGCACATGCTTATAATCCCAGCTACTCAAGAGGTGAAGGTAGGAGGATTGCAGTCTCAGACTGGTCCAGGCAAAAGTGCAAGACTCTACCTGAAAAACAAACTAAAAGCAAAAGTAGTGGGGATGTGGGACAAGTGGTGGGGCCTTTGAAGGCCCTGAGTTCAATCCCTAGTACTGTCAAAAAACCACAAACAAACAAAAAACCTCAAAATTGTGAAAACCAAATATGAGTGAGTAGAAATTATTGATAGCTGTTAAACCTTCTCTTAAGTATTCCCAGCTCTCTGTTCTCTGCAGTAAGCTATAATGTGCTATTAAGAAAAATTGATTTGAGATAATATTGTGTACTTCATACTTAGGAAAATACTGTTGAAAGTATTTTTAGGGTTAATATGACATTTTGGTCTGGATTTGACCAGATTTTGTGATTAAAAACTATCTGGTTCATGATAGAGATGATTTAACTCTTAAAAATATACATGGTTTATTTCTGATACAAAGAAATAAACCAAAGCCTTCCTTCTTTCCTCTTTCCCTTCCTTCTTTCCTCCCTTCCTCCCTCCCTCCTTCAAGACAGGGTCTTCCAGGCTGGCCTGGACCTCACTTTGTAGCCCAGGCTGACCTGGAAATCAACAGTCCTCCTGCCTCACCCTCCTGATTGCTGGGATCGCAGGCATGCGCCACCGTGCCCTGGAAGGAGGTGTTTATTTCTTACAGACCTGATCTTCTAGCCTGCTGGACTTTGGCTGTTCTCCACCTCTCTCCTGCTTTTTTTAGGGTAGCTCTGCTGTTATGCATCTGTTTAACTCCCCCAAGTTGGGATTCTGCTGTGACAGGAGCTGGTTCCTTCTTCCTTAGCAAAGAGTAAATGCCATCACCATTCTTGGAAATTTCTGTATACTTCTGGGATTAAAGAACTGGGCATGATGTGTTTCCATTTTTTTATCTGGTCCTCTTTGAGAAATAAGTGAAGTGTAGAGCAAGTTACCCTAAGACCCTGAGTTTCTTATAGACATAATTTTACATTCAGGTCTTGAATTGCACTGTGCAGCCTCTTTATTTATTTTGTGCCTCCAGCCTCTTGATGATAGTGAAACACTCCATGGTAGCTCTTGTGCTGATCCTCATTGCAGCAAGAGGGCACTAGATTTGCTGTTCTTAAGCACCAGTTTTTATTTTTGATTGGGGTGAATGGGTACTTTTGTGAGATACAGTAACAGTAAATTACAATAAAAATGAAATTTAAAAGGGCCTACAAACATGCACACTTTTAGACATTGTTTTGTTTTGTGGTGCAAGGGATGGGTTGGGTATGGAACCCAGGGACTTTTGTATGCTAGGCAAGCACTCTACTGGTGAGCTACACATACAGCCCAAAGTTTTATTATTAGGTTCAAAGTTAGACAAAATTATTTTGAGGTGTTGCTTTAAACCTTTTCATATTCTTACTGTCAGTTTCTATGTATCTCCCATGTGGGCCCCTGTGAAATAATTCTCTGACTAGCACTGGTTCTTGAACTGACTTCTGAGTAGGACTGATCTAAAATGCCCCCTTTCTGCCCTGCTCCTCTTGTTTTCCCATAGAATGCTTATTTTTGAGTTTAGGATGTTGGTGAAGTCCAGTGTTACTTGGGAGCAGTATATTTTGAATCACATTTAAGTACTGGCTTAAATTAAGCCATAGGGAAACCCAACTTAAAATTTACTTAACATTATAAAAATTAACATTGCAGAGCCAGCTAATCAGTCTTTGAATTACTTAGCCAAGCAACAGATCTGGAGCTATTTCTCGAACAATTCCTAAAAATCTTGGAACATGTCTTTGTGTAACGTGTGATAAAATATCTTCCCTTTGCCAACAATTTCCTGCTAATGTGACTGCCCCAGATAAACATAAAAGTCAGAAAAACAAGAAACTACTCATCCGGTGTCACGAATTTTCAGAAATCAGTTTGTGAGCTTAGTGTTGCAAGGGAAGATTGTAAATCATTTTGCTACCCAACTCTTAAACTTTTCAAAGTGTCGAGAATTGAATTTCTTGATGACTAGATTGGTATCATAAAAATCTTGATTTGAGGGCTGGACACCAGTGGCTCACACTTGTAATCCTAGCTACTGAGGAGGCAGAGATCAGGAGGATTGCAGTTTGAAGCCAGCCTGGGCAAATAGTTCTGAGAGACTCTTATACCTTGAAAATACCAAACACAAAACAACTGGCAGAGTAATTCACATGGTAGAGTGCCTGCCTAGCAAATGTGACACTCTGAGTTCAAACTCCAGTGCCACTGAGGAAAAAAACAACTACTTTACTAGACTTAGGAGATACGTAAATTATTTGTTGAAATTTTAAATTTCTCTTTCTGATGAGTTTAATGAATTTATTTAATAATGAAAAGTATTTTTCATTAACTGTCATTATTTTTAAACTTATTGTTTCATTTTTTTTTTCTCTGATATTTTATATGTTTACTTTGTAGGAATTACCCAACTCTGTTTTTCTGGTAATGGAGGTCAGTATTATATCAGCTTCTGTTTAATTTATTTCAAATTTCTTTTAATTAATAATACACTTTAAGATTGATAGTAGGTTATTATTGGAAATTTTTTTGGGGGGGTTCAGAGTTTTTATTTATTGGGAGATTTTGACTACTAATTAAAGTTCCTTCTAGTTACAGGTCAATTCAGATTTTCTATTACCTCATAATTTAATTTTTTTTTCTTTTATTCATATGTGCATACAATGTTTGGGTCATTTCTCCCCCGGTTCCCCCTGCCCCCTCCCTTACCTACCCCACTCCGTTATTGGAAATTTTAAATTAAGTTGATTTGCGAATTTAGATTCTACTTTATAAGGAATATAAAATTTAAACATTTTGATTATGTAATGATATGTTTTTCGGCTATATTTATATTACATACAAGTGATTTTTAAAATTAAAATCAACTGAGAATTAAATCATTGTCCTTATTTTGATAATTTTTTCTTTTATGTATCAGTATTGCAATGGTGGAGACCTGGCAGATTATTTGCAAGGTAATTTCTTGTGCATGTATCAATGTTCAGTACGGTATCTTTTGCCTGTCTCTCTGTTACAGTGAGAAGGGGGTCTTCTCATTGAGAAGAAATCAAATAGAATTCTCTTTTTTAAAAGGCTTGACTGGGTTGCCATCCATGAACTGTTAGTCCCTTTCATTTTTTTTTGAAATAAAAAAATCATAGTGGAAAGATATATTCAAAATGTATTTATATGAATATTTATTATAATTTTTAAAATCTCAAAAATGTTATAAAAGATTAAATATAACAGTGAAATTATTTTGTAAAAAATAATCCTGTGGTACCAGATAGTGCTTGCAATTTTGTACCCAAAACACATACATGCAAGATTTGAAGCATTCAAATCAAATTGTGTCTCTTCAAAGTATTTTGTTTTAATGACGCTACATGAGGCCAGTATCTATTTGTTTATCCCTTAAAAGATGTAAGAGAAACACTCAAAAAGATTGTAAAAGATTCATACATTCAGTTTAAAAATAGGTCATGGGCTGGAGGATGGCTGGAGTGATAGAGTGCCTGCCAAGCAAGTGCAAAACTCTTGAGTTCAGTGTTTCCATCACTTCATTGCGGTACTGCCAAAATAAAATAAAACTAAATGAAAACAGGTCATGACAACTGGTGATAAAAGCACTGAGATCAAGCTGGGCGCTGATGGTTCAGGAGGCAGAGATCAGAAGGATGTAGTTCAAAGCCAGCCCAAACAAATAGTTCGTGAGACCCTATCTTGGAAAAAACCCTTCACAAAAAAAGGCTAGTGGAGTGACTCAAGGTGAAGGCCTTGAGTTCAAACCCCTAAAATAAAAGCACTCAGATCTCAGTGGATACACACACAGAAAATTTACAAAAGAGAACATATTAAAACTATTCGGTTTCACTTAGCAGCCAAGGAGCGCAATTAAAGATGAGAATTTAAAAGTTGTTAAAATACAGAATATTGCCCACATTCACAGGCGTGTAGAGAATAACATAAAGAACACTGATGTACACCCTCAATTTAAAAAATAATTATAAATACACTTGAAGCTTCCCTTCTGGTTCTTTTCTTAGGGCACAACCATTGTCATGAGTTGGTAGTTTAAAACATTAGGTACATTTAGAAAAAAAGATGTTTTGAAATGCCAGGGGAATGAATTCTGCCTTGTCTGTCTCTGCATCTTGCATTCCTTGACATTCTTAGTGTTCCAGATGAAAGCACCTTTCTACTAGAATCAGGCCTGCCAGCTCAGAGCCCTCATTTTTCTCCTTCATAAACAAGTATTACTCACTGATGTAAGTACTTTATCCAGTGTAGCAGATTTAAGTTTAAAAACACATGAAGGAAATTATAGTCCTTCTCAGCACTCAGGAGGCAAAGACAGGAGGATCGCAGTTTCTAGGCCAGGCTGGGCTACATGTAGGGACACCCTGTCTCTTGCCCTTCTGGCTAGATAAAGATACCTAGACCACACAGAGGGTCTTGAACTGTCACTAGTCTGAATTGAGATGTAATGTAAGTATAAATGCACACTGGATTTTGAACACTTCATCAGAAGAAAAAATGGTTGATTCTCATTAATTTTTAATATTCATTATAAGTTGAAATGATAATATTTTGGATGTATTTAAATATATTATTTTCATCTTAAAAAAATGTGACCACAGAAGATTTAAAAGTTTCATATGTGGTTTATGTTTTATTATTGGAGAGCACTGGTAGCAAGGTTTGGAATGTCTAGAAGGTCAACTGCCTGTCATTTTATCTCAACGTGGTCATTTAGTTTTTTTATTTGCTCTCATAAATAGGACTTTCATATTTTTAAAAAATAGAAAACAAATTCTGTCATTTACAAGTTTAAGATGAAATAAATTCTAAGTTAATTAGTAAATTGTAATTTAACATTAATTATAGTGACTATATTAAGTGTGGTAGCACTGCCAAGCCTACTTTCTCAGTGTTAATTTGCTCAAGAATTCATTTAAAAGAGTTTTGATGTTGGCAGTGCCTTTAAAGTATTAAGGTTTTGATGTGAGAATTTCAGTTTTGGGGATTGTGTTGAAAGGAGAACACACTATATTCATTTATATGTATGTGTTTTTATTATAGTTTGTACTTAAAAGTGCTTAAGACTTTGGTGGTACTGGGGTTTGAACTCAGAACCTCAGACTTGCTAGACAGGTGCACTATCACTTGAGCCACTCCACTTGCCCTCAGAAGAACTTACATTAGGTCATTGTTTTTATTCCCCGTATGAACACTTTTAGAATTTAGACTCTGGCAGTACTTGGGTTTGAACTCAGGGATTCACACCAGCTTAGGCAGGCATTCTACCACTTGAGCCACACCTTGAGCCCAGAATTTGGACTCTGAATTAAATCAATCTTGGGTGTATTCAGTAGTATGTCTCAGAACAAAGAACAAATGCTGGAGTAATTTTAAAGTGGCAAAATTATTCTAAGGTCTAAAATGAAAATATAAATGAATGAAATGGTAAAATCCTATCCATTTTAATTGTTACAATGTAATTTAACTAAAATATTACAAAAATAGGGCTGGTGGAGTGGTTCAAGCAATAAGAGCTCCTGCCTAGCAAACTTGAGGCCCTGAGTTCAATCCCCAGTGCCACCAAAAAAATAAAAATAAAGCTCTAGTCATTGATTGATCCACCCACTAATGTACATGTTGGTATCTGTAAGAAAGTAAATCTGGAAGAATGTACTCCAAATTCTTAAGTGTTCGTCTCCCAGGATTATGTGAAGATTGTACTTTATATGCTTTCGTGTATTTTGAATTTTTTTTTTACAGTGAGCATCAGGAAAAGAACCCCAGAGAATAAAGAGGGAGGATAGGATAAGGACAGCCCTCACAGGAAAAATATTTGGTAATTTTTAAACCATGGAGATTTGTTTTATTTGAAGATGTTAAGGACATAAATGTGAACATGTCATGAAAGTGATTTTTGAAACCATGAAGTATCACTTTGACATGTCATTAAAATTATTTAAAAATTATAATTCACGTGTTCCAGGTATTAATGTTATTTTCACCTTTCTTAATGAAAGGAAAGTTTATATAGAATATATTTTTTTGAGAATTGTATGGACAGAAATATGTTCACAAAAGATTTAAAATAGGTTTAAGAATACTAAATCTTTAATGTAGATACAAGTAATTGTACTTGTGATGTTTAGATCCGTTTCATTAGAAAGTTTATATTCATATACTTAGTCCATGTGAGTGTGTATTATGTGCTAATCTTTTTAGAAGTTTGTTACCAACTGTGTTATCTTGTTTAATCATCACAGCAACCTCATGTACACAGTCATTAACCTTATATGAAGGAGGGATCATCTTCCAGGGTCACACAGGTGTGGAGCCAGGATGTGAACAAAGGCAGCCTTATTCCACACCAGGCAATTAGCCATTACCCACCCCAAATGCTGTGATGGTTACTGAATGATGTTTACCTCCTAATGATGTGCACACTACTTCCTTGTAGTAATGAAAACATCTTTATTTATTTATTTATGAATGACAGGGACTCTAAACTGGCCTTAAACTCGAGATACTCTGTCTCAGCCTTCTGAGTGCTGGGGTTACAGATGTACACTACCATGCCTGGCTTAAACATCTCTTCTTAAAGGCATTTTTAGTTGGGAGAGATCCTGCATGGGACAGAGTTGTTGGGACCACAGGGGAGACAAAAGAAATAAATAATGTGGAACATAGATCATCTGTTTTTAATTTGTGCTGACAAAATGATTGGAATTAAATGTGAACCTTTATTCCAGGTACTTGATTAACATGAAGGAGAACTTATTTTTTGGCTTGCAAAGGAGATTCGCATTTGTTGAGCCGGGTGGGCACTTTTAGCAGTAAAAATGGGAAGGGAAAAGAAAAAAACACTAGCGAAAACAAAATGCAAATCAGTTCTCTTTATAACAGATTGGTTATCAGTTTTGAGAAATCTGTTATCTTTTCATAGACTTCAGTTATTTAAGTTTAAAAAAAAGAGGAGTAAATGTGAATCTCTGTTTCTTATTCCTGTCATGCTCTGTCACAACTCAATTCTCTTGATGGAATATGCAGGTGGTATTTGATATTGGGTGCTTAAATATTTATGTCACTCCTTTTCTTCCAGCTAAAGGAACTCTCAGTGAAGATACTATCAGAGTGTTTCTTCATCAGATTGCAGCCGCCATGCGAATCCTGCACAGCAAAGGAATAATCCATAGGGATCTCAAACCACAGAACATTTTGTTGTCTTACACCAATCGCAGGAAGTCAAGTGTTAGTGGCATTCGAATCAAAATAGGTAAACAGCAATGTCTTTTTTTCAAGGGAAAGAAATTTTGAGGCTCAGTACTTTTAGATAATTTTAGTTCAACTTTGTTAGATGATGGATTTTATTGAAGTAATTTTGAAAATTTGATGGAGTTCATTGAGTTCTGTTTAGTCTGTGAATCCTTTTTCCTTATTGGCAGTATATGCTAAATTTCAGAAGAGCCAAACTAAACATGGATCCCAGTAACAAATCCTAATACTCTGGAGCTGATGTAGTATGCATACTAGTACAAATTAGTAACCCTGATTCTTCTTAGCTTGTGAGATTTTGACAGATCCAAAAGATTGTCTAGTTCGGCCTTTGGCAGTCTTAGTGCTTTTGTATCTAAAGTCATTTGACGCTGTTAGTAAAGACAGCTTAAATTTGTATCTGCAGAACTGGGGGTTGAACTCAGGGCCTACACCTTGAGTCACTCCACCAGCCCTTTTTTATGAAGGGTTTTTTTGGGATAGGGTTTCATGAACTATTTGCCCGGGCAAACTTTGAACTGTGATCCTCCTGATCTCTGCTGCCTGAGTAGCTAGGATTACAGGTGTGAGCTACTAGTACCCGGCTATGCACTATGTATTATAATTAGCATTTTTACTTGTAGAGATTGGTGCCCCTTCATTACAAAACTAGTAAAGTAGTGACTTACACGTTGATTATTACTGCTATTTTTTAGCTTATTGAAATTGAGATAGCTACTTTGTTGTCTTTGGTGGATGGACTTATTATTTTCACAATTCTTTTGTGCTTCTTATGTCTTGAATCATATGGTACATGTTAAGTGTGAACAGAGTTATTTGTCATTCTACTTTTTATTTTATCAAATAGCGGATTTTGGTTTTGCTCGTTACCTGCATAGTAACATGATGGCTGCAACACTGTGTGGATCTCCAATGTATATGGTGAGTGAGACTTTGCATCTTGTGTGTTTAAAGCCCAGCACCATAAACATTGGCACTTAAGCTTGTTTCCAAGTAAGATGTGATTTTCATATATGGTCTGAATTATTACTGATGTTAATTATGTTACCAGTAATTCTATAATACAGGTATCTTTTGCTTTAGCCTAGTGAACTGTAAAGTAAGTCATTTTTGCCCATTTGTTTTTATTTTTTAAGAAGATTAGCTCTTATGATAGAAATTCCCTGTTAAATTAAAAATAAAAACTCATAAACTATAGTTATGATACAGTTTATGTGTAATATACTGGAATACTTAAAAAATACCTCTTTTGCTATAGGATATGCTCATCCTTTACATGTTGTCTGTCTCAACAAGATTCCTATATTTAAAAACAATTTTTTTTTTAGGCTATATTTGTCATATGGGGGGATTCATTGTGACAGTTCCAAATAGGCTTATTGGTTAGATTACCCACACTACCTCTCCCCCTCAACCCCCTCCTGGCCCCACTTGAAGCAATTGCAAGACGTTTCTTTGTTCTATTTCATATATGTATGTGAAGTTCATCAACCATATTCCCTCACCTTCATCTCCTTCACTCCCACTCCCCTCCCATAAATACTCCCCCCACACTGTACTTATTTTACAGTCCTGTTTTTCATTATTAGTATTTCAAGATTCTACATTGTAGAGGTTTTTTTCTTTTAGCCTTGCACTTAGTGTTGAAAAATCTTTACTCTTTCATATGTATTATCCTTTCTATTACGGTAAGCCATGAAAATTCTGAACTAATGTGAAGTATTAAGCCTAGAAATAATTTAATTCTGGAGCTTCAGAGTTATGTGAAGTAGATAAGTAAGCTGTTTCAGGTCTTAAGTTTAAGATGGGTTTCTGTACCATGAAAAATTTCTCTTAATTGGTCTGGGGTGATAGAATTCATTTCATGTAGATAAAAGCGAGAGCACACAAGGGAGGGGTGAGGATAGGTAAGACACCTAAAAAACTAGCATTTGTTGCCCTTAACGCAGAGAAACTAAAGCAGATACCTTAAAAGCAACTGAGGCCAATAGGAAAAGGGGACCAGGAACTAGAGAAAAGGTTAGATCAAAAAGAATTAACCTAGAAGGTAACACCCACGCACAGGAAATCAATGTGAGTCAACTCCCTGTATAGCTATCCTTATCTCAACCAGCAAAACCCCTTGTTCCTTCCTATTATTGCTTATTCTCTCTCTACAACAAAATTAGAAATAAGGGCAAAATAGTTTCTGCTGGGTATTGGGGTGGTAGGGGAGAGGGAGGGGGCGGAGTGGGTGGTAAGGGAGGGGGTGGGGGCGGGGGGAGAAATGACCCAAGCATTGTATGCACATATGAATAATAAAAGAAAAAAAAATTCCTTTCATGTAAAATTTAAAGCTGGGTTGGTAGTACAACCCTGTAATCTCAGAACTGGGGAGACAGAGGCAAGAAGATCACAAGTTCAAGGCCAGCCTGTCTCAAAACAAAACATAAATGAATAAATCAGTTTTGGAATTAGAGGAACTAGTAGTCAAAGGTCACTGTTTTGCATCAAATTTATTTATTTGTTTTGATTGATGGGATTTTTGAAAGGCAGTGTTTGAAAAGAGGTAGGAAAATACTTTTAACAAAGCAGCAGAGAGAAATGCGTTTGCTTTTTTTTTGAAGACGGTTTTGTCATGTAGTCTAGTCCCCCTCAAACTTGGAGCTCTCTTGTTTCAGCCTCCCAAATGCTGGGATTATAGACATGCACCACCATTGCTTTTAACACAGTTTTTATTAATGTGTTTTATGTCATAGTTTTTTTCCCCCCTCAAAGGAAAAGAGTTATTGATTCTTTTAAAAAATTGAAACAATATAATGTAAAATGCCAAAAGTCAGGTGATGTTAAGACATATTTTGCTTCTTAGGAGAGTGGACTTGCATGGAAGTTTTCTCAAATCATAGCTTCTGTTACTATGAAAGCTTTCAAATTACAAAAATATATATGGGATAATGTGGCAAACACTTGTGTACCTACCAATTGACAAAGTTAGCATTTTGCTATGTTTGCCTTGATCATTTTTTAGGAAAGAAATATTTCAGATAGCCTGAATCCCTTTTCTGCCTCCCTCTGATTCCATTACCCACTCTCCACCTTTCATAGCCGTTAGGGAACCCCTATCCTATAACTGATGTGCGTTTTTCTTTATTATTATTTATTTTAATACACTTGCTGTACTTTGTGTCCATCATAATATTAGAAACATTTGTTTCTCCTTTTAATGCAACATTGTTTTTAAGATTTTCTCATAAATCTTAATATAAAAATTAGTTCTAAGTTTGTTGCAGTATCATTTGATGGGAGAAATATTACAATGTATTATTTTAGTAGTTAGGAGTGTGACCATTACCAATTAATAATTAATATATATGCACTAGTTATATAACTAATATAATTCATATTTTTTAATTTTTTCTATACCCAGGCTCCTGAGGTTATTATGTCTCAACATTATGATGCAAAGGCAGACTTGTGGAGCATAGGGACAGTGATCTATCAATGCCTTGTTGGAAAACCACCTTTTCAGGTAGCCTGGACTTTTCTTCTATCATCAGTTGTGGGATCTACTCATTTTGCAGTTGCCTTTGATTTATAAAATGAGGACTAGTTTGATAGCAGTGTATTTGGCTCCATTAAGACTTACTTGATTTTGTTATAGGCAGAAACTGCTATGGTGAGCCAAATATTGTTTGTCCCCCTGCCCCCCACACCCCTTTCATCTGTCTGTCCTTTGCAGTTGGATTGAGCATGAGCATTGGTGGATTTTTTCCAGAGTGAACTAGGGTCAAGGCACACAGCTGGTGGGAAGTGGGTATGAGCAGTGACAAAATCTCTTCTTGCTTAGCCAAGTTTTGGGGTCCAAGACTACAAGTGAGAAGTGGGACTGGTCTTGGAGATCATTGGAAACTCTGTCTCCAACTCTATTACTGACACTGCTGGGTGAGAGGGAGGTAATTATTGAGGTTTTATGGAAATTATTTTGGGTCTTTATTTGCTTCTTTTCCCCTAATATCCTATCAAGAGGTGGCTCTGCAGAGGATAATATGACGATTTCTCTTGAGTCCATATCACCATGTTATAATTTCTCAGGACAAAGAATTTTGAATCTGAGAACTTAAACAAAAGAAATTATTTGCCCAAGATGGTAAAAAGAAACCAGTAACAGCCAGATTAATCACTTTTAATTTCCCAATCTATTTTGTATGTATCAGCACTTTCACTAAATTCAGCAGCTCTTACCATAAGGGTGCTATTGTTGTTAGGGAGAGACTGGTTGCAGTATACTTAGTTCTTTTCCTTGAGTCCCAAAGGTCCTAAGGTACAATATGCCAGATTTTACATAATTATGAACCTATTGGGTAGGCCATGTAACTTCCAGAATAGTGATTCTTCTACTTCAGGCTCCTTTGACATCTGACTTCAGAAAATGTTTATGGTACCCAGATGTGGGGGATTTGCATACTACTTCCTAAGTTTCTAATGCCCAGCTACTCCTTTTTCAGTAATTTGTGGCTTTCAGGGTAGACTTTGTATTCTATAGCAAGAATATGGGTATCAGTCATGATTTGGAAGTTTTGCCCTCCCCTACTTTGTTTAGGAAATTAAACCTTTTTTTTTTTTTTTTTTTTTTTTTTTTAAAACAGGCCAATAGTCCTCAAGACCTAAGGATGTTTTATGAAAAAAACAGAAGCTTAATGCCTAGGTATGTGTTTAGATTGCACTGTGTAGCCCAGGCTGATTTAGAACTTGAGATCCTCCTACCTCAGCCTCTTGAGTGTTGGGATTATAGGTGTGCACCACCATGCCTAGTTTGTGTTTGCTTTTTACTCTGCAGTATTTATTAGATGTTCAGCAGTAGTCTGTAGAGTTACTCCATCCTTTTTAATGACTACATGAGTCTAGTAGTTAGGTGTTTCATATTTTATTTAATCAGATCCCTGTTTTCTTTTTTTTTTTTTTTTTTTTGTTACTACAACAAGCATTGTGTGTGGGGGGGATAACCTTTGCATATTTGTGCATTTCTTTTAGATGCTGTCATAGAAATTAAATTGTTAGACTGAAAGGTATGCTTTCCAAATAGGCTAGCCCAGTTAATACTACAGTATAAGAGAATGCTCTTTTCCCCACATTTTTACCAACATGGAAAGTTACCTACAGCAGATTTAATGTCTTACAAATGGAGAAAGACCAATTAGCTATTAATTTAATTTGCATTATTCTCAATAGTGAAGTTGGCTCTTTTTTATTTGCTTTAGTATTTTTTGATAGATTTTATTCTGTGACTTTTATATTCCTTTTACTCATCTTTCAGTTGCATTGTCATTTTCATATTGGGTTTAAGAAATTGTATTATTTTTCACTTGTATTTATTTAAGCTTTGCCTTTTCTAGACTAAATTAGAGATGGCTCTTTTTCTAAAAGACAACTTTATGTTAGTAAAAGTTATGCTAAAATTCAAGATGTCTTTGAAGTGCTTTTTTTTTTTTGCAGATGCTTGTAACAAATACCAATAATAAGCATAATACAGAAATCTTCTCAAATTGATGGTATTTATCAAAAGTTATTGTAGTGCTTATTTTTCCCCTCCTCACTTGAAGGCCTGAGTCTTCATGGTCTTCTTGTTTTGGACATAGTATTTGTGAAGCTGCCTATACATTTTCATTTACCATAATGAAGGTAAAAGTAATATAGTTAATATATATAGACTCACCACTTAGGTTTTTTTTTTTTTCTTTTCTCTCAGTATTCCCAGAGAAACATCACCTTTTTTAGCTAATCTCCTTTTGGGTTTGCTTCAGAGAAACCAAAAAGATAGGATGGACTTTGGTAAGTAATAGTTTTACATTTTGCATGCTTTCTGATTTTATTTTTATGTGTTTTGAAAAGATTAAAAATGACTATAGAGATTTCAGAGGAAAATTAAAGTCAGATTCACTTTTGTTTTTATTTTCTTTCACTATTTTTGTAAATGTTTATTGAGTGTTTATTATGTTCTAGGTGTGGGAGTAGAGTAATAAAGAAAATCCCTATCCTATAGTGTTTATTCTAGTGTGAGAGAGACCTAATAAACAAATTATAAATTGCAATTATGTATTTTAGTAGAAGGTGCTAGGTACTGTGGGAAAATGTAAATAAGGAGGAGACATGGAGTAGGGAATGGAAATAAGATAGTCAGTGAAGACCCTATTGAAAAAGTGGCATTTGAACAAAGAATCAACTTGAAATGAGGGTGAGCTGTGTGGATATCTGTGGGAAGAGCTTTTCAGGCAGCACGAATAGCTAGTGCAAAGGCTTACAACTGGAAACATGCGTTGAAGCTTAAGGTCCAGCTAGAAGGCCACTTAAACATGGGTTTTCCCGCAGAGTGTAATTTGGCTGCTGCTTGAAAATAGATTGTCTGATGGAAAAATCAGAAGCTGGGAGAGTAATTAGGAGCGTGTTGGTGAGAGGAGGAAGTACCTTAGACTTGGGTGATAGTATTGGAAGTTGTAATAAGTTGTTAGACTCTGGATCCATTTACTAATAGATTCCATGTGGGGCATGAAACAAAAAGATTAAGGATGACTCCCAAGTTTTTGGCCTGAGCAACCGAAAGCATGGAGCCGTCAACTGCAGAGATGGGAAAGGCTATACATAGAGCAGGCTATGGGAGCCAGAAGAGGAATTCCTGTTGGACATTAGCTATCTTAAGTGCAGATTTCAGAAGGCATTTGAATTTCAGAGGAGATATGTATGCTGGGGAGAAATTTGGGAGATGTCAGCCAATGGATGATATATATTTTAAAAATTTTATTTATATGTTTTTTTAATGGCTCTGGAGTTTCAACTCAGGGCCTCACACTTACTAGACAGGCACTCTTACTGCTTGAACCACCCTGCCTGCCCTTTTTTGTAATGGCTTTTTTTGAGATAGGGTGCCTTGAACTGTTTGCCTCAGGCTGGCTTCAGACCTCTATCCTCCTGATCTCTGCCTCCTGAGTAACTAGGATTGTAGATGTGAGCCACCAGTGCCCAGTAGGATGATATTTATTAAACAGATTATTTTCTAGTTGCACCATTTAAATTTCTTTATTGATTTTTTTTGTTTAAAAAATTATTTTTGCATTATTTTCTTGATGGTTGCTCCAGAGATTATAATGTGCATCTTATCAAAGTCTGTTTCATATAAATAATAGTTGAATTCCAGTAAAATATAGAAACTTTGTTTTCTTATGTAGCCCCATTCCTTTCTCTGTAATGTGTGTGCTGTAATTGTCACATCTATGTTGTAATCTCAACAATTCACTATCATAACTATTGCTTTACATAATTTTATGTTTTTACAGACATTAAGGGAAAGAAATCTTTATACTATAATGTGCTAATAAATAAAAAGTCTTTTATAGGATCTTACATTAACCTATATATATATTTACAACTCTTCTCCTCATCCTTTTTTCTTGTGGATCCAATTTGCTATTCTGTGTCTTTTTTTTTTGGCTCTAATATAATTCTGTTTCTTCCTGTTTCCTTTGTGCTGTCATTGATTACCTTACATATTATTCAATGTCTGTTTAAAGATTATATTTTCATTTTTCATTACAGAAGCATTTTTTAGTCATCCTTTTCTTGAGCAAGTTCCAGTAAAAAAATGTGAGTTCCTCATTTTTTGCATTTTTTTACTTAGAGTAAATGCAAGCTAAAGGCAAAACTAGTATTTTGTATCAGAAATTTAATTTTTTACTGTGCTTCTCAAGATTGTATTGAGCTTTCCCTAGATACCTATAATTGTGTTTACTTAATAACAGTTCTGGTTTCCCCTGTCCCCAGGAACAGGGACTCGCATATCCTTGGCAAGTACTCTACCACTTGAGCCATACTCCCAGCCTCCCACCCAGCCTTTTTGTTTGTATTTTGTTTTTGAGATAGGGTCTTAATAATTTTACCTGGGTTGGCTGAAGTGTATACTACCACATATGACTTAACAGTTCTGTTTTATTTCCACATCCAAGTTGAAAAGTGTTTAGTAATTCTGAATTTTTAGTTTCATCCATGGAAGTTGTAGTAAGTAGGCGAATGTAAATTTTTGGTTAACACAAGGTGTTATAATGTACTATAGTGTGATGTGGCTCTTTGGCTGTGTTTTTTTTTTCTTAGCTTGCCCAGTCCCAGTGCCCGTGTATGCTGGCTCTGTCCCTGGAAGTTCTTGTGGCAGCTCTCCATCTTGTCGCTTTGCCTCTCCACCAGTAAGTTCTGGTTTTATTAAAAGTAATTTCAGAGTTAGCGCTGTTGTATCTGTTTACAACAGAACATGCAAGCACACTGTGGATGCTCTTTTTTTATGTTTAGTGTTTACTAACTTAGCTGAGGTTTTAAAAAAAGAGCATTAGAGTTGGATCAAATGGGTCTACCTTTGGACCTCTGCTCACTCTTAGCTGTGTAACTTCAGCAAGAAATGTCACCTCTCTACCATCACCTTTTATGCCCTGTGGGATTTTGGTGACGTGCAAAGAAAGTGTACCCATTATAGGTGGATATACAATAAATCATTATTTTTCCTGGATGCTGTTAATGTCAGGATTACATAGGATTTCCAGTGGTGAAGGAGTGACCACAGAGCCAGATTTTACTGGCTTTGATTCTCTCAATTGTGATTACTGACCCTTTAAGGTCACTTCCACTCAAGCTTCTTGTGTCTCTTGAAGTTCCTAAGCCATTTCCTCCATGACCATGTTCCCTCCAGTATAAGTGCTTCTTCTTGATCCCTGAGGTCTTCTGATTACTCTGGTCTCTTCCTATTCTACTGTCCCAGGTTTTACCTAGTTCTCGTTTGTGCTTCATTAGACTGACCCTCCCCCAAATCGCTGTTGTAGCCTTGTGACCTTGAGGTTTTTCTCAGCTGAATGCCCAAGGGCTTGGTCAGCTAATATGAGTATTTTCCAGATTAGCTGTACAGACATAATTTCTTGGATTTTGCTGGCAGAAAGGTGAGGGAGCCATAAAGGAAGGCAATTGTGTGATTAGTCGGTTGAAGCAACTCGAGGTTTAAGATCGTGGGGCTTGGGAGCTCCTGCATTCCCTACTTGGATATTAACTAGGATGAGTGCTTTCATCTTTCTGAGCCTGTTTCCTCCTATGTGAAATGACATCTACAGTTTACCTCTTACATAGGGTTCTCTAAGGATTAATAAGCATAAGCCCTTATTACTGTGTCTGGCACGCAGTAAATTCTAAGGTAATGAAACTTCTGTTATCATTATTTTCCTCGGAAACCTAATAGCCCATAGCCAGAGCAGATGGTGAAACAGCCAAGTCTTAAAACTGGCAAAACAAAGCAAAACTTGCACAATTCCTCAACCACAATCAAAATAGAAAAAGCAGGTATGTTAAGATTTACATTGCATTTCTATGAATATGAAAAGTTAAGAGGGGAGAAAAACCATTGTATCTCCTGTGTCAGTCTGAAATATTTTGAAAAAACAAAAACTCAACTACACTGGATTTGGAACTTGTTGATGAGAAATGTAGAGGAAGTAGATTGACTTACAAAGGCTTATTTCCTGGAGCCAGCCAAACTGGCCTCAGTCCTAGCCCTGTGGCTTGCTCACTGGTAACTTTTTTTTTTGTGGTGGTACTGGGATTGGAACTCAAGGGTTCGTACTTGCCAAGCATTTGCTCTACCACTTGAGCCACACTTATAGTTCAGCTCACTGTAACTTTAGGGAAGTCAGTTAGAGAGCTGAGCCAGGGTGTCCTGATGTAGAAGTAGGCTTGGTTAACCTTTGCTTGCAGAGCTGTGCCGGTTATAGGTGGGAAGGTCTAGTCATAGTGAATTGTAGCTAGTATATATATATATAAAGTATATATTTGACACAGTATGATACATAATATGAAAAGCAGAGCTTATGGTTGAGAAAAAGAATAACTGGAAAGATCTAATTATGGGAGAGCAAAGGACATAGGCCACTAGGGGGAATTGGCTTTGGCTGGCAGAGCCTGTTGGAGTTTTGTTGAAAGGTGAGAACCAAACAGAAGCTAGATTTGGGCTGCCTGAAGAGAACAGAGTGGGGGACTATCAACAGGAATGGGGAGGATGGAGGGAGAAAGCAGGCTTGTTTAGATGTTAAAAATTTTGGACTGGAGGTATGGCTCAAGTGGTAGAGTGCCTGACTAGCAAGAGTAAAGCCATGAGTTCAAATCCTAGTACTGTCAGAAAAACTTTGATAGGAGAATTATTTTTAGAAGACCTTTATTAAGAGTTAATACTTGTACTTGTACATGGAAGCAATGCTAGGAATCTCTCTGTATAGCTATCCTTATCTCGACTAGTAAAAACATATGTCTTTCTTATTATTGCTTATGTCTGCTCTTCAACAAAATTAGAAAAAGGGGAAGAACATGTTCTGCCTGGAAGCGAAGGGGGTTGGGGAGGGAGAGGGAAGGGACGGGGGGATGGAGGAGAAATGGCCCAAACAATGTATGCACATATGAATAAATGAATTTAAAAAAAAAAGGTAACAAAAAATGTCAATACTTGAAGTGAAAATACAAAGGAAACCAGGGGAGAAAAAGAAAGCAGAAATGTTTGTATATAATTTCCAATTAATGAGATTAAAAGATGAGGTGGTTTCATATACCTCATATTTAACATAATCTACATAAAGCAAGATTATTTTATTTATTCATCCTCTTCCTTCCTAATACTAGTGTCAACTCATACTGATGGTTGATACACACAGGCCTGTAATGTAACATGCTTGTCTTTACATTCTTATGAAAATATTTAGCTGCTTCTTTATTTCAGAAAAATCTTTGAAAGGGGGGGGGAAAAGTCATAACCACAAAACCCCAAATTGCTCTTTTAGTTACGATTGCTGGCTTTAGATTAAATGCTGTTTAGATAACAACTCTTGATTATCTATTTGCTGATCTCATAACATTTATTGAATTCCTGCTTCTTGTGAGGTTATGGTTTATGCTCACAAATGAGATGATTAACTCCCTGACATTTAGGTGCTTTTAATTTTATTGTGTGGACATTAGGTAGATAACTTAGTCTCTATTAGAAGCATATGTGTATATATATCTTTATTGTGTATGGGCGCATGGACAAGGGGCATCAAATCACAACTAAGACTTAGGAAGGCTGTTCAGAAGGGATTCTTAATCAGCTGAGTTTTAGGGAAAAAAAAAGGCTTGCAAGATGAATTACTTTAAAAAAAAAAAGTTGATGGTGTGGAGGGCTGATGGAGTGGCTCAAGTGATAAGAGCACCTGCCTAGCAAGTTCAGTGCTAAAAAAAAAAAAAAAGGCATTGTAGTCTGAGGAATCCTATATAAAGTTATAGACGCGTGACTCACTGAAGAAACTCTGCAGCTCCCTGTGATCACTTACGTTTAAATTTGTTAGAATTCAATGAAATCTGAAATAGTAAAATCAGCTGGGCATGGTGATGTGCTACTGTAATCCCAGCACTCAGAAGGCTGAGATGGAAGGATCATTTATGTCCAAGAGTTCAAGAATAGCCTGAGCAACATAGCGAAACCCCATCTCAAAACGAGGAAAAAATTGTCACACTAGCACATGTTAAGGGCTCAGTAGTCATAGCTGGCCTAGTGGCTACCATCTTGGACAACTCAGATATAGAACTTCCCTCATCATTGCAGAAAGGACAAGGCTGCTCCAAGTTGTTCAGTCTGTGGATATTGAGGCATTGGTAATATGGTGAGAGGAAAATAAAGCAGAGAGCTAGGCAGAGACTTCATCTTGACAGGAGTTGGGTGCTGAGCAAAGTTTGAACTGTATCCTGAAGGTTGCTGTGAATCACTTGAATGATTTTAAGTGGAAGAGTGCTATGATTCACTGTTTAGCTAGATTCTCCCAAAGCAGGGTAGAGGACTAAGTTGGAGAGAGAGATACAGTGTTGAGGAGTCTCTGCTAGAGAAAAGAGATCAACCTGAGACTATGCAGCTCTTATTATTATTATCATAATTATTATTTTGAGAAAAGAAGGAGCCATCTAATAGGAAGGTAAAGAGTTTGTTTAAACTTGTGACTCAGGAGAAAGGCGACCTTGTTGGTTGACTGATGAAGTTCACTCAGTGAGGGAGTAAGGGAGCAGTCTTGGGAGTATCGGGATGAGCAGTTACTGTTGCACAGGCATGGAGGTGAGCACGTGTGGTCTAGAGCTCCTCACAGAGAATCTAGGTAGCAGAGAATCATTTCATTCTCTTTAAGTGGTAGTTGAAGATATGAGGGGAGAGTGATCAATAGGTAAAGAAATAAAGTGAGGAGTGGAGGGTCTGGGGTGGTTCTACATCTTTATTCTACTCTTTAAGTGGCTAATTAGAAAATGTACCCATAAAAGAGAGTCCCCAGTAAGTAGGAGGACAAACGAGAGAGCAGGAATGTGAATGAAGGGGAAAGGTGTCAAGTAACTTTAGGATACTTGGAATTACATCTCACCTTGACTACTCAACTGTGATCTCTGGCAAATTACCCAACCATCTGAGCTTTTGTTTTGGATGTGGAATGGAGTTCAGAATAAGGCTGCAGTTGTGTAACAGAGAGTTCTGAACAGTGCATGGCCCATGGTTGATGCTTAGTAATGTTAGTCCTTCCATCTTCCTTTCTCTTTATTACATAGAAAGTCTTCAAAAAGTGCTATGGAGAGTTTATGGTGAGTGTGTGTCAGATACACAAAAAGGTACTTTAAGACTGGTTTCACTGCATAGTGATATTCAAAGGAACAACAGGACTGAATTGAGTATTTAAGGCTTGATGGTTTTTTTTTTTTTTGGCAGGGAGTACTGGGGTTTGAACTCAGGACCTTGTATTTGCTATGCATGTGCTCTATACTTGAGCCATGCCTGCAGACCACAACTTAGGTTAAAGAGCATGATTTAGTGTTTTTCTACTTCTGAAATAGAAGCAGGGATTAAACTGGGTCAAAGAGAATTAACACAAGAAGTTATGAAGTTCATTGTTTTAGAAAATCATTGTATAATCAAGATATTCAGAGTTGCCACTAGATTCTTTGAATTAGGTAAATGCCAAAAGATAGGTAGTTACACCTAAGTATTTGTTTAAATATAATTATATATTTTCCTTCCCCTCCTGTTCTATTTCCCACAAACCACTTGTTCCCACTAACAAAATAAAAAGGAACACATCCCTACCTGTAAGGTTTTCCACATCTTTCTTTCTGTAAGTAAATATCTAGTTGAACATAGTTATTTCTTCTGATTTGTCTATTGTTTTATATAATGTGGTCTCTTGCTTTCCCATGTCGTGTATGTTTTCTTCCTCTCTCTCTCTCTCTCTCTCTGTGTGTGTGTGTGTGTGTGTGTGTGTGTGTGTGTGTGTGTAGAATGTGATTAAAGTTCTGGACATTTTGTGTTTAGTCATTAAGTGAATAGTTACTAAGTATCTGTTTTGCAAGGCCACAAGCTGCAAATGGAGATGTTCCAATGATTAAAAACTCTCAAAAGCATCGGAAGATATAGACACATACATGTGCTAGGTAGTAAGTATCATTTTTGGAAAGCATTTTAGAACTACTTACAGAAACACTTTTAAACTGTGCTTTTTCTAAAAGAAAGATTTTCCAATGAGATTTTTTTTTTTAATTTTAGATTGAATTGAACTTTATGGCCATTTTTATGATCAAGAATATTCCTTAGTCTAATGACTATTCTGACTTGCATTTGACTTTTAGGTCAGTTTTAATTTTATGTTGTTAATTTTAGTCCCTTCCAGATATGCAGCATATTCAGGAAGAAAACTTATCCTCCCCACCATTGGGTCCTCCCAACTATCTACAAGTATCCAAAGACTCTGCCAGTGCTAGTAGCAAAGACTCTTCTTGTGACACGGATGACTTTGTTTTGGTTCCACACAACATCTCGTCAGACCACTCATGTGAGAATCTTTTCTACTTGTACACATTATATTTATTAATTTACTAACAGCATTTTAAACTTTTTTTAATCATACATTCTTGTGTAGAACACTTTTTTAAATGGGCATTTTATTTAGTTGTTTGAATTCTCAGAATTATATACCTACCTTTCTACGATCTGTTCAGTCATCTTCTATAAAACAATTTTGGATTCTGGAGGTACATGAAATCTTTATAAGAAATGATCTCAAATTATGTTTGTATCTAAGCAGAATGAGAAAAGTTATGAAACAAAATAAAGAACTCATTTTGGGGGAAGAAAACCTAAGAGAGGACTCTTGTTTTGTTTCAGTTTTTGTATGTGTTTTGGGACAGGGTCTCACTGTATATCCCAGTCTGCCATTGAACTTACTCTGTAGTCCAGGCTGGCCTCAAACTCATAATTCTCCTGCTTTCACCTCCCTAGTGCTGGCATTATAGGCATGAGTCACCATGCCTGCCTTTGAGAAGTGTTAAAAACACTGTGTGTTTTAGAACATACATGAAAGATTGTCCACAAAAATAACTAAAAATTGCCAGGTGCCGGTGGCTCTTGCCTGTAATCCTAGCTACGAAGGAGGCAGAGAACAGGAGGATTGTGTTTCAAAGCCAGCCTGGGCAAATAGTTTGCAAGACCCTATCTCAAAAAACCCTTCACAAAAATAGGACTGGTGGAGTGGCTCAAGGTGAAGGCCCTGAGTTTAAGCCCCAGTACTGAAAAAAAGACTAAAAATCAAAAAGATCTGGGGTCATAGTTCAAGCAGTAGTGTGCATGCCTAGCAAGTGTGAGGCTGAGTTCAAACCCCAGTATCACAAGGAAAAAAAAATATTCTTTTTTAAAGGAGCCAGGTTAACTAAATACAGTTTCTTTGGATTAGTAGTAAAAGGTACCAGAAAACCCACAGAAGAGAGAAGTTAGGGAAAACTGTTAAAAAAGAAAAAAGCAAAATTTGAACACAAAGCAATTAGGATCAGAGGAGCTGGAGATTTGGCTGGTTTAGTTATTAAGTCATATCAAGGGCTGTCTGTGCAGGAGAAGTTTGCAGCAAGAGCCCTGTCTACTTAGTTGTTTGTCAAATAGTTATTTAATAGGTGCTTCTGCCAGGTGCTGTGCTTATTGTGAAGGCCATAATCTCCATCTGAACAATTTAAGGATTTATTGCCTAGGGAAGAGACAACATGGACTATAGCAAGTGCACATGCAGCTTAAAATCAGTGCCGTGAAAACTAGTATTTAACTTTTTAAATCACCCAGTACAGTGGTTTTATTTCCTTATAAAAAGTATTAAAACTTTTGGACTTGGGTATGTGGCTCAAGTGGCAGAGCACATGCCTAGCAAATGGACCTGAGTTGAAATCCAAGTACCACCAAAATAAAACTTAAAAAAAAAAAAAAATTTAAAATCTACCACTTGAACCACTTTCTGCCTGCCCTTTTGGTGTTGCTTATTTTTGTGACAGGGTCTTGTTTCATGCCTGGACCTCAATCCTCTTGTTTTTGCTTCCCCATGTAGTTGGAGATAACAGGTATGTACTACTGCCATTGGCTGATAAGAGGTCTTGCGAACATTTTGTTGGGCTGGCCTCAAACTGTGATCCTCCCCAGTCTCTGCCTCCCAAATAGCTAGGATTATAGGGTTGAGCCTTAAAAAACGTATGTTATGAAATGTTTCAAACAGAAAATAATACGGTACATACTCAAGTCACCCACCATGCTATCTTGCTTTTTTTTTTTTTTTTTTTTTGGTGGAACTTAGGTTTGAACTTAGGGCTTTGCACTTGCAGACCAGGCACTCTACTGCTGGAGCCACACTTTACTATATTGCTTTTATCCATGTCAACATTTTGCTATATTTGTTTTAAATGTCTTTTTTTTTTTTTGGTAGGACTGGGGTCTGTTAAGTGTCTTTTCTAAAGAAATAAAAATGTTGTAGGTACATCTAAAGGCCCTTTCCTTCTCTTAATCTTTCTGGACATATATTCTTCCTGTAGGCATTTTTATTCCTCAGGGTGTGACTATATCCATGTAGAGCATAGTATTTTTCTTTTCACACTTATGAGTAAGTGGTATAGAGAGTGTTTACTTCATCTAGTTGATTTTTGCTTTTCTGTTCCTATTTTTGTTTTATATCCGGACATGTATCTAGTTAATGTGACTAGTTCATTTTAATATTTCAATTTCATAGTACAACTAAAGCCCAGTTTGCCCATTTCCCTACAGATTTATACTGGATTCTTTCTGCCTTTTGAGTACATTGTAAATATATCATACTAGGCATTCTGTGTACATGTGCTAGGATTTCTTCTAAGTATATAGCCTAAAGAGGTGCAACTTCACCTCTATAAAAGATTAGCACAAATCTAAAAGAAATGGACAGATTTCTAGATACATATGATCATCCAAAACTGAACCAAGAGGAAATTAATCACCTGAATAGACCTATAACACAAAATGAAATTGAAGCAGCAATCAAGAGTCTCCCCAAAAAGAAAAGTCCAGGACCTGATGGATTCTCTGCTGAATTCTATCAGACCTTTAAAGAAGAACTGATACCAACCCTCCTTAAACTGTTCCATGAAGTAGAAAGGGAAGGAAAACTGCCAAACACATTTTATGAAGCCAGTATTACACTTATCCCAAAACCAGGCAAAGACACCTCCAAAAAGGAGAACTATAGGCCAATCTCCTTAATGAACATTGATGCAAAAATCCTCAACAAAATAATGGCAAACCGAATTCAGCAACACATCAAAAAGATTATTCACCACGACCAGGTAGGCTTCATCCCAGGGATGCAGGGGTGGTTCAACATACGAAAATCAATAAACGTAATAAACCACATTAACAGAAGCAAAGACAAAAACCACTTGATCATCTCAATAGATGCAGAAAAAGCCTTTGATAAGATCCAACATCATTTCATGATAAAAGCTCTAAGAAAACTAGGAATAGAAGGAAAGTTCCTCAACATTATAAAAGCTATATATGACAAACCTACAGCCAGCATTATACTTAACGGAGAAAAATTAAAACCATTCCCTCTAAAATCAGGAACCAGACAAGGATGCCCACTATCTCCACTCCTATTCAACATAGTACTGGAATTCCTAGCCAGAGCAATTAGGCAAGAAGAAGGAATAAAAGGAATACAAATAGGTAAAGAAACTGTCAAAATATCCCTATTTGCAGATGACATGATCCTATACCTTAAAGACCCAAAAAACTCTACTCAGAAGCTTCTAGACATCATCAATAGCTATAGCAAGGTAGCAGGATATAAAATGAACATAGAAAAATCATTAGCATTTCTATACACTAACAGTGAGCAAACGGAAAAAGAATGTATGAAAACAATTCCATTTACAATAGCCTCAAACAAAATCAAATACCTAGGTGTAAACCTAACAAAAGATGTGAAAGACCTCTACAAGGAAAACTATACACTTCTGAAGAAAGAGATTGAGGAAGACTATAGAAAGTGGAGAGATCTCCCATGCTCATGGATTGGTAGAATCAACATAGTAAAAATGTCGATACTCCCCAAAGTAATCTACATGTTTAATGCAATTCCCATCAAAATTTCAATGACATTCATTAAAGAGATTGAAAAATCTACTGTGAAATTTATATGGAAACACAAGAGGCCACGAATAGCCAAGGCAATACTCAGTCAAAAGAACAATGCAGGAGGTATCACAATACCTGACTTCAAACTATATTACAAAGCAATAACAATAAAAACAGCATGGTACTGGCACAAAAACAGACATGAAGACCAGTGGAACAGAATAGAGGACCCAGATATGAAGCCACACAACTATGAGCAACTTATCTTTGACAAAGGCTCTAAAAATATACGATGGTGAAATAGCAGCCTCTTCAACAAAAACTGGGAAAACTGGTTAGCAGTCTGCAAAAAACTGAAACTAGATCCATGTATATCACCCTATACCAATATTAACTCAAAATGGATCAAGAATCTTAATATCAGACCCCAAACTCTAAAGTTGATACAAGAAAGAGTAGGAAATACTCTGGAGTTAGTAGGTATAGGTAAGAACTTTCTCAATGAAACCCCAGCAGCACAGCAACTAAGAGATAGCATAGATAAATGGGACCTCATAAAACTAAAAAGCTTCTGTTCATCAAAAGAAATGGTCTCTAAACTGAAGAGAACACCCACAGAGTGGGAGAAAATATTTGCCAATTATACATCAGACAAAGGACTGATAACCAGAATATACAGGGAACTTAAAAAACTAAATTCTCCCAAAACTAATGAACCAATAAAGAAATGGGCATGTGAACTAAACAGAACTTTCTCAAAAGAAGAAATTCAAATGGCCAGAAAACACATGAAAAAATGCTCACCATCTCTAGCAATAAAGGAAATGCAAATTAAAACCACACTAAGATTCCACCTCACCCCTGTTAGAATAGCCATCATCAGCAACACCACCAACAACAGGTGTTGGTGAGGATGGGGGGGGAAAAAGGAACCCTCTTACACTGTTGGTGGGAATGTAGACTAGTACAACCACTCTGGAAAAAAATTTGGAAGCTACTTAAAAAGCTGGACATCGATCTACCATTTGATCCAGCAATACCACTCTTGGGGATATACCCAAAAGACTGTTACTCCAGAGGCACCTGCACATCCATGTTTATTGCGGCACTATTCACAATAGCCAAGTTATGGAAACAGCCAAGATGCCCCACCACTGATGAATGGATTAAGAAAATGTGGTATCTATACACAATGGAATTTTATGCAGCCATGAAGAAGAACGAAATGTTATCATTCGCTGGTAAATGGATGGAATTGGAGAACATCATTCTGAGTGAGGTTAGCCTTGCCCAAAAGACCAAAAATCGTATGTTCTCCCTCATATGTGGACATTAGATCAAGGGCAAACACAACAAGGGGACTGGACTATGAGCACATGATAAAAGCGAGAGCACACAAGGGAGGGGTGAGGATAGGTAAGACACCAA
Source organism: Castor canadensis (assembly GCF_047511655.1). Lineage (NCBI taxonomy): Eukaryota > Metazoa > Chordata > Mammalia > Rodentia > Castoridae > Castor > Castor canadensis. Next base: position 51,638,736 of record NC_133396.1, on the reverse strand, counting down.
AAAAAAAAAACAAACTAGCTAGCATTTGTTGCCCTTAACGCAGAGAAACTAAAGCAGATACCTTAAAGCAACTGAGGCCAATAGGAAAAGGGGACCAGGAACTAGAGAAAAGGTTAGATCAAAAAGAGTTAACCTAGAAGGTAACACCCACGCACAGGAAATCAATGTGAGTCAATGCCCTGTATAGCTATCCTTATCTCAACCAGCAAAACCCCTTGTTCCTTCCTATTATTGCTTATACTCTCTCTACAACAAAATTAGAGATAAGGGCAAAATAGTTTCTGCTGGGTATTAGGGGGGGAGAGGGAGGGGGCGGAGTGGGTGGTAAGGGAGGTGGTGGGGGCAGGGGGGAGAAATGGACCAAGCTTTGTATGCACATATGAATAATAAAAGAAAAATGAAAAAAAAAAAGATTAGCACAAACAAGTTGTAGCAATAGTCTCTGTCATGCTTCTCCAATGTTATAATGGTATTTTATTCTAGTTCCTTCTAAAGGTTTTTATTTTTTATTTTTTGTATTTAACCTTATCTGGAATTCTACTTGAGCTGTGCCTCTACCCCCTTTTTATTTTGCTTGTTTATTTATTTATTTATTCATTGTTTAGTTACAAACTGAGATTTGTACTCAGGCCCTTGCTCTTGCTGGGCAGGTGCTGTACCACTTGAGCCACTCCCCCAGCCCCTTTTGATTTAGGTTTTTTTTTTTTTTTTTTTTTTTTTCAGATAGGGTCTAGAGCTTTTTGGCCATTCTTACCTTTGTCTACAGTCCCTCCTTCCTCTTCCTCCCAAGTAGCTGGGATTATAACTTGCCTGAGTTGTTCCTTGAGATAAGGTCTCATTAACTTTTTGCCCAGCTGGCACTGAACCTCTGTCTTCCTACTTATGACCTCCCGAGTACCTGACATTATACGCATGAGCTATTGCACACAGCTCAAAGTTCATTTTTGTAGATGAAGTGTAGGGATCTGACAGTTATCCAACATTATTTGTTTGACTGTCCCATCCTTTCTCCATTGATATGCAATGCCAGATTTGTCAAATCAAAGTTAAATACAGGATTGGGTTTTTTTTAAGATTCTTTATGCCAGGGCTAGAGGTATGACTCCAACAAGTAGTAGGCTGCCTGCCTAGCAAGTGCAAACCTCTGAGTTCAAAACCTAATTAATAGTACTTAAAAAGAAAGAAAAGTTCCTCATTCTATTTCATTGGTGTGAGAGTAGGTGTGTATTTTGGGTTTTTTTTGTTGTTGTTACTTTGTTTTTTCCATCACTGGGAGTTTGAAACCAGGACCTCACTTTTTGCTAGGCAGACCCACTACCACTTGAGCCACTACCTTTTTGCCTTTAGTTGGATTCAGATAGCATCTCTTGCTTTTGTCCAGATTGTCCTTGGTCCACAAACCACCTTCCTCTGCCTCCTATTTAGCTAGGATTGTAGGCATGACCACCATGCTTGGCTTAGTCTTTGAGATAGGGTCTCACTAACTTTTTGCTTGGATTGGCTTTGAACCTTGATCCTTCTTTCTCTACTTATGAAGTAGCTTGGGTTACAGGTATAAACCACCATGCCTAGACTGGTCTATTATTTTACGATAATTTTTTGTATTTGTGTTAGTATGTACATATGATCAGGAAGGGGGAGGAGAGACAGAGAGCATTGTAGCGTTCTTTGTAATCATACTAGTGATCGCCTATCACACGTAGTTTAACTTCAGCTTGACAAATTCTATAAAAACCATTTGGGGATTTTGATGGGAATTACACTGACTTGATAGATTTGTTCAGGGTTAGTTAAGATCTTTAAAATATTAAGTTGTCTAATCAAAGTGTTTATGTCCCCACTTATTTAGATTTCTTTAATGTGTTCTGATACTTTTTTTTATATTTTTCCACATAAAGAGCATTCAAGAGCATTCACATCTTGGGCTGAAGGTGTGACTCAAGCAGTAGAGCACCTGCCTAGCAAGTGCAAAGGCCCAAGTTCAAACCCCCATACCACCAAAAAGAAAAAACAGTGAAATATATTCTGGTCACTTACATGTTTTGTGTTGGTGTAAACTTTTCAAAACTGTTCCTGTCAAGGTCATTGTACTACCAAATTCCAGTGGTCAGTTCCTAGTCCTCCTTGATATATTCTCGTTTGTTATAGTTGACCATGTTCTTTTCAGTTAATGAAAATTTATTATTGTAAAATATATATGCAAAATATTTTTTTTTCTCTCTTTTTTTTCATTATTCATATGTGCATACAATGCTTGGGTCATTTCTCCCCCCTGCCCCCACCCCCTCCCTTACCACCCACTCCGCCCCCTCCCTCTCCCCCCAACCCCCTCAATACCCAGCAGAAACTATTTTGCCCTTATTTCTAATTTTGTTGAAGAGAGAGTATAAGCAATAATAGGAAGGAACAAGGGTTTTTGCTGGTTGAGATAAGGATAGCTATACAGGGAGTTGACTCACATTAATTTCCTGTGCGTGTGTGTTCCCTTCTAGGTTAATTCTTTTTGATCTAACCTTTTCTCTAGTTCCTGGTCCCCTTTTCCTATTGGCCTCAGTTGCTTTTAAGGTATCTGCTTTAGTTTCTCTGCGTTGAGGGCAACAAATGCTAGCTAATTTTTTAGGTGTCTTACCTATCCTCACCCTTCCCTTGTGTGCTCTCGCTTTTATCATGTGCTCAAAGTCCAATCCCATTGTTGTGTTTGCCCTTGATCTAATGTCCGCATATGAGGGAGAACATACGATTTTTGGTCTTTTGGGCAAGGCTAACCTCACTCAGAATGATGTTCTCCAATTCCATCCATTTACCAGCGAATGATAACATTTCGTTCTTCTTCATGGCTGCATAAAATTCCATTGTGTATAGATACCACATTTTCTTAATCCATTCATCAGTGGTGGGGCATCTTGGCTGTTTCCATAACTGGGATATTGTGAAAAGTGCCGCAATAAACATGGGTGTGCAGGTGCCTCTGGAGTAACCTGTGTCACAGTCTTTTGGGTATATCCCCAAGAGTGGTATTGCTGGATCAAATGGTAGATCAATGTCTAGCTTTTTAAGTAGCCTCCAAATTTTTTTCCAGAGTGGTTGTACTAGTTTACATTCCCACCAACAGTGTAAGAGGGTTCCTTTTTCCCCCGCATCCTCGCCAACACCTGTTGGTGGTGGTGTTGCTAATGATGGCTATTCTAACAGGGGTGAGGTGGAATCTTAGTGTGGTTTTAATTTGCATTTCCTTTATTTATATGCAAAATATTTAAAATATCTCTACAGTTTAATGGTAGTATGCAACAAATATGTGAGTGACCTCCTGATCTTCTTTGTCTGATTTTCCATCTTTTTTGTCTTACTGCTTATTTTTTTCTAACTCTTGTCAAAGGACAAAATTACAGCTTTATTTTCTACTCTAGAGTTGGACAACATGTTCCATGAAACAGGACAAGTGTTCCCGTGGACTGAGGAGAGAGATTTTATAGACAAGCAAAGAGCCAATTTTTCACTTCAGAGTTACTTTTCTTGTAAGACTTGGACAGGGAGACAGAACAATGAAAATTAACTGGTTAGTTAACATCAGATTACTTTAGGTTACCCTTCTGTGAAAGACTAAAGGTAAGGGAACTTCATTAGCAAGCCTGTTGGAACTGAGCTGCTTGCAAAATTTGGCTGTTATCTCCCTAACCCTGATTTCTTGGTTGGTCAGATAAAAAAAACTTAGTTTCAGATTGATGATATGGAGCTTCAGTGTGAGTGACTCCATTTTGATTTTTAATTGACCCCTAGTACAGAGCTTAGTCCAAAAACAATGGCTTCCTTTAATTTTTATTTAACACCCTTCTATTTAAGTTTTTCATTATGCCATTATGTTTTTAATTTTCAGAAGTTCTTTTTTCTCATTCTGAGATTGTTGTTTTAAGGTCCAATATTCTGTTTTGTTGTAAGCTCATAGTTAGAATGGAGAATTTGAAACTTACTAGAAAGCTCTGTATATAGGTAGAGCTTGTTGACAGTAAGCCTCTATTCTGGGTCATATGGCTGGAGCATTTCCTTGGGTTATTTCCTTTTTGGATCTTTCAAAGATTTATACACTTGTCTGCCTAAACAATGTAAACCTGATGCTATTTGGGGGAACAATATGGGGTAATCTGTATGAAGGTCTCAGTAGTCAGTATACAATTTCACCTAATAATTTTTCTCTCACCAACCTCTTTTAACTGTAAGTACCCATGTTTTAAATTTTTTATGGTGTCCTATAGTACAGAGATCCAGTTTGACTCAGTCTCAAATATAAACATCTGGTCTTTGGCTGTAGTGGGTGATGAGCATTGCCTATCTGCATAGAGTTGGAGAAAGGATATGAAATTCTAACTGCATTTCATTTATTTATTTACTTATTACTTTTTTGAGGCAAGGGTTCACTATATAGCCCAGGCCATCTTCCAACTCTCTCTGTTATTTAACTCACAAGCCTCCTATCTCAGCTTTTTGAATGCTGATATTATAATCAGTATTTTAAAAATAAATTTAACTGTGCATCTTTAAGGTATACAGCATGTTGTAAAGAGATTCCTTGTAAAATGTACAATAATGAAACAAACTGACACATCCACCTATTATTTTCCAGGTGGCCTCAACAGATATAATCTACTCAGTTAGCAAAAATTCTGAATATAATACACTATTTACTATGTTATGACTTCTTCTAAACAGACTTTCAAATAGTCCTACTTTCTAGGTTACTTTGAAAGGTATCTGGTACTGCTAATTATTCAGTCTTTTGGTGTTTGTGATATAAATTTGTCTACTTCTGGGTGAAGGATTCTATCTTCTTGGGTCAAGTACATATGAAAGAACCTAGTCTTAACTGTTAACTTTCTGGCTTCCTTGCTTTTTTTTTTTTTTCTTTTGAGGCAGAATCTTGCTGTGTAGCCCAGGCTGGTCTTACGAACTCATGATCTTCCTGCCTCAGCCTCCCAAGGGCTGGGATTACAGGTCTGTGCTACCATGACCAGTCCTGGCTTTAAATTTTTGTGGCGATAGGCTTTTCTTTTTACATGTGTGAGCTTAGACGCTTTTTTGTCCTTCACTCTTTTGAAATAACTATTTCAGAATAACAGTATGGTATCAAAAAAGCAACTGAATATCACTTAAAAATAAGTATTAAAGGTTGCTTAAAATTTTTGTGTGGTTCTTTTTGCCTTTAGGATAATCCATTAGGGATGTGCAAACTACTGAATTTTAAAGTCACTTGGAATCATTTTTCTCTGGCAGTTAAGCTACCAAATTGATATGTAATTAGGTTCCTTTGCTTCATTTTACTTTTCTAGGGATTGATTTTTTCTTTTGATTTTATTGTGTTTTATAAATAATAATAATCAATTGTAAAAACTGTTTTACAATCAGTTCTGGTATAATTTGATGTATGTGTGCGTTGCAAAACTATGTAACAAAAATGACAGAGCAAGCCCAGCATGGTTGTACACAGCTATTTGAGGGTGGAGTAGGCTGAGGCAGGATGGTTGCTCGAGACCAGTCTGGGCAACATAGCAGAATTACATTTCAACAACAATAAGCAAGGTTTTCTCTTTCTCTCTTTCTCTCTTTCTCTCTCTCTCTCTCTCTCTCTCTCTCTCTCTCTCTCTCTCTCTCTCTCTCACACACACACACACAGACACACACACACACAAATCTGGCGAAAGGAAGAAAAGATAGCACATGGGCAAATTAGGATCAGAGACACAACATTTGAAAGTTCTTTCAGTGAGCTATGAAAAAGAATCTGACAAAAATAACAGCATAGTTTTTGCACACTTTAAATGGTAGATCATGGCAACACATGTAGTTTGCTTTTAGAAGTGAGCAGTAAAGGGTTGTAGCCTGTGTTTTCAGCGGGGTGCTGTTTTCTGTATTCATCTATTTCTCATGGATGATATCGAAACAGAAAATAAGTAAAAGGTAAATTCATATTGTACTCAGATTGTTTCCCAATAATCATATTGGAATGAAAGCATGTGGTATAACAGAACTGATTGTATTTTTCTCTTTCTGCTTAGATGATATGCCAATGGGAACTGCTGGCAGACGCGCTTCAAATGAATTCTTGGTGTGTGGAGGGTATGTTTATATGCATTTTACAAAGAGATTTTTCATATTTTGTTATTTTTGTGAATTTATAGAACTTTTGTTTTTGATCTAATATTTATTTCATTTTAATAACTCATTTTTTTTAAGAAAAAGTTTTGGTTTTTTTTCTTTTTCTTTTTTCATTTTGCAGTACTGGGGTTTGAACTTAGGACTTCACGCTTACTAGGCAGGTGCTCTACCACTTGAGCTGCTCTTCCAGTCCTTTTTTTATGTTGGGTATTTTCAAGATAAGGTCTCATGAACTATTTGCTTGGCTTGGCTTTGAACCATGATCAAAGCCTCCTGAGTAGCTAGGATTACAGGTGTTTGCCCCTGGTGTCCAGCCAAAGGAAATGTTTTAATTATCATAACAAGTGCACATAATCTACCCTTTTAACCACTTTCAGGTTTCCAGTTGAATAATGTTAATTATGTTCACATTGTTGTACAACCAATCTCCACGACCTTTATCATTGTACAAAACCAAAATTCCATACTTATTAAACAACAGTTCCCAATATACCCCTCCTACAAGGCCCTGGTAACTACCATTATACTTGGTGTTTTTATGAATTTGACTTCTTTAGATTAAGTGAAATCCTATAGTATTTATTTTTATTTTGGTGAAGCTGGGGTTTGAACTCGGGTTTGTGCTTGCAAAGCAGGTGCACTTCTGCTTGAGCCACATTTTGCTCATTATTTTGGAGATGAGGTCTCATGGATTATTTAGAGTGGCTACAATCTTCTGAATCTCAGCCTCCCAAGTAGCTGGGATTACAGGCATGAGACACTGGCATGAAACACTCTTTTCCATTTTTGAAAGAATATTTTACCTGATGTAGTAATCTTGTTAATAGTTTTTTTTTTTCTTTCAGTATTTTGACTGTCATTCCATGTTCTTCTGGGCTGCAAGTTTCCTCCTGAGAGATCTTCTCATAATCTTTTAAGAGCTCCCTCATGTGTAATTAGTTACTTTTTTTCTTTTTGCTTTCAAGAGTCTTTCAGCAGTTTGATTATAGTGTGTCTCTCTGGATTTATCCGTTTCTTGAGCTTCTTCAATTTGTATGTCAATTTCTTTCCCAGATTTGGAGTTTTCTGCCATATTTCTTCAAATGTGCGCTCTGCCTTTTTTTTCTTTCTTCTCCTTCTAGTAACCTTATAATACATACATACATTGGTTAGTTTGTTTCCCTTAAATTTTCACTTTTCTTCTTGTTTTTTTTTGTGGGGGGGGGGTACTGGGAATTAAACTGTGGTCTCTCTCTCATCCTAAACATGTAGTCTATTGTTGAGTTAAAACTCCAGCCTTGATTCGATTTTCTTTTTGTCCCTCTGACTTGATGATTTCAAATGACCTGTCTTCACATGTGCTCTTTTTTCTGCATTCTTCCAGATCTCTGCCTCCTGAGTAGCTGGAATTAGAGGCTTGAGCCACAGTACCTGCCTTTCTCATACCTTTTCTAGATGTATATTCTGCAAGGGTTGTACAGTATACTTTATTGTAGTATATACAGATACTTCTTTTCTCATGTTGGGGATTAAACCCTGTGCCTTGTACATGCTAGTCAGATTTTCTACCCCTGAACTATAGCCTAACCCCCTCACAGGGGGTTTTAACTTCCTGGTTTTTTGTTTTTTTTTTTTCATTTCTGATCTGTTGTATTCCTCTGCCCTCAGTCTCTTTCTCCCTGGTACCTATCTTTAGAACTACAGAGTTTCTATTGCTCTAATGCGCTTGGGAGTTTGCGTCTATTTTCACTGGCTTCCAATCTGGTAGACAAACTGTGTCTTCATTCTCATATATGCCCCAAGCCAGGCAAGACAGACACCAGTTCCTTAGGCAGATCCTAGACAACTCATAGTGCTGAGCGCAAATTTTTAAGGGAAGAACTCTTTGATTCTACCTCCATTGGTTTGGTGGGAGGAGGGGCCAGAGCCAACAAAGTGTGAACTCTCTTATCCTTCTTGTACTATCTCTTTTCGTGTATGCACTCACCAGGGTGTTGCTACCCTTAACTAGTTTCTGGAGTTCCCAAAAAAGATACTTTGATGCCCATATGGCCATTAATTTAGTGTCTCCGTGGGAAAAAAAAGACCTGTAGCTTCCCAGTCCTCTATCTTACTGACATTATGTGTTCTCATTGTTTCTTATTTTTTAAATTTTCATTATTTATTTTAATTTAAAAACAAATTTTTTTTCAAGAGAGGGTCTCACTTTGTAGCCCACAATGGCCTTGAACTCGTCATATTCTGAGTGCTGGGATTGTAGGCATGAACTATCATGCTTGGCTTTATCATTCATTTTAACATGAGGTATCTCAAGCAAAGAATGGCGAAAAATATGAAGAATAATAGACTCATTACTTGTGTACTCATCCCTGAATTCTATTAAACCCTTAACATTTTTGCTCTAAAAGAGTCATGCTATGTAGCCCAGGCTGATCCTCTCACCTCAGCCTCCTAAGTGCTGGAATTATAGACATGAGCCACCATACCTGACTGCCTTTTAATAACTTTTAAGAGAAATAAAAATATCATAAGGTCAATTGAAATCATTCATATACATATATATATGTATGCACATATGTATATATTATCTATATGCAATGTATATTTTTGCATGTTTTATATAAGTGGTATAGTATATATTTTCAATTTTTTTTGTTTTTTTACTCAATAAGGCTAAGCTGATGTTTCAAATTATCTGGGCTACAGTATTGAAGTCAATAAGGAAAACTAGACAGGAGAGATGTGAACACAGTCAGATTCAAGCCTTCTGTAGCTTTTTAAGGGGTGAGGTTAGGGTAGGAGGGCTGTGGTACTAAGGAGATGGTATAATTTAGCTTTTGTGTGTGTCTGTGTGTCTGGTTATTGAACCCAGGTCCTCGCAACATGCTATACAAGCACTGTCAGACTGAAGCTATGCCCTCCAACATTTTGTTTTTTCTGTTGTCTTGTTTTTGAGGTAAGGTCTTGCTAAATTTGTCTGGTCTGGGCTCGAACTCACCAGCTACTCCACCTCCTGAGTTGCTGTGATTACGTATGTGCGTTACCTTGCCTGGTATTATTGAGCTTTTGCTAGATTAATGCTACGATAACAAATAATCATGAAACTTCAGTGGTTTATAAGAAGGATTGATTTTTTAGTCATGCCACTATTGACTATGATTCTGCTACATGTACCTTCTTCTTTCTGGCTTCCATGTTAGAAGCATAGCTCCTGTTTATAACATGCTCTCCTCATAGAAGAGTGACTAAAAGTGAAAGAAGACTCCACAGTGGCCTTGAAAGCTTCTGGCCTGCCATTAGTCTCTTATCCTCTGCTATGAGGAGAGTACCATCCAAATAGGAACTGCTCTTTCAGCCTGCTTCCAAGGGTTTATGGCAGAGAGAGGGTACTCATGGAATGTACAAATGGGTTCAGAGAGAGGTCATTAATAGTTTGAAAAAATGAATACATTCTACCATACTTACTAAGTACAGGTGGAAACAAGTATAAGTGAAATATTAAAAGTTATGGTGTATGCAAGATTAAAATGATTGATGCAGGTGAAAAACTTCTTCATGAAACCATTAAGATTTTGTATCTTCATATCCCAATGGATATTACCTCATGATAGCTCCTGAGTTTTTTATAGTAGGGGACTCAGCAAGTTAAGTGATAGTAAATATTGGCAGCTAGGTGGAAATCCAGGGGAGACTTTCTTTTCTTTCGTTTTTAAATTAATACCATTTTTAAATTGTACAGTAATTATACTTACTAGGTACAATGTGGCATTTCAGTATGTGTACAATGTGTAATGATCAGTTCAGGGCAATTGACATATCTATCACCTTAGAACTGTTACATTTCTTTGAATTGGGGGTCATTAAAAATCCTCTCTACTCACTATTTTGAAATACTCAATTAATTATTGTCAGTCATAGATACCCTGCTGTGCTATAGAGAATTAACTTCATCTTCCTGCCTAGTTTCCCTTGAGCCCATTCACCACCTTACCACATGCTTCCCCAGGCTCTGGTAACCATGTTCTATTCTCTACTACTTTGAGATCAACCTTATTTACTTACTTGCTTATTTGTCAGTAGTGGGGTTCAAACTATTAGGCCAACTGGTATTTCCTTGAGAGGGATGTGTAGAATTATGAGGTTGCTAAGTGCATTTCTTAGAGTACCTTTCCTTTGGTGGTTAACAAGTACAGGGAAAATACTAGAACTTGACAATATATAAGTTTTAAAAAATTCCCTAATGTACTTCATCAGGGAGTGAATGCTTCAACTACTTATTTATTCCCTAAGTGGACTTAGAAGAAAGATGGCATTGGCTCATTCACATTCTGGTTGGCTTATGGCTGTGCTGATTACTTTGTTATTAAGGAACTTAGGGCTTTGAGGCCTAGAAGTGCACTGGCTCGCCAGCACCAGCGGTGATTAGTGACGTTTTCAGAAACTCTTTTAGTTTTGAGTGGTAGAAAGCTTGATTTTGTTTGTATTTTGTTTTTCTATTTTGAGGATGTAGCTAAACCTCATAATGAGGTGGATACATATTAAAAACATTAAATACTGTGTTTCAAAGACACTTGATAGAATTACCTAAATGGAAAATAAGAGCATGTATAAGTACATTAAATGGTGGAGCAGTTACAAATTCCACTTGTCTATAAACAGCTGGGTCCTGACTATAGTGTGATTGAACATGTCAAGAGAAGTCAAGATATTGGCCTTTGTTTCTGTGGCTCAAGGAAGTTAACTATCTCCAATTTTCTTGACCTTTTTATAATGTTTGGAAAGTAGCTACCAAAGCTCCAGCAAGCTTACTCAGATTCTGGCAGAGATTAGGAGGATCACGGTTCAAAGCCAGCCCAGGAAAATAGTTTGTGAGACCCTATTTCAAAAAACCCTTCACAATAAAGCAACTGAGGCCAATAGGAAAAGGGGAACAGATACTAGAGAAAAGGTTAGATCAAAAAGAATTAACCTAGAAGGTAACACTCACGCACAGGAAATCAATGTGAGTCAATGCCCTGTATAGCTATCCTTATCTCAACCAGCAAAACCCCTTGTTCCTTCCTATTATTGCTTATACTCTCTCTACAACAAAATTAGAGATAAGGGCAAAATAGTTTCTGCTGGGTATTGAGGTGGGGGGAGTGGGAGGAGGCGGAGCGGATGGTAAGGGAGTGGGTGGGGGCAGGGGGTAGAAATGAACCAAGCCTTGTATGCACATATGAATAATAAAAGAAAAATAAAAAAAAAAAACCCTTCACAAAAATAGGGCTGGTGGAGTAGCTCAAGGTGAAGGCCCTGAGTTCAAGCCCCAATACTGCAAAAAAAAAAAGAAGAAGAAGAAAAATGAGTAGAAGACGACTTTCACTTATATCTCACTACTAAGAAAGACATATGGTTACCTTTCCCTACAAGGGAGTCTGGGATATGTTGTAATTTAGCTGAAAACATCCATCAATAAATTCTGAGTTCTGTTAGTAAGAAATAATAAGTGAATAGATACTGAAAAACTAGCTAACATCTCTGCTACACATGAGATTTTTATTTAAATATAAAATACTATGATGGCTCACTAAGTTCTAAAGTGATAACCATATTGTTTATTTGAATGACTAAATATCTGATCTCTTTATGTCTGTAGAGTTGGGAAAAATGAGAGATTCCTGTAATTCTTTTTTTAGAATTATGAAGGGCAGAAAAGTGAAATAAGTTATCTTTCTTACAGTCCATTATTGTCCCTAATATGTTTCAGTATATGTTGTAAAACAAATTGAAGGTCATCTAGGAACATACTGTTTGTGAATTTATGATGTTAGAATAGGAACTGTCAAACCAAATGCTAACACTTAAATGTGAACTTCACATCAGCTGTATGTTCTTGAGTGTTGCACAGTGTATTTTCAGTCTTTGTGTAGTGAGAGTCCTTGGGAATGCATACTGCATTCATGTTTACTAAAGTAAACATTCCGGTCATCTTTGTTCTTGAACTTCCTTTTCTTTTACCCAGCAGATTTTCCTAGAAATATTTTTCTCTCATGTACAGTAATAGTAGCAGAATGAGCAGATGAAACAGTGCCAGCCTGTGGACTTTTTTTGTTGTTGTAGAGGAACTTTTTTCCTGGTTATTGATACAGTTCTTTGTCCTCAACTTTGATATGAATGCCAAGAGAGTTTTTTAGATTACAGGTGTGATTTTTTTGGTTTTAAATGTATTTTTAACAGGATTATTTCTTGCTTACATACAGAAGTGATCATTTTTACTTTTTCTAGAATTTTCTCTAAATATCATTAAGAGTTCAAATGAAAGAAAAACCATCTCACCAGTATTTCTTTTCTTTTTCAATAAATTATGATGGCAGGCAGTGTCAACCTACTGTGTCACCTCACAGTGAGACAGCCCCAATTCCAGTTCCTACTCAAATAAGGAATTACCAGCGCATTGAGCAGAATCTTACATCTACTGCCAGCTCTGGCACAAATCCACATGGTTCTCCAAGGTAAGCCAGTGTCTTAAGTCTTTTTATTTTTTTACATATTTTTGTTACTAAAGATGTGTGCATGTGTACACATACACGTATTTGCCCACAATTTTAATTACTTTAAAGAATTGAGGAAGAACTTATTAAAAAATGAAATCTCTAGCCAGACATGCTTGGCACACTCCTATAATCATAGCACTCAGGACCCTGAGGCAGGAGGATTATAAGTTTGAGGCCAGCCTGGGCTATATAGTGAGTTTCACACCAACCCCTCTCTCTCTCTCTCTCTCTCTCTGGCAGTACTGGGTTTTGAACTCAGGGCCTCACACTTGCTAGGCAAGCATTGTATCATTTGTGCCATACCCCAACCCTCAAGACCAGCCTTTCTCAACAGCAACGACAAAAAGAAATCCCATTAGTTACAGGAGATTATTTATGGATTGTATTTTTCTTCTTTATTAACATTAAAATGTTAATAAAAGGTTGGGAATAGTGGTTTAAGCCTATAATTCTAGCTACTTGAGAGGATAGCAGTTTAAGGCCAGCCCAGGCTAAAAGTTCCTGAAACTTCATCTTAGCCAATGTCTAGGTATGGTGGTGTATGCCTGTTGTTCCAGCTACTGGTGAGTACAGTTAGGGAAGCATAAATGGGGGATTGTGGCCCAGCAGGGCGTATGTAAGTATGTGTGTAATCAGGATTCTGACAGAATGAGAATTAGTGTGCCACACAGTAGCCCCAGAGAGGCATAAATCTCTGAGAATTCATGTAGAGTAAAGGGAAGAAATAGCACCTCACCTCAGCCTTTGGTAAATAGCTTACCTTATGTGTATGTACATAGTCAGATACATATTGTCCATAGATACTCTTGTGTATGAAATTGCATATATGCAAAGTTATTAACAGTTATGATAGCAAAGGATGAGAAGAAATAAGCCACGTACCCACCAGTAAGGGACTGATTTATTAGTCCATCAAGAATAGGAAGCTTTCTAAGCACTGAAGCAGAGAAATTTCCAAGGTATAGTATAAAATGAAAAAAGTAGGGTGGCTAACAGTATATCAAGCAGTGGTTCTTATAAGTGTAGTCTGTGGCCAGATGGGTGGCTCACACCTGTAATCTTAGCTGCTTGGAAGGTGGAGATTGGTAGGATCCTGGTTTGAGGACAGTTCAGGCAGAAGGTTAGCAAGACCCCATGTCAGCTATTAAACCAGGCATGGTGGTGTACATCTGCGATCCCAGCTATATGGGAGACTGCAGGAGGATCACTCTCCAGACCAGCCCCGGACGAAAAAAAAATAAAAAAACAAGAACAAACAGCAAAATAAACCCATGAGACCCTATCTGAAGAATAACTAAAGCATAAAAGGGCTGGGAAAATGGCTGCAGTGGTAAACCGCCTGTCTACCAAGCATGAGTCCCTGAGCTCAAAGCCCACTACTGCCAAAAAAAAAAAAAAAAAATGTAGTCTGTGAATCCCCCCATAGAGACCATGAGGTCAAAATTGTTTTCATAATACTATGATATCGTTTTCTTTTTTACCACATTGATATGTGCACTGATGTTTAGTAAACAAAGATGAGTAAAATTGCTGGTGCCTTAACATGAATCAAGGTGGTGACATCCACATAGTGTTAGTCTTTGTACGCTTCACCAGCACATTCTTGCAGTGCAACAGAATATCCTTGATGAAGCAGCAAAAGTTACTTCTCTTTGAAAATTACAACCCTTAGCTGGGTGCTGGTGATTAAGGCCTGTAATCCTAGCTACTCAGGAGGCAGAGATCAGGAGGATCACTGTTCAAAGCCAGCTTGGCAAATAGTTCATGAGACTCTATGTCAAAAAAACCCAATACAAAAAAGGGCTGGTGGAGTGACTCATGGTAGAGTGCCTGCCTAGCAAGTGTGAGGCCCTGAGTTCAAGCGTCAGTACCACCAAAAAAAGGAAGAAATAAGAAAATCACAACACTTGAGGTAGAATGTACACATAAAGCAGTTTTGCTACATATTAGAGTAGTTGTCCTAGGAAAAGCATTGTCTGATTATTGTAGTTGCAAGTTAAACTAGCCACTTTTTCATAGAGCACCCTTTTTATTTTAAAGAATAGTGGGCAAACTACTATATGAGAATCTAGCATCCACTTTGTCAAAAATTAACTAAGTTTTGCTACTTTGAAGGAAACAAGTGACTTCTGGAAAACTCATATTCACTACTGTGATGTTGATAGTTTCTGTTTCTCTCTTAAGGTTTTGATGTAGATGTGACCTTTTGATATCTAATGTGTCAACATTTGGAATAGCTTTGTAACAGTGAACAGTATTGTCCTAACAACATGATGTTAAGCAATGATGCACAGATAAAAAATTTATTAAAAATGCAATATATTTTGCAGAAGAATAGAGTTTAATGTAACAGGGTACAAGAGTTCATGGATACAACTTCAGATTCCACGTTGTAGCTCACTACTTGCTGAGGTTTGGTTTAATATCAGTTACTTGAGAAGGCTACCAGACAAAATATTCCTTCCTTTTCTAGTACATGTGTGTATAAGAGTGGGCCTTCCTCAGATTCTCCAAAACAACAGATTGAATGCAGAAGCATTATAGAAGATTATAGAAATCCAGATGTCTTTATTAAGCCAGGTGTTAGAGATTCACAGAAATTTAAAATAATACAGTGCTTCCCATTAATTTATTTTGTTTTGGAAATACTTATTTTTCATAATCTTATGTTAAATGCAGTAAGTTTATTACTGTTAATGAATTAGTGATTTTTAAAATTTTTTTATTTTAAATACTGTGTATATCTGTAGATATGTTATATAAACAAACTAACTCTTCAATAGTTTTTAAAAGCATAAAGGAGAACTAAGACCCAAAAGGTTGAAAATAATTGGTATGTAATATAGCACCTTTGGTGTTAAAACAAGGTGAAAAATATTATTATATATTAAACTTGCTTGTATATGCATTAAGGAGCTCTGGAAGGATCTACTAGAAGCTAAAAGTAATGGTAACCTTTTGAGTAGGATTGTTAAAAGTTAGGCTGTATGTCCTGGTGGCTCACACCTATAATCCTAGCTACTCGGGAGGCAGAGATCAGGAGGATTGCCTTTCAAGACCAGCCTGGGCCAGGTGCCAGTGGCTCGCTCATTCCTGTAATCTTAGCTACTCAGGAGACACTGATCAGAAGGATCATGGTTTGAAGCTAGCCCTGGGCAAATATTTTGTGAGACCCTACTTGAAAAAACCCATCACAAAAAGGGGCTGGCGGAACCTCAGCACCTCTTAAAAAAAAAAAAAAAGACCAGCCTGGCCAAATAGTTTGCAATACCCTGTCTTGAAAAATACCCAACATAAAAAGGCTGCTGGAATGACTCAAGCAGTAGAGCACCTATCTAGCAAGTGTGAGACCAAGTTCAAACAGTACTGCAAAGCAAAACAAAACTCTATTGTGGCATTGTTAGGAAGCATAAATAAAATAAAATCCCTAGACCCTGCCACAGAAGGAGTAATTCTCTTTTTTCTTTTCAGATCTGCAGTGGTACGAAGGTCTAACACCAGCCCCATGGGCTTCCTCCGACTGGGATCCTGTTCCCCAGCACCTGCAGACACAGTCCAGACAGTTGGACGAAGACTCTCTACTGGGTCTTCCAGGCCTTACTCACCTTCCCCTTTGGGTAAGGAGAGTGTAAACCATTTGTTTTCATTGTAACAAATCTGACATGGCACACTGCCTTTAGAAACAACGGCTCACCATGGCATTTATTCTGAGCTGATTAGAGGCCATGTCCTATCTCACCTGCTTTACCCCACTTCCAAGTCTCCCTTGAGAATCTCTGTATAAACCTGTTAGGTTAGCTGTTGGGAGTATAATAATATAAATGGATCTTACACATCAAAATTGGATTTGGGTTCTAAACATAGTCAGAAACCCTAGGCTAACATGCATAAAATGCCAGTCCTACTTATCACTCTTGTTATATGAGGATTGAAATACAGCAGTTCTGTGTCACATTCACCAGAAGCCTTCTAGCTCCAGTGGGAATATGGCTGCAGTTTTTTTTGCACTTCACCTAGATGTTATTCACAATTACATGAAGAACCCTAAAACAAATAATAGAAACCCTACTAAGTAGAAAAACAAACCACATCTTCCGTGAAACTAAGGAACAAAATGCTGAAACTCAGAGTATTTGTAAGGGAGGCCAAAGCCACTAAGTCTAAGTCCATAGCATCTATGAGCAGCAGCACACAGGTGGTGGGAAAAACAGGTGATGTAGAGGGGCCCCACCTGCAGTCAGAAACCCACAGGAGCCCTGGGATAATGTGTTTATAAAAGTTTAAATTGCTTTATCTCCTATTGCAATAGTTTTAGCTGTTTCTAGCCAAAAATCTTCAAATAAAATCTTGGCCTTTCCTCATTCCCCTGGTAGTCCTTGGAGCACTCCAAGGTCTCCAGAAACAAGATCTAAACCTTATCCTTACTCTCAAGGAAAAGGCTGTTGCCTTATCACCATGACCCTTCTTGTAATAGACTTGTCTCTTATCTGTGTAAACTCCCTGGAACCTTCTTTCTGTGTTAGTTTGGGTTCTCAGGGAGGTGGGTGCAAAGAAAATAGTGATAGTCAAGAGATCGACTGGGATAACACCTGTGAAGGCTAAAAGGAGACTTGAGAGGGCCTGTAGAGCAAGGTGCAGGTCTGACACCTAGGAAAGGGAGTGTGGGAAGGAGGTAAAATTGGGTAAGAAGAGCCTCAGACTACAGTGCAGTTCCCAGAAACTACAGGAATAGCCCCAAGTACTGTGTTATCATAGGAATTCACTCATCTACTTCAATAATCCTGAATTAGTCATTGGCTGCGAGCTACCCTGGGAAGCCTGGTCTCAGCACAAATGTGAGTCTGCAAGAACCACAGCTGGGCTGACAGGTAGCTGTGCCCTGCAGCCTCAGAAACCCCAAGCACGTTGTACAAATTCTTGTGTTTCAGTCTTATACACATATCTGATATGGGTATTTATTTGTTTTTATAGCTTTCTTTCCTAGTGATCTAATGATCTTGTTTTAAACTGGTTGTATGGTATTTTTTATCTCATTGTGCCTAGTGCCTAACACATTGGTTGCTAAGTAAATGTTAATTGAACTAAATCTTTGCAAATTAAAATTTTGTAAACTGTTACACAGTGAGCAGTTTGTGCATGTGTTACCTGTTTCTATCCTTTGCTGATTTAGAGTAATTTCTTCTTCTTTTCCCATGTCACTTCATAGTTGGGACCATTCCTGAGCAGTTTAGTCAGTGCTGCTGTGGGCATCCTCAGGGCCATGAGTCCAGGAGTAGAAACTCTTCAGGTAGGAAAATAGATTTGGTAGATTAATAACTTGAATTTTATTATGAACAGATTTAAGGTATGTTGTGCTATTTTTATCAAAAGAACATAAATGATATGGAATAGTTTCCCTGCTATCTGTGTTTTAGAATTTTTGTCTAATGTGTTTTTAGCCTGTTACATAGTTCATGTCTTTTGGGCATAAGATTCTCTTTTGAAAATAAAGGTAAAAGTCCCTCCCACCCCCCACCGGAAAAAAAAATCTTAGATATTAAATTAAGTAACATATAAGTTTTGGTCTTTGTCATACAGATAATGAAAATTAATTTAGAAAATGAAAGTCATCACTTTGATTAATATATTTCTTTATAAGAGTCACCAGTCAGCACTAGATATAAGGAAATCTAGATGTTTATCGTTTTATTACATAATACATGTGCCTGAAAAGATGTGTGTAAGCACACTGGTATAAGCTAAATTCTATTTGTGTGGCATGTGAGGAGTTGGTGACTTGAAGGAAATTCAGTATTATTTTAAAAAGCACTCAGTGGCTCACACCTGTAATCCTGCCTACTCAGGAAACAGAGATCAGGAGAATTGCAGTTTGAAACCAGCCCCATAAATAGTTCATAAGACTCTATCTTGAAAATAATTCACCACAAAAAAAGGGCTGGAAGAGTGACTCAAGTGGTAGAGCATCTGCCTAGCAAGCATGAGAACCCTGAGTTCAAACTCCAGGACTGCCAAAAACAACAAAAAACCCACTCATTAGTAAGTTTAGTGGTTTTTGTGGGGTTTTTTTGGTGGTCCCAGGGTTTGAACTCAGGGCTTTACGCTTACTAGGGCAGGTGCTGTACCACTTGAGCCACTCCCCCAGCCCTAAGGGTTTTTTATATTTTATGTTTTCTTAAAAGTGAAGCTGAAATAACTTTTCCCCTGATCATACCATTTTGCCACTATTTTTGCTTACTTATTTATTCATTTACTTATTTGGCAGTCCTGGGGTTTGAACTTAGGGCATTGTGCTCTACCACTTGAGCTACACCCCTATCTTTTTTTTGCTTTAGGTATTTTTCTGGTAGGGTCTCACCTTTTTGCCTGGAGTAAGCCTCAGACTTCAATTCTTCTACCTATGCCTCCAACACAGTTTAGCATTACAGGAGTGAAGCACCATGCCTGGCTTATTGATGAGGATGGGGTTTCTCTGACTTTTTGCACAGGCTGGTTTTGAACTGTGATCATCCTGAGTAACTGGGATTACAGATATGCTCCACTATGCCCATCCTAATTTTACTTATAAAGGGCAGGACATAATTTTGAAAAAGTGAATGTCAGGTTTGGAATGAGGTCAAGCCAGGAGTAGTCCATAACAAAGCTCCTATCAGTGTCTGTTTTGTTGATGTTTGAGGCAGGGTCTCACTATATAGCTCAGGCTATGTTCAAACTCAATTCTCCTGCCTCAGCCTCCTAGTGCTATGTTTATAGGCATGTGCCCGCATGCCCAGTTTCAGTGTCTGTTTTTAAAAAGACAGCGGTTAGGTCATTAAGAATAATTACATGCCCTTAATGTTACTGGTGATAGTTGGGCTTGCAAGAAACTCCAGAGAACTTATAACTAGAGTTCAAAAATGAGTGGACTTTCAGTTGGCAACAACTTGGTTTATATGGAGAAAGGGGTGCCCAATCCCCCAGGCTCTTGGTATGGTGTTCCCTTAAAAGTTAAGAAAATCTGCGAAGCTAGGTGCTGGTGGTCACACCTGTAATCCTAGGGATCAGGGTTCAAAGGGGATCCTAGGGATCAGGAGGATCAGGGTTCAAAGCCAGCCCTGGCAAATAGTTCATGAGATCCTATCTGGAGTGGCTCAGCTGATATGAGCGCCTGCCTAGCAAGCATGAGGCCCTGAGTTCAAATCCCAGTACTACCAAAAAAAAAAAGAAAAGAAAAAAATCTGTTAGCAAGTGTTTTCTTTGTAGAGAATACCAATACTTTAGATTTTAAAGGTTACTAATGAAACTATTAAATACTTAATTTTCTTTTTTTTTTTTTTTCTTTTGGATGATACTAGAGCTTGACCTTGGGGCTTCTCACTTGCTAGGCAGGCACTCTATCATTTGATCCACTCCTCCAGCTCTTTTTTTTTTTTTTTTTTTTTGCTCTTGTGATTTTTGGAGATTGGGTCTCTCTTTTTTTACCCAGACTGGCCTGGACCGATCTTCCTATTTCACATTTCCCGCCATAGCTGAGATAACAGCTGGGTGCCACCACACCCAGCTTTTTTCCATTAAGATGAGGTCTAGCAAACTTTCTTGCACAAGCTGTCTAGAACTGCGATCCTTCTTATCTCAGGCTCCTAAGTAGCCAGGATTACAGGCATAAGCCAACAGCCCCCAGCTAAAATTTTTTTTAAGCGGGGTAGTACTTTGAAATCAGGGCTTTGCTTCTGCTCAACAAGAGAAATGGTCTCTAAACTGAAGAGACCACCCACAGAGTGGGAGAAAATGTTTGCAAGCTACGCATCAGACAGAGGACTGATAACCAGAACATGGAGGGAACTCAAAGAATTAACTCTCCCAAAATTAATGAACCAATAAAGAAATGGGCAAGTGAACTAAACAGAACTTTCTCAATAGAAGAAATTCAAATGGCAAAAAAACACATGAAAAAATGCTCACCATCCCTAGCAATAAAGGAAATGCAAATTAAAACCATACTAAGATTCCACCTCACCCCTGTTAGAATAGCCATCATTAGCAACACCACCAACAACAGGTGTTGGCGAGGATGCGGGGGAAAAAAAGAACCATTTTACACTGCTGGTGGGAATGCAAACGAGTACAACCATTCTGGAAAAAAAATTGGAGGCTTCTTAAAAATCTAAACATAGATCTACCATATGATCCAGCAGTACCACTCTTGGGGATATACCCAAAAGACTGTGACACAGGTTACTCCAAAGGCATCTGCACACCCATGTTTATTGCAGCACTATTCACAATAGCCAAGTTATGGAAATAGCCAAGATGCCCCACCACTGACGAATGGATTAAGAAAATGTGGTATTTATACACAATGAAATTTTATGCAGCCATGAAGAAGAATGAAATCTTACCATTCGCAAGTAAATGGATGGGACTGGAGAACATCATTCTGAGTGAGGTTAGCATGGCCCAAAAGACCAAAAATTGTATGTTCTCCCTCATATGTGGACATTAGATCAAGGGCATTCACAACAAGGGGATTGGACTTTGATCACATGATAAAACGAGAGCACGCAAGGGAGATATGAGGATAGGTAAGACACCCAAAAAACTAGATAACATTTGTTGCCCTCAATGCAGAGGAACTGATGCAGATACTTTAAAGTGACAGAGGCCAATAGGAGAAGGGAACCAGGAAGTAGACAAAAGGTTAGTTCGAGAAGAATTAATTTAGAAGCTAATACACATGCACAGGAAAGCAATGCATGTCAACTCCCTGTAAAGCTATCTTTATCTTAACTAGCAAAAACCCTTGGTCCTTCCTATTATTGCTTATACTCTCTCTTCAACAAAATTAGAGATAAGGGCAAAATAGTTTCTGTCTGGTAGCGAGGGGGTACGGGTGGGGGGGGGTGGAGAAGGAAGCGGGTTAAGAGAGGGGGCTGGGGGTAGGGGGGAGAAATGACCCAAACATTGTATGCACATATAAGTAAATAAAAATTAAATAAAAAAAAAGGAAAAGCAATAGTCCTTTTACTCTCACTAAAATCATTAGTTGTTAATAAATATGTTGAATAAATTATCTTTAAAATAAAAAAAAAAGAAATCAGGGCTTTGTTTCTACTTGCATCTGCAGGTGCTCTATCACTTGAGCCTCCAGCTGTCTCTCTCTCTTTTTTTTTTTTTTTGGTACTTGAGTTGAACCCAGGGCCTGGAGCATCCTAGGCAAGTTCTCTGCCACTTAAGCCACATCCTAAACCTATAAGATATCCATTTTCTTATTATTTTAGACAAAGTAAAATCCAGAATAGGTCTGTTATCTTTTGATCTTCTTTCCTCTGTCCTACCTATTTTGTTTTTTCAAATAAGAGGTTGTACTAGGTTGAAAAGTTTATTTTAGTTGCTACGTAAGGAAAGAGAATAATTATATTAATGTACCCAAGTATGTATTCATATAAAGAATAGAAGTCATCCTGTTCAATGTAGGCCTTTGTGGTTTTTGTTAACTTTAACCATTATCTAAATAGATCTCTTTATACCTTGTGTTAATCTAAGTTGTCAACTGCTGATAAAAGCAGCTAATATATCCATCACTGAATTCTATCTCCTGAGAATAACAGCAGTGTACTTGTTGTTTTGAAAAGGATACCAGAAAATACCTGTTGCCAGGCAAACTCATCTCATAAAAAAATCAGACATGCATTTGAATTCCCATTTTAAAAATTGCCTTATTTCCTATACTTCTTTACTATGGGCTAATACTGCATTCATTTTGTTGGTAGGTTCTCCAGTGCCACAGACTCAGTCACCACAGTCTCTCTTATTGGGTGCTAGACTGCAGAGCGCCCCCACCCTCACTGATATCTATCAAAACAAACAGAAGCTTAGAAAGCAGCACTCTGACCCTGTGTGTCCATCCCACACTGGGGCTGGCTACAGCTATTCACCTCAGCCCAGTCGGCCTGTCAGCCTTGGAACCTCTCCCACCAAGCACATGGGATCATCTCCACGGAGTTCTGATTGGTTCTTTAAAACTCCTTTACCAACAATCATTGGCTCTCCTACTAAGGTGTGTTTCTTAAACCTTTTCTGGGTTTGGGGAAGAATTCATGATGAGGGAAAGCCATAATTTTAATGAGCACTTGCTGTGTGCCAGCACAGTATAAGTACTTTACTTGAATGTTTTATGTGCATGATCCCATTAATCTTTAGAAAAGGTAAATAGAAGAGCCAGTATTTGAATCTTGTCTAATTCCAAAGTAGATACCATGTGTCCTTCCAATTGTGAACACTTCACATGTCATATTAACTAGCTTACATATGTTTCTTCAGACCACCGCTCCTTTCAAAATCCCTAAAACACAAGCGTCTTCCAACCTGTTAGCCTTGGTTCCTCGTCATGGGCCTACTGAAGGGCATTCCAAAGATGGGAGTGAGCCACGTGAATGTTCCCATTGCCTGTTAGTACAAGGAAATGAGAGGCATCGGTCTGAGCAGCAGAGCAAGACAGTATTTGGCAGGTAAACACCGTTTCCTCTCTAACTTTAACATGGAAACTGTTAGCAGAATAAATGTATTTCTATTATAAAAGCAACCAGACCACATTAATTTAATAGCTGGTTTATGCCATATGATTAATAATAATATGTACCAGGTACATTGAGAATGTCTGCAATCCCAGATGCTTCCTATGACTGTAAATACAGAACTCTTCCTGAACTTGTTGAATATGCTGTTTCTGCCTTTTATTTTGGTTATGGAAGTTTATCTACCCTGAATTGTTTGGCATCTATTTTTTGTTTCCTTGTTGTCTGACTTCCTGTTAAACTACCTATTTTTACAAAGTGTACTTTCCCATTACTGACAATCACTGTTCTTTTTAGATCTGTCAGTACTGGAAAGTTATCAGATCAGCAAGTGAAAGCACCTTTAGGTGGACACCAAGGCAGCACGGATAGTTTAAATGCAGAACGACCGATGGATATAGGTAAGAAAAATCTAGTTTTTTTTTTTATACAGCTAATTTGTTAGTACATACATTAGTTTGGTGGCTTGCATTATTTTACAGTTGTGAAGGTTGTCCCTGTCTCTCATCTTCCTTCGTAGTACCTGTCAAGACAGAGATTTTCTCAGTATCTTGATGATCAACACCCTAGAGTTGGATTTCTGATCAAAATTGTTTATCATCAGTAGGATCACACTGACCAAAGTTAGCCTAAACACACATATGCTCCTGAGCGTTTCTTCAAAAGCAGTTGGATCCTATAAGACACATAGTTACTTAGATACTGAAACCTTTCATAGTGTTCTAGGGATTGTTACGTATATTGATCACTTATATGTAGATTATTTAAACTGTCAAAAAGTAGAAACAAGGGCCAGGCACCAAGGATCAGGTGCTGGTGGCTCACACCTGTAATCCTAGCTACTCAAGTGACAGAGATCAGGAGTTTCACAGTTCAAAGCCAGCCCCAGGCAAATAGATCATGAGACCCTATCTTGAAAAAGCCCATTACAAAACTGGGCTGGCAGAGTGGCTCAGGTGTTAAGAGTGCCTGCCTAGTAAACATAAGTCCCTGAATTCAAACGCCTGTGCTGCCAAAAAAACAAAATACCCAAACAAAATGGAGATTCCAGAGCCTAACCCAGTCTTGCTTAATCACATTTTTTTGAGTATGGATTTTAGGAATCTCTGGGTGGTTATTATGTACACTCAAATTAGGGAATCTATTCTAACCTCTTTGTTCTTGTTTTTTTATAATTTTTTAAATTGACATTCCCTCTGAGCATCCAAAAGAGGAAATATCTGGGCCAGCAAAATACCTGATTGAATACAGTTTCTAATCCAAACAGAATCCTGTAGGAATTAATATTTCTGCTTACCCACATGATTTCCAAAGAGAAATACAATGTAATTCTTGTAATGGTTGTTTGCATGTGTCATTTCTTATCACTTTACTTTCAAACTAGTTTGTCTTTGACAGAAAGTATGTCCTCTATAGACACATGTAGTTGGATCTTATTTAATGTGACACTCTACCTTTTGATTATATTATTTCATCTGTTCATATTTAATATTATTGACATAGTTGGATTTACCTATGCTTTTTCCTTTTTACTTTTTTCTATCATGTCATATTTTGTTCCTCCATCACTGCTTTCTTTTGCATTAGTGAATATTTTCTAGTGTCATATTTTGATCCCTTTAATGTTTTTCACTTTTTTTAGTTCTTACTAAAAAGCCTTTATAGCCTATTATCTGTCTATCTATATATTAAGTTATCACAGTCAACTTTAGATTTACACTAACTTGAGTAAAATAGACATTTTAGTTCTAAGTAGCTCTTCCCTCTGCTCTTTTTGAGTACTATATTTCCACCTTCCTTTTATAGTGCTATATTGTTATACATATTTTGTTTGTGTATATATAAATATAAAACTAGAAACCTATTGATACATTGTTATAATTATTTTATATAATTTTACCTCTTTTAAAGAAACTGAGTTAAGAAAAAAGGTTATTTATAGTTTGTTACGGTATCTTCTTAACTTGTTTCTAGTTCTCTTACTTTTTGTGGATTTGAGTTGCCATCTGGTGTCACATTCTTACTCCAATACATCTTGCCTCCATCTTCCCTCTTTGTGTTATTACCAAATATATTGCATTTGTGTATGTTACAAGCCCAACAATGCAATTATATATACATACAGTTGCTGTATACAGCTGCTTTTTAAATCTTAAATTTAAGAAAGGAAAAGAAAGATGCTATCATGTTGCGTTTTCTAATCACTAATTACTTTTATCTGTGCTGCTGTATTTTTCCCCTCATGCAGAAGAAGTTCCCTTGGTATTTCTTATAAAAATACCAGATCTGCTAGCTATAAATTCTTTCGGCTTTTATTTATTTGGAATGTCTTTCTTTTGGCTTCATTTTTGACAGAGTTTTTCTTAATAAAAGATTTTTGTTTAACAGCTTGTTCTTTTAGCACTTGATGCTATCCAACTGCCCTGGGGCTTCAACTGTTTCTGATCACAAGTCAACTTTTACTCTTACTTGGGGTCCTTTGTATATGACAGGCTATTTTTCTCTTTCTTCTTTCAAGATTTTCTTGTAGTTTGTGTCTTCACCAGTTTACTGTGATGTATCTGGGAGCAGTCTTCTTTGCTTTTATACTCTTGGAACGTTATTGAGCTTTTTCATATAGAAACTAATTATTTTTATCAAATTTGGGTAGTTTTTGGCCTTTTTTTTGAATTTTTTTTTTCTGTTCCTTTTCCTTCCTCTTCTTATATTCTTATTATGTGTATATTTGTGTACTTAATTGTCTCATATTTCTCTGAGCCTCTGTTCATTGTACAGTTGATCTTTGAACAAGTTTGAACTGCATGGGTTCACTTATGCAGATTTTTTTTTTTAGAGATTTATGACAAATTGAAAAAAATTCACAAACTGTGTAGCCTAAAATTAACAAAAAATTAAAAAGATATATCATGAATGCCTAAAACATATGTAGGTAACAGTCTGTTTTATCATTTATTATCATAAAATATACAGAAATCTATATACATAAAATATACAGAAATTATAAAATTAAAATTTTCTGAGTGTAATGGCATACACCTGTTATCCCAGAGAAGAAAAGGCAGAATTTTGAGTTCGAGACCACCCTGGACATAACTATCAAGACCCTATCTACAAACAAACGGGCTAGGGCCAAAATCCAAGAGATAGAGTGCTTGCCTAGCAAGTTTGAGATCATGTTCAATCTCCAGTACCACACACACACACACCAAACAAGAAATGTAAAATTGCAGTATTAGAGCATAACTGCATAAAATTAACTAGTACTTACTGTACCACTGTAATAATTTTATAACTATCTCTTGTTGCAATGGCAACAAGTACCTGCCTAAATTGCCATGCTACTTTATAATCAACTCCAAATGAGCAGTTCACCTCTCTTAAATCATATCACAGTGCCAAGAGCATACGCTGGGGAAAGGACAGTCCCTTCAGTAAACGGTGCTGGGAAAACTAGACATACATGTGCAGAAGGAATGAAGCTAGACCATATACAAAAAGTGAACTCAAAATGAATCAGGACCAAAACTAAGTAGGACCTGAAACTAAGACACTAGTAGAAGAAACCAGAGGGGGGAACACTTCAAGACATTGATATAAGCAAAGGATTTTTTTTTGGATAGACTCTAGAAAACACAGGCAAGAAGACAATGGAGTATATGAATCTAAGAAACTTCTGCACAGCAGAGCCAAGAGAAAACCTGCAGAATGGGAAAAATATTTGCAAACTAATGATCTGGCAAGAAATTTTTGTGTCCTGAGTGATAGGAACTTAACAGCAAAAACTTAAATAATCCAGTTAAAAAATGGGCAAGGGTTGTGGGTATAGCTCAGTGCTAGAGCATTTGCCTAGCCTGAGCAAGTCCCCAGGTTCAATCCTCAGCACTGCATACAAATAAGCAAAAAAGAAAATCATCTGAATTAAACAGTTCTGAAAAGAAAACATACAAGTATATGAAAAAAAATGCTCAAAATCCTAATCACCAAGGAAATGCAAATCAAAGCCACAATGAGATTGTCTTGTCACTCCACGTAGAATGGCTATTATCAAAATGACAATACCAAGCCTGGCAAGAATGTGGAGAAAAGGGAACTCTCATACATTGTTGGTGGGAATATAAATTAGTACAGGCATTATGGAAAACATATGGAGGTTCCTCAATAACTAGAAACAGAGATACCATGTGATCCAGCTATCCCATTACTAGGAATATATCCAAAGGAAGTGAAATACATGTCAAAGAGATACCTGTACTTGCATGTTTATTACAGCACTATTCACAACAATATCCAAGATATGAAATCAACTGAGATGTCCAACAATGAATGTGTATATAAAGAAAACATGATATATGTACACGATGGAATATTATTCAGCCATAAAAAGAGATGAAATGCTGAGGCAATATGGATGGAACTGTTAAGTGAAATAAGCCAGGCATAGAAAGACAAATAGCATGTTCTCAAAGTTGATCACATACAGAGAGTAGAGTAGAGATTCCTAGAGGATAGAAAGAGTAGAGGGGAAGGAGGTAGAAGGTGGATAATGAGTATCAAAATACACTTGCAGGGGAGTAGATATAATGTGTTCTGAAGCACATTAGGGTACCTGAAGTCTGTAATAATTATACATTTCACAAAAAAAACAATGAGTTGAGGATTCTCAGCACATAGAAATGATAGCATTTGAAGAGCTAGAAATGTCAAATACCCTGATTTGATTACTACAGTGTGTACATGTATAGAATTATAATATTATAAGCCATATTTTGCCAATTAAAAATTAAAATTAAATGTAAAGTAATAACCCTACAGTTCTTACACATTTTTGCCATATATAATTCATGTACATAAAACAAAATGTGTTAATCATGTATTTATGTTACTGGCAAATTTTGGGGAGTTAAAAAATTATACTAAAACTGTTCTTCAGATTGCTTAATTCCTGCTGATCTGTCTTTAAATTCATAAGTTCTTCCTGCTAATTCATATCCACCATTGAGCCCCTAGAGTAAATTTCATTTCTGCTCTTATACCCCTTTTCTTGTCTCCCTTTTCTGCGGGGGTTACATTTCAAGACCCTCAGTGGATAGTGGATGCCTGAAAGCACGGCTAGCACCAAACCCTGTGGATACTGTGTTTCTCTTTTACATGTACACCTATAATAAAGTTTTAATTTATAAATTAGGCACAGTAAGAGGTTAACAATGACAACTAAAAATAAAACAATAATTATAACAGTATAATAAAAGTTATATGAATGTGGTCTCTGTCTTGTGTTCTCAAAATATTTTGTTATAGTGTACTTACCCTTCTTCCTGGAATGATGTGAAATGATTTATAAAGGAAGTAGTTTATGGCTTCTGTTTGACCAAAATCACTCCTCTTGCACTTTGGGACCATTAATGAAGTAAAATAAGAGTTAGGACAAAAGCACTGAGAACTGCAAAAGCCCATCCAATAAGCAAGACAGCAGTAAGTGACTATACGACGGGGCGTGTGTACAGCAGGGTATGCTGGACAAAGTTGTGTCATGTCTCAGTGGGACAGCAGAGGTTTCCTCACACTACACAGAATGAAGTTGACTAAGGGTAACAGAAACCACAGAAAAGTGGAACCGTAGATAAGGGGGATCCACTATACTTTTTAACTCCAGCATTTCCATTTGGTTCTTTTTTTTTAAGAATTTCTCTTTATTGATATTCTGTATAATGAGACATTTATTCATCATACATGCCTTTACTTTAAAGCAGGATTTCCTTTAGCTATTTGAGCATGTTTTAAATAGCCACTGTGAAGTTTGCTTGCTTTGCAATTTGAGCTCTCTCAAAGGTAGTTTTGTTGCCTGCTTTTCTTCCTGTATATGGTTATACCTTGCTGTTTATTTGCATGTATCAAATTTTTTGTTGAAAACTGGACATTTTCTACAACATTTTGTAGCAATTCTAGATGTGGGTCCCCTCCCCCCACCTGTTTTTTGCTTTCTTACTTGTTTAGTCTTGGTGGACCGTTTCAGTGAAGTCTATTTGCCCTGCAGTGTGAAGGCTTTGATATAATTCCTCAAAGGTCACAACCTTGGCTATGGGGACAGTAGTTTTGTTTCATTTTTTCTTTTCTTTTTTTGTGTTTTTTTAATTGGTGGGGCTGAGGTTTGAACTTGAGGCTTCATGCTTGTAAAGCATGACCTTTACTGTACCACTTGAGCCACACCTCTAGTCCTTTTTGCTCTGATTATTTTTGGAGATGAGGTCTTCAGAACCATTTGCCTCAAATGGTTGGCCTCAAATGGCTATCCTCCCAATCTCAGCCTCTCAAGTAGCTAGGATTACAGGTATGAGCCACTGGTTCCCAGTACTTTTTTTTTTTCTCCATTTTTTCCCAGTGCTGGAGGTCAAACCCAGGCTTTTGCACTTTCTATGCAAATGCTCTCCACTGCTGAGCAGTTTCCAGTCCTGGCATGATAGTTTTAGAAGGCCTTTCTTTGTCTTTTGCTCTCATCTCTTAAACTGCATTCATTGGTAGTGCAGCCAGCTGTTAAGCATTCTAGATTGTCCTGTTGTCTTTGACAGTACTCTGAGGAATAAATTGTTTCACAGATCTAATTAAATACTGGCCCTTTTGCAGGAATGGTTTCGAGGATAATATCTGAACTTTGGACCACAGAAGGGTTTTTCTTAGATGTCTCCATGGTTCTCTCTTATAAACTTGTAGATGGTCTCTTCAGCTTGTTGCTCTCATATCGCCATCAGCCTCTTCTTATTTGCTTACCACCAAAGCCTTCATCCTCTTTTTTTTTTTTTTTTTTTTTTTCATTTTTCTTTTATTATTCATATGTGCATACGAGGCTTGGTTCATTTCTCCCCCTTGCCCCCACCCCCTCCCTTACCACCCACTCCACCCCCTCCCGCTCCCCCCCTCAATACCCCGCAGAAACTATTTTGCCCTTATTTCTAATTTTGTTGTAGAGAGAGTATAAGCAATAATAGGAAGGAACAAGGGGTTTTGCTGGTTGAGATAAGGATAGCTATACAGGGCATTGACTCACATTGATTTCCTGTGCGTGGGTGTTACCTTCTAGGTTAATTCTTTTTGATCTAACCTTTTCTCTAGTTCCTGGTCCCCTTTTCCTATTGGCCTCAGTTGCTTTAAGGTTCTGCTTTAGTTTCTCTGCATTAAGGGCAACAAATGCTAGCTAGTTTTTTAGGTGTCTTACCTATCCTCACCCCTCCCTTGTGTGCTAAAGCTTTTATCATGTGCTCATAGTCCAATCCCCTTGTTGTGTTTGCCCTTGATCTAATGTCCGCATATGAGGGAGAACATACGATTTTTGGTCTTTTGAGCCAGGCTAACCTCACTCAGAATGATGTTCTCCAATTCCATCCATTTACCAGCGAATGATAACATTTCGTTCTTCTTCATGGCTGCATAAAATTCCATTGTGTATAGATACCACATTTTCTTAATCCATTCATCAGTGCTGGGGCATCTTGGCTGTTTCCATAACTTGGCTATTGTGAATAGTGCCGCAATAAACATGGATGTGCAGGTGCCTCTGGAGTAACAGTCTTTTGGGTATATCCCCAAGAGTGGTATTGCTGGATCAAATGGTAGATCGATGTCCAGTTTTTTAAGTAGCCTCCAAATTTTTTTCCAGAGTGGTTGTACTAGTCTACATTCCCACCAACAGTGTAAGAGGGTTCCTTTTTCCCCGCATCCTCGCCAACACCTGTTGTTGGTGGTGTTGCTGATGATGGCTATTCTAACAGGGGTGAGGTGGAATCTTAGTGTGGTTTTAATTTGCATTTCCTTTATTGCTAGAGATGGTGAGCATTTTTTCATGTGTTTTCTGGCCATTTGAATTTCTTCTTTTGAGAAAGTTCTGTTTAGTTCACATGCCCATTTCTTTATTGGTTCATTAGTTTTGGGAGAATTTAGTTTTTTAAGTTCCCTGTATATTCTGGTTATCAGTCCTTTGTCTGATGTATAATTGGCAAATATTTTCTCCCACTCTGTGGGTGTTCTAGCCTTCATCCTCTTTGACGATACCCATAGACTAGAACTTCTCAAGACCTGTGTATCAGACACAGGAGAAAGCTTCAGAATTCTCTGTTCCTTGCCTCCCCCACCACTAGGGGAGCTCCTCTGGAGCTGGGGAAGAGAGCACTAGCCCATTTTTCTTGTATGTACACTCCATCTTTGTGAGCGAGACACTGGGCAGAGGTGGAAGCCCTGGTCACCTTGGTTTACTTAGACTGGCATGGAACGGATAATCTGGGATGAGTACGCTAAGGGCCCCAAGCTGCTGGCCTAGGTTAGAACTGTTGCTCTGTGAGTAGCTTATGGATAGAGTTTTTAACCGAGATGGAGGGTTTCTTCAGTGTTTCTTCTTCTCTTGGACACCCTAAGGACAGTTTCCTGCTACCTTAAGTGGTTGTTTTTAAAAACATTTTCACCAGTATAGTTTCTTTGAGGGACAGGTAGAGCTCTTCACACCGATAATCTGGAAGTCATTCTTCTCCTAGGTGTTGTCAGAGTCCAAACCAGGAGTTAGGACAGTTTTTAAAAATATCTTCTAAGTGACCATATAATGTTTATTTTCCTTTATAAAATTTTACAGCATTTACTAGTTCTATATGAATATGTTTTATAATTTAAGTATAAGTTAATAGCTGTGAACCCAGATTTCTTTTTTTTTTTTTTTTTTTTTGTGGCAGTACTGAGGTTTGAACTCTGGGCCTCATGCTTGCTAGGCAGGTGCTCTATCACTTGAGCCAGTCCTTTTTTGTGTTGAGTATTTTCCAGATAAAGACTCTCAAACTATTTGCCTAGGCTGGCCTTGAATGGTGATCCTCCTGATCTCTCTCTCTCTCATGTAGCTAACTAGGATTAGAAGCATGAGCTACTGGCCTGGGTTGTTTTTTTTTTCGGGGGGGGGGGGAGCGGGGGGCAGGGCCAGGACTGGGGTTTGAACTCAGCTTCACACTTGCAAAGCAGGCATTCTACTACTTGAGCCACACCTCCAGCCCATTTTGCTCTGGTTATGTTGGAGATGGGGTCTCACAAACCATTCACCTGGGCTGACGTCAAACCACGATCCTCAGCCACCCTGAGTAGCTAAGTAGCTAGGATTACAGGCATGAGCCACTGACACCCAGCCATATTTCTTTTTCTTAAAAAATATTTAGGCATGAAATGCATCTTTAATAATTCATATTCTCTTTTTTCTTTCCTGCACGTGTTTTGGAAAATAAAAGCTGTTGATAATAGGAAAACCTTAAGACCTTCAGAAAAAAATAATTAAGGCTACTTGGCCTTAAAATACACCAGCACCCTTAAATGCTTTATACCTGATAAAATATTAGGGACATTACATTGAATAAAGAAAATACCTGCATTATTTTATACACCTCGTGTAATAGTAGGTACTGTTTAATGTCTTCTTACTGTTCCCTTGCTTCTTTTGATAGATGCTTTGTTTGCTGTGCTCTGTTGTAGATGAGGTGAACACTAAGGCATTTTCTTCCAGACTTTGTCCAGTATTATTGTAAGACTTAGGACCAGCTGCCTACCACTTGAAAGCCCATACCTACACATAACAATTGGTAGGAAGGAGATTAGTTTTATTTAGGGACTTGTACCCCAGAAGATAGAAGGGCTTATCATCCTCAAAGCTACATCTTAGCTCAGGAGCAAGCACAAAGGGCTCCTTAGGGAGGGAAAGGGGGAGCAGGATGCAATGGTCAGGAAGACTGTATGCTGAGTTGTGCATCCAGACTCGGTAACCATCTCTGTCTCTCAAGGGACCTTTTTCTTTCTCTTTTCCCTATTGGAACATCCTTGCTATAATAGTCAACCATCCTCTTCTAGGCAACTCTTTGTAATAAACACGTTTTCCTGTAAATTAAGCAGTTACCTATACTTCTGCTTTTAGTTAAAGAATAGGATTAGCAACTTAAGTGTTTTGTGTTAGATGATGCACATTTTGATATCTGAAGGTTATTAGATGTCCTAGATTCTGTAAATCCAGATAAGAGTTGTTAATTAGTAAATTTTGTGGCTTATATCCTTTTAGTTTCTTTTCCTAGGAACAGAGTGTTTTTGCATTGTTTTGTGTGTTACTGGGGATTGAACTCAAAGCCTTGTACTTGCTAGACAAGTGCTCTGCTGTTTGAGCTACACCCCCAGGAATAATTAACCTTGCAGTTAACATAGAGAGCAGAGGAGGACAACAGAAAGCAACTTTTTCTAGTGAACAACTTTAATCCCTTTTAGGCACTTTCAGTCAGAGGTATCATCTACACCAGAGCTAGTAGGAGACTAATAATATGTTGCTCAGCTGTGTGATCTCCAAAATTAGTGCTTTTTAAAGTCAACTAAGAACAAATGAAGGTCTGGGGATGTATCTCAGTGGTAGAGTACTTGCCTAGCTTGTGCAAGGCTCTGGGTTTGAGCCCCAGCACCATAAGAAAACAAAAACAAACAAGAAACATTGTCACCAGGTGCCAGTGGCTCATGCCTATAATCCTATCTACTAAGGAGTCAGAGATCAGGAGGATCATAGTTTGAGGCCAGCCTGGGCAGTAGTTCATGAGACCCTATCTTGAAAATATCTAACACACGAAAAGGTTGGTGGCATGACTCAAGTGATAGAGCACCTGCCTAGCAAGCTCAAGGCCCTGGTTCAAACACCAGTACTGCCAAAAAACAAAACAAAAAATCTTACTGTCTAAAAGCAAATAACACTAGAGGATTTATTTAGGTTTTCCCTCAGTAATAGTGTCTCTTTTACATTTATGATTTGTGGTGTTATCTCCTGCCTCCATTTCGTAGTCCCATAAATGCAGTATTTGTCAGTTGCCTGTATGTAAAAGGGCTTTGGACAAATTTTATTGATTCTTCATGTTTCAGTGACCAGGGGATTTTTTACTTATTCATTTAGCCCAAGCTCTGCCCATCAGACCTTTGCAACACCTGTCTCTCTTCCTTCTTGACAGATGTAAGGGTGTGATTCTAAGGCATAAATGTACTTTGACTCAACTTTCTGTGTCTTTCTAATGCTATATTTCTATAAAGACTCCTAATAACAATTCAGCTAATTTAACCTCATGTTTTTATTACGTTATTCTTGGTTTTTACTTTTTCAGATTATCCTCAACAGGTGTAACTTGAAGTTCATGTATTTTAGAAGTATTCAAAAATAACTCTGAATACTAGACTTTGGTTTGAAGAAGATTCAAAACTGTGAAGAGATTACTTTTTTTTTTTTTTAGACATGGTCTCACTATATTGCTGAAGCAATATAGTCT
This sequence comes from Castor canadensis, assembly GCF_047511655.1. Classification (NCBI taxonomy): domain Eukaryota; kingdom Metazoa; phylum Chordata; class Mammalia; order Rodentia; family Castoridae; genus Castor; species Castor canadensis. The sequence goes on along the minus strand of NC_133396.1, from coordinate 51,604,221 downwards.
CAAGTTGGCTTTGAACTTACAATCTTCTTGCCTCAGCTTCCCCAGTGCTAGGATTATACATACACACCACCACACCCAGCTCTAAAATATTTTTAGTGGAAATATATCAAATTTTCTTATTTTAAAACTAATACAGGGGCTGTAGAGCACATAGCCCTGAGTTCAAACCCCAGTACTGCCACAAAAAAAAAAAAAAAAAAAAGATAGAAGGAAAAGGAAGAGAAGAATGTGTGTGTGTGTGTGTGTGTGTATGTGTGTGTGTGTATGTATGTGTATGTCTTGGGCTGGTGGAGTGGCTCAAGCTGTAAGAGCACCTGCCTAGTGAGTGTTAGGTCCTGAGTTCAAACCCCAGTACTGCCAAAAAAAAAAAAAAAAAAAGTTAAAGTCTCCTTATAATCTCACCTCCAGATAGGAACATTATCAGGGTAATGCAACATTTTGCAAAATCTTTATTCTAGCTCCTGCAGGAGCCTGTGGCGTTGTACTGGCACTGCCAGCAGGAACAGCAGCAAGTTCCAGGGCTGTCCTCTTCACTGTGGGGTCTCCTCCACACAGTACCATGGCCCCCACTTGTACCCATATGGTCCTACGAACAAGAGCCACCTCAGGTGAGGAACATTTGTCCTAGTGTAATATGTGGCTAGTATCTGGAGTGTGGTGTTCTGATAGTGAGGCTATGTTAAGCTTAGATTAGTCACTTAACTTCCAGTGAAGTGGACATGGATGTGGGTGTTTCCTTCCCTTAAAGGGTTATAACATTGTGAGGAAAAACTTTATGAAGTAAAAGTGTTATATATAACATGTATATTAATCTATAAATATACACTATATACGTTACATATGTTCACATGTAATGTAACAATATAAATATGACTTTTCCATGAAGAAACAACTACGTATCTATAGTGTTTCTCAGGTTATGTGTTGAAATCCTATTTTGGTATATCCAGCAAATTATTTGAAAATGATATACTGTTTTTGTTTTATCTTTTAGAAACTTAAGTTTTACTTCCTTTTATTTTTGAACTTTGGATCCAAATGTCTAAATTAACCCAATGTATTTTTAGATAGGTTAACAGATATTTTTATTATTTATACTCTATATAAGCAAGTTGTTAATATCAAAAGTTAATTAAGAAAGCATTTAGATTGGACTTGAAATCAATATATATTATCATATGTATCATACCTTGTGTCTTTTAAGTTCTCCTTTTCTAAATAAGTTGCTAATCAAGCTATCAGTAGATTAATAAGAAAAATATAGAAATAGATAATAGGAAATGAGCTAAAACCTTATTTTTAAACTAACAAATAAGAAAATACCATTTTTTAAGTGTAACTAACACCAGTGTTGTAGAGGTTTAGTGGTATCTGTGCCTAATGCTGCTTTAGAAAGTAATATGGCAGTACGTAGGAACAGCTACAGAAATGTTTTAATGTTTGAACTATGGGAATACCATTCCTATTTATAATACACTTTGGAGTACTTATCACATGGTAATCATTCAAAAGAAGTAAAAGCTTTGTACATTTCATTGCACATTGGTATTTGTAGTACAAAAAATCAGAAGTACTGTAAATGAATCCATATAAACATTATGTATTTAAAGTTAGTGAACCACTGTGCATCAATTGAATTTCATAATTATGAGGCCTATGGAGCAGCAAGGAAAAATGTATATGATATAAATTGCATATGCTATAAATTTGTTTAGAACAGTATATAAGAAAGCTGGCTATGGTGACTTGTAAAACATGTATGAATAAAGAAGAATGAACATGGAAAAATATGCTCAAATCAAGTGAGGGATCAGGGATTTTTCTTTGAATGTTTCCTTTATTAGGAGGAGTAATGGGTTTGAAAGCTCCTCGAACCTAACCCTGGCCATGGTGCTCTGTGTCCTGTGTTTCCTTGCAGTTGGGTCCAGTAGCTTGGGAGGCTCCCTTTGCTCTGCGAGTGGCCGTGTGTGTATGGGCTCGCCGCCTGGGCCAGGCTTGGGTTCTTCCCCTCCAGGAGCAGATGCAGCTCCCAGTCTGAGATATGTGCCTTATGGTGCTTCACCTCCCAGCCTGGAGGGGCTCATCACCTTCGAAGCCCCAGAACTACCAGAGGAGACACTGATGGAGGTAGCACAAAGACCACCATGGTGTGTTAATATCATGTTGATGTGAATGTTCTAGTGATGACAGAAGAACAAAATACATCAAATAATTCTGGAGATACTTTTTTTTTTTAAGTTTTCTATTTAAAAAAATGCTGGCCTATTTTCACAATCTTGACTGACACTCCATAGCAGCCTTTGAACGTAGGAAGTGACACATAGTTTATGTATTTTTAACTTTCTTATTAAAAGTTTCTTTACTATTTGTTTTATTTTTATTTATTTTATTTTATCTTACTAGTTTTTAATTTCATGCAGTGTCTCACTGTGTAGCCAAAGCTGGTCTCAAACACCTCAGCTTCCCAAGAGCGAGGATTACAGGCCTGCACTACCCACACCTGAATCTATTTGTAGGATTTTTTTTTTTTTGGGTGTGTGTGTTGTACTGGAGTACAACTTGGTTGAGCAGGAGCTCAACCACTTGAGCCACGCCCCCACCCGTTTTCTTTTAAATAAATTTTTTGAATAGAGTCTTGTGTTTTATCCCAGGCCAGCCTAGACTGCGATCCTCCTGTTTGTACCTCCTATGTAGCTGAGATGACAGGTGCTTGCCACCACACCCAGCTTATTGGTTGAGATGGAGTCTTGCTAACTTTTTGCCTGGGCTGGCCTCAAACTGTGATCTTCCCAATCTCCACCTCCTGAGTAGTTGGGGTTCTAAGCATGAGCCACCATGCTCAGCCCCTCCAGCCCTTTTCACTTTAGTTATTTTTCAGAGAGGGTCTCGTGCTTTTTGCCCAGACTAGCCTCGGACCTCAGTCCTCCTACCTATTCCTGCTGTGCAGCTGGAGTTACAAGCATGCCCACCTTGTTCTTTTAAATAAGGTCTTACATTTTTCCCCCCCAGGCTGGCCTCAGACCACAGTCCTGCTATATCTGCTTCTTAATTAGCTGAGATGACAAGCTATGAGCCACTGTGCCTGACTATTTTTTTTTTTTTTTTTTGAGATAGGGTCTCACTCTGTAGCCCACACTAGCCTCAAACCCATGATCTTCCTACCTCTACCTCCCACATGCTAGAATTGCAGGAGTGTGCCAGCACACCCAGCTATTTGTAGGATTATTTTTTTTCAGTACTAGGAATTGAATTCAATGCCTCACAACTTGCTAGGCAAACACTCTACCGCTTGAGTCACACCCCCAGTCCTTTGGCTTTAAGGTTGGTTTTCAGATAGTCTCTCATTAACTTTTTTCTTTTTTCTCTACATGGGGCATATTTTTTGTATCGCTGACTTTTTGCCCAGGCTGGTCTCAACTGTGATTCTCCTACTTCTGCCTCCCAAGTAACTGGATTACAGGTGTGTGTTAATCACACCCAGCTTATTCATAGAATTTTTAAAGTGCAGTCTTTGCTCTAAAAACATTTTTTTGTTAAAAAATAACTTTTTATCCTAGTAAAAAATAATGTACTTAAACCTAGGTTTAAAATGTAATGTCAGGAAAGACCCTGTCTCAAAAAAAAAAAAAATTAACTGTGCCAGATTAGTCAATAACAAAGAAATGACCTGCCAAGCACATTGGCTACTTGTATTTGTAGATCATTACCCTCTCTGTATGGGTCCAGTTCTACAAAGTCTAAGGGTGCTCAGCACCAGTCCAGAACTACAGAGGTTCGTTTTTTTTATTTCAGACCTGTGCCCACTTGGTTTCTCAGGACAACACTCAGTGCAGTAATGTGTCCTCAGTCCCTGGATGCCTGGGTTTTAAACTTTGTTAAGTTAAAGTAACTCTCCAAGCCAACTAAAGAAGAAATTTTCTCCCCATGGAAGACTGCTGACATTTCTAATTGTGTGTGAATAAGACTTAAATATTTTACATAAAAGTTAGAAAATATTGCACACAAAATTTTAGTAGTAGTTTTGAAATGTCTAAACCAGTCTAAAGTTGGAAACAGTCCTGAACTCGTTCAGCCTTCATCAAGTTAGGTGTAAAGTATGCTACAGCATGTGTTCCAGTGTATTGGGAGAGTCCAATCTTTGGTCATAGAGCAAAAAAACAAAAATTCAGTACTTTATCCTCCTGTCTCTAGGAAAATGGTTTTCTTTTAACCATAAAAGGAGGGAAACTTTTAGTCTCATTTGAGATTTCAAAATTCATTTATAACTAAAGATAAATCTCAAAATTAATTTTAGAATATCTGTTTATGTATTTTGACTGTACTAAGGTTTGAACTCATGGCCTTGTGCTTGCTAGGCAGTCACTCTACCTGTTGAACCACTCCACCGCCCATAGAATGTCCATTTTAAAATGACGTCCTCAGAATGCTGTTATGTACTTCTGTCTGGATAGGTTACAAAAATTAATGCATTGTTATTAAAAATCACTGTTAACAAAATTCACAAGAAACTAAAGAATGTTTGAAAAGTTAAGTCAGTAGAATTTACTGAACCTGTTAAGAAGTGTGATTTAAGAGCCAGACATGGTGGCAAGCACCTTGAAGTCCTAGCACTGGGAAAGCAGAGGCTAGAGAATCATGAGTCTGGAGCCATCCTGGGCTACGAAAATGAGATCCCATCTCAAAAAGAAAAAAGTGTGGTGTACTCCAAAGAAGATCCTTGTAATCTTGATATCTATCTTGTCATGTTTTTGTCTCATGTGTTGATCTAACCATTTTTTTTCTGGTAAAAACACAATGATCCTCTTCAGAGCTTACTTATGAGTGCTCTGATACATGCACAGAAACATGCACTCCCCCATATTTGGTTTCATTTGTGGTACTTGTTTTTCATTTTTGGTGATACTGGCGTTTGAAGTCAGGGGTTCATGCTTGCTGTGACGGTGCTCTCCCACTTGAGCCACCCTCCTAGCTCTTTTTTTTGTGTTGGGTATTTTTGAGATAGGGTCTCAATTTTTTTGCCTGGGCTAGCCTCAAGCCTCAATCCTCCTGATCTCTGCCTCCTGAGAAACTAGGATTATAGGTGTGAAACAGCTGATGTGTGTTTATTCTCTCAACAGTTTTCTGAAATTTAAAAATGTGAGTCTCTTTGACATTTATAAGTATAGGAAACATATATACAGAATATACACAGAGCAGGCAGAGTGGCTGATGTTGTAGGGTACCTGCCTGGCAAGCAAGAACTCCCCTTCCCCCTAAAAAAGCAAAATATACACAGAAATCCTTAATCTGACATGTTCTAAGACACATTGCCTTTGCTGCAGCGAGAGCACACAGATACCTTACGCCATCTGAATGTGATGCTGATGTTCACTGAGTGTGTGCTGGACCTGACAGCCTTGAGGGGAGGAAACCCTGAGCTGTGCACATCTGCAGTGTCCTTGTACCAGATTCAAGAGAGTGTGGTCGTGGACCAGATCAGCCAGCTAAGCAAAGACTGGGGGTGAGTACCTCCTCTGTCCTTCATTTCCAGATTTCTCATGCTTTCTGTAAACTTGAGTTTAACAAGTAAGCAGTATCATCTGCTGAGAGTCCTATTTCATTATTAAAATTTGCAAGGGAATCTCAAAGTTATTTTATTGTGTAAGATGTCTCTGTATGAACCAAGAGTTTATCATGCAACCTTAATATTGCCTTTTCCCTGTGAATTATACTATTAAAAATACTTTATGATAAGGAGATGCTATGGATTTTTTAGTATTTCCGTTGCATTCAAAGTTCATGCATCTTTCTCTATGTCACGTCCTTCAGGAGTTATATGTGCATTAAAAAAAAGTCAAGGATGAGCCTATGCTTGTAATCCCAACACTCAGGAGGCTGAGGCAGGAGGATTACAAGTTTGAGGCAAACCTGGGCTACACAGAGAGACCTTCTCTAAGGAGAAAGGGAGAGAGGGAGAGAGACTGGGCATAGTGTCTCAAACCTATAATCCTACTTACTCAGGAGGCAGAGGTCAGAAGGGTCATGGTTTGAGGTCATTCTAAACAAAAGTTACAGAGATCCTATCTCAACAAACTAGCCAAGCTTGGTGGTGCACTTTTATAATCTCAACTATGCAGGAAGTGGAGTTAGGAAGATATGGTCTGAGGCCAGCTCCACGCAAAAAAATAAAATAAGGCTCAAGACCCTATCTGAAAAATAACAAAAGAAAAAAAAAGGAGAACAATACCTCCTAAGAAAGGTTGTTTGAATGGTGACCTGTTAGGTACCACGGAGCCTGGTGGGTTGGTTCACAAGGTAACACTATGCTTCTGTCTTCCCATGCAGGCGGGTGGAGCAGCTGGTATTATACATGAAAGCAGCACAGCTACTTGCAGCTTCCCTGCATCTTGCCAAAGCCCAGATCAAGTCCGGGAAACTGAGCCCGTCCACAGCTGTGAAACAAGGTACAGGAGCAGATGGCAACATGTGACTCCAGAGGCCCTGGAGTCATCTCTTCCCATCCCACCAAGATAGTTTCTGATGGGGAATCACTGTATTACTCATGATTCTTGTTTGTTTGTTTGTTTGTTTGTTTGTTTTCAGTGCCGGGGATTACATCTTGAGCCACTCCACCAGCCCTTTCTGTATTAGGTGTTTTCAAGATAGTGTCTCATGAACTATTTGCCTGGGGCTGGCTTCAGACCACTCAGTCCTCCTGATCTCTGCCTCCTAAGTAGCTAGGATTACAGGTGTGAGCTACTGGCACCTGGCTACTCAGGATTATTAACAGGGAAAATGGTGTGGGTTTTTTTGGTTTTGGCAGTGCTTGGGTTTGAACTCAGGGCTTCATGTTTGCTAGGTAGGTGCTTTACTACTTGAGCCACTCCACCACCTCTGGTTTTCACCATTGACTTTTTTTTTCTTTCTTTTGACACGGATTTGACTGCAGGATCTCACACTTGCTAGACAGGTGATCTACCATTTGAGTCACGCCTCCATTCTCTGTACTTACTTGATACACAAAGAAGTCAGAAGGACTTTTTTCTATCTTTTCATGCTGAATGATCATAGAAACCAATTTCTGGTCTTCTTCTTCAGTGATCATATAGTGTCACTTTCCTTCAGGAAGGGTGTGTGTCACTGTGCTGTTATTTCTGGAGGAAAATTAAAATTAGTTCCCATCTTAACTTTTTTTCAGTTGTCAAAAATCTGAATGAACGATACAAATTCTGCATCACCATGTGCAAGAAACTTACAGAAAAGCTGAATCGCTTCTTCTCTGATAAACAGAGATTTATTGATGAAATCAACAGTGTAACTGCAGAGAAACTCATCTATAATTGTGCTGTGGAAATGGTAACCATTTTAAGTTTAATATTGCATAGCACTGTAGTACTTCCTCTAAGATTTCTTTGGAATTGAATACCTATCTGATATTGTCCTTTAAAAAAGAGTTTATGTCCTCCCCTTCTCAAGCCCTTAGTAAACTGATTACCTCCTACTGAAGGAGTAATTGGACTTAATAACACTTAAGTGATACATATATAGTGAACTTAACTGTAATTTATAAACCTGTTTACCACATTTCGTACTTCTTTGCTAACATTAGGCACAATCTCATTTCTTTGTAGTTTGGGTCTAAAAGCGTAGGCTGGATCTATTTCTACATTGTCTTTCACTGAAGAAATTTTGACTTGATAAAATTGTTAGGAAAAAAATACTGCTTTTTTAACAGTATTTTTTTGAAGTACAGACACCAAGTAACATCTGCTTTTTTAATTGTCTGCAGTAATATCTGTTCTGTTTCTATTGCTCTGAAGCATATATGTATTAAGTGGGAAAAATTTACTGACTAATATTATTTTTACCACATTAACATGGTAAATCTCCCCCCATTTGTGTACTTGGAATTGTCTTGTACCCATGACCTTATTTTGAAAGCCATTAAAATAGTGGTCATGTGAAAATAATTTTGGAACATAAACTGACAATAGTATGTTATATTATTCTTACATTGCTCTAAATTGTTGATAGGCATAATATGCATTACATAGAAAAAAATGTTCTATCATAAGGAGCTATATTGCTTCTTTCCTTTTTTGATAATAACACTATAACTTTAGTAGTTTCTGTCTTCCTACATGGTTAAGTAGGCTTTTATCATTTCATTAAAGTATGTACATTTTAGGTAGATGCTGCATTAGAGCTGCATTGCCCAAATGTATTTGTATTTTCTTGGAAAAGTTGAGAATCTTCTTGTTTTTATTGACTGGTTCCAGGTTCAGTCTGCAGCCCTGGATGAAATGTTTCAGCAGACTGAAGATATTGTTTATCGCTACCATAAAGCAGCCCTTCTGTTAGAAGGCCTAACTAAGATTCTACAGGACCCTGCAGATATTGAAAATGTACATAAATGTAAGCTGACTTACACAGTAGTCTCCCCTTATCCACAGTTTTGCTTTCTAGTTCCTTTTAACCAAGGTCAACCAAGGTCCAGAAATATTAATGGAAAACTCCAGAAATAAACAAACCATAAGTTTTAAATTTTGCATTATTCTGAGTAGTGTGATGAAATCTTGAGCTTTCCCACTCCATGCCATGTGACTCATCCCTTTGCCCAGTGTATTCATGCTATATATGCTACCCATCTGTTAGTCACTTGGCAGCAATCTTGGTTATCAGATCTCCTGTCTTGATATTGCAGTGCTTCTAGATAAGAGTTTGGTATTATCTGTGGTTTCAGATATCAACATGGTTGTGGGGATGTGAGGAGTGTTGGAACAATCCCTTGGGGATAAGGAAGGAGCACCGTATTATTGATTGCAATTTAGTTGTCTGCTATAGGTATAGTCGAAAGAGCTTAGAGTTTGGAATCTTACTGCCTGGGTTGAATCTTAGCTTTCTAAACTTTACTAGATCACTTAACTTTTCTGTGCTGTCAGTTCTTTCTATAAGATGGGATACCTACCTTGCAGATTTGTTTTAAGGATTAATGACAATGCTTGTGAGCATAAATGACTTGTTATTAGTCTTTAGATTTATGTAGTACATTACTTTGTTGGCAAAGTATGTAGGAAGACATTGTTTTTATTACTAACTGCAACTATTTTAAGCCTCCTGGGCTTAGTGACTGAAGAATCCTATAAAGATCCTATGTGGTGCAGATTTGGTGGAGACATGGCAGAGTGGAGGACACCAGGATGATATATTGCTACTATCAGATATGAGCCCAGTAATCTGGTTTTGGGGAATTTGTTTTTGTTTGTGGTGGTACTGGGGTTTATACTCAGGGCCTCACACTTGCTAGGCAGCCACTCCACCAGCCCAGTAATATGGTTTTTGAGGAGTGGTGGTGGACCTCTTGGAGTACACATGATCACAAGGAGATGGCAATCCCAAAGTTATTGACACTTGTAATCAAGTTAGCTATAAAAAATCTAAATGTTCTCTGTGTAAGATGCTTATCTGAATTTTATTACTCTCTTGCTAGCACTAAACTAAAAATCATATCTAAACTATTACCAGGTAGGGGGGAAGAATATGTTCATTTTCTGTTAACTTTTGGGACAAAGATAGAACAGAGATTATGGTTGAGATTTAGTGACTTTTTCCCCTTAGTTCTTCTGTCCTCACTATGAATTTAATTTTTAATTTTATTTCTAGATAAATCTAGTATTGAAAGAAGATTGTCAGCACTCTGCTGTAGCACTGCGACTGTGTGAGCAGCAGGCTTATCTATGGACCACTGTGGGAGCATGAGGTGATGCGTTTGGGATTACAGCTTGGTTCTGTCACCCATCCCCAGGAAACTGGTTTCTTAACTGGTGACTACCAAAGAACAAGCAGTGATTTAAAAAGGAAAAACAATCCAAAACCTACATGTTTGTAGAAAATCTGCCTTATCAGAGAAGTCCCTTTCCCTTTTTCTTTGTAGAAGCAGAAGTAGGAGCATTCCGTTGGCTCCCAGTTTGAACTTGGTAAATAAATGTACCTTAGAACTAGAATCATCAGTACAGTTTTTCTTACGGATAATTAAACATGAAACAAGTAAGTGGCACTTCACTCAGTTCACAGAGCAGTGTGTGAGATTCCATGTTCACTAAATGTGTACAAACAGAAGAGTCAACATTTCATCCTGGCAATTTGATATTTGGAGTGAATTTTTCTGAATCTGAGCATGTGTCTTTAAACACCTCAGGAAGAAATTGTTTAAGAAGAAGCAAAATATGATTCTTGGAAGAAATTTTGAAATCTTCAATTTGATCTAATATGGACACTTTAATCTTACAAAATCTTTCATATTGCACTAATTTATTAAAACAGCTGTGTATTGGATTTTGCAACTTAAAACTAACTGAGGCACAATGGACTTGTTTAAAATATTTTACTTGATTATATACAAATACCCTTTCTAGAATTCACATGTAATCTCTATTGAACTTTGAAACGGTCATGGGAATTGTGTTCATGTGAACTTTTGCAGGTTTTTTTTTTAAAACCTGTTTGTTCTACACCTGCAGATCTCAGTAATATTTTGAGTTGCTGGCTGTTTGCTTTCATTTGTGTTTTTTGTTGTGCATGCAAAATGTGCATTGATGCCTATGACCTTAGGTTTATTAAAGGCTAGGTTTATTTGGGCAGTGTTAGAAAAGCTATCATGAATCAAGAGATACTCTTGAGAATTTTAAGAGGGCCAAAACAAAGTGATGATTAAAGGCTTGATAGTGATGTGGAGCTTCTGTGTGAAGTTGGTGAGAGATGAGATTTGTTTTCTCATAGGAAAACGGGCAGCTCTCTCCAGCCCAGTGTGTATTTTTAATGTTTATTTTGGCAGTTTGCTGAATAGCCAGTCATGGAGGATACAGGCAGTTAATTTAACATCCCTCCAGGAATGGCTCCTATATTGTATACTTGTTTTCTTTTATTTACCTGCTAGAATACTTGAATAAACCATTCACCAGTTTTAATCCTTTTATTTTAATCCTTTCACATAAAATAATCTGTACTCTGACAACTGCACAGAAGCTCTTTGGCATTACTCTGATTTTAGTGTGCTGATAAAAACTAACAGACAACATTGTTTTCTTTTACTTGGACAAAGTAATGTAATTTTTTACCTTATTTATCTGTATGAAATTTCAGCAGTTAATTTGAACATTTATTTATATGATGTTTGTATTTTTAGGTCTTTAATACAGTGTTTCTACCTCTCATTTGTAACTGCATGCATTATTCTTGAAACTAGGTAAAACTCACTGAATCATTGTGTAATAGCCTTTTTATTATTGCCAGTACAAATGTATATTAAGGTAAAATAAAACTGACAGTGTTTCTAGGTTACAATTGGATCCATATTAAGTGGCTTATCCAGCCAGCTGTTCCCTCAGTGAGTGAGTCTGGAGACTTGGTCATTAATATCCTTTGTCCTGACCCAAGATTTAAGACTCTCAGTGACTGTCACACAGGCTTCCATAAACTCAGACTGTTCAGTGATGATTCCTCCCCCTCCTTGCATTAGCGATACTGTATTTTGTATAGTTTTTTAGGGTTTACAGTGTGATTTCATTTATGTTCTCTCCATTACCCCCTGTGTTATCTTAGTTGATCCTCTTAAGTGGGTAGTTTTATTCTGCCCCCTCCTCTCCCACTTTTTTTAAACACAGGGTGAAGCAGGTTCAGAGAGAGAGTAATTGGTCTGAAGTCAGGAACTAGGCAAGTAGTGAAGCCAGCCTTTGTAACTTCCAAGTTCTTTCTTCTTCTTGTATAACAAAGGTGTTGTAGTAGGCGGTGCCGTGTCAAACAGTGAAGTCTCAACAGCAGCAAATAAACTGTAAATTCATGGGTTCTGATTATACTTCCATTATCAAGGCCAATTGTTTTAAGAGATTTTGCCTTGATTATAGCAATAATAAACAAGTGCTTTATGTTCTGTGAGTATTTTTGATTTCATATCATGCATTTTTAAGATGGAAATGGACACCTAAATGCAAGTCATAATCTGGAAAACTATTGACCATTCAAATGTAAATAGAGGAAATAATTATCAGTGAATTTGCTCATTGTCTCATCCTACTGTAAGAATTTGGTTTCCCACAGCCCCATACTCCCTTCTACTTAGAGGAATAACCATACCAACAGGAGTTAGGCATAGGTGGGGAGGAGGTTAATGTTAGGCCTGGAGCACCTTGGTCTCCAAGGGTAGTAAGGAAGAAGCTGAGCTAGATGGAGTAGAGGTGAAGGCATGGAGTGGGTCCCCTAAACCAATGCATGTGACACAGCTGGATCCCCACACTTCATCCTCCATGGAGGAGGTGCTTCATGTCAGCCATCTGTGACCTCCTCAGGTCCCGGGGGTGGCATCCCTCCCACCAGCTGAGCATTCCCGCTCCCCCACCGAGGCTTCCTTCTCTATTCAGTTGGCTGTTTGTAGTAGCTTCTCTTCTGGTCTGGGAATATTGTGTTTAAAAATGCCAACAGTCAATGAAGACCGATAAATAACTATTTCCCATAGTCCATGCTCCCTGTGTCCCCAGAAGAGGAACTGTTCTGCCCTTCCTAGAGTTGGGCATAGGAGCCATTGTTAGGGCCAGGCTGCCTCAGTCTCCAAGGATAACAAGGAGTTGGGCAAACCGGGTATGAGGGTGTGGACTCAGACACTGATAGCATCTTGAGGTGATACTAGTGTATGAGCTCAGGCTTTGGTGGAAGGCATCACATTTTTGTATGTGTTCCCTCAAAGTTTCTGTAAGAGGTCTGTTCTTTATGGAAAGCAAGGTTGATCAGTACAGGAGGGTTACTTGGTAGGGAACAGCTGTTGTTCAGAAAACTTGTCTGATAGCACCTGATATGAGTACCTTAGAAGTATCTGCACACACTTCTAAACAGCTTTAGATCTTTTACTTCTGTGTCCTAGCCTCTTGAATCTGCAACTAGTTTCCTCACCCTCAATCAGGAAACCAATCAGAAATGATCCCCCTAAAAGCACTGAATATAGAAAAACTATGACAATCTAGCTGAAAATCACACCATTTGCCTCTTCTAGTAAAGGATCAATTCAGCGATCACACAGGGAGGGAGCAACAGAAGTCACATAAGAACCGGCAGAGGCCGTGCAGGAGTCCACCACAAAGCAAGGATGAACTGGCCTCCAGCGCCCTGTCCTGGTCCTGAGTGAGGCTATCTGGTGTGCTGGGCAGGTAGATTTATTTGTAGTTTTTTTCCTTTACCTAGAAACCCTCTTAGCCCAGTTTCAATGTGCCATGAAGATCTTTTGTTACTGAATGTGTCCTCTTTTGACAGCTCTCCCAGCATGGCCCAGAATGGATCTGGAGCAGTGGAGGTTGAGCTGGTGACAGCCCAGGTCAGGAAGGCCTCAGGCTTGGCTTGACCTGCAGGCTCTTCTGCAGTCTGTGTGTGGGCTGATGGGGCTGATGGGCAGGCCTCTCCCGGGCAAGGCCACCTCTCTGTGACAGTCCTAAGCTGACATATCATGAGGAGATGTCAGCTTGAACACTCACCTGTTGAAAACTGCTGTCTCCACCTCTTTTGGGGTTTCTGCAACTCAGTTTGGCAGCTTAGCTTGGGGGCTGCAAACTCCAGCTCTGACCTCTTCAGTCCTTGGGCAAGTTTTTCCATTCTTTTCATTTCCTTTCCCTTCCTTTTCTTCCTCTGTCTCTCCCTCTCTCCCTTCTCCCTCCCTCTCCATCTCTCCCTGTTTCTCTCCCTCTCTCCCTGTTTCTCTCCCTATCCCTCCCTCTGTCCTCTTTAGCCCTATCAACTGTGTCTCTATGAGTAACTTTTTTTTTTTTTTTTTTTTGACAGCACTGGGGTTTGAACTCAAGCTTGATGGGCAGGCACTCTATCACTTGAGCCATGACCCCAGCCTTTCTTTCTTTCTTTCTTTTTTTTTTTTTTTTTTTTCAATAGGAGCTCTGAGTTTTAATTTTTTTTTTCCTCAAGGATTTTGAGGATACAAAAGAAATTTCCATTCAAAAATTTAACACAGCCTATACTCCTAGCTACTCAGGTGACAGAGATCAGGAAGATCATGATTTGATGCCAATCCAAGCAAATAGTTCGTGACACCTTATCTCAAAAATACCCAACACAAAAAAGGACTGGGGACTGGCTCAAATTTTAACACAATAGTGGGAGGCTGAGCTTGGGAGGATAGAGGCTCAAGGCCAGCCTGGGCAAACAGTTCTTGAGACCCCCATCTCCAAAATAACCAGAGCAAAATGGACCAGAACTGTGGATCAAGGTGTAGACCACCTGCTTTGCAAATTCGAAGCCCTGAGTTCAAACCCCAGTTCTACAAAAAAAAAAATTAATACACTAAAGCTGTTTAAATAAACAAAAGAATTAATGCAGATTATAATTCTCGTGTTAAGTCATAAATGAACTATATTTCAGGTTTTAAAAAATATTAAAATGGAATTACATTAAGAAGAATAGTCTTAAAAATAGCACAGTACAAGGAATATGAGAAAACTGGCATTGTGATCACTAGTGCAAAGGAAGAAAAAAATTGAGTGGTACCAGCAGACTGGTTAAAAGTACTGCAACTAAGGGGATTGAGGGGGAGAGGCAGCGGGGGCAATGGAACTAGTGTACAATGTCTAATTGGAATTCTCACTATGAATCCCCCAATAATGAATGCATCCTAATGAATTTATTTTTTAAAAAGTGCTGCAACTACATGGTAAAATGTAGTTTTTAATTAGGTTTTAGTTTTATGGGATACAATATAATGTTTTGACACATTCTGGAATGAGCAAGTTAGGTAGTATCTACTTTGTGATGAGAACGTTGAAATTAACTCTTGTAGCAATTTAAGAATATACAGTGCATTATTTTTAACTATAGTCACCTTGCTATATACTTGTTATTTTTTCCTGAATTCATTTTAAAGTCATCATACAACAAGGCATATTATGTTAACTTTTATTTTTAAGCGCATTCCTTATGTAGCATTTTACTTGTATCTAATGACAGAACAATTTTTAAGACTTCAACAATGCAAAGAAGTTTCATTTTGCACAGATTTAAAGATGTTACTCTATAAAACTAATAATTCATCAATACATATTCCTTAGGAATTCTGTAACATTCTCTTCTAAAAGCTGTTTGGCAATTCAGCCTCCTTTTCACAGCTGCTTGTAGTTGGGCTTTCCTTTTAAGAAGTATCTTCTTGTTTCTAGGCACTTGTCCGTTTAGGACCTGCTCCATTTTGGGAGGCACAAGGGAGCACAGCACAGCCCAGTCAGTGACGGGGAGGCATCATCCAAGTTTCTTAGCCTCATATCAAGTAGGAGGAAAGTTCAAATCTTGTGAAGTTGAGGCAAATTGATGATACAAAGTCATTTGAGCAGCACCTGGCCCAGATGAGAACTCAGTGCTGGTCACTCTGCAGCTCCTTATGTTTTTATTATGTTTTGTTTGGGGTAAGGCCTATTCTCCGGGTTCTCTGGAACCATTTGCCCTTAGGCCAGACGGCTGCTGAAAGTATCCGGTTCCACAGCTGACCCACCAGGCACCTGGCTTCAAGCATCCTTTGACTTGTACTTTTAAGTCATTTTGGCTGTTTTAATAAATTAGTTGAATCTGTCTAGTATGTATTACTTCTTGAGATCCTCACACCAGTCTTAGCTGCCCATTTTACAAATGAAAAAGCCAACCTGATGTCATTCCCCAAGAGCAAAGCCACCCAGCTAGACAGTAGTGGGAGCTGCCAGTCACTGTTGGGGTTTGAACCTGCAGGAACTCAGCTGACCACAACTCAGAGCCCCACAGTGACTCACCCTCAGTTTCTCAAGCTGACATTCAGTACCCATCAAACTCCCTAGTTCCCTTTCCTCAGCTCCTGTCAACTACCCATACTACTTTGTCTCTATGAATTTGACTAAGTAACTCACATGTGGAAATATCCAGTGTTTGTCCCTTGGGACTGGTTCATTTCATCTACAACAGTGTTCCCAAGTTTCATCCATGCTGCAGCATGTGTCAGCATTTCTTTTTTAAGGGTGCATAATATTCCATTGCACGTGTCATGAGGATGGTTTTGAATGGGACCTCACACTCTGTATATGTCTTAGGGTCCTGAGATCAGTTGGCAGTCCCTCCCCAGCATCACCAGGCATGGGCACAGATGATAGTATGTGCTCCCATCTGGGAGGCACCTGGAAAACTCACCAATTCCCCACCGCCTAATCAAGGCTTTAAATGCCACTGTTAACCTTGAGTTCTATATTTACTTTGTGTAATCTGGGCCCTTTGCCCCTGCTAGGCACCTCTCCCAAAGGTGAGGGGGCTGAACTAGACCTTCCATCCTTCCAGCATCTCCTATGCTACTGGAAGTAAAGGTCTAGGCTGCTTACCTCTCAAAGGCCAATATGCAGGAGATGAAAGTCGGTAGGAAGGAATCAGGTTTATTCAAGGGCTGGCATCTTGAGAAGATGGAGGGGCTCAACTTCCACATTCTGTGTTGGACTCAGTGGTGCAAATGGCTTTTATGTGGAGGGAAAGGAGGAGCAAGGAAGACAGGCTATGTGCTGAGCAGGGTCTTTGCCATCCAGGGCACGTGGCTCCTTTTCCCGGCCCCCTGGATCATTGCAGTGGACCTTAGGCCCTGGGCCACCTCCTGCAGTTCTCCTCTGAAAGCTGGTGCACAAAGGCAAAGCAGGAGCAGCATCAATGCCAAGGCCATCAATGTTCTGGGTTTTAACGTCTTAGCCATCTCGATGGGGCTTGTCTACAGCGAAAAGATTGGGGAGGGCTGCGAGCAAAGGGAGAGGAAGTAGAGGACACCTCCAGAGGAGCACTGCCGCTCCACCTGCCATGTTAGCAGAAACCTAGACACGGAAGAACTTGTAGATCTGAAGGAGACGAGGACCTCCAGGCAGGGGCTGCTGGGCCGGGTTCACTTGAGACTGCCCCCTCGGAATCCTGCTGGAGAGGAGCCCCTCAGGTTAGCCAGCTACGGGGGGTGGAAGTCTTTGGATGCTCCCCCAGAGGAGGATGCTTCCTGCTCCTCTGCAGATCCCACCTGCACCTGTGCAGATGAAGATCTCATCCTGCCAAGACCCTCGATTCCCACACCCCAGCTCACCCCACTCAGGCAGCCAGGAGAGAGACCTCACTCCACGTCCTGTGGAAGTGGAGTGGGGGCGGACAGTGGGGAACGCAACAGAGCAGGGAGAAGCCACGTTCACACCGTCAGTGGGATAGTACAGGAAAACGTCCACAACAACAAACCCGTTGCTTTGGTGATTTGGGGGGAGGGGAATTGGAGTGTGAGGTGACGAACTGCCTTCCCTCCCCATCTTTAGTCTAACGATCGTCCTTTTCACACGATTTTCTCCATATGCCCTCTCCTCTCCTCATGTTCTATGGGTTGACTCAGATAAATCTAAAAACGTGCAGGAAGAGCAGATAGCACTCTGGAGAGGGAGGCCCCACCCAGCAGGGGATTTACTGGCATTGTCCGTTGTATCCCTTTGTCCCCCACAAAAGCCCTCACACTCCCTGAGCCCTTGAAGATGAAGATTTGAGAGGAGAGGTCTCCATTTTCCCCAGGACTGTCCTTGAATGAACCTGTTTCCTTCCAGCAACTTCTGTCTCCCAGGTGTTCTGCAGAGCGGTGAGCAGTATGGACCTCAGATCCCTGTAATGGTTAATTACCAGGATGGTTAATTCTTCTTTAAACCAAGACTCCTGAGACCAAGGATCTCTGAAACAGGAGGGTTTATCGAGCCTTACAAATGCCAGCCAGAGAAAGGATCAGGTCCTGGAACCAGGTCCAACACTTCCAGCGGCTGGGCTGGAGAGCAGCTGGGAAAATGGTGCTGGACCTAGTGTTTAGAGTGTTTTTACAACGAAAACCTGGAGAAGGAAAGCAGAAGTTGTTTCCACTGGACCTGCTCGGGCTGCGGAGGGGAGAATTGGGATGCTGGCAGCAGGAAACGTTGTGGAATGGGAGGGCAGTAGGGACTTCTGTCCAGATTGTTGGGGTGTGAGCAGGATGCAGTGGCTCCTGGTGGGTTTTAAATCCAGGTTTTAACATACATTCAGGAATGTGGACAACTTGTTGGCTTGGCCCTGCAGCTGTTCACTGATTGACTTTCCCGATCTCTTCCCACCTCTGTCCTTCTGCCCTTATAATTAAGTTTAGGACATCCCATCCCAGTATCTTCCTCCTACCACTACTTTCCCTCCTTATAACTTGCTTTTGCTAAAAGAAGTAACTTCACTTGAGTCTGTACATTCTCTGTCTTCATTTTACATACATCTCCTTTGCTCTTAGCATTCTCTCCTGCAGTCACTTTGTAGCCATCTTGGGTTCCCAAAAAGGGACAGGACTGATTGATAACATCATGACAGGGGCTGAAACTACTTCCAAAGAAAGGAACAGCAGAGCCTGGAAGGACAGACCACCTCCCAAATGATGACCTTTACCTATGATGGTGATGCTGCCGCTGGAGCAGAAGTGATCATCTCGGGAACCAGATTGCTCTCCTCAAGTAATGACAGTGATAACAACGCCAGAACCCCTCACAGAACCAGAGCCAAGATAATGATGAAGCAGGCCATGTTTGCTGAGGACTGTTTTTAATTACATGAACCTCTCATCTCCCACCTCAATTATTCCTCACCAATTTACCATCTACCTGCAGCTCAGTTGGAGCTCTTGCGCTCACTCAGGACACTGGAGCCAGAAGGCAGTGTCCTCCCATTTCAGGAGCTTCCAGAGGGGCATCAGGAGCAACCCAAGTTCAAGTGCAAGCACAAAGTGAAGCTCGAACCAATAAGGGCTTTCAGAGAGATTGGGTTGTGCTAGCACAGATGCCGGAACCCCTGCCCTCAGCAAAGTACTTAGGACCGGGAAAAAAAATGACCTGTGTTGTGGGAATGGATGAAGTAGCCCAAGTGCAGCCAGCCTCACGCATGAGAAAATTGATGTGCAAGACACAGACAATGGGGCCTGTGTGTGGGAGGGGTGAAGGGGTTTGGCTGAAGAGGTGAGGCAATGTGGGAGAAGTGCCACTTTCCCTGGATGCCAGGAAGAGGAGAGAGCTGGGCTACACTTTCATCATGGATGCTGGGCTTTCTTCCCACCACAGGCTCCTCAGCACCTGTGACTTGCATCCCTGGGAGGAGTCTAGCTCCCAGGCTGTCTTTATGAGCAACAGCAAAGATCAAAATTTTTACTGGTGTCCAAATCACTTACAATTCACCTTATAAAACACTTTAATGACTGTTTAAAAGTACTTAACTGGACTGGTGGAGTGGCTCAAGTGGTAGAGCACCTGCCTAGCAGGCATGAGGCCCTGAGTTCAAGCCCCAGAACTACCAAAAAAAAAAAAATATTTAACAAAATTAAGTACATACAGCACTTTTTAAGTTGTGGTGATTATGAATATTTATTTACAAGTCATGAAACATAAAAACCCTTCCTAGTACTATTCCTTAAGTGGGTGATTGAGGCTTTGATAAAATTTCCAATGACAGCATCTGGAAATGCCTCTTACAGTGTTTAAGTTGAGACAATACCAAGAAGTTGTTGCATTAAAACAACATTGACATCTCAGGAATAGGAGTCTAAGCACTGTTAAGGCTTTTGTCGTATTTCCACATACATGATGGAATGTTGCTCTGACCATTTCACACAGAAATTGTCATGGGAGTGGGTTTTTCACTGAGTGGAGAAACTTGGATGTTGCCTCTCACTTGACATAATGGAAAATAGAATGTTCTGGCTGAAGCCGGAGATAGAGGCTCTGGTGGACATTTGTTCTTTATAGCTGTCCAGCATCTCTTCCTCCTTTGTCTGGTATTAGAAACCTTCCCCCTACCTAACTACCGGCTTGCATTGCTGGCCGGTTTACTGGGCTGCTTATTCAGGGATCCAAATTGACATTTTCCCCGCTTTTCTCTGTCTGTTTCTCCTTCAAGAACCAAAAGATTTAACACTCTTTCAACCATGCTGGACAATCTCCCTCCCGTCCCCTCTTACCTCTCTCTGGCCACAGGAAGGAGTAACTTAAAATTTCAGAAATGTGGTGCCAGTAAACCAGGAGATGAGACCCAAACAGAGCCAGGTGCAGCGGCTCACACTTCTAATCCTAGCTAACCATCAGGCAGAGTTCAGGAGTATTGCAGTTCCAGGCCGGCCTGGACTAAAAGTTCATGAGATGCCCATCTCAATGAAAAACGTCGGGCATGGCGGTGCAGGCTAGTAGTCCCACCTTGATCAGGAAAGCACAAATGGGATCATGTTCCAGGCTGGTCTGGGGATACAGTGAGACCCTATCTCAAAAATAATCAATACAAAAAGGGCTGGATGTGTGCTTCAAGTGCAGAGTGCTGGCCTAATAAGCACAAGGCCCTGAGTTCAAACCCCAGTACTGCCAAAAAAAAAAAAAAAGCCAAGTGGGGCACCATCTGTCTTGGGGCACACACTCTGTCACATACCCTGGAGCAAAGCCACTGAACGTCCCCTTAAAACACATTTTCTCCCACAAGCAGGATGGCAAGCCTTTGAGACTTGATCCCACTGTTTTCCTCATTTGCCTGGCAAATCAATTACAACCACAATTTCCTTTTCCTCAGAGCCCTGCTCGAATTTTTAAATTGACATAGAGCCAGGGGCTGAATTACTTGTTGCAGTGAGAACCAATATACTGGCAGACACTGAGACTAATTGCCCTTCACAAAATACCTCTACTACTTGAGCCATGCGCCAGTCCTTTTGCTTTTCAGTTGATTCTTCTAGACAGGGTCTCGAGCTAACTTGCCCTGGCTGGCCTGAGAGTGCAATTGTCTTCCCTCTTGAGTAGCTGGGATCATACCATGTTTGGCCCTATCATAGAGTTTTTAGGAGAGTTTTTGCTCTGTTTCTAACTTTGGTTCTATATTTAAACTAATACTAGAAATTGTAGAAATTTAGAAATGCAAAATCTGTCTCAAAATTTGTATTACAAAGGGATGGAAAGGTGTTTTCTAAATCATTCCATTAAAAGTATATTTAAAACATTTTTTATATTTTGCTGTTTTACTTTTTTAAATGTCTCTCTTATTCTTTATATAATTAAAGTATACATGTTTTGCTCCAAATAACAACCAGTTCTAGAAGCAGAGTTTCTCAATAACCACATGGTAAAACAAATTTAAAACATTTTTTGTATTCTAGTTTTTGAAAATATCTACTACAACTTCCTTGTATCACATTCTAACATTTCAAACTTTAGAGGAGTTTGTGCTTAATTATTTAAATATTCACTTAGAGCTCCTTCATCACTGTGCGTTACAGGCGGTTAGGGACCTGGAGCACCCAGAATTTGGTATTGGATGTAAGAAGCATTTTCATATTTCTCAAATATGGATAAATGAACAAATGGATTTCTACAGTGGAGTGTTAAAAGTGACACTATGCATTGTATACATAGGAAAGTCTACTGAATTTCTAAAAATAGGACTTAAATTTATATGCTTTTCAGATATCCAGGGTGTAGGTTCAGGTGAAGCAATCATGAGGAAATACATCATAATTAAGAAGGAAAAATAGAGAAGTGTCATAGATACGAATGGTTTTCAGCGTATTCCTACTATGAGCTTAGATTAGGATTTTGGATTAAATTTTCTTAATGGCTTTTCAGCCCCATCCTAAGTCCTATTAAATGTACTATTTTCAAGCTATATATTACTCTTTAGAATTCCGATAACCATGTCTTTCTCCAAATGGAAATTAAGGGAGTATTTATTTTACCATTTGGTAAATAAACATGTTTAGCTAATTGAATTGCTTATTTGATGAAGTTAAACTTCATCACAGTGATTCTTGCAGAACCGTGATTGTACCACAGTTAAAATCAGTATTATCAGAGATCCACTGGACGAAAGTCTGTTATTTGTTTGCAGACTTTGTTGTTCTGCAGTGAGGGCGATGGAACTCAGGGTCTCACACACAGTAGGCCAGCGCTCTGCCACTGAACAGCACCAGCCCTGGACAGGACTCTTCATCTGTGTCCGTTAAGAAGAAATTAAATTATAAACTGCAACATCCTTATACAAAAAAATGTTCCTGGAGTGATTGCGATTTCTCTCTCTGTCTGCATGTAACGGAAACACATGCGCACACATCCAGGCAATGAAATCACAAGTCATCATTTTTTTTTTCTAAATGAAACTACCTGTTAGCATAGAAGCATAAGGAAGGAAAGATTGCCAAATAATCTCTGGAAGATGATTTTCTGCTTTTCAAAATATCACCAGCAATAGGAACATTTCATGTTCCTAATAAAGTTTCTTAGGAAACTTTATTAACCTTAGTTTTCACAGCTATTTTGTTGTTGTTTTCTGATTACTCTTTTCTTTTTACAGTGCTAGCTACCGATGAAACCCGGGGCCTAATGCATGCAAGGCAAGTGCTCCTCCACTCATCGGCATCCCCATCTCCAGCACTTACACCTAAGTTCTCTGGTCTTTGAACCTCTGAAATTCTGCTGATTAGATATTTTCATCCATACTTCACTCCTCATATGAATGTTGGGTCCAGATTGACAAGCATATTTGAATAGAATTTGAGAAGTATTTGCAGCCTTATAAACATTCAACATAGGGAATGATAGCTTTATGTTTTCATATGAGATCCTTTCTCTGTTGTTTAATAAATTAGAACTGTTAGCATGCTATTTATGGGGGAACAGGAAAACCATACGGATTTCAAAGTAAGGTTTTACATTTCTTTCTTTTATCATACTGGTACTTTAAAAATGCCTAATTGTTATAATCACATAAGAATTTTCTTTTCTATGCCAAGGATGGTAGCACACATCTGCAATCCAAACTACATGGGAGGCATAGGTAGGAGGATTGTGGTTCAAGGGCATCCCCAGACAAAAAGTTCAAAGACCCTACTTGAAAAATAACTAAATCCAGAAAGGGGTTGGGGGACAGTGGTGGCTCAAATGGTAGAGCACCTACCTAGCAAGCCTGAGGCCCTAAGTTGAAACCCCTGTTCCACACACACACAAAAATTCTCTTCTACAATTGAAAACTTTTTTGAGATGCAATTTCACTGTGTCGCTGAGGCTGCACTCAAATTCATGAATGAAGATTCTTCTTCCACAGCCTCCCAAGCTGTTAAGACCACAGGCATGTACTACCAAGCCTGGCTGCAATGTTTATGTTCCTCCCACTTGAAAATCACACCCATTCCCACTTAATACTTGCCTCAGTCTCTAGTCTCCATTTTTTATGATTTCAGGCTCAGGCTTGAGGTGTAATATTTTACCATCATCATCGAGCCCAGGTGGGGATCAGGTTTCTAGATTGCTAGAATGTAGCACCTTGAATACAATTCCTCTCCATCCAAAAACTTCAAAAAGAAAGTGGTAGGTTATCTGCAGCCCACACACCAACCCTCTGGTAAGACCTCCCATTCCAGAGGGAAAATGGGAGGCCCCAAGGAGGCACTGAGCCCACTGCCATATCTTTGATGAGGAATTGGTCCTCAGCCTGGGAGTGCTTTTCCACGGTCCTTTGCAAGCCCTCTGGGGTATCTTTCTTTTCTTTTCCTGTGAAATAGCTTGTGTTTGCAGCTGAGAGTTTTCTTGGCCTGTCTCCTGCCTATAGAACTTCCAAGGTCCAGTGGCCTCTTTCATTTCTCCTGGCCTGGCCTCTCCTAATCCAAGCTAGCAAGCAGTGTTTTTACTCCCACGGACCCTTCTGATGTACCACCAGCAGGCCATGCAGGCTGTGCATAGTGATGTGTGATAGTGGTGTGACTAGAAAGGGGGCAACCAACTATTTTCCGATTGGGACTTAGACCTGCTCCACAGGAGGGGACCTGTATTGGTACTGTGAGCCAGGACAGGAACATCCTGTGGTGGGACGTCATAGGCCCCAGCAGAGAAGAAACTGTCATTGCTTTGTTAGATGGCTGTGATAGGCCAGTGACAATGTCATCTAAACACTTGGTTCCATGCCCATAGGCTGTTGCTGCTGCCAGCCACAGTGACCACCCACAACACAGAAAATTCCACTTGGTGAACTTCTCCTATCCCATCAAGGGGGCATGCCTTAGAATGTGCTGCTCCTGCACTCCCCCCCCCCCAGAATTGAAGAAACTTTCTGGGGACCCTGGCACCAAGACAGGCTCTTTTTTACTCTTAAAGTAAAAAAGTGAGGGGAGTGGGGCTTTGGTGGTCTCAGTCCCAGGATGACACCTTGGTGGTAGTGAGAGAATGCATGAGTGAATACCAACCCATCCATCCCACAGTATGGGATGGAATAATCTGGGTGATAGCTGAGCACAGACACCCATATACTTATAAAACTGACACTTCCCTTCATCAGCATAAGGGGTAGTTACCCCCAAGAGCTATGTAAATACATGCAGGTTTGGATACAGGATAGACCAGGAGACAAAATGCCTTCTGCATACCTGGAGCATACAGCCTACCAGCAGGTGTGGGATAGTTGTGTGGGAATCACTTGTATCTATATTTACCATACAACTGGGCTGACAGACATTCAGGTGACCTTTCATGCTTGACCCTATCTGTGACCCCTTGCATATCCAGTACTGATGCCCATTTTCCCCAGGGTCTGGCATGGAGGACCCCCTCACCCTGCTTGCACCCCAAGCAGGAGTGCTGGATGCTTTGATTCAGATAAACGCTGTCACCAACTTTACCACCAAAGCATTAAACCACACACGTGAAAGCATACTCTCGCTACATGAACCCTGACACAGCACAAATGAGGAAGGTAGTAGTGCAAAACAGACATGCTGACTGCTGCCCAGAGGCACCTGTGGCCTCATTAGCACCACGTACCATGTAATATAACAGATGCTTTATTTTGTTTTCTGAGACAGGATCTTGCTGTCACTCAGGCTGGCCTCAAACTCACCATCCTCCTGCCTCAGCCTTCTGAATGCCGGGATTTCAGGCATGCCCCACTATGCCCAGCTCTCAGCGGATTCTTTAAACTGCTTAAAAAAAAAAAAGATGCTGATGATATAGATCATTTAAGATGCCTGTGGTGCTCTTGCACATTGGCTGGGCTGTTCACCTGGTGGTGACTGGGGATGTGTGCTCCTGATGGGTGCTTGTGACATTTCAGGAGTAAGTATTGCTTCTGCAGTCTGTGCTGCTGCTGTGGCATAATGGCCAGCACTCAGATCTCAGCAAAGAAGACAACCATATAATGCTCCCTCCAATCCTCAGGGACAGTCCAGGAGAGGGGGTGGCATGTAGGGAAAAATGTCCTCCAAATCCAAGCCAAATGAACACCATTTTGCAGCAGGCCACCATTTAGCTGTTCTGGTCACTGAGGCTGTGCCCCAAACTGCAGCAAAACAAAGCCATCTTTCCCATTGGCTGACAGTGTGTGCTGAGACATTTGACATGTCTAACAAGGACAAGGATGGAACACACCCAAACGCAGAGTTCCTTTCTAGGTCTGGTTTGCTTGGGTCCTCAGCTGAGTATCATGTAAACTTGGGGCTCTATGCAACAGAAGCATGGATGGGGGGTGTAGGGCCAACCTTGTGGGTGCAGCTGCCTGTAGGTTGTCCGGTGCCCTGTAAGTGATGCCTAATAAATTCATTTGCTGGCCAGGCTTGACTTGCTTGAGTCATTCTTTGGTCTCTTGGTGCCTTCCCAATTTGGCATTTCTTTTATGTCCCCCTAGGAAATTCACACCAAGGTGAAGACTTAAGATAACAATAAGACTTATATAACATGAAGAGGCGTGATGAAAAGTAGCACAGATGCAAGTAAAACGTCACCTCCATGCACGATGACATCGAGAGCCTGGGTCCCTGCCTACCCTTTAGATGTCATAAAGTTATACTCCTTTGTCCAATGCTTCAAGTCAGCTTGGGGTTTTCTCTCCCCACATGCTGTGCTGGCTCTCTTATATACAATATAAGAATAAAGCTTTCTTAAACAAGCTGCTTCTGTCTGATTCCTCAGGTAGACAGCACCCACGGAGTTGGAAACACCCCCTCTGGCAGATCCTCCTTAGCCGTTTTGAAACATACACCATTATTATTAACTGTGCCCACAAAACAGTGCAGTAGATGACAAAAACCTTTCTCTCCATTCCGACTGGGGCTTTGTACCCTTTAATCATCATCTTCCTTTTCCCCATCCTTCTGGGAACTAGATTATTCTTTTTGTTGTTGTTGTTTTCTCCCTGTATTCCTCTACTCATTTTGGCTGCCACAATCAGAAAGCATAAAGACACTTTTTTCTTGCATCAGTAGTGAGAACCTTAGCAGCAGACAGTATCCATTATTCTTAAAAATAAAATTGCAAGGTATGAAGTTTCAAATTCCTTGGATCACACTGCCAAGTCAGGCGTTCCCTCACCAGCAGAACATGCTGTTCCAGATTAAACAACTAAACAAAACATACTAACACTGATGCTTTAATGTACATTTCTTTCATTACTAATGAGGAGATACTGGGTAGTTTTATTTTATCTATGAATTCAGGTGTCATCAGTCCTACCCTATTACTAATCTGTAGGTGCTGTTATAAAGAAAGTCAATTTATGGTATGTAAATTATGGCATGCAAATTAAAAAAAATAAACCTATCTGAATGGCTCAAAGACAAAAAAAAAAAAAAAAGCCAGAATGCTGTGGCACCACCTTTGGGGGCTTTAAATGGGCTCAGTTGCATGGGAAACAGCAATGTCTGCTAATGAGAAAAAATATATAAAACCCCATTCCACTCATAGGTCTATACCCCCAAATGCATGTGTGTCCAGCCAAAGACATGTAAGCGCTTCAGAACAATGCAGCTCATAATTGCCCCAAACTGGCAATCACCCAACAGAATGGGCAAGTGAGTGTGGGAACCACAGAGTCATGAGAGCAAATCATTTATAATGTGACAGCTCACAAATATAATGGCTTTGTGGATGAATGGATAAACTCAACACTGAAGGGCTGGAGGTGTGGCTCAAGTGGTAGAGCACCTGCCTAGCACGAAGCCCTTGAGTTCAAACCCCAGTAATGCAAAAAAAAAAAGGAAAGAGTAATGTTATGTGAAAAAGACTCCCAAAAAATATTCTGTAAGACTCTGATATAGAAATGACAAAAACAGGAAAGGTTAATTTCCATTGTGGTAAGTCTTATCTTTCGGGAGGAAGAGCAAGAAGTGTCTGGTTACATGGACTTGTTCACTTTGTGGAAAATCATCAAATTCAACATGTAAGAGTCACTTTTCCACTAGGTGCCAGTGGCTCACACCTGTAATCCTAGCTACTCAGGAGGCAGAGATCAGGACGATCATGGTTCAAAGCCAGCCCAGGCAAATAGTTTGTGAGACCCTATCTTAAAAAAAGAGGACTGGTGGAGTGGTTCAAGGTGTAGGCCCTAAATTCAAACCCCAGTACCACAAAAAAGAAAAAAGAGTCACTTTTCTACCATGTGTGGTGTCACATGCCTGTAATACCAACACTTGGGATGCTAAGGCAGGAAGATCACAAGTTCAAGGCCAGCCATAGCAGGACTTTGTTACCTTTCATATTAAAAAGTACAAATAATGGATCAAAAACAGGGCTGGTGGAGTAGCTCAAGCTGTAGGCCCTGAGTTCAAACCCCAGTACCACAATAAATAAATAAATAAATAAATAAATAAATAAATACAAAGAATGGAGACTGGTTTCTTGCTTCTCCATCTTGTCCTTGTGGTTACTCTGTAAACTACAATGCTCAAACTAGGTGCTGGTGCCTGCTAGCACTGGGCCCAATGTGAGGAATGCTGGTTAATTTTAGCAGAAGACAAATCCAACCAGTCAGACAAACCAGATCTATTCTAACATAACATAGTTCTCAGATACAGGACCCAAATGTCTACCCAAATGGATTAAGACCAAGTTAGCAAACCAGTCACTTCCTTCTGGTCTTCCCTCACAGCTGCCCCCATCCTACCCTTCAGAACCCAGTTTCACCTGGATTCCTCTCCTTTGCCCAAGGTCTCTGCCCATGCTGACTCCACCCCAGCTCCAGCTGTGACCGGTGGAATTCACCACAGGACAAATAGTGCTGACATTTCCTGGCTTGAGGATTGGTTCAGTCAGACATGTGAACAAGTCTGTCCAATCACAGTGAATCCTGAGAATGTTAGTTCCTGAAGAAGACAGTTCAAAAAGCCATGGCCCACCATATGATGACCTGTCTGCAAATGGAAGCAACATTGAGGCTGAAGCCAAGGACATAGGGAGAGATCGTCCTTTGATCTCTGGGTCAATACTTGCCTGAAACTGAATCCAGAAGTATTTGGTTATGTGAGAGACAGTTCCCTCCTCTTTTTCTTCCTTCCCCCTCCTTTTCCAGGTAACTGGAACACTTAGATGGGTCCTATGGTCAGGAAATCAGAGGGGCTGCAGGAGACGGATTTGTATTAGGACTTGAGGACAGGTTGATTTTTTTTTTTTTTTTTTGGTAGTACTGGGGTTTGAATTTAGGGTCTCATGCTTGCTAGGCAGGCACTCTACCATTTGAGCCCCTCCACCAGCCCATGGATTTAAACAGGCAGATTTAACTCATCAGCCATATATCACTTAACCTTGAGGACATGTTCTGGGAAATGTGTTGATAAGTGATTTTATTGTTGCAAAAATATCATAGAGTGTACTCACAGACACTGAAATGAACCTGATGTTACTAGGGGATACAAGGTAGGGCCCCACTGTGTTTCCTGTGGTCCATCATTGACCAAAATGTTATCACGTGACTCATGATTGCATAAGCAAGAAGCAAATTCCTCCATTTAATAAAGATTTTTTAAAAAAGGGTTGGGGGGTTGGGCGTGGTGGTTCATGCCTGTAATCACAGCAATTCAGGAGGTGAAGGCAGGTAGATCACAAGTTCAATGCCAACCCAGGAAAAGTGAGAACCTGTCTCAAAAACAAAATGAAAACAAAGGGGCTGGGACCACACAGGTCAAGTGGTACAGCACTTGCCTAGTGTGCATTAGTCCTTGAGTTCAATCCTCAGTTCTGAAAAAAAAAAAAAAAAAAAAGGCTGGGGTATAGTTCACTGGTACAGCACTCACCTAACTTGCGTGAGTT
This sequence comes from Castor canadensis, assembly GCF_047511655.1. Taxonomy (NCBI): domain Eukaryota; kingdom Metazoa; phylum Chordata; class Mammalia; order Rodentia; family Castoridae; genus Castor; species Castor canadensis. The sequence continues at coordinate 51,575,152 of NC_133396.1, read as the reverse complement.
TCCATCCCCAGCATAGCCAAAGGAAAAAAAAAAGATTTAAAAAAGTTTCCCATAATGAAAATTTTAAGCATAGACCAGAGGAAGAAGCATTTGGTAAGCATCCGATTTCCCATGGCCTAGATTCAACAACTTAGTGTTTTGCTTCCTTCCTTCACTTACTGGCTAAACCATTTCATAAGTGGCAGACAGCACCACTGGAGGGAAAGCCATCAGATCAGCCAGTGTGTGAATCCCCTCCATTCTACGCATTTGAGTTCTGCTCTGAATTTGAATGAGTTCCCGATGGGCCTGTTCTGTGCTGTGAAACTAACTGAAGCATGCCAGTGGTTAGTTCTAGTGGAATTTGGAATTTATGTTTCTACGGGAGAATGGGAACCAACTGCTTCCCTTTACAGAGAATCTACGCCAAGGGACCTCAGGCCCATGGGCTTCCCCTTGCTGATGGTACCTGAGCTCAGGTGTGCCTCTCCTTTTCTAGGCTCACTGGTGCCAGGTGGCCCGATTGCTTGGCTTCTCATGAGTTCAGTTGTCAATTACAAACCAAAGCCCATTTCCATGGTCTTGTGGTAACTTTTCAACTCTCGATCCTCAAGCATGTGCCTCCTAAAAATAAGGATATTCTACATAACCAAAAAGGCATTATCATGTGCAAGCACATCTTAAAATTCTAACCATAAGAAGGGGACCAAGGTAGAAAGAAGAAAAATAGAGGAGATGAAACAATTCAGGTTATAATACATACATATGTACATGGATATGTCACAAGAAAACTCCCTGTATAGCTAGCTTAAACAAACAAAAAGATCATTTTTTTAATTTTTTTTTTACAAAGTTGGAGAACAGGAGGGCAGAACAGTCCTGTCTGGGATGTTGGTACCAGTGGGAGGGGGGAGGAGATGCGGAAGGGTGTGGGAGGTGAATATGGTGCAAATACTGTGTGCACATGTATGTAAATGGAAAAATGAGACTTGTTGAAACTGTTCCAGGAATGGGGGGTGGAGGGAATAAAGGAGAATGAGGGAGGGGGTGAATTAAACTATGATATAAGAACGTTTGTAAATGTCACAACAGTAATTTAAAACAAATAAATAAAATTCTATAGTGTTCCTCTATTATCCAGTCCACTTTTAAGTTTTCTCAACTATATCCAAAATGCCACATTTAGCTGATGTTTCAAAATGAAATGGAAGGAGAGATTTGGATGGGCCAAACCTTAAGCACTGTGTGAATCGCCTCTCACACTCCACCTTCCAGAGTATTTCTATGGCCCAACTTCACTGCAGATACTGTTGAACCAAGCCATGTTTCCTTCTCTTCCCCCTCCCTCTCCTTCCTCTTCTTGGCAGTACTGGGTTTGAACTTAGGGCCTTGTACATGCTAGGCAAGTGCCCTACCATTTGAGCCATACCCCAGCTCTTCTTGCTTTAGTTCTGTTTTGAATAGGGTCTTGTGCTTATGACCAGGTCAGTCTGGACTGATAGCCTCCTATTTATACTTCATGCTTAGCTGTAATGACAAGGGTATACCACCACTGGTTGAGATGGAAGCTCATGAACTGTTTATCTGGGCTGGCCTCAACCCACAATCTTCCCAGTCTCCACCTCAAGTAGCTAGGATTACAGGCAAGAGGCATCATGCCCAATGCTCCAAGCCTTGTTTTCTCTTACACAAAGTCATAGAAAGAACAGACACCAAGAACAGCACATCCCAGACGAAAATTTTGATTTGTCTCTGTCCATTTGCTGTTGCTGTAACGATACCTGAGACTGGCTGATTTACAAGTAAGGGCTTATTTAGCTCATGGTCCCAGTGCTGGAAGCCCATGATTGACAGCTGCATCTGGGGAGGGCCCCATGTTGCACCATACAGCACATAGCAAGATGAAAAAGCAGGGGTACACGCAGAAGAGGAGGGGCAGCCTCAATTCCTAGCAACCCACTCTTGTGTAACTAATGCAGCCCTTGGAGAGTGGGAAATCAGTCCTGCAAGAATTAACCCAGGAGAGTAGCAGTGGGACTCTGGAAACCTAGACACCTCCTATAGGTCCACCACCTGTTACATTGGAAATCGAGCTTTCTTTTTCTTTCTCCCTTCTCTCCCCACCCCCCACTTCTGTATCTCTCTCTTCAGCTACCATAAGGTAAGCCACTTCGCTCCACCATGCACTCCGACCCCGATGCATTGCTTCACCACAAACCCAAAGCCAAGTGACCATGTACTGAAACCATGAACCAAAATAAACTTTTCTTCTTTTAAGTTGATTATCTCAAGCATTTTGTCACAAAAAGCTGACGAGCACAGTGTGAACCAACAATGACTTGGGGCTCATTTGTTACTGCAACTAAACCCGGCCTATCTTGACCAGTAGAGAAATATTTATTGCCCTCCTACAAGGCTGTCTCCCTAGACAGGCCATGCATGTCTGCTGAGGCAGCTCTGACAGCTTCCTGAAGCTCAGGTGAAGCCTGTTTCGCTGCAGCCTCGCCATTGGCCCTGGTTGCCCAAGGTTGAGCAGGGCCCAGCTGCTCCCTCCCATTGGACAGTCCTGTGATTTGCAGGGAGAGGGTCCTCTGCAGGGCCTGCCCCCTGGCTTCCAGGAAAAGCCCACTTTATTTGGCAAAGATCTTTTGGCACCAGGCCCAGAGCTTATGACTTTCAAAAACCCTTCATTTATTTATTTTTATTTCTTGCAGTGCTGGAGATGGAGCCTCTGGGCCTTGCCCATCTTAGGCCAGTGCTCTACCACTGAGCTACACTCCCAGATCTTCATTTATATTTGAAAGCTAAAAGTTTTTTTTTATTATATCCAAGAATTTTTTAAACCTAAAAATAAAAAAATCATAAATATGATCTAAGATTATAGTCAATGTATTCATTGTTAAATCTGGTGTTCATAAAAATTTCAGACAGTGGACATCCTCATGAAGCAGGGTGAAAGACAATGGTTAGAAACCCTGGTTGGACTTAAGTTGAGTGAATTGCTTTTAGCCAAATGATTTTTGAAGTGAAATCATTAGTATAGCAATGAGCTATATTCTCTGCACTACATGAGTGGGTTTTTACACATTTGATGGGGGTGCAGAGAGTGCATCCAAAGGCAAGATTTGGAGGAATGTCCATAAGTTTGTGGGCCTTTGTGGGACATGGTTTGGATCCCTCGTCGACTGTGTTGGAGATAGCCAGTAGCTCCCCAACACACACTTTCCTTCCGTCCTTAGAAACACAGCATCTGGACAATGGTTCTCAAAGTGTGACCCCCAGTTCCACTGTGAGCTCAAGTTCCTCTGGGAACTTGTTAGAAGTCCCAGATTCTACTCCAGCTCTACTGAATCATGAACTCTGGTGCTGGGCCCAGTGCTCTATATTAACAATCCCTCAGCTGAATACAGTATCTGCTCAAGTCTAGGAACGAATGCTGAGGCTGGGGATGTAGCTCGGGCGGAGCAGCACTTTCCGAGCATGCATGAGGCCCTGGGTTCCATCTCCAGTCACTGTATTCTATCTGATTCGCCATCCGGGCCAAATTCTCAGGCTCACAGGCTACGGAAGCAGGAGCCCTTGTTCTGCTTTTTTGAGTCCTGGAGCCGGGCCATGCCTGTCTTCTCAGCCTCCTCCTGGGTCTGTCCTCTCCTCCCAGGTCCTAGTCTGTGTCATCCCCTCCTCCTGGACAGTGAGGAGGTGGTTATGGCACTGTCCATCCGTGCTCCTGCTCTGAGTCTTCACATCCCATTCTCTTCAACCATAACCAATTTCTTGTGAGTTGGCTCCCTCAGACCTTAGCAGGGGCAGAATATGATACCTCAAAATGTCAGAAGAGAATTGGGGCAGAGGGAGAAGCTTCTCAGAGCTGGGCCTTGGTGAGGACAGGATTTTTGCAAGCATCAAAAGGACAGAGAGAACATGCACAGTAGAGTCACTGAGGAACAAACAAGCCTAGCTGGAGGGCAGGGCACACCAAGGGTGTGATGGTTAGGATATGATTTGAGTGTGTCCTCCAGGGGTTCATGTGCTGGAGGCTTGGCCCTGGTATAGTGAAGTCAGAGGTGGTGGGACTTTTAAGAGGAGGGGCTTAGTGGAAGGAGTCGAGGTTATTGGGGGTGTTGCCCTTCTAAGAGATTAGGTAGATCTGTGAGACTCCTGAGTTAGTCCTTTAGTTCTCACAAAGGGTTTATATAAAAAGAGCAAACCTGGCCCCTCTCCATGCTCTGGCTTCCTGTCCAGTGAAAGATCTCTTGCTCCCATTCATGCTCCTGCCATTATGATGTCACCATGTGGTCCTCACCAGAGTTGAAGTGATGCCCTAAGCCTCCAGAACTGTGAGCTAAATAAACCAGTTTCAGGTATTTTGTTGCCGTAACAAAAAGCAGACTGATGCAGAAGAAGCAAGTCAGGACAGGTGAGGTGAGGACAGATAGGTTCATAGGGACCAGCGTACAGGGTAGAGGGTCTGTTTCTTAGGCCAGGCAGAGTTTTAAAATAAACTTTATAGAGGTATGACTTACATATCCTAAATTTGTATAATACAAAATGGAAAATTTTTGTGATACATGAAACTACAGAACTTTTCTGTCATTGAGAAAAGTTCTCCCTCGTTGCTTTGCAGGCCTTAGGCAACCTCTGATCTGCTTTCTGTCAGCAGAGATTAATTTTATCTTTTCTGGAATTTCATATAAAGGGACCAATACTGTGTAGGCTCTTTCTTGTTATCTTCTTTCACTCACACGATGGTTTTGAAAGGTATCCAATGAGCCAGATTCCATTTTATGAGTAGATTACAATTTGAAGTTGCATAAAATGTGTACCGCACATTGTATGACTATAGCACATCCATACAATAGGGATAGTTGGGGTATTCCCAATTTGGGGAGACTATGTTTCAAGCTGCTGTGAATATTTATGTATAAAGCTTTTTCATGGACCTAGAGGAGGGATTGCTGAGTCTTATTGAGATTGAAAGTTAGGAGATAGAAAATGGTCAGGCAGATGGGGACAGATGAACTCGATGGAAACTTACCAACGACACAGAAACAAGATAACCAGATGTGGAGAGTCTGGGGAGTCTTAAAACTGCTCGCCCAGGCCTTGAAACTACTGAGGCATGCTTTGATACGATGCCCAGCCGATTTGCTGGACCTTGGAGCCATTGGGAGGGGAAAGGGGCATGCACAGTGTCCCGATGAAACACATTGGCTGGTGATGACATATATCCCCTAAATGAACCAACAGTACAGAGACACACCAGCTTCCCTTCAACCAGGAAATACAATCCTTATAAAAACCTCTAGAGTAAGCAAATGTAAGAACAATAAAATAACATTAAAACAAAACAAAACAAAACAAAAACACTAGTCAAAGAGCCTGGGGCGGGGGCAGGCTCAGCCTTTCTGGGATCCCACCCATATGGGCGTTTCTTCTCTCCTTTCCTTTCTGCTTAATAAAACTGCTCTTTTGGTCACCCTGTTGTCCGTGACTTTCATTCTTCCATCACATGAGACAAAGTTCCTCGTAACAGCTATAGCACAACTGAGACCATGACAATGTTATGGCAAGTGTGCATTTTTTTTATAGACTACCACCCTACTTTCCAAAGTGTACCATTTTAAATCCCCACGGTCAGTGTGGATTCCTTTCCTCCACATCTTCACCAACAAAATTGTTTGTGTGAAACCAGAGTTGTGGACCCAAGGCTCAAACTCCTGGGCTCTACATGTCAGATCTGGTCACTTGTCCCTATACACCAAATAAAGAGACATGGTGAAGGGCAGAGAAAGGAGTTTGTTATATGACAAGGAACCATGGGAAGAGGCAGAGTAAGCACTCTGCTCATCCTGAGCCATCTTCTGCATACATTGAAGGGCAGAGGACAAAAGGTATGCATAAACTGTCGCAGTCACAGGTGTGTTCTGGTGGTCAGAGGTAGCAGCAGGCAGGCAGTCAAGAAGCTCATTGTCTCAAGATTGGTCGGGTGGGGTCTGGTTGACCAATGTCTCAGCTCTGGTTCTGCAGGTCCAAACTCTAGAAGTCTTATTTTTAGCCGTTTTGGTGCTCGAGAGGAGCAATCTGGTTCCCATGAGTTGATTACTCTGGCCCCAGGTGCAGCCTTGTCCTTATAGGTAATTGTCTTCATTTGGGAGGTGGTCCGTCCTGCCAGGAGCCACAGTTCCTCAGGAGTAGTTTTGGTACCTTGTCATAAAAAAGTATTGAGCAGCCCTGTTCTTTCTGGGTTCCAAAGTGATTGCAAAGTGAATGCAGACAGAATGGCTTAGAGCAAAGACAAATACAAAATGAAGGCAAGCCAAGCTTTTCTGCTTTTGTTACTTCTTGGGCCCAAGTAGGGAGTCAGTGCTTTTCAGAAAAAGCAGTTTAAGTACATCTTATATGTGTTAGTTAGCTTTCTGTCATGATTACAAACTATCTTAAAAAATCAATGTAAAAAGATTTATTTTGGCTCCTGGTTTCAGATGTTTGAATCCACGGTCACTTGACCCTGTTGCGTTAGGCCTCTGGTGGCACAGCACATCATGGTGGGAGCTTGTGGTAGAGGAAGACTGTTCAGCTCATAGCAGCTTGGAAGCAGACAGAGAGAGAGAGAGAGAGAGAGAGAGAGAGAAGGGGCCAGGGTCCCAATATTCTCTTCAAGGGCATGTCTCCAATGACCTAACTTCCTTCAACTAGGTCACATCGCTTAAAGGTTCCCCACCTTCTAATAACACCATGGGTTGGGAACCAAGCATATGGGGTGTTATTCCAGGTCCAAACTCTAGAAGTCTTATTTTTAGCCGTTTTGGTGCTCACTTAGTGATACAGCATTGTGCTTTATATCTTGCTGAAGACCAACGAGAAGTCTGGTGTTTTTTGCAACTCATACATCTTCTTTTCTTAAGCCACTACGTAAATCTTGTGGCTGCTTTGAAAATTGCACTACTCGCCCTCTTACTATTGATTTTTAAAGGTGAAATGCAAATAACCTATCTTTAAGTTATTTACTTTGCAGTGCCAGATGACTGGCAGGACTCTACCAGTGGAGCAAGATCCCAGCCCAGCCCCAAATAGCCTTTCTTTTTTGGCTGCACTGGGGCTTGAACTCAGGGCCTCATGCTTGCTACACAGGTGCTATTACTGCTTGAGCCCCTGTGCTAGTTCTTTTTTGGTGTATGTGTGGTGGGTTTTTTGGGATAGGGTCTCATGCCTGGGCTGGCTTTGAGCTGCAACCCTCCTGATCTCTGCCTAGGATTATAGCCGTGGGCCACCAGTACCCTGTCCCCTTCAGCAGTCACTCCTATTCTCCCCTCCCTCATCTCCTGGCAACCACCAATCTGCTTTCTGTCTCAATGGACATTTCATATAAACAGAATCATATGTGTGAGTTTTTGCACCATGTTTCTGAGGTTCACTTATGTTACAATATGAATCAGCATATTCTTTTGTTGTTTGTTTAGGTGTTTGTTTGCAGTGTGTGTACGTGGGGAATGGAACCCAGTGTAACGCACATGCTAGGCAAGTGCTCTACCACTGAGCTACATCCTCAGTCCTATTTTAATCCTTTTTATGGATGACTAATATCGCATTGTTAGTTATGAACCACATTTTATGAATCCGTTTGTGGAGAGACATTTGGGTTATTTCCACCCTATAGCCATTGGGGAATAATGCTACTATGATTCAGATACAGATATTTGTTAAAGTATCTGTTTGCAATTCTTTGGGGCACATAACTAGGAGTAGAACTGATGAATCATAAACTGATTAACTTTTCAAAGATCTAAGAAAATGTCCTCCACAGTGCTTGCATCATTTTACAACCCCCATCAGCAATGTCCAAGGTGCCAGTTTCTCCATGCCTTACCAACACTTGTTATTTTCCCCTTATTGCACAACCTAGTGGGTGTGAAGAAACCTTACTATTGATTCTTCAGAGTCTTTTATAGCCGGGTGCTGGCAGCTTGTGACTGTAATCCTAACTATTTGAGAGGCTGAGATTGGGAAGATCGAAGTTCAAGACCAGCCTGGGGAAATAGTTCATGAGAACCCCCCCACCCCCAATCTTAAAAATAACCAGAGCCAAAATGGACTGGTGGTGTGGTTCAAGCAGTAGAGCACTTGCTTTGCAAGTGCAAAGCCCTGAGTTCAAACCCAGTCTCATCAAAAAAAAAAAAAAAGTACCAAAGATAATTTTCTCTCTAGGTGAGATCAAGGCAAATATCTTTTTAATTTTAAAAACAATTTTCTCTTTGTTTACTTGATTTTTTACAATATGTAAATATTATTATAAAAAAAAAGAAAATGAAGTTCTTTCCATTTAGCAGAAAATTAGAAAGAGGAGAAAAGCCAGAAGATGGAGGAAAGGATTCAGTGAGTAAAAACTTCCCAGGCTCCTTGACTGGCCACCTGATTTTGGCCTTTGCTGCCTCCCACAGCCAGACTAGCTGCCATTTTCCTCCTCCACTTGGGGAAAAACAGAAGCCTTGTTTTTCTTCCCTGATGGGCAGGGATGCAGGGGTGGGGAGAAGCCTTCAAAACTGACTCTTCTCTTCTCGCACCTCCTCCTCACAGCCTGCACCCTCCCCCCTATACAGCTAAGGGACCATATTTCAGGTGAGGAAACAAAAGCTCAGAGAAGTGATGGGAGCTGTTCAAGATTATTTCTAGAATGTGAAGGAAGCAGGAAGCCGACCCTGGTCCCAGCATCCGACAGTCGTGTCCCTGATTTTTTCCATTTCAACAGCATTTAAAGGAGATGGAGACTCATTCTGTTGCAAATTCTGCAAAAGTTTTTTTCTTTCTTTAAAAAAATGTCAAAGGGAAAAGTCCTAGTCGTGGACATCTTGATTCATACTCTGTGTGCAGCAGTTTGGCCTTGAATATGGCCAGGGCTGTGTGGAGACACACAGAGTCAAGGTTAGCAATGGACTAACCAAACAGGGCACTAGTGCACAATTGCCTGCAGCCTTTCAATTTTGCACTTGTCCATTTTTGTAACAAAGTATCCCCAAGCTCAGTTCCTGAACACAACATGTTATCATTATCTCTCAATTTTCTCTGGTTTGACTGGGCTCAGCCCGGTGGCTCTTGCTTAGGCAATGTCTCTCATCCAGTTGCAGTCAGCTGGTGGCTGGGGCTGCAGTCACTTGGGGGGCCATCTGGGCTGGATGTCCACCTTGGCTCATTCCCGTGACTTAAACCCCAAAAACAGGAAGAATGGGAGATTTGATATCAGCCTATGAAAGGGTTCGAGAGTCTTCAGAGAATGCAAGCGGATGGAGGAGGAGTACTGTGGTAGCTGCATTGCAGAGCAAAGGAATGTATGAGCTTGGGGCCTGCAGAGAGGGCAACGGAAAAGAAAGTGCTTCATCTCACTGCAGCCCCTGGAAGCAGGAATATGCTAGAGGGCCGTACTAGTGTCTGAGAGATAGATTTTCTCAAATCTCAGGAACATTGTCCTTGTGAGGTGCAAATAATACCCTATTCTGTGCTACCACTCATCTCTTTTCCGAACAGCAAGGGGCACTCACTTGACATTTCTTTGAGTACTGGCCTTATGCCAGGCACTTTGCTGGTACTGTGATACAGTGATTGGCTAGAGAGACAAAGAGCCTACCCTTGGGGGGCTTACATGGTTAGCGATGGGGATATTTATCCAATTATTGCCCAAGTCCAGGTTGTGTATCCCTAATCCAACAGTCCAAACTCGAAAATGCTCCAAAATCCAAAACATTCAGAACACTGATTAAAACACAAGTTTTAATTCTACACCACGAGTGATACTTTCTTCCATACACAAAATTAACAATATTGTATAAAACTATCTTCAGGCTATGTGTATAAGGTGTATATACCATATAAATTTCATGTTAAGACTTGGGCCTCGTCCCTAAGGTATCCCATTATGTATATGTAAATACTCCAAAATCTGAAAAAATCATTTCAGATAAGGGGTACTTAACGTGTAAACACTTAATTAGAAATTGTGACAGGATCAAGGAAAAAACAGTTTTATTTGCGTAGGGCGTGCTTTGGAAAATACTTGAAAGTAATAGTTGTGCTGAGATATAAAGTTTAAGGAGAAGTTAATTGGGGAGGGGACAGCAGGAGGAAGTGGAGGGAGGCCTGCAGGGTCTGCAAGCATGGCTTCTGTTCAGGAATGGAGAAGTGGAGAACCAGGCAGTGAAGTTAGCAGAGAGAGAGAATAAGCAGGACTCTGCAAGCGAGAGAAACCAATCCATCTCCACTGACCTACTGACTTCAGGGTTCAGCTTAGTCTACGTGGGGGCCAGTCTGTATCCACCTCTTCTTTTCTCTTCTTTCATCTTTAGGTGGTTTCCCTCCTGGTATATCAGCAGCAGAAGCTGCAAAAGACAACGAACCTCCGGCCACAGGGCCAGCCCTGAGCTCCTGAGCTCTGATTGGCTCAGCTGCCTGCCCTTAGAGCGAATCAGCGAGCGGGGAGAGATGACCTGCCCTGATTGGCCAGTTCCAAACGCATGCCAACCAGTGAAGGATGGAGTCGACTCCACCAGATGCAGATGGAGTTAGGCCAGCAAAGGTCCTCCAGAGGAGGAATAAGTTCTGTAATGCAAATATATCAGTGGGCTCATAGGCAAAGAGGTATATCCCAATAAATTTGTCAGGCAAAGGAAATGAACGTCTCAAACAACTCTATTTTATAAAGTATCACCTTTGTCTAACCTGCAATTTGAGGTGCTTATGTTCTTTGTAAAGAGGTGGGGCTGTATAGCCGGGGGCTGCCTGTGCAACCTCCCGTGAATGATTCCACACCTCATTCGTGTGAAAAATCCAAAGCGAATTGGAGAGGCAGTGTGGCATGAGAGTTAAGTCTAGACCTAGCTGCAAGGCCTGCTGGGTTGACAGTCCACCATTGCTTTATCATTGGAAAAGTTATTTTAGGCCATTGTCTCAGTTCCCACAACTATTAAAATGGAGATAATAATTCATATCTCATCTCTTGTGAGGATTAATTACTGTTAATAAATGGAAAGTACTGACAGCTGGCAAGTGCTACATATACATTAGTTATTATCATGTTATACACACACATATATAAAGAATTGAGCCGGGCTTGGTGGGACACGTCTGTAATGCCAGAACTTGAAAGGTGGAAAGCAGGAGAAACATGAGTTTGAGGCCAGTCTGGGCTACATAGATAGCAAGACCCTATTGAGCAAGTAGGCTAGGCAGTATAACAGTATACTAGGACAGAAATTTCTAGTATATAAATACTAGTATATAAAACAGATATAATAACAGTATATCTAGGACAGAAATTTCCCTGGAAACCTCCATTATGACCTCCCTGTGACCTTAAAGAGTGGAAAGAAGGAAAAGTAGGATGGACCAGAATGAGGACACTACAAGGACTAGGGCACAACCAATCAGAATGCTGCAGGCACAGCCAACCGAGATGCTGCCTTCTGCACACCTAGTTAGCGGAGAGTTGAGCAATGCCTTGAGAAAATGGATAAAAACTTCTGATAGCGTCACTTCTGATTCAGCCTTTCTGAGACCCCTCTCCTATGGGGGCTTTTCTTCTCTGCTTAATAAACCTCTGCTCTTTCGCTCACCCCATTGTCTGTGATTTTCATTCTTCAAAATTGCGAGACAAAGACCCCGGGTTCAAAGCAAGTTTGGTAACACTATCGCTCAATAAATAAATAAATAAATAACTCAGTCATAAAATTTTCAAGCAATGGATACCAAAAGGACCGACTCCTTTATTATAACAAAAAAAATAACAACACAACAAACTGATAATATTTACTGTATGACAGGAACCATGCTAATAGGACTGCAGGTATCTCATTTAATCCTCACAATAACCCCATGAGATGGGCACTAATATCATCTCTGCTTTTCAGAGCCTCAGAGAAGACTTGAACCTAGACATCTGTAAACTCCAAACCTCATACCCAGTTCACATAAACCTTGCAACCCGCAGCGTCCTCTCACAACCCGCCCGGGGCTAGCTGCCTCCCACGAGCCCAAACAGGGGTGGCCCCACCCCTGCCCCGCCCCTGCCCCGCCCCTCGTGTCAGCCTGACCCCACTCCTCTGGCCACGCCCACATACTAATCCCTTCCCCTTGGGCGGACCACGCCCACAGCCCCAAACCAAATGCCCCCGTCCCAGCCCTAGGCCCCGCCTCCTCCCCGCCCCTCTCGCCACCTGGCCCCACCCCATAGGCTGACCCGGAAGGTTCCGCTCCTCTCCCTAGCGGGCCACGCCCACAGCCCCGAGCCAGGTGACTCCTGGATGCCCGCTCTGGCCCCGCCCCGCCCCGCCCCCAGGCCTCGCTGTCGCTGCGGACGCCGTTCTTGCGCCTGGAGTCGCCATTTTGCTCCAAAGAAGAGACGCCGTCTGGAGGCCCTCGCTTTCTTCCTTCGGCAGCGGAGGCTGCGGCTGGGCCAGGGCTGGGGTCAGGACCAGGTAGGCGGGCGAGAGCCAGCGGCGAGTGGCGGCGCGGATTGGCGGACTCTGGCAATACCCGGTGCAGGTGCACGGGGCGTGGAGTCCTGCAGCGCCGGCCGGCTGTCGGGCCGGGTCCTGGCGGCGGCTGTCGGGGACCGAGGGAGACCCCAGCCTCGCGCTGGCAACCAGCCGTCTCTCTCTCCCTCCTTCCTCTCGGACGAGGGGCGGGGGCCTGGCGCGCGGCCCCGGGGGTCCCAGGCGCCGTTGAGGGGGTCAAGCCCTAATTAAGGGACCTGCTGCAAAGCAGCTCCACGAGTCCCAAAAGGGCATCTAATCTCTTATCCCTAATCCACCCGCAACCCCTGATTTTAATTTGCCTGGCCTTGCTGGTCGCGAACATTTACCCAAGAAAGGATGCTTTTACTCCACTCAGAACTCAGCCCTGCAGAGTCTTAGGGAGGACCGAGGTGTAATTTTCACATCTTCTACATGAACTGTTTTGCCCCAATCTGTTCTCTTATTACTGGCGTAATTTGAGTGTTTAGCGTTGGTAAGGAATATGGAAATGCGAACTGAGGCTTTGGGGCTTGAGGAAGAAGTGTTTTAAGTTTTTTGTCCTTTTTTTTTTTTTTTTGCCATGCTGGGAATGGAACCGAAGACTTTGCTAGTGCTGCACAAGTGCTCTACAACTGAGCTGGCCCTTAGTGTTTTAAGAACTTAAATGCACAAATAAAAAAATAATTCACCAGCATTATTGAGCTCCACTAAAGAATACCTTTCTTGCCTGTATTCTTTTCCAGCCTGAATTGTACCATTATTACCAGTTTCTGCTACATCATTCATAAACATCTTTGCATAGTGTTGACTGTTATATTGAACGCATATCCTGAGTTTACTTAATTACCCCCTTATGGAATGTTTCCCACGGGCAGTGTTCCCGATGTTACAAAAATCTTGCAGACAACCACTGAGCATATAGCTTTTTCCTTCTTTCCTTGGAATAAATTTGAAGAGTTAGAAATAGTGAATCAAAGTTCCGTGTTCTTTTCTTTTGTGCTTGATATAAAATATTTTCTAAACAAGGCATGTTTACAATAGACATTATTCAAAATCTGGATGTTTGTCCTTTTCTGCTCACTATACAGAATTCAGCAGGTTGTTGAATCATTTTTATATGGGTTGAGAGCCAGACTGCAGCTTACTGTTGTGTACTACTAACTGTACTACCAGCCAGACTGCAACCGAGGTCTGTCTGCTGCTTAGAGGCCAGGCAGCCTTGAGCAGGTTTCTTCATCTTAAACCTCACTTCCCCATGTCTAAAATGGTTTTAATTCTAGAACTTGCTTCATTGGGTTGTGACAAAATTCAGGACACTGAAAAAATGTTGAGCCATAAGAAAACATTGTGATGACAGGAGCAAAGTGCCTGGCATCCCAAGAATGACAGAGTAAATTTTGCCCTCCAGATTCTTCTCAGTATTGATTTTTAGTTTTTACTTATTTGTTTTTGGTACCAGAGATTGAACCCAGAGCCTTCCTTGTGAAGCACCCACTCTACTACTTATACTCCAGCCCATCTTTTTTTCGTGTGATACTGAGGATGGAAGCCAGGGTCTCATGCATGCTAGACAAGTGTGCTGTCATTCAGCTACACCCCAGCTCTTGATATTTATTTATTCTTGCAGTATTGGGATTGGAACTCAGGGCTCATGCTTGCCAGCCAGGTGCTCTGCCACTTTATCCACTCAAACAACCCTTTGATTTTTAATAAAGCAAATTTTCTTGGAGTGAGGTGCATCACTAATAAAAGTAATAATCCTGTTTTCTCTTTGATGCCTTTCACTGACAGATAACTTTCAGTTCCATTTGTTACTCATTGCAAGTCAGTGGGGGGAGGTTTGTTCACGTATTTCTTAAGCCTCTACCATGTGCCAGGCATTGGGTATACGGCACAGAATAATACAGTATTTTGTTTTCTTTTGTTTTATTCTCTGCTGCCTGGACCTTAAATTCTGGTGGGAGAAGCTTAAAAGCTTTTGTCTGACTGGTCTGCAGAATAAAGACAGGCCCAGGAGGCTAAGAGATATGCCCCAGACACATCTGTCTGTGAAAGGCAAGCCCAAGACTTCATCCTCCTCCTTTAGCCATCTTTTAAGTTTGAATGGGTGGTTTTGAAATGAATGCTAGTCCATCCAAAGCAAGTGATCTCATTCAGTGTGGTTTCATTCATGAGACTGAACAGATTCTTGTTTGTATGTGTGTGTTTTCTTTGAAGTACTGAAGTTTGAGCTAAGGCTAGGTTAGGTAGGTGCGCTACCACTCAATCCACACCTCCAGCCCTCAGATTCTTTTTTTTTTTTTTTCATTTTTCTTTTATTATTCATATGTGCATACAAGGCTTGGTTCATTTCTCCCCCCTGCCCCCACCCCCTCCCTTACCACCCACTCCGCCCCCTCCCTCTCCCCCCCCAATACCCAGCAGAAACTATTTTGCCCTTATCTCTAATTTTGTTGTAGAGAGAGTATAAGCAATAATAGGAAGGAACAGGGTTTTTGCTGGTTGAGATAAGGATAGCTATATAGCAGCCCTCAGATTCTTAACTTGCAAAGAGGAGTAGAGAGCTTGAATCCCAGTGGCTCACACCTATAATCCTAGCTACTGCGGAGACAAAGATCAGGAGGATTGTGGTTCAAAGCCAGCCCAGGGAAATACTTTGCAAGACCCTATCTTAAAAGTACTCAACACAAAAAAGGGCTGGTGGAGTGGCTTAAGTGGTAGACTGCCTGTCTAGCAAGCATAAGGCCCTGAGTTCAAACCCCAGTACCCCTCTCCCCCTCCAAAAAAAAAAAGTAGAGGAGTGTGATTTGCTCTTTAAGAGGTGCTGAGATTCTCTCTGGAAAGCATGTGTTTTCACACATGCTATAAATAATTCTCACACATTCCAGAGTAAATTTTGGTTAAGCATGAAAGCAACTGTAGATACTGGGAAAAAGTGGGGTCAGTCTCTGTACTCTTCCATTTCATGCTGAACCTTGAGTAAATGAGGTGCTTGCCGGCCCTGCCTGTCATACTTGGGGAAAAAGCACACCTGAGTTTCTAATGGGAGGAAGGAGAACTGAAACTAGAAACAGCCTGTGGAGTGAGTAGTCACAGAGCATGACTATATTGATAGTTGTTTCTTGGTGGGTGCCCCTCCCTATCATGCCATTTACATTAGGGTTTGTTTTTGAGGTCTGGGGATGGAACCCAAGGCTTCACACAAATGAGGCAAGTACGCTACCCAGCCCTTACATCAGGGTTTATTCATAGAGGCCTAATCTCTGGAAACTGGAACTTCAGAGACCACAGTTAGGCTGATACTATCCATATGAACCTTGAGAGAGAGGGAGAAGTTTCAGGAAATGTCCTGGAGAAAGGCACGTGTGGGCAGGAGAGCTGTCTTGAGATAGATTGGGGGTTGTTTTTGAAAGAGGAATCTGATGTTTCCTATAAATCTTCAAAGGAAAAACAAGAATGATAGCGGCTGTAGGGAGTCTCAATGTGTTTTAAGGAGAATGTGGAATGAAGGGCTCAGTGATGTGGGCATCAGGCTCTGCGGCGGCTCAAGTGTCTATGGAGTGGTTCCTTGGAATCCTGCAGATGGGTTCCTAACAACAGATGAGGAGAGAGAGGCCGAATTACCTCTAAGATCTCTTCCTATCCTTAAAACACTCTAATTCCAAGTCCTCTCAAGAACACCGTTCTTTGTCATTTAGGAGCTTGATATTTGAAGGCAGGAGGCATAAAAAATGGATACCCCATGCATATTACTGTATTTGGTAGATAACCAAGATGTTAGAAGTTGAATCACATTGTAGCTTGTCCTGTATGCAACGCACTGTGTTAAGTGCTTGGCAGAAATTTTACAGTAATCCTATGGACACTTTTCACAGTTGCTTGAATGATAGACCTTAGAAAGTGTTACAGAGATTTTAAGTGACTTACAAAAGGTCTTCAAGGTAGTTAAAGGAAAGTAGGAGCCAAGCTGCAAACCTGACTCCAAAGCGTATTTGTAACTAGAGAATTAACTTTTGCTTCGGTGTCCACTCCTGGACCTGTACCCTCTGTTCCTATCAGGGCCCTAAGAGACGGTATTAGAGGACATCTGAGATCCCTTTCAACTCTGAATGTGGATGATTCAATGTGGAATTTCTTTCATTTATGCCATCCACTATGTCTTACTCTCATCAACCTTTGCAGATGATGCACTCCCTTGAAAGCAGGGATCAGCAACCTTTTTCTGTAAAGGGCCAAATGATACAGGCTCTGTGGCTTTACTCAGTGTACTGTTGTGTCCAGGAACAGTTGGTAAACTAGTGAGCTGCCTGAAGACTTTGGAGAGACCCAGTTTGGCTCATGGGCTGTATTGACTGATCTCTGCTCCAAATCCACATTCCAGGTAGACTTACTTCAGTGGTCCTCCTTGGTCTCTTTAGGGCTTTGGTTGTGCATGCATTGTGTTTGTGATTTGTAGACTTAAGGTAAATTGTGGGGGTTGGGGATTTAGCTCAGTGGAAGAGCGCTTGCCTGGCAAGTGTAAGGCCCTGAGTTCAGTCCCCAGCATCGAAAAAAAAAAAAAAGGAAAGGTAAATTGTGTAAGCTTAAGGTAAATTGCACCATAGCTTGTTAATTTTTCTGTTTTGGAGTCCTGGGCTGACCCACTTGGAATACCCCTTTTTAAGGGGTGCTCGGCTGGAAGTGCACTCTCCTAGCCTGTTAGTGGGCTATGCACTAAGCTACCATTGTGAGCCAGCAGTCCCACTGCACATGTGCACAAGGAGGCCTGTTCAGGAGGCTAACAGCAACAGATTCACTCCATGGAAGACTAGGCAGCAGTTAGAACAGAATAGGTCTGTGTCTTTTAACCCAGGTTGTTTGGTAAAAAAGCAAATTACAGATAAAGTATGTGCAGTGATACCTTTTTTATGCTAGAAATATTGTATATATTTTTCATCCATATTTTTTATAGAGGTTACACATGTGTAGGAAAGGCCTAAGGTATCCATATCAAATTAGTAGGAACCTTACTACTGGAAAAGAGCCTGGGGTTGGGGTTGGTTGCTTCAGCCTTAACTGTCATGTTTCATTAAAAAGTTTTAAGAATAACAAAAGTGGCTCAATCAGTTTCAGCCCATTCATAATCTCTACCAGCCTTCCCAGAGCTATCCCAGGTAAACACACAACCAAAGATGTGCTGTGGGTTTCCTGGGAGCCTGCACCTTCCCCCACAGCCTGCTAGATTGTTGCTCTTCCTTCCAGGTGTGAGGACACTCAGCCCAGAGTGGAAGATGACCCCTGGGTCAGGGTCCTATTTACTTGTGTCCTGCTGCCTGGCACTTGGTGGCCACTTAACTTCTCTTCAAGGTTATTATCCAGTCAACCTGGGGTTCCAGTTGAGGGAAATGAAGTTGACCAGGACAGTTTTAGAATGACATGGGGCAACTAAAAGGGCAGGGGGAGGCTTTCTGGGAAACAGGTATTATGCAGGTGGGTCATTTAGTCTGTTTAAGGATCAATCAGTCCATGTCCTTGCTAATGGCTCTGCCATTTTTCTGTGTGTTAATCCAGGAGGAATTTTGTTGTCAGAGAATAACAGGAGGTTGTCCATAATTGACTTTAAGCAGCAAACAGTAAAACACTGAGCTCTTCAGCTCCACCTTTCTTGTAAGTTTATCATTTATTCCCAATGGTTATGAAAAGTTAAGTCATATGATAATGTATTTCCATCAGTTTGGAATCCTAAAATCCAAATGAGCTTTCTGTTTGCCCATGTATGTATGTACATATATGTATATATCCTCTAATATAAAAGACACCATTATGGTAAAAACTGCTTTCCTTCAAGCTAAAGTCATTTGCTATTTAAAAAAAAAATCCATTCAGGTATATTTCATATCATATGGCAGTTCTTAATATTTATGGTATTCTTCTAGGCTCTGAGAATTGGAACATCAAGAAGGTTTTGATGTTTTGTGTGGCGCCATCTGAATTAGAAACCAAGATGAATGTAACCAAAGGAGGTCTGGTTTTGTTTTCAGCAAATTCCAATTCATCATGTATGGAACTTTCAAAGAAGATTGCTGAGTGAGTATAATTTTACTGTTCAAATCTGTATTCATTGCAAGATATTTTAAATTTGATAATCAAGTTAGCAGTGATTGTCAAGCTTGAAAGCAGATATTTTATAGTCAGTCTGTGTATTACGTGCATAGATTAAAGGGTAACCTTTTTGTAAACTATCTATCACAACTCCTTACATAGTCATTTGCGTATTTATATGAGGGCCTCATAAGCACTAGGGGTTGTGTTAGGTGCTACCTTTATGAATAAAATATTCATATAGCAGGGAAGTATATAGTATGAGAATGGTTTATAACTTATAGTTCAGTATAATTTATTTTTTGGTGGAACTCAGGGCTTCTTGCTTGCAAATAGGCACTTTACTGCTTGAGCCACACTTCCAGTCATTTTGCTCTGGTTATTTTGGAGAGGGAGTCTCACGAAGTTTCATGAACTAGTTGCCTGGTTTGGCCTTGAACCACGATCCTCCTAATCTCAACCTCCCAAGTAGCTAGGATTACAGGCATGAGCCATTGGCACCTGGTATAGTTCAGTATAATTTTAGATGTAGTAAACAAATCCCTGCTGTGTACAAGACCTTGATCTAGATGTTGGGGGTTAACTGAGAACAGGACAGTCAGCCTTCCTTGTTAGGAAATTTTCATCCTATCATGGGTGCCAAACAAGAAGCAGCTCCACCCAACCAACAAGAAAATTCCAGATGATGACATATGCGAGGAAAAAGGCAATGGGAAAGCAAGGATGGGGCAGGATGTTCTACTTTAGCATGGGTTCTCAGGTACCTTTAAACTGAGGGAATGGTGTGTGAATTGAGAGATCTGAATGAGCCATCAAGTGAAGGTTGATGGCAGAGCCCTCCAGGCAGAGGGAGTAGCAGATTCCAAGACGCTGTGGTATGCAGGAGAGGTGTTGGTGCATGTTGGGAACATGAACTGGAGGGTCAAGAACACCAAGAAGATGATTGGTGAAGCAAGCAGAGCTGGATTAGGTAGGCCCTGGGTAGACATGGGGTGGAGGTGGGGGTAGACAGTGAACAGACATAACAATTTAATACTGACTTTTTTTTTGTAATAAGAATAACTGTTTCATTTTACTTTCATCAATTTATGAGTCATCTTAAACAGTGAAGATGTTGGGTTTATTCTGTTACCTTCTCAGCTTTTTTCCCCTTTCTCTTCTCTAGGCGGCTGGGGGTGGAGATGGGCAAAGTGCAGGTATACCAGGAACCTAACAGAGGTGAGCTATCTTGGATATGCATACTGCTGATCATTTTGTGGTGTGTGGTGTATTGGCTCAGGCCTTCATCCTCCAATGAGACCTTGTCTCCAAGTTGAGACAATTTGATTCAGTTGTCCAGTTAGTTCTTTAGCAGAAAGTTAGGCAGGCGAGGCAGAAGGGGATGGTTTTTTGGCTCTTACTAATACCAACTAGATATAGAGCCGTGGTGCAACTCACATTTGGGGGCTTGAATGCTGGTTCATAGGCCCCATTCAGTACGTACTGCTGAACCATAAACCAGCTGGTCATTTCAATGAGAACATCAGCACAGCTGTCGGTTAAATTTATGTCATTTTAGGGAGGATGAATGAATCCATGTGGCTACAGTTCCAGTTACTGGTTACTGTGTGTGTTTGCTGGGTTATTGAACCCGACCCGGGGCCTCATGCATGCTAAGAACACACCCTGCCACTGAGTTGTGTATACACTTCAGCCTCAAGTGGTAATTCTTTATTTCCTCCTAATCTAATGACATCTAATGGATTAGATGTCATAAAATCTTGGTAGAAAATAGTTTTTGCTAATCAGTATCTTTTATTATGTAATCACCCAAGTTGTAAGGAGTGTGTTAATCTTTGTAATTTTTTTAGAAATGATGGCTATTTGAAATTCTAGCAGGAGTGATGGGCAGCCTTGCAAGGGCATGAGAACTGTACACCTTATCTTGACAAACTATTTAACCTTTCTAAACTGTAGACAAAGCTGTTTGGAGGATTAAATGAGATAATCCGTGTGCCTAACAAGTTGTTAACGCATAGTAGGTGCTCAATAAATACTCATTCCCTCTTCTTTTCCACTGTAGGATTTTTTTCAAGTATTTAGATACCACAAAGCTTTCAGGAGGCTTTGATAGAAAAGCACAAATCCCCTATTGAGCTCTCCAATACCACTTCTTTCTTGTTTCCCAAGATCCTTCAGGACATCTCAGCAGAGATGAGTATGATTGAAAAAATGATGCTGGGAGAGTCAGGGGAAGAGTTTCCTCTAACAGGGATTGGATGAGGAAGGGCTACAGGGAAGACCAGTGCTATGGACTTAGGGGAGCTGGTTCTCTTTCCAGGTTTATGAATGAAGGGAGGGAAAACATGGTGTCCCTTGGGAAGGAGCTAACATTTATGGATTCCTTATTGTCACCAGATACTGAAAAAATGATTTCAGAGATGATGTTAGGTAAAAGCTCTCAAAAGTAGCAGCATTGGGATTTGAATCTAGATCTCCCTGACTCTAAAGGTCATTTCTGTAGCATTACACTGCATTGTTTTGTTAGCATTCATTCTGTTTTTCTAACTTCTTTTCCTTGGTGCTGGAGATGGAATGCAGGGCCCTCTGCCTGCTAGGCAAGCATTCTACCACTGAACTACACTCCCCAACTCTCCAGCATTTTTAGTGAAAATGTTCAAACATACAGGAAAGTTGAAAGAATAGTAATATGAACACCTGTATGTATATCTACCACTTAGGTTCACTATTTTAGCATCTGAATATTTATGTTTGGAATCATTTGAAAGTAAGTTGTTGCAGACATCAAGACATTTAATCCCTGGGTACTTGACTATAAGAAGTACGTTCTAGTATATATGTAAAATATTGTCACATTTAAAGAAATTAATAATAATTTTGTGATTATGTAGTATTAGTCTATATTCAAATTTTTCTAGTTATCCTATCCTAAAACAGCTTTTTATGGCTATTTTTGTTTTTAATTCAAACCACAAATTTTAGTTCAAGTTGTGTTTTTGGTTTTTTTGGCAGTACTGGGGTTTGAACTCAAGGCCCTAGTGGTATGTTTTTTATATCCCTGTGGTCTCTTCTACTCTAGAACAGACCCTCACCTTTTCTTTCATCTTCCCATAACCTTGACTAGTAATGCAATAGTCGCGTACAATGTCTTATCCTGGATTTGTTCAGTTGTTTCCTTGTGGCTGATCACAAATATTTGAGAGTCAGATACTGAATTTTCTTTCTTTTTGTCCCCACACATTCAACATCCTATGCCTAAGATCTCAGTTGGCTCTGGTTGGATGAATAAGGCCGTACTTCCCTATACAGATACATTGCTTTGAATGACACAGCACTCATTGCTTGTGTGTGAGGGATGAGAAGCTAGATTTGCTTATTTTAAGTCAGAAAGGAAATTCCCATTTAAGGTTGTATAAAAAGTATAATTAATGGCATTGCATATTGTCTATTGTAGCATCTAATAGTTTGAGTTTCTGTATCTTATAACATAGGAGATTGATGGAGATGTTTTGTATTTTTTTTTAAAAATTGAATTATATGCTTTCCTCTCCCCTCTTTTTTCCTTCCTGCCAGAAACAAGAGTACAGATTCAAGAGTCTGTGAGGGGAAAAGATGTTTTCATTATCCAGACCGTCTCAAAGTGAGTAGTTACCTAACAGAGATGTTGCCTTCTGGGTTGCTGTTTGGGCATGAGAGTTTAAAATACTAAGAGTTGACCAAACAGCAAGAATTAAGTGTCCTAAAATTGGTGTCTCTTCACTGATTTTTCTGACATAACTTCTGACTTTTATGTGTTCTTTTCAGTATTTCTCCTTATTTTAAGAGACAGTGTCTTATTGTGTCCATGCTGGCCAAATTCCTGGACTCAAGTGATCCTCTAGCCTCAGCCTTCTGGGAAAAATAAATAAATAAATAAAAAATTTTAATATAAAATTTATATGTATATGATTTGTATATAAAATTTATATGTATACATAATTTTATATTTATATATATATATATCTGTATTTTTTTTTGTACTTGAGGTTGAACCCAGGATTTTGGGCTTCCTAGGCAAGTGCTCTACCATTGAGCTATACCCTCTCCCGGCCCTTTTTGAGATTCTCCTGCCTCTAACTCGCAAATAGCTGGGATTATAGATTTATACCACCATGCCCATCTCTGCCATTTTCTGTATTCTTGATGGGTGGAAATAATCAAGTATTAGAGTGGAGGCTGTCAATGAAAGAACTCATTAAGATCCTCATAATCAACAACCAGGATTTTTATTTTATATTTTTCACAATGCTGGGGATCAAACCCAGGGCCTTGTACATGCTAGACAAGGGTTCTACCACCAAGCTGCGCCCCCACCCAGTAACCAGAATTTTATTAAATTTGCAGGGTCACACTTCTGTTCCTCCCTCAAAAAAAGACGGGGGTGTTGGGGAGGGGAATTGCATGTAATTTAAAGAAGGCCACCATTTATTATTTTGTTGCATAAATTAAATGAACTGACAAGATAGAAGAATGGAGTGATGGAATGTATGTTTCTGTCTGGTGTGATAGTTGACATGATGTGTTCTAGAAATTGTTCACATCAGCTGGATGTGAACAATATAGTGCATAAGGCTGCCTGTGCCACTTTCAATCAGGCTCAGAGAATGATCATGTGGAGCCCCACTTTCCACTGTACTTTTGTGCCCAGATGCCTCTGTGTATGAAAATTCTTCACTCAAAACAATTATTTTTTTCCTTGTTTTAATGGCCTAGCTGGACCTCCCAATTCTGGGCTTCCCTGTTCAACAGTACTGTCTATGTCCGTCCATCCCCCTTCTCCACCCCACCCCACCCCCAGTAGTCTACAGTAACCATATTGCTCCAGGTCAGAGTGGGAAGGGATGGAACAGCTTCGGTTTCTGCCTAAACAAAGTTGGAGCAAAGGTCCCAAGTGCCCCAGCCTTGACCAGCAGAGTAGGCTGCACAGTGGCTGGAAACTTCCAGGTGCCCTCCAGCCTGATCTGCCCTGCCCTCTCCCAGTAATGATAAAGTAGAAGAATTCATGGGTCCTAAATCAAAGAACTCAGATGTTGTATATCTCCTTCATGGAGGCTGGAAGTTTCCCAACCAGGGAGATTGACTCCTGTCATGACACTTCGGGAGAAATCTGACTGAGATAAAAACATAGAACTGTGTTCTATCTTCCATCTAGTCTCCTGAGGGCCTGTTTGTTTTTTCTCAAAGCCACTTTAAGTGTCCTTTCTCTGCTAAGATGGCATATAAGCGCCTCATTCTAACCACTTTGGTGAGCCACATTTTCTTTGAGCTCCTACTTTTGCAAATGTAAGAACTGTGGCCATTGAACAGTTTTTAATGATGTCTAGAAATCAGTTTGTATAGTACATCATTTTTTAGCAAAGAGTCTGAAAATTGCTGCATGATGAACTTAGATGTGTGTGTAGCTTTTGTAGAATAAATAGCAAAGAAAGAGAAGAAAAGCCAATTTCAGAGGAATTAGTCTTGGAACACATATACTTGCACCTAAATTTTGCACCCATCTCTCCTGATCTTTGCTTCCAATGGAATCATACCCAGCCATCCTAGGAAGAGAAGTGGCAGGAATCTTTTGTAGCATCCCATCTCCCTGGAAAGCTCGTGTGCCATGAGAGAGGAAGGCATAGCTATTCTTTACTGTGGAGCCCTTGCTTCCTCTTTTGTTGAGACATCAGGGTCCTTAGCAGATCTGGGAGTGGGGTGCCACGTGCTTGCTACCCTGCTGCTGCTCTCCTTTTGCACCTGGGCGCCAACAAAGCACCCACCTGTGACTGTCTCCCCCTCACCGTTGGGGAGGGGAGGAGCAAGCACAGGATGATTGGCTGATTTGGAGCATCTGCAGTACTCTATCCCAGACAATTGTGATACCATTCAATAAATACAGAGGTTCTGCAGATTCCCTGGGGCAAAGCAGATGATAGTACCCCAGTTGAATTAGAATTCAGGACTTCAGAGGGGTGACTTTGCTAAGCTTTCTCATTTTCAAGTCCTTCCATTTCTTTTCCTTTACTTGTTTTGTTTACTCTAACACTGTTGTCAACTGTCCCTGCCTTTTTTCAGTTCCTTATTCCTCTGGTCAGAACCACTCAGCATCCCCTTAATTTCCTCTTCAGTTTTGTCTCCTTTTGTCATCCCCTTAGTTTTTTCATCTTTTGCATCATCTCATGTCCCAGTGTGCCACAGACTCGTGTGAAGTCAGGTTCTTAGTTTTGTCCAGCTTGCAGGAATCCCAAATATCAGGGTCATCTTTCTGAAATACCATGAATTAGCCTGGACATTAGCTGCTGTCAGATACAACTGCTGCTTTATTTTATTGATTGATTGATCGATTGATTGCAGTGCTGGAAATCAGACACATAGCCTCTTGCTTGCTATACCCTGCTGAGCTATACCCTAGCCCCTTACTTCATTTTAGTACAGATTAGTTATAGCTACTAAAGGTATAAGACAAATTTCAGATGAAGAAATTTTGTCCATTAGCTGAAGTTTTCCTATAGTTCACATGAGATTTTCATCATTTGTGTTGGGTCATAGAAAACCTTATTCCTTGGTGCTTTGATTTGGGAGCCTGCAATGACTATTCTCACATTCAGTTCCTCTACTCATCCTTCCACATAGAATGCTTTTCTGAAAGCATGGACGTTGGACTTGTTAGTTAATAACAGAACCTACTCATCCAAATGTTCTCTGTTTCCATGTATTCAGTAACAAATATTTGTTGAATGTCCTTATAATTGAGTTTCTGTTGCAAGTGTGTAAGATGCCTTCTTGCTTGAAACAAGTAAAGATGCCTGTGCTTGTGGAGTTTGTATTCTAGTGGAGGAGAACACTAAGAGGGCTGCATAGGTTTTCTAGTATGTCACAAAATGTTAAGTGCTGTGGAAAAAAACAAAATGGGATGTCAAAGAAATTGGAAGTGATGGTGGTGAAGGGGCAGAGGGCCAGACAGTGCAGGACTCATCTTGAAGGAAACAGTGGAGCCAAAACCATAGAAAGGCCAGGTTCCACTGGCTCATACCTTTAATCATAGCTAGTTGGGAGGCTGAGATAGGGAGGACCATGATTCGAGGCCAGCCTGAGCAAATAGTTAATGAGACCCCATCTCCAAAATAACCACAGTAAAAATGGACTGGAGGTGTGTCTCAAGCAATAAAGTGCCTGATATGCAAGCATGAAGGCCTGAGTTCAAACCCCAATTACACAAAAAAACCCCAAAAACAAAACAAAACCTAGCAGGACAAGCAGCAGACCCTCAGGGGCAGCGAGTAACCCAGGACTAACCAGGGTAGACTGTGGCTGGACTGAGAAGGGGTGAGGAGCAGGAGATGGCAGCAGGGGTGAAGACAGGTTGCAAAGGGCCTGGGAGCCTTTGTGAGGCATTAGGCTCTGGCTGTGGGTCCTGAGCAGAGGCCTTCATTGTCTTTCACTTTCAAGGCAAGCTGCTCTGTATGCAGCAGCTCCAGGAGGAACACAGGCCTGTGCCAGCAGGCCACTGTCCTTCAGTGGAGGGTGAGTGGACCAAGTGGTGGGGAGTGTGGACCAGGTGGGGGGGAGTATGGAGTGCTGAGGTGTGAAACTGTCTGGAAGAGAGAGGAATTCAAGATGGCCTTGACGTTTTTGTCCTGTGTGACTTAGAGGAACAATGTGGCCAACAGCTAAGCTGCTGGTGTGGTGACACAGATGTTGGAGGAGAGTAGGGGGAAGGGCAGTTCAGGGAATATTAAGTTTTGTGATGTCTTAATAGACATTCATGTGGAAACCTCCCCCAGTAGCAGTAGAATTTCGTAGACTGGGGTTCAGGAGAGGAACGTGGACTGGAGATTAGGACTGGGACAGTCACCAAGATTAATAAAGCCCCACAATTGGATTATTGGATGTGAAGCCCAAGAGGTGAGGGGAGACAGGAGGAGAAGACAAATGTGTCTTAGACAGAAGATTGGGCTAAGGGAAACCAGCAAAAGATTCTGAGGAAGGCTGGAGGAAACCAGAGGGGCATCCTAGATGCATGTGCAAAGTGTGCCTAGGAACAGGTGAGTAGCTTCATCAGATGCTGTGGAGCAGCCAAGGAAGAACACTGAGATGAATTGGATTTAGCTAGTGAGGGAGGTCTTTGATGACACTGATGAGAACTGTTTGGAATGTATATGGGTGAGATTGAGTATATGTGCTGCTGAAGGGAGCCCAGTGTTTGGAAGATGTTGAGAGTAGATGGACTGGAGATAGCAAGTGTATAGATGACTCTCTTAAGATGTACTACAAAGGGGCTGTGAGAAAGGTAGTTAAATGTTGTTTCTAACAGAAGAAGGGCTAGCTAGCATGTTTATAGGCTAGTGGGAGTGAGCTAGGGGAGCCTAGCAAGTGATGGTAGAGGCAGGAGATGGAGCGTTGCTAGAGCAACCTCTTCCAGTGGGTGAGAAGTGATAGGGATTAGTGTGTAATTTTAGGGTAACATGGTGTGGAAAGTTCCTCTCCGACTAGTGACTGAGAGCAGGCCAGCATGCACTTGGCAGTGGAAGCCCAGGGAAGCATTCTTCTGATCGGTTTATCTTAGTGAAACAGAAAGTAGGGTTATCCATGGGGGCAGCTGATGGAGACCTGAAGAGAGGGATTTATTCATTTCTGTGTCTTGGGCCTTAAATCTTATTAGAGGCATGAGTGGCACACTGCTGACACCTTGTTGGAACAGGAAAACATTGCTGTTAGTATTGTTATTAATACTTTGGTTATGGGGATGGAACCAAGGGTCTTGACCATGCTGAGCACATGTTCTAGTGTGGAGCTACATTCCCAGGCCAAGGAAATAGTAACACCATGCAGTGAGATTTTCTGCCTCTGTTCCAGGGATGTGAATACCACCATCATGGAGCTCCTGATCATGGTGTATGCCTGTAAGACCTCTTGTGCCAAGAGCATCATTGGTGTGATCCCCTACTTCCCTTACAGCAAACAGTGCAAGATGAGAAAAAGAGGTTCTATCGTCTCTAAACTGCTGGCTTCCATGATGTGCAAAGCTGGTAAGTAGAATGGCAGATTTGCTGGGCATCGGTGACTCACATCTGTAATCCTAGCTACTTAGGCTGAGGTCAGGAGGATTGTGGTTTGAGGCAAACTGGGGCAAATAGTTCACAAGATCCCCAAGGCCAAAATAATCAGAGAAAATGAATTGGAGGTGTGGCTCAAGCAGTAGCAAACCTGCTTTGCAAGTGTGAGTTCAAACACTAGTTCCACCAAAAAAAAAAAAGAATGACAGATCTTTGACAGTTAATTGCAGCCCTGCAAGGTTTATTTTTTACCTTGGAAATTTCAAAGCATTGTTGTAACTAAATTACAAGAGAGTAAACATAGTGACACAACTTTTACAACTAGTTTATATAGTAGTCTATCCTTTCCTGCAAGAGATAGGTGCCAAGACCCCCCCAGTGGATGCCCAAAACCACAGATGGCACTGAATCCTGTACACAAGCACTACAATACTGTGACAGCAGATCTGATAACTTAGATAGATACTGAGTGAGTAACGAATGGGTTGCATAGGAAGCATGGATAATTCTGTCCTGGGTGGTAGAGTGGGGTATCAAGAGACTTGATCACATTACTCAGAATGATACATAGTTTAAAATTTAGGAACTCTTTATTTCTGGAATTTTCCATTTAGTATTTTTGGATCATGGAAATTGCAAAAAGCAAAACCATAGGTAAATAGGAACTACTTTAATGAGAAAATTGCAGAAAATTCTGTTTCCAACTCCCTAAAACACAAAGGTAATGAGAACAACTTTTGTTTTCATTTTTTCCCAAATTCTGTGTTTGAAAGTTATATTGAACTTTGAACTGGTGGCTCACACCTATAATCCTAGCTACTCAGGAGGCAGAGATCAGGAGGATCTCTGCTCAAAGGCAGCCTGGGCAAATAGTTCACAAGACCCTATCTTGAAAAAACCCTTCACAAAAAGGGCTGGTGTAGTGGCTCAAGGTATAGGCCCTGAGTTCAAACCCCAGTACCTCAAAAAAAAAGAAAAAGTTATATTGAAGAGATGATTTAGAATCATAGTAAAGTTGTTTTGAAAGGGGAAAAGTCATTCTGAACCTTACTACTACACTCTTTATACAGGCTTCTTCCTTTCCAGCACAGATGGGCATATTTTGTATGCTGTAGGTATTGTTTTATATTCAGCATTCTCAGATAGTTTACCTTTTTCTAAATACTCTTCATAGTTGCCATTGTATATGTGTGTTTGTATGTGTATGTCACATTTGTGAGTGTCGTGTGTGCTGTGTACAAGTGTGTATGGTTATAGAAGGTACATATCACAGAGCATTTGCACATTGAGGAAGGGATAAAACATCCTCACATCACTGCTTTTTTTTTTTTAATTTTATCGTTTTTACAATTACTTACATGTGTATACATTATTTGGGCCACCTCCCCCACATCACTGTTTTTTAACAGAGACACTTACTATAAAATACATGGTCCAGTATAGCATTGAACAAACAGATTAAAAAAAACCCAGAAACCTTAGGCACGTACCCCCTTGAAAGCACTGTGTCAGTCCTTGGCAAAGGGACAGGCTGGCTTACTGATCCTTGTGGAAGGTTTTACCTGTCTCGTCCATCCTTGCTACTAAATGGACCACCAGGCTCACTTCCCTGCTCTTTTGGGCAAGTGTTGAGTTTTAAATGTTTCCATACACTTTTCTGGTGACCATGTTAAATGTCCTTTAAGAACACGGGTGTGTGTGTGTGTATGTGTGTGTGTGTGAGAGAGAGAGAGAGAAGGTTTCTCATTTTCTCCAGTTTCCATGTTGATGCACTTTGTCTTGGTATCTTCAGATCAGGCTTCGCTGTGTCTATTAAGGAAATATCCAAGAAGTATAATCTGCTCTGACAGAACTTTTAGAGACATTTCTGTGCTATTATCACCTTTGCTATTTCTGTTACTTTAAATTAACATGAAAACCATGCATCTCATCGTGCTAAAAAATTCTGAACAGTAAAGGTGCCAGTTTTTTTGTGGTACAAGAGCACTTTTTTCACAGTAATTTATTATATATAGCATATTATTTTATATTACATTTACTTCCTACAGTGCAACTTAATTTTAACTATGTATTTGTATCTGCATTATTTTCAAAGGTTTGACTCATCTCATTACTATGGATTTACACCAGAAGGAAATTCAGGGCTTCTTCAATATTCCTGTTGATAATTTAAGAGCATCTCCCTTCCTATTACAGTATATTCAAGAAGAGGTAAGCTAACTCATATATTTTATTTTAACATTCATGTAAGCCAGGTGCAGTGGTTTACCCCTGTAGTCCCAGCTACTTAGGAAGTAGAGATCTAGAGGATCATGGTTTTGAGGTCAGCCCAGGCAAAAGTTCTCAAGAGCCCATCTCAGCCAATAAAAGCTGCGTGTGGTGGTAAGCATCTGTCTTCACAGTAACATGGAAAGTATAAACAGGATTGCTGTTGAGGATAGTACAGTCATAAAAGCAAGACCCTGTTAGAAAAATACTTGAAGCAAAATGGACTTGCTGCATGCCTCAAGTGATAGAGTGCCTGCCTAGCAAGTGTAAGACCTCAAATTCAAACCCCAATGCTGCAGGGGGGAAAAAAGAAAGAAATTCTGGTAAAGGAAGGTATAGTTCCATTTCTTTGAGCTGTCCTTAAGGAAACAAAATGTGATATATCTGTCCTTTGTAGATCCAGTTCTGTGTATTTCCATTTTTTTTTTTGTTTTTTGTTTTTTGGGAGGCTAAGATAGGATGGAGGTTTGAGATCAGCCCAGGCAAATAGTTCATGAGACCCCATCTTGAAAATGACCAGAGCAAATGGACTGGAGGGAGGGGTGGCACAATCCAATTTCTTAATCTGCAGTTTACTTCTTTTGCTCAGCTCTTAAAGTCACTTTTTCTTTTGGATCTCAAGTACTTAGAATTGGACTGGTCATTGATAATAACAAATAACTCACTCAGCATTGATCCATGTGTGTTCTGGCCCTTTGGAATATATCCATCGTCTGGCATCATTTGTTGAAAAGATTATTCTTGGGCCATGTATAGTGGTACATGTCTGTAATCCTGGCTATGTGGGAAGTAGAGACAGGCAGATGGTGGTCGATGGCCAGCTCAGGCAAAAATGGGAGGCCCTATCTAAAAAGAAACACACTAAAAGAAAAAAAAAAGGACTGGATTGTAGCTCAAGTGGTAGAGTGTTTGACTTCAAGCTCCAGTTAAGTACCACCAAAAAAACCTACAAAAGGATATTATTTCCCCTATTGGATGGCTTTGGTACCATATGGTCAAAAATCAATAAACCATAAATGTTTGGGTTTGCTTCTG
Organism: Castor canadensis; assembly: GCF_047511655.1. NCBI lineage: Eukaryota > Metazoa > Chordata > Mammalia > Rodentia > Castoridae > Castor > Castor canadensis. The sequence continues at coordinate 51,544,215 of NC_133396.1, read as the reverse complement.
AACTCTGAGTTGGTCATATGTTATTTTTATACCACGACAATATTGAATTTTATTTATTTATTTATTGATTGATTGATTGATTGATTGATTGGTGGGAGTAGGGTTTGAACTCAGGGTTCACACTTGAATTTTTATTTAAATTATAAGTCTTCCAAGTGTTGTTTTTTAAGATCATTTTGGCTTCTTGGAGCTAAAACAGGTCATCGGAGTTTTGATAGGGATTGTATTAAATCTAGTTCACTTTGTATAATATAATATTGGCCACCTTGTTTTTTGTTTTTTGGCTTTTTTTTTTTTTTTTTCCTTTTTTAGCTGTAGTGGGGTTTGAACTCAGGCCTTGACTTTGCGAGATAGGTGGTTCCCATCCTTTTTGCTTTGGTTATTTTGGAGATAGGATCTTGCATTTTTCCCAGGCTGGCCTGGATTATAATACTCCTATTTTAAGCTTCCCACCACTGCTGGGATGAGTGTGCCACCACGCCCAGCTTTTTTCCATTGAGATGAGGTCTAGCAAACTTTTTCTCTGGGTGGGAACTGTAACTGGGATCCTCCCATTCTCAGTCTCCTCTGTAGCTTGGGATGGCAGTCACCTTGGCCAGATGTTGGTTGAGTTGAGGTCTCCTGAACTCCCCGCTCAGACTGGCGTCTCTTCCATCATCCTGCCCTCAGCCCTCCAAGTAGCTAGGGTTACAGATATGAGGCACTGGCTCCAGCCAGCTGGCCATGCTGGTATTAACCCTTCCAGCCACGAATACCAGGTAACTTCCTGTGTACTGAGGCCTTCTTCAATGTTTCCCAGCAGTGTTTTACAGTTTTCAGTGTAAGGCGTTTCACTTCTTAGCCTAGGTTAGGTTTATTCCTAGATAGTTAATTATTTTATAGGATACTGTAAATTTTTTTCATTGGTTACTTTTTGGTGTGTTTGTTGCTGGTGTATAGAAAAATTAAAATCAGCTTTAAGAGCTGAGCTGTTGATCTTGCGCTCTGCAGTTCTGCAGTCCATTTATCAACTGCAGTAGTTTGTTATGTTCTACTTATCAGGTCATGTCCCCTGCAAATGGAGTTAGTTTGACCTCTTCTTTTCCAATGTAGGTTCCTTTCATTTCCTTTTCGTGTGTAATAGTTCTGGGTAGAACTTCAGTGCAAAGTTAAATAGCAGAACTGAAAGCAGTCATCCTTGTCTTGATCCTGATCTTGAGGAAAAGCTTTCAGTCTTTCACCATTAAGTCTGAAGTTGGTGGTGTGGTTCTTACACCCTTTATCACTTGGGAAGAAATGCTCTCCCAGTCCTAGTTTTCTGAGTGGTACTTTGTTTGTTTTTGCAGTTCTGAAGATTAGACACAGGGCCTCAGACACTCTAGGTATAGGACTGGGGTTACATCCCCAGCCCCTGAGTATTTTTGTCATGAAAGGGTATTGGATTTGTCAAATGCTTTTTCTGCATTAATTGAGATGATTATGTGGGGGTTTTTTTCCCCACATGACTTACTATATAGATCAATTTTTTCTTCATGTCAAATTACCCTTGCATTCCTGGGTAAATCAGTCTTGTATAAATTTCATGTAATCACATTAGTTTTTAATTTTAATTTTTTTCCTATAAAAACTTTTTATAGGGGTTATTCTGATTAAAACACAATTTTATCAAGTGATACATAACAAGAGTATAAACATTCATATCTAATGTAAGAGCAAAATCTATTCATCAGCATCCCAGTTTAAATACAGTGAGAGTCAGTAGTGCTTACAAAAAGGGCCCTAAGTATCAAAATAAGGCACAGCCTGTTATTGTCACAGATTTGTGTTAGGCAGTAGTGTTTTTTCCTGGAAGGCACAAGTTGGAAATTTGATTACCCAGAGGTTTAAAAATGTGGTTTTGAAGATATTGTCGAAGACCAGGACAGCTAATTTGAACCAAATTCTCTTAACTGGAATCAATGGCAGGTAATTAGTGACAACATGTTGTCTAGATGACAGCATTCTGGAGCTCAAGAAGTCTCTCCCAGCCTGTGTGTACATCAGTAAAGACCCTGTGCAAGATGTGAACAGGGCTGGCCACACCTCGAGTTGGTAGTGCATATTCAAAACAAAGGCACATTCCTTAGAAACCGAACTCTATGTGAACTAATGAAATTAACCATTTTAGAAAGAACAGTAGGTAAGCTTGATGATGTAGCAGGTGCTAAGTCAAAAGTCGAAGAGGTTTCGGAACAGCAGGATCCCGCCTCTCGGGTTCTTCATGAGGTGACATGCCACATGATGACCATGACAACAATGGTGGTGAAGATCACCAGAACGCTAATCCCTATTACCACATCTTGCAGTTTCTCCACCAATATTTTCTCTTCAGCTTGGCAGCACTTGTTTCAGATTGAGAAACTCCTGCCTGCAGCACATGCGTCTGCATGGTTGTCTAATTCAGAGATCTTCTGGTCTCTTTCTAATGCCTCATCCACATTGACTCTCATTATGTCCACCATCTCATCTACTTGATGCTGTGTTTGCTGAAGTCTTCGATTGCTGCCACTGGCAGCACTTAAACCTGCATTTGCACCTCCAGACATTTTGGTGGTTGCGGGGGTAGCTGGCAAGGGTCAGCAGAACTGCACAATGGGCTGCACAGGCCAGGGAGGTGGGCGGCACGGCATGGCGGTGACATCATCAGAACTTATTTTTATTTTCTGTTGTTTTTGAGATTGAGTCCCTCTATGTAGGTTCAGGCTGATCTCAAACTCTAATGTAGCCCAGACTGCCTGGAGCTCTCCATCCTCTGGCCTCATCCTCCTAAAGACTGAGAATGCAGGCTTGCACCACCACACCGAGCCAATATTTGTTTTTCTTTTTTGTTGGTACTGGAGTTTGAACTCAGGGCCATGTCATGCTTGTTAGGCAGATGGTCTGTCACTTGAGCCTCTCTGCCAGCTCTTATTTATTTATTTATTTATTTTTGGGGGGGGTGGCTTCACACTTGCAAAACAGGCTCTCTACAGCTTGAACCACACCTCATGTCCCAACATTTGTTATTCCTTTTTTTTTAAGTTTTTTTGAGACATGGTCTTGCTTCATAGCTCAGGCTGGCCTCCAACTTAATCTTCCTGCTTCCTGCCTCATCTTGTGTGCTAGGATTACAAGTGTGTGCTTCCATACCCAGCTTTTTTCTTTTTTTATTCTTAATTTAAATTTTTGCATTTTATATATAGCATTCTGAGAAAATCCTTGGCTTGATCCTCCCAGGTTTGTTGTTAAGCTGTGTTGTTGTGTCATTTCTGTTGTTAAGCCAGCCAGCTGGCTACTGAGCTTTTATTTAGACCACAATAACATCCTCTTCCAAGATTTCTTTTGGCTCTTTTTCATGCTACCTTTTTTTCTTCCTGTCTCCCTCCCTCCCTTCTTTCCTTCCTCCCTCCCAGGGCTTCACACTTGCAAAGCAGGCACTCTACCACTTGAGCCAAACCTCCAGTTTGTTTTGTTCTTGTTATTTAGGAGATAGAATCTTGTGACCTGTTTACCTAGGCTGGCCTCAAGCTGTAGTCCTCCTGATCTCAGCCTCCCAAGTAGCTAGGATTACAGGATTGAGCCACCAGCACCTGGCAAAAACTGAACTTTTTTTTTTTTTTTTAATGGTACTAGGGATAGAACCCAAGGCTTCATGTATGCTAAGCAAGTGCTCTACCACTGAGCTATGTCCTCAGCTCCTGCCTATTCTTTCTTTATGTATATGAACTCCTGTTTTATCCTCTGAAGAGACAATAAGGCCTGGCTCTATTAGAGTCATTTTGTGTTATTAACGGTTTTAATAGTGGGTATATCTCTTCTTGGTAGGGTTTAGTGCTATTTGATGATGTTCAGTGAGGCAAGGGATGTACATGAGACAATTCAGAAAGGCTTCGACCAAAAATAATAGAAGTACTGAAATGAAATTGTACTTTGCTGCCGTCCTCGCAGAGTACTGGATGAATTAGGCTTTCCTGTACACACACTGATCTGAAGTGATCAGATGGTCAGTATATGGATACCCTTGTACCGCATCCTTCTTCAGAGTAATTAGTTTTTTTCTTCACCTACTGAGTATTTAGTGCTTTTTACGTGCTGGACATTGTAGCTCTAGGTGTTATTAACCACTTACATTAAGATTCATTGGTGTGTCTGGTGTGATGGTGCAGGACTGTAATCTCAGCACTAGGAAGGTTGAGGAAGAAGGATTGAGAGTTCCAGGCGAACCTGGGCTGCATATTGAGGTCCTGTCTCAAATACAAAACAAGATCAGATTCAGTGCCTCACACTCATAATCCTCACTACTTGCAAAGAGAATCGAGAGAATCACTGTTTGAGCCCAGCACTGGCAAAAAGTTTGCCAGAGCCCATCTCAACCAATAAAAAACTGGGTGTGGTGGTGTACACCTGTCATCCCAGCTACCTGGGAAGCATAAATAGGGGGCTCCCATAATCCAGCTGGTACAGGCATAAAATGAGATCCTATTAAAAAAATAACTAAAGCAAAAAGGTCTGGCAGCATGGCTCGGGTGGTATAGCGTCTGCCTAATAAGTGTGGTATCACCAAAAAAACAACAAAAAATAAAGGTTGGCTGGTGTGATTGTGAGACAAAGCAATGAGAATGTACTTAAGTGAGATAACATAATTTAATGGTTATTATTAATTTAACATTTCAAGAACATAATTTGAAAATATTGCCAAGATGTCTCTCTGCTGAGCTTAAAAATAGTTCTCTTTTCTACACTCTCAGAACTTGACAGTGGTTATATCTTTGACTCTAATCATCACTAGCACTGATTAAATTTTTAACAGTAACAAAGACTCCAAAATAACTGATATTTTAGTTGGGATTTTTTGTTGTCTGGTTTTTTGTTTGTTTGTTTGTTTGTTTTTAAGGGCTCTTAAAGTCTTTTTAAAATAGCACTGGGCTGGGTACCCTCTCTTGGGACCCCTCTCAGCTCTGGGAGCTCTACTCTTTGCTACTTTTCTATCTCAAAAAAATTCTCCTACTTTGCTCACAATAGATAGATGGACAGATGGATGGATGGATGGATGGATGGATGGATCAAGCACTGGACTGATTTGGTTGCCCTTTTACAATTGGCTTTCTCAGTATGTTGTAACTATGTACAATATGTTAAATAGTCACTTGTTTGGACCACAGTGATTGTGATTTGACAATTAACTTGGATCAGACTGGATGGATAGTGTCCTTCTACTGTGAAGTTGCATTTTAATTGGGACTCATGAGAGGACAGTAGGCTTTTAGACTTTATATTTTTATTTATTTTTTGAGACAGGGTCTCACTTTCTAAACCAGGCTGACTTTGAACTTTTGATCCTCCTGCCTCATCCTCCTGAATAGCTGAGATCACAGGTATGCACCACTTTGCTCAGCTTCTGTTGTTATTTCGAAAATATATTTGTATTGCATTATCAGTTTTTGCTGGCACAGAGATGTGAGCTAATCACTGATTGTCCATACTTTTTTCTTAAGTCTGTGTGTCTCACAGTTTAATAGTACTTTTCCTAAGTAGGCAAAAATACTCTTTTAGAAAACATTTTCATTTTCATTTTCCAAAGGAGAGTTTTACTTTGAACTTTTTCTTTTTTTACAAGTAAGTAACTTCCAAGTAAGCAGATGACAGTTTTGAGTATTTTGGAATGCTCCTTTTTATTAATTGTCAGAATATCCTCTTAGAGACATTGTGATAATCCCCAACCTCTTGTATGTCACAGATCCCAGACTATAGGAATGCAGTCATCGTGGCCAAGTCTCCAGCCTCAGCCAAGAGGTAGGTGGGCCTTACAGCCTCTGCTTGGATCTACTTCTAAGGGTGATATATCTGCTGAGTCCCAGGTGTTCCCCCTGGTCTCACTTACTTTTCTTCCATGGATTGATTTTAAGATTGTCCTGCCAGTTCCACTTCTGAAGTAAGTATTTTAGTTTCCTCTTTTATTTTCAATCCCAGTCTGTGACTGCCAGTCATATTTCTTGACCAAAGGTAGCCAGAAGTGGGGAGTACTGATCTAGCATGTCCCTCCTTTCCAGATGGACAACCACTTGGTCTTCAAATCAGTGGTTAAAATACTGGTGAATATACTTCATGATTGTTTACTGCCTTTTATTCAGAGAACTCAGTAATTTATTAACAGAGTTGTATCCACCTGAGAAGCCACTTGTTTGTATGTGTTAAAAGGTGACATTTAACAAAACTTAAGCATGCTGAGAGTCTGTAGAGAAAGTTAGATTTAGCCTGGAGTAACTGGTAAATCGATAATACTATACTTAAAATTGGATTTTGAGAGGATTTCACACAGCATTGTTTTCTGAAAAAGCCACCATCAGAGAGAGTAAGAACAAAATCACATGTAGGAGAGAGGCTTTTTTTCCTTAAAAAGCCCTTTAAAATTATTTTCTAGTTGAATATTTGGGATTACTGGATCACTTTTGAGTCCTGAGACATGTAAAGTTCCTCCAGCCTGGGCCCATGGGCTCTCAATGTCAAAGGATGATGGGGAGTTTGCACATAGTAAGCCATAGTTTTAGAAGTTTTACAGATAAGTTGTTTGGCATTTTAAGTTAAGCATGACACTTGGTGCATGCTCTTGTAATAAAATAAATTGACTTTTACCATGTTCTTATGGCACACCAGGCCTGTGCCCCACCCCCCTGTGTGCTTTCAAGAAGCACACGGGGCCCCTCGTCTCCATTTGTCTACATTACAGGAAACCTTGACTCATTGTGGAACATAAATATTTCAGTCAGCTTTTCTGAACATTAGTTCAAAGGCTTAATTCATTTTAATTTAATATGTGCTTTTTTTTTTTTTCTTTCCTTCTTTTGATGATACTGGAGTTTGAACTCAGGGTCTCATGTTTGCTAGGCAGGCACTCTACCATTGGAACTACTCCACCAGCCCTGATTTACATGCTTTTAAAAAATTAAGGTGAAATCATATAGCATGCAATTGTCTTTTGGTGTTTATAGGGCCTTAGTTTCAGGACACCCTTTCGATACCAAAATCCACAGATGCTCAAGTCTGTATTAAGTGGCATAGTATTTTCATTTGACCTATGCACATCCTCCTATATTCTATAAATTATCTCTAGATACTTACAATATCTAGTAAAATGTAAATGCTGTGTAGTTGCTTTACTGAAAAAATGACAAGAAATAAAGTTCATACATATTCAGTACAAATCAAGTTTTTTTCCTTATGTTTCCAATCCTTGGTAAATTGAATCCATAGGTGTAGAACTTGCAGAGATGGAGGGTGATTGTAATCATTTTCAAGTTTGCAATTCTCTCGTATTTAGGGCATGTAGAGGGTTGTGCAGCTGCCACCTGCCCCTCAGAAACACCCTGTGCCCATTAAGTAGTCACTCCCAATTCCTTCTCCCCTTCTCTTGGCAACCACTTACGTAAGTTCTGTCTTTGTGGATTTGCCTGTTCTGGACATTTCTTATAAATGGAGCTACACAGTATGTGGCCTCCTGTGTCTGGCTTATTTCACTCAGCATTATGACCAAAACATTCATCCATACAGTAGCATGTGTCAGTGCTACATTCCTGATTTCATGATATTCATGAATCCTGGAGACCTGTGCAGGTGGATTCCTACTGGTCTCTTCTAACTGCGCCTCTGGTGGCTGCTGCAGCCAGTGGTTACCACCAGTACTAAGTTTTTAATTTGGCTATTACTTTTTTGTTTTGATTTGACGATGGTAGAGATTGGACCCAGGCCCTCAAATGTGCTACCGTTGAACTACACCCCAAGCCCCTGGTTATTGTTTTTGGTGGGGTTTTTTTGTGTGTGGCAGGGGGAGGAGAGTACTGGGGTTTGAACTAAGGAGAGCCTCAGGCTTGCTTGCCAGGTAATTGCTCTACCACTTGAGTCATGCCCCCAGCCCTTTTGCTTTTAGTTTTTTTGTTTTCCATGTAGGGTCTCATGCTTTTGCCTAAGCTGGCCTCCAGCCATGATCCTCTTGTCTCCATCTCTGTCTTTTTGAATCCTAAATCTACTATTTGGTTCTTTGTTCTGTTTTGTTTCTTTGCTAAGACCTATTTCTGTGTACAGGCTTTCTGTTTCTTCAAGCACATTCATAATTGCTCCTTACTGCATTTTTCTGATAACTGCTCAGATTTCTCATATAATCCTAATGTGTCTGTCGTCTTGGCATTAGCATCTGTAATTGGTTTTTTTCATTCATTTTGAGATTTTTCTGGCTTCTGATATGGTGAGTGACTTTCAGTGGGAGTCTGTACATTTGGATATTGCTTATGAGTGTCTGGATCTTACTTAACCATGTTTTTGGCTGAAATGTTTTTACTCCCCCTTGGTGGTACAGGAATTTGAATTTAGGACATTGCACTTCCTATGCGCCTCCTCCCCCGCAGCCTTTTTGTTTTAGTTATTTTTCAGGTAGGGTCTCGTGTTTTTGCCCAGGTCTGACTTCAGACCATAATCCTCCTACCTATGCTTCCCGGGTAGCTGGAATGACAGGTGTGAACCATCATACCCAGCATGTTAAATAAGATGGGGTTTCATTAACATTTTCCTGGGCTGGCCTTAAACTGTGATCCTCCCAGTCTTCATCTCCCAAGCAGCTGGGATCATGGGTGTAAGCCATTCAGTGACTTCTTATGACTCAGGCAGAGAAAGTGGTGAAGAAAGAAGGTTAGGTTTCCCATCCCACCTGTGGCAACAAGCCAAGGTGAGAGGGGCAGCTAGACACCTGTGAGAGGAAGTGGAAGCACCTGCTCCCCATAGGCCCTCCACTAACACTAGAGGGCATGTCTTCACTACTGCTGGATGGTGATAGCAGTCCTGATTCATTGGGCCTCTTCTAGACTAGCCTGGACTACATAGTGAGAACCTATCTCAAAACAAACAAAAAAAGAAATATAAATTAGATACAATTTATATTTAGAAATACAAATTCAACCACACCAATAGGTTTTTTGTTTTTTTTTTTTGTGGACCCTCTACCACTTGAGTTATACCTCCAGCCCTTTGTACTTTTTCAGATAGGGTCTTGTGCTTCTGTCCAGAGGCAGCCTTGGACTGCATTCATCCTGCCTATGCCTCCTGTGTACCTGAGATTACATGTGTGTGCCACTACACCTGTTCTTTGAGATAAGGTCTTGCTAACTTTTTTCTCTGACTAGCCTTGAGCTCTGTTCTCCTTTTTCTACCTCCCAATGTAGTGGGGATTACAGGTATGTATGAGCCACTGCACCCAATTTGATCTTACGTTTTTAGTGTCAACAGCAGAGTTAAACTATTGTGCTATAGTAATAATGTCACACTCTGCTGAAATAGGCAAAATACAGTTTTTTACTAGTCTATAGCAAAGCTTTCCTTAATTGTAGAGCGCATATAGAAAACCTGACAGAGGCATGAATTCCATCCCTCTAGGGAACAGTATTCATGTGTTCAAGGGCCCAATATGTCTTTCAAATGTATTGGTTGTGTCCAGTATAGATAGTGCTGATGGGATTCGGTACTGTCCTTATTGCTTCTTGTTTGTTTTTAGCTCCCAAGGGGGAACTTGTTTGGAATTTTTGGTGTAAGAAAACCAAGATTGGGAGAACTTGTTGGGTACCTCAAGCACTTGACATTTACTGTACATTAGGTGCTGAGGATGGAAAACAGTGGGGACCCAGTGTCCCACTCAGGAATGTGGCCCATGGGGGAGATGGACCTAATGAATTAATGAAGCAAGGTGAGGAGGAAGGAATAGGTTTAAAGTAAAACGACAGAATAGTGATATGCCTTGGTAAAACTAGTACTTTAAAAAAAAGGTGGAGTGGTTATATGACTATCAGACAAACCAGAACAAACAGAATTGCCAGGGATAAAAAAAGTGCTTTCATAATTATAAAAGGGTCAGTTCTTCAATAAGGTTTGATAATACTAAACAGTGTAAACTGAATAACAATTTCAAAATGTATGAAGCAAACCCTTGTAAGGAGGGTTTTGTCATAAGGAGAAATTGATAATAGTAGGCATTGATCCATTATTCCATTGTTAGTAATGTGTAGAACAAGTAGACAAAAACTCAGTTAACACTGCAGAGGGCTTGAACTGTACTGTCCACCACCCAGGGCTAATCAACAGGTTAGAACACTCCATCCAAGGACAGCAAAATATCCCGTGTATATGTGCATATGCAAATGTATACACATTCATTTATTAAGATATTCTAGGCAATAAAACAAGTCTCAAATTTAAAATGACTTAAGTCATGCAGAAGGTATTCTCTGACCACATTGGAATTAAGACTAATTCCAATAACAAGTATAAATCCTGAATATACAGTAACTAAATAACACAATTGTAGATAACCCATGGGTCAAAGAAGAAATGAGAAGGGAAGTTAGAAAGCACTTAGAAGAGAATGAAAATGAAAATTTGTGATGTACCACTAAAACAGATTGCCAGGGAGAGATATAAAGAGCTGTAAGCACCTTTATTAGAAAAGAAGACAGATCTCAAATCAGTGATCTCAGCTTCCACCATACGTAAGGTACCAGAAAGAGGACAGCAAATCAAAACCAAAGTAAGCATAGGAAACAGAAATCAGTAAAATAGAAAGTAGACAGACAAACAAACAAACAAAAAACAGAAAAGCAGGGAACAATGAGAACTTTGGGGAAATCAATAACGTTGATAAGCCTTTATCCAGACTGGACAGGAAAAAAAGACACAAATTATAAACATGAGGGATGAGAGATGTGGCATCCCCGCAAATTCTGTGAACCCATCTTCTAATGGTAATTTCTGTCAAACATTTAAGGAGGAGGTAATGCTAATTCTACATTAACTCTTCCAGACAGTTAAAAAATACTTTCCAACTCACTCCACGAAGCCATCATTACCCTGATAGTCGGACCAGACACAGACATACAAGAAAAGAAAACTACAGACCTATATCCATAATGAACATAGGTGTAAAATTTCGGAGCAACATTTTAGCAAACTGAATCCAACAATATGTAAAAGGTTAGTATATCATGACCATTTGGAGTTTGTCCCTGGAGTGCAAAGTTGGTTTAACATATTTTTTTTTTTAAATGTAAGTCACCATGTTAATGAGCTAAAAAAACAAAACAACAACAACAACAAAAAAAAAAACTTATGATTCCCAGTAGACTTTTGACACAATCCAACTTCTATTCCTGATGAAAACTTTAAGCAAACCAAGAACCAAATGTTGCATTTGGATAGTATTCAATCTGCCACTTTCTTCTTTTACAAAGTTGTTTTGCTGTTCTACATTCTTCGTATTTCCATATGAATGTTTTAATCTGCTTTTTCATTTCTACAAAGATGTCTGCTGAAACTTTGGGATGGTGTTGATGATATATGCCAATTTAGGGAGATATTACATCTTATAGTGTGAGCACAGTATCTCCATCAGTTGAGGTCATTAATTTCTCTCAGCAGCGTTTTCTAGTTTTCAGTGTAAAGTGTAAAGATCTTTTCATAGATTTATTCCTATGTGTGTCATTTACTTTCCTGTTTGTATGTTCTTTTTCACTTTATTTCCAGTTGTTTGTATGTTGGTCTTGAATCCTGCAACCTTGCTAAACTGATGTTTTTGGATTCCATCAAACCATATATGCAAATTAGATCTGTTTTACATACTCCTTTCTATAATTGCATTCCTTTTTTGTTTGTTTGTTTTTGTTTAATCAGTACTGTCTAGAACCTGGAGAACAGTCTGGCTATATTTTAAAGAGGTGAATAGATCCCTACTATATGATCCAGCCATTCCACTCTTAGGTATTTACCCAGGACAAAAGAAAGCATATGCCATGCAGAGATCTGTCTGTACATGAATGTCCATAGCAGCTTTATATGCTTAAAACAAAAAAACAAAAAAAAACCTCAACAGTCTGACAAGACAATGGTTAAACTGTGTTATAGTCATACAATGGAATATTACTCAGCAATGAAAAGACTGAACTCTTGGTATAACATGGGTGAATGTCCAAAACGTCTTGAGTGAAGGAAGTCAGACAAAAAAAAAATACATATTATGGTTCCACTTCCATGAATTTCTAAAAATGGTTAAAAATGGTGATAGAAGGCAGATCAATGGTTGCCTAGGCCTGATAGGAGAAATACAGAGGGCACAAGAATACTCTGTGTAACACTTCAACAAATACTTAATGCACTTTGTCTTGTGTGGTTGGTTCACACAGGTGGGCAGTTAGAGTGAGCAATTACAGGAGATGAAACAGGCTGAGAGGAGGCTCCTGCCGTGCTCAGGCTCTCAGCTGGCTAATTGCAGACCAGACCAGGCTGCTGGTCATCATTGGTGCCCATGGCCAGAGGGCAGCATCTGTCATATGTGCTTGCCATGCTTGGCCTTGGGTTCTAAGATTCTCTTTTCATTATTCCTTCAAAAACAACATTTTATTTGTGTCCTCTTAATGTTGTCTCCCTATACATGAGCAGACCCCAGGTGCTGCTTGAGTATTGATTTGTGTTTCATGCTTCCTCTTTAGGGCACAGTCTTTCGCAGAGCGCCTGCGCCTAGGAATCGCTGTGATTCACGGAGAAGCACAGGATGCCGAGTCAGACTTGGTGGATGGTCGGCACTCCCCACCCATGGTCAGGAATGTAGCTGCCATCCACCCCAGCCTGGAGATCCCCAGTAAGTGTGCCGCTGTCCTCTGATTGTAAGACTGACTAAATTGTGGTTTTTTTTTTTTTTTTTAAAAAAACATGAGCTCTCTCTTTTTGGTTTGTTTTTTGAATTGGCAAAAACTAGTCTAATACCTTTTCTTCCCCATTCTAACAAATGCACTCCTGCTGACCTATGAGTGGTAGAGCTCTTTAGAAGCAGTCTGGTCTGTCATTGTAAGACCTAGGAAGATGTTCAAACTGTTTAGACTCAGATGTAGCACTTCAGGGAAGTTCATTTACTTGTTCAGCTGTCTATCCCAGGGTGTACTTTAGCATAAGCAAAAAGCTATTTTATACACAAAGTCCTTCACCATTATGTTATATTCAAAATACTGAACAGGTTTAAATGGTTTAGCAGAGAGGAAGGCCTGATTAAATTATGTTGTGTAAGTACAGCTAATTATGCAGTCCTGTGAAATAATCAGGACTGTCTGGAAACAGGAGAAAAATCTGTGGAATGTCAATAAAGGTAGAATACAAGACTGTATTCCTGTCTGTCTTTCCTCAGGCCACTGTGTGACAAAATACCTTCGACTGAGTAATTTAGAAACAACAGAAATTTATTGCTCATAGTTCAGGAGGCTGGGAGTTCAAGGTTACAGTGCCAACAGCAGCAGTGTGAGCCTATTCCTCACATGATAGAGGCTCCCTCAAGCCTTTTGTCAAGGCACTTAATTACCTCCTAAAGGCCTCATTTCTCAATACCACCACAATGAGTTTCAGCATGAATTAGGAGGGATACAAACATTCAGATCATAGGGTTTCACCTTTGGCTCCAAAATTCCTGTTAATTTCACATGCAGAACATATTTCTTCCATCCCATAGCCCCAGAAGGCTTTTACTTAGTTCTAGCATCAACTCAAAAGTTCATAGTCTCATCTAAATCACATATGGTTGGGGCCCAAGGTAGAAGTCATTTTAAAGCAGATTTCTCTCTTGCTTTAATTTCTCTCCCTCTGCTCTGTGAAATCAAATAAGCTATGTACTTTCCAAAATGTAAAGATTGGACAGGCACAGGCCAGACATTCCCCTTCTAAAGTGGAGAAATAGGCAAAAAGAAAGGAGCTATAGGAACTAACATAGTCAAAACCCAGTGGGGAAGACAGCATTAAATCTCTCAGGCTGGAGTTGCAAACAGGTGGCTCTACCAATCAGGAGTCTCGGGTATCCCTGTCCCCATGGCTCTGCAGGGTATTGCCTATAGGGGGCTTTCCTGTGTTCTCTGCCAGGGCCTGAAGGCTCTCAGAGTTTTCCTGTGACGCCTAGGATGTGATAACCCTGTCCCAACAACTCATTTGCTCTGTGTTTCATTGAGATGGTACTGCACAGAGATGCTGCTGTGCCTTCCAGAAGCGTGGCTTGAGCCTCAGCTGGGGCATCCAAGGAGCACTGCACCAGAATGTAGGAAGCAGAGCCTTGAAGTTGTTCTGCTCCCAGGGCCCTGGTGTTCCATTGCAAGAGTACATCACTCCTTATCCATCATCAGTTGACAGTAACTTAGATTTTACTACCTTTTGGGTATAATGCTGCTGTGTGCACCCGTGTACAAGTTTCTGTGTGGACATGTGATTTCATTTCTCTTGGTATATACCCAGGAGCGGGATTGCTTGGTCACATGGTAGTTCTGTGTTTAACTTTGAGAAAGGATTCCAGATTCTCTAGTACTTCTGACTGTTTTTAAAAGTCTAGCAATCCCATGGGTATTAAACATTGTGCAAATCAAAATTTGCATTTCCCTAATGAGTAAAATGTTGAGTATCTTTTCATATGCTTATTGGCTATTTGTATATGCTTCTTTGGAAAAATATCTATTCATAGACTTTTAACAATTGGGTTATTTTTATTGAGTTATAAGTGATTTTTTTCCGCTATATTTTGAATACTAGATACCAGATACGTGATTTGTACATACTTTTTCTTATTCTATGGGTTGTCTTTTCATTTTCTTCACAAAAAGTTTTAATTTTGATGGAGTCCAGTTCTTTTTTTTTTCTCTTTTGTTGCTTTTCTTTTGGTGTAATGTTGAAGGAATTTGTTTTCTTTCCTTCCTCTCATGTTTTGTCATTTTCAGGAGTTTTTCATCTTTTTTGGTTCAGATGTTTGTGTAAGTGGAATTGCTCTCTTAATTTGCATTTGTATTGTTTGTTTCTAGTGTGTAGAAATAAAACTGATTTTGTCTATTCATCAGTTTCTGTGCAATTTTACTGAATTCATGTGTTAGCTTTGGGAGTTTTTTGGAATTTTCTATATGTAGGATCACATCGTCTGCCAGAAGAATTTTACTTCTTCCTTTCCAATCTAGATGTTTTTTATTATTCTTTTTCTGCCTAATTGCTTGGTTTACATACGCATTGCCACACAAGGTGCAAGCAGGCATCCTTGTCTCATTTGGTTTCAGTCTCT
Source organism: Castor canadensis (assembly GCF_047511655.1). Classification (NCBI taxonomy): domain Eukaryota; kingdom Metazoa; phylum Chordata; class Mammalia; order Rodentia; family Castoridae; genus Castor; species Castor canadensis. Next base: position 51,529,115 of record NC_133396.1, on the reverse strand, counting down.
CACCATTGAGCATCACGTTAGCTGTGGGTTTTCATAACTGCCCTTTATTGGTTGAGGAGGTCCTTTCGCTTCCTAGCTTTTTGGGAGTTTTTCATCAAGAGACATTAACTTTGTAAAGTCTTTGTTTTTACTTTAGCATAGACACTCAAATGTGTGTGTTTTATTCTGACCAGTGCTGATTCCTAAAGAAAAGCCCCCAATCACAGTGGTTGGTGATGTTGGAGGAAGGATCGCCATCATTGTGGTATGTAGGCCTCTTTTATTCTGTTGACTTATTTGTAAATTGTGTGCATAGAAAGGCCTAGGGACAGTGTATGACCAGGTAAGTCTCCTGAAAGTTGGTCCCTTGTGCTAAATGTTTGCTTTGACCCACGTATTGAAAAATGCTAGTAGTTTGTTCAAATTTGATAATTAGTAGGTTATTATGCAGCTGTTTGTTAATCATATTGTGGGCAATTGTTTTATGATAAAAGTAGTGTACAGAGTTGATTATAACCATTTCAAAACACATACTGAAGACTAGGGATGTAGCTCAGTGAAGCCCTGAGTTCAATCCCCAGCACCAGAACAAAACAAAAGACACGAATCATTTCACACTTCATAAAACCAGTGCACACACACAGTACACACACTATCTCTTTAATTAAGACGAATGGATGAGCACCTGGGAAGTTCACTACTCTCTGGAGAGAGAGTGGGTGGCCAGGTGCTCCAGAGGCCTTCCCAGGTTTTCCCTGGTCTCTTCCTTCTCCCTCTCCAACAGAAGTTGTTGCCAGCCTGAGAGTTGTAGGTTCACACCCTTACTTATCTTTACAGTCTACAGTGAGTGCTGTGTGACTTCAGTGTTTATAGAAATGATGTATCTGTGTAGTTTGTTCCCTTTCTTCAACATTGTTACTAAGATTTACCTGGGTGGTGACTTGTGATTGCCCTTTATTCTTTCTCACTGTTAGATGGTGTTCCATGTTGTAACTGTTACACAGCTATTCTCCAGACATACAGTTTTTCCTAATTCCAACTAATGCCACTTTGAACATCCTCCTTCGTGTCTGTTTTCTGGTGCATCCCTGTGAGAATTTCTAGGTGCTTGGGGTGGAGTTGTTGGGTCTGAAGATCCACACGTTTGCAACTTAACTAGGTCCTGCCAAGTGTTTCCAAAGTGGTCCCAACAGTTTCCCAACCACAGTTTCCCTAGTGGTGCCCCTGCTTTCCCCAGTGCTTGATTGATTTTTATTGGCACCTTTTTCAAGAAACTGGCTGTAAAAACAAGGTGTTATAGGTACAGTAGCAATTTCTTCTCCTTTCTATTCCAATTGTGTGTGTGTGTGTGTGTGTGTGTGTGTGTGTGTGTGTGTGTGTGTTAAAAACAAACTAACAAACCTTTTTATTTTGAAATAGTTACCGATTCACAGGAAGTAGTAGAAAAATGTACAGGGTGGTCCTGCATGTGCTTAACTGATGCAGTAATACAACCAAGAGTTAACAGTGTTCTTTTATTACTTTTTGATTCTCATTTTGTGTGTGTGTGGTACTGCAGAGTGAACATCATTTCTTTGGATAGTAGCAGTTACATGTACTGTGTGTGTGTGTGTATAGCCATCGCTGTGGTCAAGGTGCAGAACTAGCCTGTTTGCTCCCCACCCAGTCACTAACTCCTGGCAGCCACTTATCTTCCTCAATCTCTATAATTCTTATTTCAAGAATGTCATAGGGCTGGAGGGCTTTCCTCAAGTGGTAGAATGCTTGCCTAGCATATGAAAGGCTCTGAGTTCAATCCCCAGTACCTCCAGAAAAATACAGAATGTTATGTACATAGAACATATAGTTTTTAACCTTTTGAGGTTAATTTTTTATTTAGCATAATTCCAGCACCTGTTAACTGTTGTTCAGAAGGCATCTGAGTTGTTTCCAGTTTTCACCTATTATAAGTGAAACTGCTGTGCACTTCTATGTATGGACTTTGTGAACAGTTTTAATTTCTCTGGGTAGTGCCCACGGGCACTTGTTGATTTGCATGGTGGTTGCATAAGAAACTGAAAGCCAGCATGGTAGTTAATGCCTGTAGTCCCAGCTACTCAGGAAGTAGAGGATTGCAAATTCAAGGCCAGCCCAGACAAAGTGAGAAAAATCTTACCTCAAAAAAACAAAAACAATAGGGCTGGGGTTGGGGTAGCTCAAGTGACAAAGTGTTTGAGGCCCTAGGTTCAGTCCCAGTACCACAAAAACAAAACAAAAAAACCCTGCCAAACTGCTAAGTTTGATCACCAACACTGCCCACTCCCCAGAAGAAACTGTCAGACTTTTCCAGAGTGGCTATACCACTTTACCAGTAGCACATTTTAAGTAATATGTGTGTATATATATGTTTTTTTTGGTTGTTGTTGTTTGAAGTTTTTTTCTTATTGTTTTTTGTTTTCACAGTACTGGAGGTTGAACTCAGGGCCTCCCATTTGTACTACTCTACCAGCCCTTTTTTGTGTTGCTTATTTTTGAGCTAGGGTCTTGTTTTATGTCCCAGCTCGCCTGGACTGTGATCCTCCTATTTGTGTTTCCCCACATGACATGACAGACACGTGCCACCACCATTGTTCAGATAGGGTCTTTTTTGCCCAGGCTGGCCTCAAACCTCGATCCTCCTGATTTCCACCTCTCATATAGCTAGTATTACAGACTTGAGCCACCATGCCTGTCTCTGTGTGTGTGTGTGTGTGTTAATCATAGTATTAATACTATAAAAGATCAATGTTAGGCAAATTCAATTCTAGACAGTGCTTTATACCAGAATGGGTTTAAAAGAACTCTGTGAGTCTGGTAATCTTGGAAGTATCAGGTAAGGTATCTTATTATTAAAAATAATAATTAGCTGTTGTCCCACCTACTGAGGAGGCTGGGGCAGGAGGATCACTTGAGCCTAGGAGTTCAAGACCACCCTGGGCAATATAGCAAGACCCTGTCTCAAAAAAAAGAAAAAAATGAGTAATTTTTTCCCATTGTAAGGACATATGTCAGAAGCATATTTCCCATATGCTCAGTGGAGAAAATATGGAAAATAAGGAAAAGTTGCAAGAAAAAGCTAGCAGAAAGCCAATTCCATTACCCAGCCAAAGCCTCTAGAACCCTCAGACGAGCCTGGAGCATGTGCCTTGGAGGGCTCAGTTCTGGCCCACCAGGCATGCTCAGAGGGTGGAATGGCTTTCCCCAGGAAGCCTCCGGCCTGGCGGGAGCCTGTCCTGCAAGTGGAAGGGCAGGAGGTGACTCATAGGAGAGGCCTCGACAGACGCTGGGGCCAGTGACAGGAACATGCCACCATGCTGTCTGCATGTATCAAGATGCATTTAGGCAGACCCTTCTTTTCCTGGTTGTTTAGTCTGTCTTTACAAGTGTTCATGTGCCTTTTGCTCCTTGTGATTTGACAGGATGACATCATCGATGACGTTGACAGCTTTCTTGCTGCAGCAGAGACCCTGAAGGAAAGGGGCGCGTATAAGATCTTTGTGATGGCAACTCATGGCTTGTTATCTTCTGATGCTCCCCGGCTAATTGAGGAGTCTGCCATTGATGAGGTAGTGGGCCTGGTGGTGTGTGGGTGGTGTTGCCCAGGCATTGCTTGTCCAAGTCCCTCATTTCAGAGAACAGGTATAAGAATGAACTTGTTTGTGGTTAAGAATAGAATCAAAATGTGGTTGTATTTGCATTTCATTGCATATAAGCTTCTAGCTCTGCCACTTTTGAAAAATAGCTTTATTGAGATATAATTCTCATACCATATAATTCATCCACTTAAAGTATACAAGTCAGTGGTTATTAGAATATTCAAAATTGTGTAATGATTACAGTTGATTAAAGAACATCTGTCCATAAAGAAACCCTCTACCCATCAGCAGTCACTTCACATTTCCTCTCAACCACCCTGGGAACCGCTCATCTACTTTCTGTCCCTATAGATTTGCCTAACCTGCACGCTTCATATAAAGGAGATCATACAACAAGTGGTCTTCTGTGACTGACTTATTTCAGGTTTCATCCATGTTGTAGTATGGACCAATACTTTGTTTCCTTTTATGACTGAATTATATTCTGTTGTACAGCTGTGCAACATTTTGTCTGTCTCTTCATAAGTTGTTGGAAACTTGAGTTTCCAAGTTTTGACTGCCATGAACAGTCATGTGTAAGTTTTTGTGTGGATGTGCTTTTTCAGTACCCTGGGGTGAGAGTAAGATTGCTGGCTTTTATGGTAAATCTGTAAACTTTGAGAGATTGCCAGACTCTTTTTCCAGAGTAGCTGCAGAGTTTCACAGCCCCACCAGCAGTGAGCAGGGATTCCAGTTTCTCCTCATCCTCCCCAACATTGGCTATCCCTGTCTTTTTTGGATATAATTGTCCTAATGGGTGTGAGGTAGAAACACAGGTAACTTCTCAATGATGGGGACCTTGTTGAAGGTAAGTTAGACTAGCCCTGTCATGCCAAATAGAACCACATCACATTTTCAGAGCAAGGTATGGCTTTCTTGCTTGCTTGCTTTCCTTTCTTCTTTCACTGGGGATGGAACCCAGGGCCTCACACATGCTGGGCAAGTCCTCTGTCATGAGCCACACCCCCAGCTCTGAACCTGCTTGGCGTCTGATGCTCTTGGTTGTTTCTCATGATTCACAGGTGGTGGTGACCAATACAATCCCACATGAAATCCAGAAGCTTCAGTGCCCCAAGATCAAAACTGTGGACATCAGCATGATCCTTTCAGAAGCCATCCGTCGCATTCACAATGGGGAGTCTATGTCCTACCTTTTCAGAAATATAGGCTTAGATGACTAAACAGCTTTCTTTTTGTAAAACTGCCAAGGGCCAAACTGGAAGCCTGGGCAGGCGGGCTGAGGGTCGTGCCCAACTGGATATACTTGACAGGAGCCAATGTGTTTCTTTCCTTCCCTTTCCCCGACCCTCTCTTCTTGCTGATTCCTAGGAAGACAGACCAACTTTTTATGTCAGTTTGGGTATTTGTGAAATTGGGGCATTTTTTATAAAAGAAAAACTTTATTCTCCTCTTAAATAAATAAGTTAAGACCTGATTGATTTTAGTTTAACTATTTTTTAAATCGCACTTGGAGTAAGATTTTTAAGCTCATAGCCTTTTTCCAGAGTTGCTTGAGCCAAGTGTTTGGATGGATTAATGAAATGATCTACGTCTAACACCTGCAGTCAGAAGGCCAAAAGGAATATACGGTTGTTCCAGTAAATGATGTTTTCAGAAATGCTTGTCAAGACGAGCATATGGACTATGTGGTCATATTTATTTTCTGCAACAAAACAAGGAATAAAACTTTGTGTTTTGTGTGTTTTTTAAAACTTTGTGTTTTAGCAATTGTTTTATAACTAAAATAAAATGGAAGCTGAATATATGTGCTGTGGATGTGTAAATGTTCGTCAGCTTGTTATGTTTTCTCTCCTGCAACTCCTTGGGGTCACAGAACCTCTCAAGTATATTATTCCTTGCTCTGACGATTGCTCAGAGGTCCTGAAAGTTGATGATGTGAAGTCACTTGGCTGAGGCAGGAGAGAAGTTGGAAGCAGGGACAAGAGTTGCAGGCTACATCTGAGTGTGGCTTTGCTTCCTTTGCGAGAGTCAGGATGTACCGCCGCATGCTTTGGGTAAGCGATGTGCCAGGGATGGGTGCAGCATCTCAAGTGAGTAGTGGCACCCTTGTCACTGTCACGGGTCTAAGAATTGTCTCACTTGGAGTTTTGAGTTTAACACTCTTTGTCTCTCTTTTGTGTGTGTGTGTGTGTGTGTGTGGCAATACTGGGACTTGAACTCAGAGGCTTCTGCTTGCTAGGCAAGTGCTCTACCACTTGAGCCATGTCCCCAAACCTTTTCCTTCTTCCTTAGAGGTTACTCAACAATGATCCCAGAGAACTCTGGGGCCCAGAGGTGGCTAATCAGACCTCCCACTGAGCTCACAGTGGCAGTGGTAACAATATTCAGGAAGTACTAGTTGTACACTTTCTCCTGCATACAAACGCTTAAACCTTTGCCTTCTGCCTGTTTGTGTTTTAATATGGAATAAATAATTGGCTTAGCGCAAAATTAAGGTTAGTAACTTATTTGGGTTTTTAGCACTCCTCAGAAAACAACAGACTCAGGGCTTGCTGGAGCAGGCCTGGGCCTTGTGTGTACAGAAGCCACAGAGGCTCTGCTTCTGGCAGTGCCCACCCACCTCATTTCACTAATGAGGTAACAGCTTGGGAAAAAAAGTGTCCCCACCACCAAGTTTTCAGATTAACAGAGCTGCTAAGTTGGGGAGCGTGTCCTTGCTTTTCAGATCTGTCCCTAGAATGGGGAAACCAATCTTCATGAAGGGATGGGCATAGAGAATGCCACGTTGACGGCCATATCTTGAAGAGCTTTGGGAACAGTGCCACTAGTGGCCTATTAGAGGAACTAATCTGTGTCAGGAACTGGACTTAACTGGGCTGGAGAAGCTGCTACAGCAAAGGTCCTTTCTTTTTCCAGACTGCTGTGTGTGGTTTCTCACTGTCTTCCATATAAACATCAGTGGAGGAAGTCACCGTGTAGTTTCACTTTGGAACAAGTACAGCACTTTCTGAGTGGCCTTGAGCGCTTCCATGTGGTGCTCCCCGTTGCCACAGTAGCTCTACCAAGTGGAGGATGGGCCCTGCTCTAACCCTGGGAGGAAGTGCACTCTTCAGCTCTTTTCAGTAGGAAATTTTCCCTGGGTGACTGATCAGTGAGCATTGACCTCTGTGTCCTCTTTCATGAAGAAAGTCAAATTTACCGAAGAGAAGTGAGTGAAAAGAGACATCATGTGATGAGGCTGGGACCCTCCCAACCCAGAGACTTGTGTTCATTAGCTCTGGTGGAGTATGAAGATGAGCAGTGGAAGGAGTCCAACCCCAGGTGTGGGTAGAGCCTGACACCTGCCAGCACAGGGCTTAGCAGAGTGGAGGGCCTGGAGGAGCTGCCCCTTTGAGAATAGGAAGGCATAGCAGGTGTCCGGGCCAGGTACACAACAGCAGCAGAGTGCCATGTCCTAGCTTGCTGCGGCTGGGCAGCAGGATGGAGGTCCTTGAGAGGCCCATGTGGGAGGCCCTGCTGCATGGTGGGGAGCTTGTGGGGCGAGGGCCACAGGAGCTGCCAGGGAGGAGGAAGTCTCCCATTTGGGCCCCTCTGCCACCCACTTCCTCTTCGAGAGGAAACCATAGTGACCAGGTCTTCTGTGTCATAGGCTTTTCATGAGCCAGGGAAGCCCTGCTTGCCTTTCAGACTGTCTCTACTTAGTGACCAGAGACTGAGGAGTGGAACCCTGAAACTTACAATAAAAATTGACTTTGTTTCTCATTTGGATTGGTTGCCTGGGAGGAGCACCCAGAGAGTTCTGTTGGCCTTGACTTGGTTCATTCATCTCCATTGATCTGAATCCAAGTGTTGCTGGGTAGCCAAGCTGCCCCCCTAGTCCTTGGGTGGAACTATTTGAGCCTACTCAAATACAGTCAGATTGGCTAACTGCTGTGACAACCAATAATGGATGCTACCATCTATTAAATATGCCGGGCATTGTCCCAGCATGCTACTTCATTAACCATCACTGTCACAGCATTCCTATTTGAGTATGAGAACACTATCCAAGAGAGCGAAGGGCTTTTCCTTTGACACCAGACGTCAGCCATCCATCCCGTGATTGCTTGTGCCCTGCACGTGCAGGAAAGTACTCCTCCTTAGGTGATCATGTGAAGTAATACAATGATGTTTGGGCCTAATCAGACTTGAACTCTGCCTTGTTAACCCAGCCTCCTCACTGCTGCTGACCTACAAGGATGCAGGCTGCCCCGTCCGTGCCTGGTCTATGAGCAAAGTTTACTAGGAGATTAAAACAGTAACTGGTTAGAGCATGTGATATAAATTGAGGTGGGTTAGGGTTCTCTAGAGAAACAGTGGGAGACTATAGATAAAAGGAGACCAACAAGCAGAGACTGCACTACTGATTAATTTTCAGAACTGGTTCCCATAGTTGTGGGATCTGGCAAGTCTAAACCCTGCCAGGCAGGTGTAAGCTGAAGACCAGGAAAGAGCGGATGTTGCAGTCTCAAATTCAAAAGCAGAATTTACTCTTCTCTGAGACCTTGTTCTTCTCTCTTAAGGCCTCCAACTGGTTGAACATGGCTACTGACATTATGGGTAGTAGTCCACTTACAAAGCCTACTGGTGTGTGAGAGGCACAGCAAAGCTCTTGAGGGCCAAGGAAGCCCAGGTCAAGAGCATGCAACCCCATCTGAAAAAGGAACCTAGGGCTGCGGAATGACTTGAATGGTAGAGCACTACCTGGCAAGCACAAAGCCCTGAGTTCAAGCCCCAGTGCCATCAATATATATATATGTATATGTATGTATGTGTGTGTATATATATATATATACACACATATATACATATATACATAGTAGAGGAAAAACCTATGAACCCCAAAGTCGGTTCATTGAGAAAACTGACAAAATTGACAAATTAGCTATGCTAACCAAGAAAAGATGACAGAAGACTCAAATTACTAAAATGAGAAAAGAGTGGGGACATTTCTACTGACTTTACAGAGTCAAAAGAAATTATAAGAAAATACTAAACAATTATATATCAACAGATTAGATAACCCAGGCAGAATGTACAAATCCCCAGAAATAAACTACCAAAACTGACTCGAGAATAAAGAGAAGATTTGAATAGATCTATAAAAAGGAAAGAGATTGAATCAATTATCTAAAACTCTAACAAAAAGAAAACCCAGGACCAGATGGCCTCACTGATAAATTCAACCAACATTTGAAGACGCATTAACACCAATTCTTCCAAAATTCTGAAAAAATTAAAGATGAGTGCTATGAACCTCTCCTCCCCCAGTTCATATGCTGAAGCCTGACCATCAGTGTGTTTGTAATAAGAGATAGTCTTTATGAGAGTAATTAAGGTTAAATGAGGTCAAATGGGTGGAGCCCTAGTCTGACAGCATTAGTGTCCTTATAAGAAAAGACAAAATCAATCTCTCAGCCCCGCCCCCCTCCAGAAATAGAGCCCTCACCAGCTGTAAACTGGCACACAAGTTGCTCTTTCTCACTGCTTGGACATTGTAATGGAAGTTACAGCTACAGCAACTAGGCAACAAGTCACACATGATAAAGGAAGAAGTCTATTTGTAGATGACATGATGTTCTGCACAGGAAATCCCAAAAGACACACTCAAAATGAACTATTAAAACAATAAGTTATCTTGGCAAAGTTACAGGATACAAAAGCAACAAAAATCAGTTACATGTCTATACATTAAAATGAACATTTCTCAAATGGTAGCATCCAAAGGAGTGAAATGCTGAGGGGCTGGGCACAGTGGTTCATAGCTGTAATCCCAGCTACCTGAGAAGTGGAAAATGGGAGGATTGTAGTCTGAGGCCAGCTGAAGCAAAAAGTAATTGAGACCCCCATATCAACAAAAAAGCTGGATGTGATGGCAAGCAACTCTCATCCCAGCTACATGGGAGGTGTAAGTAGGAGGATTGTGGTCCAAGCAAACCTAGGCAAAAAGTATGAGAACTTACCTGAAAAATAACTAAAGCAAAAAGAGCTGGGCGCATGGCTCAAGTGGTACTGCAAAAAAAGAAAGAAAAGAATGAAATGCTGGAAGTACCGTCATCTTAGCAGCATTAAGTCTTTGCAATCCAATAACATGGAATGTATTTCCATTTATTTAGCTCTTTAATCTCCTTAAGGTAGTGTTTTATAATGTTCATTGTGTAAGTGTCATACCGCCCTGGTTAAATTTATTCCCAGGTATTTTTTGATTTTGTAATGGAAGTGTTTTCTTAATTTCATTTGTGGATTATTCATCACTAGTCCACAGAAATACAACTGATGTTTGAGTGCTGAGTTTGTATCCTGTAATTGTACTGAGTTTTTAAAACTCTTGTGTGTATATGTGTGTGCTCTTAAGGACTTTCTACACAGAAACAAAATCATATTGCCTGCAAGTAGAGATCATTTTACTTTTTGCTTCCTACTTGAAAACCTTGTTCCTTCTTATTTGTCTGAGCACTCTGGCTAGTATGAAGAGGTAAAAGTGTGCAGCCTTGTCTTATGCCTGATCTTAGGGTAGAACACTTCCAGTCTTCCACCATTGAGTATGATGGTGCCCATATGTTTTCCTTATATGGACTTTATCATGTTCTGGAAGTTCTCTTTTATTCCTAGTTTTGAGTCTTTTTGATCATGAAAGGGGATTGGATTTTGTCAAACATTTTTTTTTTTTTAGCAGTTGAGATGATCATGTTGGGTGTCTTTCCCATCACACTTTGTTCTGTTAATGTGGTGCTATATAATCAAATTGATTTCATTTGTTGAAGCACCCTTCTATTTCTTAAATAAATCCCACTTGGTCATGGTGTGTAATCCTCTTACTGTGTTGCTGAATTCACATAGTTGGTATTTTGCTGAGGATTCACATCTAAACATCTAAATCAAAGGGCTATTGGCCTTTATTTCTTGGGATATCTCTGCTGGCTTAAGCGTTAAGGTAATGTTGGTTTAGTTGGTAATGAGTTAGAAAGTGTTCAATTTTTTTTTTTTGATACAGGGGTTTGAACTCAGGGCCTAGACCTTGAGCCATTCCACCAGCCCTTTTATGTGATGGGTTTTTTCCAGATAGGGTCTCGAGAACTATTTGCCTAGACTGGCTTCGAACCATGATCCTTCTGATCTCTGCCTCCTGAGTAGCTAGGATTATAGGCATGAGCCACCAGTACCTGGATAAAGGTGTTCAATTTTTTGGGAAGAGTTAGTGAAGAACTGACATTAATTCCTCTTTAGATATTGGGTGGAATCCACCAATGAAGCCTTCTGACCCTGGGCTTTGTTTGTAAGCATTTTGGACTTCTGATCCTGTCTTCCTTCTTATATTATTTAGTTTGTATTTTCTAATTCCTCTGAGTCCATTTTGACAGTTTGTGTGTTTCTAGGAATCTGACCATTTCCCCTAGGTTATCCAATTTACTAGAATGCAGTTGTTCATAGCATTCATTATAATCCTTTCAGTTTCCGTAAAATTGGTTGTAACATTTCCACTTTCATCTTTGATTTTAATAGCATGAGTCTTCTCTTTCTTAACCCAAATAAAGATTTGTCAAATTTGTTGATTTTTTTCAAAGAACCAAGGTTGTTGGGTTTCTCTATTATTTTTCTATTTTTTTTGTTTTATGTCAATGCTAGTCTTTATTATCTATTTTTTCCTTCCTTCTAGCTGTTAGATTTAATTTATTCTAACTGTTAGATTTAATTTGTTAGATTTAATTTAATTTAATTTAACTTAATTTAATTTGTTCAATTAGGCTGTCAATTTGAGCTCTTTTTCTTTTAGAATTAGATGTTTACCCTGTGCATTTGTATCTTGGAAGTATGAAACTTTCTTTTTGATTGTCCCAGACCTCACAGCTAAGAGTTTGTCTTGAGTCTCTTAGGAGTCTCAAAGAGACTAAGAGTCTCAAAGGAGATTTTGGACTTGGCCTTTTGAGCAGTGCTGGAAGAGTTAGACTTTGGGGACTCTTGGAGATAGTCAGAATGCCTTTTCCATTGTGAGATGGGCATTAGCCCTTAGAGGCTAAGGGCAGACTATAGAAGTTTGCATCAGGAATGTCCCCAAAGGACTCATGTGGTAAAGACTTGGTCCTCAGCTCAGCGCTATTGCTGGGTGGTAGAAATGTTTAGGTGAGGCCTAGTAGAAGGTTTTGGGACATTGGGGGCACACCCTCAAAAGGAATTATGGATAGCCAGTCTTTTCAACTCATTTTTGCTTTCCAGCTGCCATGAAGTGAGCAGTTTGTTCTACCATGCACTCCCCACCCCCCACCCCCAATGATGTTCTCCTTTGCCACAGGCTCCAAAGCAACAGGGCCTACTGATCATGGACTCAAATCATGAACCAAAATGAATCTTTCTTGTTTAAAGCATTTTGTTATAGTAATTGAAAGCTAACACTGGTGTTTATAATTTTAAAATTGCTTCCGTGTATTGCTTATATCCCATAAGTTTTGGCTGTGGCATTTTCTCTTCCATTCATGTCAAGACATTTCTAATTTCCCTTATGATTTCATCTTTGTTTAAGAGTATGACATTTGCTGGGTGCCAGTGGCTCACACCTGTAATCCTAGCTACTCAGGAGGATTGCGGTTCAAAGCCAACCCCAGGCAAATAGTTTGTGAGACCCTATCCCCAAAAAATCCCATCACAAAAAGGGCTGGTGAAATGGCTCAAGTGGTAGGCCCTATGTTCAAACCCCAGTGCCACACAAAAGAAAGAGTGTGACATTTAATTTCCACATACTTGTGAATTTTCCAGTTTTCTATTTCACTCATTGCAATCTGAAAAGATACAATGTATGGCTTCAAACATTTTAAATTTATTAAGAATTGTTTTGTGGCCTAGCAGGTGGTCTGTCCTAGAGAATGCTTTAGGTGTCCTTGAGAAAAGTGTGTTTTCTGCTGCTGTTGGGTGGAGTGTTTATCATATGCTTATCAGGTCTAATTAGTTTTCACTTACCTAAGCGCTCTATTTTCTTGTCCATCCTCTGTCTAGCTATTCCATCCATGATTGAAAATGGGGTATTGAAGTCTCCAAGTGTTATTATACAGCTGTCTGTTTCTCTCTTGACTCAATTTTTGCTTCATATGTTCTAGAACTCTATTGTTTTATGTAGTCAATTTAACTCATTTACATTTAAAGTAATTACTGATAAGAAAACACTTTCTTCTGCCATTTATCTGTGGTTTTAAAATATGATTTATCATATTTTATATTATTTTTATCTATATATTTTTATTTATATATATTTTTTTTTCTCAATTCTTCCATTATTGGCTTTTTTGAAACCCATTTTTTGTAGTGTCCCATTTCGAGTCCTTTGTTCTTTCCTTTTCTGTATATTCTTTAGTTAGTTCCTTAGTGTTTCTTTGGGGATTACAGCAAACATCTTGAACTTGTAATAATCCAGTGTGAATAATACCAGCTTAGTTTCAATTGTATGTAAGCACTGTGTTCCTGTACATCTCTGTACATCTCTGTCCCTCCTATATGTTATTGTCACAGATTACATGTTTTCTTTTTTTTTTTTTTTTTTGGTGAGACGGGTTTGAATTTAGCTTTGCGCTTGCCAGGCAGGCACTTTACCACTTGAGCCACACTCCAGCCCTTTTTGCTTTAGATAGTTTTGGATAGGGTCTTGTGTTTTTGCTCCATGCCAGGCTCAGAGCGTGATCCTCTTACCTGCAGTTTCCTGGTTAGCCAGGATTGCAGTATGTGCCACCACACCCGGCTAGTTTGTCATGATGAAGTCTTGGTAACTTCTTGCCCAGACTGGCCTTGAACTCTAGTCCTCCTGATACATGCCTCCCGAGGAGCTGGGATTACAGGTGTAAGTCACCACATCCAGAGATGACTTCTTTATGCATTGCATACCCACTAACACAATTGTTGCTGTGCACACTTTCCTTCTAAGCCATATGGGGAAAGGGAGTTACAAACCAAAATCCCAGTAACACTGGATTTTATTTTCATTTACGTAGTGAATTTTACTATTGTTCTCTGTTTCTTCTTATGGCTTTCAGTTACTACTTCTTGTGATTTTTCATTTTAGCCTCAAGTGTTCCATTTCGGGTTTGTTCCTTATAGGGCAGGTCTAATGACAATAACAAACTGTCTCAGTTTTGTTATTTTTTAAGTGTGGAATGCTTTCATTTCTCATTCAGTCTTGATGCACATTTTTTCCAAGTATAGAACTCTTGATTTATAGTTGCTTGCTATCAGGATTGCTATGCCAATGGCTGCTAGAGGCTGAGGAGTGAGTTGTGCTGCTTTTATTAAGGCTTCTTTGTCCATCACAAGTCGTGTCTCTTTGACTTTTGGGTTTGGATAATACGACTATAATATGTCTCGGTGTGGGTCTCTGAGCGCACCCAGCTTGGACTACATCATGCTGCTTGGACGTACATACTCATTTATTCCATTTTTCTGCTTCATTTTCTCTTCTTGCTGTGTGCTCAGTGGCGTCCCACAGGTACCTAGGCTCATTGTTAATAACTCATTTCTTCAACTGCCTCATTTTCTAATTCGCCCCTCGTCCTTCTACTCAAGTCTATCCTCAGCCCTCTAGTAACATTCTCATAAAGGCCGCCCTTCTCTCAGCACTCCACTTCTTATTCGCCTCCTGCTTATCACATTCCCTTATCAACATTCCCCATTGTCCATGTGTCACTCTTCTGCTTGCCTTTTGGGTTTTCCTGGTAGTTTCCTTTAGCTCACTGAGCACGTCAGAAGTGGCTGTCTTCCTGTCTTTGACTAGAAATTCCAATACCTGGGCTTCCACATTGGATGGTTTCTGTGAAATCTCTTCTTTCCTATGATTAGGCCACTCTCTCATAATTGCTTTGTGATTTTTTGTTGAGAACTGGTGGACCTGTCGAGTATTATAATAGGTTAATTCTAGAAATCAAATTCTCTGCCTCCTCAGAAATTTCTGGCTGTTGCTTGTTGTGGGTTGTGATTGTTCATTTATTAAGTGACTTTCCAAACTACTTTTTTGCAACATGTGTATTACTCAGTTGTTTGTGGTCATTTAAGTGTGTTTTGTTATATCCAAAGTCAGCCAGTGGCTTGACAAAGATTTCTTTAAATTTCTAGCTCCAAAAAGGAAAAAAATCCAACGGGGACAGGAATGCGGGGAGGAAGGAGGAGCCAGGGAAGATTTCACAGAAGCAGTGACATCTCAGCACAACCTTGAGGGATAAGCAGAAGTCCACCAAGTGGAGCAGAGGTAGATGGGCGTGGAGGGTTGGTGTGGCATCTGCATCCAGGGAGAAGCTGGGCCGCAGGTGCTCGAGTGAGTGGGGAGGAGGGCAGGGCCCTGGACTTGACCTTGGGGCAGTGAGGACCATTGAAAGGATTGTAGGTTGTTCTGACATTCTGATCAGCACGGGAGCTTTGACCTGCTCCGTTTCCGACCTGGGCCGGTTCACCCCTCCTTAGGCAACCTGGTGGTCCCCCGCTCCCGGGAGGTCACCATATTGATGCCGAACTTAGTGCGGACACCCGATCGGCATAGCGCACTGCAGCCCAGAACTCCTGGACTCAAGCGATCCTCCTGACTCAGCCTCCCGAGTAGCTAGGACTACAGGCGCGCGCCACCGTGCCCGGCTGTTCTGACATTCTGTATATGGCAGATTAAAGGGGGGAGAGATGAGATTAGAAGCAGGGAATGTGAGAAATACATAGACAGCATAGTCAAGAAGACCGGATGGGTCATTTGTTCCACTAAAAGCCTGTCATGGACTGTACCAGGCAGTAGAGTTTAATATTAAAAGGGCAGACCCAGGAGCTGAATAGCTGGGATTCAAAGCCCTTCTCTGCCTCTTAGCTGCTGTGTGACTCTGAGTAGTTTCCTTAATTTCTCTATGCCTCAGGTAGTCCATCCATCAAAGAAGTATGAGTGTTGAGGGTGGGCAATGTCTGGGCACACCATGACCACTTAGGATCAAGGACCTTGAGCAAGATGGTGAAGGCTGGAGCCAGCTCTGGGGTCATCGCCAAGCCCTTTGAGCTTTGGAGAGGAGAGGTTTCCATGGGGGATGTGAGGGCTGGATTGTTGAGTCTGAGATGCTTGAGGGAACTGTTGAGTGGGCATCAGGACGTGAGCATCCAATAGCTCACGCTGCCGACCAGCGGGGCAGAAGTTCAGGGAAGCTGGTGGGGAGGCTGGCCATGCAGACATGGCCAGGCAGGAGGCAAGCAGGCAGGCATCCAGGTGGCCTTGCTTGCCTGAGAGTGCAACGTGGAGGAAAAGCTTGGGTTCCTCTCTGCTGTCCTCTGGGCTTCTCTCCACAGAAGCTGGAGCCTGAACCTGCCCATCTGAGCCAGAGCCAATGCTGAGATCTTACAAAAGACTCAAGCACACAGAAACATAAAAAGTAATGGTTCTCCCTTACTCTCACCCTTTATCTCCTCCCCTTTCCCACCAACTTGGTGTGTGTCCCTCTGAACATTTCAGCCATTCAGATACTTACTCTTAATGAGAGGATTGGTCTATTTATCTATCTATCATCTATCTCTCTCTTCAATTTACTTTTACTTACAAAGGTACCATCTTCCATGTCATTACATAAAGCCTAACCTTTTTGTTGAGGTACTGGATTTGAACTCAGGGTCTTGTGCTTTCTAGGTAGGTGCTTTACCACTTTAGCCACTCCCTAAGCCCTCACCTAACCTTTTTTGATGGACACAGCATGGAGGTTCCAACATTCCTTCATCCACCCACTATGGGAGATTATGAGGAGTATTTCCAATTTTCTGCTGCCCTAAGCTTTCTTGCACTTGTAGCTCGGACCTCCGTGTGAGTGTTTCTACAGGGACAAATAGGCAAGTGATAGTTTGCAGGAATAAAAAAGTCCTGTGTTTATTGTAAAATCAGGGGCAACAGATAACCCAAACTAGTTCAAGCAGCCAGTCCTGGGAGAGGCTCCCAGGGATCAGTCCCCTGGCTGTTGGAGAACATCTGTCACTTCAATAATGTGTGGCCTTTTCAGCTCTTCCACATGGTTGTCCTGCCTCTATCACAATCCTGAGGCACTTAAGAGAGAAATACACCTGTAGGTAATGACTTCCCCAACAAAAGATAACATGGTTCCTGTTGTTAGCTGCCAGGCAGGAACTCCCAGGGTGAAGCACCTGTGCTTGCAGGACCTGTGCTTGCAGGGGAAGAAGGTGCTGACTCTGACATCCCATCAAGTTGTTTCTTTGTTTCAGATGAGACCCTCCGCAGAAGGCCAGGCCACCAGGAACCGGGCTAAGCCAGCCAAGGCTGCCAAGCCTCTCTTTTAGGTGACCTAGAATAAACTTTGCTCATCCTAATTTCAAGATAATGCTAAATTCTCCATGGAGAGGGATTCCTGTCCACCATCTTTGAGCGTGTGATGTATGAAGAAGAATGCTGTCTACACATCATGACAGTCTCCCCAGTCCAAATATACGTGTCTCCCTGTGTTCTGGGAAACCCTGCTTTGTGAGACACCCAGGGTTCTCCTTACTTGCTGCAAGTAATAAACCTCTTCTCTCTAACCTACTGGTTATGCTGATAGTCTTTGCACTCACTAAGAGGCATCCCCCATTGTGTTGGTCACATCCTGCTCTGGCCCCACCCCCACTATACCCATTCCTTGTCCAGGAAGATGGTTCTCCTGAGTCCAGGTACCTTCCTCTGGGATGGATGCAGCTTAAAGAGGTGCAGTGCTCTGCTTTTAGTGTATTCCCACATTTCATGAGCTGGAAACTTAATCCCCAAAGTCATATGTTAATTATGGTCCAGGGGGGACTTT
Source organism: Castor canadensis (assembly GCF_047511655.1). NCBI lineage: Eukaryota > Metazoa > Chordata > Mammalia > Rodentia > Castoridae > Castor > Castor canadensis. Next base: position 51,511,708 of record NC_133396.1, on the reverse strand, counting down.
TAAGTAGATGATTGGGTCATGAGAGTTCTATCCTGGTGGATTGCTGATGGATGGGTTATCTTGAGAGTGATTCTGTTACCAAAGCCAAGCTGGCTTTGTTTCTTGGATATACTCCTCTCACCACGTGGTACCCTATACCACCTCCAGACTCTGCAGAGTCCCCACCAGCAAGAAGAGACTCACCAGATGGGGCCCCTTGGACTTGGACCTCTCAACCTCCAGAACAGTGGTCTGAGTAAACCTTTATACTTTATAATTTACCAAGTCTGTAGTAATCAGCTATAGCAACAGGAAATGGACTAAGACGTGTGGTCTGGATGGCTTCCCAGCAAGGGTTAAGTCAACAAGAAAGGCTGGGTCTCCCATGTGATTGTGATCAGGAATCTACTGTGACCGGGTTTAGGAGGAAGGGTGGCATCTCTCCTCCCCCCCAGGGATGTGCTGGGGCCAGGCTTGGGCTGTGCAGTAATTCTCCCCGTGTCCTCCACTGCCACTCTCCCCCGTCCCCGCCTTTCAAGGCAAAACCACAGCTTCCTTGCTGTAGGGCTTTTGGTTGGAAGGGACCCAGGTTATCCTTCTGAGACGCCACTGGGGAGAGAGGTCCGAATGTTGTTGGTTCAGCCGCTTGGTCTTAATGAGGTTTAGCAACTCTGACATTACGGGCTGAGTCTTTGGGTCTGGTGCCAAGTGAGCTTTTGATTGACAGCACATTGATTTATAGTCAATGGCTTGGGAAACAAACTCCAGCCAAGGCTAGCTGGTTGAAGGTGAGCATTGCAGGTGAGCCTTGCTCTGAGCTTGCGTGAGATTTGCTCTCAGCGTGACTCATGTTCCCCTTCTCAGTCTGGTCCTATGTGGAGAGGTTAATCTTTACCCCTGACTTAGGGGTAAGAAGCAAGGTGGGTTTGCAAGCCAGCATGTTCTCAGCACAGCACTCACTCATTAACACTTCTGGACAGGCTGCATGTCCAGTTAAACTCCAAATACTTTACAGAGCCATAAGCTGTGTCGCTGAGTAGAGGTGTGCATTCCAACTTAACTAGAGAGTGAGCATCAGGCCCTGATGGAGTCTAAATGGAACCAGAGCCATCACTGCCACCCCGGTGGAGACTCTGAGTCCAGAACTGCAGCAGAATGGCAGTGACAAACAACTTAGCCTCCTGCCCCCCCACCCCCGTTGCCTTGACTAGGATGAGATGTCACCTACGCTGCGGCATTGCTTTGAGTGTGACATGGGAGCTTATGTAGAACCACATAGCACGGTCCTTGGGTGTCCATCCTGTTGTCCCAGGCAGACCATGGTGTCTGAGTGGATGGTCAAGAGGAGCAGCTCAACCTGTCTCACTGGGTGAGAGAAAAGAGCAGAAATGTTCACAGCAGGACTTATTACCGAGGTGTCAGGAGCCACTATCCCAGGTCCATCTCAGTCCACTCACAGCCCCATGGCTGCAGAGGACACAGCTGCCTGTCATGTTGATGTCCTAGAGGGGAAGGCATCTGTCCCAGTGTCTCACATGTCTTTTATAAATTAAATACAGGTCCAGCCACCTGTTAGGCAGTGAGGCTTTGTCTTTCTGGAACTATTATCGTTTCCTTCAGATACACTAAACTATCTTTGCCCCAGCCCCTCTGAATTTAAGGAGGCTCCCTCCTCCTGCCCACCCCTTCTTCTGGCCTCCCCAACTCTGGCTCTGGGATGTGCCTACCTAGAGGGGGATGAAGGAGACTGAACTGTACTGCTAAGCAGTCACTCTGCATGCAGCCACATCGTGGGCTGGAGATGCTACTGACTCGCTCGGTTTAATGATCAATTAATTCCTGGCCAGAAAGCCCTCTCCGACCTGGTTTGTCCTCAGTCACTTGGGCTCAGCACTGGCACCTGCTGCAGGATGACTGCCAACAACTCCACCAGTGGCCTCCATGCTCCCGGATCGCAGCTGAGTGTGACCGACATTGTTGTCATCGCTGTGTATTTTGTCCTGAATGTGGCCGTGGGCATATGGGTAAGAGACCCCTGCAGTGGTGGCCAACTGGGCTCTTGGGTGGGAACTGGGACTGGCATGTCCCTGAGGAGTCTGTATCACTCTCATCTGGTGGCCTGCTCTCCAAATGATAGAATCACAGGTCACAATTCAGAGTTGAGGAGGGGACCTGAGAATCTTCACTTTGAAAAGGTGTCCTGCCAAGCTTAGCCCTAGTGCATAAGCCCACTTGCTTCCCTCGAGAGGGGGCACAGGGGATTCGACCCCATCAGAAGATTCCAGCAACAGTAGGTCCCCGCCATGCAGGCAGGGTGCCAGGCCCTTCCTCGGCCCCATCCCCCACAGCCCTGGAGAGAGGGCAGCATGTGTGCCTGGGAGCCCTGCGCAGGGGAAGCAGCTCGCTCTGTATACTGAGGTGCTCCCCACGGTGGGGTGCGTGCAAGCGCCAGCCATGCTCCATGTTTAGGACTAAGAGAAGTCAGTTCCTCATCAGGCCCAGACGTCCCCAGGTAGCACTCCTGAGGAGAACGAGTAACTCTTGCTGCTAAAACCCCTGGCCTGAGATTGAGAGCCTGGGGAATGAGAGACTCAGCTTTCTGGAACACCTGCCTCATGGGGCTTGCAGAGGACAGGACGCTGCTGCCACCATTGGATCTGTGGTAGTAGGGGTGCGGGAGGAGGGGCTGGAGTGGCCCAGTGGCGGTAGAGGTGGAGGTAGAGGATAGAGGTGGTGGAGGTGACGGTGATGGCCGTAGCAGTGGCAGTGGTAGCAGCAGCAGTAATAAAATTAATTACAATGGCCCATGCTGCCCATCGGCAGGGCTGGACTCCAGTTCTCTTCTGCTCTGTGGGAAGACGCACCTTTATTGTGCTTTGTCAGTGCTGAGGGGTTTTTACTTTTTTACAAATTGAAGTTGTGGCAACCCTGCATGGAGCAAGGCTTTTGGTGACTTTTCTGACAGCACGTTCTCACTTTGTCTCTGTGTAACATTTCGGTAATTCTCACAGTCCCTCCAACTTTCTTTTTATCGTTTTATCTGGTGGCACCCTGAGCAGTGGCCATTGAGGTTACTATCAGAATTGTTTGGGGGTGCTTCGAGCTGTGCCAGTGAACTTAGTGTACACATATTGTGTGTTCTGACTGCTCCAACAACCAGTTGCTCCCAGTCACACTCCCTATTTCCCAAGACATGATATTAAAATGAGGCTAATTAATAAACCTACATCGGCCTCTAAGCGCTCGAGTGAAAAGAAGACTCACACATCTGTCTCTTTAAATCAAAAGCTAGTAATGATTAAGCCTAGTGAGGAAGGCACGTGGAAAGTCAAGGTAGTCTGAAAGTTAGGACTCTTGCTCTAAACTGTTAGCCAAGTCATGAGCGCACAGGGAAAGTTCTCCAAGGAAATTAGAAGGAACAAGAAAGCCAAACAGCCTGCTGCTGACATGGGGAAAGTCGTCGTGGTCTGGACAGATCAAACCAGCCACCACATTCCAAAGCCTAGTTCCCAGCAAGGCCCTAATTCTCTTCAACTGCGAAGGCTGAGAGAAGTGAGGAAGCTGCAGAAGAAAAGTTCAAAGCTAGCAGAGGCCGGTTCATGAGGTGCGAGGAGAAAAGCCGTCTCCACGACCTAACGGTGCAGGAGAAGCAGCCGAGCCCATGTACGCACTGTGGCAAGTTATCCAGAAGATGGAGCTGGGACAATGACAAAGGAGCCGCAGTAGACAGCAGGTGCACAGGGTCACTGGGCAGCCGTCCATTGGACAAAGACGCCATCTAGGACTTCCACAGCTCGAGAGATGCTAACGCCTGGCTTCAAAGCTTGAGCCCAGGCTGACGCTCATGGGAATGAATGCGGCTGGGGACCTAAGCTGAAGGCCACGCTCGCTCCCCTCCTGATGATGCAGGGTTTTGGAATCACTCACTAGGGTTAGGTGCCTGTCTAAGTGTGAGGCCCTGAGTTCAAACTGCAGTATTGTCCAAAAAAAAAGTCAATCAGCATGGTGAACTTCATCACTGTCTTATTTTAAGGAACTGCCACAGCCACCCCAGCCCTCAGTCACCACCACCTGATTGGTCAGCAGACATCACATCAAGACAACACAGATCCTCTGTGATAGTTAGCTTTCTCTAACTATCACAAAATACTTGAGATAATCAACTAGAAAAAGAAAAGAGTTACTTTGACTTACGATTTGGGAGCTTCTAATCCATGATTGATTGGCCTTATTGCTTTGGGCCTATGATGACAAGGCAGCGCATCCAGGCAGGACTGCGAAGTGGAGCAAATCCTCACAGATCATGAGTCAGGGAACAAAGAGAAGGAATTTGAGCCAGGTCCCAGGATCCCCTCCAAAACCTCACTCCCAGTGACCTAAGGACCTCCCACTCAGCCCTACCTCCTACAGACCCACCACCTCCCAATAGCACCACTCTGGGGACCAAACCTTTAAGATGTGGCCTTCTGGGGAACATTCAATATCCAAACCACAGCACCATCCAACAGCAAAAAGATGAGGACTCACCAAGAGCACAGATGAGTGGTACTATTTTTTAAGCAGTAAAGTAGTTTTAATTAAGAGATTTACATTGTTTTTTTAATGCTATATTGCTCACTCAGTTATAAACTAATAAGATACAGTATAAACATAACTTTTTTGAGGGGCAGTACTAAGAGTTTGAACTCAGGGCCTTGAGTGAAACCCCAGTCCTTTTTGTACGTTTTGAGATAGGATCTCATACTTTTGCTCAGACCAGCCTCAGATCGTGATCTTCCTACCTCCACCTCCCAAGCAGCTGGGATTGCAGTCATGAACCACCACACCTTCCCTAAGCATAATTTGTATATGCCTTGGGAAACCAAAAAAAATAAATAAATAAAAGCATGTGACTCGCTTCAGTATGATACTCACTTGGCTGTGGTGGCCTAGAATCCAATCTGCAATGCCTCCAAGGCAAGTCTGTGCTTCTCTGGGCTCCAGTTTCTTCACACACACCACATGGATGTCTGTGCTGCCCACTGCTCAGGGCTCTGCAAAGAAGTAATGGGCCGGTGGATGTGAAAACTTGTTGCAAACTACAATGGTCTGTCCTCATCTCAAGCTTTACTTTCCATGGGTTTCAGTTCCCCAAAATCTGAAAATAGTAAGCAGAAGGTCCCAGGAATAAATAATTCATGAGTTTTAAATTGCATGTCCTTGCCAGTAGTGTGACTACATCTCATGCCTTCTCCTCCATCTTGCTTGCAAGGTTAATCAACCTTTGTCCAGTTTTTCCACACTGTGTATGCTGCTCACCTGTTATTCACTCGGCAGGCAGCTTGGTTATGAGACCTGCTATTGTGGTGTCACAGTGCTCGTGTTCAACTAGCCTTTGTTTTACTTAATAATGGCCCCAAAACATAAGAGTAGCGGTGGCAGTGGTTTGGAGATGCTAAAGAGAAGCCATCATGTGCTTCCTTTAAGTGAAAAGGTGAAGGTTCTCAATTTCATATCTAAGGTCTTCAGGAAGAATCTTCTATCCATGAAATTGTGAAGAAGGAAAAAGAAATTCTCACTAATTTTGCTGTGGTACTTCAAACTACAAAAGTCATAGCCATGGTGTGTGATAAATGCTTAGTGAAGATGAAGAGACGGAGTGGCTCAAGCAGTAGAGTGCCTGCTTAGTGTGAGGCCCAGAGTTCAAACCCCAGTACCACCAAAATAAAAGAGATGGAAAAGACATTAAAGACAAATGTGCATGTATAGGGAAAAATAGTATGTCTATATCTGTGACTTCAGGCATCCAACTGGGGACCTAGAATAGGGGACTTTTATCCCCTGTGGATAAAAAAGGGATGAGTGTATACTCCGCTACATTCCTGTGAGGTGACAGGAAGTCAGAGGAGGGTGCCCTGGGGCCGATGTGGGGCAGAACACGCAGTGACTGCTTTCGGGATGAGGTGGAGTGAGAGCCAGGCGCCAGAGGTTGGCACGACCTGAGAGGGACAAGGAGAGAAGCTTTCCTGGCCAGCATGGTGGGGAATTTATTTATTTATTTGGAAGTGCTCATCTAAGAAGGATGCCCAGTGCACCTGGGGCCAGGCCCTCTGCCACCCAGTGACTCAAGTCAGCAGCCCTGGCTGCCCAGGCCCTGACTCTCAGCTCAGCCTTCCTGTGTGTAGGCTGGTGCCCTGGGCAGCAGGGTTATAGGAGTTCCTGCTCTGTCCCTCCAGGGAGGCCAGCCTGGCCCAGCTGGGTGCAGCTGGCCAGAGAGGGGCAATCCCATGAAGGAAAGAACAGGACTAGACAGGGTAGACCTGGAGCCACATCCCACAGGGAGCAGCACACTCAGCCCACGGCAGGCCTAGCAAGCTGGGGGGCTTCAGTCCTGCAGCATGCCCAGCGGGTGCAGCTGGGAAAGCCCCGAGGAGGGCCGTTAAGGAGGAGGCACTCCTGGAGACAGAGACATTAACCTGACCTTTGCATTCATTAAAGTATCTGTTAAAAAGTGACAGAAAACCATTTCCAAATAAGCTCTAACAAAGAAGGAGATGCAATACTGTCCATACAGCAAAGTCCAGCTAGATAAGGCTTCAGGTACAGTGTGATCCAGGTGTTCACAGCATCATTAACACTATGGCTACCCTTCATTGTGGTTCTCTCAACCTCCATTCATGTGTGGCTTCGTCATCATTTGGAGGTGGCATGTGTCACAAAGGTTCTCGAGTTGGAGGCTTGGTTCTCAGTGTGGCCATGTTGAGGAGGTGGAACCTTTAAGAGTGGGGTCTAGTGCAAAGTAACTAGGTCATTGGATGTGCTGTGCTCAGAAGGGGTGACTGCTATCTAGTTCTCACGCGAGTGTGCTGTTTATAAGAGTAAGCCTGCCACTGGTTTGCAGTCTGGCTTCCTGCCTCACCGTGTGATCACCCATGTGATCACTCTCACAAGTATTCATACCCTTGTGGTGCTGTCTGCCATGATGTCCTCACCAGAGCTGAGCAAAAGCCGGTGCCCCACTCTTGTGAACCTCTTGTCTTTCTGCCTCTCCCGGCTTCAAGTAGTCTGTTATAGCAACCAAAAACAGACCAATACAATCCCAAGACCAGTTTCCCCACATCTGGAGGTGAGACGACAAGCCTAGTGATTGAACCTGGATTCAAATCTTGGCTCCACCACTATTGGCCAGATGACCTTTCACTTCTGAGAGCCTCATTGATAATGTGGGATGATCAAAGTGCCTCCTTCACGGGGCTGTAATGAGGACTAAAACCCACACACAGGTAAAGCAGCCAGAGCCACCTCTGACTCAGGGGCAGTTGGGGAGTATTAGCTGGGTATACATGCCCTCCAGCAGCCCCTGGAGTCAAGGAGGCCAGTGCATAATCTCAACTGCACCAAAAAAAAAAAAAAATTCTTAGGGTCTCTGGAGCTGGAGATCGGTCAGGACTACCCAAGCCAGTTGCTGAGGAGGACAAGGCCCCTTTAGGAAGAGAAAAGGAACTAAAGAGCAAGTGCCAGTGCCCAGTAATCCTTGAAAGAAGACAAGTGCTAAGGAAGCCTGGGCCACGAGCCAAGCTGCCTGGGATTGTGCAGTGCACAGTTTACGCTGCTGCCAAGGGCCATCGTGGCTGAGACCAAAAGGGTCAGCACAGCGAGATCACAGTGCACAGCGAGAAGGTAGTCAGAGGCAAAGCTGGAGCGAGGCAGGTGGAGGCCACATCAAAAGTCTGAAATGGGGGGGTTAGGACAATGAGAATCTCATTCATATAGACAAGGCGTGACAGAGTCAGGAAGGACCTGCAGATTGATTGATATTTTCTGACCCAGCATTATAATGTTGTGAAAATAAAATGCAAAACTCTGTTCTAAGAAATGTGTTTTTTGATGCAGCTGGCCCCTCTGGTCAAGTTTCTCATCCTTACAATTGCACGTTTTCTGAGTCTCTCCATCCAGATAGCACTCAATGGAGATTTAAAATCCACATAGGCTGGGTGCCAGTGGCTCACGCCTATAATCCTAGCTCCTCAGGAGGACCAGAGAGCATTTTCTGAGCTAATCTGCTGTACTAGGTCCCAACAGACAGGCTAAAAAATAACTCACACTGAGGTTGCACATTCCAAAGGTGAAGCAAAACTGTTTTTCTGATCTTCTAAGGAATCAGGATTAAAATGGAAACACACAAATTTCCTAAATAGACCCATTTCCAGTGGCATGATTACACGTTTTCTGCCTCAGTCTCTCCACAGAGAAAGTGACCTAAAGTCACCTAAGGCTAACCAGTTACTCATTTGTCCTGTGTCCCTGTCCCTGCCTTAGAAAGAAAGTAACTTTCAAAAGGCCAACCTGCTTCTTGGTGTTTTGTCATTGTTATTCCGCAAGCTTGTCTAGAAGAGCAATTTCTGCTGCTGCTTCTTGGCTAATACGAACAGTTATTTTAATTTTAATTTTTATTGTTTTGGTGGCACTTGAGTTTGAACTCAGGGCCTCATACTTGCTGTAGCCCTTGAACCATGCCTCCAGTCCTTTTTGCTTTACATATTTTATGAAAATTTTTCACCTTTTATGAATAGGATCTCACTTTTTGCCTGGGCCATCCCAGAATGCAACTTTCCTATTTAAGCTCCTAAGTACCAGGATGACAGGATGAGCCACCATGCCTAGCCCCAATTCTAAAATAGAAAATAAAGCCAATTAAAATGATTAAACTAAACTGTTGTCATTTTGTCCTTTGATGAGGTAAAACTCACATCACATAAAATTCACCATCTTGTCCCTTTTAAAGTGCTAAATTCGTGGCATTGGTACATTTAAATTCTTCTATCTTGCTCAAAAATATTTTCATCACTTCAAAAGGAAACCCTCCTTCTTCCTGCTTACCACACCCTGGAAATCACCGTCAGCATTCTATCCCCATGACTTTGCCTACACTGGACAGCTCATATAAGGTTCATGGCCATTGTGTAGCCCTTTGTGCCTGCTTCTTTCATTTAGCGTCAAGTTATAAAGGCTCGTTCAAGTTATACCATGTGTCAGAACTTCATTTCTCTTTTTCTTTTTCTTTCTTTTATTTTGGTGTCAGGAATGGGATAACTCGATTCTTTTTGATAACTGAGTAGTATCCCATTGCGTGGATACACTGCATCTTATTTACTCATTCATTAGCTCGTGGACCTTTGGGCTGTTTCCACTTTGGCTATGACGAATAGCATTGCTGGGAGCATCCCTGTGTAACTGTAACGGGACATTTGCTCTCAGTTCTTTGGGGCGTAGAGTAGACCTGGGAGCAGAATTGCTGGATCACTTGATAATTGTATGCTTAATTGTTTGAGGAGTCACTACGCCGTTTTCCTCAGTGGCAGCACCGCTCTACTCCCCTGCGCCCACAGCAATGCATGGAACTCCCATTTCCACCTCTTTTCTCTCCCCTTCCAGTCTTCCTGTCGAGCCAGCAGGAACACAGTGAGCGGCTACTTCCTGGCAGGCCGGGACATGACATGGTGGCCGGTGAGAGCATCCCGATTTCTGAAGCTTTGTCCGTTGGGCTGTCTGACTTGTAGGTCAACTGTCATCTGACTCCCTGAGGTCACTTCATGTGCCTTTTTCATCCAACACCACTGCCTGCACCAGCTCAATGGGACAGGTCTGAGAGTGGCAGGAGAGCCCCAGCCTGGGGGTATAGGGACAGGGTCTTCAGATGTCAAGGTACAACAGCACAGCCGGACAAGTGGGGCTTTGGAGTCTAGAACTTTGTTCCTTGGCTGGCCATGGACACGTAAGCTTGTACCCCTGAGTCTGGTCTCCTTATCTGTGAAGTAGGGACCGAGGTCTCCCTTAGGCCTGTGAGGTTGAAGGTGTTGTTGGGTCCAGGGTGGGGCTGGTGTGGGAGTCCTGCCACTGATTGTTTTTCCTCCTTCCCTTCCAGATTGGAGCCTCCCTCTTTGCGAGCAGTGAGGGCTCTGGCCTCTTTGTGGGACTGGCAGGCTCGGGGGCGGCTGGAGGCCTGGCGGTGGCTGGCTTCGAGTGGAATGTGAGCCACAGAGGACGGGTGCAGCCTGCAGGGGCCGGGGCAGAGGGCAGCCAATATGGCTGGCGCTTGGACGAGGCAGCTTCCAGCACTGCATGTCAGCCTGCGTCCAGGCAGGCTCTGGGAAGCAGTGTTCCTGGGCAACCTGGCCATCAGAAGTCAATGTACTGACCAGGGCTGTTGACCTGGCCTGGCCCATCTGTCAACAGAGGCCTGGAGGAGGGGAGGGGCTGCCCAGGTTTTCACAAGTCAGGCAGGTCTGGGGCATACGCTCATCTCCACCTCACTCAGCTGTGTCTAGGGGCAGGGCTTTGGGGAGCTGCACCCTGGTCCTCAACTGCCTCTGTCCCCACAGGCCACGTATGTGCTGCTGGCACTGGCATGGGTGTTTGTGCCCATTTACATCTCCTCAGAGGTGAGTCTGCTTCAGGGGCCACAGACAGGGACTGGTCCTTGGGGCAAGTTGGTGACAGTAAGCAGGACACCTGAGGCTTCATGTCACAAGTTAGCGAATCCTCAGGGCTAGGTAAAACTAACTTTCCTGTCAGCCCTTTGAGGGAAGTCTCTTTGGACCTCAGTCTACATGTGTGGCTGGCTACTTCCACTGCCCCACAGGATGCAACTCAGGCAACACACCTGGACTGCACATCTGGGTGGCACACTTGAACAGCATACCTGGAGTCACACTTGGCCGCATTGTCTTTTACTCTGCTCATTCCGTCAGCCCCAGCCCTGTAGTCAATCCATGCTGTCAATTCCATTCTGCATCTCTGTCAGTGCCTCCTCTGCTCTGCATCTCACAACCGCTTCCCTGTTGGCCTCAGCGCAGCTCATCTGGATTTGTCATAATGGCCTCCAAACTTGTCCCTCTGCTGCCAGATGTGATTCCTTCAACCCATTCCTCATAGCGCTGAGGAGGCTGTCTCAGACCAACACACCCCTGCCTAAAACCCTTAGGAGACAAGGGCAGGGGCAGGAGTCAAGTGATAGACTGTTTTCCTAGCAAGCATGAGGCTCTGAGTTCAATCCCCAGTACTGCAATGAACTCTTAGGAAATAGTCAGAACTCAGCCTGGAATTCAAGGTCTGGAGCTGGGGCCGGAGAGAGTAGGCCTTTGACCCGAAGAGGCTCATATGTCAGGGGAGAGGCAGCGATGGGGACAGCCCTCTTCCCTGAAGGCTGAGCATCATGTCAAGAAGTGCTTGGCTCTGTCCCCTATGCCTCAGCAGATTGTCACCTTGCCTGAATACATGCAGAAGCGCTTCGGAGGCCAGCGCATACGAATGTACCTGTCCGTCCTGTCCCTGCTGCTGTCTGTCTTCACCAAGATATCGGTGAGCTTGCCCCCTGCCATCCATCAGCAGAGCCCAGAAACACCCAGGGTCTGAGGCTCTTCTAAAGGACCTGACATCCTCTCATCTGTCTCTTCCTTGGGCAACAGCTAGTGAAACTGAGGCCTAGAAAGGGATAGTGACTTGGTCAGGATCATACAGCAAGCCTAGGATAGCTGATCCAGGGTCCCTGGCTGTTAGGTTCAACCACAGGCCCCAGTGGGGCAGAACAGTTGGGGGCAAGACTTGGGCATCTTCCCTGGAGCCCACACTGAAGTGATCAGGGCCTTCCCACCAGGGGGCGCCAAAGCCCATGTGGTACCAGCGACTTCCGCATCTGCTAGAAGCCGGACCTCCACCCTGTCTGGGGCTGGCAGCTCCGGGGCTTCATCTTTCCCATGGGGACCTGGCCCTGGGAACATCAATAGCAGGACATCCACCTTGAATGGCAGAGTCAGGAGGAGCTCAGGCCTGTCTTGGGCAAGCCCCTGATTTTATACATAAGGAAAGAGAAGGATCTGGTCTTAAGCCTCTCCCTCTGTGACTGTGGCAATACCACACCTTCCATCTCTCATTCTAGTTCCCTGGGGGTGTCCTCAGTCCTGGTGCTCATGATCCTTGCTGAGGCAGAGTGACACTGGGCCTCCCTGTCCGTCCTCGGCTTCCTGACCTGTAAAGTAGGAGGATGAAGCCTGATCTCAGGGACTGGTTGGGGATGGACAAGGGCCGGCATCTCATCTGTGCTCCCTGAGTTATGGTTTTCTCCTCCCAGCAAAGTTTTTCCTATCCCTCTTTATTCGCTGGGCGTGTCATGGATTTAGTGGAGGGAAAGGAGGCCACAGAGGCTGAGGCCTCTCTGTTTAGCCAGGGGCTGTTGAGCCACCTAAGAATTGGGCCCTGAATGCCCCAGACCCTGCCCGGGGCCTGTCTTGGCATTGACTTGCCCTCTCACTCCCTCTGCTTGGTGTGCCGAGGGCCATCTTGTAGCATTTCCTAGGATTTCCTAGGATCCCTAGTGGAAAGAATTGCATTCACTGCTTCATTGGATGTGCTCAGAGAACCTGATGAGTTTCTTCCTCTGGGGGTCCCTTGCCAGACTGGAGGGACCTGGCCTTGGGCTGCTCCTGGATTCCCCCTCACACTTTTCCTCACTTCCTGCTACCTCTCCGGAACCAGGGCTGCAGAAATAAATAAGACCTGGACCCCAGACCTGCCTGGGGCTCACACTGCAGTGTGGATAACAGGACAAGCAAGTAGGAACCTCAGCAGGGGAAGTGACAGAGCTGGGGGTGGTGTGTGGGGGGAGTTCAATGGAGAAGGGGCAATAAGTGGGAGGGCAAATGCCAAGGAAAGAGATGCGCAGTGTATGATGTCACCTGGGCTGGACTCTGATGATCCTAAGCAGGATGCTTCCAGGGACCAGATAGGACCCTGTGTGAGGAGAGGAGAAGCTGGGAGTGAGGTACTGGGGAGAAGGGGACTGGGGCAAGCCAGAGCCCATGCTGCCACATTCACAAAAGCAGAGCCAGGTGCCAAATTTGGCTCTGGGGTGGCCTGCATTCAGCCTTTACCCTAGAGCTACCTGCCAGTCGGCAGGTAGAAGAGCCCCAGGCATCCAGCGGGTGTGACAAGGAGTGACAGGGTCAGGCTTGCATCTCAATGCCCCAGAAATTGGGCTGGGGGAGGGGGCAGGAGGGAGGCATATGAGCTGAGCCCTGGCCTGGGGTTCCTGTACCCCGTTTGCCCTGCTGGCCTCCACATGACAGAGCTCACACTGGGAGCATACTGGGTGGCTGGGGCAAGACTTCCAGAGCAGCAGAGGGACACACTTGGTGAAATGGGACAGTCCTGAAAGACCAGCTCATTCTGTCCCCCAGTTTACAGATGAGACCCAGACCACAGCTGGCCATTTCCCTTGGCCAAGGTTCCAATGACCCAGGCCTGGAGCCCATCCACCACCCCTCTGAGACCCAAAATAGCTAGAACGAGGTCCTTCAGACTCCGCCTTGGGATGGGGTGACTCAGAGCACCAGCTGTAAAATGGGGAGCAGCCAGTCCCACCAAGGCTGGGCCTCAGAACCAGCACCAGGGTGGCCTGGGGAAGCGGAGGACGCTAATTGCTGAGCTTGGTTTGGGAAGGGCTTGGGGCCGCCCTGGCTCTCCCTTTGGAGTGGAGCTGTTTGAAGTGCAGGCTTCCCACCAGCCCCCAGAGTCCTTGACTTCTCTGGGCCAAGCCCCAGGAACATGCCCACATGTCGGCCCAGCCCGAACCTGGCTCTGAGCAGTCCATCCAGCAGAGATCACAGGGTCACAGGACACTGGCCTGTACAGGACCCACCATGGCAGGGTGTGGAGAATTACCACTCAAGCTTGGTCACCGTCAGGCTCTGAGACAGGATTTTTAGGTTTTTGGTTTTTTTGGGTTTTTTTTTTTTTTGATAGTACTGGGGTTTGAACTCAAGGCTTCGCGCTTGCTAGACAGGCGCTCTACCACTTGAGCCATTCCATCAGGCCTTTTGTTGTGTGTTGGGTATTTTGGGTATTTTTGAGACAGGGTCTCTTGAACTGTTTGCCCAGCTGGCTTCAAACCTACAGCCTCCTGATCTCTGCTTCCTGAGTAGCTAGGATTACAGGTGTGAGTCACCGGTGCCCGGGGTGGGGCTGGAACAGGAATTTAACTTCTGGAAAATAGGGAAACTGGGCATGACACCCCACGCCCCTTGGAGTAAAGGCCAATTGTGGCCCACGAGGTAATTTGTTATGTGGTCCCTGCTACCTCACTGAACTCCCTCTCCCTCTTTGCTCCATTGCACACTGTTCCAGCCACATTGGCCTCCTTGCACTTCCATAAACACTCCAGGCATGGTCCTGCCTCAGGGCCTTTGCACTTACTATGACCTCTACCTGGAACTCTCTTTCCCTGCTTGTGCTCATGGCTCCTCACCTCTCTCCAGTCTTTCAAATCTCTCCTCCTTTACTCCTGCCCAACAGGTCCAGTCCCCTGACCTTCTCTCCTTTTTATATCCTTAGCATCTTCCAGGCTGCTGAAAAATTGACTTACAACATCTATTGTCTGTCTCCCGTTTTCTCTTTGTCACTGATATGTCCCAGTGCTATGGCACCCCTCATGGGACTGAGTGAAATGACATATGCCAGAGGTTGGCTGATTTTTTCTGCAACAGAGCAGACAGTAAACATTTTCAGCTTTGGGGACCACATGGTCTCTGTCCTGACTCACCTCTGCCAGCTGTGGACAATAGTACCATGGGATAGGACTGGCTTTGGCCTCCAGGTTTTGGGGTGCCACTCCCTGAGTTAGAAAAACGTGCCTAGTTATTGTGTACCTATTGTATGCCTTGCTCTGGTTGAGCAGCCCAACCCTACGAGCACTTTCCAGACAGACACTATCTATAAACAGATCAATACAATCAACACTGCCAACGTCCCATCTGAGTACATGTGACAAAGGAAGAGTGTGGTCCGGGGTGGCCATGCCGCCCTTGCTGCCGTGTCCAAGGCAGGAAAGAGAAGGGGAAGCTGGTGGCACTGGCACATGGGGTGTGGGAGCGGGGAGCGGGGGCAGTCATGAAACACCCAGGCTTGTGCACTTTATTCCTGTTGCCTATACTGCCATTCCTTCACATAGGCAGGGCCCAAGAGGGACTGCAAAGGGCAGGAGGTAGATCATGGGGATGAGCGTTTGGGGAGAGAATCCTCAACAGTGACTGGTGGGTGGAACGCAGGGAGTGTGAAGCCCCCAAGGGACATGACGGCCTATACAGAAATGGACAAGGGGGCAGGAAGTTTGGTTCAAGTGGTAGACAGCCTGCCTAGCAAGTGCTAGCCTTGAGTTCAAGTAATAGAACTTCCAAAAAACAAAACAAAAAAACCCCCAAAAAACCAGAAATGGACAAGGTTCTGGGCAGGAGACACAGGGGTTGACTTGGAAAGGGGAGGGATAGTACAGTAGCTTGGGTAAAATGTCAGCACAGGGACCTCCCCAGCTCCTCTGCTTCTCCACTGAGGAAGGAAGAGAAGGAGGAGGGGGCCAGAGGGTCAGAGGAGGAGGCAGGAGCACTGAGGCAGTCCCCTGCCTTCTTCAGCTTCCCTGGATGTACTCTTAGGGGACCCAAGGGGAATGGTGTGAGGCTCCATCATGTGTGTCAGGCTTTCAAGCTGTGTAAGCCCCCACGCAGATCAGCTCCAGGCTTTACCTGTGCAGTCCCACGCATCCCTCACTTCTCCCCGCATCCCACGTTCCTGCCTGGCACCTGCCCAGTGGCAGTGAGGCGATGCAAGGAGTGGGGCTGCCTGCTTCTTTGGGGACCTGGTCAGGAGGTGCCTCCCCAGGAACTCATGGGCGGGGGCCAAGGTCAGGCAGCAGGAGGACTGGGTGGGACACGGAACATGACGCTCAGAACAGAGCCAGGCATGAGAGCATGTCATTTAGCAAAGTTCTTGGCAGTTGGCAAGGGCTTCCTATGGAGAACTGGGGCCTTGGAGGGCCAAAAGGGTTTCAGGGCACAGCAGGGGAAGCAGCATATGGTATAAAGCTTGGCACAGTGTGGGAGACACACTGAGGAGGAGCAGGGGAGACCTGCCAGCAGCAGCAGGAGCCCAGGCTGGTTTCCAAATCTGGAGTAGGGCAGCAGACCCAACCTGCTGGGCAGCAGCCTGGAGTGAGGCCCTGGCTTACTTCAATCCTGAGTGACCCTTCCTTAGGGCTGCAGGTGCCTGTTGCTGTCCTTTTGACTGTGTCCCCAGGCTTTTCCCATCATCAGCAAGTCCCTCCACTCTCTTAGCCTCTCTTGGTCCTTCCATCTGTGACTTTCAGCTACCCTCTGGAGCCACCAAAGGAGGGAAAGAGACAGGAGAGGAAACCCAGGTCTCCATTGCCAGGTAGCAGGGGGCAGGTGGAGAGGGCTACAGGATGGCTGGCCGGGTGCTCTTGCCCGGTTGGCAGAAAGGAATATGTGTGCTCCACACCTGCTCCCCCATTTTACAGATAAGGGCAATCATGACCCAGGAGGTGAAGTGACCTGCTCAATGCCGCGTGGCTGGGACATGCAGACCAGGGGCACATTTCCAGTTCCCTGCAGTTTTTAGCTTTTACCAGGCCCAAACTTGCTTGGGTCCCAAGAAAGAGCTCAGGCTGCAGAAGGATGAGACGGGGCAGGTGATGTCTGCACCTCCTCATTGGGAGCTCCTCTGAGGTTGCTAGCATTGTGCCCTTGCAGGCTCTCTTTACTGGACACTGGGCAGGGTCTCATAGAGAAGACAGTCAAGATCCAACCCCCACACCATGCTTGTCTGGTAGCCTCCTGTCACCTTCCACAGTTGGCTCCCACAGGAGAGAGGGACAGAGGAGTAAGCCTCCATGAGTAGAGGAAAGGGGCTGGGATGGTGAGTTTGGAAGATAATGGGCAGAGACTGGGACAGTCCCAGGCAGAGGGGAGGTAAACTGAGGCCTGGAGGCCGCAAAGTGCTGGGCATGATAAGGAAAGCCAGTGGTCAGGTGCATAGACCAGGGCTCCATCCTGGGGGCAGCTGGGGTACAGCAAGGAGTCTTGAGTAGGGCTGAGGACAGGAAAGGGAGCCTGGAGCAGTGGGCCCTCTAGACGTCTCCTGCCTCGCCTGGCAACTGCAATCGCTGATCACGCAGGAGTGACTTTGGGAAATCTCTTCCCTCCTTGGGCCTCAATTTCTTCTCCAGTCCAGCAGGTTGGGGACTCAAAGATTCCTTCCTGCTCTTATGCTCAGTATCTCTGCCTCTGCTACGCCTAGAGCCCATCTCTTCCTGAACCTCCCCCCACCCCCCACCCGCACAAAACATGCATACATGCACACAGACACACGCATGCACACACATGCAGACACACTGCTGAAGTCAGGGGGTCAATGGCCTGAAAGCAGCCAAGCTGGCTACCCGGTCTCCTCTCCAGAACAGAGACACCAGGAGAGGGGTTGGGAACAGACTTTGGAGTCAGATCCTGTTCCCACCTGGGCTGTGTCGCTGGGTCTCTGGTCCCTGGAGCCTGGCTCAGAGGAATGCTGGCTGCTCCAAATTGGGCCAGACCCTGGAGGCCAGACCTCAAAGGGCTTGGGCTCCATATCTCCTGGGTACCAGTAAGGCTGGCCTTGTGCAAGCTTGTTCCACACATCTGTGGACTCAACGACCCACAGCCTTTCTTCCATCTTCTCGGGAACCTCTCAGTCCCTAAGGCTAGTCAAAGTGGCAGATTGAGACATAGGGATGGGGAAGGGAAAGCCCAGATTCTGGTCCCAGGTTCTTCAGCTCAGGGCTTTTCTCTCTCTCTGGGCCCCACTGCAGAGTGGAGGGCGGGATTATGGACTGCAAGCCCACTCCTGCCCCACCCCACCCCAGTTTGCCACACCCCAGGCTGCAACACCTGCCCCATACGTAGCCCCAGGGTTTGGGATGGCAAAGGCAGTGTCCAGATCAGCCCTGGAACTAGCCTCAGCTGGTGACCTGTGTCTCTGAGTATCCTGTCCCCACTGGGACAGCAAGCAAAACTGTCCTTCCATTCTCACACCCATCCCAGCACGCCAGCAGCACCCACAAGTCCTCCTGGTCCTCCCCTGAATTCCTCTCTGACTTTCCTAGTCAAAGTCTCCTAGAAAGTAAAGTGACAGGGATCTACCTTTTATTTTCCATGAGTACAGGCCAAATTCAATAACCACACTGCTGTCTGGTGGGCACTGGCTATTTTGGACTTTATTAATGGCAGTAATGTCCTCTGTACGTCTGAACACAGCACCCAGATGTTCACAGCCAGTTCTTCCTCCCACCCTCAACACAGCCCCAGGAGGGAGAGCAGAGGGAGTCTCCCCTCTTCATCCACGGGTGCCAGGCCTTGCCCGGGTCACACAGCCAGTCAGTAGCAGCACCCAGGTTCTGAGCTCTGTGTCTTATGGTAACCTCCAACCCCTGCCTGCCTTTTCCCTTCCCCAGATTGACCTGTATGCAGGGGCACTCTTTGTGCACATCTGCCTGGGCTGGAACTTCTACCTCTCCACTGTCCTCACACTCGTCATCACTGCCCTGTACACCATTGCAGGTATGCTGCCCATGGCAGAGTGGGTCAGGGCTGCAAGGGGGACCTGTTTGCCAACCCACAGAGCAGCCCACGACCCCACCTGGTAGCTGACTCACTGGCCGGGACCTAGGCAACATGTGAAAGAGTGGAGTGGTCTGTACTGAGCCAGAGAGACGAGAATCAGGGAACTGGCTCTGCAGGTCCAGCTGTTTCAGCTCACAACTCAACCACCTATGAAAGGGCAGGGGGCCTGCAAGGGGACAGCTGCCCCACTGGGAGCTCTGGAGATTGCTGGTGTCCCTCCTCCCCTGAAGACCAGGCGCATCCTCCAGCAACCTCGTTCCCCTACAGGTGGCCTGGCCACTGTGATCTACACAGATGCCCTACAGACGATCATCATGGTGGTGGGTGCCATCACCCTAGCAGTCAAAGGTGAGGGCTGGGGGCTGTGACCTGCGGTGGGGGAGGGCTGTCTCAGCATCCCACAGGGCTCCTGAGGTAAAGCCACTTGGCTGGCCTTCCTGGCTAATGGATGCTGCCTTCCTCCTGCCACGCTGCCCAGCTGTCACTATGGCACAGCGGGGCACTGACTCAGGAACACAGGGCCGCCACACCACCCTGGCTCAGGGCTGGAGTGAGGTGTGGCTGCTGGTGGGTGTGGAGGCACACAATTAGGTGACCACAGAACCACCCGGGTGTCTCCTCCAATTGTTTAAAATCATGTACACACTCCCAGGAGGTGATGCTGCCTCCTGCCAGACAAAGGCCAGGGTGGAAGAGTTTGGGAGGTTGACCACACCAGTCTGGGAACAGAGAAGAAAGCTTACAGAGCTGCCCTGGGAGGGAGGGAGGGAGAGGAAGAAAGAGAGAGAGCTCCTCATCCCAAGAAGCATGCATGCAGGGCTGGGAGGATCCCACAGGTGAACAGGGTTTTGAAAGGTAAGGCTGCTAGGCAACCTGCCTAGACTCAGGGTCTGACCTTTGGTTGAGCAATCTCTGACCCTGTGTAGCATTTGTTCATTTACTCTGAGCCTCACAGAGATTCCTGGGTTGAGCCCAGAGTCTAGCCTGGGCGCCATAGTGCAAACAACAGGCTTCCTTTTCCCGGGTCCTGCTGGGGACCAGGGCCCGGGGCATAGACAGGGGCTCTCCTACACTTGCTTCTGGGGTTAAGTCTCCAGAACCCACTGGAGGTGAGGGACCCAGATAGCCAGGCCAAGTCTGGATCAGAAGGGAGTGACAAAAATATGGCAAAGTCACAGACAGGCCAAGGCTTGGCCACACACAGCCGTGACCCTGAGGTAGACAGGACAGTGAGGGTACAGACGCGCTCGACTTGAAAGACCCCTGGCTAGAGGCCCACCTGCCCAGAGGGCTATGTGGCCTTGGAGGCACCTCTACCTCTCTTCCCAGTGACCCAGCAGGGTGGGCCCAGGTCAGGACTTTAACACTTAAAATGCCTCCGGAGGGTTCTGGAACGCCAAGCAAAATACTTTTGCTTCCTTAGGTGGACAGTCCAGAGCTAGGCAGAACCCCCTGCTTGAGGCTAATAGGCCTCTAGAGATCAGCAGTGATTCCCTTTGGGCCAAGAGGACACTGTGGTGCCCACGTGCAAAATGCTCATTTAATAGAATTATTTTAAATACAATAAAATAGTTATTCAAATTCATCTTTTTCAAAAACCTCTACCTCACCCCACCTTCCCAAATACCAGGAAAGGCGAGGCGGGAAAAACTCCAGTTTGATGCATCAGAAGTTGTGAGATGAGACCAGCAGGAGTGGGGAGTTGGGGCCACCCAACCAAACTATCCCTGTCCCATCTAGCTTTTGGCCAGATCGGAGGTTATGGGCAGCTGGAGGCAGTGTACGCCCAGGCCATCCCCTCCAGGACAATCGCCAACACCACCTGTCACCTGCCGCGTGCAGACGCCATGCACATGTTCCGAGATCCCTACACGGGGGACCTTCCGTGGACCGGGATGACTTTCGGCCTGACCATCATAGCTACCTGGTACTGGTGTACTGACCAGGTGAGCACCAGCATCACCTGCCCACCCCACTGTCCTGCCCTCCAGGGTGGGCTTGGTGGGTACAGCCCGGGCCGGGCTGCTAGGGGTCCTTGTGGTCCCGGGGGGCCTGGGCCCTCCGCTTAGAGTCAGACGGGGCCCACTGGCTGCTACCCGACTTGGCCTTTAGGTGCTTCGACTGGGACAATTTGGAGTATGGGATTCCGAAGGGACTGGGATGCTCCTCGGTGGTTCTGCCATCAGCCAGGATGCCAGTATTTCGGGCCGGCCTTGTGTTCCTGGGATCTGGCAGCATGCGGGGTGTCGGGCCACCCTTGGGCTGCCATTGGTGTGGCCCTGCTGTGGCTGGGTTCACTTTCCTGGGAGAGCTCTGGGTGCCATCAGCAAGGCGGAACCGGGGTGCCCCTGGGGTCCTTGAGGTTGGGCCCCCAGGATGGTGCAACTGCTGGCCCTGGGAGAGAAAAGATACAGTGAGGAACTCCAGAGGACACACATGGCAGGGAGGGTCAATTGTCCTTTGCAAGAGACTCTCACCAGGCACGGCGAGGCCTGGGTTTACCTCCTGGCTCTGCCACTCACCAGTGGGTTTCCATGTTTTTCCTCAGTTTCCTCATCTGTAATATGTAATAATCCTGCGCTTTGTGGTTATAAGGCAAGTTCCTGCCACTCTTCCTTGCTGTCCCAGCCCCAATCCCCACTCTGTAATAGGGTGGAGGTGGCTGGAAAAAGCCTGAAAGGGGTTGAGTCTGCTGATGGTAGAGAGATGGCTATCAGCCACATCCCCCATCGTTAACTCTCCAGGTGACCCCAGATGAGCCACGTCCCCTTCTGAAAGCCAGGGCATCCCAAAGAGCCTGAGGCAGAAAATGGGCCTTGCAAAGAAGCAGAGCCTTGGTGGGCACAGGTCCAATGACCATCTGTGCCTCCAGCCCCAGCCCAATGGGCCCATCATGGGTTAAAGCAAACAGGCCACAGCTAGCCAAATGTGACAAATGTGACAGAGCGCACAGGCCTCCCCGTGAGGCAGGCCAGGCCAGCCCACACACAAGCCAAACAACTGAGGCCCAGGGACAGACCTGAGTGCACACTCAGGTTGGCAAGACACTTCTGGGGCTCCCAAGCAGGAGGGGCTCCATCAGTGTGTGCCTGAAGATCCTCTCTGGCTTCTAAATTGGGAAGTGATCCCAGCTGAAAGGTGTCAGAGGTGCTGGGAGGCTGGTTCTGTTTCACCGTCTGTAACATGTTGCCCTCAGTCAGGGTGGCATCCAGTGACTCCAGACCTCTGAGATCCCTACATGGGCTGAGATCCCCTGCCTGGGCCTTCCAGGGAACAGGTGACTCACAGGAGGGTCTGCCCAGCTCCCTTGGGAGGCCTGAGGCTCAGACCAGGAAGGTAAAAGGTGACAGTGGAGTGGAGGGTGTACTGGGGGTGTGGACGTCCCTCCCGTTTCCTCCCACGTGTTGTGGGCCTGGCATGGCCCAGGCATCTCTGAATGGAATACCATTCAGGAGACTTTCCCATAAAGGACAAGTGAGTCAGCACACATCCTGGCTTCAGAGTCAGGCTGAATGGGCCTCATTGCACAAGGGACTCTTAGGGCACCCAGGCACTCTATTGTGCATGCTGGAATGATGAACACTTGTTGTTGACTTTTCACTATCTTCAGGCTCATCCAGAATGAGCAGGTAGCAGTTTTGGAATCAGAAACAAATAGCAAGTGAGGCAGAGGGTCCAGAAGCAGAGCCGTGGCCTAGGCCCCTTCCCAGGGCTGTTTCTGTCTGAAATCAGAAGGCATACAGACAGGAATACCTCCAGTTTGGGAGGCTCTGGGCTTTCTGTCCCCTGCTAATTGTGAAACCAAGCATCTTCCTCTATTGGTCAGCAGCAGCCTCAACCACAGCCATGACCACAACCTTTTGTGGTCAGCTATGGCTGGCTGGTGACCACATGCTAAGGAAGCCTCAAACTCACTGAGAAAGGGAGCTGACATCTACTGAAGGCCTGTGGAGTCAGGCACAGGCTAGGTCTTCTGTATCAGTGGCCTCACTTGGTTGTGTAGCAGTCCTTGGGTCAGTGGCAGTAATCCATTTGCAGTTAGGAGGTGAAATGGCCAACCTTGGGGTGGCAGCATTGGCCTCTGCAAGGAGGAGGACAGGCTACCATCCTGGTGAGAGGCAGTGGCCTGCTGACACCAAGGGGAGGACCCTTGCTCAGCTGGGGAGGGAACTGATGGGCTTCACATCTCAGGGGTACTCTGAGCCTCAGGTGACACACATGTTCCAGGGCCAGCTGTCGTGAGCACAAATGTCCATCAACACTAGAAGATGACAGACACTCGGGGCTTAAGGGACGCTTCTTTCCCATGACAGTCACAGGACAGAGGGTCAGAGACTAGACAGAAACTCTCTAACACCTTCACTGTCCACATGGGAAAACTGAGGCACACAGTGAGGCAGACTTGTCTTGAGTTACAGCAAACTGGTAGAGAAACATGACAGAAATCAGCTGTCCCACATCCCAGATGCTGGAGCATAGGCAGGCTCTTCCTCTACAAGGAATGCCTTGGGAGAGCTGCACTTGAGTGGTCAGTGCACCCGAGGGGTTGGTGCGCCTGAGGAGCTCCCATTACACATGCTCAGAAAAGCAGCGAAAAATCACAGCTCATTTCTACTTCTGAGTTGCAGGCAGTGACTTAAGCTGTGGAACAGCACAGGGGAACTGCATTTCAGAGTTCTAGGATGTACAACTCTGTGAACATTCTGCAAACTGTTGGAAAGACCACTTTAAATGGGGTGGAGTATTAGAGTCTGTAAATTACCAGTTCTCCACCAGACAGGTGCTCTACCACTGGGCTACAACCTAGCTTCCCCTTGTTGGTTTGTTTATATATTTATTTATTGGTGGTACTGGAGTTTGAACTCAGGGCCTTGTGCTTACTAGGCAGGTGCTCTATCTCTTGTAAGCCCCGCCCCCAACCCCCATGGTTTTTTTAAAGTAGAATATGACAGCTGGGAGGGTTCTTGGATGTCACTGATCTGAATTATGGCTCACTCCTCCCTCCACTTTGCAGATCTGGAAACTGAGGTTGTTAGGATTTGCTGAAGGGCCTCAGAGAAGTTGGTGTCCTGGCAGCTTCTAGTGACCCTCACCACTGAGCTGCAAGCTTCCCTAACCCTAGGTCTTAGCGCTCCCACCTCTGCCTGTGACACACAGTTGGTGCCAACATCTGCTCCTGGTACATGCCTGAATGCTCCAGCCACTCCAGTGAGGGTTTCAGGGAGCTGTCTGATGCCACCCCACCCAGGGTCTTCTCCAGCAGACAAATGTCAGGGGACATTTGGGGATGGGGAGACAGTCCTGGAGCAAGTGTATCTGGCCTACTGAGCTGAGCTCTCCTGGCAGGTTGCAGTTAGGTGTTATCTAGGGTGGGCCTGGGGCTCCTGAGACCACGTGCTGTTCATGCCACTCCGAGGCCCATCAGAGAAAGATCCTGACACAGGCCTCTCCAGGGGCTGGACTCACTCCCTCTCTCCTCTGGCCCCTAGGTCATCGTCCAGCGTTCACTGTCTGCCCGGAACTTGAACCACGCCAAAGCGGGCTCCATCCTGGCCAGCTACCTCAAGATGCTGCCCATGGGCTTGATGATCATGCCGGGCATGATCAGCCGTGCGCTGTTCCCAGGTAGGACAGGCTCTGGGGCTAAGCCAGGCGGCAGGGCGCCCGGGGTGCTGAGGCCTTGTCCTGCAAAGGTCACTAGGAGGAGGCAACGGAGGGATGTGAGCTGTTGCCCAGTATGGGTCATGGAAGGGGACTAGTGCCTGGGGCCACAAAGGCATAGACAGAGACGTGGCTTGGTACAAGGCCCAGACAAGGGCCACTTACAGCTGTATGATCTTGAGGGTCACACAGGACCATCTCTGTGCCCCGCCGCTCCTTTGCTGCAAATGGATTGTACCACCCACCTGCAGGCAGTATTCTGTAACTGAGGCACTTGGGACCTATGGGTATGGAAACAGGCATTTCTTTAGGTTGCCTCGTGGAGACTCTGTGACCAAGACTCCTGAGCAATGGTAATGGCCAGCCAGTCACATGGCTTTGGGTGTTCTCACCCTTCTGTATTCATCAGCTCCTCTGTCTGTAACAAGAGGAGCCTTCAAGCCCAGGGACACAATGGCCCAGGGGACAGCAGATCTGGGCTGTCTGGCTGACTGGGGAGACTCCCATGATTCAGGGACAAGGAACGTGGACCCACCTGCGTCTCCCTGTCCACAGGGCGCTGGGCCTGTGTCCTCCTTGGTGTAGCCACCTCTTCTCTCCCCTGAACCTGGGCCCATGGAGGGCCACCCAGAGGACTACCAAAGGTCCCTCGGGTTATGTGGGGGGCACTCAGCTGTCGGCGGGGTGACTGGGCTGGCCCGTTGGCCATCTGTTCTGAGTGGCGCCTCCGGAGAGGGACTGCACGCTCCCTCACCTCGAAGTATTCATCTGACATGGATGAGGCCACTGAGGGCCGCCGAGGGCCAGGGCCACGGCCAGAGCTGCCTGAGAGGCTGTCCTGGTCACTGAGAGTCACATAGTCATCATCATCTTCCTCCTCCTCCCCATCCAGCCCATTGGGGAGCTCTGCTTCCAGACCATCAGGGTCATCCTGTGTTACAGACAGCTGCCGCTGGAGTGAGGTATGGCCTGGGCCTACCATCCTGGGCAGCACAAGGTCTGTCCCATTTGGGGGTGTCTCCTCTTCTGAGGTATCCAGGGCCCAGCTGACACCACCGCCATCCTGGGCAAGTAGGTCTGCCACAAGGACTGTCCGGGGCTTGGGTACAGGGGGCTGAGACTCAGTGTCCCCTTGGGGGAGGCCGTTCTCAGCTGGGGTCCTGTCCTGGGGATCCCTGGGCCCTGGAGGAGTGTGGGGCTCTACAGAGGGGCGGTTCTCCTGGCTCTGCTTCCACAGCTGGTGCTGGGTGCTGGCATGGGAGGTGTCGCGGATCTTGATACGGTTCATCTGACTGGGCTGCGGGTTCCAGATGTTAGGGTCGATGATGTTGATGTAGCCCAGGATGTCACTACCAGGCTCCGGGTCTGGCTCCACCCACGTGGGCAGGTACTCAAACATGTTGGCCCTCTCCAGGTTTTGTAGTCCTGGGTGGACAGGTGGTGGCAGGTCAGGGAGGTCCCCTGGCCGCTCAGGCAGCGCAGGGCCCCGCGGCCCTGGGGGTCTCTTGCTGTCCTGCTTCTCAGAGGAAGTCTTGGCAATCTCGTCGACACTCTTGGCCTTGACCAGTGCATACTTGGGGTTGACAAGCTTCTTGGCCACTGTGCCTGTGGGGGCCAAGGGGACCACAGAGGGCAGCACGATGGGCTCTGGCTCTGGCTCCTTCTCCATGGGGATGTCCTTGAGACTGACACTCTGTGACATGAGGTACAGCTCCTGGAACTGCCGGTCAAACATCTCTACCACTTGGCCGGACAGCACAGAGATCACATTCCGGTCAGTCCTTGCTGCCGACCACGTGAAGCTGCAACACAAAGCAGGGGCCATGCAGTCAGGCACGCAGCACCTCGGGCCCAAGGCCCCCATTTTAGCAAGTCTCCCGCCCCTGCTGCAGTGGGCATGTAGAGCCCACCATGTGCCCCTGGATGGTGTTCATTAGACTATGGCCACAGGACCCTGGGATCAAGATGTGGCATGGGAGGGCACAGAGAGTAGCACATATCTGTGGGGTTGGACCCGAATCTGGGAGCCCACACCTACCTCCCTGCAGCTCCGTGCTCCCTCAGACTGCTCCTGGCCCCATTAGGGCCCCTCAAGGGTGGCCAGTACAGCCTTGGGTATCAGGCATTGCTCCGCATGGGGTACCATTGCTGCTGGCTTTGCTGCCATCAATTCCCAGAGTGACTGTAGGCATCTCTGCCCTACTGTGTCTTGAGGGATGCAGCCTGCAGAGCTGGCCCTGTCCCCAAAGATGGTACTCAGAATGGTTTTGGGAGCCTGGCCTGGCTCCACCTCACCTCCAGGCCAGTGACACCACAGGCTGGAACAACAGTCTGCTGGAGCAAAAGCCCTCCCCTGCCTTCCTCCAGAGACAGATGGGCAGGCAGTTTTGGAACCAATGAACCGGAATAACCAGAGTTTCATTTATTGGGATTAAAGGCAGATAGCAGCTGGGAGCCACAGATGCCTCTTCACCAAGTCCCCATGGAGACTCACCTGTAGGAGCCGCACACAGCCCTGTCTCCATCCACAAACATGAACTTCTGAGCCAGGGCGCCCTTGAACTTGGTGGCTGACCGGGTGAAGAACTCAGTTCCCCCACTGCTGCGCACCCTGAGATTCTGTGTTGGGGGACAAAGAGGCAGGACTAGATACCACAGCAACTGACACAGGGGCCAGGGAAGGCTTGGGAGAGTGAAGACAAGGAAGAGGCTGCAAGGACTAGAGAAAGGGCCTGGGTGAGGGAAACCTGGGGTGGACGTGATGCTGCTCATGGGGGGGGTCTGGGCCAGGATGGTGAGAACTTTGGCCCCAAGAGTGTCCACAGAACATGATGGAGCAGGGAGAGATCTGCATGGCCAGCTCGGTGTGGGAAATGCAGTTGCTAGGGCATTGAATGGAAGGGTGATGTTTGAGAAGTCTGCGAACAGGTGGGGGATATACAGCTGGGAGAGGAGGGAGAGAAGTGGAGGGGTAGGAAGGGGCCCTCCCTGAGGAATATGGGCCTTGCACTCTGACAATCCCTGGCCTTCCAGGATGAGGTGACTGCCCAGGCCTCTCTTCTGCTCAACACCCTGTGTCATTGTCCTTGTGAACTGTGCTCCCTGAGAGCAGGACTCAGCATCTCTACTACTTCCCCAGGCCAGGACCAGGACACCACCAACACCATGATAGGCTCAGGACACAACCAGGAAGGCCCTGGGAGTCCCTGGATGCAAACTTAGTCCCAGAGAGGAGGGGGACTCTCCTAGGCCTGAGGAACAGGGAGGGGTCCACAACTGCAGGCTTTTTCCTGGACCTGTGAGGGCCCCCCTCCCCAGTGCCAAGTCTCTGGAACTGTCCGAAGGCCTGGGCACTACAGGGCTCCAGTGCAAACCCTCCTCCCCTCAGCAAGCCAGGACTGGCCCAGCAGAACCAGGAGGGTACCCAGACATCCAAGAATGGCTAAGGCTCTCAAAGTGGAACCTCAGGTGGAGGGGGGACCTGGAGCTCATCAGGTCCTGGGTATCCCTAATTCTACAGGCCTGTGATCAGGCCAGGAACTTCAGTTTTAACACAAAACCCAGGGACTCTGTCACCTTCCCACGGCAGGAAGGGTTTGAGAGCATCCTGACAAGTAGGCTTGCACGGTTCCTGTTCTGGGAACCTCACACCCTCAGGGACTCTGTGGTGGTCGGACCTCTAAGGTAACACATGCTTTGTCAGACTGAGCTGTGACTTACCCATCTGTCCTCTCACCCACTCACTGGCTCCCGCCTATTAACTGCCCACAAGTTCACTTGTTCACTGACCCCCACTGTGGCCACCACTGGCAGACAGATGTGACAGTGACCAGGATCCCTCCATGGAGACAAGGAAGGAAAGACATGGCATAAACAGAATTGGGAATGTCCAGACATGGAGGAGTAACTCTAGGGGTGGGTGGCTAGGGGAGGCTCCCAGGAAAGGATGACGCAGGTGAGAGTGGGAAGAGGGCAAAGCCCTCCGGGCGGAGGGGTACAAAGGCCTGGCATGAGAGGAACAGGCTGTTTAAGAAACAGCATCAGGGAGGAGCAGTTGGGGGGCAAGGGAGTTGGCCAAGTGGGCTGAGCCAGATGCTGATGAAAGACCCTACACCTGCTTGGGGCCTGGACTTGGCCAGGTACGAGTGGGAGCCATGGGAACACACAGGGCAGAGTGTGAGATGCAGCTGTTGGTCAGGAACAGCTCTGGCATGGGGAGTGGGGCACGATGTGTGAAATGAACAGGGAGCTAGAAGGTAGAGAAAGAGAGGCTATTGGGTGAGGGAGGTGGGCCTGAAAACAAGAGCACCATCCCCTGAAGTAACGCTCTCTGTGCTCCCGTCTGCATCCCGGTTCCCTGTGGCTGGGGCAGCCCTAGGGCAGTACCCTCAGAGGCTATAAGGGGTAGCCCCTGCGTGGGTCCCCACAAGATGCCCACCCACCCAGCCATGGGGCGAACAATCACCTTGCTGTTGGGCCTGGCCCAGAAGGCAGATAAGCCTCGTTCCCAGGGCCCTGAAGGCTGCTGTCAGCACATAGCCAGCTCAACAGGAAGCTGGCCCCGGTCCAAGGCAATTAGTTCTTGTGACTTTGTACCCAACACAGAGCACGCTCAGGGACCAGAGGTCAAAACAAAGATCTTGGAGGCCTTCTCCTAAGGCCTGTGCTCAACCACAGCCTGGCTCTAGTCTCCTGCGGTCCCCCAGCCCAAGGCTGTGTGCTGGGGCCCTGTGTCCCTCCTTGGCCATCTGTCTCCACACCTCTCACGAGCGTCTGTCCCCACCCATCAACCTTGTCGTGACAAATGACTCAGAAAGTCACCACTTACACCGCAGAGTGACTCAGCCGCCACATGAGAGGCAGATCTTGGTTGGTCCACTCACCTGCTGTGTGACTCTGCAAGCCCCTGACCTTCTCTGGGGTAGTTTCCCTGTCTGCACTCTGAGGCTTGGGCCTGAACCCCAAGGCTCATCTAACACTGGGGCTCAATGGAAGTGGGAGCATGCATTGGGCCCCCCACCCTCTGCCTCACAGTCTGTCCCTGGCCTGCTCCTGGGTGGCCCCGCCCCATAGGCCTGGCCCAGATGAGGTAACGTCTCAGGTGTCTGGGCTAGTGTGAGCAGAGGTGGAGGATCCCACAAAGCTGCATTGTCTCAGGTCCTGGGGACGCCCCAGCCGAGGATGAGCAGATGGGTGGAGGGACACTGGGCTGGCCCAAGTGTGAGCATTGGGCAAGTCCCTGGACCCTCTGAGACCTCCAAAGGTCAAGGGCAAGCCAGGGAAGGGTGAGGAGCACCACAGCTGGGGCAAACTGCAGGACCCTAAGGCCTCCAGGCCACCTGTGCTCATAAGACCCCATGACCTGAGTGAAGCCAGAACCCTCTCAATAGGTGCGTGTAGGCCATTCTTGGGCTCTGATCAAAAACAGCTCCAGTCCTGGTGCCAAACAGACTCTGCCCAGGCCTCTCCATGCCTCAGTTTCTCACCTGGGCTACAGGCTTCCTGAGGACCCAGTGGAGTGCAAGGGTCCTAGAAGGTGCCTGACTCTCAGTGGAGACCCAAGAACTCTAGGTGGCACATGGACTGTGACTGTACAGTCTGGTGAGAGACTAACATGGGGTCCAGAAAACACCTGGGCTGGCAGGGACCCCCTTCAGGGAAACCAGAACTGTTGGCCACACTGGGTAGATGACTGGGTGGGCTTGTGGAGGGTTGTGATTTGGCCATGGTCTCTCAGTGAGTGGGGCCCAGCCTAGATCCGAGGACTGTGGCTGAGGTTTTCAGCTGTCCACCCTCTGCAGGAGACTGTCAGCCTCTCCTGGTCTAGAGGAGGGGTGGGGAGGCCCAAAGGTACATCCTGGCCAGGGCTGAGCTGGGAATGGAGGGGTCGGGCCGAGTGTGTGGAATGCAGGGTAAGGAGCCTGGTGTAGGAAGTGGGAGCCCATATACCTGAACTGCTGGGCCACCTCAGCTCTCTTCTGAATGGCCTATCTCACTCTATAAAGCATGTGCGTGTGGACATTCACCCCGGCCGTCATGAAACCAGGATGGGAAGTTCCTTGTGAACCAACTTCATATGCTGGGGGATGGGGACAGAAAGGGCTCCACCTGGAGCCACTCTAGCTCCAAGCCCTTGTTTGAGGGTTCCCAGGCTGCTCAGTTGTAGCAGGACTGATGATATGGGTTAGGTCACTGTGGTGGGGCCACCCTGACACTGAAAGATAGGTAACAATGTCCTTGCCTCTACCCACTAGTTAACTACCTATAGTGCCCTGATTTGTGACAAAAACATCCCTGGCCAGGCTTGGTGGTATACACCTGTAATCCCAACTACTTGGGAGGCAGAGGTAAGAGGATCATGGTCCAAGGCTGTCCTAGGCAAAAGCACAAGACCCTGTTTGAAGAATAACAAAGCAAAAAGGACTGGAGACATGGCTCAAGTGGCAGAGCACCTACCTAGGAAACACAAGGTCCTGAGTTCAAACCCCAGTACAACCAAAACAAAAAAACATCTCTGGGCACTGCCTTTAGCAAGGTGAGCCCTCCTCACCCCTGGGTTACAAATCCTTGCCCTATAACCTGGATCCATCAGAGACCCAGGCCCAGGCCACAAGCATGGTGGGGAGTAGAGGGAGCCATGGACCAGCCTGCCTCCCACATTAGACTTGTCCCCTGGGTCCCCAGCTCACTTGGGCCTCCCCATCCCTCCTCTAGCCCAGGAGAGCCTGGTAGGCCTGGCAGCCAGGGCCTGGGCTGCAGCTGAGCCTGGCATCCTCACCATGTGCCTTCCCATGAGTCCACTACCATTCCTTTGTTCATCAGAAACGGACTGGGAACAGCCAGCCCAAATGCCTGCTGGTTTTTCCAGTTTGCCTATACAGTCTGGGCTTTTCACATTTGCCAGCCTCCTACAGCTCCTGTTCTAGGGGAACCATGAGTTTCATCCCCAACATGGCTCCCACTGACTCTGGGGCACCCCTCACACCAAGATCACCCCCAAATGAGGCCTCGTCACTGGCCTGGCCCTGTGATCCTGTGGGGGCTGAAAGGCTGGTTACTCTTCCCAAGGCCTGCTCCCCATTTGTAATATGGGGGTTCATTCCCCTACTCCTGCCTGTAGGGCACTGGGGGCAACTGGGCCGGTAGGCTGGAATGCTCATGGTGGTTGGGGCCCACGTCTGGGGAGAGGCTGGGCACCTGACTTCCCTTCACCTGGAGACAGGAGCAAAGTTGGCCAAGCATTAACAGCCCCACTTTCAGAATGTGTTGGTGCAGACTCAGAGCTACAGAGGTGGGAAGAGAGCAAGGGTGGTCCAGCCAGACTCCAGCTACCAGTCACCAAATAGGACAGGAAGGGGCTTGCTCCCAAGGCCCTCCCCATCATGCCTCCTTCACTCTGAGCAGCAGCCCTGCTACACAGATGACATTGTGCCCAGTTTTGAGATAAGCAATGGAGGCTCAGAAAGAGTCGATGACTGTCCAAGATTACTGTGCAAGGCTAAGGCTCAGGCCTGACCTTTGGTGTCTCCTCAAACTGACACATGACACACCCAAGTTCACAAACACGACTACCAGGTGCAACCTGTACTGTGGGCCTCATGGATCCAGGGGGCAAGTTGGTGCAGGGACGGGCAAGGGCAGGCCCACCAATTACTGCACAGGAAGTGCTCCTGAGACAGGTCCGGGCCCAGCCAGCCCGTGGGCAGAGATTCTGGCCAGGTTCTCCACAAGGTGACATCTGGCCAGGGAGGAGAGGTAGGCCAGCACAAGGCAAGAATAAAGAATACAGGGTCACACTTTCCCATGAAGGTGTCTGGCTCCTGGGTATGTCACCCTGAGACCTGGCCACCTTCCCAGAGAGGGAGGCAACCAAGAGGGGCAGGCTGAGCCAGGGTCTTTGGTGCCAGCTGCCCTTCCCCTACTCTGATGGTCATGAGGCAGCTGTAGGGCTGGTGGTGGGTGTGGAAGGCCTCACACCCAGGCCCTTGCCTAGGCCGCAGGCCTGCGGTTTATGATTTATTGTTACTGCCAGCAGCTGCAGAATTGTGCTTGGCTCGCAGAGTGCTTTAACAACCCCCATCCTTTAATTTCACCCACAAGCAAACCTATGTGAGGCACTGGAGATCCACAGGGGTGGAGCCACACGCCGAAGTCCCACAGTGGGTTATTGGCAGCCCCAGGGCATTCTGAGGTACAGGGTCTGTGCCCTCCTTGCCAAAGCCCATTTCTCACTGCTGGCTTTTAGGTTCAACCCCTGACTTGGCAGGATGTTTGGGCAAGTAACACCTCTCAGACCTCAGTTTCCCCACCTGTCCTATGGGAGCCTAGTCCAGGCGGCTCAGTACTCCTCAGGAAGACATGGGTAGGGAGTCAGGTAGGGAGTTTTGAAGCCACCCCTGCCATTTCCCACCCACCTCCCACTTCTGAAAACTCAGAAAACTCCAGGCCAGAGGGGCAGGCCCTGAAGGGGAAGGGCTGAGGCCTCTGGAGTGGCCAGCCTTGGGTCAGGATGCCCCAGAACACACAGGCCCACACCCTGCACCTGCATCTCACCCCGGGGGACAATTGGGCTGAGTGACACAATGCGTAAAGCTCCTGGTGGGCATGTGGCAGATCCAGAAGTGTGGTGGCCCCTGCAGAGCACCCTACTGCCGTCCACAGAGCAGTCAAGTTCTTAAAGTTGCCTTTTCCACTCTGGCATGAGCTGTCTGCCACTGGAGCCGATTCCAGTGGCTAATTACATGATGGCAAGTGAGCATGGGGTCAACTCTCCAGGGAGACCACATGAAAATGTCCCCGAAATTAAAGACTTGCAGAGAGAACTTGCACCCACTTGAAAGGATTCAGCTGGGGGAAGTGGAGCTTGACAAATGCCGACAAATTACAGGCGCAGAGCCAGCCCAGCCCTCGTTAACTAGCCCAGCGTTGCCCCTTTTGGGATCTGTGTTCCAATCACGGGCCTGCAGCTCAGGAAACTGGGACCTAGTGGAGTGTGGTGCTGACCTCAAGGAGCCTAGGGATGGCTGTCTACTCCCTCGTCTCTAACCTCCTGGCAGTTACATCTGGGCCCATGCCTCTACTTCCCCATCTGTAGGATGGGTTGTCAGCAGAAAGTGCCTTGGAGGGGGCCTGGCCCATGTCCCACAACGGAGAAGCAGAAGCTGTCTCTGCACACTGAGCTGCTCTCAGGGAAATGCTCTGCAGCAGTGGCTGAGCAAGGGCTGAGTGGAAGGAGGGCTCTCCTTGCCCCCAAGCCAGGTGCCAAATGCCAGTGTCTGAATGGAACGGCCCAGCCACAGACTCTCTGCCCCTCCGGAGGACCAATGGGATCCTGGAACTCAGAAAGGGAGATGATGAGCTCAAGGACACACAGCAAAGCAGTGCTGAGAACCCAAGCCAACCCAGACTATGCAAAGCCTCTCCTCTCCAACTCTGTTCCGTGTCCCCGTCCTGAAGACCCATCTATTCTGCTGGTGCCTCTTAAGTCCACATTAGCTCTGACCTTGGCCTTGCGGAGCTTCCTCTGGCTGAGCCAGATTCTTGTACTCACAGGTGGCTATCCTAAGGAGACAGGTGTGGGTTTAACCCAAGAAAGCCCTTCCAGGGTCAGAGCTGCCCTAATGGGCAGGAGCTGCCTAAGGAGGTGGTGAGCATACGCCGGTCACCAGAGGTATGCAGGCAGACAGGTAACCTGTGCGGCCTGGGCTCTGAAATAACACGTGATGCTGTACTTGGCACAAGCTCCGGCACCTGGTGGGTACGCACTCCATCCACGTGTATCTTATCTGCTTGTTGCAGGGAGTATCCTGTCCCTCGGGCACTCAAGTTATGTGACCACTTGGCAGGAGGCTAGAGAATCACTGAACTCTGTGTGCCCCGACAGGGCTCTGTCCACAATAGGCAGGTACTCATAAACTGCTGACTGACTAAATGATCCCTGCAAGTGAACAGCCAGCTCACCTTGAGGTGCCCCAGGTGCATGCAGGCCCGCTCACACATGTGCAGGAAGTACTTGACATTACTCTCGTCCACAATGATGTACACGGCCACTTTCCTCTTGAAGCCAGCGTCCAGCAAGTCCTTGAAGATGTCCACATCAGTGAACGTGTCCATCACCACAGCTATCACCTGGAAGCAGAGAGGGACCAGGTCATGAGTCACTGCAGCAGTGGAGACCTCTGCAGGATACACGCCCCTCCCAGTCACCCCCTTGAGGGTACCCACACTAGTTCCACCCCCATAGCCTCAGGACTGGGCCTGGGTCTGCCGAGGGCCAGCATTCAGTCAGTGCCTCAGGCTGGACTTGCCAGGGCAGCAGGGGGCAGAAAGCACGCACAGGCGCCTGTCTGTTGTTCCTGTAACACAGACTGTGGAAAACACAGCCCAGCTGACCAGCAGTGAGGAAGGTAAAAAGAGTGGGACGGCACCGGGAGAGCAGGGGGCCCACAGGCTGCTTGGAAAAAGTTATTCTGCCAAGGTCAGCAGTCAGGAAAGTCTGTGGGCTGAGGTTCTGCAGTGTCCCAACTGGCCACTAGGGCCTTCTTCCTCACCCATGTGGGGACCCTGGGCCCAATGAGGGGCTCAGCCCATGGATTCTCTGCTGGTCCATTTCTGAGCCAGAGCCAGCTACGCAGTGCCCTCTTCCCGGTGCCGACCGATGCTGAGCGTCAGTAATCAGGAAAAAGGACAGCGGCTGGCACGATCATTCCCTGGTCCCTGTGCTGTGGTGGATTTTGGCCAGCCTCTTGCTGCCATCACTCCTGTCTGGTCTGGACAGAGCCCACATCAGCACATGTGCTCTTCTTGTCACCTGACACCTGTTTCCATCACAGGTGATCTTCACTGTCCTGGATCTAGTTCAGGGTGGGGCTCTAGAGGTCAAAAAGTGCATCTACCCACCTCCAGCCTGGCCCAGCTCAATCATCTTCCTTGGCTTCCTGGGCCAGGCAGACAAGTGAAGACTAGGGCAAGGCAGGCCATGGACAGAACTGGGGGTGCAGGCCTGGCGCTGGGCCTTTCATCCCCTCAGCTCCTCCCTGGCCACCAGGCAGCACAGGGCAGTGGTCAGATCAGGCTGTGCCAGCCATCACAGCCACCCAGTTCTCTAGACTTTGCAGGGGGTCCCTCTGCCCCTGGGAATGTGTGCACAGGGAAACTGTACAGAGACACCAGGGGCTGGCTCCAGCCCATGCAGCAAGCTGGGATGGCTGGGCTGGGACCTACCCAGGCCAGGGAGCCAAGCTCATCCCCTCCACTGTGATGCCTGACAGCTCCCTTCTCTGGGATGCATGCACACAGGGTGACAGAAGGCTGCCTGGAGCCTGCTGGGGACGTGTCTGCACACCCACAGTGAGCTCACCAGGCTGGCCACTGCAGGCCCATCTGGACTCCTCCCAGGCCTCAGGCCCTTGCTGACGCCTGCTGCTCATCTGGCACCAAAACCTAAACTCCAGCACAAAAGGGTGCCAGGCCTGCCCTGCCACGGACCTGCTGTGTGACCCTGAGCAAAACCTCTCTAGGCCTAGTTTTCTCATCAGCACCACAGGCTCCATCTCTCAAGGCAAGCACATTATTCTGATCCAGCAATGCATGTGAAAGACCCCAACCTGAAGGAGGTCCTCAGGGACGCCCATGTGCTGCCTTCTTCCCACCACCAGCCTCGCAAGTGGTCCTCTCAGCACCCACCCTATCCTCACACAAGCACCGTGGTGGTGATTCCAGCACGCAGCCAGGCAAACTGAGGCTCAGAGAGGTCCTGAGGCTCGCTGGAGGTGATGAAGCAAGCCAGCTCAAGGCTGGTCTCCTGCCCTGTACCTTGGAAGCATGGTCTTGGGGGCCTGGAAGGTACTGGTCCTCCCAGAGTAGAGATGCAGGACCCACCAGAGAGAGCTCCATGGGGACTGAGGCCTAGGATCCATGTCCTCTGAGGAATAGGTACTCACTGTTTCTGAGTCTGAGGGGATGTTTGGGGGCAAAGGGGGTGCAGAGTGGGACTGGAGTCAGCAGGGTAAGCCAAAGGATGTGATGTTGGTGTTAGATGAGGAAATGGTGACTGCAGCACCCCCAGCTGTCAGAGGCTGGGCAGAAGTCTTGAGGGAAGGAAGAAGCACTCTGACCCAGGACATGTTCAAGCAAAGCCCAGAGACTGCTCGGGTAGATGGCAGGCAAGGGAGGGAGCAAGGAGACACAATGTCTGCTGGGTGGGCTTCTTGGATCTCACCACAAGCTGAGGGTGATGGACTCCTAAATTGGTGGTGGGTGGCAGCAGGGACCTCCTTGCCTGGGATCTCACAGACCCCAAGTCACTCCAGTCCTGCAGCCCCCTTGGACAGCCATTAATGGGGAGACAATCAGCCTCACATGCTGCCCTGGAAAGGGGCTGAATCAGGGCACAGCCAACACGCCTCTGCATGGAGGTGCACCAGCCCCTTCCCAGCCCTGGATCTGTCATGGATGGTTTCAGGCTGGCAGTTGGGATTTGCCCTGGGCTTTGGCTGGGGACGTGCCCCAGCAGGACCTGCACCATGTGCACTTGCTCGCCGAGGGCTGCTGTCCTCAGCCAGGCAGGGTGTCTGATCCAGGGATTGTCTGCTGCCAGGTTAGATCCGTGGATGCCTGCTCGCCGGGATGGATGAGTAGCGGGGGCCGGTGGCTGAGGGCTGGCTCTCCCCAGGCATTGAGGTCAGTATCTGGGGGTAGTCAGAGGACTTACAACAGGCTCTGGCTGATGCTGGGACAGGAGGCATTGTCTGGGGCTCCCCAGCAGTCCCCACAGCTTGGCTGTCCACATTCAGGCACCAAAGGTTCCTTGGAGGCCCTTGAGACCTGTCATGCCCTGCTGACTTTGTAGAGGAGAAAGCTGGGAACAGTCAGTGACAGAAACTGGAACCAGGGTCAAGCACCCCATCCCCAAACTATGTGCTTAAAGACTGGGCCAGTCCCCAGCCCTTGTGCTGTCTGAGGGTTGACACCTGTTATCTTGTGTGGTCCTCATAAGCAGCGGTTCCTTCTCCCATTTTACACATGAGGAAACTGTGGCACAGTGGTATCACTTCCTGGCCTAATCACCTGTTTGGTCATCCCAGTTCACCTGTGACAGTGTGAGCTCATCAGGGGTAGAGCCCATCATGGTGCCTGGCTGGGGGTGGGAGAGGGGTGTCTCAGGAAGATTCTATCAACAGAGGACAAGACCAGGCAGCTTGGCCCAGGAGCGACTGCAGCAACCAAGGCCCGGCATAAGTCACAGCCCTCCTGG
Source organism: Castor canadensis (assembly GCF_047511655.1). NCBI lineage: Eukaryota > Metazoa > Chordata > Mammalia > Rodentia > Castoridae > Castor > Castor canadensis. Next base: position 51,474,334 of record NC_133396.1, on the reverse strand, counting down.
CCCCTCAGTTTCCCCATCCGCCAAATGGGAGTGTGGGGATGGCTGCCCACAGAGCTGGGCCTGCAGAGAGGAGAGCACCAGGTACCTCCCACGCCTCAGCCTGAGCCCAGCAAGGGCAGCAGCCCCAGCGCCTTCAGCTCTAGCCAGGGCTGTGACCTGTGTCCCCTCTCTAGGATGGACAAGATGTCCAAGACCTGTTTTCTCTGATGTAGTTGCTGAAGCACCCTGCCTCGCTGTGCCCTTGCGTTCTGCCCAGGGCCCAGTGAGGCCTGTCTAGGCCAGCTAGAGCACATCACCACACCCATAGGCCTGGAGAGGAAGCGCTGGTGGCCACTCCACTTCCAGCACCACAACAGGCTCCTGCCCTGCCAGGTGCCAACACCAGCCCACAGCTCCCAGCACCCACAACAGCTGTTTTCTAGCTGTTTCCTGTGCCCACAGATTCCACTTGATACAGCAAAAGTGTCCTCAGAGTGAGTGGGTGGACAGGTCTCCTGGAAGTGCCAGGGAGGAAAGACAGGTGAGACAGCTGGCTGGTCTGTTACCGCTAGAGAACTGTTGTTGTAGCCCCAGCTTCTGCAGCAGCGTGTCTCCTGGGGTCCCGAACTCACTGCCCCCTCTCCCCAAAACTTCCTATTTCAACCCACCAGCTCTCTATACAGGCTGCCTCCTGGTGGGCTGCTTGCTGATTTTGTGTCTACCTAAACAACTCCTATCCATCCTTCAAAACCCAACTCAAGTACTACCCCTGGCTCCTCTATCATTACTCTGGCTTATCTGGCTTAAACATGCATCATTTGTGCATTTCTGAAAATGCCATGGTGACAAGTCCTTTAGGCCTGGATCCTGAGATGGAATCAGAGGGACAGTTTCCAGCCTGCATGTGACAAGCCCTCTGCCACGACCCCACCTGACTCACTCTCAAAGACCTCAGACTCCTGGGGCTGCTCAGAGAGCCAGCTGAGATCTTTCTGCAAACTGTTCCAGAGGAGCAGGACAGATACACACCCCAGTGCTCCCTGGGCCTGGAGCCCTGGAGTGGCCTCAACATAGTACAGTACACAGTGCTACAGACAGAAGGTGTGGCAGGGGAGGGCTCTGTCATTCTTAGCTATGATGGCAGACGCCCAGGCAGTGATGGTGTGGGCTCTGGACCATCTGGCTCCCAGCCTACCTCTTCCTGGGAAGTCAGTGACGTCAGGCAAGTACCTCCACTTCTCATGGGGATCATAACAACCCCCACACTCCCCGCACAGGGCTGCTGGAGGACAGTGATAAAGCCCTCACAGGACACATAGGAGGCAGCCACACTCACCCTGCTCCTCACCCACCAACTTGAGTCCTGCTGCACCAGACCCATTCTACCTGTGGTCAGACAGACCAGAAATGGTCACCACCCGTCTCCCACTTCTGTCTGGCCAGCTGGAAAGCTGAGGAAGACAGTGGCTGACATCCAGGGGAACAGAATGAGGAATACTGATCTTCAAGGTTGGGGTCATGGCCATGAAGATCTGGAGCTTAACTTCTACTCTTAGCCATGATGGAAAAGTAGAGGCTGAATCCATACAGCTACCTTAGTAATAAAAAAATTCCTACAAGCCAGGTGCTGTTGGCTCACACCTGGGAGGCTGAGATCAGAAGGATCATGGTTTGAGGCCAGCCAGGGAAATTCTCAAGAGACCCCACCTCAACCAATAATAGCTGGGTGTGGTAGTGTGCCTGTCATCCCAGGTTATACGGGAGGCTGAGCTCGGGAGGATTGCAGTTCCAGGCCAGCCCAGGCAAAAAATTTTGCAAGACCCCCATTCTCAACGAAAACAGCTGGGTGTGGCACATGCCTTGTCATTCCAGCAATGGCAGGAAGTGTAAAATAGGAGGGTCTCGGTCCAGGCCATTCTGGGTAAAAAGCGAGCCCCTATCTCCAAAGCAACCAGAGCAAAAGAGGCTGGAGAACCTGACTTACAAACATGAAGCCCTGAGTTCAAACCCCAGTACTGCCAAAAACCAAAAACCCTCCCACAAAAGCTATAAATCCAGGGACAACAGGTGGTGCAGCAGAGACCCCAGAAAGAACTGACAACATGAGCCTCAGAAGGCACTAGCTCAAAAACCCAGAGTAGAAACATGGAAATTAAAAAAAAAAAAAAATTACCAGGCTCATGCCTGTAATCCCAACTACATGGGAGGTAGAAATAGGAAGATGTCAGGCAAAAAAAAGTGAGTCCCTATCTCATAGAACAAACTGGGCATGGTGATACACACCTGTAATCCCAGCTACACAGAAGATGTAGGTAGAAGGATCATGGACCAATGTCAGCCTGGGCAAAAAGTGCAAGACCCTATCAGAAAAACAACTAAAGCAAAAAGGAATGGAGATGTGGCTGAAATGGTAGAGCACCTACCTACCAAGCTCAGGATGCCTGAATTCAAATTCCTTTACTGCCCCCCACCGAAAAAAAACCAATAAACCGAACCTTGAGAATGAGAAATGCACTGTTTAAGATGAAAAATATACTGGGTGGAATTAATAGCAAATTAGACACTATGAAAGAAAAGATTAATGAACTGGAAGATATATCAACAGAAAGTATCCGACCTAATGAACAGGAAGAGACTGAAGAAGCATGACTGGTCCATCAGTGCACTGTGTTCAACCTCAAGTCGTCTAACGCACATAGAACTGGAGACTCAGAAGGCTGCTGGGTTGGGGTGGGAGAGAGAGGCAGAAGAACCACTTGAAAAAGTAATGACCAAGTCACTCCCACATTCCATGGCAACTAAGTTCACAGGTCCATAAGTTCAATGATTTCCAAGCAGGAGAGACAAGAAGAGAACTGTGCTAAAGCATCACAACTGAATCACTTAAAATCAGTAACAAGAGAATCATGCAAGCAATCGGAGGAAAACAGCCTGTGACATATCAAGGAACACGGACAAACAGGCAACTCGCTGCAGCCACAAGACAGCAAGCGACATCTTTAAAGTACTGATGGAAACAAACCATCCACCTGAAAGTGCACGGCCGGTGGAAATACTGCTCAAAACCAAAGGTGGAAGAACAGCCTTTTCAGGTCTGGAGGTGTGGCTCGGTGCTAGGACACTTCTCTAGCACAGCCAAAAAAAAGTTTCTCAGCCATACGAAGCTACAAGAACCCATCCTGCACACTGCACTGCAGTGATCACCCCCTCCTACTGTAGGCAGAGAAACAGGGCTCCCAGGATTGCAGCTACCCCTACACGGGGGCTCAGGTGCTCCCCTCCCTTAGGGGGTGTACAATGGGACAGAGAAGAGCTAGTCTCCTGCCCCCACCTGTCCTCCAGCAGCAGGACCAGGATGGACAGACTTCAGTCCTCACTGGCTGGCTGTCCCCCCAATGCTGCTGGCAGGATAGACAAGGCTCTGGGGTGTTCGGGAGGCCTCCAGGGATTCCTGGTGGGCTCCCCATGGCTCCTGGCACTCTTCAGGAGAGTTTTCCTGTCCTGTCCTCTGAAGACAGGTTTAGAGAGAACTTGCCTCATGGGGTGGAGGGATCTAAGCCAAGTATAGCGAGGACAACTGGGCCAACTGACACTCAGACATGTCTCCCTTTTCAGGGGACCAGGCAGGGTGAGGATGCTACTCCCACCTCCCTTTCCCAGAGGGGCAGTCACTGTCCCGGGCTGCACAGCTCCCACTCTGTGCCCAGGCTCTCCTGGGGCAGGGATCCCATGTCCATTCCTAGCTGACTGCCCCCCAGCCTCTCAGCACCCCCCTTTCTGAGGAAGTCCAGCCTCAGTGCTGTCCTCACCTGCACTGGGTGGCCCCTGGGTGGCTATGGCATGTCTCTTTCCCCTGTAAGCCTCAGTTTCTCTTCCTGCTAATGTGCAGGTGGGCCAGATGGTATTCTTGGTCCCGCCCCCTCTGACACTCAGCTGCTGGGTGAACATCCCCACCCTGACTATTAGAAAGGAAGCCTCATTAAGCCAATTAAAGGAGGCTGAGGCCTCCTGAGTGCCAAATGGCTGTGGATCATGGCCAGAAAGCTATACCAGTCACACCCAGAGCCCTCTGACCAAGAGCCCAGCGGAGCAGTGGAGCCCAGCCGAGCCCAGGGTATGGGGATGCAGCCTGGGACGTCTCCCACTCCCCAGAGACCAGCCCTCTCCTGGGGGTTCAGGAGTGGGGCAGAGATGTGTGAGCACAGCCTGCGCTCTGTACATGAGACAAAAGGATAAGGTCCCGCCCTCCCCCTGCTAGCCACATCTGGTCAGGATCCAACCAAACAGAGCACCACATGGGAGCCATTGAAAATCAAACCAGAAAATCTCAACCACAGAATCAAAAGACTCTGAAACCCCCACTTCTATGGGAGTGTGATATACTGGGGTCAGTCCCCGAACATCCTACTCCTAGATACCTGGCCCAGAAAGGACTTGCCCAAGGTCACAGGACAGGGCTGAGGCCACCAGCTGTCCACATCCTGACTGCTGCATTCCACAGAGCCCCTACTTGAACTCCTCCCAGGCCGGGGAGCTCACCGCCCCTTGACCCAGGCTCCCCCGGAGGGGCTCACTGGAGCTGGATGAGGATGAAGGTGGATGGGACAAGAGAAGAGGACGTGACATTCACTGGCTATGGCTCCGTGCTGGACACCATTCTGAGAGCGTTGTGCCCATTTTTGTTTCACTTAAATCTTACCAGGATTCCAGGAGGCAAGTGACGACCTCAATGCAGCACTGAGGCTGGAGAGGTGACCGCTCTCTTAGGTGGTCACCAAGACAAGACCTGGGCTGGGCTTGGGCGTGGATTTGCATGATACTAAAGCCCATCTTCTCACCATCCACATGTCACTTAACCTGAGAAGATGCTGGAATCCAGGGGTCATTTAGACTCCAGGAAAGGAGGCTGGGGCAGCCTGCCCAGCCAGGGCCGGCATGGACACATGGTAAGACCCCACCTCCCTCCTTGGCTGCTACCCCTGCCTGCATATCCTCAGAGCTCTCAGTACTTCCAGGTCACTTCTTCTGTACTAGTAACCAATCCCCACTCTACAGATAAGGAAACTGAGGCCCAGAACTGAGCAGCATGGGAGTGGGTCCCTCAACTTCAGGGTAGCCTTCCAAACCAGGGAGACAAGGAGCTCCATGGAGCCCAGTCCAGGCCCAGGCACATTAAAGACCCTTATGTGAGCTCTGGCAGGTTCTGGCCCACTCGAACCTCTGTCTCATCAGTGATGTGAGCAGGCCTTCTTCCTGGCAGGGCCGCTCTCACTCTCAACAACTCTCAATTAAGACGTAAGCGCCGTGGGGAAGGAACCTTCGGAGAAGATGGCAGCCAACACCCAGAATTATGGTATCAGATACTTCCCCACCCGGATAGGTACGGCCCTGGGCCAGGAGCTGCCACAGCAAGCAGGAAGCTGCTCCCCTGCCTGCCGAGGAAGCCTAGGCCACTGCTGCCTGCCTGGGGTTCCAGCCAAGCCATGTCAACCCAGGGGTGGCTCTCAGTGTCAAAGCGCTCTCCTAGCCCAGTTGCATGAAGCTTAATGAAGGGGTTATTTGAGAACTGCACTGTTAGGAGATGTCGTTGTGTGGCCATCATAGAGTGCCACACAAAGTAAGAAGCTGGGAATCACGAAGCAACCACAACCTGTCGGATACGCGGGTTGTCACTGTCCTAACATCAGTATGCAGTGCACGACTGTGCCCCTAGATTCAGATGTGATAGGAGCCCTCCCTCCTGGTCCTCAGGAAGAGGCCAGGCACAGGTTCCCATCACCAGTCCCAGGGTCATTAGGCTCTGATCTGGGCTCGATTCCTTCTTACTGTGTGGCCTTAGGCAAGAAACTTAACTTTTCTGGGTTTCCATTCCCCTGTGACCAGGAGTCCTGTGTTCAAGTGCCAAGGAGCCTGTGAACACGAGTTTACTGTTCTGAGTCAAGCGGGGGTGGGGAGTGAAGCCCACTGCATCCACCCAGGGGCAGGGCTCAGAAGGAAGAGCCTGCAAACTTAGTAGGGCTGCCCGGCATCTGCACACTTGGCTTCTGGGCCCCCTCTTCCAGTTGTAGGCTCTGTGGCCTTGGGCAAGTTATCTGCTTTCTCTGAGCTCCTCCAAGCCTTGGTTTCCTCCTGTGAGAATGAAGGCAACACCTAGTTTATGGAGTCGTGGCAAGGATTACACAGTGTAGGTAAAGAGCCGGCTCAGCGCCTACCACATAGCTGACATTTAATAAATGCCTCATTAAGTTGCGTTTATTCTCCTGGAGCCAAGCTGTAGGCCAGGACTGCAGCGTGCGAAGGCGGAGTCCTGACAGAAAGCATGAGAGGTCAATCGGGCATCATGAAACTTGGGCTCGATTTCCTTCCTGCTGTGTGGGTTTGGGCAAGAAACTTAACTTCTCTCAGTCCCCATGGCTGACCCAGTGGGCAGAGATCTGGGTTCTAGTCAGGAGCTCACCATTGGCACCTCAGCCTCCCTCTGCTTCCTCCATGGTAAAATGGAGAAGGCCTGATTGGCCCCTACCCCTGGCCTTCCCAGGGGTGTCTAGGTTGGGGAAGGGATCCTGCCAGGGGCTCTGTCCCATGTCACCAGGATGGGAGCTAGGCATGTGCTGGAAGTCTTGCTAGAACACCCATCCCAGCTTCTGGCTGAGGCCATCCACCCAGCCCAGCCTCACCCCTCTGGGAGGCTGCAGCTTGTCCCTCCCAGGCGTGATTCTACAGGCCCAGCCTCTGGTATGTGGCTGGAACCTCACAGCAGGTTTTTCCCCAGATAAATCACTGGCTCCTGGGGGCTGGGGGAAGGGTGGGCAGGTGACCTCCGCCTTGGAGTAAAGCCACTGAGGCTGGAGGGCAGCTCAGAGAGCGCAGGCTGCCGACTCAGGCCACACAGCTAGGACAGGTATTAGGCAGAACCCACTGTCCCCTGTCCTAGATAAGTCTAGAATCCAAGGGCAGCAGGTGTCAGAGACCAAGGGACCCCCATAACCTTCATTGCCTGTACCCATTTTACAGAAGGGATGGTGGGGCTGGGGAGGAGCTGGGGCCAGTCTCAGTCCCACAGCCAGACCCACACTCTTGGCTCCTGTTACCACACTGTTGCCCCCTAGTTACCTTCCTAGTCTTCTGGGAAGGGGGATCAAGCAGGTGGACCTGCCAGAAACACAGCCTCTCCCCAGTGGTGTGGTGGAGCTGGTGTAGGCTGAGTGTGTGCTGTGTCACTTCCCTGCCCCAGGGTCTGCCAGCTGTGCTGACAACAGGGCAGGGTGAGTGCGAGATGCAGACTGGGCCGCCCTGACTCAGCACCAGCAACCACAGCCCAGAAGCCCTGTGGAAAGGGGGTCAGACAGCAAAATCCCCACTACAGACCCAGGGGACCTCCTGCTTCTTACAGAGTGTGTGTCAGGGGAGGGATAAAGATGACTCACGGGGAGAGATAAGGAAGAAGAGTGAGGAAGAGCTCCTGGGAGGCAGGCAGAAGGTGAAGGCGGGCAAAGTTCCCCGTCAGCACCTCACAGCGTCCTGGCCCTGCCCCTGCCAGCCTGGGATGTGGCTGGGAGGGGAGATGGAGGATTGCAGGTCTTGAGATCAGTGGCCTCTCCCAGGCCCAGCCTGCCACTGTCCTGCTACTGAGGGGTGGGGGAACACAAGAGGAGGTTCTAGAGTTTGAGTGTGACTACATGTCACAAGAACTAGCTAGGTGACCTTAGGCAGGGACTAACCAGTTTGGCCTTAGTTTCTACACGCGAGAAATGAGGCAGATAACACTACCTGAGATCAACAGCAGCCACTATTACTGCCCGCCCCCACGGGCCACGTGTCAGGACCACGAGCAGAGACTCAAAGAGAGCAGGGCCAGAGAGCAGGAGCTTGGCACAAGACAGCACTATGGGTTCTGAACAAATCCCTGACCTGCATGCCTTAGTGTCCCGTTGGTGAAATGGGGGCATGGGCTGCACTGCCTGAGGCCCCTCCTCTTGGACCCTAAAGGACTCCCAGCTGACTGGGAGGCAGGCTTGAGGGGTATGAAAGCAGAGGGTAAAGCCTACCTGTCCAGGGCTGCAGGAAGTCACCCCCTACAGTGCCACACAGACAGAAGAAGACTCAGCATCTCCCCAGCTGTCACCTTAGCCGGGCGACACAAAAGCACATGGGGCTTTCATGGGATACGAATGAAGCTAAAAGGTCCACTCCATGACTGCCTGGAGTGTCTGAGTCTCAGCTGTGGTGACAGACCAGAGGAGGAAGTGGGGACTCTGAATGCCCACCCTGGCCCAGGGCATCCCTATCTGGTCCCATCGATGGCCAGAATGTCTGTCATTCTGTCTGCTGGAGATTAGAACCCAGGCTGTTCCCACGCCAAGCTGGTAAGTGGCACCTGTGTCTTTCTATTGTGGGAGCTCTAACACTGCAGGTCAAACCCCCCCACCCTGGGCCTCAGTTTCCCCATTTTAAAAATGGGGTGGAGGCTGGGTAATGGGATCCTAGCAGGCCCTCTCAGGATACTGAGTTCTGCCACCAGCCGCAGCCATCTTCACAAGGCATGGGTATTAGCTACTTCCCAACCCTGAGTAGGTGTGAGATGGTTATTCAGCCTGAAAACTATGAAAATTCTTCCTCCTCCCCCACCCGCTTCCCCCAGCTCCTTCCTCACTCCTGTCACCCGATACGCCACCTTCACAATAGCCAGAGACGCCTTTGGTCCTCATTTTACAGCCAACCAGCCCCTATGGGGCAGGAACTCCACCTTCCTAAAAACCTGAGCCAGGCCACCTCCTCAGTTCCTGACACACTTCTGGTCTCTGAGCAAGAGCTCTCCCTGGCCCCAACAACCAGGATGGTCTCCAAAGCCAGCATCCAGCCTTGTGCAGTGAGTGGTCCTGCTCCCTGAGCAGCGACAGCCCCCATCTAGCCATCCTACTTCCTCAGCTAGAGGCCTGACTTGCTCCAGAGCCCTCTGCAACACCCCCTGCAAGGCACACCTCATCAAGCTTATCAGGACATTTGAGGAGACCATGAAAAGAATCACCTGCTCCTAGTCACCACTGTTCAGTGATGGTCTGGCTGTCTCCACAAGCCACAAGCCCTGCTTCTCAGAATGTGTGTCAGTGTGTCAGCAGACAGCAGCCATATGGCCAGGGCACTACTCGATCAGCCCAGCAGGGGTCAGGAAAGGGAGGTCCAGGCAAGGCTTGGGAACTCTCCTAATCCCACTGCTGAGACCCACAGCACAGCCCCGCCCCCATCCAGGTTCTGCCTCTGCAAAGCTCATAAAACAGCTGGGAGGGGGTGAGCAACTCACTCTCTGTAGCTCAGCACAGCTAGGAAACACGCAGATTTGAACTCAGATCTCCAGGCCCGCTTCAGAGGGAATAGCGGGCTTCTCAATTTCCATGCCTATCTCTGCAATTGTCAACGATACTCTGCCCACCAGAGAGCTCACGGTATGAGTGAGAGCCTTCCGACTCTCCTCTCCGCAATGAATCTGAGCCATCGGAATGGAGAATAGGGGAGAGGAAGCCCTGCATTCCTTCCCACCCACCCCATGGCAGTGCATTCTGGGGGGGGGGGGGCTGCTCACCAGGCCTGAGGAAACCAGAAACACTCCTACCCATGCACAGAGACCCTATTCCTCTGCAAAGCCACTGAGGAAACCCGTGAAGGTGGGGAGGCAACTAGGAAAGCAGCAGAGTCTCACAGGGGACAGTTTTGAGGTCCCCATGTTGTGGTCAGAGGTTCAGCCGCCTCTGCAGGTACACCCCACCCAGAGGTCCCTCACCTTCTGGGCCTGGCTGATCATCTTGCGTACCACCTCTTTGATGTGGGCCTGCCCGTCGATGGGGGGCTGCATGTAGACGCTGGCCCGCGTCACCCCGCGATAGGCGATGGTGTCAGGCCAGCCTAGGTCCAACTGCGGGATGGAGCGGTCGGACTTCTGGGGCCAGTACTCCAGCGAGGGCAGCGGCTCGGTCTCGGGCTCGGTCCCTCCCACTCTGCTGGCTTCCTCGCTGTCGCCCAGCCCGTTGTCCTGGGACTCCTGGGAGCGGCGGGGACCACGAGGGTCCTCGGAGCCGGGGTCGTACACCTCGATGGCCTCCAAGATGCGCCTGAGTTCCAGTTCGGAGAGGAAGTCTCGGATGTTCTCCCGCTTGAGCACCTCGTAGAAAGCCTCGCGGCCGCGGGCCACCAAGGCCTCCAGCGCCAGCCGCTGCTCCTCGCTGTAGAAGAACTCGGGCTTGGACTCGCTGGAGCGCCAGTTCACATGGTTGTCGTCCAGACACTGCACCTGGGAGAAGGCCATGGTGGCCCTGCCCGCGCGCTCTGCTGGGTGGCTGTGACACTGCTCCGGCCCGGCGGGGCACCGCGCGCTCTAGGACCTCCGGGCGGCCTCGGCTCCTCCGCCCATCGGAGACCTGTGGGAAAGAACTGAAGAGCGCGGGCCAGGTCAGAGAGCGGAGCGGGGAGGGACGACGGGGTGGGGCCGGGCGGGGGGGGGGGGGGGGGCGCAAGGGAGTGGGCGTGGCCAGTGTGCAGGGGGCGTGGCCGGCGGCCAAGGGCCGCATCCCGACCCCGGTGTCTTTAGGGGACCGGGGACCCACATCCCAGATTTCTCGGGCAGTCTGGAGCCTCGGGCAACTTCGGAGGGCAGCCAGGACGGGCAGGGAAACTTCCCCGAAGTTTGCGCACCTCGGCGGGAAGCAGCGGCGCGCCGCATCCCAGGGCTTCCGGGAAGGGAGGGGTCTCGAAGTCCCCGAGCCCCGGCAACCCCCGAGGCCTGCCCGGAGGAGGCCCGGGCCGCGAGGGTCCGAGAGCTCGAAGCGCACAGACGGCAGCCCGCGGGGACGGGGACCCAGGGGGGGCGCATCCGGGACTCGCTTACCGGGTGACGGGCGCGGGCGCAACGCGGAGCACTGGTGGCGGCAGCCCGAGGCTGGGCGGAGGCGGGCCGGTGACTAAGGGCCGCCACGCCTACCCCACCGTCGCCACCTGCAGTCACGTGCGGCCCCGAGGGCGGGGCCGGAAGCTGATTCACACCCCCCGCCCCAAGACAGACAGACATGCGGTGGGGGCTCACCTTCTGTCCTGCGCGGCCCCCAACCCCTGGTCCCCGCATTTGGAAAAACTGCCGGGAAACTGCAGCCCAGAGAGGCAGTGTTCTCCCTCAGTCACACAGCGGGCACCACGGGGTCTGTAGGCCATCGTGGTCCAACCCTGGCCGTGTCCAGCCTCGCAGGTGGGACAGGAAGTCCCGGAGACTATACAGACGCTGGGCTGCCAGGATGTGGAGGTGGGATTGGGTTCCCGGCCCAGGAACACTGTGTGACAGCCCCTCTTTCCCCACGGGACTTCAGAGCGCCTGATGTGGACAGAACAGAGGTACCCACTTCTCAGGCCTGGGGACCCCAGGCCTGGTCCTGCAGGGTGAGCCAGCGGCAGCGCCCTGCCTGAGCCCTGAGGCAGGGGTGGGTGGAGAAGGCTGTGCCCTAGGGTCAGACCCAGCTCTCTTCTCTGCGTCCCTGGGGCTTGGGACCCTGGTTATGGGGAGTATGGGGACCACATCTGAAGGCAGGCTGTCAGGGCGCGATGGCAAAGCCCATTAAACTCTGCCCAACAAGCAGCCCCTGCCCTTTCGCCTGGCGTGCACAGCCAGTGTCCCAGGCACATTCCTCTCCCAGCCCCCACCATTGGCTCTGGATCTGGAGGGAGCTGGCTTGGGGCCCTGAGGACACTGCCCTGTGCCTCTGAGGGCCAGCATCTCTAGGCCTTGTGCCCCCCAAGCCCTCCCCAAGGTCCATCTTCCCTCAGGCCTCCTTACCCCTGAGTTCATTGCCTTGAGTGGTGACTGCCCTCTTCCAGGCCCAGCACTGATGGGGTCCTCATCACTGACTCCTGCAAGCTGTAGGCTCCTTTCAGGTGCCACCCACCCCAGACTTTACTCTGAACACAGTGGCCCCAGATTCCTGCTCAATGCCCGTGTTACACACCCCATGCCCGTATCTCCCCCACCAGAGAGGGACGGCATTCCCTGCCAGTCCTGAAGCCCCATTCATAACTCCTGTAAGCCCCTCACAGGCCTCAGTTTCTCCTCTCGTTTTTATCAATGCAGAGAGGCGCTGAGTTCACAAAGGGCATCCTGGCTGTCTGGGCTGAAGGCTTGGGCCTGCCATCTGCCCATCCTTACAGAGTCACAGGAGGTTGAAGAGTGAATAGGGAGGCCACATGTACCTTTCACCAGTTGCCCCCAGTGGTCACATTTCCCATGTCAGAAAATTGACATGGTACCATCCACAGAGCTCACTCAGGTTTCCCCAGCCACCTTCACTTGTGTGTGTGTGTGTGTGTGTGTGTGTGTGTGTGTGTGTTTGTGTGTGTGTATAGCTTTGTCACCTGTGTGGATTTGTGTAGCCACCATCACAGTTAACATGCAGAACTGTAGCCAGGAGCAATGGCACACCTGTAATCACAACACTCAGGAGGCTGAGGCAGAAGGATCAAAAGTTCAAAGCCAGCCTGGGCTACATATCAAGAGCCAGTGCCAATCAAACAACAACAACAAAAAAATGAAGATGCAGAACTGTACCACTGCAGACCTCCTTCCCTTTTTAGAGCAGTACTCACCCACCATCATTCCTAACCCCTGGCAACCACTAATCCATTTTCCATTTCCTTGTTGTCAAGAGTGCTATATAGGTGCAAGACCAGGCATGTGACTGAAATCCCAGCTCTGCGGGAGGTGGAGGTAGGAGGATTGAGGTCCAAGGTCTAGGGCAAAACCACGAGACTCTATCTTAAAAATAAAGTAAAGCAAAAAAGAGCTGGGGGCATAGCTCAAGTGGTAGGGTACTTGCCTGGCAAGCTCAAGGCTCTGAGTTCAAACCCAAGTACTGCAAAAAAGAAAAAAGTGCTAACGCTATATAAGTGGAGAACACAGTATGTAACCTTTGGGGACTGGTTGTTTTTCCCCACTCAGCATAATTCTCAGGCAATCCATCCAGGTTGTATGCATATTCATACTGGCACTCCTCAGTTTATGATGGGGGAGCATCCCAAACCCCATGTAAGTTGAAAATATTGCTAGTCAAATGTGCTCTGAATCCGCCTAACGCACTGATTGGCACAGCTTGGCAAGCTGCACTACACACTGTAGTCTCTGTTTGCCCTCGGGATCCTGGGGCTGACTGGGAGCTGCAGCATCGCTGGTCCAGAAAAAGATCCAAACTCATGATTTGGAGTACCATTTCTGCAAAAAAATGGTTTTTTTGGAGGTACTGGGGTTTGAACTCAGAGCTTCGCAATTATGAAGCAGGTACTCTCCCACTTGAGCCACGCCTCCAAGTCCTTTTTGCTCAGATTATTTTGAAGATAAGTTCTCCCTTTTTTGCCAGGCTGGCCGGGACCATGATTCTCCTATTTTACAATTCCCACGGTGACTGGGATGACAAGCACACGCCCAGCTTTTTTCCCTGGAGATGGGGGTCTCACAAATATTTTTTTGCGCCAGCTGACCTGGAACTGTGATAGTCCCAATCTCAGCCTCCTTCCTAGCTGAGGATAACAAGCATGAGCCACCAGCACCCAGATCCACCATTTTGGCTTTTTTGGGGCCATTCTGATAAGTGCATGATATCTTATTGTGTCTTACTTTATTTACTTACTTCTACAGTGCTAGGGACAGAACCGGAGCCTCTTGCTTGCTACGCATGTGATCTACCACTGGGCTACATCCCCAGCCCTTTTCCTGTGCCTTTAACTTTCACTCTCCTAGTCAGTGGCTGGTGTCATTGAACATCTCATGTGCTCATTTGCCATCTGTATGTTCTTCGGTGAGATGTCTGTTCATGTCTTTTGCCCATTTTCTAATGGGTCCTTTCTTTTCTACTGTTGAGTTTTGTGAGCTCTTTACATATGGTGGCTAAAGGGTCTTCGAGCTGTGCATGGCTTGCAGATATTTTCTCCCAGTCTGTAGCTTATCTTGCCATCCTCCTCACCAGTGTCCTCCACAGAGGAGAAGTTGTTCATTTTTCTGAGGCCAAGTTGGTCAGTTTCCCTTTTATGGAGGATACTTTGGGAGTCACGTTCAAGAACTTGTCACCTAGCCACAGGTCCTGAAGATTCTCTATTATTTCCTAAAAGTTGGAGCATTTAAAAATATTCTACATTTAAATCTGTGATCAATTTGGAATTAGTTTTTGTAGAAGCTGTGATGTTTAGGCTGAGGTTAAGTTTTTCGGTTATGGACAGTTCCAGAAGGGTTCTTACAGAGGCAGAAACAGCCTCAGAGACCTTAAATAACCACCGAGGATCACACAGCTAGGGATTGGGAGAACTGGACTGAGTCTGTGAGCCTTTCTCCTGCCCCCTACTGCCCAGTAGCGTCTAGCTGGCTCTCAGGGATGGGTTAGGTCTGGCTGGGGTGTAGGGAGCACTTCAATTACCTCTCAAGTTGGTGTGTCCAGTGGCTTCCTTGGGAGAGGATCAGTCAGTCAGTCAACATGTTGGCCTCTCTCAGGGTCCCTGGAGCCATAGTGTGATCAGGAGGCAGGGCTGATAGTGGCTGTGGAGTTATGGGTGCCATGGAGGATGTCGCTCCCAAACCTGGGAGTCCAGACATCCAGGAGTTGAGAAGAGTGAGTAAGAATTCCTTGGGTTTAAGGAGGGAAGAGCATTCCAAGACTAGGGAACAGCAAACACAGGGCCCAGAGGTGTCTGACAGAGCCCAGAGTGCCCACCCACTGGGAAATTGTGGGGGGCGATGGTGGCAAAAAGAGTGAGGTCTTGCCTGGCACCCTCTGAGCCTTGTGACCCCCTGCAGGTCATGGGGAGCCATATAAGGAGTGCAAGCAGAGAGGGGCGGCGTGGGCGGGTGGCATTAGAAGGGGCAGGAATGGGGTAAAGCAGTTGGATTTGGTGTTGGCTGGGGGGGAGGACGTGGGAGCAAGGAGAGGGCATTTCCCAGGTTCTGGAGTAAGCAGGACAGACTGCTGGAGCAGAACTGGAGCCCAGCGGGAGCCCCTAGGCATGCATTGGCCAGCACTGGCAAACCCAGAACCCTGCCTGTTCCCTGCCCTCCATGGCCCCAAGAGTTGGCACATTGGGGACTGTGTTCGAATGGTGACCTGCCGCCACTCTGTCATAAAGGTGAGGTCTCCTTTTTTGCTATTCAGCACAAACACACAGTCCAGCCCACAGTGCCCAGGGGCAGTACCCCATGCCAAGAGCCTGGAACGAGCTGAATACACTGAGAAAAATCTCCTGACTCTGGCTTTCTGAGCCATTATGTGGCTATGATGCTTCAACAGTCCCTCCCAAGAGGGCTGGGCCCTCCAAGTGCCACAGCCAGCTGGTCTTGGCCCAGAGTTCATCAGGAGGAGCCCTCTAAGTCCTGAACCTCAGCTCTGGATCTGACTGTGTGTCTCAGGCAACTATGTCCTTTTCGGTCCCATAAAACTCATGGGGGTAGAAGTGGTAGGCAAGGCAGCTGGATCAAGCCATTCCTGAACTCCTTCATGGATCTTTCTGGAATCCTTTCTCTCTTTCTTCCTTTCCTTCTAGGCCTTTCCTCCCTCCTCCCCACCATTCACTCAGTTATTCATTCATTCATTCAGTAAATTCTCACAGACTGTCTCCTCTGGGCCCAACCCTGGACTGGGTGATACTGATTAACTCGGAGATGATTCAAACCCAGTGTCTGCCCTTGAGGATCTGCAGGCCTGGTGGGGAAAGTAGACTAGTAAACCAGCAAATCCTGGCCTCAGGAGCCCTAGGGAAGTTACTGCTACTGCCTGGGGGCTGGGGAGTGGTTGGGGAGGCTTTGGAGGAAGAGCCCTTTGCAATGGGCTTGATGCAGGAGGTAAACAAGGGTGGTGGCTGCATTACAAGCACAGTGGCACTGGGAGGAGGGACAGTGTCTGTTGAGGCAAGGCGTCAAGGTGCTGGGTGTGTACAAGAAAACACAAGCAGGTCAGGGTGGCAGGTGCCCAGAACCGGGGTGCTAAGCGGAGGTTTTGGGGCCCGCTGCCATAGGAAGAACTTTTCCCCAGAATGCCCTGAGCCCCCAGGGGTGGGGTGAGGAGGAGGGTCCTGGGAGGCTGCATATGCGGGAGGGAGGCCTGCGGGATGCTAGGCTATGAAGGATGAAGCTGGAGTGGCAGGCAGGGCCTGTCCCAGGCCCCGGAGGGGAGGATAGATAAGCCAAGGGCCTGAGGGGGCTGGCGGGAGGTGAGAGGACATGGGACCAGGAGGGGGAAGGACACACTGGGCCTGTGGAGAGGACCAGCAGCAGGAAGTGGCTGGGCTTGACCAAGTGGGGTGGGGATGGGGTGAGGACCGACTAAGCCCTGCAGGCAAAGATGGTCAGGCAGGCAGTCAAGCAGGCAGGCAAGCCACAGTGGTCTTGTTGGGCTGGGTGACCCCTAGGGGTGACTCTGCCAGCCCCTGCACCAGGACATGCCACTCAGTGGACACAAAGGCCAGGCACAGGTCTCCCCTCTCCTGTCTGCTATGTCCCCCTTGGTGGTGGAAGGCAGGGGACAGGAAGGTAGGTAGGCCCAAGCACTCTGGATCTGCTTGGGCCACGCTGTAAGCCATCCCTAGCCTGGGGCTGGGGAGCCAAGAACACCCAGAAGGCCCTGGGATGGAGGTCATTAGCAGGGAGGCCATGGGGAGTGGGGAGGAGGCGGCCACTCCCCAGGGCTCATGCTGGGAAACTGAGACCCAGAACACTAAGTAGCCAGGAGCAGTGGCAGAGCCCCGGAGGTCAGCTGGCCCAGCGCAGGTGCCCATGTTTGGGGGAGGGACGTGGGCACTGAGCATTCATCCCCACAGATGACGTGGGCTGTGTGGTGCCCTCCGAGTGCCTGCGGGCCTGTGGGGTGGAGATCGGCTGCTCCAACATCGCCTACCCCAAGCTGGTCATGGAGCTGATGCCCATAGGTGAGGCTGGGTGGGTGGGGTCCAGGGGGTGGGGTGGGGGAGGAGTTCGGGAACCACCCTGGATCCAACATGACACAGTGTGACATCCACTTGAGAAGAGAGAATAAAGCGTGAACAAAACCACTGAAACTAAGCTGCAGGGACCATCGGGGCTTACCCACCCCAGTTCCTCTTCTCGAGACCCCTCTGCACAGGTGGCATTGCCTGTCTCAAATATGAAGAAACGGAGCACCACACAGGCAAAGCAGCCTTGCCCTGGCCACATGGCACATTAGCTGCCATGCTGGGATTTGAACCTGGCCACCTACTTTCTTGTCCCTGGTGCCGGGCCCTTTAACACCTCGTTTAATGTTAGCGTTATTGGCTCCATTTTACACATGGGGAAACTGAGGCTCAGAGAAGTGAAAGGTTACAGAGTGACCTTGGACACAAACCCAAGATCAGGAGCCCAGGGTCCCCAGGCCCCCATGTTTGCAAGCCTGAACCCCAGTCCCTGCCTGCCCCAAGATACCGCAGGCCAATGGGTAGAACCATGGCCAGCTCTTGCCCTTCTCCAGGTTTCTGGGGGTGGCAGCCTTGCTAGTCCGATGGGGGAGGTGAGTTTTTCTCCTCCCTTCCCCCATCTGCCCACTCCCAGTTATCAGCCTAGCCCCCTGGCTCACCCTCCCTCTCTCCCTGCCTCCTGCAGAACCTGGCCCAGGGCACAGAGTGTGCAGACCTGGGAACAGATCTTGGCTCTGCCACATGCTGGCTGGGATATTTGGAGTACTGTCATCTCCCTGCTTGGAGCCTCCCTGTTGACATCTGTAAACTGGGGATAATGACCCTACCCAGCCCTCAGCATTGTTGTAGGGATTAAGTCTAATGACACAGGGATGCAGCCTGGCATGGGCCTGGCCAAACTGTGGGTTCCCACCTTGGCTCTGCCTTCCCTTCTGTTCTGGGCTGGGGACTCACTCAGCACCCAGCACTGACACCCACTGTTGAGCCATCAGCCCTCTCAAGGCCTTGAGCTACCTGTCTGAGAAATGGGTGCAATAATTCCAGAGTTAATCTGCCTCCCTGACTAAGGTCCCACCCCAGTCAGTCTGAGAAATGAACAGAGAGGATCATGGGATGGGTGGGAGCACACAGCGAGTCAGAGGCAGAACCAAGGCCAGGCAGCCCCACCAGGAAGTAAATGGCACCTTTCAGGTGGAGACCTCAGGGGACAGGGGCATATTTCAGCCCATCCTAGGGCAAGGGATAGAGGATAGAAGTGTAGAGACTCTGCTGCAGTGAAGGAGGTATTTAAAACTTGGAGGCAGGCCAGGTGTGGTGGTGCACACCTGTAATCCCAGCTACACAGAAAGCAGAGATTAGGAGAATCACATTTAGAGGCTAACGGGGAGAAGAGTTAGGGAGACCCCATCTCAACCAATATGCTTGAGTATGGGAGTGTACACCTCTCATCCCAGCTACACAGGAGAAGTAGTAGAGGATGATCTTGGTCTGAGGCTGACCACAGGCAAAAACTCCAGACCCTATCTGAAAAATAAATATAGCAAAAAAAAAAAAAAAAAAAGGATTGGGGGTATCACTCACTAGGTAGAGTGCCTGCCTAGCAAAGTGAGGCCCTGAGTTCAAACTCCAATACTGCCCAAAACAAACGAACAAACCAAAAACCAAAAACCAAAAAAACCCTCAGAGACAGACTTGGAGAAAGGCCCAGAGATGGGAGGTGACCAGCCTGAAGCCACGCAGCACTGAGTTGGCAGTCAAGCATCCTTCTGTGTCCTTCAGGGTCCTTACCCTCAGGCCTTCCTGAGCCTGTCACTCCCAGAATGGCTCCCTGCCCTTCCTAGCAACCCTCAGCTCATTTTCAGGCAATAGCGAGGGTGGTCCCCGTCCTGGTCTCTTTTCAGACAGCCGAGGAGAGAGGTCCACCACGCCTGCTGAGGCTGCCATGTACAGGAAGTGACTGCTGCCCATGGGGACGAGGTGTGTGCTCTGCCAGGGTGTAACCTCCTGGCAGAGGGTCCCACCCAGCCCTGCTCACATCCCCTCCCTACCCCAGGTAGTGCCTCTGGGCTGCTGGGAGCCCCTGGGCTGCTGTCACCCTGTCTGAGTTCTAGTCCTCCAGTGAAGCCAGGGTGTGAAAGTGCTTTGTTAACACCAGGCTGCTAATAACACCACAGCCCGTGTAATTACAGCCGGGCCAGCACAGCCGGCAAGCTGCAGGCTTGAGCAGCAAATCCAGAAGTTCCCACCACTTGTCCCTTGGCTGCCCCGGCCTCTCCTTTTTGGGTCTGACTCAACTCAAACATCCCCAGCCTCTCTCCCTCCTGGACCTCTGCATGGCCATGGAGCCACTCAGGGCTGACATGGAGGGGCCTCAGGCCATAGCCCCCAGGCTTGTGGGGCTCCTGAGGACAGGGGAGGGCCACCCAGGGTCACAGCAAGCCCCTATCCCCACCCCCAGGTCTGCGAGGGTTGATGATCGCAGTGATGATGGCGGCACTCATGTCTTCGCTGACCTCCATCTTCAACAGCAGCAGCACACTGTTCACTATGGACATTTGGAGACGGCTACGGCCCCTGGCTGGCGAGCGGGAGTTGCTGCTGGTGGGACGGTATGGTTGGTGGGTGCCGGGAAACTAAGGAGGAGCTGAGCAGTGGACTTCTGCAGCCACATGACCAGCCCACTGAGGGCCCACCACGGGTGGGCTTTAAGGGATGCATAGGAGTTTGCCAGGTAGAGAAGAGAAGGGAGAGGCCAGAGTATCCTGTCCATCCCACCTTCCACATTGCTCTCCTTTCCAGCTCTCCATGGTCACAGCCCCCATCTGAAATATGTCTCTCACCCTGTGCTGATTCCCTCTGCTGGAGTCAGCCCTGCCTCTCCCAACCCGAGAGCTTGTCTACCCAGAAGCTGAGCCCCTAGCTCTGCTGAGGGTCCCAGCTCTCTCCAAGGGGCTCCTGAGCTAGCACTCAGACTGGCCACTCCCATGCTACCGGGGTCCCTCTGACCCCACACAGCACCTGCCATTTCCTCCTGGTATAGTTCAACGACTCAGCCAGCTCTTTCTAGACTCTGTCTAAGGGTCCCCTTCTCCACACAGGCCTCCCTGATACTTCCCGCCAAAAAATGAGCACCTCCCCACTGTGCCTCACAGGATTCCTCCACAGCACGTGATAGATCCACACTCTGGGGGTGGTGGGATGGGATCTAGTGCTCCCCATGAGGACATGGGCTGTGACTGGCCAGTGCCTCTGTCCCTATGCCTGGCTGGTGCCTGGGAGTCCTTGGCCATGAATGGTGGAGGTTGGTGTCTGAGTGTGCACAGGTGTCTGTCTGGGCCGTGTCCACCCTCTGCCAACCCCTCTGTCCTCCCTCCAGGCCATGCGGCCCCACGCCACCAGTGAGGCCCTGGCCTTCGGGGAATTGGCCAACTGCAGCCTCCAGCCAGGAGCCCATGGTGCCTGTCCTCTGGGGTGGGGTCTGCACTGAACTCCAGGCAATTGTCCCCGTGATGCAAAGCAGTCACTTCTGTGGGAAGGGCTCTGTTGGGACATGCCATGGCAGGCGGGTGTGAGCTCGTCTCCGGGCAGGGAGCTGCTCGCCTCCCCTTGCAGGACACTTCTGTGTCCACAGGCCCCTGACTGCCTCATCCTCTGGTGCTTCTGCCCCCTCAGCTGTGGCATGGGCCCTCTCTGTCCATAGCGGCTTCCCTGCTGATTCCTCCCATGCTCTGGCATCCTGGACATGGCACCTGGATGCCCTCTTGCTGCCCTGTGTGCGCCTTGGCTCTTGGGCCCGGGACCCTGGCGCCCTAGTGCCTGCCCCATGGCCCTCACACCCCCTGACTGCTCTTCCCTGGAAGAAGGCTTCTTCCCCACTCCATCTGTAGCCAAAGTCCTGACCCAGTCTGCTGGGGTCAGCTCACCCATGCCCACCCATGCCCTTGACCTTCCCTCCTGCCTCTTCCCACCCCAGCCCACCCCAGGCCCTGCCAGCCTGGTATTCAGCCCAGAAGTGTGGAGGCCCTGGTAGGACAGGGGCATGCAGTAACCCAGAAGAAGCCACAGGAGCAGTCACAAGCTGGGGGCAGGGGACAGCGATGACATCAGCTCTGGCCCCTGATCTTTGGTAGCCCCAGCGCCCCGTATTTCTGTCCCTTCTCTCTCCTCCCTGGACCCTGTGTCCAGCTGGGAATATGGTGGACTCAGAGAGATCTCAGCCCCCGCCCCACTCCAGCCCCGCTGGGACCACAGTAGCACCAGGGTAGGGTGGAGCCCACGTGTCCTGACATGAGTGTGAGGGTCCCAGCCATGGAAGCTCCTTAGAGGCTGCCAAGAAGCTGGAACTGGATGTCCAGCAGAAAGAGCCTTTGGGTTTGGGGACCCCGCTGGCAGGCTGGTGGTGGTTGACTCGAAGAGTACTCTGGACGACAGTAGGAAGACAAGGCTAAGGCAGCCCAGTCACAGAGGCTCCACACCCTCCCACCTTGGAGATGCTGACTCTGGTGTTGGAGGGCTGGATGGACGGTGTGATTGGAGACTGCCTGGGCCTTTGAAGAGGCAGCGCCTGCCGCCCGCCAGGCTAAGAGTTAATTAGCCTTAATCAAGGTAGCACCTCCTTCCTCCACCCTCCCCCTCAGGCCTGGAAGGGAAAAAAGGGAGGCAACACCTGCACACAGCCTGTTATCCCTGCTCTCCTGCAAGGCCAGGCTTCACCCACCTCCCCTTGGAGATGGTGGTTCAGGATATGGATAAAGGGGCTCAGCCAGAGTGGAGCAGATGGGCTACCCGGCCCCAGCCCCATCCTCTGACTGGGTCTCATATCCCTTCAAGGTTCTTGGGACCTCCGCTTAGAAGCCCTCCTAAACCTACTTCCTCTGGAAGCCTCGGTCCAACCTGCATTGGTGACAGTTTGATCTGTTTGCATTGCTGCACTGAGATCCTTCAGGTGCCAGGCTGCTGGGCACTGAGTTAGGGTGCACAGTGCTATGCCCAGTGCCCAGGCTGCTCCTCAGAGTAGAGTGTGGGAAGGGGGCATGGAACAGCCCTGTAGTGGAGGGAGGGCAGCAGGGAGGTCCCAGCAGGGTGGGGAGTGGACAGGCTCCACCAGCTGGCCAGAAGGGCTCAGGCTTCAAAGTGGAGGAGTTCAGACTGTGACCCCAGCCCAAGCCTCCTGGCTCTGAGCCTGACATTCCTAGGACAGAGCTCACCCCAGGATGGATGGGCAGTGGGGGATGGAGAAGGGACCAAGACCTGTGGGAGTCAGAAAGCTCTGAGACCAGGAGGGCTGTCTGGCTGAATGTAAGGGCAACAGTTCATTCATATTTTTGTAGTCCCCATGTTTAGTGAGCGCCTACTGTGTGCTGTGAGCTTCCACTGTGTGCTATGAACTCCTCCTGTGTGCTGTGAGCTACTGTGTGTTGCGAGCTCCTGCTGTGCGCTGTGGGTGCCCACTGTCCTCTGTGAGCTTCTACTGTGTGCCGTGAGCTGGAGGGAGGGAGCTATAGCAGAGCCGAGTTGGAGCTGGATCTGTAGGTCCTGTGGTTCTGGAGCAGGAGCAGCACTGGGTTGCAGGTGGAGTGGGCAGCAGGCAACAGTTGGAGTCATGTCTTAGCGACCAGGGGGAGATGGAAGGCTGAGAAAAGGTCTCTAGGGACACCTGCCCACAGGTTGGTCATCGTGGTACTGATCGGTGTGAGCGTGGCCTGGATCCCCGTCCTTCAGGGCTCCAACAGCGGGCAGCTCTTCATCTACATGCAGTCTGTCACTAGCTCCCTGGCCCCACCAGTGACCGCAGTCTTTGTCCTGGGCATCTTCTGGCGGCGTGCCAATGAGCAGGTGGGTGGCAGGGACAGGACACAGGTGAGGCTCAGTGGGGAGGGCTCCCAGCCTCCCCCTGTGGATACATGGCACACGCTGGGGGTGTAGGAGAGCTCTTCCTCTCACAGTCACACACACTGGTTCCCTCCTCCCAGGGGGCCTTCTGGGGTCTGATGGCTGGGCTGGCAGTGGGTGCCCTGAGGCTGGTCCTGGAATTCCTGCACCCAGCCCCACCCTGTGGTGACCCAGACACACGGCCAGCCCTGCTCCGCAACGTCCACTACCTGCACTTTGCTATTGCCCTCTTTGTACTCACTGGGACTGTTGTGGCTGCTGGAAGCCTGCTGACCCCACCCCCTCAGCACATTCAGGTGAGCCCACCCTGATCCCTGAACCCCTCATGTTATCCCTGACCTTCCCCCTGACAATTCCTGACTGTGGTCTCATTCTGATCCCTGATCCTGTCTGACTCCAGAATTTTCTAGTCCCTGACACCTGGCTGGCCCTGATCTCTGTCTCTTTTTAAACTGGGCTTCTACTTTCTGTCACTGACAACCTGAACCTCTCTGGGCCCACTCTTGCCTGCCACACACCCCATTCCCACTCATCCCTGCAGGTTGAGAACCTTACCTGGTGGACCCTGGCTCGGGACCTGTCCCTGGGAGCCAAAGCAGGTAAGTGGGTGGGTCTGGGCACCCCATTCCCCCCATTGGTGTAGCCTTGAGTTTTTCATCTGTCCCTCCTCTTCTTCCTCCAGGCAACAGCCAAACGCCCCAGAAACGCGCCTTCTGGTCCCATGTGTGTGGCTTCAACGCCATCCTCCTCATGTGCATCAACATATTCTTCTATGCCTACTTCGCCTGACGCTGCCACCCTGGCAGGAAGGTGGGAGCCCTGTGTCCTCAGTGGGCACTGAAGCCCTCACAGCTACATAGTCGGCCAGTGCCCAGGGACTGCACAGTGAAACTGCCCCAAAAACTTGGGGGTGTGTGGGAGAGGAATGGGGAAAACAAGACATTTAAAAAATAACCAGAACTGGGAAGAAATTAAGCTTTCTGATGGATGTCTCTATATTGGTTTCATGGTTTTTATTTTGAATACACAGGCCCAGGTCAGCAGTGGAATGTGCCAGGGTTCAGGGCTTAAAGAGTCTCGGGCCAGCCCTGGGCTGAGAGAGGTCCTCACATTCCTACAACAGAGCATCCTCTTCAAGGGACTGCAGCCACCTCCAGGGCTCCTCTCTCCATCCCCCCTCACCCTTCCTCCCAATCCCATCCCTCCACCCTCAGCCTGGCATTTGAGGCCTTCCCAAGTCCATCTTGGGCTTTCCCTGCACCCAGAGGTGCCCAGGCTCTGGCTGGCTGCTCAGCCCATCTGGATGTCTTGCGTTCACTCAGGCTGGGTCCCTCCCTCAGCTGCCTGGCCTGCTCTGGTCCCGTTAGACCTCCAAAACCCAGCTCCAGCCCTAACTTCCCATTTGACCTGCAGGTTGTCCCACCTCCCCAGACCCTCTGGGCCCTGGTCTGGGAGCCTGAACAAACTGAAAGCCAGTGCAGCAGGGATCACCCACATGGCTGGACCTTCAGACCCTCTCAGCAGGGCCACTGCCTGCCCCTTACTCTGGGGCTCAGGGCCTCTAGTCCCACCCCAATGTGCCTGTGATGCCCCAGGTGGAACCCGAAGTCATGGGGTTGCTAGGAAGCTGGTGTCCACCTGTACGTTAGACCACGTCCCTTAGGACTGTCACCTCCCCAGCAGCTCCACTTGACAGGCCTTTAGAGGGAGGGCAGGCATACCCAGCAGAAGGTCCGCTCAGGATTCTTGGAGCTGAGCCCTGGAAGTTGGGGTCCTCAACTCTGGGGAGGGTGGAGCCATGACTTTTGTATGTGGGTGGGGCCTCCAAAGACTTCCTATGACGTCACATGCCGGCTGCCAATGGGGAGCAACGAGGCGAGGCGGGAAGCCTGGGCGCTGCGTTTGCCACGTGGTCACTGGAAGCCATGGCAGTTCTTGGCCCTGCTGGGTTGTGCGAAGTGGCCCTGGGTGGCCTGGGGTGGGGGTCCAGTCCTCTCCGGACATCAGGTCCTGGGTGGCAGGAGGGCTGGGCGCTGCCCGCTGCCATGGAGCTCACAGGTGCACCGGCTGCACGTAGCTCCGCGGGAAGAAGCCCTCGCGGCCACAGGCCCGGCCCCGCCACCAGTGGGGGTCCGGCCGCTCCAGGACCTCGATGATGTCACCGCGGCGGAAGCTGAGCTGCGAAGGGTCCTGTGCCGAGAAGTCGAACTGGGCCTGGACGAAGCAGGACCGGGGCGACTGAGAAGGAAGAAAGTAGTCAGCCCTGAGCCACTGTCCCCCGCCTGGGTTCCCCCCAGGATGTCCCACAGGAGAAGCCAGGGGGCTTCTGGGAGGGGGAGGGTGTCTTGGGGCACTGCACTGGGGTTGACCAAGTCCAGATTGGTGACAGGTGCTCAGTGTCTGCCTTGCAGAGGCCACATCTAAATAGAACAACCCGGCTTTCCCCAGCTGGGACCATAGGGTTGGTGGGTGAGGGGACCTGCATCCCGAATTTGGTGAAGTTCTTGTCTCCCTGAGTGTCATTTCCTGCCTCTGTGGCAGGCGTGATGACTTTGATTGCAGGCATGGAACCACAGGAACGGGCCTCATACACTTCACAGTGGTGCCTTCTAGAAGTGATAGGGCTGCTTACTGCTAGTGCCCTTGGTGGGACTTGGAGGACATCTCCAGCTGTCCCACCTCTCCAGTCTGGCTTCAGTGAAACCTCAGGCACACCGTTTCCTCTCCTGCACTTGTGGCTGGGTAGGAGCTCTCTGCTTCACATCTGCTTGGTGCCTGACTGTGGCACCCAGCACATTGGCTATGCCTGCCCTACTGGGGTCTGAGCTCTAAACCTGCAGAACTTCATCCAGGACAGTGATAGGATCAGCAGAGGCTCTGTAATTAATGGGTCTCTGCCCGGGAAGGAGGAGGCGTCATGGGTCCCAGGAAACTGAGCCAATGCTGCAGTCACCCCACTGGGTGGGTGACCCCAGGGCCCAGGCAGGGCTGAGTGCCTGGTAGGGACCCTTAGTTGGCCCTCAACTCCATCCTGGATCTCTCACCCTCTCCTAGGGCAGAACTGGCCCTGGGGGTGAATGGGAGGGATGGAACTCTGGGGAACAGAGGCCTGGCTTAGGGAGAGGACTCCCCGGAACTGAGAACTCCCAACTGACTGGGTCTTGGGGTTTTGCAGAGGGGGCCCACAGGGGAGACTCTAGCATGGTCTTCTCAGGTGCTGTTTTCCTTTCTTGGCAAATTAAACCTCAGTATTCATCCTGTTGAGTAGAGGGGAAACTGAGGCCTGGCTGAGGGCTGAGCTTGCCCTCAGGTCACAGCGAAGTGTTCAGGGGTCCTAGGAACACTGTAGGGCTGGACTTTCTCTGTGCAGTGGTCAGCATCCTCCCCAGGCTTTGGTGATGGCAATGCATCCCGTATCCTCTGCAGAGCACAAGTTCAAACATCCCAAGGTCTCGACCTCCTGCCCCAGGCTTTGCATACACCCCCCATTTCCAAGGAAAACAGCATGTCAGGGCTAATAACCCCATTGACTGGTGTCATCACCTTAATGAGAGTGAGAGCTGGTCCCGGGGGCCCCCTTGATGAAAGGGCTGGCTACTGGTAAATTGCTGTTATTGTGAGGACAAGGGGCGGATGGATCTCCCCACACCCTGTGCCCAGCCAGTCCTTAGCCCCCAGGGCTCACACCAACCCACATCCCACCCAAGATCAGCTCCTCCTGGGTAGAGCAGAAACCAAGACTGAGCTTTTGGAGTGTGTGGCCTTAGTTGAGTCACATCACTCTCTGAGTCTCAGTATTCTCATCCATAGGATGGGAATGGTGAGGCTGTCAGAGTGCAGAGACCAGCTCAGTGTATCTAGGCAGGTGTTCATACATTCATTCAACAAACTTTCTTGAGCACTTATGACATGTCACACACTATTTTAGGAGATGAAGACAAGCCAAACAGTTTGCAGGTGGCAGGAGACATGAGACCCAGCCCTGGCCCTACCTTGTGCACTGGCTCCTGGTCTCGAAGGAAGATCTGCCTCCTCTTGGCGATGGTGGTGGTGCGGTAGAAGTCCACCAGCTCGTTCAGAGAGTTGAACTTCTCTTCCCACAGGAAGTACTTCCCCGAGGCCTCACGCAGTACTTTGAAGTGTTGCACCTGGTCCCCATAGCTGGGAGAGAGGACCCAGGGCACCTCAGTCCCTGCCCCCACCCACCACCCAGCACTGTCTGGCACAACTGCCTGGAAGCAGGCCTTTCTCCTGGTCAGAGAAATGGGGAGACCCAGTGACCTGGCTCCATATAAGTTTTGGGAGCTACCCGCCTACCGGCAGTGGAATAGGGGGCTTAGGGGGTAGGCTCTGGACAGGTCACTTTCTTGCTGTGTGACCTTAAACAAGTCACTTAACTTCTCTGAACCTTAGTTTCCTCATAATGACAACACTTCGTTTAGGACAAATAAGCAGCAAGTGCTGACTCTGGCTTTTTGGCAACATTAAATGACTCCCTCTGACTACACCTCTTCAACATCCCCCCTTTTGACATTCTCCTCCCTCCCCTGTCCCTTCCTAGTCCCTGCAGTCCCTTGGGGAGTAAGTCCTGAAGTCATCTTGACTCATACTAAAACCTGCTAGTGTGAAAGGAGGGCAGGCATTCTGGGTACTTCATGTCCTTTCCTCCTCCTCAAGATCCTTATACAGCTCCCATTGCCTCCATAATCAATTCTTAACAACTCGGGTTCAAGATCCAGCCCTGATGACACGTCCAGGCTCATTTCTGTCACGTCTTCTCTGATGCAGCCAATGAGCCCCTTTCTTTCTCATCCTTTCCCAGCCTCCCAGCCCACTACCTCCAATTTGTACCAAGTCCCTCCCAGTCCAGCTGAGGACATGGCCTGTTTTCCCAATCTGGCCAGCAGGACAGAGCCATCCTGGCAGAGTCTGGGCACCCAGCACGTCCCACAGCAGGGCAGGCCATGCAGGGCTGGGACAGAAGGTGGCACTGGCATGGAGACTGGGCACAGGCAACTCCCCTGATTCACTTCCTTGCTGCAGGGGCGACTAGGCCTGCCTCACGGCCCAGTACACAAGCTGGGCCTTGTGTACAGTGGGGAAACTGAGGCCCAAGCACAGCTACAGAGCTCCACAGCAAGGAAGGACTGGCAGGGGCCACATGGGAGCTCAGATATGCTCTAATGAGCTCTCTGATTGATTAGCAGGGTGTGACAATAGCAGTCATCAGTCCCACAATATCAACTCTGTCCCATATCTCATTCCTAGTGCAGTTCCCCTCTGTCATGCCGCTCCTGGGCTGAGCCCCCAGGCTGCCTGCCTCTCTCCCTAGTTCTCTCCATGGGGGCCCTTCCCAGCTGGCCTTGGTGTCCCCGCCTAGGAAACAGCACAGTTGCCCTCCTCACAAGCCAGGGGAAGGAGGCTGAGCTGGGACCATGCTGTCACCTGGCCAGACTGGGGCCACAGAACACAGAACAGCTCCAGCACCCAACCAGGAAGAAGCCAGGTGGGAGCCCAAGGCCGGGGTGCTGCCCAGGTGGTTGGTGGGGCCAAGAGCTGAGGAAACGTAGGGGCCCTTGGGCTGGGCTGGTGTAAGATGGGTGTGGGACAGCCATGGAGAGGGCATGGCCCCTCGGCCTCCTGAGCCACAGTAGAGACCAAATGACATCCAACCCCAGTGCAGAGGTTAAAAACCAAGCAATCAACAATGCCAGGTTCTACACTGAAGTCTCGGCGGTCAGACGGCACACAGTGCATTTGCAAGTCTGGGTTCTCCCACAGCCCAGTCGCCCTGATGACAGGGTGGTGGCTGTCACCCCAGTTGCCCAGCCCTGCTACTCTCCATGTCCCACCCCTGCCTGAGGTTCAGTTCCTCCACCTGTCAGTCCTGGCACTGGAAGGCTGCTTCCTTAAATGTTAAAGATGTATCCAAGATAACCAAGGACCCCTCCCATCCAGCTCGAGTCAAGGGGTCCACACACGGGGAGGACCTGTCTTCTCTCTTCCTCCCCCTTTCCTGTCCCCCCCCCTTCTTTATGGGACTGGGGTTTGAACTCAGGGCTTTATGCTTAAAAAGCAGGCACTCTACCACTTGGCCCACACCTCCAAATCCATTTTGCTCTGGTTATTTGCCTGGGCTGGCCATGAACCATGATCCTATCAGCCTCCCAAGCAGCTAGGATTACAGGTGTAGCCACCAATGCCTGGTTTCTCTCTCCACTTCTAAACTTTCCTCTAGGACTTTGCACCCACTCTTCCTCCAGGTAGAAGAAATTCTTCTTAAACTCCTATTCCTGTCTTTAAAAAACTCATCACAAGAAAAGGACTGGTGGAGTGGCTCAAACGTTAAGAGTAACTGCCTAGCAAGTGTGAGGCCCTGAGTTCAAACCCCAGTGCTGCCAAAAAATATATAAAAAGACCCCCCCACCTCATAGCCTGTCATCAGAGTGAAGGGAATCCTTGAGTCCTTCAGTGCCTCCCCCACCTGCAGCCTCCTTATAACCCACTGCCCATAATGACTTGCATACTAGACACGGAAAGTGCAGATTGGAGGGGAGGCCCTGAGCAGTCTATCTGGCCAAAACTTAGGGAGTGGAGTATCACCACCCAAGCCTAATTCCTCAGAGGAACGCGCTATTCTGCTTCTGGAAGCTCTGAACCAGGACTCCTGCCATCAGCATCCTGCCCTGAAGCAGGACCCAGTGGCAACCAAACACCAGATGTGCAGAGCTGACACTCAGGCAGTTCCCCCAAAGGGAGCAAGTGCCCCGTGAGAACGGGAGGGTTTGTAGGGGGGTGGGAAGCCATGAGCTCCAAGCCTGGGACAAAGTTGCTCACGAGCACTGTACCTGGGTGATGACACTGCTTGCATTGGTAGATATGGGACATGTGCCTGTGTGCCTGGGATGCTGAGACAGGTAGGTAGGGAGCCATGGCTCTGCCCCATCCGATGACACCTCTGAGCCCAGTGGCTTCTCACTGCAGTGTTCTAGTGTATGCTTGGGGCTTTCCTAGACTTTGGCTGGAGACTGGGAGGGGCATCACTCTGAGTGGTAGAATGACAGGGATGGATGGCTAGTCAGGTAATAAGCCAGGAAGCAGAGACCTCATGGCTGTGTGTCTCAGGCATCCCCTGCAATGGCTGAATGCCCTAACTCCATGCTGGCCAGTGGTGGCCCTGCTGCTCTGTGCAAGGGAACAGAGGGGTGTGGCAGGCTTAATAGAACCAGGCTTCGACTTGCAACGACCATAGCTGTGACATCTCGGTGTCTAAAGGCCATCTCTAGTCACCTGGAGAACCATCAAGAACAAAGCATTCTTGGATCAGCTGGGAGGCAGGGAGTGGAGAGCCAGAGACGAGTAAGGGAAAGGGGTAAAAGGACCCAGCTATTCTAGAACTTTCCAGCTTGGGAATTGGAAAATTCTCAAAGCTGGGAAATGTGACAGCCCCAGAGTGTGTGTAGCACACAGTAGGTGCTCAGCAAATGTCAAGTCTTGTCCTTTCTCTCACTTGCTCCAAACTTTCTGTTTCATAGCTTCTGAGGGGAGGCCAGGAGAGCAAAGGGATGACCACAGCCACACACCAGCTGCACTGGCCCCTGCCTGTCCATGTGACAACCCCATACTCAGCACTTGGGCAGCCCCTTGCCAGAAATAACGGCTGTCCCTCTGCTCTACCTGGCCTTGACCTTTGTCATCCTTTGAGGCCTGGGTCAAGCCTCAAACCTCGGGGCCTCTGAAGCCTCCAGCCCCGGTTGGGCCTGTGCCCCATGCCTACAGAAGTTGAGTCACCTGGGCAGCATTGACCACGACCTAGGGACCCAACTGATTGCACACAGAGCCACAGGGCCGAGGGGCTGAGCCAGGCCCCTGGCTGTCAGAAAACCCAAGGACCAAGTAAGGCCGAGTACTGGCAGCAGCCGGTCCTGCCTGGCGGGTTTTTCTGGCCTGGTGGCGGCAGCAGCAGCAAAGGTGACAGTAGCAGCCCACAGGTGGGGGGAGGGCAAGCCCCAGGACTCCCCGGCTCCTCAGCCAGGGCTGTGGACCCCACAGGTCTGGGTGCTAACTGCTCAGTGTTGGGGAGGGTCTGTACCAGATATGCCCCATCTCCTGCCTCAATTTACCCATCTGTAAACAGGGAGAGTGGATAATCTGTACTGCAGCAGACAGGAAATAGAATAACACTGACCTCCAAGGGGGTGGGGCACAACCCATGGAGACAGACCCTGCCAGGTCTTTCGGCCTCAGGGAATGTGGGTCAAAAAATACACCAGGCCTGTCAGGGCCCAGAGGGTCAGTGGGCACCTGCTCTGCTCTTCCTTGCTATGTGACCTGGGGCAAGTTACTGCACCTCTCTGAGCTTCAGTTTCCTTACCTACAAACTTTGATACAGGGATTCTGGTGAATTGCCTGCACATGGGATAGGGCCTAGCCCACAGCAGATGTTCACTAGCCAGCCAGGCAGGCCAAATACATGCACTGACTTCCAGGGCACTGTTGTGACAGAAGAGTCCCCTGAAGCCTGGGCAGGAGTGTGGGGCACTGGTTAGGCAGCCCAGGCATTGCACACCTGTCCCTCTGGCTGCCAACTCAGAGTGCTCCTTGAAGGAGGGCAGCCCTTTGTAAACTCATGAAAGGGAGCTGGCTGTGGCCGCTGTGCGCTGTGAGGCAGCCTGAGGCTCATAAACCCACCTCTGACACCTTTATGGGGCTTGGCGTGAGCGTGTGGGAGATGCAATGCGTGGTGGGGTCAGAGTTCCTGAGGCCCATCCAGAGCAGGCAGGGAGCTCACACCCACTGGCCACATGCTGGTCTGGATGGTCACCTGGCCCCTGGATTTCAGAGTCTGGGGTCACCATTTCCAAGACAGAGATGAGAGGTGTCAGCCAAGAGGGGGCCAGAGCCTGCCTGAAGTCACACAGCAGGTCCAGGGTGGCACCATGTCCCCAGGCCAATCTTTTCTCCGAGAGGCCTGGATATCTATGGGTGAGGAAAGCAGCCTTCTGGCACACTGCATGGCCCGGGGGGTTAATGACATTAATAAATGTCATGGACAATTATTGAGCACTTATTGTGTACTAGTCATTGTACTGATCTCTTCACCTAGATGTCCATTTTATAGAAGAGGAAACTGAGGCTCAGAGGATAACTAGTTAGGTTATACAGCTAGAAGTTAACAGAGCTGAGACTGGTTCACAATTCTGCACGCCTAACCACAGGCCCCATCAGAGTCTGAGTTGCCCACTCTGACCCCTGCCTGGTGGTGCTCCAAGGTCACTGACCCGCACCACAAAGGTGAGGCACTAAGACTGGAGCTGGACCAGGAGCCGCCTGGGAGAAACTGAGAGTCAAGACCGCCCCCTGGTGGTGATGTGCAAACCCACAGCCATTGAGCAGGGGAGCCCTGGCTGCCTCTGCCTTGGGTTGGGAAGGGGCACAGAGGCAAATGCCAGGCTCTCTTCTCAGGACACATTGGCCTGGACTCCCTTCAAGAACCACTCCCCGGCACTGCCTGCCTGCCCTCCTGCTCAGCTTTGCTGTCCAAACAGCTCTGCCTGTTCTACCTCTGGGTCTTTGCATGCACTGTTCCCTGTCCCTGATAGGTCCTCCCCTCTCCTTGGGCACCAAACTCCTACTCATGTTTCAGGGCCCATCTCAGATGCAACCCTGTCCTGGTGCCTACACCTGTCCTGGTCACTCCTCACCTTGGAGACATGCTGGGCACATTATTTCCCTTCACACTCCTTGGGTTGGACCCCTGTCCAAAACTGCCCTGCAGCTCACACATGGGTGATGCTTAAGGATGCATGTGGACAGTACTCCCCAGGTCAAGGGGCTCAGAACTGGTGACATGAAAGCCACAGACAGAGCTGTGCTCATGGAGTGCCTGGAGGGGACAGCACAGGGACAGGAGGCAGCTCACGCTGGGATTAGTACCCAACCCTCCCCTCTGCTCAGGCTCCAGACATGTCCCTGCAACCCTGCTTGGCCGAGTGACCTTGAGCTCCAGGGTTGGTTCCAGGAGTCACTTGAAGCCAGGCCAGACCTCCTGGCAGGCGCCATTCCCAGGAGCTGGCCAGGCTCTGGACAGCGGGACTAGGAAAAGAGCCACTTTCTTCCTGCTTCTGCATCCTGGGGGCAGTGGTCAGGGCCAAGCACTCACAGGACCCTGTCTTCCTCATGTACCCACACAGACAGTGCCTGTTTTTAAGACAGGGAGACCCAGGCTCAAAGATGGTCATGTGGCCCCTCAAGATAACCAGCCTGTCCCCAGGGACAGGGTTCAAAATGAGTGCTGGGCACTGTGACCCTAGTCACGGGTGGCAATCCCTTAGGGATGGGCTGACAGTGGGCAAGTCACAGGGCTCCCACAGCCCTGGAGCGTGGGAGGTGAGCTTTAAGCAGGGTGTTTTCTGCTCATGGGAGTCCTGTGGCCCCACTGGTGTGGGCAGCACAAAGACAAACATGGACTGTCCCTGCCCGGGCCTTCCTTCTCCACTTCTCAGGGGCCCCAGATCCCAGTGCCTCAACACTGTTTTCACACCCAGCCCCAGTGTTTGCCATCAGAGCAGCCCTGTGTCTGTTTGTCCTTTGGAAATTGTGACACCACTAGTTGTGTGTCCGCCTTGGTCTGTGAAAACAGGAGTCCCGCAAGAGCCACAAAGACCGCAGTGCCTGGTCCACCCCTTCCTCCCATCCCTTCAGCACTGAGGTGGCATCTTCTGTCCCAACACTGGCTCTGGAAAGTAGCAAGGGGAGCTGGCACAGTGAGTGCCCGCACAGCCTGCAAGCTGCACAGAACCATGCCACCTTCCAGATGGCCACAGATTCTCAACCCTCACCCTCAAGTTCCAGATGTACCACCTCCTGCCTCTGATGGCCTTCCTGTTGCCACCTGCACCCCCGACAGTCCTTCCTCCTCCCAGCAGCCAGAGGAATCTGCAGAAAATGGTATCTGATCATGCCTCCCTCTCCCCAAGACCCTCCTTGGCTCCCTCTTGCTCTGAGAGAAGACCAACCTACTGTCAGGCCCTCTGCGGAGCGACTAGCTCATCTCTGTGACAGTAACCCTCAGCCCCTGGCCCTTGCCCACTCTGCTCCAGCCATGTGGCCTCCTGTGGGCTCCTACACAGCCTGAATGTGTTCCCAACTCAGGGTCTTTGCACTCGCCATTCCTTCTGTGAGAGCCTCTCCCAGGCACCTGGGAGCCTCTACCTCCTGGTTAAGCTCCAGTGCTGCTGGCTCCTCTAAGCAGACTTCCTCATTCTCTGCCCCTTGCTGAGACACCCAGAGGGACAGCAACTGCTTCGTTCAGTGCTGTTTCCCCAGCTCCCAGCACAGCCTAGCCCACAGCTCAGAGCTCAGTATCCCATCTTTGAACTTGTGGGACAAACTCACAAATTCCTCTGACCCCTGGAGTGGGACAGAGGCCAGCCAGGGGCCTGATCTGTCACCCACCCTGCTCCTGCCACACCATAACCTAGGAACCATCCCATCACAAGCCAGACAGTACCCCTCCTGGTCACCCTACTTCAATGCTGCTATTTTCTCCTCAACCCGAATAAACGAAGCTTTAAATATGTTGACTCATTCACTCTTGCAATAGCCTATTTTACATGTGCAGAACAGGCTCAGAGAAGTGACACAATTTGCCACAGGTCACACAGCTAGGAAGTGGAAGCACAGAATTAGAACTCAGCCTGCCTGGCCTCAGGGTCTGTCGTGGTAACATCACTACAGAGTGGAACCCTGTCCAGAGCACATCCCGGACCCCTGCCCTGGGCACTCAACCCTCTTCCACACTCCATGTCTCCCCACCTCACCTAGGGACAACATCCTTTCTCGCCTGACAAAGAAGCATCCATGGCTCCCTACCATTCATGGCAAAAGTCTGGACCTCTCAGCCTGGCATCAGAGGCCTGGGTGTGGTCTCTCAGCACAGCCCCGAGGCTCTGGGCTGCTCCCTGGAGGCCCAGACCACCATATGCTTCCAGGCCTCTGGCTTGCGATCCAGCAGCCTCCCACCCCCACCCCACCCTCTGCACAAGTCGCAGGGATCCCACTCACTTCACAGAAACGGAGAACTCCCCAGGGGAGCTCTCGCTCTCTCGGATCAGGAAGGCGCCTAGATGGTTCCGCTGCATCAGAATCTCTTCCGCAAGCTGCCGAGAAATCCGGCCCGAGTACCACCTGTGGACAGAAGGGCTGATGATGGTGGCAGGGGCCAGGCTGTCACTCTGTACCCCACTCCACCTGTGTGCTATGCATCAATACCACTGATCTCACAGAAGTCCTGAGACATGGGAGGTGCTGCATCTGGTCTACAGATGTGGAAAAACTGAGTCACAGAGAGGCAAAGCGAGGTCACACAGCTGAGGCAGTGAGGAACTAGGACCCCAGCATTTTGCTTCCTGAGGCCAGCCAGCCTGTCCTACCATGGCAGACAAACACACCCCGAAGAAATAAAAAAAATCAGCCTGGTCAACCTCAGACTAACTTTTCTGTTCTAGATTCTTCTTTTTTTTTTTTTTTGGAGGTTCTGGGGTTGAACTCAGGGCTTCATACTTGCTAAGCAGATGCTCTTACTGCTTGAGCCACTCTACCAGCCCCTGTTCTAGTTCTTAAAATTCAAAAAATGTAAAAACAGAGCTGGGAATGTGGCTCAGTGGGAGAGTACCTGCTTAACATGTGTGAGGCCCTGGGTTCCAACTTCAGCCCAGCAAATAGATAAATGAATGAATACAGAAACAAACATTTATAGTGGCCTGGACCTGGTAAGGAAAAAATCACTCCCTGTACCCAGCCACAGAGGCCAGGCTTGGGCCCCCTGGATATTTTCACAGGCCCAAGTTCCTTTCCCTGCTGCCCAGACAGAAGGGGATGGACAGAAGGTGCCTAGCAAATGCTCAAACTCCTGTGAGGTCCCAGGCAAAGCTGGGAACCAGTTTCTCTTCTGGTCCTGCCTGCTCTGCTGTGCAGTTCCAGGCAGCCCCTGGCCTCTCTGGGCCTTATGTACTGCTTCAGGCTGACAGCTGCCCCCAGAACTCACATATCAAAACCTAATCCTCAGTGGGACAGGCCTTAGTAAGTAAGTTAAGTGCTCTGCCCCAGAAAAGTTCCTGTGTTGGCAATTCAGTCCCCAAAGCAACAGTGCTGAGCGATGGAGGGAACCATTGGAAAGTGCCAGGGTCATGGGCTCTGCCTTCATGAACGGATTAATGGGTTAACCAGGACCTGGCTTTGTTGTGCTCTCTGGCTCACTTGCTCTGGCTCACCATTTGATGCTCTCTGCCATGTTAGGATGCAGCAGGAAGCCCATGCCCTGTTCCTGGACTCGAAGCCTCCAGAACCCTGAGCTACACAATAAAGATAGCTTGCCCATAAATCTCTATGTTTTTAAGAGAATACTTTATTAGTTTCTATAATCAAACCCACATAGATAAGATCTTACATATTTAATACAGTGTGTTACCCCTGTACAAATGGAAAAAAATTAAGTTTAGTATTTCTAGACCAATATGGCTATTAATTTCTGTACAATGCCAACTCAACATGGCAAACTGGAATACTTTTCTCCAAAGTTGACAGCACAGCTAAAGTTTCCAAAAATTCAAATTATATGTATGCATATATACATCTACATTTATACTTATATAAAAAGACCTATAATAGCGGTATGGTATACAGCAATAGCAACAGCTTTTCCAGGTTCTGCATTCTAAGTCTCTATTCTTTATCAATTACCCAGTCTCAGGTATTTTGTTGCTCTTACTAGAGCAACAAAAATGGACTAAGACCTTATTAAGAAAAAAAAAAAAAAAAAAGGCCAGACGCCAGTGGTACACTCCTGTAATCCCAGCTTCTTGGGAGGCAGTGATTGGAAAGGAGGCAGCAATTGACTGGATCACAGTTCGAGGCCAGCACAGGCAAAAAGATCCTGAGATCCTCATCTCGACCAACAAAATTTGGTCATGGTGGCATACTGTCACCTCAGCAACATGTGAAATATAAATAAGAGGACTGCAACCCAGGCTATCCTGGGCAAAAAGCAAAATGCTATCTGAAAAGTAGCCAAAGTGAAAAGGGCTGGGGGCACGGCTCAAGTGGTGGAGCACCTGCCCAGCAAGTGTGAGGTCCTGAGATAGACCTAGCACTTTGTGCACACACAAAAAATCCCCAGAGAGTTTGTATGTCCTTTTACCACATGAGGACAGTGGAAAGAGGGCCATCTATGAACAAGGAAGTGACCCTTGTCACACAGGAATCTGCCTGTGCCTTGATTTTGGCCTCCCAGGTCCAGGATCTGTGAACTCTGAGCCCCCAGCCTCTGCCAACTGCTGCAGCCTGAGAGGCCACCACTGCAGGAGAGGCCAGGTGGCTCCCACTGGCTTCCTGGTCCAGCATCTTAGCTCAGCTCTGACTCTGACCCCTTTGCTGTTTACCTGGGGAAACTGAGGCCCAGAGTGTCCAGTCATCTCAGGGTAGGCAGAGGTGCCATCCCCATGGCACTTTGGGGTCCTGCTCATTCCCTTTCACTTCTCCTGAGTAGTCTACTCTGTATAGATTCTGTGCCACCCCAGCAGGGGGACAGAGATGACTCCTGTTGGTGCCTCCCATCCCTGCACTCGCCCTACTCCTTACATCATGCTTCTGGGGAGCCCAAACCCCCAGACATGAGGTCCTGGGTCACTGCTGACCCCCAGCTGCTAATGACTGTCCCTGAGATGGGGGAGGCTGGGAAGGCAACTGTTGAATACAGGGGCTCAGGCTACCATCTGGTACCCCCACCCCCAGCCCAGGCAGGTCGTGGGATGCAGAAAACCTGGGGGTGGATGGCCAGGAAGGGGACCTGCATCTGTTCCCCACAGTGGGGCCCTGGACGGGAGTTTCCTGAGGAGACTTTGAGTCCCAGAAGAATCCACAAAACCCCCCAGGAGATGTCAGTGTGGAGGTGGCTGTTGGCTTGAGGGTGTCACAGTCACAGGCTCCAAGGGGCTCCTACCCCTGCCCCCCAACCTGGCTGGGTTTGAGGGGGAAGAAAGCACTCCCCAGGCCCAAAGAGCAGCTTTTCTTCCACAGGCTTCACTCCATTTCCCTTCTCATGGTGTCCCCTTTTACTAATGCAGGACAAGGTCCCCCTGACAGGCTGCCCAGCAAGTCCAAGGCTTCGATTCTCCCCAACCCCACAGCGACTCTGCCCCTTCTGGCCAGCCCCGAGCTGGGAGATGCAAGCTCACATTCCCCAGGTGAAATGCCACTCTGCTCCTAGTCCACTGTATGATCCTGGACAAGTTGCCCAACCTCTCTGTGCCTGTGTCTCCTAGTCTGTGAAACTGTGCCCAAAGTCTCACTTTACAGGGCCCTTGGGAACGCTGCCTGCAGGTGTTTTCTGCTGTGATGATATGGTTCACACCCCTCCTCCCACGTATCCCTTGCTGGGCCTGTCTTCTGCCCACCAAGGATAGCGTAGAATCCAGGGGCTGTATTCTAACCCCTAGGCCCAGTGGTCCATGCCCTTCTGGGAAGCCCTTCCTGTCCCCACTGATCACTTGGCTGCTCAGGTGCCCTTCTGCCCAGGGGTTCAGCTCTAGGTCTGCATTGTTGTCTCCCAGGGACTCCAAGAGGATACAGGATGACAGTGGGTTTGGGGCCGGAGTGCGTCTGGTATAGCAGAAACCCTTCTGGGGCCCCAGCTCTCCCCCCAACACTATCCTTTCCCCTCCTCCCCTACTTCCTCATAGCTCTTTCCGGCCAGGCCAGAGCAGGTGCTGAGATTACCAAACTGGGCCAGCTCCTAGTCATGGCCTTGGGCCCAAGCCCCACTCCCCACCAGGCACAAGTGGCCAGAGGTGTACCCTGGGCTTCAGAGGCTGCAGTGTAGCCTCCGTGACTCCCAAGTGCCTGCTGGTCTTGCCTCCAGGCTAGCATTCCCCTTGCAGGCTTGGCCCAGCGCCACCATTCTCTGCCATCTCTTCCCCCACCCTGCACAAGTGCCACCCTCTGTTTTCTCCACCCAACGTCCTCCCTGACTCCCACCCTGTAATCACCACCCTGCTCTCCGACCGCAGGTGCCGGAGGCCCTGCTCACGGCCTGGACTCTCTCCACCTCTTTCTCCGCCTGCACCCTGTCCTGTCCCCCTTGAGTGAAGGCAGGAGCAGGACAGTGGGGAATCCCTGGAGCCCAGCAGAGTGGCTGGGGACCCGGTGCCATGCTCAGCACAGGAAGCTGGGGGTGGCAGCAACTTTGGAAATAACTCACAGAAAGATAAAGAGGAAATACCCCTTGGGCCCCACCCTGACCTGCACCCCGTTCCCCTTCCGCCCCAATCACGCATGTTGAAGTCCTAACCTGCCTCTGCAGCTGCCTGGTTCTGTCACCTGACTCCACATCTGACCAAATCCCTCCCTCCTCTAGCCTCTCCATGGCTCCTCCACTACACTGAGACTGGCATTTGAGGTCCTCCTGCCTGTCCCTTGTGCCACAGGTTCTCCCTCACTGCTCTCCCTTGGCTCATCTTGACCGTCCTCCATTTTCCGTTTTCTTTTTCTACATAACCAACTTCTGCACAACCTTCAAAGCCTCTCTCTTTGCCATCTCTTCTGAGAAGTCTTCCCCAGTTAGTCACCTCAGTGCTGACTGCTTTTCCACAGAGCATTTTCTTTATGTCGTGTATCTCCCACAGAACAGTGCTGTTCTGACCCTGTATCTCCAGCACCACCCATGCTGGGCCCTCTGGAGCACTGTTTGGTGAGTGACTGACAGAAGCATATCCAGCTGGTTTCATGGATTTAGCGGCCCAGGCTGCTCTGGGCTGGGCTCTGCTGGCCATTCTCAGAGCAGCAGCGTTGCCACTTGCTATGGACCTGACCTGCCTTCAGGGCCAGCAGGTCCCAGACCCTAGGATACCTGGGTCCAGCACCAAACCCTGCCCCCAGGCAGCTCAGCTCAGCTGGGACAGGCCAGGAGGGGACAGGCCGTCTCTGGAGTCTGGGGGGCTACTCACGGGTGGGGCTTGACGCGGATGTAGTTCTTGGGAACGAACCCCTCGGCCCCTCGGAGCTCTGCCTTGTACCAGTTCTGGTCATCCTCCATGTTCAGGATCTGCGGACAGGAGAGACATGGCCACTTGGTCACCAAGGAAGGACCACTGTCACCAGCTGAGGTCCTGCTGCCTGCTGGGTCCCTGGGGGGGGTCCTCCCCTCAGTGGCTCCTAAGTCACCACAGTGGAGTGTGGGGGTCTGAGGTGGGGGACCTGCCCAGAGTCCCATAGGCTGAGTTAGAGCCAGCTGGGCTGAACCCAGACCACCCGATCTCTGGCCCTAGGACAGTGACAGCTGAGGAACCAGAGGCTTGGGGAAGAGGGCTTGGGACAGCTGAAGCTAGGCTCTCTGGCTCTGCCACCCAGATCCCAACAGTGAGAGCTTGGGGAGCAGATCCAGGATCCCTCAGATCCAGGGCTGAGCCCCAAGTGTGGGGCCCACGACATCTTCCCACCATGCAGACGATGATGTCAGGGTGAAGGTTACAGGAGGACCAGGGAGCCCCAGCCTGAACTCCATGACCAGTGGTCACCTAGGGCCACTTGCATTTAAAACACCCTTACAAGCTGGGTGCCAGCAACTCATGCCTGTAAATCGTAGTTACTTGGGAGGTAGAGAAGGGGAGGATCGAGGTTTGAGGCCAGCCTGGGCAAATAGTTTTTAAGACCTCATCTCCAAAATAGCAAGAGTAAAATGGACCAAAGCTGTGGCTCAAGTGGTAGAGCACCTGTTTTGCAAGCGCAAAGCCCTCGCCACAATGAATGAATAAATAAATAAATAAATAAATAAAACACCCTTACAGCCTGTACTTGGGGGGGAGGATGACAGTCCAGGTGGGGACAGGCTCAGACACTGGGGAACAAATGGGGGAGGCCTATGGGTTGACCAAGCTTGTGCTCAGGCCCTGGCCTGGCCCCTTAGGTTCCACCGCTCATCTTCTGTCACCCCACAGGTGGGCCAAGAGGAATCAAAATAGCAGGAGTGTTACTGTCACGTGGCCACACAGGGTATTGTAGCCCACCATATACTGCTGTGGCCAGCATGGACCATAAATGTGTCCATTTAATAGACGAAGAAACTGAGGCCAAGGGCCCAAAGAGAACGGAAGCAAACAGAGGGTCCTGGAGCCCCCATCTAAGGCATCTTCCTGGTATCTGTGACCCTTGCCAGACAGCCCACAGCCCCTGATTTCCTCGTTTGGCTGGGGAAATTGTTGTTTTGTTTTGTTTGAGCGAAAGTTTTCCTGAGCCAGCCACCTGCTTCCGCTTGTCCCTGGGGTGGCTGACCTTGCTCGAGCTCAGAGCAGGAAGGAAGGGCTCCTGGCTGGTGGACAGCCCAGAAGATGCCACCAGGGAAGGGATTTTCAGGTCTGGGTAGAAAAGGAGGTTCCAGCTGCTCTTGGCAAAGTTTTCCTACTGACATTTATGCCCAAGCCTTTGAGGCTTTGTACCTGATGTTTTCAATGACAAATGTACCCTGGAGGGAACCAGTGCTGTAGCCTGCCCCAGGCCTGACAGGAGAGGTCCCTCAGGCTTGGCTCCAGGAGCAATGTAGGAGTGGAATGGGGTTAAAAACAGATGGTCAGGGCCCCCTAGACCAGCTGAGTCAGAGCCCCAGGCCGGAGAGTCCTGGCTGACCACAGGTGCTCTGTCTCTCCCCTGCTGTGTGGCCTTGGCCAAGTCGCTTCCTCTTTCTGGGCTCATCTGTAAAATAGCACTGGGTGATGTCCACCCAGGAGGGTTGCTAGGGAATTGGGGTGACACATGGACAGTGTGCCCAGACCTGATTGGCTGCTCTCTTCTGTCCTTAGGTTGCTCACCTACAAGGAGGGAGGCTTTGTCTCTGGCAAGTGACCATCCAGGCCGGGCATACAAAGTGTATCCACGTGGCACTGAGTTTTTCTTCCCAGACCAAAGTTCAGATCCAAGCAATGTCTTCTGAGCAGGCCCTGGAGGCTGGACTCTGTGCAGGTGCTCTGGGACAGGCCTTGCCTACAGGGGCGGCCAGGAGACAGTTGTGGGAACAGAGACCAGGATGGTCACTGAGCTCAGCCCCCACTGGAATCCAGCAGGGGAGGCCCTATGGCCCTGGCTGGGCAGGTGGGCACTTGGGAGTAAAATGTAAAGGAATCCGAAAGCCTTAGGAATCCAGAGAAAATTTGAATGCTGTATGCAAAAGACAGCTTCACATTAACACAGAACTGAAGAAGGACATCAGTTGATGATAATGTGCAGCTCTTGGGTCTCATGGTAAAGGCATGTGCAGGGTGTGCTCTGTAAGGTGCTCACGAAGGGGAAGGCTGCTGAGCCCAGGATGTGCAGGGAACCCACTATGCTGTCTTGGCAATTTTCCTGTAGTATTAAAACTGTTCTAAAAAAAAAAAAAGCCTATTTAATTTTGTTTTCTTTTTTTGTAGTACTGGGGTTTGAACTCAGAGCCTACACCTTGAGCCACTCCACCAGCCCTTTTTTGTGAAGGGTTTTTCTGAGACAGAGTCTCAAAAATGATTTACCTGGGCTTCAAGCCTTGATCCTCCTGATCTTTGCTTCCTGAGTATCTAGGATTACAGACATGAGCCACTGGTGCCTGGCTACAAAGCCAATTTAAAAACACAAAAATCCTATCAAATTTTTAAGTAAAGGGCTGAGGATGTAGCTTGGTGGTAGAGCACTTGCCTAGCAAGTATGAGCTCTGGGTTCCATTTCCTGAATCATTAAAAAAAGAAATCTTGAACAAAGATGGAGCCTATGGTAGCATGCACCTGTCATCCCAGCTACTTGGGAGGCAGAGATCGGAAGGATTTAGGTTCCAGACCAGTCTGAGCAAAAAGTTAGCAAGACCTCACCTGAACGAAACAAGCTGGATGTAGCTCATGCCGGTCATCCCAGCTAAGCATGAGGTGTAGGTAGGAGGATCTCAGCCCAAGGCTGGTAAAGGCAAAAACTCAAGACCCTATTCACAAATACCCAAAGCAAAAAGATTTGGGGCATGGTTCAAGTGATAGAGCACCTGCCTAGCAAGCTCAAGGCCCTGGAGTCAAATCCCAGTGTGTACAAAACAAGCAAAAAATAGAATTTGACCTTGCACTTGCTCAGTCCTGAGTGAGAGGCTCACACCTCACCCCATCCTGACCCTGGAGAATTCAGTCATACTTTGGGATCAGGGTAGGTTGATGCCAGGACCACCTGTTCCCTCTCTAAGAACACCAAAATCCACAGATGCTCCAGTCCCTTGTATTTGCTTGGGATTTATGTGGAACCTATGAGCACTCCTGTTCTCCCTTCAGGGTGTCTAGATGATGGGTGATATTGAAAGCAACGGCAATGCTA
The DNA here is from genome assembly GCF_047511655.1 of Castor canadensis. Lineage (NCBI taxonomy): Eukaryota > Metazoa > Chordata > Mammalia > Rodentia > Castoridae > Castor > Castor canadensis. The sequence goes on along the minus strand of NC_133396.1, from coordinate 51,431,158 downwards.
GATATTCCTCTATTGTTTAGTGGAGGGAGTGTCTGTACATTTTTGAACAGAAGCAATTTTTTCCTAAATATTCTGGATTTACAGAGTCCCTGGCTGTAGAGCCTGGGGGTGAGGGCGGCTGGTTGGGTCAAGGACACAGGAAGAGTGAAGAAAGAAACACACGATCTCCCATGCACCTCTAGAACCCACAACTATCCAGTGCTTTCTATGTATGCATTGGGTACAAGGATGCCAGTGTCCCCCAACAGAATCGGTAGCTATTGCTGTCTGGGTTTGCATTCTGCCATTTGACTCAATGTTGTGCATCACAAGCATTTTATGTCATTAAACACTCTCCCAAAATACCATTTGGGGAGCTCTCTAATAATTTCGTACCATCTCGTATGGTAGTCTGTATTGCCGACCCTCTGCAAGCTTCTCCCTCCCCTGCAGGCTTAAATTTCTCCCATGGCACCTTGTCATCCAATAAATGAGGATTTTATTGATCGTCTGTGCTCTGTCTACCAGCAGAACACCAGTTTGCCTGAGAGCAGCGACCTTGTCAGTTTTCTTCCCCCTTGATCCTCAGGCGCCTAGGACAGCACCACTGGTGCTCCCGAGCCCTGGTGAATGGGAAACTGTAATCACTGAGTATAGCTTGAGCTCCCAGGAAGTAAGTGTGCTGAGCTCCAGAGCACAGAGTTTGAGTTTTTATTCATTTATTTTGAGATGGAGTCTCGCTATGTTGCCCAGACTGCTCTCTAACTTGTAGGCAGAAGTGATCCTCCTGCCTCAGCCTCCTGAGTGCTGTACGTTCCCTGTACCTATATATATATATATATATGTAACTGGGATTTGAACTCAGGGCCTACACCTTAAGCCACTCTACAAGCCCTTTCTTTTTTGTGATGGGTTTTTCTAGATAAGGTCTTATGAGCTACTTGTCTGGGCTGGCTTTGAACCACGATCCCCTGATCCTCCTGAATAGCTAGGATTATAGCCTGGCTATTATTTTTAAGGTTTTTGCATATCACCCAGGTGCCCTTTGGTATGGCTGGGTCACTTTGCCTGTCCACCACCCATCTGTGAAAGTGCACATTTTCTCACACCCTCAACAACCTCGGAGCTTTTTTTTAAAATAAAATTTTGCTGATTGGACAAACAGAAAATTGTTGCTTGCTTTAAGTTACAGGTCTTTTGTTTTGATGGCACCAGGCATTTTCTTACTTGCATTGCTTTGGTAATTTTTCTATTCACATCCTTTGCCTATTTTTCTCTTAATGTTGTTTGGGATTTTCTTAGAGATTTATAAGAGCTCTTTACATACCAAGGGCATTAAGAAGTTGTCACTTTTGTCATGAATTCTGTCTTAGTTCAAGCTCCCTTCATTTGTCACCGGCATCACTGCAAGAGGTCCTGACTCCTGCCTGCTCCCCCATCTCCCATCTTCCTTATGCTCTCCAGTCATAGACTTTTTTTTCAACTCCTCAAACACATTAATATGGTCCTGCCTCAGGGCCTTTGCACCAGCTGGGCACTCTCTTCCCCTGACCCTTGCACGACCAGTTCTTGCTCATCCTTCAGGTTTCAGTGTAGGTGTCACCTCTTTTGAGAAACTGTCCCGATCAACATGCATAAAGCAGTCCTGGCTGCTCCTCACTGCTGTACCTTCCATCTCCCTGTGCACATAGTCAGCACTGAGCACAAAGCCTGGCACACAGTAGATTTCAACAGCTCAGTGTGTGTGGAATAATGAAGGTAAGGGTGGCTCCTCCACGCCTGTCATTCTCCTCTCACTCTTGAGCTATACATCCTCCGTCTGCCTGCCACTGGTCTCCACGGATGTGAGGCACCCTCCACCTCCCCACCCCCAGGAGATGGTGCAGTTTCAGCTCTGTTTTCTTCCTGTCTGCCCTCTTCCCTTCCACAGACCCATGTCTGACTGAAAGCCTACTATGCGCCAGATACCGTCTTATGTCCTGTCACTCCAGCATGGTCCCCACCCTCAGGGTGCTTATGATGGGGGTTGGAAGTGGGGAGCTCCATCCATAGCAGCCAGCACCTTGGTTAGACATGAGCCCACTAGGAGTCAATCAGCAAGCACTCCAGCCAAGCCTAGCAGCAACCAGTCTTGGATGCAGTTGGGGGGCCCAGGGGTCTGGGAAGGGGGTGAGGATGTCACAGTCTTTTTAACAATTACCATGGAGGACCCTGCTGGTCTGCCCTGTCCACTACCTTTCTGTCCGGCTGAATCTGGGTTGGACCCCTGCCCTCCCCCTTCCTGTTTTCCCACTGTCTCCCTCCAGTTCCTGAACCAGTTTGGGGCTAAGAGATGTCCAAAGCCTTTCAGAAGAGTAGCCGAGGCCTCCTAAACCAGAGTTGGGTCCCATGAATGGTCTCCTGCCCCAGCTACCAGTCCCAGTGCACAGCCTGGCCCAGTTAAGATGGCTGCATGTGCACAGGGCCCAGGGCCGGCAGCTCAGGTGAGCCAGGTGCCAGCATCTGGCACGGCAAGAGACATCTCAAGAGCACAACCTGCCCAGCCCCGGCCCGGCCTGTCCAGTCTCACAACAGACCAAATGCTGGCCCCAGAGGCAAAGGGACATAGGTTCAAACTGGACCCCACGCAAGTTTAATAGCAAAGATGCTGCTCCTCCCACCACAGCTGCCTAACGGAGACGCAGGTCACATTGCTGAGTTTGGGACCTGGATATGTGGGGTGCTGGCAAGGCGGGATTCCTGTCCCTTCTTGAAACTGGTGGTCAAGAGCAGCACCCACTCATGGTGGAGAGTCATCACCTAATATCCATTGCTCGCATGGAAAGGGTGGGGACCAGGAAGGGAGTGATGGGCTCAGGGTGAGTTAGCAGCAGCTCCAGGGCCCAAATCTTGGCATGGCGACCACTCCTGGAAACTGGCTCCTGGTTCTGCTGTCATGTGCAAGTTATAAGCAAAGACTTTTCCAGAGAGAGATGCCACACACTCATCTGCCTGGACATCTTAGGAGACTGCTGTCCATCCAAAGGAAAAATTGTGATGCAACTCTATTTTCCCTTTTCTCCACACTGCTGGGAAGCTCCTCCTTGATCCTCAAACCATTTTAAGGCTATTTTAATTCTATTAGGTTAATGTGTGAGCTTATTTTTTCCCCAAGACCTTCTCTCACATGTGCACATGTGCTGTCTTATTCTCCCCACTGCCTCTTTATCTCTGTCTCTCTCTAACTCTCATTTTCTTACTCTCAAAACTTGCCTTTTCAAATTGTTTCTCCTGGAAAACAGGGATCAAACCAACTGCTTCCAGACAAGTGGTAACATCTCCTTGAATTGTCACACTGACACCCAGAAGAGGAATCACTAATTATTTCCCCATTTTCTAGGAGGGAAACTGAGGCTCAGAAGGAGGAGGGGGCTTCTTCAGACTCCCACAGCCAGTAACTGGAAAAGCCGAACCCGTCCCTCAGACATCAGACTCCAGTTCGGGCCGACTTGGACCTCTGGTTCTTAAGCCCACCCTCACCCCACAAGGGGCCAACATGGCCTGGCTGCGGTGCACTGTACCTTAAGTGTGTCCCCCTTGTTGAAGGCTAGCTCATCGCTCTCTGTGGCCTGGAAGCTGTACAGGGCCACGGACTCCATCCTGCTGTCCCCAGCTCCCCAGCTGGGCTCTGAGCAGGGCCAGCAGCTTCCTGCTTCCTCTGCAGTTAGGGACGTCTTCCTTTGTTTTGAGCCTGTTTGTTCTTTAGAAGCTGAGACTGAAATGCCCTGGGTGGGGGAGAAACAGGAAGCAGAGACATGTCACTGAGAGCGTGTGAGCTGCAGGTCCCTGCCACAGGCCCTGACAGCTAAGTATGGCCCTGAGAGGTCGCCCTGCAGCCCTGGAAAGGGCCCCCCATGTACCCACATTACAGATGATAAAATTGAGGATAAACGCTGCAAAGTCATCGTGCCACTTTGGGCATTGTGCCTCATGGCCTGTACATGTTCCAAACCCCAAAGCCTCTCTCAGTTCCCGGACACCTGACCCATCGTCCCCAAACCCAGCTACAATGACTTGCATCCCCTGCCTGCTGTTCTCCTCCATCTGTAATCAGAACACTTCTATTCACCCATCAAAACCCAGGTCTTTTCGGCGCGAAACACTGGGTACCACCTTTTTGACCACCTTAAGGTCAAAAAAGAATTGTGGCTCATGCCTGTAGGATCAGGATCTGAAGTCAAGTGGTAGAGCGCCTGTCTTGTGAGTGCCTGCTTTGCAAACACCCCGGACCTCTGTTCCACAGTCTGTCCCCCCACCCCCAACCTACCCCCCAACCCACTGTGGCAGGAAGTTATAAGGTGCCTCCTTCTGCCTCAGTCTCAGCTGAGGTTTCAAAGCCTCCGAACGGTGCAACGGGGGATTGGTATCCGCCCCCACCCAAATCTGAGTAGCCTGAGCCCAGTGTGGGGAGGGCTTCCCCTGTGGAAGCTGAGTCTGGGTCCCATGGGGCTTTGTGGGCCAGGTGGCTGGCTTATTTTATGTTTTTTAAAGGTATTCATTCTGGGCCAAGTCCTGTACAAAGAAGTAAGTCACACCCCCAAAGGCCAGCAGCTAGTAAGTGGCAGGTCTGAGATTTGAATCCAGGCTGGCATGAGGCCCAACTGCCACAGACCAGATAGGACACCTTAAGGTGTTAGGGTGGGATCAGGGCCATTGGGAGCTGGGAGAGCATCAGACCCTATTATGGGAGCTACAGTCAGGGTGCCCCTGAGAGGTCCCTCCAAAAGCTACCCACAGGACAGAAATCAATGTTGGCCACCGGCCACACCAAGCCATGGCAGAATTAGCCATTGTCTCAGTGCTTAAACCTGGGCCCTGAAGAATGACCCCAAAGATGTCCATACCCCACTCCCTGCAACCTGCAAGTTTCCCACATGACAAAGGGACTTTGCAGCTGTGATTAGGTTGAGGACCCCAAGGAAAGGCTCTTGGATTATTCAGGTAGGCACTAAGTGTAGTCACCAGGGTCCTCATGAAGTTGACTGACACCTGGACACACCTGGACCTAATTTCTTTAATAAGGAAGCACTCATACTGTCTAGGAAAGGCTTCTAGAATCCACTCAGGACAACCTGGAACCAGTTTTTCAAGAACAGAAATTAAACTGGAGTTTTGGGTTCCAGGCCCAACTCCTGGAACACATTAGGTCAGCCACTCGCCAGGCCCGACAGATAAGGAGACACGAGGAAGGGCAGAGCAAGGAGGTTTACTTCATGGTGCAACAGCCAAGGAAGACAGCACTTCAGTTCATCTTCAGCCATCTTCAGGGTACAGACCTGACCTTTACCTTTACATAGATAAAGAGTTAGGGCAGAGGGCAAAAGGTATGCAGAGTTAGACAGTCCCAGTCATGGGTGTGTTCCAGATAGTCTAGCAGTTCATTGCCTCTGGATTGGTCAGGTGGGGACAGGTTGACCATTATCTTGGTTCTTGTTGTTTGAGGTTTCTGGAGAAGTTATCGCTGTCATCATTAGAGGGGAGCAATAAAGTTCCCATGAGATGATAACTCCTACTCCAGGTGATTGTCCTCATTTCGGGGGTGGTCTGTCCTGGGAGGCTCACTATTGCTTGGGGGTGGATTCAGTCCCTTATCAAAAAGATGTTATCGATCAGTCCTGTCCTTTCTGGAACCCAAAATGATTGCAAAATGACTACAGAGAGAATGACTCAGATCAAAGACTGATACAAAAATGGAGACAGAGATGTCAAGCTTTTCTCTGGCTTTTAGTTAATTCATAGGCCCAAGTAAGGAGTCAGTGCTTTTTAGCAGAAGCAGCTTAAGCACCTGTTACAGATATTCGAAGAAGTCAGCTTGCCCAGTCAACGACATTTTGATGTGACAAGCTCCAAATCCCCTTCGCAGAATATAACTATTTCCAAAAGGAGCAGACGACCATGGAGTAACACAATGACTGTCAGTACTCCCATGAGAGAACCCCAACTCTCCCCCGCCCTCACTGACCTAGTGGGAGGCAGATGCCTTCTGGCTGATCAGCCATGCAATACAGCCTGTACTTTTTGCAAATCCCCAGTGGGACAGGGAGCCCCCTTGCTTACTGTGACTCCCAAGAGGAAGGCAGACAGAGATGTGAGGAGGAGGGGAGGTGACTGGGGAAGCCAGAGCTATGCCTGCAAAGCCTAAGGAAGGGGCCCTAGCTGAAGAATGTAAGGAATGTGGCTGTAGTTGGAGAAGTGGTCAAGGAAGGACTTCTCCCTCTTATGGTTCCAGAAGAAACCCGCCCTGCCCACCCCCCCACTTTCACTGGTAAAACTAACCTTGGCACCTGGCCTCCAGACAAGGACAACCTGGTGTGTCATGAGCCACCGTATCTGTTACATGAAGCAACAGGAAGCAAAGACACCCTCTCTCCCTAGGGGTTGGTCTTAAGGCCAGGCAGAAATGGCAGTTCGAGATGAGGGGAGGAGGAAGATGAGGTCAGAGAAAGGAATTGTCCAGGACCTGCCATTCCAGCTGGGAACTGGAGTGGCCAGGGGAGGGACTGCAGTTTCAGTGAAGGCTGGTGTTCTGTACCTATGAGATTGGAAGAAACTAGAGCCCTCCCCCGCCCCCAAGAGGTTGTGTGGGGACTTTTATCATCCTGAGTGGCTGAAACAGTTGAGGGACCTCTCAGGTTTCTAGAGGGGAAGGGAAGGAAGTTTGTCAGGAAAGAAGACTGGAAAAATGAATCAAGTTCTTTTCTGTTATTTATTTATCCAAGACATAACTGGGCATAGTGGTGCACACCTGTAATCCCAGCACTAGGAAAGCTGAGGCAAGAAGATCACAAGTTCAAGACCAGCCCGGGCTATATAGTGAGACCCTGTCTCAAAAATAAAACAACTAGCTGGGCACTGGTGGTACACACCTGTAATGATACAAACTTGGAAGGCTAAGATCAGGAGGATTGAGGTTTGAGGCCAGCCCAGGCAAATAGTCTGTGAGAGCCCCATCTTCAAAATAACCAGAGCAAAATAGACTGGGGGTGTGGCTCAAGTGGTAGAGCTCCTGCTTTAGTGTGAAGCCCTGAGTTCAAATCCCAGTCCCACAAAAATAAAATAAAATAAAATATAAAACAAAACCATCTGTGAACAAAAATCATCCTTTCCCTTGCCCCTCCACCCAGCTCAATGAGTCAGAGACTCTACCCCAGACAGCTGCAGTCAAGAATGTGGGGCCCACTCTCTCTTCAGACCAAGGAAACAATTCCCTGCAGAGGGATTTCTTCCCAGGAAGAGCAAAATTTTCCCATCTGCCCCAGCTACCAGTTGCAAGACTGAATCCTGAGAGATGGCAGTCAGGGGACAGGTCTCCCTTCCTCCTCCTGGCCCCTCTCACGGGATGGAGGTTCTACCTTGGGTTCACTGTGCTGTGAAAACTGGGGCCCTGATCACCCTGCACTGGTCATGAGGAGGTGGCTCCTCACCAAATGGCAAACTGCAGGGACCTCAGGCTACTGCACTGTTCCACCTGAGTACTTAGCTCCTAGGACATATGGATGTCATCAGAGTCAAATGAAGTCACTTGTATCAAACCCTAAAAGAAAACAAATAAGCCAGGAGGCTGTGAAGGAGGGCGTCTCACCATCATATGCCTCCTAACAAGAACTCTCCCAAAAGACTCTGCTAGCTTGCCTAGAGGCCACTGCAAACTTAGACAAAAAAATACTTCCACAGAACATCTGCCTGAAACCCGCATGTCCATTCGTGGATGGATCTGCTTTTGCTATCCATCCTTGTAGCCAAGAATTATTGTATCAAAATAATTTATGCAATTATTCTGGTTTTACCTTTAAAACCTCCTCATTTTAGCCTCTTTAAATATGCACAAAGTTTGCCATGGTATACAGAGTCCATTCCCAAGTAAATTCATTCTCTTGGGAGGCTCTCTTTCTATGGAGTGTCAAATGGAGGGAAACTTATCATTGTCTCCAATCCCACCTCCAGAGCCCTTTCTCAGAGCAAGGTTTTGCCTAAGGCAGAAATAGATACTGAAATAAAGACCTGTTGACCTCTTCCCAAAGGAACTAACCTCTTGTGCAACAGGGCATAAAAAAAATTCAAGGACTGGCAGAGTGGCTCAAGTGGTAGAGCACCTGCTTTGCAAATGTGAAGCCCTGAGTTCAAACCCCAGTTCCACCAAAAAGAAAAAAAAAAAAAAAAAAAAGAATTCAAGCCTAAAGATGCAGTGACAATAAGAGGCAATTGGAAAGAATTAAAATACAGGCTCAGCTGTAGGCAAGTAGTAGACAGAAGGGAACCGAGAGTGGCACAGGGAGGAGGAACTCTTCTCAGGTGAGAATTAATACCACATATTGAGCTGGGGTGTGGCTCAGTGGGAGAGCACTTGTCTAGCATGTGCGAGGGCCTAACTTTGCATCCCCAGCACCTAAATAAATAAATAATGCCAAATATGGACCTCACACTCTATTCCTTCAAAGAAGGCAGAGTTAATTGGATACTTTTGTAGAGCAATTTATGGCTCAGGGCATTCTAGAAAATGATAGTCAATTGACAATTAGTGGGGCTCGACAGCTAGGTGTGGTAAAAGAAAGAAGGTGAGCCCTTGCAAAATGACGGTCATCGTGGATGACAGTGGACACACTCAAAGCTGTGCCTACCTGAGGAGCCAAGCTAGATTGAGCATCATAGGGAGGAAGCACACTGGCTAAAATAATTCAGCTGGTCACTCTACAGATACACAAGAAATAACAATAGCAAGCCTTGGAGGAGACCCACACCAGAATTACATAATGTATTATCTGCAATATAAAAAATTAATGAAGCATGTAAGCAAACAAAAACAGGAAAGCATGACCTATATACTATGAGAAAAAAGCAACAGAAACTGCCTGTGAGAAAAACAAACTTAGATTTTTTTTTCAGGAAGACTTTGAAGTAGCAATTATACACATGTTCTCAGAACTAAAGGAAGCTATGTGAAAGAAAATAAAGCAACATATGATGACAATGTCATCTCAAATAGAGAGTATCAGTGATATAAAAGGAAAGAAATTATGAAAAAAAAAAAGCCAACTGGAAATGTTGAAGTTGAAAAGTGCAATAACTGAAAAAAAAAACTTTTCCACAAAGACTTACAAGTAGATTTGAACAAGAAAAAGAAAGAATAAGTGAATTTGAAGATAGATTGATGAATTAGAGTCAGGTGCAGTGGTACATACTTGTAATCCCAATACTTGGAAGGCTGAGGTAAGAGAAGCCCTTGAACACAGAAGTTTGAGAACAGCCTGGGCAACAGTGAGACCCTGTCTTAGAAAAAGAAAAGAAAGAAAAAGAAAAGATTGGTAGAGATTATACAAGTTGAAGAACAGAGAGAAAATAATGAGCAGAAGACAGTCTCTGAGAAATGTGAGACACCATTAAACACTTCATCACACTCCTAATGGGATTATGAGATGGAAAGATAGGGGAAAGGGGGTAGAGAAAATATTCAAAGAAATAATAGCAGAAAACTTTCCAGTTTGAGTTGAAAATCCACATCCAGGAAGTTCAACGAACTTCAAGTAAGAAAAACACAAAGCAAGTCACACACAGACACAGTAGCAAAAAATGCTGAAAGTCAAATGCAAGAAGAAAATCCTAAAAATAGCAAGAAAAAGACTCTTTAGGGCTAGAATGTAGCTCAGTGGTACAGCATGTGCTTAGCATGCATTATGTCCAGTGTTCTATACCCAGCACCTGCCCACACCACCAAATAAATAATTTTTAAGCAGGGCAATCTGTCTGTAATCCCATACCAAAGGGGGCTGGTGCAGGAGGATCAAGAGTTCAAGGCCAGCCTAACCTATATAATGAGTTCAAGGCCAGCCTGAGTACAAAGTGAGATCTTATCTCAAAATAAGAGAAAGAAAGAGGCCAGGAGCAGTGGCTCAGCCTGTAATCCAGCTACTCAGGAGGCAGAGATCAGAGATCAGGAGGATCCAGGTTCAAGGCCAGTCTGGAAAAAAGTTAATGAGATTCCATGTCAACCAATAACCTGGGTTGGATGACACATGCTTGTCACCCCAGCTACTCAGGAGGCATAAACAGGAGAATCAAGGTCCAGGCCAGCCTGTGCAAAAATTCAAGTACCTATTAAAAAAATAACTAGGCCAAACTGGGTGCCTGTGGCTCACACCTGTAATCCTAGGTACTCAGGAGGCAGATATCAGGAGGATCATGGTTCCAAGCCAGCCCGGGCAAATAGTCTGTGAGACCCTATCTTGAAAAAAACCCATCACAAATAAAGGGCTGGTTGAGTGGTTCCAAGTGTAGGCCCTGAGTTCAAATCCCAGTACCTCAAAAAAACTAAAGTAAAACGGGCTGGGAGCATGGCTCAAATGGTAGAGCTCCCGCCTAGCAAGCATGAAGCCCTGAGTTTGAACCCCAGTACCAACAAAAAATAAGGGGAGAGAGGAAAAGGAAGGGAAAAAGCCTCCTTACTAACGAGGGGACCCGAATAATACTAACATAATAATACTAACATCTGACTTCTTAGAAGAAACTATGGACAGAAGGTGGTAGGACGACATATTTAAAGTGCTCACAGGATAAAAAGGGGTGGGAAGACAACCAAAAATCCTGTATCCAGCAAAACTATTGCTGGAGAATGAACATGAAATAAACTTTCCCAGATAAACAAAAATGAGAAGCTCTATTGCTTGGAAACCCACTTTACAGGAAATGCAGAAGGAAGTTCGTCCAGTTAGAAGTAAATGATCTCTGATGGTAACTTCAATTCACATAGAAAAAAGAAAAATATAAAACCAGGGCTGGGCCAGGCGTCAGTGGCTCACCCTGCAATCCTAGCTACTCAAGAGGCAGAGATCAGAGGATCGGGGTTCAAAACCAGCCCAGGCAAACAGTTTGTGAGACCCTATCTTGAAAAAAACAATCACAAAAAAGAGCTGGTGGAGTGGCTCAATGGTAGAAGTGTATTTTATCTCCTGTCTTCTGCAAGTGCATAAATTATATATTACATTACGTTTTACATATATATGTATATTTATACACGCACACATATATTGTTGGGCCTTTAATATATAAAAGTAACATATTTGTCAAGAACAGCACAAAGAAGGTGGGTGGGAAAAAATCTGTTATAGGCCCAAGGAAATGACTACAGATGGCGAATGAATAATTCTAACAATGTATTGTTGGGTTTTAACATTAGTAGATCTGCACACAATAACAGAACAGAAAGCAAGGAAGGAGAATGTACCCAACAGGAGCCAGCTTAAATCAGAAGCAGATTCAAGTGAGTTAAAATGTATAAGCAGGAGTTGGAGGTGTAGCTCAGTGGTAGAGCACTTGCTAGCATGTGCAAGGCTCTGGTTCAATCTCCAGCAAGTATTGCAAAAAATAATGTATAAAGCAACTACAGCAATACTAAATTTTTTTTCAGTGGCACTAGGATTTGAACTCAGCGTCTTCGCTTGCTAGGCAGGAGCGCTACCATTTAAGCAATACCTCCAGCCCTTTTTCATTTTAGTTATTTTTTGGATAGGCTCTCGTGTTTTGTTACTCTTTTTTGGGGGGAGAGGGGGTACTGGGGCTTGAAATTAGGGCCTACAGCTTGAGCCCTGATGGTTTTTTTTTTTTTTTTGAGATAGGGTCAAAAAAACTATTTGCCCAGGCTGGCTTTGAACCCTGATCCTCCTGATCTCTGCCTCCTGAGTAGCTAGGAGTACAGGCATAAGCCACAGGCACCCGGCTTCTGTTTTGGCCTGGGGCTGGCCTTGGACCACAATCCTCCTTCTTATGCCTCCAAGCATAGCTAGGAACACAGATGTGTACCACCATGCCTGGTTTTTTTGCTGGGATAAGGTCTTACTAACTTTTTGCCTGGGCTGGCCTTGAACTGTGATCCTCCTGATCTGTGCCTCCCAAGTAGCTGGGATTTCAGGCATGACCCACCATGCCCAGTCGAATATTTTTTAAAATAGTAAAAAAAATCATTAAAGGAATTATAATGCTGTGGTAGAAAAGATTCACTTAATGCAAAAGAAACCCATAAAGAATAGAGGAAGTTGAGCATGATAGCTCACACCTGTAATCCTAGCCGCTCAAGAGGCAGAGACCAAGAGGATTACAGTTTGGAGCCAGCCCAGGCAAATAGTTCGTGAGATCCTATTTCAAAAAGCCCTTCACCAAAAAAGGGCTGGTGGGGAGGCTCAAGGTGAAGGCCCTGAGTTCAAACCCCAGTACCCCAAAAATAATCCAAGACTCAAGTGACGCAGCACTGGTCTAACATTCGAAAGGTGTTAGGGTGACTATAGACATGGCTCAAGCGGTACAGCTCCTGCTGTGCAAGTGTGAATCTCTGAGTTCAAACCCCAGTCTCACCCTGAAACAAAACAAAAATCTTTTCAAGCAAGGTCATGGGTTTAATCCTCAATACCACAAAAACAAAACAAAATAAAAAAAGTTAATCCTTTAAATATCAGTGCATTAAGCAACACATTCAAAAGGCAGAGACTGTGGGACTGGATTTTATTCCAATAAAAATTTTACTGGTGCCTGTTAATTGTTCAAAGGAGTTACACCATGGTGTTTCACACGTGCATATATTATAATTGATCAGATTAACTCCCTCCATTGCTCTTTTCCCTACTTATTCTTCCACACCACAGACTGGATTTTAAAACATGATCAAACTATACTCTGTCTACAAGAGACTCCAGTTAGATTCAAAAATACAAACAGAGGACTGGAGAAGTAGCCTCATGGTAGAGTACTTGCCTAGCATGCCAAGGCCCAGGGTTTGATTCCCAGCACCTCAAGAAAAAAAAGATACAAACAGATTGAAAGTTAAACAACAATCACAAGAGAGCTGGGGATATCAGACAAAATAAATTTTAAAACAAAAAAAGTAACTCGAGATAAAGAGAGACTTTATAATAAGAAAAGGGTAGACCCATCAGAACAGGTAACTATTGCCAGGCACCGGTGGCTCACACCTGTAATCCTCACCACGCAGGAGGCAGGAATCAGAAGGATCGAAGTTCAAAGCCAGCCCAGGCGAATAGTTCCTGAGACCCTATCTCAAAAAAAATCCAACACAAAAGGTGCTGGCAGAGTGGCTCAAGTGGTAGAGTACCTGCTTAGCAAGCATGAAGCCCTGAGTTCAAACCCCAGTAATGCAAAAAACAAAACAAAACAACAACAACAACAAAAACCTCAACAAACCAAGAATAGAAGTAAATTTCTTCAACACGAGAAAGGACATTTATGGTAAACCTACAGCTAACGTCATACTTGGTGTTAAAAAATGAGATACTTTCCCCAAGACCAAACACAGGAAGGTCTACTGTCACCACTTCAATTTGATGTTGTCCTAGAAGGTGTAGGCAGGGCAATATGACAAGAAAAAGAAGTAAAAGGCATCAACATCCTGAAAAGGAAGCAAGCCAGATGCTGTAATCCTAGCTACTTTGGAGGCTGAGATGGGGAGGATCAGTTTGAGGTCAGGCTGGGCAAATACTTCTCAAGACCCCATCTCCAAAATAACCATAGCAAAATGGACTGGAGGTGTGGCTCAAGCACTTCACAAGCATGAAGCCCTGAGTTTGAACCCCAGTTCCACCAAAAAAAGAAGACTCTTCAATGATGGAGAATCAGCCCCTTTCTGGGCTAAGAACCCCTGTTAGCGTTGCCCCTGGCCTGTCCCTAACTTTGGATCTGAATTCTGCCCAGATGAGTCCCCTGAGGTAGCCACAGAGGCTGCTCTCACCCAAGCCTGGCTGTTCTGGTGGTGTTGTTGGAGGATGGTGGTGGTCAAGGGCCCCTGAGGGCCTCTGATGCCTCTAAAGACTACCTGTGACCCCTCCCTGAGTTCCTGCTGCCTCCCTGGTGGCTCCCAGACACTCTCCAGATTTGCACTCATCACCTTCCCTCCTGCTGCTTCTCCTCCTTCTTGAGGGCCTTCACCTGCCCAGTTGCCCATGGAGGGTCCTGGTCCCCTCTAAAGTCCCCCAACCCTGCAATCCCTACATCCAACAATAGCTAGTCTTGAAAGCCCACTCTGCTCAGCATGATTTGGGATGTGTTTCTCCCCAACTCCCCCATGCCCTGCCCCTCTGACAGGGAAGGCCGTCCTTTCAGATCCCTCTCTCCACCCAAGCCAGCCTTCAAGACTCAAAGGTACAACACAGCTCTCCTCCTGACATTGGGGTTGGAGAATGAACCTATGATGGGGATTAGAGGGGAGGAGCAGAGGAGAAGGCTTGCTGTAGTTGGATCTGGAGTGTCTCTCTGTTAAAGGCTTGGTCTCCCAGTTGTAGCCATTAAGAGGCGGGACCTAGGGGAAAGTCTTTAGGACATTGGGGACATGGTTTTTTTTTTGCGGTGCTGGGATTTGAACTCAGGGCCTTCACCTTGAATCTCTCCACCAGCCCAATTTTTTGTGATAGGGTTTTTCAAGATAGGGTCTCTTGAACTATTTGCCTGGGCTGGCTTCAAACCACTCAATGCTCCTGATCTCTGCCTCCTTCATAGCTAGATTACAGGTGTGAGCCACTGGCACCTGGCTGGGGACGTGTTCTTAAAGGAGATGTGGGACCCCGCCCCTTCCTCTTCCTCTCTCTTGCCTCCTGGCCATGAAGTGAACAATTCTGCTCTGCCATGCCCTCCCTGCCTAATGTGCTGCCTCACCTCAGGTTCAAAAGCAACAGGACCAATTGATCATGGACTGAAACCTCCAAAACTGTAAACCACAACAACCCTTTTCTCTTTATAAGTTTATTAGCTTAAGTACTTGTTATAGTTGTGGAATGCTGACTGGTACAGGATCTAACCAGGGGCCCAAGCAGGAGGGGTGGAAGGCAGGAGAAAGGAGTCCTCTAGTGGGGAGGGGCCAGGGGCTCCACAAGGAGGCAGGACTCACAACTGTCCTCTCAGGGATCCAGATGTCCAAAGAATCTCTCCCCCACCCCACAGTGGAGGGAAAGAGGATGTGATCGAGGTCCCCAAGAGGATGAGATAGAAAGGGTCTATAAACAAACAGCAACAACAAAGTCTCCAAATGAAACCTACATTGATTGTACCTTGACCTCAGACTTCCAGACTCCAGAACTGTGAGAAATAAATTTCTATTGTTTAAACAACCCAGTCTACAATGGTATTTTGCTATGGCAGTCCAAGCTAAGGCAGGCAGTTTCTTACAAAACTAAACATACTCTTACCATATGGTCCAGCAATCGTGCCCCTTGGTGTCTACCCAAATGAGCTGAAAATGTATGTCCACACAAAACCTGCACATGGATGTGTATAGCAGCTTTATCCACACTGCCAGATGGCTCTCAGTAAGTGGATGGGTAGATAAGCTATGGACCATCCAAACAATGGAAACTATTCAGGAATAAAAAGAATTGAGCTGTCAAGCCATGAAAAGACATGGAGGAAATTTCAACACGTATCATAACTAAAAAGCCAATCTGGAAAGGCTTCAGACTATAGGATTCCAACAATATATTCTGGAAAAGATGAAACTGTAGAGACAGTAAAGAGGTCACTAGTCGTTGGATCATTACACACTATATACATGATACATTGTACTCCATAAATATGGGTGATTACCATGTGCCAATTAAAAATAAGAATACATATATATTTAAAAAAAAAATTAGTGATCACCAAGGGCTAGGGCAGAGCACAGAGGATGGGACTGGGGTTTGAACTCAGGGATTCAAGCTTGCAAAGCAGGCTCTGTACTGCTTGAGCCAAACCTCCAGTCCATTTCGCACTGGTAACTTTGGGGATGGGGTCTGGTGAACTATTTGCCTGGGTTGACCTCAAACCAAGATCCTCCCAAGTAGCTAGGATTACAGGTGTGAGCCACCAGCGCCTGGCTCAGAGCATTTTTTTTAGGGCAATGAAACTTCTCTGTGTGATACCACATTGATAGAACCACGGTCATTAAACCCATAGAGTGTACTACATTAAGAATGAGCTCTGATAAAAAACATAACTTTACTTAATAACTATGTATACATATAGTTTCATCAATTGTAACAAACGTCACATTCAATGCAAAGTGTCAGTAATAGCCAAGGACTGGTGGCTCACACCCGTAATCCTAGTTACTCAGGATGATAGTGGTTCGAAGCCAGCCCAGGCAAATAGTTCTAAGACCCTACCTTGTAAAAAAAAATGGCTGGTGGAAGTAGCTCAAGGTGTAGGCCCTGAGTTCAAATCCTAGTACTGCAAAAAAAAATGTCAGTAATAGGTAATGCCTGTGGGATCTGTGAGATGTGGGTGACAGAGGATATGTGGGAGTTCTTTGTACTTCTGCTCCATCTTTCTGGAAACCTGAAACTGCTCCCCTGGAAAAGAACTGTTAAGCAAAACAACAGAATGCCATCGACTTGGACTGAGCTCCCGCACCACCCCCAGCAAGCCAGACCACACCAAAATGTAGTCCCTCATGCTAAATGCCACATCATCAATCTGAAACTTTCAGGAAGCAGACAGATTCCCAAACAGACGTGCTTTTCCTGAAAACACAGATTCCAGTCTACCTGAGTCAGCAGAATAAGGAAGTCCCCTCTGCATTTGCCCTACAAAAAAAGGGACCTGCTGTCAACCATTTGGCTTTTTTTTTTTTTTTTTAATAGTACTGGGGTTTGAACTCTGGGTCACACACTTGCTAGGCAGGCACTCTTCACTTGATCCACTCCACCAGCCCACCAGTTGCCTTTTTTCTATTGCTCTGTTTCCTTGTTCCAACCCTACAAAACTCACTGCTGCCCAGTGAGGGTGTGAGGTGTGGAGGGGGATCACATTCTATTTTGCAGAGTGGAAGCCAACCCAATTCATGAACCATGAACAAAAAACAGTAAGGTCTTGGCTGAAGGAGTGAAGAGGTAGAGCACCTGCCTAGCAAGGGAGAAGCTCTGAGTTCACATTCCAGTACCATTAAAAAACCCAAACAAATAAATTAAGTCTATATCTAAGCTTACTGTAGTTTTGCCTTTGGACAGTCCATTAACTAATTTTCAAACACATACACTGCGGTACACAGAAGAAATATTGCGTGGATTATGATGCCAGTCTTAAAAACTTTATTTGAGCTGGGCGCTGGTGGTTCATGCCTGTAATCTTAGCAAGTCAGGAGGCATCGATGAGGAGGATACTTCGAAGCCAGCCCAGGCAAATAGTTCCTGAGACCCTATCCTGAAAATATCCAACACAAAAAAAAAAGAACTGGCAGAGTGGCTCAAGTGGTAGAGTGTCTGCCCAGCAAGTATGTACGCCCTGAGTTCAAACCCCAGTACAACCAAAGGAAGACAAAAAAAAACCCTTATCTGTGCATCCATCCAGATGGCTCCTCCTGAGTGAGGCTATGCTGAGAGAATTCCACAATGATAGTTATGAGATGTGAAATCCTACAAATTCTGGGAGGTTTATTGCCTTTTTCCTGTGTTTTTCTTCTAAGTTTCTTGGATTTTTTTTTTTTTTTTTTGGCTGACTACATTTTATTTTTATAAAAAGAATAATCACAGTCTGGAGGCATTGTCAAGCTGTATAGCACCTGCCTAGCAAGCATAAGCCCTGAGTTCAAACCCCAGTACTGTCAAACAATAAAATTAAAATAGAACAGTCATTGTTTAAATTTTTAATAAGGTTTCATGACAATTCTCAAACCACTGAATTTGTATATATGAGTTTGCAAGTATTCATATATTTATATTTGTATATATGAGTTTGCAGTGAGAAAAAGACTGTAAATCCATAAGCCAAAACCTGCTGTGGTTATTTACTTATTATTATTTTTTTGGCAGCACTAGGATTTGAACTCAGACCCTCACACTTGCTAGAAAGGTACTCTTACCACTTGAGCCCCTCTGCTAGCCTTTTTTCTGTGATGGGTTTTTTTCCAAGATAGGGTCTCCTGAACTATTTGCTCAGGGCTGGCTTTGAATCAGATCCTCCTGATCAGCTAGGATTACAGGCATGAGCCACCAGTGCCTGGCTACTGTGGTCGTGACAGATGGAATTATAAGTAGTTTGTTTTTGAGGTGCAGGAAATTGAACCCAGAACCCCACAAATGCTAGGCAAATGCTCTGCCACTGAGCTACCCCCAGCCCTCCTTTTTCTTTTCAATTCTTTATTTCTATATTTTCTTTCTTTTTTCTTCCCCTCCCCCACTCCCTTTTTAAAAATCATCTCTCTGCTCTTCACTCTTTACATCTGGCAGGAACTGAATGAAAACTCCTTAAATTCTTTTAGCTCATTGACCGGCCCCCGGTCATGGGGTAGGTTCACAGTTCCGCCACAGGTTCATGAACCTGGGACTCGTTTTGGAGTGCAGGATTAAAAACGTTAGCCTAGGGACAGAGGCACCTAGGTTCGAACCTGCAGCAGCGCGTCAGCACGTGCGTGTCTCCAGGGCTCCTGGTTGACCTTGCCCTCGACCTGTGCAGCTCCAAAGCGCAACCCCTCATCCGACGGCCGCTCCTGCCCTCTTGCGGCACCTTCCGGAACTACAGGTCGCGGTCTTGTCGCAATCAGGTGAGTGTTCAGTGGACGGGGGCTGCCTAAGACTGGTAGGGACACTACCCCTCTGTGCCCAGGATACACCGACAGAACACAACAGAGGGACTGTCGCCACTCTCACCGGTTCCCATAGACGCAGAGACTGAGGCAGAGATAGCAGGAACTGCCGGAGGTAGGCTGCAGACAGACTTGGAGACAGAGCCCAGCCATGGTGCAAAACTGAGCCCTAGGGTCTCCCTCACTTGCTTCTTCTCCTGTCACCCTACCTACCCTCCCTGAACTATTACTACTCACCAAAATTTAAGATTATTCCACAAATAGATGACTTTTAAAAACAAAAGAAGTGGCTCAAGTGGGAGACAGCCTGCCTAGTCCTGAGTTTAACCCCTCCCTTTCCCTCTCCCCTCCTGCCCCCTCCAGTACCAGTTGAAAAAACAAAAGTAACATTTTAGTGAAGCCAGTTAAGCCGACCAGCTTCCTTTACCATGGGACCTGGTGTGCAATGGCTACAAACAGCACCCTCCTCGGTAGTGTATGCAGCCTGCTGTTTGTGTGGTTTGCTCTAAGGGACCTTGGAGACAGCTTTCCAGTAGTGGTAGTGGGGTGGGGAGAATAACATTTCAAATGTTGAATCTGTTTAAAGGAGGACCTTTCATATGGCTACTCTTAAGTGGAAAATGTCAAGATTCACAGATAATAACAATGAAAATAAGTAGGATAAAAACAAGACAATGTTACTAAATGCTGTTGAACATTTTCCCTCAAAGGCTGGTCAAGACTTTGTTCCAGCTGAGTAGGTGGCTCACACCTGTAATCCTAGCTACTCAGGAGCAGAGATCAAGAGGATTGAGGCTGGAAGCCAGCCAGGGCAAATAGTTCATGAGACCCTGTCTCCAAAACACCCAACACATACACACACACACACACACACAAAGAAAAAGGCTGGAGGAGTGGCTCAAACAGCACCTGCCTAGCAAGCTGAGGACCTGAATTCAAACCCCAGTACCACCAAAAAAAAAAAAAAAAAGACAAAGACTTTGTTCTAAAGATGAGTTAGCAAACTGTCGGAGAACAATTCTGGTTTTCTTTTGGAGTTCCTGTGGTGGGAATGAATCCAGGGCCTCTGGCTAGGCAAGTGAACTGAGCCTCCCCACTACACCAGCAAGACTTTAAGCATTCATATTTTGACTCATTAGACACATAAAGATTTAACAAAAGTTTCACAAACAATACCCTTACTTTTCCAATATCTTCTGCTGTACTTCAATCCACTTATTTTTCAAATATTCAAAAGTAGATAGATGTAACAAATATATAAACTATTCTTGTTGCACATGCAGTGAAACCCTGGGTTTGGTCCCCAGAATCACCACCACCAGCACCACCAGCACCACCAGCACCAACACACACACACAGAGGAAAAAAAAGCTGGGGCCTAGGGGCAGGGTAGGGAGCTGTGGCTCAAGCAGTAGAGCACCTGCCTTGCAAGCACAAGGACCTGAGTCCAAATTCTTCATAAAATGTATTTCTGTGCATGTTCAGAAATTGCAAATTAAATAGAATTTTTTTTTATTATTGTTGTATTGGGAGTACATTGTGACATTGACCAAAGTTTTTACAATATATCATAGCTGAATGCATCCCCTCCATCATTCTAAAATAGAATTTTTAGCCAGGCGCCAGTGGTTTGTGCATATAATCCTAGCTACTCCATAGGCAGAGATCAGGAAGATCAGGAAGATTGAAGCTCTGAGTTCAAACTTCAGTACTGCAAAATAAATAAATAAAATAGAATTTAAAAAAACCACTTTTGTTTAGATCCAGTGCACTCATTTTACAGCTTACTAAGGGGACAAAACCTAAAGAAGAAAAACTGTTTGGGGAAGATTTAAAGTTGCCCTAATACCTGCAGAGGTTTTTCTTGGATGTACTCAACAAATTGAAAGAACATTCAGAAGCTGGGCACTGGTGGCTCACGCCTGTAATCTTAGTTACTTGGGAGGCTGAGATCAGGAAGATCTTGATGCCAGACCAGCCTGGGCAAAAAAGTTTGTGAGACCTCATCTCAATGTGAAAAAATAAGCTGAGCATGATGGCACAAGTCCATCATCCCAGCAATGGCAGGAAACATAAGTAGGACTGCAGTCCAGGCTGGCTTGGGCAAGTAGTTCTCCAGATCCTATCTCCAAAGTAACCAGAGCAAAAAGTACTGAAGGTGCGGCTCAAGTAGTACAGCACCTGCCTAGCAAGTGCAGAGCCCTGAGTTCCAACTCCAGTACCACCCACACAAAAAAGAGCATTCAGCAGGGAATTGCCAGGCCAGTGGTGTTGCTCAGTGGTACAGCATGCACTTAGCATGTAGGAAACCCCATATCCTTTCCCACCCCAAAAGGGAACTGCCTTTCCATTCTCCCAAGATGGAATGGATGGATGGTATGTATACATACCATTCCCACATCAAGAAGTGTGTTATTTGGTCAATGTGACAAAATACCTGAGAGAATCAACTTAAAATGAAGAAAGGTTTGTTTTTGGCTATGACTTCAAAGGTTTCAGTCTATGGTCACTTGTCCCTGTTGCTTTGGGCCATTTGCAGCACAGTACATCATGGTCAGAGATGTGGCAGAGGAAACTTCACCTTATGGCAGTCCAGAAGGCCAGGAATCAAAGAGAGAGACAGGAGCCAGGTGCTGGTGGCAAGTCATTTCTGAGACCCTATCTCAAAAAAAAAAAAATTCACAAAAAAGGGCTGATGGAGAGGTCCTGAGTTCATACCCCAGTACCAAGAGAGAGAGAGAGAGAGAGAGAGAGAGAAAGAAAGGGAGAGGGAGAGAGAGAGAGAGGGAGAGAGAGAGAGACCCAAATCCTAATTTCCCCTTTAAGGGCATGCCCCCAAATGACCTAACTTTCTCCCACTGGGTCATACCTCCTAAAGGTTCCATCACCTCCCAATAGTGCCACAAGTTGGGGATGAAGCCTTCAACACATGGGCCTTTGGATAACATTCAAAATCCAAACTAAAGCCTTTCTTCATGCAGGAGACAACCATGGCACCCAGCAGGAATGGCATGATTCTGAAGCCCTACTTCCATAAGGACTGGCAGTGACCACTGGTTCAACCAGTCAGCCCTGCATTGTCCTGTGTCCTGCTTCTGGACCCATCTGGCCCATAGGGAGGGCAGTAGCACACCAGAGTCTGAGTTGGCAGGGACTTCAGCTTGGAGGAGCTGCAGGTGGCCAGCATTCACAAGAAGTGGCCTGGACCATTGGCATCTCTGTGGATCCAAAGAAGCAGAACAAATCCAGAGTCCCTGCAAGCCAGTGTGCAGTGGCTAAAGGACTACAGCTCCAAGCTCATCCTCTTCCCCAGGAAGCCCTCCACCCCCAAGAACGGAGATGGCTCTTTTTCTGAACTCAAATTGGCTACCCAATTGACAGACCCAGAAATGCCCATTCAGACTATCTAAAAAAAAGAAAGAGCCAGAGTCATCACAGAGGAGGAGAACTTCAAAGCATTTGCTAGTCTTCCAATGGCCCGTGCCAACACCTGGCTCTTTGGCATCAGAGCAAAAAGAGTCAAGGAAGCTGCATAACAAGATGTTGAGAAAAAAATAATAAAGTGATGTTGGAGCTTTGTAAAACCCTCAGGAAGCCAGGAGTCAATGGCTGTAATCCTAGTTACTCAGGAGGCAGAGATCAGGAGGACTGAGGTTTGAAGCCAGCCTGGGAAAATAGTTCATGAGACCCTATCTCAAAAAAAAATCCCTTCACAAAAAAGGGCTGGTGTAGGTACAGTGTGTGTGGAGGGTATTAGTGAAAGTGGGGAGGGTGAATGAAGGAGATTAAGGTTAGGGTATATGGTTGATGGACTTCATATACTTATATGAAATAGAAAAAAGAAACCTCTTGCAATTGCTTTAAGTGGGGTGTGGAGGAGGTGATCTAACCAATGTACAATATAAGCCTATTTGGAACTGTCATAATGAATCCCCTGTACAACGAATATATTGAAAATAAAAAGGACTGGTGGAATGGATCAAGGTGTAGGCCCTGAGTTCAAACCCCGGTACCACAAGACAAACAAACAACAAAAAACTCAGGAAACATATGAATAATAAAAAAATTAATAAATTAAAAAAAAAAACTAGGTAGAAAAAGGAAACTTGTATACCCTTGGTGGGAATGTAAATTAGTACAGCCATTATGGAAATAAAGATGTCTCCCAAAAAAACTAAAAAAAAAAAAAAAACTCAGGAAAACTGAACAAAAAAAAAAAATCGAAACCATAGCAAAACAGTGAAATCTATTTCCCCTCCCCTTGAGTCCCAGCTGGCCCAGTAGCTGCTCTGAGCCATAGAGAGCCCTGAGCTAAGCCCTCAAAAGGATAAGCAGCTTCTGGAATAGCCAAGACCAAGATGGAAATATCCACATGCCCAGCACCAGGGGCTCCCACCTGTAATCCCAGCTACTCAGGAGGCAGAGATCAGGAAGATCATGATTTGAAGCCAGCCAGGCCAAATAGTTCAAGAGTCCCTATGTCTAAAAAAACCTATCACAAAAAAAGGGGGGAAGGCCCCCTTTTTTTGAGTGGCTCAAAAAAAGAAGTTAAGTGACTTACTCAGCATCTCATTGCTGGAAGCAACATAAGCAGGATTCACACCTGGATGGGGCAGAAGACAGCATGGCTGATAGTCAGAGAGGACTGTCCTCTTCGATCTTCACTTTGGAGTATCATTTTCTGAGCCACTGCTCCAGTTTGGAGCTGTTATCAGTAGTGGAACATTCTAGCACTGCCTTTTTGGTACACACCCACACACTTCTGTTGGGTGTTGGCAAGGTGGAGCACTGGCTCTGAGAGTTGCCCAAGGTTCTCCTTTACCAGCCCTGCCAAGCCGTTTTCCAAAGTGATTGCACAGAACAGCAAATTTTTGTTATTGTTTTTAAATTTTTATTTTATTTTTTGGGGGCACATCCTGAATACCTATAAGTTATTTTCATAGCTTATATCTTACTATCGTAGTTCTGAGCTCACTTTCCTCCCAGATCACCTCATTTCATATTGGTAATGCTATGTTCTTCTTCTCAGAGGGCCTCTTACATTCCACAAACTTCAGACCCCAGGAATCTGAATCAGCTCTGAAGGGGGTGACTGTGTGCCCCCCCAACACACCCCACGTTGGCCCTGAGTGAGCTGGGAGCCCAAGAGGGTCTGGCACAGCAGTAGGTGATATGGTAGCCAGCTCTCTGCAGGACACCCCCACCCCCACTGCATGGAGAATAGGCTGCTGGGACCAAGGTGGGGAGCAGCTGACTTCTGAGCTGTCATTGAAGAGTGCTGGGAGCTGGCCGCCTCCAGTGGCTCACACCTAGCCTGTAAGAGATCAGGATTGTGGTTCCAAGCCAGTCGGAGCAAATAGTTTTCGAGACTCTATCTTGAAAAAAATCCATCACAAAAAAGGGCTGGTGGAGTGGCTCAAGGGCTGAGTTCAAACCCAGTACCACAAAAAAAAAAAAAAAAGTGTTGGGGTCAGGGCTCAGGGTGCAGCAAGCCAGAATTGCTGGGGAAAGTCAGTGCCAGGCATGAGAGAAAGAAATTTTTCACCCAGCAATTAGCTGACTGGAGTTTTGCAGCATGTGAGAAAATGAGTGTGTGGCTGTGGCTGTGGCAGTGCTGGA
This sequence comes from Castor canadensis, assembly GCF_047511655.1. Lineage (NCBI taxonomy): Eukaryota > Metazoa > Chordata > Mammalia > Rodentia > Castoridae > Castor > Castor canadensis. The sequence continues at coordinate 51,406,971 of NC_133396.1, read as the reverse complement.
GGCAGGAGCCAGAGTGAGAAGAGGTCTGAGGACAATCATGAGAATTGTCAGAGCATAACTGATGGTTAGCGCTTCAAGACCTGCTCAGGCCATACCCAAAATTAGTGTAGACAGAGAAGAGGCTCCAGGGTGCAACCTGACTACCCCAGCATTACAACTCAGAGAGAGGAGGATCCAAGGGCTGAAAGGAGGAGGCCCAGTGACGGACATGTGAGGAGGGGTGTTGTATACATGTTGACCCCAAGTGGGCAGGCACTGATGTCCTGGCCTCCCTGCCTCCCTTCGAGGTCTCCCTCAGCATCCAGCACTGATCTGCTCACCTCTGGGATTATTCGAAGTCCCACCAGTGCTATCTACCTGACACTATGCTTTGGGTTTGTTTATTGCCTGTCAGCTCTCTGTCAGCTTCCTGAGGAAGTGACTTTATTCTCAAGGCCTCAGGAAATACTTGTGGAACAAATATTCACATTTGCAGAAGTGCAAGCTCAGACTATGGAGAGGGAAGGTGATTTCACTCGGGTCACACGCAAGAGAGAAGGTGCCACAGGGACTTGGGCAGGATCTACGGCTTCAAGTCGAGACCCCTCTCTGGATGCTGCTCTTGGTGGGATTCCAGCCTCATTGAGACCTCTGGACCCTTGGCACCTCCCACCGTAGTCCGGGCAGAGCTGGGTCTCTAGACAGTCCCGGAAGTGGCCGGCAGAGGGCACTGCGGGTCACGTCCAGGTCTCCATGGTTCTGTATGGAACGGGACAGGGGACAGGATGGGGAGACTGAGGCCAGAGAGGGGTTTTTGGAGTCCGGAGGAGGGTCTTTACCAGCAGGGTGAAGGTAGGCTTCCCACCCTACCTTTGATGGTGTCCTGAAAAATATGAGGGAGGTGACATTTGAGAAAGCTGACTCCCAGATCCCTCACTCACACTGAGAACTGAGTGCTTGCACACAGCTGCCACCTGGCCAGCCAGGTGAGGCTCCCCAGAGGAGGGGAGACTGGGCTAGACCCTTCCCAGCCTCATGTTGGGGTGAACATAGGGCAGCCATGTTGGGACTGGACCCCATCCCACACACAGGTGGCTTACTAGAAACTCTCCACCCTCCCTTAAGCCATTATCTCAGAAAGGTCTGAGGGCTCACTGAGGATTTTCCCACCCAGCAATCTTCCTGGGACTTCTCTCACTGATCTCCTATAACTACCTCCAGTCTCTAAGTGACAGTGGGCTCCAGCGTCTGCTGGAGACCCCCTCAGTGGTTTCCCACTCCCAAATAAAACCTGTGCTGGCGTGTTGAGTCATCCCCGCCTACCCTTCTGGGTCTTTTTTTTTCGGTGTAACACATCAGAACCTGATACCATGCCAGGGATGTTGGTGCCTTTCCCAGTGGGCTGCCCAACCATGCCCTACCCTGATCTGCCCACCCAGCTCTGGGCCACCCAGCTCCTGGATGTGGCTTCATCCTTTCTCAGGTGCTCTCCCCGGGGCCCACACAGCCCTCTTCTCTGCACCTGCAGAATAGGCTATAATGATAGATTACCAGTGATGTCACCCAAGGGTCACGGAGTCCCTGAAGGTTGAAGGTTGAAGTCAAGCCTGAGAGGACCCCCTACACTTCTGGGAGGCTTCTGGTCTCTGCAGTGCTGGGGAAACTAAGGTGGCCTCATCCTAAGGGACAAGAGGGACTGGGGGCCAGGGGAGGGAGCCAGGGGAAAGGGTACCCTGGATTGCTTCCCTAAGTGTCTTGACCCAGTTTCCTCACCTGCAGAACCAGTTTCAGGGAGTGTTCTGGCTCAAGACCCCACTGCTGTCTGTGGGGAGTAGGGAGAGTACTGAGGTCTTTGTGAGTCCAAAGCCTTGGTTCTTCCACATGTAGTTCCACTTTCAGAGCTGGTCCCACCCCAGGGCAATCAGCAGGCTGTAGGGGAGACAGCTTGGGGCTATGCAAAGGAGCTGAGAAGTCAGAATGCCCTGCTAGGTTTCAGCCTTGACCCACCGTGGGTCACCTTTCCCTGGACCCTTCTAAGAAATGAGAATGGGAGATCAGCCAGTTGGTGAGGATAGTGTGTGGCACAGTGCACTCCCAGCCTCTTATGTTGGGCTCAGCCAGGTGACGTACTTTGGTCAATGGAACAAGATGGCAGCTGATATGATGATACGAGAGGCTGGAAGCATGCTTGCTCAATGGGGCGGCCTTTCTGTGCTTCTGTTTTAAGAAGATTGACCCAATGCACTGCTGCCAGCCATTCAGCCTAGCCCCAAAAGGAGATACTTGGGGCAGCCAGAGCCCAACCCAGAGGCTGTATCAATGCCCAGCCTGTAGCAGAGGCACCCAGCCACACCCAGCCAAGGTCAGCTGACCCTCAACCCATCTGCAATGCATCAGAGAATTAAATGATTGTTGTGTTAAGCTTCTTAGCTCCAGGGTGGTTTGTTACACAGCGTTATTGCAGCCACAGCTGTGCTGATACAAACCCTACCTCACTCTTGAACTCTTACATCTTGAACCTATCACTTATTGTGACAAGGAGTCAGAGCTTTATGATTATAATTATTCATTATACTCCACCTGCTTCCAGTCAGTTTTGCATAAGAGATACAGAAAGTGTAAGGGCCAAAGATTTTGAGCCACACAACAAAGTAAAGTACAAAATCCCAGGCAAAGAATGGTGTACAAGCCAAGCTCTGAGGTTTTTTTTTTTTTTTTTTTGCAGTACTGGGGCTTGAACTCAGGGCCTTCACCTTGAGCCACTCCACCAGCCCTATTTTTGTGATGGGGATTTTCAAGATAGGGTCACAAGAACTATTTGCTGAGGCTGGCTTGGAACTGCTATCCTGATCTCTACCTCCAGAGTAGCTAGGATTACACGCATGAGCCACCGGCGCCCTGCTAGAAATTATTTTTCCATCATAAAAAAGTCAAATATTAACCCTCAACCCTAAATTTAATCGTTTCTTTTCCTTCCCATCTTCCAGCTTCTCTTTTTGGCAGTACTGGGGTTTGAACTCAGGGCCTTATGAGGCACGTGCTCTAACACTTGAGCCACCCCACTAGCCTCAGTCCTGGATTCTTCTTAATTATACTCATTCTCCCCAGTAGCTTGGACCACAGGCATGTACTACCACACCTGGCTTATTGATTGAGATGGTGGAGTCTCCCTAGCCTTTTGCCTTCCAAATAGTTGAGATTACAGGCTTGAGACACCGCAACTGGCTCCTTCCCATCTTAAATGTGAATGCAGATGCAACACAGGTTGCACACTTGGTGCCAGGCACAGAATTTATTTACACAGATCAACTCATTGACTTCTCTCTCCTGCTCTAATCCCCAGCCTTCAGAGGGAACTGCAGCCCAGAGGAACAAAGTGACTTGTCCTAAAGTCCTACAGCTAGTCGGCGGTGCAGGCAGGATTCAAACTCGGGGAGACGGCACCAATCAAAGATGGATTCTTGGACTCCTGTGTTCGCAGGAGGGAGTGAATAAGGATGTAAATAAATGGGCGAACACCCCCTTCTCGGGCCTCGTCTCCCTTGAGTGATGTGGCTGGCACCTGCTGCCGCAGCAGGGCGGGGGCGGCGCTGTGTGGTGCGCGGGCGTGGATCCTGCAACCGCCTCTTCTCCGTCTCCGCGTCGCTGCGCGCGGTCCGGGGAGCCCAGCCCCGAGCCACCAGCGGGAATGGAGGTGATGCCGCCCCGGTGTGGGAGGGAGGCACTGGGATCCGGAGAGGCCATGGTCCTCTCGGAGCCTCAGTTTCCTGCGCTGTAGGACAGACACTGAACTCACCTGGTGGATGCGCGGGGCGCGCAGACATGGCCGCAAAGCCCAGTGCGGGGCGCCCGGGCCTCCCAGGCCATCCCGCCCACCGGCCCGCCCAGCGCCGCCCCGAGCATTTCCTGCCCGGCCTCAGGAAATACCAGACCCCCGCCACCCCCGCGGGGCCGCATGTCACCGCCCCGAGCTCCGGCCAGCGCCCCGCCCGGCCCTCCTCCACCTCCTTCCGGCCGCTGCGAGTGCGGGGGACCTCGGAGAAGCTCCCGCCGGTGTCTGGACTCTTCTTGATGCATCTGGGCCTCTTTCCTCTTCCTCTTCTTCCGGCCTTGCATTCCTTGGCCATGGCTTTGTAAGGGGCGGGGGCGGGGCCGGATTACCGGGTAGCTACTCCCAAATCCTCCAGCAGTTTGCGAAGAGGGAAAGGGAAGGAGGGCAGGAGAGGTCCTGGGAACCCAAAAGAGAACCAGGGAAGCAATCGGAGGTGGGGGGGGGGTGGCTTCTTGGAGGAAGTGGCATTTAATTCTAGACCAAAAGAGCAAGACACTAACCAAGGACAAACGTTTCAGACAGTTATTTAGTTAATAAACGTTTATTGAGCACTTACTGTGCGCTGGATCCTGCACCAGGCCCTGGGGCTGCGCAGGAGGCAAGGTAAGTTTACGTGCTGGTACATTTTGCTGGGGGAGGGGTTACGAAGGACTAGCCTGTAGTCTCACAGACTGGACTTAGCCAGGGGAAAGAGTTCCAGGAGGGATGCGAAGGGGGCCTGGCCAGTCTGGGGAGGTGACCTGTCAGGGCTTTGCTTCCCTGAGGAGAGAAGGAGCAACTGCTGAGATGGCTTAAGCTGAGAGGGAAGGCCAGGTAATTCCGTGGGGAACAAGATCCTGAAAAGGGGCCAGGGGCCTGGAGAAGATGCTGGAAGGCCCTATTCCAGTCTTCAGAAGGGATCCGGGGAAAGTTAGCTCCGTCTGATCCCTGAGGCCAGAAAAGAGCTGGGAGGCAGTGACTTGCCCAAACTTCTAAGTGGTGACACTGGAATGGGACTGGTGATAAAGGACCATGAGCTATCAACCCCTGGGATCTCCGTGGCCCTTGAAAGCAGACCCCCTGCCACACACACAGCAGCTGCCAGCCTCCCCCAGGGGCCTTGCTCTAGGTAGAGGCAGCAGCGGAAGTCCCCGTGGGATGGTGGAGGCTGTGGTGGCCATGATGTGGTTTCTCCCCGGTCCTTGTGGTTCCAACCTGGGCACTGTGCCTGCCTCCTGTGGCTTCCTCACCCACAGAGAGCCCTCACTGGTGCATGTCCTGCCTCCTGGTGCTGGGAGCCTAGTTGGCCCCTTTTCACTTTCCAGAGACCACCCACCGTTTATCTGCTGGGAGGCTGGGGCTGGCGTGCTGCTTTGTTGAAAGGGAAACCAGGTTCAGATAGGGAAGGTGGCTAGTCCAGGGTCATACAAGCAGAAAGGCTGTATCTGCTCAGAGCGTGTAGCTACTTGGCTCTTTCTAGGATGCTTCATTCATTCACTGTAGGAGATACACTTTCCCCCAGGTGCTTACTGGTCACTTGCACACCAACCTGAAGGCTTCCAGCTAGGAGCACCCAGTGACTCTGTCTAGGGGTTTCTCTAGCAGCTGGAGTGTCCTGGGCCCTGCCTGTCTGAAGGTGCTAGACAGTTTCCCCTATGGTCCAGCAGCACCACCACATCACCGAGGGACCTGGTGGAAGCTGGCAGTAAACAAATCAGCTCCCTGGCCCCTTGGGCAGGATAGCTCCCGTTCAAGTTCTACATCATATTCCTCCCACCCCTCAGATTCCCCCAGCCCTGAGAGCCAGTTGTCCACAATATAGGCACTCATTCACACTCGCCTTTGTTAGCTCCCCCCATCCCCAGTCATTTCTGAGGTTGAGGACCTCCATCCATTCATCCCTCCCATGCTATGAGCTCCACCCTGAGCCCCCACACCCCCATCCTTGGGGAGTGGGACATGATTCATTGCAGTGCTTTGGCCTGCAGGCCTGTCCTAGAAGGAGAGGCAGGAGCAGCAGAAGATGACTGTAAGCCAAGATAACGCTGTGACCAAAGAATCCCTCAGGGAGAGTGACCACTTCTGCCTGGGAGGTCAAACGGCTTCTCAGATGTTCCCCTTCCATTTGGCTCTGAGGGACCAGGAGGCATTTCCCAGCAGGACGGGTGGCTGGAGGGAGGGCATTCTTGGCACACACAGCAGCATGAGAGACTTGCAAGGAGGGACTGGCAGATGGCAATCCTGGAGATGTGAGTGAGGTCAGACATACTGCCTTGAATTCAGGGTGAGGGTAGAGGACTGAGCAAGGGAAGAATTTGACTTTAGGAAACCTACTTTGTTTGGAAACATTCTCCCTCCCAGGAAATGAGGGTAACCCACTCTGGACAGCCAGAACAGCAGCCTCAATATAAGCAGAGCCCTTGCTAATGTTCTGGGTCCCTACACCCTGAGTCATCTCTGTTGATAATGGGGAAACTGAGGCACCTTGTGGGAACTCAGTCAAGGCCTCATAGCTAGGAGGTAGAACACTAGAATTAGAAGCAGGCTTCTTTGGCTGTAAGCCCATCCTCCAAATTGCCCCCATGCCCTGCCCCTCGGGGCCTGGAGAGTTCCAGGTCCTCTCTATGAGCCTAGCTGAATCAGGAGGGGCGAGCAGACAAGTCACTCCCAGGGACAGAGCAAGTGTGACAGAGCAAGGGGGGACTGAGGAGCCGGAAGGTCACTCTGAGCCAGGATGGGAAATGGGTTGGAATGCTGGCTCTGACGCTCTATGACAAGCCTCATCCTCTCTCTGTCTTAGTCTGCTTCCTGTTGCTGTAACAGGATACTTGGGACCAGGTAAGTTAAAAGAACAGACATTTACTGGCTTACGGTTCTGGAGGCAGGGAAGTCCACAGTCACAGTACTGTCATCATTGGTATATGCCTCATGCTGTGTTAGCTCTTGGTGGAGAGTGGGAGGGCAAACATGAAGGTCTGTCTCACTTTCCCACAACCCTCTGCGCTGGAGAGAGAAGACACTCACTACTGGAGAATTAACCCAGTTCTGCGGGAAGGGTGTTAGTCCCTGTTTTGACCAAATCCCACCTTCAAGGCCCCACTTCCCCACAGTCAGAGTTTAGCATGTGTTTTGGAGGGAACTCACCATATTCAAACCTGAGCACATACCCACCTGTGAAATGGACATGTTGAAGACTGTCAAGTTCCCAGCATGCTGCAGGGCACATAGGAAAGGCCCTGAGGGCCTCCGCTTGTGGGGGTTGGAGCATGGTTTCTAAACTCAAAACCCCAGTCTACCAGCCACTAGTCCATTTGTGACCAGGGGCAAGTGACTTCACCATCCTGTGCCTCAGTTTTCTCATCAGTAAGATGGGGTGCCTTCTTCCCTGGGTTGCTGTACAGGGTAAATGCAATATTTATGGAGAGGGATCCCTCAGGAGAGGGATGACACAATGTTTTCTATGTAAGTGTCGCTATCACCAGGTACCTATGTGCTGTGACTGTGTACAGAAGATGGACCTTCCTCACCTGCTCAATCCTCAAGTCACCCAATTAGGTTAGCACTTCCATGCCGCTCCATCATCGACATGAAAACAGAAGTGCAGCGAAGTTTGGAGGCGCCCCAGGGTGTGGTAGGGGTGGTGCGGGGGCCGGAACCCAGGCCCAGGCTGACAGGGTGGCTGTGACTCAGGTTCTTAGGCTCTCAGGAAGGGGGGTGAGCTGAGTGAGCCCTCAGCTCCTGTGTCTCAGAAGTGGAAGTGAGGGCCACACGCTTGTGGCTGGAGCTAGCCAAGCCACTTGACAAGGCCCTGGGAACTCCTGCCCTCTGCAGAGGCAGCCAGATTGCAGCCTGGGCTTCTGATGCCTCCACTTGGGGCACAGCTGCATTTTGGGAGCTCAATTCTTCACTGCATAGGGATGCTGAATCTCTGGCTCTGCTCTGACCTGCTGGGTGACTTCAGGCCCAGGCATGAGTCTGTCTGGGCTCTGGTACCAAAGGAGAGGCAAGTGGCTGGGACAAGGCCCTGTCCTGACTGGCAGGGGCATGCCAGGAAGACCAAATGAGGTCACATCAGCCCCTCTGATGTCCAGCATCAAGTTCTCATGTGGTCATCCATGAGACTGGAACTCAGCTCTGGGGTCTGCTTTGTCCTCAGCCTGTGATGACATTGTGTGAGGAGCTCAGCTAAACTGTGTCTATAGGATAGCTCCACCAGGGTGTCCTGCCTTTCCTGCTTTGACTCAGCACACACTCAGGCATTGTTATCCGTGGCCAGGACCTTGAAAAGTCAGAGACACAGATAAGTAAGAACTGGTTCTAGCACTGCCTTGAGGAGATGCCATCCCACAGGGTGACAGAACCTATATGGAGTGTCACCATCCAGGGGAAGGTGCTGACAGAATGAGCAGCCAGAGAAGGCTCCTGTCTTGGCTATCAAAGAAGACTCCCAGAGTGGGATGCCTCCCTGAATCTCAAAGCCTGTTAAGATGTGGCCTAAGTGGAACAGAGAGGGCATTTCAGGTAGGGGGAACTGCACACACAGCAGCTCAGAAGTGGGCACCAGCAGGCTATGCCAGGGACCACAGAGGGTGAGTGGAATTTTGGTGGAGGATGTCTGGAATCAGTGCCAGCAGATGAGCCAGCAGGCCACCCTTACTCACACTGGAGCTCAGTTTCCCCATCTATTCAATGGAAGACATGAGAGCAAGGTTGGGAGGGGCCGGGGTGGGGGGGAGGTGCCAGCTGTCTTTGCTGGGGCACGTGGGTGGCTCACATTTAGCAGCCCTGATGGAGAGAATGGAGATGCGATTTTGTTCTCATCTTCTGTTCAGTACCTCTAAGCTAAGCACATTTATAAAAATTATTAATAATATTTGCTGTATGTCCTCAACTTGAATTTCTTTTGGATTAAAGAAAGTAATGGAGGCAAAGAAGGAAGAAAGGGAGAGAGGGAGAAGGAAAAAGAGAAAGAGAGGGAGGAAGGAGGAGATCAAGGAAGGGAGAAAAAGGCAAAAAAGAAACCGGGGAAACTGCTCTTTTTTTGGACTAAAATTCCCTGACCTTTGCATTTTCTCACTCCTTGAGTCACTAACCTCTTGTCTTCTTTTTTGACCTTGATATCCTGGCTATTAATATCTATGTCTGTGCCAACTTCCCCCACAGCCAACGGGCCCTGGGACAGACCTGTGGCCTCAGTTCCAGGTTCCCCGCATCATGGAGTAGGAGTTCAGACAGCAATGGTTGAATGGAGGGCAGGGGTGAAGGTGGAGGAAGTGCTCCAAGGTTTCCAGATTGACTGGTAGGCCTGACACTCTGCTTTATCAATCTCGGCCTTGAGCCATTCCTGTGCACAGAGTCCAGCCTCTGGACGACATTCCTCTGCCACCCTGAGGTGGGAGTTCGTGAGTTCCTCTCCTGACTGCTTTCCATCCATCAGCTCAGCAGGGTGAAATGGGTATTTCAAGGCTCAGAGAGGAGCAATGACATGTCCCCAGTCACACAGCTGGGAAGTGACTGAGTGGATCTGAACCCAGACCTCCTTCCCAGGACCTGAATTTTCAACCAGTATATATGGCCTCTTTAAGGCACGAGGGTGCCATGTCAGGGTTACAAACCCCATGTAACAGTTTGGAGGATGTAGGCCTGAAGAAGGTGACATCAATTCATGAGCTCAGGAGCTAGGGTTTGAACCTTGGCTTTCTGACTTCTAAGTTCATGCCCTTGGCATTGGTGGCAACCACACACCCAGAGAGTTGACTGTCATCTCTGTCTTTTTTTTTTTTTTGGCAGTACTGGGGTTTGAACTCAGGGTCTCACACTTGCTATGCAGGTGCTCTACCACTTGAGCCACTCCACCAGCCCATTTTGCTCTGATTATTTTGGAGATGAGGATCTTGCCAACTATGTGCCCAGGCTGGCCTCAAACTGTGATCCTCCTGATCTCAGCCTTCCTAGGATTACAGGTGTAGGCCACTGGCCCAGTTAGTCCTCTCAATCTTGATTTGTACTTTTTGCCCCAAATTATCAGCTGATGCTTGCAGAAAACTGTGATGCAGGCCAGGGGCCACAGGGTGTAGGGGACAGTTCCCAGCATGGTGGCAAGTCTTCAATCTATTTCTGCGATGTTTTTGGAATACAAGCAGGAAGTGATTTATTACTACACATAAAACATGTTTGGGAGGGCACTCCCAACGTATTTAGCATGACATCAGCAAATATTTATTTAGAACTGAGTCAATCTCAAGAAGGAATGGAGACAACCTCAGCAGGATAGAGGGTTGGCACAGCTGTGAGGTCTTACAATTGCTCACTAACAGTGTAAATGTGGGCACAGTGTGTGGTCTGCTGTTTGTTGATTTTGTACATGACTAAAAACAGAAATGGAGAAGGTGTTAGGTTATTAGGTAAAGTTCTTTGCTCTGGAGCAATAGAGATGGATTCCAGTTCCAGTTAATTAATGAGAGAGAGAGAGAGAGAGAAAGTTAGTTGAAACAAGTGGAGTAGCTCAGAGAATCAAAGGTAAGGCATAGAAAGGCCACCACCCCAGGCAGCTCCAGGCTCTCAGAAGTGAGAATTACTGAACAGATTTTTGAAGATGCCATTGTTGTAGATGATCCACAAAGAGTGGATCAATGCCAGCAGCTAATCCAGAGGAGGACCCCTCCAGGTAGCTAGGAGTTGGCTGATGCCCGTTCTCACCTGTGGCAATCCTGCCTTTGGGCCTCTGAACCCAATGCAGGTGGGAGATGCCTGACCTGACAGTCACCTAGAGATTAGGACTATGGAATTGCTCTTCTGGAAACTTACCTTGCAGACACTTTCACAGGAGGCAAAGAGAGATGCGATCAAGGACACATGTTGCTTGCAGCATTGTCTCGAGAAAGAGACTGCAGGTGATGGTGTATGTCATCCCATGGGGGCTGGTTGAATACACGACGGCATTAAGAATAAGGCAGTTAGGCCGGTGTGTGGCTTAGGGGTAGAGCACTTGCCGGTCATGGACAAGGGTCTGGATCCCATCCCCAGCACAAAAATCAGGAAAGAAGGGAGGAACGGAAAGAGGGAGGAAAAGAAGGAGCAAGGGAAAAGAAGAAAGAAAGTGAAGAATTTCCAGGAGGTGTACTGGTAGGTGGAGAGGCTCGAGCCAGTGTGCAGGGGAGTCTCTGTTCATGTGGGGTGGAGGGGGTAGATATGTACAGTTATGCACTGCATCCTGACATTTGGGTCAGTGGCGCACTGCATATACTGTGTTGGCCTCATAAGATTCTGTTACCTAGTGATACTCTGTGTATCCCTCTTGGCTTGTGTAAGCACTCTTTGTGATACTTGATAAGCCTAACATGATAGAGTTTATATTTAGCATGTGTGAAGCCCTGGGTTCAATCCCCAGCACCTAAAAAGAAAGAAAGAAAGAAAACTGGGTGCCACTAGCTGCTTGGGAGCCTGAGATCAGGAGAATCACCGTTTGAGGCCAGCTTGGGCAAATAGTGCACAAGACCTCCATCTCTAAAGTAACTGGAGCAAAATAGACTAGAGGTGTGGTTCACGTAAGAGAGCACCTGCTTTGTAAGCACAAAGCCCTGAGTTCAAATCCCAGTCCCACCAAAAAAAAAAAAAAACCAATAAAACGGGAGGGAGGAGGTGGGGGAGTCATGGCTGTACAATTATCATGAGAATCTCTGTGACACCGTGATTCTAGGGAGGACTACAGGAGGCAGACTTGTTTTTCAGTGTAAGCCCTCATGCACTCAACCCTCAACCTCCTTTTTTCAGCTATGGACTTATTCAGGATTCCATATCATAGGTAAAGCCACCGGCATCTGGTTCCCCTATGTCTTCTTAATCTCCTCCTGTCTGTGGCAGTTTTTTAGTCTTTCTTGTGTTTGTGACCTTGAGAATTTTTCTTTGTTTTGTTGGTTTGGTTTTTTTTGATGGTGGGATGGGGTTTGAACTCAGAACATCAAGCTTGCAAAGCAGGTGCTCTACCACTTGAGCCACACCTCCAGTCCATTTTGCTGTGGTTATTTTGGAGATGGGGTCTTATGAACTATTTGTCTTGGCTGGTCTGGAACCACAATCCTCCTGATCTGAGTCTCCCAAGTAGCTAGGCTTATAGGGATGTACCATGGGTGCTCAGCTTTTTTTTTTTTTTTTAACCAAGACATAGCAGGGTTTTGATATATAGTCCAGGCTGGCCTTGAACTAGCAATCCTCTGGTCTCAGCCTCTGGGAGTATTGGGCATGTGCCACCATGCCTGAGGCAACCTTGATTTTTGAATTTTTGAAGAGTATTGTTTAGGTTTTTGGAAAACATGTACATGAGCCGGGCATGCTGGTCCATACCTGTAATCCCAGCAATGCAGGAGGATCTTGAGTTCAAAGCCTGACAGGGCTACACAGTGAGATATTGTCTCAAAAAAAAAAGGTAGATATTTTTATAATCATTTCTAAAATATCTACCTCATTTAAAAAGACATAAAAAACAAAGAAACAAAAAGAAAGAGTGAATAAATGAAAGAAAAAAACTGGAAACAAAAAAGGAAAAAACTTTGGGTTTTTTTTTCCTCAATAGACAACTCTGAGACAAATGGATGTGGTCTTTGAGAAATTTACTGAGTATTGGGTGCTAGTCATTCACACCTATAATCCTAGCTACTCAGGAGTCAGAAATCAAGAGGATCAAGTTTTGAAGTCGGACCTGGCAAATAGTTCACAAGACCCTATCTCAAAAAAAAAAAAAGAAAAAAAAACCCTCACAAAAAAGGGCTAGTGGTGTGGTTCAAGGTGTAGGCTGAGTTCAAACCCCCGTGCCATAAAAAAAAAAAAAAATAAGGGCTTGCAGAATGGCTCACGTGGTAGAATGGTCTGGCTAGCAAGTATGAGATCCTGAGTTCAAACCCCAGTGCCACCAAACAGAAAAGAAAAGAAATCTACAAGGTCGGGGTAATATACTCAGGGGCAGAGTGCTAACCTAACAAGTACAAGACCCTGGGTTCCATCCTAGCATCCCTGTGTCCCCTCAGCCCTCCCCCGCAAAAAAAAGAAAGAAAAACCTACAGTAGTGCTAGGCTGACCTACCTGGCTCTGGTCCCCGATTTCTGAGCTGATCTGAACTGGACGTGTAAAGACGGCTCCTGGTAGCTCTAGGTTTCCATGGTCCTTGGTACCTACAAATTCAGAAGCAGAAGGGGTGTTTTCCTGATGGTTTTAGCTAAAATCCCAGAGGAAGCTCTTATTGGCTGGGCATGTGATACAGACCAATCAATATGGCCAAGAAGAGGTAATAGTTTCCTTTGCCAGGTAGGGATATGCCTGCTTTGGGGATCTATATGAAGTTGCCCTTCACATCTTCAGAGTATCCACATCACCTTCCTCCTCATCTCTTCTGTGGCTTAAATTGGCCACAGAAAGGGTTTTATTGGTATTGACGCTCAACCTATCTTTTGTGTCGCCTTACATGGGATCACATCAAAATATCCGGGGGATCCCTGGCAACAAGGGACAATTAAAGCCAGACCAGAGTGATTGGTCAGTGGATATCTTCAGTAGGAAAGTGTTGAAAAACAAGGGGAAAGTTGTCAGAATAAAGCCATGCTGGGATGGTGGTGTACGCCTGTAATCCCAGTGATTGGGAGGCTAAGTTCCAGGCCAGCCTAAACTGTGTGAGACCCTGTATCTAACCCACCAATAAAAAAGTCATTCCTGCCAGCCTTTCCAAAGTAAAGCCAAGAGGTTAAAAAGAACTGGTCCTTATGTGTAGGTATTTTGGATAGACAATTTAATTAGAGGTTTTATTCCTAGAAATTAAATCTATTGGATTTAATACAATTATTAATTATTATTACTTTAATTTTACTTTTTGCAAGGGATAACATTTACTCTAATGCTAGAGACTAAAACTTTGTTCTCTATGGCTCAGATGTAGTAGGTCAGATTCTAAACTTGTTTTAAGGTCCTTTTCAAACTGGAGTCTTACTGCAGTAAGCAAATGTGACTTGTTATAGAATAGAAGACACTCAGGGCTGGAGTCATTCCTCTCCCCTACCCCATCTCAAGGCCTACAGGATTATCCCAGCTATAATACAAAAAAGTATTTAGGGGAGCTATAATTCAAGGAGCAGCACTTGTTTTCAGTAAAGGTGGAACTTTCTTTATATTTGATTGTGAGGCTACTACTGTAACTTTACAAAATAACCTTTGCTTATGGGCATATTATAACTGTGGTGGGCACTATGAACAACTTTACCCTTGCAGGGGAACACTGAGTGACCTCACAGGCAATTAAGGATGACCTGTGGGGGGGGTCTAACATGAATTATTCTATCCAGGACCCCCCGAACAAAAATCATATTAAGATATTTCATAACCTACCAGTTGACTTAACCATTATCATCCAAAATGGACAGCAGATGGATAGGGGTCGCCATCTTTATAGAAGCCTCTGAATGTTTTCAGCATGTTAAAGCTATACACTTTATACATTTCCTCAATGTCATTATGATTCTTCTTAAGAATCCTATTAGCTTTAGCCACATAATTTTTTTTTTTTTACTTTAAAGGATGGCTTACTAACTTCTCTTTGATTTCTCTTTTAGTAAAAGAATAACTTGATGTTTCTTGGTCCTGATCCTGACAACCCTTCAACTAAATTTTCTGCCAACTGAATTTCCCTTGTTACCTCCTAAATTATTAGGAAAACTTTTTTGGTTCCCTTTTTAGGTAGGGTCAGTGCCCAATCTCAGCTATAGAAGATGGACTGTCACCCCTCTGTACCCCTTTTAAGATTAAAAAGGACCAAAGTTTAGGGGGGAAATGAGATAGGATAGATAGATGAGGAGACAGTGAAACTTACTTTAATCAGTATTTAAAGGACCAGACTCTGACACTGGAACAAGGATAGCCAGAGCAGAAGGCCCCCCCATCTTTTAGATGCTAAGTTACAGAAACAGGGAGACAAAGAGGAGCTACCTGCTTCTGCTTTCCTCCTGAGATGTTAAGAGCTGCAAGGATCCTGGGATGGGTGGAGAAATAACCACATCTAGGAAAGGGAAGTTCTAAAGCATCTCTGATTTAGGGTATGATTTGGAAGGGTGACCCCTCCCTGTCAGCCATCTCAGCCACAGAGCCCATTATCTTTGATCACGTGTATTCACCCAGCTCTCCACTATAAAACTAAGAGTTGGGGAGCACCATTTGGAGTCTTTGCTCCCATTTCCTGCGTGGGGAACAGGAAATGTTTCTCTCTCTTCCTGACCCCCCCCACCCCGCCTATACTTTATCCTGTTATACTAAAATAAATCCTTGCTAAAACTTTTATCTGGTGAGACTCCTTGTTGTGAGATACCTTAAAATGCTTTTCAATGTTTGTGGATCTCAAGGACCTGTGATTTTGCGTGGAAACTGAGAACTTGTGGGAGCCCTCTCAACCATCCTCTGGTGACAGGATCACAATCCTCCTGATCTCTGCCTCCTGAGTAGCTAGGATTACAGGTGTGAGCCACCAGCGCCCAGCCTAAGAAACCCTTTGAGTGGCCCCTTTCTCATGAGAAATCCTTAGGAATCCCCACTCCTGGGCTTGGCTCTCAGTTATCCCAGAGCACTTGCCTGTGCTGGCTCTACCAGCCTGGTTGCCCTCATCTCTGTGCTCCTGCCACTAGTGCCCAGCTTCCAGGCCCTCCTTTACTAGGCAATTCTTTTCTCCTGGACTTGCAGCCTTTACCTGCATTCTTGCTAATCTTCCCCTGAGGCCCTTCCTCCCTTGAAACCCTCCTCTCCTATTCCAGAGAAATCCCTGCTTGCACTGCCATCCATTTCTTCTTCTGAAATACACCCATGGACCAGCCCCAGTCCCTCTGCCTCATTGTCCAATCATAACCAACCTCCAAATCAGTGTTAGGGCAGATGAGAGTGCCCATTCCAGTCCCTGTCCCTGTGGATGCTTTGGTCAATGGCGAAGCATCCAGTTTATCCTGCACCCTTCTCTACAAGAATGCTTACGCACTCTGGGCTTGGCGAAACTGGATTTAAATCCCGGTTCTGCTGTGTGCTGCCTCAGTTTCCTCATCTGTAAAGTGGGAATAGGGCTGCTAAGTTCAAGGAATTGTCATGAGTATGAATTGAGAGACTGAGAGGGAGGGTGGCATGCTTTAAAGGGGGCTGGGAAGGAGGAATGGCTTGGATGAGTGCAGGAATGTCTCCTCTGACCTTGTACATGGTAGGGAGGGGCTCCATTGTAGGGTGTAGCAGGCCCTCCCCCACCTCTCTAGGCCAGCCCAATCCCTTGCTGTCCAACTCACTTCCTGTCTGTCCTGTATATTAGCTCCTCACCTCTTTATCTGTGTCCAGCTCTTTTTAAAACTTGCAGCTTATCTCTGTGACTACACACAGGCGCTAATGGGTGGTACAGGGTGTAGGCACTGCATGGAGAAAAATCAGCTGGGTGGCTAAGCCCCAGCAGCTCTCCAAACCTTAATTTAGTGTCTTTAAACTGCAGACAATAAAAATATGCACCTTGTGGATGTCTTGAGGTTTCAGGCCAGTACCATTCAGCATGGTGGCCTCTAGCCACACGCGGCTGTTTAAATTTAAATGAATAAGAGTTAATTAGAGTTTTAAAAATTCAGCTCCTTAGTCACACTTGACACATTTCAGGTGTGACCTACATGTGGCCAGTGGCAACCATATTGGATAGCACAGACAGAGGACATTTTCATCACTGAAGGAAAGACCAGGGATGAGGATCCGGTCCAGGGGCAAGATCATTTGCCTAGCATGTGCTAGGTCCTGGGTTCAATCCCCACATGGACAAAAAAATAAAAAAGCATAAAAGAAGGACGATCTATTAGACAGCTGCTTTGGTGTGGACAATCTATGTGTAGCACTGGACCATTCATCAGCTATGTGTTATAACTCATTTGAAATTGCAAACTGAGATAGGGCCCACAATTTCAGTGCAGAATTCTGCACTCCTTGAAGTGACAGCATAGACCTCACAGGACTCCTTGAAGGCATTCTCTAGGATGGGTCTGAATGGGGTCCTTGGGGCTCAGACAGCTGAGTGCTTTATGACATGCTGAATACTTTAGCCTGAAGGACATTGTAAGTCTCTCTCTGACTTTTTCTGCTCTTCTTTCTCCTGTTACCCGTTACTCCCTCCATCTCCCCCTCAGAAATTCTCTCACCTACCCTGTCTGATAGTCAAAAGACCTTCATTCAGGAAGGAGTCCTGCCCTATGTCTGGGAAAGGAATGCCACACAGAGAGGCCAGGAAGAATCTGTGGCTCATCCCTGCAATTCCAACTATTCAGGATGCAGAGATAAGGAGGATTGTGGTTTAAAGCCAATCTGGCCAGAAAGTAAGAACCCCATTTCAACCAATAGATGGGTGTGGTGGTACAAAACTGTAATCCAAGCTATCAGAGAGGCACAGGTAGGAGGACTGCTGTCTGAGGCCAGCCCCAGGCAAAAACCCAAGACCCAGCCAGACACAGGTGGCTCGCACCTGTAATCCTAGCTACTCAGGAGGATCGCAGTTCAAAGTCAGCCTGGACAAGTAGTTCGAAAGACCCTATCTTGAAAAAAATCACAAAAAAGGGTTGGTGGAGTGGCTCCAGGTGTAGGCCATGAGTTCAAGCCCTGGTACTACAAAACAAACAAACCCCAAAAACCCAAGACTCTGAAAAATAACTAAAGTAAAAAGGGTTAGAGGTGTGGCTCAAGTAGAGCACCTGCCTAACAAGCATGAGGCCCTGAGTTCAAACCCTAATACCACCACCACCACCAAAAAAAAAAGACAAGTCCTGCTGTGTTACTTCTCCTTAGCCTACTACATCAGATCATCCCCTTTCTACACATCTGTTCATCCTTCATCAAAAGTGTAAACATTGATGTTTTTTTCCGAGTCTTTACGTCTTCACTTCTGAAGGCTCCCGTGTCAGCAAAAAGTTTGATTGAATGAATGTTATGCTTTTCGAGTGAGGCAAGGGATCACATACACCTTTCCACCCCTACAGAATGGACCAAGTTCAAAACAGAGTTACAGCTCCCACTGCAGGCACACAAAGTAGGAGTCACTCTCCAGATGGAGAAAGAAGCAGTAGCAGGGGCAGCTAATTATGGGGAAGGGCTTCAAGCAATAAGAACTTTCCCATATTGGGCTTTTCAAAGGAAAAGTGGGATGTGGGTTTTGTAGATGTGTTATGTTAGGGTCTCTTCTCTCCTCTTCCCAAATTTTTTTGGGTTTTGCCAGAGAAGAGAACTCTAGATCCTGGGTACTTTTATCCACATGGCTCCTTTATAAGGAAAATGAACACTTGGCACAGAAAAATTCAGTGACCTGCCCAAGGTTCCTCAGTGAGCAAGAGCAGAATGGGACTTCTGGGTGCAGTTTCCTGAAGCCAGAGTCTAGCATAGTGTTGATGTCACCCAGGCGACAGCTTGGTACCGCTCAAGCCCTGATTCATGTGCTAGACCCCATAGTGAGAGGTCTCTGCTGACTCCTACCCTGACTGGAGCAGGTAGTCAGCTTTGAGGACCAGCCTTCTGTTCTGATCCCTCTGAGAACCTCTTCCACGGAAGGCAGGGCTTTCTCTCTATGCACTTGTGTTGTCTTTCTGTGTCCAACACATGACTTGACACATAGGAGATGCCTGGTGGAACCGAGGGAACGAGGTGGCTCACCTAGCCCTGTGAGACCGTGTGGGCTTGCATGAGGGGCTCTGTAAATCTCAGGGTTCCTGTGAGCCTAAGGTTCCCACCTTTTTAGTGATTTGAACCCTTTTGGCAGCCTACTGAATGAAGCCCTTCCAGAATAGTTTTTGAGTATTTATCTTATTGAAATACAACACACATATGGAAAAGTGCACCCATCTATAGTGCACATCAGTGAATTTTAATGAACACACTTGTAGCTAAATAAATCAACCATGACCAGCGTCCAGAGGGGCCCCTCGCCCCTCCCAATCTTTGCTCCCCAAGAGGAGCCTCTATCCCAGCAATATTTTCAAGCGCAAAATTGCAAGGGTAAGAAGAGGCGGTTCAGAGGATGATGGGGCGGGGTTCTGAGCGTGTGGGCTTGAGGTGGGGAGTGGGAATGTGGCTGGAGGTCGTAAGGCGTGGGGGTCACTGCGTGGCCGCTGGGGGTGGAGGGATTGATAGGGAATTTGAGTGTAGGTTGGGGGGTTGCTGCATGAGGTCTTGCGGACTTTCTAAAGTGCATGTGTGGGCGGGGCGGACAGGGGCGGGGCCTCGGCGGGGTCGAAGGGGCGGGTCCGTTCGTGGGCTGCGGGGTCGTGAAGGGCGGGGTAAATGGACAGGGCCTCAGGAGGGGCGCCAGCGGGGTCGCAGGGGCGGGGCTGGTGGGCAGGAGGGGCGGGGCCGGCGGGCGCGCGCACGCCGCCGGCGCGCCCCCTCCCGGCCGCCATGTTGGCTGGTGTGTGGGTGTCAAACGCTGCACGGGCTTCAGTCGCTCCCGCCTCTCCAGCGCTACCGGCGGCCGCAGCCGCGCACTCGCGCTGGCCGAGAGGAGCGGAGGTGAGCGGAGCGGAGGTGAGCCGGGACCCGCGGGGTTGGGAAGCCCTGCACCCAGGGCGCGGACGCGGCCAGAGCACAAGCTTCTCCCACCTCAGAAGCCCCCTAGCATGCACCCCTGGCGCCTCAGCCGGACCCCACCCCGGACGGGACTCTCTTCTCTCCAACCAGGCCCCGCCCCACAGGCTGGAGCATGGCCCTTTTCGCATCGGGATCCCTCTTAATGCTTCAAGGACCCCATCCGTTTCCCTATCTGGGAGCTCCCCTTACATTCTCGGAGTCTGGGGTTTCCCTTACTCCCACCTCAGATCTGGGAGCCCCCTCCCCAGAGCGCATTCCTCCTTTCCCGGGGCCAGGCGCCCCTTCCTCCAAAGCCTGGTTTCCCTTTCG
The DNA here is from genome assembly GCF_047511655.1 of Castor canadensis. NCBI lineage: Eukaryota > Metazoa > Chordata > Mammalia > Rodentia > Castoridae > Castor > Castor canadensis. The sequence continues at coordinate 51,387,263 of NC_133396.1, read as the reverse complement.
CTCCCGTGCAGAGTAACAGCCCAGCCTCCCTCCAGGAATCGGGGGAGGGGTCCTCTTCTCTGTGCAGAATCCCGGCTCGTATCTTTCTCCTTCGGGTGGACCAGGGCCCCTTTACCGCTCCGGGGACTAGATTTACCCCCTCCCCAGCCCCCACCTGCACAGCGCAGAGGGGACGGGGGCGGCAGAGCTAGGTTCCAGCTGCCTTTTGTTCCGCGTGGGATGGCAGAGACCCGGCCCTGCGGTCCTGCTCGGCTAATCCGGGGTGGGTGAACTAGGCGCGTAGGGGCCAGCATCTTCCAGGAGACCCTTCTCTCTTCCCTTGGGGCGGCTCCCCCGGAGCGGGAGCTGGGAGCGTTGGAAGAGGCAGGCCCTTACTTAGAGGAGTCCGGGCCAACAGGTTTTGTTTGCGACCTGAAGTTGGCCCAGCGGTTTTGTGGGGCGGGGTAGCTCCCTACCCCAGCAAGGCCTGTGAAAGTCGCTTCCTCGAAGAGTCCAGGAGCTCGGTCTCTTCCGGCGGCCCCTTCACTGTATTGCTGGCTTGGGGGACGCATTGGAAGTGTGTGCTTTTGTGGTGGTTGTGGGGTTATTTAACTACCATTGGAATTCTTCTGATGGGGGAAACTGAGGCCCAGATGCAGTGATTTGCCCAAGGTCACCCAGCGATACTATGTCAGTGCCAGAGCTGGAAGCTCCATCTCCAGGGCACTCCACCACACTTACGATTTTTTTTTTTTTTTTTGAAGAGATGCTTAGGATTCCCCCAACCCCCCTGCCTTTTATTTTTAACATTCACACAAGGAAATGGGCAGGAAAAGATGAGTATGAATTCGTCCTGTCCATCTCCAAAAAATAACCTGTGAAAGAAGGGATTGGAATATGAGTGGAAATGATTGAAAAAGGTGAATTTTAATGACCTACACTCACCCCCCTCATTACATAATGTAATGAAGATTTAGCAGAAAACACGTGCATCTTGTAGCTCTTGATGTGGATTGGGAGGTGGTGACTAGATCAGATCCTCACACACAGTGATTGTGTTTGTACTGATAATTAAGTTTTCATTTGTATTTGAATGGGCATCGAAAGGGACTGCAATTTGTTTCTGCAATTTGTGCTTGTGTTTGGGACAAATGATTGCTGTGGGGAAACACGTGTATCTCATCTTTTACTTGTGTTTTTACCTTTGTAAAGTTTGTTCTCCTAGTTTGAAAATTGGGCTACTTATCCTTACCAGCTGGGCTATTCTTTTGTAAGCATTGGTTATTAAAGAGTTGGGTAAAGTGTAAATTCCCTTACTGCATGATTCAGGACTGCCTGCATCCCACAAGCTCCTGGATCAGGAGGAAGTTTGGATAGTCCTGTGGGGTGTACTTATCTCTGGTTTACAGGAGAACTCTCCCAGAGCTCTGAGCTGGAGGGAGAACTCTCGCTGCAAGGTATGTGGGGCCAAGCATTTGAGGTGTGAAGAAATGTAAAACTTTCAAGTGATAATACCTGGTCTGCTGTAGGCAGTCTTGAAAAATGACCCATCCTTTGTAGAAACCCTCGGTGGAAATACTTCACATCTTACGTAACTTTATTTCATAGTGTAGCATGGGTTTCCCAAGAGGGGAGGTTCCGATAAGAATCCTGCAAAAGTAGTTGAAAAGCTTTGGAGACTCTGATTTATTTTAATGGTTTGGCATTTTCTAAAGTTGAAGTTCTTTGGCATTGCTTGTTTTGTTTTAGCTTCAGTAGAAGTGAAAGTTTTGGGTTCTTTGTAGACTAGAGTCCGAAGAGAATGAGTTCTATTCAAAATGCAGGGAATTATCAGTGCCTACATTTGGGACTTACCTTTCTAAGCTTTCTGGCAATTGTTCTCCCTGTTCCCCAGAGCCTTCCTGTTCATGGTGATGGACTGTGGATGACTGTTTTATGGCATGAGTACCTGGTGACCCTGAGCCTTGGGGAAGAAAAAGGGCTTGGATTTGGGATGTTTGAGGTTGGACAGGGACAGGATGTGAGGAATTAGGCAGTTCTACTCTGTTTGCTGGACTTTTTTTGGGGGGGGTGAGGGGGGATAATGGGAGAGGTGAGCGGAGACTGGGTCTTGCTATGTAGCCCACTCTGGCCTGGAACTTGTTATCCTCCTGCCTTAGCCTCCTGAGTGCTGGGATTATAGGGGTGCACCACCTGACTTTTGTCTCCTGGACTTTTAACTCATGTTTGTTTTAAACCTTTTGTCAAACCTTTGCTAGCAACTCTGCTAGCGTTTGGGTCCCTTTCCTTTGCTCTCCTAATCTTTCCACACTCTTGAGTTTTTTTTTTTGTTGGTGGTTTTGGAGGTACTGGGGTTTGAACCAGGGCCTCATGCTTGCTAGGAAGGTGCTCTACTGCTTGAGCCATTCTGCCAGCCCAAATGTGAGGCAAGCACTATTGTTATTCTCATTTTTTTCCCCCTTTGGAGGTCCTGAGGTTTGAACTCAGGGCCTTGAACTTGTAAAGCAGGTGCTCTACCACTTGAGCCACACCTCCAGTCCTCCACACTCTGTTTGTTGGAGCACTTTGCACATTGTGTGTTTGAGATTCTTGTGACGCTGTGACGTCTTAGAAGCCAGTGGTTGCCCTGTTTTTTTTTCTTTCTTTTTTTTAAAACTCTCTGGCGCCCAGCTTGGTCTGTGACATGTGGTAGGTGCTCGGTAAACGCCTACAATAAGTTGTCCTGGGAGCAAGTGGGCACATTTTTATTGTTAACTCACTAACAGGCTCCACTGTTCACTCTCGCTCTGGCTTAAACCACCACTGTTGGTCTAGCAGTCATGTGCCAGTCACACAAATATTGTCCCCCTTCTACAGATGAGGAAACAGACCCAGGGAACTTAAGTCATGTGCCCCAAATTACACATCCTGCAGTAAGTGAGGGGGATAGAACTTAAATGGTATGTTAGACTCTGTAATATTATATCTGTGCTCTCATTTGAGAAACCCAGTCTCACAGGTATGACGTGACATCCTGCAAGTTAACAATGGACTGAATAATGTGGGTGATATATTAAGATCGTTTTTGTCAGATGCATTGTGAAATGACTGTTTATGTTGAGGTTTTGAAAATTGACAAGTTTTCTGATTAGTTAGTGGAATTTTCTTTCCTAATTAGCTTATTCATAGTGTCTTAAAAAAAGGAACTTAAAAAAACAAATACAGTGAAGTACATGTACGTGCAGTTAAGTGTGTATATTCTGTCACTTCCATCTTTGAATATGTTTGACCATACTTGTTTCCAGTCAGGAGGTTAAGTTTTCATTGTTCTGTAATCTTGAAAGCTCTTTCAGAAGCCTTAAAAAAACAAAAACAAAAACAAAAGCTAAACAAAAAGTGCACTAATTTCATCAGCATAATATTGGGATTACTACCCCTCTGTGAGTGCAAAGACAGAGACTGAGTGGTTAAGTAACCTGGGCCAGGAGTCAAACTGAGCTGTGATTCCCAGACCTGGGTCTCTTCTTCTCCAGCTGCTCCTGTAGGAAGGTGCCACAGAATGGGTATTCCTTTACATTAGAAGATAAATCTGTGATCTGAAATTACCATCAAGTTTACTGGGAAGGTTGACAGCTGTGAATGAGGAGGTTTTTGGCTTTCTCCTGACCTTAGGATCTCTGAAAGCACTGCGGTTTGAATGTCAGTAATTTAATGGGCCACTTTATCTGACAGAGGCTAGATTTAGGGTTTGATTAGAAAAAAAAAAAAAAAAAGCCTGCCTCCTTTGAACCAGATCTGCTGCATTGTTACAGTGCTCCCTAAAAGTGTGTTGGATTCTTTCTGGTGACTCATTCTTAGCGCTCCCAGGTACTGGAGCCAGCTTTGTTTCTGGGCACAGAAAGGCGCTTTCCTGGTTCCGTTTCTTGTTGGTCCTGCTCAAGGCAGAGTATACTGCACTTTCAAGCAAGGAACCAGGCACACAGAGGGCTGTAAATAAAGGGACTCACGTGTCTTTTTTCATAGAACCCAGTTTGATAAATAGAACAAGGAAAGCAGGCTCTTCCTGAGGGATGGCTGGCCATCGAGGGCTAATGCATGATGTGGAAATCAGAGTATTTATAATTAATCACTTCTTAGTGCCGGCTGCATCCTTCCTTTGGCTCCCAACCCTCTTTGCTAATGTCATTGTCAAATCGCTCACATCATGGCAACTCAGGAGTTGTGAGTACCAAATGGCAGTTTGGCTACAAAGGTCATGTGGCAGATATGTTTGGAATCAGTTGTGAGTACTGTGTGGTCTCCTGGTTGGGTGGCTTGGGGTCCATCAGTCACTTATTTTTGGTGTCTTCATCTCTGAAGTGGGGCTGGCAGTGACTACTTCATGGAATGGACTTGCAGTTCCTCAAACTCCAGTGTGTCCGAATAGTTTAGAGGGCTGGTTCATGACACTTCTGGGCTCTACCTAGTGTTTCCCATTCAGTAGACGGGCCTGAGAATGTACATTTTGAGTCACTTTTCATGTGCTGCTGGTGCACATGACCTAGAGAGGACAGAGGAGAAGGCATGTAAGTATTTTGTACCAGCTGGCTGTGCAGAGGAAACTCAAAATGGCACTGCCTTTCTGCCCAGCAATGCTGCTAAATGTTGCTCTGAAGATGGTGGTGTGACATTTGGGAAGGAAATTTGGGTTCTCAGAGCAGTGTTTTTACTTCGTTCTTTCATGATTATAATTTGAATTGTCACAGGCATTAACTACGACTCGTGTTAGTTGAGATGTTTTCCACAGAGAAGGGAACATGAGGTGTCAGTGGACTTCAAAGAAGCAGAAAGTCCTGGAAAAGCAGGCTCATCGTCCCCACACGTCTGGCAAGATGTTCACTGTCCTGGCTTCTTAGAAATGCAACTTGGAAAGGTTGGGGGAGCTGTGGGTCTGAGCAGAATCCCATGGGGCCATTAGGGATGGGCTAGTGGTGCTAATGGAAGTTATTTCTCTTCACTCTCCCTCCAACAGTTCACATTGATTTAATCTTTGGTGTTTGGAAGATTTTTTTTTTTTCCCCTCCAGTAGTAATTAGCAGTTTGTCCATCAAAAACAAATCCTGTGTGGGTGTGTGAGGTCTCATGATTTTGTTAATGGTTCCTATGTGCCAAGCACTAGCTACTTTCTTTCTCTCTCTTTTTTTTGTTTGTTTTGGCAGCACTGGGGTTTGAACTCGCACTTGCTAGGGCCTCAGCACTTGCTAGGCAGGCACTTTACCACTCTATCCACCTTACCAGTGGTTTTTTATGATGGTTTCTTTTGAGATAGGGTCTCTTGAAACTATTTGCCTGGGGCTGGCTTCGAACCTCTATTTTCCTGATCTCTGCCTCCTAAGTAACTAGCATTACAGGCATGAGTCACTCATGCTCAGGTAGTTACTCTTTTTATGTACAGTATTTGATTTTCCATGCTGATTACCATCTAGTGATTGTCCTCTTTTTGCATTTGAAAAAACTAAGACTCAAGGGTTCAGTAACCTACCGAGGCCACACAGTCAGTGAGTGCCCAGCTGCTGTTGGCTGCCACCTGTGTCAGACTCAGAGCCACATTGTTTCCACTCCCTCTCCTGGGTGTGCCAGGTGCTCCCATTACCTCACTGTACCTCACAGCAGTCCAAAGAGGCAGGCATTTCACAGACGAGCACACCTCAGCTCAGGAGCGAGCTTGGCATGTGCCCCCAGCCTGTGCTCTCAGGACCTCAATTCAGTCAGGAGCTTTATGAAGTCATTTCCATGACAACACCTCACCTCCCTGGGCAGGACTACAGAAGGAAACTGTAAGATGCTTGGCAGCCTGGATGCATACCACAGGGACCTGGGGGTCAATCTCCAGCTGGGTTGGCTGGGAGGAAGTCTATGTGGGCTGGTAAGGGTTTTTGTATTTGTAAAGCTGTGTCAAAATAATTGGCCAAAGCTCTCTGAGGGAAGGGGGCATTTCTTTTTACAGTGTGGTTCTGAGGCTCTGCACGCTGGTTTTGTAAACATTACACGTGGGTACTAAAAGACTGAAATCACTCTCTGGTACTGCTGTGGTTAAAACTGTGATCCGATTCATGCAGAAGAACTTGGTATTCTTACAGAGTTCTGTGTAAGTAGAAATATAAAGTAGCTCTTTCCTCAGTAGGTAGTTAACATGAATTCCAGCCAGTAGGTGGTTTGCTCCAGTCTTGAAGTGTCTGGAGGAGGCCGTGTGTGGGCTCTTTCCCAAGTTTGAAAATGGCCTACAGCTTTTGCTCCCAGTGCGGTAAACAGCTCTGAGTTGGTGCCTGCCCTGCGTTTGTGGGAGGTGCAGGAGGTTTGAACTAGAACTTGTTGTTTTGTAAAGTCTTTTAAGACTCCAGAGGTGAGTAAATGAATGCAAGCAAGAAGTTGCTGTTGAAAGATCCTCTCTGTCTCACACCAAATTGTCACAGCAATAAAGGAATGCTGGCAGGCTAAACGTGATTCACATTTTTTTCTTGAAAGCATGTCCTCTCTGCGTACCAATTTGATATCCAGAGCTGTTCTGGGACACAATGACTCTACTTTGGGTCAAAAAATTGGGGAAGCATATAATCAGAGAAAAAAGTTTTATGCCACTCATGAGCAGCAACTCAGAGATGTAGCAGTATTGGCGTTTCAAAATCAGTTTTGTGACACCAGGGCAGAATATTCAAGGGCAGTGTCAGCCTGGAAAAATATGTAACACGTGGTATCCAGAGTTAATGAAATGCCATATTTCTTGCCACTGAACTTAGTCTAATTGAGAAGACAAAGTCAACAGTTGTGAGACAATTGGAAGCTAGCAGTGTGTTGGGCTGTGATTTTGAGATTTTTTTTGTCAGGAGGCCAAAAATGTAAGAAAAAATCTAGAAGAGTAAGGGAGAATGTAGGATTGGAACTGGCCTTGAAGGACGAGGAACATTGTGCAGGGAATAGCAGAAGGCATAGCTTGTGGCAGGTGTGGCTCGGTGTGTGTGCAGTGGATGGTTGTGTTTGTGGTTGCCCACCTGTGCGTGCACATGCAGCCTGCCTGGACAGTGTCTGTGGGGTGTGGTGAGGACCAGGGTGGCCCTCTGAAGAGGCAGCAGCTTTGGGTTTGGTTTTGATGATGGTGGGGAGCAGAGTAGGTATTGAGGGGCGTGTGCCATCTTTAGTGTTTGTGGAGGAGCTCAGGCAGTGGCTGCAGAGTGGAGGAATTCCAGTAGGTGACTGGCTTTGTGAGACTGGCCAGATCAGTGGTGCAGGGAGACTAGCACCAGCTCTGTTTCGGAGCGGCAGTGGCTTCTGTTGGCTGGGAAGTTTGGTTTTGACACCCTGGGAGTCTGCAGTTCTTATCCCTGAGTGCACCTGCAAATCATGTGATCTGGAAAGCTTTAAAAAAAAAATGCCTTTGATGGGGCCCACCCCAGACCAATCAAGGAGGAGCTAGTAATTTTTAGAAGTGCCCCAGACAATTCTTTTAATGGTCTGTGTGGGCTGAGAAGCTGAGCTATGTGTGCTCAAGGGAGCCTCTGAGAGTGTCAGAGATTTGAAGGTGGGAGGAAATTGGAGCCAGAGAGAAGAGGAAGCTTTTGCAGTGAGAAGGCATGGATGCTGGGGCCCTCAGTTCTCCTCAGAGTTGCTGTGGATGGGCTCCAGCAAAGAGGGAGGGCAGAGAGAGACGGGTGATTTGAGCCATCTTGGGAAAGGGAGTAGTTTAGCAGACTGTAAAGAAGGCAGAGCAGGAGGAGAGATTGTGATCCACCTGTTTGGTAATCATCTTCCTTCCATCTGAGCCCCAGGCATGAAGCAGGCAGAGCAGGTTCTTATCTGTTCATTTAGGGTTCCTTCCCACACCCCAAATTATAATGGCCACAGCAGGCTGTAAAAGTTAGAACTGCTTTTCTTTTTTTCTTTTCTTTTCATTTTTCTTTCCTTCTCTCCCATCCCCTCTCCTTTCTTTCCCTTTTTGGAGACAGGGTCTTGCTGTGTTAGAGCCCAGGTTGGCCTCTAACCCTCTGTGTAGTGTAGGCTGGTCTCAAACTTTTGTTCTTCCTGCCTCAGCCTCTGGAGTGCTGGGATTACAGGTATGCCCCACCATGCCTGGCAAAATGGCATTTCTTTAAGGTAATTTTGTTAAAGACAGTTGTTCTATAGAGCTCCTGCTTTAGATAAACTTTACTAAGTTAAAGATTAGAAGTGAGGTTTTAATTGGTACATTTAATGCATGTCATCATACCATTAATGGCATTTTGAACAAAAATGAGTTCATAGTTAATTCATGCACTATTTAGTGCTTATTGAGCACATGTGTTATGTGCTCTGGGCTGGGGTACTTTAGATGAATGAGATGTAAGTTCCCACCTTCGGGTAGCTGTGGGTCTGCCGAGTGTGGCTCCTGATGTAGTAACATCAGCTCCAGAAGAGAAGGGCCACTGGGGAAGATTAGGGTGTGGTATCAGACACTGAAGATGAAATCTGCAGATCAGAGAGGGGACCAGAGGAAATGATCTGAAAGTCAAGTCCTGAAGGAAAAATGGGAGTTGTGAGGGACAGAGATGAGAAGAACCTGGAATTGGGAACCCATGGAGCTGTGTTGTACAGAGGCCTGGTGGGCAGAGAAAGGAGGAGGAAGGGCTGGTCATATGGCAGAGGCCCAGCTACAGGCTGATCAGGCCGTCTGGGCAAGCCCTGCCAGAGTTGGGTGAGATTTGACTAATGGCCTGTGGTTTTCACACAGCCTTTTGGCGGTGAGTGGGCAGGGCTGTGGGTTCTCCGCCTCACCCCCAATCAGAGCAGTTTTGTGCTGATGAAAGTAGAGAACCTGGCAGTGCTCATTTGAAAAGTGCTCCTGTGTTGTTTAAAACCAGCCACACAGCCTCCTTGCTATAGGTGCTGGGTGCCAGGGTGAGCACAGTGCCCTGTGGTGTGGGTGTTGAGCGGGAGGCCTGAGCTCCTGAGGACCTGCCCAGCACTCTTCTTTCTGTTCTGTGTGCACTGAGAAAGGTGGGGTTGAAAGGAGTTCCTGCCCCACCCTGTCTTCCAGGCTGGTTTCTCAGGGCCCAGGGTGACATCTCAGCCCTGCACTGGTTCTGGGATGAGCCGCTCCCTTGGGATTAGAACTCCCACGCTTAAGCAGTTCTGTTTTCTAGAAATCCCTAGAGAATTTTATGACTATATGGTAAAGATAAGGGACTTTCTGATTAACTTGAGACATGTCAGAGAGATACTGACCCTGGCTCTGTGCTGAGAAGATGGTCCCAGTCCTCCACTCTCTTCAGCCTGAACTAGAAAAACCTGGGGGAGTAGGGGGAAGACCACAGAGGTGCCTGGTTTGGCTGAATGTACTATGCCTCTTTGAAATGTTAGCATTGAGTGCTGCAAAAGCTTCCTGTGGCTACCTTGACAAGTGACTGCAGCACAGCGCTTAGATAACACAACTGTGTAAGTGACAAGTCCAGCACGGGGCTTGGGGCTGGGCTGTGTACTGCTCGGAGGTTCTACTCCAAGTATATCTTCCTATTTAAAGTCAGCTGACTAGAAACTTTAATTCTGTCCACTATCTCTTTGCCATTTACGTTAACATATTTACAGGTTCTGGAATTTGGGTGTGGATATCTTTGTGAGGCCAGTATTTGCCTACCATAGTTGCCAGCATTAAAATCAGGAGGTCCTGTATAGCCATCCACAATTGCAGCTTCATGGACAAATCAGAACACTTGGCAGCTGGGGGGGGGGCGGGCTGCACTGTTGCCTGGCAACAGTGGATTGGAGCCAGTGTCAGCGCCATCTCTAGATGGGGTTTGTGTGTGCCAGTTCTCTGTGGGCCCCTGCCTTCCCCAGGGTGGCCACTGGTTTCCTTTCGTTGTCTAAACCCCGCTGTAGGGACTTAGGGGCTTACCCAGAGTCCGTTCACACCACTATCCTGTGTTAGGGTGGTCGAGCTTGCCACCTTCCTGTTTTGTGCCCTACTCTTTGCCCTCTGCACCTTGCTCACACTTCCTGCCCCCAGACTCTTGTCCTAAATTCTCTTCTGCCTCTGCCTGGTACACACTGTCCCTCCTCCTCTCCTGACCCAGGGCTCTGTGCTCTGCAGCATCTCTGATGCTATTTTAGGTGGTATTGTTTGTGCCATGACTCCTTGTCTCCTGTCCCCTCCTTTTCTGGCACCCAACTCTAGTACATTCTGGTGCCTTCCGTTTTATGTTTCACATTGGAGTTTGTGAAAAGCAAGTCTTTATAATGTACCTTTAGAGCCATAGCCATCAAAAGTCAAGATGACACAACAAGCACGTGGCCAAATATCTCTGTGCCATGCACTCTCTAGACCCTGGGCCTGTGACAGGAAATGACAGACTCCTGTCCATCTCCCCCTCAAGACTGATTGTAGAAGAGGAGAGAACCAAGTGAATGGGAAGGACAGTATGAACCTCGTACTGCATCAAGGGGGTCTGCGTCCTTCAGCTCGAGGCCTGGCAAGCTTTGTGGGCATTGTATTTGAAGGGGCTGTTTCTGGAACTTCTGTTCCAGGCATTGGGTGAAAGATCCCTGTGTCCAGACAGTGCCTGGACCCAGCTGACAGTTGAAGATTGAGCAGGCCTGCCTCTGGCTGTTTGCATTGAGAAGGTTCAGGGCAGGCACCTCCTTGTGTTGCTGCCTAGAGATCTGAACTGGGGCCCTGTGTAGTTTCTGAGGGGCTGTTTGTATGGCCTCTTGTGGAGGGACCTGTATCAAGTGACCCTGAACTGTTGGATTTAGAGTGGAGGGCGCCTGGCTGAACCCCCAGAGACTGACAGCTGAAGGATAGCTACTTTTATTTATACAGAAAAAATGTGTTAAAGAGCTTTGAAAACTTGCTTATAACAAAATTTCCCATTATGAAGGATTTCAGACATGTAAAACTAGGATAGTGTGGTGAACCCCATCACTCAGATTCAACAGTTTTAATCTAGGCTCCTCCCTCCTGGATTATTTTAAAGCAAATCCCAGACTTTAAACGTGTGTCTCTAACAGTATGAGTTCTTTGCATATTTTTCCTGAGTGAGAGGCCTCCATTCCTCTTTAATTCTGGTTTTCATATGCTCTGTGTTTGAAGCTGATTTGTTTTTACTTCTGAAATAATGATCATCACATACAGTTTTGATTTAGGTTGATTTTTTTTTTTTGGGACCATTCTGAGGTTTGAACTCAGGGCCTCACACTTGCTAGGCAGTGCTCTACCACTTGAGCCACTCCACCAGCCCCTTAGGTTAAATTTTATTAGCAATTCTATTAGGGCAAAACAATGAGAGGATTGCTCTTTTAATGTTTTTTATTGTAAAACATACATAAACTTTACCAGTGTAACCATCTTGAAGTGAATAATTCAGTGGCATTTGGTCCATTCACCACTAGGTAGTTCCAGATCTTTTTTCTCGCTCCAAAAGGAAACCCACACTTACTCAGCAGTTGCTCCCCCACTCCCGCCTTCTCCTGCCCCTGGTAACCACTAATCTGCTGTTTATCTCTGTGGATTTGCCTAACCCAGGCATTCCATGTAAATGGAATCATATGTGGCCTTTTGGCTGGCCTCTTTCACCTTGCATGTTTTCTAGCTTTGTCCATGTTTATAGCATGGATTGCTTTTTATTCCTTCTTATGGCTGAATAATACTCCCCTGTGTGACTGGACTACTTTTGTTTGGGTTGTTTTGTCTTTGGCAATTGGGAATAGTATTTTAACTCAGCATTGTTTAATTTGAAATGTGGTGATAGGATGTCTGGATCGAAAAGAAAATGTCATGTATGAGAGGGCAGGGGAGTGATTTGTTTGACTCATTTATTTCAACAAACACCTTTCAGAAAAGCTTCTGAGTTGTAGTCTACATAGCAGAAAATATACTTATGCATGTGTATAATACCAGCACAAAAGGAGCTTGGCCCCTTCTGGTTTTCTGCTGTTTGTTTTTGGTGACCATGAGGCCTGCTTTCAAAACTGCTTGTCTGATGGACAAGCTGAGTCTTTAGAGACCACACTGCAGGTGTGAGGGTGGGCAGTAGCCTTTCTGAGCACTGATGGTGGAAGACTTGGCAGTGTCTGGGACTTTGCCCTCTTCTGAGTTTTGGGAAACTCTTCTGAGTTTCTTGATAGGGCTTGTTTTCCTGGGTACCAAGTCGATGCATTTGTCTACACCCCACAGGAACATAGCAAAGAGCCTGTGTCTTAGCGTAGCCTTTTCCCCAGTGTGCCGGAGTCTAGGAGGGCAGGTTAACTGTGTTGTCATCTGTGTGCAGGGCCTTGGCAGGCTGCTCTATATCCATGCAGGAGTTAGTGAAGTCCTTAGTGAGTAGCCAGGTGCTGACAGGTGGGCATTCTTCTCAGGTCTGCTTCTGTGGAACCGTGTCTGAGAGAGTGGTGAGCATGGCCCCATGCCACATGTCTGGGGGTTATGGTCATGAAGTTGGGGGGCATACTCTGCTATGTTGTGCCATATGTCTCCCTTTGGAGAGCATAGGGGAGGGTTTGTCTCAGGTCCCAGGACAAGGAAAATCTGTGAATCTGGTTTGTTTTTTCTCTTGTACACAGCATGAATCTTCTGTTTTGGCCACTAGGAAACTCAACTCAGAGCCAGTCATTTGTCCCAGCAGTAGTTACCCAACTTTGGGCTCTGATCTTGCTTTCTGACTCAGCTTTAGTCTTTCCTTCTGCTTCTCTGTTGGCTTCTCGTACTTCTTTTCATTGTGTTCTCTGGATTTCTCTATGTCATTGCTGTCAGCTTTGGTTGCACTTCACCAACATTGGCGGGCAGCGTTTTTTTTTTTAAATGTACTGATGTTTCAGTGGTTCTGGGATGGGGTCTGATCATAAGTATGTTTCCAGAACTCCCCAGAGAGCCACAGGGAGAACAGGTCATGAGTTTCTGCTTGAGGCCTTTTCACTTCTCAGTGACCAGGTGAGTCTATACAGACTAAAAAGGTGGGGTCTGAGAGATAGCCAAACCCAACGACAGCCATTCGAGCTCAGAGAAGTGGAGTTAAAGAGGGTTATGTAGCGGTTTCCTGCCTGTGGTACCTGTAGGGTACCTCTGAGGGGCTCTTCTCCTGTTCAGAAACCACCATAGGAGGCTCAGTTGGATCACAGTGGGTTTTAATCCCTCTGAGATTCAGCTCTGAAGTCCTTGGGCCTGCCTAGCTATGGTGTGCTTTTATAACAAGATCTTCTGTGCCATTCAGGACCAGGTCCTGTGCTCTAGTTAATTTATGCTTAATGCCATTTACTGTAGTAATTATAGAGAAGACTTGGTGCATAAAGAGAACATTTAAAACATGCTCCTTGCAACTAATCTGATCCTTCTGTGCTTTAGAAAGAAAAAAATAATCTCACTCTCCTTGCTTTGAAAAGAAATAAGAAATTAGGAAAGAGAACACATTGTTGATTTAAATAATAATTTTTTATCAGTAGAGAAAAAGACAAAAGAAATTACTATGTAACCTGACTGCAAAGTATTGGGTGGATAATAACATTCGAAGAAAGAGAAGCAAAAATTTCTTTAAACAAGCCAAACCCCTAATTCCTCTCCCTCCCAGAGAAATCCCAGGTCGTTGTTTTCATTTATTTCTTTCGCCTTTGAACAACTGTCTTGCTGACTCTTTTCCCTTCCCCACCATCTGATAATAAAGGGTTTCCAAAGACTGGTTAAAGTCAGCTCTACCAAAGTAGACTATTGCAATATGGTGTCTTCAGGCAAATTTCCTTTTTTGTACTAAGTTCCCTGAGGTTGGTAAGGGTACCTGCTTTAATGATGTAGGGTGGAGAGACGTGATCCTTTTCCTCCCTGTTATAAGGATCACAGTGGACAGACACCCCCAAAACAAAAGAGAGGTTTCCAGGAGAAGCCTCTACAATGACAGGGGAAAATATCTATTTTATGCATAGGTGCTGTGAAGCAGAGATGGCTATGTAGAATTGTAGTTGGACAAAAGGGTATGATCCTAATAGTCATAGACTGGGTGGGGAAACCTAGCAAGGCTTGGCCATTCACATTCCTCTTGGCCTCTCAGCTGAACCATTCTTTCCTCCTGGCTTTGGGACAGGACCCTCTGGAATGAGAGTCTTAGAACCTACTATTGAATAAGGTGGGTGAGAGAATTTCCTTATGGCCAGCCCCTAGGCAGAATGGCAGGGTGTTGGAGGAGGAAGGTAGAATAATTCTAGTTTTGTGGCTGGTTTTGGAGGAGAATGAGGGATGAGAGACAGGAGAGCAGGAGGTCAGAGAGACCTTCCATGCTGTCAGTTCAAAGTACTCAGCATGCCAAAAGGCTAGGGCGTTATTTTCTGAGCCCAGCAATGGTCATCAGAGAAAATTCTGGTTTATTTCCTCCCAAGTTTCTGTTTGTTCACTACTGCAGTCCTGGTAGAATATCTAACCATGATGGGGTGACAGGTGGCCATGCTGGGAAGAGACCCGATGTCTTCTGTGACTTGTCTTTCTGGGAAACCAGTTGCTCCCTTGCTCTGGCTTGTGGGTGTCCATAGCCCTCCAGAGGCTTTGAGGGCCAGGCGGGAACTAACTGTAGGGGAGAGATTTTGCTGGAAGCCAGTTGGGTGTGGTGACGGAGAAGGAGAGAATGGCAATGTGGGTGTGCTACGAGACTGCTGTGCTGTGGCTGAGCTGGGAGTATGGAGGAGGAGCTGTGCTGTGGGACAGGATGTTGGGCTAAATCTGGGGAAACAAGGACCACTGTGCTGCACGCATTTTAGAGTCTTCCAGAGTGTGACAGGCCATCTTTTGTGTAGCCACTGAATGCTCTCTGTGCCTCAGTTTCTCCTCTGGAAGAGTAGCCTTTCATTTACACCAGAGGCACCAGCATGCTTGGGTTCTGGGTCTCTGGAGGCTTCCCATTCTTAGGTGAGTGCAGCATTTGGCCAGCAGGGGTTTCTTTGTTATTTTATTTTTTGGCAGCACTGGGGTTTGAACTCAGGGCCTCATGCTTGCTAGGCAGGTTGCTGTTACTGCTTGAGCCACTCCACCAGCCCCCCATGGGGTTGCATTTCTGTATGTGGCTTCTTCCTTGATGAGATAGAGTTGGCTTGATGACCAGAGTCTGTAGTGAGTGTCATCATGTCCTTCCCATCTGACTGCTGCCTTTCTCTTCAGGAGTCTCCAGAAGAGAAAACTGGCCAGTTCCTCAGGACAAGTGTGTGCCTGAGCGCTTATGCAACTCAGAGAGGTGGATCAGGCTGTGGAAACCAACCAGCTGTCTGCAGGGGACCCATGGCATGCCCACAGCTGTGATTCCCTTCTCTGGCCCTTGACATTGGTGCTGTACATGCTCAGTCAGAAGTTGTTTGAGAGTCCTTGTGAGCCGGTCTCGCACAGTGGTTATGGTTCCCTGTTTCCTATTCTGTGGTGTTAGGCCCACAGAGCCAACCCCAGTGGAAAAATGTCAGTCTTCCCATGAGACTTGTGGTCACCAGGAAGCTGGTGGGTACCACATGTGCAGCGTGTCCAGCAACATTGCACTGCCAACTGGTGGATATTCAAGAAATCCTTTTGACAGAAATGTGAAGGCTACCAGGCATAATTTTCCCCCCCTTTATTGTGTTAGGTGGGGGTACATTGTGGCATTTATGAAGGTTCTTACAATGAGTCAAATATATCATACTTGAATTTGCCCTTCCACCACTCTCACTTATCCACCCCCCACCAAAGAATTTTTTTTTTAATTTGGAAGAAAAAAAATCAGTTTTGAGCTCAGAAAGGGGAAGCAAATGTTATCTTCCTTAACAGAAAAACTTGGTCTGCAGCACATTGGCTGCTGAGTCAAGCTGTTGGAAATAGTGTTTTTCACTGCCCTTTGAGGACCATGGAAGTACAATTTGGGATTGCTTGGCCTGAGGTTTTCTCCTTCTGGTGGGTGATCTGGAAACGTGGTTTTGCTGCTGTTTTTGTTAAATGTGAGAGTAGTAGCTCGCTGATCTGGTATCTTTTGAGCCTTGGGTTATTTCAGAGAGAAACCACTGGAAAACAAATCTCAGCCCTTTGAGGGACAGAGCCCTCTCCTTTACTTTTTCCTCTTTTGCATTTTTCCTATTACCTGACTTAATGAAGGCCAGGCCTGTTGGTCTCCAGGGGAAAGACTGAGGGGTGCCTGGAATGAGGAAATGGGATTATGTCACAGATATCCCTTGGGATAGCCACCCATCACTCTTGCACCCCTAAGGAAAGGGCCAAGTTTGTTGTCATGGGCGTTCAGGACTGTTCTGTCTGACTTTGGCCCTGTGACCTTATGATGGAGCATAGATCTGCTCTGGGCTGCACTGGATGGGGTTTGCACACAATGCTATGGGTGGTTCATGGAGAGAGAAAGTTCAGTCTGGAGTGGACAGTGGGTTGGATAGGGGCATGGACAGTGAGGGAAGTTACTGAGATATGAAGCCGGAAGGGCCTAGAGGAGAGTCAGAGAGGAAGGGACAGCTCAGGAAACCCTGAGCCTTACTCTCACTGCCATCCTTTGGTGCCCACCTCTCTCACAGGAGGATGCATAAGGACACAGCTGGGCCTGGGCTGGCACTCAGCTCCTGGGCTGCCTGGCACTGACTGGTATCTGAGACCTGTTGGCTAAAGGCTTTGATGTTGATCTGGCATTTCTTTTTGAAGCTTCTTAAAATTGGGGATGGGGACTTTTTAAAAAATAAAATGCTCATTTGAATAGTCAGTATATTCACTCACTTTTAAAATAAAATAATATTAAGATACACTTTTTTTTGTGGTACTGGGGTTTGAACTCAGCGCCTTGCTTGGCTTGAGGCTCCCCCGACCCCCAATCCTTTATGCTTTAGGCTTCAAATAGGGTATCCTGCTTTTGCCCAGGGCTGGCCTCAGACCATGATCCTCCTATCTCTGCATTCCACATAGCTGGGATTGTAGGCAAGTGTCACCATGCCCAGCGTAAAATACACTTTGAGAAATATTGACCTTCACTACTGATCTTGTCTGCTCTGCCTGTCCTTCTCCCTGGCATCCACTTACATAGTTTGAATTCCCTTCTGGTGGTTCTCTATGCAAATGCAAGCAAGCACAAGTGTAGATTCTTACTTCTTTTTAATTTTATTTACACTATTCTTTATTTACTGGAACATTGTACAGATTTTTCCCATGTCAACACATAGTGAGTCATTGCCACTCTTTCGTTTAGTATTGTGAGGTTTTCCTTTTTAATACCATTCCTTAAAGAAAGACTTGCTGGTCATTTCCAGCATGCTGTTTACTGATGTGCCTGCACTGTGTCATCTTCCATGTGCATTGCTGCGTATATATGTAGGTCATTCCACAGGGACACTGAAGGGTCAAAAGGGAGACACATTTGTCACTTTGACAGAGTCTACCAGTTCTCCTCACCCAGGGGGTGCTCCACACTGCCCTCTCAACAGCAGTGTAGCTATCTGTTTCTCAGCCATGTCAACTGCAGGTGTAGTCAAATGTTTGGATTCCTGCCAACTTGACAGGTGTAAATAGTATCTCAATACAGTATTTGTGTTTTTCTGAAGTGTGAGCTGATCATGCTGTCATATGTTTAAGGACCATTTGTATTTTTTTCTGTACAGTTCAGCTCGCATTTTTCTCGGGTTATTGGTTGCTCATTTTTCAATTTCTCCCCCTGACACCTCACCCCCCCATTTTGGGGAGGGGGCAGTATGTGGATTTGAACTCAGGGCTTTGCATTTGCTAGGCAGATGCTCTGCCACTTGAGTCACACCTCCAGCTCTTTATGCTTTAGTTATTTTTTGGGATAGGATCTTGTTTATGTCTGGGCAGGTCTGGACCACTCCTGTTTTATGCTTCCCAGTAACTGGGATGCCAGGCATACACAGCTTTTATTGATTGAGATGGGATCTGAGATAGGGTCTTGTAAACTTTTTGCCTGGACTGGTCTCTAACTGTAATCCTCCCAGTCTCTCCCTCCTGAGTAACTAGGATTATAGACATGAGCCACCATTCCTGGCTTCAATTTCTCTTTATAGTTTTGGAAGGTTGGTTCATTGTGTTATGAATTATAAATATTTTTTTCAACACTGGATTGAGGCGTTGAGGACTGGTCCCTTCTGAATTTTCATGGGAGGTGATGGAGGCCCAGTGTCTCATCTCAGATACCTCATCTCAGTTTTCTGACTTGTCAACTCTCTTCACTTGTAAAATGCCTCCTCTGCAGAATTGCAGCAAAATTGGTGCTGTGGCCATCTGGGCCAGTGCTGGGCACATAATATAGGTAACCAATCAATTAGAGCTGTTGCTGTGATTTGATCAGGAATTATTCTGATCAAGCCAGATTCTTAAATTCCTTGGGTTCAAAGATTCAGACTTGTGGCCTTGGGACAGAGCCTGGTTCCTTTTGGGAAAGATCACAACTGTGGCTTCCTTCCAGAGTTTGAAGTTAATTGGCCACAGACACATTTTCAATGGGAACATACGATAGTGTGGGTGTGCTTGTGTTGGACCCAGATGGGCTCTGTGCCGCTGTGAGCACAGAAGCCCCCTTGCATCTCCGTGGCCTGGCACAGCAGGGCTTGTTTCCCCCTGGGGCTACGTGTCTAGTGTGTGCTCAGGGGACTTTGCTCATGGCCATTCATGAATCCAGGGTGGTAGAGGTCAGGCTTTTCTTTTTCTTGTTAAGTTTTATTGATACATAATTTATGTACCGTGCGGTGAAGTTCACCACTTACAATATGCAGATGGTTTTAGTGCTGGGGGCGGTTCCGCAGATGGTAGTGCATTTAGAGCTGTGCAGCCATCAGCACTACCTTTAGTGTAAAGTACTCACCACCCCAAAAGAAACCCTGTGACCACCGAGCAGTCATTTCTCCTAACATTTTCTCTCCACCCCCTGGCACCTATCAATCCACTTTGGGCCCTATGTTCTGAACATTCCATAGAAGTAGAATCATGATATGTGGCTTTTTGGATCTGGTTTCTTTCACTGAGCATCATGTTTTCAAGGTTCATCTGTGTTGTAGCACGTGTCAGGACTTTATTTCCTTTTTGGGATGAATTATAGTTCCATTGTATGGCCAGACCAGGTTTGTTTATCTCCTCATCTGCTGGTGGACAAAGTTGTGTTCACTCTTTGGCTCTTGTGAGTAGTGTGGCTGTGCACTTGGTGCATGAGTCTGTGTGGACATGCCTTATCTCTGGGCAAATGAGGCGCTGTCTTGATGCAGGTGTCCACCATCACCTCCGTGGAGGAAAGAGGATATGGAGAAAGGCACCCTGCCTTTTAAAGCGTGTGACAAAGACGTATCTCATTTCTGTCTCATCTTACTGTTCAGTACAACAGCTGACTTCAGAGGAAGTGGGAAAATGTCGTTCTGTTGTAGGACCAGGAAGAGAATGGGATCACAAATGTGCTGGATAGAACTAATACAAGAGGAGAGGAGAGGAGAGAGGGAAGAGAGAGGGCCTTCCTGGGCCCCAGGGGAGGGGTTCCACATAGATAAGGTCACTGAGGAAATGTTTGTTAGTAGACGTGACAAGGGTTGACCTGGAAAGCTTCCTTGGTGGAGAGATCTCACATACTCCAAGGGGCATCCTAGATGGGTGTGTGATATTGGAACAGGGAAGGGCAAGAAACCCAGAGGTGGTGATGCCCTGAACTGAGATTGAGGATCAGGCCCTTCGGGGTTTTTCCTGGAGGCAGCGAGCCTCAGTAGAGAGAGCACAGAGTCTGTTCCAGCTCAAGGACTCCCCCGACTTCACTTGTAAAATGCCTTCCCTGCAGAATTGCAGCAAGATCAGTGCTGTGGGCCACTTGGACCAGTGCTGGTACATAATGGGCATTCAGTACATTACAGCCGTCGCCTTGGTGCATTTGACCATCAGCAGCTGAGTTCCTGTATGACCAGGCACGGATTCCGAGGCTTTGGGCTCATGCTTTCCTTGGAAGCACTGACATGCTGTGGGACAGCCCTGTTCTCACGGCTTGGTTATGCCATTTTGGCACAAGGATGAGATGAAGGCTATTGTGAGGAGGGACATTGGTAGCACTGACATGGCTGGTACACATTCCAAGGGCAAGTAAACAGTTATTCGTTGGCCTCTCGGCACAAGTTTCTAAAGAGCAGCATTTTCTGGGCACAGAAGCAACTGTGTAACGCACCCAGTTGTTAGTGCTGGAAACATGCCCCTTGATTATTAGTTTTCCAAACAAAGCAGGACAATGGCCGTGTAAACAGTTTGAATGAAAACATTTGGCTAATGGAGATAAAACCAAAAGGAAAATAACAACTTTCATTTCCTTTTGGTTTTTATGTTTTGACATTTGGCAGTATATTTCTAATCTTTACAGAATTAAAAAAAATTACATGGTATGCAAACTTCTGTTTGTTTATGCTTGTTAAATTTAGTGTGAAATAGACTAAAAAATTCCCTCCTGTTCCATGTCAGCTTGCTCTGTTTTGCTTTGCTTCCGGAGGGGGTGTGGTCAAGGAACCAGCAGATCAGAGCAGAGAGGCCAGTCAGAAGTGCTTAGGGACACTCCTGTAGCAGAAGTAGAAGCCTTTAGCCTCATTTTCTATGCTCTTTCAGGTCCTTTATCTCACTGATGCTCCCCGACCACCATTACCATTTTATGAGTTGAGGACACTGAGGTTCGTGGAGGTGACTAAACTGTCGGGTACAGCAGCAGTGTTTTCACTTACTGACTTGTTTAAAGCTATAACAATATCCATTGGCTATGTTTTTATTTATTTATTTATTTATTTATTTATTTATTTGAGACAGGGTCTCCCTGTGTAGCCCAGACTGGCCTCAAACTCAAGACCCTTTTGCCTCTGTCTACGGAGTGCTGGGATCACAGGCTTGTGCCACCTTTTTGGGGTGTGTGTGTTGATAAGTCATGTATTTATATTTATTGTGGGCATTCGAGGGGCCATGTTTGGAGGTTTGGTGAGGGTGTGGAGGAATAGCAAATTCTGAGTAGGGAGGGAGGAAGAAAGTTCGAGCAGGTGGGGGCTGGTCTTGGTGCGCTGTGGAGTCATTCATTCCTGCAACAGATGTGTGCCAGGCGCCTTGCCAGGCCTGGCATACAGCAGTGAGGAGACAGTCGGGGCCTCTGTCCCCCAAGAGTCTGTAGTCCAGAGGTCGTGGGAGGAAGGAGAAAGGGTGGAAGGAGTGCCGGATGTCCAGGCGCACTTCGTGGCAAGGCTTCTCTGGCTTGCCTCATTTGGCCTGGCAGCAGGTGGTAGACCCTGGAGGAATGGGAAATGTGGGGTGGGCAGGTGGAGAGTAGGGGTAGTGAGTTCAGTTTTGTCCTAATACTGGCATGCCCAGCAATGTATACAGGGCATCTGAACTGCTCTTGTGGTCATTAGTGCTGCATACTGCTGTATACAGGCTCACAAGTGTGCCCCCTGCCCTCTGCTTCCCTGGCACTGAATGAATCCCCTTACCTGCCTATTTGTGGCCTGTTCTCCTGGCTTCATCATTGTCCCATTTCCCCAGCTCTCTATCCAGCCCTCTCCCTGTCTCTTTCCCCCTGCTCCTCCTAGATGAACATGCCACCCCAGTGCTCCTCCTGCACCTGATACTAGGTGCGAGCTGCCACTGGCTGTCCTGCCACCAGTGCCAGCTCTGTCTGCCTGAAGTCAAACTCCCTGAAACCCTTCCACTGTTACTGCTGCCTCCGCCCCTCCTACGCTGACTTGCAGGCCGCAGGGCTCTTCCTCCCACTCTGTGTTCATGGCTGTCTCCTGCCCTTTCCCATTCCCCCGCCAAACCTGGATTCAGGCCCAGTCTCTTGTCATCGTTCTGTTGTGGCATCTAAGTGTCTTCCTGTCTTCATCTTCCCCCCTGCCCTGGCCTCTCCACTGCTTGATGAGTATTTCAGAAATGCCATTCTGACTACGTCAGTTCCCTGCTCCCAAACAAAACAAAACAAAACCAAACCCAGTTCCAGTAGCTTCACTTTCAGCAGTATTTTCCAAAATAATTTTCAGTGGTATGCAGTTCCATGTTAGCTTTACTAGTTCTCTATCTTAAAAATTCCATAGAACTTTGGCAAATTCCTCAAAGAGTTAAGCATGTAGTTACCATGGGATCAGCAATTCCACTCCTCAGTATATACCCAGGAGTGTTGAAAACGTCCACACAGAAACTTGTGCACAAATGTTCATATCAGTGTTGTTTGTAACAGCCAAAAAAAAAAAAAAAAAGGAAACAATGCAAAAATGTGATACATCCATGCAATAGAAAATTATTCAATCATAAAAGGGACTGGAGTAATGGTATATAACCCGACAGGGATGAACCTTTAAAACATGATGCTGAGTGAAAGAAGCTAGACACGTTTTGTCTGATTCCATTTACATACACTAAATATCCAGAACAGGCAAATCCGTCATGATAAAAAGTAGACTTCCGTTGCCAGGGACTCAGGGAGGGGCATTGGGAGCAACTGTTAATGGATACAGGGTTTCTCTTGGGAAGGATGAAAATGCTCTGGAATTAGATAGTAGTGATGGTTATACAACATTATGAATCTTAAAAAAAAAGACAAAACACTGAATTGTGCTCTCTAAAGGGGTGAATTTTATGTTGTGTGAGTTACAGCTCAATAAAAACAAAATAAAAAGATACCCCCCAATAGATAACAAGGATACTTGATTTCATATATGTTGTTACTCAAAGTGGGTAGTTGAATTTAAAGACAAATTGATTTAAAGAAAAACATGAAGCCAGTAATAGTGTGGCCTATAGTAAGGCTTCCAAACTGAGCTCATTTCTGAGTTCCTGCCCCACAGTAAGTGCTCTGCCATAGTTAGCAAGTGTTATTGTTTGGAGGAGCTGGCAAAAATCTGGAAGGTGAATAACCGGACTTGGCAAGTCCATGTTTGTTAACATGCCTGCTGAAACCCTGGTGCTGCAGCTTCCACTTGTTTCCTGGGGTGCCTGTCTGGTTTTGGCCAGTCTGCTGGCTTCATGGCTCTCCCTGAGGGCTCCTTATTCTTCCATGGCATTGCCGCAGGTGCACTTGATGGTACCATCCTTTCCCCAGCTGGTCTCATGTCCTGCTTGGAGCGCAACCAGTTGTGTGTCCCAGACTGGAAGCTGCATCTTGTGTGTCCCTAAATTTCCTGCATCTGCTGGCATTGCCTTCTTTATACACAGTGATGTGAAGAAAGTACTTGTCAAATCTAGGATCAACTAAACAATTATTAATAAATCTTTGTGACAACAAAATGATATCATAAAACAGGATGGCAAAAATATTTTTAAAATTTGGTGCAGGGAGGATTTGTGTACCTCAGGAATGGGCTGTTCTCCTGGGAACATTCTCCTAGAAAAGCTTGGCTTAGGTGTCCCAAGGGACACATATGCACACTACATCGCTATGGTGACAGAAATCTGAAAGTAACCCAGGTGTCATCCATGGGCGTGGGGGAGGTGCACTGTTAAATGGTAACAGAATCACATGGAAGCCGGCGACTGGGCTGACTCTCAGAAACATTGCACACAAGTGAGTGTGGAAGACCAGGCATCATTTAGGTTTATAGTGTGCATGCTACAATTACTTCCTTTTTTAATAAAACAAGAGACTAGCCAGGCATGTGCCTGTTGTCCCAGCTACTTGGGAGGCTGAGGCAAGAGGATTGCTTTAGCTCATGAGTTTGAGCCCAACCTGGGCAACAATAGTGGGATCCTGTCTCAAAAAACAAAACAAAACAAACAAACAAAATATATATAAAATAAAGGGCTGGAAACCCAGAGCCTAGACTGTTTGCCCAGGAGTGGAGGAGTGGAGGCGGTGAGGAGGGAAGGAGATCTGCTTGGATCTTGTGATAGTGTTCCAGGCCTGGCGGGGCCGAGGGGTCACTGGGCTCATTGTGTGTGCGCCTCACATGTGGTTTGCTCGCATTTTCTTATATGCACCCAAAGTAACCCAGTGAAACATTTACACAAACACAAGAGCCACAGTAAAACATTAGGGCTGCCCCAGCTCCCACCTTTTCTGGGGAAAACTCTTGACATTTAATAGGAGTTAGGAAGGAACATTTCCTCTCCATGTGGCCAGTCTGTGTTGTAGTAAAAATAAAAAAGTACTAGGAATGTGTCCAGTAGAGAGGAAAGATAGACGTAATATTTATATTCTGTATCAAAAAATGAAGTTTACCTTGCATCATTAAGATGCTCACTTTTTTCTGAGTGGTGTTTCAGATGATGTAGGTCATTTCAAAGGAGCAGTGCAGACTTCTCAGGTTATTACAGTCCGTTTGGCTGACTTAATGAAGACATTGTAATACCCAAAGAGGCATTATTTCTTTTCTTTTTTTTTGGTGGTACTGGGGTTTGAACTCAGGGCCTCATGCTTGCTAGGCAGGTGCTCTACCTCTTGAGCCACTCCACCTGGGTATTTTTGAGATAGGGTTTTGTGAACTAGGCTTTGAAATATGATCCTCTTTATCTTTGCCTCCTGAGTAGCTGGGATTGCAGGCGTGAACCACTGGCATCTGGCTGGCATTATTTCTTAAGAATATGAGTACATTTTTTTGTTTGTTTTGAGACAGGGTCTCACTGTATACTCCTGGATGGCCTTGAACTCAAGATCCTTCTGCCTCCGGCACCCAAGTGCTGGGATTACAGATATGTGCCACCATGCCCAGCTTAGAAAAATGTATGTGTGTGTACTTTTTTGTGTGTGTGTGTGTGTGTGTGGAACTGAGGTTGAACTTGGGGTTTTGTTGCTTGCAAAGCAGGTGCTCTGGAACTTGAGCCATACCGTTAGTTCATTTTGCTCTGGTTATTTTGGAGATGGGGTTTCTTGAAACTGTTTGCCCAGGCTGGCCTAAAAATGTGATCCTCCTGATCTCAGCCTTCCAAGTAGCTAGGATTACAGGCGTGAGTCACCGGTGCCTGCCCGTGAAAAATGCATTTGTAAGAACTATTTAGGAGTCTGTGGGGTGTATGACTCCTTCAGCTGACCCCACTATATTGTCAGTCTGTGCTCCTAACCTCTTTCAGAGAGAGCTTTCTTTGAAGAGTCTCAGAGCCCCTTCCCCTTTGCTGAGTGCACTGGAAGTTGCTGGGATCCCCAGATTGTGATCCTGGCCCAGCAGGAAATAGTTGCTTCCCTGCTATTAGTCCAAACACCTACATAAGAGGGGCCTTTCTGGGCCTGCAGTCAGCCAGGAAAAATTCCTTGTTCTTAGGACTTTCAGTGCTAGATTTGTCTAAAGCCAGAAAGAATAAGGGTTAAGAGGGTGAGACCAGAAATTGGAGGTCTGGGATCAGATCCTGCTCTACCACTTGCTGGCAGTGCAGCTTTGGCTCAGTGGCTTTCTCTCTTTGCCTCGTTTCCTCCTCATAAAGATGGAGATGAGAAGAATAACTCCTTCATAGTATTGTTCAGAAGATCCAAAGAGTAACATCTGCAAAGTGCTTAGAGCAGTGCCTGGCAGATCAGAAGGGCTCAGTTACTAATCACTAGCATCTACTTAGAGCCCCTTCTGTTTCCTAGTACTATTCTAGTTTTGTTGGCTGCAGTAGCAGAGCCAGCACTCCTGAGGCTTGTCTGGGAACTCCAGCTGCAGAGAAGAGGAGGTGAGGAAGTTAGTTGGCAGGTTCCATACCCAGTCTGGAAGGACAGGCTTGTGTGCCACACATCCGCCAACCTGCCCAGCCATATCCTCCTTGCCTTCTCAAGGGAAGCTTCTGTGGGTTCATTTCTGTCCCGGTGTCCTCAGGACCTGCAGAGAACATCACTGTAGACATTCTTATGCATCTGGTGGGCAGATGGTGGGGAGAGGAAGCAGCTCTTTGGATATGGATCACTTGCCAGTTCCATTCTGGCAATCCCACAACTGCCCTGAGCAGCAGTTGGCATTACCTGTGTTTACCAGATGTAGAGAGAGAGAGGGGCTCAGTAAAGCATATCCATGGGCCTCAGGCCACACAGCTGGGAGGCAAGAGGCAGATCCATTTGTGGTGAGGAAGAATTACCCAGCTGGGCCTGTGGATGCTGTCCAGGCCAGCCCACTGGCCACACTCCAGTCCAGGCTGTAAGGGTGCTGAGCTACTTCTCTGACCCAGGTTTAACTGTTCCTGTCCCAAGGCAGTTTTATGATTGAGCCTGAAGCACAGTAGCTGTTTCTGGAGCATGAAAGGGAAGCAGGAACTGGGAGAACAGTGACAGGGTGTTAACTCTGCCATCTGAGGCTATGGGATACGGATATTTTTCTAGACCTTCTTGTTTTGGCCACATTAGGTGCTTATTGAGTCCCAGTTGTGTGTCAGACACTGTTAGAGGCTCTTGGAGACAGTGGGCCAGCATGGAGGGTTGGGGCTGGCAGGACCTGAGTAGATAAACAGGCAAGAAAATGTCAGGAAGTTGGGGCTCAAAGAGTTAACCTTCAGGCCTGGCCCTTCCTCAGGAAAGCCCAGGGGCTTCCATTTAGGGTGATTTGGTTCATCATTTGAGCTGGTCTCTGGGATTCTGGCCCATCCTCTCTGCCCCAGTGCTGCTGGGGTGGGTGGAGTGGGCACTGAGGCCATTAGGCAAGACTGGGAGACCTTAGCCATCATTACCAAAAATCTGTGAATGCAGTTGAGAAACCTGCCCTGTCTCTCCACAGTACTGGGAGAAGCCGAGGTGGCCTCCCAGAAGGCTGGTCACAGGAGAGTGGGGCTGTACATGCGGATGGGGAGAAAATACTTGCCCTTGATAGATACCCTCCTGGCACATATCCTCTGCTCCCTTTTGGGAAGTGTGTGAAGTCACTGTGGGCCTGGAAGCACAGAGGCTGCTGAAGTTTGGCCAAGAGCTCTGCTCGTCACCCCATTTCACTTCCACATTCCCTGGCTCTTTGGGACATGGCAATAGCCCAGCACTTACCGCCACCAGTCACCAGCCTGCTAAATTGAGCACAGACTCATGGGAACTCAACATTTTCCCAAGCTGCTCTACATTTTTCTAAGCATCTCAAGATGGAAAGTTGTACTGATATAAGTGATGGCAATCCAGCACCTGGCCTGCCTCTGGGGTGGGGGAGGTCTCTGGGAGTGCCTGGCACTGGCATCTTCCAATAGCAGTGTCTCCAGTTGCAGAGTCACAGTGTGTTAGAAATTTGAGTCTTGGGGGTCACAGTCAGGCTTCCTTGAGTGGGGAGGGGTTCTGAGCATTTCTCTTCACACTGCCAGAGGCCAAGGGAGCCCTCCATTTTGCCACCCACAGAGCCCCATAGGCCAGCAGAAGCATCCAACTTCTTGGCTTGTGGCCTGAGTTCTAGCCCCTCAGTTGGTGACCTGTGGCTGGGATGGTCAGAAGCTTGGGCTCTCTGTGACACCATGGAGATAGGTGGCAGGGAATGAGCCATTTGTCAGAATTGGGGCCTTTGGGACTGAAGGGTTTGGAGAGGGTATCTGGTCTGATCATTTCAGATGCCAGAACCTTGGTCAACAACTTTGTTGGTGACACATAGGGGTCACAGTGTTGGACCTTGCTTCTGCTTTCCTAAGTTAGGCTTTCTGTACCATGCCACATTCACTTTTCCACGATTTTTATTTTTATTTATTTATTTTATTTTATTATTCATATGTGCATACAAGGCTTGGGTCATTTCTCCCCCCTGCCCCCACCCCCTCCCTTACCACCCACTCCGCCCCCTCCCTCTACCCCCACCCCCTCAATACCCAGCAGAAACTATTTTGCCCTTATTTCTAATTTTGTTGTAGAGAGAGTATAAGCAATAATAGGAAGGAACAAGGGTTTTTGCTGGTTGAGATAAGGATAGCTATACAGGGAGTTGACTCACATTGATTTCCTGTGCGTGTGTGTTACCTTCTAGGTTAATTCTTTTTGATCTCACCTTTTCTCTAGTTCCTGGTCCCCTTTTCCTATTGGCCTCAGTTGCTTTTAAGGTATCTGCTTTAGTTTCTCTGCGTTAAGGGCGACAAATGCCTGCTAATTTTTTAGGTGTCTTACCTATCCTCACCCCTCCCTTGTGTGCTCTCGCTTTTATCATGTGCTCAAAGTCCAATCCCGTTGTTGTGTTTGCCCTTGATCTAATGTCCACATATGAGGGAGAAACATACGATTTTTGGTCTTTTGGGCCAGGCTAACCTCACTCAGAATGATGTTGTCCAATTCCATCCATTTACCAGCGAATGATAACATTTCGTTCTTCTTCATGGCTGCATAAAATTCCATTGTGTATAGATACCACATTTTCTTAATCCATTCGTCAGTGGTGGGGCATCTTGGCTATTTCCATAACTTGACTATTGTGAATAGTGCTGCAATAAACATGGGTGTGCAGGTGCCTCTGGAGTAACCTGTGTCACAGTCTTTTGGGTATATCCCCAAGAGTGGTATTGCTGGATCAAATGGTAGATCAATAATGTCTGGCTTTTTAAGTAGCCTCCAAATATTTTTCCAGAGTGGTTGTACTAGTTTACATTCCCACCAACAGTGTAAGAGGGTTCCTTTTTCCCACACATCCTCGCCAACACCTGTTGTTGGTGGTGTTGCTAACGATGGCTATTCTAACAGGGGTGAGGTGGAATCTTAGTGTGGTTTTAATTTGCATTTCCTTTATTGCTAGAGATGGTGAGCATTTTTTCATGTGTTTTTTGGCCATTTGAATTTCTTCTTTTGATCCACATGATTTTTAAAGAATGCTCTCCACTAAAAAAAAACAAAAAAACAAAAAAACAAAAAAAAAACAGTGTTGTCCACAATTTGGTTATTTGCAAAACTTCTTTGCCAAATAGAGGGGAGGTGGAGGAACAGGAAGGAATTCTTGTTTCCCCTTTGTGCGGTGGTCAGGGTGTTTACTTTCCACCCTAGGGGCAGATATAGCAGTTCATTGTGTCCCCATTCCTTGACTCAGGTCTCCTGACCTGTCCTTGCTTCGCAGAGTTTTTAAAAATGATTGGATTTCACCACCCATGGAATCTGCACTGACTCCTGCCCTTTCCAGGGGCTAAACAGCATGTTAGTGAAAATAGAATTTCCCTGCTTTCGTTTTGGTTCTGGATTTATGCTTTTAGAAAAATTAAGGACACATAAAGATGTAGGAGGCTGTCTGACATCTCTTAGCTCTCCTATGCTTGTTGCAATGGCTTTCGGATCCTTGGAGAAGCTACTGGGTGGCTCCTTGTGGCAGACCCTTCTTGTGGTGCTGACTAGTGAGGGGGTTGGTTCTTTCTATGCAGTCTGTCTTCCACACCACCCTGATGTAGGGAACCGACACCCTGGGATCCTTCTGTAGACGGAGGAAAGTACAGGGGTAGTTTCATGTTAAGTGTCCTGTTATCTAGAAGTCACTTGACTTAAGACTTCTTAAGTATTTGTTCCCCTCTGGATTCTTTACAAATTTGAATGTAAAGGTTTTTGAAGCCTGCTCTTCAGATACGGATATAAAATTTGATTTCTCTAACCAACAAGAAATCATTGGAATGGAGAGGCCCAGGTTCATTTAGTGTGGAAGACATTTCTTTTTGGCTGAATCTCACTGTTTTGCCTGTTGTGAGAGGACAACAGAGCTTTCGCCTTTCCATTTTTCCCTTCTGCAGGAGCAGCAATTATTAGGCTTTAAGTTAACGCTGGCATAGCTGAGGCAGAGCCATAATAGTCCTTTCTCTTTAGCTGAAATGATCACTGTTGAAAAGAATGTGGCACTGTCCATATTGTCCTGACTGGGCCGTTGTCCTCTGGAGGGCCCGCTTGGCACGGTCATGTGAACTGCTGCTCGGGACCCCTGACTGGGCCTCCTTATAGTGATCGTCACTCCTTTTCCCCAGAGGAAGGTGGAGGTATTTCCTCTCTCATGGATGGTGCACACAGGAGACAGTCAGTTAGCAAGGACTGCAGACTCTTGCACCCAGTTCAGGTTCTTACATGTCATTGTAGATGCCTTGCTTCTTGCCTCAGTATTTCTAAAAGTCACCGGCAGAGCTTGTGAAGAATGTGGCTCCCTTGCCTCTACCCTAGTTACTTTGTTTTCTGGATTTTTTTTTTTTTTTGTGGTACTGGGGTTTGAACTTAGTCTACACTTGAGCCACCCCATCAGCCCTTTTTTGTGCAGGGTTTTTGGTGAGATAAGAGTCTTGTGAGCTATTTGTCTGCACTGGCTTTGAACCTTGATCCTGGGATCTCTGCCTCCTGAGTAGCTAAGATTACAGGCATGAACCACCAGCGCCTGGCTTGTTTTCTGGATTTTTGAACAGGCTCCAGGAGCTTCTGATAAATACAGTGCATGGACCACACTGGTGTGACACTAGGGGAAACGTGGGCGTATCCCTTTCCTGAGCTCACTTTGTCATCTGCTTTTAGAAAGATGAAGTATGTGTGAAGTCACAGGAGGATGCCAGACTCTCGTTTGAGCTGCCATCTGAGGCGAGGATGTTTTAGTCAGTTCAGTTACTATTGACTGACTGGGACTGGATTAGCACAGTCACTGTTGAGTGACCTGTGACCGTTAGGTTTGGGGAGGGAGTGTTGAGGGACAGTTTGTTGTCTCACAGTAGATCACCATCCTCGATAATGGCAACTGTGCAAATCTCCTTAGGTTTCTCATGTGTATGTGTGTTCCCAGTCTCCCCTTGCAAAGGCATAGGGTAGCATCCTTGTGTTTGACAGGAACCCACCTAGGCTGCACAGAACTGCAGAAAGTCTCTCTGTTTCCCCCGATGGGGAGTGTGGGATTTGGAAGGTGTTTCCCCTCCCAGCTCCATAAGCCCTGGGAGCACATTTGTTGGAATTTTTCTTGCCTCCACAGGCATCACCCTAGTCTTGGAATTTTTTTCCTAGGTTTTAAAAAAAAATTTTTTTAACCCCCTATTTGTTATTTCAGTCTTTCCAGTTTCCTCTGTCACTTGAATTCTGACTATGTTTCCAAGTTTGCCAGACTCTGCACCCCTACCCCCCAAATCATCTGCACATACAGGGATACAGCGGTGGTGACATTATGGTTCTCTTCCTACATCACTCTTGCAGAAAAGTGGGTGATCCCAGCCTTTGATTGGGCGTGCTCCATTCTTGGGGAGTACTGAGCTTCTCTAGGAAGATATTGGGCCTCCTTGGTCAGCTGGTATTCTAGGAGTCAAGTGTGGACGGGAGCCATGTGGTGTCTCCACACTTGCACTTGAAGCCTGAGTGGGGTCCAGAGCACCATACTTGGTTGCTTGCTATTGCTAGCTTCCCTCCTCGTATCCTCTCAGGTGTTCCTTTCAGTGTTCTTGCATGTGACAACAAGATATCCTGCTGCTGGTTCCAGATGGGTTCTGAGAAGTCCAGCAGATGGATGGCCTCAGGCACGGGGGGCCCAGAGGTTCACATGTTGCCATGTTATGGCAAATACTCTCCTCTACTCTGCTTCTTGCTTCCATCTTTGGCCACTCAGTCTTTAGTATCCCTAGGTCCTGGCCCTTAGGTTCTGGCTTCCAGAAGCTTAGCAGCCTTCTGCATTGCTCATTAGTTTTAGGTCCCATCCAGAAAGGTCTCTAGGTGGCCCAATCTGGATTGTTTGTCGTTGGTGTCCCTGATCTAGCCATTGGGCCATTGGTAACTGTGGTGCTCTGATTGGTCTAGCCTGAGTCCCAGCCTCCTGGCTAGTTCCCAAGGAAGACTGAGATTCTCTTTCCAGGACAGTGGGATGGGAGATGGTTGTTCCACAGATAAACCCAGCAGATTCCAGTTCCAGGCTGGAAGTTAAATATTTGGCTTAGAAAGCTTCCTAGTTCTGGGGACAAACTGTAGAAAAGTGTCTCTTTCCATATCAAAAAGATTGTGGCTTTTTGACTTCAAGGTTCCCACAGTCTTCCAGAAGGCCTAACGTCCCATATATATATATATATATATATATATATATATATGTAAAAATATACAAAATACTTATGTGTATATTTTAGATAGAGTCTTGCTAACTTACCTGGGCTGGTCTTGAACTTGGCAGTCTTCCTGCCTCATCCTCTGTAGTAGCTGGGATTATAAGCATGAGCCACTATACTCAGTTACTTTTCTTTCAAAAAAATATTTCATTGATGGGGATGGAACCCAGGGTCTTCATTGTTTAGGGTACACTGATGAGATCTGCGTTGCCCACCATGCAACTTCCCCAGACTAGCTGGTATGTTCAGTTTCTTTGCTGCAAATTCAGATTTTACCCATTCATGGATCATGTGCATCTCATGTGTATCAGAAACTGATTCCTAATAAAGTGAATTACTAATTAACTCATTTTTCAAAACATAGACCTTTTTAGGCCTGGGTGGACATAGGACAGGATGGTCAAATTAGGCTTCTTTGCCTGGTCACCTTCTCTTCCCATGGGCCTGCATAGCCCTGTTCCAGCCCTCTTGGCAGACATAGAAAAAATTTTCTGTCTCAAATAGTAAATCCCAGCTAAAGTTACTTTGCTGTTTCCATTCAAAAATAGTCATGGTTGTCAAGAGAATTGTACATAGTCGGCCACACAGTGGCATTTGTCCCTCTGTAGTTATCAGTTTATAATTTATAAAAATAAGTCATCCTCCTCCTTTTCCCTCTGATCTAAACTGTGAACAAAGCTCATTTTTTTCCTTCTTGGTTTTACATGCTTTTCTTGCTCCACATCTTACCTATAAATTACCCATAGCTGGAGTCCTTAAGACATAGCTAATGTTTGTGAACTGACCACACCTGCTCAGGTCTGAGTGAGGAGCTCAGAAGGTGACAGATGGTCTGTTTTAGGGGCGGTTGTGTGTATTTTCGTTCAGCCTCAGCATGCTGAAAACTTTGGAAGGACAGTTGTAAATTGGGAAGGAACATGCAAACGGTTCAGAAGAGAGCGAGAACAAAAGTCAGTTCTAGATATAACAGAATGTGTCCTTGAGGAGGGTGTGAGTTCAGGGCTTGCTGTGGGGAAGGAATCCTGGCAGCTGCTTGCCAGGAGAGGGACTGCTTAAGTGTTTGCAGCCCCATCCTGAGGTATAGGGAAGGAGTTAAAAATGGGAAAATTGGGTCTGAAGTGTATATAGCTCTGTTTGGCAAAACCATGGTGGCTCAAGTGTTCAGAGCCTAAAACTCTTCCTGCTGGCACTGCCAGGGACCTGGTTTGTGTCAGTCACATGGTGGGAATTGAAGTTTTAGTTTGTAGTGCCTCACTGGCTCCAGTGAGAAGCACAACCTCTCTGGTCTGGAAAATGGTTTCTTGGGGCACCTCTGGTGTACTTTCAACTAGTGGGGATTTCTTACCCCTTCTTACCATCTGTTCATCCCAAAAGCCATTCTTGTCTATAAGTTTTAAAAAAGTAGCAGGCAGCTATGTAAAGTAGGCTTTGTTTGTTTTTCTGACTATTACAGATCGTTCATAAGCCTGAGTATTTCAGGCTGCCACCAGCAGGCGTCTATGCAAGCTGAGCCTGTTGGAGAAGGGTCCTACCTTGGTCTGGGTGTTTGTGTTCTTTTCCAGCCAGTGTCTGGGAGCAGAGGTACCCCGGCCGGTGCTCACAGGATTTGCTGCCTTTTCTTGCCACAGGCCTTGGAAGCTCTGTGGGAACCCTGGCAGAGCTTCACAGCTTCTCAGGTCTCCTGAATGATGCTGGGCCCTGATGGATTGGATGCTTTCTGCCACTGTCCTTACCCCTAAGGTGGCTGGGTTAGTGGAGGGCAGCAGAGCCCAGGATATTGTTTCTACTTTGGGAAAGCCTTCTCTTTTTCCTAAGATATTCTCAGCCACTGGAGGCCTTTTGACCAGTGCTGTTTGTTCTTGTGCTTAGTCAAGCTTGGAGGGAGGTGCTGAAGGACTCTTCAAGGGAGAGGAAGTGGGGTGGGCAGACTGTGCACCAGAGTGACACATAGAAGTGCTGGGTCCTTGGCATGTCATAGGGCCCTGAACTAAGTATATCTGAACTTATCTGTGACTTTGACAGATCTCTGTGTGCTGGGAAATGGTCACTGAAAATGTTCCTTTTCCTTTGCAAAGCCTCGTCCATCTCTGCTAGTGATGAATGTTGCATTGGGAACATGCCTACTTTCAACTGGCTGAGACCAGAGATGGCAGGTGGAACTTTGGTGATGAGTGACCTTTACATTTCCATGCCCCCTTTTTGTTTATTTATTTATTGATGGTACTGGGGTTTGAACTCAGGGCCTCGAGCTTGGTAGGCAAATGCTCTACCACTTGAGTCTTGTCCCCAGTCTTTTTTGTTTTAGTTATTTTCCAGATAGGGTCTGACACTTTTGCTCAGGTCAGCCTGAACTTTAGTCCTCCTATTTATACTTTTCTGTGTAGCTGGGATGGACAGGCACGTGTCTCTGTGCTCAGCTTGTTCTTTTCTTTTCTTTTTTTTTTTTTGGCAGTACTGGGTTTTGAACTCAGGGCCTATACCTTGTGCCACTTCACCATCCCTTTTTTGTGATTTATTTATTGATTTATTTATTTGAGTTAGGGTCTCAAGAATTACTTGCCTGGGCGGCTTCAAACCGCAATCCTCCTGATCTCTGCCTCCTGAGTAGCTAGGATTACAGGTGTGAGCCACCAGCACTGGGAAAAGTGTTTTTTTTTTTTTTCATCATTTTTAAATTTTTTTTTTTTTTTTTTAGCTGTACTGGAGTTTTGAACTTGGAGCTCTTGTGAACTTTTTGTGTGGGCTGGCCTGAAACTTTGATCCTCTCATTCACTGTTTCCTGAGTAGCTGAGATTTTAGGTATGAGCCACTGTGCTCATCGACTTAATTTGTTTTCAACATGCCATCTGAGCCTTAGATATCCATCTGAGCCTTAGATGAGGAAGATGGAACAGTCTGTTTCTCTGGCAGAAATAGCACAGCAGCTCAGTGGAGAGGAAGGGCTGCAGGAGGAAGGAGTAGGTGGTGAAACCTAGGTTACCTGGGAGTATGCTAGGCAGAGGGTACTAGCTGGGTGACTGTAGTAAGCTAGTCTCTTGACTACAGACTTCAGGTTCCTCATCTGTACAATGGAAGAATAGTCCTTACTCAGAGGGTTTTCATACATGGTAAGACAGAGCCTGGCCTAAGGGTCCCTGAATAGCCAAGTAGGCAGCGATGGTGAGTGGAGCTCCTTACTCTCTCTCCAGGCTCCATCTGTGCTGGTGTATCTTTGACCATCCCTGGAGTCTTCTGGTCCTCAGTTTCCTCATCTTATAGACAAGGAACTTCTATCCCCTGCTGAGTTGTGGCCCTCTTGAGGGCAGGAATGCTGTTTCTCATCTGTGACATTATTTATTCAACAGTGTTCTTTTCGTGTTGGACACAGTGCATGTTCCTGGGTACTCATTGTGAAGGAGACAGATGGCATTCACCAGACTCGAGGTGCAGAGCCCAGTGTTGGAGATGTGGACCTCACTGTAGCTCCGTAAGTTTTCTCATGTGGAGTAGGAGGGAGAGACGCCTTAGGAGCCAGCAACAATCTTCTCCTGTGAGATGAGGGGGTTGTTAGGCTAGAACCTGAGCTGTTTTAAGGCTGTTTTAGCTTGACCACTTGCTGGAGGCTCTTTTTTTTTGTCATTTTGGAGTTGGGAGGTCTAGTGAACTATTTGCCTGGGCTGGCCTTGAACCTCCTTCCAATCTCAGCCTCCCGAGTAGCTGGGATTACTGGCGTGAGCCACTGGCACCTGGCTTGCTGGAGGCTCTGGAAAGGCCAGAGGAGGTCTTAGCCTTGCTCTAGAAGAGTAGTCAGAACCTACATAAATTCTTGAGCAGGGAAGGTCAGGAGAGAAGTGGACTATAAGGAGAATTCCCCAGGCAGTCAGAAGCATGATGGACCAGTGCCAAATGTTTAGCAATTTTAAAGGTACGGAGAGGGACTTTGGGTTTAATATAGCCCTGAAATGAGAGGCTTTCTAGCCCTCTCCCCACGCTCCCATGTGATTTTAAAACTATCAGGATTGGGCTGGGATCAGAACTCAGTGGAAGAGTGCATGCTTTGCATGCATGAGGCCCAGGGTTCATTCCCAAGCACCACAAAAAATAAATTTTTCAGGATCAACTTCCCCAACATCCTGATTGTTTTGCAGCTGGCTTCTGCCTAGTAGTGAAAATATAACCCATAAGATAGTCATTCTAGTCATTCTGTTTTGAAAATAGCATAGCAGTCATACTGTTTACGTCTTGTATTTAAAGGTTTAAACCTGAGTTTAAATTTCTTAATTTGTAACTGGTGTTAAGGATCGTCCTCGTTTTGAAAGCAGGATGACTCTCTTGCATTCTGAGAAGGACAAGGTCTGCCCACTCACAGCCCACACAGTCATACCCAGTGCCTGTCCTTTGCAGAAGTGTCTGGGCCAGGCACTCCCACTCTCACCAGTGTGTCCTTGCTCTCTCTAGGTCATGACTTCCAGCTTCTTGGATCTGGGGCTCCAGAGGAGGAAATGATTGTCAGGGCTCTTGCTCTTGTTTCTGCTGCATTACAGAAAGTGGACCTTCATAGAGTGTGGACTTACCAAGGACAGGAAAGTTTCTCTCTTTGAAGGACTTTAAATTTGTAACAAAGAACATAAAAATGACAACTTCATCTATCAGACGACAGATGAAAAACATTGTGAACAATTACTCAGAGGCAGAAATCAAAGTCCGGGAAGCCACTTCTAATGACCCATGGGGCCCATCCAGCTCTCTGATGACGGAGATTGCTGACCTGACCTACAATGTGGTGGCGTTCTCGGAGATCATGAGTATGGTTTGGAAGCGCCTGAATGACCATGGCAAGAACTGGCGGCATGTGTACAAGGCACTGACGCTACTGGATTACCTGATCAAGACGGGCTCTGAGCGGGTGGCCCAGCAGTGCCGAGAGAACATCTTCGCCATCCAGACCCTGAAGGACTTCCAATACATCGACCGTGATGGCAAGGACCAGGGCATCAATGTGCGTGAGAAGTCAAAGCAGTTGGTGGCCCTTCTCAAGGATGAGGAGCGGCTGAAGGCTGAGAGGGCCCAGGCTCTCAAAACCAAAGAGCGCATGGCCCAGGTGGCCACAGGCATGGGCAGCAACCAGATCACCTTTGGCCGTGGCTCCAGCCAGCCCAACCTGTCCACAAGCTACTCGGAGCAGGAATATGGCAAGGCTGGGGGATCGCCGGCCTCCTACCATGGCTGTGAGTATTGAGGTGCTCCCTACCCTTTGCCCAAGTGGGCCTGTGTACAGAGGCAGCAGCACTAGCACTGTGCAGAAGGTGGTGTGAGTGCCCTGGGGCAGAGGGAATAGTGGCTACCATGGGGCTGGACTTTGTACTCAATTCTCAGCTTTTGTCAGTCACACAACAAATCTCTTGGTCTGGATTGAGTTATAGTTACCAAAGGGACTTTTGGTCCCTTGGCTGCTTGGTGGGATTCACTCCATGCACCTGGGAAGGGTGGCCTCTGGTTTCCTGGGTTCTTGGGAGATGGTGGGCACTGAGGCAGGTCTCACCAACTTCTTTGTCCAAGAAGGTCTGCTAACAAAGGGATTGTGCTGCTGCCTAAACAGTGGGGAGCTGCGCATGTGGTAGCCAGGAGGAAACAAATGCTCTTTCTTGGTAATCTTGTTTTTTAATGTCATATTAAGTATTTTTGCTGCTGGCTGAGCTGCAGTCCCCTGGAATGGCTCTGTGTATTATTCTACTTCAGCCTCCCAGAGGGATGGAGGTTGTATGTCTCTGTATCACTTAAAAGACGGGAAA
Source organism: Castor canadensis (assembly GCF_047511655.1). Classification (NCBI taxonomy): domain Eukaryota; kingdom Metazoa; phylum Chordata; class Mammalia; order Rodentia; family Castoridae; genus Castor; species Castor canadensis. The sequence continues at coordinate 51,349,676 of NC_133396.1, read as the reverse complement.
TTAAAGGGAATCTCTTCAGATTGTTAATGACAGCAAGGCTTCCTTTCCAAACATGCAGGGAGTTCTGGGAGATTTGGTTGCATGACTGGGTCTGCACTGGGTGGGGCTAGTCTGTGTTCTGGTTTTACATGTCAGATTACTTTGGGTCTTTGCCTTATGTTCAGAAGAGGTTTTTGAGAGTAAGAAGTAGAGTTCAGGCCTGATAGAAGATAGTCTCTGAGCCACATTGGTATCCTGGCTGGTCACTGAACAGTGCCTCTTCACAGTGTTGGGTGGCTACACGTGGACCGTGTCACCCTCAGAGAGATAGGTGGTCCTTTGTGGCCTTTGGGGGTCAGGTAGAGATGGGGGTGGAGGATGCAGGAGTTGTATTTTCTGACTGCAAAAGCAAAAGTACAGGTTTCCATACCATACTTTTTGGAATTAGTAGCACTACGTCAGCATAACAGACTTTCTTCTACAGGAAGTTGTTTGTAGTTTTGACGAACCTCTTGCTTAGTCAGTGATTCTGTCACCAGACCACTTGCCAACATTTCCTGCTTTCGCAGGTTTCGATTTGACTTTTACTGCTACCACCAGCATTTTGAGAAATTTGTTAAATGAGAGATTTGCATGTCAAAATCAGACTTCCTGCCACTAGGAATTCTAAGTTATTATCAAGCTTGGAGCAGGTTAGGGTTTTCTTGTCCTATTTCTAGTTGACATTTTCTTTCAGTTTGAAATGTTCTCCTTAAATGGTTGTAACCTCCGTGAAACCACTTGGACGTGATTTAACCCTAGGCCTCTGAAGTCTCCCTTGGGATTAAATTGCACCAAAAGAAATGAAGATTGCCCATTAAGAAGAGAAATTGGGGCTGGGTATATAGCTCAGTGGTCGAGTACTTGCTAGCATATACGAGGCACTGAGTTCGTCCTCAGGACCACCAGAAATAAAAGGGGAGGAGGATTGCTTCATTTCTCTCAAGGACCCTCCTGCCACCCCCCAGAAAATCTCCCTTTGCATTGCCTTGCCCTTGCTCCCCTTGGCTTCCTCTGTCATTTGTGGCTGTGGTTGTCTGTGATTCATGGCCCGGGGAGTGGCCATTATTCTCAGGAAGCCAGAGGACACACACAAGGAACTGAAGTAGCGTCACGTTCATGAACAGCCGGTGGAATGTCTCAGGTGCAGAGGCGAGACTGGGCTTCCAGGAGCCTGATTGTTGGAGTGGCTCCCTCCTCCTTACACCAAGCCTTGGGACCCCCAGCCATGACTCTTAACAGGGTTCTACTGGGCTGAATGATGTCCCCCCTCTGAAGTGTTCTGGTTCCTTTGGACCTTGAGCCTGAGCTGCATATTCACGGCTTCCAAGCAGGGGAGAGGAGAGACCCTGAGTGGTATTGGCCCATGCGCCCTGAAGGGTTGCTGTGCATCCTCTAATGGTGTGTCTCTCTTTGTGTGTGTATGTGTGTGTGTGTCCCTGCCGGACAGCGCCTGAGGCCTCGCTGTGCCCCCAGCACCGCACAGGGGCTCCGCTGGGTCAGAGCGAGGAGCTGCAGCCACTGAGCCAGCGCCACCCCTTCCTGCCGCACCTGGGGCCGGCCTCCCGCCCAAATGGCGACTGGTCCCAGCCCTGCCTCACTTGTGACCGCGCAGCCCGAGGTGGGACAGCGGTTTGCTTTTCTCCTTCCTAGAAATGCTGGGCAGCTTGCTGGGGGGCTGGGGTGCTTGTGCCAGTACAGCCAACTCTCTCCCTGTCTCCTGCTGGACCTGCTGTCCAGCCTTCAAGCAGTCTGGGATTCCTTTTCCTCTCTCCCCAGGAGCTTGTTGCCTGGCCATACTCCCCTTCCCTGCTTAGTAGGGGAACTGCTTTTTGGGTTGGCATAGGGTGATGATGGCCTCTTTTCTCCCCATTTCCCTCTCCCCCATTCTGATAAACTGCAGGGGCTCTGCTATCTGCTAGGCCAGTGGTGGTGGTAGATCCAGCCACTTGGCTTTTTGACGTGGAAATGTGTGATTTAAACCTCATAATGCTAGACAAATACCAGATCCTCATTTGATGGTTTTTGAAAACATCGTCCTTAATGCTCTAATAGATGCTTTTCTGAGCATCTAGTGGGATTGTTTTTGCTTCCCAATTAACTGCTGTCATTCCTAAAAATCTCCATTACTGTGTGGAACAGAGAGTTAGCTGTACTGTCAATTCTAGGTCCCAGTGTTTGAAGATACTGAATTGAATGGGTAACTAAAAATGGGGCTTCTTTTTTGACTAATTAATAATGTATCCTGGTCAGAGCCCGTACTGTTGCAGGTTAAACTGGAGACAGATTTTCACTGTTGCCTACAAAGAAAATGCTCTCAGCGTAATCTCCCTTTGGTCACGAATGGGGTCCCTGTTCCAGAAGAAAGTTATCTCTTCTACTCTTACCAGCAGGGGCACTGACAGCAAGCCTTTGTGTAGCTTCCCTGATAAGGTAGCTAGCTTTATTCAGCCCTGGAGATAGTTACTTCACTCATGCCTCATTAATATTATAGCTTGTTTGACTTGGGTATTTGTGTGATCCCTATATTTAGCTCTGGGATATTTTCTTTCATGCCCCTGTCTTTTTCTAACAGTTTATACAGGCTTTTGGCTTCTTCTAAACTAATGTTAGAAAATATAAAGAGGATTGGCTTTGTACAGTAAAAAATGTCGAGGTTAGAGCTTGTTTGGAAGGGTCACCCAAAGACGTGAGTTACATGCCCATTTCTGCCACTGCATACATGGACTGTTTTAGCAGGTTCTCATAACTGGAGCTCCCCCTCTATTTTCATACCATTTTGTAAGCAGTAAGATCTGTCTTGAACTTTGATGGTCAGTTTTGGGTTCACCTGTCATAGCTCTGCCGTTGGCCAGCTGGCTCTCCTGGGACATTTGCATATTAAGAGCAGGCCTGGTTGCCTCCTCCTCTGGTCCTGCCTCTGCACCTTTGCTTGTGTGGTTCCTTCTGCTTGGATGGCCATCCCACAAATCTGGCAAGTTGCTCAAGGCACACAGCCCATGTGGATCTCCCCTCCTTCAGCTCTGATATGAATTAAAAATAAAAATGAGGGTATTAAAAAATATTTTCTTTGCTATTGATGAATTTTGAGGCAGACTGAGAAGCCCCACACGTGTGAAACAGCCGTAGTATAGTGGGAGGGTGTCTGGCGCCTCTGACTGCTGTCCTATTTGAGAACAGTTTTCTTTTGTGAGCTACATCTCATTTCATCTTCCCTCTACGTCTTGCCCTCAAACATCTGTAGCTCTAACCTTGGAAATCTCTCAAATCCTCCTCTTCATCTTGTTCCATGGCCTCATTCCAGTGCTAGCCTTCTGATTGGTTTCCTTGCTCTCACCCTCTCCCATTCCCATCTACTCTCCCCTCTTTATAAATGATGCTTTGGTCCTGATGTGAAAAAGCCCCTTCAAATGCTGGGTTCCCTATAGGATCATCCCAGAGCCTTTGACACAGAAGACAAAGTCTTTTCTGATAGACCTTGGTCACCTCATAGCTCTGTACCCCCTACCTCCTGCGGTCCTAGGTCTGTGTGGGTCCTTGTCTTCCCTTGGAAGCACCCATATCTCAGATCTGCTGATGATTGCCCTTAGCTTGGCTCCAAGTTCTGCCTTTGCAGCCTGCCCCCTGCCCCCACTCTGTGCTCCAGGTACCCACATTTCCTCTGCCATAGTGTTTAGAATTCCTGTTGTGTGCCAGGCACCATGTGCTAAGCACAGAGCAGAGCACCTGTCCTTGTGGTGCTTCCTTAGTCATGGAAAGGAAAACATAATGTAAGTAAATTATGCAACATGTTACATGACGAGTGCTCTGGAAGACAGCAAAATAGATAACCCTGCTAATGGTTTTGTGGGGAGTAGAGAGAACGGTTTGCAGTATGAAACACACAAGAATTGATGGAGAAGAGCATTCCTGGGAGAGGGAGGCAGCAGTGTGGAGGCCCTGAGGTAGGAATATGCCCAGGGCATTTGAGGAATAGGAGACTGGTGCTGAATCAAGGAGAGTTACAGATGGGAGTTAGGGTGGAGCATGGCGGAATCTGGTCTACAGCTGGGACAGGGCCTCCAACTTCTGACAGGAAGTAGTTCTTAAATTCCTAGTTCTTTCGCAGTGTTTTGTAGCCACAACTCAAATGGCTATAAAATTTCTAAATGCTTTCTCTCATTGTATTTATCTTATCATAGACTATATGCTCTGTCAGGGCTTTCTGTGTCTCTCATCAAAAGACCCTCTGGAGCTGGCTGCCAATCACGCCTGTAATCCTAGCTACTCAGGAGATCAGGATTGCTGTTCAAAGCCAGCCTGGGCAAATAGTTTTCGAGACTCTGTCTCAAAAATAGTCAACACAAAAAAGTGCTGGCAGAGTGGCTTAAGCAAATGTGAAGCCCTGAGTTCAAACACCAGTTTTCTTACTCAGTGAGATTGGGAGCTAAGGAAGGTCTTAAACCTCAGAGGGTTTTGGCCTCTGAGTGAAGGGTGAGAAGAGTTAGGAGAATCCCTCTGTGCGGGGGTGGGGCACGAGCCAGGAGGCCATTGCCTTTGTCCAGGTGGGAGGTGATAGAACCTGGAGTGGGTGTGTGGCGGAAATCTGGGAAATGGCCAGGCCTTGACTTGCTGGAGACTTGGACCACACTGAGGAAGAGCTGGTGAGGGCAGCTCTGAGGCCTGAGTGGAGTGCCAGGAGTGAGGATGGCTGTGAGACAGCAAGTTTGGTGGTAACACATAAAGTATCTACATGGCATACAAATTTAGAGTTTGGGAGGGAACTCTGGACTGGAGATGCGGTTGTTAGTGCAAGGGTGGTGCTTCCAATTCTTGCTTTTTGGCCTCCCCTGGTGCTCATGTTTACTTGAAGGATCAGGGCCCACTGGCTGCCCCGGGCCCACCCATTGGCTGCCCTCATATGGTCCTGGCATGCAGTCAGTGCTCAGGACTGTTGTGTGTCTGCCAAAACTGTGTGGCCCCAAGGAGGCCTCTAGCTTAGATGGTTGAGGAATTTGCCCTACATCACAGAGATAGCCACCGGACTAGACTGGAGCCTGGCGTGAACAGCCTACCTATTCCCTCACCCAGGGTTCTTGCCACTCTTTCCTGTTCTGCAGGACTGGCTATGGCCTGAGCACCAAAAGAAACTGCAGAAGTTTTAGGGTGGCAGGAACTTCCATCAAAGGTGGTACAGAGGGGATGGGAGAACTCTTCTGTGGGTCAGGGTGCAGGCCTCTGACAGTGGCGTTCTCAGATCAGGGTCAGGTCTCCTTCTCTTCCTCCTCCTCCTCCCTGGCTCTCCTGCCCTGGCCAGGCCTCCACTGAGGGATGGTAGGAAGTAAGTAGTGCCCAGTTCAGCAAGCTGAGCTCCCTGCATAAACCTCTGGAGCCAGGGAGCCAGGGTTGCAGCTGTCCCCATACACCCCAACCCAGCCCTGTGTTGCCTGTGCCAACCTTCTTGTTCTTAAAAAAAAAAAAAAAAAAAGTGGGGGGGCAAGAGACCAGGTGCAATGGCTTAAACCGTAATTCTCGCTACTTGGGAGGTGGAAATAAGGGGATTGAGGGTCGAGGCCAGTCTAGGCAAAGTTTGTGAGACCATATTTCAACCAATGACTGGGTGCAGTAGTGTGCCTGTCTTTCCAGCTATGCAAGGAAACACAAAGAGGATTTCAGTCTAGGCTGGCCAGGACATAAAGTGAGACCCTGTCTCAAAAATAACTGAAGCAAAAAAGGGATGGTGGAGTGGCTCAAGTGGTAGAGTGCCTTTCTAGTAAATGTGAGGCCCAAGTACTGCCCCCAAAAAAAGATGAGAAAGGAAGGTAGAAATGCTCATCGCTCTCTGATTCACTCTAGTGGGTCAGAAGTCCCGGAACCAAGGTGGCAATGGTTGACTTTGCCCCAGGTGGGTGCTGCCACCAGCTACTGGTCTTCTCAGAATGGCCTGACAGCCACACCCATCTGGGTGATTCCTTTGGTTGGTACAGAACACCACCTGTGGTGTGGCTCAGGTCTTCATTCAGGGGAATGCCAGGCTTGAGCGAGTGCCTCGCGCCGAGGCCGCCCTCACACAGCGTGACAGTGGCTTACCAAGTGATTACTGGAGATTATGATCATTGAATGCCTTTGCCCTGCATCACTCCACAAAGGATTTGAGTTGGCTTACAAAACACATGCGATGCCACAGGATTAAATAGATACCAGAAGAAAGGGCAGAAGGAAAATAAGGGTGAGAAAATAAAACAGAGCTGGAGTCAAACACAGTTGCTAGAGGTGGATCCAAATTTGCTTTGAACTTCTTAGTCCCACACTAAAAGAGGGTAGTTTTTCTGGTTTCTGGACAGGTGTCCAGGGTCCAGATGGAGATACAGGAAGGTCAGGCAGTTTCTGGGCAGACATTTGGGGCAGGGTGTGAGGGCAGCTGGTCACAATGACTCTTGTGGTCAGCACTATCTCTGAGGCCACCACCCCTATAGATGGACTTGGTCCTGGAGTCCTGTGGGCTGTGTCTCTACCTGCCAGTGGCCCAGCAGAAATCCATAGAGTGTTCCAGGTCCCTTTGGGAGCAAGAAAGTGGCATGGCCATCTCAGTTCCTCCACAGTTCACAGCAATTCTTAAACCCAATAGGAAGGGCCCTAGAGAACATGCCCTGGGTGCTGCAGGCCTCTGGCAAGCTGATGTTCCAAAGCAAGGGAATGTTGGGTAAGCCAGACTTCTTGTGGCCCCAGCCCGGCTGGCCAGATTTCATGAAGAGAGCACTTTGTAAGGAGGCATCTTAGAAAGGGAATCCTACATAGGCCTATTTTTGAAAACCCAAGGGTGTGGGAAAGAAACAAAAACTTAGCCAGCTTGTCTCTGAGAAGTGCTTTTGAGCCCTGGATAGTCCAGGTCCCCTGAGAATGTGGGAGGGGGGAAGGTGTGAAGCTCTGAAGTACAGAGCTGAGGATAGAGGGGAAAACGGGGCTAAGAAGCAGTTGCTGGCACCAGGCAGGTATGTCTTGGTATAGTTGGCTAGAGAGGAATGTGCCCAGCCTCTGGGTCCTTGCACAAACTTCGGGAATGAACTTGTTTTGGTGGATCAAGTGTTCACTGCAAGGCCTGGGAACCATGGATGTTCCTGGTAGTCATTTCGAGGCAGGTGGCAGGGCTGTCGGCATTAGTGTGCTTCAGAGAGAGTTAATGTCTTCAAGTGGAAAACGGCATCTAAGACACTGATCAGTGGCATGTGCACATCCTCAGACGAGGTGGTTTTATGGACACAAATCTGCCAAAGTGTCATAGAAAAGGTGCTCATCTTAGCACAAAGTCTTGGTTCTTAAGTGAGATTTGAATGTGTGGGTGAGTGGCTGAACTGAAGTTGATGTTTGCCTGAGGGTTACCTCTCGGGCCACTGCTGTCCCTATGAGGAGTCCCTTTGCTTCTCACACTTGTACAAGGTGGTGGGAGGGCAGGGATGGTTAATAAGGGAGCATATGGCATCAGCTCCGACATCCACTCACTCAGAAGTGACAAAGGGTCACACTCTCTCTATCGTCCTCCCTCCTCCCCCCCCGGCAGTACTGGGGCTTGAACTCAGGGCCTCATCTTGCTAGGCAGGCACTCTGCCAATTGAGCTACTCTGCCAGCCCTGTCTTTCCTCTCTTTACAGTTAAAAACTTCCCAGGGGCATTTAAAAGTTACATGAATGAAAATAGGAGGGAAAGTGTAATGATAGATTTCTCTTTGCATGGGAAAAACAGACTATATAAGATTTGAATATCTGTCATGTTCCCTTATGATGTTGTCTTGAGGGTGCTTTTCTCTCTCTGGAATTACCTTGTGTAGTTTGTCTTCTGTTACCTGAACAGATTAACTCTTGGGGCAGGAACCCTGTCTTCACCCAGTGGTATTCCCCGCCAATCCCCACCCCAAGTGCACTCAGCAGTATGCTGTGCCTCAAGTAGATGCTTAGTAAATAATCCTGAATGATGAATTAATATAAATAAACCCTAGTTCTTTTATTTATTTATTTATCGCTGTTATTTTTGTGATGTGCTCATCTCTGTTGGTATCAACTCTGGGCATAACATTAGTCTTTTGAACCACAATGACACACAGTGATACACAATGGTACACAGTGACACAATGTATATAAAGCAGTGGTCCCCTAAGATTATAGTGGACCTGAAAAGTTCGTATCATGTAGTATATTTGTTTTTGTTTTGTTGGTGCTAGGGATGGAACACAGGACCTTGTACATGTAGAGCACACTCTGTACCACTGAGCTACATCCCCAGCCTCACTTAGCATTTTTCACTGCACCTTTTTTTCTGATTAGATATTCTGATGGATACAAATACTGGTGTTTCCATTGTTTCCAGCGTGAGGACAGCGCTGTGTTGGTACATGTCTGCCACCAAGGAGCAGTGGGCTAGCCCATGGAGCCGAGGTGTATAGCAGGTTGTGCCATTCAGGAATACAACAAATTCAGGCAGTATTGCACATGTCCCCATTGTTGAACAGCACACAGCTGTATTTATGTGAACTCTAGATAGTTAGGTTGAGTTCAGCAACAGTGTGATTTGTACCTGTTATTGTTTAGTAATAAATTGCCATTTTCATTTTGCATTTTCTCTTTTTCCTATGCTACCAGCTCTCCAGCTGACTGCCTGGGAGCTTTTAAATGTCCCAAAGCCTGGGCCGTATCTCTGGCCACACCTCTCACATCAGCCCCAGTGTCACAGTGCTGTATGACTGCAGGGTACCACTGGGCTGCAAGCACAGCTCCAGGGGTAGATTCCATGCCAGGCTTTATTCAGTTGAAGGGTTCTGCCTCCCCTCCCTTCAGTTGATGGCCTTGTAGCAGTATCCTTTGGAAAATTATAGGCAGCAGATGATGCTCCACTCTCAGCAGCTTGGAGGACTGGTGTTTCACACTGCCTTAGTTCCCTCCTGCTGACTACCCACAGAGAGTTCATGTCAGCCCCCTCACAGGGGCTCACTCAGTGATTGCCTCTCCAGCTCTGAAGTGGTGAGCATGGCTTGGGCATGAAGTAATTCTGTTTTCATTATACTGATGTGTGGTCATTTATGCTGTTATAGAACATGTAGGGAAAAAAGAAGACAATAGTAAACTGTAATCTTACTACACGGACAGTGTCATTCACTTTTTGGTATGTTTCTTCATGAAATTTTCCCCAAGCACTTTCTTGTCTCCCCTTGGTTGCACTGTAAATGGAACTCTGCATTGCTGCTTTCTGTCTCATGACATTGTAACAGAAGCATTTCCTCTGGTTCTTACACAAGCATGTAAACATTTTGACGGTTGCTCACAATAGAGTTGTCCCTGAGTATCCTCAGGACACTGGTCCTGAGTTCCAGGACTCAAGAGGACACCAAAATCTGCCAGGTCCCTTATAAAAATGTATAGTATTTGCATAGACTATACCCATCTGTATACTTAAATCATCTCTAGATGACTTATAATACCTAGTATGGTGTAAATGCTATGTAAATTGTTGTTTTACTGTATTGTTTAGGGAATAATGACAAGAAAAAAAAACTGTGTTTTTTTTCCCCAAATATTTTTAGTCCAAAGTTGGTTTACTCCTCTCATGTGGAAGCCATGGACACAGAAGGCTGGCTGTATTCCATGTGGTTTAAGTCTTAACTTGTCCTTGCCCTGACATGGAACTGTCAGCCACTCCCCTTCATCCTAGATAGCTTAGCAATTTTTAGTGGCAGGGTTTCCTAGCAGCCCTGATTGGACCCGCAGGTATTTGGGAACTTCAGGTTGTGCAATTTCATCGTGACTGTCACCAAACAAGTCCTTTATCTGGAGAAGAATTGAAGGCCAAGTCAAGGTTCATATCCCTTAAAGATGGTCATAATGACACATCAAATGCAGGTCTAAATAGTCCCTGTGAAAGCAAATTTGACTTTGTATATTATACAGATAATATAACAGTGTAGTGGCCATATTATTCATAGCCATGTGCCATTTTCAAAGCACATTTTCCAAAATGTTACTATGTTCATTACTTATTTTTTTGTACCAGTTTATGTCAGAGCCAGTCTTAAGTTTTGAGAGACTTACAGCAGGTAGCTGAGACTTTGCCCTGGATAGGCCTTGGTTAGGACAGGCAGACACATCAATAGCGCGCTTAGTGTGACACCTGGGGCGGTGGGGGTGCTGGGGTAGGTGGTGCAGAGCATCCGCAACCATTTGGCTCCATTGTTACCTCTGTGTGCACAGGCATGGTGCTATAGGCCCAGGGCTTACGAAGGGAGGGTGGGCACTGAATGTGGAGCAGTGCCCCACTCCCCATGCACCTGACTGACCCCGAAGTAAGACATTTATGTGATCTGATTGTTTGCATCTAACTCTCTATTCATTTTTCATGTTGCTGCTAAGTTACACTTAGTTTTAAAGATTAAACCTTGGCAGGTTACTTAACCTTCAAGTTTAAGCCCTTTAATCAATAAAATGGACATAACCACCATGCTTCTCTCCTGGGTTATGCTGTGAATTACATATGCTAATACATGCACATCACAAATGCTCCAGGAGTGGATTATTCATTGTCATTTTTACGATCAGTTATTTGCAGGATCTCACCCATGTACATGACACTGGTAAACTTCTTTGTGCAGAAAGTTGTTTTTAGTTTTAAAGGATTCTTTGGATTATTTTATTTATGTAGAATTACCAGAAGTGAGATTGATGGGAAAAGTGTAAGAACATCATTGTCTCTTTCCAGGCAGAGTGCATTGTGCCCTGAACACTGATGAGGGTGCTCAGCTGATAGCCCCTGGGCCCATAGTGGGCACTGTGATTTTTGTAATCATTATCAACAATTGAATAGATGGAAATTACTGTCAGAATGAAAAAATAAAACTCATTTTCAAAAATGGGTTTCCCATTTAGAAGTACAGGTTGAATATCCCTTACTTAGAATGTTCAGACCAGAAGCATCAGATTTCAGATGTTTTCGAATTTTGGCTATTTGTTTATGCATAGTGAGATGTCTTGGAGATGGGACCCAAATCTAAACACGAAACTCATTTATGTTTCATTTATACCTTATATACATGGCCCAAAGGTAATTTGTTACAATATTTTTAGTGCATCTGCATTGTCACATAGAGGTCAGGTGTGTGGAATTTTTCCACTTGTGACATGTTGGCACTCAAAAGGTTTCAAAATTTGGAGCATTTTAGATTTCAGATGTTTGGACTAGGGATGCTCAACCTGTATTACTCAAAGTGCAATAGGCATTTCACTTTTTATTTTAAGCTTGTGACTGAACTTATCAAGAGATAAAGTATGTCTCTGTTGAAGTTCTGCCTCACTTGGTGTCTTCACAAGCTTGGGTGCCAACCTCACTGGTACTGTGGACCCAGTGCCCTTTTTCTCCACCCTGGCTTTGCCTAGAGAACTGGGCCCCCCAGGTGGGGAGTGTACCACTACCACTGTTTGCCAGCTGATGCTTCCTAAGGAGGGCCAGGTTTATGCCTTTGGTACTCTTACCATGAACAGTAGTGGCAACACAGGAACCCCTCGGCAAACAGTAGTGAGAAAAAGCACTTGATGTTTTGGGTGAGTCCGTCCTTCCCCACCCAGCAGGCGAGTGATCTGCAAGAGAGTTTAATTTGTAGCCTAAGACAACAGCACAAACTTGATTTTTATTCAGCCCGAGGAGGGTTTTGAATCATGTGCACAAATAGAGGGACTGCCTTCTGCTTTCATCTCTGTGCCTCATTCTCCATCTCCCTCACCAGCCCTGTGCTGGGGCCTAATATTGGCCATTGTTCAGGCTCTGCCTTCCTTCTCCCTGGGCTTCAGACTCTGTCTATAAACTGAGGTGGCAATACCAACATCCCAGGGCAGTGGTAAGGAAGTTACACTCATTATTAGTTTGCCCCAGAAAATAAAGTTGAAGCTGAACCCATAGACTTTGAGCACCTGCTTGTGTGGGAGCAAGCTGGTGTGCCCCCTGTCTTCCTAGAGTTGATGGCTGGCTGTGAGCAGGTCACCACTGTAGAAGGCACAATTGAAGAGGGTGAAGGCTACAATGTGTGTGCATTGTGTACCAGGGTCTGTTCCAGCTGCCTGGAGTCTGGTGAATAAAGCTGATAACCTTCTGCCCTGTAAAGCCCCCAGTCTGATGGAAGTCCATCCTGATAGCACAACCAGGGAAAGTACATTTGAGAAAGTGGCACCAGAGCTGCCATTTTAGGGTCACAGATGTGCCTTTCCCATTTGAGGACCACAAGGAACGTGCTCAGGAGCGGTCTGGGCAGGCCACGAGCTCGAGGCAGGAAAGAGTCTGGTATGGCAGGTGTCCTGTGAGTATGAGAGAATGAGCACAGTGCAGAAGGTGGACAGTCATGCTGCTGGAGCTAGGGGACAAGGCAGTCTGTTCCCATTATGTCAAGGATGCCTCTGTGAGCATAGGATGCATTGGAAATGCCTTGAGATGCATATGAAAAAGGCTTTGGTCTGCTGTAGGAGCTTCCTGGGGTTGCTGCAACAGAGTTCCATCTCCACGAGGCTTGAGGCAACAGAAATGGATTGTCTCATTGTTCTGGAGGCCATGATCAAGGTAGTGGCAAGGCCATGCTCCCTCTGAAACCTAGCTTCCAGGGGGTTGGCTGGCAGTGGTATCACTCCAGTCTTTGTCTCCGTTGTCACCTGGCATGTTCCCCTCATTTGTGCCTCTGTGTCTCTTTTCTTCCTATAAGGGCACCTGTAACTTCGTTTTAACTAATTATATCAGTAAAGATCCTACTTTCAAATAAAGCCATGAGCTGAGGTCCTGAGAATCAGGATTTAAGCATATTTGAGGGGACCCAGTTCTGCCCACAACCCCAATCAGAAGAAAGTGCTACCTGCACACCCATGTTTATTGCGGCACTATTCACAGTAGCCAAATTATGGAAACAGCCAAGATGCCCCACCACTGACGAATGGATTAAGAAAATGTGGTATCTATACACAATGGAATTTTATGCAGCCGTGAAGAAGAACGAAATGTTATCATTCGCTGGTAAATGGATGGAATTGGAGAACATCATTCTGAGTGAGGTTAGCCTGGTCCAAAAGACCAAAAATCGTATGTTCTCTCTCATATGTGGACATTAGATCAAGGGCAAACACAACAACGGGATTGGACTTTGAGCACATGATAAAAGCGAGAGCACACAAGGGAGGGGTGAGGATAGGTAAGACACCTAAAAAATTAGCTAGCATTTGTTGCCCTTAACGCAGAGAAACTAAAGCAGATACCTTAAAAGCAACTGAGGCCAATAGGAAAAGGGGACCAGGAACTAGAGAAAAGGTGAGATCAAAAAGAATTAACCTAGAAGGCAACACACATGCACAGGAAATCAATGTGAGTCAATGCCCTGTATAGCTATCCTTATCTCAACCAGCAAAAACCCTTGTTCCTTCCTATTATTGCTTATACTCTCTCTTCAACAAAATTAGAAATAAGGGCAAAATAGTTTCTGCTGGGTATTGAGGGGGTGGGGGTAGAGGGAGGGGGCGGAGTGGGTGGTAAGGGAGGGGGTGGGGGCAGGGGGGAGAAATGACCCAAGCCTTGTATGCACATATGAATAATAAAAGAAAAAAAGAAGAAGAAGAAGAAAGTCTATACGTGCTGAGTCTACACCAAGGGCGTGTCTGTATCTCATGAAGCTTCCTGTTTTGCTGCCAGGATTGGTCTGTGTCCCCCGGTCAGGAGGCTCAGGAGCATTGCCTAAGTATCTTGGCATCTCAGTTAAATACATCCAGCATTGCATGCGTCACATGTCTTTGAGAGCCTCTGGCTGGCCAGATGACATTGCTGCTCTGCTTGGACCCTCCCCAAAGTTCCTCAGAAGGTCCAAGTCCTGGGCTCTTTGATTTTGAGTAGCTGCTTCCCACCCTTACTAGCTTCCATGTCTGCCCAGTGTCATCTTATATCAGTGAGGCCCTGCTGTTCTCTCTACCCCCTTGGTTTCTTTTACTGTTTCTGATCTCTTCTCACTAGAACCCAAGCCCCAAGAGAACAGGGCATTTTCTCGAGCTTAGTGGGGTGGCATGGTATGCTCATGTCACTAGCTGAGGAGCTTAAAGCTCCTTTATGGTGCTGGGTGCAACCTTGGGATTTAGGTCTGAGGCCTTTATGTTTGAGTTCTTATCCTGTTGCTGTGCACAAATCATCACCTCTTTGGGTCCTAATTTTTTCATTTGGGTGATGGGCTCAGTGGTAGTGTGCTTGTTTCACATATACAAGGCCCGTGTTTCATCTTCAGCATTGTGCATACACACGTGAACACACACACACACACACACACACACACACACACACACACACGAGATAAAGAAGAGCAGTCTTTGGGATCAGATTCCATCTCTTCCCCAGCTAGGTGGCTTTAGGCAAGTCATTGCTCCCTAAGGCTCAACCCTGGTCTGTGTGAACTGATAATTCAATGAGAGACATATGAGGATTGTACAAATGTCACAGTGTTGTCTACATAGTAACTTACTTGATTCTCACAACCCCAGTAGGTAGGTACTCTGACTCCATTGTACAGATGAGAAAATTGAGGCACAGAGTGTTTAATCTCCCAGGCCAAGGTCACATGTTAAGAATTGCAGAGCCTGGATCTGAGCCCAGGCATTGGGACCCCCGGGCCTGTGCTTGCCCTCCATGCGCCTTCCATACCTGAAGCTTGTTCTGAGGCCAGTGATGCTCAGCCTAGGACAGGTGCAGGTAAGAAATGCAGCACACAGAGCTTCCTTGACACAGCCTCTTCCCTGAGAGAGAATGTCAGGAAGGGAAGCATGCCCTGCACACGTACACACACAAACCAAGAGTTAAAAAGCTGTTGTGGTGGAGTTGCAAGGAAATGAGACCAGCTGCTTCCACTGAGCATGTAGGGGCAGAGTGAGAAGATTTTCATGCTAAAGTCCCACCCCTAAACCTCAAGGATGCATCTCTTCCTGGCCAGTCACGGAGCCCCGTCACACTTCACAAAATCAGGAATTGCCAGTATCCTACCCAGTCCAAGTTTGATTTTGACAGCTGTCTTGGAAGTGTCTTGCTGCTGGCTCTCTAGGGTCACGCGTTGTCTGGTTTGCCTGTTCCCTCTTCTCACCCAGATGCACCAAGAAGACTTGGCTGATTGTCTGTCAGGGTGTCTTTGGCCTGGGTCTATCTACTGCCTCTTGACATGCTCAGTCCAATCTTTGCCCTGAACTTTCTGTGACCTGGGAGTCATATCCAGAGCCTAGTTTCTGTTTGTGTCAGCGATTTGATGGGACTTCTTGGTGGTGGTGTGATAGGCAGCCTTCCTATCACTGGGAGTTCTGGGTTAGCCATGTGGCAGCAGGTGGCAATAGCCCATCTCTCTGTTGTAAAAGTCAAATCCACCCTATCCAGCGGTCTGGCTTCAGTGTGTGTCTCATTTTGTTCATCTTTGGTTTTGCCCGTGTGTTTATATTCCTTCTTTTTTAATACTATAGGGAGTAAGCTAAGATAATTTTCTCATAATTTGCCTTGTTCAACTAAAAGCAATTCTTCCTACTTCTCCACAGTGAGGGCCCTGGAGGATCTCTGTTGAGAAGCTGCAGCTTAGGCCTAAGGTGCAGGTAGGAGTATCCTCTTTGACTGGGTTGCCCAGATTCAGGAAGTAGCCTGGTGAACCACAGGAAGATGTCACCACATTGAGAAGGTGCTTTCCTGCAGCTCAATAATGAGGAAGGAACTTAGCCAGACTGGAGATCAGGTCGCCCAGTGGACAAAGCTGGCCCTGAGCTGGTCTTGGGCTCAGTGTGGGCTTCTCGTCTCTCCTCTCCTTCCAAAGTACACCATACAGGCAGAAAGAGAAGGACAGAGACCAGCAAGGCTGGAGCCCAGCCTGTTCCATGGAGGCCTGGAAGGACAGGTTTCTGCTGAATGAGGTAAAGAGTGGGGGTGTCCAAGAGAGCGGTGGCCACTGGGGTGGAGGAGAGGAGAGGGTTCTGGCTGAGGTAAGGCTCACCTCTTTAGGGGAAGACCAGTGGGGTCCTGGGTACTCTTGAGCTTCCCTCAAGTCCTACTGGTCTCTATTTCACAGAGATGAAAACAGAAGTTCAGAGAAGTTAGGATATTTGGATATGGTCTCACTGCTGGTCACTGATGGGGACAGGAATTGTTCAGTTGGTGCTCTTCCTACTATCTGGTCTCCTCTAGGTGACATGCATGAGCAGCAGTGTTTGGACCTATGTAGGGTCTTCTGAGGGCCCCGAGGCCTGGCCCCTTGCTCAACATGCCTGTGTGCCCAGCATCACCAGACCAGGCCTGGGACTCTCAGAGTTCAGGGCACTCCCTTTCCTCCCCCAGGTCTGTGTGAGGCTCGTGGACCAGAAAGTCATGCAGGTCAGCCACTACGCAGTGTCACAGCCCCCACGCTCTGCCCTCTGTGGTCAGCATTATGTGATTGGAAGAGGCTGCTTCAGTGCTTTCTAGGAAAATTGCAAGATGTAGCCGTTAAGAGGCAATTTCCTGTTTGTTTGGTTTTTTTTTTTTCCTATCAACTTGACTGCTTCTCTTTCTTTGAAAATTACTGAAATTGGCCCATTGAAGCATCTTTGTTGGGAATCTCTCAGAAAAGGGGATCTTCTGCAGTTCCTTGGTCTTGAATTTTGAGGGAAATACTCAGCACCGGACTGACTGGGATAAAACTGGGCCTGCCATGGTTACAATTTTTGGCCACAGTGAGTGAAGACTTAGAACTCTTCCAGGTGGGGTCAGTAACACAGACAGAGAGAGGCTTTTCTCAGGGTAGGTGAAGGCCTGTGCATGATTCATTTGGTGCTACTTTAGTGGTTAGTATATACTAACCATTCCTGTTCTTCCCTGCAGAGGGTAGCTGGGAGAGGAAGCCCCGCAGCAGCAGGTGGCACGTCCTTCAGGCAGTTGCTTCAGCTCCTCAGAAGGGGCCAGGACCAGGCTCAGGTGGTCAGGGTCCCTTGAGGCCCATCTCACAAGAACATCTGTGTTCTCTGTCATGTGCCTGAGCACAAGGGGCCCTTTGTGGGGCCGAAATGCTTTCACTGAGGCCAAGAGTGTCTCTGCTGGAGTTCTCTCTCTAAGCCAAGACCGCTGTGCACAGCTCATCTGACAGTCGGGGCGGTGACTGTGAATTCTGCCACCTGTGGAACTGAGAGCTGTACATCCATTTTTAAAAACCACAGTGAGCAGGGGGAATACCCTTTTTCTTGAATCTCCACATTGATGTGATGAGTTGTTTCCGTATGTGTATTATTCTTACCGCATCAGTGATGTTGGACGTGAGCATTTGCATTTGAAACCATTCTGGCCTTGCAGGTGTGCCAAACAGCTCAGAGGACAAGGGAGGCCTCTACTGCAGCAGATCTGCTCAGAGCCTAAGCCTTTTGTCCCTGGCCTGGCTGAATCAGTCCCTGTGGCCATGAGGCCAAGGAGCAGCTTTCTCTGCCAGGCCAGTACTCATTTTCCAGAGCATTCTTTTGGGTCTGGGGGTGGTATGCGGTCTTCTCCTTTATTCACTTGTGATTTCCATGTAGCTGTAAACAGAAGATGTCAAATGCTGTATCTGTTTAAACCGAGGGATTTCGGGGCCAAGCCCCAGATTTTTTTATCAGCAGAGAGGCTGGGAATAGGTGGCTGAGTGTGAGTGATTTGCAGAGGGAGCCACATTCTGTGGGCAAGAGTCCTCCAGAACGGTCTGCACAACTGTCTCCCAGGCTTGTCCCCCCAGCCTAGATGGTGGCATCTATGCTGCTTGAGCCCAAGAAAGCCAAAACCTGAGCATTCAGAATTGATTGACATAGGTGAGTTTGGAAATAAAATTGACTGAAAACTATATTGCTTTTTTGGTGCATTGTTAAGAAATTCAGTTATTAAGATGGATTTGAGGACATTTCATTGTCATCTAACTTTATTTCTAAAGAAATACTTTGGAAAATACAATTGGGGGATTGCACTAGCATGAGTTTCTTTTGGTTGTTACTTTTTTTTTGTACTGTAGTTCGAACTCAGGACCTTACACTTGCTAGGCAGGCACTTTACCACTTGAGCCACATCCTCAGCCCTACAAAGTTGACTTGATTTTATTTAGAGAAGTACCTTTGTGTTTTATGTAGGTGCAGTATTTATTTATTCATTCATTCATTCATTTTGGCCTGCCTTTGCCAATTAGCAAAGACACGGACTAACTGGTTGCTGGAGCAAGTGCTCTACTACTTGAGCACACTCCCAGCCCGAGCTCTTTTTTTTCTGGATGACAGTAAATCTCAGCAAGTATACTATACTTCGTGTTCAGACTTGTTCCAAATTAAATCTGTTGATCGTTTGTGTATTTAAAAAACTTCACACAGGTGATGCCACCTCAGTGTGGCAACATCACAGTAGAGAAAAGTTTCCAATCTGTTGCCCGACCCTACCCCATCTAGCCCAACTTTCTGCTGAAAGTATCCTCGTCCTCTGGCTGCCTCACCTGGCCTGTCTGGGTCAGTCACCTCTGTGACTCCATCTGCTCTTAGGACTCTTCTATCTCATTCACCATAACCAGGACCCAGCCTTTGTCAGGAGTCCTTTCACTTTTGGACCTTTTACTTTCTCCCAAAGAGACACATTCTCCAAAGCAGGTTCATATTAGAGCTACAGAAGCATCATTTGGCGAGTGAATCCTGGTAGTTATGAAGGAAGGAAGAAAACTAGCACAGAATTAGAATATTTTAAAGCAACTACCTCTGAGCCATGAACTTGAATTCTCCATCTGTCTCTCCATCCATCCATCCATCCATCCATGCCATTGGTTGATTGATCAGATTGATGTAGCCATCAATCTGATAGATATTTGCCAGCTTGGGGTGAGGCAGGGAGGGAGGGGAAGAGTCTGCCAGAGCCTAGAGGTGGAGCCTATCCCCAGTGCAGGGGGCTGAGCTCTGCACACTGAGTAACCGAGCTGCACAGAAGTCCAGAGGATGCTAAGCCAGGAACCATGTGAAGCAGCAGCTCCATGAGATGGCAGGCCCTACTCTGAGGATTTTAGAGAAGCGCATGCTCTCCATACGTTACATCCAGTTTCTGGAGGCATCCAGATTCCCTGACCCATAAATCCTATGGCTTTGTGAGTCCTGGCATTCCCTGGTGAGAACTGCCTGGTTAGTGGGAATGAAGAGACTCCATCATCTGAAATTTGTTACGTCAACTAGCCATTCACATCTCATTCAGTAACAGCTGTCTTTCCAGGAGCTGCTTACAAGTGTTCAAACTAGCTAAGTACTTATAGCAAAAACATCTGCACCTGTGTACAGTGTTAGAAAACAGAAATGTTCAGGGTCACCACAGAAATGGGTGGACTTCATTTTCCCCAGTCCTTAATACTTCAAGATGGCAAGTGAGGCTCTCAGATGTTGGTTTGTCTCGAGTGGAGCCCAAATGAAGCATGTTCTTTGGTCCAGCCTTCCAGATCTCCACCCTGGATCTCTGAGTTACTCCCTTTCTAGAACAGTAAGATCTGCAGCAAAGACTGAGGTTCTGGTCCTTATGAGGTTTGACTGCGGCTGAGGACTTGCATACCCGAAGGCATCTTCTCTTGATTATCCCTTTGGCTTGTATAGTTATGAAGTCATGTTTGAAGGCCACTTGATTTTAATTTTACAATATCTAGCCAGTTCCTGTCCTCTGCTGGTATCATTGGGCTCTTGCTGGGCCACATGGGCTTGAGATGGAAATGGGATATGGTCTGACCATGGAACTGCTGGCATGAAAGGGACAGCTTGGCTGCATGTGATGACTTTGTTTTCCTCCTACAGCCACCTCCCCTCGGGTGTCCTCTGAACTGGAGCAGGCCCGGCCACAGACGAGTGGAGAAGAGGAGCTGCAGCTGCAACTGGCACTTGCTATGAGCAGAGAAGTGGCCGAGCAGGTTAGTGCCCTGGTGGGTCTGCAGTGACTGTTGGGCAGGAGGTGTGGTGGTGTGTGGCTCTCCAGGAGGACAATTACACACATAGCTCTGTCTTCAAGGCATTTTGAATGTGCTTGCCAAGTTTATTTCCTGTGGCTACAAGTGTGTTCTTGTCTCTTGCCCTGGATGGAGCCTGTGCAGAGTCACTTTTAGGAACGGATTTAGGGAAGTTGTTACAAAGGAAAAAAGACTAGCCACAGTGCTTTCCAGAAATGCTTGTGCAGACATGGCAGCATCTGGGGTCTCCTGAGTGAGCTCAGTGCCCACAGCCACCTCCAGTGTGTTGAGCAGCAGATGTGCAAGTGAAAAACCTGAAAGTGCTCCAGTAAATGAGAACCCTCGTTTGTCTGTGACATAAGTATGTATAATAATAATAATAATAATAATTTTTTTTGTGGTGCTGGGGTAGAACCCAGGTCTTTTGCATGATAGTCAAGCACTCTAGCACTGAGCGTACGTAGCCTCTTAGCTTTAATTTTTTCCCAGTTTTTTTTTTTTTTTAAATAAGCAGGTATACTTAAAAATGTGGGAGGAGGGAAAGGAGTGATTCAGGTAACTTTAGAAGTTGCAGTTATCAAATGGGTGGGTGGATCTAGAGATAGGAACACCTTTCATTTAGAAGCTGGCATTCAGAGAAAACGTTAGGAATGGTTAGAATTTAGTACAGGGAGGTTTGTCTGACATTGTTGGTGTGTCTGTAACTGAAATACCCTTAAGCTGAGTAACAGTGGACAGCCTCAGTCATGGCTTCTGTCCCCATGGTAGAGAGTGCACAGCTGTTTAAAGTCTCTATACACACGAGGGTGTGGGGCATGGCTCCCAGGCCTCACCCTGGATGATAATGCTTGTTGGGCTCACAGATAGCTACCAGGACAGGCAGGTGGCTTGAGCTGTTTGAGTTAATATTTATAGTAAGCCAAATACAAGGAATATGTTACAGTTGATCATTACATAAAAGCCAGGGTAACTCCATCATTTTTGCATATAGTGATTTTGCCTTAAGTGAAAAGAATGAATCATTTCTGCTAGAAATCCTAGAACTGCAGTTATTTTGGGGGAGTCCCACAGTGGGAAGTAGAATGAGGTATAGGTTTCATTCTCTATTTCCTTTATCATATTTGTGTTTTATAAGGAGACGTGCTTTTCTATAAATAGAAAAAATTATAAACCCGTGTTTATTTTAAGAAAAAAAATTTTAGGTATTTTTCCCCTCACTTTGGTGGTGCCCCAGCCCCAGTCTCCTTGTGTGACCCCAGGGGGTGGAGTTATAGGCAGTGCATGAGGTAGGAGTCTGCTGTGAACACTCTGGGCATTGGAATGTCGTTGAGTTTTCAGCCCCTTTGAAATGCTGCATGCTACAATGTGCATTTCCTGTTGCTGGCCAGCATGGTTGTGTGTCCTGCTGTGATGTTGTTCCCATTACCTTCAGCCTCAAACTAGCCTTATTCCCTCTACAGGAAGAACGCCTCAGGCGGGGTGATGACCTCAGATTGCAGATGGCCCTGGAAGAAAGTCGGAGAGACACTGTTAAAGTCCCAAAAAAGAAAGAGGTAAGACTTGCTGGAAGGTATTTGAGGTTGTCCTGTGGTTATTGCCACAAGGCCCCCACATCCTGGGTGAGACACACAATAGGCTCTCCATCCTCAACAAGTAACCTGCAGACCTGTGATGGGCAACAGGGAGACATCCGAACTGAGAGAAGATATCTTGGTGCCTCATCTGTAAAACACAGTAGTGTCTGCCTCCTGTGGTTATGGGAGCCATTGAGTAAGTTAAACGACAGTGCTTTGGACCTTTCCTGGGCTAGGGGAAGCCCTTGGTACTGCTGGTCTTCAGTTCCAGCACCATCATCCTCTGCCAAGCTTTCCGCTTGACATATAGATGACAGGACATGGATTTGCTCCTGACAGGCTGATCATCAGGATGATCATCAGGATGATCCACACACACACAGGGCTCCATAACAGATGTGATCATGGGAGTCAGGGGTGGTTGGCAGCTGGAGTGCCGAGACAGGTGAAGAGGGATAGCATTCTGGGGCAGGGGCTTTGCAGCCTGAGCAAAGGTTGGCATTGTTCTGAAAGAGTTTGGGAGCTCTAAGGACTCTGAAAGCCCATGGGGTGTTTGGCAAGCAGTAAATACCTTGATGTAGGTGGAGGCTGGGCTGCCCTGGGAAGCAGGACAGTGGGGTGAGGGGGAGGAACATGGGACAGGAGATGGGACAGCTCAGTTTCCAAGTCCTTCTGAGCCCCTCCCAGAAGGCCTGTGCTATAGTGAGAGAAGATATTTATGGCTAGTGCATGGGTATTTGCTTGACTATAACAAAGTGAAACTGTCCCTTCTCTTTGTCTTAACAGCTTGGCTCCCACCCACAGCAGACTACCCTGTTGGATTTAATGGATGCCCTCCCTAGCTCAGGACCTGCTGCCCAGAAAGCTGAGCCCTGGGGCCCAGGGACTCCTGCTAACCAGACCAACCCCTGGGGCGGGCCAGCAGCTCCCACAAGCACTTCAGACTCCTGGCCATCGTTTGGTAAAAATCCTGTCATTGGTGTCCTGTGCTTGCCTCTTGAATGTGTGAAGGGGATAGGGCAGGACTCTGCTCTCAACTGGCCATCCATTGAGGTGGGGGGGGCGGGGGTCAAGCCTCATCCGGTCCTCAGCAGTGATGCCCAGCAGGGAGTGATGTCCCTCCTCCTTGGGGACTGAGGCACAGTGCTCTCTTTCTTTCTATTTTGAATGGTTTTCTGCTTTGGTAGAAGGAAAGCTGACTTCCTCTCTGCCCCTCTTATGCATCAGAAATGACTTGTCCCTACAATGGGACACATTTGAGCTCGGAGCATCAGAATCGGCATCCAGTATAAGCAGCCACGATACCCAGTGTGAAACATCTAAGTCAAGTAGTTAGCTGAAATTATGATGTGTTTATCACCACTGCTAATGAAAAGGGAAATCATTTGATGTAATTCTTTTTTTTCATCTTGCTTGGGACTGGGGTTTGAACTGAGGGCTTTGCACTTACAAAGCAGGTGCTCTGCTGTTTGAGCCACACCACCAGTCCATTTTGCTTTGGTTATTTTTGAAGATGGGGGTCTCGTGAACTGTTTACCCAGGCTGGTTTTGAACTGCAATCCTGATCTCAGCCTCTCTAGTAGCTAGGATAATAGGTATGAGCCACTGGCACCTGGCTATTTTCTGTAATTCTTGTTATTTAAAGCAATAGTAAATCAAATTGATAGGGGAAATGAATATTTCTAAGTTTTCTTAATGACAAATGTAAGAGATTTAGAAAAAAAAAAAAACCAAAACACAACAATTGGTTTGCCCTGGGTGATGTTTCTGATATGTAAGTTTCTTAATTGCTGGGCAGAGGGCAAGGCTTTATAAGGGCTTCCTGGCCTGGTGCCCTGGGATCTCCTTCTGGTGCTCTGAACCCTGCTGGCCATGGCTGACCTGTTGGGTTTCTGTCTTGCTTATATCTCTTGGAGTCCCTGTTTCCCCAAATCAGAACCTTCTTTTATGTTCAGTTCAGTTCCCTGGATGTTTGTTAAAGTGTACCAAGTGCCAGGCTCTGTCCTGCCACGTGAGGACCCTGGGACAAACAGGTAATGGTTCTAGCCTTTAGACTCAGGTCAGGTGTGGGCAGGATGGGGACCTAGTACCATAGCGGTGCCCTGTAGCCTAGGCTTTGGTGAGGTTATGTGAGGGCACCTGGGGCAATTAGCCTTGGAGACCATGGGGTATGAGGAGAGCATAGGAAAAGAGTGCTGCTTCAAGTCTTCAGGGAAGAGTAGGCAAGTCAGCTCAAGAGGCATGGTGTTCCCTGCAGAAGATGGCATGTCAAGAAGCAGCAGGGTAACGATGGTGCCGTGGTCCGGGCACAGGGACATGTGTAGTGTGAAGTGGGCAGCAGGGGCTGGAGGGAGTTGAAGGTAGGTTGTCAGGTCACTCAGGGCCTGGCCTCAACCCTGCAAGTGCTTGAACTTGGCCCAGAAGGGTGTCAGCCCCAGGTGCCCTTTGATTTCAGTGGCCCTGTGGAGCCCCACCTCCCTTTGGCAGGCAGAATTGTCCATAGTTCTCACTCACTGAAAACTGGTTCCAAGGCTACTCCCAGGTTGGACCTCAGAAAGCCTGTACTGGTTGTGGTCTTGCTGAGCACGTACAGGTTCAGCGTGTGAGGTATGTTGGCTGGAGACACTGCACACGTGGTACCTAGGGACAGCAGGCTTCCAGGCAGTGGTTTTGACTTCGGTTTCAAGTCTGAAACATGACTCCTCTGTCAAGCTATGGCTACATTAAGCTATGCATCAGGTGTTCTTAGGAAACTCAGTCCCTGTCAGAGCTGTGTGATAGGACACTGAGTGAAAGTGTGATCAACCAAAGTCAGGCAGGCTCAGGAAGGCTGTGTCTGTCAAGTCTGTGCTGTGTTCTGGGCCGAGTGGGGGCCGAGGGTGGGAGGGATTCAGCTTCCATGCCTCACCATTTCCCACTGCCTGACTTGTGTGTGAGTGGAGTGTCACCTGTCAGAAAAGACAAATGGCAGTTTTACATGACCAAGTTCTGCCCATTCCTTCCATTGGCTGGTGGACAAGGCTTTGTCCTGGGCTGAACCCTCAAGGTCCAGCAGGGAAGTCTCCCTGGTGGGTGGGGACAGTGCCACCTCCAGAGGCTGGAGCCAGCACACCTGTAGGCTGAGGGATGGGCTGCTGTGGAGAGATACTGGGCATCCTATAGGGTGTGCCAGGGCCTGAACTGTTAGTCTTTAAAGAACTGGAGATCAATTCATCATTCTAACCATTTTATTTGAAGTGGAAAATCCATTGGTTTTAGTGCATTCACAGTGCTGTGCAACTACCACTATTACCTAATTCCAGAACATTCTTACCACGCCAGACAGAACCCATACTTGGCAACTGCAAACCTGCCTTCTGTCCCTTGGGATTTGCATATTCTGGACTTTTTTTTTTTATTTTTGCAGCACTGGGGTTTGAACACAGGACTGTACACTTGTAGGCAGGCGTTCTTACTGCCTGAGCCACACCACCAGCCTTTTTTTTTTTTGTGAAGGGTTTTTTCGAGATAGGTTCTCATGAACTGTTTGCCCAGGCCTGGCTTTGAACTGCAATCCTCCTAATCTCTGCTTCCTGAGTTGCTAGAATTACAGGCGTGAGCCACCGGCACCCAACTTGGATATTTCATGTGAATACAGTCCAACAGTATATGGTTTTCTGGGTGTTAAGCATGCTTTTGAGGTTTGTCCCTGTTGTAGTGTGTGTCATTCCTTTATTCCTTTTTGTAGCTGAATAATATTCCATTTTATGAATATAGCATATTTTGTTTAGCCACTGATGGACAACTGGGCTATTTCTGCTTTCTGGTTGTTGTAAACGCAGTTTTTTAAACAAAAAGTTTTTCATAGAAAACATTAAAACTTGAAATCTATTAATATTTAAATGTTAGCAAGGATTTTAAGAAATTAAGACCATGGGGGCTGGCAGAGTGACTCAAGTGATAGAGCACCTGCCTAACAAGCACAAGGCCCTGAGTTCAAGCCTCAGTACCGAAGGAAAAAAAAAAAAAAAACTATGAGCTGAGTGCTGGTGGCTCACCTGTCATTCTAGCTACTTGGGAGGCTGAGATCAGGAGGATCATAGTTCGAGGCTAGTCTGGCAAATAGTTCACAAGACCCCCATCTCCAAAATAATCAGACCAAAATGGACTAGAGGTGTGGCTTGAGTGGTATAGCACCTGCTTTGCCAGTTGTGACACCCTGAATTCAAACCCTAGTCCATCAAAAAAGTTTTCTTAAATAAAGAGTGCAATTGGGGTTCATCAAGATCTGAGGATGGTTACGTGTGGCTTTTGTCCACCAATTTGCTACTTCTTGCCACTTGCCCACTCAGGGCCTCTTCGTTCTGATAATTTTGGCATTTTAACCAGTAACATGAGGAAAAAACAGTCCACCAAAGCCCATAGAGTTTGTTTATTCCTTTGGGGTCACCCAGACAGTTAGAGACAGGCCCAATGCTTATGGTACTACATTGTGGATTGCCACAAATTTCTTCTGTGGCTCTGGAAAGTCCTAAAAAGCCTCGGATTCCAGCACCAATTAGCCATTGTTAAAATGGGAGCTCTTCAGCGTCCTGATTTTTTTCTGACATTATCTTTTTACTTAGCTGAGGCCACATTGTGTATATAATTTTACATGTACATACACGTACTACCAACTTGTGCTGTCACGAGCACTTCTAGACATCATCAGAAACTAAAAAACTTGGTGCTAGAGGGACGTTTTGTGGCTGTGCCATCAGCTCAGTGTTGTACACAGAGGTGGTCTTGCAGCCCCAGATCTCTGCTGGCATCGCGGTGTTGTGGGTAACCCGGTGCATGGTCTGACCACTGCAGGAGACACACACCCCATACCACCCCAGCCTGTTTGCTTCTTAGCAAATGCTTTGCTTCTTGTATCACTGAGTGGTGTGTTGGGTTTACTGCTCAGCTTCTGGCAAAACCCAGCACTGCATTTACAGGGCCACTCCTGTGTCCCAAAATGTGCTCATAAATTATAAAGGTTAGAGCCTCTTCCCATGCACTATGACTTGTACCCTCCAGAAGAGAGAGACTCTTCTTTGAAAGCCACCATTTGTTGTGGACTTGTCATTACTAGTTCCTTCCAGTAGCATTAGGGGCTGCTGGGCCAAGTGGCCTTGGGAGGAAATGCTAAGGGCTGAGAGGAAGGAAATCAGAGACTGCCAGGTCAGCGGGGCACTTCCTGCTCTATTCCAGACACACAAAGCGGCCACCTGGTCCTCAGAGGCCATACAGCCTGACAATTGAGAAGGCCTTGGCCAGCTTTCCTCCTTAACTGTGCATCCGCCCACCACAGGCCAGGATGGGGTCTGTCTCCCACCGCCTGACAGCAGCAGGTGTGTTGCTGGCTTCTCCATGACCCCTTCATGGCTGTGCACATGAATATTCATCTAGATGTGCTCTGGGCTGGTGGGACTCACACTCCCTCTGAATGGCCCTATAGCGGAGGAGGCCGGAAGCTGCTCGTCCTTCCAAGCTTGATTCCACCCTCCTTTCCTCTTCCTCAAGCTTTCAACAAGTGTTTATTTATTGGGTGTGTGGCATGGCTGGACCCTCTGAGGGCACAGAGGAGCCTTGCAGCGTCTCTACCACCATTCATGGAGGAGACTCCCATGCCTGCAGTGGTCCCTGAGGGCATCTGGGGCCTGGTCTGTGCCTGGCACTTTCCCACAGAGGGAGGAGGGGTGCTGTCTGTTTCCATAGCATGTTGGAAGAAAGCTGTGCTGGTCATAGGACTGTTTACCCGTGTCTGTGGAGGTTTGCTCATTTGGCACAAATCTAAACTCAGCCCAGCAACTTGCAGAACCCCAGATATACCTAGGTCCCTGATGTCACTTGCAGAATACAAAGCTGACGAAGCTCACCCAGGCTAAGCAGCCTGTCCAGTGAACTATGTGAACTGAGTACATATTTCATTCCTTGTCCAGAGCTCGCTGAGCTGTGGCCAGTTTTGTCCTTGCAGGCTCCGCACACTGCTGATGTGTAAAGAAAGCATTACAGTTCATGTAGTCACTGCAGCAGTGCATTGTGGGGTTCAAGGTGGAAAGAGTTTTTCCAGAAATGTTAAAACTTTGTTTTAACTCTTTGGGGAAAAACTGTGTTTAGAATGACATTGTCAATGTCTAGACACATTGTCAATGTGTCTAGATGGAAAAATGAATCCTACTTTTACACACACACACGCACGCACGCACACACGCACGCACGCACGCACGCTCAACAACTGAGGTCAGGAGGCTAAGATGCAGGCCCCCAGGCTGGAGGAGGAGGGCTCCGGCATCTCAGTTCCCCCAAATGCTTAATATTTGTATTGTGTGTTGTCTGCCTGGGAAACTCCTGTTTGTGGAAGACACGACTTGAATGTCACTGCCCAGGGAAAAATGGTCACCTTGTCCTCCAGGCCCCACTCCTACCCTGTGCCCTGACTGATTGCTGCTTGGGATCTGTGGGCTAGTGTGGTGGTTGCTGTCTTTTTCTCAGAGACAGGGATCATCCCAGACCTAGCCTGGGGAATGCTGAGCAAATGCTGTGTGGGTAGAGCAAGGTGATTGTGTGGGAAGCCTGGGGTTGGCCCCACTATGTGTTCACAGCTTATGCCTATGTTTTGAGCTGGGCCACCAGGTGGGCCCTCACTTGAGAGAGGCTTGGCAAGGGCCAGAGTAGACCAGGAGCTCGGGTTCTTACACATCCTGGTTCCCCGTTCGTGTTGCCTGAGGAGCTTCTAAATATTTGTGCCTGGCACTCTTCCGCATCTTGTGTGCATGAGGAGAGGAGACCATGTTGATACTTTTCTGAAGTCCCAGAGAGCTTCCCAAGGACAGCTATAGTTGATAACCATTGGTGCAGTGCTCCCACACGCCTTGTGAGTGACCTTTCTTGCTAAGACTGGAAAGCTTCCTGTGTAGATTGTTGGTACAGAGACAAGGGCAGCTCATGCCTGTATATGTAACACCTAAACATGCTAGGCGCCGTTACCAGTGCTTCACTGGAGGGTTAGAGCAGATAAACTGCAAAGCCCCTTCCAGCCCAAAGTCCTGGATTTCCTTGGTCCCATGTCACCTTCCTCAGTCCCTCCTCATGTCAGCACAGAGCCAAGGGGGACAGAACAGCCCTGGCCCTGTTCTTGAGGGAGCACATGGAGCCTGAAGACAGATACCTCCTCCTGTAAGCAAAGGCTGGTTGGGGGTGCCAAGCAGGTTTAGGGTTGTGGGGCTGTGGAAGTCCTCCACCAGACTGTCTGGTGAGGCAGTGTGGTCAGGATTCTACTTTGAAGACATCTTCAGGAGCCAGGTAGCTGTGTCTTCAGCAGCATGATCCAGTGGCTCAGCAGTGACCATCCAAACTTCAGACCTGCTTGGCTCTGATGTCAGCCTCTGCCCCCGGGAGCTCAAGGTTCTGCTCTTTTGTAGGCACAGGACTACCTTGAGTGTCCAGTGCATGTTCCATCTACATATCCCAGGGGATAGATAGGGTCACTCTGCAGCTCCTGTACTACTTCTGGGATTGGGGTTAACTTCAGCCCAGAGGAACCCTCCCTCCTTTATAGGGAGTGGGTGAGGGGACAATTCTCCCAAGGAGCATGAGGGTCTCCTTGTGGAAGAGGAATGGAGGCTGGAAGTACTAGGGCATGACCCCTGATGGAGGCAAGAGGAAGGGAAGGACAATACTTATCTGTCTGCAAGGAGGCTGGTGGCCAGGGCTGCAGGGGCAGTGGAGGCCACCAGCCTGTGTCCTTCCAGACACAGTCCAGCTGGCAGAATGTGGGCCTTGCAGCAGACTGCCCCCCTCATGTGAACCTGAGAGGCACAGATGAGCAGGGGCAGCCCGGGAAGGTGTGCCAACATCCCCATGGCTTCCACATGGCACTGGGTCCCAGGGCTTTCGCTGTCCTCTCTGTTGTGTCACATCCCAGCTGTTCTGGCATGTGCACTAGCTCTCTCATTTAGAACCACTTCCACCATGTGATTCCCTCCAGTCAGGACAGAGCCAGGGCCTGTGCCTTGCCTCATGGAGAACAAAGAAAGGTTTGGTCCCACAGTGATTCCAGTGAGGGCAGGGTCCTGATCAACCCTCATCATGTCAGGTAGATGTGCACCTGAGAGAGCAGTTTCAGTCCCATAGGGAGGCGATTCTGCTTGAGATGCTGGAAGACCTGTGGTCAAGTATCAGAAGGAGTTTCTGTACAGGGAGACAGGTGTTTCTGGAGCATCTGGAAGGTGGTGGGTTTTGGGGCAGCAGTAGGAGAAGCCAGGGGGTCTAAATAGGAGTTGTGAGGCCATGAGGACAAGAAATGGGTCCACAGGGTGCTGGGGGTGCAGCTTGTGGATGGGTGTCTGCCTGGCTGGCTCTAGCTCACAGCTTAGGGATAGATGTTCACTGCAGCCAGCCTGGGCATAGCAGCCAACTGTCCAGGCCCAGCAGTAAGGACTGCAGTTGGGATGGCGTAGTAGACCCACAGGAAGCCCTTTGGCATTTCAGAACTTAAAAAGGCAT
This sequence comes from Castor canadensis, assembly GCF_047511655.1. Lineage (NCBI taxonomy): Eukaryota > Metazoa > Chordata > Mammalia > Rodentia > Castoridae > Castor > Castor canadensis. The sequence goes on along the minus strand of NC_133396.1, from coordinate 51,319,634 downwards.
GAAGCCACACAATGGAAGGACTAGCAGTTGGTGTGTCTTCATGAAAGCCATGTAATCTTCTGCCATGCAGGAGCACTGGCAGTAGGGCTTTGAGGGGCACATGGAGGGTCCAAGGAGTTAGGTCTTTAGGAGCTCAGGGGAACAATTGATCCTTTCTAAGATTGGCAGGTCTCTGCCACCTCCTGCTTCCCTCCTCTGATCCTTGGCTCAGGTAGGTCATCACAGGCTTGTTGGATGTCCCCTCATGAGTGGGGCTCCAAAAGGAGTTCACAGTCTAGGGGAGACCTGTAGTTAATCGTGGAAGTGATCTAAAAGAAGGGGAGCCGAGGACTCCAGAGGGGTTGGGGAACACAAGACTAGGTAGTAAAACAAGGACTAGGGTGGCTCAGAGCTATTAAGTAGGTTGCCACCCTGGTGTGTTTGGGGAGCAATGGGAATTGGTGTGGCTGGGCCAAGCATGAAGGCATTGAGGACATCTATTTCACATTGATTTGGCATTCCGGAAGAGTTTGTGTTCAAGAGGTTAATGACTGAGGGCTTTTGAGAATTGTAAAAAAGTGCTGCTTGGGTACAGGTCCTGGGCCAGATTTAGCATCAGGCAGCTGCAGAGCACCAGGGAAAGTAGCCCACAGAGAGCAGGCCGTCCACTAGCAAGGAGCATGGTTAAGCTGATGTGTGGCTGCGTGGCAGTGACACAGACACAGAGGACAGTGGAAATATCTTCAGCATGCCTAAAGAAAAACAGTCTCAGCCAGGCACTGGTAGATCACCTGTAATCGTAGCTAGTCGGGAGGCAGAGATCAGGAGGATCATGGTTTGAAGCCAGCCCAGGCAAATAGTTCGTGAGACCGTATCTCAAAAAACCCTTCATAAAAAAGGGCTGGCAGAGTGGCTGAAGTTGAAGGCCCTGAGTTCAAACTCCGTACCACAAAAACAAAACAAAACAAAAAAAAACCCAAACCAGCCTCGCTAGACATCCATTCCTAGCAAAAGAATCGTTCTTCCAAGGATAATGGTGGAAAAAAGGTATTTTAATTTTAGAAGCAACTACAAAAAAGTCGCCAAAGGTATTCAGGCCTGGTATTCTTGAGGAGTGAAGGGGAAGTGCTGGCATCTTGTGGTGACAGAACAGGAAGAGAGCCTCGGTTCGGAAGGAGCATGGGAAGGAGCATGGGAGAGTGCTTTGAAAGTAATAAGAGTGTAAGAAAATTGATTTGGCACATTTTAAAGCTGATGCATTTGTTGTTCCCCGCAGGCAGAAAATGTAATTCTTTGCAATTACATGCATGTAAATTAAAAAATTTCTGTGCTGGAAAAAAAAAAAAAACTAATCCCAACAAATGTCAAAAAATTAGAATCACATGGCATTTGTTTTCTGATCACAGTGGACTAAGTTAAAAATTGTTGACAAAAAGATAAGTAGAAAAACTCTGTACACCTGAAATGTTCAAAAACACTCTGAATCCTGAATCAAAGAGAAACTATAATGAAAATCAGAAATATTTAGAAGCAAATGTAAGTATTTTCATAACAGAATTTGTGGGACAATTTAAGTATTCTAAGATAAAAATGCATAGCTTTATTTTTTATTTTGAGTTTAAATGCACTTTATTTTTAGGTAACCTACTTGACATTTTTTTTTTAAACTGAAAATGTAGCTTTATGTTCATATTAGTAATGGAGAAAGGCACAGAATTAATGGGGATAGAATGGCATTACACCCAAATATAATAGAAGGAAGGGAGTCATAAGGATAAGAAAAAAAATTAGTGAAATAGAACATAAACATAACAGTGTCTATAAAGACAGAAGTTGGTAATTGAAAAGAGTAATAAAATAAACCAGTTTCTGGTAGGATTAATTTTTTAAAAAGAGGCAAAGCACAGAGTTAAGAATGATGTGACTGATTTGTAGACTCTGCCAACACAGTGAGAGGCTTTTGATCAACTCTGCTTACAAATCTGAATACCTACATAAAATGGATAAAAGAAAATTTGGCAAAGCTGAAGAATAACAGTAAATCTATAACTAGAGATACGCCTATCATCATGAAAGAAATTGAATCAGTAGTTAACCCCTCCCCACAATCCACTCAGAGGGGGTTACAGGCAAAGCCTAACACTTGCAAAACAGTTCCACTTTTACCCACAGTCCTTCAGAGAACAGAAAATAGGGAATATTCCTACTTATTTCTGTACCACTGTCACCTTAGCACCAAACCAGACAAAGACAGTATAGTGTGAGAAAAACCATTCAGGCCGGTGTTGCTTATGAATATTGATGTAGAAATTCCTAGGAAAGAATTACAAACCAGGAAAATATTTAAAAGATGAAGTACATCATGAAAACCTTCATTTATTTGAACCAAGCCATTTGAGAACTTAATATGTGCCCTATTAACAGATTAAAAGAGAATAATCGTGTACCTCTTAATGCAGGCAGACACAGTTCAATATTCATCAACCATTCATTGTCAATTTGGAATAATGGGGACCTCCCATAAACCAATAAAGGGCTCCTAAAAGGAGAAAGAAAGGTAATAACATGGTACTTAATGCTGAAGTGTTAAAACACTGATTCTGTAAGGTCAAGAACAAGATGAATACCAGTGATCAGCCTGTCTTTGTTTTTCTCTTTTCTTTAAATTAGGTATATTAATTGTACAAAGGGGTTTCATTTCAGTGTTTCCATACATGCATATAATGTACTTTGATCAAATTCACCCCATCTGTTGCTCTTTCTTATCCTCTTTAAAACAGTTCTAATGGATTTCATTATTCTATTTACATACGAGTGTGAAATACTTCACTCATATTCACCTTCTTTATCCCTTCTTTCCATCCTCTCCCTTCCTGTTGGCTCCCACCCCCAAATAGTCCCCAAGATTAAAGCATAGGTCTACATTTTGCATATGAGAGAGAACATGAAATATTTCTTTCTTGGCCTGGCTTATTTCACTTAACATGATGAGCTCTAGTTCCATCCATTTTCCTATAAGCAACATAATTTCATTTTTTAAAAAATTGATTGTATTGGAGTTTGAACTCAGGGCCTCAAGCTTGCTAGGCAGGCACCAGACCCACAATTTCATTCTTTATGATTGAATGATACTCCACTGTGTTTATATATCACATGTTCTTTATCCATTCAGCAGTTGCTGGATACTTAGGCTGATTTAGTAGTTTGGCTATTGTAAATAGTGGTGTTGCTATAAACATGGGTACACAGGTATCTCTGTTGTATGCTGATGTATTCCTTTGGATATATGCCCACCCAGGTGTGGTATAGCACGATCATATTATAGTTTTAATTATTATTTTTTTTTGTTTTGTTTTGAGGAACCTATATACTGATTTCCACTGCAACTGCATTGTCACCAACAGTGTAGAGGGTTCTACCCTTCCCACTCAAGCACATCCTTGCCGACTTTTGTTTCTTGTTTGGAGGGGGCAGCACTGGGGTTTGAACTCAGGGCTTCACACAGCTAAGCAGGCACTCTCCTACTTGAGAGTCCTTTTTGCTTTGGTTATCTTTACTTTTTTTTGATGGGGGGGTTTGTGAGGCAGTATTAGGGATTGAATTTAGAGCTTTGCACTTACTAGGCAAGTGCTTTACTACTTGAGCTACTTCACTAGTCTTGCCTTGGCTATTTTATTTTTCAGAGAGCTTCTCACTTTATACCTGGGTGGCCTGGGCTTTGATCCTCCTATTTATGCTTTCCATGTACTGAGAATTTCAGCTACTTGGAAAACAAAGGTAGGAGGGTTGCACTTCTAGACTGGCCCTGGCAAAAACACTAGATCCTATCTGAAAGCAATAGGATTGGGGGTATGGCTGAAGTGATAGAGCTAAGTGAGTCCCTGAGCCCAAGCCTCAATACCACTATCCCCCCCCCCCCAAATTCACTGAAAGACATTAAAGAAGACTTAAGAAAACAGAGCTATCCTGTGATTTTGGTTTGGAAAATTCATTATTATAATGATAATGTTTCTCCCCAAATTGACATGGGATTCAATGCAATTCTGGTCAGAATCTCAAACAGGTTTTTGTTGTTTTAATCTTGCTTTTGTTTTTAATCTGATAAGATGATTTCATGGTGAATATGGAAGAACAAAAAAGGCAAGAATAGCCAAGACAGGTTGGGATTTGCTGTACCAGTTCTCAAGATTCATCACCATAACACGTGTGAGGATAACTAGGAGCGTGCAGGGATGGAGAGCCAGTGCAAAAGAACAGGAAACCCAGTAATAAACACCTGAAGACCTGGCTGAGCCCAGGAGGCACTGTCCACCATTCAGTGGGATTTCTGGAACAAGTGGGCGCTCTAATGCATGCTGCTGGGACAAGTCAGTAAGACAAAGATAAACCCTAAAGCAAGGTGGGTGGAAGACCCAGCAGGCACCTTATAGGAATGGAGCTGTGAGTGACCTGTAAGTATATGAAAGGATACACTTTATTAAGGAAGAAGGAAATGCTCCAAAATAACTTCAAATCTACCTGACTGGCCCAAATGAGAACGTAAGATGCTGTGAAGCCCCACGGAGGGGCTCACAACGGAGGTTGTGAGGCAACTCCCAAGGCAGCAGGGCTTCATAAAATGATAAATGAGCAGGAAAAGCAAGAGATTGCCTGGTACACAGCTCATGAAGGTTGGGATTGAGAGGCACTTTGTGGTCCTGGAAAGGCAGCAATGATGCTTAGACATTTGTTGTGCTTCAATGCAAGAAAGGAGGTGTATGATTTGTTCCATATTTTCACATTTATGCAAAGTACAGCATATTGCACCTGAAAGGGAATGATGTCTAGTGCTAGACGCACACAGTTGTGACCTGCTAAATCTTGTTGCTCAAAGTTTGAAAGTGTTTTACTCCTGTAGCTGATGAAGTGTCCAGCAGTTGGCTCTGTTATCCTCTGTATTCGGTGTTCGTCTGGCCCATTCCCTTGGCAGAATGGTTCAAGTGATAGAGTGCCTGTCTTGCAAGCTAGGGGCCTTTAGTTCACACCCCAGTACTAACACCAAAAAAAAAAAAAAAAAGGGAGAAGAAGCAGAAACCACTCAAAACAGGTGGGAGAGGGTGCCTATGGGTATCTCTGGGGAGCTAGGGCAGAGTAGGGAGGGGTGCCTGGCTCCTCGTCTGAGGGAACACCAGAATTTGGGAGAGTAGGCTTGTTCCCCATAGCCTATTTTGCTCAGGGACCACCCCCACCTCCAAACAAGCCTCTTGTATGGCAGGGAGCATTTAGATGGTTTGTCAGCTGTGTTCTCTCTGGTTCTTACCAGAGGGGCTATCCCTGGTCATCCTGGCCTGACTCTCCTCCCTAGGGAGTGACAAGGGGCTTCGGCTCTGTCTAGCCTTGTTGCTGTGTCACACCGACCGCCCTTTGGATGGCCACCTCACCTGGCACAGGGCACAGACCCCAGTATGTCCCACAGTGTTTTCTCACCCCAGCGTATCTGAACTTAATGAAGTTAACCTCTGAGTTCTGATCCTGCCTTGCTACAGGTGCCAAGCAAGCTGCCTCTGTGGACCCATGGGGAGTGCCCACCACAGCCAACACACAGTCTGTCCCCAAGAGCTCAGACCCCTGGGCAGGTTCGCAGCAGCCTGCCCCTGGTGCTGGGAAGATAACGGACGCTTGGGGTGCAGCCTCTGCTGTCAAGCCTGGCTGTACTTCAGGTGAGCACCTTGATCTGCCTAGGCCCTGCGACTTCCCGCCCAGCAGCTTCTCCCCGTGCCTTGGCAGTGGCCTGTTGGGTTGCTGTGTTTTCTCCTTCTTTCTCTGCTTAGGCTTTGGCCCCAGTCCCAGATCCTGAACCACACTGGTGGGAGTGGGCACTCATCAACCCTCCTGTGTGCCTGTGCCTCCCTGCTCAGAAGCTTCCTGAGGGGGTATTTAGAGGTGTTGCTCTGGGCCCCAGCTACAAGCCCTGTTCTCACCCCAAGCTGGCCTCAGCACTCTCTCCTGTCACTTCCCACAGATCCTCACCCAGTGTCCAGACCCAGCTCAGTTGTGCCCCGCACTATCACTTGCCTCTTACATTTGAGTCAAGGACAGTGGCTGGCCAGGCTCCCTGCTCATTGCTCTCGCAGCCCACCAGATACCTGAGCCTATCCTGCTTTGTTGGCCCTGAGTTCTGCCCCATGAGATGGAATACCCAGAGAGAGCCCCGGTGCCTGACCACCCACTAGGGGAGTGGATAGAAACCCCCTCCATCACTAACCTCTCTGTTCCTGCAGGGTCCTTTGAGCTCTTCAGTAATTTCAATGGTACAATTAAAGATGACTTTTCTGAATTTGATAACCTCCGGACTTCAAAAAAAACAGGTAGGTAAACAGCTTTGGGACCTGTCAACGTCATTTTCTTCTTTTCATCTTAGGAGCCTAAAGCTTTTAATTTTAGGAATTCACACAGAAACGGAAAAGTCACAAAAGCCAGAGGTTGAGTTTTTCTTTGAACTTTTCTAGTGTTAAACAGGTATTTTGTGACTTGTTGCCTCTCCCCTGGAGCTGTGCCACCAGGTCAGCCAGGGCCACTAGCCTTCTCACCTTGTGTGGTCCACCCCAGGTCTTATCCACATGTCCAGTAGCCTTCTTCCTGCCCACTCCCCAGAGACACCTCCTTTCCCCAGACCACCTACCTCTGGGCATGGTGGGCCAGTTTCATTGTTCTCACCCCTTCCTGGTGACAGTTCTTGTGGCCCTGCTTCCAGGCCTCTGTCCATGCAGACCCTGGTCTGCTTCAGATAACAGCTTCCCTCCTGTGTGCCCTGAGCTAGGAGGGCTGGAGGTGCAGAGAAAAAGGGCCTAGCAGTAGAGGCAGACCCAGAATGGGCAGAGGGGGAGACCTGGGGTGTGTGCACACCCTGTGGACTTAGGGTAGCCAGGCAGCCTCTGTCCCATCTCAGGCCTCACCTCCCAGTACCCACAGCAGTATCTCTTTCTGTTCCCTCCCTCAGCTTCTGCCCTTGCCTTCCCCGCTTCCCCACCATCTTCCCTTCCCTTCGATACCTCTCCTTTCTCTTTTAGTCCCCCACACCTCACCTGTAGCCACGGACCTGGCTGACCCTGGTCTAAGGTCTGAGCAGTCTGGCACTCATGATTTCCCATCCCATTCACCCCAAGACTCAGGCTGCTGGCCAGGAGACCAGAGGCAGCTTTGAGAACGTGCTGCTTTTCAGAGTCTTTTGCTTGATAGTTTCTTTTGCTCATCATTAAATATTATTCTATCCCTCCATTTTGGTGTTTGGTTATGTGGGTACCTAGTTTCTTTAATTCACCCATGGCTGTGTGTCCCCATTCAGGGCAGCAGGAAGCAACACTGCAGTGAACATGTGGTCTTGTGTATAGCTGTGCTGGCCCTGGAAGCCACTGGCCCAGGAATGCCTTATAGGGTAGGCAGCATTCAGCATGTGGTCTTAGTCCCTTACCCCCACACTCAACAGTACTGTCTTGTGTCTTGTAGCTGAGTCCGGGACCTCCCTGCCATCCCAGAACAATGGAACCACTACCAGCCCTGACCCATTCGAGTCTCAGCCCCTGACTGTTGCCTCGAGCAAGCCCAGCAGTGCCCGGAAAACGCCTGAGTCTTTCCTGGGCCCCAACGCGGCCCTGGTGAACCTTGACTCGCTGGTGACCAGGCCTGCCCCACTAGCCCAGTCCCTCAACCCCTTCCTGGCACCAGGTAGGCACATGTCTGGGCTTTATCTATTTGTTCTGCTTGAGGCTGGTTATGTGGCCTGCCTCTGGCCCTGACTTTGTTCCACCTCTCAGGACACTTCTGTCCGTGCCCCAACTGCGAGCCCTGAGCTCCGGGGGCTGGCTGGCCTGGGGCTGGGCAGGAGTGGAGCCATCAGGAACTCCGTGCTTCTACCCCTCTTTAGGATTGTATGAGATGGGCACGAAAATTGCTGTTTTAAAGAGGGAGGGTGTGGGGAAAAACAAAAACAAAAAACACCTCTCTTTTCAGTTGAGAGCACCAAGCAGAATCTGCCCTGATTCATTGGTTCCAGCAGGAAGACCCTTGCTTGAGGGCCACTTCTGGGTCCAGTGAAGGCGGGTGGAGTGCTGGAGTGAGGAAGAACCAGGGTTTGCTACTCGGCATTCTCCTTGTGAGAGAAACTGTAACTTGGTACTTTTAACGAGCCATTATCGGGGAACCAGGTGATCCTTGCCACAGTGCCTAGCTCAGGATTCTGTTCATCCCCTCCAGGATCTGTACATTGGTACAGGACAGGCCCTTGGCTGCTTGATCCAGTTATCCAGGGCCCAGCTGTGCCCTCTTCTCTCCCCATGTGCCTCATGCCCTCAGCTACACCAGGCTTCATGATGTCCCTCAAACATTTACAAACCTTCTTCCCCTCTAGACTGTGACATCCTCCATCCCCTCTGCTTGGAACATCCTCCGTTTTCTTTTCTTCCCAAACCCAGCTCAGGTGATCACCTCCTGTAGGTAGTCTTGCCCCTCTCCCTTTGCAGATTCTCCAAGGGCAGGAGCGTGTTCTCCAACAGATGTCAGCGCTGCCCTGGCCCTAAGCTACAGGGGCTCTGAGAATCTCAATAGCCTGGCAGGGGACAATGACCACTAGACCTAGAGGGACTGAGGTTGGGGCTCTCAGACAGAAGCCCGGTTTTGGAGTTCCTGAGTCCCATCCAACTTTAAGGTCCTGATGGGTAAAGATGTGGCAGGTAGCCTGTGATTGGAACTGGGTACTCAGGCAGCCTGGAGCCCATCCCTGCCCAGGATACTTCTGCCTGCCTCTTCTGTTGGAGTCCAGAGGCCTGCCGGAGCCAGTGGTCAGCCTTGTCCCTCTGCTGTCCATGGCACTCTTGAGCCTTGGGGTAGCATTGTTGTCTGCAAACCCATCATGGACCCCAGGGACTGTTGCCAAGAAGGAGGCGGTTTGGGTAGGCCTGCCTGCTGCATCTCCAGGGCCATTCTCTGTGTTACACAGGAGGTCCTGATTGTCATTTGTGGAGTTGCAAGGAGAGCAACTCCATAGAGCTGCATTCCTGGCTCTGTCCCTTCCTGGTGGGGGAACTGCAAGCCCAGGGTCTAGCTTTGGAAGGAGAAACCCCCATTTCCATGAGGGTCAAGGTGTGGCAGCCTCATCTCTACAGTGGTGACTTGGGGCTGCCCCTTGCCAGGCATGGTGGCGTTGGGTCGGAGGGAGTGGTGGTGGTGCTGGGCTGGGGACCAGCAAGAAAAGGCTTTCTGGTGTGAGGAAAGTTTGGTGAAACTGATTGGCTTGACAGCAGAACTTCCCAAGCCTTCATTTGCCAATGTGTGGGTCCCAGAGTGGCATGTGGACTGAAGTTCCCGCTATCCCCAGACCTCTTCTCTCCTTGGCATCTGTGGTCACAGCTGGACAGACAGAATGAGATAGCAGGGCAGCCATTTGCTGCTGACACTGACCTGGGCATCAGACCCAAAGAGGAGCTGGGGGTCTCGGAGCCTAACATGCCCCTGGCCATGGCCTTATTTAGATTTGACTCTGAACAAGTCATACACTCCTTCCTGCTGCAGTCTTGCCCTCCACAGGGTGCTTCTTGCAGTTAGTAGCCATTTGCTGGCATCTCCTGTGGAAGCTGGGGGCACACCAGGGACGGGACACACACAGTTCTGACCTGGGCTGAGAATCTAAGGTGAAGAGCCGGGTCCAGAGGGTGACTGCGCTCTGCCCAGAAGGGCTGGTGCCTTCCCAGCAGCTCACCCTCTGTCCCCTACTCTCTCCCCAGGTGCCAGCACCCCGGCCCCAGTCAACCCCTTCCAGGTAAACCAACCCCAGCCACTGACGCTGAACCAGCTGCGGGGGAGCCCTGTCCTGGGGAGCAGTGCATCATTCGGGCCTGGTCCAGGGGTAGAGCCCATTGCTGTGGCCCCCATGACCTCAGTGGCCCCACACCCAGCTCTGGCAGCCAGCAGCTCCTCTTTGACACCACTGGGCCCTGCAACAATGAACATGGTGGGCAGTGTGGGCATCCCCCCATCGGCAGCGCAGACTACCGGCACAACCAACCCTTTCCTTCTCTAGTGCCACCTGGGATCTGTCCAGAGCAAACACCTGGCGCACCTGTGCCAGAGGACGCCAAGTGGGGACTCTCTCATTTGTGGGGTGGTGGCCAAGAGTATGGTGGGGGTGGGGTTAGGGCTTTTCAGTTCCAGCTTCCTGGTGAAAGGGTTGTTGATATAGCCAAGACCCTCATAGACCGAGCGATACATGCTCTCCTCCTCCCAAGTGCTCAATTCCATACCTGCTCCTCTGAGGCCTTGGACAAGGAGGACAAGTTGTCAGTGTTGCCCTTGCCCCAGACCAAGGGTTCCTGAGACGCTGCCTAGCCCAGGACTTGGGACAGTCACCGCCTTGACTTTGCCCCAACCCCTAGCCCTAGGGAGCCCCCAGGCAGTCCAGGTATGGATGGGGTAAAGCGTGGGTCCATCTCACACTGACCTTTGGGGAAGTGGCTGCGCATGTTTTATTTCCTTTGACTCCTGTGAGTTCAAAGTAAACACTACCACGTGGACAACTCTTAAATTAAATCCACTAGAGCGAGCTTTAAAACTAATCTGAGCATAACCCTGCCACGTGGCTCTATGCTTGTACACGTTTGCACATATTTTGTTTAGTACAGTTTCATATTTGAGTTTGCAGAATTATCTAATAGTCTTTTTTTGGCTAATATTTTTATAATGTGGTTCTTATTTAACTGTCTAGTTTTGATAGAATTTACCAGGTCTTGCTGAATTGAGATCTTGGCACATGTCATTTTAGTGGTCTAAATTCTCTTATTTATGGTTTTAAATGTTAAAATTTTAAAAAAGAGATGCTTGGATAACAAAAATATGCCTTATGGAAAAACTAAAGCAAATTCTTTATAGGAAAAAAATATGGGAATTTGATTACACTAAAAAGACGATGTTTATTTAAAAAAAAAAACAACAAAACTCCAACAGCAACAAAAACTCATAGCCTACAAGTTGCCTTTTCTTTCTCTAGCTCCCTTTTCTGGTGAATTACCAAACCAATTGACTCTTAGCCTTTTTGGCTAGATCCCGAGAGAAGCTTTTTTTCTTACCAATATACCAACATCTTGAAAGTTAAAGGAAAAAAAAAAATCTAACATATGAATGTGACTCACCAGTTTTTATCAACTAATTCCTTCTTTAATGGGCATGCAGGGATTAACGTGGACTTGTGTTTACAGTGGACCGGAAGTGGAGAAACTCCCTTAACTTGTGGCTGTGTTCCCCGTCTCTGTCCATGCTCAGGTTAACTAGGGGATCATGTGGAAATGGTGGTGGTGGGGTTTCTGTTTCCATGGGTTCCTAGGGGATAGTCCCCAGGCCCAAATGGGTGAGGGACCAGGACTGGCCCTAATCTGCCCACCTGGCGGCTCCAGACCCAGGTTGCAGACTGAGAAGTAATCATCTCTTCTTTTGGAGACAGAAAAAGCTCATTCTTGCATGGGATGGGTTTCTAACAAACATGCACTAATATCATCTCCCTCTTCTAACTTCCTGCTGTCCTCACGCCATCCCCACGGTTTAAAAATTATATACCAGGAAAGACTTCTCCCCAGGGAGGGGACATTCCCCTGAATGCTGTGTCCCAGCAGCTTGCCTGGTAGGCATTTCTGGTTCGCCTTGCAGTATAGACTTCTCACCTGCCAGTCCTCCGTGGTTCCAGATCTGACCCTCAGCATGTATAGGATGGGCTTGCAGTAAGTAGTCTCTGGGCTGCAGGAAGCCAGGTAAGCTGGGTGAGGACTAGCTACTCAGGCCCCTCTTGTGCCTCTGAGTGAGAGCTCCATGCTGCTTCTAGGCTCCAGGAGCCATGGACCAAGTCCCTATCAGCCACTCCTCCTAAGATCTTAGGCCTGGGGCTGGACAGTGGCTCCAGTGCCATTCAGAAAAGCTGGTGGCTGGACTCCTCCTGCCTGGGGAGGGATGGAGGCGCCTGCCCAGGATGGTGCTTCCCTCAAAACGGTGCAGGGCCTGGGCCAGCCTACAGAGCAGCATGTCTGCCTGGGGCCAGAGATTCTCCTGTAACAGCCAAGATCCCTTCCTAATAGGACTGAGGCCCTCCTTCCGGCCCAGGCCGTCCCAAGCCCACATTGTCCCTGTTGCCCACTGCACTGATCATGAAGCCACCGGCCACTGCCACGCGTGTTGCACACATGCCACCATGCCCCCTCCTGATGAGTACCATGGTGGAGGAAGTCACCCAGCCACTTCTCAGTCCTAGGGGCCGGTGGCTGGTTTTGAACTTGTGTTGACTGTTGATACTTATTTACTGTATAAATATAATTTATCATTTGTATCATGATGCGGTTTCTGGCTTTGTCCTTTCCCCACTCTCTATCCATCCCATCCTACGGAGAGGGCTGGTGGGCTAGGGAGTCCTAGTGCCTCAGCTTCAGGGGAAGGAGGGGACTGCCACAGCAGGCTGGAGGGTGTGGCAGGGGAGCATTGGGTTCCTGGCCATGCCTTTATCATGGTGGAGGCCTGCTTTGAAGGAGGTGGCAGCTAGTGTGCCCACTCCAATATCAATTCCTGGTGTGCCTCGAGGCCCCCTGTGTTGTGCTTCCCTCATCCCTGCCTCAGAAGAGCTGCTCCATGAGAAGCTGCTGTCTGTCAGCTGGGCAGACTTCCTTTGTGTCCTCTGGTCACCAAATCCTCCACTCTTCCCACACATGGACAGAATGTCCCATCCGTCTCTGCATCCAGCTTAAAATCCAGAGTCTCAGTGAAGACAGCCTTCTTCAGCAAGGCAGACCCAGCCAGAGGCCTCTGGGGGGGACCAGGAAGGTAGTGGCTGTCTGGGATGTGGGAGTGGGACTTGGAGGGAGCAAACAAGAGGTTTGGAGAGAGAGTGTGGGAAGGAGGGCCTTCTCCGAGGAGGCTGGAGGCTGGAGGCTGGGCTAAGGGTGGAAGGCACTGCAGTGGGGCAGAGCTGGCTGAGGTTTTCATGCCGAATTTGCACAGAAAGGAAGAAATTACAAAGACGTTGAAGAGACAACTAGAGTGCGCTATGATGGCTGAGTTCTAATATGGGGATTGAAGGACAGCAGGGCTGTCAGGAGGCAGAAGGGGGTTGGCAAGCAACTTTGAGGACCTGAATGGAACAGAGGACACTTGGATCCAGACTTTGAAGGTGATGCAGTTGCTGGAAACAAGCAGCTCTGACGATGGGATGGGGTGGCTGGCAGGGGATAGAGGTCAAGATCACTGCAAGTAAGGAGGCTGAGAAAAATGCCAACTTGGAAGATCATCCACATGGATCAACATCATCAAGAACAGCTGGAGAGGGCAGGGGCTTAGGTGGTGGCGTGTACCTAGCAAGCACTTTTGAGTTCAAACCCCCCAGTGCTGCCAAAAAATAGCTGGAGAAAAAGACTGAACAGAATAGGCATGTCTTTGGTGACACCAACAGTTGTGGTAAGGTCTGATAGCTTGGGCTTCCAGAAGCTGGGATGGGAAGGAGGGAAGTGGTGTGGAAACACTGACGGGCAAGGACACACCCCACTGAGGCCCTGTGGTACTGGGAATGTGAGAGGGGACAGATGCCACTCCAGAGGGCTGCAGGGGACAGGGTGGGTTCTGGAAGTAAGAGGAAGCTTTCCATTCAGAGGTGATAACAATCCTATCAATTTAGCTAGAAATAACTAGGAATACCGGAAAGCATAGTGAGCTGGGGGCAGGACATGGGAGAAGCCCTGGGAGAGAGGGCAAGTTCCAATGACAGCCCAGAGCAGTGTGCAGCCAGCTGGTGGCTGGTGGAGGTAGGGTCTGTGGCCTTGCAGCCCGCTGAGGGCTGGGCATGTCTGGGCCCAGGCACTACATGTGCTTGGAGAGCTCTGCTCCTATCCCTACAGGGCTCGCCCAGGCTGGGAGGAGGCTCAGGCCATGCCAGGGTGTGTGCACAGGTGGCTCAGGACCCCCACGGATGCCAGGGTATTGAGCTGTGAGGCTTGCAAAAAGCTGCATTGCAGCCAGCAGTCTCCCACCTCTGGAGGGTCTCTAGCTCCCACTCTCAGGCTGCAAGGGAAGGCAGACAGAGGGCAGGCCAGGGGCCACTGTGCCTGGACACTTTGCCATCTAGCTCCTGCTAACAGGATTTTTGCCAAGGGAAGCTGGCAGTCATGGAGCAGAGTTTGTGCACTGAGCAAGTGGTTCTACTTAACTATATACCTCAGAGGTGGACAGTGTGCCCATTCCGGATGAGTGTAGGAGGCTGAAAAGGCCTCCCAGGTGTGATGGTTTGCTATCCTGGAGTGTAGCCTTTTATGACTTCTACCACCACCCCAGGACATACTCCCATGGAGAGCGGCGTGAAAGGAGAGGATAGCCCTAGACCTGGGGTATCTAAAAATGTGACTTTATTATATAAAACAATCCCATTGTCCCTAACCACCCCACCCCCACCCCAGGCTGCACTTAAGGCCAGTGGGTCAGTGGTAGATGGGAAGGGGGAAGGCAGTAAGGAGTCCGTAGTTACGGTTCCGTTCAGACTCAGGGTAACAGAAAAGGCCTTCATCGAGGGATGCCCTGGGGCGGGCTGGGCCCTAAGACACCCTGTGTGTCTGCAGGCCCAGTGTCGTAGCCCAGCTTCCTCATGTCCTTGGTCACCACATTGAAGAGGAGAGTGACAAATCCCTGGGAGCAGACACGGGTCACTAGGGACAGAAGGACAGCATCAGCTGGGCTGGGCCCAGGCAGAGGCAGACCTAGGCTACTTTAGGCATCTCTCGGCCTCACTATTCTCTTCTGTAAAATGAGGATGGTGCAGGCCTGCATTCCTCACTGAGAAGTCAAGGGGCTGCAGTGGGACAGATAACAACAAACCCTCCACTTCAGCCAGGCCCTTATCTGGGAGGTGGTCTAGGAAAATTCTTCGACTGGCTCCCATCTTACTAGGTCCCAGGGACCACTTTGTCCTTCCCCAGCTACAACCTGCCTCTGGATGGAGAGGGGGGGGTGGTAGCATCAAACTTTACCTTCCCGGCCTTCACCCTGAGCCACCACCTTGGGGTCTGTGTACTCAGGCCGCCGTCCCATGAACCAGCTGGGAACACAGGAGAACATGGGTGAGCAGGACCCTGTTGCTTTCAGACATATGTGGGCTCTCCTGGCTTTAAATGTTAGCATCCCTCCCCCAAACTGTCTCCTAGGAACCAAGTCCTGGGCAGAGCCTCCCTAGCACATCTGGGTCTCACTGCCTACAGAGGCCTCAGGTGCCCTGCAGCATCCCCCTCCCCCCCAACTGGCCAGGTAAGTGTCTAGCTTGTACAGCCCAGGCACTCTTGGATCTGAGCCCCTGAGGATGATCTGGGGCTGGGTGGGCTGCATCCAGGTAGAAATCCCAGAAAGGTGACAGCTGACTTGTGGGAGGGGAAGTGAGGGGACAGTGTGAACCCCCTACCCTCCTCTGTGATAAGGGCCCCACCACAAAGAAGGGCCAGATCTAGGCTGCCCAGCTTTGCTTCTGAGTAGTGTGGGGTGCTGGACAAGTCCCATCACTGAATCTCAATTTTGCCAATTAAAAGGATAATAATGACACCCACCTCACTGTGAGGTGAAGGCACTCAGCTGCTATATAAAACCCTACCCTTCCTAGGTAGGATTTGGCCCTGGGGTGCTTTGGGGACATCCGTGGCTACCTGACTCAGCAGTTATTCATCCCCCAGGCACTGGGCCCAGCAGTCAGTTTATCCTCACAGGAGCCTTGCTCTGCAAATGCCCAGTGACAGGCTGCAGTCTTACAGTGTGGTATCAGGGCTGGCGAGGGCTTTGTGCACATGGTTGGGGCATGCAGGCCCTGTCCCCAGCACGCTCATTTGAGTAGTGTGTACACTATTCCTAATGGGTACATGTGGTGAGGTAGGAACAGTGCCCAGGAAGACTCTTGCCTTGCTCGGCAGCTTCACCTGTGTTCCTGGGTCCCCTGTGTGTGGGTGGGTGTGTGATGGGGGCGCTCAGCCCTCTCCCAGGGCAGTTCCAGGCATGTCCTCTGGTGTCCTTGACAACATGACCGTTGACCACGCCTGCCACTGTCTCAGATGCACAGTACCTCTTCTACGGCTCTCCAGAGGGTCCCAGGGCAGGAGGTTATGGGGGGTACTACAGTGAGGGACCAGCAACCACTACTCATGGACTCCCAGTGTGAAGAAGAGGGAAGGCAGGATCTCTAGCAGCAGCTGTGTATTTCAGAAGAGACTGGATGAACCAGCTACCACTTCTCTTTACCTAGTTCCCCATCAGAGAGCAAGACTCTAAGGGTGCCCACCTTGTGGGTGGTTATGAGATCTGAGGCACAAACAGCAGTCCCTACCATGCAGGCCAATCCCACCCTCACATTTCCAGTCATCTCCTGGGTCTGCTCATCTGATGGTGAAGAGACATACTGTTCAGGAAAGAATGTTCCAGGCATAGCCTAAGACACAGCAGGACACAGTGGGCTGAGGAACACCAAGTGCAGTCAGATGGGAAGCAAGAAGGGGAGTGACCCCCACACCTGCAGGGCTCTGTGTGGTCTTCTGGCCTTAGTGAATCCTAGCTAGGTTGGAGGGGCTGCAGGAAGCTGAACTGGCCTCTAGAGGGATCGGGTCCTAGTTCCTGGAAACTGAATGTGACCTTAGGTCAGTTAAAAAGGCTGGTGGCTCATGCCTATACCCATCACAAAAAAGGAGTGGCTCAAGGTGAAGTCCCTGAGTTCAAGCTCCAGGATTGAAAAAAAAAAAAAAAGGTCTTTGTAGGCATGTTGTTAAGGACCTTGCAATGTAGATTATTCTGGATTACCCAAGTGATGAGCCCTTCCTGTTGAAGCATGCCAAGGGAAATGAGACACACCAAGGAGGCTGTGAAGGCAGACAGCCATGAGAAGCTGGAAGGGGCAAGGAACGGTCTCCCTGGAGCCTCCTGACGGGGTGTGGCCCTGCCAGCACCTGATTTCAGTCCAGTACTAGGAGTTTTGGACGTCTGGGCTTCAAATTGAGAAAATAAATTTCTGTTGTTTTATACCATCAAGTTTGTGGTAACTAGTTCCAGTGGGCACAAAAAACCAATATGGAGGTGAGAGTGCTGTGGCAGGCGGGCAGGCTGAGGAGGGATGGATGGGGAGGCAATGGGAGAGCAGGGAAGGGAGCAGGTGGCTCTGCCTGACAAGTGGCCTCCTTGGATTCTGCGTCCAGGAAGATAAAACCCTGCCTTCACTGTCAGACCCTCAGGGTGGGTCCCTCAGGATCATGGAGCAGGGCAAACACCAAGCAGGATGCTGGATGTCTATGGGGAGTCAAAGCCCTTCCCCTTCCCAAGCCTGCTGATATGCTCTGGCCACTGCTTCCCTGACAGCCCCATTAATTAATTAATGTTAATTCTTACATTAATTAACAGGTATCTTCTTTATGATAGGGGAATAGCAAACATGGGGTTCACCCTTCAAGCACCCAGCAAAGAAAAGCCCAGGACCGATATGGTAAAGTGTTAAGCATTTCCATGGCGTGGTACTTATAGGTACTGTCACCTCCAGGCTTCTGCCCCCTGGGCCCTTCCCATAGGACCTGTGTTCTGGCCCTGTCCCCACCCTCACTCACCACCACACTGACTTCATAAGCCTGGGGTGTTCTTCCCCAGACGTTCCCTGAGGGCTGCTTGGCTCCACTCTAGTCCTCCCAGAGGCACCCATGGTGAAGGTACTTAGTAGCTGGCTGGTCACAGCTCCCCAGGACCACTGTCACTGAAGGAGTCTGGTTGCACTGCTGGATTGTAACTAACAACACACTATGTTGTGAATATTTTCCTATCTGACAGGAGCTCTTCCTCTGCTCCATCTAACACAGGGCACAGAGGAAAACCGCATGGCCTGGTGCTGCCAGATGGTGGCCCATGGGAGCCCAGTGAAAGCCCAATGACTGAGCAGTCCCCCCTTCCCCTCCTATTTTCATCTGTCCACAGTAGGTGGGGCAGCCCGAAGACCTGGGAGGTTTCTCAGCACATACACAAACCACTAGATCAGAAGGAGGTGCCTGGGGCTGTAGGAGGAAACTCACCTAGTGAACTTCTGCAGTTTGGATGTAGACTCTGGCACAAACATGGGAATGGTCCTTTTGTGCCTGAAACATGTTTTCACACACAGATGTGGGAGTAACACAAAAGTGATGCCAGGGGTGCCAACAGGGTGCAGACAAAGTGGTGCTGGTCTCAGGCCTCAGAGGTCAGTCTGCAAGTCTTTCTTTTCAGGATCCACTCCCTGCCCTCCCCACCTGGTGTTTGGCCAGCAGCACGAGCCTGGCACTAACCCACATGGGTCTCCTCCCCATATGGGCCACACCCACCCAATGCTCCACCTAGTGAGCTGCCCAAGCTCCTGAGAACCTGGAGCATGGCTGGCCTGGGCCTAACATGGAAGAAAAGGGGTGACTGTCCCAGGAAGCCCTACTGAGTGAAGGTACTTTAGCCCCAAGGCCAGAATTGCCCAGTGAGGGACAGGCTGCAGGCCAGGGAGTAGGTCAGGAAAAAAACCTACCGGCCAGGTGAGAAGGGCACGTGCACCGCTCCATAGCCTCGGACCACATCATTCCCGAACACGTCTGGTCCGTACACGCTGAGCACGATCTGTGGCCCTTGGGAAAGACAAAGAAGGGTCAGCATGTGGGAAGCCCAGGGAAAGTGCAGGAGGTAGCAGGCCTGAGTCATGGGATGGTGCTCAAGGCTCTGGAGACAGTGGTAGGCTCAAGGGGGGACATGTTTTCACACACAGATGTGGGAGTAACAGAAAAGTGTCCAGAAGCAGTTCTAGACACCCTGTGCCAGGCTTGGGCCCCGGCTGCAATCAGGGTCAACAAAGGGCCCACTTACTGCTTGTTTCCTCTCTGAAGCAGGGGGTCACACTCAGGTGTGCACTGCATGGGCTCATGGGACCAGAATGGACGGGCTTGTTTTGGGGGTGTCTTGGAGAAGTTAGAGAAAGCAAGGCTTTCCAGACCTCCCTTTAAAATATTAACAATTATACCTGTTTCCTGTTAACATCCAGAGAGGCCATGAGGTGCCTCCACCCTGTTAGTTTCTCTGTCCTCTATGCACAGGGGGAGCTCATCGTCCCAGGTGACAGGTGAGGCTCAGGGAGAGCCCACCAGGCAGACTCCCATCTGTGGCCACTACCAACTGACCTTAAGTAAGTTACCTACCCTCTCTTGTTTAAAACCCTTGGAATAGTGTCTATGCAGAGAAAGTGCTCAAGGAAGGATGGAGAGGTTTGTACCTCCCACTGCTCCTCCTCCAAAGGAACTATGGTTCTGAACTTTACGAAACTACCCCTTCACTTTCCTTTAAGGCTTCCTTGCCAAAGAATGTATCCCAAACATGGTACTTTATTTTTACTCATTTTTTGGAATTTATAGAAAAGGAACCATACAGTATGTTTATTTTTATACACTTTTTTTTCTAATGGTTCTGGGATTTGAACTCAGGGCTTTGTGCTTGCTAGGCAGGTGCTCTACCGTGTAAGCCATGCCTCCAGCCCTCTTTTGCTTTATTTTTCAGGTGGGGTCTCATGTTTTTGCCCAGGCCAACCTGGACTACAATCCTCCTACCTATGTGGCTTTCTGTATAGCTAGGGTTTCAGGTGCATGCCACCACACCCAATTTAAAATTGTTGGTTGAGATGACAGACAGTCTCACTAATTTTTTGTCTGGGCTGGCCTGGAACTGTGATCCTTTCAATCTCTGTCTCCCAAGTAGTTAGAATTACAGGAATAAGCCACCAGCTGTACCCAGCCTTTTTAATTCAATGTTATGTTTGTGGGATTGATTCCGATGGTTTTATGTACAGAGAATTTGTTCATTTTCAATGCTATGTAATACTTGGCCATCAGAATTCCCACAATAGCTGCTCATGGTAGTGCTGATGGGCACACAGGCTGCTCCTCCTTTGGGAGCTATTACAGTGAGGCCCAGGTCACTGTGGTACAGGCTGTTGGCACACGTGTGCACACACTGCTGTTAGGTATAGCCCCAAGAAGGGAATCACACAGGTAGGTCAATGCACAGTTCTGAAAGGTCACAGCGCGCTGTTTTCCAAGGTGATCCCATCAATGTGTGCTCCCCAAGCAGTGCTCTCTGAACTCCTGTAAGCTACACCCTTGCAGACCTTGGCATACCAATCTTTTAAACTTGAGCTGTTCTAGGAAGTTAAGAGTGGTAGCTCACTGTGGATTTTATTTGTCTGTCTGTCTGTCTGTCTCTCTCTGTCTCTCTCTCTCTCTGCATTTCTGGTGCTGGGGATGGAACCTGGGGCCAGGCCAGTGTCAGAGGTATTAGTCAGTCTTTCCAAACACCTTCAGGGGACTCAGCAAACACTCCCAGGAGCAATGTGACAGGACTGCTTATCTGGATTTTTGGTTTTCTGCTGGAACTTGGCTTGGTAAATCTCCACTACTTTGCTAGCTCTCTGACACCTTCAAGAGTTGGTTTTTGGTTTTGCCTTTCAGTATTTTATTCCTCTCTCTCAGTTGTCCTCAGCAGGAGGAGGCTGGCCCACTGACTTGGGAAACCTACAGAAGATTTCTTGCTCATGGATGGAAGTCTGCACCCAGATGCACCAGCAGGCAGCCCTGACTCCAGATCCTCCGAACCCTGGGAAGCTGGGTCCAGGCCATATGCAGTAGAGAGACCCAGACTATGAAATCAAATGGACGTGAATTCAAATACAGACTCAGCCTCTAGAGGTTAAGCTGATGGCAAGGGCTGTATGGGAAAAGAAAGGGAGAGGAACCTATGCAGTAGAAAGGAGTAGGCAGTGTGGACAGGCCATATGGGAAAAGTCTTCCCAGTCCTAGGGAGCCTGCCCCACTTCATACTCAGCAGACGCTAAGATACAGTGAGCAACTAAGATGGTTAATTACTACCAGATAAGGCTGGTAGTAAACACTGTAAGCAAGGAAGTTCTTGGGAAGGAGGTAGACGGAGGATGTGGGAAGGGTTATCCGGGCAGAGGGAACAGCATGAACAAAGGCTCAGAGAGGGCATTTGGGGACCAGCACAGGAGGAACAAGTAGCTAGGCCTGGCAGGAAAAGTTGAGAGACACAGAGTCAGAGCTCAGGGCCTGGCTGCTATAGCTCTGTATACCAGGCTTGAGAATCTGCCCTGCCTTCCCAGGCACAGCACCTGGCAAAGGCTTCAGACTGGAGCCTGACCTGAGCTACTGCCAGAAGGCCAAGTGCACAGCCTGCAGAAATGAACTGGGGTGCAGGAGGCGAAGGAAATGGGCAGGTGGCAAGCACTCCAAAGGCTGTGCAAGAACCCAGATGCCAGGCAGTGGCCATCTGAACGTGGGCAGTGGTGACAGGAGGCGGCAAAGGCTGTCTTCCCAGAGTGCCACATAAGAGCTCAGCCCCGCACCCCCGCAGACTCACAGCCATAGGGGTTGGTGCTTTTAAAGGTGATGTCCATGGGGAAGTTCCACACCAGTGCTCGCCGTGCATCCTGGCTCTTGGATGCGATTTGTGAGATCCCTTCCTCCAGACCCTGTGGGGACAGTGACAGAGACAGCTGGTCTGAGCTCCAGGGGCCATGTCCCTTCCCCTTACCTAGTATAGGCAGTTGGGAGGGCTGTTTCCACAACTATCTTCTACCAAGACTGGAACTTCCAACAAAGGGAATTAAGAGATAGTGGAGCACCTCTTAGGTCTGGAAACCTTTTTGTTTGTTTGTTTATGAGACAGGGTCTTGCTATGTAGCCCAGGCTGTCCTCAAACTCACAAGGCTCAGCCTCCTTAGTGCTGAGATTATAGGTATGCAAAACCATGCCTGACTTAGATCAGGTAGTTTAATTATCTTATCAAGGTGTGACAGCCTCTGGTGGCGGCCAGCCCCTCCACCAGGTACCTGAAGGAAGTGGCAGCAGTACTTGCAGGCTCCTGTGTCACTAGTCTCTCCCAGACATTCCCATCGGCATTCACATGTTATTTTCTCTGTCACCACTAATCCTCTCCTGACTCCATACCTGCCAACCCCATTTCCTGCTCACCACATATGGCAGACTCCTTGGAAAAGGTGTCTCTCTCACCACCTCTGATGCCTCTCTGCTGTTCTTTCCTGAACGCACTCCTGCCTGACTATGGGCCCCACCACTCTACCACAGGATTTTGCAAATAACACCCATGACCCTGTTCCCAACAGTCCCTTCTCTCTTCTCACTGTACCTGACTCATCAGCAGTATTTGATAGAGCCAATCACTTCTGAAAGTTGATCTCTTTTTTTTTTTTTGGTAGGACTAGGATTTGAACCCAAGGCTTTGCATTTGCAAAGTAGGAGCTCTACTGCTTAAACCAGTCTGTTTTTTTTTTTTTTTTTTGCTCTGGTTATTTTAGAGATGGGATCTCAAGAATTATTTGCCTAGGATGGCCTCGAACCACAATCCTCCCGATTTTAGCCTCCCAAGTAGCTACGATTACAAGCCTGAGCCACTGGAGGCCAGCTTTTTTTCCTTTTCTTTTTTTTTGACACAGTGTCTATGTAGCCCAGTCTGATCTTGAACTTGAGATCCTCCTGCCTTAGCCTCCCAGTTGGTGGGATTACAAGCATGTACCACAACACCTGGCTAATGTGCCTTTTTTTTTTTTAAAAGTCTTTTTTAAACCTAATGTCTTATTTTTTGTATTTTTATTTATTTATTTTTTAAAATTACTCTTGTACTGGGGGTACATTATGATATTTACTACAAAAGTACTTACAATGTATCACAGTTGAATTCCCCCCCTCCATCATTCTCCTTTATCCCCCCCTTCCCCCATTCCTGGAATAGTTTCAACAGGTCTCATTTTTCCATTTTCATACATGAATACATAGTATTTCTACCACATTCACCCTCCTACACCCTTTCCTTATATCCTCCCCCTCCCTGATCTGCTTCTTGATGTGCATTTTCCCTTGGTTTCTAGGGCGGTGGTCTCTGGAACTTTCTGTCTCGGGGGTGACTCCTGCTCAGCTTCTGTGGTCAGCCCCTCTGGGATGCTAAGTAGTGTCCTAAGTCCCCATCTTTGGCCATTTCTCCACCTGTACTTGGTGATCTCACTGGTCACCTAGCTTTCAATGTGGTCTGCAGGTGGATGAACTTCAATTTTATGTCCTCTCTGAGTCCCAGATTCAGCATCTCCACGTGGATTGTCTTAACACCTGGCTGAGCTTGACTTCTCCCAAATTTGCTCATGGCAGTCTTCTCACAGAGGCAAGGGCTATGTGCCTTCCAGGGGCTCAGGCGACCCCTGGGCACTCTTCTTTACTCTACACTGGTCCAGCAGGAAACCAGTACTTGAAATTCAAGTCACCTCTCACCACTCCACTGCTGCTGTGCTCTCTTCTGTGTCACTGTAGTCAGTGGTCTCCCTGCTCCTGCCCTTGCTCCCAGTCTAGTCTTAGCATAGAAGCCAGAGGGTACTTTTTAAAACACAAGTCATACCCTTTTTTCCTCTGTTAAAAACCCTCTGATGGAGCTGGGTGTGGTGATATACACCTGTAACTCAGAGGCTGAAACAGAAAGGGTTCAAGGCCATCCTGGGTTACACAGTGAGATCCTGTCTCAAAAAAAGAAAGAATAAAGAGAGAGAGAGAGATGACCCAAAATACCCCAAGCCCTCTGAAGGGGTCCCATCATCATCCCTGGGTAAAGATCCTGGTCCTCACTCTGACCTACATCTGGCACTGTACTCCCTGCTTCATCTCCAACTATTTCTGCCTTGCTCACTCTGTTCACTGGCCACACTAGTTCTTCACTGTTCCTCAAACACACCAGGCACACTCCTGCCTCAGGGTCTTTGCACTCTGCTCCTTCTCCCCGGGGAGTTCTTTCCATGATTTCCTCATGGCTCGTTCCTTTGCTTCTTTCAGATCTTTACTCAAAAGTCACCAAGGTACAGCCTTCCCTGGCCATTGTATCTAGATTCCAACCTCCTTCTTCCTGACTTCATTTCCTTCTTTAGCACTTAGCACTGGCTGACATACCAAAATTGTACTGCTTTATCCTATTGGTCTCTCCCATAACAACTGTACTCCAGAAAGCTAGGGACTTTTGTTTGGCTTTGGTCAACACCTGGAAGACTTGATAGTAGAGTAGTTATTCAATGAGTGGCTGGTGGAAAGTATTAACATGACAGCTTCCAGATGAGGAACTGAGGCTCAGAGAAGTTACATAAGTGGGTGTCCTCTTCTTAAACTGCTGTGAGAACTAAGCAAGTACTTTGCAAACAGTACAACATGGTGGTTGGCAGAGGTTTTCACCACAGCCCCCTGCCTCTGCGAGGACAAACTGTTCTCTAAGCCTGTGATAAGAGCCCTGTTTTCTCTTTGTTCACTTCCTGTGCTTTCTGCTGGCTGATGAGGGGCCACGTTGTGGGGGGGACTGACCCAGAGTGTTTGCAGCTCAGCCACGTCCAGGCTGCTCTGCAGGGCCTGCCTGCTGCACTGCCATGAGTCCCTCTTGGCTGTCACATGCAAGCACACAGGGTGAGGCATGTGAGTGAGCCTAGTGGTGTCTGTGTTCTCTACTCCAGCTTTGCCAGGAACTAACTTGTATAGGAGTCCTCTCTGACCTCCACATCTATCTCTCAATTGGTTCAGGAAGGGAAGGATGTGATGAACACTTTCAGAAACCCCAGCAGTCACAAAGGCCAGGAGTAGGGGGACCAAGAGTCCAGCTTACCGCCGTGGGGGCCCAGTCCTGGCCGTACACAAAGCAGTACTTGCAGTACAAGTCGTCATATTCTGGAAACTGTGGGAGAAACACATGGGATCTGTCTGCTGGAACTCAAGTTGAGGCCCAGGCACTAGCTAGGTAGTGTAACTCGTAGGACTTCTGAACATGAGCCACCTGAGTGGGGTCTAAGATACAGCCGGTGGGGGGCGAGGGGGAAGGGGTAGACATGGAGCTGAACAGGGCTGGGGCCTGAGATGTGGGAGTCTGAGGAGTGTCCCAGGTTGCTATTGTTCCTGGGCAAACACTGATATGCCCTTCCCTTTCTATCATCTGGCAGACTCCTGCATTGACTCCCAGACTGACTTAAGGGTCACCTCTTGGCTCCTTCAGCCCCTGTGATTCCCTCCATCAAAGCACCAAATGCCTATGTCTGTCAACCCTGTTTGACTGTGAAGAGGGTACAGGTTTCATGCCTATGTCCCCAGTGCCTGGCACAGGGTGAACACTGACCAGATGGAAGGGAATGGTGAAAGGTCTGAGAACCCAGGAAGCCATCAGGACAGAGCATATGCTTGGCTGGAGCTGAGGGCTTGGCGCTCCCTGTCACAGGGAGGTGTTAAGAGCACCCACCCCAGCTGGAACCTCTAATAAGAACAGAATGGGGGAGATGATCTTGGGTATCAGGCTAAGGTGGAGGTGAGCAGTATCCCTGATGAATCAGGAAGGCAAGAGATACTCTATGAAGCACTGGACCTGGCAGAGCTTAGTAAGATTTCCCAGTAAGAATAATAAATTATCATCAACAAACAGCTTGAAGGACAGAGTAGCAACTCTTTGACTGTCAGACAGTCCTGGGTTCAAATCCCAGCTTGACCACTTCCTTAGGGCAAGATTGAAGCTGTAAAGTGGAACGGCTGAGCCTCTGTATTTCTGCCCGTGATTCAACCAAGTGTGACACGATGGAACCACAAGCCAGTGACCTCCGTGTCAGCTCAACCTCTTCAAGTCTGTTTCACACCTACACATCGAGACTAAGGAGCCCAGCAACCTGGCACCAAGCCTCACAAATGCTGGCTCTCCTCCCGCCTAATTCGAAGGAATGGTACGGCTCTGCAGGGGCTTCGCTGCAGCCCGCGGGGTTGAGGGAAGGGATCCCGGGGAAAACTGGAGGGTGACCCTGCACAGTAAACGGTCACTTACCTGGGCGCTCTCCACCTGCCCATTGACCATGAGCAGGAAGACGCTGGGACTCGCGGCGGCCATGGCAGGGTTATAGGCTCCGGATTGCTAAGAGGTACCGGGGTTACCTTGGAAACAGACGGCGAGGAGCGTGGGACATGTTTCCTGGCAGCTGCAACTTCGCGAAATACAAGTACGCCTGTGTGTGAAGGTGCGCAGGCGCAGTCGGAGAGTGCCATCGGAAAGGGCGGGACTTGTGGGGGCGGGGCTCCGCGGCCCGACGTCGCCCGGGGGCTGGGAGGGCGGTCCTTCCGGTGTGCAGACCCAGCCCCACCGTCGGATCACAAAACACCCGCAAGGGAGCGTGTGTTATTGTGGTTTGGCCCAGCCCCACACCAATGGCGATGGCGGAAAAGATCTGGGTCGTGGGGAGAGGCGCCCCAGACGCAGGCCTCCGGAAGCCACGTGTTAGAAATACTCATTGCCACTAGGTGTCACTGTGGCCCCACTTGGAGGGCGGCGGATGCGGAGGTGGCTGCGTGCCGCCCGCTAGGGTGACCGCAGCGCCCTAGGCTAAAGTTGGAAGACCGGGTGGTCAGACCGGGGCTCTCTGTCTCAGGTGAAGGGGATGCGTCCTTGTAGTTTTTGAGACCCTCGCCCCCCACAAAAAAATTTTGTGACAAATTTGGAAGGGACCTCAAGAATCCTTGCATCCAAGCCACCGCTTCTTAATGTGAAGCTGGGGAAACTGAGGCCCACGGAGGGGCAACACTCGGCACCCCAGTTACCCAGTGCTCGGGGGAGTTACTGGCCAGAGCTCACGGACCTGTCAGGGCTCTGTTCAAATGACAGTTACTCCCGGGCCATTGCAGCCACCTCAGTCGACACAGCTGTTAACACGCGGATCCGGCTGCTATCAGCCGGTGCATTTGCACACTTACTGTTGTCCTAAGTCGGCCTAACGCTGGCCTCTCCGGCTAGACTGCCAGCTCCATGAACCGGGGGACCCCAGGCATCCTTGTTGCCTGGCACGCAGTAAGCACTTGGTAACTACTTGTTTAATGAACAAATAATTGAATACATCTCCATTTTACAGAAGAGGAAACTGAGATCGAGGTGGGGAAGGTGACATGGCTGCAGTCGCAGCAATTTACCATCAACGTTAGGATTCACATCCAGGACCTCACAAATGAAAGACCCTCACTCCTCTGCTTTTTCCTCCAAGTCCAACAGTACCTCTTGGCCAGGTGTCAAAGGAAACTTGATATGGGGCAGGGCAGGGAGTTTCGAAACTTGGTGGCTGAGAACCATGGCTTGGATGTTGATTAAGAATCATATCCTGGACTGGCAGTGTGGCTCAAGCAATAAGAGCACCTGCCTAGCAAGAGTAAGGCCCTGAGTTCAAATCCCAGTGCCACAAATACAACAAACCCACATCTCATACTGCTGTCGTAGTGGCTTGTGATACACTTCAGTCTTCCTGACCTACAGCCCCTGGAGCCTGTGGAAATAGCCTCATTTTGACTGTCCGAGGTGAACCCCCCACCCCCATCCAACATATGAGAGGAGTTGATACATAGCCCAGTCTCCAAGTTAGTGACACATAACCCAGTCAGGACTGACCACCTTCATGTCTACGGACACCAATAAAAGCTTGAAGTCTTGGACCCTCTCAAGCAGCACTCCCTCCTGAACCTGCTCCCCTCCTGTTGGAAAGGACATTTTGCTTTGCATTAATGAGCCTGGTCCTGCTTAAGTCTCCGTGTCAGTCCTTAAATTCTTTTTCTGATGAGACCAGAATTTTCTGGTCCCAAAACACAGATATTCAAATCCAGTAACATACTTTGGTGAGCCAAGACAGTAGACTCAAGGAGATCCCTACTCAGGAGCAAGTGACTTTTCTTCTCTGACTCTGGTAAGCCTATCTGATTCCTTATCCATCTGGGGGAGTCACCCTTTCAGTTTTACTCTCATTCTGGACTGTTATCTAACAAAACTTGTGCAGGAGTTATTTCCTCTCTCCTGTGTCTACAGAGGCCAAATAATCACTCTCAATTTGCCTTTTGTATCCTAAACTGTAACCACAGGGGTAATTGTAAAGATTTTGGGCTCTCTGTATATTTTCTCTCCCTTCTGCTGACTTCTTGCTTGTACTAAGAGAGTTTTGCTGTTCAAGGTCATTTGGAAGTTTTATCTTAGTTGGAATGACTTTCTGTAATTTAGACTCATGTAAGACCAAAGGAAAAAAATGTGTAATGCACCTTTTAGAAACCCAAGAAGAAGCAAAGTTTGCATAAGACCTGCAGCAGTGTGTGGACATGTGAGTTTTATTCATTTCATTCTGTCATAAATATAGTTTTTATTAAAATTGAATGTAAGCCAGGCGCCGATGGCTCAAGCCTATAAATCTAGTTACTCAGGAGACAGAGATCAGGAGAATTGCAGTTCAAAGTCAGCTCTGGCAAATGGTTCACAAGACCTTATCTCAAAAATACCCAACAGAGAAAAGGGCTGGTGGAGTGGTTCAAGTGGTAGAGAACCTGCCTAGCAAGCCTGAGGCCCCAAGTTCAAACCCAAGTACTGCAAAAATTAAAGGTAAAAAGGAAACAGTAAATAGGAGGTGAGGAGATGTAAAGAAGGAGAACATTTTTGTATAAAAAACGGTTTTGTATGTAAATAACGTTTTGTCCTAAAAGCAAGGATTGCTTCAAAATGGAAATAGGCAAAACCAGAAGGCTAAAAGCATGTCACACAAGGATTATGATAGGGTTTATGATAAGGTATAATTAATTTTAAAAGCCAATACTGTGTTGATAAATTTATAAAGGCTCTCTAAAAACTTTCTCTTAAACTCCAATCAAACTGGACACAAAAAATACTTCGTCAATATCCTGTCTGAGACAACCCGCTCTTCTCTATAAAAATGTGTCCTTGCTTCTTCTAATAAACTTTTCTATTTTGGGGGGGCAGGGGTGGTGGTATTGGCTTTTGAACTCAGGGCCTCAGGCCTGGCATTCCACCATTGTAGCCTGTTAGTCCTGAGGCTGGCACTTTGTAGAGTAGGGTTGATAGGTAGCAGCTGGACACGAGCGGTACAGACAGACAAAGGGAACGCTAAGGTTCAGTGTGTACATGCTCAGAGCCCTGCTCTCTCTCTACGGCCTGCTTTCTTCCAAGCTGCAAGCTAAACTTTTCTAGACATAGGCTTCTGGCTCAGCATCCTTGTGAAACCCCAATACTACTGAGAGGGAGGAGGCCTGGTGTGGCCTGGTAAGAAGGCCTGATACAGCCAGATCCTCCTCCAGGTGAACCTTGCTCTAGAATGCAGATGCATCATTTATGGCCACCTGCATGTGGTCTCAAGAAAAGGGAAAAGGCTCTGGTCTAATCAGTTAAGGTGGGCTGCTTCGATGGGGAGTTGCCTTTTGTCCACTGCCACGTCACTATAATCTCCTTGTACTCTAAATTTTTCTTCACCCCCCCCACCCCATGGGGTTTTCTTAGGTGGTCCTGGGTCATTGTATGCTCAGTGATTCTTGAGATGTGTGTCAATCACTCCCTGCAGGCTGTTCTTAGAGAGGGACGTGATGCTCCAAGCCCCCCAAACGTCAATAAGAGACTGTGCTGGGGTGTATGTGATAGTTGGCCTCTTGTTCTGAGGTGACTTACTTTCACCTCTAAAAGTGCCTTTTTCTGTAAACTTTGATCTGCTTAGTAGACTTTGCTATACTTTGACTACATTTCACATCCTGCTTGAAAGCTTCTCAGGCCTGTAATCCTAGCTGATTACACGAGGCAGAGATTAGGAGGATCTCCATTTGAAGCCATTCCAGGCAAATAGTTGGAGAGACCCTATCTCGAAAAAACCTATCACAGAAAAGGGCTAGTGGAGTGGCTCAAGGTTTAGGCCCTGAGTTAAAACTCCAGCAACCCCCCCCCCAAAAAAAAAGAAAATAAAAAGAAATCTTCTCTTGTGTGAATGGAAGAACTGAGGACCCCAAAAGAACCAACTGGTAACAATTAGAGACCCTATCTAGGATCCAGGAAAGGAAGGGATGCAAAGATGTGTAGACTTCAGGGTGGCCCGGCCCCCAGCATGGGTGCCAGGTCATCACATCCTGCAGCAGCCAGCTGCCAGCTTGTGAGCAGACGAAGGAGTTCCCAACAGCCACCTGTGTGGGAGAGAAAAGGCAATGGTCACAATCCAGCTGGGACCCACTGAAGCCCCTCCCCACAGGTGAGTCAGGATACCTGAGGGGAAAGGTGCTGTGTGCAGCCAGGGTCACACGCCCCACAGGAGAGGTTGTGGGGGGTGGGATGGACTGGAGGCCTGAGTGCTGTGCCACTCCCCAAAGACTTGCATGGATTCCCCTCCTCCCCCTCTTGCACTGCCTCCTTTTAGTTACAATGTTTTCTCCCACAAATTCTACCATTGTCACCCAAATCCTTCCTCCCTGTGGCCTTTGAGGCTTTGTAGTGCACAAAAGTCAGTTTTCAGCACAGCACTTGTGTTATTAAATAACCAGGTAAATCCAGTAGTTTAGAACTTGGCTAGGTCCCACCCCCATTCGAACAGGACGCAATGGGGGAGTCTTCCCAAGGGGCAGGAAGCTCTGGGGTGTCCCTGAGAGGTGCAGATAAGCCCAATCCCTGGGCGTGGAGAATGAGGAACCCCGGGGTAGGGTGGAGGGGGTGGCCAGGCCTAACTCTCCCAAGTCCAGTGGCATCAGAAGAGACTTCAGAGGAGGGGCCTCAGGAGCTGGCTCAGGGCCTGCTGGAATTCCTAGCACAGTTCAGGAGTTGGGGTGTGGGGGTGTCTGGTGCATGGGGAGCCCTCGGCAGGCTGGCCTTCAGGTGGGGCAGTCTGATTGGAGGTGAAGGGCATCTTTGCACGTGCTGGTGTGCTGTGCTTTTAGCAGGACACTGCAGGTGACAGGGTATGACACAGGGGTCTGCACAAGGTGGGGTAGACCTTCAGCCTGGGCTGACATGCCGTGGGTTTGCACCAATCCAGCTGCCTAGGTGTCAACATACTGCCAGACTTCCCTGCCACCTCTGCGAAGTCCTCCTGCCCCAGATGCCTTTCAGGCTTCGTCCTGTCACTGACAGTCCTCATTCCCACCTTGCTGGACTCTCACAGTTCCCCCAGGAAGGCCTGAAGCCCTTTGGAATCTGGGATGCACAGAGGCCAGGGAGAGTGGTGAGCAAGGCGGAAGTCAGCTCAGGCTGAGTCTTCATGTTCCCAGATTCATGGTGCTGACAAGCAGCTGGCCAGGGCCAGGCTGTGCTCTGGGCTCAGGGGCTCTAGGGATTACTGCCCCTGGGGGCTCCCCAGCTCTACCCTGGCTGTCCACTTCCCCAAACCCAGCATTTCCTGCCACTCCCTACAGTCCAGGTCTCTGCTCCCATTCTTACCACAGGAGAAAAGACAGGAGCCAGGTGGCCAGGGGGACAGGCTGCACAGCACTGCTAAGGGATGGAAGCTTTGCCAAGCGTGCCAGAACCAGGCCACCAAACCCTCTTGAGGATAGAAGAAGCTCCTTTGATGCTGGACTCAATCTCGCAAGTGTTCAGTCATAGTCACCTGGACCCAGAGTCATGCTGATGTGGAACTGAGGCCAACTGTGGTGAGAGGGAGGTAAAGTGAAATGGAGAAGCCGAGGCCTCTCTCTTAGAGCAGCCCCCTGTCTGTCACCCTGCCTGGCCTGGTACCCAGCAACCAAGGCAGTGGGCACCTGGGAGCACCCCCACCCAGGAGACCTGAGCCCCTCATGCGCGGTCCTGATGGTCCGGAAGATGCTGGTCTTCCAGGGCCCTTCCGCTACAGGCCTCGGCCAGTCGGGGCCAGCACCTTGGAGGAATGAGGCCTCAGGACTCAGTTCTGGACCCTGGGATTCTGCAAACCTATCATCCATCTCTTCCCGCCCAGCCCCTGCTGACCTCTGCAGGGGACCCCAGTCCCACCCCTCACCCTTCCAGCTTGAAATCTGCCTGCCTGCAATGGAACCCTGTGTGACTCAGGAAGTTCCCTAACCTCTCAGAGTCTGGTTCCTCATCACCCTCAGAGGGTTGTTGCCAGGATGCAGTGTGACAATACACGTCTAGTACCCAGAATACTGAGGGCCAACACTTTTCACTATGCTTATTACTAAACCTGGCTGTTAGGATGCTTGTGTGTTTTCATGCCTCCAGGTTTGCACACTCTGTTCCTGCTACCTAGCATTTCATCTCCTGCCTTATCTACCTAGACAACTCCTAATCAGCCCTCAAAACCTACCCGTGTGAGGTCTTCCTTGAACTCCTACCAGGTCTCCACTATCTGCTCTTCCCTTCCTACTCAGAGGCATATGATAGATGGCTGTCCAACTCTGCTTGCTTTTTTCTTGCCTGTTACTCAGGGCGCAGGGCCTTCTTTAGGGAGCCCTCCATCTGTTCCATCTTGTTAATCAGGATCCACCCAGGGTCCTCACAGGTCATGCCATATCTGCTTGGAGCTCCTCTATGCAGGCTGGACACCTCCACTGCCTGTATGGTCTCTGTCCTGATCCCAGGTTCCTGCTACCCAAAGCCAAGACTGGATCACTGATGTTCAGAGAGCCTGGATCCTCCCCCTTGAGGATGAACCTTGCCCCTGCAACTGCTCCTCCCTTCCTGTCCCTGCAGTGGCCACATCTGTATAGCTCCCTGGGTCTCAGTCTCCAGCTGGGTCCAGTCTCATCCTTGCCTGCCCAGGACAGTTAGCTTCTCCTGTGCCTCCTCCTCACTGCTGCATAAAGCCTAGGTCAGCAGGCAAACGGGACAGAGCCTGGGGAGGAGGGAGCTGCCATGCAGAGCCTGATCTCAGAGCCACATTGGTGGCCCTGGGTGCACAGTGGGGGCAGGAGTCCATGCTCACAGCCTTCAGTATTTGTGGGCTCTGTAGAGCCTCCTCCTGTCCAGGTGAAAGGAGGACAGAGGGCTCCTCCTGGACCTGCCTTCCATCTCGGGTGAGATGCAGAGGGCAGCCAGCTGAGATGGGGCAACATTGCTCCCTTTCCACACACCCCCGGGGGCTCTGAGCACCCACTGCTGTGGGCTTCCTACAGGGACTCCACAAGGCCAGTGCTCTTCGCCTCTTTGACAGAATGGGGCAGTCAAGGCGCAAAGAGAGGGAGTGACTTCCCAAGACTACAGCAAGCTGGAAGCAGAGTCAGGATTTGAACCAGGGTCCTGTGACTCCTCTTGCAGTCCTGTGGGTCTTTTTTCGTGGCTCTGCATGTGGCCCTTCCATGGAGGGGCCATACCTGGGATGCTTGCTGGTTTCCTGCGGCTGGGATGCAGGCCAGGTGAGGCTGAGCGTCATAAATGAGGCTGCCCACACCCTCTGTGGCCTGGGTACCTCTAGAGTCTCCTCCTGCGGCATCCTCACCTCGCTCTGCCCTGCAGTGCCTGCACCCACCTTCTTCATGGCGTGTGGATTTATTCCTCACTCTGGGAAATTCACAGCCCGAAATTAACCACTGTCAATGGACAATTCGGCAGCATCTGCACATCACGTTGTCATTGCACGTGCTGTTTTGTCATGCCTGGAATGCTTTTCCCACCTTTTCTGCCAAGAACGTACCAAACTGCAAGAGCCAAATAAATGTGTCCTCCTCCAGGATGCCTTTTTTCTGATCCGCAAGTTTGTCCAGGGGCCTTTGCTGGGCTCTCCTGGTCCCTGGGTCACAGCCCTGCCACACTAGTGATCTGACTCAGTCTCTGCTACCAGATGCAGTCCTCCCTAAGCATCCAGTGATGGGCAGTTGTTAAAGTTACTAAGTGCTTGTTCAATGACTGAGTGGAGGTCTTTGGGGACACTCTGCAGAACTCTGGAGCCTTGTGGTCCAGTGCTTGGTCCTCAGGTTCCAGCCAGAGGGAGGGCCTAGAGGTGGGAGAGAATTCCCAGGGCCCACCGCCTCAGGTAGCACAACAGAGTAACCTGGTCTAGTCTGGGGCAGAGCGTAAGGTAGCATGCAGGGCCCTCAGTTTCCATCCTCGGCCTGTCCCCAGTGTGCAGTGTGAGCCTGGGCTGACCTGTCATTGCTGTGCTCTGGGCCTCAGAATCTTAAATGAGATGAAGGTATTGCCTGGGTTATGTCTCTCCTGTTAAATCATCTGAAGGACTGAGAGAATTCACGATCAGTCAGCCAAGCTGAGTTGTGTCGTACTTCTAACTTCAAGGGAGTCTGGTACTTGAGCATTTGTCATTCCAGAATCCATAGAACAGGATGGCGAGGGAGAAGGCAGCTGGAATGAAATGTTGAGTTAGCTGATTCTTCTCCATGAGGAACCCCATGGCTGACTTTAAGTACCTCTGACAAGGTTAGGAGGCTTGGTTCTAATAGCTACATTTTCCCCATGAGAAGGAGTAGAGCTGGGGATTCCTTGTGCTACATAGTGGGGACTGGAGAAACAGCAAAATGCTATTCAGCCCCACAGTGCCCATGACAGCCCCCTCACAGGGGACACCACCATGATGTTTAGCAATAAACAGGGCCTTGCAAGGGTGTACAAGCAAGGTTAGTGTGGAGTTGGGTTGCGATTCGTGTGCTCTTATTGAGGGAGTGGCCTTGGGAGGTTGGGGGTTGGGAAGAGGAGTGTTAAAGGCTTTAGCTGGGACTTTCACAGGCATATGGAATTGCTCCACCCAAGATGAAAAAATGACCATTGAGGGCATGTGAGCCAAGTATACTGAGCCTAGAGTTATTGCTCACTCAACAAGTATGTACTGGGTGCCTACTGTATGCCAGGCACTGTGCTAGGTGCTTGGGATAGAGTTGAAAACAAGACAGACACAGGCCCTGACTCATGGAGTTGATTTTCTGTTAGGGAAGCAAACAAGTAAACAGATGTTCAAAACAATTTGAAATAGTGGTAAGTGCTATGAAGAAAAAGTCAAAGTGGGTAGAGAGTGATGGGCAGCATGCAGGGTTATTGTAGGTAGTGGACAAGGAAGGTTACTCTGAGGACGATACATCTGAGCAATGTTTTGCAAGAAGTGAAAGGGTGAGCTTTCTAGGATTTGGCAGTAAGCATTTCCAAACAAAGACCACAGTAAGTACAAAGGCCCTGAGGTGGACAGAGAGGCAGAATGGAGCCTGGTTGCACTGGCTTGCATTGACTCAAAAGACACAATCTTGTACTTCTTCTCAACTCTGCATTCAGTGATATCATTTTGGCAGCTTGAAGTCAGTCATGGAAGGAATATTTCTTTACACCGTGGAAATTGGCCAATGCTAACATCAGATCTTTATTTTTTAATTAAGATTTTTTTTTCAGAGAGTTACTTTATCAGCACACTGCTGGTGGTAGATAATGAGGTCATAGAGATGAGGTCAGATTGTCCAGGGCCTCAGAGCAGCTGGAGCTTCTGAGTGGAGGAGGGGTTCGCACCATCTCCCTGCTTACCTTGTGGGGAGAGGCTGCTGGAGAAATGAGGAAAGGTGTACAGATGTGGTCTTCCAGGTAGGCTCACCAGATGGAAGAGTAAAAATACAAGAGACATGCAATACTAGTTATGTATATAACTCAAGAATTATTCATTATCTGAAATTCAAATTTAACTTGATTTCCTATATTTTATCTGGCAACCAGACATCCAGGTACCTGGTGAGAGAAGGTGAACGTTCACCACTGCTTCTGGAAGGCGCCGCTTGACTTTGCCTGCTCAGTCCTTGGGATGGAGACACCACCATCCCAGAGAAAGAGGGAAACCAGGAAGAGGCAGAAGGCCAGGAGCAGGGTGTATGGCCACGTGGCCGCCATCTCTGTGACCCTACAGTCTTGAGTTCTTCCCGAGAACAGACAGCAGATCCTATTCTCGATCCCTACACCCCGGGCAAGCAGGGCTTCTGAGCGAACACAGGACTGCAGCCCTGCTATGGTGGGTATGGCTTGTGCCCCAAAGGTTCCATGGCAAGATTGGGAGGTGGTGTGGAAAAAGAGGTGGGTCATAGCGGGGGTAATTAGGTCATGGAAGGGGTTAATGGTTTTTGTTGTTTGCTGTGCTGGGGATGAACCCAGGCCAGGTAGGGCTCTACCACTGAGGGACACCTCAAGTCCTAAATGGTACTTAAGTTAGTCCTGAGGTTTTTACTTTATAAAGAAGAGAGGTTTATTTAGCTCACAGTTTTGGAGGTCTTAGTTCTGAGAATGGTTGTAGAAGAGCGAGTCCGGCTCCTGAGTGTCTCCGGCTCATCTCACCTGTGACCCCTTCCTAACACACTCCTGCTATGATGCTATCACCATGGCATGAGGTAGCCAGGGGCACCCCGCAGAGCAAACTGATAGGGCTGCTCAGTCGTGGACGCCCAGCTCCAAGGCTATGAGTACATGGCCTGTCATAGGAGGGTCAGCACAGCTATCTCAGTCCTTGCATCCGGGGAGAGAAGATCCAGGCAAGATGAGAAATTGTGTAAGAGTGACACTAAAGTCTATTAAGAGAAACAAAGTTGAGAAAGACACTTTCAGAGGTGAAAGCGGGTCCTCTCAGAGAGGCCAACCATCACATACACTCTGACATGGCTCTTATTGACGTTTGGGGGGCTTGGAGCATCACGTCCCTCTCTAAGAACAGCCTGCAGGGAGTGATTGACACACATCTCAAGAATCACTGAGCATACAATGACCCAGGACCACCTAAGAAAACCCCATGGCGGGGGGGTGAAGAAAAATTTAGAGTACAAGGAGATTATAGTGACGTGGCAGTGGACAAAAGGCAACTCCCCATCGAAGCAGCCCACCTTAACTGATTAGACCAGAGCCTTTTCCCTTTTCTTGAGACCACATGCAGGTGGCCATAAATGATGCATCTGCATTCTAGAGCAAGGTTCACCTGGAGGAGGATCTGGCTGTATCAGGCCTTCTTACCAGGCCACACCAGGCCTCCTCCCTCTCAGTGGTATTGGGGTTTCACAAGGATGCTGAGCCAGAAGCCTATGTCTAGAAAAGTTTAGCTTGCAGCTTGGAAGAAAGCAGGCCGTAGAGAGAGAGCAGGGCTCTGAGCATGTACACACTGAACCTTAGCGTTCCCTTTGTCTGTCTGCACCGCTCGTGTCCAGCTGCTACCTATCAACCCTACTCTACAAAGTGCCAGCCTCAGGACTAACAGGCCCCAAGGTTGGAACACCAGGCACTGCAATGGCATGTACCAATCTCTGTCACCCTGGTCCCGTCGCTGTGGGTCTGTGCAGAATAGAGGAAGCAGGGTGGTGTCCCAAACTGCACCTTCAGCCATCTGACCATGAGGTTACTCTGCCCACCCAGGCTTCTGAAGCCAGGGACAGCCACTTCCTGGATGCTGCTGTGGTCCCTTTCTTTTGGTAAGGTTTCATGCAAATGCTGTCTGCTGGGACCCTCTGCATCTTGTAGGCAGGACAGCCCAATAACTCAGCCCATGCCACCCATCAGGCCACACTGGCTTGGTATGGGGCCTCCACCCCCTCATCTTCCCATCAAGCTTGCCAAGGGGTCCACTCTGGGCTCCCCAAGTCTGGGTTTTATAAGCCCTGCCCCTCTCAGCAGGCCCCTGCCTCTCTGGGAGACACACTGCTCACCTGTCCCCTGTGAGAAAGTAACTTAAGCTGAAGTCATCCCCTCCTATTTTCCAAAACACATGAGTTGGGCAGGTGCCATGGTTGCTGTGCCGGGACAAAGGGAGACCAAAGAGAATCACTATAGGGAGAGAGATTTGCCTGGGTCTCTGTGCCCTGGATATGCACTTGTCTTTGGATGACTGTGCAGGTCCCATGGGTGTCCAGTATAGTTCTAGAAGTTGATGTATATGTGTTCAGTCCCTGCACGTGTAGGTGTGGTTTTGGGTGTGCTTCTGCAAAGGTTGGTGCAAATCCCTGTGGGATGCAAATTTGAATGTGTTGTCTGTGTCCATGTGAGTGAGTGTGCTTTTGTGCCCCTGTGTTTTGTGCACCTGCGTGTATCCTGTGCACCGCAGAACGTCCCTGTTGGGGGTATGAGCATGTCTGTGCTGCTGTGCGGGCAGATGGGCACGTGAATACATGTGTCACAGTGTGACTGTGTGTGAGCACAGAGGGCTTGACGGCAGGGTAGGGATCAAGGAGTGGGTTGAATGCTGCCAGCCAGCTCCTGCCACATAACCACTCCTGGTCCTTCTGCTTGTCACCTGGGACACACTGGGCTCTAGGCTGAGGGAGGCCTTGGCTCCTGACACAACCACCTTGCTTCCCCAAGCACCCTGAATTGGGAATCCAGGCCCACTGGACCCCAGGGTCCCAGCTAGCAGAGGCCTAATCCTGGTCTTGAGTACCTGCATGCCCTGCACCCAGCCTCTTGATCTATACATATGGCTTTGACCCCGTGTCTGTGATTTACCTACTCAATGTCTGTTCTTGACTTCTTTTCTAATTAACCCTGACCGATATTCTTATCTAAGCACTTGATCTTGAGCCTCCCTTGCAGCTAGAAGTGGCATGTGACCCAGTTCTGTCTGAGATCTGCTGGGGGTTACCAGGAAGGCATTTGTGCTTGTGACGATAGGGGACAGAGGTAGTTCCTGTGTCCTTTTTCCCTCTTTATGCTGCCTGAAGCATGAATGTGATGGCTGGAATGCAGCAGCTGTGAGTTAAGAGAGGCGCACTGTTAGGAGGATTATGGGAAGTGAGAGGGTGCTTTGGTCCCTGATAAGCATTGCCTGGCAGCTAACCTGAGGCCAGCAAAGCCCTGCTAGCCTTCAGACTTCTTATGATGAAAGCAAAGTAAATCTTCAAGTGTTTAAGCCAAGGTTGGTGGCTCCTCACCCTCCTCTGCTCAGAGTCCAGCCAGTCCTTAGCCCTCACATTTGTATGGTTAATGGCAGGGTCCTTGTTCAAATAGGATCTGGACTCACTTATAGTGTAGAAAAGTCTCCACTTTCAGCCTTGGGGAGATGCCTTTCCATGTTCAGGGGAACAGATCAACCCCTCCACCTCTCACACACAGTATGGAGAAAGTGAGAGGCAGGCTGGAAGGGCTGAGGCCTACCAAGGGGCCCAGCTGCTGGGATTACAATTCAGCCCTTTCTTCTATGGTGGGTTCACAGCAGGTTGGGAAGAAGTTCTTGGTCCCCAGCTGTCCTTGCCAACCTGTCTTGCTGGTGCCTTAAGCAGTTCCATTAATGACAGGTGGTATCTTCTGTAGATTCCATAGTAAAGTGACCTCCCTTTTTGGGAAGGGGTTATTCCATCTGTGCTGTCAGGTAGGTGGCAGCAGGAACAGGAAGGCCTGAGACAGGACTGGGGTTCCTGCAGGCTGATGATGGCTTTCCTTTGAGTGGGACCTGGGGACAGCTCCCTGCTAGCCAGCAGCCCCTGCAGATGTGGGTGTGGGACGTGGTTTGGGTACATAAGTTTCCCTCCACTGTTCTGGCCACTTGCTGGCTAACTGAACCAGATCACCATGTGTGTGCAAAGCCTAGGAGCCAGGCAGGGAGCATAGGCCAGGCTTCCTGGCGTGGGTCATTCACTCTCTCTCCCCACCTGAGCCACATTTTCAGCAGTAACTGGGGACAGTGCTGCATCCTGGTTCCCCCTTAAAGAAAGATTCAAGCCTGGGTGTTAGTGATGCCAAAGCATGTCTTAAAACGCAAAAGTGTGGGACTGGACAGAGAGCAGTAACAGCTGGTAGAGTGGCTTCTCCTGACGTACAGTCCACCCTGTGCTCCCCAAAGCTGTTAAGCGACTTTCTCCAGTAGCAGAAGGGGCAAGGGCTCGCCTATCATTTCTGCTATTATTTCCCAGTGTCCATCCCACCCCCCTTAAAGCCAAGATTTCTTTGAAAAGACCCTCATTCACCAAGTCTGAGGAGTTTTGGGCTGCAGTCTTCCTTTCCCCCACTTCCAGAGGTGGACAGGTGACTCAGGCCTAGCTAACAGCATACGCCAACTAAGCCTGTCCAATGGGAGGCTCTCCAGAAACTCTGCTGGGACTACTGACAAAAGGGAAGCCCCACTGCTACAATGGGGGACCCAAGGCTGTTTGAAGATATCACCATTGGCAGCTCCCTGAGGAAGGAAAGGCGGGGAAGGTTCTGGAGCTCAGGAAGTCTATGGGGCTTAGATCAGAGATGGAAGGCACCCCCTAAGAGAAGGTGATCAGATGATCCTTGACCTCCACTGCCTAGCTCATTGCCACTCCCCACCCTGCTCCTCTTCCTGAGTCCAAACCTTGGTGACATCCCTATTGCTCATCCAGGAACTCAACCCCATCCATGCCTCCTACCTCTACTTCCCCACATACCTCTTCCACGGAGTCAGGCTCTGCAGTCCCCTGTCCCTGCTTAGTCCAGAGCTGTCACCTGGACTGTTACAGAATTTCCTCCTTGCCTCCAGCCTCTCCCCCTCATGTATATCGTCTGTGCTGTTGTTTTCTTTTGGTGGTACTGGGGTTTGAACTCAGGGCCTCAGACTTGCCAGGAAGACCCGCCACCACTTGAGTCATGCTCCCAGGCCCATCATCCTCTGTGCTGTTTGCCTGGGGTGGCTTTCAGGACGGCAGCTCAGAGGGCATCCTCCTACTCAGAACTCTCCAGAGGCTTTCAGCAACCCAAGCCAGGAATCTTCAACTCAAATGCCCAGGGGCCAGGCTGGAGGTGTGAGATGAGAGGTGAATTTTGTCTATCACGCATTGACAGTCTTCATTCCCACAAAGAAATACGTTTGATGTCATTTTTCATTTTTTGAAAACACATATCCTCTCATCCTGTTGCACTTTCCTGTTTTTAATAAGATGCAGAACACAGCTTCAAGCACCGTAAGTGCCGTTGGACACTTGGCCTGTGCTGGGGAGGCAGGTAGGGAGTGGTGGGGCCTGTGACAAACTGGAGAGACCATGCCCTTTCAATGGCAGGGTTCCAGCCCAGTACTTCCATGGGGAAATGCAGGTCTGATGTTGACAGATTTGACTTTCCAAAGAACCCAGAAGTCAGATTTTTCTGGATTGGGATACTCCCATTTTTAACACAGACAAGTCATTTCAAGCTTTGAAAAAGCACCGTGTGGGTCATTCTCTCACACTGCTGTTGGGTGTCTACCTTGGCATAATCCTAAAGGACAGAAACTGGCATCAGCTAGTAAAGTACAAGTGCGATGTCCTTTAACTTGGCACTTCCACTTCCAGATGCTTTTCCTGCAGATTCACTTGCAGTGTGCAAAAGGATGTGATCAAGGAAATGTATTAAAGCCAGGCATTGGTGGCTCATGCCTGTAATCCTAGGTACTCAGGAGGCAGAGATCAGGAGGATTGTGGTTCAGAGCCATCTTGTGTAAAAACTTCAAGAGACCCTATCTCAAAAATACCCAACACAAAAAATGACTGGTGGGTACTGCGCCTGCCTAGCAAGCATGAGGCCCCGAGTTCAAATCCTAGTACTGCCAAACAAACAAAAAAACTCAAAGAAAATGTATCACAGCATTGTTCTCAATAGCAAAGAATTTGACCTAATCTAAATGTCTGCCTCTAGGAACTTGATTAAAGAGGTTACATTTGTAAAGGAATACTGTGTAGCTATTAAAAAAAAAAAAGAATGAGCTGGTTTGTCAGATGTGACACTCATAGCATAAGTGACAAATGGCAAAACAGAGAAACTGAACTTCATCAAATTTAAAAGCTTGAGTGCAACAGAAGGCACTACTGAGGTGTACAGACAGCCCACAGACTAGCAATACATATTTGTAAATCATGTATCCAGTAAGGGGCTTATATCCAGATATGTCAACAACTCTTACAACTTACCAATAAAAAAGGCAAATAACCCAGTGGACAAAGGATTTGAACAGACATTTCCCGAAGACGAAATGGCCACCACTCCCCAAAAAGATGCCCAACATTCTTAGTCATTAGGGAAATGCAGATGGAAACCACAATGATGCAGCACTTCACACCCACTAGTGAAAGGAGGAAAATAACAAGTGGCATGAGGATGTTGAGAAACCGGAGTTCTTAAATATTCAGGAGAGGCTGGAAATGGTACAGCGGCTGGGGAAACAGCTTGGCAGTTAAACACAGACTTTCATATGGCCCAGAAATTCCACTCCTCCGTGTAAGTCCAGAACTCACAACACGTGTCCTTGCAAAAACCTGTACACGGATCAGCATTAATTCATAAAGACAAAGAATTAGAAACAACGCAAATATCCACCAATTAATGAATGGGTAAACAAAATGGAAAATTATTTAGTCAATAAAAGTAGAGTATTGATACATAATAGAATACAGGCAGATCTTCACAACATGTTAGGAAGTGAAAGAAATCAGACCCCAAGGGCACATCTATATGAAAAGTCCAGAATAGACACAAAGTAGTTCAGCCATTGCCTAGAGCTGGGCAGAAGAATGAGGGGCGATTACTAGTGAGTTTCTGCTTTTTGGGGTGATGAAAATATTATAAAACTAGGCAGTGGTAATGGCTGTCCAACTCTGTGAACATACTAAAAAACCTGAGTTATACTCTATAACATGGTTTTTTTTTTTTTTTTGGCAGTACAGGCATTTGCGCTCAGGGCCTTACACTTGCTAGGCAGGTGCTCTACCACTTGAGCCACTCCCTAGCCCTTTTTGCTGTAATTATTTTTGGGATAAGGTCTTCTGTTTTTGCCAGGGGCTCGCCCTGACTGTGGTCCTCCTACCTGTGCCTCCAGAAAAGCTGGTATGGCAGATATAAGCATCATGCCCAGCTTGTTGGTTCAGATGGGGTCTCACTAACTTTTTTGCCCAGGTTGGCCTTGAACCTTACTCTGCTTCCCAAGTAGCTAGGATTATAGGCTTGAGACACTTTGTCTGGCTAAAATGGTGAGTTTTAAGGTATGTGAATTATATGTCCAAAAATCTGTTATTTTTTTAAACAAAGAGTGAGGGACCGCTTCAATTATTGAATGGAATGGTCTTTGGGAAAGACCATTTTTGCTACCTTTTGTATACAAATAGGAGGCAGTGTTAGAAATATCTTTAAGATATTGGGGTGTCATGAGAGAGACGACACTACTCAGAAGTCAAAAGGCAAGGCAAAATTTACTTCTGCAGAAGGGTGCACACCAGGAAGTCTGGGAGGTATACACACCAAGCAGGAGATCTGCAGGGGTTTTATCTGACACCTTGCTGTTCCTCTCCTGCCCTGGATTAGGCAGATTCTGGGGCTCACAGTCTACATGGTTGGCTAGTTAGAAAGGGGCCACATTAGGAGAGGCCTTTGGGAACAAAGAAGTTTCAGAGAAGCAGTAACTGGTTTTGGTTTTCATGTCTGGAACCAGGGCATCTAGCAGAATTCCTGCCCCAGCCTAGCTGAGGATAAAAACCCTTTGTTCTGAATAGAAACTTTTATCACGTTAAACAGAGTCCATAAAGCCAGCATATGGGAAGCAAATTTCTGACTAAGAAATGTTAGTGAGACTACCATTTGTAACAGCAGTGATTACTGATTAAATCCTTTGACAGAAAAGACCCAACCTAAGTTGATTCTCACAGCAGGTACAAATTATTTGTTTGTATTGTATTTGTATTGCTTTTTTCCACTGGCCACCTAGAGGTGGGACAAAGTTTTTCACTTAAAATGGAAAATTCTGAACCTAAGAATGCGTTATTCAGCAATCTTTTTTTTTTTTTTAAAGAAGTGGTTGTGTCATATGCAACAAATAATTCAGTAAGGCAAGAACTGAAGAATGCTCCTTGGATTTGCCTATAATTAGGTCATTGGTGACTTTTCCAGGACAGAGTCAGGGATATTGAGGGCAGAAGCAGAGTAGCACTCAGTAGATGAAGTAATTGGGAATTAGGGAGTTTTTGCCAGGGAATGTGGAACTGTTTGCAGTTCATAAAGTCAGACAAGATGAAATAATTACAAAGTATTTAAAAGATACACAAGTTTCTAGACTCTTCTGGTATTTTGCCTTTTATTTCTGGATCAGACAGAGGTCTACTT
Organism: Castor canadensis; assembly: GCF_047511655.1. NCBI lineage: Eukaryota > Metazoa > Chordata > Mammalia > Rodentia > Castoridae > Castor > Castor canadensis. Next base: position 51,275,819 of record NC_133396.1, on the reverse strand, counting down.
GATCTTCTGAAAAAAACAAAGAATGGTGTTTAACAGGTCTTGCATCCTCTGCTTATGCTTAGGGACACTGCAGGGTTTGAACTGCACATATTTCAGTGGCAAGAGACTGTCTTATTTATCACCTAAAAGTAAGACGTAAAAAGATAGATCTTGGTGACAGAAAGTGCCCATTTCTCATGAGTGTGATTTATTAATGCAAATGGTGTAACATAATCTGGCTTTTTTATGCTGTCAGAAAAATGTGAAACAAATTTATAGTTCAACCTTAACTCAGTAAGCGTATATGATCAAGGCCTGTCTAAATACTAGACATGTATTTGTCCTGGAGCTTTCCTAATACTCCAGTATATTTTCTTCTGATGCCAAGTTTTAAAAATTATGTGTCTTAAAATTCCGTGCAAAACTCCCAGAAGTATGAAAAATAAAAACAAAACAAAACCCCCCAAAGTGTTAATACTAGAAAAGGGGAGGGGCTTCTGAAGGACTGGTCATGTTCGGTCAGTTTTTTTTTTTAAGTCTGAATGTAACACGTGTGTATCATGTGTGAAAATTTATTGGGCTGCTTATGATATGTGAAACTTTTTGTATGCGTTTTTATAAAAAGTAAAAAACAAAACACAACAGAGGATATAAAAAAAATGCAGGCTTACCAAAATTCATTTCTAGTCTGGATCTACTCTGAGTCTTTAGTTTTCGACCCGACAAATAAATGGTCAATCTGGCACTCAGTCCCGATCTCTCCTACTCACTGGTCATGATTCAAGGCTGTGGACAGCCTGTGTCCCTCCACTTCTGGACCTCCACACTTTTGCTAGGCTGCAAACGCTCTCTTTGTCATCTCGCTTGGTGAAAATCCAGCCATCTTTGGCGATCCAACCCCAAACCACTTGTTCCTTATAGCCCCGTCCGAGCTCCCTGCAGAAAACCTTTCCTCCTAGAGCACACTGCCCAATGCGCTCACCTCGGCTTCCTGGGCACTGAGCCGCAAAGGGACGGTGCTCCATAGAGAGGCTACGTGAGTGTATGAACTATAGGGCTCTGGTTCCGCCGCTGCCCAAAGCGCTATCACCAGACAGCGAAACGCACCGAACCAACACACCCAGGAGTATAGAAACCCAGAGCCACGATCCAGGATCGACGGAAGCCGCATGGCCAGCCACCGGAAGTCAGTGGCGGCTTTATGTCCGCCGCTCTAGAATCCCGGAGGACTGGGATCTCTGTGGTTGGACAAGACGGGTCACCGTCTACCGGAGATGATGCATTTCCAGAACTCCGGGAACCAAGAAATCGCGGGGGTGGGGGGGGGGTTGGGGAACAATCCGCCAGGCGTCGAGGGCCGTTAGGCAAGAGGGGCCAAAAGGAGGAGATTTTCGGGAGGTGGTTGCCAAGGTAACATTCCCAGGCATCTCTGTCTCTCCGAACGTCCTGGCTAGTCCCAGAGCTGGCGGGACAAGCTGTGATTGGCCGTAGGAGGTAGTGCCGATTGACGGGGGCGCGCGCGCATACGTGCAGGGGCGTTGCCCTCCACTGGGCTTCCCCGGGCTGCCAGTGCGCATGTGTCAGAGGATGGTGCCGAGCGTGCGAATCCAGGAGAAGTGCCGAGCACCCTTTGGGCGGCTCCCGCGGACTAGCTGGACAGCGGCGGGCGCGCGCGCGGGCAGGAGTGGGTGTGGCTTCCTCGCTCCTACCTCGCATTGGACACAGTAAACCGAAGGGGTGGGAGCCTCCGCGGAGGCCGCTCAGCGGTTGGCTAGAGGCTGGAGAAGGCGTGGTCTTGGGGGGCGGGGCTGGACGGGGGGTGGGGAACAGGCTGCGCTGCGTGCTCCGCCGAGGTGGTAGCGGTGGCCCTTGAACAAGTGAGTGAGTCTTGGAGACCCTCTCCGCTGGAGACGGCGCGCTCTGGGACTCCCAAAATCCTCGAGGAGGCGTGGGGGCGAGGCGCCATTCGGTGAGTGTGGCCTGGAGGAAACCCGAGTGCCCCGCCCCTCCCTTTCTTCCTGGACCGCTCCGCGCCCTCCCCCACCTCGGACCCCAATCTGGTCTCTGGATTCCGACTCCCAGTGTAGGATGCCTGCTACGTGCGAGCGTCTCTCTCTTCCCTCCCCCACCCCCCCATGGCCACGATCGGTTTAGGGAACTTGGAGATTTTCTGGTTCTGCTGCTCCCCAGCCCACAGGGAAACTGAGGCCCACGGGGCGGTCGGGCCCCTCCTCATCAGCGTCTCCACACAGACACCATGGCCGAGCCCCTAAAGGAAGAAGACGGCGAGGATGGCTCTGGGGAGCCGCCCGGGCCGGTGAAAGCAGAACCCGCCCACACCGCTGCCTCGGTCGCGGCCAAGAACCTGGCCCTGCTCAAAGCCCGCTCCTTTGATGTGACCTTTGACGTGGGGGACGAGTACGAGATCATTGAGACCATAGGCAACGGGGCCTACGGGGTGGTGTCCTCTGCTCGCCGCCGCCTCACGGGTGAGCTTCCTGAGCCTCTGGTGGAGGTGGAAACGGGTTCCCAGAGGCAGGGAGGAACCGGCCTGGGCTCCACCAGCCAGGAAGGAAAGCTGCGCTGTGGCTTCTGGTTCAGCTCAACACCAAGTGCCAGCTCCTAGGGAGGCACTTTTCTCATCCTGTCGAACTGCTTCCTCAGAAAAGTGACAGTCCCGGCAGACCAGAATAGAGAGCCCCCCACCCCCGTTGGTGTCCAAAAGAGAGGTGTGTTCTAGAACCAGAGACTGGCACAAGGGTTTGGTGAGGAACATCAGAGATGGAGAGAAAGTGTAGGGAGAGAGAGTGACCTCAGGCGTTAGAGTCAAGACCACCACTAAATAGCTGTGCAACCTCCAACAAGTCACCAGGCCTATTTGCCTCATCTGTAACTTTGAGCTATTAATACTTACCTCACAAGGTAGTGTGAAGGTAAACTTCCGTGATGTACGTAAAGTGCCTAGCACTGGGTTTGGTACATGGTAGGTACCTACTTTATGGTAACTGTTGCTTTTTGCACCATACAAGGGCACTGTTAAAGGGACCTGCAGTTAAGGGTACCAAGGTACCCTCTGGTGGTATCTGCCTTTTCCCTGCTCCTCAGGCCAGCAGGTGGCCATCAAGAAGATCCCGAATGCTTTTGATGTGGTGACCAATGCCAAACGGACCCTCAGGGAACTCAAGATCCTCAAACACTTCAAGCATGACAATATCATCGCCATCAAGGACATCCTGAGGCCCACTGTGCCCTATGGAGAGTTCAGATCTGTGTAAGGAGCTGGATGGGAGAGGGTGGCATAGCTGGGACCATTTCAAAACCCAGGGCCATACTGCTGAAGTTACGGAAGGACAGGTAAGCCTGATGTGAGTCAGACTGAGAAAATTCCCATGATTCCACAACCAGTGCTACTCTAGGACATTGCCAGGGACTGTGGTTATTCCTCAAGAAGAGTATAGATGTTACAGTTTTACAGGATCTCAGAACATAGAATGGTAGGCATAGGATGATCAAACTGCATCCTCCTATTCCCATACCAGACATTGCTAATCGATCACAGAACTCTTTCCTGTAGAAGACTTGGTTTCTATAGGAAACCACACCTGGAGAACAAGGAAAAGGTAGATACCTTGGAATGGTGCAGGCCCCTTTCAACACTGCCTTTCCTATCCTTCAAGCAGCCACTACCAAACAATGGAGTCAGCTCTAAAACTGAACCTTCTGGCCAGCCCTGGTATAGTTGAACCCCATCTTTTATCTGATAGAGAAACTGGATCTGGGAAGAAAAGAGATTTAATCAAGTTCCTGGAAAAGTTGCAGAGAATCTTGAACCTGGCAGTCTTCTTTCATGCTATGCCATTAGCTCTTTGGGGTCCCAAAGTAAGCCCATTACCTGTCTAGATTTAAGTGATGCTGGTAGGGATGTTGGTTGCCAGCCCATGCCTCTCACCTCTTCTCAATTCCAGCTATGTGGTGCTGGACCTGATGGAGAGCGACCTGCACCAGATCATCCACTCCTCACAGCCGCTCACTCTGGAGCATGTGCGCTATTTCCTGTACCAGCTGCTTCGGGGCCTCAAGTATATGCACTCAGCTCAGGTCATTCACCGTGACCTCAAGCCCTCCAACCTGTTGGTGAATGAGAACTGTGAGCTCAAGATCGGTGACTTTGGTATGGCCCGTGGCCTGTGTACTTCCCCTGCCGAGCATCAGTACTTCATGACCGAGTATGTGGCCACTCGCTGGTACCGCGCCCCTGAACTCATGCTTTCCCTGCATGAGTACACGCAGGCTATTGACCTCTGGTCTGTGGGCTGCATCTTTGGTGAGATGCTGGCCCGGCGCCAGCTCTTCCCAGGCAAAAACTATGTGCACCAGCTACAGCTGATCATGATGGTGCTGGGTACTCCATCCCCAGCTGTGATTCAGGCTGTGGGAGCTGAAAGGGTGCGGGCCTATATCCAGAGCCTGCCACCACGCCAGCCTGTGCCATGGGAGACTGTGTACCCAGGTGCTGATCGTCAGGCCCTCTCACTGTTGGGCCGAATGCTACGTTTCGAACCCAGCGCCCGCATCTCAGCAGCTGCTGCCCTTCGCCACCCTTTTCTGGCCAAGTACCATGACCCTGATGATGAGCCTGATTGTGCCCCACCCTTTGACTTTGCCTTTGACCGTGAAGCCCTTACTCGTGAGCGCATTAAGGAGGCCATTGTGGCTGAGATTGAGGACTTCCATGCTCGACGTGAAGGCATCCGCCAACAGATCCGTTTCCAGCCTTCCCTGCAGCCTGTGACCAGTGAGCCTGGCTGTCCAGACATTGAGATGCCCAGTCCCTGGGCTTCCAGTGGGGACTGTGCCATGGAGTCACCGCCACCAGCCCCAGCCCCATGCCCTGGCCCTGCTCCTGACACCATTGATCTGACCCTACAGCCTCCCCCACCAGCCAATGAGCCTGCTCCACCGAAAAGAGAGGGTGCCATCTCAGACAATACCAAGGCAGCCCTCAAAGCTGCCCTGCTCAAGTCCTTGCGGAGCCGGCTCAGAGGTGCTTCATGGGTGTGGCAGTTGGCTGGGAAGTGGGGCGGTAAGTGGGTGACTAACTTGGACAGGGCCGCAAGCTCTTAACCTTTCCTCTACCAATTTCCCTCCAGATGGCCCCAGTGCACCCTTGGAGGCCCCTGAACCTCGGAAGCCTGTAACAGCCCAGGAGCGCCAGAGAGAACGGGAGGAGAAGCGCCGGAGGCGGCAAGAGCGAGCCAAGGAGCGGGAGAAGAGGCGGCAAGAGCGGGAGCGCAAGGAGAGGGGGGCTGGGGCCTTGGGAGGCCCCTCTACTGACCCTCTGGCCGGACTGGTGCTTAGTGACAATGACCGAAGCCTTCTGGAGCGGTGGACTCGCATGGCCCAACCCCCTGCCCCTGCCCCTGCTCCAGCTCCACCCCCTGCTCCAACCCCAACGCCACCCCCAGGGCAGTCCACTAGTCCTCCACCTGGCCCTGTAGCTCAGCACACTGGTCCTCCACTACAACCTTCAGGCCCCGCCCCTGGTCCTGCTCCCCAGCCTGCCTGCCCACCCCCTGGTCCTGCTCCCCAGCCTGCTGGCCCTCCTGGATCTGTCACTGTACCTGCTCCACTCCAGACTGCTACCTCCACTAGCCTCCTGGCCCCCCAGTCGCTTGTGCCACCTCCTGGGTTGCCTTGCCCCAGCGCCCCAGGAGTTCTTCCTTACTTCCCATCTGGCCCACCACCTTCAGATCCTGGTGGGGCCCCTCAGCCTTCCACATCAGAGTCACCTGATGTCAGCCTGGTGACCCAGCAGCTGTCCAAGTCACAGGTGAGAGGACAGGCCCAGGCCATGAGGACCCCTGAACCTGGGCCCAGGGAAAATGGGATCAGGAAGTTGTTTTTGTTCATGAAAACTGAACAGATGGAGTTTTACATCTCTGAACTTGTCCCCTGGCTCATAGAAGGAGCATAATATTAAGGAAGAGATTGTTGGGAGACAGGTAAGATACTACCTGGAAGACGCTCGGCCCGGAGATCTGCTGAGTGCCACTGCGTGATTGATGGTCAGGGATATCTGAGTGGTTAGCAGCATCAGGACAGGATGCTCTGCACACCTCGTGCTACCCTTGCTAGCACCTGCCTTGTAACCTACCATCATCCCCTGCAGGTGGAGGACCCCCTGCCCCCTGTGTTCTCAGGCACTCCAAAGGGCAGTGGGGCTGGCTATGGTGTTGGCTTTGACCTGGAGGAATTCTTAAACCAGTCTTTCGACATGGGAGTGGCTGATGGGCCACAGGATGGGTAAGATGGCTGGACTGAGCTGGAATGGGCTCTGGGAGGGGCCCTGGGGCAGGAAGAGCTTGCCTGTGGGATTGTGCCAAGCTGGCCTAGGCTAATAGCATCCCTCCCTCCCCCATCCCTGATTCCCTTTCTCTGCAGCCAGGCAGACTCGGCCTCACTCTCAGCCTCCCTCCTTGCTGACTGGCTTGAGGGCCATGGCATGAACCCTGCTGACATTGAGTCTCTGCAGCGTGAGATCCAGATGGATTCCCCGATGCTGCTGGCTGACCTGCCTGACCTCCAGGAGCCCTGAGGCCCACAGCTTGTGCCTTGCTGCCAGGGCGGACCCAGCTCCCAGGCCCAGGGGAGCATTCCTGAGGGCTGCAAGCCCTTGACCCAGCAGGTGAGGCTCAGTTGGATTATTTTGCAGATTCATCTCAGACCCACCCTTCAGCCTTAAGTAGCCACCTGAGCCACCACCGAGCCATGAACAGGACTGGGAGGCCCGACTACCCCTGGGCAGTCCTTTACAGTATTGTATTTTTATTATTATTGTAATATTATTATGCAGTCTTTTTGCCATCAAGATGAGGCCTGTGAAATATAAGGTTCGCTTTTACATCTGACTCCAGGTGTCATTTTTGGAGTTGGGGTCAGGACACCATCAGCAGGGGTACAAGGACGAGTCAGGGACCCACATTTGGGGGCCAAGCAAATGTTTGTGTACACAAAGCCAGTTCATCAGGTCCTGAAGGTTTATTGAGACCTCCACTTCCCACCCACTCCCAGCCCCACAGATTGTTCTCTGCCCCCTTGCATAGCCACACTTCAGTCCCTGGGACAGGTGGGGGACCTCGTTTCCATGCCTACCTTGCCCATGGCTATTGCAGGGTGATGTGCAGTAGCTGTAGTGAGTATTGTTTTGGCATTGAGCATTGGGACACCAGTTGGGGGAGCTGAGTAGGTGGGTGAGGGGGAGGCCAAGGGTGGGAGGAACTCTGGGAGCAGCCAGAGGGAGTGCTGAGGTGTAGTGGTGGCCACATAGGAGTCACTGACGTACGCTGAGAGTGCTGGATAGAGTGCTTGCTCGGTCTAAGGGTAGCCTTAGATGAGCAGCCCACCCTAAGGAAGCTGGCTAAGATGAATGCAAAAGCAAGTGCCTGGGAGGTGGCGCCTAGCTTCAGTTGTTGAGACAGGGTGAAGGCAACTCAAGAGTTCCATGGAACCCCGCCAGGTCCAGGCTGGGACAGCTGTACCTCAGAAAAGGCTTGGGAGGGAAGGGGTTGCTGAAAGCCTACCCTCAGGTGGACAGGAGCAGAGCCTGGCTTAGAAATGGTCACTCTAGGTGTGTGATGGGGATCAGCTGTGGCTGGGAGTTGCAAGGCCTCCGTGAGAAGCTGGTGCTCAGGAAGTGGCAGAAGCAACACACTGGGCGATGGGGACGGAGGGCACTCATGGAGGGGAGAGACGGGGCCCGTCCCTCAGGCCCGGCGGATTTTCATCTCGGTGCGCTTGAGGGAGTAGTAGAAGCCCTTCCACTGGGCCCAGTTGATGCCATTGGCATAGGAGAGGTGGGAGCCACCCAGGTAGAAGCCGTTGAGGTTGGCGAAGTGGCAGCTGCGGAACCAGAAGGCTCCGGAGGAGAGGGCTGCGCAGTTCTGCACAAAGAGGTCCTGGTCCCGGTCGAAGGTAGAGAACTTCTGGCCACTGTGGTAGGACAGGGAGTCACCTGGCAGAGGGGAGGAGGGATGAGCTGTTGAGGCAGGGAGTTGAGCCCTGTGCCTGGCAGGGAGAAGGTGACAACAGTGATGAGTGACACTGAGGGACATCACATGGCATCCTGGCGGGATGAGGGCACCCTCCCTGAGTCAGATGCTGGGTAGATGGGCCTCTGCTGTGAAGAGAAACAGCTGCTCTTCCACAGGGCTGCCTGGAGCAGGGCCAGGGTGGCTGCTCCTCAGGGCCAAGGCACAAGCTGACTGGAGCTGGTCTGGAGCCAGCTGTGGTTCTTCCAAACCCGGGAGGGTTGCAGGAGGGGCCAACGGGGCAGGGCCAGCCCTGCTTCGCCCCCTGTGGGAGAAGCTGTCAGGAGGGTACCTGCCCCGCCGTCCTCGAAGCCTGCCACGTAAAGGGTGTAGCCGTCCTCCTCAGCACTGACCGCGTTCGGGGAGATGGAGAAGTCCACGTACTTGGCATAGGCTGTGTTGTTCTCAAAGTCTTCCAAGTCCACTCGCAGCTCATACTTCTGCTTCAGTGTCAGGAGGTGCAGGTTTTGCAGCCCTAGGGACAGGTGGTAGCTGGTCAGCAAAGACCTGGCTGTGGGGCAGTCCCCCTCCCACCTGGCCCCTGCCTTACCCAGCCAATACTCCCCATCCGCTCGGCCAAAACCCAGCTTGTAGTCATTCCAGCCCCGGAAGAAACTCACTGAACCATTGAATCTCTTCTGGAAAACCTGGAGCCGAGAGAACAGGGAACTGGACCATGGAGGGTCCAGAGGGTAAAGGTCTCACCCCACCCTGGCCACCCAGGCCTGGACACTGATACTGAGGCTAGTTTGTTAAATGACTGAATGAGGGAAGAGTTGGAAGGTTGCTGAAACAAGATGAACACTGGCACCAGGCCCCTCGTTGAGCAGCTGTTGTGTACTGGCACTCACCTGGGATCTCCATCAGGTCCAGCTGAGAGACAGGAAAGGGAAGATGTTGGGGGGATAGTCGGGGCTGGAGTGTGGCTCAAGGTAGAGCATTGCCTAGCATGCATGAGGCCTGGGTTCTATCCCCAATACGAAAAAAAAAAAAAAAAAAAAGTGGATAAGGCAGGGTGCTCTGCTAGAGTTCAGGTGTCTGGTGGTGAGTCCTGGTCTTAGCTGTGTGACGTGGGGCAAGTTATTTCACCTCTCTGGGCTTCAGTTCCTCTAACAAAGGTACCTACCTCCACGATTTATTCAGTAGGTTACATGCATTAAACTACTGAAGCACTTAGAATTAAATGTTGACAGCTGCTCAGAAACTCTGCCTTGAGTATAACCCCCATTTTAAAGATGGAGGTGAAACTCCCGGTTACACAGATAGGCCTTTGTCCCCTCCTCCCACTCACCGTCCACTTGCCGCCCTCGGTGGTCATGTCACAAAAGACAGGCACCGGCACGCTGGGTCCCGATGGATAGATGAGGTATACACCATCTGCCTGGTAGCCTTGGGCATAGATGTCATCACAGTCCAGGGGTTGCTGAAGGCAATACTTCTCCAGTGCTGGGGGTGGGGACAGGGAGGAGAGAGGGACAAAGTCGTAAAGGACACCTCAGCACCCCATAGTTTGTCCCGGGAGCCAGGAGATTCTGTCATGAGAAATCTTGATTTCTTCCTTTGAGTGCTCGATCATTTTATTCACCTGCCCCACTTTAGAGGGGGAAACTGAGTCCTGCAGAACTGGAGAGCCTTGAGAGCCAGGCCTCTTTTTTGTCCAGCCAGGTTGCGTCTGGGAATGGTGGTGGGGAGGGCTGCTTACCATCTCCCCGGATCCCAGAGGCCTGGGGGATGCAGGGAGGCGTCGAGAGAAGCAGCAACAGTGGCAGGGCCAGGAGGACCTGGTGACAGGAAATAGGGTCAGTACAGCCCCTGGCCCCAGCCCCAGGGCCCCCTTGCTCTCCTTCTGCGTTTGTGCCATTACCCATGCCGCTCACCCCCTGCCTAAAAGCCTTTCCCTGCCCTTTGCCCCTCTTTCTCTTTCCACTTTCAGGAACAGGTCCAACACCCTTAGGCTTTTCAAGAGAATCCTCTGCCTTTGTAGTCCCCTCTCTGGCAAGTGGCCTTCATTCCCCAAGGCTAGGAGCTCCCCACCCTGGGCCCGGTACCTTCATGCTGTCAGTTCACTCAGAGAGGCTGGGTGTCTGCGGGCCCCAGACTGCAGCTGCCCAGAGTTATGTGCTGGGATCCCAGCCCGCCGCCCAGCTCCGCCCCTGGAGCTGCAGAACCCCCCCTCCACACACGACTAGCAACCAGGGCCAGCTTACACTGTCAGGGGCCAGGGGACCACCTGGGTCTCATTAGGCCTGTCGGCAAAGTGCTGCAGACCAGACGTTGTTAACTCCCTGCTGGCTGCGACTGCTCGCTGGATCCCACTCCACCACAGGCTGGCTGGACCTGGGGGCCTCCTGGCACCCCCAGCTGGCCCCAACCCACCCTCTACTTCCTGACAACTCCCCCCCATATGTCTGTTTCTTCTCTCCCCCTCCTGTCCTGGCCTGATTTCATCAGCCCTACAGAGGAGGGGGGGTGGAGGTGTGCCTGGGTCTGAGGAAGGAGGCCCAATTTGGGGAGAAGGCTGGGTGGGATGTATGTGGGGGGGCAGCTCCAGAGCTCCTGACGTGGGAGCTGCCTGGGCTAGTGGGGGACAGGGGCAGCAGGGGCCAGGCCGTCTCCTGGCAGGCCTGGGACATTTCTGAGCCATGAGCACAGGGCTGCAGGCGGCCAACTGCTCTGTCTGCCCCAGCTTGAGCCAGGCTCTCTCCAGCCCCCTTCTGGGCCCCCCTCCCCTGCTGGGGCCACCTCAGGCCCCCTCCTTTCCCTCCCACAGTTCCCTGGGCCATCTAGGCCTCTTTTGTTTCTCCTAGCCTTACCCCTCCTGTCTTCTAAACCCCTCGGGCTCTCTCTGGGCCCCTCTACCACTTCCCCATTTCCTCCACCCTGAGCCCACTGCCTCTTCCCAGGTTTCCCTGCTTCTGCCTTCTCCTTCCAGCCTCCTATCCTCTACGCACGCACGAGAAGAGTTGTCCTAGGTAGCCATGTTCCCTCCCTGCTGAGGCCAAATTTTTCACCTTGGACTATAAAGGAATTTCAAGTCTGGTTCCGGACTACTTTCAGGACCTTGTCCCTGATTGCTTGTGACTCCTAAGTTATAGTCTAGCCACACCAGACCTCTAGCTAGCAGGTCCTTGTGCCTTTGCCTGTGCTGTTCCCTGTGCTGCCCACTGTCTTGTCTCCTTCTTGGCTGTGTCACTGGGCAGGGCCTGTTTCTCATTTCTACACACTCAACTCTATGCCAGAGTCTGGCATAGAATAGGCCCGATACATAAACCCAGAACAGGTACTGTAAGAGGTGCTTAAGCTGCTTTGGCTGAAAAGCACTGACTCCTTACTTGGGCCCACGAATTAACTAAAAACAGGAGAAAAGCCTGGCATCTCTGTCTGTATTTTGTACCTATTGTCCTTTGCTCTGAGCCATTTTCTCCTGCAGCCACGTTGGAATCAAGGAAGGACAGGAATGATCGGTAACATCTTCATGACAAGGGGCTGAAACTTCTAAGAAACAGCCCCTTGCAGGACAGACCACCCCTCCAAATGAGGACAATTACCTATGATGATGAGGTTTCACCTGGAGCAGGAGCAATTATCTCATGGGAACCAGATTGCTCCTCTTAAGTGATGACAGTGAGAACAACATCTGTGGAACTCTCGAAGAACAAGGGCTGAGATAATGGTCACCCAGACCCCACTGGACTGTTAACTGGCTGAAGATGGGCTGAGTGCTTACTTTGCCTCTTTCCATGGTGTGTCCGGGGCATGCAACAAATCTCCTTTCTCTGCCCTTCCCTAAGTCTTTATTTGGTGTATAGGGATGAGTGGCCAGACTGACATGTCGAAGCCCAGGAATTTGGGCCTTAGGTTCAAAACTCTGGTTTCAGTACCTTTTGGCACCTACAATGTGTTGCTATGCTTTCTGTTGGCTGCTGGCGACACAGTATCTTCCCCCAATGAGTGGCAAACAGTGGACAGTGAACTGCAAATGTAACAATGTGCTATGAACAGACATGAATTGAATGGATGAACACATGAAATATCTAGAACGACGAGACTACAGCTCTGACTTAGGTCCCTTGTCTCCGTTCCTGAGTTAGTAGCTAAGCCCCAGTCAACCTCCTTGACTTGGTTCTGTGAATGCTGGTAAGAGAGACTTCTGTTCGTGTTGTGCCCCTGGGGTTCTAGAATGCACTGCCTGCATCCAAATCCAGGTTCTGCCACTTGTTACCTGAGTGACCTTGGAGAAATTACCTAGTTTCTTTGTTCCTCAGTTTCTTTCTCTATGAAATGAGTGTAGTAATAATAGCATCCATTTCACAGGGGTGTGGTAAGGATTAAGTCATACAACTCAAGTGCCAAGAACAGTGCCCACGATTACTTGTCAAAGGAAAAAAATCTTAAAGTAATTAAGCTTGAATTTATTTGAGCAATTATAAACAAAACAGAACAAAGCAATACAAAACAAAATGATTTGTGAATTGGGCAGTCCTTAGAGCCAAGGCAGATTCTGGAGAACTCCTACCAATAACATAATCTGACAGCATTTATAGGAAACAGAAGTGTGGTGCAGAGACAGCTTAATTGGTTGCAGCTTAATTGGTTAATTGGTTACAGAGCCTCCTGAAGTTAACTGAAATCAGATACTGTGGTTAAACTCCATGTTAATTTGATCAGTTGGGCTCAGTGCGGGAGTTTAATCACAATCAATGGCCTCCTACAAATTTGATCTTATGTATCGTGGTAATTATTTAGCAAAGATTAGCTAATCACCATCATCACTGTAAATACCATGGCTGAACAGGAAAGGGTTGTCTTCAACAGGATTTTAATCCTTGTCTGTGGAAGAGATAGTTGGCAGTCCTCAGTATTTATTCTTCCTTAAATTCTGAGTAGTAACAGCCTTATTTTTATCTGGCTCATTGTGTAGCCTCCCTTGTGGCTGGGTGAGGTCACACAGTCCAGATTTTGGCCAATAAGTTGCAAACAGAAGTGTTGTAAAGGTAGGTGGCTCATCCCTCTCCATCCTTCCCTCTGTCCCCCTGAACATGATGGTTGGAGCTCTGGCTGCTACCTTGGACGTGGGGACGAGGCTTCATAAGAGGAGGGATCCAGAGGAGTTGGGTCTCTCTCAGCTCTGTAGAGTGGGTCCAGGGCCAGCTCTATTTTGTCTTTCCCTAGGCCTTTGTCATGTGGAAGAGAAAGGAACTTCTATTTAAGCCTCTGGTTGTTTTCTATAATACACAGCTGAATCTGATCCTCATCTCTTCTTTCAGCAAATGCATCAAATTTTAATGCAAGTTTATAAAAATGAAAAAAAATTAAAGAATTGGTCACTAAATGAATAATGAAATATGTTCAAAGTCAAGTATCAGAGACTTTTGGAGAATACTACTAAGAGAGGGAGGGAGAGAGAGGAAGGGGGAGGGAAAATATTAAACTGTGAGGTGAGGTATCAATCATATTTTGATTATTAAATTAGTTTTAGAAAATTTATTACGTGCACATGACAAAGCAAGCACTCTGTTGGCTAGATGTGGTTGAAGTCAGCTTAACTCTTTTGGGAAAGAAATTTGTCAGTGTATCAAGATTCTGTAATCCTGCTTTGGAGGAACTGTCTGAAGGCACCACTCCAGCGTATTGGAAAGGTCCATGCACAGCGAGCCGGCATCACTTGTTGCCAGCCCAGCATGGCAAGGCTCCTGCCGTGTTTGGGGGCTCCCTTCCCCAGACATCCTTGCTGTTCCGTGAAAGGCACATGACATCAGTGCGCTGCCCTGGGTTTCATTTTGGAAGAAAATGGCTTGAGAAGCCAGAGCAGGAAGATTCCATCCTTAGGATGGTGGTGTCTGGGTCCTAGGCCCTCTGGCTACTTGGTGGTGGCTCTGCAAGTGCAGTGTTGAATGACCCTGGCTGGGGCTTGGCCTGCAAAGCCCTGAGCTTGGTTCTCAGCCCTCCTGACAGTAGCTTTGCACTGCCCATTATTATTATTTTTTTTATGAAAGACACTAACTCATGCAGGTGCTGGGGATCAAACCCACAGCCTCTCACATGCTAAGCGTGTGCCCTACCAATCATGAGGAGCCCCAGCAGGATTTGGAGGGCGGCAGGGGAGAGAAGTTGGGATATTCATTTCCCTCCTTTCATGGTTCCTGCAAACTTACCTGTTTCTCAGCCAGAGGTCTCAGGTCCTGACAAACAGCCTTCCACACAGCCTTCAGACCCAGGGTGAACAAGTGCTTCCTTGGGCCCCTTCAGGTCCAGGGGTGGTGACAACTCTGGCATTATCAACCTGGGGATATGATATCATATACTGCTCACACCCCAGCAAACTGTTATTTCATTACATGCGGTTCAACTTGTTCTGAAATGCGTTTTCCTTGGAGGGGGCCTGATTACAGCATGCTTGTTCCAATGCAGGAAGGGAAGTGGTTACAAGGCATGTGAACAAGACTCCACTAACTAACTACCCTCTGTATTTTTACTGTGAGTTATACTGTAATACTGCCCAGCCTAGACTGCTAAGTGAACTCTGAGGACCCCCTGCTCTTCCCAGGTGCTGTTTTGGTGGGACACTCCTCAAGTCAGGTGGCTCTAGTTCTAGACTAGGCCTGTGCTGGCTATTCTCTGCCTTCCCTGACCCATGCTCCACCCTGCTGTATGCTGGGGACTGCCCTATATGGAGGACACTACAGGTAGCCGTGGCCTACAAGAGGCACCAGCAGGAGATAGGAAAAGGAAGGAGCTGGGATGTTTTTTCCTGGCCACTGTCCTACCAGGCACTGCAGTTTTGGTAATAGCTGTACCTCTCACACATACTGCCTCCTGTTACCACTCTGCCATGACCCTGTTCACTGATTCTGGTTACCCTGTGCCCTCCTCTGACTCTTCCAGCCTGGGATGGTATTGGCTCTCACCTATGCTAGATCCAAGATGCCCAACACCCCGTGTTGGTTTCCTTAATGCTCACGTCCAAGTCAATAGAGCCTTCATTAAAATCTCTTTAAACAACACAGTTGAGCCCAACTTTGGTTTCATGCCTCGAGCCTGACTGACACAAGGTCTCAGTTTGGTTTCTTGGAAAAAAGGTACAGCAGCCTGTGGGATAGGACCTGTGAGCTAATGGGTCTTGCTGGCAGGCAGCCAAACTGCTCCTTGTTGTCAACCCCCTTCACCCGAAGTGGGGAAGGCCTGTGACCTATTGGGTGAGGTTTTTTTTTTTTTTTTTTTTTTCAGCACTGGGGTTTGAACTCAGGGCCTCACACTTGCTAGGCAGGGGCTCTTACCACTTGAGCCACTCCACCAGATGAGGTGAGGGCTTCCAAGAGGGGCAAGGTCATCTGTGGAAAGGAGATACTTTGCTGAACTGCTAAAACTCAGAGCCTCTCCAGAGGCCGCGTCTGCAGTCAAGTGGCAGTCTGGGAGACTGGAGGATGAATATTGGGGCTGCCTGTGGTAGTAGATTGGGGGAGGCTGCACCTCATCATTTGGCAAGATAAGGACATAAAATTCCTTGGGGCCAAGCGGGCACTTCAGAATATCAGGTCAGATTGGATGTAGGCCATTTTACCTTACTTACCTCTTTGGAGGCTCTGTCTCCAAATCAGTGTTATTCTTCCATAATGGGAGGCAGGGCTTCAGGGTGAACTTTGGGAAGTCCCAATTTTGGGACTGACCACCCAAAAGTGCAGTCCAAAACAAGCAGCTTTGATGCATTAGGTACTGCTTAATCTCTGTGATTCCAGTGTCGGTATCTTTTAGCCCTTCTGGAGCTAGTGAGGAAACACAAATTAAAATGAAGAGAAAGGATGGTGAGTGCTGTGAGAAGTGCAACAGGGAGGTGGGTTAGGAATATGGCATGAGAAGCCCACGGTAAGGAGATGGCGATGACCACCTCAGGGTCCAAGGCCAGGCACAGAGCTTTTGTGGTGGGGACCACACTCTTTATACCCTGGGTTTTCCTTGAAATTGGGGGACATGAGGAGCATTTGGTTCTCTCTCTGCTTTACAGTTTGAGGCAAGTTCAGCTGATGGAGCTCAGGGTATGGCCTAGAGTAGAGGTAGGTTGGAGATGGGGAGTGTGTTGAATGCCAGGCTAAGATGTTTGAACTTGGCTTTGAAGGCCTTTGTGATTAGGGTATGCTGACATGCAAAATTTGGGTGTTTGATTTTACTTTAGCATGTGGATGCTACAGAGTGGGGAGAAAGCATACAGAGTAAAGGTGATTAAAAAAATCAAATTACTATACTTGCATATCAGAAAAGGGGGCATTCCCAGCCCTCCTGTTGGGTGGGCCTTGGGTTGGGTCTTTTGTATCATTCTGACTACCACTAAGTGGGGGCTTGTGTCTTCGGTCCTGAGAAATTCTTCATTGTTACTTCTTCACTGGATATTTCTTCCCTCCCATTTTCTTTTGTTCTCTTTCTGATATTTTTATTAGTTAGATGTTGGACCTCCTGAATTACCCTTACTTTTTTCTCTGATATTTTCCCTCTCTTTGTTGTTGTTTTGTTTTTAGATGTACTAGGGTTTAACTTCAGGGCCTTGAGCTTGCACACACTCTACTACCTGAGCCATGCCCCCAGCCTCTTTGCTTTAGCTATTTTTGAATAGGTCTCGTGTTTATTCCTGGGTAGCTTAGACTGTAATCCTACTTATGCCTTCCACATAGGTGGGATGCCAGGAGTACAGCACTCTGCCTAACTTTTTGCCTGGTCTGGCCTTGAACCTCACTCAGTCCTCCAGATCTCTGCCTCCTGAGTAGCTGAGATTATAGGCATGAGCCACCTCTCCTAGCTAATTGCTCCTTTGTAAAGGATTTATTGTGGTATACTTTACATATCATAAAATCCACCTATTGTAAGGGTACAGTTCAGAAGTTCCTTTTAAAAGCAAATTTAGAGAGGTTTTAAGTTCATAGCAAAACCCTCTGTATTTAGAGAGGTTTTAAGTTCATAGCAAAATGGAGCAGAAGGTACAGAAATACCTCATGTATTTCCTGTCCCACCCCCCACACCCAGCTTCACAAATGGTACGTTTGTACCAGTTGATGAACCTAGATGGCACATTGTTGTCACCCAAAGTCCATGGTTGCCATCTGGGTTCACTCTTGGTGTCTGCCTTAATCCTATGGGGCTGGACGAATGTGTAATGAAATGCATCCACCCTTTGAGCACAATACAGAGTAGTTTCACTACCCTAAAAATCCTCTGTGCACTGCTATTCATCCCTCCCTCGCTCCTAACCCCTGCCAACCACTGAACCATTGTGCTGTCTCCATAGTTTTGTCTTTTCCAGAATACCAGATAGTTGGAACCATACAGTACAGAGCCTATGCAGACTGGCTCCTTTCACTTGGCAATATGTATTTCACATTTCTCTACCTCCTTTCATGGCTTTGAATGCTGAATACTATTCTTTTGCTTGCTGTCCCACAGTTCATTTACTAGTTTACCTATTGAAGGATATTTTGGTTGCTTCCAACTTTGGGCAATTATGAATAAAGCTGTTATAAACACCCATGTGCAGGTTTTTCTGTGGACGTATGTTTTCACCTCATTTGAGTAAATACCAAGGAGCACTACTGCTGTGTTGTATGGTAGGAGTGTGTTTAGTTTTGTAAGAAACTGCTAGAATGTCTCCCAAAGTGGCTGTAGCATCTTGCATTCCATCCAGCGATGAACGGGAGGTCCTGTTGCTGCACCTCCTTGCCAGCATTTGATATCACATTATTTTTTATTCTAGCCATTCGCAGAAGCTTGTAATGGATGGCATTTCATTGTTATTTTAATTTGAATTCCATACCAGCTAATGTTGAACATCTCACGCTTACCCACCATCTGCGTATCTTCAGTGAGAAGTCTGGTCATGTCTTCTGTCCATGTTCTAATGAAGTCAGTAAGGGGAGCAATGGCAAAGGTGACTCCATTTTGGATGAGAGAGGCACTTTAAAAGCAGCCATCTAAAGAGGCATGGGAAACTGTGGGCTTCTCAGGGAAATAACAAACCCCTTACCAAAGTAGCAAAATACAGCTGCATGATGTGGGTAATGAGCCCCAAGGCAGGGAAGAGCTGGGCAAGCTTACAAGGCCAGGACAGCTGACCAGACCCTCCTGGAACATCCAGTTGGTTAAGGAGAGGGGCGGACAGGGGTCAGATTTAGTGAGAAGTTGACTAGGCACCAACCAATCACAAATATAGTTTCAAGGTAGACTAGTCATACCTAAGCCAGTTAATGCCCTATGTCATCTCCAAGACTTCAGCCATTGTTTGGCATAGTTCTTTCGCCAAGTCCCACCCATTAGGGTGCTTTGCTATCCTTCCAATAAACTTTGTGCTGGCTTTACTCTTAACTCCTGGTATGGAGTCTTCAATCATCAACTATGGCCAGGATACAAACTTGGGATCAACAATCCAATATCAGATCAATGGCTTTTTTACTGCTAATGTTTTGAGAGATCTTTATGTTAGATACGAGTCCTTTGCAGATAAGAGGTTTGAAAATATTTTCTCTCACACCATGGCTTGTCTTTCCATTTTCATAATGGCCAGTCTTTCATTGAGCACATATTTTAAATTTTGATTAAATATAGTATATGAATTTTTCCTTTTACAGATTTTGTTTTTGGTGTGATGTTTAATAACTTTTTGCTTAGTCCTAGGCACTAAAGACTTCCTAGTTTTTTTCTAAAAGCTTTGTAATTACTATTATTATTATTATTATTTTGGTAGCACTGGGGTTTAGACTCAGGACTTCAACCCTTGACAGGCAGATGTTCTATTGCTCGAGCCAAGCCTCTAGCACTTTTTTTCATTTTGGTTGGTTTGGAGTGAGGGTCTTGCTTTTTGCCCAGGCTAGCCAGGACTGTAGTCCTCCTGTGATGACAGGTGCATGCCCAGCTTTTCCCCCTTGATTGCCTGGATTGACCTGGAACCACAATCCTCCTGATCGCAGCCTCCCATGTAGCTAGGATTACAGGCTTGAGCCACTGATGCCTGGTACCACCAAACAAAACAAAACAAAACAAAACAGGTTTAACATGCACAAGCCAAGAAAACCCATGATGTTAGATACCAGATTTCTTTCACACTGTCCTTTGAACACACTAGCAGGAATAAGCTTCTGAGTAAAGATACCTTGCAGTATAATCTGACTTCTTTAAATATGTTTTTCTTTGTCTAGTTTTCAGAAGTTTAATTCTGATGTGTTCTGTAATGAATTCCTTTGAGAATGTTTGGGGTTTGCAAACATTCTTGAATCTGTAGGTTTATGTCTTTTGTTAATGTGGGAAGTTTTTGCCATATTTTATTTGAGTACTTTTTCTGCACTACCCTCCATTTTTCCTTTTAGGACTCTGCTACAGTTCCACAGGTCCCCAAGTCTCTGTTCATTTTATTCTCCAGTCTCTTTTCATCTTTGTTGTCTGACTAGGTACTTCTTTTGTTTTATTTCCTGATTTGTTGATTGTTTCCTTTCTTCCCTCCATTCTGCTGTTGAGCCCATCTACTGAGCTTTTTATTTTGGTTATTGTGGTTTTCAATTCTAAACTTTTTCTTTGGCTCTTCTTCATAGCTTCTGGTGTTTTCAGAGGCTTTCTGTATTTTCATTTGTTTGAAGTATGTTTGCAGTTAGTCACTGAAGCATTTTATTATATCTGCTTTAAAATTTTTGTCAGATAATCCTAATATCTCTGCCTTTTCAGTATTGATGTCTTTGTATTGTTCTTTGCCATTCAGTATGAGATTTCGTTGGCTCTTGATATGATGAATGCTTTTTGATTGAAACCTGGGCATCATGTTATATTGTGAAACCTTGGATCTTATTTAAACCTGTTTTAACTTCCTCTAACATCCCTCTGGCAAGGGAAAGGGATGGCACTGCCTCAGTGCTGCCAGATGAAGGTAGAAGTCCATGTTCCTCATTCTGCTTCTTTTCACTCCCAGTGTGAGGGGAATCCCTCTTCATGGATAGGTGGTGGAACACTTATTACCGTGGAGATAAAAGTCTCATCTCCCTACTTGGCTTCCTCTGACATCACCACATAGGGGTATTTGGACCCCTTTGTACTGCCTGGTCAGGGGAAGATATGGGCTCCCACTTAACCTTTGTGGCATGGGTGGGGTGGGGCTGTAGTCTCTATAGTCTCTATTGTGGCATTCATTGGCTGGGAAATGTATTTATTGTTAGAGTTTTCTTCTTGCCACCCCTTTCCTGGTCCTTTGGCTACAGAGAGCACCTTTTGGGAGAAGGGTTCTACTTGTGCACATTGGTATATCCATGTACCAGCTGCTCCAATACCTGGTTTGGGATACTGAGACAAAAAGAAAGCCCAAGGTACTTGCTTCCATGTCTGTGGGGAGCGGATTATGAGAAGCCTATGAGAACTTGACATAAGCACAGCTGTGCTTAATGATCTACAGGCTGAGTTTGGCACGGCCCCAGCCACAGAAGAGAGTGAGAAGGCAAAAGGCAGCACAGCTGCACAGCTGCTTTTCCTAAGTTGTTTACATTCAAAGAAGTAGGAACACAGGTTTCTCTTGTTACAATGTCATGGTCCTCCCTGAGAACTGTTGCTCCATCTCCTTGTTTACCCCTGGATATAAAAGACATACTTAGGTGAGGTTTTTTGCTGGGCAGCTGAGGCTGCTGCTGGCTATGTGTCTCCACCAGAGCAGCTTTCTGCACCGAGAACTTTTTACATAGGCTTTAGAAAAGCTAAGCTAAAGAAAAGCAAAAGAGAGTCTAAGAACTGAGACTTTAAGCATTATGCTAATGCAGTTTTTAGATGCGGCTGCTGTTGTTTTTCTGCAAGTCTGAGCACCGAGACTTTAAGAAAGGGAACATGGGACAGTGCAAGTCAGAGGGCCAAGACTTAGATTAAAGAAAACATGGGACAGTGCAAGTCTAAAGAAAGAGACTTTAAAGAATAGAAAACAAGAAAGACTTTAGAAGTGAGGTTTTAAAGAACAGAGAAGAAAGACTTTAGAAGGAAGGTTTTAAAGATAGAGAAAAGAAGCAGAAGGAAGAGAAGAGAAGTAAAAAAGCATTGAGGCTGTTGTGCATCTCCATCCGAGCACCCAGCACACCTGGCCCCAGCTTTGTCTTCTATCATTTGTCCTTTCTGCATCTCCAGTCACCCCCAGTTAGGTCAGGAAGAACCAGGAGCATGAGAAAGCTCTACACATGTCCATCCTTGGGTCCTGAGGTCCCTGGCTCCTCTGCCTTCTTCTGTCTTCTGAGTCTTCTTATATACATGGCATCCAGGGGTTTTAGTTGTCTTAGCACAAGGAATGGAAAATGTACTTCATCTTCCTACAAATGGAAGTCCCTTAAAAAATTATAACTTATAAATGATTCTGTGCATCAGTCTTTCAACATATGTGTACCTGGGAACCAGCACCCATAGAAAACATTCCTAGCACCCTATCAGGCTCCCTTCTCCTGGGAGGACACATTTTCATTTGCATCTTTAAAATAATCTGGCTGATTGCTGGATGGATTGGTGAGAGGAAGGGGAGGGAGTGGCAGTCAGGGTTCTCAGGCACCCTCGTCTTTTCCTGTGGGTGGGGGTGGCCTGACTCTGCAGATCATATCCAAGTCTGCTCAGGCCTCTTGGCTGACCATGTCCTCCTCTGTGGCCTGGGCCATGAATTAGGGTGGAGGTGGCCACAGCCATCCAGTGCAGGTGGGAAGCCCTGCTCTGTCTGCCATCAAGTTCATTGTTGGGAAACAGCAGCAAATTCTAGCCTTTGGATGCCCTCTTTCCTGACCTCTGGTGTCAACTGTTCAACTCCTGTTACTCAACCTCATTCCACATTCAGTTAGTAAACATGCTGTGTTATGGATTGCCAAGGGAATGACTGCCATGGCTGTTTTACACTGCCTGGCCCTGGATTATAGGCCTGTAAAGGCAGAAAGCAACTGATTGAGGGGTCAGAGAGAAAGGAAGAAGAAACACTGGTGGGGGAGGGGAGAGAGGGAGAAAGAGAGAGAAAGAGAATAGAGAGATGGAGAGAGAGAGATGGAGAAAGAAAGAAAGAGAGAAACATGGATTTAGCTGTGAGTCAGTTGGACAGCCTGTTTCCTCATCTGTAAAATGGAGCCAATATTCCCATCTTTGGAGGAGTGGAGGGTGTGGAAATTCTTTTGTATGAAGGACTCAGCCTACACTAGATGCCCAGTAAATATGCATGCTTGTTGTTATTAATATAACAAATTGATGGAAAACAGTCTTCCTTCTCCACCTGACACCTGTCCTCAGGTCAGATCCCTAAGCTTCTGTAGGACTCTGGGCTTTTACTTTGATAAAGGGGAAGAGATTTGGCCTTGGGGAGGGAGGTCTGAGATCCAAGGTGGGGCCCGCTGACTGGTGCTTGGGAAGATCTGGGAACAGTGAGGCAAGCAGGCCACATTCACCTGCCACACTGAACAGCTAGCATGTATCAAGCACCGGCTGTGGGGCAGTACTGTGCAATTGGGCGTAGGAGCGTCTTCAGTTTCACAGCTGAGGAAACGGGGCGTGGGCAAAGCAGGAAGGTTGGCCCTGTGAGTTGGGCAGAGCCAGTATTTGAACTGAGGCCCCTTTGGTGCCAAAGCCTGGGTGCCCCACGTGATTCTGCTGATCTGGTCTGCATGAAGGCAGTGTGCAGGCCAGCAAGCTGATGGAGGACCATGCAAAGGCCTGAACCGCAGCCGGCTCCCGGCTCTACTCCTGGTTGTCTGCCCATCAGCCCAGCTGCATGGGGCTGCTTCTCACTTCGGAAGGGTCTCGGGGCCTAGTTCCAGCTGGGCAGAGTCTGTAGGGGGGCAAGTTACACCACATGAGCCATCTGGCCATGTTTCTCAACTTGCTGGCTGACTGCCTGGATGCTCCAGACTCAGGGTCATGGTAGACAGGATGGGAGCTGGCATGGGGTGGTACTGAGGGGGGAGGGTCTGGACTCAAGTCTCAGTTCTGATTTTGAGGGTGGGAGATGACCTGTGAGGATGGGGGATCCCACCCCACCCTCATCCGCTGCTGCCAGCCAGCATGAATATCTGAAAAGGGGCTTGAAGTGTCTTCTAGCTTTGCCTCCTCCTTTCTTCCCTGCTGTCCTCCACATCATTTAGTGTGCCCCCAACTTATATATCTGCTTCCACCCTGCCTCTGCCATTCATCTTCCTGTCCCCACTCTCTACCCCCACCATCTTTTGTCTCTTGTCCCCTGGACTTTAGGCTCTGAAGTTCAGCAGACCATATTTGAATTTTATCTTCCCTACTTTCTTAATGTAGTTAGCAAATGTTTTCTGCTCCACTCCTCCCCCCAGGCTTGACTGTGTTAGCTGTCAAAACATCCATGAAAGAAACTGCTGTCATAGCCAGGTATGGTGGTATGTATCTGGAGTGGCAGCTGAGGTAGAAGGATCACAAGAGTTGGAGACCAGCTTGGGCAATGTAGGGAGACTGTCCTAAGTGTGTGTGTGTGTGTGAGGGAGAGAGAGAGAGAGAGAGAGAGAGAGAGAGAGAGAGAGAGAGAGAGAGAGAGACTGCTGTGAGCATTTGGGTGGTCATTTAACTTCTCCAAGTCTCACTTTCTTCATCTATAAAATGGACTAATATCCACTGCAATGTGTTGTGAGGGCTAATGGGAGGAGGCTCCAATCAGGTGCCTCCTGCTCCTCCTTCCATCACCACACATTGAACCCCTCCAGTTTCTCTCCCCACCTCTGACCCCTCTGCCATGCCAACTGCTAGACAACGGTCTAAACACTACTGCAAATTCTGCATTTGTGGTTACCTCCTATTATTTTTAGGGGGCAGAGTCCAGTTTTCTTGGCCTGATAGTCAAGGTCTTCCTGCCAGCCTCTCCAAGCTCCTTACCTCATCCTCTTCACATCACAGGCTAGTTGTCCACTTGGGGCCTGCTATGAGCTGAATTGTGCAACCCCCCAACTTGTATGTTGAAATCTTAACTCCTAGTACTTCAGAATGTGACTGTTTGGAGATGGGGTCTTTTTAAAGAAAAAATTAAGCTAAAATGAGGTCATGAGGGCGAGCCCTAATCCAATATGACTGTCATGCATCTAAGAAGAGATTAAGACACAGGCATGCCCAGAGGAAGGACCACATGAAGACACGTGAGGAAGGCAGACATCTACAAGCCAAGAAGAAAGACCTCAGAAGAAACCAACCCCGTAGACACCTTGATTTTGGACTTTTAGCTTCCAGAACTATGAGGAAATGAATTTTTGTTGTTTAAGCCAGTCTGTGGTACTTTTTTATGACAGCCTGAGTAAACTCAGACAAGGACTGTCATAGGCCAACTACAATGGGTCTCAAATTTAAATTGTAGACCTTCATTGCCAGATGAAATTCTTTGTTGTTTAAGGCATTTATTGAAACTTAAAAAATATGTCTTAGCATCTATGTTAGACTTTTTGTTGCTGTGACAAAATGCCCAAGAAAACAATTTAAAGGAGGAAGAGGTTTTTTAGCTCATGATTTCAGTCCACAGCAGGCTGGTTCCATGTTTCTGGGCCCACAGTGAGGCAGAACATTATGGTGGAAGGGCATGGTGGAGCAGAGCTGTTCAACTCATGGCAGCCAGGAAGCAGAGTGAGCTACAACAGGAAGGGGACAGGGCAAAATAAAGCCCCCAAGACTTAACTTCCTCCAACCAGGACCCACCTTCCAGGGTTCTACCACCTCCCGATGGTCTATTGAAAGTTTGAATCCATCAGTGGATTAAAACATTGATTAAGTCAGAGCCCTCACGATCCAGACACACCCAGACACACCCAGAGCTGTGTGTAATCTCTTAGGCATCTCAGTTCAATCAAGTTGACAATGAAATTTAACTATCATAGCACTTCATTTATTAATAACCTGGGAGCTTCTCAAACTGGAAGTGTCCCAGGTCTTCCTGCTGCCTGGAGTCCCTGTTGTTCCTCTTCTGTCTGTCCTCTTTGCAGATCCACTGTGAGTGTTGCTCTTTGTGGGCTCCTTCCCTGACCATGGCCTGTCCACGAAGGGCCTCTGGCGTTAGTGTCGGCTATGTGGAGCAGGGCTGCCAGATGGCTCCCTGAGGCCTGGGCTATGTCTGCTTCAGGCAAGGAGCCCATGGCTGGCCTTTGGTGGAAGTGTCCACACTTTCCTGTTGTTGGTGAAAAGTCAATAACAGCCCCTTACTTCTAATCAAGAATGGACTCAGTCTAAAGGATAGACTTCTGAAGTCCACCACCCAACAGCAGTTCTGCCCTATGGTGACTATTTAACCATAACTTATTTATTTGTAACAATTTTTAAGGGTGCTTTAAATCTTTCTCTTTAATTAAAAAACATTCCCAATTCAGTTTTTGGTACCATGGCAGATAGGAAACCTAAAATATTCAGAACAAACTAGAAATACTGAATAAAATAATGTTTGTGGCTGTAACAGGCAAAGGGCCAATGCTTGATAATGTGCTATGGTGAGGGTAGGCCCACATTCCACCAAAAGTAGTGTGAGAACAGGGATAGTCATTATAGCTCTGCTTGCTATAGCAAAATGTGAGTGACCCTCCAGGGGTCTGTTGCTAGAGCACTGGCTTGAGGACTTGGTTAATAACTTATGCCAAGTGGCTATTCAGAACAGTGAGGTCCCTCTGATCTGTTGGCCTTGGGCACTCAGAGCTCAAGAGCACAACTCTGGTTCATATTCATCACGGCTCAAAATTGTATGTGATTCCCACTGCCACACAAGTAAAATACAAAATCCCTGCCATGTGTTCCCAGTGATCTGTTCTCTGCTGTCTACAACCTCAGGCTGCTGGCTCTGCCTCTGGTCTTACCAGCCCCTCCCTGCACCCAATCCACTCCCACACTGACCTGCTCTGCTGACTCCTGCAAGGCCTTTCCCCATAATTTCCCTGGGTCTGGAATCTTACCTCTGACACCTTTCTCAAGTTAATTCTTCCTCATGATGCAAGGCTGAACCTTGGTGACTCCCACATCTGAGTGAGGACTTCTCTGGGCTTCCTATCCACCAACATGGGTCTTGTGGAGGGGCAGTGGACTGCTTGCTCATTTGCTTATAGCCTCTGAATTCCTAGGCAAGGGCCTGTCAAAAGACACAATGACAACAAATTTAGTTTAAAGATGGAATTGACTTCTATTTGTAGTTCTAACATCAGGCAACACCTCATTCTTAAAATATAGAAGGAGTGTTTCAATGAGCTAAGCAGAAGAGGTTGACTTCATTGGCAGAAAAGGACTGAAAAACGTGGAAACAGGACCAAAAATGAATTGGTTGTTTCAAAATTAATTTTCTTGTAAGGGCTAAAGCAAAGGGGATGGTCTTTCACGCTGGCTAAAACCGGCCCATTTGGGAACTTGGCTGTTACCTGTCTCCTGATTTCTTGGAAGTTTGGATAGACCACTTAGTTTCAGCTTAGCGGTGTGAACTTCACCATGAACAACACTGTTTTGCTTTGGTGTGTTGGGCCTAGTGCAGGGGCTCACTCCCACACAATGGCCTCCTAAAATTTTATTTAGCAGGCCACTTCTTATTCATTGTAGCCCATGCTACACCAGCACCATGCTTGGTACATCAAAGGCATTTTATGAGTGTTTGAAGAACAAAGGGGAAGACAGAGAAGGATCTAGAAGTTTGAGTCATCCTAGGACCAGGGCATGGGTCTCATGTAGGGAGACAGACAATGATGAGGGCATGCAAAGCAGATAAAAATGTGGAGGTGGGGACCTCAGCACACCGTGGGCCTTCCAGGGCTGTCATTGGAAGGTGTACTCAGCTCTCTGAGCTTCAGCTTCCTCACTGGAAAACAAGGAATGTTGGTCACCATGTTGTGAGATTGATCAAGATCATGGTTCCTGTGACAACACACTTTGAACCCTAATTGCTAAGTGAATGTTGGATAATTGTATGTATTACTGATTATTTCAGGAAATCCAAGACCGTCTTGGTTGGGGGGGGTGGTTCAAAGCAGAGCTGGGGAGCTCAGACTTGCCTCCAGCTGCAGATGGGAGTCCCTGGAAGCTGGCCAGCAGGAGAGCCAGGATACAGGTATAGTGTCTTGAGCAACCACACGTGGTCTGGCCCCTCCAGCATCTACACTGCCTGCTGCCCAGCTGTGGGGTTCAGGCACTGGTTCCTCTCTGCTGATTGCTTCTCCCCATCTCCCCCAAGCCTGAACATTATTGTTAAAACTAGACACCCACTTGTACTGTCCATGGATTGAGATCACCTGGCTTCATTTGTGGGCCTGACTGTGCTGTTAGCTGCTCTCCCAAGTCATTAGGGATTTGGGCATTTGGACTTGTTTCATGGAATGGGTCTTTCAATTCTGGGACTGGATGGGGGACCCCTGTGGCTGAGGGCCCCCGGCAGGGACTGTCCAGGAAGTTGATCTTTATTTGAAACTAAAAATGCCAGCCAGATATGGCAGCTGCTAGAGGGGCTGGCACCCTATTTCAACTCTGTTGTTCCTGGCCCTGGCTCTCATCCCACTTCTCCAAGACCCAGTCTTCCTGCTCTTGAAGGAGATCTGACCCTTCAGGCCTGGCTGCTCACCTGGCCTCTGCTGCTCAATTGTGGAGGCCTGGCTGCACCCAGCTGTGGGGAAGGCCAGGGTGAGAGCAGGGAGGGCCACTGGGCCAGGGTCAGGAGGATGGTAAGTACCAGGAAGAGAGGCTGCTGCACTCTGGCGCCAGCGGGGAGGATCCAGGCCTGGAGGCAGCCGTGCTGGCATGGGTATGAAGGCAACCGGAGGTTCTGTAGCCCCCCCCAGCTTACCACACCTGGAAGTACCTAGAGGCTGTTGGCTTGACAGGACAGCGGGGCTCCTGAGCCCTGCAAAGAGCACTGTGGGGGCAGGGACTGGGGAATAATGCCAAATGTGGAGGGTTTATATGTCTGCATGTGACAGTCTCTGTTCTCTTCTTTGTGCTTTACAACTACATTCCAGCTGTTTGTCATGTACCTCTGGGTCACATGGGCTGGTCTCCCCGCCAGAAATGTCTGCTCATCCCCATACCTTCACCTGGTCACTTCATGTTCGCCCTTTAGATGTGGTCTGGGTAAGAAACCATCTCAGCCACCCAGGTCTGAGCAAGGTGCCTTTGCTTGGCCCTCCAGCATTTCCCCACCACCGCCCCTGCCACCCCCTGTCCCTCATCAGAAAACTTATCACCCAATTCTTGCCTGTTGACATTTCTGTCTCCTCCAGTAGACAGAAGCACCCTGATAGTTCATCGGTGTATTCCAGGGCCTGGTATGATGCCTGGTGTATAGTGTTCCATACATGTTTGTAACGTGGATGGATGGATGCACTCATGTAGGGATGGATAATTATAAGAATGGATGGTGGATGAGTAGACATATGGATGGGGGTGAAGGAATGATGGATGAAAAGATGTATGTTTTATGGGTAGGTGAGTGAGGGGGTAGATAGATAGATGTATAGATAGGGGATGGGTGGGTGAGTGACGGATGAAGAAAATTATACATGTGTGTGAACATGGAGCGATACATGGGTAGTTGGAAAATGGGCAAATAAAATACTATAGGAAAGCAATGGTAGACACATGGATGGATTAATGGATGGATAATGAATGTGGTGGATGGATAAATGGGTAATCAGTGTGTACGTGGATGGATGGTTGGAGGAATGGAGAATGGATGGATGGATGAGTAAATAGATAATGAATGAATGGATAAATGAATAGATTGATAACCGGGCTTCTCTCTCACTTGGCAGGCATCTGAGACACCTGGAGTGTCCTCCCACCATGTCCTACCTCATCATCAGGGTCTCTGGGCTCTTTTAGAAATACCTGTGGTACAGAAGCTTTCATGTCCAGGAGAGGCACTTGGACCTGCTGGATACCCTGCAGGGAAGAAGCTCTGTAGGGAGCTAAAGGATGAGGAGTGACAGGGTCTTGCCTTGAGCACAGTTAGAGAGTTGTTTGCATGCAGGGACAAACACATTACAGATGGAGCAGAAGGGAAATTCAGGGGCTGGAGAGGAGCACTTGGATTCGGGGTGGTAATGGGGTGAAGATGTCAGCCCCAAGATCCCCAAATTTGGGCCTCTTTCCTTTCTTCTGGTCAGTCACCCACCCAGTGTAAGGGCCTCTATGCAGCCTGGCAAAAGCTGAGGAGACAGGAAATTCCCTGTGTAGATGTGCAAAGACTGGGAAGACAGATGGATCTATGGAAGAATGCTATGGGCCCAAGGCTGCATTACTGGGGGTGAGCTCACCATGTTCAGTGGTGGGAATGTGTTATGTGTGTCTCTGTGTGCACAGGAGTAAGTGAGCCCATGTGTTAAATGAGCATGAGTGTGAGGCCAGGAAGTGCACGTGTTTGTATATGAGTGTGAATATCAGCTTAGGAGAGTGTGAGTGTGCACACGCATTTGTGATGCATGTGTGAACGCTGTGGGTCTATATCAGACTTGGTGGAGTAGTGGATGTGCTTGTGTATGGTGTGTGTGCACAGAGTGTGAACTAGTTCATGTGTGAGAATTTATTGGGAAGGATGTGTGGGTATGAGAGAAAGAGAGAGAGGGAGAGAGAGAGGGAAGGGGGAGGGGGAGGGGGAGAGAGAGAGATAGAGAGAGAATATCTTCTCTGTCCACATTGGGGGCCCAGAACCTCTACAAACATCCCAGTCTGGGAGACTACATTTTTGGCTCCTGATGCTCCTTATTCCAAAGTCACTCCACCCCTTCACTTCCTCCCAACTCAAAAACTCAGATACTCACCAGAAGCTAGGATGTCAGAAGACCAGTGGCCTGGACTGAGCCTCTAGGAACCTGTCACAGGGAGGGAGGAGAGGAGGGAGAGCAGATGCTGGAGACCTGACTGGCTCAGGTGGTAGAGTGCCTGTTTTGCAAGTCTGAAGCCCTGAATTCAAACCCCAGACCCACCAAAAAAAAAATCTGGAAACTAAGGGCTGCAGCTGGGCAGAGGGGTTATGGGCAGGAGGAGGGGCTGCTGCATGACAGCCTGGCCTGGCTTGTGAGAGGAGCCTGGCAGCTAGACACACAGAGACTCCCCTGGCCCATCCAAATCCAAGTGCTGTAGTCACTGCCATCCAGGGCTAGAACAGAAGACTCCAAATGGCCGGTCCACGGGCCCCATCTGGAGGCTGCTCAGCAAGTCAGTGGTCCAGCTGGCCCTGCGGGTCCAGAGTCCCTGGAGTCTGTATAGACTCTCAAGGGCAGGAGGCTGAGACACTTATGGCCATGTTCCAGGCCCTCATGGTACTCGGTGATGCTTCATGGACAAAGGGGTGGAATGATGAACCATCTGTCTTTAGGGCCTGGAATTCCTCCCTCCCCACAACTCAAGCTCCACACCTGAAACCCGGGACTCCCTCCCATCACCACCCTCCCTGTGGAGTCCACTCCAGCTCAAACCACTTCTCAGTCCCCAGCAGTATTCCAGGAGACTGTCCACTTTGCAGGACTATCCTGGTTCATTGTGACCCTTCCTATCCCATGGAGCTTCTGGGGCATTCCTGCCTGCTGGTGGGGATCTTGACTCACTCCTACTTCCTCTGCACTCCAGCTTCAAGGACTTACAAATACCCCCCTTGTCTGGGCAAAGGCCACTGTGACCTCTTGTTCAAAGAGGTAAAGTGAAATACCCAGAAATTTCCCCTCCTGGGAAATGAACCTAGATCAGCCTTGCTCTAAAGCCTGGGCTGCACCAATCCTGTCACAAGTTAGACTTCCAAGCCACAGCCTCATGAGGTCAAGTCACATCCAGTTGGGAGGGGTGAAGCAAGGAGGCCCCAGGGAAGCCATGGCACCTGAACAAGGCATGAAAGGCTATGAGGAAGGATGGAGGAGGAAACACCAGGCAGAAGTACAGAGGCAAGGAAGGGTGTGGTGAGCCATAAGGTTAAAGAGAATTATGATCTGACAGTAACAGGGAGTCACAGAAGGTGTTAGAGCAATGTGGGGTCAGCTGTGCTTGGAGCATCTATGCAGCCTGTGCATTGGACAGTGGGATAGAAAGAGGCAGTGAGGAGGGGGCTCTTCACAAGGTTGCAGCATAGCATCAGCCACCAGCAGGGAAAGACACCAAGGGACATGCAGGGCCCCAGGGTGCTGAGGAAGACTGCAGTTGGGACGTGTACCAGTGACATAAGCCTGGGGGAGGGTGGTGGGATACACAGGGCCACAGTCAGCATGGCAGCAGCATGCAGCCCTGCACATAGTAGGTGCTCAATGAAAGTAGGTCATACAAATGAATGGACCAATAGCCTCCCTGCCTTGTTGCCCTCCATGCTGGTTTCCACATCTCTTCTCTTTGCCCACCCTGTCCTGTAGCCCTGAAGGGCCTCAGCTGGCCCAGTAGGGGCAGTGCTGGCCCACTGTTCCACTGAACACCCCCTCCCGCTGTGCTGCTGCACGCACATGGCTTCTCTCTCTCTCTCCGTCCCCTTCCCCCTCCCTGTCCTTATCTTTCCCTCCCGTCTCCATGGCGACTCACCACCTCAGCTTGCCTGCATCCCAGTCTCTGCCAGGGATTCTGAGCTGGCTCTGTCCCTCCCTCCTCTGGAGCCCTGGTACCCGCAGCCCTGTCTCCTCCCCCTGGGGTGAGTCCAGCGGCAGCCTCCTCTTTCCCAACCCAACCGGCACATTTATTCTCCAGCTCTGACAGGAAGTCAGCTCCTCTGAGGAGACCATCCCCCTGCTCCACCTTCCACCTGCCACCTCAGTCAACCCTCCAGGAGAAAGCCATCCCACTTCGGGTTGAAGATCTTGGTGGAGCTCCTCTGTCTGCGGTGGACCCTCTTCCATCCCAGCCTCCCATGCCGAGGCCCGCCTTGTCAGTCACTTCCTTTTGTCATCGGCTTGGCAAACGGGCAAGTCTTCAGTCCTAAGATCTGGAGAGGAGGGTGGGGGTGGGAAGGAGCCACCTGGGATGGGGGATGGGCCTGGGGAGGGTGGGGGAGGGGTCTTGGAGAACTAGGATGAAAATGGGAGTCTGGATTCTGTTTTAAATTTTTTTTTTTTTAAATCTCCAAGGAGAGAAAATGGAGCTTCATGGGAAACAGCAGCAACAGTTGGTAAGCAGTGGGGCCTGCCGGGCTGGGATTGGTGCAGTGGGCTTGGAAAGGCTGGTCCAGGAGTACCAAACCCTGCGGCTGGACTCAACCAACCAAGGCTCCGCAGGGCTGTCCTGGGGAGGAAGCCTGAGGCTGGATCGGACAGGCTGCGGAGGGGGACCAGGGTGTGTGCTGCAAGGAGGCTGTAGCTCAGCTCCCAGAAGGAGAGCAGAAGGAATCCTCCAAGAACTAGAGCCATCTGCTTAGCTGCAGAATGGCACCAGGAGGCTGCCGCCTTCTCCTCCCTGTCCCAGCAGCTGGGGGTTGGAGAGTTGTTACTTCCTGGGGCCGAGGGAGGGAGGGTCCTGGTTCAAGTCAGCATCTCCTTGAGGGGGCCCTGCTGCAAAAGGCTGGGGACAGAATTTTCCTGAGCGTTGGCACTGGACGCCACACACATGTGACAGCACGTGCATCATCTCTGGTGATCGCCCCCATGCCCAGAAGCTGACGCTGTCAATGTCTCCATTGGAGCAATTAGGAATTGGGGCTCCGAGAGGGGCAGGACCTCACCCATGGCTTCATGACTGGGATGTGGCAGAGCCAGGGTTCCATCCAGTCCTCAGTCTTGGGTGCTTTTTTCCAACTGCTCTGCTGACGCCACTTTGGGGCCATTAGGACTTGGGGTGCAAGGAGTCAGGGTATGAGCAGAGCTTGTCCTCTCTAGGAGTTCTCTCAGGTCATGGAGGCCCTGAGGGAAGCTGAGGTGGCGCAGATCCCCCAAACCTTGCACCCAATAGACATCCTGTTTTTTGGATGGCTTGTCCTACCCTTCCCCTGCCCCCAACGCCTAGGTCCCATGCACCATTCCCCAAGCTGGAGCTGGGCCTGGGACCCCGTCCCACGGCACCCCGGGAGCCACCTGCCTGCTCCATCTGCCTGGAGAGGCTTCGTGAGCCCATCTCGTTGGACTGTGGCCACGACTTTTGCATCCGGTGCTTCAGCACGCATCGTGTCCCTGGCTGCGAGCCGCCCTGCTGCCCTGAGTGTCGGAAGATCTGCAAGCAGAAGAAAGGCCTCCGCAGCCTGGGGGAGAAGATGAAGCTCCTGCCACAGCGGCCGCTGCCCCCTGCGCTGCAGGTGCAGGATCTGGGTCCCATGGCTGGGTGGGGTGGCTCAGAACTCTCTGGTCAGATTCAAGAGCAGGGAGTGGCTTTGGCCCTATTCTAGAATGTTATGATGGAGCACAGAGTTTCAGGCTGGATGCACTCCAGACTTTAGGTCCCATTCGGGATGCTCAGGGGTCCCCCTTCTCTGCCCCACCCAGGAGACCTGTGCTGTGAGGGCAGAACGACTGCTGCTGGTGCGCATCAATGCCTCTGGAGGCCTCATCCTCAGGATGGGGGCTATCAACCGCTGCCTGAAGCACCCCCTGGCTAGGGACACCCCAGTCTGCCTCCTCGCTGTCCTGGGGGAGCCACACTCAGGGAAGTCCTTCCTCCTGGACCACTTGCTCCGGGGCTTGCCAGGCCTGGTGAGGGTGGGGCTGGCAGGAGGCTGGAGGGGGTCAGGGTGGTATGGGGATGCAGAATGGACCAACTGATGCCCCCTTCTCTCCTTGCAGGAGTCTGGTGAGGGAAGCTGGCCCAGAGGAGGAGAGGGGTCCCTTCAGGGGTTCAGATGGGGTGCCAATGGGCTCACCAGGGGCATATGGATGTGGAGCCACCCCTTTCTGCTGGGGAAAGAAGGGAAGAAGGTGAGAGAGAAAGGGCAGAAGGAAGTCAGGGTGGATCAAGGAGGGGAAGAAGAGGGGGAGAGGGGAAGCAGAGATAGATGAAGAAGAAGGGAATAAGAAGGAAATCTTTGGAGGTGAGGACCAAGAGAGTGGGTCGGGGAAAAACATGGTGGGGGTAGGCAGGCCTGACCCCTAGGCTCATCCCCTCTGTCCCCTGCATAGGTGGCTGTGTTCTTAGTGGATACAGGAGACACCATGAGTCCGGAACTGAGCAGGGAAACAAGAATCAAGCTCTGTGCTCTCACCATGATGCTGAGCTCCTACCAGGTGAGAGAGGTGCTGAGACCAAGTGCCCCCATCCCAATGTCCTTCTCCAGCTCAGCTTTCTCAAGGTCAAGAAAGGAGGCTCTCAAGGAGGCTTTGGTGACTAGAGTCACAGCAGGTTCTGGGGGTGACTCTGGGAGAGGTAAGATGCTCTCAGTCAGTGAAGGTGGGAAGATGGGTTACTCTAAAGATGGGGTGATGTCCCCAGGGGCCATCCTAGACCTACTGGAAGGTATGGGATACCTAGAGGTGAGCCCAGCCCTTCAGGCTAGAGAGGCCCCTGTGCTGAGCTGGTCCTGTGTTCTGAGGCCTGAAGGTTGTCTGGGAGTCTCCTCAGCATGGTCTTTCCAGCGTTGCTTTGACTCTGCAGCCCCTTGTGTCTTCTTGGTTTCAGATCCTGAACACCTCCCAGGAGCTGAAGGACACAGACTTGGGCTATCTGGAGGTGAGGAGGCCTCTGATGTTGGGGCATCACCCCAAACCACCCTTCCCATAAGGCCAAAAGGCTGGACCAGAGGGAGCTAGTGCCCTCCCATTTTGGCTCAGGATTTTATGCCGTTTGAACTGGATTGGTGGCTTTGAGGGCAGAGGGTGAAGTGTGAGGTTACCTGGTTTGGAGTAGGCAGGAGAATCCCAGAACAGGGAAGTGGGAAGCTTGGCTCTTGTAGTGGTGCAGGGGAATGGGGTGTGACTTGGAACAGATCATAGCCCTTGTAGCGGCCCAGCTCTGACATTATCTGTGCCCCCTCACAGATGTTTGTTCATGTGGCTGAGGTGATGGGCAAGCATTATGGAATGGTGCCAATCCAGGTGAGACACCCATGCCTGGACTTGTCACCCCAGACCCCAATACTCCTCCATCTGGTGGTGTCAGAACTCCTTCTCTTCCAGCATCTGGACCTCTTAGTTCGTGACGCATCCCACCCCAGCAAGTCAGGGCAGGGGCACGTGGGTGACATCCTCCAGGTGAGTGGACCAGAGGAATGGAGGGCAGTGACAGGGCAGAAGGCAAGGGGGCTGGGAGGGAAGTTGTCCCAGAGGGCACTCACAGTGGGAGGCTGTTCTGACTCAGAGCTCTCTACAATTTATTTC
This sequence comes from Castor canadensis, assembly GCF_047511655.1. Taxonomy (NCBI): domain Eukaryota; kingdom Metazoa; phylum Chordata; class Mammalia; order Rodentia; family Castoridae; genus Castor; species Castor canadensis. The sequence continues at coordinate 51,240,574 of NC_133396.1, read as the reverse complement.
TCAGAAGCTGTCTGGCAAATACCCCAAGGTGCAGGAGCTGCTCCTGGGGAAACGAGCCCGCTGCTACCTCCTGCCTGCTCCGGGGAGGCAGTGGGTGAACAAAGGCCAAGGAAGCCCAGGAGGTGGTGAGTGTCCCCAGGGGCTGAGGCCTCCTGGGTGTTACTCCCCAGTTTCCCCAAAGGCCTCTGGTGGTACCCAGCCTCTCCCCAGGCCCAGTCTCCTCAGCATGAGAAATCTCTTCCTTAGACACAGACGACGATTTCCGCCACCTTCTCCGGGCCTATGTCTCAGATGTGCTAAGCACAGCCCCCCAGCACGCTAAGAGCCGCTGCCAGGGGTACTGGAGCGAGGGACGCGCCGTGGCCAGGGGGGACAGACGCCTGCTCACGGGGCAGCAGCTAGCTCAGGAGATCAAGGTGTGAAAACTCCCTGGAAACCCCAGCACTCAGCAGGCCCCTGCTCTCCCTGACCCGGCGGTGGTGTCTCTGCAGAACCTCTCGGGCTGGATGGGGAGGACAGGGCCCGGTTTCAGCTCTCCAGATGAGGTACGGAGGCCCCCGGGTGGATGGGATCTGGGAGGAAGGCCTGGGGGTGGGGGTCTGCAGGCCCTGGGAGTAGAGATGAGGAACAGGCAGCGCCCTTGACTGAGGAGGAAGGAGGGAGGCAGCCTGGGCTTTCCCATGGACAGATGGCTGCTCAGCTGCACGACTTGAGGAAGGTGGAAGCTGCGAAGAAGGAGTTTGAGGAGTATGTGAGGCAGCAGGTGAGCCCCCCGGCCTGCGGGGGAAGCTGGGGTCTGCCAGCAGGGCCCACATCGGGGAGGGGACGCCTGGGTCTCCTGGTCAGTGCACCTCCTTCTCTCCTCCTGGTCATTGTAGGACATAGCCACCAAGCGCATCTTCTCTGCACTCCGGGTCCTGCCCGATACCATGCGGAACCTCCTATCCACCCAGAAGGATGCTATCTTGGCCCGCCATGGTGTAGCCTTGCTATGCAAGGAAAGGGAGCAAACCTTGGAGGCCCTAGAGGCTGAGCTCCAGGCCAAGGCCAAGGCCTTCATGGACTCCTACACCATGCGTTTCTGTGGCCACTTGGCTGCTGTGGGCGGTGCTGTGGGGGCTGGGCTCATGGGCCTAGCGGGGGGTGTGGTAGGTGCTGGCATGGCAGCGGCCGCACTGGCTGCTGAGGCTGGGATGGTGGCAGCCGGGGCAGCAGTGGGAGCCACTGGGGCTGCTGTGGTTGGTGGTGGTGTGGGCGCTGGGCTGGCTGCCACCGTGGGCTGCATGGAGAAGGAAGAGGATGAGAGGGTGCAGGGAGGGGACCGAGAGCCCCTTCTCCAGGAAGAGTAACAGCCAAGAGACCCAAAAGGGTGAGAGATGCAAGTTGGGAAGAAGAGTGGGGTGATGCCACTCTTTGGAGGGGCTCACACATACCATACTACCCCTGCTGAATTCCCAGTGTCTGACAACTGGATGAGTTAGGTACTCAAGGTGTCTTCAGGAAGCTGGGAATGCTTCCTGAGGACTTGAGGGCAGGAAATAGAGCACAGGGCCCATTTCTGTTTGTAGATGACCATGAATCTACCGTCATCTCAGATACAGTAGACCCTGGATCTCCCACCACAAATGAGGCTCTACCCTCCCCACTCTAGTTTATTTTCTCTTTGATGACCCTGGGTTGTAGGAAGTTTGAGCAGTGCCATCCTGGAGTACCCATGGGTCCAGAACCCTTGTCCTTTCACAGATGGGAGAGGCCCCAGCATGATTGACCTTGGTGTTCAGGAGCAGGGGGCCCTGACAAGAGCTGGGACACAGGGCAGAGCCAAAGAGGTGGAGTAAACCCCAGAGTAGACACTTGTTCCCAGACTCCTCCCACAGTTGCTCCAGCAGGACTAAGTGACTGCCTGCCTCCCCTCCGCAGCTGGACACCTGTGGTATATCCTGAACTGTCTGCACTGCCGTGCACCTGTCCCTCCCTGCAGGCCACTCAGGCTCATGCCCCCTGTCAAGCCCACTCAGTGAGAGGAGTGCCCATGTTCTTTGAGGAATGCCCACATCACATCAGACTAAATGCCAAAGAATCTCCCTTCAATTGCATTCTGAGCTAAGCCAGTCTATATCACATTCTATCAAGGTCTCACAAAGGAAGTCACAGTGGAGAGATTCTATCTTTAAACATGTTCTTTCTCCCTGAGCTTGTGAGAATACTTTGTACCATCTTAGAAGACCTCCTTAATACAGCTCCCTGAATGTCAGGCCCCACTGAGAACTTGGGGACAGGGAGCCTCTCTCAGGGGGATGGAAAGTTCTGTTATAATGGAAGACTTCTGGGCTATTAAACTATAAAGGATGCTGTGCACATGACCTTTTGTTTTATGAAAAATAAAATGTGTGTATGTGAATGTCAGATTCCCAGTATGTTAACTGAAACAAGAATTCAGCTCCCAGAGGACTTCGGGGTGCAGGAGGTGACAGGAAGCTCCATTAATGGGATGTGTGGATGGAAAGAGGGGGACCAACATTCAGAAATTATCTGAGACGGTCCAGAGGAGGCCCTGATCCATGGTGGAAGGAAGGCTCAAGCCAAAGGCCAAGTGCATGGCTACCTCTGTAGGCTTGCTGAATAGGATTTTGAGTCCTGGTCCTCTTGTCTCTCTTCTGAGAAATGGCCATCTAGCCAAGGATGGCTATCCTCTCAGCCCTGGCTCCCATCTCAAAATTACAACAGTGCTTACTTCACCCACTTCTGTATTTTATAGATGAAAACCCCAGGAAGGGACATCTCAGATAAGGCTGTCTAGCTGGCTAATGGAGAGGCAGGGGAATGCCGAAGCCCAGGCTGGCCCCACTCCATAGACATCGGAGAACGTGCTATTAAGCTCAGCTCTGCTGAAATCAAGATACAACTTTTCAGATGATTCTGACTGATCGGGCCAAGCACTGGGAAAATGTGGGGGTGGCAGAGGTGGAGGACAAGGTTTGGGACAGATGGCTTAATAGTTGCAGCTAACAGACTGGGGACAAAATACATAAGTAGGGAAATCCCAGCTGGAGTGGGGATGGGTGGGGTAAACACAGATGAGGGTGACTCTCTTTCAGAAACTGGGCCAGGGGTGGGGACAGGGTCTAGACTATGAGTAGTGTTTGTGGATTAAGCCTTTCTGGAAGCATCTCTGAGTGTTTCCATCATTATCTGGTGGACACATGTGCCTTCTAGCTTTCAGAGCATTTTCCCAAACATCATCACCCTAAAGCCTGGGAACCAGCTCAAATGGAACCATCTCACACTTTCACAGAGGACACCAAAGCCCAGAGAAATGATGTGTCAGTTGAAAAACTGCTCAGAGATAAGCCAAGACTTGATCCCAGGATTTCTAATGCCAAATCCCTTGCTTAGCAGAACACTTGTCCCCAAAAGTCTCTCCAGCCTCCAAGACAGGACCTCAGAGTCCTGAGCCAAATCAGGTGACCTCCTCAATGTATGATTCAGTTTTCTATTATGATAAGGAAGTAATAAGGCTGGGTACTTTGTAAAGAAAAGAGATTTATTTAGCTCACACTTTTGGAGGTTCAGGCTATGGTGCTGGCACCAGCTTGGCTCTGGTGAGGATCTTATGGTGGTTGCATAACATGGCAGGAGGGCGTGCAAGAGGGAGATCTCACATAGTAAATTAGAGAGAGTGAGGGTCCCGTGGGAACTACATTAATCCCTTCTAAAGGTTACCCCCCACACAATGATCTAATGACCTTCCACTAGACCCTGCCTCTTGTTGGGCTTTTCTTTTGGTGAGACTGGGGTTTGAACACAGGGCTTTGCGCTTGCTTCAAGCTTGTGAAACAAGCATGGCTTGAGCCATGCCTCTAGTCTAGACCCTGCCTCTTAAAGGTCCCACCACCTCCAAATATTGCCACACTGAGGACAAAGCTTCCCACACATGAACCCTTGGTGACACACTTAAATCATATCCAAAAACCAGCACTGGACTTTCAACATGAGTTCTGCATTTCACCAGCACCCAGGTGACTCCATGGCCAAGGTCCCCCATGGTGCTCTGAGATCTGGCTGGTTTCCCTTCCCTGACTTGTGGAAAGTCAACCACTCCCAGATTCTCTTGTGACAAGTCTCTGGGGTAGAAATTTGGTGTATTACCTTGCAGTTTCTACCTCTGAGCACCCTTCCAGCTGAAGATGGCAGTACCACCAAGCAAAAGGAACCAGCATCCTGAAGCCCCTTGCCTGCATAGGGCAGGAGCCTCCCACTCCACTAACCTGTAAACCAGGCTAGGAAATAAACTTTTATTTCCTGGAACAGATGAGACACACGGGCTGACTTGTTACTCTGCTATTGCCTGCCCTACCCTAACTAACACTGACCTGTATTCCTTCTAATGGAGTGCTGACATAACAAACACTTAAAATGTTGCTGGTTGGGGGTGAGCAGTAAGGAAACACACTGCTGGGCCCATGCTATGTTGTGACAAAACATTTGATAAACTGTTGCCTACAATATCTGGGAAAGCAGAAGTAGTCTATTGAGGAAAAAAAATAAAGTCTCCTGCCAACCCAGAATATTCTACCAATGTGGAAAAGAAAGAAAATAGTTCTATTATGGACTATGCATTCAACCAGACTGGGATGCACCCTATGAAATATGCTAATGGTATTACAAAGACAGATGAAATCCCACCATATTTATATAGCCAAGCAGATGCAGCCTGACATGCGTGTTCTCATGGATGAAGACTTATCCACAGGCAAGGACTCTGCAGTGCTGTTTGCCGTCCATGCTTTCTTAGTTTACCCTAAATCCACCTGGTAATTGAGGGGGTCATCTGTCCTTTTTCTGAAGGACAAATAAACATTTTGTTTCTCCCTCAACAGAACTCACAGGCGGGTTAGTCAAGGCACCCAGCCTAAACACCTTCCGAAGGAGCGCTGTTGCCTTTGATGCTTGTACTTGAAAGACATGCTCCAGGACCTTCAGAAAGGCAGTTCTGGGTTTTAATTCTGGTAAGAGGTTTATTTAACCTGTAAAAAGATTTGTATAAGTATCAAGGGAGCAGAGGAAATTGTGTTGTCATTATGGCTCACACTTCTGCATATTTAACTTTTTTTTGTGGTGGGACTAGGGTTTGAACTCAGGGCTTCATGCTTGCAAAGCGGTGCTGTGCTGCTTGAGCCAAGCTTCCAGTTCATTTTGCTCTAGTTATTTTGGAAATGGGGTCTCGGGAACTATTTTCTAGGGCTGACCTTGAACCCCGATCCTTCTGATCTCAGCCTCCCAACTAACTAGAATTTTGATTAACTTTTTAAGTACACTGTGTGTGCCAAAACTACACTTTCCCATTTCAATTCCTTCAAGGATTATGTCCAATGGGTCTTTTCATCCTTGTAGGGCCTCGAGCAGGCCCTTGAGTAAGCAGATTCCATAATGGAGATCCCAGGGGGCCCAATTCGAATTACGAAGATTACTAGCCTCGGACATTTTGAATCACATTTAGGACTGGAGTGCTGGGATGAATATTAGTTATGTTTACTTTAGGATAGCAAAAATTACTCATTATCAAAAAATCCCACTTTTGCTCTGTTGATATTCAGATTGCTGGCCTTATAAATCCAGACCATGTCTATACAGGGAGTATGATTTGGGGGAAAATCTATAGTTGTGGGAAAGTGCAGAAAGAAAAAGCAGTGTTTCTAGTAAATTGTGAATCTTAAAAGTAATTGAAATCATCACTACTGTGAAGAGGCCATGCTACTGTTTGGGTAAGTGTGCCTGCCCCAAAGACCTGTGTGCTAAAGGCTTGGTCCCACTTAGTCCACAGCACTCTTGGGAGGTGGTGGAACCTTTAAGAGGTGGAGCCTAGTGGGAGGAAGTTAGGTCACTGACGGCGTGGCCTTGAAGACTATTGGGACCCCAGCCCCTTCCTCTCTCTCTGGGTCCTGGCCACTACGAGGTGAGAAACTTTTCTCCACCACACACTACCACCATGATTTTCTGCCTCACAACAGGACCAAAAGCAATGTGGGCTGACCAATCATGGTCTCAAACCTCTGAACTCATGAGCCAAAATAAATCTTTCCTTATAAGTTGATTATCTCAGGTATATTGTCACAGTAATGGAAAACTGACTAAAACACAAGTCAATAGGGCCGAAAGAGCTGTCTATAATAATAATAGTTCATTGGCATGGCCTAATGTCAGTTATTCTAGAAAATTTCAAGTGCCAGTGGGAAATGTACCCCAGTCTTCCTGAGGAACTGGCTTCACACGGAGCACATGAATTCAGCCGGATTTTCTTTCCTTTTGATAGTCACAGCAGAACGCTTGAAAGGGTCCCTCCCAGTGTGAAGACAGCCTGTCCTTCCCCAGAGAACCTTTATGCCCATGAAGTCTCCTGATTGGTTGATGGGGTGGTGGCTTCCTCTGGAGGATCTTTCCCGGTCCTTCTGATTTGATGTCTCAGGACTTCCGGGGAAGAGAGGAGCCCTTTTAAATACTGAACACACTTACGAGAGAATTCAGCTAAATTGGGCACAGGACATGGTCCCAGACCCAATTCCCAGGTCTGCCAGACGAGTTCAAAGGCACCCACTGTGCCTTTGCAGGGCTCGCTCTCATTTTTAATGAGGCTGGCGGTAAAGCATTGTGTTCTTGTCACTGGGGACGACTTCTGGGTGAGCTCCCTAAGAGTCCAGATAACCTGCTGTACTTGTGCAGAGGTCTGAGGATGCCTGGGAGAACGAGAGCATGACTTGCCACATTCCTGAATGACAGTGGACTTTACGCCAAGTGGACTTCCCACAAACCATGAGACAAAATCTCTTACTTTCCACCTGCCTGGCTTCTATGGAATCGACCTGCTACCAGGTCCCTGGTAAAGCTGGTCAAGGGGACCTTCTGTGTGGACCTTGGGTAAAAAACCCAGCATGTAAGGAATCCTGCTGTCAGTAGCACATTTGGATGACGTCTCTCCAGTAGGCACAATGGGAGCCCAGTGCCTCTCAAATCCCTCGTTGGCTGAGAAAATATTTGTTGATGATATAACCTAACTAATGGAGCCAATGGGATTTGTGGGACAGGAATTATTTTGTTGACTAATTCCTGTGATCTAGTTGCAATCTTTTAGACCTTTTCTCAATTCATTAGTCTTATTTTCTTTTGTGATGCCACTTTTTGAAAACCAACAAAAGTTACTTCTGTTAGAGGTGAGACTTCTAACTGTGGAGGCTGTCACAACTGAACAGTAGCCTTTATTGCTCGGTGGCAAAATCACCTTCAGAAATGTCATCGTTTTGCCCCAGGTGAATGCTACAGTAGGTTCTGAGTTGCAAGGCCTCGAATAATTCAGTTCTTAATTTTCTATCAGATATTTTAGTCAAGTCTGCAAAAAACTGAAACTAGATCCATGTATATCACCCTATACCAAGATTAACTCAAAATGGATCAAGGATCTTAATATCAGACCCCAAACTCTAAAGTTGATACAGGAAAGAGTAGGAAATACTCTGGAGTTAGTAGGTATAGGTAAGAACTTTCTCAATGGAACCCCACCAGCACAGCAACTAAGAGATAGCATAGATAAATGGGACTTCATAAAACTAAAAAGCTTCTGCTCAACAAAAGAAATGGTCTCTAAACTGAAGAGAACACCCACAGAGTGGGAGAAAATATTTGCCAACTACACATCAAAGGACTGATAACCAGAATATATAGGGAACTTAAAAAACTAAATTCTCCCAAAACTAATGAACCAATAAAGAAATGGGCAAGTGAACTAAACAGAAATTTCTCAAAAGAAGAAATTCAAATGGCCAAAAAACACATGAAAAAATGCTCACCATCTCTAGCAATAAAGGAAATGCAAATTAAAACCACACTAAGATTCCACCTCACCCCTGTTAGAATAGCCATCATTAGCAACACCACCAACAACAGGTGTTGGCGAGGATGTGAGGAAAAAGGAACCCTCTTACACTGCTGGTGGGAATGTAAACTAGTACAACCACTCTGGAAAAAAATTTGGAGGCTACTTAAAAAGCTAAACATTGATCTACCATATGATCCAGCAATACCACTCTTGGGGATATACCCAAAAGACTGTGACACAGGTTACTCCAGAGGCACCTGCACACCCATGTTTATCGCAGCACTATTCACAATAGCCAAGTTATGGAAACAGCCAAGATGCCCCACCACTGATGAATGGATCAAGAAAATGTGGTATTTATACACAATGGAATTTTATGCAGCCATGAAGAAGAACAAAATGTTATCATTCGCTGATAAAAGGATGGAATTGGAGAACATCATTCTGAGTGAGGTTAGCCTGGCCCAAAAGACCAAAAATCATATGTTCTCCCTCATATGCGGACATTAGTTCAAGGGCAAATACAAGAAGGGGATTGGACTTGATCACAAGATAAAAGTGAGAGCACATAAGGGAGATATGAGGATAGGTAAGACACCTAAAAAATTAGATAGCATTTATTGCCCTCAACGCAGAGAAACTAAAGCAGATACCTTGAAAGCAACTGAGGCCAATAGGAAAAGGGGACCAGGAACTAGAGAAAAGGTTAGATCAAGAAGAATTAACCTAGAAGGTAACACACACACACAGGAAATTAATGTGAGTCAACTCCCTGTATAGCTATCCTTATCTCAACCAGCAAAAACCCTTGGTTCTTCCTATTATTGCTTATACTCTCTCTTCAACAAAATTAGAGATAAAGACAGAATAGTTTCTGCTGGGTATTGAGGGGGTGAGGGGGAGAGGGAGGGGGTGGGGGGAGGGGGGAGAAATGACCCAAGCATTGTATGCACATATTAATAAAAAAACCCGATATTTTAGTCAAGAATCCCTGATTTTTTGGGTTGGGTGTGGTAGTGAATCCTAGCTACACGCAAGGCAGAGGGAAGGGGATCATGGACCAAGGCTGGCTGCAGACAAAAATGCAAGACCCTATCTAAAGCAAAAAAGAGCTGTGGCTGAGATGGTAGAGCACTTAAACACAAGGCCCTGAGTTCAAACCCAAGTGCCACACACAAAAAGAATCCCCTATTTTTTCTAAATCTTCTCTGTTGCATGACAGATCTCTATCAGTATGTAGATTCATTTTAAGTTATGACCCCAGAATGGCAGCTCTGGTCCCTGCCATCAATGAACTTGTCTATTGCTGATTAAATTCTCAGGAAAGTATTAGCTTCCAAGGTTTCATGAGCAGCTCCCATAACACAAAAAGCTGGCCATTTGTTCCTGTATATGATCCATCAGGACATATGATCTATCAAAAGGCAAAAGTACAATAAACTTAGAGATCTTAGTACACTTTTCTGTGTGAATCTAGAATCAGACAACCCCTCATTCTATAAAAACATATGCTCACATTGTTCCAAAGTTCTTTGAGGCTTTGTTCATTTTTCTTTCTCTTTGTTCATAGACTTTGCATAAATCCTCTCAATTTATCTTCAAGATCACTAACTCTTTATTATGCCAAGCAAATTATCCAGGTATGGAAATACCTGATGAGCTTGCCTTATCTAATGGGGGTTCATGTGTTTCTAGAATCTTGGAGCATCTGCTGTCTTTTTTTTTTTTGGTGGGGCTGGATTTGAACTCAGGGCTTTGCACTTGCAAAGCAGGTGCTCTACCACTTGAGCCACACCTCCAGTCCATTTTGCTCTGGCTATTTTGGAGGTGTGTCCCATGAACTATGTGCCAAGACTGGCTTTAGAACCTCAATACTTCTGATCTCAGCCTCTCAAGTAGCTAGGATTACAGGCGTGAGCCACCAGCACCTGGTTTAAAACATAAAACTTTTTTTTTTAAGGCACTGGGATTTTGACTCAGGGGCTTGTGCTTGCTGGGTAGGTGCTCTACAACCTAAGCCACTCACTTTAGCCCCCTTTTTTTGTGTTGGATATTTTCAAGACAACTATTTGCCTAGACTGACCTAGAACCATAATCCTCCTAATTGCTGCCTCCTGAGTTGCTAGGATTACAGGCTTGAGCCACCAGCACCCAGGAAATATACATTTTTTTTGGAGGTATTGGGGTTTGAACTCAGGGCCTGATGCTTGCTAAGCAGACACTACCACTTGAGTCACTCCACCAGCCCACAAACAACTTTTAATGTATCATTTTCCTATAGTTGTGGCCATGCTTCTCCTTATACATCCTACTTGGAAGCAGAAATTCCAGCTTTGTTTTTGAGTACCAAATGTCTGCTTCTTTCTCTAGCCCAGAAAGACTCCCTCTTTCTCCTTGAACTCTCTCCTCTCATCCTAAACACTGGGGTAAGAATATTCTCTTCCACAAACTGTAGACATCCATGGGCAAAAAAATGCAGAAGAATGAAATCTAAAAACTCATAGCTGAAAGTATGGAAAAATTTATGACCTTGAGTTTGGCAGTGGGTGTGAAGAGAGGCCAGCATGAATGTGACATTTGCATCACCTGAAGTTCCCTACCAGCTGCTGTCCGATGTCTAAAAACAGTGATTCCAGGACACTTCTGTGTGTCATCAGTCATCACAACAGAACACAGTCAGTGCAAATAGAAGCTGAGATTCTTTTACCCTGAAATGTTTTAAACAAACAAATGTTTTGACCTAGCTTTTAGATAAACACTTAAATTGGAGTTTCAAGTCATTTTTTCACAGAAACAATTCTCTATATTTAACTATTAGTAGTCACATTAAATTCTTGGTACATTTTCAACAGATCCAGGTGAAAAGATCTACTCTTTCATGTTTTCTTTTTTGGTGGTACTGGGGTTTGAACTCATGTGTGCTAGGCAGGCGTGCTACCACTTGAGCCTTGAGTCATTCCGCCAGCCCTAGTCTTGTTAATGTTTTGCTGGTGAGTGTATCAAGCAGCTCTTCTGCACATCAGATCCTCCGAGCTTCTCGTGGTCTGGACTCACCAGGCTGACATAAGCAGCTGTGCAGAGCTCTGGAGCCTTCTGTGAAGCTGGAAGCCGAGAGCACCCACATTTCTTTAGTGTACTTCATGCCTGTCCCACCCCTGCTCTGACTGAGGAGTAAAATGCCCCATGATCCAAGCTCACATAGGCATGGCTCTGTCCCTTTTTGAGGGACTGTGCGCGATCAGAGTATGTGGTCACTGTTGGCTGGGTGAGAAGAGTATGTGTGTGCGTGGTTGGTATTTTCAGGTCATGTGTCATCGGCACACGCGCGCATGCTCAAGGGGGTTTGAGGGGTTTGGAACCTGGAAGTGTAGGTGTTGTCAGAAATTGCATGTGTTTGGCCTGTGTGGCCATCATGGGATGTGTGTGGAGAGCAGTGTGCGTACAGACATTGACTTGGGTAGCAGAGAATTTTGTAGCTTCCTGTTCAACACTCATCACAATATTTCTTTGAGACTCTGATTTCAATTCTTTTTGGAGAAATACCCAGCAGAAGGATTGCTGGATACATGGTAATTTTAGGGTTAAGTTTTTGAGGATCCTTCATGTTGCTTTTCATAGTGGTAGCGCCACTAAGGATTCTAATTTTGCTACGTCCTATGCCAACACTTAATGTTTTCTGGCTTCTTTTTTGAAATTGTGGTCATTCTAATAGCTACAGGGAGCGATCACATTGGGGCTTTGATTTGCATTTCCCTGATGGTTAGTGATATTGAGTATCTTTTAATGTACCTGTTGGCCATCCATATAAAAAGATTTATTCAAGTCTTTTGTTCATCTTTGTTGACTTGTTTATTTTTGTAAGACAGGGTTTCACAATGTAACCCAGACTGGCCTTGAATTTGCCATCCTTCGCCTTAGCTTGCCAAGTGCTGGGATTACAGGTGTTACTGCTATGTACAATTCCTTTGTCCATTTTTTTTTTTTTGGCGGTTTGGGGTTTAAACTCAGGGTCTCAAGCTTGCTAGGCAAGTGTTCTACATGAACTCCAGCTCTTTCTTCATTAGGTAGTTTTTGAATAGAGACTCACATTTACATCTGGGCTGGCCTGAACTGCAACTCTCCTGTTTATGTTTCTCTCATAGCTGGGATGACAGGTGCATGCCCCCACACCTAACTTTTATTGGTTGAGATGAGGTCTTGAGAACTCTTAGCCCAGGCTGGCCTCAAATTATAATCCTCCCAATCTCTGCTTCCCAGATAACTAGGATTACAGATGTGAGCCACCGTGCCTTGGTTTTGTTCATTTTAAAATGAGGTTCAGTTTTTTTTCTATTTCTTTATTATGGATATTAACCCATATCCTGTTATGGTTTTCAGATATTTTCTCCCATTCCTCAGGCCTCTACCCTGTTGACTGTATCTCTTGCTACACAGAAGTTTTAAAGTTTGATGTAGTTTCATTAGTCCGCTTTTGCTTTTATTATCTCTTTGGTGTCATATCCAAGAAGTCAGTGCCCATTCCAGTGCCAGGAAACCTTTCCCTATGTGTTCTTCTAGGAGTTTTATAGTCTTATAAACTTATAGTCTTATAAGACTATTTTCATATAGCGTAAGATAAGGGTCCATCTTTATTCTTTTGCAGGTAGATATTTGGTTGCCTGCACCATTTGTTGGAGATACTATTTTTTCCTAATCATGTGTTCTTGACACATGAAGATCCTTTGACCACACGTGTCAGGATTTTCTCAGCTCGGTTCTGTTCCTTTGGTCTATATATCTGTCTTTATGCCCATACTTACTGGTTTTTATTTTGCTTCGTTCTGCAGTACTGGGGTTTGAACTCAGGGCCTACACCTTGAGCCAATCCACCAACTCCTTTTTAGTGAAGGGTTTTTTGAGAGTGAAAGTGGACTGGAGGTATGGCTTAAGTGGTAGAGTGCCTGCTTTGCAAGTGTTCAAACCCAAGTCCCACCAAACATGATAAATAAATAATAAGTAATTGTGGGTGTAACTAAGTAGTAGAGTACTTACCTAACATGCACAAGGCCTTGGGTTCAACCCCTAGCATCATAAAAATTAAATTGTTGATAGAGAAAAATTTCTCATTTACCATTTTAATTTTTTCTTAATGCCTTATATTTGTTCTTTTCCTTTCTCCTGCCTTCCTTTATGTTTTGCTGATTTTTTTATAGTGAGATGCTTTGACTCATCTTGTATTTTTCTTTTGTGCATCATCTACACATATTTTCTTTATAGTGACCATAGAGATTACAGAAAACATCTTAAAATAGTGCATTTTAAACTGACAACATCAACTACTCCTTTATAATTCCCCCACACTTTATCAATGTTGCAAGTCACATATTTTTATATTCTATATACACTACCATAGCTTTCTGGTTAGTTATTTTTATTCTTTTTTTGTGGGACTGGGGTTTGAACTCAGTGCTTCATGCTTGCAAAGCAGGTACTCTACCACTTGATCTATACCTCCAGTCCATTTTGCTCTGGTTATGTTGGCAATGGTGTCTGGAGAACTATTTGCCTGGGCTGGCCTCAGACTATTATCCTCCTGATCTCAGTCTCCCAAGTAGCTAGGATTACAGATGTGAGCCAGTGGCACCTGGCTGTTATTTTTATTTTTTTTTTTTTGTAGGACTTGGGTTTGAACTCAGGGCCTACACCTTGAGCCATTCTACCAGCCCTTTTGTTTGTAATGGGCTTTTTGAGATAGGGTCTTGTGAATTATTCGCTTGGGGCTGGCTTCAAACTGTGATCCTCCTGATCTCTGCCTCCTGAGTAGCTAGGATTACAGAGGTGAGCCACCGGCTCACCCAGCTGTTTTTATTCTTTATCTTTTACATTTAATTCAAGAATTAAAAATTATTTCTGTACCATCATTACAGTATTTTAGGAGTCTGTATTGTCTGCATATAATATTTTATCAGAGAGATTTTAATTTTCATACACTTTCATGTTGCTATCTAGAGTACTTTCATTTTAGCTTGAAGAAATTCCTGTAGCAATTTTTGTAAGGAAGGTCTGGTGATGATGAACTCCCTCAGCCTTTGTTTTTCTAGGAAAGTCCTAATTTCTTCTTTAGTCTCCTTCCTTCCTTTTTTTTTTTTTTGAGACAATACATAGCCCAGGCTGGCCTTGATTTTGTGATCTTCTTGCTTCCCAAGTGTTGAGATTACGGGCATGAACGACCACACCCAGCTTTTCTCCTTCAACTTTTGAAGAACAGTTTTGTGGATCTGGTATCCTGGCTGGCATTTTTCTTCCCTTTTTAGCATTTTGAACCTATCACCTCACTTCCTTTTGACCTGCAGAATTTCTGCTGAGAAATCTGCTAATAATTTCATCAGAGCTCTCTTGTCCACCATGAGTCACTTTTCTCCTGCAGCTTTCAATGTTCTCTCTGTTTTGAACTTTTGAAAGTTTCATTATGATGTGTATTGGTATAAGCCCCTTTGGGATCATCCTAGTTGGAGTCATTTGACCTCCTTGAATTTGGGTGCCCATTTTGTCAGATTTGGGAAGTTTTCAGCCATTATTTCTTCAGATTTCTGTTCCTTTCTCCTGGAAATCCCATGATGTGCATTTTGGTTGGGTTGATGATGTCCTCCAATTCCCTTATACTTTCCTTACATTTTTAAATTCTTTCATCCTTTTCCTCTTCCAACTTGATAATTTCAGATGACCTGCCTTTGAGTTTGCTGAGTCTTCTGCTTGATCAAGTCCACTGTTACCTACAGTGATTTTTTTTCAATTCAGTTATTACATTCTTCAGCTTCTGAATTTGTTCTGCTTTACGGTTTCTAGGTATTTGTTGATACTCTCATTTTGCTCATGTATCATTTTCCAGATTTCATTTAGTTGTCTACATCTACTGAAAATCATTGAGCCTCTTTAAGACAATTATTTTTAATATTTTGTCAGGTAAGTTATAAAGTTGTCATTTCTTTGGGGGTGGTTTCTGGAAGTTTATGTTGTTCCTTTGAATGGGCCATGTTTCCCAGTTTTGTGTGTGTGTGTGTGTGTGTGTGTGTGTGTGCATACACATACATGTGTGCACACAGGCCTGATGATTTTTTGCTGTTTTAAGCATTTGAAAAAGCAACTGCCAGGACTGGGCATGTTGACGTATACCTGTAATACCAGATGGGGATGGAGATAGGAGGATCTTAGCCAGCCTGGGCAAAATTACAGGATCCTATCTTAAGCCAGGCACCAGTGTCTCACACCTGTAATTTTATCTACTCAGGAGGCAGAGATCAGGAGGATCATGGTTGCAAGATTACACAAAAGGGCTGGGAGAGTGGCTCAAGAGGTAAGAGTGCCTGCTTAGTAAGTGTGAGGCTCTGAGTTCAAACACCAGTGCTTCCAAAAAACAAATAACAAAAAATTACTATAAGACCTATCTGGAAAAAAAACAAAACAACTAAAAGTAAAAGAGCTGTAGGTGTGGCTCAAGTGATAGTGCACTTGCCTAGCAAGTGTGAAGCCTTGAGTTCAATTCAGAGAGAGAGAGAGAGAGAGAGAGAGAGAGAGAGAGAGAGAGAGAGAGAGAAACCACTTCTCTTAGTCTTTACTGAATGACTTTGTACCAGGGAAGAGGTTTCCCCATCAGTCTGGCTAGTTTCTAAGGGCCCCTGAAATCTTTCCTGGGGAGATGCATCTTCCCTGGTCTTCATATGTGTAATGGTTAATCTTGGTTGGAGTGACAAAGCCTGGAAGATTAGCAATGCAACTTCTGGCTATATGTGAGGGCATTCCCAGAGACAATAATGGGGGAAGACCCAACCTGCATGTCAGCTGCACCATCCAATAGACTTGAACCTGAATGGAACAGAAGGAGGAAGAGAGAGGAAGCTGCCAGTGCAGGCCTTCTCTTATCTGCTTCCTGACCTCCAGGAGGTGAGCAGCTCTGCTCCATGGCACCCTCTTCACCATGATGTTCTGCTTCACACAGCCCAGAAACAATGGAGCCAGCCTACCATGAACTGAAACCTCTGAAACCAACGAGCCAAAATAAATCCTTCCTCTTTTTAAATTGTTTCTCTCAGGTATTTGTCACAGAAATGAAAAAGCTCACTAACACAACATGTAACTTTCCAGATAGGTTCTGTTTCAGAAACTCATAACTTCTTGCTCCTTCTGGCTTCTGTCTGACAGTACTGTAGGTTCTCTGTGGTGTCATAGCAGCAAACCAAATTTCCCTTCCTTGTACTCTGCAGCCCTCAGGTGTCCGTTATGCCTGCTCCCTGTCATTCCCTAATCGGGTGAGATACCAGTCCCTTGGCAGTTCACCAAACTATAGAACACAGGACATGTGCCCCACTCAGGGAGAGCCATGATTCCCCCTTCACACATGTTGAGTCTTGCCAGCCTCTGTCTGCAACACTGCAGACAAGATCAACTCCTCTCCACTACCCTCAGGGACTCCCCAGGCATCCAAATCATGCCTGTTCCATCAGTGCTGTAAGTCAGGCAAGACAGAAACCAGTCCTTTGGGCAATGCCTGAGAAGGTGGAACATGGGATGCACTGTCTACTCTTCTCACTCATCTCTTTCTATACCCTTCCTTTCCCAGGGAGAAGTCTCTCTCTCTCTCTTTCTCTGCCACAAAATCCCTCACCCTGATACTCTGCCTTACCACAGACCTGAAATCAAGGGAGCCAATGGCTAGGGACCAAAATCATGAGTCAAAAATAAATCTTTCCTCCCTTAAGTTCACTTACTCAGGTATTGGTCAAATGACATAAAACGGACTAAAACAACAGGAATCTTAGAATGTTCCCTTATTAGGAAATAGGGTTTTTTGCAGGTGTCATGGAGCATCTCAAATGAGATCATCCTGGACATGTGGTGGGCTATAAATCCCCCGACTAGTGTCCTTATAAAAGAAAGAAGAGGGAGGTTTGAGACAGAGACATAAGGAGAGTGCCTGGTGAAGATGAAGGCAGAGATCAGAGTGATGCAACCACAGGCCAAGGAATGCCAGTTGCTGGCAGCCACCAGAAGCTAGGAGAGGCATGGGAAAGATTTCCCCCCAAATCCCCAGAAGGAACCAAAGGAACCAACCCTGTTCAGGGTGGAAAAACAACAGTGACAAAAAGCTGGTGTTCCAACTGAATTAACACCCTCCAAACTCATGACAAGAGGATGTGGTAAAACTACAGAAGAAAGGAGATTCAACAACTGGGAGGACAGCCACAGAGAAATTGTTCCCAAAATTAATTCTATGCTTATTCATTCATAAATGGCTCTGAAAACTAAGGATCTACCCATCACCAGGGGATTGCTTAAACACTGGGTTACACACAGATAGGCAAGACAAGAGCCTCATCTCTTTGAGGTGCTGGCTCTGTGAGACGGTAGCCAAGGGGAACCTTCTCTAATATAAGTAATGCACATATTTATTTTCCAGTTAAGACTTAAATAGTCTAGGCACAGTGGCTCACACCTATAATCCCAGTGACTCTAGAGGTGGCGATTGGAAAGATCACAGTTTGAGGACAACCATGGGTAAAAAGTTAGCAAGGCCCCATTTCAGCCAATAACCTGGGCATGGTGGTACACTTTCATCCCACATATGCAGGAAGTGTAAATAGGAGGATTGAGATCCAGGCCAGCCCAGGCAAAAATGTCAGACTCCATCTGAGAAATAATGAAAGCAAAAAGGGACAGGGTGTAGCTCAAATGATAAAGGACCTGCCTAGCAAGTGCAAGGTCCTGAGTTCAAATTCCGATACCACCCAAAAATTAAACACTTGTAAGAGTGAAAGTTTTTCTTCACAATGCTATCAACTTCTCTAGCGATATCGACTATTAGCATTTTTGCTGATATGATTCTGGTATTGCCCCGTTCATTTAATGTATTTAAAACATGCATGAATATAGTTTAAAAGCAGACTATATAATACCATTCTCCACTTAAAATTTTTTTGGTAGGGACACTAATATGAGATGTACCCTTTTAGAACGCTTTTAAGTCAGTGCTGCTATAGATGTCAGCTGATCGAGCTGCCACCACTTCATCTGCATAACTAAACCTCTGCACTACCTGACCACCAGCTCCCTACATCCTCCCCACCTGGTCACCAGCACTTTGCTCTCTGCTTCTTTGATACCTGAAATACCTCACGAGTGGAGTCGGGCAGTGTTTGTCCTTCCGTGACTGGCTTATTTCCCTTAGTATAATGTCCTTAACAGTCATGCATGTTGTCACATATGGCAGTATTTCTTTCTTGTTTAAGGCTGAATAGGTTCCATTGTACACAATCCACTGGTCCATTAATGGATGCTTGAGTTGCTTCCCCTCCTGGGCCGTCATGAATATCATGCTGCCACAAACATGGAGTGCAAATATCTCATCTAGATCCTGATTTCAGTGCCTTTGGAGAAATACTCAGGAGTGTGATTGCTGCACCATATGGCAGTTCTAGTTTTTATTTCCCCAGGAAACTCTATACTGTATTCCACAGTAGCTGCATTGTCCTCATTCCCACCTGCAGGGTGCAAGGGTTTCAACTTCTCCACACCCTCAGCAGCACTTGCCTTCCCCGCCCTCCCGCCTTTGGTAATGGCCGTCTGGGGCAATAGCGCTTGGTGGTTTTGATGTGCAGTTCCCTCATATTGGGATGTGATGTTGGGCATCTTTTCACACATCTGTTGCCCATTCGTGTGTCTTCTTTGGAGAGATGTCTTCTCAAGTACTTTGCCCACTTTTTTCTTTCATTTTTTTGCGGTACTGGGGTTTGAACTCTGGGCCTCACCCTTGCTAGGCAGGTGCTCGGTCGCTTGAGCCACTCACCAACCCTTTTTTGTGTTGAGTATTTTTGAGATAGGATCTCAAGAACTATTTACCTGTGCTGGTCTAGGATTACAGGCATGAGCCACTGGCTCCTGGCTTTGTTCACTTTTTAATTAGGTTGAGTTTGGTTTTTTTCTATTGAGTTTTGTGTTTTTTATGGATTCTGGATATTAAACCCTTCTCAGATATGTGGCTTGCAAATATTTTCTGATTGCCTTTTCACTCTGTTAACTGTTTCCTCTGCTGTGCAGAAGCTTTTCCGTTTGCTATAATCCCATTTACCTATCTTTCACTTTGGTTACCTCTGCTTTGGTCATAGTCAAAAGAATCATTGCCCATTCCAGTGCCATGAAGCTTTTCCTCAGTATTATCTTCTAGGACTTCTACAATTTCGAGTCTTAAATTTATGCCTTTAATGCATTTTGAGTTGATTCTTCAAGCCAGGAGTGGTGGCTCATACCTGTAATTCTAGCTACTCAGGAGGCAGAGATCTACAGGATCAAGGTTCAAGGCCAGCCTGGGGAAAAGTTCATAAGCTCCAAGCTCAACCAATAAAAAGCTGAGTATGGTGGTGTGCACCTGTCATCCAGCCACATGGGAAGAGTAAATAGGAGGGTTATAGTCCAGGCACAGCTACAAGACCTTACTTGGGGCATTTCAGATTTCTAGTTTTTTTTTTTTTTTGGTAACACTAAGGTTTGAACTCAGGACCTCACACTTGTTAGGCAGGTGCTCTACTGCTTGAGTCACTCTACCAGCCCTACAAGACCCTATTTGGAAAAGTAGCAAAAAATCCTCGGGGAGTGGCTCAAGTGGCAGAGAAATTGCCTAAGAAGTACAAGACCCTGAGTTCAAACCCCAATACCACCAAAAAAAGAAAAGTCTATCTTCTTTATTTTACAGGTAAATATCCAGTTTTCCTAGTACCATTTGTTGAAGAGACTGTCCTTCCCACATTGTGTCTTCTTGGCACCCTGTGGAGGATTAGTTGACTGTATGTTCATAGGTTTATTTCTGGACTTTTTATTCTGCTCCATTGGTTGATATGTTTGCCTTTATGACAGCATCATATTGCTTTAATTACTGTAGTTTTATATTATATTTTGTAATCAGGAAATGTGATAACTCCAGCTTTGTTATTCTTAAGATTGATTTGGCTAATTCAAAGTCTTTTGTGTTTCCATACAAATTTTAGGAATTTTTTTTCTATGTTGGTAACAAATGTCTTTGGTATTAAACAGGGTTGCACTGAATCTGTAGTTCACTTTGGGGAGTGTAGCTATCTGATAATGTTGTTTTGAACTTCCATGAACATAGGATACCTTCCCGATTATTTAGGTCTTCTTTAATTTCTTTCATTGTTATTACTTCTCCAGTGTTTTGGAGTTTTCAGCGTACAAGTGTTTTACCTTGGTTACATTTATTCTCGTATTCTTTTAATCTTTTAAAACTCAACTCCATGTCCTTAAACAATAACTCTCCATTCTCCCCTCCTCCCGGGCCCCAGTAAGCATCATTCTGCTTTCTGTCTCTCAGTTCTTCTACCCCAGGAACCTCACATAAGTGGAGTCATTCAGTATTTGTTGCTTTGTGACTGCTTTGTTTCACTTAGTGTAGTGTCCTTAACGTTCACCCACATTGTAGCCTAGTCAGAATTTCCTTCCTTTTAACACACAATACTGTTAAATGATATGTGTCTATTATGCTTTGCCATTCATTCATCAGTGGGCATTTGGGTTGCTCTCACATCTTAGCTCTTGTGAATATTGCTGCTATAGGAGTGGATGTACAAATACCTCTGCAAGACCCAAACATAGCTGATTTTTGTATGTTGGTTTTGTATCTTGCAAGTTTTGTTAGTTTATTAGTTCTAACAGGTTTTGTGTGTGTGTGTGTGTGTGTGTGTGTGTGTGTGTGTAATCTTTGAGGTTTCTTATTTATTTATATTTTTATTCATATATGAATGCAATGTTTGGGTCATTTCTCCCCCCTTCCCCCCTCCACCCTCCCTTAACCCCCCACCCCCTCCCTCTCCTCCCCACCCCCTCCATCTCCCCCACAGCCCCTCGCTACCTGGCAGAAGCTATTTTGCCCTTATCTCTAATTTTGTTGAAGAGAGAGTATAAGCAATAATAGGAAGAACCAAGGGTTTTTGCTAGTTGAGATAAGGATAGCTATACAGGGAGTTGACACGCATTGATTTCCTGTGCATGTGTGTTACCTTCTAAGTTGATTCTTCTTGATCTAACCTTTTCTCTAGTTCCTGGTCCCCTTTTCCTATTGGCCTCAGTTGCTTTTAAGGTATCTGCTTTAGTCTCTCTGCATTGAAAGCAACAAATGCGATCTAGTTTTTTAGGTGTCTTACCTATCCTCACACCTCCCTTGTGTGCTTTCGCTTTTATCTTGTGCTCAAAGTCCAATCCATTTGTTGTGTTTGCCCTTGATCTAATGTCCACATATGAGGGAGAACATACGATTTTTGGTCTTTTGGGCCAGGCTAACCTCACTAGAATGATGTTCTCCAGTTTCATCCATTTACCTGCGAATGATAACATTTCATTCTTCTTCATAGCTGCATAAAATTCCATTGTGTATAAATACCACATTTTCTTAATCCATTCATCAGTGGTGGGGCATCTTGGCTGTTTCCATAACTTGGCTATTGTGAATAGTGCTGCAATAAACATGGGTGTGCAGGTGCCTCTGGAGTAACCTGTGTCACAGTCTTTTGGGTATATCCCCAAGACTGGTATTGCTGGATCATATGGTAGATCAATGTCTGGTTTTTTAAGTAGCCTCCAAATTTTTTTCCAGAGTGGTTGTACTAGTTTACATTCCCACCAGCAGTGTAAGAGGGTTCCTTTTGCCCCACATCCTCGCCAACACCTGTTGTTGGTGGTGTTGCTAATGATGGCTATTCTAACAGGGGTGAGGTGGAATCTTAGTGTGGTTTTAATTTGCATTTCCTTTATTGCTAGAGATGGTGAGCATTTTTTCATGTGTTTTTTGGCCATTTGAATTTCTTCTTTTGAGAAATTTCTGTTTAGTTCACTTGCCCATTTCTTTATTGGTTCATTAATTTTGGGAGAATTTAGTTTTTTAAGTTCCCTATATATTCTGGTTATCAGTCCTTTGTCTGATGTGTAGCTGGCAAATATTTTCTCCCACTCTGTGGGTGTTCTCTTCAGTTTAGAGACCATTTCTTTTGTTGAGCAGAAGCTTTTTAGTTTTATGAAGTCCCATTTATCTATGCTATCTCTTAGTTGCTGTGCTGCTGGGGTTTCGTTGAGAAAGTTCTTACCTATACCTACTAACTCCAGAGTATTTCCTACTCTTTCCTGTATCAACTTCAGAGTTTGTGGGCTGATATTAAGATCCTTGATTCATTTTGAGTTAATCTTGGTATAGGGTGATATACATGGATCTAGTTTCAGTTTTTTGCAGACTGCTAACCAGTTTTCCCAGCAGTTTTTGTTGAAGAGGCTGCTTTTTCTCCATCATATATTTTTAGCGCCTTTGTCAAAGACAAGTTGGTTATAGTTGTGTGGCTTCATATCTGGGTCCTCTATTCTGTTCCACTGGTCTTCATGTCTGGGTCCTCTATTCTGTTCCACTGGTCTTCATGTCTGTTTTTTATTGTTATTGCTTTGTAATATATTTTGAAGTCAGGTATCGTGATACCTCCTGCATTGTTCTTTTGACTGAGTATTGCCTTGGGTATTTGTGGCCTCTTGTGTTTCCATATAAATTTAATGGTAGATTTTTCAATCTCTTTAATGAATGTGATTGGAATTTTGATGGGAATTGCATTAAACATGTAGATTACTTTTGGGAGTATAGACATTTTTACTATGTTGATTCTACCAATCCATGAGCATGGGAGATCTCTCCACTTTCTATAGTCTTCCTCAGTCTCTTTCTTCAGAAGTTTATAGTTTTCCTTGTAGAGGTCGTTCACATCTTTTGTTAGGTTTACACCTAGGTATTTGATCTTTTTTGAGGCTATTGTAAATGGAATTGTTTTCATATATTCTTTCTCAGTTTGTTCATTATTAGTGTACAGAAATGCTTATGATTTTTCTATGTTGATTTTATATCCTGCTACCTTGCTATAGCTATTGATGGTGTCTAGGAGCTTTTGAGTAGTTTTTGGGGCTTTAAGGTATCGGATCATGTCGTCTGCAAATAGGGATATTTTGACAGTTTCTTTACTTATTTGTATTCCTTTTATTCCTTCTTCTTGCCTAATTGCTCTGGCTAGGAATTCCAGTACTATGTTGAATAGGAATGGAGATAGTGGGCATCCTTGTCTGGTTCCTGATTTTAGAGGGAATGGTTTCAGTTTTTCTCCGTTAAGTATAATGCTGGCTGTAGGTTTGTCATATATAGCTTTTATAATGTTGAGGTACTTTCCTTCTATTCCTATTTTTCTTAGAGCTTTTATCATGAAATGGTGTTGGATCTTATCAAAGGCTTTTCTGCATCTATTGAGATGATCAAGTGGTTTTTGTCTTTGCTTCTGTTAATGTGGTTTATTATGTTTATTGATTTTTGTATGTTGAACCACCCCTGCATTCCTGGGATGAAGCCTACTTGGTCATGGTGAATGATCTTTTTGATGTGTTGTTGAATTCGGTTTGCCATTATTTTGTTGAGGATTTTTGCATCAATGTTCATTGAGGAGATTGGCCTATAGTTCTTCTTTTTGGAGGTGTCTTTGCCTGGTTTTGGGATAAGTGTAATACTGGCTTCATAAAATGTGTTAGGCAGTTTTCCTTCCCTTTCTATTTCATGAAACAGTTTAAGGAATGTTGGTATCAGTTCTTCTTTAAAGGTCTGATAGAATTCAGCAGAGAATCCATCAGGTCCTGGACTTTTGTTTTTTGGGAGACTCTTGATTGCTGCTTCAATTTCATTTTGTGTTATAGATCTATTCAGGTGATTAATTTCCTCTTGGTTCAGTTTTGGATGATCATATGTATCTAGAAATCTGTCCATTTCTTTAAGGTTTTCGAATTTATTTGAATATAGGTTCTTGAAGTAGTCTCTGATGATTTCCTGGACTTCCATGGTGTTTGTTGTTATCTCCCCTTTTGCATTCCTGATTCTCCTAATTTGGGTTTTTTCTCTCCTCATTTTAGTTGGGTTTGCCAGGGGTCTGTGGATCTTGTTTATTTTTTCAAAAAACCAACTTTTTGTTTCATTAATTCTTTGTATGTTTTTTTTGGTTTCTATTTCATTGATTTCAGCTCTATTTTTATTATTTCTCTCCTTCTATTTGATTTGGGATTTGCTTGTTCTTGTTTTTCTAGGAGTTTGAGATGTATCATTAGGTCATTGATTTGGGATCTTTTAGTCTTTTTAATATATGCACTCATGGCTATAAACTTTCCTCTCAGGTCTGCCTTAGCTGTGTCCCATAGGTTCCAGTAGGTTGTGTTTTCATTTTCATTGACTTCCAGGAACTTTTAAATTCCCTCTTTTATTTCATCAATATCCCATTGTTCATTAAGCAATGAGTTATTCAGTTTCCAGCTGTTTGCATGCTTTTTGTCTTTACTTTTGTTGTTGAGTTCTAGTTTTATTGCATTGTGATCAGATAGAATGCATGGTATAATTTCTATTTTCTTATATTTGCTGAGGCTTGCTTTGTGCCCTAGGATATGATCTATTTTGGAGAAGGTTCCATGGGCTGCTGAGAGGAATGTATATTGTGTAGAAGTTGATGAAATGTTCTGTAGGCATCAAGTAGGTCCATTTGTCTATTGCATATTTTAGATCTAGGATTTCTTTATTTTTTGTTTGGATGACCTAGCTATTGATGATAATGGGGTGTTAAAGTCTCCCACAACCACTGTGTTGGAGTTAATATATGCTGTTAGGTCCTTCAGGGTATGTTTGATGAAATTGAGTTCACTGACATTGGGTGCATATAGGTTGATAATTGTTATTTCCTTTTGGTCTATTTCCCCTTTTATTAGTATGGAGTGTCCTTTTTTATCTTGTTTGATCAATGTAGGTTGGAAGTCTACTTTGTCAGAGATAAGTATTGCTACTCCTGCCTGTTTTCAGGAGCCATTGGCTTAGTAAATCTTCTTCCAGCCTTTCATCCTAAGCCTATGCTTATTTCTGTCAGTGAGATGGGTCTCCTGTAAGCAACAAATTGTTGGATCTTCCTTTTTAATCCATTTCGTCAGACGGTGCCTTTTGATGGGGGAATTAAGTCCGTTAACATTAAGTATTAGTACTGATAGGTATGGTGATTCCTGTCATTTAGTTGTCTTCGTTGTTTGAAGGTTTGATTGTGTGTGCCTAAGTTGAGGTTACTGTTTTCTTGCTTTTTCTTTTCCTGTAGTTTGGTGCTGCCTGTCTTTTCATGGTTATGTTGGGTTTCACTTTCTGTGTGCAGAATCCCTTGAAGAATCTTTTGTAGTGGTGGCTTTGTGGTCACATATTGTTTTAGTTTCTGCTTCTCATGGAAGACTTTTATTGCTCCATCTATTTTGAATGATAGTTTTGCTGGGTAGAGTATCCTGGGGTTGAAGTTATTTTCATTCAGTGCCCAGAAGATCTCACCCCATGCTCTTCTTGCTTTTAATGTTTCTGGTGAGAAGTCTGCTGTGATTTTGATGGGTTTACCTTTGTATGTTATTTGTTTTTTCTCTCTTACAGCCTTCAATATTCTTTCCCTAGTTTCTGAACTGGTTGTTTTAATGATGATATGCTGTAGGGTAGTTCTATTTTGATCTGGTCTGTTTGGTGTTCTGGAGGCCTCTTGCATCTGTATGGGAATAGACTTCTCTAGAGGTTTTCTATATATAAGATCATGCCATCTGTAATCCAGGATAAGTCCTTTCCAATTTGGTTTCACTTGTTGTTAAAAGAATATTAGGTCTTAGATATATTTGCATGAAAGGAGAAAATCATTTCAAAAACTTACAATGTGTACACATGAGTAAATATAAAAATGATTAAAAAATTAAAGTTAAAAGTTGGAATAAATGAACTCAATATTCTCCTAAAAAAGTGAGAAAAGAAAAAGGGGGAGGAGGTAAAAGAAAACAACAGGAGTAAAGCTAGAAAAAGAAAAGGAAATAATAACATCAAAGAAGAAAAATAGATTATTTATTACCTGAGGACTGATATTCTGCATTGCTAGAATGTGCATATTTGTGTATATGTGTTTACATCTTTACTAGCCAAATAAGTAAACACTAGTGTTCTCACATAAGAAATTACTAAATTATTCACAGTGCACCGGTGAGATAAGACATAACATAAATGTGAAATTCTGCTTCCACTTTGCAGGTACCGGGTGCCAAGCTCATTTTAATGGAAAAGTTCTCTGGAGAGAACTTGCTTGCTGTTGGGAATGTCACATGGTGCAGCTGCTATGGAGAACAGTAGGAGGTTCCTCAAAAACTTAAAAATAGCACTTCCATATGATCCAGCAATTCCACTTCTGGTTATATGTCCAAAAGCACTGCAATCAGGATCTCAAGGAGATATTTACATATTCATGTGTACTGCAGCATTTATTCATCACAATAGCCAAGAGGTGGAAGCAACCCAAGTGTCCACTAATGAAATGTGGTATATATATATATATGCACACATATTATTCAGCCTTTAAAAGGAGGAACTCCTGTCACATGTGACATGGATGAACCTTGAGGTCGTTATGCTAAGTGAAATAAACCAGTTACAAAAGAAAGGCCTGTGACTCTTATTCACTTGGACAAATCCCAGCATAGAGAACACCACTCAGCGCACAGTACACGTGTTATTCTATTTTGGAGGGAAAGGGGGACCCTTCAGTCCCTAGGAATCTGGCTCCCTAATGAAAGCACCTTCCTGAAGGGTGTCCACTTGACATGGGCTCCTCTCTCACCTCCATGGATGGGTGGAGCTTTTGCTGGCTTATCTGATTCCAGAGTCACAGCACACTTACCTGTGTGATCTGTGTTAATCTAGCCTGGGATTGGGTCTTGGGCATTGAGTTCCTTTAGGAACATCTGCCTTTAGGCAGATAAAAGGAGCTCAGAGAAAGCCTCTGCCTGTATCTTGTGATCCCCAAGCACCCTCGGATTAAAGGAATCAGTGTCCAAATATGCCATATTTTGGGATGGTATTTCCTGCTCTCAGGTAGCGGGAGGTGTCAGGAGCAGCTCTCTACTCAAGAAAGATGCTTTTACTAAGTGTCTTTCCCTCACAAATGTAAGTTGCTTTTACAAAAAGACTGTTTTTCAGAGCTACTCCTGAATCTGCAGTTTCTCAGAATAACCAGCTCAAAATATGCCAAAGAAAAAATATGCAGTGGCATTTTCTAGTCTCTTGCAGTCATATTTGCAGTCATAGAATAAAAGTCTAGATCTTGCAGTCCTGAGCCCCAAGATGGGCTTCCTGTGACCCCAAAACAAGTATTCCTAGTTCTCCTGGCCTTATCCTGGCTTCCCTGTCTTCTCACCTGTACATCCTATCAGTTTCATTTTAATTTGCAGATCCATTTATTTATTTATTCATTCATTTATGTATGTACATAAAATGTAAATATGTACATATATATATTTATGTATTTATTTCTTTTCAGTGGTACTGGGGTTTGAACTTAGGGCCTTGCACTTGCTAGGTAGATGCTTTACCACTTGAACCAACCACCAGTCCTGCATGTCCTCATTTTAAAAGGACAATGAGTCCACAGGTGATCCCAATCCATTCAGGCACCAGAGCTGACACCTGCTGTAATGAACACCTGTTTGTTGTGTGTTCATGGCATTTTCATCTCAGTGAAAACAGAAATAAAGCTGAGGCAGAGTGAGGGGAAACTTTTCAGGCAAAAGCTTTAGCTGAAAGGGAAAAGGGGTTGAGGAGGCAGGCACAGTGCTCATTAAGAGAGATCCCTGAGTCAGAGGATGGGACGGACCCATCCATTTATTCGGCGTCTGGTAATTTTGTTAGTCATGAGGATGGCAGTTTTTAAGAAATCTTCTTTTTTCCAGTACCTGGGTTTGAACTCGGGGCCTTCACCTTGAGCCACTCCGGCACCCCATTTTTTGTGATTTTTTTTTTTTTCGAGATAGGGTCTAGTAAACTATTTACCTGGGCTGGCTTTGAACTGTGATTCTCCTGATGTCTGCCTCCTAAGAAGCTGGGATTACAGGTGTGAGCCACCAGCGCCTGGCTCTTGCTCATGTTTTAAGAAACTTTTCTCTCGTGTAAGATACGGATCAGTAGCTAGTTTGTTTTTGGGAATCCCAGAGTCACCTGTACCTGGTTGGTTTTTGTCACTGCGATGAAGAGAAAGGGAAGGAGGGATGCACACGTTCATGCATCGTTGACAAGAAAAGATAGGGTCTGACTTTTAGTGAGTGACAGGATATTGAGTAGCTCTGAGAACTTGTTTGCCTCTTGTCCCCATGAGGACCCTGTCCTACCTCAGTAGGACAGTGACACCATGGCTTCCAAGACGTTGCAATGCTGGGAGGTAGTGCGTCTCCCTTGTTTAAAGGCTGTCCATTCAAGTGGCCCTTGAACCAAAGCTATGGCTTTCTCTGGCCCACAGGTCAGGGCTCCTCTTACCTTTTGTTTTCAGCCAAGTGACAGTGCACAGTCATTTAAACCCGAGGGAAACATGGCGTCGTAGTGACGCCACCTTACCACCCTTCAAGCCTTCCTTTAAGATAATATAAAAAGTTTGCACAACTGTATCCTGGACGCCAGCAGTCAACAGTGAAGCAACCCGGGCGAGGGAGGGAGGGGAAGCAGGGGTGGAAAGAGAAAAAGAAGAGAGAGAGAGACGAGGAGAGAAGAGAAA
Source organism: Castor canadensis (assembly GCF_047511655.1). Taxonomy (NCBI): domain Eukaryota; kingdom Metazoa; phylum Chordata; class Mammalia; order Rodentia; family Castoridae; genus Castor; species Castor canadensis. Next base: position 51,212,071 of record NC_133396.1, on the reverse strand, counting down.
GAGAGAGAGAGAAAGGGAGCGAGGGAGCGAGGGAGGGAGGGAGCAGGGGAGCGAGGGAGGGAGGGTTGTTAGGAGGATGTTTACTCTCACCATGGAAACAGCACTCCCGTAAGGGGCGGGGCTTCAGGCAGGTGGTCCCAAGGTCTGGCGTCTGCCAGCCTCGCTGCTCTCTGGACAAGGGAACAGAGTTCAGGACCTGCCCTGCTTCCAGGGATGGATGTGACCCTGGAAAGGTCACTCTCTCTGAGCCCTATAAATTCACCAAGAAACCCAGGACGTCTCCCGACTGGACAGGGTGGAGAGTCGATATGATGGAAGGACTCTGGGCAGCTGAGAGGACTTTAGAGGAAGGAGTCAACTGGGATGGGTCCCACGCCGACGTCACAGATGCCTGTTGTGACGCAAGCAGGCGCTGGAAGGGAGACAAGCACGGGGGGCTCGGCTGCCTCGGCCCGCGCCCGCTCTCTGAGAGACACCACGCTGAGCTCTGGAGGAAAATGCCCCAAATCGCAGGCTCACTGGGCAGTGCCAAAGGGAAACCCGTGACCGCAATGGACCTCATCAGCTCCACGACCCGAGCAGTGTCAATAGAAATCCCCCAAAGCCTGGGCATGCCTGGCCCGCAGGGGAACCGAAAGGAAGGCCGAGACAGAACCATCCAACCCTCATCCTAACCCTACCTTGAGCAGAAAGAGCAAACCTCGCGAGGGGCGGATACTTCTGAGGCCAGCTTTGTTCCAGTTTAGAGAAAGATCTGCGGGACACCAGCCTGTGGCACTCTAGTACAAACCCAGGAGAAGGATCGCTGACCAAGGCCTGTCTGGGACAAAAACACAAGACCCTATTTGAAAAATAACTGGAGACCTTCAGTTCAGACCCCAGTGCTTGAGAGAGAGAGAGAGAGAGAGAGAGAGAGATCTGCATGTCTTCTAATGCAGACTCATGGTACAAGTCAGAGAAGAAAACGTAAGGGATACAGTGGAACAAAAGTCAGAGCCTGGGAGCACGGTGAAGGGAGGATGGTCTTGCAAAGAGGGAAGGGAGGCATGCTAGACCTTTGCTCTCATTCACTCATTTTCCTTTCCACCTCAGCGGATGGATGAACATGGGACCACATAACAGTTTGTTCCTGGAGAGTCGCCCTCTGCAATATGGCCATAGTGGGTTTTGTGGCTCCCCTCCAATCTGGGTAAGGCCTCTGTCTCCACAAGGGTCACTCCTATTCTGATTTTCTTCCACTCTACATTTTGCCCGGTCTAGAACTTCATGTTCATGGAATTATATGATGTGTTCTCTGTTCAGGAAGGCTTCCTTCCACTAGCATAAGGTGGTTGTGTGTTTCAGTAGCACAGTCTTTTTCATTGCTGAGTAGTATTCCATTTTACACAGAACCACAGATTGTGCTTCTTTCTCCAGTTGGTGCAAGCTTAAGGCATTTCCATTTTAGGGTATTATGAATAAAGCTGCTGTGAACATACTTACACACGTCATTTAGTGAGATCGCATTTGGTGGCCAAGCACTTTCCATTATTTATTGGGAGTCTTAAGGACCACAGAAAGCCTGCACCCAGTCACACAGCAAAGCTGGCAGTCCAGAAAAGCAGTCCCTGACATCAGTGACCCGTGCTTCTCCCAGGCCCTGTGGCCTCCACCGTCACTCAAACAGAGTCAGAATTGCTGGGCTTTCTTACCCCATCATGGCAGGTTCCCCAGAGCTCATTTACAGCACTGGGATTAACTCCCAAGCCTCTGTGGGATGAAGAAAGAGGGTAGGTTTTGTTACTATTGTGTGCCTGATGTGCAGCAAATGTCAAATTCTTAGAGAAAGTTCAATTGAGAAGGAACCAAGTGAGAAGAAAGAAAATGCCTCAAATCCACCGGAGCCCAGCAAGTGTGATTGCGGGTTATGTGAGAGAAAGGGATGCAGGTGCGAGCTCAGGGGAAACCCATGGTTTCGTAAGTTTCAGTAAAATCAAGGCTTTCAGACTTCCTGATGCTTGTGGACATCTGATGGGCCACTGAGCAGTCTGCCATCCTCCAAATGAGCTTGTCAACCGCCCTGAGATACTGTTAGTTTATTCTTGCAACGGGAAAAGGAAGTCCAGTCAGCTTGACCAGAAGAAAGAAAAGATGTGCTCCATTTGGTTTATTTAAGCTTTAATTGGGAAGGGAGAATGGCTTAAGCCACTTGGAGGAGAAAAAAATATTATTAACTTTATTATGGGGGCTCAGTTAAAGTTTTCCTACTTCACTTTTAGCCTGGCTTAGGCTGTGAGCAGGATGGAGAGAGGCAACAAGGCTGCGTTTCCAAGTCACAGCATGAACACTGGTACCCCTCCCCTCTGAGCCTCATTTTCCCTTAGTGCCAATAAAGGAGGTTACCTCTCTTCTGGAGCTCATGGCCCCACCAGCCTGTGAGGAAACAACTATACTCAGTTAGTGATTGAGATGGCCTGTCTCTTCCGCTCGGCCCCCTTCAGTCACCTCTCTATTTTCCATGCAAGCTCACACAGAGCTTCTAACCATCACTGGGCTGCAGAGATTCCAACACGGACCATATTGCTTTTACTCAGGCATGGTGAGACCAACAGATCAGGAGAAAATTGTCATCAAAAAGTCGTTAACTTCCAGTTCCTGAGGGGAGGGAGTCGTCACCTCATGAAGGCTGTGCTAGAAGCACTGGGGCTGGTAGAAGGCAGAAACAGCAAGAGCAAAGTGTGGGAAGAACTTCATTGTGGTTTTTGCTGGAATGAAAGAGCCAGGCAAAGTACTCAGCCTTAGGCATGGCCCTGGGGTAGGGTGTCCTGAGTTTTCTGATACCCTGCCTAGAATGATTTAGGGTGCAGCAGGAGATGGCAGGGCCAGCCTTCTCAGCTCTTGGCAGGGCTTCCTTTCATGTAGGCACCCCCTACCTCCATCCCCCACCCCGTTCCCATGCTTCACTTCCATTGATGACCCAGTTCAAAGAATTTGGGGGGACAATCTACAAGACCCATCTTAAACAATTTGCAGCCTTCCAGAAAATAGTCACTTACCTGGAGGCTAGGTTTTGAGTATGGGTTTGAGGAGGTCTGGGAGTAAATGACAGTGACACCTTTTTTTTCCTAAGTGCCTCAAAGAAAGACAAAAAAGGAAGTTCTCTGTACTGAAGTGGTTCATCTCTGAACTACTCTAGGGCAGAGGTGCTTCAACCAGGCATGATCCTCTGAGCAGAGGGGGTAAGTCAGGAGGTGGACCAGTTCAGGGTGAAAGCAGAGATGCCTAGTCTAACACCATGGGTGACCTCTACCATGTGGAGGCCCTGGCATGGTTGAGGACTGTTGAGCTGGCAGTTTTTGGAGAGTATTGCTTCTGTCTAGTTTCAAAAATCTCAAAGACCCAGGAAAACTTACGGACAAGTATGACAGAAGTCCCCCCCCACCCCACCCCAAACCAGGCAAATGTGTGAACTCCAGGAAGTAAGTCTGAGCCTGCTGTGATCTTTCACACCCCCTATCTGGATGTCCATTCTACAGAAAAGGAGCCTATGGCCCAGAGGAGAAAGGACTGTCCACGATCCAACTCTAGCTCAGGATTCGGGAATGGAAACAAAAGTGTGGGTTAAGTTGGATGTTTGTCCCCTGTTCTAACTTCAGCACGAATCCAGTGGCAGATATTCTTTCTTACTAGAAGGTAAGGCACTAATACATTTGCTGGATTCCTTGCTTGCGCTCACTTAAGAGAAAGGGTAGATGTTGCAGACCTTGCCTGAGGCTCTGGACCACTGGACTCAAATTCTAAGTCTCTAATTTCAGGGACTGGAAAATCAGGTATTGAGTTTTTAAAATTTCCTCTTAGGCCTGGAGAAGCCCCCTGATGGCTGGTTTGATAACAGCCATGTGTAATGTTTTCCTGGAGGCTGGGGTATTGTCTGGGAACCTCCTCCTCTTCATCAATGAGGAAAATATGCATAGAGCACTAAATGAAACTGCACACCATGAAATGTAAGTATAAAACATATACTAAGATGTGTCACGAAGACTAACATTCTTGTCTGTTTTGTTCAGACTCTAGTCTTTGCACCCATACCAGTGCATAATAGATAGGTAAATTCTTGCTGAATGACCTTCTTTTTGAATTTTTTATTCTGAAAATTTGATTCTGAAAGTTTTTAATTTTCAATCAATAAACATTTATGCAGCACTTTCTGTGTGAAATATGCCATGGTGATAGTCATAGGGATGAAAAAAAACCTTTAAAATGATATTCTTCTTGTCCCAATGGAGTTGCCATTTCTTTTTATACAAGACAAAGCACTGTCTAAGATCAGAGATGACGTGGCAGGGATGAGGGAGGGTGAACACAGGCAACAGCCATGGCAGGAAGGTTGAATGTCAACTGTACAACTAGGAGAGGCCTCCCTGGGGAAGGTGGTGTATGTCTCAGTCTGTTTTCTGCCGCTATAACAGACACCACAGATGTAGTAATTAATCATGAAGAGGAATGAATTTGGCTCACGGATCTGGAGGCTGGAAGTTCAAGATGGAGGGACCATCATCTGCTGAGGGCAGAAGAGCAAAGAGAGGGTGAGAGGGCTTCGAACTCACCTTTATAACAAACTCAGTCAGCAGTAACAGCATTCATCCAGTCCTGAGGACAGAGCACCTGAAGGCACTCAACACTTGCCCTGGGGACTGAGTTTCCAACACATGAATTGTGTGGACACCTTCATATCATAGCAGCATGAGGTGGAAGGAGAAGAATTTCAGAAGTAGAGGAGAAGGGACCGGCATTCGGGGTTAGGGCTAGGGGTCCTCCATCCCGTCCTTGCATTCATCAACCTCACTCAGACACTGAATCTCCAATACTTCCTCTGCTGGAGACCTGGAGATTGGCTGCCTGTCTTTCCTATGGCTCCTTTCCTCCTGGCCACTTCCATCTTTCCATCTCTGCCTCTTTTCTCTCCCGCCCCCCCCCCACCCATCTTTTTTACCTAGGCTGGCCTTAAACTCTCAATCTACTGCCCCAGCAGGTCTGGTATTACAGGCATGTGCCGCCATGCTTGGCTAGCTCATGATGCTTCTTTCCACCCCACACCTTCACACCCAGCCCTGAAGCTGAGAATGGATGGGCATTTAGAATCTTGCAGCCCCAAGGCTAGACTCCTTAGGTTGAGACTTTTATGGGGCCACCAGCAGGAGAGAAGCCAAAGGACTGTCACCCAGTCAGTGACTGGAGAATGAAAATCAGTGAAGGACATGGAAAAAGGAGTCAGTTAAGGATCAAATGAGACCTTGTTGACATAGTAATTCTACAACAAGTCACAGGAGAGAGGGAGTCAACTCTGGGCTGTTGGAGCAGGAGAAAGGAAGAGAAGTAAACTGAGCCCCATGGACCAGAGAGAGAGAGGTCCTGGGCAGTGGAATTGTGGGAAGAAGATGGGAGCAGTGGAGGACGGGAGACAAGGGTGCTTTAGGAGTGGCAGAAAGTGGGTGACCTAGCTTAGAAGGACTCTCTGGGGGTTTTAGGTCATGTCACAGCTTTATTCAGATATAATTCAAATGCCATTCAATTTATCATGTAAAGTGCACGTTCAGTGGTTTTTAACATATTCTCAGGGAGGTGAAACTATAACAGCTACTTGGAAACCGCTTGGCTGAAAAGCATCGACTCATCATTTGGGCCTGCAAATGTCCAGAGGATAATTAGAAGCTTGACATCCCTGCCTCCATCTTACACGTGGCTCCTTTGCTCTGAGTCTCTCCCCTGTGGTCATCTTGGGTTCCAGGAAGGGCAGGACTTATCAGTAACATCTCTATGACAAGGGGCTAAAAGAAACATCCCCCAAGGAAAGGAACAGCAGAGCCTCAGGGAACAGACGAATGATGAGGTGCACCCTGGAGCAGGAGTAATCATGTCTTGGGAACCAGATTGCCCCCCTCAAGTGATGACAGCTTCTCCAGAACCCTTGCAGAACCAGAACCGAGCTAATGATCAACCAGACCATGGTTTGACAAAGACAGCTGAATTATGCATACCTCTTCCTCCATTTAACCCTAAATCTCATGTCTATACTCCGAAGATGGGTTGAAGTGCTTGCTTACTCTGCCTTTTCTCCATGGGAATCTCCTTTCTCTGCCTCTTTATTTGGCATATTGGGGCGAGTGGCTGAACCTGATATGTGGAACCCCTGGAGTTGGGTCTCTTGCCCACTCTCACCACAACCATTGTGGAACATCTCATTTAGGGGGGCTAGTAACTACCACCCCCAATACTCCCACATAGCCCTACACACTAATCTTCCTGTCTCTATGGGTTCACCTGTTAGGAACTTTCATATACGCAGTCATATACATGTGATTCTTTGTGACTGCCTTCTTTCTCTGCATAACATTTTGAGGTTTGCCCACATTGTAGCATGTGCTATTCACTCCTGTTTATGGAATATGGAGGAAAGGAATAGTAGTCAGTCCTTCCATCACTGAGTCACATCCCATTGTGTGCACAGACCACATTTTGTCACCATTTCAGCAGCTGATGGTCACTTGGGTTGTTTCTACCCTTGGCTACCTTGGACCATGGCACTGTGAACGTTCATTACAAGCTTTTGTGTGCATGTGTGCTTTGATTTCTCTTGGGTATAATGTAAGTGGAATTATCCCAACATTCCTGGGGTGCTTGGATTCATCCCTGGCTAATTCCTGCCTGTGCTAAGTGCTGTATCATCCAGGACCTCCCTGGAGCAACAAATCAGTCAGGGTTTCCAGCCTAACCCAGTACTGGCCCCAGAAACATATCCACATCACAAAGTCTTTAATTCCTCCTCCTCCTACCTGACATGACAACTAGGACCTTTTACGCTCCCTTCTGTTGAGTGATCACTTTTTCCATGCTTCCACATTTGCGCTACCTGTGACCTTTCTGGGATGGACGATGTCACAGCCCAGGCAAAGCTTCCAAACTGAGGCCTCCCTGCTTTCCATCTTGGTCTCCCCCAGCCCTGAGGCCTAGGTGCACCAGTGCTCTCCCAGGTCTGTTGATCCATGTGGACCAGTCCTGCAGCTCTTTTTGGAGCAGAGTCCCATTTCAGACTGTCATACGCCTCCTGGATCTTGCTGGGACTTAATACTAATTATTGGCCAACCAGACAGGTGACCAAGTGAGGGAAGATCTGAGGGGTGACATGGGTCTACAGGGGTGTGGCCTCTGCAAGTCTGGAAGCAAGAAGCCTGTAGCCCTGAGTAGGGAGGAGGCCAGTTCTGCAGACTCACAAGGTATAGAGAAATCTGGTGATTCAAGACTTTGGGGTACATCCAGCCCCATCCACGTGTCATGATCCCATTGTTTTCCAACCATCTCATGACCTTGGTGTAGCAGACACATTAATATAGGGAGCTCCTCTTCTTGGGCTCTGTAACAGTACATCCTCAACTTTCTCTGTCCTCTGGCCACTTTATATGCTACCAGGGAGATCCCCTGGCTTTCTCACTTAGCTTTAAATTGCTGATTAACTATGCTCAGCTTAGCTGCAGCCACCCACTCCCACTGTCCTGACAATGACTGACTCCCCCACATTCATCAGACACTCATTAGTATGTTCCTTGGTGCTTGCAGATTGTGCATCCTCCACCAGTCACTTCTTAACAATTGCACCTGTACTTCATACCAGGGTGTGCACAGGCTCCATCCACCACCAGTGATGGTGCCTTCCTGCCAGGTAGGCAATCACTGATCCAAGGGTCCAACTCCCATCTTTGCCTCTTCCTTCTCAGACCATTCTTGGCACCAATTATCATAAGCTGGGTTTCCCAGAAGCAGTCTCTGTGATGGAAGTTAGGGTGCAGGTTTATTAGGGAGTCACTGTCCTTGGAAGGGAAGGGAAGGAAGCAGATCAGGAGGAGGGAGAAACTGTCTGCATTGCCGTGAGGGCCTCAGCCCATACCTCAGGTTCCTCTGGAACTGGGAAGGCTCTGTAGAGTTGATCTGGAGGAGGCTTATGTCTTATCCTGTGTCAGTCAGATTTCTGTGGCTATAACAAATACCTGAAACAATCACCTTAGAAAAGTTATTTGGCTCGTAGTATTAGAGGTTTTAGTCCGTGCTCTGCTGGCTGTGTTGCTTTTGGGCCTTTGCAGCACATTATGTGGTGATGCGTGGCAGAGCAAAACCGCTCACCTCATGGCTGGGAAGTGGAGAGGGAAAAAGGAAGGGACCTGCCACAAGGCCCTGTTTCTCAATAGTGCCAAGCTGGGAACCAAGCATTTAACACATGGGCCCTTGGGGACACTCCGTACTGAAACTGTAAGAGACCCCACTGGACATGCACTGCTGAAGAAACGGGACTGTGGCTGGGTGCCAGTACTTTTGACTAGGGCTGACTGCTGAAGGCCCTCTGCCAACAGCTTTCCTAGCAGAAAATCCTTTTCCAAGGGGAGAGCTAGTGGGCCTGTCAGTGTCACTGCAGAGGGGTGGAGCAATGGTGGCATCCACAAGTGACTGGAAAAACCTCATCCTCATCACCCTCATGATGGAGACTCAGCAGAGTGACAGGAAGTCAGATGGCTGAGAACCATGACTTGATGCTGATAAGGAATCACATCCTGGACCGCTGACGATAGAATGGCTGGTGACACACAGTAGGGTCTTGCTGAGCTGTGGCCCTTGGAGCCCACAGAAAATAACAGCCCAGACTGAGCCACCCACAGCCCAAACTCCCCCATCCATAACATATGATAGGTGTTGATGACACACAGCCCAGACACTGAGGCCAATGACACACAATCCAGTTTTCCAGGACTGACCACCCTCATCTCTAACAACCTCAGTAAAAGCTTGAGGTCTCAGGACCCCAGGCACAGCTCTCCTCCTGTTGAGTGGGGCACCTTTGCTTTGCTTTCTCTTTGCTGGACATAAATGAACCCACCCCAAGCCTGGTGCTGGCACAGCAGCAGCCCTCCCTGTGTGCAGCTGCCCTCGTTTCTTTGTATCTTAGTAAACCTCTGTGTCTCAGTAAATTCCCTCACCAACCCTAGCACCCCAAATTCCCGATACCTCATTATTGTATTTGTTGTGTTTTGCACAATCTCTGGTGCTAAATACTGCAGGAGTTTTGGTATCTGCACAGGGCTTAGCTGTCACCAGGAGTTGACACAGGCAAAGTTTTGTCTGTCTGAAAATGAATAGGGGCCTCTTGACCAACTGGTCTTCAACAGAGATGTCCACCTGAAGACCACCAAATCTAGAAGGGTCTTAGAGAGTGTATTCTTGCGGTTCATAACACTAAGTATGTGTTGGAATTGACTGGGAAATCAAAAAATTTTTTGCCTGGCTCTACTCCTTTAAAATCATCAAATTACCTTAATGTTCTAGAGTTGTGTTTGGGGTATTCAGCTTTTTTTTTTTTTTTCTGGAAGTACTGGGGTTTGAACTCAGGGCCTTGTGCTTGCTAGGCAGACACTCTACCACTAGAACCATGCCCTCAGCTCATTTTTTGAGCTGCTGAGAACTTCTAATGAGCAGGCTTGTGGAGAACATCGGATGCAATCTGTCCTCTTGGCCTCAACTTTACAGATACAGAAACTGAGGCCAAGAAAGAAAGGTTTGTTCAAGAAGACAGGGTAGTTAGAAGAACCAAACCAGAGCCCTAAGCCCTGATTCCTCTCCTAGTCTCATTCCTGTGTGCTGGGATGACACCTGTAACACATCCCCATGTATCAGCACAGGCCGAGCATCCCTTATCCAAAATGCTTGGAACCAAAAGTATGCCAGATTTCCTACTTTTTCAAATTTTAGATATTTGCATATACATAAGATATCTTGGGGAATGGGATGAAAGTATAAACATGAAACTCATTTCATATGCACCTTCCACACATAACCTGAAGATAAGTCCGAACGATATTTTTATGCACTTGTATTTTGTCTGGGACTCATCATCTGAGGCCAGGTGTGGAATTTTCTTCTCGTCAGCACTCAGAAAATTTCAGATTTTGAAGCATTGGATTTTGGGGTTTGGGATGCTCACCTGTACTTAGTTGTGGAGGCCTTAGGGATTTCTCTGTATAACCCCAGGCGCTGGGATTTCCCTGCTAGGTGTGCTGGGGGTGGCAGGACTTCAGCTTGTATGTCACAGAGATGTGATTCCTTATCAAGTCGTGACTCTCAGCCATCTGACTTCCCGTCGTCCTGCTGAGTCCCCATAATGAGGGAGATGAGAATAAGAAGGTTTATCCAGTCACTTGTGGATGCCACCATGGCTTCACCGCTCTGCAGTGACACTGATAGGGCAGCCAGATCCCCTTTGGAAAATGATTTCCTGCCTAAGATACTGGGAAAGCTGTGGGCAGAGGGCCTTCAGCAGTCAGTCCTGGTTAAAAGTGCTGGCACCCAGCCACAGTCCCGTTTCTTCAGCAACGCCTGTCCAGGAAGAAAGGGGCTTAGCAGAAGCTCATAGAGACCAGCCTGGTGGGAGAAGGGAGAAGGGAAAGCCATGGGTGTGGTGACGTCAAGCTGGGCTGGGAGCGAGAGGCCAGGCAGTGACCATAAACCACCAGCAGAACAATCACACTTACAAATGTGTCTGACCTTGGACCGGAGTCAGTGGGGGCTTGGAAGCTTCTTGAGCCTAGGAGGGCCAGAGGTGGGCTCACCAAGGCTTCTGGGGGCAGCGTCAGGTGGACTGCAGGCTGAGATCTGGAGTCAGGAGGAGGCCACAGGGTTGCCCTGTGTTCTGTGAGGCAGAGCTTAGGAGCTATCATCTCAGGGCCTCAGTATTTTTCAGAGCTGTCACCAGGACATGTTTTATCCAACAGAGTTGAAGACACAAAGGAGGACTGGTTCCTTCTGGGATGGTGTGTTACAGGGACAGTGGTCCCTGTAAACCACTACTGAGGAAAAGGGGGAACCCAGGAACTAGCAGACACATAGTTATGAGAGCTGCCAGGAGGAAGGAAGGTCTTTTGGTGTGTGCCAGCACCTAGAAATGCAACTGTTTATGGGTGGACTCTAATCCAAGTTGACTGTTGTCCTTCTAGAAAGAGATTAGGACACACACACACACACACAGGGTCAGCCATGAAGACATGGGCACCCATCTGCAAGCCAAGGAGAGAGGCCTTAGAAGAAACCAACCCTGCTGACACCTTGATCTTGGACTTTCAGCCTCCAGAACTGTGAGGAAATAAATTTAAGCTGTTTAAGCCACCCAGTACAGTTCATGGTACTATCTCTTAACTGTTATCCACCTGACAGGGCTCTTGAGAGATAAATGTAATGGAATGCTGAAAATGAAGCACCTAATAGTGAACCTGATATGTGATAAGAATTCAGTAAAGAAATCTGAACTCCCATTACACAGATGTTCAGATTTCACAAGACTGGCATCCTCCTCCTACCCCCAGAACCCACTGCGGGAAAACCAGAACTCTATCAGAACTGGTAGCAGGAAATACGCATCAGAATCGGGAAGGTGTTTATTACTTAGTCCTCACCCTCTGTGAAAAAAAAGAGACAAAAGGGGAAGAATTCTGATTGTCATTGAACATTTCATTCAAGAAAAAATATTAAGTCTGTAAAAGTCTACAAAAGGATAGTTTAAAATTTGGGCACAGTTATTGGAGTGTCTGAAAGTAAATTATAAACCAGAGGTTTCAAATATGGAATGAGAACCACAACATCTAAAGATTTTTTCCCCACAGCACTGGGATTTGAATTCAGCACCTCATGCTTCCTAGGCAGGCACTCTACCACTCAAGCCACTCTGCCAGTCCTTTTTTGTGTTGGGTATTTTTGAGATAGGGTCTCAAGAACTATTTGCCCAGGCTGGCTTATGAACTGTGATTCCCCCAATCTCTGTCTCCCAAGTAGCTAGGATTATCGGTACCTGCACCTGGCTAGGGAATTCTTAACAAAGTGGCAAGGCTCACCTGCATACACAGCTGCCTGGAGCAGACCTTGAGAAGGTAAGTCAATTTTCTGATTCATTGTGCTGAGCTGAATAATGGTTCCCCCAAAGTGTCCCAGTCTAATACCCAGAAATTTCAAATATGTTACTTTACATGACAAAGGGGACTTTGTAGATGTGATTAAAGATCTTGAGAAGGGGAGGTTATCCTGGATCATCTGGGGGGATAAACACATAGTGGGTGATGTGACTACGGGAGCAGGAGGATGGAGCCACGCAAAGAAGGGGCCACAAATCAAGGAATGCAAAGTCCTTTAGAATCGGAAAAGGCCAGAAAGTAGACTCTTCTTTGACACTCCGGAAAAGAGCCTCGTTCAGCCAATGCTTTGATTTTAGGCTTCCAGTCTCTAGAAATGTATACATTTGTGGTAATTTGTTACAGGAGAAAGGAGAAAACTAACACACTCCTTAAATACTTAAGAATAAAAAGCCATACATAGTAGTTTACACCTGTAGTCCCAGCTACTAGGGAGATTGATGCAGGAGATTTCTTGAGCTGAGTTTGAGACAAGCCAGCTGGGGCAAACATGACAAGACGCCTTAAAAAAAAAAAAAAAGCCCAAACTGAACGTTAGTATGTTTACTAATAATTGAGTTAAATGTGGCTGAAGGTGTAGCTCAGGGGCGGAACATGTGCTTAGTTTGTTCAAGGCCCTGGGTTCAATCTCCAACACCAAAATAGATAAACTAGCAAGCTAGAAAATAAGCTTGCTAGTACAGAAGTTGTTAAACTTGGTGTTGGTTTTATTGACTTTATACTTGGGGAGCAATTTTTTGTTTTGTTTTTTGCAGTACTGGGGCTTGAACTCAGGGCCTTCACCTTGAGCCACTCCACCAGCCCTTTTCTTTGTGACAGGTTTTTTCTTTTTTTTCATTTTTCTTTTATTATTCATATGTGCATACAAGGCTTGGTTCATTTCTCCCCCCTGCCCCCACCCCCTCCCTTACCACCCACTCCGCCCCCTCCCTCTCCCCCCCCAATACCCAGCAGAAATTATTTTGCCCTTATTTCTAATTTTGTTGTAGAGAGAGTATAAGCCATAATAGGAAGGAACAAGGGTTTTTGCTGGTTGAGATAAGGATAGCTATACAGGGAGTTGACTTGCATTGATTTCCTGTGCATGTGTGTTACCTTCTAGGTTAATTCTTCCTGATCTAACCTTTTCTCTAGTTCCTGATCCCCTTTTCCTATTGGCCTCAGTTGCTTTAAGGTATCTGCTTTAGTTTCTCTGCGTTAAGGGCAACAAATGCTAGCTAGTTTTTTAGGTGTCTTACCTATCCTCACCCCTCCCTTGTGTGCTCTCGCTTTTATCATGTGCTCATAGTCCAATCCCCTTGTTGTGTTTGCCCTTGATCTAATGTCCACATATGAGGGAGAACATACGAGTTTTGGTTTTTTGGGCCAGGCTAACCTCACTCAGAATGATGTTCTCCAATTCCATCCATTTACCAGCGAATGATAACATTTCGTTCTTCTTCATGGCTGCATAAAATTCCATTGTGTATAGATACCACATTTTCTTGATCCATTCGTCAGTGGTGGGGCATCTTGGCTGTTTCCATAACTTGGCTATTGTGAATAGTGCCGCAATAAACATGGATGTGCAGGTGCCTCTGGAGTAACAGTCTTTTGGGTATATCCCCAAGAGTGGTATTGCTGGATCAAATGGTAGATCGATGTCCAGCTTTTTAAGTAGCCTCCAAATTTTTTTCCAGAGTGGTTGTACTAGTTTACATTCCCACCAGCAGTGTAAGAGGGTTCCTTTTTCCCCACATCCTCGCCAACACCTGTTGTTGGTGGTGTTGCTGATGATGGCTATTCTAACAGGGGTGAGGTGGAATCTTAGTATGGTTTTAATTTGCATTTCCTTTATTGCTAGAGATGGTGAGCATTTTTTCATGTGTTTTCTGGCCATTTGAATTTCTCCTTTTGAGAAAGTTCTGTTTAGTTCACTTGCCCATTTCTTTATTGGTTCATTAGTTTTGGGAGAATTTAGTTTTTTAAGTTCCCTGTATATTCTGGTTATCAGTCCTTTGTCTGATGTATGGTTGGCAAATATTTTCTCCCACTCTGTGGGTGTTCTCTTCAGTTTAGAGACCATTTCTTTTGATGAACAGAAGCTTTTTAGTTTTATGAGGTCCCATTTATCTATGCTATCTCTTAGTTGCTGTGCTGCTGGGGTTTCATTGAGAAAGTTCTTACCTATACCTACTAACTCCAGAGTATTTCCTACTCTTTCTTGTATCAACTTAAGAGTTTGGGGTCTGATATTAAGATCCTTGATCCATTTTGAGTTAATCTTGGTATAGGGTGATATACATGGATCTAGTTTCAGTTTTTTGCAGACTGACTGCTAACCAGTTTTCCCAGCAGTTTTTGTTGAAGAGGCTGCTATTTCTCCATTGTATATTTTTAGCTCCTTTGTCAAAGATAAGTTGCTTATAGTTGTGTGGCTTCATATCTGGGTCCTCTATTCTGTTCCACTGGTCTTCATGTCTGTTTTTGTGCCAGTACCATGCTGTTTTTATTGTTATTGCTTTCTAATATAGTTTGAAGTCAGGTATTGTGATACCTCCTGCATTGTTCTTTTGACTGAGTCTTGCCTTGGCTATTCGTGGCCTCTTGTGTTTCCATATAAATTTAACAGTAGATTTTTCAATCTCTTTAATGAATGTGATTGGAATTTTGATGGGAATTGCATTAAACATGTAGATTACTTTTGGGAGTATAGACATTTTTACTATGTGGATTCTACCAATCCATGAGCATGGGAGATCTCTCCACTTTCTATAGTCTTCCTCAATCTCTTTCTTCAGAAGTGTATAGTTTTCCTTGTAGAGGTCTTTCACATATTTTGTTAGGTTTACACCTAGGTATTTGATTTTTTTTGAGGCTATTGTAAATGGAATTGTTTTCATATATTCTTTTTCCGTTTGCTCATTATTAGTGTATAGAAATGCTAATGATTTTTCTATGTTGATTTTATATCCTGCTACCTTGCTATAGCTATTGATGATGTCTAGAAGCTTCTGAGTAGAGTTTTTTGGGTCTTTAAGGTATAGGATCATGTCGTGACAGGTTTTTTCGAGATAGAGTCTCACAAACTATTTGCCCAGGCTGGCTTCGAACCTCGATCCTCCTGATCTCTGCCTCCTGAGTAGCTAGGATTACAGGCATGAGCCATTGGTGCCTGTCTACTTAGAGAGTTTTTTTTAAAAACAAAAATACTCAGCACACAAAAAGGGCTGGAGGCATGGCTCAAGTGGTAGAGTGCCTGCCTAGAAAGCGCAAGGCCGAGTGCAAAACCCAATGCCGTGAAGACTTGTGACAAGTTGCACAAGCTGGGGTGGCAGTGTCTTTGAACTTTTCCTTGAGAGGGGAAAAACAGGTGCGCTGGGGACAAATGCAGATTACACTCTCTCAATCCATAGATGTAGGACACAGATGCAGCAAACCGAATGACTCAGGAAAAGGGAGCTCCTGTCAGCAGCACTGATTGGGTAAGAAGTGACTCAAAATAAACTCGGAAATAGGAAACGTGTGCAAAAGGGTGAGGGGAGCTCACCTACATGAGGTTACACATTTATTGCTGCAAATGTCCCAGGATGCACTTAGATGTGCTCTAGTGCCTGTCCACCTGCATGCCCAATGACCTAGCACTTCCACTCCTTGGGGTGTACATGTGCTAGAGGACATCTGGATCAATCTGTTTAAAGTAGTATTGTTTGTATTACCAAAACCTGGGAATCTAGTGTACATTAAGAGAATGGAGAAAACTACTTGGAGGTAAAGATAGGAGAACCACTGGTTGATGCCAGCCCCAGCAAAAGACCCTACATCAAAAACCAAGCTAGGTATGTTAGATCACTTCTGTAATCCTGGCTATTCAAGAGGCCTTGGCTAGGGGATCACAAGTTTAAGACTTCCCTGGGCAATTTTGGGACTATGTCTCAAAAAAAAAGTTTTAAAAAATTGTAAAGAAGCATGAAATCACTATGTGTAAAGCTTATTAAATAATTTGATGCATTTATTGTTACATATTTTGCAAAGCAAAATTGAAATTACAAAATTATGAATAGCGACTATGTCTGCAGTAGAAAGTATCAAAGGTACTGGTTAATGTTTTAGTTCTTAAAAGTGTTCACCACTGGCCTTCAGTATATATTTTTTGGTGGTACTGGGGTTTGAATTCAGGGCCTTGTGCTTGCTAGGCAGGTGCTGGAACACTTAAGCCACTCGGCCAGCCCTGTACCTACCTTCTTTCTTTTTTTGATAAATAACTTTGTTCCTAATCTTTTAGCAATGTAAATTCTTTTTTAAAAAAATTTTTATTTTATTCATATGTGCATACAATGTTTGGGTCATTTCTCCCCCTTAACCCCTTCTGCCCCCCCTCCCCCACCCTGCCACGCTACCCGGCAGAAACTATTTTGCCCTTATTTCTAATTTTGTTGGAGAGAGAGTATAAGCAATAATAGGAAGGAACAAGGGTTTTTGCTGGTTGAGATAAGGATAGCTATACAGGGCATTGACTCACATTGATTTCCTGTGTGTGTGTTTTCTTCTAGGTTAATTCTTTTTGATCTAACCTTTTCTCTAGTTCCTGGTCCCCTTCTCCTATTGGCCTCAGTTGCTTTAAAGTATCTGCTTTAGTTTCTCTGCATTGAGGGCAACAAATGCTATCGAGTTTTTTAAGTGTCTTACCTATCCTCACCCCTCCCTTGTCTACCTGTCCTCCAGTTCCAGTTACATTCATGTTTCTGCAAGTGACAGAGTTTCTTTTTTTTGGGGGGGGGAACTCAGGGCTTCACACTTGCTGGGCAGGTGCTCTACCACTTGAGCCACTCTTCCAGCCTAATACTGGCTTTCATACATCCCTTTGAAACATAGCTGAGGTAGGGGAGCAGACTTCAGGTAGCCTGTGGGCTTGTTTACCGTCACCATGGAAACAAACGCCTAGCGAGGGCGGGGCTCCCTCAGGGGCGTGGCCAGGCCGCAATCCCAGAGGGTTCCCCCACCCACCTCAGCGCAGGAATTTCAGGTGCTCTGGAGTCTCCTCTCCCAGCCTGCAGCCTCTGGAAAGCAACTCGGGACTCGTCAACCCAGTTTGAGGAGTTCCCCTCCCCCAAAGGGCGACGTAATGATGGGCAGGTCACTGTCTCAGGTCCCGATGCTCTTCCTGTAAATCGTAGGACATTTAGTTCCAGAATGGACAATGGAGAGGCGTTCCGGGATGAGAGGGAGCGGGGGAGATGAAATGAGTCAGGCAGAGCCATTTCAAGGGGACTTCCGCGAATGGAGCACGTGTGCTAGGCCCAGTACGACGTCACAGACGCCCCCATTGTGACACACGCAGATCCTCAGCCAGGCGACTTGGACAAGTTTTGGAGTGCCTGTTTCCTGCCGGGAGCTTACTTCCTGACGCCCCAGTCCCGGCCACCTGTCCTGGGGTCCCCTGGGTCCCTCCAGGGCACTCTCGATTCCCAGGCCCTGCTTCCCTTAAGGCTAGCTCATCTGTGGTCAATTTACCTAAGGCCATGGTGGCTGGGGAGTGACAGCAGGGAGCAGACATGCTGTGGGACACATGAATGTCATGTAGCAGTGCCTCCATGTGACCAGAAGCCTCCAGCTCAGGGAAGTCACTATCTAGCTGGCCCACCCCAGAGCTTCTAGAACAAAATTTTGAAACCCACTGAACCCCTGGAAACATCTACGGAATAATCGGAATTGGGAGCAAGAGAACTGAAAAATGGGTCGTGCCCTATAGGGGAAAACCAAGACCATTTAGGAGAAGTGCTAGGGCTTGGGATAGCAGCGTTTAAGAATCGTTTGGACTGTCAGAAAGGCCTGTGAAGACACATCAGAGCCTCAAAATAGAGCTTCAGAGACCTTCCAGGTCCTAAAGGTGTGGAGAGTGCACTGCCTAAAGATTCTCCTGAGGGATGTGTGATACTGGAGTGTTGATCCCAAGTTCATGTCCTGGAGTAGTCCATGATTGAAGACATGGGACCAGGAGTTAAGAGTAAAGCAAGCACAAAGTTTAATGGAAGGGTAGCAAAGCACTCTAATGGTGGGACTTAGTGAAAGAGCTAAGCCAAAGAATAGCTGAAGTGTAAGGGATAATACAGTGCTCTGTCTGACTTAGGCACCCCCTACTGTACTTTGAAGTTGCATCTATAATTGAGTAACTTCTTGTTGAACCCCACCATCTGGTTGCCCACCCCTCCATCATTATCGGACTGGACATTCTAAGAGGGTTTTGTTAGTCCATCCTGTCCTTGGGACCTGTTATATACATTTTCTGAGTACAGCTTGGTTTTTTTGGTGAGATTTCCCCCTTTTTGCTATCTTGGAAGAGTTTTCTGTGTTACTTTCCCTAAGGGGCCTATTTTTTTCATCTCTTTAGATGTTTGTCTTTAAAGATGTTTTTTATCTCCCTTGTCTAGGAGAAAGCCCGCTGTGCTTTATTATCTGGGTGAGAAGCCCGCTTCTCAGTCTTCTTAGATGTTTGCTTTTAAGGATGCCTTCCCATCTCCTTTATCTAAGACAGTGACATCTGCCATCTGTTCCCTCTACATTCCCAGGGTAGGGCCATTCCTGCTATTTATTCCCAGAGCCATTTATGCCATTTATTCCCCCTCACTGTTTGATCCCCTCATATTATGATCTGAATCCTGAGCCAGAATTTCTTGGAAGTGTTTTTGGAAGTCCATGCTATTGCTAATAGTATTATTAACTTAAAGTGCTTTGGGGGAATCTATACTGCTAATTCTGGTAATAATAATAGTACTGGGATGCGGGCTGGCGTGTAACCCAGTGCTAGAACACCTACCCAGCATGCATCAGGTTCCCATCCCCAGCACTGTATAAAAATAATAACAGTATTACTATTTTATTCTCAGGAGCACTTTCTCCCAGAAAGAGAAGATATTAACTGGCTGAACAAATGATTATGTTTTCAAAATCTCTGTAAAGATGCAATAGTCCTTAAATATCGGCGAAATGTCAATGGGAGCCAAAAGCAGAAAAATCTCTTGGTGGGGGAGGGGAGCAGCCAAAGCTCTTCAAAGGAAGGTACTCTCAATAAGAATGGAGGAAAAGGAATAAAGACCATAAAAAAGTAAAATTGTACAATGAGAGAATTCAAGAAGAGATTGGTTGTGAAGATTAAATGATATAATGTCTGTAAAATATAGAGCCAGAGGCTTTGGAGATGGTCAGCAAAAAGGAACTGACAAAATGACAGCGATCTCAGGTCCCAGACCATTCAGCAGATTTGTGAACCATTGGCGTGGTGATGATTCATCAGTTTACACATTCACCAAACACAAGCAGTCCACACGACCTGGCTGCAGTGGCCGTGCAATTAGAGGGGTTAGGTTGGACTCCATATGACCTAACTGAAAAAGAACGCATGCATTAGAGAAAGAGAAAAAGAAAACCAACAGAACAAGAAAGTAACTTGGAAAAAGGGACCTACCCAACACCACTGTTGTGTTGGGCTTATGTGACTCCATTGTTAAGTATCAACAGCAAACATAGTTCCCACTCCTGCTTGGTGAGAACCTAGAACTAGGTTATATACCTCACCCCTACAGCCGGGGTAGCTCTGTTCCCTTCATTGAAGTCCTAAATTCAGACCTGTCTGTGAAAGTGTGATAGTCACACTAAATACTAGGAGGCAAAAATTGTCTTCTCTGGGACTCACTTCCATAATTAGTACAACAACACTTTAAGATACATTGGAAACACTGTAGAGTAAGGAAACTAACAAAGAAAATTTGGGTGACCTTTCCAAAGTCATAGAGCTGGTAGATAGCAAGAACAGGCTGGCACCCTAGTCTGACACCCAGTCACTCTGGCATCCTTGCTCCCTCCTCCTTGGTAGAGTAGATGTTCTCATGGTAGACCTTATCTAGTTTGCTGAAGACATTGCAGGCCCACAATTAATTTTTTTGTTTGTTTATCTGTTTTTTTTTCACGGCATTTAGGGTTTGAACTCAGGGCCTACACCTTGAGCCACTCCACTAGCCCTTTTTTTGATGGGTTTTTTTGAGATAAGGTCTCATGAACTATTTGCCCAGAGTTGGCTTTGAACTGCCATCCTCCTGATCTCTGCATCCTGAGTAGGTGAGAGCCAATGGCTCCCTGCCCCATAGTTAAATTCTGATAAACAGTAGGGACAAGGCTCTCCCCTTTAAGGATGAAAGACAGCTGTTTGGTTCCAAAAAAGACAGCATGATATTCTTGCTATTGCTGAGGCCTCCTCACTTGCCATGCTTGCCATCAGCCGCATTCCATGAGCGTTAGGAAGCTGCCTTTGGCCTTCATGAAGGGCTGAGTCCAGATCCCCAGTCTGAAAACATCTCCAGAGATGGGTTCAGCCAAAGTTACCACAAGAGGCAAAGACACACTGCGAAAGTCACATGATCACATCAGGACTGACTGGACAGGATCCTTGTCTCTTGCTAACTGAACTTAGAGCTGTTACCCCAACACAGACCTCTCTGCTTCCAACAATCCATTTCTCCAGTGTAAAGGGCATCCAGACTGCCCTGATTTCTTCAGATCACTAGACATACATAGCAATCTTCTAGGCAACAGACTGCTAGTCAGCTTTCTATTATTGTAACAAAATACCTGAGGTAATGAGTTAAAAGCAGGAAAGGTTTATTTGGACTCGTGGTTTTAGTCCACGGTCATTTGCCCCGTTGCTTTTGGGCTGTGGTGGCACAGTACATTGTAGTAGGAGCATGTGACAGAGGGGGCCTGTTCATCTCATGGTGACTGGAAATCAAAGAGAGAGGAAGGGGCCAAGACTTGCTATCCCCTTCAAAGGCAGGCTTCCAGTGATCTAACTTCCTTCTACTGGGTCCTACCTCCTAAAGATTCCACTGTCCCTAGAATCAGTGGCGAGGCCTTCACCTGGTCCTTGGGTACTGTTTGTGATGTTGCACAAAGAATTTAGGACACATGGAGGTATAGACCAAGAAAGTTTATTAGTAAAGCAAAACAAAGACAGAAACATAGTACACAGTCCAGACATGGGTGCGGGCACATCTGATAACAGGTGCAATGGGTGCTCTAACATCAGGGGTATTTATGGTGGAAATGTGGGCTGGGGGGGGCTTTGACTCTAGTTCACCCTGTGATGAGTGCTCCCCTCTGCTCTGGACACTTGATATTTTCTGTCATTCTTGCTGTCTCAAGAATGCTTATCATTTGGACCCAGAGCGTTTCAAGTTTTATTTACTAAATTTTGAGGCATAATGACGTGGGTGCTTGGGCATCCCTTTAAATGAAGGATGGGTCTTGTCAGATGCTCTTCTCAAGATAGGTGTCCGTCTTTGCAGTGTTTTCCTTTGTAAGCACTTTCTGTGCTCATGGGGTCATTTTCCCAAGAGTTCTTTTCCAGCATAAGTGTCTTTCTCTAAGATATGCTTACTCATTCCCAGAGCATGCTAATTATTTGGGCAAGTGGGCAAGGTCAGAGAGAGAGAGAGAGAGAAAGAGCTGCTCTCCCCCCTCTTCCCCAGCTTTCCCCTAAATGTTGCAGCTTATTGAGGGGGTGTAAGGCTTAAAGCAAAGAAAATAGTACCTGTGTGCTTTTAATCAAGACATTCATTAATACAGTATGTTTCTTTTTGTCCAGGCTGGCCTTGACCCTTGATCCTCCCAGTCTCTGCCCCCTGAGTAGTTGGGATTACAGTTGTGAGCCACCCTGCCTGGCCTGGCCTCGAGTGGCCTTTTTTGACAGTTAATCAGGAGGCACAGCTTGATAGAGCAGGCTGGGGCTCTGGTGAAGTCCACTTGACTCCTGGAGGATTTCTGATAAAAATTTTAAATGGGGTTGCAGGCATAGCTCAGGAGTAGAACCCATGCTTATCACATGCAAAGCCCTGACTTCAATCCCAGCACCAAAAAAGACAGAAATATTCCACCAGTTTCAACAGTGCTTTTTTTCTGAAGTGTGGAATAGTTGACAGGTGTTGAGACTTGTAAGGTTTTCTGTCACCATGCAAATGGATTCCTTTGTTTCCTTTGGGACATTCTGTCAGGGAGGAGGTTAACAGGCAGAAGGTGGTGAGGCATTGGTGATCGAGAGAATTCTCACCCAGGGATCTGGAGTCGCCTGTGGGTTTGACTCACTCCTAGTTGACAGTGGTGTTTCAAGTAGGACATGGGGATGGATAACAAACAGAGGGAAATATCTGAAAATGGTTCATGAACTTTGTGTCAAGGCAGACCCCAGATCTTCCTCCAAGAACCTGCCGTCCAGCCACAAGGAGGACAGTTAGTGGACAGCCTCCAGCTGTCAGCCTTTGCCACCTCAGCCTTCAAGCTGTCACCACCCTCCTTTGATTAAGCAAAGTGGTGACACAGGCTCACAGGGTGAACCATTCCATAAGACAATGGATTCCTCTAAGGAGCCCCACCAGCTGGCAGACTAGACCAGGTCACCTCTAGCCTCACAGCATCCCTGCCCATCCAGCCTGTCATGTGTTACCCCCAAACACACCCACTGTCTCAGCAGATGCGTCCCAGGAGCCCAGCCTGCAGTAGTGAGGCTGGGGGATGCAGCTTAGTGATACAGCACCTGCCTGGCATGTGTGAGACCATGGATTTATCCCCAGCACTGCCAAAAAGAAAAAAAGGCGGTTCTCCAACGTGGTGGTGTAGGTAGCCCACCCTGTACGGCAGCACACTTTTTCCCTTGTTGGGGTGGGGGGATCAGTAGGCAAGTCCTTATTGCAATCTGTCAGACAAGGACTGTGTAAATCTGAAGAAGGCATCACCCATGGACTCTGGGGAGATGGGATTTTTTTTTTAATTTTTATTTTATTCATATGTGCATACAATGTTTGGGTGGGATATTTTTAGAAGAGGAGCCGAGTAATAAATTTCTTTATTACACCTCTAACAAATACAGAGGTGGCCCAGGGCTGAGATGACAACCAACAGAGACCTCAGTCTAGAGGAAGCCGAACTCTGTGTTATTCTACATGCTGGGGCAGCCGGCTCACAAAGCACCATGGTATGACCCTGGCATCCCTCCTCCACCCCAGTGACACCGAGTTCTCACTACTGCATCCCCTTCTTCCAGTTGTGGGTCCCTCACAAAGGCTGAGGTCAGATCCCTGCCTCACTTCGATCCTGGGGAGCCTAGGCTGACCTTGTGCAACAGCAGTGAAGTGACTCACTATCTCATTGTTATAAACACAGCTTTGGCTGAATCTTGAAGGCAAACATTTGCATCCATCCTTAATGTTTACTTTCGTAATATTCTCCAGAAATTCTTATATAGAAGCACTGAAAAATACTTGTCACATTACAATGCAAAAAGCAAGGTCTCGTTTACACTCTTTTCAGTCTTGCATGGGAATATCTATTTCTCTACATTCTTGCTAGCGGTGCTGATTATCCTTTTTTTTTTTTGTATTTAATTGGAATTTATTTTCTTAATTTTTTGGTGGGGTGATACTAGGATTTGAACTCAGGACTACACGCTTGCTAGGCCAGGTGCTCTGCTGCCTGAGCCATACCTCCAACCCAGACTGTTTTGAAACTTTTGAAAATTTCTATATTCCATAGTTTTTTCCTTAAAAAAATAAGGCTTAGTGCTTTCATATATAAGTTGTAAAATAAGGAAACAGTTCTTTATAATTTCTGACCGGAGGCTTCTACAACTATGGGAAGCAGCAGGGCCAGTACAAGGGTAAGGTGACAAGACACTCTCCAGTAGGCAAAATTCAAGGGGCCATCAAAAATTTGGGGTAAGTTAATAATGATTTATATCTATATCTATATCTATCAATCTATCTATATTTTTTTGCAGTACTGAGGTTTGAACTCATGGCCTCACACTTGCTAGGCAGGCACTCTTATCACTTGAGCCATACCTCCAGCCCCAATTGTGATATTTTTAAAGATAAAAATAAATGTAAAAATCCCTGATGAACAAAATACTATACCACAATTTTAATTAAGACAATTTGAGTACTGCAGAGTGGCTCAAGCAATAAAGCGCCTGCCTAGCAAGCATGAGACCCTGAGTTCAAACCCTAGTACTGCAAAAAAGACAATTTGACCGTGCCTAATTGCATGCCTGCCTCAGTTTCCTCTAGTCCTGGTAGGCAGGATTCTCGTATTTAAAGGGACCTTTAGACACATCAGCAAGTCACTTGTTCTAATACCTCCCTCCCCTTCATTTGGTCACATCACCATATTGCAGTTCAATGGCATGCCCACATCACAGGACACAAAATTTTTGGTTACACATTCCAGAATAGGGGCCAGGACATCACAGGTGCCATCCACAAATCTGAGCAGGAGTTTAGAGCTAACATGTCGCTGATCTTCCTTGGGTGTGGGGTATCCCTTCCAGTAGATTCTACTCTTGAGTTCTATGAGAGAGACATTGGCTCTGGCTCACAGTGACATCTGTGTGTGGCTGAGGCTGGAGGGCTTCAAGGGGGAGAAGGGGAAGCGAGTCTGAGACTGACTAGCCTGGATGTGAATCTCACAGTCACCACCAGATCTCCCACTCCTTGTCCCCACAGGGGTCCAGTTCACCCTCGGTCATCAAATGCAATAAGGAGGTGACATCTCTATGGCCATCTGGAAATGGAGTTAGTAATCACATTATGAGCAGGGCTGATTCTTCCATTCCTAAGGACAGAGACAAGAGTCCTGTCCCTACTTTTTTGACAGCCTGGGGGCAGCCACCTCAGAACTCCCAGTTGATCCCAAACACCTGCTGTTCTTACAGCCACCACAGTCACAAAAAATTACCATGGCCTGGTTTCCTCTGACCTGTCAGAGGCAGCCTGGGGAGTCCTCAGAAGCTCTGGCCTCTGGAAGGTGCCCCTCTGCCCTCCAAGCTTCACAGGGAGCACCAGACACCATATGGTTCCTCTTTTCCTTCTGCAAAGACTTGGGCCCATTCCAGATATTTCCTCTTCTAAAAGGCCATGGGAGCCTGATGTTTCTTGCTCTTCAACAGACTAGGGCAGTGCTTCATCTTTTAAATTCAACGACTTTCTTACTTAGGAGTTTACTTACCCACTAGAAAGAAAAAAATACTGTCCAAAAGCAGCCATTTGAGACTCCCACTGGGTGAACAAATTATGCCTGGGAAAAATATAAATTCAAACATAGAGGAAAAATAACGAGTGCAAAAATTACCAAAATTTTATGTACAGTAAGAATCGCATCTCAAAAAACGAAGCGACTGCGAAGGGGGACACTGAGGCTCTTTCTTGATCTGACTGGTTAGGTATTGGCACTTTGTGAAAATTCAGATTCTTTTCTGTATGCGATCCATCCATTAAAAGCTCAAATATGCATTTGATATACCTTAGGTGCAGGTAACACTCTGGAAGAAACGGCACATGGAAATGTTAGCAGAGGTGATGATCGATGGATCAGGTGGAACTTTCTTCCATATGCTGTTCTGACTTTCCTCAGAGAAATGTGGAATTTTTCATCGTTATTAATTTATTAAGCTGCGTCTTCCAAGCTTGCTCAGCGAGCTGCTTGCTGTCCGTGGCGTCGCCGCCCGTGTCCCCGCGTTTCCTTCCTCCTTGGGGACAGCAGAGGAGGAAGCAGCCCGGCCTCGGGACGTCGTCGGGTCCCGGCCGCAGGGTCCTCCCACCCGGCGACAATGGCCGCCGCCACTTTACAGGCGGAGACGGGGACGGGGCGAGTGACCACCCACGATCGTCCGCGACACCATGGCCTCCGCCGCGCTCCCGCTCACAGTCCCCTCGGCCCCGCGTCCCCCCCGCCCCCGGCCGGTCACCGCGACACGCCTTGGAGGCGGAGCTGAGCGCCGGCCGACGGGGGACCGCATGGCTCGGCCGCCCGGCCTCGGAGGGGCCCGATTTCCCGCTCTCGGGCAGCGAGACTCTGAGTTCTGCCCTTGGCGTGCGGCCCCGAGTCCCCAGGCGAACGCAAGCTCCAGCACAAGCCTCCCGAGCCCGGGACAGAGCCGGCCGAACGAGGCCTTTAACGACGCCGAGTCGCTAGCTTGCTGTGACCTCGTGGCGCAATGGTAGCGCGTCTGACTCCAGATCAGAAGGTTGCGTGTTCAAGTCACGTCGGGGTCAAGATTGGTTTTTTATCTCGCCACCCACAGTAGAATGCAATGAGGAGAGTAAATTTCATAAAGAGGAAATCAGGCCTGTGCGACATCAATCGTCCTAGCAACGCGACTGAAAGCTTCGCTCCTTTTTCTAGTCTGTGACATGATAAACTGCCGATCGCTAGAGAAAACGATTCCTCCTGGTGAACGCAGGAGGCGCTGCAGCAACCTCAGACTGACCCCTCGAGGAAACTGACCCAGACCGCGCGCCCCGCCCACCCGCCAGACCACGCCCCTTCACACCTCCCCCCCCCCCCCCCGCGCCCCCACCAAGTCACCTGGGTCCCTCTGGGAAGAGGCCAGAAGCTGGCTGTTCACCCTAAGCACTAGTGTTTTGATGTGTCTTTGCCTTGCATTCTCTTTTTTCTCTCGCCCACTTTAAGCGACTCCTGGTGTCTCTATGGTGGTCATTTCTTTCACATCTGGACTGTTAACCCAGAAGGTCTGTGAATTCAGCCACAGTCCTTAGGTCTAGAAGTTCACATCAATGTTGTTCGTTAATAGTTTTTTTTTTTTTTTTAAATCTCTTTTGTCCATGGGTAGGTTGATGTAGAGGAAAAAAAAGCAAGTTTCACAGGAATTTTATTTCTAAAACATTTTATTAGCATCTGTCAGTTGTACAAAGGGGTTTCATTTTGATATTTCCATACATATATTCGATGGACCTGGACCAAGTTCACTCCCTATGCAAGAAATTTTAAACACAAAACCATACTATATATGTTAGTGGAGCGTAAGGAGCTGTTACCCACAATGCTTGGGACCAGAACATACATGTATATGTATTTGGAGTATTTGCATACACGTTAGATATCTTTGAGATGAGGCCCAAGTCTAAACATAAAATTCATGTGTTTAAAATATATGTATACATGCAGCCTGAAGGTAATTTAAATAAGATTTTTAGTGTGCTTGATGTGTTTTGACTTTGGTCCCATGAAGCCAGATGTAGTATTTTCCACCTGTGCTAGAAACATTTTGGGTTTTTCAAATTAGGGATGCTCATTCAGTAAGTAAATATGGTACTTAGAATATCCATATTAAAAATATGAATGAGAATTATACACACCAATTCTAGGTAGTGATTACATCTGAGGAATGAGGAGGAAGGAGGAATGGAAGCAGAATCTTAGTTTAAAAATACATATAAAATATTGAAAGATGTTAACAGCTATTAAATCTGATCGGAGGTTTCATTGGGTCTAATATTATGAAGCATGACTTCCAACCTGAATTCATTCCATACCTTTGTGGTCCAAAGCCCTCAGGCTTTCCAGAGTAGGGGACCCGCAGCATGGTGGGTGGAGATAGTTTCTCTCTGAAGGAAATATATCCTCACAGCAGGTCTTCTGGATTTGCCACATAAAATCCCAGTCAAAAATCATTCACTAGCTGGTAGCCAGTGGCTAATGCCTGTAATTCTAACTGCTTCAGGAAGCAGAGATCAGGAGGATTGTGGTTGGAAGTCTATCCCTGGCAAATAGTTCACAAGACCCTATCTTGAAAAACCCATCACAAAAAAGGGGCTGGTGGAGTGGCTCAAGTGGTAGAGTGCCTGCTTAGCATTTGTGAGGTCCTGAGTTCAAAACTCCTGTACTACCAAAAAAAGATCATTCAAAAGTTTTAAAAGAAAATAGAGAATACTTTATGAGTGAGAAAGCACTATCAGATCCAAGGACTTCTAATACAGGAATTATCAGACACAGAATTCACAATGGATATTTAAAAAATAATGAAAGAGGGGGTTCAAAAAATTAACCACAAAACATGAGATAATAAAAATAACCGGAAGTATTGTAAATAACAACAACAACAAAAAGCAACACAAGAGTTAATGTTGGAAATTAGAAACACAATGAGTTTATTAAACTGCAGGAAGAGAGTTTATTAAACTGCTGAGAGAAAGAACTAATTGTTAGGTCGATGCTGATGGGAAGGCCAAATTGGAGCCAAATAACAAAGCAAGCAGGCTTTAAGCAGGCTTTATTGAGAGCATGCTCTCAGGTGAGTTTCACCGTCCCCAAAGAGCAGGGCCGGAGAAGTCACGCCGGAGAAATGGCAGTCCAGTTTTTATATCCTGGGTGAAGTCAAGAGCTTAAGGTATTATGGGGCATTGGGATAGGTCGAGGTTTGGTGGGGAGGAGCTCGGGGTAATATGGATCTGTAGGAGAGGTCAGGACCCATTGCCTGCCAGCAGGAGTTGCCATGGTAATCATGAAGGGAAGGAGGGGATGGAGTGGAAAGTGAGCAGAGAGTCCCTGATTGCCATGGGATGGCTGCCCACTGGCCAAACATCCTAGACTCTTTGGTATAGGGGCGCAGAATTGGTTCTGGCTACTTCCTGCTGAAAGGGGGTGAAGTTAGGGGCTAGGGATGTTTTGGGCCACTTGACCGGTACAGCTGGACCCCATGGGGAGGAGCTGGTCGTCATGAATCCTGGAGCATCATCTGGTTGAACATTACCCGAGTTAATTGGCATATGAGTGAAATCGATCTGTCAATCTTTACCGGGCTGGCTACCATGGAGTTGGTGGAGGGATTGGCAGAGATGGAGTCTTCCATGGGGATTTGTTTGACAGCAAACAGAGCAGGCCTCCTGGACCCGATGGATGGTGGATTGGAGGCCCCTGGGGTGAAACAAGGGTTCCAGGAAGGAGAGGAGGGCCTTGGCTGGGGAGACCCAGTATGCCTTAGAGGCTAGAAAGTTAAGGAGGTTGGCTGTTCCCGTTTCAGAGTCCTGCTGGAAGGGGGAGCACAGAAGGAGGTCATCGACATATTGTAGAAGTGTACTAGGTTTCTGAAATAGGAAATTGGAGTCTACAGGAATATTGGTTAGGGTCCGTAAGAGAAATGTGGATGGGCGAGTGGTGTGTAGCCACAACTGGGACTGAGATGTCCCAGACAATGGGGTTGACCGGAAGAGGAAAGGTGGGCGGAGCAGGCCCAGGAGGCGAAGGGGTTAGGTGGCTGGCAGAGGCCAGAAGGAGTGAGTGAGAAGCTAGAGGTTCTGGTAGGTGAGGAGGGATGGTTATGGAGGCCCCAAGCTTTGTTATAATATTTTGACCTAGAAGTGGGGCAGGGCAGGATGGGATGATAAGGAAAGAGTGGAAATATAATACCTCTAGCAGAGCAAGGAAGGGGCAGAGTTTTATATGGGTAGAGGGAAGAGCCGTCAATTCCCATAACAGAGACTGATGAAGGAACCGTTAAACCCGAGTGGGCAGGCAGCAGAGAATAGGTAGTCCCCATGTCCAAGAGGAAGGAGATGGACTTACCCACTACCTGGAGTATGACCCTGGGCTTGGCGAGGGTGATTGGGGTCCCCGAGTTAAGGCGTTGTTAATCTTCTGCCAGTCCGAGAAAGTCAGGGATCTGGATAGCTGGTGGGGCTGACCCTCCACAAGGAGCCGTAGGGGGTAAGCCCTGTCCAGGACAATCTGATCCCCAGTGACCCACTGTTTGTATTTTGGGTAGGGTTTAGTTGGAGGTTTTGGGCTGGGGCTTTTTTTGTCACATTTGAAGCAGGCCCCTAGAGGGGCTGATGGGAGGTTTTAGGTTTTTCCTTTGACTCGGGGCTGTAATCTAGTTGGCCGCAGGGCTGTCACCAAGGCTTGGGTTTGGAGGGCCACCTTTTGTTGGAGGTGTTTTTTGGTGGGTTGATTTTGTTGTCTCTTTTTGGGCATTAAAACTTTAAATGTCATTTTTATCAGAGTTTGTATAGGGGTTTGAGGGCCATTTTTGTCCTTTTTTAGTTTAGCTCTAATATCTGGTGTGGACTGAGATATAAAATGTTTAGCCAGGATTGGTGTCCCAACAGGGGAGGTAGGGTTTAATTGGGTATATTGGGTGAGGGCCTCCTGGAGGCAGTTAAGAAAAAGGGTC
Organism: Castor canadensis; assembly: GCF_047511655.1. Classification (NCBI taxonomy): domain Eukaryota; kingdom Metazoa; phylum Chordata; class Mammalia; order Rodentia; family Castoridae; genus Castor; species Castor canadensis. Next base: position 51,182,104 of record NC_133396.1, on the reverse strand, counting down.
AGGAGGCTGTGAGGCCTTTACTGTGTAGGTCTTTGGCACATCTTTATGTCAGTGTCTCCGCCTGGACTGACAACTCAGGGCTGCATGGGGCAGAGGGTTTCCCTTATACATGTTTTTTTCCTGAGTGTTGGGTTTTGAGAGTGGCCTTTTCTGTGTGTATTTTAAATATTTTTAAGCACCCCCTGATGTTTTCAGGGAGGGGGCAGAAAAGAGGATGTCTCCCCATGGCAGGAGTGGAGCTGGGCCCTGGTGGTGTGCTGGGACCCGGCCGGGCAGGCTCCTGAAGGAAGTGCACTCCACTGAGCCCTGTAGGAGGAGCTGTTACCCCAGCACAGGGGTCCACATGTGCAGTGGCCAGGGCAACTGCAGCTTTTGGCAAGTCTAATGAGTTGGGTGTGGACTGAGGCTGGCGTGGAGGAGCCTGGGTGTGGAGGAGAGACAGGAGCCCCTAGCCTGTAGTGCTCTGTTCCCATAATTACTGAGGGTGACAGCCATGTGGTGGGGCCCTGGAGCCAGTGACCCTGTACAGTACCCAGACCTGGGCTTTAGGTAGCTGGCTTAGGGGCCTTATGTCCTGTCAGATCTCCTCTCTGTTTCTCTGCCTGGTAATGGAGTACAGTAATGACAGCTTCCAGAAGGTCATTGAGGAGAAGAGAAAGGAACATGGACTTGGACATGGACATGTCCTCACCTCTTGGAGAGGACAAAGGAGAGGGGGTGGGGAAGGGCGGTGTGAGTGAGTGTAGGAGGCTATTGGGGATGTAGGAGGGCAGGGAGTAGGTGGAGCAGAGGGTGTGGGAGACAAGGTCAAAGGAGATGGCTACTTGGGTGGGGGAGGGGGAGGGCAAGGGAAAGCTGGATGTGACAATGAGGGTGGCTGTGGTTGGTGGTGGGGGAGGGTCGAGGAATTTAGTAGATTCAGATAAAGGAGAAGGGTTGGGGTATGGGGGAGGGGACCCAAAAGAATTGGGTGTTAGAAGGATTTGGGAAGGGGAACATTGGAGGCACAGAGAGGGGCGAGAGCACAGTTCCCAGAAGGCCTGTACATATGGGACCTCAGACCATCTATGGGTTTGATGGCAAAAAATTGTCAAGATCAGTGAGGATATTAAAATCAAAAGTGCCCTGTGGAGGCCATTATGAGTTGTTGTTTAAGGTGTATTGTGGCCATGCCATGGTGCAGTAGAAAATGAGCTGCTTGTGGTGGAGGTCTGGAGAGTCCCAAATTTTGAAGTTTGAGAGGAGACAGGACAAGGGAGTCCCTGAGTCCGGCTTGGATTGGGAGGACCCCATCCCCGAATTGTCGGAGAGTCTCAACCTTTAGAGAAGCGTCCCTCACTAAAAGAGGAGACCCAGTTCGGAGGAGGCAGCCTGGACAGGGGAGACGTCTCTCTGAATGCCCAGGTGCTAGGAGAAGCAGAGGGGCTGATTCTGGTGCGGCCGCGACTAGGACAGGGGCCAGAGGAGGAACAAAACGGGGGAGGAGACTCACCCAAGCCGGAGCTGGAGCATCGATCAGGAGAGGAGGAAGGGCCTCAAGCCAGGGCCTGGCCCAGGGCCCCGACTGCCTGGAGTTGGGTGAGGCTCGCTTCCTCCTGGGTTTCGGCACCAAATGTTAGGTTGACACTGATGGGAAGGCCAAATTGGAGCCAAATAACAAAGCAAGCAGGCTTTAAGCGGGCTTTATTGAGAGCATGCTCTCAGGCGAGGTTCACCATCCCCAAAGAAAAGGGCCGGAGAAGTAGCGCTGGAGAAATGGCAGCCCAGTTTTTATATCCTGGGTGAATTCAAGAGCTTAAGGTATTATGGGGCATCGGGATAGGTCGAGGTTGGTGGGGAGAAGCTCGGGGTAATATGGATCTGTAGGAGAGGTCAGGACCCATTGCCTGCCAGCAGGAGTTGCCATGGTAATCATGAAGGGAAGGAGGGGATGGAGTGGAAAGTGAGCAGAGAGTCCCTGATCGCCATGGGGTGGCTGCCCACCGGCCAAACACTAATGAAATGGAAAATTGTGCTGATTCAAAATTCTTTGACACTCCCTTCTAGAGGTGATGCTTAATTGTGTCTACACTGAGAGTGGGCTGGACTTAGTGACTTGTATAGAACCAAAGGCACAAATAATGGTGAATGTCTAGGACCGTAAGAACTACTGTGACTTCCTGCTTGTTCTCTGCCTGGGTTACTGGCTTTGGGGAAGGCTGGCTACCAAGCTGTGATAACAACACTTAAGCAGAACCTACAGGAAGGTTCCCTGGTGAGGAACTGAAGTCGGGCCCATAGCCAGGTGAATAAGCCCCTGTGAAACTTTCAGATGACTGCCACTCTAGCGGCTGCTTTGACTACATTCTTGTGAGAACAAGAGCCAGAATCAGCCAGCGAAGCCACACCCAAATTATGACCTCGGAAACAGTGAGAAAGCTAGGCACAGTGGTACATTCTGCTCGAGAGGCTGGGGTGGCAAAATTGCTAGTCCTGGAGTTTGGGAACAGCCTGGGCAACAGAGTGAGACCCTGGCTCAAAAAAGAAAGAGAAGGAAGGAAGGAAGGAATTGTGGAAGATGTTTGATGTTTTAAGAAGCATTGTTTATCTGGGTGCCACACACCTGTAATCCTAGCTACTTGTGAGGCTGAGATAGGGAGGGTTGTAGTTTGAGGTCAACCAGGGCAAAAAGTTCATGAGATCCTATCTCTTTTTTTCTTTTTTTTAACTTTGCTTTTCTTTTTTTTTTTTTCTTTTATTATTCATATGTGCATACAAGGCTTGGTTCATTTCTCCCCCCTGCCCCCACCCCCTCCCTTACCACCCACTCCACCCCCTCCCGCTCCCCCCACCTCAATACCCAGCAGAAACTATTTTGCCCTTATCTCTAATTTTGTTGTAGAGAGAGTATAAGCAATAATAGGAAGGAACAAGGGGTTTTGCTGGTTGAGATAAGGATAGCTATACAGGGCATTGACTCACATTGATTTCCTGTGCGTGGGTGTTACCTTCTAGGTTAATTCTTTTTGATCTAACCTTTTCTCTAGTTCCTGGTCCCCTTTTCCTATTGGCCTCAGTTGCTTTAAGGTATCTGCTTTAGTTTCATGAGATCCTATCTCAACCGAGAAAAGCTGGGCACTGAAAAACATAAATAGAAGGAGAGTGGAGCAGGCCAGCCTGGGCATAAATCAAGACCCTATTCCAAAAATATGTAAAGTAAAGGGGTTGAGGGGGTGGCTCAAGTAGTAGAACTCCTACCTAGCAAGAGTGAGACCCTGAGTTCAAACCCCAGTACTCCCAAAAAGAGGAGGAGAAACTGTTTGGGGGGTAATAATTTGTTATGCAGCAAGAGAAAACTAATACAAAGACTGAATTTAAGAATTTTCACAAAAGGCACATAAAGAGACAAGGACATAGAAAAGATGAAAAGGGTTGAGATAATGAAAATAGAATGACAAGTCTAATGTAAGCCTAACTGGAGTTCTCTGAAGAAGATGAGAGAGCTAACGGGAGAGGCAATATTCGTAACTTTTTAGAACTGATGATGACACAAGCCCTCACTCTGCAGAGGACAATACATCCCAAGTGGTGCTGACATAAGAAATCTATACCCACATACAGCATAAGGAAACTAGACAATGAGGAAAATACTTTAAAAATGTCCAAAGGAGGGAACAGACTATGTACAAAAAGTAGTAATTAGATTGAACTAGAATTCGCAGCAGCAATGAGAACCAGAAAAGCCATCTTAAGAATTCCAAAGTGCTCCAAGAAAAGAATTACCAACCTTGAATTATATAATCAGGAAACTATCTTTCAAGAATAGAGACATTTTAAAAGACATGAAATCACCAACCTTCCTAAAGGACTATCAAATGGATGTACTTCAGACAGAAGGGTGGAGATGTAAGGAAGTAGAGACCAGGTGGGATTAGCCAATGAACTTGACCATGTACAAATGATAATACCACAGATTTATGAAGTTGAAAAAACAGAACTGAAACACTGGGCAGGAATAGCCTGGATTTGGGAGTAAAGCCTTGTTAGATGTTAGGTTGTTTAAAAGGAACAATTGATTATTTACTAATCTGAGATCCCAATTAAGCAGATCACAATGCAGTGAAATCACTAAACAAGTACAGAAAGGGGGTGGGCCCTTAGCTCAGTGGTAGAGTGACTGTCACTCTACCAGGGCCACCAACACTAAGAGTAGAGATAGTGTTGGTAATTGGTTGTTTGCAGACAAACCATCTGTTGAAGAGACTAAGATTTGCGCAAAAAGACCTGTGTGGCTCAACTGCAGAGAGCATACTTAGCATGTCAAAGTCCCCAGTACCGAAAAGATCCCAAAACTCGAGATCTGAGTAATAAAATTAACAGAGTGGATCAAATGGACCTACATAGAGCTTTGCATACATCAAGTAGAGAACAATGTTCCTGAGTTCGCGTGGAACGTTTTATAACAACTTGATCACTCTGCGGACTGTAAAGTAAATCTCAGCAAGTGTCAAAGCATAGGTGTCACTTGGGCCACTTTCTCTGATCACATCACAGTCATGCTAGATGCCAATAAGAAAAGGACAGCTAGGTTATTTTATTTATTCACTTGTTCCGTGGTACTGGGCTTGAGCTCCAGGCCTTACATGTGCTGGACAGACAGATGCTCCTGCTACTCCAGCCGAACCCTCGGCCCTGAGGTTATCTTTGCTGTAGGCAAGCACTTTACTGTTGAGCTATCCTCCAAATCCATAAAAAATACTTCTAGGACCCTTCAGCATTTATTCAAATTCGACAAATACTTTTGTCAAAGACAAAAGTCACACCTTTTGACAATTGTATGAATCCATTTTCCATTGGGGTGCTTCTAATGGGAAGAGGCTTATCTAGCTCACAGTTTTGAAGGTAAAAATTCAAGCAGCGTGGTACCAGCTCTGCTGAGGCTTCTCCCCCCACAGAGACTGGGAGGGGCAAATTTTGCTCTTTTATAACAATTCTCTCTTGAGAATTAATCAAAGTTCCACAAGAAACTACATTAATCCCTTCTGAGGGCAGCAATCGCAGTGACCCAATGACCTCCCCCCACCTAGGCCCCACCTTTTAAAGGTCCCACCAGCTCTCAACCTCACCACACTAAGGACCAAGCTTCTAACACATGAACTCTTGGAGGGGCACACTCAAACCATATCCAAACCTAGCAACAATAGACAAAATGTTAGTGTTATAGACATTGCAGAGGAGGAGATGTAACCATCCTCATTTTCAGATGATAAGAGTGTACCACTGGAAACTCTGAAAAATCAGCTGGACACGAAACGAAAAGAGAAATCAGTCAGATAGTGAGGTCCAAAATTAACAAACAAAAACCTATAGTTTTTGGAAAACCAACCTCCAAGTAGTTAGAAGGAGGAAGGTGAGAGGGTAGAAGTAACAAAGCTTCTCACACATCATTTTTATGTTCTTTTGATATTTTTGCCACAGTACGAATACATTGTCTCATTAAAAACCAAAACCAAGTTATTAAGCATCCAATGCTATGCTCCTTGGGGATCTATGGAGACTTTCTAAGGGACATTTGCACATGGATTTTTTTTTTTTTTTTTTTTTGTTGAAGCTGGGTCTTGCTATCTTGTCCAGGCTGGCCTCAAACTCCTAAACTAAGTGATCCCCCTGCCTCAGACTCTTGAGTAGCTGGGATCACAGGTATGCACCTCTGTGTCCAGCTGGCATGGATCATTTTATAGAGTAGGGTGTTGGTTGGGCAGAAAGTGTAGACTCAATAAATAACCTCAGTGAGTTCCAGGAATACAAAACCTGAAAGAGATAGGCAGAGAACAGGTTTCTAGAACAAAATCTCTGCCATCAATACCTAAGGTTTCTGGAAAGGATATCCCTGGGTGGACTGTGTGGGAATGGGCCAGACTCTGGAGGGACAAATCAGAGTAGGCAGGAGCTCCTCTAGAAGGCTTGGGTGTGACCTTATGACTTCTGCATGTCATGTGTGCGACCCAGTCCCTGACCCTATGCTCTGCCTTCCAAATGTGATATCTAAAGGGCTCCTCCCCTCTGTGACATCCCCATAAATGACCCTCCTTTGTGTTTGACCCAGTATGTGACTTGACCACGTGGACCCACTGGTGTCATCCTTGCCTCTGGCTTTTGAGTTTGACCAACGTGGAGTGCCAACAGAGGCAGGGGTGGAGCACATACAGATTGTCCAGGTGAGAAAAGCAAAGGTTATTTGTGCCGAACTTTCTCTAGCCAGGAGCCAGCCTCCAGCACTTGAATCTGGCAGAGACTAGATGGCAGATAGGGAGTCAGAATGCTTTTGGGTGGGAGGGAAAAAGACAGCTTCTGGTGTGTCCTGAATGGAGGCAATCGTCCTGGGGAAGTGGGATCATAGGTGACCATCTCACATGTCTCCTTTGTCCCCAGGTGCTGGCAACCCCTACCTGCCCTTAGGTCTGTAGGCCTCAGCAGGTAAAGCACCCACCCCTTGCCAGCCCCAGGGTACTGCACCAGTGGACTGTCCCAGAAGGGTGTTCCCTAAAAGGAACAGGAGGCCACTGGACTGCAGGACTCCTGGTTCAAAGCACTCAGTGGGACTCTCCAGAGGCTATGACCATGTCCTGTCCTCCTCAGCTCCAGACAGATGGAACATGCTTAGGCTTCAGAATGGAGAAGTTTCTGTTGAGATCTGCTCCCCCATTGGGCTTAAGTCTGAGCACACACTATCAAAGCCACCCTAGTCAAGATCTGGAACATGTCCTCCTATGTGCTATGGGAAAAGATGCTCAGCACAGGGAACTCCCTGCCAGCCGTCCCACCTCTGTCTCCTTTCCTCCCTCCCTCTCTCCCTCTTTCCCTTCCTCCCTCCCCTTCTTTTTCCATCCTTTCTTGACAGTGTCTCACTGTGTAGCCCAGACTGGCCTCGAACTCAAGATCCTACTTCATCTTCTAAGTGCTAGGATTACAGGCATGTACCACCAGGCCCAGTGGAAGGGCAACTTCCTTTTAGGGACTTCCGTCCTAGGGGAACTGCCTGGCCAGGCCAAGATGGAGGAATCGCTCCAATCTCATTCCCTTGAGAAGAGAGGGAGAAAATTCTAGAAGATGAATGTCAGAAAGAAACTGAGCAACCTCAGCCTACTTCAGTCTCCAGGAGATACACAAAAGGGGCAGTGACTGAGAATAGAGATGAAATGTTAGTGTGATTATCTCTGAGCAGCAAGATGACAGATGTTTGGTTTTTGTCTTTTTGCCCATCTTTTCTTATGAAAGAACAGTAATAAGTGTGCTGACCTGCAATGGAGGTGTTTGGTTCTAAATTCTGATTCCACCTCAGAGTCACTGCGTGAGCTTGGACAATTTATTTAACCTCTGAGTATCCACGTTCCTCACCTGTAAGACAGGAATACTGGTGGTTCTATTTTCACAGGGCAAATGAGAGCAGTCAGTGCTTCAAACAATGCCTGGCCCATAGTGAGCGACACAGACACCGACGCTGTGATTATTACTGCTCTTCTAAAATTATTAATATTTCCAAGGCTCAGATTCCTCATTCCATCAGTCAGTAAAGCAGGATTGTATGAATTCAGAACATGGACTAACAGCTGGATTTGGTGGCGGTAAGAGGATTGCTTGAGCCCAGGATTTGGGGACCAGCCTGGGTAACATAGTGAAACTTTTCCCTCTCCCCCACAAAAAAAAGAAAAGAAAAGAAAAAATAGACACAAACCAACAAACAACAACAAAAACCCAGAACTCAGACTAAGAATGTTCTGTCACCAAGACTTTCTGATCCGGTTATTCTGTGTTCTGTGTGGGATCATTCAACTCCAGGACAAATTCAGTTATGGAGGCAGTCAGGGGGCTGGCTCTTGTTAGGATCTTTTTGGTTTGGGATTTTGACCACAGCTAGAAAGAAAGGATAGTTTTGCCCCCTTAAAAGCAAAAACTCAACTCACCAGCAGAGGGCGCAAGTGGCAAACCCAAAGGTCGGGCTGCCATCTGGAACATTTTTGTCCTCTAACAATCCTAGTAATAATCTTCCTTGCTTGAGTGACCCCTAAAAGAATTGCTGGAAAACTATGTAACCCTTGCAGACTTTCCAGGTGAGCATAGAACTTTTTCACCCTAATTAAAAATAGTTGCAAGGACTGGTATTTTGCAAGTAGTAAGATTTTAAAATAAAACAATTATATCATTCTTTTAAATATATCCCAAAAGTATAAACACCACCATAATTTGATACTGTCATACATTGAAAAATACAAGAACACACTCTTCTTTAATAGTCAGAAATTTTGCTTTTTTCCTTCCATCCATAAATTTATAATATACTTCTATGTGGAAAGTCTTTTATTTATCATGTTTTTGTGCTTCTCAACACAAAAATACAAACCTAAATTGAAAATTAAAATGTCTCATGCCAGTATGGTGGTTCATGCCTGTTAATCCCAGGAGTCAGGAAGCTGTGGTAGGAGGATAGCAAGTCACTGGGGGCACATAGAGATCCCCATCTCAATAAATAAGTAAATAAAGAGAGAGCAAGACAAAGAGAGAGAGAGAGAGAGGAAGGAAATGAGAGGAAAGAAGAAAAAAGAAAGAGGAAGGAAGGAAGGAAGGAAGGAAGAGAGGAAGGGAAAGAAGGAAGGAAGGAAAGAAGTTTTATTTCCAAAAACCTTCAAGTGTAAGGTTTAATAATTTTTCTTGGGGTTTGATTTATGACTGTAATTGACATTAGCACAAGATTTTAGCATTGCTAAATTGCAGGTTAGGTTCTGGTTATCTACTTTCTCCTGACACCAAGCCATGTTAAGAACAATAAAGTGCTCTGGAATTGTAAATATGGTTCCTCTTCCCCTCATCCTGCCAGAAATAAATAGGGACTTTTCTCCTATAGTCACTGTGAGGACCAGGTTAGGCTCCTAGTTGTAAAACTCACTGAAATATGGGGACTCCCCTCCTTCCAATGACTGGGTCTTTATTGAGGTTTTGACTCTTAGACTTGTCTGTACTGAGCTCTAGAAATTTGTCTAGTACAGTTCTCTTTTCTCTACCCTGACACTGGTTCTCACAGGTTTCTGCTTGTGGCCTTCTCCTCTGGTAAACTGTGATTTTCTGTGTCTGCTAGTCTGTCTTCCCTGTTTTAGGGGCAATGGTTGTCCCTGTGACCTGACTTCTCTGATACATCTAAGATTTGCTAATTCTTTCATTTGTTCAACTTCTCATTTGTTAGGACTAAATGGTAACGTCTAAGCTTATTGTATGGAATAGAAACAAGAAATCCACAACGATTTCTTAATGTCATCATTTCTCCTTCCCCTTCCCCCACTTGATACCCTGTTCTTAATCCTCAGATCCAAGAGTGGAACCTGATTAGCCCAAACCAATCACCAATACACGGGCCAATTCACTGCCATGGGCCTATCTGAAGGTACTGAGGGGAAGGGGCTCAACCATTTTAATTTTACTTTGAGATGACAGGACGACCTCAGCAGGCTGTCGCTCTGGGAACATCCAGGTTTTAGAGGTTCATGTAGACATGGAATAGAATTGTCTTGATTTTGCTACTTTGCATTGTTCATGCTTCCTCTTGAGGTATGGTTGTCAGATGCTTATTAAACCCCAAAGAGTGGGGCATGATGGTACAAGCCTGTGCTCCCAGATATTTGAGAGCTGCAGGTAGGAGAATCAAGGTCTGAGGCTAGCCGGGGCAAACCCCTGAAATCCTATCTGAAAAACAAACTAAAAGCAAAAAGACTGGTGCATAGCTCAGTGGTAGAATGCTGGCCTAACAAGCACAAAGCCCTGAGTTCAAACTATATACTAAAACAAAACAAAAACAAATAAAGAGAATGAAAAAGATAAAATTGAAATTCACAATCCCTTGTGCTGAAGCCCAACATACAGGAGTGCCACGTGACATAAAATACATTCCAGAAAGCTACCCTCAGTGTATGACAGATGCTTAAGAAACAGTTTATTCAAGTTATAAAATAGAACCCAAATTAGTTGAAAACTTTCTTTACTTTTACAAAACCCAAGAGTAGAGAGATAAGAAGGAAATAGAGTGGGTGAATTTGATCAAAGTACACTGTAATGAATGGAACTGTCACAAAGATCCCTTTATACGATTAGTAGTGCTGTGGCATTGTGAACACATATGGATAAGTGTGGATAAGTGTTCCCCGAAGGCCCATGTGTTAGAGGCATGGTCCTCCGCTGGGCACTGTGGGCAGGTGGTGAAAAATTCTAGAGCTGGGGCCTAGTGGGAGGTTTTCTGGTCACTGGGGATGCGCCCTTGAAGGGGGTTATGGGACCCTGGTGTCTTCCTCCTTCTCTTTTTCGCATCCTGCCCACAATGCGAGTGATTCGCTCGGCCACATTGTTCTATCATGATGTGTTGCCTCTGTCACAGAGCTGAAAGCAACTGGGCCAATTAACCATGGACTCGGACCTCTGAAACCATGAGCCACAATAAGCCTTTTCTCTTTATAAGCTGATTATCTCAGGGGTTTGTTATAGTGACAGAAGTCTGACTCATACAGTGGGGAGCTAGTTTCAGAGGTTCCTGGGCCTGGGAAGACTTTGGCAAGCTAGTTCCTCTGTTGGTGGGTATCTCCTAGTCAGTGAAGACCATTTCACAGTTGAAAAAGTGTGTGAGTGTGCAAAGGTCCAGCAGAGCCAGGGAAAACTGGAAGAAAAATCCAGTCTCCAACAAAATCTAGTGGATCATCTATATTGCAAGGATAAAGAGAACACCAATCATCTGTTCTTGAAAAAAAGAAAAGCTTTTGGTATCAGCTAGGATGCTTTTCCCAGCATGCAATAGGTACTGTGGTACATACTGGACCAAAGTTAACAAGAAGTCCAGCTGGGAGGAAGGCTCAGGTATGACCCCTCAGGCTGTAGCTTCACTTTTTTTTGTGAAATAAAGCTGACATTTTGGAATGCTATCATGGAGATTAAGTGAACATGTCACATCCAGCAGTTAGAAGAAAAGTACAAACTAAACACTTTGGACCCTGAGTTAAAATAAAGCAAACCAAACCAAACAAGAACTAGGGTCATTGTATAACCTTCTGGAATCCTCCTGTAAATCAACTCCCTGCCCTAAAATCCTTTCCCTCCACTTTTGTGATACTGATATCAGAAGCTGTGTTATGACCTGTATGGATTTGATGTTCATGTGATAATTACCTGTTTGTTTTTTCCACATCATGAACAGATTTATTAATCTTGGTAATCTTGTTTGTCTCACTTTTCCTCTAAAACCATGTCATGTTTCCTTACTTGGCAGTCCATTCTCTGAAGTCTGATCTTGTAACTGTTTGCAAATCACATTTTTCTCTTGTCTAAAGGGCACCTGTCTGGCTCCGAGTGGCAGTGTCCACAGAACACCTGGACACACGTCCTTAGTACAGCCAAGTCAACTGTCCCCCCCAGGCCGGTTTGCCTGGCCAAGGATGAGTTTCAGGAAGCAATCGCTTTGTGTTTGCTCGCTCTGTTTCTGTCTTACTTTTGCATCAGGTCTGGTTCTTGGCCATGTCTGCTTCTGGTTTTTGTTCTGAGTTGTGTAGTGATTTATTTTCCCCTCAGTGGGATTTTGTCAGTGAGACCATCTGGTGATCTTTGTTGAACGTGAGACAATAGGAATTTGGGGTTTTTGTTTGTTTATCTTGGGGATGCTGATACCCCCTGGGTTCCTCAGTTTTGTTTTTAAATGTTTATGTGCCAGTATGAGCTCAAGTCACTCAATAAGAAAAGTGTTTTTCCTCTCCCTGGTGTTGGAGGCCAGGCATGAAGCCTGAATTGGAATATAATGGAGTCTGCACAGCCTCTCCATGGTAGAAGTTTGCACAGCCTCTTCTACCATATTTTCCCCAGTACCTGGTGTCTTAACCTTTGTTCTCACATCTCCTTAAAGAATACAACCTGCTGTGTCAGCAAACCAGCCCCCTGATGCAAAACTAGATAAAGTACCAGAACTGCTAGGAGACTCCCTGATGCCAGATTCATCAATACTTTAGATAAGGTGTCCTGCTTGCCTTGATGATTCCAGAACTGATGTGCTGTAATTAAGCTTCTATAGCCTTAGGAAAATTAGCCCACCAAACCTCATTCCTTTCACCTTGCATCAAAGAATTGTTGCAGCTTGATTTTTACCTGAGTCTTTTCCCTGTACTGACCTATAAAATAAACACTCTGGCTCAGGTAGGCGCTCACATTTCCCATCAGGAACGTGCAGTCCTCCCGCCCCAAGCTTTTCTGTTGTATGTCTGTATGTCTGTGTGTGTCTGTTAGTTCTGAGGTCTGTTTTCCTTTATGATCTGTGAGGGGAGTTAGTACAAATAAAAAGTTTGGTTCTCCTTCTGTGTGTGTAAATTAAAAAAAAAAACTTCCACTTTCTTGCCAATACCAGAAATTCTCCTTTTTACAATGGTCTGTTTATACTTTGTCTGTAACACTCTCTCTTTCTCTCTCCATTTCATGTCTGTAATTCTCTTGACTTTGTCCTTTTCCAATATTGGCCTTATCCTTGGGCTAGAAGTATGCTGGCTGTAACAGTCCTAGGCATAATGTCCAGATACTGTGTGATACCTGAAGAGAAAAATAAGAACCATTTTCTTTTATGACTTTCTTAGAAACAAGGGAACCTTCCCAGAGACATTTTTGCTCATACTTCATAGCTAAAATTGGGCTGTGTCTGTCCATCCCTACACAAAGCCTTGACAAGGAAAATGAGCTTCTTGCCCATAAATGAATTGTTTGGTGTGAAAAGAATATTGGGGAACTGTTATAGTCACTGTCTGATAATAAAAAGAGAATGAGATGGCAGGGACTTTTCATCTGGAACACAAAATGCTAGAAGCGTTGGAGTATGTGGGATATGACCTGCAAAGATTCAGAAAGTATGCACCACATGGCCTACTTGAGAAGTAACCACCACAGAGTGGAAAGTTAATCAAGTAAAGAATGCAGGAAGCCGTACACATGTCGAGACGGTGTGAGATCCCGAAAAATGCCTCTCCCACGACATTCACGCACTGATCCCTGGGACCTGTGCCTGTGTTACCTTACGTGGTGAAGGGACTGTGTAGGTGTAGGTTAGCGATCCTGAGATCACCATGAATTATTGGGTGGGCAAAGTGGAATCTGAAGTGTCCTTGGAAGATGAAGGCAAAGGAATCAAAGAGAGAGAGAGAGAGAGAGAGAGAGAGGTGATGAGCAGAGGTTGGAGTGTATAAGCCTATTTCCCATTGCTATAAAAAATACCTGAGGGTAAATATGTATAAGGAAAAGAAGTTTATTTAGCTTTGGAGGTGGAAAGTACAAACAGTGTGACATTGGCTCTGGTAGGGGTCCCTTTAGCTGTATTACATCCTGGTAGATGGCATCATGGCGGTGCACAGGTGGGAGGGAGCAATCCCATGGAGAGACAGGAAGCCGGAGTGCCGGCTTGCTCACCACTCACTCTCAGGAGGACTAACGCTCCTTGAGAGCAGTGTCAGGCTCTTCCCAGGGCCATGTTCTCAATGATCTCTCACTTGGCTCTCCTTCCTCAAGGTCCCATTGCCTCTCACATCACCACACTGAAGACCAAACTCTAACACATGGACCTTTGTGGACACCCTCAAACCATACCCAAACCATAGTAGCCAGCAACTTCAGAGGAAACAGAAAACTTTCTATCCTTTAAAAACTTCTCCCTTCTTAATTTTACTCTATTATCTATCTATCTATCTATCTAACATCTTGCCAGTACTGGGGTTTGAACACACGGCCTTTTACTTGTTAGGGAGGCTCCCTACTACTTGAGCCATGCTTCATCTAGTCCTTTTTGCTTTGTTATTTTTTGGCTATGGTCTCACATTTTTGCCTGGGGCTAGACTCAGACCATAAGCCTTCTATCTATGCCTCCTGCATAGCTGGGATCACAGACATGTACCACCATGCCTGGCTTATTTGTTGAGATGGGGGAATCTCACTCATTTTTTGCCTATGCTGGCCTTGAACTGTATTCATCCTGATCTCTGCCTCCCAAGTACCTGGATTACAGGTGTGAGACTCTGTAGAAGACAGTCTTGCTATGTTGGAATTCCTGGGTTCAAGTGACCCTCCCAGTCCCTCCTCAGCCTCCCAAGTGCTAGTGCAGGTGTGTGTTACCATGACCAGCTAGCTTTAATTCTTTTAATCCCATGAAATGAAAAATTTAGAACACCAAAACACACAGACAGGTCAGTTTCACATATACTTTATTCCTTACAAATGTAGCCTCCAAGACGACACTTAAAAGACACAGCATTGCTCTCTGTCTTCTGCAAGTGAAAAACTTCAAAGTGTTCCAAAAGTCCCATATTCCATGTCGTTTTTTTTTTCTGCTGCCAAGAGTTGAATTTTCTAACTCTGCTTGGGCAATGGGAGGCAGTTCTCTAGCTGTATTTAAACAATAACTTTCAGGAGCTGAGCTGACACGGACACACTAACACAAATTAAAGTCCACACTTAGCTTACATATCCTTAGTTGTCTTTTGTTCTTCAGGATCCTTTCTGCTATGTCAATTTTTCAACATATCTTTGTCTTTGAGGACCTTGACTATTTGAGGACTCCTGGTCAGTTATTCTGTAGGATGTGTTAAAATTTGGATTTGCCTGATAATTTTCTATTGGTTAGACTGTAGTTATGGATTTGGATCTGCAGAGATCCGGGTTTCATTTGGGAAACTTCTAGCTGTTTCCATATACTCATGATTGCCAGTCCCGGAAGGCATCCAGCCCCTGTGCCCCATTGCTCTATGTACAGAACAGGTGCAGCAAAACACAAGCCTCTGTTTTTCTGGCTATGGTGATTGTTCCAGAAGTAGTCAGGAAAACTAAGCAGGAACCGTTGAGTTTTCTCCCAGGTTTTTGTTTGTTAGTTTGGAACTAGAGGAGAAGGTGGAAGAATGAAGCCAAGGGGAGAATCACACATGGTGTAGAGAACAAAGGAGAGGAAAACACTAATGACCTTGTTTTTAAATCCTCCAATCTGGCTGGGGCTGTAGTTCAGTGGTAGAAGACTTGCCCAGCATGTTGGAGGCCCTGGGTTCCATCCCCAGTACAGAAAAGCACAAAACAACCACAATAAAAAGCTGCCTGAATGTAGACTTCCTAGGTTTGAAGATGAATGTTCATGTATTGAAGCCTTGGTCCTCAACTGATGGCCCTACTTTGGGAGGTGCTGGGAACATCCTCCCTGAAGGATATCTTGCCTGCCTGGGTCTCTCTGTCCTCTCTCCTCTTTCTCTCTTCTCTCCTCCTCCTCCTCCTCCTCTCTCTCTCCTCTCTCCTCTCCCTCTCTTTTCTCTCTTCCTCCTCCTCTTCCTCTTCTCTCTCTCCTCTCCCTCTCTCTTCTCTCTTTCCTCCTCCTCTTCCTCCTCCTCTTGTCTCCTCCTCCTCCTCCTCTTCTTCTTCCCCTTCTCCCCTTCCCCTCCCTCTCCCTCTCTTTCCCAGCTGTCCTGAGGTGAGCATCTTTGCTCCCACATCCTGTTTTGCCTTGCCATGGCCCAGAAACAACAGAAACTGTGGACCACGGACTGAAACCTCTGAAACTGTGAACCAAAATAAATCCTTTCTCTCTTACGGTGTTTTTCTCAGGAATTTTGTCACAGTGAGGTGAAACATACAAGAACAATGAGCCAAACATTTTTGTTATCCAGGATCACTTACCCTAGAAGGAATTTTGCCTTATAAGGAAATTACCCTTGACTTTGGTAACTAACTTTTGTAGGCAGTGGGGGGGGGGCGGGGGGCGCTGAGGGCAAGTCCCCCACCTGTCAATCCTAATCCCAGTCAATCCTCACACTTGATGAGGTTGATCCTATCTTGAGTTTATAGATGAGGAAACTGAGGTTTGGGACGCGAGCAAGTTGATTTGCAGGTATCCCCTTTGCGGGATGCTCACAGCCTTTTCTTCCCCTACATCAGGCTGATGATAAACCAGCGAGCACCTTCTGGGCTATTTGGAAAATATGAGCTTGTCCTGTCCTCCTTGATCCTAAGTTCTTTAATGGAACAACTGGTGGGAGAAAAAGAGTTTGCAAAATCCCAAAGGGAACAAAGCGTGTGCCGGGCGCGAGCCGCACAGCAGAGACCACGGAAGCTCCCAATTAGACACCTGGCTGGCCACCAGTCTGCTTATGGCTGGAGGACTCTAGGTCCTTCCATGCCACAACTTCCAAACCCGAAATCCCCCAGGAGAGACGCCTGGCGGGGGAGAGCGCAGGCGTTGGCAACTCGGCTGCCGGGGCTCCGGAGCGCGTCCCGTTAGTTTCCAGTGCTTTTCCTTGACAAACCCTGCGCGGGTCAGCTGGTGCGCAGAGGTGCAAGGAGCGCGTCCAAGGTCGCAAACCCGCCGGCGGGCGCGGGCGGGGGGTGGGGCTGGGGGCGGTGGCAAGGGGGCAGGGACTGCAGTGAGAACCCACCCAGTGCGCTCCGGGCCGCGGGCGTCGGAGCTCCGCGCTAGCACCGCGCCAGGCACATGGAGTCTCCGTTGGAGACCGCGCCCGGGCCGGGCCCCGAGACCCCAGAGCGCCGCGGGCAGCGCTGCCTGCTGCTGTCTGGCTTCCGAGAGGAGCTGCGGGCGCTCATGGTCCTGGCGGGCCCCGCGGTGAGTCTGGTGGCCTCGGTTGCAGGCTGGTCCCGGCAGGATGGGAGTTTGAAGACCCATATTGCCATGGGTGACTTGGCAGAGGAGGGAACCGAGAGAGCCTGCGGCGCACAGTGGGTGTAGAGAAGCTGGCACCCCCGTGTTTCCGCGTGCGCCCCGGTGCCAAGTGCTCGTGCGCCGCCGCACAGATGGCGCAGCTGGCTCTCGACGGCTCCCGCGGCTCCCGCCTTCTGAGTTGGGACAGATTGGGGAGCGGCGACCTGAGCGCCTAAGGGGACTCTCTCCCCGGTACCTCGCTGGGCACCGATTCCTGCAAACTAAGCAAGTTACCTGAACTTCAGAAACACTCAAAACTTGGTTTCTTTGCAAAGTAGTGGTAGAGTTACGAGCTAAATAATTACCCCGAGGCGTGGGACTGGAAGGCAAAATGTCCATCTTGGGTTTAGATTTTGGAAACTTTTTGTGTGCAATCTAGAAGGAACCTCTGCAAAGGAAGCCAGAGGCGTCCTGTACCCCTCCCCGCCAGTAACTGTGTTCAAAACTGAGTTTTTGACATGGCTGTCTTGGGGCTTGAAGTGTATCAGTGGGATTTTTTTTTTTTAATCATTAAGTTAGGTTGCTTTCTCTTGTCTCTTCAAAGTAATGTGAGTTTAAAAACCACAACACATACAATCCTATCCAAGTTCTTCTGCCAGGTAGGGTGGTGTTTAGGCTCTGGAGATAAGAGAGCCACTTCCCTGCCTAAGAAGCCAAGTGTGTTTGGGGAGTGAATATGCTTTTGGCCACTGGGCAGACATTTGGAACCTGACAAGGTGGAGGTGTGGCCTATTGGAAGGGTGACCTGTTGCTTGTGGGGATATAGTGGTGGGTTTGTGGTGTTCTGGGCAGCAAGAACAATGCTGAGGACAAACTCCTGTGCACAGGAGTTTACCATTCTCTCACACTGCCTAGAAAGAGTGCTTGTTTGGAGTCCCAAAGCCTGGGGTTCCTTTAGTTCCCTGCTTTGATCTTTGGGACAGGGGAGGAGATATATGCATAATTAAGCAGCCTTGGTCAGTCTGTGGTCTGGTTCGTTATTATCTCAGTCCTGGTTCAGCCAGGGCTCCAAAGAAGTCTTTGTCTCTGGAGGAGACAATCCGGTTGCCATAAGATGATTGCTCCTGCTTGGGGGCAGCCTCAGTTTCCATCACAGGTAATGCTCCCACCTAGGGGGTGAGCCCATTGTGGGGTGATTGTGTAGGACTCCACTGTTCCTGGAATCTAAGGAGACTGTAAGTTTAGGATGATGACTGGAGACTTTCAGGCACCTTTTCAGGGGTCTAGAACAGAACATTGTAAAAGCTGACAGCAAAATACCTTAGTTTCTCCTATCTTTGCACTTTCAGCCTTGAAGGGGAATGAGATAGGTTAGGTAAATTCAGGATTAATCAACCTGGTATCACCAGCTTTGAGACAACACCTTCTGAAGTGATTAACATGCTACATGCAAAGCTGGGCAGGAATCAGACCCAAAGTAAAGGAGACAGGTAGAGAATGAAGCAGGGAAGCCAGGCTGTACTGCTTTTAGGTGCCTTGCAGGCCCAGGTGAGGAGTCAGTATTTTGGGCAAAAGCTGCTTTAAAATCCTTGTTCCAAGAGCTGACTACATGCATGTACTCAGCTGTTATTTATTGTTCCTTCCACACCGTTTCCTTCTATACAATGGGTTCCCTGAGGGAAGGTGCAGAGCAGTGGTGTTTGGCTAACTCAGATTTGTACCCTGAGTGGCTAGGATGCACTTGGCTCTCCAAAGATACTGTCCTGAGTGGACATTCTGAGCTGAGTCAAGTGGCTTTGAGCTGAGCTTCCTAACATGTACAAAGAGGAGGCTGTCCCCTGTGACCATTCAGATTCCTTCCTATGCCAGGCCTCAACGGGAGAAGGTGAGAGGCCCTTTCAGCACCCCGTCACAAGACAAGTTTCTGCCCACTGGTCCTCCAGGCAGCGGGCCCTGGAGAGCCCCTTTCTCAGGCTGCCATGTGGCAGAGTCTTTGTCTTACTACCAGCTTGGCATATTGCTGTCTGACCAAAAAATGAGCATGGTCCCTGGACAAGAAGAAAGGCCAGAAGCATAGTCAGTCTGCCAACTTGCATGTGGAGAAGTGTGTGTGTGTGTATGTGTGTGTGGGGGGGGGCGGGGGGTGCTGGAGATTGAACTCAGGGTCTCACATGTACCTGCCACACCTTCAGCCCCTATTTGGACAGTTTTTATCATCTATTTGGTTCTGTCTGAGCCATGGCCAGTTCAGCTCACTGTTGTTTACACAGCAGTCATTGAGATCCTGGGGAAACAAACCTTTGTCCAGAATTAGTGAATTCCTTGGTGCTGCAGCATGCCTTTGGGTGGCACAGTTCCAAAGGGTCTAGAGCATTCTCAGACTGTAGCGTTGGCCACCTGCATCTTTGCTGGGTGAACATGGGGTAGCATCAGGGACTAAGTCACAATGCAGATTCCCTGGCCCCATAGACCTCCTGAATCTATCTCTTGAGATGGACCAGGGCACAGGCATTTTCAACAACCTCCCCCTCTACCCTGACTCTCAGGTGACCACAATCTGTGGCCAGCCATTCACCCAAAGGGCTTGCCACCAAGGTCTGAGAAGAAGTTAGCAAATCTACAGCCAGCCCCGAGCCCGGTTCCTGCCGGTACTGAAGTTCAGGATGGGCTGGCTTGGCTTGGCTGCCCAACTTGGGCGGTGAGCGGGGTTATTGCCATAACCCCAGCAAAGCTGCAAGAGCCCTCAAAAGAAACTGTTTCAGCTGGCATTAACATTGAGGTTGCATCCCACATGGATTGGTTGAACTCAGTTTGACTTCCTGGCCTTTTGTGTAAGAGACACCTAACTATTCCCACCCTTTAACTGGGAACCCACCCTAAGAAAATTCCCCTGCTTCACCCCAGTTGAAAAGACGTTCACAGCAGCAGGTTTATGAATCTAGGACACACTCCAGAGGCTTGAGGATAGGGTAGACGAGCCCGTGTTCACATGAAGCCATGACAGGCAGTTGACATGTAGCCTGCAAGGAACTGAGAGGCAGAGACAGGAAGTTCCATGGGTCAGGAGAAGAACCACAGATTCTGTGAACACCTTCATTTGTGATGATATTTGCACAAAGGCTTAGCGGCCCGTGAGCCAAAAGAACTGGGAAGCGATGCAGTCGAATGAAACCATAGCAAACACGTGTCAGGGAAGTAAATGACCTTAATCATGGCACTGCCCGTTGGCTCCAACTTTATATTCTACACAATCAAGTTTTTCATGTCAGTTTTTCTTCCAGTGTAGAACCTTGGCCTTGTGCAAGTTGGGCAAGCATTCCACCACTGAACTCCATCCTTAGCCTGCAAACTGTGGTTATTTACACTCTATCCCTCCATCATTTTCATTCCCCTCTTGTCTTTTTTGTGTGTGTGTCCTCCCAGTACTGAGGTTTGAACCAGGGCCTTGAACATCCTAGGCAAGAGTCCTACTATTTGAGCCATGCCCTGAGCCCTTTCGTTTTTCTTTGATTTTTTGGTGGTGCTGGGATTTGAACTCAGGGTCTTGCACTTGCTAGGCAGGCGCTCTTCCACTTGAGCCATGCACTCAGCCCCTTCTGCTTTAGGTTATTTTTTTAGAGTCCGAAGGTTTTTTGGTTGTTGTTCTTGTTTGTTAATGCCAGGGGCTGGCCTGGATCTTGATCCTCCTACCTATGCCTCCTGCACAGTGGGATAAGCATGCATCACCACACCCAGTTTATTGGTGAGACCCATCTCTTGCTAACTTTTTTGCCCGGACTGGCCTTGAACCTTGTTCCTTCCAATCTCTACCTCCTATGTAGCTGAGATTACAGGTGTTAGCAAATATGCCCAGTTTATTTTTAGTTTTAAGGTAAGTTCTCACTGACTTTCCCCTGCCTAGCCTCCAACTTGAGATCCTTCTGCCTCTGCCTCCCAAGTAGCTGAAATTACAGGCATGTAGTACCACGCCTGGCTAATCCCTTCTTGTCTTACTTGGGCTTACTTATGCTATACAAAAACATTTTTCTGTTCAGTAGCAAGACACTCTATTTGAAATTAAATTCACACTCAGTTTCTTTGGTAGTGACAGCACACCTGGGTCTGGGTTTGGGAGTTGATATGAGGAAGATAGGCCCCCCACAATATCCATGTATGCACATGCACACAGGGATGGGAAATTCGTGTTTTGAAGTTCTAGGCCATCACTGCAGTTCAAAACTGTCTCTTTCTAGGGGTGGGTTCTGGGAAGAAAAGGGAGTGGTCATCCTAACTATCACATCGTAGGAACCTGCTCAGGTCCTGAGTGGATCCTGCATGGCTAGCAGACAGGCTATCTGTGGGCCTGGTGGAGGCCAGCATCAGAAGCAGTGCTATTGGAGCCCATGAAAGAGGAACTCTTGTCTGAGTTCAGCGCAGAGGAGCAGTGAGAGGTGGCACCGCAGCTGGACCAGCAGCAAATGTCAGCATCCTGGCACATCAGGTTTTAAAAATGCCCCATGGGACAGGTGCAGCAAATCCCTAGACACCTGTTCTCTCCTCCTAAGGAGGGGCTTCAGATGAGCCCCTTCTTGGACCTCATCAGTTTCCAAGAGAATAAGACACTGGGCTGCCTGGGTCTAGGAAACAGGGGCAGGATGTGGTTTAAAATTAACCTCAATAAATCTCTCTTTCTCTCTCTATATTATATCTATATCTATATCTATATCTATCTATCTATCTATCTATCTATTTTTTTTTTTTTTTGCTGGGCACCAGTGGCTCATGCATATAATCCTAGCTACTCAGGAGGCAGAGATCAGGAGGATCGAGGTTCGAAGCCAACCTGGGCAAATAGGTTGTGGAACCCTATCTTGATAAAACCCATCACACACACACACAAAAAAAGCACTGGTGGAGTAGCTCAAAATGTAGGCCCTGAGTTCAAGCGCCAGTACCACCACCAAAAAAAAAAAAAAAAAAAAAAGGAAAGAAATAACCCAGGTATCCAACAGTGCAGCCTCAGCACCGGGGGCAGCAATTCATAGTGGTCGCTGGAATTGTGGGGAAGAGCCACTCAACATTCCAGAAGCTGAATTTGCCCTCATATCTGAGCCCTGTAGAATGAAAGAATCAGAGGTGCTCAGCAGACTGGTAGGATTTCACCTGAGGATGGAAGACCCTACCTGCCTTCCTGATGGATCTTCTTTCTCCTTCAGTCCCTCTCGGCCATGGAATGTCCTGCTGCCTGGAATGAGCCCTTACTATGGAAGGATATTCGCTGCAGGAGAGTTTCTCACTAGGGACTGGCATAACGGGGTTATCTGAGAAGGCAGCCTCTGAACACATCTGAAGATACTTAATGTCACCTATGGCATGAGAAATTGAAGTGAAAAGTAACCCCCCAAAGTTAGGAAATGCTCAAAAACGTGATTCTGGAGGGATGAAGAGAGGATGGTTCATGGGTACAGGAGTGCAGTTGGATCAGACAGTAGGGTAACTATGGTGGGCGACAGTTAGTTGCATATTTCAAAATAGCTAGTAGGATTTTGAATGCTCCCAACGCAAATAAATGGTAACTATTGAAGGTGATGGATGTGTGAGTCCCCCTATCTAATCACCACTGTATTCTGTATTGAAATGGCACATTGGACTTGATTCCATAAGTATGTTCGGTTTTTTTGTGTGTTAATTAAAACTTGCTAAATATTAGAAAAAAATGTGAGTTAAAACCCCAGACGCACGCGCACACACATACACACAAATAGTTAAGCTGGGTGTGGTGGTATATACCTGTAACCCTGGCAGTTGGGAGGCTGAGGCAGGAAGATTGAAAGTTTGAGGCCAGCTTGGGCAACTTAGCAAGACCCTGTCTCAAAATACATGTTTTTTTGGACGGGGTTTGAGACAGAATCTCACTATTTAGCTCGAGCTGGCTTCTGACTCATGATCACCCTGCTTCTGATTCCCTAGCATTGGGATTACAGGTGTGCCCCACCAAGCCTGGCTCTGAAAATAAAAAATTTTTTTTTTTGTCTTTTCTTTTTTGGTGCTGGGATCGAACCCAGGGCCTCACCGCATGCTAGGCAAGCGCTGTACCACAGAGCTACATCCCAGCCTCAAAATAAATTTTTTTAAAACGACTGGGGATATAGTTCAGTGGGAGAGCATTTGCCTAGCATGTGCGAGGCCTTGGGGTCAATACCAGCACTGCTTAAAAAAAAAAAGAAAAGAAAAGAAAAAGAAAAAATATGTAATAAATTAAAAAATACAGGATCTGACCCAGTGGTTCCAAATATTTTCTTATTTCAAGAAATCCACCATGAATTGCACATGTGCCTATGGAAACTGGCAGCAGCACCCTGGCAGCGGGTTGTTCACCTCCCACTGGAGGTGGCTGGGAGAGCAGCACGCTGCTCCCGGCAGTGCTCTCCTCACCTCCTGCTCTCCTCTCTCCCCAGTTTTTCGCCAATCTGTTGATGTTCCTGATCAGTTTCATAAGCTCTGTGTTCTGTGGCCACCTGGGCAAGCTGGAGCTGGATGCGGTCACCCTGGCGATTGCAGTACGTATGGGACTTTCCACGAGAGCTTAAAGCTGTCTGTATTGGGTTCCTCCTGCCTCTGTAATAAACACCCACAGTTCAGAGGCTTACTCCACACCAACGTCTTCTCTTACAGTGCTGGAGGTCAGAAGTCTGAAACAGGGTTCACCAAGCTAAAGTCAAGGTGCCACCTGGGCTGTAACCTTAATGAATAATTCTCCTTTGCTGGGAGATCTGGCAGAGGTTCTGGGGATGAAGATGCAGACATCTTTGGAGGACACTATTCTGCCTGCCCTATCATCTAATTTGTCATCTGTGGAGCTCTGCTTCCTGTTCTTGGTCCCAAGTGTGGGTGGAGAGGGGAACTGTAAAAGGGCGTTAAAGTCTGACGTCATCAGGAGGTATCCCCACTGACATCATAAGGAGACACCCTCCCTTACTCTTACTGAAAATCCTCATCTGAAAATAGAACAGGAAGGTGGAAGCCTAGATCCAAATCTGAAATCACAGGAATCCCAAGTCCTCTACAGTGGGTGCAAACCCCAAAGATCAGGGAGATGTACCACTGGTCTCTGTCAGAGATCGCCAACTGGCCATGCAAGACCCAAGGGCCTTCCAACTTGTTTGGTTTGACCAGTGAGGTGTTTTTAGTAAAATGAACTCTGTGGCTTTCATCAGAGTATCTGTTCCCATCCCCCCAGCCCTTCTACTGCCTGTGGTGACACACATTTGTTGCCCATCCCCCCCCACCCCGCAACAAAGTCATCTACTGAGAGCTACTCTCCAAGGGTGTACACATTATTTTGCCTTTAGGGGAAGCATGGACAACCTCAGGTTTAGTTATTCTTTTTGCTTTTAAGCACAGATGCATCTTGATTTATGGTGGGGATCTATCATTTTTTCCTTTGGGGGGAGGGGGTACTGGGTGGAACCTGGTGCCTCTTGCATGCCAGGCAAGTGCTGTGCCACTGGGCTACATCTCCCTCCCCATACTGGAAAATTTGAGGGAAGACAGACATGCAAGCCACAGGCAGACTATCTTTAGCTAAGGAATTGCAACAAAGACTTGTCAAAGCCAGTGCTTCTTGGCTGAGCTGAGTTAGGGCTGTTGTCCATTTGTATCCTCTATGGACTCAGTGAGGTAGAGGAATTTTACGTGCTATGATACCACCACCTGGCTTGGAGCTCCTGCAGCTCTAGGGATCCAGGGCTGGCCGTGGTGAAAGAGTGCCTGAAGAGCCTCTGGCAGACACTAGCCTTGACTTCATGCTTGCTTCTACCCTCCCCTTCCCCACGCCCTTCAGGGTTTTGACTCAGGTCACACAAGTGGAGCATCCCTTATCCTGAATACTTCAGAAGTGTCTTAAATTCTGGATTTTTTTGACTTTAGGAATATTTGCACAGATATTACCAGTTGAGCATCCCTAATCTGAAAATTCAAAATCCAAGATGGTCCAGAATTTGAAGCTTTTCGAGCATGATGTCTGAACTAAAGTTTCATATTTCGGATTGTGGATCTGGGGATTAGTTGCTCAGCTGGTACTTAGTCTTATCTATCACTCAAGATTGCTGTGCCATTACTCATTCCCTTAAGAAGTGTTCATGATCTCCTGATGCTGGAGAGCAAATTGTCTAGGACTTACAAACAAAAAGGTTGTGACAATCTCTGGCCTAGAACTTTTGTCTGTCTCTGAGCTCATGCATGTTCTTTAAGTTGGTCTGACTGATTCGAGCAGGGGCCCCAGACAGTTAACAAAGGTGATGAAATTGGCCTGTCCATGATAAAGGAAGAGCTTGGTTTGGCCTGATCAGCATGGACAGAGAACTAGTCTTCCACTCCCTCTAACTCTGGCTTTCCCCTTGGTTTATTTCCAGATTATCAATGTCACTGGTGTTTCAGTGGGCCATGGCTTATCTTCTGCTTGTGACACCCTCATCTCCCAGGTAAGTGGAAGTGATCACCTTCTCACAGTGACACTGGACATCTTTTCTTGAGTGTAGATGGAAGAACCACACCATGGTTCACGAGGGAGAGTCATTCCTGTAAACAGAAGATGAGATCCAGAGTAAGGCCCTGCAACACTGTGTCAGCACTGGCTGCTGCTCTCACCTGCTGTCTTTGAGATGAGGCTGGGTTTCTTTCAGCAATGTGATCCAGTTGGTCTGCATGACTACCTCCCACTAACCTTGGACTGAATAGGGGACATTTGTAAAAGTCCCTCCTGTCACTCACATGTTTGAGTTTGGTATGGTCTTGTGGCTCTGAAACCTGCCCTGCATCAGAATGGCCTCAAGGACTTATTAAAGCACAAGTTGCTGGCCCGTCCAAGGCACCCCTTTCTTTGGGGGGGGACATGTTCCAACTGTGCTTCTTCACTTATGATGTGTTATGTCTAGATAAGCCCGTCATCATGCATTGACTCCAAGTGGCCTACAGAGCCTCCTGCCTCAGCAACACAGTGCACTGTGGAGCACCAACTGGTTCCCCTGGTGATCTCCTAGCTGACAAGGAGCTGTGGTTCCCTGTGCTGCCCAGCACCAAGAGAAAGTTCAAACCAAGTACTGGGGTTTGAACTCAGGACTTGGTGCTTGTTAGGCAGGTGCTGTACCGCTTGCATTATGCTTCCAGACCCCTTTACACCTTCTTAAAGTTGAAAAATTGTTAAGTTCATCCATCCTAAGTTGAGGACCATCTGTGTTTGCCAATTCTGATGGCGTAAATGCTCCCTGTGTGACAAGTCTGAAGCTACCAGAGATGTCACCGAACATGAAGCTGCAAGAAACACATACAGTTTGGCTTTTGTAAGTTGGAATGCGAGGCTTCTCCCAGCTCTGGCTCACTCCAGAGTTCTCACTTCTAGGTCTGGAGAGCCCAGGAATTTGCATTTCTAACAAGTTTCCCAGTTCTGCAACTCTCACTGTAAGTTAAAATCAAACAGGCAACTTAAACTATTGCTATTTGAGTCCCACCCTGTACCAGTTACATCAAAATGTCTTTAGTGGGACCCTATGTGGTTCCTGTGGGCAGCCGTGTTCTAGTCCTCTTCATGACTCAACTTACAACTTTTTTACTTTAAGGTGGTGCAAAGGGAGCTGGGTATAATGGCTCACACCTGCAATCCTAGCTACTTGAAGATTTTGATTGGGAGGATCTTGGTTCAAGGCCAACCCTGGCAAAAATTAGCAGTACCCTATCCAACCAACAAGCCATGCATGGTGGTTCATTTCTGTAATCTCAACTACGTGGGAAGCATAAACAGGAGAACTGTGCTTCCAGGCCAGTCTGGGCAAAAAGTGAGACCCTATCTGAAAATAACTAAAGCCAAAAGTGCTGGTGGTGTGGCTCAAGTAGTAGACCTTCCACCTAGCAAATGCAAGGCCATGAGTTCAAACCCCAGTACTGAAAAAAAAAAAAGAGATGGTGCAAAGGGTCAAAACATGGTGATGCCCACCTTTAATCCTAGCTACTGGGGAGGTGGAGGTAGGAGGATTATGGTCTGAGACTGGTTCTGGGCAAAAGTGAGAGTCCCTATTTGAAAAGTAGCTAAAGGAGAGAGGCAAGATGGTGGAAACCAAGAGGAAACAGCACAGGAGCCTGGCAGTCAGGCAAAGCAGCCAAATCACCCAAAAAGACGAAAACAATGCTGGGAAGCCAGCTAAGCCGCCCACTGTGGTAGAAGTGGAGAAAGAAGAGACATTGGATCGCAGGCCCCCTTTGCAAAGGCCGGTGGAACAATAAGGGATGGCTTCTCATCTTTTCTTCTAGAGGAATCGGCTTCAGCACAGGATGTTGAATGCAGGACTTGACACTGTTGATGCTTTGTGCCAGACCATAGAGCCAATCCTTTCTGATTAATAAGGTCTGTGAAATGAAACACTGCAATGAGTACATGCATTCTGAAGCTAAGAAAAAAACAGGATCTCTATATGTGGCTTTCAAGTTCACCTCATGGGTCAAATCCTTGTTTAAAACATCCAAACCCTCGTGAGCTGAAGATGATGGAAACTATTTGCAAGGTTCTCAGCCCCTTTTGTCTTTTGATCTTGCTTTCTATGAATTGCCACGTTTGTTCAAAGAACTTTTTTTTTTTGGTGATACTGGGGTTTGAACTCAGGGCCTCACGCTTACTAGGCATAGGTGCTGTACCACTTGAGCCGTATCTCCAGGCTGCTAAAGAATTCTTAATTCAGATTTTCAATAAGACACTGCATCCCCAAGGCCAATCATTTATGGACTATGTGTTTACTTTCCCATTTTGGGTAATAGGACATGGTTTTGGAGCTTTCAGATCATAGAAGATGCAGCTCTTGTAGAAATAGGGCCTTGTTTTGTCTTAAACTTCATAAAGATTTTCCAGGACCAACTTTATACAGAAATCCTCACTTCCAGTCACAGAACGTGCACGGGCATGGCGTCAGATCCAGCACAGCGGCAAAACGCACAGACAGACAACGGAAGAATGCTTCGAAAGTGAAAGAAAGAGCCAAAGACTGTTCTTCTTCATCTCACTGAGGGTGTTTGTGCTGTGCCTCTGAGAAAAAAGCAATAGAAACACAGTGGGTAAAACCAGAGCCCAAAGTAGATTTGAAAGCAAGAAAGAAAAGGATTTATAAAGGATGAAGAAATGTAAAACAACACATGCAACCTGGATCAATGGATTATGAGTTTGTTCTCCGGTTATTGTATTTTTATTTTTTATTCTATGAGCAAATACTTTCATTATTCAGAGATACCTGATATTGAATTAATGTGCCATTTAAAAGAAAAGTTCAAGTCTTAAAATCAGCGATATTTTTCTAAATAAAGTATCTCCAGAACTCGGAAGGAAAGAAGGAAGGAAGGAAGGAAGGAGGGAGGGAGGAAGAGAGGGAGGGAAGAAGGAAGGAAGGAAGGAGGGAGGGAGAAAGGGAGGGAAGAAGGAGAAAGGAAGGGATGGCGCAGAGGAGGTATGCATTGAGTAGAAAAATCATGCTTTGAATATGATATTGGCTCTTTCCCAGGCTGGCAATATGGAGGTCACACTTCTCTTGTGGCTGCAGTCCCATGGGCCATGGGATCTTGCTCACCATCGATGCCTCCTCTCGGGGGACGCCTGTTTCTCATGAGGCATGCCTGAAGGCCTTGTGGGGGCAGCAGGGATGGGCTGTTTTATGCACTAACAGGTTTGTTTGACTCTGTGCATCCCAGACGTATGGGAGCCAGAACCTGAAGCATGTGGGCGTCATCCTGCAGAAGAGCGTGCTCATCCTGCTCCTCTGCTGCCTTCCCTGCTGGGCGCTCTTCATCAACACCCAGCACATCCTGTTGATCTTCAGGCAGGACCCCGACGTGTCCAGGTAAGACAGACATGGTGTCCATCCCGGCACAAAGACCGTTCAGTCTCAGCCTCTGGGAGTTACAAAGGCCAGGCCAGGAACAAGGCCGCACATCACATTGGGGACAAGCTCTTCTGGGTGGATCCCTCCCAGACCGTGGTACCTTCCACTCCTGTCTCCTAAGACCGAGACCTTCCTCTCCTGGGTGACTTGCAGAGTTTTGAGAGGAATTAGGTCCTCCATGTGGGACTGCAGTTTGTGGTTCATTCATTGCTTAGGGATTCCTGACCTGGGTTGGGGCTGTAAAACACCTCCAGGCCGCTGATCCCCAACCTCAACCCCAGCGTGAGGCATGGGTATCTGGACCTTTCAGAGCTTCCAGATGACTCCATTGAGTCACTATGTTTGAGAGTCACTGGTTTAACAATCAGTTAAAGACATTTAAAAAGCCTTTGCCCAAACCAGCGGCTCTGAACCCAGGAGCATTGGGTAAGATGTGAAGACATTTCTGAGTATCACAGCTGGCAGTGGGGGAGTTGCCACTGGTGTAAATCAGGACAAGCCTGTCACACACAGGACAGCTCCCCACAGCACAGAATTGTCTGGATAAAGGATGAGGTTGAAAATCTCTGTCCTAGAAAGGTAGGTGGGCTGTAGGATGACAGACTATGGGTAAGTTTTCCCATTTGCTCTGGCAGTGGAAGTCTAGCCTTAGTTATCTTACTCTGATTTCTTCTCTAGGAAATGTAGGCCTCTGTCACTGTTTTTTACTCTTATTTTTTTCCTTGTATAGGCTCACCCAGACCTATGTCAATGTCTTCATTCCAGCTCTTCCTGTGAGTTTTCAAGGGCTCAGAGGTTCCATTCTTGGGGTGCGTGGGTATAAAGTGGCTGTGGTGTCTGCAAG
Organism: Castor canadensis; assembly: GCF_047511655.1. Lineage (NCBI taxonomy): Eukaryota > Metazoa > Chordata > Mammalia > Rodentia > Castoridae > Castor > Castor canadensis. Next base: position 51,152,697 of record NC_133396.1, on the reverse strand, counting down.
TCCCATACATTGGGACATGCACATGGTGTTGGCACCTCATGGGAGCATGGTTTTAATTATGGACAAAACCAGTGTTTGTCTCTTAAAGAAACACCAGGGTCAGGCAAGACTATTCCAGGAGGACACTGTCTTGAATTCCTTTAACTGGAGGACCCTCCAGAATCATCCAGGGAGAAGAGTCCAGATTTTTTTTTTTTTAGGGGTAAAATCTTACCCATCTCAGATCCCTGAGGGCATCACTTTGGCCTTTAGACTTTTCTGTGCAGGCTGAGTGTGGACACACAGAACCCTAAGTGCACGTTAATGTTTGATGCTCAGTTGTGTGCAGTCGATGAACTATTACACAGGGTTTATTCAATTGACAGGGAGCTAAATTAGTTTGCTGGGGCTGCTACAGCATTAATACCACAGAGTGGGCAGAGGCTGGAAGTCCAAGGTCAAGGTGTGGGCATAGTTGGTTTGTTCTGTGGTCTCTTTTCTTGGCTTGCTTCTTCCTTCCTTTTGCTCCCATGTCACACAGTCATCCCCTTGTGCATGAAGCCCCTGGCATCTCTTCTTATAAGGACACTGATCCCATTGGATGAGGGTCCCAACCAAATGCTCTCATTTCAATTCAATCACCTCTTTAAAGACCTCCAAATACAGTTACATGGGGGAAGGTTAAGGTTTCAAGGTGTGAATTTGGAGAACACAATTCAGACTATACTAGTAGCCATTTCCCTCATAATAAAAATTGCACTCTTTATTTTAATTTTTTTTATAAAAAATTTATTTTTCATTTTGCTTTCATTTTTATTTGATGTATCTATTTATTTTTGTGTGGGGATGGAACCCAGGGCCTCACGTGTTAGGCATGTAGCATTCTACCTCTGAGCCACACCCCCAGCTCTATCCCATAAAACTTTCTAAGTATGGCATTCCTTCATTTTTCCACCACATAGGATAACAGTCTGGTCTATATGGAGGAACCCATCCCAACACCCCAAGCTCTTCCATGCATCTAGGGAAACCGCATTTCCTTTGGCTTGATTGGGAGAGGAGTGTGGTGTGGATCGTGTCTCCATAAAGGAGTTGTATGAGCCTCCTTCCCCATAGCCACTCCTCTCACCCCTGTACTTAGATGGAGCCATTGTTGCTTCGTGGGTGGGGGCAGAGGGCAACCAGGCAGGCCTTGGCTATGGTGCAAGCCAGCTGAGGCTCCCAGCTCACTGATGTGTGACCAGGCCAAAGCACTAACACTCACCTTTTGCTCTCTTGTAGGCGACCTTTCTTTATACATTACAAGTTAAATACTTGCTCAACCAGGTAACGTGGACTGCTCTTTTCCTTTGGGAGGCTGATGGGATTGGGGTTCCTGAAAATACTCAGGGATGAGGGAGACCAGGGTGGAGGGAGCTTGCCCCTGAGAGCCTCTGAAAGACATTTGCAGGGTTTTGCATATAGGACTTTGATGGGAAGAGGTTTGTTAAACAATATTAAGGAAAGAAGACATTATTTTTGGCTTTGGAAAATTCATATCCAGTTCCCACTTGGGAATATTGTCATTGGCAATGTTAGCATTGGAGCTGCCGTGTTTTTTGGCTGTGTTTTAAACTGGCTCCTTGGGATGAACAGCGCAGGCCTATCTGCTCCCTGGAGAGAGCTGAGGGTCAGAGTGGCCTGTCTGGCTCCAGAGAGCCAGCCATCTCTGCTTAGTTCTGTCTGAAAGTCCCCACCTTTCCCAGTGAGGACACAAAAACTCAAATTGTAATGAGACCTCATGTCAGTCAGGTCTCTTCACATGCAGTTAACAGTAAAGGTCCCAGGATGGTCACTCTGAGTTGGTAGGTGAGGATTTGTGATGCCAGTATAGGATTTTTCCTTTAGAAAAATCCAGATAAATGGGAGACTGGGCCATGGATCTCCACCACACAGGTAGGCTTCCCAGAATGTATAACAGCGAAGGGCAAGGGAGAAGAAAGCGAGGGAATTTCCCACCTACCGTATAATCTTAAGGAATTACCCTATTAACAAAATGAGTATTTCCATAATTTTTTAGTATTAGAATTAAATGCTTGAACAAGCTGCAGATGGAGAAGGAAATCAGCATTTCTGGTTTGTCTCTGGCTGTCCCTCTTTCTAGAATCTGTGTGAACCAAGCAGAATCTTTAGCACACCACTGGAACTCCTCCCTGGGCCTGCTAGTCTTGCAGTGACTTGGTGGACTTTAGCCTCAGGTTCTAATCTGACAGTGAGGACAGTGGGTGTGAAAACTCCACTCTCCAACATCCTGAGGGCTAGGGAAGGACCAGGAAATAGGAACCTCCAGTGGAAAGTGGTCAGGAGGTGTGAACGGGGTTACAGTGGACATGTATGGTTTCTAAGGTCGGGGAGGGGAAAGGCATTCCAGACAGCGGGCCAGCAGGAGCCAATCACAGGTGTGGGACGTGCAGAGTATGGTCAGGCTGCTGCAGTGTGGGAAGACAGAGCACATGCTGGCATTGGAGGAGTGGGCTGGCCCAGGGTCTCTGCTGGGGATATGAGATCGTAGGAAACAAGCAGGGATGAGGGGGTATGAGATGGTCGGCTGATGAAGGTCCAGGAAGAAGGACTTGCCCCTGGGGTAGTAGGAAGCAGGATGGGGTGAGCTCTATAGAGGAGATGGTAGCAGGACTGGGCTGTGGAAGCAGAGGGAGGCTTTAGGGCCTTCCCTAGGCAGACAGCCTGGCCAGTATTGAGCATAGAACAGACAGAAGCAGCTGATTGGTTAGAGAAGGTTACTAACTTGGAAGCGTGTATAGGGTAGAAAGGGAACAGATGAAAGCTGAGCAGCGCTTACCCTGGACATCCAGGGGACCTTGAAGGGTAAGGTGACATCCTGTGAGGCAGCAGCCCCTTGCATGCTTCTTTTCCATCTCTGTGTGTATGGCTCCCACTCATTCTCTCTCTTTCTCTGACCTCCAGACATCTTTTCCAGCTGCCTTTGGGAAACCCATGCTTGTTGCATATGTGACCTCCGACCTCCTCATCTTGCCTTGAAAGCCTGCTCTTGGCTTTCCTGACCCCATCTCAATCAGCGCATTCTCACCCTGCAATCTGCCTCTCGAAGGCCTTGTCATCCCTGTGACTCCATCTTTCCCTTCCTCCTACATCTATTTAATCAGCCACCTGGTCCTGTGGTCCTACCTCCTTCTCATTTCTTGTCATTTGTCCTCCGTGTCATCTCAGTAGGATCTTATTGACTAGTTTCCCTGCTGCCAGCTTTTCCTGTGTCCATCCAGTACCTCACTGCTGCTTTTACCACCTGCCTATAATGGAACTCTGATCACTGACCCCCTTACTGGAAAGCAACCAGGGGCTACGGATACATGATTGGCTCACGTAAGTGGTTGCCAAGACTCTCTTCCTGTGAGTCTTGAGACAAACCTGCAGCTCCTATTGGGTTTATTCACACATGGCATTGAGAGGCCAGAGGAGCTGTGGGGTGTCTCACCAGAGACAGAGACAGGGTCAGGAGAAGAGTTTGTAAAGAGCAAGGATCAGGTGGAATTTAAATGAGGCCCTGGTTTGTAGGAACAGGGTAGGGATATGATTGAGGGGCTAGCATCAGGTCTAGACTATGACGTGGACCCAGGTCCTCTCCCGCTTGGAAACTGCAAAGCTAAGATGGATGGAGATACAAGTAGATGTGATATAGATGACCATATCCAGGACCCAGGCAAGCACTCTCTATCAGTGAGCTACACCCCTAGCCCTAAGATTTTTTTGTGTGTGTGTGTGTGGTAAAGTGACTTGCTTTTTAGGCAAGAGTGGAATGTTTTCTTTTTACTGACATAATTTCAAACAGCAAAATTTCTTATAGTCTGTGTTTTTTCTTTTTCTGTACTGAGGTTTGAACTCAGGGCCCCATGCTTGCTAGACAGGTACCCTACGACTTGAGCCACTCCAACAGCCCTTTGGAATTGGTTACTTTTGAGATCTGGTCTCACTTTATGCCTGGGCTGGCCTGGACCAGTCTCTCTATTTGTGGTTCCTCACATAGCTGGGATGACAGGTAAGTGTCACCAAGCCCAGCTCTTCTTGATTGAGATGGAGTGAACTTTTTGTCCAGGTGGCCTTGAACAATTCTCCTGATCTCTGCCTCTCAAGGAGCTAGGATTACAGGCTTAGGGCACCGTCTGTGATTTAAACTCAAGGCCTCACACTTGTGAGTCACTCCGCCAGTTCTGTTTTGTGTTGGGTATTTTTGAGATAGAATCTTGTGAACTGTTTGCCCGGGGCTGGCTTTGAACAGAGATCCTCCTGATCATTGCCTCCTGAGTAGCTAGGATTATAGAAGTGAGCCACCGGTGCCCGGCTGGTCTGTGAATTCTGAGAAAGCAGTAGACATTTAAAGAAGAGGGTATGGTGACACTTTACTGGGCAGAGAAATAGTGTTCCCTCTTACAGCTGCAGGTAACTTTGTCTGTGTCTGTTACTCTATCCTGATACCCTGCCGGACAGATTTTGACATCTGATACAATTCTATGTTCAGGCTTTAAATGTTAATGATAATTTGATTTGCTACCTTGGCCATCCTGGGGACAGAACCCAGGGCCTCTTGCTTGCTAGGCAAGTGCTTTACTCCTGAGCCATGCCTCCCCCTGCCCTTTTGTATTTTGTTTTTGCTCAGGCTGCCCTTCAACTCTCAATCCTCCTGCTTCTACCTGCCAAGTGCTGGGATTACAGGTGGTACCACACACCTGTCTCTCCCCTAAGTCTTAATGGATAATTAAGGACATTTTTCCTGTCCCTACTTCTCAGCATCAGCTATAACAGAGTCCATTCTGTACTCCAGAAGGGAACGCTAGTTCCACAAAATCTTTGGTCAATTTTTTGAATTTCAATTTTAGTGGAGAAAGTATTGCACTGACTGTCCCATGTTTAAACCTTACCTGGCCAGTCCTTGAAAGCTTGGAGCTGAGCCTTCTCTCTTCTTCCCTCTCTGCTGCCTTCTCACCTCTTCATTTCATGCATAAAAGCAGGAGGAAGAGGAGGGGAAGGGGGAGAGGGCAGATGGGAGGCTCAGGGCGTGGCGTTCCCAGTTACCTCTCTCCTGCGTGCTGTATTGTGAGTATGGCAATTGTCTCCTCCTTCCAGGGAATTGTTCTGCCTCAGATTCTGACTGGAGTCGCAGCCAACTTTGTCAATGCCTTCGCCAACTATCTCTTTCTCTATCAGCTGCATCTTGGGGTGATGTGAGTCCACACTCCTCTTGGGGGCAGGGAGGAAGAAGGACTTGCCTTTGGCTTTTCCAGGGGGAAGAGCGTGGACCCTTTGATTGGTCCACATGTGGGCTCCTTCTGTCAGAAAGGTGCTGTGGGGGATTGGAGGCGATGCTGTCCTGGGGGAAAGACTTCAGGGCCTGCAGAAAAGGGCATAGCAGGGGGCGCCTGGCTCCCCTCCTCCTGAGGGAGGCATGCAGAGGGCGGCACCCAGGCACATGCTCTCACATCTACCAGGGGTTCCGCGCTGGCCAATACGATCTCCCAGTTCACCCTGGCCCTCCTCCTCTTTCTCTACATCCTTGGGAGAAAACTGCACCAAGCCACCTGGGGAGGTAAAGACTGCCTTTTGTCTCCCAACTTTGCCATGGCTTTGGCTTCAGGCCGAATGTCAGCCTGAAAGCTAGGATGTCTTGGAAACGTGCGTGTTGTGTGTGTGGCACCTGCAGGGTGGTCCCTCGAGTGCCTGCAGGACTGGGCCTCCTTCCTGCGCCTGGCCATCCCCAGCATGCTTATGCTATGTATCGAGTGGTGGGCCTTCGAGATTGGCAGCTTCCTGTGCGGTGCGTATCCGGATCGCTGGCGATGACTGCAGGGGAGGGGCATGAGGGGCCCTGTCCCAAGCACAGTGTCAACTGTCTGTTTTTGCCAGGTGTCCTCGGCATGGTGGAGCTGGGAGCCCAGTCCATCGTTTATGAGCTGGCCGTCATCATGTACATGGTGAGTGTCTGAGAGCCTGCTGTGTGGATGTGGTCGTGTGGTGACGTGTGAGATGACTGATGGAAGCAAAGCGTCATCCTAGAGCCTGGGAGTGTTCTTATAGTAGGGTTGGGTGTTCCCTGTGAGCTGGAAGAGGGGTTGGGCAGAAGCTCAGTGATCTGCTAGTTCTTGGTCTAACGCTGGTTTTCCCACATGTTTAGATCTTTTTCTGTTGTCACAATACAAATGCCTTGAGGGGTCAGGTGACATGGAACTGTCTGGTCATGAATGCTAAGCTACTTGTATCTCCCCGTGCCAGCTCCTGTCTGGGTTTGAAGCCTTCTAATAGATGCTTCCTGCCTCCTAGGCAGGTTCCCAAAGGAATGCAAAGCCAGTCTTAAACACAGCAGCATTACTCACAGTAGCCAAAGGGTGGCAGCAACCCAGGTGTCCATCTACTGATGGATGAATGGATGAATGAAAGATGGTACACACGCACGATGGAGGGTTACTCAAACTTTTTTTTTAATTTTTATTTTATTCATATGTGCATACAATGTTTGGGTCATTTTTCCCCCCTTTCCCCGCCCCCTCCCTTTCCCCCCTACCCCCTCACTACCTAGCAGAAACTATTTTGCCCTTATCTCTAATTTTATTGAAGAGAGAGTATAAGCAATAATAGGAAGGACCAATGGTTTTTGCTAGTTGAGATAAGGTTAGCTTTACAGGGAGTTGACTCGCATTAATTTCCTGTGTGTGTGTGTTACCTTCTAGATTAATTCTTCTTGAACTAACCTTTTCTCTAGTTCCTGGTGCCCTCCTCCTATTGGCCTCAGTTGCTTTAAAGTATCTGCTTTGGTTTCTCTGCGTTGAAGGCAACAAATGCTAGCTAATTTTTTAGGTGTCTTACCTATCCTTATATCTCCCTTGTGTACACTCGCTTTTATCTTGTGATCAAAATTCAATCCCCTTGTTGTGTTTGCCCTTGATCTAATGTCCGCATATGAGGGAAAACATACGATTTTTGGTCTTTTGGGCCAGGCTAACCTCACTCAGAATGATGTTCTCCAATTCCATCCATTTACCAGCAAATGATAACATTTCGTTCTTCTTCGTGGCTGCATAAAATTCCATTGTGTATAGATACCACATTTTCTTAATCCATTCGTCAGTGGTGGGGCATCTTGGCTGTTTCCATAACTTGGCTATTGTGAATAGTGCTGCAATAAACATGGGTGTACAGGTGCCTCTGGAGGATTACTCAAACTTAAAAAGGAAGGAAATTATGTATGTGTGTGTGTATATCTTCATTTCAATGAAGAAAAAGAGGCATTTACATTTGTAATGTGAAAAGAAACTGAGCTGGATGCTGGTGGCTCATGCCTGTAATCCTAGCTGCCTGGGAGGCACAGATCAGGAGGATCACAGTTCGCGGTCAGCCCAGACTAAAAGTTCTTCAGACCCTATCTCAACCAATGGCTGGGTATGGTGGCACACACCTGTCATCCCAGGTATGCGGGGAAGCATAAACAGGAGGATTGCAGTCCAGGCCAATCTTGGCATAGACTGAGAACCTATTTGAAAAATATCTAAAGGAAAAAGGGGGCTCAAGCAGCAGGTGCAAAGCTCTGCTGGAGTTCAGAAAGGAAGGAAGGAAGGAAGGAAGGAAGAAAAAACTTGAAGGCTGCAGTAGTGCTTTTGCATTTTTGTAATATTTTTGCTTAGATTCTACTCCACATTGGTTATTGGTTTAAAATTTATATAGAGTGGTTATCTCTGTTCCCTTTGTGACTCATTCTCTTGAGGGCCTCATTTTCTTTTTATTCTTGATAAAATTTTTTAACCTATAATTTTACATATTTTATTTACATTTTATATTTCAGTAAATTCAGGAACTACATCTAAAATGCTTAACTCCATGGTGGAGTTTAATTCTAAAACCACTCTTCCAGTGTTCGGCATATTTAATTTCCAGTGTTTCAGTAGTATTAGAGTGCGAACAATTAGCAACGTGAACATCCTAGGGCAGATATCTCTGTCCCCTCGTTTGATTGTTTCTTTAAGATAAACTCCTGCAAGTGGAGTTCGTGTGCAGTTTGAAGTTTTTTGCACACGTTGGCATTTACTTCACAACAGGCCTGTCAGGATATACACTTCCATTTCTCACTCATCAGAAGGATGTGTAGTCTTTCTACACATTCACCAACTGTTTGCATTTTGCTCCATCTTCTGGCTCCAGCTGTCTCTCTGTCTGTCTGTCTACAGGGTCCATGGTCAAATACTAACAACTGTGTTGGAACAACCTTTAAAACTACTTTTTCCCTGGTATAAGGTTCCATGTCTCTTTAATGTCCTTTAATCAGAAACAGATCCTTAGGTTTTGTCTTCCTTAACCTCGCCATTTTTGAAGATCATGGGCTACTGTACATAGAATTTCCCTCAGTGTGTTGTAGCTATTTCCTCAAAAGCAGATTCAGATTCTATTTTTGCAGGAATATTGTACAAATGACATTGTGCCCTTCCTGGGGCATTGTATCAGGAGGCACCTGATGTGGATTGTCCCATCATTGGTGACATTAACTTGAGGTGATTGGTTAAGATGGTGCCTGCCAGGTTTCTCTCCGTCACTTTCCTGTCTCTTTTTTTTTATTGTTTTATTACTCATATGTGCATATAAGGCTTGGGTCATTTCTCCCCCCTGCCCCCACCCCATCCCTTACTTTCCTGTCTCTTGTTGCTGAAGAAATCAGTTGTTGGAAAATCTGTCACTGTAGTGAGCTTGCTTTTACATTTCTCAATCTGTGTATCAGATTTCTTTAACCCCGTCCTTAGCTCTCCTGACTGAAAGTCAACATCATGCTCCAATGAATGATAGATCTTTTCCTAATTAATATTCAAGTGGTAAACTTATAGATAGTAGCAATGGGAAATCTTTATGGAGATACTGTTCTAAGCAGTTGGCATATGTGGACTTAGCGTAGCCCCACAGTCACCCTGTGGGGTAGGATCTATCACTAGAAGCTTTGTGCAGATAAAACAAAGCATCAGAAGTCTCTGAAATGTCACGTAACCTGCTCAGGGTCACACACAACTGATAAAGACTGGTGTGAGGATTTGAACTTAAGTCTGGCTTCAGAATCGTAATTCCTAACCACAAGGCAATGCTGCTTCCTGATATTTCCTTTAGTAACACTCCTGTCTTCTAAACGTAATCCCTTGAGGGTCTTTTAGAACAGACACCAGCTTGGACCCGGGGTAGTCCACCACTCTCCTCTGCTCCCATACTCAGAAGAGGCTTGTGATTGTGTAGGGTCCTCCCGTGGTAGAGTTTAGAAACCCTGAACCAATCCCAGTGTGTGGCAAGCATCATAACTTGGAGATTCAGGTCCACCATTAGTGCTGGGGGTTCCTGTTCCTGGCTAGGCAAGGAAAGGCTGCAAAGTCATCTTCAGAATTTGTAGGATGGCATTTAAAATTTTTTATTTATTTATTTTTGCTGTGAGGTGTGAGACATGAGACTGTGGCTTCACAGTTTTATTGTCATAGGTTTCCCTTTCATTTTAGGTCCCCAGTGGCTTCAGTGTGGCAGCCAGTGTCCGGGTAGGAAATGCATTGGGTGCTGGGAACATCGAGCAGGCAAAGAAGTCCTCAGCGATTGTCCTGCTGGCTACAGGTGCTTAGACCCATTTGTGGGATGCTTGTGGTCCATGCGGTGTCTGTGGGGGAAACCTGGGCTCCCCACTTGCTGTAGTCCCCCTTGTTCATGGTGCCATTTCTTCTGCCCCTTTACCCCCAGTGCTTTTTGCTGTATTCTTTTGTGTCCTGATGTTAAGCTGTAAGGATCTGGTGGGCTACATTTTCACTACTGACCGGTGAGTGCTGGGATTCTTTGGATGTGAAGTCTGTGATAAAGAGATGGGTAGGCTGGGCAGATGCTATCCTGGAGGATAGGACCGGGATAGCTAGTGTCAGTTATTCTCAAGATTGGAAACTCTACTGATGTTACCTGGGAAGAACTTGATGAATTATTTGATGAGATGGAGGAACTAGTTTATAATCTAAAATGACAATTTAATGGTTCTTGGTGGTGATGGCATGCTTCCGGTGGTCAGAATACTCAGGTAGTTTTTAAAAAAATTTTTTGGTACCATTGATTACATTTTCAGACAGATTGAGCACCTCAGATCTAAAATCAGAAATCCTACAAAGGCTGAAACTTTCTGAGCATCGACATACTGCTGCAAGTGGGACATTCCTTATTTGGCTTCATGTGCACCAAAATACAGGTGCACTAAAAGTATTGCATGTAAATTGTACATTCACAATGAATTTTGTGTGTAGACAGAAGTCTCATCTCCAAGATATCTCATAATGTATATGCAAATACTCTAAAATCTGAAACTATCTGAAAGCTGAAACATTTCTGGTCCCAAGTATTTTGGATCAGGGATGATCAACCTGCATTTTGGTCTCAGTGATAAGAGCATCTTGGTACCTCCCCATCTGTGAAACTGCCACATTGAGAGAGCTTTGCATTACTTGTCAAACCAAATTGAAGTTAAAATCTCACTGATGAGCTGGCTCAGAAATCATGCTATTAGATTGATTGCTGAAGAGTTCCTGAATGTGATGAATCCCCTCTGTGCTCTGCAGATTTCCTTTTCTTTCCTCAGAGAGGCCAGTGGTACTTTATAGAAGTACCATGTGGTACTTCTGATTTGGACTCCATTTATCAGAGCTACAAAATGCAGAGTGGCTTTTCCTTCAAAGATTCAAAAAGCTGGGAGAGTGGACAGAACTGACTTTCAGGGTTGGCAGAGTGGCTCAAGTAATAGAACAAGTGTGAGGCCATGAGTTCAAACTCTAGTACCACAAAAAAAAAAAAAAGCTAAAACAAAAAACTTTACTTTTACAGTTTACCCTTCTCACACTTGCCATTTGTCTTTGGATGGTAGATTGTCATTTTCAGCTTTAGCCATTCTATTATAGACTATCTCACCTTAGGGTGGGGGTGGGGGAGGCAACTATAAATACTATTCATTTTCTCCAAGGGAATCAGAATTAATGTTACCAGGAGTCCAGGAGGTTCCAATAGAACATGGGGGAAAGTTGGGTTCTGAATCTGTCCACTTCTGGAAAAAAATGAAAAATAAGAGATCTGGAGATGTAGGAAACCCCAAATCAAATTACCATCGTGTGCAGCATACATAATGACACTTTGGTCAATGACAGTGAAGCCACAGATTATAATGGAGCTGAGAAATCCCTGTCACCTGGTGATACTGTAGCTGTCCTACACTGTAGTGCAATGCCTTACTTTGGCATTTGTTCAAGCAAAAGCCTATAAAATGTTTGTCCTATAAAACTATAGCATGTACAATTATATATAGTACATAATACTTGATAATGATAATAAATGGCTCTTATTGGTTTGTGAGGTTTGTTTTTGGCAGTACTGGGGTTTGAACTCAGGGTTTTGCATTTGTGAGGCAGGCGCTCTACCACTTGAGCCACTCCACCAGCCCTTTTTGCTTTGGTTATTTTTGAGATAGGATATCACTTTATGCCAGGGTCAGCTTAGACCTGTCTGTGCTTCCCCAAGTGGCTGAGATGACAGGTATTCTCCACCGTGCTCGGCTAAGATGGGATCTCGTGAACTTTTTGTCCACCTGCCTCCCAAGTACCTGGGATTGCAGGCTTGAACCACTGCAGCCAGCTAGTTTATGTATTTATGTGCTGTGCTTTTCATCATTATTTTAGAGCGTACTCTTTGTACATGTGAAAAACAGTTTGCTGTAAAACAGTATGCCATGTTATGCCAGTAGCAGCCCCATTTGCCATCTGAAAAATAAATAAAGCAAAAAGGTCTGGGTTAATGCAAGCAGGAGGCCCAGAGTTCAACCTCCAGTACCACCAAAAAAATTTATCCTAGAAAAGGTTGAAAGTCTAAATGAAGTGATATCTTTGCATGAAATAAGGGAAAGTATTTTAAAACGTCAGAAGGTTCCAAAAGAGAGTTTTATCAAATCTTTGAAACAGGTAATTCCAGTGATGTCTAATCTCTTCAGTGCACAGAAAGAAGGAAACTTCCACATTCAGTGTTTAAGCAAATATAACATTGGCACCAAAATCTGACAGAGCAGCTGGGCACCTGTGGCTCACGCCTGTAATCCTAGCTGAGATCAGGAGGATTTGTGGTTCAAGGCCTGCCTAGGCAAATAGTTTGCAAGATACCATCTCCAAGATAACCAGAGCAAAATGCACTGGAGGTGTGGCTCATGTGGTAGAGCACCTGCTTTGCAAGTGTGAAGCCCTGAGTTCAAACTTCAGTCCCTCCAAAAACAAAAACAAACAAAAAATACTGACAAAGTTTGCACATAGAAAAAGAAAGAAAATGACAGGCCATTCTCACTTACTAATGTTGATTTTAAAATGGAAAATAGGGTTGGGGATGGAGCTCAGTGGTAGGATGCTTGCCTAGTGAATTTGAGGGCCTGGGTTTGATCCCCAGTCCCATATGGTAAATAAGCAAATAAATAAAAATCCAAAATTAGGGTCTAGGGGTGTAGCTTGGTGATAGAATGCCTACTTGGTATGCACAAGGCCCTAGGTTCAATCCCTAGCACCAAAACCAAAACAAAAACAAAAACAAAACCGTAATTCTATGTAAACTTTATTTTTGGTGGCTGGAGGAGTACCAAATCATTTGATTGACGAAAGATACAGTATATTTTTCCTAAAAGCCATGCAATACCACGTGCAGTTGGTTTCCTCTGTGGGTTACTGTCCCTCACGGGCTGCTGACTGGTGTGTAAGCATCAGGCCAGCAGGACAAGGAAGGCCGAGCCTTGCTGAGCTGGGACAGAAGTGGAACCCTCACCTGGAATCACATCCTTCTCTTTTTCCTACTAATCACCATGTGCTGTGCTTTCCTGACAGAGACATCATCGCTCTGGTGGCTCAGGTGGTCCCCATTTATGCTGTGTCCCACCTCTTTGAAGGGCTTGCTGTGAGTAAAAGCTCTTTCTTGGTCTACGTTATGTATTTCTTCTGATGATGGAAATTTCAACTGGGAAGAGGGGCCGGGGTAGGAAGTACTGTATAGTGGTGTTATTGTGGTCACTTCTGCAGAATGTTGTCACAGAGTGACAGATGTTTAAGTCCGAGGGGGTCTTTCGAAGCTCCAGCGATGTTCACAACAATGGCTGTTACCTGCTCACAGTGTGCGAGCGGCGGCATTCTGCGGGGCACTGGAAACCAGAAGGTTGGAGCCATCTTTAATGCCATTGGGTACTACGTGATTGGCCTCCCCATCGGGATCGCGCTCATGTTTGCCACCAAGCTTGGCGTGATCGGTGAGCCCACTGAAACTCCACCCTGGAACCCTGGATGTTTACACACACACACTCACACACTCTCTCTCTCTCTCTCTCTCTCTCTCTCTCTCTCACACACACACACACACACACACACACACACACACACACACATACACACACACGGAGAGGAAGCAGTGGAGGATGCGAGGTGGCTTCCAGCTCTGTCCAGGCACCCAAAACTGCATGGTCTTGCCCCCGTTGGCCAAGCAGGCCATCTTCCAATCACTTGAACACAACAAAATACTCTTTCTACTCCTCCCTTGCCTCAAGTCACCCAGTTCTTCAAAGGACATGACAGCAGGGAGCCCTGAAGCATTTGGAAATGTCTCTTTTATAGAGCTTGTTTGGTCCTTCAGAGACAGTCCATTGTACGATGAGACGGTGAGAGTGAGACTCCAGGATGAGACCATTCTCTGCTGGCCATCCTGGAGTCTGAAGAAGCCCCAGGGAAGCACACATGGTGGCTAGACACAGAATGTTCTAGAACAGTGTCCAACACACACACACACACACACACACACACACCAGGTGTGTCACTCGAGGACAAGACTGCCTGGCCCTCTCCTTGTCCCTCTTGTCCCCTTCTTCAGCCTCCACCTCCCACGTGCAGGAATGCCATCTGTGTGACTCGTGGGTTTCCCCACAAGGGCATGGGTGGGATGAAGGTGGGGTGGGTGCCTCTTTAATCGCCCGCCTGTATTTGGAGGAAGGAACTGAATCCACAGCATCTGAAATTACCAGAGTTAATCTTTTTAAAAAGTAGGGAAATAAATGACTGCCCAGCTTTGGTTTCTAAAATAATAATTGGGAATACACTGGCAGAGAAGAAATGATTACATGAAAACCTAAACGTTGTTTTTGGGGTGAGGTAGCGGCTGACTTAGGCGTAGCTGGCGTGAGTCCATCAGTGTGGAGTGGGCTCGGAGGTGGTGAGAAGTCACCTGATATACCGACAGTCCACCGCGTTTCATTGTGTTGCTCCCTTTTCCCAAGTTCAATAATATTTTAACTAAAAATATGGGAGGTGTTCAAAGGATGGAATTTCCAGAGGGTACAGGAAAGTATTGAGCTGAATTTCTGCATCATTCATATCTTGGATTTGTCGTGACATAGCCAATGGAAATACAATAGGAATCTGTTTTTTTAGTGATGTATTTTTATTTAACACAATATATCTCAAATATTATCACTGTAATGTGCAGTCAGTATCATATACTAAGGAGATCCTTTATAGTCTTTTATATTGTATTTTTTATTAATACTTTTTTTGGGGGGGTGCTGGAGTTTGGGCCTTGTGCTTGCTAGTGTAATTCTGCCACTTGCATTACACTCCCAGCCCTGTTTTAGTTATATTTTGAATAGGTCCCACACTATGGCGGGCCTTAGACCACACTCCGGCTACCTACGGCCTCCCAAGTAGCTGGTATTACAGGTATGCACCACCACACCTGGCCTTACTAATATTGTTTTTAACTGACAAATCATAATCGTGTACATTAATGGGGCACAAGGGTTTTTCTTTTTCCTTTTTTTTTTTTGTGGGTTTTTTTGAGACAGGGTTTCATTGTGTAGCTCAGGCTGGCCTCAAACTTGCAATCCTCCTGCCTCAACCTCCCAAGTGCTGGGATTACAAGCATGTACCACCATACACAGCCAAGGTGATGTTTTGAAGTATGCATACAATGTGGAATGATTAGATCAGGGCAGTTAATATATCCATCACTTTGTTTACATTATCATGTTTGGAATTTACTCTTTTTTTTTTTTTTTGGCAGTACTGGGGTTTGAACTCAAGGCCCAATGCTTGCTAGGCAGTTACTCTACCAGCACTTTTTGGTTGGGTATTTTTTGAGATAGGATCTTGCAAACTATTTCCCTGGGCTGGCCTTGAACCTCGATCCTCCTGATCTCTGCCTCTTGAGTAAGTAGGATTACAGGTGTGAGCCACCAGCACCCAGCTTCTTCTTAATTTGGAATATACAATGCATTATTGTTGACTGTAGTCACTCTGCTGTGCAATAGGTCTCAAAACTTATTCCTCATGTCTCTGTAAAACTTTGTATCCTCTCTTTATTTCTTGTTTTTTGTTTTTTTTGCTGTGTTGGTAATTGAAGCCGGGGCCTCATGCATGCTAGGCAATCACTCTATTGCTGAGCGATACCCCCCCCCGCTCCCCAAATTTTGTACCCTTTGACCAAAACCTCCCCATTCCCTCCCTTTCCACTCCCACAGGTCACCCCAACCTCTGGTAACCACCATTCTATTCTTTATTTCTGTGGGTTCAACTTTTAGAAGAGGGATCGACTTTAAGATACAGATCCATCTACTTGATCCACTTATTCACTTAACAGATACGTACAGGGAACTGAGAATTCCCGTGAGAATATATTGGGGGCCCTGAGGAGGGGAGTGTTCTGTGAGACTCCTTCCACTTGCCTCTTAGGAAAAAAGCATAATGTCATAGGACACGCAGTGTACTGTGCGAGGTGCTCGAAGGGCATCAGAATGTGCACGTTCTCATAGGAACCCCACAAATCAAAACAGTCACCAGAACTTCCTGGGAGCCCTTCAAATGCGCACATTTCTTGGCCCTGTACAAAGACTGCTGATAATCATCCTGTTGTGGATTCCTGGGTTTGAGTCAGACAGAAATTGTTTAATAGATATTGTGAAATTATTGGAAATCAAGTTGATAACTTTCAAATTATAGCTGGTTATTTCCTGTCAACGATGATTGGTTTCTATGCACTGGGAACTCTGGATTTGAAAGAGGAAGCCAGTGGCTTGCTTTACTAATTCGTTATGAGACCAGCAGGTGGCCACTGACTTTGCTATCATAGAGCAGGCTGATCTCACCTGAAAATGTGACGTGAGGGTGAGTGGAACCAAACAGTAGAGCTGTAAGCCTCATGTAGAGTCTGCCTGCCCACGCCTGTAAACCATGACCTCAGCCCTTACATGGTCTGGACAACTGTGGCAATAAAACCGAGACTGAGCAAAGGAGAGGGCTGGTGGAATGGCTCAAGTGGTAGAGTACCTGCCTAGCAAGTTCAAATCCTAGTGCTGAGTTCAAACACTAATGCTGCCAAAAAAAAAAAAAAAAAAGAAAGAAAAAGGTAAGTTCACCAAGCAAAGGAGAAAAGCAAAGACTATGTATTCAGAGCCTGCTACACAAGGGAGTCAGCCACTTGGAAAAGTGACCACTCAGGTGTGCTCCGGCTGAAGATGGCTGAGTAGGCACGGGGCCTCCATGTGGTTGGTTAAGGGTATGTATTTGACTCTGTCATAAGTTGCAAGTGGGGACCATAAGTAGACAGAGAGACTGTCACTCATTTATTTACTTATTTATTTGTGTATTGTGGTACTGGGCTTTGAACTTAGGGCCTATACCTTGAGCCAATCCACCAGCTCTTTTTAATGAGTTGTTTTGAGATAGGGCCTCATGAACTGTTTGCCTGACTGGCTCTGAACTTTGATCCTCCTGATCTCTGCCACCTGAGTTGCTAGGATTACAGGCGTGAGCTATAGGCGTGAGCTATCATGCCTGGAGAGACTGTCAATTATTAACCAAATCCTGGCTAATTGGTAGAGAAGTTACTGTTCAGCTTCCTGGGTTGTCACTAGAGATGTCAGTCTGGCTTCCCGCAAGTCTGATTTCTAGCAGGCTGGGCTGGCTTCCTGAGCTGTCTTTTGTGCAAAAGGGACTAGTTTCCTGGTCTGCTTGCTACAGGGGTTGGTCAGGGTTCTGGTTTTATAGAGGACCTGGCCATCATCCATTTGTACACTCAGTTTCTCACAGCTGTCTTAGAGCTGTTTAATTACACCACTAGTTCACTGATGACAAAACCCTCATCATTGAGGTCTCTCTCAGGGCCTCGTGTAAATTTGTTAGGTGGAATCTGAATGGTACTTTGAGATCTACAAGGCTTTTCCATTCCCCATTTCCCCTCAGTCTCTCCTCTGTGTTCTTGAACCTTCTCTAGGGTTTAACACTGCCCTGGGAGCTTCCTTTGTGAGTTAGGCCTTTTGAAGAATCCAGCAGGAATCACTGGGAGAGGGAGCACTATTATGTTTTATGGGTGGTGATTTCTGCTTTCTAAATTTTATTTTTCATTGTAAAAATCTTTTAATATCAGTGTAAAATGGGATCAATTTTTACAAGCATAATTCTAGAACATAAATGTTGATTTCTAAAAAGCCTTCTCAGCTAGAGGCGTAGCTCCGTGAAGGAGTCCATGCTGAGAACATGTGAGGCCCTGGTTTCCATCTCCAGCCCAAGGAAAAATAAATAAATGCTGTTTTCCCTTTCAGAAATCTAACACATATAAAGCTTAGGGATTTTTTAAAGGATTTGTTTTCCATTTTAATACAGCTATCATTGACAAACATTCCAAACATTTAATTTCCAAATCAAAGGCCTCTAAAGAAACATCTAAACTAAAAATTAAGTATTTTAATTGACCTATTGGCCAGGATGATTTCTGCTTAAAAAAAAACAGAGCCCGGCACTGGTGGCTCACCTCTGTAATGCTAGCTACTTGGGAGGCAAAGATCAGGAGAACAGTGGTTTAAAGCCAGCCCAGACAAATAGTTCTCAAGACCCTATCTCAAAAATACTCAACACAAAAGAAGACTGGTGGAGTGGCTCAAGTACCTGAGTACCTGCCTAGCAAGGGTGAGGCCCTGAGTTCAAACCCCAGTACCATTAAAAAACAGCACAAAACCACTGAGGTGTGGTAGAGCACCTCTGTAATCCCAGCATTCAGGACACAGAGGCAAGAGGATCGAGAATGGAAGGCAGCCTGGGAGACCCTGTCTCAAAACAATCAAAAGCCCAATAGTCACCTCTTTTGTAGAACATACAGCAGAAATAGTTTTCATCCTAGGAAATTTTATTTCCTTATAACTGGCATTAATATCTTAATGTCCAAGCATTCGAATAAAAAAGACCAAAATAGCCTCCTAGACCTTTGCTTTGACATCCTGAATCAGAGGAAGTGGCTCCAGGAATGCCAGGCCTTCTGGAACCTTCTGGAGAGAGCTGGGTAGAGGTCTTTAGCCCACTGTAGGCTCTACCTCCGCCATGGAAGCAGGTTCTCAGGATGGTTCAGGGAGGTGAGAGGAGACACTGCCTCCTCAGGATGGCTTTGTTTCCCCTGAGCTAACAGGTTAAATGTCTCCATGTTCAGGTCTGTGGTCAGGAATGGTGATCTGCATCATCTCTCAGGCTGTGTGCTTTCTAGCTTTCATTGCTCGGCTCAACTGGAAACACGCCTGTCAACAGGTAGCTATACTCATTGCTGTCCGCCAGATGTTCCTTTTGTAGAAAACAGGCTCCAATATGGGATGGAGAGAACTTCTCCAAGTTCATGCTCATAGTTCATCCGAAATACTTCTCTAAGATAAGACGTTCCCGGGTTACTATAAGGTCTGGAAATAGAAGGTAGGAAAGGTTGCTGGTTGCAATAAAAAGGTGAAGGGCGAATTCTAAACAACCTTGGTCTATCCCCTCCCTGCATTGTACTGTTTACATCCAGCCTTCTCCTACCCCATCAGTCTTTTTGAAGGAGAATTCCATAGGGAATCCTTCAACTTGAACGTTCAGTAGGAACATGGCTTTTCCTAAATTGGTCGATCAAGAGAAATGTCTTTTCCACTGTTTAATGACTGTGGGCTGACTTTGAATTTCACTTTCTAGGCTCAAGTGAATGCTAATTTGAAGGTAAATATGGCTGTAAATGGGAATTCTGCCGTCTGTCAGGATCCTGCTCAGCCAGGTATGCGGTAACACTCCCAGCTCTGGGACAGGCCTATGTAGGCAGGACTGGAGGGACCATTTGTGGGCTCCCATTGAAAGAGAGAACTAATGTCTCAGAAACAGATGCTAAAGTCATCACACCTACTTTGAGGTAACTTAGTTTTTTTGGTTTCAATTTCACACCTTAACATATTGTTATAGATGATTAAAGGTTCCCTAATTCCTCTGCTAAGTTGTAGTACTTCTGTAAGCGTTCTACAGGTATAAATGTGTTTCACAATTTTAATTGTCATATAATAATTGTGCATATTTATGGGGTATGGTGTGACATTTCAATACATGAATACAAATGTGTAATGATCAGTTGAGATCAGGCACCCCATCTCCTCAGACATTTGTCATTTCTCTGTGTTGGGCTACAGACTCTTCTAAAACTTGACTAATCTGTGCAGGGAACATATCTCAGAAAGTGACATTTGCCTGTTTGCTTAATGGGGTCCCTGGTATTCCTCAGGCATCACCTGCTTTAAGCAGATTATTTTGTGGACCATTGTTTCTGATGAACATCATGCAAATGTGGTTATGGGTTTGTTTGGTTTTTTATAAATTTAATAATTCTGCCACATTCCCAGTTCCTTGGGAAGTTAGTCATATTAATCCTTTGTTCCTTTAGGGGAGGTAAAAATGGCTATCTTCCACCCTCTTACATTCTGTAGCTTAACTCTGTGGAATTAAATAGACATAACATAGTAACAGGAGAAAACCAGAATTTAATTACAGCCATAGGCATGGGAATCCCACAAAACAGGAGTCTTGAAAAAAGGTCAGATGGTTGAAGCCTGCATAGATAGATAGCATCCTGAGTGACAGGAAGGAAGAGGGATATGGGGCCTCTGAGGGGGGTAGCTACACAAGTTATGGGAGCATGAGAGAAGGACATGCATGGTGAATAAAATGGTCTTGTTATGCAGACAATAGAAGTTGTCAGGAACTGCCATTTCCCTGAGACAGATGCATTTGCTAATACAGATTTCTGGGCTGGCGGAGTGACTCAAGTGGCACAGTGCCTGCCAAGGCCAACCCCGGCACCACCAAAAAACAAAACAAACCAAAAAACTTAGTTCTTAAAACTTGTTTCTTAGTTTATATTGAATACTAATATAAATTTCCTTCATAGGTGTAAATGTGTTTTACAAAAAGCTTTTCAAAATTACTGTCTGCAGTTTCATAGACGAACCAGCTTGAACATGCCAAAGAAGACTACATTTGGGTGGCATATTTTGGTCTCCTATAGTCACATTTTGGGGTTATGTGTCCTTAGTCCAAGTACTCCTTTATATTGTAAACACGTTGGACTTCCTGGATGGTTGAACATTCAGCAGTGGCCAATTCTGTTTTTCCTCAGTTTTCATTCACGTAGTCTAGACTCCTGTGTGTCTGGTTATGTTTAATTATGTTCCAGACTTTATATTTGAACATTACTTTAGAAGCCATTTGAGGTCTAAAACAAAGTTGTCTATCTTCAGATAAAATGTTCTTTTGCTTTTATCTGACACTGAGGTTTCACAAGCAATCTAGGGAAATTTCAGAAATTAAGGTTTCTGGACCACCCAGCTGATCTTAAATGAGAGGAAACCAGTATAAGGCTGACTTATTTCTGGATTATCCTTAATTCTTGGATGCAGCCTTTCAGGGATCCAAGCCTAAGCACCAAGAGGTTTACCAAGGCCTGTTTTTGCTAGGTACTGCTCAGTCTCCGAGCCCCAAAGGCTGGGTTCACCTTCTGGCTTTCTGACTTTCTTGTGATCTTGCTATGATAACTCTTTATTACACTGTTAGCTCACTGACACTTTCAAAATGATCTTTTTTGTTTTATCCAGATTTTATAATTATCTTAAAGGGAAGAGTTGGCCCAATTTTTCCCTCCTTTGTAAAAGTGAGTTACTGATGGCCCTTACCTTGACCAATGGTTGTAAGGATTGAGTGTTGAGAACTACCAAACACAGACTAAGCATTTTGTAGATGTGAACTGGTATTATTATATTCAAAATTATTTTGTCAGAACTCTGAGAGCATTTTTAGCAGTCCTAATGTAGGGCGAGCATCCCCAATCTGAAATTCTCTGAAGTTCCCAAAAGTCTGAAATCTTAAATGCTCTGGTTCTGGTCCCAAGCTTTTCAGATAAGGTGTAGTCAACTTGTATCCACTTGTGCTTATTAAGAAGTCTGGTACCAATCTTATTCATGTGTTGTTGGTAATATGCCTTTCTTTTTCTTTTGGGAAGTTTTTAGTCTTTTCCTGTTGGTATTCTTTTTACTGCAAAGTGTCATGATACAGTCTAGGTGTGACACATTATCCTGTTTGGTACTTAATAGGCCCTTGGGTGTGAAGATCCCCATCTTTCTTCAGTTCTGTGAATAGCCTCCAACTGTTTCTTAGTTTATTTCCTGCTCCATTTGCTTTGGTCTCTTTCTGAAGTGCTTATTAGATGGGTGTTGGCACCTTGAAAAGTTCCCCTATGAATCTCAGACTCAGAGCTCCCTGGAACCCCAGGCTGACAAGAGTGGTTCATGAGGAGTAAGTGGAAAGGCATTCTAAGATATCATACCAAATGCAATGGATTTGCTTTTTGGCAAGCACAAATACTAACAAGCAGGACATAAAGAGTGAGGAGAGGCTCAGTGCTTGTACAAGTAAGGTGCACTGGGGAGAACTCCCAAAGCAAGAGGATTTTGTTGGGGAAACTTGCACGTCCACATATTGGAGACTTATCTCCATGTGGAGGCTGACGCATTCCTGAGCATGCCCAGTTGGAGATCATGCTTTGCATGTTCAAAAATGGACAGAAAGGCCTTTCGGATGGAGAATTTACAATTATAATGAAATTATAATGAGTAAAGTTCACTATAGGTCATCTAGAAGACTGATTCAGCCTGCCTTAGGGATTTTGGTTCTTTGTGGTTTTCCTCTGGCAGGCCTTAATCTGAAACAACAATAAAAAAAGAAACAAAAAACTTGAAGGAAAGTTAACAGTCATTTAAAGGGACAGTAGCCCCTCCCACTAGCAAGTAGAGGAACTTGACCTAAAGGTTCTTGCCTAGTAGCTAACAATCCGATTAATTTATTCAGGAAGTGCTGTCTACGGCCATACTACCCTGAACGCGCCCGATCTCGTCTGATCTCGGAAGCTAAGCAGGGTCGGGCCTGGTTAGTACTTGGATGGGAGGAAGTGGTACAACTACTTTCTACCAGCAATTAGTACATGTATCTATCACCTTTTATATACACAGTAGGAAAAAAATTCCTTTCAAGCTGCTAACCAAAGTTTATTTTTCTCCCACAGTGGGTCCTGAGAACCATGGAGAAATTTTAATGAGAGATATTGGCACAAAGGATGAGACTCATTTGGATCAACAGGTGCACCAGCAACAACCTTTGCCTATCCATCCAAAAGAGAGCAATATTTTGTCTAGGAAGCAGCTGGTGCTCCGACGAGGGCTCCTGCTTCTGGGGCTTGTTTTAGTCTTGGTGGCAGGGATTTTAGTGAGAATATATGTCAGAATTCCGTGACGTGGCAAGAGAGAGAAAGGAAGGTCAAGTGATACAGATGCTCCTTGACAAACCCATCATATGTTAAAAATATCTTAAGTCAGGCTGCGATTGTAGCTCAGTGGTAAAGGGCATGTATAATATGGTGGGGGCCATGGGTTCAATTCCTACCACAACAAGAAAAAAAGAAACAAAGAAAGGGAGGAAGGGAGAGAGGTAGGAAAGGAAATAATTGTAAGTCCACAGTTCATTTACCACAACTAACCTACCAAACATCAGCATTAACAACACAGTACCTTAAAATGTTGTTCCCCTCATGATTGCAGTGCTGATGGCAGCTGTGGCTCACTGCTGCTGCCCTGCATTTCAAGACAGGATGAGGAAGGCTCCAAATTCAAAATTCAAAGTAGTTTCTACTAAATGCATCTCACTTTTACACAATCATAAAGTTGAGCCATTGTAAGTTGAGGACCACTGTACTTTTGGACTTATAACTCATAGGACCAGCAGTGGCAGTTTATTTTCAGTTAATTCAGTGGTACCCAAGAGTTTTAAGAATTGAAAATTCAAAGATACAGTTTTATAATAGAGGAAAGGGAGTAAGGTAGACATCTGGTCCAAGACATTGTCTGAAAGATGATGCTGGAGTGGTCATTCACCTACCACTATCTCAACCAAGAACCACAAGTACTGACCACATTCATTGATGGCTTTCATGTTTCTTCTATCTACTGTGTTTTAAGACACAAACCCATATATGAAATGCTTTAGAATCTTACTATGTGAGTTATTTAAAATACATGTTACAATATATTTTTCCTGTGTCCTGGATTATTATTCAACGGGCAAACTGGCATTTGTTACTCTTCGTTCGGGGTCCAGATCTCAGGCACTTTGGGTGCACAGTTGGGGGAAGTCTTTGAAGCTATGAAAATCCAAACAAGAATGACCATTCCTGGTGGCTTCAGAGGACAATGCTTTAATACAGACAGCAGATCGAGTGGTAACTCTCCTTCTTGCAGCCCTTAGCAGGGTTAATTAAGCACACACTGCTAATTCACTAAACTGTGGTATAACTTAGTGGGTTCAGTGCTAGGATGGTTACTTGACTAGGTCTTGCTTTTGCCTGAAAGAGCAGATAATGAACAAAATCAGAAAGTTAGCTATTATGAGAAAAACACCCACCTCTTGGTTGCTGGGGATGGAACGCAGGGCTCCCCACCTGCTAGGTAAGGACTCCACTCTGAGCTGCACCCCAGCTGTGCAAGTGCTGATTTGGCTGGGGCCACCATGGGGCATCTCCACCCTCAGGGCTTCATTCTTTTTGAGTCCATAAATTGATACTCCTTCTCCAGGGACCCAGATTAAGCACTGAATGTGGCCCTCCAGGTGGGACCTGGGGGTCTGAGGCAGCCCAGAGCTCCCCTCCCTTTCCCAGTTCTTTGGAAGCCCTCCATTCTCCTGCCCGCAGGCCATCCCTAGTCCTCACACTTCCTGCCACGCCCTGGAGATGCGGGGTTCCTCCTGCGACCCTCAAACAATTGCAGAAGTGGAGGCTGCAGAACCCAGAAAGGAGTCGGGGGGGGCGGGTGTGTGTGTGCGGGGCGGGGGCGGAGGAGAGGGGAGGCTGGATTCGCGGTCAAGCGAAGCCAGTGGAGAGTGCTCTGCGGGTGTGGAGGGTGACAATGACTAAGTCTACCTGGAACATTTTGCTTTTGCAACCAACGGAGTCTCTTTGTAAAAATTCGCTCCATCCCTGAGCCGTCGGTGTCCCGCACGGGGCTCCCCCGCCACACACACCCCCAGCGCTACCCATGCCGGGACCCCAGCACCCTGCCTGGCCCCCTCCCCCGGGTTCCGCGGGCGGTGACAGTTGGACCAGGCGCCCGGCGCGGGGGGAGGCGGGGCGGGGCCGGCCGCCTTCGCCGCAGCCTCCCGCACTCTCGCCCCACCGGGCAGCTCGGAGCCCCTTCCCGCGCCGGCATGGAGCCCCCCGCCGACGCCGACGCCGAGCCCCTGGCTGTCGCCGCGGACAGCCAGGGCGCGGCAGCCTCCGACCCGCCCCCCGAGCGGCTGGACGCCCCCGGGAGGCGCGGCGGCCTGCGGGGTGCGCTGTCCCCCGACGTGCGGCAGGAGGCGGCCGCGCTGGTGGCGCTCGCGGGCCCCGTGGTGAGTGCCCCGGCTCCCCAAGATCCTTCTCCGTGCGCCCCGCTCCCTCCCCGCCATCGCGTCCTCATCGCGGGGGTTGGAGGGGTCCGTGGGGTGACCCCGCTTCCTTCACTGTTCCCGCGCAGTTCCTTGCTCAGCTGATGATCTTCCTCATTAGCATCGTCAGCTCTATATTCTGCGGACACCTGGGCAAAGTGGAGCTGGATGCTGTGACGCTTGCTGTCTCGGTAGGTGTGTTAGTCTTACCTTTTCTTTTGAGCTAATGACATGGTAAAGCCTCAGAACTTTCATTCGTTTACTTTTTATTTGGGGGCTGCGGGAGATGAGCCCAGGGCCCTGCATGTGCCAGGCAAGGGATCAACTGCTGAGCTGCAGCTCCAGCCCCAAGCCTCAGAATCTGAATTGTGTCATCATCCGTGGCTTCCGTTATAGGCTCTGGGTCCCCCGGGTACCGTTACCTGATCCTTAGATTTGAAAGGAGAGCCTGGCAACTTCTTAGACAGTGTTCTGAGCAGGGCTCTCATTATAGGGCACCAGGTCTTGTGAGGAGTGTAGATGCAGTGTGCATAGCAACTAAACTGAAAAGAACTGCATGTATTTTTCTAGTATGAAATCAAACAGACAAAGCCATGAGTTGAGTTGCACAGTTTGTTAAGGTCGGACTGTTTCACCCTTGTACAGTGTTTCCCTTCTCGGGCGGGTTGAAATTACACCTCCTTTGAAGTCTTTCTAGTCTTTATGAGTGACATAGTGGAAAGTCACTTCTCTCATGTTTGATCCAGCTTTCAATCAAGGTGAAAAAGACTCCTGGTGATGGCAGGTGTTTTTCCCCAGTCTCAGAAAATGTCCCTCTGTCCCCCTCCAAGGTGGGGATGCACCCTATGACCACAGAAGTTCCTCACTCAGCCTTATGGTAGAGGAGTCCTGGCTATGTGGAATCCTATTTTACTTATGGACCTGTTACTGTGTTACTTCCTTTGGAAGTTTAGGTTGGTCCTCTAGAAAGTCAAGAAGGAAGAGGAGCTGTCCCTGTGTCCCCTCCAGGAAAGACAAGCTTAGCCTCTGTCTGGCATGGGGCAGTGGGGCCTGGCCCATGATGCTTCCTGGTCCTTGTGGGATTGTTGTGGGAAGAATGTCGGACCAGCGAGAGCAAGACTGAAACCCATGTGGTTGGAGGAAAGGAAGATTTATTACGCTAGTAATAACAACAATCCAAAATGGCTGCAGGGTTTTTATGCCTCAGAATTGGGAAGCAAGCAAGTGGGAAGGACAAAAGCAGACATGGCAGTTAGACTCTCGCTGGGAGGTTACAACCTGTCCTACTACACAAGGTCACAACTTATCACACTACCACAAGGTTACAGCATACCACACTAGCACATCTATGAAACCGGGCCAGCTCTGGGAGGGAGCTTGCCTTCAGATCTTTCCCCTGGGTTTCTTTATCAGGATGTGAACAGACATTAACAGGGGACCATCTGAGGTCAGGGTTGAGGCCTGCTGTTTTCCTAGCCCTGCTTCCCAGCTGGTACCCCCAGGGCTCATTTCTGGGCAGCCCTTCCCTATTGATGACATCTGGTGATCAGTCACCAACCTCAGCTCTGAGGCTCTGCAGTCATCCTTGGAGTTGTGGCTCGACCTCCCTCCATCTACCTCACTGACTTCCAGGCCCCTTGTCCACTTCAGCCCCTCATCCGTACATTTTCATCCATCAGCATGGACCCACTAGAGAAATTTTCAACTTTACTTTTTTGGTTTTTTCTCAACCCTTTCTCCCTGGGATCCTGCCAGGCCCCCACAACAACCCTGTCTTTCCTTGACCTCATAGAGTCCTTGTCAGGATTCCTCCATCTTCCCTCATTCCTGTGACCCCCGCCTGTCCCCTGCCTGGCACCTTGGGCCAAACAGGCAGTTTGAACTCCCCTGTTTCCACACACCCCAGATCTTTTAATACCCCTTCCTTTCAATACCCTTCTTCCACTGGAACCTTCCTTTCTCCTCCAACTCTTTCCCTTTATGTATTCCCACTCCATAATGACAAACCTATCAAGTGCCTCTTATTCTACAAAAACCTCCCTGTCCACCCCTCACCTCCACGCGCAGCCTCCTCTCTGGCTTCCCTCGACCTTTTCTCTTTGCCAGAGTGGGCAGTGCACCCCATTTCCTTTTCTTCCATCACAGTCCTGTTTCATCTTGAAACTTCTCCACTGAACCTGCTCTGACAACAGTGATACCTCCCCACCCTGCCCCTTTACTGTGACCAGAGAACTTACCCTCACCTGTGGGCCATGTCCCCTGGCATCTGACACGACATTTCTTCTTGTCCTCCTGCACTCTCCTGTGGCAGAAGTAATAGGTGCATCTCTCTTTCTCTTCCTTCCTTCCCCCTTTCTGTTTTAAATGGACACTATTTAAGCTGGGCACTGGTGGCTCACAACTGTAATCCTCACTACTTGGAAGGCTGAGCAGGAGGATTGTGGTTCAAGGCCAGGCAGGCAAACAGCGAGACCCTATCTCAAAACTGACCAGAGCTTTTGCTTTTTTAGGGCTGGTGTCGCGGCTAGTGTCGTGGCTGGTGCTAGGTAGAGTGCCTGCCTAGCAAAGCATCAAGTTTTGAGTTCAAACCTCACTACTGCCCCTCCTAAAATGTCCACTACCTATTAGGGCCTCCCAGATCAGTGTCTGCTTTCATGATCTGGGCTTCAGGTTCAGGTGACTGCTGGCAGGATGCAGGGACTCCTTCAACCACAGAGCTTGAAGCTAGTCTCTGGAATCCTACACACGCATCTCGTTTTTTAATTTATTTTTTCTTTTATTCATATGTGCATACAATGTTTGGGTCATTTCTCTTCCCTTCCCCCACCCCCTCCCTCTCCCCCCAACCCCTCCCTACCTGGCAGAAACTATTTTGCCCTTATCTCTAATTTTGTTGAAGAGAGAGTATAAGCAATAATAGGAAGGAACAAGGGTTTTTGCTAGTTGAGATAAGGATAGCTATACAGGGAGTTGACTCACATTGCTTTCCTGTGCATCACACGCATCTTTTTTATTTGTTTGTGGTGCTGGGAGTTGAACCCAGGCCTTGCTCTTGTGCTCTACCCCTGAGCTATATTCCCAGTCCCCCTCTTTTGGTTTCTATATCCCTAATCTCCATTCATCCGAAAGCCCTGCTAACTTCATTTCCCATATTCCTTATTATCCTCCCCTTTCTCTTGTTCTTCCTCTACTTCCGGGCAGTCTTCATTCTTCCTGCCTCCTGAGGCCAGAGACTCCCCGCACACAAACCACCCCCTCCTTGATCCCCTGTGCCCAGTGGCCACTTTGTGCTGATATAACCTGTCTTTGTGTGTCTCTCTTGGTGATGCACAAATTCATATTAATTTTTGCCGAACTTGGTTCTCAGCACAGATCTGACTCAACCAAATATTTCAAAGACGCATAGCTCAGGTGTTCTGCATCCAAGCCAGCTGTTATTTGGGCATCTTGTGTTTTGTCTGCTGATGAGATCCTGGCTAGGGAGCTTTGCTGTCAGACCTTGACAAGTGGATGGTGAGACTTTGCTTTTAATCAACTGTTAAATTGTAACCAACTGCTGGGGAGACAATAGACTCAATTACATGAGAGCCAGCTACATTTCATTTTTTAAATTTTTTTGAGAAAGAATTTTGCTATGTTGCCTAGGCTGCCCTTGAACTTGTGAGCCTTCTGCCTCAGTTTCCCAAGTGCTGGACAGTGGTGTACCAAGTGGCGGTACAGATATGTACCACCTCACCTGGCCATTTGAAAGATTTTTAGCTGGAGATGTGGCTCAAGTGGTAGAGCGCCTGCCCAGCAAATTCAAGTCCCTCAGTTCAAAGTCCCTGAGTTCAAATCCCAGTACTGCCAAAAAAAAAAAAGTTTTTTTTTTGTCCAGGGTACATGTAGCTCAGTACAGTACTTGGACAGCATGGGTGAGGCTCTGGGGTCAATCGCCAGCACTGCAAAAACTAATTAATTAATATCTTGATCTTATTACAAATTCTATATAATATGAAAGGATTTAGACTTTTTTTTTTAAAGTGGAAGACTATTTGTTTATTCCACTTGGTTGCACAAAGACTTTAGGCTGATTTACATAATGTGTTCACTTACTGGTAGAATTGGGCCAAATGACCATGGATAGGGAGACACTGAAGCAGGGGTCAGGCCACCACCAGGCAGGCTGAAGTTCCACTCTATGTTCCATGCCTGGGTGATTTTCAGTGCACCCCGGGGTTGCTGAACCATCTATCCAGGGGCCAAACAATCTTTAGGCATAGAGTGATTTCTGTGGCAGATTCTCACACTGTGGACACAGGAGTGTGTGGTGGACAACTTGCTGTGAGAGACACAGTACCAGGATGTTTTGTTTATTTTGTTTTTGTTTTTTGAGACAGGGTCTCACTATTTAGCCCAGGCTGGCCTTGCACCGGTGATCCTCCTGCCTCAGCCTTCTCTCCAGGCTCACAGTAGCAATTTTTGTCTCATCTTTTATTATAAAGTTGTCCATGGTAAGAGGGAGGATCACTGGTTCGTCCCTGAATGTCAGCTCAGTTTGGTAAAAGCTTATGACAACAGAGCTGCGGAGGAAGACTAACATTCCGGACCATCCAAAGTCAGTCAGTCAGTTTTGCAAAACAAAACCAAAAACACTCTCACATGTAATTAAAAATTTTTTTTTTCAGAAATAGAAGTACTTTCCCTTTCCCTTTTCTTTGAAGGCTGAGGTGTTTCTGGGTTAACTGAGTGCATGAGGTCATTCTGGTCTTCATGGTGCCGTAAGACTTCTGGGTCTCATTAAGATCGGGCCTTGGCCTTGTGGTGTAACTGCTGGGCACTCCATGTGTAGTCCGTTACTGGTCTTCTGGGGGCTAGAGTTTCAGGTTACCAGGTGTCTTAATCCATTGTTGATGTCACAAAATACTGGAGGCTGGGTACTTCTATATTTTTTGTGGGACTGGGATTTCAGGACTTCGTACTTACAAAGCAGGTGCTCTACCACTTGAGCCACACCTCCAGTACATTTTGCTCTGGGGGAGTGTCTCTTCAACTATTTGCCTGGGCTGGCCTCAAACCACGATCCTTCAGATCTCAGCCTCCCAAGTAGCTAGGATTACAGGTGTGAGCCACCTGTGCCTGGCAGTAGTTTATTTTATTTTTTAAAAAAGGTTTATTTAGCTCACAATTCTGGAAGTTCAAGAACATGCACCAGGTTCTGCTTAGCTCTGGTGAGAGAGCCTTGTAACTACGTTACAACATGGCAGATGGCGTCATGGCCTGAGAGGGAGCAAGCAGTCCCACGGTGAAACAGGAAGCAAGAGGGATTCAGAGGCTAGGCTTGCTCTTTAGGTAAGGAACTAACTAGGGTCCTATGAGAACTGCATTAATCCATTCCAAGATTGGCACTCCCAATAACCTAATCACCTCTTAAAGGGTCCACCACCACCACCACACTGGAAACCAAACTTGCAGCACATAAACCTTTGGGATTCACACTTCAAGGATACATAAGCCATAGCACCAGGCTCAAGTCTTGGTAAGGGAAGAAGTGAACTCACCTGGGGTTGACATTGCTGCTACAAATAAGACCAGATGAAAACAAGCATCTCAGGCACTTTCCCCTTCTGCTGCTTTGCCATGCAGTAGCACCCCAACATGCTGCCACACCCTGTGGGCTACTTTGTACCTTTGGTTGTGGGGGGGTGGCCCTGGATGAGGTCTGGTTGAGGGTGACACACAGAGTCTGGCTTCTCACAGGGGGACTAAGCCTGGGGTCTACAGCCAGACCTTCCAGCTTCAGGTCACTCCATCTATGTAACCTGACTCAGGTTACCCCCAGAATGGGACTAGTGATCATAACACAGGCTGAGTGGACACTGCCTGCCCAGCTTATGTGCTCAATAAATGTTTGCTTATCACTTAAGCTTTTTAGATACTTTTTTTGTTTTGATGCTAGGATTGAACCTGAAGCCTCACACCTGCTAAACATGTGCTCTGCCACCAAACCATGCCCCTAGCCTCTTGTCGTTTTTAAATGCACACTGTACTGTCTGATCAGGAGAATTACCTTTGGACATTAGCCAAAACTTAACTTTCATTTATTGTTTTATTTGTTGAAGGCAAGGTCTTGATATGTTGTCAAGGCTGGCTTCAAACTCCTTGGGCTCAAATGATCCCCCTGCCTCAGTGTCCCTGAGTAGCTAGAACTATAGGCATGTATCATAGCACCTGTCTTTAAATTTTAAATATAGATTGTAATGCACTGTATTAAGAAAAACTAGGTCTTAGGTGTTTCCAGTTGACATGGGGTGATTATGATCCTTTGGATAAAAGGTATATTTTTGTCCAGTAATCAACAAGGATTGATGTGGACACCATTTGATCTGATACACAGAGCCTTAAGTGTACCATTGTGAGTTGCTCTGTAAAGACAAGCTTGTCCAGGTTTCTTCATGTGAAGCCACCTGATGACACTGTTTTCTGCACCTGACCTGTTGTTTCTTGCAGGTTGTGAATGTTACTGGGATTTCAGTTGGAACTGGCTTAGCCTCTGCTTGTGACACACTGATGTCTCAGGTGAGGACCCCTTCGTCCACATAGCTTCTTGGGACAATTATCTGCCTAGGGCACTATCTACTCTGCTTTTTTTATCTCTTATGAGTAAAACCAAACGCTGATAAGGAAACTTACAGATCTAACTGGGCTTTATTCATGATTCATGGCTGGGAGCAGCTCCATTCTACAAAACAGAATGAGAACTTCCACGGGCCACGGAAGAATAGTAGGTTTTGTAGGTCAGAACAAGGAAACCGTGTAATAGGCAAAAAAGAGAGAAAAACAAAACAAAACAAAAAGAACACCTGTTTAACACCAGCTAACTTCAGGTTGCTTTTTTTGAATGGGTAAAAGCAGAGGGGCCATCCATATTACATTGTTTTCAAGAACAGGTCTGTTTGGGATGTTGTTTGCTTCCTTAAAGTTTCAGATTGATGATGTGGCAGTTAGCACAAGGGACTTCATTTTGGTTTGGTTTCATTGGCCTGGTGCAGGAGCTCAGTCCAAGCCAGTGGCTTCCCTCAGCCTGGTAATAGCTTTCTGTCCTCTGGGCCTCATCTGCCCAGGGGCTGTTTTCCTTCTTCCTGTGTGAGTTCCCCATAAGCTTCTTGAAAGTGTTCTTTGCATGCTGGGTCCTGACCCCCAATCTGGACTCAACCCGTGTAATTCCTTTTCCGTTGCTGTTCATCCGCTGGGCCTGGCCTCTTTCAGGTCTCTTTTGGGACTCTCATGATTAAACATCAAATGAGCACCAGCATGGTTGTCTCAGTAACATGTACATCTTTCTTCCCCTAGCCCTCGGGGGCCCCCACACCCCGACTCTCTCTCTGAGTCTTTTAGGCTTCAGTCTCTGCTCCACTGCCCTCCACACTAACAGCCCCAGTTCCCAAGGGCAGGGGCTGATTTTCCAGGATGTGTAGATCTCCATAGTGGCAATTTGCTCACCAGCTGCCCTTGGGGGGCAGCTCCCCTGCACTATGCCACCTGGAGGGAGGTGTGGCTGCTTGGGCCACAGGAAGTGTGTGGCCCAGGCCTGGGCCTGAGGATACACCGTGATTTGTTTTCTGTTGGCCCAAGTCCTTCGGAGGCAGGAACCTGAAGCGTGTGGGGGTCATTCTTCAACGAGGAGTCCTCATCTTGCTGCTGTGCTGCTTCCCTTGTTGGGCCATCTTCATCAACACTGAGCACCTCCTCCTGCTCTTGAGACAAGACCCCGAGGTCGCCAGGTCAGCACACTCCTAGGTTAATTGTAAATGGTAGTCTGTCATCATCCCTGTGTGACAATTTCAGCTGGTTAGCTGGACCTGACCTCTTGCAAATGGAAGTGGGCCCCAGGGCTGCAGGGACCTGACCCAGAGGACCAAGATGGCACATGCTTGGCCCTGTCTCCTTTTTGTGTCATCCCTCCATATTTCTCTCCTTTCAAGAGTAAAAACACAGTTGTTTTTACTTTTTAGAATTTTTTTTCTTTTTTTAAACTTAAACTTCCAGTATAGTCTCTGATTTTGCACCTAGGGTTTGTGGTCTTTTTTAGAAGATGTGCTCACTGTGAGGTATCCTGAGGCTTTCAAAAGGTTTCTGAATTATGCTCAGGTTTGGGTTCATTTTACAGATTCACTCCACCTTTTAGACTGAGAAGGAGATAGAAATGGCAAGGGTGCCAGGCTTTCCCTTAGAAACAGGCAGGCAGACCTCACTTGCTGCTGCTGTAGGTTTTAGAAAACCAAAGTTGTGAGTCAGTTTTTCCCACATAAAATCCTTTTTTTTCTTTTTATGTCATGGGGTTTTGAACTCAGAGCCTCATGCTTGCTAGGCAGCACTCTACCACTTGAGCCATTCTGCCAGCCATGTAAAATCCTTTCAGTTTTAAGTTTTAGGGAATGCTGTGTGGGTTCAACTTGAAGACAGTATGACTGGAAATCATCTCAATACTAACTGAAGACTGTTTTGTTGTTTATTTCAGGTTGGCCCAAGTTTATGTGATGATTTTCATTCCTGCTCTTCCTGTAAGTTTTAAGGCTGTTGAACTTTTATTTTTTGAGGTTTATATTAATTATAAAAAGTAATGGTTTCCATGGAGACATTTTCATACATGGGCTTTGATCATATTTACCCCATCTGCCTCTTTTTATCCCTTCTCCCACCAATCCCTGGTTCCCTTTCTCTTTCCCAACTGTCTCCTTCTATTTTCATATCTAGCTCTATTTTCTTTTCTTTCTAGATTCCACATATGAGAGAAAACATGCAGTCATTGTCTATGTCTTTCTTATTTTGCTTAACATGATAATCCATTTTCCTGCAAATGACATGATTTCATTTCTTCTTTCTGGATGAGTCACACTCTACCGTGTATACATGACACATTTTCTTCATTCATTCCTTTGTTGATGGGCACTTAAGCTGCTTCCATAATTTGGCTATTGTGAATAGTGCTGCTGTAAACATGGCTGTGCAGGTCTCTCTACTGTATGCTGACTTTAATTCCTTTTAGTATGTACCTAGGAATGGTATGGCTAGATCATACGGTAGTTCTATTTTTAAGTTTTTGAGGAAACTCCAAACTGATTTCCAAAGTGGTTGCACTAATTTACATTACCCCCAGCAATCTCACCAGCATTTGCTGTTCTTTGTTTTCTGAGGGAAGCCATTCTGACTGGGATGAAATGGGATCTCAATGTAGTTTTGATTTGCATTTTCCTGATGGCTAAAGAGGTTGGACATTTTTTCATGGAATTAATGGCCATCTGAATGTCCTCTTTTGAAAAGTGTCTATTCACTTCTTC
Source organism: Castor canadensis (assembly GCF_047511655.1). Taxonomy (NCBI): domain Eukaryota; kingdom Metazoa; phylum Chordata; class Mammalia; order Rodentia; family Castoridae; genus Castor; species Castor canadensis. The sequence goes on along the minus strand of NC_133396.1, from coordinate 51,118,544 downwards.
TGTCCATTTATAGATTGGGTTGCTCATTCTTTTGTTGTTCAGGTTTCTGAGTTAAAAAGCTGGATATTAATCCCCTCTCAGATGAATAGCTAGCAAAGGTTTTCTTCCATTCTGTAGGCTGTCTCTTCACGCTGTTGATCATTAGTTTTGCTGTTCAGGAGCTTTGTAATTTGATGTAATCCCATTTGTCAATTCTTACTATTATTTCTTGGGCCTTTGGAGTCCTACTCAGAAAATTATTACCTATGCCTGCAGCTTGAACACTTTCCCCTGGTTTCTTCTAAGAGTTTCAGAGTTTCAGATCCTACATTAAACACTTACCCATTTTGAATTGATTTTAGTACAGAGTGAGCTAGGAATCTAGTTTCAGTCTCCTTCAGGTAGATATCCAGTTCCCCAGTACCACTTGTTATAGACACTGTCTTTCCTCTAGCATTGTTTTTGGCCCCTTTGTCAATAGTCAGACGACTACCTGCTTTGGTTTATTTCTGGTTCCTCTATTCTATCCCATTGATCTACCTGTCTGTTTTTTGTTTGTTTGTTTGTTTGTTTTGTTTTTTGCCAGTGCCATGTTGTTTTTGTTATTGTGGCTCTGTAATATAATTTGAAGTCAGGTAGTGATACCTCCAGCATTTTTCAGAATTGCTTTGGCAATTACTTTTTTGGAGGCGTGTTGGATGGTTCTTTTTCTAGTTCTGGAAAAATGTCATTGGAATTTTGATGGGATTGCATTGAAGATCACTGTCAACAATGTGGCCATTTTAACAATCTGTGAACACAAGAAGTCTTTCCACCTTCTAATGTCTTCAACTTCTTTCTTCAGTGTTTTATAGTTTTCATTATGGAGGTCTTTCAGATCGTTGGTTATATTTATTCCTAAGGTTTTTGGTTTTTTTTGAGGCTATTGTGTAGGGAATTGTCTTCCTGATTTCTTTCTTTGTAAGTTTGTTGTTAGCATACAGGAAAGATAATCATTTTTGTATGTTGATTTTGTATACTGCTATTTTGCTGAAAGTGTTTATATATCTAAGAGTCTTCTAGTGCTGTCTTTTAGTACAGGATCATATCATCTGCTACTGGAGGTAACTTGACTTCCTCTTTACTTATTTTCATTCCTCTTATTTCTTTTCTTGCTTTATTGCTCTGGCTGAAGTTTCAAGCACTATGTTGAATAAATGTGTTGAGAGTGGACATTCTTTTCTTGTTCTTGATTTCAGAAAAAATGCTTTCAGTTTTTCCTCATTGAGTGTAATGTTGGCTGTAGATTTTTATATATGGCTTTATTATGTTGAGGTTTGATCCTTCTATTCATAGTTTCCTTAAGGCTTTTATCATGAAGGATGTTAAATTTTGTTAGGGCTTATTCCTCATCTATTGAGATGATCATGTGATTTTTATCTTTGATTTTATTTATGTGCTGATTCATGTATGTTGAACCAACTTTGTGTTCCTGGAATTAAATCACCTTGATTATGATGTATGATCTTTTTCATGCAATGACCAGATCTCTAAAGCTCACTGCTTTGTTTGTTTTGTTGTTGGTGGGACCAGGGTTTGAACTCAGTACTTAATGCTTGCAAGGCAGGTGCTATGCCACTTGAGCCACTCCACCAACCTGATGTATGATCTTTTTTAATGTGATGCTGAATTCAGATTGCAAGAATTTTATTGAGGATTTTTACATTTATGTTCATCAAGGAAATTAGCCTATAGTTTCCTTTTTTGTTATGCCCTTATCTGATTTAGTCATCAGGTAACGCTGGCATTGTAGATTGAGTTTGATAGCAATCCTGCCCTTTTTATTCTATGGAACAATTTAAGGAGGATTGGTGTTAGTTTTCTTCTTTAAAGGTCTGGTAGAATTCAGCAATGAATCTAGGTAGCCCTGGGCTTTTGCTGTTGCTGTTGGAAGACTTTTTATTACTGCTTCAATCTCATTGCTCAGAATTGATTTGTTTAGTTGTTTGTATCTTCTTCATTCAATTTTTATAAGTCATATGTGTCAAGAAATTTATCCATTTCTTCTAGATCTTCAAGCTAATTAGAATAAAAATTTTCAAAGTATGTTTACATGATCCTGGATTTCAAGCGTATCTGTTGTATATCTCCTTTTGGGTTTTCTTTCTCTTTTGGTTAGTTTGGCTAATTGTTTATCTTTTCAAAGAACCAACTCTTTGTTCCATTGATCCTTTATATTGATTGCTCTTTTTGTTTACATTTCATTAATTTCATCTCTGATCTTTATTATTTGTCTTTTTTTCTACTGATTTTAGGTTTTTCTAAGACCTTGACGTGGGTCTTTAGGTTATTTATTCGAGAAATTTCTGATTTTTTAATATAGGCTTTCATAGTTACAAGCTTCCCTCTTAGAACTGCCTTTGCTGTATTCCATAGATTCTGGTAAGCTGTATTTTCATTGCCATTTTTAATTTCCCCCTTGATTTCTTCAATGACTTTCAGATCATTCAATAGTGATTTCTTCAGTCCCTGTGTATTTGTATGTTTTCTGAAGTATCTTTTACTGTTTTCTAGTTTTATTCCAGTATAATGTTAAGATATGAAGAAAGAATAAAATATAGAGCAAGATACAAGCAGCAATCAAACCATCAGAATGAAAAAGTGATGAGTTCATAACACTCCCATTGAGGAGATGGAGGGTGGAGGGACTTTGCTTCTTTCCAGGATTTCCAAATTGCATTCACTAGGTATGTGGGAGGGCAGTGAGTCCTTTTTCACCAAAAAACCCAACTCATCAGACCAGACTTGACAATTGGGAGACTTGGCACCCAGTGTGCCTGTGGTCAGCTACTCAGAACTATGACCACTTTGGAGCTGAATGCATATCAGCCTAGCCCAGTGTCCCAGCAGTGCAGCCACTCCAGAGGTCAGTATCAAGCCACTTCTATAGGGTCAAGCTTCCCTGTGCAGCAGAGGCCATGGGCAGCTACCAAGTGTCTAAAGCTCTAAGAGTGTGGACTGTGTTCTCATCAAAGCAGTCTGCACTTGGCGGGAGAGGAGGGACTGAGGCACAAGTCCTTAGTGATCCTGCTTTCCCAGGCCACATGGGCCACATAAGCCTCTATCTCTGCCCTAGCTCCTCATATCCTCCCTCATTTGGTCTAGTTCAAGGCTGTTGTGTTTCTGGCATGAAGCCACTCATGCATGTCCCCTTGCCTGTGCCTCTTCCTCTTCTTTTGTCACTTATCACAGTGCTACTTGTACAGAAGCTGAGCCCTCAGGCAGAAGCCACCCCTGCCTTACTGATCCTCAGGACGTGAACTGCTCTGATACCTAACAGCGTCAATTAAATGCAGGCGTTGCAGGAAGAGAGTTCCTCCTTGAGTCCTCGCTCCATGGCTGATTTTGCATGCTCGTTAATCAGAATGTCAAGGCTGTGGTCTCTGCCTCAGCCAGTGAGAATTTGCCCGTGTCTGTTCTTTGGGGAGTAAATCTTCCATCCACTCTGGAAAATGCCAAATAGTGATTGTCCTAGCATTTATTTAGGGTGGGTCTGGTTTTGTGAATTTTGAGGTCACATAATCAGAAGGAAGTATTTTATTTAAGAGAGTCTTTTTATTAAAGTCTTATTATTAATAGTCTTGTTAAAATATCATATCAAAGAGCCCATGGGACAAGGGATGTAGCTCAGTGGTAAAGTGCCTGCCTAGCAAGCTCAAGGCCTTGGGTTTGATCCCCAGCAGCCAAAACAATAGAAAACTAGAACTGAAAAATCTCCTGACGCTTTTGTATTTAATCTCATAGGCAGCGTTCCTGTTCCAGTTGCAGACAAGATATTTACAGAGTCAGGTATTCTTTTCGTATTTGTACCCCACACTACTGAAAATGTATAGTAAATACGTTAAAGGAATTTTTTCTTTTCACTTTTTTCTCTTTCAAAGGACTTTTCTACAAGAGTAATTCATACCCTTTCCCTCCCATAATTCTTTTCTAAAACCCCTGAGTTCTTTGTGAAGCCTTGCAGCTATGTATCATACAGCCCAGGAGCAATAACCATTTTAGTCTGATTCCTCTCGCTCAGCTCATTTCTCCCTACCCTTGCTTTCTGGGGGCTGGCAGCCAGCTTTACACCTGGGATTTGGCCTGTGCTTCTGATTAGAGGGCCATGGCCCCGTGTTACTGCAGCCACACCTGGAAGTGTGTGGGAGTCCGCTGGGTTCAGTGTACAGGAGGCAGAAGGGAAAGCGAAAGAGAAGACTGAGGGCCGGAGGGGGATGGGCAGAGACAGAGCCTTGCCTTGGAGTCTCCTCCCAGTCCATCCTCAGGCAAGCAGCCTGCTGGCCTTTAAATACAAAGGTGTTGTCCACTGAAGCCAGAACAAATCCACTCTGCTCTGACAGCACTCAAGTCTGTTTAAATGTAGGAGAAAATGTTTATCTGAGTACTAGCGTAGAATGGACAGCATAAACAAAAGAAATGAGCAACTGGCACCAGAACACAAAGAGCTGAATGTTTTCTTTACACTGCCAGAAGCAGGCACCCATCGCTGGGCGCCCTTCACATGCGAACTTCACCTTGACAGCCCTATGGAGCAGTCTAGCACCCTGGCCCCGTGTCTCCCAGAGGGCCTGTCTTCATCCATCATGCCTGTTTGCCCTCTCTCTCTGCGGCTCTTAAGGCAACTGTGACTGACCAGGGTCTTCAGAAGTCATATGATTATCTGGCTGGCACAACCAAAGCTGCACCAATGGAGACATCTTGTTTCCATTCCCGCCTGTTCTAGTCCTGTGTGACTTTGCCATCCTTTAACATTGTCACCTATTCAACTCTGAATGTTCACTTAACAATCTAGCTAATACAGCTTTTGAAAATGCTAATATTTTCCTGTTTGTTTGGGGATTTTAGGGCATCATCATGCCCCAAGTTGTTACTGGGATTGCAGCAAACATCGTCAATGTGGGCATGAATGCCCTCCTGCTGTATGCCCTGGACCTTGGAGTGGTGTAAGTCGAGACTCATTCATTTCACAGTGACTGTGCTGGCTCCTGCCCGAGGGGCTGGGGATGCCAGACGTGAAGTGGTCCATAGAGGGCCTCTGGACAGGTAAGCAGGCCCCTAGGAGTTGGTGTTCAGGTGCTCTCCATGACAGATAAGAGCTGGCTGCCCTGGAGTGCAGGGGAGGAGGAAAGGCAGCTAGCACAGGCTGTTGGAAGCAGGGGGTGGAGGTTAGGTGGAGAGCTGGCAGGGAGGTGCAAAGACTTGAAGGAAGTGAGGTTTTAGCTGACATCTTGAGCTGAAGTGGAGTCAGTCTGGGGAGGTAGATGATCTGGTCTATGAAGGCTGAGGTGGAAATGGGCAGCTGTCTGGAAGGACCCTCCTTGGGTCTGGAATTATAAGCAACTGAACCAAATTCCAACTCAGCAAGCTTGAAGAGATGAGGGTCCCACAGAGAAAGAAGGAAGTTTGGGCTTCCCTCAGTAGGTGTCCTGCTGGGCCACCCCTCACAGAGGACATCTCTGGCACCTCATCCCAGAGCCAGCCCCCCACATGTGGCTAGAGAGTAGTCCTGCCAGCATGAGCAGACCGAGTCCCAACAATCTAGGGGTGCTTCCCTTTACAAACAAAGATCACTCTAGTGACCACCACTTTTGAAAAATGAGATACTCTGAACTAAATAGAAGTGAAATAAAGTAGAAAATATGTGGTGCACAATTGTTATTGGGCTCGATTTCGTGAGACTTGTTTCAGGTTCAAGGATGGATTTGCATAAACGTGTTAATGTGGGTTCTGGATGATGTTAGAAATGCACTTATCACTGTTAAAAGCCCTCATTTGAATGATGGTACAGGCTAGCTCAGTAACAATGGCCTTTTCTCTTTCAGAGGGTCGGCCTGGGCCAACACCACCTCCCAGTTCTTCCTGGCTGCCCTTCTTTTCCTGTACGTGTGGTGGAAGAAAATCCACATCAGCACCTGGGGAGGTAGGTCCCTGGCTTCCTTCCATGCCACTGCTCCATGTTCGGTAATGTCATTCTGGTTTCTGAACTTTCACCTTAGAAGTTGTTTTTATTTGTATCTTTTGGGGAATCTAAACGTTAAGAAAATCTTTTAAGTTACTGAACATGTAAAAGCTACAGGGTCCGTGCGTTTTTTTCTGCTTGTGTCCACCATAGCAGCCACCTTGTTTGTAGAAGACTGTCCCAGCTACTGGGTGTTAAGTATTTTAAATTATAATTATATTTTAAATATTTAATGAATTAAAATTTCTAATACAAAATCCTACTTTTTCCTTGAAAACCATCCTGTTCTATGAAGTAGTGTGATCAGCTCAGGTGATCAGATTGCACTCTGAGCCAATCAGTACCTCACAGCTCCACTCAATTCCCTTGAATGCTTTAATATGCATTGGTAAGTTAAATAAACTAGATTTGGTTTTGTTTCTGTTTTTGTCTTTTTTCCAGCTTTATTGATGTGAAATAACAAACACAATTTGTATACGTATGTATTTAAAGAGTACAATATGATGTTTTTTGCTGTTATGGCTGTTTTTGTTTGTTTTTCCAGTACTGGGGATTGAACTCAGGGTCTCACATATGCACACTAGGCAAGTGCTCTTCCACTGAGTGACATCCTCAGCCTTTTTATTTTTTCCTGTTTTAATTTTTATCTATTTATTTATTTTTGAGACAGGGTCTTGCTACCTAGCCCAGGCAGGACTCAAATTCATGATCCTCCTGCCTCAGTCTCCCAAGTGCAAGAATTATATAAGGCGTGTACCACCATGCATGGCAACGTTTTCCAGTTTTTAAAATTTGACACAAGGTCATACTGAGTTGCCCAAGCTGACCCCAAACTCACTATCTTCCTGCCTCAGCCTCCCCCGTAGCTTGGATTACAAGTGCATACCACCATATGCACCGTGTGTCTGGCCCAACATAGTTTGATGTGCATGTGCATTTTGAAATGATCACTGCTACAAAGCTAGTTAACATACCCATCAGCTCACATAGTTAGCCTTTTTGGTGTTTGGTCAGAATAACTCAGATCTACTCTGTCAGCGAATGGAAAGGATGGAGTAGAAAGCTGTACTCACTGTGGTGTGCATTTGGTCTCCAGCACTTGCTCATCTCATAACCTTCATCATCACCTTCGTACCCTTTAGCAACATGAACCCAACCCCATAACCACCCTTCTACCCTGTTTCTAAGAGTGCGGGCTTTTCAGATTCCACATATACGTGAGGTCACGCAGCATTTGCTTTTCTACATCTGGCTTATTTCACTTAACATAAGGTGGCCTGGGTTTATCCGTGTTATCATGAATGGTAGCATTTCCTTCTTTTAAAATAACATTCCAGTGTGTGCATGCACCACAGTTCCTTTATCCATTTATCTCTCCATGGACACTTAGCTGGTTTCCGTGGCTTGGCTTCTGTGAGCAACACTGGTGAGCATGGGCGGCCAGGAGCCTTCAAGACACTGATATCATTTCCTTTGGCTGTCTCTCCAGAGGCATGACTGCTGGATCATATTATAGTTCTATTTTTATATTTTTTTGAGGAACCTCCATACTGTTGTACTGGCTGTACAACCTACATTCCCAGCAGTGTTTAGGGGTCCTCTGTTCATATCCTTACCAGCACTTAGCATTGGTACTGGCGATTAAACTCAGGGATGATGCGCTACCAGTCCTTTTGTTTTTAGTTTGTTTTCCAGACAGGCTCTCATGCTTTTGCCCAGGCCAGGCTTAGACTGTGATCCTCCTACCTCCACCTCCCGAGTAGCCACCACGACTGGCTCTCAGTCCTTTCAGTAATAGCTACCCTAGCAGGTTTGAGGTGATGGCTCCTTGTGGTTTTCATTTGCATTTCCCTGACAATTCCCAATGTGCACCTTAGTTATCACTTCTTATGCCTGCTGGCCACTTATGTGTCATCTTTTAAGAAATATCATTCAGGTCCTTTGCCCATTTTCAAATCAAATTAGTTGGTGATAGTGGTTTTGTTTTTGTTTTGTTTGTTACTTTTCTTTTTGCCTTTTTGCCATTGAGCTGTATGAGTTCCTTATATATTTTGGATATTAATTCCTTATCAGATATAAACCCTTATCAGAGGGCTGGCGGAGTGGCTCAAACTGTAAGAGTGTTTGCTTAGGAAGCATGAGGCCCTGAGTTCAAACCCCAGTGCCGCCAAACAAACAAAAAAACCCAAATAAACCCTTATCAGATGTATAGTTTGCAAATATTTTATTCCATCTCTAGGTCGACTGTTGGTTATTTCCTTTGCTGTGCAGAAACCTTTTAGTTTTAGGTAGTTCCACTTGTTAGTTTTGCTTTTGTTGCCTATGCTTTCGGCATCATAAGCAAAATTAAAAAAAAATTTTCCCAAGACCAGTATCATGGCACGTTCCCCCTGTTTTCTTCTGGAAGTTTTACAAGTTCAGATCACATTTAGGTCTTTAATCCATTTGGAGTTAAATTTTGTGTATGGTATAATCTTTAAATTTTTAAAGTTTAATCTTCAACACTTTCAATCTAAAACTTAAAATCTTACATAAATTAAGAATCCACTTTCATCTTGTTTTTTGCATGCAATATCCAGTATTCTCAACATCATTTTTTGAAATTGTCCTTTCCTAATCACGTGTTCTTGGAGCCTCTGTTGAAGATTAGTCGATTGCATATGCTTTACTTTATTTCTGGGCTCTCTATTCAGTTCTGTTGGTCTATGTGTTTGCTTTGACTGTGATAATTGTATAATGTCATTTGAAATTGGGATGCCTCCAGCTTTATTTTTTGGCTGTTCAGGGGCTCCTGTGTTTCCATACTGATCTTAGGATTCTATTTTTGTGGAAAATCCTATTGGAATTTTAATAGGCATTGCATTGAGTCTGTAGATCACTTGGGCAGTGTAGACATTTTGACAATACCAAATCTTCTAGTCCATGAACTTGGGATATCTTTCCATTTATTTGTCCTCAATTTCTGTGATCTGTGCTTTGTAGCTTTCATTATAAAGATCTTTACCTCCTTGAAGCTGGTGCTGGTGGCTCACGTCTGTAATCCTGGCTACTCAGGAGGCAGAGATCAGGAGGATCACAGTTCTAAGCCAGCCTGGGCAAATAGTTTGTGAGACCCAATCTCAAAAATATCCAGTACAAATCAGGGCTTAGTGGAGTGGCTCAAGTGATAGAGAGCTCTGCCTAGGAAGCATAAGGCTCTGAGTTTAAACCCCAATACCACAATAAATAAATAAATAAAAGATCTTTACCTTGTGGGTAAATTTATTCCTAAGTATTTTATTCTTTTTGATGCTATTGTACGCAGGACTGCCTTCTTAATTTCTTCTTCAGATAGTTTGTTGTCACTATAGAGACACACAAATGATTTTTGTATGTTGAATTCATTTATTCTAGCAGTGTTTTTGTTTTTGTTTTGTTTTGGTGGAGTCCAGGGTTTTCTGTATACATGGTCACTCAGAGAAAATTTGTGTGATTTGGGTGCCTTTTGTTTCTTTTCCTGCCTAACTGCTCAGATGGGCACTTTCAGTACTGTATTGAACAGAAGTCAAGAAGGTGGGTGCCCTTGCCTCAGTCCAGATCTTTGAGGAAAGGGCTTCATCCACTGAGTGTGAGGTGGCTGTGGGTTTGCCCTCTCTGACCTTTTTGTGTTACGTGCATTCCTTCTGTAACTAATTTATTCACAGTCTTTATCATGAAAGACTGTTGCATTTGGAATATCTTTTTCTGGGCTTGTAGAGGTAATCAGATGGTTTTTATCCTGAATTTTGCTTATGCAGTGTACTACACTTATCACATCCAGGGATAAATCCAGCTTCATCATACAGTTCATGATGCTAACATCCTATTAATGTGCTCTCCAATTCAATTTACTCATGTTTTGTTGAGGATTTATTTTTGATGGTACTGGGGTTTGAACTCAGGGTCTTGCACTTGTTAGGTAAGCATTCTACCACTTAAGCCATATCCCCAACCCTTTTTTGCTTTAGTTTGTTTCAGATAGGATTTTATGTCACCGACCAATCTCAGACCATGATCCTTCTACCTCTGCCTCCCATGTGGCTGGGATTACAGGGATGCACAACGTTTTTGCTAGTGTGTTTGTCTGAGCTCCTTTAGTCTCTTGTGTGGTTCTGAAGACACTTTCCTTTGTGCCATTCCACCCGATGCTTGTACCTTTATGTAATTCTTTCATTGTTTCCTTCACCTTTACCACCCAGTTACAATCTGTAGTTTCTAAATAGCCTGCCAGTTTTAGCTGGGACAAAAATGTATTAATCTAATGTTTATGTTTTTAATTGGCATATCATAACTGCATCACATTTATGGTATTAGACCGTGAGGTTGAGGTGTACAGATGAAACATGAAGCAAGTAAATCAAGCTAATTAACATACCTATTGGTCCACTTGACATTTTTTTGTGATAATACATTTAAAATTTACTTTGTAAGATATTTTGTTGTTTGTTTTTGTAGTACTGAAGTTTGAACTCAGGGCCTTGTGGTTACTAGGCAGGTGCTCTACCACTTGAGCCACTCCACCAGCCCTCTTTTGTGTTGGGTATTTTCAAGATAGGTTTCTGGAACAATTTGCCCAGGCTGGCCTCAAATCTCAATCCTTCCAATATCAGCCTTCCAATTAGCTAGGATTACAGGTGTGAGCCACAGCTCCTGGCTCATAGTACATTATTTTTTTTAGCCACAGTCACCCTGCTGTGCAATAGATCTCAATACTTATTCCTCCTATCTGGCTGATACTTTGTATGCCCTGGTCAGTAGCTCCCTATTTCCTCCCTCCTTCCCTACATCCCAGCCACAGGCAGCCATTGTTCTACTCTCTACTTTTCCTTATTCAGCTGTTTTAAGATTCCATGTAAACTGAGGCAGTGTGGTATTCACTTTTCTGTGCCTGGCATAGTTCACTTATCATTACGTTCTTTACATTCATCCGAATTCTGTTCCAAATGACAGAACTTTATTTCTTGTAGAAGCTGAATAATATTCTAATATCTGTTCATTCATTGATGGACATGTAGCTTGGCCCACACCTTGGCTCTGGCAAAGGATGCTAAGCGCTGTCTGCATCAATTCTGATTTTATCCCTTTGGCCAACACTTGACACATGTGGCCATCCCACATGCAAGAAATGTACGAACAGCCTCTCAAATTTGACATCTTTTTTTCTGAGAAAGATAGGGAGATGGATTTGGGTAGACAAATAGTCCTTACCCCCTTGGGAAGGAAGGAGCCCTCAGGAAACCCTGCTGGCAATTGCTCTTAAATTGTCTCCCCTCCTCCTGGCTTCTCATTTATCTTGCTGAATTTCATGGTGCTCCTGTGTGGCAAAGAACTTCCCAGAAGAGATGATCTGCCATTTTACATGTGGAAGCAATACTTCTTGTTAAGTATTGCACAGTTAGCACCTCCCCATCCACAGTTATCAGTGATCAGCGAGATATTTTGAGAGAGTGAGAGACCACAGTCACATGACATTTATGTTGATAAAATTGTTGTATTTTATTATTAGTTATTGTTGTTAGTCTCTCACTGTGCCTAATTTATAAATTGAACTTTGTCATAGGTATGTGTATAGGAAAAAGCATAGTCCATACAGGATTCAGTACTTCTGCGGTTCTAGCACTAGATGCTGCCCGTATTCCCAGAGATAAGGAGGCTGCTGTACTCTGGAATAGCGGGGTGCTGATTTTAACCCATTTTACAAATGATATAAATGAGATCAGACTGCCTGAAACAAGAAAAGTGTCTTACACTTGTATTTTAAAACAAAGTTAATCTGCTCAAAGTGATAAACTAAGAACGAGCTTAAATCCTTTAATCTCAGCTTTTTCAGAAGATAATCCTCCTCCTTCCTTTTGCTTTCTTGTCACTTTTAAGAGCTGGCATGGATAAGTGAGCCTCAGAGAGTCTCTCGGTGTCCCGCTGCCAGCTCCGCACCCCAACACCCCTCACCTCCTCTTGTCAGCCCAGGACTCTTAATCACTTCAGGGTATTTCTGTTTCAAAGTCAAAATGAGGGGAACTAGCTCAATTATTAGCTTTAAAGAGGTGTAACTTACCTCCCGTGAAATCCACTCATTTAAAACAATTTTTCACAAGTTCATTACCACCATCCAATTTTAGAACATTCCATCATCCAGAAGAGAGTCCTCCTGAAGTGTACAGTTCAATTCTGTTCCACCCTCAGCCCCAGGCAACCACTAATCTGCTCTATTCCTCTGTAGCTCGGCCTGTCTGGACTATTTCATCTGTTTTATGATGGACGTAATCTGTCTGGTTATGAGACAAATGAATTGCTTCTTCAGAAGTGGCTAAGTACCAATAATTAATAAGTGAAGGAGGGATAGCAGAAATCTACTATGCAAAGGTTATCTTCTTCTCCTCACTCACTTTCTGTCTTGGTTTTCATCCACTTGCCCCTCTTATTTCAGTGGTAGAGGAAAAGCGCCATATTGAAATAGGTTTTTTTTATAATCTCAAATGCATACTTTGGACCCACTGCAGATGCAGTTAATTATATCAGATTTGTAGATCTTTTCATGTTTAGGGAGGCTTGGTGTGGATTTTTGTATTTCATGTGAGTTTATTAACCATTTATCATTATTTAAATACTCAACATTCTTCTGTAGTACTTATACAACTAAAAATCAACAATGTAACAATTTAGAATTCCTCAAACATTTAAAAGACTAACTGCAAATGTATCACTTTCAATTAATTAAAATCTTCAGTCTACTATATCAGTCTCATAAATGCCTTAAGATACCTTTAAAGGTTTTAAAAATACAGTATGTACCAAATGCACAATGATTATAAAACTCACCAATTTTTCTCACACTAAACTCAGTACAAAAGTGTCATCATTTAAAGTATTAACATGACAAAGTATAAATTGGCTTCTTCACTATCTTCTCTCTTTTTCTTTTTCTTTTGGGGCTGGGGGGATCAACCCAGGGCTTTGTGGAGGCTAAGCATGTACTGTACTATTGAGTGACACTCCTAGCTCCTTTTGATTTAATTTTTTTTTTAATTTTTTGAGCCAGTGTCTCACTGTGTCACCCAGGCTGGCCTTGAAGTCGTGATCCTCTCATCTCACAGCCTCCCTCGAAGCTGGGATCACACGCCAGCTCAGCATCTGTTCCCCTTATTCTTCCTCTTTCTCTTCCTCCTTCTCCAGGAATAATTTTATTCATCTAACCCAGAGACCCACTAATCTCAGATCTCTTAACTACTGGTGACAGCTGGTGATCCAGGGACAGAAACTTGGGGCCAGTGATCTCCCCAAGTCTGTTGTCTAGTTAGATGAATTCTTCTCTCTTTTATGGGAAGATTTCTCCATTACGCCAGATCTTGTCCAAAGTTCTATCGGTGAACACGCCCATGAAGTATTCGGCTGCATTTACTGTTTTCCCAAAATGCTTTTCCTCTTCATAGTGTAGCCTGATGCTTGCTTAGCTGAGCAGAGTCTGTTCTGAGCGCCTCTCCTCAGCACAGCCCAGGAAGCCTGCTTTTGCACCGCCTGCTGTGTGTGGAGCTAGAGGAGGCTGGGTCAGTGCAGATTCAAGGCCGTGGTCAGCTGCACTCACTGAATTCTTTCTTGTTGTCACAAACCAGCAGCCCAGCAACTTGTGTCACTGATTATGAAAGTACAATTTGTCCCATGTACCTACTAGCTTTTTCTAGTGCACCACCTTCCTATGCCATTTCCTTTTGGGTGTTTCTTCTGAAATAGCATTAATCCCTCTAAGAATCTCTTGGTTTTCTTTCTTTCTTTTCTTTTCTTTCTTTCTTTTTTTTTTTTTTTTTTTTTGCAGTACTGGGGCTTGAACTCAGGACTTTCATCTTGAGCCACTCCACCAGCCCTATTTTTGTGAAGGGTTTTTTGAGATAGGGTCTCATGAACTATTTGCCTGGGCTGGCTTTGAACCGTGATCCTCCTGATCTCTACCACCTGAGTAACTAGGATTACAGGTGTGAGCCGCTGGCATCTGGCAAGAATCTGTAGTTTTTAATGAGTGCTGAACTAAGGGTCTTGTGCTTGCTAGCCAAGCATGCTACCACTTGAAACACACCCTGAGCCCTTTTCTGCTTTATTTTTCAGACAGGGCCTTGCATTTTTGCCTGGCGCCAGCCTCAGACTGCCATCTTCCTACCAATGCCTCCTGCACAGCTGGAGCCACAGACATGCACTACCATGTACAGCTTTTTGGTTGATACATGCTAACTTTCTGCATGGACTGGTCTCCAACTGCCATCCTTCCAACATCTGCCTCCCAAATAGTTGGGATTACAGGCGGGAACCATCACTCTCAGCCTAGTATTTTATTTTGTTTTTTCTGGTTTCAACTTGCTACCCCTTCTTTCCCGCCTTTCCTCCTTCTCTCCCTCCCTTCCTCCCTCCAAGCCCAGAATTGCTTTTTTTTTTTTCCTCTGTTCATGATCAGTTTTCTTCCTTTTGTTTCTCTCCTGGCCTCTTCTCTTACAGTTCCTCATCATTTGGGGTTGGTAGAGCACACTGGCTGTGTAGCCAGGTTGCCCAGGGTGAGTCCTGCTACTTAGCAGTGGGGTCAGGGACAACTACTAACTTCTGAGCCTCAGTTTCCACAGTAGTAAGATGGTAATAATAATAATAACAAGACCGAGTTCCGGTGAGGATGAACTGAGTCAATACTTGCAAAGGTCCTGGAACAAAAACTGTGATATAAAGGGCATTTGACAAATATTAGCTACTATTTTTATTACCTTTAACTGTTTTAAATTGTTTTTTAGTTCCAAGTAACTTTTCATTATTCCCTGCAACTGTTTAATTTTTGAAATATTCAAGCCTGTGATCCTAGCTACTTGGGAGGCTGAGATAGAGAGGATCATAGTTTGAGGCCAGCCCAGGTGAATAGCTCAGGAAACTATATCTCCAAAGTAACCAGAGCAAAATGAACTGGAGGTGTGGCTCAAGTGGTAGAGCACCTGCTTTGCAAGCTTGAAGCCCTGAGTTCACATCCCACTGCCACACACACACACATACCTACCCGGTGTGCCTCTGTCATGTTTTACATCTCTAGTTCCTTTGTGCTGGCCTCCTGATGTCTTCCCATCCCCCAACCAGTCTACCACAGCAAATATCCTACATGTTTTTATGGAACCCCACAAACATTTCTCTGCTGTTTGTACTCAGCAGTGGCAGGTATGGGTGATTCACGTAGTTCCACATCACTGCCCATTTTTTTTTTTGCCAGTTTGGTGCCTGGTGTCTCAAGTTTGGGTCCTTCTTGACACCTTCTCACTTTGGTCTCTGGCTGAGCTGCAGAGGCAGGGCAGCTGGCATCAGGGCCACTCCACAGTACCCTGCTGTTTTCCCACCTGCTTTCCAGGTTGGACACGCGAGTGCTTCCAGGAGTGGAGCTTGTACACCCGCCTGGCCATCCCCAGTCTGTTCATGGTGTGCATCGAGTGGTGGACCTTCGAGACTGGGACCTTCCTCGCAGGTTTGTCGGCCTCCAGGGGAAACCCACGCCCACCCCGGCCAGTCCTGTCTTCTGAACTGTCCCAGAAACTTAAGTTTTGCTTCTCCATCCTGCTACTGATCAGGCTTTCTTGAAGGCTTTCTAGATAGACAGAAGCCCTGGGAGGACCATAGTCAACTCGCATGGGCTGGGGAAAGAAAGGCCACTGATAAGGAATTTGCCAAGGCCCATGGGGTGGGAGGACAAACCCCCACCCAGCCTCCTGACTCCTGGATCACTTTGCCTCAGCTGACTTTTGCTTTAGGACTTTAACATGTGCAGAGGGATTGGTTTGGCTCTGTTTCAGCTATGACCCAGGTTTCCACCAGAGTGGTGATTATTTTGGTCACAGGTATTCACTTTAGCTGTTTTATTGTTAGGAACATAATGAAGCAAGAGTGATGAAGCCAGAAGCAGGTGAGAGTAACAGAGGTGCAGTTTCTGTAGACACTGCACTCTTCACTTGTCCCATCCGCTGTATGCAGTGTTCTGCTACCAGTCACCTGTCCTCCCACAGTGTGACCCCATGTCTCCCAAGAACTGCCTGCAACTCCACGATCCTCATATTTTCTGACTTTGAACCTGGTGTTTGTCTCCTGGTTTGAGCAGGGCATGGCATATTGATCTGAGCCAATTTTAGCTGCCTGACATCTTGAAAACTCTCCAGGAAAAGATGTTTGGGCTTCTCCTCAGCAGCTGGCAAATTCTATCATCAGATTATACTTCTGGGGCATTCTTGGATTCTCTTAAATTAAAATAGGTCCTAGGGGTTGAGGATGTGGAGAGCTTGCCTAGCTAGTGTGCCTTGGTCTCTGGGTTCCATCCCCAGCACCACTGAAGAAAAAAATGTATGTGTTTTAGTTTCTTAAGGAAAATGTTGCCTTCATTCCACTTTTTGAGATGCATTCTGTGTGTGTTGATATTTCAGGACTCATTAACGTGACAGAGCTGGGAGCTCAGGCCATCATTTACGAACTGGCTTCTGCAGCCTACATGGTAAGAACCATGTGGTGGGACTTGGTCCCTTCAGAGCCATTGTCACTGCACAGAGAGAGAGAGAGGGAGTGAGAGAGAGACACTAGTGAAAAATGAGGACTGGAGGGGTCAGTCCCTCCGAGTTGTTTGGGCCAGGCCGCCCCCTGCACATGTGACATGGCTCCTCCCTTGACCTGTCTGAGCTTTAGTTTCCTCAGATACATAGTGGGGGAAATTAGCTACTTTGCAGGAAGACTGAATGTGTGACACATAGTGCAATGCCTGGCATACCCATCTAGCCAAAGTGGACGTGGCGCTGGGAATCCATGGTGAGTGGGATGGAGTCAGCTCCTATCTCCTGTGACCTGTGGCCTGGCCAGGAGTCAGAGATGAAGAGAATAGATGAGTAAGAGAATTATAGATCTTATATATGCATGATAAACACCATAAAAAAAGCAAAAAAGGGTATGAGGAGTATAAAAACAGAGGTGGACACCTTTTTTGGTGAGGGGGGGGCGGTACTTGGGTTGGAACTGCTAGGCAGGCTCTGTACTACTTGAGCCACAGGCCTAGCCTTTTGAGTTTTAGTTATTCTTCAAAGAGGGCCTGGATTATGATTTCCTACATATCCCTCTTGAGTTGCTGGGATGACAGCCTCACGCCACCATACCCAGCTTACTGGTTCAGATAGGGTCCACCTACCTTTTTGCTTGAAACCCAATCCTCCTATCTCTGTCTCCTGAGTAGCTGGGATTACAGAAGTGAGCTACTGTGCCCAGCCTGGAGGTGTACACCTTTAGACAGGACAATTGGGGAAGTTCTTCGTGCATTGCTGAGACTTGCAGGATGAAAGCAGTTGACAATGTAGCCTGGGCCGAGGTTCTGTGCTGGGACAACACCTGGCATTTCTGAGGGGTTAGCAAGGAGGTTGGAGCAGCACACGGGGCCTGTGGGCTCAGGTAATGTAATGCCTGCTCATGTTCCTGTGTGTAAGCTGGCTTGGGAGGAAGGGGTGAGGGTGAGAGTGGGGGAAGGGTGGAAGGAGGCTGCTAGAATTGTCCTGGTAAGAAATTAGGAGGCCATTAGGGGAGGGGGAGGGATGTAGATGACTTAGGAGGGGGAGGCATGACTGACTGACAGGCCAAGGGCAGAGTCTGATTGTGGAAGGCAAGGTGAGGGACTGGAGGGCTGACAAGTGAACATCTGTGTATAACATCACTACATTCTGTTGCGTTTTGAATATTCCAACCCTGTATTCCCTTTCTTTTGTTTGCTTCTTGTTTTTATAAAGATCCACAGAAGCCATCTGTGCTGAGAGATTATATGGGCCATTTTTTAATCTTAAAAATGAAAAAAAAAATTAGCGGGAATTGAACTCAGCCAAGAGAGACATAGATGGGCCAGTGTGGCAGGAGGAAGATCCAGAGGATGTTGTGGAGGAAGCCAGGAGTGAAGCTGTGTTTTCATGGGACAAAGGGCTAGGCCAAGGCTAGAGGAAGGTGGCATAAAGTAAGGTTGGAGAGCAGCCACTGGATTCAGGGCTGGTTACTGGGACCTTGTGGAGTGATGAGAGAGAGCCAGAATCAGATGACTGACTTTCAAGGAAGAGAGAGGTGGAGAGGCTGCCTGGGCAGTGCTTCTGTCTGGAGGTTTGTCTGTCATGGTGGCGTGGGAGATCAGGGAGGGCCTCAGTTTTGCTTCTGCTTTTAAGCTGTGCTAGTAGTGTTGTTTGATAAGCAACTGGAATTCAAGATCCTCCCTGCCTCCATGCCCCACAGCTGAGATCACAGGGTGTGCCACCATGCCCGGTGCCAGGGGCTTCTCTCTAGAATTTAGACTGCTGGACAAAAGGGAGGTGATGAAACACTTGCAAAAGGATTGGGGGCGGGGGTGGGGACTGAAGGCAAAAAGAAAGGGAGGGTGTGCAAGGAAGAGTTTCAAATGAACCCCATATGAGCTTACATTAAAAATTATAAAATAGAAAGAATTACCATGAGCCAGAGTTAACAGACATAACAGGAAAATTAAAGTTAAGAACTTGATGTAATAGTAACAGTAATCAGAAACAGAATAGAAAATTATCATCTTTGGGCAGGAGGTGTGGCTCAAGCTGTAGAGTGTATGCCTAGCAAGTGTGAAGCCAAAGTTCAAATCCCAGTATCACAGAAACAAAAAAACAACCAAAAAAATCTATAAAATCACTAGACATAAAAGAAGGAAGTAAAACCAAAAGAATGGTGTTTGGAAAAGAATGAAGCAGAATTTCCAGAAGTAGAAAATAAAGATATTGAAATTTAGTACTTAATAAGCTAGAGTAAAATGAAGACATGTAAAGAGATAAAACATAAATTATGTTGATAGCTACATATTTGTCTCTCCTGGACAGAAGCACAGTGATCTATATCAGGGAAGATAAGTTCAGGAGTGGACATGCAGAAAAGTTTTTGGCAGAGCAAATTTATTTAAGCAAAAGCTAGATTTTATTGAAGCAGAAGTAATTGTAAAGCCATGGTACCACCTCCAAAGGAAATTGAGGGTAGGCAGCTTGACCAAGCAGTCAAGTACCCCAAGTCCCTAGGTCTCAGGCTCTTTTATGGGTAGGGTTCAATAATTATGTTAAGGATATATACATGATTGTGGAGTTACCCAAGAAACAGGAGAGCATTTCCAAGAACTGGTGGGTGTTGAGTGGTATATCTAATAAGGTGTCCTCAGAACCAAGATGGTGATTTGAGGAGAGGGGTGTACATGGGATATATATGAGGCCTCTGTCTATCCTCTAGAGTTGGGAAAGTCCCTGTTGGAGTCATCCCCTACTGGGGCCATTTGGCCACTGTACCAAGAAGAAGCCTCAACCACGTCAACCATTACTCCAGGATAATGGTGGAGCAGGGTGTTTGGCAAAACCATATTGAGCCTGTTCCTTGGCTCCTCTGGGTTATTATTATTCCCTTTGTACCTGCCTACCATGCATCTAGTAGAAATTCCACAGGGAGAAAGTAGGAGACTGGTGGGAATTCGGTATTCAGAGCCATTTGATGAGAGAAAGAGACAGCAAGGTGTTTGGTGTTTTGGGTTTTTTTTGGTGGTACTAAGGTTTGAACTCAGAGCCTCATGCTTGCTAGGCAGGCACTCTACCACTTGAGCCACTCCACCAGCCCAAAGACATGAATCTTAATATTCAAAAATCGATGAGCATTGTATTGAAGATCTTAGCTTGTGAAATTAGGCAAGAAAAAGAAATAAAAAACATCAAGACTGGAAATGAAGAAGTAAAACTATATATCCCCATTTGCAAATGACATGATCTTTTATATAGAAAATCCTGTGGAATCTAGACACACGCACATACACACAACTTAAACTACTAGAGTGAATGAGTTCAGGAAAGTTTCAAGATAGAAGATCATACACAAAAATCAATTGTATTTCTATGCATTTGCAATGAACAATTTGAAAATGAAATTAAAGCAATCCCATCCACACCAGCATCAAAAAAGAATAAAATATTTAGGAATAAATTTAACCAAAAAAATGCAAGACTTGTCCAACAAAAACTACAAAATGTTGTTGAAAGACATGAAAAAAGACTCAAATGAAAAGACAACACTTGTTCACAGATGGGAAGACTTGATGTTGCTTAAATGGCAGTAGTCAAGGTGATCTACAGATTCAACGCAATTTCTACCAAACTTATTGGAGCCGTTTTTGCAGATTGGACAAGCTGATCCTAAACTTCGTATGGGAAATCAAAGGACCTCTGGTAGTTAAAGTGATATTGGAGCAGGAAGTTGGAGGGGTCATACCTCAACAACAGTAAAAACTAGAAGACAATGAAGTAATATTACTAAACTGCTGCTAATCCTTACTTAGCTAAGCTGCTACTCTCAAAAGAGGGCAAATTAAGACATTTTTCCGACAAAAACTGAGAGGTCCGCTCATGAACCTTCACTGAAAGAAACACTGATGTCCAAGTAATGATGAGCAAAGAAATTGGTAAATATGGATAAATCTAAAGTAGCATTGACTATAAATAATAATAATAATAATACACACTTATTTACATGGTAAAAAGAAAGCATAAAATACTGTGTAGCATAAGAAGTAAGATTGGAAGATGATTTTCTTAGGTAAAAACCACAAAGATATTATCAGGGAAGAGGGAAGGAGATGGTGATTGACTTAAGGTTTTTAACTCAGGTACGCATATGGATGTTTTAAGGACAATAACCAAAAAAGAAGAAATAGAATACATAATTTCTAAACTAGTAGCGGTGATAAAAAAGAAATTATGAAAACAGCTAATCGAACGTAAGTGAATAAAAATGAAGATAAAAAAGCATAAAGGGCTAGAGGTGTGGCCCGAGCAGAAGAGTTCCTGCCTAGCAAGTGTGAAGCTCTGAGTTCAACTCTCAGTACCACCAAAAAGAAAGCATTATAAGTAATATAAGATGACATAATGAAATCCAAATAATGTTCAATCTTTCTAAAGGAAAACATACTAAGCTGGTGGGAGGGTATCATAGCACAGTGACTAAGGCCATGAACTGGAGCCAAGGTCCTGAGTTCAAATTCTAGTCAATTACTTCCTTGAAATCAGACAAATGATATTCTCTAGGGCCCAGTTTCCTTATCTCTAAATATGTGGGAAATAACAATAAACTACTCAGATGGCATTTTAACTCATTTAATAATGAGTTCATGAGTTACTACTTGTAAATTGTTTAGATTAGGTCCTGGCTCATAGCATGTGGGCAGTAGTTAAATAGCTTGTGGAATTTGGGAGGCAAATGAGCAGAGAGATGGAAAGAAATGTAAGGACACAGTGGTCCTCATCTTACAAGTTAGGGGGTCAAGTTGCAGTATCTATAATGTTGATGGATGAAAAAACAGCCTATGTTTATTATTTAAAGTCATGAAAGTAACCACAAAAAGAACTAGAACTAAAATAACAAAAGTCACAAGGTAGAGGAAGACACTGGGAAAGGGAGCTGTACTCCATCTTTCCCCACAGTCACGAGGGTCTGGATAAGGGTACAACACATAGGTGCAGAGCTCTGGTGACAGTCATCAAAGCCACCAGCTTTGTCATTGTTTTTATTTAGTGAAGGTTGTAACCTTTGAGTTATGTTCTGTACTATCATTGCTATTTTCATGTTCTAGGGGTTATCTGAAAACAACATTAATAATACATTTTTATAAATAATGATGCTTTACAGATTCAAGTGATGATTCTCCCATTAGTGAGAAGGAAATGCAGTCCCAGTAGTCACCCAGACTCTCGCTCTGGAAAGACTAAAGTGGATTATTTTTATCTTTTTCTTACTTTCATTGGTTGGTCAAAACCATATTCTAGTTTGCTTCATATTTAGGCCAGGACTTTTCTTGTACAGCTTTTGACTCCTTTTTCTGGCATTTCTATAGCTTTTATTTCTTGTGGACCAGCAGCACTGCCCCGTCACATTACTGAGATCACTCAGTGATTAAACACACTGGATTTGTAAGTGCGAATCCACTTTTTTCACCTTAAACACCTCAGGACTCTTAGATCCCTTGTTTTAATTTATATACACTGACTTCTAGACTTTTTCTAGTGTTCTATACAGCTCTCATTCCAGAATTTCTTTCATCGTTCTCATGAAGTAAGTCTACAGTTTCTTTGATCTATTTCTTCCTTTTTCATAGGCTCCTTAAAACATTTTTTGGAGTGTTGAGTCAAATAACATGTTCGGAAGACTGTTCAGAAGGAAATCGTGAGCATGTGGAAGTTTCTATTTTTCCTTTACACGGGTTCAATAATTTGGCTGAGTATAGAATTCAAAGTTCAGAATAATTTTGTTCAGAATTTTGAAGGCATTGCCCATGTTTTTCTAGCATCTGGTGGGGCTGACTCTCTGTGGGCTCATCCCCCTCTTTAAGGATCAAACAGGGTGTTTGCTGGTACCATATTATCATGAATTTTTACTGGTGCCAAAAATGGACAAGGTTCCCATTGTTAGACTGAAAAAAGGCAGAGAAGAACAGGTGGGAGTCGGCTCAACGTCAGCACAGGTTTTATTCAGGAAAAGGCACCTGTGGGGGCGGTTTCTAGCAGACACTGGAGCCCACTGTTCTTTACAGACTGGGGGTAGTCCTCAGAGGGCAGTGGGAGAGTGCCGGAAACCAGTTAGGCCAGGCCTAGCTTGTTGCTGGGATATCTAAGGGAGATAAGTGGTGACTAGGTCAGTCAGTTGCTTAACCAATTCTTGCCCCCCTCTCCTCATTCTTTGGGGCCGGGTGTGATTTTTTTTCCAGTAAGTGGATGTTTCCAGTAATCTGCCTGTGAGGTGAGAGGGGGTAAGTCCAACATGATAGTCCTTATGTTCCCCCTAACACCCCTAATCCCAACTATGAATAGAAACCGTCCAAAAGAAGTGAGTCTCACTCAGAGTTGGCACTGTGGCAATGGTACTCAGACGTTCTGATCTGAATCTGGCTCTTGTTCCTCTGTAGACAGCGTGAATCTCCTGTTTGAAAGTTTTAGCATTTCTAACTCTCTGAGGACATTTTTTTTCTTCTGCTTTGAACCTGGGATTCTCTTTCCATCCAAAGACTTGTGATATTTCACTCCAGAAAAAAAATCTTAAACCTTCTTTCTCTGTTTTTAAAAAATAAATTTTTCCAGTTCTTCTTTTTACATTTATTTTTAGGTAGAGGCTTACTTCCTGGACTAATATTGCTTTTGACCTTCTACACATTAGAAAAAAAAAATCTCTTTGAGCTGGTGGTGGGACTCAAGCAGTAGAATACCTGCCTGGCAAGTGCAAAGCCCTGAATTCAAACCTCAGTCCCACCGAAACAAAATATCTTCATCTTTTTACTTCTATGGATTGCTGCTTTAAGTTTTCTTGAGTTTCTAGTTTCTGAGAACTTTTTTTCTTATTGTTCTTCCTTCATAGGAACCTGTTCTTGTTTTGTGCTGTATTATACTAAATTGAGCCATTAAATTTTTTGACAGTACTGGGTTTTAGTGCTTGAGCCACTCTGCCAGCCCTCCTTTCTGTTTTTTGAGTCATCTCTTTTGTTTCCTCGGAGATCAATTGGCTTTTTATTTATCTTAATGAATACTTCTGTTTTCCTCAAAGCACTGGTGATCGTAAAGCAGGTTAGAAACATGGAAAGACTGGGACTCTTAAACTTATATAACTTAACCCAGGGCATTTCAGATTACTCTCTACCACTCAAAGCAGATCCCGCACTGCCCACCCCTCCTAGGGAAGGGGAGCCTCCCAGAATTCCTCCCTGCTGAAGATGCTCAGCTATGTCTGCTGCCTTTGGCTCAGTTCCGCTCAGGGGACATCTGGTTTGGGACTGGAGTCTTCTTTAGAAAGGTGTTCTTCTCTGAGTCTCCTTTTCAATCACAAATCCTCTGCTAGCTATAGAGCTAGGCAGGAAAAAAAAAATGGAAGCTTTGACCTAAGTGAAGTTAGGGTAGCTGAGAATTAGCATAAGTGTATACCAGCCTGATCCATCACCCTAGCCCAGGGACGGCCCAAATCTTTCCCCACCCACAGATTACTGCCAATTTAAAAAGGCCTTGCAACAGAGAGCCATCCCCTCCCTTCCTTTTTCCCAGCATATAATTCCATCCCACTTGGCCCACCTGAGCCACCTGGGCCACCTAGGCCACCTGGCCAGGTGGGTCACCATTGTGTCTTGTGATGCCTTCCCTTATCTTTAATAAACAATTACTTCCCTTACTACATCTGCTGTCCTGCCTGGATGCTTCAGTGCAGGACACAGAGAATTTGGAAATCTCCTGATCAGAGACTGTATGAGTCTACAACAATCTTAATAGTCCATTTATACTTATAAATGAATAAATACATTGATTTGCATAATAAATGAATCAGGCATGATGGTACACTCCAGTAATCCCAGCAGTTGGGAGATAGAGGCAGGAGGCACGTTCCAGGCCAGGCTGGGCCTACATAGTGAGACCCTGTCTGAAAAAATAAAATAAAATAAATGGCTGGCATGGTATTCCTGTCCTCTTATTTGGAAATTTTTCTCCAACATCCTTTCCTCTGAATGAGAAGGACCAGCGAGAATCTCCATGCAACTGTGGTATCTGTCAGCCAACACCTTTGTGACGTGCTGGTGTCGAAGTGTTGCAGGCCAGTGTCGAGGGTCCTTGCCTTCACAGGCCAGAGAACTGGCTCGTGAGGCAGCTGAATGATGAGCCAAAGCCAGTATATAAAGTAGGAATTATTAGAGAGAAAGGAAAGGCTGCAACTAGAGCAGTGCAGTGGAGCCCGGAAGCCAGTAGCTCGCTGTTTAGATGAAGGCTGAGGCTTTTTAAGGATGCTTTGACTCTGGGTTAGGGTATCAGTTAGGTAGGTTTCTCCTATTGGGCATGTATTTGCATGGGCCCCCTTAGATGAGCCGGTCTGTTTGCCCCTTATTGGGAGAGAATTTTGTTTATCAATCCTGTGCCAGATTTGTGGGACCCTGTATCTCTTTTTTTTTTTTTTACTCATATGTGCATACAAGGCTTGGGTCATTTCTCCCCCCTGCCCCCACCCCCTCCCTTAACACCCACCCCGCCCCCTCCCTCTCCCCCCCACCCCCTCAATACCCAGCAGAAACTATTTTGCCCTTATTTCTAATTTTGTTGAAGAGAGAGTATAAGCAATAATAGGAAGGAACAAGGGTTTTTGCTGGTTGAGATAAGGATAGCTATACAGGGAGTTGACTCACATTAATTTCCTGTGCGTGTGTGTTACCTTCTAGGTTAATTCTTTTTGATCTCACCTTTTCTCTAGTTGCTGGTCCCCTTCTCCTATTGGCCTCAGTTGCTTTTAAGGTATCTGCTTTAGTTTCTCTGCGTTAAAGGCAACAAATGCTAGCTAATTTTTTAGGTGTCTTACCTATCCTCACCCCTCCCTTGTGTGCTTTCGCTTTTATCATGTGCTCAAAGTCCAATCCCCTTGTTGTGTTTGCCCTTGATCTAATGTCCACATATGAGGGAGAACATATGATTTTTGGTCTTTTGGGCCAGGCTAACCTCACTCAGAATGATGTTCTCCAATTCCATCCATCTACCAGCGAATGATAACATTTCGTTCTTCTTCATGGCTGCATAAAATTCCATTGTGTATAGATACCACATTTTCTTAATCAGTAGTGGGGCATCTTGGCTGTTTCCATAACTTGGCTATTGTGAATAGTGCTGCAATAAACATGGGTGTGCAGGTGCCTCTGGAGTAACAGTCTTTTGGGTATATCCTCAAGAGTGGTATTGCTGGATCAAATGGTAGATCAATGTCTAGCTTTTTAAGTAGCCTCCAAATTTTTTTCCAGAGTGGTTGTACTAGTTTACATTCCCACCAACAGTGTAAAAGGGTTCCTTTTTACCCTCATCCTTGCCAACACCTGTTGTTAGTGGTGTTGCTAAAGATGGCTATTCTAACAGGGGTAGGTGGAATCTTAGTGTGGTTTTAATTTGCATTTCCTTTATTGCTAGAGATGGTGAGCATTTTTTCATGTGTTTTTTGGCCATTTGAATTTCTTCTTTTGAGAGAGTTCTGTTTAGTTCACTTGCCCATTTCTTTATTGGGTCATTAGTTTTGGGAGAATTTAGTTTTTTAAGTTCCCTATATATTCTGGTTATCAGTCCTTTGTCTGATGTATAGTTGGCAAATATTTTCTCCCATTCTGTGAGTGTTCTCTTCAGTTTAGAGACCATTTCTTTTGATGAACAGAAGCTTTTTAGTTTTATGAGGTCCCATTTATCTATGTTATCTCTAGTTGCTGTGCTGCTGGGGTTTCGTTGAGAAAGTTCTTACCTATACCTACTAACTCCAGAGTATTTCCTACTCTTTCCTGTATCAACTTTAGAGTTTGTGGTCTGATATTAAGATCCTTGATCCATTTTGAGTTAATCTTAGTATAGGGTGATATACATGGATCTAGTTTCAGTTTTTTGCAAACTGCTAACCAGTTTTCCCAGCAGTTTTTGTTGAAGAGGCTGCTATTTCTCCATCGTATATTTTTAGCTCCTTTGTCAAAGACAAGTTGGTTATAGTTGTGTGGCTTCATATCTGGGTCCTCTATTCTGTTCCACTGGTCTTCATGTCTGTTTTTGTGCCAGTACCATGCTGTTTTTATTGTTATTGCTTTGTAATATAGTTTGAAGTCAGGTATCGTGATACCTCCTGCATTGTTCTTTTGACTGAGTATTGCCTTGGCTATTCGTGGCTTCCTGTGTTTCCATATAAATTTAACGGTAGATCTTTCAATCTCTTTAATGAGTGTCATTGGAATTTTGATGGGAATTGCATTAAACATGTAGATTACTTTTGGGAGTATAGACATTTTTACTATGTTGATTCTACCAATCCATGAGCATGGGAGATCTCTCCACTTTCTATAGTCTTCCTCAATCTCTTTCTTCAGAAGTTTATAGTTTTCCTTGTAGAGGTCATTCACATCTTTTGTTAGGTTTACACCTAGGTATTTGATTTTTTTTGAGGGACCCTGTATCTCTTCCTGGCAGATTTGTGAGACCCTGTATCTCTTCCTGGCAGATTTGTGGGACCCTGTATCTCTTCCTGGCACATTTGTGGGACCCTGTATCTCTTCCTGGCACATTTGTGGGACCCTGTATCTCTTCCTGGCACATTTGTGGGACCCTGTATCTCTTCCTGGCACATTTGTGGGACCCTGTATCTCTTCCTGGCACATTTGTGGGACCCTGTATCTCTTCCTGGCACATTTGTGGGACCCTGTATCTCTTCCTGGCACATTTGTGGGACCCTGTATCTCTTCCTCAGGGAACAGGAATGCAGGTTGATAACTCCCTCTCAGGATGCAGGAATGTAGATTTATAACTCCTCAGGGTGCAGGGATCATGGGCTCTCCATGGGGGATGGGCTACTTACTCACCTACCTTAGGTATCCAGACCCAACAAGTCCCCCCCGCCAAAACAAGTACCCAACAGCTTCTTTGTGCTGACAATGGGGCAATGGGGAGGGGGTGGGGGGTGGTAGTACTTGTCTCAGGGGTTGACCTGTGTAGTTTCTAGTGGCCCCTGATAGAACGGAGTGGAGGGCTCCTGCATAGGCAGAGGTGAGTATTCCTTGACTAAGAGCTGGAGTTTGATACACTGGACCTATTGAGATATGAGTCTGGAGAGAACATTTTTTATACAAGGCCCAAATAGGAATATTAGAAGGAGCATAAAAAGGGGCCAGCCAGAGGCAGTGCCCAAGGAGCCCAGCTCCATAAGTTGTCCCAGAAGGGCCACAAATTGGCTAGTTCTTGTCTCCTTTGTGTAACACATTCTTTTAGCTGTCGGGCCATGTCTCTGACCACCCCAGATTTATTAGCATAAAAGCAATATTCCTCGTTTAGGAAAAGGCAGGTTCCACCCTTTTTAGCAGTTAATAGGTCAAGTACACGCCTATTTTGGAGCACTACTGATGCTAGTGAATCTACCTGGTCTTGTAAAGCCTCTATGGACTGAGTGACCTGTTCCATGATATCATGAAATTCTGCTGACAGCTTTTGATAGGTATAAATTGACAAAGAAGTGCCCCTGATGGCAGTACCTACTCCAGCTGTGATCCCCATAGCTATCAACAAGGGAATGATTTGGATTGCTCTTTTTGACCAAGTGTATGCCTCTAGGGGAATAGAAATGGATTGATTGCCAGGGACAATATCAATCTGTGGGGTTAGGAGAGCCTTAGTACAGGTTCCCTTCCAGCCAGGAGGCAGGCAAGTGTAGGTGGCAGCTCCACAAACAAAATAAGTTCCAGGAGAAAATTAACACTGAGCGTTATTTGTTGACTGTGTGATATTGATGTAAAAATCTCTGGAGATTTCCCTCAGTGGAACTGACCCCTGTAAGCTTTGGAGGCACTGGGGAGCGGGATGGGTTAGTTTTATATTGGTAATATTAGGTTTTGTTAAGGGAGGGTTTAATTTATTACCTGGTGAGCCCTCAAGTGAGTCATGGGGGTTGCCAGTACTTGTGGAAGGCTTGGAGAGAGACAAAGCCAGCAATCGTCAGCCAAAGAGGGGTTTGTAGAGTTTAAAAGACTGTGGGCAGAGTTGAGTAACCTGAACAGCTGGGGATTTAGATCCATGGGTGGCTGAGGCTGTGGGAGTTGTAATTTTTTCTAGGAGCGGTAGTGGGCAGTGGGAGTCTCTGCCGCACATAGTTTACATGATCCTCCAGTGACATGTCAGTAAGTATTTCGACTTTTGTTTTTACAGTTTCTTTATTTTTTGTTCCCTCCTGTGGCCAACAGATCCATTGGCCTGCTCTTCCTAGACATTGGGAGGGACCATACATGCCAGCAAAGCCTGTGCCTAATGCCTTGCCATATAATTGTCCATCTTTTAAACAGTGAAGGTTGCTGTAGGAACAACCAGGTGCAGCATTGTAGTAACTGCAGTCATGAGGGCAGGGAGGGGGACCCGCAGCCAAGGCACAGACTATAAGAGGAAAGAGAGCACAAAGAACAGGGTACACAGGACAAGATACCCGCCACTCAGGGCTACTCATTGGGGCCATACCCACTCAGGGGGAGAAGTTGCCCACAAGCCGACCCTTAGAAGAAGGGGGATGAGAATAAAACAGCCCACAAAAAGGGAGGAAGTGAAGGCATAGGTTACGTGTTCGAGGTGTTCCTCTTGAGAAGATATTTGAGGTCTTCCACTGGCTCACAGGAGTAGGCTGGTGGAGCAGGGTGTGGCTCGGATGGGGGGCATCAGGCTCTGGTGTCCAGCGTTTGGGTCAGGAGATGTGAATCCAGGAGTCTAGCCCAGCAACCTTCATTCCTGTGGGGATAGATAACAAGACCGGGTGTGGCCCTTCCCAAGGGGGCTCAGAGAGACCCCGGGAGTTATGGGGGAGTTTGATAAGGACTAGATCTCCAGGGCAAAAGGCAGCCAGGGAGAGCCCTTGGGGCTCCTCCCTCTTTTAGAGAGGACCTGCTGCAACCTGGCTAGGTGAGTGATATGAGAGACCAGGTTTGATACTTCAGGGTCTAAAATTAAATCTTTTTGGAGAAAGGGTCTCCCATACAAGGCCTCAGAGGGAGTAAGGCCCATTTTATTTGGGGTGTTTCTGAGTCAGATTAAGGCTAGAGGTAGTAATTTTTGCCAGGGGAAGTGAGTTTCCTGAGCCAGCTTAGACAGGTGAGTAATCCATTGGCTCGCTCAACCTTGCCTGAGGATTGGGGTCTCCAGGCACAGTGGAGATGATGTTTGATTCCCAAAGCCTTAGAGACTCCCTGAGTGACTTTGGCTCAGAAGGCCAGCCCATGGTCACTTTGGAGAGTCTGAGGGGCTCCAAATCTAGGGATAATCTCATTAATTAGCACCTTAATTACTTCTCAGCCCTTTTCAGAGGAGCAGGGAAATGCTTCAACCCATCCAGTAAAGGTATCCACCAGAACCAGGAGCAATCTAGAGGTTGGGCCCCTTGGTAGGTGGGTAAAGCCAAGCTGCCAGTCCTCTCCTGGATATGTCCCCTGCCTCTGAGTTCCAGGGATAGGCAGGGCAGTGTTGCAGGGTTGTTACACTGACAGATTTCACACTCTAATAAAAAACGAGAGTATCTCCAAGTTTTACTACCTCAAATAATCACCGTGCCAAAGAGAGTGTCTTATGGACCCCCCAAGTGATAGGTCTGATGTAGGGTCTTTAGAATCTTCTGTTGGCTACTCTGTGGGAGAAATAATTTGCCCTCAGGAGTTATCCACCATCCTCTATCATGTAAGCAATAACCTCTCTCTGAAGCCTGTGACTTCTCGGTAGGTGAGTATTGGGGGCATTCAGAAGGAAGGAGGGATTGTTCTCCACAAGACAGGGGCCTGAACATAAGGTCTCCTATCCTAGCAGCCTCCTTTGCTGCCATATCAGCTCTCTGGTTTCCCTTAGCAACCTGATCCTCTGACCTTTGATATCCAGGGCAGTGAATTACTGCTATTTGTTTTGGAAGTAAAGCTTCTTTTAAGAGTTTTAAGATTTCCTTGGAATGTTTGATAGGAGATCCTTTAGCAGTTAACAATCCTCGTTCTTTCCAAAGGGCTGCATGGCATGCAGGACCAGGAAAGCATATTTAGAGTCTGTATAGATGTTGGCAGTTTTTCCCTCAGATAATTGTAATGCCTTAATGAGAGCTATCAGCTCAGCCAGTTGGGCACTAGTGGAAGGAGGCAGAGGTTCAGCCCACAGAGTCTCAGTGAGAGAGACCACAGCCACCCCTACTAGTCTAATTCCCTCCTGGACGAATGAACTTCCATCTGTGAAGAGAGTGAGGTCTGGGTCCAGAGGCGGCTGGTCAAGGAGGTCAGACCTAGCTGAATAGCATTCGGCTAGCACTTCCTCACAGGAATGCATGTGTGGCTCCCCCTCAGTGGGGAGGAGCGGTGCCAGATTTAGGACAGAGCACACCCAAAGGCTCACATCTGGACATTCTAATAATTGGGCCTGATATTTAAGTAGCCTGTTGTCTGATAACCATAGTCCTCCTTTAGCTGCTAGAAGCCCCCCCTAGATCGTGTGGAGTATATATAGTTAAGGGCTGTCCAAGAATTAATTTTTGGGCCTCTGGGATCAAGAGGCAGGTTGCTGCTAGGGCCCTTAAGCACCCAGGCCACCCTTTAGCCACATTGCTACTTCTTTGGCTGTGGAGTGGGCCCTCAGAGTTGGGTCAGTACTCCTAGGGCTGTCCCCCCTTTTTCATAGACAAATAGTTGAAAACGGTCTTGGGTTATGGAAAACAGTCTTGGGCTCAATGCCAGGGCAGTTTGGAGTGACAGTTTGAAGGCCTGAAAAGCCTTTGTATTTTTAGGGTCCTAATCTAGAAGGGATTGAGAGCCTCGCTGAGCATCTTTTAGGAGCTGGTATAGGGGCCTGGCAAGGGCTGCATATCTAGGGATCCAGAACCTGCAAAATCCTGTAACTCCCAAAAAAGCTCTAAGCTGCTTTATGGTCTGGGGAAGTGGAAAATGGAGGACTGGGTCAATTCGCTCATGACTCAGGGAGCGAGTCTGTCCCTTTAAGACCACACCTATGTAAGTGACCTGTGGGAGGCATAATTGAGCCTTTTCTTTAAAGACTTTGTATCTCTGGGAGGCCAGAAAGTTTAAAAGGGACTCAGTTGTCCTGAAGATGAGGGGCTCTGTGACTCTGCACAGAAGTAGATCATCAACATATTGAAGAAGGGTGGCCTCTGGGTTGTGCCAATCTAATAAGTCCCTGGTTAGGGCCTGTCCTAAAAGATGGGGGCTGTCCCTAAACCTTTGTGGCAAAACTGTCCAAGTCAGTTGCTGTGAAGAGTTTGTGGGATCTTCAAAAGCAAACAGAGGCTGACTGTCAGGATGTAGAGGAATGTAAAAGAAAGCATCCTTTAAATCTAGTACAGAGTAATATTGGGCTTTTGAGGGTATTTGAGCCAATAGAGTATAGGGATTGGGAACAATTGGGTGAAGGGGAATGATAGCTTCATTAATGAGCTGGAGGTCTTGAACCAATCTCCATTTGTTTGGCCCCTTGTGGACAGCAAGAATAGTATTATAGGGGCTAGAGCAACTAATTAGCAGCCCTTGTTTTTTAAAGGAATTTATAATAGGTAAAAGGCCTTGTCTTCCCTCAGACTTGAGGGAATATTGTTTCTGGTGTGGAAACTGTGAGGGATCTTTCAGTTTTATTTGAATAGGGAGGGCTGTTTTGGCTCACCCTACAGTCATCCCATCAGTCCACACTATAGGATCTATTTGTTCTTGAATGAGGAGGCAGCAGAGATAGTCCTCTGGGGGAAGTAGAATTTGAGCTTTTAGTTGAGATAGTAAATCTCATCCCAGCAGGGGCACTGGAGTTTCAGAAATTATGAGAAAAGAATGACAGAAGAGGAGGTCTCCCCAAGAGAAGGCCAGAGGCCAGGTAAAATAGTGCTCTAGGGGCTGGCCAGATACGCCTCAAATGATAACCTTGTCATTGGACCAGGGACCAGAAGAGAAAGGTGAGACAGAAACAGGCTCCACCATCTAGGAGGAAGATGACCTTTGCTTCTCTATTGTGGTTACCTGAGGCTTCTCAACATTGATGTCAAGAAGTAGAGCCAGGACAGGAGGCCCCAGAACCCATCAATCCATAGGAGGTGGCACCCCACCTTCCATCTGGAGATGGGGGCACTTAGACCTCCAGTGGTTACCCTTGCAGAGAGGGCAGGGTCTCAGAGAGAGGCAGGGCTGTTTCCCGGGCTGTCCCCCGTTTGTGCATTCCCTACAGAAGTTCCCTCCTGTCCACAATGGTAGCAAACTCAAGATGTAGACCCCAGTCGGGTGGGGCCCTCTCTGAGCGCTGCAATGAGGTCATGGTGTTTTTTTGTCTTTTTCTCTCCTTTTAGTAATATCCCAGTTATAGTATACAGACATGGCTAGCTGCATTAATTGGTCCAATGATTTTTCTCCTTTAGCCACAGACTTTTGGAGTGTTCTACAAATATCTGGGGCTGATTGTGTTAGAAATTTATCTTTGAGGATAACCTCTCCCACCTGTGATTCTGGGTCCACTGTGGTATGCTTTTGGATAGCATCCTTAAGATGCTGCAGAAAGGTAAAGGGGTTTTCTTCAGGACCTTGTTGTACTACAGTCACCTGGGAATAGTTTAGTGGTTTGACTTTGGCTCTTTTTAGCCCTTCTACTATAAGATGGATGAAGTGGCATTGACGCCATTCATCTTCCTCATCATTCTGATTCCAATGTGGATCTGCCAAAGGGACTGCTTGTGCCCCTATGGGTATAGGCATATTTGTCTCCTCATTTCCAGGCACTACAGGTATTGGGTACCATTTACCCATTGTAAATGGTAATCATTTCCAACCTGAGTGGCCTGGGCCAGAACCCATGTTGTTTTTCTAATGAGGAAAGAGTTTGGTCTAGTAGAAGCATAATATCCTTCCAGGCCAATTCAAAAGTTTGGATCACAGAGATAAAGGCTTGAATGTATTGGTCTGGGGCATCAGTATAGCTGCCCAGATCTTTTTTAATTTCCCTTAGATCTGATAGCTGGAAGGGGACATAGACTCGCCCTCTTCCTGCCATTGCCTGTTGAAGGGGGAAGCACCCAGTAGGAGGTTCTGAATATTGGCGTGGCTTAGGAGGTATGGCAGAGGGTGGAGCAGAAGGGGTGAGGGCCTTGTCATTGGTAAGGGACTTTTTGGTTCTCCTTCCCCATGTTTATTCTGTGACTTACAAAGAATGGCCAGCATTTGGGTATCTAAGCAGCAATTATGGAGCCATTCTGGGTGTTCTCGGAGATGAAGGAAAAGTTGTATGTAGGGTACCTCGATCCACTCTTTTTCCCTTTTACAGAAAAGGTCTAATTGGAGTAGGTATTGTAATTTAAGGAACCCTGTGAAGATCATTTCTCCTGGTCTTCTAAGGGATACTGAGGCCAAACCTCAGTACAAAGAAAGATGAGCGTTCTTTTTTTTTGAGGTTAGGGTCAAGATCCTTCCAATATTTCAGTAGACAGGCCAACAGAGACTGCTTGGATACTGAGGCCGGAAGACTGGAAGGGGCAGGTCCCATCTAGAAAGACAACAACAACAATGAACTGAATCAGTTCCCTTTTTATCAGCGTCCTGACTGGGAATGACCTTACTAATGAAACCAGGCATCCCTGTCTCATGACTTTCCCCACATTTGTGACCAGGATGGAAGAGAGTGAACTGGTCAGGTTAGGTCACCTGACCAACACAGTGAGGAAAGCTCTAGGATCCTGCCTTCTAGCTAACAGCAAGCAGCCTCCTTAATAAAGCCTACCCTTTTAAACAAAGGAATGTATCATCTGTAAAGTGAGAGAAGGGCATTTAGCATTTAGAGGGTGTCCCAGGGCAATAACAGTACCATAAGGGATGACTATTTGGAGGAAAAAAGTTTTTATGCTGAGGCCAAAAGTATAGAAAATTTTAAATGAGAAGCTTAGAGACCATAATAATGCCCATTTTGCTGTTTCTGAGACTATAACCTTGAGATAACAATTAGCTTACAAGGCCTGGGTCAGTCAGGCCCAAGGCATAAGGTGGGGCTGGGAACCAGGCTTGAGCAAAATGCTGCCGCTGCTGCCCCTTCTCATGCCCAGGATGAGCGATGCCATCCTGTGGCCTATAGCCCTCCCCCCACCTGTTTTTGTGTATGCGTGCCTGCACACATTTGTTTTTCTTCTCATCCCTTTTTAGGGGGAGTAGTGGCGAGTTGTAGCCACCTCCATGTGTGGCTGGTGGCCTAGGATGTGCTGGGTACTCTCTATGGATTTTTTAGCTATGGCAGGCATTCTTGCTGTGCCCAGGGGCCAGCATCGCTGTTCACAAGTGCACCCATTTGTTTTCCCTCCTCACCTTGTGGGGGCAGTTAGAACATGAGCATGGCAACCACAGTTTTTTGTAAGTGCTTTTGCCCTGCTGGTGTCTAGCAGCTGACTTAAAGTTGTCTTGGACAGAGAGGCCTGGCAAACTAGTGTGGGTATAATCTAAGAAAGTCATAAGGTACCATGTTACAAGTTTTTCCTCATGGGCAGCCAGGATCCCAGTAAACCCAGGGAGGGGAAGGCAGACAGAGATAAAGGACAAGGCAGGACCAGGAAGGGAGCAGAACGGGTGTATTTTTCAAATTTGCTGAAGGAAGCCCACTGCTGTTTAGAACAAAAGGGGGAGGCCATTTATCCTGAACTGCTTGGGAAAGAGGAAGGAAAGGCTGAGGGTGGGGGGAAAAGAGAGTTTCTAGGCTCAACACATGAGGGATTTTTGGTCATCACTGCTGTCCAGGTCGATCCTGCCCAATAGCAGTACTGGAGCACTGGAAGCAAGGGATGACCTCCACTCTTGGGCCACGGAAACCATGAAGGAAGCATGAGAGATCTGATTGTTTGCCTCAGGCATGGCTGGAGGGGTCTGAGACTTAGCTGCTTTTGGAGCCTCAGGGTGGTCAGGAAGTTGCATCTACAGCCTTTGGGTGACACTGGGGAGTGCCCTGGCCAGAACACCTTTTTTGGCTTGAAGACAAACTTTCTTTTCCACTGGCTATTTTCAGACCTCCTCTTAAGTGGGTCAGATCTTGAAAGAGAGAGAGAGTTTAAGGAGAGGAAAAAAAGGCCTCGGTGCACTGAAGTTGGGCTCCACCCACATAGCACTGGCAGAGCGGTATAAATCCCCACCTGACATCTGAGTTCCCTCAGATTGCCTGCCTTACAGCTGTAATGGGCTCGGAGCTTTTCTTCAGTTCCCCAAGGGAGAAATCCTCCTTAATAAGACAGAGAGAAAGAGAGAGAAAAAAAAGGTCAACCTGAGAGTTCCACTGTAGCTAGGCCATGGTGAGGGTGGTCTCTCCTGGAAAACAGACTCCATCGGAGTGCCAGACAAATCACAGTCATGTTCCTAGGCAGCCTTTCCCATTTTGGCACAACCTATACTGACCTTGGTTCAGAAGAGATTGGGTCCCTTCGTGGTCACCAAAATGTTATGTGCCAGTGTCAAAGTGTTGCAGGCCAGTGTCGAGGGTCCTTGCCTTCACAGGCCAGAGAACTGGCTTGTGAGGCAGCTGAATGATGAGCCAAAGCCAGTATATAAAATAGTTATTATTAGTGAGAAAGGAAAGGCTATAGCTAGAGTACTGCAGCGGAGCCTGGAAGCCGGTAACTCCCTGTTTAGGTGAAGGCTAGGGCTTTTTAAGGATGCTTTAACGCTGGGTTAGAGTATCAGTTAGGTGGGTTTCTCCTATTGGGCATGTATTTGCATGGGCCTCCTTAGATGAGCTGGTCTGTTTGCCCCTTATTGGGGGGGAAAACAACATTGGGAGAATTTTGTTTATCAGTCCTGTAGCAGATTTGTGAGACCCTGTATCTCTTCCTGGCAGATTTGTGAGACCCTGTATCTCTTCCTCAGGGTGCAGGAATGCAGGTTTATAACTCCCTCTCAGGATGCAGGAATGTAGATTTATAACTCCTTCTCAGGGTGCAGGGCTCATGGGGCTCTCCATGAGGGATGGGCTACTTACTCATCTGCCTTAGGTATCCAGACCCAACACCTTCACTTTTGGGTTTGTGGGTGGGGAATGGGCAGAGGCCATCCAGCCTTCTCACTCCAGTCCCACCCCACTTCTATGTCCACCATCCTCCAAAACAAAATAAGGACTTGACTGGGCCACAGGGAGCCCATACACTTTGATGCAGCTCTGTTGGTCCAGCTTTTCTGTGTGCTAATAGTAAGGGAGGTCCAGATAGGCCTGGGACATTTCTTCAGATACTCTGCCTCCTGCCTTGATAGAATTTCAAGACCCCAGGGCTCCTTGGGGACAAAGGAGCGAGATTCAGCCTTCTGTGGGTATTCTGGACTGTGGTTTCCCAGGTTCTACCCCAGAAGCACGGTGGTGTGGGTGTTAATGCTCTTAGTCTCAGCATTAATTAATTTCTTTCCACCTCACAGGGAGATGTATTTTCTAGTAATTATGTTTGGAGAGGAAAGAGAGTTGAGCACAAGATCTGGTCTTTCATTTTAAAGAGAACATCCAATAAGAATTTTGCAAATATTTTCTCCCACTCAGTCTAAAACTTATATTTTATTTATTCTTATTAGCATATAATGTTTGTACAAAATAATGGGTTTTCTTGAGGGTATTTTTTTTTGTAGCACTGGGGCTTGAACTCCTGGCCTGTGTTTGCTTGGCCAGCACTCTTATTGCTTGAGCCACTCCACCAGCTCAGATTTTGTTGTGAAATTTTCAAATCTGTCATTTATCTTGAACTGGACGCACACAAGTCTTACACATTCTTATACAGTCAAGTATACTGTTTTGCAAATTGTTAATCTTAACAATTTTTTGTTGTTGTTGCAGTATTGAGGTTGATCTCAGGTCCTACATCTTGAGCCACTCCACCAGACATTTTTTGTGATGGTTTTTCTCAAGATAGGGGCTTGCAAACTATTTCCCTGGGCTAACTTCCAACTGTGATCCTCCTGAGTAGCTAGGATTACAGGCATGAGCCACGGTGTCTGGCTAATCTTAACAATTTAATATGCAGTTTTAATCAGCTCAGGCTAGTTTTCAAAGCATTAACAAATTAGAAGCTATTGGGAGCATACTGATCCTAGTAGGAGTGAGAAGTTAAAACTGATGTATGGATTTTTGAAAACAGGTATAAGAACCCAAGCCTTCTGTCTCTACATCCCACTTACCCAAACAGCCCAGGTGCAGCACCATGTAGTGAGATAATGATGGAGGAACTTTCATCTCTATGATGTCTATTTAGGAAGCAAAGAAGAACAGCTTTAGAGTTCCATAAGCAATTATTAGAATCAAGTTTTAGCCCTTGAAGGGCACATACCAGATAACCGGATAATGAGATGTACAAGATCCATCTCACCATCAAAGAGAGGTTATGGAGTCAGATACCATCAACTTTTATTGAGTTCCTACAGGGTGCCAGGCTTTGAGCTAAGTGCTTTTTCACATGGTCCCTTTGATTTTTATAAATAATTTATGTATCCATATTAAGTTAAATCTTACCTTGTAAAATGTAACTAGGTTAAGTCATGATAACATGTGTATAGTCAATAAAGGAAGTGTTTCCCTCCAAATCCAGGCCCTGCTCTGATTCATGTGAAGCGGGGATAGTCAGGGAAGTGCTACACCTCTTCACTGGGCAAGAAATCAGAAATCAGGTTTCAAAGAGGTTGAGTGATATGTCTCCAGTCACATGGCTAGGACACAATAGAATTCACCTGAAGCTCAGATCGCTGAGTCTGTCTGGAGTTTCCACGTGCTTGCGCCTTACAGCAGTAACACACACATTTTGAGGGTTTTTAAATTGTGATTTATGATTGTTAATTCCCAGGTGCCTCTTGGCTTTGGTGTGGCTGCCAGTGTCCGAGTGGGTAACGCTCTGGGGGCAGGGAATGCTGAGCAGGCCTGGTGCTCCTGTACCACTGTTGTCCTGTGTGCTGGTGAGCAAAACCCTCTACTCCCTGGCATCCATGCTGAATGTAGTGTGACAAGTTAAAATTGACATGTCAAAATTTCTGTAGGAATTGGGTCACATGCTTATACTAAAAAAAAAAAAAAAAACCTTTATTCTTTATGCTCTTTCAAATTTACTGAGATAAATTAGTCATAATTTTTTTCTGTTTACCAAGTAAACAATATTGCACTTGGTACTGCTGAAATAATTTAAGGCAATTATTACCTTATTTTATGACCATAGTCAGGGTAACCAGTTCTTCATACTCTGGACCACAGTATCTGCTTGCAGTTTTAATGTCTTGGAATCTGAAAGTAACAAAAGATTCCGATGTATTCATGTCTTAGTCTGTTTGTGCTGCTGTAACAGAATACCTAAGGTGGGTAATTTATAAAAAAAAAACCCAAAATTGGTTTCTCACAGCTCTGGAGGCTGAGAAATCCAAGATCAAGGAATCAGCA
This sequence comes from Castor canadensis, assembly GCF_047511655.1. Taxonomy (NCBI): domain Eukaryota; kingdom Metazoa; phylum Chordata; class Mammalia; order Rodentia; family Castoridae; genus Castor; species Castor canadensis. Next base: position 51,079,601 of record NC_133396.1, on the reverse strand, counting down.
GGTTTGTCTGTCTGATGAGGGCCACTCTGGGCTCCAAGATGATGGCTTAATACTGCCTCCTCCTGAAGGAAGGAGCAGTGTGTCTTCACATGGCAGAAGTGAGGGAAGAACAAAAAGGGGACCAAACTCCCTTGTCAAGCCCTTTTATAAAGGCTCCTAATCCCATACATGAGAGAAGAGCCCTCATGGTTCAACCACCTCCCAGTGCTGCTGTGCTGGAGATTAAATTCCACCTGAATTTTAGTTCAAACTATAACAATTGACATGTTATTAAGGATCTTTTCTATGAGTGTCCTTCAGAAAAAGAAGTCAGAATCACCAGATCTTAGTTGTCCTTTTCATGAACAATAAAAAGAAACACTACTTACATTACAGCCTTTCTTTTGAGATGAGGCCTCACTATGTTGCCCAGACTGGTCTCAAACTTGTGGACTCAAGTGATCCCCCTGCCTCAGCCTCCCAAGTAGCTGGGACAACAGGTTCCACATTATTCTAGGCTACATTATTACATTTCCTAAATGACTGATGCAAGTCTTTCATGAGCCAGCCGTGCGATCTGTTATGCTCTGGAAAACGGTCATTGCCTCTTGCTCCTTCTGTGTGTTCCAGGCATTTGCGTGTTAGCCGTGGGAGTTCTCCTTGCAGCTCTGAAGGATGTGGTCGCTTACATATTCACCAGTGACAAGTAGGTACTCACTAAGAAATCGGGCTTTACTTTTATGCTCTTTCTTCACTATAGTCTTCTGACTATGAGAGGAGGTGGCATTTTACATTAGAGGAAAGCCTGTAGTGCAGCCAGGAATGAGAGGCACAGTATGGAATTTGAAGGAGTTTGAATGAAGAAAGCCCATGAAAATCATTCCACCTTTCCTTTACTCATCACACCAATGTTGCCAGAGATATACAGAAATAGCACACAGAATGTCCCCATCCCCAGAGAGACACCTCACAGTCCAGGGCACGCTCACAGCATCCACACTCGGGGCAGTACTAGCAAAAATTACTGATTCAATCTTACACCAAATTTTATTGTATTTTCTATAACAACATCTTTGCATAATTATTTAGGTGTAATAAAGTATCTTTTGAATTAAAAAAATCTTCATGGACAAGGAACATAGCTTGGTGGTAGAACATTTATCTAGCATGCATGAAGTCCTGAGTTTGATCCCCACCACCACACACACAAAAAAAATTCACAAAAATGCTTTGGTAATTTGTACCAGCTGCCTCAGGTTCATAGGAAGAAACTCAGGTTTATTCTTTTCAAGTCGTGCTCCTGAGTTTCCTCTGACCTCATTGGTTTTAGACAAATGTCCAAGCATATTCTTAGAAAATCTTAGGTCTGAGAGTAACAGAGACCAGATTTACCTTCTTGCCTTAAACAACTAAAAACTAGACCAAAAAAATGGTATTTTTAAAATAGTTTTGGATAGTAGGCAAAATGGGACAGTGATCCCTGAGAGGGGTTGACAGGAAGAGTACTCATGATGCCCCAGCTTACTGGGAGAGAGTTTCCAGGCCAGAGAGAGGGAACCTTGGCAAAGCCCCGCCCCCCACCCCGTTCTCCTGGGCTGAGGAAATGGAGTTGGAGTGGCTAGAGTTCACAAAGCAGAGTGCCCTGGAGGGAGGAGAGCACACTGTCCCAATCCACAGAAGGCCTCCCTCCAATCTCTAAGCCCACGACTGAGCTGTGCATGTGTGGCTCAGAAGGGAGAAGGCAGAACAATTGCTGAAGTTTATAAAGGCCTAGAAAGAGCTTAACTATAGCCTAGAACTTAACCACATCAAAGCTTTAAAAGGTTATTTAAAATAATAAAAGAATATGCAGTACCCAACAAAGTAAAATTCACAATGTCTGACATATGATTAAAAATGATCAGGCATACAAAGTAGCAAGAAACTAAAATCCTTGCCCTGTGCAGGTGGCTCAGCCTATAATCCTGGCTACTCAGGAGACAGAGATCAGGAGGATTAAGGTTTGAAGCCAGCCTGGGCAAATAGTTCACAAGACCCTATCTCGAAAATGCCCAACACAAAAAAGGGCTGGTGGAGTGGCTCAAGTGGTAAAGTGCAAGTGTGAGGTCCTGAGTTTAAGCCCCAGTACCACAAAAAAAAAGAAACAAACTAAAATCCATAATAAAAAGAGACATCAATCAATTGAAAGTGACCCAGAAATGAAATAGAGGATAGAATTAGTACACAAGGATATCAGAGCAGTTTCTGTAATTATGATTCATATTTTCAAGGAGGTGGAGAAAACATGACTTTAGCTAGGCATCAAAGATATCAAAACAAAATTGAACTTCTAAAGATGAAAGATGTCTGAGACAAAGTTATATTGAAATGACATTAGACACCGTAGAAGAAAAGATTAGTGAATGTAAAGATTTGGCTGTAGTAGATATCCTAAATGACCTGAGGAGAGGAAAAGACTGGGGAAAAAGAAAACAGAAAAGATAGTGTATCAACAAGCTGTGCATAGCCCTAGGATTAAAGGGGTCTGAGAGGATATTTGGTATAATCGTCCACCTGACACTGGGACTCCTCCAGAAGACCTTTGCCAGGTCGAGCAGTTTATGCTTTCCCAACTAGAGAAGAACTTGCCACCTCCCAAGGCAGTGTGGAGTCCCAGGACACCTTCCTCACTTTGAGCTGAAATCTTTCCTTTCCCTCTCAAAGCTCTCACCCACTAACACCAGGCGTCATGCTGTGATCCTATAGGAGTCTGTCCTTTTCCCAAGTTACAGGGAACTCATGCCCTGCAGGGTCTTTTCTCTTCTTCTTGGTAAACATCATAATTCTTTCAGCTATTTCTTGTGGAATATGATTTTGAGTCTCGACCATCTTGGATTCACATGAACCTGAAGACTGTGCTCATAGGCCTTATCACACTATTTAGAGCAGCCCTGTGTCTCTTCACCTCACTCGACAGACTTCTAGTGGTAGCTACGCCAAACTAAGTCATTTGAGCGACACCACTATGCCACAACATCCTCACCATTCCTTTCTGCAGTTGACTAAGTACAGAATCCAACTATGGACCTGATAATCTTTGGTTCCTTGTTTTTTTACTCATCTTCACATTTTTGTTTATAAGTTCTGTCGGTGATAGCATTTGCTGCTTCTTCCAGCTTCTGCCATATGTGCATGCCTTTCCTACCAAGTTTTTGTGGTTAAAATTACTTGTCCCAATGCCACCCATTGCCGGTGAGTGTTTATAACAAACATCCCTCAGAAATCAACTTCCACAATGGACAGGCTTGAATCATGTGAAATAAAGGTAGCCTTCCAAGTAGGGTTTTCTAGGAAACCACTAGATATGTGGCCTGTCAGGGAAGTAATAACTGTTCTTTGGGAATGTGGCCTTGAGTAAACCGGTTCTTCTTACTCAAGTTCTAGAACCTGGGCTGTCATCGTCCAAGGTTACCACGGGAGAAACAAGGAAATGATATTAGGATAAGTTAAAACGCTACAAAGCTTGTTATCATCAGGATTCAGCCCCTCTTCTTGAATAAGTGGCTCCTCTGTCACTGCAAGCCCTCAGTTAATGTTCAGAGTTCTGAAAGCATCAGCTGATAGATTTGCTAATTTCTGACAATGTGCTTGTTTCCTGTGAATGTGCCATAGCTTGCTGTCTCTTTGAATGTATCTCTCTGTAATTTTTTTTTAATGAGAGCTGGACATCTGGAATATTGTAATATGGTATCAATGAAAATCTGATTCTCCTCCCTCCCGAGGCCTGTCCTTATTCTTGCTCATTGAGGGCTCCAGTCATCCATTGATTTAGTAGACTTTCCAAGCTAGTTTTTGCAAACTAGAGAGTTCCTGAAATGCTTGGATCCAATAGAAAGGTTTTCTTGGTTTGGTTTTTTCAAAGTTCTTTTTCCTTAGATTCTTTGACAGGCACTGCCTGAGAAGCCACATCAACCCCAAGGGCCTCTGTGCCAACCCCTTGGTGGAATCCTGGTAGATCAAAACACATGACTGATTTTTGGAGAACAAGGTTTTCATTGCCCAACCCAGTTCTAGTGAGCCACACAGGTTGGGCCACCAACCCTGCAGCTTCCTGCCCTTGGACTGGGAGGTAGAAAAACATAGCTGCTATGAGAAATACCAAAAATCACCACTACTCACCAGCCTTTCTTCATCAGATGCTCCCCTTATTGCACATGTTTGTGACCAACTCCAGAATTCAAGACTTGTTTGCTTCTGACATTTCTCTCCGGCTCAGTGGGTGCCTTGTGAAGAGTCTGACTTTGAGCTTCCTATTCTGCCATCTTTCATGACATCACTGGAATACTCTCTGGGAGTCTCTCAGATATTATTCTGCCCTTGTGCTTATATGTAGGTGAATCTTCCTTCTGTTATTCTGCTTGCCACTTTGTAGTCTGAACGTCTACAACAATCTGCAAGCATTGCATTTTCCTTTAGCTCTAGGCAATTTACCCCTTTAAAAAAGATTTACTTCCTCCTGTACATTTTTCGTTTCTCTCCTTTTGGATGTTTTGGGGGTTTTGGTAGTACTCAGGGCCTTACACTTCCCAGGCAAGCACTCCAGCACCTGAGCTACACCTATAGCCCTTTTTGCTTTAGTTTATTTTTCAGATAAAGTCTCATCCTTTTACCCAGGCCAGCCTCAAACTAGGATCCTCTTACCTAGGCCTCCTGCATAGCTGTTTTTTGAGTTAGATCTCCCAGGGTGGCCTTAAACCATGATGTATCTCCACCTCCCATGTAGCTGGGATTGCAGGCATGAGCCACTAAACCCAGCTGGAATTCTTTTTAGATAATAATAGAATTTACGGATTATCTTGACACATTTCTTTTCTCTCATCTCTGTATCTTTGCATTTTGAGACATGTCCTCAACTTTATCTTCCAAGTTGAAATTTCATCTTTGCCATGACCATTCATCAGCTGGTCATTCATCAAACCACTCTATTTTAATGCTCACATGTTTCATCTCCAACCACTAGTTCCCAATTGCTCCCTTAATTACTTCATGCTAGCTTATGAATGTGTCTGAGAATAGTAATTATAATTTAAAAAACTTTCCCCTATGTTCCTTGTATTATTTCTGCTTCTTTTGTGTGTCAGCGTGCTTATTTTGGTCTTTTTTTTTAGAGATAAGTACTCTCTATGTAGCCCAGGCTGGCCTCAAACTCACAATCTTCCTGCAACAGACTCCTAAGTGCTGGGATCACATATGTGGGTCACCATGCCTGGCTTTGTTTGTTTGTTTGTGTGGTTGATTTTCTTCAGTGTCTGGGGAGCCCTGGTTCCATGTTGGTTAATAGAGGTATTGTAAACCTCAAATGAGTATAGTCTCATGGGTCTGTCCCAAAGAGTCAGTCCTCTGAGTGAGAGGGCTGACTGCAGGCTCTATCTATATTGGTGGCTCTGGTGACCAGCAGGCTTCCTTTGAGGGTGCAAGGAAGGGGAGCAGGAAGTCTCCTCTCTTGGGGGAGGGGCACTGTGGCCTGTTCCATGGTTTGCATCCACACTGGGTCCACTGAGCAGATATTCAGTCACCTCTGCCCGTGCTGTGTCCCCTCAGCACCCCGCCCCACTCTGCAGGCCTCTCAGGTAAGTCTTCCATAATTGAACAGGGCTTAGGGATCTCTGAGGAGGTAAATGTGTCCTATGTGAACACTCGCTTTCAACTCCATTTTGAGGAAGACTCCCTTACAACAGACCTGGATTCCCACACATAGGCTGAGCCCTGCTTCCATTTCTTCTCAGCAGCCACATTTGTCACTTGTAATGGAGCTTTAAGAATTATCATCTAAGCCAGTCACTGGGGGCTCACGCCTGTAATCCTAGCTACTCAGGAGGCAGAGATCAGGAGGATCAAGATATGAAGCCAGCCCGGGCAAATAGTTCACGAGACCCTATCTCAAAAACCCTTCACAAAAATAGGACTGGTGGAGTGGCTCAAGATGAAGGTCCTGAGTTCAAGCCCCAGTATTGACCAAAAAAAAAAGAATTATCCTCTAAGCCAGGTGTGGTGGCACATGTCTGTGCTCCCAGCACTTGAGAGGCTGAGGCAGGAGGATTAAAAGTTCAAGCCCAGCCTGGGTTACATAGCAAGAACCTGTTACCCCACCCCACTAAATAAATTATCCTCTGTAGGTCTAGTAGTGCCAACCTAGACCATGTCCCTTTTAATTCTGTGTAGTAATAAAATTTGAATTAGTTTGGTTTATTGTGTACTTAACTTGTCGAAAAGACATGCGCTTGGACTAAATTGTCAGGTTTGTGATTTTCAGGTCACTGACTACTTTCTTTTCCTCCAACAGGGACATTATTTCTCTTGTGAGCCAAGTGATGCCTATTTTTGCTCCCTTTCATCTGTTTGATGCACTTGCAGTGAGTATTCAGAGAGATTTTATTCTGATACACATAGCAAATGTGTTTTGTGTTTCTAGTTTTTTAATTAAAAATTGAACGTGATTTCACTTTTTAGAAAAGTGAGCTCTTGCTTCAGGCAGCTTGAGCTATTTGAGGGAGAGATGAGTTACTGAAGAGTATGGCCTCTCAAGGTGGGAGAGACTGAATTCTCCACCTTCTCTGACATCCTCTGGTGCCCAAATGCCCCAAATGATGTCCTGACCAGGTGGCAAGGTGACCTGTGCTGGAATCTTCCCAGGCATGCCAGTAGTCTGACTACTAGAAGGGCTCTTGCTAGGCTGGTGTTCTGTGGATTCACTTGCACTTGAAGGTCCGTTGGTTTCGCTCCAGAATCATTCCTGCAGACTTACTCCCAGTTTGAGCAAGTATTCTTCATGACACATTTCTACGCCCATTTGTCATCTTTCTTTTCTTCCCATGGAATTTCTTCCACTTTCTTCAGACATTAGTCTGATTGAATATAGGCAGTGGTAAGAACAGTGTGGAAGAGAAGCCCACAACTGTGATAATATTTTTCAGGTATAATTTCAGACTAATTTCTACTGAGATTCCAAAAATGAAAGCCTTAATTCTTTTTTAAACATATGCTTTTGAAAAATATTTTTTAAATTGTTGAGATAGAGATTTGAGTAATGTTACCCAATGGTTTTCTGATGGAAGCTGCTCTACTTTTGTTCTTATTGTCAGTATTACTTCAGAAGCAAAATGTTTTCCTTTATCTGTTACATAATGTGCTATGTCCTCTTTGAACAGAGCTATCTGACCATACCCAGATGCATGAGCTATTAACTTGATATGATGAGAACTGCATGACTACAGCATTGGTGTTTGCTTTCCTCTCCTCAGGGCACTTGTGGTGGAGTCCTGAGAGGTACAGGGAAACAAAAGATTGGCGCCATCTTGAATGCCATTGGTTACTATGTGTTTGGTTTTCCCATTGGAGTATCTCTGATGTTTGCTGCTAAACTTGGGATAATAGGTATGTGTTTGATTCCTCAGGGACTTGCCTCAACATATAATTGTCATACTAAGAAACTGCTTAATACCAGAGAGAGACCTGAACATCCATGTTTACTGCAGCTCAATTCTCAATAGCCAAGTTATGATAGCCTTGGTGTCTGTCAACAGATGAATGGGTAAAGAAAATGTGGCATATATACACAGTGGAGTTTTATTTAGCCATAAAGATGATCAAAAGTATGTCATCTACAGGAAGATGAACGGAACTGGAAATCATCATGAGAAATGAAATAAGCCAGATTCACACAAATACCACGTTTTCTCTTATTTGTAGAATTTAGATTTTTTTTTTAAAAAAGGGGACATAAAACTAAGAGGGGAACTATTTGAGAAGAGGAAGAAGGGGACCAGTGGGGGGAGGGGAGACAAAAGAGGATGATGAGGGGTGAATGTGATCAAAGTACATTAGATGTATGTATGAAAGTGTCATGATGAAACCCATTAAGATGTACAAAAAATAAATTTAAAAATTATAAAAAGATAAATTGCTTGAGATATAAAGCGGTTGGCTACAAAGCCAATTTTTCCTGTGGAATAGGAAAAATTATTTTCTCCTGCAGTATGTATTCAGTGTCTCTGCTGGCAAACACACTGGGAATGCAGCATTGAACAAAATAAACATGGTCCTGTCCTGGGGATGAGACCAGGATTAAATAGTTAATTAGATAACTAGTCAATCTAGTCAATTACTGTTGGGTTAAGCCATACAAAAGAGGTGATCAGGGCCTATGTTGTAAGGAACATCTAAGCCCCACTGGCTTCCCAGGACAGTCCCTACATAATGTGTTAGCTCAGGCTTGAAACACAGGTAGAACTGCCTAGATGAAATATGAAGCATTTGTTGAAAAGACTGCTCTTTCTCCACTGAGTGGTCTTGGCAACCTTGTTGAAAATCAGTTAGCCACAGAAGTATGGTCTTATTTCTGGGCTGTCCCATCTATTCCATTGATCTATGTCTGTCCTTATGCCAGGACTCTGCCTTGATTATTGAAACTTTCTAGTAAGTTTTAGAATCAGGAAGTGTGAATCATCCAACTTTGTTCTTGCTGTTTGGTGCCCCTTGTAATTCCATGTAAATTTGAGGACCAGCTTTTCTGTTTCTGTAAGAAAGGCCATTGGCATTTTTATCAGAGTTGCATTGAATTTGTAGATTTGTTTACAAAGTATTGCTATCTTAACAACGTTAAGCCTTCTAATCCATGAACGTGGATTACCTTTCCATTATTTAGGTCTTTAATTTCTTACAGTAATGTTTTATAGTTTGAAATGTATAACTTTCACTTTGTTAAATTTATTCTTGGGTATTATATTCTTTACACGTTGTTCCTGGTGTATTAAGACTTAAGTTATTTTTGTGTATTGTTCTTCTACTTGAGACTTTACTAAATTCATGTATTACCACTAGCTTTTTTTTTTTTTTTTTTGGTGGAGAGTCTATCTATAAGATTGTGTCATCAGTAAACATAGTTTTACTCCTTTTCCAATTTTTGTGCCTTTTGTTTCCTTTTCTTGCTTTTTTACAATAAGATTTTAACAATTTTTGTCACTCTCCAGTATTTTTATTTTCAATGTAAAATAATATAATAACTAAAATTTACAGAGTATGAGATAACATTCATAAAGAGCTTTTGCCAAAATTATGCTAGTCTTTTTATGTGCACTATGTCATTTAAATTTATGACAACTAAATAAAGAATCCCATTAGTTCATTTTTATGCATAAAAAATCTAAAATCTGAAGAGTTAAGTAATTTGATTAAGGTTCCATAGATAGTAAGGGGTGAGGCAGGATTTGAACTAAGGTGGTTTAATTCCAGAGACATACTTATTACTGCTGTATGTTGTCTTCTTGTTTGGATTTTGCAATTTCCTTATTCACTCAACAAACCTTCACTGAGTATGCCAGGCCCTGTGCTGTGTTAGATTCTGGGAATATATCAATAATAAATAAGTGAGGTTCCTGTCTTTGCTGAGTTAATACTCTGCTCTGAGTTTTCAATCCTCTCTCATCCTTTGGCACCTTTTCCACTTTCTGCTCTTGAAATGTTGGCCTTCAGCAGGGGCCAGGAGATGGCAGTGCTTCTGCTCCCCTGTTCTTAGGTTTGACAACAAAAGGGAAGGTGTCTTCGTATGTTTTTTTCCTTGTGTTTTTGATCGATTGGTTGCCATTAATAGCTCAGTGTTATACTTGAGTCTAATCCCTGGCCACTACTTACCTAAAATTTTAGGAAAGTTCATTTAAAATCTGTGGATTATTAGGGAAGAATTTTAATGACCATGGGAACAGAACTGAAGAAAATGTAAACTCTGATTCTTATTTAACACCACAGGTCTCTGGTCTGGATTGATAGTCTGTGTCTTCTTTCAAGCCCTATTCTATTTGGTGTATATTCTGAGGACAAACTGGAATAGAGTTGCAAAGCAGGTAACAGTGTGTGTCATTTTAAAATATGGTGTGACTATATATACATATGTATATATGCATATATACATATATATCCCATATCTTACTACAAAGCAGTGTAATAAATGTCTGTGACGGGTGGGAGGTACATTAGGAGTGGAACAATGTATGGGCCAAGGGTCAGGATCTTGACTGATGTGAGTGTCTGTGGAGTGAGGTGGGAGTTCTTCTTATCATGTTGAGCTTGACACGAGATGGGTGGGTAGTTGACTCACAGGAGGGGTTCCTAACAAAGAGATACGAGCATGAGTTTAAGTGTACCAGCTGTCACTGCCCCAGCTCTGAGCACCCTTTAGGTCTCTAATGCCTTTGTACTTGCCTGTACTGATGCATTATATCTTTCTTAAGTTCAGGTTGATTTGTTGAGAAAATAGAGTAAACAGGACGTTAAGTTGGATCATAAACTAACCTTTAGATGGTGACACCATTTATCTTTAGATTTTCTTCCTTTCATCTGTGTTTAGGAACACTAAAGGGCACAAGTGCAAACAATATATAAACTCTGAACCTACTATAGTCGGGTGCCGGTGACTCCATCCTGTAATCCTAACTACTCAGGAGGCAGAGATCAAGAGGATCTCGGTTCGAAGCCAGCCCAGGCAAATAGCTCACAAGATCCTATCTCAAAAAACCCTTCACAAAAATAGGACTGGTGAAGTCTCAAGTTCAAGCCCCAGTATCACAAAAAAAATTAATAATAATCTGAGCGTACCCCCATAAGCAGCTTTTTCTCTTGTTATTTTGCGTGATCTTTTGGCCTGTGGCATTTTAAGGACCCAGAAAGGCTGTGCTAGATTTATAACTTTCAGCAATAGTTTTTTTACATTGAAGTTTTTTGGGGAACTAGGGTTTGAACTCAGTGCTCTACCTCTTGAGCCACACCTCCAGTCCATTTTGCTCTGTCCATTTTGTGATGAAGTCTTGAGAACTATTTACCCAGGCTGGCCTTGAACCATGATCCTCTCAATTTCAGGCTGTAATCGATTTCAGGATTACAGGTGTGAGTCACCAATTCCAGGCTACATTTGATGATTTAGCAAATATCTACCAGCTTAACTTGATTTATACTTCATTTACTCATGTGATTTTGTTTTTAGGCACAGGTTCGAGCTGGGCTAAAAGGCAATAGAGAGACCATACCTACTCCAGCAGGTAACCAAGGCCATTTTCTCGTATACTTGGCCAATTTCTACCTCACGAACACTGAAATTTAATGTGGCCAGAGTTGTTTAGTTTATGAGATCCTGCTCTCTTGCTCAGTAAAATTTGTCTCAGCCATAATCAGACAAATCAACTCTGAGCTGTCCTATGAAATGTTTTTTAATGTGATTTCACATATACTAACTGATGATCAATGGTCATTTTTTATAATATATTCTCCTGTAAACCTCAATACCCTCTTAACTCACTATATCAGTAAGTGCCGACTGTTCTCTGCTAACAGATCTGCCTATCCTGGAAAGAGAAGCAATTGATGGCGTGATTTTACCTGATATCATCAGACCGGAGAGCCAGACCGTGCAATTGATGGTACTAGATGAAAGCAACCAGTATGCAGTGCCCACCATTGGGGATGTCTTGACAGTGAGACAGTTGATTTTCTATCGTGGAATGGCTTTAGCTGTTGCCATTGCTGTCCTGGTAGCAGGAATTTTAGTAAGAGTTTTCAATGACCGTGGCTGAAGTAGAATTATCATCAGTCTGCAAACTATAGATGATAACGATATATTAAGCATGGAAGGTGAGCTTATTATTTGGACGGTGGTTCCACTCTCAACTATGGGTGGAAAGGTTATCAGTGACGTATCCTTGGTTATTCCAAGACACTGCACATCATATTGGAGATCAAGAAAGGAGTTATATATACTTGCCTAGCATGCATGAGGCCCTTGGTTCAATCTTCAGCACAGAAAAGGGAAGAAAGGAAGGAAAAGAGAGAGGGAGGAAGGAAGGAAGAAAAGAGTGTTAAAAAAAAAAAAACAGCCTTGTTTGGGAACTAGGGATTGAACCCAGCACCTCACCCATGCTAAGTAAGTGCTGTACCACTGAGCCACGTCCCCAGCCCCAAGCACCTATAATTTTAAGTAAACGTTTCTCTGTTAATTTTATCATGGTTTCTAAATACGTAAATTTGATTTTCCCTACTGTAAGTGTCATTTGCTTTCTTGTATTGAACATCCTTCTTTCAGGAGAGTGGTTCATTGTATAAAATATATTGCTGGTCTCATTTGTTTGCGTTGCTCTGCTAATATTCTTCATCCCGACAATGGGTAATGTATTAAGTCTTGCTCAAGTCCTTTCTCAGGTATCATACAAGCATCCATAAAATAAACACCTTAAAATTTAAAATGTATGCTGACAATGTCTGGAGCTATAATGTTAATATAAAAGTTATTTTTTGTCTTTTAATAAAATTTTATGGCAATTTTTATATTAATTAGAAAATAAATCTTTGTTCTTTGCTACTCATCTCCCACAGTGCTGACAGCTATGGTTTCACCTTCCCAGAAAAAGATTTTTAGAGTCACTTCAAAAAAATCTGACCAAACCAAAAAGAAAATCCTGGGGGAAAAAAAAACCCTAATACTGGGTATTCCCAAACATAAGGCCCTAGTGTGGAGCTCACAGTTCAAAGCCCTGCTGTCAGTCAGCTTTCCCTTGCTGTAATATATTCCTGAGAATAGCAACATAGAAAGAGGAAAGGTTTACTACAGCCAGCATTATACTTAACAGAGAAAAACTGAAACCATTCCCTCTAAAATCAGGAACCAGACAAGGATGCCCACTATCTCCACTCCTATTCAACACAGTACTGGAATTCCTAGCCAGAGCAATTAGGCAAGAAGAAGGAATAAAAGGAATACAAACAGGTAAAGAAATTGTCAAAATATCCCTTTTTGCAGATGACATGATCCTATACCTTAAAGACCCAAAAAACTCAACTCAGAAGCTTCTAGACACCATCAATAGCTACAGCAAGGTAGCAGGATATAAAATCAACATAGAAAAATCATTAGCATTTCTGTACACTACCAATGAGCAAACTTAAAAAGAATGTATGAAAACAATTCCATTTACAATAGCCTCAAAAAAAATCAAATACCTAGGTGTAAACCTAACAAAAGATGTGAATGACCTCTACAAGGAAAACTATAAAATTCTGAAGAAAGAGATTGAGGAAGACTATAGAAAGTGGAGAGATCTCCCGTGCTCATGGATTGGTAGAATCAACATAGTAAAAATGTCGATACTCCCAAAAGTAATCTACATGTTTAATGCAATTCCCATCAAAATTCCAATGACATTCATTAAAGAGATTGAAAAACCTACCGTGAAATTTATATGGAAACACAAGAGGCCACGAATAGCCAAGGCAATACTCAGTCAAAAGAACAGTGCTGGAGGAATCACGATACCTGACTTCAAACTATATTAGAAAGCAATAACAATAAAAACAGCATGGTACTGGCACAAAAACAAACATGAAGACCAGTGGAACACAATAGAGGACCCAGATATGAAGCCACACAACTATAACCAACTTGTCATTGACAAAGGAGCTAAAAATATACGATGGAGAAATAGCAGCCTCTTCAACAAAAACTGCTGGGAAAACTGGTTAGCAGTCTGCAAAAAACTGAAACTAGATCCATGTTTATCACCCTATACCAATATTAACTCAAAATGGATCAAGGATCTTAATATCAGACCCCAAACTCTAAAGTTGATACAGGAAAGAGTAGGAAATACTCTGGAGTTAGTAGGTATAGGTAAGAACTTTCTCAACGGAACCCCAGCAGCACAGCAACTAAGAGATAGCATAGATAAATGGGACTTCATAAAACTAAAAAGTTTCTGCTCAACAAAAGAAATGGTCTCTAAACTGAAGAGAACACCCACAGAGTGGCTACACATCAGACAAAGGACTGACAACCAGAATATATAGGGAACTTAAAAAACTAAATTCTCCCAAAACTAATGAACCAATAAAGAAATGGGCAAGTGAACTAAACAGAACTTTCTCAAAAGAAGAAATTCAAATGGCCAAAAAACACATGAAGAAATGCTCACATCTGTAGCAATAAAGGAAATGCAAATTAAAACCACACTAAGATTCCACCTCACCCCTGTTAGTATAGCCATCATCAACAACACCACCAACAACAGGTGTTGGCGAGGATTCGGGGGGAAAAAGGAACCCTCTTACACTGTTGGTGGGAATGTAAACTAGTACAACCACTCTGGAAAAAAATTTGGAAGCTATTTAAAAAGCTAAACACTGATCTACCATTTGATCCTGCAATACCACTCTTGGGGATATACCCAAAAGAATGTGACACAGGTTACTCCAGAGGCACCTGCACACCCACGTTTTTTGCAGCACTATTCACAATAGCCAAGTTATGGAAACAGCCAAGATGCCCCACCACTGACGAATGGATTAAGAAAATGTGGTATCTATACACAATGGAATTTTATGCAGCCATGAAGAAGAACGAAATGTTATCATTTGCTGGTAAATGGATGGAATTGGAGAACATCATTCTGAGTGAGGTTAGCCTGGCCCAAAAGACCAAAAATCGTATGTTCTCCCTCATATGTGGACATTAGATCAAGGGCAAACACAACAAGGGGATTGGACTTTGATCACATGACAAAAGCGAGAGCACACAAGAGAGGGGTGAGGATAGGTAAGACACCTAAAAAATTAGTTAGCATTTGTTGCCCTTAATGCAGAGAAACTAAAGCAGATACCTTAAAAGCAACTGAGGCCAATAGGAAAAGGGGACCAGGAACTAGAGAAAAGGTGAGATCAAAAAGAATTAACCTAGAAGGTAACACACATGCACATGAAATTAATGTGAGTCAACTCCCTGTATAGCTATCCTTATCTCAACCAGCAAAAACCCTTGTTCCTTCCTATTATTGCTTATACTCTCTCTACAACAAAATTAGAGATAAGGGCAAAATAGTTTCTGCTGGGTATTGAGGGGATGGGGAGGAGAGGGAGGGGGTGGAGTGGGTGGTAAGGGAGGGGGTGGGGGCAGGGGAGAGAAATGACCCAAGCCTTGCATGCACATATGAATAAAAAAAAAGTTAATTAGAAAAGAACTCAGGATGGAGTTTTTCCATTAAAAAAAAAAAAAAGAAAGACGAAAGGTTTACTTTGGCTCACAGTTTTGGAGGTTTCAATCCAAAGCCCATTGGTAACACATCGTGGTGGTGAGCACGCATGGAACAGAGCTATTGGCCTCATGACTTAGAAGTGGAAAGAAGAGGGAGGGGCTAGGGATCCACTACCACTTTTCAAGGCACAGCCCCGATGACTGCAAGACTCCAATTAGGCCCCGCCTCATACATGTTCCACCACCTCCCAAGAGTGCCCACTGAGGATCAAGCCTTTAACTTTAACATATGGGCCATTGGAGGGCGTTTCAGATCCAAAGTATAGCACCCAGAGTGACCAGCACTTCCTCTCCTGAAGGTGATCAAGCAACCTAGATCATCAGATACCTCTGAGAAGCCAATTATATGAGAAAGCAGCTAGAAAGAAACAGCTTTCAGGGACAAAAAGCTTATATGCTCGACAAGGTAATATAAAATATTATAACTGTCTAGTTACAAAACTTTTCATCATCCCAAAAAGAAACCCCAGATGTGTTAAAATGGCACTCCATAAACCTCTTACCCCTACTTCTGGCAACCCCTAAACTCCTTTCTGTGTTGATGGACTTACCCACATCGGGTATTTTGCATTAAAGGAATCACACAGCACGTAACCCTTTGAATCTGATTTCTTTCACTTGGCATGACATTTTTGAGATTCATCCATGTAGTAGCATGTACCTAGACCTGTATGATTTGCTTTCTTTTTCTCATGCGTTTATCAGTTGGTGGATCTTCAGGTGGTTTCCATCTTTTGGCTATTGTGAATGTACTGCTGTGAACACATGGTACAAGTTTTTGTATAAACACCTGCTTACACTCCTTTTGAATATATACCTAGGAGTGGAACTGTTGGGTCGTTCAATGATTCCATATTTAACTTCTGAGGAACTATCAAAGGTTTTCACAGCAGCCGTACCATCCTGATACTGGTTTTGAGTTCATCAGGTTCTTGTCCAGAGCTGGTTGGAAAGTGACAAGCCTGGACAACAGGTGAGTGGCAAGTGAGAAAGAAATTTATTGAAGTAAAGAAAGACAGAGCACCTGCACGGATGGGACTCAGAAAGACAGCCATGGCAACTGCATTGTCTAGGAGTTTTGATCTAGTTTTTGGCACTCTTTTGGGGCAGACTTTGTAAGTCCCTGGAAACAGCTTTTTGAAAGATCAGCCTTTGGGTGGGCCCTGGAGGCAGATTTCTGATAGGTGGGCTATTGGGTGGGCCTTTATCCCCTCCTTAACCTGAGCCCAGATTTACATTCTCAGGGCTCTTTGTGCTATGTCTGTTCTCTTACCTAACATCTGTTTCTTGCTCACTTTAACCACTCCTTTGTGACCCAAGCCTTGTATGCACATATGAATAATAAAAGAAAAAAAAAAACAAAAAACAAAAACCACTCCTTTGTGACCCTCAGCCCTAGCTGCCTAAGATCAAGCTAGCTCCTAACAATCCTACATGAGATTTCCATTTCCTCCACATTCTTACTTACAGTAAGAGTTTTTTTATGAAGCACTAAGAGGCTACAGCCAGAAGTATTCAAGACCCTTTCAAGGCAGCAGTTATAATAGAAATGTAGAATTTGGCAAAAAATGAAAATGATACCAGATACTGCTGTCTCCTGCTGAGCCCAATAAAGGATTCATTCACAGCCCAATGAAAGTTTCCTTCTTCCTTTGGAAGCTAGAGTGTCACAATGTGATCTTTTTTATTTATTTATTTATTTTTAAAGTATATGTGACAGGTTCTCAAACCTTCTGGATTCATTAGTGTTTCAATGATTTTTTTTCATGGTACTCCTAGGCCAAACAAATACTTAATAGTTCTCTTTATTAATTAGTTAGGCCTAAAAGCAACTTGGTACTTACTTATAGCTTAGTAGCAGTTATATTTTAAAGTGATATGTGTATATTGAAAGGAAGATATTTTGTGTTTTGATTCTTAAGTAACCATCATTACTTCCTAATGGAACATGTGTACCTGCACAACTTCTCAAACCCTGGGCTCAGAGTGGACACCGCCACTCCTTCAACTGCTATTTCACATGGATTTTCACACTTTTATTACAGGAACTGCTAACACCCAATTTCGCAGCATCATCCAAAGGAATATACCACGACCTAACATTGGAACTGTGAGGCACTTTCAGCCGTCAGCCTGTGCGGTGTCTGAGAGACATTAATCATCACTCTGTGTCCTCTGAAAGTTTAAAAACCCATGACACACCTGTGAACTTACATGGCACCTTGGCCCAGAGTTTGGGAACCCTGAGTTAGGAACTAGGATGTACACAAAGAGAAAGGTCTAAAAACATACAACATTAACAATGGGTCCTTCGGGCGATGGCATGGTAGTGTTTACATTCTTCCCTGTACTTTTCTGCATCGACTGAAAAATGTATAGGGAGCATGCAGTATCTTTACAATCAAAAAAAGCAAAAGAACAATTAGACAGCTACCACCTGACAAATATTCTAGTGTCTGGCAGTATCAAGCATTGTCACAGATGTGGAATAGCAGGAGCTACTATGCGACTGCTAGCGACAATGTTAACTTACACAACCACTTTGGAAAACAGTTCCATATTAGCTAGCAAAATGGAAGATAAAGCCCATGATTTATTAATCCATTACTATCGATACATGCTAGAGAAAGTTGCACACGTGTGTGCTATGGTTTGTGTCCAGAGCTACTCACGACAGCTTTGTAGTAACCGCCCCAGGTAGAAACAAGCCAAATGTTCATGAGTAGCGGATTCTAATGGAGTGTGCACTTACTTGGGTTCACTTCAAATTTAAAACCCCAAGAGAGCCTTCCTCCTGCCTATAATCACAGTCTGTTTTCCAATCCATTCCCACTCCTCTGTCTACATTGCTGATTCACAACTCATTTTTCCTCAAACCTCCTCTAACCCTCCTTCCTAATCTCACTCTCAGCTTATGACCTTCCTTCCCCCTTTCCTGAGCAACTCAGTCACTTCCACTGATTCCCACAACTATGTTACCTTGCAAAGGTGATGACCCAATCCTATCACCATTACTTCCTCTCCTTGTCTTCAAGTGATAGCAAGTGAGCTGGACCAACCCATCTCACCCTTTCTTGCCTTTGCCTTCTCTTTTTCTCCTCCTCCTCCTCCTTTGTTTTGTAATCTATGAATGTGTGTATAAACAGTCTAGTCTGTTTCACAGGATATTTCTTTCTAAATGGAGGCATTCTATGTGTATTCTTTTGATCTTTATTTCTGTTATCTCAGCCTTATATTTGTAAAATTCATGTTACTGTGTGTGGTTGTAATTCATTCATTTCCCCTTCTAAGTATTTTTATAATTTGGGTGGATGTGGAATCTCCCCCAAAGGCCCACATGTTGAAGACTTAGTCTCCAACCTGTGGCGCTACTAGGGTATGGTGGAATCTGTAGGATGTGAGGCCAGTGGAAGGAAGTAATGTCACTGGAGCATGTCCTGGGAAGGAATATTGGGACCCCAGCCTCTTCCTGTCTCTCTTTGCTTCCCTTCTGCCATGAGAAGACCAGCTTCTTCTGTCACGTTCCCACCATGATGTACAGAAACAAAATCAACATGGCCAAATGACCATAAACTGAAACCTCTGAACTGTAAGGCAAAATAAATCTTTCCTCTTAATAACTTGAAAAGTTGATCATCTCAGGAAATAAAAATATATTCATATTTGCTTATTTTGCATGCAACTCCTGGCATAAGTCAGTTTTAGCTACTGTAACAGAATTATAAATGTCACTATTGAAAATTTCATACTCTTATGAAAGGAAGTTGATCCTTCCACCCAATTTTCTCTTTTTGTCTCGGGCAATACAGTCATTAAGTAGACAGTGGGTAAGATGTACCATGGCACCCAAAATGAGGCACTTGAACTCAGAATTGGATTCAAGATACTGACTCAATCAGATCTTAGTACTGTGTCTTCACCAATTTTTTTGAGGGGGAGCAGAATTGGGGTTTGAACTCAGAGCCTCACACTTGCTAGGCAGGCACTCTACCACTTGAGACACAACACCAGCCCTTAAGTACTGTGTCTTTAAACAGATTTCTTGCTTTGCTCAGTTTGCTCAGCTGTAAAATGGGGACAAATGTTGCCTATGTCAGTATCATGGGACTTTTCATATGAGATTGTTGGAGCCAGCAGTGGGACCATGCCTGTGTGAGTTGGTATCTGGCCTTGTGAGAAAGCTACAAGGAACTGAGGCATAGGCCCAGGACCAGACATTGTCTGTGTGATTTGGCATCTGGTCTTGTGAGAAAACTCCAAGGAACTGAAGCAAAAGTCTCAGAACCAGATGTCCAGAAAAACAACAGTGCTCAAGATTCCCCAGATGGCTTCATGTCCTTCAGACATAAATAAGAAGGTTATGCTGACCGTGTGCTCCTCCTGCTTCTCTGTTCCCTTTTTAAAAGAGACATAACAGAGTTAATTTTAACTGTGCTTTCTTGTACTAAGGTAACCTTTACACGTAATATTTGACATGCTTTTTCTGACGAAATGCTCTCTTTCAAAAAGGAGTTTATAACATACAAAGGTAAACCCATCAAAATCACAGCAGACTTCTCAACAGAAACATTAAAAGCAAGAAGAGCATGGGGTGAGATCTTCCAGGCACTGAATGAAAATAACTTCAACCCCAGGATACTCTACCCAGTAAAACTATCATTCAAAATAGATGGAGCAATAAAAGTCTTCCATGATAAGCAGAAACTAAAACAATATGTGACCACAAAGCCACCA
Source organism: Castor canadensis (assembly GCF_047511655.1). NCBI lineage: Eukaryota > Metazoa > Chordata > Mammalia > Rodentia > Castoridae > Castor > Castor canadensis. The sequence goes on along the minus strand of NC_133396.1, from coordinate 51,059,785 downwards.
CTACAAAAGATTCTTCAAAGGATTCTGCACACAGAAAGTGAAACCCAACATAACCATGAAAGGGCAGGCAGCACCAAACTACAGGAAAAGAAAAAGCAAGAAAGTAGAGAGTAACCTCAACTTAGGTACACACAATCAAACCTTCAAACAACTAAGACAACTAAATGACAGGAATCACCACATACCTATCAGTACTAACACTTAATGTTAATGGACTTAATTCACCCGTCCAAAGGCACCGTTTGACGAAATGGATTAAAAACGAAGATCCAACAATTTGTTGCTTACAGGAGACCCATCTCACTGACAGAAATAAACATAGGCTTAGGATGAAAGGCTGGAAGAAGATTTACCAAATCAATGGCCCCTGAAAACACGCAGGGGTAGCAATACTTATCTCTTACAAAAGACTTCAAACCTACATTGATCAAATGAGATAAAGAAGGACATTCCATACTAATAAAAGGGGAAATAGACCAAAAGGAAATAATAATTATCAACTTATATGCACCCAATGTCAATGCACCCAATTTCATCAAACATACCCTGAAGGACCTAAAAGCATATATTAACTCCAACACAGTGGTTGTGGGAGACTTTAACAACCCATTATCATTAATAGATAGGTCATCCAAACAAAAAAACCAATAAAGAAATCCAAGATCTAAAATATGCAATAGATCAAATGGAGCTAATTGATGTCTACAGAACATTTCATCAACTTCTACACAATATACATTCCTCTCAGCAGCCCATGGAACCTTCTCCAAAATAGATCATATCCTAGGACACAAAGCAAGCCTCAGCAAATATAAGAAAATAGAAATTATACCATGCATTCTATCTGATCATAATGCAATAAAACTAGAACTCAACAACAAAAGTAAAGACAAAAAACATGCAAACGGCTGGAAACTGAATAACTCATTACTTAATAAACAATGGGTCATTGATGAAATAAAAGAGGAAATTAAAAAGTTCCTGGAAGTCAATGAAAATGAAAACACAACCTACCAGAACCTATGGGACACAGCAAAGGCAGTCCTGAGAGGAAAGTTTATAGCCATGAGTGCATATATTAAAAAGATTAAAAGATCCTGAATCAATGACCTAATGATACATCTCAAACTCCTAGAAAAACAAGAACAAGCAAATCCCAAAACAAATAGGAGAGAAATAATAAAAATAAGAGCTGAAATCAATGAAACAGAAATGAAAAAAAACATACAAAGAATTAATGAAACAAAAAGTTGGTTCTTTGAAAAAATAAACAAGATTGACAGACCCATGGCAAACCTGACTAAAATGAGGAGAGAAAAAACCCAAATTAGTAGAATCAGGAATGCAAAAGGGGAGATAACAACAAACACCATGGAAGTCCAGGAAATCATCAGAGACTACTTCAAGAACCTATATTCAAATAAATTTGAAAATCTTAAAAGAAATGGACAGATTTCTAGATACATATGATCATCCAAAACTGAACCAAGAGGAAATTAATCACCTGAATAGATCTATAACACAAAATGAAATTGAAGCAGCAATCAAGAGTCTCCCCAAAAAGAAAAGTCCAGGACCTGATGGATTCTCTGCTGAATTCTATCAGACCTTTAAAGAAGAACTGATACCAACCCTCCTTAAACTGTTCCACAAAATAGAAAGGGAAGGAAAACTGCCTAACACACTTATCACAAAACCAGGCAAAGACACCACCAAAAAGGAGAATTATAGGCCAATCTCCTTAAAGAACATTGATGCAAAGATACTAAACAAAATAATGGCAAACCGAATTCAACAACACATCAAAAAGATTATTTACCACGACCAAGTAGGCTTCATCCCAGGGATGCAGGGGTGGTTCAACATACGAAAATCAATAAATGTAATAAACCACATTAACAGAAGCAAAGACAAAAACCACTTGATCATCTCAATAGATGCAGAAAAAGCCTTTGATAAGACCCAACACCATTTCATGATAAAAGCTCTAAGAAAACTAGGAATAGAAGGAAAGTACCTCAACATTATAAAAGCTATATATGACAAACCTGCAGCCAGCATTATACTTAACAGAGAAAAACTGAAACCATTCCCTCTAAAATCAGGAACTAGACAAGGATGCCCACTATCTCCACTCCTATTCAACATAGTACTGGAATTCCTAGCCAGAGCAACTAGGCAAGAAGAAGGAATAAAAGGAATACAAATAGGTAAAGAAACTGTCATAATATCCCTATTTGCAGACGACATGATCCTATACCTTAAAGACCAAAAAAACTCTACTCAGAAGCTCCTAGACACCATCAATAGCTACAGCAAGGTAGCAGGATATAAAATCAACATAGAAAAATCATTAGCATTTCTGTACACTAATAATGAACAAACTGAAAAAGAATGAATGAAAACAATTCCATTTACAATAGCCTCAAAAAAATCAAATACCTAGGTGTAAACCTAACAAAAGATGTGAATGACCTCTACAAGGAAAACTATAAAATTCTGAAGAAAGAGATTGAGGAAGACTATAGAAAGTGGAGAGATCTCCCATGCTCATGGATTGGTAGAATCAACATAGTAAAAATGTCGATACTCCCAAAAGTAATCTACATGTTTAATGCAATTCCCATCAAAATTCCAATGACATTCATTAAAGAGATTGAAAAACCTACCGTGAAATTTATATGGAAATACAAGAGGCCACGAATAGCCAAGGCAATACTCAGTCAAAAGAACAATGCTGGAGGTATCACGATACCCAACTTCAAACTATATTAGAAAGCAATAACAATAAAAACAGCATGGTACTGGCACAAAAACAGACATGAAGACCAGTGGAACAGAATAGAGGACCCAGATATGAAGCCACACAACTATAACCAACTTGTCTTTGACAAAGGAGCTAAAAATATATGATGGAGAAATAGCAGCCTCTTCAACAAAAACTGCTGGGAAAACTGGTTAGCAGTCTGCAAAACACTGAAACTAGATCCATGTATATCACCCTATACCAATATTAACTCAAAATGGATCAAGGATCTTAATATCAGACCCCAAACTCTAAAGTTGATACAGGAAAGAGTAGGAAATACTCTGGAGTTAGTAGGTATAGGTAAGAACTTTCTCAACGGAACCCCAGCAGCACAGCAACTAAGAGATAGCATAGATAAATGGGACTTCATAAAACTAAAAAGTTTCTGCTCAACAAAAGAAATGGTCTCTAAACTGAAGAGAACACCCACAGAGTGGCTACACATCAGACAAAGGACTGACAACCAGAATATATAGGGAACTTAAAAAACTAAATTCTCCCAAAACTAATGAACCAATAAAGAAATGGGCAAGTGAACTAAACAGAACTTTCTCAAAAGAAGAAATTCAAATGGCCAAAAAACACATGAAAAAATGCTCACCATCTCTAGCAATAAAGGAAATGCAAATTAAAACCACACTAAGATTCCACCTCACTCCTGTTAGAATAGCCATCATTAACAACACCACCAACAACAGGTGTTGGCGAGGATGCAGGGGAAAAGGAACCCTCTTACACTGTTGGTGGGAATGTAAACTAGTACAACCACTCTGGAAAAAAATTTGGAGGCTATTTAAAAAGCTAAATATTGATCTACCATTTGATCCTGCAATACCACTCTTGGGGATATACCCAAAGACTGTGACACAGGTTACTCCAGAAGCATCTGCACACCCACATTTTTTGCAGCACTATTCACAATAGTCAAGTTATGGAAACAGCCAAGATGCCCCACTACTGACGAATGGATAAAGAAAATGTGGTATCTATATACACAATGGAATTTTATGCAGCCATGAAGAAGAACGAAATGTTATCATTCACTGATATATGGATGGAATTGGAGAACATCATTCTGAGTGAGGTTAGCCTGGCCCAAAAGACCAAAAATCGTATGTTCTCCCTCATATGTGGACATTAGATCAAGGGCAAACACAACAAGGGGATTGAACTTTGATCACAAGATAAAAGTGAGTGCACACAGGGAGATATGAGGATAGGTAAGACACCTAAAAAATTAGCGAGCATTTGTTGCCCTTAATGCAGAGAAACTAAAGCAGATACCTTAAAAGCAACTGAGGTCAATAGGAGAAGGGGACCAGGAACTAGAGAAAAGGTTAGATCAAAAAGAATTAACCTAGAAGGTAACACCCACGTACAGGAAATCAATATGAGTCAACTCCCTGTATAGCTATCCTTATCTCAACTAGCAAAAACACTTGGTCCTTCCTATTATTGCTTATACTTTCTCTTCAACAAAATTAGAGATAAGGACAAAATAGTTTCTGCTGGGTATCGAGGGGGTGGGGGGGAGAGGGAGAGGGCAGAGTGGGTGGTAAGGGAGGGGGTGGGGGCATGGGGGAGAAATGACCCAAGCATTGTATGCACATATGAATAATAAAAAGATAAAAAAATTTTTAAAAAAAGAGTTTATAAAAAGCAGAAGTGATCTTCAATAAAGTGGCTATTGATCACAACTCGATAGTCCCCCCCCCATCCTTTTCAGCTCCGGTCACCCAGGTCCAGCTGATAAATGGCAACCTGAGATGATTGGTGTAAAGCTCCCAGCAAATGCTTAACAAAGAAAAAATAAATGTAATTATTGTTTTGGTCATCCTTATTCAGTAAAAATGGGTTATTTTAAATGGGCAAATGTTTGAAGTATGCAATAGCCAGCTATCTCTTCCTCTATATTCCTTAAATTTCTTTGTTTTTGGTTATTTTGAGGTTTTGTTTGATTTTTTTGTGGTGCTAGGGATGGCACTCAGGGCCTCACACATGCTAGGCAAGTGTTGTGCCCCTAAACCTCCATTTCTTTGGTTTTAAGACAGATAGCATGGCTCAAGAGGTAGAGTGTCTGCCTAGCAAATATATGAGGCCCTGAGTTCAAACCCCAGTGCTGCTGTAGCAGGGAGGAGGACCAGAAGAGAAACAGACAAGGCCTTTATTCTAATAAAGTAGCAGGGAGGTAGGGAGGGCAAGCAGAGAGATAAAACCTAAGGAATACAAACATGGAGAAGGTCATGTAGCACTGTGTTGTGGGGAAGGAGAAAGTCATGTAGCACTAGGGGGAAGTAGCCAATAGAACTGCATGTAGCCATATATGGGTTAAACCTTGCTTTTTGCTTCTGTAACCTGCTTGCAAGGGTATATAAGGTGAGACCCCTTTGTTCTCAGGGTTCAGGCTTTGGACACGAGTCCACCGGGTCTGTGCTGGCACAATAAAATGTTGCTTCCTGCTGAATTGTCTCAGTGTCCTATATCTCAGTTTGAGATTCCCATAACATTTCTTGGGGGCTCACTGCTGGGATTGCAGAGATAGTGGTTTTCACCTCCCTTGTCACCAGGGTGCATCCCATTGACCACCCAGAAAAGTGATCCCACTAGTTACCAATAGACAATTTGATCCAGAAGAAGGAATCATTCTCCCAGAGAGTTGGGGTGAGGGCCTTGGATGCACAATGGAACCCAGTGAGGTACAGAAACCAGCAAGAGGAGTGCCGCCTGTCAGACTGGTAAGAATCTGGGTTCAAATTCAGGCCTGGCTCAGGAGGCAGAAGGGAGTCTGATTAACTCCCAGTGAGACACCTAGTAACCACCTTTTGGGGTGAAACTGTGTCTCTCAGGTTCAGGGAGCCAGGTGGAAGTACTGTGCTGTGTGAGAGTGTGTGAAAGTGGGAGCTTGAGATACAAAGCAAGTGTGGAGTCCCAATCCACAGGTCCATGGTAAACTCATATGGTCAAGGGTAAACCCTAACAGTGCCTCTGAACCAGGGCTCATACAGACTCACAACACCTAAATCTCTGGGGGAGGAGTGGCCAGTGGACAAAGTGAGTGAGGGTCCTGTGTAGGTGCAGTTCTTGGCTGGGCAACTGTATTCAGGTGACCAATAAGGGGTGTGTATTGTTCTCCCTTGTGTGTCAGAGAAGATGGTCCCCCCTTTACCTCTCTTCCAAAACCCCTACCCTTCTGTGTCTGTCTTGCCATCTGGTAACAGGAGAAGATGGGTGGAAATTAGAGTAAAAACACTCCCTTGGAGTGTATGGTTAAAAACTTTAAAAGGGGATTTAATGGAGACTATGGAGTTAAGTTAACTCCTAACAAACTTAAGGCCCTTTGTGAAGTAGATTGGCCTGCTGTTGGTGTAGGGTGGTCCCTGGAAGGGTCACTGGATAAAACTGTGGTTAATGAAGTTTGTAGGGTAATTCTAGGAAAGACAGGCACCCAGAACAATTTCCCTATATTGACTGTGGCAGGATGCTCTTCTCAGCTGACCCACATGAAGGCCCCATCTGGAAGAGGTCTGCAGAATTATGTTAGGTAGGGTGGCTACAACTTCCAAGTGTAGGGAGAAAGCAAAGGAGCCTATACTGACTGAAGAACCCAAGGAGGTACCACCACCCTATGTGCTGCTCTATCCACCTCAGCTCCACACCCCCGCCTCCAGCATCAGATGGGGAAGCTCAAGGGACAGTCACACCTGTAAAATCTGGTTCGGAAGCCTCTGGGGCCTTGACTCCCCTGACCTCCCTGAATCCCATGGACTCTATACCCACTCTGAGTCTACCAGTGCTCACACCACATCCCCCACTAGATCAGGAACATCTAGTCTCTGTGAGGACCCCCTCCTCTTCTCAGACTCCCACTGCCCTGCAGATGCCCCTGAGGGAAGCCCAGACCCCCATGTATTATGACCAGGAAGGCCAAATCAAGGAAGAGGATGGGTATTTGTCTATTAACACTTCACCATCACAGACCTCCTCAACTGGAAACATCATACCTCCTTCATGAAAAGCCTCAGGCTCTGATTGACGCAGACTGTCATCCAGACTCTCAAATCTACCTGGACAGACTGTCAACAGCTTCTCCTGACTTTATTTAATACTGAAGAGCGGCACCATATGACGTTGGCAGCTCTAAGGTGGCTAAAAGGTCATGACCCTGAGAGCACTCTAAGAGCCCAAGGATACACTCAGGCCTATTTCCCTGAGGAAGACCCCATTGGGACCCCAATAATGGCCGAGATTACCAGCGACTTGAACGGTATCGGGAGGCATTATTGGGAGGCATGAAGGAAGGAGGGGGAAAGGCCATGATATGAACAAAACATCAGAAGTCCTCCAAGGGCCAGATGAGAGTCCCAGCCAGTTCTATGAGCGTTTGTGTGGGGCCTGCTGTATATACACTTCCTTTGACCTGGAGGCCACTGAAAACCAATGGGTAATTAATGTCACTTTTGTTGGCCAGGCCCAGAGAGATATAAGGTGAAAAGTGCAGAAACTGGAGGGATTCACTGGTTTGAATGCTAGCCAGTTTCTGGAGGTGACCACAAAGGTTTTTGTCAATCAAGATCAGGAGGCTAAGTGGGAGGCCAATAGGAAGATGAAAAGGAAAGTGGACCTCCTTGCAGCAGCCCTTGCTGGACAGTCAGGTGGGCCCAGTAGGCTAATCCAGGCAGAGGCAGAGGCAATCCCCAAGGATGATGACAAATGCCCCCAGGACACCCCAGCCCTAGAGAGGAACCAGGGAAAAATCAACGTGCCTACTATCGTCAGGAAGGGTACTGGAAGAATGAATGTTCCCAATAGGCCGGGGACTCCCAAAAGGCCTCCCAGACCAGAGGCAGAGGCCAGGTTGTTGAAGGAAAATTATCAGCCCACCCACATGAGAGCCAGCCCCTGAGAGGAAAGCATTGTCAGTCTGGCAGGGCTGGCAGTCTATGAGGAAGATTAGGACAGACTGGTCTCCATTCTACTGGGCCCCCAGGAACCTATGGCCCAAATGAAGATAGGGGGCCATCCTGTTGATCTCATGGTGGACATGGGTGCAGAGCATTCAGTTGTGACCCAACCAGTGAGTCCTCTTTCCAACAAGTACACAACTATTACTGGGGCTACAGGCAACTGGATCTGAGTCATGAAGTAAGACATGATTTCCTTTATCTCCCTGATTGCCCTGTGGGCCTAATGGGCAGGGACTTGTTATGCAAAGGGCACCAATAACCTTTGATTCAGATGGCACAGCAGCCTTACAGTTGAGAACACCTGAGGCAGACTCAAATCCTCACAGTTGCACAAGAAGAGGAATGGCATCTCTATGCCCCTGAAGGGAGGCCTCTTGAGATTCCTGAGCTTCCCTTCAAGATTCCAGGTGTATGGGCTGAAGACAACCTCCCAAGTCTGGCCCAAAATGTGCCCCCAGTAGTGGTGGAACTAAAGCCAGGATTTACCTCCATCAGCTAGAAATGGTACTTCATTCCTCACAAGGCCCAGGTCAGAATTCAAAAAACATGTTGAAAGACTCTTAAGGTATGGGATCCTCTGACCTTGTCAGTCATCCTGGAACATACCCTTATTACCAGTCCAGAAACCGGGGACTGAGGATTTCAGGCCAGTTCAGGAGCTCCAGGGCAGTAAATTCAGTAACTGTCACATTGCACCCCATAGTCCCAAATCCATACATGCTTTTAGGACTTGTCCCAGCTAAGGCAAAGTTTTTTATCTGCCTAGATCTTAAAGATGCATTCTTTTGCATCCACCTTGCCCCACAGGGCCAGCCTATTTTTTCCTTCCAGTGGGAAAATCCCAAAAGTGGGGAAAAGGGGGAGCTAATCTGGACTCAGGTGACACAAGGTTTCAGAACTGCCTTGGCATCTGACCTAAAAGCTGTCTTAGCTGACCAGCATGACTGCACACTCCTCCAGTACATAGATGATCTCCTGCTGTCTGAACCAACTCCAGAGGACTGTATGGAGGGGATTTGCCTTCTCCTCTCTTTTATGGGAAAGAGGATACAAAGTCTGTAGGGAAAAGGCCCAGATTTGCCAAAACACTGTCAAATACCTCTGCTTTCACCTGTCCCAGGGGCAATGCAGGCTTGGCCCTTATAGGAAACAGGCTGTATGTTCCATTCCAGCCCCTAAGACCCACCAGCAAATTAGAGAGTTTTGGGGAGCTGCAGGTTTCTGCCAAATCTGGATCCCTAACTACTCCCTCTTGGCCAAACTCCTCTATGAAGCCACAAATGGGGGAGAAAGGGAGACTTTAGTATGTGGGAGGGAGCAAGAGAAAGACTTTAAAGAAATCAAGAAGGCACTCACCAATGCCCCTGCTCTAGGCCTGCTGGATGTGATGAAGCCTTTTCCTGTATGTTCATGAATGAAAGGGGACAGCTATCAGGGTCCTAACTCAGTTACTGGGCTCCTGGCACAGTCCAGTGGCTTACTTGTCAAAACAACTTGATGCCATTTCCCGGGGCTGGCCACTTTGCCTGTGTGCCATAGCAGCCACCACTGCCCTGGTAACAGAAGCAGACAAGCTCACCCTAGGGCAAGAACTCACTGTCTGGGTTCCCCACTCTGACCTGACACTCATGGAGTACAGGGGAAATTATTGGCTGACTAATTCTTGGATGGTCAAATACCAGAGTATGCTATGTGAAAACCCACACATCCGGCTGAGGGTTATTAAGGCTCCAAATCTGACCACTCTATTGCCGATTGACTCGGGCTCCCTGGCGCATGACTGCCTAGAGGTTATGGATGAGGTTTTCTCTTGCTGGCCAGATCTAACCGATCAGCCTATCAGCAACCTGGACGTTGACTATTTCACAGGTGGCAACAGCTTTGTCTGGGACAGCACACACTTTGCGGTTATGTGGTGGTGACTTTGGACTCAGTTACTGAGGCCCCCCTCCACTGCCAGTAGGGACTTGTGCACAAAAGGCTGAACTTGTCACCCTCACGTGGGCACTCCAGCTCACTGCAGGAGTACAAGTAAACATCTACACTGACTCTAAATATGCCTTCACAACCATTCATGTCCATGGGGCCTTATATAAAGAAAGGGGACTCATTAACTAGGGAAGAAAAAGTATCAAGTATGGGTAGGAAATCCTCAATCTGCTAGAAGCTGTGTGGGCCCCTGAACAGGTTGAAGTTATACACTGCTGAGGGCACCAGAAGGGAGATGCAACAATTGCCCAGGGAAACTGGAAAGCTGACAAAGAGGCCAAGCAAGCGGCCCTCATGAGGGGACCATCCCTAGCTGTCCTGATGGCCTTGTTCCCATGCCCCTTAGCCAAATGGGACCCATGGTGCACACCACAAGAACAGGCTTGGTTTAAGACTGAGAAGGGACATTTTCTACCAGACAGATGGTGGAAGTTTGCCGATGGCCATATTGACATATCTGAGTCCCTACATTTGTCAAGCAGTTCCATGAAGGAACTCATTCAGGGTGAACAACCCTTGAGACCACCCTGGCCCAGCATTTTTATGTCTTTGCATAGTCTTTCTGTCCCTTTCTTCTCCTCTGGTACTTCTGCTGTGAATATATTGCTATGCATCTGCCTAACAGTTCTCTTAGGCACTTTTATTTTTCTTCAATCTCTTTTATTTTTCTTTTCTTCTAGTCATACTAGTTAACCTCAGTTGACTTATTGTGATTTAATAAGGAATGTATCTGGTCTTTATCCCTGGTTCCTAGCCCTGGGCATCAAAAAACTTTAGGAGCTCATGAGTAATAGGAATATCTGAGACCATGAGGTGACACATGGTGAGGCCTCTAGATTGCTACAGCGTGAGGGCTATTCCCCCAGAAAATCCAACTATGTAATGAGAGGGCTGAAAATTTCAGCTATAGTAAACATCTGGGGTCAGAAGAAGAACTAGAGACTGAGTTCGTCATGTGACCAATAGTACAACCAATCATGCCTGTATAATGAAACCTCATGTAAAAAGTCTGGACAACACAAACCAGGGAGCTTCCCATTGGTAAACACTTTGTGTTTGGGAGGGTGGCATGCCTGAATTTCAAAAGAAGAGGGTGTGGAACCTCTGGAATCACCTTGTTCCTCATACCTTGCCTGTGTATCTCTTTTATTTGGCAGTCCCTACACTATAACCTTTATGGTAAAATTGTAATCATCAATATCACATTTTTCAGTGAGTTCTGTGATTTGTTCTGGCAAATTGTAGCTGAGGAGTTGTGGGAAACTCTGTGTCTGTAGTTAGCTGGGTAGAAGTGTAGGTAGCCTGGGAATTCTACTTTGTAGCTGACATCTTAAGTAATGTAGTTTCGTTGGGAAAATTACTCTTTAGTGTGTGGGACTGGATTGTGGACTATCCAGTTGGTGTCAGATCCTTGGTAGTAGAACAGTCCTATCTTTACTGATTCTTTATTTACTCCAGCTTGCAGTTAAATCTCCCTCGGGGAGTTTTCATTTCACTTATGCTATTCAGCTCAGGTTTCTATTTGGTTTCTTATTATTTCTAATTATTCCTATTTCCTATTTGTTAAGACACCAAGCTCCTGGTTTCCTTCAGTTCTTTGTCCATGGTTTCCTCTTCTTCTTTGAGTATGTTTAGGACAGCTGATTTAAATCATTTCTCAGGGAAGTCCATTAGCTGGGCTTTTTCGAGGGCAGTTTCTGTAAATTCTTTCTTCCTGTGAATGGCCATATGATGTGGATGGTTTGCATGCCTAGTAACCTTGTATTGAAAACTGGGCATTTTGAATCGCTAGCATGTGACAACTTTGGAAATCAAATTCTCCCCACTGCCCAGGATTTGTTGTTGCTGCTTGATAAAAATTGTTGCTACTCTGGTACGTTATTCTTGTTATGACAGTAGTCTTTATCTTACCTGGCCATTGAATTCTGTGTTCCATTATTTTAGTGGTTTACCTAGTGCTCTGGCAAACATTTCCTTAAATCTTAGGAATAGCACCCCTGGTAGCATTCACATACAAGTTTCTGCATGGACGTGTGTTTTAATTTTTCTTGAGAACACACCTAGGTGTGAAATTGCTCAGTCCCATGGTAACTCTGTTACCATCAGTGTACAAGCGTTGCAGTTTCTCCACGTGTGCTGACACTGATTACTACCTATGTTGATTACAGTCACTCAGTACATGTGTAGTTGTTCCTCCTTGTGGTTTCCATTTGCGTTTATCTAATGGCTATGGTGATGAGCATCTTTTCATGTGTTAATTGGTCAATTATATACCTTCTTTGGAGAAATGCCAATTCAAATGCTTTGCCCATTTTGAAAAGGGAGTTTATTTTTTATAGCAGTTTTAGGTTCACAGAACAATGACGCAGAAATTTCACTGTTTCAATAAATGCTACCTCCGGCCAGTTTCCCCTATTACCAGCACGATGCATTAGAATAAATTTATACAATTGATGAATGAATGCATATTGACACATTATTATTAAATAAAGTCCATAGTTTACATTAGAGTTCACTCTTTGTATCACCCAGCTCTATGGTTTTTGACAAATGTATAATGCCATGAATCCATAACTGTCGCATCATACAGAGAAACTTTACTCCCCTGAGAATGTCTTTTGCTCTACCGAACTTGGAACTCCTGGCAATCACTGCTCTTTTCTAAAAGGATTTATGGTATTGCCATCTTCAAAACATCATGTACTGAGCTGGCAGAGTGGCTCAAGTGGTAGAATGCCTACCTAGCAAGCATGAGGCCCTGAGTTCAAACCCCAGTACTGCTAAAAGAAAATGTCATGCTTTTGGGATTACAGAATATGTGGCCTTTTCAGATTGAACTCTTTCACTTAGAACTCTGCATTGAAAGTCCTTCCTATCTTGATAGTTCATTTTTTTTAACTTTTGAATACCACTCCATTGTATGGATTATAGCATTTTATTTACCTACTCACTGGTTCAAGTGAAAAGATCTACTAAAATCCTTTGTGGCGGTGTTGTATGGATGTAAATTTTCAACTCATTTGAGTAAATCTCTGTAGTGTGATTATCAGACCACACAGTAAGCTTAGGCTTCCATTGTATAAAACTGTCCAGCCCTTTCATCGGTCCTGTACTATTGTGCGTTCCTACCAACACTGTGTGGGAATCCCCATTGTTCCACGCCCGTGTCAGCACTTGAGCTTATCAGTGCTCTGACTTTTAGCTATTTTAATCAATATTACACCCTATCATTATTTTAACTTGCAATTCTCTGGTGATGTGTGTTCTTAAACATGTTTTCAGATGCTCATTTGCCATCTGTATTAATTCTATGGTGAAGTGTCCAGATATTTTGCCCTTTTTTTAAATGAGTCCTTTTCATATTTTTGAGTTTTAAGAAACTTTTGAATATTCTGGATAAAGTCCTTTATCAGATAAGTATTTACAAAGATTATCTCAGAATGCTGGTCTTTTCATTCTGTGAAATTTTTCATCATTGAGCATAATGTTAGTTGTAGGTTTTGTTAAGGTGAATATAAGGACTCCCATGTTAGGACCATACCTCCTTCCCCTCGCAGGCAGTTTGCTGGAAAAAAAATCCACCTTATGCATTGTCATGGAGTGGAGGTGCGGGGGAGGGGAGGAGAGAGGTTGGGGGACACGACAGGAGGGGGAAAGAGTTGGATGAGCAACCAAATGACCTAATGTCCACTTATCTCCCTTATCTACCTTGGGCAGCAAGCCAATCATAAAAAATTTCCTGGCCTAACCAGTTTCCCAGCACTTTCCCAGTCTCTCCTATTACTACCTCTAGTCTGTAAGTGACGGAGAGTTCCACCGTCTACTAGAGACCCCTCCACAGGGTCCTTCTTCAATGTGCTGACATTGAGCCGTCTCTCCTATCCTTCTGTGCCTTTTTTCAATCTAACAGGTTTTTCATATATGGTTTTTGTCATGTTGATGAAGCAACTTTCTATTCCCATTTCTAAAATTTTTTTTAAAGAAAGGTTATTGGTTATATAGTGGGATTAATAGCTATCATTTGTATTTTTGCTTCTTGCCCTTCACTTTGTTTCTTCCACTCTCTTTCTGACTTCCATAGTTTTAATGACCATTATATGTGATTCAATTTTCTCTCCTTTCAGCATTTATACTTCTCAATTATATTTTAAAAGCTTTTCAGTGGGTTGTGATATGCATTCACAACTAATCTAATCCTACTTTTAAATAACACAGCTATGTGTCACGGGTCGTGCAAATGGCATACAATAGGTTGTTCTGGATTCCTCCCTCTATCTCTTATTACATCACCGTTATGGCTCCCATATCCAGAAGCTATGGAAACCAAACACACTGTTGCTACGCTTACGTCAACAATTTGTTATGTCAGACCAGATAAGAATAAGAAAAAGAAAACATTTTGTGTTACCTTCATTTATTCCTGCTCTAATGCTGTTTCCTTCTGTATAGTCAAGTTTATGATGTATATCAGTTTCCTTTTTGGCAATAAATTACCTCAATTTTTTTTTTCATGATAAAGTCTTTACTTCCCCTTCACTTTTGAAGGATAATTTTCCTAGATACAGATTTCTAGATTGGTAGGTTTTCTTTGAATAATTTAAATACTTCACTCCATTCTCTTCTTGCTTTCATGGTTCCTGAAGAAAATCCAATGCAATTTTTCTCCTTGTTCATCAATAGGTAAATTGTTTTTCCCTTCTCTTGTTTCTTTCAATATCTTCTCTTTATCTTTGAATTTCTACAGTTTGAATATATGCTCAGGTGTACTTTGGGGTATTTTCTTCCTCGGCATTCTGAGTGTCCTCATTCTTTGGTTTGGTGCTCATCATTAATTTTGGAAAACTTTCAATTAATATTCAAATATTTCCCTGTTTCTCTCTCTCTTCTCGCTCAGGTACTTCTATAATGTATGCTATAGCTTGAATACTTCTCTCACACTTCTTAGATACTCTGTCCCATCATTCTTTATTCTTTTTTCTCTTTACCTGTCATTTGGGAATTTTCTACTGATGTTTCTTTATGTTCACTTACTCTTTTCTCAGTTTTGTCCAGTCTACTAAAAGGCCCAAAGGCATATTCTCTTCTGTTACAATGTTTTTTAAAACATTTTTTCTAGACTTCCTTTTTGACCTTTTTTACAGTTTGTTTGTTTTTTTGTTTTGTTTTGAGACAAGATCTCACAATGTAGCCCAGGCTGGTCTCAAATTTTTGATCCTCCTGCCTTTGCTTCTCGAGTGCTGGTATTACAGGTATGCACCACCATGCCAGGCTCTTAGAGTATTCATCTGTGTTTACATTACCTATTTGTTTTTTCATGTTGTTCCCTTAGCATATTAATCACAGTTATTCTAAATTCCCAGTCTGATATTTCCAAAATCTCTGTCATATCTCACTCTGATTCTAATGTTCACAATCTCCTCAAATTGTGTTTTTGCTTTTTTAGCATGCCTTATAATTTTTTGTTGAAAGATATATGCATTGGAAAACTAGGCAAAAGAAACTGAGATAAATATGTCTTCAGTGGGAGTTTTTTGTTATTGTTGTTTATCTGCCCAGAGATAGAGTGTGGAATAAAGTTTAAAGGTTAATGGTGTTGTTGTCTAACGAGTGGTATATGTTCCAACTTAATCTCCTACAAAGTTTAATCTCTGAACAAATTAACTTGAAGATAAAACATAATTTGTTGCAATTTAGGCAAATCTGAAGGGATATGAAACATAAAAGTGGTCAAAGGTTAGGTGGTGACAGTTTACACAATAGCCTTAGTCTTGTGTCTCTTTATTTTATTTTATTAATATGCCTTCCTCTGAGACAAGCATCCATCCACCTCATCTTAAGCCTCAGTACACCAACAGAAGCTCACTATTCAATGCACAGATACTCTCATCAGTCAAGATCCTAGCCCACTATTCATAGGTGATTTTGGCTGAAATGTTTCCTACAGATCATAGATTCTGAACTTACTGCATTTTAGTAAACCAACGACAAAGAAAGAAAAAAAAGAGTGTAAAGAACAGCTAACAAGTCGGTATAAACAGGAAACCAATTACCATTATACCAAAACAGGAAAATTATGTTTTTAAGTTACACTGAGGCTGGTCTTCACATTTACTCCAACAAAATTAAACAAAAATTGGAATGAGCTCTACAGTTTAGATGTAAATGGATTGACAATTTATACAGTGACTGAGTGATTTGAATTGAAACTAAGGATGGGTTCAGGAATTTTGTTAATAATTCAAAATACCAATGGTCATCACATTGTTCTTTATAAAGAGGAGTGAGTCCAACATCCATCTTTAGGGAAGCAGTAAACAAATGACACAAGGAAACATTGAACAGTGTTTACTGAAAACCCATGTCTTTAACATATGCAGGTTGTAATTCACATTTGTGAATAACAAATGGTATCAGAACAGTCCTATCTTCACCTTTTTCACTCTGCCTACTCCAGCTTGCAGTTAAATCTCTCCAGGGAAGTTTTCATTTAACTTATGCTATTTGTTAGGAAAAACGTCTCTCTCAAAGAAAGCTCACGAGAAAACTCACGTCTATAGAGCAAAGTTTAATGGCAGGCCCAAACTGCCAGGCTGGCCAGGGAAAAGATGGTGCAGCCTCGAATCTGGGCAAGCAGTGGCTTTTATAGACGGGAGAGGGTAAGGAAGTTAGTACAAGTGCAGTAGTCTCTGGTAGGGGTGGGTCTGTCTTAGAGCACGGGAATTTGTTTAAGGGTGGGGCTGCCATTTTGGCTGATTCACAAAATGGTGACATTATTGTTCTATCACTATTCAGCTCCAGAGTTTCTATTTGGTTTCTTTTTATTATTTCTTATTGCCACTCCTATTTGTGAAGACACCAAGCTCCTGGTTTCCTTCAGTTCTTTGTCCATGGTTTCCTCTCTTTGAGCATGTTTAGGACAGCTGATTTAAATCATTTCTCAGGGAAGTCCATTAGCTGGGCTTCTTCAAGGGCAGTTTCTGTAAATTCTTTCCTTCTGGGAATGGCCATATGACCTTGATTCTTTGCCACCACCATTACCCACATTAGGTTTTGGTTTGTTTATTTGATAACTTAACATTGCGGGTTTGTTAGCAAGAACTCAAAGTACAGAGAGCCTCAGGGCAACAGCCTCCTGCTTATTTAGCAACAGAAACAACCATTTAGTTTATGTAAGGGAAGGGAAGGCCTCATCTACACCACACATGATCTTAGCCAAAAAGCCAAAAAACAATTCATATACTCAAAAAGGATAACAATGTCTAGGGATAAATTTAAGAAATGTGCAAAAGTTTTAATGAAGAAAATGATAAAAATATGCCTGACCAGAAGTTGGCATTGCATCAGAGAGGTGAACGCACAGGACGATAGTGTTAGTGAAGCGCGAGTTTTATAAGAAGCTGCCTGCAGACATGGGTCAACATACTGATCTTTGGGGGAAACCTTTCACTCTTTCAACATTTTGTAGGACGTTTGCTTTCAGTTTTCCTCATATGGAAGAACCCTCTGTTTTAACCAGTGTAAGTGTGAAATTCAGCAGCATCCACTACAATCCCTGTTGTACAACCAACACACTATCCACCTCCAGAATCTTTTCATTATCCCAGCTGGCAACTCTCTACCTATTAAATTTGTAACTCTCATTACCCCTCTCTCCCCTCTCCCTTCCTCACATCCCAGGACTTAGTAACCATTTCAATTTTTTGTCTCTCTGAATTTGACTATTTTAGGTGGAACCATCCAATATTCATCTTATATAATTTTGTTAAAACTTTTTTCTTGTCTCTTATTTACTTAATCTTTTGTTGTTTTTCATTTGATTTTCTGTTGGTTTCCACTTGTTTCCTGAGTTTTATTTACTTTTTGGCCCTCTCCTATTGTCTTAGCACCTGTACTTTAATCTTACAACCTTCCTTTGGACTTTTTTCTTTTCAAAGATCATCTTTCAATCTCTCAGAAGATTGTGAGAACTATAAATCTGGATTTTTTTTTCCTTAGAGTTACATGTGTGTACATGTGTGTAGTGTCTATGGTCCTGTGTTTGTTCCTTTCTGGCTATTACTGATCTGTGGACACAGTTATATCAAGGCATGTTGAAGGAGAGTGTGGTGATAGGAGAGGTATCCTAGGCAGTCTGTGGCTTCAATGCAGGTTTGTTGTCATAAACACCTTTCATAAAATCTGTTATTTACAGCCAGGGAAATATATGCAAGGAGTTAATAAACTTATAAAAAGGTGTCCACACTCATCAGTCTTTAGGGAAATGCAAGTCACAATCTCAATGAGATAGCAGTACACATCCATCAGAATGGGTAATTTTGAGAAACTGACATTAGCAAGTGTTGGAGAGGCTGCAGGACTACTAGACTGTGTTATACATTACTGCTGGAGAATATATCTTGGTATAATAAACATGTTGAAAATTATTTGGCTGCTAAAATTAACATTTGCTTTTACCTAGAAATTCTGCAGTATCATTGAGTGGGGTGTAAGAGTGATCTGCGTGGCAGATACACAATAGGTTAACTTTCATTGCGTGTACTATTTTGGATCCATGTGGTATCTAATAAAATGTAATTTTATTACAAAAAAATAATAGCTTATACTCAAAGTTTAGGTCTTTGATTTCTTCAGCTGTCAGAAGAGAACTTTTTTAAAGGCAAGGGTGAAGTAAACATTTTACTTCTCTCAACCCAAGGGAACTGAAGACTGTGTGTTTCCAGGACTGCTTTCTTCCTTCTGGCCCTAATTTCACTTTATAGAAAGTTGGATATGATTTACTGACTACTATGTTTCCCTGCAAAGAATATATTCCCTGCTTAGAATTGATATCACAGTTTTAAGTTGTTTAATTCCTTCTACCCACAGTAGAATTAATCTGAGGATCTGGACAACAGAACTTGGTGAAATTTGGCAAGACTTTCTAATAATCAAGTCTCTTTTGTGCTTGCTTCGGCAGCACATATACTAAAATTGGAACGATACAGAGAAGATTAGCATGGCCCCTGCGCAAGGATGACACACAAATTCGTGAAGCGTTCCACATTAAAAAAAAAAAAAGTCTCTTTTGATGGCAGGTGGCAAACAATTAAAACTTTGGGTCTCTAACATTTGGAAATGTATTGGCTCATAAAACTGTGAAGTACAGATGTACTTCTAGCTTCAAGTTTTACTGAGTGCAATCTTAGCAGGTTACTGTCTCTGGGCTCTGCTTTCTGCTGTATTGACTTTATTCTCAGGGAGTGATTTCCTCTAGGTACCAAAAATTTAATCACAGGGTACTCTAGGATTATACCACACACACAGCTAGTGATCCCATAGGGAAAAGCATGTCTCTTTCATGATAGTTCTAATAAAAGTTCCAGGGAGGGCTGATGGGTCAGGCTTGGGTCACTTGTACATTCCTAAATTAATCACTGTGCCAAGGAAGGTTTGATTCTTTGTCTAGATAGGCCTGGATCATATGGAAACCCTGAGATTGTGGTGGAGAGGGGTCAAGGAGTAGATCACCCATGGAAAAGAAACCTCTTTTTACCTGAAAGATGGGGGTTGGAATAGTATGGTGGGCAGGCATACTAAAATTACCACAGGCTACTCTCCTGGAGGAAGTAGCTTGTGGGGACTCACCCCCTATTCCTATATCCTGCAGTGGTGATATCTAATCAATGAATTAGAATGTTTCAGTTGGGGAGTAGAGTAAAAACAATTCTTTGGTCCATAATGTATCACCTCATTCCATTAAAGCATCTGGATGTGCTTTGTAAATATGCCCAGCAAAATGCCATCAATTGGGTTCTCCAACTAATAAAGAAAATGTTGGTAAAGAGTCAAAGTCTTGGTGATTGTGTCATTAGAATCACAATCTATTACTTTTAAGAAACATCATGCCTTATTTTCAGTAGGAGAAGCAGCTCTTTGCTACAGAGATTATCACGCTTTAGATAATATTCATTCCTATTCTAATTTCACACTGGAATTCTATTCATTAACTGCATTTATTTAAAAAATCATGCATCATTCATATTTCAGTGTACCTTGCATGATTTATACTTACACAACTTCATTAGATCAGTTTACAAATGGTCTCTCTCTCTGATCAAATAAAAAAGGTAAATGGACATACTCTTGTGGTGAACTTTGAACTTCTTTAAACATTGCTACACAGTTCTAGATACTGTGGTTCTAGACAGTTGGCTTGCTATGAACAGACAATCCTCAGATTCTTATGGAACTGATTTAGTGACTTGGTATCTGATGAAGGCTGCTGCTTTTCCCTGTAAAGTAAGAAGCCTGTTTACCTCCTCCCAAACCTTCTCACCTGCAGTCTCCCAACTTTAACCATGGTATCTCTACATAAAATAAGGTGTTGGCTTTGTTTTATTAGGCAAGGGGGAAGCAAAGGTGAAGAAAAGTTTGATGGTCTTGCCAACTATCTTGGTTCACCTCCAGTCTCCATAAATAAACCTCAAATTACAGGCTGTTGAGAAAGACTCAAAATTAAAAAAGTTAGTTGGACACTCCAGGCAAAGGAAACTGAATGCTAAAGCCCCAAGGGCAGGAATGTGCTTAGAGGGTTCAGGGAACAGCAGGGAAGTCACTCTGGCTAGAACTTACTAAGCAGGAGAGTCCTACAAAAAGTTGCATACCCAGAGGACAGGGCATATAGGTTTTGTAAAATAGGGTGAAAAATGACTATGGCTTGAACTAGGTGAAAGTAGTTGGATTCAATACATATTTTGAAAATAAGTCCAAAGAGAGGAATCAAGGTTGATTCCAAGGATTTTGGCCGGAATAAATGAGATAAAGAATGGCCCCATTTATTGAGACAGGGAACACTGAAGGAGATGTGCATTGGTAGGTGGAGAATAAATGAAACTCTACTTGAAGTTAACTCCAAGATGCATATTACAAATTCAAATGAAGACAAATAGGACGTAGTTAAATATATCCTTTGGATTTCAGAGGAAAGTTGGGATTAGAACCTTCTCTGACCACTATCTATGGGATTAGATGACGAAGTGACTGTGAAATGACAAGGAGGCAAAGGACTGATCCCCAGGTCAGGAAGGGGGGAGAGGGGCCGGGTAATGGGGATCACCTGTGGTCCCAGCTACACGGGCTATGCAGGAGATGGCGGAAGGAGGATCGTGGTCCCAGAATGGCCCTGGCCAAGACCCCATCTGAGAAATAAACAAAAAAACAAAAGGCCTGGGGGCATGGCTCTAGTGGGAGAGTGTCCGCCTAGCGGGAATTTAAGGTCCATCGGTGGAGCGCCGAGGTCAAGACCGCTAGTCCGTGGAGGAGGGGCCGGGCTGGGGCAGCTGGAGACAAGAAGGGGTCGCGGTGCTCCCCTCGCCCTCGTCCTCCCCCGCCCCCACGTGGCCTCAGGCTAAGAATATGCCGGGCTCCTTTGCCTACTCGCCCCACTCCGGGAGAGGAGCTGCAGAGGACGCCCAGCGTGTTCGGCAGCGCCAGGCCTCGCGACTCTGCCCAGCCCGCCACATCTGAGGAGGCCCAGAGGCGAGGAAGAAGGAAACTCCCTCCCCGAGGGCGTCTCGCGCGTGGGCCGCGTCCGTCACTGTTGGGACGCTTCCTGAGTGACGCCAGGCTCTCCTCGCCGACTGGCCTCCGCGCCTCCGCTCACTTGCTCGAGGACTACTCTTTCCCTTCCCCAAGACAGTCCGGGGCTCCTGTCCCCAAGCCCGCTAACCTTTTCCCCATATCCCCGCACCCCGACCCCCACCCCCACCCTCCGGCCAGGCGCCGCCTCCCGCGGCCGTCACACGCGACCCCGGACGCCAGAGCTCCGGGTCAGAACCCGGCCGGCGGGGAAGTGGGCGGGGCGCGTGGTCACGTGGGGGCGCCCGGGCCAATAGGAGCGCGACTCTGGGTCGAGGCCAGCCGCACCGCGCAGCTGTAGGGTAATTGTTCTTGACCAGCGCCAGGGGTGCTGCTGAGCGAGCTGGCGTGGGGACCCGTGAGCTGCGGCTTGGCATCGGCGATAGGGGTCCACCGGAAAAGAGCGGAGGGACAACGCCAGCCCGCACTTGCCTCCTTCTCTCCCGCCACGCCCCCGCGCCCCTGCGCTCCGGGACACCACTGATCTCCTCTGACCAGGCCGGCCATGGAGCGCGAGGTCCAGCGGCTTCGCCAGGCGTTTCGGTCCGGCCGTTCGCGTCCTCTGCGGTTCCGGCTGCAGCAGCTCGAGGCTATGCGAAGGATGGTGCAGGAGCACGAGAAGGACATCCTAGCCGCCATCGCCGCCGACCTGTGCAAGGTACGCCCAGGGCAGGAAGGGCTCGCACGTCCCACTGGGAACCGCATTCTGCCGGAGCTTTTCCCCCCACTCTTTTACTTCTGATCACGCAAGCATTGTGGGAGTTTGTTTTTCCCTACTGTACAAGTAAAGCAAAATTCCTGCCGACTTTCCCTTGTCCAGCCTTGCTAAGAATTAGCCCTGTGGTGTATTGTGAACACACTGAACGGGCATGCGTGTCCTAGCCTCTGTAGTCCGTCTTCTGCGAATTGTCTTTTGTATTCTTGCCCGTTTTTCTGTTGCACCTATGGGCCATTTCCTTATGATTTGCAGGAATTCTGCATGTTCTGGATGTCAGTAATTTGTCATCTTGCCACATTACAGAGATTTTTCTAAGGGCTTTTTTTTTTTACGTTTAACTTGGTTTACTTTTTTACTTTTTTTTGACAGTGGATTTTTGGGGGATTTTTTTTTTCGTACTCAGTTTTTCCTTTATGACTTTGTGTATTGTTAGGCTAGTGCTCCTTAAACTGGTGCGCTGACAATCACCTGGGGACCTTGTTAAAATGCAGATTATGGTTCAGTTGGTCTAGGATGGGGCTCAGATTGTAAATTTCTAACGAGGTCCCAGGTGATACCATGTATGTTCTGATGATACTGTTTTCATCTTTTATGTGTATTCCATGCATGGGAAGACCTTCCTTTGGGTTTATGATTCTCCCTCCCCCCTCAAAGACTTGCAAGAAGTAGTAACAGTAGTAGTTGTAACTATAAAAATTTCCTGTAGAGTGCTTTCAGTGGAGAAAGGCTATGATAGTAAATAAACAAGATGGGGTAATGGCCTGCAAATAATTTATTAATCCTACAGATACCAAATATTTGTGTAGGTGTGTGTGTTTGTATCTATGATTACAAAGAAATATAAGTTTCCTACCTTTGAAAGTTTTTAACTTGGTTGGAAAACAACCACACAGATAAAAAGTAAGTACAGTAATAAATCTGTATATTAAGGATGAAATTTTTTAAATTTTGGGTTTTTTTTTTTTTTTTTTTTTGGTGGTACTGGGGTTTGAAATCATGGCCTTGCACCTGCTAGGCAAGGCACTGTACCACTCAAGCCACACCCCCAGCCCTAATGATGAAATAGGAAGATATAGGTCAGAAGCATAATTGCTATGGTAGATAAAATGTGATCAAAGTAGGCCATTATTAATCAGGCAAGTCTTCCTGAAAGAGATAATGTCTAAGCCTAATTTTAAAGGGCTTGGATAAGTAGAGAAGGATTTAGAGGCATTGAATATATTAGGGAGATAGCAAGTCCTTAGTGAGGGAATAGAGGTTGCAAAGGAATCTGGATGCCAAACCAGGTGGTCTGATAATCTCAGTTTTTGTCACCACAGATATGACTGACCTGAGGTTTTTGACATCCTGAACCAAGCATATCATACTCATTGTGCAAGATTAACTGTGATTCTCTTATACCAGAGTGAATTCAACGCGTACAGTCATGAAGTCATCGCTGTCCTTGGGGAAATTGATCTTATGCTGGGAAGTCTTTCCGAATGGGTTACTGCTAAACCAGTTAAGAAGAACTTGCTTACCATGATGGATGAGGCCTATGTTCAGCCAGAGCCCCTGGGAGTCGTACTGATTATCGGAGCTTGGAATTACCCTTTCGTTCTCACCATCCAGCCAATGTTGGGAGCCATCGCTGCAGGTCTGGTGCCGCTTCTGTCTTTATAGCTTTTTAGAGCAACTTATCCTCTCGTACTGGCTGTAAGTTAATGATAGTGGCTAATTAAGTACATTTACTTTGGTGGTTTATCTTGGTTTACAAAAACTAGCAGCATATTGAGAATTCATAAATAAATATTATATATATATATATATTTTTTTTTTTAATGGGCTGCTGAGAAGATTTGCTGTTTTTTTAAGTACCTGGGGAATGAACCTGTGAGGGTGAAAGGCATCTGAGTCTAGGAGGCCCAAGACTTTGGAGTTTGGCATTCATATTCATAGGTGGTTTCAATTGCTGGCTCTGCCCTCAGACAAACCTTTAGATTCTGTCTGACCAGTTTCTTCATTCAGATAAGGGTTCTTGGGAGTAATGCTAGCTTAGTATGTCCCAAGAAATTAATTTCTTACTTTGGAGGATCCAGCTTGAAAGCTTGTGTTAACATAGCCCATTTGCTCAATAATTCCAGGGCAGAAAGGAAAATCCAAGGGAGACATGGGCAGAAAAGTAATATAAAGCTGGAAGAGTTGGAAAAGTTGATAGAGTCTGTTTGTACTCCCTACATGAACAGTATTTTGGTAGATATTGAAGTTATTCATCTAATATTTACTAGATGATACTGTCCTGCTTTTTATTTTGTTTAGGAAATGCTGTGGTTCTCAAGCCTTCAGAAATAAGTGAAAATACAGCCAAGATCTTGGCTAAGCTCCTCCCTCAGTATTTAGACCAGGTAAGTATCTCAACCCATCTAGTGCATGTCATTGCTGGTTGGGGATCTGTATGCAATTTCCTAAGCCAACAATCGACTCAATAAACAAAGTTTCAAAATACACTGTGGAATAACTTAGTGATTATAGTTACACAATGTATTAGGCCTATGGCTTCATAAGTATCCCTATTTACAGATCTATCATTTGGCAGTTTGGATTAATCCATGTTTGCACTAACATACGACTTTAGATGTATTAATTTAGTGAATTAGCTAATAAGGGGCTGGGATTGTACTGAATAGTAGCATTTTTTTTTGTCACTGACTATCTCTTTTGTCCTGACAGAATATCATACTGTATTTTTTTAATTTTTAAAATTTATTTGGCAGCACTGGGGCTTGAACTCAGGGCCTCATGCTTGTGAGCCAGGCACTCTTATCACTTGAGCCACTCCTCCAGTCCTTTTTTTTTTTTTTTTTTTGTAATGGATTTTTTTTGAGATAGGGTCTCAAGAACTATTTGCCCAGGGCTGGTTTTGAACTATAATCCTCCTGATCTCTGTTTCCTTAGTAGCTAGGAATTCAGGCACGAGCCACAAGTTCCCGGACATACTGTATTATTATATGAGTACTTCTGCTTTTGAAAAGGATATGTCTGTGGCATGAAAACTACAGAAAGAAAATAGCTTTCTGAACATCAGGGTCAAGGTGCTGGCATTTAAGAATATCAAAGTCTGCATAGGGGTGGTTTTATCTCTTTGAATCAGCGGTTCCTGTGCCTTCCTAGAGAGGAAGTTTGTGATTAATTTCAGACTGCTGAGTCCCACATGCAGTTCCTTCAGGCAGGAGTCTTTCGCATTCACCAAAAGGCAACTTTAAAATATCCCTCATGAATTATACACACTAATTTATAATGGCTTTTGGAATAATATTTTGCTCTGTTATCTTTCCCCTGATATGGCAGCCCACAGAACAATTTTGTTCTTAATAGCTGTGGTTATCCAATCCAGAAGGATGAAATGGAAGATAGTGAGATGTCATGGATTGAATAGGACTTAGAACCTTACCGGGGAACTGCTTGCCCCTCACCAGGGGTAAATTGTTCAATAGTTGACTCTGTCTACATAGGGAGGATAATAATGGCTCTGCTTCAGTTAGCTTGATGGTGGCCCAGTCACATAGGAGCTCTAGATTAAGCCATGGAGCTGCCATTGAAAAGTTAAAACCTAGAGTGTGTTGGGCAGTTAAACTATAAAGTAAATGAGAACAAATAAGCTTTTCCAAGAGCAGGAGGTCAAATGGGAACTTGAGGCCCACACACCAGCTTATACGTCATACAGCTTAAAATCTTTCCTACCTCTCCTTCTGTCTTCATATCTTGTCGTTTGTTCTCAGTTCCTACTTTTCCTGCTGTTATTGTTCAAAGTGTTCTTTCTTAAAATAACTGCTAACAATAGCACAGTGCATACAAGAGCTCAAGCCACAGAAGCTAACTGGCTCAGAGACGTTCAGTAGGTTGCATAGGTCACATAAGTTAGAGCCCCGATTCAATACAGGTACACTTCAAAAGCAGACTTGGCTTGTTTTCTACCTTAGGCTTAGCCCTGCTTTGCGTTGTATAAAGAGACAACCTTCTAATTAAGACATGGAGCTGGGACCTGTCCTGCTGTCATTGACAGCAGCTACTTTCTCCTCAAATCCTCCGATTCCACACAATATCCCCCATACCCCTATCTCCCGCATTTCCCTAGTCGCATCTAATCATTTGCTCTCCTGTGTGCCTTCATTGCCAAGCTCATATAAAAAAAAACTTGGACTTTCTAGGTAAGTTTCATGTAGGTTGATGGTTCCCAAACACCAGCAGACTCTGTGACTTCCACTTGTCCTTGGTCACCTCCCTGTTCCATCCCTCACAGGGAATGGTCTCGATCTCCTGGTTTTGAAGAAAGTTATGTTTATCTTGAAGAAATTGTGGATGTTAAACAACAGGAGTAAGTTGGCAAAGCAAGAATTTGTTTGTCTTTCTTTGAGGACCTGTACACAGTTATTAATGGTGGTGTTGAGGAAACCACAGAGCTTCTGAAGCAGCGATTCGACCATATTCTCTATACGGGAAGTACCACAGTTGGAAAAATTGTCATGGAAGCTGCTGCAAAGCATCTGACTCCTGTGACACTTGAATTGGGAGGGAAAAGTCCGTGTTACATTGATAAAGACTGTGACCTGGACATTGTTTGCAGGTGAGATTGCTCTGGTTTTCTGAGTATTTCTCAGCACAGTGGAAACTTTACCTAATAGGTTGATGTTATCCTTTGCATTTGAATACCATGCCTTATGACTCCAAGGTACATCATTAGTTTTGGAGTTTGATGTGCTCAAGAGCATCAGAAGTCTTTTACAAACCATCCTTTGGTGCCACTGTAAGAAATAATGAGCCATAGGTCCTGATAGCAGATGGTTGTCCTTAGGAAATTTTGGAAAAGTTCTTTCTGTTCTTGAGATTGCAGATAAATCAAGCAAGAAATTTGCCCAGAGTTGGTTTCACATACTATGGATAGCACCCAGACCATTACCACATTAGCATTTGCTCTACCACTGAGCTACAACCTCAGTCTCTGGTGAGAAATTTGAATGTTTTGCTGGCCAATAATCCAGGAAGTACATAATCCAAAGTATTGTGTGTACATAATAAAATCTTTAAATTCTCAATTGAAAGGGATTCTTTGTTGACAAAAAACAATATTACTCATCTTTTAACTTTGAATAGCATCTTGCAGCTGGGAACTCAAAAATAAAGGTATCAGGTTCTCTGCTGAATCAGGTTTACCTACCAGGAAGTGGCAAAACACAGAACTGCCTCTGTTCTCTGAGTGGTGTGGCTTTCTCTCTCCCTCAGAGATGGGGAGCCAAGGGGAGAATTGGATCAGGGTTCCAGGTTGGCTTCCAGTAGAAGCATAATTGCCAGAACAAGAGACTCTCATTGAACGTTGGGTGATGTTCATATGCAGGAAGGGTTTCTTACAGAGATAGAGGGTCCCCATGCAGAGCAGTGTTCAAGGCTACTGGCTGATGTCTGCTTTAAACCTGCACATCTTGCCAGCAGGAACTAAAGCCACACCGGGAGAAGTGGAGTCTGGACTGAGCTCTTATCACCTGGAACGGCCTTTTGACTGGAGAAGAGAAGGAAAGGGGTGTTGAAAAGGCTGTTTATTTTTCCTGCGTCAAGCAGTGACTTCATTACTTCCCAAGTACTATTTTCCAAGCTGCCTTGCGAATTTTGCTCCTACTTAGAATATTCTATCTCAGTTGGAAAATGCTTTCCAAGTTCTTTTTGGAGGTACTGGGGTTTGAACTCAGGGTCTCACACTTGCTAGGCCACTTGAGCCATGGCCCCAGCCCTTTTTTACCATAGTTATTTTTTAGGTAGGGTCTTGTATTTTTGCCCATGACCACCCTCAAACTGTGATCCTCCTAGCTACACCTCCCACCTAGGTGGGATCACAAGTGTGAGCCACCATGCCCAGCTTGGTTGAGATGGAATCTCACTGACGTTTTCCTCAGGCTGGCCTCAAACTGCTCCTGATTTCTTTATCTTTTTGGCAGTTCTGGGGGTTGAACTCAGAGCCTCACACTTGCTAGGAAAGTGCTGTATCACTTGAGCCATGCCCCCAGCTCTTTATGCAATGGTTATTTTTGAGAGAGGGTCTCACTTTATTACCTGAGCTGGCCTGGACCACAATCCTCCTATTTATGTTTCCCTAAGTAGTTGGGATCACAGACATGTGCCACTGCACCCAGCTGTAGGTTGAGATGGGGTCTCTCAAACTTTTTGCCTAGGCGGCCTCCAACTGTAATCCTGTCAGTCTCTGCCTTCTGACTAGTTAGGATTACAGGCTTGAGTCACTGTGCTGGGCAGTTTTATTTTTTTTAATGATTACCAACTAAATATATGAATCCACTTTGGTTGGAAAGCATTCAAACAATACCAAAGTATGTAACCAATGAAAATTTGACCAAATTATACAATTATTCTTGGGTTTTTTTCTCTCAGACGTATAACCTGGGGAAAATTCATGAACTGTGGTCAAACATGCATCGCTCCTGACTACATTCTCTGTGAAGCCTCCCTCCAGAATCAAATTGTGCAGAAAGTTAAGGAAACTCTGAAGGTCTGTGTTCAGCACTTCTGACTCTGCTGCTTTCAATAAGTCAAATGAACTGTTTGCAGGTGGCATCCCCATTCTCTTCTCCTTCTAGGAAAATTCTTGTAGCATATGTGACTGAATTAATTTCCCAGCTAATTGAAAATGCTCTTGCAACCTTTATAGAATGTCTAATGGGAGCAAGGTTAGGTTTATGTAAATACACTTAAACTGTCTAGTTGATTTGTTGATTAGTTGTGGTGTATACTTCTTTTTTAAAAAAAAATTAAAATAACCATGTCTGGTTTTTTGTTTTTTTTCTTCGTGGTAGTGGGATTTGAACTCAGGGCTTTGTGCTTGCTAGGAGTTCTACCACTTGAGTCACGCCTTCAGCCCCAGTGTTTGTGATTTTGAGAGAATATCACCAGTCCCTTTGGCATATTTTTCATTGCTGGTTAAGGTTATTAGTTCTCCTGTATGTATAGGCCCTGCGATGCCCAGTAGTTTGAAGGAGTAAGTTAATCAAATAGCCTTTAGAAGGTTATCAGTCTTTTAGGGTACTTAAAGATCTGCCTGAGGGAACCAAGGAAGACTAGATAGCAAGTATTGTAGGGTCTGTAGATCAGAGAGTCTCTTAAGCAGCAAAGCAATCTATTGTATGTGTGCAGAGCATCTACAATCAAAGGGTGAACAAAAAGATGATCCTGATTCAGAGTAAGACTTCATCCCTGATACCTACTCCCACATTCACCCCCCACCAAAGCCGTAGGAGCCTGTAACTATGGACAGTGATAGAGCTAGGGGGATGGGGTAGGTAGACTGCTTTATTTTCTTATCTTTGACCTACCAAAAAGCTTAAACTTACCACTGTTACACTACTATTAAATTTTGGGGGGACTAGGGTGTTGGATTCTGTGAGGGTATAAAAACAGGACAGTTTTTAAGTGTGAATAGATTTTGAATTTATTAAAGCAATTGAAATATAGGTCTTTGTGACAATTAAATACTCCTGTTTTCAATAGGAATTTTATGGAGAAAATATAAAAGAATCTCCTGATTATGAAAGGATCATCAATCTTCATCATTTTAAGAGGGTACAAAGTCTGCTTGAAGGACAAAAGATAGCACTTGGTGGGGAGACTGATGAGGCCACACGCTACATAGGTAATAGGTTCACCTTTTCCTTTGGGAAGATGGCAGCTTGGCAGTTTTTAATGACTCTGCTTATCGGCCCTACATAAACTGGATTTATGTAGTGTTTCATTATTAAATTCTTAAATACTGCTTTCCAGTATTCTGCTTTTCTTTCTTTTCTGTTTTTCATTTTGTTTTGTTTCTTTGGCAAACTGGGGTTTGAACTCAGGGCCTTGCACTTGCTAGGCAGGCATTCCACCACTTGAACCAAACCACCTGTGTTGCACTAGTTTTTCATATTTACACATATTATCTAAGTTTTTCTAAAATCCTGAGAAGCAGAATAGAACTTGATGCAATTCCCTCCCATTTGTGGATGGAAAAAGAAAGAAATAGCTTCACCACAATTCCACAACCAGACAATGCCAGAACTAATGTCTTGAGAATGGCAACCTGATCCACATTTAGATTAACCACTGGCAAGAGGATTAGGTTGGTCTAATTAGGACTTTCCCCTGAATTGGAGCTAGCCTACCTAGCTCTGCATATGACTATGCAGAGGAGGCAGAGGCCCAAATCAAATTGGTTTTGAGACCCAAAAAATATAGGGGCTGTGGACTTGGGGGAAATAACTTACATGCCCCTGGATTGGTGCTGCAAACAACTGTCCTCTACCACTGTGTCAAGATAACCTAGTAGAAACTAGAGGTGAAGAAAAAGCCCACCCTGTTACTGTCATAAGTCTTCTCTTTTAGTTGACAATCCAGCTTGTTCACAGGGTCTTTCTGAATACTACTCTTTGGTGGCTTACAGTGTGGATACTGAACATCCTGACAGCTTCTTTAGCGTCCCCTTTCCTCTCCTTCCTAATTATAGCTGAAACAGTGAACACAGGTGTAGGGAGTCTTGCTCACTTAAGTATGTTTTCTCAATCTGTAACAGAGTTGTAATAAAAGTCAATGAGATAGTGATCATGCAAGCACTTCAGTTAAAAGAAAAAGTGCTGATTTGATTCACAGAGGAGTGTCTGTGCATCCAGAAAGATCTGTCCATGGAAAAAAATGTAAATATATAAATATATATATATATGTGTGTGTGTATGTGCGTGTATATATATATATAAAACCTATGAACATGGTTAAATGTTAATAAGATATATTCAGTATATATCTTTCTCATGGTTTGCACAAAAATGTCCTGATTCATTTAATTTGGAGCTTCTTAATATTTGCACAGTTCGATCATATTCTCAGGACTTTTGTTTTGGTGCTGGGACTCAAACCCTTATTATCAAACACTTTGGTGCTAAGAAATCCCCCTTAGCACATGCTAAGAGGATTTTTTATTTTTTCAATAGATGTGACTTGAGTAGGAGAGGAAAGGGATGGGTAAGAAACCCAGTGAAATATATGTGACCGTTTTACATTTTTGTCTTCTACTTTAGCATTTTTGTTTTCATTTTGTTTCTTTTCAGCCCCAACAATACTTACTGATGTTGATCCTGAAACCAAGGTAATGCAAGAAGAAATTTTTGGACCAATTCTTCCAATCGTGCCTGTGAAAAATGCAGACGAAGCCATAAATTTCATAAATGATCGTGAGAAGCCCCTGGCTCTCTATGTATTTTCTCATAACAGCAAGGTAAGTCTTACAGAGAAAAGCAGCTCACTGTCATGAGTGTCAAAGTGATTTCTTTTTTGCTATAAAACAAATGATGGTGTATGGGTATATCAAAGTTCACCAAATGATTGTATTTACAACCTGCTATTTTATATAATGAGGCCCTGGGGTTATCAAAGTGCCCTTTCCCCTACTCCCTGGGGTTAGATATAAGTCCACAGGGATAAGTGTGACCCGTCTTTTGACTCACAAATACCTCCTGTTTAATTGGAAGACTTAAACATGCTTTCATGACATGAATCCATAGGGCATATCTGTGTAAGAGCCTGTCCCTATGACCCAAATAGGGCTGGGTAGGACAAAGACCTCTGGTAATGTCATATTAATGCTTGTGATATTTTGGATTTCAGTTTCTCAGATCACATAACTTTATGTTAGAATGGTGGGGTCATATCACTTGCTTAACCAGCTTTGCCACCTGCTGCATGGTTGCTTATTTGCACTGCAAGGTGACTGGCTGCTGCTAGTGGATGGTGGCCTCCGTGAGGGCAATTAAGTTCAGGATCCCTCTGAAAAAAGTAGAAAAATGAGAAAGAGAAGGATGGGACCAGTCAGTGTGAGGAGTTTATGAGCCGAGTGCGTTCTGGAGAGCTTTTGATGGTAAGTAGAAGCAGTTATGTGACAGTTTCTGGAGCTTGAAATTGTAATGAGGTATAGATAGCTACAGATACTTGAAGTGAGACAAATGTGCAGAGCTTAATAAAGACTGAGTTATTCACAGAAATTTAAAATGACTATAAATAATGTGGCGGGTGACCCTGAATCCTGAAATCTACTGGTCAGGGTACACCTGGTTAGGGATCTTTCTCTGGCAATGGGTCACTATAGTCCAGACTTGACATTTGCTGTGAAGGGCTTGTTGGCACCAGGTGAAATGACATTTACTAGTTCAGTGTCATTGTGCCATTTTGGGTGTTAGGTCAACCAGCCATTAATTTCTACAAAAAGATGATGCTAAATCTAAAATCTTAAATACTTTTTGCATTTCATACAAACTAATACCTATTAATCATACACTGATTTAGAGCAGAGATTGAGACTTTTAAAGACTAAAATTTTTAAAGACTGGAATAGGCCAGACTCAGTGGCTCACACCTGTTAATCTATGGGAGGTGGAAATCAGGAGGCTCATCATTCAAGACCAGCCCAGGCAAAAAACCTACAAGATCCCATCTCAACCTAATAAAAACTGGGCAGGGTAGCACATGCCTATCATCCCAGCTAAGCGGGAACTGTAAAAATGGGATGATTGTGATCTACACTGGCCTGGGCATAAATACAAGATCATATCCTAAAACAAACTAGAGCAAGAAGGACAAGAGAACAGAGTTAAAGTAGTAGAGTACTTGTCTAGCAAGTGTAAGGCTCTGAGTTGAAACCCCAATAAAAAACAAAAAATCATTGGAATATAGTCTGAACTATTTCTTATGAAACACTTTCTGCTGCTGTTTTGGGGAAGACAACTTAGGTGGCCATCAAGTGAACAAATATTTGGGGATGCCTCCCTCTGTACAAGCTAAAGTACTAAGCACAAGAAATGTTTCAGATTTTGGATTTTTTTTTGAGGCAAGATCTCAATATGTAGCCCAGACTGGCCTCAAACTCTTGATTCTTCTGTATTATTCTCCCAAATGCTGGAATTACAGATGTGTACAATCAAATCTGACCTGATTCCGGATTTTTTCAGATCTTGGAATCTTTACATATCTTCTGACTTCTTGGGGATGGGACCTAAGTCTAAGCACAAGATTCATTTACAATTCATACAGACCTTATACATAAAACCTGAAGATAACTTCATACAATATTTTTAGTACTTTTGTACATGTAAAAACTTCATGGTATAGAATTTTCTACTCATGAAATGTTAGCACCTGAAAAGTTTTGGACTTTTCGAGCATTTCAGATTTAAGGTTTTCAGCGTAGGATGTGCAACTTAGGCTAGACATTAATCTGAGAAGCTAGACTACCAATTGTGTTTGCTAAATTAACCACGGTTTAGGTGATTTTATCTGTTTAGCATGGTGTTCCCAAACTCAAGAACTCCCATTGGTACCCAAAGCCTGGATGTGTGTCCCTAGAGTGCACAGCTGTACTTGTGAGGAGCTGGGTGCACACCCTAAGATTCTGGGGTTATTGGGCCTTAGGTCTGACCTGGGCACCTTTGATCTGCTCCTTAGGTCATCAAACAGATGATTGATGAGACATCCAGTGGTGGTGTCACAGGCAATGATGTCATCATGCACTTTGCTCTTACTTCTTTGCCATTTGGAGGAGTGGGTGAGTATTACTTTCTCCTGGTTATAGTAAATATTTCACAAGGCTGAAATAGCTGGCTGCTGTTATTCTGCAGGTCCCCCTGTGATTGTCCTATGCTGAAGAAGCTCTTCCCAGCCACCCAGTTGGCTGTGGTTTTCCTGATTCCCTGCCCACTCCTCCATCTTGGGGTGAATCTAATCTGTCACCCTTTTTGTCCTCAGTAGCACTGACACAGCTGTGATTACTTTGTTCACTGCATTGGTTTATTTGTTCACTGTGCTCTTAGTTTTAGGAGGTTTGGGGGCCAAGAATTGTTCCCCAGTCCTCTGTGGGAGGGTTGCTCTTGGTCATGTCTTTGGCTGGCCCATCCTCCTCTGACCTCCTCAGTGTCAGGGTTTCTCATGGTTCTGCCCTTGGGCCTTTTTTTGAACCTGTCTTGCTTCCTGAATGACCCCCTCCCACAGCTTCAGCTACCACCCAAACACTGGTGACTCAACTTGCAGTCTGGTGCCAGTCATTTGCCTCCTGGCCTCCAGTCACCCTGTCTTCTGCTACTGTGTCATACATATGCCATTCTCCCTGCCCCCCACATGCTTCTCCTCTTGCACCTGTCAGTATGCTGTACACACATAGTGAGTAAGAGAGGTGTAAGCTGTTACAGAACATGGCTTCTTGGAGGGCAGAGATCTTCACTTACATATTTTCACCTAGCTTTAGGTTTTGGTTATGTCAAGGGGCTTAGATGGAACAAGTGGGTGAGTAGGTCCGTGGATAAATAAAGCCACGTGGGATGATGGGAAAAGAACACATGGAGCATCTAGAATCACAGTGACCCAGGTTCAATTCTGGCTTCTTTATTTATTAACCATGTGACCATCGGCAGGTTAACTGAAGGTTGCTTTTCTTTGTCTGGAAACCGGGCTGATGACATACAGCACAGAAGGATGGTGATAAGAATCACCATAGAGAATACAGTTAAGTCTGCGGCCATACCACCCTGAACGTGCCCGATCTCTTCTGGTCTCGGAAGCTAAGCAGGGTCAGGCCTGGTTAGCACTTGGATGGGAGGATAGCCTAAGGAGAGTCACACCCTAGAAGGGCCGTGAATCCTTGTCCTGCTGCTGGAGAGCATCCTGGTTGAAATGAGGTTGCTGAAGTTGATTGGGAAAGATGTCCTGAAGAAAGACACTTTTGTGTGCGGGCATCCCTGGCAGCAGGGAGAACACATGGGCTTTTTCAGTCCGTGTTAGGATGGAAAAGATGCCTTGTCACCTACAGTGAAGCCTGTTTTGTCTGTACCTTTTATTCCAGGTTCCAGTGGAATGGGGGCTTATCATGGAAAACATAGTTTCGATACTTTTTCTCATCAACGTCCCTGTTTATTAAAGTCTTTAAAGAGAGAAGGTGCTCACAAACTCAGATATCCTCCCAACAGCCAGTCAAAGGTGGATTGGGCAAAATTTTTCCTGCTGAAACAGTTCAACAAAGGAAAACTTGGGCTCCTGTTGTTCGTGTTCATGGGTGTGGTGACAGCTGTGCTTGTCAAGGTGAGTCCCCTTTTTCCTCATAAAGTTCCAGTCCTTCTGGTTCCGCCTAAGATTTACTTCTTTTCTCAGGTCTTGGGAGCTCCTCTAGTTCTATAAATTAACTCTATCAAGGCTCTATATTAACTTCTAGAATCTCAGCCAGGATTGGTGAACTACATCCTGCTGTCCAGCTACTTGTTTTTGTAAATTAAGTTCTTGGCACACAGCCACACCCTCCTGTTTACTTCCTGTCTTCAGCTGCTTTCTACTACAGTGGTAAGATAGTTGGGACAGAGGCTGAATGGCTCACCAAGCCAAATAATTACAGAAAAAAAGTTTGCTGACCACTGGTCTAAGAGTTGAAAACACTATAGAATTTGCTTTGCAGAATCCTGAGCTGTCTAACCCTCTAATGCTGTTGTATTGGTCTTTCCTAATCAGTTTCAGTTTTGTTCTTGAATGTGAATGAAATCAGCATGCTGCAGGGATGGTGGAGAGAATTCTGTGCTGGATGATGGTAGTGAAACTGCTTTGGTGAAATGATTTTTTTAGGTATGAGTGCTTTTCCTCCAAAGCTGACTACCATAAAATTTGTCTTTGGTGATTGGGCTTACAAAGAGGTCCTTGTGATAGCTGCCTTCTCTGGGTGGTTTGTGCATCTCTGGGATGAAGGAGAAAATCTGAGAATGAAAGTCAAGATCAAGTAGGCAAAGGCAGTTGTGTCCTTGGAGCTCTCAGCCATCCAGCTGAGGAGATGCACTGAGAACATCTGTAAAGAACTGGCATGGAAAAGAGGCAAGAATCAAGCATTTGATGGAAATAGCTGTGTTTATATTTTGTTTAAAATTTGAAAGGGGGTTGGCTCATCTTGCAGTATCACAGCTTTGGTGGAAATGGAGGTATCAGTTGCATTTGAAATCATTTGGGTTTTCTCAGAAATACCAAGCTGTGCTGAGGAGAAGGGCCCTGTTGATTTATCTGGTAGCTCACAGACTGCGTTGGTCCAGTAAACAGTGATGAACCGATTTCAGACCCCAGCTCTTTCTGTTAAGAGTGAGGTAGGAATTCCTTGTTTTTTTCTATATGTAAGGTGGGCCAAGTTGGGATGTGTTTTGTTTTAGTTGTTTGTCTTCTACAGCTGGAGGCTTAGGGATTATCAAAAAAAGAATGCTTAATTTGTTTGTCTCTATACATTTTGGACCTCAGCCCAGAGTATCAAAGTATTCAAATTCAACTTACCCACAGTTTTAAAAGGGAGGGATGGGTTATTCGTAATCTAAGAGAAATGTAATTACCAGACTGGGTCTAGGTGAAGGCCTACATCATTTCTAGAAAAAGGAACAGCCACATGTGGGCTTCATTGTTCCTCCCCATCCTGTCCTGGAGGGAGTGCCATCTGATTCAGATCTAGAGTCACCGTGGAGATGCTGAACTCTTTGTTTCATAATTTGAGAATAATTTTTAAATCTCTGAGTTGTTTTGTTTGACTCTGTGATTCATAGTGGCAAATATAACGAATCGAGGTATAGCATGCATAGAAGCTTCCTCCTCTTAACTTCTGCATCTTCATGAGGCTAGTGATGTGGTCAGAGGCAGTTGGGATTGCTGCCTGTTTTGCTCCTTTCCTTGGATGCTGGTCTCCTAGCAAATGTGCATCTTCTTGGTTGGTTGGGATAGAATTTCTCAGCCTTCTGGATAAAGTGGAAGACGGTGCTAAGTCTGTGTGCCACCCCCTCCCAGGCTTGCCTTATTCCCAAGAGTGCTGCTCAGGTGCACTGTGCCAGGCAGGTTTGAGTTCCCTAAAGGGTTTAGCAAATAGATTCCCCACCCTACCCCCACCTCAGGCAGAGTCTAGAAAAGCAGTAGTATATAAAAACTGTTTGCTAGGAGTAAGATTATGTCGGCTTGATTCTTGGCTCAGTTCCTGACTTACTTGAAACTTTGGGGAACATCTATTTAAAACCTTCCCTTGGGCCTTAGCTAGAGTCAGGGAGCCAGTGAGTTCCAGACCCCTTTCATCTATCTCTCCATTCTCCTGCTTAGCTGATACATTCGTTGTTCACATTTATTTAGATTCAGCTTGAGACTAGGTGAAAATTTGGTTTCCTATTGCACTTTGCTTCTTCTCTGCTCTTTTCTCTGACCTTTTAAGCTTCTTTTTACCAAGTCATCTTTTATTTTAATTAAGTGACTCAGAATCTACATTGTGTACTTACTTGAGTCTTTTTTAAAATACATTTTTTTATTTTAAATTAACACACAGTGTACATGTTTGTGGGGTACAGTGTGACATGTCAATACTTGTGAACACTGTTTAGTAATGATCAGATCAGGGTAGCTGGCATCTCTATCACCCTTCACACTTATCATTGCTTTGTGTTATAAAAATTCAAAGTGCTACACATTAGCTATTTTGAAATATACAATTTATTGTTGTCAGCCATAGTTTGAGGTGTCTTTATTATAACTATAAACATTTTTGTGAAATGGTTTTTCTGCACCACTTAATAGTTTACTAGTTTTGTTAAGATGTTTGGATTTCATTTTATTCATTTTCTTTACTGGAATCAGAATGGATTTGGAACTTACATCCACAAAGTAAAGTTCAAATAAAGCTTGTAAGCTGGATTGTAGTAGCATTGTAGTAGTCTGGATTTTAAAAGGTAGAGAAACCTCATAGCTGATAAGTGCCGTGGAGCTTTGGCAAACCCAAGTTTCACTTTGAGGTTGCAGTTGCACTTCTTCAGCATTAGTGAGATGGATTTTCTTCCTTAATACTTTTGAATCTTAGAAACAAATTTGTCAGTCTTCACATTTCGTGTGGAGACTTAGCTTCTTACTTACAGTGTCAGGATAGCAAATGAGTATTTTCTACTCTTCTCTCTCTGGATTTTGGACAGAATACAGTATAGATAAGCTATATTTCTGTCATTATTGTTGAACAAAGGCATATTCTTTTATCTTCAGGTAAAACTATATATACTTAAGACCTAGGGACACATAGGCCTTTGAGATGGGGTATTTGTTAGAGTCCTGGATGTTCCATCATGTTTCAGGGGTGGTTGTAGGTCGGGTTTTTTGTTTATTTGTTCATTTGTTGGCACTACTGGGGTTTGAACTCAAGCGCTGTACCATCTTAGGTATGCCCCCACCCCTGTGGGGTTTTCTAAACCAGTAGAGTAACATGCATCCCTTTCTCCTCTCTCCAGGCTGTGTATTACTGAAGAATGATCCTGTTCAACCTCCTAATTGTCTCTTCTGAATTACTCCTCTACCAGACGATTAATGAACCAGTAATTTTCAAATCCTGCCAAATCAGAAAATATGTAAATGTGCTATGATCAAACCTAAAAGTCATTGCCACTCACCATTAATAACTTTTCCATTTCAGGCAAACCTAACATTCTCCAATAGTGAGGGTATTCAGAAAACCTATTCTAGATTGTGCTAGGGGGTGAGAATGTATTAGGCTAAGTCCAAACTCCTTGGGGATGTAAGGGAGATCTGTTCAGTGACTTCTTTACTCCAGTTCATAGGTCATTGTCCCCTACCCCTACTGCCACCATTATTCAGTGTAGCTTTCAAGAGCTTAACGCTGCCCAGAGCTACCTGCAGTCCTCTGTAGTCCAGAGAGGTGAGATTAGATCCTCCCAGCTCCCTTTGAGGTGTGAGGCACTAAAACTGGGCAGTGGAGGGGCAGCAGGGGAGGGTGCCCCCCTTGGAACTTGAGAACTTGACCTCCAGGAGTAGCTCTCTGGTCAAACATGTCATCTGACCAGCACGCTTTCTCCTTCCTCATTCATTCTCCATTTGTGATAGCATGTGTGACTATCCACAGATGCTTTCTGAACCAGTATCTCTCGATGCATCTTACAGATCTGAGGGCTTCTTAGAAGATCTTTGCCAATTTCACGCGCATGTCACCTATCATTCTTGTGGTGGTGTCATGTCAGAATTATATATCTTATAAAACCTAACTGGCATTTTTTAAATGCTGTAATAAAATTAAGTATAAAAATACAGCCATGTGCAGTGGTACATGCCTATAATCCCACCTGCTGTGGAGGCTGAGGCCAGAGG
Source organism: Castor canadensis (assembly GCF_047511655.1). Taxonomy (NCBI): domain Eukaryota; kingdom Metazoa; phylum Chordata; class Mammalia; order Rodentia; family Castoridae; genus Castor; species Castor canadensis. Next base: position 51,020,505 of record NC_133396.1, on the reverse strand, counting down.
ATTGTTTGAGCCTAGGAGTTTGTGGCCAACCTGGGGAACATAGTGAGACCCTGTGTCCTCTACCAAAAAAAAATCCTGTCAGTACCCAAAGTGGCAAGTTGTTGCATCTTCAAGGGCAAATCTTATTTCTGTGGCACAATGCCATTAATTTCACTTTTTTAAACTTAAGAGAATTCCCTTCCTGAATAAATTCAGCCCGCAGGCCTTGAAGTGGGAGAATCGTTTCCTGCCACTGAAAAAGAGGCCTTGGATATTAGGACTTTGAGAGTTGAGCGCCTCGCGGGGCAGAGAGGGTGTATCATTTAGAGCAGTTTGGAGAATACCATTTAAGCCTGTAGGCCATAATAAAGAGGATAGAAGATGGTGAGAGGATCTCCAGAGCAATGAGAAATTATTTCCAATTAGTCGCAGCCAAGACTTTGAAGAGCTCCAGCCCAGTGGGAAAGTGCCAACAGAGGCCTGATTAGAACTCAGCACTCGCTCAGGGCAGTGCTCAGCTGGGCTGGACCTTGGAGCTCCTGGCTGCTGCCTCTTGGACTCAGAAGACCTGAGCCACTTAATGAAAGAATGTAACTTCCGTTGTCGAATGTATGCTGAACTTTGTTCAATAATTTGTTCCATTGGGCTGTCTGAAGTATGTTATCACTTTATCACAGTATGAGGTGTCAAGAATGAGTCATTGCCTCATTTAGCAAAAAGTTGCTTAAACTGCAGTTCTCATAGAATAATCAATCATAAAATATCCTACAAAAACTTTCAATATGGAATTTTTATTTAGTATATTAAATTACAACATAATTCCTAGCTAAGCTAAGCTATTACCTTATCTGTTGATATATTCGGCTTTGAAATAAATATATTTCATAGAATTGGCATGAATTTTAATAACTTTTTTTTTTTTTTTTAGACGAACTGGGGTTTGAACTCAGGGCTTTTGCACTTGCTACGCAGGTGCTCTACCACTTGAGCTACACCTCCAGTCCTTAATAACATTCTTAGTGTGGAACTTCAGGCATGTCCTACTGAAGACAGTCCTTTGGTCATAAGTTTTCTCTAACTATAAATCCTTCTTTTGCTTTTATCTGTCAAAGGTAGTATTTATTAACTCTCTTTGTCATACTTTCTCATTTTAAAATTCTTAGCCAAGAATTCTGTGGCATGTGTGTATGATGTGTGTGGTGGCCATGGATGGCCTTATTCACCATCAAGCCTAGAGATGTTCACCAATCCCAGGCCTTGAAGAAAAGCAACCAAGAATTTTGATCAGGGCTGACTTCCAATCTGAGGCTGTGTGGAAAATCAGCTGGGTTTGCAGCTTGTTTATCCCATACTGCTACTGTAAGAAAATATAGTAAGAGCAAATATTTCTACAAGTCTATGGTATGTAAAAATGCTGGCAAAATGAAAGAACTGGAGGAAAGAAAAGAAAGGTCTATAGTTAGCCTCCTTCCCTCGTCAGGGTCTCACAACAACTGTGTCTGCCAGGGACACACAGGGCTGCCTGGGCAGGGCCCACTACCCCTTTCTCAGAGCTCCACAGAGGCTTTATGAATAGTTGAAGACCTATGGGCTAGGGATGTAGCTCAGAGATAGAACATTTGGCTAGCATGGGAAAGGCCCTGGATTTAATCCCCAGCACCGCCAAAAAAAAAAAAATGAGCTAAGTTTTATGACTTTGAGATCTTTGGCAATCTTTGCCCTATAGTCTCTTTCTCATGCATTTCAGAGTTGGAAAGGCACAAACCATCCGTAAGGACAAGGAAGCTGAGGCTGAGGGGGAGATGTTCCCTGCCTAGGAAGCCTTAGGCACTCTTGAGTTGCTGCTGCTTCAACATATGGTTTCCCCTTCATTTCTACAGAAAGTAAGAGAAACCCCATCTTGGCCTATAGAGAAACTGAGGCAGGAAAGAGGGCCCCTGGCTCTCTCAAGCGGGAGCTTGGAACTTCCACTGGGATCTTCTTGGATGTCAAGGCAGGGAGGGGGCCTGGCCTGCTTTCCCTCCAGGAAGGACGGAAAGGAATAAATAGGCCAGCTCCTCTGCTTGGGGAGACACAGATGGCCTTGGCAGAATTACTTAGAAGCTAAGGCCAAGGTATCTCCCCTACACACAAAGGGTGATTTATTTCTCCCACTGCAATTTAGGCATCTGGTGCCCCACACCTTCAAGGTGGCCACTTTCAACTGAGGCGTAACAGCCTGCCTCCGTGTCACCTGCTCTCCCTTTCCCTCCAGAACAAGCATGTGCAACACCACCAGGCCTTGGTGCATAAGGAAGCACTTCCCAGAAATGTTTAATCCCTACAAAGTCTCAGGGAAGTGAGTAGGGGTCCATTCCCCACACACCTGGAAGCTAACCTGGGCTCGGGGTCAACCTCTTCCCTCTCCTTGCCACTACCAGGGAAACCAGGCTCTTCTCACATGTCACCACCTGTTGCCCCACTTCCTGTACTGCAGAAAGGCCCCTCCCTGCCTTGCAAACGTCTGTGTTCCATTCCCAGTGCTGGTGATGTCTGAGGGCTTTTCAGAAGGAAAGAAAGGGGACCCAAGTTTGGTTCAAAGGTAATCCAAGAAAGGCTGCCACATGGCCCTTTGATGGGGCACTGAGCCCTTTGACCCTCCATCATGCTGCCCATAGGCCTATAGAGCTGAGCTTGGGCACTGTCTCCTGGGTCCATTCAGTCTTGGTACTCACTAGTCACTGTGTGGGGAGGACCAATGTGGGATTCTGTACTGGTTGCCCTGGCCCAGCACCATGACAATTAGGCCAACCTGCTTCGAGGAGTCTGAGGCTCCTGAGAACAGACTGGCTTTGCCAAGAAGACTAAGGCTTGTCTTTGGTTGAAGTGTAACTGGGGAAGGCCTGGCAAATGAAGTAGACCAATCTGTGAAGAAAGGACAAATGCTGCTGTCCCCAGGGCCCAGCCCTCCCCACCACATTGGGCTGCAAACCCAGGCATAGAGGAGGAGGAGGCCCAAGGAAATGTACCCTAAGAACCCCCAGGGGGTTGCAGCAGGTGCCAGCCAAAGAGTTCTGGCTGAGCCTGCCAGGACGGTAAGGATGCCAGGCTCTCACAATGGCAGTGTCAAATCCTGCCACTGGCTAGGGGAAGCTAAAGTGTCTTCTCCCCATTCCACTCAGAGTCTAGTGCAGGAACCTGAAAGTACTGAGCCAGAAGGCCACAGCAGGGTGGTCTTCCACTTTATCACCGCTGTCCCAGCCACATCTTCACATGAAGTACCAAAGCTAGTGCAAGAGTGGAACTTGGAATTCTGCCTCAGAGCCTCATGCTCTTTTTTTTTCCCATCACCCTCTTGGGAAAGACCAAGGAAGAAGACAGGTGTCTGGAGTAGCACTGGAGAACCTGTCCCAGTAAAGTATAAAGACTTGTTCCTTGCCCAAGTACACCGGTGGCTCACACCTGTAGTCCTAGCTATTCAGGAGTAGAGATCAGGAAGATCATGGTTTGAAGCCAGCTGGCCAAATAGCTTGCAAGACCCTATCTTAAAAATACCAGTACAAAACAAGCTGGAGGAGTTTCTCAATGGGAGAGTACCTGCCTAGTAAGCAAAAAAAAGACTTGGCCCTCGCTTGGGACCTGCAGGGCAGGGTGAATTCACTAGTTCAAGCTTCCACTTCATATAAACAACATGGCAGTGACCCTTGCCAGGCCACCACAGTCTAGTGGAATCTAATGGTCTTGAGATGCTTTGAATCCTCCCAAATGGGATTCAGGCCCTGAGGCCAGGAGGGAGGCTGCAGGGAAAAGGCCAGTCCTGGTTGAGGTCTGAGGTACAAACTGGTGCAGGGTGGGGCCTGTGCCCTGTGCTTTCCATAGTATGGAAAAGATCATAGGTGGGCATTTACAGGTCCCATCCACCACTATCCTACAACTCAGAAAATTGCAATTGCTGGACTTAGTGGAACTAGAACTTGTTTTGCCTGAGATGTTGGCACTGGAATCCTCGTTGGGCCTCTTCCCCATCAGAAACTTCACATGAGCAAAGGATCAGTGGAAAGGGTGCTGACTGTGCTGTTGGACATCACAGGCCTCTTGTTCTTTCAGCTGAAGAACCTATTGCCAAAGTGCCTGCCCTCCCTGGCCTGGGTGGCCTCTCTTCTAGCAGTTTCTCTCTTTTGGCTAAGTGCCTCTCAGTATTTGAGCATGAGGTCTATGTGCACATGAGAGACCATCCTGCTGATCTTCTGCTCAGCTCTCCCAAGGGAATGAGCTCCACCATGAGCAACACCTGCTCCACTGTGGCCAGGACATTCAGGAAGTTTTCCAGGCGCCAGATCAGTTTGCCACTTCCGCTGCCCTCCTCCTACCCCTCTAGGTTGCCATCAACCTCCTGCTGTTGCCATGCAGCCCAGCAATCATCTCCCCTGGCAGGGGGTAGCTGCCTCCTGCCAACATGTACTTGGGTTAATAAGCTTGTGAGCCATGGTGGAATAGTTGAAGTCAAGTCTGCCTGTACTTCCTGCCTGGCCCAGCTGCCAGGAGATGGTGTACAGCTCCTGGAGTGCCACATTCTGCCCTGATGGAAGGAGAAGTTTCCTGTCCGTGTAGGAGAAGGAGATGGTTCCTATCCATGTAAGAGGAACTCCAGATGAACCTGTAAGATCCAGTGGCCACTCTGTCACCATCACCACCAGGAACCTGGATGAGAGGGTCCCCTTGCTCTTCCCATGGGCATGTAAAAGCCAATGCCTATCATAAAGTGGATACTGATGTTCTGAATGCAGACGTCAGCAAGCTTCAGGCCCTGACACGTCTCCAGGAAGGATTTCACTCCTGCCTCATTCAGGATGATGCACACTGGGACCCAGTGCTTAGAGGCAGCATCCACAATGTCTTGGAAACCATTACTATTGGCAAAGAGACTCATGACCACAGCAATGACCTGTCAAGATGTTTCCTGATGGATCGATCCTGGCAGGATAACTGGAGTTGGCAGTTTGCCTCGGAGGTTCTGAGAAGCAGCAAGGGTAACATGTGACCATTGCCAGGTGGTGCGCTCTAGGTGGGCTTCCCCAGAGAGGCAAGGTGAGAGTGCAGGGAGGGGCCTGGTTGGAAAAAGGTGGTCAGGGGACATTTGGGCACGGGGAATAGTTGTGAGTCCACGTGCCCCTAGTCCTCTAGCCTGTGCACAGCCCACTTTCCGCCTGCCCTACTCTTGCATAGCTGGCTGCTTTAGCTGTCAATTTCCAGGAAGCCCAGAATGTTCTGTGAACTACAGATAAAGCTTGCTGCTGAGATCAGATGAGGAGTGCTCCTGCCTGAACCTGTCCTTGTTGTGGCATATGACATGTCAAGTATATCTTGCATATTAAACATGTCATTAGTTTTATCATACCATCTTCTGCTCTGGCAGTCTAAGCTCCCAGAGTTTTAGTGAACTGGCTCACTACCATACTGATCCAGGGAAGAAGTCCCAAATGAGGTGAGGTGATGGAAATGGAACCTGGAAGGGCTTTGACCTATTCACATGCATGTCGGGCACTCAGCCCAGCCCTGGGGCATGCATCAAAACTGGAGTCACCTCAGCATACTGACATTGGGCATATGCTACCGAGGGGCTTGTCTGCCTGAGGGGTGGGCAGAGTTGAACAGGGAAAGTGCCTGCCACAGCCAGTTAGCCATCTAGGCTGACCTCCTTGGACCAACAGCTGGAAGCCAAGACTGGTCCTCCTGCCCTGGGTGGACTTCAGTAGGTGAGAACACAAGCTTTAGAGACTGATGGGCCAATGTAGTGAGTTATGTGATGATGGAGCTTCCTTATGTGAAAGTGGGAATACACGGGGCTGCCTCCAAAGTCCAAGGAAGCAAAGCACTTGGTGTAGGGCCTGGTATTTGCCGGTCTGGTAAAACAAAAGATGTTGTCTTGCTGGCTTGCATAGCTTCCTGACTCATGAGGCACACAGGGCAGCGAGGAGCAATGTGCCACTAACATTTGTGTGTGTGCCAAAGCAGAAGTGGCCATGACACTGTTACTTGGAGAGACAGCTGCCTTCTCAGGCTGGTTACTGCTCTCTGCTGGCTACTCCTGCAGCCCCTCATGTTTCTGAGACTAAAGGAGACGAGAGCACACCTGGGCCGGCCTGCCGCTCTTCTGGCCACCACTAGCTTGTATCCTGTTCCTTTAAAATATCACAAAGTAAAGCAGCACACATCTGTGTATTCATAGTTGTGGGTTTTTAATTGTTGGTGCTTTAAATTTGAATCTAGTGTCTTAAGTGTCGGAACGACTTCATCTGTACACAAAAGCAAAGCACTCTGTGGTAGGATTTGGATCTCTGCTTATGGACTGAGATGTGAATTCCCCGGGTGTAAAAAGCAAAGGCTGCCTGGCCCTGCTTAGAGAGGTGGTCCAAGAGGCCGGTGGTCAGGACCATTCCACTACCTCCTCCAGAATCCTGGCGCTCATCACTCATCTTGGCAGGCTAGTGTGAACCCTTTGCTTTTGTTTGGTTTTCAGCAGGTGGGACTGCTTTTGTGCTCTTTTTCTAACTGCAGAGCCTGTACTTAATGTTACAATGTTGGGAGCAGGTGCTGAGGGTGTCTTTTTTAACACCTCCCCCACTGCCCCAGCTTATGCCCCTGAAAACTGCCACCAAATCCTGATTTATGCTGGGTGCTTCTAGCTCAGCAGTCACTCTGCCTGCACAGGCCAGGTACAGCGTGTCTGGTAGCCACTGGCTGCTGACTCACTTACCTCCTCTACACCCAGCTTCCAGTTCAGCTGGTGGTATGGAAAACAATGGTGACAGCTGCCAGAGACACATGTCAGCAGATTATCCACAGGCCTGCCAGAGTGTGGCTACCCTAGGCCTCTCCTGACTTCCTCAAACCACATACTCGTGCTTCTCAATCCAGCCACAAAGGTCAGCACAGTACCCAAAGGCAGGCCAATGACATAGCACATGACAGCCTTCCCAGTGCCTGTCAGGACTCCAACATAGATACGCTGGCAGGGGAGCACTGAGGGACTGAGCTCCAGCATTTAACATGTTGCTTCACTTCTCACACTAGGCTGGGTGCCTTTTTTTCCCTGAGGAGGCTGTCACAGAGGTCAAGTCACTTGCCTGTGTTAACCAGAATGAGCTGTGTTTTGAACACAACTCCCAAGGACCCAGGCATCACCTCCACATTATTAGGTAAGACTGATGACAACTACTGGCTGGTGTTTGGTTTCGTGTGGCTACTGTAGCAATAACTGTACACTTAAAACAACACCAACTTAATATTTTACAGTTCTAGAAGTTAGAAGGTCAAAGTGGGTCTCACTGTTAAAATCAAGGACTGGTTCCTTCTAGAGATCCTCAAGTAAAATCTCTTTTCTACCTTTGCCAGCTTCTAAAAGCTACCTGCACTCCTTGGCTCGTGGCCCCATCACACTAGCATCTGCTTCTATCTTCGCATCTTCTTTGATCTTCCTTCCTCCCTCTTATAAAGATCTTTGTGATAATCCAGAATAGTCTCTCCATCTTGAGATCCTTAATTTATCACATCTGCAAAGTCTCATGGGCCATGTAATACTCATAGGTTCTGAAGATTAGGACATGGGTATCTTTGGGGGCCATTATCCTGTCCACACACATGGCAAGTGAAGGTATTATGTTATTCCATGAGACAGGCAGCCCTCATCTATGGCCATCTGAGTATGTCTCATCTCAGAGATGAAGAATTGCTCTGGCAGAAGTCCTAAGTGTGCTTCAGTAATTGATCTTTTTCTCCATCCTGATCCCAGAGCTAAGGAACTAAGGAACTGTTGGTTCTGCTGCCTATAAAGATTTGGTTGTTTTTATTTTGTTCATATGAATGACGGGGAATAGCTCCTTTTATTCTTTAGTGTATCTTAATTGTAAAAAGTAGTGGTTTTCATTGAGACATTTTTCACACTTTTATATAATGTACTCTGATTATATTTCTCCCCCAATTTTCCTTTCATTTTAATCTCCTTCCTCCTCTCCCTGGTCCCTTTTCTCTTCTTGGCTGTTCCTTTCTGCTTTTAAGTGTCTTTTTTCCCCTAGATTCCACATAGAAGAGAAAACATGCTATAAATATCTGAGTCTGACTTATTTCATTTAACACAATGATTTCTAGTTCCATACATTTTCCTACAAATGACATGATTTCATTTCTTCTTTATGGATGAATCTTACTCCATTGTGTACATACGCCACATTTTCTTTATCTGTTCATCTGTCAATGGGCACCTGGGCTGTTTCATAACTTGGCTATTGTGAATAGTGCTGCTGTAAACATGGGTGTGCAGTTCTCTCCATTGTGTGGTTGGATCACGTCACAGTTCTATTTTAAGTTTTTGAGGAACCTCCAATCTGATTTGCATAGTGACTGCACTAATTTACAGTCCCACCAACAGTGGATAAGAGTCCACCCATCCTTGCCAGAATTTGTTGTTTTTTAGCATATCCCAAGCTGACCAGAGGCTGTGCATACGTATAGCAGAGATCAGAGCAGGTGCAAGCCTCCCACACGTCCCTGGACAGTGGAGCCCAGCCATGGGCGCATGAGAAACGGGCAGACCTGAAAACAGCCACAGCTTTGAATGTGTCTCCAGCCCACACAGAAATCCATCTGCAGAGAATGGAAGCCTTGCTAGCTGTCAGAGGTGTCTGAACATCACCTTTAACTAGTATTTGACTGAACCATAAGCTCTGCAGGCAAGGAAAAAACAAAACAAAACATGGAGCAGAGATTAATAGTTATGTGTTATAAAAGAGGCAGGTGTCATGAAATTAGTCCAGGCAAGTTTCTGAACAACCAGCATGACCACAGTCCTCGGGTAAAGGTCACACTAATCATATCCCAAGATAAACCTATGCCAAACCACAAAACAAATCTCAATTTACAAAGACTGAATTCACATATAGCATGTTCTCTGGCCACACAGAAATACTTAATGGAAATAAAACCCCCAATATTTGGAAATTAAACAATATACTTTGGAACCCATGGGACAAAGAATAAATCATGACAGAGATTTTAAAATAATTTGAACATAATGCAACAAGAAACAACATATCAAAATTTTTTACACACAACTAATGCAGTGCCTAGAGGGAAATGTGTAGCTTTAAATGCCTGAATCAGAAAAGAAGAGAGGGCTTAAATCAATAACATAATAATAAGAAACTAATAAACTATACATAAATAAAAAGCTATACCTAAATAAAAAGGATGGGAATCATAAAAAAAATTAGAGTGAAAATTATTGAAATAAACAACAGAGAAAAGTCAATGAAACCACAAGTTAATTCTTTGATAAGATCCCTAAAATTGAAAAAACACTTAGCAAGGATTTGACTTTGGTAAAATAAGTTCAAGAAAATAAGAAAGTGCGATGACTCACATCTGTAATCCTACCTACATGGGAGTCAGAGATTGGGAGAATGCAGGTTCAAGGCCAGCCAGGGAGAAAAAGTTAGTGTGACCCCCATCTCAGCCAATAAGGTAGGTATGGTGGTTCACAATTGTAATTCAGCTACTTAGGAGCCATAGGTATGAGGATCACAACCTGAGGCCGGCCCTGGGTAAGAACACAAGACCCTATCAAAAAAATAAAAGAAGAAAATACAAACACAAATCACCAAACTCAGAAATGGAAAAGGGAACATCACAACTGACCATAAAGAAAAGGATTATAGGAACATCATGGCAAAGACTTAGACAATTTGATTCAAGTAATTACATTCCTAAAAAATGACCAATCACTAAAACTAAACATAAAAAAATTCTGAACAGACCTACAAGAAGAAAGTAGACTGAATTACTAAGCTTAATGACCAGGAAAATGCCAACTGAGAAAAACAAGAGGGAACATTGGCAGATCTTAACCAGTGGAGCGTCCTGGCTTAGGTCAGCGCAAGTCACCCTGGCCCACTGCACCCAGGAGCCGTAGTCACAGTGCCTGTCAGGATGCTGGGAGGGCCAGGCTTACAAAAGGACCCTGCATAGCTGGAGGCAGAGCACCAGAGAAGGGCCTCCAAAGAGCTGAGCTTTTATCCAAGGTGAGTAGTGAAAGCATCCCAGCAGCAGGGAAGGAGTGACTGGGAGGAGACAAGGCAGCCAGGCAGACAGAAGGGATGTCTGCAGCTATGGGTCAGCAGTAGATGCAGCAGGTTTGGAAGGTAAACTTGCCAGCCCCCAGTCTGGCCCTGCCTCCCATGTCTGCCCTTCCCCTGACCCAGACCTTAACTCTTGCAACAGGCCAAGGCTCACCAGGAGAGACTCCCCCGACCCTGGGCACAGTATACCCCAGAGGGCCCATTGCTTTGCATCACAGCTCCAGCACCATCGCCACTCCTACACAGACCATAAGACTAAGCCCCACAGGGATCTGGGCTCCTGGATAAGAAGGTGTTATTAGTGGGCTACTCTTCAGCGTCTGGCAGGGCTGGGTGGGCAGCCCTCCAGCCTGGGCTGAGAGGGAGGCGAGCAGAAAGGCAGGATGGATGAGAGGAAAGGGCATTTATGGCTGGTGACAGTAAACCAGTGACATCTCAGCAAGGGATACCCCTAGTTGAGCCAACCAATCTCACTGCCACCTCTCCATCAGGGACATCACAGGCCTTGCAACTGAAATCAGGGCATTGCCCAAATCAAGTAGCAGAACAACTCCCTGTAAGAAAAAATAAAAAAAGGTAGAAACCATTTGTAAAAATAAGAACCACCTTACAAATTAATATCTGTGCGTGTTGCTGGGGACGAACCCAGGGCCCCATGTCTGCTAGGCAAGTGCTCCACCACTGAGCTATATCCCCAGCTCTATAAATTGATTGTGTAGGTATGGATTTTTCTAAATAGTATGTGTTAGGCCCAGGTCACAGGTGACATTCCTCCCAGGAGATGGCTACATAAGTAACATAGACCGAGTGTAAGGAAGTTGATGGCCCATGTCTCCATGGGGACCATGGCAGAGGAGATCTCTCTGCCCCACCTGGGATGCTATCACCTTGCTCTGGCTGTCTGTAGCATGTAAGAACATGGGCCTGCTACTAAATGGAATGTCCCATTTTTTCCAAGAAAACCCAAAAATTAAGATTGTGATGTGAGGGAGATAAAGAATGATGGAGGGGGTGAATTCAACTATGATACATTGTAAGAACTTTTGTAAATGTCACAATATACTCCCAGTATGACACTAAAACAAAGATTGCGATGTAATTTTTAGGTAATGATAACTCAAAAACGTTCTAACATCTGAGAGTGAAATATCTCCCTCGGAGGACAGCCTGTAAGTCCCTGTGACAGCCCTGGCACCAGCTATACAGGACATGGGCCTGTAGGTACTGCAAGTCCAGAACAGTCCCTTGGGGGTCAGAGACAGCCTTTGAGATGACCATCTACTCCCTCCTATAACACCTCCAGGTCATCAGCTGGGGGAGCAGGGCAGACAGCTAGGTGGCTGCCTCCTCACAGACAACAGCCTGGGGCCTGAGGCCTGGGACTGGGGTGGAGGTGGGGGGACACTGGCTCACAAGGCCTCTCCCAGGCCTGCTCAGCTTGTGGGTCTCTCTATCCAGACTGTTGTCTATGAGGAGGCAGCCATCTAGCTGTCTGCCCTGCTCCCCCTCCTCCACCTCCTCCTCCTCCCCTTACCCCTCCCCCCCAGCATGGGATTCGGGTGAGAAACCCCAGGCCGGCCTCTTGGGCAGATTCAACAGGCAGATTCAGCCCCTGCTGGGCACTTTTGCTCTACTGAGTCTGGACCCTGGCCTGGTGAAATACTCATTCTGGGGAAGGGGCTTCTGAGCCAGGTGAGCTGTCCCCGGCCCAAGATTGCCTACCTGTATTCTTCCACATACTCATGAAGAAGCACCCCAGTCTCACAGGCACCACTTGTTGCATATTGTGAGCATGCCAGGGATGGCTGGGAACTAAGGGGTCCTGTTGTGCAGGCACTGGCTGCATCAGCCTAGGAACAGAGGCCCCAGAGCTGCAAGCCACCCCACATACCACCCTGCTGCCTGCCAGGAGGCCCCTGGGAGCCTTGACTCTGCTACTCCTGGGCTGATAGGCCCAGGAACATGGTGTCTTGCTCAGGGGATGCAGGCTGGACTACAGGAGGAGGCAGGGACAGAGCAGCATGCTGATCTGGCCAGCACCACAGGGTGCCCCAATCAGGAGCCCAGGGCAGGGATGTTGGTCTGCAACCACCCTCACACTTAAGGATTTTGGCAACTACCTGCCCTCCCTAGGTTGTTATCTCCTTTGAAAACAACACAAGATCAAGGACGTCAAAAGGATTCATGAAGCAGATAGGGCTGCACGCAGGGCTATACTCTATACTCGCCCCAAGGGGCCCCACGAGACTGCACAACTGTTCCTGAAGAGCTGGGCGTGGCAACCTCTCCTCCTGCAGGGTTAACTCTCCAAGGTAGAAAACACAGGCCAGGGCTCAAGTCCAGCTGTGATGTTCGGAATGAAGGACCTGACCTCTGTCTGCCTCGACCTCCTCTATGTAAAATGAGGATAATAAGGTGTTGTGTTGTTTTCAGGAGGTCAGGAATGTAGGGCACTCCACCTACTGTCCACACCTAGCATTTTACCTGTCATTTCTCTCACCTGACAGTAGCTTGGGTGGGGCCTAACAAGGAAACACGCTGGGCCAGGCTCTTCTGAGGACTCCCACAACATCTGTCCCCACAGGGCTGGGCATCAGGACATACTGGATGGGGAATCCTGGGCCTTTGGGGATGGAAGAGCAAAGGGAAAGGCCAAGGTCCTGGAGGAACATGGAGGCTGCCCAAGATGGGATTTCCTGTGCCATCTGCTTGCTGGATGTCCCTGCCCTGATGCTGGAGGCAGCACCCTAATTAATGTCCACTCAACCTCCCAGAGGAATGGCCTTCTTACCTGCTCAAGTCTCCAGGTGCAGCTTCCTGAGCATGGTGTAAACAGGAACATGGTCTGCACAAATGGAATCCGGAGTGGTGGTGTGCAAGCACAGCCACTGGAAGGGAGAGAGGCAGGCCTGGGACTGCCCCTTGCTCTGCAGGATCTTTCACCGTAGGGGACCATGGCTCCCTGCTGAGCTTGTGAAGGGCAGGAGGGAGCACAGACATGGCAGCAGCACTCCCAGCCTGGAATTCATCTTCCCACAGCCACAAGCCTCTGACCACTGCTCCTCCACCCAGGCAGCCATTACTTCAGTTCCTGGGGGCTGCCCTGCCAGGACGGCCTCTCATGGTGAGGTGGGCAGAAGTGGACAATGGTGCTCCTTCCACCCTGTTGGGCCCAAAACTGAGGTGCCATGGGGCATTCCCTATTGAGAGGTGGGGAGCTTGATGGGCAGCACCCCCAGCCAGGCACCTAGGTTTACCTGACCCCAGGCTCAGCACTGGAACTAAGGTATAGTTGGCCACACAGTTGACAGTTACTCTCCACAGCACTGGGTACTTGAAGCCAGGCTATCCCCTGAAATAAAACCGACCATGTAGCACTGAGAGAGTGTGGACAAACCTAGGCCTCACACAGGGCTTAGAAAAGGCTGGAACATGCAGCTTCTCCCTGGTCCTATCCCAAAGGCCAGGACGCGGCAGGGCAGATTGGAAGTGGTCCCTCTCGGGCTGGTTCACAGACAGCAGAGAGGGGAAAGCCTCTTAGTGTCCTTTTCCACTGGAATAGGGCAGTGTCTTGCCCCTCCAGCCAAGGACCTGTACCTAATTTTGCCAATATTTTGCCAGTGGATTGTAAAGGAAAAACCAGCAATAACCAAAACAAAACCCACCAAATATGAACAGATATTTCTTCCTAGGACATAGGTCCCTGAGTTTGGGTCAATTACTTCAAAGTTATGTCCAAGACCCCCTCCGGTGGTGCGGAGGACCATATGGCCACCTGGGCATGTCTGGCCCTGTCTGGGGGCACCCTCGTGGTACCCACTTGGTCACAAGAGAGATGAGCTTGTCCTCTGAGAGACAACATGCTTTGGCCTTCCTTCATGAGTAGGGTGCCTGGCAGGCCTTCTGGATGCTAACCCAGGCCTCCATCAGCTTACAAAGCTGACCCAGGGGCTGGCAGATTCTCAGAAGGGCCCACCAGAGCCAAAGCCCACAGGCCATGGCCACTTTTAGGTCTGACTCTGGCTTCCAGAGACCAGGATTAAGAGGGAGAGGCCTTAGACTAAGAGTGTAACACCCCAGTAGGGATGGCAAGCCCTTCTCTGTCTTCAGAGCACAAAAGGGAACCATACAGATCAATGTGTGTGTTGGGGACATCAACAGAAGTCTGGTCCATGGCCTGCACCTTTCTGTCCCATTCCTTCCCTTGTCCCTTCACTTCTTTTCAAATAGTACAGTGGTTAAGAATATAGAACTAGGACTAAACTGCCTGGGTTCAAATCCTGATTTAGTTTCTTAGGAGCCATGTGGTCTTGGGCTTCTGTTTTCTTTCTTTCTTCTTTTTTTTTTTTAATTTTTTTTTTTCTGTTTTCTTATGTAATGGGGTTATAGTGTGAATTTATATACCTAGTATTTTACATACAGATTATAAAGTTAATATTGCAAAGTGCTTTTGAAACAGCGTGGGAAGGATTTAAACATTCCGAGTGTCAGGCAAGCACTGTATAAGTATTATTTGTCATTATCATCGGCAGTTATAGTTTGCAGCTCCTTGCTTTGTTTGATAAAGGAGACACCATAGTGATCTCATTAGAGAGCAGTTCTACTGACTCAGCCCCATGGTCCTGTTTGACAAGATGCCATCAGCTTGGTCTGGAAGGTCCACATATGGTTTATAGGGTTGACTCAGGAGAAAGAACAGCCCATTGCAGTGGTTTCTGTAATGCAGAGGAAATCCAGAGCTGGCTAGGCCCCAAAGAGGTCCCGTGTTGGCCTTTTATTTGGGTGAGTGTGGCTGGCGTGCAGCCTGCCAGGTCTGGGATTGTGAGGCATTTTGTCTTCACACTCCATCCCCTTCCTGGCTTCCTGCCAAAGAACTCTGCCCCCTGGTGCCAGGGAGGCTGAAGGACAAGCAGTTAAGGCATCAGAAGATGGACTCAGCCTGCCAAGGCCTCCTGTAACACAGCACCATCAGGTGGTAACAGATGTCACTAACCCCTACAGGTCACTGGGCCAGGCTAGATATCCCAAAAACTGACCTGTGTAGACGCACCACTTATTAACTTAAATTATGATAAATTAATGGAGAAAGGAGAGAATATTAATCATTGATGTTAGGAAAAATGTAAATTAGGTACACTAAAGTCTTCAATATAAAAATAGATCCCTAAAAGGATTCAAAGGAAATATAGGTGTTCATATAATCTTGGAGTGGATTAAGTCTTTTTAATCTTACCAAAGGTAGCCATAAGGGATGGACTTCATATACATTCAAAATGTTTTAAGTCAGGTCAAGCACTGTGGCTCATGCCTGTAATCCTAGCTCTTGGGAAGTAGAGATGGGAGGAACTAATAAAAAGCTGGGTGTGCTCATACGTGCCTGTCCTCCCAGATACAGAGGAAAGCATAAGCCTTTAACATAGAGCCTTTGGGGGACCTTTCAGATCCAAACTAGCATACATTCTATGGGTTTCCACAAACATATAATGACATGTGTCCATGTTAGAATATCCTACAGAGTAGTTTTGCTGCCCTAAAAATCCTCTGTGTTAATGGAATTTTATGCAGCCACGAAGAAGAACGAAATGTTATCATTCGCTGGTAAATGGATGGAATTGGAGAACATCATTCTGAGTGAGGTTAGCCTGGCCCAAAAGACCAAAAATCGTATGTTCTCCCTCATATGTGGACATTAGATCAAGGGCAAACACAACAAGGGGATTGGACTATTAGCACATGATAAAAGCGAGAGCACACAAGGGAGGGGTGAGGATAGGTAAGACACCTAAAAAACTAGCTAGCATTTGTTGCCCTTAATGCAGAGAAACTAAAGCAGATACCTTAAAGCAACTGAGGCCAATAGGAAAAGGGGAACAGGTACTAGAGAAAAGGTTAGATCAAAAAGAATTAACCTAGAAGGTAACACACACTCACAGGAAATCAATGTGAGTCAACTCCCTGTATAGCTATCCTTATCTCAACCAGCAAAACCCCTTGTTCCTTCCTATTATTGCTTATACTCTCTCTACAACAAAATTAGAAATAAGGGCAAAATAGTTTCTGCTGGGTATTGGGGGGGGGAGCGGGAGGGGGTGGAGTGGGTGGTAAGGGAGGGGGTGGGGGCAGGGGGGAGAAATGAACCAAGCCTTGTAAGCACATATGAATAATAAAAGAAAAATGAAAAAAAAAAGTAGGAGGATATCAGCCAGGCTGGCCAGGTAATAAAGCAAAACCCTATCTCAAAAATAACAAAAGCAAAAAGTTCTGGGGGTATGGCTCAAGTGGTAAAGTACCTGCCTGGCAACCCTGAGTTCAAACCCCAGTAACTCCAAAAAAAAAAAAACCTTTAGGTCAAATGATCAAAAAATTAAGAGGGAAACAAGATGGAAAATGTTTTCAATGTATATAATAAAGTATTAACATATTATTGAACAAGAGTTATAGTAATTACAAAAAACTAACCCACTAAAATCAGCAAAGAATATGGACCATTCACAGAAGAAAAACAAATGACCAACAAACACATGAAAAAATGTACAACTTCATCAGCAATAAAAGAAATGCATGTCCAAAGAATTTATTTCTAATTGGAAAGAAATTTCAATACTCTATGCTAAGGAGGTTTTTGCTAGTGGGGTAGGAGTTGGTACAGTTTGATACTGCATAGCAAAAGCCACCAATCAAAGCACAAGGCCCCAAGCTCAAACCCCAATGTCACCCAAAACCACTGACCAAGCAACTCCACTTCCAATAATGCAGCTTGAGGAAATTATGGCAGGTGATCACAAACATTTTTCTATAAGAATGTTTATCACATATCTTGTTAGCTTTATTTATTTAGTTATTTGCAGTGCTGGAGATCTAACCTGGGGCCTCGTGCATGCTAGGCAAGCCTACTACTGAGCTACATCCCCAGGCCTCTTGTATCTTGTTCGTAATAGTGGATATTATAAATATGGGTCGTTAACAAATTTTGGCAAAAGTATGGGATAGTTGATAACCCTTGGAACTGATATTGTGAAAGACTATTTAATCATATCAAGAGGATAATGACATATTTTAAAGGGAAAGAACATTACATTATATACCAATTGACCCTGCTTCAATATGCATGAATGTGTGTGTTTTAATAGAATTAATTCTACAAAAATGCAGTATCATATGTTCTTTCTGGGTGGTAGGATGAAGGGTGATTCGGAAATGTTCTGCCCTATACTGTCCATGTTTTCTCCGATAAACGTTCTTTCAAATCAGAAAAAGCATGCTGTGCCCCTCCCTTTTGGTACTGAGGGTGGAACCCAAGGCCTGTGCATACTCAGCACACGCTCTTTCTCTGTGCTGCACCCTCAATCCTATGCCATTTTTAAAAAATTAAATTTGCGCAGAATGGAATCACAGCTTCTCTTCCCTGCCGATCAGCCATGCTTACAACCCTGCAGGAAGTCACTATGGCCTAATGGCCCTCCCCAGCAGACAGGGAGAAAAAGAAGGGAATCAGAATTAAGAGGAGTTTTAGTAAGGCCATCCTCTTCACTCTACAAACAGGAAGTCCTGGGGTAAAAATCAGAATGTAGTCCTGGACTAACCTGTCAGAGACAGGGACACTCTGGAGCTGACCAGGCTGTTCCCTCAGGGCCAGGACCTACCAGGCCACAGTCCAGGTCATCCTGGGCAACCAGGTCTGAGAGAAGCTTCCCCGGGCCTCACAGATCTCTGCTGGGACAGTGAAACCTCAGCAACAGGGTAGCTACTGCCAGATGCAGGTGCCAGGAGGCAAAGCCCAAGGACCCAACCTCCCTGGCCTTCTGACTAGGGGACTTAAATTCAGAGTAACATACACTTTGTTTAAAAAAAAAAATCTATCCATTGGTAGATGATGATTGATTGATGATGATAGATAGAGAGATGGTAGATAGATGATAGATGATAGATAGATGGATGATAGATAGATAGATAAATGGTAGAGAGATAATGTTAACAGCGCCGGTGCAGTCTGATCAGGAGACTTCCAAATGCTTTGTATCCCACCCAGAAGAATCCATGGCAGGACACATGGTGTAAAGGGAGTTTATTAAATGTTAGGGAAGAGAAATACAGAGGGGCGCATGGTGGCACAGGTGGAGTCTGCCAACAGAGAGAGTGTGCTTTTCTTTTTCAGGTGCTTTTAAACTGACACTAATCTATGGGAAGGGAGGAACCGGGTGATTTCCATCCAAGAATGAATGAGTGGGGAGGGCATGAGCAGTTCCCCACCAGGTACGGGTGGTCTGGGCCATCCCTGAGCAACGTACATGAGCCCTAAACTTTCCCTACTTCTAGCCTGCCTCAGATAGATAGATATTATGGGCTGGGGATGTGGCAGAGCCCCTGCCTAGCAAGTGTGAGGTCCTAAGTTCAAATCCCAGTACCATCAGAAAAATATATCTTATCAAGAAATAGCCAAATGAAGCATACCTAATGGAAAATGAACAATGCATCCCCGTGAGAGGGTATATCTGTAATTCATCAGAAATGAATTTTTAATCATGAGGTAGTGTACATTTCATTTTTTCAAGAGCATCTACAAAGCTCTAAGTATGAGTTTGGACACAGATGAAAATAACCCCAAGTTATTTCTCATCTTTCCTCCTAGTTAAAATTGGCCCGCTGTCTACCCCTTGCTGGTCACATCTGGAACAGCATACTATGCTGTGATGTGCCGGCGTCCCTGGTCCAGGGCTTCCAGGATTCACCCCACCGCGTACCTGTTGGTGACTTGTGTCTACTCTCCCACACTGGCAGCAGATTTGGACGTAGGGGTGATGGCGAGCCCCTTGGGGCTAGAGCTGCCTAAGGCTCTGGGCCTCTTTTACCTGGCTGTGAACTTAACTACAGTGATTCCCATTTCTCAGAGAGGGAGGTGGCCTGCCCAATGACACAAAACAGGTGATGGCAGTCTGGGTTTCATCCAGAGTCCTGCCTTGGCTGAGGGGGAGCTGCTTGCCCAGGGACAGTAGTCCTAGCTGTTTCCTGCTGGTGGGGCCTGGGACTGGAGCCAGGAGATGGCATATCAGGAATCCTACTGCCGCCATCCCATTTGGCAGCATCCCTGAGAGCAAGGCTGATCCCACTTGAGAAAACAGCTCCTCCCCTCACCCTTTCCTTCTGTTCTACCCAAGGAAGCTGGGACTTGGTGTACACCAAGTTCCTCTCCCACCTTCCCAGGCTCTGCTCTTTCATGCAGGGGTGGTCTGTGAGCTCCTGCCCCTTGCCAGGACAGGCAGGGCAGTGGTGAACCATGGGAGGCTCTCATAACTAACATAATCACCTGGCCCAGTCCTGGATGGGGTCCACCCAGGAAAAGCAGGAGTGAGTGAGAGGGGCCGGGAGGAGGAACAGGCAGGCAGCTGGCCATTGGGAGCTCTGGGCTGCAGTTACCCCATATAACCAGGTCCCGCATCCACCTCAGCAGGGAGGGGGTGGCCGGCAGGATCCCACCACAGAGCCCCTAGAGCTACTTGGAGAGGGGAGAAGCAGACCTCAGAGGACAGACTAGGACAAACACTAACACTAAGCCCATCTGTGATGGCCTTGCACAACCACACACGCACCCACCCTCCAGTCTTAATGCAGAATTCCCGAAGCTCCACTGGTCTCTGCATCAGGCTTACCCAGATGAAGTACAACCCCTGCCTTGTCTTGTTGAGTTCCCATCACAATATTCCACCACCTGCCCACTAAATAGTAAGTAAACCTACCACCACCCAGCAAGAGGGAAGGAGAGACATTTTGTTGTCTTTGTGACTATTTTCACAGGACACAAGAAGGGAAGAAATGCAGATGGGAAAATAGCTCCAGGCCACTGCTAGCATTTCCAACTTTGCTCCTTCTAATCTTTTCCATGTTCTTTTCTTTAGCTGGTTCTCCGCTGGTCAGCCACTCCTTCTGAAAGGGTGTCTGAAACTCTTCTATCACCCCTCGGGACCTGAACCTTTGTGTCTGTAATGTGTGACACTGGCTGCGTTCAGCTGGCAGGCCTGTGATCCTTGGACAATTGCCTTACTCCTTTCACAGCGAAGTCAGAAGCAATCCTAGGGGTGTGGGGACAGTGGAAAGGTGTCAATGAGCCCATGTTCTGGGTGGAGGTAGGAGAGTAAACCTGAATTCAGGGTCAGTTTTAATGAGGGCAACTCACTCACCTGCCTCCACCAAGATGGAAGTTACTCAGTGCGGAGGACTCACCACCTGCTTCAAGATGGGGTATCCTTTTGGGTCAAAGTTTATCAGGGTGCTGACACACAGGGCATTTGACAGAAGAGGACACAGGTTGGCTTATCGTCCTGATGGCAAGTCCTTGGCTGAGAATCTCCAAATCCATTCCCACAAGTATTACCCAGGATTGCTGAGCTAAAAGCTACTGCATTCCCCCATTTTCTTCAGGGTGAAACTCATCTCTCCCACGCACCTTCAGAATTTCAAAACCCAGACCCAGGTGGGTTGGAACCACAGGGCTTAGGATCAAGGGGATCATTGACTTTCTTCTACAATGCTTGGGCAAAGGTGGCACAGTGAGGCGTGCAGTTTGGGGTTCTCCAGCCCTCCAAATTCTTCCAGATAACAACTTTTGAGTGGTGTGGTTCCTCTCTTTTCCCTAAATTTATTGTGGTGGCAGGTTCGGCAGGAACAGCTGTGCAACAATCTGCACACTCTGCCTCTGGGTTTGCTTTTCTCGGATGCAGCCCCTGGAAATGAGGTGGATGCAGTCTTTGAGAAGACTGAAGACAGACCCCGCACATCTTCCTGCTGCAACTGGAGTTTTGGACCCCATGCCCAAACTCGTGGTACTCCGCATCCCAGACCCATCCACTCACCCCTGTATGCCAAATAAAGAGGCATGGTGAAGGCAGAGAAAGGAGATTTATTAAATGGTTGTGGGTAGAGACAGAATAAGCACTCAGCCCATCTTCAGCCATCTTTGAGGTATAGACGTGAGCTATTGCTTTAAATAAACAAAGAGGGAAGGGGACAAAAGGTATGCATAAACAGTCCCAGTCACATGTGTGTTCAGGTTGACCATTATCTCAGTTCCAGGGTTCCAGAGAAGGGTTCCAGTGAAGTTGTCATTGTCATCACTTGAGGGGAGCAATCGGTGCCCATTATATGATTACTCCTGTTCCAGGGTGCAGCCTCATCATGATAGGTAATTGTCCTCATTTGGAGGGGTGGTCTATCCTACAAGGAGCTATTTCTTAGGGGAAGTTTCAGTCCCTTGTCATCAAGATGTTATTGATTATTCCTGTCCTTTCTTGATTCCAAGGTGGCTGCAGGAGAGAATGGCTCAGAGCAAAGGACAACAAGTACAAAAGGGAGACAGAAATACTAAGCTTTTCTCCTGTTTTTAGTTAATTTGTGGGTCCAAGTAAGGAGTCAGTACTTTTCAACAAAAGCAGTTTAAGGACCTCTTCCGTCAGGTAGGAACTTTGAGATTTCAGCCTCTGCTCTGTCTCTAAGTTGTCCAATGCTGTTAGGACCAATCCCACCATCCTGCACCCCTGTGTGCTCTGTGGTTGCGGGTACCACACACCAGGGACTGAGCAACAACTTGGTTCTCGCTAACAGGGATCAAAGACTCCCTACAATATGAAAGCAAAGCCCTGGGATATCTGCCACCATTCCCTTCCCAGGTGATTATGTGTTCCCAAGACCCAATTTCTCTGGAGACATGTGGCCTGTGATTTCCTTCCTTATACCAACTTCGGTGTCAGTCATGGCTTTTTGACAGAAACAGTAGAAATTAACTTGGGATAATGAGAGAACATGGAAAGGGAAAGGAAAACAGTAGAAAGGAAAGGGAAGGGACTTGGACCTGCCCAGGACTCTCACAGGGAAGAAAAACCCAAAGCCACAAAATCCTGTGGCAGCAGGCACCAGGCTGGGAGTAAGGAGGTTTCCAAGCAGTCCCTCCCCAGTGTCCCCCTACAGGGAGGCACCTCGAGGTAACCTGTGTCAGGAGACTTCACACAGGAGACTGTGTGAAGCGCTTCTTCATTGAAGAGCTCATCTACCTTGGGCACGAGGAAGACAGGGCCTTCTGGAGAAGGAGCAGGTAACTGGCTTCACAGGTAACTGATTACCCAGGGTCCTGTCAGGTAGTCAGGCCAGGGCCTCTGTTAGTCTTTTCTCAGTCACACTTTACCAGGCCCTATGGCCCTCCTGAGATGTGTACCCTCAGGTCAGGGGGCCAAAGTCCTTCCCTGTGATGCCTCCTCACTGCACTGAGACTACTGAACACCAAGTTTTCCACTGAGGTGGGTGGGGACTCTGGCCTAGTGGTGGCTCGGCCCCACATAAACCTTCAGGGCAAAGGACAGCTGGAGAGAACTAAGCTGTGTGCCTTCTGTCTGTCCCCAGATCTTCTGCTGAAGGATGACCAACATCTGCTAAATCCCTGAGTCTCTACTCTCCACCACCTCTCAGATTTTGGCAGGAGCTTCCTATTCTCCCCACCTCTACCCCAATGCTACCTACCTCCACCCTTTGTCCCTTCCTGCTTTTCCTCCCTCTTTTCCCCCCGACAAGGTTTCACTGGGCACCTTCCAGGCCCAGACCTTCAATCCCCAGAAATGTCTGGGGCTCAGTCCCTGACCTAATTTCCAAGACCTGTGGTCAAGGAGAGGGACAGAGCCAGCAGTGGAGCCCTGGGCAGGGATGGTGAGGTCCCCATTCAGTATTTGCCAAGGGCCAGAGCTCCAATGGGCAGGAGACGGGGTATTTCCATGTGGGAAAGAAATAAAAATAAAAGCTATTCAGTGATGAAAAGATCATCACTAAATGCCTAAATGAATATTACTAGGTGAAAGGAGCCAATCTGAAAAGACTGAGTACTGTAGGATACCCACTGGGTGACAGTTTGGAAAAGACAAGACCATGAAGACAGCAAAAGGGTCAGCAGTTGCCCAGGGGAGGAAGGGATGAAAAGACGGAGCACAGAGGATTTGGGAGTGGGGAATGCTATACTGGGGTTTGAACTCAGGGCCTCACGCTTACTAGGCAGGTGCTCTACCACTTGAGCCTCTCCACCAGCCCAACACAGAGGATTATTTTTAAATTTTTTATTGTTTTATTATTCATATGTCCATACAATGCTTGGGTCATTTCTCCCCCCTGCCCCCACCCCCTCCCTTACCACTCACCCCACCCCCTCCCTCTCCCCTCAACCTCCTCCTTCTCCCCCCCACCCCCTCAATACCCAGCAGAAACTATTTTGCCCTTATCTCTAATTTTGTTGAAGAGAGAGTATAGGCAATAATAGGAAGGAACAAGTGTTCCTGGTTGAGATAAGGATAGCTATACAGAGAGTTGACTCACATTAATTTCCTGTGCGTGTGTGTTACCTTCTAGGTTAATTCTTTTTGATCTCACCTTTTCTCTAGTTCCTGGTCCCCTTCTCCTATTGGCCTCAGTTGCTTTTAAGTTATCTGCTTTAGTTTCTCTGCGTTGAGGGCAACAAATGCTAGCTAATTTTTTAGGTGTCTTACCTATCCTCACCCCTCCCTTGTGTGCTCTCGCTTTTATCATGTGCTCAAAGTCCAATCCCATTGTTGTGTTTGCCCTTGATCTAATGTCCACATATGAGGGAGAACATACGATTTTTGGTCTTTTGGGCCAGGCTAACCTCACTCAGGATGATGTTCTCCAATTCCATCCATTTACCAGCAAATGATAACATTTCATTCTTCTTTGTGGCTGCATAAAATTCCATTAACACAGAGGATTTTTAGGGCAGCAAAACTACTCTGTAGGATATTCTAACATGGACACATGTCATTATATGTTTGTGGAAACCCATAGAATGTATGCTAGTTTGGATCTGAAAGGTCCCCCAAAGGCTCTATGTTAAAGGCTTGGTCCCCAGCCTGTGGTGCTGAAGAGTGTGCAGTAATCAGCTTGCAATGTCTGCCATGGGAGTGGGATGGAGGAGTATAGGCATGCATGATGTGCAGTGGCCTTTCCAACCTATGTTACAGAACCTTGGGTCAAGAGCAGAAGCAGAAAGCATTTTCCCTGTCTGTCTAGCAGCTGTTGGCCTGATAAAGAACTCAATGTTGGAACAGTCAGGAAGGCCTAGATGTCCTCCTGCCAGGGCTGCTATGTGGGCTGGGTCCTCTCTGAGCTCACTCCTTTGCCTTCCTGAAGTATAGTAGGTATTGCTACAGTTTCTCCCAGTTTCCAGCACTGCAAATTCCTAGCAGGTATACAAGCATTGATGAACAAAATGGTCTTTCTTAAGCCCAGCACCAACATTCACTTCCCAGAAGGTCACATGAGGACTTGTGAGATCATGTCTGACTCTGGCTCAAGGGACTATGTTCTGTGAATGCGAGACCTTGGGACCAGGCGTGGGCAGCATTCCCAGGAGGGGCAAGGCAGTTGCTCGGGAAATTTGGCACCTGCTCACCACCCTTGTCATATGAGGGAACAGAAGTGAGTTTTTCTCCCCACCCATCCATTTAGAAGCTTGGGTCAAATCAGAGAGGAGGGAACAACTCCTCCCCACCTGCCCCGTCCTGCCTCCCCACCCAGGCTCATGTGCCTCCCACTCCTCTTGCTTTGCTAAGAGGCTGAGTCCTGTCTGGACTGTTGGGAAAGCCAAAAAAAGAACTTCCACATCATTGTGAGCCTCTCAGAGGCAGGGTCTGCTGGAGTGGAGTGCTGCCATCAGGGCAAAGAACTTCAGTGCCAGGCAGGAAAACAGAGGCAGCCAGCCCAGCCCTGTAATGAGTATGCCTAGACTGCACATCCAGAGTACATGGCTTCCCACAGGCATTGCAAATCCTGGATCTTGGAGAGGAAAGTGGCTGAGCCAGAGACTGCCAATGACTGCCTGTCCTGCCAGTCTGACTCCGGGGCTGGGCAGCTGCTTTGCATGTGGCTGACTTGCTTGCCCAGACAATTTCTGTTGCCTTTAGGAATTAAGCAGGTTAAGCCAAGCCCAGCTGGTGTTTTCAAATTTTCCCAAGCAAAGGAAAAGATGCAACTTATATAACACCCTTGGCTGCAGAGCTAGCTTGCCTGGCACAGCTGAACAGCCAGGAGGAGCCCAGAGAGTACCCTTTCTAGGGAGGCACCGGTTGATGTAACAGCTTATCTGTCCCTGGCTGTCATTGGGGCACTCTCTCAGGGCTGCTCTTTCTAAACCTTCTGCAAACTTCCCAGCAACTGAGAGACCTCTAGAGTTTATTTCAGACTAAGGTACCAAGTTCAGGAGAAATAATAACAACCAACATGAATCAGCCCTTGCAAAGGTTCTATGCCAAATGCCTTACCTGCATGATATCATTTAATCCTCACACCACCCCAGAAGGTAAGCATGGATATTCTAACCAATTTGTTGAACAAGACAGGCTCAGAGTTGCTGAGCGATCATTCACACTCACAGTATTGAATACAGCCAATTGGCTCCCAGCATCCATTTCCACTTCCTGCTCGCAGTTTTCTGTGCATCAGCAGCCAGAAAGCTCAAAGCATTCCCCAGACTCCCTTGGAACAGGGCACTAGGTAAGAATTAACTTCTGCCCTTTAGAAGTGCTTGTGTGAAACTTGGCTACTTTGATTGACAAAGGCATGGAGATATACAATGATCCTGTGTCCAGTCACCTCTTTTGTTGGGGTCAAAAGGCAGTTAAGCCAGCTTTCCAGCTCCAGTTTTCTGATCCTTGAGTCAAGACCAAGACAGTGAGTTCCTGAATTTCATAGCTCTAGGGGGAAGACTCCATTGGGCAGTGCTGATGCATCCCAGGAACTCTTCTCAGGGAACAGGCCTAGAGCCAGCTCCACCAGCCCTGCCAGTGGATTTGCAGAGATACAAATCCCTTTATTAAATCTCTTTCTGTTGAAAATGGGTAGAGTGCTTTATATTTCCCTTACTGAGCTGGTTGATACAGTCCCAGAACAAAGAAGCAAAGTTGGGACAAATACAGGATCTCCTGATTCCCAAACGCTCCCTACAGTCTCTCCCATTGGAGAGACTGGGGGATATTCAAGATCCAAACTACAGCAGTCTGCTAACCTCAGAGGGGTCTGTCCTCATGCGTACAAGATGGCTGCCCTATTCCAACTGTCGTAAC
Organism: Castor canadensis; assembly: GCF_047511655.1. Lineage (NCBI taxonomy): Eukaryota > Metazoa > Chordata > Mammalia > Rodentia > Castoridae > Castor > Castor canadensis. The sequence continues at coordinate 50,994,311 of NC_133396.1, read as the reverse complement.
CAGTCATACCAATCTCTTAGAAGAGGGATTTTTCCTTTATTATGCTTCTATTTTCATCAGATGCTGCAGTCTAAATTTTTGTATCCATCCCTCAAAACCCATATGTTCAAATGCCACCCTCCCAAGATGATGGTATTAAAAGGTGAGGTCTTTGGGAGATGATTAGTTCCCTCATAAAAAAAGACATGTATTAGGATACAGTAGGAAAGTGCTATTTATGAACACCAGAGAGTACCCACCAGACACTGAATCTGCTGGCACCTTGACCTTGAACTTGGGTTCAATCCCCAGCACTGCAAATAAATAAATAAATAAACCAAAACAAAAACTTCTAGTATTTGCCTAAGTTTGAAACTTGGAAGAGAGACTATGATTGCACAAGCAAAAACAAATTTTTTTAAATCTGAGACTCTAAACACCAGAAGCATGTGAGCAATGGGACTGAAGAATGATTTGTTAAACTCATGGCTACTCGGCTGAATCAGGATGTCACGGCATCTCATATGTGCTGTGCACAGCGTTTTATGGACTGGGATGGGCAATCCGGAACTGTCACCTGCTCTTTCTGGTACATGAGTTGTAACAATTCTTGGTCATTTATTTTGGATGAAAGCCATTGTTTGGAAGGGTTAAATCATAACTGCAATTTTTTAGCCTATTTCTTAATCTATGCAATGGAAAGAACAAGAATTAGATTGAACCAAGGTGTTGGGGCTGGACCAAGTTGGCATTTTTTTCCAAGTGTTTTGAGTTCAAATCTACTTTAGAAATAGAATTAGTCAAGAACAGTTCAGGTTGGGGAATCTATAATACAACAGGTTATATCATAAATGGTGTTATGATAAAAATAAATAAGAAAAGGAGGAGGAGAAGAGGAACAAGAGAAGAAGGAAAGAAGGAGGGGAAAGAGAGAAATTATGGCTGCCATCTATATGCTCAAAATCTCTGCTCAGATTCCTCCCCCTGGAACAGGCAGGTGACACACTTGGGATCCCCAAGCCTCCTTTTCCCTAGGCTAAGTGTTTCTGTCTCTGTCAACAGCTCTTCATGTGAAAGTGGTAAGGAGCCACTGTGGTGTCGGCATAGGGCCAATGCTCCTGACCATTGTTGCCTGTGACAACTTGGCCAAGTGGCATTACTCCCAGAATCTCTGTTTCCTTATGTATACATGGGTTCATGCCCTTACTTCATAGGGCTGCTGGGGTGAGAGTGGAGGAGAGAAGGCAGAGGGAGCCAGCCAAGGCTTCCTCCCTCTGCCTGGGTTGGGGGGGCAACTGTCATTTATCAAGGTAATGCCTATGGGACCCTCACCTTAGAGGCGCCCTGAGTGGCTCTGGTGAGGACACATGGTTTTTGATTAGAAGGTGGTTTTTGTTGTTTAAAACTTCTGAGCTGTTTCATTCCACAGTTGGCTCACATAAAGCTCGCCTTCATCTAAAATAATGTAATTTCAAATGAGATGACAATAGGAGATGGGGAGAATCAGAGCAACAAAACAACAATGATGTCATTTAAACCTAGTCACTCATGGATTTACTCAACAGACACTTCTTAAGCAACTAGTATGTGCTGATCATTGTTCTAGCCCTCAGGATACCAAAGTGCCATATTTTGGAGTGGCATTTCCTGAACTCCTAAAGTAGTATTGGGAAAATATTAAAGTCAAAATCTTCCAACCCATAAAAAGTCTCCACAAAAGAAGCAAAGAAAGAAAACAGTAGTTATTGAATAAAATAAATCTGTTAAGAGTTTGCAAAGACAAAAAGGAATCTCATCCCCCTAGAGCCATCAATACATGCATGTTTTCAAGATGAACGAGGACTAGTTCTCAAGTAAGAGAACCGGATAATGTCCTTTTGTTACCGCTTTTGTCACATACAGTCTATCCTGACCTATGTGGGTTGAATTGAGTGTCCCCCCATTCATACATTGAAGTCCTAACCCCAGGCAACTCAGAATGTGACTGTGCTTGAAGATAGAGTCGTTTAAAAGAGGTGATTAAGGTAATATGAGATCATATGGGTGGCCTTAATCCACCTGATAGGTGTTCTTAAGAAAGAGGAAATTTGGACACACAGAGACACTGGGAATGTGCTTGATCAGAGGAAAGAGGACATGTGAAGACACGTTGAGAGGTGGTCATCTGTAAGCCAAGGAGCATGCCCTCAAGAGAAACCCACTCTGCAGCCTTGATCTCAGACTTCCAGCCTCCAGAACTGAACTGTGAGAAAACAAACAGCTGTTTAAGGTACACAGCCTGTGTTGTTTTGTTATAGCAGCCCTGGCAAACTAATACTAACTTTACCTAGAAATTGGATGAACATTTGTGTTAGCTAATGGGCTTTCTAATATTTTCATGACAAGAATGGTTCTGCAGTATGGAGGGAGACACCCACTGGAAGTCAGGCTCCTATTCTCTGTCAATCTTACAGGAGGCCATTGTTTTTGACTCACTGCCTGCACCTGGCCCCAGCAGACCAGACCAAACCTGAATGGGGTCCCTCATGCTAGGTGCCACGGATTTAAACTGAACTCTGAAACAGACCACTTTTCTACTTTCGGAATGAGGTATTGCCCAATTCCAGAATTACAAATAAAAGCCAATTGAGATGCACAGATGATACGTGCAGGAATTTCCGGGTGTTGGAGTTCTTGGGTCCACTCTAAGAATGAAAGCAGAGGCGTACTCCAGCAGCAGAGGTTGGAAAGATTTTATTTGTAGAGAAGAGAAGAGAAAAGCTGCATGGGGTTCATGCAGGGGGAACTGGAAACCAGAAAGAAACCAGTGGTCCCATTGGAAATTGGGTTTTTATAGCCTTTTTTGTATTGCCCAAAGACAGAGATGTCTCTCAGATCTCCTGGGAAGGAGAAGTGTCTCCTTGACCAATTATCACCTTTTGGGACCTCCTGCAGTCTGTCCTTCAAGATCTTTAAATCTGTTGTGATTTTATCTTTGGACACCTGGGAGATGGGTTGCTAGCTCCTTTGAGTCAGGATCATGGAAAGATTTTTTTTTTTATTGTGGTGCTGGGTTTGAGACCCAGAGCTGGTCACATGCTAGGGGTAGAGCTACATCCCCAGCCCTGACGTTTGCTTTTGTTGTTGTTGTTGAGACAGGATCTCTCTAGGTAGCCCAGGCTGACCTGGAACTCAATCCTCCCACCTCAGCCTCCTGACACCATAGCCTCCTATCTCGAAGCCCTGTGAGCCAGTGTGAGTTGTGGGGAGACCTTCACAGGCTTGTCAGAATTACTAATCTTGGAGGGGCAATGAGATCAGGTTAAACAAGGCCAATGGGTACAGAGTACAGAAGAGTCACACACTGCCTTTCATTCTAAAGGTTTTATTGGTCTCTCTGAGTCTAGCAAGGAGCTTTGAGAGGTGAGGCTGAGGGTCCATCTGGGAGTCAGGGACATGCACAGGTCAGCCAAAGAGCAAGAGGCCAGGGCTGGGGGCTGCAGGAGCAAGGGGCAGGAAAGCAAGCGAGGGCATTACACCTTCCACTAGGGCACAGCATGAACCAGCCAGGTGGAGCAGCTCTTCTCAGTGCCGGGACATCTGTGAGGAAGGACAGGGAGGAGGCAGTGAGACTCAAGACCTCTCCCTTGTCCTGCACAGCCCGCTCTCCCTGATAGATGCCATTCTCTGCCTCTTACTTTGGCTGGGCTCGGGGGGTATCTGGCCTTGTAGACTTCATCATTCTGCAGAGACCTCACCAGGCAGGAGCGGCGGTGCGAGAAGGTATCAAAGCTCTTCTTGCCATGGTAGGCCCCCATGCCGCTGTGCCCTGTGGGAGGAACCTGCTCAGGGCCAGGAACCCGACCACAGCTGTGCCTACAGTCCTCCTGGGTCCCTTTTCTGAGCCTCTTGGGGGTGGCCAGTCCCTAGGGTGTCCCCCAGGGCATCCATGTTAGGTACCACAGAGAGAGTCCCCAAGAGGAGTCTAATCTCACTTATACCACTAAATGGCTGCATGACTCGTGATTTGGAACCCCGGGCTGCTCTGGGCCCTCCTGAATTCCCCAGGTTTACCCTGCCCTGGGGGATGCCTGGAAGGAGGCATGTGGGCAGTGAGCTCAGCCCCGGACTCACCCACACCCCCAAAGGGCAGAGAGTGCACAGTGATGTGGACGATGACGTCGTTGGCTGTCACTCCACCACTGGATGTCTCTGCAATCATCTTCTTAATCACCTGCATCAAGATCAAGTCGCTGGCTTTGCCCTCCTGCCCAGAGGACACCCTAGCCTCCCATTCTGTCTGACCATGTCCTGGAGCCACAAGGACACAAGCTTCTGTAGCCAAAGCCCCAGCCACTGTATCAGAACCACATGGAGAAAAAAAGCAACAGCTCCCACACAGTGTGTAAGGCACTGTGTCAATGATCAATTCATCCAAAGCTCTCAGATGAAGCTACTGTCCTGATCCTGGAGATGAGGCCAAAGAGGCTCAGAGAGGGTAAGAAACTTGCCAGAAGTCACACATGAAACAGTGCAGCTGCAATCTGAACCCAGGTTAGTGGATCCCTGAATCCTTTTTGCATGTGAGTGTTGTGCACAGGAGCCCCAGGATGCTGGGAGGAGTCCCAGGCCCACCTTGTCATTGCTGGAGAACACATAGAGAGCCAGGGGCTTCTCACGCTGGTTGATGAACTGGATGGCTTCCTCCAGGCTGTGCACACACACAATGGGCATCACTGGCCCAAAGATCTCCTCCTGCATCACCGGAGACTCAGGGTCCACGTCCGTGAGGATGGTAGGGGCTGAAACAGGAAATAATGCAGAGTTTGCTGGTGCTGAGACCCCTGCCGCCCAGTCCAAGCTCTAGCTCCTGCTTCCACTTGTCCCAGGCTCAGACAAGGATGAAGCCCTAGAGAGCTCTTCCCATGATCCCACCTACATCCTAGGCTTCCCCTTAGCAAAGAATGGGGACAACTGTAGATTAGTCTGCATGGTGGAGGAGCAAGGTGTGAACATTGGGGGCGTAGGCACTACCCCTCCTGGCCACTTGCGTCCCTCCTGGAGCTCTACTGTTTCGTTGGCAAACTGGGGGCCAAATGGGCCCTATTGGGTGACCCCCAGTCTGGTCAATGAGGCTTCTCACAGCTAGGGCTCTTGTGGTCTCTGCTGTCCCATCCTCTCCTTATGTGTGGAGATGAGGGAAATTAAGCCTCTTTCTCTGGCCATGTGGGACAGAGGCTTCTGGGGCTGGGAGGGGGCTTCTTTTTTTTAAGACAGGGTCTTGCTATGTAGCCCATGCTGACCTCAAATTCTAGATCCTTCTGCCTCAGACTCCCAAGTGCTAGGATTATAGGTGTATACCACCACACATAGCTTCAGAGGGAGCTTCTTAAAAGCCACGATCAGCCTCTACCTGCTGAGGACTCCAAGGCCCACTGGTGAAAACCCACCTGTCAAGTATCTGTGCCCACTTGCTGCAAATTTGCTGGAGCCCCCAGAAGGCCAGGCAGGTGGACAGCACTACTGAGGACAGGGCACTCACCTATGTAGCGGGAAGCTGCATCGCAGGTACCTCCATGGGCCACTTTCTGACCCTCAATAAGGCCCATCACCCTCCGGAAGTGCTGGTCATTTACAATTCTTCCATAGTCACGGGACTGCTTGGCATTTTCCCCGTAGAACTCCTGAGAAGAGATGGGGACTTCAGGGAAGGATGCAGACCCTCTTTGTGCCAAAGACTTCCCAGCCACATGTCAGGAAGGACCGTCTTTGGGTGGTGGGATTCTAGGTGGGGCTTTTTATTCTCCACTATGCTTTTTAATCTTTCCTAAGTTATCTGCAGTGCATGCATATTCCTCTTACAATCAAAAGAAAATTATCCAGTAATTCCTGAAGTCCTAAAAGTCAGTCATGGCATCAAGCCCACCTTGTGCCTTACAGCTTCTCCCCTCAAATCCCAGGGTCCTCACTTACTTTCAGCGACTTCTTGAGCTTCTCCACCATTTGGTTCTGGATAGAGGGGTCACAGAGGATGTAGTCAGGGCCCACACAGGTCTGGCCACTGTTCATGAATTTCCCCCAGGCGATCCGTCTGTGAAAATCCCCAAATGGATCACATGATGCGTGCCCCGAGAACACTGGTTTCATTCAGTGTGCTTAGGATTAAGACACCTTGGGTTTAGTGCTGAAGGAGAACCTGCCTGTGTGTGGGCACCACCAGCTGTGAGCAGCCACAAGTGAGCCCTTGTACGCAGCTCACTCATTTCTAGACACTGGACTGAGCAGACCCAGCTCACAGGGACTTCTGGTGCCAGTGTGTCCTAACCTCATGGGTGACAGATGGGAATTTCTGAGGTCATCTGGGGTGAGGCAATTTTGTGCCTCTCTGATCATGCTCTTCCCCCGTGCTCCCTGGTACTGGAAATGAACATGCTAGGCAAGTGCTCTACCACTTGAGCCCTTTTGGTTTTATTTTGTTTTTGAGACAGAGTCTTACTAATTTTCTCTGGGCTAGCCTCAGATCCTCCTATGTCTCCCTCTCATGTATGCAGCATCTAGAACATGGTGTCCCTGTGAGAAGTGAGTTAGTTTTTGAAAGGAATACTTCCTGCATATCATAGTTTTTAAGGTGGAGATAGGCTCTTTTTGCTCCAATAGGAAAATCATCTAGCTAGTGCTACAAGTTCTGACTGGATCATGCTCTTAGAACCTTGCATGGCCAGTGTCACCCCTCTATCTTAAAGGGTCATACATGTGAAGTACGAAGTTGACCAAAGTCCCAGCTGGGATCAGAAGGTCCAGACTGGAGTTTTACCTTGGACCCCAATCATGTCTTGCAGATCTCAGATCAGCCCGTGCCTCAGTCAAGCGCTAGACTTGGACTTAGTAAAGTTCCCTAAGTATCCTACACTTGCTCTTGCAGCCTTTACTTGGAGCTCCACTTCTCCCATGATGCCCATGCAGCAGTCAGAATGCCACCTGGAGCTCTCCCTAAGAAGGTTTCCCAGACTCCTTGCACCTCATGTGAATGGGGATCCCCCAATTTCCCACCACCCCTGGAACACCTGAACTGCAGGCTCCATGAAGCAGGGACCATCTCTGCTACTCAGAGCAGAACCATAGTACTTGGCACCATTCCTGTGTGTTGGAAGGCAAGACAGATGGCCACTGCAGCCCAGACAGGCCCAAGCCTCCTCACCGACAGGCCACGTCCAGATCACAGTCCTTGTCCACATAGCAGGGACTCTTTCCTCCCAGCTCCAGTGTGACTGGTGTCAGGTGCTTGGCAGCAGCCGTCATAACAATCTTCCCCACAGCCGTGCTGCCTGTGTACAAGATGTGGTCGAATCTCTCCACGAGCAACTCTGTGGTCTCAGGGATACCCCCGTTGATCACTGGATAAAGATCCTTCCATTCAAGAAGAGAGGGCAGGCTCAGCAAAGACCAAGCCCTGCAGATCAGCATCCCACCTGGGTGGGGTTCACCCCAATGAGAGAGGGCAGCTGCTAGAGACTGTACCCTCCCCCACACAACCTGTGGTTTGACCCCTTCACAAGAATTTACTATTCTTCAAGCACCAATGCCTGGCACCAACACAGTTATTCTGGAGTCCTAGAGGTCACCTCACCTTGTCCAGGTACTGGGGGATGATGGTGGCCAGCAGGTTTGCCGTGTTCTCACTCACTTCCGAGGGTTTCAGGATCACTGCATTCCCTGAAGAGCATAACGAGTCAGGGCCACACCCAGGCCACCCCCCACCCCGAAGCCTCTGCCCTACCAATGACCAAGCCAGGAGCCTCTACTCCATCATCTGTCTCCTTGGAAGAGTGGAAGGGAGAGCTAGTGACAAATGCAAGTACACACACAGGCACATACCACAGAGGCACACACAAGTACACACAGGCACACACTGAGGAGCACACACAGGAACACACTACAGAAGCATACACAAGAACACATCTGAACACTCACCACAGGTGCATACACAGGCACACGCTGACCAGAGCCTACTACCTTCCCCTCTGCAATTGCTTGGAGGTTGGGGGAGAAGAGAGGAGAAAGTGGAGAAAGATGCTCAGGACCTGGATGGAAGAGCAGCATGGGCCCCTTCTGGTCATTTTGGCTAAGAGCAGCCCTAACCCCACAAAGACAGGCAGGGAGAGGCAGGCCTGAATCCCTCCTGAAATGGAGCCCCCAATATCTACCTGCAGCAATGGCGCCCACCATGGGTTGGATGGTGAGATTAAAGGGGTAGTTCCAGGCTCCGATGACAAGGACCACACCCAGGGGCTCTGAATGGATGTAGGACTCATCCTGCTGAGTCTGGGGAGTCTTCTCCACAGGCTCGTCAGCAGCCCACTCAGGAAGCCTCTTGATCATATTCTCAATCTCCTCCGTGACGTGCACCATCTCCTCCCAGTGGGCAGTCCATTCATTCTACATAGAGGGCTCTATGTGAGCTCACAGCCCAGTGCCAAGGTCTTGCATCTGGGAATATGAGCAGGGAGCCTCCAGCATTGAGCTACCAGGGTGATGGGGGCTGTTCACTGTGGGGAGGGGGCAGGGAACCAGCCAGAGAAGGCACAGGACAGAAACAGAGCTGAAGATTGGCCATTGTGGTGGTGACTCTGTGAGGTCCCCTTCCTGCCAGATTGGGATGTGTCCCCTGTGAGGTGTCTTAAAGGAGCCCCCAGGAAAGAAGGGTAGTTTATGAATGAAGGAGCCAGACCTGGCTAAAGGATAGACTCAAGGGTCATAAGGAACCGAGCCCATGTGTTGTCTGGAAAGCATTATAGACCAAAGTGAGACCTGAACCCAGGAAGGAGCCCTGAGTTGGGAAGAAGCTGTCAAAGACTCAGGAGATAGGGAGTGGTCACAGTACCAAGGGCTGCTGGGGGCCTTAGAGCATCCTGGAGTAGTGCCCAGTTGAGAAAGGAGGCGCAGACAGAAAACATGCACCTCTTTCATGAACTTTGTGAAGTCAAAGAGTGAGTTTTCCTGTTGTTTTTGTTTTAAGGTGAGCAGCTTGGAGTGATTTAAAAAATAATAACTCCAGGAGCACAGAGGGTAGTTGGTGGGTGAGCTCTGAAACAGAGGTGGGCTCCAAAGCTGTGGTCCCAGCGGGGAGGTGGGGGGCACGCCTTTTCTCCTCCCTGGCAAGAGGGAGGTGAGTTGGGCAGCAAGGCGAAAGAGTTGTGAATTTGAAGATCTGATTTTGCTCAGGGTGAGAGATGGAGCAGCCCCATGGGGATAGAGAGGGAGGGAGATGGACAGGTGCAGCCCTGCTGTTGCCTGGTGTGGAGAACCAGGTGGTCCTAGGTGCACAGAGGGTGGAGGGATGAGGGGACCATTATTTCGGGGTGTCCTGCAGGCGGGAGATGATTGAAAAGAAGAGGGGGGCTCCTGCTGCGAGCTGGATGAAGAAACTGGGCCAGGAGAGAAAGGCTGACAAATGGCGGGAAAGAGCCCTGCCCGAAGGTGGGAGGCGCAGGAGCATCCTGCGAGGCAGTGAGGCGGGAGGAGAGAGCAGCAGACTCCATCTCTGCTGGTGGCTGAAGTGTCACACCCTCCTCCCTCTCCCCACGCCCCATCCTTTCTGAGCCTCAATTTCGACTCTATACCATGGTCATGATGCAGTGTTCTGGGAGCGGAGCACGGTGCTGTGTAAAGTGCTGGGCACGATGTCCCTATAGCTACTCGCGACTGTGCCCCTTCCCACCACCGCCCCTATCGTATTCTGCCGCCGCCCCGGGGACGCGAGCACCTTGTGCAGGTCTGAGGCCAGCGCGCCCACGATGTCCGCCTGGCGCTCCTTGATCATGCGCCGCAGCGCCTCCAGCTGCTGGATCCGGAACTGCAGCGGGCGCGTCCGGCCCGAGTTGAAGGCCCCCCAGGCTCGCTTCACCACGTCGCTGATCTTGCTCATGGTTTCTGGGGACAGAGAGCACCTTGCAGCAGGGGCAGGAGGATGGTCACGTCCTTTGCCCCAAGCCGCAGACTGGCATCGGCACCCGGGCACTTGGTCCCCTTCAAGACACCCCCCAATGGGTTAACTTTCCAGGAAGGGTAAGATCTCTCCTGCAGTCAAGGAAAATGGCGTTCCCTGGAGAGTCCCTGTCTGGATTGGGTTTGTTTGTTTTTTCTCAGACATCTGGGCCCTTCTGAGTCTGGAGACATAGAGTAGATGACACTAATCTGAGTGACGACGAGGACGCAGTGATGGGGATTCTAAACAAAAACGTTAGTAGTGAGTCCTTGGCAGTGTGCTGGGGGCACCGCCCTTCCTGGCATCTCTCCAGTCCCGCTCCTACTCCACCTACGGGCAGAGCTGGTGGCACACTCCCAGGCAAACATTCCAAGAACTCTGCAACCAGCTTTCCAGATTAAATTAGATGAATAAAGGAGCCAATTAAAGAAAAGCCAGCACCAAAATATCCACAAAACCTTTCTGGCTAAGCCATTGTTCTCAGGAGCACTGGTTGCTTGGCAGAGCTGAGTCAGGCTTAGGTTTTAGACCAGTATGTGCTACACCTATGTGACACAAGCCAATGACATAAGCCAATGCCAGCAAAGGCACTGCAGAACTTCAGGTTTCTGTGCAAAAATGTAAAGGTGATTCCTGCTACCAGTACAAGAAATGGCATTAGCAACTTGGGATGACTCTTCTAGCAATTTGTCAGTATCTAGCAAAAACCTTTCAAAAGTGTTCGTCTGTTACACAGAAGGTCTGTGCTCTGGAGTTTCTAGTAAGGACACTATTCCTAACACCATTTGAAATACTGGGAACAGGCTAAAGGCCCATCAGCAGGAGGCGGTTTCAATGAGCTGCACTGCAGCTATGTGACGGACTATCGTGCAGCATTTGCCAGTGAGACAGAGAAAGCTAGTCTGCACATCCATAAGGGCACTGTCTGCTGCAGGTATGTCCCAGGCTCTAGGGATAAGAAAGAAACAGATTACAGAACAACAGGTGTACTAGGATTGTGTGTGTGTGTGTGTGTGTGTGTGTGTGTGTGCTTACACTTGCAAGAAAAGACCAGAAGGGTAGCCCCAAACGTGGGGAGAGAAATTGATGGGAGTGAAATTGTTAGTGAACTTTGTTTTGTTTCTTGTCTCTTTCTCTCTATCTTTCCCTCCATTCCCTCCCCCTTCCTTCCTTGTTTCCTTCTTTCCTTCCTTCTCTTCTTTCTTTCTTTAGTACTGGGGGGTCAAACCAGGGATCTTTCACATGCTAAACCTTCTCTGCTACTGAGCTACAACCCAGCCCCAGTGATTTTTGTTTTTATCTTCTATAGTGTTTGACATTTTGCAATGAGCTCATATTTTCAAATGTTAGTAATATTTTTCAATAAGCAATGCATGCTCATGGTAAAAGATTTAAGAGACAAGGGGGGCACAGAGAAAATTTCCCCTCTCTTCTCCCTCAGCTATCTTCTCCATCAGCTGTGGACGTTCCTCGCCACAGAGGCAACCAATATTATTACCTTACACTCCTTCCAGAAATGGTCAACCCACTCCCAGACTGCATGACTTGACACTGGAGGGTAGGGAAAAGCTATTTCCATTTTGCAAAAATAAAAACACACAAAAAATAAAATAAAAACAAAATAGATATATAACATTTAATTATATTAGCTATAGGTATATGATCCTCCTTAAATTTTGGTTTCTGATTCTTTCTACCACCTGTCTTCCCTCTGCGGTGCTAACCCCCCAACCTCAGCCCCAGGCTTTTTGTACAGGAAGAGGAGATCCTGCTCTCATCTAGGGTACCCCAAGCCTGAATGTGCCATGATATGATAGGAAGCTGAGGAGCCCCCTTACTGGGGCCCCTTACCCCTACCAGCCTGTGGTCCAGGCTCCTCCCAATGATCACACTCTTAGGGAAGGTTCTGCTTGCTTCCCCAGCCTTATGTGATCAAACCAGGGCTATCACCTTAGCCACTGGCCACCAAATCAGGCGATCCCAGGGGAGAAGAGCTGAAGTGAGTGGGACTGGGCTGCACTCGCCCCTCCACATGACCTCTCAGAACAGTGGTCACTGGGAAGGATGGGGCCCTGGACCTCCCCTGTGAGCCAGGATTAACCACGGGATGACTGAAATATTAATGGAGACACAAAGCACCCAACATGCCACCTGGCACTTGAGCAGGAGCAGTAGTTGACACGAGCTGGGATACCTGAGCCAGAGCCAGCCCGCCCTGTGGGTAGAATTCCTTCCAGCATCCCTGAGTCCTGCTCCCCTCACCTGTGCCAACTTTGACTTTGCCCCAGGCATGCCTGTTCTCAGCTCCCCCTCGCCCTCCTTCAGTCCTCATCAGAGCTCACGGTAATGACCCTGAGGAAGGAACAGTGACGAATCTGCTCCATAGATGAGGACAGTGAGACTGAAAACCATTCAGTGCTCTCTGGTCTCAAAGTTGGTTAGTGAAAAGCCGGAGGTCACACTCTTGGCTACTTGACCCTGCTGCCTTCTCGGGGAGTGAAGGAACCTGACAGCACACCAAGACCTCTCACGCAAGGCCACTTCAGTCTCCCTGCATCATGGATCCCTGGGTCTTCCTGGTGCTGAGGGTGACAGAACTGCCAATATGTGGCTTTGGACACTGAGTGCATCCAACCAGGAGATGATGGCCCTGGGGGAGAAGGACTAGCCCCTCACAAAGAGGGCTAGAGGATTTTCGACCCTTGGGGACCCTGCTCCACACGCAGGCTCTGCCTAGGTATTCCCACCTAGGGTGAAAAAAAAGAAGGAACCTGAGGGGCAAGGATTACCTTTGACACTGCCTCTCCCAGTGGCTGGGGCTCCTGGAATGAGCAAGAGCCCAAAGAGGACATATTTAAAGACCCTCCATCCCGCCCACTTGGCCCTTGGAGTCCTGGCCCAGGAAGTTTGCGTGACAAGGAAAAAAACGATATTCAAATGTGGGGTGTAGCATAATCCGGACGTCTGCTCCCTGCAGCTGGACTTTGGGGATTAGGTCTTGGGTTGTCTGTTTTTGTTCTACTCTGAAATGCAAGCTGTGGCTTTGAGGGTTTGGTCAGGGTTCACATCCAACCTTCAAAAGGAGCCTCTGTGTTTGCCCTGGGCGTGGGGGCCGCTGATTGATTCAGCCTGGCGTGGGCCTCTTCCAGATTTCCAAGTGCATTTGCCAGATGCTCATGGAGTTTGTGTGCAGCACCCTGAACATGCACCCCAAAGATTCACATCTCCTCAAACCCTGCCATGTGCGCAGGTGCCAGGGCCCCATCGAGGCAGAGGCCCCAACCTGCAGGCTGGGCTTTCTATGGGGTTCCCACTAATACATGGGCCAGGACCAGTGAGAAGTGCAGGAATTTCCCTCTTGGTGGTCACAATCCCAGACACTCTTTCTCTGCAGTTTGCAGGCGTCCTCAGGGCTCCTCTCTGTACCATGTTGTGACATGGATTGCCACATCTGGTCATTTCTCACACCTCCACTGCCACCTCAAATTCACAGCCTTTTCCTGCCCCACTGACCTATCTGCAGTCTACTTACCAGTGTCCAGGTGACCTTGCCTCCCATTTCACTCAGAGGAAGACACAAGGTCCCCACCGTGGCCTGAGAGACCCCCACCTAGGACGGCTACAGCATATATCCACACGTGGCTTCCTCAAATATCATGTCAAACAGCACCCTGTCCTTGTCATTCTCTTTTCCTCCATCACTTCTATCCCTCTGACATGTTGTTTGTCTAGTCATATGCTGCCTAGTGACAACCAAAATGCAAAGATGGTCCCTTAAGATTGCAGTGGAGTTGAAAAATTCCTATCGTTCTGGTGACACAGCCATAGTAACACCACAGTGCCACTCATCACCTAAGTGTGTGTGGTGACGCTGGTGCAAGCAGCCTACTGCACTGCCAGTGCTACAAAAGCATAACACACAATTGTGTCTAGTTCACAATATGTGTGATGATAACAAATGACTGACTAGTTTGTGAATTTACTGTACTATTCTTTTACCATTATTTTAGAGTATACTCCTGCTTACAAAAAAAAAAAAAAAAAAGAAAGAAAATCGGCTTCCAGTAGATCAGCTTGCCATGCAAGGCAAGCTTGAGTGCTAAGGACAGAATGCAGGGCCTTGGGCACGCTTTGCCCCAACCCTTCTATTTTTATTTGGTTTTTGAGATAGGGTCTCACCATCACCTTTGCCTGGGCTGGCTCAGAACTCATGAGCCCCCCATGTAGCTGGGATTATAGATGTGCACCACCACACCCAGCTACTACATCTGTTGACTGCATCATTTTCTCTTGTGCTCCACTTAATTTTGTGTTGTTTGGTTCATCATGGCCCTGGGAGCCATAAGCTATGTCATGTGGCCTCGGGGTGCAGTGGGCTAGACCATCTAGGCTTGTGTATGCATATTATTTTGTGATGTTCATACATCATTGTAAACAATGATGAAATGATGCACCTTCTGACGCATCTCTCAAAATATAACTCTGCTGTTTAGTGACACATACCTGCTTTGTGTGCTGCCTGTCTTCCCCTCACAGCCCCCATCAGCTAGAATTTCATTTATTCTTTGCTGCAATTCCCAGCTCCTAGAAAAGAGTCCAGCACATATTAAGTACTCAATAAATATTTGTTGAATGATGAAATAAGCAAACAAATTCAAAATAATATGAAAACTGCAGTGATCAGGGTGCAGAGAATGCTGAAGGGGCGCAGAGGAGTGTCCCATGGGAGAAGCATTCAGGCAAGCACTGAGGCGGGAAACAGGGTATCATGTCCACCAAAGTTTGTCACCAAGAAGGGGTTATGTGTTCACCATGGCCAGCAGGAGGTGAGGAGAGAGATGGGGCACAGAGCCCAGGGGGTTGGGGGAGCCCAAGCCTTGTGGTACAGACATGTCTGGTAATTTGGGGTTTTGCTTTTGTCATGAGTGGCAGCAATAGCAGGGAAGGTCAGAGCAAGGAGCCTTGGAACAGTTTAAATTGGTGAGGGAAAAAATCTTTTGGGTTGCTTATTTGCTTCTTGGTTACAAGTATCAGTTCTAGGGCCAAGGGTGTGGTTCAGTGGTTGAGCACTTGCCTAACATGCAAGAGGCCCTGAGTTCAATCCCCAGCATTGAAAGAAAAAAGAGAAAAGGTTTCAGTTCTGGCCTAGTTCAGGTGGTAAGGAAGATTTGCAGATGCCTGCTCTTTAGATTTTAATCTTTGCAAACTCTGATAATCCCTCCCCAGTGCCTTATCCTAGCCTCAGCTGCCACACTTTCCCTCCTGGGCCACTCTCATTGCCACCTGACTGCCCTCCCTGAGACGACACTCACCTCCCATGACACCTTCTCCAAACTGCTGCTGGAAGGATTTTTGAGCAATAAAGGCTTAAACATGTCTGCCCCCCCCAATTAACATCCTTCGGTGCCTTCTTATTGCTCTTAAGGAAAAATTCCATGGCCTCTGAGTCCCTGTATGTCTTGATTTCTGGCTGCCTTGCCAGCTTCACTGCAGACCACTCCCTACTGTTTTCACTAATTCTACTCCACTAGCATTCTTTTAATGGGCCAGGGGACCTCCTACCTCAGGGCCTTTGCACATGCCATTCTCCCCAGGACACTTTCTCTTCTACTCTGCACCAAGGTAACTCTTACCTATGTTTAGATCTCAGCTTATCTGATCCCCCCACCCCAGAAAAAATATACCTTCCTTACTTCCTTACCAAAATTTGCAGCCAAATCTGTTTGTGTAACTATTTTGATTGTTTTTCTTCTCTCATTGCCCTTCACAGACTGGAGTTTCCACGAAGGAAGTGATCTCAGATTTGTTTGGTGCATTCTACCCAACACAAGCCCAGGCCTGACTTAACATATTTTCCTTTTACGATGAGTTTATTTGTAAGGTGAGGAGTATCTGTACACCCAAGTATCAGAGGTGAGATTTGAGTGAGTTACACAAGCCCCTGGGAATTAGTAAAAGTAGACAAGATCTGTGTTGAGATGTGAAAGTCTTCCAGACACTTGAAGGTGTGAGTCAGACAAGAAAACCCACGCACATGCCTCATATGAGCAGGAAGAGACTGTCGTGAGCATGTAAGGAGAACACTTGGAAACACCCAAACTCCAACCAACGTGGAACTGTGACAAGCACAGGTCTGGCAAGGGACCCAAGTAAGTGGAAACTTACTCCTCGTTTGGAGAAAGACCACAGAACAGAAGGGGCTGCCAGCCTGGGCGAGCTACCTTGGAGGCCAGCGTTGACTGGGCCTCTCACAGAGCCAAGGCTGAGCATGCAGCTGCCTTGGCAGGACCTTTCCCTTCCCTGCTGCAGGTGAGGGACTGATGGCTCCAGGGATTTATGGAGTGTGGTGACTTCCATCCCAAGCCCATCAAGCCTCCTTTGGATTCCCTGGCTACCCCCACCATTGGCAGACAGGGCAAGGGGCTTTGGTACCATGGACCTGGAAGCTATTCTTGTCAGAATAAAAAAGGTACAGGCAGGCACCAGTGACTCACACCTATAACTACATGGGAGACTGAGGTTCAGAGAATAGAGGTTAGAGGCCAGCCCAGACAAATAGGTTGTGAAAACCTCAACCAACAGCTGGGTGCAGTGGTGCACACTTGTCAGTTATCAGAGACTGAGATTGGGAAGGTCATGGTTCCAGGCCAGCCCATGCCAAAAAAAAAAAAAAATTCTCAAGACCCCATCTCAATGTGAAAAAACTGGGGGAGCGGCTGCATTCCTGTCATCCAGCTACGGTGAAAAGGAGGATTGTGATCCAGGCTAGCCTGGACAAAAAGTGAGACCCTAGCTCCAAAATGACCAGAGCAAAAAGGGCTGGAGATGTGATTCAAGTGCTGGAGCATCTGCCTACCAAGTTCAAAGTCCTGAGCACCACCAAAAAATAATGATGATGATAATAGTAAAATAAAAAAGGCACATTGAGAAGTGCTGGTGAACTGACGAATGGATTAAGAAAATGTGGTATCTATACACAATGGAATTCTGTGCAGCCATGAAGAAGAACGAAATGTTATCATTCGCTGGTAAATGGATGGAATTGGAGAACATCATTCTGAGTGAGGTTAGCCTGGCCCAAAAGACCAAAAATCGTATGTTCTCCCTCATATGTGGACATTAGATCAAGGGCAAACACAACAAGGGGATTGGACTATGAGCACATGATAAAAGCGAGAGCACACAAGGGAGGGGTGAGGATAGGTAAGACACCTAAAAAATTAGCTAGCATTTGTTGCCCTCAACGCAGAGAAACTAAAGCAGATACCTTAAAAGCAACTGAGGCCAATAGGAGAAGGGGACCAGGAACTAGAGAAAAGGTTAGATCAAAAAGAATTAACCTAGAAGGTAACACCCACGCACAGGAAATCAATGTGAGTCAACTCCCTGTATAGCTATCCTTATCTCAACCAGCAAAAACCCTTGTTCCTTCCTATTATTGCTTATACTCTCTCTACAACAAAATTAGAAATAAGGGCAAAATAGTTTCTGCTGGGTATTGAGGGGGGGGAGAGGGAAGGGGCGGAGTGGGTGGTAAGGGAGGGGGTGGGGGCAGGGGGGAGAAATGAACCAAGCCTTGTATGCACATATGAATAATAAAAGAAAAAGGAAAAAAAAAAAAGAGAAGTGCTGGTGACAGTTTGCAGAAAGTGAGGAGTGGCTGAAATGTGCCATCACTTTGGAAATCAGTGTGTCTGTTCCTCAAAGAGTTGTATAGAGAATCACACAACAAGTTCATTACTACGAATGTATGCCAGAGAAATAAGACAGGTTCTCAGAACACCTGTACATGGAAGTTCACAGCAGCATGACTCAACAGCCAAACATGAAAACAGCCCAAGCATCTACCGGCTGATGAATGGACAAACAGCATGTGCCACATTCACACGATGGGTGAGCCTGCACCTGCAAAAAAGAATGAAAACACGACGCCAGGTGAGAGCAGTCAGATGTACAAGTTCAAGGTGTAGAGGAAACAGCCGGAAAAGGCAAACTGATAGACAGATGAGTGGTTTCCAGGCCTGGGGGGGTACTGGAGGCAAAGAATGGGGAGTGACTGCTACCGAGCAGAGGCCTTTTTCTCCAGACAAAAGTGCTTAAAAATAGGTCTTGATGAGGGTTGCACAAAAAAATTATTATTATTAAATTGTACACTTCAAAACAATGAATTACGTAGTATGTGAATTATATCTCCATAGAGCTTTTAATTTTTTCTTTTAAGTTTTTATTATCATATATTTATCTGTTTTTCTTTTGCAGTGCTGAGGATGGAGCCTATGGCCTTGCATGTGTGAGGCAAGTGGTCTACCCCTGAGATACACCCCCAGCTGCTACTGATTCGTAATTTATGTAGTTCCTCTGCCCTCAAGCATAGTTCCCCATCCTTAAGTATGGGCTGCACACAATGACATCCTCCCAGAAAGGACAGAAGAGATGGGGGAGTGGGGAAACCTGACAAACATGACCTCATCCAGAGATCAAGGTCAACACCGACAGTGAGAAGCCACCTTGCTCATAGGTATCCTTGATATCATGGGATGAGAAGGACACTCCACCTCTGTGATGTTTTACCCCCAAACCCAATGCCTCAGTCCAGTCATGAGAACAACACCAGGTATGTTCAACTAAGAGGCATTCTACAGGACAGCTGACAGCATTCCTCAAAATTGTCAAGCTTCTCAAAACAAGGAAGGTCAGAGCCGAGAGGAGTCTAAATGTAATGTGGGATCCTGGATGGGAAGCTGAAATGTACAGGACCTCTACTGTCTTTGCAACTTTTCTACAAACCTGAAATGATTCTAAAGTAGCTTATTTATTTATTTATTTATTTAGGTGCTGGTTATTGAACTCAGGAATTTAAACATACTAAGCATGTGCTCTACCAGTGAGATATACCCGAAAATAGCTTATTTTTAAAAACTCATTTCAAAAGCTGCATGGAAGTTCATGCCTGTAATCTCAGCTACTAGGGAGGTCAAGATCAGGTTCAAGGTCAGCCCAGCAAAAAGTTAGCAAGACCCCATCTCAACCAATCTGAGTACAGTGGGTATAAGCTGCAATCCCAGCTATATGGGAGGCATAGGTAGGAGGATCAGAGCCTGAGGCCAGTTCCCAGGCAAAAACTCAATATGCTATCTGAAAAATAACCTAAGGAAAAAAAGGACTGAGGTGTGGCTCAAGTGGTAGATCTCCTGCCTAGCAAGCATGAAGCCTTGAGTTCAAACCCCCATCCCCTTCCAAAAAAAAACACCTCATTTTGAGGTAGCAGTTAGAGTGAATGAGTCAAGCTTCATGGATGTTTAGCAGAATGGCCTGGGAAGATGCACTCAACTTCCCCATCAGTTAAAAAGTCCTCAGCAGTTGTTCTGGGACCCTAATGAGGCAACACACACACCAAAGCTTTGCAACGTGAAACATCGTCCAAAATAGCTGATTTAAGAAGTGAGCTCCAGTTCAATAAATTCACCACATGAATGTCTTTTTCTCTACACATACTAGTCTTCCTAATTTAACATACAGCCTGTGCAGTTTAGCCACGTTGCTAGAGGACAATGCTGTCATCTTGAGAATGCCATAGAATGTGTTCCATAAAACTGAGGTGGTTGCACTGTCACTGAAAGATATGACCTTAGGGTGCCACCATCGTGTATGTGGCCAGTCACTGACTGCAACGTCGTTATGTAGCACACGACTGTGAAAGAGTCTTTGCCTCTGGGTAGACCTTCCAGCTTGCCAGCGTGTCTTCTTTCTCTTTCTTCCTACCTACTTCTCAGTATCCACAGGGCTCCCTCCCACCATTCTGCTCTTCCACTGCTTGGTAGGCCACTCCTCCTTCTCCCATCTCCAGTGGTCACCCCAACAAAACCCTGCAGCACCTTCCAGGGGGCTAGGGACCCTTGCATGTAGAGTTCCAGCTGTAGCACCAGCAGCAGGGCCTGCTGACCTAGCTGCTGACTGCCAGGGCAGAAGGGATGGGCTTCAGGCAACTGCACATCACTCCGACCTAAGGAGACGCCTTCCGATTCCCCTCCAATCCCTGAAGTCATCAGGCAGTACATAGTTGCTACACTGTTTGTCTAGGGAATAAGGACAGGTGCAATTTTTTTCAAATATTTTCCATCTGAGGTTGGTGGAACCTGCAGATGCAGAACCCAAGCCCACAGGAACCTGACTGGATCAATTACAGTACCCCTTCAAGGAGAGGCAAGAAGGCAGCAGAACTGGCTGTGTCTGGCCCTTACTCCACTGCAGCTGCACCTTCTGGGGAAATGCAGGAAAGAGCACCAGGGCCTCTTCCTCTCTCTTAGCTGTTGCCAGCTGCAGTGCCTTGGGCCAGAGAAGCTATGGATTCACAGCTCCAGGAGGGGAGGAGTGGGGGAGGGGCTCCTCCAAGGACGCCACAGAGGTATCCAATGCTCAACCCATCCCTCAGGCTTTCCCAGGAAGTCAGGACAAAGCCCAGCCTAATGAAGCAGAAAGTACAGCAAAAGGCTGGAGGGGAAGGTGCCAGTGTTGCCCCAGTTAAGCCAGAGTACAGCAAAGTGCAAGTCATGGTGAGTTAGGCACTGGCCACCTGGCAGCAGGAATGCCCGGCCCAGCCTGCCCAGCCCAGGCAAAGCTTGCATGAGTAACTTCCTGGTGCTGACCCAGCTGCAGAACCCCCTGCAGACTGGCCCAAGGTCCTGGAGGGAACACATCTGAGCATGCCAAGAGGGCATGCCAGGGCAGGCTTTGCTTGGTACTTCTGATCTCTCTGGGTTTGAGAAGCCCCACCTAAGATCATAACAAACAACAAATGCACTCTCATCACCTATGAAATATAACATTTATTCAAAAAATGGAAATAAGGCCAAGTGCAGTGGCTCAAGCCTGTAATCCTAGCTTGAGCAGAGGCAGAGATCAGGAGAATCATGGTTAGAGGCCTGCCCAGGCAAAAAGTTCACAAGACCTTATTTCAATTAATGACTGGGCGTGGTAGTACATGCCTGTCTTCCTAACCACTGTAGGAAGTACAAATAGGAGGATTGTGACCCAGGCTGGTGTGGGTATAAAGCAAGGCCTATCTCAAAAATAAACAATACAGAAATGCCTAGCAGTATGGCTTGGGTGGTACAGCACCTGCCTAGCAAGTGGGAAGCCCTGAGTTCAACCCCCAGTACTGCATAAAGAAAAAAAAAAAAACAAGGAAAAAACTTTAAGTTTTATTTCTACTCTAGAACCACACAACTGTAATTTCACAAACTTGCACCCTTACACAGCTCAGTGTCTCATAAATATCCTATTATGTTTTTCCTACGTTTTTCTCAATGCTTATATAATATACAGAAAATAAATAAAAACCTGCATGATACATGGGGAGTTGTCACTGTAAATGTCATTGTTTTAAAAGGGAGGGGATCTGTCATGTGGTGTGTTTTTCTACGATGATCTGCGAATGGACAGTATGATGCTATGGTTTGAACCTCTGGGGCCCATAGGCTAAAGGCTTGGGCCCCAGCCTGGTGGAAGTTTTATAAGATGGACGGAGTGGGAGGGACTTTGGGGACTGGAGGTGTGCTCTTGAGGGGGATATTGGGACCCCACCAATTCTTTTCTTTCTCTCTTGTTTCCTGGCCAGCATTATGTGGATGGTGGCCTTGGGTCTGCTTATTTCTCGATGTGTTGGCATGAGTCTCCAGAGTTGTATCCCTTGCTGTCCTCGGTGTTCATTCACTCCTGTGGCCAACGAGATAAGGAGAGGAGCATGGTGACCCAAACTGAAGCTGTAAAAGATGTTCTTGGGTTCCCTGGAATGGGGGGATATAGGGAGGAAGATAGAATAATGAGAGAGAAAGAAAGAAAATGTCATTTTAAAACTTGTGTGACTGAAAGCAGGCTGGTCAGTAAAGGGATTTAGTTATTGTGAGCATATTTAGGTATCTATTCCCATTACAGATTCTCCTGCCTTAGCTCCCAGTGCTGGGATTACAGGCATGCACCACCACACCCAGATAAGCCCATAGGTATTATAAGTGTTATCTCATGCATACCTGATGACATCCCTGGAAAGTAAATACTAAGATGCTTCATTGTTTGTGGGGCAGGGAAGGAGTCTAGGGAAGCCATGAGAAGCAAAATGACTTGTTCGGGATCACGTAACAGGTCAGGAGGAGGAACTGGATCTGTCTCCTCAGAGCTGGGACTCAAGTGGCACCCAGGCCTGTCACGTGATGTGGGGGGCAGTGTTGAGGTAACTATGTATACACAGGGATGAAC
This sequence comes from Castor canadensis, assembly GCF_047511655.1. Taxonomy (NCBI): domain Eukaryota; kingdom Metazoa; phylum Chordata; class Mammalia; order Rodentia; family Castoridae; genus Castor; species Castor canadensis. The sequence goes on along the minus strand of NC_133396.1, from coordinate 50,972,113 downwards.
TATGGGGTAGGAAGGTAAGAAGATAGTAACCCATAGGGGCACAGGTGGCCTTATCAGAGGAAGGCCCAAGACATGACCTTACTTCCTTGGCAATAGAGCAAAACAAAAGTTGGAACCGTAGTTATCAGGCACCCACATTCTAGAGTGAGACCCCTCCCAGCTCACTTCGCCACATGTTCTGCTATATCTCAATTTCCCAAGGCCACAGCCAGAAGGACAGCCCATGATGAGAACTTCCTCCAACACTCACAATGCTGGTTCACTCCAGACCCCGAGAGTTACTCACAAGTCACACCAGGGAGCCCAACGCAGACTCATCCAGTCCAGGTCACACCGTAAGTCTCCCTGCCTGGCCCACGCCCTCCCTCCTCAGCGTAGGGGAAGCGGTTCTCCTGGGCAGGAACAGGTGGTGGAAGATGATGAGTGGTGTCCTGTCAGGTTCCCACCCAGGACTAGGCTGGCACCTAGGGAAGGAGACTGCCCAATGTCAATCCTGGGCTCCCAGTGTCCTCTTCTGTCCCTTTAGGGCTAGAAGCCTGTGACTCAGGTCTGCATGTTGTCTGGAGAACAGAAGATCATGTGAGGCAGAAACAGTCCAAAGAGCAGCCCTGAGGCATCTGGTCGTGTCAATCACATCACAGTAGGTATAGCCTTTGGCACAGGGTAAGTGTGGGCACAGAGGGGACTCCCACATGGGACCTAAGAGAAAGACAGACCGGGCTCTGGGGCCATACACTACCCTCATCACCTCCCTCCAGGCTTTGGCGAATTTACAGGCCACAGCCCTGCTTCCAAGGGAATCTGGGCCCCACCTCCTCCTTCATCCCCATCCTCTCTGCCCAGCCCCCACCTTGGCCAGGGGCAAGATCACTGTCCGGATGTTGGTGGGAACATCAGAAAAGCAATACTGACACTCTTTCACTTCCTCTGATGATTCTGCATCCTGCCATTTCACTTCATTTGATCTTCTGGACCCAGCAGTCCTATGACAGTGGCCTAACACCTTCCCTGGGTTTTTCACATCATCGGAGTAGCAGGGCCGGGTTGACCCAAAACATCAGGGGCCTCCTTCTACTCTGTCTGTTTCTCTGCCACTTGCTGTTACAAGGAACAGAGCCCAGGCTGCAGGCCAGGAGCTAGGGCCTCCCTGGGCTGTACCACATTCCAGAAGGGAGGTGGCAACCACAGCCTTCACAGCTGTGGGACCTGGACCTCATTTTTTCCTGGCACCACTTCCTCAGCACCCCAGGGAGTGTTCTGGATGTCCTGGTACGTGGACCCTCCTAAGCCAGGATAAGCCTCTGTTTTTTCGGCTCTAGAGTGGGATGTTTTGTGGAACACATGGGATTACACTCGTAGTGCAGGGACTTCCTACCCCTATTTGGCTAACGAACTGGCCTGCGGGTGTGACTATCTCCTTCTGAAAGTCCACTGTAACACTGAGAATTGTTTTTCTACTGGGTTCTCCTGTCCCTCCTTGCCACAAGCCAGGGCTTTGGACTCTGTCTGAGCTCCAGGCCCTGCCCTTCCTGGGTGGTTCATAATTTGACCATTGACTCTGTCTCCTCACTACCCCACTCCAGAGTAAAGACAGGCTGGCTATGAGTCTGGAGGAGACCTGCAGTGTGGACGGACCAGGGTAGGAAACAATGAATCTCCTTGGTGCTTACCTTCAGCCACTGCTCCTATGACACCACCTTTCAGAGCCCTACCAGGCCTCGGCCTCCACCCAAAAGGTCCCGATGCTAGCAAGGTGAGGCACACTGTCCAGAGCTCAGTGTGACACAGCCACCTCCACCCTTCTCCTGGCCACAACTCCCAATTGATCCTGCAGCCTTTGCTGTTGAAGATTGGACCTTCTGACTTTTTGTATGCATTCCAGTGCTGAAGGGAACATTTGCATCTGTAAATCTCATGTTTTAAAATAGATCCCCAAAAGTAGAACTTCCGGGTCATAACATGAACTCCCTTTAAAGTCATCAGCCAGTTTCCACACCTAAGGCCTCTTCGTGAAGCTGAGGCCTTTGATGGGGGAAGGCTGGGGCTGCAGGGACCTGGGGGTGCTGAGACCTGAAGGAAAGGGAGATGAACCAGCTGGCACTGGAGGCCACCAAGGGGTTTTGGAGGGAGCAGGGACAGAGAAGGCACCTCCCCAGCCCCTCTTGCTCCATAACTCAGTCCCTCAGCAAAGCAACCCAGCCCTGCACCCTGGCCACCCTTCCTGGATGTGCTCCCTCCAGGCATGGCATCCCTTCTTCTCCTTCACAGAAATTCCTCCAAGAGCAGGACAGTGAGTTATAGAGACCACCTTGAACGAGTTGGAACAGGTGCAGTTCTCAGCTGCAACAGCAGGATTTGCTTGAGCTTGTGTGAGGAGAAGAGGCCTTTATAAAACACATCAGGTGCTTGTGGAAGCTGCTAGAAGGTCAGAGCATCAAGTATGAAATGAGAAATACAGCCCCAAAGCATCCCCAGGCTCCTCCTGTGGTGACCCCCTACTCCACTCCAAGCCTTAAAACATTACACAAACTGAAAGAAATTAATCACAAAAAAAAAAACCCTATATTGTAAGATTGTATTTATTTGAAATCTCCGGAAAATGTCAACTGAAAGATATGAGCAGGGTGTGATGGCACGTGCCTGTAATCCCAGCACTCAGGTGGCTGAAACAGGAGTGCCAAGGGTTTCAGGCCAGCCTGGGCTGTATAATAAAACCCTATCTAAAAAGAAGAAGGAAAAGGAGAAAGAAAAGAAATATACTGAAAGTAGATGAATGTTTGTTGAGGGCTGAGAATTTGAAGTTTGAGGGAAATGGGAAGTGACTCCTCACTGGAATAGGGTCTCCTCTGCAAACACCTACTAAGAATGACTCACTGAGAAACAGGGGACACAAACAGACCAACAATGAGTAAAGAAATTAAATCAATAATCAAAAACCTGCCCACAAAAAAACTTGCAGGACCAGATGTCTTCACTAGTAACTTCTCTACCAAGCATTTAAAGAAGAAGTCACACCAATTCTTCTTAAAGTTAACCAGAAAACTGAACTGGAAGAATCACTTCCAAACTTACTTTCTTTTTCCTTTGGCCATTCTGGGGTTTGAACTCAGGCCATTGTGCTTGCTAGGCAAGCGCTCTATCACTTGAGCCACGCTACCAGCCCTTTTTGCTTTGGTTATTTTTGAGACAGGGTCTTATCCTATTTATGCTTCTCATGTAGCTGGGGTGACAGGTGCACACCAACATGCCCAGCTTTTATTGGCTGAAATGGAGTCTCACTAACTTTTTGCCCAGGCTGGACTCAAGCCCAGATCCTCCTGATTTTTGCCTCTTGAGTAGCTGGGATCACAGGTGAGAGTCACTGCGCCCAGCCCAAACTCACTTTAAGGGGACAGAATTACCCTGGCATCAAAGCAGACAAACATACTTAAAAAAAAGAAAAAGAGAGAAAGAAAGAAAAGAAAAGAAAACTGGAGCTGGTGGAGTGGCTCAAGTGTACAGCGCCTGCCTAGCAAGCGTGAGGCCCTGGGTTCAAACCCCAGTACCTTAAAAGAAGAAGAAGAAAACTGCAATCCAATATCCCTGGTGAACATAGGCACAAAAATCCTCAACCAAATACTAGAGAGCCAAATTCAAAGTATCACACACCAGGTTCAAGTAAGATTTATCTCAGAGATGCAAGAATAGTTTAACATGCACAAATCATTCAATGTGGTAGACCACATTCACAGAATGAAGGTCACAAAATCATATAACCTCAATAGATAGGAAAAAACTCAACATCCTTTCATGATAAACCCCACAACAAACTATTCACAATAGGAACACACCTCAACACAGCAAAGGTTGTATAGGACAAGTCTCCAACTAACATCACACTCAGTGGGGGAGAAACAGAAAGGTATTCTTCTGTGATGAGGAACAAAACAAAGACGCCCAGTTTTGCAACTTCTCTTCCGCACAGTACTAGAGGGTCTAGCCAGAGGAATTAGTCACACCCCCTGCTGTGGGAGTGGCTCAAGTGGTAGAGCCACTTGCCTAGCAAGCTCAGGTCCCTGAACTCGAACCCCAGTGTCTCAGAGAGAGAGAGAGGAAAGGCATCCAAATCAGAAAGGAAGAAGGAAAAGTTGTCTCTGTTTCCTGGTAACACATTCTTGTAGATGGAAGACCTGAAAGACTGCACTAAAAACCATTTGAACAAATTAACAAATTCAGTAAAATTACATGACACAAAATTCATATGTAAAAATTGGTCTCATTTCTATACAGTTAAAATAAACTATTAAAAATGAAGAATAAAATTTAATTCATAATAGCATCAGAAATATAAAATACTTAGGACCAAATCTATTCAACCAAACCAAATTTATCTGTACACTGAAAATTATGAAACATTGATGAAAGAAATTAAAATCACAAATAGATGGAAAGCTAGCCTGTGATTATGGATTGGAAGAATTAGCATTATTAAAATGTCCACGATGCCTAAAACAACCTATAGATTCAATGCCATTCTTATTAAATTATCAATGAAAATTTTCCTAGAAATGAAATAAAAATTCTGAAACTCATATGGAAACATAAAAGCCATCCCATCTTGAGAAAGAAGAAAAAAAACAGATAAAGGCATCAAAGTGGCTGAATTTAAAGTATATTATAAGGCTGTAGTAATCAAAACAGTATAATCCTGGCATAAAAACAGACACACTGAGCCAAATAGAGAACACCACATGAATAGGAATAGAAGAGCCTAAGTATAAACCCATGCGTGGACAAAGTATTTTTGAAGCCAGGAGCCAGTAGCTCATGTCTGTAATTCTAGCTAATTGGAAACTGAAATCAGGATGACTGGGATTTGAGACCAACCTGGGCAAACAGTTCAAGAGACCCCATCTCAACCAATAGCTGGGCCCAGCGACACACGCCTGTCATCCCAGCTATGCAGGAGGCTATGATAGGAAGGATCATGGTCCAAGGTGGCCTAGGCAAAGAGCAAGGTCCCAGCTCCAAAGTAACCAGAGCTAAAAGGGCTGGAGGTATGGCTCAAGTGGTGAGCACCTGCCTCGTAAGCACAAACCCCTGACTTCAACTCCCAGTACTAAGGAAAAAAAAGGAGTTTTTGGAAAAAATCACCAAGAACTTACAATAGGGAAAGGACAGTGTCTTCAATGTATGGTGTTGAGAAAACTGAATCTCTACATGCAAAAGAATGAAATTACACTCTTACACTGTTCTCAAAAGTGAAGTAAAAATTAATTAAAGACTTAAGCATAAGCCCTGGAAAAGTCCTAGAAGAAAAAATAGGAGGAAAGCACCTTGATATTTATCTTAATGTGACTGTCTGAATATGCCTCAAAACCTCATGCAATAAAAGAAAAAGGAAGCACATGATATCACATTAAACTGAAAGGCCTCTTCACAGCATGGGAAAAAAATCAAAATAGTGAAAAGGCAATATACAGAATGAAAGAATATATTTGCGAAGCATATATCTGGTAATAATGAAATTTAAGGAACTCGTAGAACTCAGTAACCATATCCTAATTAAAGAATTAGCAAAGGACCTGAAAAGATGCTTTTTTCTAAAGAAGACATACAAAGGGACAGCAGGTATGTATTAATCCACTTTTGTTGTTATAATGAAATACCTGAGGCTGGGTAACTTTACAAAGAAAACAGGTACATTTAGCTCTGGAGGCTCAAGGATATGGTGCCAGCATTGACTCAGCTCTAATGAGGACCTCATGGCAGATGGTAAATGGTGTTACAATTGCAGGGGCAAGAGTGAGAGAGAAAGATCACATCACAAGACAGAGTTAAGCCTCCAACGTAACACATGAACCCTGCGGGGTGCTCTCAAACCAAAGCCCATGCAGCAAGGTGGAGGAAAACGTGCTCAACATCCCAGGTCATTAGGGAAGGGCAAGTGAAATGAAATGAAACGGCAAATGATAACAAGTGTCGACAGGGGTTGGAGAAAAGGAACCCTATGCTCTGTCAGTGGGCATATGAATTAGGACAATCATTATGGAAAACCAGAAGGTTTAAAAACAAAACAAATGCACCATTTAATCCAATGCCACTTTTGGATGTGTATCCAAAATACTGAAAACAGAATCACAAAGACTCACTCCCATGTACTGCAATATCATTTATAACCAAGATAGAGAGCCAACTTAAGGGTCCACCATGAGATGAATGGATAAAAAAAAAAACTGTGAGAGGTAGGTGGAATGTAATTCAGCCTTGAAAAAGAAGAAAATCGGGTTGGGAGCATGCCTCAGGTGGTAGAGTGTTTGTCTTGCAGGCAGAAGGCCTTGAGTTCAAGCCCCAGTACTGCAAAATTAATAAATAATGAATTAACAAGCTGATAGAGTACTTGCCTATTATGTGCAAGGCCCTGGGTGCCATCTTTAGTCCCAAAAAAGATGGAGGAGGAGGAGAAATCCAGTCATTCATGACATGAGGGTGGACCCAGAAGGCACTAGGCGAAGTGACATAAGGCAGACACAGAGTGACAAATGCTGCAGGTTCTCACTTAATATGTAGAATCTAAAGAAGTCAAACTCATAGAAACAGAGTAGGAAGGTGGGTGCCAGGGCCTGGGGAGATGTGGGTGCATCTTAGTCAAAGGGTGTAGTGTTTCTGTTCTGAGGTAAGCAAGTCTGGAAATCAAATGTACCACGTGCTAACTCCGGGTAGCAATGATGCACTGTACAGCTACCAGATCTGAAGTTTCCTCACCACACATGCAAAAGCTGTATGAGTGAGGAGTGTGTTAATCAGATTGATTACAGTAATCTTTTCACAATGTCTATGTATATCAAAACAGCTTACACATCAAACAAAATTTTGTCAAAAAATTGCAATGTGATCGTATTAGCTTTTATCTTTAATTCATGCAGCCACGTAGGACAATTTCAGTTTCCAGAATGATCACGCAATGGGTGTTCATTTCTGCTATTTGTTCTATAGTTATCTACTTTCGTTCTTCTAGAAGACCAGGCTTTTGTGTGCATCCCCAGACAAAGAGTGTAATTCCCCAAGCATGTTCATTTCTCAGAAAACATACTTACTTGAGGCCATCCTATTTTAAAATAACTTGTATGTACAAACTCTATGTTATCAACTGCTCAATGAGGGAAATTCACATACCATGTAAATAATATTCAGTGAGAGCAGCACCATTTGACTACAGCCATCTCGTGCTTTCTTTGTGTAATTATTGTTTGGTAAATCAAATTCTCATGTAGACTTTAGCTGAATGCATTCTAATAGTTTGAAAGTCCTACCTTCTAACAGCAGCAAGAAGATCATAATATCCGTACAACCATGCTGGCGTGTGGGTTGCACGGCAGAGCTGCCTGCCTGCTTTCCATTCAGCCATAAATAATATTGCACCCCCAACCAAGATGGGTTTAGGAGAGGAAGAAGACAGGAAATCAGAACCCTCACACTGTTCCTCTCTGTCAGGAAGGAGGCTGGTTCGTGTCAAAGTGCTCTGCCTCAGAAGTTTCATTTTGACACAGCTCAGCAGAACTAACAGGATCTCTACAACTAGTGGAAAGGAAATCTCAAACCCAGAGTCAACAGCTCAGGTCAATTAATTAAGAGTTCAGTTCTGCCTTATTAGATTTACTGAGTGCCTACTGTTTCCAAAATCACTGGTCTGGAATCTGGTGTTCCTCAGGAACAAGACTCTGCCCATTTTCTGGAGGCAGGCAAAGGGACTGCTGACCATGAATGACACTGGGGAACGCACCCTTCTCTGGGCTTTAGCTGCCTCCTTTGGGAAATTGCAGGATTTTACCAGTTGATTTCTAAGGCTCCTCCTGGGTTAAAAAGCATTTCTACAGCTAAACAGACAACAGAATTTTCTCATTCTAGCCATCCCTGGAAATCAATACTATCTGTTACTTACCTGTATGAAAACAGCGTAATGAAATCCACTAAAAACTTAAAAAGAGAGGCTGAGAAAGAGTAACAGAGGGTGAATTTGATTAAAGTACATTATATGCATGTATGCAAATATCACAATGAAACCCCTTTGTACAATTAATGTATGCTAGAGAAACTTTTAATAATAGTACTATCTTGACCTTCAGTTCCATGTTTTAAGTGGTAGATTTGTAAATGAAAAATCAGGCTATATACTGTCACATTGCTTAGAATATTCTTCATAATTTGTTTTGGAATTCTGCAGTTTATAGTTTTCACAGTCAAGTTTTCTTACTCCACAAAACCGTTCAAATAAATCACAATTTTCTACAAATTTGCCAGGAATGAGGAGTTATTTTCATCTAAGATGTCCCAAGGCAACCTTTATTCCCTACACATTGCTAGACATCTGAGTCCCTATCCCTGGTGGGGAGCTGGAAGAGATGCATTGGAAGGGACACCATGGGTAGCACAATGCAGGTGTCGCCTACCTGGAGTTTCAGTTGACCCTATGATCAAAGCTGGGCACAAACCAGGAGATAATAGTGGGTTGACCAGAGGAGAGAGAGCTAAGGGACTCCCAGCAGACCCTGACACTTAGAACTGAAAACCGCAAAGCAGGACATAAAAAAGGCCAAAGTCAGCAGGAGAAGTCAAAGCAGGATGGTGACTCAGGAAAATGCTGGGAACCAGGTATGCCTGGCTGGGGGACACAGTGGGAAGGGGTCAGGGTGAAAGAGCTGGCAGGCTCTCCAGCACCATGTGTATCCATGTCATCCAGGAGATCCCAGTTTCACATAGTGTTCTCCAACCTGTCAGACCTTGGGTCCCCGGTTCATTAATTCACCAATATTTGGCACCTGCTCTTGGCCAGGTGCAGGGCTTGGGCCTGGGATATAGTCAGAACCAAGGTGTGGACACTGACCACCAGATAGGAACTCAAGCATGATAATAGAACGCAGAGTGAATATCTGTTATGGGCAGAGTGCCAGGTAATGAAAATCCTAAATCTGTCTCTCTGACGATGTTGTCACAACCACTTTTCATTATTCCAACCCAATGCTCTTCCAGGGTAGAAAGGATTTTAGCCACGTGCCCCTAGGGAAAAGAAAACTCAGTGCTTTCAGAGCCAGCCCCCATGTCAACTAGACCTTGACCGCGCTAACCATGAGGTCCCCCACTCTGACAGCCTTCTGCTGAGACCTCCTGTCAATGACCTGTATTACATCCCCGCCATTTCTCACTGTTTCATTAGCAGTGTGACAAAGTACAGTGCACAGTGTACACAGATAGCGAGTTACATTCTCACTGTCCGAGGAGTCCACCACTTGCTACCAAAGATTCACATCACAAAGAAACAACATGACTGGAAAGATACCTGATAGGTCACACCTAATTGTTAAGAGACGTTTTATGTAGAAAACCTTGATCTGATCCACAGACAGACAGATGGATGGATGAGGGCAATGGATGGTTGGATGGATGGATGGATGGATGGATAGATCTAAACACATTTGGAGGTGGACATGTCTACATGTGTCATTTGCACATCTACAGTTAGTGGATAATTTCATGCTTAATTTTCACCAGCATCCAAGTTACACTGAAGAATAAAAGTAAATGTATATTTCCTAAAGAAATTCTCTAAGGTTATAAAACATATTCTGAAGAGGTAAAACTTGTAACCTTTTGAAGTGGGCAATGTCATGGTCACTGGCAGCCACACACTTCCCTCTGGTGGCCACATGAGAAACTAACATGAACCTGCAGACCTCTGATTCTGTCAGCAAAAGAAGTTAACAAGCGCTTGACATCTTCATGGGCCAGGATTCCAAGACACGGTAACAAGTCTCTGTGGCCCATGATTAGCAGAATCTGGGTTGGGAAAGTGTTGAGAATACCCGGTCTATGACATAGGCGTGTATATCTGGTTTAAAGACAATGGTATGTCATGTCAAAGTATGTCAAGTGGATCAAAGACCTTAATATAAGGCCTGAAACTTTGAAACTACTGCAGGAAAGACTAGGAAATACCCTGGAACATACAGGCATAGACAACAACTTCCGAAATAGCGCTCCAGTGACTCAGCAATTAAGAGAAAGGATTGACAAATGGGACTACATGAAGCTAAAAAGCTTCTGCACAACAAAGGAAACAGTCACAGGACTGAAGAGGCAGTCCACAGAAGGGGAGAAAATCTTCATCAGCTATACATACACACACACACACACACACACACACACACATATATCCACCATATTTTCTTAATCCATTCATCCATTGTAGAGCCTCTGGCTGTTTCCATAGCTTGGCTGTTGTGAACAGTGCTGCAATAAACATGGTGTGCAGGTGTCTTTATTGTAACCTGACTTACATTCCTTCAGGTATATATATATATATATATATATATATATATATATATATATATACATTTATTCCATTGTATATTTCCACATAATATTCCATTGTATACATATGTATATATGCAATATATATTCCATAATAATACAGTGAAATAAAATATTGTATATATAATATACATACACAATGAAATATTATTCAGTCATAAAGAAGAATGAAATTTTGTCATTTGCAGGTAAGTGGTTGGAACTGGAGAACATCATCTTACGTGAAGTAAATCAGGTTCAGAAAGAAAATGTTTGCATGTTTTCATTCATATATGGAAGATAGATACAAATACAAGCATTATCATATATACATACATACACACACACACACATATATACGCTTTCAAAATTGGGACAGTTAGAGGAGACTAAGGGAAGAGGAAAAGAAGAATAATAGAAAGTCAATAATATTGTATTACACATCACATCACGTCTGTATAAGAACAAGACACAATGAAACACTGAAAACTGTTGAACAATACAGAATATGGGGAAAGGAAAAGGAAGAGCAATAGTGGGGGGCTAGACTGACTAAAGTACAATGTATTTACAGGTAAAATACCAAGGCAAAAGCCCACTGAACCGTGAACAGACACAAGCTATGAAGGACAGAATGTAAACCAGGTCATATTAAGGGGAGGATAATGGTAGGAGGGGGAGGGGAATGAAGAGGTAAAGGAGGGTGACTGTGGTTGAGGTGCTTTCTATACACTTATGAATATGGAACATTGAAACCTGTTGAAGTCACCTTAAGAAGGGGGTGGGGAAGAAGAAAAATAATGGAAGGATGAACCAAACTGGGGTACAATAAATGTATATATGGAAATGTCATAATGAAACCCCCATGTATAACTATCATATATGAATAAAAATATTTAAAATAAAAAACAAAGTATATCAATGCAATCCTTGTTGTTATGGAAACAATAAGACATTTCTGAAAATCTGAAAACTATCATCCCACATACCTGCAGATGCTCATCTATATTTAGACGTAAAGTTCAACGAAATTGGGATCATGTGAGATTCTCAGTTACTCTGTCAATTCATTATGAGCACTTATCCATGCTGATCCATGTTTGGAACAGGATTTTACATATGTGTGGTATTCCTTGAAATGTCTTACATATAAATCACATGCATCCACAGCCCTATCACCCCTTCCTGGTTATCTATGGAAGTGGGGCTCAACTGCTACCACTCCTCCCAACCTACAATACTCCCCGTGAGTCCCAGAGCACTTGCACGTCATTCTTCCCCTCTTAGAATGGGCACACCTCATGCCTTGTCTCAGCTCCTTCTTTACACTAGGAACTGCTCCCAGGCCAAGACACTGTGTGCTGGGCTCTCTGCCCAGGGCTTGGCATTCAGTAGACACTCAATAAAGATCTGAGAAACACCACACATTCAGACAAGTTCCTCCCTATGGAAGAGAACTCTACTACGTTTCCATTGAAGTCTTCTCTCTGCTTCTGGGGATACACAGTTGAACTACACTTCCAGCCTCCTTGTGTTCACTGTGGCCAGTTCTTGCCAGTGAAAGGGAAGTGGGAACAATGTGACTCACAGCCATTCCAGGCCCATCTACTCTTTCCACATGCATTTTTCTTCCTCTCTCCCTCCAGTTGGTGGATGCTGACCAGAGGTGACACCCAGAGATGGATGAAGAACTCTGGGCTCCTGAATGACCAGGAGGAGAGAGCTGTGTCCCCAACCTGAACACCTGCCAGCAATACCTCACAGGTACAATGTCAGTTGGGCACAATGGCATGCCATTGAAATGTGTGGGTTATTTCATGATTCCAAATAATCAGTACATCTGCTTTAAATCCCGAACACAGGAACAACTTCAATGGCATCTCTCTTACCACACTTAAAATGACAAAAACAATTTGGTCTTTCAGTTTTACCTCTACTTTCACCCTGCTGTTCTGACCCCAAAAAACTCTGAGCCTTCAAAATATTTGAAATCTGTGCTAAATACATTTTGAAGTCAGAATTAAAGCAATATTTTTTTAAACCTTTGAGAGAAAGAATTTTTTGAGAACAGACTTCAATAAGATATTTAATTCTATGGTTTTTTTTTTCTTTTTGGTGATACTGGGGTTTGAACTCAGGGTTTCATGCTTACTAGGCAGGTGCTCTACCACTCTTTCTGCATTTTTTATATTTTTTATTTTGTTTTATTTATTTATTTTTATTATTGTTGTACTGGGGGTATATTGTGACATTTACAAAAGTTCTTAGTATATATATTAGTTGAATTCATTCCCTCCATCATTCTCCTTTATCCTCTCTTCCCCCATTCCTGGAATAATTTCAACAGGTCTCATTGCGTTCTACTGCTTGAGCCATTCTACAGCACTTTTTTGTGAAAGGTTTTTCAAGATAGAGTCTCACAAACTATTTGCCAGGGCTGGCTTCGAACTGCGATCCTCCTGCTCTCTGCCTCCTGAGTAGCTACAATTGCAAACATGAGCCACCAGTACCAGCTTAAATCTGTGATTTCTTTTTTAACTCAGAGCACACTAATTTAGTTTAGTCACATTTCTTTTTTAGTTCATTGAAAGAGCTTTTATCGGTTCATTGTGTTTGACATAAGCAACTTGATTTCTTGTCCACATCATGATATACTTACTCTAGAATGTGCCTTTTTAAGTCTTTTTTCTTTTTTTGTGTGTGGGGGGGGTGGACAGTACTGGGATTTGAACTCAGGGCCTTATGCTTGCTAGGCAGGCACTCTACCATTTGAGCCACTCCACCAACTCTGTTTTGTGTTGAGTATTTTCAAAATAGGGTTTCACAAACTATTTTCCCAGGCTGGCTTCAAACTGCGATCCTCCTGATCTCTGCCTCCTGAGAGGCTAGTATCACAGGCCTGAGCCACCAGTGCCTGGCTTAAGTTTCCTTTAGGGTTTGCTTTTTGCACATTTTTAAGTGTCCTGAGCCAAATAATGCATACTGAAATAGTTTTAAATTTTTTCCCACCAATTTTTTGTCAATGATCAATTTTATAATGTGTTGTATTATCAGTTTTATTCTGTGTGGAATATTTTTACCAGTAATATTAATTGCCCATAGGTGTCAAAGTGTCCTGGAGTCAAAGCATTCTGCTTTCATCACAGATTTAATTTTGACCAAGTCAAGGACACACTTCTTCCATACGAGGCTCCACCACTTCCCACACCATTTAGGGTACAGAAGGGACTCTCGGAGCCCCTCACAAGACACGGGCAGATGAAAGGCACACAGAAGCTCCCATCACCTACTGAGGATACTCCTGTGTCCTAGTGGGGACCCAAGATTTGCCCCTGTCTTTGAGAATGAATAATCACCAAGAAGAGAGGCTATGGGGAGTACAGAACCGAGGGAAACCTAAATAAACCTTCCAGCTTCACTTGCTTTAAATTACTTGCTTTTAGTAAGTAATTTAAATTATTTAAAAATCACTGATTTGGGGATTGGAGGTATGGCTCAAGCAGTAGAGTGCCTGCCTCGCAAGCACTGATGCCCTGAGTTCAAACCCCAATACCACCACAAAAAAAAAAAAAGATCACTGATTTTGGAAGTCACTCAGCTAAGCTACATATTAGTCTCCCACAACCTCTGCTGTAGATAGCACCTCTGATGTATGAATTATGATATCAGTTGCCTAGGTTGCTTTTCAAGAAATTGAAGGCCACTTTTCTGGAAACCACTGACTTCACTTGGGCCTGCACAAGTGTCGGATGAGTGACCTTTGACATCAGAGGCCAAAAACACCGCCCTCAGATCATGCTAATCCCACCAGGTTCGTGAACATGTTCCGCCCCTTGGAGAAACATGACCTACACGTGCACAGGTCACGGCATACTGCACCTCCCATCACCTTCACTTGTTTCTTCAGCCTAGGGAGACAACTGTGAAACTTGGGTCTCCCACCTTCCTACCTGGCAACATTATGAAGAAACTCTTTTGCAAACCATGCATCATTGCAACGTGGGACTGGTTTGGTAACACATAAACTAGGGCCCAATTATCCTGGGAAGAATCCATTTCCTCCTGTTCATCTTGGAGTTGGTGGTAAGAAAGAGCCTGGCTGGGTGCCAGTGGCTCATGCCTGTAATCCTAGCTACTCAGGAGGCAGAGATCAGGACAATTGCAGTTTGAAGTCAGCCTGAGCAAATAGTTCACAAGACCCAATCTCAAAAATTCCCAACACAAAACAGGACTGGCAGAGTGGCTCAAGTGGTAGAGTGCCTACCCAGCAAGTGTTCAAGCCCCAGAACCAAAGAAAGAAAAAAATGGCCTGCATATGTGCCTGTTCTTTTCTTCAATATACAGACTCAGTTTTATTGGGGAAGCAATTAAATACACTAAAATCTTGTCATTCCTCACCTCTATGCAGCTAAGGATTATCAAAGTTAAAGCAGATTAGACATGAACAGAAGGAATGAGTGGAGTTTGGAGATGAGCTTGGATGCAGCCAACATGGTGCACAGCTCTTTGTTCTTCCTTTTTTTTTTTTTTTGGCAGTATGGGATTTGAACTCAGGGCCTCACACTTACTAGAGATGCACTCTTACCACTTCGAGCTACTCTGCCAGCCCATGTGTTCCTTTCCTTAAATACTCTGAAATGCAGCCTCTGGGCTAAGTACAGCCTCAAAACAGAAATTCAGGGAGACTGGAACACAAAAACAGATGAGAGGACTGTCAGGGAGCAGTCCAGGGTCACTGTGGGCAGCCAAGTTCTTTTACAAGGAAAAGAACTGACTCTTCCCTGTCCTCTAATTATCCTAGGTGTTCTGCCATATGTGGCAAATTCAACCCCAACAGAGCCACTAGCTTTGCCTTGAATCACTGTGTGAACTTGGAGCAGATACTTTCTTCCCTAATATTGTGACTTGGTCATCCAAAAGTACCACGGGCTCACCAAATCTCTGTTGCCCCTCATGACCCACTGCACATATGTCCTTGGAAAATGCTTTCTGACCACTAGAGGTCCTTCTAGGCATAGACCTTGATGGACTCAGACTTAAGGCAGGCAGAGAATGGTGGAGGACTGGACAACTCATCCTTGGACTGGGACAAAGACCTTGCTGGAGTCTCAGTCTCACGTGGAAGTAGAACCAGAGCCCTTGCCCTGGTTGTGGTGAGGAGGCCTTGTGGGTGAATCAGACCCCAGGGCCAGTGCAGGCAATAGAGGATCCTGCATGTCCTGCTCCTCTCTCCCCTTGGGTCCTGGTAAGCTGAAGCCTTGAAGCCAGTCAAGCAAAGGCCTATTTTGAGTAGTTTTTCCTCCACGAGTGCAATATGAGCACTGACCTCCAGGGGGAGCTGTGACCCCGGTGCTTTGTTGAAGCAGCTGGAGCCAGGAAGAGCTACCCAGAGGTCATTCTTGCCATTCCCCTGCGCCTCCTATAAAGAGCATCTATTTCCACAATTGGAGCTCCAAGGTCCTCTCATTCAGCCACTAAATCTCAGCTTCTAACTTGTTCCATGGGCTGAGTTAGAGCTTGGTATCCAGTTCACTCATAAGAAGACCAATAGAGTCCTTGCCCTCCAGTAGCTCACAGTCTGCAGGAAGAAAGAAAAAAAAAAAAAAAAACTACAGAAATATAAGGGTAAGAAAAGAGAAAAGACCAAGAGCTGGGGTCACTACATGGGGACATCTGAAATGACCTCACTGAGGTTACATTGATACCTAGAGTAGGTGATGAGCAGGATCCAGCCCTGCACCAGACTGGGGAGAGTGTACTGGGGGGACAATCAACTATTTGGGAGTTCAAAGTAAAAAAGTTTGGCCAGACAGGAGGTTAGAAGAGCGGCCAATGTGTCCAGAGAGAGCCCAGGAGGAGAGGAGGGGTGGGACAAGGGGAGCGGCAGATTCTCAGGCTGATAGACTGCATTAGTCACCCACTACTGTATGAAAACATCACCAGCTTAGCAGATACAACATCTGGTGTGTCCCCACTTCTCACCACCAGAATCCAGGAGAGTTCAACCAGGAGCTTCTTCCACAAGAGGCTGGGACTGGGGCTGGGGCTGCAGTCTCAGCTAAAGCTCAATTATGGTAAGATCTCCCTTCAAGTTGAATCACATGGTTAAAAGGAATCAACTAAGAGAGAGAGCCTAATGTCTCCTCTCTCAGTCCTAAGACACACAAGTCTCTCCTTAGGGTACCTGGTACCCTCTCTCTACTCAATGATTCTGCCTCTTGAAGGGAATTATAATGAAGTAACTTTGCCTCTTGGTCACTGGCACGGGCTGCATAGGATTGCTCATGCAACATTGCTTCTGGAAAGCAACTTTAAGACTTTTAAGAAAAACAACTTTATCTTGGAGCTTGGAGTACTGAGTGGGAGAGAACATCTGCATCTTGCTTTCCTAGGCTGCTCATCTGCTAACAAATTCTCCCCTTAACATTTTACTCCTTCTTCCTGAGGGATTTGGGGACTGATGTAATTCTTCTGAAACTGCTTCCTGCTGAATGGGGACACTGTCCAGGGATCCCAATTAGAGAAGTAAAAGTCTCGAGTTGCTAGCCTAAGGCAAGCCTATTAATTCTCAGGGGCAACTACAATTGTTTTTTACCCCTGAGCAACTATCATTTGGAACTAAGCCAGGCAGTTAAGGATGCACAGCCCACAAAGATCAGCAATGCTATGACAGTAGGCAAGACCATTAATTCTAACACAACTGTACTGAATGTGGATTAAACCTCCTGGCAAGAGAAAAGAGTATAAGCTGATAGATTGAAACTATATTTAACATTGTACTGGTGGTTCCAGTCAGTGCAATTAGGCAAAAAGTAATGCTAATGATAAAAGTCATCCAGATTGGAGAGCAAGAAGTAAAATAATTTCTATTCTAGTCACAAATGACACTTTATTGTATATAGAAAATTCTAAGTCAGTCCCTAAAAATCTGCTAGAACTTAAAAACGAACTCAGCAAGACTGCGGAATACAAGATTCATATGCCAACATCAATTAGAATTCTATGTGCTTGCAATTAATAATTCCATATGAAAACAATTTAATAGCATGTATAACTGTATTTTAAAAACAATGAAATGGGGCACTAAGTACAATAAAATAAGATTGGGGTGTAACCTAGGGACAGAACACTTGCTAGGCATGTGCAAGGCCCTTTGTTCATTCCCCAGCTCCACAAAAATAAAAATAAAGAATAAGACACCTAAGAATGTAATGCTGTGTCAGCCAGGTGCTGGAGGCTCATGCCTGTAATCCTAGCTACTCAGGAGACAGAGATCTGGAAGATCACAGTTCAAAACCAGTCTGGGCAAATAGTTCATGAGACCCTATCTTGAAAATACCGAACACATAAAAGGGCTGGCCGATTGGCTCAAGTGGTAGAGCTCCTGCCCAGCAAGGCTGAGACTCTGAGTTCAAACCCCAGTGCTGCCAAAAAAAAAAAGAATTTAATGTTGTGAAATACATATTTAGTCTTCTTTATCATTCCTAGCATAGAAGTCCTAAAACGGCGTTACCAGAATGCTGGAACCTGGACCTAGACACACTGGACTCTCTAGTCTGGCATGGAGACTAAAGCAGGAGGAGGATGAGTTCCAGGCCAACCTTGTCAAGAACCTGTCTCAAAAAAACAAACCAAAACAAAAGCCCTCTAGATTCTCAAGAGACATGATTTTATGAATCTTCCCACTACCACTAAAGTTGCAAACACTAAGATTCTGACAGTTCAAGGTCACAGCACTGGGCTAACTCTAACCCTACTTAAAGTGCCTGCCTAAGAAAGCGCAAGGCAGCCAACACCTGAGGACAGGCCCCTGATCACCCTTCCTCCAGCCAGTGCTGACACAGCGCTCACAACTGTGAATCCTGCTCTGTCCCTTTGAGATGCCCACACATCTGAGATTCAGCACTATCTTTCTCAAGGACCTGAGAGCCATTCCTTGGAAGTATAGTCACCAAGGAGAACAGAGTTCTGCCCCTTTCTCTTCACCTAGTGTCTCCAGTTTTCAGCATCTTGCAAAACTAAAGGAGGACCTTACATCCGGAATACCAACACTGATACAGTCCAGGTGCAGAACTTCATGCCTAGCCCTCCCACCCACCTCCCTCCTAGGCATTCCCACATCCCGTCATTCTCCATGGTAACCACTGATGTCTTCTCCATTTTTTTTTTCTTTAATTTTCTTTTCTTTTTTCTTTTGGCTGTACTGGGGCTTGAACTTAGGGCCTCATGCCTGCTAAGCAGGCATTCTATCACCTGAGTTACTCCGCCAGGCCTGTCTTCTCCATTTCTACTCTTTGAAGAATATTTTTCTTTTTGCAGTGCTGTGAATACAGAATTTTTTCATAAATGGAATCATACAGAATGTGAATTTTTACAATTGGCACTTTTTCACCCAAAGTCCTTCAAATGTAACGGTATTTCTCCCTTTCACTGTGAATAGCGTAGATGAGCACATGGTACAGTTTATTGAAACACTCTCCCATTGAAGAACGTCTTGGTGCTTTTCAGCGTTTGGCTATCACAAATAAGCTGGTATGGATGTGTAATTGCTTGTGGAGTTATTTTTATGATAATGTTTCTGAATCCTTGTTAGAGAATTCTGACATCTGATTCATTTAGGAGTTAATATCAGGTGATTCTCACTTCTCACATTGTGACTTTCCTGGTCCTTTGCATAAGGAATGGTTTTCCATTGTGTCCTGGACATTTTGGGTATTAAGAGATCCTGAACTCAATTTGGATTTTTTAACTACTGGAATTTGAACTCAGGGCCTTGCACTTATTAGGCAAGTTCTCTATACCACTTAGGCCACACCTCCAGCCCTTTTTACTTTAGTCATTTTTCAGGTAGGGTCTCACATTTTCACCTGGATTGGTTTGGGACCTTGGTTCTCCTACCTATGCCTTCTTGTAGCTGGGATTATAGGCGTACACCATTATGCTTGGCTTTTGCATCTCTCTTTAAAGGACAAGAGTAATGCTGGAATTTGTGCTTGTTTTCACAGTGGCACCTCATATCCTGTCTTTTTCATCACTTTAGATTGCTGTTTTCCCCTGTTGCTCCACCTGTTAGCTATTTCTTTCCTCCCATCACCATTACCTCTAATCTTTTCTTGTTCAACTTTCTGTATAATCCAATTTCAAATGGACTTGCTCAGTCCATTCCTTTGGAGTCAGGGTTTATTGTATGGGAGCTATCACACAAATTTTAACTTGTCAATAAGACTTAGTCAAAAGAATTCTCTTCAATCCACTGTGGCATGAACACCACTGCTTAACATGGCACCTGGTGATACCTCTTTGGAACTAACGACCAGAACCTACAAGTCTAGAAGGCTTTGTGGGATATTAACAAGCATTCTAGACTTCCTACACAAGTCTGGTTTCTCTTCAATGATATCTCTTCACTAGGATGGGCAGTTAGGGTTAAGAGGAGAACAAGATAGATCCCTTTTCAAAATGGCTAGGGACTAGGGTTTTTGGAAACAGCCAAGTACTGTAAAACTGTGCATACACACTTATTTTCCACATTAATGATAGAAGAGATTTGATACACAGTGTGATTTCTCCACCCCCACCTCTACCCCACAGTGTGGGATCTCCTGCATGGAATATCAGGATGGGTAGAGTCCCTTGTCCAGCATCACCCTCAAAGGCTATGTCAACACCAATATATCACAACAGAAGTAGTTAAAATGCAAATTATTAATGGTTCAAACATGAGAAGGATTTGCTCTTCTAATTTTGTTTTTATATGTATAGTTTCAGGTAGGCATAAGGAAGTAAATCACATGACTTTTTAGCAAAGGCCACTCCATCCTGGGGCTATTCATGGCAACATCCATACCCACTTGGACAGGTCCACATCATTTCTGGGCCTCCCCAGCTGTCTACTGATTAAATAAGTCAGTATGTTATTGGAGGTTCCTCGAGGTTTTAATTCTTTGTGTGACTGGTCCTCCATATTCACATCAGCTGGGCTGGGACTGGTCTCAGATTGTCCTTTATCCATGACAGGACTGGTGGACTCCACCCCTGGCCTCAGGAAGACAGCACCACTGAGAACACCTGCAAAAGATGATGAAATGCACATAACTAGGTAAAGCAAGAGGCTTTTTCCTCTCTGTCACCTCCTTGTCTCACACACATACACAACCTGTGCCACCCCAGTAGTCATGAGAGGTTGCTTTGGAGCATCGTCTGATTTGCAATGCCCACCCAATCATTTCTTTCTCTCTGACACATTCATGGTTTTGTCTGGAATCCCTCTTCTATTCCCATTGACTTCTTTTCAATTCCCATTTTAGTTGCTAAATGGCGTCTTCACTGAATGGGAACGGCCTGCGTTCTTGGCCATATTCCCTTTATTCCGTTTGCTAAAGGTAGGACCTTGTCTGCATTGTCAAGAACAGAGGTAAAGAGAAGCCACTGGACTGGTGGAGTGGCTCAAGTGGTAGAGCACCTGCCTAGCACACGTGAGGCCCTGAGTTCAAGTCCCAGTAACTCAAAAAAAAAAAAAAGAGAGAGAGAGAGAAGCCACTACATGCATCTCAGGAAAGAAGGGCTCAAATGTCAGGGATTGTGTGCAGGCTAATTTGTTTAAATTCTGGGAAATAAAAGCTCAAGTTCTACAGATAGTATACATGAATCAGGGGTGGGTAGGAAGCCATGTTAAGGACAGGTGTGTGCCCAGAACTGGATACCAACAAGGAAGACACAGTCCAAAAGGGTTAAAGCCACCCCCATAAACACCCCCCATAACCTTAAGTAGTCTGCCAGCCCACTGCCACAAATAGTTGACCGTGATTCTCCCCCCAAAACTTTGAGTCAGGTCTTACTTGAATGTGACACAATGCTGAGGCCAGGGGCAGGTGCCTATGGTGTTCTCAATGTTTGGATCCCAGAAGAGATGAAAGGACTTACCCAAGGTGACACAGAGCTGGGATAGGAAATGAGAAATGCTGTAGCTACAGCCTGGGTTCCTACTCACTTCTTTACAGAGCGTCTCTCTAACAGAACACATAACTGTCCTGTTCCCTCCCAGAGTACTCAGCAGGGTTGAGACTTATCAAGCAGGTGATCTTGGTGATAGCACAAAAAACACCATATTTTCCAGTTATGTCAGGCTGTTTAACTTCTCAGACCACTGTGGTTTCTCTGGAAGAGAGTTGTTGAAGACACGACAAGAGTGAGAGGCAAAGTTCTCTGTCACCAGGTCTAACTCTGGTTTGCTGCATCCCAGAATCTGATTGGCTAATTCCCAAAGGCACCATGATGATGCACAATGGTTCCCAAAACCTTGGAACCACAATCATAGGTAGGATACAAACACTGGACACTTCTACTCCTCGCTACTCTTGGTTCAGTCCTGAATGAGGTGAGTGGAAGGTGTTATGAGTCAGAGCAGATAATACCTAGGCGTGGGACCTGTCTGTTTAGCTATTATCTGGGTAAGATGCTCCTTTCACTTGGCCTTGGAGCTTTTCCCTGGTTTGGGGCAATAGCTCCCCATTAAACCTTCTGTGTGGGGAGTTGCCAGCACCCAGAAAACTCAGCAGGCCCCTGGGCACTGCTCAGCAATTTAGACCTCCAGCTCCAATCTCTGGATCTATCCCTAGTCATGACTGTCAAGTTACTATATGTATAATACCACAATTCTTATCAATGTTGGCTGTAAATAGTCAGACTTCTCAAGCTTCCACGTTTCTTTTATTTTTTTAATTATTAAGTTTTTTATTATTTGGGTTTTTTAAACATCTTTATAAGCATCTATTAGTTTGTACAGGAGGGTTTCATTGTGATATTTCCGTATCACTCCCTCCGTTGTTCTCCTTCATTCCCTTCCCACTTCTCAAAACAATTTTAACAGGTATCCTTGTATTTTCATCAAGTATATAAAAATATATTGACCATATTCACCTTCATTTTCCCTCTCCTTTTACCCTCTTCCTCCCACTAGTATCCCCGCAAAAAGATCTGTCTTTCACTTCTTTCTAGTAGAAGTGTATTGTTAGCATGAAGGGTGACCCAGGAGAGTGTTGTCAAGAGGGAAATCAGCCGCTGTTAGCAGGCTGTCAGGTTAGTGGTTTGGAAAGGGCTTTGTAATTCTGATCTTGCTGTTCTATTAAGGAAGTAAAATGGACATTTTGGAGTGCTGCAGCTTGTCCCCATTCTGGTAGCCTTTCATTCTCAGTAACAACCCAGGAAATTGAGGCACAAATACCTGTAAGCAGGGCCCACATTACATATGCCCTCTCATGAGAGGCAGGAAAAGCCAGTTATTTGCCTTCTCCCCTACCTCACATAGAACACTATGAACATTGTATTTGGTGTCAGAAACAAATCCAAGAGGGATGACCACTTAGTGTAGGGTATTTTGTTAACAAAAGGAAGTGACAAATGCTTTTTTTTCTTCTTACAGGTTTGCTTTCTTGGAAAACCATTACAATCACCTAGAAAGTAGGCTAGGAGAGCTTGGCATAAATGAAATGCATAAAAATGCACGCCCTAGAAGGGCACAGTGGCTCACAACTATATTCCTAGCTACTTGAGAGACAGAGATCCTGGGCATTGTGGTTCAAAGCCAGCCCAGGCAAAAATGGTAGAGAGTTCCCCATCTCAACCAATAAAAGCTGGGTGTGGTGGTGTGCACCTGTCAACCCAGCTAAACGGGAAGTATAAACAGGAGGATCACAGCCCAGGCTGGTCCAGTTAGAAAGGAAGAACTTATTTGAAAAATAACTAAAGCAAAAAAGGGCTGAAGGAATAGCTCAAGTGATAGAGCACCTGCCCTGAGTTCAAACCCCAATATTGCAAAAATAAATAAATAAAATAATGAAAATACAGCTTTCTAACACCTATGGAATACAATAAAAATAAAAGTCCTGATGATATTGTTCATAAACATCATGAAGCATTTATGATTATGACTAACAAAATATAAGGAAAATACTCAAGACTGTTTTGAGCTTTCTCTTTAGACACTAAAATAGTATTTTTAAAACACCACTTTTTGGGATAAAGAGTAATTTTGACACACTATCTGCTTCCTAAATGGATCTGTCAATTCAGTGATCTCAGATATTAATCAGAACAGGATTTTGAATTCTTGGAGGATGGTTATATTATAAAATTATATTGAAGAGAAAAGGTGAAGAATTATCCAAGAGGAGTGCTTATCACACTAGATATCAAAACTCACTGTATGTGATTAGCAATTGGAACAGGAATTGATAAGTATATCACTGGAATAAAACAGAGATTCTGGAAACACTGCCATGTGTACATGAGAATCACACAGTTGGTGCAGTCAATCACTGCACCAGGCTCTTAGGACCTGGTTGCACAGGCACATCTGTTCAGGAGGGGCTTCTGGATCACTTGTTCCTCTTACAGGAAATTCTGGGTTCCAGCAACATTGACAGGCGCTCTCTGTCATGTGGGCTTCCTGCAGTCATCCTGTGGTGCCAAGCAATCGTGGATAAAGGACACTGCCTCACACATGCACACGGAGCAGCGGGAGCAAGGCAGATCGATGCCTAAACCCCTACCTGGTCTCCAGAAATGTGCTGAGAGTTTTGCTTGGGAGATGACCGGGAGGCACAGGAGTGATGTGCACTTGGCAGAGTGGCTGTGGGCACTGATACAAGCAACACCAGGGTGGAGTTGGCCTTTGCCAAAATACTGTGCAACTCACCCACCTGTGTTCCCTGGGAGTGGTGAGAAACCCAGGAAAACGGTGTGGGTTAACTAAGTCCTTCCTCTGACAGAGCCATTAAAGTGCAAGCCATGTTCACTTGCTTTGCTTTAATGTGGGTTTTGTTCACATCATCTTTATTCCTGACCCATGTGGGTGCCACCCAAGGACCACAGGCAGGTAAGCTCTGATCACTTACCTTTGAGAGAGAGGCTAGTAGTGTTTCAGAGGTGGGGATTTGGAGTCTATATGGGCTGTGTTCAGAGCAGCTGCCAGGTCCACGGGGTTATACATAGAAGTGCCTCCATGTCCAAATTACTAGGGGAGGGGCTTCAAGGAGGCCCGTGGAAGATGTCAGTTTATCTCCCTTGAAGGTTGCAGCAACAGTGGGAAGGAATCATGATCACCAATAAATTGGAAGTGGGAGTTGATGGGGGTAGAAGGAAGCTCTGTCATCTAAATGGAGACCTCATATTTTTTGTTTGTTTATTTGTTTGTGGTATTGGAGTTTGAATTCAGGACCTCTCTTGCCAGGCAGGTGCTCCAATGCTTGAGCCACACCTCTAGCCCTGAAGTCACATGTTAGGAATGGCAGTGGATGGGTACCACTGATGGCCTCTCTAAAATAGACAAAACAGTGTCCATCGCAGGGGAGCACCAAAGAGTTGTAAACAGCCACTAAACTGCATCCAGATAAGGGAGACTTTTCCTGACTCTGAACTCTTGTCCTTCCCATATTCACCAGATTCTGGAGGATAAGTGGCAACTGTGGGTAGGGACAATGCTGGCTGAGCTCAAGTAGAAGGGTGCCAGCCCACACCACTCCTCTTCCCACTTCAGGCTTCAGCCTTGCCTGAGTGGAAGGAAGTGAAAAACTGACATTGAAAGAAAAGAGTTGTGATTATCACCTTGCATATTACATAGAAATTATTGTTCACTCACTGGATGTCATCCAAGTTTATCAAAGCCATATTATTGTCTGATCATGATAAAAAGTATCACAAGACTGTCCTGGGTTTGATAATGGAGAGTGGAGAAGGAACCCAGCACAATGAACTTGGCTGAGGAGTTTGAAGGGTTATAGGAAAAAAAAATTAGTTGGTTTTGGCTTCTACTTGTTCTACAGAACTGTTACACAGACAGGCAAATGGCAAAGTCCAAACTCAGAATAACTCTTACTTCAGGGACAAATGGAGTCTTTGGTTTGAAGTTTCATTTCCTTAGCTGGGAAGTAAGTATGCAGGCAGTTGTTTTGCTTTTACTTATATATTTCTTTAATCCTGCCATGCTGTATCAATTGGGAAAAGCAAGATCACAAGCAAGCAGAAAGATGCAGGAAGAAAAAAATCAAGCAAGAAACTGTCTCTCAAGCGTGATGCCCAGTGACTTTAAGTCAGTGATTTTACTTCTTGTCTGACACACAAGCTGCTCAAGTAGGGGCTTCCTGGAATCAGACCCTGGAATACGCCTGTGAGCACAAATAGCTTACTTGAGAGCAAAGCCCAGGCAGCAGGGCGGGGGTGTGGGATGGGAGGCATAAAATGAAGGCGGTGGTTGAAGTGAGGGTGGTGTAACAAGTAACCCCTATGGACAGTTGGAGTGCATTCCCAGGGGCCCCCTCTGGGAGACTGTGTAGAAGACACACCTCAGCTTCTCTCTAGGAAGCTGGGCCTGCAGCCACCAAACACCACTGCCATCATGGATGGACTTCCTTTCGGTGCAACACAAACCTCTGTCACTTGCAGCTGGCTTTGTGTTATGCCCAGCATGCATTTGGGTTGAGGAAAATCCCCGTATGCAAGAGCAATAAGGGACCTTGTAGATGGAAGGCTGAAACCCAGCTTTGAAGGGCCGGGGTCAAAGTACAGAAGTCAGTGTCAGAATCTTTGGCATTGGTTGTTCCTTAAATGTATCGGTCCTCACCCTTTTTATACGTTTTTTTCAGCAGTACTGGGATCTGAACTCAGGGCTGCACTTGAACCACATTCCCAGTCCTCAATCTTCACTCTTTACAAAACATCTCAAGTAAACTGGAGGTGGGCAGGGGGGAGAAATGGCCCAAACAATGTATGCACATATGGATAAATTAATAAAGGGGAAAAAAACTGAACTGGAGTTTCACTTCCTCTGCACAGCCTAACATGTTTTAAGCATTTTGTCAGTCAGCATTTTTAATTGGAAACTTGTTGCAGGAAACTGGTTGCAGGAAGTGGGTCCCAGAGAACTGCAACGTTTTGCTACCTAAATAAACTTTTCACTGTGGACTTGAGAATATTTCCTATAGAATAGTGAGTATAATGCCTCTGGTCTGTTTGCCTGTGAATGATGGTCACTGGGGACTGGGCTTGGGACTGGGCCCAGGATTTCATGGAGATCTTGACTGCAAGTGTCAGTGGCTCTATTCTTGCTGTCTAGAGAGGCTCAAGATCAGAAGTCTTATGTCTCCCTAAGAATTCAGAAACCTCCCCTCCTGGTCTCTCGTTGCAGCTGGCACTGCATCTATAACCTAATATTAGCATTCCTGGTATTAAGAAGTGTGTTGCCCACAGGGCATGGGGGTAGTGCTTCTCACATGTCATTCCCACTCAGGATCATCAAGAAGGAACAAATGTATGGATGAATGAATGAATAAAGGGCAGGACGTGTGTTTTCACGAGAACAAGGAATTTGGGAATTGGGAAGTCTTGTAGGACATGGAAAATTGCTTTCATGTGTGCAGGGTTATTTGTGGGCCAGTCTGTGTATTCCTTTCTCATACTCTTTGAATTGGGGGCTAATACAGAGATGGGTTAACAAGAGAACTTATTTTTGACCCTGGACACCTTAGCACTCAGAGGTGGTAGTGGTAGTGCGATGCATGTGCACATCTGTGTACACGTGATCACCCCCAGTCTCAAGCCCCTCCACACACCTCAGGAGCCCTTCTCCTATTTTGCCTCTCCTTTTTCTTGAAAGGTGGCACCAGATTAGGGAAGAGCTATGGAAGGGTGGCAGCCAATAGGAAGGAGGGCTGCCTAAGTTTTCTGTTTGTTCTCTTTAAATGTTTGAGTAATTGGGAAGCTGGGCAGTCCTGGTGGAGTTCCACTTTCTCTATGGTTGCATGCTACCTCTCTAAATAATTTATAACAGTGGCTTATTGACAGCATTTACCTGTTCTGGGACTCCATTGGGGGTGGTGAGGCAGCCAAAGCCCAATTGAGCAGTGTTTGTAATGAGCCTCTGATGGTCATCACAATGCCAAGAAAAAAGAAAAAGAAAACCCCTTTGCCGGTACCAGTAATCCTAGTTACTCAGGAGGTACAGATCAAGAGGATTTTGGTTCGAGGCCAGCCCAGGGGCGGAGAAAGTGACCCTATTCCAAAAATACCCAACACCAAGCTGTTGGAGTGGCTTAAGTGGTACAGCACCTGCCTAGCAAGCGTGAGGCCCCAAGTTCAAACTCTAGTATCACCAAAAAAAAAAAAAGATTGCGCTTTTGGCGTCATGTATAAAAACACCAAACTCAGCCGGGCACTGGTGGCTCACATCTGTAAGCTTAGCTATTTGAGGGACTGAGTATCCTGGTTCAAGGCCAGACAGGGCATAAAGGTCAGGATATCCCGTCTCAACCAATAGCTGGGCACAGTGGTGTGCACGTGTCTTCCCACAGTATGTGGGAAGCAGAGATTGGGAGGATCGAGGTCCAGATCAGCCTGGGAAAAACAAGATCCTATCTCCAAAACAACCAGAAGAAAATGGTCTAGAGGAGTGACTTGAATAAAAGAGCACCTGCCTAGCAAAGGCAAAGCATCTGAATTCAAACCCCAGTACCACTAACCACATCTTAGGTCCTGGATATTTTCTCCTGTTTTGTTCCAAAAGGGTTTTTTTCCCCAACTTAGATCATTATTTAATGACTATGCAAAGTATAAATTGCTTTTTAAAAGAACATTTTTATTAGTATATGATTGTCATTCAGGGTTTCATTGTGGCATTTCCATATATACATATATCGTACTACTCCGGTTTGGTTCACCCCCTCCATTATTCTCCCTCTTTCCCCACTCCCCTTCTTAAAATGACTTCAGCAGGTTTCAGTGTTCCATATTCATACGTGTATAGAAAGTACCTCAACCACACTCACCCTCCTTTACCCTCTTCATTTACCCTCGTCCTCCCACCATTATCCTTCCCTTAACATGATTCCTTCTACATCCCTGTCCTCCATTGTTTAAGTAAGGTCTTACCTTGATATTTTACAGGTCTTACCTGTAAATATATTGTACTTTAGTCAGTCAACTCCCCTCTATCATTCCTCCATACCTATATTGTTCAACAGTTTTTAGTGTTTCATTATGCCTTGTTCTTACACACATGTGATGTGTATTTCAATATTATTTACTCTCTATCATCCTTTTCTTCCTCCCTTAGTCTCTTCTAACAGTCCCACTTTTGGAAACATGTTATATATAGGGAGATAGATAGATAGATACTTGGATTTGGATTTGGATCTATCTTCCACAAATGAGAGAAAACATATGACCTGTGTCTTTCTGAACCTGGCTTACTTCACTTAGCATGATGTTCTCCCATCCCTACATTTACCCGAAAATGACATGTCATTTTACCCGAAAATGACATTTCATTTTTCTTTATGATTGAAATATGCCATTGTGTGTGATACAAATGTCACATTTTCTTAATCTATTCATCACTTGTAGGACATCTAGGTGGTTTCCATAGCTCAGTTATTATAAATAACATGCAGTAAACATGGGTGTACAGCTGTCTTTATGTATCCTGACTCACATTCCTTCAGGTATATCCTTAGGAGTGGTATTGCTGGATCATATGGCAGGTCTATTTTTAATTTTTTGAGGAGCCTCCATACAGTTTTCCATAGTGGTTGTACTAATTTAGATTCCTACAAGCATTGTATGAGGATTCATTTTTTTCCCTGCATCCTCACCAACATTTGTTGTTTATGTTCTTGATGGTAGGCATTCTAATAGGAGTGAGGTGGAATCTTAATGTGTGGGAGTTTTTGTTGTTGTTTAGTTGGTTGGGATTTTTTTGGTGGCACTAGGTCTTGAACTCCGGGCCTCACACTTGCTAGACAGGTGCTCTATGGCTTGAGCCACTTCACCAGCCCTTTTCTTGTGATAGGTTTTTTTTCTACCCAGGGTCTCATGAACTATTTGCCTGGGGCTGGCTTTAAACCATGATCCTCCTGATCTCTGCCTCCTGAGTAACCATAGCTAGGCATCAGCCACCTGTGCCCAGCCTTAATGTGGTTTTGATTTGTATTTCCTTTATGGCCAGGGATATTGGGCATTTCTTCACGTGTTTTTTGGCCACTTGTACTTCTTCCATTAAAAATTTCTGTTCAGTTCATTGCCCATTTCTTCATTGTGTCATTGATTTTTTAGGAGTTTAGTTTTTTCAGCTCCCTGTAAATTCTGGTTACTAATCAAATCCCTTGTCAGATGTATAGCTGATGAAGATTTTCTCCCCTTCTGTGGACTGCCTCTTAGGTCTGGTGACTGTTTCCTTTGCTGTGCAAAGCTTTTTAGTTTCATGTAGTCCCATTTGACAATCCTTTCTCTTAATTGCTGAGTCACTGGAGCTCTATTTAGGAAGTTATTTTCTATGCCTGTATGTTCCAGGGTATTTCCTACTCTTTCCTGCAGTAGTTTCAAAGTTCTAAGATTTACTAAGGTCTTTGATCCACTTTGAGTTGATATTTGTACAGGGTAATAGGCATGAATCTAGTTTCAGTGTTCTGCATGCAGATATCCAGTTTTCCCAGAAACTTTTATTGAAGAGGCTGTCTTTTCTACATAGCATATTTTGGGCACTTTTGTCAAAGATGAGGTGAGTGTAGCTGCATGGATTTACGTCTGGGTCTTCTATTCTGTTTCATTGGTCTTTGTGTCTGTTTTTGTGACAACACCATGCTGTTTTTATTGTTATGACCATAGTATAGTTTGAAGTCAGGTATTGTGTTCCAAAAATTTTATTGTTGTATATACCTAAGTCTGTAGTTCATTTTGAGTTAATTTTCAAATGTTCTCTGAGAGATTTGAAAAGAGATTAATTTTTTTTTTGCCTGTGGACATCCAATTGTTCCAATATCGTTTGTTGAAAAGACCATCCTTCCTCCATTAATTTGCTTTTGCATTGTCGTCAAGATTCATTTTGTCATATTTGTGTATGTCTGTTTCTGTGTTCTTTATTCACTTTCATTAATCTATGCATCCATCCCTTTCCAAATACTCCTATGTGGTCTTGATTACTATAGCTATATTAAGTCATAAAATTGGATTGAGTGGTTCTTCCTTATTCTTTTTCTTCCTTTTCAATATTCTTTTGGTTATTTTAATTCCTCTGCTTTTCCATATAATTTTTAGAATAATTTTGTCCATCTCTACAAAAATATTGCTAGGAATTTTTTGTGATACTGGGATTTGAACTTAGAGCCTCCCACTCACTAGGCAGGCACACTACCATGTGAGAAACTCCACCAGCCCATTGCTAAGAATTTCTATGGAATTCTTAAATCTGTGTTTAAATTTGGGAAGAATTGATGTGTTTACAATATTGTCTTCCAGTCCATGAATATGGTATATCTTAATGTTTTATAGTTTTCTGCTGCATCAATTTGCACCAAATTTTCTTTAGTCTGTTAACATTATAGATTATAGTAACTGTTTTTCAAACATTGGACCAATCTTACATCTCTGGAACTAACTCCACTTCATCCTGATATATAATTCTGTTTACATACTGACATATTTTTATTATTTTGGTGCTGGGGATTGAACCCATGGTTTCACACATGCTAAGACCATGCTCTGCCACAGAGCTAACCCAGCCACTAGTGATGCATTCTGTATGCTAATGTTTTGTTAATAATATTTGTCTGTAGTTTTCTTTTTTGTGGTTTTTTGGTACTATCTTGTTTATTTATTTTGAAAATATAAATATGTAGGTCAAACTCACTGTGTATCCCAGGCTGGCCTCGAACTCACAATCCTGCCACCACTTCCTGAGTTATGTGAACCACACCACGGCTGGTCCTTGATACTATCTTTTTTCTGCCTTTGTTATTAGGGCAATATAGATTGCTGTCATAAAATTAGTTTGAAAAAATTCCAATTTTTCTTGAAGAGATTATGTAGACTTGATATAGAATTAGTGTTACTTCTTTACATGCTTGTTAAGTAGTCTTCATTGAAACCTTCTGGGCCTGGAGATTGCCTTTTCTGAAAGTTTTCAAATTATGACATCAATTTCTTTAATAATTATTGGGCTAGCCAAACTACCTAATTAATATTGGATGTGGTATGGTTATTTGTGTGATTTTTTTTCTGGCAGTACTGGAGTTTGAACTCAGGGCAAGGCTCTGCCCCTTGAACCATGTCCCCAGCTCTATTCTGTGTGCTTTTTGAGGAATTGTGTCATTTTGTGTAAATTGGCAAATGTATGTATAGTGTTCCTTTTGACATTTTCAGAGCCTGAAGGAATATTCTCTATTTCATCCCTGATGTTTGTAGTCTTCTCTTTTTTGTTATTTGTCAATCTTGCCAAAGTTTGTCAATTTTATTGAGTGCTGGCTTGTGGACTTATGGATTTTCCTATGTTGGTCTGTTTTCAACTTCATTGATTTTTGCTCTTGTTTTATTTTCTTTCTCCTCTCTTTGGGTTTACTTTTCTATTATTTTTCTAGGTTTTTTTTTCAAAAATAATCATTTATTTCTTACAGTTCTAAAGGCTGAAAGTCTGAGAAGAGGATGCCAGCATGATTGGGGTTTTGGTGAGGACTTTCTTTCTGGTTCACAGACACATAGACAGTAACCTTTTTTTTTTTTTTTTTTAAATGTAGCCCAAACTGGCCTTGAACTCATTATCCTCCTGCCTCAGCCTCTCAAGTGCTGAGATTACACCTTGCTTCTTCTAGTTCTTTAAGTGGGGCTTAGATTATTGATTTGAGACTTTTTCTGTTTTTTACTTCATTTAAGGCTATAAATTTCT
This sequence comes from Castor canadensis, assembly GCF_047511655.1. Lineage (NCBI taxonomy): Eukaryota > Metazoa > Chordata > Mammalia > Rodentia > Castoridae > Castor > Castor canadensis. The sequence goes on along the minus strand of NC_133396.1, from coordinate 50,940,078 downwards.
CTCAGTGTGACCTTAGCTGTGTTCCACAAGATTTTTAAATGTACTATTTTCATATTTGCTCATTTTGGTTTATTTTCAAAATTTTCTCTTGAGAGGGCCTCTTTCAAATTTTCAAATGTTTTTTGACTTTTCAGTGTTTGGGGATTTTCTTATTTTCTTCCTGTTACTGATTTCTAATTTGATTCCGTTGTAGGCAGACAACACACTGTATGACTTCCATGCTTTAAAATTGGTTGAAGTTTGTTTGAGCTTGGGTATTTTGGTGTATCTTCCTTGTCACTTGGTAAGCATGTGTGTGCTGCTGCTGGTGGGTGCAGAGTTCTGTAAATGTAGATTAGCTTCTGCTGGTTGATGGTGGGGTTAAGCTCTTCTGTATCCTTGTTGTTTCTGTCTGAGGCTTATTTATAGTTTTGCTAAGACAGGTGAAGAGTACCTAACTCCAGGGGTAGTTTAGACTTGTTACTAAAGTGTACTTCCTCGAGGGTCTCTATTCTATGCCCTAGGCAGTACCCCAGCTGGTCAGCCTTGGAACATATTCCTGCCCTTGTGTGATCATTGGGAATGTTTAGCTTACAATTTTCAAGTTGTCTGTGCCCAACTTTCTACCTGCATAGTTGGCAAAAATGCAAAGGAGCTCCATGCAGATTTCCAGAGTTCATTATCTGTATAACTCCCTTCTTTCTGTAACAATTTCCCACAGCTTTCAGATGGGAAGTTTACCAGGCTTGATGTTTCCATCCCTCATGTTAATGAGGCCACCAGCCTCAGTGTCCGTCCCCTTCCTTTCACCTGCCCTCCATCAGTGGTCTCCAGGCATCAAGCCAGGACAGTCACAGGACTCCCGAGGTTTGCTGGCTTTCCTCAGGAGTCCTGGTCCTATCCTGCTTCTCATCTGCCCAATGTCAGCAAGCCGAGTTTATATGTTTAGTCCAGTTTTCTAGTTGCTTATGAAGAAAGGTCCAGTGGTTCCCACTATGTCATGATTGGATATAAAGCATGACTGCTTTATATTTTTACCATTCTGAGAATAATGCGTTCACATGGTAACATGGTGAAATGATAACAGTAGAGTTTTAGTTCCTTTTTTTTTTTAAGTTTTGCTGAGTAGTGAAAAGACAGCTGTGGTCTCATGTCAGGGGTGAAACAATGGACAGAGGCCAGTCATGCCTGCATGATTGCCATTTGCCCTCTCCCTGCTTGTTCACCTCCACCTCTACCCCCACCTCCCATCCTCACTCAAAGATTTGTATGTAGTTCCTGTTCAACATTTGCGACACTTCATTGAAGTGACAGTCAGCCTGGAGAGTAGATGAGCTGATCTGGGAAAGTTGGGTAGAAAGAGAAGAAGAGAAACACTAGATGGAGTCTGCAGAGTTCCAAGCCCAAGAGAAGACAGAGAATGAGAGACCAAAGTGAACTTGACAGAGGCTAAGATAGGTCAATAATTTACTCAAGGCCATAGAGCGCATTCATTGCTCTTGCCCAGATATGCTTTTATGGCAGAATCAAAGCTGATGTTAAGCTGGGCTGCTCTAGTTTGGCCTTCACCATAGTTTGGATGTTTGGTTTAAGTGTGTCCTCCTAGCATCCATGTGTTAGAAGTTTGGTGAAGAGATGTTAACAGGTGGTGGGACCTTTAAGAGATGGGGCTTAGCAGAAAGTCTTTAGGTCATTGGAGATGCTGCTCTTGGTAGGTTCCAGGGACCTTGAGTTAGTTCTGGAGAGAGCAAGTCCTTATAAAAGCAAGCCTAACCCTTGAATCATTCTCAAGCTTCCTGTTTTGAGATATGATCTCTTATTCACACCATTGGAAGCAGAGGCCAGTGTCATGCCCTTGAACCTCCACACCGTGAGCTAACCAAATCTCTTTCTCAGGAATATCATTATAGTAATGAAAAACGGACTGAATCAGCTGTCCTTCTCACTTCCAGCTGGTGTCTCCTCTTCAGGTAGCATTCACTTCATGCAGGTAACTAAGTATTCAGAATTACACCCCCTAGGCATGGTATTATTGTAGTCTGTTTACTGATGTGTGTTCCCTCCCATCTGAGGTTTGCTGTCACATCTATCCCCACCACCCTACAGCCTCAAGAAGAGATGACAGAGAAGAAGGCAGAGTGTTTGGGAAACCTCCTCCTGGAGAAAATAAGAGAAAAGGATTTTGAGTTGCAAAAGTGGAGGTCTTTGTGGTTCCAAGGGCTTTGCCTTGAGGAGACTTAGGGCAGAGAGAATATCTGGTGATTCAGAGCTCATTTCCCATCCCTACTTGGCCTCTGAAATGAGAGATCTCAAGACTGGAAGAAGTCTGGAGCAGAAAAGTTATTGTGTCAGTCAACTTTGTTACTAGACCAAATCCCTGAAACACTCAACTTATAAACAGAAAAGGCTTATTTTGGCTCACAGTTTTGGAGGCTCCAGTCCTTGATCAATTGGCCCTGTTGTTATGGGCCTGTGGTGAGGCAGCACATCATGGTGGGAGCGCATGGGAGAGCAAAGCTGCCCACCTCATGACTGGGATACAAAAGAGAGGAAGAGAAAAAGGCTGGGTCCCACACTCCCACTTGAGGACATATCCCATGACCCAAAGACCTCCCACTCAGCCTCATCTCTCAAAGATTCCCCATCTCTCAATAGTGCCACCCTGTGGGCCAAGCCTTTAATATAACAGTTTTGAGGACCATGCAACATCCAAATTACAGCAATCAGAAAGGCAGGTTTGCACTTCTGAGGAGGGGTCTGCTGCCTGCTGTTCTCAGTGGCTGACAGGTGCATAGAAACCCCAAGTGGGTTTGGACAATCTGGGAGTGGAGAGGACTTGGGTTTGGGGAAAGGGCAGATCCAGGGTTCTCTGTGTCCAGCCTGTGGTGTAGAAGCTGTCCTGTGGTCTGACATAGCACAGTAGAAATCTTCTGAATCACTACCCTGGCACTGAGTGGGTAGGCACAGAAGAATCCCCAACATCCAGGCAGAATGCAAGGAAGAGAGGGAATGTCACAAAGGAGAAGAAGGTGGGTGGTGGCAAACAGGAGTGGACAGGTGAGTGACAATTGCAAGGATCATGGGCAAGTGTACACCATGGGCGCTAATGTGTATCCACATCACCAGTTTGTGTTTTTGTGCCTCTTGGCCCTTAGAACTTAGATGAAACACCAAGAATAATGGGAGAAGACCATGACTAGACTGAGAGCAAGTTCAAGATGTCTGGCAAAATGAGGGCTTAACATAAAGATGGAGTACAGGAGAATGATGAAGCTACATTTCTTGTACACCTGAGTTTGATTTTTGAGATTCACACCCAATATACATATATGCCCATCTCAAACATGTAGACCATCTTTCTTCTGTATCTCCTACGTGTCACGCCAAGCTCCATTTGTCATCTAGCATTGTGGATATCATGTAGCTGCAGAAACTGAGAAACTTGAATTTGAATCTGGACTCCATCACACTACTACGTGACTGTGACTTGTCTGAGTCTCAAGTTCTTCATCTGTAAATAAACATAATGACACATCTTCTCTGGAAAATATAATCAAAAACAAAATCTAGAAGTCCTCTCCATTATTGAATAAGACTTAAGCTACAAAGTGATGCACCAGGGGACTGAGGGGGGAGGGGGAGAAAGTGGTGCACCTTGCAGGCAATTTCCTAAAACATTGAAAAGACAAGAGCTGGAGGCATGGCTCAAGTGGTAGAGTGCCTGCCTAGAAATCTTGAAGCCCTGAGTTCAAATCCAAGTATCACCAAAATAAAAAATTAAAAGTCAGGTGCAGTATCTCTCCTCTGTAATCCCAGCTACTCAGGAGGTAGAGATGGGGAAGAGTGAAGTTTAAGGCCAGCCTAAGCAAACATCCACAAGACCCATCTCAACCAATAGCTGAGCATAGTGGTACATGCCTATCACTCCAACTAAAAGTAGGCATAAATAGGAAGATTAAGGTCTAGACTGGCCTAGGCAAAAAAACATGAGACCCTATTCAAAAAACATAACTAAAGCAAAATGGGCTAGAGGTGTGATTCAAGTGTCAGAGTGCCTGTCAGGCAAGCTCAACTCCCACCAAAAAGAAAGAGGGAGGGGAAGAGAGGGAAGGAAAGAGTGGGGGGGGAGAGGAGAAAGAGGAGGAAGAGGAAGAAGGAAGGAAGGAAGGAGAGAGAAAGAAGGAAAGAAGCAGGCAGTGGTGGTTCACACCTGTAATCCTAGCTACTCAAGAGGCAAAGATCAGGAGGATTGTGGTTTGAAGCCAGCCAGGGAAAATAGTTCATGGGACCCTATCTTGAAAAAACCCATCACATATAAGGACTGGTAGAGTGGCTCAAGGTGTAGACGCTGTTCTAGCTCTAATACTCCAAAAAAAAAAGAGAGAGAGAGACAGGAAGAAATCTTATCTCCTTACATAATTAAACAGTTACCACCCAATACATATTGTCCAAGATAGAGAATAATTAGTACTCAAGTAAGAGGCCTCAACTGCATTATTTGTCACACATAATCCATCCTAACTTTACCCCTGGTAATTGGGGTGACCATCTGTATTAGCTATTTGCCTTTATCCAGAAGAAAAACAAGCTTATCTTTTAACCAAGGAGGTAGACTTTTTGAGATTTGTTTTTGTTTTTGTTTTTGTTTTTTTTAATGCAGGGGAGCAAACCCAGCTCTCAAAAAGACTAGGAAAGCCTACACCCCCACCACAGGAGACAGTTTTGTTGCTGAAAACAAGGTGCCCATGGAAAAAACTGGGAGTACAGGCTTTGTGGCTCCAGTTTGTAATTGTAGCTTCTTGAGAAGAGATGGGAGGTTGTTGGAGGCCAGCCTCAGCAAAAGGTTCCTGAGACCCCATCTCAACCAATGGCGACCAATAGCTGGGTATGGTGGCATGCACCTGCCATCCCAGTTTTGTGGGGAAGCACAAATAGGAGGATAGCAGTCCAGGATGGCCTGTGGATAAAGTGAGACTCTATCTCGAAAATAATGAATGCAAAAAGGGTCAGTGGTGTGGCTCAAGTGGTAAAGCACCTGTCCAGCAAGTGTGAGGTCCTGAGTTCAAACTCCTGTACCACCAAAAAAATGTTTACATTTCAGGCCCTTTGCCTTGCATCCCAGGCTGGCCTGGAATTGCAGTCCTCCTGCCTTCACCTCCCAAGTGCTGAGATTACAGGGAAGCCCTACCTGACAGAGTAGTGAGGAGTAGACAAGAAAGGAAGCAATCAAAAAACAACTCTGAAGTGCCAAGGAAGATACTGTGGCAAACACTGAAAGCAATGTAACACTTTCCTTAATGAGATTTGTTAATAGTTTCTCAAATTTAACCACATGGGATTTATACAGATGCATTAACAAGGATGATGTTTACGTTTTTTCCAAGCTTGGAACACCTCCAATTCTGAAAGTTTGCTCCATAGGCTTTGACTTTTTCAAATATCGGTATGACTTGTAAGGCAACCACATTTTTTTTAATGTAAATTGAATCTTTGTGCTCATATTAAAGTGGAAAGCACCAAGAAACTTCACTTTATTTTCTAAATTTCATTTTTTAAAAGTTTAATAATATTTGCATGATTTTAGCTGATCTAAAGTTTACTAAAATCGATTCATGCCAATACAATATAAATACCACATCTGAGTATTTGCTGAATGTCCATATAGTTAACAAGGCATAAAAATTTTCACTGCAAGTACCATGAACTACAAGATATAATGCTTAAAATATATCCAAATCACAAGTCTCCTATGGAATGTGTTATTTTACCTTTTCAGTCATAATTAAAGGTCTATTATGAACACAAAGATTAAAAACTTGTCAAATCTTACCTACAGGATTAGACAACAAAAGTTGGATTGATTAAATGATAATGAGCCTTAATAAACTGGAATTATGAAATATAAAAAAATAAATACATTTACACGTTTCGAAAAGTGCAGGAAGTGCTTTCAGTGATAAGTTCCCCAAAGTAAATGCTCAAAGAAAAAGGGGGAAGGGAAATCTATAATTTTTAAGTGGGAGAATTAAACCTTTTATCATTAATTTGTTTGTTCTTGTGTGCTACTTGATGTTCTAAATTCCAAAAAAGCACTGAGGATCAGGATGGGGTATTAAGCAAAAAGGGTGTTTAACAAAATTCCGCTGATTATTTTTGATTTGTTTTGTTTTTTGAGACAGGGTCTTTTATGTAGCTCAGGCTGCCCTCCATCTCAAGATCCTCCTGCCCCAATCTCTAGATTCAGGGATTACAGTTGTACACACCACCATGCCTGGCTTAATTCCTCTGATTGTAAGAACATCAGTGTGTGGGGCTCATGGAAATAACAGTGCTTCCTCTGTGACTTATAGATCCCTACTCTGTCTTTACCTGGACTTTTCTGGATTGGTTTCAAATCCATGTATTAACTGTCACACTAGGCACATTTACATGTTTTGAAAAATTCTGGATATCACGACAGGGATACAAAGTGCTGAGGACTGAAAGACTGGGAACCCATCTTCTAGATGAGAAGATAAGACTCAGAGTTGATTTACCTAAGGCCACGCTCCTTGTAGAGCAGGTGAGTGAACCTAGACTCCTTTCCCTATATTATGCAACTCGTTTTTAATTTTTATTGATTTATTTTTGTGTGTACTCAAGGTGCTGAGGATGGAACTCAGGTCCTTGAATGTGCTAGGCAAGCTCTTTACCACTGAGCCACATCACCAGTTAATTTAGTACTATTGTTTTTTGAGACAGGGTCTCCCTATGCAACCCTGCAACTTTCTATGTAGCCCAGGCTGGCCTCAAATTCGAAATCCTGCTGTCTCAGCCTCCCGAGTGCTGGGATTACAGTTGTGCACCACCACGCCAGGCGTTAGCTATTAACAAGAGCTAGTATTTATTGAGTCCTTGTTATGTGCTGTGTTTTAGAGATGTTTTTTAATCCTCCCCACAGTCCTGCAAGAAAAAAGAAATTAAAAAGCCAAGTGACGGATCTAGGATTCCGTTCTTTATAGTGTGTCGGTTGGAAACTACGTTTGACCTATTTATAATTGATCACCGTGCTAACCGGAAGTACGACCATGGAAAAGTTAAATATAAGTAACGCAATTCACCCCTAACCCCGTAGCCCAAGCAGCCCAGCTGTCTTCCCGAATAACCCGGCTCCCGCTCCCGCCGCTGGCTTCCAAAGCCCACAGGTCCTACGCGTCCCTGCCCGGGTGAGCATATGTAACAGGCGACCTCCCGTTCTAAGAAGAGTTAGCCCCGCCCACAGCCCCGCCACAGCCTATGGTACCGGGCCGTTTGGGGGCACGCTCTGCCTGGATACGTTCTCTGATTGGGCTCCTGCGGGGGCGGGACCAGGCCGGGGGCGGTGCGCTCAGGGCACTGTGGACAGCGAGCAGCTGCGCGCCAAGTTTGGGTTCCTGTGTGGCGGGGCAGGTCACGTGGCAGGCTTGTGGCTGGGCACAGGTCAGCGGGTGTAGGGTTCTGGTGGGACCGACGGCGGCGTGGGACCGAAGCGTCGCTAGACACGTGCGGAGCCACGTTCCGGTAGGTGGGCGGCTTGGGTCCGAGCCAGTAGGCATCCCGGGCCCGCGGGCGCTTTGGTCCCCATGCATTTCCGTGGTACACTCACGCCTCTGGGAAGCCAGAATAACGCGGGTGCTGTTGATAAGCACGTGGGCCGAAGGGGCCGGCAGCAGCAACCTGGTCCTGGGCACATCGGTGTAATGGAGGTGGTGGCCCGTGGACTTAGGGGCGGATGCGAAGGCTTACTTGTGGGCATAGGTAGCCGCTCTCTACGGAGCGCCTTTCTCATGAAGTTTCGAAATGAGGACAAACCCTCACCTCGTACAACTAAACTGCAGGTGGAGTGCTAGCAACTGCCCCTTCCCCCCTGCACACACCCTCTCTGACATAGGAGCTGGTTGAAATGGTAGCGCTCGGAACGGAGCCCTGTGCTAAAGCCCGCTCCCCTAAACCGCTGCATACATGGTGTCTGCTCTTGCCACAGAACCCTGTTGTCTGCAGTCCTCGGATCTAGGAGACAAATGTTGCACTGTAGAGTTCTTGGCTCAGTGCCAGTACTTCGAGGTCTGGGAGATAAGTGACCCTTGGTCACTGCAGGTGAGGCTAGCACAGATGCGTGCCTGCACTCGGGAAGTTGCTGGACTGGAAACACCAGTTTAGGTGCCTACAGAATCCAGTTCGAAATTTCCTATTTGAGGGAGCAGGCAAGGGAGTGGGTGATTGTTTCCTAGAGTTCTGGGAAGAACTAAAGGTAAACCAGAGTTCAGATGCTGACTCTTACTGTCATATGACCTTGGAGACAAGTACACAAAATCCCTGTGTGAGACAGATAAGGAGTTCAACAAGATAGTTGCTGGATTTGTGTGGCAAAGTCCCAAGTAAGATTCAGACACATGGGGAGGCTGGTGGCCGTGCAAGTGACTTCTCTCTCTCTTTTTTTTAAATTTTTTTTCTTTATTCATATGTGCATACATAGTTTGGGCCATTTCTCCCCCAAGTGACTTCTCTTATTCCCTTTCCCTGGAGTTGTAAGGATCATGCCACACGTGAGGGACAGTGTCTCTACAGAAGTATCAACACTGGTGGCAAGGAACTTGCAATGAGCTATGGTGAGCTGGGGTGCTCAATGGAGAACCCTCTTCTTTAACAACAACAATCACCAGTGCTTTTGTGTACTTACTCTGTGCCTTTCAGTGCTCTGTTTTATGCCTTGTGTCTCTTGTAACTCTCATCGCTAGCTTCAGAATGCTTTTATCCCTGTGTTATGTTGGTAACTGGGGTCACATGTTAGGAGGTGGCAGAGCAGAATTTGGGAGCCTATGCATGCCATCACCACCCTTGTGTGTAGCCCCTTGCTGTTGAAAGTGGGGGAATCCAAGATGTCCAGCTTGTGACATATTCACTTGCTCTTTTACATAAAGAACCTTTGACTTTCGAATCTCCTATGACACTAGTGTGTTCCCCAGGCTTCGGCCACATGAACCTTTAGCAAATCAGACTTCTTCCTATCACAGTATTTGCTCTGCCTGGATTGCTCTTACCCCAAATCTGTGCTTGGCTCCTTTCCTTTTTTTTTTTTTTTTTTTTTTTGTGGTACCAGGGCTTGAACTCGGGGCCTACACATTGAGCCACTCCACCAACACCATAAATAGCTTATTTTGAACTAAACATAGAATAACCCACAATCCAGCATTTCTACTTATGGACTTATATCCCAAAGAATTAAAAAGCAAAGACTCAAACAGGTGCTTGAACCCAAATGCTCACAGCAGCATTTACAATAGCTGATGGGGAAACAACCCAAAGGCCCATTAACAAATGAATGGATAAACAAAATGTGGCATGTACATACAGTGGAATGTTATTTCAGCCTTGAAAAGAGAAGAATTCTGACACATGCTACAACATGACTAAATCTTGGAAGACATCCTGAGCGCAGTAAGCTAGGCACAAAAGGCCAGATGCTATAGATTCTACTTCTGTGAGATACCTAGGGTAGTCAGATTCACAGACTCAGAAAGTAGAATGGGGGTTGCCAGGGGGTGGGGAGGGAGAATGGGGAGTTTAAGTTTAACGGCAGAGTTTCAGTTTGGAAAGGTGAAACAGTTCTGGATGGTGGTGATTGCTGTACAACAGTGTGACTATTTGCTGCCAGCCATAGAACTGTGTGCTTAAAAATGGTTAAAGTAGGACTGGGAGCATGGCTTGGGTGGTAGAGCGCATGCCTAGCATGTGCAAAGCCTTAGTACCACCAAAAGGGAGGGAGGGAGAGAAGGAAGGAAGGAAGGAAGGAAACAAGTTAAAGTGGTAAATTTTATGTCATATTTTATTGCAATTTAAAAGTGAAAAAGAAATAGGCATATTTTTCAGGGCTCTAGACCTTAAGAAAAAATGCTAAATTTGTCTCCTAAGTGTAGTGTTAGCTAAAAATGACTATTTTCCTCTCTGTATCCTAAAAAGTCTCTGGATCTTTCTCTTTCTTGGTATAATTAAGAATGCCCCAAGATATAATAGATGTGATTGAAATGAAAGATTCTTGAACTCAGGCTGGCAGTATGGCTCAAGTGATAGAGCACCTGCCTAGCAAGTATGAGGTCCTGAGTTCAAATCCCAGTACTGCCAAAAAAAAATTTTTGAACTCTTTGAATAAATAATTTAAACTTTTTTTTTTTTAGTTCAGGAAAGAAAAAAAAAAGCTTACTTAGGGCTCCAGGAGAGTATGAGTTTAATAAGGGTATGTACTATTACTATGTAATAGTGATAAATGTTAATTGCTCCTAGGATGGGGCAGGGGTGTTACTGATCCTATGTGGCAATAGGAACTGTGTAGAAAACTCCAGGAGTGTAGTGAGAACAGGAATGTTACAGTGAAGAGTGGAGAAATGGTGGCACTGACGGCCCCCACGCAGGGTTTAGGAGGTCACTGTGGTTCAGAATTACTGTCTTGGGTCAGAAAAGAGCTTGTGCATGGACAGAACAGCAAGTCCCCCATGCATGGAGGTGGAGGCTGGCACCTCCCCCTTGATATGAATGCCTTTGGCCAGATGATTGGAGGTCTGGCCCTTGGGAGAGGAGGAGGTTTCCAGGTGGACTTTAGTTCTTTGGTGGTTAAGAAATAGCCCCTCTGTGTTGCTGGGCACCTACAAGTCCTTTTTAACCTTCTATAGTTAATATTTAAGAGAAGTTTTCCTTTTTGGAATTAGGGCCTGGTTTGGCTCTGGTGCTGGTTTGTGATTTCCCACTAGCAGAGGGTGTGTTGGTCATAGAGGAGCTGGGGTAGCTGGCTGTGCTTGGGTGCTGAGCTTGACAGGAAGAAGCAGTGGGGCCTGAAGCCCAAAGCACTTACATTCCTCTCGCCTCTGCTGGGGTGGCTTCCACAAGGTGCTGCTGCTGCCACTGCAGCTTTAGGGCCTTCCCATGGCTTTGGGTTTTGCAGGCACGCCTCTACACCTAATGATGACAGGCTCGAGTTAAAATAATGACCGCTTTGAAAGCCTCAATTAGGAATTTCCTGGTTAAAGGTGATTGACAGTTCCTTTTACTAGCCCTGCCAGAGAGGAGGGTGGCTGTGGTCTAGGATTTATACAGCCTATTTGTTCAGTGGTTTTGTTTGTCTGGCAAATTATATCTACCATGTGTACTCTTGGAAAGTGGACTCTCTCCTCTTGATTGGCTTCTTTTCAGGCAAGGTATCCTCTCAAAGAGGCCTCCTGTCCTGGCTACCCAAAGGGAGCCCCTTCCTCAGTGCCCTCTCACTCCCAGCACCCAGTTCTTTATTTGCTTGGTCCTTATGCATTTATGCCTGTGTTTGTCACCTGTCTTTTCCTAAGGGAAGCCCAGAAAGGCAGGACTCCAGTGGGATTTGTTCACCCATGGAAGTACTTATGAATGAATGAAGTTTACAAGGATACTTAACCAGACTGATAGGAAAACTGGCATCTGCTGTTTAAGGGAGGGCGGTGCCTGAGGGGTTTAATGTCACACCGGGGAAATAGTACTGGTCATGAAACTCTTGCTCTTTGTAGAAGCACATTTTAAGACACATGTATTTTCCAGTCAGCTGTATTTTTATGGGCTGTGGTTTTCTGATAGAAATATAAACTTGTGGGGGAGGGAAGGAGGGGGGGAGGGGCACAGACAATGTATGCACATGTAAGTAAATGTAAAAAGAATAAAATAAAAGAACAAAAAATCAACCCAAAAGATAATATGAAATGCAGCTAAATATATGAAAAGATACTCCAAAAAAAGAAAGAAATATATACATGTAAATGTGACCTGTAATTTTTTTTTTCAGCGCTAAGTTCTGGTATATAGCCCAGATTGTCCTAGAACAAATAGGCTTGCCCCAGACCACAGAGATCCCAGAGTGCTGAGATTACAGTGAGCGCCTTCACGCCTGGCTGGTGACCTGTAGTTCTTATAGGAAGATTTCTATTTGAGTGAGGGCATGTTTCAATTCACGTCTTCCCAGGAACCCGTAGGCTACACAGAGCACATGCTTCCGTTCTGAGTTCCACCTCCACAAACAACTTACTGCACAGCCCTGGACTAAGATAGTTTACTTTTCTGAGCCTCATTTTCATTACTAGAGACATGAACAGATTATTTTTAATTACTGCCAGGATTACAGCGAGACAGCTGGTATTCAGTGCCTCGTTAGAGGCATTTCTTCCAGCAAAACTCCCAGGTACACTTTGCTGGGGTCTGGGAAACATATGTCTAGGTTTTACTTAAATTATAAAACACTGCTGGTGGGATCTTGGAAAGAGAATCCCAATTGCCTGTATTCTCATCTTTGTTAACTTGTGTATCTACTCAGAAAAATGTCCTGAAAAGTTGGTAAATACAGAATTTTTGCTGTTTTATGGGAGCCAGCCAGATCCCTGTCAATGGAATAAAGACTTGGGTTTAGTGAAGGAGATAGCTGTGCTAGAAGTTGAGTGGCCAGGTAGCCATGCTGGGCTCACTGTAGGCGGTCACTTGGAAAGGTGGCAGGAGAAGGCTTTGGGATGGGCAGGGGGCAGGGTTGGAAAGAGGAGGATCAGGTTCACAGTTCAGAAAGGAACCCTAAGTTGCACACAGTGATTTTGCAATAGGTTATGCTTATGTTTACCAGGCCGTTTTGAGGGAAAGGTTAAAAAAATACGTCAGTATTTTAGCAACTTGGGAGAGCTTACAGATTCCAGTGAGCTTTGCCTGAGTGTAATGTTGGAAGCCACACACAAGTTTCCTATATTTTAGGCAACTTTGAACCATTGCAATGGCCGCTCCAATCAACAAGGCCCACAAGGATGCTATTCTCTGGTCCTCCCATGATAAGATGCTGGTGCAGCCCCTTAAGGACAGCGATGCGGAGGTGAGATTTGTGGGGGTTTTTGCAGTGCTGGGAAGGGAACCCAGGGCCTCACACATGCTAGGCAGGTGCTCTAACTCTCTAGTTCTAATCCTAAATTACCTTTCTTCTGGACAGCCTTGTAGTTACTATGAGTGCTAGATTGTGGGGCACTTGTGAGTTCAGGGAGGGAGGAACTTGATGAAGTACAGGGATAAAAATAGTAAGTTGAGCCGGGTACTGGTGGCTCACATCTGTAATCCTAGCTACTCAGGAGGCAGAGATCAGAAGGTTCGAAGCCAACCTGGGCAAATAGTTCCTGAGACTCTATCTTGAAAAAACCCTTCACAAAAAAAAAAGGGCTGATGGAGTGGCTCAAGGTGTAGGCCTGAGTTCAAACCCCAATACCACAATAACAACAACAATAATAATAATTGGTTGGTATAAAATTAAAAATTGGGATCCTTAAAGATAATTTGTTCTTATATTGTTTTTCTGAGTTTATTTTCTTTCATTCTTTCCCAAGTGCTTATAGCCTTTGAGGAAGACTTGTTCTGTCCCTTAAGCATTATACTAATATTCTTAATTTGGTTACAGTTAGCTTTGAGAGCACAGTATGAATCTGTAATCATGTCTTTTCTCTTTAGGAGATTATAGTTTTGATCAGAGCAAAATGTGAAACCGAAATATCCAAATGTCTAGTGTCTGTTTTTTTCTTGAAAGGTTTATGAGATCATTAAGAAGGAAAGTAACCGGCAGAGGGTTGGATTGGAGCTGATTGCCTCAGAGAATTTTGCCAGCCGAGCAGTGTTGGAGGCCCTGGGCTCTTGCTTAAATAACAAATACTCTGAGGGGTACCCAGGGCAGAGGTAAGTGAGTATCCTCGAAGTCAGTGTGGAATGTAAGCAGAATGTAAGTTCCAGATTTCCCAATTGTGGGATCTCTCATCTGTTCCTGCTCTCTGATGTAACCCTTCTAGTTCCCAGCCTATCATGCCACTGATGTTCTTGGAGCGAGTGTGCTTAGGATCACACTTAACAGTCCCTTTGGGGGCCAGTCTATAAAGGCTATTATCCAGCATCTGTCTAGAATAAGTCAGTGTCCTTTGAGGGATGCCACTGATGGTGAATATTGCAATGAGGGTTATCTATGGGAAATGGCCCAGACGTGAAAGGGAATGTATAGGACTGGCAGAGTGGTTCAAGTAATAGAGTGCCTATCTTGCAAGTGCAGGACTCTGAGTTCAAATCCCAGTGTGGCAAAAAAAAAAAAAGAAAGTGTGTGGTTTGTGTGTGCGGGGGGGCTATTGTAGAGGTTGAGTATCCTTTATCCAAAATGCTTGAGACCAAAGGTGCTTTAGATTTCAGATTTTGACTGCTGGGAAAACTGGTTAGCAGTCTGCAAAAAACTAAAACTAGATCCATGTATATCACCCTATACCAAGATTAACTCAAAATGGATCAAGGATCTTTAATATTAGACCCCAAACTCTAAAGTTGATACAGGAAAGAGTAGGAAATACTCTGGAGTTAGTAGGTATAGGTAAGAACTTTCTCAATGAAACCCCAGCAGCACAGCAACTAAGAGATAGCATAGATAAATGGGACCTCATAAAGCTAAAAAGCTTCTGTTCATCAAAAGAAATGGTCTCTAAACTGAAGAGAACACCCACAGAGTGGGAGAAAATATTTGCCAACTATACATCAGACAAAGGACTGATAACCAGAATATATAGGGAACTTAAAAAACTAAATTCTCCCAAAACTAATGAACCAATAAAGAAATGGGCATGTGAACTAAACAGAACTTTCTCAAAAGAAGAAATTCAAATGGCCAAAAAACACATGAAAAAATGCTCACCATCTCTAGCAATAAAGGAAATGCAAATTAAAACCACACTAAGATTCCACCTCACCCCTGTTAGAATAGCTGTCATCAACAACACCACCAACAACAGGTGTTGGCGAGGATGCGGGGAAAAAGGAACCCTCTTACACTGTTGCTGGGAATGTAAACTAGTACAACCACTCTGGGAAAAAAATTTGGAGGCTACTTAAAAAGCTAGACATCGATCTACCATTTGATCCAGCAATACCACTCTTAGGGATATACCCAAAAGACTGTGACACAGGTTACTCCAGAGGCACCTGCACACCCATGTTTAATGCGGCACTAGTCACAATAGCCAAATTATGGAAACAGCCAAGATGCCCCACCACTGATGAATGGATAAAGAAAATGTGGTATCTATACACAATGGAATTTTATGCAGCCATGAAGAAGAACGAAATGTTATCATTTGCTGGTAAATGGATGGAATTGGAGAACATCATTCTGAGTGAGGTTAGCCTGGCCCAAAAGACCAAAAATCGTATGTTCTCCCTCATATGTGGACATTAGATCAAGGGCAAACACAACAATGGGATTGGACTATGAGCACATGATAAAAGCGAGAGCACACAAGGAAGGGATGAGGATAGGTAAGACACCTAAAAAATTAGCTAGCATTTGTTGCCCTTAATGCAGAGAAACTAAAGCAGATACCTTAAAAGCAACTGAGGCCAATAGGAAAAGGGGACCAAAAACTAGAGAAAAGGTGAGATCAAAAAGAATTAACCTAGAAGGTAACACACATGCACAGGAAATTAATGTGAGTCAACTCCCTGTACAGCTATCCTTATCTCAACCAGCAAAAACCCTGTTCCTTCCTATTATTGCTTATACTCTCTCTACAACAAAATTAGAGATAAGGGCAACATAGTTTCTGCTGGGTATTGAGGGGGTGGGGGGGAGAGGGAGGGGGCGGAGTGGGTGGTAAGGGAGGGGGTGGGGGCAGGGGGGAGAAATGAACCAAGCCTTGTATGCACATATGAATAGTAAAAGAAAAAATATTAAATTAAATTAAAAAAAAAAAGATTTCAGATTTTGGTCTATCTGTACAGACTCAGTAGTTATGCATTCCAAATCTGAAATCTAAAATGCTCCAGGCTTTTTTTGTTTTTTGCAGTGTTTGCTGGCATTGAACCTAGGTAAACACTCTACCACTGAGCACATGCTAGGCAAACACTCTACCACTGAGCTATGCCCCTGATGCCCTTGAAACTTTAGAGTATTTGGAATTTAAGATTTTCAGATTAGGAATCCTCAACCTGTACTAGAAACCGATTCTACATTTTAAGTACTGGGTTTACAAATTGTACAAGAAAGTACCTATTTTTGGCTAAATAAATGAGCTGTTGCCACTTTGACTATAAAATAATAATAACAAATAAATAAACCCACTGCACTTGGGTTTGCAAGTGCAGTGGGTTTTGGTCTCTTTCACCATGTGAACCAGTGTACATTGCCTTGGTAGAGCCCCATGGGTGCATCATGGGCCTGGACCTACCTGATGGGGGCCACCTGACCCATGGGTTTATGACAATTTATATTCTTACTCTTTTTTCTTTTTTGGATAGGATCTTGCTGTGTTGCCCAGGCTGACCTCAAACTCCTGGGCTTATGTGATCCTTCAGCCTCCGTCTTCCTATTGTTGGGACTATAGTCATGTACCACTGTGCCTGACGTAATTTTTGTTTTCTTATAGTTATCATCAGGCAAAGAAAATACAGAATTTGATTATGGCTTTTGAAAATTTGTACATTTGTGTTCCAACAAGAACTGAAAAAGAAGGATTACCCTTGGAAAATGAGCTGCCGTTCTTTCTGTCCTGAAATGTCCTTGAAGCTCTCTGAGGGTCACGCTGAAGGACTTGTCTTTCTTCTCTTGTAAATAAACAACCACCTTTTGCATTGTGCCTTGGAGGAGTTGCTGGTGTTTTCACAGCTAGTATGTCCTTGGATCCTCATAGCAACCATAGGGCAAGATGGGGAACTGAGACTTACTTCCCTCCATCATGCTCTGCCCACCCCTGAGCTTCGGCCTCTGCTAGGCACAGAGGTCGGGGGCTGCAGTGAATATGGGACCCTGCTTCTCTCCGTAGGTATTACGGTGGGACTGAGTTTATTGATGAGCTGGAGACACTGTGTCAGAAGCGAGCGCTGCAAGCCTATCACCTGGACCCTCAGTGCTGGGGGGTCAATGTCCAGCCCTACTCAGGTGATTGTCACATCTAGATAGGCTGGGACAGCCCCTTATGCCTGGCTCGGGGGCTGACTTCACTCAGAGGAGTTCTAAGAAAAACTTGTCCTAAATAAAAGTGAGAAATAAGTCAGGCCTACCTGGGGGTGTGCATCCTTCTCCATTGCCCTTGGACTCCTAGCTCTGTGTACTCCTCCAGTGCTCTGTCATTGGACTTCCCCTTTACTTAGTGTAGGGTCATCTTCTGGGACTCAGGGAAGACATGGTGATGGCCACGAGTGGTGTTCTCACCACTCCTAGATGCTACTTGGTGTCTCATGGGTAGAAATAATCATGGCTCTGGTCTCCCTGTTGCAGGTTCCCCTGCCAACTTCGCAGTGTACACTGCCTTGGTAGAGCCCCATGGGCGCATCATGGGCCTGGACTTACCTGATGGGGGCCACCTGACCCATGGGTTTATGACAGACAAGAAGAAGATCTCTGCTACATCCATCTTCTTTGAATCTATGCCCTATAAGGTAAGAGAGTATATCTCTCTCCAGAGCTTTCGTTTTATCAGAAAAACTTCCAGTGTCTGGCTGCACTTTTTGGGATAAATAGTTTTGTTCATGTGGCACTGCAGGCAACTCCACCTTGCACCATTTCTTACTTCCCTGCCCTGGACACAGCTCAGGCTCAGGTCCTGCCTCGAATGGCTGGGATAGAAAGGTGAAGGTGTAGGTTGAGGTTACAGGAATGTGGTGAAGGAGGCCGTGACTGAGGGGATCAGACGCTGCAGCAGGGTGGTGACCATCCCAGAACCATGGGAGCAGCGATAACTGGAGTAACAGCTCCTTGCAACCGGATCAACTACAGCTGGGCCCCCAGCAACAGCTACTGGCCCAGCTCTGCCTTCACCAAGTAATGTCCCTGCCTGGATCCCCTGTGGGTCAGCAGCTAAACAAGTTCAGGAGTGTCCCTGGCTCTAGCACCAATACCAGCATGTTTACCATCAAGGTCTCCGCAACCCATTTAAAGCCAGCCCTTGCCTATATATGGTTATAGTCCAGCCCAGCAATAGAACTAGGACTATCAGAGCCAGTCCCCAGGTCTGCCTCTGGGGTATGCTGGGCCCTGGACAAACAATTTTTTGTGGATCTCCTGTCCATATAAGCAATCAAGTCAAAAAATGCATATAAACCAGGTGTGGTAGCTCACACCTGTAATGCTAGCTACTCAGGAGGCAGAGGTAGGGGATCTTGGTTTGAGGCCAGCCTACACAGAAAGTTAGTGAGACTCCCTTCTCAAATAAAAGCTGGATGTTGTGGCACTTGCCTGCCACCCAAGCTACACAGGAAGCAGAAGTAGGAGGATCACTCTGGCATAAATACAAGACTTTGAAAAATACCTAGGGCAAAAAGGGCTGGTTACATGACTCAAGTGGTAGAGCACCTGGCAAGCAAAGGCCTTGAGTTCAAACTCCAGTGATACAAATTAAAAAAATGTATACATAATGTGAGGGCTTATATGAGAAATCATGATTTGTATATAATAAAAACGAAGGATGGACTGGTGGAGTGGCTCGAGTGGTAGAGCGCCTGAATAGCAAGCATGAGGCCCTGAGTTCAAGCCCCAGTACCACCACAAAAAAAAAAAAAAAGACTAAGGATAATGGATGGAAAAGAAGTAACATGCATATTTTTTATTGTTCTGCACGATGCGTTCTTGGTGTCCAGGAACCATCTTATCATGTTCCTTATTGTCTAGCGCACCATTCCTGGTTGTTTGCTGTTTGCTACCATGACAAAAAGTGGCAGTGGATATTCACACTTGAGTAAACGTCAAATGTGATTTTCTTCTTTTGAGAAAATGGAGCCAGTGTTCCATGTTGTTATCTCATGGTCTGTGCTGCATGCTGTTGACCTTTCTGTGTTTACTCAGCCATGTCTCAGTTCTAGTAATTACCTGTGGTTTTGTTTTTGTGCAAGGGACTTTGATTTGTTTTTTGTGGAAAGCCTGGGTGTTTCAGTGACAGATCACAGATCTTCTCACTGACCAAGGCCAGCCTTGAAGCTGTGTTTTTAAACATGTGATAGTAACAGCATACTGTGTCTTTGGACTTAAAATGCTACTGTTTCCTATTGAAAGAATTGTGGCAGAAAGTAATTACTGGCTTGTTTCTGGAGCCTTTGGTGATGCCTTCTCTTTAGTCCTGAAGAATTTATTGCAGATATCAGGAAGCCTCATCCTGTGCTCCAATTCCCGATGTTCACCATGAGTCAGGCTGCAGCCCTCCTGGCATAATGGCAGACCTCCTGCATGGTCTGGAAAGGCAGGTCTGAGACTGGGTGTTTTGGGCCCAGGAGGTACAGTTTGTCTGCTGCAGGATATGTGATGGGCAGGGAGGAGATAGGCCTATTTGGCCTCCACAAGTAGCTATCGAGGCTACAGGGGCATTCCTGGACTGCTTCCCTGCCCAGTCTTCCCTAGACCACCTGCCTCTGCCCCTTCTACTCTCCCCAGGCTCTGGGTGGCTGCCCTGTGCAGGGCCAGGTGTTTATTTCTCTATGGAGAGACATCAACACTGACCTACTGTTACTGTGTTTCAGCCCACCATGCCTGGCATGATCCATCTGATTGGAGAATCCCTTCTTCTCCCTGGTCCTAGGGGACAAAGGGGCACTTCCTACCCGCCAGCCTCTGCACTGCCCTGGCCTGATGCAGTTCATTAGAAATGCCTATGAATGCTTCCAAAAGCTGTTTTGTCTAATTTTTAAAATTAAAAAAATGAATTAAAAGCCTTTAAAACCTCACGAGTTTTTAAAAAAACAAAAACAAAATGAGCAGCCACAGATATTTTTGGTAATTATGGCTTTAAATTTTTTTTTTAGAATTTGCCCATTTTTTCCTCCTGTCTTAACCACATACCCTTTGACCAGTAGCTCTGCCTTCTTCCTTCTCCATACCCTTTAGAAGCCACCATTCTATATTCTTCTGTGAGTTCAGCTGTTTTAGATTTCATACCTATGAGAGAACTTGGAGTTTTTGTCTTTCTTATCTTACATAACATAATGTCCTACACATTTATCCATGGTGTCACAAATAACAGATCTCCCTTTTTGAGGTGGAATAGTCTTCCATTGTGAATGTACACTGCATTTTCTCTGTCTCTTCATCTGGTGGTAGGCATTTGGGTTGCTTCCACGTCTGGGCCATCATCAGTAGTGCTGCAGTGAGCATAGCAGTGCAGGTGTCTCTTTGACAGACTGACTTATATTATCCCCTTAGGAGGAATTGCTGGATCTGGAATTGGTTTGTATTGGGGCAAGGGATTATCTAAGTAACATTTTTCCACATGGATACCCAATTGATCTGGTCCTCTCCCCAGGGCACTGCAGTGTCTTGCCTCCCCTGACTTTGACCTCACATGAGGTTGTTTCTGGGCTCTTTGCCATTCTATCAGATTACCTGCTCTTCCACAAACATACACTGCCCTAATCACTATAACATTTCAAAATTTCTCAATAATGGTCTGTGTAGAAGTCTTGTACATTTTGTATTAGACATTTTATGGGT
Source organism: Castor canadensis (assembly GCF_047511655.1). NCBI lineage: Eukaryota > Metazoa > Chordata > Mammalia > Rodentia > Castoridae > Castor > Castor canadensis. The sequence goes on along the minus strand of NC_133396.1, from coordinate 50,919,611 downwards.
TTTGACACACATTATTAAAATTTTATAGTTGACTTCTTTTGATTTTGTGGAGGAAGGCGGGGATGGAACCCAAGGCCTTGTACATGGTAAGCACACACTCTATCATGAGCTCCAACCCTAGCCTAAGTTTTGGTTCTAGATGCTGTATTCAGAGAACTGACTAAATTCACTTACTCTCCTAGTCTGCCTCTAGAGTTTCCTGGGTTTTCTAGGTACACAGTCTCGCTGTCTGAGTAGTGTCTGGGGTTTTTTTCATTTTCTTTCTAATCCTCATGCATTTTATTTCTTTTACTTACCTCATAGAACTTGGAATAGAAGTGGTGTTAGCATGATGGGGGATGAGCATTTTTGTCTCATCCCTCAGGTAACTGTTTTGCCTCCTGTGAGGCCTGTGTCTTTTTCATCCTGCATGAGTTTCTTTTTCTTCCTTATCAAGGAGTAGGGCCCAGTGGCAGGGATTACCCTTTCCCGAGGCCCCTCAGGGTGTCCTGTACCTGTAAGACTCGGCAAAACTGTACCCCTTGTGCAGGCTGAATACACCAGTGCCCTGACTCACCTTCAGGTCCAGGTCTGGGTCATCCTTCCTGTTCTTATAGCAGGTGGGAGCAGATTCAAGTGGGAGGGCAGGAGGCATGGTGTCACCAGAGGAAGCAACTGAGCCTGTGTCTCCCTGACTCCCACAGGTGTACCCAGACACTGGCTACATCAACTATGACCAGCTGGAGGAGAACGCCCGCCTTTTCCACCCAAAACTGATCATCGCAGGTGAGGCACAGGGAAGGAGGCAGCCTTGTTCCTAGGCAGTGCCTATGCCTACAGAGGATGTAAAGATGGCCCTGCCCTCCTAGCTCACTGCTGGGTTTCCCTTGGATAGCTGAACCTGAGTCAAAATACATTCTTTTCTTTCAGGACTGGGGTCTGTTTGCCACCAGTAGTGCTCAGAGGAATAAGATCTGAGCTGAGGCTCTTCTCAAAGTAACACTTAGAAATGTTAATCCCTCCTGGCTCATGGGGTTGGTAATAATAGTTAAAGGGCATCATAACTATGATTCTTAAGCAGTTGCCTTAAGCATAGGGATGTTTTTTGAGGGAAATCTCCAGGCTTGCAGATCTGCACTGAGGTGACTCAACTGTCCATGGACATCTGACTCTGCCATGTCACCTCTCCTGTCTCAGGAACCAGCTGCTACTCTCGCAACCTGGACTACGCACGCCTGCGGAAGATCGCAGATGAGAGCGGGGCCTATCTCATGGCGGACATGGCACATATCAGTGGGCTGGTGGCAGCTGGCGTGGTGCCCTCGCCTTTTGAACACTGCCATGTGGTGACCACCACAACACACAAGACCTTGAGAGGCTGCCGTGCCGGCATGATCTTCTACAGGAAAGGTGAGCTCCCAGGAATGGGATAGATGAGTGCTGGGCTGATGTTTCCCCTGTAGGGGTTCAGGCTCAGTTGAGGAAACCAGGGGGTACTCTGACCTGGGACTTTTGAAAATACCAGGATCTAGGGCCTGATAGAGCTCCTTAGGAAGGAGCGATGATGGGCTTTACAGAAAGGAGCTAGAAGGAAACCCTGTGCCATATCTCTGGCCTTGATCCTGTGTATCCAGATGCTAGGAAAACAAGAACAGGGGATAGTTAACTGCTGTGTGGTGGAATGGAATGGTGCTGGTTATGATCTTTTGCTGAAATAATCCTCCCCACAGAGGCAGGTGCTAGAGTAGAAGGAAGGTGTGCCGGGGCAGCCACGAGGCCACAGTGCAGCCATACTTTGGTGGACTTGCTGTGCAATAGCATGTTTCAAAGAGAACTTACAGTAATCAAACTGAGAGATACTGATATGTAAGCCTTAGTACAATCTCAATCATTTTATTGAGAAATTTCTCTTTCCAATACCTTATAGTCTCCTCCCTTCCTTTATTTTGAGATTCCCAGACCTGTGGAAGCCATATAGCAGTCAGATCATCATTTAGCTTGTGAGAATTGTGTTACTTTTATCCTGTGCAGTTTCCTTGTCCTGTCCTGCCCTGCCAGGGCCAGATCTAACCAGGTCCCCACTCATCTTCCCAGTGCCGTGTGATAGCCTCTGAGCTCCTCTGAGGACCTTCTTTAGCTGGGTTGACATTTCTGAGTCAGGGAATCATTCCTACCTGCCAGGGAGCACTTGTTTTCTCCACGTTATGTGTTGATGGGATTCGTTGGAACCAGTGCTGGCTGCCTCGAGTTTGCTGGCCAGAACACATCATGGCTCTGCTGCTTGCTGTGTGGTTCTAGGCTACTTGAGCAGCTTCTCCGGGCCTCATTTCCTCACCTGCAGAGTGAGAACTAGAATGATAGCCCCTGTTCCTCTGGACTGTTGTTCGAAGGATTCATTGAGTTTATGTAAAGTGCTTAGGACAGTTCTTGGCTCACAAGAAGCTTTATGTGGATGTTATTATTGCTTACCATTAAATAGGACTTTCTCACAAAGGAACCTTCTTTCCCATAAGTAGCCATCTGAGCATTCTGGCAAGTCATCATTCTAGACACTTGTTTGAGGAAGATGCCCAAGGAATATGTTCTGTTACAGTCTCAGCAGAGGTACTTAAGGCCTCATATTATAGTCACATACTGTTAAGGAAAGATGCTATCATAGGGGATAGGGGTACAGCAAAGGTGCTGAAACCAGCACTCCAGCCAGAGCCATCCATCTACAATGTCTTCATTCCCAAAGAATGAGGATACTGCCATCAATAAGCAAGAGTCCCTCTGCTGTGGCATTATAAGCCAGCTCTCCTTGCCACCAGGAGTAGAGGCCAAACTTGTGTTATTGCCCATAGCCAGTCTAGGTGTGAGGTCAAAGAGGGAGGAAATGGGTCAGACTATAGGGTCACTTTTTGATGGCTTTTTTTCCCCAGGTGTTCGCAGTGTGGATCCCAAGACTGGCAAAGAGATTCTGTATGAACTGGAGTCACTCATTAACTCTGCTGTGTTCCCAGGCCTGCAGGGTGGTCCTCACAACCATGCCATTGCTGGTATTGTGTCACCAAGCCTATCCCACAGCCCTTTTGCATCCAGAGGTCATATGTGTCCCTAATTCCCATCTTGCCCGCTCTTTGCAGCAATGATCAGGTCTTCCACACTAGGGAAGAAACTTAGGGGACAGCCTCTGTGTAGGAGATGCTACACAGAAGGAAAGGGACGTAGCTGAGAGTGCTGCAAGGTGGGAACAGGAGGGAAGCATCTGCTCTACTCAGATGGCTATCGTTAGTCAAAACTGTTGGTCAGGCTGGGTTTTGTAAAGGATGCAGGGCCCACTTTAAGAAGCAACAGGGGAGAAATCTGACATAGAAGATACAGCAAGGGGTGAGGAAGATTAGGGTCCAAACTCTGAAGGACAAGCTGCCTCTCCTGCCTTGTAGGGAGGGGTTTGCGTACCCTAGGCCCATAGCAGTAGCTCCCAGGTCCCACTCTGTGATAGCCCCACAGGAGCTCTCCCACATATTCCTTCTATTTGGACACATGGCTTAGGACATCTGTAATGACTTCAGAATAGTCCTGCTGTCCTCTTGCAACATGTGATTGTGACACTCATTTGTGCTGAGGCACTCAGGATAAGGTGTGGCTTCTCAGTCAGGAGAAGCACTAGTGTTTCCATGGAAATCAGAAAAAGCAGCCCATAGTAGAGTCTCAGGAATAGGGCATGGGAGGTGTTGGGGTCCAGAGGGTTTCAAGTTCTCCCTCTGTGCCTACACACTCAGCACCTGCCACCTGGGAATGCTGGGGTTACCGGTGCCCAGCCACTGGGCCTTTCTAACTGTTTCCAAGCAGATAGGCAGCCCTGCTTGCTGGGACTCAGGTGCATGGATTTTGCATGAACCTCCATTTTTCTTGTTTCTTTAGTGAAGCAGCCATCAAGAGTGATGACAGGTGTCCACTGAACCTGGGTAGCTCAGAACTAAAATCCATCTTGTGGGCTGGGGAGACATGGCTCAAGTGGTAGAGTACTTGCCTAGCATACATGAGGCCCTGCGTTTGATTCCTCAGTGCCACCAAAAATAAAAACAATTAAAATCCATCTTTCCTTAGATGGCTTTCCTGTGGTGACTGGATTAACACTGAGCTTCCATGTCTGGAGAAAGGCTACCTCAGGAACAGTCCTTAGAAAGTGGGCTTTCTTAGTATGTTCTGCAGGTTTATCTAGGTAATTGTAGGGTTAAAACACTAGGGTTGAGGTGTAGCTTAGAGGTAAAGAGCATGTGCTTAGCCACAGACCCTTGGGTGACATTGTAAAGCAGGGAGGTTTCCATGGAAACAAGGGCTGTTTTTGTTCCCCATCTGTCTTTCAATTCGATCCTGTTTTCCTGACCTGTTTCCTCCCTATCCAGGGGTTGCTGTGGCCCTGAAGCAAGCAATGACTGCAGAATTCAAAGTCTACCAGCTCCAGGTTGTGGCCAACTGCAGGGCTCTGGCTGAGGCCCTCACAGAGCTGGGCTACAAGATAGTCACAGGTACAAACAATGATGGACAGGCTCATGCTCCTTGTGGGTAGTGCACTAAAGCTACCCCTCGTGGGGTAGGGGCTCTGGGCATCACCACTTTTGCTACAGTGACTCAGGCCACCTTGGGAGAAAGTCAGGAGACCATTCAGCTGAGGGCCTGCTGTGACCTCTCCCTCATGCCATACCACTGCCACTCCAGCTGCCACTTGGCAGCTGGATGCATAAGAGCTATGCATCCTCAGAACAGCTTTGTCCCAGGACACCTGAGGCTCACTTGAGGGAGGTTGGGCTGTAGCAATCACACACTTGGCAGGTGACAGAGTCAGCATCCTTCTCTACAAAGATGCCTCACACTGTGGAAATGTCTTTTCCCCTGAGGTCAGGATGTAGCAGGCTCTCCCTGCTGGGAGGGAGGCCCAATTTGACTCTATTTTCCCAGGGCTGCTAGAGTCTTGTTTGCTTTAAAACAAACCACACTGGAGCTGACTGAATGTGAGTGAGATGGACTTTCCAGAGGCGGGCCCCACTTCAGGGTGCTGCACACCTCACAGTTATTGCAGTTCCCATGAAGGACAGCGTTTTCCTGGTAGACTCAGTCACTGTGAGGCAAGTGACTTTATTATACTCACAAGGCTGCTGTGCACGCAGCATTGTGGGTCTAGGAAGGTAGGTTCTGGCAGCCAGACTCCAGGGCTTCCTCCCTGTGTCCTGCCCTTCACCCTTCACAGAGATTATAGTCCCTCCTCAGTCAGAGGAGTGGAACTCGCACCAAACTGCCTCAGAATTGGCAGGAGTGAACAAGCACCCATTTCATGTTCTACTTCACTTCCTTTCCTTTTTCTGTTATCCATCATATCTTTAAGTAATAAAGACCTGGAAATCCCAGTATGGACTGTGATCTTCAAGGTCACTGTTTCCTGGATGTGCTCACAAATCCCCTGGGGATCCTGTTAAGTCACATCTTCTGACCAGGTGGGTCTGGGGTGGGAGCTGCACTTGTAACCAAGTGTCACTGGTCTGGGAATTGCCCTTGGAATTGCAGGAGGTAGGCTCTGTTCCATTTTGCTACAGGTCAGCCATGGTGTCAAGACTCTTCAGCAGTCTCCACCTTCCTGCACCCAGCCTGCCCTTCCATGATGGCTTCCTCTTCGTTCATCCTGTCTGAGGACATGACTCAGACATTGAGGCAGATAATGTCTGAGAATATGTGCTTTGTGCCCAGCACCATGCCAAGCACTGCCCACAATACCTTGAATCTTTTGATAGCCTTTTGAGTTATCCATTGAGGTTCCATAATGTTGAGCTGCCTGATGAAACACACATAGCAAATTAGTGGGCTTGTCTGTGGGATTCCAAAGCTTACTGTTAACTTACTTTTACCTGCATGTTTGAGACCATCCTTGCACATAGCCTGTGGCTGAGGTAGGACATGGTCATCTTCCAAGGCCACACCCTGGTTTAATGAAAGTTCATAGCGGAAAGACCCAGGGGCTCTGAAGACTCCTGTATGACTTTGCACTAGATCCAGAAAAGTTGTTAGCATTGCTTTCCTTACCTGTGTGAGTCAGCCTTCTGTCACTATGGCAAATATTTGAGATAATCAGCTTATAAAAAGAAAAAGTTTATTTTGGCTCAAAGTTTTGAAGGTTCTGGTCCATGATCAATGACCCTTTGCTTTAGGGTGGTGAGGCAGCACATCATGGTGGGAGTGTGTGTTGGAAGGCAACCACAAACCTCATGGCCTGGGAGCCAAAGATGAAGAAGAGGAAGGGACCATGATCCCATAGTTCCCTTCTAGGGCATGCCCCCAATGACCTAAAGACCTTTAGGACTGGGGGTGTGACTCAGGTAGTAGAGCACCTGCTTAGCAAGCTTGAGGCCCTGAGTTCAAACCCCAATATCACCAAAAAAAAGGAAAAATTACATTCAAGCCAAGAACTGGTGATGCACTTCTGTAATCCTAATTACTTGGGAGACTGTGATCTGGGGATCACGGTTCTGGGCCAGCCTGAGTGACAGACAGTTCTTGAGACCCCATCTTATTCAATAGCTGAGCATGGTGTTTTGTTCCTGTCATCCCAGTGACAGAAGCGTAAAACATGAGGATTGAGGTCCAGGCTGGCCTTCAAAAAAGTGACACCTTATGTCCAAAATAACCAGAGCAGAAAGGGCTGGAGGCATGGTTGAAGTGGTAGCTCTGAGTTCAAACCCCAGTACCTCCAAAAAAGAAGACCTCTTACTAGGCCCCACCTCTTAAATGTTCCATTGACTCTCAGCACTACACTGGGACCAACATGAACGTTTGGGAAGGGACACTTAAGATTCAAATTGTAGCACCAACTGTATCACTTTGGTAATACAGATTGAACATTCCTAATCCAAAATATGAAACTTTCTGAGCATTGATATGATGCCTAAAAAGTTTTAGCTTTTGGGTTAGGGATGGTCATCTGGTAAAGTCTAGCAAATATTCAAAAGTATGAGAAAAGTCCAAAGCCTGAAACGCTTCGTGTCCCAAGCACTTTGGATAGGGGATACTCGTTCTGTACTATCAACTTTACAAGGCTTTGTGATCAAATAAGCAGCAGGCTAGCACTGCCTGGCACCAAAAAGTGTGCTCGATGAATGTGCCTGTTACCCTGTCTGTGCGGTACATTGAACCCTTACTTTAGTGCTGCCTTAGAGGCAGCCTTTAAGATTGGCATCAGAGGGGCTGAGGATGTGGCTTAGCGGTAGAGTGTTTGCCTAATTATACACTGAAGCCATGAGTTCCATCCCAGCACAAAAAAAGTGAAAATAAGATCAATGTCAGAGACTCTTGGGAAATTCCCAAGTCATTTGTCAGAGAAGCTGAGACATTTCAGCCCATGCTGGCACCTGCTGTGTCATGGCATGAGTAATCTGGGCTACAGAAGCTGCCAGTCGTTTAACCTAGCAGCCCCACATCCCTCTGTCCCTCTGAATGGCCAGTTATCCCTTTAACAAGGGCTCTATCTCTCCAGTTCCTAGACCTGAGGCGTCTTTGCTTCTCATGAGTGGTTAACATCTGACCACATTTCTCTGGAAGACACATTCCTTCACTTAGTATAGTCAGCCTTCTGCATTCTGCTGTGTCCAACTGTTTCCAGGTGGTTCTGACAACCATTTGATCCTTGTGGATCTCCGTTCCAAGGGCACAGATGGTGGAAGGGCTGAGAAGGTGCTAGAAGCCTGTTCTATTGCCTGCAACAAGAATACCTGCCCAGGTGAGACTCCACTGTGATTTTCCCTCCCACCTTCCTCCTGTCTGCATTTCTTCTAACATGAGTTGTAGCTGATGAAGGTATTTGGCTTGTGGGACAGGCCTCAGATGATTGGGGGTAACAGATACACCATGAAAGGGGAAGGTGACCTTGGGCTTTCTCCCCACCCTTTCCTCTGCACCTGACTTTCAACCTGCAGGAAGCAGAAAGATAAAGGCTAATGAGGAGCACAGCGGTTGATGAGAGAGGCGAGATTCTTTGAAAACAGGAAGCATTCCCCAGTGTGTTAAAAAGATGTTGGCAACACATCTCAGATGTGTTATCCTCCTTTGTAGGAGCAAGAGCCACATCACAAGACTACTTTGCATCCTGTCACCATGTGCCTTGAGTTCCACCTCTAGTTTTTAGCTAGATGGAGCCAGAATCCTCCCTCAGGCCAATTCTTTTGCCTAAGTGTACATTTTTAAATGCATGGTGGCCACAGTGGTGCGCTGGGTACAGCTTAGGGCTCTGTTTGTCTTAAAGGTGACAGGAGCGCACTGCGGCCCAGCGGACTGCGACTGGGGACCCCAGCACTGACATCTCGAGGACTTTTGGAAAAAGACTTCAAAAAAGTAGCGCACTTTATCCACAGAGGTAAGTGTAAGGTTTTAGAAGTCTGCTGGGTCTTACTGTGTGCATGGAGTTTCTGATGTGCCTACATAGCTAAGACCACCCCTGCCTGCCACCCACTGAAGGGTGTTTCTGTATCAAGGCTGAGTGCTGGGAACAGGGGACATACTGGCTGAGGATACCACACAAGAATCACTTCTGAGCAGAACACTGACACCTATAAAACTTGGTCACTCTCGGCCATGGAGGACATTGTGGCAGTATCTTGTGGGGGCAGTCCCACAGGAGACTTTGTCTTGCACACAGGGATAGAGTTGACTCTGCAGATTCAGAATGACATGAACATGAGGGCCACACTGAAGGAATTCAAGGAGAAACTGGCAGGGGATGAGAAGTACCAGATGGCTGTGCGGGCTCTCCGGGAGGAAGTAGAGAGCTTCGCTTCTGCCTTCCCGCTGCCTGGACTGCCTGACATCTGAAGGAGCCAGCCTACTCCCTGCTCCTGCTGGGTGGCCAGACTGCCCAGGAAGCCTGCTGATCTCTTGAGAGATACAATATAGCTGCCTAGCAGGGGACCTACTGAGCCCCTCTGCCCTTCTGGGGGCTTTTCTTTCAGACCTCTCATATTTTCACAAATCAAAATTTATGTAAGTTTCATAATTACTTCATGGACAGATTATTAAGGAATTTTAAATTGAACCTCACTTTCTCAACAGCTGTATATAATTATTCTTGAAAAAATACTGGGCACTCTCTTGGCCTTAGTCATACAGATAGCAATACAGGGCAGGGCTATGAGAAAAATTCCAGTACTTTCCTCCCTTTTCTGTAAATTAGCTGAGCTCTTCCCCTGACTTGCTGCAACAGATAAATGCCAGGTTCACAGCTTATAAATGCTGCCCATTCTTCCTATTTTGTTGCCCAATAGTATGACAGAGGAAGACTGAATTATGACCATTAGTCATACAGGGCAATTCTGAATCTTCTGCTCTGCGTTTTAAATTGCAATTTAGACAGGGGTACCAGACGTACCCAGTACCCAGTATGGTGGGAGGGTTTGCAGCCCAAAGTGGAAAGTCTGGGGGTATCACTTAGAAGTCCTGGGTTCCATCCCTAGCATCCTGACCATGTTTTCCACCTCCCCCCTGGAACATGCCTGGTCCCTTCCTGGTGTGAGAATCAGCAAGGGGCCAGGAGATGGTCCCACTCCACCTGCCCGAAATAAACAAAACTCTCCTGTAATGAGGAACTCAAATGTCACCTTCCCAAAAAGTCTTTATTTTTCACATAGCTGAAGTGCAAACCATAAGTTACCATTTTTAATAAGCACAATCAAATTTTTAACCACAGAGTGTCTACAAGAATTACAGCTTTAAAAAATACAACTAATTTTTGTATTTCAAAAATATCTGAACTCAAATAAATTAATTTCTTAAAAAGTATACTCATACTATTTGTTTGGCATTAACTCTGGTTAAACTCTTGTGCAGTAGCAACCATGAGACGCAGTCACACACGTTAGTCAAACTCTGGCTCCAAGCACTGACTGCAGTGCATGGGGTTGGAACGCACATTCACAGACACGGTGGGAACATGCAGTAATAAAATAGCTTTTTAGAAAATAACAAGTACGAGTTCGTCACAGCCTTTGCTTCTTACTGCAACCTTGAAGGCAGTGTATCTCAAACTGTGGCTCTAGTTATCCAGTGTTGACAGTGACTCCCTAGAGTCTGGACTGTTATTGGTGTTTCCTCTGCTGCATGTGGGGACAGCTGTGGCAGTCTCCACATCTCTGTATCCAATCTGGGAGCTGCTATGCTGCCCAAGCAGTCATATATCCAGTAGCCTGACTCCTGCTTAGCTAGACTGCCACACATCTCCAGGACCCCTGTGTATGACCTCTTGAGCTGAACAGTTCCTCCCAGGAAGCTGGGTCCCATTAGTGTGCTGTCTCATTTCCCATCCCCATACCCCATCAGCTCCTGCCACCTCCTTCCCAATGCTTTAACCAAACCTTAAAGGTTCAGGGGACTGGATTCAGGAAAACTTAAGTGTACCCAACCTTATCAGCTCAGAGTGGTTTCACTTTCCAGGCAGAAGAAAAAATCTGATGCTTTTTCCTTTTTGCAGCCTGTTAATATAATACTGTTATCTCTTTTAAAGATGCCAATTCTATCACTGTTTGGGACAAGGTCAGAAAGCTGGCTAGGATGCTTCAAGGTACAAGGAAAGGCATCTTGTGAGCTTTCTAGAGAGGCAGAAGGTAAAAGCTTGGGAGAGACCTACCTGCCTGGCTGGCTGCTGTGGCAGCTCAGTTCCTCCAGAAGACCTGGCATACCTGCTGGCGCATCCTCCACTGGTTGAGCTGATGCTGCCAGTTGTACCAACAAGGCAACATAGCAGCACACGACACCGGCCCTAATGTAGCATAGGGTTGGGGCATCGGGCACGCACTTAGCACAAGCAGCTGGGCAATGTGCATGTAGGATGTCCAGGGAGCAGAAAGCTCTCTGCCTCCAAACTGCATTGTAAAACCACAGCCCTGGCACTTGAGGCGAAATCTCCTGGCCTCCCTAGAATTTTTGAAATGGGACTTGTTATTTGGGTGGGGTTGAAATCTACTATACTCTGAATACAGCAACTGATCTGAAACAAGGAATTAAAAGGCAGATGGGAAATAACAGATTTGCTATCACAGTCCATTTCCAATCTGGGAACAATGTATATGACTTCAGCTGCTGTTGTAAATTATGAAAATCACAATTTCTAAAATCCGATGGTTCCACTAAAGCAGTGAGGTTCCTGGAGAAAGTGAGGCAGCAGTTCAGGCTGGCATGCCTTGCCTGCTACAGGAGGCCAGGGGCTGACCTCTACCTACAGTGGAGCTTCTTGGCGTCATTAGTGCATAGCTGCCAGCCTGATCCAGTGGTTCTTAACCTAGGCTCTAAAAACTGAGGGAGACAAATAATGGGTTGGAGGTCAAATTGAAACAAGCCTCAAACTACCAGTTTTACCAGGGCCCACAAAAGTGACAGGACTGAAAAAGTAATACGGAGTTCTGATACCTTTCTGGGAGGTGTTTTTCAGTGTATTAAAACTTACTAACCTATTACTAGAGGACTACCTCAGATGGAAACTCTTGAAAAGATGAGTCCCATTGCATAGGTCCCCACACCATCAAGGGATATAAATGCAAGACTTCTAGAAAGTTCTAGTCCTCCAAAGCAGAGAAGCTAGGGAGGGGCAGAGTGTCCAGTACCTGTGCCCAAGCTATAACTCAGTCCCAGTGTCACTGAGATTTCTCTGAAAGGAAGCATGCTTTGCATCAGTAATCTTTTGAAATCACCATGTAGAAGTCAGTTTTTAAGCCAAAATCTAGAGCTCTGGAGTTTAATCCCTCAGTCGGTGAAGCCATTTTTACTTAAATGAAGAATCATTTCAAGGGAGAGGCACCCCATCTGCCATTTCTATGGCTGTCACGTGGGACTGTGTTGTGTCCACTCCCATCAGTCTCTTGCCTTTGTCCTGAGCTACCCTTGAGGCTGAGTGCAAAACAAATACCCCCAAGTGGATTCCCACCTAACACCACTGCAATGCATGACTTTAGTAGAAGGCCAAGTGTGGCTGCAGTTCAGTATCTGCCCAAAACTCAGTTTCTGCCTTTATCAGTTTCCCAGGTGAGCACAGTGTTAGCTGAGTTTCACACACAATGTGACAGCGGTAGACCACTTCCCAGCTTGTCATTTTATCACAGTCTTGGAGGCCTGAGGAATAGCATGTACCCATCCAATCAGAAAGCAAAGTGGCATCTAAAATGCTAGGAGGGAGGTGGTAGATGAGTGAACCCACAAGGAAAAATGGACATCTCAGTAAGTAGCTGCCAAGGTGACTATAATGAGTCCAGTGACAGAGAACTGAACAGATACAGCCAGTGCCATCTGCCACAAAAGTTTCTCCATCACAGGCTCAGAAGCAAAATCACACTCTCTGACAGATCAGGGACCGTGACCTAAAGCCAGTGGTGGGAACCAACATGGACATACATCCTTGTGCCAAAAACCTTGGCAAGGAAGATAACCACAAGGGTGATGTGCCATAAGCCATCTTTGGTCACTTGGCTCCCTCTGTGCAAGACCTCAGTTGTGTGCACAGCTGACAGGGAGACTAAGCCGAGGCACCAGAACCCAAGTGCAGGGAATGCAGTAGCCAGTAGATGTATACACAGGGCTGACTTGGGTCCAGTTTACAATTTTCATGGAACAAATTAAAAAGAAGCAGTGATACCAGAGTTTTCTCCACTGGGGGAAGGGGGGTGGAATCCAGCTTTATAAAAAAAAAAATAAGGTCTGACATTTTCAAGGTTATGAGAAGCCCTCCATCCACATACCAGTGGCAGATGCATAACAAGCCCCAGGGAAGCAGCACTGATCTTTGTTGGGACAGGTGTGGATGACCAGAGGGCATCTCTTTCCCAGTTTCAAATGCCTTCTTTGAAGGGGACTCATAGAGACAGTTGTGAGCAGTGGGGACATAGGCGGACACAGCCTCCCAGAGGCAGGTCCATAAGGAGAGCCACATGAGCTGGTCCAGGAAGTCCCTACTCTCTGTTTTTGGTACCCACACCAGTCAGCTGAACAGAACTCTGCCTTTGCCAAGCCCACAAGACCCCATGAGAGGTAGTAAAATGGTTGCAGAGGTTTGCCGCAGGTGGCAAGTGGAGTATGACCTCTGCTGCTTCCCAGTGTGTCTGTGGATCTTTCCAGGGAAGTCAGGGCTCAGGTACTCTGGCTGGGAAGAACCAAGGGGCAGACCCAGGAGAGCTGCTGGCGGCTCATGTCTTGCACAGTGGTGATGGACTCATAGCCTGCTCCGTCTGCAGCTCCCAGGGCAGTTCCCACACTGGCTGTGGTCATCTGGGGCCTGCTTCATAATTTGGCCTAGTGATGACCATGAGTGACCTCCATGGCTGCTCACAGGCTCTTTCCCAGTGGAGGTAAGAACAGGACAAGGGGGCCACTTGTGTAATCTGGAGCTCCAAGCATGCACCTCCCATTCTCTGGCTGGACAGAGCTCCCTCCCTCATCTCTTTGCCCCCTAGCAAGAAAGGCTCCAGGCCAAGTGAGGCCCACAGTGGGATTGGATGAGGCAATGGCTGTTCTGTCCTGTTTTCCACATCACTGCTAATGGGCTGCTTCCTTGGCCGATTTTGCCACTCGTGTCCGGTGATGTTTAATGAGACCACTGCAATCCTCCCATCCAGGCACTGGCTGCCCCAGCCTTCTCCTTTTCCAGCCTCTCCGAGGTATTGGGGCCTTCTCTTCCTGCCCAGGTTGCCAGTCCTCAGAAAGCCAAAGACTCCTCCTCTCCACCAGAAAGCCAAAGGCAGCTGTTACTGTCCTTCCAGATGCCTCCAGAGCACCAGGCTCCACCTCTACTCAGCCCACCTCATAAGCTGCCCAGAGCCACATGGGAACCACGAATGCTACCTGTTTCCTTTCTGCTGATGATACCAGAAGGTTCAAGAGTCAACCATTTAGTCATGCCAACCCCTCCCTCCCTGTACCCTGAGTCACAGGTCTTAGTCACAGTGGCTGGGACCAACCTCAGATTTTGTACAAAAAGCTGGGGACATAGTCAAACCTGAGCAGGTGGTGGCTGGTCCCAGGAGACTCCTGCATGTAGTACAGCTTCAGAAGCTCAGCCAGGTACTGAACAACCCTGACATCCTCATTCACCAGGCCCAGGTTCAACTTCAGGAAGCTGGCCTGGCGGCTAGCCACCAATTCCTGTGTCTCCTTGTCATGGGCAGGCAGGTGCAGGTGGTGGCAAAAGGTGTAGAGGAAAGCCTTGGAGCAGAGCTGGGTGAGCATGCTCTGGACATGCAGATAGTAGGTGCTGCCCCGCTTGATCTGCGTGCGGTGGTCGGCCAGACGGGGCACCAGTGTGCCCCTGTACAGTGGGCAGCGCAGGGTTTTGTTGTCCAGGTCTAGGATGCTCGTGTAGCGGCTATAGCGGCTCAGGGCATGGAGGGTGCCCGCGCTGGCAGGGGAGGCCACTCTGAAACAGACAGGCCAAGGTCAGGAGAAAGGGCAGGGCTGGGATCAGGAAGATGGAGGAAGGCACTCAGGCTCACTGTCCCAGACCAGCTCCCACCCAGCTGGCATGTAGTGACTCCTTCCAGAAGGCCAATATGATCATCAGGAAGCTTCAAAGGGCTTCTCACTACCCTCATGACCAACTTCAAACGCCTTGGCTTGGCCCATAAGTCCCTGTGCAATCTGACTCTCACACTCTTATTACTTCCCCAAATAAACTCTCCAGAAAGTAGGCCAAGCTACTGGGGGGATGGGGGTCTCCAAAACCATTTATTTTCTCTCCCATGAATGCCCTTCTCTCCCTCGTGGACTTGACCCTCATCTATTTAAACTGTATTCAGCCTTCCCTGATCCACCTTTCTGTGCTCCTCTGCTTCTGTGCTATGGCACTGGTCAAGCTCTTTACCCATTCTGAGCTTCGTATGTGAGATACAGATAATAGTTTCTACTGCCTGGCCCTTAGCAGGTGCTGTTATCATCTTTACTACTACACACCAACCCATGTCGTTTCTGCTGTCCTTGTCTCCCTGGACAAAGAGCTTCTCCATTCTGGAGACCTATCTGATTTCATCTCATGTCCCCGCTGCCCAACACATCACAGGCAGAAAGGTGGTGTATGTCCATGGAGGGGAAAACTCCTCCTTAAAAACCTTCCTCCAGGGCTGGGGTGTGGTTCAGTGGTAGAGTGCTAGCCCAGCATGTACTAGGGTTCCATCCCCAGCACTGCAAGAAAACAAACAAAATTCCTCTCCTAAAGCAGTTTTCCCAGAAGAGCAGAGATTGTCCTGCTCTATCTTGCAAATGTCCTGTCTATCTGGCAAATGGCTTGCTAATAAGAGATTTTATAAACAATCCACCTCTGACATTTAGGGCTTGAAGTCAGACATGGACATTTTGTGAAAAGGACTGACAGCCACAGGAACCAAGGTCATCTCACATACTTTCCTTACTAGGTTTGTTATCTTCTTATATATTTAACAATCATTTATTAAGCATCTACTACATACTAGGCACTGATCTTGGAGCTGAAACCATAATGAAGAATGACTTGGAATCTTACTCTACACTATAGCACAACCCACTACAATAAGGTGAAGGGAAATGTGTCAGACTCCATGGGAGACTGAAGGGGTTTGTGGAAGAGCCTCAGAATTGAACTTTGGAAGGAGGGTGGGCTCTGGGAACTGTGGAAGTCCTGTCTAACATGCAAGGCAAGATCAGAGTTGGAATAGCAAGACCCACACAGACCCTGTGCCCTGAACCCTAAGGAGTAGTGGGCAGGACAGCACACCTCATGGGCAAGGGGGAAATCAGGGCCTGTGGGCAGTGAACAGTTGAGAAAGTTTAGAAGAGTAGTGAGAGGTCTGTAAGCCAGCCTCCCCAAGTGCCACTGAGGCCCCAGTGCCTCAATGCATCCACCTCCTAGAGGCCTTCCTGATTATGTACTGGCTTCTTCCTCACGCTCAGTATGCCTCTGAAGTATCCTGACTTTCCTCTGGAGGCCCAGCACATCACTCAACTCTCGCAGCTCGGTATATACCACCCCTCTTCCCCCTAGGCTCTGCCTCACTAACATACCCAGGCCTCACCTCCCACCTGCTGGGAAGTCTATCTCTGCTGGGATGTCCCACCTCAGGCTCAGTCTCCTACAGTGTAGTTCTGGCACCTTCCCTGCCCCCCTCAATGATGGCACCACTTCTTCTGGAAGATGCTGGTTGCTTCTAACTCTTCTTCCATTTCTGTATCTTTCAAAGCTCCTCCTCAAGACACATGATATAGGCCCCAGACTTCTGTGCAGTGAGCACGGCCCATTCATCTCCCAAGCTTGTCTTAGGCCACTATGGCCATCTGAAAGAGGGAGACAACCTTGTCACCCACAAAGTGACTGAGGCCCAGGAGAAGCCATTTCTTGTCTGAGGTCAAGGTCAAGTTAGCCAGGACTCCACCAAGGCCTCCTACCCCCATGAGCACTTTCTCCCACCAGAACTGAGTCCTCTTTATCCAGCAGTCTGAGGCTTGTAATTGCGGCTTTGTAAACCACACTTCTCCCTGGTGTTCACTTAATGTTTAAAATGATTAGCTAATCCAACTAACAAGTGTTTCCAGATAGAAGACCTGTACAGGGTGAAAAGAATCAAGGGCCAGTGAGGCAGATGGTTCAAGAAGAGTCTGTTCATCATCTGAGCTGGTTCCAGATGAGCCCAGCACACAGGAGCAGCCCCACTACAGCTCAACAGTTCTGTAGACAAGGTCAGGACCCCCACAAAGGCTCTTCTCCCACTCAGTTTCACTTGTAAAGCTGGGCCTCAGTCTGCCTCCCTGGGTCAAGGGCAGTCCTGCCTTCTAGGGGACTCACTGTCCGTCCATGTTTCTGAGCACTTCCAAGGCCAGGTGCTGTGTTAGAGCTTGGCATCGTAACCATTGTGGGTATTATGGGCCACTTGGGCAGACGCACAGGGGACCAACACAATTTGGAAGTGAATAAATAAGGAGGCAGCCGGTCCAAATCAACACAGCAAGTGGTGGCAGCACCGTGGCCTGACCCAGAATCCTTCTGCTCTGTCTGCAATAGCCACAGCCCATGACAGTTTTCACCTCATTATGCACCAGTACCACAGCCATTGCTTAGCTCCCCCAGGGCTTCTCTGGGTGAGCTGTAGCCAACCCATTGCCACACCACTTCTGGCCCCTCACTGACCCTCTGGGACTCATACCCTGGAGTATAGGCCTCCCAATCCCTGCCTGTGCAGGACATTGGGCTCCTGATGCCCAGTATCTATGTCCCTCTAGGTATGAAAGCAGTGTAATAAAAGAAGCTTTCAGACACTTTCCCATTCAGAAGTCTAGGCAATAGCCTCAGCTGTCACTTCTGAGGGCTGCTCCCTGAAGTCTGGCTGGCCAGGGCCATTTGGAGCCTGCTGCCCAGCCTGCCTCCCTCAAAGTCCCCTAGGGTGTTAGGGGAGTGCTCACACTTATCAGGCACAGATTCCATGGGCCCTGTGACATCTGCTATCATGAGGCAGACTCATCATCTCTGTCTGCATTGGAGGAAACAGTCTGAGAGAGGTCAAGCTGGCAGCACAGTGACAGAGTGGAGAACAGAGTTTCCATGGCTGGCCTCCACCTTGTAATTGCCACTTAGCTGCCTTCATAAATATTTGGCAAATAACCATTTAGTGATCTAACCCTCTTACTTTCTTAGAAAGGAGTGACCCTGCCCATGTACCCACCATGAATGAGCCAGAGCAGGGAGGCCTCAGAACTCAGACCAACCCAGGTCTCCTCTTCCTCTCCAGGGGCAAACACACTGCTCATAGGCACCCTCATGACATCATTACCAATCACTGACAGCCATTTCAGCTCAACCCAGCCTGGCCCTCAGAAGCCCTCAACAAGGCCCTTCAGTGGACCAGCCAAGCCTGTTTCACCATCCGGCAGTGGCTTTAGAGGAAAATTCAGGAAACCCTTTGGAAAAGGCCAGCCTGGTCCCAGATACACCATCCTATGTTGACAGAATGATGAGCTGTCCTACTCATGTCTTGAGAGTCTCTACCTTTTACAAAGTCAAAGGTCAAGGTTAGAGTAAGGGGAAAGAATTGGAGAACAGACATTGTGAGAATACTGGCCCCTTATTCCACAAGTAACTGCAGCAAAAAGCAGTCCAGGAAAGCCTTTCCTTTGGGGAACAGACCAGAAATAAGGACTGGATGGTTTCCCTGTGAGGCCTGAAAAACAGCTCATCTAGTGGCGTCCCGGCACTCTCTCCAGTGTCTGGCCCCTCACCTGGCCTTCCTGACTTAGTGGCTGGCGACCCCACTCTGCTTACCACTCAGCCAACGACCCAAGCCCTTCTCCAAGTACCACCCTCACTATGTTGTTCCCTTGTCTTAGAATAGAAGTATCCTGCTGTTAGTCTCCCTGCATGCAATGTTCTAGGCACCTGCCTGTCTCCTCTCCTGGACTCTTCCAGAGCAGTAGCCTTATTCAGGTACCTCCAGCTGGTCCCCAACAGTCTGGAATGGATTCACCACAAGTGACTCAAGTCATGATGCGGAAGTAGCACTTGAGGAGACCCCACTGCCACCACCAGGGTAAAGTCTAATGCAGTGAGGTTCGGGGTGAGTCAGCTGACTTCCACCTGAGGGGCAAACATAAAGAGCCTTGGGAAGTGGGACTTCAGTGATACCAGGGACCCAGGTAAATAAAAGAACAAATGGTTGCTGACTGCAGTACAGAAGAAGTTATCTTTGCACTTTCTAAGTGGTTAGAAGAGACTCTAGTGGTCACCTACCTTGTACTTGTTTTACATATGAACAATGCAGGTGCAAAGAAGGAAAGCGACTGGCCTAAGGTCAAAACTAAGGAAACTGAACACAGAGCAACACTGAGGGAGAGGCCCAGGGCTAGACTTGTGAAGCAGTATTTGGAAAGACAAAAGGGCCTATTAAAGCAGAAGGGAAAACGTGGTTCAAGTAGTAGGTTGCCAACCTAGCAAGCCTGAGGCCCCCCAGACCCCAATACTGCAAAAACAAACCAACAAACAAAAAGAATGAATAGCTGGGCCCTGATGGCTCAAACCTATAATCCTAACTACTCAGAAGGCAGAGATCAGAAGGATTAATGTTCGAAGCCAGCCCCGGCAAATAGTTCCACAAGACCTTCTCTCGAAAAACTCCTTCACAAAAAAGGGTTGGTGGATTGGCTCAAGGTGTTGTCCCTGAGTTCAAACCCCAGTACAGCAAAAAAAAAAAAAGAAAGTAGGGGAACAGAATAGAAATCAGAGGAGAAGGGACTGGCTCTTGCACCTCTTTATTAATACCCTCTTCTAGGCTGCGGTGTGGCTCAAGCAGTAGAGTGCCTACCTAGCAACCACAGGGCTCTGAGTTCAAACACAAGTATGGAAAAAAAAAAAACCAGCTTTTAGAGCCAACAGGGCAGCAGAAAGCCAGTGGAGCCCTTCTGTCCCTCCCACAGTGATGATCATGATTTATAACAGTGTGAATTCAAAAGCCAAAAAGAACCTGAGCTCTTCAAGTCTAGGAATTTCCAGACTCACTGTACACTAGATAAATTCCATGTCTTGCCCCAGACTAACTGAGTATGAATCTCTAGGTATAGGGCCCAGGAATCCACAAGATTTTAAAAATTCACCCAAACAATTCTGACACAACAAGGGAGACAGACCAGGGTTGGTAACAGCTTAAGAACAGCGACCCTTCCCCCCACCTCTCCCCTCTTTCTCCCCACCCCACCCCACAAAGAAACAGAAGCCGAAGTAGTGAATTGAAGAAAGTAACAAACTAACAGTGAGTTGGTGTTAGGTCTAGAAATAAGCCTCCTGATTCTGGGTCCACAACACCAACCTGCCTCATCTCTTAACTAGCAATGCCCCCTACCACCACCATCACCACCACTTGGAACCAGTTACCTCTGTAGGCCAATAAGCTTCCACTTCTGAAAATCCATAATGTGCAAAGGGGAGGAGACCCAGTGCTTCACAGGCTTGGCATAACGGCCATAGTTGGGAACAAAGATTGACAGGGCTGTCACAAGCTTCCTGACTATGGTCTCATCTTCCCCCAGGACCACAAGTGTCCTCCCACTGAGCAGGGAGTAGATGGCCGGGTGGGCAAAGGGGTACTGACGAATGAATTTTAAGGCGTTCAGGCCAGCCTTCTTTTTATGTCTCTCAGAAGACTGACCAGCAGTATGAGCAGAGGGGATCCTGTCTGAGCTGGTGGAGGCTAGACTGCTCACGTAGCTGGTGTCTGAGTAGTTGTCCAGGCTGGTCTTACTGACATCCCGACTAGCCAGCAGGCGGTTTGGGTCCAGCTCATAAGCTGGGAGCACTTCACAACTGTTGTCTCGGGAAGAAGGGTTGGCATTTTCTGCTACAAAATCCACAAGGAACTCCTGGTCCTTCTGCCTGTAGCGCTGTGGGGGAATGCTCACCACACCAACCTCATCAGAAAGAGTGTGGGCTGCAGTGGGCAGTGACACCAGTTGACCTTCGCTGTCCTTCCCAATACAGCAGGAGGAGTCTGCTTGTGATGGAGTGTTTTCCAAGCTGTCCTCCTGAGCATCACCCAGTTCTGGTGGTCTGATGCTTGCCAGAAAGCGGATGGCCTCTTCATTATCTGCATAGGATTCTTCATTAATGGCACTTGGGTAGCTGGCCTTAAAGTCATCAGGGATGAGGGCCTCAGAAGGACAGGTGCTCAGGACTTCAATACTGTCCTCACTGATGGTCCTGTGGCTGACAGCCTTGCTCCGGATCACCTGGGGGCTCAATGGCACAGTGAGACTGGCCTGGCTGTCAGAGTTAGACAGCACAGAGGTGGACTTCTCTGTGCCCAGAACCTCAATGCTTTCCCCACTGCTGATACTCCCTTTCATATCCATATCCAGGTAGTCCAGGTTTTCCTGGGGGTCAAAACTGCTTGACTCTGTCACTTCCACTTCTTTGTACTCCTCTTCTCCAACTTCCTGCTCCATCTTGATCAACACAGACTCCACACTGGACTTATAAGAACCAACACTAATTAACACTTTAGGAATGGGAAATTCTTCTAGAGACCTGGAAGGCAGCTTATCCTGACTGGGCTGAGAGGGCTCATTCTCTTGTTTCTCCACCATTCTGTCATCAACCTCCACAAAGTCTTCAAAGAGGAAGTTTGTTATGTGCTGTTGTTTTAGAAGTGCTCTGTCAATCTGACTGGTCAGTAGATAGCACAGGTCTCCTCTGAACATGTGCTCTATGTGGCTAAGCTGCGCCAGGGTCTGGGTGAAATACTCAGTGTCACAGAGCTCCTCCAGGGTCTTCAACTTCTTGTCAAAACACTTGGTAGACTTTGCTTTGATGAGTTTTGGAGTGTAAGCTGGTCTGCAGGTGTAAAGGTCTGTGTCAGCAGACTCATCAGGGTTAGAGGTAGTGAGTGCTTGGTTGGTCTCATCCTGGGTATGCTCCATCTCATCAAGAAACAAATCAGACCCCTTCACCTTCCGATGAGGGTATGAGCGGATCTGCTTAAGCAAGTCTTGATGTTCAATAATGGACTTCTCCACACTGGCCAGTTCATTAGCTTTCTCAATTGCCTGAGATGAGTAAAAGCCTTTGTCGTTGACTTTCTTCTGGATCTCTGTTTCTGTGTGCAGCACTGTCCTAGTGTAATCCAAGTCTTTTAGCTTTTTTTCAAGTTCCCCAGCAAATGCCTTCCTGTTGCCTGTCTTCAAGCACTCAGATGCTTTTGAGAATTCGGCTGAGAGCTCCTGGAATTGCTGCATAATTTTATGCTGGTCTGCTGATATATAAGCCATGCAAAAGGGTCTCACAAAGCCACGGGCCTCCAGGTCATACAGGGTAAGGTGGTGCACATATGCAAAGGCCCCTTCCTTAGAATCTCCCAGCACTACCTTGGAATCCTCCACGAAGTTCAGCTTGGGGTAGGCAGAACCAGGAGGATGGCCCACAAAGGAAGCCTGGTAATCCACAGACATGATCCGAAGGGAGAAGTAATTGAGATCAAAAGTGCCAAAAACTTTGGTGTCATTGGGGATGGTTAGCAAAGGCTGGGGTCCCACCTGCTCAGAGAACTCAGAAATAAGTATGAAGTCTCTCGAGAACTTGGCCCCGGACAGTTTAGACCAAGGGTTGGCTCCCTGGCTGGCAAAGGGGAAGAGCGGCACCGAATACTCCTCGGGCAGGGCCCGCTCATTGTAAGGTTCTTCCTCGTACTCGTCTTCTTTAGTGAAGGCCACCACATCAGGGGCGCTGATCATATTTCCTGATATATGGAGAGAACATTGAGAGGAAGTGTCAAAGAACGCAGTGTTAATCGACGCGGTGAAGCCAAGCCTCTGAAGGAGGAAGCCAAGTCCTTGCGGCCCTCCCGTGGGTTCTGGGCTGCCTCTCACATACCGGAGGACTCGAATTCCAGCAGCCCCTCAGAGGTGTAGTTCCTCCAGAGGCTTCATGAACTCCAAAGCTGTGGGCCCAGATGACAGAGGTGGCTTGTCGCTCTCCTCCTCCTCCGGCGAGCACAGGCAGCGCAAGATACCTGCAGCGAGATCACCTACACTCCTCCGAACCCACCCGGACAACAACAGCCCCCGCCCAGATCGAGTGCCTAACACGGGCTACGGGCCGCCGCAGGGGTCAGCAAGCGTTGCCGCCCCCACGGCCAGAGGGTAGAAACCGTCGCGGGTCCTCGGACGCCACAACCCGCAGCCAGCTACCGCGGAGCCGCCATCTTGGTATCACATGACTCCCGGTCATCAGCACCGCGTGACCCGGAAGCGTCCTCAAAGACTTCCGAGCAGGAGAAAAAAGGATTTTAGGCGAGCGCCTTAGACAGCATAGACCCCTTCTGGGAACAAGTACGATTAACCAACCGCTATCCTGAAGGACGGTAAAGTAGGCCAGAACTGCACGGGAAGGAGGGGAAGACGCAAGTTTGGGAGTGAGTTCCGGAGCGTGAGGCAGTCTGGGAGTCGCGCTTGGCGGAAGTGGCCGGAGAAGGCGGGCGGAAGCGGGAGTCTAAGGTGCGGCGTTGGGTGCAGTGGCGGCGGCGGCCGGAAGAAGGCGCAACTGTGAAGGCCAGCGTGCTGGCGGGAAGGTGACAGAAAGCGTGAGCAGCTCCCAGAGGCTCTCGTTTTCTCTGGTTTCCCCAACATGCGCGGGCATCCGGGGAGCGGCTGCCCGCTCCGAGCCTAGGGATGAACGTCCCGGTTGCCCGCTTCGTGTTCCCGTGGCTGCGACGATCGGGAGACCGTGCCTTGTCCCGGGCCGCCATGGAAGTGGCTCTTCGAGGCGTGCGGAAAGTCCTCTGTGTGGCGGAGAAAAATGACGCGGCCAAGGGGATCGCCGACCTGCTGTCCAACGGTCGCATGAGGCGGGTAAGAAGCGTTTCCGGTCAGCTGCGCTCTGTGAGGGAAGCCACCCAGCGGGACAGCCCGGTGGGACCCCCAAATCGAAATGAAAGCGAGAAGGTGATAGAGGGACAGAAAAATGAAAGGCATGCCTTGCCAAGAGAAGTTCTAAAACGCCTGTGGTCCAAATCTTTATTCCCATTTCCTGCTGGAATGGGGGAAGGAGGATATGTTTACCTCCCCCCCCATATCTCCCTACTTTTATCCTGTCATATTAAAAGAAATCCTTGCTAAAACTTCCACCTAGTGAGACTCCTTGTTGTGAGGCACCTTGAAATGTTTTTCACTTTGTGGATCTCAAATACCCGCTGTTTTGCATGGGAACCTCCCTCATCCCTCATCTCTCATCCAGTAACATTCCCCCCTCTAAAGCCTGACTGCCAGGGGGTGGAGGTGTGGCAGAGGCCTCCTGGCTGCCCTCCCAGACTCTCCTCCTACCCATTTCATGCATTTGCTGGAAAACTTTCGATCTTTGCCTGCAGCGGCTTTCCCAAACTTGTCTGATCCTCCCAAACACGGGAGAACATATTGGCTGTTCCTGTGGCTCTGGAGCGATTCTGGGGATATCTATATTTTAACATTCTTCCTTTGTGATTGTAAAGTTGGGTTCTGTTGGAGACCCCCTAACTAAACTCCTTTATATATATATATATATATATATATATATATATATATATATATATATATATATATATATATAAAGTGAGATTTATTAGAGAGAAAGGAAAGGCTACAGCTAGAGAAGCGCAGCGGAGCCCGGAAGCCGGTAACTCCACCAAACTCCTTTAACTTGGAATTCATGCCCTGCCTGATTCCATCTTCCCCCTACCTTGCAGAGCCCCTCCCCATCCTCTGCTACATTTCCTGCTTTCTGCAGTCCCTGTGACTTTCCAGTCCCTAATGGCACCCGATGGGGCAGTGCTGTAATGTTTGGGGCTGAGAAGTGAAGTCTGCCCTGTTCTATTCCTGTAGATTGATTATAAGAGACAAGTAAGGGCTATGGTTGTGTTCGACACATACTAGGACCACAAAGGAAAGAGAAGATATGAGGGTCCTTAAGAGCTGTTGAGCAGCCCTGGGTGTAGCCAGGAGGCAGAGACAGGAGGATCTTGAGTTGGAGGCTAGCCCAGGCAAAGTTAGCAGGCCTTATCTAAGAAACAAAATATGTTTTAAAAAAAAAAAAGAAAAGAAAGACTGGAGGCAGAACTCAAGGAATGAGCACGTGCACCAGGCCCTGGGTTCCATCACCATCACCTGCCCAAAAAAAAAAAATTTCTAGAAAATTTCATATAATAAGACTAGATCTTGAAATGGTTTTTCTGAGACTATTTCTAAGAGCATAGGGCAAAATATCTCTGTTCCTTTTTCTTTACAGATCCTAGGTTCTCTAGAACTCTTGGGTTTTTTTTTTGTTGTTGTTGTTTTGTTTTGTTTTGTCTTCGCTCTGGGGACAGTGGGAACTGGCTGAGAGCTCTGTCCTGGTGACAGCACCAAGGTTTGCCTTCCTCTAGGGCTCTGGCCTCTTGCAAATGGCCCTGCTACACCTAACTAACTTTATCTTTTAGGACTCTGTTTAAATGTCTCTCCTTCAAGGAACCTTTCCCTCACACCTCACCCTCCCACCACTAGCCAGGGACCCTTAGTGCTATGCTATTCTACTAGGAAGGCATCTCCCAGGGACAGTTACATAATGTAGTGTGCAGTTACTTACTTGATTTCTCTCACTGCTTCTCCTTGGAGGTTAAGCTCCAAAGGGCAAAGACTACATTTTGTTAATTTCTGTATCCTTATGCCCAACACATTGTCTGAAATGCAGGAGACTCTTAATATGTGTTGGTTGGATGAATGTTTGAGCTGAGTCTGGAAAGTTTTACCAAGCAGTGGAAACAGTGTAAAGAACATCCCAGTGGATGTAACTGCTTGGTATGTTCAAAACCAATGAGAAGTTAGGAGTGTGGTATTGGGGAAAGAGGTGCCAGCAAGTTAAACAAGAAGTTGTTGAAGGCAGATCATGAGGATATTAGAGAGCCATGTAAGTTGTATGTGAATGGCTGAGTGTGGTACACATAGATACACATAGATTTATCATTTTAGCCATTTTGAAGTGTACAGTTCACAGTGTTGTGCAGCTGTCACCACTGTCTTGTTCGAAAAGACTTCTTATCACCTCAGAAGGAGTCCATTAAGCAGTCACTGTCTTATCTCCTCCTCTTAGTGCCCACCATTAATCTGCTTTCTGTCCCCATGGATTTGCCTATTCTGACATATCCTACAAGTGAAACCATACAATCCATGGCCTTTTGTGCCACCTTTTTTCACGTAGCATAACATTTTTGAAATCCATCCGTGTTGTAACATATATTAGTACTTCATTCTTTTTTGTGATTGAATAATGTTTCAGTGTATGGACAGATCACATTTTATCAATTGGTGGACATCTGGGTTTCTACCATTCAGCTATTGTGAAGAGAGCTGCTATAAGCATTCATGTACAGGTTTTGTTTGAATACCTGTTTGTAATTTGGAGGGTAAATTCTTTGGAGTAGAATTGCTGGGATATATGATACCTATGTTTAAATTTTTGGGGAACCATTGAACTTTTTCAGTGACCTAAACATTTTACCTTCTTACCAACAATGTTTCAATTTCTCATTGTTAAGAACAATGGGGTTTTTTTTTAATTTATCACCATACTAGTAGTGATATCTCATTGTGTGAAGTAATATCTCATTGTGTTTTTAATTTGCATTTTCCTAATAACGTTGAATAAAAACATTGAGCATCTTTTCATGTGCTTTTTGACTGCTTGTTTATCTTTTTCAGAGAAATGTCGGTTGCACTTTTGGTGGGTTTGTTTTGTGGTGCTGGCAATCAAACCCAGGCCTTGCACTTCAAAGCAAGTGTTTTACTATTAAGCTACATCCCTGGCCACTTTTAGTAGTATATCCAATAAATCATTGTTGCTTAATCCAAGGTCAGAAAGATTTGAATGTTTTCTTCTGAGAGTTTATAGTTATAGTTCTTACATTTAGGTCTTTGATCCACTTTGAGTTAGTATTTCCATGTGGAGTCTGGGTCCAACTTCATTTTTTGGCAAGTGAAGATCCAGTTATTCTAGCAGCATTTGTTGAAAAGACTATCCTTTGTATGGACTTGGCATCCTTGTCAAAAATCAGTTATAAAGTTGTGGTGGTTCATGCTGTAATCCCAGCACTTGAGAAGCTAAGGCAGGAAGATTGTGAGTTTGAGACCAACCTAGGCTACAGAGCAAGACCCTGTCTCAGAAAAAAACAAAACAAACAACAATAGAAAAAATCAGTTGACTATAGTCACGGACAGTGGTGACACATGCCTATCTTACCAGCTACTTGGGAGACTAAGGCAAGAGGATTGCTTGAGTCTAGGATGTTTGAGGCCAGCCTAGGCAACATGAAAAGATCCCATCTCAAAAAAAAATTTCTTTTCAGTTGAGCATAGATGTTTGAGTTTATTTCTGGGCTCTCAATTTTATTCCATCATTCTGTATGTTTATCCTTAGGCCAGTACCACGCTATTTTGATTACTGTAGTTTTTGTCTTTCTGCCCTCCCCCAGTGTTGGGGACAGAATCTGGACTTCACCCCTGTTAAAGCACGATCACAACCACTGAGCTCCACCCCTTCCTCCCATGTTACTATAATTTTGTAGTAAGTTTTTGTTTATTAATTTTTTGGTGATTGGTGCTGTGATCAGTCAATCCCACGGCTTCATGTGTGCCAGTCAAACACTACCAACTAGCTACATCCCCAGCCCTAAATTTTTTTTTTTTGATACCATTATAAGTGGAGTTGATTTCTTAATTTTCCTTTCAAATTACTCATTGCTAGTGTATAGAAATAGTACTGATTTTTGTGAGTTGAATGTGTAACCTGAAACTTTGCTGGATTTCTTTATTAGCACTGACAATTGTATTTTGTGGGGTTTTTTTTTTGTGGTTTCTTTAGAATGTTCTATATATAAGATCATGTTATCAAGCTGGGCTGATGGTGCATGCCTATAATCCCAGCACTAGAAGGTTAAGGCAGGAGAACTGCAAGTTCCAGGCCAGACTGGGATACATAGTAACATAGTGAGACCTGTCTCAAAGAAAAAGGATCATGTTGTCTGTGATTAGAGATATTTTTATTTCTTCCTTTCCAATGGGATGTCTTTTTTATTTCTTTTTCTTGTCCAGATGTTTGGACTGCAACTTTTAGTACAGTGTTGAGTAGTAAGGGCAAGAGTGGACATCTTAGTGCTGTTTCTGATCTTATAGGGAAAGCTTTCACCCTTTCCCCATTGAGTATGATGTTGCTTGTAGACTTTGAACTAATGCTCTGTATTAATGTTGAAGAAGTTTCTTTCTATTCCTAGTTTGTTGAATGTTTTTAAATCAAGAAAGAATGCTGAATTTTGGTCAGATGCTTTTTCCCCATCAGTTGAAGGAGGCCAGCTAGAGGTATGACTCAAGTGATAGAGCTCATGCCTAGCAAGTGCAAGGCCCTGAGTTTAAACCCTAGGACTGCCAAAAAAATAAAATAAAATAAACGATGTTTTAAACAGTTAAGATAGGCTAGGTAAGTTTTTAAGTGGAAAAAATAATGGTGTCATTTGTGTTTTATAAAGTCACTCTGGCAGCAGAGGATTTAAAGAGTGAACAGCGGGGGACAGTTTTGGGGAAGTCAGGACTCTGAACTCTTGGTAGAAGCAGATGGATGGAGGGGAAGAGAATGATAAAAGCAATCAGTTTAAAAGGTAAAAGTTCCCCATGCTTTTGCAGATTTGGTCCTTCTTCCTGGAATAATGTTTGCTTTTCCTCCTTATGAACTCTTCATTTTTTTAGAAGAAAATTAAAGCCTAAATGGCTACTTTTTTTTTTTTTTTTTTACATTCTACTCTTTTGTAATGGGATGTAATGGGCATCCTCCCACCCATTCCCTTCTGTTTTCAGTTACCTTTTCATCTTTCTTGTCTATCACCAGGGTCTAGTTATCTAGCTGTCCATCTGTCCATAGTATGTCACCTCCCTGAGGACAGTGGCCAAGTTCTACTGATTTATCTCTAAAACAGAGCCTGCTCCATCAAAATGGCATGATCAGTATGCACTGAATCACAGAATCCCTGCTTTTTGGAACTTAAATTCTGATAGAATAGTTAAGACTTTCAGATACAACTCAGGATGAAGTGATGGTCATTGAAGCTTTATAACATACAAAAATTGGAAAAATAAGTATTTAGTAATAAATTTGTAAAATAGGTCTTCCTTTTGATAGTTTACTAGATATCTGTTATTGAAAAAGTCTTCATATGTAAAATGAGATTCACCAAAAGCTGGGGGATGGTGGCTCATTGCTATGATTCTAACTACTTTGAGAGGCTGAGATTGGAGGATTTTGCAGTTCACCAGCCTGGACAAAAAGTTTGAGAGAACCATCTCCAAAATAACCATAGAAAAGTGGACTGGAGGTGTGGTTCAAGCCATAGAGCCCTGCTTTACAAGCACAAATCCGAGTTTAAAAATCTAGTCTCACCAAAAACAAAAAAAAAAGTGATTAACAAATAGAATCTTTTTCTTCTTTTCAACAGTAGTATTTATTGCAGACAATTTAAAGAGTACTTATCTATATCAAACAAACTCCACCCCACCCCACCCCACGGTGATCACAATTAATAACTTAATAGATCCTTGAGGACTTCTGTTTGGTTGATTTTTTTTTTTTGAAACAGGGTTTGAAAAGGGTTGAGTCCACGCAGGCCTCAACCTTGCAATCCTCCTCCTGCCTCAGCTTCCTGAGGGTTGGGAGTGCTGGGATTACAGGCATAGTCCCCAGCTCCTTGAGGACTTTTCTATGCATAATGCATTTTTTTTTCAGTACTGGGAATTGAACTAGGTCCTTGTGCAAGTACACACTGATTAGCTGGAATTATGGACACATATCACCACACCTGGCTTGGTCTGGGCTGGAACCTCAATTCTTCCAATCTCAGCCTCCTGAGTAGCTAGGATTATAAGTGTGGACTATCATATCCAGTCACAAATGCAATTCTTACATTCAGAAAGAGAAATCTTTAGCATTTGGGGATAGAGTCAGTGGCAACAATATGATCAGTTTCTATAGGAACACTTAGAGGAGATGGGTTTTCTTTCTTTCTTTTTTTTTGTTTTTTTTGTTTTTGCAGTACTGGGGCTTGAACTCAGGGCCTATACCTTGAGCCACTCCACCAGCTTTTTTTTGTGAAAGGTTTTTTTGAGATGGGGGTCTTGCAAACTATTTGCCTGGGCTGACTTTGAATCTTGATCCTCCTGATCTCTGTCTCCTGATAGCTAGGATTACAGGCATGAGCCACTGGTGCCCAGCTACCTTTTTTGTTTTTTGAGACAGAGTCTCACTATGTTTTCCAGGATGGCTTTAGACTTTCAGTCCTCCTTCTGCCTTCCAAGTGCAGAACTTACAAGTGTATGCCACCACACCTGGCTCTTCTGTTTCTCAGTTTGGGTATCAAACCCAGGCCCTGGCACATGCTAGGCAAGCACTATATCACTGAGTACATTCCCAGCAGGAAAAACATTTTAAATCCTCAAGACTATCCATTGATAGAAGAGACTGTCTTGCAGGAGCCCTGGATCTGAAGTCACAGACATGCCATTAAGATAAGTCATCTACTTGGAGAGGACTAGTACAGTGGTTTTCGCCCTATGTTCCCAAGACATATTTAGGGCTATGGATGTGTACCTCATGAGCCTCTTGGGGCTGGACTGGAGATAGGATTAGTTGGGACCTAGCCTTATTGTTGCCGAAGTACCTGTCTTGTGAAATAAAGGATTCACACCAAAGTATGTTTGGGGAGTTCTGCAGTGCTTTCTTAAAAAGAAGTCAGTTCATTTGGGCGTTGGTGGCTCATGCCTGTAACCCTGGCTGCTCAGCAAAGATCAGGAGAATCATGATTCAAAGCCATCCCAGACAGTTTGTGAGACTCTATCTTGAAAATACTCAGCACCAAAAAAAAAAAAAAAAAAAAAATACCCAGTTGGTAGAGTGGCTCAAATGGTAGAGCACCTGCCTAGCAAGATAGAGGCCCTGAGTTCAAACCCCAGTGCCACCAAAAAAAAAAATACACCAGGCACTAGTGGCTCATGCCTGGAATCCTAGCTGTTCAGGAGGATCGTGGTTCAAAGCCAAAAATAGGGCTGGTGGAGTGGCTCAAGTGTAGGCCCTGAGTTCAAGCCCCAGTACCAAAAAAAAAAAAAAAAAATCCCATTATGAAAAGAAAGTAAAAAGGTACCAGCAGGAGCTACCAATTAGCAGGAGGAGCCATCGTAATGATTAAGACATTTAAGGCCAATCAAGATAATGACCTCCCAAAAGCATCAAAACTTCAGGCAGAGCTCATAAGGGAAAAGCTAGCAGGGAGCCTGAGCTGGACTGGTGAAGTCCTGGGCAAGAAGCTAAAGGAAAGGAGTTTTGACAATGCCTGTGTGGTCCTTGGCCAGTTTCTGGTGCTAAGGAAAAATGAAGGCCTCTTCCAGTAATGGCTGAAGGACACATGTGGCACCAACACCAAGCAGTCCTGGACAACTTTGGGTGCCTTCAAGGGTGGTATTACCGCCTTCTTGTGATGTTCTCTAGGGAGTCCTCAGCCCCCAGCCCCTAGGTTGAGTCTCCAGAGGTTGCAGCGGAGTGGAGGCTCCTTCCTCCTGTCATCACACTTACCACCAATGTACTCCAGGGTCTTTTGGGAGTTCTCTCCCTCACCATTTCAACCTTTTTGGAATTCTCACCCTTGCATGCATTCCTCATCCTCCTTCCCCTGCCAGTTCCATATTGACAGTTACCAGCTTCCTGAGTATGTTCCTGAGCTTCCCCCTTCTCTTGGTCTTTTTTGGCAAAGCAGTCACTGTCCTTGTAAAGTTTTTTCCAATCAGTAAGGTCAGTGGCCTTCAAAAAAGAAAGAGAAAAAAAGTTTAAAACAAAATCCCATTATGGGACTGGTAGTACAGTGCCATAGTAGCTTAGTGGTTTTGTAGTAACCAAGCATGCTCAAAGCTCTGGGTTCCATCCCCAGCACCTCAAAAAAAAAAATTATCATTTTGCCTATTCTACACACAAAAAGATTGTCTTTTTGAGGCTGAGGGAAATACTGGTCCTTCTGGGCCCTTCAACATTTTCCATTCCGCAGACAGGCTTCCTCCTGTCTTCTTTTCAGTGTTGGTATGAAACTCAGGCATGACTGCTTTGAACGACCGTGGAGGAGAAGGTGATCTCTACTGAGAGAGAGGGTCTTGCTCCTCTACGATTGCAACTGAAGAATTCTTTGTTGATTGGATTGCAGTTACTTCTAGGTCATAGTGTCACTGGATTTCAGAGCTAGAAGGAAGTCTCAGAGATGACTTTACTTGGGATAAATTGAGACTAAGAAAAGTGAATGACTTGCTCTGGTCACAGATTATTGGTGTACTTGTATGATCTTGAATTAGCAAGGTCATAGAAAAATTGCAGTATCGGATTAGAAAAGGAACAAATTGTCAAGAGACTGCCATTAATTTGTCAGGTGACCTTGGACAAGTCCATTCCTGTCTATAAAAAATGTTACACTAACTGATCTAAAGTTTACCTTCCAAAATCAAAATTCCCCAGATTCTGGGCTCGATCAGGACATGGCTCAGGTGGCAGAGTGCCTGCCTAGCAAGTGTGAGGCCCTGAGTTCAAACCCCAGTACTGCCAAAAAAATTTCCATCAATTTATCAATTATATTCTTGGTAACTGTGTTTTGTGGGACCACTTAATAAATGGTCTTAGTAATTAACCTACTTCTTATCTATAAGGAATTCTGGGGGTTTTGTTGTTTTGTTTTGTTTTTGGTGGTACTCTACCACTTTGAGCCATTTTGGCAGCCCATTTTTTGTGTTGGTTTTTTTTCGAGATAGAATCTCGCTAACTGTTTTCCTGGGCTGATCTTGAACCATGATCCTTCTAATCTCTGCCTCCTGAGTAACTAGGATTACAGGCTTGAGCCACCAGCACCCTGTTACTTATTTAAGGAGTTACTTGTTTTTTAATGTGATTGTATTTTTCCGTTGCTTTTGTTTTCCTTTATAGAGGGAAGGACTTTCTAAGTTCAACAAGATCTACGAATTTGATTATCATCTATTTGGCCAGGTGGGTGGTAAAATATTTCCATCATAAAGCTAAAATGTGCTTTCAGATCAATGTGCCATTTTGGTGTACATTCCTTGGGGTTTCAGCTGTAATTTTAAAAAAAGCAGCTGTTGGACTGGAGGTGTGGCTCAAGTAGTAGAAAACCTGTCTAGCAAATGTGAAGCCCTGAATTCAAACCCCATTCCCACCAAGAAAAGAAAAAAGAATTAGCCTGGCCATATATAAAATACATCACTACCTCAGAATAGTGATTTTTTTTTTTGTTAACATAAAGGTCTTTGGTTACAAATGATAACTTTATAAGGAAGCATCTCCTTCTCTCCCCCACTCTCCTTTCTCTGTTTTTGTGATTCTGGGGTTTGAACTGGACTTGCACTCCCAGAACCACACAAACAGAGCCATGCCGCAGCCCAGTAAAATCTCTGTGCTGGAGATGGACCACTGAGCTACACTTGCCAGCCCTGAGGAAATTTTTTAAATGACACAAATGGCATCATGGTACTAAAATTAGAATGGTGATTGTATTAATATGGCTTTTGGCTTTCAAGAGTTATATTTATGTTTATTTCTTCCCAATCAGCTATTTTTGTTTTCTTTTCTTTTCATTAATAGAAATTTCTCCCTTTCATTTGAATGATTTAGCAAAACATAACTGCAAAATAGTAACTTGTATTTTGTTATTATTCAGAATGTTACCATGGTAATGACTTCAGTCTCTGGACATTTGCTGGCTCATGATTTCCAGATGAAGTTTCGAAAGTGGTAAGTACAATTTGTAAGGGAAAGATGTTCTGATTATTGCAGTAAGTTGTGGAACTTATAAGGAACTTTGGGACATGGTGATGTTACTGTGAAATTTATAATGCTAAGAGGACCTAAGGTCATCTGATTCATGGTAAATCTTTATCATATTTTTATAAATAAAACACCCACTTTTAGGTGTTCCCCCAAAATAGACCTCATTTGTTGCATTTATCTTACTGCAATGTGTGTAAAAGGGTTCCAGAATGTCTTAGCAGTTCCTGCTAATTCTCTTGGGAAAGTGGACATTGTGCTATGTAGAAGCTCGTAGCTTTGCTTTTAATCCTCTGGGCCATTTTCTTTTTTGGGGACAGTGTCTCACTATGTAGCCCAGACTGGCCTTGAATTTATAATCCTTTGTCTGTGAAGTACTGGGACTTCAGGTGTGTGCCACCATGTGTAGCTTTTTAAAAATTTTATTTATTTATTTATTTATTTTTGAGTCAAGGTATTGCTATGTTGCCCAGGCTGGCCTCCAGTTCTTGGGCTCAAGCAATACTCCCACCTCAACCTCCCAAGTTAGGTCTGTGCTGCTGTGCCCAGTTTCTCTGGGGTGTTTCTTGAGGGAGGTCTACATGTGAGCCCACTGGAACAGTATATTCTCATTACCATAGAAGGCACTCTACCGCCTTCTGAGGTAAGGCTTTTTGTGCTTTTCTTTCCTTTCTAGGCAGAGCTGCAACCCCCTTGTCCTCTTTGAAGCAGAAATCGAAAAATACTGCCCAGACAATTTTGTAGATATCAAGGTAGGGTCTTTAAAAGATATGTGACATGAAGTTGAAACACCACAGGTCATGAACTGAGTGATTTGTGTGTTTTTAATGTATTGGAATTTGGACACAGTTATTCCCATGAATTGTACAAATGAAGGTTTTTAAACTAAGTACCCAAGGGTCTATAAAGCCTTTTTTATGAATAGTAGTAAGTAAATCCTCATCTTACCCCTAGGTAGACTATACAAAGTGTAATTTATTGGTCGATGATAAGTTGTTAGTTTGCTGCTGAGAAACTTTCTTGGGATGACAGTCAGTGAAGTTAATTTTTTTTTAAAACCAGTACATAATCAGAACCACTGAAGATATAAGTGTATTTTAGAGCTGAGTTGTGGGTTTCATAATACTAAGGAAGTAATACTAAACTCAGTCTTCTAGAAGCTTACTTACAGGTCTGGAGGATTATATTATTAATTATATCTTCATTACTGTTAGTATAAGCAGTTCTCTCTAATCTTTTCCTCACAAAGTTGGAACACTCACAAGAACAGCACTAACCCTCAGTCAGATACCTTTAGTTTAGAGGAATCAAGTAATTGCTCTTGAGTCTGCTTTTACTGCTCTTTGATCCTGTTAACTTTAGAAAACTCTGGAACGAGAGACACAGCAATGCCAGGCCCTGGTGATCTGGACTGACTGTGACAGAGAAGGCGAAAACATCGGGTTTGAAATTATCCACGTGTGCAAAGCTGGTAAGTGTGCTGCTTCTGAACGTCTTTGCTTGGGATCCTATAAATAGAACATTCTCCTATATGCCTATACAAGTGGGCTGTGACTGTGTTCCTCCACCTGTACGCTCCTTCCTGAATTGATCTGTAAGCCATACCCACCAGCTGTATTCCAAAGCAAGCCACTGAACCCTCCAGACCTCCAGAACTCCCTGTAATGCTAGGCTAATCTGACATGCTTCTTGGGGCTGCTTCTGAGGAATAAGTGTATCAGAAAGTAGTGTATTGTATTTTTAAAGATTATGTATTGAGCCAGGCGAGGTGGCTCATGCCTGTAATCCTATCTTGTTGAGAAGATAGGAGGACTGCAGCTTAAAGCGAGTGCTGCCAAAAGTTAGCAAGACCCCATTTCAATCAATAAACTGGACATAGGGGGACACACTTGTGATCCCAGCTATAAAGGAGGCCTTACATAGGAGGATCCCTGTATGACACCAGCTCTGGGCAAAAATGCCAGGCCCTACCTGAAAAACAACTAAAAGTGAAAAGGACTGAGACCATGACTTAAGTGGCAGAGCACCCGACTAGCAAGTTCAAATCCAAGAACACCAAAAAGTGTTAAAGAAAGCATCAAAAGAGAAAGAAAGCCAGACACTTGTGTCTTATGCCTATAATCCTAGCTACTTCGGAGGTTAAGTAAGATCAGGAGAATCACAGTTCAAGGCCAGCCTGGACAGGGAATTCATAAGACCCCATCTCAACCAATAGCTAGACATAGTGCCTGTCATTCCAATCTACTAGGGACACTGAGATCCAGAGGATTACTGTTCCAAGCCAGCCCGGGCAAAAAAGTTTGCAGGACCCCTGTCTCAATAGAAGAAAGCTGAGTGGTGTACGCATGTCATCCTGGCAGAAGCTTAAAATAAGAGGATTCCAGTCCAGGCTTTTGGCTTGGGCAAAAAGTGGGACCCTATTTCCAAAATAACCAGAGCCAAAAAGGGCTAGACGCATGGCTTATGCAATAGAGCCCCTGCCTCAGAAGCCCAAAGCCCTAAGCCCTGAGCAAACCCAAATACTGCCAAAAGAAAAAAAGAGTGAATAGAGGTGTAGCATGGTAGTAGAGTGCTTGCCTAGAATGCACAAGGCCCTGGGTTTGATCTCTAGCACTGCACACATAAATACAAAAATAATATGTGTTGAAGCTGGGTGTGGTGGGCCAAATCTATAATCATAGCATTCAAAAGGTTGAAGCAGCAGGACAATCACAAGTTCAAGGATAGATGAGCCACATAGCATGTTTTTCTCCAAAAAGAAAAACAAACATGGATGTGCATATATATGCAAAACAATGTATGTACTATGAGTAAATAACAAAGGAATTCTAAAATGTTCTACTTTTTTTAATGTCCCATATTCTTTGTATAGTGCTTGACTATTAATAAACAATTGTTTGAGCTGGGTATATGGCTCATGAGGTCCCAGGTTTCATACCCAGCACCACTCTGCCGTATGCAGATGGCATGTAACAACACATATATATACATAATGAAGTGAATCTGAATAGCTAACAGAATTAATGGTTTCAGGTAACTTAGAGGAAATGAATAGGCCATCCTATGGCTCAAAGAGTGGAGTTCCTATTTTCCCTAAGTGGTTTTGTGTCAGAAGCTGTTAACAGCTCCTGGGAATTTAAATGCATTAACTTTTAAGGACAAGTATAAGTCAGATATGTACATAAAAACATATACATATATGTATTTTATGTTTGTGTGTGTGAGATATCTATATAGTGTGGGGGTTTTTTAGTTTGTTTTTTTTTTAAGTGGTACTAGGGGTTGAACTCGGGGCCTCACCTTGGCTAGGCAGGCATACTACTGCTTGAGCCATTCCCACATCCCTTTTCTGCTTCCTGTTTTTCAGGTAGGCTCTCACGTTTTTGCTTGGCCAGCCTCAAATTGAGATCTTCCTACCTACAGCTTCCCTCTGGAGTAGCTGAGATCACAGGCACATACTACCACACCCAGCTTAGTGATTGAAATGGGGGTCTTACTAATTTTTTTTGCTGGGTTTAGCCTCAGACAATGATCTTCCCCATTTCCTCTCCTACATTCCTGAGATTTCAGCTCTGAACTACTGTGCCTAGCCTAGAGAATATTAGTTAATAGCTAAAATGGACTTCACTGGTATTTCTGACAACACTCAGATTAAAGGTTATAGTAATATTTCCCTCTTTGACATTATCAAATATTAATTTAATAAGTGAAGTAGACCTCTCACAGCTTCTTAAGCTGGTTTGCTTTTATGTCAGGATGGTTAGGAAAGTGATCCCTTTGTGCTGAGACTTAGTGTGATTTGAGTTTGACCTTGGTGCTCCCTGTTCTGCAGTGAAGCCTGGTCTCCAGGTGTTGAGAGCCCGTTTCTCTGAGATCACACCCCGTGCTGTCAGGATGGCCTGTGAAAACCTAGCTGAACCTGATCAGAAAGTGAGTGATGCTGTGGATGTGAGGCAGGAGCTGGACCTAAGGATTGGTAAGGAGCATGATGGGCCTCCAATGACCCACGTGGCACATTGGTATTGGGTTATGAAATCAAAATAACTTCATCAAGCATTATTTTCTCTTTGCTTCTTTCCCTCCACCTTCATTCTCTAGGAGCTGCATTTACTAGGTTCCAGACCCTGCGTCTTCAAAAGATTTTTCCCGAGGTGCTGGCAGAGCAGCTCATCAGCTATGGCAGCTGCCAGTTCCCAACACTGGGGTTTGTGGTAGAGAGGTTCAAAGCCATTCAGGCTTTTGTACCAGAAATCTTCCACAGAATTAAAGGTAATTCTGACAATAGCCTCAAACAAAATCAAATACCTAGGTGTAAACCTAACAAAAGATGTGAAAGACCTCTACAAGGAAAACTATACACTTCTGAAGAAAGAGATTGAGGAAGACTATAGAAAGTGGAGAGATCTCCCATGCTCATGGATTGGTAGAATCAACATAGTAAAAATGTCGATACTCCCCAAAGTAATCTACATGTTTAATGCAATTCCCATCAAAATTCCAATGACATTCATTAAAGAGATTGAAAAATCTACTGTGAAATTTATATGGAAACACAAGCGGCCACGAATAGCCAAGGCAATACTCAGTCAAAAGAACAATGCAGGAGGTATCACAATACCTGACTTCAAACTATATTACAAAGCAATAACAATAAAAACAGCATGGTACTGGCACAAAAACAGACATGAAGACCAGTGGAACAGAATAGAGGACCCAGATATGAAGCCACACAACTATAAGCAACTTATCTTTGACAAAGGAGCTAAAAATATACGATGGAGAAATAGCAGCCTCTTCAACAAAAACTGCTGGGAAAACTGGTTAGCAGTCTGCAAAAAACTGAAACTAGATCCATGTATATCACCCTATACCAAGATTAACTCAAAATGGATCAAGGATCTTAATATCAGACCCCAAACTCTTAAGTTGATACAGGAAAGAGTAGGAAATACTCTGGAGTTAGTAGGTATAGGTAAGAACTTTCTCAATGAAACCCCAGCAGCACAGCAACTAAGAGATAGCATAGATAAATGGGACCTCATAAAACTAAAAAGCTTCTGTTCATCAAAAGAAATGGTCTCTAAACTGAAGAGAACACCCACAGAGTGGGAGAAAATATTTGCCAACTATACATCAGACAAAGGACTGATAACCAGAATATACAGGGAACTTAAAAAGCTAAATTCTCCCAAAACTAATGAACCAATAAAGAAATGGGCATGTGAACTAAACAGAACTTTCTCAAAAGAAGAAATTCAAATGGCCAAAAAACACATGAAAAAATGCTCACCATCTCTAGCAATAAAGGAAATGCAAATTAAAACCACACTAAGATTCCACCTCACCCCTGTTAGAATAGCCATCATCAGCAACACCACCAACAACAGGTGTTGGCGAGGATGCGGGGAAAAAGGAACCCTCTTACACTATTGGTGGGAATGTAGACTAGTACAACTACTCTGGAAAAAAATTTGGAGGCTACTTAAAAAGCTGGACATCGATCTACCATTTGATCCAGCAATACCACTCTTGGGGATATACCCAAAAGACTGTTACTCCAGAGGCACCTGCACATCCATGTTTATTGCGGCACTATTCACAATAGCCAAGTTATGGAAACAGCCAAGATGCCCCACCACTGACGAATGGATTAAGAAAATGGGGTATCTATACACAATGGAATTTTATGCAGCCATGAAGAAGAACGAAATGTTATCATTTGCTGGTAAATGGGTGGAATTGGAGAACATCATTCTGAGTGAGGTTAGCCTGGCTCAAAAAACCAAAAATCGTATGTTCTCCCTCATATGTGGACATTAGATCAAGGGCAAACACAACAATGGGATTGGACTATGAGCACATGATAAAAGCGAAAGCACACAAGGGAGGGGTGAGGATAGGTAAGACACCTAAAAAACTAGCTAGCATTTGTTGCCCTTAACGCAGAGAAACTAAAGCAGATACCTTAAAGCAACTGAGGCCAATAGGAAAAGGGGAACAGGTACTAGAGAAAAGGTTAGATCAAAAAGAATTAACCTAGAAGGTAACACCCACGCACAGGAAATCAATGTGAGTCAACTCCCTGTATAGCTATCCTTATCTCAACCAGCAAAACCCCTTGTTCCTTCCTATTATTGCTTATACTCTCTCTACAACAAAATTAGAGATAAGGGCAAAATAGTTTCTGCTGGGTATTGAGGGGGTGGGGGGAGAGGGAGGGGGCGGAGTGGGTGGTAAGGGAGGAGGTGGGGGCAGGGGGGAGAAATGAACCAAGCCTTGTATGCACATATGAATAATAAAAGAAAAATGAAAAAAAAAAAAAAGAAAGAAAAAAAATAAAGGTAAGTCTGATGGGTTTTTTATGGTATGGGGCCTCCATGCCCAGGGATAACAAGGACCATGGAGCATTAATAAGACCAATTAAATGTGTTAATTTTCCTCCTTGCTGCTGTTCCCCTGCCCATTATAGTATTACTAATCTGCTTGAGTTTCCTTACTTATTCAGGGCTTTTCTGTTTCATATTCCTTTGATTTTTCACTGTAATGAACCTTTCTTCAGTCTGTCAAATGGTGGCTTCTCTGAAACAGCCTTTCTGTTTGTCTGTCCCCAATATAGTAACTCATGACCACAAAGATGGTACTGTAGAGTTCAACTGGAAAAGGCATCGTCTCTTTAATCACACAGCTTGTCTTGTCCTCTATCAGTTGTGTATGGAGGTAAGGAGTCTTTTGAGAACTTAGTGATCTAGGAACTATTCTGTATACCTCCTCATTATCCCACTGAACTATAATTGGCTTTTAAGTTTGCATCTTGGGGCATCACTTTTTGAGACTAGTAAGACTAGAACTCTATGAAAACAGCACTAAAAACGTGCAATGGAAAGATCTACAGAACTTTTAGGTAAAGTGAGAAATTT
This sequence comes from Castor canadensis, assembly GCF_047511655.1. Classification (NCBI taxonomy): domain Eukaryota; kingdom Metazoa; phylum Chordata; class Mammalia; order Rodentia; family Castoridae; genus Castor; species Castor canadensis. The sequence goes on along the minus strand of NC_133396.1, from coordinate 50,879,363 downwards.
TGAGACATGTATAGCTGAGATCCCTTCCTGAGGTATGCACTGTCACCAGATGAGGAATGGTCAACTAGGCCCATCTAAATCATGGAACTCCTAGACCTGGGAGAGGCAGCATCTGTCTAGCCATCTTCCATTAGTCATATGAGGGAATCTAAAGAGATGAAAGCCACAAATGAACAAGTTAATTTCACAAAGGGATAAAATATAGCAAAGTAAAGGAATAAAGAATGGCAGGACTATTCTAGATGAAGTGGTCTCTAAAGGCCTCTCTCAGGGGTGACATTTGAACAGGTATAGTATGTGTCATAGAGCAGCACATGGAAAGGCTACAGTGGGCTTAGTCAGTGGCAGAACTGGGACCCCGCCTTCAGTCTCCTGACCCTCAAATTGTCCACTGTGTGTTGCCGCTGCATGTAGTCAGCACCTACTTGCATGATTTAACAGCAGGGTGCACACCATGATGTCTAAGTAAAATCAGAGCTCTAAGTTGATAGTTTGTGCTGTTTCTGGCTGTTTGCTCTTTTTTTTTTTTTCCCCGTAAGAAAAATAATGACTATTAAGTACTGCTATGTGCCAGTATACTTCGTTAGTTTTTTTATTTGTTTGGTGGGACTGGGTTTTGAACTCAAGGCTTCATACTTGTGAAGCAGGAGCTGTAACACTTGAGCCACACCTCCAGACTATTTTGCTCTGGTTATTTTGAGATGGGGTCTTGTGAACTGTTTGCTTAGGCTGGCCTTCAACCTTGATCCCCAATCTCAGCCTCCCAAGTAGCTAGGATTACAGGTATGAGCCACAAGCAACCTGCTTGGTTTAGTTTCTTGAGGCAGAGTCTTAATAAATAGCCCAAGTTTGCTTCAAATTTGTGATCCTCCTATCTCAGCCTTTGTAGTGCTGGAATTACAGAATTGAGCCACCATACCTGACTTCTTAAATGTTATTTTATTTAATAATTCTGTGAGAGCAATGATATCATTCCCATTCTACAGAGAAGGAAGTTAGAGAAAGTGAAAGTAACTTGTTCAGAGACACACTAGAGCCAGTAAGTATCAGAGCACTGGCTGCTAGATTAGATACCAGTATATCTGTGTTCTTTCTGCAGACTCCATCTGCATATTACTCCTTAACCCTGGACTATCTGGAGTCTCTAGGACGTGGCACTTTTTATTTATATGCTAAATTAGAAGATTCAGCCACATGTGAATTATGCCTGTAATCCCAGCTACTCAAGAGGTGGAAACGGAAGATTATGAGGCTGAGGCCAGTCCAGGAAAAGTTAGATAGACCCATTCTCAGAACAGTACAAGTGGAGTGACTCAAGTGGTAGAGCGCCTGCCTAGCAATCACAAGGCCCAGTACCTCACAGAAAAAAAAAGAAAACAGTACAAAAACACTAGGACTGGGGTCAAGAGGTAGAGAGCTTGCCTAGCATGCTAGAGGTACTGGGTTCAATCCCCGGTACCACAGCTACAGTGTGGGAATATGGAGCTAGTATAATTTGAGCAGCTCATCCCCAGTATATTGAGAAAAGAAGTTTAAATTTTGGTATGAAGGCATCCTCATTAGCAAATCACTTAAGCTGAGCTCTTTGTTCATTTACAAGTAATAAGTTGGTTTTGAGATTAGTATTCCAACTTGTATTATGTGATTTTTTTCCTATTTCTAACTATATTCTCGTGATTTTTTTTTTTTTTGTGGTTCTGGGACTGGAACCCAGGACCTTATGCATGCTAGGCAAAGCTCTGCTACACTCTCAATCCTATTACCCTGAATTTTTTAGTATATTATAGCGCACATGTAGGTAAGAAACTATACTGGGAAGATGAATAGACTGTGGTATTTGATCACCTCTGGAGCTGTCACCTTATAACTTGTGAAACTGCCCTCAACATCTTGATTTGGGGTGATGGCATCTACCACACCATTGCCTACAGTTGACATCATACAGAGGCATTCTCCTGGGGTGGGGCTGAGGCAGGAAGACTGAAGGTGATACAGTCTAAATTAATCTAGGCTTTGCTTTCCTGTCTTTCTAGGATCCCATGGCAACTGTGGTAGAGGTCAAGTCCAAGCCAAAGAGCAAGTGGAGGCCACAAGCTTTGGACACCGTGGTATGTTCCAGACACTGAAGATTACTGTCTTCCTCTTATTAGGGCTGGGGTTCTGCTGAATGAGCTGTACCCAGTGGAAGGAAAATCACTTATCAGAAGGACACATGCCAAAGCACCCAGGGAAGGCCTTGGCCTTTTTGACCTCTTGATACTTTTTCATTTTTAAAGTTAGCAAATGCAATATAACTACCTTATGTGAGGTTTGTGAAATGAGAGGAGGAACACAAGTGGCCCATAATCTTGCCATCCTTGGATAATTGCTGACATAATTTTGATTTCTTCACTTCTTATTTTTTGTCTGTATATATTTATAGCATTATAATTGAAGTAGCTTCTTTTTTTCCATGCAAGAATTTGCTACACAAGTTCTCTACTACTAAGTTAAACTCCCAGCTTAATATGAGTTTTATTCCTCACTGGTTAAATATGCTTTGGCATATAGTCGATAGAAAAGAACAGCTGGTTATGCCTAAGGGTGCCTCAAAGGATGCTTTTCATCATCCAGGGGAATTTTCTGAAACTTGAAGTGGTATATTCTCAAAGTATGGTTCTCAGTTTGCCTGCATTAACATCAGTATATTAGGCTGCTTATTAGAAATGCAGATTTTGGCTTGGCCAAAGTGGCTTATGCCTATAATCTTAGCTACTCAGGAGGTGGAAATTGGGAGGATTAAGGTTTAAGACCAGCCCTGGGCAAAACCACAAGACTCTACCTGAAAAAAATTAAAGTAAAAAAGGGCTGGGAGTATGGCTGAAATGGTTGAGTTCCCACCAAGCAAGCGTGAGTTCCTGAGTTCAAACCCTAGTACCACTGCCAAAAAAAAAACCAGATTTCAGCCTTTTTCCTGGCTCCAGTCTGCCACATTTCTCTGTGCTCAGGCTGTGAACCTGCTGACTCCCCACATGAGTCTTTCAACTGCACATCAGTGTCTAAGAGCCACTGGTTGTGGTCTGCCTGGCAGGCCCAGAAATCTTCCCTGGGCACAAACTTCAGACCTGCCTAAAGATGAGTTGAGTGGTGATGTCACGCTGTGACTCATGCACTGCACCTTAACGTGCCTCTTGAACCTCTTAACAGGAGCTGGAGAAACTAGCTTCTCGAAAATTGAGAATAAATGCTAAAGAAACCATGAGAATTGCTGAGAGGCTCTACACCCAAGGGTAAATATTCTGGATTTGGCAATAGAATTTGATACATCTTTGTAAGAATATGAAATATATTAGAAATAGAGCTTATAGAGAAACTCAAACTGTCTAGAAATCACCCCAGCTCTGACAGGAAAGGTATTTGAATATAAGAGTCTATAAAGTAAATTGAAACCTCTTTTTTTATTTAAATCTGACCAGTGCTGGGAATTAAATCCTGGGCCTTACATATGCTAGGCAGGCACTGTATGATTGAACTACATCCCCAGCCTCAAATCCTGCTCTTTAGCACTCAGCCACATTCCCTTGAGCACTGGAAAGTAGAAGACAGCAGGTAACAACTTTAGTAGTTTGCCTGAGAGTCATCTCGGCTATCTTTATATACCACTTGAGAACTTGGAGTTGTGCAAATTGGGATGTGTTATAAGTGTGAAGTATATGTTGAATTTTAGACATGTATGAATGTATGAAAATAAGATGTAAATGATGTCAGGGGTTTTTTTGTTTGTTTGTTTGTATTTGTGGTTTGGGGTTTTTGTTTTGTTTTGTTTTGCAGCACTGTGGATTAAATCCACAGCCTTGTGCATGCTAGACATGCACTGTACCACTGAGCCCCTACCTCAGTAATTTTTAAGTGGCCAGTAGATATTTAAAATTATGTAGAACCCACAGTAACAGTTTTATTGACAGCATTGTTCTTTGTATGCTTTAAGGAAAGTTACAGGAGTACACACTGTTGGAACCATTGGGGCCAGCACCACCCAAATTCTTCAGTCAGACTGACTAAGAGGATAGTAATGTGCCAGAGGCCCGAGGCTGCTGCATAGTCTTGGGCTGTTATCCTGTGCTGAGCTGCCCCTTTCCTGTCTCTGTAGCAGGAGGCCTGCTGCTTTTCACTCCAAAGGGGGTCCCCTCTCCAACCTTTTTTCAGCCTAGGTCATTTAGTGATTTACCATTGAGTTAGCCATACCAGATGGATGACTGCCGGGTTTTCAGTTGTTACAGACCAGTGAGTAAGCAGAGTGATTTCTTTTTCTTTTTTTTTTACCTTTCTTTTAGGTACATCAGCTATCCCCGAACAGAAACAAACATTTTCCCCAAAGACTTAAACCTGATGGTGTTGGTAGAACAGCAGACTCCAGATCCACACTGGGGGGCCTTTGCCCAGAGCATTCTAGAGAGGGGTGGCCCCACCCCACGCAACGGAAGCAAGTCTGACCAAGCTCACCCTCCCATTCACCCCACTAAATACACCAGTAACTTGCAGGTTGGTTTCTGTGGGTGTGAGTCCTCCTGAAACTCAGAGGCAGGTGCTGAGGGAATAGTGGTAGGATTTGAATTTGCTCTGTGGGCTCTGATTTTAGGAATAAAGTAATACTGAAATACCTTTTCCATTTCAAAAAGGAGAGGTCAGTGTTAGAATTCTATTTCACAGTATTGTGCCTGGCTTTCACAAAAGAACCTGATGGTGCACTCCGCTCTTGGACAGCAAAGCAGCTCACTTTCCCCTTGCTACCTGGAAAAGGCCTTAACCATTCCCCAAGACTGAACCCATTTGCACAGCCTTCCTAAACCTTTCTCACCAACCTGCAGTCACTTCAGGGCTCACACTCAGTTCTGCCAGACCATCTCAGTGCTTCAGCCAGTTCCTCCCTTAGGAAGCAGCTGTTTAAACTTACCTGACATCTGCAGCTAAGGACACTTTGGTCTCTTTTTTTTTTTTTTTTAGTTTGGATACATTAATAATACAAAGGGATTTCATTGTGGTAGTTCCATACATGTATACGGTGTATTTTGAACAAGTTCACCATCATTTTATTTCCATTCTCTCTTCCTCCTCCCTCCTTTTTCAAACAGTTTGGTGGATTTTGGTCTTTTAATAACACATCTCCTTTCTGTTTTGAAAAGTGCCACTTTTATTTTAGACAGTTTAGAATATACAAAAGATTATAAGGAAGAAAAATTTGCCTGTGACCACACCACCTACTGAGAATCACTTCTTTTTTTTTTTTTTTTTCTTTTTGCAGTACTAGCATTTGCACTCAGGGCTTCAGGCTTGCTAGGTAGGTGCTCTGCCACTTGAACCATCCCTCCAACTGATCTTTCTTAATTTTTTGAGTCAGAGTGTTGCTGTATAGCCTAGGCCAGCCTCAAACTCATGATCCTGTCTCAGCCTCCCTAGTGCTGAGATTACATGTGTGTACCACCATGCCTGGCCATATTTTTCAAGACATATATAATAATAATTTTTATACATTATTATAATAATTTTTATTATTCTCATAATAAAATTCTAACTTCAGCCAGGTGTGGTGGTGCACACTTGTAATCCCAGCACTTAGGAAGCTGAGACAGGAAAAGGAAGAATTCAAGGACAGCCTGAGCACCATAATGAGTTTGGGCTACACAGCAAGACCCTGTCTCAAAATTAAATATGTAATAGCTTCAGACAGCTTTGTAAAAACTGTTTGTTTAACACTATACCATAAGCATTTCCCCATATTCTGTATAGAACCGTATTTTAAAGTGTGATATACAACAATTGCATTAATCTAACATAGTTTATTTTGTCAGATCTGTTTTTGTAAGATTAAATCGTTTCTATCTTTTTTACACAATATACTGTAGTTAACATTTCTAGCCCAGTGCTGGTGGCTCATGCCTGTAATTCTAGCAGAGATTAGGAAGATCTCAGTTTGAAGCCAGCCCAGGCAAATAGTTCACAAGACCCTATCTCGAAAATACCCAACATCCACACACAAAACCCCTAGGCTGGCAAAATGGCTCAAGTGGTACAGCACCTTCCTTGCAAGTGTGAAGCCCTGAATTTAACCCCAGTACCTCCCCTCCTCAAAAAAGAACATGTCAGCACCCCCAAAAGAGATCCACCTGCACTCACATTGGTACAGGTTCAAATGCCAGTGACACTGCTGTCCTTGAAACATCCTATTCTGGAACAAGTTTTAGACTTTTCCTTTTCTTCAGGGAGATGAACGGCGACTGTATGAGTTCATCGTTCGCCATTTTCTGGCTTGCTGCTCCCAGGATGCTCAGGGGCAGGAAACCACCGTGGAAATTGACATTGCTCAGGAACGCTTTGTGGCTCATGGCCTTGTGATTCTGGCCCGAAACTATCTGGATGTGTATCCATATGATCATTGGAGTGACAAGGTGAAAAGGGCCCTAGGGCAAGGGGAATAGTCATGCTCCAGCCCTATGCTGGCTGATGAAGCAAGACTAGATGTGTAATAACAGAGTGATCTAACTCCTGAATGTGCTGCTCCCTGTAGCTCCTCCCTGTCTATGAGCAAGGCTCCTGCTTTCAGCCCAGCACCGTAGAGATGGTGGATGGTGAGACCAGCCCACCCCAGCTGCTCACTGAGGCTGACCTCATCGCCCTCATGGAGAAGCATGGCATCGGTCAGTAGCTCATTTGAAACTTGGGGCTCTTGGCACGTATTGTGTACCAGGCACTGTCTCCTCAGCCTACTCCTGCCCTTGTTTTATAGTTGAAATGAGGGGCTACGAGTGTGACTAACTGTTAGAGCACTTGCCTAGCATACATGAGGCCCTGTTTCCCATCCCCAGCACCCCAAAAAAGGTAATAATAATTTGCCATGCACCAACGGCTCATGCCTATAATCTTAGCTACTGGGAGGCAGAGATCAGGAGGATCATGGTTTGAAGCCAGCCCAGGCAAATAGATCATGAAACCCTATCTTGAAAAAACCCCTCACAAAAAAAGGACTGGTGGAGTAGCTCAGGGTGTAGGCCCTGAGTTCAAACCCCAGTACCACAAAAAATAATAATAATAATAATTTATAGTTGAAAAGAGGCCTGCCGAGGTTAAGAACCAGTGCTTCTTACATGCTAGGCAAGTGTTCTACCACTGAGTTACACCCCCAGCCCTTCAGCCAGTGCTCTTAAAACCCTGCATTGCACCATATATAACAACATAGATGTTTCCCATTTCCCAGCTCAGCTGGGAGTACCCTTTGGCCTATATTGGGATTTGTTAATCATTTTGAATAAGTACAACAAGTGAGATGCCAATAATTAAAACTTGGGAGATTCATCCTAAAAGTTTATATCTTCAGCCTTTGAAATAACAGCTCTGGCAGCCCTAAGCCTCATTTCCACATGGAACAGTGAGTACAAGTGGCAGGTACTGGGGACAAAAAGAGATGGAGCTCTATTATTTCTCTTCAAGGACACAGTCTACCAGAAAAAAACAAACCAAACCAGTACAGTGTAGTAAGTTCTTGCAGAGCAGGCAGGCCAAAGGTCTGGCATTATTGGACCAAAAGACTATATAATATGTCTTGATCATTGAAGACAAGCCCATTCTGGGGAGGGACATGGGGACAGGAAAGCCACCATGGCTGCTTTGTTGGGGGGGAACCACAGGAGGTAAAACTTAAAGATGATTTGAGCTGACTTTGCAGGGCTTTTTGTATTCAGCTAAGCGACTTGGACATTGGCACGTGGTGAGCAGGGAGCCAGCTAAGATTTTAAGGAGCCACATAGAGCTAACTTTTAGCAAGTAATTGTAAGAGGTTTGAGACATAATTCATATGCTATATAATTCACCGATTTAAAATGTACAGTTTAGGGCTGAGAGTGTAGCTCAGTGATAGAGTGCCTGCTTAACATGTACGAGGCCTTGGGTTCATTCCCCAGAACCACAAAAATAAAAAGTACAATTCAGTGTTTTTCATTATATTCACATTGTAGTGCAAACATCACTCCAGTCAGTCTTAGAACATTTCATCACCACTAAAAGAAACCCTCATATCCTTTAGCAGTCGCTCCCCATTCTCTTTTTTTTTTTTTTTTTTTTTTTTTTTTGGTGGAACTAGGGTTTGAACTCAGGCCTTTGTGCTTGCAAAGCATGTGCTGTACCATTTGAGCTACACTTCAAGTCCTCTCCCTTCCTTCTTAATGTTCCCACCAGGCCTAGACAACCACTAATCTGTCTAACTCAAATTTGCCTCTTTTAGACTTTTCACACAAATGGAATTATAGAGTCTGTGGTCTTTTGTAACAGACTTTCGTTTAGCCTAATATTTGTAGCATGTGAGAATGTCATCCTTTTTTATTACTGAGTAATATTCCATTGTGTAGCTAGAGCATATTTTATGTGTGCATTCATCAGTTTGATAAACCCTAGAGACGTTTCTACTTTTTGCCTATTAATAACAATGCTACTGGGTGGGCATTAGTGGGTTATGTCTATAATCCTAGCTACTTGGGAGGCAGAGATTAGAAGGATTGTGGTTTGAAGCCAGCCTGGGCAAATAGTTCACGAAATCCTATCTCAAAAATGCCCAATACAAAACTGGGTTGGTGGAATGGCTCAAGTGGTAGAGGGCCTGCCTAGCAAGCATGAGGCCCTGAGTTCAAACCCAGTTACTCCCCAAAAAAAATGAACAATGCTACTATAACAGTCATGTAGTCGTGTACAGGCGTTTGTATTTTCATTGCTCTTGAGTGGGATTGTACGTAGGAGTAGAATTGGGAGGCCATTTGTTTTTTGTTTTTAATTTACAGACAACACTATTAGATATTTAGAAAATCCAACTGAAAAATAAGAAAATCTAACTAAATTTATGAAAGAGCTACTGGGAATAAGTAATGAGTCTAGGAAGTTTTGTTTTGGAGAGGCTCCCCCCTTGAGTTTTTGATTGTGGGATTTTATTTATTTATTCATTTATTTTGAGTGGGACTGAGGTTTGAACTCAGGGTTTGATGTTTGCAAAGCAGGTGCTCTACTGCTTGAGCCACACCTCTAAGTCAATTTTGCTCTGGTTATTTTGGAGATGGGGTCTCATGAAGTATTTGCCTGGGCTGGCCTTAAGCCATGATCCTCCTAATCCTAGTCTCCCAAGTAGCTAGGATTATAGGTATGAGCCACCATGGTCTCTGGCTTAGGATTTTGGTTTTGTTTCCTTTTTAGATAGTCTTGCTATCTAGCCCAGGCTGGCCTTGAACCCAAGATCCTCCTCCTTCAGCCTTCTGAGTTCTAGGATTACAGGCATCTGCCACCACAGCCAGCTTGCTGGGCCACTTTTTGAGGAACCACCAAATTGTCCTCCATTTTATATTCCCTGCAGCAGTACACAAGGTTTTGATTTCTCATATGCTCACCGACACTTGTTATTATCTAGCTTTCTGGTAATACCCAAGCTAGTGGATATGAAGTATTTTTTTCATTGTGGCTTTTGGTTTGCATTTTTCTGGCAGCAGAGCTGTGTTTTAAAAGGTGCCTTTGGCCACATTGTAGAATGGGTTGGGTAGAGGGGAATGAAGAAAGCAGAACCCAGGAAATGACGGTGTTGTAGTGGCGCAGAAAGGTGCTATGGGCTCAGACTTGGTCCTGAACCGCAAACAGAAGGAGGAGTTGAAAGGCTAGAATTGCTGGCTGTGATGAGCAGTCTGGTAGGGGAGTTGATCTTGCTGCTATGGGTTTCAGTTTGAGCCAGATGTGAATGGAGATGTACTCTGTACTTAAGCTATCCAGGCTGAAGAGGTATCCTGGGCCACTGAGGTACCCACAGGCTGTGCGTGTGTCTTGCTGTCTGTGTCACCTCAGAATAACAGGGAAATGGTTTCCAGGTACTGATGCCACTCACGCAGAACATATTGAAACCATCAAGGCACGGATGTATGTGGGGCTCACCTCAGACAAGCGGTTCCTCCCCGGGCACCTGGGCATGGGACTTGTGGAAGGTAAGGGCAACAGGAGCTTGCAGGGTACAACTGAGAGGCTACATTGCCCAAGTGCCTGAGGATGTTGTATAGAACCTCACAGTACTACTCTTTCCTGCAGGTTACGATTCCATGGGCTATGAGATGTCCAAACCTGACCTCCGGGCTGAGCTGGAAGCTGATCTGAAACTGATCTGTGAGGGCAAGAAAGACAAGCTTGTGGTTCTAAGACAGCAAGTGCAGAAATATAAGCAGGTTTTCATTGAAGCAGTGGCTAAGGCGAAGAAGTGAGTGCCAGACCCTACTGTCCTGCCCAAAGGTCCTGTGAGCTCCCAGCCATCCCATCGCAGTGAGAAGTGAGAGTTCTGAGGTGGTTCAGCAGAAAGGAGGTGGTATAGCTATTCCTGAGCCATGCCCTTCAGGGTTTAACCCTACTGGGGAGGGGCTAGCCCTACAGGCATCACCTCTTTGGGACTTCCCCCTCTGAGCTCAGCTTATTCTTTCCATAGAACTTTTCCAGGATAGAATAGTAATCAGAATGACTGGCTTCAAGTGTTCTGGACTGTTGGCTTTAGACATGCCATTCCCTTGAATTAGGTGACCCAGTCTTTTAAATCCATGCTGGTGTGTCATCCATTTGTCCTCTGGAGCATTGGGAAGTAGTTGTTGAGCAAGCAGCTTGTGTTTTGTTAGGAATAACATGTTTTCTACCTGTAATACTGTGATTTATCATTTTATATATATATATATATATATATATATATGTATGTATGTATGGGGAAAATACTCCCACAAATCTGTTGTCTGTGGTAGGAAATGACAGTTTGAGATTTCATTTTTTTTATATGTCCTTCAGACCACCCCATGCCAGTTTTTAAAAGAAACACATGAGCTAGGTTGAATGCAGACACTTCTGAGTCTGCATGGACTCAGTCCAGTCTTGTGTATGTCTGTCTACAGTTGGAGTTGTTTTGGGAGTCCAAGGAGCCAGGGGCAGTGGGGGACCTCTGCCCTCTGCTCTATGCATCAACCTGTGGCTCCTTGACCAGCTGGCTCCAGGCTCACGTGTGCTGTGGACACATGAGAGCTCTATAAATGCCTTTGCAATGATGCTGGCTGGTGTGGGTCTGTACCTTTTCTTCAGATTGGATGAGGCCTTGTCCCAGTATTTTGGTGAAGGGGCAGAGATGGCCCAACAAGAAGAGATCTACCCACCCATGCCAGACCCCATCCGGAAGTGCCCACAATGCAACAAGGACATGGTCCTCAAGACCAAGAAGAGTGGCGGGTCAGTGCCCAACTTCTGTTCCTATCTCTACTCACCCAGAACTTCTGTGTTTGTCAATCAACTCTGAAAGGCCCTGTCAATTCATGTTTACCTCTTAAAGCCAGGCCTGCTGTTGGTAGTTCCTGGGAAAGTTGTTAGAGGTAGGAGGATAGCTGGGTGGTACCTGGGGTGTAAAGTGCTATGGAAATCCAGATTCTATAAAATAAGAGTAGTGTTTACCTCAGAAAGCTGCATTAAAGTGCTTGTGGAGTGGCTCAAGTTGTAGAGCACCCGCCTAGCAAGCACAGGGCTCTGAGTTCAATCTTTTAGTACCAGTAGGATTTCTTTTTTTTGGTCTTTGTTTTGAGACAAGGCGTGAACTCCTACCTCAACCTCCTAGGTACTAACAGACTCGTATCACCTTGCCATGTCTGGCTAAGGCAGGGGGAGGGGAGGGTTGTTACTATTGTTTTCTTTTTCAGTATGGGAAGTTTCAATTCAGGGCTTTGAGCTTGCTAGGCAGGTATTCTACCTCTTGAGCTATATCCCCAATCCAGGGGTGGGGATTTTTTAAAAGATCAAGACTGGAGCACATTGCACAGGGTCCTCAGTTCATGAAGCAACCTTGGCTGGTGGTTCTTTTTAAAGTAGAAAGTAGAGTCAATAATAGGTGCTTAATTTTTGTAGAAAAGTAAATGAAGGCTGGTTTTTCTAAGTCATACCATGTCAATGTTAGTGACTTCCAGAAAGATAAAGGTCCTCTTCAGTCAACTGAAGAAGGATTTTCTCGGAAAATAGATGAGCCTAAGTCCGTCTCCTGTATTCCTGTGGTCTGACCTTGGCTGCCCCCTGTTCCCCAGGTTCTACCTCAGTTGCACAGGTTTCCCAGAATGTCGATCAGCTGTATGGCTTCCTGACTCGGTGTTGGAGGCCAGCAAGGATGGGAGTGTGTGTTCAGTTTGTCAGCCACCCCCTGTACACAGGTGAGCTGGGTGCTTCTCAAGGCATGCGCTGCAAGAGCATCCAGAGAATGCTCCTCTTGGGCAGCTCAGGCTGGCTGTCACTGCACTCGCAGCAGTCCAACCAGCTGGGCTAGTCCAGTTACGCTGTGTTCCATAGAAGCCTGGTCTAGGAAGGAGCTATCCTGCATCCCAAGGAACCACAAAGGAGCCCTTTCCCTGCCCTTGCCAGACAAATCCTTGCAGCTTTGAACTCAGCAAATTGTTCACATATTAAATGTGTCCAACCTGCTCCAGAAAGCCCAGAGCCCTAGTACTGGACAGTAGTTCTCAAACCTAGTCACGGGAACCCTCACACACTCAGAAATCATTGAGAAGCCCAAAGGGATTTTCCTGTGGATAATGTTTTTCAACATATGCTATATTTGAAATTTAAATGGGGACATATTTTTAAGTATTTAATCATTTGTAGCAAATGCATACATTTATTAACATAAAATTTGGGAGTGGATACAAGGGTTTGAGTTCAGGGCTTTGTGCTTGCAAGGCAGACACTGTACCACATGATCCACACCTTCAGCTCTCTTTGCTGTGTTTATTTTGGAGATAGGGTCTCAATTTTTGACCAGTGTACCTTGGACTGCAATTCTTCTATTTTAAGCTTCCCACTATCACTGGGATGACAAGCATGCATCACTGTGCTCAGCTTTTTTCCATCAAGATGAAGTCTTGGGATGGCAGAGTGTCTCATATAGTAAGATTGCCTGCCTAGCAAGCGTGAGGCCTTGAGTTCAACTCCAATGGGAAGAAAAAGAGATGGGTCTTGCAAACGTTTCTGCCCGGGTTGCCTGGAACCTCAGTCCTCCTGATCTCAGCCTCCTGACACAAAGCACATACCACCATGCCCAGATGTTGGTTGAGATGGAGTCTTGAGAAATCCCTGTGTGTGCTGGCCTCAAACCATGATCCCCAGGATCTCAGCCTCCCAAGTAGCTGGAATTACAGGCATGAGCCATTGGCAACTGACTTTCTAACAAATTTTACAAATGACTTTTTTAGGGCTGAAGGCACAGCTCAAGTGGTAGAGTGCCTGCCTAGCAAGTGCAAGCCGTGAGTGCAAACCCCAGTACCACAAAAAAAAGAAAAAATTTTAAGACAAAATACCTATTTTCCAAAGCAAAACTATAACACTAACGAAAAAAATGACATTAGTTTGCATTTGTGCAAACCTTAGAAAAACTCCAGTGTGTTCATGTGGAAGAATAAGAGCCAGTCAGATGCAGTCTCTTAGCATTCTTACAAAGTAGTTTGACCTTAACTTGAAAGGGTTCCAGAACCCTGAGGATCCCTGAGACTACTTTGAAAGCCAAGAACATAGAGAAATGGAACCTTCCAGAGGTGTCTGTATTTGCTTAATTGGGGTCTTAGATTTCATCTGCACTGCTTCCCACTCTGCATTTCTGTGAAGACACGAAGGGAGCCTAACAAGTGCCTTGCATGGGCTCCCTGGGGCATGAGAGGTGGGGATGGGGAGGTGAGGGCTGGAGCACCCGCTGTGGATCAGGGTGAGTAATGGTGACAACACATGGTAGTTAATAAGTCTTTTATCACCTTTGGTCCCACTAGGTTGAAATTGAAGTTTAAGCGTGGCAGCCTTCCCCCAACCATGCCCCTGGAGTTTGTTGCTTGCATCGGTGGATGTGATGAAACCCTGAAGGAGATCTTGGGTCTGAGATTTTCACAGGGCCCCCCGAGAGCTATTCAGCCTTCTGGCCACCTGCAGGCTAGCCAAGCCCTGAACAGGATGGACAGTGGGCAGCACAGCCACCCCCAGCCTCCTAGAAGCAGACAGACTGGACCCTCAAAGCCTGTGGCCCAGACTCTCCTACCACCCACTGCCAATAGCGAAAGTAACTCTGTGACCTGCAACTGTGGCCAGGAGGCCGTGCTGCTCACTGTCCGCAAGGAGGGCCCCAACCAGGGCCGGCAGTTCTACAAGTGCAACAGTGGCAGCTGCAACTTTTTCCTGTGGGCTGATGGCAACCATCCTACAACAGGAAGACCCCCCACCTCTGCACCAAGGCCTCCCAGCAGCTCACTGGGACTCCCTCCAAGTTCATGCAGCTATCTGGGTGGTTTCGACAACCCTGGCAATGGTGGTGGTGGTGGTGGTGGCACATCCTGCCTGTGTAGCCAGCCTGCTGTCACACGGACTGTGCAGAAGGACGGGCCCAACAAAGGTCGCCAATTCCACACATGCTCTAAGCCACGAGAGCAACAGTGTGGCTTCTTTCAGTGGGTTGATGAGAATATAGCCCCAGGTGAGGCACTCAGGGTACACAGATCCCTGCTTAGGTTTCCATAGTGGTCTTTACCTCAGAGACCAGAGATGGTGGGAAGAAGGCAGGGCACAGTAGTGGGGGGGATCAGAGGGAGGCACCAGCTACCTTGATCCTCTGTTTCCTCATTGACCACGTTCAGTGAGGGAATGAACCACACAGTCTTCCTTCCAAATTGAAGAGTAGCTACTGCTAGTTGAGGAGCTCACTTGTGCCCAGCACTACTGTAAATATATTTTCTACAGCAGGCTCTTTCATCTTCAGCAGGTAAGTGTTATGGGCTCAGTCTTCCAAGTGAGGGAGGTGAGACCCAGACCAATGAAGAGATTTTGTTCAGTATCATAATCAGTAGGGCCCAACATAGGAATGAGGCTCTGCCCTTTCCCAGAGCCCTGTGCTCCTCAGCCTTTGTCACCCTTTCCAAGGTCATTGGCATCAACTTCATTTCTTCATATGACAGACTGATGTCTAGAAACCTGCCCAGGGTTACGCAGCTTAGGCCACGTCCCAGGAATGGTTTTAATGAGAACTGGCACCCAGGCATTGGAACACAGTGGATGGCACATGTGAGCATACTTTGAATGGTCCTTGCCATTCCAGTGCATAGCAGAAGCAGAGTTCCCAAACCCAACTGTATAACCTCAGACAACTGGAGCCTCTCAGCCTCAACAGTAAGATGGTGCCTGCTATTTTCATAGTGTTCTTATTTTATGTGGGATCTGAGTTAGTCTCAAAGTGGTGGGTTTTTTTTTTGTTTTGTTTTTTAGCAGTGCTGAGGTTTTTAGCAGTGCTTAGGGCTTCGTGCTTGCTAGGCAGGTGCTCTACAGCTTGAGCCATGCCTCCAGTCCTGGCCTCCAAATCTTGATCTTTCCATTTCAGCCTCCTGAGTGCTCAGATTATAGGTATGCACCACCATACTCACAACACACCACAACCAAACTGATTCTTAATGCTTATGTCACCAGCTCTATATGTACAGAAAGAACACTTGATAAAAAGTGTAGGACTTGAGGCCAGCAACCAGTTCTGGAAGGGCTCAGAGACAGCCATCCTGTTCTGTCAGATCTATGTTTAAAGTGGCTGCAAGCCAGGCGCCATTGGCTCATATCTGTAATCCTACCTACTCAGAGATCAGGAGGATTGCAGTTTGAGGCCAGGCCTGGCAAATAGTTCAGAAGACTATCTTGAAAATACCCAACACAAAAAAAGCAGGCAGAATGGCTTAAGTGGTAGAGCACTTGCCTGGCAAGTGGAAAGCCTGGAGTTTAAACCCCAGCACTGCAAACAAACAAAAAAAAAAGTAGCTGCAAAGCAATTGTCCTTGCACACACTTCAAAGTTGCCAGGGCCATAGGAAGCAGTGTCTGACCTCCGGTCAGCTCATGCGTTGTCCTGGGTGACCAGGCAGCCAGCACTGAGAGAATCCAGAGCTCAGGGTTCTTTGCAGGTAAGGAGGGAAGCTAGCTGCTGGCTACATACTACTCATCTTTGCCACTGTTTGCCTGGATTTCTACTCTAGAAAGGACCTGCACAAAGTGACACTATTACCCCCTTATTAAGACAGTGAACATAGATAAGAAAGTGCCTTCAAGAGCTTAGGGTCATCTAGAGAGAGGAGACAGGTAATAAGGTGGTAGGCATGGGAATCCAGTCCTTGGGATACCTCCACCCAACACTATACCTGTATTTCTTGCCACTTCAGAGTTGTCAGTTTTAAAGTCAGCTTTCCCCTAAATCTTTCCACAGGGACTTTTGTGGCCCTACCCTGGCCAGGAGGCAGAGGAAAAACCCAAGGGCCAGAGGCCAGAAGCAAAAGACCCAGGGCCAGTTCCTCAGAGGCAGGGTCCACAGCAAAGAAGTCTCGGAAATGCAGCCTTTGCCACCAGCCTGGACATACTCGGCCCTTCTGTCCTCAGAACAGATGAGGGCAGCCCAGGTGGAAAATGCTACTTTCTCAGACCAGGAAATGAACTCCAGGTCCTGGAAATCAAAAAAAAGTGTTGGGTTTTGGAGTTGGAGTTAGGCCTTTCTTTGTGTTAGGAGTACAAGGTCCAGATCACTCTGGAGAAGGTTGGCTCTGCTAGATGATGTTCATTGCTTGGGGCTAGGAATGACCCTAGTCATAGCACTGCTGAAAAGACTTAGTATGTGATGGCAAAGCTGGTAGCAGAGGTTGTAGCCATGGTGACTTTGTGCCCCAGTGGCGACCTGTTGTGCTGCCAGCCTAAATGCACCCAGAGCTTCCTCCTATGGGAAGCCCCAAAGTGAGGAGCCAGCATTCCTGGTGCAGGCTGCATACCATCCCGGGAAAGAGGATAGAATGCCTAGAAGTGGCTCTCCTGACATCATACCTGCAGAGGCTTCATCTAGAATCCAGGACATTGCATGGCTCATGTGCCTTGATAAAGAATTCACCCTCTTTTACTCTGACTGTGGCAATGCAGTGTCTGCTGATGTTTTCAAGAGTGTTGTCACCTGTTCCACTTGATGGACTGAACCTTCTGAAATGGGTTTGAAAATCCTTATCCTGGTGTCCATTGATCCACACATAATGCTGCGTGACAAGGGGTCATAAATGCTAAAACATCCTGGAGTTAACTACTGTGGCTGTAAGTCCTAGTACTCATCCTTGTTAGGGTATCATCAGCCTGAAGAGAAGAGGAAGAAGTTTCAGCCCTCCCATGGGATGTGAGCAGCACCAAGTGCAGGATACCACACGTCAGGCAGAATCTCACTAATAAACAACAGGCAGATGCAAATATTAAATATATGTGAGGGTTAAAAAAGCGACAGAGCAGACACCAGCCAAGTCAGAAATGCTTCAACCCTCAGGCTCTCACCACCCAGCCCATGCAGCCCTCCCAGCTCAGCTCTTCCTTCCTGGCACATGGAAGCACTGAGCTCAACTTCTCTTTACCCATTTACTAATGTAAGAAACAGAGTACTTAACCTTCCATCTTCCACACTTTCAAGAGATGGGCACACTCCTTGTTTGCTTTCACAAAAACCCTGGGAATAACACAGCCTATTGACTCTATTTTATAGTTGAGAAGAAAAGGAAAAATGAGGTGTGAGTTCCTGGTCATGTTGCCAATTAGCAAAGAAACTGGAGTTGTTCTCGGCTTGGGACTGCTGGGACCTACCCAGCCCAAAGGGTGTGAGCTGTGGCTGGGCAAAAGGTTTTTACGAATGTGGATTCCTGGATTGTCCTTCAGCCAGTGCAGGTTGTAGCCTGTGATTGAGGTATTCCCCTGGCTACCCACTTAGTGTTTGTCTCTGGGTTTACCTAATCTGGATGTTTCACATAAATGGAATCATATGTGACCTGTGTCTGGCTTCTTTCACTTAGCATAAGGTTTGCAAGGTTTGTCCAGATCATAGCATGGATCATTACTCCCTTTTTTTTTCAGTACCGGGGTTTGAACTCAGGGCCTACACCTTGAACCACTCCACAGCCCTTTTTTGTATTGGGTTTTTCGAGATAGGGTCTCATGGAACCATCTGCCTAGGCTGGCTTCCAACCACAATCCTCCTGATCTCTACCTCCTGAGTAGCTAGGATTACAGGCATGAGCCACCGGCACCCAGCAATACTCCCATCTTTATGGCTGAATAATTTTCCATTATATGCATTTACAGTAATCCCTTTATCCGTGGGGGATACATTCCAGGTGGACACCTGAAACCCCAGGTAGTACCAAACGCTTTTTTCAGATGATTACATGCCTATAATGTTTAATCTGTGAGACACAGTAAGATTAAAAACAACTAATACTAAAATAGAATAACTAATAAAAGTTATGTTAAGCTGGGCACCAGTAGCTCACACCTGTAATCCTAGCTACTCAGGAAGCAGAGAGTAGGAGGATCACGGTTCAAAGCCAACCCAGGCAAATTCACAAGATTCTATCTCAAAAAAAAAAAATCACAAAAAAGGACTGGTGGAGGGTGGAGTGGCCCAAAGTGTAGGCCCTGAGTTCAAACCCTAGTACCAGAAGAAAAGAAAAATAGGTCTGTCTTGGAAGAGTCAAGACAAAAAATGTTTCATTTTTACATTTTCTGGCAATTGTGAATAGTGCTGCTATGAGCATTTGTGAGTGTTTTCAGTCATTTTGGGCTTATGCCTCAGAATAAAATTGCTAAATCATTTACTAACTCAAATTTTAACTTCCTGAGAACTTTTCCACAGTGGTTGTACCATTTTACAATCTAGCAACATGCAGGGGTTGCTGTTTCTCCACATACTAATTAACACTTGCTATTTTACTTTTTAAAAATGTAATACAGCTGGGTGCTGGTAGCTCACCTCTGTAATCCTAGCTACTTTGAGGCTGAGATCTGGTGGATCATGGTTCAAGGCCAGCACAGGCAAAAAGTTGGTAGTACCCTGTTCTCCAAAACAGAGCAAAATGGACTGGTGGTGTGGCTCAAGCAGTAGAGCTCCTGCTTTGCAAATGTGAAGCCCTGAGTTTAAGCCCCAGTCCTGCCCTCACCCAAAAACTCTTACAGCCATGTTAATGGTATGAAGTAGTATCTTATTGTGCTTTTGGTTTGCATTTCTTTGATAGTGTTGACCTTTTCACCTTACTGGCCATTTGTATATTTTCTTTGGAGAAATGTTGATTTAAGTCCTGTTTTGGTAAAACCCAGTGTACAAGACTAGCCACCAAAGGTGCCAAAAGGCCAAAGAAAGAGGCAGTCAGACCCAAGATTATCCAGATTTCAGTTTATGAAATTTATGTACTGAAGCGTGTGGGGCCTCAAGACAGATGGATCAGACACCTGTTCTGTGGTGGTGCACACCTTAATCCAAAGCATCTGAGAAGCTAAGGTAGGAAGATACTGTGTTTTAGGCCAATCTGGGCTACATTCTGAGACGTCCTTGCCTGGGGAGGGATGGAGGGGCACATCGTGCCCAGCTTCCTGACTCCTGTAAGATTTGTGCTGGCAGGGTTACCTGGTAGGCAAAATGGTGGTTAGGATCAAGATGGCTATAGGCATGTCAAACTAAATCCCTGTCTTCCACCCTGTGTGTATGTGGCTAAGATCAAACTTGGCTTTGCACTTGCTAAGCAAGTGCTCTACCACTGAGCTCCCAGCCCCATTTATTTATGTATTTTTGGTGCTAGAGCTTGAACCCAGGGCCTTACATGCTAACTAAGCATGGACTCTACCACCGAGCTACACCCCCAGCCCCTGCCCTTTTGTGTGTGTGTGTGTGTGTGTGTGTGTTACTGAGTATTGAACCCAGGGCTATGCACTTACTAAGAAATCTACCACTTGAGCCATTCTGCCAGCCCTGTTTTGTGCTGGCTATTTCCAAGATAGGGTCTCACAAATATTTGCCTGGGCTGGCTTTAAACCTGAATCCTCCTGCTCTCTGTCTCCCAAGTAGCTAGGATTACAGGCATGAGCCACTGGCAGCCTGGCTCCCAGCTCAGTTTTAAAGGCTGCAAGTTCTGTACAGGGCACAAGTTCTGACTGCCACCACATCATGGTGGGAGCCCTTATATATTCCTGTGTGTGTATGGTCTCTCTATAAAGCCACTAGGTTTCAATCATGGAGATTCCACCCTGTGACCTAATTTAATCACTACTACAAAGTCCCACCTCTATGGTTTAATTAAATTTCTACTCCCACTGTTATTAGCATAAAGTTTGGGAGATTAACTCCTGCATGAGTTCAAGGGGACAAACCATAGCATTTCACTCCTAAAACGCATGTCCTTCTACCACACAACATACATGCATTCATCCCAGCCAAGTAGTCCCAAAGTCATTCACTACAGCACTAAGTCAAAAGTCCAGCAGGAGGCCTTCACCTGACCCCTGGTTACTGAGTTTGTGATGTCACAAAAAAGAATTTTAGGATACATTGAGGTGGAGACCAAGAAAGCTTATTAGTCCCTCCTAGTGCTTACCACAGGCTGTCTTCTTACCTATCCCATAGATCCTTCAACTCAGGCCCTGTGCCTGGCCTATTGTGAATGGGAAGACATGGGGTGGGAGGTAAAATAGGCTTATTAGTAAAGCAAAGAAGAAACACTACACAGCCCAGACATGGGTGTAGGGACATCTGGTAACAGGTGCAATGAATGCTCTAACATCAGGTATTTATGTGAAAAAGTGGGTTGGGGTCTTGGCTCAAATTTGCCTTAGGAAAGAGTGCTCCCCTTCGTTCTGACCCCTGGTATATTTAATCATTTTTGCTGTTACACTGTCTCATCAGCTGGGCCCTGTGACTTCAAAGGATATTCCTTTCAAGCATGTGTCCAGCCTTGCAATAAGTATTTTTCCTTGTAGACATTTTTTTTGTGCCCAGAGGAGTCATTTTCCCAGGTGTTTTCCTGAGGATAAGTGTCTTTAAGATATCCTTACTCAGTTCTCTTAAGCACGCTATTTTTGAGCAAGATCAGAAGGAGAGAGCTTCTCTGTTTTTTCCTTTTTAGTAAATGTTGCAGTCTGAGGGAGTATAAGGCTTAAAGCAAAGACAGCAGTGTCGTATGTTTTTAATCAAGCTATTAGTAAATTCCTGGCTGCTGTTTCCCATGCCTCAATCTATCCCGCCTCAGTGGGATTAGCGCAGGATAAACATTCCTATTCCAAAAGGGAGGAATAGGCTAGTAGAAAGAAGTAATTGGCCCAAAGTAACACCAATACCCAAGGACAAACATTAAATCCCAAAACACAAGTCTTGTATCCTGTCCACACTTGGATAGGGTTGGGCTCCCCAAGGCCTCCAGCAGCCTCCTCCTACAGGGCTCTCCCGGACTCAACCCCTGCTTCAGTCCTTAAGTTGGAGTCTCCTTGGTGCAGCTTTTCCAGGCTGGCACTTCACAGCGGTAGCTCTGCAGATGCGGTGTCCCTGACAGTCCTGCCTCCACAGCGTTAACCCCCATTTCTGTTCAGCATTGCCCCTGTGGGGCACAGTTCCCTGGTTGATTGAGACATCCTTTGCGATCTAGGTAGAGGTCTCCATGCCGTTACAGCTGCCTCTTCCCACGTGGCTGCTCTTACAGGCTGCAAGCTGATGTTTGCAGCTTTCCAAGGCTGGTGTGGCACACGGCTCGCAGCTTTCCACAGAGGGTGCTTCATGGTGCCGGTACTTCTGCTTTTCTGGAGTCCTCACCATGGCCTCAATTTTACAGCTCCACTAGGTATCGCTCCATCAAGCGCTTCCCACAGGGACTTCAACCACAACTGGCCTCCCACACTTTCCTTTGAAATCTTGGTGGAAGCCATCATGATGCCATTAACTCTTAGATTCTGCGTTCTTGCAAAACCAGCATTGCATGGGCTATCAAGTTCTGCCCTGGAAGATTTCTGAGGTGCCCTCAAGGCATCTATTTGGGTTTTTTTGTTTTGTTTTGTTTTTGCAATACTGGGGTTTGAACTCAGGGCCTTACCTTAAGTCAGGCACTCTACCACTTGAGCCACTCCACCAGCCCCATGGCATCTTGTTGTGATGCAACTGTCTCAGCTTTTTATCTGCTCTAAACTTTAACCAGAAGATGCACTGTGAAGTCAGCTGCACTTGTTCACATGCTTCTTTTGCTCCTTCCCTGGCCCAGCCACATATTTTCCAAATCTTTCCTCTCTGTTTCCCTTATTTATAAGTCCTATCTTCATGTCATTGCTTTGCTCTGTTTACTGCTGTAAGCAGTTAAAAGTAGTCATGTGGGCTGGGTGCCTGTGGTTTACCCCTATAGTCCTAGCTACTCAGGAGGCGGAGATCAGGAGGCGGAGATCAGGAGGATCACAGTTCGAAGCCAGCCCAGGGAAATAGTTCACAAGACCCTATCTCAAAAAATACCCACCCCCTCCCCCCAAAAGAAGGCCTGGTGAAATAGCTCAAGGAGTAGAGTGCCTGCCTAGTAAGCATGAGCCCAGGGGCAGTGGGGAATACCTGAAAAGAAAACCAATGTGAGGGGTGGAGTTTTACTTTGGCTCATAGTTTCAGAGGTTTCAGTCCATCATGGTTGGCTAACTCCATTGCTTTCAGGCCTGTGACAAGGCAGAAATGTCATAGAAGCTGCCCGCTTCATGGTAGCCAGGAATGGGGGAGTGGAGGGAGAGGATGGGGATCACCATTGATACAGCTTTCCTTTTATATCCGTAATAAGGAATAAGGTTTTTTGGTGTTTTTTTTTTTCTTTTAATGATAACTGGGGTTTGAACTCAGGGCCTGCTAGGCAGGCACTCTACCACTTGAGCCACTCCTTGCTTTTTGTGTTGGATATTTTCAAGATAGGGTCTCTAGAACTATTTGCCCAGGCTGGCTTTGAACGGCAGCCCTCCTGATATCTGTCTCCCAAGTAGCAAGGATTACAGGCGTAAGCCACCAGTGCCAGGCAAGTTCATAGACTGTTGATCCCAGATGCTTTTGTGGTTTGTAAATATTTTCTCAGGTGACTAACTCCTGTGTGTACCAAGACCATGAACTGCTGGTTTGCACTGCACCAAGGATTGGGCTGGGCATTTGAAATTGGACAGATCCAGGCTCCCTTGAACTGCTCTGTACCCCTGGAGGCTCAGTTGCCTCATCTGTAATGGAGTGATCTTGTTTGCTATGAGGCTCTTTGGTGAAGGGTCAGTCGGGCCCAGTGAAATGAAAACACCGCAATAAAGCCTTCTAGGGCATTTCCTACTCTCTTGACACACTGAGTTAGCGGTGCTCAGTGTAACAAGGAACTCTCCTCCCTCTCCCTTTCCCCCCAAGTTGACTGGAAAGATTCTTTATTTTTATTTTTTGGGAAAGGCTCTTAATCCATGTGCTGAGCCTTATTTCCAATTTCCTATACTCTGTACAAAGCAAGAAAAGGAAAAGAAACAACTCACCTGTCTGGACCTGACAGAGGTGGGGCACTCTGGGCGTTCACACACAGGGACTCAGCCCCTGGGCTTCTGGCTAGACGGTGTCTACTGTCCCTTTTGTGGAGGAAACCCAAGCTCTGATGGGTCAAGTGCTTTCCCCTACCAAGCAGCTCATCTGGCCTTGAAACCTAGTCTAAATTCAACCTCTACCTCACTTCTCAGGGCCCCTCTCCACTCCCCGTGCCACGGCTGACAGCCCACATGGCCGCCAGGGCCCCCTGCCATCTCCTGGAGAAGAGGGAGCCTGGCTGGCTTGCTGCGCACATCTCCCCATCTGTGACCTTCCCACAGACATCAGGAAGACAAGGCTGCTCACACAAGAGCTAGTGGCCACCCCACTAGCCCCAGTACCACTGGCAATGGAGCAGCTGGGATTAAAACGAGCCCCATGCCCAACTGTTGCTCACAAAGCCAGGCTTTGCTGCTTGCACTGTCAGCCATCCCTCCAAGGGGCAGATCCGTGCCCATTCCTACCTCAGACAGCAGCTTCCATGCCGGGAGGCGGTGCTCAGGTCTGCCTGAGTCTGAACATGGAGAGTTCCTTCTGAAGTCCATGCAAGCTGGTGAGCCTGTGCATCCAGCCTTCTACATGCCAAGGCCCAGCCTGTGAACTAACCAGGATCTTATCATCTCGGGAGTTTGCTAAGCAGGTCAGAGGGTCCACAGCAGCTCACCAAAGTCCTCGGTATTGTCCTCATCAGCTGCAACCTTAGCTGCCTCAGTGAATTAAGGTTGTTTTCAAAATATATTTTTGTGGCCAGGTTCTGGTGCAAGCCTAACTACTTGGGAGGATGAGATCAGGAGGATCATGGTTTGAGGACAGCCTAGGCAAATAGTTCACAAGACTCCATCTCCAAAATAACCAGAGCAAAATGAGCTAGAAGTGTGGCTCAAGCGGTAGAGTGCCTGTTTTGCAAGTATGAAGCCCTAAATTCAAACCCCAATCCCACAAAAAAATAATAAAATATATTTTTCTGATGCCAGGTGCAGTGGCTCACACCTGTAATCCTAGCTACTCAGGAGACAGAGATCAAGAGGATTATGGTACACAGGACAGAGGGGTGGGTGGGGCAGCTCACTCATAGGCCATGCCCCTCTGGCTACCCCATTGTCCCCTTCTGGCCATGCTTTCCCTGGATCTCCTATAGGTTTGCGTGTCTGCACCTAGAGCCTCTGAGACAGGTGAGAGCTCAAGGCCAGCTACATCCCCAGTTGAAGGCTGGGTTGGGCAGGGACCATCTGGCCTCAGTATCAGCCAGTGCTTTCCTTTTTGGCTGGTGCACTTGCTAAGATGCAGCTGAGCTCCAGGTAGATCCTGTAGGAACCTGAAGGCCAGTACCTGAGGACTCCTGGGGCTGAGGCCAAATGACTGCTTTTGCTCAGTGCAGATGGTGGGTGTCAGCCCCATGCACCCCTGGCAGGAGTAGGTGTGGACACTTAACGTTTCCATTTCAGAGTAAACCTTGGAAGGCAATGTGGAAAATGCAGCAATGTGGCAGCAAACTGGTGGCAGGTGTGAGGTACGCTGTGCATTTTCATGTCCCCAACCCAGGCGCTTGGACCTATCTTCTTTGCTGACTTTAGAATGCAATTTGGCAAGATCCTTGACCATCTGAGCACTGTTAGCATTCCTACTCCCAGAAATCTTCTAATGAGAAAGACATGTGCACAACTTTCTTCAGGTCTGTTTTTCTTTTTTACAATAATGGCAAAGGGCCAAGGATGCAGCTCAGTGGTAGAGGTTGCCTAGCATGCCCGAGGACCTGGGTTCCATCCCCAGCACTGTAAAAAGTAAAAAACTAAATAAATAATGGTAAAGATGCAAACTCAGGCAGTCAGCTCCAGGGGAGGGATGGTCCCACTTAACTGACTCTTCTGCAGCTATTTCTGAAAAGAAGTGCTAACAAGTGGATTTAACAGCTGGGCAAAGTGGCATATTTTTGCAATTCTTGCATTCAGGAGGTGAAGATCTGAAGATCTGGCCTGGACAAAAAGCTAGCCAGTCCCCATCTCAAACAATAGCTGGATGTGGTGCCCAATTATGCAGGAGACATAAATAGGACAATCACAGTCCAGGCCAGCCCAGACAAAAACATGAGACCCTATCCCAAAAATACCTAAAGCAAAACGGACTAGGAGTATGGCTTAAGTGGTAGAGCACCTGCCTAGCAAGCTCAAGGTTCCAAATTCAACCCCCCAGTACCACCAAATAAAAAAGATTTACAAAAATAAATACATTTTCTACTTAGTAAAAAATTTTTGGTGCTGGGGAACCCAGGGACCTGCACGCACTAAGCACACACCCTACCACAGAGCTACACCCTGGCTGAGGTCTATTCTCGACTTACGGTAGGATGGAGGACCTGCGGGTGACACTTTGTAAATCAATACATCTGTCTTCCATTTTTGCAGCACTTTTTCCTTTTCCAATCTGCCCTGGTGGTCCTTGCTTTCTGAGCAGGTGGATCCCTGCCTTGCCGCAGTCACCAGAACTCCTGTCTCTGGGTCACTTGGTGAAGGCGAAACAAGGCACTAAAGTGCCTTGGTCGAGGGGGCAGTGGGTAAAAAATAAATAAATAAAAAATAAAGTGCTTGGTTTTGCCACCACTGAAGGTTCTAGTTATGAGGAGGAACACACCCAGCTCCCTGGGTGGGCAGAGCTGAGGCATCCCTGACTTCAAGGGGAGTGAGTGAAAGTTAGCAGCTTGGCCTGCCGGGAGCCAGGACCCAGCCAGCCCAGGCCAACAATCCTGTATGCTCTCAGCAAAGTGCCTGATTGTTTCCAGAGCTCCTCTGGCTAGAACTTCAGTTCCAGACATTCACCTTGGCTAAGTGACATGACCATGAGCAATTCTCTTCCTTTAAACTCATCCAGGTTTTTTTGTTCCCGCACAAGGCTGTGAGTGGGGAAGTTCACATCAACCCACATCAGGTTCACAGAGGTTGTAGTCTGAGAAGAGGACTCGGGTTGGCTCAGTAGTAGAGCACATGCCTAGTTTGTGTGACCCCAGGATCATTCCCAGTACTGCAGAAAAAAAATCAGTAAATGGAGCTGACTTCCTGGACAGCTGCCAGTGACCTGCTCAGGTTAGCCCTTCTTTAGAGCCCAGGACAGCCTTGTGGCCCTGGTAGTTGAAAAGGCCTTGCTGTGCCAGGGCTTGGTGACACTGGTGGAGAAGGAGACAGCAAGGCCCAGGCATCTCCCTTTCCGGGCCTTTGCCTTGTGCCAGGCGCTGGGTTAGTACTGCCCACCTGTTAGTCCTCACAGCTGCCATGAAAGCCTTACACAATGCCCCATTTCACAGATGGGAGGACTGAGCCACAGGCTCTAACCCGGCTGCTCCCTTGTAACCTACCACCACCAGTAAAACTGTGTGATGCTCCCATGCATCCAGGCCCCAGTCAGTCCCCGACCAAGCAACTGGAAGGCGCCTCAGCTACACTAGTCTCCTTCCCTGGTGACACCATCCCATCTGTCTTGTAGTCACAGCTGGAGGGTGTGGGGCTCTCCGCAGGAAATGCAACACCATAGGAAGGTGACATCCACAAACCCTCACCAGGCATGGAATCTGTGGGTGCCTCAATCTTGGATTCCCAGGCTCCACAAGTGAGACATTTCTGTCATTTAGAACCCATCCAGTCTATGCATTCTGTTATAGCAACCCAAACAGATTAAGACACTCCTTTGTAAAATAAATCCTAACACCTCCAAGTTGACCTCAAGTTCTCTTGCCAAGCTGCCAAGCCAAGCAAAGCCACAGGACTCTGACTCCAAACTGTGTGAAGATGCCAAGACTGCCTTCCCCAGCAAGTCACACATGCAGAAGAATTCTCTTTTATTCCTGTTCACATTCTTCAAGGCATAGCTTTGTTTCAGCAGGAGGGAACCAACAACAGGATGGGCCCCTGGGAAGGCAGGCAGTCTCCCTCCTCCAGCCCCTGCTACCTCAGCCAGGCCACAAGGTCAGGACACCTACTGGAGAGCAGTCTGTTTGGCACTCTGTAGAAGCTGAGTCTGCGCATAGGCCTCTGGGAAAGACACATTCACTGCTTTCCAGTGGGGCCCAGGAGCAGCTGCTGTGCACAGCCCTGGGTAGGTAGAACAGAGCTCAGCACCCACAGCTAGGAAGGGGCTCTCCTAGGGGCCTCAGCCACCTGAAGTGAACACTCAGCCAGCAGGTGGGAAAAGGGCCTTCCCTTAGGTATCAAGTGGGCAGCAGGTGAGACCAAGCCCCTGCTCCAGAGCTCGAGGAGAATGCAACCAGAAAACCAATGCATGGAAACATTCAACAACTAAAAAGCTGTCCTCCAGGGTGCCGGGTGACTCTAGTCCCCAGAGCAGAACAAATACGTGATATTCAATGACCAGGATCTAGGTGCCTCCAGGATGCCCAAGGAAAGTGTTAAATTTCTCTCTTGGCAGAAAGATAGAGCAGCCTTCACCCTGCCTGGGATGGCAGAAGCTATGTTCTTGATGGATTCATTGCTGGTGATGATGGACTGAGCACAAGGTTCCAGATTGGCCCCAGAGGGCTGGGGGCACCTGAGTGACTGGCTGGCACTGCAAGCCACACAGGGTAGCCCAAGCACTCAGGTGACAGCAACCCAAACTCACCAGGCTCAGGGATCTGGGCAACCATTGCCCACACATATGCCTACACCGTGGGCTTAGGTAATGTACCCTCCCTCCTTCGTACTGGCAAAAAGCAAGCAAAACACCACTCTGCAGATCTCTGGGAGGGAGGCAGCAGCAGCTCACCGGAGTGAGAAAACGTGCGGGCCACCCAGTTATCACTCATCTACAGCAGCCCCTCGGGCGCCTTCAGGCCACTGTACAGGGCATACCCAATGTCATCGATCTCCTCCTCCCACAAGCCCCCCAAGAGGTTCACGCTGGGGTTGAAGTGGCAGGGCAGGTTGGCCTGCTCCAAGCTGCCAACAAGCAACTCCAGGGCCTGCAGAAAGCGCTCCCCTAGGACCTCCTCAGCCCAGTTCACTTCTTCCTCCCCCAGGCGCAGAACCACCTGGGTCAGGTGGCCCCGGCCCAGCCTCTCCAGGGCTGGGTGGCTATGGCAGACAACACACAGCAGCAGCAGCAGCCTCCGGCGAGTGCCAGCATCCCGTTCATCCAGGGCCCGCAACCGGGCTGCCTCCACCGGGTACAGGTCCTGAAGCCAGAGGTTCCCCGCCAGTCCCTCCAGAGGCCAGGCGAGCAGGAGATGGTCATCGGCACTGGCCCCAGGGACTGCCACAAGCACAGACACAGTGAGCTCCATGTGCTCGTGTTGCACTTCCAGCAGCAACTCCGAGGCCACACTGGGCCGGATCAGGCACCCCAGCAGGCTGCCAATAGCCGGCCAGTTGACAGAGGCAGTCAGGGCCTTGCGGAGCAGCTCTAGCAGGACCCGTGAGGAGAGGTAGCCCCCGACCAGGAAGCGGTCCCAGGGGCTGCTCCCACGGGGGCAGAACTCAAGCTGAGTCCTGCGCACAGCCCAGCAGCGAGGGTCCCTGGCCACCGTGTCCACACCAGGCACCAGGCTCCACAGGCCCGGCTCCAACACCAGGGGTACCAGGAGGCGCACGTGCTCAGCAGCCCCTGCCTGGAGCCCATCATAGAGCGGCCCACCAGGCATAAGTGCCCCAAAGGGCAGTTCTGGAAACTTGTTCCTCAGGTAGGCCTGTAGCTCCAGGGCAATGTCGCCAGCCAGTTGCTTGGCCAAAGCAACATGGGCTGCTGGGATAACCACACGGTCACGTTCAAATGCCAACAGCTTCTCCTGGAACGTCAAGCAGAGTGGTGGTGGGGAGCTGAGCTGAGGTGGTGTCTGAGCATCGGTGTCCGTGGGCTCCTCTGCAGAGTAAAGGGACCCAGGGAACATGTCAGAACAACCCATAACAAGTTAAGATCACTCTACCTAATTACCACCTGTGTGAGGGATCTGGACCTCATCCTCACCTGTAATGGTCACTGACAAAGCCCTGAGTTCAAGTGCTCAGTATAATGAGTACATGATGACAAAGTCTCACTGGCCTAGAGTCCCAACACCCTGGCCCTACAGCTAAAACAGCTTGAAGCAGAATGGGGAAGACAGATCTTGCCCCCTTCAGGCCTCAATTTCTCCATCTGAGGCTCGTCACCATCATATAGTGCTACCTTGTTCTGGCAGGAAGTAGGAAGGCAAAAAACACAATCCCAGGGCTAGAGACATAGTTCAGTGGTACAGTGCTTGGCTAGTACACGTGAGGCCTTGGGTTTGACCCCAGCACCACAAAAAAAAAAAAAAAACCCACAATCCCCATCAAACATTTGAGGATCAGAGAGGAGCACACTTTCATAGGGCTGCTCGGTAAGTCAGTAGCAGAACCTGTGCTGTGTCTCCCAGGTGTGACTATGAAATAGGAGCCCACTCACATAAGAGAGGGAAGGGATGCTGCTCACCTGGGGCAGAGGACAAAGGGGACAGGGGTGATACGGGCTGGCTGAGGGCAGCAGGGGACTGGGGCTGTCGGGGTGGTGTGACCTTCAGTAGGCTTAGCTCCTTCCAGCTGTCCCCCTTGGCATCATCCTCATCCCGAGGACTGGTGGCCCTGTCAATGAGCTGCAGGCAGAGTGACGAGTGACACAGATCAGACATCCAGAGCCTGGCAGCTGTGGCAAAGCTTGGGGGTAAAGCAAAGCAGGGTGCTGGAGTAGAGAAGCAGGTGCCCTGGGTTCCAGCCTACCCTCAGAAAGTCCCACCACCCCTCTTGGGTCTCATCCCCATCCTCCTTTGGAAGCCTCAGGCAGACTCTGCCCAGCCTTACCCGCTTCACCGCCAGGGTAGCAATGCCCAGTATAGCAGCCCCGCCCACACCCAACACCAGGCGGGCGTTGGCCAGGAGGAAGTCCACAGCACTGCCCAGCCCCTCGCCATCACGTTGCTTCCCCCGCTTCTGGGAGTGCTCTGCCATGGTCTGCCTGTAAGAGAAACAGGAGCACAGAGGAAGGGGCATCCAGGCTGGCAGGGGACCAGTATGGGCAAGTGCTCTAGAATAACTGAGGATTGAGCCCAGGAGTGGGGCTTTCTAGGATTTCTCATGAGAAAAGGACCACTCAAAGGGTTTCTAAGGCTGGATGCCCATGGCTCATGCCTATAATCCTAGTACTCAGGAGGCAGAGATCAGGAAGATCGCAGTTCAAAGCCAGCTCAGGCAAATCATTCTTGAGACCCTATCTTGAAAATCACCCATCATAAAAAAGGGCTGGTAGAGTGGCTCAGGGTGTAGGCCCTAAGTTCAAACCCCAGTACTGCAAAAAAAAAAAAAAAGAGTTTCGTGGAAGGAGATAAGGGAGCTCCCAAACCCCTCCCCTGAAGCCTGCAAACACCCATCCCTGGAAAGGGGCTCGTATGGAAAGGCCCTAGACCTGTGGCAGATAAGGAAAGAGGCCTATCTCTCCAATCCCCTTTCCTAATCCTCTGACATCCCAAAGACCAGTGTGTGGGGCCTATCATCACCACCCCTATTTCACAGAGATGCAGGGTGCCAAGCAACACCGTGAGTGGTAAGGTCTTGAATCCATGACTACAAGGCCTCCAGATTCTTGTCCTGTCCCTCCACCCACACACACCAGAGCAATTGTTCCTGTGCCACCTGCCTAGGTCCTCAGGTTCCTAACTAGGTCTCTAATAACCTGTCAGGAAAAACCCAAAGCCCAGAGAAAACCTGTGATTTGGGCCCCAAGCAGCCTGCCTGGGGGGTCTGTTGGAACTTTAGTAGGACCTCAGTGGAGCTCAGGAAGCCAGTTACCCCCCCACCAAATCTTGACAGGGTAACTATCAGAGGCAGGGCTACCAAGTCAGAGGTCAGGATGAGCAAGATGACCCATGCTGCCCAGGCTGGGAGCCACCTGTCAGTGGCTGAAGGCCCACTGTCCAGGTGGTGAGCAAGTTAATCCTAAAAACACAGACCCCAAATAAAGGGCTGCCCAGTGTCCCTGGAGGGATGGCTCTCTGGGCCCCTTGGGCTTGGAACAGTGTTGGGGGCTGGAGAGAAGGGTTCTCAGCTAATGGGAAGCCAGGTGACAGAGAAGGTGACATGAGAGCCTGAAGCCAGGTCCTTTTTGATCATCTGTAAAATGGCAGAGGCAGCAATAAGGAAGGGTGAATGAGTGAGCAGCCCTGAAGTGTGGAACTGGGTGGAGCCAGGCACCTGGGAAGTGGAGACAGAAATCTCCCAGGGCCCAGTTCACCAAGCCAGGAGTTCACAGCCTACTGGGGCACCAAGGACTTCAGCCCTTCCTGCTGGGCTTGGGTGCTTGGGGCCTACTTGCCAAATGACAAGATGCCTGGAGTAGCTGAAGCCTGAAGCTTTCTGTGACTCAGCCCAGGCACCTGCCCACTCACCCCAAACTAAAAATAAGACCCCACTCGGGGGCCTGGTGAAATCATAGGCCAGCCAGGTGGCCCACCACAGCCTCAGAGCAGGTTTCTGCTTCTTCCTCTGTGTCAAGGGGATCAAAACTAACACAGCCCCTAGCGGGACCAAGAATCCGCTTTGCAAACCAAGTACTTTAAATTCCAACACCTACCTAAAGTGAGGCTTAGGCCTGCCCCTGACGGGGTCGCTCAGGCCCCAACCCTCAGCGTTCCAACTCAGAGAAGGCGGGGAGGGCGCGGGTGGTTAAAAATAACCCGACTCTGCGCAGCCTGGCCCTGGATGCCGCCTGTCCTTACCCTCCTGAGCCAAACCCTCCTGCCCTGGACCAGGGCTGAGCAGGCCGCGCAGCAGCCCACAAATGACCCTGTTATAGCCCTGTTCACGGAAGGACACCAAAGTCCTGGAAACCAAGACGCGAAGGAAAGGGTTAGAACTCGAACTCTGGTCTTAGGTTCCAAAGTTCTACCCTCTCTCCCCGGCCGTCACCGCGGGCCACGCCCCCGGCCTGTGCTGGAACGCACACCACTCCCGGGACTGGGAGACCCCGGGGCCGCCCCGCCCCGCTCCGCCCCGCTCCAGTCGTACCAGCGTCTCGGCGTCCACGCACCGACCGGGATACGTAGCGGGTCCGCGAGGAACCGGAACCCGGACCCACCGGGGAATGGAACGTGGGAGACCCAGGAACCGAACGCCAATGCCCCGCGGGTGAACAGTGACCCCGGAGGCACGCAGACAAGCAGGCCCTTACTCCAATCCGAGCGCTCGACTCCCGCGCACACGTTCCAAAATACGGCATGACTCAGCCAATGACAGGAAAGCCACGCCCCCCCCGCCGACGTCGCACTGCCTCGAGGGCGGGACTCTACGATGCTCTTCGGATTTAAAGGAGCAGGGCTGTATTCTGAGCCCACGACCCGGGAGTGTGCGTGGCAGTCGTCCAGGGCCCTTATGACTCGTGTGCCCTTGTAATGGGATCTTCCGTGTAGAGAAAGCTGTCTGGGCCCACGTTCCTTCTGAGGGCCGGGCAGACAGACGACACCTGGCCTGAAGACCCACACTGACTACTTAGGTCACCTCTATGTGAGTGCCTGGTGGCCCCCTTATTACCTATTGGCCCACTAGGCACATAGTGTTTCAAAAGAACTAATCCCTGCCACCTGCTCCGTGCGACCTAGTGTTGGCCATTCTCCACCAGACCTCGGTTTTCTCTCCTGTAACACGAGGATGCTGGACCCTCTGCCCCTATGAAGGATGGTTGTGAATAGACCTACTCTGTGTTCGCTAAGGGCGAGACAGCTGTGAACAGTTTGGCCCTAGAGTGACACTTCTCTTCCCGAGTACGAAGCAAGCCAATAAAGAAAAGAGGGAATAGTGACACTAAGCGGGAATAATAATAAACCACCAGGTATTTTATGGTGGTAAGGGATGGAACCCAGGGCCTTGTACATGCTAGGCAAGCGCTCTACCTCTTGGCTATATCCACAGTCCTAAACTACCACTTTTTGAGCGCCTGTTGTATGCTGCGAGCTACGAATGCATTTGCTCATTTACTTCTGGCAACAACCTTAGGAAGCATTTTACAGACGAGGAAACTGAGGCCAGAAACAGGAGTGCTAGGCCCCAAGAACCCAGATGTCTCACTTCACCTTCCATCGTGTACAGAGACTGCCTGGGCCCACTGGGTCCCCGGAGTTAGGTCTAGAATCTCTTCGGGTCACGGCCAACTTCACCTGCTGCAGTAGCCTAAGTGACAGTGCCTGGACCTGCGGGGCCCTCGGCACTGCTACAGAACTCTGGGGGTCTTCAGCCCGATCCCAGGGGGCGCCCTGCAGGCTTCCGCACTCACAGAGGCGGACATTCCACCGAAGCCAGGCGGGGAGGGCGCGTCCCCGCGGAGCGAGCGGCTCAGGTGCACCGAGGCCGCGCGCGCGCGCGCGCGCGGGTTAAAGGGGCGGGGCCGGCGCTGGCCCAGCCCCGCGGATCCCGGGCCGTCCCCACCCCTGCCCGGCCGGCAGCGAGAGCGGCGCCGCCATGGAGTCTACCGGGGTGCTGCCGTTCGTGCGTGGCGTGGACCTCAGCGGCAACGACTTCAAGGTCAGCCGGGCAGGAGGCGGCCGTATCCCCGCAGGCTTTCTCGGGCGCCAGGCCGCGCGACTTTCCGCTTCCGGTCCCGCCGCTGCGGGGACCTCGGGCGGGGCGGGGTGGGGCTCCTCTGCGGGCCTCCCGGCCCGAAACCGAACCCCGGGCCTCTGCTCCGTGCCCGCACCGAGAGACAAGGCTCGGGTTCAGTGTCACCCCGGGGGACCGCTAGAGACCGACCCTGAGCCCGGGTCCTCCGCCGGGTGGGAGGGAACCCAGGGACATGGAGCCCCAGCTCCCACCCCTGATGTCACACGCCCGAGCCTGGCTCTGACTCAGGCTGGCCGCGCTGCCCCGGCTGCCCAAGAACTGATGTAAAGCCAACTCACCACTGCCCTGTCCCCGTCACCGCCACCGCCACCGCCACCACCACCCCAATCCTGTGTAGTCTTGGGCAAGTCACTTCCTCTCTCTGAGCCTGAGTTTTTGTCATACTGCAATGGGGCTTAAAATAGCCCTTGGAGGCGTGGAATGTATCGAGGTCTCTGGGTGTAGAGTGTGTCAGGCAGGTGTGCGAGAGCCTGGGTGGCCTTGTCTGAGCAGCTGCTGGACAGATAGACTTGGGGATCAGGAACCCGAGCCCAGCCCCCGCCCAAGCCAGTTGATGGGGAAGGGAGGCAGTTCTAGAAAGTCAAAAATGAGGAGGGCACCCAAGAGGGTGGGAAGGGAGGGGAGCTCCGGCTTGGAGGAGATGGGGCTCAGAGCTGGTTGGACTCTGAACTGATGGACTGCTACTGACTGGGGTCCTTTAGCTGTTAGTCTGGGGCTAGGGAGGAGGCAGGTAGTCTCTTCTGCCGTTTACCTGCATGTGTCCACACATTCGACCCCATGCACAGGCAGTCACTATTCCTTGCCTGCAACCTCATCCACCTTACCTAGGGTCTCCATGTGTCTTCTCTGGACAGGAAGAGTCTGAGTCACCAGCAGGAATGTGGCTGTAGGGGGAAGGGACATACTGCCCTGACGGGTGTCAAGAGGGAGGATGTGTGCTGAGGAGGGCATTAGAACATAGGAATGAATGAATGAATGAATGAGGTGATGCCTGTGTAGGGTGGGGAGCAGGCCCTTAGTGTAGTAGGGGCATTGGACCTTGCCAGGTTTGTATGCTAATGGTAAAGGGGGCACAGTAGGGTCTTTGCAGAGGCTCAGGGAGTTCCCTTCTCAGGCTGCCCAATCAGTGCCTGGAAAGGGATGTGAGTGGAGTGGGATACTGGATGTCACCTGACACAACCATTTCTGTCCTCGCCTTCCTGGGGCTCAGTCCAGCAGGAGAGACACATCTCAGGCCAGTGTTTTTGTCACATGGGGGTATGTTATGGTTGACAAAATTGAAGTACAGAGTAGCAAAGTGATTTGTTAAGGGTTTCACAGCTGGTGAGTTGGCTGTGTTGCCCCTCCAAGACTTCCATGAGCAGTGGGAGCCACAGCAGGTAGTGGAGCACCCATCTGCCAGACCTGCCTCACCATGACCAACTGCCCCCCCTCCCAGGGTGGCTACTTCCCTGAGAATGTCAAGGCCATGACCAGCCTTCGATGGCTGAAGTTGAACCGCACAGGCCTCTGCTACCTGCCAGAAGAGCTGGCTGCCCTGCAGAAGTTGGTAAGGGGCAGAGGGCAGGCAGGGAGGGTCCCTACACACAGGGCTGGTTCAGGTGAGCATCACCTGGAGAGAAGGCAGAGGGCCTACAGGAAGAACAGAGACAGCTATGGGCAAAGCTGGCCAGGGGAGTGAGCACTCCTTTCTGGAGAGTGTACAAGGGAGGGTAGGTGTGCCAGGGAGGGAGGCTGCAGGGTGAATGGTGCCAGTGGGCCCTCTTGGATGGTGCAGAGATGTGGAGATAGGGACTTAGCACACCACCCACACTGCTGAGCCTCTGCCCCCATCTGACCCAGGAGCACTTGTCTGTGAGTCACAACAACCTGACCACGCTGCATGGGGAGCTGTCTAGCCTGCCTTCACTGCGGGTGAGTGCTGGCCAGAGTTGGTGGGCTGCGGGCTGGGTGTCACAAGAGGGGCCCCCTTGTAGTTGCAAGAAAACAGTTATGCCCTGTGTGAAGGAATCCACAGAGAAAATTCCATAGGGGAAAGTAAAAAATGTTCCAAATCCCACCACCCATCTTAGACAGCCTTGTGCAGGCCAAGCATTGTACTAACTAGTCCACATGGATTTTCCATGTATTCCTGACTTCTACCAGTGTTATGGGTGAGGACACATGGTCACAGAGAGGCAGGTTACTTGCCAGAAGTCACACTGCTGGGGTTGGGTGTGGTTGGGTTGGGAGGGTGGCCTAACATTCCAGAATGTCAGGTCCCTGACTAGCCCCACAGGCCTCAGTTAGGGTCATCCTGTAAAGGCAGAGTCTGGATATGTTCAGAACTCAGCCTATGGACTCAGGCTCCCTCAGTTCAAATCTGAGCTCTACCACTTCCTGGTTACAAGGCCAGACAAGTCCCTCCCACTATCTGGGCCTCAGCTGCAAATACGGTGGCCACATAGACATCAGAATTGCAGAAATGTCAGGGCAGCCCCCTGTAAGTTACTCTTGTTGGCTCTCTATGTCACACCACCTTCCCTGGTCTTATCCTCTCTCACTTTCTGCACATGTCGGGTGAGGAGCTTAGCTCTAAACGGAGACAGAGCAGATTTCTTCTCAATCCACTCTGATTTCCATTTGTTTGGTTTTGTGGTACTGGGTTTTGAACTCAGGGCCTATACCTTGAGCCACTCCACTAGCCCTTTTTGTGATGGGTTTTTTTGAAATTGGGGGGGTGGGGAGTCTCACGGAACTATTTGCCAAGGCTGGCTTCAAACCACAGTCATCCTGAACTCTGCCTCCTGAGTAGCTAAGATTATAGGCATGAGACTCCAGCACCTGGCTCTGATTTCCATTTGGTCCAGCCCTCTGCTTCCGTTGTTTGTTTGAGGCAAGGTCTATGTAGGCCTAGGATAGTCCTTTTTATTTATTTATTTTTTTTGTGGTACTGGGGTTTGAACTCAGGGCCTTGTGCTTGCTAGGCAGGCACTCTACCACTTGAGCTACTTCACTAGTCTTTGTTTCTTTTTCTTTATCTGTGGTCCTAGGGATCAAACCTAGAGCCTTCCAAATGCTAGACAAGTGCTCTACCACTTGAGCTATGCCTTCTTGTTTATATTTTGTTTTTAGGTAAGTTTTAGATAACTTTGCCAGGCACTTGTGGCTCACACCTATAATCCTAGCTACTTGGGAGGCAAAGATCAGGAAGATCGAGGTTCGAAGCTAGGCCCTGACAAATAGTTCTCAAGACCCTGTCTTGAAAATACCTAACACACACACATACCAAAAGGGCTGGCGAAGTGGCTCAAATGGTAAAGCGCCTGCTTAGCAAGAGTGAAGCCCTGAGTTCAAACCTCAGTACTGCCAAAATAAACAAGCAAAAAACTTACAGACTTCCTGCTTCTGCCTCCCAAGTAGCTGGGATTACAGAAGTATACCACCACCACCACACCTGGCTCTTCTCTTTCTGTTTTAAAAACCTCGAGCCACCTATTTTGCCTTTTGGTATTAAGAAGAGCCATGCTGGTCTCTGGGGCACATCTGATTCGGGACTTAAGGATCTGATTTGGGACTTAAAGATTGTATAGGAGCTCAGCTAGATAGGAAAAGCCCACAAAGCAGAGGGACTGTGTGAGTAAAGCCCAGAGGTGGAGAGCACTTAGGCCTAGCCTCTGGTAGGCTTTCTGAGGAGGCATCCCACCCTAACCTCTGCTTCTCTCTGGGGGTGTAAACCAGAAACCATGGACTCTTTCGGTTTATCCTAGGCCATTGTAGCTCGAGCCAACAGTCTAAAGAACTCTGGAGTCCCTGATGACATCTTCAAGCTGGATGACCTTTCAGTCCTGGTCAGTAGTTACCCACCCAGCTGGCCCCTATAGTCCCTGTCCATAGTCCCTGGAACACCATTATCCTATTTTACAGATGGGCAGTGCTGTGCCCAAGGACACTCATGGACTCAGATCCCTAAACTAGACACCCTTCTTCCCAAGATCCATTTGTCTCCCTCTGGCCCTGAAACCCCTCATCTGCTCCCCACTCAGTGTCCTGCCTGATCCCTGAGCATGCATGGCAGAGGCCTGACAGTGTGCATGGGTAGGTGGGGGAGGGGGGACCCTGACCTGGCCTCGTCCCTGCTCTACAGGACTTAAGCCACAACCAGTTGACAGAGTGTCCTCGGGAGCTGGAGAATGCCAAGAACATGCTGGTCCTCAACCTCAGCCATAACAGGTGCTGCCTGACCCAGTCCCAACCTGCTGCTCATCAGCCTCACCCTAGGTGGGGGTGGAGCTTGACACTGACCCAGTAGCCCGCTTCCTCCCTGCAGCATTGACACCATCCCCAACCAGCTATTCATCAGCCTCACCGACCTGCTGTACCTGGACCTCAGTGAGAACCGCCTAGAGAGCCTACCGCCACAGATGCGCCGCCTGGCACACCTGCAGACACTGCTGCTCAGTGGGAACCCTCTGCTGCATGCACAGCTCCGGTGGGCACCTTCGCTGGCCCACGCCACACAGGACCTTCCCAGGAGCCCTGGCCCTTGCCCTGTAGGCTCTCAACGGGCCTGTGCATCATGTCCCACCCACTGGTGGTGTTCTGTCTGCCCCACCCTGCAGCTGGGCCTTTTCCCACTGGGCCCCATGCTCTTGGGCTGCCCCTCCAGGCCCCCTGGGACCCCCTGCATGAGCCTGCCCTGGTGCTGACAGCTCTTGTCGCCCTGGCAGGCAACTCCCAGCCATGACAGCCCTGCAGACCCTGCACCTGCGGAACACACAGCGCACCCAGAGCAACCTTCCCACCAGCCTGGAAAGCCTGAGCAACCTCGCAGGTCTGGAGCCCCGTAACTCCCTTTAAGTTCTCACCCCTTGGTCTCCCCACTCCCTTGTGAACAAAGAGGGCTTTACTCCGTGTCTCCAGACAGCTCCACAGTTATATTAAGATTATTCCTACCAGTATCACAGTGATGGTTAGTTACTGAGACCAGACTTGATGCCTAGACCCTCCTGACATGAGGGAGTTTGTCCAAACGGAGAAAACAAGTCTGAGAGAGGTTGTCATTTGCCTAAAGCCACAGAGCCTGCTGGTGGGTTTTTTTTTGTGTTTCTTTTGTTGTTGTTGTTGTTCCTGCTTGGGTTAGTTGCCCCTGGTGCCCACCCTATGTCCCTAGCTGATGTACCCCATCCCCACCCCAGATGTGGACCTTTCGTGCAACGACCTGACTCGGGTGCCCGAGTGCCTGTACACCCTTCCCAGCCTGCGCCGCCTCAACCTCAGCAGCAACCAAATCTCGGAGCTGTCCCTGTGCATAGACCAGTGGGTGCACGTGGAGACCTTGAACCTGTCCCGAAACCAGCTCACCTCACTGCCTGTGCGTCTAGGACCTCAAGGGAAGGAGGGTGGGGGTGGGAGGGCAATGGGCTCAACCCTGACCACTGCCCCTGCCCTCCAGTCGGCTATTTGCAAGTTAACCAAGCTGAAGAAGCTGTATCTGAACTCCAACAAGCTGGACTTTGACGGGCTTCCCTCGGGCATTGGCAAGCTGACCAGCCTAGAAGAGTTCATGGCTGCCAACAACAACCTGGAATTGATTCCTGAAAGTCTCTGCAGGTGCCAGGGCAGGGCAGGCAGGCGGGGCCAGGGGCACTCAAGGCACAGATGATCCCAGCATGAGAGCCAGTGCCCACCCTGTAGCCAGTGTGCATCATGCCAGATGCAGAGGGGCTAATTCACCTTTAGGGATGGACACCCTGCAGTCCCATGCCACCCATTTCCAATTTGGGTTCCCCAGAGCACCTTTTAGGAAGCTGTTTTTAGGGTCTAGGCCAGAAGGGCTCCATTGCCATTTGAATTTGGGCCTTGTATTGCTTCCATGCCCTTCTGGAGGTTGCTGCCCACTCCTGTGGTCCGCTCTGAGAAGGAGATAAGGTCCCAGAAGGACCACCCCAGTTGCCCTGGCCCTACCTGTCACCCCTCTCCCAGGATTGGAATTCTCCCCACCCCTTCCACCTTATTACCTCTCTGAGGACCTAACTGGCCCTATCCTTACAGGTGCCCAAAGCTGAGGAAACTCGTCCTCAACAAGAACCGCCTGGTGACACTTCCTGAAGCCATCCACTTCCTGACAGAGATCGAGGTTGGGCTGGCACTATGGGTGGGGGAGGACTCAGGAAAGACTGGCAGAGGGCTGTGCCCTACAGTGAGGGGAACCAGGCAAAACCTTCCCAGGGGCAGTGCCCAGGTATCAGTAGGGGAAATGCATCCATCTCTAGCACAACAGCATCACTGCAGTCCCCCAAGCCCCCAGCCAGCTGCAGGGAGATCCGGGGTCAGAGCTCCATCCCTGGGCTAGCTGCAAAACACAGCAAGAGACCAAATGCAGTATGGCTGGAAAATGGGAGCCAGGCTCAGTAGCAGCTCTGCTGTGCTCACCTTGGGCAGGTCCTGGATGTGCGAGAGAACCCCAGCCTGGTCATGCCACCCAAGCCTGCTGACCGCGCCGCCGAGTGGTACAACATCGACTTCTCGCTGCAGAACCAGCTACGGCTGGCAGGTGCTTCCCCTGCCACAGTGGCTGCCGCAGCAGCCGGTAAGTAAAGGAAGGTCTGGTGTGGGAGCAGGGCACCGCTCAACAGGGTCTCAACTTACCCATCTGTAAACTGGGTGGGATGCAGTTCTCTGGACATGGAGGATGGATTG
The DNA here is from genome assembly GCF_047511655.1 of Castor canadensis. Taxonomy (NCBI): domain Eukaryota; kingdom Metazoa; phylum Chordata; class Mammalia; order Rodentia; family Castoridae; genus Castor; species Castor canadensis. The sequence continues at coordinate 50,838,675 of NC_133396.1, read as the reverse complement.
GCCAGACTGGATGTCTGATGTGGCCAGCCCAGCAAGGCTCAGCTGCTGTCCTTCCCTTAGCAGGAAGTGGGCCCAAGGACCCCCTGGCGCGCAAGATGCGACTACGCAGACGCAAGGACTCAGCCCAGGATGACCAGGCCAAGCAAGTGCTGAAGGGCATGTCAGATGTGGCCCAAGAAAAGAACAAAAAACAGGAGGTAAGTCAGGCCATGGGTAGGGCAAGGCAACCAAAGCCCTGCTCAAGGCAGACTGTGTGACCCCAGCCAAGAGAAAAAGGGGACCCTGGGCAGAGAGAACCACTGGAACAAAGGCTCTGTGGTGGATACCAAGCAGAGGCTAGCCTGTGCTGGCATAGTCACGCTGTTCACTGCAACTATCTCCTCAGGAGAGTATAGACACCCGGGCTCCCGGGGGGAAGGTGCGGCGCTGGGACCAGGGCTTGGAGAAGCCACGCCTTGACTATTCAGAGTTCTTCACGGAGGATGTGGGCCAGCTGCCTGGCTTGACCATCTGGCAGATCGAGAACTTTGTGCCGGTGCTGGTAGAAGAAGCCTTCCATGGCAAGTTCTATGAGGCTGATTGCTACATTGTGCTCAAGGTGAGGGCTGGCCCCATAGTGGTACATGGCCACCAGTCCCCTGTTAGATGGCTCAGAGTCCCTACCTCTATAGTGTGGTTCAGCGAGGCCAGGTGGGAGGTGGGCAGGCAAGGTAAGGGTGGTCCAGGCATTGGTGGCAGTGTACCTGCCCTGGGGCTGGAAATCAGGAGGGACCCCAGAAAGATTCTCATGGCTGATACCTTGGACCCCAGACCTTTCTGGATGACAGCGGCTCCCTGAACTGGGAGATCTACTACTGGATCGGTGGGGAGGCCACACTGGACAAGAAGGCCTGCTCCGCTATCCACGCCGTCAACTTGCGCAACTACCTGGGGGCTGAGTGCCGCACCATCCGGGAGGAGATGGGAGATGAGAGCGAGGAGTTCCTGCAGGTGCAGCCCAGGGAGAGAGGGAAGAACAAAAGGGGGACACAAAGAGCTGTGTGCCGGGGCAGGCCAGTGGGCAGGCCCAAAGGCAGGCATTGGGCTAATGGGGCAGGGCAGGGAGCTGAGACCAAAGGTGGTAGGGTGAGGGATGGCCAGAGAGACCTAAAGCAGAAGGCAAGGCGAGGTCTGGGGAGACCCAAAGGTCTCTGACCCTAGGTCAGTGGAGTTGAAGGTAAGGGGCCAGGCTAAGATGGGAGCTAAACACCGGCAGTTGATGTAGGGGGTATGACCAGGAGATGGGGCCTGGGACCAATAGGTGTTGGAGGCAGGGCTACAGGCTGGGTACTGAAGGGAGGGCCAAGTCCAGGCTGCAATAGACTACAAAGGTGGTTGGCAAGCTGCCCTGCCCCACTGGCCCCCACTGCGCTTACCTATAGACACTCAGACTGGCAGACACGTGCGAGGTGTGCTGGATATTTTACCTCAGTCCACCAGGTTCACATACTTCCATAAACCTGCTTGCTCCTGTACCCCAACATGCACATCTCAACAAGTTGCCTGCCACTTTGTGCACATGAACACTCATAATTTTGTACAGCCCTGTATTCTGACACATTTATGTTTGTAGGCGCAGATCTTTTTTTCTTTTTTTAACATCATCATGGATTTGTCGCACCCAATTCACCTGTTTACACCTCTGTACGCAGCCTGACAGGGTTACCTGGTGGGGCAGGGAAATAGCTCAGTGAGGAAGACCCCTATCCTCACACACACAGGTGTTTGACAACGACATCTCCTACATTGAGGGTGGAACAGCCAGTGGCTTCTACACTGTGGAGGACACACACTACATCACCAGGTGAGAGCATGGTGGGGGTCACTGACCTGGACTCTGCTGGGAAGGGTTGGAAGTGAGGGTGTTAGGGGTAAATTGGCCCCTTGGTACCCACCGTGAGCCACTCTTCCCCTGGTCCCTAGGATGTACCGCGTATATGGGAAAAAGAATATTAAGTTGGAGCCTGTGCCCCTCAAGGGAGCCTCCCTGGACCCAAGGTAAGCCCATTATGTCAGTGGGTCATACTTGACCTGTGGGGGGCAAGTTTAGGCCTCTTAAAGGAGGTGGCGCACTAGCAACCCTTTTATCCCGTCCCACAGAGCTTAGCAGGATCACTAAGTGCCCCCACCCCCCAAGAAAGAAGAACTAAAACCCTATCATGGATTTTTTTTTTTTGGTGAGCCAGGGTATGGGGACAATCACACTTGCTCTAGCTTCCTTCTACCTTCCTGTCCAGGTTTGTGTTCCTGCTGGACAGAGGGCTGGACATATATGTGTGGCGAGGAGCACAGGCCACGCTGAGCAGCACCACCAAGGCCAGGTAGGAGAGTACTGTGGGTGTTCTGTGCAAAGGAAAGTGTACCCTAAGAAGGGCATGGGCCTTGCTGAGGGCTTTGCATTGGTTTTCAGGCTCTTTGCAGAGAAAATTAATAAGAATGAGCGGAAAGGGAAGGCGGAGATCACCCTGATTGTGCAGGGTCAAGAGCCCCTTGAGTTCTGGGAGGCTCTGGGCGGGGAGCCCTCTGAGATCAAGAAGCATGTGCCCGATGACTTCTTGCCCCCGCAGCCCAAGCTGTACAAGGTGAGCTAGCACAGTGTTGGGGGTACAGGGCTGGCCTGATTTCTGCTAGGGGGAGAGGAGGAGGAGCCAGGTCTGCAGTGGTGTGACCGATTTTGGTGGAGAAAGGGTGCCTTCTGGACAAGGAGTAGCCTGAGGTTGGCTCTGAGAATTAGCAAGATGGCTGGGTTCTGGAATGTGGACTGGAGGGGAGACAGGAGCGCTTGCATGCCAGGGCTGAGAACACTGGAGTTCATTTTGTGACAGAAAACTGGGGGGTAGGGGGGGTTCTTGCGAGAAGCAAGTTAGAAAATTAGAAATGACAGTAAGGACCTGGAAAGGGTAAGCAAGGAAAGTACTGATTAAAAGCCCTTCCACTGGCTGGGAACGTGTCCCAGTGGCAGAGTATTTGTGGGAGGCCCTGGGTTCCATCCCTAGCACCACAGAAAACCCTAAAAAATAAACAAGGTCTTCTGCTGATAGAATATCCTTAAAATGACCCTGAGGTTGAAGGGGGAAACAGGCCAGAGAAGATACGGCAATGGACCTGAGCCACACAAGGCAGGAGCCACACTCCAAATCAGGGCTGATGTAGGTGGGGCTCATGTTCCCTGACCCAGTATCTGCCTTGCCCATCTCCTCCTGCCAGGTGGGCCTGGGCCTGGGCTACCTAGAGCTGCCACAGATCAACTACAAGCTCTCTGTGGAACATAAGAAGCGGCCCAAGGTGGAGCTGATGCCAGGGATGCGGCTGGTGAGGTGGCAGGAGGAGGGCGCAGGGCCAGCTTCCCTCCCAGATGGTGTCTGGGTATTGACCTCCAGCCTCCTGTTCTACAGCTGCAGAGCCTGCTGGACACGCGCTGTGTGTACATCTTGGACTGTTGGTCCGACGTGTTCATCTGGCTGGGCCGCAAGTCCCCACGCCTGGTGCGTGCAGCTGCGCTCAAGCTGGGCCAGGAGCTGTGTGGGATGCTGCACCGGCCACGCCACGCTGCAGTCAGCCGCAGCCTGGAGGGCACTGAAGCGCAGGTGTGCTCCCACCTCCGGAGGACTGCCCCTCATGGAAGTGGTGCCATGCCCTGACTCCTCTGACTTCCTTACTGCTCTGCAGGGCTAGGCCGACACCCACTTGCCTTTGTGGAATTACCCCTTTGTCATCTGTCCATTCCCACTTTCTTTTGCTGGGCTCCACCTCTCCAAGTCCCCCGTCTGTGTCCCCCCACCCCGTTCCCCCCCCCCCCCATTGCTGACCTTTTTTTCCAGCCTCGCCTGAATTCTGATTCCTGGACCCTAACCATAGCCATATTGGACCCCTCTCCAGTTCATGGCCTTCCACTGCGTCCCTGCAGGTGTTCAAGGCTAAGTTCAAGAATTGGGACGACGTGTTGACGGTGGATTACACGCGCAACGCAGAGGCCGTGCTGCAGGGCCCGGGGCTCTCAGGGAAGGTGAAGCGTGATGCAGAGAAGAAAGATCAGATGAAGGCCGACCTCACTGCGCTCTTCCTGCCTCGGCAGCCGCCAATGGCACTGGCTGAGGTGGACTGGGCCTAGAGGGCAGGGTAGTTTGCGCGGAGGGTGGGCAGAGCTTCCACAGGCTGTGCTGAACCTTGGGGGCGGGACCTGCAGGCGGAGCAGCTGATGGAGGAATGGAACGAGGACCTGGATGGCATGGAAGGCTTCGTGCTGGAGGGCAAGAAGTTTGCACGGCTGCCCGAGGAGGAGTTTGGCCATTTCTACACGCAGGACTGCTACGTCTTCCTCTGCAGGTGCCCTCACAGACGGCTCCCTCTCTTGTCCTCTCCCCCCAGGACTGGGGGCACCACCCTGCTCACTGCCCTCTAAACAACAGGTACTGGGTACCCGTGGAGTACGAGGAGGAAGAGAAGAAGGAAGACGAGGAGAGGAAGGCCGGTGCGGAAGGCAAAGAAGGGGAGGAAGCAGCAGCTGAGGTGGAGGAGAAACAGCCGGAAGAGGACTTCCAGTGCATTGTGTACTTCTGGCAGGGCCGGGAAGCCTCCAACATGGGGTGGCTCACCTTCACCTTCAGTCTGCAGAAGAAGTTCGAGAGCCTCTTTCCTGGCAAGCTGGAGGTGCGCCTGTCCAGCGAGTTCCAGGCCGTGCCCACTTGGAGCGGTGTGATGGGACCCAGATCTTGGGAAAGGGTGTGATGGGACCCTCCAGGGGCAGGTATGGGCCACCAAGCTGCCCAATACTTCCTTACCCCCAGGTGGTGCGCATGACGCAGCAGCAGGAGAATCCTAAGTTCCTGTCCCATTTCAAGAGAAAGTTCATCATCCACAGGGGCAAGAGGAAGGTGGCCCAGGGTGCCCTGCAGCCGAGCCTCTACCAAATCCGCACCAATGGCAGCGCCCTTTGCACCCGGTGCCTGACTGGCAGGGAGGGACTGGGTTGAGTTTGGTGGCCCAGGGGGTCTGGCAAGCCCACTTATTCTTTGCTGACCCCCTTCTCCAGGTGCATCCAGATCAACACTGACTCCAGCCTCCTCAACTCCGAGTTCTGCTTCATCCTCAAGGTGGGACTGTGGGTGTGAGCAGGGTAGGTGGTGGATGGGAGCCAGACCTGACCCCAAACCCCCTCCCTGTACACTGCACAGGTTCCCTTTGAGAGTGAGGACAACCAAGGCATTGTGTATGCCTGGGTGGGCCGGGCATCAGACCCTGATGAAGCCAAGCTGGCAGAAGATATCCTGAACACCATGTTTGATGCCTCTTACAGCAAACAGGTACTGGAGGGTGGGGTTGGGCAGGCAGGTGAGCCAGAGCAGGCAAGGGCCCTGGGCTGAACTGATCTTTCCCCAAGGTCATCAATGAAGGTGAGGAGCCTGAGAACTTCTTCTGGGTGGGCATGGGGGCACAGAAACCCTATGACGATGATGCCGAATACATGAAGCACACACGGCTCTTCAGGTGAGTGCCAGGGCTTCTTTTAGTCCTGGTACTGCTGTTTGTGACCCTTGGCCTCACCCTGACCCTTGGCCTTCAGGTGCTCCAATGAGAAGGGCTACTTCGCAGTGACTGAGAAATGCTCAGACTTTTGCCAAGATGACCTGGCAGATGACGACATCATGTTACTAGACAATGGCCAAGAGGTGAGCCGACCACCCTCCCCAATATCCCACTAATCCTGTCAGAGAAGCCTACCCATTTGAAAATGGGAACTGTTCCCAGGTCACCCATGTGGCCACCTCCCGTCTTGTCTCCCAGGTCTACATGTGGGTGGGGACCCAGACAAGCCAGGTGGAGATCAAACTGAGTCTGAAGGCTTGCCAGGTGAGTAGGGGAGGGAACACTGAGGCCAGCCTGGCAGGTCTGGGGATTCCACCTGGGGCCCACTTTCCTCCTCCTTGTCAGGTATACATCCAGCACATGCGCTCCAAAGAACATGAGCAGCCTCGCCGTCTGCGTCTGGTCCGCAAGGGCAATGAGCAACACGCCTTCACCCGCTGTTTCCACGCCTGGAGCACTTTCCGCCAGGCCCTAGCCTAGGCAACCCTGTGGCTCTGGCCCCATTGAAGAGGAAGGGGCCTTTCGTCCACTGCCTGCTAGCCAAGAACCTGCACAGGTGACAGTGCCTGCTCTGGCCACCGACCAGTGTCCCTGTCCCCAGCAGCACAGTCCCAAGCAGCACCAATGTGGGGGGTAACCCTCTCAGGTGCCCCGGAGAGTGGTCTGGGAATCCCCTACCAATCAGTGTCCCTGTCCCCAGCAGCACAGTCCCAAACACCACCAATGGGGAAGCAACCCTCTCAGGTGCCCCTGGGGCGGGGTCTGGAAGTCAGACTTGCCCCACCATGTAAGCATATGTGTGAAGCCCCTCCCTCCCCTGCCAAGGACAAAATGATATGGTGTCCTTTAAGATATTAAATGCTTTTATTTTCAATATTAAAAATCAGTATTTTTAATATTAAAACAGCACTAATTTTTTAAAAAAATGACAGACACCCCCACCCCAGGTACAATCTATTGGGAAGCCCTTCCTGACCCCCTCCAAACACACACACACACACACACACACACACACACATCCCTAACTGGCCCCAGCTGTGGGTGCTCAGCAGAGCTTCCAGTCACACACACACACACACACTCAGGCTGGGGAGCTGGCCCAGGAGCAAGTACCAAAATAGTTTTAGAAATGACTGTCCAGCCCAGCCTAGGCATTAGAAAAATACTCTTTGCAAAGGGAAGGGAGGGGGCAGTGTGGAGTGGAAGGTGGCCTGGCTGGCCATGGGGCTGACAGCCTCAGCCAAGAGTTCTGGCCAAGCCCAACACCCTAACCCTGAGCAGAGGTGGCTCCAGAGCTCAGTGTTCGTGGGGACAGAATGGCAGGTTCCGTGGATCCCACAGATTAGCAGGTATAGTGGGTCTATGTTAAGAGGCCAAGGCAGGAGCCAGAGATCCAGGACCCCAGCCAAGCAGTGACCAGGATAGTGCTGGCCTTCCTGGTAGAGGGAGACAGGTCAGCAGAGAGTGGGGGAGGCTTGGGATGGCAGGCCTGTCCATGGCAGCCCAGCAGGTGGACCAGACCAAACAAGTGCCCCCCCTCAGGCTCCTATCCAGGCCAGACAGGGCCTTTCAGGAACAGCCTGAGATGGGCTTGCTGGGACCCTAGCAAGTGTCCAAGTGCTGGCCACACATGGCCTTCTAAGGCCAGTGGTATTCCTAGGAACAGGCAGCATTTGGGCCTGGTGCAGGGTGGCAGGCACTAGGTAGCAAGTGGGTCAAGTTCCTCAGGCTTGAGCCAGGGTGGGTCTACACTAGGAGGCAAGTGAACCTCTGGCCAGGCTCAGTGTGCTGGCTCAACCCACAGGACCCAACCAGTCTTGTGTGCCTCAGACCTCTTATGGGAAATTGGGTGGCCAAACCGGCCCTGAGCCCCTGCACCTCTACGTGGTCAAAGCTGGCCTGTTTCACACACAGCCAAGACCTCCAAGAGCTGATGGCTGCCTTTTCTAGCACTTAACTGAAAATCATGTTGCTATGAGTTCCCAAAAAGGCAGCCATGCTTCAGCAAGCAACACCACTTATGGGGTCTACCAAGGATAAGCCCAGGATAGGTGGAGGTTCTGGGGACCCAGATAGGAGGCCTAAGGGGTTGCTGCTGCTGAATAGTAAGGACCCTACTCCTGAAGCACTTCATTTGATCAGGATGGCACAGTCAAGGGCCTCGTCTTCCACAAGGTTCCTCAGATTCTTCTCAGATTCCTCAGAAGAACTGGGGGATAGTGCATGATCAGAAGGGTCATAGTGGAGGAGGTCTGGGGAGGTCTGGGGAAAGAGGGCAGTTGGCCTCACCCCAGGAAATCCTTCACGTCTTCCACCGTGACGTCCCCTGTTGTGTCCAGCGTGGTGTCGCCACTGGTGGCTGAGTCAATGGACATGGGTGAGAGTGTAGCCTCAGGTGGCTCTGGGGTGTCTATAGGGAGGAAGTGCTCAGCTCCTGCCAGAACCCCTCAGCATCTTCCACACTTGGTGGGATGTGGCACTGACAGGCATACATCTACTCCTCTCTGCCCTCTTCCAGTACTGATGCTCAGTGATGCCTCCTCAGGAGCCTTCCCCTGTGCCTGAGCTATGAGTCCCGTCCCAAGTCCTCCCCAGAAACCACTGTGCCAGAACCCCACCCCACTACATCACCCCCTACCAGCTCCCTTGCTGTGGGCAGGATCAGGGCTTCCATCACAGCTCTGTGGAGCCAGGATGATGCTTGGGGTCCCATTAGCCTGGCTCAGCTTGGGTGACTCTTGGAGCCTGTGAATGCAGAGATGGGGTTGTGGTAGGGATCAGAGCAGGTGCCTAACTGCCTCCCCCCTCTGCCGATCCTCACACCCCCTAAACCCAGGGAACAGACAGGAGTTACACCAGAGAGGGCAGAGCCCAGGGTGGTTGACAGCTGGTTCTCATTATGGGCCCATCCACACACCTGGATCGGGTGGCATCATGGGGCCAGCTAATGTCCAGAGAGCAAAGTGGCTCTGTGATGTTGCGGGCACTCAGGGAGAAGCGCTCAAATTCTGATGGGGAAATTAGGTAAAAGCCTGTGGACAGGAGAGGAGGATTGAGGAGTGTAGTGAGAACCAACCAGCCCTAAGCCTTGCTGGCCCCTCCGCAGCACTCCCCAGCAGGGCCTGTGCCCTACACGGCACACCCTCTCCACTGTTCCCAGGCATTCTCCTAGCCCTTCACAATCTTCCCTTGCATTCCTGACCACCCACCCCCACCTCACCCTGGCCATGGCGTGTGAAGACACAGGAAGCAATGCCACTAATATCCTCCTTCCGGATGCAGGAGTAGTGCACCTGAGGCCGCAGGCCAGGCACTGAGAAGACGTGGACGTCGCCAAGGTTGGTGAGGCAGGCCAGGCAGGTCTCAGCATAGTCCTCACATGCCACACTAGCAAACGTGGCCAGGGCCACTTTGCGCACACGACAGCCCTCATGGGCCGTCAGCTTGAACTTGGTCTTGGCGCTCACTTTGGGTAGTGTGAACACCTGGTGAAAGACGGCCAATGAGGAGGGGCTGGACCTTTCTTGTCCCAGGGCCCCTTATTCTCTCATAGCTGCAGGTGCCTAGTTTGTCCCACAGGCCTCAGGCCACACTGCCACCTGCAGACTCAGCCCAGGCTTCACTGTGATCCAGGAGACCCCCTGACCTTCTCCACCAGTGGTCAGATCAACCACACAGGGTCCTAAGGTTCTGTGTCTGGTATCCCTACCAAACCATGAGCCTCTTGGGAATGGTCCCTGCAGGGCACTGTGTGGGGCAGTGAGATTGGAAGGTCTTGTGGGAACTTTGTAGGCCCAGAGAGCATCAGGATCCTTCAGGAGCCTCTGCTGGCTGGGGACACACTGATAGGGCAGAAGGGACTTGAAATGTCTCGGCAGGTAGAGGTTCTAGAAAATTCAAGATAGGAGCCTGGAAGCGGGGTGGTCTCCAAGCCCACAGCAGCTCACCTTAAACTGCTCCTCAGATGCAATGAGAACGGCATGCCCACCCTGCATGTCAGGTGCCTGCGCCAGGTCCCGAGAGGCCTCATAGGGCTCAGGCAATGGGCGGCCACGCCCATCCAACACAGCGATGGCTACCACAGGTGCCCGGTGCATCAACTGCACCTCCTTGCCCAGAACAGCCTCCACTGCCTGCTCTGGCCGCTTCTCACCACTTGCCACAGCTGCTGGCACCTCCAGTGCATAGGCAAACACAGAGCCTGAGTTGGTGCCTGCCCACATGGTGGGCCCATGGTGAGCCGCTGTGGGGGATAAGTACAGTGAGGAGGTGTTCACTGTGTGCCCCCACACCTTACAGATCCTCCCCTATCTCTCTTGCATCTCCACTTTCTAACTGTGGCATTCAGAACTCAGGTGGACTCCCATGCCTCCCTAGTGACCTCAACTCACTAGCCTGAGACCAGCTCTATGCTGCTGACTACAGATACAGGCCTGGATACAGCCCTTCTGTAGAAGCACAAACCACCCCAAAGGCATCTGCACAGTATCGTCAGAGGCCTACAGATTGGACCTTGGCTCTGCCAATCATCCTCAGCCCCATCTTGGCAACCACAGCTTCCCCCTTCCTGTCACTCAGGCAGACTCCTCCTACCCACTCCTCACATCCCATCACTGGTCCCTGGCCATGATGAGAATCAGCTTTCATGGTGCATGTGCTGCAGGTCCAGCCTCTCCCTCACCTCCACCCTCTGTACCTTGTCCCCCACACTACAACATGGGACAAGATGAACCAGGCTTGCTCAGAACCCTTCACCCTACTTTGCATGTGTGAACTGAGCCTCTGATCACAATCTTTAGTAGGGCTGAGCAATGCAAGAGGGTGACAGACATGAACATTTACCATTCTGCATCCTTGATAACTCATGAACCAGAGCAAAGCCACTGGGAGCCAGCCGCCAGTGAAAAGCCAGAGTGATTCAAACATGATAGCTGTGCGGCAGAAGCCCACCACAGGGACATGGAGCAGTTAAGCCCATCCACACAGTAGGGAAATCTACCAGACAAACACCCTAGACAAGTAAATGACATCACACGAGGGGTCCATGGACCAAGCATGAGCTGGGTCTAGGGAATAGCCTCAGTTCTATGGGGTGTGATATGGGCAGTATGGCTGTCGGGACATTTCTCAGGCACTTGTGAGGTATTCATGCCTGGGTTTTTGTTTAAAATACTCCAGCAAGATATGATAGCAGAGTGTGGGGTAGACACAAAACAGCAGTAGATACCTGGGGGTGGCAAATGAGGTGCATGGGTGTTTCAAATTTACTATTATACAAGGTAAACATCAAAGAACCAGTCAATATCCTTAAGGACCCCCTTAAGGGGCTCCTAAGTCACCCAGAGTCTAAGCCAGGTCCTCAGCATGGCAGCCATCACTAGCCCTGCCTAGGCCTCTCCCTCTCCTCCCTCGCTCACTCACTCTAGCCACACTGCTGACAGTTCCTCCATCAGCCCACCAAAGGGCCTCAGACCTGGCCCTGGCCCTCACCGTGGGGTCCCTTCTTGCTCAAGTCTGCTGGGCATGACTGGCTCACTCAGTAAGTCCTCATCACATGTCCCCATGGGAGGCTGTATGAACAGCAGGGCATCCCCATCACCAGCACAGCCCAGCACACAGTAAATCCTAACACTTTCAAACCTCCTGGAAGGCACAATCCCACCACCACCCCACCACTACAGAAGACATCCTCTTCAATCCCTGCCCTGGACTCACCATCTCGAAGAAATGTGTCAGCAAAGTAGAGGCAACGCACGACACCAGAGAGGGAGTCATCAGCAGAGCGGGGCTCAATGCGGCGCTGCACAGGTGTCATCTCCACGTCATGAGGGCAGGGCTGCTCTGCCAGCTGTGCGTTGGCCTCCAGCAGCTGTAAGGGTAGGGACTGAGAGGTTCTCCTGAGCCTCACTGCAACCATTCTGTCTAGCAGCTGACATTCATCACCATTCATCCACTGTGTTCCCCAGGCCTCCCCTTGCACCCTCCTCATCCTGAGAAGCACAATAGGGCTTCTCAGGCAGCCACTCCAGCTCACCTTGCTGTTAGCATTAGCAGCCCGCTTCTTGCCTGAAACACGGCTCTTGCGAATACGCCGGAAAGACTGTCGCAGTGATTTCTTGAGGGACTTCACCCGGGATAGCGGCCCCTCCATAGCCAGAGAGTCGTTAGGGTGAAGGGTGCACCTAGGGCAGGCAAGGCCAGCATCAGCCCCTCTGGCCCCACCCTGCAGTGCTATCAGTTAGTGATGCTCAGCGTGTCCTGCAGGGAGTTGCTGTTATTCCTTACAGGGTGACAGGCTACAGGGCTTTTGCAATCAGCCTGCCTTTACACCAAACTTTAGAATGAGAAACTGAAGCACAGACCCTACTTTGCCAGGGCTCCAGCTGCCTGCCCACCTACCCTGCCCCACATACCTGGCTAGCACTGGGCTCTTGCGCTGGTAGTCAAAGAGGCCGAAGCCATGACTAGTGCCAAAGGCCACAAGGCTCCACTCAGCATGGAGTGTGACAGCTGTGACAGCAGCAGGCGGCAGGCACTGCACCAGCACCCGGGGCTGGAAGCCAGCAGGCCAAGGCAGTGGCCCCATGCGTGGGCTCAGTCGCTCGTGGCCCTTCCACGTGAAGCCCTCGCGGTCCTGGAGGAGGTCCACACTGGCCACACTGATGGCCTGCTCTGCTGGCATGTCACTGAGCTCCAGCACCAGCACCTGGTTCACAATCGGGCAGGGGAGGGTCAGCACAGAGAAAGGGTGCCCTGGGCTCCACCCCAACCGCTGCCTGGGTGCCTCTAGGACTCTCTTCAGTTCACCCACTAAATAATCCCTTTTTGAATGTCTACTATATACCAAGGAGCACAGTCATGAGCACTGGTCCTTGCCCTCCTTAAGTGAAGGACTCTTACCCAAGCTACTGTCTCCTCTTTAGCAATGAGCATACATTGAGCCTTCCTGGATATTGGGAAGTGCCAGAGGCAGGGCTGTGATTGAGAATGGCTAGTCCCTGCCCTCACAGAGCTCATTTGACGCACATGTTCCACCAGCACCTCCAAGTCTCCATGTTTCCCCACCAGAGCCCGGCTCAAGATCCCCAGAGACAGGCCCCACTTCCTATCTGGCCTAATTCCAGCCAGCCCCACCCGGACCCCCATTTCCACCTCTGGGATTCTGCCCATGTCAATCTCTCTATCCCTCCACCAGATCCTTCATTTCAGGCCCATCTCCTCCAGAAAGCCCTCCCTGACCCCTCTTATCCAAGGCACATCCAGCCATACCTGGCCTGCAGTGCCAGCCACCACCATCTGGGCTGTGTACTTGCAGAGTACAACCTTCTGCACACCGAGCCGGGGATCATCACTATAGGGGTCAAAGCAGCCCACCTGAAGGGACAGGATAGAGTGACAACACCAGGCAGAGCTGGGACTGGCTCCTCAAGGCCAGGGGAGGGAGCCCACCTTGCGGAAGGGTGGCCAGTCATCCTCAGCAGCCTGGCCCAAGCTGTCAGCATGTTCACAGTCCATTTGGAAGAGGCCAGCTGTGCTCAGCTTGTAGAGTGGCCGAAGCGCCACACCAGAGGCATCCCAGAACCGCACGGTGCCATCCTCATGGCTGCAGCAAGGGCAAACACTACAGTCACCCCTAGGAGACCTGCACACCCCTTCATCCACTCTTCCAATAGTCACTGTGAGCACCTACTGCATATGCCAAACACTAGCCAGAATCCTACTGCATGCACTAATGAGCACTTACTATATAGAACAAACAGGCAGTACCACCTACTGTGTGCCAAGCTACATCTATAACATGCACATGGGCCCTTCAAACAGGATGGAAAGGGGTAGAAATAACCACCTTGACAACCAGGAAAGGGCAGAGGGAGAAACACAAAAGACAGAAGACTGGGGGATACTTGGCAATCAGAATAAGGGCTGGGAAGCCCAAGAGGGACCAGCTGTGGTTTGAGGTGACCGGATAGGGCAGAGCAGCAGGAAGGCTGGGGAGGCAAGGGAGGAAGGAACATGGAGCTGGGGAGCCAACAGTCGAAAAATCTAGGGCACAGCCTCTGGACACAGCTGCAGAGTCCAAATGGTGCCTCCTGGACAATGGGGGAAGCCCAGAGCCAAAATGTGAAAAGGTACAAGAATGGGGCTCAGTGGGACTCATTCCAGCAGCCCTGAAAGCTACAGCAAGTTCCCAAAAGGGGAGGACACGTTGCAGTGAGAGGCCAAAGGGTCCCAGCACAGGAGGGAGGGCAGGGCAGGAAGCAGGCGTGAGTCATCAGGCACGTTAGCGCCCGCCAGGCCCAGGTCGGGCTCTCCAGCACCTGCCTTGGGCAGTTGGCGTGGGCTAGCCCAGATTTTCCGGTCCCAGGGCAGGCAAGCCAGGTGGGTGGAGCCCTTGGGTGTGCTGGAACTCAGTTCCAGGCCAAGAGACAGAGCAGGGCAGGGCTTTAACCCAGGATCTAGGGAGGCTTTATACAATCCTCCGTGGGCAAGGAGAACAACCTGGACCCACCAGGTGCCAGGCCTGAGTCACCTGACACATCAGTGCCCACAGAACCTGGGACTGGCAAGGGACACACCAGGCCTGGTTGGTGCAGGGCCTCACTCCCCCTCCTCCCCACCCCAACACCTACCCAGTCAGCAGAAGCCCTCGCTGAGATGGCTCCTGGGCCAGGTTCCGGCCCCCAGTGATGGGCCAACTCTAGGAAAGGACAGCAGTGATGTGAGCTTATATACACCCACATTCCCACCTCCAGCTTGAGCCCAGTACTGCCCTCCAGTAGGAGCACACTCCCCACAATGCCATTCACAGGATACCCACACACTCACCGAGGCACTAGAGGCAGACTGGGGGCTCTGCTTCTCACCAGCACTCACAATGCGGGCCCACAGCTTGCTGGGAACATTGGCAACATGGGCAGAGCAAGTGATGGCGGATGAGTGCAGTGGGGCCAGGTAGGGGGCAGGCATGGCCGGCCAGCCAGGGGTCTTCAGGTCCAGCACCACCAGCTCCTCTTCCAGCAGCACAGCCAAGGCCTGGGGGTCATCAAATTCTGCCGGACAGGATGGGTGAGTTCAGCCACAGGCTTCACTGGGCAGGCTAGGGGTGGGGGACAGGGCACACACCATCCTCAGGCCTCGTGCTATGCACCGTGAAGAAGTCAATGATGCGTGAGGTAAAGTCTAGAGTCACCAGAGTCTCAGCTCGAAGCACACTCACACAGTGGCGGTCACCGTAGCTGGCACGGGGCATGCCACCACTGAAGATGATAAAGTGGCCCCTGAAAGAGGGGTCATGTAAGCAGGGAGCCTTTGGAGCACACACTGCACACCCACCAAGGGCTTTACCCCTGTATGTTCAGCCACACCATTTCAGGCCCCAGCCAGGCACAACTGCTCCCTCAACCTACCCTGATTCACAGTTCCGCCACAGAATCTTGTTGATGGCTTTGCATGGAAAGGGACCTGGGGGGAAGACCGCATCAGACCTCCCATTCCTGATCTTCCTGAAAGTTGCCTCCTGCCTCTCTCCAGGGGAAGGTCCACCACCTGACCGAGGATGCTCAGGGTCTCCCTTTGCAGATTTGGTTAGGCAGCGCCCCCAGCAAGGCCAGGTGGCCCTCCAGACACCACCCACTAGCTCTGGCCTCCCCAGTACTCACCATAGGGCGTGGTAGCTACTGTGGGCTGCATTGTCAGCCGGCTGCCAGTGTCTGTAGACCAGACAGCGTAGCTGCCATCACTGTGTGAGCTGATGATGGTTTCACCACCACGCCCCCAACACAGGCTCTCCAGTTGCTGTGGATAGGGCAGGAGGATGTGAGCCAGCAGGTGCATGCAGGAGCCTCAACTGAGGGGTGTAGGCTTCATGCACTGACCTGGTTCCCCAGGAAGACATGTTCCACACACCGCGCAGCCTGGTTCCAGATGACCAGCAGGCCCCTGCTGTAGCCAATGAGGATCTTGGTGGGGTCCCGTAGGTGTCCCTGGAGTGACTCCACAGGGCCCAGGGCCTTCCCGCACCGGTAATCATCTGGCACACTGCAAGAGAGAGCCCCAATGAGTCCTGAGAACTTCTCACACATGGGAAGTTCTTCCCACCTACTGCTCACCTGCGCAGCACCTCGTCTGCACTGAGAGTCTGCCCTTCGAGCAGCGTCAAGGTGGTGACATCCAGGAAGAAGATGCTGCTGCCTTCAGTTCCCAAGGCTGCTGTGTTGCCAACAGCCACCAATAGGACCACTGTGACACGAGTGAGGCTGGCTGTGGTGCTGCAGGGGATGAGAAGGGGTGAGGTTGAACCCCTATACCTGTTGGGAAGGGTGTGAAAGGGGTTGGGCCCTACTGCCAGCTCATTCCTGCCCCTCTGCACTCATAGGGCCTACTTACAGCACAGGCTGACGCCCTGGGAGGGTGACGGTGTGGTGTAATTAGCCCGCTCAATTATTCATCAGGATGTCGGCAGGGAGAGAGATAAAAATAGGTTCCCCAGGTCTTGGAGACGGACTCCCGGCTCCTCTCACCACCAGGAGACCAGGCATTTCTCCAGTCAGAACCAGGAGCTTCACAACAGATTTGGCCTCTCTAAATCCCACCCAGGACTCCTGCCACCAGCCTGCTGGACACCTCCCAACCACAGGAGGGCCCAGACAGCCCCTGCCTGCAGAGACTGAAACTACTCAGGAAACCACTCTTGGGCAAGGACTCCTCTGTTCCAGCCATTTCTGGCAGTCCTGGGAGAAGAGGCCCCTTACTCTCACCTAAGGGTTAGGCCCACTCCATGCACCTAGAGCATCCTGCTAGCACCTCACCAAGCCCACTCTAGATGACCTTCCTTGCACCTTACCTGCCTATTCACCTGTGCATACAATGGCCCATCTTCCACCCCCAACTCAAGGGGCCAAGGGACCTTTGCTGATGTCAACTTGGCTTAGACCCTGTCCCAAGCCTCTAGAAAACCCTATCACTATAGGGACCACAGCACCAGGCTGTAAGTCCAAGGAGTTTGATATATAGCACACATTATCTCCTGAGGCTCCCAAAACTAAAGGCTCCCACAGTCAGTACCACAGATCAACCTACTCATCTTAGACTCAGCCAAAACACCTTACATTGAACCTAAGAAGTACAGAGCCACAGCAAAACAGGGGCCTAACTCAAGCCAGACTCCATGCACTCCCACCCAAATCACAGTCCTGCTGGCAGCTGCCCCTCCCTGCCACACCTTGACATGCCAGCTCCCAGCCTCCCTGGATCCCACCTGCCCAGTGGCTGGTCCCAGCCAAGTCCTCCAATACCTGACATTCTCAAAGCTGGGCCGGCTGGGCGGCTGAAAGCTGAGTGCCTCCTCCAAGTGGGCACAGCCATTATGGTGGACAATCTCCCAGAGATGCAGGCTGCTGTCATCGAGCAGGGTCAAGAGGCGGCCCTGGTAGGTAAGCAGAGACCCAAACTGGGCTAGTCAGGAAGGTTGGGAGGACATGGAAACCAAAGGATCTGGCTGGGGGCGGAGGGGAGCCAGCACTCACCTGGCCAGGCAGGAAGTGCATCTGGGTGACAGTGGCTGTGTCCCGGTGCAGGCCTGTAAATTCCACTCCAGGTGCACCGTAGCTGAGGGTGACTGGTCAAGGACAGAAACATGTACAACAGGCCAAGAAACTGCGGCACAGGAAATGCAGAGGCTCTCTCCTTCCTTGGGATTATTCCAATGGGTCCTGCTCCAGACCTGCCTGTCCAGGGGCCCCTTCTCTGAAAAAAGCTTTAGCCCTCCACGCCCAAAGTACTCTCAGGCTCATAGTGTAGGCTCCATGCAGCCCCTGCAAGTCAGGTACTGCTGTAGGACCTTTATGTCCTCATCTGTAAAATGGGCTAATGATTTCTGTGGAAGACCAAGTGAGAATAAAAACCTGTCCAGCATACATGGCCCCAACCTGGTGCATAGCTTGGGCTCTGTTCCATCTCAGCATCCTGTGTGTCTTTATCTGGCTATGTGGGCTGAGGGCCTGGTAGCTGGAATCAGGCAGGCTAGGCCTGAACAGAGAAGTCCAAAGGGCAAAGAAGAGTCCAGGCTGCCTTTTACCACAGATGCTGGGTCCACTCCAGCTATGGGCAAGGACCCCAACCTCTCTTCAGGGCATAGAGCCAACAGCCTCCACTGCCCACTTTCCAGATGAACACACAGAGACTGGGAGAGGGTGCTAACCTGCTTGAAGTCCCCACTGCTAGCACCTAGAGTCCTAGCAACTCTAGGGATGATAGTGGCCAGCAGGGCCTGAGGGGCCCAGAAGAGAGCTGAAGGAGGGATCAGCGACGTTGCCCCAGTGACAAGGCAGGAACCGTTGCCTGGAGCTTGAGCTGGGCTCCCCACAGGAGCCTGGCAGGGACAGTGAAAGAGACAAAAGAGGGGGCAGGAACAGCTGGGAGGGAAGCAGGGTCGCCAAGGAGATAGGGCTGCCTTGCAGGAGGAGGGGTAGCTTCTAAGACCAGGGTTGACCTTCTCCAGCCTCAGTTTCTCAACCCCAGAGACTCCAGGCTCTGGAATTTTAGTAAAAAGAGGGAAGTGGGGGAGGCCCCCAGCTCTAGCATCCCCTCTGAGACTGTGTCCCTCTCTGCACTCCAGGTCCTCTGTGAGCATGGGGAACCAGTGCACAGGGACCCTCTACAGGAGGGATATCTCGGAGCGCCTGACAGCAAAGCCAGTGCAGGCAGACACAGAGCCTTGTGAGATGGAGAAAGTCTGTAGCATCACACTTATGGAGGCACCACAGCATTCATGAAGGTTGGGGGTGGGCCCCCCACCAATGCCTCAAGGGCCCCTGTAAGAGGAGGAGACGTTCCAGCCCTGCCACACTCCCTAGAGCAGGCAAAAAACTCAGAAGCCACAGGCTCAGACACCCACCCTGTCCTGGCCAGTGCCCCCAGTCCTGGAATGAGAAGACCCTATCTCATGCCCTTTCTTCTCAGGCACCGACTTATTTCCTGACCATCAGTATCTGGGTTACCAGGGTACTGACACAGAGAGCACCATATAGGGAGGAGGAGGGCACCAACCAGACTATGCACCTCAGTCTCCCCAAGAGCAATTGGGGTGGGAGTCCCAGAGTAGGCAAGAAGACATTCAGCAGCCTGCTGGCCCCAGCCCCCACCTCCACCCTGGACTGTAGGAAAATGCCCGCTTTGTACAGCTCACATGGCCCATTGTGTGGCACCAGGATCCAGGTGGGGGCTGTGCTGTGCTCATCATGCTGAGCCTGGCACTGCCTGGCATCCTGTCCTAAATCATACACATCTTCACATTTGCACATGTGTGTACACCCACTCACCAGGGTCCCCAACCCACCCACCATCCTCACTGGGTAACTCAGCCCAGCCACTTGGCCAGGTCTCCCCAATCACAGTTGCTAGGACCTTGGTAGCGTTGCCTAGGAAACTAGCTGACTGAAACACAGGGAGGGAAATGCAGTGAAGAACAGCTGTGGCCCCTGCAAGCTGACCCCCCATCACCCATCTCCCAGCAAAAGGACCGTATCATCTCCAAGAGGAGTCATTCAGGCACACAGGCAGGGCCAACTTCCTTTGACACCCCAGCATGAACTGCAGTCTCCACAAAGTACCTGCCAAGGCTGGGACCCTAACACAAAGGATCTTGAATGATCTGAATGACACAGTTGCAAAGGATACATCTTGACAGCCCCAGACCTGGTGCCAATGGCCATGATGCGAAGTTCAGGGTCGAAGGCCAGGGCGCTGGGCTGGTTAGGGAAGCCATGCTCCACAGTCTGCAGGGGAGGGGACTGCTGTGGGTGCACACACCAAACACTGCTGCTCTGGCCCACTATGGCCCCCATGGCAGCCTTTAGGCTCTGCCACTGAGGCACTAGGGGTAGAAGCCAAGTCCACCTGCTCACTGTACCTCAGTGTCCTCAACTGTGAAACGCATGGCTGTACCCCCAGTTCATCGAGAGGTGGGCTGAGTCCTGAGCTGCTTCTGAGTGTATGGCCCAGAGGCCCTCCTCTTGCCAAGCACGGGTTCTACTCAATGCCCACCTCACCCCACTGTGCATGAGGCTCAAAGAGGAGCAGGCACTGAAGATAAGGACGCCACCTGCCCCCTGGGAGTCCTGCACCCCATACCTAGAGGCACAGACTAAAGTGTAGTAAAGAGCTGTGCTGCCCAGAGTGCCATGTGAAGTCCATGGCACTCACCACAGGCCCCACATGGAGGTCAAATGTCAAGGTCAACACCCACAATCAGCTAGGCAGAGCACACTGACTTCCTGCAGACACAAGAAAACCAAGACCCAGAGACAGATAGCTTTCTGCCCAGCCCCTGAAGGTATCACCCCTCCTCCTACCTAGAAACAGCCAGGCAACAAGAGTTGCAACCCATCAGCCCTACTTAGTCCTCTGCTCCTTGTAGGGCTAGTCCTGCTTGGTATGGCCCCTTCCTTACCCACCAGACTCCTGTACTTTCTCCTTCGACTTGGTTGAGTTTCCCTTCATTTACCCACCTTCCAAAGAGCTTCCACTCATGTCTAAGAGGGTCTCCCTGGGGAGCCCCGTCTTGAACACCAGCATGGTACACCCATCACCTATCTCCAAACCAGGCATGAACATGCCTGTAATCCCAGCACTTGGGAAGCTAAGACAAGAAGATCTTGAGTTTAAGGCCAGCCTGGGCTACACAGCAAGACTCTGAAAACAAAACAAAAGCCTATCCCCAGCTATCACCCACCCTTAGCCCATCCAGGAGGGGACTGAGCTATCTGGGCAGCTGGTTTGGGAGGGCCTATGTGGCCTTGGGCTGATCACAGTACTCTCCAGCCTGCTTCCACGGGGCCCTCACATGGAGCAGCCTGATGGTAGAGCAGAGCTCTTTTGACTGGGGAGTTGGGGAGACCTTCCTATTTCCACCATCACTGCCATGCCCTTGCTGGAACTGACCGCATCTAGCCAGTCCCAGGCTATGCCCTAGTGTCCAGCAGAGAGGGCAAATATGACGTCCCAAATCCCCACAGCCTTGAGTGGGCCCCACCCAGTTCCTGATTTACAGAGAGGAGGCTAGGTCATTGGTCTAGCATCTTCACACCCTAAGTCCAATCCACTCCTGGGTCCTATCCCCTCAGTTTCAAGACACACACAGACATCCTTCTGACATCCTACAGCCTTCACCACCTGCCTGGACTAGTACTCACTACAGTCTGCTCCCCAAAGAGGCCAGAGGAAGCCTGTGAAAACCAGTCAGCTCCCTACCCCTCATCTGCCTAGAGCTCTCCAAGGGTCCCAGTTCACCCACAGTCAGAGCCAAGTCCTCACCATGTGGCCCCTCTCTGTCAGCATCTCCCACTTCTCCTAGCTCACCTGACTCAGCTCCAAGGCACTTTGCTCTCTTCCAATACATTAGTCAGGCTCCTGCCTCAGAGCCTTTGCATATATAGTCCCTCTGCCCCTAAACCTGCTTCACCATGCATACCTCATGGCAGGGTCCTTCCCAACACTCAGGAAGCTGACAACTTCTCTGGAAGGTCTCCCTACACTATCCTAGCTACAGCAAGCAGCATCCCTGTCCACATTTCCCACATCCTCACCCTGCTTCCTTTTTATTCACAGTACCAGTGATCATGTCAACTACAGAACTTTACTTTTTTGTTTTGGCTTTTCACCATCTTCCCAGTGAGTACATCAGTCCCCTAAGTGAAGAGATATTGGTCTCTTTTGGTCCCCACTGTGTCCCTAGCACCAAGGAGTAGGAGCTCCATATTAAACGGACATGAAGTACACATTACACAAGCAATGCGTGGGCTGGGCTGGGCTGGGATCTCAACCCAGAGTCATAGTCTGTCTTTACCCCTGACAAACACCCCCAAACTTAGGACTCTGAGGCCTATTCCCTAGGAATCACCCATCCATTCCCTTTGGCAACCAAGCTCCTTCCCCAAGAACACTTCTCTCCCATTATTGCTGCCTACTCCAATAGGGTCTCCCCATCCCCACCTCATGCTACAGCCAACCAGAATGAGCCAAACCTCAGATCTTCACTCCCAAAGGTACAAGTCCTTACTGCACAGCTCAATCCAAGGACTGAGGAAATGACATAGTCCAGGACCTGTTCTGTCTTTCTGGAAGGGCCATTCTTCTTTCACCTCAGGGGGACTCACCCTCACAGCTGCCCCAGCATAAGAAGAGGCAGTATCTGGAGGCCCCTGAACACCAGCCTCCCCTCTTAGGCAGCTTCTCAGTCACCAAGTGTGAGGGACCTCCTGGCAGCCCCAGGATTGTGAGCTGGGACCTCAGCAGGAAAAACTGCCTGCCTGAGACATCCCAGAGCCTTTCCAGGGACCATCTGCTCACAGAATGCCAGTAACCCCTCCAAAACTCCCTGCTCCTCCAGGCTAAGATCCAATCCCACCTCGGAGCAACTCAAGGAAGACAAAGTGGCCCAGCTCACTCTGTGACTTTGGACAAGTCCTCACTCCCTCTCTGCACCCCAATTTTCTCATGTGTGTAATGGAGATAAATCCATTCCCAAATAGCAAGCCAAAGGCAAAACTGAGGGGCCCAAACTGAGCCCCACCACTAGGGAGGAGTTAGCAATGGGCAGGCTGGAGCCCCACTCTACCTGGCCATCAGTGCAGGGAGAGATGGAAGCCCTCTCCTCCCATGGAAAGAAGGACCTACCAATCCTCTAGCCCCAGTCCAAGTTGGTGCAAAGTGTCAGGTCAGCTGGCCCATGCGACACAGGGAGCCAGAACCCACAGCAAAAAGAAAAGTGTCTTCCGTTTCATGGCTGGGGATACTGAGGCACCACAACTTCAAGTGTATCTGGGTACACAAAGGGGCATGTCCACTGGACTAGAAGCCACTGGCTGGACCAGGGAAGGGCAGGGCCTAGGGCCGTGGGGGAGGGAGAGGCTTCGCCGAGGGATTTCCCAGCACCACCCCCCACTTCTCCTCCATCCCTCACCTCTCCCGCCGACCTGGGTGCGAAAGCAAAACAAAACCCGCCTCTGGGCTGTCCCAAGGGCCAGGCAGGGGCCACAAAGAAAAAGGATAAAGAGACCGGGAATAAGACCCTACAAAGACGTAGAGGCGAGTAAGGGAAAACAAGCAAAGACTCAGAGATACAGAGACACAAAAAGAAAAATGAGAGGCAAAGAGATAAAGGGAGACAAGAGAGGCAGAGAAGAGATACGCAGCGACAGAGGCAAGAGGACCCCTCCACCCCCCGCAACACATACAGGCACAAACTGAGAAGGCGACCGTCACAGGGGCAGGAGAGGGAGGGGCAGGGACGCAGAGAGATGCAAATAGTGGCAATGAGAGAGACCCGGACGGCTAGAGACGTGCAGGGCCGGGACCAGGGAGGCCCACGAGAGCCGGAGAGGCAAGCACAAAAGTCAGCAAGACCCAGCACCACCCAGAGTCCGAGAGCCAAGGAGCGGAGTACGCGAGGCGCGGGGCCGCCGAGGGGCGCTAGCCTGGCGTCCGCCCCGCGCCGCTCCAGTCAGGCGCCCCCTCCCCCCGGCCCGACGTGGCTCCGACCCCGGCCCCCGGCCCGCCCCCTCCGCCCAAGCCCGGGCCGCCGCCGCACCTTGTTGAAGGCGAAGAGCTCCTGTTTGAGCTTCTCTCGCTGCGGGTCGGCGCCTTGCCGCCGGAACCGAAACTTCATCATCTTGCGCCCGGGTGCCGGCGCCGCGCCCGCCGCCGCCGCCGCCCGCAGGATGCGCCGCGCGGCCCCGCCGGTCCTGAAGCGCGGGCGGGGCGCCAGGCGGCCCGGGCGCGGGCACGCGGGGCGGAGCCTGCCTGGGGGTGGGAGCGGGGCGCGACGGATGCGCCGCCCGACCAATGAAATTAGGGCGCCGCCATGCTTTCCGCTCCTCCCCTGCCCGCCAGACAATGGGGGCGTACAGGGCCCCCGGGCTCGGCCAGGCTCGCGAAGAGACGCCCGGTGCGCATGCGCTGCAGCGTGGGACCTGCCGGGACTTGTAGTCTGTGAGCCGGAACTCCAACGTGGGTCTCTGGGAAACTGTAGCGAAGAGTCTAGCGCATGTTTCCCGGGTTGGAGGACCTTTTTCCTATTCCCACCCATAAGGCGACATGAACATTCATGTAATAAGATAGCCTTGTCCTGAAAGCCAGGAGAGTTCTGACTGGAACAATTCTCTCCCTTCCTCCTCCCCACTGTGAACCTCAATTTTTCCATCTTTGATGTAGGCCCTAGGTTGCCAAGTATACATATTACTAGTTTCATGGGACATCACTTCGTCTTTTTTTTTTTTTCTTTAGGTACTGGGGTTTGAACTCAGTGCTTAACACCTTTTTTTTTTCACTTTTTATTTTTTTATTATTCATATGTGCATACATTTCTCCCCCCTGCCCCCACTCCCTCCCTTACCACCCACTCCACTCCCTCCCTCTCCCCCCCCACCTCCTCAATACCCAGCAGAAACTATTTTGCCCTTATCTCTAATTTTGTTGGAGAGAGAGTATAAGCAATAATAGGAAGGAACAAGGGTTTTTGCTGGTTGAGATAAGGATAGCTATACAGGGAATTGACTCACATTAATTTCCTGTGCATGTGTGTTACCTTCTAGGTTAATTCTTTTTGACCTAACCTTTTCTCTAGCTCCTGGTCCCTTTCTCCTATTGCCCTCGGTTGCTTTTAAGGTATCTGCTTTAGTTTCTCTGCGTTGAGAGCAACAAATGCTAGCTAATTTTTTAGGTGTCTTACCTATCCTCATATCTCTCGTGTGCACTCGCTTTTATCTTATGATCAAAGTTCAATACCCTTGTTGTGTTTGCCCTTGATCTAATGTCCACATATGAGGGAGAACATACGATTTTTGGTTTTTTGGGGCAGGCTGACCTCACTCAGAATGATGTTCTCCAATTCCATCCATTTACCAGCGAATAACATTTCGTTCTTCTTCATGGCTGCATAAAATTCCATTGTGTATAGATATCACGTTTTCTTAATCCATTCATCAGTAGTGGGGCATCTTGGCTGTTTCCATAACTTGGCTATTGTGAATAGTGCTGCAATAAACATGGGTGTGCAGGTGCCTCTGGAGTAACCTGTGTCACGGTCTTTTGGGTATATCCCCAAGAGTGGTATTGCTGGATCAAATGGTAGATCAATGTTTAGCTTTTTAAGTAGCCTCCAAATTTTTTCCCAGAGTGGTTGTACTAGTTTACATTCCCATCAACAGTGTAAGAGGGTTCCTTTTTCCCCCGAATCCTCGCCAACACCTGCTAATGATGGCTATTCTAACAGGGGTGAGGTGGAATCTTAGTGTGGTTTTAATTTGCATTTCCTTTATTGCTAGAGATGGTGAGCATTTTTTCATGTGTTTTTTGGCCAGGTGCTTACACCTTGAGCCACTCCGCCAGCCCTTTTTTTGTGATGGGTTTTTTCCAGATAGGGTCTCACAATTTGCTGGGGCTGGCTTCCAATCATGATTCTCCTGATCTCTGCTTCCTGAGTAGCTAGGATTACAGGCCTGAGCCACCAGCAGCTGGCTGTCATTTTGTCTTTTCCCTAGTGTGCCAGAGCACCTCCCACCACTATGTTTTTGCCTTCACTGAGTGGTCAGTCAGCAATTACTTCCTCAACTCCTGGGGAACTTCTATACATCTTTCAGGACCCCACTGTGGCACAGACACAGGGGATCCTTATGCGTGGTATTGTTAACAGTGAGGATGCAGTCTGTGATCAGAAGACTTCCAAGTTCTTTGTATCCCACCGGGAAGAATCCATGGAAGGACACCTGGGTGTAATGAGAGTTTATTAAAAGTTAGGCAAGGAAAATACAAGGGGAGCATAGGAAGGTCCAGGTGGATTCTGCAGGCCAAGAGAGCATGTTTCTGATCTTTAGGTGCTTTTAAAATCTATGAGAACCTATGAGCAGGGGAGAACCAGGTGATTCCCATCCAATAATCGAGTGGGGAGGGGCATGGTTGGGTCCCAGTCAGGTGAGGGCGGTTCCCGAGCCAAAGCATGGTTAATCTAAGATGTAATATTTTTCAGTAAGTCCTGATCTTTCCCTGATCTAACTTGCCTCAGTATGAGCCAAATCAAGACAGGGACACAGCAAGAGGCATCATTTGGGGTTGCCCTGAAATTGGATTTAGGCTTTTCTCAGATGGAGGAAGGCCCTTCCCTCCACAGAGAACATAAGATGAACAAAGCTGCACCCCACCCCCACTCTCTGCCTGTCCCCACCCACCTCCCAGGCCTTGTTTTCTTCTGGACAATGGCCTCAGGCTGAACCTTCCCTTCCATACATAGGATAGGCTGCTGGGGGGGTTCAGTGCTGGGCAGGTCCCAGAATCTTAGGTGGGGCAGGTGGGCCAGGCCCCAACCCCACCAGCTGTGTCATGGGAGGAGGGGACCTCTGACTCTGAGGCAGCTGCAAAGGCCCCCTGGTTTCACACCCAGGCTTGTTCAGCCCATCCCGGGAGCTGAGTTTGGTGGGGGAGCTGGTGAGAGGAGCCTGAATGATTCCCAAAGCTTATGAGGGCCTGCAATGCAGCAAGGCCTGCGCAAGGCCCTTTCCAGGTGGCTCACACCTGTAATCCTAGCTACTCAGGAGGCAGAGATCAGAAGGATCATGGTTGGAAGCCAGACAGGGCAAATAGTTCAAGAGACCCTATCTTAAAACAAAAACCTTCACAAAAAAAGGCTGGTGAAGTGGCTCAAGGTGTAGGCCCTGAGTTCAAGCCCCAGGACCACACACAACAACAACAACAAACAGCCCTTTCTTGGTGCTAGGGTATAGTTCAGCAGTTGAGCCCTGGGTTCCATCCTTAGCACCCCACACAGGCAAAAGGCCCTTCCTGGTTTCAATTAGAAATCAATGCTCCCAACAGCCCATGAAGGAGGCAGCAATAGCATCGCAGTTTTATAGAAACTGATCTGCTCCAGAGAAAGCTGGGGCAGATCAGCAAAGGCAAGGAGGTCTCTAGTGTTCAGAGTTATCTGCACTGAAGAAAATCAGACTCTGCTGACAACTGCCCATACCAACACTTGTCTCAGGCAGCTAGAGGCCTAGGCTCTGGACCCTGCCCTCATGGGATCTCAAAGGGAAAGTGTTAGGAAGTTGTTCATTCACATCTGAACTTTGCCATCCTAGAAGCCTTGCAACCTGAAGCAAGCTACCTTAGTCTGTGTCTCAGTTTCCCCATTTGTAAAAATGTTAATCCTAGGCCAGATACCAGTGGTTCACACCTGTAATCCTAGCTATTTGGGAGGCTGAGATTGGGAGGATCAAGGCCAGCCAGGGCAAATAGTTTGTGAGACCCTATCTCCAAAATAACCAAAGCAAAATGGACTGGCAGAGCTCAAGTGGTAGAGCACCTACTTTGCAAGCATAAAGCCTGCGTTCAAACTCCAGTCCTACCCCCACCTCAAAAAATGTTGCTAATCCTAGTACTTACCTCAAAGATTCATTGTGAAGAATAAATTACTACTTGTCCAGTCCTTAGAACATGCTAGACAGGTAGTAAGATCCATATACAAGTTAGCTATTATTGGTTTTGTTAACTGCTGTTGATCATTTCCCCTCATCCTAGGCAAGTTCCATGGCTTCCCTGTCTCCATTTTGGAATGGAACGTGGTCATCAGGCAGTAAGCAGCCATGCCCCCTTACCCCAGTTCACATCCTGGAGGGCAGGAGAACAGAACTGAGCAGAGACCATAGCCTCCACTAGTTCAGAGGCAGCATCTGACCTAGAGTAGATGTCCTGGGAGCAAAGAGGGAACTTGGCTCGATCTGATCAGGGTAAAGTGCAGTTAAATACGGAAAATGAAATATGGATAGGTAAACTGAGGCCTGGACAGGGCAGGGTTCAGGGCTGGCACTAGGCAGGAAGAGGCTGGGACCTTAATAACTGTCCCCTTGCCTGGTACCAGTGGCTCACACCTTTAAACCTAGGTAATGAGGAGGCAGAGATCAGGAGGATTGCAGTTCTGGGCCAGCCCTGGCAAATAATTTGCAAGATTCCATCTCCAAAATAACCAGGGGAAAATGGACTGGAGGTATGGATCAAGCAGTAGAGTGTCTGCTTTGCAAGTGCAAAGCCCTGAATTCAAACTCCTAAGTTCAAACCCTTCTTCCACCAAAAAAAA
This sequence comes from Castor canadensis, assembly GCF_047511655.1. Taxonomy (NCBI): domain Eukaryota; kingdom Metazoa; phylum Chordata; class Mammalia; order Rodentia; family Castoridae; genus Castor; species Castor canadensis. Next base: position 50,810,927 of record NC_133396.1, on the reverse strand, counting down.
AAACCAACCAAACCTGAAGCAAATATGACAACATGTTAAGGTGTATGGGCCGGGCTGTAATCCCACCTACTCAGGAGGCAGAGATCATGAGGATCATAGTTTGAAGCCAGCTGGGGCAAACATTTTTGCAAGACTTTATCACAAAAAAACCCTACACAAAAAAGGGCTGGCAGAATGGCTCAAAGTGTAAGCCCTGAGTTCAAACCCCAGCCCAGTACCACAAAAAAAAAAAAAAAAAAAAAAGAAGGTATATGGGTAGTGGGAGCTTGTGTGGTTTCTCTTTTTTTTTTTTTTTAAGTCTTTTAAGAATGTATTTGAAATATTTCATTAAAAAATAACACAAAGGCTGGAGATTTGGCTCAAATGGTGAAGTGCCTGCTTTGCAAGTGTGAAGCCCTGAGTTCAAACCCCAGTCTTACCAAAGGGGGAAAAAAAAAACATCACCAGGGTCCAGGTGTAGCTCAGTGATACAGCATGTACTTATCATGTGTGAGGCCCTGGGTTCCATCCCCAGCACTCCCAGCCCCACACACAAAATAATAATACAGCACAATAAGCATCACCCAGTTTAGGAGTTGAGTTCACAGGAAGTGGTGGTGGATGGGGTACAGGTAGGCAAGCAGGTAGCTACAGGTGTCCCTGAACCAGGCTAACACATATTGAGGGTGTCCTCAGTGGCAGGTGCCCCTGGAAAGGCTGTAAGCCTCATCTCCTTTAATCCTGTAGGTACAAGGACAACCCACTTTACTTACAGTAAATGAAAGCTAAGGGTAGAAAAATAACTTAGTCCAAGGTTGCTTGGTCACTTCCCTGCAGTGGTAAGGGGAATGGGAGCAGTGGTCCCAGGGAGTGACAAGGGAGAAGTCTCAAGGGTAGGAAAGAGGGGGCAAGAAGGGAGCACAGCACTTAACTGGGTGAAGGAGGCGCTTTGTCTTCCAGGTGCTGGCTTGGTAATCCCCACACAGGCCATGACCCTCCTGAGGCCCCAAATCACACAAGCAGTTTTTTCTGGGCAGATCCAGGGGGGCCTGACAGGCCTGGAGTTCCAGAGCAGATCTAGGCTGGGTTAGGGGTGGGGTTCGGGGTAGAAGGAAAGGTGAGGGAGGAGCTGGTTTTGGGGCTGACTGGGATTCCAGGTCATGGGTGGGAACCTCATTCCATGGATGGGAAAGAGACCTGGATTCAGGGCCTTCTCAATCCAGAGGCTGAATAGTGTTCTCTGCCCCGGTGAAAGAAAAGCCAGGCAGGGAGGAGGCTGGGGGCAGCCCCCACCTGTCCTCATTCTACAGAGGAGGAAATAGGCTCCCAGAAGGAATCTGCTCAAGGTTGCAGGTGGGTAATATCGGACTATCTAGCTCCTTCTGAGGCAAAAGTCTTACCCTGACACTAATTCTGAGCCTGGATCCTGGGCTTTGCTTTTCTTTGCTCATGTTGGACTGCAGGACCTAGGCACTTGGGTGCGCCTGTCCCCCACAGGTTTGAGGCTCCAGGAACTAGGCATGTGGACACTGTCACAGGCCTCTGGAAGGCAGGGTTCTGTCCTTCCCCAAGGAGTTGGGGCTGAGAAGTAGGGTGAGACCCAGGCAGGGGAGCTCTGCCCACAGTTCTGCAGGTGGCCTGGGGGGCATCTAATGGCATCTGGGCCTCTGCTAGTCACCAGGTTCCAGTGCCCTTCCATACTCACTTGCCCTAAGGGCTCCTGTTGAGCAGGGCAGAATCAGCAGGGAACCTGAATTCCTGCCTCTGGGTAAGCTCTAGCAGGTTCTGGGACCTCTGGGGACCTCAGTTCCCCATCCAAGCTAGCTGTCCCTTGCCCCAACAATGAAGCGATTACTCAGGTTCTGCTGCCACACTGTGGACACAAGTGGAACTGCAGCAATGGGCACCTGAAACCTAGCTGGACCCCCAACCCTGACATGGCCCAAGGGCTTCAGTACACACCCCCTTTCCACACACATATACACATCTGGCTCCCAGCTCTTAGGCCTTACACCTCTTAGTCGCTTGCAATGATTTTGTCCTCAGCACAAGCCTGAAGGGTCCTCTCTTCTCTGTTGTAAAGCATGTGAACAGAGGAAACCCAGTGGTATGTTGGAGCCACTTGCAAGATTCAAATGGCAAATTTTGCTAGCATGAGCAAAGTCCTGGGTTCACATCTTAGTACTGCAAAAAAGAAAATCACCACAAACAATGAAAAGGCAAATTTTCAGGACCAGACTGGGAGATGTATGCTTACAATCCCAGCTACTCTAGAGGTGGACTTCAGGACCTCAATTGGAAGCCATCCCAGGGGAAAAATTAGTGAGATCCCCATCTCAACCAACAAGCCAGAAGTGGTGTTCAATACCTATGAGGACACATAGGACCATGATCTGACACCAACCCCAGGCAAAAATGTGAGACCCTATCTGAATAATAACTAAAGCAAAAAAGGCCTGAGGGTGTGGTTCAATAGCAGAGCACCTTCCCAGCAAGCATGAGACCCATGAGTTCAAACCCCAGTAATACACACACACACACACACACACGGCAAATTTTCAAGAATTTTTGTAGGGCTAGGGGTGTAGCTCAATGATAAAGTGCTTGCTTAGCATCTGTGAGGCCCTAGGTTTGGTACCTAAAATGGCAAGATTTTTTTTTTTTTGTGTACTGGAGTTTGAAATTAGGGCCTTGCATTTGAGCTACTCTGGCAGCCCTTTCAGTGTTGGTTATTTTTGATAAGGTCTTGCTTTATGCCCAGGTTGATCTGGACTGAGATCCTCCTATTTTTGATTTTTTTTTTTTTGTGAAGGGTTTTTTCGAGATAAGAATCTGGCAAACTATTTGCCCAGGCTGGCTCTGAACCTCGATCCTCCTGATCTCTGCCTCCCAAGTAGCTAGGATTACAGGCATGAGTCACTGGTGCCCAGCAGATCCTCCTATTTTGTACTTCCCTGCATAGCTGGAATGACAGGTGTGCACCACCAGGGCTGACCTTGAACTACAATCCTCCATCTCCCAAGTAGCTATGACTACAAGCATGAACCACCAAGCCCGGCTCTGCAATTTACTGTTATCTGTGCTTTATTTTTGTGGTGCTGGGGATGGAACCCAGGGCTTTGTGCATGTTAGACAAGTGTTCTACCACAGAGTTATATCCCCAGTCCTATGCTCCATTTATTGTTTTAATATTTTATTTACAATCAGCAAAGTAGAAAAATATCTATGCTCTTTACTTAGATCTGCTGTGTCTGTATGGTGCAAACACTACATAATGGCGTGCTACTGTACATCTCTTCACAACTTCATGTTCAGTTACCTTATGTTGAAATCAGCTAACATGGATGTAGTTAAACCACAGAAATCGACAAACATCACAAATCAGTCCTGACTCATTGATCTTCTAGACCAGTGCCATTCAACAGAAATATAATAATGAGCCACACATGAAATTTAAAATTGCTGGGGCTGGGATAGCTCAGTGTAGAAGACCATATTTTTGCAAGGCCCTGGGTTCAATACCCAGTACACACACACGACACACACACAAAGAGGAAAAAAAAAGAGAGAAAAATCTCAAGCAGCCAGATTCAAACAGAAAAACAGGTGAAATGATTTTTTTCTTTTTTTTGGTGGAACTGGGGTTTGAACTTAGGGCTTCGGGCTTTCAAACAGGCACTCTATCACTTGAGCTACACGTCCCTGGTGAAATAAATTTAAATGACATATTTTATTTGACTTAGTATGTCCAAAATAGTATTATTTCAGTATGTAATCAATATAAAATTATCAAATGATGTATTTTATATTTTTTTCATACACATCTAATTCTGGTGTATATTTTATACTTAAAGCATATCTCAACTCAAACTAGCCACATTCCAAGTATTAAGTAGTCAAAAGGTCCAGTGGCTCTGTAGAGCACAGGTCTAGATTAAAGAAAGCAATGGAGAAAATATTAATGATTCAAATAAATTTAAAAGTAGTTCTGAGTCTGAGAAATTTCAACCTAATTAATAAAATTTGAGGAATCAGTAGCTCATATATCAGATTTAACAACAATTTATGGGGAAAAGGGGATGTGGTAAGCAGAACAGTGGCCTCCAAGGCTCATCACTGGAACCTGCAAATGCTACATCAAAGAAAAAGAGGGGCTAGGAGCATGGCTTGAGTGGTAGAGCATCTGCCTAGCAAATGCAAGGCCCTAAATTCAAACCCCAGTATTGCCAAAAAAGAAAAGAAAAGAAAAAAGGCTCAGGGCTAGGGTGTAACTTAGTGGTAGAGTACTTGCCTAGCATGCAAAAGGCCCTGGGTCCAACTCTTAGCATCACAAAAAATAAAAAGGTCATTGCACATGTAATTCAGTATTGTTACATGGGGAGATTATTTTGGACTATGTGAGTAGCCCTATATCCAATCACAAAAAAAGAGAGGGGTAGAAGGCTAGAGGCATGGCTCAAGCAGTAGAGCACTTGCCTAGCAAGTCCAAAGCCTTGAATTCAAACCCCAGTGCCACCAAAAGAGACAGACAGAGACAGAAAGAGGAAGGGAGGTCATTAAAGAAATCCTGTATTTAAAAAAAAAAAGGCAGGGATAGAGGGAGGAGAAATGTGGCCCACAGGAGAGACACATGACCAGAGAGGCAGAACCTAGAGTTGTGGTTACAAGTGAAGGAAAGCTGTTAGCAAGGGACAGGTTTCCCACTGAGGTCTCTGGAGGGAACATGGCCCTGTCCATGTTCCACTTTGACTTCAGCCCAGGGATGGTGATTTCAGATTTTTGGGCTACAGAACTGTGAGAATACATTTTTCTCCAAGTCAGTGGCAATCTGTTTCAGCCACCTCAGAGAACACAAGCCCACAAGATGTGTCATGGTTGACTTAACTACAGGCAGATGACAAATACCAGAATTTAGCAAAAAAGCTAACAAAAGCATTCTGTGAGAAACTGGTTATCTGAAATTTAAAGTACTGTACATTTCATTATTTACAGTTTATGAACTACACTTCCTTCATATCAGTACACTGTATAATACCTTAAGTACACTTGTGAATGACATTATGCACTAGGTGTTGTATCTCCATCACTGGGCTTGGCCCATAGTAGGATGGTCAAAAATATTCCCCCCAACCTCTCTGGCCTCAGTTTCCCCCTCCAAAGTTGGAGAAATGGGATGGGCTTCTTGGTGGGCAGGGGCTGGTGCCAGCTGTTGTTTGGAGTAGGTACTGTATATGAGACCAGCTGCAGTTGGGGCTGATGGGACTCAGCTCCTGCTTGCATCTGCCCCTGGCTGGGTGCCCATGTCATAAGCAAGCAGATTCAGGGAGTCAGATGTGGTGCTCTGCTTAGGTTATCACCATATACAGATGGCAGCCACAGGGCTATCATAAAAGTAGACAGAAACCAGGGAGATAACTGGAGTCAAAGCCCCTTCCATCCCTCAGTCCTGCTGGGTGAAGAGTTTCTTTCACCAAGGGGCTGTATAGCTACCAAAAAGATCTCTCAGCCCTGATCCCTTCAGTTTTCCATTCCATGTACCTACAGTCAGGGACCCTGGCACAAGGTGGCAGTCCCACTTCTGCTGCATCCAGTCTGGATTGTATTCAGCAAGTTATTTCTCTCTCAACTCCAATGTGTCCTCTCCAGGGCACCTAAGATCCACTGTGCCTAGCTCAATGGTGCCCTGACAGGCTCACCTAGTACAGACCACAGAGGTCCTAGCCCTTTTCTTCTAGCCCTGGCACTGGTATCTAAACTGAGCCCTAGCTGACCACTTGTCCTCTCTGGACTATCTTCTCTGTTAGGTGGGTAATGAAGTGGCTTTTCCAGATTTCCAAAAGAATTTGGCCAAGCAGGCTCTAAGCAATGGAACAGAATGAAGGAAGCTCTAGACTGAAGCCTTTGGCCAGGTCCTTGGATCAAAGTCAAGAATATGGAAGGACTAAAGCCCAGTGGTCCTCAGCCTCACCCCACCCAGTAACACCTACTTCATGACCAAATCCATATCCCAAACTCCACTGCAAGCATCTGAACATCAGGAACTAGAAGAACTGTACTCACTTTGGGGTTCCAGTGAGGGCTTGGCCAGCATATAGTGGAAACTCAAAAATTTGTCTGAGCAATACCACTTGTACATCCTCGAAAAAAGCTGGTTTCTCTCTCCCATAGCTGAGGTTACTTCCTCCTCGCTAGCATGCAGCCCTCCATGATCACACTCAGGGAGAGGGTGTTTTCCACAGTCTAGCAGGGTATGGCCCCTGCACATCTAAATATCATGGACTGGAAAGGGCAGTGGGCTGAGGCAAAGTCCACCTTCAACCATCAGAAGGCCCTGGTTGTTTCCTCTGGGGCCCTGGTGGGCAATGAACTCATTCAAAGCTTAAGAAAATAAAAGGCTCAGAGAAGCACCAAAGGCAAGCTTTCTCTTACAACAGCATCAGACAACTGTTTCAAAATATATTAGATTTGGTTTTTATTGTAGAGCACACATATCAGGGCAAAGTGCTGCACACACAACTACAAATCATTTTTTGGGAAAAGAAAAAGCTGTAAAAAAAATAAAACTGCAACTGCTTTAGTTATGCAGTTCTGACTTGAGGAATCCACGCTGGCAGAGGAGTTCTGGCCCCTGAAAGGGGCTTCTTGATGGTGGCTGCCCCAGATTTCTGCAGCCTCTGAGGCCTCAGGTCCAGGCCTCTATACACAAAGCCCCGTGGAGTGGTGGTGGCCTGGTTTCCGGGAGGGCCTCTGCTTTTGGCAGGCCCAGATCCTGGTTGGTTAGCAAGAAGACATTTGTAATGAATCTAGATCAGCAAAACCTTGCAGCTTTCCAGGATCTGAGTGGGTAGAAACTGCCAAAGACTTCACCTTTTTATTTTATTTTATTTTATTATTTTTTAGAAGCCCCTTCCCCAGTTCCCACGCCCCTGAGGCAGAGAAGGCACCAACCCATCTGCAGGTCTGAGCTCTGGCCCTGGATGCATGCTGCAAGAGGACAGAAGAGTGGGCACCTTCCTAGAGGGATGACATGAGGAAGAGGCCTAAGCTGGCCAATGGAAAAGAAAGGAAAAAGAAAAAGCCAAGAGACCAAAGAGGGGAAAACCCCCCCCAAAAAACCCTTTAAACAAAAGAAAACAAAAACCCTACCACACACAATGATTTCCCATACCCCAAATGCTAGACTTGGAAGGACACCAGTCCTAGCTAGAAACAATTCCTAAAACTGACCCCACATGGCAAGTCTAACTTCCGTACAATCACACGCATATGCCTGAAAGGAGCAACCCAGCAAAGAGGCATGCTCTTGGCAAGAGAGGTCAGGACCACTGTGCTAGCCCCTTGGCAGCCCACAAGAAATGGTGGGCAGAGCAGGCCAGAGGGTGTGAAGGAAGCCTAGGGGGCTCATCAATTGCTTTGGGGTAGAAGGGACTGGCACTGTCTAAGCCCCACAGAGCCAATCTGAACAGCAGAGGAAGGAAGAGGGTTTTTGCATGAGCTTCCAGAACCTGGAGAGCAGAGGTGAAAAGTGAGGGCAGCCAGCCCCAGGCAAAGCCCACAATGCTCCAATAAACCTCAACAGAGCGTGAACATCAGTGGAGGAAAGGGGCGGGCAGGAGACTGAACTTTGTTTAGAACACTGAGAAGATTTACATTTAAAGCAAAAACAAGAATTCCTTAACCAAACATTTTTCTGTTTTTAAATAAATCCAGTCTGACACAGCCCTACTTGAAGATAGCTGCTCCCCACACCTCTACTGGCTACTCCAGCATGAGTTCTACACCCTACAAAGACCAACAGCCTTTCCATCCAGGAGGAAAGCCAAAAACACAAGAACCCAGGTCTTGGCAAATTCTGTTCTTCAGCCTTAATGGGCAACAAACCAGGGGGGAAAATATATATATATATAAGATCAAAACAAAACAAAAACCCTCAAAACAAAACAAAAGGAGGGGCAGCTACGTGAGGATTAGCCAGAGTTCCAGGAGGGTGACGGCAGGCCTCAGTGCCTCCGCATCTTCACCTTGCGGGCAGGGCTGCCTGTTGCCTCTGAGCACTCCTCCGAGGACTCGTAGGACTTCCGCCAGTAGTTCTCAGAGCTGAAGCTACCCCTCCGCCGGTGTGTGGGCAGCAGCACTGAGCGCCGGTTCTCTTCCTTATCCATCTCTAGGATCCGGGGCCTGCAAGGAAAAGAGAGCTGTTACCTAAGAGGCTGGAAGGGTCTGGCTTCCCTTGGTATCAGAATCTGTGCCCTTGGGATAAGTTGCTCCAGTCAGTGGTTCTCAACAAAGCTCTGTCTTAGGGAACAGATCCCAGGGCTTCTTCATCTGCATGAGGCAGCCCTTCCTCACCTCACTCAGGCTCAGAGGTTCTCCAGGGGCATCTATTCCACTTGCCAGAAGACTGAGAACCCCACTGGTGGGTACCATATACTCCTAACAAATGCCTTCATCCCTGTCTTCAGAAGCACTGACACTGGAAGTTCTTGTCTGCAAAATGTCAGTGGACCCCTCATCTTGGGGACATCTCCCAGTCACCCTAGGAGTCTTTTTGACTATGAGTCTGGTGCCCACTACCCTGCCACACCTTCTGAGGAGAAGATCTTCCCTCTTAGAGCCTCAAGACCCTGTATGGTCCTACCATCTATCTTTATTTCCAAACTGTCCCCACTTTGTCTCCTCCCATTACCCTTTCTCTGCTCACCAATCCTGCTAGCCCCTGAAACCACAAAGCTTTTTTTCCCTCAGAGCCTTCTGTATAGCTTCCTCATCTTTCTGGTCTTATATTTTTATTTTTTTGGTGGTACTGGGGTTTGAACTCAGGGCTTGGCAGTTGTTCAGAAAGTACTCTACCACTTGAGCCACACCTCCAGTCCATTTTACTGATTGTTTTGGAGATGGGGGTCTCACAAACTATTTGCTTGGGCTGGCCTCAAACTGTGATCCTCCTGATCTCAACCTCCAAGTAGGCAGGATTAAAGGTGTGAGCTACTGGCACCCAGATCTTCTGGTCTCATTTTAAACAGAAACCCTCTCCAACAGGTCCCTGGTTCACTTCTACATGCCAACATTCCCTCTTAATACCCAAGTGTGTATCCAACTTGAACTGAACAAGAGGTGATGGGAAGGCCATGATACATTCCCATTTGTCAGGATCTTGGCCTGCCCCCCTTTCCTCCAGGGATATAGGACATAGGTTTCTAGGAGTTAGGTAGGAATGCCATCAATGTCACTATCCCAGAGGAACCAGACATAAGACTCTGGAAGGGTGGGCAATCCCAGGACCCTAACCAATCTACTCTTTAGACATCTCCATCTAGTATTCCCTGAAGCCAGGCTATGGGCTGCTTCCCTGGCCTTTGTTGACGGTCCTAAACTGCATACCTGTGTGCAGCATCAGGGTCCGCCTTGCGGTGGGACCGCTTGGGTTTCAGAGCGGGGTCCCTGTTGTTTCCTGACAGGCGATCTGAAGCATAGCTGGGTGGCAATATGGAGCTGCTCAAGGACTTTGTTTCCAACCGGGGTGCATCTAATCTTGTCCTGTAACAAGAAATGAACATGTGGTCTCCAATGGGCCTCTGATGAGGGGACAGGCCCCATCAGAACAATTCTCTCTCTGGTGAGGCCAAGTGGAAACCAACTGGGCCTACAAGCCAGCAGTCTCTGCTCTGTGCCTTAATCGACTTATAGTTCAACTAGAGATTGCTCTAGCTGACTTCCAGAGACCATCTTTCTCAAGTTCAGGTTTAAGAGTGAAGAATGGAACACTTCTGTTTACAGTTCTCCAATGGCAGGGACATGCTGTTGCAGAGGGTAGACTCCAGGGTTGTTTCAGCTGCATAAGGCAGCAACTCTTGTTCCACTCAGGCCCAGAGGTTCTCCAGGGGGCATCAACTCCACTTGCCAAAAGACTAAGGGCCCCGGTAGTAAGTACCACACATTCCAACAGATGCCTTTATCCCTGCTGGCAAAACCAATACAGGAAGGGTCCTTTGCCAGGGGGTGGGTGAAGCCCAGGCCCACTCCATAATCATGAGCTTGTCTCTGGTCCTGCCACAGGCCCCTGGAGGCGTCTGTCCATTCTAGGATGCTAACCAAGTAGAGACAGAGGGTTTTTGAAAGCAAAGTCTCCACCCAGCAACAGGTGCAAGTTTCAAGGAATACAGTGCTTACAGCAAAGGCAAAACAACTAAGTCTGTACTTATAGACGAGGAAGACAGGGATAGACAGGCTGGGCAGAGAGATGCTCAGGGCAGTGATCCAAGTGAGTCCTTATAAAGCCAGATCAGGAGGAAGTTGTTTTGAGAAAACTCAATGAAGTCCTAAGGCTTCTTGTGTGGCACAGAGAAGACTGGAAAGTCAGGAAGACAGGAGCCAGGGGCAGGAGAGGGGCCAGAGTAACAGACTAGGTGGTGAGTGACTGGGGCACAGTTGGTAGAAGGTCCTGAAGCACCTTTTCTGGAGCCTTCTGGGCACTAAGTATTAAGTGGGTTCTGAGAGAAAAGGACATTCACAAGGATGCTGAGGTGAAGAGAGCAGGTAGGTAACCCAAAAGTTACATCTGTTCCTCACAGCTACCCACACTCCCACAGCTGCCTTGGCCACTCTCTCCATTTGGTGGTCTGCTATAAGCAAATTAGGAAAAATGAGTCAGAAAGGCAGCAAAGGTCAACATCCAGGAAGTCATGGGAGAAAACATTTAAGCTGAAGTGAAGACTTCAAACCTGACGAACAGGAGTCACTATGAACCCAGGCCAGGGTCTTTCTTCTGAAGACAGCAGCAGCGTCTCCTTTCTTTCAGCCAGGAATAAAAGTTCTGATCTCCTCAGCCCAAACTGGTGTTCCAATGGGAAGGCAGGCAGGACACCATCCTTGCCCCTTTGCTTTGGCCTCATAGAAGGGGAAGGCTAGAGGGGCCCAGCTCACCAACTTGCCCACCAGTCTCAGCCTACACTCTGGGCTGCTTTCAGGCTCAGGGAAGCAGGACCTAGCAACAAGAGGAGAAAGACTCCATCCTGATGCTGCCACTCAGAGTCCAGGTTAGTTGCTATCCTTCTTTGGGCCTCAGTTTCCCCACCTGAGGAAAGGAGGGAAAGATGTGATTGGCTTTAAGACTGCATTCAGGGGGGGCTGGCAGAGTGGCTTAAGTGGTAGGTGGCAGAATGCCTGGTAGCAAGCATGAGGCACTGAGTTCAAATCCCAGTATCACCAAAAAAAAAAAAGACTGCATTCAGTTCTGAGGGTCTCAAAATCGGGAATTGCCTCCTTTAAGGCAACACCTAGACATGGTATGAATTAAAACCCATCAAGGGTCTGGAGGTGTGGCTTAAATAGTAGAGCACCTGCTGTGCAAGTGTGAAGCCCTGAGTTCAAACCTCAGTCCTATCAAAAAAAAAAAAAATTCCACCAAGTTCTCTCCTACAGCACTGAGAGGTCCAGGTGACAGACATCAGACCAAATGAGACCACTGGCCATTGAACTTGATTTGAAGACTCCAAGAGTCTATAGCCTTATGGAAGAAAGTCCCTCTTCTGGCACCCATAGAGCTGAGACCCCACAAGTGACAGGGACCTTGCGCTTAGAGTAGGAAGGTCCCTGAGTGCCCCCAAAAGCCTGTGAAGTCCTTTGAGGAGTTGTTTCCTTAGGGGAATAGTAGACAGAAAAAGCCACCAAGATGAAATCTTGTGCCTCAGTGTGATCCACACACTTCTGGGGAACATCCTGCCACAAACTGAGCACTGATGTGGGCCCAACTATTCTTGAGTTTATTACTTGAGGAAGTATGCTGGGCAGACAGAGGCCATGGCAGTGGACTTTCACCAAACATCTACAGACAGACTACAAGAAAGGCTGGGGAGACAGGTGAGACCAACTGAGCTTGGCCAGAAAGGCTAGGAGCACTGACCACCCCTCTACTTCTCTGGCTACCAGGAAGAAGAGAAGGGTATGAACTTCCCCCACCCCACCACCACACAATGATAGCTTTGCTGCCATTAGGAAGCAGCCCCCAGAGAAGGGATCCTACCCTTCTGGTAGGATCACCTGTGCTCCTACCAGAAACCAAGCTTCCCGTACCCACTCAGGGACAGTATGAGCTCTGGGGTTCAAAGAGTCTGACACATCTCCTGGGACCATTACAAGTATATTTTGTAACGGATGGAGAAGCTCCTGCCCTCCCCCAACTTCTGAAGCGTCACCAAGCTGCAGGAAACCAGGCTAGAGCTAGATTCATCATGAAGTCCCCAGCTTAACTTCAGAACATGTTCCTCACATAGAGCAGGATGGGTTTCTCAGGGTTTAACAAAGTGCCACAAATAGGGAGTCAGGAGGCACAGTTCTAGTAGTAAGAGCTGAACCTGGGCCTCCTCAGAAAAGAACAGGAATGATGATCTGCCTTACATATCTGGAACAGGTGTATGAGGTAAGGGTTAGCTCTGAAAACTACCAGTATCACCCAGAGTGTCAGGACAAAACAGAAATTGGGTGGAGACCAGAAAAAAGAGGGTGACAAAAGTATTACAACATATCAATGTGTGAAGAAAGGGATGGATTCTGTCCCAGGTGCCCCTCTCATGATACTTTAGTACTCATTTAACAGTCTGAAAAGTTGCTGGGGGTGGGAACAATGCTAAACCAGAGCACGCCATTGGCCTCAGTCACATACACACAGTGCAGAGCACAGCCCTGCACTGGGGCAGCATCACCATTTCTGAGAAATGGGGAAACCATCCTGGACATAGGCCATAGTGACCCTGGTGAAAGGGCAGCTCTCCAGGCCCAATGATGACTACTCTTCAACTTCTGGTTCTACTCTTACCAAGAACCCTATGCTATAAAGGTTGGCTTTCTAACAGAGCAAGGAAGCAGGGACTAGTGCAGCAGGCCTATTTAGTGTCTGGACCCCTACAATCAGGGCTAAGCTCTAGCACCTTTGAGCAGCAGACTCCCACAAAGCCCAGACCCAGTACCCTAATGTCGCTCTTGCAGTAATCCAATGCTGAGACTCCCCCTACTCATCTTCCACCAACATCATGCTTCCCGCCCCCTGCCCCCCACCCCCCCACCGGGTTGATACTGGGGCTTGGACTCAGGGCCTACACCTGAGCCACTCTACCAGCCCTTTTTTGTTAAGGGTTTTTTCAAGATAGGGTCTCACAAACTATTTGCCCGGGCTGGCTTCAAACCATGATCCTCCTGATCTCTGCCTCCTGAGTAGCTAGGATTACAGGCATGAGGCACAGCTAACATCATGCTTCTAAATCCTACCCTGCTCTCTCCCCAGATCAGTGCTGAGACAGGAGTAGCAGCATACCGTGGTCAGAAGAGCCTAAAGCACATGAAGGTTATCACCTAAAGAGAGGGCACCCAAGCACAGGTCATATACAAAGGACTGCAAGGTACTTGGGCCTTGAAGGGAGCCCCTCCAAATCACTCAGCCTGGTTACACTACATGTGAGTACCCCCAAGCTCTCAGGAGCCAGGACTCCATAGTGTCAGCCAGACAACAGGGCCAGAATCATGGATACCCAAATCCCCCCAGCTCAGGTCTGGTAAGGTATGAGTGTTGTTCTTCAGGGCACCAGAAGGCCTGACACCAAGTTTACTTTCCTTTCCTGTGCCACTGATCTCCATACCACTGGATTACCTTCCCTCCACTCCATGGGCCTCTGCTCACACTGTGTAACTCCACTAAGCACAACCTTCCTCAATCTCAGGATCAAAGGCAAGTACAGTGAAGAAAGTGACAGGAGAAGCCCACCCAGCATTCACCAATTTAGCAACCAATGCCACAATTACAGGTGACAGCGCTGAGCCCAGGTTAAGAATGCATTTGGAGAGGAAGCAGCAGAGCCAGGCCAGAAGTCCAAGCCTGTCACCTCCCTGGTGGTCTTATTGCCCCCACATTCCTTGGGAAGGTTGCAGACACATCAGAATGTTCAGGATGCCAAATGGGCAGGGTATGTGCACGTGAATACACATTCACTGGGCCTGAGAACAAATGTGGGCTAAACCTTGCCACCGGGGACAAGAAGCACAAAGACAGGAGCAATACTATACTATACCCCAAAGGGGGCAAAGGTCTCTGGAGGCAATGCCCCAGGTCCGGCCAGGTCAAGAAAACCAAGAGCTAGCTACTCCTCCACACAATGCTGAGGAATGGAGCTAAGTACATTCATCATGCCCATCGTTCTGCTCAACCACACACTAGTGGGGGTTCTCCTCCTGACCCCTGGGACTTTTTGGCTCCAAAATTCAAGCCATTCAGTTCGGCCTCCTATAGTCTTTCACATGTGAACTCTTCACCCCTCTGCTTATATGCCTCAGTGGCTCTTCAGTACCCTTTGGATTTCTCTGCACAGCATGAAGTCTCTTCTGTCTTAGATTACATCATATCCTTCATCCCATCTTCACTGTGTTTTCCAACATAATGGACTACCTCAGAGTTCCTAACTCTAAGCCTCTGTAAACAGTATTTCTCGGTCTCTCTCTTCCCTTTGCAGTGCTGGGGATGGAACCCAGGACCTTGAGCATGCTAGATAAGCACTCTACCACTAACCTACATCCCCAACCTAAAGAGCATCTCTTCTTGGCAAAACAGTATCAACCCTGAGCCCCTTCTATTCTTTCCTGAGTCCCAGGTACCTTCCAACACCTTCACATGTGCTTCTCTGGAAAACCTTCCTTGACTAGTCCCTGGTGAAACGTTCAATGTCTGCCTTCCCCAAAGACACACAGCTAACAGCCCATGATAGTTGCATTCCTGACACCAGCAGAGCCTTGAATACAGCACCCTCAGTTAACATTTGGCAAATGGATCTCTACTGCCTTTCCCAGCTTCATACCACTCTGAACAGAGTTCCTCTTGACCAAAGCAAAGTGGGCTATTTACTTTGCCTTATATCACCACCACTTTAGTTAACTGGACAGTGCCCAACCTCAGGAACACAAGTGTTAAAGGTAGACCCAGTGCAGCCCTGGAGGCTTCCCGGAGAATGAAGACTCCAAAGGCCCACAAACCATTTCCTGAGGATCAAATACTGATACAAGGCCGCCTTCCTTCCTTTGCCCTTCATCTATACTGGTCCTGTGAACTTCCCTGACTCCAGCATCTACACTTACCATTTCTGCCTGGCCAGCAGTTTTTAGCTCAGGAGCTACATCTACCATGCTTGCCCTCCCCTTAAAGGAGATTTAATTTTTTGGTTTTGGATGGACTCCAGAGAATATACTCTGCTTTTCTGTCAGTGCCCCCTCTTTGTGTTGCAATAGCATGCAGACATAGGAAGAATCAAAGGAGCACTAAGTTTCCCACCTCAGGTGCCTTGTATATAGTAGACATTTGATGTTTCCAAGTAAGAAATTCCTCCTCAAAGAACATTCTAAGTAGCTCACTTCCTGCCTGAGTGCCCATTTTCAAACAGAGTTCACATTTCCTACGATCAGTCTTAGTGTGTAGGTGCTTTGCAGCTAGCTAAGTTCTTCAGGGGAAGGAGCACCAGGGTGTATGCCAGGGAATCATGCAAATGCTGGGACCTGAAATTCCCCCATCCCTATGAACTTTTCGCTCCTCAAATTAGTCAGCCTCTTGTTCACATAACTAGTACACTTTAAGACTTTAACCACCAAAAAGGCTGGGTCCAACTTCCCTGCAAGGGGTACCAATAACTACAAAGAAAAGATGTATGTTTGGCAGGTTACCCTGGGTAGGCTAAGACACAGTAGCATCTAGGGACATTGGGGGGATGCTAAGGACCTCCAGAAGCTATGCAGTCTTGATACTTTAAACACTCTCATCAATCAACTCTCTGCTTGCAGAGCAGAAAACCCTTCTTACCTGACCTCCAATTTCTTGACTTTTTTTTTGAAGATGGTTCCAGAATTTGAACTCAGTGCTTCAAACTTGTTAGGAAGCACTCTGCCACTTGAGCCACACCTTCAGCCTGAGTTCCAATTTCTTAAACTCAAAGTATCACTCCAATGATGCACTGGAGGGTAAAGGTGGGACCTGGAGTACTCCACTGTGCAAACTCTCAAGGGACCTCAAGGTCTCAGTCATTTACTGATTGTGACCCCAAATACTATAAACACCAAACTGAAGCTTGAGGACTTCATTCCTGGCAAGCTCTCAAAAGATCACTTCCAACATCCCAGTAAGAAAAGTCGGCACCATGTGCATAAGACCCAACATCACCCATGTTCAAAGGAGCAGTGTTCTATTTAACCAGAAAGCACTTGGTAGCTGTCCATCCATTTTCCTCCATGAGATCCTTAGAAATACCTTGCCAGCTCTGACTGACCTAAGTCCCTAGGATTATTATAGGATACTCCCTCAGTATCCTGTATAATTTTTTTTTGAGGGGGGGAGCCTACCCATAGCTTGCACATGCTCAGTATGTACTGGTGCACTGCACTACATCCCTAGCCCAGTCTGTGCAATCTGAACTTAAGAGAAAGCAGGACTGGCTCCAATCCCTCTGCCTATGAGGAATAGGCTAGGCTTAATGCTCAGACTCCACATACTGGAACATAGTCGCTACCAGATACCCCCTAGGTCATCTCTAACCTCTAGGCAGTGCCAGGATGCTCCGTTTTTCAACTTGTCAAAGTCTGTCCTTTTCCAAGACAAGCCTCCTCAGCTACTCTGGAGCTGCTCCTCACAGGCCTGACTCATTCTTCATGCTAACTGATGCCTCCTTTGGTCTGGGCACCAGATGAACTGAGCTCTCCAAATTCAGAACACGAATTTGGAAATTTACAACAGCAAACTTATGGGCTATGACAGTCTAAACAAGGGTGGCAGACTAAGAGGGCTACTAGCGTGTGTTTGATGCTTCCTGCGTGTCAAAATGGCCAACACTGAGCCTTAAAGAATGGCTAGTCTAGTCAATTTTCAGTGTGTACATGTAGGTTATTTGGGGAGTGGAGATATGGATCAGAAGATGAACATGTTAAATGGAAAGGTGTCACAGAGCCCAAGACACAAGTCCATCAACCATACTTGAAGCTACAGGTACTTCAAAGAAGGGGAGGAATACAAGATGAAGGGAAGATCCCCAAGAGGCTGGGTTAGATGCCTCTCCTGTATTCCCTTGGTTGGCTCCCTACAGCTGGGCACTTCCCTAGCTCAGCTGCCTGGGGAAGCTGGAGACATTCTCTCAATCCTTTCCAGTTGCTTTTCATCAAAACTCTGTTTCTGGCCTCCAACTCAGTCCCTGTTTAGTCTTGGGCTCATTCAAGTCAAAAGTAGAAGAGCTGTAACAGTCATTCCCACAAAAGCCATTCCCAAAGTTAGACCATTGCTACAGGTCCAGTTGGCCAAAGAGCTTTCAGGGGAGCTAAATAATAGTGCAAAGCCCTAATTGTGTAAAGGAGTACTGACTCAGCCAGCCTGGACAGTCAGGTGTCCACCACTTAAAGAGACAGGAAGCATCTACAAAACTGGATGCTCTAGCTATGGTCCCTTCCACTTAAGATTTTTCCAGGAAAAGCTACTGGGAGAGGCTGGGAGGAAATACCTGAGAATTACTGCTTTGATTTTTATATAACCCTAGTAGTTCCTCTTCAAGTTCCTGGCTTCAGGCGGGCCACTCGTTGCTGACTACAATTGGAGGTACCAAGTACAACCTGACAAGAATGACTGGGAAGAAAGGCCAAAAGGAAGCAGACTGTGCCCAAGCACAATTTAGCTTATTAGTTCATTACTTCTGGGATGTGGATTTTGGCCTGTGCTGGGAACCATAGGAAGAGAAAGTAGAAAGACAATAAAAACCTTTTCCCTGACCAATTCTGGAGAGAGAGAGAAAGGAAAAAAGAAAAGAAAGCAAGCCCAAAAAAATAAGTGGGGGAAGACAGACAAATCTCCAATGCAGAAGAAATTCAACTAACTCATGTGTATACTTCCCCTCCTCATTTTGTTGCTGTGGTGGTGGGTTTTTGTTTTTTTGTTTTTGAGACAGAATCTATTTGCCTAGGCTGGCCTCAAACTTGTGGTCTTCCCACCTCAGCCTCCTGAGTAGCTGGAATTATAGATGTGATCTACCACACCCAGCTGATTGGTTTTTTAAAGCGATGTGGTCTATGTTGCCCAAGCTGGCTTCAAACTCCTAAACTCAAGCAGTCTTTGAGGCCTCAGCCTTCCAAATACCTAGAACTACAAAAGCATGCCACAGAGCTAGGCTGTCCATGGACATGGGAGAAATAGTATCCTTACAGTTGAAAACCTGACAAAGACTTCACTGGTCAGATGTTCAATATGAACATCAACAGTGCTAAGTTTTGTTCACAGTATTTGGTATGTGGTGAAAATGTCACTTTACTTCTGTGGTCATCCTCCCAGAAAATCCTAGTCCAAACATGAGAAAAATGAGATTCCAATTCAGGAATGTTCTAGAAAATCCCTGACCTGTAGTGAAGAATAAAGTGAGTGGTTGCCTAGCATAGTCTAGGTTCAATTGAAGCACTGGAAAAAAAAAAATAAACAAAACCTCCTGGTGGTGAGGCATGTCTATAACCCCAGCACTTGGGCAGTGGTGGCAGGAGGACTGAGTGGCCAGCCTGGGCTACAAAGCAAGTCCCTGTTTCAAAAAAAAAGGCAAGTCTGAGAAATTTTCACAGCTAAGCAACGTAAAGTAAAGGTATGCACTTTATTACTATTTGTTTCTCCCCACCTCTCCCTGCCTTTGCTTTTTTGTGGTGCGGAGGATAAAACCCAGGGCTTTGTGCATGCAAAGCAGGTGCTCTAACACTAAGCTACACTTAGTGTACCATTTAGTGGCTGGAACCCCTACCGGTTTCTTTCTTTTTCTGGGGTGGGACTGAAGTTTGAACTCAAGACTTTATGCTTGCTAGGCAAGTAGTTCTTACCACCTGAAACACTCTGCCAGCCCTCTTCTTTTTCAGACAGGGTCTCAAATTCCTGTGCTCAAGTGACTATGCTGCCTCAGCCTTCTCAGAAGTTGTGACTATAGGCATGCCACCACTGTGCCAAGCTCCAGTATTTGTCTCAACTGTAAAAAACCTACCATAGTAATTTAAAATATTGACAACAGGGAAAATAGAATACAGAGTATATGGGAACTATGTACTACTATCACATTTCTCTGTAAATCTAAACTATTAAAAAGTTTATACATATGTATTTTTGCAATACTGGGGAATGAACCCAGGACCACACACATGCTACGCAAGCACTCTACTACTGGAGCTATGCCTATTTAAATTTTTTTTTTGTGGGACTAGGGCTTGAACTCAGGGTTTCATGTTTGTAAAGCAGGTGCTCTACCCTTGAGCCACACCTCCAATCCTTTGTGCTCTGGTTATTTTGGAGATAGGGTCTCATGGACTATTTACTCAGGCTGGCCTTGAACCTCGCTCGATCCTCCCCATCTCAGTTACCCAAGTAGCTAGAATTACAGATATGAGTCACTGGTGCCTGGCTTGTTCATTTACATTTTAAAGAAAGAAGACAGTAAATTTTGCACATGCTGATCTACATGATAGTCTAGCTGCAGGGTTTCTTTTTCTTTTGAGACAGATTCTCACTACATAGCTCAGTGCAGTGTAGCATGAACTTGAGAACCTTCTATCTCAGTCTCCAAAGTGCTAAGATTACAGGTGTGCACCACCACATCCAGCTTCATGCTCACTGACTTATATGGGACTCTGGCAATACTTAATCCTCTCTGGGACTCCTCTCAAAAGGACAATCTGTCTTCCTTTGACCCAATATCTAGGTGGCTGTGGCTGCTGACAAGTCTGTCTGCTCACTCCATGAGGACAGAAAGAAATGTTGGTAAAGCCAGTTTTATTGATGTTAGTCAGTACATCCCTGAATCTTCTCATCAGGGAGGGGACAACCATAGCTATATCTTAACCTCTGTCACCTTCCTCTTCTCTCTTCCCTTCCTGTTTCCCCAGAAGTGAAAATACAGGCATTTTTAAAGCAGGCTGCTAAGGCACAGTCTAAAAATAATCTCTGAGAACACATGTGACACATTAGAACCAAGGAGGTGAAGAAGAGGTTGGGGGATGGTGTGGGGTTTGGAAAATTGTTCCCCAAATCTTGTCAGGACTGTGCACATAAGTATCAGGAGCATATGACTTTATGCAATACTACAAGCTGTACCTAAAGAGCCAAAGAACTTAATTTTTTGATGAAAAGACAACTTTATTCTTACAGAATGCAAATAAAATGTAAGGGAACTTAAAACGCTCTGTATTCCCAGATTTCACCTTGGCATGCCACTGGTATAGAGTGAGTTGTAAGGGGAACATCTCCAGACAGGTTTACAGGGAGAGCAGAAGATACTAGCCATCAGGGTACTTACTTCCTGAGGATGATGACTGCTCGGCGTTCCTTGATGTCCTGAGGCCGTATGCAGTGAGTGATTTCGTCAGCAGCATATCCACTGGAAAGAAACACAGAACATGTCACCGTGAATAGCGGACAATCAAAATTCCTGGGGGCCAGAAATAGGATCCAACTCTTATGGCTACCTTCTACCTGTTATTTGCAAGTCTCAAGGATCTATGCAGAAGGGAAATACTATGTTAAGCTCCAGAAAACTTTTGCCCAGAAACCATTCAAGAAAAAACCTGGCTCCTATGCCACCAGAAAAAAAAAGAAAGAAAAAACCTGGCAAGAGGCAAAGAAGACCCACTGGTTTCTTACTGCAGAGGCCAAAGCAGAACTGTCCTGCACAGGAAGCAGGACTCTCCTGCTCAGGCCGGAAACATTTCTTGTAAAGAGCCCTTGAGGCTCAGGGTATACCTCAGTAGTAAAGCATGTGAGGCCCTGGGTTCAACCCTCAGCACTGTAAATGAAACAAAATAAAAGAATGAAGAACACTCAAAGAGGGTATACCTTTAGAGTATTTGGAGTAACTAGCGGAGACCATGGTGAGGAGACAAAGAGCTGCATCTCCTCATTCTTCCTCCCTTTCCTCCTTTCAGCACGCACAAGAAGCTAAGGCAGCCACTGACAGCACTGACTCACAGGGAGAACTAGGACCGCCAAGTTCCAAAACAAAATTTATCTACTTGGAAAAAAGCTTTCAAAAGATTCCTTTGGGGGAATCCAAAACTTTGAAGACAGCTGTGTTTGAGATATTTTAAGAATTTCCATCACACTCTAAGTTCTATTTATTTTCAACAAGTTACATGATTTTAAAACTGCTCAGAGGCCAATGAATGTGGGTAGATGAATGTCCTCTTCTCAGCTAGCATCCTTCTGATTTCAAACTCTGGAAGCAACTATTGTTCCTGTGCCCCTCACATGCTTTCACTGGGAACACAGCACCCAAGAGAAACCCCTAACCCAAGTTCCAACACTGAGCTGCTGCAGATCCACACAGTCATACACTTGTTTAGTCACAAGTCTAGCAGGAAGAACCTGCCTTCTCAGCTTCCCCACTTGCTCAGGATTTCTGGCTCCCCCTGGACCACAATACCTATCTTTCAATGGCTGCTGATCAGCTCCTTTTGAAGGACAGGCCTAGGAAAGACTTCTTGACATGCCAGGCTGGCCCAACCCAAGCCAGGCTGTTTCAGGCTCAGCCCCTAGAGGGAAGCATCTCTGACTTGGAAATCTGATTTGAGGCCATGCTGTTAGTAGAGGAGCAAACTTTCATTTTATAGACTCTCCCACTTGCAGCTGCTCCTAGATCAGGGTTCAGAATCTTCTGAGAGCACCATTCTCACAAGAGACTGTGAACAAATGCCCATAGTCAAGTCAATTTGGAGAATATCAAAGAATTTTAAGAGCTGGGCACTGGTGGCTCACACCTGTAATACTAGCTACTCAGGAGGCAGCGATCAGGAGGATTGTAGTTCGAAGCCAGCCCAAGCAAACAGTTCCACGAGACCCTATCTCAAAAACCCTTCACAAAAATAGGGCTGGTGGAATGGTTCAAGGTGAAGGCCCTGAGTTCAAGCCCCAGTACCAAATAAATAAATAAATAAATAAAAGTAGCATATAAAAAATCTGACAATTACTACAGCAAAAGAACCACTAATTTTGAGAACTGACCAAAGAACCCTCTCTCAAATAACATCTATTAATATATGTCAGCTCACAGTGAGAAATGCCACATAGGAGTTAGGGAAATAGAGAGATCTGAGTTCAAAGCAGAGCTTTGTTGGGTACCACCTTTGTGAACTTAGTTTAAGTCACAGGCTGACCCTGTGACTTATAGTTTCTTCAACTGTAGCAAGGACAGTGGTAGGTTCTTGGGTGTTCATTTTGTTATGTTTTATAACTCAGGTATTCATTTGGCATTACTACAAGATATTAAAAGGCAAACATCAACTCCTCCCTTCTAGGCAGAATCAAGAGTAAGATCACTTCCATGGTTGACACTCCTGGAAAGGGCTGGTGAGAGGCTTACTTGTAGGGTTGAGAATGAAGTTGGATAAGACAGGGTGCCTGGCACACCACTACCATTTGCTAAGCATCTGACACAGCCAGAGGGCCTAGACCATCTTGGGGCAAGCTAGAGCCTTGGGTTCAGCACCTGCCAAGAAGAAACAATCTGAGATCCCCCTGCAGGGATCTGCCAGTAACAGAGGCATCCTGGGCTCCATTCTCAGGGCAAGGGGCTCTAAGTCTCATTCCAGGATCTTATATTCCACATTGATGACTAGATGTCTGGATTGCAAGATAGTCTCATATACTGTATATACACAGGACTTCCCAAAAGAGCTAAGTCCAAAGGCACATTTCAAAGGCCTGAATCTGCACTGTAGTGTTCCCTGATAATAACAAGTGTTATCAGTCTATTTGAATTGGCTATAGGCATGACCAAGGGCCCTGACTTCTCATCTCTAAGAACCACTTCCCTTAATGCAGTTCTGGAGCAAATCCAGATGTTTGTCAAAGCCTGACTGCCTAGTACTCCTATCCCCAATCCTCCAAACGGCTCTAGAACAAACAACTAGCCACGCCAGGTTCCTGTCCTGAGCCCAGGCCTCACAACTAGTGTGGCTCTAACTGCACAGGACTACAGAAATAACCTTGGGAATGACCCCACCTGGAGGGCTCAATAGCACTGGTCTTCTAGAACTTTCTGGCAGCTGTGACAGCCCAGTGACTATTCTTCAGAGTACTGGGTTCCTCTGAGAGCAGGAACTCAAAGTTCTGACCAAAAGATGGTCTCCTGGCCAAACTTTAGCAGAAAGTGCCTAGCAGATATCACAAGAGTATTATTTACTGCTACGAAACCTACTTACTACAAGAGACAGTAAGAGTCCCAGTCTGCCAACTTGAAACTTAATATGCCCCGAGTCCAGCCCTACCCTTAGCATGAAGGAAAGTTTCAGGGCCTCCTGCTCTTGTTTTCACAGAGAAATGAGAGGAGGAAATACCTTGTGTTATCCAACAGCCTCCTTTCTTCCTTGGCTGAGGCCCCACCCCCAGCTGCAATGATTAGTAGGCCACAAGTATCAAAAGAGACAGGGCCTAGCTCTGTCAACCTCTAGTCTTTTTGGGGGGGAAGAGGGGGACAGTACTGGGGTTAGACCTCAGGGCTTCATCCTTGCTAGGCAGGCACTCTACCACTTGAGTCACCCCTCCAGCCCTTATCACCCACTAGTCTTATACCTTAGAATGACTGCAGGGAGCTAAAACGTCTACATCCTCCTCCTCTGGCAAGCTTTCCTTGAGTCCTCCCCCAGGCTGGGTCGTTCCTGTCCCCGCCCAACCACATCCTCTTGACTACATTTGACCTATAGAAATCATCTTTCCTGTAAGACAAAGCTCTTCAAAGGCCTCAACTTTGCACACACTGGACAAATAAATATATGAATAAAATGTCTATTATTTTGTTTTTCTTTCCCATGGTACTAGGGTTTGAACTCAGGGCCTTGCACTTCCTAGACAGGTGCACATCCATTAAACACAACTACTCTACCACTCTGAAGCCTCAGTTTCTACATCTACAAAACAGGGATCACAGCAAGCCCTTTCTCAGAGGACTAGATGCAAGTTAAATGAGTCTGAAAAAGTATAAGGAACTATGCAGGATTGTGTATTTCTCCTCTGAAGATGATCTTGGCAATTGAGAGAAGGCACATTTCCAAGATGGCCACCATCCTCACCTACTCCATGCTCTGTTTAGGCCAGAACAGACCGAAGATCATGGCCTGATGCCAGTCTTTCCTTGAGCCTGTCTCTGAAACTCTTAGGCTATTTTTTTTGGGGGGTTTGGGGGATGTCCCGCAGACAGCAAGGCAGGGCTGTGAGCTCAAGCTCAAGTTATTTGCCAGACATGCGCCTCTAAAAGATGACAAGGCTTAACTTTATGAGAAGTCCTGAGGCTTTCTGGGTCCAGAAGGAAGCAAGCCTGTTGCATCCCAATTCTACACAAATCAAGGTATAGACAGGACCTAAACACAGAACACAGCTCATCTCCTGAGACACCTTAAGCTAAACTTCAAGCATTCAGCATTGACAGAGATTCAATCTTCTGTATGACTATATGGCATCACTGGCCCCAATTAACAGAAAAGAAAAACTGAGGCCCATAAAGGTTAAGTAATGTGCTCAATGTCAAATAGCTAAAGTGGTGGTGCTGGAATTTCCACCAAACTATTGGCTTTGGTGGGGAGGTGGGTGTTAAATAAGGAAGGTAGGAAGAAAAGCGCATTTGTGTTTCCTGATAACAGTTCTCATCTGTCCTAGGGGCCTTTGGCCTCATCAGAAGATACGCACATAACCACCAGTCCCATGGAAGAGGTCTGCAAAGATGACCCTGTGCTTCCAGAGAACTAGCATTGTTGTATGTACATCAACTGCCCAGCCTAAAATGGCCTGCCAACCAGCCTTGAAAATTTTATGGCCTATTTATTTTCTGCTTGCTCCAAGACTAAGAACATGGCTCACTGCTAGCTTCCTCTCCTTTGCTGTCTTCTGCCTTCTGGTCAGGTCTGACAGCACCAAGGGCAGCCAACCCTGATGATCACGAGTCCCTCCTAAAGAGTGCACAGTCCTGACTTCCCCCTCCTATGTAAACAGAAGAGTCCACTGTGGCCCAGGACCTACTTTCCTAACTATTTTAAGCCAGAAAGCTAAATTTTGCTTTCAATTAGCTGATCCACACTGAGCCCCAAACTTACAGGGAATGCCCACTCCACCCAATACTAACTGTTAACCAGAAAAGCTGAAGCTGAGCTCACCAGTACACACCCATGACTGGGCTAAACAATCATTTCCAGATCAGTGGCCAAGGCCTAGGTCTCTGGGCATGTGGCCACACACCATACAGCAGTGATTGAAGGCAGCAGCAAGTAAGCAATTAGCCTTGAGGTAATTATTCTAATTAATCCAATTGGAGTCTTATTTAATCTGCCCCATGCACTCAACAGGGACAAGATAAAGAATGTGGGATGAAATGACATAAACAGGAGGTAAAAGATACTTATTTCTCGAGAAAACTGTACAAAAAGTGAGACCACCTTGGCCTTTCATGTGAAAGTACCCTCCCTCCCCCCCAAATAAAACTACCAGTTAGGTTTGGAAAGGAGTATCAAGACACCTCCAGAAGGGTCTGTGTTCTTGCTCTTAATACCCAGGTTTAGACACTGCTGAGTCAACGCTTGCCACGCACCAACATCCCTGCTGACACTATTAAATATAAAACTGTATCCCTGCCATATTGCCTTGGACAAATACAGACATTATTGCCATCAACAACTAGAGACTCAGATCATAATTGCTAAAACCCCTCTGCATTTGCAGTTCATCAGCCCCTTCCTCTAAACTACAGCTTTACTGGTTAGCTTTACTCACCAGGAAGTGAAAGCACTGCCTGTTACTATCTTATATACAGGATTTGATGAAGAGTACTCCTAACAGCAGGTGGTTATTCCACCTGCATACCAAGTAAGCTGAGAGGGCTAAATGAGCAGGTGTTAGAAGATTTAAATTTGTGGGAGTGTCCAGAACCCTAGAGCAGTGGTTCTCAACTGGAGATTACTCTATCCTGCAACCCTCACCTACTGGGACATCTAGCAATGTCTGGAGTCATTTTTGGTTGTCAGAAAAAGTGTTACTGGCAGTTAGCACATGGAGGTTAGCAATGCTGCTAAGTTTTCTACAATGCAAAGACAGCTCACCCAATGAAGAACTGAAGAGCCCTGAATATCAATAGAAGCACTGTTGAGAAGCTCTAATCCAGCTTCACCAGGGCCCGACTACCAGTCTCTAATAATGAAGTCCATCTGCCTCAAATCAACACCTACCCACTTTACCTATGGTTATGCCCTGAAGCCACCGCCAAAGCCTATGTTGTGTGCCACTCCCACTTCTTTACTTGGCTAATACCTTTCAAGTTCCAGCTTACTTTCTCCCCAAAACTTGCTACACTCCACAGTGGATAATATGCCCCTTCAGAGTACTCTGGCAATAACATTCCTGGGCTGTGGCTATCTCTCTGTTCTGAGGCCTCGCTGCATTTGACCTACATGAAGGTTAGAGCCATGTTTTAGGATCCAAATCCCTAGCCTCTTCCCTCCCCATCAAGAGAGCAGGGGCTCATAAAGTGGTTGTATGTGAAAGCAAGCACCCGTTTGAGTGCCTACCCTGTGCCAAGTTCTACTGGACACTAAATCACCACATATAATCCAAATAGGCTTCAGTAGTTGGTATCATCCCCATTCTACAGATAAGAACGCCAGCTCTGAGAACATACCCATAAGATCCCAAAGAAAATAGAGGAGTTGAATTTAAAGCCTGGGGCAGCACTTTTCAGAACATAGCTGAGCCTCCCACGCTTACTCCACAGACAAGTCTGAATCCAGGAAGGGTTGGAAGGGACTGGAAAAACTTTAGGACTTCACTATTCTAAGAAAAAGATGAGGACTTTCCTGATGATGCAGTTGTGTTGCTGACCACTAACAGACCTACACTTTAAGAATGTGAAACTTCTGAGGCTAGACGTATGGCTTAAGTGGTAGAGCACTGACCTACAAGGACAAGACCCTGAGTTCAAAACCCAGTACTGAAGGGGAAAAAAAAGAATTTGAAACTGCCCTTTAAGCCAGACATGTTGCAAGTATGTTGGGGGGGGTGGGTAGGGCGGGGGAGGAGGGGGATTAGAATCGCAAAGTCACAAAATGCCTTGCGAGTTTCCCATTAAGAAGCTGACCTCAGCCAGGTGTAGGTGGCTCACGTCTGTAATCCTAGCTACTTAGGAGCAGAGATCAAGAGCATAGCAGCTCAAAGCCAGCCCCAGCCCCCGGCAAACAGTTCCTGAGAACCCTATCTAGAAAAAAACCCATTACAAAAAAGGGCTGGCGGAGTGGCTCAAGTGCTAACAGCGCAAGCGTGAAGCTTGAGTTCAAACCTCAGTGCCACCAAAAAAAAAAAAAAAAGGGTCTATGACTACATGCAAACATCTATCGAGACTGAAGGCCTTTTAACACGGAGAGCCTTCAACAGAGGAAGACCCCCAATCTGCCTTATAGAGCAAGCTCCCTGGAAGGGTCTGCTCTGGAAATTCCATCTTAAGAGGTTCTGTCAAAAGCCTTCTGGAAGCACTATGCAGATTGAGATGCTCAAAAGTCCAACTGGCATCTAGGTTTCAGATGCTTGAGGGAATCAAAAGTACTGCTTCTGCTGCCATCCCCAACATGGAAGCAGCTTCAGCTGTTCAACTCAAGTGAGACAGATGACCTGCCCTGGTGATATTAAGGGAGCTCCTGAGACCCTGCTTCTCCCCATAACTGTGGCCAATGGCACTGACTGCACCTCAGAGGTTAAGCTGCTCACAACAAAATCCTAGTGTGTTCTGATCCTGTACTTGGTGATGGTCAACCACACTGCTCTGGATAGTCTAGCCCTCTTAAGTTTTAAGGATCACTGAATTACATTACTAGATTTACCTTTTTCAGGGTTGGAAGGAGACAGTCTCTAAATAAATTTTTGTTTCATATAAAACAGCAAAAGTGTTCCAGCAGATGATCTTCCCTGGGGGCCAGGGCACTGAGCTCATTCTCAGCAGGATCTGGGGCCCCAAATAGGCCAAGAGCCTAAGACCTACTGTTCACAGAACTACAAGGCCAAATACCAGGTCAAGAGACCAGCTGTATTTTGTTTTAGTGGGTCTCAGTAACAGGTAACACGTTCTTAAAAGGGGTTTTTCTGCGACTAAGAGGGAGCAATTTTAAGAATAAGCTGTATTTTATTACTGGCTAAACCACTAAACTGTTCAACTAACTCCAGGTAAATCATTCTTCCTCTTGGGAATGAAGAATCTGTATCTAAATAAGCACTCAAGAGAGACCTCTGCCTGTATTTTCTGTTATAGAATTCATCAACATTTGGTTAAGAAAACCAAGCACAGCAGAACAGGAAAGCTTTTTAAATAATAAGCTCGACTTTTTTCTTCTTCCAAGCATAGATTTGGAAATGGAGGTCCAGAACAGAAGGTGATTTGCTTAAAATCATATAGGAAAAGACTCCTAACATCTTAGCCTTCTGGAAAGATGCTTTTCGGATTCTCAGTTAAGCTTGTGGATTATGTCAAACCTGCCTTCAGGTACAGAATTCCACAAGAATTCCCAGACCTGGGTTTTCTCACTATATTTATTATAAACACATGCCCCTTCCCCTGCTCTCTACAACCTACAAACAGAAGGACAGATTGGAACGGTATAAAGCACAGGCTTCTATTGGTCGCCGCCTCCTGGACCTGGGTGGGTAGTTAAGGCAGCAGAGTGAGTAAGGGCCGCCCCCTTTTCCCAGGTGGATTACCTGAGCACAGTCACGCTCCCCCTGCGCACCGGCAGGGAAAGCACAGGTTCTGATACCCGGATCGGCTTGAACTGGAACTTGCAGCCAAAGCACAGCGCCGAGTCGCTAAAGAAGGACACGGACACAATCGGGCGCTCAAAGATGTGGATGGGGTCCACGTGCGACACGATGCAGCCGCCGGGCTGGTAGTCGTTGATGACGGCGCTGTTTACGAAGCCCTCGGGGATGACGCGGTGCTCCACCAGCTTCTGGATCACAAGCTGGTGCACCCACTCGGGGATCTCGTCCACGTCGCCCGGCGGGTAGAGGCGCTCCTGGCCCGGCCCGCGCTTCTGCAGCTGGGCACCGTACGTGTAGCCTTCGCCGAAGAAATACTTGTTGCGCAGCGGGGCCCGGTCCACCGTGTGCTCGTTGTACAGGCCCTTCTCGGCGCGGGACACCACCTCGTCGATGCGGGCCTCGATCTTGGCGCACTCGTCCTGGCTGAAGAGGCGCATCTGGCGGATGCCGCTCTTCACCCTGCGCGCCTCCTCCTCCTTCTGCAGCTGCTGCTCCTCGTAGTCGCTGCGCTCCGGGTCCGAATCCTCTTGGTACTTGCGCTTGGTCCCGGACACCGGGTAAGGCTCGGCGGCGGCGGCGGCCGCAGCGGCGGCAGCCACGGCGGCGGCGGCGGCGGCCGCAGCCTCCCGACTGCCTGCCTTATAGTTGTCCCGGGACGTCATGGACTTGAGCTTCTCACGCAGGTCGGTGTAGCCGCTGGCGGCCGCCATGGCCCCCGCGACGTTGCTCTAGGGTCCTCCGGGGCGGGCGAGCATGGCTCTCGGGGGACGGGCCCGGGGCCCCCGGAGGGGAGGGGGTCCTCAGTGCCAGGCCCCCATGCGTGGCCCGAGAACCCGGCGAGAGACGTCGAGGGGTCTGACGAGAGGTCGAGCTTCAGAGGCGGCGGGTCATGCAACGGTGGCGTCAACGGGACTTCCTCCTCCTCCACCTTCTCCACGTCCCGGGGGGCAGGAGCGCTGGCAGCGCCTCATACCGCGGAGGGCTGCTGCAGAGTATCGGCCCGACTCCCGGCCAGACCCTCGGTCGCCCGGCCCGGTCCGCACTTTAAAGCGCTCCTCACGACGTCACGAGCTGCCCGCCCGACATCCGCCAGCGCCGCTCCTTAGCGGGCTTCTCGGCGCGCACGCGCAGTGCCGCCGGCCGCCGCGGCTCCGCGCACTATGGGCATGCGCGTGCGTGCGGGCCAGGTCGCCAGAGATGCCGGCGCAAGCGCACACGGGGGCTTCACGCGTCGTCCGCCGCCCCTCCCCCACCCGCTGAAGGGCTTCGAGGGAGTGCTCTCAAGCAGCGACCTGCCTCCGCGCCGCGCCGCGTCCGAGGCCGAGGGGCTCCCTCCGGTGGGGTGCGCTCACTCTGTCAACACTGTTGCTCTGCCGCGTCATGGCATCGTCCGAATGCCCGTAGACGCCTCAGCCCCTAGCGCGCAATCACCAGGGAACCGCCACAACCTAGGCCTCCCAGTCACCGCCCCCTTTGGCGCCTCCACTTTTTTAATTGGACTGCCGCTCACGCGCAGGCCATGCCCAGACTGGAGTTTCCACAAGTCGATTGGTAATCATGCCTGTCAATCAGGCAGTCTCCTTGGCTACTGCGTCCATTATTTAATTAGCGACGGGGAGGGCGGCGAGGACCCATGAAGAGCGAATGGGTGGTTAAGTAAGTGCCTGAATGGAGACCCCGCGGAAAGAAAGCCTCCAGAACACCTAACAAAACTTTCGAAATCGGCGGAAACTTATCAAACTGCGAGACAGAGAGAACATCGAGACCCAGTTCTGAACCAGAAGGCGGCGGCCGCAAAAGCTGACCGCGCGTTGTCGAGGAACCCTGTACTCCCCACCGTCGCCGCCGCCGCCGCTGTCCCGAGTGGACGTTCCACTAGTCACGTCCCGGGGGTGGCGTGCGCGTGCGCAGGCGCGGTCACGCGCAGGGGGCGGGCGTGGCTCCTCCTCCGGGCTAGAAGGGGGTGTAGGGGCACAGTTTCTAGGGGACGACAAAAAATAACCTCGAAGAACAAGTTTACCACGGATAAGGCTAAACCATGGGTATTTGCTAGAAGACGGTTCAAAGTTTGGAAGCAGAGGGTACGGCGTGAACAAAGGCATGGCCCTGCTCGAGAAGATGGGCGGTTCCAGCAAATAGGGGTTCCTCCTCGGAACCTCCCAGAATAAAGTCCAGCCTCTTTGCTTGGCGCTCAAGGCTTTTGTTGAAGTCCCTTCCGGCCCATTTGCGCACACTCTGAGCTTCCGCCTCGCCCTTGCACTGCCAAGTCTACAAACAGACCCGGTCCCTCCTCCTGGTCTTTGCCCAGGCTGTTTCTGCCACCCGGAACGCCCGTCCTTTTCACTCACGTCCTTCGTTTTGATTTGAGGCCCAGATCACCTGTATTTAGCAGCCTTTCCAGATTCTGGTTTGTAAGGGTGACATGAAGTCACGAATATTAAGCAGCCGGGATTGCTGATCTCCCGGCTCAAGTTTCCCCATCTGTAAACCGAGGGTCCTATCAATTCCTTTTGGAAAGTGGGGATTACATGGGAGCTTGATAAGGAAGGTCAAGCCCGCAGGATCTGTGGAATGGGAAGGCAGGAGGACAGCAGAGACCCAAGCCAACCTCTCTCCCAAGCAGTGTGTGTGTGGTGGTGGGGATGGGGCAAGTACATGCACGATGCCTGGCTCCTGTATTTTCCTGGTGCAGCCTAGTGGGGTGCAGGTGGTAAAGTGGGGGTAGAAGGACACCTGTAGGTAGTGAAAAGGTGGCCAGTAAGTAAGGCCAAGGCCAGGTGGCCTAGAATCCAGCCCTAGTCCTGCCTGAACCACATTATGTGAACATCTGGCCTAGGCATGGCCTCTTACCTCTGATGGGCAGTTTGACTGGAAGGGTTTCAGAAGCCCAGTGCGATTGAACCTCTGAATTGCCCTTCACTATATGGGGGAGAGCTCACTACCACTGTACCCAGAAAGCCCTCACAGTGATGCCCTTAGGGTCCCCAGCTCTGCTATCTAGACAAAAATGTGAATCTCTTCTCAAGTCATCCCCCTCCCCCACACACACCACGTTGAAACTTCCATATGTTTCTTCCTGACTGCTTTTGAACAGGGGTCCTCCTCTGTCCTCTGTGAGGAAAAGCCAGGCTGCTTGGATATGAATCTTCACTAGGTCACTACTGACTGTGACCTTGGGCAAGTCCTTTCCCCTCTCTGGGCATTGATTTTTCCCATGTACACAATGGTGGTAATGATAGTTGCAGACTCATTGGGGTATTCTGAGGGTTAAATGGGTTAGTATATGTATCAGGCCAGGCACATAGTAAAAGCTTGGTAACATGAGCTTTTAAAACAACATGTAGCTGACAGAGTGACTCAAGTGGTAGAGGGCCTGCCTAGCAGTGTAAAGCCCTGTGTTCAAACTCACCAAAATACACACATACATACATAAAAACATGTCCGTCCCAGACATCCATTCATATCCCGTGCTAGGCATAATGATGACCTGATGACCCCTTAGAAAGCACTTGCTCTAAAGCCTCTGTCAGCACTTCTAGTTTATAAGGAAGGAAACAGAAGCTCAGAGAGGACAAGCAACTTACACAAGGTCACACAGATAATCAGCAAACAGCTGGAATTTGAACATAGCCCTCTCTAGTCTCCTAGTGTGATCCTTCAGCCACCTGGCCCTGATTCCCTTAGGAGGCTAGCCTGGGCTAGAGGAGCTAGAGGTGTTAGTATGTGGACCTGGGATCTGGCCAAGCCCAGCTCCTGTCCCACGTGGGAGCAGCAGTGAGGTCGTTTCTGTTATTTTTTTCACTGCCCTGAATTGTTGCGCATCCTGCCATACCCTTCTGGACCCTGAGCCTTGAGCTGACTATCTCAGGCTCCCATGCTACCCAGATATTTTTCCTGTATTGTTCTCACCCCACACGGGGATGGGAACCTCCTTAGCTCTGGATTGCCCCCAATATCTGCCTGAGTTCCTCTCTTTTGGGGCCTTGGCCCAGATAGGAGCCCAGCATGGTCT
This sequence comes from Castor canadensis, assembly GCF_047511655.1. Classification (NCBI taxonomy): domain Eukaryota; kingdom Metazoa; phylum Chordata; class Mammalia; order Rodentia; family Castoridae; genus Castor; species Castor canadensis. Next base: position 50,778,132 of record NC_133396.1, on the reverse strand, counting down.
CTTATAGTGTCTGGGAATACAAAGGGTCTGACTCCTGCCACTCAGGCCTCTTCCCACTCTCTGCCTTGTGCGATTGTCGCCTCCTCGTAGGAGGTCTCCACCTCTGTGATGCCACACCAGAACAACTGCTACAACATGAAGCATGAGCCTTAAGGCCCAGGGTCCTAAGATCTGAAAGTCCTGAGTCTGGTTAGCCAGTGCTGGATAACCAGCACCCCCCTTCCCATCACTTCTTTGGCTCATAGATTTGCAGTCCAGCTCCCTGTGGGTCAAGTGGGCCAACTCTACCTGGGGGATCCACTTCCAAGTGGTCTCTCACACAGTAGCCCACTTGTACTCTGAAACCCAAAGGTCTCTCTTGCTTTTGTTTTTTTGCTGTATCATCTCTCCCTGACTCTCATACTTGAACTTGACTGGGAGAGGGGTTTAGGACAAAAGTAGTTAGAATGCTTATCATTCCTCATCACAACCCTATAACATTTTGAGAAATGAAGGAGCAGAGGGAGGCCTCAGAGCTGCCTCTCCTTTGATCCCAGCACATTCTTTTGTGGGTCACCATACTGAGGTGGGCAGCAGGGTCAAGGGCAGAACTCAAGGGGCTGGCCAGGAAAGTCACCTGGAGCCACAGCCCCTGTGGCAGTGTAAATGTGACAGACAACATACTTTCTGGCTCCTCCCCTGCCTCCCTCACCCTGGGTCTGCTTTTTTCAGGAGCAATGGGGCAAAGTGGGACAGCCCTGAAGCACTCAGGTCGAGGGCTCCTCCTTTACCCTCCCTGTCCTAGGGAGGTCCTGGGTAGCCTGCCAGCTGAATCTTCTGAATCTCTCCCAAGTTATCAATTCTCCCCACCCCTGCTGCTTCTACCAAGACCATGTCAGAGCTTCCCAGTCCCCTAGCCCTCCCCAACCCCACCTCCCCTCCTTGGTCTTCCTGCTTCCACGGTGCTCCCTGCAGTCCCAGCAGGTTTCCCCAACCCCACCCCACTGGAAAACCTTCCAGGACATCTCGTGGACTTTGGGATGAGATCCTAAAACCTTAACAGAGCCTGGAGAGCCATATCCAATCCATCCTTGCCAGCCTCCCATCCTGGGCCTGCCACTGGTGATATCTAACTCAAGCCCCACATAAACTGTGCCTCGCCTCATTGCCCAGCTGGCTTCCACTCAGGGCTTGTTCAGTTATTTGACCATATACAACTCCTAGTGCCTGGCATTAATACTCAACAGGCATTGAATGACTGAGTAAACCAATCCTTCTTTCTAGAGTTAGGCCCCACCCACTTGTCCATTCTCCTACTCCCAATCCTACAGCTTCCTTCACCAAGCTTCTCAAAGCCAACACTTTCCATCCACATTCATTCATTTATTTATTCTTTCATTCATACAACAAATACTTTTATGGGCCTGCTCTGTGTTAGGCATCATCCTAGGCTAGCTTCTTTATCTGGGGATACAGTAGAGAACAAACAGTTTTCTCTATTTGGAATAATCATCCCTTTCCCTTCCATCTATTCTTAGCAAACCCCCACTCATCCTTCAAAACCCAACCCTAATATACCATTCTCTAAGAAGCCCTTTCCAGCCTTCTCAGGCCCCAGTCCTGAGATGAAACGTCTCCCTTTTTCTACTACCCTACTTTTTATTTTTTGGTAGGACTGGGGCTTGAACTCAGGACTTCACACTTGCAAAGCAGGTGCTCTACCACTTGAGCCATGCCTCAGTCTATTTTTGCGTTGGTTATTTTGGAGATGGGGTCTCACAAACTATTTGTCTGAACTGGCCTCAAACCACAATCCTATTGATCTAAGCTCCAAATTATCTACTATTCCACTCTTGAACTTTGCATGGATCATCCAGTGATGGGGGCCTAGGGTTGGGGTGTGGAGTGTGGGGGACAAGGGTCTGCAGAGATGTCTGCTGAAAATGCTGCTCACAGGCAGTGCGTCAGGCATGGTTGCGCCTCCATCTCCTGCCTTCTCTCTCAGGCCTGTTTTCTAGCTACTCAGCAACTCCACAGAGGATATGGCTGCCAGGCATACCTTTTATTTAGACAGAAACGATCAAGGGTCACAGATCCGGGCTGAGGGGCAGCACAGGTGGGAACACCTGAGGAAGACAAGTGGGAACTGAATATGAAGCTGGAGCAGATCTGAGTATCGGGCCCTGAGTAAACCAAAGGCAGAGCCCAGTGCATCTAGGCCTCTGGGATGGGGCTTCCTCTCCCCAGCAGGAGTCAGGGAAGGGTCTGCAGCAGGCATGCGATAGGAAGCCCAGGGTCCTGCTTCTGCTGCATTGCATTGTGGGCCAGCCTTTGAAAGTTCCTCTTGCTATCTGACCCCCGGTTGCATGCCTATGATTCTGTCCCAACTCTGCATCTGCCCTCTTAGGTTCTTGGGGACTAGGTTTGTTCCTTCTGCCTCCCTGGTCTTTTCTAAGGTTCTGGCCCCTGACAAAGGTCACTGACTCAGAAAGGCCAGAGACCCCCTTGAGGCCACACAGCAGGTCTTCTGGCAGGTCTGGTAACTAGGATCAGAGCAAGGTGATCTCACTGGGGGGCAGTGTGAGCCGCTTCTCCCGGGCACTGAGCAGGTTCTCCACATGCACGGCCACCACACGACACAGCTCCAGACCCTACAGGGGACACAGTGAGAGTCAAGATCACCTAAACCTCACCCAGCTCTCACCTTGGGGCTGGACATGCAGAACACAGGTGTGGCTGTGAAAGAGATGGAAGCCACCCTCCACTAAGATGCTAGGAAGAGATGTGGAGTTGGAAGACAGAATGGCAGGATGTAGGCCATGCAGGGAACCAAATGCATCTGTCAGCTTTGCTGCCTATGAATTGTGTGACCTGGGGTCAGTCATTTCTCTTCTCTGATCCTCAGTGACCTCATCTATAGGAGCTCAGTTTACCAGACCCTGCCTCGCAGGATCGTGGTAAGGATTCAGTGAGATTCTATTGTATGCAAATCCTTTAGGTTTTAAAAATATTAGTACATGGGGCAGGGGAGTGGCTCAGTGTCCACCACTTGTCCAGCATGTACAAGGCGCTGGGCTTGATCCCCACAGTTACCTCCCCCCATTAGCCCAATCAATAAATGGCAACCTTTTCTAACCATGTATTACCATGGTTACCCCTGGTGCCCACCACCTGGAAGGGGCAGTGATGGATCTACAAATGTGGTTCTCAAACCAAACCCAGTGTTGGGGTCCCCCAGGGATTTCTTGGGTGACACAAGTTATTCTGAGAGGGACAAAATGATGACAGCAGAACTTCCTGAGCACTGCCTGGGTCAGGCCTTGTCCCGAGAGTTCTGTTTAATCCCTGCAGTGTCCCTAACGCAGCACTGTTACATCCTATCCTGCAAGGGAGGAAGTTAGGGCCGAGGCTAGGAAATTGCTCACCCTACATCTCACAGCTGGTAGACAGCAGGTTCAAACCTCAGTGGAAAGAGGCCTGAGGCCACACTCTGAAGTGCCTTTGCCAAGGTCAGCTGTGACCACCCTGCCTTAGGGCAACCCCAGATAACTGAACAGTGTATGCAAGATAGGGAGTCCTGTCATGCAATGTCCCCCAGAGGCCCATGTGTTGGGGGCTTCATCCTTGGCTGGCAGATCTAATTACTGAGAGGTGATTGGATCCTGAGGGCTCTGACTTAATGAATGGATTAATCCACTGGTGGACTTATACTCTGATGGGATCATTGGGAAGTGGTGGAAACTAGGAGGTGGAGCCTGGCTGAAGGAAGCAGGTCACTGGGTGTGTGCCCTTGAAGGGTACATCTTTTTCCTGGCCCTTTCCTGTCTGATTCTGTCTCTCTGCTTCCTGGCTACCATTAGATAAGCAGCTCTGTCCCATCCATGCCTTTCTGCCACGGTGTTTCTGCCTTGCCACAGGCCTAAAAAGGAATGTAGCCAGACACCCATGGACTAAAACCTCTGAAACCATGAGCCAAAATAAACCTTTCCTCCCTTACTTCATTTATCTCAGGTATTTTGCCACAGCGATGGGAAAGTGACTAACATACCTCCCCTTCAGTTAGTCTTTTGCCTACCAATAGGCTGTATTCACACCCAGCTTGACAGGTATGTAAACTGAGGCCCAAAGACAAGCAGAGATGCCTCATCTCACATAACCTGTCAAAGGCAGGCAAGACAGCGACTCAGGTCTCAATTGACTCAGTTGACTCCAATGCCACTACATTTAGAAATCACTTCCTCTGAGCCAGGTGCCTGTGGCTCATGCCTGTAATCCTAGCTACTCAGGAGGCAGAGAGCAGGAAGATTTCAGTTCAAAGGCAGCCTGGGCAAAAAGTTCTCAAGACCCCATCTCAAAAAACACTTCACAAAAAATAGGGCTGGCGGAGTGGCGCAAGGTGAAGGCCCTGAGTTGAAGCCCCAGTACTGCCAAAAAAAAAAAAAAAATCACTTCCTCTTAATTGCCTTCTAATTTCAGGTCCCCTGTGCATCCTCCCAGCACTGATCTTGGCTTATGGAGAAATTCTTCCACATCTGAGACTCTGGGCTCTGGGAAGGCCAGAGCTGCAGGGCTCTCAGTCACATCAGTATTCCTGTGGCCAGTGCAGAGCCTGCTCTACAGAGATGCTCAGTGGTTGTGTGCTGAGTGAATGAATGAGTGAATAAATGCATCCCTCCACATGTTCAGGACAGAGGTGGAGACCACAGCTTCCTCACTGTCGGGGCAGGGAGTTGTACAGAAGTAGAGAAACCAAAAAAGAATTTTATCCATCCATACATACATCTACCTATCCAGTATACACTGATACACTGTGTGTATCTTGCTATGGATGCAGCAGGAACAAGATGAGCAGATCCCTGCCCTCCTGGAGGTGACACTCTGGTGTGGGGGAGACAAACAATACGTAAACAAACACATTGAATGATTTGCAAGCTATCATGAGGGCCACTGAAGCAGAGGTGTGTCATTAGGGAGGACGGTCAGGGAAGACTTCTAAAAAGAGGGGCTTCTTTGTGATAAAGCCAAACAAAGGAACCTGCTTTCCCTAATTGCAATCCTAGCCCCATAATCCAGCTCCCATGCCTCAGTTCAGGTAAACTTCCTCTCACAGGGGATTTCCTTGTGAGAAATTAGGGAAGAGGGAACATTCCAGATAGAAAGAAAAGTGCATGTAAGGTGGGGCAGAGAAGGGAGGGCAAGCTCAGCACAGGGGGGGCTAGAAGAGGCCAGGATGGTGGATCAATTGAGCAGATGGGACAGGGAGGGAGAAGAGGCTACAGAGGTGATAAGGAAGAGACAGGGATGGTAAGTTGGAGAGACCTTCAGGTCTCCAAAGGAGATGCTGAGGGAGCCTGGAATTTAGGATCCAAGCAGGAGATAGAAATATAGGGGCCATCACAGTAGAGATGGTTTTGAAAGCCTTGGGGCCAGATAGGGGTCCCAAGGAGAGAGTCCAGACTCAGCAACATATAGAAATGGTCCAGGAGTGAAGGTGCCAGGAAAGGAGCCAAAGAACAGGTGCTGAGGCAGGTATAAGGGAGAACACCAGAGACCAGAGAGTGGATTCTGGGAAGCCAAGCAGACCTGGAACCTGAGGCTGCCAGAGGGAGGAGTAGGTAACGCTTGACAGCAGCAGGTTGGGGAATGGTGAGAAGGTGGAGCTAGGCCCTAAGTCACTTTGTTCTGGTTCTGTTCCTTGGTGGCAGAGTTGGCTTGGTAGAAGCCCCCTCTCTTCCCTGAGAAATCAGCCTTCCAAGGCAGGACCTGCCATGGAGGGACAGGGGTAGGGGTGCCAGGCCCAGATGCTCACAGGGGAGATGGCAAGCAGAAAAGGGAAGACATGGAGTGAAAACTCTGGGCCTTCCCTGTTTCCTAGGAGCTGTGAGATTTGGACAGGAGTCTAGAAGTTCCCCCATGCTATCTACAGAGCAGCCATAGTTAAGAAGACACAGGATAGGTGGGCCTTGTCTTCCTAACTATCACAGAGGAATCTGCTTTCCCTAATTGCAATCCTAGCCCCATAATCAAGCTCCCATGCCTCAGTTCAGGTCAACTTCCTCAAACCTCCTGTGTTCATGCCTGCACTCAACTTTCTATGGCTCCCAAGAGCCCTTAGAAGAAAACTCCAGATTCTTAGCTTAACATTCAAGGAGCTCCAAGGCCCACCTTCCCTTGGTGGCTCCCCCCTGCCCCTGCATCCCATCAAAAACCTTGCTTCTGTAAACAACATAGCCCTTTCCCACAGTTCCTCTGCCACACTGCTTCTCTGGAGGACCACCATGATGACTTGAAGTTCTTTCCCCTGCACTTGGGGCATGGCCAGACCTAAAGAGCCCAATGTGTATAATGAGGGAACCAAGGCCTGGTTGTCAGGCTGGCTGGTGGTGCGGGCCCCACCTGCTCCAGCTGCAGCTGCATGGTGCGCTGGACCGCCACATCCCCCAGCACGATCTCCACATAGGGGTAACTGGAGTTGGCCGTGGGCCGCTGGGTCCGTGTAGACTGGATCTCCTTCAAGGGGAAGTTCACCATCAGCTCCTGGGAGTGGGAGGAGAGGGGCTAGATAGACCTGTGTGTGGGGATGGTCTCAACCATGCCAGCCCCTTCCCTGCAAATCAGATTATCAGATCAGAAGAAGGCAGGAGTACAGTTCCCCTGGGCACTTGCTGTGTGACCTTGAGCTGTACTTCTCTGGACCTCAGTTTTCTTACCGGTGAAACAGATTCAACAAATACTGGTGCTGCATCTACAGTGTTCAAGCACTGCTCAGAATGCTTGATGTACTGGGGTGTAATGGATGCTGTTGGTGCCCTGACCTTGACATCAGAGTTGCTTCCAGGAACATCTTTATCATGGAGCAAATTAACCCCATGCAGGGAAAGCTGGAGCCATGGAAGAGTCAGGAAAAAGTCCTGACTACTTACCTGTGGGGCATGGTGTCATGGGGGTCCCCTCATCCCCAGGAAAGAAGGAATACCCAAAAGGCATGTTCAACACTGTCTCCTGGGTCCCCCACTGAACTGACCAACAGTCATACTCACTGGGAAGGTGGACTTTATTGCCTCTATCCCTTCCCTGCCCTACTTCAGTGTCCCTAAAATCACCTCCAAATAAACCAGCTGCCCTGGAATCCTCCTCTCAGGCTCTACTTCTGAAAGCAAAGACTAACAAAGGGGGTATCAAGTCCTATTTGTTCAAATTCTTTTTGTTGTGTGTGTATGTGTACTGGGGATCACACCCAGGGCCTTGTGTGTGCTAGGCAGGCACTCTACCACTTGAGCTACATTCCCAGCCTAGCAAGTCCTATTTGTGATGGGCTGCCTTGTGTGTCCGGAAATTCCTACATGAAGCTGAAGGCCCCAGTATTTTGAATGTGACTGACTGCATTTGGAGGTAGGGCTTTTGGACTTTTTTGGTGCTACTAGGATTTGAACTCAGGACCTCACACTTGCTAGGCAGACCTTCTACTATTTGAACCACGTCGCCAGCCCAGAGGTAGGGCTTTTAAAGGGGTAATTAAGGGGCTGAAGATGTGGCTCAGTGGGAGAGTGCTTGCTCAGTATGCACACGGCCCGGGGTTCCATTCCTACCACAAAAAATAAAAAAGTAAAGAGGTGACTTGTGGGGAGCAGAGTATGAGAAGCCTATGAGAACTTGACATAAGCACATCTATGTCCAATAGTCTGCAGGCTGAGTTGGCACAGCCCCAGCTACAGAACTTGCTCCACCTCCTTATTGCCACTGTATGTAAAAGACTAGCTGAAGGAGAATGCAGTAGGCTGCTTGCGAGGGGGAGGGCTGCTGTTGTGTGTCTGTGAGTCTAAGGACCAAGACTTTAAAGACTAGAAAAGAAGAGGCTTTAAAGAATAGAAAAGAAGTAAGGTTCTAAGGAATAGAGAAAAGAAGTAAGGTTTTAAAGAATAGAGAAAAGAAGGAAAGTAAAGGAAGAAGAAAAGAAGTAATGCTGCTGTTGTGTGTCTCCATCCAAGCACCCAGCACACCTGACCCCATCGTTTTGCATGTTTGTCTTCTATCTTTTGTCCTTTTTGCATCTCCATTCGCCCCCAGTTAGGTTCGTAGGACAAGCTTACTTAGGTCATTAGAGTGGCTCGGTTAAAATGAGGTTTCTGGGGTAGGCCCTAATCCAGTATCACAGGTATCCTTATAAAAAAAGGAAAACTGGGCACAAAGAGACCCCAAGGATGGGCACGCACAAAGGAAAGGCCTGGCAAGGATACATGGAGACGTGGTCATCTGCAAACCAGGAAGAGTTCAGACCTGGGACATCTTAATCTTGTACTCTCAGCCTCCAGAACTGTGAGAAAATAAACTAAATTGCGTGAGTCACCCATTCTGGGCATTCGAGTGCTTCACGTGGGCCTTGCCTCATGTCCCCTTTCCATATCCTGTAGGCCAGGTTCCACTACCCTAGTATCCCACTCTCCATTGGGGAAAGTGAGGCTCCCGGGGGCGGAGACTCACACACATGGTAAATGGTGAGGCTGGGCTTCCACAGCTGGCAATCTTGGCCCCCCATGAGGGGGTGGGGTCCAAAAGACAAAAAGGACAGGGGACAGATGGTCAGGGCCAGGCTGAGGCCACTCACATGGGTCTCAGTGCTGAGGAAGTTGAGGCCATTATGGTTGACAGCGAGGATGCAGGGGGCTGGCACAGCCACATTGCTGCAGCTCTGGATGAAGAAGAAGGAGGAGCCAAACATAGGAAAGGCACTGAGGAGACCTGTGGTGGGAAGAGGGTGTTACTGTGACAGCCAGGTTCACACACAACAGGATAACCATAGCCCAAGAACACCTGGCCCTTGACTTCCTTCTCTTCCCACCTCTCTGGCCTCCCCACTTCCTGCCTCTTCCTCTACCCATGCAGAAGCTCCCATGTACTGCTTTTTGCCCAAGGTCATCTTCAGCCTGGTGAGGCCTTCAGGAATGTGTTAAAGTCTTCTTTCCAGGTAGGTGGGTAGCTCGGCTAGCACCCAAAAGAAAAAGGTGCCTCTATCCCCCTCCCCTGGGAACCCCCAGCCCTCTGTGACCAACTATTACCTAGGAACTGGGCGCGGGCTTGGTGGGGGCTGAGCGCCTGCGCCTGCTGCCGGTGTTGGCTGACCAGGTTGAGCCAGGCCGCACCTGCTGTTATGTGGTAGAGCTGAGCTGGGATGTACTCTCGGACTTCCCGCCTGTGTGGGGTACATGGGTCCTGAGCATCCACTGCTGGATCCCCACTGCATGGTACATATGATGTAAAGTGGATGTCACTGCTACACCCCCCCTGAAAGACTAAATGCTGGAAGAGTGAAAGGGGAAGATGGGGTCATGGATGGTATGGTGCCTTGGCTCCCAGCAGGTGCTCAGTCACTGCCAGGGCTGGTACCACAAGGGTCCCTGTTTGCAGGTGAGGGAAGTGAGGCCCTGAGTTCCCCAAGGAGTTTACTACAGAGTGACTGCGGGAGTTGGTGCAGGACTTGAACCCAAGATGAGTGTCCTAGTGCCTATCCCCAAGGAGAAACCTACGCCAGAGGGGTGAGACGCCAAGGAGTGAAGGGACATTAGGGTAGGCAAAGCAGTGTCACATGGCTGGTCAGAGTATAGGGCAGAGAAGCCCTGGGCCTCTGGGCTGAGTCCCCAGGGCCAGCCACCCTACTCACACATTTCCTGTTCCAGCCCTCCTCCTCCTCCTCTTCTTGTGCTATTGGGGTTTGAACTCAGGGCCTCCTGCTAGATAGGTACTCTACCACTGAAGCCATGCCCTTAGCTTCTTTTGCTTTAGTTATTTTACTTTTTTGGTACTGGGTTTGAACTCAGGACTTCACACTTGCTAGGCAGGCGCTCTACCACTTGAGCCATTCCACCACCCCTGTTTTTTGTGTTGGATATTTTCAAGATAGGGTCTCACAAACTATTTGCCTTGGGCTGGCTTTGAACTTAGATCCTCCTGATCTCTGCCTTCTGAATAGCTAAGATTACAGTTGTGAGCCACAGGCATCCGGCTGCTTTAGTTATTTTTCAGGTAGACTCTTGTGCTTTTTTGACCTTAGTCTAAGATCCTCCTACCTCCACCTCCCACATAGCTAGAATTACAGGTGTCCACCACCATCCCTGACTTGTTTTGGGGTTTTTTTGGTACTACCAGAGTTTGAATTCAGGGCCTCCTGCTTGCTAGGCAGGTACTCTCCCACGTGAGCCATGACCCCAACCCCAGCTTGTTCTTTGAGATGGGATCTTGCTAATTATTTTTGCAAAGGCTGGTCTTAAACCTTGACCCTCCTATCTCCAGGGCTCTCAATCTGTTGCTCAGTCTGCCCTTGAATGTCCAGGTTCAAGGGATCTTCCTGCCTTAGCCCTGTAATAGCTGGGACTATAGATATGCACTATTACTTAACTACTCTACTTAAATTTGTGATTTTAATTTTTTCTCAGTTTTTAATACTGAATAGAGTAAATATAGCAATAGATACAACCTATGTAAACACAAGCAATTTGGGGTCTTATTTTTCTTTTCTTAGGTTTTTCTCAGTGCTGGGAATGGAACCCAGGGCCTCATGCCTGCTAGGCAAGTGCTTTACTACAGCTGGGTGCCAGTGGCTCATGCCTGTAATCCTAGCTAGTCAGGAGGCAGAGGATCACAGATCAAGGCCAGCCCAGGCAAACAGTTTAAGAGACCCTATCTCGAAAATACCCAACACTGGGCTGGGGATGTTGCACAGTGGTTAGGTGCCCCATGCTTCACTTAAATGTGGACAACCGTAGAGGGGAATAACTACAACTCAAAGGTACAAGTGATGTTCCATTTCTCCCAAGGAAGATCCCTCATACCTAAATAAATAAATAAATAAAAGATCCAACACAAAAAAGGTCTGGCAGAGTGGCTCAAGTAGTAGAGCACCTGCCTAGCAAGTGTGGGCCCTGAATTCAAACCCCAGTTACCTGCCCTCCCCCCAAAAAAAGCAATTGCTCTAACACTGCAATTACAACCTCTGTCCCCATCCCCCAACTCCGGGATCCTATTTTCAAGAGAGTTTTCGTCCTGAAACTAAAACATTTGGGTGTGATTGATTTACATCATGAGCCCATCACATCTTTGTGAACACCAGTGCAAAGACTATCTAACTCCTCACAATGTACTTTACAAATCCCCTGTTGTTGGATATTGACGTTGCTTCCAATCTTTTGCTGCTGTTGGCAGTGAACATTTTTTGTGGCTAAATCTGCATAGCCATGTGTATTTCCTGAACCACAAGGTATTATGTCCTGAAGCTTTTTTAGCGTTAATTTTGCTCGGAGCCACTAATACTAGCCAGAAGCAACTTATCGTTGGAGGGAGGTGGATGGGGTACTAGGTCCTATGGGAAGTGGGAAGACTTCAACTCCAAGTCCAGGACAGACCCTTCCAGTCAGCCTCCCTGGGGCAGAGGGCAACCTGGGATGGACAGCAGCAAGGGAGGTGGGGGTGGACTGCAAGGGTCAGACTGCCTGTCCTCCCCAGCTAAGACAGGCAAGCAGGCGCTCACACACTGGGCAGGTAGAAGTGGTCCTTGGCACGGTGCTGCAGTGAAGCCAGCTTGGACACCTGCTGCAACTGCTGCTCACTGGGCCAGCTAGCTGGCATGCTGCTGAAGAGACCCTTCAGGTAGTCGGGCAGGACCTGTGGAGAGCAGTCACATGTCTGAGGGACTGCCAGGCAGGTGCACACTTGGGCATTCCCTGGCCAGGGGCTGAAGACAGGCAACTGTAATACTTCTTTTGGGGTAGGATGATCTGTGGCTTTCCTGAGTTTGGGGAAATGATGATAGAGGCATTGGATGGGAAGCTGTGAAGGCTGTGGCCTTGAAGGCTAGGAGGGAGGTCCCACAGTGACGTGGGAAAGGCATGGGCTGGTAAAAGCAGAACATAGACACTATGCTGTTCATTAGACACAGTTTCCCTAGGATTTGTGTCAGGTTTTTTCTGGCCCACAAGCCTCCTCCTTAAATTTTAACATACTACCCGATGGTGCAGGACTAGCCTTCAAATAGTGTCACCATGTGACCACAAAAGCTAAGTGGCTCTTTTTTTTTTGTATGTGGATTTGCTGAAGCTTTGGCACCAGCTCCACAAAAACGCAGCTATGGTATCTAAGGTGTCTGACCTTACAGTCCCCGGGCAGGCCACAAGGTCCAGAGCAGCAGAGGTGCCACATTGCTGACCTGGTTGTAGTGCATGGTCACGTACAGCTCATTCTCAAACTTGAGTGGCTGATCCCAGAGCACTCGTCGGAACCAGAGCATGTAGCCGCCTTCCACCTGCTCCATCTCTGAGGCCACATCAAGGATATAGGCTCTGCGGCTGAGCGGGCACACATGCTGGCCTGCATGGGGCAGGGAGGCAGGACTGGATGGGGCACACTTACATAAATGTGCTGACCCCGATCTGCCAAAGGCAAGGCGTCACCTTGGGCAAGACATCTCCTTGCTGTGAGTCACACTTTGCCCATATTTATGCAATAGGATGCCCCATGCTTCACTGAAATGTGCACAACCACAGGGGGGAATAACTACAATTCAAAGGTACAAGTGATGTTCCATTTCTCTCAAGGAAGGGACCTCAGGAGTGCCTAGGAGTACCCTGCTTGGGTCAGAAAGGCCCTTGGGCTATGCTCAGAGAAAGGCCAGCCAGAGGAGGCTGGGGACAAGAAGAAGCACATCAGGCCTCAGGCCACAATCCTTTCTGCCAACTTTCTTCACTAATGACTTGTTGCTGGGCACCTGGTGTGGGTGTGGATGTGGGTGGGAAGGCCTGGGGTCTAAGCCTGAGGGAGAGGTATAGATTTTCTTTCCTGCACTGATATTTCTGCCACTCATCTCACGCTTTTTCTTTTAACCAAAGAGTGGGGATCTGGCACGAGGAGAATTCAGACTCCTGCAGCCAGAGTGTGTGGTTCACATGCCCAGTGTGACCTTGGAGAAGTCACTTAGCTTCTGTGTTTGTCTAATAATGACCCCAGAGATGGTCACATCCTAATGGCAAAAGGGACTCTGCAGATGTGATTAAGGGTGTGAAGAAGGAAGAATGTCCTCAATGATCCAATGTAAACCCAAAGGTCCTTCTAAGAGGGAGGCAGGAGGCTCAGAGTCAGAGAAGTGAGAATAGAGCAGAGGTTGGAGCAGGGAGAAGAAACACTGGAAGATACTACACTGCCGGCTTCAAAAATGGAAAACAGGGCCATGAGCCAAGAAATGTGGGCACCGACTGGAAGCTGGGAAAGGGCAAGAACATGAATCATCCCCTCGAGCCTGCAGAAGGAACACAGCCCTGACCACACGCTCATATCAGGACTTCTGACTTTCAGAAGGGTAAGATGGTAAGTCTCTGTTGTTGGAAGCCACTGACTTTGTGGTAGGTTGTTACAGAAGCCACAAGAAACTAATACTCCCTCACTGGGTTTCAGTTTCCCCATCTGTTGGTAGCAATGATGATAGTCTCCATTTTATGTGTTTGTTGTGGGGATAGAGAGTTTATAGTTTATCTCAGCAACAGAGCACTTGCCTAGCATATGCAAGGCCCTGGTCTGATCCCCAACATTACAGAAAAAAAAAGGAGTTTATAGCACTAAATGCTTTTATCTGTGTCTGGGACATAATATATGCTCAATAAATATAAGTTATGAGGACCATCAGTCTCCATCCCCTTCCCCTATAAATTTTCTGGACTTGGCAGGTGGGGCTGAGGGCATGCTGTCTAGAGATGAGGCATCTTGGGGAAGGCTGGCTGGAGGTAGCTGGAGCTGATCAGCTGGTGGAAGGAAGCAAGATCAGGGGCTAGAGCAGGTGTTCAGCAGATGGAAGGAACTTTGAATAATGGAAAGATTCCTTAGGGTTCCAGGAGCCTTGGGGAAAAGGACTTGCTGAGACCTAGGAAGGGACTCCTGTGGCCATTCTGAGGCCATGAGAGTCAGGAGAACACGCTGGCACTTTGGGTTCCAGGAGTCTGGGATGTAAGCCCCTTGAGGATGTAAGTTCCCTATTGAGAAGACTCCAATAGGCCCTAAGGAACAGAGGAAGGAATCATGTCTTCCATGAGCCCCCAGTCAGCAGGTGAGACAGACTTATGCAAAATGAAGAGATAAGGGCAGGTGGAGGGTTCAGAGGCTCAGAATACATAGCGGTCCTTCCACACTAGGGTCCAGGGCTTCCTGCAGAAAATGGCCCCTGACTGGGTACAGGACTCCACATGGCTAAGGCCTGGTGATGGAAAGGAGCCCCACAAGGTCAGTTTTCCTGGCCACTCACCTCGATTAGTGACAACAAAGATGACATACTCATTGAAGGCTTCAGGGCGTGTCAGGGCCATCTCAGCACAGATCTCCTCTACCATGTCTAGGGCCACCTGGGGCAGAGCAGAAGTGGGGAGGCTGTACCAGCTGACCTGACCTTTGTCTTCCCAGCCCACCCGGGAGCCTAGTGCAAAGCCCTCAGCCACTCTATGGAGGTGCAGAACCCTCCAAGGGCTCAGAGGATCAGCCTCACGTGAGCAGAGAGCACAGCTTTCAGACTTTGGGACTTAGGCTTCAATTCTGCCTTTGTCTCTTATTCACAGTACAACCCTGGGCTGGAGGCTCAGTTTGCTCTTATGAAAAATACATTTCATCCCTCTTTATCCACAGGGGACTGGTTCTAGGACCCTCTGCAGACACCAGAATTCAAGGGTGCTCAAGTTCCTTATATAAATTACATGGTATTTGGTGGTACTGGGGTTCCGCAGCACCCTCCCACTCCATTTTTTTACTTTAGTTATTTTTCGGATAGGGCCTCATGGTTTTGCCTGAGTCAGCCTCAGACCTTAGTCCTTCTACCAATACCCACCCTGTTGGAATCATAGGCATGTGCCACCACACCCAGCTTTTATTGGTAGAGATGAGGGTCTCGCTAACTTTTTGCCTGGGCTGGCCTCAAACTTTGATCCTCCAGATCTCCACCTCTCCAGTAGCTGGGATTATAGATGTGAGTCCCTGCAACTCGCCTTGATGGCATGATATCTGCACAGAACTCTATATTACTTTTTATAATATCTAATACAATGTAGGAGCTATGCAATTAGTTGTTACATTTACTGTTTAGTGAATAAGGAACAAGAAAAACATCTGTACCTGTTCAGTTCAGACATAACTTATTTTTCTAATTTTTCTTTTTGCAGTATTAGGGCTTGAACTCAGGGCTTATATCTTGAGCCATGCCACCAGCCTTTTCTGTGATGGGGTTTTTTGAAATAGGGTCTCATGAACTATTTGCCCAGGCTGGCTTCAAACCACGATCCTCCTGAACAATCCCTCCTGAGCAGGTAGGATTACAGGCATGAGCCACTGGTGCCCGGGCTCTAAATATTTTCAGTCTGAAGGTAGTTGAACCTGCAGATGAGTCTTGCCTAGGGGCTATGAGGGGAGCCTGTGAAGACCAGAACCGTTGGGGCTCACTCCACCCTCCTCTACCCCAAAGACTGGAGTATCTCTGCCCTTTCAGCATGTGTTTGCTAGAGGCATGCCCTCACTTACAGTGCACGTTTTGATTTTTAGATGGCGTTCGAGGCCTCCAGGAAGAAGAAAGAGCTGTCTCTTAGAACTGCGGCCTGCCTGGAGGTGACGAAACAGAAGAGGGATGAGAGGCTGGGCTCTGGGATCTGGGACAGCTGTTGTCCCCTGCCATGGGAGTCCCAGGGGTTCTGGGCTTCCTATGCACCTGGACCTCAGAGCCCCATCTGCACACCCTGAGCCTGAGCAAGGCATCTACACCAAGCAGAGGGGTCGCTAAGCAGGGCTGGTATCTCTTGCTCATCTTGGCCCCAGCCCCACCCCAGGCTTACCAACATGGCCCGAAGCTCTGTGCTGCTGGGGAGCTCCAGACGGCCCCCGAAGCGCAAAGTCTTCTGCAGGTTCTGCTCACAGGCCTTGGCGATTCCTGCAAAGGCACTCAGTCAAGGCCTTGCCCAAAGTTAGCAGTGGAATAAAGGGGCTCCTCTTGCCCCAGCCATGAACTCCCTGTATTCCTTCCATAACCTGAGGGGCAGGCATTTACGCCCTCACTTGACAGTTGAAGAAACTGAGCTCAGAGAGGAGCAGTGACTTGCCAAGGTCAGGAGCTGGAGTGTAAGAGTTGGATTTGAACCCATATCCAATGTGGTTATGGCCTTGTCTTGCCTTTGGCTACCTATCAGCCTGGAGATAGCCGTCACTTTGGAACTGGCCTCCAACAGCTCAGTAGCTGGGGTGATGTTGCTCTGAGCCTATCATCTGGGACCCCACGCCAACTGCCTTGTCTTGCCCAGAATCCTGGTGTACAGACCCTACCATTAGTGCTCTATAACCCTCACCCTGATGCAGAGAGGGGTTAAGAATTCTAAAGCAGTTGGGTGCTGGTGGCTCATACCTGTACTAGTTACTTGGAAGGCAGAAATCAGGAGGATCGAGGTTCAAGGCCAGCCTGGGCAAATAGTTCCAGAGACCCCCATCTCCAAAATAACCAGAGCAAAATGGACCTGAGGTGTGGCTCAAGTAGTAGAGCACCTGCTTTGCAAGCATTCAAACTCTAGTCCCACCAGAAAAGAAAATAGAGTTCTGGGGCATATTCTGCTGTCTTCTCCTATCTGGGAGCCCTTCTCTGGGGAAGCCAGGTCTGTTTATCTCTACATCAGGGAATGTTTGTGTTTGTTAAATGAATCAAAGAGAGATTCAGAGGCAGTGTGGATGAGCTCCACTGTATCTTTTTTTTTTTTTTGTCTTTTCTTTTTTGGTGCAGTGGATTGAACCAGAACTCTACCACTGAGCTACATCCCAGCCCTCCCCTATATACTTTATAATTGTCATTGGTACAGGATGACTCAAAGGGTCCTAGGCTTTTTCTTAGGATTCTCAAGGTTATTATGGAAACAAGACTGAGTAGCAGCTCCATCCTTCATACTGCCAGGGGCAAAGACAAGACCCTGCCACCAGTTTTTGGTCCACTGAAGATCCTGGCTGGTCCCAGCAGCCAGAGAAGCACCCCCTCCCAAAAAACTCCAGGTTTTTGCCATCCCCATTTCTGCTTCTCCCAAGTGCCATACACTCCTACCTCTAGGCCTTTACCTCTGCTTCTGCCCCTTAGTCCACCTGAAAATCCCTACCACACACTCACTACCTGAGGCAATAGCTCCTCCAGGAAGCCTTTCCTGACCTGCTTCACCATAAGATCAGATAACTCATTGCACCAACCCCCTTGGGATCTCTATGAATGTTTGGGGAACAAATTAATAATAGTTAGCATTGTCCAGGAGCCTGCAAAAGGCCAGGCTCTATGGGTTTTTCCACCTGCAGGCTGCCTGACCTGTCCCCCTGTGAGAGGCATACAGCCCAGGGTCACCAATCATGAGCTCCTCACCCTGGAAGGGCAGGCCCGGGGTCCAGCTCACATGTTGGAGGAAGCGGAGGAGGTGTGGGTAGAAGACCTCAGAACAGCTGTAGTAGGCAGCTACGATGTACAGCAGCCTCCAGCCTCGCTGGCAGCTGTCCCTGAAAACACATACATGTTGGGCCACATTGCAGGCAGCCACAGCACCTGGCTTAAGGATGTGCCTATGATGCAGGACTGGCCAATTAGAATTCAGATCTAGGTGTAACCAATCAGCACTCTGTGTTCCCCTAGCCACTATGTTTGGTTCAAGGATGAGCATGTGACCAGCTGGGGCCAAGAAAGCTGGGTTTGGGAATTTCTGCAGCAAATATTGAGTCATTCTTGCTTTTCCTGGGTTTGCTGAGCTGGGAAGATGTTCCCTAGAACTGTCACTTTGCTACTCTGTGAAACAGACTGCTTGGGAATGATATTAACACAAAGGAAAGCAGGGCCAAAGGATGGAGAAAGTCTGCTTCCTAATAACACCCAGATCCAGTTTGGACTGAAACTGACTTTTCAGTTGCTTGAACCAATAAGTTCCTTCCTTTGCTTAAACCATCCCAAGCTGGGTTTCTGTTCCTTATATCCAAGAATCTGAACTTAGGCATTAGCACTGCCACTTGACGTATGAGGAACCTGAAGCTCAGTGAGCAGAAGTGGTGTGTCCCAGAACATATGAACAGAGAAGAGTGTGAGCAGAGACAGGCCTGTGAGGAAGGAGGCTGACTATGGACACAGTGGTGGTGGTGGGAGTAACAGATGACTCACTGCTTGGAGCTGGTATTGTCCGTGATCTGTTTCACAATTTGGCAGTAACACTCATCTCGCATGACCTCATGATCCCCACAAAGCTGAAAGAAGGTGGGCCAGGTCATGTGTCAAGGCCACATCCCAGGTACATTCAGGAACAGTAGGGCATTTGAAGATAGGCCTGGTGTCCCTTTTCCCGCCCCTTCCCCACCAGCATTCCTCTTTGGCCTACTGAAGAAGCTTCCCATCCCAATGTCCTATCACTCTGGATGGCAGATGGGGAAACTGAGTCACCAAGCAAGAAAGGGAGCATGGGGTATGGTTGTCTGGTCTGACCTTCAGGAGGGTGCAGAGCACATCCAGTTCAGTCTGGCCCTTCAGTGGGGCATCCCCCATGAACTTCATCACAGCTGTAGGAAAGACCTGCCTTGATCAGGCCACCAACATCCCAGCTGCCCACCCCAAGGGGCCCCAGGGTCCAGTCCCTCTCTGAGATATTGTGGCCACAGGCAATTGTAGGCTTCCATTCTCTTCAAGGTATTCTATGTCTGAGTTTGGGGAGGGGAAGACTCTGGACCACAGAGGAGAGGTGACAAGCAAGGGTCACACAGCACTACATCTCATGGGGTGGTGGCTGCAGTTCCCCTCTCCCCGCCCCCCCACCCACACACACCTAGGAACATGTCAGTGGCCATCCTGTTGAGGCTACTGTCTTTAAGTTCGATGAGGGATTCCTGGAGTGGGGTCTGTGAGGGGAGGGAGGGGCTGTGTCAGAATAGAAGAGGACCACATCACGCATCCAGGTGGTATTTTGACAGAAGAGCCCACATCACAAAAGGAAGTCCAACCCCAACACTGAGGACAAACTTGTTTGTCTCGGGGGCTAGGGAAGGGATTCTGGCATCATTGCTTCACAGATGCAGAAACTGAGGCCCAGGACTGGACACCTTGGTAAAGCAAAGCATGTCCTCCAGGGTTCTGGACTCCCGGTCCTCCTTGGATTTCAGCCTGAGGCCATCCCTGCAACAAGAGGTGGATGCTACAGACCAGTCCTGCCTCTCAGCCTTTGGAACACTCCCACGTGGGAATGTTCCTGACCCATCTCTCTGCTCAGTTTACCAGAAAGGAAGGTCCCCAGAGTCTGAGACTGCTGGGGACTCACACCTGAGCAGTCTCATTCGCCCGTTGGAAGTGAGGTCTCCCAGGCCGACAGCCTGCAGGTTGGCTGACTGCAGGAAGCCCCGGGGAGTGTGGGGAAGAGGGTGTGGGCCCATCACTCACTGGGGTCGCTTCTGAGGGTCTCGAAAATACTTTTGGGCAAACTCGAGCATTGTATATGGTGGGAGCGCCAGAGGTTCCTCCCCACGGTCAGCAGAGCAGGCTCTGACTAGGGGACCCTGAGGGAGAAGCAGAACTAGGAAGGCCCGTCGGCCATAACCCATCTCGCCCTCCTGTCAAGACTGATGCCAGGCAACCCCTCGCTGATCGCCCAGATCCTCAAGCTGCCCACCCACTCCTCTGGCCCCGCCCCCACCATCTGGCCTGTCCCTTTCAAGCCTGCAAACTCACCACTTGCCGAGATGACCCCGCCTCCTACCCCTACGTCACGCCCCATCACCCAACCTCTGCATGGGATTGGTTGCCTCGTCACAGCTGACTCCGCCCCCACAGTTTGACCTGGCTTCTCTCTGCAAATCCGCCCCCGCCCCATCACCTAGTTCCGCCCCATCCCAGGTCAACTACACCTACTGGCCTGGCCCAGGCTGGTCAGGGCTCATCGCTCTGGTTGCAACCAGCTGACCCTTCCCTACCCCGTTTGGTTACACAGCCCACCATCTCTGGTCACATGCCACGCGACACCCATCTCCCTCCCCCATTCCAGGACTGGCCACGCCTCAAGAAACTGGCCACGCCCTTGACTGGCCTGGCTGGCATCCACCTTGCAGTAGAGCCTCATCCCTTGCTGTCTCCGCCCCATCAGCCTGGCCCCGCCCCCACCGGTCTCACCTCTCTCCTGCGGCCCACCTCCCGGGCAGCAACTGTAGAGGCCACGGCAGCTGCCACGGCCGCGGCCCGGCCCCGGCCTGGCTCAGCTGGCAGCTGCAGGAAGTCGGGGGCAGCGGCAGGCTGCACCAGCTCCGAGGGGAAGCGGCCCACGCGCCCGTGGATGGTACCAAACCTCCAGCCTAGGGGGCAGGTAAAGGTCTGAGGTAAACAGGAAGGGCTTGTCCCCCTTTAGGGATACTTGAGTACCTCCTTGGTCATTCCCTAGAGCTCTGAGAAGCCAAATCATCAAACCTATTTATTTATTTATTATTTTGCGGTGCTGGGGATGTACCCTACTAGCCCTTATGGAACCCATTTTACAGATGAAGAAACAGAGGTTTCCAGAGGGGAAAAGGTTCTCTTAGGGCCACAGGACCATAATGGGAGGTGGAGCCAAGTGGCAAAGCAGCACTTGTGAGCTCTCAGGGCAAGGTGAGACAGAGTCTATCACAAGCATGGAAACACTAATGGCTACAGACACCCTCAGCCACATTTTCAGGCAGAGGGCTGGATAGCCTGTGACCTTAGGAGCCCTGGCTAGGCCGAATAGCTTTGGGGCACTAAAAGATATTCACCATCATGAAGCTAGCATGAGCCCCGTTTGGGGCTCCAAGTTTAGGGAACCCCCAGGGTACACACCAAAGTCAGGGCCTCTGCGCCGCAGCTCTTCGAGGTACACCACCTTCTTGCGGACCACACAGCCGGCACTGTAGCCTGCAGGCCAGTCTTGCATCAGCATCTGCCCAGGATGCCCCTTGCCCAGCCGCCCCTTATCAAGTCCACTCCCTTCTTGCCGACATGGCACTGACCCACTCTAGGTGGCTCCAGGGGCTGCAAATGGATGATGTCGCCCTTATGGAAGGCCAGAAGCGTTGGGTCCTCAGGCAAGAAATTCCTCACAGCGACCACATAGTCGGAGTCCTGGGACCACCAGGAGTATGAGTGAGCTGCCCTCACCCTTCTCCCAGAGGCTTGGAGCACTCCCCTGCTCCTCTCATTCTCCCTAGAGCATGAAGGAAGTGAGCATTCCCTGGCTAGAAGAGGGAAGGGCTTTCCAGATAGAAGGAAGAGCCTTGTAAGGGGCAGGAAGCCTGAGTGTGATGAACACAGATGGAGGTTAGAGCACACATGCGCCTTATCCAACAAACTTTCCCTCTGAAGCTTCTTGCCAGGTGCTGGACCTGGGGGCTGCCCAGTTGGTGCTGAGGGATGAACAAAGACTGAGGTGCAGCGAACAGACAGTGCAGTGCTGCAGGAGGGACCTGAGAAAATTGCCAGAAACTTAGAGGAGATGCTGAGCCACGCTGCTGAGGCGGCACAGGTAAAGCTTAGAAGGAACAGAAGGAAGGTGAGAGGAGTGCCTAGTGGAAGGCAGAGCCCATGCAGAGGCCTGAAGGCATACGGAGGTCTACAGATGCAGTCCTTGCTGTACACACACGTGCACAGCACATTCACACTCCCCAAGCAGGGGTGGCTTGGATATATCTGGGGTAGGGAACCCACAACCCCAGGTGGCAGGGGGCATCTGTGGGGGGATCCTGACCTTCTTCAGCTCCAGAATGAAGTCATCCACCAGGGTCTTGACCTGGTGAGCTCGAGCTGAGAAGAGGATGACCTTCTCACTGGTCAGGTTGAACTCCAGCATGTTCTGCGAGGGCATGGTCACAAACAGGATATCCGCAAAGCTGGAGGGTGGGAAGGTGACATGAGGGTAGGACCCTACAGTCAGAGGGATGCCCTCCCCCAACTTATCATGCTCCTTCTGATCCTGCTCCATCCCTGTCCCCAAAGCTCAGCCCTCTACTAGCCTCCTGAGACCCAAGGGATTTCCTGCCTTTCCTCTCTAACTTCTGTCTATGGTGCTCATCCCCTACCACTCTTTGAATCAATGCTCCAGCTATTTGTCCAGCCTCACAGATTTTGCTCACACAAATCTATCTGTCACCCATTGGCCAAGTTCTCTCCACCTTTCAGACAACCAGTGATCAAGGCTCTTCCTGACCTCATGTTAGGAGAGACAAAAGGGACTCCAGCAAAGGAGGGAGTCTAAGCCCTCAAGAAGGTCCCAGGACCAAAGCACCAGCTCCCTTCCCAGTTGCCTCACCCTACTGCATAGTTAGCTCTAGAGATAAGGCAGCACCACTTTCTGCTACATGACCCGAGATACGCAATTTCTCTGAGTCTGAGTTTCCCCATCTCTAAAATGGACTTGATTAAGAGGCTTGGCACAGAGGTGGGCACATCACAGTACTTGGCAACCACATCTGGACAGTTAGGAAGTACTAATACCAGTCCATGCCCCAGTTTCTAGTCCCCCCACTCACACCCGCCTGGTAGTCACCTGTAGGACCGAAGGACCCGCAGTTGCCCGCTGGCCTCCTGGCCACCCTTAACCATCCTGAGGAGTTTGATGCCTGTGTGAGACACAGATAGGATCTGCACGCCGGTGCCCACACTACCCTGGGATGAGGATGAGGAGCAGGTGAGGGCCTTCTAGTCTCAGTCCTGAGTGCTCCAGGGAGGCAGGGAGGGGCAGACATGGGGCTCGTACCGTGGCAGGGAAGAGGCGGGAGAAATAGACCTCCCAGCTGTCTCGGGCGATACTGACCACCGTCCGCTTCACGCTTTCTGTTACCAGAGGCCTCTGTGTGTCCAGCTGGTTCTGGGCTAAGGGAGGCCAGGTCTGGTCAGGACTCTCTTCCCCTTCCCCTGCCAGCCTGCACCCCAGGAAGGTCCAGGAGAGAGAGACACCAGCAAAAAGGTATCTGACCAGCATCTGTACTGGAAGCTTCCCAGGATGAGCTGGGGCCATATTGCATGTCAGACCTTGCAGATGTTAACATGCAGCCTGGTGTAGGAAAGGCCAAAGCCAAGCAGGGAGGAACATGTCTGGTAGGCAAATGCAGTTGGCCATGTCCACCTCAGACTCTCTCCAGGAAAGGGGAGGCCGCCACTCTGGCTGGCTGCCCCATCAGTGCCCCCTCCCTTCCCCAAGATACCAAACAGGGCCTTCATCCTAAGCCGCTCATCCTCAGAGATGCGCAGACAGGCCTCAGACAGTGTATCATGCAGGATCTGTGGGAACAGGCTATAATGTGGGTGGCCCAATTCCCAGACAGGAATGCAAGTGCATGGGCTTGGGGGGGCCCTCTTGTGCAGCAGTGAGGTTATCTATAAGCTGGATTACCTCTGTAATTTAGATCCCACTTACCAGGGTTCTCTTCTCTCTCCTCACCTTCATAATTCTTCCTGCCCTTCCCAGGCCTCAGTTTCTTTTTGCGGGGGCTGGTACTGGGGTTTGCACTCAGGGCTTAGTGCTTGCTAGGCCAGTCACTCTACTGTTTGAGCCGTGGCTCCAGTCCCCAGGGCTCAGTTTCTGGGCCCTGCCTAGCTCAAACTGTGACTTTGATTAGATTGAATTGTGGGCTCATTGACCTTATTCATGAAAGTGGGGGATTTGTAGAACAACCTCAAGAACCCCAAATCCCAGAATGCACAAGAAAATGTGTAGACAGCTAGCTAGTCTATGTGCCATTGCCTCCCTAAAAACACTGAGGCCGAAAGGGAAGAGGGAACTCACCTGCCGGAAAAGGAGGTCTAACTGCACAGGGTGGCTGTAGCTGTCTTTGGGATAAAACACCTGCAGGGAAGTGGCTTACTCAGTGGGTACCCTGGCATTGCCCCTCATTTTTTTCTCACCAGGCCCCACCCTCTAGACACAGCCCTGCTCCACACCGGCCCCGCCCCTGTTGCTGACTCCGCCCCTAGCTGTAGCCCGGCCTACTCCGTTCTCCTGGGCCCGCCCCAGGGGCTTTTTTGGACTCCGTCTGCCCGCATTCTGCCCTTCCCCTGGCTCTGCCTGGGTCTGGCCAGGTACCTCTTTGCGCAGGAAGATCCGCCAGGGAGCGTCCTGGTAGCCGTAGAAGTTGGGGTTGATGGGGCGATGCAGCTGAGTCTGCACCGGTTCCTCCGGGGGCTCCAACGACCGTGAAGGCAGCGCTGAAGAGTACAGAGGGCAGGGGAGACATGAAGAGGAGCCTCTCTGGACCAAGTGGGAGAGGCAGGGCTAGTTGGGGAGGGGACCCAGGGCGTGACACACAACTGCTCACATGGGCTTACTCATACAATCCAGTCCTTTATTCAACACTCAAAGAGTGTTGAGGATGCGCAGTGAACAAGACGCCCAGGACCCTGCCCTTGACTTAGAGTGTCATGGCAAAGGTAGGGTGGGTGGGCAAGAGCATTCAGAAACAACAAAGCTCTTGGATGGAGCTGGGTGGAAGTACAGAGGAAGATTCAGGAGTCTGGGGTGGGGGCTGCTTTGTGGTCTAGGTCTCCCCTCTGAGGAGGTGACATTTGAGCTGGACACCCAAAGATTATGGAGGGGGAGTGTTCTGGGCAGAGGGAACTGCAGGCTGACAGGTTTTAGTAGGATTAGATGAGACCAGAGTGGGCCTGGCCCAAGTCAGTGTGATTTAAATGTTGGCATTACAATGACATAGTGTCCACACAATATGTACACATGGTCTTGGGGACATAGATCCACAGGCCACCCACAGACCCCTCTGTGCTCACAAACTTGCTTATATACTAGGACACCTGCCAACTTGCTCCTCCCTCCCTCCTGGTCCTCACCTGGAGTGGGCCCCATGGATGGCCTCGGGGCACTGGTCACCGGCTTCACCAGGGCCACAGTCTCTCTGGACACCTGTCCCACCCCAAAGAGAGCATTCAGGGGGCACCAGGTGGGCCCTGTGGAGAGGGTTAGCAGCAGGGCCATGGCTGATAGGGTGGCTGGCTTCTGAGGCCATCTTTTTGTTCCCTATTCCCCTGGACCCAACCCCACCCTGCCCTCACCTGGGTGCCAGGTGCTGCTGCCAGGTGAGTCATCTGCCCTTTTAGGATCATCAGAGCCTCCTCGTGTGGGTCTGGCCGCTTCCCAAACACCTTCCCACCGTCCTTCCTGGTAGGAGACCTATTGTGGGTTGGATACTGAGTCTCTCCTCTCCCCCCAAATTCCTACAACA
Organism: Castor canadensis; assembly: GCF_047511655.1. NCBI lineage: Eukaryota > Metazoa > Chordata > Mammalia > Rodentia > Castoridae > Castor > Castor canadensis. Next base: position 50,752,923 of record NC_133396.1, on the reverse strand, counting down.
GGGAACTTCCTCACCACCCCATCATTATAAGGAAGGACCCAGAGAGGAGCAGAGTCTGGCTTGAAGTCACACAGCACAAATGAGACCAGCAGCCTGGGCCTCCCTGGGCCCCAGGAGTTCATCTGGACCCATTGGCACAGATACCCTCTGCAGAGGAAGCTAGGCAGCATGAAGGATGACACTCTGGCACAGCGATGTGGCTGTTCCCACGGTGGGCCTGGGGATAGGTCGTTGCCCACCTGAGGGCCTCAGGGCGGCCTCCCCTGGTTGGCTGCTGGTACTGCCTGACAATGTTTCTGATCTGCTGCGTGGGCTGTGGGAAGTGCTCCGAGTTGAGTGTTGAGTACCGAACCAGTTCCGGGCAGGCTGAGGCTGTGAGTCAGGTGTGAGGGGCAGGTACAGGTTGGGGCTATGCTGCCCCCCCAGCCCTGTCTGGGAAGTCCCCAGGGTGGTGAGACACTCACTGGTTTCTGGAGAGGTCCGGTCCTGAGCTAGAATGGGGGAAGCCACAGGCTTGGTGGGGGGCTTTGGAGCGTTGGTCAGAGGTGCTGGAACAGAGGGCTGTGGAGTAGGGCGCAGGAGCACGGGCTTGGCAGGGAGGCCTATGCCAACAGACTTTGGCTGGGCCTCTGGTGCTACAGGTTTCTGTGGAGAGCAGGGCAGGAGGTGGGCCACCTGGGACACACCAGCCTGCTCTTAGGGACCCCATTTCTGCCCAAGGTAGGCTGTGGACTCCTGGGCTCAGAGAGACACAAGGATGCCCTGGAGCAGCACAGAAACTCTGTGCTCTTCTTCATGGTTTCCATCTCTAGGTAGACCCTCACCCTGGATGGGCCAGGCTCACCTCTAGGGTTAAGGGTCTCAGGTCAGGACTCAGGGGTTGCTGCTGGAGTGCCATGGCCTGCAGGGTCATCTCCCGGGCCTGGGGAAAGGTGGTGGGGGTGACCAGGTGGATCCATCACTACTGTCCCAACTTGCCCCCCCATCACTCACCAATAGCACAGCCTGTTTGTGGATGAAGGCTTGCTGCAGAGCCAGCGTGGAGGCATCCAGACCTGGGACTGGTATAGCCAGGTAGAGGGAATAGATGGGCACAGAAGGGACAGGAAGCTAGAACTCCCATGTGCCCTGTCATCCTCTCACTCCCCATGCCTCAGTTCCAGCACATGAAGGTGCTGGAGGACCAGCAAGTGGCCCAGGCACTAAACCCCAGGGAGGCACTAACTTGGCTTTGGCTTTGGCTCTGGGGGTCTCCGGAGGGTGTCTTTGGTACTGTTGCTGCTGCCTCTACCAGGCTGACCTCCACCTTTCATGCGGTAGGCGATGGCTGTTGGCTTCTCTAGGTCCTGGGGGCAGCAATGACTGCCTCATTGCTGTGCTCTTGAGGCTCCATGGCAACAGGCACCTGATACTGGTCACTTCCTCCACCCCCTGCCAAGTGTCTGCTATATGCCCAGCCTTTGCCCAGCCTGTCCTCCCCACAGACCCTAGCCCAACCCCCTGCCACAGAAGAATAAACTGAGGCTCAAAAACAGGCTGAGCCCTGCACAGGGCTGTATTCATGCCAGGGGCCACAGACGTTTCCCATGGCAAGAGAGGAGCCTCTTGATATCTGTGGCCAGGGGATCCAGGGGCCAAGGCCACACATTTCCATGGGCGGGGCTGACTTCCACCAGAGGTAGTAACAGGGGTCCTAACATCTACTTGTGAGTCCTTCTGGGGCAGCCAGAACCATGTCCAGATGCCAGGAGACCCCATGGTTTTCCCATCCCCAGCAGGGACCCGCACAGGACACACCACTCATGGCTCTGGCTATGAGAAGCTTTCAGGTCACTCTGGGACTCAAGGTGTTGCTTGGGATGTAATTTGGGGTATACACACCAAACCTTTCATTTGCAAATGTTCTACCCCATGCCTACCGCATCCCCGCAGGACAGTACTGGGTCGAAGAGGCTGTCCAGGTAGCAGTCCAGCCTCCTGGGGGGCACAGTGGGCTCTCCAAGGCTATCTGTGTCTGGTGAGGGGCACATATAAAGGTCAAGTTCATTTCTCCTGATAATCTTCACCTCCACAGCCCCCTAGGCTCCATTCCCACCAGAGACAGAAGCCATTGCTGGTTGCCCTTGGTGGGTCGCTGTCCCTCTCTGGGCCTCAGTCTCCCCATTTGTATCGGCCTCATTGTGGCTGCAGTACCCATCAGAGTCAGGCATTTTGTGTATGTGGCCCTGAGGCTGGGGCCTAGTGGGTGTGTCCTCATCTGAGTCCCAGCTGCTCCCGAACACCCTATGAGGGAAGGGGAGCACAGAGCAGCTGACCATCAGAAACCCACAACCTTCCCAGACCCCCCAGAATTGGGTATCTTTCTCCCTTTAAGAAGTAGTATTGCCAGGTACAGTGGTGCTCACTGGCTACTTAGGAAGCTAAGGCAGGAGGATTTCTTGAGCCCAGGAATTTGAGGCCAGCCTGGGCAGCATAGTGAGACTCTGACTCAAAAACCAAACAAAGCCAGGTGCAGTGACTCAAGCCAATAATCTTAGTCACTTAGGAGGCACAGATTGGGAGGACTGCAATTCAAGGCCATCGCAAGCATAAGGTTCCTGAAACCCCATCTCAGCCAAGGGGCACCTGTCATTTCCAGCTACTCAGGGAAGCACAAACAGGCGGATCTCCATCTAGTCTGGCCTGAGCATACAGTGAGACCCTGTTTCAAAAATAACCAAAGCAAAAAGGGCTGGTGGAGTGACTCAAGTGGTAGAGTGCCTGCCTAGCAAGTGCAAGGCCCTGAGTTCAAACACCAGTACCACCAAAAAACCAAAACCTCAGAACTCAGCTGTGTGTGTGAGAGGAGGCCTAATTAAGCAACCTACACTCTGGGGCCTCCCCTGCTGGCCATGGGCCCTTCTGCACCCACAATGAAGTAGGACTTCTGTCGTGGGAAGTCCCTGAGAAGCTCCAGATCTGACACCAGGTCCAACACGTAGTCGTGACCAGCCAGCTCTGCCCACTGAACTCCATTCTTCATGGCTACTGTCCAGCCCCGCCAGCCATCACCCAGTCCCCTGGTAACAGCATGAAGAGGAATGGAAATGAGGGAGAAAGCCATGAAGTACTGCCTGGGAGACCCGGGGACAGGAGTCAGACTTGAGCATGACCAGAGTGGCCCTCTGGGATGCCCTAGATGGCCTCCTGCCCCTCCCTCTTTCCCTCCTCACCAGGTCACAAGGGGTACTGGATAGGGTGTTCTAGGAGCTGACCTATGCCTCAGAATGTCTCCAGCCACTTCTTCTCCCGTACTCCAGGAGTGCACTGGGCAGGAGAACTGGTCGCCTGGAGCACAGCAGGTGTTCAGCTTAGTCTGGAACATCTGTAGGCTGGTCTTGCTGACTTCCCAGCCTGCTCCCCCAACCTGGACTTTCTATTTGTACCCTAACTACCTGACTTCCCATCCCCAATGCAAGTCCAGCCCCCACACACTGACTTTCCTGCAGAGTCACATCTGTGCAGGCCCTTCCCCAGCTCCAGGACCTCCTGTGGCTCCCGCTGACCCCAGTTTCCACCCCCGACTCCACAAGCAAGGGAGGGAGGGCAACACTAGGGTGGGGCAAGGCAGCATACCATTGAAGCAGCTCACATCAAGTGCCATGCTGGCCTTCTTGTGGGTGGCTATCCACTCTAGCTGGGTAGGGGGGAAGGTGCGGGCGGCCCCTGAGCCCTGCTGCTGGGCCCGGCCCATGGCCTGCATGAGGCGATGCTGACACACAGCCTGGAAGCCATTCTGCCCATAATCAGACACAAACCTGATGGGTGGGAGTTGGAGCCTGAGGGAGGCCCAGGCTGGCCCATAGCTTTCGGGTAAGGCTAAAACATCTCAGACTAGTTCAGAAAGGGCTAGCGCTTGGGACTACTGTAAAGGGATTCTAGGCTATCCTAGAGTTCTGAGACTAGCCCAAAAGGGATCTTAGGCCAACACAGATGTCCAAGTATAGCCCAAAGAAGTTCCAACTTATTGGAGCAAAATGTCATTGTCAGGTGGTGTCTGTAGCTGGGTGCGGACAAGAATCTGGACTCTGGGGGACTTTGCCCTCATTCTTTCTCCAGGCAGTCCTGGTGACTTGCTTGCTCTAGTCTCACCTCCTAGCTCTCATCTATAGGAGAGGTGGCTGTGAGGTTCAACTTGGTCCAGGACCAATGAACCTGTCCCTACTGGGCAGGACCTCCTGTGGCGAGGGAACCCAGAGTCACATCCACAGAAAAGCCCCAGACAGGAGACAGTGACCCCGCCCTGCTTCCACAGCTCCCATAGCCACCAGACTGACCAAGGGTGGTCACATTCTGCACATGGGCCCTAGCGAGGCTCTATTCACTCTCTGCAGCTCACAGCCACCCTGCTTGTAGATCCTTCTACCATCACTGAGTTATACGGGAGAAACAGGTTCAGAGAGGAGCAATGCTTAGCCCCAGGCCACACAGCAGGGAAGTATCAGAGCCAGAACTTATGTGGTCCTTGTAGCTCTCACTCTTGCCTAGGAGCATCATCACTACATGGTTACACCCACTGACCAGGGATGTCACCTGTGTTCATACATTTTGTCCTCAGAACAGCCTATAAAGTGGGTACTATCATTATCCCCACCTTATTGAGAGGAAACTGAGGCCCAGAGAAGTGAAGTAACTTGCCTAAGATCACACAGCTAAGCTGAAATTTGAACCCAGACTAAGTCCAGTGTCCATGCTCCCAACCCCCATTATACCTCATGATCTGAGCTTAGTGATCTTTTCCAAGTTCCCTGTTCCCTTGCCTTGCCCTGCTCTGGTTCTGCCAGTCCTTCATACAGTCTGTCCTGATTTTTCCCCTCCCCTGCCTTTCTTCCTGCTCTGGGCCCAGTGGAGAGCGAGTGCAGTCCTTGGCCACATCTGGGCATCTGGACCTGAGCCTTCCACCCGGAGAAGCCCTCCTGCCTTGACCTTTGCCTTGTACCCCTGACCCCGCAATGGTTCCACTCACTTGAGCAGGAACTTGTCGAGACGCGAGGAGGGTGTGAAGCTGCTGAGACAGGCAGCCAGCAGCAGCCAGCCCCGCTCGGCATTATGGGAGTTGTGATTGCGCCACACCTGGTTGGCCAGCTGAGCCAGGATCTCATCCCGCAGCTCGGGGGTCACCAGCCCCTTCTGTATGATGTAATTCCCGAGTATGGTCTCCTGGGCACCGTGCAGGTGGGGGTCGCCCATGAAACGCAGAATCTGGGCCACAAACAGACTCTTGGGCCTTTCAGGAATTCCTACCAGATCCCCATCCTTCAACATGCACCCATCATGTTCCTCCCATAGGTCCCCCTGCTCATATGATAATATAACTGTCATATTCTGTGCCAAATGACCAGACAGGTCACCCAAAAAGAAAAGTTAAGACTCAAAGTACATGCTGACTTCCTCTCCTGCCCATTGCAGCCTAGGCCATCCTTGTACCCCTGACCTCCGGCTGGCCCTCCACCTCCTGCTTCATCTAGGTAGGCCCAGATCTGACTTCATCCTTCCCAAGGAAGCACTTTCCAGATCCCTCTGCCCCATCTTTAGGGTTTGTGATCAATGGCTTGCTGGCCACTTTCCCTTGCCCTCCTGCCTCTCTGTCCTGACTACACTGATTTCCTCTCTGCCTGCTCCACTCTCCCTCTGGGCAAACTCTCCTCCACAGTGCACCCTCTTCCAGGCAGCCTTCTCTGAGCCTGCCTGTCTCAGGGTCCCTGCCTGAACCCTCATCCTCTATGCTTCCCTCTACATGTGCTTGTGCTCCTCGGTCAGGCTCAGGGACCACGTGTCTCTCTGACTGGGGGACCTCAGGAGAGTCCAGAGAGTCTCCCAGGCAGCCTTTTTTGCCAGGAAGATGACAGGGAGAAGAAAGGCCCCAGAAGGGAGGCCAGATCAGATCCCTCAACTGACATAAAAGTCTCTCCTCCCAGGAAGAAGCCTAGGGTTTGTAAGCCAGGTTTATAGAAGCCCAGAAGGACAGCGCTGGGGACCTCATAGGATGGCCTCATAGGCAGGGCTATGACTTTGAAGGTGGGCTGGAGAAGTTGCCATTACCAGCTTGAAGATGCTAACAGCTTCTGCATGGTGCTCAGCTGGCAGCCGTGTGAGGGGTGTCCTCAAGGGCACAGTCAGCATCCCAAAGGCAGGCTCCTGGGAACACAGGGCAGACTTGTGAACAGGTGGCTCTGGGACTGACAGGCATACCTGGTCCACTGCTGTGAGGTGGGCTCCTCTCTCCAGTACGTGGATGGGGAAACTGAGGTTGGTGAGGCAGACAGTGGTCCTTGGTAAGTCTGTGGAAAGGCAGGAAGAGTCCCACCAGGCCCTTCCTGGAAGGAAGGATATCAGAGCAGGGTGGATTGCATGGCTCTCCCAGTTACCCAATTTTCTTTTTTGTTTGTTTGTTTTTGTTTTGTCTTTCAGTGGGACTGGTGTTTGAACTCAGGGTTTCACGCTTGCAAACCAGGTGCTCTACCACTTTAGCCCCATTTTTCAATATATTTCCAGACTGGCTGATAAACAGCCTCCCCTAAGCCCTAAAGGCTCAGGTCCCCCAGACTCCCCATAATCTAGCCACTGAGGAGCTATTCCTCATCACAGGAGCCTGCCTGGGGGAGGATTTGTCAGTTCTGATTGGCCAGGGTCCCTCCTGACTACGCCAGTCTTTACCTTAAAGTGACACCGGATGAACTTGGCCATAGGGTAGTTGTTGATATCTAGGGGCAGAGTGACACGGGGCTCAGCCTGGAGCCGGGGAGTCCGCACAGGGGCCACTTGGGGCACTCTGGTTAGCTTGAGGCCTGTGGAGAGTGGAGGCACATGGTGGCTGTGCCTTGTTCCTTGCCCTCCCCCTCCCCTGCTTCCCAGAGCTGATGTACCTGCTATTGCTTGCAAGAGTCCGGCCAGCTCGGCTGGCACCTCCAGATGTCCCACAGCCACCACCTCCCGCTTGCTCAGCTCCTGGAGGGACAGTAAGGAGTGAGGGCACAGCCACCATACCCCTACCTGCCGGCCTCCCTCCCTGTCCCGTGTGTTGCTACCCAGACCCCACACCCACCTCCTGCTCCCGTAGCCTTGCCTCCTCCACCCGGCGCCTCCGCTCTGCCCTCAGCTGCAGGAGAGCAGATGGTCAGGGCGGGCAGAGGTGACGCAGGCCCAGGCCCAGGGCAGGCTGAGCAGCTTGTGTGGGTGGGCGTGAGAAGCAGGGGGCAGCACCCTGCTGTCTGGAGCTACCAACCCACTTAATAGAGAGTGCAGGGAGGCAGAGAGATGGCCAGAGGGGCCAGAGGGGTCAGGAAGGAGAGGCAGTGGCAAAGGCTGAAGGGAGAAAGACTTTGGGGAAGAGACCCACGAGGAGGATTTCCGGGAAGCAGGTGAGCATGTGGGAGGTGAGCAGAGGGGACAGAGCCCTCCCCTGTCGCTGCACAAAACCTTCATATTGCTGAAGCTTTTATGCTACGTGATTCTTCCAAGCTTTGGGATCGATGCATCTTTGGTGGTTGACTTATGGGCCAGTGGGCCAAGCCCGGCACCAAGGTAAGAGCCAGGCCACATCAGGGATGTTCAGGTTGCTACACTCTAGTTGTGTCCTATTGCCAAAGCCCCCAGGGGAATCCCAGCACCATGCCAGACCCTCACATGCAACCTCTCCTTTAACCTTCTCCATATCCCAGGAGCAGATGGGGAAACTGAGGCTGCAAAGGGGCCAAGCTCACATAATTCAGGAGTGGCAGAGCAGATACTTAAGCCTGGGACTGTCTGAGGCCCACAGCCTCCTCTTGAGTGCTAAGAGCTTTCCCCTCCCTTCAATCCCCTGACCCCAGGTGGCAGGACCTGTACCTTGAGGTGGCGGCGACGATTCACATATGTGTGCACCAGGGAGCGGAACTTCACCAGACTCTTCCTCATCTGCTGGTAACGTTGCCTGGGGGGGGGACAGGGATTGGAGTCACAAGTGACAGGGTGACCAAGGGCCAGGAGTGCCTCTGGTACTTCACTCTGGGACTCTGGCATAAAGGGAAACTGGACCTCAGGGAGGGACAGTGACTTGGCCAAGGCCACACAGCAGATCAAGTGGCAGGAGCTGGATTAACCTTGTATGGAACCTGTATTTCCCATCAGGTCCCAGTCCCAGGGACCCTGAGACACAGGAGGAGCTCCTCTCATCTAGATTCCCACCTGCGAATCCAGAGGGCTTGGGGATGGGGGGAAGGCCAGAGACACTCCTTACTGCAAGACTGCTTTGGCTTGCCCGCCACCAGATGCCTGAAGGAACAGGAGCCTGGGAGCCCCGCCTCCCTCCAGGGAGCCTCACCTGGCCAGGTAGCCACGGGCTCGGCTTTGTAGCAGGATGATCGTGCGGCGCAGGGAGTGAAATCGGCGCTGGATGAAGAAGCCTCGGAGGCAGCGCTGCAGGGTGAGGGCAGCTCGGTTCAGCACGTGTTCCCGCATGCTCTCCAGCAGTTGGTGCAGATGTTCTTTAAGAAACAGCTGAGGACAGGGAACAGGCTTGAGATAGTTACGAGCCCTCTTTCTCCAGGAGCACACAGAGACAGAACACACAGGGCTGGGCTGGAAGGAGCTGTTGACTTTGGAGAAGTGAAAGCACAGGTGACAGTGTATCAGGCAGCAGGAGCTGGATGAGCAAAGGTCTGGTGCTGGGATTAGCATTCCACATGCCAAGCTCATCTGGATCGTTTCCCGGACAGGAATTGGGACATTTCTGAACTTGGGGTCTTCAAGGGCTGGCTTTGGGGTAGGACTTGCCTTGCTGACCCCAACACGGTACATGTTTGGCATGACTGTGCACAGGTGGCTTAGCACTGACACACACATGTCCCCAGTAGCTGGGAGGTCGTGTTTGAGGGCCACCAGGCAGCGGAACCTGTGGGGAACCAAACTCAGCCTGAAGTCATGAGATCATCAGGTGCAGGATGACCACTGAGGTCCCATCCCCAACCCCTGTGTCCAGAAGACCCAGTCCCAGTGGTGGCTCCACTCATAGTATCTAATCAGCATGGCAGACACTGTCCTCAAGACTCTGGGTGTCAGAACACTGTGTAACAGGTGATTTTAGTAGAATAAGACACTTTACTGCCACCTGCTGGAAGCTTGTCAGAATTACTGTTAAAATCATCCCTCTTAGACTCAACACAGATATAATAAAACTACAAAAAGGCAAAACAAATATATTTACCATATAACAGCATAAGTTGTTATAGTATACAACTGGAGCAATTGTGTGTGGCAAATCTTATGCTGCCTGGGTTGTGTGTTCCTAGGGCCACAGGGGCTTGGGTAAGGGTCTGTGGAGCTAGGAACCACCCTGATGTAGGTACCTGTCGATGAACACCTGGAAGGGCAGTCGCACTGGAAAGCCCTCCTTGCGGATCCGCACAGTCTCCAGTACTCCTGAATAGCGTAACTGTGCCATCACCACATCTGGCTCAAAGAGACCTGGTTCCTGGAGGGATGCCCAGAGAGGGTGTTGCACATTGGGCCACCAGTGGTGAAAATAGTCCCAACACTGGGCTGGGCAGGTGGAAGTCCCTTGCCCAAGATCACACAGCACAGGTATAAGGATTTGGCTCTTACCTTCTTGTGGTTGGGCTTCAGGCAACGCACAAACAAGGGGTTACACCTGAGCAAAAATAGGAGGGAGGATGGCAGTGTGAGACCTCAGAGAAAGTGCTCGCCCACTGAAGGTCATGGGGTAGGCTAAAGGTGAGGCTGGGTGCTCTGTCACCTTGTCTCTACCCACCTCTCCATCTTTTCCACCAGATCCAGGAGCGACTGCTGGAACTTGGCAGCCACTGTGTGTGCCTTGTAGAGTCGGGTAACAGAGCTGCTCTTGCCCAGCCGCTGAGGGGCAGTTTGTGCGGCAAGGCTGGAGAAGAGGTGTGACACAACCTGGGCCAGGGGCAGAGGTCAAAGCATTGGAACAGGCGCCAGTCAGGGAAAACAGAGAGGTAGGGCCCAGAGAGAAAAACCAGGGCAGAGAGATGACAAGAGTTAAGTTGGGGAACCGAAAGTGTCTGAAAAACAGCCTCCCTCTCTGCCATCCTCCCTTACATGCTTCTGAAAACAGGGGCTCAGCACCTCCCAGGGGACCACCCGGTAATTAGGCTGCTCTTTCACAGTTCTTCTGGGGAGCACACAGTCACTTGCTGTGCTCCTGCCCTGCTATTGCCACTGTCAGGATCTCTGGGTGGCTACCCAGGAGGAGGGGTGCATTTGACTTGAGGAAATGAGGACCCACAAGGGAGGTGATCACCCCGGCCTATGTTACAGCGTCCGTCCTCTGCTGACAGTAGCGGGGCTGGGACAAGGCACCTCCCTAAGCCTTTCAAGGAACCCAACTCTGGGTGACCGCAGGGCGACATGACTGGACAAACAACTTGGGGATCAGTGGGCGGGTTCTGCGGGAACAGTGGCTCACCGCCAGTGGAAGCAGCTGGTGACGTAGGGAGCGGGGCCAGACTGGCAAATTGTAAAGGGTAAGGCTAAAGCTGAGTGGGTTCGGGGTTAGCCTGGGAGCGAGGCCTGGGCCTGGCCGCGGCTGGGGTGGGCCAGACAGCCGCACCAGGCCAGGGTTCCTCCCCATTTCCTGGACTGGAGAAGGAGTCAGGTTGGGGTGCAGCCGAGCCAGGAGGGAACGTGACTAGCTTAAGCTGAGATGAAGGTTTGTCTGACAGAGGGCGGGGCCACCCAGGGACTGGGCCATAAAGAGGGCGACAAGAGGTCGGGCGGAGTCAGGCTTGCTCACCCGCGTCCGGCTCCGCACAAACAGGTCCAGCACATCTTGGCGCACCTGGTCATGGTTCTTGTCCAGGAACTTGTGCACCTGAAAAAGGGGGCCAGCAGGGCAGCAGAGGATGGTCCTGCTCACCCCCATCCCTACCCTGGGATAGCCCAGTCAGAGGTTTGTTCCCAACCCCTAGGCCTTTGTTCTTCCCTCTGAGTCAGCACCTTGTGTTCCCTGGTGATCCTGGCCCTGTCCTGCCAGGCCTCTGTCTTCAAAAGGGACGGGACCCTCTCCTGTTCTATGGCCCCCTCCCACCCAGCTCCACCACCCTCATTCCTGGGGCAAGGTGCAATCTGGACCTCAGCCTCAATCTCATTGCCCTGTGTCAATTCTGCAGATGAGAAAAATAAGGCCCAGTTGGAGACAGCGGCTTGGAATCCTAGCCTGTGGTATCTCTGGGGCAGGAATGTGTCTCAGATAATAGTGAGAGGGTGACCACGGTGAAGTCACTACTGATAGTCAAATCTACCTTAAGCTTCTCACACCTACTTCAGATGAGTACTATTAACCTCATTTTCCAGATGACGAAACTGAGGCCAAGAGAGGTTAAGCAATTTGCCCAAGGTCACACTGTGAGAAGCTGCAGGCCAGAACTGAACCTGGTATCCAGGTTGCACTTCTGTCTCCAGCCTGCAGGGAAACTACAGCAGCCATGCTTCTATCTCCAGTCTCACCTGGTAGGTGACCTTGCCTGCATAGTGCTTGATGGTAAACTCGGGCAGTGGCATCTTCGGCTTGGAGTAGAGTGGATTGGCGCCATGGTGGTAGTGGCACTTCTGCAGGAATGTGTGGTCTGTGGCCTGGGAGTAGCAGGAACAGTGAATGGGCAGGGGCCTGGGCACCTGTCCCTGGCCAGGTGGCAAATTCTCCAGCCCTAACTGTTCCCCAGAGGGTGCTGGAGAGGAACAATCCACAGCTTTCAATGCCTGCCCATGGCCCTGGGTCCTGGCAGGTATCTCAGCCAGAACTAGGGCCTCAGTGGACCCTGTAGACTGGTGAGGCCGAATCAGCTCCCAGCTACCCGTGCCCTCCCACTATCCTCCAACCCTGTGTTTCACAATCAGGATTTGAGGCCCAAGCCCAGGTCACCTCTTCCAGAAATCCCTTCGAGACTTCCCAGGCTGATGCAACCCCTCCTCTGGACATCTACAGCCCCCATCCAGCCTCAATGAGAATGGTAGGATGGGTGTCCAACACCCCACTGCCTGCCCCAGGCCACAGCACAAAGGAACAAAGGACTCAGACCAGATGAGGACTGGGGCTGGTGGTGTGCTGCTCACCTGCGGAAAGCAGCACTGGTCATCCAGGATGCGCAGGATGCCGTAGGGCTTTAGTGAAATGAGGTTAATGCAGGGCTGGTTGTCAGCAAAGGAGATCTCCCGCCAGTCAATCTGCTCACGGATGTACTCTTCCTGCAGACCATGGTGCTCATCCTCTTTGTCTGCCCACCTCCCCCACCTCCCAGGCTGAATCATTTGAAGGAAGCTGACCAGGGCACCTTTGCTTGTGATGCATCCTAGAATAGGGAGCTCATCCCCTAACAGGGCAACAAGAAACCCCAGGGCCCTGCTGCTCCCTCTGCCAGAGACCGCCCAGCAAAGGATAAGAATGGCCTCCCAAGAGGACTCTCTCTGGGCTGAGCACCACAGCACCTTCCCCTCTACAACACAGGCCTGCACACGTGCTGGTACCTGCTTAGAATGCCTTTCCCTTCACATGTCTCCTGACACCCTTGGAATTGCCCTTAAAGAACCCCAGATTTTGTCTGTCTTCAAGGAGCCCCCTTGGCCAGTGAAGATGGAGATGAGAGTGTGGACTGGCTGCATACCTGCTCCTCCTGGAAGATGATCTTGTTGAAAAGGTACTGAAGATTCTCATTGGCGTAGTTAATACACAGTTGCTCAAAGCTGTTGAAACTCAGGTCCTGCAGCAGGGGCAGGAGGACTGTTTATGGGGAAGCTGGGCTTGGTCCCTCCTCAGCTTGCAGCCCATCTCTACCCACCTTGGGGTCTTCCTTCCTCCCCGAGTCCAGGCCCCAGGCCCCCCCTGTCTTTCATGGCTGCAGCTTCAAAATGCAGGATCCTGACCACAGGCTCCATGGCTCCCACTGCACATGGGCTAGTGCCTGGAAGGTCAGGTCCTGATGTCACAGGTGAAGAGGATAAAGTTCCAGCTGCAGAGCCTTCTTCCTGGATTCAAGTCCTGGCTCTGCCACTTTCTAGTTGTGTGACCAACCTGTGCCTCAGTTTCCTTATATGTAAAACAGGGGTACTCAAAGGGTTTGTTGGAAGGCTGAAGTGAGTTGATAAGCAAGAGTACCTGGCACATAATAGGTGCCATGTGAGTGCACACTTTCATTTTTATTGTGAAGATCTTGCCCTGCCTCTTGCCATTTTTCCCACTGAACAGCACAGCAGTCAGCCCCACAAAGGACATCAGCTCTCTAGACACCATGGCCTGCCTGCCCCACCTCCTGGCCTTTGCATATACTGTTCCCTCCACCTAGAATGCCCCCCCCCACAGGAAGCCCTCTGGAACCCCCTGCCCAGCTGAGGAAAGGAGCCCCTCTCGGGTCCCCCAGCACTGGTTGCCTTTCTCACGCCTCTGATCACACGGGCCTATCAGAGTGTGTCCCTCACCCAGTCCCACTGGGAAGCTGCCCAAGGGCAAGGTCCTGATCTGGTCCTTTCCAGGGTCCCTGATGCTGCCTTAGGGGGTGCTTGAGGCTGAGTGAATGAAACGAAGGAGACTGGGCAGAGAATGGTAAAGGATAAGGTCCTTAATGGAGAGGTGGCAGGCAGGGAGCTGTGATAGGAAGGACAGGCAAAGGAAGGCAAGAGTCCCTGTGTCCCCTGCCTCTCACCCACACACACAGCCCCACCTCGAAGCCATAGATGTCCAGGATGGCAATGGACAGTGTGTCCTGCTGTGGGGACACCAGTGCGTTGACCCTGGCAATAAGCCAGCCAAACAGCAGTGCGTACAAGACCTTGGCGATAGCATCCCTGGGGCAGAAGCAGTGCTGAGTTGGATGGGGCACAGAGGCAGAGATGTTGGGGGTCTGAGGCCCAGACACGGAGGGGCGTGGCCTCACCTGGCATCCACAGCACTCTCCACTGTCAGGGGTGTGAATATCTTCTCCCGCATGGTCTCCTGGGAGGAACAGGGCCTTTGAGTGACAGCAAGAAGCCACTAGAGGACCAGGACTTAGGGGCATGGAAAAGGGAGACTGGAGAGGTAGTGTGACTGGTCTCAGGCACACAACTGACCAGACTGGACAGGATCCCCCACTTTACTGGTGGAGGTGGATGCTGCTGGTCTAATGGGGGAGACAGGCAAGAGCAGACACAACTCCACAATGGGATCAGCCCTGAGAGAGGGAAGGGCCAAGGGTCGTGAAAGCCCAGAGGAGGCACTGACCCAGCCAGTGGTCAGGGAAAGCTTCCTGGACAGAGAGCACCTGCACTGAGTCTGGCAGGATGAACAGGTGTGAAAAGAGGAAGAGCATTCTGGGCACATGGAACAGCCTATGCAGAGGCCTGGCGATGGGGAGCTTAGTGGCCTTTGGGGTTTAAGGTTAGCCCTCTCCAGGCCTGACCCACATGACAGACAGGGACAGAGAAAGGAGGGGAGAGGGAGAGGCAGCCTCTGGCAGGAAGATTTGTCAGGACTGGTGCCTGCTGACTCACTGTCACTTTGAAGGTGATGGCCCTTTGCAGGCCCTCAGGGGAGACCTGTAACAGCTCTGCAACAGCCTGGATCTCCCGAGCGCTCACCACAGAGGCTACTTCCTGTGCATCCATCTATGCAAAACACGAGGGCAGAGAGCTGTGAACTAGACAAGCTGAGTTAAAGTTCGAGTGGAAAACAGAAACAAGTAGAATTGCCAAGAAAAATCTGGAAAAGAAAAGAGCGAAGGAGGCCCTAAGAAGTAGTAAAAGCATCACAGAAATTAAAAAACATCCTGAAGGGCTGTCAGGGCTGCTCAGGGGCAGAGCACTTCTTAGCATGTGCCAGGCCCTGGGTTAAATCCCCAGCACCAAAATGAATAAATAAATAAAACAAAGCATCATGTCATACACACAGGATGTATAAATTGACTGTCTAATGACACTCATTACAAAGTCTGGAATTAGGCAAAAACGTATCTGGTAATTCAGTGGATTAGAAAAGTTGAGTAACCAATTGAAAAAAACAAACAAACTGGATTCCTGCCTCACACCTTACAAGGATAAATTCTTTTTCTTTTCTTTTCTTTCTTTTTTTTTTTTTTAGTAGTACTGGTCTTTTGAACTCAGGGCTTCATGTTTGCTAAGCAAGTGCTGTACCACAGCCCTTTTTGCTTTAGTTATTTTCCAGATAGGGACAGCCTTGAATGTGATCCTCCTACCTCTGTCTCCTGTGTTCCTGGGATTACAGATGTATACCACCATGCCCAGTCTATTTTTTAAGATAGGGTCTTGCTAACTTTTTGCCTGGGCTGGCCTCAAATCTCAGTCCTTTTATCTCCACTTCCAAGTAGCTGAGATTAGAGATATGAGCCACTGAGCTGACAGTGTGTGTGTGTGTGTGTGTGTGTGTCTTCCTGAAACCTTATACATGTTAGGCAAGCACTCTACTGCTAAGCTACATCCCCAGACCTTGGACTTTTTAGGCAGGGTCTTGCTGTGCAGCTCAGGCTGGCCTCAAACTTGTGATCCTCCTTTCCCTGGCTCTTGAGTGCTGGGATTATAAACATTTACCAAAAATCCGAAGGGGGGTTGTTTCTTTGTCTGAGACAGGGTCTTTCTATGTAGTTCAGGCTGGCTTTGAACTCAAGATCCTCCTGGCTCAGCCTTCTGAGTACTGGGATTACAAGTGTGTGCTACCACATATAGCTAGGATAAATTCTTTTCTTTCTTTTTGGGTGGGACTAGGGTTTGAACTCAGAACTTCATTCCTGCAAAGCAGGCACTCAACCACTTGAGCCACACCTCCAGTCCATTTTGCTCTGGTTTTTTTGGAGATGGGATCTTGTGAACTATTTGCCACAGCTTGCCTTGAACCACAGTCCTCCCGATCTCAGCCTACCAAGTAACTAGGATTACAGACCTGAGCCACCAGTTTACCCTAGCCCAGCTAGGATACATTCTGGATGAATCAAATATTTAAATATTTAAGACTCCACAAAGCTGAGCGCCAGTGGCTCACGCCTGTAATCCTAGCTACTAGGGAGGCAGAGATCAGAAGGATTGCAGTTCGAAGCCATCATGGGCAAATAGTTTGTGAGACCCTATCTCAAAAAGCCTTCACAAAAAAGGGCTGAGAGAATGACTCAAGGTGTAAGCCATGAGTTAAAAGGCCAGTACTGAAAAAAAAAAAAAAGACTTCACAAAACCATAGAAGCTCTTCAAAAAAAAAAAAAAACTATTGGAGAGAGCTGTTATAATTTTAGAGATACATTTCTGTAAAAGTGAATGAAAATCCCAAGTTTATACAAGAAAAGATTGAGAAATGAATTGCTTAAAAATAATTTAAAAGTAATCTGCATAGCAACCCCCCACCAGAACAACAAACAACTTGTACAGAATCAAAGCAAAAATTAACATATATTTGCAATCATATCAGAAACAAAGGTCTGACTTCCTTAACATTATATAAAGAGCTCTTATATATCAATAAGAAAATGACCAACTCCAAAGGTGGGGGACAAAAAGAACACAGTGTTCTTCCACACTGTGGAACCTAGAAGGGAAACAGATAGCTCTCAAGCCTCTGAAAAGGTGGCTGTGTCCCAGGTGCTCACTCCAGGCAGGCCAGGCACCCCTTACCTCATACTTCTCGAAGTAGACATTGCCCAGGTGCAAGATGGAGGCCAGGATGCGAAAGATGCTATCCTGGTCTTCACTGCTGAAGCCCAGCACCTCCATGGCGGCCAGGAGACGGCGGAAGTCGTCTGTGTCACTCTTGCCTGTGATCTCACAGTTCCCTCCCTGGGCAAGAGTAGGGATTGGGGTCAGGGAATGTCCTGGAGGGCTCAGAGTCCTCCAGGTGTTGTTTTACCCTGATGGATGATGTGGCTAGAGCTGGCCCCTCAAGCTCTGGTTCAATTCTCTGGGGCCAGGTGGCTCTGAGGGACTCAGGATGGACTTCACAGTCAAGGATGATAAGTAGTAGGGACTGTTCACCTTATAGCCTTTGCTGCAGCCCAGTGGTAATATAATAAAAACAGTAGCCGGTGTTCATGGAGTATGTGCTGTAGGCCAGAGATGCATTTTCTCACCTGTGCCTCAATGCATCGCTGCACAGTGGGGTTTATGTTGTCTCCCTTTCCCAGATGAGGAAACTGAGGCACAGAAAGGGGACATGTAGTGAGTGGCTCCAGGCTGGCTAGTTCTGTTCTAAGCTCTTGAGAAATGAAGGGTGAGGACCTGAAGATTCCTGTCCTCCTCACTGCCAAGAGGTGCCTTGATCCAAACTCACCCTCCCCAAACCTGTTTCCTTCTCAGGTCACTACAACGCCTCAGGTGGGCTCCCTTGGCCCACATAATATGATGGAGGAGAAGAACAAGGCAAAGGCCCCTCAGATACCCTTAGATGCTCACCTGGTTCAGGTAATAGTAGGTCTCAGCCTCCTGTAAGCTGAAGGCTTGCCGGAGCTGGGCAGGCAGCCCAGCCAGCAGCTCATAGAAAATGTGGTAATTCCTCTCGTTTTTGGCCTGTAGAGTGGGCAAGTGGGTGCAGAGAAGAGAGCCACCCACCTTGATGACCCCATTATACAGACAGGCTCACAAACATGCATGTGTGCACACATGTACACACACCGATGAGACCTAGCACCTCTGGGATGAGCAAGACCAAAGCCTTGGTAGGACCTTATTTTGTCTGGAGAAGTAGAGAGAAAGACAGACCATCTTCTCCCGTATGCATTGACCACACACCTACATGCACACATGTCCACAGCCCAGGCGTGCACAGGGAACTTTCTGATGGGTCCCTCAGCCTTCCTGACTGAGTGCTTGTGCTTCCTCTGTCCCAGGCCCTGCCCTAGGCCCTTAGGACACAGCAAGAAACAAGGCAATGGAAGTCCCTGACTTCACAGAGCCCTCCTGCTGTCTGGGGAGATGTACATTCACAAACCATTGGTTAAAATGTAAAATATATATCACATGGAGACAAGCACTTGGAAAGCATGAAGCACTGAAGGGTGGGAGTTGTAGGGTGAAAGGGATTGCATTTTCAGTGAGGTAGCTCTTCTCTGGGCAGGGGACATTGCAGGGAAGACTTGGAAGAGGTGAGGGGGTTAAGCTCTGGAAGCATTGTGGGAACAAATGCTCCTGGGAGAGGGAACAGTGAGTGCAAAGGCACTGAGGTGGAAAAGCTTAGTGGTGGAGCCAAAGTGGCTATAAGGGTGGGGGAGAAGAAGCCGTGGGGTCACAGGTTCACTTGTACACATGGATGTAGGCACACATGTAGTTTTTCATTAATTTGATATCCGCCCCCCAGCCTCGTTTGGTTCTCCCTACCCCAACCTCTGAGTGTCTGTGCCCCCCTTCACCGCCCCCAGGCCTGGGCCCCAGCCCACCTGAAACACGATCCTAGACTTCTCCAGAAGATATTGGGAGGTTATGGCACCAGAGATCACGCCCCTGGGGGAGCACAGATATCATGGGGGAGAGGTTGCTTGACTCTGGGTGGCTGCTGCAGGACATAGAGGCCTTCGAGGGCCTGTCACAGCCCCACTTACCCTTCCAGAAAGATCTCCACGAACTTCCCAAAGCGGCTAGAGTTGTCATTCCTGACAGTTTTGGCGTTACCGAAGGACTCCAAGAGAGGTGTTGCCTCCAAGATCTGGGCCCCAGAAGGAGAGGTGTGCACTGGGGGGCTTGGCCCTATTCTGGAGACCTGCATGGCCAGCATCCAGACAAAGGCCTCTCCAATGGCTCCTCTTTGTGAGGAGCAACTGTGGTGGATTCCTTATAGAACCCAGGTCTCCCTGGTGCCCCCCAAGGGCTCCCCTCATGCTGCTCAGCTCTTACACAGCAAGCCCTGTGATCCCCTCTCCCAACACACTATTCCCGATGCAGCAGCCTCTGACCTCAAGCCCCCAGCTCAGGCTAGGCCAGGCACTTGAATGGCTTCTCTTGTCCATCCTGCCTGCTGTATACAAAGACATAGACAGACAAACATGCATGCATGCTCACTCACTCAAATACCTTTATCTTCAAGAGTGCCAGGGAAGCAGGAGAAGGAATAAGGAACAAAAACAGAAGCAAGTCACTAACGAGATTGGCCCACCTTCCCTTTCTTCCCACACCCCTGGAGCTTGGACAGTAGAGGGATTGGCAGGCCCTTCTGGGCCCCGTGGGCTATAAACCTGTGACCTTAGAGACTCCAGTTGTCCAGGAATGGGTACTGAAGCATGCCTCAGGGTGTGGTAGTCTGCCAGACTGGTTCTGGCCACTACAAGGATTGTTCTCTTCTCCCTATCCCATAGCCACTACTAGCCACCCATTCCCCCCCCTCCATCCCCCACCAACCTCCTCCTTGACTCTGCTGCACTCTCCTGCTGTTCTTAATGCAGCCACCAGAGGGCTTCTTCAGAGACCTGCCTTAGGGCACTTGCCCTCCACCCCACCCCACTGGTTCTACCTCACCCAGCATTAAAGTCATCTTCCTTACGACCTCCAAGGTCCAGCCCCAGTTGACCTTCTCTCCTCCTGTTTCTCCTCCCTCCATCCAGTCTTCCTTATGGTTCCCTCTAGCTCAAACCCACTCCTTCCACTGGATTCCCTCCCTTAGAACCCTCAGTGCCTTGGCAAACTCATTTCCTTGTCTGTTTCCTTGGGTATCACCAGTCTCCCTACTAGAATATCAGCCCCATGGGCAGGAATCTGTCTCTCTGTGCACCTGAGTCCAGCCTCTGCCTAGGACTGGTGCATAGTAGGCTTCAAAAGTGTTTTTTTTTTAATTTGTGAATGAATGAAAAGAAGGAAGAGCATCTCTTGAGCAGAATCCCCCAGGATTACCATAGTTGAGCACAGTGACCATCTGTAAGCACCAACTATGTGCAACTCCCATTGCCTGAGAGTGCTGTTGCTAATGTAAGTATCCTATGCAGTAGTGATAATCTCACTGCTATCTGATAGACAAGGAAACTGAGACATGCTGAGGTGACGTGATGTGCCCAAGAACTCAAGTCTGGGGAGTGGGACCCCCCCATGGCACTGTAACAAGCATGTACTTAGTGTGCATGTGGCATTTCCTTTAGCTAAGGAATGAAATTTTGGGAAGAAGCAGGAGGACATGGTCCCCATAGAAGTGACATCTGTAATCTTGGGTGGTGTCAGCGCCCCATCTGTTTATCCCCACCATCCTGTTTAGTTCAGCACCTGCTGTGCCCATGGTATAAAGAGGGCAAACTGAAGCCCAGAGAGGGATGGGAGCTGGCCTGTGGTTGCTCAGTGAGTCAAGGCCTGACTGGGCATTGCTTTATACTATCCCTTAGCCTGGGAGGCCTTGAAAGGTACCAGAGGCTGGGCTGCCCCCTTTCTCAGTTCCTGGTGCCCAGAACAGGGCAGGGCACTCATGGAAGGAGCAAGCATTGGAGGAGTAGAGCTTGTGGCCCAGGCCTCAGGGCACAGCACTTCCCATTCTGCATGATCAGTTCAGGTGAGGACCCATGACCAAAACCTGTCTGATCTCTGGGACTTTTTCTGAAATGTTGGGAAGTTTTCTGAGTGTGGTACCATGGCACCATCTTGCTGACCAATAGAAGGGTGGAGCTAAGACAGGCACATTGTTTAAGACCTTAGATACAGCCGAAACTGACTCTAAATTTGGTCTGTCTAATAACATGAGCAGGGCTGACCTCATATTTACAGTGTGCCTACCCCAGAAACTCTTAGACCTAGCCATGTCCCATGCCCCCACCCATCTTCCTTGTAGTCCTTTGCTATGGACCACAAATTCCAGCTCCTCCACTGCCTTGCTTTGGGACATTGGTCAAGTCATCTCCCTTCCCAGTCTTCAGTTTTGCCACCTGTAAAAGGATGCAGGTGTACCTATTTCCCAGGGAAGCTGTGAGGCTTGGTGTGACAGCACCTCGCACTGTCCCTGACACAAGAAGGTGTTCAAGGCACGTCATTTCTTTCCCTTTGTACTTAGCCTATACTTCCAGAAATCTGACCTGAAAGGCTTGGAAAACCCTGCCTGGAACAAAGAGAAGATCTGGTTGGCCACCGGGGACCAAGCTGGAGTGGGAGGTGTTGGCAGGCCACAGCGAGCATCAGAGGATCTGGGCTGGGCTGGGCCTTTCTGGACTGCACAGCCTAGCCCAGCCCACTTCCCACTGAGGACTGGGAGCCCCCAGGATCTCCCTGCTGAGATCACCATAGACAAACCTTCACAGGCCCCAGAGCCTATGAATTCTGAGAGCCTATGGTTCTGGAGACTGAGCTAGTGGGCCAGACCCACCATCTCCAGAGCCCCAGACTCCCACCATCTCTGTGAGGATGCCTAGTGGCACTTCTCAGCAAAGCTGTTCTTCCCGCAGCCCTGCCATCTCCCTGCTGCCCAGACAGAGCCCCAGCTAAACACCTGGGGTCATTCTCATACTATCCTTACCTCACCTCTCTGCCTTGTCCTTCTGCAAGTCAGAGGCTGGCTCTACCCTGCACCTGGATGCAGTCTCACACACCATTTCCACTGACTGCCTTAGCCTGAGTCATTGTCCTACCTTACCTGGATTCCACACTGCATCTTTACTGTCCCTTGAATACCCCAATTACACTCACACCTTAAGGGACTTTGCACATGCCTCACCTTCAACCTCTTCACTCTTCTCCCAGTCAGGCTCAGAGCCTAATCCCTGCCCACTGTGCTTACAATGACAATCCCCAACGCTCCCCATCCTCCTCTCTACTTTTTTCTCAATACACCACCCTTTCCAATATATGCACGTTACTTATAGATACTTTTATTTTTTCCTTTCTGACTCCTCAACTAGAATGTAACTTCCACAAAGGTGTGAGCATTTCTGTCTGGGAGGCTGCTGCCTCATCCTGGATCCTGGCACACAGCAGATCCCCAATAAACCTTTATTGAGGGAAAGGATGAGCTTCTAATATTCCCAGGTTTGGAGGACATAGCATTCTCCTGCCAGACTCTGGACTGTTGTCTACCGCCTCCCCTGCTCCATGCCACTGCCACACTTGGACCTGTCCTGTCTCTTCACCCCCAGGGCTACACAGGCTCTGAGTGTAAGAGTATGGTGGCCTTGGAAGGTCAGGCCAGGCCAGAGAGACACGCTGATTGCCCTTGCTCACATGGCCTCTTTCCTGACCTGGTCTGGGAGGCCTGGAACCTGGAGCTGCCATTTGAAACACAAGAGGGTGGAAGGGACTACCCATCCACAGACACATCCCAGGGAGGGGTGGGAAAAGAGCACCCCTGGGCCCTTCTGGAACTCAGCGTCCCCATCATGTGAGTGAGGGTAAGGAGCCTGGCCTCTTGGGGAGCATACACGGCATGTTCAGCAAGGGTGCTCGGCTGGGGAGCCTAGGGAGCCGGGCTGAACGAGTAATGGACTGACAGACTCACCTGCTGCATAATGTCCCGTTTCTGGTTCATGGCGGCCAAGTAGCGCAGAATCAGCTTCGTGGCCTCGGTTTTGCCAGATCCGCTCTCTCCGCTGGGTGGGCAAAGTGATAGAGGAAGCTTCAGCTTTTCTCTTTCTCTCTGGATCTGCCCTCAGCCCACCATGACACACAAGGACATGTTCAGTAGCTGGGAGTCAGCTCAAAGGTGCCTGGTGACCTTCCTGGTTTCACAGCAGGTCTGGCTAGATACAGACCTGGTGCCTGAGGTCCCGCCACTCACCTCCATCTTGAACGCAGTCTGGCTCACCTGATGATTATGCACTGGTTCTGTTTGGCATCGAGCATTTTGGCGAAGGCAAGATTAGCAATTGCAAAGAGGTGCCTGGGGAAGCAGGCACTAGGTGTTATGGGCCAGTCCTGCCTCTGAGGTCCAAGCCTCCCAGGAGCTAGGTGGGGGGTGCAGCTCTCTCCACTCATGCAGCCAAATCCTCCCCTCCCTCACCCTCATCCCAAGCTGCAGTGACCTCTGGAGGGGCCCATGGCCAGGCTGAGGGAGAGGCTGGGCTGGAAAGATGGACTGCCCACTCCCATCAGCCCCAACCCATGGCTGCCAGGGACCAAGCTCAGAGAGGAACCCCGGAAACCCCAGAAAAGTCACCTTCCCCAACCTGCGAACACTCACGGGGGATTCTCTCCTAGGGCCCGCCCAATGTACTGCTGCACCTGCTCTGGCCCGTAGATCCCAAACATTTGGTATGGGTTCACCGACACCAGGATGCTGCCAATGTATGTCTGCCGGCAGACAGTGGCCTCAGTGCCATGGCTCATCATGGACCTTTGTGGCACTCCCTTTTCTGCTCTGGGAGCCTGGAGTCTCTTTCCAGTGGGACTGATGTCTGGATGCCTGGCCTCATATTATCATCTAAAGCCCTCTATAGCACAAGGGGTTCTGTATTTTAATAGTGGGGTCTTTGGCACTGCACAGGCTGAGGGTTGGGGAGCTTTGGGTCAGGGAGATATGGAGTGAGCCAGGTCCCATGGCCATGATCCTGCCAAGATGGCTTTGTGGGCCACTGCCTGCCTTGTGTATTCATTGTCTGGCCTAGGCTCCAGGAGCTTCTGCCTCATCAAGGTTAAGCCTCTACTTCCTAAATCAGGAGGGATTCTGGGAGCCCAGGAGACCTGAGGTAGCCAGAGCCTTTCTTCATATACCTGCCTTTTGCTCTGTGGCTCCAGGTCCCTCTCTTCTGTCATTCTGGGATGGGGGGGGAGGCAGGCGGCAAGTCCCTTCCACTCTTACCAATCCCAGTCTGGGATCAAGGTCTATGGATCCCAGGACTCTGTAAGTTTTATCTATTGAATACATGGTGAGGGAAGGCATCACATATTTCTGGATTCCCTGTCTCTGTCTCTGTGCCCACCATTCTTAAACTGTTTGAGGACTTCCAATTTTAGAGTTCCAGGCTCACACTAGAGGTCACAGGCCTGAGCCTAGCAAGAGAAACCTGTACTTGCGCCAGCCTCAGGAGGCAGCTGCCTTCTCAAGTGGGGCCTGGGCCGGCCAGCCCCAAGACTTACGTAGATGAGATTACGTTCAAATCTGGTCTTGAGGTTGGACAGCACGGTGGTCTCCTGGAGGTCCCTGGAAGGCCATAGAGTGGTTGTCAGTGCCTCCAAGGGCCTGACTGGTATGCCCCCCCAACCCAGTGCAGCCTTTGGTTAGGCAGTCCTGAATTCAAGGCCTGTTTCTGACACTAATCAGCTGTTAAGTCATTGGGCAAGTTACTTCACCTCGCTGTGCCTCAGCGAGGATAACCATTGTACCTCCTTTGCTGGGGGCTGAGGGAGAAGCAAGGCAGCAGACCTGAGGCTGAATTGCTGAGATCCGATAACAATGGCAATCAGCAGAGCACCCCCCCAATACCCAGCACTCTCACAGCTGCTGTCTCCCCCAACCTTGTAAGGAAAAATTGAGGCACAAAATGGGGAAATGGTCCCCCAAATGGCGAGCAGTGGGTCTGGGATATGAACCAATGTCTATCTGACTCACAAAGCTTTGACTTGCACACATTTGGTCTTTGGTGATACTTCCTGATACCCATTTTGCAAACAGGGAAATTGAAGATCTGAAAACATTCTGAGAGGTAGATACAGATAGTCTGGGGAATGCTATGGTGACCCCTCATTGGTTACACCCACTCACTCTAGCTGCGTCATGTCCTCCACACCATCCTCCCTGCACTGCTCACGGGACCTCATGGAAGGCAGATTTCGGATGGAGTGCATCTGAGAGAGACAAGGGTGGGGTTGGTAGGTTGGAAGATACCCCATGGGTGGCCTCTGGCTTGGACATGCCTGGCTCCTGCTCCTATTGTCAGAGAAAGAACCCCACGACCAGGCCCTGTGGGTCCCACAGGCCTCCTTGCCTTAGAACAAGGTAGCCCCCAGAGCTAGCATGCAACCCTCACACACAGGGACATGAGTTTGCCCTCAACACCAAAGTGTCCCTGGGGAGAGTGCTCTGATGACCTCCAAGTGTCCTGCCCAAGCAGTGAGCTCACTCACGGACACTCATACAAATGCACGTGCAAAAGTGCCTACCCTTCCCAACTTCAACTCTCTCTGTGCCCATACCCTTCTCCCTGGCAGACCCCATGTATAGGCTTATGTGACAACTTAATGAATGCCTGTGTCCTGATACAGGGGGCCTCCAGGAGCACCGAGATGGAAACTGTTCCAGGACCATACCCCTGTGCCCATTCGGGGCACACGTGTGAACACTGCATATGGACCCACATGCAGTAGCATTTGCAGCTCTCACAGCACCCATCCACACTCCATGGTCTCAAAGGACGCTGTGGCTACCTATGCAGACCTGTGGTGCTTGGCTGGGGACACACACATGCGCGGGCCCACGCTTAACATCCACTTGGCAAGTACATGCGGGTGGACAGCTGGGGTCCTCCCACCCTTGAGGGGTCTTGAGAATGGGAGTCCTGATGCCATCTCCATGGCACCTGTGTATGTGTACACACATGCAGAGCGTGGGCAAACGACCCACACCCCCATGGGTGCCACATCTGCTCAGACTTGCCACATGCTTGCTCTCCTCATTGGGCCATGGTAGACGCTCATGCACACTCTGGGCACACAGGCACACAGGCCTGCAAGGCATTGCATAACTGCAAGCACACCCGTGTGCATCTTTGGCCTTTCCCATTCCAGCTGCACCCTCCCTGGGCAGGAAAGGAAAGGGGACACCAGGAGGGCCTGTGTGCTGTGTGCCCATCATTGGGCTGCTAAGTAGGGCACAGTAAGTATCACCCTTTAGGCCCTGGCCTCTGGCCCACCCATCTGCCCACGTGCTCGCCAGTAACCACAGACCCTAAATAATTCAGCCACTCACGTATTCCAGGGTGAGGAGGGCCCAAGCATCCTTGCCTCTCACCCCCAAGCGCCCTGCGCCCCGCTCTCGCAATGCTGCAGCCCACACGGCACGGGGTACCCGTCGCCGGGGCCAGGGACCCCCTAGCAGCCAGGCTGCCCCGGTTGCCATTGCCGGGCCTGCCTGGCTGCCCACTGCACCAGGCACCGTCTGCAGAGACTGAGAAGCATGCGCTGCCTGTTTGCCCCGCCCAACCTGGGTGTCCCGGGGGAGGCTCTGGTGAACACCTGCCTCCTCCCAGGGCCACCCAGGCTCAGGCTCGCATTCCACTATGTGCATGGCAGCCAGGCACAAGCTGGGCACCTTTCAGATGGGCTGCCTGCCTGCATCCCACAGGCAGCCCAGGTAGACTCCTGGCTCAGCCTCCATCCACAGCGTGGTCTCTGGGTCTCAGTTTCCCCACTTTGCAATGAGGAGCCTGGAAAATTGGGTCTTGAGCCTCCACCCTCACCTAGTCCAGAATCCTTCACAGGGACTTCTTGTGCTAGGCATCCCCTCATTGAGCCTCCAGAGGCTCAGGAGGCCCAGACTATTCTCACAACCTAAGATGGGGACATTGAGTCCCATGCAGGAAGCAGCTGGTCGAGGTTGCAAAGGACTCCTCAGATTACCTCCTGCCCTGCTTCCTAGGCCAGAATTCCCATACCCTCCCTCTGACCTGTTCCCCCATACCTTGTTCTGCCAGCTTTGGGGACTAACCTCTTTCCGGGGGCCTCTGAGGGGTAGGCAGGCTGCTCCAGGGCCCAGGTGGTGGGAATGGGAGCGGGCGTGTATTCGTGGCCAAGGCCAATGGATGTCTGCTGGTAGCCAGAAACGGGACCAGCGCAGACTCCAGGCTTGGCACTCTGGGCTGTGCTGCGGATCCTGGGCTGGCTGTTCAGGGGGCTGCAGGATAGCAGGCCCAGCTGGCTGAAAAGAACTCAGCCCCCGCACCTGGGGCATAACCACAGCAAACCGCCCAGGGCCAGCCTGGGGCTGCTCACTCTCCTTGAACAGGGGCACTGGGACCCTGGTGGGTGCCAAGGGAGCTGGGACTCTAGTCAGTGTCTTCCAACGACGCCATGGCGGCCATGTGGCCTTTGTCTGGTCACATGTGGCTAGTGGGTATGAAAGGCTGCGCCTCAATGCCTTCTGCTTTTGGGGGGCATCCTTGGAAGATATTGGGGTTGGGGGCTCAAACTCTGCTAGTGACTGAGGGTCCCCAGACATGGTTTCATCTTCAGGATTCTTGAGGCTTGGGCTGGCTGACTTGCTGAGCTGTCCAGGCCCTGGGTCATGGTGTCTGCTGAGGAAGACACTAGTTGAGTCCAAGGCTGGATCCTCAGGCTGAGGAGTAGAGGGTGGTACAGGGTCCATGTGCTGGAAGAAGGGGTTTTCAGGCACAGGAGGTGGCCTGGAAAAGCCTCGAAGGCTGCCCACACCTCTTGGCCAGGGGGAAGGTGGGCGCTCAGTGGGAGGCAAGTCCACATCCCAGCTGGGGGCCAGCGGGGGCACTATCCAGGGTGTCCCCGAATCCTCTGGCTCACGCTGGCTCTCCTGGTGCTCGAGAAGTCCCATGGCCGCCCTCCAGGACCCAGCCCTGGGAGGTGCATGAAAGGGCCGGCGCACTTGTGGTTTCACAGCCCGAGTGGGTGGCTCACTGAGGCGCCGCCATGTGTGTGGGAGGTGCGAGGGAAGATTGAGGGACCGATGCCGCGGGCCAGGGCCCATTGTTGGGGGTGGCGAGGGTGGTCGGGGAGAACCCAGCACTGGGGAGCGGGGTGGGCCCAGGTGCCCAGAGGCTCGGTGTGTCCCTGGGGGCTCCCGTAGTGATCGAGACTGGCGAGGCCAGGGCAGGAAGGGTGGCTGGAAGGGACCCCTACAGAGGGACAGCTGAGGGGATAGGGGCCCCAAGGGTGAGCGATAGCCTGGACCTGGCAGGCTCCTCAAGGAGGGCTGGGGTGAGGGCAGAGGAGGCCAGGCCCGCCTTCTCGATGCCATTGGGGAGGCTCTGGGGAAGCCTAAGGCTGCCCCTCGTCGGTGCGAGGCCCTGAATGAAGGGCGGGGTGCAGGATAGGCCAGCTGGTCTGGGGGAAGCTCTGGGCTTATGGGAGGGGGCTCCACAAAGGCCCACCAATTTGCCTGGGGTGCTAGGGGCACATGAGTGGGGGCAGCCCAGGGTGGCGGGTGCTGGTGGAGGGAACCATAGGGTGAGGCTGTCAGAGGCAGGCCAGAGAGAGTTGGGGAGAAGGGTGGGGCAGGCGGTGGGCCTGGCCTGGGGGGCTGCTGGGGTGCTGGAGGGGAGACGAATGCGCTCCAGTGGGCCAGGGTCCTGCGTGCTGGTGCAGGTGAGGGTGGCCGGTGGTGGGAGTTATTGTTGCGAGCCCGGGGTTGAGCCCGCCTCAGCATGATAGGCGTGTTGGGCCGGTCTGGGTCCATGCCGGCCAACTTGTAGCCAAAGCGTTTGTAGGCCGCCTCCCTGGCTGCAGGGCTCCCTGCTTGGGCCTTCTGGCTGCCTCTGAGGCGAGGGATGGGCTTCTTTCCTGACAGAGTCTTTTTGAGGAACCGTGCCAGTGAGGTGGCTGGGCGAGGCGTGGGGTGGCCAAACTCAGGGCTGAAGCCCAGGCTTCGACGGGCACTGAAGGCTGACAAGGCCCGCTGGAGGTTTCGTTGGCGTGGCATGAGGAAGCCCCAGTAAGGATGGGTGTAGGGCACTGGGGGCATCTCCTCTTCTTCCTCTTCTTCCTCTGCATCCCCCAAGGGCAGTGGAATGTCCAGGGAGGGGGGCAGGGGCACCTCCAGCTTCTCCTTCCCAAACAGCTTCACCTGAGGCCTGGGGAACAGGCGGAACTTGCGGATGAGGGATAGCTTGGACCTGGCAGGCTTGTCCATGCCTTGCTGCTCGAAGAAGGCAGAGCTGGGCAGACGGAAGGAGGTGCTCTGTGGCTCCCCACCGGTGTCCTCAGGTTCCTCCTGCTCCGTGATGTCATCCATGGGGTGAGCATAAGGGTTGTGGGGTGACAAGATGGGCGGTGGCACCCAGGGATATGCAAAGGCTGACTCCTCTGGATAAAGGTAGGGCACTTCAGGGGGGTAGATGGCCTCGTCCCCACTACCATAGATGCCTTCGGAATAGGGGACGGTGTAGGGGACCCCATAGGGATCAAAGTAAGGTACGTTGTAGGGAGCATCATATGGCAGGTCATAGGGTGGGTACGGCATGTCGTAAGGTGCATAGGGATCCAGGTAGTAGCTGTATGGGTAGGCCTCGCCCTCAAATGTGTCAGGATAGCTGTATGGAGATGAGTACCCTGATGGGGGTGCGTATGGGGGTTCGTAATCATCATAGCCGTACCCATATCCCCGGTAGAATGAACTGCTGTAGTATTCAGGGTGGTAGTAGTCATAGGGGTTTTCGGGTGGGTACCCATAGTAGTGGTCGCCATAGGGTGGCCAGGCTGGGCTGTAGGGGCCAAAGCCAGCCAGGTAGGGCTCCTGCTCCTCATAGTGGTACAGCGACTGCTGATCATAGTAGTCGTCGCCCTCACGGTGGTAGTCATAGTACTCGCCCAGGTCCTGGAAGCCCTCAAGCCCGTAAAATGACTTGCGGGAGCCGGAGTGCTGAAACGGGGCTTCATCCTCGAAGGGCAGGAAGCCCACAGGCTCGCCGGATGAGTAGATACTGTGGCTGCGAGGAAACCTGCGGAGCCGGCCTCCCTGCCGCAGGATCTCGGCACCAGACGGAAAGGGCAGTTTGCGCGAGCCCATGTGGGAGCCCGAGCGCTGGAACCAGGCATCCAGCGTGGCCTGCTCACTGCCTGACTCCTCAGCCTTCTTGAGGAGGAATTTCTTGGTGAGCCAGTTGATGGCCGTGGACGCCTTGCTGAGCGACTGGGCGCGGGGCCGGAGGCGGCCATAACCGCGCCGGCCTGGGAAACGGATCACCATGAAGGATGGCTTCTTGCCTTTCATTGCCCGCTTCTTCTTGCCCATGCGCATTTGTGTCATGAGCTTGGAGGTGGACTTGAGCACCGTGCGGGCCTTCTTCTTGCGCTTGGTCTTCTGGGGGCCCGTATGCAGGCCCCAGAAGAAGGCCGATGCGCTCCGGAACTGGCCCTTCTTGGAGATCTTGGGTGTGCGGTCTCGGAAACCCATGAAGAGCCGAGATGTGCCCTTCAGGCTCCGTTTGGGTTTCTCTGGCTCTGGGGCCTTCTTCCCCTTCTTCCCTTTCTTGGCTTTCTTCTCTTCATCTTCTTCCTTCGCCATTGTGGCCTCCTGCTCCTATGGGGCCTGAGGCCTGTGTCACAGATTCAGGGACTTAGGGACCCACAAGGTCTTCTGCCTGCAGCTGGACCTGCGGCTTCCTTGGTCTCTGAGCAGCCAAGACTGGCTGGGGTGGCGTGGGGAGGGACAGGGCCAGCATTCTGGGAGGGCGAATCCATAATTCATCTCCTCTAGAGCCGCCTTAGGTTTCACCCTCACTCTGTGGTGGAAACTATGTAAGTGTTGTTTACTGGGTCAGGGAGCCTGTGAAGCCTGTACTGGGGAGGAGCATCCTGGCTTTAGAGTCACCATGGCAACAACTGTGCTGAACCTGCTGTGCCTCCTGTGCCTCAGCTGGCTCTATCCCCAAAGGGAGGGCTTTGGTCACAGAAGTGTCATAAAGGAAGGCAGAGCCCAAGAGGGGACGCCATCTGTCCCGGATGCCCATACACCTGGCCCCAAAGTGGAGCCGGTCTCCTGAGCTAAGGACAGGGTGCTCAAAGCCCATCAAGTCACCTTGGAGGGAGGTGGGAGTGGGCAGAGCAGGTGCCCAGGCCTGTGGCCAGTGTAATGAGAGCTGGCTTGCTCTTGGGAGCTGAATAATGCATTGGGGAGAGCCCCACTGTCGCCTCACAGAGTAAGGCAAGGTGGTGGTATCTCTGCAGGCTATGGGGAGGGGTGGGGAGCAGAGTTGCAGAAAGGGAGGGCAATTCAGCCTGGTTCTGATGCCCAACTCTGCCACTGATTGGTTGTGTAGCCTCAGGAGAGCCCTTTGCCCTCTCTGGGCTGTGGTTTCCTCCTTGGTAGAATAGGAGGGACAATTTGTGCCCTGTCTCTTTCACCAAGAGGGAGCCAGACCTGAGGGAGCTTCTGAGCAGTTCAACAGACAGAGGCCTCACAGTGGCTCCCCACTGAGGCCCCCACCTAGTCCTGTTCTCTCCTCACCATTCCTTCCCTGGCTGCAGGTTGGACACTTGACCCAAGGCAAAGTGTCCACTGTCTGGTGATGACCAGTCAGACTTACTTTTGAAAATCTGCATTATAAGAGGGCTGGGCCGTGGGTGGGGTTCAGGGGTGGAGCGCCTGCCTAGCATACATGAGGCCCGGGGTTCATTCCCATTAGGAATTAGGGGAGGCACAGAGTGGAGGGGGAGGTAAGAGCTACAGCTTGTTAGAGGAGGTTGAGGACCTGAAGCCTCAGAACCATATTCCCCACCCCTTTCCTTGTCCTCTTCATCCTACTCCTGATCCTCCTCTTCTTTCTCCTCCTTCTCCTCCTCTCCTTTCTTTTCTTCATCATCCTCTCTCCTCCCTTTACTCCCTCCTCTGTCTCTCTTCTCTCTGCCCAAGAAGCAGGATATCCAGGGTCCACCATGGCTAAAGACTCTAGTTGATTCCAGGCTGCCCACTCACTGAACTTCCATTTAGCCTTTAGGCTCCAAAGCTAACTATGTGATTACTGAAAAGTCAGTATAGAGACCCATGAGCAGCAAGGCCATGGCCCTGGTTCTGCCATTTGCTGACCCTGTCCCCTCAGGGGAGTGACTTCAGTACGTCAGCTTCCTGAGCTGTGAAATAAGGACAGCAAACAGCCTCCCCTCTCTCCACTTCTGTCTCTCCTCCTCTTAGTCCCTGCCTTTTCACTTTCTCCCCAATACTTGCTTCTCCTCTCTGAGACTCACAGGAGTCTGGGAGCCTTGAAACTGTTTCACAAGCTGGGGACCAGTCATGCAGAGGGGATGAACCACTCAAGTTGCTGTGGGAGCTGTGCACCAGGCACTGTCTAAATACTCTGTGCAGCTGTGCATGGAACCGGCAAAAACCCTGCCCTCATGGGGCTGTCTGTGGTTGGGGGTGGTCAACAAGGAAAATCAGTGGACATGGAATGGGCCAAGTGGTGCTAAGTGCAATAGGGGGCCGGAGAAGGCATTACTAGGCAGGGACAGGGGCCAAGATCTTTGGGAATCAGACCAAGGGAGCACTGTGCAGTCCAGAGGTGTGGCAGTGGGCAGTGAGGACACAGGTGGACTTGGCAGGAGCTGTGGTTGAGAAGGGGTGAAATTTGACTCATCTTCCCTCTGACTGCTGCAGGGAACCAGGCTGCAGGGCACAGGTGGCAGAAATAGGCAGGCCGGTATGGAGGCTTGCGTGGTATTTCCAACTAGAGGAGCATGAGGTTTGCCCAGTCTGCTGCCTGGGGAGATGTGGAGAGGTAGCAGGATGCTGGCCTGTGTGGCAGCTGGAGCCAGATTTTGCTGAATTGCAGTGGGGTTAGGAGTGCTCTGAGGTTCTCTCACTAAACACAGAAAAGGTGGAGATGCCATGGACTGAGATGAGGGAGGCTGCAGTCAGAGCCGGCTGAGGAAGGATGACAAAAGTCAGTTTTGGACATAGTGACTGCAGGTGTATTTTGGCCCTGCTGGGAGCTGTCACAGACATTTGGGCTGATGACATCACTGTCCAGCTTGCATCCTCCACACTTCTGGAAGATCACACCAGGGAATGAGTGTCATGGAGGAGGAACCCAAGGACCAAGCACCAAGGAGGCTAGAGTGAGCAGGAAGGAAGCTGGGGGATGGCCTGCATTGGGGTCCTGGGGCGCAAATGAGAGTTTCAGAGAGGAGGCAGGCAGCAGAGGATGGAGAACTGACCACGGGGTGTAACTACTTAGCTACAGGAGTGACCGTGACATGGATGCTCCCAGTGGAGAGGTGGGACACGGGTAGCTACATCTGTTGGGAGGTTTAAGAAAGACAGGACTGTGGTGGTCACGGGGTGACTGTGAACATTGTAAATTCACCACATTGGACACTTTAGCAAGTGAGTTGTATGGGTTTATGGACTGTGTCTTGATAAAGTAGTCACAAGCGAGGACAAGAAAGGAGGGAAGACAGGCAGGGAGGGAGGCAAGGAGGGAGAGGGAGAGGAAGGGAGGGAAGGAAGGAGGGAAGAAAGAAGGGAGGGAGGAAGGGAAGAAGAAAAGACCCACCAGAAAACATCTGCTTCACATCCTGTGTGCACAGGGGACAGCAACGCTACATGTGGCCACAACACTCCCAACACATTCTGCAATGGAGCCACACATGGTTATGGGAAGAACGTGGTGGTGTCTATGTACTGCTAGGGAGGGAGCTTCAGATCTGCTCCTAGAGGAAGCAGGGTACATAGCACCCTGTTGTCCACAGCCCACACCATGTCCTTTCTTTCTTTAGGAAGGTGTGAGTGTGCATTGGGTCAGGTAATATTAGGTCATATTTGCTTTTATTTATGTGTAAAAATACTGCAAAAGATATAGAACATAAGACACGAGGGAGAATGGTATCTCACTATAAACTTTTCTCCATCAGTTTGATTTCTGAACCATAAAAATGCATCCTAATTCAAATGAGCTGACAAAAAAGTAATTTAAAGAGAAAGTAGGGGAAAAGACATGGGAGTAGGAGGTAGATACACCCATTTAGCGTGGCTCCCAGGAATAATGTGGAGGTCCCAGTCCTGCCTCCATCTAACATTAGAGGAAACCGAGGCAGAGAAAGGTCAGAGACTTGGGAGGAGAAGTGGGGCAGGGCTGTCCCTTTGGTCTCAAGGACACCTCCCAGAGCCACAACCTTGCATGCCCAGTGTGGGGGAGGGGTCCTTGGCTGCCTAGTGTTTGTTCATGAGAAAAGCGGAGAGACTCTCTTTATCCAAGGTTCCCCCAAGTTCTGCCACGAACCGTCTGGCAGGTATCTTTGTGCTCCAAAGCCTTGCTGGCCAGATGAAGAGACTGAGGGGTCTGTGGCACTCAGAGATGCAACCCAAGAGATGTGCCTCCCAGGGGGCCCAGAGGTCAAGGTCTCCTTCCAACCCCATTACCCCCATTTCTAACCCATGCCTGATCCTCATCAAGTCCTGCAGCCTCTACCCTGGGTTCTCTTCAGCTGTGAGTGTAGATGTCCCAGAACCTCCTCCTCCTGGGGCTAATGGGAGACTAAATGAGTAAACAGAGGCGGGCATGGTGCTGGCACAGGCTGTGATGTTGCTTTAATGGCCAACATTGTTGTTACAGCTGACTGCCCCATATGTTCTGGGGTGGCCTAGGAGACTGCTGGCAGGAAGGCCTGCCACCTGACCCTCCAGGTCTCTGGGGCCCAGGTTTCACCCCAGGCCAGTACCCAGCAGGGCTGTTACTTTTCTGGTGGGTTCTGGGTCTTCTAGAGGAGGCAACAGGAGCAAGGCTCTCATTCATTCCTCAGACATCGGCTGTGCACTTACTATGTGCCAGGCACTGCCCTGAGAAGGTCAGAGTGGAGTGGAATCAGACATGGTCTCTGCCTGCACATTGCCTAGCATCACAGGCTTCAAGCTAAGAGCTACACCCTCAGGAAGAGCTGTGAAGGTCAAGGCATGACCCCGGGCAGGTAAACACCCCAGGTGGATGTCCAGGAAGGCTCCCCTAAGAAGGTGACCCTGAACTGAAATCTCAAGATTGGGAGGGAGCTAATCACACTGAAGAGGGAACAATGTTCCAAGGAGATGGAACAGTATGTGCAAAGGCCAGGTGGTGAGCGGGGCTTAAAGGAAAGTCCTATACCTGGAGTGGAGTGATGAGGGTTGTGTGGAATGTGAAACAGCCACAGGATGGCTGGCAGCGATTGGTCACATAAGGCCATGGAGGTTGGGAAGCCACAACAGGTTTTGTTTTTGTTTTTTTCAATACTGGGGTTTGAACTCAGGGCCTTGAGCTTGCTAGCCAGGCATTCTCCCACTCAAGCCATACCTCCAGTCTTACAACAGGGTTTTAGCTTTGAGGAATGCTCTAAACAGATTTGCATTTTGGAAATAATAGTACAAATATCCAACACTGCCAGGTGTTTACTATGTACCAGACTCAGCACGGAATGCTTTCCTAGAATAGCTCACTAAATTCTCACTCATGTGAGAGTGAATTCTTCCCATTTGATAGATGAAAGGTTTGGTCTTTGAGAGGGTAGATCACTCAGAGAGAGGAAGTGATGGGTCCTGTGTCTCTGACTGCAGGGGCTGGGTTCAGAACTCCAGCCACACAGAGCTCATTCAAAACTCATTACAACCTCCTGAAGTGGGTATGATTATTTTCCCCATTTTATAGTTGAGGAAACAGGATCAGAGAGGTTTAGAGGTTTAGCAAGTTTCCTGAGGCCACATAGCTGGAACTCAGATTTGAGCCCAGGCAGGCTCAGGCTGACTCTGGAGTGTCCATGCTTTCAAACCACTGCCTCACTTTTCCTTTTTCTTGGAAAGAGATTTGTAAAAACACTCTAAGATGACTGTGGGAAGGTTGGGGAGGGGATGCACCATGCAGCAGGGGGAGGGACCAGCAGTTTGGCTAGGATGGAACAGCGCTGGAATGTAGTGGACACAATCAGAAAGTAAAACAAAGAGCCCCTGGGGAACTAGAAGGGGCTGAGTGATGGTTCAGCTAGGTAGACAGGATTGGGGTGGGCTTGGTACAGCTGGACCAGCCTGGGATTGCTGAGGTGAGGGGCAGTGTGGGAATACATGTCCACTCTGGGACATGGTGAGTTTGCGTGGCAGTGAGAAAATGAGACAGAAGGTCAAGGAGGTGTTTGTTCCCAGACCTGGAACCTACAGGGATAGTGGGTCAGGCAAGATGGAGGCAGAAGGTGAAGGGCTGCCTAGGAGAGGGACAGAGTGAGCAGAAGGGGCTGAACAGGCTCTGTGCCTATGGGCTCTGTGTCTGAGGAGAGGAAGGAGGGGAAGAGGCAGAGGAAAGGGAGGAAGGGGAGGTCAGGGAGCTGCAGCCAGCCATGCTGAGCCTGCTAAGGTCAAGAATATATGACTTACAAGTAGTGGCTGTTTAGCTCAAGTGTTGCAGAAAGTGAGGAAGGCGAGCCTGGTAAGTTAAGCCATGAAAGAGAGGTGGCAAGAGGGGAACCTGCCTGGGGCTCTTAGAGAAAAGGCCACCTGAGGATACAGCCTCCTGGAGTCAAGGGGGCTTCAGGGGAACCAGCCCTGCTTACACCTTGATCTGGGCCTTGTGGCCTCCAGAACCATGAGGAAGAACCTTGTTGTTCAAGCCACCCGGTCTGTGGTGTTCTGTCACGGCAGCCTGGCTGACCAAGACAGATTAGCTGGCAAAGCAACCAGACAGACCCAGGTGTAGAAGAGAACAGAGAGAGAGAGAGAGAGAGAGAGAGAGAGAGAGAGAGAGGTCATCATGGAGTATGAGGTCCCAGGCCATTGGCCACAGCCTCTTCCATGCTGGAGGAAGAAGTGAATGTAGTGAGCTGAGGTGTTTGGGGAAGACAAGTTTCTGGCTGGGATTGGGAGGTAGGGGAGGGCTGCATTCCCGACTCCAGGGGAACCTAAGCATTGGCACTCCAGGGCCAGGGGTGTCCAGTTCTTCAGGACAGATGAGCCTGGGGTTCCTGGCAAAGGAGGGTTCTGAAAAGAGGAAGCCTGGAATCTAAGTTGGAGAAGAAGGGATTGGAGAATTAAGGCACACAAACACCAGACACCCAGGTGGACATTTGTCCCCTTTCTCCTCAGATGCAGGCCAGGCCGCTCTCCACTCCCTTGCCACCCTAAGGCTGGGTGCAGCGGTGCTGCCTCGGTACAGGCCTGAGGGAGGTTGCAGACCCCTTCCTGTGGTGGCCAGGTGAGCAATGAAAGAGAGGCTGAAAGGAATAAGGCCCAGCCCTAGACTTCACCCTGGCACTTATGTCAGGGGCTCTGAGGGTGCTTAGGGGATTCCCTAGCCAAGGGGCACCATGACCTGCCATTTCACACTGACCTGGGTGAGCACAGCTACAATCCCTTTCTTACATGCAGGTTAAACCACATGATCACAGATCCAGACAGCCCAGGACACATAGAGACAGTCTGAATCCAGACATACAGAGCCAGCCAGTAAACAAGCCATCCACAGTTGGAGCCTCAGATCTGAGCCCTCACTATCTGAGGCCCCTGGACCTCTGACTGGCCTTCTACCCTTTCCTAGACAGCCTGGGAGCCAGAACAGGCCTGGATTCCACCCATGGCCTAGATACAGCCTGACACCCCAGAACCCAGGGCCTTCTTGGCCTCTCCCTGGGCTGAGGCCCTACCTAAAAGATGAGGAGTAGGAATGATCATCACCCAGGTTGGTACCCTCCCTGAGGGCCTCGTGGCCAGGCCATGAGGCACTAGGAAAGAAGCCGAGGCAAACTAAACCTTTACTTGTCTTGGCTTCCCTCAGCTGCCAGGGGACTACAAGGCATTATGTCCATTTTATAAAGGAACTCAGAGCGGGGCCCCACAGGGAGTCAGGAAGGCTAAGGCCCAGCTCTGCTGCTGTCCCTTTCCCTCTTCTCTGCCATCTGGGGGGTGCAGCAGACCCCAAGAATCCAGGGCCAGGGTCCCTTACCTGGGTCCCGTGGTCTGCTCCCCATCTGCATGCTTCCTAATGGGGGTCCTGCATGTGGCCCCAGAGCCTTCAGCCAGCAGAGAAGTTGTGGTGGGAGCGAGGCCCAGCCCACCACGCCAACCACCTGGGGCCCCATGCATATTTAATGACATCTATTATTCTTGTTTTGTCTCTGGAAAGGCATGAGCAGCTGACAGGGGAGCAGGAAACAGCCTGGAGAGCCAGGCTGTGGGCCTGCTCCACATGCCAGCCTGGCTGTGGCCCCAGAGCAGCACAGAACCCATGCCATCTACCCCAAAAGCACCCTACTCCCAGGAAACCTTCCCTGGCCTCTGTGCCCATAGCTGCACTTTTATTGTCTCTCATGGACAACAGGCACAAACCTTGGCCTGCAGTAGGCAATCCCACCTGGACCTGAGCCTCAGGAAATGAATGTACTTGGCCACCCTGCACTCTGAAGAGCCTCTCTGCTCCCATCACAAGGGTCTCCTGGGATTATCACCCACCCGAGCAGCTGGCATTGGGAGGGGCATGTCAGGCACCTGCAGCCCCTGGCCCACCTTCCTGAGCCTGTCCTGTGTCAGGTAAGACCCCCACCTCCTCCTTGCCACCCAGACTTGGGTCTACCCCGACAGCCCAAGTTATACTCACTCCCCAAGGCCAGATTCATTGCTGATCCCACCTCCTATCCGATCAAGCAATACTCCAGCAAGTTTATAAAAAGTTCCCTTGGTCCATCAGGAATTACTTTCCATCCTTTATTTCAGAAAGGAGAGCAAAGATCAGGGGGCTTAGAGAGGAAACAGAGCCCATACTCAAGACACCCCTGCCTGGTGGGCAGGTCCAAGGTCCTGGTTTGTGTGGGGCAGGTGGTGCCCTGAGAGGGGCCAAAATGGGGAGGCACTTTCGGACATTCAGGCTGTTATCTGGTTTCCACCATAGGCAGCCGGTGTGGGAGGACCTGCAGGGTTTTGTCATGGGCCCTCCTCCCTCTAGCATCAGAGAAGCTGGAAGGCCGAGGGAATAAGGTGCCCTGACAGTAGCCAGAGCCTTAGGGACCCAGGCAGGCCTGGCTCCCCATCCTGAGTCTGCTATCAGTCTTAGGCTGTGGTTGGGAGTTGGTAGGTAACTTGCTCCCTCAGTGTTCAAAAGGGTCTAGGGGAAGGACAAGGATGTAGGCTCCCACCTAGGAACCCTATCAGAGGGATCAGGCTCATGGCATATGTCCCAACAGAGCTAAAGACCCCAACCTCACCCCTCAGCCCCAACAATGCCTACTGAAGAAGCTTCTGGAGACAGCAGACTCAAAGGCCTCCTCCTGGGTGTGTATTTGTTTTTCCTGTTTGGGTTTAGTGTCCCAGTGGGTCCAACTCCCCAGGAGACAGGCAAGGCTAGTGGATGGAAGGGCAGGAGCTGGCAGGTGGGAGGAGCCACTACTTCTTCACAATCTGGATGACGTCCTCATGCTCCATGGTGTGGGTCAGGCCCACCCGCTGTGGGCTGTACTTGGTGCTGGTGCCCTGGACAAGGGTGAGGGCAGATGGTACATCAGCCCCTGGACTGGCTGAGGCTGGAGAAGGCAGGCTAGGGATATGTTGGGAATCAATGCCAGCAAAGAGGGGGTCTAGCATTACAAAATCCTATGGGTCCAGACAGCACGCTATCCCATGATCTGAGGTGGGGAGGCCTATTTCTAGAGTGTGTCACACACACACCCAGGACAGACAGACATGAGGGTCCCCACACAGAAAGACAGAAATGCTGCACTTAGGTGTGAGAATGCTTTGTTTTCTGAACCTAGCCCAGGGGCTGCTGGGCCTAGGCTCCCAAAACCATCCCCAGCCCAAACTCACCCACACCAGGGCGTACTTGAACTGGCTGGCAAGCGACCGGTGGATGCGGTGGCACTAGGGACAGGAGAGTCAGACAGGAAAATGAAGCCTTGCACAATCCAGCCCAAGTCTGCTCGCATACCCAAAGCCCAGGG
This sequence comes from Castor canadensis, assembly GCF_047511655.1. Taxonomy (NCBI): domain Eukaryota; kingdom Metazoa; phylum Chordata; class Mammalia; order Rodentia; family Castoridae; genus Castor; species Castor canadensis. The sequence goes on along the minus strand of NC_133396.1, from coordinate 50,713,452 downwards.
CTCCAACCAACAAGTAGCCAGCCGTTCCACAGCTGGTACTCTGATAGCTCAGGCCACGAGTCAAGGAATGCCACATGCCTCATTCACATGTGGCCTCCTATTCTCAGCTACAAGTGGTTCTGACATTCCCACTTCCAAGTCTGCCAAGAGCTGTGGCCCCACCCCCAGTCAGGAACGCTCCTTACAATTAGGCAATTGTGCCCTCTGCCCACCTTGCCTGAACAATCTACAAACAGATGCTCCTTCCGAATGTACAACAGGGTGGCTTTTCAGGACATCTTCCATGGCTTGGAGTCACAACTGTTTGGTTACTGTCTCTCACACTTCCCTGGCTCCAACTGTGACCTACAGATCCCTGCACATCACAGCCTACCCCTCATCCCCATACTACATTCCTCAGAGCTCCTAGGTCATAGGAATCCCAGCACAGCCAGGAAGGTGGAAGGAGACCTGGAGAGAGCGGCCAGAAATTGCCCCAGAATGTGGACCCCCAGTTGCCATGGTGATGACAGCATAGTGGAGGTGGAAGGGAGTAGACTATGCAATATTGCTTCTCTTCCCATTGGAGGTGGCAACTCTGAACCCTAGCTAGCTCTGCCACCAGGCGGGAGGGCAGAAATGAGGCCAAGAGTCTCAGCTTCAACCCACTACAGAAACTCAACCAACAACAAACACCAAGGATGGCAGCTCTCCTGGACCAATCATTGGAATGACCAATGGCACAGCCCCCAGGGTCCTACAGCATTGGCACCTACCCACTGCCAGGCACTGAGCTGGGGTGAGCTCTCATTCAGCCTGACCTTAACCACCCAAGGAGGCCAGAAGCATCACCCCATTCCTCATCCCCTTAAAGGAGAGGGGCAGAAGTCACACATGCGACTAGGAAGAGATTGTGTGGCCTTGACCCTGGCCCATCTTATCTAACTCTGCCTCCTACCATGGTTGGGCAGAACAGAGCTCACAGGGCTCTTAGAGCCCCAGCCCCTTGTCTGGACAGGTCTCAACTTACCACATGCTCCACAGAGGCCCCTTTCCGGAGAATGATAGCATCTGTGAAGTCTGGCCTCTCTGAGGAGAGAGATGTGAGACGCATCAGTCAGTTCTGGCTTGTGCTGATTTGAGATTCCTTTCCAAAGGGTAAGAAAGCACTGGCCGCAGAGGCTCTTGTGGTCTCCCAAGCCCTGACCTAACCTTGCCCCTTCCTATCCAGTACAACTGTTTGGTGCCTTCTACAACCTTGACCTTATCACAGAAAATCAACCAATCAAAGTTGAGGATTCACATGCCTGTCACGCTGTCAGCCATATAGCACCTACAGTGACAAGCTACTTGTTGGAGCATCTGGACTGGAAGGGCAGAAAATGGCTGCTGGAGTCTAGATAGGAAAAGCTGTAGCTCTCTCCTTGCTGACAAGGCCAGGGTTGATGCAAACTTCCCAGAACTGGGACATTGGGTCCCAGGGGCATGAGAGTGTGTGTGTACAATGGGGACAAGGGAAAGTACCTCAAGCTCCTGATGTAGGATCTGCCACTGTGGAGGAAGGTTAAGAGGGCAGGATCTGCTGTGGTCACTGGGGACCATGAGGCAGCGAGACCAGCAGCCCCAGAGCTCAACATTCTCTGCCATATGGTCTCAGGCCAAGATCCCCACCAGCCTGGGGTAGAGGGCAGTGCCCTGCTCTGACAGACAAGCTGGGTCAGGGCTGGCAGGCCTTGGGGGAAGGAGAGGTTCAGCCACTTCTTGAGAAGAGCACACCCAACTCACGTCCTCTCTTTTTGGTGTAGATACAGGTCAGGGCCAAGTACTCCCATAGCATCTCCAGCAGGTAGTCAAGGTTCAGCTTCATGCCACAGCTGCAAGGAGGGACATACCAGTCAGGTAGGGCCCCAGGGCTCATAGACCATGGTCTCGACTTCTCACCATTGGAGAGGGCAAACTCCCCTGGCCAGGTGCAGGCACCACGGGGAATCAAGCCCGTTATGGTAATGGCAGTTGATCCTTCGGCTGCCAGTGCCTCCCTCCATTCACCCACGATGGTCATGCCCAATAGCTCAGTATCTTCCTGGGAACCAGCACAGATGTGCTCTATATGGGCCCACGGCATCTGTGATTGACACAGCCTGTTTTGGAGAGACTGGCTAGGCTGTGAAAGGATTGTGGGCAGAGGCTGGGAACTCTGATGCCAAGCTCACCCCTCTCAGAGTGGAAAGGGGCTGCCCACAAGGATTTCAGCACACATATTGAAGATCCCAGGTTTGGGGAGCAGCCAGGCCTGGGTGGACTGACTTGACTACAACAGTGTGACCCTGAGAACTGTGGTGAGCACAAGCAGGCAAAGGTATCCCACTCCCTCACACCCTGAGGATAAGCGTGTTCTAGATAGCCTGAGGGGACTGCGATACAGCAGGAGGGAGGGGAGAATGGTCACACTACAGGAGGGATGCTGCACTTTGCAGTGGCTACATTGCATTTGCACGGGGGCAACAGTCCCTGCCCATCATTTGCACTGGCCACCCCCACGTGGCCTTTAGCATCTTGCTTCCACAAGCCATGCCTCACTGGGAAGCCAGAGCACCTGGTTTGAGCCAGGAACCCAGAAAAACAGAGGACTCAGTCCATCCTCAAAGAGAAACCCTGCAGGGCAAGGCAATGAGTAACAGCCATCAGCCAGAGCAAAGGTGACATGAGTGGCAACCTGAGGATCCATCCAGCAAAGGGCAGGCAACAGTGGCCAGGGGTGGACGGCATCCATATGAGCTGTGGTCAGAGAGAAGCCACACCTTCCAGGGAACCAGCAGAGACTATGATACTCAGGACTTTCTGGGGCCTGTGGTTCATTAAGTAAGCTAAGAAGCCTCTGAACTATTCAGTCTTGGGGTTGAAATCCCATTTTCCTGACCAAAGCCCACCAGAAATCAGGACAGCCAGCAGCCTCAGCAGCTGCTGGGAGGCCTTTCCTACAGAGTTCCTGGGCCTCATGAGTTCACAAGCAGCTGGAGGTACCTGGTACTCCCCGAGGTGGAGGTGGTGGGAGGCCTGTACCCTGGGGTAACACAGAGAAAGCAGAGCGCAAGATGTTTGTGCCTCACCTGATGACCACACTGTTGGGTTTTCGGGCCAGGCGGTCAACTTCTTCCATAGAGATCTGGTCAATTTTGTTATACACCTGAGATTGAACAGGAGGAGGTGGGTGGTGGGGAATGAAAAGAGCAGAGCAGTCCAGGATGAGATCTCACACCCTGCCTGGGGGGTCCTCCTTGCTCACTGCTTCAAGGCTGGGGAACGCAGAAGGGACTTGGGAATAGCCAGTTCCCCCAGAAGTAACCCCAGGGTTGCAACCCTGGTTTCAAGCTCTCCATGTCTGTAAGGGAGGGATGGGGGAGCCTCAGCTGAAGTTGAAGCAGCCACAAGCGGTCATCTAGGTCATTGGTGCTCATCATATGCATTCAAAGGAAAGGTCACGTGGCCTGGGCCAGGGCACCCCAAGTGCTGTGCCACTTACATACAGGCAGGGCATGTACACCCGGTTGCCCACGATCACATCAATGAACTCATCTGGGGAGCAGTCATCTCGGAAGAGCACTTCTGCATTGAAGATCTCTGAGGGACTCAGATTAAGGGCAATCTGTGTGCTAGTATCCATGTGCTCCTCAGTGGACAGTGAAGCAGGAAAGACACTAGCAAGAAGGGCCTTGGTCATGATCTGCTTGTGAGGTTTTACAAGATTTTAAAGCTTGAGGAGTCCTCTCATTTTTGCCCCCAAACTGTAATATATAAAGGTTTCAATCAACAAATAATTTAAATCTTCACTGTCTGGCAGGGAAAAAATGTACTTCTAGAACCCCCAAAGCACTTCACGGAACCCCAAATTACAGTTTAGGAGCATCATGTGGATGGTGTGATGCAGCCTGTGCCACCCACCCTCAGGGGCTGTCCAGCCTTGTCAGGATTGACTCAACAGGTCTCTCCATGAAAGCTCCACTCTTCTGAGGCCCTGGCCTCTCCTCTATTCCCATTAACAGGTGTACACACAGCTCCTGCTTCTTTCAGAGGCTTCTGCAGGCCAGGGACCTCCAGTCCTCAGTTCCCATGACATCTTGCTGCATGTCACCTGGCCACTAGAGCATCCAGAACAAACTGAGGGAGCCAGGAACCCACTGTCAAGTGTGTGGCTTGCACTTCAGCCCCAGCACGCTGGTATAGCCATGCTTGAGCTTTCCTAAGACTTCTCAATGGCTCAGGGTGGCTGGGGGTGACAGTTATCCCCAGGTGGCCTGCTGTCCTAGGTGCCCACCCTTCTCTGGAAGGATACTGTATTCATGCAGGATGAGCTGCACCAGCTTCTCTGAGCACTGCGTCAGCGTGACCGTTGAGTTAAAGGAGATGCCACCACCTTTCTTGGGCTAAAGCAGAAGAAGGCAGGAGAGAGCTGCCGATGAAGGGGTAGCAGAGACAGTGGTGCGGCCTCCCCAAAGGCCACGCAATACCAAGCCAACACTTAGAGTGGGGGTTGGGAGAAGATAGGGTCGTACCTTAAAGTAGATGTTGGGCTTGTGCTTGTTGAGGCGGATGCCCACAGACTCCAGCTCCTTCTCTAGCAGAGACCTAGGAAAATCCCACGATCCCTCAGTGGCTGGCCCCTTAGCTGGCTGTGTGGTCTGTGTGTGAGTCCAGCAGCTCCTGCCTACCCAGAGACCAACTCCTTCCTCTGGTCCCTTCCCTAGCAACCCAACAGCCCGAAGCTGCAGTGCAGCCTCTAGCCCTCTGCTACGACCAAAGTAAGAATGGACCAAGCTTACAGTCCATTCTTACTGTCATGCTGGTTTACAGTCAGCATGCACAGGAAAGTGGCATAAGGTCCCAAGGGTGCCTGGGTGAAGGTGCTGTCCCTGGCTGCAGGAGGTCGCTGCTACAGAGGCAGGCTGTTGTATCCCCTAAATGGCAGGGTGTGGAGAGGACCAATGCTTCTGCTGCATGGGGCTGGGCTTCTGGCAGGTTCTGAGCAGTGTCCAGAGCACACAGACCTCTGTGGGCAGAAGCTAGCCATGCCTCTGTCCCCTAGCCTGAAATGCCTCTGTGGCTGGCTAGACACAGCCTGGAGGGGAGCATGTCCCAGGTCGGGTGGTGCTGGGTTAGCCACAGTCAGTCCTGCTAGGATTCTCACATGTAACAGGGTTGGACACACACAGAATGTCCACCATGAGCTCAGAGAAACAGAGGCCCTCCCCAGACACATAAGCCTGCCCCCCTGCCCCACTGCGCGGACCTCTGCACCTCTCCCTTGGTGGCATCCAACATCATGATGACGACGTCCGCTGTGCGTGCCACAGCAATCACCTGTCGGCCTCGGCCTTTCCCTGGATGAGCAGAAGGGAGGTGGTTACACCTTGATAAGGCACAGCCACATAGGCAGGATCTGTGTGGTTTCAACCCAGCCTGTGACCTCCTGGACTTCCGTCCTTTACAGATACACCATGGTCTCCACTAAATGCCACCCTCATTCTGTGACTTCCTTTGCATTCTTCCTTAATCCACAAGCTATTTTACTTATGGAAACTGGTTTTATTTTATTTTTTTGAGACAGTATCTCACTATGTAGTCCAGGCTGGCCTCAAACTCATGATACTCCTGCCTCAGCCTCCCAAGTGTTAGGATTGCAGTATATTCCTCCACACCTGGCTAAGACTGGTTATAGAAGTTACCAACTTAAGTGGAGTGACAGGATAACAGTGGTCATCTTCCCTGCCCCTATCTTGCAGCAGGCTCAGGCTAGATGCATCATGAACATTTCCTTATGTAATCCTCAACATTGCTGTGAATTCAGTGTTACCCTGCCCATTTCACAGATAAGGAGACTGAGGCTTGGCTTAGAGACATTCACTGGCCGAAGATCACAAAGCTAGTGTGGTATCAGGATGAACTTGAGTTCTGTTATAGATTGATCTCCACGACAGCCACACCCAGCTTTAATGCTCAGTGACAGGGCTCTGTCCTGGCTCCCACCCACCCATCCTGCTCCCACCTTGTGCTGCGCCTTCAATGATTCCAGGAAGGTCCAGGAGCTGGATGTTGGCACCTTTGTACTGGGAAGCAGAAGACAAGGGTGAGACAAGGCAAGGCCAGGCCCACCTCTCACTGACGTGAATAGTCCCTCACAAATAAAATTGCTTCACCACAAGATCACAGAAACTGCTGTCCAAGGCAAGCATGGTTTGAGGCATTAAGGCTTTACAGGGGACAGAAGGACCAGCCAACCAGCAGTTAGGGACCAGAGCTGAAATTGTGGGAAGCAGAGCACAAGAGAGCAGCAAGCAAAGCTGCTGTGCGCTGGTTCAATTTTCTGGAACAGTCAGGAATCCAGGCCAGAAGGTACCTCTCAGGTCTCCAGAAGTCCAGTGGTTCGGGACAAAGCATCTCCTCCCCCAACAGGGACACCCACCCTCAAACTCTCAGACATACACGATCTGCACAAGTGCAAACAACAGCAACCCTTTCCCCTTCTGGGGCCCAGCATACCCCACTTACTTCAATGACTCCAGGGATGCACGTCAGGGTGGTGAACTCGTAGGATGCAGCTTCACTGGCCGTGGAAGTCATCAGACTTAAGAAGGTGGACTAGGAGGAAAAGACGGCCACTGCACTGAGGAGTCTTGTCCCAGCCTCCTGGGAGAGTCCCCAAAGGGTTAGGGGCAACAGGAAGAGTCTTCCTCACCCTTGACCTGGGAACTTGGTATGAGGAGAACAGGTACTCAAGCCAGAAGCTTCCTCTGGCTCTGTGAGGATGGATTAGTACCAGGGCACATGTTCCTTGGAGGCCTTGGGCCTGTGTCAGGTGAACACAGGGGACCTGGTTTCTAAGGGGCTCCCCACATGAACCGGGAACCCTTCCCTGGCCCCACAACCTGCCCCTCAAAGCCCTCCTACCTACACAGTATTTGTTAAACCAGGACTTGGGAGTTCACTGCTGTCCAGGGTGGGGTAAAGAGAGGTATGTATGGATAGAGAACAGTCCCAAGAGCAATGGCTGCCTGGACAACCAAAAATACTTTGGGAGCCCAATCTTGGGGATACCCCTACATGTCTGACCTGTGGGTAGGAGGTCTGAGCAGGGCAGGTAGGATCTGCCACACAGCCCAGACTCAGAGGGCATGGCCCTTGGGTAACATAGTAGCTTCTATCAAACATATCACATCAACTACACAGGCAGAGGGTGAAACAAAACAAAACACTGCCCAGCTTGTGTGCTGCCCAGCCTACACCAAGCACTCAGGAAATGTCACTTCTCCCTCTCCCTCTGCCTGGCCCAGAGCAAAGGATTCCACTCATTTAGTGAATGGACTCAGAAGGTGCCTCTCCCTCCTCATCTCACCCCTGCTACAAGTCCCTGTGGGCTCCTATGGTCAGCATTTGAGCAGCCTCCTCATTGCCTCCATGTGTCCACCCTGTCCTGCTCTGGCTATTATTGGCACAGCAGCCAGTGATTCTGCTAAAAAGTAAGTCAGGGCCCAGATCGTGGTCTCTTAACACCATTCTCCAAAAAAGGAAGCAGGGCTCCTTGGAAAAATGGTGAATCCCAGACTGGGGCAGAGACTAGATGAGCCTTAGGCACCTTGTGTCAGAAAGTAAGGAGATACTGGAAAAACACAATGATGGTGCACATCAAAGAAGCTAAGTGAAACAGCCTCAAAGCTGGAATAATATGAGCAACAACAGAACATGGTATGGGCCTAGACCCCACAGTCCAAAACAAATACCCATTGAGTCCATACTGATCAATTAATGATGGAATAAAACAAATGTAGGGTGGGGAGTGGGACTCAGAGATATAGTATGTACTTAGCATGGGCAAGGCCCTGGGTTTGATCCCCAGCACCCAAAACAAACAAAACCCCTCAAAAAATGGGAAAGAAGAGACAACTCTCCCAGGCAAGAGAATTTCACATATAACTTATTTAGATCTCCCTCTGGCAGTGAAGTTAGGACCCAGACCACTTAAGTATAGGCTGTGCATGGTGACTTCCCTCAAAGGTATATTAAGGAAGGGGAGGAAAACTGAGCAACTGTGCAGTGAAGAAACCTGACACACACCACCCAGGCCAGGTGGTCAAGTCAACATCAATGGTAAGGCATGTGGACAGTGTACACAATGTGATAAAATGGCACTTGGCCTCTGTGGGCTTCATCCCTAAACCAGAACCTCAGCATAACCACAAGAAAAACAAGTGCCCCCAAGTGAGGGACTTTCTACAAATACTGGACTGGCCCTTCTCAAAAGTGTCAAGGTCACCAATTTAGGCATGTCAGGCTGGGGGTGTAGTTCAGTGGCATTTGTGAGGCCCTGCATTCCATCCCTAACACCACAAAAACAAACAAAAAATCAAGGGACATCTGAGAAATTGCCTAGAACTAGGGGGACACAACAATTGAATGTGATGTGACTTGGGGACAGCAGGGAGAAATTAAGTAGGGGCTTGGATTGGTGACAACAGCTACACATTGACTCCAAGAGCTATTCTCTAGCAAGATGTTAACGACAGGGAAACTGGGTGTGGGGTCTATGGATCCAACATTATTCTATACTTAAATACTTATTTAAAAAGTCAGTCAGATCATGTATCTTTTCGGTTTAGAACCCTACAATGGTGCTTAATCTTACTCCCCACAGAAAACATAATCAATATGGATTTTACACTAAACTGAGCAACTCTCAGAAGAAACCTTCTAGAAAACTCTGCAGCTGTTCCCACATTGCTCTTCACTCCAGGCCAAAGTACTTTCAACAGCTCTGAAACCCTCATCCTCTGACTCATCTCCTCTCAGACCCAGCTGCCCTACCCCACCTCCCACTTACACAGTTCCCCACAAACAGCCTCTGTGCTCACTGTTCTTCAACCTGGGATGTTCTCCACCTGGTGCTCTGCAAGCTCTTTTACTTCCTTTGGGCCTCTGCTCAAATAGAGAAGTTTCCCTGGCTCCAGCACACCTCAGGGTCAGGACCTCTGCCCTCACTGGGTGGCCCTAGTTCACCACTAGATACACCCCATCTGTGTCTGCCTCCTGTCCTTTCTGCCAGAGAATGGGAGTCTAGGGCAGGCAGGGATGGGACAGAACTCTCATTCCCTACTGCATCTCCAGCACCTGGCACAGTGCCTGGCACAAAGCACACACTCAATAAACATCTGTGCTGATTGCTAAGTTGGGAGGCCGAGTGCAGCTATTCCAGCTAGTGAGAGGGAAGAGCATTCTTCAGATTAGGGTGACAGAGGGGTGAGACCTGGTCATGGGGGGGTGGTCCCTGAGGCTACACAGAAAGGCAACGAAGAAGACTATTTGTTTATAATAGCTTCCTGCCTTCCTTCCCAGGACCCACACTGACCATCACTGACCTTACCCACAGAGGGAAAGCCAATCAGTGCTACACGGGCATCACCAGACTTCATGACATCAAAGCCCTCTCCTTTGGATGAGGCTGATTTGGATGGTTCCAGGAGCTGGGCCCGGTACTTGGCGAGTTTTGCTTTCAGGAGGCCCAGGTGATACTCAGTAGCTAAAGGATGTAAAGCAAAGCAAAATAAGTGTCCAAAGTCTCCACCTGGTGGGTCAGATAGGGCAGTGCTGACTGGGAACATCAGAACCAGATGGCAACCACTGCAACATCATCAGGAAAGAAACCCACCTCCCCTTCACCCCACCCCCACCTAAAAGGCCCCATGGCGTCTCACTTCATTTAGAGTAAGATCTGTCTCCTTGGGACCTCACCACCCTTGTCCATGGTTCTCAGCAGGGCCAGCAGCACTTCTGGTCCTGGGGACAGCCTGGAACCTGCAGGGGATGTTTCCCATTCACTCTGATGGCAAAATCCTCAAAAGCACCTGTCCAGCAGGGGCCAGGGAGGCCAGCTGCCCTTTAGAGTGTGGGTCAGTCCACACAGCCAGGAATTTCCCAGGCTCCACATGACTTGCCACATCCCAAAGACATCAAAAGACAAAATCTGGGTCAGGCTCTCTTGGGCCTAGAACCTGCCTCTACTTCCACAGAAAACAGAGCCATTTTCTGCACTGTTAACACACCCTGAATTCCAGAAGTGCAACTACCACGTACAGGAAGGGGAGGCTGCAGCTCGCTTTGTGTGGACCTTCACTGTTCTGAAATGCTCTGCTGCCACAGCAATACTTTGGTGGGATACCTAAGTGGCCACACAACTTACCTGCACAGGTCTGCATTGTGGTTGTCACCTGGCCAAGATCCTACCTAGAGGTGTATGCATCTCTCTGATTGCTTATGACCCTGTAGCCTGACAGCCCCAGCATTCATAGTGAAATAAATACTGTTTTCATTATAAATGATTTGCCGAATCCTCCTCCTTTACATAACTATTTCAACTTCCGTGGGTATATGTATATTTTTTTTTGATGGGGGGAGGGAGGCAAGGTCGAGACAAAGTCTCAATATGTAATCCAGGCTGGCCTCAACCTCCCAAGGGCTGGGATTGCAGGCATGCACCGCAATGGAAATTTCCATTGTTATGATGGGCGCCAGTGGCTCATACCTGTAATTTTAGCTACTGAGGAGGCAGAGATCAGGAGGATCATGGTTGGAAGCCAGCCCTGGGCAAATAGTTCACAAGACCCTATCTCAAAAATACCTAACACAAAACAGGGCTGGTGAAGTGACTCAAATGGTACCTACCTAGCAAGTGCAAGTCCCTGAGTTCAAGCCCTAGTACCTCCAAAAAGAAACAAATTTCTATTGTTACAAAATCTTTGCAATAAAGAGGGCTGTGGTTGAGACTGAGACTAGGACCCCATGTGACCTGGCCCTCGGCTCCTTCTCCAGCCATCTACTGCTCTCCACTACATTCTAGACAGTGGCTTTCTTTTCTTCTCTGAACAAGCTGACCTCACTTCTGCCTCAAGACCTTTAATTCTGTCATTCCCTACATTTCAACCACTCCTTCCCCAGTACAGTTCCAAAGTCACTTCCTCAAAGAGGCCTCCCCTGCTCAGTCTATTATACAGAGGCTGAGCTCCTCAAAATCCCACCCTGCCATTACTGGCTATGTCACTTTGGAAAAGTTATTTAATCTTCTTATGCATCAGTTTATCTGCAAAACAGGGATGTTGGCAGCACCAGCAGCACCAACAGAATTTGGCTATTGTTATTATCTACAGCCAGTCCCACCCCTGCCTAGATCCCTGCTTCAAGCCTCTGTTTAGGTCTTCACAGTTCTCGTCACTGTTTGAAACTATCTTGTTTCAATAGGTAGGAACTGGGGTAGTTGTATCCCAAGCTTCCACACCCTGGTGCTCAGGACATGTTTGAGCAACTGAGTAAGTGAACGCATGGCAGTGAGAAAGGGTCAGAATTGGTTTAGCTGGAGGAGTGGCTCAAGCAGTAGATCACCTGCCTAGCAAGAATGAAGCCTTGAGTTCAAATCCCAGTAATGCCAAAAACAAAGAATGAGTTTAGCAGCTGGGTGCCTGTAATCCTAGCTACTTAGTAGGCAGAGAATCAAAAGAATCTCTGCCCTGGTCCCTAACCGCATAGCCCAGATCAGAAGAATCAGGTTCAAAGCCAATCTGGAGCAAACAGTTCACGAGACCCTATTTCAAAAAATACTTCACAAAAAAGGGCTGGTGGAGTGGCTCAAGGTGTAGACCCTGAATACCTAGTACCTCAAAAAAACAAAAAAACAAAAAAAACAAAAAAAACCAAACAAGAATGGGGTTAGCATCAGTTGGGTTCAATGGTCCTTCTTGTCATCTCAGCTCATAGAAATCTGAGTTTCTCTTAGGGAAAGGATTAGGCCTTAATCACCTTTACATCCCCCTCATCCACCACACACCAGTGACACCTCTAGCCGCCCCTAGACCTCACTGCTATTTTCTTTGTGCCTTACAGATGACACTCCACACAGCAGCCAGAGGGAATTTTTTTAAAACAGAAATCACACCACCAGTTTCTTCCCTGCTTAACACCCTCCACCAGCTCCCACTGCTCTGAGAACACAACCCAGCCTCTTTTTCCAAAGCCCTGAATGACTGGCCCCTCCTCCCATCAGTGCAGCCCAGTCCCAGACGTTTTTTTTTTTTTTTTTTTCAGTACTGGGGCTTGAACTCAGAGCCTACACCTTGAGCCACTCCACCAGTCCTGGTTTTTTGTGTTGGGTATTTTCAAGATAGGGTCTCTCGAACTATTTGCTCCAGCTGTGATCCTCCTGATTGCTGCCTCCTGAGTAACTAGGATTACAGGCATGAGCCACCAGCACCCAGCTCAGCCCCTTTTAATCCTTGAACATTTGGAGTTCATTCCTGCCTCAGGACCTTTCAACTAGTTGTTCCTTATGCTGGGAACAGTCTATCCCCAGATCTTTGCATGGCTGGTTGATTCTCTTGCAAGTCTCAGCTCAAATGCCCCACCTCACTCCACCTAAATAGGGTCAAACTGTGCTCTACAACCCTGCTGTGTCTTCATAGCATTTACTGCTGGCTGAAGTTATCTTGCTTACATGATGACTAGATGACAGGAAGGTCAGCTCTAGGAGGGCAGGGATGTGCCTGCTGTGCTTTCACCACAGTGCCTAGCATTAGTAAAGGCTCAGAAAAGGTGTAAAGAATGAAAGAATCATGGAGGTTCATGACTCCACAGCCTTCAGACCTAAATGGAGTCAGTGGGCAGACGGTGAGACCAGCCACCCCACATTTCTTGCTTCCTGCTCCTCCAAGCCAGCGCGCCACAGGACTGGCCAGTGCCATCTCCCATTACTCCACACCCCACTTCTCACTGTCCCAGAAATACAGCACGCTAACCAGGACTCTTTCATTGCCTTTACCTCAGCAGTGCCCCTTGCCTAGACACCCTTCCAACAATGGATGAGTCCTGCCACCTCCTGGTGTTGCCCTTCTCTCATCTTTCTCTCCTGAGCTTCTCCAGCCCTTCTGATTTGAAGTCCAGAGCTGATGCTTCCTTATGTGCTATCTGTGAATGCTCACCTCATGCCCAGTGCTTTGCAAATGCCATCTAATTATGAGCTAAGATAGACCAGAGAGTTTTCCCCATTTCCAGATTAGGGCATTGAGGCTCCAATGTTGTTTCATAACAAATACGGTTGAACTAGGGTTCTGAACACAATCCTTCCAGATTTCAGAGTCCTGATTCCCTCCACACCACTTCGCTGGCTGTCTACTGGGGTGAGGATGTTCCTGAAGAGTCATTTCTTGTCTTTCCCAGCACAAGAAGGGAGAGCACGACCTCCCCAGGCCCGGCCATTAGGAGATGCCCCTCTCTGGGTCAAATGCTTGCTCTGTGAACTGGAATTTCTCGACTTAGTCACCCGGTCCGGCACTGGTCTCTTGGGGGTATTGAGACCCGCGCCTGCCTGGCCCTGCCTAGTGCATGGTGAGGGGGCCTTGACACTTCCCTGTGGTCTCTGAGTCGGCTCCAGCTATACCGCTGGTGCTACTACCCCATTTTACAGACAGGAAAACTGAGGCTGGCCGAAAGGGAGGCCCTGCCAAGCCGGCCCTTACCCTTGTTCTTCTGCGTCCGAGCGATTTCCTTCTCGATCTCCGAAATCTTCTCCAATATCCCCATGGCTGCGGCAGGGACCGGCGCACCAACGGCGGCAGCGGGAATTCCGGTCCGACTGCGGAGACAGAGCCGCAAGCGCCCGGAAGCCCTCGGAAAACAGCGTCCTCGCTGGCGCTTGGTGTCCCTGGATTCAGAGTCCGGGCAGGCGACGTAGAGCGCAGTTCCAGATACCATTGGTTCCGCCCTTTGAGCCTGCTGGGCTGCAGACAGCTAGCTGGGCCCGGCCGGGCCTGGGCTATGCCGTTAGGGACCAGGGCTGAGACCCGCCAGAGCCCGCGTGGGAGAGAGAGGTAGTCTAAAGTGATGAACCCTGAACGGGAGTCGCTGTTCTATTTGCTAGTGTAAAGAAAAGGTGCTGAGGCTGGCGCCTGTGGCTCACGCCTGTAATCCTAGCTACCCAGGAGGCAGAGATCAGGAGGATGACGGTTCGAATCCAGCCTTAGTTCACGAGACCCTACCTTGAAAATATGCAACACAGACAAGGGACTGGTAGAGTGGTTCAAGTGGTAGTGAGGCCCTGAGTTCAAACCTCCAGCACCACCAAATAAGAAAAAAAAAAAATAGAAAAGGCGCCGAGATGAAAGCCTGGTGGTTCAATTTGTACTCTATTAATTAAGTGCTCCAACTTAGCTCTCCTTGCTGTCTGATGCCTCCTGATGTGATGCAGTGTAGACAACGTCTCCTATGTGGAATTCTTGCCAAAAAACAGTTTCTGAGTTTAGTCATGAGGAAATATCAGACGTGGAAAGTGGGACGTTTTAATAAGACAAGTGGCCTGGACTCTTCAAAATTGCCCGTGACTGGGTGAAGACAGGGAAAGCAAATGGACTGTTCTAGATTTAAGAATATTGCTGGGCGTTAGTGGCTCATGCCTGTAATCCTAGCTACTCAGGAGGCAAAGATCAGGGGGATGGCGGTTCAAAGCCAGCCTGGGCAAATAGTTCTGCACAGCCCTAACTCAAAAAAACCTTTAACAAAAAAAGGGCTGGTGGAGTGACTCAAGGTAAAGACCCTGAGTTCAAGCTCCAGTACCACAAAAAAAAAAAGTACGAAAGAAGCTTTGAGAAGACAATCTCGAGGACAACTTGAGAATTTAACTAGAATATTGAGTGTTAAGATGCTGTTGCTAATTTTTGGCGGTGTGATTACGTAGGAGAATGTCTGCGCTTAGCAGAAGCACATGCAGTGCTTGTCTTAGTCTTCTCTGACTGCCATAAAATACCATAGTTTTGTTGGCTTAAACAACAGAAATTTATTTTCTCACAGTTCCGGATGCTGAAGTCCTAGATCAGGGTGCTAGCCTGCTCAGGTTCTGATGAGGGCCCTCATTCATCCTAGTTTGTAGAGGGCTTTTTTTTCCACAGTACTCCTGGCGTTTGAACTCAGGGCCTTATGCTGGCTATGTAGTGCTCTGCCACTTGGAGGACTGCCTTCTTGCTGCAGTCTCATGTGGCCTTGTCTTGGAGCTCACTCTCAGCAGAAGCTCTCTGGTGTCTCTTAGGGCAACTAGTCCCATCACGAATAGTGCCCTATACTTCTCAACACCTGTAATGACCACCTGTAGTCCCTATCTCCAAATGCCATCTCACTGAAGGTTAGGGCTTCAACACATGAATTGGGGGCAGGGACAAAAATTTCAGTCCGCAACAAGGTTGAGAAGTCATCATGTCTGTACCTTACTCTCATATATATTTACCAAAAACATACTAAAATAAATGTGGCAGTATGTTAGCAATTGTTGAGTCTAGGGGAAAGGTATGGGGGTGTTTACTCAATTACTCTTTCAACTTTTCTGTATGTTTTTGTCTTGATTTTTTTTTTTCCAGTACTGAGGTCTGAACTCAGGGCCTACACTGTGAACCACTCCACCAGCCCTCTTTTTATGACAGGTTTTTCAAGATAGGGTCTTGCAGAACTATTTGCCCAGGCTGGCTTTGAACCAAAATCCTCCTGAGTAGCTAGGATTACAGGCATGAGCCACCGACGCCTGGCTTTCTGTATGTTTTTAATAAAAGTTGGGAGGGGAAGGCAGGTCCTTGAAAATCGTACCCATATTCAAATTCTAGATTCATATTATATGAGTGTCATTAAGTTTCTTAACTTTTCTGAGCCTGTATCTGCAATTAAAAATGGGAGTAATGTGATTGCTGTAAAAATGAAATAAGATGATGTCTGTGGAATACTTGATATATAGTTTACTGCTGATAAGTTCTCCATAAATACCAAAGCCACTGGAAGTCATTTCTTTTCTGTGGGTCTTACATCCCTCCTCAGATTCAACCCATGTTTATTGAACACCTACTATGCATTAGGTTCTGGAGTAGGTAAGGGGTTTTGCAAGCTCTGAGCTTCTCATTATTAACCATTTATTTATGAACTGAGCTTATGAGCCATGTCAAGTTCCTGGCCTGGTGCTTGAGCTCTTGAATGGCAGAGATGACAACTAAACTTAGGGCTAGCAACTCTAAGCCCAATGACCTCCAAAATAACATGGTAGACTGTAGGCAGAATACATTCATATGATGTTTCTGAGAGGTTTCAAGAGAGTTCACTTTGGGAACTGGGGAGGTCCATGTAGTTGTGTGGGCCTAAGGAGTCCTGGCCCAGAAGAGGGTCTTAAAGTCCTTTCTGTTTCCAACTTCATCAATGATGTGTCTGTCAGAGGCTTCTTTATCACCACCCTGTGCCCAGATAGGCCTAGTCACTTCCAGGTTATGGTTGGGGAAATGGAAGCTTTGGAAAATTGGAGGAGGCACTGTTTTTTCACTCCCTCCCTTGTTAGAGTGAGCTTTCTCTCACACTCCTGGTTATTACCGAACCTAACTGGGCTTAACTGGGGGGCCGACTGGAGGTTTCAGATAAGACACAGGATAGACAGACAGTGTGGTCAGCTGTGCTGAGCACTCCAGTGGAGACACACAACCCTCATTGTTTCTTTTCTCTATCTTAATTCTTTAAGGCCTTACTCCTTGCAGTTCTTTAAAACCTTCTTTAAAACCTTGCCTAAAACCTCTTTCCTTGGGCTTGCACTGTTACATGTTTGCTCTTAGCTTATCTTTAGCTTAATCGCTCTTAAAGTCTTTTGCCCCCCAGGCTTGCACTGTTCCATCTCTCTTTAGCGCTCTCAAAGCCTCAGTGCTCAAACTTGCAAACAGCCAGGCCTACAACCTGCATATGCTTAACTCTTAAAGTCTTGGTCTTTAGACTTGCACTGTGCACTGTCCCATGTTCTCTTTGGCTTTTCTTTAGCTTGGCTTTCCTAAGGCCTATGTATGAAGTTCTTTCTTAGCTTTGCTTTCTGAAGCCTATGTTAAAGATCTCGGTGCAGACTTTATATCAACCCCTCTTTAGCCATTCTTTTTCCTTCAGCAATTTCCCTTTAGTAATTCTTTTCCCTGCAGTAATTTTTCCCTTCAACAATTCTTTTTTCCTTCCAAAAGCTCCCAACACCAAAAAGCCCAAAGTAAAAGAATCAAGCCAAACCCAAAAAACCCTCCAAACCCAAAGCCAAAGGCAAAAAGCAAAAGCCCAAAGTAAAAGCTTCTTCCCCAAAGCCAAAAGCAAAAAGCTCAGCCAAAAGCCCAAAAAAGCAAAAAGCCAAGCAAAAGCCCCTCTTCCTCCTTCAAGAGTCTTTCATAAACAGCAGCAAACAGGGCGGAGCAGGGAGGGGCATGACATTGCAACAGGAGAAAGCTGCGTTCTTAATTCTCTGAACACAACTTAGGAGAAGCAGCTGTTCTGCTTTCCCCGTTTTGTGGCTGGGGGCTGTGCCTAGCTTTTACCAGCCTACACGTAAAAGCAATTAACTGCATCTTGCTTTGCTTGTGTCCGGTTCTTATGGGGCTTTAATCCATTCCCCACAGAAAATGACTCACCTTCCAAGAATCCTGACATCTTCACTGCTGTGTCTGCTTCCATAACAATCCTTGTGGGCCTCCATTTCTTCAATAATAACATGGGAAATGGGCTTGCCTCAAGATCAAGGGAGATGACCAAGCATTAAGCTTTCTCTAGGCATCTGGCCTTTTGAAGGACAGACCATGGGAAGTCAAGGAGACACTTCTCCTCCCTAGGAAATGCCCATTTGCATCTGAAAGGCATCTCCACCATCAAGCAATGCTAAAAGGCTATAAAACCCACTCCCTACCCTGACCCATGAGATCACCGGTTTCCAGGTCCCCCTGCATTCCCCAATATGCAGTCTTTCTCTTCTGTTTTTTTTAATTTTTACTTTATTCATATGTGCATACAATGTTTGGGTAATTTCTCTCCCCTTTCCCCACCCCCTCCCTCTCCCCCCTACCCCCTTGCTACCTGGCAGAAACTATTTTGCCCTTATCTCTAATTTTGTTGAAGAGAGAGTATAAGCAATAATAGGAAGGACCAAGGGTTTTTAGTCTTTCTCTTCCCTTCTCTACAAATAAATCCTCTACAAATAAAATTTTTCCAACCTCTGCTGTTAGGGTCTGTCTGTGCTTTCATTCTCAGAGCAGGCTCAAGAACCCTGAGCACTTGAAATTCCTGTGCGTGTCATCTGTGCATCATATTTGGAGACCACGAAGGGACCAGCCATTACCTGAGGTCGATATAGGTTGTGCCAAACTGGGAAAGGCTGCCTAGGAATGTGACCGTGAGCATCCAGCACTCCGGTGGAGTCTATTTTCCAGGAGAGACCCCCCCCACCACCACAGCCTAGTGATGATGGAACTCTCAGGTCAACTTTTTCTCTCTCTCTCTCTCTGTCTTGTTAAGGAGGGTTTCTCCCTTGGGAAACTGAGGAAAAGCTCCAAGCCCACTACAGCTGTACAGCAGGCAATCTGAGGAAACTCGGATGCCAGGTGGGGGATTATACCACACTGCCAAGGCTACGTGGGCAGAACCCGACTTCAGTGCACCAAGGCTTTTTCTTTTTTCCTCTCCTTAAACGCTAACACTCTCTTTCAAGATCTGACCTGCTTAAGGGGAGATCCAAAAAACAGCCGGTGGGAAGGAAAGTTTGTCTTCAAGCCAAAAAAGGTGTTCTGGCTGGGGCACTCCTCAGTGTCACCCAAAGGCTGGAGACGCAACTTCCTGACCTGCCCCAAGGCTCCAAAGGCGGCCAAGTCTCGGACCCCTCCAGCCATGTCTGCAGCAAACAATCAGATCTCTTACGATTCCTTCATGGTTTCCATGGCCAAGAGTGGAGGTCACCTCTTGCTTCCAGTGCTGCAGTACTGCCCTCAGACAGGATCGACCTGGACAGCAGGGATGACCAATAATCCCTCATGCATTGAGCCTGGAAACTCTCTTTCCCCCAAACCTTCAGCCTCTTCTTCCCCTTTCCCAGGCAGTTCAGGATGAGTGTCCCCCTCCCCCCTTTGCTCTAAACAGCAGTGAGCTTCTTTCTTCAGGGAGTTTTGCTGTCTTTGTCAACCATCACTTTAACTGGTTAAACAGGTTCTGCACCCTGCCATCAGGGAAAGAAAAAAAAAAACAGTTAAAAGGCAAAAACCTCAGGTCTCTGTTTTTTTACCCCTTACCAGAGCAAAAGCCTCCAGATGCTCTCACTCTCTCTTTTCATAAAAAGCATATATGCCTCACAGGATATATAGGGGAACAAAAGTCTACTTCATCAGGAGTCCCCATCCATGCCTCTAAAGGGGTCCTTCTTCTGGCCATGCAAGCCCTTTTGGTTACTTTGATAGAGTTATTTTTTAATTACAAGCATTCAGCTGGTAGAGGACAACTAGGCCTACCTGGGTTGCAGGGCAAACAGGCAAGTCAAAATAGATGAGAGATTGGTCAAAGATCATCTCAGGGGGGTGGGTGCAACTGAGATGTCTATCTGTAAATCCTCCACGACTCTACCCATGAGTGGCAGTGAAAGGAGCAAGGGAGAGCGGGACGCCCTCTCCCGCTAGAGTTTCTCCTCATCTGGGGATGCCTAGATAAAAGGAGAAACCTCTGTTAAGGTGACCAATTTTCCCTTGTTTCCCTTTTTGTAGATGGGAAATCAAGCCTGAAGGATCCAGGAAGGATCCCCCCTTGCCTGCTTATTAAAACATCGGAAAGATCTTGATCCAGAAAGTCTTCAGCAAAAGCAACTCAAGTTTTACTGCACCCAGGCTTGGCCACAGTATCCTCTGGGAGATGAGGAAAGATGGCCAGAAGGAGGGAGCATTAATTATAATACCATTCTTCAGTTAGGTATGTTCTGTAAAAAGGAGGGAAAGTAGAGCGAAGTTCCATATATTCAACTGTTCTTTTTCCTAAGAGATCACCCAGAATGGCTAAACAAATGCAGGCTAGATACCCAGACCATGGTAACCCTTTCCAAAAAGCCCCCAAACTCCCTTGAACCAAAAAACCCATCTAATGCTCCATCAGCTCCCCCTCTTCCCGTTACCCAGCCACCTCACACACTACACGCTGTCCCACAGGACTCTACCCCCCCAGTTAATTCCTGGAGGGGACAGAGCTCATGTTCCTTTTAGAGTGAGTGAACTTAAAGAAATAAAAAAGGATTTAGGAAATTACACAGAAAACCCAGATCAGTACATCCAGGCATTTAGAGAAGTCAGCCAAAACTTCGAACAGAGCTGGAAAGATGTAATGCTATTGCTATCTCAGACCCTCACTTCTCTGGAGAAACAGTGGGTACTAGATCAGGCAGTCACAGCTGGAGACAATTATCACTTAGATAAAAGCAGCCCTACAGCCCTGTCTCAGACTGGGCCCTCACAGGAGGAGAAGGGGGAGGGAGAAGAAAGACAAAGACATTGAATACCTAACAGGGAACCTCAATTCCCAATTCCAACAGGAGATCAGGCAGTGCCTAGGTATGACCCTAAGTGGGACCCTGAAAATGACAAGGATGAATGGAGTCAGAACCATTTCATCCACTGCATTCTTGAGGGTCTAAGGAGAGCCAAGGTAAAACCTCTTAATTACTTCCAAGTCACAGCTATACAGCAAGACCCCTTAGAAACCCCAGTAACTTTCCTACAGAGACTTAAGGATGCTTTACAAAAGCATACCAACATTGTACCAGAGTCACAGGAAGAGGAAATCGTCCTAAAAGATAAATTTCTAACACAGTCACATCAGATTCTGTAAAAACTTCAGAAATTGGTGGCTGATGGGAGCAGAGATCTGGACCAATTGGTCCGTGTAGCCACATCTGTACACTATAACAGGGACTTAGAAAAAGAAAGGAAGGACCTGGAAAGGGAAAAGAGAAAGGATAAGTGTCAGGAGGCTATGATTGCAGCGCTCAGAGAGGCTCCCCTGGAGCAAAGTCCAAACCTGAAGACATGCTTTCAATGTGGACAGGCTGGCCATTTTAGGAGGGAGTGCCCCCAGAGAAAGCTATCTCTGGGACCCTGCCCCATTTGTCGGGGAAAACATTAGAAGGCACACTGTCCCTGGTTCCCAGGGGAACCGAAGCCAGAGCCTCCCACCCAGTGATGGGCCCCTGGGCCTCTCACCCAGGCTCTGTAACCACCATAAAAGCGGAGGAGCCCCAGGTTAAGCACAAGGTCAGCCTCCTTATCAATACCGGAGCCAGCATCTCAGCTATTCCTTTCTCTCCTGGACCCAGGACCTCCAAAAAAGTTACTGTTCGAGGCATATCAGGCCAGCCTCTACAGCATTATTTCACTCAGCCTTTAGCCTGCTCCTGGGGAGATTTACATTTCTGTCACTCCTTTTTAATTGTCCCAGAAACCCCTACTCCTCTGCTAGGGTGAGACCGTCTATCTAAATTGGGGGTACAGCTCCTTTTACCCCCAGGAGAATACTTTTGCTTGCCCCTAATAGAGGAACAAGTAGACCCCACAGTGTGGATGGATGGACACACTGTGGGACAGGCACGAACAGCTGCCCCAGTCCTAATTCATCTCAAGGACCCCTCCTGGTTTCTCCATCAAAAACAATATCCTTTAAAGCCAGAAGTTAAGGAGGGGCTAATTCCCATAATCAAAGACTTAAAGAGACAGGGACTGCTAATAGAATGCTCCAGCCCATATAATACTCCTATTCTCAGTGTCAGGAAGGGACCTAACAAATGGAGGCTAGTCCAGGATCTCCACCTGATCAACGAAGCAGTAGTGACTCTCCATCCTGTAGTTCCAAATCCCTATATGCTTTTAGTCCAAATACCTCCGGGTACCACTTACTCCTCTGTCCTGGATTTAAAAGATGCCTTCTTATTCATTCTCTTATGCCCCAAAAGTCAACCTATCTTTGCCTTTGAGGACCCCACAAGAAAGTCTGGACAGGTCCCTTGGACTGTCCTCCCCCAGGGATTCAGAGACAGCCCCCACCTCTTTGAGTTAGCTCTAACTGAAGACTTGGCAAAATAGCAATATCCACAAGCTACTCTGCTACAATATGTAGATGACCTCCTGCTCTGTGGACCAAATGAGCTTGTCATTTCATGAGCCACTGAGCCCTTACTAAACTTCTTAGCAGATAGAGGTTATAAACTCTCTAAAGAAAAAGCCCAATTGTGTCAGTCTAGGGTTACATATTTAGGTCTTGTCCTGGAGAAAGAAATGAGGCCTATAGGAGAAGATAGAATCCATCCAATCCTGACGTTTCCTCTACCTAAAACTTTAAAGCAATTGAGGGCCTTTTTGGGTGTCACTGAATACTGTAGAATTTGGATCCTGGGATATGCAGACCTAGCCAGGCCCTTATATCAAATCCTTAAGGAAGCACAAAAGCATACCCAGCCCTTTATTGAATGGGATGACAAGTCAGAAAATACATTCCACAGGTTAAAGAAGGCTCTTATGACAGCTCCCGCCCTGGGTCTCCCAATACAAGACAAGTTTCAGTTATATGTCTATGAAAAGGGAGGATTGGCCTTGGGCATGGTGACTCAGCTCCGGGGC
Organism: Castor canadensis; assembly: GCF_047511655.1. NCBI lineage: Eukaryota > Metazoa > Chordata > Mammalia > Rodentia > Castoridae > Castor > Castor canadensis. Next base: position 50,690,986 of record NC_133396.1, on the reverse strand, counting down.
ATCACTCCGCAGCCAGTAGGCTAATTAAGCAAAAAGTTAGATCAGGTAGCCAAGGGATGGCTAGGATGCCTTAGAGCAGTGGCCACAGTAAGTCTTCTAGTATCTGAAGCTCAGAAACTTATCCTAAACCACCCCCTAATGGTTTATACCCCACGCGACCTAGGGGGAATTTTAAACTCAAAAGGAGAACTTTGGTTATCTGACAGCGTCTACTTAAATACCAAGCCCAGCTTCTGGGAGGGACAGAAATAACTTTAAGGACCTGTCAGAGCCTAAATCCTGCATCCCTTCTACCAGAGGCAGAGGGAAATCCTGAGCACTCGTGTGAGGAGGTACTTATGGGAAATTATGCTGCCCAACCTGACTTAACTGAATGACCCTTAAAAAACCCAGATCTAAAATTATGCACTGACGGCAGTTCCTTTGTCAAAAATGGTGTCAGACATGCAGGATTTGCAGTTGTGACAGAATTTTGTATCCTCAAATCAGGTCCTCTTCCTCCTAATACAAGTGCTCAATTGGCAGAATTAGTGGCCCTAACAGAAGCCCTAAGACTGACAAAAGAACAGAGAGTCAACATCTATACAGATTCTAAGTATGCCTCCCTGATCCTGCATGCTCATGCAGCCATTTGGAAGAAAAGAGAAATGGGGATAAAAGGGAGGTTACTTTAATAGTTTTAGAGATAACAGCATTACTTGCAGCCCTTGCTGGAATCAGCTATGGGGTGATTGCCAATCAATCGTGTAACTGCAAAAAACCTAACCAAAGTGGTAGAGGACACCTCAGACCAGGTAGGCTATTAAGGACATACAAAGGTCTTTGTCGTCCCTTGCCTGTATGGTAATGGACCACTGCCTGGCCCTAGATTTTCTTTTGGCCAAACAAGGGGAGGGGGGTGTGTGTCATCGCCAATACCTCCTGTTGCACATATATAAACACTTCAGGCATTGTAGAGATTACATTCTCCAACAGGCTAAGTGGCTCTGGGAGCAATCTCTTGAAACTCAGATTTCAACTCAGGTGTGGAAACAAATAAAATCCTGGCTCCTCTCCAGGACTTGGTTCCTACCCTTTCTGGGGCCTATAGTTGCCATTATTCTTTTGCTTGTGTTTGGGCCTTGCATTTTAAACTTACTTGTCAAGTTTGTTTCTTCTCGCCTAGAATCCATCAAACTACAAATGCCTCTGGTGGAGATGAAAACGACCTACTACCGCGGTCCCCTTGACAACCCCTCTCATAGTCAGCCCTGATGCTGCGGGCCCCTTCATCGCCCCGTCAGCAGGAAGCAGTTACTGAATAGACTTCATCGTCCTCAAGGACTGAAGGATGACTGCAGGAGGTCCCAAAAGATGATAAGTGGTCAAGGAGACACTTAACCTCCCTAGGAAATGTCTGTTTGCATCTGAAAGGCATCTCCACCCTCAGGCAATGCAAAAATAGGCTATAAAGCCCCACTCCCCACCCTGGCCCACTGGATCACCGGTTTCTGGGTCCCCCTGCATTCCCCAATATGCAGTCTTTCTCTTCTCTTTTCTTCAACTAAATTCTCTACAAATAAAATCTTTCCGCCCTCTGCTGTTAGAGTCTGTCTGTGCTTTCATTCTCAGAGCAGGCTCAAGAACCCTGAGCACCTGAAATTCCTGCGCGTGTCATCCATGCATCACTTTCCTGCATGGAAGGTTCTGGTCCTCCAACCCCTAACCTGGCAAGCCATCTATAATCTTTGCTTGTCTATGTAGCCCAAGAAACCCTTGAGATGGAGTTTATATCCATCTGAGGAGGCTGCTGTGGACGATAGAAGCTTTTGATTTTGCATCAGAAGACACTGTCAACAAAGTAAAAAAGGCAACCCATAGAATGGGCAAAAATATTTTAAAATCATCTATCTGATAAAGGGTTAATATCCAAACTATACAGAAAAAATCTGCAACTCAACAACAAAACAACTCTTTTAAAAACTGGATAAAGGACTTGAATAGACATTTCTTCAAGGAAGAAATATAGCAGGGCACCTGTAATCCTTACTACTTGGGAGGCTGAGATCAGGAGGATTGCAGTTCAAGGCCAGCCCAGGCAAATAGAGCCTGAGACCCCTCCCCCCATCTCCAAAATAAGCAGAGAAAAATGGACTGGAGGTGTGATAAGTGGTAGAGCACCTGCTTTGTAAGTGCAAAGCCCTGAGTTCAAACCCCACTCCCACAAAAGAGAGAAAAACAAAGAAAAAAAAGAAATACAAATGGCCAATAAGCATATGAAAAGATTCTGAACATCACCAATCATTAGGGAAATGCAAATCTATGATGGAATAGATACCCCTTCACACCCATTGGAATGGCTATTATAAAAAAAAAAAAAGAAAAGAATGGCAAGGATGAGAAGTTGGAGTCTTTGTGCCCCATTGGTGGGAATGTAAAATGGTACCGCTGCTGTGGAAGACAGAATGGTGTTTCCTTCAAAAAATTAAACATAGAATTACCTATGATCCAGAAATTCCACTTCTGGGCATGTACCCAAAAACATTGAAAGCAGGGCCTTAAAAAGACATTTCTACCTCCAGGCTCACAGCAACATTATTCACAGGTAGAAGAAGCAGTCAGCCATAGTGGCTCAAGACTGTAACCCTACCTGCTCTGGAGGGGGAGATGGATGGGATCCTGGTTTAAGACCAGTAGAGGCAAAAAGTTCTCAAGACCCCATCTCAACTAATAAAAGCTGGTTGTGGTGGCATGTGCCTGTCATCCCAGTTATGCTGGTAGGGTAAATAGGAGGATGGTTGGGCATAAATGTGAGGTGAGACTTTATCCAAAAAGTAGTTAGAGCAAAAATAAATAAATAAAAAGAAAAAAAAAAGTAGTTAGAGCAAAAAGGGCTGGGTGGGGGTAGGGTGAGGGGTGGCTCAAGTGGTAGAAAGCCTGCCTGGCAAGTACATGGCCCTGAGTTTAAAACCCCGGTACCATCACCACCACCACCAACAACAAAAAAAGACAGAAACAACTCAAGTGTCCATTGATGGATAAGTGGACAAACAAAATGTGGTATTGTAATAAAAATGATCTTTTCTATCAAAGTATTTGTTACCTCTTAGATTACTTAAAAATTCCTCAGGTCGCCATCTTAGGTGACTTGCATGTTTAAAGGGTCCTTGCTTCTTCTTCTGGATTCCTGCACTACTCCATTGCCTGCCAAAGTGTATACCCTAACCCATCCCCCAAGCCTTTTGGCCAATCTGGAAAGATTGTGAACCTTTGACCTGGACAAATCAGGTAGGTACAACAGCGTCAGGGATATAAGGAGGAGCCATTGTCGGCCATTTTGTGCTTGCATGTTTGCTTAGCTGGAGTGAGCACATGCTTGCACCCTCTTGATGAAGAGAAATTGCCTTGTCAAGATTTTCTGTCTCTTGTGTGTCTGTTTTTGGCACCAGAGGGTCTTTAATTGCAACAGAATGTATACATATATACACACACATATCACACATATTCATAAAATGAAAGGAAATTCTGACACATGCTATAACACAGAGCAACTTTTATTTTTTTTTGCAGCACTGGGATTTGAACTCCAGGCCTCATGCTTGTTAGGAAGGTGCTTTTACTTTTTGAGCCACCCCACCAGTCCTTTTTTGTGATTTTTTTTTTTTTCAAGATAGGGTCTCGTGAACTATTTGTGCAGGGCTGGCTTCAAACCATGAACCTACTAATCTTTGCCTACTGAGTAGTTAGGATTACAGATGTGAGCCACCAGCACCAGGCCCACAGAGCAACCTTGAAGACATGCTAAGTGAAATAAGTCATTTGCAAAAGATAAATACTGAATGATTTCACTTCTATAAGTTATCTAGATAAATTCACAGAGGCAGAGAGTAGAATGGTGTTTGTCAAGGCTAGGGGAACAGAATGAGAGTATTTTGTGAGTACAGAATTTCTGTTTGGGATGATAAAAAATGTTCTAGAATAGATGGTAGTGATGGTAACACAACATTGTGAGTGTACTTAATGTTTTTAAAGTATACACTTAAAAATAAAGTGTTAAATTTTATTTAATGAATATTTTACCACACCAAAAAAAAAAAAAAGAAAAAGAAAAAAAACCATTACATGTAATTTGCAGAAAACAATCATCCTAATGAAAAAACCCAGACCCACAACCCAGTTCTAGACCACTTTCCCCACAAGCACACTCTGCAGCAAAACTCCATGTGCTACCCATCCTCATGGTCTCTGCTTCTCTCTGACTTTCGTTCTTTACAAAACACCCCTGATCACTCCTTGCTCCTACCCTTCCATGGAAGCTGCTCTCATCATGGTGGAAATGGCCTTTATACTACATGGTTGTCTGTGAAAGTCAATAATCAGCCACGGCCTAGCCAGTTGATGCTCATTCTCCTGGAAGCAGCACCTCACCTGGCTTCCATGTCGCTTTCTCACAGCCAGTTCCCTGTGTCCACCTTTGCTGATTCTTCCTCCTATCCATGAACTTTTAATGTCAGAGGGCCCCAGAGTTTGGTTCTTTGTCATCCCCTGCCACACACCCTTTGTCCATGTTCACCCCTATGGTGATCTCCCCCTGAATCACAGGTTTAAATACTCCATCTAGGTGCTGACAGATCCCACACTTTTATCTCCGGTGCAAATGCTTCTGGTGAATTTCTCCTGAATGCCTGTTGATCTCAGGCTTCACATGCCCACAGCAAAACTCCTGTTCTTTGCTTCAGGCATGGCTTTTGTCCCCCAGAGACTGAACTGTTATTTACCAAATCCATTTCCTTTCCCTCTGACACCCAGTTAGGCTGTTTCTTAGACTCCTGGAGGCTGAGTGTGGCCAGAACAATACTGTCCCTTTCAGCCTGGCCTGTAGAAGTTGGCTGCTGGATCCTGCCCAGGGTGGTTGTGGAAGGTACGGTCTGAAGACTGCAGTGACCTTAGACCACCTCGGGCCACCTGAACTTGATGTGCGTGAGAAATAAAATTTGATTAGGTCAAGTGACTGAAAGTCAAAGGTTGATCTTCCTATTAGGTGGCATATGTTAACTGTTTTGTTTGATAAGATTTGTTTCATACAAATCTTCTCTCATGGCACTGGCCTCTCTTGTCACTCAGTCACCTCCACACACTAAAATTCCATGGCTACAGTGGAATTAACACAATGGCCTCTTCATCCTCCCTGTCTCCAAGCCAAAACCCTTGGACTCACCCTTGGCTGCTTTCATGCTACTGCACCACGTGCAGATCCAGTCATCAGCACATTTTTTTTTTTTTTTTTTTGGTGCAGGGTCCTACACCTTGAGCCACTTCACCAGCCCTTTTTTGTGATGGGTATTTTCAAGATAGAGTCTTGCGAACTATTTGCTTGGGCTGGTTCAAACCATGATCCTCCTGATCTCTGCTAGAATTACAGGCATGAGTCATTGGCACCCAGCTAAATCCTTTCACTTTATCTTCAAAATGTACACAGGTGCATTTTGAAGCTCACGGCTCTGCTGCTGCCACCAATACCTCTCCCTGGGGTTTGCAGCCGCCGCCTCATGATCTCCTTGCTTATACTCTGTCTCCTTACAGTCTACCTTCTACCTGGCAGCCAGCAGGATCCTTTAAATCTACATCAGATCATGAGGCATCTTTGCTCCTGTTATATCTGGGAACCTAAGGGACAGATGAGTGAGTGAGTATCCCATCCCACATGGACAGCACTATGAGCCCTGTACCCTGAGGAGGAGACACATGGCCTCATAAATCTGCCACAGGGCTGATAAACAGAATGCTCTCAAGGTTGTTCCCCCGCCCCCCATAAGGGGCAAACAGACCAGCTCACAGAAGAGAGCCCACGTGCACGAATCCATGGACAATGGAAAGAACTCACCTAACCCTTACCCTAACCCAGAGTTAAAGCTTCCATAAAAAGCCCCAGCATTTACCTGAGCAGGGAGCCACCAGTTTCCAGGCTCCACTGTAGCCTTTTCCTTTCTCTTTAATAAATCCTACTTTGTCCTACTTTGTGTGCCGACCTTGTTGTCTCATGAGTCAATCCGCTGCCTCATGAGCCAATTCTTTGGCCCATGAAGGCAAGAATTCTTGACACCAGCCCACAACTCCAGTCCTCCAATGGCTCCCATCTCTGTATAAAAGCCAATGTCAGTCCTTATCATGGCAACAATCAAGATCCCATGGGATCTGACTCTTGTACAAACACATGGACCTCAAGCTGTTGTCACCTCTGTCCTCATCTCCTCACTGTTCCTCTAACATACCTGGCTCACTCCTGCCTCAGGACCTTTGCACAAAGCTATTCCCTAGTTAGCTATTCCCTTTGTCTGGAATGTTCATTCCCACACATCTGCCTGGCTCACTCTCTTTGCCTGCCTGCTCAAGGAGACTCAGACTTATTAAAAATTGCATCCACACCCTATCCCAATCTGATACTCCAAATCCTCCTTGCCCTGCCTTTTCTTTTCCTATAATGCTTATCATGACATATTGCATCTAACGTGATGTAACTTTCTTATTATGTCTAGCACTCTGTAGGTGGTCTGCAAGACCAGAAACTGCTCTTGGGGTCTGTGCCTGCAGTGCTGCTGGGGAAGCCCAAGTATGGTATAGCAGTCAGAATGTGCTAAGTGCTCAGAAGAACCTGCTGAAGGCAGAAGAGCCTCAGAGGACACAGAGGAGAGCAAGTTTCATCCCTGCTTTTCCTAGGGCTCCGAGCTCTGGATGGGGTGGAAGTTTTTCACTGTCTCTAGACACATAAAAGACAAAGACCTCAGGCTTGCATTGCCCAGCATAATGCTGAAGTCTCACGACTGAAAACCTGTGTGGCCTCCTCCCAGGAAGTGGGGGGGGGGTCACATTTAGTTCACCAGCATCCCAAGTCCTTTCTATATCTCAGTGGGTACACTTAATCACTCTCTAACTTTTCCCGTACATCAAGGTCACCTTGGGAGGAATGTCAAGAACTTCAGCAAGTTTTCAGGACTGATCCAGGTGCTGTTGGATATTAGAATATAATCTTACTTGAGATTGGGTCTCCTTATGTAGTCCAGGCTGGCCTCGAACTCATGATCCTCCTGCTTCAGCCTCCAGAGTAGTTGGGACTACAGTCACACACCACTGCACTCAGCTGGACATGAGAATTTTAAATCAACTCCCAGGTGACATGCATCCAGATTTGAACAGCACTGCACCAAGGCACACAGATAGAGAAGTGTGGAGACAGGGGCTGTTGGGCCGTTGTGGAGAGTGATGTCTAACGCATTGAAAAGAAGCAAGCCGAGTCAGAAGGGAAAAATGACAAGAATAAATTTGAATCCAGCATATGCTTCTCTGAAAAGGCTTGGATGTTTTTCCTGCTATGTACAAATAGGGAGTTTCAATCTTGAGATGTTTTGGAAGAAAAATCTGGACAGAAAAGCTGCTCAACTGCAATCCAATTTTCAGGCTTTTTTTTTTTTTTTCCCCATCAAAGCCCACTGCTTATTTTATTCCTGAGCAATTTACATGCTTTCTTTCACAGGTACAGTTGGGTCAGTGGAGACAGCATTCGTGATTGCAATTTCCCTTTTGTCCTGTCTTGTGGTTGGTTTCACACTTAACAGAATCCACACATTTTCCATTGGCCTAAAACCAAAGCAAACTAAAGGTGAAAAATTGGGCATTTAAGAATTGAGATATGAAAAGGAGCACATTGTATTTCTGCATCTTCCCTGACCTAGCGTGTAGTGCATGGTGCCTGCATGTGGCAAGCTTCAGGAAAAGCATTTTTTTTAAATCTGATTCTTTTATTTTGACTGCTATTAATAAAAGCATTTTTTTTTTTTGAGGCAGGATCTCACTATATACTCCAGGTTGGTCTCGAACTCACTCTGTAGCCCAGGCTACTTCAGTGTCCTTAGTGTTGGTAAACAGCCTACACCACCACATCATTTTTTGTGCATTATTATTAAGCAAGAATATTTTACATTTGCATTGCATTTTTACAGTGTACAAAGTGCTTTCAGAAGTTTCTTGAACCCTGAGTAGTGTCCTAGGCAGAGGCTGCTCTTCCTACCTTCTGCAGGGGAGAACTGGGCTCAGGGAGGTTAGCTGTGCTCCTGGGAGTAATTGAGACCTAGAGGTGGATGGATGGGGAGAACCCAGGCCTCCCACAGCCTTTTCTACTCTACAAAACCACCCAAAATAGGTCTTAAATCACGCTTCTAGAACTGAAAGTGTTCCTTTCCTAACATGTCTCACAGGAGTTTATTAGTTTAAATAAGACCCAACGATACTTCACACACAACTTGTTGATGTAAATTCCCTTAGCGTTCCAATTTACTGAAAACTTAAAACTCTTCCAACACGTGAAACACTTCCTCAGAAACTCACAATGTTTTTGGTTGTGTCTCTTGCTATTAATTTTGGCGGTCCTGGGGTTTGAACTCATGGCCTCATGCTTGCTAGGCAGGCACACTTACCACTCAAGCCACTCCTCCAATACCTGTTTTGGGTCGGGTATTTTTTGAGATAGGGTCTCGTGAACTATTTGCCTGGGCTGGCTTCAAATCGTGATCCTTCTAACATCTGTCTCCAGAGTAGCTAGGATTACAGGCATGGGCCAATGGCACTGAGCTGTGTCTCTTTTAGTGAGGTGGTGCTGAGTATGACTGAGTTCTGGACCTCAAGCACAGGACACAGAGAAGTCAAGGGCAAAAGCCTATTGTCAACACCTGACATCAGGACCTGCTGATGTATGCCTTTCGGAAGCCCAAGTGCTTGTGGTTTGGGGCTCTAGAATTCCGAGATCATAGTCACAGTGGCAAGAACAGCCTGTAAGCCATGCCTGACCCCATCACCTGTCCCAAAGTCAAACTACAGGAGACAGTGAATGAATAGCACACCTGCATATTTTGTGTCAAAAGCATAAATCTTGCACACATACCATAAAAAAAAAATGCTTCCACATTCCTAAAGAAATACAGAAATTAAGGGGTTGGCAGTGTGGGCTCAAGCAGTAGAACGCCTGACTAGCATACATAAAGCCCTGAGTTTAAAAAAAAAAAAAAGTACAGAAATTAAAAAATGGGGCTCAAATAGAAGTGTGGAGTGACTAAAAACCTCCAGAAAGGAGCTCAAGATCACTGGGATGGTTCTTCAGAGAGGGCCTCTGCCTATTATAACCCACATGGGTCTGTGGTCGGTCTGACAGTTCTTCAGCTTCAGGGCCAGAAAAGAACAGGTTCCTGCCAACAGGACTGTTTTGATTTAGAAATTGGACACACACTGCTTAAATACCTTTATTATTTTTTAAAAATTATTTGGACATTGATAGCTCTGCAAAATACTTCTCCCATCCCAAAACCCTCAAACCCTTTCCACATGTCCTCCATAAAGAAAACAAAATATTCATACTTTGTGCCCATTCAAATCTAATTTTTAAAAACATTTAAGATTCAAAATCAAATATTATTTCTCAGAACTTGTTAGTAATTTTAAACCACAATGCAACATACTTAATGGCATTTCTTTTTAAAAATTAGCTTATAAGACTATTTTATGAGGGAAAAAAATCAATTCAAGGCCTTAGAGAGAATATAAATTCCCTGCTTCTGAAAGCAAAACATTGACAGACCTCTTTGCTCCCCTGGAGTTTGTGACTTCAACACTGCCAACAAAACGACTTTGTACTTAGTATTAGGCATTATCTATAGTTACTTTTGGACTGCAGCTAAAATGCTATAGAAACTTTAAAGGGATGGGTGGGTGAAGGGGACAAGTCCAGGGCAGAAGAGAGGCGAGGCTAGGGACAGCAGAATGGAAGCCTCTGAGCAGTGGGGTAAGAACAGCCAAATCCCTAGGATCCTGCTTCCTGGCAGGCTTGTGTGGAGTGGCGGAAGACAGAAGAAGTCTGCAATCTGTACTAATCTCTGAAGGATGGATGCAAGTGCCAACCAAAAATATTGCACGTAGTATCAGAGGCATGTAAACTGCTGAGAAGGTTCAGGAAAGATGTGCAGGTGGATATGATTCCCCAAAGGTCCTTCAGGGACAGAGAGGAAAAAGGAGTTGATGTTCTTCATTTGGGAGTTACTAGGAGGTGGTGGAAAATGTTCAGTCCCATTCCTATGGGCAGTGGGCAGACTTTAAGTGAACAAATCTTCACTAATGTGTATGGAGGGTCTGCTAAAGGTATCACTTCTTCATTTTTCCAAGTGCAACTGGCACACTTCATTTCCCAGCTAAGGAAAAAAGAAGAATCCCTTTGACAGAACCTGGCTTGCCTCATCTACAAAAGAATACCGGTGGCATCTGCCCACATTCCTCTTGGCCTGCTACCACACCACTCACAAGCCCCAGCTCTGGGGATGACACCACCCTGCTGCTCTGAGTGGGCCTGTACCCCCTGAGGATGCTCACGAACTCATGTTTGCTAGTACTGTGGAGAGAAGGCAGAGGGGAGTGGCACATGCCACATGAGCACAGCCAGCACAGCACCTCAGCCTTCTTCACTTTTCAATGAGTGTCTCATGAGTGTGAACCAGCTGGATCAGATCACAGCCAGACATTTGATCTGGTTGAATTTTGGTGACTTTTGTTTTGAAATGGGGTCAGGTGGATGATCCTGTCTGTTTCCCCAGCAGCCGGACTACAGACCCACATCACCTCACCAGATTGACTTTCAGGGTGGAAGAAACATTTTTGACTCATCTCTGGGAATGGGTGTGAATTATTTTTCCACCAGTCACTGGAGTGACTTTTTAGGGTTCCCAGGCCCTAATCTGACTGAATGGGTGGTGGATCATACCTTTGCTCAGTGTTGGGACTACAAATTCTAGATGTCACAGTGCCCACTGGCTATTTCCCCAAATTCTTCTCCTTTAAGGCTTTCCCTAACATTCAGTCTCAGTCACGTACAGTACATATGTCATTAAAAGGAAAAGTCACGTCTTAACAAAAAAACATTCCCCACCACTCATCCTCCTGGAGGGCTTTGCGTTCTCTTACGTGGCTCACGGACATGTAGTCTACAGTGCTGTTTTCTCTTCCTGGTGCTGGGGCTTGGACCCAGGGCTTCAAGTGTCCTAGGCGAGCACTTTACCACCGAGCTATACCCCCAGCCCTGATGCTGTATTGTTTGTAAAGCTTTTCCTTGTATTCAGACTAAGTCTTGTAAAACACCAGAAAAATGTCAATTCCCCAGACCCCTGCCAATTTTTGTGGACTATAACTGATGACAACTCATAAGCTTTTTAAACATTAAAAAAAAAAAAAAACCCAAAAAACAACAAAAAAAACACACGCACACACACGCACGCACACATACTTTGGCACATGAGCCTCGAGTTATTTGATTTGAGCGTGTTCATCTCCCCCCACAAACCCAACATTTCAGCCACTGTTTCCAAGAATGAAGACCCCTTCTGCCTCGTGGAAAAGGTCACCACGAAGCACTGTTGTTTTGAGTAGCAAAAGGAGGAGGTACAAATGCTAAACTGGCCCCAAAAACAGTTCTTGTGTTTAGCACTATAATTTATGTGATGCTGCAAAACTTTTGTACCAGGATGACTTGTTTTAAAACTGCTGGTTGATTAAATATATATATATATATACATATACATATAGATATAGATATAAAAATTACTAAGTCAACATTTGCTGTTTTCAATGTGAAAACGATAAAATGTAATTCTGAATAATTGTGCATTTGCCATAGGGTCCTCGTTAAAGGGACCATAAAAATAATTTTGTAATAAAAAAAACTCTTATATAAGTTTAGTATTGCCCTCATGTTCAAAAGTTTGGAGCAAATGTACTGAGTAAGCAGGTTTGGGATCTGTTCCTGCCAGGGATCTGGAAGCCTTAAATTTAGTGATCCCCAAAGGCAGGCCCAGGGAACCTGACAGCCACGTGCTAGGTTTGTTGTTAACAGTACAGGGCTCCGCAGTGCTGTTGACCCCATGAAGCATCACAGGAACCAGAATTGAAGACTGATGAGGCCCAGCAGGGTCCCGCCTCATTTCATTGGCGGTAGATGCTGGGGCTGGCCAACTCCTCACACAGAGCTCTGGGGCACAGAGATGCTGGGCTACCAGACAAGCAACAGGGGGAGGGGCAGGGCCTGGGTGGGGACCACTGAGCACCAAGGCTGAGGTGACCCGGATGCTGACCTTCCACACTTGGCTGGAGTCAGGCCTAGGAAGGACGGCATGTCAGTGATGCAGAAGTTAGCTGTGCAGGAAGAAAAGTGCATTTAAGGTAGCTTAGAAACAGATGACGACGACACTGCCACTGAGAGGGAGGAGCGAGGGAGACAACAGCTCCCCCCCGCCTGCCCTGCCCAGTCCAGTCGGCCATGCTCCTTGGATTCTGTGGGTTAACATTCATGCTTTCTGATGCGAGTCTGCTCGTGAGGAAACAGGAACACACCTCTCCTGGTTCTGGCAGGTACACAATTTTCGTGGCAAAGCTCTTTGCTGCCAAGGTCAGTTTTATTTGGCTGCTGTTCTGAACCGCTGTCACCGGAACTCATAGATGGGTGCACTGTGTTCAGGAACGTGGGTCAGGTTGAGGGACTGATACCTGCAGTGGGGGACAGACAGGATGGAGGGAGTTGTCTTATGCATGCTGAGCAAAGGAAACCCACCCCACAACAGAGATCCAAATGAAATGCTAACTGTTTTTTGTGGGATTTTTAACTTAATTTTTTTTGTGTGGTTGTGGGGTCTGAACTCAGGGCCTACACCTTGAGCCACTCCATCAGAGCTTTTTTTGTGATGGGTTTTTTGAGATAGGGTCTCACAAACTATTTGCCGGGCTGGTTTCGAGCTGCAATCCTCCTGATCTTTGCCTCCTAAGTATCTAGGGTTACAGGCATGAGCCACCGGCATCCAGCTCAGGTTTTTAAATTTATTTTTGAGATTGGGGGGGGGGTCTCACTATGTTGCCTGGGCTGATCTCAAACTCCTGGGGTCAAGTGATCCTCTTGCCTCAGCCTCCCAAGTAGCCGGGACTGCAGGTGCCTGCCTGCCACTGCGTCCAGCTTGGCTAACTCATTTTATACTCCTCAAGTTGAACCTAGATTGATTTCTTTCTTGTTTTTCTGGTTAGTTCTCCTGAACCATGCATCACATGAATTGTTTACAGGCACTCTGCTACAATCATGAAGCAACTGTTACATATCCTATAAAAACAGCACCCTAATAAGCTTAGAGAGGAGACGCAGCTTTGAGCCTGGCCCTCCCTCTCTCCATTCTGTCTCTTTCCTACTTGTAATGTTTCAGCTGCATCTGCACAACACCAGGTTGGGATAGCCTAAGGACTTTATGGGTAGCACAGGAGTACTTTAATCCTCATGATCTCAACAGCAAGCATGGAAAAAAAAATCACTTCACAGATAACCCTATTATTTTCTCACTTCCCAAGATGCGGCATTAAGTTGGGAGCACACTAGAGGGATCCGAGGTGCTTGTTCTCCTGGCTGGCAGGTGTTGCGAGGAGTTGCACAGAGGAAGGAGAGGTGGACATGTCCCTAATATGGGACACATTCAATCAATGGCTGGGACGACAGCTCTCCCCTACTCACTTCACAGAATAGTAAGGAAGAACACAGGAAACTCCCTTCTTTGTCGGGGGCAGTACTGGGGATTGGACTCATGCCTTCTAGGCAGGCAATCTACCACTTGAATCACACCTCAGAACTTTTGCTTTAGTTTGTTTTTCAGATAGGGTCTCCTGCTTTTGCTTGGGACAGCCTTGGACCATGGACCTACCTCCACCTCCAAAAAGTAACTGGAATTATAGGCACGTACCACCACATTTGGCTTGTTTTTGAGATAGGGTCTCAATAACATTTCCCTAGTTTGGTTGCGAACTGTGATCCTCCTGTCTCTGCCTCCTGAGTAGTTGGGATTATGGACATGCACCACAATACCTACTCCAGTAGTTTCTTTCTCCCCACCCCCCCATGGTATTGGGTTTAAACTTGGGGACTTGGGCTGGCTAGTGAGGCGCTTAATCACTTGAACCATGTCCCCCAACTCTTTTAGCTCTGGCCATTTTAAAAATAGGGTCTCACATTTTTATCCAGGCTGGTCTGGAACACAATCCTCCTATTTACACTTTCTGTAGTTGGGATGACAGGCAGGTACCACCATGCCCAGCTATTTGTTGAGCATACTTCTGCTTGGGTTAGCCTTGAATCACAATCTTTCTGATCTCTGCCTTGAGTAGAGCAGTTTACTTTTCATATACATATAAAAATGAGCTGGTGGTATAGCTCAGTGATAGAGTGCTTGTCTATCATGCATAAGACACTGGGTTACATTGCCAGCATTGCAAAAAAAAGAGAAAGAAAAGCAATCAAGAAAGGAATATGCCTTAGCTCTCAGGAATATGCAAATCAAAATTACAATGAGAGTGTTTCACAACCTTTCAGGCACCTATAATTATAAAGACATGACAACAAGTGTTGGGGAGGATGTGGAGAAACTAAAGCCCTCATACATTGCTGGTAAGTATGTAAAATGGTGCTGTCAGTGTGGAAAGTCTGGTAGCTCCTAAGAAAGTTAAATACAGAGTTACCATATGACCCAGCAATTTTACTCCTAGGTATATGTCCAAAGGAGTGGAAGGCAGGAACTCAAAAACTGTTCACAACAACCAAAAGAGGAGACAACCTCAGTGTCCATGAACGAATGAATGCATAAACAAAATGCTGTATATACATACAATCAGGGATTATTTAGCAATAACAATGAAGTTCTGATGGGTGCCTGTGACTCACACCTGTAATCCTAGCTACTTGGAAGGCTGAGATCAGGAGGATCATAGTTTGATCAGCAAACAGTTCACAAAATCCCCATCTCCAAAATAAGCAGAGGTGTGGCTCAAGTGGTAGCACACCTGCTTTGCAAGCATGAAGCCCTGAGTTCAAACCTTGGTCCCACCAAAGAAACAAACAAAACCTAAGTTCTGATACATGATACACATGGATGAACTCTCAAAGCATTATGCTAAATCAAAGGCACCAGAGATGAAGGCCACATATTGTAGGATTCAATTTATATAAAATATCCAGAAAAGGCAAATCTATATACAGAGAAAGAAGACTAATGGTTGCCTAAAGCTAGAAGGGGATAAGGGTAGAAGTGATGGCTAAGGAAGGGTAGGGTTTCCTCTGGTGGCAATGAAAATGTTCTAAGCTGGGGTGTGACTCAGCAGTAGAGCACTTACCTAGCATGTGTGAAGCCCTGGGTTCTATCCCCAGCACCACACACACAAAACAGTTCTAAAGTTGATGGTTGCACAACTCTGTTAATATAATAAAGAACACTGCTTCTAGAGTTTTTTTCTGGTGGTGGTACTGGGGTTTGAACTCAGGGACATGGGCTTGCTAGGCAGGTGCTCTACCACTTGATCCACGCCCCCAGCCTTTTGGCTTTAGGTATTCTTCGACTAGGATCTGACTTTTGTATGTGGGCTGGCCTGGACCATAATCCTCCTATTTACGCTTCCCACACAGCTGGGGATGACAGGAATGAGCCACCATGCCCAGCTTTTATTGGCTGAGATGCAGTCTTTTTTATCCAGACTGGCCTCAAACTGCAATCCTCCTCATCTCAGCCTCCTGAGTAGCTAGGATTACAGGTGTCAGCCACTGAGCCTGTTATTTACTTCTATGCTTTTAAATGAGGGAATTTTATGGTATGCAAATAATATCTCAATAAAGCCCTTATTTAATAAAAAGGATTATGAAGGGCCTGGGGGCATGACTCAAGTAGTAGAATGCCTTCCCTGCAAGTACAAGGGCCTGAGTTCAAACCCCAGGACCATCAAAAATAAACAAACAAACAAATCCAAAAAAACCAAAAAGCAAACAAAAAAAAAGGGATTATGAAAAGATTTAAAAAAACTCACTCAAAAATAGAACAATTGCTGACAGCTTAAAAACAGTAATAGCCATTGAATAAGGAATTCAAGCCCATCTAGGGTAGGATCACTTACAAGTTACCAGAGAATGAAAACTTGAAAGGAAATAAAGTGTTCCACCTTTAGAGAGGAAATCAGGTTTTATGACACTGTTCACCCTCCAGGTATAGCAAGGTGCTTAAATAGCCAGCAAGGAAGCAGAAGGGTCCCCCAAAAGGTGGCAAAAGCAAACACCTAAGGTGGTCTTCACTTTGCCCTGCACTTTGGAGGAACACAGGGCAGTACAGTCAACTCTCATGGCCCCCAGGTCATCAGACTGAGACCAAGTTCATGTGGGACCAGTGTTGGTGGCTGATAGCAAAAACTATATTGCCATAGGGATTAAATTATAATTACTGTTAAAAGTATGAGGAATAAAAACAAAACCAGCAAGACTGAGGTAGACATTGCTGAAAATATAGTATTGCTTAAAAGCATTTAGGAGGTGTGGCTCAGAGGTAGAGCACTTGCTTAGTATGTACTGCGGCCCCAGTAGCTGGGGTCCTTACCATTCTGAACTCCGATGGTAGTAGTAGCCCTCTATAGAGGCCGCAGACTTCTGAAAGCAGATGTAATAGAACCCGGCAAAGGAAGCACCACTGATGTCTTTGATCGTGTGGTCTGGGACCAGGAACTGCTCCTGCACACAGATGAGAGATCAGTCAATAACAGACAGTGCTCTCAGAACATCCCCCTGGGGCCTCCTAGTTGAGAAAAAATATGACCGCACAGTCTGACGCATGGGTCTCGGCCTGCTATCAGGACAGCATCTACATGCTATTGGGGGGATTCTACGTGCTAATATGGCAAACTATATGGTGAGCTAATGAGGATTAGCAACTCAGAGAAGGGACTACTGCCTGGGGACCTAACAGATCAGTCCCCACCTGCCAACCTGCCTGTCTACCTCTTAGAGAACATGGACAGAATGAACTGAGAAGAGTAAGAGTAGGTTTTAGCTCTGGTTCCCAAGAACTGTCACTGGGCTCTCAATCTCCTCTAGAACAGTGAGTCACTTCTGTTGGGTCTGAGGGCAGAATGACTGCCAAGAATTTCAGCAACAACCCCTCCAAAGCTCTACCCCTCATCAAAGCAAACAGAACAGCATTGCTTGTGACCAGGCATGTTACAAAGACAGGCAAAGGGTTGAAAGGCTATCCCCTTGCTCCTGTTCTCCTGGAGAGAGTGTGTCAGACCAGGGTCTCAGGTTGACCAAAGGCCCACCCATGTCACCCTGAGAAATTCTTTAGACAAACAACTCCATTGTTTTAAAAAAAATAATTGTTTTTCAGTGGTGGGGGTGGAACCCAGCACCTTGCACAAGCTAGATAAGTGCTCTACCACTATGTTACATTCTCAGTCTCTCCCCTACCAACTTTTTTTTTTGACATTACTGGGATTTGAACTCAGGGCCTCACACTTGCTAGGCAGGCACTCTACCACTTGAGTCACTACACCAGTCCCCACCAACTTTTTTTTGAGGGGGAAATATATTCATTTTTTAAAAAAATTTTATCATTTTTACATTTACTTACATGTGCTCCACCAACTTTTTAAAGATACTCTTCTCTACTTTATTCAACTACTGAAATTATAGTTTTAAAAATTAATTTAGAGCTGAGCTAGATTAGTTTAATTAATATTAATTAATCTATTTTAGGATTAGAGGTGTGGCTCAAGTGGTAAAGCACCTGCTTTTCAGGCATGAAGCTGAGTTCAAACCTCAGTACAACCAAAAAAAAAAAAGTTTGGTTGGCATGCTTCCTACTGGATGGCAAGATGGCATAGACAGGGCTTGGCATTTGCTGTTTACACCTGGCAACTGTCTTGAAGGAGTGATGATTCCATTCCCCAAATGATCATATATACAAAGTAAAGATTAGAACAGCTGTTCTAGATGCTTCATCCTTATGAAAGTCAGAAAGTTTCATGCTAAAACAGCTTTCTCCCTACAGATTGGGCACTAGGAACTGGATGTAGGTGCATATTCACTCCATAGTTTTGTTGTCTGATGGCTATAAATATCGTATGGTCAGACCAGGGAGCACAATTGTCAGGCACAGGCCAATACATCACCAGGGCCAATGAGGGGAAAACCCAAATTCCATTCCTGGTCCCTCATTTCCTGAGCTGTGGGAAGCAGAGGGCCCTGGGCAAAGGATGTGGTGAAGGAGACCAGTCACTCCAATGGCATCTAAGCCCATGTGGGAATAGGATGCAATGATGACTGAATTCAGAATTACAGAACATTTGAATGATTCAACCTGGAGGTTCAAAGGGATTCTTGGGTGGGAGAAAGGAAAGGGAGAGGACACAAACAACAGTGTTAGCAGTGCCTGCCTGGTATGAATGCACCTGTTAGTCACTAAGCAGTGTAATCAGAGAAGTGGGTGGGATACCAGCAGCTCACCCATGTGGCTCTGGAGCTGACCACACCTGCTTTTTACAAGTGTATGAAGACCCTGCCATGAACACACATCTGTGATAAACACTGAACATAGGGAACCCCTGGTTGGGAGGTGCATCCTAGGCAGATCAGGTGTGGGGGCTGTACTTCAGAAGCTGGCACATGAGAGTCTTGGGAGACAGACTGGATAGGACCTTACCTTCCACCTCATGAAGACATAATCCCCATTCTTCAGTTCTTCGTAATCAAAGTCATCTGAATTAAATGATTTTGCATACTGATAAAAAGCCAGAAACTTGCCCTGAAAGTAAAAAAGAGACTCTCATAACTGATCCACAGAGGGAGAGGCTGGTGTCAGAACTCTTGATTTCTGACAAGGGCAGCTAAGGCAGGTAATGGAGAATGTGGTCACCCCCCAAGCATAGACATGATCTCAAGGAGGACACCTGGGCTCCAGCTGAGGCACTGCTGGACTGCTTGTCCAGTGAACACAGCCGAGGAAAAGGCCAAAGGGTGGGAACAGGCATAGTTTCAGGATACCTTACCACAAGAACACAAAAGCTAAGAACAGTTAATGAGATCTCTGTAAGTAAAGTCATTTAGAAATAGCCTGTCCAGATAAATTAGATGTGGGTAATATTTGGATAACTTAAAAAGGAGAGTAGAGGGCTGGGGGTGCAGTTCAACTAGCCTCAGGCTTGCTAGGCCTGAGTTTAATCCCCAGTATGGAAGTGGGGAAGGAGACTAAAAATAGGTTATAAAACTCTACCTTAAAATTCCATTTTTGTAAAAAAGACAAAAAATAAAAAAAAGTATATAGATATCCCTAAGTATCTGCAGGGTACCTGTTTCTGGACCCCTGCAGAAACCAAAGTCCTTTGAAGCTCATATCCCTTATATAAATGGCATAGTATTTGCACAAAACCTACACATATTCTCCCTTATATTTTAAATCATCTGTTTGTTTGCTTGTTTGTTTATTTATTTATTTAGGTGGGACTGGGGTTTGAACTCAGGCCTTCATGCTTGCAAAGCAGGTGCTTAAGCTGTACTTCCAGTCCATTTTGCTCTGGTTATTTTGGAGATGGAAGTCTCACAAACTATTTGTCTGAGCTAGCCTGGAAGAGCGATCCTCCTGATCTCAACCTCCAAAGTAGCTAGGGTTATAGGCATGAACCATTGGAGTCTGGCATCTAGTTTATTTCTAATACCTAATTCAATGTAGATGCTCTGTGAGTATTTGTTTCACTGTATTGTTTAGGGAATAGTGTCAAGAAAAAATAAGTTTATACATGTTGAGTACAGATGCAACTTTTTCCCCAAATATTTTTCATCCACAGATACCTCAATACACAAAATGCAGAACCTACAGATACGAAGGGCCCACTATACACACCCAAAAGAGATTCAGTTAGAGGTTAATAATTCTTTTAGCTTTAGTGATTCCCCCCCAACCCCGTAGCTTTTTTTCAACTTTGTGTGTGTGTGTGTGTGTGAATGGGATTTGAATTCAGGGCTTTACACTTGCAAAGCAGGTACTCTATTGCTTGAGACATAACTCCTTCTTTTCAAATATTTTTAAATAAGCATTTATTAATTTTATAAGGAAATGTTTCAGATAAAAAGCCACTGATAAAAGTTCAAGGTGAAAGAGATTTTTGAAGACACAAGACTTGAGTTGACAACTGGGGTAAAGACCCCAGGACAGTAACTCTAAATTCTCTTGAAGTGTTCACTCTTTAGAGTGAAGTGTGGAGTGTTTACTCCACACTTGATGAATGGAAAACAGGGAGCCTGGATTTCTCAATGGTGTCAGTACTTGACAGTTCAGCCTGTGTCTATCAGAACAGGATGAAAAGAAACAATATGGTTCTGCTTTTTTCCATGAATAGCGTCTCCGTCTTGGGTCAACCCTAACATCAGAGACAACTGCTGTCTGTTTCCTAGGATTTCCCCATGTAGAGGTGATTAGAAAGCAACAACAGACACAAGATGGACAGACAGGTGGAAGGATGGGGGCCATTGCTAAGATGCCAACAGCTACAGAAAGCTATACATAGAACTTGGGGGTTGTTCTCATCAAATAATCATGTACTATTTAAGAGGATAAGGCAGAATCTAAACTCTCTTCAGGAGGATGGAACTGAGGCCATGTGTAGGAATCTGCTTCCCTTTGGTTTTCTTGCTGTCCCTGAATGCCTAGGCAGAGCGCAGCTTTACTTACCCAGTGCTTCCGGTCAACATCTTCATCTGCATCCCACTTTCGAGTTAAGAAGGGGTGTTTTTTGCTGATTATTTCTCCCTCAAAGAAAGTTGTAAGGGTTGGATACTCCTATGGCAAAAGGCAAATATCCAAGTAAGATACTGAACAGGCATTTGTTTTTTGTCTTGTATTGTTTGCAGCATTAGGGATCAATACCCAGGACCTCACACATGCAAAGTAGTTTGCTCTACCACTGAGCTACATCTCTAGATCGTGAATGAATATTAACTTTGTTCTCTTGTTGCTGGGGATCAAACCCAGGGCCTTGAGCTTGCTGAAGATATGCTCTCCTACTGAGTCACCCTTCCCCGCTCCCACCTATTTTAACCTTTGAGAATCAATCAATCTTCTTCCCATCATGCTGCTAACAATCCAAACTAGAGTGAAATCCAGTTGATTTGCCAACAGGCTGTGGAAATAAACCTGAATTTCAACTGCCCAGATAGTGATGGGTCTCTGGGGTGGGGGGACTCTGCCAGAGCAGATAATCCTTCCTGGATTTTACTTGTTATGTTCTGGTCTCTCAGAAAAGAATTTGAATGTTTTTCACCATAAGTAAACTCCAACTATTCTAGCATACAAAGCAAATCACAACTTAGTAGATTCTATTTTCCACAGTGTACACCCAAAGAGGCTCCAAAACCACTGTGCATAGCCTAATTTCCCTTGAACTGTGGATCACCTCACTGGCTCTTAAAGTGGGTCAATCATTTGCCCTTTTATGCCAATTCTTGAAGTTTCTAGGGTTGGAAACTTCCATAGTACAAACACATTTAATTCTATCATATGAACTAAGAACAACTTATATGAGGGGAAAATATGTAAATTACACCTGTAATGTAAAAGCCCCACCACTCAAAAACATGCCATTAAAAAAATAAGCTAAGTGTCACATGTTGCTTAGAAACTGCTAATTTTACTGGCTATTTATTCATGTGCTTGTAAGTAGACACCAAAGATTTAGAAAAAACTTAATGGGAGAAAGTTTTAACACAGTAAAAAACCTACTATTTCTCCCCATTTGTTAAAACCAACCAACCAACCAATTGACCCCTTGGCCTCACTATCCAAGACTCTGGGTTTTCTCAGGGGCACAGTTTGCAAGTGACTGGCCTGACAGACTGGACACAGTACATCACAGTCCTAGTGTCCCTGCACTATAGTGGTCCCACTTTTCTTCCCTAGATCCCACATAAGCACCTCTTATTCTGCCTTAAACATCTATAACATTCCTTCTTTCTTTTCTTGTCTCTCTCCCTCCCTTCTCTCAAATCCTGGACCAGCCACCTCCCACCGCCCCCCTTCTTTCTTTCTAGTACTGGATTGAACCCAAGGCCATGCATAAGCAGCTAGGCAAGTGTTCTATCACTTAAAGCCATGTTGCCAGTCCTTTTCTTTTCTTTTGTTTGAACACAGGGCTTACACCTTGAGTTACTCTACCAGTCCTTTTTTGTGATGGGTATTTTTCAAGATAGGGTCTTGAAAACTATTTGCCTGGGCTGGCTTCAAACCATGATCTTTTGATCTCTGCCTCCTGAGTAGCTAGAATTACAGGAGTAAGTCACCAGTGCCCGGCTATCATTTTTGGTTTTGAGATAGGGTCTTGCTAACTTTGCCCAAGCTGGTCTCAAACTTGAGATCCTCTGTCTCTAAAGTAGCTGGGGTTACAGCTATGCACCACCAAGCCTCGCTCATCTACACATATTTAAATAGACCCATTCTGGTGGCTTTGCCTTTTCCTCCAGCTCAAGACCTTCCTGAGATATGCTGCCACGATACAAACTGCTGGCTCAGAGGATACCAGAAAACAACGCCACTCAGCTTGAGGTGACTGAGGCAGCCTGCTCTGTGACACTAAGGGCCTTGTGCATGCTAAAAAAGTGCTCTACTGCTGAGCTACACACCCCTAGCCCTTCATTATGTTTTTCTTAACAGTAACTTCGAAATATGATAAAATAATACCCTCTTAACTCCACCCCTACCCTAAAAGTGTTGCTGGGTTCCTCATCTGGATACATATATAGACAGATGAAGAAATGAGAGAGGGGATATTTTCCTAAATGGAAACCGTATCTTTAAGGCACAAACTAAACAATACTAATCTGTCTTTGGGAAGCACTACTAAGAAAAAAGTTCTAAGTCAGTCAGTATCTGACTTGAGATTTTAAACTGCATTTGGAGCTTTAATATCTTTTAAGAACTCCTACCCAAGGCACAGAAAAACAAAATGACAAAGGGGTAATAATATAATGAAAATATTTATGTTTAATCTGCTAGTTTTCCTAAGGAATGATTCTGCACTAACTTCTTTCTACACTTTAGGCAGTATTTAGAGTGACTACAAGGCACTCAAAACACAGAATGAAGTAAAATACATGCCTAGTGAATGAGATCAGACATATAATAGAAGTCACAAAAAAGACAAACTATTTCTCAGAGCTGGTACAGAAAACACAAGCACTAGGACTATAGAGCCAAATTGGGGGCAACTGATAGAGCCAAAGAAGAAAAACCCATCAGCAGGAGGGGTATTAGAAAAAGAGTTTAGAGAGAGGGAGTGGCAACCAAGTGTTGAGGTCTTGTGGTAGGCTCCCCTCACTGATGCCAGGTTTACCACAACTGTCCCATTGTGGGTGCCCAGGCTTTCCATGCAAACCTGTCTTAGAAGGACTTAACTTTCATTTGGCCAGTAAGTCAATGAGTACTTCTAGAATAAGCACATACTTTGTTTTGAGAGCGAATGGGCACTTTTGTTCATACATCAGCCTCTTGTCGTTTGGTTAGTGTGACCCGTATCCCTGTTTCCAAACAAGCTTCCAACCTCAGCAGGGCTTCCAAATCCACCTAAGGAGTGAGTGAAGGGTATTACCATGTCTCGCATCTCTACTCCTGCAAGGCTGAGCTCTCAGATACCCAGCAAGCTGTTGGGCTCCTTGGGAAAGGTCCCTCTCTCTATTGGTGGCTAGCTCAGAAATGCAAACAGAATGTTATTTAATACCCATTCTTTACCATTCTGACATTTCATTTTAGAAAGGCACATAAACAAACTTAAAAAGCTGTGCTTTGGAGCTGGTTCAAGTAGTAGACTGCCTGCATAGCAAGCAAGAGTTAGTCCAAACCCCAGTCTCACAAATAAATAAATAAATAGGAGATAATTTGCCTCACATTAACAAAGCACAGCTTTTTTTTTTTTTTGGTGGGACTCGGATTTGACCTTAAGTCCTTTTGCTTGCTAGGTAGGCACTCTATCATTTGAACCATGTCCTCAGCCCCAATCTAATTATTAATATTTCACATTGCATATATGCAAAAGACAAATACTATGATTAAATCCCAAAACCATATATATGGTTTAATTAAAATAAATTATACATTTGACATTTTAACAACTATAAATGAGAAAGTAAACAAAAACAATACAGGTACAAAATTCAAAGATTCATTATTATAGCTAAGCTATAGAAACAACCAAGATGCCCCACTACTGGATTAAGAAAATAAAGAATGAAATTTTGTCATTTGTAGGTAAATGGATGGAACTGTAGAACATCATCTTAAGTGAAGGTAGCCAGGTTCAGAAGGCCAAAAGCTGCATGTTTTCTCTCATATGTGGAATATAGACCTAATACAAATACAGCAATACTATGAAAAACAAGCCACGCTAAGGGGAGGTCACATACAAGAAGACGAGAGTAAAAGAAGGAAGTTAAGAAGGTGAATATGGTTGATATGCTCTCTATACAAAAATGAATATAAAACTTTTAAACCAGTTGAAGCCACCATAAGAAAGGGACTAAGGTAAAAAGAAGAAAAATAGAGAAGATGAACCATCGGGCTATAATACATATATACATGTATTATGCCACAAGGAAACTCCCTGTGCAGCTATCTTAAACAAGCAAAAATGTCACTTTTTTCTTTTTCTTTTTTTCTTATACAAAATCAGAGAACAGAAGAACAGAACAGGTCCTGCCTGGGGGCTGGTATTGGTGGGAAGGGGGAGGAAGTGGGGAAAGGGTATAGGAGGGTGAATATGGTGCAAATACTGTGTGTACATGTATGTAAATGGAAAAAATGATACCTATTGAAACTATTCCAGGAATGGGAGGAGAAAGGGATATAGGAGACTGGTGGAAGGGGTGAATTCAAATATAGTATGTTTTATGTATTATAAGAACTTTTGTAAATGCCACAATGTACCTCCACCCAGCACAATAATAAAAAAAATCAGTAAAAAGAAAATCAAAACAAAAAACAATGATTCATTATGATTTTCTGTACTTTACTAATTATACTAATTATCTACAGCAACCAAATATTAGATATATGATTTTCCGTGCTATTAAAAGTTGCACAACCCTGAATATACCAAAAGCCAATGGACTATACACTTTCAATGGGTGAATTGTATGACATGTGAACTACATATTAATAAAGCTACTAAAAGTTATTTAAGAATTCCAAGCATCCTGCAGCTTAGGCAGGACCTGGGAACCACAGGAAGTACCTTTCACAGGAAGTCTTTCACTAAATGCCCTGAGGCAGTGTAACGGATTCTACTACTGGACCTATGGCAAGACTACCCATGGTCAGCCCCAGTAAAAGACCAGGTTAGCACTCCTACCTGAAGGAGCCTAGGGGCTGCTCCTGACTAAGAGGGCCTCCATTAGTGTGGACACTTTGATCTCAAGGAAGTATTCTCAGCTGCTAGAGCTCAGTACTCTGTTTCCAGATTTCTAATTCCACTCACCATTTCTGCTCAGCTTTCTACAGCCCAAATGACTGGCTTTGTCCTGGGGGAGTCACTGTTAACATTCTAGTGTGTTACACACTTTGTTTGTTTCCTTGCGAAGTTAAAAGTTTATGCTCTGCACTCCATTAACAAATGCATTTGGCTGCCTAAAGACTGAACATATTCTGTTATAGAATTCTTAATTTTGCTATCACTTTCTATCCCTACATGATTGGATACATTTTTAGAGATGGAGAAGATACCTTCTGTCTCAAAAACAAATTTCCTAGAGAATCCTCAATCCAGCTTCTAATGTGCAAAGCAGGAGAGGGCTGAAGATACGGGGTCTTCCAGTAGTATCCCATACTGGAATCACATTCTCATCTGCCACTTACTCTAACATGGTTCCTTCCCCTAGGATAAACCCACTGAGTAAACAGAGCAGGGGTTTTTCATTTTCACCTTACAATCGAGGAAACTGAAATAAAGAGAAATTAAAGGTTACAGAACCAGTAAAGGACCTAGTGAGAATGCTACCTGGCTCTGTCCAGCCCAGCCCAGTCCTGCTGGGTCAAGTGATAAAAGGCCACAGGATGATTAAGCAGTCACATCTAGGCACTCATTGGGGAGCTCAGCAGCCAGTTCAGACCCCTCCTCCTTCCTCTTCCTGTTTATCCACGAATGGGAAAGAAGGGATTCTCCTTCTTGCCTTTTAAACCTCATGAGTTCTGAGGCTTAAAAAGCTGGGTTAGAAGGAAAATGCTCTACTTTTACCCAGGAGGCTGGAAACTGGACTGTCACTTTTTATTGTGCTAATGAACTACAGAGTTTAAAAAACTTCAAGCACCTTGGTTCTTTTATGATTGATGCTTATCTCAGAGCTAGTTAAACTTATGATAATGGTGCCAGTTATATTCTTATATTTTGTTCCTTAAAAAAAGGATTAACACTGTTGGGTGCCACATGCCTGTAATGTTAGCACTTAAGAGGCTGAGGCAGGAAGATCACAAGTTTGAGGCTAGACTGAACAACATAGCAAAAGCCTATCACAAAACAAACAAACAAACAAAAAAAACCCACCAAAATAAAAATCAACAGGTTGGTCCATTGCAATTAACATTTTTTTTTTTTGGGCAGAGGGTGGGGGTGGACGGTGGAAGTACTGGAGGTTGAACGCAGGCCCTTGTAGTTGCTAGGCAGACACTTTACCACTCCGGCAGCTCTTTTTGAGACTGGGTATTGTTTTAAGCCCAGGTCAGCCTGGACTGTGATCCTCCTTTTTGTGCTTCTCCACGTAGCTGGGATGACAGGTGTGAACCACTTGTACCTAGCCATTGATTCAGATAGGGTCTTGTAAACTTTTTGCCCAGGCTGTCCTTGATCCATCCTTCTAATCTCCACCTCTCAAGTAGCTAGAATTACAAGACTGAACCACTCGGTCTAGCCTCTCTTTTTTTTTTTGGCAGTACTGGAGTTTGAACTCAGGGCCTCACACTTGCTAGGAAGGCATTGTATCACTTGAGCCAGGTCCCCAGCCCTTTTCTGCCTTAGTTATTTTTAGGCAGGGTCTTGTGTTTTTGCCTGGGGCAGGTCTCAGACCTTAATCATCTTACCTATGGTCTCTTGTGTAGCTGGGATAACAGGCATGTGTCATCACACCTGGCTTATTAATCAAAGCAGGGTCTCCCAACTTTTTGCTTAAAGCTGGATTTCTACTGTGATCTTCCTGGTCTCCACCTTTTGAGTAGCTGGGATTATAGGCCTGAGACACTGTCCCTAGCCTACAAACTTTTCTTTAAAAGATTTGAGTGATGGGAGTGTAGCTCAGTGATAGAGTGTATGCTTAGCCTGTGCAAAGTCCTAGATTTAATTCTCACCATCAAAGGAAAAAAAATTGGGGGGACATCTATATTTCCCAACAGGATACATCAAAATTGTGTACCTTATATTCCCTACACAATAAGAGTACTTAGAGATAGAGGTGGGACTGCTGTCCTTGACCTATAAGGTTGCTGAGCAAGCCACCCACTTTCCACTCCCAGCTTTTGTAATGAATGCTTACCTCAGTAAGGCCTTTAATCTTCAGGTACCCGCAAAGGTAAGAGTTCCCTGTGTCCACATGCTGAAAAGAAAGGACACACAGTATGTTACAAATGATTGAACCCATTGGAGATATGCTGCAAGGCAGTATGGAAATCCTGGAAGGCCAGGCTGGGTGAGAGAGGTCTAGTGGTCAGTGCATACCCAGTTTAGCCCAAGGCTCTGATTGGCTTTTGGGATCTTACCTAACCAAATACCTGTTCTGATGACCAAAACTGATTCCAGGACACTCTCAACTACCTTCAGCTGGATATTTTGGAAAGTCCCGGACCAGCTGCACCAGCAGACGCAGAGCCTGGGAGCATGGCGACAGCTTCCCCGCCTTGAGCTGGGTATTTTGGGAATGAAGTGCCTTTGAACAGTGAGCCTGCTCACACCTCATTTCCTGCACTGTCTTCAACACATCTCTCATTCATCTATAGAATTTGTGCCTTACTGGGCACAGGGTGTCTCTCTACATGTATACATGGTGTCATCCCCAACCCTACGCTTGACTTTATTTTTTATTTTACTTTGGTGGCACTGGGGCTTGAACTTAGGGTCTCATGCTTGCTAGGCAGGCGCTCTACCACTTGAGACACTCTACCAGCCCTTTTGTGTAGCTATTTTCAAGTTAGGGTCTTGCGAACTGTGATCCTCCTGATCTCTTGCCTCCCGAGTAGCTAGGATTATAGGCATTAGCCACTGGTGCCAGGCACGGGCTTGACCTTCTATCTAATGTCTTTGTATACCATTTCTATTTCCCTGTTGCTCACCCACTAGGAAATCTACTCCTGCCCTCTTATTTACACTAAGCACCATCCTGTATTATTTTCTTACGAAATGAGCAGAATATTCAGGAAGAGCATCTTATGAAGACTTATGTGGCATAAATTTTAGTTATGAACCAAAAATTCCAACCACAAGTCGGACTAGATTTTGAATGCTTGTTTGGTCTTTTTCACATACAGATGCTTCTGTTTCTTAGTGAAAAGAATCAGGAGCTGAGATTTTGAGGGTTAGCAGCCACCAATTACTGATTGCTGAGGCCCTACATATTCGACAACCAATTTCCTCTTATTCCTCGCTGGCAGGGCCAGGCTTTGTTCTGGCACCTGCCTTTGCCCTGTAAGACCCAGTAAACCCTGATGAAGCTGAAGCAAGCACAGAGCCCCCACCCTCTTGCAAGCCATCAGGTTAGGGGAATGACTCTGTTCCAGCCAATCAGATGTGTGTGTAAGTTTCCTGTGTGAGCCAGGGGAAGATCACTGGCTTCTTAAGAGGCACATGAGGAAGAAGTGGCTCTTTTCTTTCCCCTTGGCATGGTAGTATCTGCACATAGTGTCCAGTTCCAGGGCAGCCACAGAGAGATCACAAGAAACAGGCCAGGAAATGCCGAGGATGGCAGTCCAGAAAGATGGAAGGAATTGGGTCTATCACAGGTCTTTAACCAACCTGGAACCATGTCACCTCCAAACTCCTTGTTATGCGAAATAACAGGTTCACTTATTCTATAAGCTATGTAAAGTACAAAGTATGGTTGAAATGCAAAATAGTTACTTGGAGCTGAAAGCATACTAACTAGTACATTTCACCCAAATCTATACAGACTCATCATGAACATGAACAGGGAGAGTTTCAGAGTTCATGACTTTAAGTGAAACCAATTGTCATTAACCTTTGAATTAAAGCAAAACAAAGTATGGTAACATGTAGAGCACACAGACATTTTCATGTTAAGTGAGGTTTCCTTTCAAGAAACTAGAAAAGTTATGTGGCACTTACCACATTTGAGAACTCAATTACTTCCAATTATACCATAAACCAAGTATCAAGGCAGTCCTTCAAAACTGTAATGAACTAGGTCAGCCAGATGATGTCAGCACCAAAGCAAACAAACTTCCTTGAAGCCCAAGTGCCTTTCCAGCTTAGTGCTGGTGACAAAAGTATTCCATGCAAAAACTGCCAAACCATTTTAGATATCTGCTGACCTTGGCATTGGACATTATGGAAAACAGCTGATCCACACTAATATGGTTCAGCAAAGAATTTTTATTAAAGGACACATAGTCCTAACCTGAGGCCTTAAATTTCATGTATGCAGTTCTCATTGAAGTCAATACAGTTTGGGGTTTCACAGCTGCTGGATGGGGTATCAGGTGGCAGGGATACTTGTTAATAAGATTAAAAACTGAACTGTAAATTGGCTTGTATTTGCATGGATTATCAGATACTCAAGAATCAGAATGTTTGGTCTCTAACCATGTGTCTCTCTCTTATTCTGCTCAAATTGATCTTGATGATGGCTGGTGAACTCAAATTACCCCACAACACATACAGCTTTCACCAAAAAGGGGCCAGCATCTCAATGAGAAAGATAACAAGGCAAATGTTTAGCAAGCAGGTCTCACAGCTGTGTCCAACAGCTGCTCTTTTTCATATTCCTTTCACATGGACCCAGCCCTTACTCCACTGGTGGCTTCTGGGATAGCAAAGGGGGAAAGAGTCACAGTAAAAAGGGGGAAAAAAGATCAGGTCAGGTGCCAGTGGCTCACACCTATTATCCTAGCTACTCAGGAGGCAGAGATCCAGAGAATCATGGTTCAAAGCCAGCCTGGGCAAATAGTTCCCAAGACACCCAATACAAAACAGGGCTGGTAGAGTGACTCCTGTGGTAGAGCACCTGCCTAACAAGCTTGAGAACCTGAGTTCAAACCCCAGTACCACCCCCCTACAAAAAAAACAAGTCAGAACCCCATAAAAGTTTCGAAGAACTCTCTACATTGGAACATCAAAACAAAAAGTGCTCTACAAAGCACATAAAAAGATGCACAATTATCTTTTGGGAAATTCAAATCAAGACTACAATGAGATACTACTTCACACACAGTAGGATGGCTACAATCAAAAAGATGAACAATACAAGTGTTGGTGAGGTTGTGGAGAAATTGGAACCCTCATATGCTACTGGTAGAAATGTAAACTGGTGCAGCCACTTTAAAAGTCATTTGTAGTTCATCCAAATATAAAACAGCATTGCTATCTGACCCAGCAATTCCACTCCTAGGTATCTATCTACTTAAAAGAAATGAAAATCTATGTCCGCATAAAAAGTAGTACAGAATCCTGACATGGTAGTGCATGCCTGTGGTCCCAGCACTTGGGAAGCTGAGGTGAGAGGATCCCTTGAACCCTGGAGTTCAAAGCCAACCTAGGTAATACAACAGTATCCATATCAAAAGCAAATAAACAAGACTTGTATACAAATGTTCACAGCAGCATTATTCATAATAGCCAATAGCCAAAAAGTGGAAAGTACCTAAATGTCCATTGACTGATCAAGACAAGCAAAACATTGCATATCCACAATGGGACACTGATTACAATGGACAATACAACAGAAAAAAGGAGTAAAGTATTGATATATGCTAAGATATGGATGAACCATGAAAACAGTACGCTAAGTTAAAGAAGTCACTTACAAAAAGATAAATACTGTATGATTCTGTTCATACAAAATGCCCAGAATAGGAAAGTCTAAAGGAAGAGGCCTAACAGTTGCCTAAGATTAGAGAGGGGTGACAGCTAAAGGGTATGAAGGTTTCTTTTGGGGTGATAAAAGATGTTCTAAAATTAGGTTATGGTGATGTGTGCACAACTTTAAATATACTAAAAGCTACTG
Organism: Castor canadensis; assembly: GCF_047511655.1. NCBI lineage: Eukaryota > Metazoa > Chordata > Mammalia > Rodentia > Castoridae > Castor > Castor canadensis. The sequence continues at coordinate 50,659,884 of NC_133396.1, read as the reverse complement.
AAGTGTACACCTTTTGATTAGTAAATGGTATGGTATATGAATTATATCTCAATAAAAGGTGCTTAAGAAGAAAAAGAAAGAAAGTAAGCAAAAGAAGCTGAGTTGTGAAAGACAGGAGAAATATTCTAAGAAGGCTGAGTCTTAGAAACTAGTCTTGGCTGAAAAACCAGATGGGGCAATGATGTGACTGGTGGCAATGATGCACAACAGCTCACCAATCCACATACAGAGCAGCATTCCTTGGGATGACCCCCCCTCCCCCCAGACATCCTATTCAAAGGCTTCCATCTGTCAGGTTTCTGCTCTGGGCCACCTGACACCTACCAGCCATGCCCAACTCAACCACTACTTCAACTGGTTCATATGGACACTGGCACCTGACAGGATCAGAAATAACACACTAATGACAGAAGGGAACAGTCACTGCAGGAACCAAAGCAGACTTCCCCTTGACACACAGCTACCCTGCCAATTGTTCCCTATTGCATCAAAAACCATCAAATGGGCAAAAATTCAGAACCATTTTGAACATGACCCACCCAAGGATCTCACTATGAGGATTTTATGATTGAATAAATTTAAAAATAAAAAAAAGAATGACTTTCACACTAGATTCTTACAGTTTAAGCAATAAAGAAGGGGATCACCACATTAGGCATTGAGTCATTTTTGTTTCCTAGCGGTGCTGGGGATGGAAGCCTTGTGCATGCTAGGTAAACACTGTATCACTTGAGCTACATCCCCAGCCCTAGGCATAGCATAACTACGAAATGGACTGAAATATCTCAGCCACAATAGTTTTTCAATAAATATCATGCCTCATGTTAGACTTACAAGTTTACAGGTGAAAGATTCAAGTAGAATAAGGATGCAGTTCTATCAATGAAAACCACAGAACTTATTTCCACAAAACAGGAAGAGAAAGGAGGCTGATGAATGCACTAGTTACCTAGGCACTCCCATTGTCTTTGGGGTGGGAGACCTACTTGCTCAGAAGAGAGATGAAGATGTAAAGTTAGAAAGGGAAAAGGGTGGGCAGAGGTGGCTGGCACACCACACTTTCACCCTCACACAGGGAGCAGTGAGGCATGTTGGGTCTCTGAGCTTCTGGAAGGGTTTTCAGGGACAGTTGTTCAGAGGGGCTTTTTAACAGCCTAGGAGGTGGTGTCAGGAAAATAGGCAAAGGGAAGAGGAAAGTGGGTCTGTAGGCAGGCAGAGGTAAAAATAGAGGAGGAAGTTTTGTAGGGGAGATAAAAAGAAGTATCCACCATGGCAAATCTTTGGCTGGGAAGAAGTGTCAATGTGCTATCATAGAAGAGAGAGGTGAGGTGTGGGAAAGGGCAGAAGCAGGTGTAATTCCAAAGCTGCTCAGGGACTGGCAGCAGGTACACAGAAATCCAGGTCAGATAGGGGGAGGTCAGTGGACATGAAACAAAACTGGGTGAGTTAAGATTTCCCAGTACATGGGTATCAGAGGTGGGAGGAAGCCCTGTGTCTGTGTAGATAAATGTTAAGAACACTGAAAGAGGGTCCCATGAAGCTAGTAATGAGCCAGACCAAGGTATGGGGTGGGGAGGTCCGGGAAACGGAAACTGAGATTAAATGGGAAGTGGCTACATACAATACAGTAGAAGGTCTGGAGTAGGGTGCAGCCAGATGCATGGATCATGAAAAGACTGAACCAGGGGGTGGTACTGGGGGCTCCAGGAGGCTAGGTCCTAACAGAAGGTGAGGAGCTCCACTCAGACGCACCCAGGACATGAAGACCTGGTCTTCAGGGAGCCAGGGATTGAGGAATTGCTTGTGGGCTGGGGGCTCCTAGCCAATGGAGGGAGGAGGGTGCTCCCACATCTCAAGGGCTGATCAAGCTCTCCCAAGGAGGAAACCGCGGGAGGAGGTCCCAGGATCTGATAGGGCCCCTTTCTCAGATCTGGGAGAATCTGACACGGGCCGTCCGGGGGAGGATCCCGAGTTAAAACCAATGGAGAGTTCTTCAGGGTCTGAGAGGGACTGGTGGGAGAGCTGGCTGGTGTAGGGCGACAGGTCTTAGAGAGGGAAGACCCAAGCGGGAGGGACAACCAATCTTGGACGGGCTTCCGGATCCCAGGCCCGCCGGCCAAGGGCTTCAAGTCTGGGACAGTGTTCGAGGAACCGGCCACCACAGGCTCTCTATCCGAGGAGGGGAGGAGGGGCTCAGGGATGGGGCTCCAGAGTGTGAGACACCAGCTGGGCAGGTCCCGGTGGGAGGCGCCGGGTGCAAGAGGCCCCGGCGGCGAGGGCCTGGTCCGCGGCTGCCGGCTCGAGGAGCCCAGAGCCGGCACGGCCCATGAGCGCCGCGAGGAGGCCCTCGGGCCCCGGCCCGGCCCGGCCCGGCGCTCACCTGCAGCACCACCTCTACGTCGTATGAGTTCCCCTTGCTCTTCTGGTGGCCGCGGAACTTGGAGCCGCTGTAGAGCAGGCTGGTGGCCACGCCGGGCTGCTGGGTGTTGATGGGCGGCGGCGGGATAAGCGAGGCCGCGGAGGCGGCCGAGGCACCGGCCGGCGGGGGACACTCGGTGCGGACCGGCATAGCGGGGTCCCCCGGAGCCAGGGTTGGGGGGAGGGGAGAGGAACCGCCGCCGCCGCGCGGGAGCCGAGGAGGGTGGCTGAGAGGGAGGGGCCGGGTGCGCACGCGCGTGTGAGGGTGGGAGGGGGGAATCTACCCTCCTGCTGCCTGCGTACCGAGCTCTCTGGCCGCCACCGGGACCCCGGGACCTGTGAGCAGGGCCTCCCTGTCCTGAGCTGGGTCCCCCTTCCCACTTGCCCTCGCACACACACTGCCCCTTCCGATTGGCTCGGGTGCGCCGAGAGGGCGGGCGCAAGCTCACGCGGCGCTTCCGCCCATTGGCGGGTGGAGAGAACACGTGGCGAGATCCGCGACCAGCCCTCTGGAACTTGTAGTCTTCTTCCTGAGGCACGGCGTGGAGGGGGCGGGGCCAGGGCGTTTGTGATGCTGATTGACTGGGGGTGTGCGCAGGGAGTGCTCGGCGGCGACGGCGTGCCGTAGGTGTCATGAGGAAGATGGCGGCGTCCAGGGGAGGCTGATGGCTCCAGGGAGGCGGTGAGAGGTTTCCGTACAGCCCAAGCGTTCGTCTTGAGGATCCCTTCGCTCTGTTTCCCGCCCTCGAGTTTCTCGCCGCGCGTCCTTCCAAGCCGCCGGGCACTATGTGGAGGAGCTGCCTCCGGCTGAAGGACCGGGGACGCCACCTCCTGAACCGGCCTTCAGGTGACCCCACCACCTTAGTGAGACCGGGGTCATTCCCCCAGTTCCCGGCCCGGGCCTATGCCCCACCGACAGGTGAGGCCAGCCCGACTTCTTACCTTTTGGCCCGGGCTAAGCTGGCTGAGGGCTTCTGCCATACAGTGCGGAGTGACTGTGGCAAGGCTCGGGCCCACAAGATTATTCAGTCCTTTACAGATGGGAAAGTGAAGCCCAGACAAGGGCAGGGACGACCCGAGGGGACACAATGTGTCAGGGCATAAGACAGTGATAGACGTTTGGCTCTTTATGCCTTTTCCCAAAGCATATGCTTTTTTCTCTTTAATAAGGGAAGCAGGTATCTTCCTTGTTTTCAGATGGAAAAATGTGGGCTCTGGATCAGGACTTCCAAGGTCACAGAACAGACAGAGTATTGTGGAGGGCAAAGGCTGTCGTCAGCACCCAACACAAGACCTGGCACAGAGGGGGCAGGCCTTCAGTCTTTCATCCCACACTCTTTCTCTGCGGAGTTTCCTGACCCTCTGTCCTAGTGCCCTACTGCAACTCCTCCCTTCTCTGGAGCCTTCTCTCCATGCTTCCTTCATCCACTTCTGACTGTGCTGAGGCCTAGAAGAAGGTAGCGGGTCTTTCATTGTTTCTGGGGAAAGATTTTAGGATAAAAATGGGAGTGATTCACTTTAGTGAATGAAAAGTTGTGATGATTTCCTTCCATTCAATTAGATTTTCTGTGCTGGTGGCAGGAGTCACAGGGGTAAAAGACATGTAGTCCCACCTGAATGATGTTTGCTGTCAAATGCAGGTTACTTGACTAAACAATAGCTTATAATATACTGTGTTAAGGGAAGTACAAAGAAGCTGGTAAGAACACAAAGAATTCCCATCTTGAAAATGTTCAGGGTCTAGAAGGATTTTGGGTGAAAGGTCATTTAAGCTCTGACTTGATAGATGAATAAGAGTTTGGGAAAAAAAAGGAGGATGTGTTGGGTTTCTGCATGTCCAGAGGTGACAGCAAGATGAGAAACCTTGCTGCAACACTGCCCACTTTAGCAAAATCAGAACTCTGCTGTTTGGCTTGTGGCAGGAGTACAAATCTGGGGTCTGCTGTTGGCTGGACCTGTGAGGTCCTGTGTTCTTGGATGTGTACTACATCCTCATTTTCTTCAGTGAGTTGAAGCATGAGGTTGTCTCTGAGGATCCTTCTGGCTGTTAAGTTCCATAATTTTACAAAAATGGAGAAGGAGGGCTGGATGCAGCATGGAGTTGAGGTTTCATCTGTCAGGGCCCAAATGAAGGCCTAGAGGTGGGCTAAGCAGAGCCAGAAAAGAGGAAGAAGGGAGGCTGGTGTGGTGCACACCTGGTTTATAGGTTAGGCTCTTGAAAGTATCTGGCACATGGCAAGTAGTCACATGTGAAAGAAAATAGCAGTGGATAAATGGATGAATCACTCAGGCCTTGTACTGTACAAATACCTTACCAGTTGGGGAATCTTTGTGCATCTTTGGAGTGGTGGAAAATTAAACTCACATGGGTCCTTCTTGATGAAGACTTCAATTGACAAGCTCTTTGAACTTAGCCATACCACTGAAGGTCATCAGAAGGAAAGAGGGGTTTAGGAAAAGGTAACTGAGGTATTGGAGAAGGGATGATGCAACAAGTTGTGACCCTCCAGCGCTGTATCTTCTTGTCCGAGGTCTGTCAACTGCCTGGAAGAGGAAATGTTCTGGATAAGCAGCATAATCTGGCTGAATGCAAATGCCCAAAGAAGTCAAGGCTGGAAGTCTTTACACACTGCCAGACTGGACAAGACAGCTCTCAGAGTCTTTTTTTTTTTTTTTTTCTTTGGCTGTACCGGGGTTTGAACTCTGGGCCTCATGCTTGCTAGGCAGGTGCTCTACCACTTTACTCCGCCAGGCCTCCTCAGAGTCTTTATCACCTTAGAGGCATTACCTGCCCTGCCTTCCTCATAAGGTTGTGGTATGGATTGAGAGAAATTGTATAGTTTCTAGATCAGACCTGTTTTTGTCAACAAACTTTTATTTGGACATAGCCACACTCATTTCTTTGTATATTGTCTGTGGCTGGGCAGAGTTGAGTAGTTGCAACAGAGACCATATAGCCTGAAGCCTAGAATATTGACTATCTAACTCTTTGCAGAAAAAGTTTAACAACCCCTGCTCTAGATGAAGAACAATTTGGAAAATAGTGTAGTTACACATTTGGCTGGAAGAAATTTTTAAAAGCTACTTTGAGATATAATTCACTTACCATAGAGTATATTTACCTAGAGTAAATTCAGTATTTAGTGTATTAACAGAGTTGTACAACTATTACCACAATCAATTTTAGAACATTTTTTCCATGTCCAAAAGAAATCTGTATGCTTTATCTATCATCTGCCCTTACCCTTTCCACCCCTCCAACCCTAGGCAACTGGTATTTTACTACCTTTATAGATTTCCTGTGGTCTTTTTTAACAGGCTCTTTTCACTTAGCACAATGTTTTTAAGGTTTATCCATGTTATATCATATCTTGGTATTCCATTCTTTTTTATTGCTGAATAACATTCTGTTATTTAGATATACTACATTGTATTTATCCATTCATTTATTGATGGGTTATATGGGTTATTTCCACCTTTGGTTATTATGAATAATGCTGCTATAAACATTTGTGTACAAGTTTTTGTGTGGGTTTTTATGTTTTTTATTTTTTTTGGACATATACTTAAGAGTAGAATTGCTGGGTCAAATAGTAACGCCTTACCTTTTTTTTTTCCATTATTACAGCCGTCCTAAAGTGTGTGCAGAGGTATCTCATTGTGGCTTTGTTTGTTTGTTTGCTTGCTTGTTTGTTTGAGACAGGGTCTCACTATGCAGTCCAGGCTGGCCTTCAACTCCCAATTATGCTATCTTAGTCTCCTGAGTGCTGGGATTACAAGTATGGGCTACCACATATGGCTCATTGTGGTTTTGGCTTGCATTTCCCTGATGATAAATGATACCAAGCATATTTTCACATTCTTCTTGCTCATTTGTATATTTTCTTTGAAGAAATGTGTATTCAGATCCTTTGGTCTAGGGCTGGTGGAGTGGTACAAGTAGTAGAGCACCTGCCTAGCAAACAGATCCTTTGGTCTTTTTTTTTTTTTTTTGGCATTTAAATTCAGGGCTTCACACTTCCTTGGCATGTGATCTTTCTACTTGAGCCACTCCTCTAGCCCCTCCCTTGTCCATTTTTAATTGGGTTATTTGTGTTTTTAATGCTGCATTGAAGGAGTTCTTTATGTATTTGCACTGAAGAATTTCAACACCCAAAAGCCATTGACTGGAGCAGCCCTAGGATTACAGATGGAAGGTCATTTCCCAGTTAGAATTTCAGTTTTCAGTTTCAAGGCCCTCCAGATGGCACTGTTTTAAAAGCTAAAAGTGTTTAACCAGCTCTGAGATTAGCACTTCCTCTTGGTGCATTGTGGGAATTGTAGTTCTTAAGGCATTGAGGTAGTCTAAAGAAAAGGCCAGTTTAGAAATTGTGACTGATCAAAAGACCTCTTGCTAGTCTAGGAAGACTGGGACAGGATGAATGTAGGGGAAATGACACAGAAGAAAACTGCTGTTTCTTTGTATGGATTGAAACTACTTCATAGGAAAAAGGGATCCCAATGGACGATAATTTCCTATTCAGCACTCTTTACATGTGCAGATTTTTAAAGTTGTTCTCTGCTTATACCACCTGTTTTCTTATGGCCAGCTCTTTTTTTTGTTGTTGTTGTTGTTGTGGTTTTGGCAGTGCTGGTATTTGAGCAATACTGGTCTTGTGCTTGCCAAGTAGGCACTCTACCACTTGAGCCATGTTCTTAGCATGGCCAGCTCTTTAAATACTTTTTCACTTATCCATTTCTTTGCATCTGTAGAAATAAAACTATCTCTAAAAAAGTACTATGTATGTGTTTGCCACAAGTGTTCTGTAAAGGGAGTGATTTATCCTCAAAATAGGCTCCAGTTCTGTAGGATCCTACAAAACATGGCTGTTTCTTTCATCTTTAAAGATGGAGTTCCTGTTGATGTTAGCAAACCCTGTGTTTGCTGAGAATATGAGAGCTTCACAGGCTCCCAGTGGTCTCATGGACTGTCTGTATAGCCCATGACCCTTGAGAGCCCAAACAAAGAACCCGTCTTTTTCACATTGTTGGGGCTCCTAGCTTCCACCAAATAAATTTCCAGATCACGTTCCTGTTTGTCTTTGTGTTTCTTTTTGTTCTCCTCACTGTGATCTACATGTTCCCCAGTCTCTGCAGATCTGACCCCTGCTGCTCTCTCTGGGTATCTCTAACCATTCTCTGCTGGATAGCTGCAGTTTCTCCTTCTGGCTGTCTCAGCTCTTCAAAACTCTGTGCTTTCCTGAAGCCTGGACCTTCATGTAGCCATTTGTAATTCTGGAATCTACTTCTACACACCTCCTCCCAAAACCAGTCAGTCAGTAAAATTTGGCAACTCTTACCTCTTCTTTGGCTCACAGATGAAATCTGGCTGCTCAGAGGTCTTTCTGCAGTCCAAGATGAGATCAGCTTCCCCCAGTCTGTGTTCCCATTGTCCCACATACTATCACCATTACTAAAGTCACCTGAGCATTTATCTGGTTCAGTGTCTGTCTCCTACTAGACGATAAATCCTCAAGGACATCAAGGACACATCCTACTCCCAAAACTTACCCCATAGTCTGGAATATGATCAAGTATGCTCCTTGGTGTTACCAGCACATCATTCAGAAGAGCTCTGTCTAAAACCCACCCACACATGTGCCCACCTTCAAATCTGAGGACCCGCACCTCTTGGGAACCTTTTACCTTTCTGCCATCTCTTTTTCTGCACAGGTTTCTCCCATTTTGAGCAATGCTGGTAGTTCCTTCCCTGCCCCTCCATTCATCCTATTACCTTCCAGCATTTTCTTATTGAGATACAGAGGTGACCCTGGCCAGCAAAGCAGAAAAAAAGACTTCTGTCATAAGAAGCCCAGCTGTCTTGGAAGCATTTGGAGTTTGGGCTCTGTGCTGTCAGCTTTTGCCTGAGTCTGTTCCTCTTCTCCAGTCTCTTGGGGCCCATTTCCAAGACCTGTGTCAAGCTGTGTGTATGCTCACTGGTACTTCCTGCTGCTGTGGGAAGACCCTTCTCCAGGGTTGAGTTAGAGTGCTCAGAGCTCTGCCCAGCTCCTGCCTGCCCAGGTTTTTGGACATGTTGCCAAGCTCAGGCACCAGAAAACAACAACCATAGCCTAGATAGTCAGTCCAGACCAGAGATAGGAAAGGAGGCCTCTGACCCCTGTCTAGCTGCCATTTGAATATGACCAGGGCAGCAGGTGAAGTAGGGAAAGTTAAAAACTATGGTGAGGGAAAGTTTTTGCCTCAAATATGGACAAAATTGGTGTTATGATTTCACATGAAGATGGTAAATTGTGTATCATCTCGGTGACCAGATCTGATTGCTTTTTGAGAGGCAGTATTGGGGGTTGAACTCAGGGCCTCATGCTTGCTAGGTAGGCACGCTCCCTCTTCAGTCATGCCCCCAGCCCTTTTTGCTTTAGTTATTTTCTCACAGCGTTTGCATTTGGACTGGACTACAATCTGCCTATTTACACTTCCTGTGCAATTGGGATGAAGGTGTGTACCACCATGCCCAGCTTATTATTGGTTGAAATATGGTGACCCTCAACTACAATCTTCTCGATCGCCTCCTTTTGAATAGCTAGGATTGCGGGAGTGAGCCACTGTGCCTAGTTTCTGATCACTTAAAAAAAAAAATTTAAATTCTATGAAGGTAAGGACTTTTTTTTTTTTTTTTTTTTGGTGGGACTGGTATTTGAACTCAGGGCTCCATACTTGCAAAGCAGGTATGCTACTGCTTGAACCACACCTGCAGTCCATTTTGCTCTGGTACTAGATGGTGGCTAGCAAACTATGTTCCTGGGCTGGCCTTGAACTGTGGTCCTGTCAGTCTCAGCCTCCCAAGTGGCTAGGGTTACAGGTGCCAGGCAGGAATTTTTTGTTTTATTTTGGTGGTACTGGGGTTTGAACTCAGGGCTTTGTGCTTAAAGAAAGGATTTTTATCTATTCACTTTTGTATTCTAAGTGCCTAGAATAGTGCCTGGCACATAGTGGACGTACAAATAGTTTTGTGGGAAAGCAGTTTGAGTCTCCTCAGTTTTGTAAGTGCAATGTGGAAATGCAGTTTTGGGTCTCCTTTCTTTAAGCATTAATGACAGCAAGTGAGATTTATGCAAATGACTGATGATACTGGAAACATAAAAGTAATGTTTCTAGTAAAGCCAGATGCCCTCTCTCTGTTACTCTTCCCTCCTGCCTTGGTTTGTTTTTGTTTTTGGCGGCACTGGGGTTTGAACTCAGGACCTCACCCTTGCTAGGCAGGCGTTCTTCCCTCCTGCCTTGCACACACATTAAGTTCTCCAAATTTTCATAGTCTAGAGAAAACATAAGACATAGATTTTCCACCTCCTTCTTTCTTCTCCAGCCCCCACCCCACTGGGGATTGAACCCAGGGCCTTACTAGGCAAGTGTTCTACCTCTTGAGCTACGTGCCCAGCCCATTTTCCCCCTTCTTGAAGGAAGTGTTTGGAGTTCCTGTTGAATACACAAGCAAGCTAGTTAATTAGGTTAATTAATTAGAGAGAAAGGATGGGAAATGCTCCTGGGAGCTTTACTTTCTGCCTGCACGCCACACATGTACACACATGCACACACACACACACACACATTCTGACTTCCCACTGACCCCTTCTCAGAGGTATCAGAGCCTTGCCTGAAAAGGGTCTCCAGCTTTACCACATTCAGACACCAACTTTAGATTTGGTGCATTGTTCTGGCCTGGGGATGGAGGAGGGGGGCATGCTTAGATGTTAAAGCAGAGGGTGTTGGAAATCCTCAGGTAACACAGTCTGCAGCCGGGTCACACAGTCTGCAGCTTGGAAGGCTCCCAATCGGACTTGCCCCTGGGCAGGGGGACTGGCAGAGGCAAGACCAGCACATCTTGTTCCTCTCTAGTCCCTGGAGAGCGGACGCTTCCCTCCCCCAGCTTTAATCAGCGGCTGTTGATTACATGTAGACTAGGACAGACCTTGAATGGTGATATGAAAATCAAGCCAATCAATCAGCATTAGCAGTAATGCTACAAGCTGGTCTTGTTCCCTCCTGAGTCCTCTCAATGCTGCTTTAAACTGCCTGTCTGAAAAATATGTCTTACAGAAAGGAAGAGGTTTTATCAGAATGTCAGCATCACACAGGGTGAAGGTGAGTGTCTGAAATTTTGACTGCCTCCTTTTTCTTTTTGTGAATGGTAGGACACATTTTTCATCTCCAGCCGGTTCAGTGGCAGGATTATCCTTGGCGCTTTTGTCATATATTGTCTTTGTGTGCACCAATTCAAGTGGCTAAATATAGGAATGGTTGGTCACTTGATTCCACTTCACAATCCCTGAGAGTTTTTCATTTGATCTTTTAAGGCGGCTTTGAGATAAACCTGGACCACAGGAAGCTGAAAACTCCCCAAGCCAAGCTCTTTACTGTTCCCAGTGAGGCCCTGGCTATTGCAGTCGCCACTGAATGGGACTCCCAGCAGGATACCGTCAAGTTCTACACTATGCACCTGGTAAAAAATTCACAGTGCAAACTTTCACCCTCATCACTCCCTGCCAGCTTCCTAGGCTGCCTGGCAAAAATTTAGATTCCTTTCCAAATTGTGATAAGGCCCTGAAAGGGATGGGCTCCTGATTGCCTGGACTGCAGCCATACTCACCAGCTCTCAATCATTGAACAGTCAGGCTCTTTCCCTGTCTGGACTGGCCACATGCAGGTCCCTCTGCTTGGAACACTGTGTTGGGTGACTGGCTCCTTATCTGGTCTGAGAATAGATGTCACCTTTGATGATTGCTCAGCTCTTTTATTTTTTATTATAGCCACTGGTCATTTGTTCCACCAGCACTTACACAATCGGTGATGGTCTGTTTTATGATTGCACATTTATTGTCTGTTTCTTCCCCTGCCTGATGATGATAGAAGGGCAGAGGCCATGTCTATGTTACTTTCAGCAGGAAGTTTAGATGCCACTCAGTAAATATTGATTGGATGTACAAATCAAGGAGCCAGGTGGGAGAGGCAAGGAAGACACCTTATAGATAGAGCCAGCCCCCTCTTCACACACAGGTGACCCACTGAGGTACTAGGGTAGACAAGGGGAGGGCAGATTCTTCAAGTTCAGCTTTTGTAGACTCCATACATGGCCCTGGGTAAGTTACTGCTGCTTTCTTTGTCCCATTTCCCTGGTCTGTGGAAGATGAGTGATAACAGTACCCATTTCATGGAGCTGTGGTCAGAATTTGATGAGGTGGCACTTGGAAAGCCCTCAGCATGGCTCCTGGCACGGCATGGACACCCAGACAGTGCTGGAGTTAACTGCTCTCATCCTGGTCATTGCTGTGCTCACTCCTCACCTACAAACCTAGGTGGGTGTCCTCACAACAGCATAGCTGTTGAGATGCTGCCAACTGGTCCTTGATTGCTGATTAGGGTGATTAGGGCCACAGATTAATGCTTAGAGTAACTTAAGATACCTCCTATTGACAAGGGAAATCTAGAAAAATAATCCTGACCCCAATTTGATGCTTCTTTACTTTCTAAAGTGGTAAGGGAGCTAGCTGGTAAAAGCCTTTCAGTTGATTTGAGTTCTAAGACTGTTTACTGTATTTGAGGATGTATTTCACTTCTCTCAGCCTGTTTCCACATTTCTGAAATGGGTATAATAATGGAACATGCTCCAAAGTTTTGCTGTGAGAATTCAACAAAGCAGAGCATGGTAGTAATGAGCATGAAAATAAATAAATAGCCTGGGACCTTGGGAAAGTTCACTACTACACACAGAGCTGTGAGCATGAAGCCTGCCGCCAAACATGCCTTATAGAGGTACTGCTGCCATGGCTATGAGGACATCTCATCCAAGGACTCTAGTGTGTTTCTGTCCTGTTCTCCCCCTGTTGCTATGCATCAGATGCAGTGTCCTCAGGAGAACAGCTTTTGCCTGAGCTCCGTAGGGGGTGACAGGGCACTTTCTGCATCTTGATTCAGACCACATTGTGCAACACATCCTTGGACAACCCTACCCAGCGAAACAAGGACCAGCTGATCCGGGCGGCTGTGAAGTTTCTGGACACAGACACCATCTGGTAATTGGCATTTAGATAAGTGATCCCTCTGGGCTGAGTGAGCCCCTTGGACTACTTTGCCACATTTTCCCAGAGAGTTGCCAGTGGAAGAAGAGGCAGGAGGGAGGGAAGGCAACCTACTTGACAGTTCTGAGGCTTTGTAGCTCATCTTTTGTCATACTCAACTGTGTCTCTTGGTCAAAACAAGTGGCAAAGACTGGCCTCTGTGGTGGTCCCCTCAAGTCAGATGACTGAACTAAGAGGTGGCGGGGTTCCTGCCGTGTCAAGAAGCATCAGTCTGTGGCCAGGAGCGTGGGGTCTTGGGAGGGGTTAGGGCAGGGATGCCATTGCTAAGCTTCTAGCACAGTGATCCTGTTCAGTGGATGTGGATCCCTGGTGCAGTTATTAGACTGAATCTGCTTTCAAGCGGCACTGATACTATGCTGCAAGCTTGGACCTGTCAAGTATTTGGGGGCTTTTAGAGCCTTGATTCCAAAGCTCAAGCTCACACTAGAATCCCTGGAGGGCTTGTTAGAATAGATGACTGGGCCCCAGAGACTCTGATTTCCACAGGTGTGAGTTCATCTTGGATGCTTCTGGCTCCAAGGGCACACTTTGAGAACCACTGCTTTAGGGACAAAACTTGTGGTACTGGGTTGGTGGTGGGAAGTTTTTGCTGTTGCTCTTTGTGTTTCCCTTTTTTGTTACTGAATGGAGGAATTGTACTTTTTTATTAATGAAGGTGATTTTTACAATGAATTAGCTACAGGGTGGAAGAGCCAGAGACATTAGTGGAACTCCAAAAGAACGAGTGGGATCCAATTATAGAATGGGCTGAGAAAAGGTAAGATGTGTAGCGTTGCAGAAAACACTGATTGGACCAGTGTTGGGCGGGTGCTGGGGTCAGGGTCATACTGGGTACTGAAAACCCTTAGCTAGCCCACTTTTTTAGTTCAAGTTTGCCTTGGAAAAAATGTTCTTCAAATTCAATTTGGGCCAGGCACCGGTGGCTCACACCTATAATCCTAGCCTCTCAGAAGGCAGAGATCAGGAGGATCACAGTTCAAAGTCAGCCCGGGCGAATAGTTTGCCAGACTCTATCTCGAAAACACCCATCACAAAAAGGGCTGGCGGAGTGACTCAGGTGAAGGCCTTGAGTTCAAGCCCCGGTAGCCCCCACAAACAAAAAAATCAATTTGGACACCATGCCCAAAGCACCTGCTACTGGGACATACTGTGTGGCTCATAGGAGCTGCTCTGTGTCCCCAGGAAGCACCAGAAGCCCCAGGCCCTCTGTTCAAGGGAGGCTGGACAGCAGTGTTTGTTTTGAGTCTCAGCTCTGCCACTATTGCCTGTGTGACTTTGGGCTAGTAAGTTGCTGTTTCTGAGTTTCAGTTTCCTTGTCTGGAAGTGGGGTTAATCAGTTCTACCTCTCAGGTGCTCAAATTTTAGCAGTTATTTTTATCTTTGTTACAGTTACTGTGCTGTTAAATAAATTCACCAAATAGTATGTAAGGTACATATGCACATGGACAGGAAATGGGATAGCTTCCTGCAAAATTATGGGTAACGTCCTATAAATATGTGGTTTCTAGGAATTGATAATATCCAATATTTTCCCTTAACAGGAAGACTCTTGTGAGTGCAAAATTGAAGACTATTGATGTGGCTGCAAAATAAATTCAGTTCCAAAGGAATGGCTAGCTTTTCTGGTACTGCCTTGTCCACAGTGTTTTGTAACTTACCTTGAGTATTTTTTTTTGCCTTAGTATTTTTTCATAGAAGTGATATCCACTATCCACCATCCACCAGACTGTCCCCTTCATTTGCTACACATTTCCTGAGTGCTCACAGTGGCCCAGGCATCCTGTTTGTTTGTTTGTTTTGGCAGTACTTGGATTTTGAACTCAGGGCCTCATGCTTGCCTACCACTTGAGCCACACCCCCAGCTACATCTGGTTTTTTTTTTTTTTTTTGCTTCTATTTTGGCAGTACTCAGGGCTTCAAACTTGCAAAGCTGGCACTCTAACATCCTGGGATTTTTTTTTTCTTTTTTTTTGGTGGTACTGGGGTTTGAACTCAGGGCCTCACACTTGCTAGGCAGGCACTCTACCACTTGAGCCACTCTGCCAGCCCAACAGCCTCGTTTTTAAAGGAAAAGGCAGAGCCAGTGCTCTACAGGATAAGGAAAAAGAAACAACTATGATATTAAGTGAAAAATATGAAGATACAATGATGTTTTGGAATCTAATGAACTATAACACTAACTTAGGTGCCTAGAGATCTTTGTTATAGTACAAAGTCAAGTTTTTGTATCAGTTGAGATGTCCCATCCTTAAAAGTTTACAGAAAAATCGAGCTATTTTCTACATTCACTTTGTAGTAGTAAAATTTTCAGTAAGGAGCCAGATGTGGTTGTGTATGTCTGTAATCCCAGCACTCTGGAGGCTAAAGAAGGAGTATCACAAGTTTGAGGCTAGCCTGGGCTACATCATGAGGTCCTGTGTCAAAAACATTAAAAGGTAAAAATAAGATCAGGCCCTATGGCTCAAGCCTGTAATCCTAGCTAATTGGGAGGCTGAGATCTGGAGGATCATGGTTTAAGGTCAGCCCTCCCTGGGGTGTATGTGTGTGTGGGGGGGGCAGTTCAAGAAATCCTGTCTCAACCAATAGCTGGACACAATGGCACACTCTTGTCTTTCCAGCTACATAAGAGGCTGAGATCAGAAGGATTGTAGTTCTAGAGACCAGCCTAGGCAAAAAAAAGTTAACCAGACCCCATCTTAATAGAAAAAGCTGGGTGTTGTGACATGCACCTGTCATCTCACCTATGGCAGGAAGCATCAAATAGGATTGCAGCGAGGGCAAAAAGTGAAACCCTACCTGAAAAGTAACCAAGCAAAAAGGGATGGAGGCATGGCTCAAGCGCAGAGTGCCTGCCTAACAAGCACAAGGTTCTGAATTCAAATTCCAGGACCACCAAAAAGAAACAGAAAATTTCATCAAGGGTATCTTAAAAACAATAGAAAAAAACAAAACTTGTTTTATTCCCCATTATATATGCTTTTCCTATATTTTATATAGTTATGATTATTCTTTTTGTTAGACATGTGTGGTCTGGGGATCGAACCCAGGGCTTGTGCATGGTAGGCGTGTGCTCTACAGCTAAGTTATATTCCTAGCCTTCTAATTACGGTTATTCTTGAACTTCTATTTTCTGTCAAAGTCAACTATGTCCCAGAGATCACAGATCAAAACCAATGACTTGTATGTTGTAGAGGCTTGATAAATATTTTGGGGAAAAAAAAAACATTGAATGATATATTACATTCAAACATTATTTTAAGGAAAACAGTATTTAAGAGAAATCTTTTATGGTTTTGGTAGTACTGGGGTTTGAACTCAGTGCTTCAGATGTGGGGCAGGCACTTTACTGCTTAAAACCAAGCTTCCAGCCCTTTTTGCTTTGGTTATTTTGGAGATAGGGTCTCACTTTTTGCCCAGCTAAGCCTGGACCATGATTCTCTTATTTTAGGCTTCCCATTGTTGCTAGGATTACAGGCGCTCTACCATGACCAGCTTTTTCTGTTGAGATGGGATCTTGTGAACTTTTTTTGCCCAAGCTGGCCTGGCACCATGATCCTTCCTTGTCAGCCACCTGTATATAGCTGTGATGACAGGTGTATGCCACCACACCCAGCTGTTGGTTGAAATGGGGTTTCACTGGCCTTGAACCTCAGTCCTACTGGTCTCAATCCCCCAAGTAGCTAGGATTACAGGTGCGAGCCACTGGCGCCCCATTTTAAAAGAAATCTTTTATGACTTCAAATGTGAAACACTTTTTAAAAAGATTTGAAAAACAGGTTACCCACACTTTTGATGGGGATTCTAGGCAGGTGACTTTTCACTTTAGACAGCTATGCATCACAGGACTTAGCAATGTGCCATTATTCAGGGCAGTTTCCTGCTCTTCTAGATTTGCTTTTAGGGGTTATAAAGTTAGGTCGGGAGGCATGACCACAGTAGCAGTTGTTCCCAGAGTTGCCAAGAGTAGCCCCGTGGCCATATGCCATGTTTAGGTCTTCCTGTCAAAAACTGGACTGCTCTTGGGATACGGCGTGCCAGGGTCATGCTAATGCTTTTTCCTTTCAGATATGGAGTGGAGATTGGCTCCTCCACCAGCATAATGGGACCCAACATCCCCACCAAGACTCGGGAGGTATTCATCAGCCACTTGGCGTCTTACAACATGTGGGCCCTACAAGGTATACATTGAGATTCCATGGCCTGGGGGTGGTGGGCATGCTGCAGGTTGCCACACCCCCTGATGTGGTGCTCTGAGCACAGAGATGGGCTGGCTCTGATGCTAACCTTTCACTTAGCACTCCAGGCTTACACACTCTAACAGAAAGTTGGGTTTCTTTTCTCCAGAAGCCTCAAGTTCATGTATGATTGGCCTGGCTAGGGTCATATGCCCACCAGCAAGCCAGTCACGGTGGGAGTTTGAGGGATGCTGTGATTGGCCAGACTCAGGTCATGTGTTTACCCAGGGACACGCAGAGGTTGGTCACCAGAAGGAAAGCTGGAGTTTTCTTTCAGAAGAGTGGGCTAACCCTAGGTGGGCTTGGGATGGCTTCCCCTCCAGGCCTTTGCCCCATTCTCTTGTTCTCTTTAAGGGGGCAAGGATTCATAAGGGGGTGGGTAGGTTGTCACAGCTGCCCTATTTCCAGTCCTGACTTGGTTTGCATTCCTGTAGGAATTGAGTTTGTAGTGGCTCAGCTCAAGTCCGTGGTGCTGACTTTGGGTCTGATTGACCTGCGCCTGACGGTAGAGCAGGCCGTACTGCTGTCACGCCTTGAGGAAGAGTACCAGGTGAGGTGCTGATCTCAGGTCCCTGCTTTACCCCTTCCTAATTCAGACTAACCTGAAAGAGGGTGGCCAACCTGCCTGAAATATTTTTATATAAACTTGGCCTTTATTATTATGCATATACAGAAACCCAAACCAAGTAACAATAAAAGTATTGTAAGGGCTAGGGTTATAGCTCATTGGCACAGTATTTGTCTAGCATGCTTGAGGCCCTGGTTTCTATCCCAAAACCACAAGAAAAAAAAAAAGTTAAAAAAAAATGCTCAGCACTCTCCTTATCCCCTCACCTCCTCTTCTCAACAGCCTGATTGGGTAGAAGCTATGCTTACCTTTATTTTACACAGGAGGAAACTGAGGTACTAGGTCATACCTCTGGAAAATGTTCCAGTTAGATTCTGCAGCCAGGTGTGGATGACCAAGGCCAAGGCTTTCAGTAGCTGTGCTGCATTTAGAGGTTCATGATCAGGCCGATAAAGAACTCTTGGAATGCTGGGGGCATGGCTCAAGTGTTAAGAGTGTCTGCCTAGCAGGTGTGAGGCCCTGATTTCAAAATCCAGTACCACAAAGAAAAACAAGCAAACAAAAAAACCCAAACACTTTTGGGGCTGAAGGCATAGTGCAGTGGTAGAGAGCCTGTGTAGGTAGTGTGAAGCCCTGAGCTCAAACACCAGTAGCACTAAACAAAAAAACCCCAAATTTTTGGGCCTTACACATCCTGTAGAACAGGTCTGCTAAAGTGATAGCGGTCCCATTTGTGCTCTTCAGTCCTCTAGGCATTTATATCCTGAAATTTCATTTGACTGGCAGAAGAGCATGGGGGTAGCTGCTGTTTGCACACAAATTTTGATTTAGCAGATTCACAATTAAGGTTTTTCTATGCTATCATTTGCACTTTTAACTGAAAATCATGGTGTTTTTTTCAGTCTTTTTTGTTGTAGAGGTTGTTATCCCTCCAACTTCAAAAGGTTAATTGCTACTGTGAATTGATCCCTAATATGATTTAAAAAGAAAAACTTTTTTGGACTATTTAGTTAGGAAAATGCCAGGGAAAATACTTTCTGTACATCATAGGCGGTTAGATATTCTCTGGATGTCAAAACGGAACTCATGGGAAAGGGGTTCCATGTGGGGGTTGTAGAGCTGGTACAGAGACAGTAAATCTGGCTTCTGGTCTGGGTTCTGCTTTCAATTGTGGGATCCAAGCCAGGCTTTCATCCTTTGAACTTTGGTGTCTGTCCTGTACAAAATGACGAATAACCATTGACTATGAATGCAATGGTATAAAATGAAGGTAAAAACACTTTCAGATGACCTATTGCAGTTGTGTAAAGTGTGACTGCACAGCCAGAAATGCAGGTAGCTCCTATGGCCTGGCAGATTCTGCATTCCTGGGCAAGCTGGGGCTGGGGTAGCCAGCAGGGTTGGGTTGGATTAAGAGTCACACTAATGTCTGACAGTCATGGTTCCTGTGGGTTCCTCCATCTTGTTTTCAGTCCTGGAGAGTATGCAGCCTTCACCCAGTTTGTAGAGCAGGGCCTCTACAGTTCTGTTTTGATTAGAACTGATGTTACATATGCCCTTTTATTTATTCCACCCCCATGGGCAGCACCTGTAGTCCTGCTTGGGGATGATGTTTGCAGGCTGCTTCACACTGTCCTCCTGGTGCTATCCTAAGAGATAGCATGTGTGTTGGGCTCCCTCATAGGAGATGTGTGGGTCTAGTGCCCAGCCTGTCCAGCAGTAGGCAGCCACTGCACTCTTCCAGACCCTTTACACCCCAGAGAACACAGATACCTCTCTGGCCCCCTGGGTGGTCTTAACCTGCTGTCCCTGACATGTCACATGTTTTGGCACAATCAGGACCTATTGCCTTCAGCTGAGCAATGAAAATGAAAGGTGGCTCTGGTCAGCAATCCACTAAGCCAGGCCACTCATCCAGCAGCTTGTTTTGTCCTCCCTTCAGATCCAGAAGTGGGGCAACATTGAGTGGGCCCACGACTATGAGCTGCAGGAACTGCGGGCCCGCACTGCGGCTGGCACACTCTTCGTCCACCTCTGCTCGGAGAGCACCACAGTCAAGCACAAGCTCCTGCAGGAGTGAAGCCTGCACTGCATGTGCCAGCTGGGATGGAGCCAGCACAGCTGCAGCTTCCCCAGCCTGACCCTTCCTGTCTGTGGGATCCCTGGACCTGCAGAGCTCCCCCAGCCATACCTGGAGGCTCTCCTGGTCTTTGGACCTTGGCCCCACTCAGCGTCACCCTGAGACGCCCAGAGACACAGTGTGGCTGTCTGGAGGTCAGCCTGATTCCAAACCAGGTGCGCCTGGCCAGCAGCACGTGAGGGGATGAGCTATACAAATGACTTTCTCTCCATTTTGATTTTATTAAATATTGCTCCACTGCAGAAACTTGTTGAGCCTTGTTTTGGTCTGTGCCTCTGCATTTCTCCATTGCTGTTGTTTTGTCTGAGCTTTGTCACCAAGGTTGAACAGTTTATCTCTCATGGCACATTTTGGTATCTGTTGCCTGTGGCTGGGAACCTCAAGCTGGGGAGGTAGTCATGTCTCTACAGACAACTCTCTTTGTGTCTTCAGCTCTCAGCCTGAAGGCTTTTTTCAGTGGTTTTTCATCAAATGGTCTTTTGAAAGTGAATCCTTGGTCTAAGCTGGTTGTTTCTATTTGTTCCTACTATTCTAGAAAAATTGATTTACTCTTGAAAACAGAAAATATAATAGTTTCTGGTTTAAAAGCTCTGGTTGACCTGGCAAGGTCACCTGACATGCAGTGCTATAGTGTGGTTCTGGAATGTTCCCAAAGGCCCATGTGTTAAGGCTTGGTCTCTAGAGTGGTGCTATTGGAGGTGGTGGAACTTTAAGAGGTGGGGGCCTAATGACAGGTCTTTAGGTCACTGGTCGGGGGGTTGTCCTAAAGGGGATTATGGGATCCCAGCCACATCCTCTTTCTCCCCTTTCACTTTTGGCCATGAGGTAAATGGTTTTGCTCCACTGTGCTCCTGACATAGTCTGCTGCCTCACCACAGGCCCCATATCAACAGGACCAACCAATCATGAACTGGACCCTCTGAAACTTTGTGTTGTGTCCAGTATTTGTTACAGTGACAGAAAGCTGACTGACAGACGCATGTTTCTTCTCATTTTCCACATGGGAATCCTGACAGTCCTTTTGACATGGCCACCTCCACAGTCCTAGCAGGCAGGTGCTGCTTCCTGGTGGGCCCCAAGGAAAGGCAGTGAGGAGAATGGTCCTTAGGCAGCAAAGGCTTTCTCAGCCCAGTGTCCTCACATGCCTTAGTAATGAAATGGCATCACCCCTACCATGGGGTATTGTTCCCCCATGCTGGGTGCTCTCCATGCTTCCCACACACTATCTCCCTGAATTCCTCCATGGATCTCTAAGAAGGTGCTTCACAGATCAAGCACAGGCTACACAGGTGATGCAAGCTGGGATGCCCAGTCTGTGCCCTTAACTTATAGAGGGTTCTTGGGTCCCCAAAGCCAAGCTGAGCCAAAGGGAGCCATAGTCTCTGCCCTGGAGAATAACCCGGGTTGCAGGGCTATAGTGGGAGCTGTGACCTCTCCTGCTTCCCTGGTCCTCAGCACCCAAAGGAGAGAAGGGCTCACTCTACACTTGCACTGGGTACAGCTGAGGGAACAGCACTAGCACACATCTGGTACTCTAGCTGACCACCAACCACCTACGGCTCCATTCTGGTAGACTGGCCAGGACCTGCAGTGCCTGTCTATCTTTTCTCCTGTTCAAACATAAACATGGATTCTATTCTCTCTCTCTCTCTCTCTCTCTCTCTCTCTCTCTCTCTCTCTCAAGAATAAGGGAAAGGTGACATTAGTCCTTTATTTTTCTCTACATTGAGAACTTTTTCCAGAAGGTGGAAGAATGGTGCCAGGGGACACATGGGCTGAGGAATTCCCAGTTTCTCGAGGCAGTTGGTGAAATGAGCCCACCTCTTCCCTGTGGTGGGAGCTGGTGAGGTGTTGTGAAGGGGACCCTCTGGCTAGTCTATCATGTCACCAAATTCTAGATTGTCCAGCTCAGTCTGCATGTGGTCGATGTATTGATTGATTTCCTTCACTCGCTTACGGTTCCTCATGATCTCATCCTTGTGAATCTGGAGAGTGAAACCAAAGCCCGGTGTCTTTAGTTAGATAATTGCTTTTTATTGAGGCAGCACGAGGGAAAGGAAAACTCTTCTTGGAAATCACCATGGAAATGTGCCTCATTTACCTCAGAGCCTCCCTGTGTTTGAAGGAGGAGTTAGGGAAACAATGAAGCATGTGGGTTTGAAAGTCTCTGACTGGGCAACACTGTCTGCACTGTGGAATTCTACAATCCTTAACTTTATTTCTTCCTCCATTTCATTTCTTACTGAAACTAGCATGCACTTCCTAGGGAAGACGTCTATGTTCTCTCTTGCTGGTGGCTGGACAAGTTGGCCCAGCCTGCTAGGAAGGGTTGGTATTTACTCACCTTGTCCACTAACTGTGTACACCAAGAGTTGATCCCGGTCACCAGCTCATCTTCTCTATTGTCAATCTTCAGGAGGTGAATGTCATGCGATGCTCCAACGGCATTAACAATTGTGTCTTTGTCGACAAAAAGCTGGTAGTGAGAAGGCCAGAATGAGATCATATGTGTCATTATGCCCAGAGCACAAAGTTAGGAGCTGAACAGAAAAGGGGCCCTTGGGAGACCCCTAGCTGAGCAGGCCGTGTCTGGTGGAGAGCCCACTGTTGTACTGATACACTTTGTGCCAGCTCATCCTCAGGTGACAGCCACCTCCCCAGCCTGAGCAGTGACAGGTGTTACTCTGCAATCCTCACTGGGAGCATGTTTTCTCCAGGGAGAAGGCAGATGGCTGCCCAGAGTGGGTGGCCTCACCCAGGACATCTGTTCTCACAATTACTCTCCCTCAGAGGCTCTCAAGTCTGTGGGTTCCCCAAACCTCTGCCAGCTGGGTGAGAAGTGCGAGGCTGGCTGAGGGTCTCAGCTACTCAGCAGTGGGTCCTGCAACCTAGTGAGTGTTCACCTCATATTTGTCTCTCCACTGCCTCTCACATCAACAAAACCAAGCCTTGGATTTCACTTGGGGTTTCTTGCTTTCTCTTGTTCCTAACCTCATTTGCTGCCTTATAAAAATGTGTTGTAAACAAGATCTCTTGGTAGGTCTGGTTAGTTCTAGGAGTTGCCACTGTGGCTGGAATGGAGTAATTTTCCAGCATGGGGAAGGTGCTGAAGCCCCTTGTAGGCAGAGCTTCCACTCTGAATCAGAGGTGCTTGGTAAAGACAAGAACAAAAAACCTAGATTTTCTATGTAGAGAAGACAGAAAGTGAATGTATGCAGGTGGAGCTCCTTATATCACAATGCCTGGTCCTGGAAGTGTTTACATCTCTGCAGTCCTTTGGATATTGGAATACTTGCACAAACTTTTTGAGCATCCCTAATCAGAAAATCTGAAATCCCACTTGCTCCCAAATCCTTTTTGGATTTTTGCCTCAAGGATTTGCAAACTGTACTTCTTTTGTTTTTCTACAGTAGCAGTTAACTTATTAAGTTCTCCAAAATATGTTGTCTGGAATCTTGAGATGTATTTCTGAAAAAAAAAAAAGTATTCTTTGGTCAAATACAACTGAAGAAGCCAGCACCCCCAAACTCTGACTGAAGAATCACAGAGCATAGAGAGTATCTTGAACTGAAGGTTCTGCAAAGTCCTTTGGAAGATAAACCTTTTTAACTGTGCCTCTCCTGGTTTTCCAGTTTATTTGGCTGCAGACTGTTTGAGAGTGTCTGTAGGATGCTGTTTTTTTGCAGAATTCCATGTGAGAAAAGCCAAGTTAGCTGATGTGGGGAATGAGGTGACTGGGGGACCAATTAGCGCAGTCACATGGTAGAAATAATAGGAAGTCATTAAGCTTTTTCTTCCTGCGTACCAGGCCCCAAGCCGGGCTCCAGGAATGTTCAAAGATGAGGAAAGCTTGCCCAGGCTGAGCCTCAGGCAGTATGCTCAGAAGTGGGTGTCATGGTAATTTTGAAAATAGACATAATCACAACATACAGCCATGGTGGAAAGGTTCCCCCGTAAGATGGGTTTGAACTCAAGGCTTAGAGCTTGCAAAGTAGGTGCTCTACTGCTTGAGTCACACCTCCAGTGCATTCTGCTCTGATAATTTTGGAGTTGGGGGGGTCTCAAGAACTATTTGCCAGGCTGGCCTTGAACCTTGATCCTCCTAATCTCAGACTCCCAAGTAGCTAGGATTACAGGTGTGAGCCTGTGGATGTCTTGTGCTGCAACCTTCCCAAGAGGACAGAGGCTCCCACTGTCCCCATGAGGCCTCAACAGTGTTCCTCCAACACAGTCCTGCCAGTAAGCCAAAGAAGTCCAATAGCTCAGATGCAGAGCCCCATTGGTACGCAGGAAGAAAAAGCCATTTTTGTTTCCTTTCACAGATGAGAAAACTAAGGCATGGAGAGTAAAGTAACCTGCCTAAGCAGTACAGCAGTGACTTGAACCCAAGCAGTTTGACTCAAAGCCTTTAACAAAATGTCTCCTGAGCCTATAGCAAGAAGGTAGTATTCAGAGGAGGAATAGGGCTGTGGGTGGAAAAAAATCTGGCGTCTGTTACCTAAAGATCATCTAAACTATCATGATTAACAAGTCACACTGATAAGCTTATCTCTAAAATTCTCATTGGCTTGAGTGATTGTTATCAGCTCAGCCTATGCATGAGGTCCAATCTGTCCCATGTCTGTATGTTCAAATCCTTCCCAGCTAGGACAGGAGAAGCAGAATGCATGAGTTAAGGAGCGAGCCTGGACTCAGCAGTGATGGAGCCACAGCTGCCAGTTTAGGAGGCAGAAGGGCTGTGAGATGCTCTGTCCAGTGGCTTAAACATCCATGCAGGTATCCAGCTGGAAAGCAGGGCCAGTGCTCAGCCCCAGGCCTTGAAAAGGACTTGTAAGTCCCCAGAATCTGCTCAAGGGACAGACGCTGGGTCTGACCTAGGTCAGCAGTCTGCAGACAGGGTAGCTGCGGCAAGATTCCAGCTGGGACCAAGAGGCTCTCCCTCAGCACATGTCCCTGCCCCATCAGGCTGAGCCACTTCTTGTGGAGGGGACTGTGGGGCTACTAGGTGTGACCGGATGATCCCACATGCCATGGGGCAGCCAATCCTCAGGACACCAGCAGCACCATGGTCCTAGGAAGGGGCACCAGCTATGCCTTTCCCAAAAGTCCCCATTAGTCACTCTGAAAGAAGTGTACCTTTACAGCTGCAAGGGCCTCCTTTGTGAGATCCATCAGGGCCCACAGAAAAGGGTGGACAACTCAGGGAGCTTTTAACTGGTGGGAATCTGCATTAAGTGGTTTAGGAAAAGAAAGCTTATGACACAGTGGCCCTGTCACCATGCTGCTGTGTTGGGTGTTTGTTTTGGCCCCAGAAAAGAGGTTGCAGGAGTCAGGGACTGCTGGGCCACCATTTGCAGAATGTGGTCTGTGGGAGACCAGTCACTAAATAGACTGAGAAAGAACTTTGACAGGTTTAAGGCCATGTCAAAGACCTTTGTGCTGAGAAGGCAAGGCCCCTGAGCAAGGTTCAGCAAGGCCGCCTTGCAAGTAGGGAGACTGAGGCAGTGGAGATAGACCTTGGCATGAGCACGGCTCTGTCAAAGGGCCCCTTGGCTGATAGGCATGGACCCAGCCAAGGGGAGGCAAGATTCAGCAAGGCTGCCTTGTAGGGAAAACGGCATGTTGACACAGTCAGGATAGTCTGCAGTAAATAACAACATGCCACAGCTGCACTGTTCCTGCTGCCTATGCGACTGGACCCATGAGAACTCGACCTGCCCTTCACCTCACTTTCCCACACTTGCTGTATAAATAAATGTGCTTGTAGGCGGAGGGGGTTGCTGGCATCTCTCATCAGGAGTGCTGGACCCATCCGGTCCCAAGCTTTTCTATATGTCTGTCTTTGTGTCTTTTTTCTCAATCCCCAGTCACTCTCAGTCAGGTCAAGGGACCTGCTCATGCTGGCCCTGAGAGTGGTCCAGGACCTGACAGTGGAGGCTTGGTGGATGCATGCTCACCCACCCACCCACTTACAAGTGACTCCTGGCTTCTATGCCAGACACTGGACACTGTTACTGACAATGGGAGGCACGTGGTGATGGTCCCTGCCCTCCCTTGCAAGCCTATGTATAGTGTGACTAGTCAATAAGCAAATCAGCAGAAAGCAGAGAGTCTGGAACTGCGATAAGGTTCTGACCTTATGAAGGGGGTATGTGATAGAAGGACAATGGCTTTCAAGAGAATGATGAGGAAAGGCCTCTCCAAAGAGCTGACATTTGAGCTGAGATCTGAGTGATAAGGACAAGCTGGTCACAAGGAGACCTAGGGGAAGAGTATGTCTGCCAGATGGAATATCAACTGAGACAAGTGAGTCTGATAGACAAGAATGGTTCAAGAACTGGGGCACTGAGCATCAAAGGTGGGGGTGCTGCCAAGGCCTAGTTCTTGGGATCTGGTGCCTATGGTGAAGAACTTACTCTAAGAGTCATGGCAAGTCATGAGGGGGGTTGTGTGAAAGTGTGAAATGGCATGGTTTGGGTTTTCAAAGGATCCCTCTTCATGTGGAGAACAGCCTGTGAGAGAGCAGTAAAGAGGCCAGGCAAAGGATGACAGTGGCTTGGCTTGGTGGTGACATGGCAGTGGAACATAGCTTGGAACTGGTGGTGCAAAGGATGATACAGGTGAAAGCAGGCCCTGAGAGGAAATGTCTGGGCCTTGCTCCTTCCATTTATGCCTACGCCCCTTCCTAGACACACACATATGGCTGCAGGACTTCCGTGCACACTCTTAGGGTGCGCCTTCTTAGTGTACAGACCCAGGACACAGCCAGGCGCTGGGGCAGCCCCATCTATCCCCTGACCACTCATCACTGGATGCACTGTGGAGGCTGCATCATGCTGGGTCAGAAGTGATGTCTGGGTGTGGTTCCAACACCCCAGTAATACTCCTCATTATAGACACTCTAAGGTTAAGGTTTCTGGGGGAACACTCTGACCTTAACCTTTATTTGTAACTGCATTCCTTAGCAAGTGCCAGAAGACTCAAAGAATTGAACTCTTGGAAACCAAACTATTGGAAATTGAAACCATCTAATCATGAGCTCATCTTAATTGGCCCTAGTTGGTGCCTTGCCAGGTGCCTTATTTGTTAGCCTAGTTCACCCACTAACAAACCTGCAAAATATTGGCTGGTGGAGTGACTCAAGCTGTAAGAGCACCTGCCTAGCAAGCATGTGGTCCTGAGTTCAAACTCCAGGGCTGCCGGAAAAAAAAAATCCTGCAAAAGCGGTTACTGTCACCTTTTGCAGATGGGAAAGGAGAGGTTGTCCAGCGTACTTGAGCTGTCGATTTCGGCTGGATTGCTCTATCTGTCTGCCTCCCCCCATGCTCACTGTGCCCCACCCACCAAACCACAGCCCCACCCTCCACACCCAGCCTACAGCACATGAGCCCTGCACTCCTCACTCACCGCACGCACAGCATCAGGCAGGTCCTCCTCAAGCTCACCCTTGAGGATCTTCTCCAGGACATTGATGGAGATCTCCAGGAGCTTCTCATTGTGGTGGTTCTCCAGGTCCCGGCACTGAGCCATTGTGCAGCTGAGAGTTAAGCAAAGCCATGGTGGAGCAGGCCCTGTACATCTCTGACCTGTGGCTAGGGCCTCTGACAAACAAAAGTCCACCCCATCTCAGGAAGAGAGTAGACTTAAAGGGCCCAAGCTGAACAAACTCTGATGTGCTGAGAGGCATCATTGCTCTCACAGTCATCATTCACATGCACCAAACCACAGGATCATCCTCCAGTCCCTTACCTCATGCCTTCCCCTACATCTGGTTGTCACCCAGCTCACCTCAGTGTTGCTCTCTCATCCACTTCTCCATCTCCACAGCCTCCTGACTGGACAGTGCAGCAGACCCCATTGGTTTCCTGCATTCTTGCACCTCCTCCCCAGCAGTGGGAAGGAGTTAAAGGACATAGGTAGCTGGGTCCCATCTGTCTCCTGCTTAAAGCTCCTGGTTGCTGCTACTCTCTGACATGGCCTGAAGTCCTTCTCTGGGAATTAGCTTCACACACCCATCCTTAGGGCCTTTGCACAGCCTCCCTCCTCTGCTGGAATGTCTCCCATCCTTTCATCTGGTCCCCTGTGGCCACTTGGGGGTCCTTACTTAGTAGACCCTTACTCAGAGGTCCTGGCCTCTGGGTTGGCCCAGCCTCCCTCCTCTGCTGGAATGTCTCCCATCCTTTCATCTGGTCCCCTGTGGCCACTTGGGGGTCCTTACTTAGTAGACCCTTACTCAGAGGTCCTGGCCTCTGGGTTGGCTGCTACTTAGCCTGTATCCTAGGAACCACTTGTTATTTCTACAACCTCTGCCTATCTGGCATTCTCTGATCTCCAGGAGAGCAGGATGAGGGCTTTCTTCTGGGGTGAAGCTCTACAGTTTGCCCCCCATGTGGCAGGGCCCTGAGTTCAGGTGGCAGAAGGGCTGGTCATTTGCACATTTACCCTAATGTGCTTGTTATCATTTGTCAGTGTCTTCAGTGTGGATGTTGCCCCACCCTCAGAGTCTGTTTGCCTGCAACATGGGCAGGCCATGATCTGGTTGTTGTCTCCTCTCAAACATCACCCATTTGAAAACAAACTGCCAGGACTTTATGGCACAGCAGTCCCTCTGAGCATCCAAACTGGTGCTCTAACAAGGCCACCATGGTTGAGTGTTGGGAAACCCCCTCAGACCACATGGAACATTCTTTTGAACATTCTATGTGGTTGTCAAGTCTACATGCTTTGAAAGAGCTTTTTCCTTGGTGGGAAACTGGAGATTTTATATCTAATTTCAAAGGTGGAGATCCTCATTAAATAGGATCCTTGTGGTGCATTTAAATATCCTCTGGGGGAGGTAGAGATCTTTCTGGAAATCAGACAGGGAGAAGGTATTTCCAGAGGAAAGTGAAACATGATATGGAGCTGACTTTACCATCTCTGCTCGTGTGTGCGGGGCACTGATGGCAGTGTGTGACCCTGAAGATGGCCTCCTGGAAGGGGACCCCACTTATTTGTGTGCTACTTAGTTTCTGCAGCAGCTTTGCCCTCTCCTGCCTTTTGTTGAAAGTACAGGCACCTTTCATCCAGCAACTCTGGAGGCCAGGACATGTGGCACCTCCCATGTCGGGGTCATCCCAGAAAGGATATAGGCTTTGGACATTTTCGACAAAAAGCCCTACCAAGTCAATGATGTTCCGCTCAAACATGTTTATGGTCTCCTGGAAATGATAAAGGACAAAGTTAATATGTACATTTAGATCTTTTAATACTTTTTGTTTATTGATTTTTTTTTTTTTTTTGCAGTTCTGGGGTTTGAATTCAGGGCCTCACACTTGCTAGGCAGGTGCTCTACCACTTCAGCTCACCCCAGCCCTTTTTTGCTTTAGTTATTTTTTAGGTAGGGTCTCATGCTTTTTGTTTTTGGGGTTCTTTTGCCTCAGACTGCAATCCTCCTACCTATGTATGCCTTCTCCTACATAGCTGGGATGACAAACATAGTCACCATGCCCCCACACCCAGTTTTTTTATTGAGATGGGGTCTCACTAACTTTTTGCCAAGGCTGACATTGAACACAATATTCCTGGATCTCTACCTCCTGGTTACAGGCATGAGCCACCATGCCCAGCCTCAGTGCATTTTAGATGGCAGTGCTTTTCACTTCCCCTCCTTGGTGCTAAGCAAGACTCTTCACATTGCTGGGGAAACAGCATGCTTAGAACTTAGCAAGTGGGGGGAGAGGAGGTGGCCCAAACAATGTATACGCATGTGAGTAAGTGTAAAAATGATAAAAGAAAAAGAACTTAGCAAGTGACTCCTGACTCCTGGAATCACAGGCCACCCACTCACCTGGATCTTCCAGGCAGATGGTTGAGAACTGACCCCTCCTCTCTCTCCAAACCTCTTTTGCTCTCCAGTATCAGCTCCACCCATTGCTGAATGTTTAATACTATCATCATTAATACTGCCTTTGTTTGTTCTGCTCCCTCTGCCAGGAGTACCTGTCCTGGTCTTACCCTCCCCACCAAAAGAAAAGGAACTCTTTCCTTTTTGAGTTCTCAGTGGCATCTGTCCTTCACCTTTGGAAAGACAGTGGAAGGAGTTCTCAGGAAATGGCTCCACCTGTGTGTTCCTCTGGGAAAGTCAAGTCCCTGGGCCTCTAATTCCTCATCTGTGAGATGGGTTTCTTATGCAGTACCTGTCTCATTGGGCTATGGTGGGGCAAAGGAGCCACTTCATACAAAATGCTTTGCAAGATACCTGGCAGACATGAGACCCTCAGGAAATGCTGGCTGTTACCTAGACCTGACACTATTAGTTACTGTTTCCTGATGCTTAGCAAGGCACCTGAGGCCTAAATGGGATTTAGAATTGATTGAGGGAAGGATCAAAGATTGGATTGTGAGGTTTGCTCCCCCGGGAGTCTCTCCCCTGCTTTGCCATAGACTCCAAAGGCTGCAGGGGGTTCTAAGATGGAGGGCACTTGTAGGAGCCTGAGGACTGTCTGCAGGCTGAGCAAATTAGACATTTTTCACGTGTGCAAATGAGTAAAAATAGGGTCCTGGAAAGCACGACTGTTCTTCAGGTCTTTGGTCACTGGTAATACAAGTAGGACAGTATGTGGTTCTGGGACGTGTTTGGACACTGAAAAGTAAGCTCCCTGCTTGAAAAGGTTGGATGTCCTCTGGTGCTGCACACTGCTTCTGCAGGGCTGGAGTATTCCCCAGTGAGAAGCAGGTGGCTGCTGTGCATGTCATGTCATAGCGAAATCTATCCTATGTTGGAGGTATCATTTGATGTGTGAGGAATTGATTAGGCGCTATCTCTTGGCCCAGCCTTGGCAGCATCTGATGAGGTTCAATTCATCATACCACTTCCAACTCCCAGTCTTCGCTGCCTGTGAACACACGTCGGCTTGGCTGCTAATGCATTTTAGACAGCAGCGTTTTTCATTTGCCTCCCTTGATGCTCAGCAGCAGGCTCTGCAGATCGCTGGGGAGACTCTTCCAAGATGGGGGGAGGGGGCATTCCAGAGGAATGAGTTCACCTTTCATTCACCACAAGAATCAGTTCCCATCTAAATTATTAAAATCTATTAAAAGCAGGGGCTGGGGTATAGCTCAGTAGTAGTGACTACTTGGCATGCTCAAGGACCTGGATTCCATCCCAGAAAAAAAAAAAAGGATTAAAAGCAAACACAGAGGCTAGAGGCATGACTCAAGTGGTAGAGTGGTTGCCCTAACAAGCATGAGATCCTGAGTTCAAACCCCAGTACTACTACATAAAAATAAAGAATTTTAAAAAGCCTGTCTCTTAGTAAGTGAGATTTTAAAAGGCTGGAAGCAGCAGCTCAATCCTGTAATCCTAGCATCTCGGGAGGTGGAGATCAGGAGGATAACAGTTCAAGGCCAGCCTATGCAAAAAGTTCATGAGACCCCATCTCAACTAATAAAAGTTGGGTGCCATGGTTCATACCTGTCATCCTAGCTACGCAGGAAGCATAAATAGGAGGATCATAGTCCAGGTCAGCCAAGGCATAAAATTAAGATCTATCTCAAAACTAACTAAAGCAAAAAGAGCTGGGCACGTGGGGCATGGCTCAAGCGATAGAGCACTTGCCTAGTAAGCAAGACCCTGAGTTCAACCCTCAATATTGCCAAAAAATAAAAAGAAAAGGCAAACAGAGGACTGATGATGAGGGAGAATGCTCCAGTGGGACATGCTGGGTCACACTGGGCATTTCTAACAGAGGGGCCTGTAGAGGCGGCAATTGTGATGCTTCTGCAGCCGTACCACCAGGTTTTTGCATCTGTGCCCTGCCAGGCCTTACCTCCAGCTGCTCCACCAGCTGCATCTCTAGCGTCATGAGCTCGTTGAACAGCTCAGTGATGTCCTCACTGCACTCCACTATCTTCTTCTCAATGTTGGGCAGTTTAGACTCTTCTCGGATGGCACTTAAACTCTAAAAACAAAAGCTTGTGTTTTAGTAATCAACAGTTAAGCATAGTTAGTTCATGGTAGGTGGCAATTTGGTTTTTCTGGGTAAAAACTTAGACTCTGGGGTTGAACTGCAGACGTTCAAGACTCAGCTCTGCCTGCCAACCCTGTGAGCTTGTATAAGCTGCCTGCCACTTTGGCATATTATTTTGCATTAAGGTGCTTGAGTAACAATAGATGCAAGAAGAGCACTCTGACCTCTCCTTCCTCCCTGAAAGCAGGAGAGGGAGCTCCCTTAGAGAAGGTACCCTCCCTGTGGCAGGAGGAAGGAAGACATTCTTATCACCAGAGATGGGAGTCAAGGCCAGGGAAATCTGTACAAATGAACCTTGTTAATCTTACTCTTTTCTGCCTAGTTACTTCTCTTCTACTAACTGCCCCAGCCTGGTTCTTTAGCCTGCCTTGTTTTCACAATTTAATGTGCTCTGTGCAATCTAGTATAGTCATGTGCCATTCAGTGATGTTTCAATCGATGATATGCACATACATGTCAGCGGTCCAACAAGATTACAACAGTGTGGGACAATTCCTACTACCTAATAATGTCATAGGCAGCTCAGTTTATGTAAGTACACCCTGTGATGCTTGCACAATGACAAAATCATCTAATGACACACTTTTCAGACTATATATTAAGCTTTCAACCCTAGCTGCTTCTTTGCATCTTCATTTTTCTTGTGAGTGCGCCAATATACATGTAAAATTTACAAAATAAAATTTGTAGGCTGGGGATTTGACTCAGTGGTAGAGCACTTGCCTAGCATGAGGACCTGAGTGGATCCCCAGTACTGAAAAAAACAAGAGGGGGGGGACTTATTTAGCTCACAGCTGTAGAGGCTAAAAGTACAAGATGGATTTGCCCCATGTGTTAGCCTTTCCTGAGGGTCTTTTGGCTGCATCACAACATGGTGGATGGTATTACATAGTAGGAGCATGTGGGAGAGTGTCTAGTGACATGTGTGCAGAAGGGATCACGTGGCAAGAGAGGATGCAAGGGAGAAAGAGATGAGAAAGCAGAACTTGCTTTATAACAACCTACTCTAAAGGTATCCCATCTGGTTCCACAGAGTGGAAAAAAGCATTAGTCCTGCCTATCGACCTACTCACTTCTTAAAGTCCCAATACTGCCATATTGGGGACCCGGCCTCCACATGAGTTTGGAGGGAGACAAACTATAACCAAATCATAGCAGAAAGACAGTTCCAATCTTTGAGGGAACCAAGTGAAACCACACAGACCCAGGGAGCAAGTGGAAATCAGTGGTAAACAGATGCTGAACTGTTTGGAGATGGGGCTCCTGGGCTGGAGAGGAACCTATGGGCTAGGTAGTCCTGAATACCAGCAAAGGCCAAGGAATATGACCAGCATGGATACAATGTCAGCTTGCTTTTGTCCACACTTGTATTAGTCATGAAGCAAGATGGAGCTAACTGGGCATGAGTCAATGAAGTGAAGGGTACTTACAGAGGATACTTATGGCTCCCCATCTGGAAAGAAACCAGGCTCAATCCTACCTTGAACCAAACATGAAGGCATGTTTCCAATGGTGTGAAGATTCAAATGTGAAAAGTAAAACCATAGAAGTGCTAGAAGAAAACATGGGGGATTTTAAACAAATAATCTAAGAGTCCTTTCCAATGACTTCCGGAAGAAAAGACTGATAAATTTTGCTACATAAAAACTTTATGGGCTAGGATGTGGCTCAGTGGTAGAGCATCTGCCTTGGTTATATGAAGCCCCATGTTCAATCCTAGCACTGCATAAAAAGAAGAAAATCTAAATGGCAAAAAGCATCATAAAAAATGACAAGGTAAAAAGATAACAAACTGGGGAAAATGCTTGCAATCAACAGAGGGCTAATATTTCTATAAAGAGCTACTAAGAAGTATTTATTTATTTACTTACTTACTCACTTACTCACTTATTTAACAATACTGGGGCTTGGACTCAGGGCCTTGTCCTTATTAGGCAGGTGCTGTACCACTTGAACCACACCCCCAGTTCTTTTCAGCTGTTTTTCAGGTAGTCTCATGTTTTTGCCTGGGGTCAGACTTGAACTATAATCCTCCTGCCTATGTCTTCTGCATAGTTAGGATTAGTAGCTGGGAGTACAGGCATGTACCACCATGCCCCAGCCTAAAGTAATAATTTTTTTTTTTGGTGGTTCTGGGGTTTGAACTCAGGTCTTCACACTTGCTAGGCAGGCGCTCTACCACTTGAGCCATTCTGCCAGCTCAAGTAATAATTTTTTTTAAAAGTAGAGAGAGAAAGAGAGAAATGAATTTCCAAAACCTAACAGAAAAGTGGGCAAAGGCAAAACATAAGACTAGTTCCTAGAATAAGAAAAAGTATATAATTGTAAAATGGACACTGTTAACTCCAATTTAAGAGAAAGCAAACACATGCCCAGGGGGTACTAGATTGGTAAAGATGAGAAACTACTGTGAGGCCAGACTGACCCAGGAATGGGGAGGGCTGTGGAAGGAACAGGTGCAGCAGGTATAGCTAGACAGTAACCATGTACAGTTCCATTTCTAGGACTCCATCCTACAGGTGGCACTTGGGCCAATGTATTCATTGGAACACTGTTTTAAACTGAAAAAGGTTGGGAAAAAACCCTTATGGTCCATCTTCAGGTACAGGTTAAATAAACTCTGGCTCATTTATGTAATGAGATATTTTATAGCTATTTAAAAAATGAAGCAACTCTTTTTTTCCAGATAGGTTCTTACTTTGTAGCCCAGGCTGGCCTCGAACTTATGATCCTCTGCCTCAACCTCCCTAGTAGTTTTGGAAGGCTCTCTAATGTGCATAGATAACATAATGAAGAGCATAGCAGTGCACACTATGGTTTAACACACACACACACACACACACACACACACACACGTGGCAGGGAGACTGACCAGATCCCATTGAGGACATGAACTACCTTCTCAAAAATGAAGCCAAAGGGCTGGTGGAGTGGCTCAAGAAGTAGAGCACCTGCCCAAAAAGTGTTGAGGCCCTGAGTTCAAACCTCAGTACTGCCAAAAAAAAAAAAAGTGAGACAAATGACACAGGTCTATTACTCATTATTTCACCTGGACTTTCTCCCAGCCTGGTACAAGGACTTCTCCGGGTCTCACTGGTTCCTCACTACAGTTTTGCCAAGTAGTTATCTCCATTTCATAAATGAAAAGGTGGAGGCTAGAAGGTGGTCCATGACATGTCTCTGAGTCACCACTGAGGGGTCTGCCTTAGCCTCAAACCTTATCTAACTGCACTGTGACCCCAAGAAGTCTCACTAGGCATGAGGGGCAGGTGCTGAGTTCAACCATGGGGCCTAATGGGGTGGGTGGGAGGAGAGCAGGACAAAGCTATAAGGTGGGATTTGTGCGGGCAGGGAACTGTGGGCCCTCAGAGCTCATGGGGTCTTGAGAACTTCCAGGAAGTGGCCTCAACTTGGGTTGAGCATCAGAAGCACCTGAGGAACTCTAGAAAATCTCAGTGCCAGGCCAGGCCCTAAATGCTCTGAGTGGTACACCTGGACCTGGTGCGAGTTGTTTCCAGGCCTCAGAACTTTTCTGTACAGCCTGGGCAAGAGTCACTGCTAAGGCTGTAGAGAAGCCAGCATGCGCTGAGGCCAACCCTCTGGATCCATGGAGTGAGCAGTACAGTCCAGTCAGGCTTGACCTGGCCATGTCTTGCTTCTCCTCTAAACAGACTTGTTGCTGAGGGGGCTGGGCCCCACCATGGGTCTCAGGTGGAGCCACTGGCTGACATCAGGTCATCTCAAACCCAGTGACTCCAGGGACCAGGGAAGAAATGTCAGGAAGTGGCTGGGCAGGGACTGAGGGACTAGAGGGTGGTCTGTCCAGTTCAAGGAGGACAAATGCTTGATGACAGCTGCCTCCAGAGAAGAAGCTGGCAGCCACATTTTCCTGTGAAATCTTCCCATCTCCACTGTCAGCAGGATGTTCAAGATGTTTTTAAACCCTCTGTAGGCCAAATCAAACACACATGGAAGCCAAATGTGTCCCTCTGCTGACAGTTTTAAACTTCTGGTCAAATGCAGAAATATCCCTCCTTAGAACATAATAAGAATGATCTCAAGAATTAAATCACACAGAACATGAGGCCCTGTTAGTGGTGGCCAAATCTGAACTAGCATCATTTGGCAGAGGTGGGGCTGGGGGGAGGGAAGCTGTGCTCTGCTTTAAACTCAGTTTTCAGTCAGGAGTTTTAATGGGCTCCTTGAAGCCTTTTTATGCTATAGGCAAATTTGTGAGTATGAACAGATTTTTAAGGAGAAAGAAGGTCAAAAGCATTCCTAAGAGTCTCACAAAGATCTGCAATTTAGAACAGGTTAGAATCCTGTCTTTAAAAACAATGCTACCAATCGGGCACTGGTGGCTCATGCCTGTAATCCTAGCTACTTGGGAGCCCAGGCAAAAAGTTTGTGAGTCCCTATCTTGAAAATACCCAACACAAAAAAGGGCTGGCAGAGTAGCTCAAGTGGTAGAGTACCTGCCCAGCAAGTATAAAGCCCTGAGTTCAAACCCCAGTACTACCAAAATAATGATGACGATGATGATATCTATTCCAGGTATGATGGTGTGTGCCTATAGTCCCAGATACTGGAGAGGCTGAGGGCAGGAGGAGTGCTTGAGTCCAGGAGTTCAAGACCAGTTTGGGCAATAATAACTCTGAGACAGGATAAATCAGGGGAAATGAGGCATGGGGAACAGGGGCCAAGAATTCAGACACTGTTTGCTTTGCTTTAGCTGCACACTCCCTCCCTATGTTGTAGCATATAAAAAGGGGGGGGGCAGCTTTTTCCCTCTAACCTTTCCCACTTTGCCCAAAGAATTGGTATACTATGGGAACCAAGGAAGAATATCTTTTAAAAAGGCACTTGTCTTAGGGTTAAAAAAAAATTTGCTAAAAATAACTCCTGTAATCACAAAAGTGAAAATGAAAATATTTATCTTAAGGAGGAACACCAGTCTTAAAGGGAGCATCTGGCAGAACCCATCTTTGGTTAAAGGGATGTTCAGCCATCTATGTCACAATGTCCCAAAATTTAGTAAATAGACCAACCTTGAAATCTCTGGGCCCAATTGATAATGATTAAATATACTAGATGTCCAGAACACAGGGGAATACTCATCCTAAGGCAAATTAAAGCCAAACCCCCAACCCACTTTTTCACCATAAATACCACTTACGTTAGAGCATTCATTGCACCTGTTATCAGTTGTGCCCACACCCATGTATGTGTACTATCCTTTCTTAGCTTTGCTTTGCTACTAAACTTTCCTGGTCTCTACCTTGGTGTGTTCTAAAATTCTTTTTTTACGATGTAACAAACTCCAGGTAGAGGCTTCCTTCCTTTTGGAGACCTCCTCACTAGAGCCTCATCAGTTCCAGTAACAGCCTCATCTCAAATAATAATAATAATAATACAGTAGACCCCTGGCACCTGCAGGTCTATGGTTCCAAGACCACCATGGAGGAAACACTGTGCAGGATGTATAGAGCTCAGTGCTGTACTATGGATGCTTGGATCATTTTCCCCCATAATGCCACCTAACTTCTGCTAAAGACATTTCAACAAATCTAAAATTTTTACTTGATCACTTAAACTAAGCACATTTACTTTTGCATTGCTTTTTGGGCACCATTTGCTTTTTGGGAGGCAGATTTTCATAAAATAAAGGACAGGGAAACAATCAGCAGATCACATGATTTAAGCACAACTGACAATAACGAGGGACTGACAGAGCTTCTCTGCATTTGTGAAATGCATGTGCAGGAATTTAAAAGTTTGTTTTTGAAATTTCTTTTTCTTTATTTTTTTGACTGTACTTGGTCAAAACCATGTGTAATAAATCCATGGATAAGGTGGGCTTACTGTAATGATGCTAACTAAAAGAACCAATTCTTATCAAGCACAAAGACTGATCCATTTCCAATGGCCCATACTTATGCCAAGTCCTGAATGCTAGGGCTTTCTCCTTTGATGCTTCCCCAGGTGGGCTGCCCTTCTTTCACCACACCTGGCCTACTCTGTCCAATAGGCCTCAGCCTTCCCTAGACTCCTCAGCCTGAGTTAAGGGGTCCTGAGAATCCCCAAGCTCCCTAAGTTCCCTCTACAATAGCACTGACCATTGTACTCACTCAGGTGAGGAAGCTCTGGGACCAAGGCTGAACAACTCACCAGGTGGGAGCTCCCCAAGGACAGGAGCCATGTGTATCACAGCCCCAACATCCCAGGGCCAGGCATAGAATGAGGCTCAGAAAATGCCTACTAAATGAATGAATGAACAAAAGAAGCGCAATAGGAATTATCATGGCTGTTATCACAGTAGTGATAATAATACCATTAATACTAATGATGATGAGATGGTGGGGGTGGGGATGACTGTGAACTCCAGAGGCTTTTTTTTGATGGAGACCCTCAAGTCCTCAAGCAACAGGGAGCTGTGGTTGGTGCTAGGATGAGTTGGGGCTTGGCTCTGCCACTCAGTGGACATGTGAGCCTGGGCAAAGGGGACAGTGACCATGGGCCTAAGGGGTCATCAGAAGGCAAAGGAGTTGTAGCTTCTTCATAGCACGAGGCAGGGGACCTACCAGCAAGTGCTTCTCTTCAAACCTGGCAATCTTGAGCTTTCCCTGCTCTTGGTTTTCCTTGATGGCCTCCTGCACACACTCATTGAAGGTGTTCAGCTCTGTCTTCCGCTTCTCCTGCTGCTTCAAGCCGTACTCAAAAATGTTCACACAGATGATGACAAATTTGTCCTTGTAGGTGAGTGGCTGTTAAGGAAGCTCAAGGCTGCTTGGGAGGTCACCATGGGGGTATAACAAATGTGTTGGTGATTCCTAGCAGAATGCAAATCATGTGCTGGATGCAGTGCACAGAATCCATGCACTGCATGGTTGCATGTGGTCCCTTTGACAAATGAAGAAACTCTGGGGTCAGAGAGCTGGGATCTGTGATTTGGAGCATAACATGGTACTTGGGGCATTTCTACCTTCAACCTGAGGAATTTAGAAATTTAGGCCCTGGAAGAGATTCCCTGAAGACCTGGGATCCAGGGAGGAGCTGAAGTCAGCTCTAAGCAAGGAAATAGTCCATGTATGTTTTTGTCACCCAGGAGGGCCCCTTTGATGAGGGTCTGTCTCAGTGCTCAGGTTCAAAGCAGATGATCCAGGTTCAGGTCCTGGCTCTGCTGTTGCTTCTGGGATTCACCCTGGCAAGTCATTCACCTCACTAGGTCTTGGTTTCCTTCTCTGCATCCAGAGGCCTGGTGGAAGCTGCCATATAGAGTCCTTGGGAGGAGTCCTGGGGGTCAGTTGAATGAATCTCACAGGACCTCAGTGATCTTGTGGGGCTGGAAACTGATATTTGGGAGAAGAAATGACTTGCCCAATATCATATAGCCACGCAGTGCTCCATCTGAGAGGTAAACCCAGGTTATCTGGGTGAGGAGGTGGTCTAGACCCCTGTTCTCCATTGCCCATCTCATTCTTTTCAGAATGTTGGGAATCTGAGTGAATTTCTATACAGTGTGAAGGCTGTCTGATTTAAAACAGAGCTACCTGTGACAAACCTTGGCCAAAAGAGCCAAAGAAGGCCACAAAGGAGGTGCTCATACGGGATTTGCCTTATAGCAGGAACTATCACAAGGACAGCTGGCTGCATAACAACACTCACCTGCCACAGTTTCACAAGCTTAAGCCAGCAAAGCAGCCTGCAATGATGTTAAGAGGACAGGCTGTACCCCATTACTGCTGGCACCATGAATGTAAATAACGCAGCAACTTTACTATTTCCCAAACACAGCCTTTCCTGTTCCAGATGTACCCCAGGCCATCCTGGTCTATGTGTGGGTCCCAAATTGTGATTCTATTTTCAGTTCCTTTATTGGAGATTCATCTCCATATCTTCCTGGATGTTGACACCAGTGATAATGGCTCCATAGACCTGTCTGGGATGGGTCTCACCTCAGAGCCTCTCAGCTCTGGGATTTCTCTAGTCTACCTCAAGGCCCTCAGCTCATTATTTAATGACCCATGGTTTGGTTATCATGGCCAGTGCCATGTCAACAAGTGCTAATCACATCCTTGGGCTCTGGCTAACCGAGGGATGAATATGAGCTTTCAGGTCCCACAGAAGAGCATTCAAATGCAGGCTTCTAATGGAGTGACCTCAGACAAGCCACTTAACCTCTCCTAGATTCAATTCCCCAACTATAAAATGGGGTTACTAATGGTAACCATTTAGAGGGGTGCCTAAGGAAATTATAATGTAAGTGCACAGCAGGAACAAGTAATGGCTAATGCCGTGGACACACATTTCAATTGCTCCACTTCTGAAAACCTGGCTTGTCAAGCATAGCAGACCCATGCCAGGCTGATAGTCACTCAACATGTCTCCTGAAATCTAGACACTATTTCCCCACACAGCTCAGCTGGCCTGGCCGGAACTGCCTCTTGGGTACATTTCTGTCAGGGGGATTTTACTTCCTAGGGTCTCATTTGACAGATAGGGAAACTGAGGCCCAGAGAAGAAACTTGCTCAAGGCAGGCTGGTGGCACTCAGGCCAGGCCCATGCCTGAGAAGGCAGCTGTGAACCAGGAAGGATATGCTTCAAGGAGCTCAACGACGCCAGGTAAGTAGGACAGCTTGTTGCCCTCCATATCCTCCGCGTAAAGGCTGTCAAACAGGAAGGTGCCATTCAGGTGCTTGATGAACGCCATCTGTGGGGTGGAAACACACCCCATAGGGTAACCTTGAGCTGGGTCCCTGCAAGGGCAACAGGGCGGCGAAGACTACCTAAAACAATCCTGCACCTGGGATGCACTCCTCCTTTCCAGGAAGGCAGGTGTGCCACGTGTTCTAGGCAAAAGGAAGGGTACTTGTGGAGGTGCAGAGGATACAGTTGCAGGATGCTTCTAGAAAGTTACTTGTGGCTCAGTTTGGCTGCACGGAGGGCTGGGGGCTAGCAGGTAGGAGGCTAGAAGGGTGCAGCCATAAATTCATGCTGAACAAAGGGACTTAAACTGCTGCTGTGTGCCATGGAGAATGGCCTGAGGATATCACAAAAAGGAGCCACTAAGACAGACTGTTCGTGTAACACAATCTCTACAGTCCTGAGTACTGGAGAGGGGCCAGAACAAGGTGGGGAGGGAACAACATTATTTATATGTTTTTGGAGTATGGGATCCCTGAGGACCTCCACTTAATGTCATCAGGGTGCTGACATGAACAATTCTGAGCCAGGCAGAGGGCTGGCCACCTTCCCAAGTGGTACCTTGTGTTCCTCCAGCTCCTGCTGTTTGGCCTGCTCCTCCTCCAGCCGGGCCTGTATCACATACTCCCGGTGCTTCAGCTCATCAATGCTGTATTGGTACTTCATCTGAGCCAGCTCTTTCTGAACAGGAAACAGAAATGATATCATTACTAGAGGATATCTGGTCCTTCTAAGCTACAGTGACCTCTACCATCATATGGCCTCCTGAGTATGGGCCAGAGTGTTGGAAGAGGTCTCTTTCACAAAAGTTGGGAAAGCTGAGAGGTTCTGAGGATGACCCTTTTCAGGAATCCTAAGTCTAAGGGAAATCATGGAGCTGGAGGCACACCAGGAGCATGCCCTCAGCCCTGGGCATGATTTGGGGAGCACTGTAGGCCATGCTCCTGCCCGAGTCCTACAGTATTGCAGGTCAGACAGTACTCTGGACAGAAGAGTTTCAAGGCCCCTGCTTATTATTTATCTTAATGATTCTAGGCAGGTCTCTGAATTGTGGAAGATGTCTTTGCTCACAATGCAATAGGGACACTGGGGCTGTGCTACTTGACCTTGATGGAAACTTCTGAGAATTCAGTAGACAATGCCTGGGAAGGCAGTGAACAGTCTTAGGTTGTCCTGTGTTTTTAGATTTTTTCCTTTGTAGTACTGGGAATGGAACCCAGGGCCTCACACGTGGCTAGCCAAGCACTCTATTACTGAGCTACACCCTCAGCTTTTGTCCTTCTGTTTTTATAATGGACGAAACACACCCAAATGGGTCTGTGGCCTATTCTAAGCTTTTGAGCCAATGTTGTGTTTCAAATTATTGCCTAAATGACAAAAATAAGACTTCTGAGTCTTAGAATTTAGAAGAAGGGGAAAGGAGAGGATGGTGGAGGGTGAATATGATCAAAATTCATTATATGTATGTATGAAAATAGAATAATAAAACCCATTACAAAGCTTCTTCTCTAGCTGGGTACTGGTGGCTCACACCTGTAATCCTAGCTACTCAGGAGGCAGGGATCAAGAGGATCCTGGTTCAAAGCCAGCCTGGGCAAATAGTTTGAAAGACACTATATCAAATATACCCAACACAAAAAAGGGTGGAGTAGCTCGAGTGGTAAAGTGCTTGCCTAGCAAGCATGAGGCCCTGAGTTCAAGTCCCAGTACTGCAAAAAAAATAATAATAATAAAGAAAAAAGAAACAGAAAAAGAAAGAAAGAAAAAAAAGCTTCTTCTCTGGGAAAACACCAAATGGTGGATGATGAGGTACAGCAGAGGGTTCAGCAGCAGCCTTTGGATAGCGATCATGGCTGTGGCTGTGACTGTAGGGCTCATGTGGAGCAAGGCTGAGGAAAAGGAGTGGATCCCATCATCAAGCAGGGCCACCTGGTCAAGAACATGAAGATCAAGTCCTTGGAGATGTATCTTTTCTCCCTGCCCATGGAGAAGTCTGAGATTATTGACTTAATCCTGGAGGGCATCCCTAAGGTCTTGAAAATCATACCAGCACACCAGGTTTAAAACATTTGTAACCATAAGGGACTACAACAGCACTTCAGGCTTGGTGTTAAGTGCTCCAAGGAGGTAGCCACCACCATCCGAAGGGCCATCATCTTGGCCAAGCTCTCCATTGTCCCTGTGTGGAGAGGCTACTGGGGAAACAAGATTGGCAAGCCCCACATTGTCCCATGCAAGGTGATAGGCCGCTCTGGTTCCATGCTGGTGTGCCTCATTCCCGCCTTTAGTGCCAGGGGCACTGGCCTTGTGTCAGCTCTTGTGCTCAAGAAGCTGCTGCTGCTGGCTGTTATAAATGACTGCTATACTTCAGCCAGGGGCTGCACTGCCACCCTGAGCAACTTTGCCAAGGCCACCTTTGATGCCATTTCCAAGACCTACAGCTATCTGACCCCAAACCTCTGGAAAGAGAGCATACTCACCAAGTCTCCCTATCAGGAATTCACTGACCATCTTGTGAAAACCCACCCCAGAGTCTCTGTGTAGAGGACCCAGGCTCCAGCTATGGCTTCAACATAGGACTTTTTGGGGTTTTTTTGATGGCACTGGGGTTTGAACTCAGGGCCTTACACTTGCTAGGCAGGCACTCATCACTTGAGCCACTCTGCCAGCCTCAACATAGAGCTTTTTATATAAGAAAAATAAAGTGAATTAACCCTGTTAAAATAAATAAATAAAACCCATTAAAAATTGTAAAGAAAAAAAAAGTGGGGAGACAGGAAATAAGAAAGCGTGATAGAGGAGATGAATATGACCAATGTACGTTATATGTATGCATGGAGATAGCACAATGAAACCCCTTGGTACAATTAATATACACTGAGGGAAAAAAAAGTCATGGAATTCAAATTCTTGTACTGTTATAGGACGAGAAAGCCCACGGTCATTGGAGGAGCAGCTTTCTGATCCCATGTGGCCTCTGTGAACTTCCAAAGAAGGTTTCAGTAAGTAGAAAACTTGGTGCTTAGAAGGCAGCTTGTCTCTTGGGGGCTGAGATCAGCTTCATGGGCATGCTGCAGAGGGTCAGGGTTGAGGTCAGGGGGCCAGCCCTCCACCCTGCTTCAAATGGGTCTCTCTTGTTTGTCCCCCAAAACACCTCAGTGCTCCAAACACAGATCCCTCTCTCCCAGCACAGGCACCAGCTTCCCATGAGAAGCAGCAGGCAGGTAACAGCCTTCAGTCTTCCAGGCACTCATTGCACAGGGAACCTCGTGGTCCTGCCACCAAAGGCCTCACAAATTGGGCCAGATAGTTTTTCCCCTTCTTTCCAACTGAAGAAAGTACAAACAGATT
This sequence comes from Castor canadensis, assembly GCF_047511655.1. Taxonomy (NCBI): domain Eukaryota; kingdom Metazoa; phylum Chordata; class Mammalia; order Rodentia; family Castoridae; genus Castor; species Castor canadensis. The sequence continues at coordinate 50,616,324 of NC_133396.1, read as the reverse complement.
ACTCTGCAAAGACTGAGAGGCAGATGAAAGGGGACCCTCTGAAGGAAGAAGAGTGGGGACAGAGGTGGGTAGTGGACAGAGGGAAGAGACTCTGCCCAGGCTAGCCCAGCATGGGGCTGAAGCCCAGACTTTCCTGCCTGGCCACCTGAGGTCAACTCCCAGCCTGATCATCATTGGCTGTAAGACCTGAAGTGAGTCACCTCACTTGTGTGTCAGCTTCAACATGGGAAAGCTGGGGATGAGAGTAGGGCCCCCTCCCAGTTTGTGGTGAAAACAGGGGGTCAGGAGGGAAATGCCACATGCTGGTGCTTAACATATAAATGCTCCACAATGATGGGAGGTAACATTGCTCCTAGGGTCACAGACTTGGGGTGATCCTGGCAGTCTTAACTTCTCACCCTCCTTTATCCTCAATGGCTTCATCTAGAAAATAGACAATAGTTGTTTGGTGGCCTAGAAGCAATGCAAGGGAGGCACCTAGTCCAAGGACCCCACAGGAAAAAGTTGCTAAGGTAATGCTTTAACAGAGACAGGTAAAGAGCTCAGCAAAAGGAAGCCATTCCTTCTCTCCTCCTAGCTGTGGATGGGGGAAGCTTCTCCTCACCATCTCATGAAACCTGGGCCCCTGAAGACTATCTCACAGATCTGGGGGACTGAGAAGGGACACTTGCCACATGGTCATCAATGCGCCGGAAGTCCAGGTACACAAGATCAGGAAGGTAGGCATGGATGAACATCTTGTAGTCCTCTGCCTCAGCAACGGGGTTCCCAGTGAGGCTGAGTGTTCGTAGGTCCTTGAACCGCCGCAGGTAGATCAACTGGGAAAAGAAGGGAGAAAGATCCATTTTCTGGCTGCCACAGAACTGAAATCACATATGACAGCATTTCTTCTTAGTGCTCTTCACGTTTGCAGCATGGCCAAGGTATCTTCAGCCTAGAAGTGGGGCTTCTTGGCTAGATAGCAGCCAAGAGACCTTTGGTTAGGCACGGTCTTTCCAAAGCAACAACCAACCAGAGTTCAAACCTTGCTGTGGAACTTAGGACAACTTACCTAACATCTGCAAATCTTGATGTCTTTGTCTGCAAAATGTGTATAAAAGGATATTGCCAGGTGCCGGTGGCTCATGCCTGTAATCTTAGCTACTCAGGAGGCAGAGATCAGGAGGATCACAGTTCAAAGCCAGCCCAGGCAAATAGTTCGTGAAACCCTATCTTGAAAAACCCTATCACAAAAAATTGGGCTGGTAGAGTGGCTCAAGGTGAAGGCCCTGAATTCAAGCTCCAGTACTGGAAAAAAAAAAAAGGATATTATGTGGGAGGGGGTGGAGGGGAGATTGTAGAGGCTATTTAACCAATATACAACATAAGCCTATTCAGAATTATCCCAATGAATCCCCCCTGTACAATAAATATATTCTAATAAAAATGAAAAAAAGGATATTATATGTGCAATGAGTGTTGTAAAGACCAAATGAGATAAGCTATGAAAAGTATTCAGAAGGGTGCCTGACATCTACTCAAGGAATGGTAGTTGTTGCTGTTATTATTGTTATTGGTGGTCACCCAGAATATATGTGTCTTTTTATGTTGTAAAGCCTTGTGAAAGGTCCAAATCTCTTAAATTAAATAGAATGTAATTTATGGTTAATCTTTCTTTTATTGGATAACAGAAAGTAGACTGTTCCACTAGCTGTTGTTTATTCTTGCTATATTCTGTTTTCAGTAAAATGGCCAAGTAAAGCACTTAGCCAAGACTTCTTTTGATAGCATCATTCAAACACCTAGGCACTGTGCCATGTATAAAACAGGAAAAAAAGCTAGCATGCTTTTCTGAATCAATTTCTTCTAGCCATTTATTTGTTCATTTGTTCAACAAACACTGTTAAGAACCTACTATGCCTCAGGCAGGTGGCTAGCCCTTGAAGATATAGTGGGAAACAAGGCCCATGGGTTCTTGCCCTAATACCAAGAACTTACATTCGATGGATGAGGGAAATGTTTTAAAAAATAAATAAAATCACTTGGCATGTGGTGCAGATATTATCCCAGCTACTTGGGAGATGGAAATAGGAGGATCCAGAGTTTGAGAGCTGTATGGGCAAAGTTAGTGAGACCCTCTCTCAAAAACAAAAGGGCTAGGGGTACAGTTCAAGGGGTAGAGCACTTGCATGAGATCCTGAGTTTGATGACCAGTACCACACACAAAAACTAAATAAATATAAACTAAATAAATAAAATCATTACAGTTTGGGATGAGCATTATAAGGAACATAAGTAAGAGAAAATAGTATAGATGCCTTTTTCAGTTAGAGGGCTCAGAAGTCTCTCTGGGGAAGTAACATTGAATCTGAGGCCTAAGGGAACAAACCAGGAAAAAGCAGAGAAAACACATTTCCAGAAGCCAAACTGTATATGCAAAGACTCTGAGGCAGCAGAGACATTGACACTTGTCAGCAACTGCACAAAAGTCATGGTGGCTACAGAATGTGGGAAGGGAGCTAGGGAGAAGATTGGGGGACGCACATGGAGAGAAAGCCAGAGGCTGGTTCATGTAAGACCACACAGTAGATAAGCAAGAGTTTAGAATATATCCTAAAGACATGGAAGCCACTGTTTTTGTTTGTTTGGGATTTGAACTTGGGGCCTCACACTTGCTAGGCAGGCACAATTACTACTTGAGCCACTCTGCCAGCCTGCCATTGAAGTTTTAACTATGTATTGGAGGAGAAAGGATCTGTTTAATTTCTAAGAGATATCTCAATAAGATTCCATTTTTTCATCTTTTAAACTGGCAAAGAAAAAAGTTTGATAACAAATGTGTTGTAGAAGGTGAAGTTATAAAAGATTCCTTTTCTCTATAGGGCAATTAGGTAAAGATTCATCAACATTAAAAAATGTACATGCCTTCTGACCTAGCAATTTCTCTCTAGGAGTTTACCTTACAGATGACTTGATCCAGGTGCAAACTAACTGCACATAATGCCATCAGGTTGGAAACAACCTGATGATACCCCCAGGAGACTGGAGAAATACATCTACTGTGGCTGAGTGATGGAATGGTCAAGCAGAGAGGGGGCAATTGCTGACTCCAGAGGAGAGGGGAACATTGGAGGTGGGTGCTTGAAGGGTAGGCAGACAGACATGACAATCATGTGCACACTTAAACACAAGAGGCCTAAAGAGACACTCGTGCAATTTAGAAATAGCCGAGGCATTGGGAAGGGGAAGCAAAAGCCAAGGCCAAGGGGTAAGAGAGGCTTTTCCCTGTATGCCCTGACTTCTGCTTAAATGTCTGTGTTTTTAATGCAATAAGCAGACACTAAAATAAGCCTAATAAACAAATGACAAGAGAACATGTAATTAGATGTCAGACAAGAAGGTCAGATAAGGACAATAGGCAAAGAAGCTTTGGTTAGAAGCTAATACCTGAGTGCTATCAGTCAGGGCTCTCACAAAGGACTGGCATCTGATTAATGAAGAGAATCCAGGGTCCCAAGGGTCCCAAGGATAAAACCAGGCCTTGAGAATATCTGGCCCAGACAGCTCAGTGCTTTACAGCAGCTTTTCTGGGCCTTCTGTCTTCTACTTTGTGGGGACCAGCTATACCTGTGTCTCAAATATCCATGAGGGGCCACCTGGCCAACACTCCACTGGGAAAGAGCAATGAAATTTCTTCCTGTCCAGGTCCTGTGGGACAGGATGGAAGAATACCCAAGGCCAAGACAGCCAGTGGGGCATCCACAGCAGGGCCACGGCATGTCCACTTCTGCACCCTCCACATCTCCTGTGCCCAGTACTGGGCCTTCAGAGGGCACATTAAAGTCTCTAATGTTGGCTGGACACCAGTGGCTCATACCTGTAATCTTAGCTATTTGGGAAGTTTCATTCAGGAGGATCATGGCTCATGGCCAATCTGGGCAAATAGTTTCATGAGACCCCATCTCTAAAACAACCAATACAAACTATACTGAAAGAATGGCTCAACTAGTACAGTGGCTGCTTTGCAAGAGCAAAGATCTGAGTTCAAACCCTGGTCCCACCAAAAAAAAAAATTTCCAATGTCCAAGGAATAACAATTCACAAGGGATTCCATTCAAGTGGAGGCCTGGGTGTAGGACATACCAGGGAAAAACATGTTAAATGCTCAGAAAGAGTTTTAAGCAGCAAGGTTAAGTTGGGGGTGTAGCTCTGTGGCAGAGCACTTGTGTAGTATATATTTATTCTCGGGTTCCATATCTCAGCACTGTACTAAGAAAGAAAAGAAAAAGGGGTGGGGATTTTTGTAACCTGCAAATTCCTGCATAATGATCACTTTTCATGTACCTACTAAATGTTAGTTCCTACATTAGGCACATAATGTTCTAATTGATTCAGTCCTCACAACAATTCTATGGGGTAAGTACTACTGTTAATCCCATTGTATAAATATATAAATGAGCACACAGAATTCTAAGTGGCAAGCCCAAGGTCAGACAGCTGATAGGTGGCAGTGCTGAGATTTGAAGACAAGGCTAACTAAATCTCAGCCCTTAACTCTGTAAGCTGCACCCACCATGCCTCACTCAGCCAGCCTGTGGCCAGCACAAGATTTCCATGCCTCCACAGGGCAGAGGGCAGGCTGGACAATAGCACACAAACCTTAAAAAGGGCATGGGTGGGTTTAGAGTTTCCTGTTTGGTGTGCAGGATAAACTTTTGATACTATACCACTTCCAGGGTTTGGTCCTGGCAAACTTATATATGGGTAACAACTCCGTGTTTGATCCACCCCAGGCCATTCACCTAAGCCATCCAGCCTTGCCATGCCCCAGCTATGATACTGGTCTAAGGGTAGATATAGGGCCTATGATGGCCCTATCAGACTAAAGGGACACTATAGGGGGACATTTCTTGCTCTCTCTATCCTAGATATAAAGAAAGAATCTGTGACCTTGACTGCAACTCAAGAGAAGCAGCCTCTGGGAGATACTGAGAACAGCAGAGCCCAGAGGTAAAACCTGCATCCTTGAAGCCCCATCTATAAGCACCCTCTCTTTGGAGTGCCAATCATCATGCCACTAAATGCCCTTGTTTGTTGTGGGTGCTCGGTTGACCTGTGACATCAGCTGCAGCTGTGAAAGACTCTTGCTGACAGCATTCCATCTTATTGCTCACTGTGTAGTTCGGCAGGTTTGCTGAAGATCCAGAAGCCCACTTACCCCAGGAGCCAGGCAGGGAGGGACTAATCTCCCCAGGTGACCCCAGCTGTTGACAGAGCACTAGGGATCAATGGCTCTGGCTAAGCCCTTAGGTGGTCATTTTTAGGAGGCATTATGGCTATTGGTGAGGCCTTAGCAGAATCGAGCCCATTACTCCCAGTGGCAATCTCAGTGACACTCCACATGCGGGTTCTCTCTTTCCCTGCTTTCTCATGCTAGCTTCCTTAAGTCACCTCCCAAGCAAACTGCCTGTGCCCTAGTCCCTGCCTCAGCTCTAATTCTAGCCAGTCGGACATGAGCTCTTCTGTAACTTACAGGCAAAGCATCCTTTCTAGTCACACCATACTGGGCTAAAGATTCCCCTCAATTCACCCTTACAGTGGTGGGTTTCCTTCCTAAATATAAACCTTTCTAAGCCCTCTGTGTTTCCTGATGCTTCTCTGGATGCTCCTATGTGCAGCAAGGACCCAGCTCCCAGGCTGGACTCCACCCTACACACACTTGACTTCTACAGTCCCTGGCTCCTCAGAAGTTCCATGCAGGTAGGTATGCTGCCCAGATGGATCACCAGGCCTCTGCTCGTGCCATCCCCTCCTCCTGGGAAGCCTCTTCCTACTGCTGGATAGAAAGTTCTCATTAATTCTTAATAAGCTGGAATCAAGTTGCCTCTCACCCTGCTACTCTCCCAGGAAGAATGGAAGCTACTACAGTCCTCCATGTGTTAAGAATGTGCTGCAAAGTCAGGGGTGGTAATGATACCAATAATCCCAGTACTCAGGAGGCTGAGGCAGGAGGATTAAAAGTTTGATGCCAGCCTGGATACCCCATCTCAAAAAAAAAAAAAACAATCAACCAAAAACCCAAACAAAAAAAATAAGCAAGCAAACAAAACAACTCCCCCCCTCTAAAAAAAAAAAAAGTACCTGCTCCAGCCTGCCCCTGCACTGTACATTCATTATCTCACTTGATTGGGCAAGTGGATTATTGCTACTCTCTCTCTTTAACAGGTAGGGAAACTGAGATATGGAAAGTTTGTAACTCATTTTGGTTTAAATTGTCCTGTCTGGCATAGACTGCTTTTGGGATTTGGCTTAACACTTAAGTAGGGGTAATAACTTGGTACTTGACCATTCATCTAAGCCACCTAGCATATCAGTCATCAGACAGACCTTAGCAGAAAAGGAGTCGAAAGTACACTGGGCAGCTCCCAGAATTGTGGCAGGCTGGAGAAACAGACAGGGGTTGCCTAAAAATGTATTACCAGGTCACCTCTGGCACAGCACCCTATGGCTGCTGCCAGGGTCTCAGCCCTAGCCCACTGCTGTAAGCCCATTGTGGGGTGTGCTGGGGGTGGGCAGCCCACCTTCCAAGTGATGACCAGGGGTTGCTGTCACACAGACACATCCTTGCACCTGGGATGCTCTTCTACCATCCATAGGTCTTATTTTATTGCTCCTTGGAACACTGTCTTTCTGTCAAATGTTAGTGCATGTGAGCTCAGTTTTCTGGGCACATGTCAGTGCACGTGAGCCCCTAGCCTGGGTCCCCCAGGTGCATGTGGGTGCACGCAAGCCCCCTGGCAGGGCCACTCACGTTCATAATGTTGCTGATCTGGTTGTTGCCCAGCGATAGCACCTGCAGTTTAACCAGGGCATCTAGGGAGTCGATCTTGGAGATGCGGTTGTTGAATAAGCTCAGGTCCTCCAGGTTCACCAGGGTGTCCAGCCCCTCGATGGCCTCAATGTTGTTGAAGGACAGATCTGGAAGGGGAAGAGGGATCTGAGGGTGTGCAGCTTGGGCAGGGGAAAGACTGTCCTATAGTGAAACCATCAAGACTATTTAGCTTGCTGGAAGAGTGGCTCAAGTGATAGAGCAACTGCCTAGCAAGTGTGAGGCTGAGTTCAAACCCCATACTGCCAAAAAAAAAAAAAAAATTAAACCTCACCTATGAATGAGGTAGCTGCTGTCATTATAGGAATCTTTGCTCCCATTTCCTACATGAGGGCAGGAAATGTTTCTCTGCCTTCTTGCAACCCCCTCCACCGTCTGCACTTTATCCTGTTAAACTAAAATAAATCCTTGCTAAAAAAAAAAAAAAAAAAAAAGACTATTTAGCTGTCTTAGCAGCCAGCACCTGGTAGAGGGGCCAGGAATTGTCTTTCTAACAGTTTAGGGGTTCTAGAAGCCTGGTATGGATTCTTTCCTGCAGCCTCACATGTTCTGCCAATCACTCTCCTGGCTGGGGACACATCTATGTGCTGTTGTAGTTTTGGTATTAAAATGCTTGCTAGCAGGTCTGAAGCAGTGCACCTTGGAGTCAAGAACAGATAGTTGGGAAGTGGCCCTTCCCTGACACCTGTGGGGATTTTAGAAAGACCAACTCCTGACTACTTATGCATTTATGTCTACCAAGTGCTGTGTGCACATCTTGACAACACTTTTGCATGGTAGATTGGAATTTTTCCCCATTTGACCACTTAGGAAATGGAAGCTTGTGGTCAGGAGGGAACCATGGACAGTATTCACATCTCTCTGTGTGAGTACACAAAAAGGGGACCCTTATGGGATCCATTCATGGCTTGAGGTCTGAGAGACAAATGGGCCTGCTGGCTTCACTAATGCCTCAGGCTGCCCCTGTTACCAAGAAGCAGCTTGAAAGGCTGGAGGGAATGTGAGTGTTGAGGTCAAACAGGCAGGGGTATGAGCTCCAGCTCTGCTACTGCTTGACTGTGTAATTTTGGGCAAGTACCTTGGCCTCTCTGAGCATTGGTTCCTCTTCCATAGACTGGGGTGATGACAGACATTCATCTCTTAGGATTGTTGTAGAGGTTAAATGAGACAAAATGTCTAAAGAGCTCTCAGGTCCATCCCCTTCTCCCTGTTGGCTGCTCACCTGCCCCTCACCAGATTTGAGGTGCTCTTAAGTGGCCAGTAGATGGGCACAGTTCATCAAAACTTCCTATGGCCTTGGTAGTGAAGACCAAAGCTCTAGGGTCACACAGATCTGGGCTGGTAGCCTGATGTCCCCACTTACTTGCTGTGACCTTGGTTTGTTCATCTCTATGTTGGGGACACTGTGGAGTGAAAGGCCTTGTAGGGAAAATGCCCAGGCCATACTTAGTCTGAGTATGCTGCTCCATGCCCACTAGCTTCTGTCCTGGTCATTATTGATCTGATTTGGATCCCACCAAGCAATAGTTATCTGTTCACCTGCATCTAGATTAACAGGAGTCCATAGTTTCTCCTTGTGCCTCACCAGCCTAAGAGGTGGGCAGGTATGACCAAAATATTCTGTCCTGGACCAGTTCATCTCTTTTAATCAGGGCAGACACAGCCCAACCCCTTACCCAGCCAGACCAGCTGTGTGAGGTTCTCCAGGCCCTCGATCCTCTCGATGATGTTGTTATTCAGCTGCAGCTTCTGCAGGTTCTCAAACTGCCAGAGGTTGTCAATGCGGAGGATGTCTAGAACAATTGAAGCATCCAGCCTTGGGTCAGGGTAGAGGCTTGTGCCAACATAATGGTGGGCTGAGATGTTGGTACAAAATACCAACAACTCTCTGCTCTATTTTAAAGTGTGCATGTACGGGAACCTCGGAGATGTGGGCTGAACATGGAGGAGTGCCATGTGTGCGAATGATCAGTACTGTCACTTAGAACCACAGGAGGACCTAAGAGGTCCCAGAGAAAGGGGCAAAGGAGATGTTGGTGTGGGACTGAGAAGGACCTGTCCATGATGGGTGACTCACTCATGCCGCCTCAGGTGCTAGGCTGGGAGTTCCCCAGGAGGCTAGTCCATATTGGAACTCAGGCCACAAACAGGGGCCAACCTTCTAGAGTGTGACAAACAGAATCAAAGCATGCTTCTGTTGGTGGGAGGCTCAATCAATTCATTCTGCCTTTTGGGGGGTTGTCTGGCAGCATCTGCTGAAGTAACTAATGTCTGTGACCTTTGTTCTGCAATTTTCTTAGAATCGTCTCCAAAAACACATCAAGGAAATATCTACTGGCACATAAGAGCAGAAAAAAAAAAATGAGGGAACCCCTCAAATTGCTATATATAGGTTCAGGATAAGTCAGTCATATAACAGAGGGGGATCTCCAGGAACCTGCAGCCCTGAAAACACCCACCTCAGCTACATGCCCACTTATTTCCTGGGTTCCTCAGCTGCTCAGAGTTTGGTTTCTGTCATTGGCAGCTGGAAAAGTTCTGAATAACACCTAAGTATAAATAAATTGGTACTGTATATATCCAATTCTAGCTTTTCCCAGAAGTCATGTATAACTGTCATTTACATGCCCCTTTTCTCTGTTTTGCTTTTGTAGTGATTTCCAAAATATGCTCATTTAAGAAATGAAATAATATATGACAGGTATTTTTTTAAAGCACTATTAAGATGCGTGTGGTGGTACAAGCCAGTAATCCCAGCTACTCAAGAGGCAGAGATTTGGAGGATCATGGTTAAGGCCAGCCCAAGCAAAAAGTTATTGAGATCCTATCTCAACCAACAAGCTGGGTGTGGTAAAAGGCACCTGTCATCCCAGCTATGCAGGAGGTCCAAGGTTTGCCCCAGGCAAAAATGTGAGACCCTATCTGAAAAATAACTAAAGCAAAAAGGGGCTGGGAGCATGGCTCAAGTATAGAGTGCCTGCCTAGCAAGTATGAGGCCCTGAGTTCAAACCTCAGTACTATCTCTTCCCCCAAAAAAGTAGCATTAATAGGTCTAAGGGTGTCTCTTGGTGATAAGAGCACTTGCCTAGTATATGAGAGGCTCTGAGTTCAGTCACCAGCACAGCACACATAAAAATCCATTAGTAACCACCTTTTGGGGAAGCAGTTTTAATATTTATTCAGAAATAGGGCCTGCTAGTGAGGTTGGAAGAATTCAGTGTGGACATCCCTCCTAACCTCCTCCCTGTGCCAGTCTTGGAGTAAGATAGACTGGGTCCTCTGACCTAGGGTGAGGGGCCTTTTGCTTTTCCCCTGAAACTGTTGGACTGCCCCCTCTGCCTCCTCCAGGTATACCCAGGGCCAGGTGGCAAAGAAGCCTGTTCTCTAGCTCCTTAATTGTGGTCCAATTTCCCAGACTGATATATGTCTCTGTCCCCATCTGTATTTCTGGGGCAGTGCCCAGTTCTGCCCTGGGCTCCCAGCCACCTCCCATCCCTGGTCTGGATTTTTCAGGTACCTGCTCTTATCCTCATCTTTGACTAATAGTTGCCCAGCCCTACTTTGCCCTTGGCTGTGATGGCTTCCTGCAGAGCCACTTTAGCTGGGTGGTTCATACTCACCTGGGTACTCTGCCACACACACCTACATCTGCTTTCTCCTAGGCATTAGCAGTTCACATGAGAAGCCAAAGTACACAATGAGCCAGGATATACCTGGCAGTTAGCTCTAAATGAGTTGTCAGTATGCCAGAACTGCTGAAATAGCCAGATTAAATCTTTAACACAGACACTTAATCTGCATCTGTGGCCACTCTAGAACTAAACACTTCACCCCATCCCTCTCTTTTCTCCTTTCTTTGCTTTATTTTCCTCCCTAGCACTTACTGCCTTTAACATACAATCTATGTTCCTTCTTTATCTCCCTCACTTGAATGTCTACTCTATGAAGATAAGGTTGTCTTTTGGACTCACAGCTGAATCCTAGTGCCTAGAACCCAGTACCTGGCATATAATAGGCACTTGCTCAACATTGGCCAAATGATCACTAGGTGTGGAGGCAAGAAGCAAAAGGAAAGTAGTCAAGTGCTCAAGCCCCACCCTGTGGCAGCCTTTGTGCACCCTTTCCTCCTCCCAGGGCTGAGGGGACTGTGGTCAGCCTTGGAGGCCACACTGGAAGAGACATGTGGGTGGGCTATGTGAGGCTGGCCTGGGACAGACCTGTTTTGCCCACAGTTAAGTCCCCAGCATCTGGCACAGGGATGAGCTGAGGCAGGTCTCAGTAACTTCTTGTTGATTGGATGCCAGGCCAGCAGGAATGTGAGTCCCACTGTGTTACTCTGCTGTGGTCTCACCTGCAGAGTATACAGGAGGCTCAGGATCATGTTCCACTCCCCCCGCCCCCCCGCCTTTCCTCTTGCACCCCGTCTGTCCTGACTCAGTAGACTGACAAGTTTGACAGGCTTCCTGCACAAGCCAGGCACTGTGCACATGTCTCACTTGTTTGCCCAGCTTGTGATTGAGTCAGGGAATGCAGGCATCCTATTTCACAGACAGGGACTCTGAGGAAGTGAGGCTTTGTCTGGTCCCAAGTCATGTCTTCCTACTGCGATGAACTGCCACTCCTGAGGTGCCTTCCCAGCCCCTCTTCAGCTACCCTGCCCTAGAAGCTGTATCCCCAGTGCTGGCTCCTGCTCCTTCTCCTTTTGCTTCCCACTCCAGCTCCTGCTACATGGGGACTCCTAGGCTCTGCCTGCCAGGGACGCCCCCCCTCCAAGGACATCAGTGTGGAGCTATATGACAGGAAAAGCATGGGCTTTGAGGCTCACTTAAGATTTGGAGTAGAGGAATCTTATCTTGTTTTCTGTTCCCATTCTGAATCAAAAGTGTCATGAACAAATGTTGCTGGCATGGAGTATCAAGTTTTCAGAACATCCAGCCTGCTCCTATGCCTGGGAACCTGGCATACCAATGTGGGTTATTTGACCACTGACTTTGTATGGAATTCTGGGGCTTAAAGATAGAGCAGAGAAAGTCAGGGAGATCTCACTGGTTTCCCCTGCCCCACCCTGGGCCACCCCTGGGCACCCAGGATACTTACTCTGAAAGTCTAGCTGCAGGGACAGGACGTCTTTGAAGAGGATGCCCTCCTGTTTGGCCAGCTGCCCAGCCTCCTCCTGGGGGCCCTGCTCCCCCACTGCCACCTTCAGCATGTCATCATCCACCACTCTTGGCTCCATCGAATCATAGAGTCGGTTCATCTTTCCTAGAAAACCACATTCCTCTTTCACAGCCTGCCTCTTCCTTGGTTTGAGGACAGTCTGGCTTGAGTATCCTTTTAAGGTATCATGGGCCAATGTGTGACCATAGACAGCTGAGGGATGCCTACTCCCACTTCATGACCTATTGCACTGCGGGGTTAAGACGTCTGTACCCAGGCTTCTTCAGGGCTTCCCAGCAATCAACTGGGCCCTTTGCAGGGGTTCACTGCTTGACCCCACAACTACAGCTGGGGCCCTATCTGGAGCCACTGGACTGGCATCCATACTGGTCTCCACCAGTGAATCTTAGCTTCCCTCAAGGCCCTGACCCAGAGTCAGGCCTCTGACTTTCTGTTTTCATCTCAGGTCTCTTGGAACCAACCACTGACAGTGCTCCCTTGGCAGTTCTAGCCAGTCATGTGTGCTCCCCCCACCCTCAAGCTACACTCAGTGTATAGGGAGCCACTGACCCAAACTGGCTATTCATGTTCTCCTGCTGAGGAAAGGGATGAGAGTTGCCACCAGAGCTGGCTGGTTGGCTGGAGAGGAGCTATGGAGAGCCATGAGCTAACCAGGCACATGGTTAAGCAGAGAAAGAGGGGGATGTGATGGATATATGTAAAGAAGCATAGATGGGAACCTGGGTGATCCAGCAAAAAAAAAATGACATAGACAGAGGCTGCTTTCTTCTCACTGGCTTTCCAGTCCCTAACTCCCTAAGTCTAGGCCCTATGAGAGTTTCTGTGCCCCTTTCTGTGTTTTCTCATATTAATTTCTCTTTTACTTTAACTCAGGTAGATTTTGGTTATTAATGGTCCAAACGGATCTGCTTTGGACCAGGAACCAGAGACAAAGGTGGGATGTATGAATTTGTCAGTCCTAGGGTGAGGAAGACTCTGGACAGCCATGCCACACTCCTGGGAAGCCAGGTTGCTCTGACCTCATTCTCATCATTAACAGCCCTTTCGGTGAGAACATCCATACAGATGGACCCTGAAGGAAGCCATATTCTCCTGTCAGTCTACTGGGGTTCTGTCTCCTGAGTCTTCTGAAGGTCCAGTCTCCCCTGTTTCTATCTGCTTTTTACCTCCCAACTGGCCTGACCTTTGACCTTTGCCCACAGGCCTCCCCAGTATTCAGGCCTCCCTGAGCCCTGCACTCTGCCTTTCATTTCATTGAGCATGGCTAGAGGGACTCCTGATGTGGGGCTGATGGCATCTATCATAAACCCCTGTTGGGCTAGATGATCTATCACCTGATCTTAGACACTTCCCTCTAAGACTACCCTCCCTCTTACTTCCTCCCCCACCATCCACTGGATGCAGCTTATGCAAATATTCATCCTCCATTCCTCCTCTATCCCTGGTCAAATATCCCAATGCCTTTAACTCTTGTGTGCCCTTCCCTTCTGCCTCTGAACCTCTATTCTCCATCTGGGCCTTCCATCCTTCAAGATCTTGGCCTTGTCTTGCTACTGTCTCCACATTGGCTCCACTTCTTTAGGGTGACTGAGTCGGCCCCCAAAGACAATCCCAGCCCTTACCAGCTCCCTACTCTTCTGAAATGATTTTCTCCAAGGTTTTCCATAACTTGCCACCATCTTACCTCTGAGAAAATATTAAAGTGTTTTATTTGGCAGATGTTATCTGCAAAGTATTTTGGGCTTTTTAATGTCCTGTTGGGCAAGAAGTGGTGCATACCTGTAACTAAAGCCCTGGGGAAGGCTGAGGCAGTAGGTTTGCAAGTTTGAGGCCAACCTAGGCTGCATACATAGCAAAACACACACACACACACACACATAAAAAACCTAAAACAATGACAACAAAAATTCCCCAACAACAACCTTTAACTTCTCATCCATCCCACTTCATGAAGTATGGGTGCTTGTTTTCAGTTGAGCCCAGCAGTTGCTCTGCAATGTGAAACTGTTGTTATACACACTATTTGGACTCTAACTGTGCCTCTTTTGGCAACTTATTTCACCAGTCTAAATATTTGCTTTCCCCTTGTCAAAGGTGGGATAATTCCTCTCTCCTACATTTTTGTAAGATCACGTTTAATCCACACACATGTACCAAATAACAACATGCCATGAGTAACACAGACAGATTGTATTTCTGTTCTGGACATGAATCAACAAATGCTTAGTTACAAACCCTGTTAAGTTCATAGGTGTAGGGAACTATGAAAGCACACATTGGGGGCACCTGCCTTGGCCAGAGAGGACAGAGATTTGAAGGATGAGTAGGAGTTCAAACCCCAGTCCCACCAAAAAAAAAAAAAAAAAAAAGAAGGAGCGCTGACCTTGAAGGATGAGTAGGAAAGAAGGAAGAGAGAATGGCGTGGTGATGGCCCTGAGGTGGGAGTGATCAGGTGTGCTCCACTTGAGCTGAAGTGATGCAACCCTGCAGACAGTTGCAGCAGTTGTTTTGTTATCTTAGGAGGCCCGAGAAGCTCAAAAGGCTTAATAAGACAGTGATATGATTTTAGTTTTAAAAAGCTTATTCTAGGGCTGGGGGGTGGCTCAAGTGCTACAGCACCTGCCTAGCAATCAAAACGCCCTGAGTTCAAATCCCAGTACCACCAAAAATGAAAAAAAACTCATTATAGCTGCAGTGTCAAGAATTGTAAGAGTAGTGAGTCCAGAGTTGACTAGGGTAGTGGTAATATGTGGATTTGAGATATTTCTAGGAACTTAACTTATATATAGGACTAATCATCCCTAGTTTCTAGATAAGAAGACAGAAGCTAATTAACTTTTCTAGGTTAATTAACATAATATACTCAGGATTGACTTGTCCTTTCCTATATGGCAGAACTTATATTCCTAATTATGACTCCACTGTACCCAGTATACTAGGAACAACCATTGCCACAGCTCATGTTTTTCACACCTGCCCTAGGATGTGGACAAGACCCAAACAATCCTCCCCTATGAGGTTTATATATCAGTAATTTATCACCCAAGAGGGGATCCCTCTTGACTTGCCTGATGGTACTTGTTGGTGAAGACCAGAAGTAGGAGGTGGAGAAGCAGTAGAGTTTCACACACTATCAATGAGGTAGCCTCCTCACTGAGAAACAGATCCGGATTTTCCTGGGAAACAACAACCTGTGTGAATTGAATCTGAAAAGTACAGACTCAATGAGAAGAAAAGCAACCATTGACTGAATGCTCATTCTGCTCTCAGTGAACAAGAATTATTTAATTACATGTCAGCTCTGTGAGCCATTAAAGAGGGGTGGTCCTAATGCCTTTATCGCCCAGATAATATCCTGGTGAGAAGGAACTTGTCCGAACTCATAAAATGAGTTACTGACAGAGACAGACACGGAACCCCAGTATCCGTGTTCCTAGACCAAACACTTTACATAGCAGCAGATGAAATAACTTCACGAGAGTTAAAATGTAGGATACGATAGATAAATTCTGGAAGGAGTTACCAGTGGACAGGCATTTCTCTTTCTATGAAATGGATCAGGCAAGGAGGTTGGGGGATGGAACCCCTTTAAAATTCCTTCCTGCCTTTGCTCACTTAAGAAATGTTCTCTTAGCAGTTTTCTCCTGCAACGGCCTGAAAAGTCTCAGCACAACTGTAAAGTGGCTGGCAGAGGACCTGAGCGCTCATTTTACGAATGAGAAGGGCCGGGCCAGAATCCTCACTGAAAAGGCACAGGAAAGAGTTGATTCGGGCGCTCTCTGCCACTGCGAGTTCTCCTGGACCCTCAACTCCTGGGTCTCACCTTCTCAAACACCAGCTACCGTCGCCGGGTTGCTGGGGAACCAAGCGCCGCTACTCGGTTGCTAAGGGGAAGTCAGGCTTTAGTCATCCTAGGTGAAAGTAGAGGTGTCACATGACCACATCTCTGGGTGGGAAAATACTCCTAACACCAACCAGTCACAGAGAAAACAAACGTTTCTCCAATCAGCACCTTCTATGCTAGGGCAACTTCCTAGATCCACCTCTTCTTCGCCCGCCTACTTGAGTAATTGACTTGTCTTTTGTCCAATAATAGTGAAGATTCTCTAGATTGACCAATATATAGGTGAATCAAAATGCATTTCCCTTATTCGTAGGCGGGGTAGGGGAGGTGCCACTACGCCTGACGGGGACTCCAGTGACCTAGCTTGCTCCTCGCCCAATCGGATGCCCCGGGATGGGTGGGACTTTTCTGAGGGTGGTGTGAAGGCCAATCGGAAGAGCGCTGTGTAGGCGTTGCCCAATAGAGATGCGACCGGAGGGCGGGGTCAGGGGCCCGGCCTTCGGCGTTCCAGAGGGTGGGGCGGGGGCAAGTGTCAGTCAGGTCGGGAGTGCTGTAGCGGACAGCCGAGACCGCGGCCGCAAACAAGGCGCCCGGCCGCTGCGTGTTGTCCGCCCAAGATGGAGTTCCTCCTGGGGAACCCGTTCAGTACCCCTGTGGGACAATGTCTCGGTAAGGCCGCGCGTGGGGCGGACGGTTCGATGGGCGACGGAGGCGGCTGACTGGTCTGGTGAGGACAGCGGGCCTCTGCCTGGCGCCCGTGCCACCTCACAGGTGGACTGGACATCCTAGTAGTCGGGCTTCTGCCCGGCGCTATAGTGCTTGCTACCTCATGTGTGTGTTGGGCCTCTACCAGGAACCGGTGCCACCTCACAGGTGGACCGGGCATCCTTGTCCTGGGGCCTCTGCCTGGCGCCAGTGCCACCTTCCCAGGAGAAGCCCCTTGAGGTCCAACTTGAACTTGAGACGTTCCCCGCGTCCTACCCATCAGAGTCCAGCCCTTCCTGTCTCTCCCTAGAATTGGTGCCGACTACTGGTCTGCTTTTCCCTTGCCTGGTGGGAGATGCCACGAGCATCCTTATTCAGCCCTGCAGTCTCGCTACCACCACCCCAGGGCCTAGTCTCCTAGACCTTTTGCGAGATGTCATCTCCTCCTTCCGTCCTTGTTCCTCCTCTTCCTATCAGCAGCTCCCAGACAGGACGCCCTCCCAGAAAATGCCCTCTGCTTCACGACTTACTAATTTGAGCTGCTTGTCAGCCAGGCTGTAGGAGGGCCTGGGATGGGGGAGGGGATCTTGGCGGTGATTATCTTGGCGGGGGGGTGGCTTGCTTGCAGTGCCACCCAGGAAAGAAGGGAGGCCCTGTTGTTTAATGATAAGAGCACTCCACTGGGAATCAGGAAACCTATATTCCGGGAGTGACTTTGCCAGGGACTCTCCTCATGACCTTGTGCCCTTTCTGGTTTGAAGTTCCCTTGTCTGTCACATGAGGTGTTTGGAGTGAGATGTGGTAGGTCCCTTAAAGTTCTAAAGTTTTGGTATTCCCAGCAGTATTCTCTGCACACTGACTGTTGTTCCTCTGTGATATTAAATCTGCCAAAACTGAAATCTTTTGCTGGTAGTATAGAAAGAGTAGTACTTAGCAGTACCCGTCAATCCTATAGAGGGGCTCTGGGCACTTGGAAAAGGGTGCCAGAGATGAGCAGCGTGCTGGGTAAGGAAAGCCCAAAGCATAGATGGAAGAAATAGCAAGTGACCACTCTTGATTTCCTTACTAAAAAAGTAACTTGGGAAAGCGTAAAACAAAGGTTAGGAACATAGCTCAGTGGGAGAGCATGTGCTTTGCACTTTCGAGATTGGTTTGAGGCCCCAGAACTGCAAATAATAAAAGTAAAAAAGCAACTTGGTTTTTCACCCAAGGCAGGATCTTATGCCAAGTGATCAGTCAAGAATGCTGATGAATTTCTTTTAAAACTGGGTTCCTCTTGATTGGTTGAAGTACTGATGAAACATCTTTTATGAACAGGAACCTTTGGTGTCCTTATGGGTCTGACTGATTTAGGCAGTAGTAAGTTATTTCCTACTTTGCTTATGAATTTCCAGCTGACTTTTCAGCTGTTAAGAGGCCTGCAAAGTTATTGAGGCCTCTCCTGTTAGTTCACTGACATTTAGGGGCCTATCTTTCCTTTTTGGTAGTGTTCTTCAATAAGGCACCATGGTGACTGTGCCCTGAAAGAGTTTTTTCCCACCATTATGACACTTTGTCCCCTGTTGCCCACTGGAGTATCTGTCTGGATTCTCACTTTTCTTTTTCCTAGTTCCTTTCCCACTTTCTTCAGGTGCTCTTCCTCTGCAGTTTATTGTATTCTCAAAACTCACTTCTCAGTTGGGTGTTGAATCCAGCCAGTTAACAGGAGAGGGCGTCAGTAACCTTGCTTGCTAGGCAGATGCTCTACAACTTGAGCCACACTGCCAGCTCTTCATGTGGGGTGTTTTCAAGATAGGGTCTCCTGAACTATTTGCCTGGGGCTAGCTTTGAACTGTGATCCTCTTGATCCTCTTGATCTCTGCTTTCTTGAGTACCAAGGGTTATAGGCGTGAGCCACCAGCCGAAGATGACTTTCTTTAACTGGCTTCAACTTTCAATCTCATTGTAGACCTCATTTTCTCCACTTATAAAAATGCTTCTCATTAGCTATATGGGGCTTGTACTTAAATTCTGTCTGTCATTTATGAGTGCCTGTGGAGTGCCAAGTCTCTGCCAAGCTCTGGGGACACAAATATTAAAAAGCCAATCTAAGCGGGCCTTCAGAAGAGGAAATATGCTCACTAAACGTGTTCTGGGTCAGAGTGGTGGTAGAGTAATTATTACTTTGTCTTAGAACTGTGTCTCATGTGGATTTTCTAACTTGGTGCTATTTAGTTGCACATTTAGTCAACCCATGTGGAACTGACAGCCAAGTTCACAGTCTGACATAGTTATTTGTGCATTTCTTTCATCCATCGTGCCCTTCATTCTGGAAGTTGGTTCCTGAGTAAAATGTGTGATTCAGAGAGCAAGTGAGCAGTGGTGTAAAGTGTATTGGAAGAAAAAAAAAATCCTACTTTTATTTCTTGATTATTCTCTTCTGAAACAATTTCAAGATGTTACTGCCTAATCTCAATCTTCCACCACCACGTGGAGTTGAATATCATACATTGGGAACTCCCCAAGTCAGGTTCAGGTGCTCTGCAGATGTCTGCTGTTTTCCTTCTGTTGGTTGGAAAAAAGTTTTCAGATACTCCTTTTCCAAAGAGAAGATTTGAGATTCATTTAGATTCAGAAACCAGTGACTAGTTAGTTAATGCTTCCCAGAATATTGGAGGGGAGGGGTCATCTCTTCATCGTTCTGTTTTAACATATAAGAAGCAGGTAATAATTTGCAAAGTTTGTGTTTGGAGACTGAATGATGTTGAAACTAAACCTCTTCATAATGCTCTGTGAATGGTAAGTGTTTAACTCTAGTCTGGCCGTTTATACCAAGAATAATTAGTTGTTCCTCTGATTTCTATGACAGTTGGCAATTTGCAAAGCCCTTTGGCTCCCACCTTTTTATTTAGTCTCCAAATCACAGGAAGAGAACTGGAAGGAACTTATAATTATTAAGTACTTACTATATGAAACCTCTGTACATGGAATTTCATTTAATCCTCAGAACATTTAATTATTTGGGTCTTATTGTCCCTGAATTACTTAAAGAAATTTAGGCTCTGAGAAACTAAGAGACTTGTACAAGGTCAAAGCCAGAGTTAAGCCTAGCATCCACTCCTGATGGTGCTCATTCTGCACTGCTGTGTATGTTACTTCTTGTTCTTGCGGAGCTCATGATTCACTGTCATCAAAATCACCTGGAGGGCTTGTTCAAATGGAATACTGGGCCCCACCCTGAGTTTCTGATTAGGTAAGTCTGGGGCAGGACCTGGCATTCCACATTTCTAACCAGTTCCCTAGTAATGCTGGTCTACTTTGAGAACTATTGCTATGGATGAAAAGTTTTACTTCTTTAATCTCTTCTTTACCTTTCTTCAAACACTGAATATGAATTTTGTTTCTCTTTTTTTTTCAGTACAAGGGTTTGAAATCAGGGCCTTGGGCTTGCTAGGCAAGAGCTGTGCTTACTTAAGCCATGACTCCAGCCCTTTTCTTCTTTTCTTTTCTTTCTTTCTTCTCCTTCTTCTTTTTTTTAAATTATGTTAGGAGCCTGTGGGTCACTTCTGTAAACCTAGCTACTTGGAAGACTGGGATTGCAAGATTATGGTTTGAGGCTTGCCTGGGCAAATAGTTGGCAAAACCCCATCTCCAAAATAACCATAGCAAAATGGACTGTAGGTGTGGCTCAAATGACAGAGTGCCTGCTTTGCAATCATGAAGCCCTGGGTTCAAACCCCAGTACCCCCCAAAAAAATTATGTTAACATTTATTATTTTATAGTAGATTTTTTAAAATGCCATTACAGGTGACTTAATTGCTCTAGAAGACCTGGAATAAAAGAACACTTAGAACACAAACATCAAGCTGAAATACCTATTTGTATTGAACGATTACTACCAAAATGTTAAACACTGAATTTCTTATGGAAAGACTATAAGCATGACTATTTAGAATTCATTCATTCATTCTGTAGCCTTATATTGACCATTTATATATACCAAACTAAGCATTTACTGGGATGTTTAGTTGTACAGAGAACTCAGACAGGTACCTAAATCATGTAAGATAGAAAGTGGTTGGGCAAGATTGGACAGATTGATGCAGTAAGGGAAGGAGGAAGGGCGAGGGTCACCTTCAGTAATAATAATAGGTAAAAGGTTTTTTTAAAGTTCAGTGATAGATTACTATGTGCCAGAGATTGAAGTGGGCACTTCATGCATCTTTCAGTCATTTAATCCTCACAAAAATGGTGTGAGTGAAGAGGTCATGTTACTGTCTCCATTTTGCAGATGGGAACATTAAGGCAATGAAAAGGTATATAACCTACTTAAGGTTACCCAACTTGTGATATGGAAGCTAGAATCTGAATGTAGCACTCTGGCTCCAGGTTTGTGTCCTGTCATGTTGTGCTGCCCTCCATAGAGAGAGTTGAGGAGGAATGCTGTAGAAGTAAGGAGGAACTCAGGAAGACTCTGGGGAGGGGCTACTGAGCAGGTCTTCGATGAACATGTAAAAATGGGAAAGAGACTGGAAGGGTTCTCCTGACAGAGAGGACAATTGAGTAAGTGCTGGATGTGGAGGGGTAATAGGGTGATGGGATTGGTTCTGTTTACCTGGCAAAGGGGCATGATGGGAGGCAAGACTGAAAAGGTAGGACTGATTATAGAGGGCCTGCTTCCTTCACATATTGGCTAAGTGGTTTGGTGCCACTGGGGAACCTTGCAAGATGACTAGGGAAGAGAGTAGAATGGATATTGTTACAGTGGCAGGGGGATTTCCCCTTGCTAGTCACCAAAAGATCATTTTTCTCTTACCATCAAAGCCCCCATGTGGCAGAACAAGAACGGTGCTCAGGGGCTGGGGATATAGCTCAGTGGTTGAGTGTTTGCCTAGCATGCACGAGGCCCTCCCTGGGTTAGATCCCCAGGAGAAGAAGATGCTCCAAGGTCAGGGATAGGGACATTCCCTATGAGTCCCCAGAAAAGAAAGGAAGAATACAGGTTGATGGAACACTGGGAGGAAGTCTAGGATTCTGAGAGCATTCATCCTTTATTGCCTGGATAGCCTATGAAACACCAGGCCTGAAAAGTCTGCATCTCATCCTGCTCTGTTTCACACATGCAAGAAACAGGGCTTTTCTGTGGGATGCCACTGCTTGGGGGAATACTGTTCGGTATAGTTAAAATTCTCATATAATCGTGCTTTTTAAAAAGCCAATGATAGCTACATAGAAAATAAGAAAAACAGAAAAATGCAAAGGAGAAAAAAAATTCATCATCTGTTTTCTTGTCAATTCATTGAGATTCTTATTTATGTAATAAAGTAGTTGTGTGTTTCACTGTCCATTTTCACATGCCTTTAGACATGTAGCAATGTATAACCACCCAGCATATTTCTGTACAATCTACCTGCATTTAATTATTTATTTACGTATTTCTGACTTGGAACATTAGGTAAGGAAGGAGGTGTAACTGTAGTGTGCAGAGGAACATAAGGTGAGGGATGTTGCCCTTGACCTAGCAGATAAATAACCCAGAATTTTTGGGCTAACCTAGTAGTCTGAAAAGATATAAATAGCATTCAGATTTTGCAGGGGCCGGCCCAGCTTGTTATAGTTAGAAAAGAGGGCTTATAAAAACCAGTCTCAGACTTGGTACCTATTTTAGTGCTCCCTCCCATCCTGTTGACCTAAAAGTTTCTCTCATTTTCCCAGTCTAATCATCATGTCTGCTGTCCATCAGCCCTGCCCTTTTCTTCTAGGTGGCCTTCCTATATCACCCTGATTATGGGGATAACTCTAGTCTCTGGACTCACAGTACTTATTATCCAGATACTTAATTTAGCTCTTCTCTTACTTATAAACTTTGTTTATGAAGATTAAATGAGATAATGTGTGTAAAGTTCCTAGCAGCGCCCTGTAGTCAACTAATATATTCAAATTTACAGAATCCTGCTGCCTGGTTCTGTTTCTTGTTGTTATTTATCTTGTCATATCTTTGTTGGCTTATCTTCTGAATAAGACTAGAGGTTCTTCCAGGGTAGGATGTGTACTTTCTGCTTCCTTGTGACCTTTACAGCACATGGTAGAATATACTCTGCACAGTTACTCACTCCACAGGCCCCTTGCTGTCAGTCTTACTGTTTAGCATCTTTTTTTTTTTTTTTGTCTTTCTTCATTTTTGTTTAGCATCTTTCAAAGCTAAAATTCTTAGCGATGATTTACTGAACCCTCACCCCATACCAGGCACTTTGCTCAGTGCTGAACACACATTATTTCATTTAACCTTTTGTCTTTGATATCAGTGAGTATGTGGTATTATCTCTACTTTACAGATGAAGAAATGGAGGCTTAGAGAGTTAAGAAACTTGCCTAGGTTTCCATGGCTCATGTGGTAGAACTATAAAATGGTATGGCAACTATGAAAAACAATATGGTGATTCCTCAAGAAATTAAAAGTAGGACTGGGGGAGTAGTTCAGTGGTAGCTCAGCTGTTTCCACACTCAGGGAGTCTAGCTCCAGAGCTTTTGTTGATACTGCCTTTTAGACAGAAAGCATGGTCTGTTTCCACTTGGACAAGCAGGGCCTTAACTGATTCCCACTAAGGAACTCCATAAAGATAGCACAGATCTCTTGAGGAATTCTGGAGGAACAGGGACTCCCATTGCCCTCTTTTTGTTCTTCTCTAGCACTAAGCACTTTTTGTTTCAGATTGGAGGCAGTCCCATCTTTGCCTCTCTGTGTGACTGCCTCATGTGAGCCCAGTACCTGTTCTAATCCTCAGTTTCCTTATCTGTAAATGGTGATGGTGGCAAGGAAAAACAAGAATACTTGCCCTGCCACACCTCACAGGATTGTTAAAAGGATTAAATGAGAGTGGAAAAACAAATGTGTTATCGTGGGCTCTTCCCATGCATCATTTGGATTAAATGTTCATGATGGCATCTGTTTCTATTTGTTCTCTCTCACTTTTTAAAACAGTTTGGTAAAATATATATAACACAATTTATCATTTTAACCTTTTTTTTTTTTAAGTGGACTGAGGGTTGAATTCAGGGATTCATGCTTACAAAGCTGGTACTACTTGAGCCACACCTCCAGTCCATTTTGCTGTGGTTATTTTGGAGATGAACTATTTGCCTAGGCTGATCTCCCAACTGAGAGCCTCCTGATCTCAGCCTCCCCAGTAGCTAGGATTACAGGTGTGAGTCACCAGTGCCTGGCCGTTTTTAACTACTTTTAAGTGTACAATTCAGTGGCATTGAGTACACTCACATTGTGGCAGCTGTCAGTACCATCTATTGCCAGAACACTTTATTTTGTATCTTCTGGCTCCTCTCTCCCACGATTCTACTTTCTAACACTATGAATTTGACTAATCCATGAGTCTCATAAGTGGAGTCATGCAGTATTTGTCTTTCCGTGTTTGACTTTTTTCACTTGGCATAATGTCTTCAAGATTCATTCATGCTGGAACATGTCAAAATAGCCTTCCCTTTTAAGGCTGTATAATATTCCGTTGCATGTATACACAGCATTGTGTTATCTATTCATTCACTGATGGACATTTGAGTTGCTTCTACTTTTTGACTATTGTTAGTAATGCTGTGTATCCATATCTGTTGATTTCTGTTTTCAATTTGTTTGCATATATACCCAGAAATGATATTGCTAGATCATATAACAGTTCTATTTATTTATTTATTTTGTATTTCTGCAGATTGAACTCAGGGCTTTACATATGCTAGGCAAGTGCTTTACCACAGAGCTATACCTCAGCTCTATTTTTAATTTCTAAGGAACCACCATACTGTTTCTCATAGCTGCTGCACCATTTTATATTTCTACCAGCAATGCACATGGTTGCAGTTTTTCACATCCTCACCAACACTTGTTATTTCAGTTTTGTAATTTTTATAATGGCATCCTAATGGGTATGAAGTGGTATCTCAAAGTTTTTTTTTGTTTTGTTTGCTGTGCTGGGTTGGAACCCAGGATCTCATACGTGCTAGGCAAATGTACCACTAAGCTATACCTACAACACCCCTCACTGTGCTTTTGATTCACAGTTCCCTAATAACTACTGACGTTAAACATCTTTTTATGTGCTTATTGGTCTTTTGTACATATTCTTTGAAGCAATATCTGCTCAAGTTCTTTGCCCAGTTTTTAATTGATATTCTGGATATTAATCACTTTTCAACTATGTGATTTACAAATATTTTCTTGCATTCTATAGGATGCTTTATTTATTGATTGATTGATTGATTGATTGATTGCAGTACTGGGGCTTGAACTCAGGGCCTACACCTTGAGCCACTCCACCATCCCTTTTTTGTGAAGGGTTTTTTCAGGATAGGGTCTCACGGAACTATTTGCCCGGGCTGGCTTCAAACTGCAATCCTCCTGATCTCTGCCTCCTGAGTAGCTAGGATTACAGGCATGAGCCACTGGTGCCCGGCACCTTTTTATTCTTGGTAACGTCCTTTGATGCACAGAAGTTTTTAAGTCTAATTTCTCTATTTTTTCTCTTTTTGCTATGCCTTTGGTATCATGCCTTCATTTTTCAGTAGAATTGAACACAATGGCTCTAAGATAAGAGGCTGATGTTTTAGTACAAGTTCCCCAGGTACCTGTGGGCACCATTTCCTTTAATGCCTACAACAGCCCTGTCAGGTAAGTCCTATCATTCATATGAAACAAGGTGTGACTATGTTGCCCAGGGTGGCCTCCAACCCCTGGGCTTAAGAGATCTTCCCATCCCAGTGTTATGTGCAGGTGTGAAATATTGTGGGCTGGTGTTGAGGGTTCTTTTCTTCACAGGCCAGAGAACTGAAGCAGCTGATTGACTTGTGAGATAAGGCCAGTACACAAAGTAAGATTTATTAGAGAGAAAGGAAAGGCTACAGCTAGAGCAGTGTGGCGGAGCCCAGAAACTGGTGGCTCCTTGCTCAGGTGAAGGCTGGGGCTTTTTAATGGACACTTTAACTCTGGGTTAGGGTAAGGGTTAGGTGGGTTCTTTGCATTGGCCATGAATTCTTGCACGTGGGGTCTCTTCAATGAGATGGTCCATTTGCTTCTTATGGGGAAACAACCTTGAAGAGATTCTGTTTATCAGCCCTGTGACAGATTAATGAGACCATGTATCTCCTCCTCAGGGTACAAGAATGTAGATTTATGTCTGCTTCTCAGGGTGCGGGGCTCATGGTGCTCTCCATGGGGGATGGGATACTGACTCATTCATCTGTCCTTTAGGTTCCCAGACACAACACCAGTATCCCAAGTTCCCAAGTAGTGGGAACTACAGCACACACCACCTTGCCTGGCACTATCATATTTTATTCAGGGAACTGAGGCTTACAAGTGAAGGACCTTGCTTGTAGTTTGTAAGTGGCAGAGTAGGGACTTGAACTCAGGTCTGTGGAGTCCAGAGCCAATGTCCTTAATTTCTAAAGAGCTCAGTAATTATTTGTGGAGTTGAGTAGATGGATACCTGGATGAATTTAGTGGCCAAAAACCTGGAAATGGTCATCTTAAGCTCAGATCTGTCTTCGTATTATTAATTTCTCACCCAGTTCCAGTCTTCCTAGTAGAATTCAGCATGCAAGTGTTCTCTTCATCTCAGCAAGTTTTCTGAGACTTTGCTTTGAGGATGTGCCTCTTTCAGCCACACTCAGGTAGTTCCTGGTAAGGGAAGGTCAGTGGATTTAACTTTCTGTTTGGATATGCTTGGGAACTACAGTGGTGGGTGGAGGAAGAGAGGGAATTTAAACAGATGCTAAGTTGTCTAACTGACCAACTTGCGTTTAAGACATTACCAACTGCTTTTTTAATCATTAATGAAGCACAAAGTTTGTAGTCTGGGAGGCACGTTTTGGGGTTTTGGTTTAAAATTGAGTGTAATGGAGACTGATTCTTTCATCTCAGAGAATTGGCTGTAAGTCTTTGAGAGCTGAGGACAAGGATAAGGGCCCTGTAATAGGACACTGCTGAGTATTTTTTGCTGCTCCTCAAAGGAGAAATCACACAGAGTTCTGGCACATCATTAGTCAAAATAGGAAATGAGGCCTGAGAAATGATGTTGTTTGGGTCTTAAAAGCTGAATTTGCTAGTGGCTTCTAGAGAGTGAGAATCTCTCATGTTAATTCTGGAAATTCTTAAACCAGTAATTCAACACATTACAAGGTTCCAGACAGTAGGGCCCTAGCTGCTTTGCTCCAATTCCTTCATTTTTACAATGGGGAAACAGGCCCAGAGAGGGTAGGCGTATGTTGTTTAAACCCTCACAATACTTCTGACACCAAAATATCTGGGTTTTTCCCCCTTACACCAACTGGGTATCCTACAATTTGATTAAATTCTAACACTAACTACCCACAGTGGGTGCGCACTCCACAGGTTAATGACTCTTTCCTACAGGACTGGCCGCACTTCATACACCAATGGAAAGTTCTTGGTTACCATCTGTATTTCTGAGTGGCACCTTTCTCTTATTTGATAATATGCTAGAATGACTCACAAAACTCAGGAGAACACTTTACTGTCACTGACATTATAAAGGATACAACTCAAGAACAGCCAACTGAAGCAGGGCATAGGACAAAATATGGTAAAGGGGTATGGGACTTCCATGCCCTCTGGGCCCACCATCCTCTCAGCACCTCCACATGTTCACCATCCAGGAAGATCTTGGAACTTCAATGTTTAGGGGTCTTTATGGAGGTTTCATTATGTGAGTATATCTGGTTACATAATTGGCCATTGGTGACTCAATCTCAGGCCCTCTTCCCTTCCAGAGGTGGAGTGGATGGTTATGGGGCTGAAATTTCCAACCCTTTAAACCTGTCATGGTCTTTCTGGTAATCAACCCCCATCCTGAAGCTATCTTTGTGTCCCCGGTCATCCCATTAGCATACAAAAGATAGGCTTATCACTCCAGAGATTTCAAGGGCTTTAAGAGCTGTGTTCAAGGAAATGGAACAAAGACCAAATATGTATTTTCCTACCACAGCAGGAGATTTGCCAAGGTCCTACAGTGAGTCAATTTTATGACGTCCACATGTCTTTCTACTTTGCTCACAGATTCTTGTTAGTTATTTGGCTATTTGTTTATTGGTAGGGAGGATAAGCAAGGCAGTAATAAGTCTGCCATTTAATGGAGGGGCAATTCTAGACTCAGCCTCATGTAAGTAAATACTTTTTTATTGTTTGAAAGTTAATCTACTGGTTTAGACTTCGCTTGGTGAGTGGTATTATTTAACTTCAGGTTTGATGGTTTAAATGAAATTGATTCATACAATCACTCACCTTTGGTCTTCTGTTTTATTTGCTTTTTCTGACACCAGTTTAGAACAGAGAAATGAATTCCAGGCTAGGACTTGGGAAGTCTGGGATTGGTTACCACTCTGCTGCTGATTTGCTGTGTGACTTTGGGTAGGTCATATTCTACCTGTTAACCCATTTATACAACAGGTTCTTCAAGTTTATTTCTGGGCCTAAAGCTTAAGGGACACTTCAAAGTTTGCTGGTCTTCTGTTTTATTTGCTTTTTCTGACACCAGTTTAGAACAGAGAAATGAATTCCAGGCTAGGACTTGGGAAGTCTGGGATTGGTTACCACTCTGCTGCTGATTTGCTGTGTGACTTTGGGTAGGTCATATTCTACCTGTTAACCCATTTATACAACAGGTTCTTCAAGTTTATTTCTGGGCCTAAAGCTTAAGGGACACTTCAAAGTTTGCTTTTAGTTTGTCTTAAGACATTTATCTCTCCATAGGAGATTTTATTGTCTTATACATCTAGTATATAAATATATATGTGTATTTATATTTGTATATATGTTTATATATTTATATTATATACACACATGTATTTATATCTGTGTATACTATATGCATTTATGTGTGTATTATATGTATGATAAATATTACCTATATATTTGCCTTTTAATGTTTTTCATTGCGCTATAGTTTACTTATAGGAAATGAAGTGCACAAATCTTAATTATTATATTTTTGACAAATGCCACCTCACCTAGGTATAGACCATCAGCTTTACCCCTGAAAGTTCTCTCATGCACCTTCCCAGTCAGGCCTCCCCTCCAGCACACCTGCAGAGACAACCACTGATCTTACTTCTATTGCCATAGGTTAGTTTTGCCTGTTTTGTAAGTATTGTTAAGCAGAGTCATACAGTTTGTGCTGTTTTGTGTTGAACCCAGTGATACTTTGAAGAGGTTTTTTGCTTTTTTCTTCTAATCCTGAGAAATTATGAACCATACATTCTCTTCTTTTTTTTTTTTTTTGGGTGGAACTGGGGTTTGAACACAGGGCCTCATTCTTGCTAAGGTCACTTAGCCACTTGAGCCACTCCACCAGCCCTTTTTTTGTGATGGGTTTTTCCAAGATAGGGTCTTGTGGACTATTTGCCTAGGATTGGCTTCAAACCACCATCCTCCAGATCTCTGCCTCATGAGTAGTTAGGATTACAGGTGTGAGCCACCAGCACCCGCCCCATACGTTATTTTCTCCTCCTGCCACTGTGAAAGGTCGTGTAGTCTGGGAACCTGCTGCTCTCCTGGAGCGGCTGTGGTTGAGAAATAAGGGCCCTCTGCCAGGGGGCCACCATATTGTCTGCTGGGTGTGATGGAAGAGATAGAAAGAACAGCTTGATTTCCAGATTCTAGGTTGAATTTGTTTCTATAATTGTTGGTGGCACAGTCTTCTCACTTGTCAGCTAGACAAATTGGATCCACTAACAGATGAGAGACTAACTGACACCCAAAAATGTCACTTATAATGGCACATTTCTGACAAGGTGCCCATGAGATGCAGTCATTTCAATTTCATAAATACATTTTGAGCATAAAAACAGATTGCTCCAGGGGTGAGCAACAACAAGAGGAAGGGGGGTCAGGAAGGGGCTGAGCAGATAGGCAGAAGGGCCACACTATATCCAGAAGTTTTATGGGCCTCTCTTGGCTGTAGAACTTACTATTGGTATTCTGAGTTTTTGTTTGTTTTTCTTCATAATGTCTTTAGCATTTGTTTTCTTCTTTTTAGATTTTTTTTTTCCAGCACTGAGGTTTAAACTCAGGGCCTCACACTTGCTAGGCCAGTGCTTTTCCCTCTTGGGCCACTCCACCAACCCTTCTTTGGGATGGATTTTTTCGAGATAGGGTCTCTAGAAGTACTTGCCAGGGCAAACTTTGAACCACAATCCTCCTTATCTTTGGCTCCTGAATAGCTAGGATTACACACTTGAGGCAGTCCTTTTAGTTTTTGTCTGAGTCATTGTAAGGACCAGTTAGCTGGTTTCCTTCCTCCATTTTCATTCTCTTTCTATACTCCATGGCCAATTCAAACTTGAGACAAATCTACCAGAAGCTTGTTGGAACTCCTTATCTCCTGAGAGTGACTTATAAACAGAGCCTGGTGTTAAACTCTTCACCATTGGGCTTCCTTTTGTCTCCTCTCTTGTAGACAGTCACTCTACATGCACTCACTCTGCCATTCCCACTTCCTCTCTGCCTGTGTGCAGCATGTTGTGGCCCCTGCATGGCATATTTTTTTCTGTGTTACTCTTCAATCCTTCAGAACCTAGCTTAGGTCCTCCCACTGCCACAAAGTGGCTCAGAAGCTCCTGAACTTCAGTTATTTATATATATATATATATATATATATATATACACAAAGTGTATATATATATATATATATATATACAAAGTGGCTCAGAAGCTCCTGAACTTCAGTTATTTATATATATATATATATATATATATATATATATATATATATATATATATATATATATATATATAGTGAGAGAGAGAGAGAGAAAGAGAGAGATCCTGTTTACTTAAATGTACCATGTAGGTTGGTGGGGTGGGTTTTTAAATGGGAAAATGAATAATGGGAGTGCAGGGCCACAGTAAAAGAAAAGCTGGAGCTGTGAGTAGGTAGCATGTTAGAATCAGAACCTGGCAGGAAGTGGGAACTGTGCATGAGGAATGCAGTCGGGAAGACAGGCACTGGATTTGCCTTAGGAATTATTCTCTCACTTACCTTCTTTAAAAGAAGAATGAGGCCTTTAGCCTTTGTTTCTGGCATGGGATTAGGAATGGCCTACTCTGGCTGTCAGCATGATTTTTCGGGCTCCACATCTTCTATGTAGAAAGTGTAAGAGAGCAGGTGTAGGGACTTGTTCTTGGTCATCCCAGTAGGAAGAAAAGAGGAATCAGATTTATTTCTCAGGAATATCAAAGTGCCCTAGAGAAAACTGACATTCTTCCATAAGGATGTTATCAGTAATGCTTTAAGCTCAGGCACGCTGCTATGTGTTTGAAAACAAGTCTGTTTCTTGTTTTGTATTTTCTTTCTAGAAATTGTAAGGAGGTGGTCTTAAAAGTGAGCTGGGTATTTTTGCCTCTCTTGTGACTTTCTCAGAATCGCACAACCAACAGTATTAAAGTCTAGCGGGGCCCACAACACAACCTGCTTTCTTCTCCTACCCCACTTGGCTTCATGTGGTATTGGGTCAGGGGCAGATCATTAAGGTTAGTGTGGACTGTTTCCACACTCCATCCGTGTGCATGTTACCAAGCACAGGTTTCCTCCAGGGTCAGAGCTCAGGTGATGCTTTAAAGTTCTACTCCCGGGGTGGTCCCTGTTTTGGCTCTGCCCCCAACTAAGTGGTGAGTCCCTTAATGAGACTACGGTTCACTAGCCTCTTAGGGCTGGGAAAGTGACCTGGGGCACTCTAGCTTGTCTCCAGCGCCTTTGTAGAAGACCAATGAAATCAAGTTGCTGCTTCTGATTGATTCACATGCCAGGGCACAGAACAACTTTCTGCAGATTTGTTTTTATTGTGGTAAAATGCACATGCACATATTGTAAAATTTGCCATCACAACCATTTTTAAGTATATAGTTGAGTAGCATTAAGTATGTATGTTCACACTTAATGTGGTTGTGCAGCCATCACCACCATCCATCCGTTTCTAGAAGTTTTCCTTTTCCCCAACTGAAATTCTGTACCCACTAAACACTAACTCTATGCCCCTTCATCCTCCCAGGCAACCATTCTACATTCTGTCTCTGAGTCTGAGTCTACTGAGTCTCACATCAGTGGAACTGTACAGTAATTATCTTTTAGTGGCTTATTTTACGTGGCGTATCTTCAAGTTCATCCATGTTGCATCATGTGCCAGAAATTCCTTACCATTTTTCCCCATTTTTTTCTTTCCTCCTTTTATCAATCCAAATGTGGAGATTTGGAGGGGCAGGGGATTGTTTTTGTTTTTTTGAGACAAGGTCTTGCTATATAGCCCAGGTTGGCCTTGAACTCAAAATCTTCTCGCCTTCCTCCTTGCTTCCCTCCCTTTTTTTTTTTTTTTTGTGGTACTGAGGCTTGAACTCAGGGCCTACACCTTGAGTTACTCCACCAGCTCTTTCTTCTGTGTGATGGTTTTTTTCAAGATAGGGTCTCACAAGCTATTTGCCTGGACTGGTTTTGAACCGCAATCCTCCTGATCTCTGCCCCTTGGATGGCTAGGATTGCAGGTCTTTTCTTTTTTCTCTTCTCCCCTTCCCTTCCCCCCCCCCCTTTCCTCTCCTCTTTTTCTTATACTAGGTATTGAACTTAGGGCCTCAAGTTCAAGCCCTCTACCACTTGAGCCATACCCCAACCCTTTTTTGGTGGAACCAGGGGTTGAACTCAGAGGACTTGCTAGGCAGGCGCTCTACCACTTGAGCCACTCTACCAACTTTATATTTGTTTTTGATGCAGGGTCTTGCTAACTTTGCCTAGGCTGGCCTTGAACTTCAGATCTTCCTGCCTCTGCTTTTCAGGTAGCTATCATGCCTGGTTACAATGCTGTTTTTTGATTTATTGACATTAGGAATTATCTGTTGACTTCTACTGTGGTCCTTGAGGACTTAGCCCAGTGATACTGTCACACCAGCATTCCAATTGAGTTTATATAACTCTTTTTTTTTTTTTCTTTTGGCAGCACTGACATTGGGCTTCCTGCTTGCTAGACAGGTACTCTATCACTGAGCCAAGCCTCCAGTCCAAGTTTATAACTTTTTTTTTAGTTCCTCTACTGTTTTCTAACTCAGAAGAATCTCCTTCATTTTTAAGGCTGAATAATATTCCATGGTAAGGATGGACTACATCTTGTTTATCCATTCATCCACTGATGGACACTTTTGGCTATTATGAATAATACTTCTATGACATGGACATATTAGCATCTGTTCGAGTCCCTGTTTTTGATACATTTGGGTACATAACTAGAAGTGAAATTTTGGGGGGCACCACTATACTGTTTTTCATAGCAGCTGCACTGTTTTACATTCCCAGAAGTGCACAAGGGTTCTGCTTTCACCATACCTTCACTAACAATTTTTTCTCCTCCTCCTCCTCCTCCCCTCCTCCCCCTCCCCCTCCTCCTCCCTCTCCTCCTCCTCCTCCTCCTTCACCTTCTTGTTTTTTTTGATAAATCGCTATCTTAATGAGTATGGGAGGTGGTTACAGACCTTTTTCATAATATATCTTTTAGAGATGTATTATGAAGCACCTATGTGGAATTTAAGTTAATGATGTGTATCTTGAGACAGGCAGAACATCAGGATCATGGGTAAGACATTCTGTTTTGTAGCATTTCATGTTTGCTGGATGGTGCTGTGTGGTTGTTATGATACAAAATTGTTTTGTTGGAAAGAATAGTGGCCACCTAGGCTTATGGGTTTAAAGGCAATGATAGAACAGAAGGACTTGCATGATCATTTGTGGCAAAGTAACAGAAGATGTAGCCCTCAGTTGGGCTGGTGGCATTATCTTGGTCCTTAGTAACTAACTTTCCTCAAGAGGACATGCCTCCTGTTGGGGCAGCTCACTGCCCTGGATAACCAGGTTGCAGTACAATAAGGAGTAGGGTGAGGGAAAGCCACAGGGCCACTGAGTGCCTGCCTTGCTTGGTGCTGAGCATGTGTGAGTCATAATCACCACCCTCAGGGAGTTTGCTCTGTCTGTGCCCAGGTGAGTCCTGTGACAGAAGTGCAGCCAAGCCCTGGTGGGAGGCTTAGAGAAGAGGTGCTTAGTCCACCCAGGGTAATTGTGAGAGGAGGAAGTTTCCTGAGAGGCGCTACCTGGACCTGGTTTTGAAGGATTAGTAGAAGTTGATCAGAGAGAAAGAGAAGGGAGCAAGAGGAGGGAAGAGATGCCTTTCATCTTGTCATTCAACTTCATAAAGTGGGAGCTGATATGTGAGAGAATGTCCTGAAGGATCTTAAGTCTCAAAACCTGATAGACTTATGGCCGTGGTTATGAAATGTCCCTGCCTCACAGCTCCACCCAGTGACAGAACAGAGGCTGCTGAAGAAGAGGGGACCAACCTGTTGGGTATCATTTCACAGACATCCCACTGTAGCCCCATTGTGGTGGTCAGAACGCTGCTGTTGGGAAAGGTATGCACACCCTTCCAGACTTCCTATTGAGTTGACAGAGGAAGAAGTGTGCCTTGGGGTGACTGAGGGGCCTTCCTGTGGTAGGACTAGCATTCCAACATTCTTCATACTTCTCCATTCCTCTACTCAGAGGCTGCATCTCTGGCCTTTTGTGCTGGCTGGGCATCCCAAAGCAGTTTGTCCTTTAGTGAATAGGTATTGACACATGGATCATTCTTGTTTTTAAAAAATTAGACAATAGAGGAATATTTATTGTATAAAGAGCAAGCCCCCACTTACCTACCCTCTTTGTACTCCCCAGAGGTTATGCCTGGATGCTGCTTCATGTGTGGGTCCTTATTCCATGAAATTTCTTTTGTATGAATGGGATCCTAGGTAGGCTTCAGTTACAACCTACATTTGTCTTGGTATCGTACGTTTTGGAGTTCTTATCATTGCAGCATCTTTAGACCTACCTCATTGTACATAGTGTTCCACAGAGTGGATATTCAACTTACATAGTTATTCTCCTTCTGGTGGACAGTACCCTTAAAGATTTCTCTGGTTTAGAATAAAGAAAAAAAAAAGATTTCTCTGGTTTAGATTCCTAGATGTAAAATGTCTTGTCAGATTATGAGAGTATTTGAAATTTTGATAGACATTGCCAAATTGCCCTCCAAAAGAGTGTTCAGAATTAGCTTTTCTCCAACCTCCAATGCCTGTTTGCTCTACACCTTCTTCAGTAGTTGATGTTTTTTAATATGCTTGCACATGTGAAGAGGGGAGAAAGCATTTGGTTGTTGTTGGCCCACACTGTCTAATGGAAAACCATCTCTGAAACCTGTGTATCAAAGTTGTTGCCTTTAGCTAATTTCCTTCCTGAATGCCTTGTTCCCATAGAAATGCAGAGGTGGGAAATGCCTATGGGTGGAACTTTGGCCTCCTCCTGCTCTGTGGAAAGGCCAGCCAAGACCTTTACTTTTCTTAAAAGTTTTTTCCTGAGAACACTTTGGCAGTCATTTCCACTTGATTTTCATATGAAGTATATCAAGTGGGTACTAACTCTTTTCCTTGGCCCTCTCTGCCTCTCAGTCATGAGGAAACCAATTTTTTCTGTTGCTGCCTGAGGGTAGCAATCTTTTATGTCCTGACTCCAATTCCCTGCAGTTTACTATGACACATGAGCCTCCAGAATCCACAGGGTCTTCCCAAGTAAATGTTACTCTTACTCAATGCTAAAATGAAATCAGGTGTCTTGTATATCCTTTAATTGGGATTAGAACCGAGGAGTAGGATTTTCTCTAAAATCTAAGGAGCATTTTCAGAGATTGGACCTCATATTTGGTTCCCTGACAGAGTTAGAAGGGGTTTGGGTACATGAGGGCACTGCCATATATTTAGGCCTACTTCCATTAGAAAAGGGAGTTCACAGGAGAATGTTGGAAAAATGATGGCCAGAGCTCTAGCACTGTGCTGGGGCAGGAGAATCTCAAAAGACATGTTCACTGTTCTTTAACACAACTGCTGTGACCCACCCTTGTCACCTGCTGGTGGTCCACAGCCCACTATGTGGGAGCACTCTTCTAGCTTTTGACCACCCTAGACTGGGCACCTTTTTGAGGCATACTGCTGTCCTCTGGGCCTTTGCTTCTGTCCCTCCCTCCCCAGCATGGCTCTTACCTGCTTTTTGTTCCTGTGGGGAGATTCTGTCCTCCCATGAGGTGAGGCTCAGATGCCATACTAATAATGTCCTCTGCTCACAGAGCCAGTCGTCCTCCCTCCAAGTGCCCTGATTACTCCCTGTGAACTTTTTTCATAGCCCATCCTGGCATAGGTCAGAGTAGGAGGGGGTGGGCTGTTTCTGGGAAAGTCTGAGCTTCTAGAAGGGATGCTTTGTCACATTTATTCTTCTGACCCAGTTGGGATGCTTGGGGGTTGGGACAGGCTCTTGTCAGATGAAGCCTCGTGATGTGCATTGCCTGCCCTAGGCCCTGTGCTCTGCTGGGTGCTCAGTAATTCTGGGGACAGTATGAGCCTGAAGGGTTACTGGGAAGCTGGGTTTTCCTGGCAGGAGTTCTGCAGCTACTGTTCCTCATTCTAGAGACTGTCTACCTATGGTAAGAGGGGAGGTGGGGACCCTGAGTTGCAGAGCAAGAGCAGCTAGCTGTCTGGAGTAGAAAGCACTTGTATGGGAAACACATGCATGAAATGTCCATGGTGGTTTCTGAGAGTGTCAAAGAAAAGGATCCTTCAAGGCCTGGCATTCCCTTGACTTTGACCTGCTTCCAACTCCCCATTCATCTGGTCTTTGGAATAGTCTACTCTATGGCCCCCTCAGCATTGTGATTCCTGCTTGGTACTTTGTTTTTTGGCCCTACCTACCATCCATTGTGAGCAGGCCTGGCCCTGCCCTCTACATTTCCTCTATAGTCAGCATGACCACAGATCATAGGTTCCTTGGTCTCCAGAGATATGGGAGGGAGTGTGGGTATGCAGGATGAGAAGGCAGTAGAAGAAGGAGAAGCAAACACTCTCTGGAGTGCCTGTCTTTCTTTGGCCACCTCTACCAGACTCACTTTTAGCACTGGGATAAGGGCCAAAGGCAGAGTGAGACACCATGCAGCAGGCTGTGCCATGGCACTGCTCTGGGAAATAGGCAACTGATTCATATAAAAGCTCCACATGGGCTGGCAGCAGCCCTGGAGAGCTGTCACCTATCCCAGCTAGGCTCCATACTCCCCACAAGGTAGGAACCAGGGTACATTCATTTTGGAATGGAGGGCTCAGTGAAAGGATGATGAATAGAATTTAGTTCAGTTGGCCTTTGAAAGTTAAACTGGGGAACTCAGTGAAAGATGAATGGTCATTAAAGTCTCTGAGCCTCAGTTTCTTCCATTATTATTAATATACATTTCTTAGGATTATTTAAAGCTAGAATTGGATAATGCATATAAAATACTTATTAAGTGGCTTTTTTTTTTCCTCCCTCAAAAATGTTCTTAAATGAATGAATTCTGAATTTGTACTATAACCAGGCATATTCTGGGAAGAGAATAGATTAGTCTTTAAAAAAATAGAAGAAAGATTTTGTTGTTGTTTGTTTTAACAATATGACCCCTTATGCTACAAAATAATGAAAAATAATTACAGCATATACTTTCTGGAAAGAACAAAAGCTTCAAAACCTGACAAATTTCATTTTTTCTTTTTTAAATTATGCTGGGATTGAAGTCAGAACCTTGCAAATGCTAGGCAAGTGCTCTACCACTGAGATATAACCCTAATCCAAACTTTACTTTGAGTCCTAACTCTGTAGTCCTGTTTGAGCCTGAGATTCCTCATCTGTAAAATAGGAGTAAAATTCTTACATGTAAAAGTAGCATTAAATTAGATGTTTGCTAGGGCTGCTATAACAAAATATCACAAATTAACAGAGTTTATTTTCTCACAATTCTGTAGGCTAGAAGTCCAAGAGCAAGGTGTCAGCAGAGTTGGCTTCTGAGGCTTCTCCCGGGTTTGCAGAGTGCCACCTTACTCCATCCTTACCTGGCCGTTTCTGGGATTAGGCTGCTCTAACTGCCAACTTAATCACTCTTCTAAAGAGCCATTTCCAACCATGTCTTATTTTGAGGTACTAGGAGTTAGGCCTTCACTATACAGGTGGGGAGAATACAACTTAATTCATAACATTTGTGGAAGAGAGGTATCAGTGGATGGAAGGTAGCTCTTCGTATTTAGATCTGTGTTCTTGAGTTCTTTGCTGTTCCTTGCTACAGATGGTGGTATTCAGTGTGGGGTTGTGAGAGCAGGTGATATCATTAAGTACCTTCCTAACCTCTAGGCATATTCTGTTAAAATTAGACCAGCACAGTAGGGTGACATTTAGTGTTAACATTAGACCAGTGTGGTAGGGTGACATTTAGAGAAACAAACTGGCCTTCTTCAGCTTCCAGGGTGTACTTTATAATATTAGCAAAGGATCAAATTTCTTTTCTTTTTAAAAATGTGCTGGGGATGGAATCCAGGGCCTGGTACATGCTAAGCACACATTTACCATTAAGCTATATCGGCAGCTCTACGATTAAGTTCTAAATGTGTAAGAATCAAGATGGGAAGAAAGTATAATAAAAATAGTGATTAAAATTAAATCAGGTGAAACATTATGCTCAGTGAAAGAAGCCAGACACAAAAGGCCACGTACTGTATGACTGTAGTTATATGAAATGTCCAGAATAGGCAAATCCACATATGGAGAAAGCAGATTAGTGGTTGTAGGAGGCTAAGAGGAGAGGGGAAATGGGAAGTGACTACTAATGTTACAGGGTTTCTTTGGCAGATGGTGGAGGTATTCTGGAGTTTGAGGCTGGGGGTGTAGATCAGTGGCATGCTTGGAGCCCTGGGTTCTCTCCCCAGTACTACAAAAAAACAAAAACAATATCCTGGAGTTAGATAGTAGTGATGGTCACACAATTTTGTGACTCTGCTAAAACCCACTAACCTGTACATTTCTACAGGGTGAATTTTACAGCATGTGAATTATCTCAATAAAGCTATTGTAAAAATTGAAGTAGGGTGATGGGTAACCTTATGTGTGTAGTTTCTTTTCTCTCTTCCTCAAATTTTCTATAATTCTTATACATAGAAAAAAAATCCAGAGTCCTGCATTTCTGATTACTTAGGATCTAGTTTTGTGTGATTCTTTTTTTTTTTTTGGTTGGGGGTGTTATGGGGCTTTAACTCAGGGCCTTCACCTTGAGCCACTCCACCAGCCCTATTTTCTTTTTCTTTTTTTAAATTTTATTTTATTCATATGTGCATACAATGTTTGGGTCATTTCTCTCCCCTTCCTCCTGCCCCTTCCCTTACCCCCCCCACCCCCTCCCTTACCCCCCCAACCCCTCGCTACCAGGCAGAAACTATTTTGCCCTTATCTCTAATTTTGTTGAAGAGAGAGTATAAGCACTAATAGGAAGGACCAAGGGTTTTTGCTAGTTTAGATAAGGATAACTGTACAGGGAGTTGACTCCATTGATTTCCTGTACATGTGTGTTACTTTCTAAGTTTATTCTTCTTGAACTAACCTTTTCTCTAGTTCCTGGTCCCCTTCTTCTATTGGCCTCAGTTGCTTTAAAGTATCTGCTTTAGTTTCTCTGTGTTGAGGGCAACAAATGTATCCAGTTTTTTGGGTGTCTTACCTATCATCATACCTTCCTTTTGTGCTCTCGCTTTATCATGTGATCAAATGTTGATCCCATTGTTGTTGATCAATCCCATTGTTGTGTTTGCCCTTGATCTAATGTCCGCATATGAGGGAGAACATATGATTTTTGGTCTTTTGGGCCAGGCTAACCTCACTCAGAATGATGTTCTCCAATTCCATCCATTTGCCAGAGAATGATAACATTTTGTTCTTTTTCATGGCTGCATAAAATTCCATTGTGTATAAATACCACATTTTCTTAACCCATTCGTCAGTAGTGGGGCATCTTGGCTGTTTCCATAACTTGGCTATTGTGAATAGTGCTGCAATAAACATGGGTGTGCAAGTGCCTCTGGAGTAACCTGAGTCACATTCTTTTGGGTATATCCCCAAGAGTGGTATTGCTGGATCATATGGTAGATCTGTGTTTAGATTTTCAAGAAACCTCCAAATTTTTTTCCAGAGTGGTTGTACTAGTTTACATTCCCACCAGCAGTGTAAGAGGGTTCCTCCCCCCGCCACCCCAATCCTCACGAACACCTGTTGTTAGTAGTGTTGCTAATGATGGCTATTCTAATGGGGGGGTGAGGTGGAATCTTAGTGTGGTTTTAATTTGCATTTCCTTTATTGCTAGGGATGGTGAGCATTTTTCATGTGTTTTTTGGCCATTTGAATTTCTTCTTTTGAGAAAGTTCTGTTTAGTTCACTTGCCTATTTCTTTATTGGTTCATTAATTTTGGGAGAATTTCGTTTTTTGAGTTCCCTATATATTCTGGTTATCAGTCCTTTGTCTGATATGTAGCTGGCAAATATTTTCTCCCACTCTGTGGGTGGTCTCTTCAGTTTGGAGACCATTTCTTTTGTTGAGCAGAAGCTTTTTAGTTTTATGAAGTCCCATTTATCTCTTTGTTGCTGAGCTCACCAGCCCTATTTTTGTGAAGTGTTTTTTGAGATAGGGTCTTGAGGAACTATTTGCCTGGACTGGCTTCGAACTATGATCCTTCTGATCTCTGCCTCCTGAGTAGCTAGGATTACAGGCATGAGCCACCAGCACCCAGCTTGTGTGATTCTGAGTTAGAAATATGCAAAGAAAATGTCCATAAAAAACTAAGGAGTTATTTTGCTCCTAAAATAACAATAATTGTTTAAGATTTATAGGGTATAATTAGAAAACAGGTGTATGTGATGACAATTAATAGTGACTTTGATCCC
The DNA here is from genome assembly GCF_047511655.1 of Castor canadensis. Taxonomy (NCBI): domain Eukaryota; kingdom Metazoa; phylum Chordata; class Mammalia; order Rodentia; family Castoridae; genus Castor; species Castor canadensis. The sequence goes on along the minus strand of NC_133396.1, from coordinate 50,575,891 downwards.
ATGTAACATGTCTCCTAAGAGAGGGTCTGTTTCCTCTTCCATAGCAAATCTGTGGTCTGTGGTAATATTTAGCTCTTTGTTATTTGATGGAGTCCAACTGATATTGCACATTGAAATCCATGTTTATTTCCATGTCTGAGTGTTCACTTAGAGAACTGCTGGTTTCTAGTTTGACACTTTTTTCAATCCAATGCCAGGAGATTTCTGAGCCATATATATTTTTAATGCATGCTAAATAATTCATCAAGGAATGCACGTGTTGCAACTTTGGTGACTACCTCACTTCCAACTTGGCTATTTCTACCTCATTTTTAACCTTGTCAAGGCTCTCAGCAATCTGTTTCTTAGCTAATGACTGCATAAAATTATCTCAAAAAGGAAAGCTAAAGACTTCTGTGTTACCATTTGCCAGTTTCTGCTTTCAATCCACTCTTTGGTATTTGCAAAGGTCAGAAGAGCTATTTTGGTGTCCGAGGTCCTGATTAATGGGAAATCCTGTGTTTCCATTGGCCCTCAAGGATGAAGGATTCGTGTAGTGGTGGCAGGCAGCATCTGCTGGAATGTCAGAGGCACAGTGTTGGGAATTGGAGGAGCAGCAGGCCTATGAAAAACGAGGAGGCGGTACTGCTCTGATGGTAGCCCCAGACGAATTTTTCTCCTTTGCAATCATGCAGACATCTCCGGGAGCATTTGTTCTCCTCTGTTAAGCCTTGTCACTAAGAATTTAATATGGAGAGCACAAGCGCCCCTTCCCTGAGAGGGCTGTGGACTGTTTGCAGAGCCTCTTGCTTCCCTTCCAGAAGGCTTCCTTAGCTCCCTGTTAGTCAACATGATTATGTTCAGCTTTTCTCCCCTCCTTGTAGAAGGTGTTGGTTTTATTCTAAGTTAAATAAAAATTGTTGTGTTGCTGTAGATATTTTAGCCAGAGAAGCAGGTGCTTGGTGCATTGGGGAGAGTAACTCTGAATAACATGGGAATCTCTCCCTACCTAAGAGCATATGCTTTTCATTCATTCATCTTGTGACCTTTCCTTGCTTCTAAGACACAAATCTCCGATCCCATGGATCATAAATATTCTTTAGGTTTGCAGCCATAGAGGTGAGGGGATCATTAAGCTGTGGGTATTATTTTCCATTTGTCTAGAACCTTTAAAGGAAACTGTTAGAGTATTTTTTGACACTAAATTAGCTTCCTGTAGCCGTAGGCTTTATAGACACATGAAGGACACTGCAGCTAAGGCTGCCTCAGCCAAGGTCAGGAGGGAGCCTCTGCTCAGTGTCCTGCCGGCCTCATGTGTTCATTCACTGGGCAGCTTCTCCCAGCCACTTTCTGCCAGGCACTGTGATGACTGGCACAGCCCTAGACTGCATGCCTAGGGGGTCACATTATTTATGTCGCTAGCAGGGATAATAGTCACCTGGTGTTGGTCACCTTGTCTGCTGCTGCTTCGTGCCCTAGCACTCACCTTCTCATCAGGAGGCGATGTGAGGTGCTCAGATAATGGTTGTGCACTAAGCTGGGCAGAGGGAAGATGTCTTTTCCAAAGGAATCAACTTCTGAGCTGTTCTCCTGCAGGAGTTTACCAGGAGTGAAGGGGTGTGCTAGGAAGAGAGGACATTAGAGAAAAGGGGTCTCTGTGTGGAAGGCAACTAGACCTCAGGCCCTGGGTGTTCATATGGGTGCCAGCAAAGCATGGGAGGCAGATGAGAAGACTGGCAAGAGACAGTCACCCTGAGAATCAGCAGAGTAGAGTGTGTTTGGAGTTAAGTGAGAAGCTCTGAGAAGTTTTTAATATGAAGGGAGAAGATGTTACTGGATATGATCAGATTCCATTTTTTTTTTTTTTTTGCAGTGCTGAAGCTAGAACTTAAGGCTTCAAGCATGCTAAACAACTGCTTTACCAGTGAACAACACCCCCAGATTAAATTTCTATGTGAATGTTACCATCCTTGGGCAATGTAGAGCGTAGTCTATGAGGAGAGAGATGGGAGGAAGTGATGTCAACAGGGAAGCTGTGGCAGCAATCCCCAAGGAAGGCCTAGAGGCATCTCAGCCCCCTGTATTCCCCTGTCTATGCATTTATGCTCTTGGCAGCTTCTTCCCACCTTTCTTTCTTATTCGTACAATATTCCTTAAGTTCCCAAATTCTCTCCACTTCCAAGTTCTGTTACCTATCTGAGGCCTTTCTGAGACTCTAGATAGCAGGGCTCAGCCTTTCCCTGCACCCCTAATACAGGTTGATCTGCCACCATTTGGCCCTTAATGGAAATTACCTGGCTTTCCTAACTCCCCAGCTCGGATAAGCAATAATTTGGGACCCATATAGTAAGGCAAGAAAAAGGAAGGGGTGTGTGTGTGTGTGTGTGTGTGTGTGTGTGTTAGTATGTGTATATGTGTGTGGTACTAGGGCTTGAACGCAGGGCCTCACATTTGCTAAGCAGGCACTCTACCACTTGAGCCACACCACCAGCCCAGAAGGGCTCTTTAAAGTGATTATTACAGTGGATTGAGTGGGCTCTGGGATTTAGACAGAATACACCTCAGTTTAGGACCCATTTCTGCCTTCCATATTCTTCAGGAAATGGGATGAATTTTTTGTTTTTGCTTTTCATCATCATCTTTCCTTCTTCCTTCCTTCCTTGCTCCTTCCCTTCCCCTCCCTTCCCTTCCTCTTCCCCTCCCCTTCCCTCCCCTTCCCTCCCCTCCCCTTCCCTCCCCTCCCCTTCCCTTCCCTCCCCTCCCTTCCCTTCCCTTTTTTTTTTTTTGTTTTGGAGCAAATGTTAGAGCCTTATACTTGCTCTAGCAGACCACTTGACCCACAACCCTTGCCCTTTTTTTTTTTCTTTCTTTCTTTTTCTGGATAGGTTCTGTGTTTTTGCCTGGGGCTGGCCTCCCTACAGCCTTCAGTGTAACTGGGATCATAGATTCGTACCACCATATCCAGCTTACTGGTTGAGATGGGGTCTGAGACACTAAATTTTTTGCCTGGTTGGCCTCAAACCTTGATCCTCTCAAATTCCACCTCCCAAGTAGCTGGGATTACAGCTGTGTGCCATCATGCCTGGCACTTTTTATCTTTTTACTATGGAAAGTTTCAAACATAAGTATTAGCAGGGAGAACATGATAAGAAACCCACCACCATGAAGCCTTAACAGTTCTCAACATCTGGCCACTCCAATCTTGCTTCATCTAAACATCCTCCCTCCCGTTCTACATTATTTGGAAGCAAATTCTAGGCATCATGTAATTTTATCCATAAATCTTTACATATATGAGTCCAGAAGATAAGTGCTTTTTGTTTGGGAGTCTTAATCTGTTTGAGCACTAGGCTTTCTCCTATAAATGGAAATGATGACACCCTGATCCCAGAGCTCTGAGTAAAGCTGGCAAAAACCTTTGCTGGGATTCTAATGGCTGTTTTCTTGTCACTACCTGCTTGCAGATGGCACTGTAATTACACAAAAACCACCACCTCTGAGGCTGGGGATATAGCTCGGTGGTAGAGGGCTTGCCTAGCATGTGGGAGGCCCCAGGTTCATCCCAACACCACAAGTAAAAAGCAGAGCAACAGAAGACCTCACAACCTTTGGAGCAGACAAATCCAAGTGGCCTTCTTAGTACCAGTATTTACCAAAACCGTCTTTTGGGGTGACTTACTTCAGTTGCCTCGTCTTTAAAACCCAGGGACATAATAGCTCCCTTATAGGGTTGTTTTAGGTTTAAATGGGACAATGTATACAGCAGCATATAATAAGCTCTTAATAACATAGTAGCTGATATTACAAACATTCTCTAAATGTGTTATTTCTGATTTTCATAGCAATCCTGCAAAGTAGGTAGTTACTACCCTTTTTATTCCCCCCACAGGTGAGATATCCAAGACTTAAAACCAAGATTAATGAACTAGCCTGAGGTTTTAGGACTCATAAATTGCAGAGCAGCAGTTTGTGCCCTGGTCTGACTGACCCCAAGGTCCCTACCTTTATGACTGCTATTACTTATTGAACCTTGCTGCATGGCCTCATGAAAAAGAACATGCTGATCTTGGGTCAGGCAGACCAGCATCATCTGATCCTTAACTCTGTCTGCTGTTTTAAGCCAGTGCTGATTTTTTTTTTTTTACAAGTTTGTGATCTGGGTAACATTTTCCTTAGACTCCTTTCCCATCTGTTTTCCCTCTTTCTGCCTTTTATTTTAGGAGATAATTAGTATACATCAGCTCCTGAAATGGAGAAGAGTAAACAGAGCAGGATGAAGAGGAAAATTCAAGCACAAAAAGTTGACATCAGCCTTTTTGTGATAAGATTTTGAGGAAAAGAGACTGAAATTCTTAAGGCAAAATGAGGTTCATGTGTTACTAGTGGATTTTTGTTTCCATTCTGCCAAGATGGTGAGGAATGAACAATGCTTATTCATTTCAATTGTAAAATTCCTAGGAATGGAAAATTTGAAGATAATGTGGCAAACGCAGGCCACATTAAAAAGAGGAGCCTCTTTTTTGGGTGGGACCAGCTCACTTGCTGCATTGGTTCTGTGGTTCTGAAGCATTGCTTCTTGGGGTGGGCAGGTTAGAGACCCACAGACAAAGCTCAAGAACTGTTGGTGGTTTTAAGCTTCTGGTTCAGAATCTATTCTGAAAAATCTGCTTTAGTTCTGGCTTAATGATAACCATACCAGGGTGGAGCATTTTGCCTGGCTTTTTCATGTGTATTTTGTTTTATGGAGCCATGAGGTTTTCTGTTATCCAGCTTTATAAACAGGGAAGCCAAGCAGAAGAGGGGATTAGTTGTCTGTGGTCATCTAAGGGCAGAGTGGGGACATGAATGGCATATTTAGGCTACAACCAGTCATCTTGCATGCCACGGAGGCCTTGGGAACTTGCTCTTCAGTGGTACCCCATCCATCATGTGAAAAGCAGAATTGCCAAGTTGGAATTAGTGTTCCAGGGAGCCCAGGAGCCCCTCCCTAAGGTGCTCAGAGAGGAGACAATGAGCAAGCATAGAAGACTTTGCTTCTGAGACTGCCTTTGTCTACCTGTTCATTGGAGAAATGATTTTAACTGTATATGTGGGTATGTCTGGGTGCTATCTTGACAGCCATCTTCACTAGAATATTTGACTGGAATATTGAGAATTCCAGTGGTACAGCTCTTACAAGTATGATTTACAGCTTTGTGGAGAAGCCTCTTTTTTGGGTAGGAATGCAAACCCCATCACCTCATTGCTCAGATGATAGCCTGGCTTTCTTGGGATCCAGCCAAGCAAACAATTTATGAGAATGACCCCCTCACTTAACTAGCTAAAGCTTTAGGCTATAACCCAGAATCCTTATTACGGAAAGGCAGAGTAAAAATTGTTCCCTTTGAAGCCCTGTGGCTATTTATTTGAATTAGTGAGATCACTCCAATGACAGCTGTGGACACCAATCTTTAATTAGAAGAAGAATTTACCTCCAACTTCACAGGAATGACATTTCTGAGGGTCTTGAGTGCTTTTCTTCCTTAATTCTTTCAGCCTTACCTTATTCCTGCTTTTTATTCAGAGTCACAGCTCATGTTTTCTTTGAAAGCCTTCTGTCCAACTCTGCATTCACAGAGCTATCTCCAGGATATGGCACAAGCCCAGCCCTGAGTGTAGGGACTAGGTCTGAAATTCAAGCTCTTCTTTTTACTGATAGCATGACTTTTTGAACAAGTTACCTTACTGTTGTTTTGGGTTCTTTTTTTCAGTATTGGGGTTTGAACTCAAGACCTACACCTCGAGCCACTTCCCCAGCCCTTTTTTGTGATGGTTTTTTTTTTTTTGATAGGTTCTTATGGAACTATTTGCCCAGGCTGACTTTGAACCATGATCTTCCTGATCTTTGCCTCCTGAGTAGGTAGGATTTCAGGTGTGAGCCACCAGCACCCAGCTTACCTTACTTTTTGAGCCTTAGTTTCTTCATCTATAAAATGGGTCTAATAATACTTACTGCCTGGGACTGTGTATAGCTACCATTTATTGAATACTGTTGCTATTTGCCACCCACTGTTCTAAGTGCTTATGTCGTCTGAGCACCAACTATCTGAAGCAGAATTTTTTTTTTTGAGGCAGGATCTTGCTATGTAGCCCATCTGGTTTTGAACTCACAATCTTTATGCCTTACCTCTGAGTTGCTGGGATTGCAGGTGTGCACCACCACACCCACCTTTGTTTGCGATGCTGGGAGTTGACCCAAGGCCTCCTTCCCGTTAGGTAAGCGCTTCACCACTGAGCTACCCCTCAGCCTGAAGCAGAATTCTTAACATTTCCATACTTTGGAGCAAAGATGACATAGCTAGTAAAAAAGCGCCAGCAGACCTTGTGTATGTAAGGCCCTCAGTAAGTGTATTTGAGTCCAAATCTGTCCCTTATCTATACTTTGTCTCACTTCACATCTGTGCCCTATACTTTTTAAACTTTTGTCTGAGAATATTGATTGTATCAATCTGTGTTCAAATCTGGATTTACTTTTTAAACTTTGTGTTACAGAAAAATTTAAATATATGGGAAAATAGTATAATGAACCTGTATGTGTAGAAATATGTACCATTTATGTAACTTTAACACTATCAATTCTTGACCTGTATTATTTTGTTGCTCTATACCTACTCCTTCTCCCCACCCCTATTATTTTGAAGTGAATCCCCAAATCCTACTATTTCTGCCATATATTTCATTATGTATCTGTAAAAGACTATGACTCTTTTTTTTCCCCACAGGGCTGGGGATCAGACCTAGGGCCTCACACATGCTAGACAAGTGCTCTACCATGGAGCTACATCCTCAGCCCCTAATAATGATTCTTTCTAAAAAACAATCATAGGGCCTGGGAATGTGGCTCAAGTGGTAGAGCACCTGCCTAGCAAACACAAAGTCCTGAGTTCAACCCCCAGTACTGCAAAAAAAAAAAAAAATTGTAATGCCTTGAGAGTAATTCAAGCTGGGCATGGTGGCAGGTACCTGTAATCTCAGCACTCAAGGGACTGAGGCAGGAGGACCATGAATTTAAGACCAGCTTGGGCTACATAGGAAGACTGTCTCAAAAAAATACAAAATTGATAGCAAATCCCTGATACCACATATTCAGTTAGTGTTCAAAATCCTAGTTGTCTCATAACATCATATATATATGTATGTATATATGTATATGTGTGTGTTTAACTATACATATATTTATTTATTTGTTTATTTTGTTGGTACTCAGGTTTGAACTCAGGGCCTCGCATTTGCTAGGGAGGCACTCTTACCACTTGAACCATGCCCCCAACTCTTTTTTGCTTTAGTTATTTTCAGGCAGGAGCTCGTGTTTTTGCTCAGGACCAGCCTCAGATCATGATCCTCCTAATCTATGGCCTCCTACTTACCTAGGATGACAGGTGTGCACCACCATGCCCAGCTTATTGATTGAGATGGAGTCTCGTTAACTTTTTGCCCAGGCTAGCCTAGAATCTCAATCCTCCTGATCTCTGCCTCCCAAGTAGCTGGCACTACAGATGTGAGCCACTGTGCCAGCCCATGTTATACATTTCTTAAGTTTGTTTGAGTAGGATCTAGTAGAGTTCAGTATTACAGTGGATCGATGTGTCTATTCTGTCTTTTTATTTACAGGCTCCTTCTCCAAATATTTTTCCTTACAGTTTATTTGTTGAAGAAACCATGTTGCTGGTAGAGTATCTCAAGTTGTAGAGCATCTGCCTGGCAAGCATAAGGCCCTGAATTCAAACCCCAGTACCATCAAAAAAATTTTTTTAAAGCAAATTTATAAAACAAAATCTGCTTTAAAAAAAAATCATTTATCCTCTACTTTGTTCCAAGGTATAGATTTTCATGATTATATATTTGTGTTTTCTGTCCCTCCCTCTTTCATGTAAGTTGGAAGTTGGATCTAGAGTTTGATCAGATCCAAGTTCAATTTTTGGCAAGACTATTTCAGAGATAGAGTGTTTCTCTCAGGGGGCACATAATATCTGGTTGGCTCTGTCTGTGGTGTTAGCAGCCACTGATGAATAGTGCCTGAATCCACTGATTTGTTAGAGATTGTAAAATGGTCAAAACTAAGTTTTAGTTGCTTTGAGGGCCTGTTTCCCATGATACTTATCCCAGGGTTAGGAACAAAAGTGGCATCAGTAAGTATTAGTAATAATTAATGCTTGGGCTAGGGAGGTAGAGCACTTGCCTAGTGAGTGAGTACTGAGTTCAAAATTCCAGTACCACTACGACTAACTAAAAAAGGAAAAAAAAAAAAAAAGCTGTAGTTTTAAGAGCCGGCAGCAGAGCTCAGGTGGTAGAGTGCCTGCCTAGCAAGTGCAAGGCCGTAAATTCAAACCGCAGCTACTCAGTAATCAGATGAAAGCAATAGCCTAGATAAGCAGACAGCCTCTGTATTATTTCTTTTCACCCAGTACAGAATAGTATCCCATCTGACTTTTTTTTTTTAGTACTGGTGTTTGAACTTAGAGCCTCATGCTCGCTAGGCAGGCACTTTACCACTTGAGCCATGTCTCTAGCCCAGAATCTCCCATCTTAACTAACCCTTTCCCCAAGCTTGCCAAGTGAAGCAGCTTTCTCTGATCTGAGTTTTCCCTCCGTGACACTACCTGTGTTTTGGTGTTAAGACTGATTCTAGGCAAAAAGTTAGTAGCTGGCTTGTAGACTTGGAAAGAATTCTCATCTGGTTGGAGGCCTCCCAGATCGGCTGTGACCAGCTGCTACCTACGATCACCTCACTGTACTTGTGGCAGCCCATGGTCTAGCCTGATGCCTCACTCAGTACTTGTCCCATCATGTCACATGCCAAGTGCTCAAATAATCCACAACTAAAGCTTGAACTTCTGAACTTCTGAATAACAGGGCACTGAGCCCAGGTGGAGCCTCTGAGTCAAAGGGGCAATGCCATTCCTCTTCCTAGGGGAGGCCATTTCTCAATAACCAGTCAATGAGTAAGTATGTTTAAGAAAGGAGTCACATCTTCAGTCTGGGCAAGTCATTTAGCTTTTCTGAACCACACCTCCCCAACATGTAAAAAGTGGCAATAATAGTTGAGGAGGCTGTGGGGGGTAGGCAGGAGGTATATAAGAACTCTCTGTCCTTCCTGATCAATTTTTCTGTGAATCTAAAAGAATTCTAAAAACAAAGTTTATCAAATATTAAAAAATGACAGTATGGTGAGGATTATATAACACAATGAGGTGAGGCATCTAGGATATTCTAAGAAATCAGCAAAGGTCAGGAGGTGTTAATTATGATTATTTCTACTGGAATGCATCCCTGTGCCATACAGGTGGGTGGAAGTGGAATCTGGAGAGATTTGCAGGCTCATGGCTAGGGCTTCTTTCAGAGTACCCCATCACTTTCTTTAGTGGAGGATGGAATGGCCCCCGCATCTTTTTTCTCTCAGTATTAGGGCTTGAACTCATGGCCTCATGCTTGTTAGGCAGGTAATCTGCCACTAGAGCCACAACTTCAGTCCTGAATGGCTCCCTAATTCTTCCTCAGTGCCTCCCATAGTGCTCCCCATAGCAGTCATTTATTCTTAGAAAATCCTAGTCAGTGGCAGGACTGTTGCCAGTCCAATGAGGAAGGCAGCTTTGGGCCACTCTAGTGAAATCAAAGGCATTAAGGTCTCAGAGGTGGAAGGAGCCCTGTGGATTGCTGAGGGCAACATCTATAGCATAGTGGTCATCTTTTCTAGGGCATCCTGCCAGATTGCTAGCAGTCCAGTTTTATATACTTCCAGTGATGAGAAACTCCTCATCTCATAGGCAGCATATCTCAGTGCTGGCTTCTTCTAGAAAGAAAGGCCTTTCTTAATTTTATCTGAAGACTGCCTCCTTCTCATTTCCCTTTGCTAGTCCTGAGCTCTTTCCATTGCCCCACAGTGGGTTTGAAAGACAACACAAAGAAAGGTCTCTGTGCTTAGTGGCAGTATGTCCTGGAGAGAGCCCTCCGGACCAGACATGTGGTGTGGTGAAATCCAGCCAAGCATGTGGCACTGCCTTTATGTGGACATCAGTGGAGACCTTTCTGTGAGTGGCAGAAATGGAGTGTAATTCTCTATTAAGCAGTGTCAGATGCAGGTGGACTGGTGTGACATGCAGGAGACTGATGCAGGAGCTGCCTTTAAGTTTAAGAGCTTTTATTTGGAGCCCAGTGTGGGGTATAACCTTTCCATGTGCCCTCTCCAACATGCAGCGCTCTCAAATGTCCTTTGTTATGCCTCTGGGTGAGTGTTGTTCACCCCTGCATTATTTAGTGCCATTTACCCTTGCACTTTTTCATTCCTACAGCCTGTAGGAAGAGACTGTAGCATGTGGGCTGTGTGTCAATGCTGGGCAGTTTGTCAGCCTTAGAAAGCTACTAGGGAGCTGAGAGCCCATAATAGCGGGTGGTGCAGAGGCTCATGACATGGGGTCCTCAATCACTCGGAAAGGTCCTCCCACAGTGGTGACACAGAAAAACAGGAAAGAACTTTTGTTTCATCTCTCTGGTGTGTACCAGTCATCCATACCTGTAAAAGTCCCCTAATCCTAACCCAGTGAGACCAGATATGAGGCATTCAACACAGCTGGTTATTCATCAGGGTGAATATTGACATACAGGCTGCCATTTCCATCTCTTATCAAAGATAAAAGTAATAATGTTAGTGATCCTTGAATGGGATTATAGTAGAATGCCAGTTACAAAGCCAGGGGCCTGAATTTGTTAGGCTTTATGACACTTTGATGGGAGGAGGGGTCATGTTGAGTGGTCTGCTTTGAGGTAACCAGGTAACTCTGGGAATATGTACTTCTGGAGTAGGGACAGTTTGCCAGGCAGCCTTTATCTTTTAGAACTGCAAGGATAGATGACTTCTGCCCTCCTTCTGCCCCTTGGCATTTGTTGCAACATGCATGTCACTGTTATAAACATTTTGGCATATGTATTTCCTTCCTGTATTATTAATGCATTTTTCTTTACAGAAATGATACCGTAGATAATTTTGTCCCCTGGATTTTTCCACACTTGTAATAGCATTTTATAACTTTAAAACTGCTTATAAATATAATTTTTCCTTTCTCTTTTTGTTGTGCCTGGATGGAACTCAGGGCCTTGCACATGCTAGGCAAGCACTGTACCTCTGAGCTACATCCTTAAACCTAAATATTATTTTTAAATGAGTATATAATGTTCCATAATGTGGATATGTAACAGTTGAACTTGCTGTTCCCTTAATATTAGATATTTGGGTTGTTTCTTTTTTCTCCTTGCTATTACAATTAATGTAGCAAAAACATCTTAGAGTTTAAATCTTTGTATTTTAGATTATTTACTCATATTAAGTTCCTTTAAATGTTATTACTGTGTTAAGAGGTATGCTCATTTCGTTGAAGCTGTCTATTTTTTGAGACATAGTCTTCCTATGTAGCCCAGGATTGCCTTGAACTAGCCATTTTTCTGCCTCCCCAAGCAGTTGGTATTATAGGTATGAACCACTATGCCTGGCAGTGTACTCATTTTTAAGGCTTTTACTCCTAAACAAACAATCAAAAAAAACCCCAACTATGCTGCTTTATGTTTGCTCAGCTTTTATTGGGACCCAACCTAATCTGGCCTGGGTTGGAGCAGCAGCACTAGTGTGTGGACCAGGGCTGGGAAAGGCTTCCTAGAAGAAGGGTTTTTAGGCCACATTCTGAAGGTGTTAAACATTAACCAGGCTGGGAGCAGGTGGAATGGGAGAGAGACTGTCCTAGATACCCAGGCAGACAGAACAGAAGATAGAAGGTTAGATGCTCAGTGCTGCTGAAGGGCACATACCTGGGGAAGCCAAGGCCAGAGGACAATAGGAGGGTGGAGTGATGAGATGGACTAGAGAGGAGGGCAGGGTAGGAGCCAGCAGGGCCAGGGGACAGAATGTAGACTTTGTCCTTATAGCAGTGGGAGACCATAAAGGAGCTTTAAGCAGGCCAGTGGCAAGATGAGATTTGCGTTCTAGAAAGGTTACTCCAGTTTCAGGGTGGAGGATGGATTTGGGCAGGGTAGGAAGAGACTTCCTGGGAGACTCCTTAGGACTGTTGCAGGAGACAGGCTATACCAGCAGTGAATCAGTGCTCTGAATTTGCCAAATTGATAGGTGAAAGTGCATTATACTTAAATTTCCCTTTCTTTCATTCCTGCTGATGCTGAAGGTTTTTGTGTTGATTTCCTGTACTGTATTTCCTCACTTGTGACTTTACTTCTTATGACCTAAAGGCTCTTGTAGCATTGGGACACCATCATCACAGGCTAGAGATGGTGTGATCCCCATCATAGAGCTTTGTGTCTAAGCCCATAGTCATGCAAGAAAGGGCAGATGGCTGGACATGGGTCCCTAGAACCAGTCTGAGGCTCCCAGGCACATCATCCTTTGTCCTCTCCAGCCTTCTGCCACATCCTAAAGTAGGCACCATGACAGCACCTAGAAAGCATAGCTCAGCAAGCTTGAGGCCTGCTGACCAGAAAGAGGAATGAGTGGACTCAGAGAAGATCGCTTTTCCACCACTCAGATTGGAAGGAAGAGGCTCAGGATGTGCTAAACTCAATTTAAATCAAGGGGTCCTTAGCAGCTGGGGCAACTTTGTTTTAGAAGTTCAGCCAAGGCCAATAGTCGTCTGCAGATTATAAAAATTTGCTATATTGAGGAGAATGTGTAGAGAATAAAGCCTTAGGTATGAAGTTACTTCCCCAGACTGGACTCACAGTTCAGCTCTCCAAATTAACAGCATCCAAACTTGTAGATCTTGCCTACTAATATTTATTAGCTTGCTTGCTTGATAGCCTCAGTGGTTTCCTGAGGAAATTGCAGGCAGGGGTTTACTGAAGCCATACTTTGATTGGAAAAACTTTTCTTAATAGCTGGCTACTTGCCATGCTACGGTGTCTCTTGTATTTTGGTTCCTCTCACTGGGTGGCTGGCTTTGTATGCAGTGTGCATGGCACCCCAAGTGCCACCCTAATTGCTATGTGCAGGGTAGCTGAGTGCAGCATGGTGGTTGAGTAATGAACCTGCATTTCTCTCTGCAGCTTCTTCATCAGGAAATCACAGGGACCTTGACCTTGTGTTTCATCCTGGAGTGTTTTCTCTTGTTAAATCAGAACAGTTTCAGATTGCTAAAACACTGCCATCATAGCTAGGGGCCTTGTCATTGTACCCTGTGTACACAGTCATGCCCTTGTTTGGCTGTCATCCTCCTTATTTGCCACTACAGTTTTACAGATAACATGAGCTATGGCATGGAGTTGAGTGAGCTGACTTACCAAAGGTGAATTCTGTTATTCCTGATAACTGCATAGGTCGACAGATTTTTTTCAAATCATAAATCTGGTTTCTAAAAAGTACTTTTTTTGACATGATGTCTTGCTATGTTGCTCAAACTGGTCTTGAACTTCTGGCCTCAAGTGATCTTACCAGCTCAGCCTCTGAATAGCTGGAATTACAGTGAACACCACCATGCCAGGCTAAAAAATACATTTTTGTAGGAAATTATCCCTCCCTTGAAACAAAACAAAGCAAAACAGAATAAGGCGTAATTGCTCATACCACTAATTAAAATGTTTACCGTACTGGAGGTTAGCCTTCAAGGCTTTTTTCCTTTAAATAGGCATACTTCTTCAATATAAAACTGTCCCAAAACAAAACCAGAACTGTACTATTTTTTATCTTGAATTTTTTCCCTCTTCATGTGTGATACACATTTGACTACTTTGAGATTTTTTTTTCCCTAACCCGTAGTCTGATGTGTCTGTCAGTGGAGTGAGAGAAAGCCTTCCCAGGCAGTGAGTCACTTGAGAGATAATGCTGTCATCTCTGTCAGTGTCTTATGCTTCAGCCAAGTCTTGGCTAAGTCATTTTTTATTCCCAGGAGTGGCAGATCATCATCTTTTGAAAGATGGATTTGATTTATAAAACAAGCCAATAATTTCCCACGTCCCACTGTTGTCTGCTGAGCAAAACCATTTGGGGCCAAAACTGAGATGTGACTATAACAAACAAGATTAGGTTTTCTAGGTGATTTGCAGGGGAAGGACAGAAGGTAGATTAAATATTCGACAGACACCTATCATGGCTCTACTAGCCAGATCTAAACCTCTGCATAAGAGGATAGATGTGGCAGTGGTTCTCAGAATCTTTGGGGACATAATAATCTCCTGGGAAGCGTGTTTAAAATGCCCACAAAGCCAAGATTAATGGAGGGGGAAGCCCAAAGGGAACACGAACCTTATCTGTAACTGCAGTGATACTGCTCAATAGGTACCCAATAGCTGTTCCTCCTTTCGTCTTTACTGATACAACCTTGATTTTGTTTGAAGTTGCTATGTGCACAGCTAAAAAATTCTCTTTCCATGGCTCCCTGGGCCATATGACCACAATTCTGGCTTGTAAGCTGGAGGTGGAAGCTCTTACAGAGAGTACCCCTTCATATAAATAGCAAAGCCTCCAGCTTTTGCACCTTCTCCCTGTCTGTTTCATAGACTCTGACAGGTAAAGCAGCTTTCACCTTGCAGCTAAAGGAAGGACTGTCTCTGGCCAATGATGTCAGTCAGAAAACAAAAAGATCCTGGGGCAGGGTGGAGGTATGTAGGGGGGTGGGGTGTAATAGCTCAGAAGAAGAGCATTTGACTGCCGAAAACAAAAAAGATCTTGGGCCTTCATGCAGCCCTTGAGTCACTGCTCTAGCTCTGTGCTGTCTGCTTCTAGATTTCTTCTTGTTCCATGAGAAAAATAACCCCCCAATCTGTTTAAGCAACTGTTAGTTTTTTAATTGCTTGCAGCTGAATGCAATCATAACTGATAAGGTAATGTTTTAATATTTTACAAGGAAGAAATGTATTTACATATTGTGTAATTAAAAATCAAAAATAATTTGAATCCCCACAGATTTCTGGGCCCGACATCAGACACACTGAAAAAGAATCTCTGAAGTTGGGATGCATGTATCTGTATTTTTATCAAACTCTCCAGATGATTTTAGTGCACAATAAAATGGGAGAATATTTTATATTAATTTAGAGCATGATCCCCATTTTATAGATGAGAGTATTGAGGCCCCAAGAGCTTAAAAAAATTATCCATCTCTCTATATACAAATTTTTTTGCTGTGGTGGAAATGAAACCCAGGGCCTTGGGCATACTAGGCAAGTGCTGTTATCACTGAGGTATACTCCCTGCTCATTATCCCAATGTATTAAGTGAGATTTGCTTCTGGATCTATCTGATTCCAAAGTATACCCCCTTCCCACTGCCCTGCCCAAGGAGGCCTGGCTTCCTGCCCCAGCCCAGCCATACTACTTCTGAAGACAACTTCCAAAATAGAAGCTTCATTGTTTGTACACAGTTTGACACTTATGTCCAGGGACAGCATCACTGCCACGTATCTGTCCCCAGCAAATGAAGGGATGTGTATTTTCTGACATTCTTGTTAAAAAGCGGACAAAAAATTCTTCAAAATTAGCCTTTCTAGGGTCAAATCACTTAAGAATTACTAGAATATCTCATCCATGAAAGGTAATTATAGTTGTTTTATGAGTATAAAAGATGCATAGCTGGTAAGTACTGGAGTAGTCTCCTGCGAGTTATTAGCACTCACAGTATTCATGTTACCAAATTAGCTATTGAGGGCTGATAGGTTTTATCTGTAGTTCATCAAGGCAGTGGTCAGTGATATACATTCATAATAATTAAGTATACATCAGCACCTCTGGAATGGGATCTTTGGATAAGGTGGCCACCTCCAGTTGTAATAATGTGATTTACATGGGCATTTGGAAGCCTGGATGATAAGAATGATTATCTAAGGGGGAAGAGGAACTTTTATTCTATGAAATAGGAGGTCTGTGTACTTGAGACCCTCAAAGGACTTGCAGCATTGTGTGGATAGAGTATGGCCTGGGAATTAGGAACTTTGCATTTGGCATAATCCAGGGGATGAAACCCAGGACCTTGCACATGCTAGAAAAGTGCTGTACCACCACGTCAGGATCTGTAATGCTACTCCAAATAGACTGTCAGACAACTCTGAAGCTCTGTTATTGAGGTCCTTTTATGAGTAAGGTCTTCTGGGAGGTTCTTCAGTATGTTGCCCCAATTGTCAATTCCTAAGGCCCTATACCAGGCGTGTGTGTGTGTGTGTGTGTGTGTGTGTGTGTGTGTGTGAGTGAGTGACAGGGTCTTGCTCTGTAGCCTAGGCTGGCCTCAAAGTCACGATCTTCCTGTCTCTGCTTCCTGAGTGCTGGGCTATCAGGAGTATGCCACTATGCTGGGCTTGCTTGCTTGCTTATTGATTGATTGATTGATTGATTGATTGATTGTTTGCAGTAGCTGGGATGAGATCCAGGGCCTCAAACATGCTAGGCAAGAGCTCTACATCTCTTTCCCAAGGTCTTTATTTAATTCATTTTTGTTTGTTTGAAACAGAATCTCATTATGTAGCAAAGGCTAGTCTTGAACTCATAAACTTCCTTTCTCAACCTCCCAATTGCTGAGATTATAGAAGTGATCCACCATGCCAGGCTAAGTCATTTAATTCCTATGAAAGTTTTGCAAGGTATATTATTGTTTCTGTTCTAGAGATGTGGAAACTGAGGCTCAGAGAGACTTAATTATTTGCTTAGGTCACACAGCAGATCAGATTTGAGCTCAGGTCTGCCTGACCCCAAGATCTTGTCAGTGTAACTTTGCCTCAGTAGTACCCTATTCTGCTTGGCAGTGTAAGAGCATGGAAGTGTGGTGGAAGGAGGCCATTTTGACAGAAAATTGGGGAAATCTCTGTAGAAAAGGCAAGATTTAAAGGGATATGGTAAAGATGTGGGTGTAGTATAGCCACAGTGAGACCCATCTCTTAAAAAAAAAAAAAAAAGGGACAGGTGAGTAAAGATAAGTAACAAGAAGGTGTGTTTGATTGAATGTATAGTTCCATGGGGCAGGATGGAAAGTAGGAAATGAGGCTACAGAATTAACTGGGATGGATTGTGAAGGGCAGTAATTGCCAGGCTAAGTTACAGGAAGAATAGTTTGTATTTCATGTAAAACTATTGCTAAAGGCATATATTATGTTGTTCATTAATTATTCCTTAATATAAGAATGACTTCAGGGAAGGCAGAGTGACTCAAGCGGTAGCGAGCCTGCCTAGAAAGTGCAGGGCCCTGAGTAAACCAGGACCAAAAAAAAAAAAAAAAAAAAGTCTGGGGGTGTGGCTCAAGTGGTAGAATAAGGCCCTGAGTTCAAACTGCAGCACTGCCAAAAAAGAAAAAAGGAGGACTACAATAAATTGCAGTGTTAGGGAGAAAAAATTTCTTGCCTCCTAATGGAATGCCATTTATTCTGCCTTTAATCAAAAGTGAGGACTGTGGAACTCCTTGTCTTTCCTTTTTTGCTCAGGCTACCAGGAAGCCCAGGCCTGATTTAGTGTTTAATTTAATTGCAATAGCTTCCCTTATCTTTATGGTTCTTGATTTAGAAAAAAAAAAACAACTTTCTTTTATTCCCTGTGGTATATGTACAGTCTTCATTTTATTTGCCTTAGGGATAAATTATTATTTAAAAAGACTTTAAATTCCTTTTGGAAGTAGTTAAGATAGATCTTTCTTGCACCATCATAGGGAGAGGCAGTAAAGGGCTGGAACAATGCAGTGTTGTATCAAAGCTGGCTTCAAAACATTTTCATGGATATTAATGAGCTATTTAGTTATATTATCTCTTGGACAAGGGATGGACTTAGTCAGACCCCAGACTCCTGGAACCCCAGGAGTCTTCCCTCTAAGGGAATGGCCTGTTGGGTGTGTGCTTGCCGGGGTCCTCTTTGCTCCTGCCAAATTTGAAGTCATTTCCTACATATGCCTGAACTCCCTTTTCTATAATTTTTCAACAATCTCTTGATTTGGTAGTTCACTAGGACTACCTGGCTTTTGTCAGGAGAATTTGCTAACATTTGTGGAAAGGTCTTACCAGCTTCTCAAAGGGAATGTATTCTTTCTTTTAACATCTTACCCAAAAAGAGTGAAGAACTATTGCTGTGAAAAATGACCATATGTAGATTTCTTCTCAACATTATGCAATATTCCATATCAAACCACAATCCCCAAAGTCTGTTGCTCAAAGCAGCACTAAGTAGGATGAAGAAACATTGTAGGGAGTGGTTAAGACCCAGAGGACTTGGCACTGGAAGACCATGGCACTGACTGTGCTGCCACCTCAGAAGCACAGTCTTGAGTCTGAATGGGCAGTTCTTGTCCTCTCAGCCCAGAGCTGCCCTTACCCTTCACCATGGTGTCAGCCACAAGCCGTGGCCATAGTATTTCCCTTTCAAGTGGCCAAGGAAAGGCCTGCTCCCCAAACTGGATTTGGAGAGTAGCTTCAGACTTGGTACTGGGAGCCATAGCAGTGAGTCTTGTTACAGGCTTGCAGAACAAAATGAGATTTTTCTCCCAGGTCCAGCAAGGATCTGGATGATGTCCACCTGATTTTGTTTTGCCTTGTTGGCGTTACAAGCCCACAGTAGCAGTAACACCTTGTAAATCAGAAATGGGAAGCCTTTTCTGAATGGTAACTGTGGGCCAGAAGAGCCCTAAAGAAAAAAAGCCCTATGACACAGACAGCAACTATTCCCCTTCTATTCTGTTGGACAAACATTCTTGAATACCTACTATGTGCCAGTAGAATTCACACTCTATCAGGGAAGGCAGGCCCAGAAGGTGCCATCATACCAGCAAAGCGATAGTGAGCAAAGCAAGCCTCAGGATCCCAGCTGGGTGCAATTAATTCATCTGGTGTGCATGCCAGGCGGTCTGGACCTCACTGGGAGGCCACCGAGCTGAGTGTTTAAGGGAAAATACAGCTTCTGTGTTCTCTTCTGACCCTTTCCATTATGTGAGCACACATTTTTACCTTGTGGTGATTAGTATGCACATAATATTTTACGCTGCCTGTTTTCCACTTAGCATTCCTCTACCGATTTCCACTTAGCGACTAGGCCGAAGTATTTATCATTTTTAAAAGCCACATAGCATTTTTGTCTTATTGATGTACTTTTGGTGCTTAGCCATCCTCTCATTTGTTGGGAACAGCAGTTTTTCTCAATTATGCATCTTTGCAGTCAGCTTTTCCCCTCCTCCTTACTTATTTCCTTAGGGGTCTGTGGCTGGGTCAAAGTTATGAATGGTTTTATGCATTCTTCTACTGAATTTTTTTCTTTTTATTATGGAAAATTCCAAACGTTTACAAAAGAAAAAAGACTATTATAATGAGCCTCTGTGTATTTATCATCAAGCTTCAACAATCATCAATTCATGGAGATTTTGTTCATCTATTACCCCTCCCCCACTTTTCCTATCCTAGACCATTCTGCAATAAATACTAGGCATCATATAATTTCATCTGAGTCCTTTAATGTGTATTTCTGAAAGACAAAGAATTCTTTTAAAGAGTATAAGCAACAGCTTATCCATATATATATATATGGATAAGCTAAATTATATATATATATATGATAAATTATATACGTATATGATAAATTATGTAATTTTTTTTTGGCTGTTGTGGAAATCAAACCCCTGGGCTCATACATTGTAGGGAAGTACTTTACCATCAAACTACATCCTTAGCCCACCATAATTCCATAATTCTTTTTTTTTTTTTTGGCAGTACTGGATTTTGAACTCAGTGCCTCCAGACAAGCACTTTACCACTTGATCCACACCCCAGCCTTCACCACATTTCTTAATATCATAAAATATCTAGTCATCCAACTGAAAGTTGAAAATTTCCCAGTGAAATCTTCACTGGGAAAATTGAAGATTTCTCTGGCTACTTTCTTGAGGCCAAATGGTTGTTTGTTCCAGCATGTTCTCTATGGAAGGTTTCAGGTTGGGGTTGGGACTTCTTTATCAAGAAGGACTTTGCCTTCAGGTCCTGGCCTGCAGGGATGAAGGGGTCAGAAAGGAAGAGAGATGCTGCTTGGGTGGTGGGTGCTTTCTGCCCATTGCTCACGTGGTCAAGCTGGCATGCCACCTTTTCCACATACCAGCTTGACTTGGTGCTCTGTGTGGGAAAACAATGTGAAGCCAGACCCTTTGGACTCCACCCCATCGAAGAATGCACATGCTATTTTTCTTCAGAGTGGAAGAGGCTAGATAGATATTATGTTTATTTTTTCTACAATAAAAATTCCAAAAAGCTAGGAAAATGCCTATTTCCTGCTGGATTTTGATCATCTTATTTGCATGTTTTCCTTGGCAAGCTTGGTTTTGTACTATTCAAGGTGACCCAGTTAGAACTACTGTTTAAAGTCACATTGTTGTCAGTAAGCTACATAGCCTGTATGTGGTAAGTCTATTAGCTCCGAATATTGTACAAACAGGAATGCATGCTTTTGAGGGCTCTCTTCTTTAACTATGGTTACATTTAAATGCAATTTCCACTGTTTGTTCTGTGTCAATATTTCTGATTTTTCAGTGTTGATGGTAAGAACAATTTCCCAGATGATTCAGAACCCTG
This sequence comes from Castor canadensis, assembly GCF_047511655.1. Classification (NCBI taxonomy): domain Eukaryota; kingdom Metazoa; phylum Chordata; class Mammalia; order Rodentia; family Castoridae; genus Castor; species Castor canadensis. The sequence continues at coordinate 50,555,363 of NC_133396.1, read as the reverse complement.
TTGAATTCTGCTTTGGAATGTAAATTACATGTATATTATGTCTGCATCTCCCCTGTGCCAGCCCAGACTGGCTTTCAGTTTGGGTCTTCTTGACTAGCAAGGTACCCTGGGAAACCTCCTGTGGGGTAAAGAGAGTTAACAGGGAGGCCTGGTCAGGATGAAGTGCCTTTTGAGAGATACTGGAATTGGAGGACTTTATCTTTAGAAAAAAGAGTCAGTGTAGTCAATAAAAAAGGTTATTTGTGTTCACACCATCCTTGTGCCTCTGCTTTGCTATCTCTGATGGAAAAATTAATTACTGATTTTTTGCAAGAGGCCCTAGGTTCAGCCCCTAGCATTGAAAAAAAATTACTGACTTTCATTTTGGTTAAAAGTTTGCCATTTTATTTCTTACTTTTTAGTAGTATCATATCCTGTTCCTTCTTTTTATAACAGAGATTTTTAAAAGATTTGCCTCTAAGGCTAGGAATATAACCCAGTGGTAAGCCCAGGTTCAATCCTCAGCACCAAAGAATGAATGAATGAATAAATAAATAAATAAATAGATTTGCCTCAAAACCAAATATTCCAACACATTGATTTTTTTTCCATTTCTCTTTGAGGAATTATCTATATGCATCCCTTTGTTTAAAAAATAATTTTGTATCTTTTTTTCTTTATAAAATGTTTCTATCTAGTTTTCATAATAATTACTAATAATAGCTATATAATACTCAGGTGAATCAATATACAATAGTTTACTTAACCATCACTTTTCTATTTTATATTTGAGAAGTTTTAAGAATTTTAAAGAATACTACATAGAGCATGTTCCTAATAGCTTTTTTCAACAACTTTATATTGACATATAATTCACATACCATGCAATCCACGCATTTACAGTGTACAATTCAGTGGGTTTAAAAATATTCATAGAGTTGTGCAATCATTACCACAATCAGAATATTTCCATCATTCCATGCCCATTAGTGGACTGGAGACATAGCTCAAGTGGTGGAGTGCTTGACTAGAATGCTGCAAGACCCTCAGTTCAATCCCTAGTACCAAAAAAAAAAAAAAATGTATAAAATCTGACCTTAATGCAAGGGAAATGAAACATTTCTGAGCATTCAATCCATAAAAACATGAAACCAGACATTTGCAATGACCATACCCATTAGCAGTCACTCCCCATTTCCCCCAACTCTCCCAACCCTAGGCAATAACTAATGAACTTCTTTTGTCTCTGTGACCATACAAATGATCATACAAATGGCATAATATAATATGCGGTGTTTTTTCATTTAAAAAATTGTGGAAAGATACACATAACATAAAATTTACCATTTTAACCATTTGTAAGTGTACCATTCTATGATATTAAGTACATTCACATGCTTGTATAACCATCAGCACTGTCTGACTTAAGATCTCTTTTATCTTCTCAAACTCATGATTCCCCATTCTTTTCTCCCCCTAGTCCCTGGCAATTGGCATTCTACTTTCTGTCTCCATGAATCTAACCATGTCTCATAGGTGGATCTGCAAGTATTTTGCCTGTTTCACTTAGTATAATGTCCTTAAGGTTCAGCCATGTTGTAGCACAAATCAGAATAGAATTCCACTCCTTTTTTTGTTTGTTTGTTTGAGACAGGGTCTTGTCATGTAGCTCACGTTGGCCTGGAACTAGCGATCCTCATGCCCCTCCTCTTCCACCCTCACCTCCAGTGCTGGGATTACAGATGTTTACCATACGTGGCTTCCATTCCTTTCTTTTTTTTTTTTTTTTTTTTTTGTGGTATTGGAGTTTGACTCTAAGGCCTCATGCTTGCGAGGCAGGCACTCTACCACTTGAGCCAGACCCCCGTTCCTATTCCTTTTTATTGTTGATGTATAGCATTTTGATTATTCATTCATTGGTGGTGAACATTTGAGTTTAGACTTTTTGGCTACTATGAATAATGCTGTTGCGAACATTGGTGAGCAAGCTTGTGTATGGGTATATGTTTTCTTTCTCTTGGGTGTATACTTAGGAGTGGGATTACAGAATTGTGTAGGGCTTTTTTCTTTAATGTATTTCTTTTCAATAAGAGTTTTTGAAATACTGGGGTTTGAACTCAAGGCCTACACCTTGAGCCACTCCACCAGCCCTTTTTTGTGATGAGTTTTTTTGGAGTTGGGTCTCGAAAACTATTTGCCTGGGCTGGCTTCAAACCACGATCCTCCTGATCTTTGTCTCCTGAGTAGCTAGGATTACAGGTGTGAGCCACTGTGCCCAGCAATAAGAGGCTTTTATGGTCTCATAAACATGCTTAATTTTTATGTATCAGTTTAAAATAAATTAAAATGAAAACGATGGCCTGGGCAATGTGGCTCACAGCTATAATCCCAGCTACTTGGAAGGCAGAGATCAAAAGGATCACTGTTTGTGGCCAGTCCAGGCAAAAAGTTAGTAAGAAGTCCCCATTTCAACAGAACAAGCTGGGAATGGTGGAATTTGCTTGTCATCTCAGCTAGGCTGGGAGACCATAGGTAGGAGGATCAGAGTCTGACCCTGACCCCAGGGAAAAACAAGAGACCCTATCTGAAAAATAACCTAAAGCAAAAGGGCCCAAGGTGTGGCTTAGATGGTAAAGCAAGCAAGACTCTGAGCTCAAACTCTGGTACTACCACCACCAAAAAAGAAAAAAGAAAAGAATCTTCCCAGCATGTCCCGTGATGTCTATTGCCCAAATTGTTTTTCCAGAGTTCTTAAATATATACTGTAACCTTAAATATTCACTGTAACCTTCCCAGTGCTGGGTACTCTTCTGTTCAAGATACATGCTAATTTAACTATAAAAGTTTTAATTTCACTGTTTTGACACGAGTGTTTTTTATTTTTTTTGTTATTACTGCTATTCTTCTGAAGACTAGGCCTCTGGATAAAAAAACGTCTGAGCTAATATTTGAGTCTTACTCAGATGGGTTGCTTTTGACGATACCCACAGATGCCTTTGAGTACTGCAAATGCTGTGATGGTGGCAATGAGAGTGTCTCTCTCTACCCAGTTCTGAAGAACAGTTCTTTGCAGGAGTTAGTCAAAGTGCTTCAGCTCTAATAAGCACAGCAGGTATGAGCACTGGGGAACTTTTGGAAGTCTTTTTCCTGGCTCAGAATTCCATAATCGCTCTTTGAGACAGAAAGGAGACCTTCCTTTTCGGTTTTGCTCATGGTGATGCTTGTAGTCCCTGGCTAGCCTCTTGGCTGGTTGGTTCCTGGCCAATAGAATGCAGTGAAGGTCCCCTCTGTCTGCACAACAGGAGAGAGTTAAGGGGACCATCTCACTATTCCACTAATTGTGGTTTATATTTTTTATATTTATTGTACCCCTACTGTGTTCTAGGTTTCCTGTTTTGTGTTTTACATCACTAACTAGCTCACTTAATCTTAGTACACACTGTAAGGAGGTACCACTGTGCCCACTTTATGGCTGACTAAACTGAATCTCAGTGAGTGTAAGAATGTGCCCTGGGTCACAGAGCCAGAGCTGCACGCTGCTGCCCCCCCCCACCCCCCGCGCGCCCCGGCCCCACAGTCCATCAGATTAAAAACCATGCCCTTCACCAGCCTGTTGTGTCCTGGCTCCTTTCTTCACTGGTCATCATTATGATGACCTGCCCCTGCTTTCTGTCTACAGTTTCTGCATTCTAATATAGTCACCACACTGTTCCTGAGTGATCTATCACAGATACTCCTGTTGAAAAGTCCCAGACTCTGTACAGAAAATGAAAGGACTGTCCCAAGCCAGACTCTGACCACTTCCTTCTCCCATAGCCCTGACCCCTGCAGGTCATTCACACTACCTGTTGTAGACTCATATGGTTTCTTATCCGAAGAGTCTGAAGTTCTTTGTGTCCCACACAGAAGCAGTTAAGCAGGACATGTGGATGTAATAAGGTTGGTAATAGAGTTTATTAAGGGTTAGGGAAAAAGTTACAAGCAACCATGATGGGCCAGGTATGAGGCAGAAGCAGGGAGAATACTCTCTTCCTGTTTCCGGTGCTTTTAACACTTGCACTAACCAATGGGAGGGGAAAATCCTGGGTGATTCTTGATCACCAATAATCCATGAGTGGGAAAGGGTTTGGGTGGTCCCTGGGCCAGCATGTGAATAATCTGCACATATTTGCAATTGAAAAGAAGGCTCAGAGAAAGAGAATAATGTTTAATCTGAAATACAATATTAAGTCATGTATATTTTAAGAGTCCTGAATTTAGTCGGTCCCAGTGGCTCACACCTATAATCCTCACTACTCAGGAGGCAGAGAGCAAGAGGACTGTGGTTTGAAGCCAGCCCAGGCAAATAGTTCTTGAGACCCTATCTCAAAAAAGCCTGTCACACAAAAGGCCTAGCAAGCTTGAAACCCTGAGTTCAAACTCTAGTGCAGCCAAAAAAATTTAAAAAAAGACTAACTTTTCCTTTCTTAGTCTTCCTCATACCTGTAATGCTCCCCTTTTCTCCAAATTCCTGCTCCTCCACCTAAAAAAAAAGCTTTTATAAGCCTTCCTTTTCCCTCTTCAGCATCCTTAATTATTCCTTATCTCTTGGCCCACCAGTCTTGTTTTTGCACACACCCATGTGCTAACACTGTCACACTGTTTCCTAGCAATCTACTTTTAGGTCTCTGACCTGCTGACTACTTGAGGACAGAGGCTCTTTTTTTTTTTTTTAAATGTGTGCATACAATGTTTGGGTCATTTCTCCCCACTTCCCCACCCCCTCCCTTACTCCCCCACCCACTCCCTCTTCCCCTCTTCCCCTCTACCCCCTCGCTACCCGGCAGAAACTATTTTGCCCTTATCTCTAATTTTGTTGAAGAGAGAGTATAAGCAATAATAGGAAGGAGCAAGGGTTTTTGCTAGTTGAGATAAGGATAGCTATACAGGGTGTTGACTCGCATTCATTTCCTGTGCATGTGTGTTATCTTCTAAGTTTATTCTTCTCGAACTAACCTTTTCTCTAGTTCCTGGTCCCCTTCTCCTATTGGCCTCAGTTGCTTTAAAATATCTGCTTTAGTTTCTCTGCGTTGAGGGCAACAAATACTATCTAGTTTTTTGGGTGCCTTACCTATCCTCATACCTCCCTTGTGTGCTCTCGCTTTATCATGTGATCAAAGTCCAATCCCATTGTTGTGTTTGCCCTTGATCTAATGTCTGCATATGAGGGAGAACATACGATTTTTGGTCTTTTGGGCCAGGCTAACCTCACTCAGAATGATGTTCTCCAATTCCATCCATTTACCAGAGAATGATAACATTTCGTTCTTCTTCATGGCTGCATAAAATTCCATTGTATATAAATACCACATTTTTCTTAATCCATTCGTCAGTGGTGGGGCATCTTAGCTGTTTCCATAACTTGGCTATTGTGAATAGTGCCACAATAAACATGGGTGTGCAGGTGCCTCTGGAGTAACCTGTGTCACAGTCTTTTGGGTATATCCCCAAGAGTGGTATTGCTGGATCACATGGTAGATCAATGTTTAGATTTTTAAGTAGCCTCCAAATTTTTTTCCAGAGTGATTGTTCTAGTTTACATTCCCATCAGTAAGAGGGTTCCTTCCCCCCCCCCCCCCCCCCGCCCACCGCATCCTCGCCAACACCTGTTGTTGGTGGTGTTGCTAATGATGGCTATTCTAACAGGGGTGGGGTGGAATCTTAGTGTGGTTTTAATTTGCATCTATCTTGCTTATTTTCATTTTAGTCAAGCATAGTGCCTAGCAGGGAAAGACCTCTCAGTTTAAGTGTTTTGTTTTGTTTAAATAAATTTTTATTGGGATATATTCATTATATGGGGGGGTTCATAGTGACAATTCTGATTAGGCTTATATTGTACATTGGTTAGATTACTCCCAACATCTCTCCTCCTCAACCTCCTCCTCACCCCACTTAAAGCAATTGCAAGAGGTTTCTTTGTTCTATCTCATGTAAGTATATGAAGTCCATCAACTATTAAACCCTCATCTTAATCTCCTTCATTCACTCTTCCCCCTTCTACTAGTACACCCCCACACATTGTACTTACTTTTCAGTTCTTTCTTTTTTTATTAATATTTAAGTTGATGTTCAAAGAGGTTTCTCAATGTATCTCTGTTGTTGGTATACTTTACCTTGGTCCGTTCGGCCACTTATGTTGCTCTCCTTTATCCCTTTATCTCCCACCCTTCAGTTCACGTGTTTCATTTATTTGTTTATTGTGCTGTGGTAAGGATGAACGCAGGGCATTGTGCATGGTAAAGTGCTCTACCACTTATCTATACTCTAGCCCTTTAGTTCAAGTTTGTTAATTTACTTTATTTATTTTGTTAAGGTATTAGGGATTGAACTCAGGGTCTCATGCTGGCAAGTGCTATACCACTTTGTGCCATGTCCCCAGTCCTAGTTCAAGTTTTTTTTGTTTTTCTTTTGATAGGACTGGAGTTTGAACTCAGGATTTCACTTGCAGGATTTCACTCAGGATTTCAGGATTTCACCTACTTGCAAAGTAGGTGCTCTAACTCTTGAGCCAAACCTCCAGCCCTAGTTCAAGTTTTTGATTGAACTGGGAAAATCTTTGGATGGTCTTGAATATTCTCCCTCCCTGAAGAATAACATTCTCCTCTCCCCTGAGGAGAGTCTTTGTAATCAGAAGCAGCAAAATGCTCAGACATGTGTGGTATCTTCTCTCAGAGAGATGGAACCCCCTAAGGGCACATGGGTGAGGTGCATAGCCCTAAGAGATGCTCTAGGGAAGGAGAAGATGGCAGCTAAGTAGCCTGAAGGGAGAAGAGAAGTGGAAGAGGTGGCCATGGATGGCCCCTGAGCTATCTGCTGTGCTTAAACTGGAGCCTAACCTGAGCACCAACTCCCAGGGGGCCTTTTATCTTCTCAGTCAACTGGCCACCTGCTTGACATGAGAGAGCAGCTTGCTAGGCTGCTGGTTCCTTCAGGGGCCCCTCCTCCCAGTGGTGGCACATTTCCATCCTAGCCCTCCATCAGCCTCTTCCCAGCTCCAGTCTTGTATTCATTTACTCCACACGTAAGATATTCCATTAAGTACAAAGATGGGAATACATCAGACCAGTGGCTCTGCTTCTGGAAAACACACTCCAGATGCATTTTAAATTTGTGGATTCCCCTTAAGGGAATTCCAGTTAAAAAGGAACTTGGGTCAGCAGCCTCAGGCCTGTGTAGCTAACAAGCTACTTTTTTCTCTGTTATTCAGCTGGCCTGAAGGGCTCCTTTGTTTGGGGCAGGGGAGGATGTAGTGCTCTAATGAAGCCAGTGTAGAATCCTGGCTCACACAGAACTGCCTCAGGACCCAGCTCTCAGGCAGGACAGCAAGTTGGTGAATTTGCAGGTTTGTCATCCTTTAAAGAAAATGGAACATTAAAAAGAGGAGTAACTAACTGGAGTGTGATATTCTGGATTCGATCCTAAACAGGAAAAGGACATGAGGGGAAAACTGGAGAAATCCAGTAACATCTGGAGTTTAGCTAGTGGTACTATACCACTGTTCAGTTTCTAGTTTTGACAGATGTACAGTGATTATGTAAGACACTAACATGAGAGGAAACTGGGAGAAGGCATATGGGAACTCTCTGTACTATCTTTGCAACTTTTCATTAAATCTAAAATTATACCAAAGTAAAAAGCGTATTAATAAAAAAAGAAAAAAAAAAAAAAAGAACAAGGGAACAAAGTTGATCCAGCATGTAATTTAACTTTATCCTTTTACCAACACATTCCTTTCACATGTCTTAGGCCATGCTGTTTAGCCTTCACATGCAAAATCAGGAGGGCAGCTGCATGTAGGGTCTCTGGACCAGTCAGTCTGCTGGAGAGGCCAAATGCTCCAGGCCTTGGCTTCATCCCTATGGCCCAGACCAAAGGTTGTGTACTTGGTACGCAGTAGTGACAAGTGCTAGTTCCTTGAAGACTTGAGATTAATGCTCATTAGTGGCTTTCTTAACATGAACTCCCCCCACATGCCTGCTTCCCAAGGACTAGGAAGTATGATTCTTTACTAGCTGGTTCTAAGCCCTCTGCGAGTTTTAACATTTGATTCTAAAGAAAATTGGCGTGGCTGCTCTTTCACATACAGGTAAGTCATGCCAAGTTTGGAGGCTGCCTTCAGTAAGAGGAGCCCCTTACGGCTTCCAGGCATGGAGCTCTCCTGGCTCAGAATCCAGAAATCCTAAAGGCTGGAGAAATCAGGAGCTCCAAGGCTGTAAGAACCTAACAGACTTAGCTCATTCATGACTGTTTACCTGTAGGTGGCAGTGGTAACACAGGAATTCTGAAGGAGGGGGTTTTGAGGGCAGGGTGCTGGCAGAGAGAACCTTCAGAAGAGCAGCAACAGTAACAGAAGTAACAGCATGACCATGGCCTGTGGGGGAGTGGATCTCTGGGTTAGGGGCTTTGTCAGGTGTTTTCTTTGTGTTATTTAATTTACTTTTAAACAACTGGATGAGAGAATTTGGTTATTACTGAATCTTACAGATATTGGAAAGGCCTGAAGAGGTTAAGTGACTATCCCAGGGCCACACAATAATAGGCAGAACTAGGACTACAAAAGTCTGAGTTCACACTTTTGCAGAGCCTGCACTATGATGCTTATCTCCTGCACCAAACTGCCAGGGGCCTGTTACCCAGGGACCTGTCATCTAGGGGCCTCTGCAGGGTTCCAAGTTTATTTTACTTCCCAATGCCCCTGGATGCATAAGGTCAGCCTCTTTTTGTTGTTGTTGTTTGATTTTTTTTGAGACAGGGTATTACTGTGTAGGCCAGACTGGCTGCCTCCTGTTTCAGCCTCCCAAATCCTGGGATTATAGGCATGTACCATCAGCACCAGCAAGGTTGTCCTCTTGAGAACATAAAGGTGTCCTTCGTCCACCAGCTTCAAGTTTAGATAGGGGGCCAAGAATGTGTTCATGGTTCATAACCCAGTAAGGGAAGAAGAACCTCTCAGAACAAAGTTAGAATTATCTGGAAAGCTCCATGGGTGCATGGACTGTGCCTTCAGATGCTACAGTTCATCAGAGGGTGTCTCATGGGGTCTAGCCAAGAAGAAGACTTGGGATGGAACTTAGTGTGGGCAGGTAGGCTGGAGTGAGGATCCCCAGAACCAAAGTGACTCCCTCAGGCTTGCAGAGTCCTCCATATCCTCATGTGGTTCCTGCTTTCACCTCCAACAGATAGCCTACTTTTCTGTGGAATGAGGACACAAATATACCTTTCCTTTAGTTTCGCATGCTCTCATGGTATGTGATCATGTTTTGTGTAAGTGTATGTAGACCCAATGATGCTCTCTTTCACTGCTTCTATTCAACAAAGAATTGGAAAATCTAGCTACAGCAATTAGGGAAGAAAGAAATAAAAAGCATCCAAATGGGAAAGGAAGAAGCAAAATTATCTCTGCTAACAGATGATATGACTTTATATGTAAAAACTCTAAAGATACTACCAAAAAAAAAACCTTGTTAATGATAACAAATTTAGTCAAGTTTCAGGGTACAAATCAATACTAAAAATAAAAAATCAATTTCATTTATAATAGCACCCAAAAAAACCCAACATACCTAGGAATTAACCAAGACAGCAAAAAACTTGTGCACTCAAAACTACAAAATACTGCTGAAAGAAGCCAGGCACGATGCCATGGACCTATAGTCTTAACTACTGAAGATCTAAGACAGGAAGATTCTTAAGCCCAGTAGTTCAACGCCAGCCTGGGCAACACAGTGAGAACCCCATTTCAAAACAAAAAACAAGCAAAAACATTATATATAGAGAGACATATCTTTACATATACTAATATATTTATATAACATATATTGCTGAAGGAAGTTAAAGACACTAAGTGAGTGGAGAGACATTCTGTGCCCAGGGAAGGGAAGACGTAATATTGTTAAGATGTCAATACTGCCCATTGTATCCTACAGATACAATGCTATCCCAATCAAAATCCCACTAACTTTTTTGCAGAAATAGGAAAATCCATCCTAAAATTCACATGAACCTAAAGAGTCCCTACACAGCCAAAAAAAACCTTGAAAAAGAACAAAGTTGGAGAATTCCCACTTGCTAACTCAGTTTACTACAAAATTAAGGTAATCAAAACAGTGTGATACTGACTCTGATGGTTCAAAGACCTAAACAAATGAGTGTAAACTGTAAAAGTCTTAGAAGGGGCTGATGCTGGTGGCTCATGCCTGTAACTCTAGCTACTGGGGAGGCTGGGTTTGGGGGGGAGGTGGTGGGGGTTGGGGGGGTGTTAGGGGAGGTCATGTCGGTTATTCCACAATGGCCCAAAGCTTAAAATCAAAGGATCACAGTCCAGGCTGGCCTGGGCAAAAAGCAAGACCTTGTCTCCAAAATAACCAGAGCAAAAAGGGTTGGAGGCATGGTAGAGTGTCTGCCTTGTAAGCATGAAGCCCTGAGTTTGAACACTAGCACCGCAAAAAAAAATGTCTCAGAAGAAAATGGAAAAGTGACATTGAATTTAGCAAAGATTTCTTGGATATGGCACCAAAAGTACAGGTAACAAAAGAAAAAGATAAATAGGACTTCATCAAAATTAAAAACACTAATGTGTCAAAGGACACTATCAAGAGAATGAAAAAAGCTGGGGATGTAGCTCAGTGGTAGAGTGCCTGTCTAGCATACCAAGGGCCCTGGGTTCAATCTCCCAAACAGTTAAAAAAAAAGAACAGAGAGAATGAAAAGAAGACAACATATATAATGGGAGAAAATATTTGGAAAGCATATATCTGATAAGGGATTAATGCCCAGAAAAACACAGTACCCAACTAAGAAACTGTCAGAGGACTTTAATAGACATTTTTCTGAAAAAAAGACATACAAGTGGCCAATAAACTCATAAAAAGATGTTCAACATCACTAATCATTAGGGAAATGCAAATCTAAAGCACAATGAGATGCCACTTCACATCTGGTAAGCTAGCACCACATAATTGAATTGATGGTACCAATATTTCATCTCAGGTCTTCTGTCCCAAAAGACTGGGGATTTGCATGATACTGTCCTACCTGCTAGTAAAACCTGAGCTCAAATGTGAAGTTGATCATTTTGGATGATTTCTGAAACTTCTCCATCCTAACTCAATTCATGAGAGGATTCCATTACCACCATTTTAACAAAAACTAAATACAACCCACATGTCCCCTGTTTCTTGAATGATAAAATAAATGACTTCTGTATAAGCTGGAAGTGTCCTTGTTCTACCAGATGTAGCTGTGGAGAATTGACACTTGGTTTTTACATAACACGCTAGAACTTGTACGTGCAAACAAAAGCTATACTTACAGGCAGTGACAGCACTCTCCAAGTGCTATTGCTCAAAACATTTGCACAACAGCCTTCAGCCTGCATTAAAAAACCCCATTGTTTTAATTAGCACTCATTTTTCCCAAAAGGGTCTTAGCATATTCCTATCTTTTTCATTATTCTTACTCATCAGATTTTGCACCTGTAGACCTTTGACCACCCTGACAAAGCAAACTCGCCCACAAATGGTGAGACTCTGTCGTTTTCTTCTCCTCCTCCTCCTCCTCACCCCCACTTTTTTTGGCAGTACTGGGGCTTGAACTCAGGGTCTCACACTTGCTAGGCAGGTATACTACCCCTTGGGCAATGCCTCCAGCCCCTAGCGAGAGACTCTGCCTTCTGAAGAGTGTGATGTGATGTGCAGCAGTGACCTGGGGGCCGGGGCTAGGAAGACTCCCAAGACATGGGGCAATCTTCACCAGAATCCTCAGAGGGCTCCAGTCTGGCAGACACAAAAGCAGTATTGATCCCTGCCTACAAGATGAAGGAATGAGAAAGCACTTCAGTGTCAGCAATAGTAGGAGCCAGATGGATCCCAGAGATGCCCTGCCCTGCTGCATCCATCTCATGCATGTGGAGAAGAGAAACCCAGTCACAAAGCCAGAAAGCATCAGGCCTTGGTCTCTCAGGGAAATCAGAGCCATGCAGGGTAGGACAGCCAGAGTGGTGAATGGCAAGCCTGAGAAGGACAGGGGTGGTGCTGGCACCCAGAGGAGTGGCACAAAGTACTAGTCAATTTGGGCAAGAGAAGGAAAGACTGAGGGCAGAGGCTTCTGAAAGTTTGAGGCAGTAGTACTGGGTAGCTCCTGAGTGCTCTGTCAAACCCAGTGCTTTCCCCAGAGGCAAGATGAACCCATCAGTGCTGGAGGCCTCAGCATGAAATAACCAGTACCTCCAACCCCAGCTCTTCCTGCCACACTGCTGACTCTGAACGCACCTCTCTTGAAGTTGTCTTTTCCCAGAAGAGATGACTTACTTCCTCATACCTGAGGTCACACACAGTAGGGGCGTGTCTGTGTCCATCAACTCAGCAGCCTCCTCAGTAGGAGTCTCATCCTGAAGCAAGGGTTCTTTCTGTGAGCCTGCACTTGTGACTTTTCCAAGCCAGCAAAGGGAATGGGCAGCTGGTCAGAGGCCCATCCAGTGCTAGCTGGCATCCCTTTCACAGAGCTCAGTCTGTGGCATACCGAGATTATTCTTCAGTAGAGCCACAAGGGATACAGACTTGGGAGGCTTAATACAGGAAATATTAAATCAATGAAACCTCATTTCCAAGTTTGGTTTAGCAGCAGAATCCATTAACCTTATATTCGCCCTCTCCCATCCTCTAATAATACTGGCAAGGGGTTCAAAGGCATGATAACTTATCCTCAGGGTCAGCATGTTCTGCTCAATTACTGGGATTTTGAGTTTTCAAGCTGAAAGACATATACTCATTTTGATTATAAGGAGCCAACCCAAAAAGAACACTTCATTCTTTTCGCTTTGCTGGAAATGCCACACAAACAGAACCGTGGGTATCAGGGAAGCAAGGCTGACAAAGCAGCTCAAATCAATTCTTATTTTTCTCTTCAAAAAAGAAATCCCAGCAAATGGGAACAGAGTTGTATCTGATTGCCTGTGGAACTGAGACCACTCATTGTGGACTTCCTCATTTGGTCTAGTCTCCAGGCCAGAGGAAAGCAAAGTTCAGTCTCATTTCTTTTGTCACGTAAATTGTCAAATCCTAAAATAAAATCTGGTACAACAGCAGAAATGCAATGCCCCAGGGACTAATGGGGCAAGTCATTCCCACCAGCCAGCTCTCTGGGATAGAAATGATTAGGACACCCGTGACCCTGGTTACAAAATGCTGAGCTGTCCTATGACCTGCTAATGGCCTGGGGCTGGACTGGGCAGGGCAGGATAGGGGGATCATATACACCTCCCATCAAGCCTTCAGTGCAAGAGTGACACATCATCTTGATGCTGTTGCCATGGCATTTTCTCCATTCTAAAAAGGCCACCTTTTGCCTGTTACAGGACCTGGGCCAGGATGTCCTGAAACCTTGACCCCAACAGCAGCGATAGTATCTGTGGAGCATGGTTTTCTTGTCCGCCCATCCCTTTCATGCAATCCAAAACCTAAGGCAGCCTTGCTGGAAGGAACCTCACAGTCTAGTGGCTTGATTTCTTGGCTGCTGTATCTACACTTTCATGTTAAATATAGTGACTTTAGAAGCAGCCAGCACCAGAAGGCAAAAGAGGGCTGGTTTAGCATTTTACATTAAGCAACATCGTTTTGGTGAGAATGAAGAACAGCTAAAGTATCTACTTCCGCAACAATTGAATGTAGGTAGGGGCCCAGAGATGCTAACACAAAGGAACAGCATTCAGGATGCTCTATGCCAGGTATAGGGAAAGAAGAAAAAGGAACTTCGATGAGCAGGAAGCTCACTGGATAATATGTCCAATAATATGAAATGAATCCTCTAGATTACTGTCTGCTAGTAGTCAGAATTGGCCTCTATGAACCAGGTGGAAAGAAAAAACTCAATCCTAACATTCTGCACAGAACCATTTTGCCTTTCTTCAGATTCTTGATATGCTTTGTGATATTAATTGCAAATTAGCATCACTGGAGAGACGAGAATGAATTTAAAGTTTTCATCCCTGCTTTATAGGACTTCCTTCCTCCCTCCCTCCCTCCCTCCCTCCTTCCCTCCTTCCCTCCTTCCTTCCTTCCTTCCTTCCTTCCTTCCTGTGTGGTACAGGAGATTGGGGATTAAACTCAGGGCTTCATTTATCCCTTGAGCCACATCCCCAGTCCTTTGCTTTTAGTTTGTTTTTTACATAGGACTTTATGCTAACGTTGCTCAGGCTAGTCTTGAACCTAGATCCTCCTGTTTTAGCCTTACGAGTAGATGGGAATAGACTTATGCCCTCACACTGGCTTATAGGAATCCTTTTCCATAACCACTGTCTCCACCTCCCTTAAAAAGGAAGGTAGCAGAACAGAAGAAGGTACACACAGTACCATGTGACCAGCCTACAGACTCCTCCAAGGCAGCTTTCTGTAACTTCAAGGCAAAGTAAAACCATGTGGTCCCAATGCCATTTACTCAAGATTGACAAGGGCCTTCAATATGCCATGTACCACTGTTGAAGCTGAGGAGAGGGAGAAGGTTAAGGTCTCTGCCCTCAGGGGTCAGTGTAATCAGTGAGGCAGGGAAGTAGGCAGGCAGGCATAAGGCAGTCCATCCTGGGCTCTAACATGACAGCCATGACACTCTGGGTGTTTTGATATCTATGCTGTGGTGCCAAGAAGCTGCAGAGGAAGTGAATGCCACCCCATCACTCTGTGACAGACACAGAGCATGCAGGATAATGAGACAAGCCAGAGAGAACCAGCTAGAGACTGTGTAGAGAAAACTACTAAGTTTCTTTTACTGCCCAGCTAAAGAAAGCAGCAGGGGAGGGAGTGATGTAGAACAGTTGTCCTTAACCTGGACTTGTGAACACCTTGGGTACCCATCCCCCCATTCCAAACAAATCAGAACCTCTGGGGCATGTGTGTCCCAGAAGCTCCCCAGGTGGGTTTCATTTGCAGCCAGGACTCAGAACCACTAATTTAGAGGAAGGAATGCTAACACATTCCTTTATCAGACATTAATGTGTTGCACAGCTACAAAGTCTGGATACTGGGAACACAGTGGAAGAATGCAAGACAGACCCTGTCATGGAGCTCAGCCTAGAGAGGGGAAGGAGTCAGTGGCCCTGGTTCTAGTTCTTATTCTGAGCTCTTGAGACTATTCCATTTCCTTCTCTGGGCTTTAGGTTTTCTGTTAAATGAGGTGACAGGTCAGAATAATCTCTGGTCCCTCCAACCCAACAATCCATTGGTCTTTTGTATAGTTTTTCTTTACTTTTTGGTCATTTTTTAAATTGTAAAGTTTACCCTTTTAGCCATTTTAAAGTATACAGTGCTATGGCAGTAAGTGCATTCACACTGTTATGCAGCTATCACCACTGTCCATTTCCAGAACTCTTTCATTCTCCCAAACTGAAACTCTCCCCATTAAGCACTAACTCCCATACCACCTTCCCCCAACCCCTGGAAACCACCATTCTACTTTCTGACTCTATGAGTTTGAAGATTCACTTTATTTTAATTTTTTTGGCAGTACTAGGGTTTGAACTCAGGGCTTCATGCTTGCTAGGCAGGTGCTTTTACCACTTGAGCCACTCTACCAGTACAATTCTATGAGTTTGAGATACCCTTAGTACATCATAGGAGTAGACTTGTACAATATTTGTTCTTTGTGTCTGGTTCATTTTACTCAGCATAGTGTCCTCAAGATTCATCCTTGCTATAGCGTGTGTCAGAATTTCATTCCTTTGTAAGGCTTTTATTCAGCCTACTATTATCACTAAATAATAATTATATAATTACAAAGGCTGTATATACTATATTTTGTTTATTCATTTACCTGTGAATGGACAATTAAATCCTTTCCTCCTTTTAGTCATTGTGAATAATTCTTCTGCGAACATGGGTCTATAAATATCTCTTAGAGCCAGACGCTGGTGGCTCACACCTATAATCCTAAGTGCTTGGGAGGCTGAGATAAGGAGGATTGTGGTTTGAGGCCAGCCCAGACAAATAGTTTGCAAGACTCCATCTCTAAAATCACCAGAGCAAAATGAACTGGAAGTGTGGCTCAAGCAGTAGAGTGCCTGCAATAAATAAATAAATATTTCTTTGAGACCCTGTTTTCAATTCTTTGACCACCATGACAAAGCAAACCCACCCACAAGTGGTGAGACTGTCTTCTTCTTCTTCTTCTTTTTTTTTCTTTTTTTTGGCAGTAGTAGGGTTTGAACTCATGCTTGCTGGGCAGGCACTCTACCACTGGAGTTATGAGTACAGCCCTTATTTGCTTTAGTTATTTTTTGAATAGGGTCTCACATTTTTCCAGAGGCTGGCCTGGGACTGTGAACCTCCTACTTATGCTTTCCGCATAGCTTGTATTACAGGTGAGTTCCACCATGCCCAGTTTATTTGTTGAGATAGGTGTCTTGCTACATTTTTGCCAGGGCTGGCTTTGAATTGAAGTCCTCTCAGGCCTTCCAAGTAGCTGGGATTACAGACATATCCCACCACACACAGCCCCTCAATTCTTTTGAACATATACTTAGAAATGGAATTGCTGGATCTTAATGATAATTTTATATTTAATCTTTTGAGGACCCACTATACTGTTTTCCATAGATGCTGAACTATTTTACATTTCCAACATTGCAGAAGGGTTCCAGTTTCTTTTTGTAATACCCATCCTAACAAGTATGAGATATCTTATTGTGGGAAGCATTTCCCTAATGCTCAGTGATAGCGAAATAGCTTTTCAAAAATTAAAAAATATTTTTGGCCATACTATTGTTTGAAATGAGGGCTTCATGCTCTCAAGGCAGGCGCTTTACTGCTTGAGCCATGCCTCCAGCGAAATATCTTTTCATATATTTGTTTGTTATTTGTGTATCTTCTTTGGAGAAATGTCTGTTCAGGTACTTTACCCATTTTTTAATTGGGTGGTTTTTTGTTGTTGAGTTGTAGTTCTTTGTGTATTGTGAATATTTACTTTCTATAATATATTTGATTTGGAAAGATTTTTTTCTCCATTTTGGAGGTTGTCTTTTCATTCTGTTGTTCATGTCCTTTAATACACAGGGTTTTTGTTTTTTTCACTATTTTGGCAGTGCTAGGGATCAAACCCAGGGCCTTTTACATGCTAGGTAAGTGCTCTACCACTAAGCTAAATCTCTAGCCCTGGAAGTTTTAAATTTTGATATAGTTAAATTTCTGTATTTTTTGTTGCTTGTACCTTTGGTGTTATATCCATGAAATCATTGCCAAATCCAATGTCATGAAACTTTCTCCCTATGTTCTCTTCTAAGAGTTTTATAGTCTTCACTCTCTGTTTACATCTTTAATCCATTTGGAGTTAATTTTTGTACATGGTATAAGATAAGGTTCCAGCCTCATTTTTTTTGGCATGTGGAGTTGCAATTTTTTCAGCATCATTTGTTGAGAGGATTGTTCTTTCCCTTCTTGAATGGTCAGAGAGTGGATTTGTGGATAAAATAAAACAATGTACATGAAGCATCCAACATACCATGTGTATTAAGTCAGCTTTCCATCACTGTGATAAATACCTAAGATAAAACAGCTCAGAAGGAGGAAAGATTTATTTTGGCTCATAGTCTCACAGGTTTCAATCCCAAGTTAGTTGGCTCTATTGGTGGGAAACGTAGTAGAGTAAAACTGCTCTTCTCATGGCAACCAGAAAGCACAGAGAACAAGAGGAAGGGGTCAGAGTTCCCTTCAAGTGTACATTCCCAATGACCTAACTTCTTTCTACACAACTTTAACCTCCCAACCGTTCTACTACCTCCCAGTAATGCCACAGGCTGGAAACCAAGTCGTTAGCATCTGAACTTTGGGGACACGTAAGATACAAACCATAACACCATGCCTATAGTGGTTTAATGAATGATGTTCTCTTCCTCTTCCTTTTCTGAGATGTAGTTTTCAACTACTGCAGTTGATTTTTAATAATTATAATAGCAGATGCCTGTAGATGACTGTGTGCCAGGCTATATTCTAAGTGTTTTATGCACATGAATCAATTTAACTTTCCTAACCATTTCATGGGGTGGGTACTGTAATTTTCAGTAGGATTGACACCTAGAAGTTAAGTAACTTGCCCAAGGTCACATAGCTAGTAAGTGGTGGAGCCTGTATTCAAACACAGGTGGTTTGGCTCTGATGGCTCAGGCCTATTGCTAGCTCTTTGGTCTGTAATTTTTTTTAGAATGGAGGACCATGTTATGAGCTGGGCCTCCATGGCCCAGCGCTCTCCCTGGGTGTTTTCTTGTAAAAGCAGATCCATTGGCCTGACCATCTGCATAGACCATCTGCACAGAATGTGGTGGTTCTAGTCTCTTTGCATTTCCTGCCATGGCGTCCTTATTCCAAGAGAAATATAAACCTGTTTTCTCTCTGATTTCACAGAAAAGGCAACAGATGGCTCCCTGCAGAGTGAGGACTGGACATTGAACATGGAGATCTGCGACATCATCAATGAGACAGAGGAAGGGTACGTGTCCCCACCAACGCCTCCTCCTGGGAAGTCTCAGTTTTTAAGGGTCACTCAAAGCCTGTCAGGGCTCAAGGTGTTGGGTTTGACTTTCTGTTTTATTTTTTGTCTGTTTGCTTTGGCATTTAATAAGCTGGCACTCTTAATGATTTGTCTTTTTCCTGTCTACTCCCCCCACCCCAATGAGTTGGAGCAGTAACAATCTCTTTTAATCACCTGCTTTGAATCACAAGTGGAAATGAAACTGCTTGGTTACCTGGTCTCTAGTGGCCATTTGTCTCTACAGCCAAATCCTCACCTCTTCCTACTTCTCTTTCCTGGCTTCTGCTTCCCCTTGGCAAACATGGGGCTGTCTCTGCCCTGGGTTGCTAGACAAGGGGCCAGAGAGTCAGGGAGTGCCACCATGTGCATGGAGGGAGGTCCAGAGTGTAGTCAGACAAGCAGAAAGTGAGAAAGGGGCACACATTGCACAGAGCAGCTGAGTGTTTCTGGCATGGGTGAACTTAATGCCTAGATTGCCCGCTTGTGTCCTGCACTGCTGGATCTATTCTTACTGCTACCTTTTACTGTGTCCTCTTCCTCTGCTTTATAGCTCTACTTTGTACTTCTTCCATACTGGTTTGCATTTAGCCCTCTGTCTATACCATAAACATACCATTTACTGTCACCGTGCCTTTTTCAAACCCAGAGTGGTGGATTGGGACCCAGGCAGCCCTGGGCTTGCATCTTGGCACTGTCACTCCCTAGCCTTGCCATGTATGAACTGGAAAATTACTTAATCTCTAAAGGTTGGTGCTACTTCCATTCAACAGATATTTATGAAGTGACTGCCTTGTTCCAGGTCATGTTGTAAGTATGGAAGGCACAATAGTGAGCAAAATAGACTTCCCACCCTCAGGGAGCTGGCAGTCTACAGGGAGAGGCAGTCTGTGAAGGAGATAATTAAAACCCATGAGCTGGTCAGATGGGAGATAACTGTAGAGGGAGCAGGGACAGAGAAGGCTAGAGATTAATAATTTTAAATAGAGTAATGAAGGAAAACTTCACATGGAGGGTGATATTGAGCAAAGACTTGAAAGAGATGAGGGAGTGTAGTATGAGGATTATACATAGGAAGAACTGCCCCAGGAGAGAATAACAAACCCAAAAATCCTGGGACAGAGGGTATCTGATGTGTTTGAAGGACAGCTAGATGGCTGTTGGGACTGAATAGAGTTGAGGAAGAAGGTGTCTGGAGATTAGGTCAGTGGTGTGGGGATCCAGAAATGCAAGGCTGTGTGTATAATTCTAGTTACTCTGGCTTCCACTGCAGGTGAGAGGGGAACTCATGTCTTTATGACAGGATCTGAGTAGAGAAGTGGCATGGTCTGGCTTTCATTTTAGAGAGCTCACCCTGCCCACTGTATTCAGAATGTTTCGACTAGAGCAGGCCAAGGATGGAGCAGACAACCCGTACAAGGTTACTATACTCAGCCTGATGTGAGATGATGGTAGGCTTGACTAGAATGGTAGTAGAGAAGAGAGCGAGAAGTGGTTAGATTCTGGTTAAGATTAGGAGGCAAAGCCAGTGGGATTTGCTGATGTGGGACATGAGCAAAGAGTCAAGTATACTGCCAAGGTTTGGGCCTCCAGAACCATATGATGGAGCTGCTATATGTTAAGGTGAAGCAGGCTGGGGAGCAGAGACCAGAGCTAGATCTGAACTGCCAGCTTGTCTCCCAAAGGAGATGCTCCCAGGTGCCTGAACAGGTGACTCTGAAATTGGGTTAGTGGCCTGCACTGGCCCATCTCTAATACCTAATCGCTGGGCTTAGCCTGGCCACCTTCTCCAGACCCACTTGGTCTCTCTTCTTCATTGTGCCCCTCTCAGAAGCTACAAATTCACTCATTTATCCAGATACCTGGCTGTGTTTGTCCCCTGTAGGTGGTGCATAGCACTCCAGGATTCCAAGGTGAATATGCCAGTCTACATCCATGAGAGCCTTGCCTGTGAGTGCTGGCTAGACTGTGGTGAGGCCTGTGCTCAATGTGGCAGATTCCAAGGGAGAGGCACTGCAGATGCTTCTTGGAAGGTCAGCTTTGAGCTTGGCTTCAAGGCTGGAAAGAAAAGAAGTGTGTCCTGTGTTCAAGGTGGCATGAGAAAAGCCAGCAGGTTGAGGGATACAGGCAGTCTAGGGTACATAAAGTGAAGAGGGAATATCTGGAATCAAGCCAGAAGGTAGTCCAAGTTGTGTGTCTTTCTCTCCTCTGCACTCTCCCTTAGTTCCTACTGCAGGTCTCAGCAAGCCACTCCCTTGCTAACCAGCCTTCAGGGTCTTTTCAGGCTCTTAGGACAAAACCCTTAACCACAGTCTTCCGCAGCCTCACTTCTGGCCCTGTTCTTTCCACTGATCTTTCTTTCAGCTACTTGAATTCTACATATTACTGTCCCTAGTTTGAAATTCTCCACAAAGATGAGTGTCATATAGATTTGTACACAACTCTTATTTTCCAGTGAATTGGTCATATACCTATGTGGCTTGAGGGCAGGAGACCCAGAAACCCTGGGGTCTTTCTTCTTTCAAAAGAGCTAAGTTCCCTCCAAAATTTGTTCAGACTGGTGAGTTGCTTTCTCAACACAGCTTACAGAAGTCCTGGTCACAGCTTCCTGCACTGGCCCAAGCTCCTGTTGGTGCATGATGGAGCAAGAGCATTACAGTGACCCGTGAGGAGTTTCTGTGTTTGCCTCTACTATGAAATGACTGTGGAAATCCCTTCCCAAATGGGAGAAAACTCCACAAAACTGGGTTGACTATAGGATATCCCACTCACTCCTTCCTGTCCCTGGCTGGAGGGCTTTAAGTGCTGTTCCTTGTGTTTCTCCTGGTTAGTTTCTTTCTTTAAGTGGTTCCTGTAAGGAAATATAGGCCCCAAAATGACCACGTGGAGAGGAGTGATCTGGCCAAGAGATTCTTTATTGCTGGGTGGGAGAGGGAGAGAGCAGAGAGAGCCAAGAGAGAGAGGGAGAGAGGGGCAGGGGCTTAAATACCCCTCAGTGGGACTCAGCATGATCTGATTGGTCAGGATCTTATGGTTCATGCTGATTGGAGGTTGGGGCAGAAGGAGGATTCAAGCTAGACTTGAGGCAGGACCGTGACCCTGGAAAACAGAAGCTTAAGGGTACAGTAAGAACTGAAACCTATCGGCACCATTATTGCCAACAGTTCCCATAAGTCACTGGACCTTAGTGTAACATTCACTTACCTGGTCCCCTTCCCTTCCAATTTGGACAAGTCCTCCACTACCCAATTTCATAGTACCTGGTATTATACTTAGGCTTCATAGATCTGTGCGATGTCTTATTAGCATCTGTCTTGCCCTACAACCCTCATGGAGTCTGCAAGCTCCATGAGGGCAGGAATTCTGTTTTGCTCACCATTTTATCCTCAGCACAAAGCACAGTGTGCACGTAATCAACTCTTGTAAATATTTGTTAGTGAATAAATGAAGGAAGTCCCTAAGGCATCCCCACAGTCTGATGAAAAAATGCAGGCATGTAAACATAAACACAGAGTGGAAAGGGAGGGAGGAAGGGAGAGAGACAGAGAGAGAGAGAGAAGCTGTGGAGACAGACTAGCATAGTAGCACAGTGGCACAGTGGCCACTAGCCTTGGTGCTATCAGCAGCAAAGCCTTCTTGGAGGAGGAAGAGGTGACACTCAAGTGGAGTCTTATGGGAGACCAGGACATTAGCACGATGAGGCAGATCGATGATAGGGAGGAAGGTGGAACCTCCAGACTGGAGAGCAGTGTGTGCATCACATACACAGGAAGCACCAGATAGTGGATTAAGGGTGTACTAGGCTGGAAGTCTGTTCACTTGTATGATCCTGAGTGTGGCAGCACTGGCATTTGAACTTAGGCCCTCATACTTGCTAGGCAGACACTCTTACCATTTGAACCACTCCAACAGCCCTTTTTTGTGATGGGTTTTTTCAAAGTAGGGTCTCTCGAATTTTTTGCACAGGACTGGCTTCAAACCACGATCCTTCTTATCTCTGACTCCTGAGTAGCTAGGATTACAGGCGTGAGCCACTGGCACCCGACTCTGAGTGTGTTTCTTCATCTCCGTGTCTCAGTTTTCTTCATTTATAAAACAGAGCTGTCAGTAGTACCAATCTCATAGAGTTGTTTTAAGGATTAAAGGAGTAAATATATATAAAGTATGTTGCTACATGAATGTATCTCCATATCATGTGTGTTAGCTTTCCATTACTATAACAAAATATTTGAGATAATCCTCTTAAAAAGAGGCTCACAGCTTTAGAGGTTTCAGTCCATGATTGTTGCTTGTTGCTTTTGGGCCTATGGTGAGACAATGTATCATAGCAGGAGTATGTGTGGCATAAGAAATGGCTCAGCTCATGGTGGCCAGGAAGCAAAGACAGAAAGGGGTTGGGGTCACAATATCCCCTTCAAAGTCACACAGCAATGACCTAATTTGCTTCTCCTGAGTCCCACTTCCTAAAGATTCCACAACTTCCTAATAGTACCACAGGCTAGGAACTGAGCTTTTAACACATGGGCTTTTGGGGGACAGACCAGATCCAAATTATAATACCATAGTACATATATGCATTTTCTATTTATCCGTTAATAATTTCCATTGCCCATAACTGTTGTCATCACTTTGATTTGTGGTGTGAGTTATATAGCCAGTTCTTGGGAATGTTCTCTGTGGCTCCACTGCCCTGTCTCTGTCTGCTATTCTCTGACCACTTACCCTGTGCCAGATCTCGTGGCCAGTCCTGGATTGCATCACTCATAGAGCACTCTACCACCAATAGCTCTATAAGGTAGGGACAGCCTGCTTTACTGGTAAGGAAACTGAAGCCCAGCATGGTTGAATCACTCACCCAAGACCTCACAGCACAGTCAAAAGAGAACATTCAGGTGCAAGCCTGGGCTCACCTGGATCCAGCCACTGAAACTACCTGCACTACTTGTGTTTACACAGTGCTTTATCTGTAGGAGGCTGTGGTCTTGGTGAATTGCCCCATTGGCTCCTCCCTGGCCTTTCCACAGCATCCAGGGCTGAAGTCTTATCCAGACAGAGAGTGCTTACACCTGTGACCCATATGGCAGTCTGGCGCTCATTAACCTCAAGTGCCTGGCTAAAGAACCTACCTGGGATTTTTCTTTTTTAACCCCAGAGCAACCTTATTAGGTCATAGGCATGTGAATTGGGGAACTGCTTCCCCAGTGATTGTAGTCTCCAGCTCTGATGAGGACCCACTGACATAGGTCATTTTCATAACATTTCTGACCTTCCCCCAGCTCACTGAATCTGCACTACTGTCTAAGCTGGGGGAAGTGGTAAATGTAATAGAGAAGATTGTTGCTGGGGTCCATATGTGTTCAGGGTAGTGGAGGAGGGCTGCCATGCTCTTGAGGAGAAGGTGAGAAAACTCAGAAAAGCAGCTCTGGAACTGAAGCACAAAGAGGTCTAAAGGCTGTGGCAGGAGGCATAACTCACAGCTTGTTTGGAACCAGTGAAGAGCTGCCAGGTCTGGAAAGAAGGGTTCTTGGGAGTGTGGGGTGGGAGGCAGCTGCAGATGGCTCAGAAGGTGGTCATGAAGCCCTGGAGACTGCCAGGAATAGGAGGTGACCTTTCTGGTGAGAGTTCTAGGATTTGGCACCTCTCATACAACCAACACCCCCGATCCTTCTTGCCTGCCCCATCACATCGCATAGTGACTTTGACTCATCATCTCTCCCTTCACTGGATTCCAGTGTCCAGTGTGCCTCAACTCCTTCAAACTTTACAGTTCTCTGACCTCACTGTGGTTCTCCTCTCTGAAGCTTCTTCCCCAGAAGGGACAGAGACCTTGTGCTTGCCCAGTCACACTCAGGTAGCACTTCTGTTGAAACCTGGCTGGGAGGTAGCCTGCTTAATTGCCCCGCACCCCATGAGCCAAGCCAGGAGTATTGGCACTCGACCAGCCAGAAGTGTATAACCTTCCAGGGCTGTGCCTGTTTTTCCTGCTCCATGGAAATCTGAGAGGAAAGAGACTGGACTAAGATGGATTGCAGCTGTGAGCCTGGGATAATCATGGGTGGACAGAGCCTTCAAGAGAAGAAATCAGTCTGAACTCCTGGCCAGTAGACACTGACTTTCATCAGCTTAGCCCCTCTGAGCTGCTCAAGTGCCATATTTACAGAAATCCACATCTCCATTTGGAAACTGCAAACACACTAGCCTGGGCCATTCCTGACCCATGGGCCCTACAGAAGCCAAGAATTCTTGTAGGGTGGCTATTTTTCAAGTTGGGAATGGGAAATTGGGGGCTCAGGGTGTTTTTTAAAATTTCTTCCTTGCTTCCCTTGCCACTTCAGCTCTTTCCTTACACATAAGGCTGGCTAGCAGAGCTTCCGCCTCACCTCCCTGAGTTCCTTCTACATTTTACAGGATGTTTTTGTTTGGTAGAGTACCTTTATGATAGAATTATAGGGCTAGGAGGTCCCAGACTCCAAACACTGGACCAAGGAAAGACTGAGATAACATGACATTCCCTTTAGTGGCAGGTTGGAGCCTACTTGTGCAAAAGGGCTGGTCTGCAGCAGATTAGGACTCTCCAGACTACAGGGTATGGGGCATGGGTCAGGCCTCCATGGCAGGGGAAACTCTTAGTCTCACAACTTTGTTGAATACTAGATTAGAATAAATTAAATTACATGTTAGACACAAAGCCTCCATGTAATAGGTGTGCTTGGGATCCCAATGCTTAAGTATAATGGTGATTTAAGAAAGAACTCATTCCAAGTTCCAAACCATCAATTTATGAACAAGTTTTGAACAGGACTCATTTGTAAACTGGAGACTGCCTATAATAATGAAAGATTCCTTCTGGGAATGCACAACTGATCTATTATCTAAAACCACACAATTCCTTGGGTTTTGAGGAGACTCACTTAAGTTTTTTCTTAGAAAAGATGTTCCCTGGAATCTAGTAGGAGCTGAACACCCAGGCCTCAGCAAGGACCTGAGCGTTCTTTTTTCCATGTCTGTTTGATTTCTCTGGAAAGACTCTTCAATGCACCCATACCCCATTAAGTTAGTTACTGGTTTTGAGTCAATAACACTGGCATGTGATACATAATTTTAAAAGTCTGCCAAGTGGCAATCCACTACAAAACCTCCCTCCCCCTCTGCCCCCTGTTCCTCTCCTTGAGGTCAGCTGCCATCACCAGGGCTGGCTCCCTCCAGTCTCTTCCCAATACTGGCATGTACTGCCTTCAAATTTGCTGTTGCTATCCTTTTATAATGTAAATAGTAGCAAGCCTGATCACATTTCGGTTTTTTTTTTTTTTCACAGTGGAACTCAGAACCTGTGCATATTAGGCAAGCACTTTACACTGAACTACCTTCCCAGCCCCTATGCACATGTCTTTTTTTTTTTTTTGTTCATGTGTGCATACAAGGCTTGGGTCATTTCTCCCCCCTGCCCCGACCCCCTTACCACCCACTCTGCCCCCTCCCTCTCCCCCCACCCCCTCAATACCCAGCAGAAACTATTTTGCCCTTATTTCTAATTTTGTTGTAGAGAGAGTATAAGCAATAATAGGAAGGAACAAGGGTTTTTGCTGGTTGAGATAAGGATAGCTATACAGGGAGTTGACTCACATTAATTTCCTGTGCGTGTGTGTTACCTTCTAGGTTAATTCTTTTTGATCTAACCTTTTCTCTAGTTCCTGGTCCCCTTTTCCTGTTGGCCTCAGTTGCTTTTAAGGTATCTGCTTTAGTTTCTCTGTGTTAAGGGCAACAAATGCTAGCTAATTTTTTAGGTGTCTTACCTATCCTCACCCCTCCCTTGTGTGCTCTCGCTTTTATCATGTGCTCAAAGTCCAATCCCATTGTTGTATTTGCGCTTGATCTAATGTCCACATATGAGGGAGAACATACGATTTTTGGTCTTTTGGGCCAGGCTAACCTCACTCAGAATGATGTTCTCCAATTCCATCCATTTACCAGCGAATGATAACATTTCGTTATTCTTCATGGCTGCATAAAATTCCATTGTGTATAGATACCACATTTTCTTAATCCATTCGTCAGTGGTGGGGCATCTTGGCTGTTTCCATAACTTGGCTATTGTGAATAGTGCCGCAATAAACATGGGTGTGCAGGTGCCTCTGGAGTAACCTGTGTCACAGTCTTTTGGGTATATCCCCAAGAGTGGTATTGCTGGATCAAATGGTAGATCAATGTCTAGCTTTTTAAGTAGCCTCCAAATTTTTTTCCAGAGTGGTTGTATTAGTTTACATTCCCACTAACAGTGTAAGAGGGTTCCTTTTTCCCTGCATCCTCACCAACACTTGTTGGTGGTGGCTATGCACATGTCTTTGAGTTTGGTCCATAATGATGTATAAAGACTTAATTCTTTTTTGCCACTGCATAGTATTTCATTGTGAGCCATGATGTAATTGAACCTGTTACGTGCTGGTGGATATTTAGTTAGTTTGTTTCCAGTCTTTTTCTTTTATAAATATGCTGTAGTGAATAACCTTATCACCTTGCTGGTTGACAGTGAGAGTAAATCTGTCATCTAGGGCTTCAACATGAGACTTGAGAGAATCTTAACATGTCTATCTTTTGCTCCAGGCCAAAGGATGCCATTCGAGCCCTGAAGAAGCGACTTAGTGGGAACCGGAACTATAGAGAAGTGATGCTGGCTCTGACGGTAAGTACTCTCTTCTTAGTGGAGAACATCAGGACATCCCCCTGGCCTCACCTCTCTCAGGGCCTTCTCTCTGTCCTCTCACATAGCCTCTCAGTGCTCAGCCTGTACTGCTAGGTTCAGCAGAGCCTTTTGGTTGTGCCCTTGGGGTCCTCTACCCTCCTCTGATGCAGGGGGTAAAGTTCAATGCAGTAAATATCTATCAGCAGAAGATAAAGTGTACGTAGCATTGTTGGGTACAAAAGTCCAGAGCAGAGGAGCCAGAGGCAAGGAGCAGGTCCCTTTTCTGCCACCAGCCTGTTCTGAGACACTAGGTGTCAATTTCCTCTTTATAAAAATGTTCACTGGTACTGGTACTGGATGTACCTGTCCTGAACTGTGCCAAGCTTTTTAGATGTTGATGGAGATGTTTACAACCTCTTTCCAAAGTGGGTGTCATTACCTTCTTATACAGATAGGACTGGCTTAGAGAAGTCTAGAGGTTTTGTCCAACCTTCACAGCTAGTGAGGTACCGAACTGTGGGTTGCCATCATAAAATAGTCTTTTGTTTGGGGAAAAACTGAAAATAGTGCAAAGGTCTTCTTGAAAGTCAGCCAAGTGATTCCTTTCAGGTAGAACAGAGCAGGTTTTTGCCCTTCCTTAAAAAGTCAGAGAATTAAAAGAGAGACCAGGTGCTATTTCTGTCTTGAAAGCTAACAGATTTTTCAGATGTGGCAAAATCTGGGCCACAGTGAGTTTTTATATGAGAAATTATAACAGGCTAACACATTGACTTCTATAGGTTTGAAATAGTGGGTTATTTATCCAAAACAGCCATAGCATGTTTCCTTTTAAAGTAGAGAAATTGCTTGGAATTTTTTTTTTTCCCAAGTAAAAACCCAAAACCTGTTAGGAGAGTGTTCTCTGCCAGAGTATTGGATTTGAATAATAAAGGAGAAAAGGCCAGTTGATAAATAGTTGAAAGCTTTTATTTTATTTTTTTTTTCCTCAGAATTTGAACCATGGTGTTCACTGAACCCAGAGTGATAACCAAAATGAGTTATTCTCACTAACTTACATCATAGGGGATAAGCTCTAACGTGTCAAGGCATTTTCCTGGTGTCTAACACTTCTTCCTTTACATACCAGCTTGGTGGTAACCACGCTGGGTGGAACTCTTTCTAAAGTGACACTGTGGCTTCTTGCCTTCCTTCAGCATGGGCTGGAGGACATAATCTGGCCTTCCTGATGGTCAGGTCTTTGCTTCAAACCCAGTGATACTTTTGGAAGAGCCATGTCCCTGCATCCAGGGCCCTGCCTGGGATACTTCTAATGGTATTATATCTGCCTTCATGGCTTCATTTGCCCTGTTAGTTCCTATGGTTCTTTCCTAGCTTCATATCTAATTTTGCTAATATTTACCCAAAAAAAAAGGAGTTAGAGATCCTGAGGGGCTTTCTGCTTGAGCCTTCGTGTATGTGCCCAAAACATCTACTTCTGATTGTTTAGAGGACCCTTTTGCTTACTCTATGGGTTTTGACTGCTTCCAGAATTGCTACTGCTTTTCATGCCCGAGAACTCATAGGAACAGATCTGCTGGGGGCCTTTTTGGCAGGGTGGCCTGAAATGGCTCTTGCCAGCCTAGGGAGGACTTCCTGTATCTCCTGTCTAGATAAGCTTTGGGTTGCTTTGTAGCAGATGTACTGCTGCCCAGAGTATTTCCAAGGGTAGGCTAGGACCCATTGACCTTGAGGTCTGTTGTCTAGGAGAAATGGAGGTAAGAATGTCCTGCCCATAGCCTCCTTGGGAATGGAGGTAGAGCCCCAGGCTGCCCTGCCACTACCTGACTACAGCCTGGCCCTCTGTTTCCAGTTCTTCCCATTCATGCCTGCTCCCCTAGCCTCCTGCCCTACCCTCCCTGCCAGGCCCCACATGAAATAAGTGTCCTTCCAGTCACTGGCCTGGCTCAGCTGCTGCTAACTCAGGAGGAGAGTGTAGAGAATCCTAGAGAAAAGGGCTCATGCAAGCTGCTTGGAGGCAGAAAGAATCCCTCTGGCTCCTCTTGGTAGCCCCTCTGGGCCACTGACAATGAATGCTGGTCACCTTATGGTCACCCAGAATCAGGCACAAGCAGAGGCTAGAAAGGGAAATATCTCCTTTGGCTGAGTAAAACCTGTGGTTGCACAGAGGCTCTGAAGATCCTGTGCTTCATAATCTCCCTGGCCATGCAGAGCAGAGGGTGAAGCCTCTGGCAGTGCAGGAGAAACAGTGGGGAAAGGAATGGTTCTGGCTGGCCGCAGAGCTGCTGGACATCAGGAATCCTAATTCTACCCCTAGGGTTCTCTGAGCCTTAGTTTCCTCCTTTTAAAATGAGATAATGCCCACCTTACAAAATTATTTCAAGGAACAAATGAGGGAAAAAGAAATCCAGCACACAGTACTTATTGTCTCTCAGCAACATGGCTGCTTGGAGGAGAGGTATGAGGGAGGGATAGTCAGGTAGGTAAGGAGGCCAGGGCTCCTGAGAAGGCAAGTAGAGTTCCTGTACTGCCTCTGGCATTTACCAACAATTTGTACCTAGACCAGTCTCTTCACCTTCTAGGTCTCCTAACTTTAAAAAAGGGGGTAATAAAGTTCACTTAATAGAATTAATAAATTGTGGGAATGGATTGAAATTGCACGTGATATGGAGGAGTCTCATGTTTCCTAGCATGTAGCTGGTATTCAGTCAATTCAAAGTATGGATCTTTCTTTATGGCCATGCTTGGTCAAGGTAAAACCCATTGGTATGAACCAGCCCTATGGAGTGACTACATAAGTTAACTCACAGTCAGATGAATTTGGGGAAATGAGGATAACTGAGGCAGTCAGAAATGTCCCCTGCTGATTGTAGACTTTGATCACATGATAAAGCGAAAGCACACAAGGAAGGTATGAGAATAGGTAAGACACACAAAAAACTAGATAGCATTTGTTGCCCTCAATGCAGAGAAACTAAAGCAGATACTTTAAAGCAACTGAGGCCAATAGGAGAAGGGGACCAGGAACTAGAGAAAAGGTTAGTTCGAGAAGAATTAACTTAGAAGGTAACACACATGCACAGGAAATGAATGCGAGTCAACTCCCTGTATAGCTATCCTTATCTCAACTAGCAAAAACCCTTGGTCCTTCCTATTATTGCTTATACTCTCTCTACAACAAAATTAGAGATAAGGGCAGAATAGTTTCTGCTGGGTAGCCGGGGAAGGGGGTGGTAAGGGAAGAATGGGGGAAGAGGGGAGAAATGACCCAAACATTGTATGCACATATGAATAAAATAAAAATAAAAAAATAAAAAATAAAAAAAGAAATGTCACCTGCTGCTGGTGACATCCTCCCAAAGAGGCATTTTTCAGCCAATCAACTGTGGCTGGAGGGGGATAGCATGGAAGGGGCAGGTGATCCTAAGGGCTGTTTTCCAAAGAGCTGAGAAGGTCAGAGAACTGTGTTTAAGACTGGAGAGGCCAGGTTTGGTAGTTCACATCTGTAATCCCAGCTACTCAAGAGACAAAGATTGGGAGGATCACAGTTTGAAGCCAGCCCCAGCAAAAATTTAGCAAGACGCCCATCTCATAAACAAGCTAGGGTGTGAGGGCCATATAATCTATAATCCTATAAT
This sequence comes from Castor canadensis, assembly GCF_047511655.1. NCBI lineage: Eukaryota > Metazoa > Chordata > Mammalia > Rodentia > Castoridae > Castor > Castor canadensis. The sequence continues at coordinate 50,524,523 of NC_133396.1, read as the reverse complement.
TCCAGCTACGTGGAAGGCCATAGATAGGAGGTTCTCAGTTTAAGGCCTCTCAAGCAAAAACTTGAGATCCTACCTAAAAAATAACTAAAGCAAAAAAGGCTCGGGCTGGCGGAGTAGCTCAAGCAGCAAGAGTGCCTGCCTAGCAGATGTGAAGCCTTGAGTTCAAACCCCAGTACTGAAAAAAAGGGAGCTAGACACATAGCTCAAATGGTAGACTGCCTGCCTAGCAAGTAGGAGGCCCTGAGTTCAAAACCCAGTACTGGTGGTGGCTCACTCCTGTAATTCTAGTTACTTGGGAAGCTAAGGTCAGGAGGATTACAGTTCAAAGCCCCTGGCGAAAAGTTTATGAGACCTCATCCCAACCAGTAACTAGGTGCTGTGGTACATGCCCATTATCCCAAGCTATGCAGGAAACTGAGATTGAGAGGATCATGGTTCAACACCAACAGGAGGTGGGGGTATTTGTTCATGAGACCTCATCTCAACAGAATCTCAACAGAAAGAAGCTAGGCATGGTAGGCACACATCTGTCATCTCAGCTACAGACCCTATCTCCAGCCACACTGGAGGTATGTCTCAAGTGGTAGAGCACCTGTCTTTTAAGCATGAAACCCTGAGTTCAAACCTCAGTATCACCAAAAGAGAAAGGTTGGAGAGGTGCTTCCAATTGAACCTCTAAACTCCAAGGGGCCTCTCATCTCACCTCTCCTGGGGGAGATAAGAACCTGTCCCTTTATCCAGGATGCCTTCTGAATTGGCATCATACAATCACAGTCATCATCTTTTGGTCTCCTGTCTTGTGCAGGACAGTGCTAGGTGCTTTACACATATCATCTCCAGTCTTCCCAACAATCCTGTAAGGGAGAGCTCATTGTCCCACCTTTACAGATGAGGATGCCAAGACCTGGAGAGACTTGTCCTGGGCCACTTAGAGAAGTAGCATAGCTGAGAGTCAAACCCACACTGGCCACTTAGAACCTATCAGCATGCCTTTCTGAATAGATGATACCAGTGGACTTCCCCAGATTAGGGAAGAACAGGAAGAGTCTTATTTGAAGATGGATCTTAAGGCCAATTGGTAGCTGAGGTCCACAAACCATTTGTCAAGGGTGGAAGATTCATTGTCATTACTAATTTTATTTGCAGAAGCAGGAGTATGTGTGTGTTTGCTTCTTCACACACAAGGACTAGTAACTCACCAGGCAATTCAAGCTGTTGCAGCAGCCTCCTTTTGTGACAAAGCTTGTGTCCCATTGGCTGATGCCTCACACTCAGAGGCCCAGAGAGAGGAGTTAAAATGCTAATTTTCAGGGTCCCTCAGTCATTTTGATCCCATTAAAACACCAGCATCCTTTTCTTGCAGAACTGGTGCCTCAATTACCTACTAATTGCCTGATTATTGTGCAGGGACAGGAGCCTTCAGTCAGCACTGGGCTGCTGTCATCCCCCAGGAACGGCTGCATTAGAGTGTGGGAATGCATGTTTGCAGAGGTGTGGCTCTGGAGAAGACATGTCAGGAAGATGATCTAGGAGTGAGGTGGGGGTGAGAACTCAGCTGCCCTGATCAGTTCCTAGTATCTCCTCCAGCTGCCACAGTGCTGACTTCTCTCCTTCCTTCCCACATCAGGTGCTGGAGACATGTGTAAAGAACTGTGGTCACCGCTTCCACATCCTCGTGGCCAACCGAGACTTCATTGACAGTGTTCTGGTCAAAATCATCTCTTCTAAGAACAACCCTCCCACCATTGTACAGGACAAAGTGCTTGCTCTGATCCAGGTAGGCCTACCTTTCTTGCCCAATTTGCTGGCACAGAGTAAGATGGGGCATTTTATGCATCCTTACACTCTGACTACTTGGAGGGAAAAAATGGAGGCTTCTGGGTTTAAATATTTATTGTAAAATACTTATTTTCTTTATACTAATCCCACTGGAATGAAACCCTAAGTGGTGGCTTGCTAGCTAGTTGACAGAATTTTCAGACCCTCTGCTGCCCACAAAAGCAGGCAGGTGGTAGGGGGCCTCAACAGGCCTCTGAGACCACGTAGAGTAGGAAGGGCCATGTTAGAGTTGTGTGCAGGGTTTGTGAGGTCGCAGGGCAATGGATGTTTCAATGAGGCAGTGACATATCTGTCAGAGTTGGAAGAATGAAGAGGAGGTTGGTGTAAAGGCCAAAGTGTGAGAGGCATTTCAGGCAGAGAGAATAGCATGTACAAAGGCCAGAAGCAGCATAAACAGTTGACACATTTGAGAGTTCTTCATTATTAATAGCACTATAACAAATCACCCCAAAGTCTAGCAGCTTAAAACAACAGATGTTTATTATTTTCTGGTTTCTGTGTGCCAGGCACTTAGGAGTAGCTTAGCTGGGAGATTCTGACTTGGGATCTCTTGAGGCTGCATCATCTCGAGGCTCCACTGTGTCTGGAGGCTCCACTTCCAAGATGTCACCTCACATGACTGTTGGCAGGAAGCATCCATTCCTCTCTTAGTATTGACATGAGACCAGAGTTTCCTGCCATGTGGATATCAAGGAAGTCACACATCATATTTTCTATCATACTCTGTTTGTTAGAAAGTAGTCACCAGGTCCAGCCTCAAGAGAAGGGGATTTAACTCCACCTCTTAAAGTGATTAGGGTCAAAGAATTTGTGGACATGTTTTAAAAACTGTCTCATGAAGAGCAGGATATAACGAATAATGTTTGGCTAAGGGCATGGGGACAGAGCAGGCAGGAGGTGAGGCCAGACGATGGGCAAGGCTTGTGGTTGTGTGTGCTGAAGGGCTTGGGCTTGGTCCTGTAGGTTCTGGGGAGTCATGGGAGGTTTCTGAGCCAGCTTGTACACAGATCTGGATTTTAGACAGCACTGTGATGGCAGGACACATAGATCCATAAGGACATCCAGCCTGGTTGGCAGAGGTGAGACAAGGCCTTCTGGAGCCAAGAGGAAAGGGAAAACCAAGCCTGGGAGTGGGAGTTGGGCTTCAGTACAGATGAGACGCAGCAAGCCGAGGAGACTGAGTGGACAGAAGCAGAGTAGCCAGGGAGTGGGCACAGAGGCTCTCAAGGGTGGGCTGGGATTGAGCTGGAGTGGGATTAGAGACACCAGCCTCGGAGCCTGTAGCTGTGTCTGGAATGTGCTCCCCAGATCTTGGAGCACTTGGCTCCTCCTCATTATACAGACGTGCTTCAGAGTATGTTTCCTCTCTTCCTCTCTCAGTTACCCTCTTATCTTCAAGTGTGGCTTTGCTAACTTTTCTATTGTCTCACTGTAGATTCCTGGAGCCCAGGGACACGGTGTCCTCAAGGTCTAGAGCAGTTGAATGTGGAGAGTAGGTGTTCAATAAGCATTTTTTAAATTGAGTACATAAATGTATCTCGCTGAAGCTCAGAGAAGGAGGGAGGAGTCTGGGTGACAGCAGAGTCTCCTCCAATGCTTCCCCAAGCATGGTCCCTGACTGTCATTCTGCCCACTCCTCCCCCCATCTGTGGGTACACTATTCCTTCTCCTTCCTTCCTCATCCCCACCTCCTCCCCCATAGCTCCTCATTCTGCAACTATTTCTGCCTTACCCCCAGGAATTGCTGCCAGGGAAACAAATGGTGGCTTTTTTCTGACAAAAAAATGGGGTACCCCAGCCTGAAACCCTTAAGCAGAGATAGCCTATGCAGTACCTTCAGTAGCTAAAGACTTGGAGGGAAGCATCCAGGGTGAGAGCTTGCTCACCCTGAGGCCTGGCTGGGCCCCTGGGGTGGAGCCCATGCCTTGGCAAGCACAGCAAACTAAGGACACCATCTGGTGAAGGTAGACAAAGAGCCTTCTGCACTCGCTGGAGTCCACAGTTCTGCCCCAGAAGATGCCTGTCCCTGCATACCCCACCCTGACTAACCTTGAAGCTTTCTTGCAGGATCACTACTTCTCTTCATTGTAGTTCCTTGCAGGTTGTCCCCAGCACACTTCTAACCTCTGGCAGGTGTGGTAACTTCTCTGGGCATTGACCTCTCTATCTGTAAAGTGGGGACTGGGTTTCTGCCTTCTTGCTCTCTTGTCCTAACCTGTGAGGTCAGCCTATACAGTACAGTAGCCCACACCCGTGTCTCCATGCCTTCCCCTGCTGGCTCGGCAGTAGCAGTGTGCACTGGCCCACAGGCACCTGAGCAGACAGGTGCCTATCCAGCCTAGACACATTGGACAGAGTTCCTGGGTCCAACTGTGAAAGGCAAGAAGCTTGAGCTAGGACTCCTCCTGGATGATGCTGATCACCTAACTAAGGAGCAGTCTTTCTTCCCAGACTTTGCAGTGTCCTGCTGAGCTTTCACCTGTGTCATGGCCACTCAGCACAGAGAAGAGCAAGCAGCATTCAGAACTGCTGGATGGCTTCTGTAATAGGCAATCTAAAGAACTAGCAGGATCCGCAGCCCTTTTATTCCCATTGAATAATATAATATATGTATAGGAAATCACATATGAAAGTATACACAACTTGAGTTATATATTTGGCAGCAATGGGGTTTGAACTCAGGGTCTTGAGCTTGCTAAGCAGGTACTTTACCACTTGAGCCACACCACCATCCCTGAACCTGATAAATGTTTGCAAACTGAATATATCCTTGCCACCAGCCCCTATGTCACAAAACAAAATCTGCCCAGAGTAGAAGCACCCATCCCCAGATGGCCACTTGCCTGATATCTCACACCACAGATTAGTTTCCTGTGCCTGAGCTGTGCCCCATGGGCTCCTACAGTAATGCTTTGTGACCACCATTGTAGCTGGCTGAATTGTGGGTATAGGCATCACACAGTGTTGTCTGTGACTGCAGGTCTTCCTTTCCTCCTCCCCACTGCTGCACCAGGTCCCATGATGTAAGTGCCCTGTGGTTTGTTTATCCCTCCTACTGAGGATGGGCACTCTTTGTGTTTGGACTTTACTCCAAACTCCAGTGAAAAATGCTGCTATAGCCTCTTGTCTGTGTCTTTTGGGAAGTATATGTGTTCATTTTTATTGGGTGTATATTAAGTTGAATGTGTGAAACTGGCATCTTTATTGGTCAGAAGTGGGCATTAGCAGTTTCATGTGTTTCACCCACATGCCAGGAGTGAAGGTGCTGGGTCATAGGGAATGCTGGGAGTTCTAGTTATTTCACAACTTTGTCAACATGCCCTGGCTTCTGTCTTCTTCATTATAGCCTATCTGGTGAATAAGGAGAGATACTGCATTGTCACTGTTTCTAACCACTTTGGGAAATAATTTTATTTGCATGTCAAATATAAAGATGGCCCTCTGTTTTTATGGGTTCTGCAATGGTAGACTTAACTAACTTAAGATAAAAAATATTTGGAAGAAAAGTACACCTGTACTGAACTTCTACAGACTTTTTTCCTTGTTACTATTCCCTAAACAATACAGCATAACAATTTACATTGTATTAGGCAGTATAAGTAAAGACAATATAAGTTTAGAGATGATTTAAAATATATAGGAGGATATGTGTAGGTTATATGCAGATAGGGGGGCAAGTTATATAAGGGACTATACCATCCAAAGATTTTGATATCCAAGGAGGTCCTGGAACTGATCCCCTCCAAATACTGAGGGCTAACTGTCCTTTTAAAAACTGAACTAGCTCCATAGAGTGTTTAATAATTCCCCTTGGGAAAGAAAGTATTGCTTCTACCCTGAGATAAGAGTGGGGGATAGTGTGGCTGGAGGTATAACTCAGTGGTAGAGCACTTGCCTGGCCTGCACAAGACCCTGGGTTCCATCCCAGCACCAAAAAAAGAAAGGGAAGGAAAGAAGGTGACATATCACTGGATCTCTTGTCAGCCTATGAGTAGGTAGCAGGATGTAATGTAAATCCTGCTAGACTGAAAAGAGGCTCCACTGACCATGTGGATGCCAGCACAATACTGTTCTTCCTCACTATCTTGTTTTTAGGATGCTTCTTGGTGCTCTCTGGTGCCCAGCTGCCCAGGAAGTGAGGCTAGGTCAGGCAGTTAGCAGGTTAATAGGAGGGACTAATGTTTACAGATGATTGGGGTCAGGGCCTAGCCAGGAAGGACTTGAGTAGGCAGGCTCTTGAATGTTTGGGAGGGTGGGCAGGCAAGGGTGAGTGAATTCCTAAACTTTCTATTCTGGAAATGTAAATTGAATGCATAGGCACTTGAAAAGCTCCTAAGCCCCGTGAGTTAGTCAAGCCCCATGAATCCCCATCCATTCACAGGGCTCTTCTCAGGAGGGGAACTTGTTGCTGTGATTCCCATCTACTGGCTGGAGCCCACTGCTCCTGAGGTTACTTTGAGATGAAAGGACTGCCATCATGCTGCCCTATGTAGGAGCAAGGAGCAGGCCAGGCTCCAGAGCAGCTTATCTAAAGTCTTCTGTGCTTATTGGGAAGTGGCAATAGAGTTTGTCATCTTATATCTGTCTGCCCCCAGCCTACCAGTCCTGGGTCCCTTTCTTCAGTGCTCATCTCGGGATGCTTGGCCTAGGATTGGCCATAGAAGTGGAATTTCCAATGACACCTGTTTACCATCAGCAACCTTCTGGCCTGACTATAAAGAGAATTCAAGGGCTGGGGGTGTGGCTTAGTGGTAGATTGCTTGCCAAACATGAGGGAGGCCCTAGGATCCATCCCCAGCACTGTAAAAAAAGAGACTCCAGCTGCCCCTTATGAAGGCTTCCAATGTCTTCTGTCTGCCATCTAGCCATCCCTAGCTACCCTGTCTCCCTCATACACTCCCATAAAAACAACTCCTCAGACATATCTTCTCCAGAAGGCCTTTCCCTTAGAATGCTGAAAGAAGAAAACTGTCCTCCACTTCTGCAAGCCCAGCATGTGAGCTGTGCATTCACCTCCTGGTTCTAGGGCTCCAGTGTGAAGGCTTTGTGGGTTCACCCCACCATGGCATCTGCCCTTCTATATGGGGCTGCTTTCCCTGGCAGGAGGGGTGAAAAGGTACGATGAGAGCAGAAAAGCCTGGTTAGCTGCTTGCCAGTACTCAGCCCTAGCTTTGCTCCCTACCACCTTTCTCTTTCACTCCCAAGTTTTTCCTTGGCTGGTCTCATGCTCTTTTTTGTTTCCTCACATTAAGTCCTGTTTGTTGAAAAGACAAGAAGGCTGCTGCCACTCTATGTTATCCTTAAAATTGTTTTGAGGACCAGAAATGGGGTCATCCTGATAGAGCAACCTCAGGTTGGTCATGCCTCTCACCCACCTCTCCATTCTACCAAGGGTCTAAAAATACTCTTTACTGCAGGTTCTTCTTTCTGCTGCAGAAAGTAAACTGATTAGGGTGGGAATAGGAGTGGGGGCAATAGGGGCTGATGGGATCATATTCTTTGAAGGTGTCAGAGGCGTAGTGGCTGCCTTGAAAAATCCAATTGAAAACATTGGATTCCCACAAGTAAAGACTTTTGGCCAGGGACCCTGTCACTGGGAACAGTATGCCTGGGCTGGGAACATAAGCAGGAAACGACAGAGCACTTGTCTGTTGGTCTGAAAGTCAATAACTCAAAACTTTGTCAAGGTTGAGAGATACAGAAGTAAATAGAATATGGTGTGCTACTCATTTGCATGTACAGTTTGGTGTGCAATCCAAAGCAATGAAGGGGGAAAAAAAGCAGGAGCTGATCTCTTTCTTTTGTTCCCCTCATTAGACCTGGCTCTGGGTTTCCAGCCTCCCAATATTGTAGCCACCAACAGGAAAAGATTATGTAAAGAGCATGGCTTCCAGTGAGGTGTCCACTCTGTTGTGATCTGGCTAGTGCCTGTCACAGGGGACCCTAAGAGAATGCCAGCACTGCTGCTGCTGTGGCTTCTGGTAAGACAGCTACTGGGCATGCAGGCTACCCCCACCCTCCCTGCCACTCCAGGACTTCAGGTCAGGGACTCAGGGTGGCAAAGGATGGAGGCTGCCACAGCTCCTCTAGGGAGGATTCTCCACTGCTTCAACCTTCCAGAGGGGCTCCTGCTTTATCACTGTCACATCATTCTGTTGACAGCATAAGTGGCCATCTTTTCTCTATTCTCTAAAGTAGAAAACTAAGTCTGGTTAGTAATCACGAGAACTGACTTCAATTTAACCTAACACATGGTGACTGACTTTGACTGCCTTCCTTGTGCAAGGGCAAGAGACCTGTGTGTGTGTCTTCAAAAGGTGAAAGGAGGAGACAAGAGCACTTTTATTTAAGTATGTCCCAAGAAGACGCTGGGGACACACCAAATCTCTAGATTTCTCCCATCTCTGGATTTTCACATAGAACTGTTTCTTTAAAACCCCTCCCCCCTTTTGTTCCTCTTGTTATCAGAGTCATGCTTAGTGAAGATTGCTATCATGAACATATGCTCTGTTAGCAGACACCTCACCCCAGCTGTCTAGGGGTCCTGGACCCAGGCTGGAATTGTGGTAGGTGGTGATGGGGTAGATTAGTCAAGACTGCTTGGCTGCAAATAACAGATGCAACTCTGCTTGCCTAGGCTAAGAGGAAAGTTTGTCCTGACAAGGCAGGGCCTCCTAGAAGCCTGGGTCACTCAGGCCACTGGTATGTCTGGACCTGGGGAAGGGATGAAAGGGATTAGGGAAGCCCTCCAAATCTCTTTGCAGGTCTGTATCTCTCAACACACCAGCTGTTCCTTTTCTGTCTCTGTCCCCTGGTCCATGGCTGCCTCCCATGGCCCACATTTATAGAAGGCAGTTTCTTTACTCAAAGAGAAGGACCAGCTCTCTTTGAGGTGGGGGGTTGAGCTTCTGGCAGGAGGAGAATCTGATTGACCCAACCTAGGATACACAGTTCTCCCTTTAGTTCCCTGATGCAAATCCAGCTCCTGTGAACCTCTGAATGCAGGGAAGGGAAAAGAAGCCCTGAGAAATGTCCACTGATTAGAGAGAACAGCATAATTCTTTAATCTTTCTTCTTAATGTCTCAAATTTGGCATGAGTAGGGAACAAGGGCAGTGGAAAGGGGTCCTGAAGCTGTTTCTTCTCTTATGGAAACAGAAGCGGGAAGTGGCACCAGGAGGAAATGCCATGCTTTTTTCTCCATCTTCCCTGAAGTGAGCTGTGTGATCTTTAGACTCTCATGGTTTTATTTATTTATGTATTTGTTTATTTATTTATTTATTTAAGTGCAGGGGATGCAGCTCAGGGCCCATGCATATTAGGCAAGTGCTCCACCAATGAGTGACACTCCCAACCCCCAGACTCTCAAGTTTGGACCCTAAACTAAAATGCTAGAGCATTTGGTAGCTAAGTCACAGGACTCAGCTGGATTTTGAATGGGGTAGAGGTAGTGGAGCAGCTAGTGGGGGCAGGTTATGGGACACTAGAGGGGGTAGGGAGAGGCAGAGGCAGTTTGGCTCTTTAGCTGGGCCTTCCTGACAACCTCTTAGGCACCCTCCTCACAATACAGAAGGAAGTGTTGGCAGAGACAGGCTGTTCTGATGCCATGATGGCATTAAATCCCTGAGTACACAAATTAAATAACTGCATCAAGAAAACAAAGACAGGCTGACATTGCTGTTTGTAGTGAAATATATCAGGCATAATTAAGGAAGCTTTTTGGAAATTGACCTTTTAACTTCCAGTGGGTTTTTTGGTTAGAGATAGAGTTTCTGTGGCTGCCTCAGGGTTGGCTGTACATATTGGTGGAGGCAGGAGGCCATTAAATGCTGTGACAATGTAATGCTTGGCAATGGTGCCATGGTGCAAGAGGAGCTGCCTTCTCCTCTGGTTGTGTATATCTGGTGAAGGGGACAGCGATGAAGGAGACCCTGTTTCTGAGGAGCCCTTTGGATATACTTCTGCTTTTTATACGTTCTGAAGCTTCCAAAAAAAACCCAGAATTTTTAAATTATTATTACATGTTTTATAAGTCAGTGGAAATGACAATCTATTTGCAATTTCTTCTCTTTTCTCTTTGTGTTGTGCTTTCATTTAAGGCAGTTGAGTGCTTTCCATTAGATTTTTCTATTTGGGCAGGTATATTGACACTGACAGCAGTACAAGGTAATGGAAGAAACATGGGGCTGGAGTTGGAGTCCCAGCCACTGGCCACAGACTGGTTCCCAATGGGTTTTTTGTGCCCCTCAGCTGAAATCATCTCACCTGTCAGTGATGGGGCTGGGTTAGGCAAGCTTAGCTTTAGCAGTCTCTGATTCACTGAAGAAACCTGGAGTTAGCCTTTATTTCCCATCATAAGTCAATTTCTCCTTTCTTTTCTGCTCAATTTGCCTGTGGTTCCTGCCTCCACAGAGGAGAAGCTAGCATCCTACTGGGAGGCATCAAGACAAGCCTTCCACTCCCTTCAGCTAAACAGCCCCAGCAATTGATTTCCTAGCGATTAGGCAAATGCATGTATCTTAGGATGCACCACAGCGCTTAGGTGTTATTTCTCTGCCTCTTCTTTAAGGAACTACATGCTGAATTAAGTTTTGTGTTTTTCTTCATGCTCAGCAGCACCATTGAAAGCCTGGGTTTCGCCAGCCATGTTGAGGCAGGAAAGGAACAGAATAGATTTTGCTAATACACGTTGTAGGGGAGTGCAGAGCACTGGCCTCAGGCTTGGGCTAACTTACAAGCATCTTGAGACTCTGAGTAAGAACCACTTCTTAAAAGGCCTTCCTCTCTTCTCCCAGGCATGGGCTGATGCCTTTCGGAGCAGTCCAGACCTCACCGGTGTTGTGCACATATATGAGGAGCTGAAGAGAAAGGGGGTTGAATTTCCCATGGCAGACTTGGACGCTCTATCCCCCATCCACACACCCCAGCGGGTAAGCTTCCAGCTGGCATTTTCTAGAAAGACTGACTACAGAACAGGCGAGCCAAGCCGCTGCCACCACCCTTCTGCTGCTGCCTTTGAATTATTCAGCTTGTCATCATGCTTTCTTAAAGCTCCAGGGCATTTCTTTTTAATAACAAGGGGAATGCAGGAGGGAGACAGCTGGTTGACTGGTGATTAAGTGGCAGCAGTGTCTCACACTGACTGTGGAAGAATATAATAGAGGGATCAGTTCAGCTGTTTTCATGGAGATGGCTGCTTGGGTGGAGCCATCCTGCAAGGGTCATTAGCACCTGCTTTTGCAGAGGCCTCTAGAATGTGGTTGCAATCTGTCCTCATTCCTGTGGAGCACCAGAGTACCTGGACCCAGTGCAGAGGGGTGACATTAACTCATCAGGGGTAAAGAGCATCTTACAAACTTTTCAACTGTATGCATCAACTGGACCTTTTTTTTTTTTTTTGACAGTAATGGGATTGAACTCAGAGCCTCACACTCGCCAGGCAGGTGCTTTACCACTTGAGCTACTCTGCCAGCCCTTTTTTTGTGATGTATTTTTATAAGATGGCAGACCTCTCTTATAAAACTATTTGCAAACTATTTGCCTGGGGCTGGCTTTGAACCACAATCCTTCTGAGTAGCTAGGATTACAGGCATGAGACACCTGTGCCCAGTCTTTTTTTTTTTTTTTTTTTTTTTTAATGTGCTGGGAATAGAACCCAGGGCCTTGTGCATGCTAAGCACATGCTCTACCACTGAGCTATACCTGAGCTCAGTCAAATGGATCTAAATCGTATTTTGAGCTGTGGGTGTTCAGCATCCTTGAATTCTGTAAGCCTTAGAATTCAAAGCCCAGGAAAGACCCGTGTGAGGGCATCCCACAGAAGCCCTTACAAAGCTAACAGTGGCTGGAGTGTGGCTCTGTGCCTCAAAATTAAACGAATACAGGTGGTACCATTCATGGTTCCAAAGGGAAGTTAGTCCGTATGCTGGCTAGGAAAAAGTTCCTGGCCCAGAGACAGAGCGAGAAAAGCCCAGGATCTGAAGAGGTACCCGTCGCAGTACACTTAGTCTTGCCAGCCCCCATCTGCCTATCTCTAACATGTGGGCCTTGAGAAGGGCAGCATGCCATGCACAAGCTCTTGTGAACATGAGCACTAATGTTGACAAGGTTATCTGAGATGTTCACTTTCCAAAGAATTATTCCCATTATGATCCCTCCAAGTCATTTGCTATGTTTTACAGTATAAATATAACCTGCTTTATTCTTCTAATAATGACATGGAGAGAACAGAGTTGTTGTTCCTATAATTATAAAGAACATTCAGTAAATTGTGTAATTGCTATTTATATTAGTCTACTTGTAAAGGCCAAAACATAGTCTTATGGTACCAAATAAGGATTCATGATTAGCAAAACTTAATAACTCTCTTTCCACTCTGATTCTGAGGTAATTTTATTGATGGAACCATGACCAGAATGCTCACAGAGTGTTCTCTGTGAGGTCTTTTTGAGTTGCATTGGTTGTCTGCTGCATACTCATGAGATGAGGGAGGGAGGATCCACTGGTGGCCCTGCTGCCCAGGTGGAGTAACTGGCTTGGACCCAGAGGGGGTCCTTGTACTCTAACAGAAAGCATTGCTCTGGCTTGGGGCAGTGCCAGGACAGGCCACATATGCTGCCCAAGTGATCCAAGGACTTTGTTGTTGCTATGCCAGAGTGTCCCGGAAGTGGATCCAGCCGCAACCATGCCCAGGTCCCAGTCGCAGCCCAGGACAAGTGCCAGCTCCTACTCCTCACCACCTCCTGTTTCCTGTGCCGCTCCACAGGCCCCAGCTCTGAGTGTGACTGGTCCCATCACGGCCAATTCAGAACAGGTACTTGTGTGCTTCCGGGCCACAGACAAGCCAACTGGTCACCCTTCTGCACCTTTCCAGGATACACATACAGAGGCCTCTCTGAACCAGGCACTTCTAGACATGGGAGACACAAAGAAAGGCCCAGTCCCTGGGGGAGACAGATATAAGACTGTTGTGATAGAGTGTGGTCACACCATGATGGGGAGCAGAGCCAAGTGTTCCATGAGCCAGAGCTAAGCAAGGCCTGGGAGGCAGCCTGGAAGACAGCCTGGGAGCTGAGGCACTAACAGCACTGAAACAAGCTTTTGAGGCTTTGTCAGGTGAGGCCTGCGCATGCAGTGACAACATTGTGCACAGTATAGAGAAGCAGGTCTCCTCTGGCCCACCTGCACTTTGCAGGTGAACAGGTAGGGGAGGATAGTGGCAGAAAGCAAGGCCAAAAAAGCAGAGGAATGCGGTTGAATCGAACAGGTTTGTCTGCCATGCAGAGAGGTTTACATGGATCTCGTAAGAAATGTCAGCTAGCAGAGGCTAAAATCAGAGAGGCCTTTGGAAGAACTATTCTTGCCTCAACCAAGCACTGCTCCTCTTTTTGGGATTACTTCCTGATAAACTAATGCAGTTTTACCCCAAACTGGGTATTTTTTGATGATCTGGGGAGACTGGTCTTTTAGATGAATCTATAGAATCTCTATTAGTTAAAATTTCAGAATTGATCAGACTTGGAAAAGAATTATCCAATGTTTGTAGTTCCTAGAATCCTATTTCCTACTTGTGACAATGTCATTGTTATGAAACCATACTGAAATAGGGATCAGGTGATTATGTGTAGGTGGTAGCAGTTGTGCCAGGGCTGTGTCCCTCTTAGTGGCCATCACTGAGGAGGGAGTACAGTTCAAGCAAGAGGTGAGCTGGGAGTCATATAAGCCGGGCTTGAGGCCCACCCTCTGCTCACAGTTAACCTCAGTCTCCTGTTATCAGAACTGGTGATAATCCCCCTCTCCTACCCCACAACACAGCTAGGGGCCTAAGTAACACATAGAAGAAGTTCTCAGGGTGGCCGCCTACATGCTGTAGGGGAGGAGGTCCAATCCCACAGCTGAAATGCAGGATTTGTGCTACCTGTGGGTCTGGGTCACTGAACCCTGCCCTTCTTCATTATCTAGACAGCCAGGGCATTCATTGAAGTGGAGCCATAGCACAGAAGGTCTTGGCTTTAGGTCCTACTTGCTTGGGCAGAGCTGTCCTGCTTGCTCAGAGGGAAGGCAGAAATTATTTGAAACTGGGCCATTGCTGAGCCCTTCAGCTGCCTTGCCATCAGTGTGGTAGGTGTTTGGGAAGGACCCTCCAGCAGCTACAACATCAAAGAGGAGAGACTGGAATGGTGAGAGGGCACAGTAGTGTGGGAGCTCTGAGACCTGTTGCCCTTGGGGGAGAATGAAAGCCGAGGCAGGCAGGCTGGTACCCAGGCTGGCCTGCCTTAGAGCCCACATGGTAGCATTTCTGGGCTACCCTGGCTTCTTGGCCAAGACATTGAGGAGGCCCAGGAGCAAGCCAGAAGCCAGCAAGAGTCTCTCAGGGTCTAGACTGTCTCCCAGATGGTCAATGACTGAGGTCTCCTGCCTGTCCCAGTGCTGAGGGTATAGAACTCAGCCTGCAGCATCCCTGATCTGAGGAATTAAGGGACTGATTGGCACAGGAGAGGCTGAGGGAGGGCTGGGAGTTGCTACCTGGGGCAGGGCAGGGGAAAGTGGAAAGACCTTGCTGAGGGGAAGAAGTGTCACTGGAGTGGGTCCCCTGCAGGGAGTGGATCTCCTCTTGATCCATCTCTAGGCCATGTACAGGAGTGGGTTCACACGTGGAATGGAGAAGAACATGTCTGTCAGGTGCTGGGCAGACCACACAGCAACCTATGAGTTGTGGGGTTATCACCCTTTCCATAGGTGAGGAGACAAGTTCAGACCCTGTCCTCTGAGTATTGCTCCTCCTAGAGCTCCTTCAGTGCCTTGGGGCAGTTCCTAACTTTGACCAGTATACATTGGTCTCCCATTGAGAGTGGTGGGACCAATAGGCATTTCTATTCCAATTCTTTTATAATGCCTCACTATGGGCAAAGAAGGTCCCTGTGGCTTCCACAGATGTCTCAAAGAGGTTTAGAGAGCACAGGAACTGATGCAAAGCTCAGAACTGCAGACCCAGGGAGTACAGCTTACAGTGTCCCAGCTGCAGGAGAGGGAGGCTTAGGCCATGCTCAGGGCCAGGTTTTGGGGTTGCTGATGGACAGGCAGGGTGGGTATTTTTTAAGGGTTGTATTACCAGTCAGAGAGCTGTGTGGAGAAGTGCTTTCATCTGTGGTTTTGTTTCCCTTCCCTCATTCTTCCCACACCAGAAGAGTGCTGTTAGTACTGGCCAACCACTTCTGGGGACAGAATCTGTGACCACAAGGATCATAGAATAGGGTCTCAACCCTGGAGGGACCTTGGAGCATCTTTACCCCCGTAGTTGTTTAGTCAGAGAGTAGAACAGACAACCTGAGAAGTTATCAGGATCCCATGGTGGAAAGGCTAGGCTGCTGGTCCTCACAGGCAGGAGACAGGAAGGCTGCTCCTATGGTACATTCAGAAGGGTGGCATAGGACTCACTGTAGATTGAACCATCCCAGCCTTTGGGCTGCTGCTTCTGATCTTCCAAGTACATCTGGCTGACCTCTCCTTCCTGCCCTCCTCCCCTCGGCCTCATAGATTGCCAGACTTCGGAGTGAGCTGGACGTTGTTCGAGGAAACACAAAAGTCATGTCTGAGATGTTAACAGAAATGGTCCCTGGGCAGGAGGATTCATCTGATTTGGAGCTGCTGCAGGTGAGGAGAACCTTGGCTTATGGAAGTGCTGGGTTGACCACAGGACTAGGCTGTGCTGATAGTGCCACTGCTGCACACTATGACAGGACCTAACCTGGGGTCACAACTGTGAGGTTAATGGTTTGGTGGCAAGGTGTTTGAGAGGAACTAAGTCCACATTGGCCCACCTCAGCCTCACTCACTCCCAGGGAAGAGGTGAGTACTACTCTCTGTTTTTTATTTTCCTTAATAACATTTTTTCTTGACTGTAAGTTGCCAATTATAGAATGCATGCCCATTGAAAGAAAAAGAAAATAATTTTCTTTAACCTAAGCATCCACAGTAAGCCTGTTTGTGTTTTGATGCATTATCTGCTAGACTGTTGCTATGTTTATTTTAAAGCTAGTTGAGACCATGCTATGAGTACAAGTTTGTGTGTGGCTTTGCTCCTTTAGTGTAACATCATAGACAACCTGTAGCAGGGTCTCTCTGGCCTTGATAGTGTCACCCCTTACCCCAAGTCAGGAGTTCCTGAGACAGGTGAGCTCAGAGCTCCTATTCTCTGCCCAGCTGCTGCCACTAGCCTCCCTGCCTCTGGACACCTACAGTTTTTGTTTTTGCAGTGCTGGAGATGAAACCCTGGGCCTTGCACAGGCTAAGAATTGAGCCATACCACAGCCCATTTCACAAATCCTGAGCATCTCAGAAAGGGGTCCAGGAGCAAGCCACCAGCAATTCCACCCTCAGACCGTAGTCAGGGGCCTATCAAGTCTGTTTCCCAGGTCAGCCAAACCCAGAGTCAGCTTCCAGGTCTCTACTACACTACCCTCCAACAACTGCCATTTGTAGAAAATGACAGAGGCCCTGCCCTTTGAAGCAGTGACCTTCTGGAGGGACAGAAAAAGGATGTTGTTAACTGAAAGTGCCAGATTTTTTCCTGTAGGACACATGATGTATGAATGGACAGGTCAGGAGCCAGACTGGCTTGGAATCTGGCTTGAATGCCTGGCACGGGGTCATCGGTCTTGGTCCCGTGGGTGCTATACCTCCCATTCTACTGTAGGCTGGCCACCTGGGAAACTCAGCTATGATGGTCCTGCCCTTTGGGAGTACACATGCATGGTGCCTCAGCCTGGCCCAAGCTGCTTCTTAGAGTGCCCCTCAGCAACTATAGAGTAAGAATTGGGGGAGGCCTGCTCTGAGCCCATCACAGAGTATAGCCTCGGGGCCACAGAAGGCTGGAGCTGTATCACTGCTTTGGAGGAGCTCCTAGCTTAGTGTAGGAGACAGATAGGAAAACAACTTACCTCCATGGAACCTGAACTCCAGGCTGCTCTTAAGCTGAGACAAGTACCCTTGGCCCTGAGGCTCCAGTGTGGCCCCCCGACATCCCATACCTCACTTCAGACATAACAGACCAGGCTTGCTGGCTTAGCAGTGCCACTCTATGTGCTGCACTCATGGGCCATTTCTCTCTAAGGCATGGTCATTGGCCTCCACCCCAGCCTGCAGTAGGACTCTGCCAGGCATTACCCCCATGCACAGGAATCTGAGGACAGTTCAGAATCTGAGAGGGCCTCTCGTGGCAGCATTGTGCTGTATCAGCATTGGAATTCCTGCTGACAGAGGGGTTTGCTCTGGACAGAGCTGCGCTCCTGGCAGCAGGGGGTGGATTGAACAAAGCCAAGATGCTTCCAGACAACCAGAGCAGACCCAGGCAGCAGCAATACCGTGTGTGTGTGTGTGTGTGTGTGTGTGTGTGTGTGTGTGTGTGTGTGTGTGTGTGTGTGTGTTGTTTTGGGTTTTTTTTTTTTTTTTAAACAAGCCCATCAGCCAAGACAAACAGAACCTAATCTCCTGGCGTCAGCTCAGTTTTCAAAAATAGGTTGCTTCCCATGACGTTTTCCTTCCCTCTGTTTTGTTCCAACTCTGAGCCTACCAGCCCTCACTGCTGTCGTATAAATCAAGCAGAAAAAGACCGAGTCTGGGTGCCCGTGGGAGGCTGTCCTTTCAGCGCGGGAGATGCTGGAGTGGGCAGCCCTGTGTGAACAGACTCTTGGCTGATGTCCACGTGCCTGACTTCTTCCCTCCTCTTCTGCCTGGCAGGCAGAAGCCAGAGAGTAGGGGGCTCCCAAGGGTCAGTGCTGCATACAATGACAAACCTTCCACATAGGAAAATGCCACAGTCTGCTTGGAAAGTGCTGAGGTCAGAATCTATCCCCAGAACCCCTCAACCAAGCTGGAAGACAGCCAGAGTGCTCAGGGCAGAAGCAGTCCAGAGCTCAGAGTGCTGGCCAGTGCCGTGGAAATAAACACATTTGTCACCAACCCAAATGTCCCTGCCAACAGAAGCTGTTCCTGACTGAGTGTAAATTGCTGGCAAGGAGGGGGAAGAGAGGTAATTGGAGGTGTCAGCCCCAGGATGCACTGGTGGCTGATCATAATTGTGGCCAGGTTATATCCTGATTGCTTCCTGCACATGGCAAATTTCTCTCAGACATATCCTTCCATAGCCTGGCAAGAGCAGCAGGGAAGCATATGAATGATTTGCCTGAGGACCCTTGGGCAGGTGGTTGGTATCTGAGGAGCAGCCGGGGCCACTCTAGCACTCTGTGCTGTTGGCTTAGCTGGAGCCCCTGAGGAAAAAAGAAATAGGATGCCTGGAGTGGACACAGCACTCAGGCCAGGTGTTAAGCTCTTCACTCTCTGAGCTGGGAGTGACCTTCTAGGTAGCTAGTCCAGCTCCATACCCATGCTCAGGTTTCCTGTCTAGCACCTTGTCTAGTGCCCTCCTGTTTTTTCTTCATTTCCCCAGTGACAGGCTGTTCCTGCAGCCCATAGAAGCACTTCAGTTTCAGATATGCGTCTTGATTAGACTTTGGGAACAGCACAGCAGGGTAGAGAATACAGCTTATGAATCAGTGGGTGTACATCCTGGCTCTTCAACTTGTTAGCTGGGTGACTCTGGGCAAGGCACTGGTCCTCTTGGAGCCCTTTTTTCCCCCCTCAGTGGCCGGGAGTAATTGCTTTCACCATGGAAGTGGCTGGCACAGGGCAAGTCCTCCACAAATCATAGTGTCCACGACCATTATTGGAAAACCCTTCTGCCCATTGAACTGTCTCCCTGTATCTTTGACTTGGCCTGTGTTAGACAACAGAACAAAATGAATTCCTCTTTCACATGGGTAAGTCCTTAAGTATTAAGGACTAAGTATTAGTATATTAATATTGCAGTAAGCCCTAGTCACTGCCCAGTGTCTGTGGGGAACAGGTGAGGCTATTGGCAGCCTGCCTATCTTATAGATGAACAGGTGGCCTATCACAGGAGGCAGACATTGCCAAATGGAGAGCCTCTGTCACTGAAAACCCTGCTCTGTCTCCTTATGTGGCTGTTAAGCCATCTTCCTCATTCTATGCATGGATGTTTAGGCCTAGGCCCAAATGTGAAGCTACATCTCAAGTGTGTGCCCTTAGCTGTACTGAGTGCTACTTTCTGAGATCTTGAAAGATCCTGATTCCATCATCTGGTGCCTTCTTCTCTCCTAATTCAGCCTTTCAAGCTTTGTCTTTCGTTACTGATAACTTTTAATTAATCCAGTGGTGCCAAAGATGGACATTCTTATATGGCTACCAACAGATGATAAAAGAAGCTCTCCTCCATGTTGTTCCTTCAAGTAGCAGATGGCATATCCCACCCCCACTTGTTTTTTGCATCTCATTTCAACAAAGACAGAATGGCCAAGTCATTTTCCCTAGAGAAATCTAGTTTACTTTACATGTTTAGCTTCTTATTTCTCCTTTTTCATCATCAGACTTTCTTCTCTCTCCCAACTCCTTTGCAGCAACAGAGCAGATCTTCAGGATTACATTCTATGTTCCTTCAAACTGAAAGAGAGTTCAGAGGAAACCCACAAAGATGATTTAAAAAAAAAAAAAAAGACTGCTTTGTGAGATGGGAATGACATCTCTTACAATTTATTTAGTAAGGTGTTCTGTCAGAGGGTTTTTGCACAAGTGACCAGCTGTTTCCTCCCTCTGTTAAGAACCAGAGATAAGAGGAGACCAAAGCTGAAGTCTTCAGAGTTGAGGGAATTGTTGGCCCAGCTTTTGTGTAGTTGGAAGGGTAACCAAGGCAAGCTGCTGGCTCCTAGGTCCCTTAAGCCCAGAAGAGAGTCACTGTGTTGGGTGGTGTAGAGGCAGAGGGAGACAGAGGAGTCTCCAACTGAGCCTGCTATGGGACTGGCTGTGGATGACACCAGGGAAGCCATGTGGGTGATTAGCTAGCACAGTGGTTCTGACCATCTCTTTTCTTTTTGCTTCCTTTTTTATATAGTAACTTAAAAGGTTAAAACTTTCTCTGTGCAGAGATCCCTGATGCAGAAGGACAGAGTCTTTCAACCCGTCTCTAGGTAGAGCACTTGGGAAAGCCATTAGTGTACCCCTCCAGGATGGGAGCCTGCAAGACTGCCTGCTGAGTGGGGACCATCTTAGCTACCACCCCAGCAGGAAGGCAGTTAGGAGAGAGGCAGCAAATGCAAGGCCAGAGGGCAGATGTTTCTGATGCTTAGATGTTTCTTCCAAGCTGAAATCATAATGTGAGAGCCTCAGAAGTCCTCTAGCACTTTCCAAACAGGTTTTGAAAGTAATAGAACACTTTCCTCCACAAACAAAATTATGTGGAGTATAGCAATATGTAAAATAGATAAGAGCAGAGCTGCCCTGCCCACCTGGGGCACCTCATGGCGCTCTGCAAAACTCCTCAGGTGTGTAATCCCCTTATTTCACACAGAGAGAAGCACAGTCCTGGAGATATGGAGAGCATATCCAGTCTGCTGTTGCTTCTTCTGCTTGGTCCCAGCACCCAGCTTGGATGGGACTCTGTGAGGAAGATGGAGAAAAGCCCCTATCCTCTTCCACTTAGAGGTCCTGATGCTTGTGTTTTATTTGCTTATTGTTTGTATAGGGCTTTTTGTGTTTTTTGTTTTTTTGGTTTTTTTTTGGTTAGCAGTACAGGGAATTGAACTCAGGGCCTCATGCTTGCTATGCAAGCCTCCTACCACTTGAGCCACACCCTCAATCCTTTTGCTTTTAGTTTGTTTTTCAGAGAAGGTTTTGTGCTTTTGCTTGGGTTGGTTTTGGACTGCAGTTCTCCTACCTCTGCTTCTTGAGCAGGTGGAATTATAGGCATGTGACACCATTCCTGACTCTACAGCCAGATTTCTAAAGCACTCCTGTTGTCTTCTGAGGAATTCTGTATGGCTCTCCTCTGAATCCAATTGCCATCTGGCAGCCTGGTTTTGTCCTAGACTTCTGCTTTCTGGGGTGGGTTGGGGCTGGTCATCACTTGAAGCTGTACTAGAGGAACTCTGATGACAGCTAAAGTCAAGCCGTGCCTGGAATGCTGTGGGAGTCTTAAAGAAAGGGGGGTGGCCAGGGATTCCCAGAAAACATTCTGAGTGGAAAGGGAGATGGATAAGTGGGAGACATGTGCCAAAGTTGGTGCTATAGAATGTGCATGGTGGTATATTTATTTTGCTATGTGGTTGAAATTTTTCATGATGAAATTCTGGGGTGAGAAAGCATCCTGAGGTCTTGAAGGATGAGTAGGAGTTTGTTTGATGGAAAAGAAGTGATATTGCTGACAGAGGGCCAACTTCTTAGAGGCCTCTGAGCAGTGTGTTATATCCTGAGGCCACCTGCCATCCTTGAGAGTCTAGGGTATGTTTGGAGATGACCCATGGGTAGTAATGCTCCAAACCTCTGGAGGGCGCTGGAATTGTCTCATACAACATGCCGGATACTTCTCTGACTCCCAGGTCTGCCTGCATCTTGTTGAGGGCCTGCAATTCAGATGACAACTGACTGTTTTCTTATCCAACCAAGGGCAACCAGGGCTCACTGCTTGGTCATAAGCACCAAATGAGGCCGTGTTTTCCTGACCTGGGCCTATGTGGGGGGAGCGGTCTGCCTTTGCTGGGGGTATGGTAGCTTACCTGTAGGGCCTGCTTCAGAGATGACATTGCCTTCTCCAAAACTTAAGATGGTAGTCTTAGGAGAACCAAGAATGGGAGTCTGTTCAGAAAAAAATCTGGAAGGTCCCAACACTGGGCTTCCTTCTGCAGTGACAGAGTCTGACAGCACCATTCTGGCTGTGCAGAGAGTAGAACCAGGACAAAGAGCAGTGTTGTAATAGACTGATAGATAGGCCCGGCAAGGTGGCAAGCCCAGTATCAAGGAGTCTCTGAGGAACCTTTGAGGTATAAGGCTCTGTCTTCAGGGGACATTGCTTCCAAGGGTTAAGAGTTCTTCTATGGTGACTGGGAGTTGCAGTGTCATCCTTAGCCAGTAGGAAGCTCTCAGGGAGCTTGCAGAGCTTCTGAGACCTCAGCAAGGTGACAGATATTCCGTCACAAGGTATCTACTGAGGTCATAAAATCTACTCATGCTATTTCCAGAAATATAAGTACCTGATCCCATGTTTTTGAAGGGCCTTTTATTATTACCAATCAATATTCTAAATGCCACACATAATGTTTTCATACAGAAATTGCACATCTGGTGAACTCATGCTATGGAAGTGCTTGCCCAAGTATGGAAGCATGTATGTGTACAAGTGTTCATTCCTGCATTATTTGGGTTAGCCAAAAAAAAAAAAAAAAAATACCCCAAGCCACATAGCAGACAATAGTAGAATGGTAAGCTACATTGT
Source organism: Castor canadensis (assembly GCF_047511655.1). NCBI lineage: Eukaryota > Metazoa > Chordata > Mammalia > Rodentia > Castoridae > Castor > Castor canadensis. The sequence continues at coordinate 50,502,344 of NC_133396.1, read as the reverse complement.
GATACACACACAAAGGAAAGTCTGTACAAAGTGATGGAGAAAGGGGCCTGAAAGATTTTGTTGAAAAAGCAAGCCCAAAGAATTACACTTTTAATATATTAAAAATGATTTATACAAATGCATATAAATAACAGTTTATGTACATGTGGATATTTGTCCCTTTACTGAAAAAGTACTTGTTTCCTCTGAGGCAGGAAGGGAGGTGGCAAGGCCGCAAAGCAGGAGCTGTTACTTTGCATTCTGCACACGTCTAGTTTTATGAACAAGCATGTACTCCTTCCGTGACTTTAAAGAATCAGTACAAATCTTTTCAAAGGCAATAGAATGTGACAAAAAGCATTCCCAGCAGGCTATGCAGAGGTGCGTGTGTTCCCTAGGAGCTGAACAGGACCTGCCGGGCCATGCAGCATCGCATCGTGGAGCTCATCTCCCGCGTATCCAACGAGGAGGTCACTGAGGAGTTACTACATGTCAATGATGACCTCAACAATGTCTTCCTCCGCTATGAGAGGTGGGGGCCAGAGTCCTTTTTGTTTGTTCCCTTGAAAAGAATGTTGCCATAACAGAAGGATTTGATAAACAAAGGGGGAAAGAGAGAGAGAGAGAGAAAGAAAGAAAGAGAGAGAGAGATTAGAGTTGGAAAATTCTCATCAGAGATGCTAATTTGTTCCCAGATGACAGAGAAAATACTTCTTGTTCTCCTGGGAACAGGCAGCAGGTAGTTGATGTGAAGAATTCAGCTCTGCCCTTTGTAAGCCTCAGGCTGTTCTGCCTTTCTCCCACCACTCCAGCCCCAGGGAGGGCAAGGACTGGGTGGGGGAGGGTCTGGACCTGGAGCTTCTGCACCTGCTCCTTTGATGATCCTTTGAATTTGAAAAGGATTAAAGGGGGAAAAAACTCTACTAAGAAAAAGGATTTCCTCTTTTCCATCTTGAAAAAAAAAAAAAAAGAAGAGCTTCCCCTTTGTAAATGTCAGTGTGTCTGGAGTGTTCAGAAGAAGCAGGCAGGGTGGGAGTGTTGAAGTGCTGCTGCTGCTACTCAGGCAAAACACACATTCCTTTACATTCTTTCCATAACCACATCACTTGGGGCTTGAGGTAACAAACCTGCAAATTCTTTTTCCAAAGCCTTCCTAGGGACAAAGTCTGAAATGTGTCATTTGAACCTAGTTTTAAGTAGGCGGTACAATAGCAAATGCACTTCCTATCCCTGCCCCCTGATGGGTGCACCTTGGGCTCTTCTGATAGCCCTGGGTCAGGACAAGAAAAGACCTTGACCAGACGAACCTTCTTCCATTAAAGCTGAAGCCCAAGAGGGCCTGACAGCAACCTGAGTCCCTGGAGAGTTTCAGTCTTGGCCCCTCTACCCACCAGCTGACCCACAGCTTACTTCACTGATTTGTCAGGAGAACAAGGATCTGGAATCATTTAGGGTTGGGGGATGTATACTGTACTTGCATTATCCTTTGGGGGCTCAGAGGGTAATGTCGTGGTTGTCACACCCAGAATTGTCTCAGTTTCTAACTGTGGCACTAGGGATGGGTGGCCCTGTGCCATCTGAAAGATGAAGATACCTTTGCAATAAAAGTATAGGGCCACCAGCAGCCCCCAGTTGGAGGACAGGAGCAGATCTGAGTGCCCAGCTCCCTGCCCACAGCCTTCTTGTCTTGTTATGAGGTTTTAGTTTCCCCACACTAGCTAAGGCTGGGTTGAGACCTGTTAGAACCATTTGAGCCCTTGATGAACTAGGATAACAGGAGCTAATGTGGGTGTTGTTATCCATAAATCCTCTAGTCCCAGAGTTCCAAAGAATTCACAGGCACCACTGAGGTCAGCAGCTCTGAAGTGCCATCCTGGTTAGAGTGCTTTTGGTAAGATTAAAGGTTCCTCAGACTTGTGGGAAAGGCACCCTAAGATTAAGAACTTCTCAGATATATTAATATTCCATTCTCCTTATAGACCACTGTATAAAATTACACATCTTTCTTTTTAATTTTTTTTTTTTTTGATGAGATGATGTTTTGTTTTGCTTTGCTTTGTTTTGTTTTGCTGGGAACAGGGTATCACTGTGTAGTCCAGTGGCAATCCTCCTGCCTCTGCCTTCCAAGTTCTGGGATTGACTGGAGGTATAGCTCAAGTGGTTAAGCACCTGCCTCTCAAACAGGAGGCCCTGAGTTGAAACCCACATACTGCTAAAAACAACAACAACAAAAAAGATGAACCAAGTGCTGGGATTGGTTTGCCACCACATGCATCATCTCACCTGGCCACACAGTTTTCTTAAAACCACAGTGGACATATACTGCCTTATCAGATTGTCCCTTCTGGGGATCCCTTGTCCCCAGGCACTGATGCTGGCAAATGGGCAGCATTGTAGACCAATGCACTTGTCTAAAGCCTGGCTTCTCAGGTTCTTGCTAGATAAAGTCTCTTTGTCCATGGCATTTTGAGCTTTTATATACTATGCAGAACAGGATCTGTTATCCCCATGCAGAACAGGATCTATTATCCCCATGCACACCTCACAACTGTTTCTTCATCCCCCACCTGCTGTGAGGATGACTTGGTGGCAGAGAGAATGCTTTCTGCACTGCCCACAGCCAAGCCTCAAATGCAGACATCTATTCTCTAAGTGTGTGGAGAGACTTGCCCTGCCTTCCTGGTATGTGTGTGTGAAAAGATGTCCACCCAAACTTCCTCAGTTCCTGGAGAGCCTTTCTAACAATCATGGCCAGGGCCCTGTGCCATTCTTCTGTCTGTTATAGCTCTGCAAAGTAGGGAGAGGTATGCAGTTATTGCCTGGCCTTATATACAGACGTTGGGATGCCTGAGGCAAAGTGGTTGGCCCACTTCAGGGGTCAGAGGAGCTCTGGGGCCAGGGACAGCTGGAGATGCTTCTTTTGACCTCCTCCATGTGCCAGTCAACACCCTGCCACTGATTCCTACTCAGTATGCCCATGGAGACTGAACATCCTTAGGGCAGATCCCACACAGAGGAAGATATGGCACAGTTTTATGTTGAGTTCATTCTACTCCCCAAATAGGACTGGCTAGTGCCCTTCCCAGGAGCCTTGGCCTCTACTGGTCCTCATTGCTCTTCACAGGATAATGAGCATGGTGGGTACAGCCTCACTCACTCCTTATTTCTGCTTTCCCTTCCCTGTCAGGTTCGAGCGGTACAGGTCAGGCCGATCAGTTCAGAATGCCAGCAATGGAGTAAGTGTCCTTTGGAACTCCCTCATCTCCTGAAACCTACCCCCCCCCATTAGAGACCTGCCCCACTTGGGCCCCACTTCTAGTTTTCTAATTGGGGCTAAAATGCATGGGTAACTGCAGAGCAAGCTCTATTTAAAGGAAGACTGCTGGCAGGCATCCTGATGGGAGGATGGAAGGATGGAAGGAAGCCTATCCACAGCTCCCAGGACACTCACCATCCTGGTGACTCAGTGCAACTGCTGTAAGTGGGGAGGGAGAGGAGGCCAGGGCATAGGGCTCACTGACAGCCTGGGACCATTGTATACCCTGAAGGTAGGGGAGAGGATCCACCTTGTGTCTGTGCTAGGCATTGATACCTTTCCTGGAGCATGGAGCCCTGCACAGTTCCCTGCTAACTTAAACCTCAGAGCCTTACCCAAGGGCTGGGATCTCACCCCCAATCTTATGTCCTGACAGGTACTGAATGAAGTGACTGAAGACAACTTAATAGACCTGGGCCCTGGCTCTCCTGCTGTGGTGAGCCCCATGGTGGGGAGCACAGCAACCCCTTCTTCCCTTTCATCCCAGCTTGCAGGCTTGGGTAAGTGTAAGTGTCTCACAGTAGAGGAAAGGGCCTCCCTCCCTGGCCACATTTCTCTATTGGAAGACCAGAAGAGAGCTTTTTGTGGAATCCATGTGAAGATGTGTTCCTGAGTCCTAGCCAATTTTACTACCTTCAATTCGGAATTACTTTCCCTAAATTTGAAGTTTAAACCTGTGTTGAAAAGCAGGGATGGGGAAGTTCCCAGGATTTGGAAGTTGCCTTTTTTTTTTGGTGGGATTGGGGTTTGAACTCAGGCACTCTACTGCCTGAGCCATACTTCCAGTCCATTTTGCTCTGATTGTTTAGGAGATGGGGACTCACAAACTATTTGCCTGGTGTGGCCTCAAACTACAATCCTCCTGATCTCACCTCCAAAGCAGCTAGAATTACAGGTGTGAACCTGGCAGTTTGCTTTTTTTTTTTTTTGGCAGCACTGCATTTTGAACTCAGGGCTTCATGCTTGCTATGCAGGTACTCTTACTGCTCGAGCCACTGTTTTTGTTGATGAGTTTTTTTCGAGATAGGGTCTCGCAAACTATGCCCAGCGCTGGCTTTGAACCAATCCTTCTGATCTCTGCCTCCTGAGTAGCAAGGATTATAAACGTGAGCCACCAGCACCTGGCAATTGTTTGCTTTTTTAAAAAAGGCAGCCTTCCTTGTTTTATATGGAATATTCCCTATGGTTTTTCACTATTAACTAGGCTAAGGATGGCAAATAGGTTTCACCTCACTGGCTGCTTAGAACATAGGTTTGAGAAGGATGCCGAAGCCACATCAGGGCCTAAAATGATTCTGTGATTGATTGGTGATGTCTACAGTGGACTGGGAAACAGGAAGTAGTGGCACTGACATCATTGCTTTCCTAAAACTATACCATCAACCTAAAGTCTCTGAAACTTAGGAGAAACATCTCACTTTCCTACAGTGAAAGTGTGTATATGTCTCTGGATGCTTCATTTATATTAGATGATACATACCAACTTATAACAAATAAAATTATAATATTGACATAACAAGCATGGCCCTCAAAATTCTTTCTTCTATCTTGCTTTTCTGTTTCCTTTTTCCTTAATATTTCTCTTTCCCCCTTCATTTCATTTCATTTGAATTAACCGTTTATTTAGTGGCCTGTCAGTTGCTCTAATTCTAGTATTTCACCATTTCCTGTCTCTATAGCAGTCTTTTCCTATCAAAACAGATTTCTGTGCCTTTAATCCATCTAGTTTATGGCCACCAGATTTAATACCTAAAATTCAAAAATTCTGCTTTCTAGTACCATAAAAAAAAAATTCTGCTACCTCTCCTCTTAAAAATGTCTGTTTTTTCACTTGGCATTTGAGGCTTCATCAGCCATAGCCCACATGCCTTTCTAGCCTCCTCCTCCTCTCATTTCTGTGTGAGGGCTGGTACTTCACATAGCCTGGCCTTCTAGACCCTGTGCCTTTGTCCCTGTCTTCTTCCCCTTCTCCTTGCAGTTATAGTCCCACTCATCTTGAATGACTCACCTTTATGTGGACTTCAAGTCTCTCCCAACATCTCAAGGCAAGCACTGCAGGCGTTTGTCTAGCTCCCATCTGGAAAGTTCTTCTACAATTACTCAGTGAGCTTCTGAGACCAAGAACCATGTCAGAGTCCACCTGGTCCACTTGAGATCTGGCTCTGAACATGGTGGGTGCCTAAAAGTATCTGCCAAATAAATAAATGGCCCAGGTCTTTAGGCACCATGATTGAGTGAATGTGGAGTGCTCAGGGCATGGTGGTAAAGCTACAGGTGTGTTGGCCCTGTAGCCAACAGTCTCTCTTCTCACTCTAGTCTCCGTTCCCTTTGTGATACCTGTTCCCCTCCTTGAGCATTCTAGGGAGCAGTGGCTGTCCTGTCTCCCAACTGGACCTGCCCTAGCTCCTCCTGCATGTGCTGCTAAGGACAGCCTTGTCCCTCCATAGATCCTTAACGTGACTGGCATCCTGGCTTTGAGGCCCCTCATCAGGTTCACAATTCATGTTTTGTTCTCATTGCCTCTTGTTTTCTTGTCACAGACTTGGGGACAGAGAGCGTCAGTGGCACCCTTAGTTCACTCCAGCAGTGTAATCCTCGTGACGGCTTTGACATGTTTGCCCAGACCAGAGGAAACTCCTTGGCTGAGCAGCGCAAGACGTATGTGGGGGCCCCTTCCAGTGGCTCTGGAAATATATGGCTGGGGGTGAAGGGGAGTGGACCTAGACCAACACAAAGAAGCCTCTTATTTATCAGATCTAAGACTGACAGGAACTTTAGAATATGACTGTGAGGAGCTGGCATTTGCTGTGATGTTGAATGAATGCTAGGCTCACCTCCATTACTCTACTCTGCTATTAGGGTTGACTTTGTATCATTCTCTTATTCACAAGAGACTACTCTTCTTTCCTTCCCATGCTGTGGCTATAGACATGGCCTCAGTCCCTCATCTGCAAGAGTTCAGATGTGGAAGGGTACAGCCAGATGGAGACCCAGACAGGTTTCTTGTAGTAATGTTCAACTACCTGCCAGGCATCATGGTGCATGGCCACAATCCCAGCACTCAGAGGCTGAAACAGGAAGATCATGAGATGGAGGCTGATCTGGGCTACATAGTGAGACCCTATCTCAAACAAACAAACAAAAAGATTCAACTGCCAAAAATAATGTCCAGATAGAGACTTCTCCAGTAGTGACTCGGGCAAGGTGGAGCCATATGGAACTGGGGGTGTTGATTCCAAAATAGAACCCTTCTCCCACATCTTAGGGAGGCATAGAATATGCTTGGAACTTTCTGTTTAGCCTAAAGGCTGCTTATAAAATCAAAATTTAATATCACTTTGCCTTCATGTAGCCCCTCCCTCTGAGGAGTTTCAGGGCACTTTTGATAGCCTGACATTGAACTTCAGAGAGATCCCAGTATTGTTACTCAAGAAAGGGACTTTCACAATATCCTAGGTCCCAGAGGACTTTATGGTGAGCTGTGCTAAAACCCACTCTCCTTGCTTTAGCTGTAGGGAGACAGACAGCATGAGCCCTTAGCCTGTGCCCAAATCAATGTCACACCAGAGAATTTGCCATGGGATAGAAAGTAATGATAGGTCACTGCGACCACTGGTGGAAAAATAATTCTGCTGTGCTGCTTGTCTCCAGGGTCACCTATGAGGATCCCCAGGCTGTTGGAGGACTTGCTTCTGCTCTAGACAGTCGGAAACAGAGCTCGGAAGTGGTAGGTCTTCACCTGGTCTTCTGCCCAGAGTCTTCTGGAGGGAAAGGCAGGCAGTTTGGTAAAGGTGGCTGGATAATTAGTAGCAGATGGCTTATGTAGATGGTGGGAGCATGCTGGAGGAGAGCCCCAGAGCAGGTAGTGTCTCATTGAGTCTCACCTACCATGTGAGGTAATATTCCTGTAATACTCAGGAAACCAGCCCCTAAAGGCAGGAGACAGGCCAAGGACATCTAGAGAGCCAGCTCCATGGCTTCTGGTCTTCCTATCATGGTGACCAAAGCTTTTGGAACACAGGTCTCCTATGGCCAAATAGGGGCTCTCCCCCCATGTTATAGTACCCTGGGGATGGGTATGGCCCTCACAAGTGGCTGACCTGAGCCACTCTCTGACAATCAGTAGTTGGCCTAGCCAAGAAATTTCAACTCCAGTGGAAAGCAGTTGAAAGTCAGGACTTGTTTAGGAAGATGGGGAGGCTGGGGGTGGCTAAGAGGGTATCCTGGGAAGCTCTAGGCTTGGGAGGAGCAAAGTTAAGGGGAGAGACACTTTGAAGTGGAGGATGGCATTTATGTAAGCCCCAAAGAACAATGTGGTTTCTATAAGATTTCAGATCACAGAAGGGAAAGGATTTGTGTCTAATGCTTCTCAGGAGATTTTTCTCTGAGAGCCTGACTAGGAAGTATGGGCAAACAAAGGCATATTTGCTTCCCACCACAGCTAGAACTCTCACCACAGTTCCCTAGGCTGAGCTGAAAGGGGCAGTGCCCATCCATCCACTGGACAGGGAAGTTTGTAAATGGCTTTTTGCTTCCTGAATATCAGTTCCTAGACTCTTGCAGCTCCTGTCCAAATGGGCCCAGGCAAGCAGCTTGGCTGCTGCCTGGCATATCGCTGTACTGCCTGGCATCTCAGAAAAACTCACCTTTGGGTGAAGGGACTCTCCTGAGCTGGCCCAGCCCACTCTTATCTGCAGTGTGTCCCTGTGCACTGGTCGCCAGGGGTCGCAGAAGAGCCAGCCTGCTGCCTTGGTTTCTCAGGACCCTAGGTCCTTCCACAGCAGGGGCTATCGGCATCAGTGCAAGTTTTGGTTCTTTCCCCCATTCCTTAAACTGCCCTCACACCTAACCCTCCCTAGAAAGCTGGGCTGGGGACCCTACTAGTGTACTGCCTAGTGAGGACATCCCCTCGTCCTGGTTGACCCTGGTCTGGAGCAGCCTTATCCCCCAGCCAAGCTGTTTGCTCTCCATTCTGGTTCCAGAGCCTGCCCCATCATGCTAACATGTGTCCTGCCCAACTCCTGCCATTATCAGTGCCCAGGTCTGGGTCCAAGTCTAGGAGATGTGGATGAGTTCTTTCCCTTTACCCTGTGGGTACATGGCTACCTGTTTTTCAAAGGTCTTGATGATTCTGTCATGTTTTCCCTGTGGTGGTAGGCAAATTGTGTTTCCTGTTTCTGCTTATTGGGGTTAGGCACAGCCTCGGTGAGACAGGGTGTCAGGGCATGTGTTAGCTGTGTGTGTACACTCACATTCTGCAAGCTGCCTTGACCCTTCCCAATCAATGCTGACCTGGAAATGACACTGGGCCAAGGGAGAAAATGAAAACACAATAAAGGAGGAGAGCATGTTGTATAATTATTTCTCCACAAGTATGATCTTACACGTCAGCTGTAATGTAAATTTTAAATATTTTTATCATTTTAAAAAAAGCTGGGCTGTGGATGTAGCTCAGTGGTAAAGTACTTGCCTAGCATATACAAGGCCCTGGGTTCTATCCCCAGCACCAAATAAATAAATGGAGGGAGGGAAGGAAGGAAGGAAGGAAGGAAGAGAAGGGAGGGAGGGAGGGAGAGAAGCCCAGTAGAAGAAAGAGAAGCCTAGCATGGTGGCTCATGCCTATAATCCTAACTCCTGAGTAAGGAGGCAAAGATAGGAAGGATCATGGTTCAAGGCCAGCATGGGCAAAAAGTTTACACGATCCCATCTCAGCCAATGGCTGAACATGATGGTGTGTGCCTGTCATCCCAGCTACACAGGAAGTGTAAATAGGAGGATCACAGCTCAGGCTGGCCTGGGCTTAAAAGTGAGACCCTATTTGAAAAACACCTAGAGCAAAAAATGCTGGCAGTGTGTCTCAAATGGTAGAGCACCTGCCTAGCAAGTGTAAGACCCTGAGTTCAAACACCAGTACTGTCAAAAAAAAAAATAAATAAAGAATATTCCTGAATTCATCATTCAAGTTAAAAATCTAGGAAAAAAAGAAAGAAGAAACTAGAAAGGAGAAAAAAATGGAGAAATAAGTTAGAAAAAAGTAGAAATGATTTTATAGACTTGTATTCTTTGAAAGTTGACCCTTTGTCTACTCTGACATTCCTGGTGTAACCTCCTGTGACCACATAGAGACTTTCCAGGTTTTCAGGAGTAGTCAGAATGAGTATTTGTTATCGTGGTGGGATTCATGGTTACTAAACTTTCCTTCTCTTTTCAAGCAGGTAAGGGGGACATGACAAAGCGGAGGCTGGGGAAATTGGGTCACATTTCCTTAACATGATAAATGATCAAGTCTGAATACTGACTTTTCTGTTTCCACAATATGTGCTATGACCTCTTTGTCATGGGTCTTGCTGTGACTTTTCTTTCTGGGACTTTCCTGTCCTTGGCCCAGCAGAGAGGGAAAGGTGGGGACTCTGACCTGGAGCCCATAGACAGCTGGCTCATGACCCAAGGAATGGTGAGGAGCCACAGCTGAGCAAGCCCGCTGCCTACCCCAGCCCCTCACCTGTGTAAGAGTCAGTGCCTTCCTCTTGCCATCTGCCAGGTCCTTGTGATCAGACAGCATATGGCCATACTTGCTCCTTCTGACAGGGGTGCCAGATTTCTCCTGTCTGTGTATAATCTCTTTAGGCCTCAGACTTCCAGCCCCAGAAATGTCTCTGGTTTGCTGAGGCCTGTGCCTCTGGGCCTTCAGGGTCTATGATATTAGCAGGAGTGAGGGGAGGGCCTTTCCATCCTCTGACTGTCTCTGGAGCTCTGGCAGTATTCCTTTTTCCGGGATAAGCACAAGTCACTGTGGGTTGTGCTGGCGGGGGGGTAGGGGGGTGGGAGGGGAGAGGGGATAATCACAAGGAAGCAGACTCAGTATCTGGCCAGTTGGAGATGGCCCCGTGCCTGGAAATTTGGCAGTCCTAGGCTTGGTGGATTTTTATAATATAGTTATTTACATCCACTAAGTCTCCCCAAAGGATTTGAGATCATTTACAGAAAGACATACACACACCGTAGGAACAGAATAAAAAGAAGACAACACTGGGAAGCCTAATACCATAAGCATGGTCAGTTCTTAAGTATTGGTGCTTTTGTGACATAGAGTCCTGGGAGGGTCTGTCCTGTCTCATCTGTTCAGGTGGCGCTAGGTCTGGTACATAGAGAGAAGGTGGCCTCATCCCAAGTTGTTTGCCTCAGGGTGACCACTTTACCTCCAACAGAGCCAAAATTCTGAGTACATGTGGTAGGATCAGAACAGGCAAAGATGCAGAGGAGGAAAACTGGTGACAGCAGTAGACATGTGAACCTCTGCTCTCCAGGTGGGTAGGGCTAGAGACAGGTGATATGCAGGCAGGGCCAGCAGGTCTCAGGCTATAGGCAGCACAGGAGCTGCCTGATTGAGCAAGGACTGATGGCCTGTGCATAGTGGTGCTCAGGCCAGCCTGGTCACAGCAGCAACACACTCCTGCCCTGAGTGAGAAGGCAGTTCTTCCTGCATTCCTGGAAGGGTGGACTGGCCAGGTCCCTGATTTGCTTCTTCAGGGACAGGCTGAGCTCGGGCTTTAGAGCAGGTTCCTGGAAATCATGTCTGCTTCATTGTCCAAATTGGGAGGATTCAGCCCACGTGCTCTTGTGCCTATTAGTCCTGCAAAAAGGGATACTGCCCTCCCAAACTGCCCTGGGTATGGCCTTGGCAGCTCATAGTGGTATCTGCCTCTGCCCACACAGGCTGCCTCCCCACTGATCTGTCTCCATGTAGAGTTCCAATCTCCAATTTCCCAGAACCAAACCCAACTAACAGCTAATCTGGTGTCTCACTTTCCTGCCTGCAGATTTTTTTTTCTTTAAAATAATGTATATTAATTGCTTTGCCTTACTTCACATAGTGTAGAAACCCTGAGTTTTTCCAAACCTCCTGAGTACAAATTCTTTTCATGGAAACTTTTTGTACTATTGAGTGAGACCAGAGGCTTGTAGACTGTTTCTCTTGTTAGGTTGGTTGAAGTGTCATAGGGAGAGTTTCACAGCTACTCCGTAAATAGCACGCCTGAGCTGCAGACTTGCTCTTGTTGCATTGAAAATCAGATGGGTGGGTCTCTTTGCATGAAGCTGTGGAGGAGCACCTCACTGGGGCCTTCCTCTCGTGGGACTTCAAGTGTGAAGACATCCAGTACAAAAGTTAGCTCCCCATACCAGGTCCACTGCCAGTTGAAGAGAAAAAAGATCAGCATGAGCCAATACTGAGCTAGTGACTCTCCCTTCCCTGCCTCTCTGACCCCTGGGGTTTCTGTGCTTCTTCCTGGCTTGTGATCAACTGGGGTATAGCTCCCATTTGTAGGCTGTACCCAGGAAGATGCCCTGGTTTAACCAAATATAAATCAAAGCAAGAAAAGTAGATTAGTGAAAAGAATCCACTGCTGCCAAAGCCTAGCTTAAAGTTGGGGATGTCCAGGCCCCTCTCACTCAGTAACCCTGGGAGACCTTCGGACACAGCATGCCAAGGCTGCAAAGAGCACTGGCTGTGCTGAGCCGGTGGCAGTTCCTCTCTCCTTCTCTGTTCCTGAAGGCAGAGTGATCCTGCCTGCCCTCCAGGTAAGAGCCAACAGCAGGACAGCTACCCATTGCCTCCCTGCCACAGCATCTGAACTGCCTCCTTCTCTTTGGACTCTGAATATGGGCAGACTGGTATTACCAGGACTCTCATCCTGCCAGCCCAGCTGCGTTCTTCACAAAAGTCAGGTTTAGGCCTAGGTCTCTATGGGAGGGTGTTTTGGGGTAGCATCCTTTCTCTTCCTTTTTTTTTTTTTTTTTCTTTTGTGGAATAAACTCAGGGCCTTGTGCATACTAGGCAAATGCCATACCACTTGAGCTATGTTTTCCTTTCTGTTCTTTCTTCATATCTCTTCTTTGCCTGTCTCCCTTGTCCAATGCTCCCTTGTCCAAAGAAGGTTCCACTCTTCTTTGGAACCTTTGGGCCAGCCTGCAGTTTGGATCAGTGCCCGAGACAATGCTGAAACTGTAGCATATCAGAACCAACATTCTTCTTAAGGATCTTCTGGTCTAGCCCCTGGTTTGACAGATTGATGCTGACACCTCTCAAGGTCCTGGTGACTTTCCCAAAGCCACAGGGAAAAGACACACAGTTCCCTAAGACTCAACTCCCTAAGCTCTCTTCCCTTACTAGTTCCCCTCCCTCCCCTCCATCAACCTAAAGAGGGGAGCTTTTTCTCCTTCCCTCTTAGCCTCTGTGGTTCCTGTTTTCATCACAGCATACATGTTTAGTCTGGCACTGACAGCACCTGCATGATTAGAATGGACTTGACCCTATTGGAATACTCCAGCACTTATTCACCAGAGCAGGAGGTTTATATTGATAAGGTTTTGCATCCCACAAGAAAGTCAACCCTGCCTTACATTAGATAAGCTCAGCTGATAACCAGCACCCTGGCTCCTCAGCTGTTCATACCCTGAGGCCTGGTACCTTCCTTAAAGAGTGAGTTCCAATATCTGACCTCCCTGGGTGTCAGCATTAGGAAACAAAAATACCACCTAGGAAAGTAAGAAATCCTGACTTGTGAGTGTTGAAAGCTAAATATGATCTCACAATCACCCTATTCACAGATGAGGAAACTGAGGCCAGACTTTGCTTCTGCCTTTCTAGCCACATATCTAAGGCTTCTTATGACAGAAGAGGTTGGAGCTACCCAGTGAGGAAATGGGTCCAAAAGAAGCAACTTGCCCTAGGCCTACACCAGTGAAGGTTGTGGCCCACATGGAACCCAGCCCTACCCTCGTCTGTACTCTCCCAGCTCAGTTTGGCTCCCAGGACTTGTCTGGAGGGTGCTGTTCCACAAACATGAGCACAATCCACTCCAGCACATCGAGGGAAGATAGCAACATTGTGCCCGGAATCCAGCCTGTGGGACTTTTTTTTTGGGGGGGGGGGTGTTGAGGAGTTCTGTAAATGTCAATGTTTATTTTCTGAGCTTGCTGGCTGTCAAGATTAATACTCAAAGAAGAAACCTATGTTTGCCATTGAGCTACAACCCAGCTCTCTATTTTTCTTTTTTTTTTTTTAGCAATAACTGAAGGCTTTAGGCTCTTGTTTTGTTTATGAAACAGGGTCTCACTATGTAGCCCATGCTAGCTTTGAACTTATGATCCTCCTGCCTCAGCCTCCTGAGTGCAGGATTATAGTTGTGCACCACCACAATGGCCTCCCTTAAAAGCTCTTTTCAAGCTCTGCAAACACATAAAACAAACAAACAAACAAACAAACAAAAAAACCTCTGTGGTAGAGTGCTTGCCTCGCATGTGTAAGACCCTGGGTTTCCGTCCCTAGCACTGCAAAAAAGAGAAAAAAAGGAAAGAAAAAGCTCATTACAGAGTCTTAGTTTCTCCTGGGTGGTCTGAGAAAAGGAAGGGCTTATGTACAACTACCATGGGTTGACTTTCTCTTTGGAGAAACGACTGACTTTCTGAGCCTCAGTGATGAGACTCGGCATGGCACACGTCCTCTCTGAGCCAGGCGTTGTGATTTATAGGCAGCATGATCATGAAAATGGCATCTCCTGTTCCAGGAATGTGTCAAGGCAGAAGGCCTGCCAGCAAGTGCCAGATAGCAGCTTGTACCTGCTGTGTCATGCTGCTCTTTGTCGGGGAAGGTGGGTGCCTGCCTTAAGCACTGTTGGCACACCACAGAATATCCATGCCCTCACCCCAAATGTGCCTTCACATGCTTTGTTCCTAGGATTCATGTCAGGGTGGTAAGAACTCCCTGAAATGTTTCAATTTCAACAATCTGAAGTCCCCAGTAAGTTAAAGGGATAAAATGCTTAGACACTGCCTAATCTGGTCAGTGGGTAGCTCGAATCATTCTGAAAATGCTATGTGACCACCCATGTCCTGTTGAAGATACAGCACAGAGCATGCTTTCAGAGCCAAGCCAGGGTTGCCAGCTCACTGAAGGGGGGTGAGTAGCTCTCACAGCACCACAGACACCCACCCTTATCAGCATTAGGTATCAACTTCCAGGACTAGAGTTGTCCTGAAGGGGCTGGTCACAATTCTTTGTTCTTTTCCTTTGTTAAGGCTGAGTTATTTTTTAAAATTGGTTTATTGGTTTACACTGGGGCAGTTCTCTTACTGCTTGTTTTAATTTTGTTCTTACCCTAGGTCATGACATTGTGGGTATAGCCAGTTATAGACATAGAGGCTGGCAATTTTTTTCTAGAAATAGTGGGCAAGAACCCCTCTGTCCCCCACAAGGTACCTCCCAGGCCCAGGGTAGGTAAGGAGGCAGGTCACCCTGATAAAGAGCCATCACTTCATTTGTCTAGGCTCAGAGCCAACATCCCATCAATGTGGCTTCTGGGGGTTAAAGGCCACTTTTATTTCATCATAGTCATATTTTACAGCAACTTAAATGTTTTTAGTCACACATTGTTTTCAGAATCTTCCTAGGGGACTGACGTCCAGGTGGCCCAGGCATGGCAATTTCTCAGACATCCATGAGATTTTTGGGGGAGCCTTGCTACCTCCCTGGCACACTGGCTACTGCTCCCCATCTTCAATGAACTTCTTTTCTTTGACTACTGAAGCACAGACTGCTGTTGAAAGCTAGGAAGAAAAGATGAGATTAAAGGAAGCTGTTGCATTCAGGGCTACTGCATGACTTTTTTTCCCCTAAAGAGACTCAAAGAAGATTAAAGCCCTACAGTCCCTTTTGTCACTAAAGTCCTCATCTTAGCCATGTTTCTGTTGGTAAAGCGGGCCTGCTTTTTGTCAACCACGCCACACCCACACCAGTGGAGCACATGCCTCTGGCTCCTTTTTCCATTCAAACACACCACCCAGATAGATGCATTTTGCAATCCATTCAGCTGAGCAAACAGAGCCCCAGGTGTCTCCCAGGGCTGACACTGCTCTGCACTCTGCTCCTGGGTCGGCTGCCACTGACCTTTCCTATGGCACGGGGGCTCATCTTGGCTCCAGGAGTCACCATCTAGGTTGGTTCTCCTTGGCTGTCATGACTGCTGTAGAACCAGCGCATTCCTGAGTAGAAGAAGCTTTGCAGCAGAGAGACCCTCTGATACAAGGGTAGACACAGATAGTCAAAAAGTTATCCATTTCAAGAACATGTACTGCTGCCTTCCTTGCCACAGTCCTGCTGTCAGCCCTGCTTCTTATCATTTGCCACTTCATTGCTTTTCTCACCTACCGTTTTATATGTAGCTGCCCCGTGCTGCCTATGTGTGCCATGCAGTTGTGGTTTTTTTTGCACTATGTACATTTTGGTTTCATTTGGGGGTTGCTGTTGATGATTTATTTTGTTCTGGTGTTCTGTCTTCTCTTGCCTGGCTGTATGGGGCTGCCTGGCCCTACTGCTTGCTGCCTCCATAGATCCCCGTTGTGCAGCCCTCTGTCATGGACGACATTGAGGTGTGGCTCAGGACAGACCTGGTGAGACTTGACTTTTTTATTTTGTGTGTGTGGGGTATGGCAAGGCAGAGGATCTTCTGAGGACAGGCATGGAGGACATGAGCCCCCATCATGGTGGGTAGAGGAGGGAAGTCAGGGTAGGCGCAACTGCTGAAGCCACCAGCTCATCACAGCTCACTTTCATCTCCAGCACTTAGCCTTAGCCAGAATGATGCAACAGACTCTGGGAGGTCAGGGATGGGTGCCAGCTATGTGCACAGCCCCTCTCCTGCACAGTTTTGTACAGATGTGGACAGGTCCCTCATGATATAACACCATCCATGGGAGCAGAGCTGGAGAGGCTAGCTTTTAGCAGGCCAGCACACACCTCCTCCCCAGTTTCTTTTCTATTTTAAGGATGTGTGTGTGTGTGTGTGTGTGTGTGTGTGTGTGTGTGTGTGTGTGTGTGTGTGTGTCTGGGGGCTTGGGCTTTTTTGTTGTTACTGTTTTGGCTTTCATTTTTTATTTATTTTTATTTTTTATTAACATTTTTTTTTCAGTGCTAGGATGGAACTCATGGCATTGAGCATGCTAAGCAAGTGCTGTACCACTGAGTTATATCCCCAGCTCTCATGCCCTCATTTCTTTTCTTAATTGTGAAATACACACACAGATGAGTTGAGTGTTTGGTTTTGTTTTAAATTTACTGTCATTCCCCTTCCTAATATCTTTTAGGGTTTTTGGATTTAAAAGAACCCCTGTCCCAAAGATAGTTGTCTCCATCCTAAGAGATAGAATAAGAAGCTGAAGATATTATGCATCTGAAAATGGCAGCAGGTCCATCCTCTGTTCCTTACAAAACTCCTTCTCTCTCAGCAGCCCTGGGGTATGAGGGAGTTGGCCAGTGGCCAATGAAGTCCCCTATGGGGGAATGTGACTTTCCCAGGGTCATGGGCTAGTTGGATTATCTCCAGGTCTGGAGACATCTCATCTGTTCCTTCTAGCTGCCTCCTTAGTAGGCTCTGCCCCCAGAGCAGAACAACCTCTTCTGCTTCAATCACAGGGTCTGTGGACCAGTGACAAGGCTACCTCTCAAACAAGGACAAAAGGTCTCTGATTAGGGTCTCTCACCACTTCTTCCCTGGAAGGCCAGGCTCTCCAAAGACATTCATTGTCAAAGGAGACAGTTACCCAGGTATCAAGTGAGGAAGAAAGCACCCTGTAATCTTTCCTAAGGAATACCTAGGAAAAAAAAAATAGTTTCCCTTACAAAGACAGAGCAGGAAGGAGCCCCAAGGTCCAGAAAGGGAAGGGACGTGTCAAACAAGGTTACATAACAGGTCAGTGGCTGGGCCAGGAAGGATTCAGGTCTCCTGACCCAGCACAGGGCTTTTTGATCCCCATTAGCATCTTCCCAATGAGGCCCTTAACATGCTGCTCTTCCCCAGCCCAGACAACCCCACTGTGCTCTCCAACAAGATTAAGTATGATCGACTTCAGGAGCCAGCAGGGGTATAGGGTCTGAGCCAAAGTGGGAGGCTACAGGACACAATTCCAGAGGACAGAGACCCTACTGCCCTACTGCCTAAGTGCTTACTGGGGACCTGGGCCATCCAGGCCCCAAGCAGCAACTAGGTTTTGCCGTGGACAGTGTCTTCCCAGAACTTTGCTCTGGCAGTGAACTGACATTGCTCAGAGGAACATGTTTGGGGATGCTGGTGCACCTCAGCCTCCTGTGGCCACCCTGGCCTCTCCCCAGAACCTGGAGAGTATTGATGGTTGGGATCCTGCCTTCCACTCCCCAGGAAAGGAACCCAGCCTGCACCATTTTGGATTTTTCTTTCTGGTCCTTCTGAGTAATCAAAACCTAGAACCTATTTGTTTTTTTGTTTTTGCTTTTTTTTTTTTTTTTTTTAAATTCTACTTTTCCAATAAGAATAGTATTTTGCTATTACAGAAATCCGGAAACTGGGGAAATTAGGGGTTGCTTGGGTTGCCACAGTAAGTGCTGCCCCAGGGTGACCACAGGTGGGCGAAGGTAATCAGGTAAGTGAGGCCAGGAGGAGCCCTCATGCTGCTTTCTCTGCTTCTTCCACAGAAGGGCGATGACCTGGAAGAGGGCGTCACTAGCGAAGGTACGTTGGCCAGTGGCCTTGCAGGCCCCTTTTACTCTCCTACCCCAGGCTCTGGGAGCTGCACAGGGGGTGGACCCCCTCACCATGAAACCTCTGCTGCCAGAGCTCTGTGGGTGCCAGGCCCTGAGCCATGGCTTTCATCGGGGCTTGTGCTGATGTGGGTAGTGTCTTCTCTTTTGTGTCTTTTAAGAGGAAATGGAGGTTGTAAAGACAAGTGACCTTTGGAAGGTCTGGCAGGAGGGCAAGTGTGGATGGTGGGTGCAGATTGCCATCCTGGAACCCAACCCCAGCGCTCAGTCCAGCTCAGGCTGAGCAATTCACAGGGTGTGCAGGGCCCCTTGGGTGGCTAAGCCAGGAGGGAACAGTGCCCCATCTGGGCCTCAGTTGATGGGTCCCGTGGGAATTGCCTTAGTTCTTAACAAGCCCCTGCTTCCCCTCTGACAAGCAGGTGCTCTGCACTCTGTGTTTTCCAGAGCCTTTCCCTGCAGGACCTGCAGGCTACTAGACTCCCCTACCCCACCTATCACTTGGGGCCCACAGTTCAAGTGTACAGAGCTCTTCCCATGCACCTGCTCCTGCTTGCTCTTACAGGTGACAGAGGAGGAGACTGAGGCCAGGAAGTCAGGGAGAGGGCTGAGTTCCCTGAGGCTGGTCCCCAGACTGGGAGGGCCCACAGTAACCCTGCGCTGGCTGCTCACCCTGTCATTATGCCTGCCTTCCACTAGAGTTCAGCCAAGGCAATGTGGTACTTGCTGGAGCTGAAGTTGGGGGGGTCTTCTGCTAGGGTATCCCCACTGGGGAGAAGTGGCAAGCACCCCAGGCCACAGGGTGCTACATCCCTACCAACCTGTGCCTGTACCTTGGTTTGTATTGCAGAGTTTGATAAGTTCCTGGAAGAAAGAGCCAAAGCTGCTGAAATGGTTCCTGACCTCCCCTCACCCCCAGTGGAGGCCCCCTCGCCAGCCTCCAACCCTTCTGGTCGAAAGAAGCCAGAACGATCTGAGGATGCCCTCTTTGCCCTGTGAGCTGTTCTGTGGTTTGCCTTCCCCCAATGGCAGGTCACTGTTGGCTCTCCAGTGGACACTGGGCACTGGCCACTCCCTCCCAGCCTCTCAGCCTGCACACCTGCGTCTCCATAGAAATATCACTTTGTTTGTTCCCAGGACTCCCTTAGTCAGGACCAGCTTTCCTCACCTCCTTTTCTCTGAGTGGGGGGCACTGTAGCCAGAGGCCCTGCCCTCCTCTGCCTCCATGGGCTCTCTTGGTCTTGGGACCTCACAGGAAGAGCCAGTGGCCCTGTCCTAGGCAGTGAAGCCTCTCAACACTGTTATGGAGCAGAGCACCTGGACTTCATTACCTTCCATAGAGACATAGGCAAAGCCCGGGCCCGCCACATGTGCCCTGCCTCTTCATAGCTCAGTGGCTTCCCTCAGGCATGCTGCTCCCCCGTGCCCCTCTCTTCCAGAAAGGGCTTTTTGTCACCACCTCTGGAAGAGCAGGGCTCAGTTGTACCCACAGGCTCAGCCTCCCTTCTTGAATTGTGTGTCACCTTGTGGCACTCAATGTGTTGGCACTTTAGAAGGCTCTGTGGGCTGCCCCACGTGGGATTCCCTCACATTCTGAACACTTTCTTCATCAGTCAGCTGCCAGCCTTGTCTTCATGCTCTGGCTGGGTCCAAGGGCCCCAGAAGGACCTGTGGCTCTTGGTGTAGGGATAGCCAAGGGCAGCTGGAAGGGAGCATGGAACCTGTAGACAATGGCCACATGGCACACTGAGTAGCTAGCACTACCATAAACCAGTTGCTCCCTATGTACACTGTATACATTCACACTCACACCTGTCCTTGTGTGGGTATCCTCATTGGGGATGGCACAGGAGACACAGCTCTGGCATGCTTGGGAAGGTGATATGGTTTGCTGTGTCTCACACCCAGGGTACTGGCCTGGCCTGCAGCAGCCTCCATAGAGCAACTTCCAGGCCCAGCAACAGACAGCTGTATGCCACACCTAAAGGTTCCAAGTGGCTATAGCAACACTAGGCTTCTGCTGCCCTCCCTGGCAGGGGCTTTGGCCTACTCCCTGGGCTGTCCTTACAGCCTGAGCCCTCCCACCCCACCTGTCCCCCAGCTACCACTTTCAGTTTGAAGGTCGACAGCCTGGGGCTAAGCAATTGGGGGCTGGTGATGCCCAACTCCTGTCTGATGACCTTGATGGTGCATCTCCTAGCTTTGGGCAAGAATTCAGAGTGCTATTCACACCCTGGTCCAACTGACAGCCTCTTCTTCCCCCAAACTGCCATTACCCAGAAAAACAAAAATGCTACTGCAGCCATGTCAACCCCCTCCCCCACAAACACACAAGTTTCTGGGCCAGCTTGCTGTCTCATCTGGCAATGGAAGGCACTGCCTAGGTCACCACTGGTTCCCTACCCACAGTGTGATCATCCCTTCCACCATCATCACTAGAGCCCCAGCCCCAGCGGGGAAAGGAAGCCAGGCTTTATGTGTAAAGAGACCAGTGCCCGGCTTGGGGAAGCTCTTAGAACAAGAACTACATCAAGGGCCAAAGGCAGGAATGGTCCTACCCTGGGACCCCATGCCCAGTTCAGCACTCCTCCAACAGTCTCTGGAGAGAGGGACTGCAAGCTGGCTGGGCCTATCTGGCAGGGGCTGTCACACTGTTCTGCAAAGATCATCCAGAAAGCACTTTCTGGAGCTTGGCCAGTCTGCTTGCTGCCCAGCTCTCTCTGAGTATCTGCCACACCTCCACCCCACCACATCCTGGCCCTCTGCCAACCCATGCCCCTCTGTCAGCATCTCTTAAGAGCAGAGCCCCTGTGGCCAGCTTGTTAAGACCTCCAAAGGTAGACAGCAAGAGTTAAGTTGCAGAGGTGGTGGCTGGCATAGCTCTGTGTATCCAGAGACCTGACCCTCATGCACAGTCTGGAGGGGCTGTCTGTGAGTGTCAGAACTTCCCTCTGCCAATCTGCCAGAGCTGAGCCTGCAGGTGGTGGGCAGCCAGGCTAGCATTCTCTGAGGGAAGAGGCAGCCTCCCTGCCTTGGACAGCACGGAGAGGAAGTGGGGCTCATGCAGGGAGCAAGGCTGAGATAGGGTCCTGCATAGGGGTCACCAGCAAAACTGGTCTTAGTACTCATGTCCAGAAGTGTCCCCACCCCCAACTCCAGCTGGTTAATATGGAGAGGCCTAGCTGCAGTTACTGGAGAACTCCTGTGGGTTGGCAGGAGGCCACTGGCCATGCAGACAAGTGTCCCCTTCTGGCCTGGAACAGCCCCTCTGGTGGCTTTCAATCACCTCTGCTCACTTCCTTGTCCAGCGGTAGCTTCCCTACCTGTATGCTGAGGTGACACGTGCCCAAGGCCCACACTGGAAGCAAGTATAGGTGCAGGTACCATAAGGAGGCTCCGCCTAGCCCTTTTAGGTTGTACTACCCTGAGTCCTGTGGTTCCTTGCTACCATCACCACTGCCTGGGGGCACAGTTCTCAGATGTCCGCATAGGGAAGAGAGCAGAGTCCTTTCTGAAAAACCGGACTCTTACAAGCCACCAGCCTCTACAAGTGTTAGAAATCACAGATACAGTATGTACTTAATTACACTAAATTATTGCTGGGATTCCTTGTAAACACTAATTATACCTGATTATAGGTTAAAATATTTATTTTGTCAAAATATTTTCTAAGGAATGTGTTTAACCTTTTCTTATTCATTGTGTGTTAAGGTGTGACAACTAACTACTTCCTCCTGCCTACCTTTTTGGGCAATGGGCAGCAGTGAAGAAAAGACACCACATACAGTGGTCTCCTACCAGACTGCCACAAAGTGGTCCCTACCCAGGCCCCCAGCAGGTGAACTGTGGCCAGGCTGAGAGTGACCAACTTGCTTATCAGTGCACATGGAAACAGGGGTTTCAGAGCCAAAAGGGCTTGCTGGTCTGGGCCATAGGGAAAGGTGACTGACTGTCCATCTATCCTGTCTTTCTGTCTGTCAGCCCCCCTTAATATGAGTGACTGTGCCTTGGCTCACTGCCCTTTCCCTCCCCACCTAGTGGTCCCCCGGCCTGTGCTACCACTGTAGCCCATTAGGAGGTGAAAATGTGTCACCCAGCAGCACTCCACAGCTGGGAGTAGGGTGCAGGGCTCGGAGTGGCCCAGGGACAGTGGGCTGCTGCCCTCCTCTTCCTTCCTGCTGCTGCATCCCCATGCTAGCCCTGTGACAAGCACTTTTCTGACTGAACTCAACCTTCTGGATGGCTCAGGATGGGCCATGGAGCCTTCTTGGGGCCAAGACAACCTCAGTTGACTGAGTAAGAGCAGCGTGAAGGAACACTTGCTCCCAGCCCGGCCTCTGCCCCTTGCACTGCCATGTGGGCTGTGTGGCCTCTCCCCCGTCTGCTGTTGGGATGGCTAGGCTCTCCTTCCTTATTCAGCCACATAGGGACCCAGCCACCCCCAAAGGAACATGTTTCCACTAGAAGACACTCCCCGTGGGCCCTTGGGGAGTGCCCATCTCCCAACACCTCCTGCCCATGGTAGGCCAGGCCTACCCAGTGGCCACCAGCCTGGGAACAGCTGTCACTTCTGTGTCAAGTCACGACCGTTCCTGCTGTGTTCCAAGCCTCTAGGCTCTCCTGGAGGCAGGGATGGTATTTATTTCCTAAAGTTTGCACTTCATTTGTGAGGGTTCTCAGGATTGTAGGGGGCTATTAAAAAGAGCAATGTGTTGTGTTCATTGTCTCCTCGCCCCAGAAGTCTGCTGTCCTTGTTACTGTCCTGTATTTCTGTGAGCAGAGCCAGTTCTTGAGAGGCTCAGAGCGACACTTAAGCATCCACCCACCCCACTGGCTCTCCTAGACACAGCCTCTCTAGTTTGGGTTCTTGCATGTAAAGTACTCCACAGTAAATAAATAATTGAACAAACTGTTCCTGTGTGATTTCTGTGGAGTTGATTGTGACCATCCAAAGGGCCTGCTAAGTCAGACCACCTGTGTTTTTTAAGCAGGGGCTGCCATGGGGTCCCTGCTGAAGGGAGTAGCCAGGGACCCTCTCTTCCCCACCCTGCTGCCCAGCTGCCTATCTGCCTGCCAGGAAAATCCCTGCACTCTGCCAGCAGGCCTTGGTGGTAGCAGCTGGAAGGCTGCCATGGTACCCTGAGAGCTTGCTCTAAGACCAGAGCTACGGGTCTTCCTGCATTTCATTCCAAGACCCAGACTCATATGAGGAGGTCACTCCCCTTTGCCCAGAGCAAGCAGGCTGACGTGCACCCTGAGCTGTCCTCAGCTGGGCTTTCACCATTTGGCATCAGAATCTTCCACAGAAGAGTACCAGGCACAGAGTTTGAGAGCTGCTGCTTGAGGCAGATAGACCTTTCTCCCCATCTCTTCTGGTAACAGCTCTACTGAGATATATAATTCACATCACATACAAGTGACCAACTAAACATGTACAATTGAATAGTTTTGGATCTATTCACAGGACTGTACAACCATCACAATTTTAGAACCCTTTCTTCCTCGCCCCCCCCCGCCGCCCCACAAAAAAAAGAAACCCATCTCTGTCCATCCCTCAACTGCTCTCCCTTCCAAAAGGCTTTCTCCTGCTACTTGAGGGGAAGCTGCCCCACAGCACTTTTGAGGTGGAGGAGCCCCAAAGGGTAGATGGTAGCAGCCTGTGGTACCTGTCCTTCTCATGGTAGCTAGGTGGGCTGAAAGCCCTTTAATTATCCACTGGAGTTTCAGGATGGCCCTCAAGTGCAGTGGATTCATCAAAGCCACAGTGAACCTGAGATTAACACAGACCTCTGCCCAGCCTCTTTCATGTGCCAGTGAAGAATCAGAGCTAGAATTTCAAATCCAGCCCTTAAACCCAAATTTGCACCTCCTGGATAAGTGCTGTGGAGGCCACCATCTCCATGATCAGAAGGTAGAACCTTCTGGGCAGGTGACTCAGGATAAGAGCTTCCATCTGCTGATAAGAGAGTGTAGGTCCATTGTGATCATCACTATCACCAGCCCAGGCCAGAAGTCTCCTTGGGACCAGTTGTCATTCTGGGATCCAGGAGGATTGCTGAAGCCCTGCCTGTTTCTGGCCAGTTAGAGTGAGCTAGAGGCCCACACACAGGGTCTTTGAAATGGGTGGGGGGGGGCACAACTTTAGGTCCCTTTGAACAGACATCATGGACCTGAGCCCATTTTGTGCTTCAGCCCTATGCCAGCACTGTGCTGCTCAAAGAGGTCAGAGCCTCTCTCTGTGCAGAGCAGGTCAGCCCCAAAGACTGCTGTGGACTCACCTGGACACCTGGTCCACTTGTGCTTTCAGCCAATGCTCCTGACAGTCTGCTCTGTGCCAGGTTGGTGCTGGAGGGAAGGGGCAGGGGGAGGGGCTGTGGGTCCTGGCCTTGGGGAGTTCCAAGCCTGGTTGAGTTAGTGGAATGCCGAAGCTCTCCTCCAGGGTGCGGTAACTGAGCCTCAGGGCTCTCTGGCTTCCAGAAGCTGCAGTTGGCAGGCCAGTCACAGTGAGGGACCTCACCATCCCTGGTGTGCACTTGCCAAAGCCCATTTCTCCAGTACATTAGTAGCTGTTTCTTTTTTTTCTCTGTCTGTTCCTCCCTCCCTCCCTCTCCAGTAGCTGTTTCTAAAAAGAGGGGTTCTATGGAAAAATAAGTTTAATAAATGGAGTAAAATTTAGCAGCACCAGGTCCTTTTTCTCCAAGATGAAGTTTGTGGCTCAAATTCCTCATTTGAGAAGGCATATTGGAGTATTTTTTTGGTTGTGGCAGAAACCGGTTAATCAGAGGAATGTATTGGTTTATGTAACTAAAATCACTTCAGGAATAGCTGAATCAAGGTGTTTCTGAATTTGGCCAGCTATCTGCTTCTCTGTATGTCTTGACTCTGCCTCCTGTACACTGGCTCCTCAATGGTTGACTACAATCTGCCTGAAGCTCTAGGAAAGACATCCTATTGGCAGACAGAGGATGCCTCTTTTCCAAGTGTTCCTGCAAAAGAGCTGGTGCTGGTTTTTAATCCTAACTACTCAGGAGACAGAGATCAGGAGGATCGTGGTTCGAACCCAGCCTGGGCAAATAGTTCCCAAGACCCTATCTCGAAAAAACCCTTCACAAAAAATTGCTGGTAGAGTGGCTCAAGATGTAGGCCCTGAGGTCAAGTCCCAGTACTGCAAAAAAAAAAAAAGTTCCCATGAAAGGTCAAGAACTCTCCAGGCATTGTGGCACATGCTTGTAATCCCACTATATAGCAGGACCCTGTCTCAAAAATTGGAGGAAGAAAGGGAGTGAGGAAGGGAAAGAAGAAAGAAAAGAAAACTTACTCAGAAAAATGAGGCTACGAGTAGAGGAAGGATCAAATCTGACAACCAAGAATAATAGCTGGTCAGAGAGGGCCAGAGGTGAGTGGGATGCTCTGGGGCACAGACTTTGCTCCCTTCTCAGACCTTGGTTGCCTCCTGTCACATCATGGGAGCTCTGAATGGAGCTGCTGTCCACCTGAGCTGGGAGGAGCAGCATGGAAGCACTGAGGCCCTGTCATGGTCATGACTACCTGCTTACTGGTCTCCACTGATGCACCTGAGGAGGGAGGCTTTGCTTCCCCACTTCTTTTCTAAGAAAAGGGTCTCTGGGTCCCCAGGGGATGGGGAAGCAGAACCAGAGACCTTGGACAGGCTGACTCACCAGAAAGTCCATCTGCATGTCAGGGGAGTAAGGTACTTTCTGGGTGGCCCCTAGAGAGCTCTGTCCAGAGCCTCCAAGGGGGTACTTGCACATCCTAGGAAGCCAAACCTTTACTCTCGGCACCAGGGATTCAGCGGGATGTTTCTAGAAGATGTGTCTAGGGTCATCACCTCCTTATCCCCTTGATTCCAAGCAGACTGCAGGCTTAACCTTTGGCACCTGGGAAGTCCCTGTGGCCCACTGGTCGCTACTCTCCTCATCTGTGAAATGGAATCATGGGTGGTGAGCCTAGTGCCCACAAGGGCCTTTTCATTCCATTCATTTCTAAGAGTGAAGTAAGCTGGGGGTTGATACCAGGGAGTGCAAGGAGTAAGGGAAGCAGAGCACAACCTGCTAAAGGGGCAGCCAATTGTCAAGTCTAGGGTTGCCCCACAGTCCCATTTTTCAACAACAAAAAAATCTACCAACATTCAGGTGAAATTTACTGCACATGTGTGTGTGTGTTTGTTTTTTGTGGGTTTTTATTTTTTTTTTGTGATACTGGAGTTTGAACTCAGGGCCTCACACTTGCTAGGCAGGCACTCTGCCAACTTGAGCCACTCCATCAGCTCTGTTTTGCATTTTCAAGATAGGGTATCAAACTCTTTGCCCAGGCTGGCTTGGAACCTCCATACTTCTAATCTCTGCCTCCCAAATAGTTTAAGATTACAAGGGTGAACCACCAGCACCTGGCTGAAATTTCCTGTTGTAACAATTCAAAGTCATCATATAAATTGAACCATGTAACTTGAGCCATGTCTCCAGCCTCAAAGTCATCATGTAACAGGGGAGGGGCGGAGTCATTTGGAACTGTCCCTTAGTCCCTCTTCCTTCCTTTTTGCCTTGGGTCCCTCCCTAATCCTTTCCTAAGTATTGCATGCCCTCACTTTGGCCCAGCACTCTAAATTCTAAGGAGAAGCCCAAACTAAGTGGTTGTTAACTGCCAAATCTCTCTTTAGCGTTACAGAACCCAGAACATCTGGTGAATTTTGTAGCGCACAGCCCCAGTCATTCTCTCTAGCACCAGGAGGTGAGAGTCCATTACAAGGCCAAAGGAAACACAAGCCCTGGATGGCACAGACCCTGACCAGAATAAGGACTTCTTGCTCTATGAAAGCTCTTTGTACCCCAAGGAGATGGAGATTCTAGATGGAGAATCTCCTGCCTCCTTCAAGATCAGTCATTCCACCATGTTTGTCTCCCAGGTTGAGCTTCCAGCAATGTGGACCTTGGATTCCCATAATAGGAAGGGTCAGGTGATACCTGGGGTCCTGTCTGCCTGCCCCCAATGGGACTGCCTCCCTCTGTGACTCCTCTTCAATCTGCACTTGACCTTTCCCCAAGGAGCCAGCAGCCCCCAGGGCACAGGTGTCCCCTCCCTTTTCCTGTCAGTCTGTGAGTCTTCTGCCTCACAGCTCTTCTGTGGAAAGGCTACTATGTGACCCAGGATGAGCGGAGCTGCCACTCCTTGGGCAATTCAGCCATGGAGCTCAGATAGGGCTAGTAATCAGCTGCCCAGCTCACAGCAGAAGCCAACTAGAGACCACAAGGGTCATTCATGGGCCAGATCATCCATGTCAGCAGTCATCTGGCTTCCAGATTTATAAACAGGAAAGGGGGACTCAGACTCAGTTGACTCTAGGTTCCTAGCAGGCTGTATCACTGCCTGGTTCCCTCTGCCTTCACCCAGGCAGGTCCTAGCTTAGCTCCTGCAGCAGTGAACGATTAACAGGGCCAGGCAAAGAGGCAGGGGATTCGGGAGGGGGTCCGCAGCAGCCTCCTAGGCAGGGCAGAGCACAGCTTCTGAGCTTCAAGTGCCAAGGGTATGACTGGGTACGCCGGTGGCTCACGGCTGTACTCCTGGCTACTCAGGGGGCAGATATCAGGAGGTTCATGGTTTGAAGGCAGCTGGGCCAAATAGTTCGAATGACCCTATCTTGGAAAAAACCCATCACACACACAAAAAAGGGCTGACAGAGTGGTTCAAGGTGTATGCCCTGAGTTCAAAAAAAAAAAAAAAATGTTGCCCCCAGTCTCTAAGACCAAGGGATGGGGCGAAGTACATTTTCAGTTTGCAAAACCGAGATGGGGCAGGGACCTGTGCGAGGGCCACCGGGCCGCTCCGGTCAGCTCGCCGCGGTGCCTGTGTTGCGCACCAGGCAGCAACCCCAGCCAGATGAGTCGGCCAGAGCAGGCCCGATTGGTCCCGCACCCGCTAGCCGCACCGCAGCCGCTCCCCGCCTCCCGGGTCAAACAGGCGCCGCGCATGTGACCCAGGGCCCGGCTCCCGGGAGCTGCGCGCTGACGCCGCGTCACCCCACTCCGGGTCCGGCGTCCATAGGCTGCGGCGGCCCGAGGGCGGGGCCTGTTTGGCTGGGCACTCTGACTCCTCGAGTCTCCAGTGCTGGCTCGGAGCCAGCCAGGCTGTGCTTCTGTCCCCAACCCAGGAAAAATCGGAGACAACAGCGCTGGAGGGTCCTGGACAGGTCGCTTCACCTGCTCCTGCCTCAGTTTCGTCATCTATAAAATGGGTGGGAACAGCCACGTCCTCCAAAAGCTACTGAAAGTAATGACAAGAAGAGTATTTGGCACACCACCAGCACCCCAATGACTGTAGACAGAGCCAAGCTGCCAATGGGTACACTGTCGGCCAGGCTGGGACCCCACCCCTCTGAGGCACACCAGGACACAGGCGCTGGTACCTTCAGCACTGTGGCTCTCGCTCCTTGCGTCTGTCCAGGGATCCCCAGCAAGAGCCGCCTGAGTGTCTTGTTTGAAGGTCTTGGGGCAGAAGCCATCAAGACAAGCAGACTGCCCTAAAGAACCTGAGCCCCTAGCCTGGCTCCCCATGTTCACCTTGACAGTTGCCCTGGTAATCCCTGACTGGGAAGCAAAGATTTGTTTTGGTGGCAGATTCCCCCACCTTGGACTATGCCCCACTGGGGGCTTCAGTTTCAACAGGCTTTTCTAGTTTGACCTGTAGGTTTTCTATTAACTTGGTCTTACCTCCCTCATCCCTCTCCTAACTCCTGCAGTGGAATTCGTATTTACTGAGCTATGCTCCTTACATATGTAGTAAACTCATTTTCAAGACAGTGTTGTCTACCTGCTTCTGCAGAGTGAGAGCTTTAGTAACTGAGATCAGAAGAGTGAAGTGATTCCAGGTCACATGGTGAAGAACCAGCTGTTTGGCTCTGAAGAAAGTGGTCTTGAGGCTTTATCCAGCTCTCCCACCCCACCCCTCTCCCTAGGAAGTGTTATTTGAATTTTCAGGGAAATCATCAAATTCTGGAGGCCTCTTGGTGTCTTGTTAGGGTGGTAGGACATGGAGGGAGGCAGACAGGGAGAGAGAAGCCAGCTCTGCTTTCTGTGTTCCCTGGCTTGGGTGGACCCTGGAGCAGGGCTGCTTGTGGGGGGAGATGTGGTTTGGAGATCTCCAGGGCTCCTGGCTTCCCTGTTCCGGGTAATTTTCCAAAGCAGCCATTTCTGGGAGAGCAACAAAGAGAACTGCGTGTCCAGGCTGAACCCCCAGGGACGCAGGCCTGTGTGGCCTGTCTTGCCCAGGCTCCCCCTCTTTCCAAAGTGCACCACTAATTTTACCTCAGAGCATGTGGCCCCACAGGCTATATCTGGAGTCTGAGCAAGGCGGCCATCAGGATGGCGTGACTCACTGAGGCCTGGGGTCCAGACCCACGTTGTCTTCTCCCCCTATTTCACCAAGGTGCCACTCTGCTTGTAGGCCTCTTAGGACAGGTAGGGGTTATTGACTTCTCACTTTCAAGCACCTGAATTAGTTCTTCTTTATTCCACTTCACCTCATGGAGACCCCTCACCTCTCACTTGCCATACCTGGTTAGATCCCCAAACTGCAAGGCCCAGGGGTCACTTTCCAGCCCTCTGATTGGCCAGAGTGCTTTCCCTGATCTTGCTACAACCTGCCATGACCCAGGACAACCTAGCTCATATTTAATGCACAGTGCCTCTTCCTCAAGGTCCCATCCCTGAAGACCTTGGACAGGTCACTGTTTCTCTAGGCCTTCCTGAGGATCAGCTTCCTCCTTCTAGAGCTAGACAGGCCGGCTGGCCCTCAAGCCCCTTTCCAGACACCACTGCAGGAAAGCAGATTAAGACAGGAAGGGAAATTCCAGGCTCTCCCTTGGGCCACTCCCCTCCTCAGGGCAGTCTTCCGGTTGGTTCCTGCACACGGAGAACAGGGTGATCACAGGCAGTATACCCCTTCACATCATCCTTACTTAACCTCCCAGCGAGCCCGAGACAGCATTTGGTTCTTGGTACAGATAAGGAAAACAGAGGCACAGAGTGGTGTAATTTGCCAGAGGCCACAAAGCAAGTCTAGGGAGAGCTGTAACTTGGTTTGACTTGTTCTAAGGAGCAAAAATCGAGGAAGTGAGGTTTGTCAGTCCGTCTCCAACAGTCCAGAGACGTCTTAGATGGCCCAGTTTTGGGACTTCTACTCAGCCCCTTTGCTTGGTGCTGGAGAAACTGAGGCCCAGAAGAGGGGCTGTGGCCTGCACGAGCACCTGCAGCAGCCTGCCAGAGACCGGTGTGTGTGTGTGTGTGTGTGTGTGTGTGTGTGTGTGTGAGGCTGGGTAAAACCAGCGACAGGAAGGCGCTCTGCACAGGTTCTCTGTGCAGTCGGGGAGCAAAGGGGTCCCCGGCTCTCCCAGGTGGGGCGGGGCCGTCGAACCGGCAGGGCGGGGCCTCCACACAAGCCCCGCCTCACCCCGCCCGCCCCGTGAGCCGCTGCCCAGGGAACCCAGTTTCCGAAGAACTTTTCGAGGGCGCCGGGCCACCACCGAAGCCAGGTGGGACGCAAACGCGCGGAGCAGCAGCCGCAGCGGGCTGGGGGCCGCGGCGCTCCTGGGACAGGTTTGTGCGGCTGTGGGCCCGGCGGACCGCCCGGAGGCGGCAGCTGCGCCATGGACGAGCCGCCCTTCAGCGAGGAGGCTCTGGAGCAGGCGCTGGGCGAGCCGTGCGAGCTGGACGCGGCGTTGCTGACCGACATCGAAGGTGCGTCTGGGCCGGCTGGGCTCCAGGCGAGGGAGGGCGCGGGGCGGCACCGGCCTTTGTCTGGCAGCCTGCGCGGGGCGCCGTGGAGCGGGAGGACGGCGGCTGCGTGTTGTTATGCACGCGCGGGGCTTCTCGGCGTTTTGGGCTGAGCGCTGTGGGCCTCGGGGTCCCACCCTGGGTCTCCGAGATGCGGACTTCCGGGCCGTGCCTCGCCAGGGTCTTTGGGCGTCTCGGGGCTGAGGCACGTGCGTCTGTAGGAGTCCCGAGCTCTGTCCCGCGCGGCCGGTGAGTCCCAGCCCTGTGGCAGACGCTGCTGGAGCTTGGGACCTGGGCGTTGCCGAGGCCCCGCCCCGGCCCGCCGTGACGTCATGGGGTTACTCTCGGTCATTCCCTCTGGCCGGAGAGTTCAGCTCGGCCCAGGAGTTCTTGCGCGTGCGCGCAGCGCTGCTTTCGCCTTCCAGTCCCTACCCCCTCGGGTTCGATTTTCGGATTCTCGATGGGCATCGCTTCTGGACAGATTTATTGAACTCCGACCGGTATATTCACCGAGGGTCCTTAGACAGACTGGGCTTCCTCTCTTCTTGGGATCACAAAAATCCCCCCAAAAAACTCGCGTGAGGATATTTAGTTACACCTTGGCCTGTGACGGGGATGTGGCTCCTTTGGGTGGAGTGGTCAGGTGAGGTCACTTTGGGCCGACTTGAGCCTCTGAGACCTGAGGGTCAGCCCCAGAACTAGCAGGGAAAGTTTTTTTTTTTTTCCCCAGGCCGAGGGCAAGGCAAGGACAAAGGCCTTGAGTCACAGCGTGTTTGAGGAGTTAGTGGGAGGCAAAGGAGGCGAGGCTGGGGTACTGTGCGGTGCTGGGGACGAAACTCAGTGCCTCCCGTGCTAGGCAAGTACTCTGTCCCTGAGCCACTCTCCACTCTGGTTGTTTCACCCAGAAGGGGTTTGGGTGGCAACCGGTGTTAGCTACAAGGCTGTTGCTTCCACTTTCTGGATGGGGCAAAGCAAAGGCCCCCCCGCCCTCAGAAAATTACTCTCCAAGATTGTTGCTGAGCTTAAGCAACACCGCTAAGTTGTCCTGGTGGATGGGGAAACTGAAGCCAAGAGCACAACACCAAGCTTTCTGGAGTCCCACAACCTAGATGGATATGTCCATGGAACCTGGGAGTTGGCAGACACATGGAAGCCACCCAGATCCTGCCCCACTGACTCAGCTTCCAGCTCCACAGTCCTGGCCCTATGTTACAGTCAGAGAGGCACTGTGGTCCAGCTGGGAGGAGGTGGGCTTGGGGTCTGGACTTGGACTTAGCACTTCTTGCTTCCTTTGCCATTTTGCACAAGCCCTCTCACCTACTGAGCCTGTTTCCCCTCCAGAGAGGTGGGTTTGAGGCCTCTGCTTTGGCATATCTTTCTCATTCACTGGAGGGTGGAATCATTAGCAGGCTCAGATATTGGGGCACTTAGGGGCCCTTCACTTAAGTGAGCACTAGTCTGTGAGGACAATCAGGGTCCCCTGAGGACTAAGTACCCCTTCTTGCTGGGGTGGGGCTCAGGTTTACCCACCATATGGGAGAATTTCTCAGTTTTTATTTCAAACATTCTGTTCTTAACAATTACACATCATTTTTTCATTGTAGAAAAATTCAAAAATTCAGATGGGCAAAAACAAGAGAATATTTCTTAAACCCACCACCCAGAGATAGTATGAGAGGTTATTTCGTGTGTGTGTGTGTGTGTGTGTTGGGATGGCTGCATACTCATGCACTTTTTAAAACACTGAATATGTCTTAATAGAAAACAAAATACAAAATAACTTTTCAGAAAACAAATATTTCATCCTTTTCCCACACATTAGAGCTTGCTTTGTCCTCAGAACATGGTTCCTCATGAACTTTTTGAAAACTTTATTGAGGCATAATAAATTTTTTTTTTTTTTGAGATGGGGTCTGGCTCTGTTGCCCAGGCTGGCCTTGAACTCCTGGGCTTTAGAAATCTACCTGCCTCAGCCTCTTGAGTAACTGGTACCTCAGGTGTGTCCTTTTTGTGCTTTGGTACCTGGCTGAGGTTATAATTTTCAAACCATAAAGAAAAGAAGGGCTGACAGTGTAGCTCTGTAGCAGAGAACTTGCTTAGCATCACGTGTGGGACTCGGTGTTCCATTCTCAGTGACACACACACACACACAATAAATGCCATTAAGACTTTATCTACTTTGGGGGTACCATTCAAAAATTTGTAGAAAATCTATCGAATTGTATGATCGGCAGTTGTACATTGTTGTCACTCCAAGAGCCCTCATACCTGTTCACAGTTCCTTTTCACACTCCTCCCTCCCTACCCCTCCCCAGCCCCAGCCCCAGGCAACCACTGAGTCTTATTTACTTATTTGCTTACTTACTCATTTGTTATTTAGCAGTACTAGGAATGAAGCCAGGGCCTTGCACATGCTAGGCAAGTGCTGTACTACTGAGCTACATCCCCAGCCTTTTTTTAAGTCTTATTTTGAGACAGGAGTCTGGCTAAGTTACCCAGACTGACCTTGACCTCTGTGTAGCCCAGAGTAGCCTCAAACTTGATCCTCCTGCCTCAGCCTCCTAAGTGCTAGGATGCAGGTGTGCCCCCACCTCTTGTGTTATTTATAACTACAGTGGAGTCTGTTGGTTTGCAAGCAGGTTGTAACCTGCTTGTTCATGTCTGTAGCCAAACAACAATCCAGTTCCCTCGTGTATGCACCTGATCCTTTGTTTGATGGACGTCTAGGTTGTTTTGTTCTCATAAGCTGTGCTGCAGTAGACAGCCGGAGGCCATGATGTGCCCAGATCTTCATTGAGTTCCATAGGACAAGGCTCTGTCTGGGAGAAGTGCTGGCAGAGACCTGAATCTGCTTTCGAAGCTTCTGTGAGGCTCATGGCTGGGTCTAGAGAGAGGTGACTTGAGGGTAAGATGGCCAGATCCCCTGAGAGGAAGGAGGGTTGAGAGGCATCAAGGCAGGGCCGCACTGCCAGGAAGGGGATCTAGATGCTGCTAGAAGCCTTGCAGAGTCAGCTTGAGTTGGATGCTCCCTCTGGCAGGTGGGATGGGGGATCCTAACATGAACAGGGAAACACTAAGTGTGTCAGGCAATGTGTTGATGATCTCTATTAATCCTGTCAATCTCGGTTGAGTAGACCTCTGATCTTCATCTCTATTCCTTGAGGACTAGAAAGGGTAAGTAACTTACCCACAGCCACACAGCCACAGCAGGGCGAAACCAGGATTCAGATCCAGGGTGTAGGGTCTAGAACCTAGGCTTGGGCTTTTAACCCCCTTGATCCTGAGCCTGGGGGTGAGGTGTTGGGGGCAGTGGCTCCTGTGGGACTATGCTGGGAGCCTGGGAGTGGGTCAAAGAAGGGTCAGCCTTGAAACCCTTTCCCCCCTCCCAGCCCAGTGCAGCACTTTAGTCATAAAACTAGCACAGGAGCCAGCCAGGGCCTTGAGTCCCACTGGCTGCTGCCTGACTAGCCAAACCCTCTGTCTCATGAGTGGACTTGAGGGTGGGACTGCCCTGGAGAGTGCTTCCTGAATTCGAGTCCTGCTACTTCCCTGTCCCTGGAGGCTCAGGGAGAGGGGACTTGAGGACAGCTCTGAACATGTGCTGGGGATTACTCTTAAGCTGAGGCAGACTTCACCTCCCCACTGAGATTTAATTTATCAGATCTTGCACAAGTTCGTAAGCACAGTAGAGGCGAACTAGGACAGAGTTTTGGTTGGGGGCCAGGAAGAGGGCCTTTGCATCCCCCATGGGGGCTGGTCCTGATGACAGTTCACTCTCCTCTGTTTGAAGACCTCCATGTTGCTCTGCTGGGGAGCCGCAGATGTCTGCCAAGCTCTCGTTCAGTGTGGCTTTTTGGGAAGCTCTCCTGGGTCTCACCTGCCTTCTCTATGCCCAGCCCTGATACCTCTCCCTACATGGCCAACCCTGCCCTAGTGCCTTGCTCTCAGCCTGTGCATGTCTGGCCTGCCCTGTGGAGAGGGCACATTGAATCTGCTCTGCCACCCCACACCCCTTCCTGTGGGGTCTCAGTTCTCTCCCTAGTCCCTTCAAGCACAGGCTCTCCTTAGAAAACAGGTCTCGAGTGGCGACGGCCCAGCTCCCAGCATGTAATTATCAGGTTTCTCACTATCTGAGGCTCCCCAGTGCCCCCCAAATAAAGTAACCTTGTCTCAGCATGGCATTTAAGACCTACAAGTTTCACCAAGCCTTGCCCCTTCTGCGTCACTGCCAGTCCTCAGAACCACCGCTCAGCCAGGCACAGTGTGCCCTGGTAGGAAGCCCTTCTTGTTCACCCACATGTCCAGAACCCCTTAGGGGTGGAGCCTGTGAGGGGCCTCTCCTTCCAGGCCTGGTAGGTATTCAGTCTGTCTAACCTCAGGGCAGCAGAAAGCCCTTGCAGTGTTGCCATGAATTGCTTGCTGGTGCTCCCAGGGAAAGTACCCTGAGTGGTGGTGAGGGAGACAGATCTCCACTGCAGAACAGGAGATGGTGACTAGGACTTGTCTCTGAGGAGAGAGAGTTGGGGGAATGGAGAGGAGGGTGCTGGGAGGGGGTCCAGGGAGACAGGCAGCCAGGTGGCTGGGAGCTCATTACCTTCTACCCCTCAGTCATTTACCTGGACAGCATCCTATGTGACCAGGTCAGCTCCAAGCAGGGGTCACTGTCAGTTGAGGCCTGGGATCAGGACTTTGCCTGATGACTGGTATGACACAGGTCAGCTTGCTGTACCAGCCAGAGAGGTGGCTCTGGCTTTGTCTTCTGCCAGCTGCAGGTTAGTGGAGGGACAAGGGATGAACATAAGGCCTCATGAAAGATAGGGAAGCACTCTATATCACTGAGCTATACCCCAGCTTGGATGTGCCCTTTGACCCTGGAGGCAGCCTGAGAGACTGGTCATGGGTGAGGGGTCCTGGTCAGAGGTTCAGAAGGGAGGCTCAGTTGGTTCCAGGTGTAGAGCCTTCTGGGTTTGGGGCTGGAAGAACTTGTGGCCTGGAGAAGCCCACCCTATTCCTAAATGACTAACACCCCTGCCTCAGATGTCTCCTGCAAGTCTTACGTCTCCAGGCTGCTCTGGCTTGGGCTCCAGGCCTTGAAGGCTGGGAGCTAGTATTCATATCCAGCCCTGCTGTGTGACTTTGGATAAGTGTCCTAACCTTTCTGACCTTTAGGTTCTTATCAATGTAACAGAAACAATTTACTAGAATCAATTCTTTGGGGACCAGCTGAGCTAATTGAGATCAGAGGCTAAGCAATGTGTGGCACAAGGAGACCCCCCCCCCAGATTGCCACTGCACTTGGCACATGGTTTTTTTACTTCTAGAATGATCTATATAGGTCCTGGGCCCCCAGCTCAGCCTGCCTGTTGACAATACTGACTAGCATCTTGCTGAATTGCTGTATCCCAGATTGTGTTCAGAGCTGCTGATCACCCCTATAGCTCCAGAGAGCCAGGGAAGGAGGACATGTAACTGTCTTACTGGACAGTAAGGCCAGTGTGTTAGGAGCTGGTGCATGGAGTGGCCCAAACAAGGGATCTGAAGTGATAATCAGAGTAAGTTTTGAGGGAAGAATAGGAATTTGCCAGGTAGACAAAGGACAGTGGGAAGGACATTCCTGGAAGAGAGAATAGTCTCTGATGGCATTAGATAGCCATCAGAAAGTAGGCAGGGAATGAAGCTCTATGGGAACCAATCAGCCCGGATGGCTAGAGACCATCAGGGGCAGCTGTGGCTGCAGTCCTCACACCCCTGACTGTGGTTCTCCCTGTGCTGGGTGAGCCTGGGCCCACAGCTGGTTCAGGCCTGGGTTCTACCTTGAGGGGCCCCTGCCAAGGCCTGGCCTCTAATTTGGAAGGGAGGTGGGAGTGGGCTAGGGAGTGGAATGGTAAGGAAGGCCTGGGGGAGGTCACCCCAGAGCTGAGCCACAGAGTGCTCTGTTGTCTTTTCTGCTTGTGCACTCTGCACACACTGAGCTGTGACAGCTGCTCCAGGAAGGCTGGAGCAGAACCAGGTGGAGTTGGGACTCACTTCTGTCCCTGGCAGAGTGGGCCCCAGGTCAGCAGAGCTGAGTTTGAGTCCCCGATTGTTCACTTGGCAGCTGCAGCTCTGGAACTTAGTTTCCTTATCTGTAGAGAGGGCGCCAGGCCCAGGTGCAGCTGGGACCCCAGCCATTGGCCCATTACCATTCAGGAAGAGCCAGCACTCACTTGCTCCCCCAGGGCAGGGCAGCCTCCAGCACACAAAGGGCAGCCTGTGCCCTTGTCCCATACATAACCAGCTGAGGACAGGAGTACCTGTTGACCCGAGTTATCAGAAAGATCAAGGAGGGGCTTGGTGCTGGGTGTGAGCTGTGGACATGTGGCAACCACAATTCCTGTCCCCTACCATCAGGCAGGCAGAGATGGTGTGCTCTGAGGGTCCCATGAGCCATTGTCTCATGTTCTTCCCCAAAGGTGGTGCCACACCTACTCACACTATTAATCCTTCTTCACATTTTGTGCCACCTTTCTGATCTGCATTGCATGGGACAGTTTCAAATCTCTGACAGTGTGTTTGGTGCAGGTGACAGCCAGTCACTCAGAAGTGGTCTGTGCTGACCACTTCATTTACATTGGCCCCTGACCTCTCTTTGCCTTACCCCCATTACTTTGTGGTGCTCATCACCACCCACATTGTCAGTACACTGCCAGTCTCCCTTGCTGGAACGGAGGGTTCATGAAAGCAGGTCTTTGTGCTGTGCAGCTGGCCCCCAGAGCCAGGCCTGAGACTAACACACCATAAACACCTAGAAAGGGCTGCAAATACTGCCAGGGAGAGTGGTCTGGGGTTCATGGACCAGGCTGTGGGGGGTGGGTGGGGAGGTAGTAAGCTCCCTGTCCCAGGAGGAGTGCAAGCTGAGTTTGTGTGAGGTGCAAGGCTTTGTGCTATGTGGGTTGTGGGTTGTAGGCAGATTGTAGGCTTCTATGATGGTCAGAGCTGGGCTGCAAGTTGGAGACCCTCCAACTTCTGGTGTACCTCATAGCATGAGTGGGCCAGGGTGTTAAAGGCTGCCCACTTTTCTGCTGAGAGCAGAAGAGGCTTGGAGGCAGAGTAGGGTCCAAGTTTCCTGTTGAATCCTGCTAGAATTAGGGCCTGAGAAAAAGAGGGGAAAGGGGATCCAGGCTGGGGAGGAGGGGTTGTTGGGGCCTCACAGGCTTGGGAAGGCGAAGGATAGGGAGCAACTGGGCCCACTGAGGCTATGCCTCCTCTTTTTCTCTATGATCAGAGCATATGGGAGCCAAAAGTACTTGTGAATGTGCAGGGTGGGGGGCTGAGGGAGAGCCCAGTGCTCAGCGTGCCTGCAGATGGTTCAGAGTTTGGGTGCCATATGCACCTCTGGAGACCTAGTCCCAGGACACTGAGCCCAGTCCTTCACTCAGGTGAGGCAAGAGGCTCTCCCTCAAATTGTGCATCCTAGCAGCCTTTCTTGCTTTACCTTAGTCTGACCCTGTTAATTACTCTTTCAAAACAAAATGAAAAAAATCCCCATCAAATGGTTATGAGACTCAGACTTACCGGACTTTCCAGTTTTAGACCATTCTAGTTGTTGCAGAGTGAGCAACCTTGGTTGAGACCCTGCTGTGTGGTGGGTGCTATACAAACTTGCTCTCCCTGGAGACTTGATGGGTAGAGATGGGACCTGGAGGCTCAAAGAGTGGGAGTGACCTGCTCCAGGACCCACAGCAAGGAGGCACTGAGGAAGAGTAGGCCCTGGCATGCGGTTACTGGTTGATTCTCTGGGAAGAGACTGTGGAGCTGGCTGGGTTTCTACCCCTAGACTTCACCCTGGCTACCAACAGTTGCAGAATCAGGCCTGCAGATCTGGCTCCAGAGAATGGGGTGGGGGTCTGGTCAGGCCACAAGTTTGAGAGGCTGGACAGTACCTTCACAAGCCACCAGGTGCCTGTGATCACCCAGGCCCTCCCCTGGTCCTGCACCTGTGCATGGGTCATGGTCAGTCTGTCCTTCTTCTCTAAAACCCCTCTCCCCAGGCCTGCCACTCTCAGGGAATCAGTGAACAACTGTCCTCCCCCACCCACACTCTTCAATCCAGAGGGACAGAGGACAGGGACTTGACATGGTCCCTGGTGGCTCTGGTACTGCTTGTTCCTGCCACACTCTGGGTTCAGAAATGGGAACAGTAAAAGGACCACACTGGGAGGTTAGCTTTTGGGAAACTCAAGCTTGGACTCCAGCCATGTGTCCTTTTGGTTCCTGATTCTTCCTGTCTTAGTGAAGTCAGAGTCTTTCCTAAGAGCAGTGCTTTGCTTTTGTTTTTTGGGTGCTGGAGTGTGTGAGCACCTTCAGACTGAGTGGAGAGGGAGGTAGAGGTGCCAGAAAAGACTTACGTTGTCCTTGGAACCTCTCACAGGCTGTGAAAGAAGAGCCTGGAGGGGTGGCAGAGGGCCTGTAAGGGAGACAGATGAGTTTTCCAGCTTAGGGTCCTGAAAAGGAAGAGCTATCACCCCCACTCCCCTCCCACCCCTGCACTGGCCTTCCCCAGGCTGCAACAGCATGGAGGCCATCCTGTTGTTGATACTGACAGGCCTTGCTGGTCTACTCAGATACAGAAGCCTGAGCTGCTGGAGGGGCTCTGGTCATTTGTCTGTGAACATCTATCCTTGTCAGTCAGGGAGACAGGCCTAATACTTCCCTGAGCTTGTCACTCCCTCTCCTGGCTTCCTAGGCCCTGACTGCTGGGGGGGCTGTCAGGCCTTGAGGGGGGACAGACATCACTGGCCTTGCCTGTGATGCGAGTCAGGATACACTGTATATGTAATCTGGAGTAGAGCTTTCCCTTGTTCACTCTAGGCAGCAATTTCTCGAGTGACCTAGATCCTGGACCATCAGCACCCTCCGTGGGGTGGGTGGTGGTTCCATCCTGGGGCTGCTCCAGGAACGGAAGGTCCCTGCACCCCCCCGCACTACCACCGGCAGACCTTGGCCTTAATCAAACGCCTGTACCCACACTGTCTTTGTTGCTTCTGCCATTCGATGCCAGGAGATACGATTGTCTTGTTTCCTGGGGGAGTAAACTGAGGCTTAGATTGGTCTAGGCCCGCTCAGGTTAGTCGGTGAGCCAACGACTTAGAACACATAGCTCCAGGGGTTGGAGTATCGACTCCCGGGTCCTCCTTGCCCTGACCCCGCGCCCCGCAGCACTTAGAGGCTGTAACGGAGCTAGCGGGAGCTGGCGGCGGGGTAGTGACCGCCAGTAACCCCAGGGGACGCTGGCGTCCAGCGGGTTAAAGGCGGACGCCCGCGAGTAACCCCAACCCAATTCAGCGCCGCGGGGTGAAACTTGAGTCCGGCGGTCGGGGAGGGGGGGTAGGGCGGGTCCTAGTGTGTCGGCGGCGCGGTCGCTGATTGGCCGCGCGCGCTCACCCCATTCCCGGCCCGCGGCCCGGGGTGGGCGGGACAAGGGGCGCGGCCTGCGGCGAGGAGGGGCGGGGCCGGCAGCGGGGCGGAGCGGACGCCTCTAGGTGTTTTAAGAGCTTTAAAACTTCGCTAAGCGTTGACAGGTGAAGTCGTCACCGGGACGCCGTCTGGGCCAGTCACCTGGACGCCCCGAGGGGGCGGGGGGCGCAGACCGCCGAGTCATGGATTGCACATTCGAAGGTATTTTTTTGGAGGATCCCCGACTCCTTTATTATATTGTCTCAGTCTCCGCTGTGGGTCACCGTGCCAGGTTCTTACATAGGGGGGCGTGGTAGCCCCTTCTTGACCGAACTGTGTGCTGGTTCCCGAGTTGCTGGGGAAGTTGGTGGATCACCCCCAACCTCATTAGTTCCTCCTGAAACCCTAGGGGAGAATTGCTTAGGGATCCGACATCAGCACCCTGGAACTAAGGGGGTTAAGGTGGCTTTCTCCATAGCCTCTGCTTTCCCGTCCGGGTAGGGCCAGTTGTCCTGTCTGCCGGAGAGTCCGACTTATCTGGTGTTCCTACATCTTGTGGGCATCTTGGACCCCTCCCCCTCCCCGCGCCGGCAGAAGGCAGGAGCCCTGGATTGTCCAAGTTGTCAGTTTTTCTTTCTTGGCCTCAGTTTCCGTTTCCCCCCATTTACCAAAGAGGCTTACATGGACAGAAGTGAGAGGTGGGAGATCCTGTAATTAAAAGTACTGTGTGACCTGCATAAACTTGGAGGGTTCCCAAAGGGTTTTTATTTGAGGATCCAGGGAGGCTGAGTCTGCCAGCCTGTTTTGCTCTGTCCATAGCCTTAGGGAAGCCCCCTGCTGCACTTACTTTCCTGCTTGGGCACCTATCAGAAGGCAATGTTGAGACCGCACTCTGCTGGTCAAAGCCTCAGGCAACACTTCCAAAAAGGGTTTAATTCTTCCTTTTGTGCAGATGAGGAACCCGAGGCCCAATGAGAGGAGGTATTGAGCCATCCCTACCTCAAGTAGTGGGCAGCTGGTGGGCAGGGATGAAGCTCAGGCCTGGGAACTTGAGAGCAGTGGGGTCCCCCTGGCTTGTGCTCATG
Source organism: Castor canadensis (assembly GCF_047511655.1). Taxonomy (NCBI): domain Eukaryota; kingdom Metazoa; phylum Chordata; class Mammalia; order Rodentia; family Castoridae; genus Castor; species Castor canadensis. Next base: position 50,461,175 of record NC_133396.1, on the reverse strand, counting down.
GATCATGTGGAGCTCTTTGACCCAGTAGGTGGCCTACCTGACTGGGTTAGAGGGCCCTGGGCTAAGCCAGCCAGGCTGCTAGTCGCCAGCTGGGGGAGAGGGCCTATGGCCAGGCTGGGGCTGAGACACAGGGATTGTGTCCTGTTCTGTGCAAGGAGAAAGTTGTTAGGACAGACAGCACTTGCTTTTATAGGGAGGAAACCAAAGCCTGAATGGCCAGACCTGGGTTCTCGGGCCACTTTGCTGTCGGCAGAGCTTGGGTTTGTTCCCAGAACACACAGACACACCGGTTGGCTACGTGACCGGCAACTGGCCCAGCCCTAAACTTCTATCTGTTCTGCTGAGGAATGGGCTTTTGTATGCATGGGTTGGAATCCCACTGCATGCTATTGGGCTTTGTGTGGCCCTTCTTGAACTCTGGTATCCTTATTGGCCCTCCATGGTAGGTGAGTGAACCTTCTGGGTATGGGTAGTAACTAGCACTTGGGTCATTGGGGTCAGGTCAGTTTGAACTCACTTCTGTCTCTGTAAGACCTTAGGCCAGTAAGTTTGCAGCTCAGTTTCTTCCACTGTAGAATGGGGCACACATTCTGTACAGTACCTTCTTAGAGCTGTGGCAGGAAGGAAGTTGATGGGCCTAGCTTTGGGCACCTTCCACGTTGGTGGCTCAGACCCACACTGCTGGCATGGCCCCCACCCTTTGATTCCTCCCGTGGGGATGAGGACCCTTCTCTGACTTGGCTTCCTCCTGGAGGTCTTCTCTATCCACTATTCCTCTTAGGGAGTCCTGGGCAGCCCTGGGAGGAGGGGGGCTTGAGTGTAGACATGGAAGACCCTACCACCTTTTCAGGGCCTCAAGGCATCCTGTCTCTCTGCACCTCCCTTCCTCTTGCAAATCGAGGAGGTGATGTCCTCCCCATTCCTCAGCAGTCTCTAAAGTCCTCTAATCCTGTGTCCTGAAGATCTCCCTGAGCAACCTTGAAGGAAGAGCCCATGAGTGGTGGGTAGGTGGGGCGTGAAACCGGTTGCACCTATGTGAAGACCCTCTGTGTCTGTGTACCACCTGCCCTGGGCCTACCTCTTTCCTCTGGCTGCTGTGTTCCATCCCCCTCCCAAGAATTGGACCTGCTGAGTGTGTGAGGCATTTACCCATTTCACAGATTGAGAAACTTGAGGCCCAAGTGGGGCTAGGGCAAGGCTGTCCCTGAGTCTCTGGACTCCTTTTGTCTGAGGTGGGGTGGGTGCTAGAGGGGTTGGTGACAGAGTGTTGAAAGAGCAGGGGAGGCACCTGGAAAGGTTTGTTACCTCCTGCGCATGAGCACTTGGAGCCACTTGGAGTCTATAATGCAGTGTGGATGTGTGTGTGGAGCAGCTTCATTCTGAGGTGGGTGACCCATGAAGACAGGAGTGAAAGTTTTCCACTGTTCACAGGCTGGGGTGCAGTTCAGTGGTAGAACCCTTGCCTAGCATGCTGCAGACCCAGGGTTTGAACTTTAACACCACAAAAAAAAAAAAAAATTCATTACCATTGTCCCCATGAAGATACAGGACAGGAGCTGGGGATGTAGGACAAAAACCCACAAAGACAGAGGGCATTCCTCAGAAAGTTGTTTGGTTCTGGCCTGGGTGGGGATTTTTTTTTTTTTTCCAGAACTGGGGCTTGAACTCAGGGCCTCACACTTGATAGGCAGGCACTCTACCACTTGAGCCACCTCACCAGCCTTATTTTGTATGTTTGGGGATTTTCCAGATAGGGTCTTGTGAACTATTTGCCCAGGCTGGCTTCAAATCACAATCCTCCTGATCTCTGCCTCCTGTGTAGCTAGGATTACAGACATAAGCCATCGGTGCCCAGCTTGAGTGGGATTTTTATTTTACTTTCATTTTTATATTTGGTGAGGGTGGGGTAGAGAACAGAACCTGCTGATTTTGCCCAGGCTGGACTTGAACTCCTGGGCTCAACCTTCCAAGTAGCTGGGACTATAGGCGAGTGTTACTGTGGTTGGCTAAGGCAGGTATTTTTTTGTCTGTCTTGTACATGGTCAGGAACAGTACCTTATCTTGAATGAAAGAATGAGTGAATGAATGAAAGAGCACAGGCCAACTGTGTGCTGTGGCTGAGAATGTCACACAGCAGGCAAACATCAGGCAGTGAGAGAGCTCATGCTTAGAAGCAGGCAGTCTTAGCTGCCTCCAGTGTGAAGGCCCAGGCCTGTAGGTCAGGAGCCTGGTGGTACCTGCCCTGTCTGATGGAGGCCAGGGCTTTCGGATGTCACACGGATATGACATGTGCCCCAGTCATCATGTCACATGTCACAGGTGCCTGAGAAAGGGCTGTGTCTAGGAGCACTGGCTCCTGTGGGTGGCTTTCTGTGGCTGCAGCTTTGCCCACACATGCACAGCTGTGTGTGGACAGGGAGCATGCAAATAAGTGCCACTCAGGGACAGTCCCACTAGCTTCACTGTCACTCACACACCCTTTTCTTTTCCCAGACATGCTTCAGCTCATCAACAACCAAGACAGCGACTTCCCTGGCCTATTTGATCCACCCTATGCAGGGGGCAGGGTAGGGGGCACAGACCCAGGCAGCCCTGGTGCCAGTTCCCCGGGCAGCTTGTCCCCACCTCCTGCCTCTCTGAGCTCCCCTCTAGAAGCCTTGCTAGGGGGACCTAAGGTGGCACCCCCACCCTTGATCCCTCCCCAGTCTGCCACCCCATTGAAGATGTACCAATCTGTGCCCCCCTTCTCCCCTGGGCCTGGTGTCAAAGAAGAGCCTGTGCCATTAACCATCCTGCAACCCTCTGCTCCACAGCCCCTGCCAGGGGCCCTCCTGTCCCAGAGCTTCCCAGCCCCAGCCCCAGCCCCAGCCCCAGCCCCAGCCCCTGCCCCTGCCTCTGCCCCTACCCCGCCACAGTTCAGTTCTACTCCCGTGTTGGGCTACTCTAGCCCTCCTGGAGGCTTTTCCACAGGTAAGGGGGGAGTGTGGTGGGAGGGGATGGTGGGAAGGGGGCTGCTAAGGACACAGAAAGATCATCTGCTTAAGTCTTAGTGGAGGAATTGGCAGCTTTAGGAGCTGGGTCTTCACTCTGCAGCCTGAGATGCCCCATGGCTGGCAGTGCTGGCCTGCAGTACTCCTGTTCTTCGTGCTGGGTTGAGCAAGGCCCCCACCCTGGCCCAGCTGGAAGCTGGCACATTTGCTTCAGAGCCCAGGCAGGGAAACCATGGGAATAATGACTCATCCAGGCCCATAACGACAGATACCTGCAGGGCAGGCTGAATGTGGGTGAGGGCAGCCTGGACCTGCAGTCCTGCTTCTTTGCAGGGACCCCTTCTGGGAGTGCCCAGCAGACACTGCCTGGCCTGCCACTGGCTTCCTTGCCAGGGGTCCCGCCCGTCTCCTTGCACACCCAGATCCAGAGTGTGGGTCCTCAGCAACTGCTGACAGCCACAGCAGCAGCTGGAACGACCACTGTGACCTCACAGATCCAGCAGGTCCCGGTGAGTGGGTGCTGGTGTGGCTGGGTGTCAGGAGGCAGCAGCCTTTGCCTGGACATAGCTCATAGCCAAGCCATCTCCCATACCCCCAGGTCCTGCTGCAGCCCCACTTCATCAAGGCAGACTCACTGCTGCTGACAACCATGAAGACAGATGTAGGGGCTGTGAAGGCAGCGGGCATCAGCACCCTGGCTCCTGGCACAGCTGTGCAGGCAGGACCCTTGCAGGTGGGTGGCGTGGGAGGGCAGAGGGTGTGGGGCTGGACCTGAGCACACCCACCTGGTGACATGTGTCTGACCCTACAGACCCTGGTGAGTGGTGGAACCATCCTGGCCACAGTGCCGCTGGTCATGGATGCTGATAAGCTGCCCATCAACCGGCTGGCAGCTGGCAAGGCTGCGGGCTTAGCCCAGAGCCGAGGGGAGAAGCGCACAGCCCACAACGCCATCGAGAAACGCTATCGCTCCTCCATCAATGACAAGATTGTGGAGCTCAAGGACCTGGTGGTGGGCACTGAGGCGAAGGTACGGATATAGGCCTGCGGGGATGCACTGTGGTAACCCTGGAAGGAGAAAGATGAGATAGCAGGATGGAGCTGAGCCTGGATAGACAGGAGTCAGGCTGCAGCCTAAATGGGCCCAGTAGCCCCACTTTTTTGGCTAAACTTTTAGGGGAGGATCTCAGTAAAGGAACTGACATTGCAGTGGGGGAGATGGACATTTGGCAGTATGAAGAAATCAGTGTTCAAGTGGTCCATGTGGTGCTGGGGAGGAAGACAGCGCAGGAGAGGGGTAGTGAGAGTTGCAGATCTAAGTTGGGTGGTCAGGGAAGGCCTCGCTATGGTGAGATACAGGTAAAGACCTGAAGGAAGTGAGAGAGTGGGGTATGAAGATGGTAATCAAAAAACAGTGACTATCCAGACACTTGTATGCAGTTCCCATGTTAATCCTTATTCTTCCCTGGGACGTAGTACTATTAGGGGATATTAGCAGAGGAATATTATGGGAAGAAGGAACAGTAAGTGCAAAGGTCCTGAAGCAGCTGCACTGCACAGCACCTCTTTTCATTCCTACTAGGCGCCTGTAGTCAGGCCTGACTGACCAGCTGGCCTCTCTTTCTCTCTGTACAGCTGAATAAATCTGCTGTCTTGCGCAAGGCCATCGACTACATCCGCTTCTTACAACACAGCAACCAGAAACTCAAGCAGGAGAATCTGAATCTTCGAACTGCTGCCCACAAAAGCAGTGAGTCCACGCCTCCCTCTCCCCCTGCCTCTGGCTTCTCTTCTGTCACTGCTGTCCCTAGCTCTGGCTCTATCCCTTTGATCAGCTCTGGCCATCCACTGGTCTTAGCCATAATACACCTTGCCCCAGCTTCCAGGGCCTCAGAGGCAAGGCCATCTCCCAGTCAAGGCCCTAGGCCTGGGGTGAGGTGTTCAGCCTTGACCCCACCCTGTTCCTTTACTTGCAGAGTCGCTGAAAGACCTGGTGTCCAGCTGTGGCAGTGGAGGAAGTGCAGATGTGCCCACAGAGAGTGTGAAGCCTGAGGTGGTAGACACGCTGACCCCACCACCCTCAGATGCTGGCTCGCCCTCCCAGAGTAGCCCCTTGTCCTTTGGCAGCAGGGGTAGTGGCAGTGGTGGCAGTGGCAGTGACTCCGAGCCTGACAGCCCAGTCTTCGAGGACAGCCAGGTTGGGCCTTGCTGCATTACCCCTTTGGGGATGTCCTCTGAGTCTTAGGACTGGGTCAGGAATTGGCTTCCTAGGGACCCTTCCTCCTATTTCCTAGAGAGAAGCTGAGGCCTGAGCCCACACCTTCTGAGCTGGCTTGCCCCACCCTCACCACTCTGTTTCCCACCAGATAAAGCCCGAGCAGCTGCCATCACCCCACAGCCGGGGCATGCTGGACCGCTCCCGCCTGGCCCTGTGTGTGCTGGTTTTCCTCTGTCTGTCTTGCAACCCCTTGGCCTCCCTTCTAGGCAGCTCCTCCAATGCCGCCGATGTCCACCATGGTCCTGGGCGCAGTGTGTTGGGGGCCGAGGGCACAGGTGAGTCATGCCAGCCTGGGCATCCTTGGGAGGGTCTCAGTGTGGATCCCGACTGTGGATGTGGAGCTTTGTATTTCCCGGGATCTGTGTCCTCAGCCCTTCCCTCTGCTCACAGATGGCCCCAGCTGGGTACCGTGGCTGCTGCCCCTCCTGGTCTGGCTAGCCAATGGGCTTCTGGTGCTGGTCTCCTTGGCACTTCTCTTCATCTATGGGGAGCCAGTCACACGGCCTCACTCAGGCCCGGCTGTGCACTTCTGGAGACATCGCAAGCAGGCTGATCTGGACCTGGCCCGGGTAAAGGACTCACCCTAGGAGAATGGATGGGCCGGGGCAGCAGCAGGGCCCCAGGATGGACAGGTGCCAGGCATTCCCCTTTCTCCCCAGGTCTGCCCCCATGCTCCCCTTTTGTCCACCTCAGAACCCTCTGATCCTCAGGCACCAGACAGAGGGGAGACCTTCTAATGCCATATTCTTACTGGGAAACCTTCATCCCTAGGGGGACTTTGCGCAGGCTGCCCAGCAGTTGTGGCTTGCCCTACGGGCACTAGGCCGACCCCTGCCCACCTCCAACCTGGACCTGGCCTGCAGCCTGCTCTGGAACCTCATTCGCCACCTGCTGCAGCGCCTCTGGGTGGGCCGCTGGCTGGCAGGCCAGGCTGGGCGCCTGCAGAGGGACTGTGCTCTGAGGGCAGATGTGCGCGCCAGTGCCCGAGATGCGGCCCTTGTCTACCATAAGTTGCACCAGCTGCACGCCATGGGTAAGACCGGGTGGGAGCTGGGCCTGAGGACTCCCTGCCATTTCCTGTCACCTCCTGGGCTCACACCCCACCTGCTTTCCAGGGAAGTACACGGGTGGGCACCTCATTGCCACTAACCTTGCACTGAGTGCCCTGAACCTGGCGGAGTGTGCAGGGGATGCTGTGTCCATGGCAACGCTGGCAGAGATCTATGTGGCTGCCGCCCTGAGGGTCAAGACCAGTCTCCCGAGGCCCTTGCACTTCCTAACAGTGAGTGGGAGGTAGACTGATGGGGCTGGGGCTAGGGCTGTCTTTGAGCTCTCAGGTTGGCTCCTGGTCGAAGAGCTGCACAAGATGTGGCAGCCGGTTTACCAGGTGGGCTCCAGGCCCAGCTATGGTCTCAACTAGGGTCTGGGTTTGAGCCCCTGCCCAAGGCCAGTGTGACAGCCCAGCTCCCCTCCCCCACAGCGCTTCTTCCTGAGTAGTGCCCGCCAGGCCTGCCTGGCGCAGAGTGGCTCAGTGCCTCTTGCCATGCAGTGGCTCTGCCATCCTGTGGGCCACCGTTTCTTCGTGGATGGGGACTGGGCCGTGCGCAGTGTCCCGCGGGAGAGCCTGTACAGCTTGGCCGGGAACCCAGGTGCTCTTTACCCCCATATCTCTCCTCTGTCCTGTGCCTTGTCCTCCATTCACATCCCTCATTGTTCCCTGCATCTCTGGACATTTCCACTGACTCCAGGTCACCTCCCTGCTATGGGCTGTGGTGTGGGAACCGCAGGATCTCTCACTGAGCCTCTTTAGAGCAGCATAGGGATCAGAGGCAGCGAGATGACTGGGGAGGTAGCCCCACCATTATGGAGATAGGAAAGGGTGGAGCCCAGGCAGGCCTGAGGTCAAGTGGATTGCCTTTTGGAGCCAGCATAGAGCACACTCCCTCTCTGCTCAGTGTTGTCCTCCCCAAGGGCAGAGGCTGGACCTTCCACCTGTCTGGAGCTGCTGTTTCCAGGGCCAAGCTGCCACCTTGGACCAGCCTTCAGTGTGGACCCAGCACTCCAGGAGGAAGGCCTTGGTGTGGGGAGTTGATTGTGGAGAGGAGGGTAGGCCCTGCCCTCACCCCACTCATGTCCCCTGCCTACAGTGGACCCTCTTGCTCGGGTGACTCAGCTGTTCCGAGAGCATCTTCTGGAGCGAGCACTGAACTGTGTGGCCCAGCCCAGACCAAGCCCCAGCCCTGTGGCAGCTGATGGGGACAGGTAAGTGTCCCTGTGCTCCCCTCCAGGTAAGATCTTCCAATGTGGAGTTTACGAGTGGCCGTGTTCAGGGGCCTCTGTGGGTGGCCCGAGTGTGGACTGTGGTCCACTCACTGCATGTCCTCAGGGCCTCTGTCTAGTCAAGCAGGAGGTAACGGTGGCCCTTTGCAGAGCCATGGGGTCAGGCTGTGCTCTGTGGGCAGGCGGGGAGGACCAGCATTCCCCAGGACTCCCAGGACCCCTGCTGTCTGCCCTCACAGCCAGCTGTCTCCCACCCCAGGGAATTCTCAGACGCCCTTGGGTACCTGCAGCTGCTGAACAGCTGTTCCGATGCGGCTGGAGCTCCCGCCTGCAGCTTCTCCATCAGCTCCAGCATGGCCGCCACCACTGGTGAGCCCCAAGACCCCTGCCCTGAAGCCCTCGAAGTCCTCAGTGTAGTGTTGCTGAGGGTCAGGATGCCCCTCCCTCCTCTGCAGGCACGGACCCTGTGGCCAAGTGGTGGGCCTCACTGACAGCCGTGGTGATCCACTGGCTACAGCGGGATGAAGAGGCGGCCGAGCGACTATACCCACTGGTGGAGCACCTGCCCCGAGCCCTGCAGGAGACTGAGTAAGTGCACAACCAGATCTCCCCTGTCCCAGCTCTAGGCCACTTCTCCCAGCCCCTTAGCCCTGTGCTTGCACCAGCCTGTGCTTTGGGTGGAAAGGGTTACCATGCTCTTCCCTAAGAATCCAGAACCAGGGCAGGGAGCTCAGAGAGGGACCATGGCCTGGTCTGACCCACACTCTGCCCTGGGCCCAACAGGAGACCCCTGCCTAGGGCTGCTCTGCACTCCTTCAAGGCTGCCCGGACCCTGCTGGGCCGAGGAAAGGCAGAGTCTGGTCCGGCCAGCTTGGCCATCTGTGAAAAGGCCAGTGGGTACCTGCGAGACAGCCTGGCCACCACACCAACTGGCAGCTCTATTGACAAGGTGAGGGGTGAGGTAGGGGCCTGGCTGGGCCAGGGTCACAGTTCTCTGCTTCCTGGTCATTTGGAGTCAGCCCAAGTAGCCCAGGACTGTGGGGGTCCAACTGACCTTCCTTTTGCTAAGGCTTAAGTCCAGGGGAGAGTGGCTGCCCTTTCTGGCCTCAGTTTCCCCAGCACAAGGAGGAGGGGTGTGGTGAGGCGTGCTTGGGGGCCTGGCTGCTTATGGGCAGGCAAGTGGCAGGCAGGCATGGGGGCCTGGAGAGGTGGGCGGCCCCGCGGTGCATTGCTGTTGCATTGCATGTGTGTGAGGCGGGTGCAGTGCCTCGGCAGTGCAGCCCGGAGTCAGCCCCTGGCACCACGGGCCCCTGCTCCGTCCCTCCTGGAGCTGAGCCCCCCCATGACCCTTACCCTGCCTGCTACCCCAGGCCATGCAACTGCTCCTGTGTGATCTGCTCCTTGTGGTACGCACTAGCCTGTGGCGGCAGCAGCAGCCACCAGCCTCAGCCCAGGTGGCCCAGGGTGCCGTCAGTGGGCCCCAGTCCTCTGCACTGGAGCTGCGTGGCTTCCAGCGGGACCTGAGCAGCCTGAGGCGTCTGGCACAGAGCTTTCGGCCTGCCATGCGGAGGGTGAGTGCCCACTGACCTGCTACATCACTGTGAGGGGACACAGAACGGCAGGTGTGAGGAGAGTGGGGGCTGGGCCTGAACCTGGCCTCTTCTGGCCCTACCCACCCAGGTGTTCCTACATGAGGCCACTGCTCGGCTGATGGCAGGGGCCAGCCCAGCGAGGACACACCAACTCTTGGACCGTAGTCTGAGAAGGCGGGCAGGCCCTGGTGGCAAAGGTGAGGCAAATGTTGATAACTATACAGGTGGAAGGTGGGGAGGGGGGCTGGCTCAGCTGCAGCCATTTTTTACCACCTCCTGCACACCCAGGTGGGAAAGGCCCAGCGGGTGGACACGGAGGGTGACTACACCCGTGTGTGACAGATTTAGGGATTTGGTGGCCTTATGGTGGTATCTGATGAGAAATCAATTGGGGGTGACTATGGGATATGACTGCCTGCACACCTGATTGAGAAGGGAACTGAGGTTCCATGTGTGTGCATGAAACTGTGGGAAAGGAGAACCTATGGCACTCACATGCCCAGCAGGTCCACTCACTGGGAGGTCAGCTACCTCCTCTCGCACGCAGGGGCAGGGCCTGGTTGGGGCCCCCTCCTGGTGTGTGGCCAGGCCTGAGTCTTATCTCTGATACAACCCTTGTGTGCACAGGCTCAGCTGCAGAGCTGGAGCCTAGGCCTACGTGGAGGGAGTACACTGAGGCGTTGCTGCTGGCTTCCTGCTACCTACCGCCTGGCTTCCTGTCGGTGCCTGGGCAGCGCGTGGGCATGCTGGCCGAGGCGGCGCGAACGCTTGAGAAGCTCGGCGATCACCGGCTGCTACACGACTGCCAGCAGATGCTCCTGCGCCTGGGAGGTGGGACTACCGTCACGAACAGCTAGACTCCACGCGGCGGCCTAGTTCACAGTGTCCTGGGCTCTACCGTCACGAACAGCTAGACTCCACGCGGCGGCCTAGTTCACAGTGTCCTGGGCTCTACAGTTCACTCACAGCTGAACTCTCCTTGGAGGGTGGAAGGCCCCTGAGGGCCTTTTCTTGCGCTGAGAGAATGGAGGGGCGCGATTCCACCGCCAGCCAGCTCACCAACCTGACGAGCCGCAGCCAGGCTAGTACTGGCCTCTGGTGGTCAATGGGGAAAATGCAGGGGCCGAGCCGCCAGCCTGCGTGCTCCAGCTCTGCAGGCACCTTAACGGCTTCTGCTCCCTGCTCCCCCCAACCAACGCCCGCCAGGCCGCCTGTCTAGAGAGGAGAGGGGTACCTTTTGCGGAGCTGAGGGGGGCCCTGTCTTCTCTCCTTTCTGGGGAGACTTGTACATAGTATAGATGTGGGTGAGCCAGCCTCCTGGCCTCAGAGGCTCATTTGCCTTTTGCAAACTATTTTCCTAGGTTGATGATAAGTTTTGTACAGAATAAAGAATGAGATTATTTATAACCTGAGCTTTGTTCCTTTGGTAGTAGAGTGTGTGCTTCAGCTGGGGGACATGCTCACCAGAGTCCTTTTTTCCCCAGCACCTAGGCAGGGTATCCTGGCCCCACCTAGGGTCAATCTGCCCCTTTCCATGTTAGCAGACCTGTTCCACTCATCTGGGCCACATCAACCCTTCCAGCATTGATGGTCTCAGCTCCCTCTTACTTTCTACCAAGTCCCAGGGTGCCATGGGAGGACATTGTCCTCAGGGGCCTATTGTGACAACCTAGGTCTCCCAGTATGTCTGGAGTGTCTCACCTCCCCAATCTCCTGTCCCCTGGTATTGCCTCCTTGTACCACAGTCAGGACCTGAGGCCACATGGGCAGGTGAGGACATAGGATAGGCATCAGGAGTCTTCTGTTGAAACAGTAAGGCAGAAAAAACACTGTGCCCCCCCCTTCTCATCCCCCAGCTAAAGCCTGGTCCCAGCTCCCAGGGGAATCTGGTCAGAATCCACCCGCACATTTCCAAAACAATCGTTGTATCTTTATTGACTTTTTTTTTCTGAATGCAATGACTGTTTTTTTTTTTTTTAACTCTTAAGGAAAATAAACATCTTTTAGAAACAGCTCGATACACACAATCTTCAGTGTGAAGCAATATACTAATAAGAACACTAGTCGTCTTAACATTTACAGTCTTCATATATATTATATATATGTATATGTATACATATATATACACTATATAACGAGGCCAGATATAATACACACGTTTACCATTTTACAGTCATATGTACAGGAAGTTGCTAGGGCCGCCCCAGGCAAGGGGCTGCGTCAGGCCTATCAAAGCGTGGACAGAGCTGAGGACACGGACAGACAGGCGGACAGACTGGTGAGGATTGGCCCAGGCCGGTGGTGCTGCATGGGGAAGGGGCATCGCGGGAGCCTCCATCCTCAACAGGGGCCGGGTTGGGGCTCTGTGCTGCGGGGCGCACGACGCACAGCGGCGACACACGGGAAAAGCGAGCATGTTCCCAACATATATACATTCTATGTAACATATATATAGAGGGGTACACAGGTTTTGTACACGAATCTAGCGCTGTTCCTGCTCCCGTGCAGAGTGGGCGCTGGTGCATTAGGATGACGGCGCATCCGCCGGAGGTGCACTGGGTCGGGGTCTCCTTTCTTATTGCGCTCCCGGGCTGGGATCCAGGGATGGGGTGGAACTGGAAAGGGGACGACCAGAAGCCAAAGGGTGCCCCACAGTCCCGCCCACACCGGGGAGCCCGCATCCCCTGAGCATAGGCCCACGACTACCCCGGCTTTGCCTGACCCGCACAAAAGCTTTGGCAAAGGCAAATAGTCACGTTCGAAGAGCTTTTCCCAAAGCCTCTGGCCCCCCTTCCCCGTCAGCCCTCTCCAGAAGGCTTCGGTTTCCCCCGCCTGGTCCACGGAGCCAGGAGCCGCCCTCCTTCAAGGCCGTCTGGTCCCCACCCCTAACCTCAGGCACATGCCACGACCGACCAGGGTGGCTGTAACACCCATGAGGAATGTGTGCCACGTCGTCTCGAAACTTCCGGGGAGGGCTAAAGCTGTCTCCCACCCGCCAGAGGTTGGGTGCCCCGAGGAGTCTGGCCACTCCGCGGTCTCCCCTCTCCAAGTCTGGCCCCAGGGGTATGGGCAGGCGCACCCCGTGCCGTCTGGTTCCGGGAGCAGGCGACTCCAGAACAGGTTTTCTTCCCAACCCAGGGCCGCAAGTCTGAGCCCTAGGAGGCCAGATCCAAGATCCGGAAATCGGATCAAGGATCGGCTCTGGGTCCGCGCCGGGAGCAGCTCAAAAGCCCTGGGCTACGCAGGCGGCTCCTCTCTTTCGGCGGCGGCGGCGGCGGCGGCGGGCGGGCGGGCGGGCAGGTGGGCTCCGGTGGCTCCTCCGGTCGTTGTTGTGGATTACAACGGCAGCCTCTGCAGAAGAAGAGGGAACGTCCACACCCCATTACTGTGGTTCGCCAACAAGTGCTGGGGTTAGTTCCTCCCCGGACCCACCGCGACCCCGCCCACACAGGCTCCGCCCCCTGCCGGGTGGGCTCAGCTGGGGCCTCGTTGTGCTGACCGTGTCACGCCCCAGTTCAGGCTTTTCTTCCAACCACACTCAGTCAGCTTTCACCTGTGTGTTCTCTGGCTCGGTCCCTTGGCGGGCTCCTCCCTCAAGACCTGCCCCATTGACAAAGCCTTCGTTCCCACCTGCATGTACCTGCCTGCCCCAGGCCTCCTGATTACGGCTGCAGAGTGGGTAAGCCTGGGCTGGGAGGGCTGGGGCTCCGCACGTCAGGGGAGGGCCTTGTAAAGGAGGCGAAGAAGTGGGGCTCCTTCCGCCTGGGGACACTTACCTTATGTTTGGGACACTTCAAAGAAAAGTTCTCTTCGATGAATATGCAACCTGTGACCAAAGAGAAGTTCCAGTGGTTAGATGTGGGGTGAGCTAGCTGGTGTTTCAGCAGGTGGGAAGGGAGCTGAGGGCAGCTGTCCAGAGTGGCCTCCACTATCTAAACTCCATCTTAGGGACCCATGCAAAGTGATGTGGCCTTTGCCCCACCCGCTGGTCTTTACCCTCACCTCACCTCCACCTGGAACTCCCTGCCTATTTCCACATGGCCAGCTCCTTGCACCAGGGAGATTTTCCCTGACTCCATAAGGCAAATTCCCCCTCCTCCTCCGCCAGGCTCTTCCCCTTCCTCTGCCTTATTTCCCACGGCCTCTTTTGTTACCACCTCCTTTCACAATGGGCTGGTCTACATATGGCTTACTTGCTCCTGGTCTCCCTCCCCCAGAGAAAGGCTCTCTGAGGTATGTGGGCCAGCCACAGGAAGAGTCCGACACCCAGGGGGTGCTCAGTGTTTGTGTGGTGGTGACTTGGGAGTGGAATCTTGGTCTCTACATCTGCAGAATGGGCATTAGGTCACCTGCTGCACGGCTGTGGCAGGTCCTCCCCCTATGTGCACTGCACACAGCAGGTGCTGGGGGTGGAAGGGCTTATTCCTATGGGGACAAGGGGAGGAGAACACAAGGTCTCAGATCCCAGAGACTCCCAGGTGTCCAGAGCACTGCCTACCTGGGAGAGGCAGAGGATGGCAGAGTAGGGTCAGTCTTTACGCCCACCTGACCAGGGGGCGCGATGGTGCAAGGCATTGCTCCAGGCCTATCACCATCTCGGGAGACCTGGCTTTCTCCTGGGTGCCACATCCCTCCACCCTAGGTCTCTTTGGGCTCATTTCCCCTCCCTCCCCTCTCACTGGCCAGGGGCTGCCTCCCCCAGAGCCTTCTTCCAGCTCACATTAGGGATGGTATCAGGGCAGAAGGGGGTGAATGTCCACCCTCTAGCAGGGTGTCCAGCTGCAGGGCTGTAGGCCTCTCTGCCATGGTCTCCCCTTCTCTCCACACATCCCCGCTAGAAAGTGGGGGTGTCCATGATCTGAAAACTGCCCATGATGTTGTCTTTTAGGGCCAGTGGCTGGAGGCGGCTGTCAGCTGTCAGGCATGCCACACACAGCTCTGGGACTGGGCTAGATTCCCACAGAGTACTGAGCTGAGCCCAAGCCCACCCACTGCATGCACAGTGGGCCCCTGGCTCGGAAGCAGGTGCTTGGGCCAAGGGCTTGGGTCACTGGAAACTGAGCATAGGGGATCACCACTTCCAAATCAGCTTGCCCACGAATCACCCAACAGTCGCTTTGGGGCAGTCGCTGGGGAGGGTCAGGCCTCAGTGTCCCCTCCTGCCCTGGTGTCTTGGGCCTAATGAAATGACCCTGGGTTGAGTGTGGAGGGCTCTGACAAGACACCAAGGTGTGGCAGCCTTTGCTCTTGGGAGTCACTGCTGGCCTCAAAGTGGGGTTCATTAGTAAGAACTGGAAGGGTGTAGGGCTGGTGGACCAGGACAACAGCACAGGGTGGAAAGTAGCAGTTTGCTCAAGACTGAAGACTGTTCCCTTTATTCCTCCTTTCCCAGCACCGTCCCCCGCCCCGTTCCCCCACCAAGCTGGCCAGTGGCCTGTGCCAGCCTTCCCTGCTTCTGATGCCCTGTCCTCATCTGCTCTGGCTGCTGTGCCTCAGTTTCCCAGGGCTCCCTCCATCCTCTGGCAGCTGCTCAATGTCCCCTTCAGGACCCTGACAAGCCTCCACCTGCTGACCGCCAGTGTGTCTCTACACTGATCCGAGCTGGGACAGCTCCCTGCGTCTACAGATGCCTCAAGTAGACCAGCAGCTGTGTGTGGCAGGTGGGTCACCCCATCTATACCCACATCCTTTGTAGCACGACTCTGCAGCTCATCCCATGGGGAGATGGCATGCACCCTGTGAACCTGGGCTGTACTTGAGACTTGCTTTGGCCAATAGGATTGGTAGCGTCTGTAGCCCTGGCTGTGAGAGACCCTGCTACTGCCACAGTGATGTGCCAGGCCAGCTGGAGGAGGCGACCATGCAGAGCAGACAGGCTGGCTTGCCCACAGAGTATGCCAGTCAGCCTGTGCCCTTGTGAGAATTAAGGAAGCATTGCTATTTAAGCCAGTAAATAGAAGGGACCACAGCTCAGCAGCAGAAGTTAACCCCGTCTATTTTCTTGTGCCAGCTCTGCTCCAAACAGCTCCTCCCCCAACATGGGGAAGCTGAATGTCAGGCTTAACACCCCCACCTCTTGCAAACCGCCCTCCTCTCCCCCCCGCTTACATCAAGTCCTGTGGACTCTGTGCCAACATAGCCTCTGGGATATATGACTTTACCTACACCAAGCAACCATCCTCCCCTGCTCAGACTAGTGTATTAGTTCATCAGCCTTGATCATGTCTTCCCAGCCCCCTTCTTGCCTCAGCTCCCGTGGCTCTGCAGATTCTTGTTATGTGGCTCAAAGTCAGGGATAGGTGTCCCACTACTTGGCAGCTATGGTCTGCCTCCCCTGATCTTTTGAGGCCTGGCTCAAAATGTCCCTATGCTTGGACTCCCTCCCAGCTCAGACAGGATAAACCTGTCCCAGTGTACACTCTCTCTTCCTCACCTAGTCTTCATTACTGTAGGCAGAACCAGGCTCTCCTGTGTGCCCACTCCAAAGGGGGCCTAGGGATGGTAGATAGTTCCTGGGTAGGAAAAAGGCCACAGGATGTGGAGGGAGAAAGCCCAGCTTTGTGCCTTGCCTCTCCGGGGCTGTGCTGTGGGGCCAGGTAAGATGGCTCATCAATAAAGATGTAGGAGACACGGTGTTGCTGCAGGCCTGGCCTATAGCGAGCACTACACTCATCATAGCAACTGGGGACTGAGGCCACGAGTCTAGAGTAGTGGCTGAGTCCACGTCCAAATCTGGTTTCCACTGCGCAGTATGGGAAGTGGAGTGGGTAAGAACCCCCACTTGGCCTGGTTCTTGTCATCCTCGTGCTGGCAGCTCAACCCCCCAAGAGATTATCCCCAGTTGAAGCCCTGTGTGTGCTCCAGGGGTGCCCTGGCTGGGACTGATGCTGGCTTGGGACGCAGCAAGCAGGTGGGGGGCAATGCAGCCTCTCTGCCCAAGTTAAGAGGAGGGCAGTTAGAGTGTGACAGGAACCTTGGGGCCTGGACTCTGTCTACTACGAGGCAGGGTGAAGGTGATTTTACCCTGTTCCAGACCAGAGCTGCAAGGAACACAGGGTGATAGGTGCTGAACTGTACTTCCTGGTCAGAGTTCGTTATTCCACTCTGCTTTGGACAGCTCCAGAAAGGAGGTGATTACAGATCTGATGGCTGCCATGACCAAGACCACACAGGAAGAAAGGCCACCAGTGCTGAATCTAGGCCAGTGGTGATCTAACACCCCGGAAATATTGCTGTCAGGAGTGACTAATGTTACACTGTAAGCAATTGTTTTCTTGAGATGAAATAAAGAATCTCTCTGAGCCTCAGTTTTCCCACCTGGTTGATAAGGGTCGGTGTTTCTGGATTTCTGTGGCCCATGGAACCTAGGCTTGTCTCCTGCCTCTAGGCCTTGCTGAAATCCTTCCACAACAGTTCCCTGTGGCCATCAGGTTATTTGATCTCAATTTGTTTTTATCTTCATCTCCCCCAACTTTTTTTTCTTTTCCAATACTGGAGATGGAACCCAGGTTATTGTATTATAACCTTTCCCTTTTCTCTGTGCATTGAACATCCTTCAAAGGTCCAGCCCCAACCATTTTCTTTTAAGACTTTCTTTACTTCCTGGCAAAGACAGTTTCTCATAACTTTCCATATTAGCATTTATGCCTCTGCCTCCCTTCACTGCTGTGGGTAGTCCTCAGTCAGATGGGTGGAACTAACTCATTTCCATATCCCTGGCTTTGCCCAGCCCAGGTCTATGCAGAGAGAGAGATAAGGAGATAAAGAATGATGCTAGAGCAAAAGATGAGGGACCCCAGGGTCACGCGAGGCCTGGCTCGAAGGAGCTGTGCCTAGATCCCCCTGCACTGCTCAGATGGGCCTCCAGCCTTTCTGCCCCCACGGCTGTCGCTTACCCGCATCGCTGGCGCACGGGTAGTGGTAGGTGTGAACGCATCCTTTGTAGGAGCACCCAATGGTGGCCCCGGCTTCTTGGCAGCTGGAACATGTCTGATGAAGAGAGAGGGAAGGCAGGTGAGTCCTCCAGCTTTCCAGAGACCCCAGTGACCCTGCTTCCTGCCAGCCACCCACCGCCTTTTTGTTTATATTCTGGTTTTGAGATAGGGTCTCACTACACAGCCCCAACTGGCCTTGAACTCTCCATTATTCCGTGCTCATGCTTCTGCCTCTCAAGTAGCTGGGATTACAGCCATGCACCACCATGCCTGGCTTCTTCTGGCAGTACTGGGGTTTGAACTCAGGGCCTCACACTGACTAGAGGCAGGCACTCTACCACCTAAGCCATGCCCCTAACCCCATTGGCCCTTTCTAACAGCCCTGGGTGGGGGGTGGGGTGACTTTCACTGATCCCACTCTTCAGATGGTGGGGGCGTGGGCCAGAAGCATTCTCTTCATCCCCGTAGCAGGGGCAGGAGGATGGAATGGAAAACCAACCATTTAGTTGCAGTGAGACAGTCACCTCCCTGGGACAGAGAGCTCAGATCCAGAGGAGGAAGTGACACAGGATCCCCAAGATGCTGATTTCATGTGAACTGCATGCTGCCTGGCGTGTGCCCCACCCCTCACAGGTCTCAGTACTCTCGGAGGGAGACATGGAAGAGCAACGCAAGAAGATCCTTGGAAGAGTGAAGCCTGTCCTGAGGCCTACAAAGGGTCAGTGACAGGTGCAAGGCCACATGTGCTCCTGAACCACAGCTATTCTGGTGGGGGCCAAGAGCCAGAGGGAAGTGAGTTGCAGAACAGGCCAAGCATCACAAGTGACATTAACTCTGTCATGGCCAGGCGTGGCTTGTATCATGGTTATTTTACTTTAGTACCACTTAATTTGAGCTCAGGGCCTTGCACTTGCTAGGCAGGTGCTCTACCATTTGGGCCACACCCCCAGCCTTTTCTTGCTTTAGTTATTTTTCAGGGAAGGTCTCTAGTTTTGCCTGGGACCACCCTTGGACTGTGATCCTCCTATCTACACCTCCTGTGTATCCGAGAACACCAGCAAGCACCACCACACCAGCTTGTCAATTGAGATGAAGTCTCAGCTAAGTTTTTGCCTGGGCTGGCCTCAAACCACAATCTCCACTTCCCAAGTAGCTGGATCACAGGCATGAGTTGCTGCACCTGGCCTGGTATCATGGTTATTTACCTAGGTCAACGTCGAGGGCAGAGGCTGAGAAGCCTTCCGAGGGCCCACTGCTTCAGGATGGGCCCCAACACACAGCCCGACAGGTCCATTCTTGCTATTACATGCCATCTGCCCTGGACAGGTGGCAGTTTTGGCTGTTTGGGTCTAAGGCCTCTTTGTCTGGTGTGGGACGGCCTCTTG
Source organism: Castor canadensis (assembly GCF_047511655.1). Lineage (NCBI taxonomy): Eukaryota > Metazoa > Chordata > Mammalia > Rodentia > Castoridae > Castor > Castor canadensis. The sequence continues at coordinate 50,442,716 of NC_133396.1, read as the reverse complement.
AGGATCTAGAGCCGAACATCCTCCAATTGTTGACCCAACAAGGGGAGATGAAGCACAAGTGAGGGCCCCAGACCAGGCCGTCTCATCCACAGTGGGGTATTGTCACTTTGGAGGTAATTACAGGACTGCCCCGGCTGACAGCTCCTCCCACCCCTTACTGCTCTAGGGCCCCAACGCCATTGAGGTGGGCATCTGAATGGCCATCTTAGACCTGAGCAAACAGGTACAGAGGGGTGAGGTCTCCAGTGCTTCTGGCCTAGCTACCCTGACATGTGTGGCCTAGGAACTCTGCCCTGCCAGCCCTGGTGCCCACACCAGGCCAGGCCTCATCTGGACAGAAGATGGGATGCACGATGGTATGAGGAAAGGGGCTCAGGGCAGACTGGGAAGCTGAGACCCTAGGAAGTGGGCATGGTGGGCTTCAGAGACACAGGTACTGTGCGATGCATCAAAGGAAGACAGGGACCTGGGGCTCACCGTCCTGTCCTCCAGAGAGCAAAGGGAGACTAAAACACCAACAGGGATACCAGGCAGTTATCTGTCATGACCCTCTGCCTGAGCCCCGTCCTGCTAGCCAGGTCAGCACTCTGGGGCTCCCAGAGGACAGACAAGCAACTTCCTGAAGTTAGTTATAGAAGTGGACTTCAGTGGAGCTGGGATTTGAACCAGGGTCTGTTTGGCTCCAGGGGAGCATGGTGCCACCAAGCCACCAAGGCAGGAAGGAGCCATGAACTGGGCAGTGACACTGAGGGCCACTCTCCAGACAGCCTAGGGAAAACAGACCCTGCTCACTCTCGCAGGTTGTTCTGTGGCGATGGCTGGGCCCTCCCACAAGGGGACGTGTTCTATGACTCTTTCTACCCCCTTTCCGGAAGGCTCAGTAGGGAAGCACTGGCTGGGTAGCATGCTCTGGCTGCCAGCCCTAGGCCAGCCAGGCCCATCTCTGGCAGGGCAAGGCCCTCAGTGACTGGCAAACTCCTTCCTGCCTAGTGGACCTCTCCTCTGGCCTTTCTGGGTGTCCCCACAGTGGGAGGTCATTCTGGAGCATGGCACAGCTGACAGACCTGAGCAGTGGACAGATTTCAGTTCCTCGTGACTCCTGGAGAGCCACCTCTCTGGCCTGCACATCCCCTCAGCCCAGCAGGACTTTCTATGTGTGTGGTCAGTGAGGGGGACAGAGGCACAGGAACAGGCTGGGGCAGGAGGGACTTCCTCCACTCTCACTGCTCTCCCTCCCTTACCTCCAGGGCTGGCTGAGTACAGAGGATGTGAGATGATCAGCCTTCAGAGAAGGCCTTGGATTTGGGCATGGTGGGACGTGTTGGGGAAGGGGGACACCAATACCCCACAAGGCTAGAGCTGAGGCTGCCATATGGATGATACTTCTCAGTATGGCCGATGTGAATGGCAGGGGTATGGTGTCCTATTGGGACCAGGCCTTCCTCAGCAACAGGACAGAACATAAGTCAGGGCTGGGAGATGAAGATCTCCAACCATCCCCAGGGACAGAGAAATGGGGGGAGTGGGGGTGAAGGAAGCATCAGGAGCCCAGGAAATGGGGCATGGGTGGCAGCTTCAGTGTCCCCAGGGGTGTGGTTTGGCCAGATGATGCCATGGACAGCTATCAGGTGCAGGGAGGAGCACAGGGCAGCAAGGCGAGGGGAGAGGAGCTGCAGGGCTGGGCAGTTCTACCAGGTCACCAAATAGCTCAGAGGCAGACAGTCCAAGGACCACTACAAGGCCTTCCTCAAGGAGGAGCCAGGCCACCCACAGCAGGCAGAGGAAAGGAAGGAGCAGAACCCAGAAAGAATGAGCACCCGCAGTGGGGCTGCAGGGAGCCTCATTCTGCAGGAGCCAGGACAGCCCCCGTGGGGGCAAAGGCATGGCCCCTAGAGGCAGAATGCAGCCCTGTCGTGCCTTGGGTCCAGACATGTCTCTTGGCCACCCAGAAGAGAGAAGAGAACAGGCTTTGGAGCAGCCTGCCTGTCCTGCCACTGGTGGGCTCCTGCCTGGTGAGTTTGCTGCTGAGGCCATGGGCCCTCAGAAGGGAGTCCAAGAAGCCCCAGTCAGTGGCCTGTAGTGCCCCAGCAGAGGACATTGCTTGTCCCCGCATTCCCAGTACTGTGATGCCAGACACAGAGCCCTGAATTTGTGCCAGATGCTGCCCTAATATCACAACAGACATTAGCTCACTGTGTCCCCCTGACCCTCCATGGTGCTGACCAGGAGTCGACTTTGGAGCTGAGGACTGAGGCACAGAAAGGCAAAGTCCCTAGTGAACCCTGGCTGCCCCACAGCTCCGTTTTCAGATACTCCAGGGCCAGAGCTCCTGCTGGGGCCTCCCTGTGCCAGGGTACCAGGCTCCAGCCATGTGTGCTTTGAGGAGCAGCTCCTATGCCCCAGCTCATTCCTGCCACCCTGGCACTCCATTCCTGAACCAGATCCCAGCAGGGGGTGGGGCTGGAGCTGGAAGTTGCCAGGGAGTGTGAAGGTAGGCAACAGGTTGTTGGGCTGGATGTAGGGACTGCAGTAGGGCATCGCCTGGACAGAATATCCTACCTTAGCCCTAGGTGTGCCTGTTTGCCCCCATGCCCCCTTGGGGGGAGGTTCCTGGACCTGCACGTTCAGCCCACACCCAGCTTTGGAGACACCTAGGGCACCATGGCTGCCTGACTGCATGCATCTGCTTTGGAACCCCATGCCCCACCCCGGCTGGGCTGGCCTCTTACCATATCCATGGCCACCTTCATGGCCTCCTGCAGCCCAAAGAGCTTCCCGGCCACCAGATAGACCCCGCTGGTCCACACAGCACAGGCCTCATGCACCCAGTGCTCCTGGGTGTCCCCACCAGGCTCTGCAGGGGTCCCCTTGCTGCATTCATGCTTGCGGTTCTTGTCGGCTGGGGTCACCTCCTCACCCCCATCCCCCCGACCATCACAGCAGTAGCAACTCTGCAGCCGACGGGACAGGCCCCGGGCACTGGTGCGCAGTGAGCCCTGCTTGGCTGGGTCAGCTGGGCCATCAGGCCTGGGGGGCTTCCCGGTGGCAGGGGTGGCAGCTGAAGCAGCTGCACACTCGAGGCCTTTGAGTGTTCTCTCGAGGGGCGAGGTCTCTTCACAGGTGCTTTCCGGCCGCACCTTCTCCTTGAGTTTTGGCTTCTTTTTGGGGAGGCAGTGTTCAGGGTAGTAGGGGCCGCAGAGGTCTCCAAGGTCCTTAAAGTTGGCCGGGTTTTGGCAGAGGCAGCAAACAAGGCAAGAGGTACTAAGGGCCTTAGACACTACAGGCCCCAGGTGCATGGTGGAGGAGAGGGGCAGGGAGGGTCTCGGCTGCAGGCTGGAGCTTCCCGGAAGCGTGGTCAAGGAGACCCCAGCTGGGTCCAAGGAGAGCAAGGAGGAGGAAGAGGAAGAGGATGAGGTGGAGGAGGAAGGCTTTCTGTGCGACTTGGGCTCATCTCCCGGGGAGTTGACAACAGTGCACACGGTGGTGAATGCATCTCGCTTCTCCACCCGTACAAAGGGAGAGAAGGCTGGGGTCCGGCTGTCTGCTCTCAGCCGCTTGCAAGAGGAAATGTACTTGAGGCGGATTTCAGGCTCTGTGGGATCCAGAGGCAGCACCTGCTGCTGCCTTCGCCGCTTGGCACGCCCCTTACAGGGTGAAGCGTTGGTGTTCTTGGCCCGGCCCCGGGTGAGGCGCTTCCGCTTGGAATAGCTGCTATAGTTGGTGTGGCCTGGCTGTTTCTGTGCCCTTGTCTGGGGTTGGCAGGGCCGTCCTTCTGGGAGCTGGGAGGCCAGGCCCAGCTCCTCTGTCTTTGGCTTCTTGCCTCCTCCTCCACCAGAGCTGTCCTCGCCATCCCCCTGTGTGTTGCTGGCCCTGTCTCGGGAAGTGAGCAGCAAAGCCGGGCCAAGATAGGGCCGCTTCTCCAGCGGGCCTTTAGAGAGTCCAAGGGCTACTGCCCTGCCTTTCTGCCTCCTCTTCTTCGGTGCCAGGGCCTCCGGGGACATGAAGGCCTCAGTTTTGAAACAGTCAGTGGAGGACAGTTTCTTACTGTTCATAAGTTTGCCTTTTAAGGATCTGTTGGCTGGGTTTCTGCATAACGGGTCTGCTCCTGAAGCTGCTGGGAGCTTCTGCCCAGTGCCCATGCTTACCAGACCCTCTTCTGCCCCAGCTGGACTGCCCCCAGCGCTCTTGAGCCCACCACGGTCCTTGTCCGGGAGGGCTGGGCTCAGAGGAGTCCCAGGAGGGACACCTGGCACTTTGCACACAAGCTTCTTGAGGCTGGGCGAGGTAATCTTCTGCACGATGGCCTCCAGTTTCAGGCCCCGGCCCTTCCGGGGAGGCAGCACCTTGGTCTTCATGGCACCCTGGAAGGCTGCCTGGGAGGCGAGCTTGATGCAGGTGTCAGGGGTCTCTGGGGGTAAGGGCTGCTTCATGGGGGACTCGCTGCTACCCTTGGGCTTGGCCTTTTTGGGTGAGGACATCCTCCTGAAGAGGTTGGGGGAGCCCTCAGCTCTCTCCTCCTTCCCATCCCCAGCACTGCCACTGGTGTTGCTGCTGCTGCTGCTACTTCGCAGGACCAGGTTCCGCTTCTTGGTGGGGACAGGTGCCATGAAGGCCGACTTCCTTTTCAGTGCGTGGAGGGGCCGATCTGAAAGCTTGCCCCCTGCGCTGGGCTTGGAGACTCTTGCACGCTGACTCACCCGACCTTCCTTCTGGGGGCTGCTGGAGACCTTGAACGTGGCGGACAGGTGGTTGTTGGCAAGGAGCTTTTTGGTGCTCTCTGAGGGCCGTCTCCGCTTGGTGTGGAAGACCTCCTGGGGTTTGGTGCGGGACCGGAGGATCATGGAGCGCTGGTCTTTGCCGGCTGTGCTGGGGGAGTCTGTCTCCTTGGTCTTGGAGCCCATGGGGCTGCTGTCTGAGGCCACAGGCAGGGCAGCCGGGTTGCTGGGGCTAGATGCAGCCTTTGGTGAGGGCTTCCCCACCCGTTTTCCAGACTTAAAGGCTGCTCGCTGCTTGCCCCCCAGTTTGTCAGGGGGTGCTGGGGTGGTAGTTAAGCCTGGGGGTCCAGGTGTGCGGGGCTCACTCAGGGCAGTGAGAGAGCGGGTACACATTCTGGGGAGCCCTTCTGAGGTCCCCCGGCCTGGGGCCCCGGCCCCTTCCATCTGTCCCTGTGGAGGCCCTGTGCAGGACTCAGGGAGCAAGAGGTCTTTGGGAAGTGCCGGGGCCCGGCATGGGGAGTCCTCGGCCTCGGGCAGCCCCCTGTGCACCCGCCGGCTCCGTAAACTTTTGCCCCGGGGCACAGGCTCTTTCTTAGCAATAGGTGCCTCAGGCACAGCAGGCTTGTTTGGCTTCTGGGCCAGGGTGGTGTCTGAGGGGGCAGAATCCCCTGAAGCCCGTTCTCCATCAGGCCCATCTTCACCTGGCTTCATGTGGGACAGGGAGGACTCAAACCAGCTCTGGACCTTCGACTCGGCTCCCACAGTGGGGCCGAGCAAGATGACGGACTCCCCAGAGAGGTGGCACGGGGAGCCCCAGCCAGCCTTGGAGTCCAGTACCTCCTCCACCTCCTCCTTGGTGCAGATGAGGGGAGCCTTGGGTGAGAGCGGCTCCTGCAGGCCAGGCCTCTGCTCAGGGCTGCCCAGCAGCTCGCACAGGGAGGAGTACTCCTCGGCCTCCAGGTCCTCCTTCCTGCTGGGAGGTGGCAGCAGTGGTAGGTCCCCAAAGTCAGCTGCAGAGCAGCAGTGCCGGCTGTCCTCCAGCCAACGATCAGCTTTGCCCACCTCAGGGCACTGCAGCAGCCCACCCGCCTCTTCTTTCACCCCACCTGCCTCCTCCTGTTTGAAGTCCCCAGGCAGTGCAGCTGCCTTGTCCCCAGGTGGCTCCTCCTCCTGGAAGCCCAAGCAGGCTGAAGCCTCATGAGCATCCCCTTTGCCCACACCATCTGAGGCCTTCCCACCCTGCTCCAGGCCTTTGAGCTCGCCTGGGTGCAGTCCCCACCGGGGACAAGCATCTCCCAGGTTCTCCTCTGGCCAGGCAAAGGGGTTGGCACTGTCCACTGAGCTGGCTGTGGTCGTGTCCGGGAAGCAGTCAAACGCTGCCGTGGTGGGGTCTGGAGTGGCAGCCCCAAGGGTGGGCTTGGTACCAAAGGACAGGGCACCAGTTGTCTTCTTGGGGTCAGGGGTGGCAAAGGCCACGGAAGGGTCTTCAAACAGCCCCGGGCTGAAGTCCTTGGCATTGCCGCCCTTGTCCAGCTGCAAGGAATCAGGCAGGGCCTCCGGCTCCCCTGACCGTGGCCATGCTGTCTTGGCGACAGAGTCCAGGCAGGCGCTGTGGTTCTCCAGTGAGAAGGGTGGCTTGCTGGTGTCCTTGGGCAGGCCGGGCGCCTCGGCCCAAGCCTTGTCAGCCTTCTCACCAATGGCTTCTTGCAGTCCCAGGATCTCAGAGGCCAGGTCTTCCTGAGCCAGGGCACTGAGCAGCAGCCGTGGGCAATCCCGCTCACCTGCCACGAACTTGGAGAAGCTATCCAGAGGCAGAGTGCTGTGTAGGCTCTGGAAGGAGTCATCAGATTTAGTGGACATGTCATCAGGAGAGGTCACAGAACAGGTAGACACGGACTCGGGCTTGGCCTTGGAGTTGCTGTTGACTCTGGCGGGGCTGCTGCGGGCCTGGCTGCAGTAGAGAAAGCTGCGCTCCAGTGGATCCTCAGAGCCACTCAGGTAGTCGGCCTCTTGTGGCTCAGCGTGGGTGGACTGTGGCGTGCTGCTTGGTGGCTCAGATAACGGTGTGCCCGCTGGTTCGGCCGAGTAGCCACTGCCCTCAGGGCTGCAGTGCTGGCTCTTATGCTGCTCCGGAGTCCTGGACACAAGGTTCTTGACCCCTTTCTTCTGCGGCACAGCAGCCTTGGACAGTAGAAGCTGCTGCACAGTGTTGGAGATGTTCTCCACCTGCGAGGTCAGTGCCGTGAGGCTCTGCAGGCTGAGATCTGACAGCAGGTTCTCAGGGATCTTGTCCTTTTGCAAGGGCTTGCAGTTGCTGGCCTGGGTGTCCACAGAGCTGGCAGCATCTGTTGGGGAGGGGTTGAGCAAGGGCATGAAGTGGCTGTGGTCAGTGATGCCTGTGGGGAAGGCTCCAGTGCTAAGCGGCTGCTGGTTGTATGCAAAATTCTCCAGATTGGGCATCAGTGGAGATGGGGTGGAGCTGTAGGAAGGCGAGCGGCCCACGGAGCGCGCAGGGGAGTGGCTGGAGCTGGGGCTGAATGTCTGGTAGTACTGCTCTGGAGTCCTGACAGCTGCATCCGGCTGGCAGTAACCTTGACCTTGCTGCCCATAGTGTTGGTATTTGGCAAGGTTTTGGTAATGGAGGGTTTCCTGGGCATGGTGCCGGCTCTGAAGTGCTTGCTGCTGCTGCTGCTGCTGCTGCTGCTGCTGCTGTTGCTGTTCATAGCCAAGGCGGCCTGACTGGTAGGTATGAAGGTTCTGGACCCGCTGCCCTGGGGCCAAGCTGGCGTTGGCGGTCAGAGGCCTGTCATGGGGCTGGGCAGATGGTGCTGTGCAACTCTTGTAAGAGTGGGTCCCCTGCCCGCCACCTTGCACAGATGAAGAGTAGGTGGAGGAGGTGGGGAAGGACTGGGAATGCTGGGGAAAGTGGCTGCCCTGGGAAAAGGGCAGAGGTGAGGCGAGGTCATTCTGCAGTTTCTGCCTTTGGAGTTTGGGGTATGCCAGGGGCTGCTGGGGCTGTGGCAGCTGAGGCGGTGGCTGTGGCACATGCAGGGAGTGAGTCCGAAAGGGAAGCTGGGCACCCTGCTCTCGGTACTGCCTGTTTGGGGGTACTGCCGTCTTCTTCATCAAGTTCTCCTCATACTTGCCTACACCTCCTGGCAGGGGCTGAGGCTGGGGAGGTGGCGGTTGTGGGGCTCCCCAGGCCTGCAGGCCCTCCTCACCAGAGTAGCGTCCCGGGTAGGGGCTGCTGTCCTGGACACCACTGTAGCCGGGGAAAGCTGGCCTCCCCTGCAGGGCCTTGCTGCCTCGATGGTACTTGTCAGCCACCGCAGTCGCTGAGCCAGAGGGCGTACCAGTGCTGCCCTCATAGGCTGCGTAAGGCTGCGGGTTGTAATAGTCCTTGGCCAGCAGCCGCTGCCGGTCGCAGCTCAGGCTGGCCTGACTTTGCTGCCTGTAATTCTCCAGGCGTGATGTTTCCTGGGAGGTCTGTGGGTAGTTCTGTTGTTTGCCATGGAAACCACACCTTTCTCGAAAAGACTGCATGACTCGGGATGGTTATCTGTGAAAAGAAAAGGAGAAAGGGAGGGCGGGAGGGGGCAGAGGGAGAGCAGTTCAGATGGGCCATGTCCTGTCCTTTCTACTCAGCCAGCGTCCCTTCTGGATGCTTCCCCAGCCCGCACACGGCCTTCGATATTCTCCCCTGGCCAGAGCCTCCCCACCAGCTGTGCACATATTGACAACTTCTGGTCAGGGAGAGGTGTGCTCCCTAATTCCCACGTCCACAGCGCCTGCAGCTGAGCCTCGCCAAGGACGGCCACCAGCAGCATGGGAAGTGCAAAAATGGGCTGCCCAGAGTGGTCACCAGGGAGCAGCCACTCCACTGCCTCCCAACCAGCTCTTCCCCTCCACCCACCACCCACCACTCCCAGTCCTTGCAGACAGCTCAAAATCATTTAGCAGAGCAATTCCGGCTCCAGTCCCCTGGGGCCTGCTGGATCCTGTAATCTTAGTCCCTGCAGGGCAGTGCTTAAGCGTGACCCAGCCATGCTAGGGGACCCACTAAGATCTGCTCCCACCCCGCCCCGCCCAGGAGAGGCTGCTTGCCATACCTGCGTGACAGCACATACCCAGGCACACACATGTCCACACAGGCGCATCACACAAACATACACATGCACACACACCTCCCTGTCACTGCCACGCCATCTGGACTCGTCTGTTCCTGCTAGCAGACGTTGACTGGGGGGCTGCAGAGCCACTGTAGACAGAAAGCATCCCCTCCTCTGACTCTCAAGAAGGCAGGACGGCAGCACCTGCCTCCTGTTTTTGATATCATAGGTGCATAAACAGATTACGTGGCCCAGAGCGTGGAAGTGCATACTAATGGGGGACAGAGATGCAGTCCCACAGCCACAGGAGAGCATTCTGGCCCAGGCCCCTCCCACACGGCGTGAGGCAGCCCTGTCCTCCTGGCAGGACCCCTCCCAGGCTCCCCAGGTCAGGGCCGAGGCAGACAGTACTGAGAGCCCATCTGGTTATGATTTTAGGGGCTGGGGCCCAGGCATGGTCAAAGCTGCCCCAGAGCTGGATCCTGGGAACTGACCCAGGACCAGGCAGGGGCTATTCAGGGAAGGGTGGCTGGGGTCTCAACACAGGTCAGATCTAGGCACCTGGGCTAAGGCTTTCCCCAGCTGGCTAGCTAATCTGCTCACACCAGAAAACTCAAAGGGCTGGTGCCGGTGGCTCATGCCTGTAATCCTAGCTACTCAAGAGAGGCAGAGATCAGGAGGATCGCAGTTTGAAGCCAGCCAGGGCAAACAGTTCACAAGACCCTGTCTCAAAAAATTGGGCTGGTGGAGTGGCTCAAGGTGAAGGCCCTGACTTCAAGCTCTAGTACCACAAAAAAAAAAAAAAAAAAAGAAAAGAAAACTCTCAAAGGGTGGATGGAAAAGAGAAGTGCCCAGGCTTTGGAGGAGTTGCATTGAGGCCTGGCTATTGGCCCTGAGTCTCACAGGGCTTGGGATTTACCCAGCAACCACCTTGGCCCAGAAGCTGGAACAAGGCTCTACTCAGCTGTGTGGCCCAGGCCCCAGGAGGGGACAGGGACTTTCCAGGTCTTATTCCTAAGCACAGAAAGAGGGAGGGGTGGCCTGTGTCACACCACAAAGACTTTAGGGCTTTTGAGGGGTAATAAAGGAGGGGAGGAGAGTGAGTGAAAAGAGAAGAGAGGCAGATGTGAGAAGAGGGAAAGCAACAAGGAGAGAAATGGGTGAGGGAGAGAGGCAGAAAGATGTGCGGAGGATGGAGAGGCTAACTCAGAAGGGAGGTCCAGCCACCCCTCTTCTTTGCTCTGGACCCCACCAAAGAGGCCTTCCTCATTCAGTGTCTGGGTACTGACCCAGAGAAGGGGACAGAAGATGGCCTCCATCCAGTGAAACAGGAGACACCATAGCAGCCAGACAGCCCCCAGGAGCCTTGTTGGCATAGGTCTGGGTCCATCTATCCCACAGGTCAGGTCAGCCTGGAGCACCCTGTGCCCTCAGAGCCGACATGAGGAGCCCCCTGCCCCCCTGCCCCGCCTCCTCTGGGCTCATCACAGGCATCCCTAACAAGGAGTAAGTGCCCGCCCTTTTGACCCTCTTCAATACAGCCTGGTGGCTTAAATAAAATACCACAGGATGTGCCAATCCAGAGGAGCTGGCATCAGCTTCCAGCCAGGTGGGCACAACCTGTGCCTCCTGCCCCCACCTTTGCAGAGAAGGGCGCCATCAGCGTGCAGGTGAGGCCACCCCTCAGACCCACCTCAGGGTCTGGCATTAGCCCGTCCAAGATCCACTCCAAAGCTGGATACCAGTTTCCTGCTCTCCCTGGCCATGCATTTATGAGCCCAGAATGCACAAACCCAGTTCCGAAGGCTGCGCCTCCCTCGTATATCTGCACAAATTACATTTCGGCTTTTATTAGCCCCAGATCACACTCATTTCCTGCTGAGTGTCCTGTGGATATCGTTAACATTTCTACAGCTTTATTTTTTATTTTTTTCACATTCCCCAAAATGCATTACCAGAAACATTATTTAAAAAGGGGTGAGGGTGCCATTAGCAGTGTCCCCTCCCCGCCCGCTCCATCCACATCTCCCCTCCCTGTTTAATCAGTCCAGCTGCCGCATCTTTTAATTTAGTCGAACTGGATTACACGCAGGTTTCCCAATACACAAGAGCAGCTGCATGTGGCGAGACATCTATCTCTAAGAAAAGACAGTTCAATTAAAATACAGGAGGGCCAGTGCCTGATAGAGGACCAGACAAAAAACACTCACCCCAACATCACCCTCCAACCCCAGGCAGAAGGAGGGATGTGAAGGGAAAAAAGACATGGTGGCATCACAGCCACCTCTTGGAGATGCAGAGGTCCTTCCAGCTCTGCCAGGAGAAATTGGGGTGCTGCCTCTTTAAGAGCTGCCTCAGGCCTGCCATGAGTTCTGTTGCTATTAATTATTGTGATGATGATTATTTTTCAAGAGCACTAGGAAAGGACATGGAGGGGGAGAGGCAGACAGGGGTGGGCAGCATCAGGAGAGGAGGGGGGCACAGGCTCCCCCAGCAGGGGAATGGTGACCTTTATTTTGTTTTTGGTACTGGGGTTTGAACTCAGGTCCTTGAGCTTGTTAGGCAGGCACTCCACCTCTTGAGCCACATTCCCAGCTCCAATGGTGACCTTTGAACATAGGGGAAGGAAGTGGCCAAGTGGGCAGATTCTGGCTCTGGCTGGAGGAAGCAAAGCAGGGGTTAGAGGAGGGTTCCCCCCCACCCCACCTCTCTCTCTCTCACACACACACACACATACACATGCATAGAACCCCTTGCCCAGGTTCCTCCCCTCCCTCTACATGCCTCTTCTCCCAGAGAGAGTGGTTGAGGCCTCTGTTCTGGTGGAAACTGGCAGGCAGCAAGTCCTGAGCTGCCTCTGAGCCCCGCACTCATGGGCATTTCGTCCTCATTACCAGCCTCTGGATGGGGACCAACCAGACTCAGCAGGACAGGAGCTCAAGGCAGAAGTGGGCTTGTCCTGGGCACAGCAGCACAGAGGGTCTCAGACTCTAAGCTACCTATCTACACAGCTATGAAATAGCGTGTGGAGGGGCATGATGAAAACCCAGCCCCCACCAAGGTGAGCCCAGCAGCCTTCAAAGGCCTGAGCTAAGCCTGGTGAACAGTCTTCCCCCAAAGACTTCAGGGCTGTGGGATGCAGGGGACCTCCTCACAGGCTGCCTGTTCAATGCTTTGTCCTGTTCCTTTTACAGAAAAAAAATGAAGTCCAGAAGGGCACGTGACCTGTTTAGGACTCCAGTGACCCAGCAGCAGTGAGCAGGCTAAGAGAGGATGCCCCCTGGCCTGAACCCTGTGCCAGGAAATCCCATGTCGGAGGAAGTGTTGTAGAACGGAACAGCAAGACAAAGGTGCCAAGCTGGGGAGGAGCATGTGTGTGCCTGCAGGAGGCTTTCCTGCCCCCTCCCCGGCCCTAGAGGCCCTACTTTTGTTCTGCAGTGTAGGGATGGACCCTAGGCAGGATCCACCACAGAGCTGTGCCCGTGGTCAGTCCCCACTGTTATTCCTATCTTGCCCTTATCTTCCAGCAGCCACCTTAAATAGTTCCTCTAATGCACAATGATGGTTACTGTCTCCTGGGCAGCCTCAGTGAGGGGTCACCAGGCCTAGATCCTCACTAAACCACAGGGTTGGGTCCCTGTCAGGAAATTTGGTGTAGTGTGGGCCAGAGCTGCTGCGGCCAACTGGGGAACCCTGAAGGAACCCAGCCTAGAGGCAGGGAGGGAATTTTCTTAGAGGAGGGAGAGTGGAGGGGCTGTGGTGGTGGGGAGCTTCCTGTTCCCCCAGCAGCTCTGAGGCCACTGGTCCCAACCCACCTACTTAGTCAAGGTTGTTTTATGCCCTGGCTTCCTGATTTGTAGTTGCAAGGAAAAAATTTCAAAATCTAACCCACTCAAGGCCTGAGAGCCCAAGACAAGGGGAGATTTACCAGGCCTCAGGAGGCAAGGAAGGAACAGGGGGGAGTTGTAGAGGGGGAACCACCTCGGGCTTCCCCATCTGTTGTGGGTGATGAATAATAAATATATGAGACCTGGATGCACAGGATAAATCATTAGCCAGATTTACTGCTGTCCTGGGGTCTATGCCAGTTCTAAGGGCTTGGCTTGCTGGAAAGGAAGGGAAGAGTGTCCAAGGAGCCCACAAGATGAGATAGTTGTGCCCCATGGGCCTCTGGGACAGGTTAGGATTGCTGGGCTAGGAGATAGCAGTAGTGATGAACTCAATCCTGCCTAGGGCAGAGAAGGGACCATCCTGGGGCAAAAGGGGCCCTAGAGGACAAGGCAGTCCCCACCCCAAAGCATGACCTCTCCAGACCATGTGGGCAACATCTGGGTATGCCCCCTCATTTAGAAGCCCAGCATGCCTCTCTGCAGGGCGGGGGTACAGAGTAGCAAGGCAACCAGTGGGGTGAGAGGCAGAAGACAGCTCCAGCATCTTCTTTAGATGTCACCCCCAGCCATGTGCCTTAGTTGAAGCTAGCAACTCTGGGAAGGCTGAGAGCTCTTTAGAGGATTTTGGAAGGAGCAAAGGTCCAGATGTTTGGATAATCCCCCTCCCAGCCTACCAACACTGTCTTTGTGGTGATGACTGAGACCAACTAAGGCACCTGAATGGGATCTCCCTGTAGGGCCTACCCCACTGGATGCCTGGCCCTGCCAACCCCCACCCACCGACTCTTTTGCAGGCAGAGACTGTGTCCCGAGCTAAGATCAGGGCCCCTGACTTCTGAAGCTACACCTGCTGCCCACATCCACCCTTTCCCGGGATGCAGCCAGTGACAAGCAGGAAGACCTGGGCAGTAAGGGCCCAGAGTGCAGGGGCTGCAGGGCAAGTGGCCAGGTGGCCCCATCTCTGCAATGAGGTAAGAGTGGCAGGCCAATCTGAGGCAGCTGCAGACATTCTAGGACCCTCCTGGGAAGCTGTCAGGAGCGGTACTCACTTACTGAGGGCTTTGTACTTATCAATATTTTTTTTTAAGGATTACTTTATTCACCACTGAACAAAAAGCATCACCACCTCTGTGTCTGTCAAAATGAGAAGGGGACAAAGAAAGGAGCTGATTGCTCGATGCAGATGCCAAGAGGGCCAGGGCCTCTCCCCTCTGTTCAGCTGTGGTCACAGCCTATCCTCCCTGCTCTTGCCCAGTGGATGCCACAATTTAGGGTCCCAGGACCTGTAAGCTCAAGGGGCTGGCCAGAGGGGGCTCTAAGGGAAGTTATAAGGATGTTCCTAGTCTGCTTTGAATTTTAAACCCAGCAGATTCTGTCTGTGCAGAAACATATAGGATATGGATGAGACAGATCTGTACAGCTGCCAGTCCAACCTCACCCCAACCTTGTCTCCCCACTCCATGTGTCCAGAAGGACCATAGTTACTTCTCTGGGGAAGTGAAGAAGTGAATGTTGAATGTCAGTCAAATGCTAACTGACTTTTGACCTTGGGCAAGCCTTTCACACACCCCTCCCCCGCAGGGCCTTTGCACTGGCTATTCCTCTGCTGGGAATACCATTCCCAGACACCTACACAGTTCCTTCCCCAGCTCCAAGTATTTGCACAGCTGTCAGCATCTACAGCGGCCTTTCCTTCTCCAAAGCACTTACCTTCTCGTAATAAACCTTGACTTGCTTTACTGTTGATCACTCCTCTTTAGAATAAAAGTTCCATGAGAGCAGGGATTTTGGGCTATTTCACAGCCATATCCCCACTGCCCAGAACAAATACTTATCGAATGAATCATGCTCCAAATGTCACATTAACCCTGTGAAAATATACAGAGCAAGCGGCTGGATGGAGGAAAAGGACACATTTGGGTAGGGACTTGGGGACAGGGGCTGGGGCCACAGCTGTGCTTCATTTGACAAAGAACATCTCCCTCAGGCCTGGCAAGGAATGTGCCTGAGTGAAGTGGGCACATGGGGCTGGAGATCCAAGAGAAGTATGCAGGGCTTCTAGCCCCACCCAGCCCAGCAGATCACTGCCATGTGGGAAAGGGATCCCGGGGTGCCAGAGCACCTGAATGTTTTCCTTTAAGAAACAGGGTAGAGAACCTGTCTGTGGGATGTACTTGATCACAAGCTCCAGGTGATGTGGACATACAGGCTGATGTAGACATAATTTAGATGGGTAAAGGCAGGAGAAACTGGGGCATGAACCAGGCAAACACTGGAGTGGAGGTGAGTGCCCAGGTACAGGAGGTCCTGGAAGCTGTGACCCTTAGGAGGGTTGAGCTCGGCAGCCTTGGAAAGTGGGCGCAGGGAGGTGGGGGCTGAGGCCTGCCATAATGGCTTAAGCAGTACTCCACACCAGACATGGTGAGGCCCCGCCCCCACACTCTCCTGGGGCCAGGCCAGGCTCCTAGGTGGTGCTCATTACAGCAGTAATTACATAATTAATGGTACAATGAACTGCTTCCCATGCCCCTCTCACTATAATGGAGTCTGATGAGGACAGGGGCTTCTTCTGTTTGGTCCTAAACTCCAAGTCCAGAAACCAGCCCCAGAACCGATGTCTATTAAATTATGCTTGGATGGAGAGACAGACAGGATGGGGGGCACATCAGGTTCCATGTTGGGGACATTACTTAATCCTCATCACAGCCTCAAGGGATGAGGTCCAGGAAGAGGTCTGATGATAAGGGAGGGACCTGGGGGCCAGGACACATGTAATAGCCAATCAGGAAGGATGAAGTTTTTCTCTTCTCCCAGTCCTTTTAGTGCCTGAACCCATTCACTCCAGGAGTCCATTTCTGCTCACCTTAAGTCTGGTGGAGGCTGAGCAGGGTGCTCAGTCTGTAAGAAAAAACAGCTAGAGGAGAAAACAGCACGACCTTGCCCACTCTCTGGGGCAGAGAATGTTGTTTACATGGGGTGGTGGGGGATAGAGCGCTGCTAAAGGAAGGGACCAGGAAGCAGCAGCTCTCCAGAGGCTAGGAGGCAGCAGACAGCAACCAGAGGTGATTGCAGCCACCTCTGCCCAATTCTCTGCGACCCCTCCCCCTCAGGTGATGGCTGCAGCTGATGGTCAGGGTCTTGTCTTATCTCTGGCAATCCTGCCCAGTCCCTGCTATTTGCCTGGCTCCAGGCTGACATCTCCCATGTGCCTGTGGGGCCTCCTGATCTGTCACCAGGCCTCAGCGGGGTTTCTGGCTTGTTTCAGAGTCCCATCTTTATCACCGCCCCCAACTCCCAAGACCAGCACAGAAAAGCAGCGAGCTCCTAGAAGCCACTGTCTGCAAAGCACATTCTTCCTCAAACCTCCCCTTCATTTTGCAGAGATTAATGGAAGCCCAGAGTGAGTCAGTGACTTGTCCAGCAGAGCTGAGTTCCTCCGCAATTCTGTGCCCCAAAGTGCCTGTCTATCAAATCGAAAGGGGGAACAAGGCCTTCTGCCTGGACCTCCAGCTTCCCGCAGGAGGCACGGAATGTGCCGCCTCCAGCCTGGGCGGACCCACCCCTGCTGCCCTGCCTCTGACGCCCCCTTGCTGTAGCATCCTGACAGCCGGGAAAGCGCAGCTCGTCCGCCCCTCGTAGTCCGGGTTCCACCTAGGGGAGTCAGGGAACCGGTGCCCCCTCCCTCCCCCCAACCCCCAGGGGAGGAAGCCGCCTGTCAGGCCGCCACTGCGTGTCAAATCCTCTTGCTGCCTAATTGTGAGACGGCGGCGTTTAAAGAAACGCTTTTCTGGCCGCCTGCCACACCGCAAACTGCTTGGTATAATTTTATTATTAAGGAGAGAGAAAAAGAGGGAGGGGGTTGGAAGAGAGGGAAAGAAAGGGGAGAGAGGAGGAAATTGCTTCGTCCAAGTCAGCTGGTGGAGTATTCCGCTCAATGTGAAAGCGCGGACGGCTTTCCAGTTGGCAGGCTGACTTCGTTAATTGCGCATTCAGTCTCTACTTAGGGTAATTGAAACGAAGCGGAGCCCGGCTCTGACAATTAGGGTCTGCGACTAGGCCATTAACCCTTTTCGCGACCAGCCCCCACCCCTGATCGACGCTAAGGCGCCCTTTCAAGGGGGGGAGGGTACTGGGCGCCCCCGCCAGGGCTCATTTTGGGACGAGAGCGAGGAGCCTTACACCGAGGCGCAGACTGCGGCTAGAGGCTGCCGGGCCTGCGCCCCGGTGCGAGCAGGGTTAATACGGCGCCGCGAGGCCTGGAGCCCGGCTAGGGCCAAGCCAGGGCTGGGGGAGCGGCGCGGGGTGTGTGGGGGTTGTTTTGCGGCCTCGCCGCCCCTCTGCAACAGATGTTTCAGCCGTGTAAGACAAAGGCAGCGCGCCTGCCGCTACCGGGAGAAAATCCGCAGGACTCCCTCAGGGGCAGGTAAAATTTCACCTTCTATTTGTGTTCCCCCCCCCCCCTTCCCCGCACACCCTCGTCCGCCCCCGCCTTGTTTCTCCGCCGCTGCGCCAATCCGGTAAGCGCCACCAAAGACGCCGCGCCGCCTCCTTCGCAACCCAACCCGCTGACCCCAACAAGGTCAAGGCGACCTCGGGCTCCACCAACTGCGCGCCCGCCCCCCTCCTGGGGCTCCCACCAGTCCCCGGTCCACGGCAATTGGAGGGGCCGGGAGAGAGGAAGGGGGCGCTGCACTCGCCACGAGGCGGAGGCAGCCGTGGACGCTCTCCACCTCCCTTCCGCTTGTGCAGGGACCCCGGGGGACTGGGCCCCCCAGACCCCATCATTCATCTCCCTGATTCCCGCTGTAGACGCCCTCGGAAGTCAGTCGAGTGAAGCAGCTGTTCCTTGCACACTCCACTTGACCAAAGATGATGATAAATGAGGCCGGGGCTGCGTCGGGGACGCGGCGGCGTCGGCGAGGGGCGCGCAGGGCGGGGCGTAGGGCCCGCAGCCCCTTCCCCGCGCCTCGCGAAGGGCTAGGACGCAAAGGACAGCCGCCGAGGGGCAAAATCAAAGGCCCACTCGGCCCTCCCGCTGCCCAGCGCAGCCCCAGCGCTCGGAGGTGTGGAGAAACCCGGCGGAGAGATGCTCCCGGCCGCTGGGTCCAAGGTGGAGACCTCTTCTGCAGGCCAGCGCCGCAGCCCCGCCCCTGCCCTTCCCCCTCGCTCCCCACCCCTTCCCCCTAATGCCTGGGTCCCCACTGCGTCCTCCCCTCCATCCCCACCCCCAGAGCCTCAAACCTATTAACGCTCGTAAATAATGAATAATGGAGCGCTTCCCTCCAGCCGCGCAAGGCTGCGGGCGGGGGCCGCTGCCAGATGCGCCCTGTCCTGGTGAGGGGGCGCCCACCGGCCGGGTGCAGAGGGGCCGGGGCGCGCGGCCCCGCACACGTGCAACCGCGGCGCGCAGGCGGGCACCCCGCCCGGCGGCGGAGGAGGGGGAATCCCGCTCTGCCCTCCCCAACGCCACCTCCCCTGGAGTCCTCTGGCACCGAACGAGGCGAGAGAGCGCGCGCGAGCTTCCCAGCCGGAGAGGGTTATTTTTAACCTGCCCCCCTTTCTATATCTGCCTCTCGGGTTTACGCGCCCGCCCGCCCGCTTGTTCGCTCCACCAGCCGAGGACGCGGGCTCCTCACCTCGCTCGGCGGCTCCGGACTCTGCGCCTCCCCCGGCCCGCAGCCCCCGCCCCTGCGCGGGCATCGCGCGGCTAAATCTCAGCCTGGAAAGGACCGATTAGGAGCCGCGTGCCTTTCAGCGAAATATTGGAACCGGGTGGGATGGGGGCGGGGAGCCCGGCGCTCTCGTCCCCTCGCCTCCCTCTCTCCCTCCCACCCCGCGCGCAGAGTGGCTGCGAGAGGCGGCTCCTGATCTCCTCCCGCTAACGGGGGGCGGCCGGCCGCGGGCGAGAGACACCCCCCCTCCGGTTCTCGGCCTTCTCTACTCAACGCCCACCCTCTTCAGTCATGTAGAAGCTGAAGCTCCCAATGTGCGGACCCTCGGGCAGCAGCGGCGCCAAGTGGGGCGCTGCCTCCCCCATCTCCAGTCCCCTCCCTAAGCCACTCCAAACAAACAGGCCATTTAAACGGCAGCGGGCTGGCCATACCAACAACTTCAAGGCAGACCCCACCCGTGCCAAGGCCGGTGCCTGGGGCTCTGAGGAATTTTACTTCCTCCAGCCCCTCTGCCCATGCTCGCTCGCCCTCCAGGAAACCCACCTTGGCCCCTCCCTCCAGCAGGCCCAGCACCCAAGGCCCAGAGCTGAGCTCTCTTTCCTCAGGGAAATGAGGCTGCAGCCGCAGGAAGTTCGCGTCCGCCCCATTACATCGCTCGCTAAAAGGCCACCCACCCAAACCCCAGGCTGTCCTTCCCTCTAAAGGAGGTGGGCAGCACAGGCCCGGCTGAGCCCAGAACCCCCCTGGGGCGTCGACTGGATCTCTTAGTCGCTTGACGTTTTCCAGACCGCTCGGAGCAGGATCCTGCAGCCCCAGGGTTTGGGCCCCTGGAGCCCCGCCCCTCCTGAAGGAGGTGGGGTAGCAGCCACAGTGGAGGGAAAGTGGCGGAAGTGGTGGGCCGACAAGAAAGGAGGGCATTCCAGCTGCCCGGAGCTGCCTGGCTTAGCGGCAGGAAAGAACACAGCCTGTTTGGGAACCTGAGCCGCGCTTCTCTCAGGCTTAGCTGGGTTGGAGGAAACGGCCTTGAGGGCCGGGGGTTCGGCTGGGCCCCACTTCAAGGGAGCGTGGGGGTGGGGGGTGGCAAGGCAGGGAGGTTAAAAAGCCTAGCTCGGGCTGGAGGTGTGGCTCAAGTGGAAGCCCTGAGTTCAAACTCCAGTACTACCAAAAAAAAAAAAAAAAAAACCTGGAAGGTTGGAGCACCTGGGGCGGGGGTGGGGGGGGGCGCGGAGAGGAGAAGTGCAGGTGGAACACGGATACAGGACTGTGGCAGCTTGTGACACTCTGGGGCTAGCCCATCTAAAGGTAAGGCGGGTCCAGAGGGAGAAGAGGGGAACAGGCCCCTTAAGCATCAGCAGGGCTGGCCTGGCCAACTGGGGGTCCTTAAGAGGCTGCTTCCCCCTCCCCCTAGCCAGACAGACACTGGGCTCTAGCCAGGGCTGTTCCACAAACTTAAGTGTCTGGGGGCCCAGGTCCCTGAAGCTAGGACCCCCAGCTGGACATCAGACTGCCCTGAAGCCACAGTGAATACAAACACCTGAGGGCACAAGACAGTGATGAATGCTGATGAAGTCTCTCCCTTTGGAAATTTCAGAACACTGCTTTTCTGGAAGATAAGAAAAGGGTAGGGATTGGTGGGTGGTGGGCATTTGGAGAGAAAAGTCAGATGGTCAACCACCACCACCTCCTGACACTTTGCCAAGCCCCCTATTAATGGTCCCCAAGTGGGATTTGGCTCCAGGGGCTGCAGAATTATTGTCATGAGGCTGAAGTCCACTTGGGTCTCATTTATTCATCTGTAGACCAAATATAAATCTTCAAATGTACGCGGCCACTGTTGAGAATACATTACAAACTCATTTAGGGCTTGGCAGCTTTGGGCAGTGTCATCTCCTCCCCCCAACAACAAACAGTCCTGACTTTGATGTTAAAGGAGGCTGTCTCAAGGTGGGATCTGCTGGGTCCATGGGTGTCTCCCTGGTCCCCTGCTGCCCTCACTACCAGGAAGGGAGCCACTATTTCCTGAGTGCTAGCAGCAGCAACTAGCTCCCCCTGACTGGGAGTGGATCCTGGCCAGCCCCACCAGAAGCTGTGGGGAACAGTGAGCCACCAGCTGCTGCTCCAGAGGCTGCTGCCTGGAGAAGGAAGCTTCCTCAGGATGGAAAATATTTGCCTTTGGTTTTTCAACTGCAAGCCTTGTCCTGGGTCTAAGGAAACAACTGGCTGATTTCCCTCTCCCAAACAGCCATGAAATGCAGTGGTATTTAAGAGGAAAAACGAGGCAAGGGTAGCTGAGTCCAGTGCCTGTTTCAAACACCACTCCTTTTATATTTCAGCCTGTATTCTGTGTGCTGGTTCCGTTTCCAGGCCCAGCCAAGGGCCCTTTGGGCCTTGCCTCCAACTGCACCAGACCCTTCCAGAACTCTCTCCCCTTGGCTTTCATTCCATCAGCATGGGGAAAGGGGGGTAGGGAGGAGGGTTCTTCCAGCTGTACATAGCTAACTTGGTCTGACCCCAGAGCTGCCTTGTTCTGGAAACTTGTAGGAGAATGCCTTTTGGCCAGTCAGCAGAATGGAGAATGGCAGACGTCTTCCACTCCTCAGAGGGGCTCTAGAGAGGTCAGACACACGGCAGCCAGGCCAGCCCACTGTGAGGCTCACAGGGACTGGGGGGCTGGCTTTGGGGTAACATATGCAATCATTTGCCCCCATGCCCATCCTGACTAGGCCCTGATGCTGGACAGCTCTGGGTTCACATCTCTGCTCCTATACACACACATCTGCTGGGTGACCTTGGGCAATTACTTAACCCATCTGTGCTTTATGTTCCTCGGCCATAAGATACTCTAAGCATAAAACATACAGAATTATGTGTGACTAAATGGTACCAATGCTTGGCAGCCACCAGAGGTTTAATCCAGTGCTATCTCTTCATGGGGAGCCACAGCCAACTCTTGCACTTTCTTGTTTCCAGGGAGCTGCTTGTGTCTGAGACAGAGCTGGAGGGCACCCTGGGACTCAGGAGTGAGGTCTGCCCACGGTACAGCAGCCTGGGGTCCCTCAAATGCTGACAGGCGTATATGAAGCCCTGGCCCAAGGAGGGTCTAAATGTCCAACCAGCTCGAGGTGAGGCCCATGCAGCAGGTCTGTGGGCCACACTGGGGAGGTAAGACCTCAGACCCTGCAGCCCTAGGCCTGTATTTCATTGGGACAATGACCCACTGGTTTTCTGGACACAGCAGGTACAGTCATGGCATGTGGCCTCTACCTGGTTGGTGAGGGTGTGGGGAAAGGGAGTTCTGTTCTAGTTGGGGCTAGGAGGGGTTAACCAGTATAATCCCTTTAGAGAGCTTTCTGGCACTATGGACCCAAATAAAAACTCCATGTGCCCTGTGTCCCGTTCCAAAGTCATCTGCACAAGGCTCCTAACTGGTGTGGTTTGTAACTGGGAAAGGCTGGAGATCCCCTAAATGTCCATCTGAGTGGCTGGGGAAGACAGCTGGGAAATTCCACATAGGGGGTTAAAGAGAGTGAGTAAGGGCTGGGGTGCAGTTCAGTGGCGGAGCTTGCCTAAGATGTGCTAGGCCCTGAGTTCCATCCCATTGGGGGGAAAAAAAAAGTGTGTATAAAATACAAAGTGCATTTGACTTTTACCCTGAGCATGTGATACCTACTAGAAGATTTAAAAACTGATTCTGAGCCAAATGTGGTTGTGCAGGACTGTGCCCAAAACCTCAGCACTCAGGAGGATGGAAAGTTCAAGGCCAGCCTGGGGGTGAGAGTCTGTCTCAAAAAAACAAAACAAACAAACAAAAAAAAACTGATTCTATGAATAACTATCTGCCCTTTTAGCTGCAAACTGTGATTGAGGGAGAGCCTGGTTTCAGGCTTAGATGGGCGCTGCTTCTCTCTTGCTAGGCAGCAGCAGGCTGGCCGCTGCCGCTGAAAGGAGTTAGCTTCCTATGTCCTGCAGTCAGGAAGCTATGAATCACACTGCCTGATACAAAGGAGAACTCTGATGCCCAAAGCTGGGGAACCAAGCCTGAACTCACTGAGTGCACAGCAGGCAGACCTAACCTTGTAAGCAGCTGCTGCCTGGGTGAATGCTGAACCCCAGGGCCAGTGCTCAAAGCTACCCAATGGTTTCACATATTGCTTTCTTCTCCATTCTGTCTTCCAGGACTGCTTATCCCAATGAAGCACCATGTTATAAGATGAAAAAAGCAAAAACCTTTGGGCCTGTGGCTCTGTACCATGAAGGGCTGTGGGACAGGTTGCCCTGTCTGGATCTAAATCCCCACTTGGACACTACCCAGCTGTGGGGCCCTGGAAAGGCGACTTGCATTACTTTTTCTTTGGGAGAATGGCAGAAGATGAAATGAGATGATGGGTGGCACAGACTTATCCTTTTTAAAAAAGTAAACATGTATACTGTTTATAACAGAAGGAAAGGGACAGAAACCCCCTAACTGGCCCTTGCTGGCTGTGGAGGTAGGGTTAGGAAGGCAGGAGCTCCTAGGAGTGACAGAAGCCTGGCTCCTGCTGTGAACCTCAGAAGCAGCTGGTCACAGCCCGGGTGGGCATACATACTTGTCCTGGCACAGAAGCCCAGTGGGCAGCTGGGCCTGGCTGTGTGTGTGTTCCCTGGCTAGCACACTGGGTGGAACCGACCTGGCTGACTGGCTACAGGCCCTAGGGCCCCAGGCTTATGGAAGGAGCCTTCAGAAAGGTCTCTATGTTCTGCCCTGCTCCAGACCTGGCTTTTTCCAGACCAGAGCCTCACATGAGTCTTTGGAAAGAACACCAAGTACCCAAGGTCTTGACACTGAGTCGCTGTGTGACCTCAGGTGAGTCACCCACCTCTCTGGGCCTCCATTTCCTTACCTATAAAGTAAGGGGAGTGATAAGTACCCACCTCACAGGACTGAGCCAAGAAGAGCCAATGAGAAAATGGATACAGAAATGCCTTGGCACCATCTTGTTCATGGCTGATTTTCACCCAGACCTGACACAGGCTGGGTCCTGTTCTAAGTCTCAGTCTGTGTATCTTAACTCATCTTATAGATGAGGCACAGAGAGACTGGGGCAGCTTGTTAGGCAGCAGAA
The DNA here is from genome assembly GCF_047511655.1 of Castor canadensis. Taxonomy (NCBI): domain Eukaryota; kingdom Metazoa; phylum Chordata; class Mammalia; order Rodentia; family Castoridae; genus Castor; species Castor canadensis. The sequence goes on along the minus strand of NC_133396.1, from coordinate 50,419,228 downwards.
CTACTCTACCAGGTAGATAAAAGAAGCCTGATAGAATTATTGTAATTCATGACTGTGGGATCAGGTCTAAGATTTGGAAGCTTCAAATTCAGTTTCCAAAGACAGCTCTGGCTGAGGTAGGCAGGTCCAGGAGGGAGCACTATGGCACCAGTGGTGAGGTGGCAGAAGCCTCTCTGCTAGGGGGTGGGATTTTAAGTCCCGTATTTCCTGGGCGCCTTCTGTATGATGGGCATCAGGAGAGATGGCTGCTTCCCTGATACACTGTTTTTGAACTCAGAGAAACACAACGCCTCACTCCATAGAGAACTTGATTGATGCCCCAAGGCAGAGGGTATTTCTTGCAGAACAGCAACATTTGCATTTGAATTTAAGTCTTGCTCCAAGTCTACTCAGGGCAGCCCCCTTAGACAGCAGGGACTCCAGACAGACTCGCTCTGCACCATGCACTGGCCGCAGACTGCCATCTCCAGACTCCTCAGTTCACCTGGAGCTGCCACACTAAATACAGGAGCTAAGTGGTCATTTTACACACAGAGAAATTGAGGCCCCCCTGAGGACACGGACTTGTCCAAGGTTCCAAACCTGGTGTCCCTGGGCTCCCACACAGATGACACAGCTCTTCCATCCACTCTCACAACCACTTATCCATATATTCCCCACCTACCCATCCAAACATTCATCCATTCAACTACTCTCTATCGTACCCATCCATCCATCCGCCCATCCACCCCCCATCTGAGAAGCAGTTACTGAGTGCCTGCCTACCATATGCCTTGCAGATGCCAGGTACTAAGAAGCCCTTGGAGGGGGTTGTAAGTATTGATGTGTAGGGCCCTATATCTCTACACATCACAAGGGAACCGGGGATCACAAGGAGCTTCCTAGAGAAAGTGACTCCTGAGGGAGGTACAAGAGTTAGGGAAGAAAAGATAAAAGGCCTAGAAGGTAGGAGAGAGAGAAGACAATGAAAGTGTGGCATGGCTTTTAAGGTGAAAGTGAAACCACGAAGGATGGTCGGGGTCCACATGGTACAAGGCCTATGGGCCATGGTGAAGTCACAGAGGGTGACTGGGGAACCACAGAGGGTAAGCAAGGGTGAGTGACACCAAACACGTGTGTTGTATGGTTTGCAGTAGCTGTGGTGATATAGGATGAATCGGTGACAGGTGAGCACAGAGGCCAGTGAGAAGGAGGCTGGACAGTCTCCCAGAGAGCAGCAGTGGGGTCAGACCGAAGTGTGGCAGAGGATTAGAAGGTGTGTGTTGGGGGAGAGTTGTGATTCTAGAAATGTCAGGAACGGAACACTGGCAGGACTCAACAGTCAGTTCTACATACTCGTGGGGGATGAGGAGTTTCTCCAAAGCTTATGCCACTAACCACCAGGCAAAGGCATCCTCCTGGGGCTGAGACTGCCCCTCCCAGCCCCTTTAGGCCTGCCTCTCCCAGGCGCTAGTATGTATTACCATGTGCCTTGCTTACAATTCCTAGTGTGCCAGAGCCTAGCAGGGTGAAGGCCCAGAGGTGTCTTGTTGCATACCTGAGGCCCAGATTGGGCAAGGGGGCCACTCAGCATGGGGTTTCAGAGCCTACCCACTCCACATCTCCAGCTCATACTACATCAGCTTCCCTGCAGGGGAGTGGTAGGAACAAAGTGTGTGACATCTGAGACCTGCAAAGTGGCAGTCTTCCTCTGGCTGTGTGGTCTCCTTGGCATCACTGGGTGTCAGTGGGAACACTGCTCCTAGCACAAAAGGCAGGTGTTGGGGACTTGACAGGGAATAGGGTTCCCATGCGAAAGGGATGGTAGATCAGCCCCAGCTGTGCACCAGGCACCTGTCCCTCACTGGGAAGCAAAGGCAGTGGAGGGCAGTGTCTGGGGCCATGTGTGACACAAACACAGAGACCGGGTGTGCTTGTGTTGCTTCTGCAGTGACTTTTCCTTTATTCCTGTTCCCTCTTCTTCAGGCACATGCCCCTGACTGGACGGGCCTCAGGAGCTCCTTGGCCACTTCCCCTCCCACCTTCATAGCCACCATACTTAGAAATGATCTCCCAAACAACTGCAGTGAGAGGTCACCCTCTTGTTCTTCTCAGAGCCTCAAAGGCAGTGAATGAGATCTTTGATGGACATGCATGAGCTAGGATTTCGTTGGCTACTTGTTTGTTGAATGAATGAGTGAATGACTGGATAGATGGATGGAATTCCAGTGCCAAGCAAAACCATTGCTATTTTTGCTAACCTGTGCAAAACATGATTTCCCTAAGGCTCTTAAGATCATGGCAGGTAGTTCCCAGGGCTCATAGGGCCTTGTTGTGGCCCCCCCTTATGCTCCTGGTGCTGGGGAACTCAGAGAGGCACAGCCTTGCCCAGGCAAAACAGCATGGGGGAGCACCAGACTCCCTCAGGCCTGGGCTCCTGTCTCCACGCCATGCCAACTAGGCCCTCCAAAGCTCTCTCAGAAACTCCTCTCCTGATTCCCACCTTCTTAGGCTCCTACAGACCCCCAGGAATACCCTGGACCTGTGAGCATCCCAGGCTCAGGGTCCTTGGGAACCTCCTTGTGGGGCCGGAAGGACATATGTGGAGGGAGGGGTGCAATGCTCGCAGCTGCCAGCCAGCAGCTCTGCAGCTCTATGAGCCGGGCGTTTGTCATCTGCTGAGGACAGTGGGGATGGTTTAAGGTGAAATTTAAGCCCATTAGTGCTTGGCTAATGACATCAGCAGCAACGGCGAAAATGAGGATGGCAGGGTGTGTGAGCGCCCATAAATTGTCAGGGCTGGCGCCGCCTCCCTCCTTGGGCCTGGCTCCCCGCCCCTCTGCCAGCCTGGCTGGGTCCCACAGACCCCCTTCATCACTGGCAGCCCTGGCCCCTGCCCTGCCTGGCCAGGCTTAGAGATCCAGCTCCCAGGGGTCAGCGTGTGGATGGGGCCTTGCAGGCTGGGGCGTGAGAAAGAAAGGAATCAGCCAGGGAGCCTGAGCAAGCAAGCAAGTGGAGGAGGCAGCAGCTTCTTAATCTAGCTCCTTTTATAACTTCTGTCTTTTTTATGCACACACAAGGATTCCAGCTCAGCGGCGGCAGCTCTGCCCCACTCAGCCGTCTCCCTGCAGCTAATGCCTGACAGCTCTGTTTATGTGTCCCCATAATTCTCCAGCTTTATAGTTTTTTTTCGGGGCCATTAAGCTCCCTGCCACAGGCTCCTTCCCCTGCCCCTGCCTGCCTTTGTCCTTGACGCCCAGCACCCCACCACCCTTTGGGAGACAAGCTGTACTCTCCTGACAGGTGGACAAGGACCCTGCACCCCAGGCCTTGTCTAGAGGCCTCAGGATGGCCATGTGGGTGGGAGTTGCTGGTTCTCAGGCCCCCTGACACCAACTCCCCCTTCCTTCCATCACTGGTCTTGTCCCATCTGTCCCCAGAGGAGACCCCACATGGGTGAGAATTGGAGCTGGAGGGACAAGTTAAGTGTTCTAGCCCAGTCTCACCTGTTCCCCAGCTTGCCTCCTTTGGCCTGTCTCTGGGTAGCCTTGGCTACCTCCTGAGCGCAAAGCCCACCATTATCTTCTACACGAGTCTCACTGCAGCTCCTGACTTGGATCCAGTATGTCCCTGGCATCCTAAGGCCCAATCTTCTTAGGGTTCCCTGTCCAATGTTCCCCCATCCTCACAACCACAGCACCAGAGTCTGGCTATGTCAGACTCTAGTTTAAGGTGAAATTTAAGCCCATTTATTCCCACCAGGAACCCCATGCCTACCAGGAGAGGGATCTCCTTGTCCCCAGCCTCCACTCATGTGGCCCTGCAGAAGCTCTCCTCCTAGGCTCCCTTGCTATGAAGTCTCATTCTTTCACTTCCTCATGACCCATATTCAGTATGGTGCTGACCTTTCTAGCCCTGGGCCTCACAGGCTCCCAGGTTCTTCAGTTGGAGGCCAGGCCTCAGAGTCTCAAGCAGAGACTCTGGGTCTCTGCTTGAGGTCTGGGCAGGTTATCCTGCTGCCCAGGCCTCAGCTCAGGTGACCTTAGCTGAAACATGCATGTCACCTTCCCCACCTCAGCAGGTCCAAACCCAGAGGGCCCTTCCCAGCTTCCTCAACTATAAGCTCTTCCTTTTCCTTTGAATCTGTACCAGGCCCTCCTGGCCTGGGGGGCCCCTCTTCTCCCCACGGATGGGCCCCACCTGGAATTTCATGAGCCCTGGGTGGATGGCTGTGCTTCAGGCCTGTTTCCCCACTTCTCACATGGGGTAACCATCCCTGGTGCTGCAGACTGGGGACAGTTGTGGGATGAAGCAGGGGTCATGTTAACCCAAGGGCAGCCCCCCAAAAACTGACACAGGATTTTTAGAAGGCAGAGCCTTGCTTTGTCTTCTTTCCCTTTTGGGGGGGATGGCCATCTGCCTATGTCCACTCTGGGGCCCAGCACCTCTGCCCTGTGGTGGCCCAGCAGAGAAAGAACAGGCTCCCCTGATCCTGACGCGGAGGCCACACAGCAGCAGCAGCAGAAGGGCCCCTCCCTCCTGTGAGGACAGGCAAGGAGCTGTCTGGCATCCTTTAACCCCTTTTCTTTCTGCTAAGCTGCCTCTCTAAGCAGTCAGAGCCTACTCCATCCTTGATACCCGTTCCCTGCACGACAGCCCCCCAAGCTGCTTGGCACCATCACTTAGCCCTCAGGACACCAGGTGGCCTGGTACCCACTCTTCCCACTTCCCCTCATGGACAGGTGCCCGGGACATCAGGGCCTGACTCCCCTGACTGGGCACAACCCACTGGGTCCAAGACAATGAGAATCAGCACACAGGGGCATATGGACACCAGTTGCATTCACCCTTCCCCGCCGCAAGTCTCCTTTTCTTGTGCACCCTGGTTTCAACCCAAGTCATCCCATGTCTCCCCAAGTTGCCTGGCTGCATCTTAGCACTTCTCTGCCCTGTCACTTGCCCCACCCATGTGGGCCAGCCTCTATGTGACCCAGGCAGAGCACCTGGCTTCACCAGGGTTGTGGTCTCCTCTGAACAGGGACCTGCCCAGACCCTGCCTTTATCCTACAAATGGCTTTCGAGCACATATATGTGTGAGGCACCAGGCAGGCCGGGCTGTTGGGCCTCTTCCAGGAATCAAATCTTCACGAGTGGGGACAGCTTCAGAAAGTGGAAGGGGCCCAGTGCAAAATAAAAATGCAGGGCTCCCCTACTCAAAAAAAAAAAAAAAATTAAACATCTCAGGTTAGGGAAGGCAAAGCTCGCATCCAGTGCGGGGCATTTCTGAATGTGGGTCCTGGGCAACTGCCCAGATTACAGTCCATGAAGACAGCTCTGGCTAAAAGGAGGTTGTGGGTGCAGCTGACTCTCCCTGGTAGTGTCCCTAGGTCCTGAGCATTCTGCTGTGTGCTGCAGGAGGACCAGGAGCTAATGCTCATATCACCTGTGGCCAGCATGACCAGGGCCCAGGCACCACCATCCAGACAGTAGCCTTAGTTCCTCTTCACCGAGCACTTATTATGCACCAAGCACTCTGCACCTATTCAGTCACTGGGTGTCGTAACTCCTCAGGTCAGTGCCCTAGGAAAAGGGGATGTAGAGAGGCAAAGTCCTTTGCCCACCATCACGAGGTGGAAAGTGCTGGAGTCAGAAGGCAGTCTGGTCCTTAGCCCCCCAACTGAACCATATGCCCAACGAGTGTTGGCCCCGTGCCTACCCTGCCACACACATCTCAGGCTCCCCTAAGTGGGGAGGAGGAACAGAGGCCACTGTGACAGGGAACCTACTGACACCCCTGGATGAAGCCTGAGAAACCACCCTCATTCTCTCCCTGCAGAGACAAAAACTGAGGCCAACAGAAGGCATCTGACTCCTGAAAGTTCATACAGCACAACAGGCCCTCCCAAATCCCAGCCCCTGGCAGTCCTGTTTCCACAGACCGTTTCCTGCTCCAGGCAAACACTCCCAACCTAATGCACAATGAAAAAGGCAGTGTGCAAAAGCAGACATGCAATACAATCCCAATTTTGTGGAACAAACTGGGTGGAAATGCGTAAGACACTAACATTGGTGGAGCTAGAGGTGACTTTTATTTTCGTTCACATTTTTTTTTAAAGTGAGGTTTTTAAAAAGACCAACAGCTCTGAGTTTTCTAGAATAAATGTGGACAGGAGTTGGTGGAACCAAATTCTGGTTAATGGAGAGTTGCCATAGTTACCGTGTGGGGATTCCACATTCTCCAAGACCCAGAGCACAGTGCAGTAGTTTTGGGCCTGTGGTGGTCTGGCCTCTCTTCCCTTCTTTTTTGAGGATTTGGAAGAATCCTTACGACCTGTGGTCCCCTGCATGGGATATCTGTGCCTGTCTCACTGGAGAAGTCAGTGTACTGGGCTGGGTGAGCCCCTATATGGGGCTGGGACTCCAGCACATTCCGATCCTTTCTCCCTGTCCCTGGACTGGGACTAGCAGCATTTAAGGAAGTGTGTCCCACTGTGTGCTACTCCCTCCCAACCCGCTGGCCACTGTGGCCCTCACTGGTCCCCATCTCTGGCCATTCCTTGTATCCTGGTGATCCTACCAGGACGGGCTATGAGCCTGCCCCTGGACCTGACATAGTGCACAGTGCATGGGGAACCCATGAGCAGCCCTCTCTGTCTACTGTGGAGGTGGGCTGGGTTGAGTTCCCAGGCATGCCCCCATGCTCACATTGACTTTTTGCACGAAGCTCTGTGGACCACTCCCTGCCAGAAGAGCCTCCTGGGTCCCTGGCCTGAGCGCAGAGCTGACAGCTTCTTAATAGAGGCAGGTCACCGAGGCGCCTGAATGATACCACGCCTGGCCAGGAGGCAGTGGCTAGCATCAAAGCCTCATTTTTCTTCTTCCTGTTAGGCATTGAAACAATTTACATAAAGAGCCCCACATGTGTCTGCAACAAAGATGCGTTTCTTCTAGCATCCCTCCTGCTTCCCTCCACACTGCCTGTCAGAAGCTGGCCCACTGCTCCAAGAGTGGGGGGTCTGGGAATCACCCTGTGCCTGGGTCACCAAGACACAGGGCTGGGGAAAGGCCAGCTAAGACAATTACCATGCCATGCTGGGGATCAAACCCAGGGCCTCCCACAGCAAGTGCTGCACCACAGAGCTACCCCCCACCCCAATATTTCTATGTGTGTGTGTGTGTGTGAGATTTGTTTTTGGAGACAGGGTCTTGCTATATAGCCGGGGTTGGCCCCAAACTAGTGATTCTCCTGCCTCAGCACTGGGATTACAGACATTCAAAACCATGCTTGGCTCAGTCCCCCACAATTTCTTAAAACCCAACCAATCCTTAAGGGATTGGGAGTTGGAGACATGACTGCTCCCAGCTGAGCCTGAGGGTCTCTGCCAAGCCTGTTTTGGCCTCAGAAGAGGGGAGGGGTCTCTCTGGTAGGCCCGACCAGCTGTGGGCTGCAGCTTTGTGCATCCCTGTGTAAATTCATGGGGAGTCAGGCTGAGTAGAGGCCGCCTGAGTGACTGAACCATTTGATGAAGCCCAAGTTCATAGGCAGAAGCTAGAGGGCCCGTTGCCCCTTCAGCTGACCTGGGGATGTCTCAAGCAGTCCTGTTCTCTAACAGCTGGAGCTTAAGACCCCATCATTGCCCTGAATCTTTTTTCTTTTTGGTGGTACTGGGATTTGAACTCAGGGCCTCATGCTTGCTAGGCAGGTGTTCTGCCACTTAAGCCATACCCCCAGCCTCCTCTTTTAAGAAGTACTGAGTATGGCAGGCAAGTCTCAGCACCCCAGGAGTGAAGGCACCTGGTCTCTTCATTCTGCATGGTTGCAAGTGGGAAGCAGAGTGGCCCAGGCTTCCCTGGCTGGAGGCCCCCTGGCCAGCCTCGTCTCCCACGTGTCAAGATGGGTAATTAGGGGGCATTCCTCAGGCATGTACCCAGTATATGTGAGTTCTCCATATTCAAGTATTATACAATTACTCTTGCCTGTGCGCTAGAAAGTCACCATGTGACTCATACAGTTAGGTCTACCTACGTGTTGCCATTTGAGGTTGAACGCTCCCCCTCGCTTTATGATTATCATCTTATGTGTACAGCGTTGCTCTAAGCCTGTGGAAGATGACACTGGACCGGAGATGCTTCTGGAATCTTAGGCCACCTGTCTCTGTCCCCTCCCCATGTGCTAGGATCACTACCTGGGTCTCCTCTGCATGTCCTGAAGAGTCTTTTTAAACATAAACGACATCAAAGCAATTTCCACTTCCATGCACTTATCAGATAGGAATGTAACACATCACGTGGGCACCAAACCACGCATTCTAGAACATTCATGGCAGGTTTATTCATGAGATCCTCAGACTGTAAACTACTGAAATTTTTGTCAGAGGTAGAAGGGATAAATACACTGTGGTGCAGTTGTCCCCCTCACCCGCAGCTTCCCTTTCTGTGGTTTTATACCTGTGATCAACTGTAATCAGAAAATGCTAAATGGACAATTCCAGAAGTAAATAATTCATAAATTTTAAATAATTTTCTATCACAGCATACTGTTATAATTATTCTAGTTTATGATTAGTTATTGTTAATCCCTACTGTGCTCGATTTTCAGATTAAACTTTATCATAGGTATGTAGCTATAGTAAAAACACAGTACACATATGCCTGTGGATTCAGGCATCCCTTGTTGGTCTTGGCTGTCTCTCCTGGAACGCGGGGACTGTCACACATACATGCTATCATACCTTTCTGGTGCTTATAAAAGGCAAAGGCTGCTGCTGGGCATGGTGGTGCATACTTGCAATCCCAGGAATCGGGAAGCTAAGGCAGGAGGACTGGGAATTTGAGACCTGCCTGGTCCACATTGCGAGACCCTGTCTTAAGGAACAAAAAACAACCAAAAAATACAAAACAACAATTTTTTAAAAAAGGCCGATTTTGGCTCAGTTGGAGGTTTCAGCCCACGGTTGGTTGGCTCCGTTGCCTTTGGGCCTGTGGTAAGGCAGCGTGTAACTGCAGGAGCACACGTCAGAGCAAAGCCACTCTCATCTTATGGCCAGGAAGGGAAAGACAAGAGAAACAGAGGTCCCAGAATCCCCTTCGAGGACATGCCCCCAATGACCTAAAGCTCTACAAGTCCCCAAATCTTAAAGGTTCCACCACTCCCAATAGTGCCAAGTTGGGGACTAAGCCTTTGATACATAGGCCTTTGGGGGACATTTCAGACCCAAACTGGAGCACATACAACAGAATGCTACACAATAATGAAAAGTAGACCATTGCTCTTTGCATCATGGATGGATCTCAAAAACACTACGCTGAGTAAAACAAGCCGGACACACAAGGTTGCCATGCATGCATATGAAATTCAAAAACAGACACAACTACTCTTGGGCAGGAAATGCCTGAGTGGGCGCAGGGACTTCTGGGGGTTGGTGATGTTCCTTTTCTTGATTTGAACGTCAGTTCTACACGAAGTGTGTTCAGTATGTAGAAATTCATCTGTTTCTCACTTATGATCCATGCTCTTCTCTGTATGCAAGTCATAAAAAAAAAAAGTTAAACAAGGGCTGGGGGTGTAGCTCAGTAGCAGAGAGTGTGCTTAGCATGTGTGAGGCCACAGGTTCAATCCCCAGCACACTTCCACTCCAAAGTAAACACACAAGACCCCAGCCACTTCAACTTAACCACCCCCCAACCCTGCCCCCAGGTTCCTCGCTTTGCTCAGAGTAAGAGAACCAGCTCAGCCTGGCCAGTCAACATCAGCACCACACACCGAAATGCTTATTATCCTTGGCCAATGGCAGCACACATGTCCCCCCTCCCCAAAGAAGTCAGATTGGCCAGGAGGCCCACTTTGGTCACTGAAATTTGAGGGTGACATGTGCTGCTTAAGAGTGGAAGCTGTATGCATCCATGCCTGTCTCTCTTCCTCTGTGACAGGCAGGCACTTCAGATGGCCACTCCTTTGTCTGTCTGCCCAGGTCCCTGGGTGACATCAGTGAGTAGTCTCTCTGTGTGAAGGAGCTGGCATTTGGGGATACTTGTTCTACAGTACACCTAGCACATCCTGATTAGTACAACTTACCATCAAAGCTCTTGGTGGTGTGGTCCCTGACAACCCCTCTAGCTTTGTGAAATAGGAACATTCTGGCTGTGGCTTCTGTGGACTTGCTGGGATCTCACGGCTGAACCTTAGCTGCACCCAATCTGGTGTCCTGGGCCTCTGTTCCTGCACCCAGTATCCTCCTCCCTCACCCTGCCATCTCACCTCTCCTGCTGTGTCAGTAGTTCCTTTAGGCAGGGGTCGGTGGTTAGTCATTAGTTCCCACAGAACAGCAAGGAAGGGAGTGAGGTGCACAGACCCTTAACTTCAGAGACAGCCCCTGCCCTTGACCACAAAGCCTGTGCAGCCTGGGTGGATGGCTGGGCCATTTCCAGGACTCCTCCCCACAGTCTCCAGGCTCCTCAATGCCTCTGGCAGTTCGGCTTGCACTTGTCCTCCCTCCTTAGGCTTCTAAGGGCATCATTCCTACGTAAGGGTCTCCTACTGGCATGGGAGAAAGCAGGGGACGCAGGGAAGGATGTGGGGGAAACAGCACTACTAATCAACCTGCTTCAGATCATGTGAGCTGGAATCTCCAGGGAAAGAACTTTTTTTTTTTTTCCCTCCCAGTAAGGCCTCCAATAAAGGCTGATTGACAAATGATCCAGGCTCAGCACTGGCCTTGGCATCCCAGCTAGAAACTCAGGTGCAGGAGCCTTGAGAGCAGGAGCAGGAAGCTCCCACCCAGCCCTTATGGACCTACCAGTCATCAAGACCTTCTTAATTTCAGTTGGTAAGAGGAGGGGGCTGGGTGGGGGCAGGGAGGAAGGGAATCTGGAGGCATATCAAGGAATGAACCGGCATAGACCCCCTGGATGCCCTCTGTGTCCTGGAGATCTTGGTTCTAAAACATTTGCCTCTGTCTGCCCCTCCCTAAAAGTCCCCTGCCTGCAGAGCAGGACTGGGTGGGAGTAAACTCAACTGGCTCCTCTGCATTGCCACAGAGCTGGGAAGATCAGAGAGGGCAGGCCACTTGCTCAAGGTCACATAGGAAAGCTGTACTGAGGAGAGGAAAGACTCCCACCCCTCACACATTCCAGCCACTCTGGCTCCTCAGACTCGCCAGGCCTTTGCACACACTGTTCCCTCTGCCTGGCCTCCCTGCCCCTGGATATTCTCATCACTGAAAGTCACCTCCTCCAAGAAGCCCTCTCTGAGGAAACTGCACCCCAAGAGCCCACCACTCTTCCAAATCTCCTGCCTCCTGTATTTATTTATATGGTTCTTGTCTGCTGGCCTCACTGGATGGTAACTGCAAGGCAGGTTCCCATCTGCCCTGTTGGAGTTTCCAGGCCAGCCTCAAGCTTAGGAATTCCCAGTTCTAGCGGCAGGGCTCACTTGCTTCTCAGTCACGCTCATCTTCCCACTCAGCTCAACCCCCACTCAGACCCCTCCAGGTGGGTGCTGGTCCCTGCCTCCTCAGCCTGTCATTCACAGGCCACTCCTACCCAGCCATTCCCCTGTACCCCCCCAGCTTGGTGCCCAGTGGCCTGAGCCTACAAGGGGCTCCCTGCCTCTCCAACCTTTGTACTGCTGGGCACAGGCTCCTTTTGCCATTTGCCTGGCAAAATGCTAATAAGCATGTCACTTCCACACGGGGGTCACCTCCTTTCAATCTCTGTGACTTTCCAGCAGATACCTGTCCTGGATTCCTTAACCTATTACCTGCTACTGTCCCTTGTGGCACTGGGCACTCAGTGGGTCAAGTCCACGGCTGTCAGCTTCTAGCTCAGTCCCAGCAACCAGCACACAGTGAGTGCTAAGTCTGGATCTGGTGGCTGCACATGTGCTAGGGACCTAACAGGCCATGAAGAACCTGGGCACTAGTAGAAAGGACAAGAGCAGCATTCATTTGCCAAATAGTTACTGGGTGCCAGGCACTATGCTGAGGTGTGTAATATAGGTCACCTGGGTGACCCTCAAGATAACACTGTATTATCATCATCTCTGTGTAGCAATGAGGACACGAAGCACAGAGAAGAGGAGGAGCTAGCTTAAGGTCACACAGCCAGGAAGTGCAGGAGCTGGAACTTGACTAGAGGACAAACCCAGGGCCAGGCACCGACCGGGAGTCCCCAGAAGGCAAAGGGACACTTGAGTCCATTCTTTGGTCCAGTTGGGTAGCTATGACGGTGCCAAGCCCACTTTGGGTCCCAGGTCCCTCTCGGTCTGGCTTTCAGGATGAGCATACAGCAGCAATGGCCTGGCCACTAGTCTATCCCTCCCATGCTTACAGCAAAGTAGGGTATAACACTGGCCAGCACATGACTCTGGCAGTCCTTAGCCAATGTCTGTTGGATGAGTGAGTAGACAGGTACACACTCATGTCCCTTATGCAATGTTCTACGCTGTCTCCTCCAGGAAGCTCTCACTGAACACTTCACGCCCACTGCCCTTAGCTCTTTTTTTTTTTTTTTTGTCTTTTCTTTTTTGGTGCTGGGATCGAACCCAAGGCCTCGCCCATGCTAGGCAAGCGCTGTACCACAGAGCTACATCCCAGCCCCACCCTGAGCTCTTAACAAGCAAAGCCTTTGGCTCAGTTTAGCCTGGATCAAAGTGGCTCCATCCAACCTCTGCTTGCTCAGCTTTACAGGCACTCGCTTCTTTCCCCAGCTCTTCATTCAGCACACAGGGGGTGCAGCCCCTACACTAGGTGCAGCAGAAATGAGCACTGGACATTCTGAGACAGCCAGGTCCCCTCCAGGCAGCCTGGCTCTTAGCAGGCTCACCCTGGTACATGCCTAAAGCAGGCCATCAAAAGGAACTTCAGCAAGAACTAACTTTAAAAACACGTACCCTCTGCCCCCTGCTTCTGGAGCTGCTGGGCACCAAATGTGACTTGGCTTTGGGGGAGGGCAAGGGAGCCTTATTTTCTTAGGACTGCTATTTTCTGAATTTTTTGAAATGAACTAATATTATTTGTCCCTGCGTGGAGGGTCTGCCAAGGGATCCCTTCAAGGCTAGGCAGAAGTCCGAGTCCTGGTTTGTGTCCCACTATGGAGCTGCAGAGGGTGAATGCCTGCAGGCTCCTCAGGGTTGGCCCTTCCTGACCCGGGAAGGATCCACATCACTCTAACATGGGGCTGGGCATACAGCAAGCGGACAGGTGCTCACACTTCTGCAGTCCTCTCTACATCATCTGTAGACGAGAAGGTGGTAATAATAACCTAAACTTGTGAATGTCAGCTGTCCCCTCACACCCAACATATCTAAGCACTGGATCCAGAAACAGAGCAATGTTTATGCTCCTCCCAAACCCAAATCTGACTTTGGTCCTCCCCAGTGCTCCAAAGCAAATGTTCCTTGCTTTGCATTCAAGGTCTCGCACCCTCTGACCCCTGCCCCTTCTCCACTAAAACTGGCTAGCCTGCAACCCACCCACACGCCATGCTGTTTCCTGCTCCTGGGCCTTTGTCCACGTTAATCCTTCTGTCCAGAACACACAAACCTTCCCCTACTCATCCTTCAACCCCTGCTCTGACATCAGCCTCCTGTAAAAAGCCCCCCACCCTTTCCTTCCCCAAGAGTTCCTGGTGCATGCATTGATTATTGCACTGAACCACAATTAGGGGTTGGCTCGTCTGTCTCCTACCAAACCGGATGCAACAGGGACTGGGCCTTTTGTCTTTGTTTTCAATCCCTGGTGCCCAGATACTGCCTGCAGACAAACAGGCACTCAGGAACATCTAGCTGACAGGTGGGTGAGTCGGTAAACAACATCTGCACAACCCTTTACAGTTTACGAAGCCTTTTTCTGTCCTCCAGCTCAAGGGCCCACTCTCACTAGGCAAGGCTCCAGGACCCCATCCTTCCCACAGCACTGCCTCGGGAGGACCTGCAGGCTCCAGAGCCCCTCCTCTTTGGCCTGGAGCTGGGGTCTGCCATGAGCCTCTGGCAGACAGGGCTCAGTGAAAGCAGCTGAGACCTCCCCACCCCCCATTTCAGCAGAAAGCAAGTGATTTCCTGAACCAAGAGGTCCCTCCCTACCCACCCCTGGCAGGTGCCCAGGTGGTGGCCTGGCAGGTATGACTGGGTGTCAGGCCTGCCATTCGCCTGGAGCTGCTGGGATGCAGTGGCTGGAGCGCAGCTCTACCACAAGTCTTGGTAACAGTTGCTATGTAAAACGCTCGGAGGGGGAATTTACTGTCAGCGTTAATAATAGATGAAGGTTTCAGAATTTTTGATGCCTTACGTTCTAAGCCGTTTGATTTATAATGTCTCTGGAAAGGGAGAGATGAGGGTGGGGGTGAGGGAGGAGGCCTAGATGCAGGAGCTGGGAGCTCATCTCCCCTGCACTTTGACAGATAGGGAAACTGAGGCCTGGCAGGGTAAAGTCCCTGAGTCATGTGATTCCAAGAAGCCCCACACTGCCCTGGTCCATGGGAGGGAAAAGCCAGGCGGGCCCCTCCCACAAGCGCCTGAGGTTGTTGTGATGGATTACTGCCTCTCCTTTTAGCACGAGCAGGTGGATCTCAAGTAGTCTCCGGAAGCAGCTCTGATGGGCGCCTGCAGCGGGGGCTGTGTGAGGCTGATTACAGGCACGAGGGAAGCAAGATGCAAGTCCCAACTTCCCTCCGCTCAGCTGCAAGTGGCAGCGGCTGGGGGGGGTGGTGGGGTGTGTGTGTGTGGGGGGGGGGTGGGGTGTGTGTGTGTGTGTGTGTGTCTCTGTTGAGGGCAGGCGGCCACAGGCAGCACTATTTATTTACTTGGGGTCCCTCTGTCTGGGTCCCCACTGTGGCCAGGGCTATCTTGCTGGAGGTCACTCAGCACCTCACTGCTTAACAAGTAGGCGAACTCCTCTCCATCTTCATGGCTGGCTGCTGGTCCTCTGAGCCTGGCCATGCAAGCTGGGCTCCTGCCAGGCACTCTCTCCTGCTCCTCATGTGGTCCTGGTCTTCCCATCCATCGCAGTAGGCTCTCCCCACCTCTACAGGCAAATGAGTTCTCCTGGGCCCCAAGACGGTATCTGTGTCCCAGACAAGTCAGAATAAGGCTGGGCCCCCTCACCTCTACACTGTCCCCATTTGCAAAGGGGTGCATCTGGCCTCAGGGTCTCCCCTCTTCCTTCCTCAGCTGGCAAACACTCTCTTTCTCAACTTCAATTCTAAGCATGCAGGACTACCCTGCCCTGCTCTGGGCCTCCCTTTGACCCTCTGCAAAATGGAGGTAGCCCACCTGCCCCTAGTGGACAAGGTTAGGACCCAGCACTCAGCAGGGCCAACACCCTCTGGGTGCTTCAGAAGAAGGCCATGAACTCTGAAAGGCTGTGGGTGTGTTGTGAATAAAGATGACAACAGCTAACTAGAAGACCATGCTCACCTCACGCTGGGAGCCCTGGCACCACCCTCTTGCATAGGTGAGAAGACTGAGGACTAGGTGCAGTCCCTCCCTGGGCAGAAGTCTGCTCCTGCCCTCTATATGGCACCCCCAGTCCAGCCACTTCCTGCTTTGTTACTGAGACATATGTCTGTCTCTTCATGCAGTGACCTGTACACCTAGGACAGCCCAGCATACAGTGGAGGCTTCATGGCTCTATGGAGGCCCTGGTGGAGGTGGAATGGATCCAGGCCTGCCCCAGGCACCCTGCCCAGACCTCATTGAGAAGTCTCACGCAGGGACAGATGCGTGAGCCTGGGGGTTGAGGGGCACACACACAATCATGGGCTCCCCCTCTTCTGCCTCCTTCATCTCCAGCTTCCTTGCACATCCAGCATTCCTGCATGCTCAGGCACCCCCTGCCAGACCTGTGATGGGCTCAAGTTACCCAGGCTCCAGAGCTCCTATCCCTGGAAGCCAGGGCAGACAAACCCAACCACTGGCTGTGCAAGAACCCAGTTAGCCCCCTGGTGAGCAGCCTGACCCTCCTGGCCCTCCGCAGTGGCTGGGACTCAGGCCAGGATCTGGAGCTGCACCTGACCAAAGGGTCCCTGCTAAGTGACTGGCCACGACTGGAAAACAGAGGCTCATGTGGGAGAGGGCAGCACAGAAGGTGCAACCAGGCCCACTTTGGGGCTCACGAAACCTGGGTGGTGGGCAAGTAGGCTCAAGAGAGCCCTGGGTAGACTGATGGTGCAGAGTGCCAGGGGGGACACTGGGCTTCCTCAGAGCCACAGGTGATGTAGCCACACCTGAGGTGATGGTGGGGAGGGTCTGGGGGCTCCTCTTCTAGCTCTGGGAAATAGCCTATTGGGGGGTATCCACCAACAAAAACCTAGAAGCTGCCTGGGAAAGGGACTCTGTGAGGTTTGAGGCCCCACCATTTTCAAAGTCCCCAGAAGGCAAGGATGGGAAGGAAGCAGAGTGCCTTTGAGGGAACTGGGGTCTCTAGTGGAAAGGCTCCCCACCGTGGGAGGCTCTGTCCCAGCGTCTACCACCCCTGCCCTGCCCAGGTGCCCTCAGGCCTGCTGCCCTTCAGCCAGGCTGAGGTGGAGGCAGGTAAGGGCAGGTGGCCACTGCAGTCTTGGCATATAGGAAATGCCAACTCTGCCAGTCTGCTCCAATACCCATTGCTCCCCTTGCCTCCTTGCTAACTCTAGCTCTGCTCCCTGCCCAGAGCAGAGCTGCTGGAAGTCTCATGCCCACATAGTCGGCAGCTTACCATTCTTTCTCTCATCCATCCATCCATCCTACACTGTTCCAGGCCCTGTGACTAGGACCCAACTCCAGCCCTGGGGTGCTGCCAGGCTCTTAGGGTGACAGAGCACAAACAGGCTTGCCAAGCCAGGTTGGCAGCACTGTGTCAGAAAGGCCCAGGATGTGGGAGCCCACAGGAGGCCTCTAAACGGCTCAAGAGTCAAGGAGGCTTCCAGGCTGCAACAGCCCTATGTTGGGCTGGCTGAGGTGCGCTGAGGTGGTGTGGGCTATACCTCTGGCTTCATCCTCCCCCTCCTCTTTGTCCTGCACCAAAACCTGTATTCATTAGCTCTCCCCAGACAGATGGTCTCCCCGTTCCAAATCTCCAGCCCTCTCAGGGGTGACCTCCAACCATTGCTGTTTACAGCCCAGGGCTCTGAACACACTGGGAGACAGGTGAGCAAGTAAGGGCTGCCAGGCTTGTGATATCACCTTTACTAACACTATACAGAAAGTCAGCTCCTCATTGGTAATGTGTATAATTTCTTGAACTTCATCAGAGCTGCTAACCTGAGTGGTTATGGGAGATGGGAGGGAAGTGAAGAAGGGGGTTACAGCATACCATATGAGGTCTTCGTATAAACAGGAAGACACCCCTGGTGCATAGGCTGCTGTTTCACTATGGATGGATTTCTGCCAGGAGCACTTATGTAGTGTACAACCTGTACAACCACATACTTTGGGTCCTAGGTTTAGATGAGTATGGTGTCATTTCCCCAAACACATCTTTCCTGCCTTTCTGACCAGCCAACCCAGGTATGGAGAATTTCCTGAGATCTCCCTGAGGGGAGATGGGAGAGGGGAGAGAGAGAGAACGCACATGTTTTTAAAGAGCACCCAGAGCTCTTTTCCAATTTCCAAAGTCTCCAGTGTCCCTGAAGTCTCTGCATTGTAGACCCAGGGCCTGGGATGGAGAGTGGCTGAGATACTTGTTGGAGCCTGGAAAAGGTTTCAATGTGTTCAGGGATACAAACATCTGTTATTTTATTTCTCATATAGTAGACTTACGATTCTGAGTACCAAAACTACACAAGCAGCTTGAAAAGGGGCAGATTCCTGGGCCCCAACCTTTAAGATGCAAGACTTCATCACTTGGGAGTGACCTGAGCTCAGGAATCTGTTCATGTATAAACTCCAGGGTGGTTTATAGTAACACCACTGCTCATCAATCGGTGTGTGTCTCTTCTTATTCAGACTTAAATAGGCACTCTGGCCTTGCTGTCCATTACATTTGTTTTGCTAAAAGCTGTGCTTTGGTGTTGGTGGGGAAACAGTATATATACCCCAAAGCATATACACCTCAAAACCCCTAAAGGGCTATCTGTGTATAACTGAGTAGCTGATTTCAGGACAGGCTCCCTTTTGGTTTGTAGGTGTGCCTGAGGGCAGGCGCTGTGGTCTTGGCTCTCTAACCCTGCCTCCCACACCATCAAGCCAGGACAAAACATAAGTGGTGTGCCACAAAAACATTCAGAAGCCTGAGCCTCCCAAGGTCTGGCCCAATGGATGCTAGGAAGCCCTCACCCCAGGACCTCCGCCTGTTTCTGGGATCATGCCTTCTTCCTGGCCAGCATAGTAGGCCATTCACCAAATTGGGCACACACCAAACCAGGTCCTTTGGCCAGGGTTGCGGGCCAGATACTCACCCCACACCCTGGTGGTGGAGACAAGTCCTCTCTGTCTGGGTGTGAAGGCACATCTGTCTCTCATCCTCCCAAGTTCAGTGCCCAGCACTGTCTGCCAAGGAAGCTTTGGGCAGCCTGATGAATGGGTGCACTGAAGAGTATAAATCAAGCACCTACTGTGTGCCAGGCTACAGGAGGGGGTGGGGGTGGAGTGGGTATGGGGAAGGTATGCACACAGTCTGGTGTGGGAGAAGGATGCAAAAATAAATGCACATGCTAAGAGGGGACATGTGCTAAGCTAAGCAAGGGAGGGCAGGAGGTCTACATGGAAAGCTTCCAGAAGGGGCTGAGGAATCCGCCAGGTAAAGGAACTTAGAATGTTCAGGAGCCCAGCGTGGTAGTGCATGCCTGTAATCCCAGCACTTGGGAGGCCAAAGCAGGAGGATCTCAAGTTCAAGTCCAGCCTGGACTACACAAATACCCGGTCACCAAAAATAAAAAACATGTCCGGGAAAGGAGAATGACATGCAAAAGCCCTGTGGTAGGAAGAGGGAGAAGTCAGTCTGATAAGGGGAGACTGGCATTTGGAGACAGATCGGCAGGCCGGCCCCCAACAATCCAAATGAGGACTGAGGCATTGCCCCAGCGGGCCTCTCACATCCCAAGGGACCAAGAAAAACTACAAAGAAGGGGACCCCCGAGGCACGAGGTATCCTTTTGTTCAGAAGGCCGCCATCAAAGCTTCACCCCCCCCCAACCCCTCAAACCTGCTCCCGAGTGGCAGTTCCGGAAGCTCCGCCCCTCTTAGCAGCACTTGCCTGCTCGGGCTGCTTAATCTCCGGCCGCGCCCGCCAGTAGGCTACAGCCTTGCCCCCTGGTGCCCCGCCCACAACAGACAGTCACGCCCACTTCCGCCCACCTTGCCCCCGCCCCTCCGCAGCGTGAAAACCAATCAGGGGCGGCGCCCTGGCGAGAGGTTGGGGGCTGAGCGAACACAAAAGGCAGGAAAGAGAAGGAGTCTCAGGCGCTGTAACCATGGCTACCTACACAGGCACCGCCCCGCGATTGCGTAGGGGGAGGTGGTGGAAGCTTCGGAGGACAGAGGAGGTTCCCACGGGGCGCTGGGACACCTCCCTACCCCACCACGTGGCTGCAAGACCCTAGGACTTCATCCTTCATCTGTGAAATGGGGTCACATTTTGCCTTGGGCCTACTGTGTTCTGGGATTAGAGATTCACCACTACACACACACACACATACAACCTGCCCTCTTTGGTTTATATGGGGGGGGGGAGAGAAGAGAATGCACACCAAAGGAAAATGGGGGGGGGGCTTATTTGTAGTTACGAATAGGATTGGTTCCATCAAGAGGGGTCACTTGGAGGTCACCTGAAGGAAGACCAAGGGAAAGAGGGCATTAACAAAGAGACCTGCAGCAGAACAAATGTCCAGTGAGTGCAAAGGCCCTGGGGCAGTAGTGTTCAGGAGCGCAAGGAGACCCCATATCCATAGCTGAATCCTCAAGGGGAAAGGGGACTGAAAAGTGATACAGCAAAGACCAGGTCTTTCTGGGGCTTGACCCAGGAGGTGCTCAGACCAGTCCCTGTTTATCACTTCTCTTCCTCCCCTTCTTTTTGGCTGTCCCTTCTTCCTCTCCCTCCTCTTAATCCTCCTCCCATGTCTTCTCTCATCCTTCACAGACAAGGGAGAAAGCACCAATTCGGGCTGAGATGAACAAAAGCATGTTTAGGAAACCTCTCTCCTATATAGGTGGGAAGGACTGCAGACCTGGGTGACAGGTCTGAGGCAGGGACCCAGCTCTACAAGCTGAGGCAGACACAAGAGTAGAGAAGCTAGGCTCCATGCCTTTGCACAGGTTATTGCCTCTGCCTCGTATGCCCTTTCCATTTCTCAAGCTAACAAACTGCCTTAGCTTTCAAAAGCCAATTATGTTCCCTGAGGAAGCCTGGACCACCTGAGCTACCCCTCTATACAGACCTCCTTTCAGGCCTGACTCTCTGATGTCCCCTCCTGATATCTTGCATTGGGCCAAAGGCAGGGGCAGCTCCCAGGGTCAGTGCTTATCAATCCTAAGAGGCCGGGAAGACAAGCCCTGCAGTAACGGCTAAAGGCTAGTGGTCATACGTATATGCAAGAGAGGCCCTCCAAATGTGGGCAGCTAAGATGACTGTGCTGTTCTGTTGTGAGAATAAAGTGGTCAGTGTGAGAAAAGTGCTCAAAACAGGGCATGGCAATAAGAACTTGGGTCTGATGACTAGAAAAACCAACATAGTAATCTGCAGGGTAAGCTTTCAAGTCACCAAAACCCCTTCCCACTTCTTGGAATAACAAATGGACTACATTTCCCAGCTTCCTCTGCAGTTGGACATGGTCATGTGTCAGAGCTCCAGCCAATGAATGCAAATGGGAGCAATGCTCCTTTCAATGCCAGATCCCCACTGGGCCATATCGAAAGAAGAAAAGAATCCACCAACTAGAAACACTTTCCACCATCATGAATTTAGAATGAGCATCTAGAAATGTCAGGGCCGACTTGTCACTGCAACTAGCCTTACCCTAAGTAGCACAGGCATTCCCTCTTCCCCTCTCATTTACTCCTTAGGAAATAAATTTTGAAGTCCTGTAGGACTAGGACAGAAAGGGGCAATAAAACTTGAGGGCTGGGGTATAGCTCAGCTGTAGAACGCTTGCTTAGCATGCTTGAGGCCCCAGCTTCTATCCTCAACACTGGGAAAAAAAAGTCAGTGAGTCCCTGCTCTTGTGGAGCTACTGGTGTGACAAGAAGGGTCACCCTTGGTAAATATGGGACAGGGTGGCTTTCCAAGATGAGCGCTAAATACAGAGAAAGATGAAGGGAAGAGAGGTCTAGGCAGAGGCCAGCAAAAGTGAAGGTCCCGAGGTGTGAGAGAACATGGTCCACTTCCTAGAACCAAGATAGGGAGAAATGAGGCCCAAGTGCTGTAACCCCATCACCTGCCCTTTCTGAGACTATCTCCTCATCTTTAAGTGGGGGTGATGCTAATAACACCCTCTTATGGGGCATCTCTGGCTCTCAGAGCAAAGTGCTCCCTCCCAATGTGGCTAGGGCCTTTCTCTGTTTGATGTCTGCTATGGCAGGGCAGGGCAGGGCAGGGCAGGGCAGGGCAGGGAGGAGCCTGTTCAGGATGTGAGCAGGGTGTCTCCGGGGCTCGGGAGGCAGGAGCAGGGAGAGTGAGTTGCTGCTATTAGGGCTCCTGCCATGCATGCTAAATAGCAAGGACATTTCCAGCCTGGAGAGCTATTAGGCTGCAAGAAGAGGAAGCACTGACTCTCTGGGGAGGCGGCAGCACTGTCCCCGGAGGCAGCTGGGGCAGCTGGTGTGAAAAGCGGGAACTCTCTACTGATGGGCAGATGCTGGCCTCCATTCAGCCTCTTTCTGGACAGGCACAGTGGCGCTGGGCACCGGAGGATTGGAGGGGAGGTCCAGGATCCCCCCAGGGGCTCATGTGTCATGCGTTGCCCCGATGCTCAATGCCAGCCTGGCTGCTATCTCCTGAACAAGAACAGATCTGGGAAGTATGCTTATTGCCAGGTACCTAACAACTACAGGAAGGTACATAGGGGTCTTGCTAGGATCTCTAGCCCCCAGTGCTTTACAATGGGACCGGGTCACTCCTTCAACTCATACACCTGCCATGGTTCCCTAGCTCCCCCCTACCCTCATGTAGAGCTCTTTGTGACCCAATTCAGCTTGTGCTACAGCCTCAGCTCCAGCACTACAGACCTCCACACCATCACTGCTCCCATGCCACCTATGCCCTACATTTTTTTTTTTCTGGTGGTACTGGAGTTTGAACTCAGGGCCTCATGCTTTCATGCTTGCTAGACAGGTGCTAGACAGGTGCTCTACCATTTGAGCTACTCCACTAGTCCCTTTTTTGTGTTGGGTATTTTCAAGATAGGGTCTTGAGAACTATTTGCCTGGGCTGGCTTCAAACTGTGATCCTCCTTATCTCTGCTTCCTGAGCAGCTAAGATAACAGGTGTGAGCCTCTAGTATCCAGCTTTTTCTAGCATCTTTTTTTTTTTTTTTTTTTTGGCAGCAATGGGGTTTGAACTCAGGGCCTCACACTTGCTAGGTAGGCGCTTTACTACTTAAGTCATTCCACCAAGCTTTTTCTTATCATCTTTTAAGAACCATCTGGCAACCGGGTGCCAGTGGCTCTTTCCTGTAATCACAAAACAGGGCTGGTGGAGTGGCTGAAGGTGTAGGCCTGAGTTCAAACCCTAGTACTGTAAAACAAAACAAACAAAAAAAAGAACCAACTGGCATTCTAATCATAGCTGATTAAGGTGGCCAAGGGACCTCCCCTCTCTGATCTTTAACTTACTCATTGCTAACATGCAGAAGTGATTTCCTACTTCGTGTGATTGTTCATGTAAGGGAAACAGGACACAGAATGTAAAAAGCACCTAAGAGCATGTGACATTAAGTAGATAGTAGACATGTGACTCAGTGGTAAGATGTGAGGCCCTGGGTTCCATCCCCAGCACCACAAAAAATGTAAATCAGACCCCCCCCCACCCCAATCTTCCAACCTTCTCAAAGTAGCCTGTCCTCTGGGAAGCTTCCCAAACTACTCCCTGCTTTTGGGCTAAGTGTCCTCTCACTTGTCCCTTAGGTCCCTAGGTACCCCTTGCGGTGGCACTTCCACAGGACAATAACTTATCTGGGCATCATCCCCTGGAACCTGTGAAGACTTAAGGGCAGGGACCCCTCCAGGACTGATGCCTGGTCACATGGTCTGTTAGATGAAGGGTCAGTGGTAGAGGCCAACCTCAGGGTTCTCCTTGGTCCAGAGGGCTAAAAATAGCAACCTGCCTTATCCCTGGGAGGCAAGAGGCAAGTGTGTCAAATGTCCCTGAAACCCCAGAAATTCTCAGCTTCCAGCTCAGGACCAGCTTGCCAGGACAGTCTTCTGCCAGCTGCCCTCAATCTCTGCCCAGGGTAGTCCTAATCTCAGTTCAGGCCCCAATCTCCTCTCCAATCTCCAGAGTAGGAACTGTCCCTCCACCTCCCTCAAACTTTCCTCACCCCAAGCCACTGGCCAGTCCCTAGCTAAGTGCCAGGTGACCAGCCTGAGCTCAGGGCTGGCTACAGAATGGTTCTAAAACTCTGCAGGTGGCCCGGGGGTTTGGAGAGGTGATGTGGGGAGAGGGGAAGAACAGTTGTCGCCATGTCGTCTAGAAACCTTGAGTACTGTGCAATTACTCCAAATGAGGCCACATTGACACATACCCACCAGTGTTCCTCAGAGCCAGAGGCTGTCAGCTAGAGGCCCTGATGGCTCTCCCCCCACCTAAAGCTCAGATAGGCAGTTATGGATGTCTTTGATTAATAAGAAATGGGGGCAATGAATTAATCATTATGTAACAAATGCAGTTTGTTTGGCAGCAGTATCTTTCAAAAACACAGCTTTTGTGTGTGTGTGTGTGTGTGTGTGTGTGTGTGTGTGTGTGTGTGTGTAATGATGGGGTCATCACCAAACACACTCTGGGGCAGGTTGCAGCTTTAGGGAGGCAGAGACAGCAAGGGTACTTTAAGGGGGTGGCAGAAGCCCCCAATAGGGATAAGGGTGGCTCGTCTTACCCCTCAGGAAAAGGGCTCCAGGCTCAGCCAAGACTATCTCCTGCCCAGCACCAGACCATGGGGTCTCTGCCTGCCTCTCTGAAAGACAGCTGAACAGATGTTTCCTTGAGTCAGGAGAATAACACTGGCTCCCAGATGGGCTGCATGCAAAAGCGTGTCTTCTCCCTCCCTCCCTCCCTCCTCTTTTTGGGAAACAGCTGAGCATCAGAGGTGGCAAGTGGGGGCAGAAGGGCACCCGAGGCCTCAGCCAACTTGGTGACTCCTGGAAGCCTCCTGACACACAAAGTCCCATGTTGGTAAAGGACAGGCAGATGTTGTGCCAAGGTCCTAGTGGGCTCCCAGCTGAAAACGAACCAGAGTCAGGATGGACACTTTGCACCCCGTGGCTCTGTGTCCTGTATTATGCAGCACAACATACTCTGTCCCTGGTCCCCAGTAGTCACTGGTCTCCCTCCTCCTGCCTGTACCAATTGTCAGAAAGTATAGCTACTCCCCAACCCCTAATATCTAGCCCCTCCCTTTCCTGTAGCCACATCCTCAGGGCCATGGGCCACCATCTCTGCTCTGTTCCACCCTGGACAGGCATAAGCCTCTCTAGGGGCTTATACACCTTTAAGTTCCACTGGGGAGAAGCAAAGTTTAAAGATACAGAGGACTAATCTTGCCAGGAGACAACAACTCCCTGCTGCCACCATCTTTCCTCTATTTCCCTGCCATATCCCCTCCCTGCACTAAGCCTGTCAGTTTTCCAACTGCCTGGTCTGCAGGGCAGACCTGGACTTGTCCGGCCTAAAGTATATCCCTGGCCCCATTCTGTCTCTGCTGGTTCCCATGCCTGGGCCCTAGGGCAGAAGGGTGCACTGGGTACATTTCTACTGACTGAATCTCAGAACCTAGTGCCTGGGGTTGAAGCTGCCTGCACATTGAGGTCAGTAGGCAGGCGTGGGGAAAAAGCTTGCATGTGAGATCTATTGCCCCATGGGCCCTGGACCTTCTGGTGGCTTTCTGTCTGATGGACCTCGGTACCAACAGTGGTGTCCTGCTGCCACTCAGGAGCCTCCTCACTCCTCCACAAATGTGCTGTGCTGCAGCCTGGGGTCCTGGCACACAGTAGGGGTATGAGAAATGTTTAGAGCATAGAGCAGAGCAGCTTCCTCCCAAACAAAAGAGACTGCCACTTACTAAGTGCCAGCTTGTGGTAACAGCTCTATGTGATCTTGTTTGAAACTGGGACTGGAATGGAGGCATGTGTAATAGAGAAAAAGCTGTCTTCAGAGACAGGTCCTTACATCAGGACTTACTGTGAGCTTCCTGTAGCCCTAGCTGGAGAGCAGCCAGGGCCCCTCAGCATCTCTTAGGGGTCTGAGCTACACCCAGATCGTTCACGGGGGGATAGGAGTGGCTGAGAGTCCACAGGGTTGCAGAATGGTCTGGTGTGTATGAAACGGGTGCATTGAGCAAAACCCAAACCAGGTGCCCCAACCCTGACTCTGGGGCAGTCAAGCATGGACCTGTAGGGACATGAACTTCTAACCTCCCCCCACCCTGTAGTATTGGAGATTGAACTCAGGGCCCTTTGATTTCTAGATAGGTACTCTTCCACTTGAGCCATACCCCTAGCCCTCTCATTTAAAAAAAAAAAATGCATATGGTCTTAAGGGGGGGGTGTCATAAGATTTTTGGTGGTTTCCAGTGAATTCAGTCCCAGGATGTGGGGGGCAGGATTGGTGAGTCCTTTCAGATATGTGTTTTTACAATCTGGAAAGCATTCATTTGTTCGGTCAGTCATTTGTTCATTCATTCATTCAATTCAACCAAAATCCCAACCCTCTGAGTGACCTGCCAGCTATGGCAGGTCTCTGCAATAAGAATAAATTCATTCACTCCAAAAGTATTTCTTTATTAAGGGTCTACTGTGATCCCCAGGGGCCTCTGTAAGTCATTGTCTATGCTCCTAGAACTATGGTTTGAAACTGGGCTGCGGGAGGACAGGCCAGGTTGGGGAAGGCAGGACAAAGCCACACTGCCCTGCCTATCTCTGCCATGAGCCCTAGTGTGCCTGCTCCCTGGCCATATGCAACATCCTCTCTGGCCACAGGAGTCCACCTCCTACCTGGGAGCTAGCAGACACCCAAGTTGGGAATTATGGGCCCTACGAGAGACACCGACATGAAGCTGGTTACAGCCTTTTCAGCAAATGTAATTCCTTTTTATTAGAAAATTAAAGGGTAGGTCTAGCTTGCCAAAAGCCAAAAAAGCTGAAATGTGCTTGCCTAAGATATGCAATGTCTGATAAAATGGATTTACACCTCTCCCTCCTTTTCCTCCATCCTCTCTCCTCTCTCCTCTGCCAGTCTCTCCTCCATTCATTCCCCATCCACTGGCACTGCAGCACTGGCCATGAGCTTGGCCTTGGCCCACAGGCCCAGCAACCTGGATGTGAGGAGCATGCTTTTGTTTCCTCCACACGAGTGCCTGGTTTTAAGCCTTTTTAAAAACGACCTCGGGATTCTGTGGCTTTCCTGAAATAAGGCTGCTTGTGGCCTCTACTAAGCTGAGGATGTCAGGAGGGAAGGGCAGGGACAATAAAGGATTGAGCTCGGGAGAAGCACGCTCATCCATGTGGAGACCCCAGTGCAGGCGGTTCCAGACGAGCCGGCGGAGGGAGGGAGGCGGCCAGGGCAGAGAGCCGAGGACGGACGCATCTCTTACCGCCACACAAAAAGCAACTATTCAAAACCACCCAGGGAGTTCTCTCTTATTGAAAAGTCCTTGATTCTTCCCTTTCTACTGCAGAACTCACGAACAAGGGCCCCGTTTTATTAATGGGGTGATGGAGGGGCCCGAGAGGGAGGGTCCTCCTACTCTGGAAGGTGGCTGAGACCGCCCTGCGAGTCATTAGGAGCTGGTAACTAAGGTAACTCCAGATCGGATTTTCTCCCCACTAATCTCTCTTTTTCTCTTTCCTTTTCTCCTCTTTTTTTTTTTCTTTCCTCTGCTGGTCAGAGGCTACATGCCTGGTTTAGAGGGGAGCTGGGAGGGTGGGGGAGGGGGTGACGCTGGTGTATATGTGCGTGCGTGTGAACGTGAGCGTGTGAGTGTGTGCTGAATACTAAAATGGTGTCCACCCTCCTGATGCTCTGCTGGCCACTGGGAAGACAGTGTCTCAGCTCAGGTACCTCTGCCCCAGCCCTCCCCGCCACCCACGGCCTCCCCCTTGCTGTTCAAGGGCAAATCCATTCCCCTGGCTGCCTCTTTGAGTAACAAAAGGCAAGATTGGGTTTCTTTCACCTGCTCTCACTGAAGCCTCCGCTTTGGCTTGTGTAGCAGAGGCCGCTTTGTTCTGAAGAAAACCAAGCCCGGGTTTGTCCTGGGGGCCTGCTGCCAGGGTAGGTGACAGGGTGGGGGTCAGGAATAAACACACACAAAAAAATAGCATTGTCCACCAGGCCTCCCTCCCCTGGAGCCACAGTCTGGGGGTTGGGGGAGGCAGTGAAGCACAGCAGCCACCTGCTCTGAGGAGACCCAGTTCAAATCCCAGCCAGCCACAGATGACCACGTGGCCTGGGGCAAATTCTTCTACTCTCCGAGTCTGGTTCTTCCAACCGCAGAGGCGGCCTTATAGTAAGTGCCTGTACCTGCATGAGGCCCTGGCACAAAGTCATTTCTCTACTCCACCTGGGCATCTCCAGGGCTGAGGGGAGATGAGTCAGTTTTCTCCTATGGGAGCCATAGGAGGGAAGGGGGCCGCAACTCTCCAGGAGTGGCTGTGTCAGGGTCCAGACCCCGCAAGTGGCATTTCTGAGGAAGAGACACACCACCTGCCCTAGAACAACAGGAAGAACAGGCGACCTGGGCCAGGAACTGGACCATGGGAGCATCGTGGGCAAGCATGAGCATTCTGTTCAGTGTGTTGCCACAGAGTGCCTTCCCCATGAATGTCGAAGTCTATGAGAGTCTCCCAAGGCTCCAGGTGGACACCAAACCCTGGTCCATACAGGTGAGTGCCCCCACCAGCTGGGACACCAGTGTCTGAACCCTGCCTGTCCTCTCTGGTCTGGCCTACAGTCCTCCTCAGGGGTAGGGCTGCAGTGTCTAGAGGTTTCTGTCCCCTCACAGTTGGAGTGAGGGTAATGCCTGCACCGGTGAGTCATGGAAGCCCAGACAGTGGCTCTGTGCATAGGGCAGGGCCACAGCCGCTGCCCTGTCTATGCCCAAGGTGACAATGTCAGACCCAGCAGCTGACTGGCCGATTGGGCTGGCGCCTGAGACCACCCCAAGCAGCCTCTACTTGCCTGCAACTTATCCAGCCCCCAGCCCAGCCACTGTATCCCACTTGCTGCGGAGAGGTTGCCTCAACAATTGCACAAAGGGGAAGCAGAGTAATGCAGAGCTCAGGGGAGGGGGATGGTGTTGGAATGTGCAGTGGGAATGGGGTCTCTGGAGCTGCAACAACAGCAGAGTGTCCCCAGCCTGGCAGGTAAGCCATAGCACAGACAAGCAGCCATCCCTGGCTCTATGGTCAGGGATGACCCTGACCCTGGCTGCTAGCTCCTCCCTCTGTGTCTTGTCCTCCCTCATTCCTCACCTCTCCCTGCATCTGCCCTCCTCCCTACCTCCCTACCTATCAGAGCTGTGAAGCAAATGGACTGCAAATGGGATAGTGCATTTTCATTCACACCCGCCTTCCCCAACTCCTGGGGCTGACGTGTCCTGTCCTGTCCAACCATCTCTGTTCCTGTCCTTCTCCCCCTTGGAGGGCAGCCATAGTCATAACCCCCAGCAACAATGGGCTGTGAGCTAGTGCTGGCCTGGTTGAGCTTACTGAGATTTCAGAGAGTACATGGTGGGTGGGTGACTGCCCTGGTGTATGCAAACTGGTGTGCACACAGCAGGTAGCACCTTCTAATCCCTCTCCTGTTCTTTACTTTAAAGTGCCTCAGTTTCCTCTGCCATAAAACCACCTTCACCAGGGGCAGAGGAGCCCCAGCAGCATGCTCCTCTGGGCATCAGCAAAACGGCCTGCACAGAAGTAACACTGCTGATTGCTGCAGCCCTTCCCCAGTTTGTACTGTGTGCAGGCTGCTGGGCTGTCAGGCACGTGTGTTAATGACAGCAGCCGTGGCACTGAACACTTTGTAGGTCATTCTAGTCTTGACCACTCCCACCGAGCTGACCCATTTTCCAGATGGAGATGACTAAGACCCACAGGCCATAGAGAGGCTCTCTAAACTCCTGTAGGCACTAGGGGGCCAGTGTGTGAAGCCCAGTGGCACCCTTAGGTGGGGCTGGGTGGCCTGCATGTGGATAAAGTGGTTGGAGGCCAGCAGTATCTCCTTTAGGAGCTCATGGAGTGCCAGACCCAGGTGAGCTAAGCCCACAGCTTCCCTCTGTTTCCCACTGTCCTGGGGGTCCTCTTCTGCCCGCCTCCCCATTCTTAGCAGACAGGCCAGGCCCAGGCCCTGGGGCAGCAGGGACCACCCAGGTGGTGAGAGAGAGAGAGAGAGAAAAAAAAAAAAAGGATGAGTGTGTGTGTGTGTGTGTGTGTGTGTGTGTGTGTTGACCCAGCCTGATGCTCCGCCTAGCCTGACCACAGCAGCCGGGAAAACAGGCTCTGCAGGCCCCCCAGCCAGCCTACCCCAACCGCAGAGCCTCACCCAGCCCTGAACCAGGAACTGGGCCTGCAGCCATCAGCCATCACTGTGTATACTGCCTGAGTCACAGCCCCTCATCGGCCCAGCCCCCCCTCACCCAACCCCTGTCCCTGGCCAGGTGGGGAGGAGGCAGGGGCTCTCCTGGGACCCCATTTCCTCAGATGCCCACTCATAGGCTGCCTCAGGCCCTGCCCTGCTCCCTGCTTCTCCCAAACTGACAGGGCTGAGATGCAACCTTTTCATGGCAGTCTGCCACCACTGGCCTGAGCTCACCACCTGGACCAGGCTCCTTGAGCCTTCCTTGCACGTTGTGCCCATGTTAGCATCATGGACGTGGGAAGCCACCAGCCCTAGGGAGCAGTTGATTGGTGCCGCCTCCCTTCTTTTGGGGGCTGGGGAGGGATGCCCTGGCCGGGGACAGGGTCTCTGCCTTCTCACACTTCTGAGACAGGATCACTGAGGCTGAAATTTCAATTAAGGAAGAGAAATAATTACTTGGGGCTCCAGGCTGGCTCAAGTGGGGACAGGCCTTAGTATCTGGCATTGGAGGAGGTGGCCAGGCACCCCATAGCCAGACTGGGCCCAGGTAGACACCTGGGCCTTTGCCCAGGGTTAGCCTCAGGGATGCTCCAAGGCAGTGGATGTGGTTGGTTTTGGAAAGGATGGAGGCTCTGGCACAGGAGGCTAGGGAAGGGAGCCTCAGCTGGCTCTGATAAAATTGAATTGAATTAAATCTCACCATTCAGTCACTGCCCGTCCCTGTGGTGAACCAGAAGGGCCCACCAGGATGGGGTATGGACCCTGAAAGCAGGACTGGGAGGGTTTGGGCCTCCCTGAGGGGGAATTCCTGCCTAAGACTGGAGGAGAGGACAAGGACAGTGCCAAAGGCCTAGTCTGCCATTCACAGGAACGGTCAGCACACCTCCCCCCACGGCCTTAGGCCGATCTGCCACCAAACAAGTGTGTCCCAGGCAAAGGATCTCTCGGTCCTGTAAGTCTCTCCCATCTGTTCTCAACGAGATGCCTTCAAATGGCCAGTTTAGCATGCCCTTCCTCTCCAGAAAACTCCATCTCAGAAATGTTCCATCCACAATCCAAAAATCATCCCTTCTCTCTGAGAACGACCCATTTCCTAACGACCCATTTCCTTCTCAGGAATGTTTCCTTTTAATCCAGAAATTCCTCAGTCCAGAATGTTCATATCCAAAAATATCTCCTCTTATCCTCAAATATAATACATCTCCAGAAATGCTAGTGCTCTGCATAAAGGTTCCATCCTGACTCCAAGAATGTTCCGCTTCCAGAAATGCTACATCCCCTCTCCAGAGATGTTGCATTTCAGCTCCAAAAATACCTCAGCTCCAGAAGTGCCCTATTTTATTTCCAGAAATACTCCAGCATCATCTTCAAAAACACTCTACTTCCAAAGGCACTACAGTTTATCTCTAGAAAGACTCCATTCTCAGAAATGTCTCTGGCCATGCTCAGAATTCAGAAAGGTCTGATCTTCACTCCAAAAAAATGCCCTCTCCTACTTCATTTCCTCTTCAGAAATGCCCTTCCTCCAGAAACACCTCTCATCTCATCTCTAGAAATGTCTTCAAGAGTGTCACATATCATTTCTTGAAACATCCCATTTCTGGCAATGTTCCAGATCCTGTCTACAAGTGCCCAGGGCAAAGTTCTCCCTGTCTGGCCCAGAAGCTCAGATACTCACTTCCTTGGGATCTCCTGGAGACAGTGATGGGCCTCTTCTTCCCTTGTGCTCTAGTTCCTTGTGATCTGTGGACATCGTTGAGGCCCACCCTTGTCCCAGAAGCAAGCATGAAGTCAATAGCTGGGCTGGCAGATGCTAATGTCCCTGGAATGGGGAGCATGAATGGTCAGGGTTTCCAGTGACAGGAGCCTCCCAGGTCTGACCTGGGGTCAAGGGCTAGAGTGGAAAGGACGGAGTTGAGCACAGCCTCTTCCCGACATGTCCTCATCAAAGGCACCCCCACCTGCCCAAGTGCATATACTCATATTTCACGGTACCACCCCACCCCTCAGAGCCCCACACAGCAGGGAATACATGCCCATCATTGTAGCACCATCTCCCCCCCACACACATCACACACGTAAGTCCACTGTTACCC
Source organism: Castor canadensis (assembly GCF_047511655.1). Classification (NCBI taxonomy): domain Eukaryota; kingdom Metazoa; phylum Chordata; class Mammalia; order Rodentia; family Castoridae; genus Castor; species Castor canadensis. Next base: position 50,387,460 of record NC_133396.1, on the reverse strand, counting down.
TTCCCACACCCACTATAAACCTTGCCCACACTCCCTGGGTCTCTTATAGGCCTCATCCTGAGTACACCAAGGAACATATGCCCTCTGTCAGCCCCCAACCGAGAGGAGGTTGACAAGATTGGGCAGCCTTGTCACTGCTCAGTGCCAAGTGGTGGGATTCACAACTCTAGCACATTGAGCTTAGAAAGGAAGGCACACACTTGGCACCTGTTTACAAACCTACTAAGATGGGGTGCTCACTCTCTCCTAGGGCAGCCCAAGTTGCTACCAGGTCACTTCTAAATGACAGCAGGTTCCCCTTTAGGTAGAACCAAAACCTGGTTATGTCAGCTTTGTCTACACAGCCAGGCACTACTCTCCAGAATCATGTCCTGTGGAGATTTCAAACTGACAGTCTCTCTTCCCTGCTCGGTATCAGGCAGGAAAGATAAGGGGACAGCTGTTCTTGGGGAGGGGAGGAGGCATGACCTAGAGGTGGCTAAGTGGAGGCTGGGCCAGCACACACAGACCCACACACATGTAGACCTGCACACAAGTGTGCTAGCACACAGCTGTACCCCCATGAGTGTCCAAGGATACAGACACAGAGGCAGGCATGCCATATCTCTACACACATGCAGAAACTGCACACGAGGGAGGGGCTGCGCTCCTGTCCTGCACCTGCTGTCCCTACAGGGACACCGAGAGCTCCTAGGTGGGGGGAGGGTCAGGACCCAGCCTCCTGATCTCCCTCCTGGCACACAACATAGCTCTGGTCTGCTCCCACGGGAGCATAATTACCATTTATTAAGCCTCCCAATTTAGAACCAGCCTCAATTAACTGGAACCTCCAGAGCCCCCTTTTTGATCCTTTGGGGCCAAGGACAGACATGAGTAGAGCTTGGTCGTGTCCTTCAATGTGCCCTCTGCATGGGCCCCTTTGTCTGGCTCCCAACTACCTGGCTTTCACCTAGAAATGGGGCTTCAACATCTGTCCCCCACCCACCCTTCTCCCTTCCTCCTGGTCTGGGAGACTCATTTTCTCTCTACCTGACCTTTCTCCTTTAGGAAAGGAGGTGCTCACCCAAAAATGGGCACAGAAAAAAGAAAACCAGAGAGCTGAACCTGAGTGTGAATGATCACGTGGTCCCAGGGTTCACAATGGCAACAAGCAGGGGTCAGGCAGCCCCCAGGCCTCCTGATTCCTGGGAGCAGCCAGGCCAGCTGGAGAGGCCGCTACATTGGTATTCTGCGCCCCTCACAGCCCAAATTGCACTGCCTCTCCTGGGACCTTTTTATCGCACATTGTCGCTTCAGCAAAAGGTTATGTACGAGAACATCAAAATCCCTCCCGCATATTAACGAAAAGTACATTCTTAAAAATGCACAAGAAAAAAACCTCACCTAACAGCCCATTTCTAAGGTGTCTTAGATCAGAGGGAGCCTTGGACTGGGAGTCAGGGGAAGGGGTCCTTGTTGTCCTGTCCCTCACTGGGACTCGAGTCCATCACCTCACCCAACTGAGCTCTGGTCTTCTAATCTGCTGAAAATGGGAACAAAAGCCTCCACACTGGTGCTCTACCAGGGATGCTGTGAGGGTCATATGAATGACTGCAATGAATGAATCATGTTCTAGAACAAGCAGAATCCGATTGGTGTTAGCACTCAGCCTTTGCCAGGCGAGTACTTAACAGGCAAGGAGAACGTGATCTTATCCCGCAAGTATTCTGTGCCCTTTCCCACCTGCATCTTTCCTCAGGCAGTTCCCCTACCTGGGGATGCAGGCAGAATTCTTGGAAAACACCTTCCAGGCCTAATTGTGAAATTTAATAGATGAGCTTCAGAGATGTAATCTGCCTGAGATTAGTGAAAGTCAGGGTGCTAGGATGGGAGCCTAGGTCTAAGATGGGACTGGGGAATTTGAGTCCTGTGAAGTGGCAACCCCAAACTCAGCTCTGTCTATGGTGCCTGTGGGCTTGTGAGTTGCCAATTGTCAACCCGCTGATTTTTTTTTTTTTTTTTTTTTGGATAGCAGTAGGGTTTGAACTCAGGGCTTCCACTTGCCTTACACAGGCACTCTACCACTTGAGCCACACCTCTAGCTTTAGTTATTTTTCAGACAGTGTTTTATCTGGGCTGGCCTGGACTGCAACCTTCCTACCTATGCCTCCTAAGTAGCTGGAATTACAAAAGTGCTAACCACCCTCTCCCCTTCCACCCCCACCATGAGTGGCTTTTTGGTTGACATGAAGTCTTGTTAACTTTTTGCCTTGATCCCCTCCCCTCCCAGTCTCTACCTCCCAAGTAGCTGGGATTACAAGATAAACTACCATGCTCAGCCAAAAGGAGATTTTTTTATGTGAAATCTGATGTTATTTTTCAAACCCTGTACTGGCTACACAGCGCCCATCAAGGGTGTCCCCTCTCATGCCTAGGTTGCTCCCACCTCACCTCCCTGTGGAAGACAGGTCTGCTCAGGAGGGGTGGGAAATGAAGACCTTCTGGGTAGGGCCATGGGGATACACAAAGCACATTTTCCTTGGCAAGGGCTGGCTGGCTGCTGGGCTGCAGTGGTCTCCTTGGGCCTCAGTGTACTCTTCTGTCAAATGGAGACGTGACACGAGTAGTTGGAAGTCATGGCAGGGATCAGTGAGGCTTGTTCCCTTTACTACCGGGTTTGCCCTCCTCACCAATCACACTGCGAAGGTTACAAGGAACCGTGGGAGAATCTGAGCCTCCTACAGATGAGATGCCCAGAGGCGCGTCACTGGCCTTGCATCACACAGCAGTGAGTACGTGAATGGCAGCTCAGCTGAAGGCCCTGGGTGAATGACTCCTTCTAGGTGTCACTTCAGTGTGACCAGTGATTCCAGTCCTCTCCTAGACAAAAGACCCCAAACATGGGTAGTATCATTAAGGGTCTTAGGAAGCTCTACCCTGCCCAAACCCATTCCTGTGTCAGGCCTGCTGCCTACCTGGGCCCTGCTTTAAGGTAAGCTGTACCCTCCCCAAAATCCAGAAAGGTGGTCCACTCCACCTGTAGCCCTGGGCTCATCCCTGGCCTGGCTTCTTAGTGGCCCAGGAATCTCCACACTGAGTTGCCTGATGGCTCCAAGCCTCAGCTTCTTCTTCAGTAAAATGGGAGTGGAGGAAACTTCCGCTGGCAGGGTAGAGTTAAAGAATGGAACTAACAAGGCACTGCCCTCCACTGGGCTCCCAGACAGGCTCTGGGTGCTCTCACTCCCTCTGTGTGCTGAGCTTTCTTTCAGGGAGTGCCATTCTGCTGGGCTTTAATTACCGTCCCCAAGGAATGCTACCTCCTTCTCCAGCTGAGACTTAACCATCCCTTCTAGGGCTCCACTGTGCAGGAGGACTGGGCTGGTTCAAACAGGAGCTTGGGGAGGTAAGTCCCCGTCTTCCCTCTTGATGGGCCCCGAGGCCTGCACAGGAGCCCCACAGGGAGGGAGACCAGGGGCAGTGCAAAGGAGAAGGCTCATGCTCTGTCCATGTCTGGCCCATTAGAATTGGGACCAAGAGCACTCAGAGAGGAAAGGGAGATCCAGAGCCAACCACAGGTGCTCCACAGGCAAAGCAGCCCTGCCCAGGGCCTTGGGACCACCTGGGTTCCTCTGCTCTTTGGCCCCAGTGTTCCTTCCTCTGAGCCCTTGCATCAGCTGTGCTCCCTGCCCAGAGCACCCTTCTTGCCCCACTGCCTTCACAGTAGTCAAGGTCCCAGAGTCCTTTTCAGCCTTAGCTCCTGCCTCCACCTCCCCGACACCCACCTTGACCTTCTAGAGCTGCTCACAGTGCACATATACTCCTCCCCCTCCATGCCCAGGTCTCTGGTGTGCTGTATGTAGCTGCCAATGCTTCTCCATCTGCAGAAAAAACCTTCCAGACAGTGTACCCTCCTCTAGGACGCATGCTGAACTCTCCCGGGGCAGGATGTCCTGGTCAAACCCACGGGCTGTCAGCAATACTGAAGGAAGACTGAAAGACATGAAACAGCACCTGTGGGGCGAGGAGGGCAGCAGATGCACATGAGGCCTGGATGGCCCCTATAAACCACAAGCACAGGATCAACGTGGCTAGGATGCCCTATGTGGCCCCACTGTCTCCAAATCTTCACCTCTAAGATGGCTAATGAAGGCCATGGGTGTGAAGCATGCATAAAGCTGATGCCACGCTTGGCACTCAGAGGTTCTCAGGCCTGCAGAACCTGCCTATGTGGGTACCACCTGCCCTACTGCCTCCCCTGGCTTCTCCCAGCCATTCAGGTGCCCTGGCCCAAAGCCCTAGGCTGTGAGCCAGCCAGTCCAGTGCCAGGCCCCTGTGGCCCGGATGCCTATGGTAGGGTGGCATGATCCAGGCTGCTCCCTCTGCCTATGCCCTCAGGGCCATGTTGGGAAAGCCCTCTTATGCTCTTCCACCTGCCTTTCCCTATTCCTTGGCCCCCACCTGGTGAGGGTGCCTCTTTTGACCCCAGCCCTAGGGTGGGCAAGGGAGCTCCCCATAGAGCCAGGCACGGTGGTACATCTGTAATCCCACCTACTTGGGATGTGGAGGCAGGAGGATTACAAGTTTGGGGCCAGTTTGGGCAAAAGTAGCAAGAGTCCCTATCTCTAAAATGAAATACAAACAAAATGGCTAGGGGTGGGGCTCAAGTAGTACAGTGCTTGCCTAGCATATTCAAGGCCCTAGGTTCAATCCCCAGAGAGAGAGAGAGAGAGAGAGAGAGAGAGAGAGAGATTTCCCCATGAGAGCCCAACTCCACCATCCCCATCTCACCTGTACTCCAGGGCTGGCAAAGTGACCACTGGGGACAGTGATTAAGCAGGAGCTATAAACCAGTGTCCTGGGGTCACATCTGGCCCATACATGGGTTGCTGAATCAGGTGACAGGATGTACAGACCAGCACATGTCATGGAAACATTTGGATCCCGAGAAAGTAAGTGACAGGCACCCTAGCTGCACCACCATCCATCTCTGAGAAAGCACTGAAAGGTTATAGCAGGTCTCCCTCCCCAGAAGGCAGCAAACCCCAGGCCCATGCTGTGACCCTCCACATGGACAAATGCAGACAAGTCCCTCTGCACATGTGGGTACTGCCGAGCACCTAAACAAACTTGACCTGCCCTTCCTTACTCTCCTGTCCATCAGCCAATCTAACTAGGAAAAAGCTTTAACCCCACTGCACAAAGGGGAAACAGGCTGGGAGAAGCAAAAAAAAGCCCTTGCTCATGGCCAGTGCTCTTGCTTATTTCTGGCTGCAGCTGACCTACAGAGTGGTCTCCTCTCAGAGAAGCTGGGGGTCCTGGGCACACAGAGGCAGCTAGTAAGTGTAGAGAAGCAGGACAAGTGCAGTGGTGGGCCAGGTTCCCACACATGCCAAGTAAGTTGATTCATATGAGTATGTGTCATTCACAAACCCTGGCCAACACTGAGTGCTGGGCACAGGCTGAGAGCCACCACCTGGTTTATTATTATAATCACTACTTTCCACGAGCACAGTTCTTCTAGGGCAAAAGGGGGTGAGATAACCAGCAAGGCACGGTGGGACCAGGCCTGGACTTTTGGAAAAGTCTTGGCTCATGTACCCACCAAGGAGTGTAGCTGCAGTGTCAGATAGGCCCCAGGGGCACCTGTGGCTGGCCTGCTTCAGAACCATCAACCAACAGGGAGGGGGGAGGTTGGCAACACAAGTCAATCAGAGGTGCCTGAGTGGTGAGCCATCTAGCTGTCCAATGGATACACAGCTTCCATTCTACAGCTGGGGCTTCAGAAAGGAACAATCTTGAGGCTGCCTGGAGTGTCAGGGGCTTGAATTCTATAGAGGTAGGGGCTCACAGTGAGAATGTGGGGCCAGCTAGGACCTTTGAAGAGGGTCTGGGTCTTGAGGCCAACTTCTGGCTTCTTGGCCTGAATGAAATATGTCACTGCTCTTCACTGATGGGCAGAGCTGTATAAACAAGTGACCCAGCACTGGGCACAAGAGTACAGCTGTATGGTGGTCGGGTGGGTGCCACCCAGCTCCTGAGACCTCAGAGACACCACCTAGGAAGGGTCCTGAAATTCAAGAGAGAAGTTCAGATCTGACTGAGCAACTTGCTGCAGGGGGCTCCCTCCAAGCCCATTCCCCTCTAAGCCCTGCGATTGGACCCTTCCCATCCTACACCTCCACTCTCAGCCTCATCCTTTCCCCGGCTGGGGGCTGTGAGTAGCAAAGGCTCAATCAGGATATAATCGTTTTAATTAACGTGCGGATCATTTCACAGGCTGATCTCCTTGGAGACCACAAGGAGATAGTCTTTTAAGATTTTCTCTTCCCTCCCCCAGAGCCTCCCCAGTCGAAAGCCATTCCTTGCTTTCACCCATTCAGCTGCAACCTTGAGAGTAGCACAAAAGCCTGATGCCTGGGTCCTCTCATGCATGCTCACACCAACACACACACACACAAAAGCTTGGGGGCGCATTCCCGAAATGCATATCTGGGATCAGAAGCTCACAGACATGTGCATGCACCCCCACAGTAGGCATATACAGGGATAAAGATACACCCAGATGACAGACACACAGGCACACACAGCTTGTGCCCCAGCTAGGAGGTACACAGGAGATCGGAGGCACATGGAAGTGCACATACATGAACGCTTGTCCGCAGTGACATACCACAGAAATACCCACGTGTCCACACTCACAGCACACTTCCTCTTAACCTCCACAGCTGGTGTGCTGCCAGGGAGAGGGTGCAAAAGCCCTGGACTCACATGGGGAGTCACAGACAACTGTCTTGTCCCCCAAGAGTGCCCCTGAACTGGGACCCTGCTACCTACCCCACAGGGGACTCAGTGGACAAAGAAGTCACCACCTTAGGCCTTGTCTGCCACCCACTTGTTCTGGATCATTCTTTTTTTGTGCGTGTGGTACTGGGGCTTGAACTCAGGGCCTACACCTTGAGCCACTCTACCAGCCTTATTTTTTTTTTTTTTAATGTTGGTTATATTTGAGATAGGGTCTCATGAACTATTTTCCCGGGCTGGCTTCAAACTGAGATCCTCCTGACCTCTGCCTCCTGAGTAGCTAAGATTATAGGAGTGAGCCAATGGCACCCAGCTGGTCTGAATCATTCTGACCCCAGATGCCTCCACCCTCTGACCCCAAACAGCTATGGTACCCAGCCCTGCACAGCCAAGGGAGAAGTTCCAACACCCCTATTGGAAGTGCTATCCCACAGCCTCCCTCTGGGTGCCCCATGAGGCCCACAGGGAGTGGTGATCTCCCTTTCTTCCTTTGGCCCAAGCCTTTTCTTCTCCCTTTTCCAACCTTCTCCTTCCCCCATTCTCTTTCTTCCAAGCTCTATTTCCATCTCTATTTCCTCACCCCAGAGGCCTCAGGCCAGGCCAGAGGAAGAGTTCAGAGATAGAGCCTTCCCTTTCCCACTTCCACACCACACCTACCCCTGCTCCTAACAGACCTCAAACTGGATTTCTGGATGGGGGAATGTGAGGCAGAGGGTCAGGCCCACGACTACCATGGGAGCCTGAACTCTGCAGGCAACCCTCTCCCTCACCACACATGCTCTGGACTCTCAGCTTTTCCTTCTGAAAATGGGATGGCAAGAGGGAAGGGGAGTTGTGAGGAGAGGCAACAGGGAATCTATGGCTGGCCAACCTCTGGCTGGTGATTAAATGGCCCTTGATTCCAGTCTGCTGCTCCAGCTGGTGACACCAGGGGCAAGCTGAATGCTTCTCACTTGGAATCTCAGTTCTCCCATCCGTGAAATGGGCAAGGCCAGCCTAGGTGATCTCGTGACCTTTCCCATATGGGAAAACCCAAATGGCAGATCAGTAGCTGGCTCTTGGCTGCTGCACAGCCCAGACTGCTGTGTGACCTTGGGACTCACTTCCCCTCTCTGGGCTCTGGTTTCCTTCTCTGTCAAAGAAGGGGGATCAGACTGGTGATTCATTGCCAAGGTTCCTTTCAGCTCTGGTAGAAGTTTCTCGACTGTGGAGAAGGAAGAACAGTGTCCCACTTATCCAGGGAAAGCTAAAGGAGCCTGTTTCTTCACTGCAGACATGCCAGAGCCTTTGGCCTCCGCGACAGCAGCAGCGTCATTTTGAAGAAATCATCTTAAACATCAGAAAAAGCTCTCTACACAAAATATACCCACTACATCACTCATCAGGAAGATCCAGAATGCTGAACAAAAAGGGAATATTAAGTAAATTACAGTACATCCACTTGACTGGAAAAGCTTGAAGACATTAACTGTGGTGTTTATGAAGAGTTGGTTACAAAACAGGAAGAGGCTGGCGTTGTCGCCAGCAAAAAAATGAAAAAGGAAAAAAAAAAAAAAAGCAGGATATACATCTGAATATAGGCAATGACGACAAAGCCTTTAAAAAACCCACCAACCACCAAGTCCATCGGGCCTGGAAGAACTACATCAAAATGTGAGCATTGTTGGAGCCCCTAAGACATCTAATAACCTTTTTTGTTTGGGCTTTTCTCTATTTCTGAGATTTTCTGTGAACCATAATTTAAAACACATGTTGAAAAGGCTTTTCTCTTGTTAAAAAAAAAGGCTAGATGCCTCCAACTGAGAAACCATTCCTCTTCATTCATTGATTCATTCATTCATTCATTACTGATCCATTCACTCCTGTGTTTGTCCAGCCAAACATAGGACACAGTGGGTTTCCGAAATGTGCCTGGCCCTGGGGCTCTACAGGAAGAGTTCCCACCTGCAGGAAATAAGAGTCATGGTCCAGAGGATGGGAAGGCAGCCCAACAGACAACTCTACCAGGGGCCTGGCCATAGGGCTGAGGAGTGAACAGCAACAAAGCTGGCCAGATGCAGCCCTGCCTCCCAGGACCCTCATCCAGGCCTGCCCTCATTTGCCAAGTCTTCTAGTCCAACCTCAGGGGTCAAAAAGTCACCCTAAGTTCCAGGCCTTTAGCTGTGGGAGGGGAGCAAAGCAAAGGGTAGAAGGGAGCCTCTTTTTCTTGACCCCATCCCCCATGATGGCACCCCTTCCAGCTCCCAATGGTCCTGGCTTGGAACCCCCTTTCCTGCAGGGTCACAAGACCACAGTTGGCGGTCTGACCCTCTCTGGGCTTTGATTTCTGTCCCCGCCCCCCACCCAAGGTCCCTGAACATGGAACCTCTAAGTCAGGTGCTGTCACTGCTGCTGCTGCTGCTGCTGGGAAGGGGGAGTAGAGTCTGGAATCTGCTGGCCCAGGTCAGCCAGTGTCACGCTGTTAGCATGTCAGAGGGCCCAACAATGTGTCCCTGCTGTGGAGTGGCTGACAGATTTCTGGGGGAGGATTAACTCTTTCTGTTCCGAACCAAGCTACATAAAAGTCTGAAAAAAAGAGTCCAGTCTTCTGTCCCAAAGGTACCTCCTCTCCCCTAGGAAGTGCCTCTTTAGGTTGGGAGAGAAAAGCCTTCACCTGCCTGGACTGCCACAGTGGGGTCTCTGGGCCTGGCTCCTCACCCCAGGAGGAGAAAAAGGAAGTGGCACTTTATTCTCCTGGGTTGCCCATCTGGGAATCCAATTAAGGGTGATCATGGACTCCTTCCCTCCACCGTCAACAACTACTCCTCACCTCTTCCACACACACCCCTTCCTCCCCACTCCCAAGGAGCAAAAGGATTTTGGGAGCTTTAAGTGCCAGGAAGGCTCTGACCCAGAGGTTCACTCTCCCAACCCACATTAGGTCTGAGCCCCCCTCCCCTCAGGATTGCGGTTCCCAGAAATTCTCTGAGCTAGCCCTCCCTTCCCAAGGCCCCAGAGGGAAAAGACATTCCCAGCCCTCCCCTCCCCCTTCAGTTGCCCCTCCCCCACCTCCGAGGGAGGGGCCGAGGCGACGATCTCCCGGTCACCGATCTCCGGGTCACCGGAGCAGCAGCGTCTGCTGTGAATCGCAGGAGACAAACACTTCGTTCGTCACACAAGCACATCACCCTCGGGATCACCACTCAGTCCGCATTGTACAAGAGGGGAGGAGGCTGAGGTTAGAGTGGCCCTCGACGTGCCTGTAGGCACCAGCCAATCGCCAAGCCCCAGGGGGGCCAGATCCATGACCCCAACCCTCACCCTGCCGCACGCCCCAGCCCGCCCCCTCTTCGCCCCGGCGCCATCCCAGGTCAACGTCTCCAACCCAAACAATCCCCTTCCCCAAAAAGGTCCCCCTCCCCCTGTCCAGTGCCTAGGGTCAGCAGCCGCAGAAAAGACTGCGCCCTGACCCCTGCCCCAATGGCAGAAGCGCGAGATTTCATCCTCAGTCTAGCCACTTGGCCGCACGCGTGAGACTAGGCACAGGGTAGGGGGGCTACCAGACAGGCTCTGCGGGGAGTGGGGAGGGGTCTCCAGGGGAAGGGTTTAAGCTGCTCGGTCCAGATCCGGAAGCAGCCGGGGAGGAGGAAGGCGGGGGTGGGGAGAGCGCGACCTTAAGCGCTCGAGGACGGCGAGGAGGGGCCGCAACAGCGGGAGGAAGCACCCAGAGGCGTCGGGTAGCCGTCCCCCGGGAGGCCACGCTCCCGGTAAGTTTCCCACCGGTTGCCAGGAGCAGGATCGGGTGCGTGGACCGCCCTTCTCGGCCCGACCAGCTCCAGGGCGCAGATTGCGAACTTAAGCAGAACTCCTTCCCTCTCCTGTATCCCTCACCTCCCTGTCCGAGGCCACCAGCCACGCCATCTCAGCCCCAAGCCTTCCACCAGTGTCACCGTCGCCAAGAACGCTCACCAATGCATTGTGGAGGAAAGGGGAGGAGGAAATCCCCAACACAACCAAACTGCGGCCAAAAATTACAAATAAAAAAAATTTTAAAGGAAAGAAAGAAATTCCTTCTTCTCAGACCGATTCCCTCCGCCCTCGTGGAAAACCCCCCAAAAGGCAAATTCTCAACTCCAGCCAAGATCGAGACGCAGAGGGAGGGGTGCCCGCGGCGGGCGGCGACCCCCGCTGGCAGTCCCAGCCTTGGGGCAGATCTGAGTGCAACGGCGGGCCAGGGTTTGGGGTGCTCTAGCGCCCGGAGCGGCCCGCCGAGGACACAAAGCTCCGCCGCCAACAATACCTGCGGGCTCCTCCTGGGTCTCGGAGCGACGGCGCTGCGCGTCTGGCCGTCTCCCTTTCCCCCGCCGTCTCCTCTCTCGCGCGCTCTCTCCCTCGCCTCTTCCAGAACGCGGCGACCAGATGAGATCCTTGGGAGAAAAAAATGTGAGCGCTCGCACGATTCCTTTCTCTCCGCCCGCCGTTCACGGTGGCCCCGGGCTCGCTCCTCTCCCTCGCGCTCCCGCGCGCGCCGCGCCTCTCGCGCCCCGCGTTTCCTCCTCAGCAGCCCCAGCGAGCGCCCTCAGTAGCCATTATTCAACGGCCGCGGGGGGAAAGGAGGTAATTAGAGACGGCCCCGTGGCCACATCCACTCGGCTAGCGCGATGCGGGCGCGGGGCGCGCGCGGGGAGGGGCGCGCGACGAGGGGGCTTGGCTGCGCGCAGCCCGCGCCCCAGACGCGGGGGAGGGGATGAAGAGGAGGAGGGGGCAGGGAGGGAGGAGGCAGGAGGAGTGGTGAACTCGTGAAGAACGGGAGGAGGGGGCGCCGGAGAGACGCTCCCGCGGCTCTCACCGCTGGGGCTCAGGGTCACCGGCTGCGAGGCTCCGAGGCGCTTAGGGACTTGGGGGTGGGGGTGTGTGAGAGAGGGAGTGTGCGAATGTGTGCGTGTGTGTGCGCGCGCACGCGCGTCAAACAGAAGGGGAGGGAGGGAACTCTTCAATATTTTTCCAGTGACTTACGAGCCTGCGGGTGAGCCCTTGGCTGTGCGTTCAGGTCCGTGTGTGTACCAATGTGGCTGTATATGTCTGCTCTACCCTACGTATGAATGTCACCTGGCTCCGGGGTCTAGATTCGAGCTTGTGAATGTGCTTGTGGGTCTCGGCGGACTGAGTGATGCGATGCCTGCGTAGGGTGGTGTTTGTGCGCGATTGTTTATAGGGGGTAGTGTGATTGCGTAGGTGGGACTGCCTGAGCCTATGTGTATGGCTTTGTGCCTGCGTGGGCTGAGTGTTCGGAGGGCGTTGTGTGTCCGTGTGGGCTTGTTTGCGAGTGGGCTAGCGGTTGTGCGGGGCTGCGCAAGTAGGGGCAGTACGCCTGTGCGGGACTGTGGGCTCGCCAGAGGCAGTGGTCTGTGGCTGCCAGCGGTCGTGTGGGGTTGTGTTTTGCGTGCGGATCTGAGACTTAGCGGGCGGGGCTGGCTCTCGCGGCGTCGGGGATAGTACCGCAGCAGAAGAGCTGCTTAAGGCGCGAACAGGCAGCACTGGGATCAGGGCGCAGAGCGACGTGTAGTGCGAGGGGTGGGAGAAGAAGGCGCAGAAAAGGCGGGGGCGGGTGGGGGGACTTCATTCCACGCTTTCCCTTGCTGCACTAGAGACGCAGCTTGGAAATCCTGCCGCTTGCTGGACCCGCGGTCCTAGAGGCATAGGGTTTGGGGGACCCTGCCTGGCTGGGGGAGATGCCCATGGGCCGAGGAGTGCGGAACGACATTCGACAAGTCCCTGGCAGCCCAGAGGCACATGGCGAGGGATGTCCAGAGAGGTGGGTTGCGGCCCAAAGACAGCCGAGGAACAGGCCGAGACAAAGAAGAGCGGGACTTGAGGCCGAACAGCGGCCTGCTCGCGCGCTAGAGCAAGACGCGTGGAGTCCGGCGGCAACAGTGGCACGGCCCCTCTTCGTCCAAGTCCCGGGAGTCCCAGGAGCGGCTCCAGAGCCCCGGGGGCAAGTAATTACGCGCTCCGGCGGGGCTGCGGCGAGTGAGGCTTGGAGTGCAGCTGGCGGGCGCCAGCCCAGGGCTGTGACTGAGCGTCAGGCGACCCGCCCCTTTTCAGCCGCTTACCGCCCACGCAGCCATCCATTCATTCATCCATCCGTTTTCTATCCACCCATCTTTCCGTCCATCCAAGTATCTGTCCATCCGCGCCAGGATCAACACATGTGCCAGACCCCGCTCCCCGACTCTGGTCAGTCTGTCTATCTCACTCTCTTCGGCCCCAACTCCACTTTCTCCTCTGGCTGGAGAGGAATGCACCCCAAGACCTTTATTATAGTTGTGGGTTTGCTGCTCAGTGATCGCCTGACCCTGCCCCTCCTAAAGTCTGCACACATCTTACACCCCACCCCCACCCATGACCCAGTGCCAGGTGGGTGTGAGGTGTCTTCTGCTTGGTCCTTCCTGCAGCCAGATGGGGTCTAATAGGGAGGCTGTTGGTGGCTCCCCTTCCTGAGTGCATCTCAGCTCAATCTGGCTTGGGAGTGGGGTGTATGTCCGACCTTGGCCACGGGTGTAAAGGGCCTGGGGCATAGAGGTTTCCAGTATCCCAGTAGCCTGAAAGTCACTCCTAAACCTGCCATTAAACTGGTAAACTAAACAGACTCTTGGGCTCTAGCTCAGACCCAATCAGTTGAATGGCCAGAGTCTGTGCATGGTCCATTTGGCCTGGGAATCAGCACTTTACAACAGGCTTAAGCACCACTGGCATGGTGCTTTTCTTTTTTTTTTTGTCAGTGCTGGGGCTTGAATTCAGGGCTTTCACCTTGAGCCACTCCACCAGTCCTTTTTTGTAAAGGGTTTTTTTGTTGTTGTTTTTTTGGTCTTTTGTTTTGTTTTTGAGATAGGGTCTCATGAACTACTTGCCTGGGCTGGCTTTGAACCTTGATCCTCCTGATCTCTGCCTCCTGAGTAGCTAGGATTACAGGTGTGAGCCACTGGCACCCAGCTGGCATGGCACCTTAAAGAGTCTCCCCAGGCCCCTTCGTACACTCTTCCACAGCCACCTACAGAGCAGGACACTACCAGAAATGAATCGCCAAGGATGGGCTCTGATCTCCCCATCTTTATTTGGTGGTACTGAGTTTTGAACATAGGGCCTCATGGTTGCTAGGTAGGCCCTCTACCACTTCAGCCACTCCACCAGCCCATGGTCTCCCCATCTTTAAAAGCTGAGACTGCTTAGTATTATCTTCAATTATCTGGCCTGGGAACTGCAGTCATGCAGGTCTGAGGCTGCCGTGTGAACCAGAAGGCTGCCTGGGGAGAGAAGCCCAAAACCCTGCTGGGGACTACCAACCTAGCCATAGACTGACTCCTTAACCCCCAGAACTTCCTGACTTAGCCACCTCCACACAATCACCCTTAGGCCAGGGCTACACGGGTAGTGTGCGCCCCTTCTCTTGGGGGCAGGGACGCTCTTCCCTCCCCTCCTGTCCGAGTCATCACACAAAGACCTCCCGGTAGCTGAAGGGATCCTCACACAGTTATGCCCCCACAACCTCCCTGGATCTCCCTGACCTGTGTCCCACCCTCCTGACCTCACTCACACAGTGCCCTTCAATGTTTGTGGAACTCACTAGACACACTCACCTTAGAGCTTTGCATGTCCCTCTGCCTATTCCCTGCCTTCTGAAGTACCATATAATTTCCCTGTTTATGTATTTTGTAGGTATTTTTCTGTTTGCTCCTTGGTGTATACTTCATAGCTGGAATGGTGCCTGGTACACATTTCATAAGTATTGTCGAATGAGTGAATGAATGATGAAAGTGAGGTTAAACCAAACCCTCTACCTGTGAGTCTGACCCAAACCAGGATTTCCTTCTGAACTGACAGCTCCCTTGAAGAAAAATGAATAGGGGTAGGGGTTGGAGAACCTTGAGTCAGGTCAGGTCACATGACTCTCCTAATCACTACGAGTGGCTTCACAGATTCTGGGGTTGTGTCTTAGTGTGTGAAGAGAATGGGATGGTGGTGGGGTGGTTTGTTCCAAAGGAGGAAAGAGCCCTTCATCTGTTCCCAGGGCCTCTCTTTGGCTCCCTGGAGTCCCCGACTAAGGTTCAGGAGAGGTCATGCTCACCTTTGCCCAGCAGTGCCTGGCACACGGTACTCACAAGTGGGTATGTATTTATCAAATGAACAGATGAAGCAACAATGTCAAGATTTGCAATTAGGTCTGCATGGCCCCTAAGCCTTCACTTGCTCCTTTGGACCCAACTGGCAGGATTCTGTGGGGTCATGGGCAGCACTGGGCCTAAAGCACAAATGACCTAAGTTTTGAGGGATGACAACAGAGGAGGCTGCTGGGCTGGCAGTCTTCTTGTACCCAGGGTAATGACTCTACCTTCCCCCAAGGGAGTCCCTCCAGGGACAGGACCCCTCCTGGCTGGACTGGAGACAGTTCCGTGGGTACTGGGGCTGCTCACAGGTCTAAAGGGCCTAGTTTTCCCATGAGGTGTGGTTGTGTTCAGGAAGGTCAGCCTTGTGTTTGCCTGGAGCTGTCCCAAAGCTATTTTCATATAAAATCTGTGTCCACTGAGCAGAAAGCTGCAGGGGACCAGGGAGTGCAGGCCATGGAAGCAGCCAAGGACAAGGCTCTCTGACAGGCCACCAAGAGACAAGGTTAACCAGGAGCCACACAGGCAGGCATAAGGAGTAGGGGAAAGGGCATGGACCCCTGTCTGCCCCCAGTCAGGACAGTTAGGTGTCTCTAAGATCCAGAAATCAAGTTCAAACTCAGCCCTGGTTCTATGTGCCTGGGGTCAGAGTGGAGCCAAGTTTTTCTCTTTTTGGGGGGTGGGAGGGTGGGGGGGTGGGGCAGGTTTTACCATGTATTGCATGTAGGTCTAGTGAGCAGCAGGGTGGTGTTTTCAATCTCTATCTATCTTTCCCTCCCCATTTTAGAGACTCAGTCACTGAGGTTCTGGTGATAGACTTGCCCAAGGTCACATAACTTCAGTGGGGCAGAAGTATTCATCCATTGGTTTGGTCACTATTCACTGAGCACCTACTATGTGCTAGTTTAGAGAAAGGAACAAGAAAATGATCCTATTTTAATCTAGAGATAGACAAGAAATTGAACAAGGAAATAATGTGTAACCAATGTGGTTTGCTTGAGAAATGTATCCTTAGGCAGTTTTGTTACTGTATTCACAGAGTGTCTTTACACAAACTAAGAAACAGCTTCTAATGACACTAGGAGATATAATCTTATGGAACTACCTTGGTGCATGCAGTCTATCACTGACCAAATGTTATGTGGTGCTTAACTATATGTTACATTTAGGGGAGGTGCACTGTGGAAAAATAAAGCAAGGGAGGGGGGTTGGGAAGAGGGGGATGTTTTAACACCGGTTAATGGGGAACTCAGACCTGAGAACAAGCCTGGAAGACTAAGGTAAATGGGGCATGCAGATACCTCAAGGGAAAACTGTGCAGGAGGAAGGAATAGCAAATACAAAGGCCCTGAGGCAGGAGTTGGACTTGTGGCTGGAGCAGAGTGAACAATGTGTGGAGTTGGAAGAGACGGGGACAGAGAGAGGACAAGAAGAGGCCACATCTGTAGTGCCCCATACATCACTGTAAGAACTTTATCTATTACAGTGAATGAAATGAGAGTGTCTTTGCAGTGTTTCAAGCATAGGAGAGGTGTGTCCCCCTTAGTCCCTGTCCATATCCATCTGGCTGCCACTAGAATGGATGTGAGATTAGAGAGGGTGCAGGGAGGCCAGCAAGATAGCCCTACGCTGGGCCAGGTAGGCAATCATGGGGTCTGGGTTAAGGTGAGGCAGGTGGGAAGGGTCAGATTCTGGATTTGCAAGGCAAGACAAATAGGACTCGCTGATGCATTTATCCTCAACAACTAACTGGAAGGATGAGGCCACTGTGACCTGCCGTTCATGCCAGTAGGTCTGGGGTGGCTCCCCACATACCCTGGACAGGTGGGAGAGCAATGCCTTAGGAAGGAACACCCCTCCTCAGCCACCACACTGCTCCCCCTGACTTGTTAATGACCTTCATGCCTAATCTGGCAGCTTCAAACTGACAGAGAGGTCTCATTTTTATTGAGTGTACTAGGAGCTGTGCCCTGCTTAGGTTCTCCATGGGTAACCTACTCCAGTCACCTTCCCACCTTCCAAGCCTCAGTAGCACCCCCCATTTTATGAACAGGTCAACCCAGGTCAACAGTGGCCAGCCCTCCCTTTCCCAGTTGATCTGGTTTTGTCTCCCAAACCAACCAAGCTCATCTACTGCACAGAGCTCTCCTTCTGCATGTGTTTCTGGAGCACCCACAGTCTGCCAGGTAGTACTCAGGGCGCTGGGGAGAAAGTACTGAAGAGACAGATATCCCTGCCATCATGGGGTTGGCGCAGGCATTCAATACCTCCAGCCTAGACAATTTTGTCTGCATCAGGTCCTCTGACAGCCCAGCATTCCCCAGTGGAGGGCACTACGCTGGGAAGCTGAAAATTGCAAATGCAGAGAACAGGTTCCTCTTTGAAAGCAAACAACTTCACATTTCAGCTGGTGACAGGGAAGCCATGGAGTATAAACAGTTCCCTTAAGTTTTGGAACATTTTCACAAAACATTTCACAATACCCCCAACCCCCTTCCTCTCCAAATCCCCCAGCTGGCAGTGATGTTGGGGGATGAGCTGGGAGGCCCCCGGGGATAGGTAATGGCCAGAGGCATGGCATTTCCTGGTCCACCATCCTTGCCCCAGCCTGGGGTCTAGGATCTACACTGGGAACCAGGTGTTGGGCCCGGACCAATGCTTTTTCAGCCTGTGTTTGATCTGAGCAGGCTTTGATCTCTTTTGTCTGCAGTTCTCCCTGCCATCTGTCAGTCTGTCTGTCCTTCCTCACTAGTCTGTGGGAGGCTACCAGATGCGCCCAATGCAGCTCCAGGCTCACACAGGGCAGAGCCTGAGTCTAGGCCCCTCAACCACCCACTCTGGGACCTGCTCCCTGGACATGGCTGTAGAAAGGAAACTTGCTGCAGCTGAGGCCCCACCTGCCTGCAGATCTGGGCCTGATATCATACCCCTGCAGCTTCCTCTTCCAGGCTGCCTGTCCAGGCCAGTTTTTCCATGTGAGATCTGGTTGCCCCTCCCTGCACGGCACTGGCACTCGCCTTCCCTTCTCAGCACCAGGCTGAGTGAACCAGAAGCCTCTGAGCTTATTCAGGGGCCGGTGACTGCAGGCTGAGCCCAGATGCAAAAGAAGAGGCTGGCTGGGGAAAGAGAGGAGAGCTGCACAGCCAGAAAGGAAGACAGATGGGAACTGAAAAAGGAGAAGGAGGAGAGTAAGAGCCTATGAAGAAGAGAGAAAAGAGGCAGGAGAGAGAGGAGGGAAAAAGAGGTGACAGAGCAGTGGGGATGGGCACCAGAGAAGAGGCAGTGAGAGGGAGGCAGGGTCTCCTCTCAGCCTCACATGAAGGAGTACCAACCTGTGCTCCCCTGTACAGTCCTGAGTCCACAGCCATCCTGGTTCCCAGTTTATGATGGCACATATGACCTGGCAAGGAATGTCTGTCATGACCACAGAAACAGCTCAGCCACACACCTGTTTGGCACCCAGCAGGGCCAATAGGTACCTTCTTGCCTTTACCCTTTGTGCCCAGGGCTTGGACCCACCTGTTGACCAATGAGCCCCCATGGGGCTGGGGACAGCAGTGTGGCTCCTTTGCATGAACACAGACACAGCCCCAGCCTTACCTTTCACCACAGTGGCAGCCACTTCCTGACCCTTGACCCTAGTCCTAGCGTGATCCCTCTCCACTGAGCCCCAGTCTGAGTCCTGCTCTCTGACATCTGTGGACCTTTGACAAAAGTTATGTCTTCCCACAGCCTGATGCCTGGCTGCTGCTGAACCTCTGGCTCAGCCATATCTTGAATCCTGATGCTGGTAGGCACTGTGTCAAATTCCACCAGCCACAGGGGATCTTGTGGGAAAGCCAGAAGGGGCCCAGCTCAGTACTATCCCACCCATGTGAGGTGTCATTAACCCTGCACATGCCCCACATTGAGGCCATAGGGCTGTGGTGACCAAAGCCTGGTTCACTCCCAGGGAGAGTCCAGTAGAACCATGGTGGCCCCTCAGTCTTGTCCTGAGCCAGGGCCTGCAGAAACACACACACACACACACACACACACACACACACACACACACACACGGACATACCCAATACAAAACATGCCCCCATTCACACCTCCACACACAGCCAGACTCCTAGTGTTGCCCCCAGTCCTCCATACAAATGGAGGCATAACAGACAAGCAAGCCTAATACACACACACACACACACACACACACACACACACACTCACACACACACACACACACACACAAAACCAGACATGCACCTACACACATATGCCTGCCCATGGACAGGGCTCCTGGGACAGCTGCCCTGTCACTCAGACACAGTTCCTCAGCCCTAGGTACCTGAGAATGGGAATGACAATGACCCTCCTCTTTCCTTCAGAGAAGAACCAAAGACAGAGTCCAAGTGCTGGCTGTGCCTCTGCCACCCCAGGGCAGCCATGGCCTTTCCTTAGGCCCCACTGGCTTCCTCTGCCTACCTTGAGGGGAGCCTGTGAGAAGACAGAAGAGTTCACCCCAAACTCACCTCACAGAGAGGCTGGTGACGCTTTTGGCCCCATGTCCTGCAGAACCTTGGGCATCAGGACACGTGGAAATACAGATGCTCCTAGAGGTGGAGACACTCAGGCATACAGGTATGTACATGCATGGAGATGTGCTGACAGACACATACACATGGGTACCTAGATGTGACCCATGCCATACAAAAGAGCATGCAGACTCCTTTGTAGGAGTTCATGCACACAGACCTCCTGTGTGTCAATCACTTGCCCTCATACATGTAATCCTAAACTGCAGGCAGCCCTGAGTATGGGGGTCCCTAAGCTTGTGGATATCTTTGAATGGCTCCAACCTCTCCTCGAGTGACCCTCCTGCTTCCCAGCTGGGTATGGAGCTCAGGGCCTCTGCCCTCCTTGGAAGTGTGGCAGTGGGCACAGTGCCTGGGGTTTCTCCAAGTCCTAGGTGAGGGCCTCTGAAGTCTCCTGACTTAGTGGTGGCTGTAGCACCCCCCTGGCCCCAGGCTAGTAGCACAACTTGGTGAACTCTCTCATGCTAAGGGAGACCCAATCCCCTGCCTCAGTTTGTCATCTGCAAAACAGGACTAGAGTGTGTTGGCCTTGCACATCCACTCCCACATGGCAACAGGACAGGACGTGGGCCCAAATACCTGGGACTTCCAGGGGCAGCTGAGCTCCTTAGAGACTCCATTCTGAGTGTCTATGCATCAGTGGAGACTCAGCTCTGTGTGAGGGGCAGATGAGAGGGCAGGGACACTGGGCAAACCCAAGCAGGGTCAGCTCAGAATGGCTGCTCAGCTTCTTCTGGAACCATGCAAAAAGGAAGCCTGAATCTTTAGAGATGACCTCCAGAAGGATGGGGAAGAAAGTGCTGATCCAAACTGACCCTTGTTTTGGCATTTGTTAGGCCTGGGTTTGATTCCCAGTATTACAAAACAAAAAACTGGCCCTTGGAGGTTAGGGGTGGGAGGGATACTCATGGCTGGGCTACATGACTGTTGTTCTGGTGCTGTCTGTCTGGTTTGGTTTCCTCCCCAAATCCCCTGGAGGAGCCCAGGTGACTACCAAGGGAAGGGGTGGCATGCTGGTGCTGACTCAGCCAGGCATCCCACGTGGGACCCGGACAGCAATCCTTTGAGGCAGGTGTCCAAAGCCCACTGGACAGATGTAGAAACTGAGGCTGGGAGAGCAGAAGAGAGAGGCACAGGCCCCCAAAGCCTCCTGTCTGGGTGGGAGAGTGTAAGCTCCCACCCACTCCCCAAACAGGAAGGACGCCACTCCTCTAGTTTTCAGAGGAATAATGCTTTTGCCTCTGCTCACTTCACAGCAGGTGCTAGGGGAGGATGGAAGCAGCCTTTTACACTGTGACATCCAAGGAGAAGACAACACTGCAACCTAGCACCTGAGATGAGGCTGCTTGAGAGCAGACCCCAGGCCCCTTCACCAGAAAAACTGATAGGGTCAAGAGCCAATCCAGGTGACTAGCCTCCCCAAGCCTGTTTCTATACATATCTGAGGTATTAAGGCTGTCTGCTGGTGGACTTTCCTAGACAGTCCACCACACACTTGCTATGGCCTGAATATGGTTGGTCTCCTCCACTCCCAAACTCATGCAGGAATTTAACCCCCAAAGTCCTGTGTTAATGGTATTAGTAAGTGGACACTTAATCCCACTATGGTATTTGGAGGTGGGCCTTTGGGAAGTGATTAAGTAGAGCCCTATGACTAAATTCTAGTGGCTTTATAGAGAAGGGGAGAGACCACGCAGTCAGAGATTCACCCGCACTCTTGCCATGATATGAAGCAGCCTGGAGGGTGAGGGGAGCTCCCACAGGGCTTGTGCCATGCTATTTGGGCCTTGTACCCTCAGAACTGTGAGCCACATATAGTTATTGTATAAAGTAGCCCACCTCAGGTATTTCATTATAGAAATGAAAAGTTGACTAACACAATTCCCAAGAGACTCACAGCTAGCTATTTCACATTGTGTTTCTAAGCCTCAGTTTCTCCACCTTTAAAATGGGGAGGTCAGCAGGGACTGGGCTGTGTTGAGGATGAATAGAAATTAGTCACCATGGGGTTTGCCACGTGTTGGGCCCTGATGATTATTCGTTCCCTCCAGGAGACATTTGACTTTTCAATTGCTGAGATAAATATCAAGTTCCAATTTCACAGCAATGGTCTGAACATTGAATTGGGAACTCCTGCTTAGTTGTGTGAGCCAAAGGTCCACCCATGCTTTGTCCCTAATGCTGAGTGACCACCAATGCTCTGGACTACTAGTGCTCCTGGGACCTCCTGACAACCACATGAGGACCCCCTTGCTACAAACCCAGAAACTGGGGTTCAGAGAGGGAGCTGAGGAAGGGTAGAAGCCACAGGACTAGATTCTGCCTCCATATAAGGAAGAGCTTGCTACCAGGCAGCGCTGCCCAGAAATGGAAGGAGTGAGCTGCGATGGGCGGTGGTGAGCAGCCCGAGGCTGCAGGCATGCAAGCAGAAAAGGGCACTGGGACACTACCCAGGGGAGGACCTAGGCATCTCTGGTCCTGTTACTTGACCAAGGCCATGTGAACAGGAATGGAATTCCAGAAGGACAGAGCAAGTGTGCTGCTGCTCTAAGCACACAGGAAAGTGGGCCGAAGTGAGAGACTGGGCCCCCTCTCCAGCTCACAAGGGGCTTATTTTTCTAGAGAGAAATACCTCTTTGATTTTTTAAAGGGGGAAAAAGTCCAGGATCCCCTCACCATATAAATGCTGTTCCTATTTCCTTGCAGTCTTTTCTATGTGCTTCAATTTTGGTTAGGAATTTGATGTGCATTAAAATATTTTTTATTGAGATATACTTCACACACTATAAAATTCATCCTTTTAGGGGCTTGACATGTAGCTCAGTGGCAGAGCACATGTTTGGCATGAGTGAAAACATGGGCTCAATCCCCAGTACCTCAAAAAAACCCTCACCCTTTTACAGTGGACAACTCAGTGGTTCTTGGCAGCTCTGCAGAGTTGTGCAAGTAGTACTGCTCTGGGATTTCGGAACGTTTTCATCTCCCTGCCAAAGCAAAAGCTGTCCCATCAGTGGTCACACCCCTTCCTCCCGCCCGCCCCCCTCCAGCCCAGCCCTGGCAGCCTGTCATCTACCTTCTGTCTCTACCATTTGCCTGTTCTAGACATTTCATGTGAATGGATTCATCAGATCTAGGGCCTTTTGCATCTGGTGCTGGTGTTTTTTTCTTTCTTTCTTTTTTTTGCAGTACTGGGGTTTGAACTCAGGTCCTACACCTTGAACCACTCCACAAGCCCTTTTTTGTGATGGGTTTTTTCAAAATAGAGTTTCGTGAACTATTTGCTCAGGCTGGCCTCAAACCATAATTCTCCTGCTCTCTGCCTCCAGAGTAGCTAGGAGTACAGGTGTGAGCCACCAGCACCAGCTTGCTAGTATTTTTAATGTACAGTATAATGTACAGTTTAATGTATATAATGCTATTTTCACCTAGCGTTATATACAGTTACCATTCCCATATTACTGCCCAGACCTTCTGAGCAGTATCATGTTTAATGTTGGCAACGTGTGGAGAGATTTTTCCCATAGTACCATCCTGTTCAGGCCCACATCACTTGGCCAGCCCAGTGCCGTGGTCTCCTCCATAGCCTCTCTGTCCATTCTGACCCTTACAGCAGCCAGATATAACCAGTTAAACAAAATTCGGACCATGTTCCTCCCTTACTCAGAACACTCCCTGATTCCCTTCTCACAAAAGCAAACTCACACTACAGCCACACTCCCCAATGCAGTCTGCCCTCTGCATGTAGGGCACTGTCAGGGGATGCCAGGATGCAGAGAGACCAGAGACGCCCCCTCACCTCCTCCAGCTTACAGTCAGATGGGAGTGGTGCACATGAGGCACAAACATTGAACTTGGAATGATCAAATGCCAAATTCAATGATCTCACCTCCTCCTGCTTTTCCCTTGCTCCCTCTGCTCCAGCCACGCTGGCCTCCTTGTGGCTCCTTATGGACACCATGTGTGACCTGTTCCTTTTACCTGGAGCATGTTTCTCCTAGACGACTACCCATCATCCTAATCTGTTTATTTATATTTTTGTTTATTTATTTTGAAGTACTGGGGTTTGAACTCAGGGCCTTGCCCTTGCCAGGCAGGCACTCTATCACTTGAGCTATGCCCCCAGCCCTTTTTGCTTTTGCTACTTTTCAAATAGGGTCTCACTTTTTGCTCAGGCTAGCCTGGAACTTGATCCTCCTATTTATGCTTCCCATGTAGCTGGGATGAAAGGCTGTGCCACTACGTCCAGCTTATTTTATTGAGATTGGGACTCATGTACTTTTTGCCCTGCTCTGGCCTGGAATCAAGATCCTCATGATTTCTGCCTCTGAGTAGCTAGGATTAAGGCATGAGCCATTCTGCCTGGCTGCTACTCTATTCTTGCAGGCCTGCTTTCTTTTTTTCCTAACACTCATCACCTGATATGTCTGTTTGTTTGCTGCCTTCTCCCTACTAAAATGGCAGTCCTGGGGCATGCTACCTTGCTGGCTGATGTCCCCAGCTCCTAGCATGGAGTTGTAGCTTGGTGGCTACTTAGGCTGTTTCCAATAAAATAAATAAGCAACATAAAAGAAGCAAATGTAAAACCCAAGTGCCCCATACAGCAGATGTTATACACTGGTGGCTGACCCACACTGTACATTTTACTGGGTGAGCAGGTGTTTTTAAATCAGGAGAGGTCACACAGAAGTCCAAATTCTGCCTTCTTTAGAAAACACAGATCTGGCTATCTGGGGACGTCCATGTTATCACCATCAGCAAGCCCTGCTTTTCTACCCAGGGGTCCTCTCTCCTTGGAAACTCCAAGATACAGGGCCAGGAGGATACTTCTGTTACAAGGAGACCCCCAAGTCCTCACCTATTGTTGTTGCCCAATATGGGGCCCCTGAAAGACCCCAGTCACCAAACAAGGCCCTACACACCTTCATTTAACACTGAGACCTTCCCAGGCACACTCAGCTTTGTCACCCCAACACAGCTGCCACCCCTGTAGCTGGCCTCCACAGCATCCTATGACTTCTAAGGGTCTCATCTCACCCCAAGAACTCATCGAGGCTGGCCACTATTGCATTTGTGCCTGTATGCACAGTCCCACTATGAGTCAGGAGAGGTGAGGGGTGGGGCCCTCCATCTTGGCCTCCCCAGGCCTGGGCAGTGTCTATGAGGCAGGCCCTCGGCCTTGTTTGTTAATGAGAAGCACCCTCCCTTGGGCCTGGGAGGAGTGAAGAGTCTGATTTGGGTCACACTGGTTGCCACCTGGTGCTTGTTAGTCATCCACTGTGTGCTGGGGCCACAGAGGCACAAAGATGCAAAACCCAGGACAGTCAGGCAATGGGGACACAGGTCTGGCCAGAATGTAGGCAGCTGGAGTCCAGGTGTGCGGCTGCAGCTGGGCCTGTGTTTGTGTGTGTGTGCACACACATATCTGTGTGCACACTCATAGCCAGGAGGGAGGGTTCCACACCAGGCTATATCCTAGTTCTCCCAGGGCCTCTGTCTCCTGACCTGGGCAAGCACAGGCTTCCCCTGATCATGGGCCTTTCAGGCCCCTCTGCCCAGCCCCGCCTCCCCACCCTCGAGAGGTTTTCCGGGTACTGCAACTCTGCCTTCCCATCCATCAGGATTTTGCTGCATTCCTGTGAGTCATTCTCCAAACAAACCGTGTGAGGGAGAGAAAGGAGCAGGGGAGGGGGAAGGGAGACTGGGAACCAAACCAACCCCACCTCCTCCCCTGTCTGCCTGCCTCCCTCAACAACCCCTCCTGTGCACACATAGGGTCCCCAAGGAAAGCTCTGGAGCACCAGGCTGGTCACTCTGTGCTATGAATTTACTGCGTGACCTAAGGCAAGACCCTTACCCTCTCTGAGCCTCTGGAGAAAATGACCCTGAAGGCCCACACCTACAGACTGCATGGGCTTCTGAGGCGGCTCTATGTAGCTTAAATAAGGCAGAATATTGCCCAGTTCCTTGCCTCAGTTTCCCCCACCTCTGAAATGAGAGGGTAAGCCTTTGGTAATCAGAAAGGCCCAAGGGGCCAAGGCATGATCTCAGGAGCCACTGTGCAGGTATGTCCCCAGTGGCAGCCAAGATGCCACCTCTGGCTGTCTCTGGCTCATGGTCCTGAGGCCAAGAGAATCTCTGCAGTTGGGGAGGAGGCACTGCTAAGAAAGAGGGGAAACTGCTCCTTATGACAGCATAGCTACGTGTGCACATGGGGTGTGTGTGCGTGCACAGGTGCCCCAGGAGTCCGGTCACATGGCTCAGAGTCTGGGTCGTGGGTCTGGAGGACAGGAAATGTGCATTTGTGGGACACTGCATCGGCATGAGTAGGCAGCCTTTTCCCTGAATTGCTCCTTAGCGTGGCTCAGGCTCCCCTGGGCTGTTTCTCCGTGACAAGCAGGCTTCTGAGTCACCTTGGCTGTGTTGCCACCTCAGATGGGAAGTGTATGCCATGGTACATGTGACCTGGGATGTGTGTCTGTGTGTGCTCTTGTGTGCACACAGTTGTGTGGCCGAGGCTGGACTGGGTTGGGAAAGGAGAGAGAGAGAGAGAGAGCGAGCAAAGAGAGAGAGCGTGTTTACCACCTTGAAGAGATAAGAAGGGTTAAGGGTGCTATGGGTGTCTATGAACGGTTCACAAATGGCAGGTGTGTGGGTGTGCCTGGCTGCTGAATGGGCTGGCATCAGGACTGAGTGCACACACATAGGGATGGCAAGGGGATTTCCTTCCCAGGCCCTACTCAGGCCCCATGGAAAGCGGGTTCCTATGAACCTGGGAGCTGCACCTGCAGGGACACGGTGCTTAGCTGAAGGCCCCTGAAGGGTCACAGCCAGGATCCAGCCCTCAGCACAGATAGGCCACAGCATACAGCACTTTGGACTTAGTTTGGGTTCATGGACCTGGGAGGGGACCCGTCTTTCCTAAGGCCCAGTGTTTCCTGGGGCCTGAAAGCAAGAGCTCAGGGCCAGAGGAAAGCTGGAGACTGGAGGGAGGTGGTAGGACCAGGGCGGTGGAGAGGGGGCGGATGACAGCTTCCAGGTGCCAGCAAACAGTGGTCACCAAGCTGATAGGCTGAAGCGGGCAGGGGCTCTGGAGACAGGGATAAGGAAGTATGGGTCATGGATAGAGCAGGGAAGGGGTGTTTCTGAGCATGAGGGACAGCGGACTCCCCCCCACCCCAGCCCAACATATGTATGCATATACTGTATGGCAGACAAACGGGCAGGTTCAACAGCCTCACCTGCTCCCCTGGAAGGCAGATGCAGCCCCCTCCTCAGGGGTCTCAGCAAGGCACCTGCACATATAGGCCCTCCATTGTGGTGGTCACTGTTGTTAGGTCACCCTGGGCTGCTGCAGGGCACGTGCGAAAAGTCCAGGTTGGGTGCCAGAAGTGGAAGCCCCTCTTCCCTCCTGCTTTCTGACCTCTGTCTTCCCAGTTGTGAAAAGAGAGGGACAGGGCCTGGAAGGCCAGGGTCCCCACCTGGAGATGGACAGTGAGATAGCCTGGCCCATGTGTCTGCAACTTTTAAGGGCCACCAGGAACCCCCACCCACTGTGCATCTGAGAGTGGGACAGGCCCTTAGAGGACTCTAAAACAAAATGTTTTCTTTGTGCCTGAACAGGGGGTAGCAGGACCCTGGTCACAAAGTTTGCCTCTGTACCCTGGCAGTTGGGGGAAAAAAGCTAGCATGTGCTGGGTGTTTCTGGATGCCTTAAGCTCTGGAGGACAGAGAGAGGATGGGCAGTGTTGTTGGTAGCCCTGGCCTCCAGCTCTGGGGCCACTGCTCTGTGCCCCTCACCTTGTCTGGAATCCCTCTGTGGTTAGCAGGATACTGTGGGTAGGAGTGTCTTCCACTGAGGGATGGGCACAAAGCACACTTAGCATCCCCAAGTCTCAAACAAAGCATTAAGAGAGCTGCCTGGGAGCCACAGAAGTGTACAAGGAGATATGGGAGACAGCAACCCAACCCACCCAGAGTCAAGACTGGCCACAGATTGCTAAGATTTCATGATTCTGGAAGGGCCAGACTCACCAGCAGCAGCAGCCAAGAGGGAGGACAGGAGCGCACTAAGGCTAGCCAGATCAATGAGCACCAATGTGGCGGGGTGGGGGGGTGGGTGGGGCTGCAGAGCAAATACCTTCCAGAGTTCATTAGGGGGTCTCCCTGGGTTAGGGACCTACCCCCATTCCTGCTACCACCTGGAGGTCCATATACACTAGGAAGGACCCAGATAAACATGCTAACGAGCCACTAGGGAAGAAAATGGCTGGAGGAGGGAGGGGGACAAGGATACCAGAGCTGGGGGCCTAAGAGACCCATTTCTTGGAGACATAAGGGGAGGCAGCCCAACCTTAGAGGCTGCCCAAGGACTCCAAGAGTCTTTGGCTCTGCAAGCCATGTCTGGCCTGCTCAAATACCCAGAGAGTTTTCGAGCCCTGCACAGCTCAGGGCTCCCCTCTACTCAGATTGTAGTGGCCCCACCTCAGTGGGAATAATAGCCCCTCTCAGGAGAGAACCCTGCCCCTCTCTCACTCCTCTCAGCTACATGGGACACTCCTGCCTCAGGGCCTTTGCACTGCAGCTCCCTTGCCTGCACTGCCTTTCCTCTGTACATGAATCAGGCTCACTTACCTGCCTCAAGTCTCAGCTCATCTGTCACCTCAATGAGGCCTCCCCACCTCCCCAATTTGAATCTGCAAACATCTGTCCCAGTCCTGAGCCCTTGCCAGCTCTTTTTCTCATGCCTTTTCTGGCCTCCTGATGTGCTCTGTACTGTACTGTACTCAGTTGGCACGTTTACTATCTCCCCCAGAGTCAGAATCTCCACCTAACCAGAGACTACTGTCCTTTGCTTCTCTGGGCACATCTGAAGCCTGCCCGACTTTTAGGGCTCTATATGTATGTCAAATGAATGAATACAACATTCCTGCTATTCAAGATAGAAAATCCAAGGGGGAGTCTAAAAATGTCCTCAGGACTGCATCAATTCTTTCTCTCCTGAGAGGGAGCTGCCCCCCTTCTGGTGCTGGCCTCACCTCCAAATCAAAGGTTTTCTGATGGATGAGAGTGGGGCTCTCATTTTCCTTCACCAGTAAGCCTGCAACTGGGATGTATTCCTAGACAATGCTCATGTACCCCAACTCTCCGACTATGCACTGATTCTCCAATCCTTCCCTGTCATTGTGCAGGGCACACCATCCAATCCCCTGGGGTATCTAGGGCTCTTCCTCCTAGATTGGCCCAGCCTCCTACCTGGTATTCCTTCCTTTAACTGCGGGCCCATGTCCCGCCTATGCAGCCCATCCCTGTCTTCAGCCCAGGGCACTGGTGCCCTATGACCAATGGCCAAAGTCTCCCTCCAGGCTGGCTGTCACCTAGCCTCATCCCTGTTGGCCAGACTCAACTTCCCAGCACCTCTTGCTACCTCAAGCTTCTCAAGGGCATCCCCAACTTGAATGCTCTGAGTCTGATGCCTACCCCATCCTTGGTGTCCCACAGGGACATGTCCCTGTCTCTGGGCCATGTGTTGTTGCTCTGCAGTGATTTCCAGCTCTCCTATTAGCCTGTGGGCTAACAGACACTTTTTTTTTTTAAGAATAAATGATATAAATTAATGAAAAGGTGAACAGCTGAGCGAAAGAATGTTCCACAATTCTAGAAATCTGCAGTAAATGTCCTATTTTTTGGCAGGTCTCCTCCACAACTCACTGTTCCTTTGTGTGGAACTCTGATAGGGTCAGGCTTGAGGGAGGAGGAGGAGAACACCTCAGTCAGGATGGGCTATGCTAGGTTGCTATAACAAAATCCCCTAATCTCAAGGGCTAAAAATAACAAAAACTGATTTCTTGTTCACACTATGTTTCCATAGGGTTGGCAAGGAGGCTCCTTCTCACTGACCAGTCACCACCTTGACCTGAGTTGCCAGGAAAGAGTTCTGAGGATCCCACTCTAGCTATGAAGTCCTCTGGCCTAGAAGGGTCACACATCAAGTCTATTCTCATCTCATTGGCGAGAACTGGCCACATGGTCCCTCAATCTGGAATCTTTGTAAGAACTCCTCAAATGACACCCACAACTGAATGGGCAGCTGAGGCCACTTAGAACCTTGGATTGAAGACATGAAGTGGGAATTTCATTTAATACTCATGGTAATATTGAGGCCACACTAGGGATGTCCCCATTTTCCAATGAGACAGCTGACATACAGAGACTCACCAAGGTCACACAACTTGTGAGAGGTTGGCCAAGACTGGAACTCACATCTGTGTGATTCCAGCTCCTGGGCTTCCTCCTTGGATCCTGCCCTGCATAGACAAAGTGTCCTCGGGCAGAGGGCCACAGAGACAGGAAGAGTCTTCTCCTGCGTCACTCTCAGGTACTGTGCTAAAAATGCTAATTTCGGTTCCAAATTTTGCTGAGAGAGAAACAGGAGCCCAGAGGAAGCAGTGATGGCCCAGGCCACATCCTGGGACTGTGTGAAGTCGAGGAGAAATCCCAAGAGTCTCTGCCCACCATGGCCTGGGTGTCCTCAGCTACCACCACAGCACTGGGTATCCTGGGGCAGCCTTGGAAGTACAGGTGACCAGGCACACACCACCTTCCTGAAAGTCAGGCAGGTCAAGGATGTAACTGCTCACCCGGACAGTATCCCATGCCCTGGCTGGCACTGTTTCTAGAAACAGTCCCACCAAGGAGGCCAAAGAGGTGCGGAGGAGGGTAAGCTTCCACACCCAAAAACAAGGCCTTGGGGCCTTCTGAGTAGCCCACACAGGAAGTGGAGGGGGAGGGGAATCTAGAGAGTGGCATGGAACAAAGAAAAGAAGTCACTGGAGTTTGGAAACGAACCCAGAACCCAGCTCTGTGATGTTAATTGCTCTAAGTCTCAGATCCCTTGTCTGTAAAACGGGAGGTGTGAAAATCACAGATGACACACCCAGCACCTAAGTGTTCTCAGTATGCATAGAATGTGCTCAACAACACTGTGCTCATTCTGATCCTTACTGTTTGCTACCAATGACCCCTACCCCCCCCCACCTGAGCCCCAGCACCATGATCTCCCAGCTGTGCTAAGCTACAGCTGGGCTCCCACAAAGTTATGGGGAAGTCCCCTGCTCCCCCATATTGAATGTATTAAAAAAGTCCCTCAAGTGTGCCTAGGGGACTGATCAGAAAAAGCAGCCCCCACACAGCAGCCAGACCCTCACCCTCATCCATAGCCCAAGCAAGTGCATATGCTCGCAGTGTGGCCTGTACCCCTCAGCCTGGCCTCCAAGGGCAGGCACCCTCCTGATGTAGACATGGCAGGCTGGGACAACAGGAAGTGAGCCCACCTCTTCCTGGAAACCTTAAGTCTTCAAGTTCCCTCAACCTTTCCCAATGCCTGGAGTGGGATATGAGGAGGGAGAATGACAGCCATCCCATCACCACTGAGCCCTCTGTATTGCTCAGTGCCCCAAACATTCAGTCCACAATTTTTTTTTTTTTTTTTGGTGATGGTACTTGGGTTTGAATTCAGGACCTTGTGCTTGTGCTTTCCAGGCAGGTGCTCTGTCACTTCAGGCATGTCCCAAGCCTTTTTTGCTTTAATTATTTTCTGAATAGGTCTCATGTTTGTTTTGCCTGGGCAGCCTCAGACCTCAATCCTCATACCCATAACTCCCCTGTAGCTGGGATGATAGGTGCTCACCACAATGCCCATCTTTTATTGGTTGAAAGGGTGTCTCTCTAACTTTTTCCTGGGCTGGCCTCAAACCTCAATCCTCTAGACCTCTGCCAGTTGAGTACCTGGGAGTAGGTGAGATTACAGGTACGCCCCACCTCACCTGGTCATTCCACAGCATTTACTGAGCACCTATCATGTGCTAACCACCAGCAGAGCAATGGAGTTGAAAGGACATGGCTCCACATCCAGAGAGCTCCCAGTCTTGCAGACACTTAACTATAAATCATTGACACTGTACAGCTCAGCAGACACAAACACAGGCTTTGAAGTCACACAAGCCTGGATTTGAAGCCCAATACTGCCACCTGCCAGCTAAACAACTCTGGGCTCACTCCCTTCACCCCCACTCTGCCAGTCTTGGTGTCTCCATCTGCAGAAGATGTTGGTAGGCTCTACCTCATGATGGTGACAAGCCACAGGGCACCAAGAACTTCCTACAGAGCCTGGCACAGAGTAGGTGCTCAACCCTCAAGAGCCGTTTGTGCTGCCCTGACTGCGCAAGGGCAGAGCTATGAGGTGTGCTGGTAGGGACCTCCCTCCAGGTTTCCACCACCTCATTAATCAGAGCGGACCATTCACCCGGCTGTGATACCACCTGACGCCCCTGGCAGCCTTCCCATTCACCTCCATTTTGTCTGCAAGGACAGCTGGGGACAAGGATGGGGGTGAGGGCACAGAGTTCGGGGGAGGCACACCAACTTCTGTCTGAAGGCCAGGCAGGTTGGGACCCCAGCCAAGCCGAAGAAGCCCACCCAGCAGGGCCACTGCCACTGAGCACACAAAGGGTCATGGCTCCTGGCTCTCAGTACAGAATAGCCTCACTCCTTGTGCACAGTAGGCCCCCATTAAATATCTGAGGTTTGGACTGGAGGTGGGGAACCAGGCTGAGACTTGGCTGTGTCCTGAGATAAGATAGAGGGCGTGGGCTTGCCTGCCATCCGAGGGTTCCGAGTTTGGCCCTCTTTGTAATGGCGAGCCACTGAGGGTTGCTGAACAGCAGAGGAACCTCTGCCCACCTTTCCAGGCTTATGTATCCCCATCCTCCAGTTAGCTCAAGCATTTTGTGGCTGTCTTGACCTCCCTAAACCCACAGCAGCCAGGCCCTCACTCCAGGTTTTCCCACCTGCAATGCTGTTCCCTGGGATTAGCTCATATTTATCCCTCCTACCAGCCAGAGCTTCAACACCTCTCTGGATCTTCTCAGCCTGTGTTCAAACTTGGTTCTCATCAGGCACCAGTGGCTCATGCCTATAATTCTAGCTACTTAGGAGGCTGAGATCTGAAGGATCAGGGTTTGAGGCCAACCCAGGCATAGTTAGAGACACCACCTCCCCAAATCTCCAAAATAACCAGAGAAAAATGGACTGGAATTGTGGCTCAAGAAGCCTTAAATTCAAACCCCAGTCCAACACAAACAAACCAACAGAAAAAATCTGCTTCGTCCTTAGCAGTTCTTTTACATTAAAGTTTACGATTCCTTTCCAGGGCTGCCTCTCTGAGACTGGAGTCTTTGGGGGGCAGAGCCTAAATCTGACTCCCCTCTGTGTCCCCAGCATCACAGGACACAAGGCAGGGCAAGCCAGTTCTCTCCATAGGGGTCTCCCCATGGGCACTGCATTGTACTTTAGGGTCCTGGCTGGAGGGCACAGAGGGAGGAGAAAGAGGGGTGAGGACAGGTCTTGGAGGGGACAGAAGGAGGAGACAGACTCAAGGAGGAGTGGGAATGGGTGAGTGTAGGAGCCATCATCTAAAAACTGTTCACCTCCTCCCTCTTCTTTTTCTTTTCTTTCTGCAGAAAGAAAAGAGAGAAGGAAGGAGGGGAAGAAAGTGAGGCATAGGGCCCCTAGGCACAGGCACCTTTAGGGTTCAGTTGGATGGAACGGGTAAGCACACAGGTAGGTCCCACAGAGCCTACTAGGTCTCAGGGCTTCCCTGCAGACCCCATCAGTCCCACAGGCCCCAGGGCACCCAGTCTGGCAGAGGGCTCAAAGCAGCAAGCACTGCAGTCCCCAACCCTAGAAATACTCTGGGAAAGCAGGCAAGAACATGCAGGAACCACACTGCCTCTGGGAGATGTTAGTCCAGGGAAGCACATGGGGCTACCCTCATCCTGGGCTACCTACCCCCCAACGAAGGGACCAAACCAATCCCAGGGACAGAGGCTCCTCTTGTAGGAGCTGCAGAGGTGGTTTCAGGGGAAGGAGAAAGGGCATTCATTACAGGCAGCCAGTGTAGCTCCAGGATGGAAGGTAAGGCAGAGATGAGGCCTAGGAGCCTCTGGGAGGACACAAAGACAGCCCTCAAAGGTACCTGGCACATACCGCGCTACCATTATCCCTGTTTGTGCAGAGCAAGGTGGGCAGCAGCTGATCCAAATGGCCTTGAATGCCGTGCCAAAGATGGCCAAGCCCCTTCCCACTGGGCGTTTTCCAGGTAATTAAGGTCATTTCTCCATCACAGCTGCTTCCGTCAGCACAGCCTCCACCCCTCCCCGGCCCCCCTCACCCCCCCCACCCCGCTCCCCAAACAATTATAAAGCTGCATACTCTCGGCCATTAAGCATTAATGCAGCTCATTAGCATAAGAACTGAAGCGCTCTGATGACCGTGGTCCCTGGGAAGCCAATCTGGACCACACGGAGGGCCACCTGGAGGCCAGATCCAGATCCAGCATGAAACTCAGGAGTGGGGTCTCCCAAGTTCAGGCCCAGGTCTGGGAGAGCCCTACACTTTACTCTGGGGTGCTCAGCTCAGGCCCCAGAAATAGGTGTTCAGAGAATGAGGGAGTAAGCTAAATCCAGAGCAAGGACTGCTTTCCCTACCCAACCACAGCCCCCACTCCCCAAAAAAAAAACAGAAGGAAACCGAGGTTCCACAGAACACCAGGGTCTCCCAGCCACACAACACTAACAACAACTAAAAACAAAGTGTTCCTGTCAGTTCTAAGCACTTAGCTCAATTCTCCCAACAACCAAGTACTTTTTCCATCTGGTTTGACAAAGGAGTGAACCGGCTTGGAGAGGGACACTCGGGGTCTCATGGGTGGTAAAACCAACAGTGAGGATTTGAACTGCCAGCTAGGTGCATAACCAAGAAGCCGCTCTGCCATACAGGGCATGGCCAAGAGGAGAAGGAGGGAGGGGTGGGGACTGTGGCCAGGTGGTGGGCTGGGTGTCTTATGCAGCATTCTGTAGAGAGAAAGCAGGCTACAAGAATCCAGACCTGAAACTTGAGATGAAAGCACTCAAGGACCACGAACTGACCAATCATTGGATTTTTCCTCCAAACTGGTAAGTCTTCAAAATAGGTCTGTTGGCTGGTTTTACCACTCTTGTATCTTGACCCAACACATAGCACAGTACCTGGTAATTAACAGGTGTTCAAAAAACACTAGTCAAGCAAGTGAAAGAATGTACAAATGAGTACTCTCTAGACAGTGATAGGGGAAACAGGGACAGATCTTCCCATTTCATCTCTTCCAGGCTTTCCTGGCCAAGGAGGGGGTGGCTGTGGGACCACAAAAAGGCTAAGAGGAAATGGCAGGTGGGGCCTGAGGCAGCTGTGCTGTGCTGTAGCTGCAGGCATCCCCTGGGGCAGTGCCTGGAGCATTCCAAAGTCAAGGTTGTTGCCAACAGATGTCTTGAAGGCCCTGGCTTGTGGGGAGGACCTAGAGCACCGAGAAAGAGAAGAGACAGACTGAGTTCCACTGGGGGGAATGGAGCCTGTGAGGGGCCCAGGGAAGGTGGGCAGTTGCCTGGGGCCACACAGTAGAAATCAGAAAAGCACTGAATCCTCTGGGGCCTCTGCCTTGGCTTGTGACCAACTCACATTTCCATCCATTAATGTATGCTACCAGAGAAGGTCAATGTCTCTTCCCCCGCCCCCCCCAGCCAAGGTTAGGAATCCTTCCAGATCATGGCTGATTTCAGTGCCTGGCACATAGTAGGCCTTTAAACACGGATGTCAAACAGGTAAAGTATATCAACTACAAATAGTCACAGTGCCAAAGAAAAATCTGTGTCTAGTGTGGCACACCATCTGTGCCTGACGTTTTGTCTGGTGTTGGCAAAAGGAGCTGGGGACTCACAGCTGGCTCAGGGGCCTTGATGCCTCCATGTGAACTCAGCTGGCCTTGGGGGGTACAGGCAGGGAAGGGGCCCTCTTCGCACCAAGGGCCAAGCCTCCCTTAGCTGCCAGCAAGTCTTTAAAGTTATCTGTCCCCGAGGCCCTGGGCAGCCTCATTAGGGAAGTAGTGATAAACACATTAGCTACTAAGGGAGGGGTAAGGGTTACTGCCTACCACTTGCCCAGCCGTTTGACCTCCTACTGGTCAAGGGCTGGGCTTGGGGGGGATGAGACAACACCCTAAATGCAGAGCTGTCCCTAGGACTCAGGGCCCCAGAGCAGAGATATTCCTTGGTGCTTTTGAGTCCTCTTTGGACTTAACTGAACAAACCCCAGCCTTCTCTGTGCCTTGACTAGTCTGGTCTTAATGCTCTCAGTATGTCATAAGCTGCCCTGAGGCTCATGTTAGAAAGGAGTCAAAGGGACCTGCAAAGCCACCATGTGTTACAGAAGGGGAAATGGAGACCCACTGAGGAACATGAGCTGCCTCCAGAACAGAACACTGGAGCAGGAGCTACACTCTGCATAAGGAACTGGCTTGGCCACTCACAGGCTATGTGCCATCCAGACCTCAGTTTCTCCATCTGTGAAAGGTGGACCTGGACCACTGTGACTTCTAAATTCCCTCTGGGCTCTACATCCTGGATAGGAAGGCCCAGTTCTACTGGAAGAAGATCAGAGATTGTCAGCATCCCTTCAGTCCCCACAAATCAGTCTTCCCTGGACCTGAGGCCCAGCCCACTGGGGTCACAGGGCTAAGGTTGGATAGAGTCCCATAGTGCACAGGAGAAAAGCAGATACCCTCAAAGGGCAACTCAGCCAGTGGCTATGGTCCAACATTGACAAACAGCTAGTAGAGGAGATTGAGGTGGCGGCTGGGGAGGCAGAGGCAGGAGGATCTAAAGTTTGAGGCCAGCCTGGGCTACATAGTGAGACCCTGTCTCAAACAAACATACAGAAAAAGCAGGTGGAAGGACATTGGTGGCCCACGCCTATAATCCTTGCTACTCAGGAGGCAGAGATCAGGAGGATCTTGGTTTGAAGCCAGCCCAGGCAAACAGTTTGTGAGACACTATCTCAAAAAAAAAACCCATCACAAAAAAAGGGGCTAGTGGAGTGGCTCATGGTGAATGCTCTGTGTTCAAACCCCAGTACTGCAAGAAAGAGAGAGAGAGAGCAAGAAAGCAAGAAAGAGTAGGTAGAAGGGACTGGTAGCATAGTGGTAAGTACTTGCCTAGTATGCTTGAGGCCATGTGTTCCATTCTCAGCATCACAGACAGTAGGCGGAAAACTCCCATAGCACTTTCCACCATGTGCACAGAGGAGGCCTCACTCCACAGGACATGCACACACACAGAGGCTCAGCCACACACACACACACACACACACACACACACACACACACACACACACAACCACACACTGGTCTCAGTCACAAACACTGGCACATAAACCATGTAACAGCACCCCCACTTATACACATGCCAACTCACGTATCACACACACACACATACACACACCCCAACACAGGAATATTCTTGTGCCATTGACATGAACCATCAACCCCTTCACTACCTGGCCCCCAAAGACTGATGCAGATACACCACACAAGCACAGCACCCAAGCCCACCAACACACAGACACACACTCATCATCTCCTCATGTGGCTAAATTCTACACACAGGCAGCACCCAGACCATAAGAGCAAATCCAGATCAGTAAATCATGTTCAGAGCATGAATCTGAGCCCCAACCTCGCTGACTCCTCATTACAGGTAATGCAAAACAATATTTGATTAATGAATAAATGTGTTAAAAGAATATAAATTACAGGGACATAGGTGGCCTGCTGACAACATGCCTCCCTCATCTTTTAAAGAGCATGTGACAGTGGTGGCAGGTGGTGAGTGACCACACTGGGCACAGCATATCTGGTGTCACATCCAATGTCCCTGTACCAGGCAAAGGGACATTCTGTGGTTTTTTTCATCCACTAAATGCAGGCCCCTGCATTCTCCTGTACATTCAGCTCCCTAAACTCCCAGCCTTGGGTGCCTTTTAAATGCTAATCCATGCCAGGCAACTGTATTTTTCCAAGGCCTGTTGCGCATAGGGCTTAGATGCTTAGACCTAAACTATTGGGAAAAGGAAAAGAAAGGGCACCAGAGATGGGTGGAGGCAGGGCAGCATGCAACTTGGCCTAGGGGGCGACAGGGCAGAGGGAGGCGGTGCCTGGTGCCAGGCTTGCACATCTCCAGTGAAAGGCTGAGGAGCCAGGACAGCAGAAACCAACTGTTAGAAGCCCAACCAGAAGGTGAGTCATGGGACCAGCAAGAGGCCAATTGGGTCTGAGTGTGCCAGGCAGAGGAGGGCCCCGTGAAGCCTCGCCAGCAACGTTGCATATCTGGGTCCCCAGATCAAAGGCCTCTGCCTGAGCCCAAGTCTCAGCTGGGGGCCATGAGTCTTCCAGGTCCTTATGCTGTCCAGGCAGCTTGGACTCTCAACCCAAGACAGTGGCAATGGGGATAGGTTCCTTGGGGGGTCAGCATTTAGGGAGAAGGAGAGCAAAGTTAAAGTGACTACCCAGTCCAGCAAATGGCCCTGGAGTTCTGACTCTTCTACAGCACCCCCAAGAATGTGGTTCCAAGTCTCCCACAGACTTCTGGGACATTGCACTGTGTGAGAAAAGCAAGGCATGCAATGGTCCACAGAGTGGCAGCTATCCAAACCAACCAACCTGTGAAACCACACCCATGGCAGCAGAGATGACTGTGGCTGCCTCTGGAGACCCAGGGCCTGGGTGAATTTTTTCCTTTTAACTTGCCATGTTTTCCAAAAGTTCTATAATAAGCCTGCCCTCCTTTTATAGTGAGAAAAAAGCTATTAAAACCACCAAGTGCCTTACAAAACCAAATATATAGCATGACTCTATATTTTATATTTATTATGCTTATCATAAGTTGTTTATATTTTTACTGAAAAGATGCCATCCTGGTGGTGGGATTTAGTGGATTTTTACTTACTTAGGTTCTATTTTTATTGTATTCAGAAGCAGGGTCTTGCTATGTTCCACAGGCTGACCCCACACTCCTGGGTTCAAGGGATCCTCCTGCCTTATTCAGCCTTCCAAGTAGCTGGGACCAGCCTTCTACTTTTGGACTTCTCTATAATCAACGTATTAATAATCGTTTAAACTAAAATGCTTATGATTGTGTTTTCTCTCCTTTTTTTTGGTGGGACTAGGGTTTGAACTCAGGACTTCATGCTTGCAAAGCAGGCCACACCTCCAGTCCATTTTCCTCTGCTTATTTTGGAGATGGGTGGGTACGTGGCCTGGAACCCGGATCCTCCCAATCTCAACTGGCCTCGAATCCCTGATCCTCCTCTGTCAACCTCCTGAGTGCTGGGATTACAGCTATGCACTGTAAATTGGCCTGGAAGTTCTTTTTGATATCAAGCCTGCATCCCTTTTTGCTGCAACCCAAACTCACTCTCACTCTCCTCATGTGCATTTTCTGGGTGAGGAGAAAGTTGAGAGGACGGCTGCTCAACAGATATATAACCTTCCTGCCAAGACCCAAAAGCTGGGATTTGGTTCCGTACAGGTAAGAGGGGACAAGGTCAGCTAAGTCGGTGCCTCTTAATAGACTAAGAGAAAGAAGGCGGCCCTGGAGGGAACTCAAGGCATGAGAAAGCCTGTGGGAAGAGGGCGGCGTTGGCAGGAGAGCAGGGCTGGGTTGGCAGCGAAGATCCGGAAGAGGCTGCCCCAGGGCAGGCGGGATGCCCGGGCTCAGGAGGTAGGAATGCGCCTCTGGGCTACAGCCCAACGGCTGCCAACTAGGCGAGGCCCTTGCTGAGCTCCTGGGCTGGCGAGAGGCCTGCTGGGGCTGCAGGATCCAGGCTTGGAAAGGGTGGATGCGTATTCCTGGCTCCTCCTCTCTGGCCCTAGGGCCGGGGGCAGTCTAGGGAAGAGCAGAGCCTGCAGCTGAGGGGCGGCGTGGCCCTCACTCTCAGCAACCCTCCAGCAACAGGAGTGTGTGTGGGGGGGGGTGAAATGTCCAGCCTCCTCATCCGAGTCTCCGCAAGCGGCTTCCCTAGGCCAACCGGCACAGGACCCCACTTATGCTCTGTAGATACCTAAAGAGAAGGAGGAGAGGGCGGGCTCGGGGTGGCGCGTGCCCAGCACAGTGGCCCCACAAGAGCCTGCCATAGTCGGGCCTACTAGTCACCTCCTACTGCTCGGCGTTCCGGGAAAAGGGTCCCGGCTCCGCCAGGAGGCGGGGCCTAGACAGCCCCGCCCCAACCGCGCAGAGCTTGCCGGGTAGAGCGCTGCCATAGCGACGCGAGCACCCGCTCCGCCCCCTGCGCGGCAGCGGGGCCAGAGGCTGGGGGCCCCTCCCGGCGTGGCCGTCCGGGCCGCGGCTGGTCGCTTGCCACCAGGGAGGCGGCCCCCATGTGGCCACAAGGGTGGGCGCCGCGGGCGGGGCAGGGCGGGCAGGAAGCGCGGGCGTCTGCCCTCCCGCCGCCCCCTCACGAAGTCGGGGAGAGGAGAGGAAATGGCTCCGGGGCAACCGGAGAGCTGCCTGCGTGTCTGGCCTGACAGCTCCTGCCTAAGCCTTCTCCTGGGCCCCGGCGGTGGTAGGGGGCCGTCCTCGCCACGATCCAGAATATGACACTCCCCCACCCCCCCAAACCGCCTCTCGTTTCCTCTACAGGAAGACCTGTCTTCCTGCCTCTGTTCGTCCCCCCCCTAACCTAGTGCACCTCATTAGTGAAGGGGCAGCTTGGTTCCCCAGGCCTGGGGGCCTGAGATGCCACCTCTGCCCACCGCTCCCCAGACATCTGTCATTGCATGGTGAACCTGCTTCCTCTCAGCACGACTGCCTACCCCACTGTGCCCCCAGCTCTGAGTAAGAAGTCCCTGCCCTTCCAGGAGACCAGTATCCCTCTTATTCCATGTCCTCTCTGCAGCCACAAGCGGCAGGCGTGGATGGAAGCAGACACTCACTGGGCCAGGGCAGCTCTAGGTGTGATGGCTCTGCCCAGATCAGGTGGGCAGACAAGCCCAGATCTGCTCTAGAGTGAAGTGGCAGCGCTGAGGCTGTGCCTGTCCACAAGTAGTGGCACTCCCTGCTCCCAGGCTACCCAGCCTAGGCTGGTCCAGCCACCTATCTCTGGCCCAGAGCAATGGCCTGGCCTCCCATCCCTCCCCCCACGCCTACCACAGGCCTGACTTCCCTTCTGAGCCGCCAATCTGCAGCCACACAAAGCCCTGTTTGTTTGCTTTCTCTGCTGCTCCCCCAGGATCCGATGTCTTTCTCTGCTACCTGCCGGCTGGGCTTCCTCTTCAAGCTGTCTGCCCAGTGGGCTGGAGGGAAGGAGGGGCAGCCATCAGAGCAAGCCCTGCCTCATGGTCACCCCATCGTTCCTCGAATCTACCTCCCCAGTTCAAGGTGGTGGCCTGACTCAAGACAATGGCTTTGAAGCCCCTTCTCAGTGTCTCAATGTAGGGTGCCAGCTGGGTGGAGCAGGAGAGATGCCTAGGGCAGGGGGAGGGGAGAAGAGAGGCCCAGCCAAACCTCCGCTCTCCTTTTGTGAGCAAAGCTTGTTTTGTTTGTCAATCAGCAAGGCTGCTGGCCTTCCCAGCAACTCATAGACTGCCAGGAGATAAGGAGGCAGAGGGGTGGAAGCCCTGGTTGCACATCTCTCACCCACTCCTTACTTTCTGGGACACCCCTCTCCTCCGGTATTGCAGACACTGTGGTAAGGGCTTACAGACTGCACTTGGAGCCCCCTCACTGGCCACCTTGGGCAGCACCTGGGCAGATCCCTCTGCATGTCAGGCACCCCAGAGCACACAGGCACGGTGCCTACTGCCATGTCTCTAGAAGTCCTACACAGTCATTCTGAGCTGAAACAGGGCTTTCATAGGCAAAGAAAAACAAACACTGCATTCCACACCACCTTCTTTACCTGCAGAGTGGAGGCTGCCCTCTCTCTCCGTTCAAATAAAGAAACCTGACACTGATACAGCACAGAGATAGGCAATCCAGCCTGGCTCCTCCACCCAGGGCTCTTTCACTGCACCCTGCCACGCTGGGTGGCCCAGGGCAGGTCCTTACCTTCCTGAGGCCCCCCCTTCCCCTTCCAGACTAAGTTTAACCCCTGCAGCCACTGCAGGATGAAAGCATGATTATGCCCACCAGATAGAGAAGCAAACAGGAGGCACCAAGAGGGAAAGCCACAGAAACAAAAGCCACCCCAGTCAGAATTCAAGCTCCTAGCTATCTTGACTCCAAACCTTGAAAATTTCCTACCAGGTCACATTCTAATTTGATGACCAATGACTATCTTCCCAAATGGATGAGTGACTAATATGAGGAAGGAGCAAGCAGAGTCAACTTTGGAGACCAACAGATGCAATCTCTAATCCCAGCTCTGCCACTTGGTGCTGTGTCACCTCATGTAGGTCACTTAACCTCTCTGAGCCTCAGCACCCTGGATAAGCCACATGAAAAAGTTAATAAAGCTTAGATATGACCACCAAATGCCTGGCACAAAAGCAGGCACCCATTAAATGACAGCTTTTCTCCATCATGCCTTTGACATCCAGAGTCCAATTTTCACTTACTAGAGGAACCAAGCCTCACCTTTGCTTTCACCAGCTGGCACTGTGCTAGGCATCCCCTCACACACACACCCTACCCCCGTCACCATCTCTGGCCCTGTTAAAGGCCACAGATGCCACATTAACTTCCCCAGGCTCCTGTCCTGCTTAGGAGACCAAGGCCTCTCAGTTTAATTTGCCAGGGTAGGGGACCCAGAGGACAGTGTCACCCCAAGAGAACAAAGCCAGCTCTGTCCACATCCTGCTGAACTCAAGAAGAGAGAGTCACTCAATAGAGTGTGATTTGGCAAAACATCTGTTTTTGGTGCTATTTCGGGCCACAGTGGGGATTTTCTGTGCTTGTCTCAAAGATATCACAAACTGGATTGCTTCCCACCCACCGCCACCCCTATCTGTGTTTGAAATGAAAATATTGTTCCTCCTCTTCTCCCTCTTTTTCTTGCTTCTCTTTCCCACCTATCAAAGGGATGCAAATGAAAGAAAGGGCAGAGTCTGGGTCCCCGACCTGGCCTTCCTCAGTACGGCATGCTGGGAATTGTAGTTCCTTCCAACCAGAGGGAGAATGCTCCTTTTTAACTTCTCCCCACCTTCAGAAGCCACTCCTGGATTCCCTGAGGACAGTTGTTTTCAGGTGCCTCCCCTGACATGGCCCACTCCAAACTCTGCCTCTGAGCCTTTGTCTAGGCTGTGCCCTGGGCTGGAAGACCTCCCGGAAGGCCATCCCTGTGCTCTGCCCTTTCCTTCTTAACTCAACACAATTACAAGTAACCATGAGATCTTTCGATCCTTTCTGTAATGCCTGTTTATCCGTCAGACTGCACACTTTAAAAAGGCAGGGGTTATATCAGCTTGGCCACTACTGTGTCTCCAAGCAGGGCATGCCATGCGCTTGGCCTCATGGCCATCTTGGTTTCTTGTGGTGAGCTGTCCTGTGCACTGCAGAGTATTTAGTAGCTTCCCTGGCCTCTCTCACTGCATGCCAGGAGCATCTATCCCCTCAACTGAGACAACTAAGAATGCCTCCAGACACAGTGGGACAAAATCACCTGGATTGAAAGCCACTGTTCCACAGGCTTGAACTGTGCCCCTGGAAGGAGTGAATGTGTTTCTTTGCCCTCCTTTAACAAAACAGATGGTTCTAATTTTACTGCTTATGTTAAACATGTACAAATTTCATTTTCCTTTTCGGACTAGAAGTTTCCAGAAGGCAGGCCCATGTGACTTCAGCTGTGTGTCAGTGCTGACGGGTCATAACATTTACTGAATTATCAAAGTGTTAGTGCAAGCCAGGCACCAGAGGCTCACGCCTATAATCCTAGCTACTCAGTAGGCAGTGATCAGGAGGATCAAGGTTCGAAGCCAGCCCAGGCAAATAGTTTATGAGACCCTACTTTGAAAATACCCAACCCCAGAAAAGGGCTGGCAGGATTGTTCAAGTGGTAG
The DNA here is from genome assembly GCF_047511655.1 of Castor canadensis. NCBI lineage: Eukaryota > Metazoa > Chordata > Mammalia > Rodentia > Castoridae > Castor > Castor canadensis. The sequence goes on along the minus strand of NC_133396.1, from coordinate 50,344,045 downwards.
AGAGCCTGCCTAGCAAATGTAAAGCCTTGAGTTCAAATCCCACTACCACCAAAAAAAAAAAAAGTGACAGAGCACCAGACTGAAAGCCAAGCCACTTTCCCCACCTCAAGCCTGGACTGCTGGGTGACTCTGCTATGTAGCTAAGCTGGGCCTCACTCTCTCTCCAGTCACTGGAATGATTGCCTTATTGGGCTGGTGGGAGAGTCACAACTTCACATCTCCAAGGAGCTGTAGCTACTAAGAAGAAATCTTTCAGGTGGGTTTTACTTCACATTTTCTGAGAATTCTTCTGATTATTAATAGATGACATTTGTTTATCAACTCTACTATGTGCCCACAGTAAGTACCATGCCCAAGTTCATTAGAGACCCTCCATCATTTAATCACCTTACCAAACTATGTAATAGGTACTTATTTTTGCCATTTGATAAATGAGGAAACAGGCACTCAGAGAGTTTGAGGAAGCTGCCCCAGGACACACAAAGCCGGTCTGATGGCCTCTGCCAATTTTGGACACCTCAATCAGAAAACACTTTCACTTCAATGCTGGATACCAAAATCCCTTCTTCAAGTCTGAAGGCCACCTGGTGCCAGGCAGGGTTAGGCCTTTGGGGTAAATGTGGCCTCATGGGGTCTCCCCATTATCAGCCCCCAAGCTGAACAAAGCATTAGCTCCAGGTATCCTTCAAGAGGCTGGCCAAGGCAGAAGGCAGTAAGTGTTGAGTCCAGGAGCAGGGCTGCTCTGGCAGGGTCCAGGACCACCACCCTTTCTCCTCTCACAGGGGGGCCCTAACTAGACAAACCTCCCTCAGCACCAGCACCAAGTGGGTCTGTGGTTTTCTCAGGGCGGGAAGGAAAACAAGGAGAAGGAGGAACCATTTGATAGCACTCTCTGTGCACAGACACTGTTGTTTTTCAGCTGCACAGGCTCAGCGTTATTCATTCTCCCAGCACCACCATCAGCAAGAGGCCATCATTTTCCCCAATTCACAGATGAGGAAACTCAGTAAAGGAGGTAAGTAACTTGCCTAAGCTAGTAAGTGGTAGAATCTGGATCCGAACCCAAGCCATATCATACCTACGAGGCTGCATTCCCAGCACCCTTGTATATACTAGGCGTTCAGCATGTGATTTATGAATAAATGAGTTTGTGGTTACACCATCACTGAAGTCACAAATTGCAGGACACTTTCTTAGGGTCTATTCCCACCATTGGAAGCTGGGTACCAGTGGCTCATACCTGTAATCCTAGCTACTTGGGAGGCTAAGATCAGGAGGATCAAGGTTCAAGCGCAGCCCAGTTAAACAGTTCATAAGACCCCCCGTCCCCAAAATAACAAGAGTAAAATGGACTGGAGATGTGGCTCAACTGGTGGAGCGCCTGCTTTGCAAGTGTAAAGCCCTGAGTTCAAATCCCAATCCTACCAAAAAAAAAAAAAGCCCCTTTAGAAACAGAAATTCTGAGGGCTTAAGTGGTAGAGCACCTGTCCAGCAAGCATGAGGCCCTGAGTTGAAGCCCCAGCACTAACTACCAAAAACAACAAAAAAAGTTACTCCAGTTTTCAGTGAATCTTCAGAATACAATCAACTGGCATACTGACAAAAAAAGAAAAGAAACGAAACAGAAACTCTGGCCAGAAAACCTGTCATTATCACCCTCCCTATGTCTAAAACCGTCATTCATCTCTACCTGGCTAGAAAAAAAACAAGCAGAAAGCTCCTGTTCTGGCCACTGTTACTGCAGGTAAGGTTTAGATCTATGGGAAAGGAATAACCATTGTGATCTCTTCCTAGGCAAAGTCCTTTAGCAATAAGAATAACAGCCCAGGGCTGGGCGTGTAGCTCAGTGGTAGAGCGCTTGCCTAGTATGTGCAGGGTCCTGGGTTCCATTCCCAGCACCACAAAAAAATAAAATAAGACAAAATTAAGTAACAGGCCAACAAAAACAGCCAAATGGAGAGCTATGTGTTAGCAACCAGAAGGGGCCTCTTCTTAGGCTCATTTTAAAAGGGAAGGGAGATGGAGCCCCACGTAGAGCAGATGATCCTGGGATTTGAACACAGGCTGGCCTGACCCAAAGCCTGTGTTTATGATCCCAATCTACAGGGTCTCCTTGCTTTCCAGATCACAAACCACACCAAGAGGGAGATAAAGGAGAATGACTGGGGGAGGGGTGAATTCAAGGATGATATATTGTAAGAACTTTTGTAAATGCTACAATGTACCCCACCCAGCACAACAATAAAAACACTAAGTGCATCACCTTAATGCTGGCCTCTAACTAGAGGCTAGAACTCAAACCCTTCCCTGATTCTGAACCCAGTGCTCATGACCCTGCAGAAAGACAGTCTCCAGGAAGGGAGCTTCAGACAGGAGCCACACTCCTCTGTGTCCTCCCTGGGCCCCCCAAGAAGTGAGCGACATGGATCCACAGATAATCAGTCTCAGAGCAGTCCACCATCTTGATTCAATGACACTGAGGCCCCAGGACAGTGGGGAGATGCCCTGCCAGCCCCAGCTCCTAATCAACAAAGCCCCCCCAAACCCTCCACCAAAATAACTGTGCTGGGCCCTACCAAGCACAGCACTGGTATTGAACAAACACATGAAGGAACAAATGAAGTAAAGTCCACTGTCACCAGGAGCCTGGTGCACCTGGTTGTTTCTCCTCTGACCCTAAGCACCTACTTTTCCCTTGTCACAGTGCCTCATACCCTCCTCTCTCTTGCCTCATCTCTCTCCCTCACCCCATGCCCCCTCCACCACACACACACACACACACACACACACACACACAAACACATACCCCATTCAAACGGGTTCCTGAATCAGTAGAGCAAACTGTCTGGTGCCAGCCAGGCCCCAGCCTGCACCTCCAGCCCTGCCTCCCGCCCTGCCTCCCCCTCCCTGGTGTCACATTCCAATCTCAGATCCCCAGTGACCCACCAAAACAGGGCACAGCTCAGCTCTGCCTCAATCCCTGGTGAAACAGGACAAGCCAGTTTCTTCCAGCCCCTCTGAGAGCTGGGCCTCAGACTCTGAGCAGCCCCCTCCCACATCTTTGGCATGACAGTGTGACAGCATAAAATCCAGACATTCTGCCCCTGCCCAGGATCAACCCTCTCCCCCCCACTCCACCTCACCTGACCCTCCTGCCAGGAAGCATCTATGGGCATCCAGTGTTCTAGGCCTCGCCCTTGGAGCTGGGTAGGGGAGGAAGAGAGCTGCTTTTAGGCCCAGATGCTCCAGCCTCCTGGGGAGGACTGGCTGACAGAAGTGCCGATAATTCCACGGTACAGACAAAAGAAGATGACTCACTCTGCCTTGGAGGTCGGAGGAGGAGGAGGCAGAAAGTCTGTTTGGGTCTTGGGAGGCAAAGGAAGGGCACCTCAGGTGGAAGGGACAGCCTAGGCAAAGTACAGAGGAAGGTATTCATCTGGCTGCCCCCTCCCATGGGTGTTGGGGGGCCAGAGTGCACAAAGGTCACAGGTAGAGTCCTGGGTATAGGAAAGGGTCACAGCTGGATCTCTATTTAGAAGGCAGCAGGAGCTCCTGAAGTTCTGCTAGGGTTTAGAAAGATCACTCTAACCATACTGCAGAGGGGGCAGGACAGAGGTAGGGAGGCTGATGAGGAGGCGCTGGCCACAGGTCAGCCTCTCCTGCCACCATCCTTCCTCAGCCAAATCCTCCCCTCTTGGCCACGGCACATAAGCCACATCCCTTCTAGCCTTCAAAGACTGGCTGAATGTGTTTCTGCTTCCAGGAATGCCCCGCTCCCTCTTCACTACCTGTGCCTGGGGCACCTGCGCATGGTCCTCTTCCACAAAGCACCAACAAGGTCAATCACTAGTCATTGGTCCATGACCTTCCAGTGAGCAGGTGCAGGGACAGTTCATGCTAGGAATTTGGTAGGAAGCACAGGACTTTGAAAACAGTGGGTCCCTGTACCCTGTCATCCAGGTCCCTGTCTCACGGAGACAAGGATCTGTGTACACCATAGCCATAGTGTACACCTCCTCCTTGCTGGAGAGCCACAAAATGACACATCCACACCATGGCACAGGCAGCTGGTTCAAGCAAAGGGGCACAGCCAGAGGCTGCCATAGACACACAAGAGTAGTCATGATTAGCAATGAAGATACAGCCACCAGCCTTTATGAAGAGAGGTGCTGTTCTAAACTTTATGTGGGTTAACTTATTCAGGCCTCACTACAGCATGAGGTCAGCACTGTTATTTTCCCATTGTACAGATGGGGCCAGTAAGCCCAGAGGCAAATACTGCTGTATGAGGTGAAGCCAGGAGTCAACCCAGAGCCTTGCCCTGAATCACCTTAACCCACTCCCTTCCCAAACACTCAGAGAAGAAAAAGGAGTTGCAGAATAAGGGCCTGTGGTATGTTTTCATTAAGGGAAAAAGAAAACTATGCATTTGTACAAAGGATACATACATACATTGTAACAAAAAGCCTGGAAGGATTCATTCAAACTCTTAACTGGGGGTACCTGTACTAAGGGGTCTTTTACTCTGTAAATGGGAGGAGGGTTGTTCACATTTTCACAATGAGAACATATTTACGTGTCCATTGAGCAATGAAAAAAAGAGATCAATTGTTAGGGTCTCAACTACGATTTGTTGAACACTTTTTGGCAGAGCCATCACCTAGGCCTGTTTTTTTCAGATTCTGGGTAGATGACCCCAGGAGTGAGCTATAAAATCACTGACTTGGTGGGTTGCAACCTGTAATTTTTATTATTTTTTTAAAATATGTATTTATTTTATTTGGTGGGACTGTAGGATTTTGCACTTGCAAAGCAGGCTATCTTCTACTTGAGCCACACCTCCAGTCCATTTTGCTCTGGTTATTTTGGAGATAGGTGTCTCTTCAACTACTTGTTCAGGCTGACCTGGAACCTTGATTCTCCTGCCTCAGCCTTCCAAGTAGGTAAGACTATAGGTGGGAGTTATTTGGTGCCCAGCACCAGTAATTTTTTTAATCAAATAGACTAGAACAGAAAGTGTCAGAGACCAGCACACAGAGCTGAGGGGTTATTCACTAAACTTTTATTTCCTTTATATACTGTGGGTATGAAGAGTAGTGTGACTGCAAATGTAGTTTGCACTCTAGGTCACTGGCAGGCGTTTTAAAACCATTGTTCGAGGCTTGGAGGCCTAAAAGGGAAAAAGGCAGGGTCCCAATGTGCAAAAGCCTAATGGTCCAGTATGAATAAAGTCAGTTCTGGAGCAGGAAGGTTCCCTCTCAGGACGCTCTGCTGGATTCTGGGGCCTGGCTCATCCAGTCCACCCTCCTTTCCAGGGCCTCTACCAAAGCTCTGGACAGACTTTGGGAGCCAAGATGCTTTGAGACTAGGACAGCTAAGGCCACTGCTCCTGATCCTGGGCCCCACATATCTTCTAGGCTGGGGGTAGGGTGGGGGTGGAAAACTAGAAGATTCCGCTCCAGCTTCTAGATCCCGAGGGCCACATCCCAGAAGAGCCTCTGGAAACAGCTGTGTAGTCAGTTGGGAGAGGCCTCCACTTGGTTGGCCCCCACCAGGGGTGGGCCTGACCGGGAGCAGAGCGGGGTTTGTATGAAGAATGAAGGGGAGGGGGCAGCAGGAGGAGAAGCAGAGCCCCCAGCTCTGGGCTCCCATCGCGCTACGGCCCGCCTCCACATCTGAGCTCTCTTGATTCCACCCCCCCCCCGCCCCCGTCTCCCCTCCCAGGACAGCAGACAACTAAAAAAAGATAAAATAAAAAGAAGTAATTCCCCTGCTCTGACGTCAGTGAGAGGTCTTAACAGCTCGGCAGCGGCATGAAACTGGATTGCAACCAGATGTAATGCCCTTGAATTCTCAACACGCCACTGCGCTGGAAAAGAAATAAAGAGGGGGCGCGCTTTGATGGAAAGGAACCGCGCGGATCCCGCCTGGGTCCCTGCAGTAGAGCCCGCTGAAACTGTGGCAGAGACGCTGCGGGAGCACCGGCGGCGCGGTGAAGCGCCGGCCCGGGTCCGCCATTCAGGCACGCAGCCTCATGTTCACGGACCACCCGGTAGCGCATTGTTACGCTCTCCGAGATCTAGCGCTCCACGGAGAAGAGCGGCTCGGGGCAGCACTCTAGTCCCCGGTGTGGATTTGAGAAAGGACCAAGAACCCCAGGAGGGGAAACCGCTCGCTGGGAAAACGGGCGCCCCAGGAAGCTGGGGCCGCAACGACCTCGGGCTTGGCTGGTGTTTCGCTTCCCCTTCGCCTTTCCTTGGAGGCCCCCAGTGCGATCAAAGCTCCAAATGTCACCCCCGCGTCCTGCCAGCCCCTTGCCCCTGCTCGCTCGGCTCTCAAGCCGACCTCTCAAGTCACGGGCCTTCAAGGGCGCAGAGGCTCCAGCCTCGAAAGAGTCATGGGGCCACGGGTCTGGCCTCCACTCCGCTGTCTGGAGGGCACTGGACTCGCGTGTGCGGTGCTCCCTACCCTGACGTCACCCCCCAAGGGCCCGCGCGCCCCGGGCCTGGTTACGACCGAGCTCCGTGGGTCGCGGGGGCCGCTTCCTGCCCAGGCGCTGGGCCTGCGCACAGGCCCGGGAGGGGTCACCGCCGACAGCCCCGCGGCCCATCTCGCCACGCACCGCCCTCCCGGCGGGCCAAAGCTCCCACGCGCTCTCACGCACCGATAAGTCAGTTCCCCGCCCCCACCCGGACGAACTCACAAAGCTCCCCTCCCTCCCCTGGCGCCGCGCGACTGTACCCCACGTCCTCACCCCCCGCGCCTGGACTCACTCAGAGACCCCATCCACACTCGACCCTAGCCCCTTACGTCCCCAATCCTCCCGAAGACCCGCCACCGCGACGCACGGCGCCCCCACCCCGCAGCTCCCCACACGGCCATCCGGTGACCTCGCGCACCCCCCACAGCACACAAAGCAATGACCCCGCGCACTCCACATCTCCACCCAACACGCGCGCTTGACCCCCGAATCCGCCTGGACTCCTCACTGGGCCCGGGATCCCGACACCTGGCGCCACCCCCGCCCCAGGGCAGAGTCCCCGCGGCCCCCGCGGCTCACCTCGGTGCCCGCGCTCACTTAGGGGCCCGACGTCTGGCGCTGCGACTTCGCGGCCCGGAGGCCCGGACGGCCATGGGGGTCAGGGCGCGGCGGCCCGGCCGGCCCGCGGCCAGGCAGGAAGGAGGGTGGGCTGCGGCGCCCCCTCCTCAGGCCGCGGGCAGGGCGGCCTGCTCGGCTCGCCTCTGGCCCTGGCCGCCGCCTCGCTCTCCAAGTGGCCTCTCGGAGCCCAGCCGCGGGCGGGGGCGGCGCCCGGGGCTCGGGGAGCGGGCAGCGCGGAGAGCGGGCCCTGGCCGCGCACCCGGCCGGGCCTGCCTGGTGTCCGCGAGAGCCGCGGGGAAATGCGATCCCCTCCGCACAGGAAGAGCGGGCGGGCGGACGGGCGGGCGACGCGCAGGGGGAGCAGGAGAGCCGGAGCGCGAGGAAAAAAGTTCCCGGGCGGCCAGGCTGCGCTCGCTCGCGGCCCCGGGCTCCAGGTGGGCCGTGCGCGCCCCGACAGCATCCCCTGGCGGCCTGCGCGCTCCACTGCACGCCTCCCGCCCGCCTTGGGGGAGGGGGCTATGCGGTGGGTTCGCGGGGTGGTCTTAAGCACTCTCATTCGCTGTATCCGACCTGGGGACAGCGCGGGACGCGGTCAGGGTAAGGCTGAGGATCTGGACTCAGTGGGGGGCCAGGCCCCCACCCTCACCTTACCACTAGCCCTCGCCTGTAGCTATTTCTTTTGTTTGAAAAACATGCTCAGTTTCAACATTCCCTAACTCAGTTTATTTACTGGGCACCTGACACCTTGCTGGGGGGTACTGAGGATCAATAGGGTTAATGTGGCCCCTGCTGTCCTGGAGCTGGCTTTCTTTGGGGAAACAGTCAGCTAGCAAGTGTTTAGACACATAAAGAAGATCATTTTAGAGAGGACTGAGGGCTAGGAAGAAAATTCGGTGAGTGATGGATGGGAAGGTCCTTATCTGGGGGTGAGAAAGGAAGGCCTGTTTGAACAAATAACCGAACAACAGGAAGGAGCCAACATGGGTAGTCTGGGAAGAGCATTTTTTGCAGAGGGCACAGCAAGTGCAAAGGCCCTGAGGAAGGGGTGGTCTTGGTGAGTAAGTGGAATTGTGAGAAGGTGGTGAACAAGGGCATAAGAAGTGGGCATGCTAAATTCAGACTGTAATGCAGGGCCAGGGCCTGCAGGGCTACAAAAGGCCTGGTGGGAATTTGGCTGTGGTTCTAGTGCTATGGGAAGGAAGCCATTGACAGATTTTCAGCAGGACAATGGTGAATGACCGAGTGGGTGAATGGATCTATTAACTTGTAGACCCCTGAGCCATTGCCGCTCCAGTTTCTACTTCCCAGCTCAGGCAGAAGCTTGGGGCCATCTGCTTGTGAAACCTCCACTGTACCCCCCCTCTAGGGCCTCAGGACCCAATCAACAGCTGCACAGATGCCTGCTCCACTCATCCTTTGTCAGGGGTTAAGTTCGAAACATTGGAGCTCCCAAGTGGCCTGGGACAACTGAGTCCCCCTCTCAAACCTCAGTTTCCTCATCTGTAACATAAGGCATTGTGCTGAGTACCATAAAAAGCAAGACAAACACTGAACCACAGTGGGGACTGCACTGTGTTGAGCACCAATCCTGGGGGAGACAGACCTGGTTTCTAAGCCTGATTTCTTCATGCTAGCTGGATGACTATGAGCAAAGCAGTTAGATAAGATTAAATGTGGTAAAGTCAAAAGGCATTTAGCCCCGAGCTTGGTACATAGTAAATACTGTCACAGTTTTAGGTAAAATGCTACATAGATTAATGGAAAGGGTCCCTGTGATCCATCCAGCTTCCACCCCAGTCTGGTTTCTGGCCCAACTGTTTTTTCCTTGACCTGTTCCTGGGACGAACCCAAGGGCAGGCCTGACCCAAGGAATCTCAGTGGGAGGAGGCCCCTTGGGGACTCTGGCTGTCCAAGGCTGAGGAGGGAAGGCTAGCTCCAGAGAGGGTGGGAAATGGCTAGAACTCCAAGTCTGAGACGGCCCATTTTCTGGCCTTAGAATTAGGTGGTGGGCTTTGTTTGTTTGTTGTTGTAGAGAAGGGTTATTGTCATTTGCCCAGGCTGACCCTGAACTCCAGGGCTCAAGTGATCCTCCTGCCTCAGCTTCCTGAGTGTTGGGATTTCAGGTTGTTTTTTGTTTTTCTGTTTTTGTTTTTTTCTCCTCCATGTTAGGGATTAAATCCAGGGCCTTGCACATGTTAGGCAAGTGCTCTACAGTTCGTTTTGTGTGTGTGTGTTTTTAATTTGTTGGTATCAAATGCATGAGACTGGGGCCATCTGGCTGCACCCGGGGCTGGGGTTAAAAAGATCACACGCTGGGCTCTTTAGGGGCCAAGCCCAGGCCCTGTGCCAGGAAATGCACTCATGCAAGGGATTAGCGTTCCTGGATGTCTGAGTACTGGGAGGAGGCGGGTTGAGGGGCTGAATGTGGCCTCCAGGGGTGGCAGGGAAGGGAGCCTGGGTTAAGCAATGTGTCCCCATGTCCCCAAGAGTTACACCATTGTGCACAGAGGAAGAAAGGACATGGAGACAACTGGAAGAGATTTCACAGGGTCAGAATTCTAGCACTGCCTTCCTAGGGCTGCTGTGGCAGGTCACTTAGTGGCTTCAAACAATATAAGCATGCTCTTTGAGGGTCTGGAGGTCAGAATGCAGAGGCCAGTTGACTGGGCTGAGGTGACTAAGAGCAGGGCTGCTCTCTGCAGGCAAGAGTTTGTCCCTTGCCTTTTCTGGCTTCTGGAGGCTGTCTGCATTTCTTGGCTCATGACCCTTTGGTGACCTACAGAAGCTAGAAAAGGCAAGAAAACAAATGCTTCACTTGTCAATCCTACTTCCTCTCTTGACCTTCTTGCCTCCTCTCATAAGAACCCTCATGATCACATCCCAGGCACCCAGATAATCCAGATAATCTCCCTATCTCCAGCAGACCCTTAACTTAATCACGCCTGCAAGGACACACCCTCCCCCCCACCCCGGTTTTTTTGCCACATAAGGGCAAAGACATTCAGCTCCAGGGATTAGGATCTAGAAATCTCTGGGAGCCAGTATTCAGTCCAGCATGCCAGGCCTTCTTTCAATACTCCTCACAACTCATTTCACAGATTTGAAAACAAAAAACAAAAAACAAAAAAACAGAGGCTCAAGCTGGGTTCAGAGTTACAAGCCTATGGGCCCAGCTACTAGGGAGGCTGAGGTTGGAGGATCCCTGGAGACCAGCCTGGGCAACATAAAGAGACTCTGTCTCAAATTTTAAAAAGAGGTTCAGAGAGGTGAAGTCATTCCTGCAAAGTCACACAGCACAGACGAGTTTATTCCCCCGTTTCCTACACATTATGGAGTACTCCCACTGCGTTAGACTCTGGGTTCCAGTGTAAAAGTCGCCTTTGTGAAATGTCACAATGCACAGGCACTCAGAGGAGGAATGTGTGAGTTGGGCTCTCATGAGAGATTCTCCCCTGCCTGCTTTAGACAGAGAGGCTGCTGTCAGAGCAGGTGGCCTCACCTAGCCATCTGTGACTTCTGAGAAGGGCGGGCTTCTGGGAAGAGAACCAGCAAGTTATCAGGGATCACTGTCAGCATAGCGGCCCCAGGAGGCTTCTGCTGCTGAGAACCTGCTCATCAACCTTAGTTGGATGCTGGTAGGAAGGAGGGTGAGGGGCAGGGCACACCATGCAACACTGAAGCCAGGCAGAAATAGTCTCTGTGCCAGGGTCTCAAACTTGCAGCTTGAAGAGTGGTGAATCCAGGATGCTGGGCTTTTTGGTTTGGTATTTTTATTTATTTATTTACTTACTTACTTACTTACTTACTTACCTGCTGGGGATGAACCTAGACACCTCCAGTCCCCTGGGTTTGTTTCTATTGGAGAGCTTAGTGGAGCAAAAGTGTGAACACTTGAAAGTTGAAATCTCTTCTAGGAATTCTGGAGGAATTCTTCAAGGAGTTCTAGATTCTTAGGGACCTTACCACTATCTATTGTTCTAGACTACATTTAAATCATCTGCCTGATTCCCCTACCCCTAGCATTTGAATTTGAGACACCTCCCATCACCCCCTACCCTATCCCCGGTCATCCTAAGACCAGTTATGCATCTGTGTGGCCTGGAACTTCCTCTGTGTTTTTTCACAGGTCAAAAGGAGGTCATGTTTCCTGCCTCAAGAGAGGGAGTTGCTGTGGGCTAAGGACCAGGAAAAGAGCTATCTTGGGATAGGGACTAGGTTTATCCCTGGCTTACTCAGAAGAATGCAAAGGATGCTTATTGCAGCCAAGTAGGTTTTTGTTTGGATGTTTGTTCATTTTATTTGAGACAGTCTCGCTATGTAGCCCAGGCTGACCGTGAACTCAAGATCCTCCTGCCTCAGCGTCTCGAGCACCACCATGCCTGGAACCTCCTTAGGTGGATCATTTCTTCTGTTCAGATGAAGAGATCGGGACTCAGAGATGAAGTAGTTTTCCAGGATCATGGCACTGTACCTAGGGCAGGGGTTCTCCAGCCTGTGTTGGTGCCCACATGCCGTCCCTGTCTTCTAGACAAAAGCTCTGGAGCAGAGGCTCCAGGCAGCTCTTATATGGTCATGGCAGAATGCAGGCTGTGCAGCAGGACTTCCATTAGCAAGCATATAGTGCTATTTATTTGGCACCTACTATGTATATTTCCATCTTATCTCCATTTTGCAGAGAAGATAGAGGCCAGAGAAGAGAAGAAACTTTCCCACATTGGCTACCTCTGTGTGAGCAGCTATGAGGCAGACTTTCAGAGGGGAACTCCAGTCCCAGTTCTGCCACCTACAGACAGCATGGCTTGGGCATGCTTCCCTGCCCTCCCTAAGCCTCTGGTTTCTAATAGTCCTTGCTCTCTGTCCTGTATGGTCAGCCAGCCATAGCTGTTCTCTCTCTCTCAGAGTCCAGAGTTGGGCTCTTTCTCTACTACACGGAGGACTAATGTGAACAGAGTCATTTCTTGCAGAAGTCTTGAGGAAGCTCAGAGCTCTGGGAAGGAAGGCACTGCTAGGACAAAGGGATGGAGTAGCTCATTGGAGGAAGAAGGTAAGTAGTGGTGGGGTGAGCAAGGAGTGACCCACAGGCTTCCTGCAAGGCCTCTGATCTCCAGCAGACAGGACTCAGCTCTACTCGCCTGCTTAGCTCTAGGTGAGTTTGAGCACCGTAGGAAGAGTGAAGATTCTGTCCAGTTCCAGGGATGACCCATAAGGGCCAAATGGGCATTGCTAGGATTATCCATCCATACATACATACATCCACTATTCACTCATTTATTCAATTCCTGTTTATTTGTTTATTTATGTACTTGTTGGTAATGGGAACAGAATCCAGGGCCTCTAGTGCTCTAGTTCTGAGCCACACCCCAGCCCTCAATACCCATATACTGAGCCAAGGCCTGTGCTAGATTCCATCTTTAGCATTAAAGTGACACAAGCCCTACCACATACCATAGCCTGGCAATTGAGACAGGCATCAGATCCATTCTGAGGGAGTTTCATCCCTCAAAAAAGGCTACTTTGAGTCAAGTTAGGTGGCACACATTTGTACTCCCAGCTACTCAGGAAGCTGAGGCAGGAAGATCATTTGAGCCCAGAAGTTCCAGATCAGCCTGGGCAATATAGCAAGATCCCATCTCAAAAAAACAAAACAAAACAAAACAAAACAAAACTTTGACCTACCCTTGTACTGGGAACCGATAGCTTTTAGTAATCAGGGGGAATAAAAGTTTAGCTCAATTTTTTTTTATTTTGAAAAATGAAAACTATGAAATACATACAGCTGTGGATGGGACTAACCCTGCCTCTGGGACACATAACTATCATAAGTCAGGTTTGGCAAGACAAATGTTCCATTCACCTAGCCACAGTGGTCATCTCAGGGACAGCCACATGACCCAAAGCCACCTGGGAGTTTTGCTGGAAATGCTGAGCTTTCCTGGGACTTCTAGGAGTCAGTAAAAGGGTTGGCTATGGGTTTGAAAAATAACATGGAAGGAAGCAGTGTGGCGAAATATACAATGGGATGCCACCTGTGCACCTGAATCCAGTTATGTCTGAAGCCCCTGGACCTTCAGTTATGAAAGTGAATGCAGTCACCTTTTTGTGTAAACCAGCTTGAGTTGGCCTGGGTGTGTAGCTCAGAGATAGAGTGCTTGCCGCACATGCAAGGTCCTGCCTTCCATTCCCCAGTACTGAAGAAATAAAATACAATGATAAAATAAAATAAATTGGAATGGAGGGAGTAAGACTGTGCCCACTGTCCTCAAAGATCTGCCTTGGCTTCCTGTGGCCCTGGGAGACAGAAGCACCTGGAGTAGGAGAATAAGGCCCCTGGCCTCTGGGGGCCTGACAGACCAACTTTAGTGTAGAACTAGGGAATGCTGGGCACACCCCTTCCCCTTTTTTGTGGTACTGGAGTTTGCACTCAGGATCTCAAGTTGTTAGGCAGGTACTCTACCACTTCAGTCACGTCCTCAGCCCTTTTTGCTTTAGTTTATTTTTCATAAAATTTCCCATTTTTGCCCAGGCTTGTCTTGGGCCTTGATCTTCCTACCTCTGCCTCCAGTGTAGCTGGGATTACAACCATGCATCACCACTCCTGATTCAAACCATCTTTTTTTTTGGCAGTACTGGGGATTTGAACTCAGGGCCTCATGCTTGCTAGGCAGGCACTCCACCACTTGAGTCACTCCCTTTTTTGTGTTGAGTATTTTCAAGATAGGGTCTTGCGAATTATTTGCCAGGCTGGCTTTGAACTTCGATCCTCCTGATCTCTGCTTCTTGAGTAGCTAGGATTATAGGGGTGAGACACCAGCATCCGGCTCTCCCCATCTTTAATTGCAAAATGTTTAAGGCATTTGAGAAGGCCCAGAAAAGGATTCTGTGCTCATTCATGCACCTGCTACTGTTGACTCCAGGACAGCCTGGCCCTGCTCTGGTCTCTGAGCCTCCTCCACCTGAGCCCAGTCATCTGAAAATTGGCAGCAGAGGTCTATTTAAAAAGAGACTGGCAGTTAGAACTGCCAGGCTTCTGGGCCCTACAGACTTTTTGTTATTATCAGTGGTAGAAAAAAAAGTGCTTGGCTACTAATAAGACATGTATTTTCTTTCTTTTGTTAATAATAGAAAAGTATTACAATAGCAGGTCCCAGTTTTTCATTTTGCTGATCTAAAAGCAACCTCAACCTTTCCTCCCTGTACCCAACACCCAGCCTCTTCCATCTCTCCCTTCTCAGGGCTCCCAGTGGCTGATCCCACTCCCCTCTGTGTGTCACTGCCACGTGGGGGGTGGGGTAGTCACGCTCTGCAGCCAGCCAGAGAGTCTCCAGCTGGAGCCCTGAGCCTGAGATGAGGCCTAGTAAGCACTTTCTCCCAATTCCCTGCTAGATAATAAGTGCTCAGTTTTCTGGTTGTTTTTTTTTAATGGTGCTGGGGATAAGCCCAAGGCCTTGAGCATGCTAGGCAAGCGCTGTACATCAGCTGTTGTTGCCATAGTCATTGTTTGTTCACGGGGGAAGGTTCCCTAGCCTATCTGCACCTCTAGCGGGAAGCTGTCACTTGTCCAGGTTGTCATGAAATCCTTCTGATTTTATCCTTTGTGTATTCTTTTTCTGTTTTGGCAGTACTGGAGTTTGGACTCAGGGCCTCATGTTTGTTAGGCAGACTTGAGCCACTTTGGGTGGAAGGGACAGGTGACTTGGATCCCCTAGGGGTGCCCTATTTCTTCCTGCCTCCTTCCCAGCCCTGCAGCCCTTCTAGGAACAAGGGAGCAAAGGTGCTTGGCAGAGGGCATGGGGACAATAGGGTCTGATGATGGTCCTTGCTATATTAGAGATGCTAAGCAGGGAGCAAAATATCTGTGCCTATCTGTCATTCAACTTCTATAATCACGATCCTTCCTGTATCCATGCTATGAATGCATAGGTTGAGACTTATCAACCAAGACTAGTATTTCTTTCTTTCTTTTTTTCCTATCTTTTTTTCTTTCTCTCTCTCTCTCCTTCCTTCTTTCTTTCTTTTTTTCTTTCTTTCAGAGTCTCACTATGTAGCTGAGGCTGATCTGGAACTTGGAAGCTTCCTGCCTCAGCCTCCTGATTGCTGGGATTACAGATATGTGCCACTTTGGTAGAATTTCTTATCCTTTTTTTTTTTTTTTTGGTGGTACTGGAGTTTGAACTCAGAGCCTCACATTTGCTAGGTAATCACTCTACCACTCAAGCATGTCTCCAGCCCATGGCTAGAATTTCTTGAGCATCAGCCACACCCTATACTCTGTGCTTTACAGTTCATGCTTGTGGAAGGCTCAGAGTGACCCATCTCAGGGTATTGTCACCAGTCTGTATGGGAGGGGGCACATGAGCACAGAGCTTAATAACATGTGTGCAATGACAGAATCCTGATACAGTTCCTGGCACTGGAGCTGCAGCTTGACATGGAGAGGTAGCAAGGTTGGGGCTGAGTTGGTGGGGCTTGGTGGACCCCAGGAACCCCAGGCCCTCCTCTCAGTCACAAGCCAGCAGAAGCTGTACAACCTCTGTCCTCCACCAGGCAGCAGGGTGGGCAGAGAATGCAGGCCTGGGCTGTGGGGTGGGGGAGGGGTGGGAATGGGGGCAGGGAGAGGGAGGTGGGAGGACAAGGGTGGGGAGAGAGGCAGTGAGGACCAGGAGGGTCACCATAGTAACAGGAGCCAGCTCTGCTCTGCGGCCTGAGTCTGAGCCGCCACCGGGGAAGGAGATAAAAGGTTTTCTATCGATTCCTGTCGGGAAAGTCGTTGGTGATGAGCTGGCTGGAGGGCGGGCTGGTGGGCGAGTGAAAGGCGACTGCACATGCCTGTGCTTGCGGTGTGTGGTGCTCCCATGGGCTGGGGTCTGACTGTGCTAAGGAGACCATCTGAAGCAGGGTGGGGCAGGACATGTCACCTGCCAGGTGTGACTTGTCCATTTATGTCTGTGACTATGTTGTGCCCTCCTTCACTGCACAGGATTAGTGTCAGGTGCTGGGTTGGGTGGGGACACAGGAGTGACCAAAGGAACAAAGTGCCAAGGCATTCTAGGGGGTGTTGGGAGTGGGGGAGATTGACAAAACAGATCAGTGAACACACAGAGGAGGGTGGGAGAGCAAGGAAGCAGCCAACAGTCAGTCATGTGAGGGGAGACCCAAGGGAGGTAAGGGACAAACCTGTGGAGAGCTAGGGAAGAACATGCCTGGAGAGGGACTAGCAAGTGCCAAGGTCCTGAAGCAGGAGTGCATGAGGAGTAGCAAGGAGGCCCTTGGGGCTGGAAAGAGAGGACAGAGAGGGTTGGTTAGGGCTTGGGTGGCTATGGTGAGGCCTCTGGCTTTGACCGAGGGGTGTATGTGAGGAGGGACATGATCCCCTGTAGGTCCTCCTGGTATGCCCTGGCTGCTGTGAGGACTGCAAGCGTGGAGCCAGGGCAGGAAGGGGTAGGTAGGTGAGGTGGCTGCTGCTCTGGGCATGGAGGGTAAGTGACCAGGGTGGGGGCTGTGAGCGTGTGAAAAGCTTCTGATTCCAAATATATTTGGAAGGTAGTAGAATGGACAAGATTTCCTGATGTGGGTGAGAAGCGGAGCCCAGGACACCACAGTTTTTGGCCCAGCCCCTGGCAACATGCTTGTGCATATGCAGAACAGTGTGCGTGTGTCTGTCACGACGTGGGCATCACTGCATATCCCAGGCCTGCAGGTTGGAGTCTTGTCCAGCCCACCCATTCCTGATCCAGCCAGTTCCCAGGCTCTGTTAAAGGCAAGTATGACCCCACCATGTTCACTCCTGAGGTCCCTCCTTGGCCTTCCTGATGTTGCAGATCTCTGGAAATGAGGGTTCCTTTGGCAAATCCCTCATTTCTAAATGCCAAATCCCTGCCTTGTTCATCCTGTCACCCTCTGGGAGGTGACAAAAGGGTGAGGAACGGAGGTTGGGGTCAGGACATCTGGTGAGGAATATCTGTAGAATGGACAGGGAACTTAGATATCAACATCCCTATTAGTCACCTGTCCTGTTGTTGGGGGCAGATGCTGTTGAAGTCTGTCCTGGTGTCCCTGAAAGGAGGAATCTGACAGATAGGAGAGAATACAGCCCCACCTCCTTTCAGAAGCCAGAAGGAATTTCAGTGGTCCGTTCACCTCCTTCTCTGCATCCTCAAATCCTGTCCATCCTCAAAGACCAGCTCATACTCCAGGGGACCAAGATCGGGGATGCTTGAGTCAGTCAGTGAGGCCCCACTTCTGCTACCTACTGCTTTGTGACTTTGAGCAAGTCACTTCACTTCTCTTAGCAAACATTCCTACCCTCTATAATATGGAGCTGATAACAGCTGCTCTGGGGAGTTGTTCAGAGGAAAGTTCACAGGACTTTGCTGTCACCTCTGCAACCCCCAGTTTCCTGATGGTCATGGAGGACTGTGGGAAGGTAGAATGAGACCTCATGTCTGGGCACACCACGTAGTCCTTCTTTCTCTTTGCACCCCTCTCTGTCTCCCTGGGACCCCCCTCTGTTTCTCTGAGAGTCCCACCCTCTCTGGGAGCTCTCACCCAGCTGTGACCACAGGCTCATGAGGCCCATGGTATACATGTCCTACTGGGTCACCTGGATGGTCATAGTCAGAGGGAACTGTGGGGGCTGCCACGGAGGGACTGGGCTCAGCTCAGATCTCATATGGCTAATGACTGGAAAAAGAATTGCAGAGATATCCATGGTCCATCCCTGGAACCTGGGAGTGTCCCCTCATGCCACAAAGAGAACCTCTGTGGATATGATTAAGTTAAGGATCTCGAGATGGGGAGATTATTCTGGGGTAGCCGGAGGCTACCTAAATGTCATCACAAGTGTCGAGCGTGGTGGTGCACACCTGTCATCCCAGCACTCAGGAGGCCAAGGCAGGAGGACTGGAAGCTCAAGTCCAGCCTGGTTTGCACAGCAAGACCTTGTCTCAAAGAAAATAGAGTGAGAGAGACAAAGAGGCAGAGGGAGGCATGGCCTACACAGAGGAGAAGGTGTGTGGCCACCACAGCCCATGAGAGTGATGCAGCCACAGCTAAGGACACCAGGGCAGTGAACAGAAGCTGCAAGAGGCTGGGGTGGATCTTCCCCTGCAGGGAGCAACAGACACCTGAGTTCAGTGCAATGATATGGATCTTGATCTTGGGCTATTGGTCTCCAGCACTATGGGAGGATAAATTTCTGCTGTTGTGTGGTAATTTGTTACAGTAGCCACGGGAACACAGAACTCCTGCATTTGAGCATTTCTCTGCTACTGCCCCTGATCCCTCCCAGAGCTGGTGTACAGGTAGGCAATGCAGGTGGGGGCTCCAGGAGTAGTGGGCAGGTAAAAGGGAGGGAGGTGACAGGGTCTGGGCCCACAGTGTGCTGGTGGTAGGAGCTTGGGAGGAGCTCGGAATGTGCATGTACACATGGGTTTGGGGGACAGAAGTGGGGAGCAGTAAATGTGCACATGGTATAGATCCAGCAGGAAACCCAGGTGTGCCAGAAATAACTGATTTCCTTTTTTTTTTTTTTTAAAGTAACTTCCATCCTCTTCTAAGTCAGCTCCCATCTTTCCACTGGCTGGTGGGAAATTGAATCTTAGTCATCATTTGGGTACTTATTTTTTGAGTCATTATTTGCGTTACTCTGAGGAATGCAAAAGTCCTGAGACCACTCTGAATCTGGCTGCCACATCTGGTAGGGATGTGGAGCAGGACAGATGACACCTCTTCCTGGCTAGGGGAAAGACCAGCAGAGGTTCCTTAGAGAGAAATGCAAAGGGCTGGGGTTGCCTGCTTGGAACTGAATGTGTAGTAGGAATGGTTAAAAAGGGAACAAAAACAAAATTAATATCTACTATTCATCTAGAACCCTAGAGCTTTGCCCCTCAGCATGGCTATCATTAGCCACATGGGGCTATTTACATTCCAATTAATTAAAATTAAATTAAAATTAAAGTTTGTTCACTCTAGCCAGTTTTCCAGGGTTCATGAACCATATGTGGCTATTGTGGGGGCCATCACAGAAAGTTCTATGGCCACATTGCCTGTGAGTGCCTTACACTGATGGGCATGTGACACTTCTGAAAAGAAGAATGCCCATGTGAGAACCACACACAGGTAAGATTACCTGATGTCACCTAGCAGTGGGGACCTTGGAACTCAGCAGCCAGTGGTTCCCAGGGCCACCTGGTAGGGCAATGTTTGTCCTGTGCAAACCTCTGTATCCTCAGAGAGAGCTGGCATTGGAAGATCAACTCTGCCCCAACAGAGGCGGGGCCTACTGAGCTCCACTTGTCAATTGACAATGAGGCTCTAGCCCTGCCTTGGGCACCATAATGAACAACTTTTTGACTCAGTTTCCCAATTCATGAGATGGAGATGTGGCAGCCTTATAGGACTGCTGAGGAATTTCCATGAGTTAGTAAATGACTGTGCTCCTCTCAGAGATCCAGGTGGGGTTTCACTTAAATATAAGCGCCTCCCCCTCAGACGACTTTGAGTTTGTTTTGGAGGCCATTAAGTTGGTACGACATAAGCCTGGGGCAGTGGGGGCTGTCCCCAGCTAGGGCAAGCTGACCTGAAAATAAAGTGAACCCAGAGGATGAGTCCTGAGGCTGTTTGAGAGCTTGATCCAGCTATGCCTGAAGTTGGTTACTTCACAATTCATTTAGTTCTGCAGGCTGGTGAGGGACCTGGGGGTGGTGGGCAGCCTGCCTGGCAGGTGTCTATATATGTATATATGTAGTCACTTGCAACTCAAAGAGTAACGCAAGTCCATCTGGTCCAACCCCTTGCCCCCGAGCCCCCAATACTTGATCCTTTCCTCAATAATGCTGACAGCCTGGGTTGCATGCCGCTCAGACCGGAATCTCTACCTACCACAGGAGTTCCACAAAGGCAGAACCAGCTCTGGTGCATGAGTGGATCATTGGCAAGAGAAGGGGAATGGACAGAGATGAGACGGAGGGAAGGCCAGACAGCCCCAAATGAGCCCTCCTGGCTTGGATGCAGGACAGGCAGTGGAAAAGAAGGCTCTTCATGGTCCAGCAGACACACATTCAAATTCAGCCCTGCTGGCAACTCACTGTGTGACCCTGAGCAAGGCAAGGGACTTCCGTCCCTGAGCCTTGGTTTTGCCTTTTGGAAAATGGGCTTTTCAGCAACACTCATCTGGTGAGGACATCATGAGGATTAAGCAGGAAAGCACTTGTGACCTCTGGGCACACAGTGGACACACAAAAGCAGGGGGCATATCTGTTTTGTGGATGGTGGCAGACAGTGGATATTCCACACATGGCAGAGAGGCAGCTCTGTGCACATCAGGGCTGCACCCGGGGCTGCTTCTGCCCCTCTGCTGCAGCAGTGGCGCAGAACCAGGCTCCCATCCTTCCCTCTGGCTGGCTGGGCTCAAAGCTGAGATGCGAAGCTGTCTGTCGTCATGGCAACACAGGCCTATTGGTGTCCTGGGTCCATCAGTCACTGAGGCCAGCTGCTGTGGGGTGTGTCAGCCTGTGAGCACATGTGGGGTACACGTGCAGCCTGAGTGCTTGTGTGCAAGTATGGGGGTGAGTGGGGTTCTCAGTGTGAACTGGACTTTTAGCTGTGTGCATAAAAAGCACGTGTGAATGAAATTCCTGGTGGGCCCGGATGTGGAGTTTGACTGTGTGTGGCTCACATGTTGGTGGGGTGCTTGTGTGATATGGCTCTGTGACACCGGTCCTGGAGCAAGTAGGTGGGAGGGAAACTTGGGGGCTCTGACTTGTGGCTCTGGGTTGGTTGCTGCACCTCTTTGAGTCTCCATTTCTCCTCTGTAAACATGGCAAGTCATGAAGGGCGATCACACTTGATAATCCACTTAATCTTCCTATCAAGCCAGCATTATTCACCTACTGCGTGCTTGTTGAGATCTGACTATGTGTCAGGCCCTGGAGGATCTTCAGTCTGGCAGGAGACAGACGATGCCACGTAAGTAAGCAGATCCCAGGAGACATAGGGTGGGTGCTGTGAGAAAGAACAAAGTGAGGGCCTAGGGCTGGGTGTGGTTCAGTGGAGGAGCATTTGCTTAGCTTGTGTGAGGCCTTGGGTTCCATTCCCAGCACCATAAAAAAAAAAATGAAGGCACAGAGTGATGGGGTGAATATGGAGGAGGGCATTGTCAGGAACTTTGGACAGAGCCTGAGGAGAGACAGTCATGTGGAGGACATTACAAGTACAAAGGATAGCAAATGCAAAGGCCCTGCAGTGGGTTGGGTTTCCTGTGTCATGGCACAGCAAGGAGGGTGTGTGTTGGAGTGCACAATGGGTGTGGCCATGGCAGTTTGAAGACAAGGATGCAGGTGCACAGGTGTAAGGTGTTGTACACAGGTGCCCCAGCACTTGGATGATTAGCCGGGCCTCAAAACCAGGCTTCTGGATCTGGATAAAAGGAGCAGGAAGGGAGGGCCTCCTGGGAAGGGGTGACAGCATGAGCCTGTTTTTTATTCAGTCATCCTTGAGTTCCATCTACTGAGTACCGGTCTCTGTGGCATGGACATGGATGAACTGGGGGCCCACAATGAGCTCATGTTGGGATAGGTGAGTGAGCACATATGATATGGGAGCATGTCCAGAGCACTGTTGGAGGAAGGACCAAGGAACTAGGAGAGAGGGTGTCATGAGGGAGAAGCCTTATCCAGAAAAGGGGGACATTTGGATAGGGCTGAGATAAGGGCAGGACATTCCCCGTGGCAGAAGGGAGAAGGCTGGGTAGGTGGTGACAGGAAGAAGACAGCAGGAGGAAGGAGCAAGGCCAAAGCTATCCCCAGGGGCTTGGGAAGGAGTTCACAGCTGTGAAAGGCCAGGAAAGCACTTCACATCAGAAAGCCCAATATGCTTGGGAACTAGTGAGAAACGTGCATGGGGCCTGAGAAGCAGGGGTAACAAAAGATGCTGGTGGCAGCTTTAACTTACCTCTGGACAGAGTGATCAACTCTAGTCCAGCCTATACTCTTGGCTAAGAAAAAACAAACCTAGATCTCTGACAACAAAGTGGTAAGGCAACAGAGAGCCCCTTTAGAAGGAGCAGAAGGATGGAATAGTTGCTTCTCCCAAGAAAATATAGATGGTCAATGAATGAAGAAAGATGCCTAGTATCCTTAGTCCTGGGACATGCAAATGAGAGGCACAATGAGCCCCTGTTACACGCTTCTAATGGCTAAGATGTAAACTGATGGGTAATACCAAGTACTGGTGAACACACAGGCCAGGACGCTTGGCACCCAGACTTGCTATGAGAATGTAAAGTGGTACACTGTCTTTGGAGAGCAGCCAACACAGTTAAATATATACGTCCCATCCATCCCACCACTCCACTCCTAGACATTTATCCCAGAGAAATAAAAACATATGTCCACATTGATACATACAGCAGTTTCATTCAGAATAGTCCCAAGCTGAAAACAACCCAAATGTCCCTCAAGTAGCAACTGGATGAGCAAAATGTGGTATGTCCATACAAGGAAATATTATTTGGCAATGAAAAGGAACAAGCTGCTGGGGGTGGGTTAGCTGTCATGGGAGTGTGGGCCCCCCTTTCTCTTCCATAAGTCTCCCTTTTCCCTTCCATTTTCCACTGTAAGTTGAGGCAGCTCAGGGCCCTCGGAATATATGGCTACATGATCTTGGGCTTCCCAGCTTCCAGAACTGTGTGCCAAATAAACCTCTTTTCTTTATAAATTACCCAGTCTCAGGTGTTCTGTTATAGCAACAGAAAATGGATTAAGACAATAGTTTATGTTAGGGTTCTCACTTGGTGTTGTCCATTCAAAGAGTTTGGACAAATGTAGGATGATATGTGAACCCTATAATAATCACTGCCATAAGGATGCTCTGTGCTCCACCTATTCATCCCTCCCTCCCTCCCCATTGACCTCTGGCAACCACTGACCTTTTTTGCTGTTTCCATACTCTTGTCTTTTCTAGACTATCACCCAGTGGGCATCCTGCAGTACTCAGCATTTTCAGATTGGCTCATTTCACTTAGTAATAAACAGTTAGGCTCCTCCATGTCTTCTCAGGGCTCAATAGCTCACTTCTTTTTAGGCTGAATAACATCCCGCTGTCTGGATGTCCCACAGTTCATCCATCCACTCATCTACTGGAGGACATCTTGGTTGTATCCAAATTTTGGCAATCATGAATAAGATTGCTATAAACATCACTAGCAGATTTCTATGGGATATATGCTTTCAGCTTACTGGGTAAATACCAAGGGGCACATTGCTAGAATTTATGGTAAGAGGATGTTTAGTTTCTATGAAACTGCCTGTCTTACTTAGCTCAGGGTACTGTAACAACGTGCCAAAGACTGATGGTTTAAACAACAGAAAGTCATTTCTCAAATTCTGGGAAAGTCCCAGATTAAGGAACCTACAGCAGTCTCTTTTCTTGACTTGTAGATGACTGCCTTCTTTGTGTGTCTTTGCATGAGGGGTAGGAAGAGAGAGAGAGAGAGAGAGAGAGAGAGAGAGTGGGAGAGAGAGACAGAGAGAGAGAGAGACAGAAAGAGGGAGAGAGACATAAGTATGTACTTCTTTTCTCATCTTTTGAAGACACTAATCCTATCAGATCAGGATCCCATCTTACTGACCTCATTTAACCTTAATTATCTCCACAAAAGTTATATAAAATCTATGCCTCTGCATAGTCACATCAGGGATGCTGCCTCGACATATGATTTTTGAGATGGAAACGCTTAGTCCATAACACTGCCAAGCTCTCTTCCAAAGGGCTGCACCATTTTGTATTCCCACCTGCCATGAATATGGATTCCCGTTACTCCACATCTTTGTCAGCACTTGGTGTCATCTGTTTTGTGTTTAGTCATTCCATTGAGTCATTCCATTAAGTAGTGGTGCCTCACTGTGGTTTTAATTTGCACTTCTCTGATGGTATAGATAGTGAACACTTTTTGTGCGCTTATTTGCTCTGTGTATCTTTGGTTGGGTGTCTTTTCAGATTTGTTGCTCATCTTTAATTCATTTTTTTATTGAGTTTTTGAGTGCTTTGCATATTTTGGATAACAGTCCTTTACCAAATATATTTATGGAAAATATTTTTCATCCAGTCTACGATCTCTCTTTCTTTCTCTTTTTCTCTACATTCTCTCTCTCCAGGGTCTTGCTATGTAGCCAAGGCTGGCATGGAGCTTTCTATCCTCCTGCCTTAGCCTCCTGAGTGCTGGGAGTACACACTATGCCTGTTTACAGTATCTTTTGCATAGCACAAGCTTTATTTATTTAGTTATTTAGTTAGCTATTGATACTAGGGTTTGAACTCTGGGCCTCACACCTGCTAGGCAGGTACTCTACCACTTGAGTCACTCCACCAGCCCTGTTTTATGTTTGGTATTTTTGAGATAGGGTCTCTCAAACTATTTGCCTGGGGCTGGCTTTGAATTGTGATCCTCTTGATCTCTGTGTCCTGAATAGCTAGGATTACAGGCATGAGTCACTGGTGCCTGGTACAAGTGTTTAATTGTAATGAGGTCCAACTTCCCAATTCTTTCTTTCATGAATTGTACCATTGGTGTCATATCTAAAAAGACGCCACTCAGCCTTTGTTCTTCTAATCTTTAAGGACTGCTGAGGTCTTGGGACTGCTTTACCACAGCAGTGCTGTCCTACTAATGCATAATTATAATGGCTTTTTTGCTTGGGCTACAGATATGGGCATCCAGGAGAACCATTAGCTCTGCCATAATCAGACAGTGGGGAGTCAGGAACTGAACCCCACAGCCCAGTCAGAATGCCATCCTCACTATGCACTCCCATAGTTGGAGCCTGAATCCTGGCTCCTGGGCTTCTGTTGCAGGGATGTCTGCCTTTCTGATCACATGCACCAGTGCCTCTAATTGCCAGAGCCAGGTTCAGATCTAGAACCTAGCTGCAAGGGAGTCTGGGACTATGGTTTCAGCCTGCCAGCCTCACCATTTAGGAAGGTACATGGGACAAAGGTAGAAATGGGAACTCTGGGTCACTTGAATATGGTAGCTATTATGGTTTGTATTTTAAGTGTTCCCCAAAGGCCCATGTGTTAAAGGTTTGGTGGCCAGTCCATGGTACTATTGGGAGGTGGTGGAACCTTTAGGAGGTGGGGCTTGATGGAAGGTCACTGAGGGTGTGCCCTTGAAGGAGATATTGGGATACCACCACTTCCTCTCTCTTTTTTTGCTTTCCAGCCACCATGAGGTGAGCAGCAGCTTTGTTCTGCCATGTGCTTCTGCCATGATGTACTGATTCACTATAGGTCCAAAAACAAGGGGCCAACCAACCATGGACTGAAACCTCTGAATCCAGGAGCCAAAATAAACCTTTCCTCCTTTAAGTTGGTTTCTTTCAGGTATTTTGCTATAGTAATGGAAAGCTGTCTGACATGTCAACACAGGGGAGGGGAAGGGATAGTAACCACTGTGGGAAAGAAGAGACAGAATGAGACTGGGGAAGATTGGTGGGAGGGGCAAGGAGGTTCAGATCCAGTAGAATGCTCAAAAGAAGAAGCCATCAAAGGCAGGGTGGGGGTCACAGGTCGGCACTAACCTGGGAGAAAAGACTGGGATGGGGCATTAGTGTGTGTGGGGGAGGGGATTGTGGTGTGAACCCCCGATTGTAGGGGATGGAATAGTACCCCCCAAGTTCATGTCCACTCAATCCCTCAGAATGTGACTTCTTTTGTTTTACACCGGTATAACAGAAGATCATAGCCTGGGTAATTTATAAAGAAAAGAAATTTATTTTCTACAGTCTGGAGGCTGGAAAGTCCAAGAGCCCGGCGCTGGCCTCTGGGGAGGCCCTGTGCTATGCCTTCACATGGGAAGAGTGTGGGAACCTGCTGGCTCGGGTCTCTCGCCTCCTCCATCTCTTTCCTTTCCTTTCTTTTTCTTTCTTTCTTTCTTTTCTTTCTTGGCAGTACTGGGGTTTGAAGTCAAAGCCTTGATCTTCCTACGCAGGCGTTCTACCACCTGAGCCATGCCCCCAGCCCTCTCCTTCTTACAAAGCCACCAATTCCATCTCACCCCGATGACCTCATCTGACCTTAATAACCTTCCAAATGGTCCACCTCCAAATACCATCAACATATGAATTTGTCCCCATCACATGAATTTTTGGGAGACTTTAAACCATTAGTACTGACCTGATTTGGAAAGAGGGTCTTTGTAGATGTTTTTAGCTAAAGATCTCAAGGTGTCCTTATACAACAGGGGAATGTACAGAGACAGCTTCCTACTGAAGACGGAGGCAGAGTTGGAGGGATGTGCTGCATGGCAAAGAATTCCCAGAGCCCCCAAAGCTGTGAGAGGAAAGAAGTGTTCACCCTGAGAGCCTCCAGAGGGAGAGCGACCCTGCAGATGCCTTGTTTTCAGGTTTCCAGCCTCCAGAACTGTCATAAAGCACCCAGTTCATGCTTTGTGATAGCAGTCACAAGGGACTAATACCCTGGCCACACCATGCATCTACTTCCTCATCTGTGATGATAAGCTTGTGGCTGGCTCTCCCATGTAAAAGGCAGGTTCAGGAAGAAAGGCCTGGGGGAGGAAGGGAGGTGTGGAGGATACTTCAGGAGTTTGTATGGCTCATCAGAAGTCAAGAGGGCAGACAGCCCTGATGGAGTCACCAGGCATGTCTGGGTTTGAATGGGGGACTTAGCCATCTTGCTGGTTGTGGCAGGAGGGAAGCCCTCCAGTCTTGGCCCCTGTCTGGGATTCTCTCCCTTCCCTACAACTCTTGGGCTGATCCTTCTGCTCTGAGGGCCAGGGTAGGAGTGACGGGTGTATATGTGGGACCACTCCTGGGTATCAGTGTGTTCTTAAGAGTTAATTTGGAGGCTGGAGGTGTAGCTCAAGTGGTAGAGCAGCTGCCTACAAAAATGAAGCCCTGAGTTCAAACCCCAATACCTCAAAAAAAAAAAAAAAAAAAAAGAGAAAAGAAAACCAGAGTAAGCTTGGGCTGGATCCACCAACCTCTTCTTTTCCCAACTTGCTATCTGATGTTGGACATATCACATCCCCACCCCCCTCCCCAGGCTTCTGGAAGGACCCAGTAAGATAAGGCTGAACAGATTGTTAAAAATCTTGTAGTGTGGTCAGGCACCCGTGGCTCACACCTGTAATCCTAGCTACTCAGGTGGCAGAGATCAGGAGGATTGTGGTTCAAAGCCAGCCTGGGCAATAGTTTGTGAGACCCTATCTTAAAAAATACCCTTCACAAAAAAGGGCTGGTGGAATGCCTCAAGGTGTAGGCCCTGAGTTCAAACCCCAGTACTGCAAAAAAAAAAAAAAATCTTATAGTGTAGCAAAGCCCAACCATGGTCTCTGTCCTTCGCAGGGGAGGATCAGAGAACACAGTCAGTTGGTGACCCTGGGAGCAGGGATCCTCTGATGGCACAGTGGAATTTAGGAGAAAATGAGATAGTCTTCCAGAATCCTTACTTCTAACACCTGGCAGTGATGTAAAGGAATAGAACTTTTCCTTCCCTTGTCCCAGTGGAGGGTTAAGTAGTGTGAACATTTAAATCAGGGTTCAATAAACTGTGGCCCACCAACAGCTTGCTGCTTGTTTGTGTGAGTAAAGTTTAATTTACACATGGCCATACCCATTCCATTATGTATAGTTGTCCCTTCCTATTTGTGGGGGATTGGCTCTAGAACTCCCATGGATATCAAAATTGGAGGATGCTCAGTTCCCTGAAATTAATGGCATAGCATTTGCAGAGAACATCCACACATCCTTCCATAATTAAGTCATCTCTAGATTAGTTTTAACATCTCAAACAAAGTCTACACATCGCTGTGTTCACAAGGGGTCAGCACAGTACTTGGCTTGATGCAGATTCAAGTTTTGTGGGTTTTTTTTTTTTAACTTTTTAACTTGTGGGGTTTTTAAAAACTGACCAGTACTTTATTACTTTATTTCCTTTTAATTTTTGTTTTCATTCTTTCCTTTTTTTTTTTTTTGGTTGTACTGGGGTTTGAACTTGAGCTTGCTAGGCAGGTGCTCTACTATTTAAGCCATGCACCCAGTCCATTTCTTTGTTTTCCTGATTTTTCAAATAAATTCTCATGTTTTTGGCTGACAGGCCAGGACTACAATTTTCTTACCTATGCCTCTCGTGTAGGTATTATGACACGCATGTATCACCACATCTACTTTGATTGAGATGGGGTCTTGCTAACTTTTTGCTTGGCCAGCCTGGCCTTGAACCAAGCTCCTCCTGATCTTTGCTTCCCAAGTAGCCAGAATTACAGGCATGAGCCACCGAGTCAGTCATCTTTTTCAATATTTTCCATCCCTAGTTGGTTGAATCATGGATGCAGGACCCTCAGACATAGATATGTCTATGTCTGGTGGCCTTCCTGAGCATTCATGGCAGAGGTGGTGTGGCCTCTGCCTACAGGCCTACAGAGCCTGGAATATGTACTTTCCAGAAGTTTTCCAGCCTTAGACATAATTCATCTCCCTAGTAAGGACATTTTTGAAGTGAAAGGAGGCTGTCAACAGTGAGACCAGGATTTGAGAATAGTAACCTGGGGTTGTCCCAGGAAAGATAAGGCATGTAGTTGCTCTCAACTTATACCATGGCCCACTCAGGTCCTGGTCCACTCAGTGACATTCCAGGTTTAGCACTGAGGGGACATAGACTTGATTCGAAGCAGGACATGGAGGCTTCCACGGAACCTACAATTAAAGGTGTCACAGGACTCTCTACTCCTGCCCAGACCTGGCCTGAGGCCAGTGGCCACAGGTGTTGGCTGTACCTAGGGAGAGCTCCAAGAAGTTGTGGGGCCTCTGTGGGGCTGAGTATGCAGAGCTGGGGTCAGCAGGGGTCTCTAGGATATGTTGTCTTCCACAGCCCCCTAGACCCACATTGAGTCCTTCAAGGTGAGCTGACTCAGGTCCTTCTCCTGTCCCTCTCCTTCACCCCACTGCTAGCCCCACTCACACCGTATTACTGCATTTCCCCCAAAATCTATGGGCAGCTGAAGTCATGGCTTAAAAAAACATGAGCAGGCCATGCCACTTCCTTCAAACCTTGACCCCATCACCTTTCAAATAAAGCTCACTGTCCTTCCTGTGCCCTTCGAGACCTGCATGAGCCAGCCCCTGCTGATCCTGGCCTCATTCTGCCCTTCCACCCCTTTTCTTCACTAAGCTCATGCCTGGTCTCCAACTCTTTAAGCTGGTCCTCACCAGGACATTTGCTCCATCTGTGCCTCTGTTACTCTAGGTTGGTCACTCTTCAGCACTCAGGCCTCAGCTCCAGCACCACCCCTTCAAGGGCACTTTCCTGACCAACCTAGCAAAAGCACCAGATGCTCATAACAAAAGTCCTGGTCTGACAATTTTTTTATTTTGTGGTACTGGGGTTTGAACTCAGGGCTTCACATTTGCTTGCTGCTTTTAGCAAGCCCCAACTGGAGCCACTGCAATGGTTATTTTGGAGATGGGGTCTTGCAAACTATTTGCCCAGGCTGTCCTCAAAGCACAGTCCTCCAGATCTCAGCCTCCTAAATAGCTAGGAATTTATGTTTTCTTGAGACAGGGTCTTGCTAAGTAGCTCAGGCTGGCCTTGAACTTGAGATTCCCCTGCCTCAGCTTCCCAAGTGTTGTGATTACAGGTGTGAGCCACCAGGCCCAGCTCTGACAATTTTAATTTTTGTATTTTTTTGTTGGCACTGGGACTTGAACTGAGGACCTCATGCTTGCTAGGCAGGCACTCTATCACTTGAGCCATTCCACCAGCCCTGTTTTGTGGGTTTTTTTTTTGTTTGTTTTTTTGAGATTGGGTCTCTCAAACTATTTGTCTGGGCTGGCTTCGAACCATGATCCTCTTGATCTTTGCCTCATGAGTAGCTAGGATCACAGGCATGAGCCACCAGGACCCACCTTCTTGTGTGTGTGTGTGTGCGTGTGTGTGTGTGTGTGTAAGTGTGCTGCTGGGATTGGAGACCAGGGCCTTGCTTATACTAGGCAAATGCTCTACCACTGAGCTACATCCCCTGTCCTATTTGATTTTCAATTCAAAGTGATCTATATCCATAGTTTAAGGGTTCTGATAGTTCTAAAAATTACTAGAAAAGCGCTAGTTTCTCTTAGCAGGTCTGCTTTCTCTCCTTCCCCAGAGGAAGTGGCTCTCTTGTGTTCTTTATCTCTGTGGTTCTAAATACAGTCATGCTCCTCATGATGCTTTTTCTTCCAGTGATGGGTGCATATGGATGGTGGTCCTGTAAGGTGATAATGACATCATTCTAATGGAAGGAGAGTGTGCGGGAGAGCTGTGTGGGTGTGAGGGGGAGAATGGATTGCAAAGTCAATAATACTGGAAGCTGAAACACCAAGAAGCAGTTAGATGACTAGTGACAGTCATGTGTCAGTTGGAGATGGGACACTTTCATTGTTGGGTGGACATTACAGAGTGAACTCACACAATCCTAGATGACACGGCCTGCTACATACCTTGGCTCCATGGCCTGGCCCACTGCTCCTGTGCAGCAGGGTGGTACAGCCCGGCACTGTCCTCAATACTATAGGCAATGGAGACATGATGGTATTTGTGTTCTTAAGCATGTCTAACAGAGAAATGATGCAGTGAAAATTCTAGGCAAGCCAGATGCCAGAGGCTCATGCCTATAATCCTAGCTACTCAGGAGGCAGAGATCAAGAGGGTCATGGTTTGAAGACAGCCCAGTCAAATAATTCATGGGAGTGAGACTCTATTTTGAAAAAATCCTATCACAAAAAAGGGCTGGCAGAGTGGCTCAAGGTGTAGGCCCTGAGTTCAAACTCCAGAACAGAAAAAATAAATACTAGGCAAGATAGGAATTTTTAAATCCTTATCACCGCACCCAGACATCCTGTCTCACTGTGTGAGCGCTTCTGAACACACATATGCCACTGAGGTGTCATCCAATGTGCGCTCCTCTCACAGAGCCAAGCAGATGAGAGGTTCATGCTGTTGAACCTCCAGAACTGTGAGCTAAAGAAACCTCTGCTTTAAAAATTACCTGGCCTCAGATATCTTGTTACAGTAACACAAAACAGTCTAAGACAGACACTGTTCCTTCCAGGTCTGCTTTCTCCCCTTCCATCTTTCATAAACTTTACTCATAAACTTTTTTCTCTCCTAAATATGTCTAAGTAACAATGCACTGATGACCTGAACCAGCATGGCCAATACCCAGTGTGCACTTTAAAGTGTCAGGTAAATGTCACTTGCAGCTGTGCAGTGCCATTGTGCATGATGAAACGGACTTTCCTGTATTGCTGTATTGCTCTGTCTTCTCCCTAGAGTTAAATTGATTGGGTTTGGTTTGGTTTGGTTTTGATCTGCATATCCCAAATGTAAACCCAAGCCTTCTGCCAGTTGCCGAAATTTACTTTCATTTCTTTTGCATATGGTATGTGTTCTATGGTGCTCAGCTTTAAATTTCTTTCTTTCTTCCCTCCTTTCCTCTTTCTCTCTCTCTCTGTCTTTCTTTCTTTCAGTAGTACTGGGGATTGAACTCAGGGCCTCACGCTTGCTGGCAAGTGCTCTACCACTTAAGCTATGCCCTCTGCCCCTTTTGCTTTCAGTTTGTTTTTCAGATAGGGCCTTGACCTTTTCCTGTGACCAGCCTCAGATTGTGATTCTCCTACCTGTGCCTCTTGAGTAGCTGGGTTGACAGGTGTGAACCACCACGCCCAGCTTGGTTTTGAGATAGGGTCTCTAACTTTTTGTCTGGGTTGGCTTTGAGCTTTGACTATAGGCATGAGCTGCTGTGTCTGGCTTCATCTTGAAATTTTTTAATATATGTGCTGCAGAAGCGAGCACCATCTGGAAATTTTTTGAGGGAACTCTGTTATGTTCCACTGTAGTCTGATGCCCTTTCTGCTTAGGGAACACTTAAATCACTCCAGGTGCTTCTTCTACCTTAGCCTTCAGATCACTGTCTCTTTCCAGAGGTGGACTTCCTGTTTCCTGTCGTTGCCTCCTTGTTGGGTTTTCTTTCCCATTTTGGTATAGGATGTCTTCCAGCTTTCTTAGGAAAGGATATGTGGGAAGTAAATTTATTGAGAATTTTCATATCCATAGTTTATCTTCCTACTTAATTCATAGTTGGGACATAAAATCAAAGGTTAGAGTGCTGGTAGAGTGGTTCAAGTGGTAGAGTGCCTGCCTAGCAAGCATGAGGCCCTGAGTTCAAACCCCAGCAGTAGTATATTTTGGGACTATGCAGGCATGCATAATTCAAGTGGTAGAGAACTTGGCCAGCAAGCGTGAAGCCCTAGGTTCAATCCTTATTAACATACACACACACATTTCAATGGCACCGTTCCATCACTCTCTGGTTCCCAGTGTTGCTGTTGGCAAGTCTGATTCTTTTGTAGAGATCTCACTTCCTTACTCCCTCCACCCCTGCTTTGGGACCCTAGAGGATCTTTCTTGTCCCTAATCCTCAGGATGAGGTGCTTTGATGTGAATCTATTTTCATCCAGCAATCTGGGTTCCTAGCAAGCACTTTCCATATATAAAATCTTACCCTCCAGTTCTGGGACAATTTTCTTGAATCATACAATTAATGACTCCCTTTCATTGTCCTCTGTTCTCGCTTTCTAGAACTCCTGTAAACTCAGATGTCAGCCTTCTTGTGTGGATCTGCTACTTTTTCTTGTCTTTCCTCTTGTATTTTTCATCTCATTATTTCATTATCTTGGAGTTTTTTTCAATTTTATTTTCCAATCTTTACATGGAAGTTAAATTTCTGTCTGTATATAAATATGTGTCAATATATAATGCATACACAACATGTGTATGAATCTAACACATTTCATACATTAATAATATATACACTAATATTCATGTAATATATAGGCAGATGAATAGGTATTTCATGGGCTCTTCTGTCCTTTGACTATTTCTTCTCTTTTTGATATAGAATATTTCATGAATTTGTATGTCATCCTTGTGCAGAGGCCATGCTAATCTCCATATCATTCCAATTTTAGCACATGTGTTGCCAAAGTCAGCACTCTTTCTTTTTTTTTTACTGCATCCTCTTCTTGTTTTATGGTTGATGCTCTCATCTCTCTGAGGATAATAATGAGGTTGTTACTAATTTTGGACGTTTTCTTCTTCTTGTAGAGTCCCTGTTTCTTCCAAGTTTCATTTTTCATTGTTTTCTTTAGGATTCTTGAGCACTTATCATACACTAGGTACTTTGCACTTTGTACATTCTGTGGAACATCTCCATTTTATAGAAGAAAGACACTCAAAGTTCACCAAATTGCCTTTTTCTGTTTGTTGGTTTGTTTCTTCCCAGAGGCTTTCCCCAGATTTCTGGTGATGTTTGGAATCTTTAAGATCTTAGCTCTCATGTCAATCTTTTAGGGCCACTATAAGAAAGTGCTATAGTCAGGGTGGCTTAGACAACAGAGATTTATTTTCTCACTGTCTGGAGTCTGGAAATTCAAGATTAAGGTGTTGACAGGATTGGTTCCTTTGACTTGTGGATGAAGCTTTCTCCTGTGTCTCCATGAGCTTCCCTCTGTGCCTGTCTAAATTTCTTTTTAAGCAAGCAGCAGTCATATTGGATCAAGGCTAACCATACCACTTAATTTAATTTTTTTTTTTTTTTGGTGTGAGTGGGGTTTGAATTCAGGGCTTCACACTTGCAAAGCATGCACTTTATCACTTGAGTGACACCCCTAGGACATTTTGATCTGGTTATTTGGAGGTGGGGTCTGAAGAACTCTTTGTGCATGCTGCCTTGACCCATGATCCTCCTGTTCTCACACTCCCAAGTAGCTAGGATCGCAGGTGTGAGCCAGTGGCTCACACCTGTGATCATTTAACTTTTTTTGACTCATTTAACTTTTTTTTTTTCTTTTGTGGTACTGGGGTTTGAGGTCAGGACCTCACATTTGCTATGTAGGCACTTGCCGTCTCCAAATCCAGGCACATTCTGAGGTGATAAGGGACAGAATTCTAACGTATGAATTTTTGGGGGGAGACACAAACACCTCCCATACTCCTGAATACCCTGTCCCCACCATCTCATGAAAGCTGTTCCAGCCATCCTCCAGTCTCCTTAACAGACACTGCTCTGTCTCCAGCCAGGTCTTATGACAGTGTGTGACCCCCGCATAGCTGGTTTGCTTCTGCCTGAAATTCTACTCTTTCTTCATCATTTTGGTTTTTATTTGAGAGAGATTAAGAAGGGCCTGACTCTCCCCAAAGGGTGAGATCTATATCTATATCTATATATCTATATCTATATCTATAGATAGATATATATATATCTATAGATATAGATATATATTGGACACAGGTTGATAATATGGCCGGCCGGAATTGCCCAGGCCAGCAGGAGTGGGCACCATCGTGCTCCGCGTCCTGTGCTGGCCTGGCAGCCTCAGCCGCCTCAGGGCGCACTGCCTGCAGATCCTGGTCACCTGCCGCAGCCACTCCCCAAGTGGGACCCAAGTGGGGAGAAGGGCTGCAATGGAGGCCGGCTTTCCCCTGCTAGGGCCTCAGGTGCTGGGGGGCGACGGCGGTATTCCCGGGGCTGCCACTGCCCGTTGCTGCTGTCATCTTGGTCACCGCTGCTTCTACTGAGATACCCATGGCAGCGGCGGGGACTAGTAGGCGATTGTCCCCAGGCTTGCTGAGGACTTTCCCGGAGCCTCCTGGGGTGGCGGTAGTAAGCACCTCTCCTCATCACGGCCCGTGTGCACATGGATCACCGTCTGAAAGCAAAGAGCCAGCGTGACCAGGCAGAAATTCTGCGGCCAGCAGCTGGCTGTGCGCCTGCGCGAGCCGACCCTCTGTCCCAAGCACTGCCTCCCTGTAAAGCCCTGTTCAGATGGCATCGCTTTGCCTTTCCACAGTTTCTCCCCGAATTGAGCAGAGGTCCCCTCAGCTGATTGGAAGCCCATTCTTACTAATTTCCCTCCCAATCTCTGCTCTGTCTTGGTACACTCCGCTTCTCATCCTCAGCTTGTCTCTCAGAATCTGGGCATCTCCAGGGCTCCTTAGTTTTGCCCCTTCAGCTCTGCCAAGACTATGGGATCCAGTGACCATCTGCCTCAGAATGACACTGCACAAGTGGGCAGGATGCCTGTTAAAAAGCCAGATTCTCGGGCTCCACCAGAAGCAATCAAAATCAGAGTCCCTGGGTTTGGGTCTGAGACTCTTCCTTTTGAATAAGATCCCTAAATGAAAGCCATCACAGGGTCATGCACACCTATAATCCCAGCTATTCGGGAGGCAGAGATAGGAGGATGGAGAGTTTGAGGCCAGCTTGGGCAAGGTTAGTGAGATCTCTCTTAAACAAAACAAAGAGCTGGTGGAATGGCTCAAGCAGCAGAGCACCTGCTTAGCAAGCCTGAGTCTCTGAGTTCAAACGCTGGTACCACAAAAAGGGGGGTGATGGTGTGCTTATGACATGGCTCAAGTGGCAGAGCACTTGCCTAGTAAGCTCAAGACCCTGGGCTCGATTCCCAGTACTGTAAAAAAAAAAAATCTCTAAATGATTCTTATGAAGTAAATAGCAGCTAGCACTTTCTAAGCAGTCACAAGGCACTAAGCACTCAGCAAATAGGAACTCACTGACTCTCCCCAGCTGCTCCAGGAGAAAGGAACTGATTGCTTTCACTTAACCAACAGGAAGAGACTTCATGAAGTCATGTGGCAGTGCACAAATTTGAACCCAGGCCACTGGTTTCAGAGCTCTGGAGGCAAACCACCCATGTAGGTTGTAACGTGGGTTTTAGAGCCTCCATCCTGGCAGTTATTATCCATTGAGGGGCTTTACTCTCCAAACCAACCCTACTAGGTCTCTGTCACCAGCCTAGAACATCCCCTTTGGCTGAATCTTGTGCCCAGTGCCTAAGGCTACCTCTACTTAGATGGCTTTTGGGTGTCTCCAACCCAATATATACTGAACCTCTTTTTCATCTTCCTCCCAAGGTGCTTCCAGCCCTGTCTGGCCCATGGTTCTGAGCCACCCAACCTAAATTCACTGGCAGCCTCACTCCTTTCTTCCACATCCCACATCCACTTGCCCTGGCCCTACCACTGCCCAGCCTCATTCCATGGCCCCACCCATCTACTCTTGGTTTAACCTCGCCTCGTTCCCCAGCCCCGCCCCGGCCCCTCCTTGGCTTGCTGCTTCTTAGTCCTCGCAGCCCTTGGACCTTTCCCAACCTCCGAATCCCGTCACTCCACTTCCTTGCTTCCTACCCACCATCGCTGCCAATTGGCATCAGAGTAGATTCTAAATCCCTCTCCTGGCACGGGGCCACACACCAGCCCTCTCTCTGGTCAGCCGCTCTGGATGGTTTGGAAGTCCTGGAAGACAACCTACAGCTTCAGGCTCTGAGTTTGCTCCTCCTCCCTTTCTCTGCCAGTTAGTGCCTGCTTGCTTCCCTTCTTTCTTAACGGAGATAACACAAAATTGGCCATTTTGAAGTGCACGAGTCAGTGGTTTTCAGATAGGCGAAATGCTGTGCACCCAGCACTATCTAGTTCCAGAAGATTTTCATTGCCTCAGAAAGGAAGCCTGAACCTTCCCCCTCCAGCACACACACTCCTTCCCTCAGCCCCTGGCAACCACTAATCTCTTTTCCATCTCTATGCGTTTGCCTGTTCTGGGCGGTTGGTGTGAATGGAATACTACAACACATGACCTTTTGTGTCTGATTCTTTCATTTCAGAAAATGCTTTCGGGGTTGCTCCATGTAGCATGGATCAGGACTGCATTTCTTTTTAAATTTTCATTCCTTTTTTCAGCTGAACAGTTTCCCATTGCATGGGGGGTATCCATTCACTACTTGATGGACATTTGATTGGCTTCTGTTTTTTGGTTGTCATGGACAATGCTGCTATGAACAGTCATGTCAAGTGTTTGTGTGGATGTGAGTTTTCCGTACTCTGGAGCCAATACCTAGGAGTGGAATGGCTGTCATGAGGTGACTCTGTGTTCAGTGTTTTGAAGAACCAGCACGGTTCTCTGCTGCGGCCACCATCTTGCATGTCCCTCAGTGGTGTATGGGGGTTTCAATTTCTCTGTCCCTCACATACTCATTTTCTGGTTATTATCATTATGTTTTGGGTGAGAAGTGGTGTATCGCAGTGACAGTCAATACTTCTCTATCCTTCATGCCAACTGTATGCCAAGGTCACCTCCTCCAGGAAGACTTCCCTGACCCTCTGGTATGGTTAGGGGCCTCCTTGGGGTTCCCGCACCCTGTGGCATCTCTCTGGCACAGCAATGAACATATCTATGCTGATGTCTACATACACACCTTTCTCACCCATGGAACATGGAGCTCATGAAGAGAGGGAGTCCCCAGATTTGAACTTGGGTTTGGAGTAGCTCAGGTCGGGAAGTGTTAGTGAAGGACTATGTCCCTAGCTGTGTCTGTCAGTTGCTGTCCTGGCTGGACCCTCATTTGGAATTGGGTGTCTGGGCCTATGTGGCTTGGTGATTCAGTGCTCTGTTCAGGAAGCCCAGCCTTGCTCTCCAGTGTCACGAAGGCCCCTACTTCCTCCCATACCCTTCCCTTCACCCTGTGTTGGCTGGGGGTGGATGAGTAACATGTACATCACTGTGCCCAGGCCACTAGAATGAGGCTGGGTCTTCCTGTCTTTCCTCTTGGCTGGGGGGGGTGTGTCCTTCATTCAGGCAACTGGTGTCAGGGGATCTTGGGACTGGGGCTTGATCCTTCCGTCTTGTGTTCAGAGACCTGGGTCTAGGCCTGGTCCTGAGTGACCATGAACAAGTCACTCCTGCCCTCAGGCTTGGCTCTCTCACCTGTCAAGAGGGATCCAATGCTGGGTTGTAGCTGCTGTGTGCTGTATTAGCCTGTGGGGGCTGTCCTAACCAGTAGCACCAACGGTCGCAAGTTCTGAGGGGCCACACATCTGAGGTCAAGGTGAGACAGTGTGGCTCCTCCTGAGGCTGTGGGGGAGGGATCTAGTCCACACCTCTCCTGGACTTGTTGGTGGCTGTTGTCTCCCTGTGTCTCGTCACACTATCTTCCCTCGGTGTCCAAGTTTTTCCTTTTTATAAGGACATCACCTGTATTGGATCAGGACCCTCCCTAATGACCTCATTTAATTGAATTACCTCTGTAAAGACCTTATCTCCAAATAAGGTCACACTTTCAGGTCCAGGGGGTTAGAACTTCAACATAGGCATTTTGGAGGTACATAATTCAACCCATAATAACTTCCTGAATTAATTCATTCTTCAGGCATGTGTCACTTAATGACGGGGGGGGGGGACACAATCTGAGAAATGTGTCTTAGGGTGTTCTGCCCGAACACCCTGGAGTGTGCTTATGCAGACCCAGATGCCAA
The DNA here is from genome assembly GCF_047511655.1 of Castor canadensis. Classification (NCBI taxonomy): domain Eukaryota; kingdom Metazoa; phylum Chordata; class Mammalia; order Rodentia; family Castoridae; genus Castor; species Castor canadensis. The sequence goes on along the minus strand of NC_133396.1, from coordinate 50,305,572 downwards.
ACATTCCATGAGGCCTTTTACTTTTTTACCACTGAGCTACTTTCTCAGTCCCTCCACAAGCTTCCTGATACAATCAAGAGACTTGGTCAGGCTGGGGATGAGACTCAGTGGTAGAGGGCTTGCCTAGCACACTCGAGATCCTGGGCTCCACCTTTAGCACTGCAAAAAAAAGAGTGGAGGTAAACACGAGCTATATGAGGCTGCTATTAGCATAATAGGGCAGTCTGTCTTATAGTAAACTTTTTTAAATAAGAGAAATACACTCTAAAATAATGATAAAAAGCATAGCTTAGCATATACATAAACCAATGACATAGTCATCTATCAAATATGTGCTGTACATAATTGTATATATATATTTTTTGCTTCATTTTCTTATTGAGAAGGGATTTTGCTATGTATCCGAGGCTGGCCCTGAACTTGAGATTCTCCTGCTTAGCCTCCTGAGTGCTGAAAATAGGCATGCATCATGAGTCTGGCTTAATGGTATACTTTTATATGACTGGCAGTGCAGTGGTTTTGTCTAGAAAACATCATCACAGCGTGTGAGTAATGCATTGTATTCTGATGCTCTGATGGCTATGATGTCACTAGGTAGGATTTTTTCCAGCTCCATTATAACTTATGGGACTGCTGCTGTATATGTGGCCCATCTTTGACCCACATACCCTCTGATCCTTGCCTCAGGGCCTGCTTCTGGACAGCTCAGTGGAGACCCTGTGTTGCCTCACTCCTGTCTTGGTCAGGGTCAAGCAAACAGATGTAATGTTTATTGGCCACCTGCTATTGGTCAGCTTCTGTGCCAGGGGATCTGGACTCAGCAGCCAACGCAGCAGACAAAATCCCTGACCCGAGGAGTTCTCAGTCAGGATCAGGTGAGAATAGGGCCGAATACAAACATGCAGTGTAATTTTAGATGGCAGAAAGGCTTTGAGCAACAACAAATAGGGACACGACATAGGCTTGCCTGAACTCAGTAGGGTGAGCAAATGGTTATTTCCTAGGCTGGTTCCGCAGGTGAGCTTGAGCCCTCAGTGGTTAGAGAAGGCTGCATTGTGGAGGTAACATCTGTGCTGAGACCTGAACAGCGAGAACATTCCGGCCATGGCAGGTGTTGGGGGAAAAGCATGCCAGCTGGAGGAAACCGAAAAATAGAAGTGTCCCTGCCTCTCACATACAACTCCCACTCATCCAGGCACTCAAACCAGGCCAGGAAGACCCTAGTGGCTGAACCATGTGGACAGCCAGACTCTGTCCCAAGAGTGTTGATGGACAGCTTAGTCTGAAGGTTATAGGTGGCACCTCTTGATCCTGACAGGCTACCAGAGAGGAAAGGGGGTGGGGACAGAAGGAAGAGCAGAGAGCAGATATTACATAGAGATAAGAGGAAGAACTTTGTAATGAAGACGGACAGAGAGTGAGCTCTTCTACCTGGGAGGTATCCAAGCCCAGATTGGATGATCCCCAGGTAGGATGGTGTGGACTGCAGTGTTATGTTAGGAGGTACTCCAAAAGTTTGGGCTCACTGTTACAAGAACCCAGGTGGGACCAGCTCTCTGAGTTGTGATAGCATATAGGATCTCTCTCCTGTTCCTCTTATGAATTCAAAGAAAACAATTCTGCCTTTGGCCTTCAACCATTTCTCATCAACATATAGTAATTCCTATAGTGACCCTACCTTCCACCAGGTGGCACTGTTTGCCCGGTGTTGGGCAGACTTTAATTACTTTAAGCATTTTTAAAGACTGGTAGAATTGGGGCCATACCAGCATTCCCAGGGTGGAGCCAGGTGAAGCTTGTGTGTGTTTGTAAAATCCTTGCAAACCATCAGCTATGAGCTTGGATGTGCATAGGCATCTCATGGCTTCTTCCTGTGAAGGGTCAGAGCAGACCCGTCTCCACTCTGCTACCTTGCTGTTGTGTGACATTGACAGAGTCACCTCCCTGAGTCTCAGTTTCCTCTCCTGGAAACCAGGGACTGGCGCCATATTGAGATTTTTGTCAAGAGGATTAAAAACAGTCCGTGCCTGTGAGGGAGCAGGTGGTCAATGAAACATGGCACTCTCTTTAATGGGGTAAGACATGCTCAGTAGAAGCCAAGTGCTCCGTGACTTCCACAAGCCTCCAGGGTCCCTGTCCTCTCTCCCAGTCAATGACTTTCGATTGCCTTTCAAGGATGCAGGTTCTCCCAGGCCAGAGAGGGTCGGCAAAACGTGGCTGCTTCCTTCCTGCTGATGGCTTCCACACTAGCAGATTCTTCCTGGCCCCAAGACCATGGGAAAAAAAAAAAACAAAACAAAACTGTTGTTCTTTTTCTCTTCATAGTTGTCCTTTCTTTTTTTGGTTTGTTGATAAAATCAACAGAGGCTCTTAAGTCCCTTAAAAGTGTTTACTATAGGCTGAGAAGCTGTCTGGAGTTCCATTTCTATTGCTAAATGCTGGTAGGAATGGGAGTGGAGTCCCTCCAGAGTTTTTCTAAGCATGTACCTAAGCCCACACCTACTTCATTTTGTTTACTTTTAAGTTTCTGTAGTGCTGGGGACTGAACCCAGGTCTTCATGTGTGCTGAGCAAGTGCTCTACCACTGAGCTATATCCTTTCCCCAAAGGAACAAATTTTTGTTTTGTTTTTTGAGATGGGGGGTCTCATTATGTTGTCCAGGCTGGTCTTGAACTCCTGGCCTCAAGAGATTCTCCTTAGCTTCCTAAGTAACTGGGACTACAGAAGTATGCAACCATGCATGTTTATGTAAAATCATTTTTGAAAAATGAACATAGACTGATCCATCCTTTCTTTCACCCATTTATGCATTTACTCTATGTGACACACTGTTAGCCCAGTTAAAAACAAAGAGCTAAAAATCCTGTCCACACAGAGCTTATGGTCTAGGTGGCAGTGATGTACCCTGAATAAATATGTAATCACATATGACGACAGTTGGTGAAGCAGGGCAAGGGGTTAGAAAGTCTGTTTCCTGCTGTAATGAATTACTACATACAAGGGGCTGGGATATAGATCATTGGTCTAGCACTTGCCTAACTACGCACCACAAAAACAAAACAAAAAGAAATGATCTGAACACACAGAAATTTATCTTCTCCGTTCTTGAGGCCATAGCCAGGAATCAGTGACACTGGGAAGAAACCAAGGTGCCTGAGGCTGGCACCCTCCTGCGGCAGCACAGGAGAATCTGCTCCCAGTCATTTCCAGTTTCCCCAGTCGCAGACTTCCTGGGCTCATGTCCATGTGGTTCTGCACTTCGAGGCTGGCATCCTACTCCTTGTCTCCTCTGTGTGTCACATCTCTGCCTTCCTTCTGTAAGGATGCAGGTGTAGGTAGAGCCCACCTTGATCGACAGGGATAATTCCTGCATCTCAGAATCCCTAATCACACCAGATGTGATTGCCACATAAGAGAAACTTCTCAGATTCCAGGATTAGGACGTGGAATTTATTTATTTTTTTGGCAGTGCTGGCTATTGAACCCAGGGCCTTACACATGTTAGGCAAGTGTTCTGTCACTGTACCTCATTCCCAACTGGGACATAGACATCTTTTGTAGACCATTTTTCCTAGATTGTCCACAGTGGGTGGTATAGGAACATGGAGGCAGAGCCTGGAGGAGGACCCAGCCCAGTGCCTGACGTATGGTAGTGCTCATGGGTGACAGTTTACTGCTCAGCTAATAAATGAATGAGCAGGCTGCTGACACATCTCTGTAAACATAAATGGGTGCTGTGGCTAGTGACCCAATACTGGTTAATGTTGCTTACAGCAAGGCATGAACAGCAAGGACCTGGTACTGCTTGTGGTTTTTTTGGCCAGAGTTGAGCATCTGATGGGGGCCAACCACAACTCTGGCAAATGCAGATGGTTGCTAGGGGCTGCTCCCCCATTGCTGTGTCCCTCCTCAGCCTAATCTTTCACAGTGATCCCAGCAGATGTGCTGTGGCGAGGACAAGAACAAATGTGAGGCTTTGGAGTTTGTGGGGGCGGATTTCTGCTCTCCTTCCCACCTCTTACTGTGTGACACCAACAAAGCCCCTTCCCCATCTTGTCATTGGTGCCAACCCCCTCCCAGACCAGGGTCTTACTGGGCCCTATGATAGGGACTCCCTGCAGCCAGGATGCTCTGCAGGACCCATTGCTCCACTGGACTACTTGCTGTACAGGAAGCAGGCAGAGACAGGACATGGGCCCATGCTGCAGACAAGAAGCCCAGAAACCAGAGGGCCAGGCTAGCCTCTGACAGGTAGGAGTCTCCCGGCCCATGGTTCCTGAACCTGGTGCTGAAATCGAGGCTTGGCCCCTGGGATGTGTTTTCCCTGCTAGTTGCCAGCCTCTCTTTGCCTGTGTCAGGTGCCTGCAGCTGGTGCCTACCAACTGCTCTCTGGGTTCTCATAAAAACCAGGATATATTGGTCATAACTGCACTTATGGATCACTTCCTGTGTGCCTGCCAGGTCCCAAGCACATGGCCTGCTTTCTCTCACTGCACACTCATAGCTGGTCTACAAGGTCTTTGCTGATTTTCAAATGAGGAACCAGACGTTAAGAGGGTCACTCACCTACCCAAGATCAGCAGGCAGAAAGTGGCAGAACTGGGAATTGATCCTGGGCTTGCCCGGATCCAGGGCTCACCCAGGGCCCACAACCCTGACAACGCACCTGTGGCTTTTTCCCCCTTGGAGCAGTCCTCCAGGGGAAAAATACTCCAGCCCATGGCGGGTGGGCTCCACATTGTACCCACCATGCCCCTGTCTTGAGGTCATTGCCCATCTTGGCTCTTTTCTTCTCTGTCTGGATTACCAATGCTTTGGGGAAGGGGATGTCAGGTCACTTCTCAAATCACTGTCCTGGAATCCTTGTCTTGGGGTCTGTTCCCAAAGGGATCCAGCCTGAGACTCCACTGTACCGCCATGAGCTGGACCCTATGCACTGGGCACCTGCATGTGATATTTGTTTAAAGCTCAGTGGTCTCTGGAGGTCAGTGGTTTTTTTCTCTCCTGTTTTAAGTTGGGAAAAAAACCTGAGCTCCCTCCCTGGACTTCCATCACACTGCAGGACTGCAAGCTTGAATTATAGCTTTGTGCACCTCTGCTGTGCTGATGGTCCTTGGACTGGATTTCCCAGAATGTACCCAGAACACATAGGCTCAGAGGCCATCTCCAGCTGGGCAAGTGCTGTCTAGGCAGGGCTGGGGTGTATGATGACTGTGCTTCTCCACCCTCAAGGGCTGGGCCTGCTTGTTCTGTCCAGGGTGAGCTGCGCCAGGGCTCTGAGGGGGAGAGAGCTGCTCCCTGTACTGGACCTGGAAGTCTGTGGTCCTCCCTCTCTCCAGCAGCAGCATCTCTTGCCAGGCTCTGGGAGCCAAGGGCAGCCCAGGTTATTCTGAGGAGGCTAAGTTCTGAGCCTCCCCCACCACCTGTGGCCCTCTTAGCTGCCACAGGCCAGCTGAGACCCACGGTGCCACTCTTGGTTAGACAATGCTCCGTCACCCATCACACGGAGAACCCTGGCCTCTTGGCTCAACTCGTGTGAGGTTGGAAGCTGCCTGTCTCAGGGGCAGCCTGCTGTCTGCTCAGCCACCTGTGGGCAGAGTTGTGAGGATAGACTCCAAGAGATCCCTTTGAGGGCCCCTGTCTTATGCTTCTCTGCCCTGGGCACCCCAGGGGATCCAGGATTCAAAGCTCACCTGGGGATGATAGCAGGGCCACAGAATGGGAGAGGAAAAACCAACAGGTGTGGTAGTCACAGTGTGATTGGGGTTGTGATTTTCAGTGATGTAAGAAGAAACATTTGTACTGTTAGGTGTTTCTTTTTATATTATTAGAAAAAAATGTATACCTAGCATCAAATGTGATTGAATCAATATTATAGCTTGGGAGGAGGATAGATGTTAAGAAGCAAACAAAACTAAAGAAAAAACATTCTATGTGAACATTCTAAGTAGGTTGTGAGGGAATGGGTTCACTCTCTTCTGCAGTGTGATGAGAAAATGTTTGTCCCCTCCAGAGGCTGCAGCTTCCAAGGCATCATCTTGGAAGCAGAGTTCAGACATCAAAGCTGCCAGTGCCTTGATCTTGGATGCCCCAGAGCTGTGAGAAATAAATGTCTGTTCTTTATAAATTACTCAGCCTCAGGGTTCTGTCATAGCAGCACCGATGGATTAAGACTGCCACATTGGAGGATAATTGGGCCTTATTCACTCAGTGCAGTTGAAGATGTATATTTCTGCTTCTAGGAAGGCAGCCCAGAGCAGGACTTCTGGAACCTCAGTGTGCACACCAGTCCACCGGGGAGTCTTGCTGAAATGCATGTTTGCTTTCAGAAGGTCTGGATGAGTGCAGAGCAGTTCTGCTTGAGGCCAATGCTTTGGGTCCTGGGACTTTCCACACAGGTTCCCTTGGGCCTGACTCCAGTGTCCTCACCGGGCTGTTGATGACAACACAACCTAAAAACAACCTGAACTGTGTCTCAGTTGCATAACAGAGTGCTTACAGCCCAGGAAGGGCTTGGACCTACCAGGACCTCTGATGAGTTGGGGCAGAGCCAGGGGTCAAGCCAGGTCTCCTTCTAGGCTAGAATCTTCACAGCCTTTGAGGCCCAGAGAGTCTAATGGTGCAGGGTGGAGCCCCCAGTGGAGGTGAGGAAGGTGAAAACATTGGAATTTGGAACATTACAGTTCCCTGTTGGAGAGAGCTCATGGTTGTATGGTGGAGGTTGACTGGCCAGGTTCCTCAAACCCCCAACATGCTGGGCCCTCCCTGAGGGCCTCTTGTCTCAAATCTTGGTTTTGTTGAGTGACAGTGCAAACTGCAGGCCTTGGTTTCCTCATCTGTAGAAGAGGGACAGTAGTGGCTCCTGTCTATCCTCTGGGGACTGGAACTTGCCCTGGCCTGTCACATAGTGGGTGTTTCTCATTAGGAGTTGCCTAAGGACAGGTACAGCCTCTCTCTCTTTTTTTTTGCCGTACTGAGGCTTGAACTCAGGGCCTACACCTTGAGCCACTCCCCCAGCCCATTTTTGTGGAGGGTTTTCTCGAGATAGTGTCTCATAAATTATTTGCCTGGATTACAGACATGAGCCACTAGTGCCCAGCTCAGATATCTTCTTTTGTTGGGCACTGAGGGCTCATGTCTGTAATCTTTTCTACTCAGGAGGCAGAGACCAGGCAGATTGAGGTTTGAAGCCAGCCCAGGCAAACAGTTCCCGAGACTGTATGTCAAAAAAAAAAAAACCATCACAAAAAAAGGCTGATGGATTGGTTAGAGGTGTAAGCCTTGAGTTCAAATCCCAGTAACACACAAAAAAATATTCTTTTTGGAACCCAGGCATATGCTTACTGTGGGGAAGGACAGCAGGCATCTGCATACCATGTCCTAGGCCCAGATGGTCCTGCTCTGCAGACTGAAGCCAGACGCTCTGCCTCAGCCAGCCTGGCCTCCTCCTGCCCACCGAGTCTTTGGACTCATTATTGGTTTCCCTCTGCCTCTGGACTTAGTCTGGGTCTCCTTGGCCAGGAGAGCTAGGGTTTAGATTTGCTGGCTGCACTCTCCTCTCTGCCCTGCTGTGCAGAAGGACCTGTGATACTGGCTGCAGGCCTTTGCACCTGCTGTGCCCCTGCCCAATGTTCTCTTCCTTGACATCTTTGCAAACCAGTTTTCTTGTCTACAGGTTTCAGCTGCACTGTCATCTCTTCAGAGAGGCCCTCCCTGGTCACCCAGCCTCAAGAGATCTCCTGGTCCCTCTCTGTCATATTGTCTGCTTAAAATGGAAAGACTTTTGTTCTCTATGTGGTTCTGACTATGTGTTGGTGCCTATGTGGATGCCAGTACCTGACACCCAGTAGGTGCTCAAACAATACGTGTGGGATCAATGAGCCCTATGCCAGAGAACAGATGAAAGGAAGAGAAGGCTAAGAGAGAGTTAGAATGAGCAGGAGAGATGTGAGGATAAATACAGATGTGGGCTGAATGTGTGACTATCCAACCAACAGGGAAGAGTGGGGACAGCTAGAGGTGTCTGGGCTGGGTCTGGGGGCAGATGTGCTTCCAGGGGGGACGTGGGTCAAGGCTCTGGACTTCCTGGCAGTCTCAAAGGAAGGGAAAGGGCAGGTGTTTCATCACTGGGCCTGTTTGGGACTGGGACTGGGCAGTGTCCAGAGTGGCCAGAGGGGACCAGTGTGGTTTGGCCAGTGCTTGCTGTCTGGAGCTGGCTATGTGGGGCAATGTGTAGGGGAAGGATCCCATGCTGGATGAGAGGAGTGGTCCCAGGATGACTGCTGGGGAGTGTGGGCAAGTCTGGCTCTCTCTGGCCTCCATTTCAACATTCATGAAATAGTGGTTGCCAGGGCACCTTTGTTGGCCATGAAATTGAACCCTTAGTGTGAGTTCTCAGGGGCATTTTTAATCTTGGCCCTGTGACTGCTTGGGTGGGTGAGAGGCAGCCTTCCTTCTGCATTGGAACCTCTAACTCCCACCTTGCTCCTGACTGGAACACCTCATTCTGAGAGGGCTGTCTTCCCTTTTATTCCTTGGGCTGCCCGTGCCAGGGTTGGGTGTTGGCACACTATTATTGCTGCTCCATTTGCCTCTTTTTTTACTTGATTTTGCAATATGCTCTCCTATACCTCTAGCAGCTACTCCTGTCACCTCCCCTACCAAATCTCCCATTGAAAGGGTCCGCTATTTGATTGCTACCTTTGAGGATGTGCAGTGTGGCATGAAGCCAGTGTGTGCTCCATCTCAGGCTGGTTCTCAGTGCTGTAACTGAACACTGGGCTTTGGCCCTAGTGCTGGGAGTGCCCTGGGTTCCCTGCCAGTCACCGCCCTGTGGAACACTCCAGGCCACCCCTCACATCTTCTCTACTTACTTAGAGATGGACATCTGGCTGGGACCACAGACTAGAGAAAGGATGGTTGGGTGGGTAGAGGGAGGTAATACTGTGGGGTAGAAGATGGATCCCAACTCGCACAGGACAGGTAAAAGAATATATGAGATAAAAGGCTGGCAGAGTTGCTAAAGTGGTAGAGCACCTGCCTAGCAAGCATGAGACCCTGAGTTCAAATTGCAGTACTGCAAAAAAATACACACACACACACACACACACACACATATAAGATAAGGCAAATAGAATCAACATTGGCCCATAGTTATATGACCATACAGAGGGAGAGATGTCTTAAATGAATCATCAAATGCCCCAAACATAAAGCAAGGTGGAGGGGTGCACATCAAAGAAGAGAACACTGAACTTGACCACATGTTCTTGAAGGATGCCACATGTTATAGTTTGGATGTGTCCCCCAAAGGCCCATGTATTAATAGTTTGGTCCCCAGGGTGGTGCTAGTAGGAAGTCTTTAGGTTTTGGGGGTTATGTCCTTTCTCTCTGCTTCCTGGCTCATGAAGTGACCACTTGCCCTGGCACATCCTCCCACTATTGTTCTCCATAGTCTTCATCAGAGGCCAAATCAATGCGCTGCCCAGTCTTGAACTGGAATCTCCAAAACATGAGATAAATAAACCTTTTCTCTTTAATTATCTCAGGTATTTGGTTGTAGTAATGTGAATATACCACACAAAATCTTGAAAGTCAAATGACAGAGTGGGAGAAAATATTTTTTTCTATAATTAAAACATTGCTGAAATAAATTAAAGTCATAAATAAATGGAAATACATCTGGCATTTTTGAGGTAGGGTCTCGCTAACTGTCTGTGCTGGCTTCGAACTGTGATCCTCCTGATCTCTGCCTTCTAAGTAGCTAGGATTACAGGCGTGACCTATGAATGCATGACTCACACCCTCTTTCTCTCTGCTCATTGGCCATGAAGTGAGCAGTTTTGCTCTGCCACACACTCTTTCTTTCTTTTTTTTTTTCTTTCTTTCTTTATTTTTTTTGGTGGGACTGGAGTTTGAACTCAGGGCTTCATGCTTGCAAAGCAGGCACTCTACTGCTTGAGCCACACCTTCAGCCCATTTTGTTCTGGTTATTTTTGGAGATGGTGTCTCCCAAACTATTTTCCTAGGCTGTCCTGGGACCTGAATACTCCCTATCTCAGCCTCCCAAGTAGCTAGGATTACAGGCATGAGCCACCAGTGCCCAGCTCTTCGACACACACTCTTTGTTATTTTTTGTCATACTGGGGTTTGAACTCAGGGCCTCATGCTTGCTAGGAAGGCGCTTTACCACTTGAGCTATTCTACCAGCTGCCACAAACACAGACACACACAGACACACACACACACACACACACACACACACACACACACACACGCCATAATGTGCTGACTTGCCACAGGCCCAAATAATATTGTCAACTGATCACAGACTGGAACCTCTGAAAATATGAGTCAAAATAGACCTTTTCTATTTATAACTTAATAACCAGGTATTTCATTATAGCAACATGATGCTGACTAACACACATACCTAAAGTAATTGAAAACAAGTACTCAAATACCTGTACACAAATGCTTGTAGCCTTACTATTTTTAAGATTTGTTTTTTGGTGGTGCGAGGGATTAAACTTGGAATCTCACACATGCTAGGCAAGTGCTCTACCACTAAACTATATCCCCCGTCCATAGCCTCACTATTCATAATAGCCAAGAGGTAGAAATAGTCCAAATACCATGAACAGACTATTGAACAAATAACTGTAGTATATGTACAACGTGTAATATTCAACCTTGTAAAGAAATGAAATACTGATACGTGCTATGACCTGGGTAAACCTCAGTAACATTCTGCCAAGTAAAAGAGTCAGAGGTAAAAGGTCACATAACATATGGTTCCACTTACACGAATTGTTTAGAGTAGCTCTACAGAGACAGAAATCTGGTTGTTGGTGGCCAGGAGCTAGGGGATGGAGGAAGTAAGAAGGGAAGGGATTGCTTAGTAGGTGCAGGGTTGTTTTCGGGGTGATAAAAATGCTTTGGAAATAGATTGAGACAATAGTTGCATAATATTATTAATATACTAAAAGAATGTCACCACATTACACACTTTGAAACACTCAACTTTATTTTATACAAGTTTCACAGTAAACCAACCAACTAACCGAACGATCAACCAAGCAAGCAAACAAGCAGGGAGTTCATAGCTAGTGCATTCAAGGAACTCCTGCAGATCAACAAGAAAGAAAGCAGGAATAGGAGCATAACACAGGAATGGGTCATTTACAGAAGGGACCAAAAAAGACACATGAATGTCTGAGAACACACTGGAGCTCATTCATAATCAGAGCCATGAAAATTAAAGCCAAATGGGGCCCTCCTCTCTCCTACCAGACTGGGTCAAGGTGGCATCGACAATGGCCGTGATCAGTGGGTGGCATGGGGGTGCAAAATGAATCACCCTCTGTGTTGATGGCATGATTCGCCTCTGGTGGTGTGCCATACCACTGCCTGCCTCTGGGCAAAGGGGAGAGAAAGAGGCAACAGGATAGACAGATGCAGTGGCTCACACCTATAATCCCAGCTGCTCAGGAGGTGGAGATCGGGGGGGATTGTGGTTCAAGGCCAGACTGCGCAAAATGTCAAGTGAGACCCCCTCTCAACCAATAGCTGGTTGTGGTGGGGTGCACTTGCCATCCCAGTTACACTGGAGGCATAAATAGGAAGATTGCAGTCCGGCACAGTCCTGTGAGACCATATTTGAAAAATAATTAAAGCAAAAAGGGTCAGGGGCATGGCTCAAGTGATAGAGTGCTTGCCTAGCAAGCATGAGGCCCTGAGTTCAAACCCCAGTACTGCCAAAAACAACAAGTGGACAGATGTGCTTTGGGGGTGGTGGGATTATGGCTGTATCTTATTTTTCTCCATTTTCTGCATTTTTAGATCTTAAGAAGGAAGACAAATGTTGTGAGACTTGCTGATTTATGGTGGATGTTTATAGGATTGTAAAAGCCTGTTAAGATTCTGTGTGCATGTATGCATGGTGAGGAGCCTGTCTCCCTTGTGATAGGGACAAGGAGGAGAAGGAGGGCTGTGGTAGGCTTCAGTCTGAGGAGGTGACTTCCCGCAGAGGGGCCTGGACAGGAGGGGTGCTCCACACAGTAAATGTAGCCTCAGGGAGGGGGGAACGGTGTGGTCTTTCTAGAGAACAGCATCAGGTGAGAACCCTGTCAGCTTCTGCAATATCCTGGCCCAGTAATGGGGTTGTCATTTGCATCTGATGGATGGGGAAACTGAGACTTGGACTTCAGAGAATGAGTGACAAAACCAAGGGGTTGTTCCCAGCACAGCCACCCCTTGGGTGAGGTCCTCTCCTGTCTGGGCCTCAGTTTACCCTTTTGCACCACAGGGTCCCTGAGTTGGATTCCTAGGGTCCTTTCAGCTCTGACCCCTCCTGGCTGGCCCAGGTGCATGTGTTATACCTGCAAGCGGGCTGTTCTCAGGTGTTGGTGGACCTTCCAGAGACAAAGCCTTTCTGATACCTTGTCACAGCTGAGCCAGGTGTTTCCTGGTGGTTTCCAGGGGGAAACTGTTGACAGTGCCACAAGCTCCTCTGCTATCCTGCCCTTCCTCTTAAGAAGCAGAAGCAACACTCAGGCTAGAACATCTGGGTCCTGTCTGCCTGGGTGGTCCTGGGTCCATGTTGCTACCAGGCTACCTTCACTGACCTGGCCTCTAACAGGAGTCCAGGGCTAGGCTAGAGGTCAGCCACATCTGTGGGCAGGATAGTGACTCCAGGCTATCTGGAATCAGAAGGGTCCTACCTGGCATAATTTCCATATTTTACAGCTGGAAGATGGAGACTCAGAGACACAAGAGGTTGGATCATGGCCACACAGCAGATTTCAGTCCCTGGTTTGAATTTCTCACACCCCCTTCTCTACCTCCTAGGTAGAAGTCATCCCAGACTCCCCTGAGGAGGTGGCTCTTAAACAGGTATGCTGCCATAGGGGAATGGCCGGGAGGCTGGGAGATAGGAGTGTGGGGTAAGGACATTTCTTCAGGGTTTCAGCGCATAGTTCTCACACCTGGCCTGGGGCAGGCCCTGGCTCCACTGCCCTGTCTTGCCGTGGATGACAACACATTAAAAGCCACATGCCTAGCTCAGTGGTGGTGGCTTGGTGGCTACTTGTGACAGAGCATCTGGGGTCTCTATGCCTTCCTCTTGGGCTTTGGGGGCCCACCTGAGGTGATTGTGTCCTCTGGGTGGCCTCACCATAGAGCCACCCTTTCCGCCCTCCCTGGCACCAGCCCAGGGCGAAAGCTCAGACTGGCCAAAGAAGACCCTTCTGGGTGCACTGAGGATCCCACAAAGGCTGCCTGTGTTTTCTGGGCAGGGAGACTAAGGCCCAGATAGGCACACAGGCCATGACCTTCTCAGGGTGCTCTCTGTATCCAGATATACTTGACCTCTCAGCTGGGGGTCAGGGAACTCCCTACCCCTTCCACTTCTGGAGTGAGGGGCAGTTGGAGTGTCCCATGCTGCTGTGGACTTGGGAGGGGTGAGGATGGGCTGTGGTGCAGACATAGGCAGTGTGTGACTACCAGGGCTGCATCTGCCTTTGGCCTTCAGCTGCCTCCATGGTGACTAGGCAAAGGTGGTGCTGTGAGTGCCCCACTTTCTGTCCCAGGGAACAAGAGGGCAGCTCCTGGGCCTCTATAATCCTGATGCCTCCTCTGGATCCAAAGGCCCCTATGCGGAGCCAAGGTTCAGAGGGCAGAGTGGAGTCTGTCTGTGTGAATGTGTGTGTCTGAGTATGTGAGAGAGTGTGAGTGTGCATGTGTGTGTTCAAGTGTCTTCCTTCATCTCCCAAAGGATGGGTACAAGGATCAAGACAAGTGCTCCCATTACAGAGCATCTAGGATGGCCAGGGACCCTCCACATACCCCACCAACCCTTCCAGCAGCCAAAGATTGGTCTCCTGGTTCCTGCTTGCAGAGGAAGAAATTGAGGCTCAGAGAAGTAACATGACTTGCTCAGGGGCCCACAAGCCAGTGGTACAGCTGAGATTTAAAACTGAGGATTTTGAGTATGGATCTCATGCTCAAAGCTGCCACAGGGCAGGCTGTATTTGCACTATCTGACATGCAGTGCACTGCCCACATGGCCCAGTGGTCAGCCTGGGAGTTCTGCCTGCTGGCCCCAAGGCCAAACAAGATGGGGTGGTCTGCCTGGCCTGAGAGGAGCCAGACTCTGTGAGTATGACTGGGGGCAGCAGGAGGGGAAGTCCTGAGGAGACCTCCCATTGCTTCAGACATCTGGTGACATAGCCCTGCTCATGGGTGGCTGTCGTGAGATGAGCCAGCTGGGTGTACCTCTGAGCTGACATTTCCCTGGCCAAGCTTTGGTCTTAGAAAAAAAAAAAAAAAAACACAGGACATGCAGTGACTCTGGCAGCTGTGTTTAAACACCAGCACCAATTTGGCCTTCAGAGGCTGAGAAACTGTCACGTTTCTCTCAAACATTCTCATCTCTTCTCCAGGGAGCTCCCTTGCTTACAAATAGTAATTCCTCAGTGACCTTGACTGCAGATTGAACGCTATCTAACCATGGGGAGGACACCAGACATGTCTGAGTCTGTGTTAATGTACTTTACTTCTCTTGGGGTGTGCAAACCCCAACCTGTGCAACTGGCTCTGACACCCAGAAATATTTCTACTAAGCGGGTAGGTGATTGGGTCTCCTGAAGCTTTGAGTAGGCAGGTGTGCTCACCCCAAGCTGCAAAAACTGACTCACAAAAACCAAACTCTTCCCACAAAAAGCACCTGGAGGTGGACGGCCCACCCTCCTTGATGAGCACGGGGCATGTCCTTGGCACAGCCTCTCCTGTGCCTCTGGCCACCCACTGTGATGCTTGCAGCCCAGTGGGCCCAGGTTGGCAGTTCTCAACTTGGCTCTTGAATTCTCCAATAGGATTTTGATTTACTCACTGACACATCTTCCAAACCCTGTCCCAATCTCCACCACCTCACCAGGCACCATTCATGTCCCAGTTGCTCACACCTAAATCCTGAGACCTCCCAACTCTTTGTAACCCCTCCTCCCATGGTGCAGCTGCAGCAAATCCTGGTGGGGGTGTGTCCAGGGTGCATCAGAGCCTCTCCTTCCTCACCCTCACGTGCTACCTTCCAGGCTGCCGGCATCCTTCATATGATGGTGGCCTCACTATTGTCCTTCTTCCTGAGGCAGCCTAAAGGGCCGTTAAGAAATCAAATCAGAAGACACCAGAGGACCTGGATGCCAGTGGCTCAAGCCTGTAATCCTAGCTACTTGGGAGGCTGAGATTAGGAGGATCATGGTTCCAGGCCAGCCCAAGCAAAAAGTTTGAGAGACTCCATCTTAACAGAAAAAAGCTGGATGTGTGCCGATCATCCCAGCTATGGTGGGAAGCTGAGATGGACAAAAAGCGAGATCCTATCTGCAAAATAACCACAGCAAAAAAAGACTAGATGCGTGGCTCAATCAGTAGGGCACCTGCATCAGAAGCTCAAAGCCCTGAGTTCAAATCCCAGTACTGTCAAAAAAAATAAAAGATACCAGAGGGAAAAGGCCATGTGATCTATGATTGCATTTGTATGAAACATATAGACTATTCCTGGTTACCAGGGACTAAGGAGAGGGGAACATGGGGAGTGACTGCTTAATGAGTTTGGGGTATACTGGGATGATAAGAATGTTCTGGAACTCTGAAGTGGCAATGGTTGTCCAACCCTGTGAGTGAACCAGATGTCCCTGACTTGGATGCTTTACGATGGTTGCAACAGCACATGTTATGTATATTTTACCACAGTAAAAACAAACACATTCAACCAGAGCGCAGCAGATGAAGCCCTGCACTGGCTGCCCAGTGTTCTCACAATTACCCCAAGATTCTCCCCCACCCCCACCCCTGTCCGTCCCCCGGTGGATCTTCCTGCAGGCCCGTGCCTGGCTGCTCCCCACCATCCTGGCCCTCTGAGCCTGCCTCATCCTCTCTCTCCACTCGGTGTTGAGGTCTTGACACTACCTGAAATCATTGTTTATTCATTAATTTTGTCAATTGCTTTTTTCTGACTAGAAGGTAGGTCCACGAAGGTGGGAGCTTTGATCCTCAGGAGGGCCTTCATAAGAACATGCAAGGGAGGCAGGCCGCTGCAGCATACATGACTTCCATTTCTCCTCCTTCCTCTTCCTTCCCCTTCTCCTCCCCTTCCTCCCCTTCCTCCTCCACTCCTTTCTTTCTCCTCTCCTTCCTCCTCTTTCTCCTTCCCTTTTTACCTCTTCCTCCTCCCTTTCTTACCTCATCTTTCTTCTCCACTTCTTCTCCATCTTTTCTTTTATCTTTCCTCCTCTTCTTTCATCTTTCTCCTCCTTCAAATCTCCTATCTTCCTCTTCCTCCTCCCCTTTGCCCTTCTCCTTCAGAATGCCTATTTAGTCAGCCCCTTGTTTCCCCCATGGCTCTGCCAGAGCTGCCCCTGAGCATGGCCACTCTCCAAGCCAGGGCTTGCTCTTTGCCCTTCAGAATCCTTTCTCCTGTCAAAACTCACCTAGTCCAGATGAGCAATCTTGGTTTCTGCCTCTGAAAGTCCTCTCCACCTGTCTCCATTCCTGCCTATACCTGTGAGCACAGGGCTCCCATGGTCCTCTGGTTTGGGGCAACCCAGACCCAAACCTGCACACACTGCCAACCTGATGGGGCTGTGGAGGTGGGATCACCACAGCTGGCTGCTACAGCAGTGGGCTGGGTTGGGCAGCACCTAGCTTGTTCTGGAATGTTCCTGTGTACCTATGATGATTCCTAAATCGAAGGCCAGGAGTGTCTGTGCTCTGCTGGCTGCTGTAGCGGCTGGATACTCCCTCAAGACTTTACCTAAGAGTCACCCTCTCATCCAGGTGACCTTGCTTAAATTGCAGCCCTGTCTCCACCAGCATCCCTGCCTTATTTTTCTCCAAAGCACTGATGGCATCTGACATCCCCCATGTTTTAACCACTCATCTCTTGAGTGTGTGTCACCCCATGAAGGCAGGATTTTTTTTTTGTTTGTTGGTTTGTTTGTTTGTTTGGTGATACTGGGGTTTGAACTCAGGGCTTCACACTTTCTAAGCAGGTGCTCTACGACTTGAGCCACTCTGCCAACCCTGAAGGCAGGGATTTTTGTACCTGATCCTGGAGCTATACCACTAAATCCATGAATGGGTGAGGGACTGCAGGGTCCATATCTGCCATCTGGCCTTCCTAGTTCATAGCTGTCTTGCCTGAATTTAGGGTGTTGCTCATATGCTGTCAGAGAAAAGCCAACCAGGCAGCCCACCCACTCCTCCATAGTACAGCCCAGCCCTGCCTTCTTCCTGTCCAGGGCTGCAGCTTGACCCCCTGCTGGGCTTCCTGTCCTGGCTCCTGCCTGTGAACCGCCCTTCTAAGGGCTGCCCAAATGCAGAGCTGAATGTGCCAACGCTCTGGCTTAATGCAGGGCTTCTCGCCCCTAGCTCTATGGACATAAGGCAGTCTGTGCATTATGGGATGGCTAGATGCAGCCCTGACTTCTACCCTAGAACTAGGTAGCACCCCTAGGTGTGACAATCAAGAACATCTATAGATGTTGCCCAGCATCCCTGGGGGCAGACTCGCTGCTGCTTGAGAAGCACAATGCTAAGGTTGATGCCCCTGGCCTAACCACTTCTCCCCTTAGCCACACTCAGATTCCATACACTCCAAGCTCCTTCGTCCTCACTGCTCCCTCTCCCTGGAGTTGAACGCCCTTCCACCACCTCCTTCCTCATCTGTCATACCTGCTTTTGCTTAGCTTCCATTCTCTCTGGAGACTTCTCTGACCCTACACTGGCTAGGGATCCTCTTCAGTCCTCCTACAGGCCCTATACATCCCCCATCAAACCTAGGGCTCACTCAGGTACATTCATGGTCTGTTTTCCCCTATAGACAAGGAAGACCTTGTTCCTGACACTTAGGGGGGTTTTCTGAATGAGTTAGTGAGTGAATGAGGCCCACCAGCTAACTTCCTCGTCAATTTTTTGCCATGTATTTTGTTCAGACTTCTGGATAATTTCAGTCAGATACAAACCAAAGGGACAGTTATAAAGGACACCCAGCATCTGTCACCAATGTCTCAGTTATCAACTCTTGATCAGTCATGTTTCATGCTGTATCTGTCTGTCCCTTCTTACTTTGAAACAAATCCCAGAGATCATTTCATCTGCAAATATTTTAAGTTATCTATAAAAGATGACAGTTCTTTTTTTTGTGGCATTTGAACTCAGGACTTCATGCTTTCTAGGCAGGTGCTATATTGCTTGACCCATGCCTCCAGCTCAAGAACAGTCCATTTTATCAATAAAACCACACCACGACTAAAGCAACTAAAAAAGTAATGGTTTGAGCCACATGTTGTTGGCTCACGCCTGTAATCCTGGCTACTCAGGAGGCAGAGATCAGGAGGATCACGGTTCAAAGGCAGTCCGGGAAAATAGTTTGAGAGACCCTATCTCGATAAAAACCCATCACAAAAAGGGGCTGGTGGAGTGACTCAAGGTGTAGGTTTTGAGTTCAAACTCTAGTACTGCCAAAAAAAAAAAAAAGCAGTAATGATTTTGTTATGTGCTTTTTGTGCATCTACTGATGTGGTTGTGTGATTTTTTTTCTCGTTAGCTGTTGATATGATGGATTATGATTGATTAATAACAATTGATTTTTGAATTTTGAATCAGCCTTACGTGCCTGGAATAAATCCCATTTGACCTTGGTATATAATTCTCTTTATACATTGTTAGATTTAATTTGCTAATGTTTTGCCAAGGAGTTTTGCATCTATATTTATGAGAGAAGTCAGTCTGTATATTTCCTTTTCTTGCAATGTCTTTTGTCTGGTTTTAGTGGGGCAGGCCTCATAGAATAAGTTCAGGTATATTCCCTGTGCTTCTAACTTCTGAGAGATATTATAGAAAATTGATGCAATTTCTTCCTTATATATTGGTAGAATTCACCAGTGATCCAGTCTGGGCTTATTGCTTTCTTTTTTTTTTGAAGGTTATTAATTACCATTCCATTTCTTTAATAGATATAAGCCTATTTAATTCATCTTTTTTAAAAAAGTAAATTTAGTTCCTCAAGATCATCAAAAAGCCCATTGGGGAATGACATTTTCCCAATTAGCACAAACTCACACATCCAAACGAGCACATGCACACACTCATTCCCAAACAAATTTGAATTGAGGTCCAGAGTAGGCCCAGCCTTGTAATCTGTTGGTACTGGTATGCATCATTTAATCTATGGGCTCCTTATTCATCTTTCTTTGATTCCTTGACATTTAATTGTTGAGAAAGCCAGCTGTTCACCCCTAAGTTCTGCCACTGTTTGGATTTTTGCTGGCTGCACCCCTGTGGTGTTTTCCATTTTTGCTTAGATGCAGGTTCTATTGAGACCAGCCGGAGACAATGCCGTTCCTGCTCAGCAGGGGGCGCTCAGCCCCTGGGTTTTCTCTCTGTGGTGTTCTCAACACGTGATCTTAAGTCCACTTTCCCACTCTCCACCCCCTCACACACACTGTCGGACCACCTGGCTGCTTGTGGTGGGATGGTTCCTAGGTCCTGCAGGGTGGGGCACAGATTCCTGAGTCAATGCTGTCCTGCCAACGTTGTGGGTTCCCAAAATTGGTGGCCTGGACTTGTGGTACTATGCCATGGAATCACAAGAGGTCTAGGACTCCGTCTCTCAGAAGTCCACATGAGGGTTTCTCCCCCAGCCCTCAAAGATGGGTGGCATTCTGACTGGTCAAGGTGGGAGAAAGGGCTCTTGAGCCAGCAGAGGGACAGGGAGGGGCAGATTGGGCTTGTCTGGGGCAGGAGCTGTGGGATGCACTGAATATAACCATGCAGGTGAACTTGAAGCATTAAGGCAACCCTGAAAGTACACAGATTGGAGAAAACCCAAATCCCTGCCATCAAAAGGGTGACCGTAATCTGTGGAGTCACGATGTCCGCTTCTTACTGTGAGCATTAAGGTGGAGTGGTGTTGGGCGGCCTATGTGCTGCCATGGGCAGTGGGCTGCACCATACCCCTTGTCTGAAGGTCAGCTCCCAAAGGCAGTTGAGCTTGTGCTCCCATCTCTGGCAGGAGACTCATGGCCATAGATTGATCTATAGGTTATGAGACCCCAGACAAGAGGAACACTCTTCTGGGCTGGGTCCCCTGAAGGACCTCTTAGAGGGAGTTATCTTGGACCTTGAAGGACACCCTTGTAGGGACATGTGGTTTGTGGGCACTGGTGCGAGCAGCAGAGATGTGTTCTAGGACTGTCATTTCCCAAGAAGGTCAGCCTCGTTCTTGGGCTTCACATCTGGGAATGGCCTGGGAAGTCAAAGGGAAGAGGACAGTGTGGTGGGAGGGACAATAGTCTAAGCAAAGATGCAGTAGTGGTGGGAACTGGCAAGCCAAGGCTGAGAAACCAGCTATAGTACGTGTGCTGTGCATTTTACAAGACCATCTTGTCACTTCCAACCTGCGAGGTCAGAAGTATTACCCTCACTGAATAGATGCAGAAGTTGAAGCTTAGAGTGACCATGTGACAGCTCTTTGCTTGGGGCTGGTTTTGAACTGCGATTCTCCTGATCTCTGCTTCCCGAGTAGTTAGGATTACAGGTGTGAGCCACTGGCACTTGGCTCATCTTATTTGTTGAGATGGAGTCTCTCTAACTTTTTGCCCTAGCTGGCCTCAATCCACGATCCTCCTGATTACCACCCCTCAAGTAACTGAGATTACAGATGTGAGTCACTGCACTTGGCCATTGCCTGAAGTCTTCTAAGGGACCTACTGCCTTGCCTGTGTGTGGACCATGCTCTCCCATTTTGTTATCCCAGTGGCCTGTGCTCATTGGGTAAGAGTGATGTTGGTGACTTAGAGTATGGTGCTGGGCTTGCAGACACCTGGCTTTGAGACTTGGCTCCACTGGTTACTAGTTGAATAGATGGACAGTTGTGCAAGTTTTCACCCCACCTATAAATTGTCACCATAGTACTCACAGCTATGCATCCAGGGTTGATTTTGTGCCAGGTCCTCTTATGAGAATATTAATGTATTAATCCATTGCTGGTTCTCACTGAGTTGAGGGGGTGACTGCCACTATCTTTCTTACTTTACAGATGAGAAAACTGAAGAACAGAGTTTGAGGATAGCTAGGGAAAGACCACCCAGCCTGGCCACAGAACCCACGTGCTAGACACTTGCCTAGGTGGATCTGCTGAGAGCCTCAGTTTCACCATGTGTGGAATGGGGGAAGTCAATGCTTATCTCCTTGGGCCAACTCAGGTCCAACAAGATGATGCCTGTGACAGGCTCCATTCAGCACTAGGCCCCTAGCAGGTGCTTGGCACAAGTTGGCTGTCATGACCTTGTTCCCAAGCCCTGGACTCTTCCCTCTGTTTCCCACATTTGGCCCAACATTGCTGATGGTGCATTTTCCTTTCTTGGCTATTTTTAATTCTCTTTCCTTGGAATTCTGGGTTCTAGATATGGCCTCCATGGGAAGCCAGGGCTCCGGGGAGCATGCCACTGCTCATATGGGAGTAACTGGAACTCTGTGTTTATTCTGCAGAAACCACTGACCAGTGCCTCTGTTGGAAAAGTGACTCAGGGACTCCCTTCCCTCCCCTGGGATAAAGTTCTGCTTCACCAGAATGGCCAGGAAAGACATCTGGGAGGGTGTGGTGGCCATTGAAGGTTTCCCAGGAAGATGCCCCAAAACAAAGCAGCAGGAAGGTGGGATAAAATAGCTTCCTGCCATTTTGTCCTCACAGAGCCTGGATGTGGGGAAGACCAGGATTGGTAGCCCTTGAGAAGACAGGCTGAGATACCCCTGCTTGGGTCTAGGAAGAGGCTTGTCTCAGTCTTCTTTGTGTTGCTATAAGAAAATACCAGAGGCTGGGTATTTTATAAGGAAAATAGTTTATTTTGGCTCAGGGTTTTGGAGGCTGAAAAGTCCAAGCTCAGGTAGCCACATCTGGTGAGGGCCTCATGCTGCATGCTAACATGGCAGAGGGCATCACGTGGTGGGAACACGAGTGCGAGTTGTAAGAAGTGTGTGCGGAAGAGACCTAGCTTTATAACAGCCTGTTCTCAAAGGAACTAATCCAGTGCTGAGAGACCTACGCCACTCCTGCAAGCATGGCATTAATCCCTTCCAAATGTGCACCCTCCCGACCTAATCACCTCCCACCAGGCCCCACCTTTTAAAGGTTCTACCACCTCTCAGGTCCACTACACTGGGGACTATGCTTCCAACAATGAATAAGGGACAAAGCATCGCTGAACTTCTGGCAACAGTTCCACGTATAGGATGGAAATCAAGGCAGTCACTGTTGACCGATTTCCTAATATCGATTCTCTTTGTGCCAACACAAGGCCAATTCACTTGCTAGTCAGTGCTGTAAGTCAATCATGGTCATTTTGTTTCCAAATTTCCCAGATAATCATGATGCTCATTTGACCTGGTTCTGGCCAGCCTCTCAACCAATATGAGGATTTCTTGGACAGGTTTTGCATTCCTGATGAAGAGAGACAGATAAAACCAGTATGACCCTTGACATTTCTCTCACTTTTGATTTACCTTGAACCCAAGTGTGATGATAGAACTATGGCAGCTGTTTTGTGCCTATGAGGTCAAAGCCTGGGGACAAAAGGTCAATCTATGTGAGATTGTTTAAGCTTTGGAAGGTTGAATCTTTTTGTTTTATGCAGGTGAATGTATTCCTAACTGATAAAAACACAAAGTTGGGGGACGGGCAGGCTAGCCACTGAGGGACATTGTAGGCTCAGAATCATTCACGAACTGTTCCTCAAGATGGCTAGGTACTAAGCCCACTGCTGAGTGTGGTGACAGCCAGCAAATCAGGTGGCCCTAGCCCCAAAGGGCCCACAACCTACCAAAAACAAGTCAAATCATGTAACCTCTCAGAGCACTCACTCAACTCTCAAGCAGGGTACAAAAAAAAAATCCCTTTACTTTTATTACCTATTGATTTATTTTTGTGGTACTGGGGATTAAATTTAGGGCCTCAAGATTGCTCAGCTCTCTACCACTTGAGCCATGCCTCCAGTCCTTTTGTTTGTATTCTGTTTTTGAGATAGAGGCTCCCTAACTGTTCCCTGGCTGGACTCAAACTCTCAATCTTCCTGCCTCTGCTTCCCAAGTAGCTGGGACCACACGCATGCACCATCATCCTCAGCTTTCTTTACTTTTAAAAGTCAGGTTAATCCTTACTGGAGGACCCACTTGCCAAAGTTGGGAAAAACTACAAAAGATCTTAAGGTGGGAAGGGATAGGGTTGTTTCGGGATCAACTCAGGATCCTAGGGCATGATCACCTGTGACACACTGAAGACCTTTGTCTTACCTTTGCTGTTCCTGCTGCCCTAGGCAAGTATTAGTTACATAAAATTAACTGCTGAAACAAGTAAATCCCAAAATCTCAGGGCTTGACACAGTAAAGATCTCTCTGGATCATGTCACAGCCCGCTGTGGGTTGGCAGGGCTGGGGAGTAGATAAGAGTTTGCTTGATACATTCATTTGAGCACCTAGACTCTTGTCTTGGTGGCTCTGCTACCCTCCAGTTCTTCCGGGTCTCATTCAGTCAGGAGATGGGGAATGACAGAACAAGAGTAGGACTGCTGGGCCAGGCCAGAAGTGGTGACATCATTTTCTCTCACATCCCATTGACTTAACTGATCATATCTTGCTGCAAAGGATGCTGGGAAATGGAATCTCCATGCCCAGGAAGAAGAGCAAAGGTAAATGTGGTGGGTACCACCTGGCCCCTCAGAGGTGGAAGGCAGTGTGGGAGGCACTACTGTCTTCCAACATAGCCTCAAGCAAGGGCAGGTCTCCCTCTCTGGAAGGGTCCATAGCCCTCCTCCCCATCTGGGCATTTTGGCAGACCAAAGACACCCTTTGTCACCTCCCCAAGCCTGTGCCTACTGCTCCTCCTCTCACAGCACAGCACAGCCAGAGAATGCCTTAGTGCACCCAAACCTTCACATCCAAACTCAAGCACGGCCATCCTCAGATGCCCACTGGGTCCAGGAATGCCCCTCTGCCTAGAGACAAATATGGTTGTGCCCCCTCCTCCCAGGGCTAAAACGGGCTTTCTTGACTTCAGTGCTGTCATATTTGGGGCCAGATTATTCTGGGTGATGGGGGTTATCTGCCTATTGCTGAGTTTTAGCCCTTCCCTGGCCTCTATCCACGAGAGGGCATAGCAGCCCCCCACCCTCTGCCTAGTCGTAACAACTGAAAATGTCTCCAGACATTGCCCATGATAATTAGATGGGGTCAACCTTGGAATGAGGTCTCTGTGGGGGTGGAGAGTTCAAAGGCAGAATAGGTCACCTCTGCCCCAGAGAGGCTTCACAGAGGATGAGAGTTCAACCAGGTGGTGGGGGCTCAGTGAGTTTGCCAGAAGGGTGGCGGGGAGGGTGACTGTGCCAAGTCCCAGAGTCAGGAAACAGCATGGTGCATCCTGGGAAGTGGAGAAAATTTGATGTAACTGGAGCAGAGTGGGTCCTGGGGGGCACCTCCTCCTCGAGTCCCCTTCAAATTGCATTCAGACCCCTTGTCTGTGTAGCTTCCCTTCAAATTCAGTCTTCTGTTCCATGTTCTGTCCAGTCCCAGCACATACCCAGAAAAGTGAATGGGTGAGGGACCCATTATGTGAAGGAACTGACTTGTGGAGTGGCCTCACTGGGCATGGTGGCACAACCTGTGATCCCAGCTATTCAGGAGGCTGAGGCAGGAAGATTGAAAGTTCAAGGCCAGCCTGGGCTACATGGTGAGACCTTATCACAAAACAACCATGGAGGGGTCTCATATACCAGCCTGAGAAGATGGGATTGTAGTCTGGGCAGTAGGGAGCCATTGTAAGCTTTTGAGAAGGGGAGTTACCTGCTATTGGGTGGAAGATACTTTGGACAAGTGGTGGCTGTGAAGACCAGCTGTTGAAACTATTGGGTGAGAGCTGATGAGGTCTGAACTACTTCAGAGGAACAATTATGAGAGTGGACGATTAATAAGCCACAGGAGAGAGGGAGGGGAGGGGTGGTTGCCCTCTCCGAGTCTGGTTTGGATGACTGGGACCTCAGATCAGGGAAGGGTTGGGGTAATGGACTGAGCCAGAGCCTCCTCCAGTGACAGGAGACAGCTTGGAGAAACTATGAGGTTTGATATGTAATTTTGAACCACACCTGATGTGTGGTTACCCCACATCTTAGAACCTAATAGCCAAAAGGCAAATAACCCAATTATAAATGGGCAAGGCAAAAAGCAGACATTTCTCCAAAGCCACACAGATGGCCGATGGCACAGGAAAAACTTTCCATTTCATTAGCCACAGGGAAGGCAAATGGGAGCCAGGGAGACGCCACCTCGTGTCTGGGAGGATGGCTGGGGTCAAAAAGGCAGAAGATAAGGGCTGGGCTGTGGCTCAGAGATAGACCACTAGTCAAGTGTGCACAAGGTCCTGGGTTCATCCCCAGCACTGTGAAAAATAAGCAGCTAAATGGTGGTTCACGCCTGTAATCCTAGCTACTCAGGAGGCAGAGATCAGGACAATTGTGGTTTGAGGCCAGCCCAGGCAAAAAGTTTGAGAGACACCCCCATCTCAACCAATAAGCCTGGTGTGGTGGCTTGTGCCTGTCATCTCAGCTGCTTGGGAAGCATAAATGAGAAAATTGTGCTCCAGGCAGTCCTGGGATTTATAAACTCAAGACCCTATTCAAAAAAAAAAAAAGGAAAACATAAAGGGTTGAGGGAATGGGTCAAGTGGTAGAGCACCTGCCTAGTGAGCTTAAGGACCTGAGTTCAAACTCCAGTACAACTAAAAAGAAAAGTAAATAAATACAAATAATAGGCAGACGATACTACATGCTAGGGAAGAAGTGGGGAAACTGAACCTCTGTGGGTTGCTTGTCTCCTGCAACCCTTTTACACTGGGATCTCTGTGATATTCCTGTATGTGGCTGGAAATGTGAGATGGCTCAGCCGCAGTGGAATCAACCAGAGAGTTCCTGCTAGTGCTGAACACAGTCCCACAACTCAGCAGACTCTCTGCTGGAGAGCACCCCAAGAAATGGAAAAATGCCGGCAAAAGTCCTGTGCACCATGGGTTCATAGCAGCATCGTCCACATCAGCCCAAAGTGGAAACAACCCAAAAGCTCATGAACTGGAAAATGGGTAACAAAATGGGGTCTATCCACACAATGGAATGCTTCAGCTCTAAGAAGGAATGAGGTCCTGATTCACACTGCAACATGGAGGACCCCCATGACACTCATGCCCAGTGAAGGAAGCCCGTGTTGCAGAAGCCCATTCATGTGAAATGTCCAGACAAACAAATTGTAGGAACAGACAGCATAGTGACAGGTGCCTAGGACTGGGCAGGGAAAACATGGAGCAACCACTAGTAGGTACAGAGTTCTGTTTGAGGAGATGGAATGAGATTATGGTGAAGGCCACACAACATTGAGAATGTGTTAGCAAATTTACACATTAAATGCACAATTTCAAATTTAAAAGGTTTAAGTGCTGACTTTTATGTTACATGAATTTTTTCTAACTAGATTTCCTCATTTGCTGTTTGTTTATTTATTTATTGTGCTGTTAGGGATTGAACCCAGGATCTCATGCATGCTAGGCAAACGTTCTATTACTGAGCTGCACACCCAGCTCTCAATGCATTTTTTAAAGTATAGTCTCTATGCTTTACAGTCGATTTTTCTGTAAACCCAAAAGTGCTCTAAATAATAGGTGTAGCAACTAAAAAGGACAAAACCAAACCAACCATGAAGGTGGCACTGAGGAGTCTGTGACCTTGGGCCCTATGGTGCCCCCTGCAGGCTGCAGAGTGTTGAGACCCTTGTGCATTCCGACTCCGGTCTTTGCCAGCCTGTACTTCCCTTCCTCCTTCTGAGAGATGCATGTGCTTCCTACATGGTCAGCAGAGGCCACCTGCCAAGACCTGGACTAGGGACTTGCTTCCTTTAACCCTCATGACAACCCCAGGAGAAAATAGGGGAGCTTTATGAGATGGTGACAGAGCTGGGATGGATACAGGTGTGTTGGCCTGGTGGGTAGGAAAGGAGTCAGCTCCTGGCAGTCTCTAGACAGCAACGATGAGCCTGAGGATACACAGACAGCCACTGCCCCAGACAGACACCATGACACAGAGAAATACACACACTCCTCCCATACACAGATTCACACACACACACACACACCCTTACACTGAAACAGACATACCCAAAACAAACACTGAAAAACAGACACACAGTTTGTGAAGAAGACACATAGACAAGTGTGGAAATGCACACACCCTCAAGCACACTCCAAAATAGATACACACTGAAATAGACACGCAGGTTCACATATCCAGAGACCCACATGGAACAACACACACTCATACACTGAAGGACACAGAGACTCACAGGCACACACACTGAAAAAGCTGGGCCAACCTGCACACCCTCCCCTCTCCTGGAACTGGCCCTGTTGCTAGAGTGCTGCTTACATAAACCCTAGGCTGGAGGAGAGGAAGCCGGTCAGGAGGGGCAGAGTTGGTTTAGAGTTTCCCATGGCCTCTGGGTCACTTTGACCTGGACCAACCTCACCATGAGGTACTTGGCCATCTGGTGCCCAAGAGCCCACTCCAGATGTTCACTTAGGGTGTATGGGCCTGGCCTAGAGTGAGTCAGGGCACAGGGAGCAACTCCAGGACCAGGACAAGGTGCTCCAGGGCTGCCTCCTTAAAGGTTAAGCCCCTTCGTATTTGCTAATGTGGTAATGTCAATCCTTGAGTGGACGTAGGGGCTTCCTTCTGGACCCTGAGGTCAGGAGGAAGTGGATGGGAGCAGCAGGGTGACAAATAAGTCACATTTACCAAATACGTTGTATGCCAGGCATTATTACATCAAGAGATATGGCCTTTGACCCCACAGTAGGCCTATACAATCAGTACAACTATTGTACTGCATACAGATGGGGAAACAAAGGTCAGCTGAAACAAAATAGCCCGTTAGTAAATGGCATGCTGGTGCTAGGACCTAGAAGCAGTTGTACCAGTCAGCTGTGGCTGCAGTACTGCTATGTAACCCCCGCCGCCACCCCCCCCACACTGGCTCATGCTCACAGGTCTGCAGGATGAGTGATTGGCTGATTTCGTCTGGGCTGGGCAGCTCTGCTGTGGTCTTTAGGTCAGCTGGTCTACTCTGCACATGCTTGTTCTGGGCCCAGGCTATGGAGGTTGTAGTCACTCAGGATATGTGCTTCTCATAGTAGGTCACTGGAGCACAGAAGCCACACCAAGTCCCCCAGCACGTTTAAGGCTTCAGAATGTCTTGTCCATTCTCATTCCTTAGTGAAGGTGAATCACATGGCACGGGGAGAGGGGAATGGTATGGGGGTGAGTATTTGCTGAACAAGAATCCAATCTCTTACTTGATCTTAACTCGGAAACCCAGGGTCACAACCAGCATACAGCCCTGTCTCTGTGAGTGAAGGGGAGACAGAGACTCAGGCCAACCGGGACTGGGGTCCTGGCTCCAACACTTCCTGGCTATTGCTTCACACTCTGGCCCCATTTTCTGACCTGTAGAATGGATTGCTGGGAGGTACAAATAGGGTGACATATATCAAAAATGCTCCACAGGAGGACAGTACAGGGAAGTCCTCCAGGTACACTAGCTGATATTATTAGCGATTATCTAGTTGTCCTCACCTGAGGGGTCCTAATGCTCTCCTTGAAGCCATTTGGAAATACTCAGGGGTGTTTGGGGCTGGGGGTGCATTTCATGGATGAGGGCCCAAGTGCTTAATATCCTATACTTTGTCAGTCCACCTACTCGGCAGGGAATTGTCCTGCTTAGATTCCAACTGCAGCAGAATCTAACTGGGCACTTCTGGTTACATATGGCAAGGCAGGGCCCAGGGAGGGGTGGGGGCCAGACAGAGGTGGCTGGGAGTGAATCAGCCCCAGACGTAAACTACTTAGCACTGGCCCAGGGGGCACCTTTGGGCTATGCCCTAGAGTCCTTCATGAATTCAGAGAGCTTGTTACTGTTGGGAAGTTTGCTCTTGTGTAGGCAATTTTCCCCTGTAACCTGAGGGCACTTGGCTTTTCTCCTACCTGGCACCATGAGGGAGGCAGCCATGTCAGCACTAACAAGGTGCCATCAACCAAATCACAGGGGCTACTAGCGAGGGACTGGGATGATTTCTGACTCCATGAGCCTCGCCCCATACCCCAGAGACTTCACACACCTCATGAGTCTGAAAAATCAATAAGAACAGCACATCAGCGTGGCCATTCAGAAAAGAAAGAGCACACCCCAATACTTGGGTGACATTCCTGCTCAGAAAGGCAGAGCCTGCAGTGAACCATGACAAACCCACCCAAGGGGTGGCCCTCAAAAGACCTGGCTTGAGCTCTCCAAAACTGTCAGTCTTTCTTGAAGGATAAAGACAGACCAAGGAATATTCTAGATCAAAGTTGGCTACCTGTGATCCTGGACCAGAGCCTGGTTCTGAGAAGTACTGCACATTATCGGGTCCATGGGCCAGGTGTGAACATGGACCATGTGTTAGCTGACATTATGTGTTCCTGGTAAACGCCTGCTCCCGATCATGGTTTCATAGAAAAATGTCTCTGTTCTTAGGACAGTCCTAGGTGAAAAGCCTTCAATTTGCCTTCAAATAGTTCATATAGACAGTCTTAACAGAACAGATATTGTACATGCCAGGAAATGCAAAGAGGGTTATAGGATGTTTACTGTATTACTCTTACAATTTGGTGAGGGGCTTGAAAAATTTCAAGGTACAAAAATTTTAAATTGCTTAGGGCTGGGGGTATAGCTCAGTGGTAGAGCTTTTACCTGGTATGCACCAGGCCCGGGTTCCATCCCTAGCACCACCAAAAAAAAGTATTGTAGTTACCTTCTTGTTGCCTAACTCAATCCACTGTGTTTAAGAGAGCAAACCATCAAACCGTGTGATTTCAACCTTTGGCAGTTTGTTCAGGTTAGCTTTATGTTCCAGCATAGGTCTGTGTTCTGTGGCAAATGTTCTGTGTGAACTTGAAAAGAAGGTACACTGTGGTTGGGGGCGGGGGGAGTTTGTGGATGTCAATTCTGTTGTTCAGGGCTAGGCAAGGTGGCTCATGCCTGTAATCCTAGCCTGTCCTTAAAGGAGCAGTCAGGCTTCTCAGAGAAGATTGGGCTGTAAGTGGACACTGAAGAGCAGATGTGATGAAAAGAAGCAGAAGGGGGCAGAACCATGATAGTTTTGTTTGTTTTGGTGGTGATACTGGGGTTTGAACTCAGGGCCTTGTACTTATGACTCCAGCCCATTTTTGCTTTGGTTATTTTTGAGATAGGCTCTTGTGTTTAGCCAAGGCTGGATCAAGATCCTCCTATTTATGCCTCCCGAGTAGCTGGAATGACAGGTACACACCACCATACCAAGCTTATTTATTTTTTGGGGGTATTGAGATTTGAACTCAGGGTCTCACACTTGCTAGGCAGGTGCTCTACCACTTGAGCCACTCCACCAGCCTTGTTTTGTGTTGGGTCTTTTCATAAGATAGGGTCTTGCAAACTGTTTGCCTAGGCTGGCTTCAAAAACATCATCCTCTTGATCTCTGCCTCCTGAGTACTAGGATTACAGGTATGATTCACCAGTGCCCCGTTACACTTGGCTTTTTATTGGTTGAGATGAGCTCTTGAACCCCTCAACCCCCTGGCCTCAAACCATGATCCTCCTGACAGCCTCCCAAGTAGCGAGATTACAAGTATGAGTCACCATGCCTGGCCCATGATGGCCTCTGAGAGCCAAATAAATACTGGAGCTTGTGCTGGGTTTCTCATGTGACTTCATCCAGTCCCAGGGAGGCCTGGCCTTGGCCTTGGTTTGGGGCAGCAGGATTCAACCCTACCACTTATTGAGTTGTGTGACTATGGACAAGTCTCTTCCACACCTGTCAGTTTCCTCATTTGGAAATCCAGAGTAACACTCCCTGCTCACAGGGCTGTTGTGAGGATTAAAGAAAACAGGAGGCTTTTGGAGTGCTGAGCTCAGGGCCAGCAGCCTGGAAGGGGTCAGATTAACTATTGTTTTCATGGTTAGGATTTTGAGAGTCAGAGAGGGTAAAGCACTCTCCCTAGGCCACACAGCCAGGAAGGGGTGGGATGGGGACTTCAAATGTAAAAGGTGGGTTTGCTATTCTATTCAGGTGACAGACCCAGTCATACCCTCCATTCCACAGTCACTTAGGCCCAAAATAGTGACTTGTTTAAGGTCATCCAACTGGAGAATGGCAGAACTACTCATTCATGTATTGTTGAGTACCTGCTTTGGCCAGGCATGGGTTCAAAGAGTTGTATCTAAACAGATAAAAATCCCTGTCCTCATGAAGCGTACATCCTAGCAGGGGAGACTGAAGCTCCACAAAATAAACAAGCAAACTAAATAATTCGCTAGACAGCAACAGGGTAATGGGGAGAAACAAAGTTAGGAAAGGGGAAGGAGCATGCATGGTGGGTCAGTATGTTTAGAAAGGTGGAAAGGTGACATGAGTAGAGTTTAGAGGTGCTCTGGCAGGGAGCTGTGAAGACATATGGGGAAAAGCATCCCAGGCAGTGAGACCAACACACGCAAAGGCCCTGGGGCAAGTGTATGCCCGGGGTGTTCCAGGAGTAGCAAGGAGGCCAGCAGGCAGCAGGGGTTTGCATGAAGTGGACACGGAGGGGCAGAGAAACCCTACCAGCACCAATGTCCTTGCTGGGGTTCCCTGGCCTGGCTGATGCTGCAGAGAACTGAGTTCAGGTGGATTCACTACTGTGCCCCATTGTCAGCATGTAGATTAAGGGGCTATTTCTGAAGCCCAGGGTGGAAGGGAGAGTGTGTGTGGGACTCCTTACTGGGGGCTACATCTGTCCTGCACAACCCCCACCCTGGCTCCTGCTGAGCTTGCTCCCCGATTCCTTGGAGAAGTATGCTCAAGAGACATTATGAACAGAAAATCCC
This sequence comes from Castor canadensis, assembly GCF_047511655.1. NCBI lineage: Eukaryota > Metazoa > Chordata > Mammalia > Rodentia > Castoridae > Castor > Castor canadensis. The sequence continues at coordinate 50,273,552 of NC_133396.1, read as the reverse complement.
TGAGTAGGGAAAGGATTAGGTTTTACCCCAAGTCACCTGATCAGCCAGTGTTAATTTTAGCAATAAAAGGCCATTTTAGTGATCGTTGGGAGCGTCTGTGACCATATTCAGTGTCAAGGGACAGGGTAGCATAGAGGCAAATCTTTGGCTATAGAAGCTGTCTGGAAGTTCGCCCTGGAGCAGCCTGGGAGATGTTCTCTGAGAAATGGCTTCTCATATCTGAAGGGCTATAAAGGAGCAAAGAGAGGCAACCCTGAGGAGAAAGGAGCTCTATTTGTTAAAGCTTTGGGCAGAGTGAGTTTGGGTAAGTGGGTATCAGGAATAACTACCCTATCCAACAGTGGGGCAAGCCACTAGGAGGGGATGAACCTCTCATCACTTGGGGGTAAAAACAGAGTGGCTTTTCCATTTGCCAGGGAAAATGGGTGGTCTGGACTTCTTTGCAAGCTCTTAAATCTGGAAGATCCCACATGGGCAAGGACTTCTGCTCAAAAGTATCTCCGGGAGGAGGTTTTTGATGTGAACAACCCAATCACATTTCAAGTTGTAGATCTGGCTCCCAGTGAGGTGTTTGCTTTTGTGGGGTGGGGGAGCCACGGAACAGGTTAGGGTGGCGGGACTGGTTGCATCAGTTCTGGTGTGACCTCTGACCTTTACCTTTCTCATTTCCAGATAAAGAAAACACACAAAAATTCATATCCTTTTGTTTTGTTTCTTTTGAAACAGGGCCTCACTATGTAGCCCAGGCTGGCCTTGAACTTGACAGCTGGGATTACAGGCATTAGCCACCATGTCCTGGCCTTTGCACATGCCACCCCTTTTCCTAGTCTGACCTGCCCTGGCGTGCCAAGCCTGGCACTTCCTCTGGACATTCTAAGGCGGGAAACCTAGCCCCGAGTCTTTCCCATTATAATGCTTATCCCTTTGCTTTGTCCTTTATCTCCGTTTGGAGACAGTGAGGGATCTTGCGTTGCTGTCCACAGCACCTTCAGCACGCAGACGTGTTCAGCAAACACTTGGGAGTGAATGAGAGAATGGATGGATGCAGGAACGAAGGAACAGCTGCGTAAAAGAGCTTGGGGGCCTCAGAGGCCGGGCCCAGCTTTAGGTGCACTTCGCCTGCACCTCCTCGCAAACCCGAAAATTTCACAAGCTAGCAGGGGGTACTGGCCTGGGCGAAAATCTGAGATGGTGGAGAGCTGCGCGGGAAGCTACTTAAACCTACGGCCCGGGCCAGGCAAGGGCAGGAAGGTCAGGTCAGTTGGAGGGTGGGGTGCAGATTCGGGGACCAAAGAGCAAGGTGGGTGGCCGAATGTGAGGGACACTGAAGCTTGGCCACCATGGAACCAGCAGGCTCTTCCCACGACCGACCCTGGGACTTGTAGTCCTTGGCTACAGGAGTCGCCGGCGCAGGCCCTTGCGAGGCAGGAACAGAGAACTACATTTCCCAGAAGGCCGGAAAAGTTGGGGTCACCGAGAAAGCGCCCGGCCGGTCGCGCTTCCCTGGAGCGATGGTGCCGGCGAGTGGCTGCGCGAGGTGTCCGTGTGGTCCCTCCTGAGGCGGCCCGCCGCGTGGAAGGAGCTGCGGGCCGGGCCGAGCCGCGCAGCCGAGCCTATGAGCACATCGGTGGCGGGGCCTGACTGCTGCGGAGGCCTCGGCAATATCGACTTTAGGCAGGTACTGGTGGGGCGGGTTGATGTGGATACCTGGAGAAGATAGGGTAGGCCGGCAGTGTGAGGCGGGCACCGCCTCCAACGCTTGGTGGGCGGGGCCATCTGGTTACTTGGCAACGGGGGTAAGGCGGGGCGAGAGACCTGCGCGCTCCCGCGGGTACTGGGCGTGTGTGTGTGTGCACGCGCACGCCCCGAGTTGCTCAGAACTCCCCACTGCTGGGGTGTGTGCGTGTGTGTGTGTGTGTGTGTGTGTGCACACAAGTGTGGGCAAGTGTGTCTCTGATATTATCTGAAGCTCGGAAATTGTGTGTGTGAGTCTCTGGGATTGTATGTGTGAGTCTCTGGGATTGTGTGAATCTGGGATGTTGTAGGTATCTGGGATTTTGCATGAGAGTCTCTGGAATTGTGTGGTCAAGAGTTACTCTGAGAGTATGTCCAGGAGTGTGTGTGTGTGTGTGTGTGTGTGTGTGTGGCTGTGTGTGATGGAGTGTGTGTGAGTGTGAAGGATTCTAAACTCCCACGTTTGCAGTGTGGATGGGTGCATGTAGTGTGGATGTGTCTCTGCAGCATGGGTAGAGTGATGGGAGTTCTGGTTCCTCTACCTGGGTCCTTCAGTAGGCTGAAGAACACCTTTTCCTTTCAGAAGGGTGGAAAGGGCAGTGCTGTGCCAGGATGGGTGGGATGGTGCCTGGAGACCCAGCTCAACCACCTGTAAAGTCCAGACCAGAGAGTTTGCCTTTCCTCACATCTCCCAATTCCAGTGGATTTTCTTCTCCTGTGTTTACCCTCTGTCAAGGTTTCCTTGTAGATTCTTCATTCACCTTTATTACTAACCACTCTTCATAGAGCCCATAAGATCTCTACTGGAGCAGCCTCTAATCGAGTTCATGCATTCCTTTGTTCGTTACTCTATGTGTATTTACTCATTCACTCATTCAGTGATGCAGCCAGTATTCACTTGAGGGCCTGAGGAGGATCCAGTTCTAGGATGGTTAAGGGCCAGCTTTCACTGTGCTTTCATTCTTGTGAAGAAGATGGCAGGCCTAGAAACAGAATGTTCTTCAAAGGAGAGAAAGATGGTCAGTGTTTAACAGAGTAGCTGGTGGTGGGAAGGTTCTTACTAAGTGTGGGAGGTAACTGGAATGTGAGGGTTCAGTGATAAACCAGTGGGGCAGCAGTTCCTGGTGGGAGCAGAAGCAGGCTGGCCGCTGGCCTGGAGGGCATGGACGACAGTTGACATGGATGGGTAGGTAGAGGAAGATTGGGAGGAGACGGCTGTCTCATGTTAGTAAACTTGTCATTGAAGCATAACATCCAGCCAGGTGAGGTGGCAGGTCATAAGGACACCTCCTGCAATTGCGTAAGATAACCAGAGCAAGAGAGGTCATTGACAGCCCCAGGCTGTCCTCAGGACCCTCCCTCGGGAGTCTTGTATCTGATGGAATCCTTAGAATCTTCTGCCTTCAATGGCTATGAGAGAATCCCAGACTCACTGGTCAGAGTCAAGGCTGTATTCATGTCTCCTCTCCTCTCCTCTCTTTTCTCTTCCTTCCTTCCTTTTCTTCTTCTCCTTCTCCTTTCTTCTCCTCCCCCTCCCCCTCTCCCCTCCTCCTCCCCCTCCTCCTCCCCCTCCTCCTCCTTCTTCTTCTTCTTTCTTTCTCTCTCTCTCTCTCTCTCTCTCTCTCTCTCTCTCTCTCTCGTACTGGAGTTTGAACTCAGGGAGTGCTCTACCACTTGTGCCATTCCACCAGCCCTTTTTTTTTCTTTTTTTTTTTTTCTGGTGTTGGAGATGAAACCAGGGTCTCCTGAGTGACAGGCAAGCACTCTACCACTGAGCCCCACCCCCAGCCCTTGCGATTCATGTTTTCTGTCCCAGCATATCACACACGGAAAGGGCACTGGCTGGAGGAATGGGTCACCTTGAACTTAGGGGTAGGAAGCTGTGAGGCCTAGGGCAAAATGCAAGGGACAGTGTCCCATCACAGACCTCCAGCACCCTTGGAGGGTTTCTGGTCTGCCCCAAGGTAATGGAAACAAAGCTTGTATTGTAGGCTTGGAACCAAGAACACAACCAGTGGATGGGGAAGGCTACCAGAGGGTGTAGGGAGGGCTTTCCTGCCTTTCTCCTTCTCCTCCAGAGCCTGGTGCTGGGTAGCTGGAGAACCAGGAATGCTTCAGGAGATAGGTCAGGATGACCCTCACCAACTAACATTCTGTTTTTCCACTATTGCACAATTGATATAATTAAGCTTCCTGTGTCCAAGGGATTTTTCTTTAAAAATAAAAACGAATCCAACAACATCAACCTAGAACATTATATATATGTCTTATGCAGTCATATATAATTTCTGGGTTTCAAATATATCAGTTCCTGGCTTGAGAGAGTTTCAAGGTTTTTTCTCACCCCATCTGAGCTGCAGATTCTCAGTGCTGTCTAATATGTGAGAAATATGCCCACCTATTCAGATTGAAAGAATGGACTCAGAAGAACGTGGAATATCGTGAAAGTGAGACTTTAATGGCAGTCTTGTAAGATTGGGGGCCTGTTGAGCAGACACACCCAAAGCATCATATTCTCTAGTGTGTAAGTCCTTAAGTCCCTCCCCTGGTTTCTCATTGGCTGAGTACTATGGGATTTACATTCCTCCCCCTCACCTAAATTTCCTATTGGGTTATTTTAAAATATGCCTCTCTTGGGATTGGTCAAATTTTAGAAGCGGGCTTTAGTGGTCTCTACCTCCTTTTGTGGTGGGAAGGTCTCCCTGTGATATGTGCTTTCTGGCACACACATAGTTTTTACGCATTTCCTGATTTTACCCCTCCCAGTTTAAGTTCCCTTATCAGTTGGCCTTCCCAACATCTGCAAGATGATACGCAAGCGGCCGTGGTTAAATGCCTCATCTTGAAAATGGACTACCACTATTTTTAACATAATGGAAACATGTGTCCCATATATAACTTCAACTTTCCGGCTGGGGGTGTAGCTCAGTGGTAGAGCACTTGCCTAGTATGCCCAAGGCCCTGGGTTTGATCCCCAGCACTACATAAGAACCCCCCCCAAAAGCATTTGAGAAGCCACATTATATAAAGAGAAATAGAAAATAGAAAAGAAAGATAAAAAATAATTTTACCAACATACAGCTCTCTGTACCTGCAGTTTCCTTATCTGCAGATTCTACCAACACAAATTGAAAACAAAATTATGTCTGTACTAAACATGTACAGATTTTTTCTTGACACGATTTCCTGAATAATGCAGTATGACAACTATGTACACAGCACTTGCATTGTATTAAGTATTATCAGTCATCTAGAGGTGATTTAAAGCACATGGGAGGATGTGCATAGGTGCAAACACTAGACATTTAAAATAAGGCACTTGATCATCTGAGGGTTTTGGTGTCCTTAGGGATCCTGGAATCAACTGGAACCTATTCCTTGTGGAACTGATAGAGGAGGTTTTTTTTTTTTTTGTTTTTGTTTTTTGAGATGGAACCTATGTAACTGTGGCTGGCCTTGAATTTGGAATTCTCTTGCTTCAGCCTCCTGAGTGCTGGGATTACAGGTGTATATCACCATGCCAATCTCTGAGACTATATTTTATTTATTATCCATCTATATATTTTGATATGTTTCATTATGTCATGCTGTGAGAACTCCATAGACACCTGTAGCTGGTGTCTGCCACATTGTACAGAACAATTTACCTGTTGGGAAGCATGCTCTTAATCAGCTGTCTTCTGGCCTGCTTCAGCTGATACTGGAATCTTGGTTTTGTTTTTAATGTAGAAGTCACTGGATGGGGAGAGGAGTGTGCCTGCCCGTACCCTCACTGACTAACGCTCTTCTCTCTATCCTCCCTGCCATGGGATTGCAGAGCCTCACCCCTCAACTTGACGCTGCATGAAGCAAGCTGGCTGGAAAATGGAAAGGAGCAGGGCCTGACCACCTGCTCTCTGTGTGTGAGGACACTTCCAGGGCTCACATTGTGGCCCCAGGGTACTGCTTCTTAGAGCATACTTCTTAGAGGATCTCACCATGAGATCCTCAGAGCCAGGGCACCGTCTACACCCAGCCATTGGACCCCCTGCTCACCAAAACAGATGGGTGGTCATCAACTCTGCAGGTGTCATGAAGATGCTTCAGTTTCTTGATCTGTCAAGTGAGAATAGGAGCAGAATTATGGCGAACACCAAAATGAGGTATGGGGTGTAGAGAAGCCTTGTAAACTCAAGTGCAGCCCAATTTCTGAGGGTGGTTCTTCAGAAGGCATAGCCCCGTGTATTTAGGAACCTGAGAGCGGACAAGTCCCTCCAGCTCCATAACCTCCATTTGCAATAGAAGCACCGGAGTGTGTCACTGGAGACCAAATCCTGATGGTAGATGCAGGGTATCTTGACTGCTGTGTTAGTCAGGTTTGTGCCACTGTGACAAAATACCTGACAAAATCAGCTTAGAAGGAGGAAAGGTTTATTTTTGGCTCACAGTTTCACAGGTTTCAGTCCATGGTCACTTGCCCTAACTGCCTTTGGGCCTACGGTGGCTCGTACATCATGGAAGGAGCATATGGCAGAGAAAGCTCACTTACCTCATGGAGGCAGGAGCAAAGAAAGAGAGGAGTAAACTCAAGTTCCAATATCCCTGTCAAGGGCTCATCCCCAGTGACCTAACTTCCCCTAATTAGGCATCACTTTCTAAAGGCTCCACCACCTCCAATAGTGTCATCACTGGAGACCAAGCCTTCAACACATGGGCCTTTCAGATCCAAGCTGTCTTAGCAACTGTCTTTTCAGGGTGAACTGTCTTGAAGATGTTTTCCTGCTACACAAATTTGTGTAAAAAAATCTTTTTAATTTGATCAATAGAAGTTAAATGTCAGGCCATTATATTAGATGGCTTATTTTGTGATGTTTTCAAGGACATACATTTTGCCTTCAGTGTTTTTGAATCAATCAAGACAGACCAGGATTGAAGCTTTCCTGTGTGCTCCTTGTAACCTTGGGCAAATCATGTCAACTCTGTAAACTCTCAGATCCTATTTCCTCTGCTTCTGTTGAGGCAATGATATGTTTCACCATTAGGCTGCTTACATGGGGAATTACATGCTGTTTTGAGTGTTGAACTAGCTCTGAACTTCTGGGGTGGCTACCACTTGGTCCTGCATTATTGTCTTTTGAGTGTATTGCTAGATTTTGTTTGCTATCATTTTGAGGAGAATTTTTCACAGCCATGCTGATGAGACTATTTGTTTGTAGTTTCTTTGTAATGTCTTTATCTAGTTTTTGTATGAAGATAATGCTGGCTGCCTAAAGTGAATTAGGAAGTGTTCCTACCTTCCCCATATTCTGGAAGAAATTGTGTGGAATTGGTGCTATTTCTTCCTTAAATGTTTGGTAGAATTCATCCAGTGAAACCATCTGGGCCTAGGGCTTTTCTTTTTCTTCAAGGTTTTAAACTATAAATTCACTTCCTGTCATAGATACAGGACTATGTCTTCTTAATGAATTTTGGTAGTCTGTCTTTCACAGACTTTTCTGCTCATCTTTGTCGTTGAAGTTTTGGGCGTAAAGTTGTTCATAACATTCTCTTGTCATGTTCATGTTTGTGAGACTTATAGGGAGGCTGCTTTTATTTTTGATATTAGTAATTTGTGTCTTCTGTCTTTTGCTCTTGGTCAGTCTAGTTAGAGACTGATTTTTGAGCTAGAGATTGATTGTAGATTTTACTGAAAAAAAATTTCCTCTCCCCCAAAGAACCAGTTTTTGGTTTGATTTTTTTTTTTTCTATTTTCAGTTGGATTGATATTTACTCTTTTCTTTTATGTCTTCTTCCTGCTGCTTTGGGTTTAATTTACTCCATTTTCTCTAATTTCTTAGGGGCAAACCTTGTATTACTGACTTGAAACTTTAAGAGTATCAGGTGTTTCCCTCTTAGTCAGGCCTTAGCTGTAGTCCAGTTTCTGAAATTTTGTATTTTCACCTTCATTCAGTTCAAAGTATTTCTAAATTTCCCTGAAGCTTCCTATTGGTCCGATGTGAGAATTCTCATTTAATTCTACTGTGGGTTGAGAGTATCTTTTGTTTGTTAACCTTTTAAAAAAATTTTTTTTATTGTTGTACTGGGGGTATATTGTGACATTTACAAAAATGCTTACAATATGTCTTAGTCAAATTCACTCCCTCCATCCTTCTCCTTTATTCCACCTCCCCCCACTGTCTCTTCTTGTAAATTTAAGATGTGCTTATGGCTGAGAATGTGGTGTGTCTTGGTGACTGTCCCACGTGCCCTTAGGAACATGTAATCCTCTGTCACCATGGGTGCTCCATGAATGTCAGTTTGGGTCCAGTGTGGACTGTATCCTTGGTGATCTCTGCTTACTTACTCTATCCATCACTGAGAAAGGAGTGTCGAAGTCCCTAGCGAGACTTGAGGATTTGTCTGTTTTACCTGCTAATGCTATCCATTTTGTTTTTAATTAAAAAAAATTTTTTAGGAGCCAGGGTCTTGCTGTGTTGCCCAAGTTGGCGTTTAACTTCTGGGCTCAAGTGATTCTCCTGCCTGAGCCTCCTGCGTGCTGGGACTGCAGGCTGCATACCTGCACCTGGCTTGCTGTCTGTTTTTGCTTCAGGCTTTAGCCTCAGTTTTTAATCTGAAAAGTGGGCAAACTTCAACAGGTTGTTGTATAGACTTAGCTACATCGTGGTAACAGCTCCCATGGATCAGGCAATGGCTGGGTGCCAGGCACCAAGCCTGGTGCTTTCCTGGCCTCATCTTACTTGACCTTCTCAGTTCTACCCTTAGAAGGCAAGGCGACTTGCCCGGGGTTGTTTGCTGAGGTGCCCTGTCCCATGACCACTCTGTCCTGCCTATCACAGTCCTTTGCCAGGCTTGGCAGATGGTTGACTTCCCAGTGGAGGCTGGGGCTATCAGTTTGGCTGCAGCATGTCGCTTGTGGTTAAAATCTGTGGGGAGCACTGCCCAAGCAGGTTCTGCTGGGCTCTGGAAGGTGCTGGTGCTGAAATGGGGTTGGTGGCTCCCAGTGTAGTTGAGCAGAGGCCGCCCATAGGGGAGGGGTCAGGCCTATCCACATGTCCCAAATCCCAATATGCTTCATGGGCACCTGTTAGTAAGCCCATGAACCAGCAGTGCCTCTCTGCACCACCCAGGACAGCTTGAGGAATGAAGAACAAATGACTCAGTACACTCACCTTCCTAATGGAGTTAGGCAGTGTGGGGCATGGCCCAGCTGTGGCTATTTCAGATCTTTTGTTTTTATTTTTATCTTTTCCATTCTGGGATGGAATCCAGGGCCTTGTGCATGCTGGGCAAGCGTCTACAAACACTGAGGTACACCTGCAGGCCTAAAAAAAATTTTTTTTTTTATATTTAATGTGGTGTTGGGCCATTTTGTCTTATTGTTGGATTTAGGAATACCTCAAAGCAGTGTTTCTTGCCTGGAATTGCTGGTAGCTGATGGGTACTATGAGGGATTCTTGTTGCACCATGATGCTCTAACAAACCACCCCTCCTGCCTCAGGATGTACCGCAGCAGCATGCCTTGAGTCAGTGTCCTCTCTTTGGAGGGCCCCTCCAGAAGGTGAGAGAGGTGAAATGCCTGTATTTATTAGGTGAAGCAAATAGAGCAAGGGGACAGAACGGCTTGGCACTAGAGCAGCCTGTGCACCTGTGCCTTCATATCTGTTCTTACCTCTGTCCAGGGTGTAGCCCTGGGTGGTCAGTCCCATTACCTTATTTTAGTGGAGAGAAACATGGACTCAGATTGGCCCTGGGCAGCTTGCCACTCCAGGTAGGGGTGGAGACTGTCCTTAGTCCAGACTGATTGCTAAAGCCCAAAGCTCTTCCTTGGAGACAGGTGGCCCCAGTGTAGGAAAAAAGGAGTGTATGTGTGGGTCACCGTTACATCAAACACCACCCTCCATTCCTACCAGAGCATAGACCTAGAGGGAAAGGACTCGGCACATACATTCTTCTGTCTGTGTCTTGCTTGGGGCTGTCACCAGAGATGTCTATCGGATGTTGCCTGGGGTAGCAGCATGGCTGGGGAAGAGGCAGAAGGGCCTGGGACTCCAATCACATACTGTGCAGTACTGATGGTCCTGCCTGAGGACCCTACCCTCTCCGTCCTTTGACGTGTATGTTGTGTGCAACAAAATGACCAGTTGCTTGCATCTGATCGATGTGACTTTGACTCTCCCCAACCCCTGCTGTTTGTTTGGATGTCACAATGTGGCTTGCCCCCTGTGTGCTGTTGACTCCGTGCAAATCATTCCCTAACTACAGGACATTGTTCTGAAGAGTGCCTAGGTCCTCTAGTGAGGTGAAACTACTAGGAACTGCCTCCTTACCAACCTGTGGAGTGTTTGTAGCTGAGTCCATCTGGTGGACCTGGTGACCTAAGCTGGAGCTCAGCCGACGTTTCTTCTTGGCTCTGGTAGGTCACTCCTTTCCTTTCCTCAGACTTTGCTGGTTCTGCAGCCTGTGATCTTGAAGGGTGTCCTCGTTTAGAGATTCACCTGCTTGGATGAGGTTGGGGCCCTGGAGGAGCCTCTGGTAAGGCTGGGAAGCAGAGCCTTGACAAGAGACCCTGAGGGGATTTTTGGTTTATTTCTGCCCATCTACTATAGTTTTAGGAGGAATTTTGCCCTTCAGAGTGGGCTTTGGGAAGTGACAGCAATCAGGAAGGGAACTTCATATCTCTTGAATGGGGAGTGGGGAGTAAGGAGGATGCCCCTCTGTTGCCTAGACCCCACTTTGAGCTACTAGTCATTCTTTCCTGGTTATCAGGTTCTTCACCAGGCAACACTAACTCTTAAGGTGACCCAGGCTGTCTGATGAGCTCCTCCTGCCTGCTGAGCCAGGCTGACCAGGGCACTGGGACCAGGCTGGAGGGGGATAGTAGAGCCATTTTCAGGTTTGGATCAGTTTGGCCCTAATTGGGAGACCCAGACTGATGTCAATTGCAGCTGGGTTTAGCTATGTTAGTTGGCTAGTCTTTGAGTGCCTCAGTTTCCCTTCTTCACCTTGGCTGTCACAGAAGTTAACAGAAGCATATTTCTTTTGCCTACTTCCATGTCTCATGGTAGGGTTTAGGACTCAGAAACTCTAACTTTTCTCCTTGTCTGCTGGCACAGGACTAGGACCTTCTTTGGTCAAGAGGCCCACATCTTGTGGGACTTCTGCCAGTAGTCCAGGAGCACTGGGCTGGCTGACTCTGCCCCTCACAGACTGGAATTTACAGATGTCTCCATGCCTCTGTCTTAACTGCAGTGAAGGCCTGACAATGACTTCTTTTTAGGGTGGTTGAGGATGAAAGAAATAAGGTTTGTGCTCAGCTCACTGACCTTGGTAACTGACATTGGTGATGCTATCAGGCCAGATCATCTTGTTGGTTTTGACTCCTACCCACCGACCTTTGTGCATGCCCAGCATTTGATGAATAGCATTGAGTCGAATTCTTTACAATCTCAAAAATTGCAAGAGAGCGGTTTTCTCCCCAGGGCCCATGGGGCAAGAAGGGAAGAGTTTCCATGTTGAGCAGACAGCTTTCTTGCTCTGGAAGTTGCCCTTGTACCCTCCTCTGGCAGCGGTCCCTCCTCTACCTTGTTCTCCAAGCCACCACTGCTAGGGGGGTGGGGTGGGCGGTGCTAAAGACTCCAAGCTTCCCAGGGTCCCCAGAACCTTGCCTGCTGTCCTGGTTCAGTATCCCCAGGCCTTGCCTGCTTCCCACTTCCACCCCCACCCCACAATCCATTCTCCCCTCTTTCCTCTTTGGCTTGGGTAAGACTGTCTGGTCTGTGGCTCAGAGTCAGTGTCCAGGGTACAGACTGGCCCCAGGCAACGACGGCTGTTCCAGGGCAGCTCAGGTGTGCATTTTCTCAGCTGCTCCCAGCTTCACAGGCATCTGCAAAGTTGTGTGATAGGCACTGTAGGCTATGGGCTCAGTTGGAGGCTGACATGAGTAGCCAGCCACCAGAGTGGTGTCCCAAGGAACCCTGGGAGACAGCATGGTCAGACCCCTGGATGAATTGCTTCTTCCTCTGTAAAAAGCAAAGGAGGAGGAAGAGGACAACCTCTGCTTCACAGGGTTGGGGGAGAAGATTTCCTTTTCTCTGTGTGCTGAGGATTGGCTGTAGATCTCTGCTCCACAGTGTGGGTGGCAGGGTCTATCACCCTGACCACCTGGCGCCTCATGGCAGTCTCATAGAGGCTCACCTTTGATGCATGTCTGACTATTAAAACCTTGTCTGTAAGGGATCATTAAATGTCTGTGGGAATTGAGGATTGAAAGAAATAAGGTTTGTGCTCAGCTCACTGACCTTGGTATCTGACATTAGTGATGCCATTAGGCCAGGTCATCTTGCTGGTCTTTGACCCCACTCCTGGGGAAGGAAGGGCCTCCTTCGTGCATGCCCAACATTTTTTTTTGTTTTTTGGTGGTTCTGGGGATTGGACCCAGGGCTTTCACTCAGCCACATCTCAGCTTTGATGTTTTAAAAGTTGGCAAATCGTCAGATGTGCTGGCTGAGAGCTGCTCTATCTGTAACAATTCTAGAGTGGGTCTGGGTCTCATAGAACCTTCTGACCCACTGCACAGACCAGGGGATCAAGGTGACAATGAGGGAGTGGTGTCTGCAGGGGAGGGCGGGCAGTGTGGTTCAGGGTAGGGCCAGAGCTACTAGCCCTAGCCATGGTCCTGTGTCTCTGGTGCCAACTGTTGGAAAGCATTGCTTCATTTTTCAGTCCCAAAAAGGCCATAGAAATGAGTATTTGTGCAGCAGAGACTGGGTGGCTGGTGAATCTGGGCCCTGCTCCTGCATCAAGAGGGACCTGTTATTGATGGCCTGCTGCCTAGCTGCCTGACTGCCTGGCAGCTTGCAGAATCCCCGCAGGGACCACTTAGGCAATTTTTTGTCTCCTTCCAAAGGCTGACTGGAGGAGGCCACAGGGCAGCTGAACTGACGAACCCCTCAGAGATGACTATTAGCCCTGAAGTTTTACTCATGATGAAATGAGGGTCACCATTCACTTACTGAATATTTATAGTTTGTGCCAACCAGGGACGTGGACAATGGAGACACAGATAAAAAAAAAAATAGTCCCTAGCCTGAGAAATTATTATAAGATGGTATAATAATAAAAAAATTGGGTGAGAGGTAGAGGAATTCTCCAACTGGGCTTTGAGAAATGAATATGAGATTGCTAGTAGGATGAGAAGAATAGAAGGCATTCCAAGCATACAAAGAAGCCATTGTGAAAGGGTCTGTGTGCAATTGGGGTGGCAGGTGAGAGATGGGCCAGGTTTTGAAGGTTCACCTTGCCAGGAGGTGTGAATCCACCTGCCAATGTGTGTGGGATGTATAAGCCATGTGTAGGAGGTGTCCTAGTTGAGGGTGGCCAGCAGGAGGTAAGGCTCCATCAAGGAGGCCTCACAGGGAGTTGAAAGAAGGAGGCCATTCTGGTCCTTTGCTGTGCCCTGGGGAAGCCACAGTCAAGTAGGTGGCGAGGTAGGGAGTGGATTAAATGGTTCTGTACGAGGTGGAATTAGACATGAGAATGAGCAAGGTAAGATTTTGCCCAGGAATGAGATGGGGAATGGGGAGGAAGGGTCAGGAAGAGTGAGGCCTTCCTGCTGGCTAAGGGTGTGCTGTCCACAGTGAAGGAGGTGACATACCTCAACATGCTCTGGAAGTGGCCAAGCAAAGCCAGGCCTCCTGTGCTGAGGCCGGCTTCCCTCCTTCTCTCCTTCCTCCGCAACTCCTGCAGTCAGTGACAAGGCCTTGCAATCAGGGGTGCTTAATAAGTAAAAGAAAGACCAGTTCTCTGTTGAGCCCCAGGGTCTAGAAGCTTTGGGGCTGCACAGCTAGCCTCCCCTCCCTCCCTTTGCAGGCAGGGTGGCCTTTTTGAGGTCTGTTCCCGTGGTTTTGTTCTCGAGTGGTGTATGGCCCTCCTGCCCATGGCAGACTGAATTCCTCCAGGGGGAGGTCACTTGGTGAAGCAAGAATTGGGGTGGAGGCCGCTGCTTGCCCTGCAGGGCAGGGTGACTCGGGGGTGTGCGGGGCACTGGCAAACCCATTTCCTTCCCACCCAACCCCACAAAATAAGAGACAAAAGCACTTTTTGAAGGAATTTACTATATCCCCAAATGAAACAAAACAAACCACGTCAGAGCTTACAACTCTGATGGCCTTGACCGTATTTTATAAGTTAGTGTGGCTTTTATTTTGAATTGCATGTGGAAAGACACCATGGTATTTTCAGTGCTTTGGCCTCTGAAATCCTTTCTAAAATGGAAAATAAGGGAAAGTTTGGAGAAGAATGAGAGGACTCAGGAAATATTAACCACCCAAAATGTCAGTGGTATCTATCTTTATTATAGAAAGAAGCCAGTATTGAAAGTGGCTCATCATTCCCTCTTGTGGCCTCTGGAACAGATTGTCTCACTGAAGGGGAGTTTGCTCCCAGAGGATGTTTGGAAATGTCTGGAGACAATGTTGGTGGCCATACTACCATCATCCAGTGGGCAGAGGTCAGGGGGTTTGCCAAATGTCCTAGAATGCACAGCCCAGCCCACAATGAAACAATCTGGCCCCAAGGCTGAGATAACTACATGTTGTCACATATGGATGTAGCCTATTTAATATCTGTGGCTTAGTTATTTTATACATGGGCTATGTAATATATATATATATATATATATATATATATATATATATATATATATATATGTATATATGTATTTTTTTTTGTTGGTTCTGGGATTTGAACTCAGGGCCTCATACTTGCTAGGCAGGTGCTCTTACCGCTTGAGCCACTCCACCAGGCCTTTTGTTGTGATGGGTTTTTCGAGAGGGTCCCTGAGAACTATTTGCCTGGGCTGGCCTTGAACCATGGTCCTCCTGATCTCTGCCGCCTGAGTAGCCAGGATTACAGGCATGAGCCGCAAATACCCAGCCACAGGCCACATTTTGGTTCTCCAATCTTCCACTGATGGGCACTTAGGTTGTTCATTTATGTATATGTGTGTGTAAATATATATATATATATATTTCAGTGCTGAGGATGGGACCCAAGGCCTCACACATGTTGTACCATTGAGTCATACCCCCAAGCCTACTTCAGTTGCCTCTAATTGTTCCTGGTCATTTTTACAGCAAGCTGGCTTGCCAATGCCAGAACCTCATTGCTTCTTACAGACTTGGAATAGTTATAGGTTAGGGGGAGATGTCCCAGGAAGGTCACTGGGCAGGAAAATCCTTAATCAGCCCTCTGACTGAGTGGGTCATTCTTCGAGGCCGGGTGGGAAATTTCTAGTAAATGACTAAAGGTGGATGTTTGCGATTCTTTGGGGCCAGGTGAGAGTTTCCAGTAAGCCAACTTGGAGGGGGCTGTGGCTACCCTAACACATACCTCTGCGGCTACTGGCCCAGTTGTTCTCCCTCCAGAGCATGACACGGCTGACTGGTTTTCAGCTTTTTATCTTTCTATTAATGAGACTTGCATGTTCCTGAGCCTCCTGGCATGTTCCCAGAGGGTAACTTTGTCTCCAAGTTCTGGGGGCTCTGTGGTCCTGGCAGTCAGGGCAGTGCTAGTCAAGTCTCCTGCTGACACCATCTCTGTCCTACAGGCAGACCTCTGCGTTATGACCTGGCTGTTGGGTTACGTGGACCCTTTGGATCCCAACTTTGTGGCAGCTGTGCTCACCATCGCTTTCAATCCACTCTTCTGGAATGTGGTAAGTACCTTTGCTCCCAACACTATCTGGCTGGTGAATCTGGCACAGCCAAAGTTTACTGCTGCCAGCCATCTAGATGGGTGGACCAGTGGGCTGACGGCTCTGCCATGCTCTCCACATGTGTTGCTATCCTTGTCTCTGCTTGCCTCCCTTGGTGGGCACCCCATGAAAGCACACTATAGGAAGTTCCTTGCCCTGGGGGTTCCAGCAATAGTTGGGCACAGCAGGTGGATGTGGGCTGACGTTAGGGTTTTCCAGGGTGGTAGGGACTGGCCCTGCTGGCTTCACAAGAGCCTGCAGCAGACGACCGTGCAGTACAGGGGCTTCCACAGGCACCTGGGGCCTTCTCATTCATAAAGACCATTGCCTGGGCTATAGGCATCAACAAGTCATTTTCTTGTGAACCCCTGGGGTACTTCGTAAGCAGTGTTATTTTTCCTACATGAGGCTCCCTACAAATCAGCTTGCATGCCACTGGGCAGGCGTGCAAGGTGGCAAGAACAGTGACAGGGACTTAAATCCTAAATTAGTGATGCCCAACTCATTTATGGGCATGAGGGAACATTTGGAGACCCGAAGTTCTGTGGTTGGCCCAGAGCTGTAAGGGTGGTGAGCTGTGGCCCTGGGAGGAAGGGGTTGGAGGGCTGGTCTGAGTCTCTGGGGCCCTCTGCCCACCAAATGTGGGTGAAGCTGGGGGTTTCTGCCCCCACCCCATGGCCATCTCTCCAGGGTGCTCCTGGGGCCACTTTCTGGCCTCTTGCCTGGTGTGGCTGAACTGGGGTGGGGGGGTCCCAGAGCTTAGCCAGTGCTCAGGCTTGCTGAGGCAGAGCTGCAGATGGATGCCCTGTGATGGCCCTGGGGGCTAATCTGCAGAAGGCCAAGGTCCACGTCAGCAGCACACTGTTCCAGGCTGTTTTCATTAAAGGTGAGCCCTTGGTCCCAGGGCAGAACACGGAATGTTTTCCATCTGGTTTATGACTTGAGTTTTTCTCCATCTGGGGGGAATAGGGTGGGTGGGGGTGGGGCGGTTCATCTCAAAGTAGCCATAGTCCGAATGTGCTGGCCCCATCCCACTTTCCTGAACACAATGGCACTGCTCTGAAGGGTGCTGAAAAGAGGGGTTCAGAGGTGAGGTGAAGACCAGAGAGCGTGAGAGCAGGGGATGACCTTTCCCCTGGTCCTAAGAAGCTTTGGTCCCTGAGCATGAGGCCTAGATTATGCCAGCACTGGCCCTAACCTTCTGATGTGGCCTCCTCAGAAAGCATGAGTGTCTGTGGTACCTGGTGCTTTTGGCTTGTCCTATTATATATTCTCCTCTGGCCTCCTTGCACTGTCTTCCACTGCCCCCTGTGCACACAGAGCCAGCTCATCAGTGTGTGGGATACTGAAGGGGAAAGGTACCAATTTCAGCCTTTGGCCACTACACTTGGGAGGGAATACATTTCTGCTGTTTGAAGCCACTAGATTGGTGGCAATTTGTTGCAGAATCTAGAGAAAGGAATGCAGACCGTTACAAAGACTGTAGGTCCCAGCTAGACAAGACCACATCCTCACTGACTAGCTGGCTGATGAAGTGTGTGTGTTCCTTTCTGTTGCAGTCTCTCCTGCAGGAGGCCAGTAGGCTCCACAGCTAGACAGATCCCATTCTTTGGCTCCCTGCATGCCTGGCCTAAGCAGTAGCTCAAGTGTGCTCTGGTCTACAGTACTAGGACTTGATGGCTAAGTGCATGGAGAGTCTTGAGGACACGTCTTCATGCACAAGTTTCCTTTCATCATTTCCTTCTGGCCCTTCCAGCACTGCATTTTTGCACACTTCATTTGAAGCTGCATTGTGGCCCTCAGGAATGTCCGAAATTGCCCCGGGATTGCCATGCAATAAGATTTGCAGATGGGCGGCTTGCGTCTATGTATTTATTGTGTTTTTTTCATAAGGTTTTGATTTGCCTTATTTTGAAAAGATTATTCAGTAGAACATCTTGCAATGATTAGTGGGGAAAGAACAAGTTCTTCAAAGTCATTTGGGAATGAGAAAGCGACATAAAATTGCGGTTCAGTGGCCTGCTGCCCAGAGGGAGCTGCAGAACAGCATCTGGAGGCAGGAGAAATGGGTGGGACTGGAGCCCTGGCTCTGTGTCACAGAATGGGTGAGAAACCCCACCATGAGCAGTACAGAGGCCGTACCTGTGAAAGTACTTAAAGAACAGTTATTAAATTTTACTGACCGTCAGTGTTTGGTGGAACTCACTGTGTGCAGGTATTGTGTTCAGTGCATTTTGTGAAGTATTTCAATGAGTCTTCACAGCAAAATGCTGCTATTATTCCCTTGGAAATTGGGACTTGAAGAGTATATTAGTCCATTTTGTGTTGCCGTAACAAAATACCTAGGCTTGGTACTTTCTTATAAAGAAAGTGGTTTATTTGGCTCATAATTCCAGTGACTGGAGGGTTCCAACAGCATGGTGTCTTGGCAAGAACCACCCTGGCTACATTGGAATGTGATAAAGAAGCATAAATGGAAACAGCTGCAGGCACAAGGGGCCAAGTTCATGGGATGGCATCAGTTTATAACACTCAGTCCTGCAAGACCAGCATTAATCCCTTCCCAGGAACGTTCCCTATGACCAACCAGCTCACACTAAGCCTCTCTCAGAGGTCCCAACACTACTACACTGAGGACCATGCTTCCAGCATGTGAACCTTTGGTGGACACACTCAAATCATGTCCAAACCATAGTAAGGAGGTTCATTGACTTGTTCTTCAGGTGTTTATTAAGTGCCTATTGTGTGCCAGTTATGTCCTGGATACTGGGGTTCTTGGCCCTAGCCCTCCTGCATTTTAGGAGGGGCAGTAACAGAGTAAACTGTCCCTTGGTGACAGAGCAGGTAAGGGAAGGATAGACAGGAAGGGTGGTCAGGGAAGGCATCTTCAAAGGGGAAGAATATTCTAGTCAATGCAAGAGTCTTGGGGCAAGAGTGTCCAAACAGCCACTGGCTGGAATCAGACAGAGCAAGAGTGGAGGACAGGTTAGAGAGGTGGCTGGGAGGGTGGTGCAGGCCCTGCCAACCACAAGGAGGGCATTGGGTAGACTCTTAGAGCTGTAGGACTTGAGTCAGGTTTTCAATGATTGTAATGAGGACCACAGTGAGGAGGCCAGGGCAGAGCTGGGAGGCCCGCCCAGGTGTTGAGGCCCAGATGATACCTCACAAGAATGAGGCCCTGGAGGTGGGAGAAGTGGTCAAGAAGAGTCTGGCAAGATTGCAACAGCAGTGACACAGCCAGCTGCATGGTGGGGACATGAGTGGGCAGCAGGAAGGCCTGGCTGTTGACCAAGATAAGAAAACTGAGGGAGGTGAGAGGCATGGAAGAGGAGTGCTCAATTTAGCTTATGGCAAAGATCAGTGATGTCCATGGGGCTCCAGGAGGAGAGGAGGCTGCTTGTGGGTCCAAATTCCCAGCAGTGATTGACACTGAAGGATGGCTGCCTGGGCTGAGTCTGGCCAGGGACCCAGACCTTCTGCTCCAGGGCCACCACCTACCTCTCTGGGCTGTAGCTGGCAGAAGTGCTTTAGCAGCCTTGGGCTGGGTGGTGCCCATTGCAGGTGCCAGTGTTTGGGTAGGAGAGTTCCTCCTCATTGTGTTCTACCCAGCCCTCTGCTCTTCCTGTCCCTGCCAGGCGTCTCTTTGTGTTTATCTTCCTCCATCACAGCTAGTCTGTGTCTTCACCCTGGGGATCCTTGTTCCTGAGGACTCCCAGGGGTTTGTCCAGATGAGGCTTTTCAGCCCTTCTCTGGTTGGGTCTTGGGGAGAAGTTTCACAACATGACCAGCTATCCTTGAAATCAGCCTCCCTGGACCCCTCACACCCTTCCTGGATCTCTCCTACCCCTGTGTGCCCTTCTCTTGCTGCCTGACATCCATATGACCAGCAGACACTTACCAAAGCCCCACTGTGTACCAGGCATTGTGCATGTCCTCAGAAGAACAGTGAACACAGTGAATAGCCCATGTCCCTGGAGCACATACCTCTGTGTAACGAAAACTGTGATAAAACTGGGGAGGAAAAGAGGAACCACTAGGGCTCCTTTCTGTGTTGTCTGGGTCTACGTCTATTGCCCAGGATCTGCTCAGAGTTCAGGACCTGGACTCAGGCTCTATGGTTCTGCTGGGATTTTCCAGGCCTCAAAGGGAGCCCTGATGTGTTGTCATTGCCCATCTCCATGAAGGAGTGTCGGGGAGGCCTGGACTCCTTCCTCTGCCCTGTCCCCTGGGTCTCTGCCCTCGCAGACTACCTGTCAGTGGCCTGCGCCTATTAGCCAGCTCTGCACTGCAGCCTGCAGTCGGTCCCCTGCTCTTCCTCTGGTGCCCAAGAGTGTGGCTCTCCTTAGGGCTCCTGTCTCCTCAGGTCTTCATCCTGCCAGGGAGGCCCTTGTGGCAGGTGGCCCCTCGCCTGCATCCTCAGTCATTTTAGATCCTGGCCTCTCCATGGATGATCTGTCCCTTTTCTTTCAGAGCTTCCTGGAGACCTGTGCCACCATGGGTAGGTTATCAATTCCCAGAGCCCTTCCCTACCCACCTGCTCTCTCTGGCTCAGGGTTGCTGACATTTGGGGCCACCCTGTGCACTGTTGGATGCTCACCAACATCATTACTGCCCACTAGCGGTCAGTAGCACTGTCTGTAGACATTACCAGGTGTGTCCAAGGGGCACAGTGACCAAGAGATCTGAGGGCCCACCAAATGTCTTGTGCATCCCTTACATAGCTGCTATGTCTAGAGTCACTGTTTGCTCTGCTCTGTCCCACTAGAGCATCCCAAAGTGCCTGCCTTGTCATCATGTCCCTCTCCTGCTAGGCCTTCTGTGCCCAGGAGGACCTAGCACTTGCCTGCCTCAGTGTCCAGTGCCTAGCACCCTGCCTTGCATAGACAGTGCCCAGGCAGCATTATTGGCTTCATGAATGTGTATCAGGCTTGTAACCATCATGCAGCATTGGTGGACAAGTACTGTCTCCACGTGGGACTTTGGACATACACACCCCAAACCTGGGTAAGCAAAGGAGTCACAGGGATGTGAAACTCAGTGATGGTCTGTAACAGGCCCAGAGGTCAAGGTGCATGGTGGAGATTAGATTGGCAGGCCCAGTACAGCTCTAGCAACCTAGTCCCCAGGTTAGAACTTCCAAAGGCCTTGAGCTCCCCATTGTGTGCAAGAGGAAGTTTCATGTGTGCTTTAGTATCTTAGTCATTATTGGAGATTGCTTATAACAAACCACTGATGGAGATGTAGTGTGTTGGGACACCATGGCTAACGAGGACCAATTTCGGGACAGGTGGCTTTGGGTGTAATTTGCCTTCCATACTGGAACCCTGAGATGGGAGTGGGATAAAGGCAGCTGTTAAGAATCTTCTCAGGGCAGCAGATTTAAACAGGACTAAGGTTTCTTCCAGCTTTGGGAGGCACTTCAAACGTGCCTCTGCTTCCCTTCCATACTCATCCTTTGCTCCAGCCCCTCCCTCAGAGCCAGCATACAGCCCCCCTCTCCAATCCTTCTTTCCTTCTTTGATTAGCTCTTAGGTGCTCCTGGGGAGATGCTGGGTGGCCTAGGCCTTCACAACATGATAGAGCAAAGCCCCAGCCTTGGCAGTGCAGCTGACACCAGGTGGGGACAGCATCTGCTTTAGGACTGCTGGCTTGTCTGCCAGCCAGGGATGGTTCTGCTTGCAGCCTGAGAGTTCTACAGGCCTGGAGTCCCTCACTCCTGGGCAGACCAGGCCAGTGGTCACCTTATCTGGACAGCAAGTTTGGGAAGAAGCAAGTTTCTCCTTCAGAGGTGAGACCTGCTAGGCCTGGAGGTGGGGATGGGGTGTCCACAATGGGGTGTCTGATTCCCAGGGCCCTTGGCTACTGGTCTGGAGACAGCCACCTTACAAGCGGCTTCAGGATCCTGGACAGTAGGTGGCACTGTGGGCGATGGGAGACATGCTTTCCCTGGCCTCCAGGAGGAGGGGTCTAGAGTAGAAAGAAGAGGTGACAGGGAAGAAGTGACAGCAGAGAAGCAGAGGTGACAGGAGAAAGGTGACAGGGAGGAGGAGTGCCAGCTGAGCTCAGTGCCCAACTGAGTATGCAGCCATGCCCCAGAACCAGACTTCTAACCCAGATCCCTGCTCCCCTCTGGCTTAGAAACCTGCCACGTGCCCACCAGGCCCTGAGCCAATGCTTTGGGTCCAGAAGATGTCTTCCCCTGCCAGATGTGTCTTGTGTTGCAGGGGTGCTGAGTTGAGCTGGTTGGCATAGCCTGTGGCAGCTGGAGGGTTTTTCTCTGAGTGGAGCCAGATGGCTCGCCAGACCTGAGACCTTGGCTCTGTTAGCCAGCCACTTGTCCCTTCCAACCAGTGCTACCTAAGGCACCATAGCACTCCCATCTCTCTGTGGCCCTGGCCAAACTGTGATCACAGATGGATTCCCTCAGAACTAGTGGCAGATAGTTCTGAGGGCATGAGTAGCCTGAGCCCATGGCTGGGAACAGTCTGCTCCTCTTGGCTCTCAGAGTTGGCTCAAGTACAAGGTGTCCCATGGTCTGTGAGTACACGATCTTTCCTGAGCCAGGCAGCAGGTATGTGTTTTATCTGGAAACAGCCCCACCTGCCATCCTGTGACCCACTCCTGCCCAAGAACAGAGCTGTATTGTGCCAGGGCTAACTTTAGAATCACAGTGTCCCAATAGCATGGTGGGGCAGTATACAATGACAAGGTTTCTCAAACTGGGTCAGCACACAGCATTTGCCAGGATGGCTCACAATGAGATAGTCAAGGAAAAAAGGAAGGCAGGGGGAGAGCTCTCTCCCCACCTGAAGCCAGGCAAACCCCATGGAGCTGGTGTCCGCTTCCCTACCTCCCCAGACCCCCAGTGATATAGATCAGCACTTTCAGAGTTATCTTAGGAAGTGCAGTTCCACATACATCTTTCCTCCATGATTATTCTTGGTTCTGGCTGGCACAGCATTAGGCAGTCATCTCCCACCACAGCATGTAACTGAGAGGCAGTACACAGGGTGCTTGGCCATGCAGTTTGGTGTACATGATCTCTTGGGGTCCTTCCCAACCTGGGGTGGCGGGGACAGGGGACTGGGCAGGGTTTTATTGCTTCACATTTTCCCTCCTACTTGGATCTTTTTTTCTCTCCCTCTCTCTCTCCCTTCCTCTCTTCTTTCCTTACTGGAAAGGTTTCATGCCTGCTAGGCAAGGGCTCTACCTCTAAGCCACATCCCTACCTTTGACCTTTTGTAGATCCTGGTTGCCTTCAGTTTAGCTTGCATGACTTGCGGTGCACCTCCTGTAGGCCGCATCTCCTGTGATATCTCCCAGTGCTCTGACTACCTAACTCACCGCTGTTCTGCAGACAATATATTCTCCTCTCATGTCTTGTGCCTTTGCACATTTTGTTCCCTCTTCCTAGAAGCGATTCCTCTACTTCCCTTCCTGACTGCCTCTGCCCCTCCTCCAGCCAGGCTTCCTTGAGCCCTGCCCCTAAGCAGACATGGTAAGTTTTCTGCCACTTGAGTGCCAAGCCCTGGTCCTGGGAACTCTTCACAGCAAATATATGTTCTGCTTCCTCCCAGTCTGAGAGCTCTTGGAAGCTAAGGGAAGGATCTGAGCCACCCATGGATGTCCAGGGCAGGGACAAGTGGATAAAGTGTGCCTCTTTCCTGGAGGGGGAGCCCAAGGTGGCCTTGGGAAGCAGAGGAGTTGGGCACAGTCAGCCCCTACTCTGCTGGGAGCAATTGACCATTTCCCCTTTTCTCATGCCTTCCTTTGTCTATCTGTGAAGGCAGAATAACTCCTCCACAGACCTCACAAGTGCACTGTCAGGAGTTAATGAGATGTAGCCACCAGCTAGTGTCCTGGGAGCCCAGAGCCAGCCTGGCTGTGTTCTGTTTTACCCCATTCTTGTTCTTCTTCTTTTAATCAGTACATTGATGGAGTAGAGTGTGATAATTTGGTGCATGTATATGATATCTACTGATCAAAGCAGAGTGATTAACATCCCTTCTTAAACATCTGTTATTGCTTTGCATTGGGAGCCTTCCAACTCTTCCCTTTCGGTTCTTTATAAAATATGTAAACTCTAGTTACTTTACTGTCTGTAGAACACTAGAACTTAGTTCTTCTTCCTAATGCTGTTTTGGGAGCTATTCTCCATCCTCCCTCTATTCCCCTCCTCTTCCTCTTCTTAGCCTCTGGTCCCCTCTATTCTACTTCTACAACAACAATTGTTTTAGCTTCCACATATGAGTGAGCTCATGTGGCATTTGTGTTTCTGTGCCTGACTTATTTTACTTAACAGTATCCTCCAGTCCTACCATTTTTCTGCAAATAACAGGATTTCGTTCTTTTTTATGACTGAATAATAGTCCATTGTTTATATATACACTTTTTTTTTTTTTTTTTGCCCATTCACCTGTCAGTAGACACCTTGGCTAATTCCTTATCTTAACTGTTGTGAAGTGTCAAAATAAACATGGGATGCAGGTGTCTCTTTGATATGCTGATTTCATTTTCTCCCATATGTACACATAGTAGGATTGCTGGATCATATGGTAGTTCTGTTCTTTCTTTATTTTTTGCAATACTTTGGTTTGAACTGAGGGCCTTATGCTTGCTAGGTAGGCACTCTACCACTTGATCCCCTCTTTCAGCCTCCCTTTCTTTTTTTTTTTTTTTTTTTCTGTTGGGTATTTTCAAGATAGGGTTTTGAGAACTATTTGCCCCAGCTGGTTTGGAACTGTGATCTTCCTGATCTCTGCTTCCTGAGTAGCAAGGATTACAGGCATGAGCCACTGGTGCCTGGTATGGTTTTAGTTTTTTGAGGAACCTCCACTCTGTCTTTCATAATGACTATACTAGTTTACATTCTCACCTGTGATCTTCTCGTAGAGCCAATTGAGATTGTGTGGAGACTCTCCACGCTCTGTTTCTTGTCTTATTTCCCTGCTGACTTACTCCCTGATCTGAGATGAGTCACTTCACTTTTCTGGATATGCACTGCCTCATCCTTGACCCATGGGTGCCCAGGTGCAGTAGCCAGCTCTGCAGGGCAGTATGAGTGCACAGCGTTTGGGGTCTGTGAACAGCAGTGCTGGGAGTCCTTTGGTAGCAGGAGTGTCTAGATTTCCTGGATCAATGGAAGTGCCCAGGGCCTTCAATCTGCCCAGCTATCTCCCAGCTTTGGGCCAAGTACTTTCATTTAGTCCAGAAACTCATACCTAGACAATTTCCACAACTTCCACAGCCTAGAGCTGTAGCGAGCTTTCTTGCACGCTATTCCTCCTGACCTAACTGGGGGTGACTGGAGATGCAGAAAGGACAAATGATAGATGACAGACATTCAGAAAGTTGGGGCCAGGTGTGCTGGGCGCTCTGATGGAGACGCACAGCAGCATCGTTGCTTCTTTTCTCTGTTCTTTAAGGCCTTACTTCTTCACTATTCTTTAAAACCTTCCTTCTTTTCTATTCTTTAAAACTATTTCTAAAGTCTTTGTTTTCTTCTATTCTTTAAAGTCTTGTTCCTTAGACTCACACTGTCCCATGTGTTCTTTTATCTCAAAGTCTTGGTCCTCTGACTTGCACTGTCCCACCATGTTCTCTCTTAAAGCCTCGGTGCTCAGACTTGCAGACAACAGCAGTTGCGTCTAAAACTGCATTAGCATAACTCTTAAAGTCTCAGTTGTTAGACTTGCACTGTCCCATGTTCTCTCTTTAGCTTTCTTAAAGTCTCAGTGCTCAGACTTGTACTGTCCCATGTTTCCTCTAATCTCTAGCATAACTCAGCTGCAGCAGCAGCAGCAGCGTCATTCTTGCAGCAGCCTCACAAGCAGCCCACAGTCAGCCAATCAAAATCCCATCAAAAAACTCCCATCCAAAAAAACCCTGGCTTCCTCCTTCAGTGAGTCTTTTATATCCAGTGGTAAACAAGGAGGTGGAGCAACAGTTCTCTGGGAGGGGTGTGACATTGTAACAAGAGAAACCTGCATTCCTACTTCTGTGAACATAAACAATTTAGGAAAAGCAGCTGTGCTGCATTTTGTCTCTCTCTCTCTCTCTTTTCTGTGGCTGGAGCCGTGCCAAACTCAGCTTGTAGATCATTGAGCACAACTGTGCTTATGTCAAGTTCTCATAGGCTTCCCATAATCCGCTCCCCACATAGGGCTCTGTCAAGGAGGGGATTTCTGTAGTTGGTGACCCTTTCTTTCCAGTGGGTCATTGTGCAGCGTAGATTTGAAGCACAGTATGAGAGGTGGCGGGCTGGTTCTTAGGCATCTCCTGCCACCCTCCACCCCACCAGCCACATGCACTGCCAGTGCTGTCATGGTCTCCAGGGGACAAGGGCACAATGCTCCACACTGTTGGGGTTCCTGTTGCTGTAACTGTTAACTGGATTTACTATGAAGTTTTTGTGTTGCTGTGTTTTGTGGTGCTGGGGATCAGACCCAGGACCTCACACATGACAGGCAAGTGCTTTACCAATGAGCTGCACCCTATCCATTGCTGTGAGTTTGGGCACCTTTCTGGTCCCCCTCTGTCTCCTTCTGAGGCTGCCCTGTATCCTCCCTGCTGGACTCCCCTGCAAGGTTTGGTGGAGAGTCCATGGGTGGCAGAGCCCAAGTGACCACACATTACTGTGAGGTGAATGAGGGGACACCACTGCAGGTGCAGTTATTAGGTGGTCACAGGGCCAGATGGTGGAGTGTGGCCCTGTAAGGCTCTGCCTTCTCCCCAGGCAGTGGCACCCAGGTGTCTGCTATTGGTGATGTGCCCACCTGTCCTACCCCAAAGCTAGGGGTAGGAAATGCTGCTGGGGACAGGCAGGCTGAGCCATGTCTCAGGTTTTCCTCCTGCCTCCCATAGCATGTGTGGCAGGACCCCTATCTGGCCCAGTGGGACCAGCCCTACTGCCTCTGGGGCCTCTGCTGGGGCAGGAGCAGGCTCTGAGACTGGGAGATGGCTCTCTCTGTGTGAACTGTAGAGCTCCTCTAACCCACCAAGGGCAGAGTGGGTGACCTTGACCCACAGCAAGTGGGAGCCTGGTCTCGTGGCCTTGTCTCTACTGCTCCTAGTCTGCCCAAGGTCTCCTGCCCTGGTGCCCACCCAGCTGCTCCATGAGACACACCTCTGAGCTCTAGTTAGACTGTCCTGGTTACAAGGTGTCCTGGTTACAAGGTCAAGGTCACTAGTTCCCATGTAGGCTTCCTTCCCTTAGAACTGGAACACAGGATGAAATGTGTTCTTTCCAGGAAAGATGATGAGGAGAACTTGTGTGTATTTTGTGTCTTCTGTCAGGTAGGTGAAGTTTTGGGCCACAGGTGAGATGCCTAAAGGTCAGGTAGGCGTCTTAAGGGGATGAGATTGTGGCTATCTGATTGGGGAGGGTACTGGTTGGATAGAGGAGTTATTTCTTGTTCACAGATGTATCTTTCCCATTAACCTTTGAGGGTAGAATAGGGGCAGAGCAGCTGCATGGATGGGATGGGGACGGTGGCTTTCCTGGGTGCTCTGTGATGACTGGTGGCTGTTGTGATTTTCACAACCATAAGTATTACTGTTTTGATCCCCCCACCCTGCCCCTACTACTATGTTCTTGTCCCTGGAACCAGTTCCATTTGGTGCCTCTGGGGATCCTCTTTGAGGATCAGAGAGGTTCCTTCATTTGTCTGTGTCACACAGCTGTGAGCAAAGAGCTGGGCTTGGCAGCCAGACTCCTGCTGTTGTGCTTTCCCCTTCCACCTGCTCCCTAAACACCCACACATGCACATGTGTCAAGTGCATGTGTGCGTTCAGACACACACATATACCTGTACTACCTGGGCTGTGGATGTGTTGTGTTGGAGAAGGAGTGGCCTGAGTGGCAGTGTGGCCTGACTAGGATGTGCTGAACGCTGGGGCCCTGTGGGCAGGAAGAGGCCCTCAGAGCACTTATGGCTAACCTGCACTGTGGTGCTCTCCCTGCTGGAGCCTGGTGTCTGCACATGCCCTGTGATGACTTCCGGGCTGGTGTGCACTGCCTGTGTCAATATTTTGACCGCACGTGGGACTCTTCCGGTGGGTAGGGCAGCATGTGGGCTTGCCACGTGAGGTAGCCTCCACGTCCTCCAGCCCTCAGAGTCTTTCCTGGCTGTCTTTAGGAGCCTAGTGTAGTTGTGTACCTCCCCCATCCCTATCCCACTCCTGGGCCTCTGGGCCCACACAGGCCATCCTGCTCCCAGCCAGGATTCCTGGTTTCTCAGAGCCTCAGTTTTTTCCTTTGCAAATCGGCTTGGTGGGAGTGGGGGGGCAGGGGGAGCTGGCTGGCAGATTGCCGCAAAGACGGGAAGGCCTTGGTGAGAACGGTGCCTGGCTGACCTTTTCCATTTTCTTGCTGCCAATCTTACTATCTGGCTTTTTGCTGTGGAACTGTCTTGTGGGGTTTGTCCATGGAGCCTACCAGGCCTCTGCAGGGAGTGCTCAGGCTGGGCAACAGGCTGACTACCCAGCCTAGGACCTGCATGCCTACATTTCATTCATGGCTACTGCTCACCCTGCAGCCATGGGCAAGGTTCTGAATCTGAACTTGGGTCTTGGTTTCCTCTTTTGTGAAATAGGCTTAGCTAGGCTGTCAGGGCTGTGGTAAGGGTCAGTGGAATACCTCAAACAGCACCCAGGGCTGTGCTGGGAGGACCAGGTCTGGTAAGGGTGAGTGTGAGTGGCTGTTATTCTCGGGGTCCTGCCACACAGGTGCTGATCCTGTGAGGCCCCTTGATCCTGGGAGTAAATAGGACTTGACTGTGGGTCTATTAGGAGGGACAGGAAAGGTCACGCAGGGAGGGAGGAGAAAGAGGAGAAGAGGGTGCCGATGGGGTCCTAGCCTTCCCCAGTCATGTCCTACACGTCTGCCGAGTCCCCGACATGTGCCAGGCTGGGCTCAGGACTCTGTTGGTTGAGGCTGCATTAAGGGCAGTGTGCAAAGAAGGGTCGGGTGGGGTGGGGTTGGAGAGGTGTGGTGGTGGATGGGGTTGGGCACTGCCTTGCACCTGTTGTTGTGCAGCAGGGATCCAGGTAGATGTAGCAGGGTGGCTGGGTGTGGGTTCACTGGAGAGCCCTCAACCAATCACTGTGCTGCTCCTTGGCTCTTTGATGCTTTTCCTCAGCAGCTGCCTGCTTAACAGCACTGATATCTGCATGGATGTGTCTCTGAACTCCTCCCCATGGATTTGGTTCCCTCCTTCTGCCCAGGAGCCTGAGCTTTCTCTGAGGGCTCCCTTCCTTAGCCCCCCAGGCCCTGGAGAAACACCTGTCAGTCCTGGACTACCTCTGCCATGAGTTGGGATGTGGCCTGTTGCTTTCTCCAGGCCTACAGTGTCACTGCCACTCTGCTGTGACCCATCCCATTGCAGCCCTGCCAAGGTTTGCTCTGGTTCTTTGGTTGTTTTTTTTCTTTTTCTTTTCTTTTTTTTTTTGATTCAAGGTCTTGCTGGATCCCCTGTGCTGGCCTCAAACTATTGTGCTCAAGTGATCCTCCTGCCTCAGCCTCCTGAGTAGCTGTCATTGCAGGTATTCACCACCATGCCTGGATCTTTGCTTTTGTTCTTTACTCATTCTGCCACTGTTTCCTGGGTGTTTGCCCATGGAGAGCACTGTTCAGGTGGGAATGGTGGATGTAAGAGATGCATAGAAAGTCAGCTGTGCAATGGCCCATGGCTCAGTGTGCTGTGACCTACTTGAGCAGCATGACCACTCTGGCCCACAAGTAGCACAGCCTCCCCATGGTGGTAGGACCCCTGCTGCAGGCTCCATGTGCTCCAGCATCTCTTTCTGTTTAATATGTATTTTTTGTCAGCTCCTTACATCCTTTTCATGGTAAAGCATGGGACCAGGAAAAAAAGGCCACAGCATCCTGCTCAGGGCTGTTGGGCTTGTGCTCCACACAGTGGAAGCAGGGGAAGGAGTGTGGTCCAAGCTGAGTGTGTCCCAGGTGGGGCATGGTGGGCAGGTGACGAGGGTCAGACAACAGACTATAGAGGTCAGAAAGGGGTTTCGGGGACTTCAAGGGTTCTGGAGGAGGCATGGGTGAAGGGAGGTGGAGGATGGAATCCAATTGTGCCTCCTGCAGGCCCCTGGTATCTGTCAGGAGTGAGACTTCCCCGGCTCTCTCCCCTAGTCCTGCTCTTGGCTCGAGATGAGAGTCTGCTGTGCAACTTGGTTCTGTGAGTCTCTAAGTCTGCAGATGCATCTGATTCTCCATTAGCAGCAGCAAGCCTGTCACAGAGGCCTTGCTAGCAATGAAGGGTATTTTCACCATCTTCTCAGTCCTTCTTGTTTTGAGTGTCTTGTTTGGCCTCTGTGTGTATTCAGAGGCCTCTAGGAACCCACTGCAAGGAAGGCTAGGCCCCCAGTGGCTGGGGCCCTAGCTGGGCGTTCAATATTTCAGACACCTGGGTCAGGCCCTTCTTTCAAGAAGAAGGACCCCCCCAAAAAAAAAAAAAAAAAAAAAACACCAACCTCACAGAGCTGCCCTGAGGTTCAGGTGGCTTCCTTCTAAGTTTTAGGAAGCATATAGTCTGGGCAGAGTTCTCTTCCCTGCCTGTCATTTTTCTTATCCTGGTGCAGAGACTTGATCTCAGCCTGCCTTGGTGGATGTGTGGTTCCTGCATGTGCCTCAATTTCTCTATGAAGGGTCATGTTTGGCTTATCACTGAGTTCTTGAGCCTGGCACTTCAAGTCCTCAGGAACTGTTTCCTTAAAGCCACCATGGTATTGTTCCTTTTTTCATTACTGCAACAAAATAACTGAGGCTGGGTAACTTTATAAAGAAAGGAGACTTATTTAGCTTACAGTTCTGGAGTCTCAAGTACATCAGTTCAGGTCTGGTGAGGGCCCTGTGGGAGATGGCAGGCAATGACAGTAGTGGTAGTGTGTGTGAGAGTGAGAGATCATATGGCCAGAGAGAAGCCAGAGTGAGTCAGAGGTCTGGCTTAGAACTCAGGGGTCCCATGAGAGCTACCTATGCCTTCCAAGGGCATGCCCTCCCCTGCAATGACCTAAGGACCTGCCAGTGGGCCCTACCTCTTAAAGGCCTACCACCTCTTGCATAGCCACACTGGGAACCAGACTAGCTCATGAATCCCGGGGGGGGGGGGGCTACACCGTGTTCAAACCATAGCACACATCATCCTTGGAGAGCAAGGTTTTTCCTCTTTGCCCCAGCAGAGCATGAGGGGGAAGGAAAGCTTGGGACATCCTGCCACCTCCTGGCTTTCTACTGTTAACACTCCACCCAGAGGATGGGAGGCAGCAAAACACACCTGACTGCACAGGGAGGGCACATTTGTTCCTTCAGTGCTCAGAGGACAGCAGAGGGTCTGGCAGAGCCCCTGGAATGTTGTGATGGGCATCAGTGACCAGTGTGGACAGGCCATCAGGGCCATTGTGACTGTGTTAGCTTTTAGAGAAGCCCAGAACTCTCTGAGCGAGATGCTAAGAGTCAAAGGAAAGGTAGTGGAGCCAGATGTGAAGCTTTCCAAACCAGGCAGACATGCCACCTCCTTACCCTCTTTGGTGATGTAGGCCTAGAAGGTGGCAGTTCTAGAAAAATCCTCCCCATGTTTCAGGAGAAAGTATCCCAGTGGAGGGCACTTGTTCAAGGTTACAAAACTAGTGACAGGTGGGAGCCCAGGTTGATGCTCTGGTGCTGGGAGAGGTGGGCCGTGATGCGGCTGCTGAGGGCCAGCCTCCTCCGCGTCCCCCTTGCTCTGTGGACAGAAAGTGTGTAGCCACTCCTTCGTCAGCCAGCCTGGCCTGTTCCTGATTCTGCCTTCTGCCAAGAGAGTCCCTTTCCCCCTACGAGTGGAGTGGGTACACAGTGGTATGCAGAGCTCCACCACTTGCCTTTGGTGGCCTTGGGAAGTCCCCCCCCACCCCCATAGTTCTGTGTCTCAGTTTCTTACTCCTGTGAAATGGGCATAATGAGAGTACAGTAGGTTCTATAGCCATATCACCCTGAAAGTGCCTATCTCATCTGATCTTGGAAGCTAAGTAGGATCAGGCCTGCTTAGTACTTGGATGGGAGAGTACAGTCAGCCCTCCATATCCTCTGGTTCCCCATCCTCAGGTTCAACCAACCTTGGATCAAAAATATTAAAAAAAATTACATTTGTACTGAACATTTTTTCCTTCTCATTATTCCCTAAAATGCACAGTGCAATAACTATTTCTATAGCATTGACCTTGTATCAGGTATAAGTCAGCTAGAGATGATTTAAAGCATACAGGAGGATATGTGTAGATTATATGCAAATGCTGTGCCATTTTGTATAAGGAATTGGGCATTTGGGGATTTTATTATCCATGGGGATCCATCTTCTTTCCACAGATACCAAGGAATGACCTACCTGCTTTTAGGTTCATTGTGAGAATCCAGTGAGCCATCCCTGTGCAGGGTCTAGCCCCATGCCTGTCAGTGTGCAGGCACATGTATGTGGGGACCATCCTGTGGCCCCCTCCCCAGAGAGGAAGCAGCATGCTGGTCTGTAGATGTTGGCTCAATGAATGAGTGGATAGATTTGTGCCCTCCCTCCCCTGCCTTGCACTTCTGTGCTGTGTTTTTAAAAATCTGGTGAAATTGCACTAGTTGTTACTGGTGAAATCTTGCAATTCAAAGGCTTCATTGGCTCTGGCTGTGTAACTCATGGCTCATGTTTGCTGGGTCTGACTGAGGCCAAAGCTGGGGGAGGCAAGCTGCCCCAGCCTTGTTGGTGGGGCTGGCACATGCTCAAAAGGCTGTATTTGTGCCTCTGAAGCTGACAGTTTTCTCTAAAGCAGGAAGTAGTGTGTGTGTGGGTGTGTGGAGTATGTAAACATTGGGGTGTTGACATCTTTCTCGCCCCTTTGAGTGTCTTGGAGGACCTCAACACTCCCCCTCCCTGTTTACCAAAGGACAGAGACCTGACTTTACACCCTTGCTGGCCCAGAGGGTAGGACAGTCTCCTAACGCTCACTGCCTCCTTTGTACTGAAAGATAAGCGCCTCTGCAGGAGGCTTGCTTGCTGCCAGAGGAGAAAGAGGAGATGCTGAGAGCTCTAGGTGCTAATGGCCACAGGGTTCTAGCGAACCCAGCCTGGCTTCTGCCTGTCTCCCTGCTCTTCCCTGCTCCTGCTTAGGTTGCAGATCCAAAGCTGCTCTCCTGAGAAGCCTCCAGACCACACAATCTAGAGCAGCCCCCATCTACTGAACAGCTGATGTGTGCCCAGTGTTAGGGAAGAGCAAGTGGTTCCCCCAAATGGAGTGTGTTCACCTTCTATGGTCCGGATCTTTCAAGACAGGAAAAGGAAATCAAGGGGAAGAGGACTGAGGAGAGTTATCCATAGAAGTTCTAGATTTTGCTTAGCTCTCTAAGTAGATGCATTGAGTTGGAAGGAAGCCTTATGTGTTGTGAGTGGTTGTGGATGAAGAGCCTTGTGGGAAGTCTCTGTAAGTGGCTATCCAGGGAGGTGGCCCCAGGGAGCAAGTAGGAGCCAGGATGTACCTGGGTCAGTGACCATGTGACCTCACGTATCAGGGGCCTGGGAACATCTGTGGGCTTAAAGGGTGCAGAATTGGGGGTGTTTCAGAGCATGGGGCATTTTTGTAATTTCATTTGAGAAATCTGTGAGACAGAAGTGCCAGTGACCCACCAGGAGACCCAGATGACTGTTGGCAACAGTGGCCCCATGTGAGCATTTTTCTAGCTATGTCAGTTTCTGGTTGGAATCGCTCGGCCTCCCCAGGAAACAGAGATGGTTATGAGCAGGTGAATAGATGGGAGGTTGAGGTGCATAAGTACCCTTACGTGTCCATAGCAAAGCCTGGGATGTTCTGCTCTGAGCTAGGATGGCCGCATGAGTGTGCCTCCCATCCTGTCTGTCAGGTGAAGGTGAAGAGGATGGGCGGGTCTTGAGTGGGTTGGAATGCAGGTCTGAGGGTGGTTGGAGCCCTGACCTTGACCTTGTTCTTTGTCTCTGCATCTGACTTTGTGACCTGGATCTCAGGAGGCAGTAACATTAACTCCTTCCTGATCACGGGTACTGAGTCTGCAAAGAACATGGTGTGTGGGGACAGTAAAGCCTTTCAAATCCTCAGCCAGCCAGGTGTCCTCACACCTGGGTGGTAGTTTGCATGTGCCTAGTTTCTATAAAAGAGGCTGCTGGGAGGTGAGTGCAGGGCTGAGCTGCCACAGCCGGGAGACCTCCAGCAACTCCCCAGGCCACTGAGGCATTCAGTCCTCATCTGGAGCTCCTGACCGGGGTTGGTGGGGTGGGAGGGTGGGAAGGGTACTGGGGGAGCATTGTGTTCAGAAGACAGTGTCCCTGGGCGAGGATTTACACCTCTTTCACTGGGGAGCTTAAAAAGTCAGGTGTGAGATGCTAATATTAGATGTTGGTCCTCATGTCAAAATGGCAGTAGGATAATTAAAAACATAGAAGAAAAGAGTGACGGCATGGCCTTGACCCCTTGTTAATTAATGAGTCAAGCACATTTCCATGAGGGAAAAGGTACATCACTGGGTAGGGCCGCCATGGCTGCATTTTGCCTGTGGGGACCTCCTTGGCACCTGGACCCTCAGTTGTCTGGATCCAGGAGCAGCTCCATAGTCACCCGAGTTGGCCTAGGAGCCCCACAGACAAGAAACCATGTTTTACTCACAAGGGCTGCCTCCCCATGGTGTCAGAGCATAGGGATGAGAGATAGGGGAGGGACAGTAGTAACTGTTTGGGGCAAGGTCTTCTTGTTAGACAAGAAGCCCAAGCGAGCAAATGAGATCACTGTTGTCAGGACCTCTGTGAGCCATCTGTTTCCCATCAGAGACGTTTCTAGCCTTAAGTTATTTTTGTTCTGTTTTCTAGTTGACAGTCTTTCTAAATCACATACAGGTTTCATGCCCTTCTCTGTCTGACCCTGCCATGGTGATGTGGGGTCACAAGCAACTCCCCAGTTACCAGACAGAGTTCCATCAGGTACCAATGGAACATAGGCCCTGCATAGGTGACCCTGATGCCACACTTCCATAGGGTACTGTGTGGTCAGCATTTCTGGTCTGCCATCAGCCACCATGTCTCCCTGCTAAGGGCCCAGTGCCCATCCCACCTCCTTCCTGTCCTGTTTGGTGTCCCCATTTGGGGCATCCATACAATCAGTTTTGTTAGAATCACAGCCATCTGGGACAAGACCCACTGTGCCACATCTGGGAGACCTGCTTGTGCAACCCACATCAACCACCCTTAGCTTGCTGCTCCTTGAAGCTGGATGATCAACTCCCACCTTATGCAGCCATCTGCCTGTCACCATTGGGGACAGCATTAGTTGCTTCTGTACTAATTATATTAACATTTTTAAGGTAGGCAATACACCTGTGTGATAAAAATCCCAACAGTATCACAAGGTATAACCAGGTCTCCCTCTCTCCCATTTGCTGGGGACCCTTCCTGAGGTGTCCTCTGCATGAGGCATCTCTGTGCACGAGCAATCACCCTTCTCCTACCTGTGTGTCAGAGCGCTGTGTGTCATTCTGCGTCTTTCCCTCTCCATACACAGAAAGAATAGTGAGCCTAACGATAATGATAAGTAACATTTACTAGCGTTTCCTAAGTGCTAGACCGTGCTCTAGTTTAGCTCTTAAGGCATCCCCACAATTCTCAGTGGATTTTGGAGGTTGTTTACTTTGGCATCTGCAGATCTTCTTTGTTCTTTTCATAGCTGCATAGTATTCTGTCGTATGGGTATCCTGTAATTCATGCCCCATTCTCTGTCTGGTGGTTGTTTGATTTGTTCCAACTTCTCCTGCTGAAGTAACTGCCTTAAACTACTCATTTACCACATGGGCAGATCCATGTGGGGTCTCCGTCTAGACTTGGACTTGCCATGAAGGTGTAAGCCACAGGGAGGAGAGTGTATTTGTGAAAGGACCAAGGCCCTTGTCCCAAACACACTGCCCTTGCATGGCTTATGCCTCTGACTCTTGACCCTGAGTGCTGCAGGGACTCCATATTCTGTTCCAGCTGTGCATTTGCAAAGCCAAAGTGGGGTTGCTGCTTAATCCTGACAAGATAATCTCCAGAGAACCCGAGCTGCAGTGGCATAGAACAGGCAAAGAGTGTGCTATACTCTTACTCTTCTCTCCAGTGACAGAACCATGAATATCTCTGTCCTCTGAGGGTCATGAGAAACATTCTGGTGTGTGTGTGGGTGATTAGCACAGAACATGATATTTGGAAGCCAGGCTGTACCTAGCAAGGAGAGAGAGTACCTGTGCCCAGTGTGCTGTCCTCTTGCTATCAGACACTGTTTTCAGGACAGTTGCACCACTCTGTGAAGGTGGGTGGGAGGATTGGGTTTCTTCAGGCAGACTGTCTTTTCTCTTCCTCCTGCTGTGGGGCAGGGTGTGTGCACCTCCCTGTGCTCATGCCACCCTCTTGCTGTCTACACAGTCTCTGGAGGGGGGCCTGCAAGCATGGTGGGGACACACAGGCACCAGCTGGGCATGTGGCACAGTGATTGCACAGTCCCGATGAGGGCATGTCTCCCATCTGCTGGGTTGGAGAGCTGAGGAGCCTTCACAGCAAAAGAGCTTGGCGTTTGCCCACAGGATGGACAGATTATCACTGTTGCAGCCATGACAAATGGCCTGTGGTTATGTAGGGTATTAGCTGCAGGGTGTTGGGTGGAGGTCTATGGGTGTCCCCCCTGTGTCTCTGCAGCTCTTCTGGAAATGTTACAGTCTTCCAAAATACTTTGAAAAGTGCCTTGGCTATTTGTCACTATTGAGGGTCAGCCCCACAGCCTGGACAGAGCCTGTGCAGGAACTGGGCCTGATCAGCATGGGCATATATGCACAGGGCTTGGGCATCTGATGGCCCAGGCCATCCTCAGCCTGCTGCCCAAACAGTCCCTGCCTGCTACTCTGCAAGGCTGAACCCACCACAAACCCTAAGGGACTCTAGTACAGCATGCTTTCCCCTGGGGGACTGGGAGAGATGGCTCCCATCCTGCTCAAAGTACCTGTAATCTCCCCTGCCACCAGGTCCATTCAGAGCCTAAGCACTGCTCTCAACTGCCATACACACCGCCCTTCCCTGTGGACAGCTAGCCCTTGGGGCAACACAGCCTGGCCTGAGACACCCAGAACTGGAGCTGTAAAACTTTGGCCTCAGCCAGACTGGATTTTGGCAAATCATGGACAGCTCAGACAGCTTCTGAGCTCTGATTCCTGTTTGTGCTTTGAGCCATGCTGATGTCCACCTTGAAGGATTCTTTTGAGGACTGATAGGTATCCTTCCCCTCAGGGGAGAGTGGAATCTGAGGATGTCCTAGTGCATGGAGGGACCCTCTGCTGTCTGCTCAGCAGGGCCACTGCCACTGACCCAGGTATGGTTGAAATTTTACCATGCTCTCTGTAGTTTCAGATCTCCTTCTTTCTCTTTGCTCCTTTGTTCTGCCTTCTCCATCCCCCACATCCCATTTCTTTGTGTCATGTTGTTTGGAACTATAGTCACGTGACACTTTGGTCACATATGGACAGAGGTTCTATAAGGCAATAATGAACTGAAAACTTCCTCTCACTTAGTGTTTTCACTGTGCCATTTCTCTAGTTAGACATGCTTAGGGCCACAAATGCCATTGAGTTTCTGTTGCCTATAGCATTGAGGATAGTTCAGGGCTGTCAATATCTGCTGTCTAGGAGCAGTGGGCCAGCCCATGGAGCCAAGGTATGTAGCAGGTCGTACCATCTAGGTGTGTGTGAGTTTACTCTGTGATGTTCCACACAACAAATTTGACCAGTGTTGCATCTCAGAACATGTCCCTATCATTAAGTGACATATGACTATATTTCCCCCAGAATTCAGTCATGGGACATAGTGTGATATAGATTTCCTGTGCCCCTTCCCATGTGTTCTGGCTTCTGTCATGTCACCTTCTCCATAAATACAAGGTCTAAGATAACCTACTCTTGGCTCCCCTCTCTTGTCCAGGCACAAGGGAGGAGGTGCACCTAACAGGGCCATGTGGCAACTAGATAGGAGCAGTATGGCCTTCCGGGGTGAGCCTGATCAGTGGATGTACAGGCAGGGCTGTGGGACCATGAAGGGGACAGGTTCAGCTACACCAGTTCCTTTACAAGTGATGTTTCTGTACTCCAAAGCCCTTCTGTCTGTGTTCTGCATGATGTCCCCTTTTCAGGCCTCAGTTTAAAGGTTGTCCTGCCTGAGTGTCCCTATCCCAAGTTATTCTTTCTCTCAGTGCCCATTCTTGGGCGAGCACATCTCTGGCATCATAATGTGGAGTGTGTATGCTATGACAGGAGTCCTCCTGAGGGCAGAGGCCACACCTGGCCTGTTAGTGCCTGATGCCTGGCTCATGGCTCCTTCATGGCCTGTAGAACAGTGTGTGTGTGTGTGTGTGTAATGGAATGGCCTGGCTTACAGTTGAGTCTGGGTGGGCTGGCAAATACTTCCCTTTGTCTCCACAGGGCTGGTGTGAACAAACTCCTAGCCTGCTGACTTCCATTGACTTAATTATATGAATTAACAGCTGAACTACTAATAGGGAACATTGAGTGCCAAGGAGGAGCGCTCCGTGCTTGAGAGTGTGCTGGGAGCATGGAGGGTGGGAGGCTGCTTGGTGCAGCAGTAGGGCAGGTCCTTAGCTGGTGGCAGCTTTGTCCTGCAGCCACTCAAACTCACATGGAGCCCAGCTCATAGTTGCTTCTTTCTTTTCTGTCTTCTGAAAAGACATGGAAACTAAGACCAGTGGGCAGGGGTCTGGGTCAGCATGCAGCCAATGAGATAACACCAGTGTCTCCAGGACTGCCACTGTGAGGATAATGATGGTACCGTCCTTCACATAGCAGCTCAGTAATTGTCAGGAGCGCATTAGGATTCATGGCCTGCTTCCACATTGTGAGCTCTGGAGGCCACCATGGGTCTACCCTATCCCCAGGTTCTCCTTGGCCCTGCTTTTTTTTACTGGAGAGCACACTTGAAATGTGGAGGGTGGGAGGCCAGGTCAGCTACAGGGCCAACAATGAGGCCCTCCTGATGCTGGATGCAGCTTCCCTAGTA
This sequence comes from Castor canadensis, assembly GCF_047511655.1. Lineage (NCBI taxonomy): Eukaryota > Metazoa > Chordata > Mammalia > Rodentia > Castoridae > Castor > Castor canadensis. Next base: position 50,235,005 of record NC_133396.1, on the reverse strand, counting down.
GGAAGCTGTGGATGGGTGGGCAGTTGGGTGGGTGGCAAGGCCACTGTTCTTGATGCTTCATGCTGCTACTCACAGTCCTGTTAGGTGCTGTCTCTTCAACTTGGGTCTTGGGCCATCTAGCGAATGTCTGAGGACTGAGGGTTGCTCATATCCTCTCACATCCACAGCTTGCTGGTCAGGCCACGGGAATCTGGCTCCAGCTGGCACCAGCTTGAAGCTTGTCCAAGAATATGGCAGAGAGCTGTGCTGCTTTTGAGAGGGCACCAAACCATTGAAGCCTGAACCAAGGGGCCAAGGCTATGGGAAAGATGTGGGCTCAACCAAACTGGTGGTGTCCAGCAGGCCCCACTCTACCCTGATGAGTGCCCACTCTTCTCCATTGGGCCATCAGCACCCTCCTTTTCCTATTAGTGATGGCTTTGGTGGCCTGAGGTGACACCATCACCTCCCTCAAGCCACTGCAAATGCAGACATGGCACTGGCTAAGAACACCTGAGTTGTTAGGGATTCAGCCAGCACATCTACAGAATTCCAAGGAGTTAATGCAGGGCCTGAGGGTTGGGAAACTTCAGGGCTCAGAAAATGCTGCACTGTGAGTGAGGCCCAGGGGTCTGGAGAGGGAAGAGGGGCAGATGGGAGGAGGCAGGTTCCCTGAGAGAGAGGATTTTAGCAGGAAAGGACAGGCAAGGGTGGGGTTGTGGGTGGGATGGCAGGAGGGGCTGCCTTTAATTGATAGATTTCAAGCACACAGAAAGTAGGGAGAAGGAACCTCCAAGATTCCAGAACATCTTGTATTTGCTGACGTCACAGACATTAGGACATGTCCCCCTTCAACACTTCATTGTAACATTTTTAAAACTAAGGACATTTCTTACTTCATCACAACTTCATTATCACAAAAGAGAACATTCTGAGCAAAAGTTTGGGAGCAGACAAGAGTAGGTCTTGTTCTGGAATGGAATGAATGAATGAGTCATGGATGTACCAGCCCTAGGAGGGACAAGAAGAGTTGTTCTAGGCCTGTTGTCTGGAGGCCGAGAGTCTGCTGGAGGAAATGAGGCCCGAGGCATAGGACAAAAAGCCATGTTAGGTGGCTTGTGCTGTGGCTTCTCCAGGGACTGGCCCTGGGGCTGGGACTTGCTGGGGCCGGTGGGTGCACATGAGGAGGCTTTTGGATGTGGCCTGACAGCACAGCATGATGTAGGTAGGCAGGAGGCAGGTCCCCTGCTCCTATGAATGAAATGTGCCAGAGACCAGGGGCACCTGGCTGCCAGGGTGTATGTGTGGTATACCTGCTAAGAGGTGGGCTGGGATGCTGGACAGTGAGAGGCCTGGAGATGCAGGTCTGATTGTTGTTTGACCTTACACAGACAACCACCTGAATGGATGGGGTTCCTCAGAATGCTCTAGAACAGCACAGCTCTGTGGCCTACACTGTGACAAGCCAGCTGGCTCTACTTCTCAAGTCTTGGCTGGCCCTTCCTGAAAGCCCTTAATACCTGGACTTGCCCTGGAGAAGTCAGGCTTTAAACACGTGTAGTGTTTGGACAAGTGCCTCCCAAAGGCCATGTGTGGAAAGCTTGCTCCACAGTGTGGTGCTATTAAGGGGTGGTAGAACCTTTAGGAAGTGGGGCCCAGTGGGAGGAAGTTAGGTCATTGAGCGTGTGACCTTGAGAGGGATAGTGGGACTCCAGCCCCTTCCTCTCCCTCTCTTTCACTTCCTAGTTAGGAGGTGAGGTGAGCAGTTTAGCTCCACCCCATGTGCCTGCCATGATGTGCCACCATAGGCCCAAAGAAATGGGGTCAAGTGAACATGAACTAAAACCTCTAAAACAGGCAAAATAAACCTTTTTACAAATTGATTATCTTTGATATTTGTTATGGTGATAGAAAACTTAACACCATGGGAATACAGCCTGGCAAGGACATAGGGACACAGGCCAGATAGTCCCATGGTGGCTGCCCATGCAGGAAGCTGAGGATGCTAATTGGCCTCTGGTACCGGAAGTTCAGGGCATGTCTGAAGGCATGAAGGCTGGGCCACCTTGGCTGCTCAGGAGAAGGACAGCCTTGGCAACGGTCATCTTTGGTCCTTGGATTGCATCCTTGCCCCTTCCTCCCAAAAGCACATTTGTAGGTCCCTTGGTAGAAACACTACAGTTGAGGACTGTTTCAGGTCTGGAGTGTGGTGGCAAAAATGCCTGAGTTTCTGCCCCAGTTTCACGCAGGAAGTTCCTGTTCCCATAGTAAAGTGCTCTTGGACCCATGCCCACTGATCAAAAAGTGGAGGAAGCAGCCTTATTTTCCTGTGGTTTGGAAATGTCTTGTCTGTCCAGGAAGAGGAGAGCCTCAGTGGGAATTCTGTGGAAGAACTTCTGGCCCTGGAAATGGTTGTAGGCTGGAGTGAATTATGAAGTACATATGTGAGGGCCTTGGAGCATGGTGGAATGTCTCAGCTTTTCTCAGTAACCCCTGGGGTCTGGATAAAGTGTAAGTTCTGAGGCTGCAGGCAGGTGGGATCTGAAAGTCTGCATTCTAACCTGCTCTGCAGCGATGCCAGCTTGGGAACCACATTGAGTTTTCAGGAGGCAGGGAGACCAGCCTCCAGGGGAAGCAACTGAGAAAAGCAGCTGTGTCCCAAGTCCCAGTGGCAGGATGCTCCTAGGGACTAAAGTATGCCTATCATCTAGGGGTGGCCTCCAGGCCCTGCACCCTGATGGCTGCCATGTGGTGTGGCAGAGGGGAGGCCCAGCTCTGCTGCTTGCACACAGAGATGAGAAGCACACTCTATGATCCCCAACCTCACTGAGCCCTGGCGAGGGTCAGACAGGCTTGCACATGTGAAAAATCCCAGAAATCTGAGAGGTGATGGAAACACCAGGATTGTGGTTGCTGACATTTCTAGAAGGTCCTAGTCATTCTCTTATCTTTCGTCTGTGAAAGATGACCCCACCAAAACACAGGAAGCCCCTGTTCTGTATCTGTTTGTGCTTGGTGCAGTTCAGCTTGCTCAGCTTGCTCTCCCTAGAAGGCCAAGGATCTGCCCAGAGAGAGGCCGCTCCCAACCCCTGAGCTCCAGGAGTGGGAAGCATGGGCCAGGCAGGTGGATGGAGGTGGCCCGAGGTGAGGCCTCAGGGGTAATCCCAGGAGGCCGAGGTGGCCAAGGACATCGGGCACACTCTTAGGCTCACCTGAGATTTGGCACCCTCTGTCCTAGGTGTGGGTCCCACTGGCTGTGTCACACCAGCCCGCAGATATGCCCTGCCCCTGTTTCTGGATTAACTACAAGGGAGCTCAATTAGACAAATTACTTTCCCCAGTGCAGTACTTACCTTAAAAGGTAACAAGATTAGCTGTGCCCTTCTGGCCTGGCGCTAATATTCAGTGAGCTTCATTAACCCCAAAGGACCTTCTTGGAGGCAGCACAGGGCAGGTGGTGCTTAGGGCTGGTTTGGCTCAATAGCAATGGCCTGTCTTGTTGGCTTTGGAGCCAGGCCCAGAAGCTCTTCCTTTCTGGGTTTGACAAAACCCATCTGCAGTGGCAGACCAATCTGGTTCCCCAGGCACAGCTGTACCATACCACTATAGGTGCCCTGGGCACAGCCCTCTCTCTGTCTCCCTGTGTGTCCTTACACAGGTTGCCTCCTCTCTCTGAAGTTCAGAGTCACCTGGAAAACGAACATCACAATATTTATCTCTAGGGGCCTTGAAGGGCCCATACTCACTACTGTAGCAGCCCCAGGTCTGGCAGTCTCCAAGCTCAGTGAGGGGCCTCTTCTAGCTGGTAGGAGGAGGGGCCAGGTGACCAGGCCTCTGAAGGTGAAGGCCTGCAACCTCTGAATTGGGCCCTCATTCCCCCTGCTGCTGTTGGTGATCCCGGATTCCTTTGAGTCTTCCTTCTTGGGATCTGGGTCTCAATGGCTACCTGCTTTGGCCTTGGCCCTCCCTGCAGAGGCTCCATGCTGCTATCTGCTCCTCAGATGGTGATCAGCCTGGGTCCTGGGGACACAAGGAATTAGGGGAGCAGGAAGATCCCGGACTCTGGTTTAGGGGTCTCAGCTGGCTCGAGGTATCTGAGTAGCCACTGTGCCTGCAGATGTGGGAAGAACATCTTCTTGCAGGGTTTTAGGAGCCTGGGCTTAAGCCCACACAGGGCTGAGCACAGCTTGACTGACATCAGCAGCTAGCCTGTGGGTGGGAATAACCACTCAGCTACCCCAGTGGCCCCAGAGCCTCTCAGCAGACCTGAGCCATGGTTGGAAAGAGGGAAGAAAGATCAGTAGAGGGTGGTGGATACACTCTGGGTCCATTGCATGTGGAGGCCCTACTGTACGCCTTGAGGCTCTAGGAGGAGACTGTTTGGGAGACACATTGCTAGATGGGTTGCGTGCCAGGTGCCCTCCAATGTAGGAGGGATCTCCAGGAGTTGAGTCTGGCTCCTGAGGGGGCTTCTGACTTCTGCCCTGGCAAAAGGGACTGTGCTGGGCAGGGTAGCCCAAGGGCAGACTAGACCTTATGTCTCATGTTCTGCACCTTATTGGATGTTGGGTGTCCTCTGACAGTGGCTCCTAGCTTCTGCCCTGCCTGGGCACCTTGGATGACAGCCATACTGGGCTCTAGCAGATGGCATTGACTCTGCTGACCCCAGCTGATGGTTCTGGGGGTCTGGTCAGTTGAGGCCCAGCTAGTGCTCCTAGCATCTGCCTGCCTGATGGATCACCTGGGGCTCAGCTTCTGTGGCCATCCTGTTATAGACTCCTAGGCACAGTGCCCATGTGGCTGCTCTCCCCCTGCACAGGACTGACTCAGCCTGCAATTGGTGCCTGAGCCCCCAGGCTCCAGGCAGAACTTTAGGGCAGGCACTGGAGCAGACTGAGGTCCACTTAGGATGCTTCCACACCATCCTTCACATGCAACCCCTGGTAGGGGAAAGTGTCTGTTGCTCTTGTCCCCACCACTAAGCCCTTGAGGGCTCCACCTACCCTCCTGCATCCCTCATCCCATGCCTTGCCCCCTACCTTTTCCTTGTCCCACTCTGCCTAACTGCAAGTCCTGGTCCCTTCTTATTGAGAGTGGTTTCCAGTTTCCACTCAGATTTTCACAAAGGGGCCTTTGCCCCTCCATACCCCAACATTGGTTCCTCACTCTCCTGTGGTGTCCCTCCTGCTCCTGGGTAGCCAGCCTGTGGGGTTTGTGGGAAGTGCCCTCCTTCATGATGAGGAATATGGCATGTCCTGGGCTTCCTGTCACCTGCTTGGTCAGTCCTTCCTGCCATCCAGGACCTTCCTGCCCATCCTCCTGGGGGACTTGGACAGCTATGGGTGAGTGGGGGCAGGGACTCCAGCAAAGAGAGGCATGGAGTCCCACAGGCCCATGGCTCAACTTCTCAATACAAGGCCCCTGAGTCCAGAGTTAGGGCAGAAGTTCTCCTGTGCAGCTGTCCTGTGAGCAGCTCAGGCCCTATAGCCGCCTGGGCCAACAGCTGCACACAGGCCCAGCTGACAACTAGCAATCCTCAGGACCGGCCACCCACGCCTGTCTGTGAATGTGTGCAGCAGCTGCGTTTACTATGGCATCATCCTGTGTACACCCCAAGTGGCCCTCTGCCAGGGAACGAATCAGCCAACCACAGACTTCTCTATAGCTTCCCAAGGACAAGGCACATCACAGTGACACCATGCCAAGGGAAGGGGCCACAGACCGCACAGCCCCATCTCTGGGACATGCAAGGCACTAAAGGCAGAGCACAGACTAGGGACAGGCAGGGAAGGCCTGGTTGCTCCAGGATTTTTCAAGCCCCTGTCTTGCAATGTCTATGCAACTGCATTCATTTGTCCAAACTCACAGAATATAAATCTGAGAGGGAACATTTGTTGGGTGTGGTGGTGCATACCTGTAATCCTGGCACTTGGGAGGCTGAGGCAGATGGATGGTCAGTTCAAGGCCAGCCTGGGTTACATAGTGAGTTTGAGGCTAAACAGGGCTACACAGCTAGCCCCTATCTCAAAAACAAACAAAAAGGTACATTTTTATTGTATGTAAATTTTACCTGATTAATCTGATCTAATTTTTTCTAAAGTTCCCCCTTCATAAAATCTACTAATCTTTCTTTAGAAAAACAAAACTAGCCCTGAAACTGGCTGACAGTAGGCATGGCTAGCTAAAGATGATAATGATGATGAATGTGTGTTGCTGCCCACCCACTAGGGATTCCCATAAAAGGCCTGCTAAATGCTGGGCCCAGCTGCTTACCCGAACCCCGCGTATCCAGACAACCACTCTGCGCTCACCAGATACTTTCGAGTTTCCTTTTCAAGGCAGGTTGAAGTCCATGTCAATATTGACCACAATGGCCTCCAGGAGTTTGTTCTGTATTTGGTTAAGAGTCAAGGAGTTGCCCTTAGGCTATTTTTCCAGTAGGCTGGAACAGGTAGACTTTGCTTTAAAAGAAAAAGAAAAATCTAAAAAAGCTGGGCAGAATTCAAACATGATAAATGTGGTAGAAAAGCTCACACAGATTGAAATGAATCTCAAAGTGACCTTTTGATAAAGCAATTACCTCTCATTTCCTTTTGACTGTATTCATACAGGAAAAGGGAAAAATATGATGCCTGCATTCTCAGCGATGCACAGCCCCCTATTCTCTTCTTTGGCAGAGCTGTGGTACTCTGATTGAATGATGGGGTGTCTAGAAAGTTCCCTGCTTCCAACTGTTAAAGGTGGGGAGAGGCGCTCATCTCTGCACTTTTTTTTATTGGTGGCACTGGGGTTTGAAGTCAGGGCTTCACACTTGCTAGGCAGGTGCTTGACCACTTGAGCCACTCCACCAGCTTGGCACTCGTCCTTTTAGCATACTCTTTCTACCACTGTGGGACCAGAGGGACCTGAGGGTTTGTGTAGTCCCTCCCTGGACTGCACTTCAGGGAGGGGAGAGCAGGCCAGAAGTTAGGATGGGCCATGCCGTGGGTCCCAGTAGCCAAGCATCCTTCTTCTGAGGGCCTTTGCTGGCTGACTACTCCCTGGTCCTTTCTGATCCAGTTTTCCCTGGAGGTGGCAGATTGAACAAGAGAATGAGGTCCCATTTCCCAAGTCAGCAAACATTCCCTAAGCCACCTGGAAAGTTAGGCAGTGGGAAGGACACTTGTACCCCTGTCCTGTGCCAGGCACCTCCACACCTCCCCATCCCCAGGAGAACAAGGCCACGCGAGGGTCTCGTCTAACCCAGCTGTCTGCTGTCTCCACTCCACTGGCTCTAGGACCAGGTGCCTGGGCTGATGGTGAACCTGGGGATTTGTTAGCTTATCTGCCTTGCCAAGCCTCAGGACCAAAGCTTTGAGTACCAGAGCCTCCAGGCTTTCCCCCTTCCTTCTTCCTCCCTATCTTATCTTTCCTCCTGTTTTTCCCCAAAAGACAAATACCACGATAGAAGAGGTGGTCACAAGGCAGAGCATGACTGGTGACCATATAAGCTGGCCATAGTGGTCCCACCTGAGACCAGCATTGAGAGAGGTGGCTGCAGGCTGGAGAGCCAGGTAGGGATGTGACTGAGGGTCAGTTGTGTGGGAACTGTAGCCTTCTGCAGTGGCAGGAAGACTGGGGACCTGCAGGGACAGGATCTGCACTCATAGGGGGGAGGCATTTTCAGAAGCAGAGCCAAGGGAATGCAAAAGAGCCAGGCACAGGACCAGGGTCCTTGTCATGGCAGATCCATGGGCTTTTCATGGAGCCTCCCCCTGTGACAGACCCCTATGAGGAGAGGGTAGCAGGAAGCAGGCCCTAATGACTTTCCTGCCAGGTCAGGAAGGGACATAGGAGACAGCTCTGAGCCATTTTTCTTCTGCCCAAATCTATAAGAGCTAACTGCAGACAGGCTTCCATGAACTCTGCCTGCTGATCTGTTTTTAGCAGGCATGCCAATAGAGTGTGAGCTCATGCTAGAGGTGACAATGTCCCCAGGCCCTCTAAATCCAGGAGGAAAGTTGGGAGGCACCTGGGTGTGCTTTGGACCTGAGGTGCTGTCTCTCCTGGGGAATCTAGCATCAGGTGTAGGAGGCCTTTGAACTTGGCCTGAGTTTGTTGGATAGAGCCAAGGACAGAAGCTTGGGGTGTGGCAATTGAAATGGTACAGGTGAATTGGGGTCTTGAGTTTGTTGTTCTTGCTTACCCACCCCCTCCAGCCATCTGGGATCAAGTGGGAAATTGTGGGGATACATGGCACTACCTTAGAACAGATGCTGCCAGGACTTCCTGTGGGGCAGATCTGTGGATAAAGGGAGGCCAGTGCTGATAGGCGATGGCAGGAGGGCTGGATGGCATGAGTAGGTAGGTCAGTACAGGGCTTTCCTGTTGGAGCTGGGAGGCCCTGAGGGTGTTGGGGCCATACCCACAAGGGGTCACAACTGGAACTGGACCCTGGATGTGATTCATCTACTCACAGTGTGTCTGTCCTTGGACAAGTTCTTCTGTGAAATGGTCTAATGTCCCTTGCGGCCTCTGTTGTGCACTCAGCAGCAGGGTTTATGTGTGCTTCACAGCAAGTGTGGTGATTATCACTCTGTCATTGCCCTCCCACCACAGATTTGGGAACTGTATTCTGAGGGCTGTGTGTTACACAGGAGAGAGCAGCAGAATTGGAGGAACCACTGCCACTTCTGATTATTAGATCAGACACTGAGCCAAAGTCCTCACATAAAACTCAAGAGAAGGGCAGCATCCCAGGCTCCCCAGTGAGGACCCCAACCCTGAGTGAAGCTCACAGGTAGTAAGTAGTGGCCCACATTGTTTTTTCACCCTTTATTATGAATAGTGTCCTAGGGTAGTATAGTGATCCCTATACCACTGTGCCCACTGCCAAACATTAAGAATTGGTTTACAGTACAATACCATCCTTGCTTGAGTTGTCCTCTGCACCATCCACCTCCTCTTCCCCTCCTCCTTTCTCCTCTACCCCTTCGTTTGCTGGAGTGTTTTAAAGCAAATTCTGTCACCATATTACTTTATCTGTAACTATCTAATAGACATATAAAATATAGTATGTGTTTCTAATAGAGAAGGATTTTTAAAAAAATGACCATCATATTTAACCACATTCTAAAAAATTAATAATTTTGTTTTTAAACAACTTTTTTGGAGAAGGTGATCCACCATACCTATATGAAGTGTACGATTTAAGGCTTTTTTTTTCATTTATTCCTATGTGCATACATTGTTTGGGCCTTTTCTCCCCCCTGCCCCCCACGCCCTCCCTCTCCCGCTACAATTTAAGTTTTGACATGAAAATTGGGTGTGGTGGTGCACACCTGTAATACCAGCACTCAGGAGGCAGAGGCAGGAGAATTGTGAGCTCAAGATTGGCCTGAGCTACATAGTGAGACTTGTATCAAAAAAAAAAAAAGTTTTGACATGAATATACAACAGGAAACCATCTCTTCTATTAGGATTGTGAACATATACCCATCTCCTTCCCTCTCCCCCTAGTTTCCTTGAGCCCCTTTCTGATCTCTTCTCTAACTCAGGCTGTCACTAACTTGCTTTCCGTCATTAGTCAATATTTTGCATTATCAGGATTTTAAAAAATAAATATATACTTTTTTCCTGGCTTCCTTCACTCTGCATAGTTATTTTATGAGTAATTAAGGTCTTATGCATTGATAGTTGCTTTTTATTGCTCAGCAGTATTATATCATACAGACACGCCATAGGTGGTTTACTCATCTACCTATTGGTGGCCATCTGGCTATTACAAATAAAGCTGCTATAAACATCCATGTTTAAGTCTTTGCATGGACAGCTGCTTTCCTCTCTGTGAGTAAATAGCTTGGAGTGGAATGGCTGGGTCAAATGGTAGATGTGTATTTAATTTTTAAAGAAATGGCCATACTGCTTTCTGAAATGGTTGTCCCATTCTACATCATGAAAGGGAGTGAGACAGGATAAAGCGAGAGCACAGAAGGGAGGTATGAGGATAGGTAAGGCACCCAAAAAACTAGATAGCATTTGTTGCCTTCAATGCAGAGAAACTAATGCAGAAACTTTAAAGTGACAGAAGCCAATAGGAGAAGGAGACTAGGAACTAGAGAAAAGGTTAGTTTGAGAAGCATTAATTTAGAATGTAACACACATGCACAGGAAATCAATGCGAGTCAACTCCCTGTATAGCTATCCTTATCTCAACTAGCAAAAACCCTTGATCCTTCCTATTATTGCTTATAGTCTCTCTTCAACAAAATTAGAGATAAGGGCAAAATAGTTTCTGCCGGGTATCAAGGGGGTGGTGGGGAGAGGGAGGGAGTGGAGGGATAGGGAGGGGGCGGGGCGGGGGTAAGGGGGAGAAATGACCCAAACATTGTATGCACATGTGAATAAAAGAAATAAAAAATAAATAAATAAACCACCTACACACACACACACACACACACACACACACACACACACACAAAGTGGAGTGAGAGTACCAGGCCTCGGGATGGTTAGTCTTTTCATTTTCTGCCATTTGTATTTGTCTTGTTATTATTGAGTTGTAAGAATACTTTGTATATATTAGATATGATTCCCTAATCAAATATATGATTTACCAATATTTTCTCCCATTCTTAGGGTTGCCTTTGTAATTTCATAAGTGTTCTTTGAAGCACAAAAGTTTAAATTTTTGATGAGATCCAATTTCTTTATTTTTTACTTTTGTTGCTTTTGGTGTCGTATCTGAGAAACTATCATTTAGTCCAAGGTCATGAAGGTTTAAACCTATATTTTCTTCTAAGAGTTTAGAAGTTTGTTTATTTAATTTTTGGGTACCGGAGCTTGAACTCAGGGCCTTGTGCTTGCTTGGCAAGCTCTGTCATGTAACCCATGCCCCCAGACTGTTTGACTTGGTCATTTTTGAGATAGGGTCTTGCTTTACACCTGGACTGACTTGGACTGCAATCCTCCTGGTTATGCTTCCATGTAGCTGGGATGATAGGCACATGCCACCACAACCAGCTTTTATTGGTTGAAATGGGGCTTCTTTATTGATAGCTGTATCAAGGATTATTAGCCAGTAATATGAAGGAATCAGATCATTTTGGGGATCAGTGGTAAAAGCTAGTCAGCTCATATCTTCACATTTCCTGTGTCATAATCAGTAAGTTCCAACTCCTTATTTTGTCCAGGAAGAGCTCTGAATACTCACATGAATATATTGACCATCACCTACTGTTATCTTAATGTACAAATTAGTTCCAGCAACTACTTGAGTTTTATATTCTATAGCTTTAAATTCTTGGTCAGTCTCATTTGTTGTTTTCTTCAAGCTGTAGTTTAATCTTATCAGCAATCTCTTGGATTTCTGGAGTGGCAGGTCTGGCCTCACTCAAGCCTCCAGGTAACATCCTGGCTAAGTGTTTGGAACCAAAGTCTCTCTTGGACTTTTTGCCCAGGCTGGTCTCTAACTGTAATCCTTCTGGTCTCTACATCCCAAGTAGCTAGTATTATAGGCTTAAGCCACTGTGCCAGGATGAGTTTCATAATCTTAGCTGTTACCTTTAGGGTCTTTGATTCATTTTGAGTGAAATTTGTATGTGGTGGGAGGTAAGGATCCAACTTCAGTCTTTTGCATGTGAATATCCACTTATCTCTGCACTATTTGTTGAACAGACTATTCTTTCCCCACTCATTTGCTTTTACAGCCTAGTTGAAAATCAGTTGACATATGTATGAGGGCTTACTTCTGGGCTCTGTTCTACTGTGTTGGTCTTTATGTCAATCTTTAGGCTTGATTACTGTTGCTTTGTTGTAAGTTTGGAATCAGGAAGTGTGAGTCCTCCAGTCTGTTCTTTTTCAAGGTAGTGCTGTCTATTTTGAGACCCTTGAATATCCATATGAATGTTAGGATCAGCTTGTCATTCTCTACAAAGAAGTAGCTGAGATTCTCTTGTACCTGCCTTTTCGCTAAACAATGTATCCTGGAGCATACACCATAGCCGTAGGTAGACATCTTCCCACTTTCCTTTACCTCTGAGTCGCTGTCCAGGGTGGGGCTGCCTGCCCCCTACTGATGGACCAGAGCCCAGTGCTGGACCATCTGCTGGACTTCCTTGTGGTTCTCTTGTGGTTTTTTCTGCTCTCTGTGGCTGTTGTCATGGAGGTAGGGCTCAAGCAGTGTGAAGAGGCAGGAACGAAGTTTTACAGACCCCCTCCCCACACTGCGGCACCATGGGAGACCTGAGGCCCCCTGCCACAGACACTCAAGTGTGAATCAAGGTCATGTAGGGGACTGGCTGGGAATGGCAGCTGGTGCCTGGTTCCCAAGTGTGATTGGGGACCCTCTCCCAGGCAGTCAAGTGCAAATGTGAATCTGCCACAGGGGGACATCTGGAGTGTACCTTGGACATTAACTGATTTCCTTGCCCAGGAGGTGGAAGTTGTAGGTAATTACTGTCAGAGGCCACAGGCAGGCTGTGTCCTATGACAGGCAGTGCCTGTTTTCCTGCTGGTTCTGTTTTCTGGAGGGGCTGTGCCCCAGAGGGAGAAGTCCCCTATCTAGACTTGGACAGGCCTCTAGATGGACCCGGGTTGTGAACAACTGAAGGACAGAGTGGTGCTGGGTGTCAGGGGAAGGGCAGGTGAGAGTGAGGCCACATGGGGGTGGAAGCAGCAAGGAGGTGGGAGACCAAGGTCGGGGAGACCAGGGTAAGGTGCTGCCTCACTGGTCCAAGAGCTGCCTGGCTCAGCAGGGACCACGATGAATGCTGGGCTCTGCTGAGTTCACAATCTACCCTGTCTAGGTATAGTAAGGGGAGAGGGGTCCAGGCCCTGGATGCTGAGTATGCAGCTCTGTCTGTGTGCACAGGTGTGTTTGATGGTGTCACAGCAACCTCTGTCCCGGGTTAGGAAGGAAGTATACCTCAGAGGAGCTGGTCTCATATTGGGTCTGGTGGGGGTGGAAGGGACACCTGGTAGCCTTGGCAGCCTTAAGTGTTCCTTCAACTTCTCTGGACCTACAGGGTCCCAGAATCTATCCTTGCTGAGAGGAGCTCCAGATCCAGGTCAGTGGCTTCCCTCACTGCCTGGCCTCCAGCAGGCCAGCCCCACCCTAGAGCCTTACACACTGGTGGATGGAACTTTCTGGTCAGGCCCCATCTGGTCTTCCTGCCAGGTGGGCAGATAAAGGGGGAGAGTTTAGAGACAGCCCTGGAGCTTGCATTCATTCATTCACTCACACAGATGAGTGCTTATCAAGCAGACACAGATGAGATGTCATTTGAACTGGTAAAGCCATGGCCACAAGTCACCAGGGGACTGCCTGGCAGGTGTTCTAAGGCTTGAGCAGGTACTGACTGTGGCCTGGGTCCTCTAGGACACTCAGAGACAGCTTAAGAGGTAAGAAGTGGGTAAGTTGTGTTGGCAGAGGGAGGTTGGAAGGAGGACCTGCAGCAGGAGGAGCTGGGAAAAGATGCAGGAAGGCAGAAAGAAAGTAGCAGTGGGAGGCTGTCTGGGCAGCAGGCTGACAGTGTCATCAAATGGAAGAAACAGGGCTCCATCTGCAGTTCTTTAGGGATGCTTTGGCAATCTGGTGGAAGCCCCAGCTCTCTCAGCAGAAGTTACAGGCTCGAAGCCCTTTTCCTTTGGCTTCAGTTTGGGAATGTTCAAAGACCATATAACATGCTCCAAGAGCCCAGCTGGGACACCTAGACTAGCTGTGGTGGGGTGGTGGGGTAGGGGGGACATGGCTCCTGGCTAAGGAATCCAGGTAGGGTCCTGTGACCACAGCTGAGCCTTGGTTGGATTTCAGCATAAAAGGAGGCTGAGTGGGAGAGGAGGAGCCTCGTGAGGCTGCCAAGGGGTGGCCAGGAAGGGGTGTGCCTGGCCCTGAGCGCACATAAAATCCAGTCTGGACTGGTGCTGTCTATCTTCCTTGGAGATCATGGGCCACAACAAACTTTCCTTATCAGTCTAGTTGCAGCTTGTCAGACCAATATCTGGCCTTCTTTATGTCGCTCCACTCCCACCTACTTGTCCACACCATGATGAAAAGGAATGGCATGACCACCATGTACAGTCACATTCGAGACATGTGCTCCAAGTTTACTGCACATAATTCCTCAGTCCTCACAATGACTCTGAGGCAGTATATCATTAGCTGCATTTTACAGACCAGGAAAATGAGGAAGGGAGAGAGCAAATCATCTGCCTAGGGTAGCAAGTAGAGGAGCTGGTGTTTGAACCCAGAAGTCAATGCTCTGCATAGCCTGCTGTCCTGCCAGTTGCCATTATGTATGCCTAATAGTTCTTTGGTGAATGTGATGGAGCCTGTCTCCCTTTAAATGAGGTATTTTAAAAACCCACCCTGAGCAGCCCTCACTTCCGGAACATGTAAGAAATGTGAAGGACAGATAAAAGGATGTCTCCAAGAAAGCATCTAGTCCCCAGAAGGCAACTCTGACACCTTCCTAGCCTTCACTGAGTGGAAGGAGCTGTCTCCTAAGGCCTCTGCCTGTTCTGTTGATCTCCTCCTGTGGCTCTTGCTATGGCCAGTGGGTACTTGGAGGAACTGGCCTTGGTGTTTCATTCTGTCTTTTTTTAGGGGGCGGTGGGGGGGTTGAGTACTAGGGATTGAACTTGGCAAGTGCTGTCCGACTTGAGCCATATCCCCAGCCCTTTTGGCTTGAGTTTGTCTTCCAGATATGGTCTCACTTTTGTAGAGGGCCGACTTTGTACTATGATCCTCCTACTTACACCTCCTGCATAGTTGGGATTACAGATGTACTCCATCTTGCCCTGCTTATTTGTTGAGATACGGTCTGCTAATGTTTTGCCTGTGCTGGTCTTGAACCATGATCCTCCTGATCTCTGCCTCCTGAGTAGCTGGAATTACAAGCATACTTCACTATGCCTAACTGGTGTTTTCAGTGAACGAGGCACACCTGGCATTAATGATCATTATTTAATTACAGGACATAAAAACATGAGTACCATTGTTATGGTCCTTTTTCTTTTCAAAGCATTTTACTGTAATACCATAACTGGCTTATAATAGACTACCAATAAATGCTGGATGGATGGGTAGATGGCTGACTGGCTGGGTGAGTGGAAGGATGGTTGAGTATGGATGGATGGATAGATGGGTGTATGAGTGGGTGGGTGGATGAATGAATGAATGGATGGATGGTGTGGAAGGATATTTCTCAGTCTTCTTGAGCTGGAGACTGAGTCTAGGCTTTGGGCTATGGGCACTGAAAAGCTAGTATATCCTGCAGATCCTGGCCCTGTCTTGTTTTATAACTGCCTCTAGGTTGTCAGCATCCCTGGGAAAGGGTCTCCCAAGAACACAGTGTCCCTGGCAGCCAGGTTAGTAGTTGGCAGCAGCTCCTTTTACTGAGCACATCCTGTCGATCTCCTGTAATCCCACAGTAACTCTGTTATTTCAAGCAGAGGAAATGGCCCAAGGTCACCTTGTTTGTAAGCCTGGCTTCATGATCCAAGCGAGTCTTAAGTCACCTGCATAGCCAGTCATGTGCTCTGTTTGCACAGGTAGTGCCCAAGCCTTTTCCTACAAGTCTGGCAGTGTTGGGGTCCACGAGGCAGGGAGGGACAGTTCACCATGGGATGCTGGTGGCTCTAACACATCACAAGTCTTAGCCCCCATTGTCTCAGGAACTTCACGAAGACAGAGTTCTCCTTCCTGTGGACACTGACTAGGATTGTGCATTGCTTGGGGTGCAGTGACAACATACTGGGTTCACACACCAAGGCTTTGGAGTGTGAAGTCACTGCATGTGCCAGCTGTAGGCTGTGTGAGCATCCGGCATGTGTGGGCAATAGCATGCACAGCTAGCTTCCTGACAGGCACCTCTCATGACCCCCCCTATGGCAGCCTCCAGTGGACCATCAGGTCATAGAAGTGAGTATCAGTCAGCTTCCTGTGACTCTAGTAGATACTTGAGATGGTCAACTTAAAAAGAGTTGTAGAGGTTTCAGTCCATGATCGGTTAGCCCCATGCTTTGGGCCTGTGGTAAGCACATCATGGTGGAGGTGTGTGGCAGAGCAAAACTGCTTACCTCACAGCAGAGAAGTAAAGAGAGAAAGAGGAAAGAACTGAGGTCCCACTATCCCTTAAAGAACACGTCAGTGACCTGAAGACGTCCCATGATGCCTCACCTCTTAAAGCCTCCATCACCTTCCAGTAATGCCACACTTCAGCCCAAGTCTCTAACACATGGGCCTTTGGGAGACACTCAACATCCAAACTGTAGCAGTGAGTGAAGTCCATTATGATGGGGGAAATTGCTCCTGTCCCATCCTCAGGAGGATGCTGCCCAACTCCAGCTGCTGGTGGCCGTGCAGGGCTGTGGCCTCCTGTGGTCTCATTATAGAGGTTTATCACCACAAACTGGAAGTTTGGGATTTTTAATGTGGAAACTTAGAATGTTGAATTGTTGGATCAAATATATTTTTGTTTTTGCAGTGCTGGGGGTTGAACCTAGGGCCTTGTGCATGCTAGGCAAACACTCTACCACTGAGCTACACTCTAGCTCCAGATGTATTTTGACTGCTATGATTTTGACCAAAACATATCTTGAACCACTGGTTAAGACCCATCTGAGTCCAAAGATGCAGTGCCTGGGGAGGCCAAGGATCAAGCCTGGAAACTGCAAGGAAGGAGCATACCTCTTGACTGGAATGGCAGATGTGTGCCCCCAGAGACAGAGGCACATACCTGCCTCCTGTGAGATGATGCTGGACTGGCCAGAAGTCCTTCTCCACCTGAATGGACCAGAAGTAATTAGGGTGTTGTCCCTGCCTTTGGAGACCTGTACCCAAGGAAGAGTCCTATTCATACACTTTGGACAAGACACTTGTGCCAGACTGTTCCTATCCATCACCTGCTCTGATCCTCCCACCATACTGGGAGGTGGATAAGGAAGAGTATTTTGTATTTTCAGCTGACTGAGTACAGTTGTGGGTAGCTGAGTGATCTGCCCACAGAAATTCAGCAGACCAGTGGATGGCATCCTGGGCTTCTATCCCATTCCAGTTTTCTTCCTGCTCTACTGCCTCGTCCTCTCTTCTGCCCTTGGGTAGAACCTGTGGGAGAGATTTGAAAAAGAACAACAAAAAAGATGAATCAACATTTGGAGGTAGTGGCCTGTATGTGACGGAGCTGAGCTGGTGGCTCCTGGTCCAGTGTGGAGAGGCAGGGCGGCCGGAGCAAATACAAGTACAGGCCCTCAGGAGTGTGAATTGCAAGTAAACAACAGCATGAAGAGAAGTCCCATGTGATATTTGGGACAACATAGACAAACAATTACTTGTCCATCTGACATTCTAGTTTACCCCAGGGACTCCTGTATCTGTCTGGCAAACTTAGGGAGAGGGAGTTTAGGAGTGAGCTGGGATTCTGGAAATTTGGGAGATGATTGCAACCTGAAACAGTGACAGCAGAGTGCCCAGTCACCCTGCCTCCTGCCTCACACAAGGGCCCCTGCGGCATGTAACCCTGGTCTCTGGCGACAGCCCTGGTGCCTCACTCACTGTCTGCTTCCAGCCCCATAATTGGATGAAGTTTGCAGCCGAGCACCAGAAGAGGGGCCAGCAGAGCTATCAGGCTGGGAGGGAAATCACCTTGGATCCAGGGAGTTGCACTGACTGCTGATTTATTGATTGCCTTGAAATAACAGCAGCGATCAAATCAAAGCTGGCCATTTCCTCTTTTCCTTTCCCACACAGCCTTGGCTGTCATTAGATTGCTCTGAAAGCGAATTCATCTTCCGCCCTTTCCCAGGCTGAGGGACAGGTGGGATTCGCTGTGTGAGGGAGGCTGTGGGTGGCAGAGTAGTCCTGAAAGCCACTCCCCCACTAAGGTTGCCAGAATAGCAAAAGTGGGGACCAGAGCCAGGCTGGGGAGTGCAGAGACCTGAGACCTACTGGGCTTTTCCAGGCCTTCAGCTTGCTCAGCTACTGGGGGGCCTCCCTCTTACCACACAGCATGACATTGTGAAGTGGGGATAGTGAGGGAGTGTGGATTCCGGCTGGCCTGCCTTTCACAGTTGGGTGTCCTTGGACCTGGTCAGGAGGCCTCTTTAAATCAGAAGGAGAGACTTATCTTCAGGGACAAGGGAGGGCCTGTAGGACCCTTGACGTTGGTACCCCCTCTTCTAAGCCTAGAGGTCGGGTTCTACAAGGATTTGAATTTTAGCAGTCAGCTTCCTGAAGGGATATTGTACATACAATAAAATGCACACTTTTAAGTGTATAGTTTCCCAGTCTTGACAGATGTCTGCACTTGTGTTACCATGACCCCCATCAAGATTTAAAACACCTTCATCCCCTAGAAGTCCTCTTGACCCATCCACTCCTCTTCCCCACCACTTTGTTCGTTGACCCCTGAATGGAGTTTCTTTTCTTTTCTTTTTTTTCCTTTCCTTTTCTTTTCCTCCCCTCTCTGCCCATCCCTCCTTCCATCCCTTCCTTCCTTCCTCCCCTCCTTCTTTCTTTTTTTCTTCCTTTTCCATGGTGCTGGAGTGCCAGGGCCTCTCTTACGCTAGGCAAGTGCTCTACTCCTGTGCTTCTCCTAGCCCCAAGTTCTGGGTTTCTGAAAGGCAGAAGTTGAACTCCCAGGAGATGAAACATTAGCAACTCAGGGATTGCCAACATCAACCTCCCCATTCTACAGATGGGATAACGGTCCCTAGAAAGAAACTGTCTTCCCTCAGTGCAGAGGGTGAATTGGGCAAAGGGAGTGCAGTCCCCAGGCCCTGACTCTCCATGTGGTACTCTCCCCATGATGTGAGCCTGCTGGGAATGTCCCTCAGGTACACGGATATGACAACTTACGTGGTTTCTAACAGAGTTCAATGTCCTGAGAGCATTATCTTATCAACTGGGAGAAAAACACATCAGTGGCCCAAAGTTGGGCCTTACAGTCACAGACTAGTGGAACATGGTGTGCCAACGCTAGCACATTTGGAAAGCAAATCAGAAAATTAGGCCTGGGGATTAGAAAGATCTCTGGGCTGGGGTCCAAGGGATTGTTCAGTAACAACTGTTTCTGGCCACATGACCCTAGAACTAACCTAGAGCTTCAGCCTCCCTGTTTGTGAATGGGGAGGATTGCCTACTCCTTGGGACTCTTAATAGTTACTGACCCCTCGCTCCCTTCCCGAGTTCCCTCTGTGATCCCATCCCCTCTGTGACCTCATCCCCAGCATATTTGCTTGAACTGGACTTGAGTCTGGATTCAAGTTGGCTATTTCCTCTGGCCCAGGACCCATCAAGCCACTTGTTGACCCTTCCCAATGCGAGCCCTACCTCTAGTCCTTTTTGCTTTATTTTTCAGATAAGGTCTTGCATTTTGTGCCTGGGGCCAGCCTTGGACCTAATCTTCCAAAATCTGCCTCCTGCCTAGCTGAGATTTCAGGTGTGTACCACCACACCCAAAAAAGGATATTATTAAGAAAGGGAAGACAACACACAGAATGGGAGATGTTTTTAAATCATATGTCTGCTAAGCATCTAGTTCCAGAATATATACAGTGAATATAACTCAACAGTAAAAAGACAATAAACTCAATTTTAAAAGTGAATGATGGATTTGAGTGGGCATTTCTCTAAAGAAGGTATATAAATGGCCAATGAATGTATAAAAAGATGCTTTAATGCAAATGAAAGCCATGAGATACCACTCCACTAGGATGGCTATGATTTTAAAAACCAGAAAAAAAATAACTGTTGAAGAAGATATGGAGAAACTGGAGCCTTTGTACACTGCTGGTGGGGATGCAAAATGGTACAACCCCTGTGGAAAACAGTTTGGCTTTTCTGATATGACCTAGCATTCCCACTGCTAGGTATATACCCAAGAGAAATGACAAAACGTATCTACAGAAAACTTTGACATGAATGTTCACAGCAGTGTTATTCACAACTGCCAAAAAGTATAAATCAAATGTCTACCACCTAGATCCTGGGTATACAAAATGTGGTATCTTTATACAATGGAATAATATTCAGCCACCTAAAAGACTGAAGTCCACATACATAAGTAACATGACAAATCTTGAAGATGACATGCAAATTGGAGGAAGCCAGACACAAAAGGCCATATGTTGTTTGATTCTGTTTACATGGAATGTCCAAAATAGCAAATCCAGACTGGTGGTTATCAGGGTCTGGGGAGGGGAAAGGGTGGGGGACAGTGTGTATGACTGCTAATGGGTTCAAGCTTCTCTTTGGGGTGATGGAAGTGTTCTAAAATGAGGTCATGGTGATGGTTTCATAATTAAAAGCCACTTTGAGTTTCATCTAAAAAATTAAAAGAAAAGCATGAAGCAGCCTTAAGGAGTGTGTTGTCTTTGGCCGTGGGCCCTCCAGGGGCTACTGGGCATTGGAACCCCTATACTTACCTACACCAGCCCCATCTGCTCACCCCTCTTCCTTCTGAGAGAACTGAACTTCCCACTGGGTCTGCAGAGGCCACCTGTCAGATAGGTCAAAGGGCTGTTTACCTTCAAGAAGAGCTGGCGGCTGTGCTGGAAACTGATTGAGGTGAAGGCCCGGTAGCCCCTCCCTTGCTTTCCTTCCCGTAAGCCTCAGTCTGCACCCCTCCTCCACTATTCCTGACTGGCGCCCAGGGTCTCTGGGACTCAGCTCTGGAGCTGCCTCCTGGGAGACGGAGTAGGTGGCCTTGGACTGGTGATGACTCCCCAATGCTGACCAGTTTCCGGGAAAGGTACAGGTCCTCTGGGAAGCCAGGCTGGGCAGCAGACAGCCATCAAGGGGCCAGGATGGTGATAGATAGCCCCATGTCACCCAGGATAGCAGTGTTAGCATGGAAAGAGGCCTTTGAGACCCTTCCTAACATACTTAACCTACAGTGGGGCTCCAGGCTGATAGAGTCATTGTAAACTGAAAATATCGTAAGTCAAAAATGCACTTAACTCATCTAACCCACTGAACATCACAGCTCAGCCTCACTGCCTTCAACATGCTGAGAACACATTAGCTCACAGTACAGCAAAATTGCAGCCTAATTTCTAATAGAGTGTTGAATAACTCATGTTGTTTATTGAATCCCGATTCCAAAAAGTTCTGGTTACACAGTGCACTGCAGAGTGTCAGTTGTTCTCCCTTGTGATCCTGTGGCTGATGGAGCTGCACCCTCTACCACTGCCCAGCATTGCGAGAGAGGATGGGATTGCATATCACTAGCCCAGCATAGAACCAAATTCAAAATTCAAAGTCCAATTTCTACTGAAAATGTATCACTTTTGCATCATCACAAAGTCCAAAAATTCTAAGTTGATACACTGTAAGTTGGGGGTTGGCTACAAATACATATGCATGTATGGATGGTTTCATATTCTGAGCCCAGACTGTGTGCACTTTTGCATCCTCCCTGCCCTTCCTTCCCTTCTCCCACTCCATGCCTTGCATATGAACCATCAGGGTGCCAGGCACAGTGCTGCTGAGCAACTAGGCCAGGATCTGCAGGAAGCTCAGGGTGGTGGAGCCAGCTGAGAAGCGGGGGAGCTGTATGCTTACTCTCCTTCATGCTAGCTGCTGAATGTTGAGGATCTAGACGTCATTTTCTAGAAAATATGAAAGGATTCTGAGACTAAAAATCACACATTTGAAAGCGTATGCCTTCAAGAGATTCTTAGGCAGAGTGCAGGGTGCCACTGGGGGGCTTCCCTTCCTTCAACTGCCACTTGGATGCACCCCTGGGAGTTCCTGATGGCCAGAGCTGGGCCACAGACCTGATCTGTGCCTCTGGTATTCTAAGCCTTCCTTTGGCAGCCTTTGCTTCTTGTTTGCTGAGAGCCTATGTATTGATGGGATGCTGCAGCCTCCAGGAGCCTGAGAGTCTGCCCTGGTCTTGGCCCAGGGATGTGCTTCTCTGTGGGCTCACATTATTTGGTTGGCAGCTGGCCCTGCTGTCCATTCAGACTGGACCAAGGGAGTGTAGAAGTCCTGTGGCTCTCACCCTGAGATGTAGGCAGATATACTTTTGCAATTCTTACTTGGAACTGGGCGCTGGAGCCTGGGAATGCAGAGAGAGACTTGTTTGCCCACACCCCACCCCAGACTCTCCTCAGCCAGTACCTCATGTCTTGCTGTTGTTTTCTGACCATTGGTGTAGGTGGCGAGATGGGAACAGAAAACACGCAAGCTGAGCAAAGCCTTTGGGTCCCCCTCCTTGGCCTGCTACTCCCTGGGCAGCGTCATCCTTCTTCTGAACTTCCTGCGCTCGCACTGGTAAGCCCCCAAGGCTGGCTGCCTGGTGCAGCTGCTCTGCTCGTGAGAATACACAGTCTGGAAACAGAGGGTGGATATGGGTCCATCAGGCTTCAGGAAGCACAGGGTCTGAATGCATGGGGAGCCCTGCTCTCAGAGGCCTCATGCCATAGCAAGCCACCTGGGCTTCTACTGGCAAAGGAATCCCAGTGACCTCAGGAAGGAGACAATGTGAATGGGAGAGTACCAATCAGCAAAGGTCCTGGGGCAGGGATGAACAGAGGCCACAATGCCTGAGTTGCCTCCATACTTACTTCCCTCCTTGGAGTTTCCTCCAAGAAGTGCCAGTACAGGAGGCAGAAACCCTGGTTGGGAGCCCCTGGGGGCCAGGGCCTGGCATCTTCCCAGGCCCAGACTTAGACCAGTGTCAGGAAGCCATTCTGTTCATCTGTGGACTTGGGACGTGTTGCCTTGCTGCCATCAAAGAAAGGTCAGAGCAGGTGACTGAATCTAGATGACCAAGTTTGACCCACTGGGCCCAGGAGTGAAGCTTTTGCATAGTCCCAATGCCAGGCCAGGCTCTTCCTCCTCTGAGTAGTTGTGGCCAGCTGGCAGGCACCTTGGGGACCCGGCTGTGCAGAAAGACATGGGATTGAGTCACCATCCTGAGCTGAGCCTAATACAGCCATCTCTGAGTCTCAGGCTCACCTCCTGAGTCCTCTGAGATCTATCACAGGCAGTGCCCAGGCTGCTCATGGGCTGAACATGGCCAATGCAATGCTTTAAGAAATAAGGGAGTGGCTTGGGATTTCTTTTTCTTTTTTGGTGGCACTGGGTTTGAACTCCAGGCCTCATGCTTGCTAGGCAGGCACTCTACCACTTGAGCCACTCCACCAGCCCAGAAAGTGGCTTGGGGAATCTCCATTTCTGACTTGCTGGGACAGTTTAGATGCTGTGGTGGCCCTGGCCATGTCCCAATGTAGACTAGTCACTGGGGGCTATGTCACAGCTGCTCCCTTGGACACAGCATGTGCTGCCCTACCTCCCCCACTTCCTTTGGCCCTGCCTGGCCCTGCAGGTATAGGGTGAACCCATGAGGTGACCAGCTCAATGCTTGATGCCTGGTGTATGGGGAGTTGGGAAAGATGTAGTGATGGGCTAGGCACAGGGCCCAGCCTTCCTCCTAATGGCCAGGACACCCTTACGGCAGAC
Source organism: Castor canadensis (assembly GCF_047511655.1). NCBI lineage: Eukaryota > Metazoa > Chordata > Mammalia > Rodentia > Castoridae > Castor > Castor canadensis. The sequence goes on along the minus strand of NC_133396.1, from coordinate 50,211,580 downwards.
CTTTGCTATCTCCCCATCTGTGGCCAAAGGTGCATGGTGGGGTGGGGTAGGGGTCCTGCTTGGTCAGCCTTCCCACTGGACCTTTGCTCTCTGTGTGGGGCTGCCCACCATCTTTAGGCCAGGCTAACATCACAGGGTTTTGATCCTCAGAGGGATGGTGTCCTGTGGCACCAAACCTGAGTTGGAACATGAAGATGCTTCTCCAGGAAGGCCTTATTCACCCCACAGCGGGGCAAGGGCTTGGCTCATGACACACCTGAAGACCTCAGGGACTGTATGCCCTGTGTACTGACCAGCTACTAGACTCTCTAGCCCCAGGAGCTCTTTCATGTTTTTTGTCTCAGGGTAGAGGAGGCCTAGTGTACAGATGAGATAATGAGGCTTCACAGGAAGTGGTGCTCTGCCTAGGTGTCACAGCTCCATGAGAAAAGACTGATACAGTTAGGCCAGAGGAATGCAGAAGTCCCAGCAGTGCCAGCCAGGTGGGCTTATGGGAGGGGGATGTCTAGAGGGGAAGGAAATGGGCTTCTTTTCAGCTCTACCACCTGGCAGGCCACCTGTGCTATGTCTAGAGAGGATGCTGCATCAGCAGGACCAGGGCCTCCCCAGCATCTGGGGAGCTGTTGCTGCTTCTGACTGGATGCTCAGTGCCTCCCAGGCTGAGGAAACACAGAGGGCTAGAGACAACTTAAGACCCAGCTCAGGGCCAGGCATGCACCAGGCCCACAGTCAGCTGGGCCAGACCAGGTGACTGTCCAGAAACACTGGTCAGTGTTACAAATCAGCTGCCATCACTGAGCAACAGGCAGGGGCAGCTGCACTGGACTCTCTCTGGGACCTAAATAGTCACAACAGGTCTCTCATCCCCACACCCCATTGTCTTCCCTCTTCTCCCGCATCTCTCCAAATGATACAGCTGTCTCCTTGAAGGCACTGGACTGGGACCCAGGCTTCCATACAATGGCAAAGTGGCTTTGTTATGAAGAGTATCAAATTTTGTGATCCCAGCCAGTGCCTCATTGTACTAAGATTAGCTTGCCAGTCTCCCTTTGGCCTTCCTGTGCCATGTGGCTGGCCTACTACTCACTTCTGACCTGGTGATATTGCACTGGCCCAGAGATGTTGTGTGGTCCTCCCTCCCTCCCTCCCTCCCTCTTTCTCTCCCTCTTTCTCTCCCTCTTCTCTCTCTTTCTCTTTTTGGCAGTACTGGGGTTTGAACTCAGGACCTTGTGTTTGCCAGGCAGGCTTGAGCCACACCCCCCAGCCCTTTTTTCTTTAGGTATTTTTGGTACAGGGTCTTGCTTTATGTACGGACCAAGGTCCTCCTGTTTATGCTTCTCACATAGCTAGGATGATGGGTGCACCCCACCATACCCAGTTTTTTACTGGTTAAAATGAAATCTCAGGAACTTTTTTGACTGGACTAGCCTTGAACCTCGATCCTCCTGATCTTTACCTCCTGAGTAGCTAGGATTACAAGCTTAAGTCACCATGCCTAGCTTGTCCAGTCTTGACTAATCAGCCATTCCCTTCTTAGGCTCCTTCAGAATGTGGGAGTCACCAGGTACCTGGCTTCAAGGTAATCTTCAGTCCTGGATGCTTATTAACCTTCCCCAGAGAACCTGGGGAGGGGCATCCAACCTAATCAGATATGGACGCAGTCAGGGGAGGAGCCCCTACCCAACTGCAAAGGAATATTTGACCATGTTCTCCATCCGAGACAGCCCCCTAGCTCCCTTCCCGCAAGTTCTGGTCATCAGCAGAAGGAGCCCCTTCCCAGAGGAGCCCAGGATCAAGGGAAGTTGCTGATAGTAAGTACCTGGCTCCCACACTGGGATACTTAGCCTGGTCCTTGCTTCCTGGCCTGATGTTGCTCCAGTGCTGCCTCCTATGCAGCTCCGGACCCTTAGGAATGCCCTTCCCCCACAGGACCAGCTGGAGAGTTTCAGAGCCATGGGCCTTGGAGGAGTGGGACCCATGTTAGAGGTACAGAGTTCAGCAGCCTCACCATGCTTGAGATGCTCCTGGGATCTTCCTGTGTCTGGATGAGCAGTCCTTAGATGTGCTTCATGTTACCCTCCCAGCCAGGCAGCAGTCAAGTATTTAACATGACCCACTGGATAAGAGCAGCTCATGGGGAAGCACAGCACCAGTCGCCTTTGTCCTAGGGAATCTTACCCACATCTGAGCTGCCCTTGGGAAACCATCTGTACAGAGATTTAGTGCACACCTGCACTGCTGTGTCTGTGGAAGCTGTTCCTTAGAAGTGGATACAGTCCTCATTCTTTATCCCTGCTTCTGGAGCTCCAAAGCAAGGATGCACCATGTTAATTCTTCCCCAACCCTCTGTCAGGCTCGGTGCCCAAGCAGGGCACATACTCCCCCAAGCTCCTCAGTGGTTCCTAACCTGTGTTTGACCTTGCCTACATGTGACCTGGGCCAAAGGGACTCCTCTAAAACAGGGAGAGGTCCGTTTCCTTCCTTTGTACCTGCACCCTGGGTAAACCTTGTATGACCCTTGCCAGGCGGCTGGGGCAGAGGTGATCTAAGCCAGGGCACAGTAGCCTGTGGGAGAATGAGATGAGATAAGTCAGATGGGATCTGGCAGCAAGTGGATGTGGTAGGAAATAGGAATCCATGGAAGGTTTTGGAACAAGGGAGTAAATTAATGATCAAGTTTTTGGATGTGCAAGGGGTTTCCTTGCCTCCCTGAGCTAACCTCATTTGTTTGTACTGTTCAGCTGAGTCTCCACTTCTAGAGAGAGGACTTGCTGGGGTTCCAAAGCAGGAGAGATGAGTGGTGCCTAAGAATGTGACCAGGTGAGAGGAGGGCAGCTATCCCTAGGCCCAGGAACAGTTGTGTAGCTGAACAGCTCCGATAGGCCTGAGGCCAACACCAGACAGGCCCTGCTTCTGCTTCCAGGGTGTGAAAACCCTCAGCTCCAGGCTGGTTGCTGGACAGGTTTTGGTTGGTTGTGCTGCAAGTCAGCATTCCTCTTCCAGTTGGTTGTGCGTTATCCAGGGACCTCTTTCTTCCCTTCACCAGGAAGCCAGCTGAGCCCAGTGGAGCTACCTGGCAGCTTAGCAGCTTAGCGATGTAGTCTTTTCCTTTCTTTTGCACACAAGCGGACACAGGCCTTTCCCATGGAGTGTTGGCCAGACAAGTGTGTGACACTCAGGTCTTCAGAGGGAGGAACAGAAGGAGGGATCAGCACCCACAGCTCCTCTTTGGCGGTAGCTGAAGATGCTGTGCAAGTTACCGAGGTGTTCACCTCCTTAGAACATAGGAAATGACTATTCCAGCTCAGGCAGGTGAGCTCATTAGAGGACCCAGGGGAGAGCAAGTGGTGAAGGTGATGTGTGAAGTGATTAGGTCACCAATCAGGGGGTGGGGGCTGTGTGCCCAGCAGAATTAGGCAGTGGACACAGGACACACACATGCACTTGGACCAAGTCTGGGTCATGGCCAGGGATGTCTAAGAGATCACTCAGCAGATGACCTGCCTGTACAACATGATGCCAGAGCCCCCAAAGTGGCTGGTGGGTCCCAAGGGGTCATTGAACCAATTGGCCTGTGCCAGCTGGTGGTCTGGAAGCCCCAAGGATGAGCTGGCTTATTATCTGGAGGCTGATGATGCTAAGTCCAGACCCTAGGAATGTTTAGCACAGACCTGTTAGCTTTGTAGCATGATGGGGAGGGAGCCTGGTGGGCTAGGGAGCAACTGTTGAAACTCCTTTCCCCCAACCCACACCCAGACCTGGATGGCCTAGAGCTATTGCTCTCTAATAACCCCATAGACCTTTGCCCATGTAGCACACGGCTGTCATGGAGCCCTCCCCTCTGGTTCTACCTGGAGCTTCCCTTTGGGCAGCTGGAAAACTGGAAGGTGTGGATTTAGCTTCCTGGATCCTGGGGAAGGGAGAGAAGAGGGAGGGGCTGCATTCGGGCCTTACCCAGATGGCCCAGGTAGAGCCAGCCTCTGCAACTGGGATAGTGGGAAGAGGAATAATCCCCCCCCCCACCCGTTAGGATATCCTCTTCACTCTTTACAGGCCATGGGAAGGCAGGAGAAGCCATTGGTCTGCTTTGTCCCACTCCCACTCATCTCTTTTCTTTCTTTTTTTTTTTAATCATTTTTACATTTACTCACATATGTGTACATTGTTTGGGCCACCTCATCTCTTTTCTTATTATGACAATAAGACAGACCTCTGGGCTTTAGAAATACTGGTGGGTTTCTAAATACTGGTGGGTTTTAGAAATACTTTGAGAAGGTGCCTAGGATTAGGGCAGCATCATAGCCCTAATTTCAAGTTCCTGGCTGATTGTGGGAGAAAACTACATGAGTAAGTGTTTTTATTTATTGTTTTAGTACATGTCTATTTTAATATGTATTAGGAAAATAAGCCCATCAGATGTCTAATTTTATGGATAGTTTTTTATTTTTGGTGGTACTGGGGTTTGAACTTGGGGCGTCAGACTTGTCAGGCAGGTGTTCTACCACTTGAGCCATGCCTCTAGGCCTTTTCATGGATAGTGTTGTTTAGTCTGAATTGAAGTGTATAGAGCCTTGGCTGGAGGAGAATATGAAGTAAGGAGTCAGCACAGGCTGCACAGGGTTGGAGACATTGTGCAGATGCATTTGAGCAACTGGAGTTAGGAAAGTCTTTCTTACAGTTACAGGTAGTAACAGAGGACAGACCTGTCTTGGGGCTAAGGACACTGTGTGGCCATGTGCCTGTGGCCTGGAATGAGGCAGAGAGCCCTGAGCTCACAATGCTGCATCCTAGCTTTCCGAGATTTCAGGGGAGCAGAGTACAGGCAACCTCAAGTCACATTGATGACCAGTAGTTCAATCCAAGTTTTAAAAATAGAATCCAAGGCACATGAAAGAGTCCTATCCACCTCCACCCAAGTGCAGAATATTTCCAAAGGAAATTGTTCCTATTACCTCATTCTGCTGTGGAGCGCCAGGCCACAGAGCTACTTGTCTCCTGTTAATTCTGCATGTGGAATAGACTGTGCTTTCCAAGCTTAATGGAGGAGCTGGAACAACGATCACCTAATTGGGCGTCGATTCCAGTAAGCCTGCCATTGTGTCACAGAGCATATGTGGCTACTGGGCCAAGATTAGCCATCAGGGAGGAGCCCCTGCTTGAGTTCTGCAGACTCAGGGAGCAGGTGACCCACTGAGCACTTTGCGGGGAGCCCCAGCCATACACTGACCTTGTAGGAAGCTTGAGCTATTCTGGCCAGTGGAAGCAAGAGGACAGGAGGTTGAATGGCTCTGGCTGGAGCTACAGGCAAGAAGTCAACAGTGGGGGCAGCCCCGGGCAAGGTGGGGCAGCCACACAGCCACTTTGGGGCCCCTTTTGCCCCCATACTGGCTCCAGAACTGCCACCCCTTGTCAGGAATCGCCTTTCTTTCAAGCTGGGTGGAAGTGCGCTTGCTGCAGGCTCAGTCATGAGATTGAGAAGCTCCCCTTTCATCTACTGCCTGCTGTCGAGACGCAGATGGATTCAGATGGTGGAGACTGCATGGCAGCCCAGTGTGGACCAGGAAACAGGCCCAACAATGACTGGTCTTATTCTCTGCCATGGGGCAGGAGGGACCAGTCTACCAGGTGACCCTCTGGCCTCTTGGCCCAGGTCCTGCAGCAGCACTCACCGCCATTGTGCAGCCTTACTGTCTGCTCTGCTCTGCTCTTCCCCCCTCCCCTTCCCCCACCATGCACACAGAGTTCCTTCCAAACCGCACCAGACCCTTCATGCTGTTCTCCCATCCTGCACTCTGCCCCAGCCTGAAGGTGACCATTTGTCTTTCTGGAATACTCTCCCTGTCCACCCTGCCCCCCTTCCCCTGGCTAAATTCTTTTTCAGCTCTCTCCTGAAGTGGCCTTTCCTTTTTGCAGCCCTTCCCCCTACCATACTGTTATCTGGGCCAGCATGCCTGTCCTGTGACCCCTGCGCTTCTTCCCAGCACTCACCAGTGTCTGCCTCCATTTGCTTCTGTCCTTCCCATTGTCTACAAGTGAGCTGTGGACTGCTCAATGTGCACATGGCCACTCAGCAGCAACATTATACCAGGAGGCAGGGGAGGGGTCACCATCACATTTCAGAAGAGAGATGGAGGCTGGAGACTGAGGTCTTTTTGAAGCCCCATCCCCTTCTTCCTCCACGAGCCAGCAGCTTGTGTGCAACCACTGGTGACCCCAGAGAACTCAAGAAATACACCTAGAGCTGACAAGAGGGAGTCCAGCAGGCCTCCTGACCTCTTTTCAGGCAGGTGGAACCCAGAGGCTGGCAGAGTCACCCAGTCACTGAGAGTCACACATTCCCCTTGCCACACTTTCTGTTCTGTGGGCCTTGATGTAGCATATATAAGGAGCTGGGTGTGACCCAGCCCCTAGCCCCTCCATGTCCTTCCCATTAGACAAGTGCTGAGGGTTTGGGATTTAAAGCTGCATGTTCCCTGCAGTGGGATCTGTAGGATAGAGGGGTGCTGGGGTCACAGCATTGCTCAGAGGGCAGGGTATGAATGTGGCCACTGCCTCTCACAACACAGGGTCTGTCTAATGTTACCTGGCTTCTGAATCAATCCCAGCTCATAGCCTGGAGCTTCACAGTGGCCCTGAGCCAGGTGAGCAGAAGAGATGAGGGAGGGCAGCAATGGATAGAGAGCCAAGGGTTTGGGCAGCCTGACCAGTTGCTCTGACACCATGCACTGGCTGCTGGCAGGTCATTTGCAGGCCTCTGCCATGCTGTTTGTTCCCAGGCCCTTGTTCTCCCTTTCTTTTCAACACATCTACTGGCCTGTGCTGGGTGCCAAGGAGATGCATGGGGGAAGAGAAGAGCTGAACGTCTAGTTGTAGGAAAGAATTCCTAGGAGGTAGTGTTTAGTGCAACCTAAAAGTAGAGTTACAGCAAGTCGCCTTCATCAATGAGTGAGTGAAGGAAGATGGTGAATGCATTTTGCTGGAAGAGCTTGGCCAGCAAAGATAAATAACTCTGTTATGGATGGATGGATGTGCTGGTGGATGAACTGATGGTGGATTAGTGGATGGATGAATGAATAGGTGGCTGGGTAGATAAAGGGTAGGTTAAAGGATGGAAGAATGGGTGGATGCATGGGTGGATTGAGGGATGATGTATAGATGAATGAATTGAAGGATAGATGGGTAGGTGAGTAGGTAATGGATAGATAGGTAAAAGGTGGGTAGATGGATAGGTAGATGGGTGGGTGAATGAATAAATGGAAGGGTAGGTGGATAGGCAGGCAGATGGATGGATGGATGGATGAATGGATGGACTGAGTAGATAGATAGACTGAAGGATAATTGGATAGATAGGTAGGTGGGTGGATGGTTGGATTGATGGATGGAGGGGTAGGTAGATGGAGGGTTTTGGTGGATGGTAAGCTCCCTTGCTGAGAGGAACCTGGTACAGAGTGAGTATAAGTAATTTCTCTGTGTGAACAGCAGATTTCCATGTCTCTTCTAAGCATCACATGGTAGGGGGAATGGGAAGAGCATGTTTGGTACATGTACGTGCTGGTCCCATACACCATTCTCTGTGGGTGTGCCCCTCTCACCAGTGCCCCCTCCCTTATAGTGAGGCCCAGACCCATTACCAGCCTGTTTGCCTGTACCTTACCTGCTCTAGGCTTTCCAATTTAGAGGACAAATAAAGTACCTGAACCGCCAACACACTGATGTGCCAATAGAGTCACTGTCCTTTGGGTCCACTCCAGCCTTTGAATGAGACCTCAATCCTTGACCCAAAGACATTTTGGGGGTGGAGGGGGACATTAATGGGCCTTTGAGGTAATTTACAACCGAGGTCAGCTGCCCAGGTGTGGCCAGGCCTGTGCAGGGGCCATGGAGCCAACTCAACAGTGCAAAGCACCTAGTCTTAGACTGTGAGTCTGCTAGGAGAATGGGGTTCCCACACCACATGTGGCACCCACCAGGCTCAGGGCACCAGGTGCCAGGGCCTACTGTGCACCTGCTCTGAGTATGCACCTTTTCTGCTTTGAGCCTCACTTTTCTCTAAAGTGCAAGTTGCTCACTAGACAGGGTCAGAGCATGCAAACTGGTGGCTCTTGGGTCACCCAGCCACTCACATGCAGAGTCTTGAGTGGTTTTTATGAATGGCCTAGTTCCAAAATTTAGGATATTTCATATGCAAGTCAGGATTTCTGGCTTTTCTTGAAAACACTGGCATGTCTGGGCATCTGTTCCTCTCCCCTCCCTATGGCAGTGGGGACTGGACAGTGCTCTGCAGGTGGCCTGGACTCCACCTGTAGCCACCTCAGTGGCCATTGGGCATATGAGCCCTGGGGTGGCTACTCTCTGAGAAGGGTAGACACCCACCCCATACATTGTGACATACTTTTTCTCCCTGTCCCATGCCCACAGCTTCACACAGGCCATGTTGAGCCAGCCCAAGATGGAGGGCCTGGATAACGCCATCACTTACTGCCTGGGCCTTGCGCTCCTGGGCGTGGGCCTCGTGTTTGTGCTGTCCAGCTTCTTCGCACTGGGGTTCACCGGAACCTTCCTAGGTAAAATCCTGAGGGTAGGGGATGACCTTGGGAAGGTACACTGGGGTTCAGGGCCCAGTGCCATCTGTGATGGGGACCACTGGAGACCCTGACGGTCCATGGTTAGGATGGGAGAGTGGGCTCTACTGTCTCATCTGACTCCAGGGCTCTGAGCTTCTGCCTGCTGTGGTGGGAATAAGTTTCTCCTAATCCTGGCCCCATGGGCCCCAAGATGCTCTCCTGGGCCCAGCTTCCCCTTGCAGAGGGCCCAAGGCCCTGTTTACATGGAAAGATGAGGTGGTAAGTTGCCCAAATGCACAGTGACAGGACCCTCTGCCTCATAGCCACCCCTGGGTCTGCCCTGGGCAGCTCCCAACATGCTTGACTGCCAAGCCTGGTGGGATCTTGGTTTTCTGTGTCTGGGCGGGATGCAAGGTGGAGGGACATTGTTCCTTCTCTGTTTCCTGCTGCCTGTGGCATTTTTGGGCTGGGAGCCCAGTGTGGCCTACCAATACTTAGCTGCCTCACCTCACAGTACAGCAAGGACTTCTAGTGCCTTGGAATTCTAGGAGGGAAAAGAATCAAGGGGGATACCAGCAGGGGAGGCTGAGGGCAAGGTGGGCCATGGGGACTGGAACAGAGAGAAGGTGGCAGCCTGCATTCACAAAGGGAGCCCCTTGCAGCACTCAGGCTGCCCCAGGAATAGCATAGCTGCCCAGGTGCCTGGCTGTCCCTCCACAGGGCCTAGCCTCCCAGCAGCAGACTTGAAGCTCTTGGGAGTGTGCTCAGGAGCAGCAGCGCCTGAGGGAGCAAGTGGTGTTTGAGTTCAGCATTACTGGGACTGTGGCACTGGTCAGTGCTTTGTGCTCAGTCAGGAGCCGACATGAAAGAGGGGCTCGAGGTGGCAGGCTGGGAAAGGGGAAGATGGAGTGCCTGGACCTTCATGAAGAATGGGGACTGGTGGGGCCAGAGCAGAGCTGGGGTCAAGGAGCAACAGGAGGGGCTCCCCAGGACCTGCAGGGATAGGGGGGAGGGGCAGCTGACTTCCAGAGTCATGGAAGACAGGTGAGTAGGCCTCAGTGAGCAGGGTTGGGAGTGAGGACAGGGAGGCCTGAAGACAGCATGTGCCCAGAGCCAGGGAGGGACTGGTAGAGACCCCAGGTAGTAGGTGGACCGTGAGGGCCAGACCAGGGAGACTCATCAGTAGAGCAAGTCAGAGGCAGGCAACTGCAGCAGGGTGGCCCTCCCCAGTAAACATGGCCTAGAAAGCCAGAGGGATCCAGCAGGCTGGGGATGTAGAGCACAGAGCAGTCACTCCCCTGTGAGTCAGCCCGATACGGGTTTCTGTGCCATCCCCCCACCCTCTCTTGGCCCCACTGCCCTGCTTCCTGCTTCCTGGGAAGAAAGAGCCTCCCAGTGGTCCCCAGGTCCCCTGCACCTTTTGTCCCCAACAATGGGCATCTCAGCACCCACCAGGACCATCCTGCCTGTGCCTTCCCATTATCAGTCCAACTGCTGTACTTTCTGCCAGGGATGAAGTGGCATTGTCCTCCAGAATGGCTGGTGGGACACAGAGGGGGTTGCTGTAGAGAGGAGGGGCATGTGGCATTTTTTATTGAATTATCACAGACCAGTAGTGATAGTTACTGGGAGGGAACTGTGCCAGACCCTTTGTTCTGAGGTCCCACTGTTGCTTCTTCCTGCTGAGAGTGGCTGTATGACGCAGGCCTGGTTACCGTGGGTAGGTGGGTGGATGACTGGCCTTCTGGTGGTCATCTCTGAGCTGCCATATGGGAAGACAGTAATACTGTGGCTGACCTCCCAGAATGACAGGAGGCATGTGGTGGGCAGGCCTGGAGCCAGAAGCACAGCAGCCAGAGGTGGGAACAGTGCCGCCTTAGCAGCCAGCTAGACCCAGGGGAAAACCAAGGCCCCAGGGGGTAACTGAGGCCAGGGTGGGATTTGGGAGGAGATGGGGCAGAAATGAGCAGTAGGCAGGCCTACTACTAGAGGTAGAGTTGAGATGGGGCTCTAAAGGGGGGAGAAATGCCAAAGAGGAATGGAGCTCTCTGTTCAGAGAACAGGGAAAGGTGTCACGAGAGGGAACAGTGTGTGCATGAGCACAGAGGTAGGAAGAAGGGGATGACCAGGGTGGCTGGAACCCAGAGAGTGGAGGATGGTAGTAGATGAGGAGGCAGGGCTCAGAACTGGGGTTCCTCTGACCATGTATGTAGTTTTACCTGCCCCTCCACCACTGGTTGGGAGCTTCTTGGAGGGGCGGGGCCCTGTTTCACCTGCAGGTCCACCAAAGCCCACTGGGAACCTCCCTCAGTAATAGAGTGGCTGGGAGCACAAATGGCCAAGTGACTTTCCCACCCTGCCCTGCCTTGTCCACAGGCGACTACTTTGGGATCCTCAAGGAGGCCAGAGTGACCACGTTCCCCTTCAGCGTCTTGGATAACCCCATGTACTGGGGGAGCACAGCCAACTACCTGGGCTGGGCCTTCATGTAAGTACCTGGCTGTCCACTCACCCTGCTGGAGGCCTCCCAGGATGAAGAGAAAGGTCATTCATGGCCCAAGGGTATCACCTTCCCTTCTCAGAAGTTTCTTATCTGTGATAAGAAACAGCCTCGAGAACAGGGTTCGGCAGGCTTTCTCTTAAAGGGCCAGAGCATTCAGGCTTAGAGAGCCACAGGCCATAGCCATTCAGCTCTGCTCCTAGCACAAAAGCATGCAGAGATGTGGGAAAATGGGCAGTGAGGTATGGGCCATGCGGCTTCATTTACAGACACTGAAATTAGGATTTCATGTAATCATATAATTTTCATGTATCCTGAAATAGTCTGTGGATTTTTTTTTTTTTTTTTTGTGGCACTGGGGTTTGAACTCAGGGCCTAATGCTTGCTGGCAGGCATTCTACCACTTGAGTCACTTCACCAGCCCTGGATTTAAAAACAAACAAACAAAAACCTGCTTAAAAATATAAGTCCAGGCACCAGTGGCTCACACCTGTAATCCTAACTACTCAGGAGGCAGAGATCAGGAGGATCAGAGGTTCGAAGTCAGCCCCAGGAAATAGTTCGCAAGACCCTATCTCGAGAATACCTAACACAAAAGGGGCTGGTGGAGTGGCTGAAGGTGTAGGCCCTGAATTCAAGCCCTGGTACTGCAAAAAAAAAAAAAATGTAAAAAGTGGACAAAAGTGGACTGGGTGTAGTAGCACATGCTTGTAATTCCAGCTACTTGAGAGTACAGCTACTCCTACAGGTAGAGGTAGGAGGATCCTGGTCTGAGGCTGCCTGGGCAAAAGCACAAGATGCTTTCTGAAAAACAACTAAAAGCAAAAAGGCTGAGGGTGTGACTCAAGTGGTAGAGCACTTGCCTAATCAAGCTTGAGGCCCTCAGCTCAATAGCCATACTCAATGCCAAAAACAACAAAAAAGTAAAAAGTGTCTTGGGCTAGAGTTCACTCTTGGGCCCTGGCGGCCTTCAGCTGGTGTGCTCCTCCGTAAATGTGCTGCTCAAGTGCGCTCCTTCCACAGAGGGCGGGGCCCATGCCCATAAGTGCAGCCCTAGGATTGCTGTCTGCCCTGGCTATGTGTGGGTACTGACACACACGCACATTGACCTGGAACCTTCCCACTGCTACCCCAGTCTGCTTTCTAAACCCAACTGAGGCATTCCCTCCTCCAGGAAGCCTTCCTGATCTCCTTCGTGCTCTGACCCCCTGTGGTAGAGTCTACCCATTCCTCTCTGAGGACCCGTGTCCCCTCTACGTCCTTAGAAGTATCTGGTGCCAAGGAGTAAAAGTCACCCCAGGTTCAGGGTGGCCAGGCCAGGGCTCTCAGAAGCATGTGGCACCCTTGAATTGCCTCCAGAGGACATCAGTCTCACATTGTTGAGGAGAGGCTGCCTATACTGGGGACAGAGCCTCCCTGGAGGGCTCATTAGAGACAGGCCATTACCTGGAGGTTCCCAGGCCTTCCACAGCCTAAATGTCTCCTGCCTCCAAGGCCCTCAGATGGGGTTTCCTAGTGCCAAAGCACCCAGGCCAGGTGAGAGACTCCTGCTCCTGCTCCTCCAGGCCCCTGGGTTCCTGCTCTTTCTAGGCCTTTACCTCCTCAGCCCTCCAGCAAGGTGTGGGTACATAGGACTCAGTGTCCTCATATGCCAGTGGAATGGTCATTTCTACTCTGGGCTGTTAAGAGGTTGAACTGGACCAAGGCAGGTGGGAAAGTTTCATGGACTTTAGATGGAGAAGGGGAATTTAAGCATGCATACCCCCCACTCCGTGACTGTCCCCATCCCCACCACCCCACTGCCTCCCCGACCCAATAGCAGAGAATTGAGCTGGTCTTGACCACAGGGCCTGGTGCTGCTGCTGGGAGCTGAGAAGATGGTGCCCTACTTGCTCTGCAGGTATGGTACATGTGGCCTTGGAAAAGTGGCTGCCTGGAACATTCTCCCCAGGTTCTGCTGCCCTCCCTGGGGCTTGGATCAAGGCAGGGGAGGCCCTTAGGACCTGCCAAAAGCCCCTGACTGGGGTCACTCCAGTGACTGTCTTTTAGGGGATCTACATTTTGGCATCACGAAAGCAAGGAAAGCTCAATCAGTCCAGTCCACCTATGACAGGTGGGGAAATTGAAGCCACACAAGTCTGGGCTACAGATAGCCTTCATCCCCAATTTCCCAGCTCCCAGAGCACAGCCCCTGGTCTTTTTGTGTGCACAACATTTATAGAAACAGGAAGTAAGTTGAGGGGTCAGATGGGCCCCTCGATGGGCAAAGTGCTCCTATAGCCAGCTTGGCAGAGTTGGGGCTTTTTCCTAGGGTGAGCCCCAAATCAGGTGGCAAGTGGCTGATTTGAGCACGAGGCCTGTCTTTTAGCAGGCACGCTGAAGTGAGGAGGCTGTCCACTTGGGTCTGTCAAGGCAGCCCTGCCCATGGACCCATCCAGCAGCTGGACCTCCCTCCAAAGTCTGTCATGACCTGCAGGACCCTGTGTGGTTGGGATCATGGCTGAGGACTAGGCTTGTTGCTGACACATGGCCAGGGACAAATCACCTCTTCAGCCAGAAGGAAGAGGTGACTGTCATGGGCTCATCTTGGCCACAGGCCCTTTCTCACAGGCTAGGACATAAGCTTGAGAGCCATGTCTGCCAGGATGAAGACTGAACCCGGCCCCAAGTTCCTCCACTGTTCCAACTTGAGACTATTAAAGACTCCCCACAGGCTGGGCATGGTGGTATGTGCCTGTAATCCCAACTACTGGGGAGGTGGAGGTAGGAGGATTGTGGTCTGAGATTTTATCTGAAAAATAAAGTTTAAAAAAAGCAAAAGGACTGGGAGAGTGACTCAAGTGGTAGAGTACCTGCCTATCAAGAACAAGGCCCTAAGTTCAATCCCTAGTACCCAGGTCGGGAAGAGCCCTCCACAGGTAAAGGACACAGCCCTACTTTATAGCCCAGATGAGCTCTTAGGGCCTGTTTCTCTGGGGAGACACAAGCTGAGACCAGAAAGAGTGGCTGAGAGAAGCTTAGCATGGGGCCTGGCCCTTCCTGGAAGCTGCCAGGCCAAGTCCAACCCTGGCCACTGTGGCTCCCAGATAGCTTTGCTATATCCATAGCAGTCTGGGCTCGTGGTGGGGCCAGCTTGCCCTTTCCCCATTTCCCAGTCCATGCTGAGAGGCTCAGCTTGTTCTAGAAGCCCAAAGAGGGGCAGTGAGGGAAACCAGAAAAGGCAGGTTTCCTGTTCTCCCCAGAAGAGTCTCTGTTTGGTGTCACATCTCCATGTGAAAGTAAGCTTGGCTTTAGGGGCACCAGAGGTGGTGTCTGGCTGTGGGGGGCAGGTAGGAGGCCTGTGCTTCATGTTGTTCCAGGCAGGGGTCCTGTATCCCTTATTGTCCACAGAGAGGATACTGCTGGACATCAGGCCTGTAACTGCAGCCTGGGTTCAGGACCTTGCTGTCCTTGCATTTGCCTTGTCCCCTCCTAGACAGACAGACCAAAGACTGGCCAGTGGGAGGTCTGAGTAGGTGTTGGGGAGTGGACAGGGCAAAGAGTTCCTGTAGGGCACACATGTCCTTATGCCCCTCTGCTTTGGGGCAGCATGAGCCCAGAACTCCTGTGATGGTCTGGCTGGAGTTCAGGGAAGCCTGGTGCAGAATGGGAGGGGGGAGGCAAGGAGAGCAGAGACCCCTGCAGTCCTGAGGTTCAGCCCTTGCTCCCTATTGCTCCCAGGCTCTGGCTGTGCCCCAAGTGGCTCTCTCCTTTTCCCCTGCTGATGTGGACACAGCAGTCTAGTCCCTGTAGGAGCCCATGGAACTAGAAGTAACCATAGAAATTGATTGGGGGCCAGCGTGACAGAAGCTATTTCTGGAAGCCTGAGGTACATGTGCTCGGCTCCGCAGTGCCGTCACTAACAAGCTGCCCGCGCTCATCGGCACAGCAAGGTCAGAGATTAGTTGCCCGCAGAGAGCCGTGACAGATGTTCTGTCCAGCCCTGAGCCAACTGCATGCTCTGCCCGGGGCTTCCTGTCCTCTAAGCTGGAGGTCCCTGAACACCTGGAGCCCATACTGTGTAGGCCGGGCATAAAACTGCTATCCCACCCCTCGGGCAGCCCTGGCCAGTGCTGAGTGAGGGGAGGAACTCCTTTCCCTAGCCTCCCAGGATGGTGGCCATGGGGCTGCACCTATGGACAGAGCCGGCTGACGGGGGTGTGTGCTCAGGGGGCCCCAGGCTGGTTTTTTAGAAGTCTTATTTCCTAAGCACATTGTCCCTGGTAGACAGGGGAAGCATTTCCTGCCCCAGAGCAGGCTCCTGTACACAGAGCAGGTTTGGCAAGGGACTGTCCTCAGGTCTCTCTTCCTGATTCCCTCCTGCTGCCCTGAGCTCAGAACTGGGACCAAGACAAGAGGCAGTAAGGAGGCCACCCCAAGGAGACCCAGCCAGTTAGGGCAGACAGACAAAATGGTCACTGGATCAGGACGTGGACAACAGGAACCCTTGCTGCAAAACCAGACTCAGAAAGGGGAACCAACAGGCACAGCTTGTCCCACCCAAGTGGCTCCACTGTGGTGGCAGGAGGGGCCAGTCCCCACTGATCTTGTGTGTCTGTCTCTGCAGGCATGCCAGTCCCACAGGCCTGTTGCTGACAGTGCTTGTGGCCCTTGTCTATGTGGTGGCCATCCTGTATGAGGAGTGAGTAGGGGCTGTGGTGATGTGTGGCATAGGGGTGGCGGCTGAGCTGGGCCATGCCTCTGCTTTAGAATCTTTCCCTGTGGCCAGGCAAACTCAGACCATGCCAGGTCACATGTTGGGAAGCTCTTGCTGGGCACACCTGGTGCCTGTGAGACCTGGGCAGGTGGGCAGGGAGCCCTGACTCCTCCTGATCTCCTGCCTGCTCTCTGAAGGCACCAGGCAGGTCTGGGGTTGGTTTGGATACGGGTCCCCTCTGCACTGGGCAAGGGGCTGTCCATGCTTTGGCTGGCAGGACTGGGGCAGGCTCTGGTGCATGGGGGGTTAGGTTGTCACCTGGAGTAGCTGACTGAATAAAACCTTTTCCCACCCTGCAGGCCCTTCACCGCCGAGATCTACCGGCAGAAAGCTATCAGGTTGCACAAAAGGAGCTGACTGGGCTGTGGTGGCCCTATGAAGGGCCTGGCTGGCCTGCCAGCCTGCTCTAGGCACCCAGCCCTGCTCAGGGGAGACTGTCAGCCTCTGCTACCAGCTCACACCTGGCATAGGCCTCTCCAGTGCCTTGGAAACTGCTGCCTTGGGGGCCCTGGGCATGCTGCCATGTGGCTACTGAGTCTCCCTGCTCCCACTGTGCCCCCACTTACCAATAAAGGCGCCCTGACCCCAGCACCTCCCCCCAACCTCTTTCTGTCCTCATCCAGTGGGAAAGAGCAGAGCAGGGGAGGGGGATATCCCCTGAGGGCTTCTGGGCCACATTGGCCCTGCCCCTTTTTCCCATTGGAACCTCCCAGTGCTGAGAGGTGAAGGCATCAATTACTGCCCTGGCTGTGGCCATGGCCCCTTTCCCAGGAAGCACGGCACCCTGGGTCACCTGCGCCCTACTAGCTGTTCCAGGACTTGCCTCACTGCCTCTTTCCCTGGGGAGACCCAGCCCAGTGTCCACAAGCCTGGAGATATGTCACCATGTTGTCATTGACCACTCCAGTCCAGCTGGGGGTTAACACTGCTGTTCCACCAAGAAATGCCACCCAGTGTCTGGACACACAGTGAGTACCCCTCTGCCTACCTGAGCTGCCATCCGAGGGGGTAATGTGTAGGTACTTGTAAGGGTGGCATCCAGCTAGGGAAGATGGGGTGTGTGCCAAGTGGAGCACAGATGAGTTGCTGTGGGGGCTCCAGAGGTGGCCAGAGGAGCCTTTCCTGGCACTGGTATGGCCATTTCCTGTCCTGACCCCCATTTTGCCACTGGTAGCTGGGCCCACCTGGAATTCCAGGACTCCAGGGACCCTGACTGGGGTGGGTCAGAGGCTCCTCAGCTCGGTGGGCTTTGGGAGTGATTGTTCCAGGGGTGTCAGAGACCCTTAGCCCTTTAGCCTCAGCCAGCATCCCCTGTAGGGTCTCCCTTTGGCCTTAAGGGCCAGTCAGCGTTGCCTAGAAGGCTTCACAGGAATCAGAGCTCTGAGGGGAGGGGCCCAGCCTGTCCCAGCCCCTCCCTCCTCTATCTTAGCCAACCTCTGGGGCTGTGTGGGACAGTATCCAAGGGCTGTCCTCCCCTGACATACCAAGTTAATGTCACCCAGGACCCCTAGGCCATAATTTGAGCATTTACAAAGTGCCTAGGACTTCACTGTGTGCACAGGGCCACAGAGGGGTCTCCGCGGTCACATTCCTAAGCCCTCCAAGGAAGCCTGGGCATCTCCTCTTCCAGGACCAAGTAGGAGTGCCAGGAGCCTCACTCCCAGCACTGGGGCCAGGCCAGAGCCATCAGCTGTGGCCATGGGCTGTGTATCCAGGAACCAGATCTTTCACTAGTGTGGCCTCATACCCTGCTGCCTCAGGCCCATGGCAGAGCTGTGCTGTCTCCCCTGAGCTCCCTACCCCCATTCCCTCTGGATAGACGGAGGGTGCCAGGAACAATTGGCCAGGCTGTCCCTCACCTGTGTCCTCACCATCCCAGGTGCCATGCAGATCTGACCCCACAGCCCAGGCAGGTAATCCTGGGTCTGGACCAGAAAGACCTTGGAGCCCTTGGTCTAGAGCCAGGAGCAGAGCTGTTTTCCTTTACCAGAACTGACCCCTCTCTGGCTTCTTTCCCTGAGTTCCAGTGAGGATGCTCCACATAGGCGCGATGCCCAGAGGCTCTGCTCTCAGTGGCCTCCCACATCCCTGGATCATGCTCCCACCTGCTCCCCATCAGGCCCAGTACCCACTACGTCTGGCTTTGATTTTAGGCCCTGCTTACTCAGTGCCAGACTGTGTGTGTGGGCAGCAGGAGGAGGAAATTGGTACTCCATGGAAGCCGTCCTGGCTCAGCTCTGTGGACCTTCCCCATACTCATCACCTCCTCCCTGTCCCCTGCTGCCTCCCACTGCCCACTCCTCACCATACTGAGCTGACCACTTCACCCCCCTGCCAAAAGTAGATGGGGTGGGACACCCTCACAGTCTACATAGTCCTTGGGATAAAGTCCAGGCCTCAGTGCTCTCCCCAGGGCCTGGCCCTCTGCAGTCTCCTCTCCTCCATTGGGCTCCAGAGCCATCCTCAGACCTCGACCACCTCCAACTGCCCTTGCTGCCACTTCCTCCTGGAATGGCCTTTCCTCTCACCCACCATCCAACACCGCTAAGTTCTGTGAAGGAGGCACAGCCTCAGCAATGGGCAGTTTTTAGGCCCTGCCCTTGGGGCTGGCTGCCCCTTAGGGACAATAACTGTAGGATGTTTTATTTCACCCCTGCTGCTGCTGCCATCCATTGGTAGCCTCAGTGAGAGGAGGTGGATTGTGGTGAGCTGCTTTCCAGCTGTGGGGACAACATATACAAAGGCCCCAAACCCTGGTGAGGGGCTTGATTCTCCAGCAATGGTGTGGGGTTTGGCTGAATAGTGAGTGCCAGGATCCCTCTGGCTGCTGGGTGGAAGCAGGTTTAACATTCTGACCGAGATGTAATTCATATACCACACATGTAATTAATTCACTCGCTCAAAGTGAACAGCTGGACAGGTTTTAGTTTCTCCACAGAGCTGTGGAGCCATCACCACAGTCATTGTAGAACATCTTCATCATCCCAAAAAGAGGCAGTTGTGCCCCCAACTGTCACTGCACAGCTCCCATCTAGCATTTGCTCTCTGTCCCTGGATTTGCCTTCTCCAAGCATTTCATCTAAGTGGAATCACAGTGTTTGTTCTTTGGTGTCTGACTTTTCACTTAGCATAACGTCTTTGACATTTAGCCATGTTGTGTCATATATCAGCATTTGTCTTTGCTTTTGTTGCTGTAAGTGAATACCACAAACTAATTTACAAAGAAGAAAGTTTTATTTGGCTCATGATTTTAAAGGCTGGGAAGGTCAAGATTGCGGGGGGGGGGTGGGGGGGATCACTAAAACAAAACACTTAAGACAATCAGCTTATAAAGAGGAAAAGGGCTGTTTGGCTCACAGTTTTAGAGGGTTAAGTCCATGATTAGTTGGTCCTGTTGCTTTGGGCCCATAGCAAGATAGCAAGTCATGGTGGGAATGCATGGTGGGGCAAAACTACTCATCTTATGGCCAGGAAGTAAAGAGCGAGTGAGGAAGGGGTCAGGATCCCACAGTCACCTTCAGGGACACATATGTAATAACTTAAAGATCTCCCACAAAGCCTCACCTCTTAAAGGCTCTACTATCTCCCGATAGCACCATCCTAGGGACCCATCCTTGAACACATGAGCCTCTGGAAGACATCTGACCTCCAAATAGTAGCCGGTGACCAGATCTGTCGAGGTTCTTCTTGCTGGTGGAGACTCTGCAGAGTGGTGCAGGGCATCACATGGACAGACAACATCCCAGCTCACGTCTCTACCACCCTTCCTACAAAGCCACAGTCCCACTGGACTGCAGCTCCACCCTTAGGGCCTCATTTAACCTTAATTACCTCCCATGGGCCCCACCTCCAAACTGCACAGTTAGGTTGTTTCCAGCCTCTAATACCTCCCAATGGGGGTTAAGTTCCAGCATGCATTTGGGCACTCAGGTGATATCCATACCTCCTTCCTTTCATGGACTAACAATAGTCCATGAATGGGCAGACCACATCTGGGTATCTATTCATCACACTCGGTTTGTTGATAGACACTCAAGTTGTTTCCACCTTGGATAATTGTAAACACCGTGTACAGTGTTTGTATAGTTGTATGTTTTCATTTCTTTTGAATATGTAATTAGAAGTGGAATTTCTGGGTCACATGAGACTCATAGTTGACTTTTTTTTTGGTGGCACTGGGGTTTGAACTCAAGGCCTCATGCTTGCTATGCAGGCACTCAGCCGCTTAAGTCACTGGTTAGCCCTCTTCTGTGATGGGTTTTTTTCAAGATAGGGTCTTGCAAACTATGTGCCCGGGGGCTGGCCTTGAACTGAGATCTCCTGATCTCTGCCTCCCAAGTAGCTAGGATTACAGGCCACTGGCCCCTGACGATGTTTGACATTTTGAGTAATTTCTAGAGCAGCTTCCTCACAGCCCAGGTGTCTATCAGCAGAAACTGGGATGTTCCCACTGAGGGCCACTCCACAGCCAGGCAGATGTGAATGCATAACACACCCATTAGGCAAGATTAATGTGTGGTGATAGAAGCCAGCTGAGGGGGGCATCTTGGTGGGGGTGCAAGGGTCCCTGGGGCTAGACATGCCCCTGCACTTTGATGTGGTTGAGTGAAGAAGGTACACACTTACATGGACTTTCTTCCAGCTGTTAACTTCATATTTTTGCATCTACTGTGCCTAAGTTACGTCAAGTGAAACTGTATAAAACTGCCAATGTATGACCACTTCTAACTTTAAAAAACTGTACTATTATATTATTCAAACTAATACCGCAAAAGACTTTAGAGGAAACTGGTCAGATTGAATAGTATTAATCAAGAAATAATAAGACAGTGAAAAACATCATACCAAAAACTTAAAAAGCAATGTGATTGCTGGGCACTGATGGCTCACACCTGTAATCCTGGCTGCTCAGGAGGCAGAGATCAGGGGGATCACAAATCGACACCAGCCCAAGGAAATTGCAAGACCCTACCTTGAAAATACCCAACACAAAAAAGGGCTGGCGGAGTGGCTCAAGTGGTACAGCGCCTGCTTAGGAAGCATGAGGCCCTGAGTTTAAACCACAGTACTGCCAAAAAAAAAAAAAAATCAACTTGATAGTGTGGTGGAGGCTGTGTTAGTCCAATGGTCAGAGGGGCCCACTCTGAGGGTGTGACACTGGAGCCAAGACCTACAAGCAAGATGTAGCAAATTGAAGGTGGACCCCTCCAGGCATCAGGAATGGCAAGTGCAAAGGCCCTGAGGTGAGACTAGGTTGGGGCTCCTCAAAGCAGCAGCTCTGAGGATTGAGCTATTATCAAGGGGTGTTGGCCATGGGCACTTGACCCTTTGGAGGACAGGCACTAATACACTTCCAAGAGGCTGGACCATGACACCTAGGTTGTTCTGAATCTCAGACCACTGGTTCAGCCTAGATGAGCTGGTCTTGGAGACAGAACTTCCTTTGTGGGAGAATCCAGGGGTTACCAGGACAGCCCAAGTTTCCCTCATTCACTGTCTGGCCCTTTGCCTGATGCTCAGCCACTTTTTGGACTCCTGGAGACCTCAAAGGCCAGGCTGTGTGAAGGTCCTGGGAGATGAGGGGATAGAAGGGAAGGGTGGGGAGCTAAGTTGCTTCTCCAAATTCAACTACCAGTGCTTGAGCTTATAAAGGGAAGAAAGGGTTGGGGTGGGCCAGGACCAGAGGGACACTCTGGAATGCGTGTGGCCAGCCCTGCATTGGCTGATGACTCATGGCTGGTGTCAGCCTCTGTTGGTAGCTGAGAGACTGGGTGACCTTGCCCAGGTGGCAAATGAATAATTGACAGCCTGTGGACTGGGACCAGGGCATGTTTCCTGCCTCTGCCCCGTGGCAGATGGGTACATCAGAAAGAGGCTTGTCATGGAGGGCTTCCTAGAGGACAGAGTAGACTCAGGTCAGTACCCCACTCCTCTCCTATGGGAGAACCCTGGGACAAGGTTGGCTTTCCCTGGCCCCAGTCTTCCCTTGCAGACCCCGAGCCCTCCATGGGGATAGGTCAGTTTTTCCGAGTCCAGTCAGGAGACTAGGGAGTCCAGACTCCTCTGCACCCAGCTCTGGGAGCCTGGGCATCCCCACCTGTCAAATGGCCACTGGAGTCATGCCTGCCTGTGTATATAGCTGGTGCTCAGGCAGGGCCTCCCTCACTGCCTGTAGAACTCCTCAGTTTCTTTTTGCTTTCTAGAACCCACAATCTTTCTGAAAGCTTGAGGGGGCCCCCAAGGCATCTAGCCTGGCCTTATCCAGTCTTTAGTTACTGCCTCTCTGCTTGCATTCCACTGGGGTGGGACTCCCTCACTTCACCACAGTACCTCTGATGGCTTGAGCAGGGCTGTACAGTTTAGGGCATCGTGACTCACAGTTCATAGGTCACTGATGAGGCAGCGCCCAGACAATCCTGAGGTCAGCTTGATGGAGGGGCCTGTTAGAGGGAAGGAAAGCCACCTCTGTGTAGCCCCTGTTCCTCCTCAGCAGGTGGTCATTGACTAGGACCACAGACAGGTCAGAAGTGAGACTATGCACCTGTCACCAGACGGGTCCACGTATCTCCGATGTGGGCCCTGGGGCAGGACACCCCGGCAAGGCCTTAATGGGCCTGCCCAGCCTCCCCTCAGACCCAGCTTTCAAGAATCTTCTAAATGCTATTTGCCTCCAGACCAGGCTGCGGGGCAACATATCCTGCCTGTGGGCCACCATCTACCCCCAGGACCACCCCCAACATTTAGTCAGATGCTGACAGTTCTCCTTCCATTCTTCACAGTTTTTAAATCACATTTCTATGCAGTCTCCCAGCTTCAAAATGCAGTTCATAGTGTATGTCCCAAACACAGAAAATGGAGCCATTACCAACCAGGACAATGTAGAAACACCAAGGTGGCTGGTGGGACTCAAAAGATTTGGTAGCCCCTCCTGGCGTAGGGCAACAGTGGTCGTGGGGGTGGGGAACAGGTGGGGGATTATGTGGGATTGTACCACTTGTCTTTCAGATCCCAGCGTGCCGATGAATCAGCTCAGGGTAGGGCCTGGTCTAAAGTCACAAAGGCAGACCCAGGAAGAAGGAAAAGGAGACTTGAGTAAACAGCCAGACTTGGGATCTGGAAGCCAAGTTTCCTTTGGTGAAGAGAGTGAAGGGGCCATCAGGAGTGGGCAATTTGGCTGGCCTTGGAGTGTGACTAAGAGGAACTGTGCCTCTTGTTCCTTTCACCCTGGTTCTTTCTGGAATGGCTTGGTTTTTTTTTAATGCAAGGATTTATTACATTTGTGATAAAAAAGAAAGTTATAACCCTTTAACAAAGAAAAGAAAAGGAGGTGGGAACAGGGCTTTCAAGCCCTGCCTGGTCTATGGGGCCCAGCAGGGCAGCGGACGCCCTGGGGATATTTGGAAAGGCAATGAGAACAGGCCAAGTGAGCCAGCTTACTTAGACAACTGAGTCTTAACCCAGTGGCGTGGGTGACATGCCCAAAGCTATCAGGAGGCATCATGGTTGCTCAGCATCTGCCACTGTCACTTCCAATTGGAAGGAGCTGGGGTGTGATGTCAGGCTTAGCCTTGACACTGGAGAGAGGGAGGGAGCTCGGAATAGAGGCTGGGCCCTGGCCTCTGGATTTGCACGGGGAGGGATGAGAGCTGGGCCAGGTCCTTGACCCTGGTCCCCTCAGACCTATGCTTATCAAATGTATCCAACTCAGACTGGAGGCCAGGGGGATGGCTGCGTGTGTCCTCCTTTCCTCCAGCCCCTGGCCATAAGCTATCCTGAATCAGACCCTGTGCCATCCACATGGTGATTTGTGGGGAGCAGAGGAAGTGGCCCTTAGTTTGGAGTGACTAACTGGCCCCTTTCTGCAGTCCTGTATTTGGCACAGGCGAGGGCCTCTCTCACAGACTAAGGCAGACACATACCCCAGATAGGGAAGGAAGGGGAGCCTCAACCCAGCAAAGGCCAAGAATGGTCAGGGGGCCCAGCCCCAGCTGACCTGTCAGATAGATAACTCCTGCATAAAGAAACCAGGATCAGGGCGTGGCCTGGGCCTGGACATTTCCTAGATCCAGCTTATAAACCCTTGGGTGTCCGTCTGCTCTGTGGATAGGCATTTGAAATGTCTGACTGCAAAAGTGAGGCCTGGGAGCAAAGTGGAGCAAAGCAGGATGCTCTGAGGGTCAATACCCATGCTGACTGAAACATGGGATAGATTATTCCCACCAGCCCCAGTAGCTGGTGCCACTGTGAGGGGGAGGAGTGCAAAGCCTCAGGCAGAGGCAGGAGAGTTGCCAGTTAAGAGCCAGGTGGCCTTGGGACTCAAGCCTCAGATCTAGTTTCTAGCTGTGGGACCCCTGCAGGTCATTTCTTATGCCTCAGTTTCTTCCTGTGTAAAATGGAGAGAGCAGTACTTCCTTACCTTCAGGGTGCATTGAGGAAGGGTAGCATCCCTTAGAATAGGGCTAGATGGAGGATCACAAGTTTGAGGACTGCCAGAGCAGAAGTAGGTGACCCCATCAGAAAAACTAAAAGCAAAAGGGTTGGGGGCATGATTCAAGTGGTATAGCACCAGCCTAGCAAGCACAAGGCCTCAACTTTGATCCCCAGTTCTGGGGGAAAAAAAAAAAAAGATAGGGCCTTACATGGAATAAACACTTGGGTATTCTTGCAGAGGCTGAGCAATTCTGCCAGGTTCCTGGGCCACCAGGAATGGGTGTGATGAGATGGCTTTGAGAGTCCTCCCTGGTAAATGAGACCCCACCAACTCTGTGCAAACAGCTGGACAGGTGGGGCTGGCCTCCATGGCCCCACACCTCTGAGGAAGTCAAAGTAAGACAAGAGTACAGCCAGGAACAATACTTCTTCGCAGGCTGTGATTGCTGTTGCAGACAGCTTGTTTCTGGGCCTTCCAGCCACATCAACCTACTCCTGGTTACTGATCAACTGGCCCCTGTCCTTCCCCTGGCAGGCTTCATGGGTCATTTACGACACATTGTTGTTGTTATGACCAGGCCTTGCCCTCATAAATTGTTTGCATTTTCTCATTGGCAATTACAGACCATAATCTCCATCTTCTAGAAGGGGAAACAGGCCCACAGACACTGTGCTCTACTCCTAGGCTTCTTTTGAGGCCCAGTACCCTCAACGACAAAATGGGAATGTGGGTGAAGGGACCAGGGACCGAAAGATCCGAAATGCTATAGGAGAGGGTGGAAGGGACGCTGGCTAAGGCCTGACCTAAGGCCCTCTAGGTGTCTGGGGCAGAAAAAGGATGGGGCGGACCCTGGTTGAAGACCCCTCCAGACCACAGCGCATCACTGGTTAGGAGAAGGGAACAGACTGAGGTCTGCAATAGTGCGCGGGACTGGGGGCCGTTTCCTGCTGGGCCTCACCCTGGAGCCCCATGGCTCCCAAACCCATTTACTGTCCCTTGTCCTATGCCAGCCCTGCGACGGGCCCGCTGCCTCCGCGCGCCGCGGGCGGGTTTCCCTGCTGCCCTCTGGCGGCCTGAGTGGGCAGCGCGGACCTCAGCAAGTCCGCAAAAGCCACAGCCGCCAGGCCCACCCTCTTCCAAGAACAAGCACGGGCCGAGAGGGAGCTGGCGCTGAGAGCTGTCATCTGAGGACTGAAAGAGTACGCGCAAGTACCCAGAAAACGCTATTACCGGATTATTGTTATTTACTGGGAAAACCAAGCCCTAAAGAAAGTGAATGTACAAGCGCGGGTGTGTTCCAGGGTGAGGGTCCTGGTCCGAAGTCAGAAGATCAGTAGTACAGCCGGGATCAGCACCCCGACGCCTATGAGGGCGTTGTGCCCAGTGCGGTGGAAAAGCGCAAGGTACACGCGCCCCTTGCTCCAGCTCGGACTCGGTCTTCTTCCCGCGCACACAGAGCAAGAGGGGTGCCAGCAGCTGGCTGAGGTCAGTGGGCAGCGATGCGCGCCCGCGGGGCGTGACGCACTGAGGCTGGGCGGGCGCGGGGCGGGCCCGGGGCGGGGCGGCCACGCTGGCTGCTTATAAGGGCGGCGGCCGGGCGGGGAGAACCAGAGTAAGTTGTCTTTGCCCGAAAGCCTAGGGATATCCGAGCCAAGCTTGAGCCCCAGCCCGAGCGGGAGCCGAGTCGTAATAGAGCCCTTTGGCCACTCACCACCACCTCTCCCGCACCCCCGGCCTCCCTCTGCTCTTCTCTCCGCTCCGTATCTGTCCCCGCGGCCCCTCTGCCCAATGAAACTGGCTGCGATGATCAAGAAGATGTGTCCGAGCGACTCGGAGCTGAGTATCCCGGCCAAGAACTGCTACCGCATGGTCATCCTCGGCTCGTCCAAGGTGGGCAAGACGGCCATCGTGTCGCGTTTCCTCACCGGCCGCTTCGAGGATGCCTACACGCCCACCATCGAGGATTTCCACCGCAAGTTCTACTCCATACGAGGCGAGGTCTATCAGCTAGATATCCTGGACACGTCTGGCAACCACCCGTTCCCCGCCATGCGGCGCCTCTCCATCCTCACAGGTGAGAGCGGAGGCGGGTCGGGCAGCCGGTAGAGGAGGGAAGAAGAGGGGACCCCTGGTCTCCAGGCGTGCGGCGAGGGCCGGGCTGGAGGCGCGCTCCGCTGGTCCCGCTGCGGCGCGCTGAGTTTTGCGCTTTGTACTTGGGTAGGTCAGGGCGCCCAGCGCGGCTGCTGGAGTCCCTTGGCAGCGCTCTCACCTTTTCTGCTCTCTGTCCCTCTGTAGGAGACGTTTTCATCCTGGTGTTCAGCTTGGACAACCGTGACTCCTTCGAGGAGGTGCAAAGGCTCAAACAGCAGATCCTGGACACCAAGTCTTGTCTCAAGAACAAAACCAAGGAGAACGTGGACGTGCCCCTGGTCATCTGCGGTAACAAGGGGGACAGGGACTTCTACCGCGAGGTTGAGCAGCGCGAGATCGAGCAGCTGGTGGGCAACGACCCCCAGCGCTGCGCCTACTTCGAGATCTCCGCCAAGAAGAACAGCAGCCTGGACCAGATGTTCCGTGCGCTCTTCGCCATGGCCAAGCTGCCGAGCGAAATGAGCCCGGACCTGCACCGCAAGGTGTCGGTACAGTACTGCGACGTGCTGCACAAGAAAGCTCTGCGGAACAAGAAGCTATTGAGGGCCGGCAGCGGCGGCGGCGGCGACCCAGGCGACGCCTTTGGTATCGTGGCACCTTTCGCGCGCAGACCCAGCGTGCACAGCGACCTCATGTACATCCGTGAGAAGGCCAGCGGCGGCAGCCAGGCCAAGGACAAGGAGCGCTGCGTCATCAGCTAGGAGCCTCTGCCTCGCCGGCGACATAACCCTAGGAGGACCTTTTTTGTTAAGTCAAATCCAAAGCTCTGGCCCGCCCCGTGCACTCCGGGCCGCGAGCGCGCGCGGACTGGCGTCTTCCCTCCCTGCGATCCGGCCCCGCGTACTGGGGAGGCGCCACGGAACCGAGAAGGGACGGTCATCTGTTTTGGAAGGAAAGAGAACTGGCTAATACTGGGACTCCCCCATCTCTGATCCCCCCATTAGCGTCCCACCCCCACAAAGTGGGGGACTTGGGCCCAACAGAATGGGGACTTGGCGTTTTTCTCAGAGACCTGAGAATGAGAGTGGGGAGGGGGTGTGAAGTCCATCAGCCACTGTTAGGCTTCAAGTAGCCACTCTGCGGGTTGAGGGCCAGGACCAACCGGGCATTATCTTGTGTGTGATTTGGCCTTGCTATGGCAACTGACAGACGCTCTGCCTTCTGGAAACTGACGGGAGTGTGGGTCAAATCGTAGCCAAGTGAATTGTTTACATGTGTGTATGTGTGGAATTGCACAAAGGAAAAACAAAACATAAAACTTGCACTTTACTAGTTCTGGTGTAGACATGGACATGAACAAAATCTCCAAATGTTTTTACTGTGTGTATGAAGTCTTTAAAGTTATTATTGTTGTTGGTTTTTTAATATAAATAAAATAACTTAAAATGGAAAACTGGCTTTCTTTGCTTATTCTTTTAGAAATGGCTAGAGAGAAGGGGAGAAGGTGGGAAGCAGGGTTTCTGTGTCTGTGGCACTGGACCTCACCCTCTGCAGAACTGGAAATCAACCTGCCTTCTGGAAAGATTTCAGGCCTCATTGAATGATAAAGATCTCCAAAAAGGCTCCAGATGACCAGCCTTCTAGACAACTAGATCCACAGAAGGATTTCAGGGGCCTCCCTAGAGGCCCTTCTTGCCATCTACCTAATCTTTGGACCCTATCATAGAAGCCTCGTTTTTCAGAAAGAACAGTCTTATTTCCCCTTTGGCAGAGCCCACTTATCACTAGACCCAGGGCAGGCTACAGAAGGGCTTCTGTTCGACCTGTCACTCAGATCCTGCTGTCACAAATAAGAAAATGGAGATTGAGAGAGGCATTTGGGAGCAGGCTGGTGCTGGACCCTTGTCCAACTTGCTCCAAGGTTGTCACATGACCAGACAAAATCCCTACAGCCTCCAGTCCTCTGCCCTGGGTGGGTGGGGTCCAACACCCCCTTGCAGTTTGCTGTCTCCCTCAGTGATTAAGGGCCGCTGCTTGTAACTGGTGACCCAGCTCTCTCTCCCACTCCTAACTGTGCAAACTTGGGGCAAGCAACACTGCCAAGCCTCCAATTCCTCACCTAAGAAATAGAGGTGCCTGCTGCATGCGGTTGCTGCAGGGATTAAGTGTGTCATTTGTAAAGTACTTAGCACAAGTGCCTGCTGCCCAGTAAGCCAACTAATTGGTGGCTTCAATTATCTGCTCACTTTGAGGGAAGCTCAAAGCTGTCCTGGGGGAGGGATTTCAACACTGTTCTGGAGAGGGCTGTTTCCCACCTTGACTGGACCTCTTCAAATCACCAAAAAGGACTCACCCTGCAACAAGGGATGGCCAGGGGCCAGCCACAGACAGATGCAGGATGACCTACCAGGTGAATAGCACCCATGGAGACAGACACTGTTCCTGGTGGAGAAATTATTCTGTTTTTATTCTGGTTTAACCAGGGCATGTGCTGTGTGGAGGAAGAGAAGGTGCGGAAAGTCTTCCAATTTTGTTCTAAGTAAACATTTTCCTCTAGATTATCCAAGAGATATCCCACTATGAAATCTTCAGTATACAAACCCTGATTCTCTGGGTTTGATTCCCAGCACTGCAAAAACAAATAGAAAAACCACGGTGTCCTGAGAGCAGAGCGTAAGTTCTTTTAATTATATATCTGAAAAATGTCACAAGTGAACTACAGGAAGGTTCCATCTCCCTCTGCCCCTGTGAGGAGCCCTTCTCATTTCAGCTTTGCAGAATGGCCCTCAAGGTCTTTATTTTTATGTGCTTTGTGTTTCACGGCATCTTGTCAGAGCCTTAAAATTGGCTCACCCACTACTCTGAAAATAACTGATTCAGTTAAATAACAGTCCCAAGGTAGAGGTGATCTAACCTTGGAGCCTGCTCTTCAGGCCAAGATCACTGAAATCTGATATCCAGCTTCATACCCTGGGCTCCCAAAGTGCCAGCCACCTTCTGACAGGTGGCTGCAGGCCGATGCCACTGGAACCCCTGCTAAAAACACCTCCAGCCAGCAGTCTTGCCAGGGAGGCCAGTTGGCAGGCACCTGCTAAGCCCTTCAGCTGGTCAGCAGAGATTGTGTGCCCATTTCAAGATCCAAACAATATTTGGTTACTTTGTACCTCACCCTTGAGAGGCAGGGAAAGAACAGTTCTTGCCTCAATCTGACAGCCACTGGGACAGTGCATACACAGTGTCCTGCCTGGACACCAGCAGGGCTGGGACAGCCATGGGGAGAGTGCACACAGTGTCCCACCTGGATACCGTGGAGCTGGGGACAGCCAGGGCTACTCATAGACACTTCAGAATTGGAACCTGGCTGCAAACTTCCAGGCCTCCCTTCAGAACTGATCCAGACCATGCACTCATCCTTGGCTCTAAGGGTGACTTAGAGTCACCCTTCTATGAACAAAAAGGAACCTGTTTGTTTTCAGGGAAGCAAATGTGGTTGGCTCTGCTGAGAAGGCCAGAGAGGAAATAACAGTTTAAGTCAGGCCAGCATGAGTCAGAGGTCAGAGCTGCTTCTCTTGAAACCTCTGAGTCTGTGTAGGAAGGATGGGCCCTCTCTATCTCCAGGGAGGCACTGTGAGTGTGAAGTGGTTTGGCTATTCTTGGGTACTAACTGGAGGTGACAGGAGACAAAGGGAGCAAGAGCCAAGTGTAAGAAGAACATGTAGGAGGATGGAGCCTGGAGTCTGTGACTGCCTGGCAGAGCTCCGGGTTGACACCCCTACGGATACAGTTCCATTCACTGGCTCAGACATAAAAGGAACCAAACTGTTTTTGGGGAAAAAGCCACCCACCCTGTGGCCTTTCACAACAATGTTCATTCTCTCACAGGCTCCTTTAATCATATTAACTCCATGGCATCTGAGTGCAGGCCTAATTTGTCCAGTGAATTCTATGCAAATGTTCATGAAACTGCTGCTAGGGAACAATATGTACCTGGCACACACGGATCTTATCAGGGTGGGAGGAGCTGAGGGCAGGAGGGGTAGCCACCTCCTCTCCTACAATGTTCTTCAGATCTGCCAGTGGGGCCCAGACACAGCAGGTGGTCCCTCCCCAGAGGCAGGAGTCCTCCCCCTCTCCAGCTTCAGGAACATTCTCACTCCTGCAGCAAGCACTCAGTCATTATGCATTAGACATATGGATAAGTACAAGCTTGCTGTGGGTGCCCACACAGTCAAGGCCAAGTTCAGCTACTGAGGAACTCCACCAGCCCCACTCAGTCCTGCAGTTGTGAATTGGAGTCAGAAGTTGTGCGTACCAAGTTGGGGGCGGGGGGGACTGGCAGAGCCATTGGCCTTCTGTCTCTTGGGCACTCCTGGAAGGCAGCCTCTCTCTATTCCTTGGGGATCTCAAACATGCAAAGGCTCTTGTACTTCTGCAGAAGCTCATTCTTGGTCCTGACTTGCTCTCGGAGGCTGTGCAGCTGCTGCTGTTGCTGCTCGGGGCTCAGGTGGATGCCGGGCATGGTGCTGATGAGCTTCCGCATCTCCTGGAACTTGGTTTTGAGGGCATTCAGGTCCTGGTGGACATCCGGGCTGTCCTTGTCCATGCTGTGGAGGCAGAAGGCAGTTGTTAGCACACACCCAGCTTACCTCCAGGCTGGCTTCCCTGCTCTCACCCTGTAATATCTTTTAGAACACTTTGTTTGATGAGTTGGTTCCCTGACTAGGCTGTACACCTACTGAGGGCAGGGACTGGCTCTCTCTTATTGTAGCTTTAAGCCAGGCCATAAAAGCACCCTCTCCTCACCTAGCACACTTGCAACATCAAGTGTTTAAACTCTGCTCATGGTGCATCAGCTCTGGGAGGGCAGGGACTGCATCTGCTTTGTCACTTGTGTCTCCCCGTCCTTGGCCCAGTGCGTAGGACACTGCAGACACTGAAGAAAGAATGAATGCCTGGCAAGTAAGTCCATAGATGTGTCTTGAATGAATGGACAAACCACCAATTATCAGCTGACCCATGCCAAACAAAGCTTATTGAAATACTCCATTTTGTCTAATTGAAGCCACTTCTAGGGCTTTCAGGAGACTTTGCCAGTTAGCAAGAGCTAATTTTGGCTGAGTTTCGAAGCCTGTTAACATAAAGACTAATTTCCATAGAGCTGTTCACAAATTTTAAATCAGTTACAAACCAATGGAAAATTTTCAGCAGAGACAGACTCTTTCTTACCAGTCATGCAAACTCCTTGTCTTTGGGTCAAGTTCATCCTGAAGGCAGATCATTCACTTTCTCTCACACTATTATCAGCTATTATCAGCTGCCTAGAGACAGTGACACTCCCCTGTCACTACCAAAGTAAAAGCAAAACAAGAATGAAAACCTTCCCCTAAGATCAAAGAAATGGCCCACCAGTTGTTCCTATACATTTTTTAGAAGTCTAGACACACTTTGGAAAACAAGTAGTTAAGACTAAAAACAAAATGCCAATTCAGTAAGCTATTCTCAAAAGAAGCCACCAAGGCATAAGAGGGAAAACTGTCAATGATCATTTATTTTTTTAACAAACATTCAGTCCTGGTGGGAAATTTCAACCCAGATGGTGCTAATTCATGTTTTTATTCAGCATGTCTTTGCTTGCGCAGACAGAATATCTATCTTTCCTAGTGATCTGTCAGCTGTGTCTTACACCTTGTGAATCAGGAGACCGCTAGGGCCTGCTCACTATTGATCAATAGCTCTAAACTCAGAGGCAGGATACAGAAAATCATTAATTTCTTCTAGGGAATAAACGATCAGGCAAATATTTCTCTTTGTTATTTGATGCCCTCAATTTAGAGATACAACTAATAGTATACTATACCTTATCTCGGTTGCTTGGGGGGGATTGCAAATGGTTTGGAAGGAGGCAAATGGGGAACATTTTTTTCTTTCAGTCCTGGAGATGGAACACAGGGCCTCATGCATGCTAGGCAAGCATTCTGCCACTAAGCTACACCCCTAGCCAGAAAGCATATTTTAATTTTTTTTAAAGTCTCAGCTCAGCTCCACAAATCTGGACAGAAACCATCTGTACTTCTGAAAGCATTATACATGGATGGCATGTGTGTTACAAACTTAAGTCCCAAGGAAGTTTTGAAATTTAAAATATAGTTTTAAGAAAACTGATTCATATCACTAGTCTAGAAGGACATAGTAAAAACAAACAAAAATACCTAAATATAAAAAGTGGAAGGAAGTTATAGTAATCCCGTTCTTAAAGCAAACCTAACATGGCCCAAAAGAAAATGTAATTCTGAAAGCAAAAAGTGGGCCATGTTTAAGATGCTTATTTCTGAAAACCCCAAATCTCCAGGGTTCTCACTCTTCACCTGCTGAACCTTGTGAAATGGGGGCAGTCTTCAGATAAGAAATAAGGAGCCATATGAGAAGCTGCCTGGGGGGAAGCTGACCTAGTTGGTAGCAGTAAATAGCACAGAAGTCCTGGGGCTAGGAAAACAGGCTATTGAGGAAGTAGCTCAAACCTAGTGGGAACTGCTATGCCAAGATGACTGTGAAATACCCAGGCCCAAAGAAAAGGATCAGGCCCAGACACTGAGTAAAGAAAAGCAGAGAGCTCTAAATGGGCCTGCCTTTGTGTTCAAGGTTAGTCATCCCCCAACTTTAAAAGGGAAAACAAAGAGATGAGGTCAAGAAGGATGAAGACCTACAAACAGGGCAAGTTAGGACACTTTGGTCCTACCCACTACGTTTTTTGTTTTTAGAGCGGGCAAAAATACTACTGCTATGGGTGGTACTCAGAGCTTCCTTCCAGCAGAAAACAGGCATCTGGTACGTGTACTCAGACTCAAAGGCAAAAAGTGAGGGTTGCATCTAAGAATCATACCCAGATTTCCTTTGTTCTTTCTTTCCTTCTTTTCTGTTTATAGTATAGTGCTTTTCATCAGAAAAAAATTGGCAACAAGTGGGCAGTGTGTCCCCTGGAAACCTAGTAGCAAAAGGAATCCATGGGATCAACTGAAGCCAAATCTAAACCTGGCAGTCCCCTCTTATTGACCTCCTGTTTCCATATCTTCCTTCACAAACTTCCATCCCCTTAAATACATGTCTCTACCCTGTGCCTGCTGACCCATCCCGGGACTAGTAGCCTTCTCCTCTGCTTGTAGCCTCTCCTCCCACCAGTGCCTATCAACTTTCCATTTTTTTTTCTTTAAAATACAAATAGGCACCAGGCACCAGTGACTCACGCCTGCAATCCTCGCTACTCAGGAGGCAGAGATCAGGAGGATAGCGTTTGAAGCCAGCCCGGGCAAATAGTTCGCAAGACCCTATCTTGAAAATACCCATCACAAAAAAAAAAAAAAAAAAGGGCTGGCAGAGTGGCTCAAGGTGAGGGCCCTGAGTTCAAGCCCCAGTACTGAGAAAAAAAATATATATATACATACATACATACATATATGAATAGGTGCTTAAGGGAAAAAATTCAAAAGTGACAGATGCTAAAAATTAGTCCCAGAGATAAGCTATGATAACATGATGTGGTTTCAGATCATTTTAAAATGCACATGTTTGTTCGAGTTTTGACAGAAACATCACCAAACACCAAATGTGGTTCTGAGTCTTGTTTTCTACAGAACAATGCACCTTGGAGGTCTTTCCATGTTAGTAAGTACACATTTTACATAGCACAATTATTTGTGCATGGTTGTTTGGAATATCTGCAATTTGTCAGAAAGGCAAAGAACATTTTATGCCCAACATCTATCTTTACATACTTGTGCAAGTACTCTGGGAAGATAACTTCCTATCTGTGGGAATTCCGAGTCAAAGGTTATATAATTTTTGATTTATATTACAAAAATGCTCTCTGAGTCAGGTGTGATGGCAGCCTCTCAGGTGGCTGAGGTAGGAGGATCACTGGCTGGAAGCTGACTTGGGCAACACAGTAAGATCCCATCTCGAAAAAAGAAAAAAAAGCCCTCTGCAAAGCTGTAATGACATACGTTTCACAAGCCCATGGATGGTGCAATGTTTTCTCTGCTCCAGTTCGCAAGCAGAACCCTTCCTTTGGGGGAGTGGCTTTGAACCTACAGGGTTGCTTATATAAAACATTCTTCTTAGGAAGGAGCAACAAATAGTTCCATTGAAAAAACCGCTGCCCTACAAAATGGCCCTGGACTTGTTCCTCTGCTCCCAGCTTTTTTGGTGCTGGGTCCCTTCTAGGTCAGCCCTCCCTCCTGAGTCCAGCTCCCTCCTTCCAGCAGTTGTTGAGGTCTCTCTCCCTGCAGTCTGGGAAGCCTGTGAGCATCCAAAGTAGATTTGCTGTCTCCTCCTCAGCTGGGCCACAGTCCCCACCCCACTGGACGAGCTCGTAGGTTGCCCTCCCTTGTGTTCTGCCAACTTCCTCCCTGAGACCACTCCAGAATACCCACTGCTACTGCCACTGCCTTCCTTGATACCTGAGCCCTCTTCTCCGAACCCTTTTGGCTCACCTACCTTTAGAAACCCCAGTCTGAGCAGCTCACTATGCTGCTCAAAAATTCCAGATGGTTCTTCACCTCCAAACAACACCTGCAGGGCAAGTTCAAAGGGGAAAGAGATCACCATCACCACCCCTAAGTGCCTTCCACCTTCACAGGCAACTTCTCACTCTTCCCAGGACACCCATGGCATTCCTTCTGCTGTGCTAAGTACTGGCAGGAGAACTGTGGTTG
Source organism: Castor canadensis (assembly GCF_047511655.1). Classification (NCBI taxonomy): domain Eukaryota; kingdom Metazoa; phylum Chordata; class Mammalia; order Rodentia; family Castoridae; genus Castor; species Castor canadensis. The sequence continues at coordinate 50,176,530 of NC_133396.1, read as the reverse complement.
GTTGGGGGAAGCCCTGTAGCTGCTGGAGCCCTGAAGATGGCTACATCAGTTAAGAGACATAAATGAAGTGGCAGAGGAGGCAAGAGACTTTTAAGCAGTCCCTGAAACAACTCTTCCAAGCAGTCTCCAAACAGGTCCTATTGGTATGCCTCCTCTTTTCCTGGGACAAGGCATAAGGAACCTGGTATGAACGCAGACGCCTAAGGCTATAATAACCACACTCAGCCCCCACTGTGGTGCTGGTGTGGGCACTTCCTGTATAACCCCAAGCAGGCCTCAGCTGGCCTGGAGGGCTGAGGGGATCAAAAGAGAACCCTGTGTGGGAAGAGGCAGGTCAATAACACCCTGTTCCCAGGAAAGCGGTCTTGCTGAGCACCAAGGTCTTGCTGACCTGCCAAAACAAGCAGACTTGTTTCAGCAGCCTGGCTGGGAGGGACAGCTTGATGTGCTCATCACTTGAACTATGCAGGGTCAAGGATGGCTCCCCCATACCCACTAGCAACTCAAGGCATTTTACAAAAGTAAAACGCTTAATAAAGAACATGTTGTGAAAATGCCCTTACTGACAGAATATGGGAACTGGGTGGGCTGAAAGCAGCAGGCAGGCAGACTACTGCAATTCAGAATTCCTAGGCTGGACACTTAGTTCCAGACTCAGATTAGATTTGCTACATTCTAAAGGAAAAAAATTATAGCTTTTTCTAGACTCCCAGACCCTACTTTATTCCTCCTTTATTATGTATGTTCTTTGTAACATAGCTTCTATAAATATCAACAAAGGTTTCAAAGAGCTGAGATTTATAATAGTTCTTATAAGCATGAGATGAGATTTTTCTTTTCCTTTTCCACATTCTTTAAAAATAACAGAAATGTGCAGTTCATGGAAAGATACAAGGGGCCAGTTGGAGGTTCTGGCTTACAGAGCACTTTGAGTGCAGGAGGTGGCCTCTGAGCCAGTTCTCTAAGAATTTGCAGGCTTTCATGAGGACTCCTCCAACTCAAGGCCATGCTCTGGGCTTTGTGATGGCAGGCCATGTGAGGTGGCCTGCTGAGATCCCTGAGTGGAAGGCTAAAAGTCTGGGCTCACTTTAAGAAGAACAGGGAACCCTAGAGAATTTTAAGCAGAGAAAAATTAATCTTTTAACATGCATATGATGAATTAGAGTTTAAAGGTCAAAAGACTAATCAAGTGATTATTAGATCCAAGTATGAGGTTAGAGCTGGATGATGGGTGCTGTCAACAGGCTTGGAAGTAAAGGAGCAGGCTCAAGAAGAAATGTTTCATTCACCAAAAGCAAGTGAACTTAGATAGACTGTCATAAAATGGAACATTACGAAGGTTTGGGACAGAGAGGTAGCAGAGAAGAGAGGAGTAGGCAGATCACTTTCCATTTTATATCTATGGATACTCCTGGAGTCCATCTACGGCCTTAATTTTTTAAAACGCTTTCTAGGTGGAAGTTTATGGGCCATTTTAGGTGAATAGAACTTTTAGGTTAATTTAAGCAGGCCAGTCCATAGGACTGAATTTGGGGGGAGTTAGCACAAAAAATGTAATGGCCTAAATTGAGCAATAGCTGTCAAAATAAAAAATGCATGGGAGCCAGGAGTCAATGGCTGATGCCTGTAATTGTAGCTACCTGGGGGCGGGGGGTGGGCTGAGATCAGGAGGACAGTGGTTCAAGGTCGGCCTGGATAAATAGTTTGCAAGACCCCATCTCCAAAATAACTACAGCAAAATTGGTTGAAGATCAGTCCAAATCCCAATCCCACCTAAATAAATAAATAAATAAATAAATAAATAAATAAATAAAAGCATGGGCCCCATGCTCTAATAATTCCACTGTGGAGGATTTACCTCACAGACACAAGGCTGTTTACCTCAGCACTGCTGGCAGCAGCAAAAATTACAGAAACACCCAAAAGCCCATATACATGAGACCAGTTACATAAATTACAGTACATCCATGAGCTGGAATACCCTGCAGCTGTCTGAAGGGGCAGATCATTATGTGCGTGCAGAACAGCATCTGTGGCGCACTAACCAATGAAAAGGCACAGGACAGCCTGATCTCCATTTGCATGACCTTCTGAAAAGACACACACAAATATAACTCTTGGAAGGAAACAGTTACACCTTTCCATATATGTATATGACAGTACTGGGGTTTGAACTCAAGGCGTTGTTCTTGCCAGGCAAGAGCTCCACCACTTGAGCCATGCTACCACACCTTTTTTATTTTTAGCTGTTTTTCAGATAGGGTCTCACATTTTTACCTGGGGCCAGCCTCAGACCATAATCCTCCACCTAAGGCCTCCTGCATAGCTGGGATCACAGGAGTATACCATTACACCCAGGTTATTGGTTGAGATGGGGATTTCACTAACTTTTTGTCCAGGCTGGCCTTGAACCATGATCTTCTTGATCTCTACCTTCTGAGTAGCTGGGATTACAGATGTGTACTACCATGCCCAGACCCCCAAATAATTTTTTTAAACTAAAGATGTGATGCTAAACTCTTTATAAGAACTAGAGAGGCTACATTCACTACTTCAGGTTTAACTGCCTCCTGGGCAAAGAGCAAACAAATAATAAAAGGACTGCTGAGGAAGTTACAGGAGACCATGAGATTAACCCCTCTGGCCAAGCCTGCCAGGACAGTGTCCCACCTGACTACCCCATCTGCTTTGTTGACTTCTCATCCCTCAGAGGAAAAAGTCCTGTCCCTAAAGGGGATGTGCTCCCCTCTCTATCCTGGCTCCTCCTCCCTCCTCTCCCATCCTGTTCCTCCTTCCAAATGGGGTCAATGCTACTTCTTGGCTTCACATTTCTACCTATGCGTCTACACCACGATTCCTCCCTCTCCTAGTTTCAGGCTTGTAGGCATCACCCTCCGTAAGCATCTGGCTCCAGTAGGCTTCCTGAGGTCTCCTTATCACAGTCCACATCTCCTTCCCTTACTAGCCTATAAACTCAAATACAGAACACACAAAAGGCTTTCAGACGGCTCCTAGCCTTTGTCACGGTGACAATATCATCCTGTCTCTGCATACACTGCCTCCTCTGGGGCCCCTGGGCTCTTCTATTGGGTCCTGTCTTTCTTGCTAGGGGTTTCCCTCAATGCTTGGTGGCCTGGGCTGCCAGGTCATACATCCAAGTAAAACAGTCTGAGCAGGAGTAATGCATTTGCACTCTCGTAGAATGGACTGACATGGCTCCTCTTGGGAAAGAAGTCTTTTCTTTCCCAATGCCAAAATAGAAGGGTGGTCACCTGGCTGTTTAGAGCCAGGAGTTAAGGGGATGGGACTGTGGGCACCTGCTTCTTAAGACTTCCTCCTGTTTTTAGTCCCTCCTTCATTCTCACCTGCCACTGCCAGGTCCTGAGATTTGGGGTGAGGCCATGGCAAAGGCAGCTGCTTCGGTTAGCCCTTGGCCATCTGTTTTGTGCCAATCATCTCCTGTCCTGTTCTTTTTGGTTTTATGCTAAAAAAAAAAATCATTCCAGTATCCTTTTAGACAAACACATGTGATGAGCCTGCCATCTTCTACAGGTATGTGCCTGAGAAGATCTCACAATTCTATGTTTTAAATATTATTGTTCCATTTTACAAGAGAAAAAGAAGCCCAGGGAAGCTAAGCTATCTGCCAAAGGTTACCCAGCCAGTATCTTACAGAAGTATAATTTGAACCCACTATTTGAGGTCCATTATTGACATATTAGAAAGATTACAGCTGGAGAAGGTTAAGTATTTACCATGATGAACACACAAACTTGAACCCAGGACCAAATGATTTCAAAGCCTGTGCTCCTTAGTACATCTTACTGCTCCATCTTAAAGGCCAGCCCAACCCAAGGGCTCTACTAGGGCTGAAGAATATTCTCTGCAATTCTAGAACTATCTTTGTGACTGTGTACCCTTTGTATTTTCATTTTTCCACATTTTTCTTAAACCCAGTATATTTGGGTTAATCTGGATAACCCCTTGGTAATCCAGCACCCCTGGGATTGTAGGGCCTGCATCTGCATTTGTTTGGGATCTCACTGATACTGAGAAGTGCTAATTTATTGCCAGCTACACACAGTATCTTCACACCAAGTAAAGTGAGGGTCTAATGTGGGAAGAAAGGCTTTGTAGCTTTGCAGTTGTTTGAAACATGGTAGAAGAGGGTTCACCTGATGTGGAGCTAGACTACCTCAACTCAAAAGCAACTTCTAGGTCATGAGTGGCAATTCCATTTCAGCAAAACATCAAAGAGCATGTCAATATTCACTGGAATGTTACTGCAATGGTAATTTTGTCTTAATTTACTTTGGTTTGATTTCTAACAGGTGAGTGGAAGTTACAACCCAGGAGTTTACACTTACTATCATGTGGATATACAGTCATGTGTCAAAGAGCCTTTTGGTCAAAACAGACCATATACACAATGGTGGTCCCACAAAACTAGAATGGAGCTGGAAACTTCTTTCATCTAGTGAGGCTGTAGCTGTGGTCATACTGTAGCACAATGCATCACTCACACTGGTGTAAACAAACCCACTGCACCGCCAAATGTATAAAAGTATGGCACACACAATGATGGACAGTCTGTAATACTTGAAAATACTAAGACATTACTATGTCACTGGCTTATGCATTTACTGTCTTGAATTTTGTTGTTATTTTGGGATGCACTCCTACTTTCTACTCAATGAAACAGCATGTTATGTCATGCCAGCAGTAGTTTCATACATTTCCTGTATACTGTCTCGCTCTTGTTCTCTTAGGTAGGACTAGGGGTTGAACTCAGAGCTTCGCACTTACTAGGTAATCACTCTATAGTTGAGCCATGTCATCATGGCTTTTAGTTATTGTGGGGCTAGGGTTTTTGCACAGGCCCGCCTGGACCATGATACTCCTATTTACCCCTCCCTCATAGCTTGGACGACAGATGTGCACTGCCACGCCCAGCTATTGGGTGAAATGGGGTCTCAATAATTTTGTGGAGAGGCTGGCCTTGAACCATAATCCTCCCAATCTCCAGAGCAGCTGGCATTACAAACATTACCTTATGCAGCTTCCTGAGTCTCTTGACAGCATCAAGAGGCCAAGGGAGCAAATGACCCATATCACTTGGGTTTAGGAATGTACACTCTGGGATATTCACACAACCTGTCCCCATTCTTAGGTAACACAACTGTATAAGGAAGTATCATAAAAAAAATGTAGACAAACATGGGAATCATGAAGAGTTTGGCCAAAAAGATAACAACCGCATCCTTGGATCTTCTGTTAGAACAAAGTTTGCACTCTGATTTGTGTCTTTCTTTCCTTGAATGTTTCCCATCATCACCTCTCCCTTTTCAGTTTTTAAGAAATTATGGGTTATTTTTCTTTCCTTCTAATTGGTGAGCTCTCCTGTGGGGGTAAAAGCTGGCCCATTTTCCTGTGTACATCCATAGCACTTAGCAGTATGCCACCCAGGGAAGATGATGCAAATCTGTTGAAAAAAGGAACCAAACTGAGTACAGGGTGAGCATCTCTAATCGGAAAATCTGAAAACATTTGTGCCCACATGATGCCCAAGTGGAAAACTTTACTCTTGACCTCATGTGATCAGTCCCAGAAAAAAAGCAGGTGAACTAAAAATGTTGTATAAAATTTTTAGGCTGTGTATAAGATCTTGGGTCCCATCCCCAAGGCATTTCATTACATATCTGCAAATATTCCAAAATCCGGGAGGGAGGGACTTGAATCTGAAACAGTTCTGGCCCAGGCATTTCGGATAAGAGCTAGTCAAACGGTATTAACATATATTAATTACGCTTAATTCACGGTCAGCATGGCTGGGATGCAAACTTGAGCAGTCGCATCGCAAAGACTGCATTTGGTCAAGAAGCAAGCTTCATTCCTCAGCATATTGCAACCCTCGGGGCTCAAAGCGCTTGCTGAACTCAGGGCACGACTATGTGTGGTCTCTGGAAAGGCCTTCCGGCTCTGGGGCTTAGTTTCCCAAAGTGTAAAATGGGGGCGTGTCCCAGAGCGCCAAGACCTGGCAGCTCTGAACTCGGCGAGACGGAAAGGAGGGATTTTAGTGTCTCGTCCTGCCTTACACCCTTACCATTTGATGACATTATGAACCAAAGGTAAAAAAGAGTGGTTCTCCTCCTCCTTCACACCGGCTGGTGACTGAGGTCGCGGCGCTGGCGACTGCTGCGACTGGGACGCGGCGACCGGGGGCGGCTGAGAAGGCGGCTGAGCCTTAGATTCGGACAACGGCGGCTCCGACGGCAGCGGTAATGCATCCTCGGCTTGTCGCCCGGCAGCCACCCCAGCGGAGGCCATGGCACCGGGACTCAGAGTGTCAATCAATAGAATGGGAGAGACCAGCCCGTCAAGAGCGTCGCGCAGTGTATACGTCACTACCGCGCGCCCTGCAAGGGCTGGATCGCAAGAAAGACTGAGCGTGCGCAGTGGGAATGGGGCAGGGCAAAGTCCGGGAACGACTGTTGCTAGGCAACAGGCCGTGGGCGGATGTGGGATGGCCTGGATTTGGTTGTGAGTCATGGTAGCTAAATTATTAAATAGTCAGGAGTTATTTTAATATTTAATTATTTAAATATTTTATTTAACATTTTAATATATAACATTTATTAAATAGGGGTTGTGTCAGAAATAACAGTTCGCATGATGCCGAGGGTCCAAAACCAACTAATAGGTAAGTAAGCTGCAGCTCGAGGAGGTCTTGTGGAGGACCCAACTGCAGCATTAGATGCCACTTAGTGAACACCCGTGTAAGGCCTGGGCTCTGGGGACACAGACCCCAGGGAGGAAGAACCTGAGCTCAGACATCTGCAATCCTTCAGGAGAGGCGGCAAACCCGGACCATGTTGGGGACCCTGTGCCAAGAGCAAAGAAATTGTCTTCCCTCAGTTCCACATGGCTGCAGAGGGAGAAACTAATAATTGTACTCAACAAACGCTAGGCACCTGTTGGCTGGCAGGTGCCAGGCTGTGTGTGTGTAGTCGAAGGGAGGCTGTTCCAACTTTCAGTACAAGGCAAAAGGGGATATTACATTGAAAAAAGAGTTTTAGGCTCCAGGCCCAAACTCTTGGGCCTACATGTCAGGTCAGGCCTCCCCCCTTGTGTGTCAAATAAAAGGGCAGAGAAAGGATATTTATTACATGGCACAAGCAGCCATACGAAGAGGAGAAATAAGCACTTCAGCCCATCTTCAGGGTACAGACATGAGCTGTAGGTTTAAATAGACAAAGAATTGGGAGCAGAGATATGCATAGTTAAACAGTCCCAGACACAGGCATGAGCTGGTTGGTCATTATCTCAGTTTTGATTCTCAAAGTTTTGCAAGAAGTTGTTATCACTGTCATCCCTTGAGGGGAACAATCTGGTTTCCATGAGATGATCACTCTTGCTCCAAAAGCAGCCTCATCATTATAGGTAATTGTCCACATTTTGTGTGTGTGGGGGTCTGTCCTGCAAGGCTCTGTAGGGGTAGTTTTGATCCCTTGTCATAAAGATGCTATCAATCAGTCCTATCTTCTAGTTTCTAAGGTGACTGCAATGTGAATGACTTAGAGCAAAGACACAAAATGGAGACAGATGCCAAGCTTTTCGCCTGCTTTTAGTTAATTCATGGGCCCAAATAAGGAGTCAGCGCTTTTTAGCAAAAGCAGCTTTTATGCACCTATTCTATTGGGGCTGATTCTTTCTCAGTTCACACTCATGGTAATGAAGAGAGGCAAGGAGTCCACATTCAGGAAGCGAGATGAACAGGAGTACTTAAGGCCATGGTGGCTGATCCCAAGGAAAGCAGGATGTTTCTATTTTCAGGTGCATTTGGAGGGGCAAGTGGAGGTCGATCCTTGGAAAGTGGATATTGCAGGTTACTGTAAGAAGTCTTAAGTTATGGCATTAGCTTTTTTAAGCCAGAGCTGCTCAGAGTGCCCCAGATGGAGAGTAAGTGGAGGGAGGAGGCTGCAGGATTTTCTTCCTTTTAACTATGGATCTCTCTACCTAAGAGTTCAAGATTACTGTTAGAGAACAGAGAAGAAAAAAGCCTATTGGAGTAAGGTCAGATGTGCCTGAAGAGACCATCATCTGGGGGAAATAACCACAGAATAATTGTGGCAATAGTAATAATAATAATAATAGCATTACCACAACTACCGTGGAATAAAAGTAGCCCCAAGGAACCGAGTTACAACCCCATCTCATTTAACCCACAAAAGAGCTCTAGAAGGTACATGTTTGGTCCCCCATTTTAGAGATGAGGAAATTGGGGCTTACAATGGTTACAATACCAAACCCAGGGTCACATGGTCACGAAGCTTGTTGACACCAAGTCCTTGGTCTAAACCTACACTTAGGTGACCTTAGGTTCCTGCCTAGGTTTGAGAAATGTTGAAATGAGTTTTTATTCAGAATCTGAAAAGCAATCCAATAGTCATCAATAATATTCCCATGGCAACCACACGTCGCCTTTTCCCTCCCAGTGTGTTTTATAACTTAATTACAAGCCCCAACTTTGTCATTGGCAGAATAATGAGGACGTCTCTTAAAATAAAATAAGAAAAAAAAGCACTTCAGGTATAAATAGATATGGCTAAAGAAAACAAATTGGAAACGTAGGAAGCATGAATAAGTATGGCACATTGACAATTTGCCCTAAAAATAGTTAATATAATTAGTGGCAAAGAGTAAAGCTGACTTCATAACATTGCAAGCGGATGTCAGAAAAATACCGCCTGTGCTAGTTTCATTAAAGCTGAAATTGTAAAAACTATGTGTCTGTATAGCCGCTCTGTTAAAAGTCAAAAAAGCCAGATGCTTCACTGATCTGTAAGGAGAATATATTGTCAGTGACATCATCAAGTTAAACTATGTGGCCACTGCTTTCTTGGGCACATTTATGCCATTTCTCATAGTGCTTGGTCCAGTTGGATTGTGGTTGGAAGGTCAGACTTCAGAGCCCACCTGCTGGACTTCAGTCCCAGCTCAGTCTGCTCAAGTTGTGTGACTTTGGATAATTGCTTAACCATTTTGATCAGTCATACAATATTGCAGGAGGACTGATTGGGTTATTACATGTTGCTGTGGTTTGAAAGTGTCCCCAAAGGTTGAGAGGTGGCACTTTTAAGAAGTGGTTAGTTAGGTCATGAGGGCTCTGTCTTCATGAATGGATTCGTGTTACAAAAGTTAAGTTCGTCCCTTTCTTGCTGTTTCTTGCCATATGATGCCTTCTGCCATGTTATGACAGAGCAAGAAGACCCTCATCAGATGTGGCCTCCTGATGGCCTTCCCAGCCTCTGGAACTATGTGCCAAATAAATTTCTGTTCATTGTAAGTTACCCAGTCTGTGGTATTCTGATATAAAGCACAAAATAGACTAAGAAACATGTTAAGCACTTAGAATAAGTATCTGAGCACAGTCAATATCAATTATTCAGATTTAAGGCATCTTCCTTCACCAGTTAATAAAACCCAGACTGACAGCAGTTTAAAAATGGATCTTCAATTAATGGAACTAAAGCATCCTCTTAAAGATTATTAAGCTAGAATTTCATTTAAACAAGAGGAATGATCTCCATCAGCCAGCAGTCTCCAATAGAGATACAAGATGAGCCATAAACGTGGGGCATATGTTGTTTTCAGTTTTCTAGTAGTCATATTAAAACTAAGAAACAAGTGAAGTCAATTCTAATAACATTCTGTGTAACCCAATATCCCAAATTTTATCATTTCAACATGCAACCAATATTAAAAATCAAAATCATTAATAAGGTTTTTAACTCTTTTTCATATTGTCTTTGAAATCTGGTGTGTGTTTTACATTTAACCGCACATCTCCATTTGAACTAGCCATGTTTCAAGTGATTGGTAACCAAATGTGGCCATTCGCTTTAGAACTGGATGTTGCAGAGGGATCAATGCCACATAGGCAGAATTTGTAAGCATAATGGTAGAAATGAAGGAAAAATGCAATTGTCATAAAAGGTATTACTTTAGAATATCACAACTTACATGTGTTAGTTTTTTGTTACTATAACAAAATACCTGAGCTAATCAACTTAGAAAGAGGAAAAGTTAATTTTGGCTCACAGTTTTAGAAGTTTTGGTCCCTGCTCCATGGATCTCATTGCTTTTGGGCCTGTGGTAAAGTAAGGCAGCACCTCAAGGCAGGGTGAATGAGCATAGCAAAACCATTCACCTCATAACTGCAACACAAAGGAGAAAAAAGAAGAGAAAGAGGGTAGGTAGGGTCTTACCATCCCCTTGAGCGCATGCCCCCAATGACCAGAACACCACTCCCAATAGCACCATGGGCTGAGAAGTAAACCTTAACACATGGGCCTTTGAGGAGACATGTACCCATACCATAGCATTATATAAATGTTTGAAATTTGAAAAAAAGTACTATGTATACAAGTGCCCAGATACAAGACCATGTACCTAAAAACATTTGAAAAAGGAACTGAAAGGTACACTCCACATTCATGGGACAGGGATGGAACACAGAACTGGAATGTAATGGGCACAGAAACTTCCTGTGTGGTGCTTGCTTTCTTTCACAAATTACAAGGGGACTTGAAGCAAATAGGAAAAATAGGAACCATTGCCACATTTGGGATTGGATACTAGGGGTGTTGCATGGAATCCAGACTTTATAACCTTAGGTGAGTTATTCAATCTGTGTGTGTGTGTGTGTGTGTGTGTGTGTACTGGGGTTAGAAGGTGCCCAACAAAGCCACACCCCCTGTCCTTTGTTTAACTTCCTGCACCTCCATTTTCTCATGTGCAAAATGCAATCGTAATACTACCTACCTCTTAGGGCTGCTGTAAGGATTTTCAGAGTTAGGGCTTGAAGCAGTGCCTAGCACATAGCAAACACTAGTTCAACTTTAAACTACCTCACCAAGAACAAGATACCAAATGCAGACCAATGTAAGAATTGTACTTGCAGATGTTCAAAGTGGACCTGCACCACAAATATCCATGAATGTGCTTGTGATATATCTCTGCCTACCTGAAGTCCAAAAATAGTCCTCTCTCCGTCAGACAAACATCGTGGGGCTTGTTAAACCAATCAGGTCATTGTGTGGCTGGGGACTTTTTCATCAAAGCTATATTCTTACATATGATTCATCTTTTTCATTCCCTGGTGTGTCAGGCAGGTGGGAAAAGCTACACGATACTTTGATTTTTTGTGAGTTAAAAAACAAGAAAGCAGCAATGATGGCTCAACCCAAAGGAAGTACAGTGCATACCAGGAATCAGCTACTTTAAACCACAATTTGTTGTTTAAGCCTTAGACAAAAGCCCTTTCCCTGGATTCTACCTGACCTTTCTTCTCTCTCTCAACTCCATTTGATTTTCTTTCTTTCTTTGCCTTTCAATCACCTCTCTTTACCCAAAGAGACTCCATTATGCCTGATTCTCAGCTCACTTGTGTTAGTGGTTTCTGCTCACTCATTTTGGAGCCTTTCAGCATATAAATCTGTCTATATTTCTTTTAGATTCAGAAAACTTTCTTTAAGTCCCTATTCTTCCTTTTTGTGATTTTTTTTTTTTGCCAGCCTTCCCTACCAGTTGCCCTTTAAATTTCCAAACAGCTTTTTCATATAATACAAGTGAGAGGCAATCAATTCTAGGAACTTACATTTGTCTAAAATGGTTCATGATTGTTCTGAGACCATATTCTTTCTGATCCCTTTTCTAAGTAATTTTCATTCAAATCATTTGTTAGCCAACAAATGATTTTTTAAATTATTATCCTTTCTTTTCTGACTGCCAGCTGCTCCTCGAAAGCCTCAACCTTCAACCCCTTCTGTTAATCCTTTTTTTAAAAATTCCCTTCTCCAGGTTGTCTTTTAATTCTCCAGGTTGCTTCTCTCTTTTAATTTGCTTCTCACTTTTTCCAAAAATCACTTTATTTTGCCTTACTGGATTTACCATAGCTCTTTCCACAAAACTGTTAACTCCAGTTTCAAAATTATAGTTAAAAATGGCAGTGCTGGGGATGTAGCTTAGTATAGAGCCCATGCTTAACAGGTGTGAGGCCCTGGATTTAATTATTAGCATAAAAAGATTAATTAAATAAAATCAATAAAATGAAAACAACGGAATGCTAAAGGGCTAGGACACTTGTTGGCTTGCAGCACCTGTAGTTCCAGTCCCAAGTCTGGATAGGTCAGACCTCTTGGGACAGGAGGACAGGGCTAGTAGCCACAGACATTCAGAATCTCCAAAGCCATGGGTAATGGTAAGTGGAAACCATGCTGAGGGTGAGCACTGTGTCACTTCCCCTCACCTCCTCCTAATTTGTTCTTTAATATGTGCTTCTTGGAGGTCTGCCTGTTTCCTGCTGTCCTCTGTCCTCTGACCCTCCCCCACCAGCCTCCTTCCAGCATGTGTACCGTGGGCCCCAGAGGGGACAAACGCCTCTGTACTCTATTCACACTATCACTGTATCTTATTCTTGGTGGACTAATGGAAGGACAGGATGGGACAGGTACCTGCCTGCATCCTGAATGTGACACAGAGCACAGAGAGAATAATGGTTTTCATTCCTTCCTTTTCCTTCCTTCCTTCCTTCCTTCCTTTCCTGTCTCTCTCCCTCCCCTCCCTTCATTCTTTTCTTTTTAATTTTTTGATTTCTGAATCAAATCTCACTATATGCCTCTAGATGGACTTGAACTCTCCATCCTCTTGCCTCAGCCTTTGAGTGCTGGACAGGCATGTACCACTGCAGCTGGCTGACGGTTGTTTATTGACTATCCTTGTGCTGGGCATTTGACATTGGCTCATTTCCTTCTTAGCTCTGTCCCCACTTCTGGCAAGGGGAACTGGAGACTCAGGTGGACCCCCTCTCTTGATGGCTTACACCTTGGTTCTTTCTGAACCCTCTGCCATGAGTCCACCCTTCGATACAGCTGCTTGTTTTCAACCACCTTCCCAGCAGGGATACCACCTGCTCCTCTCTGCTTGTTCTCTCTAGCTTAGCCAGCTGACTTGGAGGTGGGGTGAATACCACCTACAGGCAGGTAGGCTGTAGGGCTAAGAGAGGACAGACAAGAGGGTTGAGGGCTCTCCTCAGTAGGTGCTGGGCTGGAAGCATGAGCCATGTTGGTGGGGAAATGCAGAACCAGGCACCCCTGCCCCATGCCTCAATTCCCTTCTTTAAAGTGCTCTGGGTAGGGAACACAGCTTCACCCTCTAGGACACTTCAGTCTTAGATCCCTCACTTCTCTCTGTGCACTTTCCTCACCAGCAGATTGGGAACACAGATACCTTTTTACTCCTCTCGTGGAGGTGTCACAAGTCGGTTGAGGTAGTAGATGAGGGGCTCCAGCAGGGACCAATCTAGTGGAGACTTGGGAAGGGAGCCCCTGTGGTCACCCTTTACTTGGCAAAATGAATTGAGGGGTTGAACACTCACTCCTGGTTCACGAAATGTGATCCAGGTATGCTGTAAGGAAGTATTCCTGCCTGTCCACATGCTGTGTGGATATAGCCTTGTGCCAGGGTTGTACTTACGAGTGAAGGGGAGACAGGGAGTACCACAGACTCATCATTTCAGAGGGGAGGCACCTGGTGACTGTCTCCCTTATGCACATGAGGAAGCAGAGGCCCAGGGAGAGCAAATGAGGGGTTGAGGTCATAGTGCCCATTGGTGGAAGAGCCAGGATATGAAAACAGGAACAAGTGCATGATCCTGACCTTAGGAAGAAATCACAGCGACCCAGGAACAGACGATTTCAGGAGTCACACTATTGTTTCCAGCCTGTATGCTACCTCCTCAACCCCCAGCCCCCAACCTTTAATTGGTTTTAAATTCATAGAAAATGCACATTGTTGTTTTTCCTGCTTTGGAAAAATTCAAGACTGGCAATAATGAGAGGGCTTGAAGTAAGAAGTAAGCTTCAGCGAGCCTCCGGCAAGCTATTGCTGGCTTGCGTATGTCTTGATTTTCCAGGTGGCCTTGGTGACAGTTGGCAAGGGGGACGCTTATGTAACTGCCTGGCTGGGGATTGTTGCAACCACAGGCAGAGAAGAAAGTGTGGGAAGAGCTGTTCCCAGAGGAGGGAGCGGAGGAGCTCTGCATGGGAAATTCATGGGTGTCTTTTGAAAACTCTTTGGCAGTCAAGCTTATGGCCCCATGGTGACTGCTGCATAGCTGTTATACCAGAAACAAAAGGAGGAAAAAGCTAGCTGCAAGCCAAGTGCTCCCAGAAGGCAGCCTCCTCTTCCAAGTTGGCCCCAGAACTGTTGTGTTGGGGCCAAGCTAGTTGCTATGGTCTGAATGTCTGTGTCCACCCGCAAATTCCTATGTTGAAATCCTAACCCTCAAGATGATGGTGTTGGAGGTAATAAGGTTGTGAGGGTGGAGCCCTCATAACTGGGATTAGTACCCTTATAAAGGAGGCCCCAGGGGGTTCTTTTGCACCTTCCACCCTTGGTAGGGAGTGAGAAAGTGCATCTATGAATTCCCTTACAGACACTGGATATGCCAGTGTATTCTTGAACTTGGACTTCCAGCCTCCAGAATTGTGAGCAATAAATTACTATTGTATAAGCCACCCAGTTTATGGTCATTTGTTATAGCAGCCCAAGCAGACTAAAGCAGTGGTTTTGTAGGTGGAAGTTGTGTGTTCTCATCAGTGGGGATGAGAAAAGAACCTATGAGAGGAGGCTGACTGCCACACGGAAACCAGGCATGGGAAACCCCTGTCTTGGTGTCTGGCTATGGAGAGGACTGGCCTGACTCATGGCCTGTAAGAGACAGACCAGAAGAAGGGGCACAAGGTCCACATCTGCCACATGCTAGCTCTGTGACCTTATCAGTCAGCTCTCTGCTATTGTAGTAAATACCTGAGAGAATCTACTTGGAAGGAAGAAAGGTTTATTTTGGCTCATGTTTTCAGAGGTTTCATTCCTTGGTCAGTTGGCCCTGTTGCTTTGGGCCTGGGGCAGCTCAGAACATCGTGGTAGGAGTCTGTAGTGGAAGAATCTGTTCACATCAGGACAGCAGGGAAGCAAAGAGAGAGGAAGAAGAGATGGGGTCCCAATATCCCCTCAAGGATGCCCCAATGACCTAACCACCTTTCACTAGGCCCCGCCTCCTAAAGGTTTCACCACCTTTCAATAGCATGATGGGCTGGTGACTAATACTTCAACACACAGGCTTTTGGGGGACACTTACCCAAACATAGCAGTGACTTTACACCTGAGTATCTTGGTGGTAAATAGGGGTAAATCTACTCTCATCTCAGGTGGCCCCCACAGGGATGAGACGGTGTGTGTGTGTGCAGTGTTCCAGGGCGCCCAGTAAACTGAGTCAAAGCTGTGTTTTTCTCATTTCCCCAGCTGCTTCCTGTCTTTTATTTTCACATCATTGTGGGGGTTGTCCACACCCATGGCTCCAGATTAGCCAGCCATGGGGGAAAGGCAGAGGGGAAAAAGCAGAGATTAGTTTGAGCAAACAAAAACCATGTTTTTGCCTTTCTTTTTCAGTGTTCTGCACATGTCAGCTACTGTTTTGGTGTCATATGCAATCAGACTCAAGGTCACATTGTCAGTCCCAACCCTGCCCTAGGGCTGACAGATTAATATAGTGTACATATTTACAGAATCCCTGCTCTGTTCAAGGCCGTGTTCTTAGGTGCTGTAAGGATACAAGACGTGAGGGTCGGGTTTGACTCAGGAAGCTTTGAATCTGGTGGGAAAAACAAAACATTCCCCAAATGACAAGACTTGCCAGCATTAGCCAAGATTTCAGTACAGCTCTTAGCTTGTCCCCTCTCTGCATGGCCCCAGACAGAGGAGGATATGGGTTCTGTCCAGGAGCCCAGGAAGCTTGGTTCCCTGAAGAAGGGTTGGGAAAGAAGAACCGTGCAGGGATGGGATGAAAGCAACTCTTAAAACAGCTTCTGTGGGAAGATGGAAAAGAGACAACTTGAAGAACATCATTCTTGGGAAAGTGAGGCTGCACCAGATGGTAGAAGGCAGCAGAACAGATCTGTGGGTTGGCACAGCTCTGCTGAAGAAGCTAAAAGCACAGGGGTAACAAAACAGAATCCTCCAGCTACAGAGGTTGAGATCCAAACTGGTCCAGCTATCCGCAGCGACATCTCTGAAAAGAAAATCAGATGCAAAGAGACTGCATACAAGGGGTGGGGGGAGTTGTTTTACAATAAGATAAGAAATCTAGGTGAACTGGACTGGCCCAATGGCTCACGCCTATCATCCTAGTTACTTAGGAGCTGACCCAGGCCATCTGGGGCAAAAATTTATCGAGACCCCATCTCAGCCAATAAAAAGCTGGGTGTGGTGGTACATGCCTGTTATCTCAGCTATGCAGAAGAACAAATAGAATCAGTGTCCAGGGATGGCCTGAGCATAAAGTGAGACCCTACTTTAAAAATCCAAAAAAGGGGTAGGGGTATGGTTCAAGTGGTAGAGTACCTGCCAAGCAAGACCAAGGCCCTGAGTTCAACTCCCAGTACCACCAACCAACAAACAAACCAATAAAAGAAAGAAAGAAGTCAAGAGGAACTAATAAGACTGAGACACATCCTTTCAGACCCACTGCTCGGCACATAGGATATTTGTCTGAAACCACATTCCGCACTTCAGGCCGCCAGCAATGCAGCTGCCTGTCATTCTTCCTCTTCCTGCCTGTGGCTCAGCAGTGTGTCCCATGGAAACTTCCAGGCTCCTGAGACTAGCTGCTGATACTGAAGATGGTTGGGGTGGGGAGAGCAGAGGAGGGATAGAGTTAAAGAATCTATAGTGCAATAGAGACACTTCTGATTTTTTTTTTGGTCAAATATCATCCATCATCCGTGGCTTACTTGTACTCTACCCACTTTAGCCCTAGAAGACAAAATGTGACTGAGCAGAACCAGTCATGAATTATCTTGGGCCATGATTGGTCTTGCTAGAGGTAACCAGATAATCTACCCATTGAGAGCAGAAATCTGTAGAGTGGAGCTTCCAAGAAAAAAAAATTCTTCTATGATAAAAGGATCAATAAACATGTCTGGGGCTTTTACTTTCTTCCCTCCTTTTTTTGGGCAATGCTGGTGTTTGAACTCAGGACCTCACACTTGCTAGGCAGGCACTCTACCACTTGAGCCACTCTGACAACCCTGTTTTATGTTGAGTATTTTTGAGATAGGGTCTCGGGACCTATTTCCCCAGGCTGGCGTCAAACCACAGTCCTCCTGATCACTGCCTCCTGAGTAGCTAAGATTACTGGCATGAGCCACTGGCGTCTGGCCCACTTCTTTCTTTCTTGATGGAATGTGGATGTGATGACCGGAGATGTGTAATCACATTGAAACCACGAGGCCACAACGTACCTGCAGCCATATCTGGTGGAATTCTTAATGTTTCTAGAAAGGAAACATTATTTATTATTGGTCATTACCTTCTGCCAAAGGTAAAAGGTATCCGATTTTCTTTCTTCTTTCTTTCTTTCTTTCTTTCTTTCTTTCTTTCTTTCTTTCTTTCTTTCTTTCTTTCTTTCTTTCTTTCTTTCTTTCTTTCTTTCTTTCTCTCTCTCTCTCTCTCTCTCTCTCTCTCTCTCTCTCTCTCTCTTTCTTTCTTTCTTTCCTTTCTTTCTCTCTCTCTCTCTTTCTTATTCATATGTGCATACAATGCTTGGGTCATTTCTCCCCCCTGCCCCTACCCCCTCCCTTACCACCTACCCCGCTCCCTCCCTCTCCCCCGACCCCCTCGATACCCAGCAGAAACTATTTTGCCCTTATTTTTAATTTTGCTGTAGAGAGAGTATAAGCAATAATAGGAAGGAACAAGGGTTTTTGCTGGTTGAGATAAGGATAGCTATACAGGGAGTTGACTCACATTGATTTCCTTGCGTGTGTGTTACCTTCTAGGTTAATTCTTTTTGATCTCACCTTTTCTCTAGTTCCTAGTCCTCTTTTCCTATTGGCCTCAGTTACTTTTAAGGTATCTGCTTTAGTTTCTCTGCGTTGAGGGCAACAAATGCTAGCTAATTTTTTAGGTGTCTTACCTACCCTATCTCTCTTGTGGGCTCTCACTTTTTCCAATTTTCAATATTAGCTACATCTGCATGTCCACTGGTGCACACAAATGTGTTGCATACAGCTCTGTGTACGAGTGATTGCTCAAGAGAACATCAGGCTGCAGACCAGGGTATGGGGCAGGAGGGGCACCATATAAAGAAGGAGCGCCCTTGACAATCTCTTCTTGCTGCCGCCCAGGCAGCTTTGCTTGAGTATGGACCAGTCTGATGCTTGCTTTCATACTCTTCCTCCTATTCTGTCTTCATCAAAGCCTGAACAAGCAGTAGGTAATGTAGTGTCCCCTAAGAAGCCACTGGGGGTGGGGAGGCGGGGCTGGAGGTGTGGCACAAGTGGTAGAACGCTTGCCTGACAAGTGCAAGTTCCTGAGTTCAATCCCAGTACTGCAAAAAACAAAACACAAAAAACAACCCCACAAGCCCCCGTCACAGGCTGGGTGAGTGTCCGAAGACCTGGGAAGGACCTTTAAGGGTGCTTCCTCACGCCTTGCTCCAAATGGAAATCTAAACACAGTCCCACCAGGTGAGTTTACAGTCTAAATACACAGCCAAACAGGAGGGAGGGAAGGTTAGAAGTGATGTAGAAGGGCACGGTTTGTCTTCTTCCTGGAATTAAAAAATTAAGCCATTGGAATTCCCAAATACCCCCAAAGGGTTGGTGTCCAGGGTTACCAAATAAAACTGTAAGTTTTGGAATGGGAAAAAGAAGTCCAGCATGCAAAGATGCAAAGGGTGTGGGGACAGATGAGAGAGAGAGAGAGAGAGAGAGAGAGAGAGAGAGAGAGAGAGAGAGAGAGAGAGAGAAAATGATTATGGGCAAAATTAAGAAGTTTTAGGGAAAAATAGCTTCAACTACAGAAAGAACATTAAATGTCATATCCATTCAACACATTTTTTTTTTCTTTTCCTTTTTGCAATGCTGGGGATGGAACCCAGGGCCTCATACATGCTAGGCAAGTGCTTTCCCACAGAATCACACCCCAGTTCTCAACTTGAATTTGACAAGTAGTTCCTCAGTGTCACTAGATACTGGGCTGTAGCAATAAACAGGACAAAGCCCCTGCTCTTATGAGCTCATCTGCTGGGCCAAACATGTTACTTGACTCAGAAATATTTTTAAAAATCAACAGATGTTACCAAAACCCTGTCAATTTCCACCTTCCTTTAAAAAAAAAATCCCAAGTCAGCTATAATAGCCCCATGGTCAATGAGGCCATGGTAGCTGGATCTATGAGTGGTGAAAAAGTGTGGGTCCTTGGGAAGAGTGCCCACTGCAGAGGAGGCTCTGAGCTGGCAGGTGGACAGGACACCTGTCCTGTGGGTGCTAGCCAGGCCCTCACCTTCACCACCCCAGGTGACAGTGGGCCATGACTGGAATGATGGTGATGGGAGGTGTGCATGAGAAGAATGGGGGATCCCCCAACACTGCTTTAGCTAGGATCCCTTATGAGTGCTCCCTTCCCTGCCTGTCAGGATGATGATGCCAGAGCTTTCCCTCCCTGGAGAGGGAGCAACTCTGTCATGTTTCCCTCTCTGGCCATGGTGCCTCAGCCACACTGTCATTGAATGGTTTTAGTTTTTCTTAGTGATGGGCATTGAACCCAGAACCCTGCACATGTTAGTCACTCTACCACTGAGTTACATCCACAGGTCTGTTTAAAGGGCATTAGAATGCTTGATCTGTCTATCAACATGCCATCCTGTCCATAGTGCCTCAGACTAATGGACCCAGCTATGACCAAGAAGTGCCATAATGGTACACTAGTCAGATTTCTGTCTCTGTGACAAAACACCTGAAGAAAGCAACTTAAAAGGAGGACAGATTTATTTTGGTTTTCCTAGTTTCAGAAGTTTCAGTCTATGACTGATTGTCCCTATTGCTTCTGGGTCTGTGCTGAGGCAGCACATCACAGCAGGGAGCATGTGGCAGAGGAGACTGTTCATCCCATGGCGTCAGAGAAGCAGCAATAGACAGGAGGGGCTTTGGTCCCTACATTCCCTTCAAGGGCACATTCCCAATGACCAAACTTCCTCCTACTAGGCCCAACCTCCTAAAAGTTCCACCACCTCCCAGTAGCACCACAGGCTGGAGGTCAAGCCTTGAACACATGGGCCTCCATGTGTTTAGCAAACAGGCTAAACACATGACCACAGAGTCTACTGACCTCACCATGTACCATTATTTATATTATACCATCTGGCACAACATGGTGCTGGGGAATATGGTACTGTGTCTCCAGATGTTGGAATGCAAAGTTCCAAAAGCCACCATATGGAAGTAGAACCAGCATCTCTCCCCACTCTCCCTATCTGAGAGCAGAGGTCCTGGTTCTTGGTGAGGGGTAGGGAGGGGGTGGTGACACTGGGGAATATAGTGAGGGTGACACTTGAAGCTACAACTACCATGGTTTGCTTTGTGCCAGGGGCCAGCAGTCCCAACTGATGAGGTAATCAACTCCGACCACCTCATGGGGAGCTAGAGCAGTGGTCCCACAATGAACGTGGAGAGAATATATTTGGAACCAAAGTGTCTTTTGAGCCCATTTTTGGTGCATATGTGCCCAGTGGCAATCTATGGAATGGGTGAAATATTTGCAAATTGGTTATCAGATAAGGGGTTAATATCAAGAATATACAAGGAACTCCTACAACTCAATAACAACAACAAAAAAATCAAATAATCTGATATTAAAATGGGCAAGGACTTGGGGTACAGCTCCATGGTAGAGCACTTGCCTAGCATGCACAGGCTGTGGGTTCCATCTTCAGAACTGTAAAAAAAAAAATAGAAGAAGGCCAAGGGTTTGAATTGACATTTCTTCCAAAATGATATGCAAGTGGTCAGCAAGCACATAAAATGATGCTCAACGTCACTAATCATCAGAGAAATGCATATCAAAATGATAGACTATCTACTATTAAAAAAAAAGAGCAGTGGCTCACACCTGTAACCCCAGCCACTCTGGAGGTGGAGACCAGGAGGATCAAGATTTGGGGCTGGCCCTGGCAAAAAGTTAGCAAGACACCATCTCACCCAATAAAAGCTGGGCATGGTGGCTTGTGCCCATCATATCAGCTATTTGAGAAGCATAAATAGGAGGATCACAGTCCAGACCAGCCAGGCATAAGCACAAAATCCTATTTGAAAAATACCTACTGCAAGTCTGCAAAAAACTGAAACTAGATCCATGTATATCACCCTATACCAATATTAACTCAAAATGGATCAAGGATCTTAATATCAGACCACAAACTCTAAAGTTGATACAGGAAAGAGTAGGAAATACTCTGGAGTTAGTAGGTATAGGTAAGAACTTTCTCAACGAAACCCTAGCAGCATAGCAACTAAGAGATAGCATAGATAAATGGGACCTCATAAAACTAAAAAGCTTCTGTTCATCAAAAGAAATGGTCTCTAAACTGAAGAGAACACCCACAGAGTGGGAGAAAATATTTGCCAGCTACACATCAGACAAAGGACTGATAACCAGAATATATAGGCAACTTAAAAAACTAAATTCTCCCAAAACTAATGAAACAATGAAGAAATGGGCAAGTGAACTAAACAGAATTTTCTCAAAAGAAGAAATTCAAATGGCCAAAAACACATGAAAAAATGCTCACCATCTCTAGCAATAAAGGAAATGCAAATTAAAACCACACTAAGATTCCACCTCACCCCTGTTAGAATAGCCATCATCAGCAACACCACCAACAACAGGTGCTGGCGAGGATGCCGGGAAAAAGGAACCCTCTTACACTGTTGGTGGGAATGTAGACTAGTACAACCACTCTGGAAAAAAATTTGGAGGCTACTCAAAAAGCTAAACATTGATCTACCATTTGATCCAGCAATACCACTCTTGGGGATATACCCAAAAGACTGTGACACAGGTGACTCCAGAGGCACTTGCACACCCATGTTTATTGCGGCACTATTCACAATAGCCAAGTTATGGAAACAGCCAAGATGCCCCACTACTGACGAATGGATTAAGAAAATGTGGTATCTATACATGATGGAATTTTATGCAGCCATGAAGAAGAACGAAATGTTATCATTTGCTGGTAAATGGATGGAATTGGAGAACATCATTCTGCGTGAGGTTAGCCTGGCCCAAAAGACCAAAAATCGTATGTTCTCCCTCATATGTGGACATTAGATCAAGGGCAAACACAACAATGGGATTGGACTATGAGCACATGATAAAAGCTTTAGCACACAAGGGAGGTATGAGGATAGGTGAGACACCTAAAAAACCAGATAACATTTGTTGCCCTCAACGCAGAGAAACTAAAGCAGATACCTTAAAAGTAACTGAGGCCAATAGGAAAAGGGGACCAGGAACTAGAGAAAAGGTGAGATCAAAAAGAATTAACCTGGAAGGTAACACACATGCACAGGAAATCAATGTGAGTCAACTCCCTGTATAGCTATCCTTATCTCAACCAGCAAAAACCCTTGTTCCTTCCTGTTATTGCTTATACTCTCTCTACAACAAAATTAGAAATAAGGGCAAAATAATTTCTGCTAGGTATTGAGGGGTTGGGGGGGGAGAGGGAGGGGGTGGAGTGGGTGGTAAGGGAGGGGGTGGGGGCAGGGGGGAGAAATGACCCAAGCATTGTATGCACATATGAATAATAAAATTAAAAAAAAAAAGAAAAATACCTACTGCAAAAAAAATAAATAAATGAGTGGAAGGAAGGAGGAAGGGAGGAAGGAAAGAAGGAAGGAAGAAAGGAAGGAAGGAAGGAAAGAAAGGCAAGCCAGGTGTGTAGCTCAGTGGTAGAGCATATTCTTAGTAGGCAAGAGGCCCTGGGTTCAATCTCCAGCACCCAAACCAAAACCAAACCAAATAAAAACACTTGGCAACCTCTCTTTCCCAGAAAATAACAAGTAATAACAGGTGGTTATGAGGATGTGGACAAGTTCGAACCCTGTGTACTGATAGTGAGGGTGTAAAATGGTATAGCTGCTCTGGAAAACAGTCTGCAGATTCTTCAAAAATTAACATCAGAACTACCATAACATCAAGTAACCCCACTTCTGGTTACATATCCAAAAGAACTGGAAGCCGGGTCTCAGATATTGGTATACCATGTTTATAGCAGCAAGATTCCCAATAGTCAAGAGATGGAGACTGAGGCAACATGAATGTCCATTGATAGATGTCCATTGGTGAATGGATCCACACAAAAATACATATAATGGAATATTAGTCAGCTGTTAAAAGGAAGGAAATCCTGTCACACACCACAACATGGACAAGCCTTGAGGACATCATACTAATTGAAACAAGCCAGTCACAAAAAGATGCATAGTGAGTTATTCCACTCATAGGAAGGATGTAAATTAGTCTTATTATTTATTTATTTATTTATTTTTGTGATACTGAGCTTGAACTCAGGGTCTACACCTTGAGCCACTCCATCAGCCCTTTTTTGTGAAGGCTTTTTTTCAAGATAGGGTGTCATGAACTATTAGCCTGGGCTGACTTTGAACTAAGATCCTCCTGATCTCTACCTCCTGAGTAGCTAGGATTACAGGTGTGAGCCTCCAGTGTCTGGCTAAAGTAGTCACATTTATAAAGACAGACAGTAGAGTGGTGGTTACCAGGGGCTGAGGGAATAAGTAAGTGTTTTTTTGTTTTTACTATTCTATAGTTTGGATCTAGAAAGTTCCCCAAAGTCCCATATGTTTGTTAATGGTTTAACTGCAGCTTGGAGCTGTTGGGAAATGGTGGAATTTTTGAGGTGGGGCCTACTGGAGGTTTTTAAGCCATTGGAGGCATGCCCTAGGAGAGGATTTTAGGACTTGGTCTATTTTGTTTTATTCATAGCCAGAACTGAGTGGGTTTTTGGGGGGCTTTTTGTTTTAGTACTGGAATTTGAACCCAGGGTCTTGCACTTGCTGGGCAGGCACTCTGGCACTTGAGCCTTGCCCCCAGCAGAGCTGAGTGATTTTGTTCCACCTCATGTTCCA
The DNA here is from genome assembly GCF_047511655.1 of Castor canadensis. Classification (NCBI taxonomy): domain Eukaryota; kingdom Metazoa; phylum Chordata; class Mammalia; order Rodentia; family Castoridae; genus Castor; species Castor canadensis. The sequence goes on along the minus strand of NC_133396.1, from coordinate 50,152,480 downwards.
GCCATGATGTGCTGATTATCACAAGCCTAACAGCAATGGGGCAACTGATCATGGACTGGATCTGAAATTGAGCCAAAATAAACCTTTTTGTTATCTCAGGTATTTGTAACAGAAAGCTAATTAACACATATCACACACACACTAGCTCCCATAGCAACCATGAGTGAGGAAGCCCCTACCAGTCCTTGCAGAGAAACCTCACAGAGAGGCCCAGGCATGAGTTCCAGCTGACAGCTGACCTGAGGTTCCAGCCAACAGATGTTTGCAAGTCTGCAACAGCAAGTTCCCCTGGTCTTCAAGGCTTCCCACCTGGGATCTGCCATGGTAGGCCAGACAAAACCATCTCTCCATGTCTATCTCAGTGCCTGGCCAGCAAAAGCCATGAGCACAGCAAAAGTATTGTCCTACACGGCCACCCTTTGACTGGTTTGTTGCTAGCAATAGCAGCTGGGACAGGTGTCTTAGCAATCATTTCTCCACATGGTGGATTTCCTAATTCTTTAGGGGATGTTCTGGACACCCAAAGGGCAGCACTATAGGCAATGGAAAGTCCAGATTCATCCGCTCTGCTTATTTACAAACTTCCATCAAAGTCAAGTTTCAAATGCAAGTCCCTGCTCATGTTCTGCTGATCCCCCACAGTGCAAACAGCAGTGGGGGGCAGAGAATGGCTCTGCAGCCACAGAAACTGCTGTGGCTCTCCAAAGGCTCGCTTTTCCCTGAATGGTATCAGGACATTCGGAGTTGCCTGGATCGGAAGGACGTAACTCTTCCTGTCACTGTGGCCCTGGGTATGTCTGGCTGGGTTTTTGTATTTCCCCTGAGTACACTTAGAGACTCTGCCAGGTTGGAGGGAGCTCATGCGGGAGGGAGGGAAAGAGCCAGGGAGCTGCAAAGGAAGCAAACGCACCAGACATCCGAATTCCTAAAAGCAAAGCTGTAAAGCCTGATGATGCCTGCTCACTTGCTCATTCATTTATTTTTCCCTAACTTTCCTGAGCTCCTATGGGCCCTCGAGGCCAAGGAAGGCTTTCAGCTTAGCACATAAGACAGACATGCTGACAAGCTAGAACAACAGTGTTCTGTGGTCTGTGATGGTCATGTCATCATGTGTGTGTGTGTGTGTGTGTGTGTTTTCTTTTTGCTTTTAGTTGTTTTTTTCAGATAGGCTACTTTTTCTGGGCAGCTGTGATCTTCCTACCACTACCTCCAGAGTAGCAGGATTACAGATGTGCCCTAGTATGCCTAGGTCAGGGATTCTTTCTTTACACTTTAAAAATTGGTTATTACCACTAAATCTTTCTAAAAATTTTAATCTGACATCTGATTTTCCAATGAATCTTTTTTTTTCCTGTACTAGAAGTTGAATCCAAGGCCTCATGCACTTTTTGAAATTTCTAGACCATCAACCACATCACCCACAATCAATGGTGGGTTTGTCTTCATACTTTTTACTCTCTATTGTGCTTACATCTCTCTTATTCTCTCTTTTTAAAAAAATTTTTATTTTATTCATATGTGCATACAATGTTTGGGTCATTTTTCCCCGCTTCTCCCACCCCCTCCCTTACCTCCCCACCCCCTCCCTCTCCACAACCCCACCCCCTCCATACCCGGCAGAAACTATTTTGCCCTTCTCTCTAATTTTGTTGAAGAGAGAGTATAAGCAGTAATAGGAAGGAACAAGGGGTTTTGCTAGTTGAGATAAGGATAGCTATACAGGGAGTTGACTCACATTGATTTCCTGTGCATGTATGTTAACTTCTAAGTTAATTCTTCTCAAACTAATCTTTTCTCTAGTTCCTGGTCCCCTTCTCCTATTGGCCTCAGTTGCTTTAAAGTATCTGCTTTAGTTTCTCTGTGTTGAGGGCAACAAATGTTATCTAGTTTTTTAGGTGTCTCACCTATCCTCATCCCTCCCTTGTGTGCTCTTGCTTTACCATGTGATCAAAGTCCAATCCCCTTGTTGTGTTTGCCCTTGATCTAATGTCCACATATGAGGGAGAACATACGATTTTTGGTCTTCTGGGCTAGGCTAAACTCACTCAGAATGATGTTCTCCAATTCCATCCATTTACCAGTGAATGATAACATTTCATTCTTCTTCATGGCTGCATAAAATTCCATTGTGTATAAATACCACTTTTTATTGATCCATTCGTCAGTAGTGGGGCATCTTGGCTGTTTCCATAACTTGGCTATTGTGAATAGTGCTGCAATAAACATGGGTGTGCAAGTGCCTCTGGAGTCACCTGTGTCACAGTCTTTTGGGTATGTGCCCAAGAGTGGTATTGCTGGATCAAATGGTAGATCAATGTTTAGCTTTTTAAGTAGCCTCCAAATTTTTTTCCAGAGTGGTTGTACTAGTTTACATTCCCACCAACAGTGTAAGAGGGTTCCTTTTTCCCCCCCGCATCCTCGCCAACACCTGTTGTTGGTGGTGTTGCTAATGATGGCTATTCTAACAGGGGTGAGGTGGAATCTTAGTGTGGTTTTAATTTGCATTTCCTTTATTGCTAGAGATGGTGAGCATTTTTTCATGTGTTTTTGGCCATTTGAATTTCTTCTTTTGAGAAAGTTCTGTTTAGTTCACATGCCCATTTCTTTATTGGTTCATTAGTTTCGGGAGAATTTAGTTTTTTCAGTTCCCTATATATTCTGGTTATCAGTCCTTTGTCTGATGTGTAGCTGGCAAATATTTTGTTCTCTTCAGTTTAGAGACCATTTCTTTTGTTGAGCAGAAGCATTTTAGTTTTATGAAGTCCCATTTATCTATGCTATCTCTTAGTTGCTGTGCTGCTGGGGTTCCATTGAGAAAGTTCCTGCCTATACCTATTAATTCCAGAATATTTCCTACTCTTTCCTGTATCAACTTTAGAGTTTGTGGTCTGATATTAAGATCCTTGATCCATTTTTTTTTTGGTTTTATTTTTATTTTTATTTTTTCATTTTTCTTTTATTATTCATATGTGCATACAAGGCTTGGTTCATTTCTCCCCCCTGCCCCCACCCCCTCCCTTACCACCCACTCCACCCCCTCCCACTTCCCCCCTCAATACCCCGCAGAAACTATTTTGCCCTTATCTCTAATTTTGTTGTAGAGAGAGTATAAGCAATAATAGGAAGGAACAAGGGGTTTTGCTGGTTGAGATAAGGATAGCTATACAGGGCATTGACTCACATTGATTTCATGTGCGTGGGTGTTACCTTCTAGGTTAATTGTTTTTGATCTAACCTTTTCTCTAGTTCCTGGTCCCCTTTTCCTATTGGCCTCAGTTGCTTTAAGGTATCTGCTTTAGTTTCTCTGCATTAAGGGCAACAAATGCTAGCTAATTTTTTAGGTGTCTTACCTATCCTCACCCCTCCCTTGTGTGCTCTCGCTTTTATCCTGTGCTCATAGTTAATTTGAGTTAATTTTGGTATAGGGTGATATACATGGATCTAGTTTCAGCTTTTTGCAGACTGCTAACCAGTTTTCCCAGCAGTTTTTGTTGAAGAGGCTATTTTTTCTCCATCATATATTTTTAGCTACTTTGCCAAAGACAAGTTGGTTATAGTTGTGTGGCTTCATATCTGGGTCCTCTATTCTGTTCCATTGGTCTTCATGTGTGTTTTTGTGCCAGTACCATACTGTTTTTATTGTTATTGCTTTGTAATATAGTTTGAAGTCAGGTATTGTGATACCTCCAGCATTGTTCTTTTGAATGAGGATTGCCTTGGCTATTCGTGGCCTCTTGTGTTTCTATATAAATTGAGCAGTAGATTTTTCAATATCTTTAATTTATGTCATTGGAATTTTGATGGGAATTGCATTAAACATGTAGATTACTTTTGGGAGTATAGACATTTTTACTATGTTGATTCTACCAATCCATGAGCATGGGAGATCTCTCCACTTTCTATAGTCTTCCTCAGTCTCTTTCTTCAGAAGTTTATAGTTTTCCTTGTAGAGGTCTTTCACATCTTTTGTTAGGTTTACACCTAGGTATTTGATTTTTTTGAGGCTATTGTAAATGGAATTGTTTTCATATATTCTTTCTCAGTTTGTTCATTATTAGTGTATCGAAATGCTAATGATTTTTCTATGTTGATTTTATATCCTGCTACCTTGCTATAGCTATTGATGGTGTCTAGGAACTTTTGAGTAGAGTTTTTTGGGTCTTTAAGGTATAGGATCATATTGTCTGCAAATAGGGATATTTTGACAGTTTCTTTACCTATTTGTATTCCTTTTATTCCTTCTTTTTGCCTAATTGCTCTGACTAGGAATTCCAGTACTATGTTCAATAGGAGTGGAGATAGTGGGCATCCTTGTGTGGTTCCTGATTTTAGAGGGAATGGTTTCAGTTTTTCTCCATTAAGTATAATGCTGGCTGTAGGTTTGTCATATATAGCTTTTATAATGTTGAGGTACTTTCCTTCTATTCCTAGTTTTCTTAGAGCTTTTATCATGAAATGGTGTTGGATCTTATCAAAGGCTTTTTCTGCATCTATTGAGATGATCAAGTGGTTTCTGTCTTTGCTTCTGTTAATGTGGTTTATTACGTTTATTGATTTTCGTATGTTGAACCACCCCTGCATTCTGGGATGAAGCCTACTTGGTTGTGGTGAATAATCTTTTTGATGTGTTGTTGAATTCAGTTTGCCATTATTTTATTGAGGATTTTTGCATCAATGTTCATTAAGGAGATTGGCCTATAGTTCTCCTTTTTGGAGGTGTCTTTGCCTGGTTTTGGGATAAGTGTAACACTGGCTTCATATGTTAGGCATTTTCCTTCCCTTTCTATTTCGTGGAACAGTTTAAGGAGGGTTGGTATCAGTTCTTCTTTAAAGATCTGATAGAATTCAGCAGAGAATCCATCAGGGCCTGGATTTTTCTTTTTGGAGAGACTCTTGATTGCTGCTTCAATTTCATTTTGTGTTATAGATCTATTCAGGTGATTAATATCCTCTTGGTTCACTTTTGGATGATCATATGTATCTAGAAATCTGTCCATTTCTTTAAGATTTTCGAATTTATTTGAATATAGGTTCTCAAAGTAGTCTCTGATGATTTCCTGGACTTCCATGGTGTTTGTTGTTATCTCCCATTTTGCATTCCTGATTCTACTAATTTGGGTTTTTTCTCTCCTCGTTTTAGTCAGGTTTGCCAGGGGTCCATCGATCTTGTTTATTTTTTCAAAGAACCAACTTTTTGTTTCATTAATTCTTTGTATGGTTTTTTTGGTTTCTATTTCATTGATTTCAGCTCTTATTTTTATTATTTCCCTCCTATTGTTTTGGGATTTGCTTGTTCTTGTTTTTCTAGGAGTTTGAGATGTATCATTAGATCATTGATTTGGGATCTTTCAGTCTTTTTAATGTATGCACTCATGGCTACAAACTTTCCTCTCAGGACTGTCTTTGCTGTGTTCCATAGGTTCCAGTAGGTTGTGTTTTAATTTTCATTGATTTTCAGGAACTTTTTAATTTCCTTTTTTATTTCATTAATTACCCATTGTTCATTAAGCAATGAGTTATTCAGTTTCCAGCTGTTTGCATGTTTTTTGTTTTTACTTTTGTTGTTGAGTTCTAGTTTTATTGCATTGTGATCAGATAGAATGCATGGTATAATTTCTGTTTTCTTATATTTGCTGAGGCTTGCTTTGTGCTCTAGGACATGATCTATTTTGGAGAAGGTTCCATGGGCTGCTGAGAACAGTGTACATTGTGCAGAAGTTGGATGAAATGTTCTGTAGACATCAAGTAGGTCCATTTGATCTATTGTATATTTTAGATCTAGGATTTCTTTATTTGATTTTGTTTGGATGACCTATCTATTGATGATAATGGGGCATTGAAGTCTCCCACGACCACTGTGTTGGAGTTAATAATCTTTTAGATTATTCTTGTGGGTTTCATTGGGTTCTATGCTTTTAGGCCCTTCAGGGTATGTTTGATGAAATTGGGTGCATTGACATTGGGTGCATATAGGTTGATAATTGTTATTTCCTTTCGGTCTACTTCCCCTTTTGTTAGTATGGAATGTCCTTCTTTATCTCGTTTGATCAATGTAGGTTTGAAGTCTACTTTGTCAGAGATAAGTATTACTACTTCTGCCTGTTTTCGGGGGCCATTGGCTTGGTAAATCTTCTTCCAGCCTTTCATCCTAAGCCTATGCTTATTTCTGTCGGTGAGATGGGTCTCCTGTAAGCAACAAATTGTTGGATCTTCCTTTTTAATCCAGCTCATAAAACAGTGCCTTTAGATGGGGGAATCAAGTCCATTAACATTAAGTGTTAGTACTGATAGGTATGTGGTGATTCCTGTCATTTAGTTGTCTTAGTTGTTTGAGGGTTTGATTGTGTGTACCTAAGTTGAGGTTACTCTCTACTGTCTTGCTTTTTCTTTTCCTGTAGTTTGGTGATGCCTGCCCTTTCATGGTTATATTGGGTTTGACTTTCTGGGTGCAGAATCCCTTGAAGAATCTTTTGTATTGCTGGCTTTGTGGTCACATATTGTTTTAGTTTCTGCTTATCATGGAAAACTTTTATTACTCCATGTATTTTGAATGATAGTTTTGCTGGGTAGAGTATCCTGGGGTTGAAGTTATTTTCATTCAGTGCCCGGAAGATCTCACCCCAAGCTCTTCTTGCTTTTAATGTTTCTGTTGAGAAGTCTGCTGTGATTTTGATGGGTTTACCTTTGTATGTTATTTGTTTTTTCTCTCTTACAGCCTTCAATATTCTTTCTCGGGTGTCTGTATTTGTTGTTTTAATGAAAATATGCCGTGGGGTAGATCTATTTTGGTCTGGTCTGTTTGGTGTTCTGGAGGCCTCTTGCATCTGTATGGGAATAGATTGCTCTAGATTTGGGAAATTTTCTGTTATTATTTTGTTGACTATATTACACATTCCCTTTGCTTGCACCTCTTCTCCTTCTTCAATGCCCATGATTCCCAGGTTTGGTCTTTTGATGGAGTCGGTGAGTTCTTGCATTTTCTTTTCACAGGTCTTAAGTTGTTTAACTAATAGTTCTTTGGTTTTTCATTTAATTACCATTTCATCTTCGAGTTCTGAGATTCTGTCTTCTGTTTGTTCTATTCTGCTGGGTTGGCCTTCCATTTTGTTTTGCAGTTCTGTTTCGTTCTTTTTTCTGAGGTTTTCCATATCCTGAGTTGTTTCCTCTTTAATGTTGTCTATTTTTGTCCTGAGTTAATTTATCTCTTTATTAATCGTGTTCTTTGTTTCACTTTGGTGTTTATACAGTACTTCTATGGTTTCTTTTATTTCTCCTTGTGCTTTTTCAAATTCTCTATTTTTGTTGTCTTGGAATTTCTTGAGTGTCTCCTGTACATTTTGGTTGACCATATCCAGTATCAACCCTATAAAATTCTCATTGATTACCTGTAGTATTTCTTCTTTTAGATTATTCTTGTGGGCTTCATTGGGTTCTTTGGCATAGTTTATCTTCATTTTGTTGGAGTCTGGATATGAGTATCTGTTTTCTTCATTTTCCTCTGGTTCCTGTACTAATTTTTTGCTGTGGGGAAACTGGTTTCCCTGTTTTTTCTGTCTTCCCGTCATTGCCCTTGGTGTTGTTATTGTTCCTGTACTGTGTGCAATTAAGTATTTTCTAGCTTGTAGTAAAAACAATGGTGATATTTAGAATGGAAGGGTGAGAGGAGAGGGAAAGCAAAGAAGTTAAAGAAAGAGGGAAAAACAAATAAACAAATAAACAAACAAGTAAAACAAAACAAAACAAACAGACAAAAATGTTTCAAAGATATAAAAAGGGAGAGATAGTGTACTAATCAACAGTAAGCTGAACAGGCATTAGAGAGATAGAGAGAGAATTGAGAAAATAAAATGAAATAAAATAATAAAAAAATCTCCTAGTTCAAGTGCAATAAAGTTTCAGTCTTAATAATTTTGGTGTTAGTCCCTCAGCCTCCAATCCTGGAGATGGTGTCTCAGAAGTAGTTCTGTTGTCTCATCAAAGGGGAAAAAAACAAAACAAAACAAAACAAAACAAAAAACACCATAAAATGTCCCAAGTTCAAATGCAATACAGTTTCAGTAAGTTTTTCAGCATGCAGGTGTAGTTTGGTTGTTGTCTCATCAAAGGAAGGGAGAAAAAAAGAGTCTGGAGACAGTTCTGTGAATGGCTACCTGAGGCTGAGGCTCACCTGCCCACTGCTGTCAGCCTGCTGTTGCTGGAGGTTTTATTTATGCAGATCTTAGGGGTGAGCTTAACCCTCACCTGGCCCCTCAGGCTTTGTTTACTCAGAGTTTTCCTGGGCACAACTGCCACTGCTACAAGCTTTCCCCTTTCCAAGCACACTGGGGGAGGTGACACTGCACCAGCTTTCTCAGGCTTGCATGTTTATTTACAGCTCATGTGGGAAGTGGGTCTTCCCCCCTCTCCTGTGGAGTTTTCCTCCCACTGCTGCTTTTACAAGCTTTCCCGCTCCTGGTTGCTGGGTGTGTGCCGCTGCTCCTGCCTTCTCTGGCTGGCTTGTTTATTTACAGTTCTGGGAGGGATTTCCCCTCCCCTCCTCTTTGGAGCTCAGGGCATCCCACCCTCTTTGTTACATGTCTTTTTTGTTGTTATTGTTTATTATTCAGTTTTTTTTCTTTTTTCCCTGGGTTGGGGTCGGTCTGTCCAGGGGGCTATGCTGATCTGGCCCAGGGTTGTCTGTGGGAGAACCACGTGCCACTTAGCTCACCCTGTGGTCTGCGTCTTCCCAAGCGGTCTGGGTGCTGGCATCTGGTGACGGCACGGGAGCCCTCCTGGTTTCTCCGTCTAACGTGAAGTGGAGATGCTATGCATGGGCTGGGGTTGTGGAGGCGTCAAAGTTTTGCCTCTTCTTGGTGGTTTTTCCTGTAAGGTGTATCTCCAGCATCTCTCCAAGATTTTACTTTAGGAAGCATGCTTTCCGCTTCCTCCCTCTAGCTGCCATCTTAGAAAATCCCTCTTATTCTCTTTGATGGGCTGGGACCTCTGGAATGAAAGTTGAGGTTAGCTCCAGGAGCTAGGGTCTTATGCTTTGTTCAGTGGGAATAGTGTGAATGCCTGACTGATAAAATAGTCCCTACAGCTGTGATTCTCTGAGCTTCAAAAGGGTTAACAAACTGGGGCTGATAAATATTCATTCACCTGAATTTATTTGGCAGTGCTCTTTATTTTAAAAAGCTCTTTGATATTATTAAAGGGGTCTTTTCATAAAGAAGGATGTACGTATGTGTGTGTGCATGTGCACACATGTATGTTTTACATGAAGGGTGCAATGTATTTTGTGACCAGCCATGAACTTGTGTGTGTGTGTGTGCACACGTGCACTCATGTATGTTTTAACCACAAAAGATGCAATATGGCATTCCATGACTGGCTGTAGAAAAATTGGGAAAGTTGGATTCAGCAGTCTGAGGCTGGGAAGTGGGAGTAGGGTCACCAAGGAAGACTGTCCACAATTGATCTTCTGTGGCAAGCAGTGGGTTCTGTTCATGCATGCTTCTTCTAGGGTGTAAGCAAACTGCCTTTTGGCAAGAAAACTATTTCCTCATGAGTAAATTTGGAGTAATAATAACCACATCTACCTCTCAGGGCTGCTAGGTGAGGATGAACTGAATTAATCTAGAAAAGAGCTTAGCAATGTGCCCAGCACAGTAAGTGCTTAGCAAGTGTTAGCAGTGGTGATGGTGATAAAGATGATTATGGGGTTGGCGGAGTGGCTCAAGTGGTAGAGCCCCTGCCTAGCAAGTGTGAGGCCCTGAGTTCAAACCCTAGTATTGTCAAAAAAAAAAGGTGATGATGGTGATGGTAGTGGTGATGGTGATGACGGTGACAATGGTATAACAATGATGGTGGTGATGATGATGGTGATGGTGATGGCGATTATGGTGGTGGTTATGGTGGTGGTGGTGGTGGTGATAATGATGGTGGTTACTATTATTAACTCCTTTGGGTCTACTTAAACATCAGGAAAAAGAGGTGCATTGACTAGTTTTCAAAGCCCTTTCCAGGTTGACATCAATACAATCTTTGATCATCCATAGAATTGACCCAAAGATGTTAGCAGCAAGTCCTGTGCAGGGCACTAGGAACCCCTCTTCCACTCTGATTTTAGCTTTTTAAAAACTTAGTCCATAGAATAAGATTTCTCATTTCTACCATGACATGTGGTTCTATAGCCCCTGACAAAGGACTGTGGATTTAACTGGGCCATGTCTACTTCTGGGTCAGAGACTTACAGAACAGTGGCCATAAATCTTCCATCTCTCTAGAGGAGAAATAAACTTTCCATATATCTGTGGACAAAGTTCCACCTCCTTCGGTACTTGGTGACTTTCAGAAGACTCAAATCCTGTCTGGTTTAGAATCAGAATTTCACAACTATCCTCACTCCTCCATAAAGAAAGAACTGAATCTGCTGGAACCCATGTGATAACTCTGCACTAGTCTATAAGGTTTCTCCCTATGATCACCACAGCACCACAGCAGAGAGAGAGAGGCCTCTCTCTCTCTCTCTCTCTCTCTGTGTGTGTGTGTGTGTGTGTGTGTGTGTGAGATAGTCTTGGCTCTGGTGGGAGACTGAGGTTTGAAACATCAACCAGCAGTGACCCAGCTCTGGCCACCTAACAGCAGGTAGTGGCAGAGGACTGCCCTCTCCAGTACAGTGCTAGAGAACTGACTTGGGGTCACTGTTTAGTTCTCACTTTCCATGCCCAGTCCCATTGATGACTTTGTATTTCTACTGAAGGTGGAGGAGACAGAGCACATGAGACTGAGCCATGCACACAACTATGAAATGACAGTGCTACTGGAAAGGGGGAGAGACCATAAGAGCTTCTGATGCCCTCTGACCTCACCTCTCCTCCTGCAGAGAGACAGCCTCTCATGGACAGGGGTGGTGTGGCTGGTGGGGCATATGAACCCTCAAAATGAGAATGGAAGCCAAGTGCTGGTGGCTCACATCTGTAATCCTAGCTACTCAAGAGGCAGAGATCAGGATTCCAGTTTGAAGCCAGCCCTGGGGAAATAGTTTGTGAGACCTGGTCTTGAAAAAAACTATCATACAGGAAAGAGTAGGAAATGCTCTGGAATTAGTAGATATAGGTAAGAACTTTCTCAATGGAACCCCAGCAGCACAGCAACTAAGAGATAGCATAGATAAATGGGACCTCATAAAACTAAAAAGCTTCTGCTCAACAAAAGAAATGGTCTCTAAACTGAAGAGAACACCCACAGAGTGGGAGAAAATATTTGCCAGCTACACATCAGACAAAGGACTGATAACCAGAATATATAGGGAACTGAAAAAACTAAATTCTCCCGAAACTAATGAACCAATAAAGAAATGGGCATGTGAACTAAACAGAACTTTCTCAAAAGAAGAAATTCAAATGGCCAAAAACACATGAAAAAATGCTCACCATCTCTAGCAATAAAGGAAATGCAAATTAAAACCACACTAAGATTCCACCTCACCCCTGTTAGAATAGCCATCATTAGCAACACCACCAACAACAGGTGTTGGCGAGGATGCGGGGGGAAAAAGGAACCCTCTTACACTGTTGGTGGGAATGTAAACTAGTACAACCACTCTGGAAAAAAATTTGGAGGCTTCTTAAAAAGCTAAACATTGATCTACCATATGATCCAGCAATACCACTCTTGGGGATATACCTAAAAGATTGTGACACAGGTTACTCCAGAGGCACCTGCATACCCATGTTTATTGCAGCACTATTCACAATAGCCAAGTTATGGAAACAGCCAAGATGCCCCACTACTGACGAATGGATTAAGAAAATGTGGTATCTATACACAATGGAATTCTATGCAGCCATGAAGAAGAACGAAATGTTATCATTCACTGGTAAATGGATGGAATTGGAGAACATCATTCTGAGTGAAGTTAGCCTGGCCCAAAAGACCAAAAATCGTATGTTCTCCCTTATATGTGGACATTAGATCAAGGGCAAACACAACAAGGGGATTGGACTTTATCACAAGATAAAAGTGAGAGCACACAAGGGAGGTATGAGGATAGGTAAGACACCTAAAAAACTAAATGGCATTTGTTGCCCTCAATACAGAGAAACTAAAGCTGATACCTTAAAAGCAACTGAGGCCAATAGGAGAAGGGGATCAGGAACTAGAGAAAAGGTTAGATCAAGAAGAATTAACCTAGAAGGTAATACACATGCACAGGAAATCAATGTGAGTCAACTCCCTGTATAGCTATCCTTATCTCAGCTAGCAAAACCTCTTGTTCCTTCCTGTTATTGCTTATACTCTCTTGTCAACAAAATTAGAGATAAGGGCAAAATAGTTTCTGCCGGGTATTGAGGGGGGTGGGGAGGAGAGGGAGGGGGCGGGGTGGGTGGTAAGGGAGGGGGCGGGGGGAGGGGGGAGAAATGACCCAAACATTGTATACACATGTGAATAAAAAAAAAAAAAAAAAGAAAAAAACTATCACAAAAAAGATACTGGTGAGTGGTTCAAGCAGCAAGAGTGCCTACCTAGCAATCATGAGGCCCTGAATTCAAATCCCAGTGCCACCCTCCCTCCCAAAACAGAGATGAGCATGAAAACTTGCAAGGAGGAAAGTGAAAAGGCCTGACGGGAAAGTGCTATCTCTCAGGAGCACAGTGCCACCCCATGCGTGTGACCTCCTCACTTTAATCAGGGCATTTTTTCCCCCAGTACTGGGCTTGAGCTCAGGGCCTTTGCCTTGAGCCTCTCCACAAGCACTATTTTTTCATTATCGGGTCTTGCGAACTATTTGCCCGGGCTGGCTTCCAACCATGATCCTCCTGATCTCCGTCTCCTGAGTAGCTAGGATTATAGGCTTGAGCCTCAGGTGCCCAGCAGGACAATTTTTGTTGCTGTTTAAATGTCCTTTTCTTCCCTCTTTCTTCCCATGCTTCTGTCCTCCCACACCAGCCTCAGAGTGGGGGTAGCTATGCTGGTTGGGCTAGGCCCACGTGATGACAGGGGGGCAGGATCAGTTTGGGTTTTGAACCATCTTGTTCCTGCTTGTCTGCCCTGAGACACTGAGCACAACTCTGTCCTGTTGAGGGCAAGCAGCCTGTCTAAACAGAAAGATCATAGAACTACAGACAGCTGTCACCACTTCCCCCACCTTCATCCCCCCACTCCTGTTCAAGAAGTCTCCCTTAATAGTTAAATCCAGTTCTTTGTTTTCTGATAATATAGGTTAAAAAATAGGACTGAGTTCAAACCCAAGATAAATATAGATCTCAACCGAAATGCAAATATTAACCTGCTTCTTGGACATGGCCAGGCTGGCATTTTCCCTTGTTGTTCAAAGATTCCTTTGAACATGAGAATCAAGGTCCTCCTTAAAGACGGATGCTCAGGGGTTTATTAGCCAGACAGGCATGCTCAGAACTGGCTTGTGGAGCGCTGCCTTCAGGGTTATATTGGTGAGAATGAGGGAGAGAGAAATCCAAAGAAAAGATGTGAAGAGCATATTCAACTAAAAAGCACAGTTCAAGTGCTTCTCTGTCTGTGTCTCTTCCTCCTGTTGTCAATGGTTCCATGACTGACGGACCTTGCAAAGTACTCAACGTGTGCTGGATCCAGTTGGGCCACCTGGCTAGTCACAACTGCACAGAGTTTGGGTTCCAGTGTCAGTAGGGCTGGGGCTTCACTGAAGCCACCTGCTCAAAGCCAGGTCCCCCAGCAGTGAGCTGCCACAGGGGAGGAAGGCTGTTTAGAAAGTCCAGGGGACAAACCAATCGCCAGAATGCAAAGGACAGGAGTTAGAAAGCCAGGCAGAGCTGTGCTCTCCAAGGTGACAAAGGAGGCTGTGACCATGGGGGCATCTGTGTCCTCTACCAAGGAGAATGACTGTGTTTCTTAGTGGCATACCATATTTTACCCTCCAGGCACTGAGACCTGACACCCCATATATCACTGCAGCTATTTGATGACTTGAAATTCTTCCTTCCTCCTACAGATCGCAGGCTTCTTGGGGACCTTCATAGTACCTGGTTTTGGTACTTAGGGACCACAGAGGCTCCAGGCAGTGCCCGCCCCCCCTAACCTGTTCCAGGTACGTACTGCCTCTGGGGACTCCAGATACTATTTCATATTCCACCTGAACATTGAGGGGCACTGCAAGGAAAGAGGCAGACGGGCAGGGACAGCAGGGGCGGGGACTGCTGAGGAAGAGCCTGAAAGCCCACTGGGAGAAGTCAGGTCAATATACTGTACCTACCACGGGTGGATTGTGCAACGCTTAATCCTACTTTAGGTTGTCCGTTGTCTTGCCCCTCACCAAGGACTTTCACAAATGTAACCTCATTTTCATCTTGCTCCTCATAACAGTTCTGGCAAAGAGAGAGGTGGGAAAATGGCATTCAGAAATTGATCCAGTCTACCTTATCAATAAATATAATAGGCCCTCATCACCACCCCTCTCTGTATTTAAAAACAAAACAAAAAAACCCAAAAAAACCAAGGGCAATTCTTCCTAAAATTTTGTTTCACTCCAAAAAATGCCATAAAACTAATGTTTCTTTGTAATTAGGACAGTTGTAACTGAACAATACATCAGCTATTGTCTGCTCCCTGGCTGGACAAATAGACTGCTCAGCTTTGAATACAGCCCATTTGCCTGGGTCCAAATGTCAAGATTTATGTTAAATTGGATTTTGGAGCCTGCGTCTGTGTACACCACTTGGCAGAGCAAAGCAGTCAACACAAACAGCCCTCCTGCTCCATCCAGCCTGACCCAGTTAGGTAAAATAGGGGCCGTTGCAAATGTAAACACCAGGAACCAGGGCTGAGTGCTGAAAGCGGGGTCACCATGCTCCCAGAACGTGAGAACCTGAACCAAGAAAGGAGGGCCTAAAGTGCTCAACACATCCTCAACAGTCGGAGTCTGGCTTGTTCTCCAGACCCAGCTTTGGGTTTGGACAGAGAATTGCATGGGAATTTTTTTTTTCCAATCTACTTGCTCACCTGGGCTGGGGATGGGGGGCATTCTTCAGACCCAATCAAACAGACAGGCCCAGGCTGGGAAAAACCCAGGGACCGACTCAGGTCAGGGGCTTGCTGAAGGCCTTATGCGCAGGCAGAGGGTGGCAGTGAGAATGAGAGTCCCAGAGATGAAACTTGTCGGGAGCCAGCTGTTTCACTAGGAAGGAAAGACATAAGGAGTAAGCGTCACATTCTGAATACAAAATTACCTAATTTCATTTTAGTAGAATTTGCTTTGACACAGACCTCCTACTGCAAAGCATGTTTCTAGGCACTGAAAGGAAGACTTCCAAGATGGCTTGCTCTTGTGCAGCTCCTGAAAAGGAAAGGGAAAGGTAACATTTGCTTTTTTATTTATTTATTTTTATTATTTTGACAGTGCTGTTGTTTGAACTCAGGGCTTCATGATTGCCAGCCAAGTGCTCTATCACTTGAGCCATGCCTTCAGCCTGAGAAAGAAAACATTTAAGCAAACACATAACTTCAAATGGTGATTTATCAGCTCTAGTTTTGATTTCCACCCAACCCTGGGGTACAGACTGCCTAGTCTTTCCCCAATTTCAAAGTTCTTCCATTGCAGTAGAACCCCATGGTTTACCTGTATTTGATCATAACAAAGACTATTTTCCTAGCCTCTCTGCTAGGTGAACCAATGCACTAAGTTGATGTCTACGAGATTTAAGCTGAGGACATGTACAAAATTTCAGGAAGTATCCTTAAAGGAGAGGAAGGGCTTCCTCTCCTTGCTCCTTTTTGATGCTTAGAAAGTAGACATAATGACTGGACCTCCAGCAGCTATATTGGACCAAGGAGGAAACAAGCCATTTTATTTAGTCTATGCTTCATTGGGGTCTCCTTCTATTATTTACAGCTGCACCTACACTAAGCCCCTCCTACTGGGTTCAGGCAGTGGGTTCAAAATGCCTGAGGGTCCATCCCCTCGGGTATGAGACTGATCATAATACCTGCTTCCTGTGGTCACACTATGCCAGTGGCTTCCACACTTGAACATGCTTCAGAATTGCCTGGGCTTTATTAAACTGCAGAATGCTGAGCCTCACCTGCAGAACTTCTCATTCAGTAGGATCCCAAGTACAGCACCCCCACTCCCAGGAAGGGACACATAGGAAGGCTAGACTGCCCACACTTGCCAGCCCACTCGATCTCTCTCCTTTTAGTTTCAGCATCCTGACATGCCTTGGGGACCCTGATCCTCAGTTTTTGGAGGGAGGGGTCTGGCTCAAATTCCATTTGCAAAGGGCTTCTGTGGAGGCCTATGGCCATTGTCTAGGAGGGACTGCTGGGTTACAAGCCTGGTTCTCCACCTGCAATGAAATGACCCCTATTCCAATGAGTCATAGTGGGGGGTTCGTTGTTCAGGTCTTCATCAGAATGCTCCCTTCCAAACCCTCCCTCTGCCACCACATGCCATCTGCTGTTTGCAGTGGTGAGTGGGTGGGGACAGCTCCTGGACCTGGATGCTGCTCATGCTCCAGCTATCAGCACCTTCATTCCCTGACTTGGCACTTATGTGAAAGATAGAGAGAGGCTTGAGGTCAGGGTCCCATATTAGCCAGGGCTCTCCAGAGGAACAGAACCAATAGAATGTCCTTGTAATTGTAAGAGGGGTTTTACTGGATTGGCTCACATGATCAAAGGCTTCATAGTCCCACTATGGCTGCCTGCAGGCTTAGAGAACTGGGAAAACCAGTATTTGCCCAGCCCAAGAAGCTGGAAGCCTCAGAACAGAGGAAACAAGGATGTAGCCCATCCCAGGCTGAAGGCCTGGAAGGTGCCTGGACAGTCACTGGGCCAAGTTCAGTTTCAAAAGCTGAAGAATCTAGAGTCTGATGTCTATAGGTAATGGCAGCAGCAGAAAGTTCACCTGTTTCTGCCTTCTTTCTTGACCTCCACCCACCAGAGGGGCAGACACCCACCATCACCACAGCTGGGCAATCTTCCTTCTCCTGCCAGCTCTCCTACAAAAGACCGGCCCTGTTCCCAGGACTCCTTGACATCAGTTGCCACTATAGCATCTGCCTGGGACCCACAGCACCATTAAGGCAGCCTAGGGGTGGCATTTCTCAGCCCACTCCTCCCAACCCCCAGCCAGCTTCCCCACAGGGTAGGTGTGAACTTATTAAACCACTGCACAGGTGAGGCCATCCTGGGAGGCTGTCAAGGCACACTCGTGAACCTGAGCTACTGTTGAGAGGGCAGGGTCTGTATCAAATCCCAGCCTGGTTACTCCTTAGTTACATGACCTTGGATGAGCTGAGCCAATGTCTGAACCCCAGTTTCCTCCTCTGCAAAATGGGAGTGTAACACTGCTTAGAAATGCCAAGGAACAAGGTGTCTGCTTATAAGCAATCTAAAACAGCTCTGCTAATTGAAATAGAAAAGGCATTTCTTAACAGGCACAAGAATATTCCTGGCAGCACCATTCAAACATATTCTGCCCAGCTGCAGCAGAACAGGGAAAACAGGTGTGGCCTATTCATATACCACACGACAAGGAAGACAAGCAAACCAACGCACATTCAGTGGCGTGGGTGAATCACACTGGGTGGAAAGGAAGAATAGATAGGAAAAGAGCACACACATGTGGTCCTGTTTATGAGCAGCTCAAAAGCAAGCAACACGATATAGAAATCCAGATGGTGACAGCATGGGGTGGGGGGGCAAGATGACACCCAGGCACTTGACTGAGTTCTGTTTTTTTTGCCCTGGGTTCTGATTTCACAAAGCACTTGCCTTTTCAAAATTCACTGATCTGCCTGATTCAGACCTGTGACCTTTTCTAGATGCATATAGATACAAAAGTTGAGTTTGAAATTTAAAAAATGGCAAGTGGGTGGCTAATTGAAGCTCTGAGGAGGATCCGAGAATAAGATCTGAAGGCCACAATGCCCCAAATCATGGCCTGGCTTGAAACAGACAAAACACAGGCTCTGGGGGGAGAGTGGCCAGGTTCCTCTAGCCCTGCCAGTCCTTAAGTTATGAGAACTTGGACAAGTCCTTGGACGTCTCTGAGTCTGTGTTGTCATCTGTAGGGTGGGGTGTAGTCCAGAGCTTGTACCACTTCTGTCATTACCAGACACTATCCTGGGGGCCCTGGCTGCTCCTGGTAGAAAGGATCCTGCATGACCCCTGCTTTTCACAGTGAGCTCAGGGTGTATCTGGTCATCCCTAGGCATGTCCCTGTGTTCAGGCCATAACCTGCTTCACACAGGGAGCTTTGCTAGATCCCAGAGTTGGACTGTACCCAAAAATGCAGATGATTCCCCAGAGGCCCCTATTTACCTAATGTGTGAAGAAGCCAAAATGTTGCCATTTGTTAATTTTTGGTCCCCAAATGTGAATCAGCTGAGAGCTACTGTGCTGAATGTTTACTTTTAATCCTGAAAATTTTTTAAAGGGAAATAATCTGATTATTCAATAGACCCAGAGCCATTGGTTTCTGTCCATTCAAACCTAATATTTATTCAGTTGTACTCCCTTGTCCATGGTTTCATTCCTTGCTTTCAGTTACCTGTAGTCAACCGTGCTCTGAAAATATTAAATGGGAAATTTCAGAAATAAATAATCCATGTTTCAGATTGCATGTCATTCTGAAAATCATGATGAAATATTTCATTGTCCCTCTCCGTACTGCATAGGAAGTGAGTCATCTCTTGTCCAATGTATCCTCTCAGTATATGCTACCTGCCTGATAGTCACTTTGTGGCCATCTATCTCAATTATCAGATCAACTGTTGCAGTATCACAATGCTTATGTTCAAGTCACCTGTATTTTACTTAATAATGGCCTCACAGTGCAAGAGTAGTCATGCTGGCAATTTTGTTACATTATATTGTTCTAATTGTTTTATTTTATTATTTGTTGTTACTGTTAATCTCTTACTGTACATAATTTATAAGTTAAATCTTATCATAGCTAAGTATGTATAGGAAAAAACAGTAAATTTAGGGGTTGGTACTACTGAGTTTCTAGGCATGTAGCTGGGTCTTGGAATTTTCCCCCCATGTATAAGAGCTATTGTATACCTTGCTTTAAATGAACCTAACATGGTGATGTAAGCTCAGAAAACGGTGCCATTGTGGAGTCATTTGTCAAAAGACTTGTTAGCATCTGTTTAAGTGGAACTTAAGCAGTTAAAATATGACTTAGTTTTGCTCTATTATAACCACTTTAAAAAATTTCCAAACAAGGTGCAGTTAGGAATAAATAACAGAGTTATGTATGGGAGCACAAAGGAGCCATTCAGTAGCCTTTGCCGGTCTGGTGATCAGTGGGCACAACAGACCAAGTGCCCTGGGTCCCGACTGTTCTTGGGTTTCATGGAGCATTAAAAAAAGAAATAAGGAAATAGGTGGAGGAAAGTCAGCCTATTCTGGGAACTGAGCTAAGATTGCTGTGCGTGGGGCCTGGCTGGGTCATTGCTTCTTCCCGAAGTTACTTCTGACTTTGTCTTTCCTTGGCATGTTCTGAAAACGCCAACTCTGTTTCCAGAGATTGCTGTTATAAATTACCACCAATTGCTGGTTTACAGCAACACAGATTTTTTTGTCTCGCAGTTCTGGAGGCCAAAAGCGAAAGATCAGGTTGTCCACAGGGCCTCACTCCCTCTGAAAACTCTTGGGGAGGGCACTTCTGGCCTCTTCAACCTCTGGTTCCTTGACTTGTGGCCTGATCACTCTAATCTCTGCCTCTGGCTTCACATGGCCTTCTACTCTGTGTGTCTCTCTTTCTTCTTCTGTTTCCTACAGAGACACTTGTCATGGAATTTAGGACCCATGTGGGTAATTCAGGACAATCTTGCTCAAGATCCTTAATTGACTACAAAGATCTTGCTTCCAAATAAGGGAATATTATTGGTTTCTGAGACAGGGACTTTTTTTTTGAGGGGGGGTGGGGGACAATTCAACACACTATATGGTGTGTGGGTGTGGTGCTGGGGATCAAACTCAGGGCCTCACATGTTAGGCTAGTGCTCTGCCCGATCTATACCTCCAGCCCCATTGTTTCTGCTTTTAACCTAGTTGGACTCAGAGTTCTGATTTAAGCAGTATATTTTGACTTAGCTCTGGATTTCAGATTTGTCCAGATACCAACTTCCAGATGGCCCTTCCTAGAGATAGCCTCCATAAACCAGGGATGATGTCCCTTGCTTCTACAAGGCCAAAGTGCATAGGTTAGGAGGAATCATTTAAAATACAGACTCCAATTGAGCAGGGCTGGGGCAGTGCTCAGGATTCTGCATTTCTAACAAGAACCAGTGGGGCCAGCCACACTGTGAGTGCATCCATGTGAGATGCATCCTGTCCCAACCCTAGCCATCCCAGTCCTGAGGTCCCTTCTTTCCTGGCAAAGGAAGCAGGAATCACTCTCACCATATACTGAGATTCATCCTGGATGCCCCTGCTCTCTACTGAGGAGAGAGGTCAGGTGATCAGAACTGGACCCAGTCTTTTCCAGGGGGATATGGGGGTTTCCTCTGAGCCCTGGAGTCCAAGAGGTACTCCTGCTCTGGTTGGGAATTCCAGTAGGGACAATGATCTATATTCTCCCCACCCTTCCCTCCTTCATCCCTGTGCCTAGCCCCCTCTTTCCTACCCTCTGGTTAAGGCCACACTTGGGCACTCAGTTGGACCTGCCAACTACCTCCTAACTGGATGTGGCCCAAGCTACCAAGTTGTCCCCACTTGGTAGGGACAGTCCAGATGAAGATATAGAAATCTGTACTCCTTTATCCAGCAGAGCCCGATTTATACAGGGTGGTCAGCACAGGACAGAGAGACAATGAA
This sequence comes from Castor canadensis, assembly GCF_047511655.1. Lineage (NCBI taxonomy): Eukaryota > Metazoa > Chordata > Mammalia > Rodentia > Castoridae > Castor > Castor canadensis. The sequence goes on along the minus strand of NC_133396.1, from coordinate 50,131,678 downwards.
GGCTGGGAAGAGAGTGTTGGTTATGATAAGTAGCTCCCAGTAACTGTGCCATTCCTCAGCTGTGTGAGCCAAGGGCCTGGCAGTAGGGCAAAGACAGCTGTCTATCCTAGCCAATGGCACAAGAGTAGAGAAACAGAAGCCCTCGGGGGAGAGAAGGCTTCCCCACTACTGTGCCAACTGTGTAGGGGCCAAAGAAGGTAGCCAGGAGAGAGGAGATATGAACACCATGGAAGGACAGGTGGCCATCTCCCATCAAGCCTCTTTCTCAAAAATAGTGTCAGTGATGAGGCTCCATCTGTCAAAGACATCTCCACCCTGCCCCTGAGGCTACCAATCATGAAGAAGATACCCCCAAACTGTGTACTGCACAGCTTTGCATTTTGAAATTGCTCCTGTAACTATTGAAAGGAACTTCTTTTATTATCTAAAAGAGCCATGCATCCCTTTTAGCGTGGCCCCAACAGCCGGGCATCTGTCATTCGAATCTGACCCTCCCTGGATGGTGGATAGTGGTATTATCTCTAAATGACCATAGATTCCTTTGGAAGGAAGTCAGACTCTACAGAATGCACATTTATTCATGACTTACGTATTCCTGGCTCCCTCAGGACTTTCCTCTGGGTGAGTGGCCAGCTGGAAGTGCCTTGCCCAGTGTTGCTGATGCAGCTGATGACCTTTCCAGGAATGTCCAAACCAGGCATCTGTGCAGAGCTTGCCTCAGCCCTCTTGCTGCTCCCACCACCCTGCACCCCCAAGACGGAAATGGCTATTTTAGGCGAGGGGAAAGAGATGGAAGGAATTTCCCCAAAGGCAGCTGCACCTGATGGGGTGAAGGAGCTCTGCTCCCTGCTGGACAGATGGAAGGAAAATATCGTTCTAGACAGTCGCTCTGTCCATCCAGTCTGTCTGTTTACATTGCATGAGCACTCATACAAAGAAAGGAGGGAGGAATCCTGGTGGCTGGTGGTTAGTGTTGTTCAACATTAAGCGAAGTAGCCCTTGGGGTGGTAGTCACAGAGGTAGAGACCAATTCCTCAAAAGGAATTACTTCTGGAAGGAATGAGCACCCTGTCACAGAAGGTATAAAAGCATAGATTGGATAAGGGACCGTTTCTATTTACTTTCTGCTAGGAGGAGTAGAAGAAATGGAACTTGACCCTGAGAAGACTAAAACCTGCAGAGGAAACCTGCCAGTACAAGTGGCCACCACGGCTGTGTCTGGTGGGCATGACCTGTGGCTCATTTCCCAGTTAGTTTGCCAAGAAGACCTGTTTCCTTTGGGAAAGTGCTTCTCCCCAAGACCATGTGGCCATGTTGCCCTGCCCTGTCTCACAGGATAGTTGGGGGCCAATTTATGATAAGCCCAGAGCTGAAAGAGAGAGAGAGAGAGAGAGAGAGAGAGAGAGAGAGAGAGAGAGAGAGAGAGAGAGAGAGAGAGACTAGTGAGACCCATATTTGCTCTTCCCACCGGTAAGAAAATAAGCCCCTTTTGGGCTGGGGGGTGTGGCTGTAGTGGCAGAGTGTCTGCCTAGAAAGTAACCCTCCTTTTTAGGGTTTTGCTTGTTTACTTTTGCTTAAGTTAACTTGGGTGGAATTCTATCATCACCCATAAAATCATCCTGCCTATGACTTATCCCTAGAAAATAATGTGTTTATAGCAAGAACAAATAAATGAAGAGATTTCACTTTATTTTTGAGATTGGATCTCGTACAGGCTGGCCCTGAATGCCTGAGTTTAAGTGATATTCCTGCCTCAGCCTTCCAAGTAGCTGGGATTACAAAAATGCACTATTGTACCCAGCTAGATTTCATTTCTTTATTATAGCCTCAGAGAGAACAGTGATCCAGGCCCTGATATTTTCAGCTTTCCAGCACAGCCCTTCCTCTACCACCTAAAGAAAGAAGCCAATAAAAATGAGAGGAACAAACAGAGCTGAAAGCTAGTCACAGCTGCTTCTGGTTTGTACCACATGCATAGAGCTAATGCTGCCTAGGAAGGTTTTCTCATCATCCCAGCTGTTCTCAAGTTCTGTGAGGGCAAAGAACTGTGTGTCTGCATTTTCATAGGCAACTTCTGCACGCACATCCAAAAATGGCTCCTTAAGAAGACTAAAATGCACAAAGCTTATTCTTTTAATGATAGCCGAGATTGAATGACTGTGCTCCATGCATGGGGCTGAGAGCTTTGGTTGCAACATTTTATTTAATCACCATGGTGGGAGAGGGATTCTATTATTATTTTCATTTTACAGGTGACAAGGCTTGGTAACTTAGTGAGTTTCCCAAGGTCATAGGCTGCTGGAGTTGGGACCTTGATCTTAACAGCAAAATGTTTTATAGCAGTTTCTTTGCTCTGAAACACTGACTTTGCCACCATTCTGGAGGACTCCACTTCTTTTATGATAGAAAAATGAAGATGGATAGCTCACATCACTGTAACCAAACACACATTCTCTCTCCTCCTTCTCACTGCTCAACCAGGGGCTCGAAACCAAGACGTGATGTTCTCTCTGAGTTATTAGCCATCCTCACCCCTAATGAGCCCAAACACTACTTTCCTGTGAAGGCCTGGGGTGGAGGGCATGGAATTTGTGGAGAGCTCCAGTGCCCAGTCTGGCATTTCACAGGCCACTTGTGCATGTCTAATTGTGTTTTCTGTGTCAGAAGGGTGGCCTGTACTCGTCAGAAGCTCATTAGGACCCCGGCCAAGGGCTTGTTTGTGATTTCAGGGCTGAGTGAGGAAAGTGCTGGCCCCATGTTTCTGCTCCAAGTGGACCTCCTGCTGGGCAGTGTCCACATCAGCACCCGCCTCCTCCCTACCCCCCTCCTCCCTACCCCCCTTTTTGTTTGTTTTCCCAAGCTCCTGTTTGTTTTGCTCCTGCAGACAGAAGTTAAAGAGAATCCATGACTCCTAGGAGATGAAGACACCAGATTTTTCTGGTCCTTCCAGAAGCAGAGGGAGCCTGGCTAGTCCCTCTGCAGGGGGATTGAACTGAACCAAAGCAAAGAACCCCTTTCACCTCAAATCACTGGCGGAAGGGTGCCAGCCAGGAAGCTGGCAGCAGTTGCCCAGCACCTGTCCTAAAGCAGTTGTGCATTCTGGTCACAGCGCCCCGACTTTGCCTGCAATTAGGGCATCCTGCCAGCAGGGGGACCGTGGGACCTCTGGCAAGACCAAAATAGCACAATGAAATGTCAGCATGACTAATCTTTCCTGGTCATGTTTTGTACTACCCAGCTAGGTTTTTTTCAATTAATTAATTTTCCCATTGTAATAGTATATATTGTTATGTAAATAATATATAATATAAAACATGTAAATTATATAAATTATAAATATAATATATGATACATAATATAATATATAAATATAAAATATAATCTATATTATATAATACATAATATATTATATAAAATAATATAATTTTTACCTTCTTAACCCTTTTTTTGTGTGCAGTTAAGTGATATTTAATATTTGTGTGTTGTGTAACCATCACTGCCAACCATCTCCAGGACTCTGTATTTTCCCCAACTGAAACTCTACACCCACTAAACACTAAGTCCTCTTCCAGCCCCTGGCAACCTCCACTTACTTCTGTCTCTGAATTCAACTGCTTTAGGTACCTCACATAGTGGAATCATACAGCATTTGTCCTCCTGTGATTGGCTTAGTTCACTCAGCATAAAGTCTCCAAGTTTCATCCATGTTGGAACATGAGTCACAATTTCCTCCTTTTTAAGGCTGAATAATATTCCATTGTATGGGTAACCATATCCATTTAAAGATGGACCCTTGGATTGTGTCAACTTTTGGCTTTGTGAATAACGATGCTGTGAACACAGGAGTACAAATACCTGTGTTAGTCAGATATTTGGTCACTGTGACAAAGTGCCTGAGACCATCAGATTGAAAGAAGGAGGCTAAGGATGTGACTCAAGTGGTAGAGCGCCTGTCTAGCAAATATGAGTCCCTGAGTTCAAACCCAGTACCACCAAAAGAAGGAAAAATCTGGTCTAGCTTAGGATTTCAGAGGTTTTTAGCCATGGTCACTTGGCTCCATTGTTCTGGGTCTGTAGTGGCACAGTACATCAAGGCATGAACAAGTGGCAGAGGAGGCCTGGTTACCTCATGGTAGCATGGAAGTGAAATAAAGAGACAGGAAGGGCTGGGGGGTCCCAATAAACCCTTCAAGGACACACCCCCAGTGACCTCATTTCTTTCCACTAAGACCCACCTCCTAAAGTGTCTACCACCTCCTGTAGTGCCATGAGCTGGGGCCCAAGCCTCTAGTACATGGGCACAAACTGTAGCAATGTTAGCTCATGTTCTGTTTCCAGTGTATTCTCAGAAGTGGAATTGCTGGATCACATGCTAATTCTCTTTTTCTTTCATTTTTTATGGAACTGCTACTCTATTCTAGCTAAATTTAATAGCAGTGCAACAAACATTTATTAAGCATCTACTGTGTGACAAAATACTACTATGTGGCCAAATGAGACACGGGGCCTCCAAGGAGCTACAGATAAAAGTAAAAAATCATAGCATGAAAACTGCTCCCCCCCTAAAGTTATAACATAGTCTTTTAGGGCCCCACAGGCCTGGCTTTGAAGTTAACATGGTAAGTGATCTTAAAAGGAGATCTTTGCTATAATGTCTGCCTGCTCCTCCTTTCCTTCTGGCCCCAACTTGATTACCTCTAGGCCTTTCAGGGCAAGAGGAGCATAACTCCTGAAAAGGGAGCCCTTCCTGCCCATCTGACTTCACGGGCTAAGAGGGAGGGCAGAGAGAAGTGATGCTCTGAAATTAAGACCCCAAAAGACCCCCAGGGAACATTTATTGAGCCAATGGAACCAGAGACCTTCCTCCAATGGACAGCAGGGGCTGTCTTGAATGACCCTGAGTTATAGCACTGCTGACAAGCCCAAGTTACCAGGTCTGTTCTATCCATGCTGTACACCTGAGCTTACCTGTGTTGCAGACAGGTATGACTGGATGGCATCAAGGGCAGGGGGTGATGCAGGCGATATAGACCAGTTTGCCTAGAATGGAGCCATTTACATGCAGAAAAGCATTTGGCTAGACCTGGCACAGCCTAGGGGAGTGAGATGGGCCCCTCCAAACAGCTAAAAGGAGCTGGTCAGATACCAGGACTCAGGTACTCATAGTTTCTCTGAGACTCAAAAGAGATGCAGTGGCACTGGCTCTTGAACAATGTTAAAGGAAAGACTTAATGCTACCCAACTCCCACTCACCCAGACCACAGACCCAGACCCCAATAACGACCACCAGCAAGTTCCTGCCACCCTGCCTGTTGGGACCCCTCTGATGAGCCTCAGTGATATGAAAATTCAAGTTGTACCTTCCAAAGCATCAAGGAAAAATAAAATGGCCATCAATTTCCTCTTAGTTCTTATTGTATTTTATCATATTTGAATATACTGAATTTTGTCACCTGCACTGTGGCGGTGTAAGCTGATTCTCCAACTCAACCAAATGTGCTGTCATCCATTTTCTGATTCTTATGAATCAGACGAGCAGAAGGAGTGGAGAGCTAACAAGCTCTCTAAACAAGTTTAGAGAACAGCAGACAAATGGAAAACAGGCAGAGCCACGTGCGGCCCATCCGTTCCACCCTTGTGTCAGTATGTCGTCACTAGCATTGTTGGCAGCCCAGATGCAGAAATGGAGTCTGACCGCTCTTCCAGCTGCCTGTCTACCCCTGGAGTGGGGCACTGTTTATGTGCTCAGCATTTCTTGGGGTTTTGTAACTCAACCATTCACAGCTCACAGCTCCGTGGCATCTTTGGGGGTGCAGCAGGTACGTCTCCTGAAGCCTGGGTCGCCCCTAGACCTAGCCTGGAAAATATGACTCACACCCTGTTGGAGACTCTAGTGGCTCCCAGAAACAAGCAGCCATGCTCTCTCATCCTCAGGTATGGGCTCATGAAACAGTCAGCCCTTTGCTGGCTAAACGTCCTTTCTCTGATTTATTCTCCCTCACCTGGGTTAATCCATACAGCACTGAGCCACAAAATCCTCACCTAGGAGGAGGGTATGGGAGATAAGAACAGATAAGAGGCAAAGGCAAGGGAGATTGGACGACTGCAGGAAGAGAATGAGGTCCCCATCAAGAGCTTGGCCTTTGTCTGGTGGGAGGAAACAGGATGCTTAAAAGGCATTTTTTTTTTCAGTACTGGGGTTTGAACTCAGGGCCTACACCAGCCCTTTTTTGTGATGGGTTTTTTCGAGATAGGGTCTCATGAATTATTTGCCCAGGCTGGCTTCCAACTGTGATCCTCTTGATCTCTGCCTCCTGAGTAGCTAGGATTGCAGGCGTGAGCCACTGGCATCCAGCTTTAAAAGGCTTTTTTAATGGAAAACTTAAACATATACAAAAGTAAAAAACAACAGCCCCTCATCAAGAACACAAACAACAACAAATGTTGGCAAGGATGTGGGAAAAAAGGAACCTTCGTACACTGTTGATGGGAATGTAAATTATGCAACCACCATGGAAAACAGTATGGAGGCTCCTCAAGAAACTAAAAATAGAATTGCCATGTGATCCAGCAATTCCACTCCTAGAGATACACCCAAAGCAATGTAAGTCAGGATATAATAAAGATACTTGCACACTGATGTTTATTGCAGCACTGTTCACAACAACCAAGCCATGGAAATAACCCAGATGCCCTACAATGGATGAATGGATTAAGAAAATGAGGTATATATACAATAGAGTTTTATTCAGCCATAAGGACAAATGAAACCATGTGGTTTGAAGGTAAACAGATGCAATTGGAGGACAACATGTTAAGTGAAGTCAGCTAGGCTCAGAAAGACAAAGGCCACATGTTTTCTCTCATAAGTGGGAGATAGATACAATAAAAGTACAAGCAATTTTATGAAAAAAGGTCATGCTAAAGGGAGGTCACTAATGGGAGATAAGGTAAAAGAAGGAAGTTAAGAAAGTGAATATGGTTGATGTACTTTCTACACAAGAATGAATATAGAATTTTTAAACCTGTTGAAATCATCATGAGCAGAGGACTAAGGTAGAAAGGACAAAAATATAGGGATAAATTAATACATAAATTCATGGAAATGTCACAAAGAAACACCCTATATAGCCATCTTAAGCTAACAGAAATGTCATTTTTCAAAATGGAGAACAGGAAGGTTAAAAGAGGTCCTGTCTGGGGACTTGGTAGCAGTGGGAGGGGAGGATAAAAGGAAAGGGTGTAGGAGGGTGAATATGGTGGAAATACTGTGTATACATGTATGTAAAGGAAAAATGAGACCTGTTGAAACTATTCCAGGAATGGGGGGAGAAGGGATAAAGACAGAGATGGAGGGGGTGAATTCAACAATATATATTATGAGAATTTTTGTAAATGTCATAATGTACCCCCAGTACAAAATAATATGATGATTAAAAAAAAAAACAGCCAATGATGCTCTATGTGCCCATGATTGAACTGCAATAGTTACCTGTAAATGGTCAACAGTACTTCATTTACTCTGCTTCCCTACAAAAACTCAGGTTATTTAAAAGCAAATCCCAGATACCATACATGTTCATCTACAAATACTTTTGTCTGCACCTCTGTAAGAGCTCTTTCTTAACCATAAAGGTAAAAATTCCAATAATTTCTGAATCGTATCAAGTTTCCAGTCATTCTTGAACTTCCATGATGGCCTCATCAGAGGTTCTGACCCAACAGGCCCATTCAGGGAGTTTGGAGGATGTGACCATGGGGCCTCTTTGTTCTGGTATTCTCTGTGGAGGCAGCATTGGTTTGGGCTGCGTTTCTCACATTCTTCTGTGCTCAGTGCTCTCTATAGATGGGCAACTCCACCCAGGCACACAGTTTTCTTTTGTCTTTGGCAGGACTTCCTAGGGGATGACACTGGGCTCTTGCTCTTGGCTCTGCCCAGGGTTGTCTGGCATCTGGCTGTCTTTCTACAGTGCTGAACTCAGTCCTTGTTCCCTATGTCACCAGTCTCAGGCCGAGGAGAGCCACAAGCAGATGTGGACTTCTGAAGCTCTGGTGTGGCTGCAGTGTGGAAAATCCAGGTCCCACCTCACACTCAGGACTCAGGGGAGGGCAGAGGGTCTTTTAGGAGTGGCTGCAGGAGCAAAGAGAAGAGGAAATTTTTGTGATGTGAAAGGGACAGAATGGACTTGGCCGGTAATGAGCAATGATAGGCTAGTTAGGCTCTCCTTGAGATGGAGAGGCAGATAGCAGGTTCTGCTTATGAAACATACCGTGTGAGAGCCTGAGATATGGCCAAGAGGGATATTTCATGACACCTGGCTAGCCAGAGCTGACACTCAGAAAAGAGTCTGGCATGAGGGGTAGATATGGGAGGAACCAACAAAGGTCATGGCCCAAGTCCCAGGAGTGAGTGAGATCCCCTGGGGGACCACAGGAAGCAAGCCAAGAAGGGTCTATAATTTGCTACGAGTCCCCTGCTAAGTGAGAGACATGGCCAGGAGTTGCACCCTGGGAGGGTGGGTTCTTGGGCAGAAAGAGTAAAACCATGCCAACAAGAGTGGGCAGAATCAAGTGCTGTCCCTGGGTCAGAGAAGTGGCCAGTCAAGTGGCCATGGATCCACCTGCTGAGGCTGGAGGGCACATGGACAGGCAGAGAACAGATACAGCATGCAGAAAACTCTTTCGAAATTGCAGGGCTGGTTGAAACTGTTCCATGTGAGTGGGTATAACCATGCAGGACAAATGTCTGGCCCGGGATGCAGCCGCTGCACTTCCAGGTGGATACCAGGAAACAAACAGCAGGAAGGGGAAAGGGTCTGAGAAGCCCCCTTCTAAAGCGGCCCCATCAGCCCATCAGGGAGGAATAGTGGATGACCATCTGCGCACAGTGGACATTACTCAGTAGTGAGAATGGTTGAGCCACAGCTACCCCACAGGCAAACAAGGTGACATCCAAGAGCATGGCTCAAACAGTATATTTTCAGGTGTCAGAGGTCATACAGTGGTGATCTTTAGGAGATCCCTCAGGGGTCCTGGGGGACTCAGCATAGTTGATTTCTTCCCTGGGTGTGGTGGCCCAGAAATATCCAGTGTATGGTCACTGGTGAGCCACCCTTGTCCCTGCCATATACATCTTAGATCAGTAACAGCTTATTTAAAAATTAGCCAATTTCAGAGATGTCCAGTGGCAGCTGAGATAAGCCCCATGTCCTGGGGCTTCCAGAGGTCCCTCCTCTCTGCTCTGCAGCCCCACAGCCCCTCTCTGCACATTCCGCTTGGGCCCCATGCCCTGTCTGACCAACAGACTCCTATACACCCCTGGGGACCCTAGCAGGCCTAACAAAGGAGAGGGAGACCCAGGCCTCTGCATCAGTGGACTCTAAGGAACCAAGACAGCACAAACAGACCCCTGCTGCCTCCACCCACCAGCCTCCCTCCACTGTGGGCTTCATCATGCATTGGTCCCATGGCAGGCTGAAAGATGTGGGAAAAGCAGAAACCTAGAAGTTTCTAGAAAAGAAACTATGCCCTAGGGAGCCAGGCCATGGCCTGACTGACACCTCCAAGCCTTCAGGTCTCATTGTCAACGTCATTTCCTTGGGGAACCTTGCCTGGCCCTCAGGAGACTGCAGGCTACAGGGGCTGAGCCTCAGGAAAATCATCATCTCTCTGCGTCTGTTTCCTCCTCTGATAAATGTGCCTTCCTGTAGAGTTGCTGGGAGAATTTAAGGACTTTGGACATATTACTAAAATCTATCAGCTCTGACTTCACCCAGAGAGAACTTGTTATCCCTCGGGCCCTCTCTAGGCCATCACGGGTCTCTCTGCTTCCTGCTTTGTCCCCATGGGCCGTATGCATGCAGCAGTCAGAGGATCAGATCATGTCCCTTCTTGGCTCAGAGCCCACCAGCGCTTCCTGTGCCCTCTGGAGCAAAGCCCAGGCTTTTGCAGTCTCTAAGTCCCGCCCCATCCTAACTTGCTGTTGCCTCCATCTCCTCCCACTGTCCTCTCTCACTCCACTTGAGCCATGTTCATATTAGCTATTCTGTAAACAGGCTGTTTGCACCACTGCCTCGGGCCCTTCGCCCTTGCTGTTCCTGCTACCTGAAGACTGTTCCCCTAGGTGTCTGGTGGCTTCTTTCTCTCTCCATGTCTTTGCCCAAGTGTCGTGTTACCTTCTTCTGTAACTTTTCCTTAACTACCATCACCGCACACTCACTATTCCCCTCACCTCCTCCATAACTCTTGTCACCATCTGCCATAACAGATATTATACCAACTCAGATCTTTTTCATCTCCTCCTTCCTATTAGCTTCACATGGCAAGGAGTTAGATTTTGTTTCACTAGTCTATCCCAGCACCTAAACAGAGCTTGGTGGGTGCTCAATGATGACTGTGGCTGGGGCCCCTTCCATTTACTCAGGACCTGTGCTATACCAAATGCCAAGTACAGATGCTCCTGGATGGATGATGAGGATCACGTCCTAACAAACCCATCATGGGCTAAAAATCACATAAATCGAAAATGCACCAAGTCCATCTAACACACTGAGCCCCATAGCTCAGTACACTGTACGCTGTAGAGTATCGTAGTTTCCCCTGGGGATCATGGGGTTGGCTGGCAGCTGCAGCTTGCTGTGCTACTTGGCATCATAATAGAGTATGGAACCACCAGCCTGGGGGAGGATCAAAGTTCAAAACCCAATTCATACCAAGTGCATATGGCTTTCACACCATCATAAAATTGAAAAAACAGAGAGTGGAACCATCATAAGCTGGGGACCATCTACAATGGATGATCATTTGTAACTAGGACCTCTGTTTGGATGTGGATGGCCTTGGGTTTGTAGCGCTGAGAGGAGTCACAGGGCATTTGAGGATCAGATGCAGACAGAGGCCACTTGTCCCTAAAATAACTGCTTATTTAGCTGCCACAAGGCTTCAAACTCTGCTGCAGCTCCCATTCTTTGAGATTTCATTCTTTCTTCCTGCTTCTCTTTTCTTTCTTTCTTTCCTTCCTTCCTCCTTCCTTTCTCCTTCCTTCCTCCCTCCCCCCTCCTACCCTCCTCCCTCTCTCCCTTCCTTCCTTTCTTCCTTCCTTTCTTCAGTACTGGGGCTTAAACTTAGAACCTTCACCTTGAGCCACTCTGCCAACCCTTTTTGTGATGGGTATTTTCGAGATAGGGTCTCACGAACTGTTTACCTGGGCTGGCTTCAAACCAGGATTCTCCTGATCTCTGCCTCCTGAGTAGCTAGGATTATAGGCATGAGCCACCAGTACTTGGCCCCCTGCTTCTCTTTTCAAAAGGAAATATTACAAAGCTGGTGGCCAAGCCACTGACATATGGTGTGTAGGCGGCCTGGATCAGGCACAATAATGGTGTCCAGTAAGCTATCCCAAAACTCTATGCTCCTAAAGGTGCCCATTTTCTATCACTAATGAGTTTATGGGTTCTGGGACTGATGTCACTGGGTTTAGCAGAGCAATGTGGTCTTGATGGATCACATGTCTGCCTGTTGGCTGATGTTGGTAGCCTCTGACTCCTCCACAAACTTCTTCCTCCAGCAGGGTAGCCTCATAGTTATCACAGGGGAAGGAGAGGGAGAAGGAGGAAGCTGAAAGGTCTCTTGAGGACTAGGCAGGGAATGAACAAACACCTGCAGTTTCTGCTGCTTTCTATTGTCCACAAGACAAAAGCTCTGAGTCAGGGGACAGGAGATAGACTGCACCATTTGTTTATTGCAGTGGTGGAGTCAGACCCAGGGCCTCACACATGCTGGGCAAATGTTCCTCCACTAAACTCTACTCCCAGCCCAGACTCCATGTTATGATGAGAGGAATTGCAAAGTCATATTCTGAGGTTGCAGATGATGCAGGTAGGTGTGGAGAACTGGAGTCATTTGGGTATCAATCTTTCACACTGCCTCTAATCTTCCTTTTAAATTGAGGATCAGGTAAGGAAAATGTCATGAGTGAGCTATGTCAGAAACATAAACAGACATGCTGTGTCTTTCCACAATGTCAGAATGTATTGAATAATAATAAATTTACAAACTATGTCAATTTAGTCAATTCACCAAGTACTACTGATATCACTTGATAGCTCTGAGTCATTGACAAACAGATTCTTTTATTCCAATCTCAATTATTAATTTTAACTCTCAGATCACACATTACACTTCACAATGATATATAGGTTGCTGATTGGCTAAGAAAGAGTTAAAGCAGCCATGGGATTCAAGAAGGCCTTGCTGAAGGCAAGAGCAGAGAACCAATGCAGATGTAAAGAGTCACTGCAGGTGGTTCGATAAGATATTAACCTAAGGAACATAGTCACAGAGCTATTAAGGTGCATTGGTGTCAAAGCACAGAGCTGGTTCAAGGTGCAGAGTGGCTTCCAAGCTTACTGGGTCCTGATAACAATGGCAATTTGAGTAGGTCATATCAAGCAGGAGGACCATGCTGAGCTGAAGCCCTATGGACAGAGTCTACAGTTTATTGCTTATCAATTTATGCACCAGATGGTCTGATGATGGGTTGGTGGGTGCCACCATATCCCAGTATTAGGTGCCCCTCCATTTATATGATCCAGGTGAGGGGGTTGCAGCATTCCTTAGTCTGGTGTGTCGGACAAGCTCGTGGGTCTAGTTGTCCTGATATTACTTTTGCTATGCCTACATGTCTATATGTTCCTGACTTAATTTGATAAATTCATAGGTAATAATCTTTTATTTGCATAAATAAGTTATTTATCAGTCTGCCTCATGCTGGACAGATGGTGGTTGTTTACTTGCACAAACAAGATGGAGAGTCATTCTGCCTCAGCATTTGCACTCAAAATGGAGCAAACAGCTCTCCTATAAAATGGAGAGGTAAGGTACAGCCCGAAAGTGCTATGCAGTGTGGAATTACTTTGGGGCAGGGCACACCCTGATCTCCATAGAAAGTAAATAAATATGGGGTGAGAGCTCTTGACGCAGAGTCCATTCTGAGTTCATTTCCTATCTCTAGGAGCTTTGAGCAGCCACATTGGAAGTCCAGTTACTTGGCTGGAGAGACCCACAGAAGCCCAGCCTTCCAGCTATTCTCCAGGTGTGTGAAGGAAGCTTTCCTGCCTCCCCCAGGACACACCAGTGGCTGGTTTCATACTCCTGAATGACTACCAATCAAAGCCACATGGAATGGAACGATCACCAGTGGGGGCCTAGCTGAAGTCAGAGCTAATCAAATATTTTGGGATACAGTAAACACTTGGAGTAGAAAATTGAACAGGCTGGTTTGTCTGGCTCCAAGACCTAACAATAGGAAAGGCAAGAGGCTCAATTTGCCAGCAAAGGAGCCCCCATACAAAGGAGGCTGACAACTGCCTCATCTTTTGGAAATGAGGAAAGAAAGTTACCCTGCAAGCCTATGGCAACAATGGACCCTCTATAGCCTATGCCAGGTCCCAGCAACCATGCTCTACTCCTCTGGGCATCTGCACTTGAGCCTCCCTGGTCATGTATACTAGTCAGCACGCACCCCAGAGGCAGTTGCCCTACCTTCTGCTTCTCAACAACCTAGAGAAGCTTGAAGAACCCAGTGCTATGAAGCCCCATAGGTTTCCTGCTTCCCAGAAACAGAAAATACAGGTTTCTGCCCAAGGCTTGGTCCTCAAGTCTTCTTGGATGCATCATTGATAGCATGAATGACTTGCCTTACCTAGCACTTGCCTTGCTGGAAGTGAAAGTGATGTGGTGACTGGGTCATGTCCAGAGTGAGTAATTATTAGCTTTTTGTCCTTGTTCCTTCATGTCCAGATTGCATCCATAGTTTGTAATTCACTTGGTTCATATTCAGGGAAAACGCAAACATGGAGCACAATGACAAGCATGCTATGACTCAGATTGCCTGTCCCCATCACATCTGCCCTGCAGCCCTGCCTCTGTGCAAAGCCTGAGTCTTTGTGTGAAGTCCCATGGTGGTACATGGACATTGCAACTTTATCATGTGGTTTGTGCTCTACACATTTGCCAAGCCTTTGTGTATTCACTCTCACCATCTCCTGGTGACTCAGCACTGTGCTTTTTTAAGCTAATGCTATTTCATAGGAATGACACCTAAAAAGCCATCACGAACAAGCTTTCTGGCTAGGATCTCCACACAGAGCCACTGCCCCAATCCAGCAGGTCCACTGGCCGCGCATCCAACCTGCAGTGTGTTCAGTTTGTTTTGTAAGGCATTTAAATAAATGCCTTACAAATAATGTCAACATTTAAAAATCAGGATTTCACTTAAAAAGTAGTGTCCTATTCACTACCTGTTACCCCTGCTCCTTCAGTTACGAATCCTCATTTTAGTTGGACAGGGAAGCAGAGCACACAGCTACATTTCCCAGTGACAAAGTGAGACCATTTGACCATTTATAGCCAATGAGATGGAAGTGAAAGGAGGTTGTAGGCTCTGCTGCTTTTGACTTCCCTTTCTTTTTCCATCTTGATACCTTTTTTTCCACCCAACAGTTCAAGTTCTCTCTTTCTTTTTCTTTTCTTTCTTTTCTTTTTTTTTTTTTAGACAGGATCTTCCTATCTAGCCAAGACTAGTCTGGAGCTCACTATGTAGCCCAGGCTGGCCTACAACTCATGATCCTTCTGCCTCAGCCTCCCAAGTGCTGGGATTACTATCACACCCGATTCAACCAGCAGCCATCTTGACCTTGGTGATGGAAGCCATTTGCTGGGATGTGGATGCTGGGATGGTGCAGGAGAAAGAGAGGAGGAACCTGACTCTAAGAAGCCCCAAACGACCTGCCTCCTGACTTCTCCATAAGTACAAATGAGCTTTTTTCTGAAGTTACCGTAATCATGCAGTTTCTGTTATAGGTCTCTAACCTAATCCTGAGACACTGCTTCTCTTGAAAAATCAAAATATCTAGTGATCTGGTTATATATTCCTTCTTGGTAATAGTTTTATTGTGATATAATTCACATACCATAAATTCATCCATTGTGTAACAGTGGCTGTTTCATTGCATCCCTTTGCCCAGGATGTATTCTAAAAGGAAGTTTCACCTAAATGATTTAGATAAAAACTGATAAATAATCTTTCTTTAGATTTCTTCAGTTGTTATCTGTGACCTTTCAGATAACAAATGACCCTCCTTTTTTTTTGGCCTGTGCATCAACAAACACAAAACATGGAAATTACTATAAGGTTTTCTTTTTTTCAGTGCTGGGGATAGAACCCATGACTTTATGCATACAAGGCAAGCTCTCTATGACTGAGCCACACTCACAATCCCTGCTATGAGGCTTAACTTGCAGAAAAGTAAGATATGTGCTTTAAAAAAAATTTACAGGAATGAGCCCCAGAAGGTCAGAGTCAATTGGGATGCTCTGGCCAGAAAGAAAAACAGGAGACCCATTCCTGGATGATGAAGTAGACTCCTCAGAACAGCAGATAGTCTTCTTCCCATTGTCTTACAGTCTTTTTCCTCCCTATTAAACCCCTTGTGTACCTGAGTTCCCTAGGATGGATTTTTGAGGACAATAGTCACTCACTCTGTCTTTCCAGGGTCAGCCTGTAAATTAACCTGATTCCTTCCCACCAAATTCTCATCTCTGGAGTATTGGCTTTTGAGCAGAGAGCAGCCCAGACTGAGTCCAGTAACAATTCAAAGTGTACAACTTACTCGTTTGTGGTATATTCACAGAGCTGTACAACCACCACCTACATCTACTTTCAGAACATTTTTGTCAATTCCAAAAAGAAGCCCTATACTCACTAGCTGTCACTCTCCACTTCCCCTAACCAACCCCCCACGGCCCCTAGTAGTTACTTTTCTGTCTCTATAGATTTGCCTGTTCCAGTATTTCACATAAATAGATTCATGCAGTATGTAATCTTTTGTGTCTCACTTCTGTTAATTCACACAATGTTTTCAAGTTTCATCCATATTGTGGAATGTCAGGACTTTGTTCCTTTTTATAGTTGGATAATATCCCACTGCACAGATAGAAAATATTTTGTAGGTCCATTCAAGAAATGGACACACTTTTTTGAAATGGGGGTTTGCTATGTTGCCAAGGCTGGCCCCAAACTCCTGGGCTCAAATGATTGTCCTGCCTCAGCTTCCTGAATAGCAGGGAATACAGGCATATACCACCATGCCTGGCTGTTGGTGGGCAGCCATCAGCCAGAGTTGAGGCATGGTTACCCCTACAGGTGGCTTTATAGTACTTCCAGCTGTCTGCCTCATGAAGTTGAATGTCCATGGGCATTTTACCTGGTGTAGTATGGAGGCAAAGTGTCTCCTGGTTTTTAGATCTTTAATAACAATGAGGGAACAGAGGTCCATAGACCAGACATTTCTTACATCCAGATTCTGCATCCATGCAGATCCTGCTGACCCCACAGGCACTGGGTTTGTGGTTCAACTTGCCATTTGAAAAAGGCATGAGGCACCTATCTGGCTCCCTCGTTGTTGGACTGTCTCTCAATATGTACACCCCAGTTTGTCAAGGCTCCTCTTAAAAGAGTAGAAAGGGAAGGTGTTCAGGGGAGGGAGATGGCAGAAAGCCCAGGGGCCACATACCCTCTGAAGAAAAAGGCACATTTCTAGAGTTTCCCCTGGTTTAGTGGGAAGAGGAGGGGAGGACACACGTCAGGGTCCCCCCTCCCCCAGTCAACCAAACTCGAGACTTCATTCCTGATTCTCATAGCAGCAGTTTAAGAACAAAACTACAACTTATTTTAAAGATCTTAATTGGCCTTATTTTTTATTATAGTATCAGACAACACTTCATTCCATAAAACATAATAAGTGCTCCAATGAGCTGGAAAGAGGAGGTTGGTTTTCTAGACAGAGAAAAGCTGAAGAAAGCAGAAACAAAGAACAAAAACAGACTGGTTATTTCAAAGTGACTGTCCTTGTCAGGCAGGGTCAGGAAGACAGGACAATTGAAAAATGACTGATAATTAACATCAGGTTACTCCAGGTAACATTTTTGTGTAGGATTAAGGCAAAGGGACCATCATTATCATGCCA
Organism: Castor canadensis; assembly: GCF_047511655.1. NCBI lineage: Eukaryota > Metazoa > Chordata > Mammalia > Rodentia > Castoridae > Castor > Castor canadensis. Next base: position 50,114,651 of record NC_133396.1, on the reverse strand, counting down.
AATAAAACTGGTTTGTTTAGGAAATTTGGCTTCCATCACCCTAATCCTATTTCTTGGATTTGATTCTCCAGCCTGGTCCTTTGGGTTGAGTGCAGGAGCCTGAATAATGGCCTCCTGTAATGTTTATTTGACCCAGGGGTCCAGGGAATCCCTTTCATAGGCAGAATTCATGATGGAATGAGCCTCAGTTGGTTTTTCTGCCTGGGGCTTGTTCTCAGTTTCAGTGGTTCACAAAGACTTGTCCAGTGTGAAGGTTTGCTGTGGTTTCTATTGTGTGCATAGCTGTGTGACTGTAACAAAATACTTAAGATAATCCATTTATAAGGAGGTAAAGTTTATCTTGGCTCACAGTTTTGGAGGTTCTAGTCCACGGTAGGGCAAACATTACTTTTGGGCCTTGGATGGGAGGAGGGCAGTACATCATGGTAGGAGCAAGTGGCATAGCAAACCCACTCACCACATGACCAGGACACACACAAAAAAAACAGAGGGAGAAAGGGGAAAGTGTTGGGGATCCCACGATCCCCTTCAAGGGCATGCCACCAATGACTGGATGACCTCTTGCTAGGCTCTTCCTCCTAAAAATTTCACTACCTCCTAAAGGTACCACACTAGGGGCCATGCCTTTGCCATGTAGACTTTGAGGAACATTCTAGACCATAGCACTGTGTGTATCTATCATCCTGGAAGACCTGGCAAGGGAAGGCTGCTGGACTCATTCTCTTATGATCTTTATTCTGAGACTATAGTTTTTTTGGGGGTAGGGGCAAAGAAGAAAGGTGAATGAAAAATTGTTTTTCCCTATACCTTGGTCACAATAGATGACAATTTGATTTTCCTTTTAATGCCCTTAATTGCTGACACAAAAAGTTGGCAATCTTAGGACTACCCCAAATGTGTTTTATATTAATTCTTAAAAAATAATCTTGTTTTTCATAGTGCCAGGGATGGAACCCAGGGCCTCGCACATGCTAGGAGAGTGCTCTATCAGTATGCTACATCCTAACTCCTTTGTTATTTTAATTCTTTATTCTTTTCTTAAAGTTTTATGGCCTGCAAGTCTGGGAACCACTTTCTCCTGCACAGTACTTTAGCCCTGTGTGATTTCAATGACAGAACTGAACTGTGGAGTAGAGGAGGCAGAGCCTTCTCCTGCAGAAAGGAGAAACAGGCTCTGCTCAGTGAAGTGTTTGGCTAAAAATCCCAGGGGCCTCAACTCCCCTCTTCCACCCCATTAGGCTGCCTGTGAAATCTAAATGACCATTTTGTCAAAGCCCTAGAAACTTTTGACAAAGCTCTAGAAACTTCTAGATTAGTCACAAAGTGAGTCAAAGGACTTGAACGCAGTCTTTTACCACTGCCACCAGCTGCTGGGCCCCCTCCCTCCACAGATGACTCAGCAGGGAGGCAAAGATGACCCATGGACCTAGGATGACACCTCTGTTTTCATTCACGCCAAGCTGTTTGGAAGCTGAGCTAAAAATGTCTTGCTTTGTAGTTCAGGGGAACAAAACTGTAGGGAGATCTGTTTGCCGGTCGATATCTTGAACATTTCCATTCAGTTTTATTTCAACCTGGGAAGGGGCAGTTGGAGATCCCGTGGCTGCAGGGAGAGCTATGTTCTGGGGTGGACTTGTCTCTCATTGGTGGAGGTACAGGGTTTCTGAATTTTTTCTTAATTTCTGGCTTTCAGAAGTCAGATAAATACTGAGTGCTGAGGTGGCTGTGTGGCTGGCTTGGGGCAGGCACAAGTTGCTACTTAATTCCTGGTATGATGTTTGTGGGAGAAACTGGTGGATACCCTTTTCCAACCCCTTAACAGCAAGCGCAGAAAACTGAACAAGTGACAGCATGGAAATTGCTGTGTGTGTGAGGGGGATGTCACTGTCATTTGGGGAAGGGTGGGGGCAGGGCAGCACTTAAAGTCCTTGGTTCATTTTGGTTTTCTTTCTTTTCTCTCTCCTTCCTTCCTTCCTTCTATCCTTCTCTTCTCTTCTCTTTTCCTCTCTCTGTCTTCTACTGGGGTTTGAACTCAGGTCTCACGCATGCTAGGCAGGTGTTCTACCACTTGAGCTACACTCAGAGCCTTTTTTTGCTTTAGTTATTTTTCAGGTCAGGGTCTTAGTTTTTCCCCAGGGCTGGCCTCAAACCACAATCTTCCCTATCCCTGCTTCCTGAATAGCTGGGATTTTAGGCGTGAGCCATCATTCCCCGCACACATGGATTATCTTAATCCATAATTGCTCTTGTCCTTATCGCCACTGGCCTGGCCTAAACCAAAGTGGAGAGAGCAAAACAGAATCCACTGTGAGCCTGTCCTGTGAGAAGCTACCAGGTCAGCACAGTGGGGGTGGGGAGGAGGGAGAACAAAGATAGTTAGCATGGGGTCCTCCCCATGTTCTTGTAGTACTGAAATACAGCATCCTGTAGTACTGGGAAATACAGCATCCTAAGTGGGTGTGGAGTAAAGTCTTCCTGGAGGAGGCACCCTCCTGCCAGGCCTAGAAGGACAGATGGGTTTCACAGGACATCCAAATAGGAAGAAGAGCCCAAATGAGGACAAGCAGCTGGCTTCTCCCAGTGGGGGAGAAACCAGGAAGAAAGAACTTGGGAACATGAGTGGCAAATGAACATATTAATCAGAGAAATGCAAATGAAGATCATAGTGAGCTGTCATCTTCTGCCCACTGCCTTGGCAAAAGATAAGAAATCTGACACTATCATGGTTTGGCGAAGACTTGAACAGCTCCGCCACAGAGGGTGGGTGTGTAAATTGTTACCAGCACTTGGAGAACAGTGGAGCCCTGTCTTGTCAAGTTAAAGGTTTCCAATAGCCCAGGCATTCTGTTCCCAGGTGTACATACGCTTCAGGCAATTTGAACAGCAGACTGGAAGCCACCCAAATGTTCCCAGGCAGGTAAGGGATATATACATTAAGATATGGTGACACTATGGAATCCTGTAAGGCTGCAAACAGGAGCCCACGTGTTTGTCTCTCTAAACAGATCCTGGGGCAATTCCCACCAGAGTCATGGTGGCCAGCAGGATAGACAATGCTGCTGGCTTCAGCCAGGTGGGGCTCTCTTTTGAGGCTCGCTGAAGCCAGAGGCAGGGCTAGGCAGGAGAGGGGTGCCCGAAAGGAATTGGGGGTACCAGAGAGGGCCTCACATTGCTTCTAACTTGTCCTTGTGCCCCCACTCCAGCTACTATGCACTTGAGTGGCTCATGCCTCTCAAGTTCCTGAGCACCTCCCACCCCAGGGGCACCCTGGAGTTTAGGTCCCCGTGCCCCACTGCCTGGGGCAGCCAGAGCCAGTGATGAGGGGACAGGAGGCTCAACTCCCTGGCATGGAGATAGGACAAACCCACAAACTGAGATGTGATTGACACCTGTGCCAATCAAGCCTGTGCCAGGACTCTCCCTCCCCCTCCCCAAGATCTCCTCCACTCCCTCACCTTCCCTTCTGAAATATTTTTCTTTAATTTTTTTCAATAGAAGTGATTTTGTGTCTGTTCTCCAGGCTGGCTACGAGCCCTACTACAGATAATGCTGGCTTGCGCTCCCAAACACACTATTGAAGTAGGAGTTGCTATGAGACCCCATTTCACAGATGAGGAAACTGAGATCTAGAGACCTGAATAAATCAGAAGTCATAGAGCCGAGACAGACAGACACAACCCAGTTGTAGATTCTCACCATAATGCTGCCTTACTCCCAAGAATGAAATAGAGGACACCCAACATTGTCTCTTAGCACCCCACCCCTTTCCTCCACACAGAACATTTTCTGGAAGCCCAGCCTTTTCTGTTTAGAGAAGTGAGGTGAGACTGCTATGATCTCCCTCCTTGGGCTCCCTGCCCCACCCTCTGGACCCAGGGCTCAGGACCCCAGTTTGGAAACCATTCAGCAGGGTGGCCCTGAATGCCCCCCTCTTTTTCTGCTGTGTCAGGATCTAATGCTGCCATTTCCATTCACTGGGCTGCTGTGGCTATTGGAGTCCCAGGGTGAGGTATTCTGAGGGCAGAGACTTAGTGTGACTATGGTGTTGGGGATGGGGGGGTTGTTCCAAGGTGATAGGATCAGATAAGGTCATCAGGGTGGAGCCCCATGATTGCATTCTGGTGGCTGTACAAGAAAAAGCCCAGAAGACACACATAGGTCCCCGCCTGTCATCCTGCGATGCCCATACCACCTTGGACTCCTAGCAAGATGGTCATCACCCTAACCTTGGACCAAAACCCAGAGCCAAAATAAGCCTCCTTTCCTGACAACTTACCTGGTCTGTGGCATTGAGTCATTAGCACAGAAAATGAACCAAGATGGGGGCTGAAGGGGAAGAAACAGAAATGTGTCCCTGGTGCATCTAGAGTCAAGTGAAGAGCTATGCTCTTCAAACAAGCCAGCATCAAGTAGCTCCTGATTGAGCCTCAGCAAACAGGTGGAACCATTGTCTCAAAATGATGTGGAAGATATCCGAGGTTTGGCCAGTGCAGTTTTGAATAAGAATCTAGTCCTTCAGCGGCCAGGAATGGCACCCCGCGTTTTATTTTTGGTTTGTCTCTCCCCATGTACACAAGTCAGCAATTTCTGCCTCTTGTGTTCACTGCTATGCCTCTACTACTAGAATAGGGCCTGGCCCACAGTAGATAAATACATGTACATATAAATGAACCAATCAACAAACAGGTTTGATTGATCAACCTTCAGGCATTGGCTAACAGTTCTTAGCCAGATTGGTGTTGAGACCAGAGAGGAAGGCAGGTGAATAAAAGCACTCAGAAGTTGCTCCTATCTCCATCTGGCTGTGAGCTCCCACCAACAGACTTGTCTCTACACCAAGACTACCACTGTCCACAACCTCTCCATCTGAGATCTGCAGCCCATCCACCACAGTTCCTGCCTCCCACAATGACTCATGAGTCATGTTGCTAGGTGTTTTTCAGCCCCGCTTTCCTGGAGGTTTTCAGGCTAGGTGGACAGCACCCTGTCCCAAATGTGTGTGGAGAAACCTGGCATTGAACTCAGGGGTCTCAGGATCATCTCTTGGAGGATGCCATCCTGGTCTTCTGAGGTTGTGACAGGTGCCAGTGGACTGGAACAAGACAGGCAAGTGGTGGAAGCCATGGGGAGGAGGGAGAAAGAGCAGGCACAACTGTGGAGGGGATGCAGGTGCCAGACCAAAAGGGCCCCCTGTGGTCAATGCCAGAACTGAGAAGCAAATCAAGACAAATTGGATTGGATTTGACCTCATTGGATCAAATAAATATCCAGGGGTCCAAAATGGTCTAAATAAATGATTGCATAAGTAAATGAGGGAGAAAAGATCCACTTAAAAGTACAAGGAATGAGGGAAACAGAAAGTAACCAAACACGGCAGAAATGATTGCTTCAGGTGAGGCCCACAGAATGCTGAGGATGCAGGGGGAGGTGAAGGAGAAGCAGGTTTCACACAGTTGTGAAACATTTCCCTCCCCAAATATTTACTAATTTCTAAAGGAAAAAACAATAACTTTACCATGGAGAAAAACCCGGAAGACACCACTTCCAGCAAGTGGTCAAGGTCAATGCCACAACAAGACTCAATGACATTGGCACTTCCCGACAAGATGCATGGACATGTCATCTTTTTGTGGTAAATTTCAAATGATGCATAACCTCAAGCTAATCACAAGACATCAGACAAATCCAAACTGAGCCATGTTTTTACAAAATACCTGACCAGTACTGTCCAAAGATAAGGAAAGGCTGCGGAATTGACAACTGAAGGCCATTGAGATCCGGGAATGACCAGACACTGACCAGTAATCACTCAACTATGTCTGTGGGTGAGATGTGGCCCCTTGTCAGCTCTTGTAAATAAACTTTTTTTTTTTTGTGGTGCTAGGGATTGAACTCAGAGTCTCCCACTTGCTAGGAAGGTGCTCTATCTTGCACCATACCTCAGCCCTTTTGCGTCTAGTTTGTTTTCCAGATAGCATTTCATGCTGTGTCCAGGTTGGTATTAGAACAATAATCCTCCTACATCTACCTCCTGAGTAGCTGGGACCACAGGTGTGTGCCACCACATCCAGCCTGTAAACAAAGTTTAATCAGCACACAGCTGCATCCATCCCTCTATGTATTGTTTATGGCTGCCTTTGTGCTATAATAACAGAGTGGAGTGGTTTCAATGAAGATTGCACGGCTCGAAAAGCTGAAAATATTTTCAGGAAGAGTTTGATGACACCTGCTGCAGCAGAAAATCTGATAAAATCCTAGTTCAGTAAGTAGTATTTTAACGATGTTCATACATTAGTTTTGAGAACCATGCCATAATTCTGTAAGAAGTAACACTAAGAAAGTTGGGTGAGGCTGGGTGCGGTGACTCAACTCACACCTGTGATTCCAGTTACGCAGGAGGCATAGGTAGGAAGAGCGTGGTCTGAGGTTGGCCCCAGACAACAACCAGAGACCCTACCTGGAAATCACTAAAGCTTAAGTGGTGGAGCACCTGCCTAGCAAGCACAAAGCCCTGGGTTCAATTCCCAGTACCTGAAAAGAAAAAAAAAGTAAAGAAAAAAGAAAGGTATCTGGACAGTCTCTGTACTATTTTTACAATTCTTCTGTAAATCCAAAATTAGTTCCCAAATTCTTTTTAATGAAATAAAGATGCCCACGAGGTTGGGGCAGAAAAGCCAGGCTCAGAGTTGCCCAGGAAGTCACTATCATGATCAAGGGGTTCCTTTTACTTGGATTGCAAGAAACAGAAATCCACACCTGACCACAGCAGGGAATGCTCTTGGAAGCTAAGGAGGCGGTGTGGTTGCACCTCACCAGAGCATGGGCCCAGGGGCCTGAAAGCAGGACAGATAGATGTGTGCAAATGTGTGTGTGCATATGCATTTCTCTCAGCATCTCTCTCATCTTTGTGTCTCTTTTCCTCTCTTTCCCACCTCTCCTGGTTCTGTGTGTCTCTGGTCTCTGTCTCTCTCTCAACATGGCTATCTTTGGCTTCTGTGTACCCTATCTCTCCCTGTGTCCTCTCTAGTCTCTCTGCCACCCAGTGTATTTCACTATGTCTCTGTCTCTCCATGTCCCTCTCTGCCTCCCCGTAGGTCTCATGTCTCCTCCCTCCTTCTTTGTCTACCTCCAAGTCTGTCTGACCCAGGATGGCAGGACTACAGAGATGAATCCAGTATTACTGCTGTCCCCAAATTCACATTCCCCACAGACAAAATCTGGCTGGCCCATCCCAGGCCAGAGTCCACTTCTGAACTAGTCATGGTGACGACAGAAACAGCCATAGGGCACATCCTGACCTCTGGGACCTGCACCTGGGAGGGGAATTTTTACAGCAGAGAATACCAGAGCTGGCTCAGCCAACACTGTGCTGAGAAAATGATCGACTAGGCAACAGAGTAAATAAAGGGTCCATCAGAAGGACAGGGATGGGAAGAGGAGAAAACAGAAGCTTAGATCACATTAGTTTCTTCTTGCTGCTGTAACAAAAGACCAAAAACTTAGCTGCCTGAAACAACACATATTAATTCTTTTCAGTTAGGAAGGCTGGGCGTCCATGGCTGGGGGTATGGCTCAAGTGGTACTTATCTATCAAGCATGAGGCCTGGGTTCAAACTCCAGTACGACCCACCTGCCCCCCACCCCACAAAAAAAAAAAAAAAAAAGGAAAAGGAAGGCCAAAAAACCAAAATGGACAAACAGGCTGGTTCGTTTTGGAAGCTGTAGGGGAGAATCCATTTCCTCACCTTCTCTAGCTTCTAGTGGCCACCTGCATTCCTTGTCTTGTGGCCTCCTCCTCCATCTTCAAAGCCAGCAACATAGGATCTTCAAACCCCTCTCCCTCTTCTTCTCCTTCCATCTTCTCTTCAACCCCAGACTCTGAGCTTCCTGCCTCCTCTTAAAAGGACCCTCGTGATACTATCCAATCAGGATAGTCTGCTAACCTCTAATGCCTTAGCTTAATCACATCTGCAAAGTCCCTTTTGTTGTGTGGTATCCTAGTCCCAGGTTTGCAGAACAAATTGGCCTAGTAAGGATAGCAGAGGCAGTAGAATTAGGGGTTCATATCACATTCTGGACATTTCTCCTAAATATCAAGGGTGGGGAATGCATGTGAGGAACCAGGAGATCTGAATTCTGGGAAGACAAAATGAGATGACCTAGGGAAGGATTGGGACCAGAGAGCAGGAGACCTGATTTCTAGTCACTGCACAGACATGTCCTTGACCATTCTAGCCTCACAGCCAGGCTTGAGGCCTGAAGCCCCTTCCTAACTCTACATGCTCAGTGCTTTATTAACAACTGTGGGTCCCCTGACCCCAGAAACTCTGATGAGTTCACCGTGGGACCAGATTAGCCTTTGGTGGGCCTTTGTGGTCACAAAGCAGGCACCCCATTTACAGATGAGGAAAGTGGGGCTCACCCAGCCCCTTGCTCATCATATCACTTCCATGAGGAAGAAAAGAGATGTTTAGACTTTTATCCATGTGCAGACACCACGCTTGAAGCTTAATAGAAGATATTCACAGGAACCCTGTGGAGCAGATCAAACATGCCCATTTTATAGATGAGAAAACAAAGTCTTGGTGAGTTAAAGCAGAAAGTAAGGGGTGGGGCTAGTTTCCAATGGCCTTCATGCTTTTCTTCACAACAATGTGTCTGTATTCAACACCTTTCCATTCCCAAAAACAGACAAGCGACTACCACGAAGACACTTGTTTCACTAAGTACCACAGAGGCTTGGAGTGGGGGAAAGAAGGAGAGAGTCTCTCTATAGAGGACAAGGGAGTGAGGCCCCCTTGTCCCCTGGGCATTTCCACTGGGACCTGTGTGAGAGCTATTTCAGGAATGGTTTCTATATCAGGGGCCAAGGAGGCAGACAGACAGGACTCTGTTTGTTTGCTTTTTCTCTCTTCTCCAAGATCTGTTTGGCAACCACGTATGAGCCATGTAATCCTCCCTCCAGACCTCTGTCAGCACAGCATGTCCCCAAGGACACCAAAGGTCACCAGACACATGCAGGGCTGGGTTTAGCTCTGAGCTGAGGCTGGGCACAAAACCTCCTGTGACGTCATCAGGAGTTACATCAGTCACAGGATAGGTAGATGCCCATCAGACAGCACAGACCTGGAAGGGACCCAGGAAAGCCAGCTGTGCTGGAGCTCACTTGCACCCCTACTTGATGGTTCCAGGGGCTCTGTGAGCTTCATCTCTGTCTCCACTCACTCTCCATACTGAGGCTCCAGATGATGGTTTGAAGAGACAGGTCTAGAAGAGGGGATGCAAACACTCTGACTCCATCCAATGCTTACCTTAACAAAGGACAGGTCACCCTGAAAGTCACCTCAGACTGGGATGTACACACTCCCACCTGGCCATGTGCAGACCATGTGGGGATGGTCTTGACATGATCTTCTCAGGCCTCACTGACTCGGCCACACTAACACTGACCTGGGGCAGTTTGTAGAGTGAGTGCCTCAAAGAGAAATGAACCAAGGTCAGGGGCAAGTTAGATGGAACCAGCTCATGTCTCCAGAAACCCCACAGTGCTTCTTGGGGCCACCTGAAAGTAGGCCTGGTACCCCAGCTCCCCATGGCTCATCTATCTTGATCCTAGACCTCTTGGTTCCCAGCTTGCTCTCCCACTTGCTTTGAGAATTGTGGAGAATGGAATAAATACCTCAACCATGTCTTTCTCATGGTGCCAGTGAACAGGGATAGCTAAGTCATGCACCAGACCTTGTCATGTGGGCAGATCTTCTACCATCCCAGAGCCAGTGACTCAGACACAGTCCCTACCTGTTACTCATTCCCTGACTGCTGTCAACTGGGGCCTGAAGCTCCTCCTGCCAGTCTCACAGATCCCCAAACAGGGGAGGGAGGCAGGAGGTGAGATAGAAGTTTACACCCAGGTACACAGATTGGTACCAGTATCTCCATTTTACTCTCATGACATGGGGGTGGGGGTGGGGCTCTTCCTGGTCCATTTTAAGGCTGGGAAACTGAGGCTCAAAGAAGTGGATTTGGCAGCTCACAGTACTGGTTATAGAGATTTACAACATGGTCTTGTGATGCCCAAGGTCAATGCCTCTGTCTTTCCTGCCCAAGACTATGGGCCTGGAAGTCCTCAGAGCAGCTTGGGCAACCAGCAGTGTTAGATTTGAGAAGGAGATGTGGAACCAAGCCCAGCTATGGCGTTTCCTACCTCCGGGCCCCTGGGCAAGTACTGCAGCCTCTCAGACTCCCAGCCTCTTCATCTAGAAAATCAGAATGAAAGTGTCCAGCTAGCTGGAGAAACAAAGGCCATATACACAAGGTGCCAGATGCCCTTAGGTCCTTAGCAGATGTCAGCCCCGGACTGAAAGTAATTTTCAAGGTTAGACATTGGTCTCCTCCTCAGAGACTTCGTGCCTAGGGGGAAGACAGACATGGCACTGCCCAGCTGCACCCAGCAGTAGAGTTTAGGGGTGACTGCTTCTCAGGCAGCCAGTCCTCACTGCCCAGGGACCATGGCAGGAAGGGTCCTACACAAACAGCCAGGGATAGGCACTAGGTACCTAAGGAGGGTTTCATGAAGGATGCCTCAGGGTACATTGTCAAGGGATACGACAAACACAGCAATGCACTGATGACGAAAATAGGGAGCAGATCCTGGAACCCAGGATGGCTCTGTTGTCCTGAGAGGAGGCCACCTCTGCAAGGATGCAGTGCTGCTAGCCCCAGCCTTGTGGGAAGAGGGTGTGGTGGTGGTGAAGGAAACCTCCATGTGTCCTGTCCTCTCATTAGCAGCCAGTGGCTAAAAGGCTCCATAAGGGCCAGCCTTCCGGGGGAAGAGGGGATAAGAGGTCAAAACATGGGGCAGGGTGCTGGAGGCCAGATGAGTACAGAAGTGTATGTGCGGCAACCCACACTCACACCCTCCCAGCTCAGGTCCTTTAAGTTACCTACCACAGTGGCCGGGTAGTGGCTCAGGTCCTTTAAGTTACCTACCACAGTGGCCCAAGCCCCATTTCAAGTGTGCAATGTTAATTGAAGGCAGCAGCTGTCAAATTACCCTCCGAGGAGAGCGAGGAGAGCACATCGAGCGAGGCAGCATGGGTCCTTGGCTGACGCTGATGGGGTGGGTGGGGAGAGGCCAAGCTAGGATCCGCCAGCGGCAAACATCTTCCAGCCTTACCAGGCCTGGCTTCTGTTATTTCCCCATCAACACCCCTGAGGTCGAGTATGAACATAAGGAAGTTGATTTTTCCTGGTCCTATTTTTAAAACCTTGGTTTGGCTGGCCTGGCTTTATTGCCATTCTGGGCACTCAGGCCTTGTTTTCCAGCTGCTCTTGATAAATAATCCACAGCAGACAGACCAACAAGACACCTGCCCTCCCCGACCCGCTGCCAGGCCCAGGCTCTTCCTGTGTTTGCTTGACCCCCCCCCACCCCCTGCCGCCTGATGGGAATCATTGACTGTTTTTCACTGATGAGGAAACTGCTGGTCACTGTCATGAAGCTGTGAGACCTGTGTGTTTGGCCAGCAGGTAGGGGAGCTTCGATTTATCCTGGGGCTGGCTGGAGCCAAAGCTCTCTGCTTGTCCACTCTGCCTGGCTTGCTAATCAACCTGTAAAATTTGCTGACCCCTGCCCTCTGTCCAGAACCATCCTAGACTGAGAAGACACAGTCCTGCTGAAAACTCGTTCAGATTTAGACATTCATAGCCCCAACCACCCTCAACCTGAGCCACACAGCCCTCCCTCCAGGACCCCCCAGATCTCCCTACAAACCACAAAGGAAAAATGGTCAGTGTGCCCATGCCACCCTGTTCTAGTCTGTAGTAAGCCCCTTAGGTGCTCTGAGTGCTGGTCATTTACTTTCTTGATTCTTTTTAAAATTGAGGTAAAATCCACCCAATATAAAATTAACCATTTTAAAGTGAAAAATCCATGGCCTATCATCCATTCATAATGTCACACAGCCATCACCACTATCCAGTTCCTTCATTCCCCCAAAGGGAAGCCCCTTTCCCGTTAACAGACACTCTCCTCTCTTTTCTTTTCCTGGCCCCTGGCAACCACCAATCTGCTTTCTGTCTCTATGGGCTACCTTGTTTGGACATTTCCTATAATGGAGTCCTACAATATGTGGTCCTCTCTGAACACCTTCTTTCCTTGGCATCATTTTCCAAGGTCCATCTCTGTTGTAACATGTGCCAGGGTTTCTTCCTTTGTTGGCTGAAGGATGTTCCAGGATACTGTTTATGGTTTACTCCATGCTGTTGACCCCTCAGACAACAAAGGACAGTAAGGCTACTCAAACCCACCTGCTGTGATGAGCACTGCTGCTGAAATTTCTAACACCTGCTTTCAGTTGAATAGCTACTCAGTCATGCAATTGCTGGACCCTCTGTTAAATTCCATTTAACTTTTTAAAGATCTTGATTTCTTTTAGGGCTATTCTGTGTGGATGCCCATTTTCTGTCTAACTAGAAAGCTAGGCTCCATCTTGCTTGCTTAGTGTGCAGATGAAAGGCTCCCTGGGCTGTGGTGGCACCGTGTGTGGACCCCACTCCCCACCAAAGTGCTAGGGGTGTCGACTTGCCGGGCCTATGTGAACCAGCCTGCACTTTGTTGGGGCCTTTCTGAGGTGCCTTTCCAGCCCCTTCCTACCGTCATGTTGCCAAGTGCAATGTGGGAAAGGTAGAGAAATGTGGGTGCTGTAGAGTTCCTGATCTCCTTTGAGGAGCTCATTCTGAGAAGTCCTCCAGAGGAGAGGGAATGCTAGCTGCAAAGGTGGCCTTGGAACCAAGTATGAAGGAGGCGAAGGAGTGTGCTCAGTGGGACTCTGGTGGAAAAGCATTTCAGATGACAGGATAACTGATGATCAGGCCCTGAGGCAAGACCATGATTGGCCCAAATGAAGTGAGAAGGAAGAACAGGCTTGCAACCAGGGTAGAGGGGTGGCAGGGGCAGCAGAGGACTCTGTCCTCCCTTGGAGAGAGGTGGTAGCCCTGGGGGGTTGTGCAGACCAGAGATGACTCTGCCTTAAACAGGATCCTTCGACTGATGGACTGAGAATGGGCTGTGGGCAGCAGCAGCAGAAGTGGACAGGAGACCAGATGGACATCATTCAATTCCACAGTCAATACACAGGAGGGCCCCAGACTCAGGCTCACAAGGACAGCATGGGCAGGCTGGAAAGGAGGAGCCAGGATGGCAGAGTGGAGCAGCAGTGAGGGCTCCAGGCTCCAGCATCAAGTCCTATGGGTCCCTAAGCCATGGCAGTACCAGTGGGCAAGCTTGTGTGTTTCAGTTTTCCCTTCTGAAAAAAGAAAATAATGACAGGTGAGATGTGGTATCAGTCCCCTGATTGCTGATGAGGGTTGTGCACAGGTCTGAGCATCCTAACTGTGTGTGGAGGGTGTTGGGGAGGGAGCAAGGCTCTGGCTTTCTCTGCTCCAGACTGCAAGCCATTGTCCTCTTTAGTGGTTTCTCCAGGGCTTTGCTTGGAGTGCATTTTTACTGTTCTTCACTGAATAGTGCTCATCTCTTGAAACTTCAGGGAGTATAATCAGAATGGCTTTGTTTGAACCCACACATTTTGTTCCCAATTTGAAACTGCCTGCTTGCTTTACTTCAGGAAGACTTCACAAAGTCTTCTTTGTGGTCTTGCTAAGTTGAATTTACCTTGTGGTCCACTCTGACACTCAGACTTTTTTTTGTTACTGTTTTTTTGCTTCTGATGACACAATTGGAAATTATAACCTCCAAAGTGCTTTTCGGAAATTGTGTCTCATGTTCCCATGTACACTGGCTGTCAATGATGCAGCAAGGGAGGTTGTGAGTGGCCTGGCAGCCTCCCCTGAACCACACTGAGGGAGACATTCCCTGAAGAGATGGGTAGTGGGTCATACTGTCACTAGAGCTAGTCCATACAACAGCTGAATGGAACTTGTCCCCTACCCAAAGTCTGCCTCACACTTCTCAGGTGGGTGTGGGAGGTCGGGGTTTTTTCCTCTGCAGTTCACTGAATTCCCTGCCTTTCTCCACTATTGACATCCAGTGTGACCTTGGACATAGTGATGGATTCACTCTCCTCTCTGAACCTCAGCTCCTTCTCTAAAATGAGGGAAAAGATAGCTGACCCTGGCCTCTCTAAAGGCTGCGTCCAGATGGGGGCCTGACAAGTGAGCAAGCATTTCGGAGAACAACGGAACACTAAATACCAACCTGCAGGCGCACAAGGCTGATGATGGTCATTATTACCCTTGAAAGGGGGATAATTACTGTGACCTACTTAGGGGAATCATTGTAACTAATGGCATTGGAGAGCTGTGAAAACAGCAAGTGCCCAGTGGGAGCTACCATGAACTCTAGACTGAGCCATTCCTCTCACCTTTTGGTCCTGCATATTGGTCAAAATCCTTGGGAGTGTTTCTGGAGGGTAAAGTCAACGAGGCCATTCCTGGGCCATGCTCAGAGCTTGGTGAGGGGTTTAGTAGCAGAAACCACTCACCCTGGCTGAAGGACACACGTGGTTTTTCAGTTCTATACCCAAAAGCAAGAATCAGTCAGATCTGTTGGGAAGACCCCAGTTTCAGTGCCTAAAATGCAATCTTTTCTTTTTGGTAAGTGTGATGCTGGGGATGAACCCAGGGCCTGGTGCATGCTAGGCAAATGCTCTACCACTGAGCCACATCCCAGCATCTCATCAACAAGCTTTGTCTTCGTATTTGCTTCCATTCTTTACAAAGAGATTAAATACGGTGGTGGCCCCTAGGTGCCCCTCTAGCCCCACCCTGGTCTCCCAGTATCTCCAGAAGTGACCACCCCTCTGATTCTGGCATCTTGCCAATCATGTTGGGTTTTGGACATTTCCATGTTGACTAGATAGTTCTTATTCATTCATGCTCCCTATTGTATGGGAGTCTGTATAATGATTATGTCACAATTTATCAGGAATTCTATTGATGGGTATTAGCTTGTCCCTAAATTGCCATTGTGTTATGGTTTGAATCCCAAATGTCCAAAGGCCCATGTGTTCAAGACTTGGCCTCCAGCCTGTAGGGCTGTGGGAGGAGGTAGACCTTTAGGAGGTAGGGCCTAGTAGAAGGAAGTTAGTCACTGGTTGCATGGTCTTGAAAGAGATATTGGGACCCAGTGCCTTCTCTCTGTGCTTCCTGGTTGCCATGAAGTGAACAGTTCCCTCTGCCATGTGCTGTCATCATGATGTGCTGCCTTCATGATGTGCTGCCTCATCACAGGCCCAAAAGAAATGCAGCCAAGTTACATGGACTGGAACCTTCTGAAACTATGAGCCAATACACCTTTCCTCCTTTTAAGTTATTTATCTCATATGTTTTGTCCCCACAACAGAAAGCTGACTGACACACTGTCAACACATGGATTTGGGTCCCCCCAAAACAGAGCACAGGCAGTTGGTTTTCGGGTGCTCGAAGGAAGCAAGAGCGAGGACATGGAAAGGGTGAAATAGCTTTCTGTTATCTACTGCTCTGTAAGCATTGTGGGGTCTTCCCCCAGCTTGTGCATTGCTTACGCTGTGCCAGTTGCCAAGGTACATACCTGACATGGGATAACCTCATTAAAGGGACTACCATCATCTCCATTTTACAGATGGAGAAACTGAGGCACAGGGGAATTCAGTAACTTCCCTGAGAGCACACAGTGTGTGGTAGAGCTGGGAATCAAATCCCACATCTGTCAGACTCTGGAGCAGGACTGGAGTAGGAGGGAGAAGGAAGGGGCAAGGAGAGACACAGTGGGCTATCCACCTCCCAGTCCCAGTAGAGTGGAGGAATCACAGGAAGTGCTATTTCCCCTAAAGCAGCCAATTTGCTCCAGCCCCCTCCATACCCCTGCCCTAAATTCCTTGGTTCCATCCCCTGAATCCATGAGATCTTCTGAGGGTTGACGTGGGTTCCCCGGGGGCAGCATAAAAGCCATAAGGTACAGTTTGGCCTCAAAGGACTCAGGCTATCACAAAGCTTCAAGTCCAAAAGAGATGTTCCAAACTAGCAGGGAGAGAGCAAGGCCTCCTGGACCATGCGCACCCTTTACTTCCTGCCAGCCTTCCAACTTTCCCAATGGGGGTGAAAAGGATGACAAGATGCAAATGCCACCAGAGCCTCCATCTCTGGCAGGGCACACTAACCAGTCTTGGACTACCCCTTGGTGAAAGCCTATTGGTGCCAAGTGTGGTGGGGAGAAGATAATGCAATCTCCGAGAAGCTAGAGGCTCCAGAAGGGGAGCTGGACAAGAGTCAAAAAGAAGAGCACCCAGCTCTCAAGTTTGTCCCCTCACTTGTCAAGGGAAGGCTCAAGGAGGTTGAATTCCTGTCCTCTAATGTCAACAGCATCCTCCAAGGAGAAGTCAGAGGCTAAAACAAGCCATTCTTGCCTTTCAGCCAGTTGCTAGAGTCAGTCTTGGAAAAAAGCCCTTTGATGAAGAATTTCAGGAGCACAGCTGTCACCCATGAATTAGTTGCCAGCTTTCACAAATGAAGAGAATACACGCAAAATCCAGCATTTCCCTGTTAGTTAAAAAACTGGAAGAGGTGGTAGTCCAGGGACTTCTTGTCTCCACTTGTAGTTACTGCAAAGTCCAGGGGCAGCTGACCACACTCCTTCATTCTTTTTTATTATTATTTTATTATTCATATGTGCATACAAGGCTTGGGTCATTTCTCCCCCCTGCCCCCACCCCTTCCCTTACCACCCACTCCGCCCCCTCCCTCTCCCCCCCTCAATACCCAGCAGAAACTATTTTGCCCTTATTTCTAATTTTGTTGTAGAGAGAGTATAAGCAATAATAGGAAGGAACAAGGGTTTTTGCTGGTTGAGATAAGGATAGCTATACAGGGCATTGACTCACATTGATTTCCTGTGCGTGTGTGTTACCTTCTAGGTTAATTCTTTTTGATCTAACCTTTTCTCTAGTTCCTGGTCCCCTTTTCCTATTGGCCTCAGTTGCTTTTAAGGTATCTGCTTTAGTTTCTCTGTGTTAAGGGCAACAAATGCTAGCTAGTTTTTTAGGTGTCTTACCTATCCTCACCCCTCCCTTGTGTGCTCTCGCTTTTATCATGTGCTCAAAGTCCACTCCTTCATTCTTATGACCTGTCCTTTGACCTGACCCTGGAGCTCTTTGACCTTGAAACACTTGAACTTGATTTGTCCTGCTGCACTTTCTTCCAGAGATGGAATTTAGGGACCCTAGTTCCACACATTGTCCAATTCAGGCACTCATGTCACAGATAAGAAAGCAAAATAGAAGCTCAGAGAGTTTAGGTGGCTTCCCCAATGTCACACAACAGACCAGGGTTCAGACCTGGCTTCCTGTTTACCAGGGACTTCTTGTGTTAATAGAAAAGTGCTTGATGACACATACACCTGGGATAGGATTCTGATTTCACAGGACAGAAAGTTTCATATCAGCCCACCACACTTCTCCTCAACTCTCTCCCTGCCCTTCATCCTGGGCGCTAGACTTAAGACTGTCTTGTGCCCAAATGCTGACAATACCTTCCACTTCAAAATCCCCATCTTGCCTTGCCTTAGCCCTAGTCCAGCCAGAAGCCCCAGGAAATACCCTTCTCTAGAAGATGACAAGTCCATTGTCCCTTGCAGACTGGATCCCCAGTGTCACCCTCCTGCTCAGTATGCTGTAGGACCATCATAACTCTAAGTTAATGAATGAAATCTGATTGTAAAGTCACTTTGGGTAGAGGTGATCAGAGAAGGCACCATGGAAGAGATGGCCTGTGAGTCAGAGACCAAGTCACAGGCAGAATTTTAGTCAATAGAGAGGTAGGGGACAGGTAAACAAAGCCCCAGTGAGGGAAAAGAAGGAATTGGGGGGTCTAGTGGTTCCCAGGCAAGGGATCACTTGATTACATGCTGTTTGCAGGTTTTTCCTGGGGAAAGTGACACTTTTTTAAAATAATAACTTATGTATTAGCCTACTCTATATTGTATATTAAATGCATTAAATGTATTGCTCTTGTATCTAAAAATAACCCTGTCAAGTAAAATGGATTTCCATTTTACAGATGAGGAAATTGAGAAAAAGAGATGTCAGATGACTTATTCCCGTGTCAAAGCATAATTCCAAACAAATAAAGTGACAAAGTCATGACAAAGGACTTTGGGAGAGAAGTCCTTTGAGATAATGTAAATATCCCACTGCTCGCCACACTTTCATGTATTCATTCATTTCCTTCTATCTACAAGGACTTACAATTTCCTATTCACCCAGCGGGTTATAATCTGTTATGATTGTTTATTTCAATGCTCACATTATCCCTGGTTTGGCCAGTGGGAACTGTTTCAGGGTGGCTCCTGGGCCGTTCTGACGTGTTCCCATCAATCTTTGAGGGCTGCCTTAGTTTGTGGCACAATATGATGCTCCAGGTTGTACTTTCTTTACCCTGGCTCTGAATGGAGACATTTCTCCAGGGCACCCAGTGAAGATGGGTATTAGAAACCAAGGTCCAGGCTGGTGGGGCGGCTCAGTGGTAGAGTGATTGCCCAGCCTGCTTGAGGCCCTGGATTCCATACCCAGTAGAGAGACAGAAAGAGAGAGAGAGAAAGAGAGAGAGAGAGAGAGATCCAGGATTCCAGACCCAGTGGAGAGACAGAGAGAGAGAGAGAGAGATTGAGAGAGAGAGAGAGAGAGATCCAGGCTGGCATGAGGGATGGGCAGAGCAACCTGCAGTATCCATACTTCCATTCTATGTCCACACCTCAAGGTTCATGTGGCTTTTCCTCTCTGTCTTTGTGAACTCTCTCCTCCTGTCATGAGACAGATGGCTCCCAGGATGCTTGTTTGTTTTCTTGTTATTATGGCCTGGTTCCTGGCTCTTCTGCTACCCCTCTCCTATAGACACTCAGGGTTTGACTGGTGGTCTTGGATCGGAAACTGTCTGTGAACTTCCTCCTCCTTCTGCCTGGGACTGCACCCAAGGCCAATGTTTGGAGTATCTGGAGGAGAGGGTGTGCCCCAACTTTGGGACCAAAAGACCTCTGGAGGGGTGGGACTTTGGGCAGGGAGTTTTATGTTCCAAGCAGCTCAGCAGAGGGTTGTGGTGGCACCTTCCTGACCACCCCACCTCCTGGCAAATAGCTCTAAGGAATTAAGTTGTTAAATCAGGAGAGGGGATGAAATGCCAGGCACCTTGGCACTGGGCAGGGGCTGATGGTCCTCTTAAAACTGAGTTCTGCTGAGGGGAGGGCACGGCAGGGGGCTGGAGGTGGAGACATGGTGGGGTAAGGGCTGACTGCTAGAGACAGTCTGGACCCCCCCCCCACCAAAGTCTGTTTGCCTACTTTCCTATTCCCACTACCTCGTGTGAGACCTTGAGCATGGCTACTTCTGGCCTCTCCCAGTCTGTAAAATGGGGATGATATGCCCCTTGGAGCTCTGATGTGATCTGCTAGTATTATTTGGGACCCCTTCCCTTACCGGCCAGGACTGATTCTACCAAGCCAGGCCACTGGACAGGGTCTGTGGGAGCTTCCACACTGGCCTATGGAAAGTCACTCTGGGCAGGTCTGCCAAGTAGTGGTTCCTGGTTCCAGGACCCTTGTGGGGGGGATACTTCGACCACAGATCTTGCATCTAATAACATCTGTGTCGGGCAAATAAATGGAGGGGGAATAAGAGAGGGAGGGAAAGAGGGAAAGGAACTGTTATGGATTGCTTGAGGGATCTCTTGCTGATTAGTATAGAAATCACCAAAAGGCCAAGTGCGGCTTTACTGTAACAGCTCTGAGCCTTGAGTGTCAGTGGCTCTCAGCTCCTAGTATAGCAGCTCTCCTTGTAGCTGAGCCAGCAGTTTTCTGGACCTCTTCCAGCAGCCAGAGCTAACAGCTCGCTGCAGATTTCCACCCTTTTCTGCTGTTCTCCAGCTTTAGCTGCCGTCAGTGTTACTGGTCCCTGCTGCTGGCTGCGTTCAGTGCCCGCAGTCTTTGGTATTACCTGCTCAGCCTGCTCTACTAGAGAGGGAAATGACAAATAGAAAAAATAAAACCATCCAAAAAGGCTTTATTAGGACTTATGCTGCAGCATAAGGCAAAACAAAGCACAGACTGACCCACTAAGGGTGAGAGGAGGGCTGTTTATATCGCTATAAGGGTGGCTCACACCTGGGCACAGTGTCCTGCCTGCTAACTACAGACTTTCTGCATAGTAGTGCCAGTCTGTACAAGCTACTAGGCCACCTGTTCTGGCTGTCACGGGCAGGGGAGGCCTCCTGACAGATCATTGTGGGGATATCTGAAAGGCCACATAGAGGTGGGATGTGTGGGACCATCTCAGGGGTCTCTAAAGCTCTCGGGAGAGCCAGGTCCTCCTCTTTTGTCTCAGAATGGCTATAAACTATTTTCACTGTAAGAAAAAGTAGACAGGAGAGGGAGAAGTTAGCAATTCTTTAATTTATTTATTTTCAATTTAAAAAATATTTTGAGGTAGGTTCTTGTTATGTTGCACAGGCTGGTCTTGAGCTCCTGGTCTCAAGTTATTCTCTTTCCTCAGCCTTCCAAGAAGCAGGGACTACAGGCCAGTACCACCACCACCTGGCTGCTGATTTACTTTTCAGATACTTTTATTGTGAACTGGAGGTGTAATTAAAGCAGTACAGCGCCAGCTTGGCAAGCATGAATCCCTGAGTTCAAGCCTCAGTTCCACAAAATAAACAAAAACAAAAAAACAAAAAACAAAAAACTTTTATTGTGAGATATTCACAAACCATACAACTGACCCATTTAGGGTGTACACTTTCGGGCTGGTGGTGTGGCTCAAGTGGTAGAGCACCTACCTAGCAAGCATGAGGCCCTGAGTTCAAACTCCAGTGCCAAAATAAAATAAATAAATAATAAAGTGCACATTTTAGGCTGGGGATGTGACTCAGAGTTAGAGTACTTGCTGAGCATGTCTGAAGTCCTGGGTTCAAACCTCAGCAACACATACAGACACACATAAAAAATAAATATACTGTACACTTCAGTGGTTTTAGTATATTCACAGGTGTGCAACCATCACTACAGTCAATTTTCAGGCTTTTTGTCAATCTCATAAGGAAACCTTTACCCCTTACCTCCCCACAAACTGCTACCCTCAGCTCTAGGCAACCACTGATATCCTTTCTAACTTTATAGACTTTGCTTATCCTAACATTTCATAAGATGAAATTATATAGCATCTATCCCTTCATAACTGGCTTTATTTCACTGAGCAGTGTCCCAAGGTTCACCCATGCTGTTGCCTGTGTCAGAATTTTCTCCCTTTGTGAGGAGAAATAATATTCATTGTGTGCACAGATCACATGTTGTTTGTTTGTTTATTTGTTTTTGGACACTTGGTTGTTTCCACGTTGAAATTGTTGCTATGACTCTTCACATACAAATATTTGTGTGGTCTTTGGGGGTTTTTTGTGGTACCAGAGTTTAAACTCAGGGCTTGACACTTGCCAGGCAGGCACTCTATCATGCTACCAACCCTGTTTTGTGTTTTTTGAGATAGGGTCTCATGAACAATTTGCCTGAGCTGACTTCATCTGAACTGCAATCCTCCTTATCTCTGCCTCCCAAGTAGCTAGGATAACAGGCATGAACCACCAGCGCCTGGTCTTTGGGTTGTTCTTTAATAGCTTATTGTAGAATAGAAAATCAGAGGTGCCCACTCATGGGGGGCTCTGGCCCTGTGACCCAGGCCCAGGGTGAAGGAGGCTTGCTCTTTCCCTTCTCCATCCCTCCTCTCCAGAGCCATGTCCTGAGTCCCTCACTGGGCTCCTTCCTCAGATCAGCCCTCAGTCACAGAAGAGGCTGGTCTCCTGAGCATCCTGCTGCTGGGGGAAGTTCTCTACGAGCTCAGCCTCCCTGGGGGTCAATGGCAGGGTCTTGGGGCAGAGTCACTTGGGCATCAGCAGTGAGGACATACATTGTCTGTTGGAGATTTGATCCCCACAGGGTTGCTGGAGGGCTTCAGGGAGGGTATGGGCCCCATTTTGTAGAAAAAGAAGCTGGTCTTCTCTCCTTGAGTCATTCTGCCCTCTGCTCCTCACAGGAATTCTGGGAAACTGGTGCAGTGACACCAGGATGGGGCTCCCAAGTGCAACTGGGAGCCCAAGACCTGGCTTTGGGTTCCAGGTTCAACTTGTGCTATCTGAGTGACTTCTCTGGGACTCAATGTATGCTCTGGAAGATATGCGTGATGTTGGGTTGTCATGAGGATGAGATGAGGTAACTCAGGTAAAGTCCAGCAGACAGTTGATGTAGAGATTATCAGCACCCAACAAATGGAAGCCAGGATCATTTGAAAGGAGGTCAGTTGCTGTAGGTTTCCATTTGGTCGAAATGTCCGGAATAGGCAAATTCACGGGGGCAGAAAACAGCTTAGTGGTTGCCAGGGTTTAGAGGGAGGGAATGGGCAGTGACTGCTAGTGGGAATAGGGTTTCCATTTGGGGTGATGAAAATGTTCTGGAACTGGGGAGAGGTAGGATTTCACAATACAGTGGATAGATCAGATGCTGCTCAACCGCTCCCTTGACAGTGGCTGGAACCGTTTAGTTAGGATCTGAAAGTCTCTCAAAGGCCCATGTGTTGGAGCTTGGTCCCCAGCTTGCTGCTAGTGGGAAGTGATGGGACCTTTAAGAGGTGGGGCTTACTGGGAGATTTTAGGTCATTGGGGAGTCAGCTTAAAGGAGATCGTGGAGCTCTGGTTCCCTCCTCTTTTTCTCTTTTGAGACCTGGTCATGGAGTAGAACTTTCAAGACTAAGAGTCAAAATAAACCTTTTCTTTTTATAAGTTGATTGTCTTAGGTACATACTATAGTGCCAAAAAGTTACTAACATACATGTGAATGTATATTTTACCTCTAATAAGAGAAAAAAAAATTCAACCAGATACAACCATATGGCCTCAAGGAATCATCTCTGTGGCTTAGAAGACACTGACTGGTCAGGGTATCAATTTTTTTTTTTTTTTTTTTTTTTTGTGGTAAGGTCTCACTCTGTAGCCCACACTGGACTTAAAATAGAGATCTTTCTGTCTCATCTTCCTGAGTGTTGAGATTACAGGTGTGTACTACCATATCCAGCCTCAATTCTTTTTAATGTATATTTTTCATTTTGTATCAGCCTGTGTAATTACACATATTTATGGGATGCAGTATGACATTTCAGCATATGCACACAACATGCAGTGGTCAGATCAGAGTGCCTAGCACATCTACCACGTGAAACTTTTGCCATTCCTTTGTTTTGGAAACATTCAAGATCTTCCTTACTAGCTACTTTGAAATCTGAAATTAATTGTTGTCCACAAAAGTTACCTACTGTCATTCCTCCTGTCATTTCCAGAGTCACTTCTTAAAACATGGGTTTCAGCTGTACGTGGAGCCAACTGGCTATTGTTGGAGGCTGGGGGTGGTGGAAACCCACCCAACACACTTCTTCCTTGTATTGCTGGCAAGCCCGGCCCTACTGATTTCTTCCCAATTTATGTGCACATCGAGTTTCATCCAGAATCCCCCTTCTATACTTCCCATACCCTTTAATGGGAGAGGGCTGTGGGTACAGTGTGGCATTGGGCCCCAGCATGGGAGAAACCAGTTACCAGTGACCCCAGTTACTCCTGGGGAGTAGCTGCAGTCTCTGCTGCCAAAGTGGGAAGTGGATGGACAGACAGATGCCATCTAAGGTGGCACGTTCTCACTGCCATCTCCAGGATGGGCCCCCAGTTGATATCATGGGTGATACCTACTCAGGGCTCACTCCCTCCTCCCATGTATGCGGCAGCAGTGGTATTCTAGAACATTAATTCTGTGAGGGCAGGGGCTGGCCAGCTTCATAGGCCTAAGGTCTGTGCAGACATGAGGGCCCTGCTGTGCCTGTCTCTTTAGGTGCTGAAAATTGTGTAGCTAGTCACTGGGGTCCTTATGGCCAGGGTGAGCCCTGTACCCCCAGTGAGGACAGTGTGTTGCACATAAGGACAAGTGGCTGTGTGAAGAGAGAATGACAGTCCCTTCCTTCCAGCTCTGCTGCGTGCAGTTGTGCACATGGGACTGCCTTCCAGAGCCCTACAGATAGGGAAGGAGGTGGGGTAAGATGCAGGCTGTCCAGGGCTCCTGATGCCCCTGGCATGGAAGGAAAGGCAGGGGACTGGGGTTGTTACCAGGGGTTTTCTTGCCCCTTAAAAATGCTCCTGGCCTGGCTGCACCCCATCCCAGAAGGAACCCCTGCAGGTTGGGCCTCAGAGCACTGCCTGCCAGGAGGATGTTGCCAAAGGAGGTCAGGGCCAAAGGGGAGAGAAGCTCAGGAAAGGGCTGATGACCTGAAAAGATGACCAGATATGGGAAGGAGGCCTGGCTTGGCAAGGGAATGCTTGTGCAAGTCTAGTGACGTCTTTCACTGTGTCTCATGTGGGCAAGCTATCCATGGGTGTTGCAAAACCGTCTTCTACGTCACTATCCTCGTCTTCAGCTACAACCCCAAGAGGGTTCAAAAACAGCTCATAGTGAGATGGCTCCTGAAAATGCTAAACATACAACCATTGTGACCCACAAGTCCACTCCCAGGAATGGCCCAAAGGAATTAAAGTCAGGGGTTCAGACAAAAGCACTCATCAGGTGAAGGTGCAGCAGTGGGCACCAGAAGGTGGACTGATGAACAGAAATGTGGTATATCAGGCAATAGCAATGTTATCCCTCATGAAAAGCAATGGCCTTCTGATGCATGGTACAGTGGGGCACAATGTGAACAAACCTTGGAAATGTGATGATAGGTCAAAGAAACCAAACCTCAAAGGCCAGGTATTGGATTCCATTTGTATGAAATGTCCAGAACCAGAAAATCCACAGAGATTGACTGTATCAAATGGGTCCAAACCATGGTTTCACCACTCCTTGCTGGGTGACTTTTGGAAAATCCTTTGGTCTCTCGGTGCCTATAAAATACACATGACGATAAAACAAGCCACTTTATGGGGTTGCTGGGAAAAATAAATGACCCACCAAGCACCCAGAGCCACGCTGGCTCATGGAAAACTGCCAATGAGTGTTTTCCATTTTTAACTAGATTTTTTTCAAGAAAGTTTTCACGGAGAGGGCATCAGACCTGGATCTAGAATGACAAATAGAATAATTCTACACCTAGCCACTTATGCAAGAGAAATGCAAACATATGTGTACACAGACTCACACACAAATGTTCCCAAAAGTTTTATTCATTTTAGTCCCAAACTGGAAGTAACTTAAAGGACCCACAGATAGATGGGTGAATAAATGGGGTCTACCCACTCTGTGGCATACTATTCAGCAGTACAAAGGAACAGGTCATTAACACATACAGTAACATGGCTAGATCTCAAAAGCAACACACCCAGCCAAAGAAGCCAGACCAAAGAGGGGGAAGGAACACGAGCTGTATGACTGCATTCATACAAAGATCTAAGACAGGAAAAACGAAGCGATGACAGAAAAGGTCAGACAGCAGCTGCTTCTTGGGAAGGGAATGGGACTGAAGCAGCCAGGGAAGTTTCTGGCACAATGGTGACACTTCTGTCTGAAGGGGCTTGAGCTGCACAGGGATGTGCACTTGTGGAGAGTCACCAATTGCTACTTTAAAATCTGTCCACTTGTTGCCTGTAAATTTTATCATAAAGAAGAAAACTGTTAGCAAATATTGAACCCTAGTTAATGATATGCATGAAGAAGTGTCTACTTTGAAAGGGTTACTTTTTATTTTTTTTTGGCAGCATTGGGGTTTGAACTCAGGGCCTCATGCTTGCTAGGCGGGCACTCTACCACTTTTGGGCCAACCCAAAAGTGTTACTTTCAAAAAGAAAAAATTAAAAAACAAGAATGTGTTACTTTGAAATAGGTATGCTTTGCTCTTTTACTTACAATGGGATTATGTGAGTCGAAAATACAGTAGGTCCAAAATGCACTGGATATACCTCCTCCAGACATCATAACTTAACCTGGCCTGCCTAGCAAAATCATCCAGCACAAAGCCTATTTTATACTAAAGTGTTGAAGAGCTGTATAGTGTGCTGAATACCGTTCTGAAAGGGGGAAACAAAATGGCTGATGGGGGATAGGAGATACAGAAGGTGTTTTATAGATAGAACAGGATGCGAAAACACAAAACATCATATCCAAAAAAGTGCTGGCAACATTGTCAGTTGTTTGTTCTCATGATGGTGTGGCTGCCTGCAAGCTGCCACCGCTCAGCATTGTGAGTGTGGTGGTGCCACACATTGCTAGGTTGGGAAAAGATCCAATGTCATGATTCAAACATGGCTTTCTACTGAATGTGGATCATTTTTGCACCACTCTTTTTAACATAAAAATTCCTTTATTTTTTATTTTTATTATTATATTATTGTTTACTGGGGGTACCTTGTGACTTTTTTTTGCACTATTTTAAAGTCAAATTATCATAAGTCAAACCATAATAAGGGACCATTTGTACACCAAAATCAAAGAGGGACTGGTGAGGGAAGGATGGAGAGCCCCAGGATGTATAATGAGGCAAGCCTAGCACAGTGCGAATCAGATGTGGTGGTTATATGGTGTGTTTTATACAATCCTTTCAGCTTTTCATGTGCTTGAAAATGTTCATAGTAAAGTGTTGGGAAAATGAAGGGAGCTACAGGGTGCCCAGTCTGGTCTCCTCCCTAAAACTTTTCCTCACCCACCCCCCCCATAGGACCCTCTATTGTCTCAGAGGCCCTAGAGCTCTGGGTGTGACTAACTGCATGTCCCCTGAGCTTGGTAAAGGCCCTGAGAAAGAGGCCCACAGGTTTTCTGGGGTGGGAGAAAGATACCCTGGCAAATACATGCCTGCCTCAGCTCTCGTCCTCTCCATTGTTTCTCCCTCTTTGAAACGTGACTTTTGGGGCCTGACATCTGGCAGCAATTAAGAGCAGACACATGGGCCATGCTGGCACAGCTGCCCCAAGCTTGACAGGTTCTGGGCAGAGTACAGTGGTCTCACCAGGACAGCAAGCCAGGCTAGAATGGTCCTCACCCCTGGAGAGGCCAAGCAGAGACCCTGGGTTCCAGTCTCCAGCTGGCTTCCCTGGCTGCCATGTCCCTCTCCTCATCACCCAGGTGGACTCCAGCTGGGGGCCCAGACACCTGCTTCCTCCTTCCAGGGCTCCCAGTAGCATCACTGCCCTGCAAATGCAACAGCCCACTTCCCTCCGGTGCCTCCCTGCCCCGATTGATGCCGACACTCAGGCTGGCAAGTTCCCTCAGAATCCACCTCTTCCCCACCCAGCTTCCACCTCTGCAGACAGGGAGAGTGAGGCTCAGAGTGCAGCCTCACCTCTGGGCACTCAGTCTCCTTCTCTGATAACTGAGGATCTGGGAGCATCTATTTCAGCATGTAGGGTGTCGCTTCTAGACCCGAGCAGTGTGTGGTTGCCCCCTTCACAGACAAGGCTGGCAGAGGTTACAGCGCTTGCTTGCTTGCCCTAGGGCACAGGTGAGTAGCAGAGGTGAGTCTGAGCCCTGAGTCATGAGCCCTAAGCCGAGGGGATCTGAGAGGACAGAGGGTACTGGTGAGGCACAGAGGTGCAACAGCCCTGCCCAGCCCAGAGGAAGGGGGAGGGCTGGACGGGGCTGCTGGAGCTTTGCCTTGCCTCATTCTTGCGCTCTTGACAAGCCGTCAGCCGCTGACATTTATAACTGTGCCTAATGTTCCTGCTGAACCCGAGGGAGCCTTTGCCGCTCTAATCTGCCTGGCATTACCCAGCCTTGAAATGATGGCAATTACCCCCGGGGCTGGATAAATGGCTGTGGAGGGCGGTGAAAAGCTTCAGGGCTTGACATGCAGGCATTGGAGGGCGGGGCAGGACTGGTTCTCTCTCTCTCTCTCTCTCTCTCTCTCTCTCTTTCAGTCTCTTGGCCCCTCTGGCTTTTCTCATCCTCATCTCTTCCTCAATTCACCCCTCCTGATAGACCTATCATTTGCCTACTAAGGAAACTGAGGTTTAGGCTTAAGCAAGTTGCCCAAGGTCCCCTAAGAAGGAGTCAAGCCAAAACTCACACCTAGGAGCCCTTCCAGAAACAAGCTCACTCCCTTTGCCTCACCTGGGGTCACCATCTGGGTTTCTGAGATAGAATCAGGAAGCAGACAGTATGGGGGACTGCAAGCCAGACAGCTGAGCCCCAGGGTGTCCCAGTTAGCAACCTGGCCCACATTGCTTAGCAGCTTCAGTGACCCCATCTGTAAACAGATGTTTGCGGCAACACTACTCATAATACCCCATCAATGGATGAATGGAGAAGTGAATGTGGCATTTCTGGACAACAGCCTAAAAAAGGAGTAAGGTTCTGACACAGGCTACA
Source organism: Castor canadensis (assembly GCF_047511655.1). NCBI lineage: Eukaryota > Metazoa > Chordata > Mammalia > Rodentia > Castoridae > Castor > Castor canadensis. The sequence continues at coordinate 50,086,294 of NC_133396.1, read as the reverse complement.
GCATTATGGATCCTGAAAACATGATGCTGGGTGAGAGAAGCCAGCCACAAAATGTCTCATAGTGTGTAATTTCATTTATACAAAATGTCCAGAACAGCCCCAGGCATAGGCAGGGAAAGAAGGCTGACGGTTGCCTAGGGCTACGAGGATGAGAGGTAGAGGATGGAATTTCTTTTTGGGGTAGTGAAAATGTTAAAATTGATAGTGAGGTTGATTGCACAACTCTGTGAATATTCTAAGTCATTGAATTGTACCCTTTGAATGGGTGAATTGTATGCCATGTCAATTATTTCTCAATAAAGCTGCTAAGAAATAGAAATTCTAGCAATAATGCCTGCCTCTGAGCAGCAGCAGATGGAGGTGAGATGAGACAAAATGAGCTGATTTCAGGGGATCATCAGAAGTGGACTGGATGAAGCAAGCAGAACTTAAGCCCAGTGTCCGGGCTCAGAGAGTCCTGGGCAACCACATCTACAGCCTTGCTGCCCAGGAGCAGCCCTGGGAACTTGTTGGAAATGCAGGTTCTTGGACCAGCTGATGGCATCAGAATTGACATTTCTGATGCCATCCCCAGAGCTGTGTCCCCTCTACAGTTGAAAATGAATGGAATGGTAGTGAAAACCTTATCATTGCTCTAGGGCTGTGGTTCTCAAACCAAGGGCACATAAGAATCTCCTGGAGGATTTGTGTGAACAGCTAGCCAGATCCTGTCCTCAGGGCTCCTGACTCCCTACCTCTGGGGCTGAGCCTGGGAATCTATACTTCTATCACATTCCCTTCAGAACCCAGGAGCCACGTTCAGAAGCCTGGCCAGGGTCTGGACAGCTGTCCAGGTGTCTCACCTGAGCATCAGGTCTAATGCCATGGACCTATATATCCCCTGTGACTGCAGGAGAGGGTGTGTACAGAACAGGCCTTGGGGACTTTAGGTCTCCACCCTAAGCTGCACAGGAGACCACCTGGGAAGCATGTGCAGTCCCCAGCCAGGGTCCCACTCCAGACCAACTGATCAGCATTGCATCAACATATGGAAAGCTCTCCTGGTGAATGCCAGATGTGGCCAGGAGTGAGACCCCAAGGTACTGCTCAGAGGGAGGCCACAGCAGCTGGATCTGCTCCTCACAAGAGAAGGCAAGGGTAATGGGAAAAGAAGACGCACGCAGGGTCAAGGCCAGCATCACAGATGCACGTGGGATGCTGTCCTGGAACTCAAAGGTCTTGGCCTCAGTGTCACCAGCTCTCACCACCCCAGGCAGAAGCAGAGACTTGGGTCACCACACAACAGTGCCCTTCTGTGTTCCAAATATAGGAGAGATTGGGGACAGGCAGTGGCCCTGGGACAGAGCGAACTATGCAGGCTGTAAGCTGACCACCTCCTCCACTCCACTTGATGAGCACGTCAAGAGCTGGGCTCCCCTGCTGCCCAGCGTGGGTGGGAACTCCTACTAGGAACTGCTTTCTTGGCTAAGATCATGGGGACATTTTTCCTCTTTAAGGAACAATTTATATCAAGCAGACCAAATAGCACTCTTTAAGACAGGATTTGGCAAAGCTGTCCTGTGTCTAATGGGCATCAAACTGGCCTGGAGGACTGTGGCACTAATTGCCTGTTAGTACACTTTGAGCCCACTCTGCAGCCAGGGTCATTATTTCTACAGCTGCCCACGACTGATTTCTCCTGGGTGGATCTGGCTGCTTACTAGCCTTTGTCTACGCCTGCTTATCTGGAAGATCAGCCTTTCTGATGTCCAGGTTCCATGACCCCCTTGAGGTCCTTTCTCTGCTGGTTTTTGCAGGCCACTCTCAAGCCAGGCACTTCCGTAGGGAGCTACTGGCTTCCTGGAAGGCAGAGAGTGGCTTGTGAAAGCGAAGGTGCTCAGGGGCTAGGGAGGGAAAGCAGGGGCAAGAGGATGGAGTCTCCTGTGTAAATGAATGGAACATGAGCCTGGGCACCACAAGATTTTTGTCCAAAGAGTGGAGACCCCAGGAGCCACTACCAGTTCACGTGGCCCTCCTCTTCCTTGGGGACACAGCTTGGTAGGAAGAACACAGGCTGATCGCTGCTCCTCTTGTTCCCTAGGCCAGAAAACTTTTGCAGTGTACAACCTGAACAACTACAAGAGCAAGCCTGTGGGTACTCTGGCCCCTTGTACTCCTGGCTCCATAATAGCACAGTACAGGCAAATGGAACCATTAACTCATCAAATGCTCTTGTCAACCAAGAGCTCTCGATGCAGATCTGTTGGTAGGAAGAGATGAAAAAAATAATTTCTTGTGAAGCAGAAGGACAGGTGCAAAGCTGGAGGGAAAGCAAGGCAGCCAGGCACAGAGCCAAGGCTCAGCAGGGGTGCTTTCATCCAGTCACCTGACACTGAATTCCGGATGGAGAAAGAGAGCTCACCCCGGTGGCTCCAAGCAGCCTCCCTGGGCAGAGGTGAGGCCACAATCATTGGGAAAGTTCAAAGCCCAGCACCATCCCTGGGCTGCCCCACAATGACAGATGTGGCCTAAAGCAGGCAGGAAAGATACCCAGCTCTCCCTTTCTCTGCCTGCTGTCTGAGCTGCAGTGCAATGGTGGCCCTGGGGGTTCCCTGGCTGTGGAAGGAAGGGTCAGCCCCAGGAATGCTGAAACAGGAAAGACAAATAGGATTAACTTTTAAAATCTTTTTTTTTTATTAAATTTGTTTTTTAGCTAGGGGTGACACTATGTACCTGGAGTTTCAGCTACTCAAGAGGTTGAGGCAGGAGGAGCACTTGAGCCCACAGTTCAAGACCAGCCTGGGCAACCCCATCTCCAAAGAAAAAATGAGTATAGCCAGGTATGGTGCTACACGTCTGTAAACCCAGCTACTCAACAGGCAGTGGCAGGAGGATAGTGAGTTCGAGGCCAGCCTAGGAAAACAGCCTATCTTAAAAACAAAAAAATACAAACAGAAGGGTTGGGGGAATGGCTCAACTGGTAGAGTGTTTGCCCAACATGCTGAAGGCCCCAGGTTCAATCCCTAGGACTTGCAAAAATAAATAAATAAATTTGTTTTTAAGGGATACATAAAAATTATAAATATTTATGAAGTGACTTTTAGTGTTTTGATACATATATACATTGTATAATTTTTAAGTCAGATCAAACATGTCTTCATTCATCATTTCTTCATGATGAAAACATTCATCCCCAGCACTGTAAAAAAAAAAGAAAGAAAAGAAAAAGGAAAGTGTGCTACCCAGAAAGGGAAAAAATGATAAATGAGTCTATGAGAAATTAAAAATGTGTTCCTGAAAGACACCGTTGAAAGAAAGCAAAGCCATGTGCCGTGTGGGAGGTGTTTGCAACATGGGTCCAGAGTTTCTCAGCCTCAACAGACCCCGTGCTGCCATTTTTCCTGATACAGCCCTACATCTCGATTTCCCATCCCCCACCACCCTGGTTGGTTGTGGACATTGCTGCTGGCTACACCCAAACCTCTACTCCTCCCCACCCTTCCCTGTCCCCGGGGAAACCCAAACTCACTTCCCGGCCATCCTCATGGGCAGGGTGCCCACAAATCCTGGTTGCCCAGGGATGACTTGGGAAGGAGTCTACAGGTTTGACTCAACTCAGCTCCCCATTCTCCCTGCCTTGAACACAAATATTGCTCCTGGGGCCACAGCAGTCCTTATGTAACTAAAAGGATCAGAGTGAACATACTAATTGTGGAGAAGGAAGGGTACAGATGGAGCCTGATTCCTCCTTGGGGAAACCACGGAGCAATCAAGTCAATGCCAGCAGCTATGGAACCCCAGGCTCTCCATTCACCACTGTTGGTTGAATTTTCTGTTACTTGCAGCTGAAAGCATTTCTAACATCTGTATTACTACTTTGCATTTGTATTGCGCTCTTTTCAAATTCAGTGCTCAGTATTGAACTCGCCAACTGTTTCTCTCCTCCTCATTAATCCCCAATTCCATTTGGGATCGACTGGTTCTAGGGTGAAGCCTGTGACACAGCCTCTGCCACAGATCCAAGAGAGTCCCCTTGGAGTCTCTCTTTTCTGGAAACACCAGATAAAGCCACTGCCTCTTCCTTTTGAAACTGACATGGGATCTTAATTTTAGGATGATGCCTCTGCTGCAGAAGGCAGAGAGGTAGAGAACTAGGACAAAGGCCTCAGAGACACACTGCCAGGCTGGAATCAAGCCCTTCCTGAAACACACTGTTTCAGCTACTTGTGCCAATAAATGCCCTTTCTTGTTACTTGCAAGTAACATATTAGACAAAACATTTATTCTTCACTCCATCCCTTCCTCCCTCCCTTTTTCCCTCCTCTTCTCTTCCTTCTCTCTGTCTTTTTTATTTTTTGGGTTTTTTAAGCAATAAGGTTTCATGTTATGTTGCCCATGCTAATCCCAAACTCCAGGGCTCAAGCAACCCTCCTGCTTCAGCCTACTGAGTGTCTGGGACTATAGATAGGTGTCACTGTACCTGGCTACAGTAGTCTCTCTATATATCTCTTTCTCTTGACTGGGGTTTGAACTCAGGGCTCGGTGCTTGCAAAGCAGGCACTCTACCACTTGAGTCATACCTCCAGTGTATTTTGGTCTGCTTATTTTGAAGATGGGATCTTGCAAACTGTTTCCTCAGGCTGGCCTCCTGATCTCAGCCTCCCAAGTAGCTAGGATTACAGGCATGAGCCACCAGCACCCAGCTCTACAATAGTCTCTCTTATCCAAGGGGAAAATCTTCCAAGACCCCCAATGGATGCCTAAAACCATGAATAATACCAAACCCTGTGTATATTATGCTTCTTACTATGAATACACACATATGATAAGGTTTAATTTACAAACTAGGCACAGTAAGAGATTAATAATGGGATAACTTTAACAATATACTACAATAAAAGTTATGTGAATGTGGTCTTTCTCTCAAAGTATCTTATACTATGCTTTCCCTTCTTGTGATGATGTATGTGACACAGTGCTGACATGATAACACAAAATGAGGCAAATGACAGACTACTATGTAAGAGTTATTTGGAGACCAGGCCCTGATGGCTCACACATATAATCCTAGCTACCTGGGAGGCTGATACTGTGACAGTCAATCTTATAACTGAGATGGCTACTGAGGTAGCATATACAGTGTGGATACTCTGGACAGAGGGATGGTGTGTGTCCAAGGTGGAGTGGAGCAGGATGGCAAGAAATTTCATTATGCTACTCAGAACAGTGAGCAATTTAAAATTTTTGAATTGTTTATTTCTGGAATTTTTCACTTAGTGTCTTTGGACCACAGTTGACTAGGTAATGAAACTTCAGAAAACAAAACCGTGACTAGGGGAGGACTACTGTATATAGTTGGCCCTTTGTATCTTTGGTTCCACATATAGGTATTCAACCAGCTACAGATAAAAAATATTTGGAAAAAATTCATCCATACTGCATACTTGCAGACATTTTCCTTGTTGTCATCTTCTCAATAATACGATAACAACTATCTACATAGTATTTACATTAAGTATCCTAAGTCATCTTGAGATGATTTAAAGCATCTGGGAGTATGCACATTGGTGCTATGCAAACACTATGCCATTTTCTATGGGACTGGAGCACCCTGGGGTTTGGGATTCTGACAGGCACCACTTCCTGGCTTTAGTTGTGTGCGTCCTTATCCAGTCGTCTCCCAGCCCTTCACCCCGCTTTGACCCCCATATAAAATGCAAGCTGCATCGAGAGACTCCAAGTCTCTTTCTTCCCAGCAACAATGTAGGAGAGCAAACTCCACTCTTGCCCCTTTCCACCATCTCAGAGACCTCTTGACAAAGCCTCCAGGGACAGCCTAAAACCATTCATGCCCCTGGGGTAAAGGAGGGTGCTGACTCTCATCCCAGCTGTCAGGATTCCCAGCGCCATGCAGTGCAGGAGTGATGTCTCAATGGAACTCTGGGCTCCATATGCTAAAACACATCCCTGGGCCTTGAGTTATTTAGATACTTTTCAATTATTTAGATACCTCCATTCAATTATTTTTCTGTAAAACCTCAAATTGAATGTTCCCAGAGGGTCTAGAAGGTTCTAAATAAGAGTGTCCAAAGGGTGGGCAATGCACAGACAGATGGGTGTGTGTGTGTGTGTGTGTGTGTGTGTGAGAGAGAGAGAGAGAGAGAGAGAGAGAGAGAACAAGAGAGAGAGGGAACAAGTATCAGCAGTGGGAGGAGGGGACAGGTGGACACCTGCCTCCCTCAGCAGAGCACATATGTGTTCCATGCATAGTGGGCATCTCTCAGCCTATCTCCAGGCCTCCTGCCCATTGCTGAGCCTTGGCGGCTTTGTCCATCAGACAGTAAGGTTGGGAGAGTAGCTCAGTGCTAGAGTGTAAGCTTAGCATGCTTGAGGCCTTGGTTCAATCCCCAACACTGAAGCAAAAACAAAGAAGAAAATAGGCAGATAGACCTACAGAGTAGAATACTGTGGCTGAGCCCTGCTTCTCTCAGAGGCCCTGGATGTCTCACATCATCCTGGCATATCCTCTGCCCTGGGCAAAAACTCGGCAGAGCAGGGTCAGATATTATAATCAGGGCCCAGAGAAGTCCTGCATTTTCCCCAGGGCCACACAGTGGGTAGAAGAACCTAGACCTCCAGAGTCACCTGTGATGCTGGGGATATTGGAGACTGCAGAGTGAGTATAATGATGTCATTATACTGTTCAGGACAAACAGAGATTTAATCTCTCCCATGGGGAAACTGGAGCTTTCTGATGGGAAGCCATTTGGTCTCACTGCCGGAAAGCAGTGGTACTGGACTTAAACCGGGGTCTGGCTGACTCCCCCTTAGCTTGGGGCTCTCCATTTGGTGGAGCCCAAACTTCTTATTTAAAGGTGAGAACCTGAAAATCAGAGAGGTTAACTGTTCTGCCCAACAGCTATTCTTTCCACAGCTAAGAAAGGCAGAGCTGGAGTTAGAAGATTTTTTTGAGCACATCCCAGACTTTTCCATTTCCTGGACAGCCTAAAGGGACAGAGCCAATGGAACCTTTCTGCAATAAAAGGATGGGGTGCTGCTGGTCTCTCCTGAGGCTCTCTGGAGTCAGAGCAAGGCTGCAGGGGGCAGAGCTTGGCCGTGTGCCCAGCTCCTCACGTCAAACCCTGGAGCTGGCTCCAACTAGCAGCCACATTGCTCTCAGGCATTCTGGCCTGGGTTTCCTGGGTTTCGGGTTGCTCCCTATGGGACATTTCCCACACAGCTGCTGGTGACAGTAAAAAAGACACAGTCCCTTCCCACCAAGATCTCAGACACAGGACTGGAATCCCATCCTAGTGTTGTGACTGTTCCCATCAAGAGCTTCGGCAATTTAGAACACAAAACCAGAAGTCTGATGGGCCAGGGTTGAGCCCGGTTCTGCCATGGACTTGACTCCCTCCTGGGAGCCTTACTTTGTTGTCTAAAATAGATGCCTCCTGTCCTGTCCTGATCCCACCAACTCCTCCTCACTGCAAACCCCACTTCTGCCCAAAAAGGACCCTGCCTGGCTCAAGAACATGCTAGCCTGTGTTCAGGGCAAGTCAGGAGCCTGGCAGTAGACCCCCCTCCTCCCCTGCCAGCAGCCCTGACAGCAGGTGATGGGTGGATCCCAGCTTCTATACCCCTCGATCAGGAGAACCAGAGGAATTTTGTAGAGCCTTCCATGGATCCCCAGAAGGACTGAACCCCAGTTGCCCACAACAGTGACCTGCTCATCTGTGCCCTGCAACTGGATCCCTTCTTCCCCATCTCACCTTCCCACTTTCCCACTTGGTGCTTCCTGGAATTACTTCCCAAATAAACTCCAATTCAATTCCTTGTCTCAAGGTCTGCTTTGGGGGAAAAACCCCTAAAACACAGGAATTGGTATACAATGAGAGGTGCAGTTAACGGAATGCTCTTAACAGTAAAACGGACACATTTAGCTCTTATCTGGTAGTCAGATAAGGTAATGTTATGCTGCAGTAACAACCCCTTCAATGGCTTGATACCACAGAGGTTTGCCTTGATGGGAGGGGTCTCCTCTTTGCAGATCTTTAGGGATCCACTCAGACAAACATTCTACTGTCCTTTGTCACTCCCGTCTCAAAAAGAGGCCATTTACAGTTTGTGGAGGCAGGGGAGAGAATCGCACATTGACTTTTTCACTGGGAAGCCACAGCTGTTGCTTTGGGATTCCTTTCATGGGCCAAATTACTACTCCAAAGTTGCAAAGTCCCCCTCCGACCTGGACTACAGCTAGGACTTCTGAAGGAGAAGCTGCCATCTGCCTGCACTGCCACCTCTGAGCCAGCTATCTTGGCTGCAAGGTAGAGCACCCAAGACTTAGCAACACTCCAGCACTGCTGTTTCTCACAATTTCTGTGGGTGGAAAGTTCTGGGAAGGCTCAGCTGGGCAGTCTTTTGGGCAGGCTGGGCATCTCTTTCTCCTGGTGTTTGCCCATGTGGACTAGGCATGGTCTCCTCCAGCAGCTGCGTCTATGTGGCACTTGGCAAATGAAGCAGAAACTGCATGGCCTTGGCTGTCCTAGACCTAGACACTGCTTTGCACATTTGATCTAAGTGTCCACCCAGATCCTAGAAGAGAGACAAGGTGGGGTGCAGAGGATGTGTGGGACAGAAGCTGCCATACCCTGCAAAGGAGGAGGTCACAGGTGAAGCCGCTCTGCCCTGTAATGGAGAACAGAGAGACACCAGGTCCCAGCAGGATTCAGATCACTGCTGTTTGCCAAGACCAGCTCAGAAATCACCTTCCAGCTCACTGGCCCCACCCTGGTGTCAACAATGCATTTTTTGCACCAGTATCTGGATTGGAGAGCTTGAAAATGGTGCCATTGGAAGGCATTGAGGGACTCCAAGTGTCAACCACAGCCATTTGTCATGACTTCAGATTCCCGTCACAGGGGGAAATGAGTCACAAGGGCAGTGTCATCTCCCCTTTAACAGATTTGGACACTGAGACCAAAAGGTCGTGTGCCTTGCACAAGGTCGTACTGCACGGAAGCTACAGGTTCAAGACTAAGCCTTGGACCTGTAGGCTCCACCCCCAAGTCCTCCTCAGCCTATTGTAAGGAGCCTAGCAGACAACCTTCCTCCAGGCGAAAAAGTGGAGCTTTCTTGGGGGACTTAGCCAAAGGATGGGGAAGGGGAGGATAGTGGGACAGAGCAGGGAACCTGCCCACTCCCTGCAGGAACAAAGTTCTCGAATCAACTTGTCCAAACTCCACTTTTCACACAGTGGAAACTGAGATACAAGAGAGGATGGGACTTGGCCAAGTTCCTGGGGGTGGGGAGTGGGTAAGTGACAATACCCAGGATGTAACCTAGTTTCCTCGAGTCTCTGGCTCTCCTCACAATGCGCACTGCCTTCCTGGGGGTGGGGGACAGAACACAGATGTCATCCTGTTTTCTAAACAAAACAGCTGGCACCAGGCTTTTAAATTTTGAATTTTTTGTTTCTTTTCACCATGTTCGTTAGCTATCCTCAGAGCTTTATAAATAGAGCAGCTCAGACACAGGCTGGGCTAAGTCAGGGAGCAGGCCTGAATATTCAGCACCAGGATGCAGAGCCAGGGAAAGTACAAAGCCTGGTGAATTAACCCATGACCTGAGGAGGGCCAACTGCCTGACTCAGCCACTTCCGGTGACTCCCTCTAGAACTGAGGACCTGGGGAGAGAAGCCCCTGCCTGATAGGAAACAGGGTACCGCATCCAGGGCCTGCAGGACCAGGGCTGGGTCTCCAGGTTCCAGAGGAAAAGGTCAGAAGCTCCCAGTAAAGCCAGGCATCAGTGGCTCACACCTGTAATCTTCGTTACTCAGGAGGTGGTTCTAAGTCAGTCCTGGGTAACTAATTTCTCTCGAAAAATCCCAACACAAAACAGAGCTGGCAGAGTGGCTCAAGTGGTAGAGTGTCTGCCTAGCAAGCGCAAGGCCCTCAGTTTAAATCCCAGTACTGTCAAAAGAAGGAGGAGGAAGAAGAGGAAGAGGAGGAGGAGAAGGAGAAAGAAGAAGAAGGAGAATGAGAAGAAGAAAGAAGCTCCCAGTATGACAGGATGAGTCAGCTAAGCTACCTTGGATTTGCCTCTTCCAGAAAGCCCGTCCCAGTTCCCAATAGCTGTACCTCCCAAAAAAAACTCCCTGCCTGGCTCCTTTAAACACACCGTTGCCTTCCAGAAGCCTTGCCCAGGGGCTGCCCAGACCTCCTTGGAGTCCAGGGCTAAAGCCAGGATGCAGGTTGTTGATTTCCCATGCGCCTGGGTTTCCCTCCCTGTGAGACCGGCTGCCTGATTCCCGTAACTATTGACTCATTGTCCTGGGAGATCCTGGTGTGGGTCGCACAAGGCTGAGAAAGGTGCCAAAGGTGCCAGTACCCTGAGGATGTTTACAGTTGGCTGGGGATGAGTGTGTGCAGGTCACTGTGATACAAGGCTGATGATCCAAATGGGGGTATAGGCCCCCTCTGTGTCCTCTCCCACCTGCCCTTCCTGTCTACACACATGGCCACACATGGCTTGTCTCTGCCTCAAGGCCATTGGCCTCCTGCACTAGGCTGGTACCATGACCCCTTCATATCACCTCCTCAGCCAGGCTAATTCCCACCCAGTTAAATGTCCTTCCCTCCTCTTTTCTCCCTGTCTTGCTCCTGTTCCATTGGTATTTGCTCCAAGACAGAGGAGAGTGACATGTCCAGTGTTACAGCTGGTGGCCAGGAAGGGTGGGGTGTGCGACCTAAGGGATCCAGGTTTAAACAGAGGATGTTATTTGAAAAAGACCTGAGACTTGGACACTTGGTGTGTGTGTGGGTGCAATCGCCTGAAACAGCACCTGGAGAGGGAAGGGCAGAGGCTTTGAGGGAAGCATGGGAAGGGGTCCAAGGAGGTGCTGAGTGGATGACAAGGACAGAGTAGACTAGAACAGGCAGGATGCCAGCAGTGGAACTTTGACTCCTGCTATAATGAGGCAGCAGCTATGGAGGGACTGGAGCAGACGGGACAGCAGCTGCCCTAGCTAGGAGAGACAGACCCCCTAGGAGCACAGTCCAGCACAAAGCTGACCCAGGACCACAGTGACCAGGGTCAGCAGATGGAAAGGCTGCATTCTGGATGGGTTCAAAACTAAAGCTGGTGAAATCTGATACCACAATGTCAGGAACTGAGGACTTTGGGTGACTCTAGAACTTTCCCAGCAGAGAATGGAGCAAGTTCTCTGTCCCACCATCCCTTCCTTTCTTATCCCTTTGGCTAAGTCCTCAAAGAAAGTCACTTCCTCAGGGAAGTCCCCACTCCACCCCACTCAAAACCCTGTATCCATGACCTGATCAATACTGACTGCCATGTGCCTCTCTCTCCTCCCCTGCTACTAACCCCTCCCCAAAGGACAGGGACCCTGACAGCTGGCCCCTGCTCTGTTCTGGTGCCCAACTCAGCAGAGAAGGCTTGTGGGATGAGAAACTTTGGAGGTCCCTGCGGGGATGGGGAGGCAGGTGGAGAACTGCCTCATGGGAACTCCAAGGCCAAGAATAAGGAAGGCTGTGGTCAGGCCTGTCACTGCCGAAACCATGTACAGAGTGGACAAATGCATGAATGGGCAGGTTGCAAATGTGAAGCTGTGAGCCGAGGGAAATGTACTCACACATCACAGAAGGCACAGCAGTGGCCACTTGGTAAGGTCACCGCCATAGGGGACCTGATCTTCAGCTTCTTGGGCCCAGAAGTTATTTCCTAGGGCCCAGTTGGGGAGAACTGGACACTGCAGCATGAATGGAGCCAGGGCATCCACAGGATGCCCCGGTGGACTGCTCAGATGCACCAGTTGGGGTGTCTACTCCTTGGCATATAAGCCTTGGGCACAGCCCAGCCAGCTCAGAATCTTTGCAACCAAACAAAGTTAGGGTCAACCCAAGAGAGGAGCTTCTGCCAGTCACCATCTCTCCTTCATCAGGCTGGTTAGTGTGTTTTCTGTTATTTCCAGGAGGCCCAGGATCCACCTTACCTCCTGAGGAGACAGACAGCTTGTTTTAAACCCCCACTCCTCCACCAATGAACTGTGTGGTCTTGGACAAGCCCCTTGACCTTTCTGAGCCTTCATTCCACATCAGCAAAAAGGGACACTGTCAGTCAGGCACTTGTCTCGAGGGACTGCAGAAAACAGGAAATGAGAGTGCAGGTGAGATGCAGTTAGGCCAATTGCCACACACAGTGGGTGCGACACCCTCACCCTCAGTACCTGTGGTCTTGTGCCAGCCCATAGCAGAGAGTCTATCACCTGCTGGGTCCCCACTGCAACACCAAGTGCAGGATGTGTCAGTTTCAGATAGAAGCAGCTACGCATGTGGAGCAGATTTGAGAGAGACATATTGGGATGTGCAGAGGCCATCTGGACAGTGGGGGAGGGTCTGTGTTCAGGGGCAGGGGGCTGCAGCTGCAGGGGGCAGCAGGAGAGCAGGGGGCTGCACCCAGGATGTGCAAAATATAGAGAGGACAAGCCAGTAGAACCCTGCTGTGGAAATCGGCATGGACTTCCTCCGTGTTAGACACAGAGGTATGTGTGACCCTGCAGTGCTGCTCTTTGGAATCCACCCAAGAGAGCAGAGAATAGGTGTGGCAGCAAAACCCCACACAAATGGTCACAATCGCCAAAAGGTGGAAACCATTCAAATGTCCGACGACTGAGGAATGGAGAAACAGACATGTGGTCTACCCACATAGTGGAATATTATTTGGCCACAGAAGGGAATGGATTACTGATACATGCTATGGTACAGATGAACCTTGAAAACATTATGGTAAGTTAAAAAAAAAAACAGACACAAAGCCGAGTGCTGGTGGCTCGTGCCTGTCATCCTAACTATTTGGGAGCTGAGACTGGGGGATCTCAATAGAAAAAGCTGGGCATGTCATCTCAGCTACATGGGAAAGCATAAATTGGAGGACTGAGGTCCAGGGAAGTCTAGGCAAAAAGTGAGACGCTGTCTTCAAAATAACCAGAGCCAAAAGGGCTGGAAGATTGGGTCAAGTAATAGAGTGCCTACCTAGTAACTACAAAGCCCTGAATTTCAAACCCCAGTACTGCCAAAAAAAAAAGAAGAATCGAATAAAACTAATCACCATGTCCCCAACAGGAAACCCAGAGTTATGCATCCCCAGTGAAGAGCAAAAGAGTACCCACTGAGAGGTTAGTAGGTGCTAAGTCGGCATAAGCTGGACCACGGCTCAGATCCTGGCCCTGCTACAATTCACTGCTCCTGTGTGCATCTCAGCCTTTTCATCTATGAAATGGGTGTGCTGATAGCACTTGCCTCAATGATTAAATGAGGTAACACACACACCACTGAGGAGATGCTCGGAACTCAGTAAATGCTGGCAGCCCGCCACACACCTGCTCTGTAGCCTTCACAGGTGACTACCTCCCAGTCCTCACCTCTTCAGACTCAGGGGCCTCCCTCTCTCTTTTTAAATTTTTTTTGTATTTTCTCTTCTTTCAATATTTTAATATTATGACAGATCTATATATATTTGAAAATCATGATCAATTGATTTTTTTTTGTATGTGCGTGCTTTTGGGGATGGAACCCACGGATTCACACAAGCTAGGTAAGCACTCTACTACTAAGCCACACCCACAGCCCTAATAATTTATTTTTTGGGTGGTTCAAATATATGCATATATAGGAGATAGTTGTACATATATTTGGATTGCTTAAAAAAAGAAATTTATTAAATCTTTCCTTTTGCTTCCTCCATCTGTCAATTTCTGAGAAAAATATATTAGTGTCCCCCACTCTAATTTGAAGTCATACATTGCTCTTTATAGTTCTATCAGTTTTTGTGTTGAACATTTTTAAACTATTTCTTTAGGGTCATGAAATGCCATGAATTTGCTGGTGGTTCTTCTCTTTAGCAATGTGGATCCATCTTTCCTGGGTTTTTGCTTTGAGTCCTATTTGTCTAAGGTTGATGTATCCACATTGATTTTTTTGGGGGTTAGGATTATACTTCATATATCTTTTCCACTCTCCTATCTAGAACCTTCTAAGTCATTATGATATATGTGTCTTTCAAGGATAGAATTTCATTTTTGTCTAAGGAGATTTTCTCCTGAATTTAACACATTCGCATTTATTGCAAGCAATTATTGAAATGCTTGAATTTCTATTTCCTGTATTTGTTTTTCTTCTCTTCCCTGATACTTGTTGGATTGATTTAATTTTTTCCATTTCAGTTTTTACCTCTCATAGCTTACAAGTTATACTCTGTATTTCTAATTTGATAGAGTTTTCCTTCACATTTCATGTGCATAGTTGATCTTATTCTACCAATAGCTAGAATTGATCAGAATCTATATCTACCTTCCAGTGAGACAAGACCTTCGCATACCTTTACTCTCCTCTGTTCCAAACTCCTTAACTACTTTGTTGGTAATATCTAAGATTTTAATTCCAGATTACTATTAATTTTTAAGCCATCAACCCTTATTTAGATTTAATAAATCTTATTGATTTCTTTGCTCATCGTTGTTTCTGGTATTCCATTTCTTGGATTAATTTTTCTTCTTTCTAGAATGCATCATTTGGTAATTCTTTCAAAAAGGAACCTTAACTGTGCTAAACATTCTTGGACATTGCATGTTTATTGTTTATCTCAGAGTATTTTTGTCCTTACTTTCAGCTCCATATAAAATTCTGAGTCTGAAATTATTTTCCTTCAGATTTTGAAGATAATTACTTCATTTTTCCTCTGGCTTCAAGAATTTTATTCCTTAAAAGTAGTCTTTTTATGGTCTGGATCTATTTAGGATTTTTTTATTCCCACAGTTCTAAAATTTCAACATGTCTGTCCAGTAAGGCATCTCTCTAATGCATCCTGCCTGACCCCATTCTGCCCAGCATTCTGGGCATTACTAATTATCTAATTATCTCAGCTCTGTTCTTTTCTTTTGTTTATTTGGTGGGACTGGGTTTGAACTCAGGGCTTCACGCTTGCAAAGCAGGAACTCTACCACTTAAGCCATACCTCCAGTCCATTTTGCTCAGTTATTTTGGAGATGGGATCTTGTGAACTATTTGCCCAGGCTGGCCTCAAACCTTGATCCTCCTGATTTCTGTCTCCCAAATAACTAGGATTACCACCAACTCCTGGCTCATTGTTTCTTTTTGGAGTAAGAAATGAGACTTTGGCTCTGTCTGCTGTGTTCTAACTTCTGTGCTTTCCACAGAAGTGTCCTATAGTATTCCAGCTTAGTCCTCTAACTCATTCATTTGCTCTTTGCCTGCATTTATTCTGCTCCTCAGCCCATTTATTGAGGTTTTTTTTCAATGATCAGGTTTTAACTTTCCAAATTTCCTACTTGATCTTTCTGAGGATCCACTACTCTATCCCATCTCTCTAAAGATGTTCAGTACATCTGATCTGAATTCAGTCTTCAAGTGCTATCGTTTAAATGTGCTTTGTTCCCACAAAACTGATACCAGAATATGGTTGCCAAAGTATCAGTACTGGGAGGTGGGACCTTTAAAAGGCTGTAAGTCTTCCTCAAGAGACTGGATAATTTCTTGCACAAACAAGTTGTTATAAAGCAGTGTTGCCCCTCTGCTCCCCACCCTCTTCTGCAAACACCTACCTCTTGCACACAATCCCATGCATTGTCACCTGCCACCTTATGTTGAAGCATGAGATATAGCATCTAGTCTTGAACTGCCCAGCCTCCAGAACCATGAGCTAAGTCCCTCTTCTTTATAAATCACCTGTCTCAAGTATTCTGTTACAGCGTCAGAAAACAGACTAAGACCCCCTAGTGGTCACTAATTATCACTTCTTTCCCAGCTGCCTCCATTCATGGTGTCATTGGACAATACCTAATTTTCTTTGCTGGAGGCTCTCATTCTTGTTGGGTGTCACCAGCCTTCTGGGACACTGCTTATCTCTTCAAGTAGAAAACCCATACCTTCTCCTTCCCAATCCCTCAAAACCCAGATACTTGTGTTCTCTGCATGGCCCAGGGGTGTGTGTGTGTGTGTGTGTGTGTGTGTGTGTGGTGATGGGGAAGAGGGTTCAATTCTCTCCTACTGAGGCACCTGAAACAGTGTTATAGTTTGGATCTTGAATTTCCCCCAAAAAACCCTTGTGTTGAAGGATTGATTCCCAGCCTGTGGTGCTATTGGGAGGTGATGGAACATTGGGAGGTGGCGCCTAGTGGAAGGAAGTTAGGTCATTGGAGTGTTAGGACCCTGGCTCCTCTTCTTTCTCTCTTTCTCACATCCCACCTAAAGGGTGAGCAGCTTTGCTTCACCACACACTCCCTCTACATGTGCTGCCTCACCACAGGCCCAAAGGCAATGGGGCTGATCAACCATGAGCCAAAATAAACCTTTCCTCTTCTTAAGATAATTCTCTCACCTATTTTGCTACTGTAACATAAAGCTAACCAACACAGGCATCTCTTCAGGGCCCACTTGACCCCCACATGCACCCAGGGGGCTGGACTCCCTCCCTCCTTTGCAGCAGCCACTCTACCCCATGGCTCCCTCCTCCCATGGTCACAGTAGCTGCTTCCATCTGCACAACATTGACACCGTGCCTGGTTTACCAAGGGCAGCATTCTTGTTTTCCAATGTGGCCGTGAATTTCAAATATCTCCTTTCTATCCTTTTGAGGGATTGGGATGACAAACAGAGGCTACAGGCTAAGTCATTCTGCCTCTTGATCTCTCTTTATTTGTTAGATGCTCTGGGCTTCCTCATGTCTGTGGCCTCAGGGTGTTGAGCACACACCTCTGTACTGCAGCACTGGAGCTGGGCTGAATCTGGCTTGCACTTTCTCTGCATCAATTTTCACAAAATTGAAATGAGGCTATCTTCACCTTGCCTCACAGTCACTTGGGAGGCTTAGTGGCGTCATACCGCATCTGGCATATGTTTAGCAAGTATTGGATCCTTCTCTCTCTCTCTCTCTCTCTCTCTCTCTCTCTCTCTCTCTCTCTCTCTCTCTCTCCTCTTTCCCTTGTATTAGTCTCCTCTTCCCCTAGAGTCTGTGCGGAGTTAGTGCTGTCAGAAGGCAGCTGTTCCAGAGTGGGACAGCCTATGGGTACTGGAAGAAGATAGAGGCTGGCAGAGTTTTAAAGTGGGATTGGCCTGAAATAAGAAGGAAGGGAAAAGGATGGGGGTTGGGTAGGCATATGAAAGAAAGAAGAGTGTGCTCTATTTAGTCAGAGGTCAGGGGCTCAAATGTCACCAGGGTCCATATGACTGATTCCAGAGGAGGACGTTGAGCCTGTTCACAGGCTCATTGTTCAGCCACCACAGCTGCCAGATGTCCCTGGCCAATCTCCTGAGGACCTGCAGGGGGAGAGTATAAAAGTACCCATGAAAAATACTGGGAACCAGTAAAATATGCCTGAGGGCCACCAGGCTGCAACCCCTGGTTTGTAGGCAGTGCTCTGTAAAGGCACTGAGGAATGGGGCCCCAGGGCAGATGGGATCCACCACAACAGCAGGAACCCATGAGGTCTTTGAGTGCCTGCATTGCCCCCTCACCAGGCCCAGTAGGGACTCCTGTCCCTCCTGATCTGTCGTTGGAGGCCGAAATGCCCCCCAAGCACTTGGCTATTTCAGGTGACAGCTGATGCAGTTCATCTCTCTTGCTGGGACAACAGGGCAGAGGTCTTCAGGCCCTGCCCAGGGGAGCTTCCAGAAGTGCACAGGGTAATAAAGAATGCTGGTGGCTGGGAATAACAGGATGAGACCAGAACATGGGGCAGTTCTGATCTAGGGTTTCTGGAAGTCCCAGGGAGCCTGAGAAGAGGCAAATTCATGGAGATGGAAAGGCCTCCCAGGAGTCAAGGACAGACCTCTGTCGCCATCCAGTGGCCATTTCTGTGAACTGCACCTCTCACTCAGCAGCCCAATCATCCATTGGATTTGTTTCACTGAAGAGGAAAGGCTGACGAGCTGCAGAAAACCAGGGTGAGATCCCTGGGTTTTGCAACTCAGGCTGCATCTCTTCTGCACTGCTTCTCTCCAAATTTTAAGTAGCCTGATTATTGCTGGCCTTCTGTGGATTCCAGCTGGTTGTTCAAGTCAGCTTTACCAAATCTTATTAAGGATTTTTTTTTCACCCAAATTGCTCACCGGACAGACATTCACTGGACAGGCAATTTGCTTATTAGTTTATGCATATGTATCCTTAAAGGGTCATTTTGTCAAAGCCCTAGTATGCATTGGCTTAAGATCCTGTGAGAAAGCCTAAAAAACAAGGTGAATTTTTTGAGGACTATTGCATGGGCTTGCCTGGCCTGGCCCACTCTGAAACCCACAGGTCACCTTAGCCCAGCCCTGAGGCCTGGACAGCTATGGATAAAAGCAACACCTGCAAAAGCCACTACAAAAGCAAAAGCTGCCAGACTTCCTGATGGAAGGGCGGTCAAGAGGGGAAGCTGAAGCAGAAGACTCTCCAGGAAATAGAAGCAAAGCGCAGGTGCAAATGCACAGGGGAGAGCAGTCAGGGAACTCCAAGAGTCCAACCCATGAAGGCTGGAGCTGGTGGTCATGAAGGGTCTGCCTTGAACCAGTCATGGTGGTTACAGGTACAGGCCAAGACCAAGCTGGGACCGGCACAGGCTGTGGGGAAGAAGAATGTCTTTTGTTTTCAGGCCTTTGTAAAGTCTGGCAGGTGGTGAGTATCTGAGATTCTTGGCTAAAGAAGATATGTCCTGATGTACGAGCAGGCTGGGGAAAGCCCCCTGCGCTGGCAAGCTAGATGACAGGACCTCAGCCTGACTGATGCCCACGGCCTGTAGGGCCTTTGTCCACAGCAGCCTGGGGGAAGGGGCAAGAAGAGAACCTGGGGCCCTTCCCCCTTCTTTCTCCACAGCTGCCTATGACTGTCCCCACTTCCCACCCACCTTCATCCCTCCACACATCGTTGTAGGGCCAGGCTGTCACCTAGTGGCAAAACAAGGAAATGTCCCTGGAAGGACTCTCCAGGTTCCTGTGGTGCTCCCCTGACAACCTCACCACACACACACTCCACCCCATTTGGAGCACCTACCACCTTGCTTCACAAAGGAAGTCCTTTCCTCCACTGAGCTGCAACTTCTCGATTACTCCTCATAGACGCTGACCATCTCTGGTTTCCCAGCAGAGCAAACTGAGGCAGCAAGTTGCTGGTGACACCAGGTGCCACTCTGCAGATGTCCTGTGCAGAGCCCCTCCCTCTGCTGCAGGTTTAGGAGCTGAGCCTCCATCCTGCCCTGCCTGACAGGTGGCCTGGGCTTGTTATGAGCCTCTCTGTACCCTGGTTTCTGGGGTGATAGCACCTTGTGGGGCTGTGGAAGGACTGAGGGAATGTTTGTGGGACAGGATCCGAATGCATACACTAAAACTCAAGTGTGCAGATAAGTCATCACTTGTTAATGACAACTAGCCACTGTTGCTTTTTAGAAAGTGGCAATTAAAACCAACTCCAGGTAAAGTGATCTTTTGGTGTAACTCAAGCTCTTTGGGCAAAGCATTGGGTCTACTTAAAGCCTCACTCCTGGAGAAATTATCATCGCCTCTGTCCTCTGATGATTGTTGCACCCCCCACCCACCCTGTATAAGGAAACTCCAGATTCCTCCTGTTCACCGAGGGAAAGGGTTCAGTTCCAGAGCTCAGCCACTTGTGTCGTGCTGGGGATCCTACTCTCTTGCTCACAGCCCCAATACACACATCCCAGATATCTGGCTCTTCCTCGCTCAGCTGACTTCTCCAAGTTCCCCTGTCCTGGGCCCAGCACCCACTGGCAGGTGGAAGCTACCTCAGGTCATTGCCTCCTTTTCCTTGCCCCTGGGCTTCCAGCTGGACCCACCTTTCCTTAGGAGTGCCGGGGAGGACATACTCAATGGGTCCCCAGGCAAGGAAGCAGGGCCTTGAGGCTCACTCATCTCAGTATCTCTTATTGCCCACCTGCTACCTGGTCCTGACAGCAGCTGCAGTGGGGCTGCCTCCCCCTCTGCTCTGCGAGTGTGTGGGCCAACAAAGCTGTAGCCCCAGATCTGGGGGCATGAGGCTGAGCCCAAGTCAAGGCCTCCTTCCCTGTTCCCTGGCATCTGGGTCAGTTGTGAATAAGGACACACCATTATAGAAACATGTGATTACCTGACAGCCTACATAAGGGCTTAAAACGGCTGCTAGTGGGGCTGGGGTAAGGCTCAGAGTGCTTGCCTAGCATGTGCCAGGCCCTGAGTTCATCCCCAGCACCACAAAAAAAAAAAATTTTTTTTTTAAGTGCTATTGGTGATATCCCACACCTGCTGGCCCAGATCCCATGTGTACACAGCCAGGACCCCTGTAACATCCCTCTCACCTCCAGCTCACAGGGTGGGTATAACATGTAGTGCTAGCATTTGGCAGCAGACAGGCCACACAACCCACACCTGTGCTCCTGGGTGCTTAGATGCAAGTGCTGCAGCTAAGTCCCCTCTGTAGTGTGAGACTAGGTGGGCCCCACTCTTGCTAACCTGGGGCCTGGGTCAGTCAGTTGACCTGGATGTGTGTGAGTGAAAACCCGTTATCTTGTCTCCAGGAGCCTCAAGCTCCTCACTGAGAGGTGTCACGGACACCGCTACTGTTTGTCACTGACATGACCACTTGCCACTCTGGGCCCTTTCTGTGAGCTTCTTGTGGGTGGCCAAGAAGCCTGCTGTGTGCTCAGAACTTGGAGCCTGGGCTGGCAATGTTGGAGCAAGTCTCTGCCATAATGAGGGTCTGCCAGCCAGAGATGGAAGCAGAAACAGTAAACAGCAAGACAAAGAACAGTGGACCAGAGGAGTGGGGAAGGCCCTGAAAATGCTGCTTGGTCCCCAGGTCAGAAGCATGCCTGGTTGAGCTGCATTTCTGATGTGCTCATAGAAGTCTGGCATTTGGAAGGGAGGCCTTTTGAGTGAGGTGGAGCAATGGGAGGTGGTTGATAAGGATCCAGCCCCCTGGCAGGGAGTGAGAGGCACTTGTTTTATGACAGACCACTGCCTGTTCTGTCACTTGCCCTGAACGTGATGCTGAAGGGACTTGACAGTAGAGAGCCCTGTGCTGGGACTGGCTGCCACCTCCCACAGGCTTCACAATGACTGCACATGAAAAGGGACTGCCTGAGCCCAGAGTGCAGAGGGCCAACTTCACACACTATATCCCCCCTGCCCCAGGGATGCATAGGATGCAGGGAAGTGCATCTTAAGAGGTCACCCCTCCTTGTGTGTGAGCAGTGTTTCCTCTGCACTGAGGAGCTCCAGCAGTCAGGGAGACCCATGGGACAGAGAGGTGAGGAGGGGGCCCAGCAGGAGGGCTCTGGCCCCACCGTAGGAGGCCCAGTGCATGTCTTTTTACACACTGTCCTGCACACAAGTCTGAAGAAAAGGCCATGTGGCCAAGAGGAACACCTGAGAAACACCAAGTGAGATAGGCCTGGGTGTGGCTTCAGCAGTTACTGTCCCTCTCTGAGGCCCTCCCTCTCCACAGGAACACTACTTCTGCCTCATGGGCTCTTGTGAGAAAGAACACAAAGGAGGATGGTGACAACCTGTCCTTTACTTATTTTGCCATGTTTGACCTGACCACCCTAAGGGGGCAGGCCTATGCTGGAGAACTTGAGGCCCTGTACCTAGGGAAAGGTGGGGTTGCCCTCCCTCAGATGAGATGGGGTCTCTGGGCTCAGGGACTGGGGGTGTCTAAGCAGGGAAATGCCCTTAGGTCCATCTGGAGGTGGCCTGTGCTCCGCCTGCCCCACCAGACCCCCCAGGCACAGAGACAACACACTACTGGAGGTTAGTGTGGTATAGGATCAGGTGTGTCCTGTCCCTCAGTAGGGTCCAGAAGGGCAAGGATGAGGCTGTTAGCAATGGCTGTCACAGAAGCCTTCCAGGGCCCATCCACAAGGATGTGACTGAGCAGTGACTGAAGGAAGAACACCCTGCATTCTGTCCACTGCTGATGGAAGGGCAGATGGGGGACAATGATAAGGACCCACTATGGGAGGTCCCACTGCTGTGGTGGGAGGGGGAGTGAGACAGGTGCCTCTACCACCTGTCAGTACAGAAAAGTACAGGTGCAGTCCCTACACACCTGTATGTGTGGCTCAGATGTCCTGTACCTGCTTGCATGGCAGACTCGCTGTCTCTCTCCACCTCAGGGTTGTGGCTGCTTTAGGGGCTCTGGTCCTAGGGACCCTGGGTATTTCCAACGAAGAGGTGAATCATGACATTCAACAGGAACTGAGCCACTGAGAGGCCAGCCAGGTAGCATAAGGCAAGAAGGTGGATTTATAAATTGGGTCTGAAGCAAAATACACACTTCCCAAGTGTCAAAGAAAATGACCTGCATTTCAACCAGGTGAAATCTGATAAGACCGTGAAGCTTTGGGGTCCCAAATCCCTGGCAACTGTGACCTTTCCAGGACTCAAAGGGTGGCAGTGGAACCCAGGGCAGGTGGTGCCTCACTGGGAGATGCCCCGCCACTCTGACCAGGTTGACCCTCCCACCCACGCTTTTCCTGTAGCTCCAGTCTGAAGCCATGGTCTTTTCCGCGCCCCCCCCCCCCGCCCCAGGCTGGAGCCACACGAGATGGGCCCTCAGCTTCACCACCTGCTCCAGAGTGCCAAGCCCTCTGACCTCCTCTGAGCACTTGTTCTCATCACAAGGTGCCTTGGGATTGCTCGTCTGATGTGGCTGCATTCTGAAGCATCCTGGTCTAGCAATCACTCCTCCTCCTCTACACTGATTATGCAGCTCCAGGGCTGCCTGCCTCAGGTGAGCAACTTCAGCAGAGCAGATAACAAACATGGTAACTGTGGGGTTGTATCTAAACTGGCTTTCAGACTCACTGCAGCAGTCACCAGTTTAAAAGGAATGGATTGGGAGAAGTGGCCTCCAGAAGGATCCAGAACATAACCTTGCCATAGCTTTGAGGGAATAGACAGAAGTCAAGCCACCCAGTACCTGCCCAAGATCTCACAGGCTGGGAGTGCAGCAAGAGTCAGAAGAGGAACAGGGCTGCAGGAAAGGAGGGAATGGCCCCGAGTGGAGCTCAGGTGGGCCACCCAGCTCCTGTCCTGAGTATGTCCCAATGTTTGTGGGCAGAAGGGGGCCTGAACCTCACAGCTCACCTGCTGCTCTGTATCCCCTGCAGTGGGAAGACTATCAGAGACCATTTTGGGTCCCCACTGGCACACTGCATGTATGACCCATGGGCCTGGAGACTGGCTGGGCAGAAGGAGGGAGGAGAAACCCAGAAGGGGCTGAAACTCCAGCAGGACTTCTTGTCAGCAAAGAAACAGGCCCCACGACAGAAATGAGCTCAGTGGCTTTTTGCACGCTTTCAGGGCAGGGCTGGGTGGCCCCCTCCACCACTGTGCTCTCAGGTTCAGCACAAGTCCCAGCACATTGGGGTTGGTGACAGTTTCCCCCGAACCCTCTCTCTGAGGAGCAAGTCTAGCAGAAAGTGCCATTACTGTCACAGCTAGGGGCTGCAAGGTCCTAGACTACCCGGTCCTATGAATGGAGACTTGGAACTCAGTATCCCAAGGGACCTTGGAACAGGGTGGAAGAGATGTGGAGAGGTGACAGCCAGGCCCTGCTGCTGATGGAGAAGAAGAGAGCCAAGTCCAGCCACCAGGAGTGATGGAAATAACTCATTCATCTCATATGTCACTTCCTCGATGAGGAGGACTTCACGAGTGAGACCTTACGTCAGAGCAGAAGATCTTGGGGACAGCTGGGAAGCCAGTACTTTGGGGCCTGGCTTCTTCACAGGGGACCAGATCGCAATGGCCAGGATTCCTCCAGATACTGCCCTGTGTGTGCCAGGTGGCTTCTGGATCACATGGTGCAGATGTCACACATTCCTAGTCAGGAGACCTGCAGAGGCATCCCCCAACCCAAGGGGTAGTAAAGCCATAGTAGTACTAGGGCTGGGGTAGTGCTATAAAGAGAGTTTGGCCAAGCCTAGAGGGGACCTCCTCCTGAGCTGGGAAGCCAAAAGGCTTGGCCAAGGTCATTTCCCTTGTTTTCTCCCCACCTTGTCCCACCCCAGGGTAGCCCAAAGAGTGCCCGTCATGAGAAGCCAAAAGACTTGCCAAGAGAGCCCAGAAATGGGACAAATTAGGGATGTGTGCAGCCCATGTACTCTTCAAGGGTACCTGCCCCCAAATCTCAAGAAGACAGCAGGGACCTGGTGTGGTAGTGCAGACCTATAATCCCAGCACTAGGAAGGCTGACGTAAGAGGCCTGTGAGTTTGAGGCCAATATGGATTACATACAGCAGAGAGGTAGCTGGTTCAGGTTGTCTCTTCCCAGGAGCTTAAAAGAAACAAGAGCTGAGGCTCTAATAGCAGTTACAGATCTTAGAGGAACTTGGTCTTGGGAAAGGAACAGAGGATGAGACCCACCTGCTCCTGCCTAGCCAGAACGAGGGGTGCTTAAGAGGGGGCAGGGCCTGGCATCCCACAGCCACCAGCTCTGTCACCCTCAAAACCATCCTGCCTGGCCTCATGTGGTACCCTGTGCAAGGCACAAACACAGGGGAGCTGTGCCCCTCCTTAGCCCAGTTCATCAGTGCACACTCCCAGACACTTCAGTGACAGGCAGGCAGGGTCCTCAGAGAGCCAGTACCAGAGGATCTTGGTGCAGCAGGTTCTAAAAGAGGCCACAACCTTAGGCTACATGAGAACAGCATTTACTTCTTATGTGTTCAACAAGTGTTCAAGCCTGCTGACTCTGCTGGGCCTCAGGAACAGGGGTGTGAGAGAACTCAGTGCTGCCCACAGGCAGGACCAGCGTCATCCCCCGGCACAGAACCTGGTGGCCTCGGGAACCTGCTGAGTGTGCTGAATACATGACAGGTTACATGGGGAGTGGATCAGGCTGGCAAGTGTGACAGGGTGCTGTGGTGGATATACTGAGGGCTCATGCCCATGGGAGACATCTCTACCACAAAGCATCCCTGGCACTTTTTGCTGATGGCCTGCAGGCTCTAGAACAGAGCACCCCAATAACTCAGGGAACCTCCCTGAAAGCAAAATTGTCTGAACAGTGGCCTTAACTCCCCTCTCTGGGGAGCCCTGGGGTCCTTAGTGGCTTGAGGCCACTGGCTGAAATAAGCCTGAACTGCCTGAGAGCATGTGCCTTTGTCCCAGAGTCCATGAGGTCCAGTCCTGCCCCAGATCAGGTTAAGGCCTGGCAGGGCTGGGGAAGGGAAGAGACGTGCGGCAGGAGGTCGTCTCAGCCAGCTCAGAGCACCAGCCCCCAGTTCATAGGCGCTGAGATCAGGCCATAGAGGAGCACAAAGTGCAGTGTGGCTCAGCGGCAGCGCTTGCTATCCAGGATGGCTCTCCAGTCATCAGCCCATGAGTGCAGCCTGCGGAGAGGGGGCTGCAGCTGCAGGTGTTGGTTGTGACAGGCTGTGAAGAGGACATGCTCCCAGCTGGGCTGCGACTCTGCCCCTGTGATGGAAAGGGAGAACCTCAGTCTAGAGGCTGGGATGGAATGAGTGTCCTCAGCCAGGTGTCTGCCTTGCTTAGCTTAGTTTCCTCATCTGCAAAATGGGGCTCACACAAGCACCCATCTCACAGATGGTACAAGGAGGAACTGAGGCTGTGCAAAAGCCATTAGGAAAAAAATATTCTGTATTTTCCCAGTAGGGTGTCTGAAAGAATCGGCTGCCACCCTGCATCTGTTAAAGGAGGGAACAGTCTGCTGGGGTGTTGGCAAACACAGCCAGACCAGCACACTGAATGTGGACTGACCCCAGCCCTTCGATCCCACCATGTCTGAAGCCCTCCTACCCCCGATTTTCATCTAAGTGAACCAGTAAGTTTCCCTTCTCTTTCTAAAGCCAGGTTTATTGGTTGATTTGTTTTCTGGAAGGGGATTAACTGTAAGCAAAAGGACAGACACTCAAACCACCCCCAACCAGGGAAACTGTGCTCTGATTTCCTGACATGTCTCAGTCTCACTTCAAACTGCTCTGAGGTAAAAAAGTGGGGGTAGAATGTTACTGTTAAAAACAAAGTTTTTTTTGCAAATCGGTCAGGTCCCCATTTTACTACAGGAAGGCAGACTTCAGAGGTGAGATGAAGTGACTCACCATGGCCACACGGCAATTAAGCCTAAAGCTGGTGACCTGAATTTCCTGGCTCTCAGCAGCACCCGCTGAGAGGACTGTGTCTCCTCACAGTAAGATGCTCAGGGCTGGCTGCAGGCTGGACACTTGACAACACCTGGTGACTGAGTAGGCAACAGGGACAAGGAGGCGGCCAAGGGATGGCACTCGGGAGAAAGGAGCTTGAGGCCCCTGGGCCAGTCAACCTGCTCCTCCCCCACCACAAGCTACTTGCCTGTGATGTCTGGCCGGTCGTCTATGAGAAGGTCAGCAGAGACCACCGTCTTGTCACTGGTCAACACCATTTGCTCCAGAAAGTCAGGGCCAAAGTGCTTCTCCACCCAGGCATACTGCAGGTGACAAGGTGAGAAAAAAGTGACATCAGACAGAGCTGGGGGACAGGTCAGCTTAGGTAGTGAGGAAAGGGAGATAATACCAAGGGCCAGCTCCAGGAGCAATGTGCGGGAGGAGAGACTAGACAGCCCAGGAAACTGACACTCAAGGTGACCTGTCCCTTGTCCACGTTCTGCAGAGCTAGAGTGAAATAGAGCTTTTACTCAAACCCAGACTGATATCTCCAGGGCTACATGGCATGCCCTCAGCACCCCCAGCAAAGGACAGCCATGCTGGCACTGCTGCACCCATGGGCCTCCTCCTCCCAATGGAAGTCACTGGCTCCCTGAGAACATACAAGCAAGACAAGCAGCTCTGCCCTCAGCACTTCTCACTGGAGGAGTCAGCTGTCACTGGTGCACATGAGTGACAAGATACTAAGACAGGACCACAGTGAAGCAGTCTGAGGTGCTGGGAGAAGCCATGGGAACCTAGCCACCACGCAAGTACACAGGGCACACTGCAGGCTACTGGTGTCTCAGGTGTGGGGGTGTCTGTGGGTCTGACTGTGGAAAGCTGAGGTGCTAGAGTATGGTGACCACCACAGCTAAGGGTGCAGAGCACAGAATAAGGCATGTTGAGCCACTCACACCCTCACTGCTGTTGGGCTCTGGGCAGTCCCTCCCCTCCGCTTGTATACGTAGGTTCCCAAAGGAAATCTCCTTTCTCCTGCAGAGCTGGAGTCCTGTCACCATGGGAACTGTGGGGGTCAGCCTGCCCTTGCCACCCCGGTGCACCTGGCTCTATGAGAACACACTGAGTAATTCCAGGGGAATGGGGGATGGGCCCTGGGCCAGGGGGTCCAGAGCTACCCAGTTCTGCCTAGCCTGAAGTTCAATCCAGATGTTCTTCATCCTCCTTGATTTCTGTACCTGAACTTGCAAATATGGACTCTTTGTTTTTTCTTTGCACATGCTAGGTGGGTGCTCTCCTACTTGAGCTATGCTCCCAGCCCACAGCTACGGACTTTAACCAACACATGTTCCAGCAGAAGAGGGCAGGGTTGGGTGAGCCTTCTTCAGAAGCATCTCTGGCTCCTGCTAGGTGAGCAAACAGCAGACAGAAGCCCTGACACAGCTGCACAGGTGACAGAGGTTCACACACTAAGTGAGCCCCAGGCTCTGAAGGTAAAGGCAGTGATCCTGATGCAAAGCCTCAGGTGGATCTCTGCCCTCTCAGGAACCTCATGTAAAACAAGGGTGGCTTTCTTCTAGTTGGAAAGGCATCAAGCTAGGCTTCTCCACGGCCTAGGAATCCAGTGTATCCAGGGGTCACCAGAGAGGCAGATACTGATCTGCCATTCTGACTGCAGATGGCCCTGGGTGACCTGCCAGGATGCAGGAACACTGAGGAAACAGGACAGGGTTTTTCCGTCCCACTTTTGACTTTCTCTTTGTGCTCACAGGCCCCACTCACAATGGCCTCCTTGAGTTCTCAGTGGTTCTGCTTCTTCCAGCTCCAAGAGCTTCATGTGCAACATCTCCTCAGACTGGAGCCCTCCTTCATGCATACACACACACACAAAGTGCACACAGATACATGCACACGCAGACACACCTGCGTGCACACCTCCATCCCTCTGGTTGGGCGAGCTCTCCTCCTAAAACTGTCATCCTCTCTGCCTCCCTGGCCTTCACTCTCCCCCAGTCCCTCCAGAAATGGCCAGAACTGTAGCCATGTGTCTGTGTCAGTGATTATTTCTCATCTACCTGTCCCACTAGCCTGTAAAGCCTTTGAGGACAGGGACCATGTCTTAATGGGCACTTGTCCAAATGACCAAACAAGCCAATATATGCAAGGAATGAGTCCCACTAGCCTGTAAAGCCTTTGAGGACAGGGACTATGTCTTAATGGGCACTTGTCCAAATGACCAAACAAGCCAATATATGCAAGGAATGAGCCCTTTAAGACACCTGCTGGTCACCTCAGAAAGAGCCCTCCCCTCCGATAAAGTAAAGTAAAGTAAAAGGGTCCCACCAGGTTCACGAGGTGGCCTAGTGAGGATTGAGTCAAGGAGCCACAGGCAGATGAACAGGATAGACAGTCCTTGGAATGTCCACTGGTGATGCTAAGGACTCCTGCATACACCAAAAAAACAAGAAGCAGGTGGCCCCTGGTGTTCGAGGGTGGGAACCCAGGCTAACACTCTAACCATACTTGCTATCCATCATCTTGTCAGGCATCTTCCCCACTCCTGCAGCTCTTTGGCCAGTCAGGTGTGAGGTACATTCAGGAGTCTGGGAGACTTTTGGAGTCCTTGTCCCAGTGGAAGGAGGCCATGACTGACAGCCAGCACAAGGGCTCCGGCAGACCCAGGCAAGGGCAGGGGAAGAGACCTTTCTGAGAAGTGGCAACAGCAGCTAGACCCTGAAGAAAAGGGAGTCTGCTCTTCCCTGGTCAGGAAGAATGTTCTGGACAGAAGGAACTGAGGAGAGCACATACTCAGGTGTTTGAGAAGCAGAAGAAAACTCAGTGCCTAAGCACAGAGAATTAGAGACTCAGGATGACAAGGATCAGGGTGATAGGCCAGGCCTCACTCTGTGGACAGGAGATAATTTCACGCCAAGTCCAAGGGTATCCCTGAGAGCCACATTTCACAAACCATCTACAAGACTGCACTTTACTTTGTTTTATTAATTTCCAATTCATTGTGGCCAACATTTTGTATGATATAAAATCAAATCATGCACACAGCATCAATGTCAAATCATCATGAAAGTTTCCAGTCATATACCCAATCTCCATGTCTCTCTCATCTTGGGCTGGAACCTGTCAGCAGACCACATGTAGAACAGCCCTGCATGAAGGAACTATTTAGGAAAATGACACACCACAGTGGTGGATAGATTCTGTACAGTTAAAGAAACTGAGGCTAGAGAGGGCCAGTGACTTGCCAAGGGTCATGGGGGTGCCAGAGCCTAGTGTGGCACTGGGTATGTAGCTCCAGAGCCCTCACTGGGCTTTCCTGCCTTGACACTGGAGGAGAGCTCAGGTTTCTACTTAAGTCTTGTGGACATGACTGCCTCCCCGTCACTGAGCCTTGTCCTCAGCAAGCTGTCCGGTCCAGGCACAGTAAACAGAGAAAATAACAACATCTACCTCACTGGATCCTCTAGAGATTGAATGGGGAAATGTGCATGAGAGTCCTGGCATTGTGCCTGGCACACAGCAGATGCTCAGGGAAGAACTCTTGGTCTTACATCACTCTAATGACCTCAGTACCCTTGCCTCACGGTTCTGATAATGAATGAGTGATGGGACCATAGCAAGCCACAGAACCTCCTGGGACAACTTCCTCAGAATGTTGATATAATTAAATAGGTAGGACTCTGAAAATAAAAATCTATGTAGGACTCTGAAAATAAAAATCTATGTAGGATCTTAAGTCCCCCTCAAAGGTCCATGTAAAAGCTTGGTCCCCAGGGTGATCCTATTGTGAGGCAGGGGAACCTTTAAGAGGGGATGCCTAGCGGGAGATCTCTGGATCATTGGGGACATGCCCTTGAAGGGGATAGTGAGAGACTGGTCCCTTCCTCTTCCTCCCTTTTGTTGCCCAGTCATGAAATGAGTGGTTTTGTTCCACCACAGGCTTCTGTCATGATGTGCTGACTCGCCACAGGTCCAAAAGCAATAGGGCCAACCAATCATGGACTGAAACCTCCAAAACTATGAGACAAAATATACTTTTTCTCTTTATAAGTTGATTTATCTCAGTATTCATCATAGTGATGGAAATTTGACTAGCAAAGACATGTAGAGTAAGCCTGGCACACAGCAAGAACCAGATGGATGTTATTATAACTAAACTTTAATAGCTCCAAACAGTCTACAGAAGTAAGCAACCAGAACTATTAATTTGGCAAAGTAGAAGGAGACAAGGTCAATACACAAAAATTACTTACACTTCTATTCATTTGGAGGTTGCAATTTAAAAAATACCACTTATAACAGCATAAAACTGAAATAGGCTGAAACATACACTAAAATGACTAAGACGGTAACTTTTGTTAGATGTATTTATCATAATAAAAAAATTTTAACTAAAAAATAAAGGCAAGCTCTATGCAAAAAGAAGAAAAGAGAGAAGGAAAAAACATGGAATAGAAACAAAATTAAAGAAACAGGTGCAGACCTATACAGTGGAAACTACAAGATGTTGCTGGGAGAAATTAAAGAAAATCTACATAAGTGCAGGATGGTATTTATACTGGATCAAAGGATCTATTTAGTTACATTTCAGAAAAAGACCCAAGGGTACCAAGTCATCTCAATCAGAATGGCCTTTCCAACCCAAGTACAGGGATTGGGGATTTAGCTCAGTGGAAGAGCGCTTGCCTGGCAAGTGCAAGGCCCTGAGTTTGGTCCCCAGCACCAAAAAAAGAAAAAAAAATAGAAAAAAAAAAAAGCAACCTAAGTACAACTAAATCAATATGCCCCAATAAGAAAAGAGAACTTATATTTTTACCTCCCAACATCTAAAATAATAATTCAAAATAGATCATAACCAAAATAAAAAGGTAAAAGTATAAAACTTCTGCTCTTCAAAAGACATTGTTAAATGCCAGGCATGGTGGTACACACCTGTAATCCCTACACAGGAGGATCTTAAGTTTGAGGTCAGCCTGGGCTGCAAGAGAGACCCTGCCTCAAAAACAAAACAACAACAACAACAAAGACACTTAAGATGAAACAACAAGCCACAGACTGGTAGAAAATATTTGCAAAACACATTACCTCACAAAGGACTCTCGCAACTTGACACAAAACAACCCCAAAGAAAAACTAGGCAAAAGATTTGGACACCTCATCACAGAATAAATATGGAGGGTTATTTGTTTAAACATGTTTGAAATCATTAGTCATCAGGGAAATGCAAATCAGAACAACAAAAAGATAATAACTCTATACGCCTATCACAGTGGCCAAAAATCCAAACTCTGGTAACACCAAATGCTGGTAAGGGTGTGGAGCCAAAAGGACTCTCACATGTTGTCTGTGTGTTTTTTTTAAATAGACATTTTCCTTTTCTTTGGTGCTGGGGATCCAATCTGGGGCCTCATGCATGCTAAGCATAATGTCTAACCTCAGGCTTAGACTTTTAGAGCAGTTTTTGGTTTATAGCAAAATTGAATGGAAGGGACAGAGACTTCTCCATGGGCCCTTCTACCTCCTTGCATGCACAGCCAACACCA
The DNA here is from genome assembly GCF_047511655.1 of Castor canadensis. NCBI lineage: Eukaryota > Metazoa > Chordata > Mammalia > Rodentia > Castoridae > Castor > Castor canadensis. The sequence goes on along the minus strand of NC_133396.1, from coordinate 50,054,587 downwards.
AGACCAGTGACATTAGGATGTCAACTATGGATGCTGGGTGATGATGCTCTGTCAAGACAAGCTCACCATAAATGCACCACCCAGGTGCATTTAGCCTGGTTTTGCCTCTGAGGGACACCTCTGAGTGTGTCAGGCCTGGGACAGGAGCACCTGCTAGGTTTACTGGCTGCTGCTTCAGAAGAGAAGGGCTGCTTATAGTTGACCTGGTTATCATTCTGGTTCCTGAAAATGCTAGGGATAAAATAGTTCAGCCCAGCTGAAGATAAAGTTATCCAAGTGTAAAACAGCATTGTCACCTAAACAAGAATCAGAAAAGGATGTTGAAGTAAAATTTAAAACTACATGTGGTTAAAGAATTGCTGGAGGATCTGGACTGAAGGGAGGCTCTCTCTCCAAGACCTGGGGTGCAGACAGGAAGCCCATGAGATCGACCACCTTCAGAGCCAAGAGTTCTGCAGTTACAAAGACTGGGGAAGGAGGATGCTGAAGAGGACAGTACCAGAAAAGAGCAGAGAGACAGCCAGGTGGCTCTCTACCCTACCTCCCTACACTCTGCAAGCCACATGGCTCACAGGCTCAGAACCTGAAACCAAAGCTCACAAATGGAAATCTTTAAGCCAGATGTGATCCTTGCTGTGCAAATGCTGGACGGGCTCCTCCATTCAGAGGAGCAGAGCCCAGGCAGTTGTAGACCATGGAGAGGGGGGTGAGCAGGATTTGAAAAAACACCACCACAAAGTCAAAAGGTTTTCACATGAATGGCTTGACTGAGGGCCCTTGGAAGGCACACTCCCTGTTATGATCATAAAATGACCAGATCTAGCCAGCAGGGTTAGTTGTGGAAACTTTAGCCACAAGAACTTCACCCCCGCCCCCATTTTTTTTTTTTTTTTTTTTTGGTGGGACTGAGGTTTGAACTCAAGGCTTCAAACTTACAAAGCAAGTGCTCTAGTACTGGAGCCAAACCTCCAGTCCATTTTGCTCTGGTTATTTTGGAGGTAGAGGTCTCGTGAACTATTTGCCCAGGCTGGGCAATCCTTGAAATCTAAGTCTCCCAAGCACCTAGAATTATAGGTGTGACCATTGGCGCCCAGCTGAACAGTCTACTTTTTTAAAGATGTAATCCACATGCCATAAAATCTACCTTCTTACAGCGGACAATTCAGGGGTTTTAGTATAACTCTCATATCAAAATATGGCCAATCTTTGTAAAAGGTTCACATCACTGAACAAGAACATACATTCTGCTGTGGCATGTTCTATAAATGTCACTTAGGTTAAGCCAGGGGATGAAGGGTGTTGCTCAAAGCTCCTATGACCTTATTGACATTTTGTCTACTTGTTCTAGCAGTTATTAGGTAAAGAACAGTAAAATCTCAGGCAATAACTGAGAATTTGTATATTTCTCTGTGCAGTTCTATTGGTCTTTTATGTTAGAAAAAGTTGTTTCCTTTTATTCCACCTTTATAGTCATTTTAAACTATCGTTCCTATACCATAAAATTCACCCATCTCCAGTATACAATTCAGTGGTTTTTAGTATATTTGCAGTGTTATTCACCCATCACCACCATCTAACTACAGAATGTTTCCACTGCCTGGAAAAGTAACCTATTAGCATGAACAGTCAATTTTTAAAAAAATAAATACTCAGTTATGGATTGAAGATGGTTTGTCCTCACTAAACTCAGGCTAAGGCTTAAGCCCTCATGTAGTAGCATGGGAGGTGGGACCTGGTGGGAGGTGTTTGGCTCCCAGGATGGGGGCCTCATGCACAGAGTAATGCTGTCTTAAGGGAGAGAATGAGCATCTTGATTAATTACCTTAGCAGTGGATTGTGTCACTCCCGTTTGGCCTCTTCAAGGGCACCTGTTTGCCTTTCTACTTTCTTCCATGAGTTGCAGCCACACAAGGCCTCATCAGATGCTAAGTAAATGCCAACAGCCTAATCTTGGACTTTCCAGCCTCAAGAACTGTGAACCAAATAAACCTCTTCTCTTTATAAAGTATCCAGTCTCAGGCATTTTATTTTAGCAACAGAAAGCATACCACAAGCCCCAGTATGAGGTTACTGAGGCAGCCCTGCCACACAAAGCCCCTCGAATGTAGGCTACATGGTTCTCATGCTATCCCTGAAAGAATCTTTTTTTTTATGTGGCAAAAGCAAGCACTGAGTCTTTTGGCATAAGTCTTACCAGAGGTCTGTGTACTAGGATCAATGGGACAATTCGATGTACAACATACAAAGAACTTTAGTTCATTATCTGTTCTCTTTTGAGGTGCTAGCTAAACACTGTACCACTGATCCACACCCAAAGCCCTAATTCACTATTTTCTTAAGTTTGAAATTATGGAGTGGGAATTTTTAATACTTATTCTTAAAAACAAAGCACACTCTGGCAGACACATCACCTGGAAACTAGCCTTCAAATGACAAGAATACGCTCCACTTCCCACCCCAGCACCTCTCTTAATATGCCAGATGAATCTCTTTGCTGATCTAGAAAAAACCAGAGCAAAATGTCACTCTTGTGCACAAGAACTTGTCATGGATTTTTTTTTTAATCTCTTTTTGGGGGATAAAGCAAAATCATGCTGCTTAAGTTCCAGGTCCAGTGGAGCTTAAGAAAGGTAGCAGGGTCCAGGGGAGCCGAGGGCAGCTCCAGCCTTGACTCACTGCCCTCCTGCAGCTAACCAAGGGCAAGCACTTAGCCTCCTGTGCCTCTGTGTCCTCATCTGTGAACAGAGCAGTTTTACTCTGGAGGGCTGCTCTGAAGATGTGGTCATTACAGAGAAAGTCCCCGCCTGCAGACACCGTGCACACTGCCAAATTGTCAACATTGTACAAGTCAGCTGCTATCCTGAAGTTTGTGGTTAAATGCCAGCAAGTGCCAGGCAGAAAGGAGGTCCCAATGACCTCAGTATAGCCCAGCTCAGACTCGTAGCGTGTGACAGAAGGTGAGCTCATGGTAGTCAGGTTCCTGGCCTTTGATGGGTTTTCAGAGGAAATCAGCCCCAGAGAACGCCCCCCCCCCCACAATTCCCTCCCCCCCCACTCACAATGCCAATGGTGATCCACTCCAGTGGGCACAGCTGGTGCTCCTTAGTGGTCTGGGGTCTGAGCACAGATCAGGCTGCCATGGAGGTGATACATCTAGGCACATGTGTCCTGAGACCAGCCCTGGCCCTTCAATGCCAGTCCCAGGCATGGTAGAAAGGAACCAGTAACCCCCACCTCTCTACCCATGACCAGCCAAGGGGAAATAAGTGCATCTCTGGCAGGGGCTACAGTAAGCAGAGGTAATCAGGAAGTAATGGGAGCTACTCTCATCTCAGATGGGTAGGAGACTGGGGATAAGTTAACACACTTAGCCTTGCCCCAAATCCTACTTTCTAGATAGTCCCTATAGTCACTGGCCCACAAAATTCACACAGAATTTCCTCAAATCATATGTGCTCACATTTTCCTGTCTTCATATCTTGGTTTAGTGGCCTACTTTCTCTACCAGTTGACCCTATGTGGCCCAGCCTGGTGGGAGGTGAGCACTCTGCCCACTGCTGGTGTAGGGAAAGGAATATAACTTCCTGGGTGACATACACTAGAACCCTCCCTTTCCTTGTGCAATTCTAATGCTATTTCTTGGGAGTTACCCTAAGAACAAAGCAAGATGAAGAGTTATTTATAAGACATCTTCAGATAGCAACAAAAATATTTCTGAAGAATAGTGGTTTGATAACAGAAAAAAAGACTAAAAACATAACAAGCTAAAAAGGATTGAAGTCATATGAGATTTAAATTACATTGAAATATATGTATTGTATTTAATAGATGTCAGAGTAAAACTAGAAGGAAACACATCAAAGGCTAGTGTTCCACCTCTAGGTGGCAAGATTGTGGATGTGAGTTTTTATTGATTTTTTTCTTTTATTTATTTGGGTCAGACATCTACCATCACTGTCCTCCATCTTCTGGTAACAACGCCTCTGTTTCTTTGCTGGGAAGCTGCCCCTCTGCCATCAGTGGCAACCTGACAGGAGGACAGATGCCCAAGGACCTTCAAGTTCACTGTCTCCCTCCTTGGGAGTGCTTGTGATTCACAGTCCCCCTTGAGGGGGCTGAGGTCGGTCCCCCCTTGGGCCCCAGGATGTGGGACCCATGCTCAGTCCACAGATCCCTCAAGTGATAGGAGAGATGCCAAATCACAAATAAGAGTCTCTCTCTAGACTATGAAGCGAGGCAATGAAAGCCAACAATGGAGACAATGGTCCTCCAGGGTCTTAGATGTATCTTGCTGGACTGTGGGTTTGGAGCCTGCTATCTGAGGCCTATTTCTTCAAATTTCCCATTGACTCTCTGAGCAAACCAACATCCTTCTAATGAACCCTGCTAGTGTTCAGGTTAAGGCTGTTGTCATTGCTGAGACTCAAGGGTTCTGTCACCTGTTCCTCCTAAATATGCCCTGAGTCCATGTCCTCTCCAGTCAGCAAGAACTGCCTACAGGAGATGGCAGCCAAGCCCAGCTCAGGCCCAAAGACATGTGGACCAGTCCAGCTGGTTGTGTTGTTAGTCCCAATGAATGAGCTGCCTTATGTCTCTGAGCCCTAATTTTTTCATTCATCAAGTCATAAAAGCATTCCTGCTTCACAGGGAGCCACTGTAAACTGCAGAAGTGATAATAAAAAGATAGTGTCTGCCACATTTAAAGTTCAAATAAATGGCAAGTGTTCTTATGAAAAGGTGTTTGACAGCTCTGGCTTAAACAAATGGATCTAGTCATCCAACAATGAATGCCCCGGTGTATACCTGGTCTGGCCTAGGATCAACAGAGAGTGGGAGGGTCAGAGTCACCACCCTCATGGATGTCAGTTGGATACCAGTGGTGGTAAGTATCCAATAGCAAACAAGGCCGAGAGCTAGAAGAATAAGGCAGAGCAAGAATGTACTTTAGGTGTGGTGATCAGGAAATGTGGGGGAGACGTCTAAGCCACAGCACGCAGGGCAGGAGGAGAACACTGCAAGTTGAAGGCAGCACAGGAGACAGAGGGGTGGGGAAGATTCCTGGAGAGAGGCAGGCAGTGAAGACCGGAGTCAGGAGTCTGCATGTGTATTTTTAAAGGGAAATCATTAACAGGGGATTGACCTGATCCGCCTATGAAAGGCCTTGTCAGCTCTGCAGTTTTGGAAGTGACATTAGGAGTTCTGGGAAGAAATGCTAAGGTGGTAGCAATGGGAGGAGAAGGCAGATGCCAGTTACATTTTAGAAAGAGAACCCTCAGGAAACCAGACATAAGGGATGAGAGGAAGGCATCAGGATGAACCCCACTTCTAGCCTGAGGCAGCACTGTGTTCACCAGGAGTGAAGGACAGACATGGAAACCAGCACCCCAGGGAGGGCATGTCAAGTTGGAGTCCTAGGCTAAGGCCACACAGGAGAAACAGGGAGCAAAGACCTATGCAAACCCACAGGAATGGATGAAAGGAAGCCACCCTGTCAGTCCACCAGTCAGTACAGTCCACCTCATATCCTTCCCATCCATGCATTTAACCAACTGCACATCAAACTATTCAGAAAAGAAAAACTGGCATCTTTGTTGAATATGCATAAACTTTTTTCTTATCATTACTCCCTAAACAATATTGTGTAACAACTGTTCACGTAGCATTTACATTGTACTAGGTGTTGCAACCACCTAGAGACGATTTAAAGTATAAGGGAGGATTGCATAGATTACATGCAAATACTACACTGTTTATCATAAGGGACTTAATTAAGTGTGGTAGGTTTTCATATGGGGGAGGGTCCTGGAGCCATCCCACCAGCTACAGAGGGACAACAGTGTTGGACAACCACCTGACCACCCAGTACGACTGCAACTGAAGCAATTACCTGGTCCCCAAGTCTCAAACTTAGGGACCTGTCAGTCACCTGGTGGGTTAGTTGAGACCATTCTGCCACACTCAGAGCTTCCAGCTGAAAATGTCCATTTTTATCCAGTTTCCAGGGAACAGCAATCCTGTGGGTCCAGGGACCTCATTTGGGGATTGTTGTTCTTTCAGAAGTCCTCATTCCATGCCCACACTGTGGGCCAGACACCTCACTCCCTGGGTTGAACTAAACTTGTACTCCTCGTGTTCAAAGGGGCCCAGCCAAATAGGGTGTAGTGAGGGTGTTCGCATAATGCTAGCATAACTGCAGTGAGCATGTGCTCCCTCCCCACTGAGGCACACAGAAGGTACTTCCTGGGCTGAATGTGTGAATATAGCAAGAAGAGAAAGGCAGACATGCTCAGAAGAACTCAGGTTTGAAGATTTGAAGCCTATGAACAGAGGAGGCTAGGGCTAGTATCTAGCCTCCTGGGCTTGGGAGGAGCTGCTGGGCCCCCTCCTGGGCAACAGACCGTTTCTCTTAGCTCAGACCCTATTTCCAGACAGTGTCTCACTATGTAGCCCAGGCTATCCTAGAACTCAAGATCCTCCTGCCTCAGCCTCCTGAGTGCTGGGATTATAGACATATGCTACCACATCTGGCTTTTGATCAGTCTTTTCATGCAATATTGAGAATGTAGCTCAGTGGTGCAGCCCTTCCTAGCATGTGCAAAGCCCTGGGTTCATTCCCAGTACCAAAAAAAAGAAACTTTTCATGTAAGGATGTCTATGAGCCTCCAGCCCCTCCTTAGACATGGCTCTTTCCTCATTTCCTCCTTCACTAGCCTGTTCTAGGCCAGGTGTACCTGACAAATGAGATGGGTACCCTTTCCACAGAGCCTGCATCATAATGACTCCCATCCAGGGCATAAGAGGGAACCCTGGGCTGGTGCTGAAGGCCTCAGGATCAGGGCTGCTGGCACAGAGGCAGGGAGCATGGAGTGGGGGCAGGGATTGAGTCCATACCCTTCCTGTCAGCCCAGAAGTCCTTACCTGGGACATGCAGGGTATAGCACATCCAGAGCAAGACGAACACCTTACCTTCTCATAGGGACAGTACTTGAACATCTTCATGGGACTTGTACAGATGAAAACATCAGTGCTATTAGGAGAGAAAGGATGACAGTGAGCCTGAAGTCCCTGCAGCCATCACCATAAGGCCTTCCAACCTCCCCACCTTTGCTGCCCCTGTCAGGGTCTGAGCCACGCCACAGACTTCAGCTGTCCTCCCTGATGGCAGTGGGCAGCCATGAGTGACCCCATCCTGGCCAAATGCAACAAGCTCAGGAGTGGACACTAGACTCATGGCAAGTTTTGCAGGGTGATCAGACACCTTCTCTAAAATCTGAATAGGGAAATAAGGGAAAGAAAGAAGGGTTAGGCAACAAATACATCATTAAAAAGATGCAGAGGGCAGCTCACTGGTAGCGCATGTGCATTGGGTTCCATCGCCAGCACCAAAATAAATAAATAGAGAGAGAACTGGGGCCTGAGGTAATGCAAAGGAACAAGGAAAGAAATCCACGAGAAAGAATTCCAGTAGTACTTGCAAGTCCTCTGGCCATGGGCCACACAGAGGAGCCCAGTTCCACCTGAGCCAAGCTAACTGTGTGGACCCCTGAAGGGGGTGAGCTCTGTGTAAGGTATGTCCTTCCCACAGTCATGGCAATGAACTGAATCCATGCGGGAGCTGACCTGGAAGGGCTTCCCAGGTGCTTGCTCCTTCCCACAGCCAAAGGGTCCCTTACCACCATCACTGCTTGGTCCTAAACATCCTCACAATGCCAGTTTTCACCTCTGGCTCAAGCTGAGCTGTGAGAGATGTGTTTTCCTGACTCTCTTTGGCAATTAGTTTCCTGGGAGTCCTGTGGAAGGCTGCTCAGTCCCTGGGGGCGGCATGTACTGCTAATTACCTGAAGTCTCCTGGTCTCTCAGCACTTGCTCTACCAACGTCTCAGTCCCCTCGCACCTGCTGTGTCTTCCAAACTTTCTGCCTCTGCCCCAAGTTCTCACCTGCCTTGAAAGGAGGTGGCCTAATGCAAAGGTCCACCTCCCCTAGGGCTGGCTCTTCCCACACCCCTCGAACCTCAGAGGAAGGCAGGAAGGAAAGCTTTTACACTGTTCCTTGCAAATGTATGGGGTATGAATTACATGTCAATAAGGCTTTTTTAATAAAAGGACTCAAGGATGCATATAGAATTGCTAACAAGTCTCAGTAGACTGTGTGTGATGGTTACTGAGTGTGAGCTCAGATCACGGAACCTCTCATTTCACTAGAACAAAACAGAAATCCCTCTCATTCTTCCTGAACTCCCCCTTTCCAAGTGAGGCCTCCTGTTTACCCTCTTTCCTTGGCACTTAGCACAGTGTGGGGTTGTCTCCCCAGGTGACTCTGCTTCACACCTGCTGGCTAGACTGTCAGGTCCCAGGGCAGGCCCATGCTGTGTGTCACTGATACTGATACCTAGCAGGATCTGCCCAACAGGGTTTTTATCAAGGTAGGTAAGGAGGAAGCAAGCAGGCTTCTGCTCAGGACTAAGGAGAGAGGGGCCAGGCAGCAGGAAGGAGGTGCAGACCCGAGCTGTGGCTCCCACAGGTTGGAAGACAAACTTACTTTTGTAGGTTGGTCATCTGCTTCACAGCTTCCACAGCCCCTGGTAGAGGTTCAAGTTCAAGGAAGAAATTCTTCGATTCCCAGATGCTGATGGCTTTCTCCTGAAAAGTCAAGAGAAGCAGATTACCTCCAGGGTCCTCAGCCTGTCCTTCTCTGGAGGAGCATGTGTAGCTGGGAAGGGTTGCTGACAGGAAGGGGGCTTCTACCTCCCTCTTATCCTGAAAATCACCCCCAGGACATGTCTCCGTGAGCTTTCGTGCATGTGTACATATTGTGTGTGCTCATACGTGCTCATATGTGTGTGCTCTGGCCCCTTTCCAGAGAGGATGTGACTTGTGTCAGGATCCAGCAGACTAGCTAACATGTCAGGGCCATGGATTCCTATGTCAACTGTAGCAGAGGCAATGCCTGGCACCCTCTGGGGCCTGAGGCCAGGGATCATGAACCACACACTTGCTAGGTGTGATGAAGATGGCCAGATACATGGTGGAGGCTCTGAGGGTAGACAGGCCCGGTCATGGCAGGAGGCTCATTAAACTTGAGCACTTGAAGAACTCAGCAATCCTTAAGTGCACCATGGTGTCAGGAGGAAAAAAGCAGTAGGGAGAGGCAGGGTGAAAAGATAATTGGGAGAGCTGCAGGTTCCTCCCCACACCAACCAAAACAGCTCTGCTTTCACCTGGTTTATTGTTGAAGTATCAATAAGGAAAAAGAAAAAAAAAAAAAAAAGAAGTTTGCTGCCTATGGTGGTATACACCTATAATATCAGCACTTGGGAGGTAAAGGTGAGGCCACATAGAAAGACCCTGCCTCAAAAAAAAAAAAAAAAGCAAAACAAAAAATCCAGACCCCATTTTACCTATGAGAAAACCAAGGCTCAGAATGGGGAAGAAATCTGATGTCGCACAACAAAACAGAGGCTGAACTGGGAGAATCCACATCTCCCCACTCACAGGCAAGCTCCTTTCCACTTTATGTAGCTGGGCCAAACTGAGTTTTCAGAATGCTACACTTTTTCTAGGGACAGGCAAGGGGAAAGTGACAAGTCTAAGCCTCTGAGAAGGGAACCTCAATCCCACGTGTGCAATTCAGGAAGTTCCCCTGCCGGATCAAGAGATGGCGCCAGGAGTACTCTTGTGAATACATTGACTCTGAGCCAACACAGGTTATCACTAAGACACATTTTTTTTAAGACACATTCTTCTGTTCCAGCCTCACCATCCACAAGAGCTGACTATTGTCATCCCCAATTTTGTTTTTTTTTGAGACAGGGTCTTGCTTCGTAGCCCAGCTAGCCTCCAACTTTCAATCCTCCTGCATTAGCCTCTCAAAAGCTAGGATTACAGGCTGTTATCACCATGCTGGACCTCAATTTTCTTCCTTCTCCCCCCTTAAAGCCTCTCTCCTTATCTACAGAATGGAGATAGAAGATCATCCTTCCTTTACAGTGTCCTTATAGGATGTAACATATATGCTACATCCAAGCTTTGTACTAATGACACCAAGCTTTGTACTAATGACAGCTTCTCAGCACCTGTGCCCTCCCTGACACTAACTTTCTGTGAAACCATGGTGAAGGCAATCGCCCTCTCTGGACGCATTTAATCTATACCAATGGTTTAGGGTTCTAAGTTAGTTGAAATGAACTTTTCTTTCAGGCTCTGCTCTGCTTACTTCCCCAAGTACTGTGGAGGCCAAAGGGAACATAGATAAAGAGTACAGTGAGCCTCCATGTCCAAGGATTCAACCAACCATGAATAAAAAATACTATGGAAAATAACTTCGTTTGTCCTGAACATGTACAGACTTTTTTTCCCTTGTCATTATTCTGTAAGCAATACAGCATAATAACTATTTACATAGCATTTACATTGTGCCAGGTAGTATAAGTTATCTAGAGAAAGTCGGGCATCAGTGGCGCACACCTGTAATCCTAGCTACTCGGAAGGCAGAGAGCAAAGAGATTGAGGTTAGAAGCCAGCCCAGGCAAATAGTTCACGAGACTTTATCTCAAAACTACCCAACACAAAAAAGGGCTGGTGGAGTGGCTCAAATGGTAGAGCCACACATAGCAAGCATGAGGCCCCAATACAACAACAACAAAAAAGTTATCTAGAGATACTTTAAAGCATACAGGAGGATGTGAATTGGTTACATGCAAATACTACACCATTTTATATAAAGGATTTGAGCACCTGTGGATCTTATCCAAGGGGGCTCCTGGGACCATCCACCCTAGATACCAAAGGATAACTGTATTTCATAAAGTAGAAATGCCTACATCTGTAAACTGGATTATTTTGCTCTTTTAGCCATGGGAGGGAAACCCAGGAGTATCCTGCCCTGACTGTGCCTTGGGAAGGGAAGAAATAGAAGAAATCAGCAGGCCCTCCCAGAGCACCCTCCTCCCTGTCCATGAGCTCTGCTCCTGTGCCTTGCACTTGGAAAACAGGAATTAGTCCCCTTAGAGTGAAGTCTGTGTCTCTGTACAAAGGGCTGTTAAAGCCACTGTGATTTCAGAATTGGGGTGGACTTAGTTTCATCCCATTACTCCTGAGAGTAAATAAAGTCCAATGCTGGTCAGTTATCTACAAATGAACACCCACACGGCAGTGACCTATTACTGAGGCTGCAGAAACAACATGGATTTTCCCTCCAGTTTAAAGTTTTTAATTAGGTCTCAGTACCAACAGACAGGTCAGCTCACCAGGATCTGAGTAAGACATTTTCTGAAGTAGACAGTATGAATGAAGAGAAATGGTACTTGCTATCCTCTTTCATACCTGTCCCTCAGCAAACCAAATTATTGTGGAGGTGCCTTGTTGAAGTCAAAGGAAATGTCACTCAGAACAGAACAGAAAACAGGACTTTAGAATGGAGAAAGCTGCATGTGTGTGTCGTGTACAGATGGGAGACTGAACTGCCTGGGCCCCTTACTACCATGTGACTTGGGGCACATTTCTTCATCTACAAAATGGAGATAACAATACCTACCTACAGAAGAAATAAGGCAGTGAATTTGGGGTTACAAAATTGGCTCTAGTTATCCTCCTCTTTCTCACCATCAAATCCTCTGTCAGTGACCCTAAGTGGTCAATAACTGGATGCCAGAAAACTCGTAGCCTGTTTAAATTTTCACATGACCCAATCCCCTGCTCCTTTCATAAAGTAGTTTAAATTTACAAGTCAAGGTCTGTCTGCAAACATCCCTGCCTGAATATTTCTGGCTATCCGTGATGGACTCAGGAGGCAGGGTAGTTGGGGCTAGGGGGGTTTCCACAGGCTAGCACTGCAAGTCCACAGGTCAAGAGGTGGATCCCACCCTACCTTAACCACTGACTCCCTGAATGACACCCTGAAAGGCCTCTGTAGGCCTCCAATATCATTGGAAAAAATGCTTTCATGAATTAGGGCAAAAAAAGAAGGGTAAAGACACCAGGAGGAAGAAACGGCCATGTGACAGGGGTAGGGGAAGTGAAAGAAGACTTAATTTATAACATTTAGCTTATTTTCTAAAAAATGTAACAAACGATCTGAGGCCGAACATACCAAGAACACACCAAGAAGCTGAAGACGGAGAGTTAGGAAGATTATTGTTAGAAGCCCCGGTGACAGACAGCAATAACTGAGTGCAAGGCTGTATCAAGCGCTGTGCCCTCCCAGAGCACTGTAGCTCCAGGCCCTCCCCAGGCCCCTATTTTGCAAGAGCACCATCTCAAAGCTAGGGCGGTTACCCGCCCAAGGTCACTCGGGTTGCAAGTCTCCAAAGCCCGCGCAAAAAGCGCTCTCCCGCCCAGGCCTGGGCAGGCGGCCTCAGTTTCCCCAGCCACGGTTAGCACAGTCCCGAGGGCCGGGAAGGGCAGCCGGGGGAGCCAAGGAGCCGGGGCGGGATGCTCACTCTCAGCTCGGGCCGCAGGCGCCCGTATTGCTCCATCACCCAGAAGCCACGCCGGTCCTCCAGATCGATGAAGGGCAGGTCGGGGAAGCGCGCGCGGAACTTCTTGAGGAAACCGCCCTCGAAGTCGGCCAGCACGCCGTCCATGTCCACCAACACCCGCAGCGGGCGGCCGCCCGCCCGGCCTGCCGGCCCGCCCGCCACCCACCGCCGATCCGCCGGGGCCGCCGCGCTGCGGGGCCGCCGCGCGCACCAGCCGCCCAGCCGGATCATGGCCCGGTGCGGTCTCCCGCCGTGGGTGTCGGGATCTGGGCCGCGCCGCCCTGCCGGGGCCGGCCGAGAGCCATGACCGGAATAGAGGAGAAGTCCAGCAGCCTGGCGCGCGTGGGGAGCTCAGTGCACCGGAGCACCAGGGCACCTGGGCGCAGGACGCGCGGGGCGCGAGCGCGCAGACTCCGGCCCCAAAGCGAGGCCGCGGCGCGCGCTCCATGCGGCAGCACAGCCCCGCCGCCCTTAAAGGGACACGCGCTCGGCGGAGGCGGGGCCAAAGAGGCGTGGCGTCGAGGACAGCTCTAGGTGCTGGATGCCCCCGGACGTCCACACTCCAGGCTCTCCTCTTGCAGCTGCTCCTAGGATTGGCCTGGATTGCATGCTCCCTCCTCCCACGGCAGCAGCGAAGGATGGAGGAGTCAGGCACCCGATGGAACAGATCGCGTCTTAGACGTTTATTGTGCCGGGCTGTGAACCAAACAGACAAGGTTCCAACTGTCCTGGAGCTTAGGTTTTAGAAGGGGAGACAGATGATAGGATGAAGGAACCAAAGCTGATGTGCACTCTGAAAGTCTTTGTTGCTTTATAGTGGAGTGTTCAAGGAGAGACTGATATTAGAATACCGTGCGAACATCACACACCCTTAGTGAAACTGGTGATTTTCAAGTAAATATCTAAATAAATACTATGTACCCCATATGGGTTGCTTTTTCTTCTTCTTCTTCTTTACAACAAACAAAAGCCTTCAAACACAGAGCACAGTGATGGGGTGATGGAGAGGTTCAGGACTGACAAGGCAGTCAGCGAAGGCTTCTCCCACGAAGGGGATGCTGGAGCAGGGACATAATGGTGGTAAAGAACATGCAATAACCAGGAGACAGCCCGCACCTCATGGGAGGCTGGACAATGCTTCAGCCCAGGAATTCAAGGTCAGCTTGGGCATCATAGTGAGAACCTGCATTTTAAAAATAAATAAATAAACCAGAATGAAAGTGCAAAGGGCTCAAAGGACAACAAGCTCAAAAGTCTGAGCCAGAGAGTGAGGGCCGGGGGGAGGGGGGCAGGAGAAAGCCAATGAAAGCATAAATATAAATTCATTCATATATGTATTTGGCAGATACTGAGTATTCCCGATGTGCTTGGTGGTAGATATCAAATGGTGAACAACAAGCCCCCTCATGGAACCAGCACTTTGGGATTCTTCCGAAACTATAGGGAAGGAAGGGGGTCCAATGTGATGTCAGAGAGAGAGTCACAGCCTGCAGGGGAGCACTATGGCACAGTTGGAAAAGTATGGACTGTGAGTTTACACTGTACCATGTTGGCACAACTACGTACTCTCATGACATCTCCTGGATTATATGCCACGACCCTTGATTGGCTTGTTCACTAATACATCCATCCCCAGTTCCTAGAACAGTACCTGGCATATAGTGTGTGTTCAATAAATTCATTCAGGCACATAATCAGCAAATAGTTTTGAGTGCCTTGAACAGAACAGAATATGGACAGCAGCTCTAATTCATGCCTGCATCCTGAATAGATGAGTGCATGTGTGAGTGTGATCCGTGAAATAATAAACTTTTCTGGTTATTGTTTGACACCTCCTCCCAGCTAAGAGTTCCTACTGCACTTCTCACTTGTATGTTCATTCTTTAATGCTGTCATCATGATTTTCTCCATAATTTGATTATAAAAATTTCAAACATAGAGAACAATTGAAGTAGTGTGTAATGTAGATTCCTATGCCCACCACCTGGGTTCTGTATTTAACAGTTTTCTGTATTTGCATTAACATGTCAGTTTTCCTATCCATCCCTCTATCCATTGATCAATCTATCTTATTCTTTGATGTTTTTAAGTAAGCTGTGGACCTCAGTACACTTTGCCCCTAAATATTGCAGCCTAGGGAGCCCTGAGTTTGATATATGAGTGAAATGCATAGATCTTAACTTTATCATTCTGGTACAATGAACATCTTGAGCATCCTCCGCATGCCTATGTGCTAAAGGTTTCGCCCCCAGCTTGGTGCTACTGAGAGGTGGGAGAACCTTTAAGAGGTGGAGCCCCGTGGAAGGTCTTAGGTCATTGGGAGTGTGTCCTTGAAGGGGATGTGGCAACCCTGTCCCTTCCTAGAACTCTCTTTCTTTGCCACATGAGGTGAACAATTTTGCTCCACTGTGTGCTCCCTGCCATGATGTGCTGCCTTGCCACAGGCACAAAGCAAAGGAGTCAATCAGCCATGGGCTGAAACTCAAAAACTGTGAGCCAAAATAAACCTTTCATTTTTATAAGTTTATTATCCCAGGTATTCTGTTCTATTAAAAGAAAGTGGAAAATCACATCCCATAAATTTTGAGAAGTGTATTCTACTATGTAGCCCATGCCCTTGAAGAATTGACCAGATATCCTCTAGCTATCTTTACCTTTTCATACCTTTAGGGATGGAAATTTGCGCTGTCCAGATAGAGTAACCACTAGCCACATGTGACTTCTGAATGCTTGAAGTGTGTCTACTATGACTGGGGAATTCAATTTTATTTAACTACAAATCATAAGATATACTGGTGGCCAGCATATCAAACAGTGCAGACAAGAACCTTTGCTACTCCCTGGAAAGTTCCATCCTGCTCCCATTAGCCACTTTTCCAAGTGTTCTTAGGAATTTTTTTCCACCATAGTTGAGTTTTGTCTATTGTAAAACTGTAAATCAAATTATACACTATGTCCTTTTTTGTGATTGACTTCCTCCATTCACAATTTTTTGGGGGGGTTTGGTACTCGGGTTTGAATTCTACCACTTGAGCCAAACCCAGCCCTTTTTGCTTTAGTTTTTCAGATAGGGTGTTACGCTTTTGCTCAGACCCTGCCTTGGGCTGTGAACCTCCTACCACTACCTCCTGAGTAGCTAGAATTGCAGACATGGACTCCCATAATATTTTTGAGTCATCTGTGTTATTGTATGTGACAGGAGTTTTGCTTCATTGTGTGAATATACCTCAGTTTGTTCATCTATTCTGCTGATGATGGGCATTGAGATGCCTCTAGTTTGGGGCTATTAAGAATAAAGCTGTTGCAGCTGGGTACCAGTTGCTCACACCTATAATTCTAGCTACTCAGTGGGGGCAGAGATGAGGAGGATCATGGTTTGAAGCCAGCCCCAAGCAAATAGTTCGTGAAACTCTTTCTCAAAAATACCCAACACCAAAAAGGGCTGGCAGAGTAGCTCAAGTGGTACAGTGCCTGCCGATCAAGTGTGGAGCCTGGAGTTCAAACCCCAGTACCATTAAATAAATAAATAAATAAATAAATAAATAAATAAATAAAGCAAGCTATTATTGATAGACACTGGTGGCTCACACCTACAATCCTAGTTACTTGGGAGGCTGAGATCAGGGGGTTTGAGGTTCAAAGCCAGCCTGGGCAAATAATTCAAGAGACCTCATCTCAAAAATAACCAGAGTAAAATGTGGTTCAAGCAGTAGAGTACCTGCTTTGCAAGTGTGAAGCCCTGAGTTCAAACCCCAGTCAGTTCCACCAAAAAAACAAAAAAGAAGAAAAACAGAATGTTTCAAACATTCATATGAGGCTTTGTATGGATGAATTTTCTTCTCTTTGGTAAATACTGAAGAGTGGGATTGCTGAGTCCTAACAATTCAGTTTGTTAAGAAAGTTCAGATTTTTTTCCAAAGCGGCTATATCATTTTGTACTCCCATGAGCAATGTGTGAGGGTCTTGTTGGTGCCTCATCCTCACAAAATTTGATGCTATCTGTCTTTTAAGTTTAGACATTCCGGTGGATTTTTAGTGGTATCTCATTGGATTCTATTTTGCATACATCACATTTCATTTTCTTATCTTTTCTAGGATTATTTTTATTGTTTACTGGTGAATTTTTAGTCTTCCCTCTTTAGAACATGAGTTCCATGAGGAACTTATGACCTCTGCCTGTCTTGTTCACTGATGCATGCTTAGAACAGTGCCTGACATATAGTATGTGTTCCATACATTCATTCAGGTACATACTCGACAAATAGTCTTTGAGTGCTTTGAACAGAACAGATACTATTAATCCAATGACAGGTGAGAAAATTGAGACTAAGAGACAAGAAACTGCACCAGGCTCCACATTGCTGATAACAAATGCCAACACATGACTAACATATATTGAAGACTACTCTGTGTCAGGTACCAGCCATGCTATTTGTTTATTTATTTATTGGTGGTACTGGGGTTGAACTTGCTAGGGAAGTGCTCTACCACTTAAACCACAGCTCCTGCTTTTTTTGCTTTAGTTCTAGTTTTTGTTTTTTGGTTTTTGTGGTACTGGGGTTTGAACTCCGGACCTCACACATACTAGGCAAGCACTCTACCACTCGAGCCATTCCACCATCCCTGTTTTGTGTTGAGTATTTTCAAATTAGGGTCTCATGAACTATTTGCCCAGGCTGGCTTTGAACCACAGTCCTCCTGATCTCTGTCTCCTGAGTAGTCAAGATTACAGGTGTGAGCCACCGGCACACAGCACTTTAGTTATTTTAAGAACAGAGTTTCACATTTTTTTGGCCAGGCCAGCCTGAACCATGATCCTCCTATTTAAAATGTCTGTGTAGCTGGGGTGACAGGCAGACCACCATGCTTAACTTATTGGTTGAGATGGGGTATCACTAACTTTTTGTGGTAACTGGCCTCAAACCATGATCCTCCCAATCTCTGCCTCTCAAGTAGCTTGGATTTCACATGTGAACCACACACCCAGCTTAGGTTCTTTATATGAAGTCTCTCAACCAATCTCTACAAATCACCATGAAGAATACTATTATTAACCCAGCTCAAAAGATTTTTTTAAAATGAGGCAAAGAGAGATGACTAGCTTGCTCACTGGTGTGATCATTTTAAATCATTTTGATATTCTTCTGTCCTCTTGAGTGTGGGCTGGATTTTGTTATTTTCTTCTAATGAATATAATATGATAGAGGAGGTGTTGTGTGACCTTTTTTTTTCAGAGGAACTGGTTTTTGGTGGTACTGGGGTTTGGACTCATACCTTCATGCTTGCTAGGCAGGTACTCTACCACTTGTATCACTCCTCCATCACTCTTTGCTCTTGTTATTTTGGAGACAGGGTTTCACTTTTTGTCCAGGCCAGCCCAGACTATGATCCTCCTATTTTATGCTTCCCACTATTGCTAGGATGGCAGGCACATACCACTACACCCAGCTTTTTTCCATTGTGATGGGGTCTCTCAATTTTTTTTTTCCTCCAGTTGGCCTGGAACAATGATCTTCCTGGTCTCAGCCTCCCACATAGCTAGTGATGTTGGACACATGACACCACACCCAACAATTGGTTGAGATGGAATCTTGCTAACTTTTTTCCCAGGCTCTCAGTAGCAGCATCAGCTGGGAGTCAAGTCAATAATACATGCATCTTTGGGGGATACTTAAGATCCAAACCGGGAAAGACCCAGACTACCAAAGATACTTTCTTTTGAAAAAATAGATAGGGAGCTCCTGACCTGTGACCTCACCACTTAGACCTCTGTCTTCTTCACTTATCCAAACTAGCATCTACAGGTGGTCCCTTCTACCAAGAAGGTGCCAATGGGTAGAAGAAAGCTTAGTAGCATCTCTGTGGGGAGCAGATTATAAGAAGCTTATGAGAACTTGACATGAGCACAGTTATATCAAATAATCTGCAGTCTGGATTGGCACAGCCCCCAGCTGCAGAAGGGGGTGAGGGCAAAATTCAGCACAGCTGCTTTTCCTAAGATGTTTCCAGAGAGTAGTGATAGCAGGTTCCCCCTATTCCTGATAACTACAATGTTACTCTGCCCTGAGAACTGTTACTCTACTTCCTGGTTTGCTGCTGTATATAATAAATTTGGTAGAGGTGGTGGAGGCTGTTGTGTGTCTTCACCAGAGCACCCAGTCCACCTGACCCCAGCTTTTCTGCATGTTTGTCTTTTGTCTTTTCTCAATCTCCCATTGCTCCCAGTTAGGTTTCTAGGATGAGCTTGTGCAGGCTGCGAGACATCTCTACCACTGTGGGGCACAAACTCAGGTCCATATGGTATTCTCACTCTCTCTGAAAGGCTGCTCATATTTGTTCTTACCCTGTGCTGGTCTCACACAGGTGCATGTGACCCCCTCCCCCCACATTTCACCCTTTGGGGTGGCCTGTTTGCTCCTGCTGTTGAGGCCAGTAGTCCTAGTCTTTGGTTCTTCACAGAGCCTTCTCATTGTAGCCTCCATGTTCAGACCACTCTGCCTGTAGCCCAGGACCTATCCATTCTCTCTCTCTCTCTCTCTATCTATCTATCTTTCCACTCACCCTACCATACCTTGAAGACATTTGATCACTCACATGGTGAGGGCCTCATAGTGAGGAACTCAGGCCATAGATAACTGCATTTCATGGGCAACCAGGTCCATTTATTTGTGGAGAGTGGAGTAGGAGAAGCCTATGAGGACATAAGCACAGTTGTACTCAATATTCTGCAGGCTGAATTTGGCACAGCTCCAGTAACAGAACAGGGCGAGAGTAAGATGCTGCTTTTCCTAAGATGTTTGTGTAAAATAATCTATAGGCTGAGATTTGGCACAGCCCCAGCTGCAGAAGAGAGCTAGAAGGCGAGATGCAGCTCAGCTGCTGTTCCTAAGTTGTTTAATGCAGATTTCTCCTGTTACAATGTCACACCCCTCCCTGAGAAATGTAGCTCCACCTCCTTGATTACCACTGGATATAAAAGACTCGCTGAAGGAGGATGTGAGGCTTTTGGATGGGAGAGGCTTTTTGATGGGGGGTTTTTTGCTGAAGGGAGGATTGTTGGAGGGAGATTGCTGAAGGGGGAAAATGAATTGCTGAAGGTAAAAGAATTGCTGAAGGGGAATTGCTAAAGAGGGGTTGATAGAATTGGTTGGCAGCTTGCAAGGGAACTGCCATTGAATGACACAGCCGCTGTTGTTTGTCTGCAAGTCTGAGGGTCAAGACTTTAAGAAAGCTAAAGAGAGAACATGGGACAGTGCAAGTCTAAGGACCAAGACTTTAAGAATTATGCTAATGCAGTTTTTAGACAAAGACTTTTAGAGAGATTACACTAAGAAAAACTAAGAGAAAACATGGGACAGAGTGAGTCTAAGGAAAAAGACATCAAAGAATAGAAAAGAAGACTTTAGAAGCAAGGTTTTAAAGAATTGTAAAGGAGTAAGCCTGTAAAGAATAGAGAAGAGAAAGATAGAGAAAGGAAACAGAATAAAGAGAAGTAAAGAAGAAACAAGGCTGTTGTGTGTCTCCATCTGAGTGCCCAACACACCTGACCCCAACTTTCTGCATGTCTGTCTATCCTTTGTCCTTTCTGCATCTACTATCACCCCCAGTTAGCCCCAGTTAGGTTCAGTAGTAACAGGAGCAAGAAAAAGCTTGCTCCATTTATTGCCAGATGACTCCCTCAGATATTGCTGGCCTGCCCAAGAAGACTGTGCCAACCCAGTGATGAGGTGTTGACAGCTCTGTAACACATAGCTTCACCACTTCCTGGTTGATGCAGGGGTCACTGCAGAAGTGTTGTTTCTAACCAAACTCCCTGGGGGGGTTGACTTGGGGTGGGAAGCCAAGGCCAATGTCTGACTCCTTCCCTGTCAAGTGTTCCTCTCCTGCTCCCAGTTCCAGAAACTCTTCTCCAATTCCCCCTACAGATACAGGAACTTGCATGCTATAGAGTTCCCTCCAGATGGGCTTATAGCAAAACTCAAAGACAGAGCACCATGCCTTTCCTCTGGTATAGAGAGGGATGTTTTGGAATTCAGAAATCTCTTTTCAGGCTCAATGAAAAAGCAGACTTTGAAATCAAATGACCTTTTTGTTCCAACTGCTGCTATCTATAATTCTTCCTGAGAATAAATAAAACTTATGGTTTAGACTTCCATGGGGAAGCAGGAAAGAGAAAGAAACTAGCTGATTGACAAAGATATGTTCTATATTTCAAATATATGAGGTCCAAGCAATTGAATTAAAAATAAAAGACTTCATCAAAATTTAAAAGTTTTGCACATCAAAGGACACAATCAAGAGAGTGAGAAGACAACCCACAGAACAGTAGAAAAATTTGCTAAACAAATTTCTTTATATATTCTGGTACCAGAATATATAAAGAACTCTTAAAACTCCATACTAAAATACAAATAGCTTAATTTAAAAATGGGCAATGTGTATGAATAGACATTTCTCCAAAGAAAATATGGCCAATAAGCACATGAAAATATACTCATCATCATTGGTAGCTAAAGAAATGCAAAGAAAATCCACATAATAATACCCATCTACTAGAACAAGTATAATTAAAAAGACTGGCAAAACCAAATGAAAGTAAGAATGTGAAGCATCTCATGCAAAGCTGTGGTGTGACTGCATACATCTATAATCTCAGCTACTTGGGAGGCAGAGGTAGAAAGATCTTGGTTCAAAGTTTGTGCCAGATCTTATCTGAAAAACAAACTAAAATCAAAAGGGCTGGGAGCATGGCTCAAAGTGGTAGAGCCCCTGCCTGGCAAGGGCAAAGCCCTGAGTTTAAACTCCAGTACCACCCACAAGTAAATAGATAGATTTAAAAACAACAACATTATCAAGTTAAAGAAGACAAATTCAGAACTGGGCTTGCAGCTCAGTAGTAGAGCACTTGCCTAATATTTCTGAGGCCCTGGGTTTAATCACCAGCAACAGAGGTGTGGCTCAAGTGATAGAGTGCCTGTTTGTAAACAAGAAGCCCTAAGTTCAAACCCCAGTACCATCAAAAACCAAAAACAAGCCAACAAAAATCCCCAACAACACACACATGCACACACACATGCACACACACACATCAAACAAAAAGATTAGATACTGTATGACTCCAATTATGTGAGATGTCCAGATTAGGCAAATCTATATAGCTAGAAAACAGATCAACAATTGCCAGGGGATAGAGAAGGTGGGAGGGAAAGAAGAATGGCTGCTAATGAGTAAAGGGTTTCTGCTTGGTGTGATGAAAATGTTTGGAATTAGATAGTGATGGTGGTTGTACAAATTGCAACATACCAAAATTAACTGAGTTGTACACTTAAAAATGGGATTATAGCATACAAATTATCTATCAAAAACAGAAGAGAAAAAATATACTTATGCCCTAATTATGAATGCTTTCTAGTTTCCTTTGCTATGAGATAGGTAGAAGGCACCATAACACTTATAGGCCAGTTGGGCGAGATACAAAACTTAAAGCCTCCAAGTTTTTGAATGCTAAGATGTTTGGATGTGAATTCTTTTCTTTTTTTTAGGACTTAAAAAATAATATTTTTCAGCCCTTGAGGCATGGCATAAGTAGTAAAGCACCTGTCAAGCAAGCTTGAGGCCCTGAGTTCAAACCCCAGGACCACTAAAAAAAAATACCATTTTAAAATATAAACACAGTATTATGGACTATTTATACCATGTGGTTTGATGAGTTTTGACAAGTACATAGATTTGAGTGACTCCATCACATCTCAGATATAGGACTGCCTCATCAGTTTCCTTGCTGCTCCTGGAGTCAAAAATTCCCCCTCACCCATAACCCTCATCCATACATAACTGATCTGTTTTGTATCCCTACAGTTTTTCACTTTAGAGAATGTCAAATAAATGAAACTGTAATATTTTGAGATCAATTTCTTTCACTTAGCATAATGCCTTTGATATTCATCTAAGTTGTTGCATGTATCACTAGTTCATTTATTTTTGAGTGTGTTAGCCTTCTGCCTTTGTAACAAAACCCCTGAGATAATTAACGTATAAAGAGAAAAGATTCATTTTGGCTCATGGCTTTAGAGGTTCTAGGCCATGCTAGTGTGACCCATTACTTTTAGCAATGATGGGAAATGCCAAACAGCAATGGCAGGAACAGGTGATAGAGCAAAACCACTCACTTTATAATCAGGAGGCAAAAGCGAGCAAAAGAGGCTAGGTTCCCATAATTCCCTTCAAAGGCACACCCCCAGTGACCTCAGGTCCTCCCATGAGGCCCCACTTCCAGATACTGCCACCCTGAGGATCAGGCCCTCAACACGTAAGTCTTTGAGAGACATTGAGCATTCAAACCACAGCACTGATAAATAGTTTGTGACATGGACATACCACAGTTTGTTGAGCCATTTACCTGTTGAAGAGAAATTGGGTTGTTTCCAGATAGTGACAATTGCAGGTAGATCCAGAATGAACATGTATATATAGTTTTGTATGGATTTATATTTTCATTTGCATAAATACCTAAGAGTGGGATTGCTACTGAGGCAGGCTAGCAGTAGGGAAAGTTTGGGACTCATATGTAGGTTTCCCAGGAATGGTCCAGACCACCCTCACCTGGTCAGGAACCGCCCATGCCCCGCCCCACTCATTGATTATTGGATGGAAATCACCCGGTTCCTCCCTTCCTATAGATTAGTGTAAATTTTAAAAGTACCTAACAAGAGAAGCTCTCTTTCTCTCTGCTGGCAGACTCCACCTGCACCCCACCATGCTCCCTTTGTATTTCCCTTTCCCTAACAGTCAATAAGCCTCTTTTACACCCATGTGTTCTGCTTGGATTCTTCCATGCCAGAGCACAAGAACCAAGATCTTCTGGAAATACCTTTTGCAGTTAACACCATGTCATATGATAGGCGTATGTTTAATAAATAAGAAAACATCAAACTTTTCCAGAGTGGCTGTTACCAATTTTCCATCCCCATATATAATGAATGAGAGTTTCTGATGCTCCATACCTAGGACTTGTTATTGTTTGTCTTTGTTGGGTTGCTTCTTGTCTTTTTAGCCATTCTAATTAGTGATACTTCACTGTGGTATTATTTGCATTGTCTTAATGTGTAATGATGTTGAGCATTTTTTTATTGCTTATTTGCCACCCCTATATCTTCTTTTGTGAGGTTTCTATTTAGATCTCTTAAAAATAACTGTATTAGGTTGTCTCTCTCTCTTCTTCCTTTCTTTTTTTCAGTGACTGGAAATGAACCAGGACCTCCTACATGCTAGGCACCACTGAGCTATACTCCCAGCTCCAAAAGGTTTACTTTTTGGCAGTACTAGGGTTTGAATTCAGGGCCTTGTGCTTGCCAGAAAGGGGCTCTACCACTTTAGCCACACCCCTAGCCCTTGGTTGATTCCTTACTGTTACATTTTATGAGATTTTTAAATATTTTGGGGAGAGGTTTTTTTTTTTTGTCTTTTCTTTTTTGGTGCTGGGATCGAACCCAGGGCCTCACGCATGCTAGGCAAGTGCTGTACCACCGAGCTACATCCCAGCCCGAGATTTTAAAATATTTTGAACACAAGTTTGTTGATATGTGATTTGCAAGTATTTTCTCTCAGTCTTCTCTTTTCATTCTCCTAAAATCTTTTTTTAATGAGAACAAATTTCAATTCTTCTGAAGTTCAATTTGCATTTCTTTCATGGATCATGCTTTTGCTAGCTAAGACTCTTCATGTAAGCCAAGGTCACAGAGATTTTCTCCTATATTTTCTTCTAAAAGTATGTAATTTGAGGCAGGCCAGAAGTAACAAAAGTTTGGGGCTCATATAGGTTTCCTGGGGATGGACCAGACCACCCTCACCTGGCTGGGAACTACTATGCCCCTCCCCCCTCATTCATTATTGGGTTGGAACCTCCTGGGCCTGCCCTCCTATGGGGGAGTGTAGGTTTTAAAGGCACCTGAAAAAGAAAAGCATGCTGTCTGCCAGCAGACTCCACCTGTGCCACCATACCCTCTGCTTCTTCTTCCCTTTCCTCACCTGGCAGAACAGGTGAATCCCCTTTTCTCAATAAATCTATCCTACCTCACCTCATCCACGTGCTTGCTCTACTTGGATTTTTTTCCATTTGGAGCACAAAAACCAGGATCTTCTGATCACGGACTGCACCAGTGCCATCAACAGTTTAACATTTTACATTTAGAGCTATGATCCTTTGAGTTACTTTTTACTTATCTGTGCATTTATTTAGTACTGGAGATTGAGCCCAGGGCCTCACATACACTAGCTAGTGCTGTATCACTGAGCTACATTCCCAGCCCTGAGGGTGAGGTAGACCAGGATGTAGAAAAGATCAGGACTCTTAAAACATATATGATTTAACACTGTATTTCAGATTGAACATTCTGAACATTCTTTCTTTTTCTCATTCTGTCTCTCTCTCTCTCACACACACCCAGCACACAGCCTTTTCAATTGCAAATATGTGCGGATTTGTTCACACCTTAGCCCAGGGCAGCCCAAACCCCCTCCCCACTTTCGGTTTATTGGTGATCAAGAGCCACCTTTTTCCCTCCCATAGGTTAGTGCAGGTTTTTTAAAATCTCTCTCTCTCTCTCTCTCTCTCTCTCTTCCCCCCCCTCCCCCTCTCCTTCTGCCTCATACCTGGCCCATCATGGCTGTTTGTAACTCTTTCACCTAACCTTTAATAAACATTTATTGTCATCCTCACAATGTCTACATGTCCTGCTTGGATGCATCCATGTGGAATATAAGAATCTTGATTTCCCGTTTATCAGCAACTACAAGCGGTTTGGTTTTTTTCCCCTTTTATGTACTAGGGATTAAACTCTGGGCTTTGTGCTTGCTAGGCAGGTGCTTTAGCACCTGAACCATGCCCCCAGTCCTTTTGTTTTTAGTTTGTATGGTTGTTTTTGTTTGTTTATTTTCAGATAGTACCTCACTAAGTTTTGTCAAGCTGGCCTCTCATGGAAATTGTCCTACCTCTGCCTCCCAAGTCTCTGGGACCACTGACATACGCCATCACACCCAGCTTGTTTATTTTTTGGGTGGTTCTGGAGTGTGAACACAGGGCCTCGCATTTGCTAAGCAGATGTCCTGCCACTTTAGCCACTCCACAGCCCTTTTTGCTTTAGGTTATTTTTAATGTTTAGAGTCTTGGTTTTTTGACTCCTTTAAGTGGCTTGCATAAGTAGAATCACTCAATATTTGTTATTTTGTGACTTGCTTATTTTCTTAGCATAGGCAGATAGGTAGCTATGAGCAGGAATGAGGAAATGCTTTGGGCTGTAAGAGTCCATTCTGAAACACAGATGGCCCTGGACCATCAATTAAGATAATGGCCCTATATTTTCCTTATGCAGGACACTCTCCATATTAAGGTTGAGCATGTGCCTTAGGGTGTAATGACCACCACATGACCTTCCACTAAAATGGGAGGGGCAAAAGGGATCAAATGCACAGGCCCTGCTCTTGCCTTCTCAAAAGGTCAGGTATGAGTTCCCACATGTAGGTAGCCACTGTGAGGTAGACTAGAAGTTGGGAAATTTCAGGACTTATATGCAGGTTGCCCAGGAATGGCCCAGACCATGCATACCTAAAGAAAATCTGGGCATGGTGGCCTGCATCTGTCAACCCAATTATGACAAAATGTGTAAGATAGGAGGATTGCAGTCCAGGAGGATTGCAAGATCTGTCTCAAAATAAACAAAAAACAACTAGGCATGGTGGTGCACATCTATAATCCTAGCTACCCACGAGGCAGAAGCAGGAGGATCTCGAGTTCAAGCCAACCCAGGTAAAAGTTTAGTGAGGCCCTGCCTCAATAACCAAAAACAAAACAAAAGGGCTGGGGGCTTGCCTGGCATGTGTAAGATCCTGGGTTCAATTTCTGCTACTAAAAAAAGAAAAGAAAAAAAAATCCTGTTGGGATATGAGAAAATTTAAACCCTGTGTATTTCTGCCTCAAATGTAAAACAATGCAGCCACTGGAGAAAACAGTAAGTTGGTGTCTCAAAAAATTAAATATAGAATTACCATAAGATGAAACAATTCCATTTTTGAGTATATACCCAAAATAATTGATAACAGGGTCTGGAATGTATATTTGTATACCCACATTCATATTAGCATTATTCAAACTAGCCAAGAGGCAAAAGCAACCTGAATGTCCACATTTTGTTCATGGATAAGCAAAATATTTTATACATACAAAATGGAACATTGTTGAGTCATCTAAAAGGAATGATGCTTTGTTTCCATATTTTTGGTGGTTCTTAGTTTGAACTTAGGACTTCATACTTGCTAGGCAAATACTTTACCACTTGAACCACTCCACCAGATCTTCCACACTGCATTTCCACAAGATGGTAAGCTGAGCCCTTTCCAGCCCTCAGGAATGCTGTGGAGGTTGAGGCAGCTACAGTAGGCTCTCAGCCTTGGTGGTTGGAAATATCGGCCTGGGCAAAGGAGCCAGCCCAGGGGTAAGGGTGACAGGTTTAAATAGGGAACCTTTCCACTTATGTGCAGGGGAAGAACCTGGAGGACCTGCTCCATAAGTACAGCTGCATCTACCAGAATGAGCTCAAGAACTAGCATGGACTGGATGCCAGTGGCTCATGCCTGTAAGCCTTGCTACTTGGGAGGCTGAGATCAGGACAATGGTGGGTTTGTGGAGAGCACAGTAAGAGAAACCTTTAAGAACTTGACATAAGCACAGCTATGTCAAATAATCTGCAGGCTGAGTTGGCACAGCCCCAGCTGCAGAAGGGGGCAAGGGCAAAATGCAGCACAGCTGTTTTTCCTAAGATGTTTACATTCAGAGAGTACAATGTCACACACACACACCCCCACCCCGAGAACTGTCGCTCTACCTCCGTGTTTGCCCTCTATATAATAAACTTGCTGGAGGTGGCTGGGGCTGTTGTGCATCTCCATCCGAGTGCCCAGCCCACCTGACCCCAGGTTTCTGCATGCTTGTCTTCTGTCTTTCACCCTTTCTTAATCTCCCATCACTCCCAGTTAGGTTTCTAGGACAAGCTTGTGCAGATCACGAGAGTGGTTCAAGGCCATCCCAGGTAAATATTTCACAAGACTGCCTCTCCAAAATAACCAGAGCAAAATGGACTAGAGGTGTGGCTCAAGTGGTAGAACACTTGCTTTGCAAAGATGAAGCCCTGAGTTAAAAGAAAAAAAGAACTAGCATGTCCTTGTGCCCTTTACCTTCATGCACTTTAAGGATCCCCCAGATGCTGAGGATGCAATTTATGGAATTAATGACTATGATTTTGTGGTGTCAGCTTCATGTGGAGCTCTCTACATGGCAGGGGGTAGGTGGGGGGAGTCAGGGTAGGTGGCCTATGGTGAAAGGAGTGAGCCTCCTACTAGATCTGATCTTAGTCCTTATTTCAGGACTTCCTCCATCAGGCATCTGGTAGGACCTAACGGATCACATGTGAGATGCTGGGAACAGCTCTTATATAGAACAGTGGAACAAGGATGGTTGACTATATAAAAAAAGAAGACATGGAATATACTGTGCCTAATCTGGATGACACCAAATTCCACTCCCACAGGGGTGAAACTTTCCACATTCAAGTTTACCTTGTGAGAAGCATCAACTATGGCTGGCTACTCATGGTCCTGGTCTGGATCAATAGGTAAAAGCTCTCTACCCCAAAATGGGGGTTCCCCACACCACTTCTTTCTGGTCCTGAGACAGTTCAGGTGAACTGAACTGCTTTTGTGCTCAGAATCTACATTCCAGACTGATGATTTAGTAGGTCTTAGGATATTTTAAAAATTGGTAGTGGAGGCATATAGACAACAAAAAGTTTTAAACTGCAGAAGGTGTGATTTTGGTTCAGAAATAAGTTGTATATTTCTCACTCCTGATTGGGCTTGAGGAAGAAATCAATGGTGTATCTTTGTGAATTGCTCTGCTATGGAGATTAGCAGTTACTGTGATTGAGCTGGCACAGTCTGTTTAGAAAAATGTTTTATTCACTTTTATTTTTGGTAGTAGAATTTTATTTTAGACATTTAGTAATTGAAGAAAAGAGAATGAAATTCTGACACATTAGCTACAACATGGATGAAATGAGCACATTATGCTAAGTAAAATTAGACAGCCACAAGAGATACTGTATGATTCCACTTCTATGATGCTTTTAGAGTAGTCAAGTTCATAGAAATAAAAAGTAGAATGATTGCTACCAGAGAGAGGGGAAATGGAGAATTATCTGATGGGTATAGAATTTTAGTTTTGCAAGGTACAAGTGTTCTGGAAAATGGTCATACAACAATGTGAATATATGTAACACTACTGAACTGTATACTTAAAAATGTTTTAGGTAGTGAATTGATGTTGGGTGCATTTTACCACAACTAAAAGAAAAAAACTAAAAGATGTAGAAATTCTGAAACATGCTACACCATGGAAGAACCATGAACATAGTATTGCTAAGTGAAAGAAGCCAGACACAAAATTACCAATATTGTATGGTTGTTAACAGGAGGTACCTACAATAGTTAAGTTCATACAGACAGAATATAGAACAGTGATAACCAGGTTCTGTAGGTGGGGGAGATAGTAACTTATTGTTTAATGGGCACAGAGTTTCAGTTTGAGATGTTGAAAGAGTTTTAGAGATGGGTAGTGGTGATGGCTGCACAGTGGTGTGAATTTACTTAATGCCAGTGAACTATGCTCTTAAAAATGTTTAAAGTGGTAAATTTTAGGGGAGCAGTGGCCCAAACAATGCATACACATGTGAGTAAATGTAAAAGTGATGAAATTAAAAAAAAATTAAAAGTGTTAAATTTTAGGGCTGAGGGTATAGCTCAATGGTAAAGTGCTACTCTAGCATTTACAAGGCCCTGGGTTTGATCCCCAGTAACACACATGCACACACCAAAGGGGTAAGGTTTGCATTCTGTATATTTTAGTACAATAAAGACAATAAGGGAAATTAAATGGTACCTTATAAATATCTATTTAGCACAAAAATTGTTAATAGCTAAAAACAGATCCTGAAAAATATATGACATATCAAAACCAAATAGTGAAATGGCAAGCATAAACTCTGCCTTCTGATAATTAATTCAATTTGAAGGTACTAAATATCTTAATCAATAGACATGTAACAAAATAATGGATACTTTAAAAACATGATTCATCTATATGATATCTATAACACTTTTGATTAAAAAACACAAGTAGGTTAAAAGTTACAGATGGGAAAAGTTAGTCTATACAAATTGTAACAAAAAAGATGCAGGAGTGGCTACACTAATATACAAAATAGACTTTAAGACAAATATAGTTATAGGAGACAAAGAAAGACAGTTTATAGCAATAAAAGAGTCGACCCATTAGGAAGCTATAACAATTATGTACCCAACAACAGTACTCCAAAGACAGAATTTAAGGATGAAATAGACAATTCAAAACTAAAACTTGTAGACTTCAATATCTGCTTTCAACAAAAGGATAGGATAGGAAAACTAGACATTAAGGAAATAAAAGACATGTATAATACTAAACTAATGTAACCTAATATCTATAGAAAAATGCTAACTGGATGCTGGTGGCTCACACTTGTAATCCTAGCTACTTGGGAGGCTGAGATCAGGAGGAGCACAGTTTGAGGTCAGCCCAGGCAAATAGTTCATGAGACTTTATCTCAAAAATTCACAACACAAAAAAGGGCTGGCAGAGTGGCTCAAATGGTAGTGTCTGCCTAGTGGCAGTGAAGCCCTGAGTTCAAACCCCAATCCCACCAAAAATAAAATAAAATAAACACCTAGAAAAAAAAAAAAACACCTAGAAAAAATGCTGTACCAAACATCAGTAGAATACTGTTCTTCTCAAGCACAGGTAGAACATTCTCCAGGATGGACCATGTGCTAGTCATAAAGCAAGCCTCAACAGATTTAAGAGATCTGTTCTCCAATCACAATTAATAAATCAGAAATCAATGATAGAAGGAAATTTGAGAAGCTCAGTTATACACTACTGAATAATGATGGCTCAAAAAGCAATCAAGGGCTCAAGTAGTAGAGCACTTGCCTATTATGTGCAAGGCCCTGGTTCTATCTCTAGTACTGGAGGGGAAAAAGCAAGAGAAAATTAGATATGGTTGAAAGAAATATAAATGAAAAACATATCACCCACAATTTACAAGATGCAGCCAAACCATAGCTTAAAGGGAAATTTTTAGCTATAAATGCTAACATTAAATAAAGACTTCAAATCAATAACCTAATCTTTCACCTTAAGAATCTAGAAACAGGGGAGGAGAAGGTGGGAGGTGGCCCAAATAATGTATTCACAAATGTAAAAACAATAGAATAATTTTAAAAAAATAAATCTAGAAACAAAAGCAAACCGATACCAAAGCAAGCAGAAGGGAAGAATAATAAAGATTATAGTAGATATACAGGAACTATAGACTAGAAAACAATGAAACCAAAAGTTAGCTCTTCAAAAAGATCAACAAAACTGATAAACCTTTAGTTAGATATATGAAGAAAAAAGACAGGCTCAAACTACTTAATCAACAATGAAAGGGATCATAACTATCCACCCTTCAGAAACAAGAAAGATTAGGAGAGAAAATTATAAATAATTATACACCCAAAATTGTATACCTTAGATGAAATGCAGATATTACTGGAAAGGCACTAGCTACCAAAACGCAAGACCCAAAAAGAAAGAAAATAACATCTAAATATACATGTAATTAGTAGGGAAAGTGAATCAATACTTTAAAAAACTTTCCTAAAAGAAATGTCCAAGTCAGGCACCGGTGGCTCACACCTATAATCCTAGCTACTTGGGAGGAAGAGATAGGAGGATCTCAGTTAGAAGACAGCCCTGAGCAAACAGTTCATGAAACCCTATCTCAAAAAATACCCAGCACAAAAACAGGGCTGGCAGAGTGGCTCAAGTGGTGGAGTACCTGCCTAGCAAGTGTGAAGCTCTGAGTTCCAACCCCAGTACCACCAAAAAAAAAAAAAAAAAAAAAAAAAGAATTGTCCAACACCAAATGGCTTCACTAGTGAATTCTAACCAAATATTTAATGAAGAAATAATACCAGTGCTTCACAAGATTTCCCCCTCCTCCCCAAAAAATCAAAGAGAATATTTCTTAATTTATTCTGAGGCCAATTTACTCTGATACTAAACCAAACACATCATAAGAAGAAGACATCAAGACAGATGCCAGTGGCTCACACCTATAATCCTAGCTACTTGGGAGACTGAGATCAGAAAAATCACAGTTCAAGGTCATTCTGGACAAATAGTTTCTATAACTACTATAGTTACCTATAATTTTAGCAGGTAATTATATTGCCAAGTCCTTTGTTTGTCTGTTTATTTTTCTTCCTCTCTCATTCTCATTTTCCCCTTTCCCATTTACAATATTAATTAGATGTTTTCTCATTAACCCCTCATTCTGCTTTCTCATTAACCACTTATATTAACCTTAGCCACTACTCCTTCCTACCTTATAATACCATACATCTTGTATTATTCATAAGCATTATCCCTCTTTTCTCCTTCCCATTACTGCCCTTATATTAACTAAGGTCTTCCTAGATCATGAAGAATCATCTTTGCTCTTATATTCCTCTAAAGAGACTGAGCAGTAGCAGTAATGGGTCTTCATTAGGGATTGCTGTGGTGTGGTATACCAACTGTGATAGCTTCTGCAACAAAGCTTCCTCTCCCAAAGTGGAGTAGGGAAGCTGCACCTAGAGTCTTGAGCACTGTGGTCATATGTTTGACTACTAAGCCACAACCCCCCAATCTAGTGACAAGAAAATACATCACAAACCAGTCAGTACCCAGTCTTACCTAAACATTGCAAAACACCAAACTGAAAGAACACAGGAAATTGAAGCCTCCAACCAAATACTTGGCCTCAGATGTATAAATCCCAACATAAAAACACAAGTAACATGAAAAAACAAGGCAACATGTCACCTTCAAAAGCCAACAACTCTACGACAAAAGACTTGAACGACAGTGAAGAGAATGAGATTTCAAACAATGAACTAAAAAAAATAAAAACAATAATATGAATGATCAATGAGGGCTAGGGATGTAGTTCAGTGGTTTAATGTTTGCCTAACATGCATGACGCCATGGTTCAATCTTCAGTACCACAAGAAGAAAAAAAAATTTAAAGAGGAAATATGTAAGAACCTGAATGAATTAAAAGAGTATCCAAACAAATGACTGAATGTAATAAGGAGGATAATGTAGTATATGAAAGAAGAATTCAATAAAGATATTGAAATCATGAAAACAATCAAATTGAAATGAAAAAAAATCAAATGGAAATTAAAAGCTCAATAACCCAGATAAAAATTGACAGAACAAGATGAAAATTGAGTATCAGGGATTGAAGATAAAGTAGAGGGATTAGGTAAGTAAGTCAAAGACACTGAAAAAATACTATGAAAGTATGAATGATACACCATCAAAAGACCAAACTATCTATCATGGGTATGGAAGGAGAAGAAGTACAAACTAAAGGCATAGATAACTTATTCAACAAAATAATTGAGAAAACTTACCCAGTTTTGAGAAACAGAGGGTCACCTAGGTACCCTCTGAACACCAAATAGGCAAGATCTGAAAAGAAACACCCCCTATACACATTGTAATTAAAACATTAAATGTACATAACAAAGAAAGAATATTGAAAGCTGCAGGAAAAAAATGAAAAGTTACATATAAAGGCAAATCCATCATAATAATTGTAGATTTCTCAATAGAAATTCTACAAGCAAGGAGGTTATGGAATGACATATTCCAAATTCTGAAAGAAAATAAATCAACCTAGATTTATGTATCCAGCAAAGCTATCCTCCATAATTGAAAGAGAAATAAAAATCTCCCAGAATAAAAAAAAACTAGAGGAATTTATGAACATTAAACCAGCACAGCAGAAAATGCTTAAAGGAATCCTACACAGAGATGAGGAAGATAAATACAACCAAGAAAACATTGGAAAGAATACACCCTGCTAGAAGAGTAGATTAGCATATGAGGAATCCGAAAAAAGTGAACAACAAAATGAGGAAGTACCATATACCTTTCAATATGAACATTGAATATTAATGGTCTCAATTCTCCAATCAAAAGACATAGAATGGCAAGTTGGGTTAAAAAGCAAGACCTATTGAGGCAAACCAAAGGGAACAAAAAGCAAGACCTGACCACCTGTTGCCCACAAGAAAAGTATCTCACAGATAAAGACAAACATTGGCTTAAGGTGAAAGGGTAGAAAAGAATCTTCCAAATATATGGTCCCCCAAAGCAGGCAGGAGTAGCTACACTCATGTCTCATTAAGCAGACTTTGGAACAAAATTAGTATGAAAAGACAAAGAAGATCACTTCATATTAATAAAAGGAACAATCCATCAAGTGGAAATAGTAATTGTTAACATAAATGCACCAAATATTGATTGGTGCACCCAACTTCATTACACAAATACTACTGGACTTAAAAGCACAGATAGACCCCAATACAATAATAGTGGGAGATGTCAATATCCCTTTCTCACCAATAGATAGGTTATTTAGACAAATATACACAAAAAGTCAACAAAGAAATGTCAGGATTAAACAATAGTATAGATCAAATGGACTTTACAGACATGTATAGATTATTTCATTCAGTAGCTGCACAATAAACATTCTTCTCAGCAGCCAAGGAAATTTCTCCAAAATAGATCATATTCTAGGACATAAAGCAAGTCTTAACAAATTTAAGAAAATTGAAGTAATCTCCAGTATTCTATCAGACCACAATGGTCTCAACAGCAAAAGAAAGTACAGAAACTATTCAAACACATGGAGACTGAACATGTTGAATGACTAGTGGGTCACTGAAGAAATGGGGGGTGGTGTTAAAAAGTACTAGAACCTAATGAAAATGAAACCTTTGAGACACAGAAAAGGCAGCAGTGTTGAGAGGAAAGCTTATAGCTATAGTCACCTATATCAATAAAACAGATATCAAATAAATAACTTAATGATGTATCTTCAGCTCTTAAGAAAACAAGAACAAGTCAAATCCAAAACAAGTAGGTGGAAAGAAATAATAAAGATTTGGGTGGAAAATAATGAATTGGAGATCAAAACAATATAAAGAATCAATGAAATAAAAAGTTGGATTTTTAAAAAGATAAATAAGATTGGTAAATTCCTTAGCCAGACTAACCAAAAGAAGGAAGGAGAAGACCCAACTCAATAAAATTAGAGATGAAAAAGAGGATAGTACAACAGCTACCAATAAAATCCAGAAGAGCCTCAGAGAATACTTCAAAAGTTTATATTCTAAGCTGGGTGCCGGTGGCTCATACCTGTAATCTTAGCTACTCAGGAGGCAGAGATCAGGAAGGTCATGATTTGAAGTCAGCCTGGGCAAATAGTTCAGCAGACCCTATCTTGCAAAAACCCATCACAAAAGAGGGCTGGTGGAGTTGCTCAAGGTATAAGCCCTGAGTTCAAACCCCAGTAATGCAAAAAACATATATTCTAATAAATTTGAAAATCTAGAAGAGATGGATAAATTTTTAGATGCATTTGACTTACCAAAATTGAACCAAGAGGATATAAACTACTTGAGCAGATCTGTAACAAGGAATTAGATTGAAGACATAATAAAGAGTCTCCCAACAGGAAAAGCCCAGGACAAAATGGATTCTCTGCTAAATTTTATCAGATCTTTAAAGAAGAACTAACATCAATGCTCCCCAAACTATTCCATAAAATAAGGAAAGGAACATTACCAAACTCATTCTATGAAGCCAGTTTACCCTGATACCAAAATTCAATAAGAACACAACAAAAAAGAAAACTATAGGCCAGTTTCCTTGATGAACATAGATGCAAATTTTTTAAATAAAATACTTGCAAACCTAATTCAGCAACACACTAAAAAGATAATGATCATACACCATTATTGAGTTGGTTTCATTACAGGGATGCATGGACAGTTCAACATACACAAATCAACAAATATAATATAGTATAGAAACAGAATCAAGGACAAAAAACACATGATCATCTCAATAGATGCAGAAAAAGCATTTGACAAAGTTCAACATCCTCTCATGATAAGAGCTCTGAAGAAGCTAAGAAGAGAAGAAACATACTTCAACATAATAAAGGCTATATATGACAAACCTACAATGAACACCATACTAAATGGGGAAAAACTGAAACTATTTCCTCTAAAGTCAAGAATGAGACAAAATACAGTACTGGAATTCCTAGCCAGAGCAATAAGGTAAGAGAAAGAAATAAAAAGGATTCAGATAGGGAAGGAAGAAGTCAAGTTTTCCCTAGTTGAAGATGGTACGATCTTACATTTAAAAAGCTCTAAAGATTTCACACACACAAAAAAAAAACAAAAACAAAAACAAAAGAACTCCATCTGATAATCTGGCAAAGGAGCAGGATGTAGAATTAACATAAAAAAAACAGTAGCTTTTCTACATGTCAACAAGGAACAGGCTAAGAAAGAAAACAATTCCATTCACAGTAGCCTTAAAAAACAATCAAGCAAACACACCTGGGGCTAGCAGAGTAGCTTAAGTTGGAGAGTGCCTGCCTAGCAAGTATGAGGCCCTGAGTTCAAACCCCAGTACCTACAAAAAAATTTAAAAAAAGAGAGAGAGCTAGATCTTAATGTAAGACCTGAAACTTTGAAACTACTACAGAGAAACATTTGAAGATAGGTATAGGCAATTATTTTCTAAATAGGATTCCAGAGCTGGTGGAATGGCTTACGTGTTAAAAGTGCCTGTCTAGCAAGCATGAGCCCTGAGTTCAAACTCCCATGCCACCAAAAATAAATAAATAATTAAAAATCACCCACACAATAACAGCAAGAATTGACAAACATAATTGCATCAAACTAAAAAGTTTCTTAGGGCACATCAACAACAAAAGCTTCTTCACATCAAAAAGTTTGTCAGCTATTCATCAGATAGAGAATATACAGAAGAATACACAAAGAGATCAAAATATTAAACATCAAAAGAGCAAATAATCCAATTAATAAATGAGCAAATGAATTAGACAGCTTTCAGAAGAAGCACAAGTGACTAGTAAACACGTAAAGGAAATACTAATCAAAACTACACTGAGGTTCTGTCTCACCCTAGTCATGAAAGGAATAGGAGGTCTCAGCGGGCCCCAACCCCCTTGTTGGAGAAACCAGTACCAAACACCCCGTGTAGATAAGATAAGCAATGCGGCAGGGCACGGTCAGGGCATATAGAATGTGAGGAATGTGAGCAGGAGGTACGTGCAAGATGTGAGGTACATGCAAGATGTGCTCTGCCTGCTTGCCCAATGTTGATAACGAAAATATGCACGCCACCGCAGTCTATATAAGATTTCCCCTAAAGAGGCTCAGGGTCGTGTTTTCCTAACCGGTCCTGCGTGTCCGTGTGGGAGCTCGACCCTGGCTAGCCAGCCCAATAAACTCTGCTTGTTGATTGCATTCACGCCTGGCTCTCTGTCTCTCGGGGGAATAGGATTCCGGGTCCTAACATTTGGAGGTCCCACCGAGATTTCATTTTCTCGAGAGACAGAACCTGCCTGCGAGAAAGCAGGGGTGATTCCAAGTCCTAGGCGTTGGGAGGGGATCCCAGACCCTCATTTGGAGGAACTTGAGTGTTCCATTTGGGCCGCGGCGGGGATTCGGCCAATCCCCAGGGAGATTCATTCTGGGAATCTCGCAAGGAGGACCACAGGGTCCTATTGGGAGAGGCTTTCCTCTCATTTGGGCTCGAGCATTTTAGGAACCCTGGCGCCAGGTGAAGAACTAATTGAGCTAGTCGACCGACCACCCGTCAAGTGGACGCCTTTGGGCCTGATATCCCAGTTGGACGGTGAGGAGGTTGAATGGGGTGCGCACCAGTGTGAGAGAAGGACCGGTCCGAGCGAGTGCTGGAGAGTGTTGTGTGTGTGTGGAATTATTGTTGCCTTTACCCTTTTTGTTCTATCTCTCTTGGTGTTTGAGTCTCCTTCCACAATGGGACAGGGACAAACAACCCCAAAGTCTCTGATCCTTTCGCACTTTTCAGAAGTTAAAGAAAGGGCCTTAAATGCGGGTCTGGTCATCAAGAAAGGTAAGTTCGACACCTTTTGTTCTGCAGAGTGGCCCACCTTTGGAGTCGGGTGGCCCATTCAAGGTTCCCTCTCCCTAGACCTGATCACTAAGGTTAAAGCAGTCATTTTTCAGCCAGACAATCGAGGCCATCCAGACCAAGTCCCTTACATTTTGGTTTGGGAGGATCTGGTGAGGAACCCTCCCCCTTGGTTAACAGTTTTTCTGACCCACCCCTCTAGTTCGGCCCCTGGGGCTAAAACTCCAGTCACGCCCGCCTTGGTCATAAAGGAGGAGGAAAAACTTCCTCTTCCCACCTTGACCGGTCCTCAAATTAGGGCATCTCCTTCACCATCTCCGGTCTTACCAGAGAGTTCCCCCCTTTACCCATCCCTCGCAGGGGCAGAGGAAGATCGGCTGCCTCCATACGTGACTCCCCCTGGCCAAGCCAGTGCCCCGGAGGAGGAAATTTCCTCATCCTCCTCAACAGGACTGGCAGCAGGAGGAGGAATGGGTCGAAGACTTTGCCCCCGAGGGATCCGGGAAAGGGAGGGGGAAGACAGGCCCCCCTCATCAACACAGGGGGAGGGCAACAGTTTCAGTACTGGCCCTTCTCCTCCAGTGATCTATATAACTGGAGGACGCAGAACCCGCCCTTTTCTGAAGACCCCAAGTGTCTCATAGATCTCTTGGAGTCCATCATGCATACACACCGTCCCACTTGGGATGACTGTCATCAGCTGCTCAATACTCTTTTTACGATGGAGGAACGAGAGCGCATCCTCAACGAAGCGAGGAAGAACGTCTTGGGGGATAATGGGAGACCCACAACTCTCCAACCGGCCATAGACGAGGCTTTTCCCCTACGCCGCCCTGATTGGGATTTCGGGACCACAGAAGGTAGGGAGCGTCTTCGGATCTACCGCCAGACTCTTATGGCTGGTCTCCGAGCGGCCGCTAGAAGGCCCACCAATTTTGCAAAAGTGAAAGCAGTCGTTCAAAGGGAAAACGAAAGCCCGGCCGGTTTCTTAGAGCGCCTCTATGAGGCATACCGTCAGTACACCCCTATTGACCCTGAGGCGGACCTCCACCGGTCTGCTGTGGTACTCTCATTCATTAATCAGGCAGCTCCAGACATTAGGAAAAAACTCAATAAACGGAAAAACTTAGGGGAGATGACTATAAGGAAAATGCTACAGGTAGCGGAAAAGGTCTTTA
The DNA here is from genome assembly GCF_047511655.1 of Castor canadensis. Classification (NCBI taxonomy): domain Eukaryota; kingdom Metazoa; phylum Chordata; class Mammalia; order Rodentia; family Castoridae; genus Castor; species Castor canadensis. The sequence continues at coordinate 50,015,747 of NC_133396.1, read as the reverse complement.
CCCCTAGGGAAACTCCAAAAGAAAGGGAGGAAAGACAGAGAAAGGAAGACAGGGAGGCCCAGGAGAAATTGAGAAAGGAGGACCGGGAGTTCCAGGCTAAGGAAAACCGAAAGCAACAGAGAGAAATGGCTCGTATTTTCCTAGCAGGTGTCCGGGACCAACCCAGGGGAGGGGGCCACGCCAGGACCCCGGATAAGGAACACTGTTTTTACTGTAAGGAAACGGGGCATTGGAAGAGAGAATGTCCTAAGTTAAAGGGAAGAAGAGGGTTTGGAAGGAGACCGGGGGAAAACAGGGAAAGGGAACGAGCAGTAGAGCAGGCCAGAGTCCTCCTAGCCGGAGAAGAGGACTAAAGGAGATGGGGCTCGGACCCCCTCCCCGAGTCCTGGGTAACAATACATGTGGAGGGGAAGCCGATGGGGTTCATGGTGGATACCGGCGCCCAATATTCAGTTTTAAACAAGGCACATGGACCTTTGAACAAGGCACGAACAAGTGTTGTTCAGGGGGCCACCGGTACGCAGTTATGTACATGGACTACCAAAAGAAAGGTGAACTTAGGAAAACAGCAGGTCACACACTCCTTCTTGGTCGTCCCTGAGAGCCCCGCTCCCCTGCTCGGACGGGACCTACTCACCAAAATAGGGGCCCATATCCATTTTGAACCAGATGGAATAATTGTGACTGATCGAGAAGGGAGCCCGATTCATGTCTTGTCCCTATCATTGGCTGACGAGCATCGTCTGTTTGAGAGTCAACAGGAACCAGGAGGGGACATGACTCATTGGGTAAAAAGATTTCGCACGGCCTGGGCAGAGACTGCGGGAACCGGCCTCGCCAAACACCTCCCGCCCGTAGTTATACAATTGAAGGCTTCTGCTCTCCCCATTCGGGTGAAACAGTATCCTATGCCTGAGGAGGCCCGAAGAGGCATAGCCCCTCATATCCACAGGCTAATAAAGGAAGGAGTACTGCGGCCTTGTCAGTCTGCCTGGAATACTCCTCTGCTCCCCGTCCGAAAGCCGGGAAGCGGGGACTATAGGCCTGTGCAAGACCTATGAAAGGTAAACTAGCAGACGGAGGACATTCATCCCACCGTTCCGAATCCCTATACCTTGCTCAGCCACCTACCCCCCTCGCAAGTGTGGTATACAACCCTTGATTTGAAAGATGCTTTCTTCAGCATTCCATTGTCGGAAATTAGTCAGCCGCTATTTGCTTTCGAATGGCAGGAAGATGGGGGCCAATCCGGACAGCTCACTTGGACCAGACTGCCGCAAGGATTTAAAAACTCTCCCACCCTGTTTAATGAGGCCCTGAGCCAGGACCTGGAACCTTTTCGCCGGAGCCACCCACAAGTCACTCTATTACAGTATGTTGATGACTTACTGTTAGCGGCAGAAACCCGAGAGGAGTGCATCAAGGCTACTGAACACCTGCTAACGGAATTAGGTGAGCTGGGGTATCGGGCAAGTGCCAAGAAAACTCACATCTGTAAAAGGTCAGTGACATATTTGGGTTATCGGATTGCAGATGGGGCAAGATGGCTGACTGATGCCATGAAACGGACTATTCTGGCTATCCCATCCCCGACATCCACTAGGGGGGTAAGAGAATTCCTGGGCTCCGCAGGGTTCTGTAGACTCTGGATTCCAGGATTTGCGGAAATAGCCAGACCCCTATATGAGGCCACCAAAGAAGCTCCAGATTGGAGTTGGGGAGAGAGAGAACAACAGGCCTTTGATCAGCTAAAAGATGCTCTTTTGCAGGCCCCTGCCTTAGCCTTGCCAGATCCTACAAGACCATTCACTCTGTTTGTAGATGAGAAAAAGGGGGTAGCCAAAGGAGTCTTGACCCAACAGCTAGGTCCCTGGAAGAGACCAGTGGCATATTTTTCCAAGAAATTAGACGCAGTAGCGGCAGGATGGCCCCCCTGCCTCCGCATCATAGCGGCCATTGCCGTGCTGGTAAGAGAGAGCCTATTTCTACACTAACCATTGCTACCCTACTTAGCCTAGGGGTGGCTGGGGCAGGGACCGGCATAGCCTCCCTGGCTACTCAACATAAAGGGATGTCTTCGCTGCACGCAGCCATAGACGAAGATATAGAGAGAATAAAAACCTCCATTAGCCACCTAGAAAAATCCCTCACTTCTCTGTCTGAGGTAGTACTTCAAAACCGACGAGGTCTGGACTTGTTGTTCCTCCAAAAAGGGGGACTATGCGTTGCTCTAGGGGAAGAATGTTGTTTTTACGCTGACCATACCGGAGTTGTTCGTGACTCCATGTCTAAACTCCGAAAGAGCCTAGAACAAAGAAAACGAGAAAAAGAGGCAGGGGAAAGCTGGTTCGAGTCTTGGTTTAACCAGTCCCCATGGTTGGCTACCCTTTTATCTGCACTGGCAGGGCCAATAATAATCATCCTATTACTTGTTACCATAGGACCCTGGATTCTAAACCGACTTAGGACTTTTGTCAAAAGTCGAATTAAGACTATCCAACTTCTGGTCCTCCGCCAACAATATCAGGCTCTTCATCCCCTTGAGAATGATTCCTCAATTTAGGCCGTAAGAAAAGGGGGGAATGAAAGGAATAGGAGGTCTCAGCGGGCCCCAACCCCCTTGTTGGAGAAACCAGTACCAAACACCCCGTGTAGATAAGATAAGCAATGCGGCAGGGCGCGGTCAGGGCATATAGAATGTGAGGAATGTGAGCAGGAGGTACGTGCAAGATGTGAGGTACGTGCAAGATGTGAGGTACGCGCAAGATGTGCTCTGCCTGCTTGCCCAATGTTGATAACGAAAATATGCACGCCACCGCAGTCTATATAAGATTTCCCCTAAAGAGGCTCAGGGTCGTGTTTTCCTAACCGGTCCTGCGTGTCCGTGTGGGAGCTCGACCCTGGCTAGCCAGCCCAATAAACTCTGCTTTGTTGATTGCATTCACGCCTGGCTCTCTGTCTCTTGGGGGAATAGGATTCCGGGTCCTAACAGTCAGAGTGATTATCACCAAGACAGCCTTGGCAAGGATGTAGGGGAAAAGGAACCCTTGACACTGTTTGTGGGAACGCAAACTAGTGCAGCCTGTATGGAAATCAGTATGGTTCATCAAAAAGCTAAAAGTAGACTTACTTTATAACCCTGCTATACAACTCTTGGGCATATATCTGAAGGAGTGTAAATCAACATATGAGAGAGACCTCTGCACACCCATGTTTATCACAGCACTATTCACAACAGCCAAGCTGCAGAATCAGCCAAGGTGCCCAACAACCGACGAATGGATAAAGAGAATGTGGTATATATACACAATGGAGTATTATTCAGCCATAAAGAGCAAAATTATGTCATTTGCAGGAAAATGGATAGAACTGGAGATCATCATATTGAGTGGATAAGCCCAGCTCAAAAATCCAAATATCTATCTGATGCTTTCACTTTTAAACAGAATATAGGTCTAAAATGATAATAATAATAGGACACGAGTGTAAAAAGGGAACCATTGGGATATAGATTAGCAGGAGTGGGGAACGAGAAAGGACAGGGTACTTGGGGTAAAGAGGTTTGAAATATATTTCACACACACACACACACACACACACACACACACATACATATGTTGATGAAGATAGCATAATGAAATCCACCAAATACTGTTTGTAAACAGAAAGGAAAGAAAGAGGGGTTTAAGGGAACATAATAGAGGGGATAAACTTGTTCAAAGTATGTGGTACACATCTATGAAATTTTCACAATGAAACTCCTTTTACTATTAATGATTCTTAATTTAAAAAATTAAAAAAGAAAAAAATAAGAATGAAACTTAATTTCTTGAATCTGATAAATGGCATTTACAAAAAAGCCACAGCTAACCTCATAATTAATAGTGAAAGATTGAATGCTTTACTTCTAAGATCAGGAATATGGCAAGGTTGTCTATTCTCACCATTTCTGTTCAGCATTGTGCTGGTGAGGGTAAACAGGTAAGAAAAAAGAAGAACAGCTGCAGGCCTGGCTCAAGCAGTAGAGCACCTGCCTAGCAATCTTCAGGCCCTGAGTTCAAACCTCTGTACCACAAATAAAGAAAAGAAAGAAAGAAAAAGGCTATGTGGAGAAAATAGAAGGAAGTGAAAATATCTCTATTCACAAATGAAATGCTCTTTTATACAGAAAATCCCAGCCAGGAGTGGTGGCACAATCCTGCAATCCCAATTTCTTATAGAAATTTACAACCTTATCCTAAAAGTCATACATAAACTCAAGGAACTCAGAATAGCCAAAACAATGCTGTAAAAGAACAAAGCTGGGGTCCGAGGGCATGGTTCAAGTGGTAGAGTGTCTGCCTAGCAAGTGCAAGGCCCTGAGTTCGAACCCCAGATTCTGGATTGAGAATCCAGAAAAAAACCCTCATGTTTATGAGCAATTGATTTTTGACAAGTCTGCCAATGGGGAAAGGATACTTTCAACACCTGGAGCTGGGACAACTGGATATCCACATGTAAAATAAGGAACCGGATGCCTAGCTTACCCCATATACAAATATTAACTCAAAATAGATCAAAGAATTAAGTGTAAGAGCCCAAATCACAAAACTGCTAGAAGAAAACATAGAAGCCAATCTTTGTGGCCTTGGATTAGGTAATCGTTTCTTAGATAAACACCAAAATTAAAAGAGAGAAAGAGATACACATGCACACATACATATATTTGGCCTCACCAAAATTAAAAACTTTGCATGTCAAAGGACACTATCAAGAAAGTGAAAAGAGAGCTGGGGATATAGCTCAATGGTAAAGCACTTGCCCAGGATTTGTAAGGGCTTGGGTTTAAAAAATTGAAAAGAACCCATAGAAAGGTAGAAACCAGGCATGGTAGTACATGCTTATAATACCAGCTACTTGGGAGGCAGAGATCAGGAAGTTTATATCTCAGGCCAGGCCGGGCAAACTGAGATCCTACTTGAAAAATAAGTAAAGCAAAAAGGACAGGGGACATGATTCAAGTGGAAGAACTATGAGTCCCTGAGTTCAAATCCCAGTACTTCCAGAAAAAGAGAGAGAGAGAGAAAAGGAAAGAAGGAAAGAGAGAAAGAAGGGAGGGAGAGAGGGAGGGAGGAAGGAAGGAAGAAAGGAAGCAAGGAGGGAAGGAAGGAAGAAAGAAAACCAGTAAGGACATAGAAGCCTTGAAACTTGAATAACCCTGTCAATCAAGTTGACCTAATTGACATTCATATAACGTTGTACACAACAGCAGCAGAGTACACATTCTCTTCCTGTGCACTTAAAAAGACATGGAGTATTTTAAAAGACAAGCTATATTCTGTGCCATAAAACAAACCTCAACACATTTGAAAGGATTTGGTGCATATAAAGTATGTTCTATGATTGCAATGGAATTAAATTTGAAATTACTAATAGAAACGTATCTGAAAATTTTCCAAATATTTATAAACTAAAAACATTGTCTAAATAACCCATAGATCAAAGAAGAAATCACAAGAAAATTAGACGGTACTGGCTGGACACTAGTGGGTCACACTTGTAATCCTAACTACTTGGGAAGCAGTTGAGGATGGAGGTTCCAGGCAAGCTTGGCAAGAAAGTTCATGAGACACTATCTCAAAAATACTCAAGTGCTCGCTTTGGCAGCACACATACTAAAACTGGAACGATACAGAGAAGATTAGCATGGTCCCTGTGCAAGAATGACATGCAAATTTGTGAAGCATTCCATAAAAAAAGAAAACATTCAACACACAATAGGGCTGGGAGAGTGGCTCAAACAGTAGAATGTTTGCCTAGCAAGCATGAGGCCCTGAGTTCAAACTCCAGTACCACACACACACACACACACAAAGAGAGTACTTTTGACTTGAAGGAAAATGGAAATACTCACTGGGCACAGAGACACATAATCTGAGCATTTGGGAGCCTGAGGCAGGAGGATCATGAGTTCAAAGCTAGCCTGAGCTACAGCACTCCTATAGCACTCCTACAGCACTCCTGTCTCCAAAAAAGTGGAACTATCATATATCAAAATTTGTGTGGTATCATTAAAATAGTGGCAGTTGTTTTTTATTTATATTTTTGGCAGTACTGGGGCCTGAACTCAGGGCCTTGTGTTTGCTAAGCAGGCATTGTATCTCTGGAGCTCCACCTCCAGCCTGTGGCAATTCTTTAAGCAGGCATTTCACCAAGAAAGATACTCAGTTAGCTGTTAGGCACATGACTTGTGTTGTGCATCACTAACCACCAGGGAAATGTAAACTCCTGGGAAGACTAAAATTTAGAAGACTGACCTTGGCAAACGTTATGGCTTGGGCATGACATGTCCTCCAGAAGGCTCACGTGTTGAAGACTTGGTTCTCAGGATTGATTGGATCACGAGGGCTCTGACCTAATCAATGGATCCATCCACTGATGGACTCATAACTTGATGACACTATTGGGAGGTGATGAAAATTAGGAGGTGAGGCATGATTGAGGAAATAGGTCACTGGGGGCAAGAGTTTGAAGTGTCTTTCCTGGCCACCATGAGGTGAGCAGCCTCTCCCACCCCATGCTCCCACCATAAAGATGTTCTCCTTTCCTCAGGCCCAAAACAATGGAGGCAGTTAACTTTGGACTGAAACCTCTGAAGCCATGAACCAAAATAAATCTTTTCTCCCTTAAATTGTTAATCTCAGGCATTGTGTCACGGTGATAAAAGGCTAGATAACACAGCAAATGTTAACAAAGAGGTGAAGGAATTGGAACACTTATACATTGCTAGTGGGGATTAAAAATTAATTGTGCAAGCACTTTAGAAAACATTTTGACAATTTTTTATTTCATTCTTGACCGTGTGGAAACTATATGCTTTAAACTTTAAAACACTACTAAAAGAAACCAAAGAAAATCTCAATTATGTCCCAGTGAGTCCACAAAAAGATGCTCAAAATTATGAGTCATCAGAAAAACGCAAACTCAAACCACAAGAAGATATCACTTCACATCCACTAGGGTGACATTGGCCACCACAAATGTTTGCAAAGATGGGAAAAAGTCAGGAGCCGGTGGCTCACGCCTATAATCCTAGCTACTCAGGGGGCAGAGATCAGGAGGATCAAAAGTTCGAAGTCAGCCCAGGCAAATAGCTCATGAGACCCTGTCTCAAAAAAACCCTTCACAAAAAAGAGCTGGTGGAGTGCTCAAGGTGTAGGCCACCTTGATCAAGCCCCAGTACTGAAAAAAGAAAAAAACCAAAAAGGTGGGGAAAAACTGCAACTTTCACATCATGCTGGTAGAGGTGAGAAATCAATTGCACAAACACTTTAGAAAGCATTTTGGCAGTTCCTTTAAAAATTAAGAATCAGGCTATCCCACTCCTGACTATTTGTGGATCTAGCAAAGGGAAAAATGCCCAGAATTTAGGACTGGCTATTTTGTACCTGACTGTGTACCCAAAAGGAAAGAAAGCTTATGTTCATATACAGACTTGTAATAAATGTTCACATAGAAACTCTATTTGTAATAACCCAAAATTGGAAACAACCCAAATGCCCATCACCACGTGACTAGATAAATAAGTTGTGGACTGGAGGCGTGGCTCAAGCAGTAGAATGCCAACTGAGAAGTCTTGGGTTCAAACCCCAGTCCCATCAAAAAAAAAAAAAAAGAAAGTTTTGGTATAGCCATACAGCAGAATACTAATTAGCAACAAAAAAGGAAAAATGAATGATAGATGCAGAACTTGGTTGGATAAGACTTACTGTAATAATAATGAATGAAATAAGTCAGACAAAAAAAAAAGAGTACATACAGTATGCTATAGTTTGAATGTTAAATGTCCCCCAAAAGGCCCATGAGTTAAAGGTGCCTAGTGACAGATTTTTAGGTCACTGAGGGTATGCCCTAGAAGGGGATTTTGAGACCCTTGTCTTTTTCTCATTTCCTCTTGTTTCCTGGCCATGATGTGAGCAGTTTTGCTCTACCATAGGCTCCCACCCTATGTGCTGCCTCACCATAGGCCAAAAGAATGGAAGCAATCAATTCTCCTCCAAAACTGTGAGCCAAAATAAACCTTTTCTCTTTATAAATTGATTATCTCAGGTATTTTTTTACAGGAATGGAAAGCTTAATAACATACAATATGATTCTATTTAGATAAATTTCTAGAGAGTGCAATCTAATCTATAGTGTCAAAAAGCAGATCAGTGGTTGCCAGAGTATTGGGGGATGTAGGGGAGGAGAGGGATTTACAAAAGGACACAAGGAGACTTCTGGGGGTAATGACTATATCACCATCTTGATTGAGGAGGTGATTTGCAGGTGTGTGCCTAAGTCAAAATGTATCTGGTTTTTATAAAAAAATTATCAAATTTCAATCAAAAATTTAAATGTGTGCAGTTTATATCTATCAGTTATACCTAAATTTACAAAACAAAAGGGTTACCCAAGAAAGGGAAGGAAATAAAACCTAAGAGAAATGAAGGCAATGTTCAGATTGATTCATTGCCAATTCCAGCTTTTCCTGAACCTGCAATCAGGCCACTCTTGAACTTGCCAGGGACATGGGTTGATACATTCCCTTTTTTTTTTTTTACATTTCCTTTTTGAATTAAACCAGTTTAAACTGTGCTTTCTGATAGTTGCAATGTAGAATCCTTGGTAAGAGAATCCTGAGCTCTGAGTGGTTAGGAAGGAGCTGAGATGGAAGTTGTGTAGGTTGTGAGGAATACAAGGCTTCAAATACTTTTAGGAATTTCGAAGGCAGGAAAGGATAGTTGGTCCCCCAAAATAGGTATGAAGGCTTTTTAAAAATCAGCATACATTAATAATATGAGGGGATTTCATTGTGTTAATTCCATACACACATACAGTGTACTTTGAACAAGTTTACCCCCTCCATTATATTTCCATTCTCTCCCCCCTTTTTCAAATAGAGTTTGATGGGTTTCATTATGCTGTTTTTGTATGAATATATGAAGTGTACCTCCATCTCTTCACCCCTCGGTATCCTTTCCTTAGTAGGAAGGTTTTTTTTTTTGACTGGCTTCCAGCTCTGTACAGTACACAGCTTATTTGGGTTAGCTTGTGTTGACGACATACAAAGGTCATGGACACATAACTGCTTCACAGGATTACAGTGACATTGCCATGTGCTGTCATGAAAGAAAGCTTGGATGGAGGTTCTGACTTTGTGGGCTGAGGACCTATCTCTGCCACCAAAATGCTGAATGGACTCGGGTAAGTCCCAGCCTCTCTCTGGCCTTCATTTGACTCAGATGTGATAAGAAGGGGTTGACAAAACAGTCTCAGACATATTGTCACTTGATTGTGTCCTTCCCATGAGAAAAAGTATTCATGTGGGTGTGGGTAGAAACTTGAAACTTCTGAACTGATGGAAGAAAGACCATGTGTCTGGGCATATGAGGTACTTTGAAGCCAGTAATTGAGATCATTATATGAAAGGAAATGAAGAATTGTGGGGAATAAGATTACAGGGGTGTGTGTTTTTCCTCTGGGCTCTTTTCTCACTCTTTCACCCTACACAGTCTGCAGGCCCTACCTGCTATGGAGGATCACTACTGCTCCACTCACTGAAGTTATTTTTTTTTAATTTTTAATTTAAAAAAATTCATTTACTCATATGTGCATTGTTTGGGCCATTTCTCCCCCCCACTCCCCCCCATCCCTGCTTCCAGGCAGAATCTGTTCTGTCCTTATCTCTAATTTTGTTGAAGAAAGAGTATAAACAATTGAAGTTAAATACTTAAATACTTTGACCACCCTCAATTTTTACTCACCCAGTGTATGGAGTAACTAAAGGTGCAGGCTCTGGAGTCAGACAGTCACAGGTTTGAATCCTAGTGAGGTAGATTAGAATAAGGGTATTTGGGTATAGGTGAAATGCAGACAGCCACACCAGGGTGGAGGGTATAGTGCATTAAGTCCTTTTTTGCCACACCGGTCCCCAATAAAGCCCTTTACAAATTACCTTATGTTGCTTACTTGTGGTCTTTATCATGGATACAGCAGGCTAAGCTGGTAGCACTGCTACAGTGTTAATTTCTCTGGACACTGGTGGCTCTGGACTCAGCCACTCAGGAGGCAGAGATTAAGAGAATTGTGGTTTGTAAATCAGCCCCAGGTAAATAGTTTGAGAGATCCCATCTCGAAAAAACCCATCACAAAAAAGGGCTGGTGGAGTGGCTCAAGTGGTAAGAGTGCCTGCCTAGCAAGCATGAGACCCTGAGATAAAACTGTAGTGCAGCCAAAAAAAAAAAAAACGTTAATTTTCTGATAGATCTTTGTCATAAGCACCCCTTAAGGTTTTCCCCTCGTAAATGAACGAAGCTGTTGTGTATGAGCAGTTTGACTACTTGATTGACAACTGTCAGACCCTTCCCCGCACAGAGGAATGGGACCCAGAGACTGAGGCCTGATGGGAACTGCTACTGCTGTCTACATGACTCCCAAGTCCAGGGGAGCTATAAATGATATTGCTGCCACTCCTGAAGGTCCATGGGTGGCAGCCACTGCAACTTCAGTCTGGTCATTTTCACAGACACTATGGAGCTGTTATCAAATGATAACCGCAGCTGCTTAAGAGAGACTCCGATTGTGTATGTCTTGAGGAGATTCTGTTACAGTCATGGGAACCATGCAGCTATCATGATCACCTCTTCAAACAAGGCTTTTGCTTTGGGAGACCTTGCTTCAGTCATAGCCACTCCAGGCACCCACCCACCAATGGCTCCATGAGATACCACTTCAGCATGACAGCTTCAGATGACCCTGTCTATGGCCAATCTGGATGCACTTGCACATCTTGCAGCTGTCCTCACTCAGGTCAGGGAGGAACCCCTCCCATGCCATGACAGCTTAGTGCACGAAGCAGAAAGTTTGTGGCTAGCAGAAGGGAGGCTGTGAGCAGCCCTCCTCTTGCCCACCTCGGGTCAGTCCAGGAGACCTTCCTCTTATGCATTACTCACTCCCCCCCCCAACTCCAATAAAGCTATATCTGAATGGCCTTATTGCCTATTTGTCCTTATCATGTGTAGAACAGGCTGAGCTAGTAACAAAAGAACAGGCAACTCTGGGGACTGTCAGCCCCAGGCACACCCAGAGGCAGCTAGAAGGTGGCAGAAGAGTTCCAGAGAGCAGTCTAGAGGAGAGACTGCAGAGAGTTGAGAAAGCGAAGGACTGCAGAAGTGCTGAGAGACCATGGAAGGCAAAGAACCGTGAAGAGCTGAGATTGTGGAAGGGCTGTAAGCTCTGGCCACTGGAAGAGTTCCAGAAAGATGCCTGGAGTTACTAGCTACAGGCCCTGGGGAGCAGCCCAGAGCTGTAATGCTAACAGCTGAGGGAACCAGCACTCAAAGCTTGGAGCTTCAACAATAGCTGCTGTGTGCTGGGCCACTGGCATCCAAAGCCCAGAGTGATAACACTTAAGAACAGAGAGTCCCAGCAGGCACTGGTGGCTCACGCCGGTAATCCTAGCTACTCAGCAGCCAGAGATCAGGAGGATTGTGGTTTGAAGCCAACCCAGGCAAATGGTACATGTAGACCCTATCTTGAAAAACCCCATGACAAAAAAAAAAGGGCTGGTGGAGTGGCTCAAGGTGTAGGCCCTGAGTTCAAACCCCAGTACCACAAAAAAAAAAAAAAAAAAAAAACAGCAACAAAACACAGAGAATCCTGAAACCCTAAGTTCAGAGCAGCTGATACTAAGGAAATTGCACTTTGTTTATGCATGGTTTCCATTCAATCAGAGACAAGAACCTTCAACGTATTGGCCACTACTTCTCCAGCTGTATCTTTGGCCAAATTCTTGAATCTTACTGGCAATTTCCTTTTCTGAACAATGGGAGATAAACATTGCATCAGAGAAAGATCGTCTGGGGAATGTTGTCGGAAGAGCTCCCAAATCTCACTGCTCCCAATGGGCCTGCATTCGGGTGGTCATGCTCTTGGGTATTAGCCAGATCTAGTGACTCAAATCTAATGGATAGACTGGCAAAGTGACAAGATGTCAGTTTCAAGATCAGATTACAAAAAGACTGCTACTTCAGTACTGTTTCCCTTCCCTCCTCCTCTCTTCTTCTCTTCCTTCCTCTTCTCTTTCTCCCCCTCCTCTCTCTCTTCTACCCTTCTCCCACTAATGAAATCTATTTACCATGCTCTAAGCTACCTTATGGAGAGAGAGGCCCTGGCCAACAGCCAGTGAATAACTGAGGTCTTCAGCTCAATAACCTGTGGTAGCTTCATCCTTCCAACAACCATGTGACTGTGCTTGGAAACAGATGATCTCTCAGTCAAGACTTCTGAAGAGACCACAGCCTTGGACAACATCTTGACTGCAGTTTTGTGTAGACTTGAGGCACAGACAACCAGCTAAGCCATGAAAGAATTCACGATGTGCAGAAACTATGGGATAGCATTTGTGAAATAAGAAATGCTAAGCCTCTAAGTTTGAGGGTAGTGTGCACATAACTACATTTCCAGTGTGAACTGAGGAGAAGGGGCACAGCCCACCCTAGTCAAAGATCCAGGTTGATGGAACCTCCATCTCAATACCTCCTCCCACAATTGCTTGGCAGGGGAGGAATTGCACCCTGACTGTTAAAAGTCCTGCCCCAAAGTGAAGCATGACACTTCAACTTGTATCTCACTGGCTAAGTAAAGTACTGTAGTCATGCCTAACTTTAAAGGGTATGAAAAGAAAATAAATGGAATAGTTGTGAACTGTTTGGATGACTCCCACAATAACACCTGCCTGGAAAGATCATCATGGCGACAATGCCTTTGAAGTGCTGTATCAGGACACCTATAGCCATGAGTTAGAGGAAACAATGCAGTCTAAAACTATGCAAGCTAAAATGATAGAGTTCATCAGCTCATACTTTTTGGCTAAAAGGTCTAAAAGCATGGTTGCTTTCGTTAATACTGGATCCAGTGACTCAATGATGTCATAGGCCTGGTTTCTTTCAGTCTCTCTTTTCTGTATTTTGAGATACCATTGGCTGTCTGTATCCCTAGTATGTCTCTGTATCTCCTGTATTCTACATTTGCACCATGGATCAAAAATATTCTCAAAAAAATTTGTACTGAGCATATATACTTTTCCCCTCATCATTATTCCCTGAACAATACAGCATAACAACTGTTTACATATCATTTACATTGTATCGGGTATTATAAGTAATCCAGGGATGATTTAAAGTATAAAAGAGGATGTGAGTAGATTATAGGCAGATATGACTCCATTTTATGTAAGGAACTTGAGCATCTGCAGATTTTTGGTATCCCAGGAAGATCCTGAAATCAATCCCCCATATATTCAGAGAGATAGACAAGTGTCAATTTTATTAGCTTCATCCTAAACTTGTCCCCCCTCAGAACGACAAAATGGTTACCAGAACCCCCTGGCTATCCTGAGTTTCCCTCTGATTGGATCAGTCTAAGTCACATGGTCACCATGGCTTGATGATGATGGGGGAAAGTGAGGGTGGTTTCACCTACTTCATATGCTTAGAGCTCCAAGTTTGGTTCCCTGGTTGCACACACATAGATTTCCAAATAGAAACAGAGTGTGGAAAGTGTTTACAACAAACCTTCCACCTCTCCCCCCACTGCTCTTGCCTCCCACCCCAGCATTATATACTATTGTTTTCTCTCAAGTTGCCACTTGGTGAAGACATTTCAATGATAAATTTGTAAATATTACCAGATCTGAAAATGCTTTGTCTTTTAAAAGCTGAACAAATTTGAGAGACTGTTACTACTGCTATAGAAAGCAGTTCTCACAGAGGAACACCAGGATATTCCTCTCACACCATATTCTAGCCACACTGGTGTTTTCTTCCTTCCTGATACATACCAATCTTGTTGGGGTCTTAAGATTTTGGTCCACCATGCATGATCTTCTGTTTTGAACGCCCTTGCCCCAGATCTCTCCTAACCAGTTACTTCTCATCCTTCAGGTCTCAGAGAAGCATTTCCTGACCTTTCTATGCCCCACTATCATGTTTCTTTTTTCACAGTACATATTACTGTCTAAAATTATTTTATTTTCTTCTAATTATCTTACTCCCCCAATCAGAACTTTGTCAGCAAGGACTTTGTCTTCTTCACAGATACATCCCCAGCATCTGGTACAGAGCTTCCACATATTTGACACAAATAAAGTGTTCAAAGAATAAAAGAACAAATGATTAAATGTATCATCTCCACCCACTGCTGTGCCAGTGTTGTGAGGAGTGTCTCAAGTAATTGTCAGATTTTACAAATAACTGGCTTAAAAATTCAAGAGGAAAAGGGTGGAATTGCTTTTGGCTGTTTTGAAGCCAGTGTAATTTGTATGCTAACTCAATCCAGAGGCTCTTCAGTGTGCATCAGAATTTCTGTAAGGGCTTGTTAAACTCAGTTTGGGCACACTCAGTTTCCTATGTAAGAAGTCTAACATGGGGTCTAAGAACTTGCATTTCTAAGAAGTGCCCAGTTGCTGCTGCTGCTGCTAGGGGAAGGGGTAGAGGGTGGGAAGGGGGAGTGGCGCCACTCTAAGGCAACTGCTACCATCTAAATCAACATTTCCTAGTATGATCAAGTATGATTAATATTAATATCTAGGGCTATTTTGAATTATTGTAATGCTTTACTTCTGTGCAACAATTTTGTCTTTCACTAAAATCCACATATATCCATAGAAATTTGTCCTCTAAATTAAAATATCTGTCTTGTGTGCTGCAAGAGATTAAAGACAGGACCATAGAGCATTCAGGAACCTTTCCAGCTAGAGAACAAATGTTAAAGCATTCATCTACAGCTGTCTGAAATCCACCAATTTATTTCCAATCTGCTGTAAATAGTATAATTCTTACTAATGGATTTCATGTCAATTACTGTAGCTTTTTATCTTCCCCCCAACCCTTGAGGTGCTGGGGATGGAAACCAGGGCTTCACGCATGTTCAGCAAGTCTTATGCTACTGGCTTCACCCCCAAGTCCCTCTAATAGTGTCTTAACTGGTTCTCTTGGAAGTTATCCACATGAAGTTGGGCCAATCTTTTTAAAATGCAAATCCAACCCTGCTACAAGAATGCTTAAAACCCTCCAGTGGCTTCCTAATCTTCAGAAAAAAGTTCAGTATCTCTAACATTGCTCATTTGAAGTGACTCCATCCACCTCACAGCCTTCTCCTCCTCCTTAACTCCTCCTGTATCTTCAGAGCTGTTTGTGCCATCTCCTCAAAAAAGATTTCCTGTTGTTCCAAGGCCAGGTCAGTTTATGCTGTAGCATGATTTTATAGAACCATGTCCCGTTCCTTCAGAGTACTAACCCCTTTTCTTCTAGGGCCCTTTTCTGCAAGAGAGAAGGTCCAAGATTATTTTACTCACCAGTGCTTTTCTAGTTCCTTAAGGCAGTATGTTGTAGGTGCTCAATTAAATGTGTTTTGAGTAAAGTGTTTTAAATGCACTTTTATTTTCTCATTCTCTACTATGCAAATTCTATGTTGGGTCCTGTGAGGAAATAAGATTAGTAAGAAAAATGTTTAATTTTAAAGAACTCTACGCCACCAAGTGTGGTGGCATGGTACACTCCTGTAGTCCCAGATGTAGTCCCTTGCATGCTGGCAGGGTTGCTATGCTATGCTTGTTACTCAAAGTAACATTTGTTTTTCCTTCTCTCTCTCTCATCTTTCCCTCCCTCTCCCTCTTCCTGTCCCCCTGTTGGGGAGCCCAAGGTTAACACTATTCTTCAATTAAACCAGGCAGTTTTCTCCCTCTTAACTCTCTTAACTACCGAAGCGAAAACCTCTCAATGAAGACATACAGCTTCAGCCATGTGGCACTAGTCTACGAGGAGATTAAGAGTCAAAGTTTTGGAATATGCGTTTTATCCTGTACTTTAAACAGCCCCTGAACTCTTCCTTTAGAAAGTGGACATTTTCTCTTAGGTCGACTCTCCTGTTCTCTTCTTCGCTTCACGAATAATAAGTCTTATTTCCTTTTCCTCAAAACCCTGCTCTCATTATTTGACATGAGTTGGCACTGAGGCCCGGGGACCGTCTTCCCAGCAACAAATAAACATCTTGAATGAACACGCAGTGCTTGCTCACTACATTGCTAGTCCACTGTCTTAAGTGTCTTGTGTGCTCAAGAGTACTTTGAAATTTTTGCAAATTGGGAAAACAAGGCAAAGGAAAGCCGGGTAACTTGCTTAAATCACACAGCTACTAATGAGAGAAAAGGACTTGATCCCACCCTATCTGGCTCTGGGGTCCAACTGCTACCTCACAGGAAAAAGCAACAAAGACGACATGACAATAAGCCGTACTTTAAGGATCAGGCCAAGCGAAAAAACGTACGGCCATTCCTAGCAAAACCTGTACCGGAAAATACGTGCTTAATTACGAATACAGTTCCTTCGTCTCTCTACCATTTCCATTTAACTTGGGGAGAGACTTCACAGGTGCACAAAATGAAGGGGGGGCGGGACAGAACTAGCTTCCGGCTACGGCAAGCGGCGGAAGTGTTTCTATGGAAACAGTGTGCGAGTATGTGTGTGTGTGTGTGTGGGGGGGTCTGCTTGATGAGATCTCGCGGTGTTTGAGGAGGCGGAAGTGACGTCGAGCTGCTCTTGCGGCCCTCTGGTGGATCGCCGTGGCCCCTCCTTCCAGAGCGGCGGCCTTTTCCCGCGCGAGCTGCCTCTGCCGCTTGGGCGGCCTGTGGGGAAACATGGCGTCTGCCCTGGAGCAGTTCGTTAACAGTGTCCGACAGCTCTCAGCTCAAGGTGAGGCCCTGGGTCGTGGAGCTGGGACTGGGTGTACCGCGGGGTTGGGCCCGCATCCCCAGGCGCCAGCGCGGACGGCTGGGACCGCCCTCTTAGAGCCTCCTCTCCATGATGGACTCAGGTTGCTGCGTTTAGACCAGAGCGGGATGGAGCACGGCTTTTTGTGAGCAGACCTCTCGCGCTGTCTGGTGCTGTTGTCCCCACCTGCTGGCCTCCCCTTCCTCTGGCCGCCCGGACCCTCCTCCCCCCGGCCCAGGCCCCAGCCACCAGCCCTTTGCTTGACAGTTTGGGGGCGTGACTTCCGCCGGGCGTCTTTCGTAGCATCCATTGGCTCCTTTGGCTTCCCCTGACCTTGGTGATTGGCGCAGCACCCTGTCCGTCCTGCTGCCGCCTGGCCACCCCCTGACTAGGCCTCGGGTTGCGAGCAGGAGTCAAGTCCTTTCTGGGCTCCTTGGCTCGGAGGCCCGTCTTGCCCGGCCCCTGGGCCGCGGTCCGGCTCACGTATGGAGCCTCGGCGCCTATGTTGGTCCTATGGAATGCCAAGGGAGTTCTCGCTTCTAGGACTCCATTTCTAGAGAATAGAATTGTTACCTTAACTGTTTTGCCCTTTAGTTTCCTTACTGTTTGGTTCATTCATCGCATCATCTTTTTATACAGAATCTTGGATTCGGAATTGTCAACACCCCTTTAACTGTGTTTCAGTTTCTTCATCTGCAGAATAAACATAAGTCCCTACTTCATAGAGTTGTACAGATTGAACGGAGTAAAAATACTTGGAACAGTGTCTGTCATATGGGATGCAATAAATAACGGCTTTAAGTTATTGTTACCAGCCACTAATTGTAAAATTCTAGGAGCTGGGTCACCTTGGATAAGACTTCAATCTCTTGAGTCTCTTTTACCTCCATTTGTGAACAAGTGTATGTGTGTGTGTTACTGTTGTAAGGTTTAAATGATCTAGTATGAAACTGTGCCTTACAAATAATAGTTCTCTCCCATTTTCCTTATTTTTGGTAGAAATTAAGTTCACAGGCGAGGTACAGACTTGCATTTTTCTTATGAATGAAGAAACCATTTGGTCATTTGTGCCACAAACAATTTAGTTTCTACTTCTTGAGGTAACGTGGTTAGAAGATTGAGATTGAAATCCTGGTTCAGTCACTTGTGTGAGCCATTTAATTTCTCTGAACCAATTTTCTCATTTAAAAAATGGAAAAGGCTGTTGGAACATCAAAAATTATCACTTTCCTGAAAGCTTTGAAACCTACCTGCTCTGTGTAAGACACTGCTTTAGGAACAGTCTGCTAGGCAGAGGTAAATATAACTTTCCCTGCTGTCGGCAGTGCCTCACACTCATTGTGTAGTCGGTGCTTATGCGTTTCTATTTTAGCTGCTTTTATTCAGAATTTTCTAATGTTGACTTTAATTGAAGGGACTGTTATTTCCCGCTTACTCTGACTAGAGAGAATTTCACTGGCCACATCGCTGGGTGAGTTCATTTCAAATGCACCATGACACATACTTTTGACTCTCCTTGGCTCTACACTAGTTAACTATCTTATGATTTCATAGTGACCCAGCTCTTATTTTAAGTGTCAACCTGGTATTAGTTATTTAATTGGGGGAAAACTAATGGATTGAAATGCTTATTTCTGGGTGTTTCAAGTTGTTGTAAGGATATTTAGAGTAGTAGGTTAAAAAGGGGCAAATTATTCAGCTGGAAGAAGCTCATACCTACAGGAAATTCTATAAAAAATGATAATGAGTTGGTATTTCCCAGTTCAACAAATGTTTATTTATTCTTTTTTGCAATGCATGTAATAATAACGAGATATTTCCTATGTTTTCAGGAAAATACATCAAAATTTAAAGTATCATAGTATTAAGCCTCAGAAATTATCAAAGTACCCAGCTACAGTCACTTTAAGCATTATTCTGTAACACTATTAAGTGTTCTTTTAATAAGGGGAAAAAAATCCCACCTAGCTACTGAAGAGAAATATTGAAGGTGGAAACTGGAGGTTAATGCCCATGGACATACTACAACTGCCACCAGAAAGAGTGTGTCCAGAGTGTCTGTCATTAGAATAACTGTCAAGGGCTGGTGAAGTTTCCCAAGTGATAGTATGCCTGCCTAGCAAGCACAAGGTCCTGAGTTTAAGTCCCAGTACTGGAAAAAAAAAAAAAAAACTGTCAAGATAGATAAGCCTTCTTTAAAGTACCAATTCAGGCCTAATTAGATTCTATGCCTTAGTTGTTAAAACATAGTATTGTGGGATGGGAAAAAGATCAGTGGATCAGTTAGGAGGTTAACTAATTCCATAAGCTGCTGGTTGATTGGCTGCTAAGTAGTAACTATTCTGGAACCATAGAAACAGGACAGTCCCTTTACCCATATTTACTTTGAATTGCCACCACAATCGAATGTGATGCAAAAAGGGCAGATACCCAACTTAGTCATAGGGAGAGGGGTGAAAGAGCCTACACTGATTGTTGAATGTAAAGTGTGGGTCAGTTAGTTGATGTGGGAGAGAGGAATAAAGCATGTGCTTGGCACCAGTGGCTTGTGTCTGTATCCTTGCTACTCAGGAGGCAGAGATGGGGGGGGGGTGTATCACAGTTCAAAGCCAGCCCTGGCGAATAGTTCGCAAGACTCTATCTTGAAAATACCTAACAAACACTCAAAAAAGAGCTGATGGAATAACTCAAGTGGTAGAGTGCCTGCCTAGCAAGCATGAGGTCCTGAGTTCAAACCCCAGTATTGCCCCCCACCCCAAATTGTGTAGAAACATAAAGATGAAAGAACATGAAATGTTAATTTTCTAAACTTGGTGTGACCAAAGAGTAGGTATGTGAGGGGAAGTAGTAGGAGGTAAGGCTGGAGAAGCAGCAGGGACCAGTTACTGAAGGGACTCTGTAAACCAAACTTAGACATTTGGATTTCATAAAGCCATTGGAGTAATTTGATTGAATTTGCATTTCAGAAGGCTCAGTATTAATATGAAGTACAAGTTGGAGGAGAGAAAGATGGAAGCAGAAATACCATTTAGAAGACTTATGATCTTCAGACAAGAAATGATGAGGATCCAAATTAAGGCAGGGAGGGAAGAGAAAAGGAATAGAGCTGAGGGACTTAGGGAATAAAATTATTTATTTTGGTGGTACTGGCGTTTGTACTCATTGCCTCATGTTTGCTAGTCAAGTGCTCTACCACTTGAGCCATTCCACCAGTCCTTCAGGGAATAAAGTTAAATCATATATGGTGACCTTTTAGGTACAGAGAGGGAAAAGGGAGGTGATACCAGTAATGTGTACATTTCTGGTTTGCGGGACTGGAAAAGGGACTGAAGGAAACAGAAACTTCTAGAGGCCAGAGGGAAATAGGAGGTCTGGTGTTATCTTCAACTAGTTCTGAGGCATAGGCTGGTGGTTTTGCTCCACTGGCCCTTTTGGGCCTCATCTGAGATGATTTGGGCCAAATCATCTTTAGGTACTTTCACTTTGAAACACAAAGTCTGATTATCGTTCCTTTAGTTTGGTTAGTACTATGACTGAATGCTACTGTTCCTATTTTGCAGGGCAAATGACCCAGCTCTGTGAACTGATCAACAAGAGCGGGGAACTCCTTGCAAAGAACTTATCCCACCTGGACACTGTGCTCGGGGCTCTGGATGTACAAGAACACTCCTTGGGCGTCCTTGCTGTTTTGTAAGGGATACCTTCTTTTATAGTTTTGTGCTTGTTTAAACTAAAGACTGCAGTTTCTGGGTTTTTTTTTTTTTTTGGTGTAGAAAGTAAGCCACATAAACAACATTAAGTCTTTTGCAAAATTAAAGTCATATCATAGTAGTTACATTTTATTCAATTCCAGCTAATTGTCAATTATATCTTATTAAATTTTATCATTTTTGACTCATTTATATTTATATACATTTTGAAATTTTATTTTAAAAAATGAATGGCCATCTCAATTATAGACACTCTAGTTTGCACTTAATTGGGATGCTTTTATTCATGTAATCCATAGCCTTCTCCACATTTCCTAACTAGAAAGAAAATAGGAAGAGTGATAGAACAGGACATAGTGGGATACATTGAATGAAAATATCAATGATTTTCTTTCTTTAAACAAATTTAAGCTGTTAAAGACCAAATTCAGTAGACCTTTATCAACTGGAGTTCCTTATAACTCTGTGTACCTGATAGAATTCTTTTTCTCTTAATGCCATAGTAGTATAGATTAGATATTGTTGTCATGAAATTTGAAATAATAGACGTAACCAAGAAGATACTGACCTAAAGTGAGCATCTGGCTCCATTCACACAGGGATTTCTGAGTCAAAGATAGGTGTCAGGAGCAGAGATTAGAGTAGAAGCCTTATGAGAACAGAAAGTCTGTAGCTGTGTTCTGCAATAGTGGCCAACAGGTATGTGCAGCTATTTAGATTAAAGTTAATTAAAATTAAAGGTAAAGATTCAGTTCTTCAGAGACACTTGTACAGTTCAGATATTCTGTAGACACTGTTAGACAGCAAAGATGCAGAACATTCCAGCATCTCAGAGAGTCCTTGGAGAGTGCTGATAAAGATTTCTACTGTCTGTGTTTTTTTAATGATATAAAAGAGCAGATAGCATGCATGTAGTGTACACACATAAACTCACGTACATACATATCAAGTGAGATAATGTACATGAAAATATTTTGGAGCTATACAGTGTCGTACTGTATATCAGTTATATCAGATATTGTTGGAAAGAACCTGAACTTACAGCTGATAACTGGGTTAAATCTAGTTCCTTCCAATTAAGAGGTATGTGCTCTGAGCTTAATGTTTTTATTTATGCAATGGAAATCACAGTGCCTCACTGACCTATTGTGAACCACAAATGAAATTGTTTCTGGCATATCTTTATCATTACACAGTATAATTATAGATGCAAGGTGACATTGTTATGTAAAATAATACTGTAGAGATAGAAGTAGTCAAAGTAAAGGATGTAGGGGGATCATTTTCCTTGAAATTAGTTTCAGTAGTTTTGTTTTTGTTTTTTTTTTTTTTGTGGTACTGGGGTTTGAACTCAGGGCCTCATACTTCACACTTGCCAGGAAGGCACTCTTACCACTTGAGCCACTCTGCCAGCCCCAATAATTCTTTCTTTGTTTTTCTTTTTTTAAAGAGGAGCTTGAATTTGCTTATAAGCAGTGCCATAGTGGTGGTAGCCTGTATGCTTTCTCCCCTGAAACCTGCAACTCCTCAGAGGGTTTGTCACGGCAGCTGATGGCACCATCTGCCCAGTTACTCAAATGGACCATCTGTGTCCTCCTTCTTCTCCCTACCCCTTTCCTTCTTACCTTTCCCATCAGCTAGTTCTGTCTTTTTACCATATAGACCATAACTTCACCTGACTTTTGGCTGGAGCTTTTTTTTTTTCCTTAGTGTGTGTGTACTGGGGTCTGAACTAAGGGCTTTACACTTGCTAGGCAGGTGCTCTTCCACTTGAGCGACTCCACCAGCCACTGGCTGCAGCATCTTTAACCTGAGCCACTGCCCCAGCTTCCTGCCAGTCCATAGCTCTCATTGTTTGCCCCTCTTCAGTACATTCTCCTCAAAGCAAGAAAAGCAACAACTGATTTTTAATTGAGTAAATGTCTGGACCACACTAGAGCTAGAAAGAAAATTTAAAAAATTTTTTTTGGTTAAAAGTTTATATTCACTTCATTTACAAGTATTAACAACCTGTATTTGGCCTCATTTAATGGAGTTTTTAATTTTGAAATTTGTTCTTTTTAAAGCGTTTTTTCTTAACCCTTATTTGTGTCTAGAAAGTGTAAAAGAATCAGGGCTAGAGAATCTTGGGACTCTGGTTTTAAATTTAAAAAATAGTATTCCTGGCTGGGCACTGGTGGCTCATGCCTATAATCCTAGCTGCGCAGGAGGCAGAGATCAGGAGGCTTGTGGTTCAAGGCCAGCCCAGGCAAATAGTTCAAGAGACCCTATCTCGAAAAAACCCTTCATAAAAAAAGGGTTGGTGGAGGGCTCAAGGTGTAAGTCCCTGAGTTCAAATCTCAGTACTGTAAAAAAATAAATAACTGTTCCTCATTTAATTTCATAGAGTGTTGGAGACAGGATAGACTTTAGGTGTAAGTTGCTTCTGCTCTTTACCTTATGAAATAATCAGGGTAATTAGGTTCTTTTCTCCTTGCTCTAGGTTTGTGAAGTTTTCTATGCCCAGTGTTCCTGACTTCGAAACGTTATTCTCACAGGTTCAGCTTTTCATCAGTACCTGTAATGGGGAGCACATTCGATATGCAACAGACACTTGTAAGCTAAATAATATTTTATCTTCTGAATGTATTTTGCCTTTGTAGTTATTTATATTTTCAATATTTTGTTATTGTTGTGTCTAGTTGCTGGGCTTTGTCATCAGCTAACAAATGCACTTGTGGAAAGAAAACAGGTAAGAAATGTTATTCAAGTATTCATAGTTCTGTTAAAATGTGGAACTAACTCACATAGTGAACTAGTTTATTAAGATTCCAGGTTAGTACTCAACATACCAATACTTAGGTATATGTGGTTCCTTGAGAGCACTCCAAGCCTTTGCTGTAAGGGCCACTTGTACCTATGTCAGGAGAATGGTGCACAGGCCCAGCAGATGTGGTATCTCAACTGATTGTAACAAACTACCTGTCTCGTGCCCTTTATGCTATTTTTTTGTTTAATTTTCTTTTAATTTATTGTAAAAAGGATATAGGTATGTAGGTATTTTATAGTCTCATCTACTGACCAGAGATGGATTGCGCCTCACATGAAACTCTGTCTTGTTATTTATAGTCGGGTAGGAGAGTGTTTGTGACTTGTGGTTTTAGATTCAGTAGTAGCTTACTACTGGATAAGGGCCAGATTGCCCTATGGAAAACATGTCAGCACATTTATCTTTAATTATGTAAATGGTGTGGAAAAGTTTTGTTTGTTTAAATATAATCAGTTATTGAAAAAGCAATCTTGTTTTTGATTATTGATATTCATTGTGAAAAAAAAAGCTTTTGATTTAAAATACAGTGCCGAGTTCTCTAAATATTCCAAGAAACAGTATAAGAAAATGTTTCCAGATTGAATAGAGACAGACATTTCCTAACAGAGTATGGAAACCTCATATTGTTATTTAAAAGAACCTATCAATTAGTGTTATTTTTTATTTGTAAGTGACAACATAAGATCCAATGTGCTGCCATCTTTGAGAGCTTATCTGAAAGAGATGTCATTTCTGACAGCCCCTTCGAGGAATTGGCATCCTTAAGCAAGCCATAGACAAGATGCAGATGAATACAAACCAGTTGACCTCAATACATGCTGATCTCTGCCAGGTAAGCAGCCAAAGTCTGTAATTCACCCAGGTCAGAGCTATAAGGCTGTTCTTGGTCTTGCTTAACATTGGATTACATAAATGAAGATAATTTGATGGAGATTGTAGAAGTTGAAGTATGTAGGGTGGGGTTTAGCTAGTAAGATATAGTAATTTTATAACATTTTAAAAAATTCAAATCATTTTCTTTTAAAAAAAATTGTGGAACCTAAGAAATGTCTATCACCTGAGAATAAACATGGGTAACTTTTTTATACTTTAAAATATTGTTCATTTATTTATCTTAATTATGTATCTCAGAGTTCACAAGGCAAAAGTGAGGATATTAAATCTCACTTCTGTTTGTTAGCCACCATTTCTTCTCTCCAAAGAAAACCTGTGTTAGTTTACTGTGTTATTTTTCCAAAGATATTTTATGCACATACAAGTAAGTATGAATATATAGTTACTCATTTTTCTTTTATACAAATGCTAATAATCTATACAAATTCTTATGTACCTTGCTTTTTCCTGTTTAATCATCTTGGAGATGATTCCATAGCAGTGTGTTAAGGTGTGCCATAGTTCCTCTAGTCTGTATGTGGTGTTTTATGGTATATGGATTATTTTAAGCACACATTCTTTTTTTTTTTTTTAACCTTTAATATATTTTTGTGACTGAGTTATAATATATGCATTATTTTAATGTATATAGCTCAATGAGTTGTATATCTGCTCCATGTCACCATTAGCTAGATATAGGAATTTCCCATGTGCTTGTGTAGCCCTGGCTGACCTTGAACTAGAAATCTTCCTGACTCATCCTCCTGAGTGCTGGGATTGTAGGTGTGTACTATGCTCAGGTGTGCTTGATTTCTTTACTTGCACAATTTATTACACTTACCTAAAGAATTCAAATTGAAAAAAGGATTAATTAAAGAAAAAAAATCACCTTTTCATAGCATGTTGGACTATTTGTTTCACTAATTCAGTGAATTGAAAAAAGACCCACTGTTTCTCCATGTGTAAACAAATGCGTGGTTGATGCATTGAGTGATAGCTGTGAAGTTCTGTGTTTATTCTTAATCTGTGCCATACTCTACTTTATAGCTAGTTATCTTTTTTAAATTAAAAAACTCTTATTCTGAATGTTTAAGCAAATGGATTAATGCATTGACATTTAAATCATTTTACTCAATAAAAGAAAATAACATTGTCTTGAAATTTCTGGAATCTGTAAATTTCCACCTGCTAAATCCTACCACAGTAAAATTAAAATGACAATTTAATATAAATGTTTTTCACAGCTTTGTTTGCTGGCAAAATGCTTTAAACCTGCTCTTCCATATCTTGATGTGGACATGATGGATATTTGTAAAGAGAATGGAGCCTATGATGCAAAACACTTTTTATGTTACTATTATTATGGAGGGATGATCTATACTGGGCTGAAGAACTTTGAAAGAGCACTCTACTTTTATGAACAGGTAATCTTCTCTGTACCTGTCTCTAAGGTGGTTTTGAACTTGTTCTTCTTTGGGTTATAACTGGAATGATTTGGGCACGGGCCTCTTAAGATTCAGTAGGAAGTCCTCTTAAATCCTCTTGCTCTGATCATGTAAATGGGTAATGACTTGCTCAAGTTGAAGCACAGCGGTAGGGTAAAGAAGAGCATTAATGAGTGGTTCTAACCTAGGTTTGTCACTTATACCCTATCAAAACATCTCTTGACCTTTATGGTTTCTTTTGCCTATAGGAAAAAAAGCAGTACTGGGGCTTGAACTCAGGGCCTTGAGCCATTTCAGCCCTTTTTTGTGAATGGTTTTTTCAAGATAGGGTCTCGCAGAACTATTTGCCCAGGGTGGTTTTGAACCACAATCCTCCTGATCTCTGCCTCCTGAGTAGCTAGGATTACAGGCATGAGCCACCAGCACCCAGCCTGAAGTGTCGTCTTATTCTAGAATGATGTGTAGTGTTCTGTTAAGTTTTATTTATTTTAGCTTGCATAATGTTCTTATGGTTCAAAATTCAAAGTGGATTAAGAAATAAACAGTGAAAATCTCTCCCACTCTTGTCTGTGGCTGTATAATGGCCCCTGGTCTATGCAGTGAGACACATTACACAGTTTGGTAGAATATTCTTAAGGGCTTTTTTTACAGAGTGTGTGGAAAAGATATACAGCATTAAGTAATACCAGTATTCTAAGAAAAGTTCCTAAGTTCCTATTTAATTCATAGCATGTATTAGGAATATTATAAACCTTCAGAGAGCTCACAATTTATTTGGAATGCTGATTTGTAATATGCACATGACACATACACACAGCCAGGCCTCTGACCAGCGCCTCAATGATTGGTTGGTGAGACTTGCTGAGGGAATCTCATGAGGTGTGGTAGACAGAGACCTTGTCATTAAAGCATGTGTCTAGTCAAGTTAAATCTTCAGGGTGACTCCTTTTTTTTTTTTTTCCTGCAGTACTGGGGTTTGAACTCATGGGCTTGTACTTGCTAGGTAGGTGCGCCACTTGAGCTACAATCCCTACAATCCCAGCCCAAGGTTACTCCTCTTTAAGTTAAGGTGACAAGTTTAGAAAATGGTAAAAACATACTTCATAAACATTGGATGCATTATCATGTTGGGTCTCGTGTAATTATCTTGAGCAAACTTGAAATATCAAAATGGTGGCTGCATTGCAAAGGCAGGAAAGTTTGCAGTGCGCTTAGGAAATATTTCTATTTAAATAGCTGAAATGTTAAAAATAAGCATTTTTGATGTTTGTAGATATCTTTTTACCTGAAGATATACTTAGTGCTTAATTTTGACCTAATGACAAGCGTTGTCTAGTGTTAGTCTTCTTCATGCATGTTTTAGTGATATGCACGAACTATAGATGATATTCTTATAGATTGGTATTCTTACAGATGGTATTTCTTGACTCAAAGTGATACAGATTTTTTTTTATAACTTTAAGAAAAAGTCCAAAAGAAAATGTATTTATTGATAAAATTCAGACCATACAGTTCTGTGTAAAGCAAAAAGTGGAGGTAACTTCGATTTTGTCATACCACTCCACAGACTGATCTGGGTAGTTTACTTGTCCCCACTTAATGGACATCTAAGGGGCTTGCATCTAGAATATACAAGTGCCTCTCTTAATTTAACAATAAAAAAAAATCTAAAATTAAAAAATGGGAAATGGGTTTTATTGTTTGTTTTTTGGCAGCACTGGGACTTGAACTTAGGGCCTTATGATTACTAGGCAGGCACTGTACCACTTGAGCCACTCCTCCAGCCCTTTTTTATAATGGGTTATTTTGATATAGGGTCTCACAAACTGTTTGCCCAGGCTGACTTCAAACCACCATCCTCCTAATCTCTGCCTCCTGAGCTAGGATTACAGGTGTGAGCCACCAGTGCCTAGCTGGGTAATGGATTTGAATAGATATTTCTTCAAAAAAAGATATACAAATAGCCAGTAAGCCCATGAAAAGATACTTTTCATCATTAGTCATTAAGGAAATGCAAATCCAGATCGCAGTGTGATACTAATTCCCACCCAGTAGGAAGACTAAGATCTGAAAATAATAACAAGTGTTGGCAAAGATGTATAAAATTTAGAATCTTCATTATTGCTGATAGGATTGCACAGTCACTTTTGAAGGGAATTTGTTTTTAAAATAAATAAATAAATCAGGCCAGGCACCAGTAGCTTAGACTGGGCACCAGTGGCTCACACCTGTAATCCTAGCTACTTTTGAGAGGCTGAGATCAGGAGCATCATGGTTTGAGGCCAGCCCAGATAAGTAGTTTGTGAGACCCCCATCTCTAAAATAACAGAGCAAAATGGACTGGAGGTCCAGTAGAGCATCTGCTTTGGAAGTATGAAGCCCTGAGTTCAAACCCCACTCCCACCAAAAAAAAAAAAAAAAAAAAAAAAATTCAGGGGTTGGGGTGACTCCATGGTGGAGTGCTGGCCCTATCTGTTCAAGGCCCTGTGTTGAATTCCCAGTACACACAAAAATATCAAACTGTTAACCAGGGAACCCAGCAATTTCACTCCTAAGAATATACCCAAGAGAAATGAAGATATATGTCCACACAAAAGCATGTAATATTCATAGGAACAAGGTTCATTATAGCCAAAAGGTAGAAACAACCCAAACTGTTCAAATGAGGAGAAGATAAATTAGGCTGTGTCCACATAGTGAATCTTAACCATGTAAAGGAATGAGATACACATGCTATAATCTGAATGAACCTTAAAATTTGAGAACTTGTTAAGGTAATGAAATCAGTTAACAGAGCACAACCTTTCGTGTGGTGCCGTTTATACAAGTGTCCAGAATAGGCAAATCCATACAGAAAGTAGAGTAATGGTTGCCTGGATCATATGGAGGAGAGAATGGGAAATGACTGCTAATGAGTGGGGGGTTTCTTTTGAGGGGATGAAAATGTTCTGAAATTAGATAATGTAATAGTTTTGAATATTGTGAATATACTAGAAACCACTGAATTGTAAAGGGGTAAATTTTATACTATGAACTATATTTCAACAAAATTTAGGTAAGCCAGGCATGATGGTACACATGTATAATCTCAGCACTCAGGAGGCAGAGAAAGAAGGTTCTGGAGTTCAAGGTCAGGCTGGGCTACATATCAAGGCCCTGTTTAAAAAAAAAAAAAAGTTATAAAAAATAATAATAAGCCAATCATGGTGGCTTACCCATAGATTGGGATGATAGCAGTTTGAGGCCAGGCAGGCCTTACCTCATTCAATAAGGCAGGCATGGTGCTTCATGCCTGTGATCCCAGCTACACCAGAGACCTTAGTTAGGAAGATCACTGTCTGAGGCTGGACCTGGGGAAAAGCTTCAGACCTTACCTGAAAAATAACAAAAAGCAAAAAAGGACTGAGGGGCTTAGCTGAAATGGAAAAGTATCTTGACTTCAAAACTTCAGGTTGGCTAAAAAAAAAAAATTAATATGGCTTTTTTTTTTTTTGAATAGCACTGGGGTTTGAATTCAGGGCCTCAAGATTACTGGGCTCTTACTGCTTGAGCCATTCTGCCTGCCAGCCTGGTCTTGTTTTTTTAATTAAAGTAATATAATGTGATCATTTCTGTTTCCTGCTATGATGTGCTGTTTTTTCACACTACACATTCTTCTCTTGCTTAGGCTATAACTACTCCTGCCATGGCGGTCAGTCATATCATGTTGGAATCATATAAAAAATATATTCTAGTGTCTTTGATATTACTTGGCAAAGTACAACAGCTACCGAAATATACATCTCAAATTGTGGGTAGATTTATTAAGGTGAGTTTTTAAAATAAAACTGATTTTCTTACATGACATGGTAATCAGTACATAAGTTGTAACATATACGTCTGTAGTTTTATTTTATAGTGATACAGCTTTCCCAGCAGCTTCAGATTAGCAGACCTTTATTAACTGTCTGATGGAGCCTGGTAGCGTGGTTCAGTCAGAATCATAACTCCATTCCAGTTCATACACATTCTGCTTGCCTGCTTGGCAGGAAATGTTTCTCAAAAACCTGTTTCTGAACCTTTACTCTGGGTCCTTACACTAAAGGTATTTAAGCTTCTACAAAGGTTGTTTTTGTTGTTATATTTTGTCATTACATTTTAGTCAAAATACTTGAAAAGGCCGTATTGATTTGATTAAACTCAACCTATCCAAAGGTTGGGGCATTATACTAGAGCTCCTGTATAAATGCCACCAGCTATATGAATACCACAAGCTCTACTTCACCGCATTTTTGTTCCCGTTCTCTCTGACAACCCAGTTATGGGACAATGTTTAAAAAATAAACTTTAAAAAAAAATACATGGTTATGGCTTTTTTTTTTTTTTAAATTGAGCAGTTGCAAAGGATTATGATGTTATAATCATTTTGCTACTAATTTCACCCTTATCCTTGTATAAAACTCAAAATTTTAGAGAAGTCAATCTTGAAAGTCTTCCTGGTGAGATTTTCACATTGGCTTGTTGAATATGGCCAGTCCTTTCCGTGAGAGCCCTGTTGTGGCTCTCAGGGCTCTGGCTGCTTCTTCCCAGGCGATGGGGGGAGATAGGTAAAGGTGCTCCCACTGAAGAGTGATGGACAGGGTAGATTTAGGACATTATCCTGAGAGCATTGTGAAGAGCTCCCATGGGCCCTCCAGTGGCCCCTGCCCAGGCCTGTTTTAGAAATAATGCCTTCATAGAGTTTCTTTATGGCTCAAGAGCACCAGTTACAAGAATTGGTAACTTACTTATGATGGTATCATAAATGGTGAAAAGAATCAGACCAGAGTCAGAGGTGGTAGTGCTCCTCTGGAACTGCCAACATTTTCTTGGAGCTCTGCCCCAATTCCTTAATAGAAGTAGATTGCCCCGTTGCACCTGGTGACGTGTGTGAGGGAGGGAGAGTTGGGAAGGAGGGAAATTTTGCCTTCTTTGTTCTTGGTATAACTCATCAATAGGAAAACAAAAGACCACTAGTAGAGAATATTAAGTGGTTTTTCAACCTGTTTTGTAGTTACTTGTTCTTTGATACAAAGTTTTATTAATAATTACTCCATAGTAAATTTCTATCCTTGGTCTTAAAATTGAGGCCTTTGGATAAATTCTAACTTGATAGGAACAACATGAAATAATGTACTTGCTCATAATATAGTGTAGTTGTTTTTTGTTATAAAAGTTTTAGTCCTCTAAAGCATTGATCTGATTTTTTCCTCATCTTCAAACCTTTAGCCTCTTAGCAATGCATACCATGAGTTAGCACAAGTTTATTCAACCAACAATCCCTCAGAACTCCGGAACCTGGTGAACAAGCACAGCGAAACTTTCACCCGCGATAACAACATGGGACTGGTTAAACAGTGTCTGTCCTCTCTCTATAAGAAGAACATTCAGAGGCTAACAAAGGTGAGGCAAGCACTGCTCTCAGGTGACTTCACCTGACTGCCCAGGGCCTGGTTTCTTTCTCTTTCCCTTTTTAGCACAGAGGAAGCAGATCCAGGGACAAAGTATGGCAGGATTTCTATACTAAGAGAGAACTCTGTTGCAACTGGGTGCTTAGAAGGAGTTTGATTGCTACCTTTTGGTCTTTTCAGGGCTAGAGCAGGGTATTTGATATTTGAGAAGAGGAGCAGGTGAAGAGGAAGCAAGGTGGGTGATACAGCTACATTGGGAGGCAGAGAAAGTAGCCCTGAAAGGATCACCAGTTCCATATGGGTAGGCAGGGGTGCTAGTGATGACCAGCCTTGCTTCTCAGACTTTGCTGACCTCTGCTTGACTTTCTTATTTAAAGATGTATTATTCTTCACATTATCATTTAGGCCAGGGTTCCATGAGCCACATGCGCTTGAATTCTAGGATGTAAGGAAATTTCATATATATACTGGGTAGCCCAGACTAGCCTTGAGCTTGAGATCCTCTAGCCTCACCCTCCTGAGTGCTAGGATTATAGATGTGCACTACCATGCCTGGGTATAATTTTAATTTTCAAGATGAAAATAATGCGATGGTGTTTAGTTACAGAAAATACGCACCAGCTGGTTATGTGGCTCATTGGTAGAATGCCTGCCTAGCAAATGTAAAGCTCTAAGTTCAAACTTGAGTACCACCAAAAAAAAAAAAAAATCACATTGTAGATTGGCAGTATGGCTCAAACAGAGCAGATGCCCTGATTCAAACCCCAGTACTGCCAAAAAAAAAAAAGAAAGAAAATATGCACTTAGCCTAGTGCTAGCTGGGACTTGTAGTCCCAGCTACTAGGAAGGCTGAGGTGGGAGGATCACTTGAGGCCAGCCTGGGCAACATAGTGAGACCCCCACCTCAAAAAAAGAAGAGGAGAATATGATTAATTGTTGAGTGTTTAAGCAATGTAGAGAAGCATAAAGAGAAAAAAATCTGTGTATTAAAAAGGCATATGCTGCGAGTAATTGGAATCCTGCTAACAGCAGCTTAAACAGGTAGCATATTGCTTTTGCACTGGCAGAAGTCTGGTCAGAGACCTAGCAGTTGACAGATGGTGAGATCATGGTGATCCCACTTCTATGCATCTTTCTACCCATGTCCAGAGTGGTAATGGTAGGGGAGAAGAAAGAGCAAGAATAGGGGCTGCTTGTGGCCGGACTATATCCAGCAGTAGGAGGGGGATGATGAATCTGGCAATGCACTGACCAAGGGAAGATGCCTTCCTCTGAGAAACTAGAGAAGAATGTGGAATTGGGCAGAAGTGGGACCTCCACTGGAATTACTGGATAGGAGGAGGAATTCCCTCCAAATACTCTATAGAAAGTAACTTACAGCTTTTGGACTCACGAGGAAATCAGCAGAGAATTTGTAAAAAGTTAGTGTGTAAGAGGGAAATGAAGAATGTGAAAGAGAAAGCAACTTAAAGATCAAAGGCAGAAAATGTGGCTCAAGTGGTAGAGTGCCTGCCTCAAAAGTACAAAGCTCTGAGTTCAAACTCCAGTACTGTCTAAAAAAAGAAAAAAAAAAGATCAAAAACAGAAAACCTGTCAGCCAGAGAAAAACCAGCTTAACTATGTATATACATTGCTGAGAGAATCGTCAGTAGCACTCTTGTAAAACAGTTAATCATAGGTCATCACTTTGAAATATGAAATAGCTTATACTTTGAGAAGTCAGCATAGTAAAATGCAGTTTTCTGTTCTAGATAGAAGAATCCAGAACAAGAGTTTGACCAAATAAAGAAGGGTCTCAAGGTGGTCATGTCAGGAGTGGGGTAGTAGTTCATGAATTCATCGTGTCCTGGGTTCTTTGTGTGCCTATTGATGGTGGATTGTGGCACACTGGGTTCATGAGCACTGCTGAGGGGATGTAGGGGAAGGCCATCATAAAGCATGGTAGGTAGGGTCAGTGTTATTAAAAGATGTGTCTAATCCAAAGGGTGTACCTTTGATGGTGACTGCTATATGTCAGGTCCTAGTGCCAGAATATAAGAAGTGGAAAAGAGCATAGCATTTTCTAGCCAAGTGAAACCTCCTTACTAGAAAATGAGAAAGTCTGAAGCTTTTTAAGAAGTCTCAGCAAGTAGACTGCATTACTGTCAGTTCTGGGAACTCTGTCCCATGGCATTCCAGGCTGAAAGCAGTTAGGAACAAGAAATCATTGGGGGTTTCTGTATCCACATTTTTATGGACATTTTTCTAAATTCCACTGTGTCTCTGTGTCATCTTTGTATGTTTTTATAGACACTCAGTTGTGTGTAATTGGGGTCATGCTCTATGTGCTATTCTCTACCCTGCTTTTTTTTGTTCAATGTGTCATGAAACTCTTTCCATGGCAACATGAACCTAATCATAGATACCTTGCATAGTAGTCCCTTGTGTGGATGGATCAGGATTTATTTAACCAGTCCTCTGTTGGAAGACATTCAAGTGGAAGTTTCTGTTTATTCTGAAACAGGGAAAATGATAGTTTTATGAAGCATTTAAAAATGTTCACTTTTGAGGATTCCTTTGCATTAAACTACTTAGGTATTTCTTAAAATTAGTAGTAATTTCAATTTTTTGAGTGCTGTTCTCCAAACTAAAGTGCACGTTTTTTGTTTGTTTGTTTTTGTAGTACTGGGGCGGTTACTCAGAACCTTGGACATGCTAGGCAGGTACTCTACCACTGAGCTATATATCTCCCGTCCCCAAACTAAAGTATATGTGGATTTTTTTTTTTTTAAATCACTGGCTTATCAAGAATTTCAGGCTGAGGGTGTAGCTTGGTGGCAGAGTGCTTACCTTGTATGTGTGAGGCCCTGGGACTGATCCCCAGTACTGAGAAAAAAAATAATAAAGTTTCAGAATCAGGGTTTTAACATGCCCAGCTCTGAAATGCCATTGTAAATTTTGCCAGCTGCCATTTAAAAAAAAAACACTTTTAATTTGTTCCTGAAAGGGAGCATTTTTGTCAGATCCAAGCAGGATAGTGATAAACACTGGTCTCCTTCATGCTTATTAACAAGTGTTTAACTCCTCTGTTTGTTTAAAAAAATTTAACTTTGAATTTTGCAGAATGAATGTTGATTTTTTTCAATTTTATTTAATAGGTAATACACTTATAATACAAAATTGAAAGGATATAAAGATCTCTGTTCTGTTTCTATACCCCAGCCACCTTTATTCTTTCCTCAGAAGCAATTCAGTATTACCAATTAATTTCTAGGGTACCCTTCTAAAGGTAGTTCGTGTGGACATGAATTCATATACATATGCGCATATACTCGTGTAGTCCTCCCCTTTATTTACACAGATGTTAGCATGCCATGTACACTGTTAAGCAACTTTTTTCCCCCTATTTAATGAAGTACATAACTTGGATTTCTTTTTAGTTCCTAAAAGGTGTCCTCATTTTTTTTTTTTTAAATGTATAAGTAGTCTATTCATATGGCTATGCTATACTTTACTTACTCTTCACCTCTGTGTGAACAGTGGGGTGGTTTTCTGTCTTTTGTTGTAGTAAACACTGCTCTCTCACATAGAGGACAGTATGTGTAGGATATATTTCTAAGAGTGAAATTACCAAGTCAGAGGATCTGTGCATTGGTAACCTAAAGGGTGCTGCTGGCTCATCTTCCCTAGAGCTGCACCTGTTTATATTCCTGCCAGCTTGTGCAGCGGTGGAGGGTCCTGAGTCCTTACATTTATCAGTGCATTGTGCCATGGGTATCAGACTTTTGGAGCTTCAGTAAACTGATAGGGTGAAAAATGGAATCTTAGGGTAGTTTTACTTATATAAGTGAGACAGAATTTTTTTTTTTTTTACATGTTGGAGAGTGCTTTGATTTCTTTTTCTGTGTTTCCCCAGTCTTTGCTCTTTACGACTTTTCACTTTGACCTTTTTCTTTTAACTTGTAAAAGGGCCATGTGTGTATGGGAAATTAACCCTTTGTCATTATTCCTGTAGGGATTGGTGACTAAAACTACTGAGTTCATCAACTTCAAGTCATTGTCACAAACAAAAATTTATTTTGGGCCACTGGAGGTGTGGTTCAAGTGGTAGAGCTCCTGCTTTGCAAGTGCAAAGTCCTGAGTTCAGACCCCAGTCCCACCAAAAAAAAAATTACTTTGTACAGCAATGGAAAAAACTCTGTACACATTTAATAAAGTGTCTTTCTTCTGTTGTTTCTACCCATGATTAATTTACTTCTGATTTTCAGACCTTTTTAACACTATCGTTACAAGATATGGCAAGTCGTGTGCAGTTATCTGGACCTCAGGAGGCAGAAAAATATGTTCTACACATGGTAGGTGTGTTTTCATTTTAAAATTTTGATTAGCAGACTTTGATCCGTATAAAAGTAACAGGGCCAGGTTCTGGTGGTTCTCACCTATAATCCTAGCTACTTCGGACACTTGAGATCAAGAGGATTGTGGTTTGAGACCAGCCTGGGCATATAGTTAGTGAGACCCCATCTCCAAAATAACCAGAGCAAAATGGGCTGGAGGCATGACTCAAGTGGTAGAACACCTGCTTTGAAAGCATGAAGCCCTGAGTTCAAACCCCTAGTCTCACCAAAAAAAAGTAATGGGGCCAGGTATGGTAGCATACAATTACAATCCGAACTACTTGGGAGGTAGAGGTAGAAGGATGGCAGAAGGCTGGTGTTTAGAGAGTGGCCTGTGCAAAACCCTATTTAAAAACACACTAAATCAAAAACAAAAAGGGCTGGAGATGTGGCTCAAGTGGTAAAGCATTTGCCTAGCAAGCATGAGGCTCTGAATTCAAACCCCAGTACTGCCCCCCCAACCAAAAAAACAAAAACAAACAAAAAACAGTAATGAGCATTCATTACAGAAAAGATAAAAGAAGAAAAATGGGAGTATCTAAAGTCATCTCTTAATGACACTTTGGTCTGTTTCTCTATAGTTTGTAGGATTTCCCAGCCATGGTTGTGTTAGTCAGCTTTGCATCACTATAAGGAAATCTTTCAGACAACTAATGTTAAAAGAGAAAAGTTTTCTATTGGTTTATGTTGGAGGTTCACATCTAGTATCAGGTGCTCCATTGGTTTGGCCATTGCTGAGGGTCTACATCATGATAGGAGTACATGTAGAAGTAAACACACCTCAAACCAGGGCAGACAGAAAAGGACCAGGGTCCTACAATCCTCTTTAAGGTACACAGCCAGGTACCTCCTACTAGGCCTTACCTCCTAAAGGTTGCACCACCTCCCAATAATGTCACCCTCTAGACTAAGCCTTCAGTCATAATGGATCCTTGGTGGACACTCAAATAATTAAATGATAGTCATCCATACATTAGTGATATACACCATGGTTGTATCTTTTTGTGCTCCTTATTATATTTACATATTTTCATGACTAGAATATTAATTTTTTTACTAACATAAATTGTTAAAGGGGTTTCATTGTGATGATTATATATATACATATATTGTAGTTTGATCAAATTTACCCTATCTATATTACTGTTTCTTAGCTCCCTTTTCTTGTCTCCCCTCTTTTTAATAGTTTTTAGTGTGTTTCATTATATTTCCTACATATATATAATGTTTTTTGATCCTGTTCACTCCATCATCCTCTCTTTTCCCACTCCTTACTCCTAGCTCTTCCCCAAATAGTCCCCCTTTTTCAATCTTATGACTAGAGTTTTTTAAACCTCATTTAAAATACCTATGAAATATTTCAGATATACAAAGAGGCATAAAGTAGTGCTACTGGTCTTCTGGATATATGATGGGATCACAAGTTTGCCCCAGTATGTACTTCAAGGCACCCTGTTGCATCAAGAAAGTCTTGCCAAAAAAACCTTGGCTCAACTAAACTGTGCTTCTGATGTTGACTTAACTTTCTGACTCAAGTCCCTTACCAGTATTAGTCTATGACTGCACTTGGCATGGCACTGACATATATGTGGTAGGACAAACCCTTACGTACTCAGCACCCAGCAGAGAAGCTTACAAAGTAAAATATTACCAGCATACTGGCACCTGTCTTTATTACATTCCAAGTCTTCATCCCTGCATCTCTCTCTGCTTTCAGCCACACCCTGGTTGGGATAATGGCTACTTGGTAACCCACCAAGTTGTACTGCAATCTCCCTAAATGTCCAGTGGTATAAATACCTGGCTCTGATCTGGTTTTGGTCCAAACACAAAACTGTGTCCTCAGCCAAGGCAGGGAAACCTTCACATTGGCTCCTCTAATCTGAGGGTTAGCAGTAATAAAATGATTTTCTCCTGTGCTAATGGAACCTTTGTTCTAATAATTTGATTTACAAATGTTCTCAGGGTTTTTTTCCCCTTCAAACATGTACATAACAGCTGGGCGCCAGTGGCTCATGCCTGTAATCCTAGCTACTCAGGAGGCAGAGATCAGGAGGATTGCAGTTTGAAGCCAGCCAGGACAAATAGTTCAGGAGACCCTATCTTGAAAATATCCATCACAAAAAAGGACTGGTGGAGTGCCTCAAGGTGTGGGCCCTGAGTTCAAACTCCAGTACTCCATAGCAAACAAACCAACATATACATACCCCAAACAAAACCAAACCTTTCTGACTTGGCCACCATGGAGTGTGTGCTCAAAGCCCTAGGCCAGCCCCCAGGTTCCATAGGATGAGAGAGACATAGACTTTTTCCCTGAGGACCTCACTCTTGGGTGCTGAGAAAGAAGAAGTACATGAGTGGCTGTGGTACCAGCCCAGGTGCCCAGGCTAGTGAAATGCTTTGAGGACACACAAGGACTGGGTTTGAGGACTCTTTGACCAATCTTGACACCCTAACTGGCTCTAGAGCAGTTCTTCATCAGTGCCATTTTGTCTGTCAGAAGAGTTTGACTGTCTGAAAGTCTTTCTTTCTTTCTTTTTTTTTTTTTTGCCAGTGCTGTGGGTGGAACCCAGAACCTTGTGCGTGTTAGACAAACACTGTACTCCCAGCCACACCCCAAATATATTTCATTTCGGTTTGGAAATGTGTTTGGTTGTCACAGCTCAGGATAGTACTGAAGCCTAGTAAGCAGAGACCAGAGATGCTGTTAAACATCCTACACTGCACACAAAAGCCCCACACAACAGAGTTCCCTGCCCAAGTGTTAGTATTTGAGAAACCCTGCCCTGGAGTGACAAGTCTGTGAGGGCAGAATTTTTTTTTAAGCCAATATTTTATTGGAGTGTAACAAACATAGAGTATATGTTAGTAGGTACTCAGCTACACACATTTTTATAAAGTAAAGGCATCTATGTCCCCAACATATAAATGAAAGAACAGAATATGACCAGCACCCAAAAATACTGCATGTACCTTCGTAGATCCCTATTGTTCTGAAATGTAAATCCTGTTTAGTTGTGTTTGTTTTGAGCTTTGTTAAAAGGAAACATAGTAAATGCTTTTGTGGGGTCTGACTTTTTGTGCTCAGCACTGTGAGACTCATACATTCTGTTATATATACTGTAGTTCATCCATTTTTGGGCTACAGTATTCCGTTATGTGAATTCAAATTGGTGGATATTTGGGCTGTTTCCTATTCTGGTTATCATGAATTGTGAACCAAGGTCCAAATATCATTTGGATGTATTCCATCCACTCTTTAAATAGGCAGCTGTCTGGGATCACATACAGCACTCCACATTCTTTTCTTTCTTTTTTTTTTCCTCCTCCATACTGGGATTTGAATTCAGGGCCTTGCACTTGCCAGGCAGGCACTCTAGCACTTGAGCCACACCTCCAGCCTGAGAACTCTACATTCTAATTAATATGTGTTGGGCTGGTTACTATAAATAGGAATGAGCCAGTTGAGAGCAGCTCAGTTCTACCACTAACAGTTGAACTAGTCATTATCCCACTAACAACAATCTTTAGGAATAAAAATACCTGTTTAGGATTTCTTTTTGCTCCTCACTTTTTAATTTCATGGTCAGGATCAGTCAAATAAATTTCCAGTCACTGATGCAAATAAAGAAGATAGACCTTGAATCTACCTTGGTTTTGTTGTTGTTGTTTTGTGGTACTGAGGTTTGAACTTAGGGCCTCATGCTTCTAGGCAGGCCCTCTACCACTTGAGGCACTCTACCAGTCCTTAAATCTACCTTGGATTCATTCTTTTTTTCTTTTTTGGTGGAACTGGGGCTTGAACTGGGGCTTGAACTTAGGGCCTCAAGATTGCTAGGTAGGCTCTTTACCATTGAATCTACCTTGGAATCAGCAGTGGTAGAAAAGTTTTCCTGAAGAGTCAGAAAATAATTTCTAATGTGTGAAACAAAAACATGTTTTAAAATGACAACAGCAATATAAAATTGCAATGAAATGTGTATTTAAAGATATAAGGGCAGAAGCCAGGTGTAATGGCTCATTCTTCTAATCCCAACACTTAGAATGCTGAGGCAGGAAGATTTTGAGTTGAAGGCCCACCTGAGCTACATAGTGAGACATTGTTAAAGAAAGGAAAAAAAGGTTAATTATGTGGATTTTACTTCAACTAAAATAATCATTTTGTGTATGTGTGTCATTTTTGCACCCATTGGCATCCATAATGGTGCCTAGCATATAGTAAATGTTCAATAGATACTTATTGAATAAATGGATGATACTGAAAATATATACAGCTGAGTGCAGTGGTACATGCCTATAATCTCAGGTCTTCAGAGGCTGAGGCAGGAGGATCTGAAGTTTGAGGTTAGCATGGTAGCAAGACCCCATCTCAAAAAAAAAAAAAAGTTGCTTAGAATAAACTTACCATGTGTTTTCTTTTAAAAATTAAAATACACATACAAGTTTATTTATGAATTGCTTTCTGTGCTTCCCTCGTTGTATCGCATGACTATATTCACATAGTATTCAGGTCTAAACGTCTTTCTTAATTTCTTTATTTTTTATAGATAGAAGATGGTGAAATTTTTGCAAGTATTAATCAGAAGGATGGTATGGTCAGTTTCCATGATAATCCTGAAAAATATAATAATCCAGCTATGCTTCATAACATTGATCAGGAGGTAAATGTATTGCCAGGTTTGGGTGTTTTTTATTGATGGTTTAGTTACAGTATTGAAATACTGCTCCTATGTTCCAGCATATTAAGTTTAAGTACAGGTAGTTTCCAGCCTATGAACATTTACTTCTAAGAAAGTTAATTTCAAAATGGGTTGCTTGGAACTCTTTCAGTAGTAAGTTAGATTTCCCAGCTAATTTACCAACTCCTACATTTAACTCCAGAGACATTTGAAAGATCTGGTACAATTTTATCTATACCAAATTGCCACAAAGTGGAGCCTTGTTTCTGTGGCAGGCCAGATAGGGAGGTCAGGAAGCATCTCCTCCTGAGTCAGGGGCAGGGTTGGTTCCGACTGGAGGAAGAGGAGGATACCCGCAGCATGGGCCACCTCTTTCTGCTCAGAGTGCTGTTCTGAGTTCTGGGAGTGAGGTGGGGTCATATGGGCAGTCTGACCCTATTCTGAGAAGGGATGATTGAACTAATGTTACACTAAGAAACTAAAAGTAACATATAGTAACATAGGTTACCTCCACAGATTCCTTTCTTACAATTTTAAAATTATTATTAAAAATATTATCAGGATATATTCATTGTACAGGGGAAATTCATTGTGACAATTCAATAGGCTTATATTGTACATTGGTTAGATTGCTCCCTCCATCTCTCCCTCTTGACTCCTTCCCCATCCCACTTCAAGCAATTGCAGAGTTTCATTGTTCTATTTCATACTGGTATATGAAGTCCATCAACCATGTTCCTTCACCTTAATGTCCTTCTTTCACTCTCCCCCAAGTACCACCCCCCACACACAGTACCAATTTTATGGTCCCATCTTTCGTTATTAATTTCTAAGTCAGTGTTCAAAGGGGCTTCTCAGTATGTCCCTTCTGTGAGTATACTTTACTTTGATCTATTCATCCCCTTCTATTACCCTCCCTTACCCTTTCCCTCTCACCCCCCTCCCTTTCTTGACAGCTTTCACTACATAGTGTTATGTCTTCTACCTTCATAGATGTTATGTTTTATGATATTGTTGATGCTCTTTCTCTTTCCCTTTCCCTCCTTCCCTAAGTTCCATAAAGTAGTTCCACTATTACAAACATGTTCAGCATATGAGTTTGTATATGATCATGCTTATTTTTGTGTACATGTTTATCTTTTGGATCTATCTTCCACATATGAGAGAAAACATGCGGCTTTTGTCTTTCTGAACCTGGCTTAATGTCCTCCAGTTGCATCCACCTACCTTCAAATCACATGGTTTCATTCTTCCTATGGCTGAACAAAACGCCATCTCATATTTTCTTAATCTACTCATCAGTTGTAGGGCATCTGGGTTGTTTTCCATAGCTTGGCTATTGTGGATAGTGCTGCAATAAACATCAGTCTCTGTTGTATCATGAACAATTTTAAAATTGAAAAGTACAACCTAGGAACTGGGAGCTTTTTTGGTAACTCACGGATGGCAAAATGTCACCTGAAATGATGTGTAGTCTTCACACTTAGTATGAAGTCTTTAGTTTCACCTCAAAAGATGTTAATATGTTTGACTACAGGTGCAGCCTCAACTCCACTGGGTTAGGTAGTATATAGTACTTATGTGTGTTAACTCTCTGGATTCAAAATGTTCTGACTCCAAAATTCATTAGCCCAGGGGTTTCAGATCAGGGATTGTGAACCACTGGTCCCATACTAACAGTTGAGGTCACAGAAGACGTGGTTGACCCAAGCTCACCTGCTAATCAGGGGTCTGTCTTGCAGATGCTAAAGTGCATAGAGTTGGATGAGCGGCTGAAAGCCATGGACCAGGAGATCACAGTGAACCCTCAGTTTGTGCAAAAGGTGAATGGGGTTCCCCTCATTAAAGAAATGGTAGAATGGCAAAGGAGGGGTGTTGCTTCCTTCCTTTCTCAGGCGTGGGAACTTGGTTTTAGATTATTAACCAGTTTGTGCATTGTTCTTGAAAACTGTCAACAGTAAGTTCACAGAGACACTTGCTGGAAACATTTGCAACAATGGCCTACGGTTTAGGATGTCCTGAGTTGCTTCATTTCCCAGGGTGGCTCTTGTGAGGAGGAGGAGTAGCCGGTGCGCTTATTTGGGTCTGTGAAACCCCTTGACAGAAACAACCATAATCCTTCCTCCCGCTCTTCTTTCACAGAGTATGGGCTCACAAGAGGATGATTCAGGAAACAAGCCTTCCAGCTACTCCTGAAACCAGTGACTGTGCTGAGTTCCACAGAAAAGCTGTCACCTTAGCTGTGGCAAGTGTGAGGAGGGTAGCAGGGAACAACCAAGTCTGTGCTACCTGGACATTCAGAAATTCAGTTTTGTTTCCACATCTTCAGTCCTATGTGCTTTCAAAAAACCATTCTCTGCAAAGAATGGAAAAAAAAATTCAAACTAGAGTCTGTTGTGGATTTATTTATCCTCAGATTATTATTGCATTAAATTTACCTTTTTGTTTTAATTCCTTGAACGTTGATATGTCTTCTGTATCACTTTTTCCCCCTTTGTAAAGGGACATTGATTGTGAGCAGAAATAGTTGGATTTTAGTGATTTTCAGAAGATTTGACTCTAAAAGTTGATATCAGCATAAAAAAAGGAAAAAAAAAGCGAGACTATAGGTTTTTTTGTGTTTGTTTTTGTGGGTACTGGGGCTTGAACTCAGAGCCACCTTGAGCCACTCCACCAGCCCTTTTTTGTGAAGGGGTTTTTTGAGATGATAGGGTCTCAAAAACAATTTGCCCAAGCCGGCTTCGAACTGTGATTCTCTTGACTCTGCCTCCTGAGTAGCTAGGATTACAGGTATGAGCCATCGGCACCTGGCTAAGCTAATTTTTAGAGTTAGAATTAATATACATTTTAGTGACAGTATCAATTGTGGATTATGCGATGATGTTTTTAAGCACTTTCTGACCTTTGATGTGTACTACACTCTTTTGTCATCTACATCCTTGGCTTTCTCCTCCCCCCTCTACTTAGAGTTTTTATGAAACAAATAGGTTTTCCCCTTTTCTTCCTTCTTAAAGCATCTTCAGTTAAGCTGAGTAGTTGTATTTGGATTCTGTTCAGGGCTCCTCCTCCAGTGGGCCAGGGCCACTCCTACCCCTATGATGTGGAGTCTTTGCAAAATGTGATTAGATTATAATGCATTACATATGTTTTAAAAAACATTTCTCAAGGCTAAGAGTGGCTTAAGAGTACCTGCCTAGTGAGTGAGTTCAAACCCCAGTACACACACACAAAAAAACCAGTTCCGCATGGACTGATTCAGCTCAGTGTTAGAGTGCTTTCCTAGCATGCATAGGTCCTGTGTTCCATCCCCCCACTGCAGAAAAACGTTTTTTCTTTAAAACAATTTCCTGGGCTGGTGGAGTGGCTCAAGTGGTAGAGCATTTGCCTAGCAAGCATGAGGCCCTGAGTTCAAGCCTTGGTACTGCTCCCCACCCTGCAAGCAAACAAAAAATTTTCCTTATTAGCATGATTCACTTTTTTCAAAAGTGTCAAGTGTGGTAAATCATGTTTTCATTTAGTTTTGGTTTGGGGATGGAACCTAGGGTCTCCTGCAAGCGCCGTACCACTGAGCTACAGCCCACGTTTTCACTATTTTAGAAAAGAAACGCTTAAACCTCCAAAGTATGTGCAGTGCACCAGTAGAGACCACGCTTTGGCTTTGTGGTTGTATTGTCTTCTGTAACTGCTCTGCATTGCTGCAGGAAAGCAGTCATACACAGGCCTGCAGTGAGTGTCCAATAAAGCCATTTGTACAAAAGTAGGCAACCAGCTGAATGTGACCCTCACCTAAACTCAGACTTCTCTTGAATTAGTACTACTTGCAGGTTGCATCACTTCTCTGAGGCTTACATATATCTGTACTTAAGAAACAGGAAATATATAAAGGGAATTTATCTTTTGTCTATGTAGTGAATTAAGGACCAGGTTTTGTTTTTTAAAAATGGAAATTGGTCAAGTTACTGGTGTTTGAACTTGGCCTCGCTCTTGCTAGGGAGGTATTCAACCACTTGAGCCATGCTTCCTGCCCTTTTTGCTTTAGCTTATTTTGAGATAGAGTCTTGCATTTATGCCCAGACCA
Source organism: Castor canadensis (assembly GCF_047511655.1). Lineage (NCBI taxonomy): Eukaryota > Metazoa > Chordata > Mammalia > Rodentia > Castoridae > Castor > Castor canadensis. The sequence goes on along the minus strand of NC_133396.1, from coordinate 49,971,558 downwards.
GCCTCAGACTGTGATTCTTCCATCAGGGATTACAGGCATATGCCACTACACCTGGCTGAAACTGAATAACTTCTGGTTTATATCTGAAATTAAAATGACCTACCTAAAATGTGTTTGAAAATTCCTCGCTGTAGTTGCCAGTGATGACTATGTGAAAAATAAGTCTCTTGAGGGCTTCAGGTGATGCGGGCACTATTAAAATTTGCCCAAGGTTGATTCACCAGAATTCCACATTTGAACTCAGAAGGGATATGCTGCTTAAGGCCTTTCCTCCTACTTGCAAGCCATTAATCCTCACCTCCCCCAAGCCAGTATCTGAGGGGCAGTGCTGGTTATTACTGCCTCAGCTTTACACCCCTTCTATATTCTGCTTTGTGATTCTGGGCCAGACCTGCAAAGTTGCAGGGAGGAGGCTAGAGAGCCAGGGACTAGAGAGGCACAGGCCCCTCTCTGCCTGCTTCTGTTGAGCAGTACGGTTCACAAGGATGGTTCCAGTGGCACAGACAGTTCCAGTTCACGTTTTCCCCTGTGCTTCTAAGATTAACCTTAACACACCCCTGCCCAGGAGGCAGGCTCTAGGTCTCTCCACATAGAAGGCAGGAACTCAGTTCCACTGTGCCCTCAGACTCCAAACTCTATAAATCCAGTCTCTTCCCCTTGTTCCTCAGGCCCCAAGATGTGGTGCCTGCTTTCCCCAGTACAACTCTTCTTTTCCTTCTCCAATACATGGTGATTCTGTGATATTTTTCTCTTAAACTGGTAAGTGATTTCTCTCCTGACAGCAGTTATGTTGCAAACCTTCCTTGGTCAAAGAACTATGTGGCTCATTTGTTTTTAAGAAGAGAGCATTTTAAAACTTGACACCTAACTGCCTTTGAGAGGTGTGCTGTCCAGGCTCTTCCCATATTGGTTTCTGAAGGTTACCAGGTTCACTGGCTGCACAGTTAAGCAACCCTTAGCTGTTCCTTTGAGTTAATTCTTGGCAGCAAATTATTTTGTGAAAATGTTGACTTATGAAACCATGTGGCACTTTGATGGTGCCAGAAGATGGTGAGCTCACACTTGGGGAAGGGCTGTTGCTGAGACACAAGGATGCAACCTTGGGTTGGTGTTTATTAGTGGACCTACCAGTTCTCTGAGGACTTTTTCACGTTCGTCTTTTCATAGTAATCTCATATCTTAAAACTCTGGATCCAGTACTTGAATTTCATTTGTGTTTCACTTTGGATTGCTATCAGTGAATCAAAGGTTTTTTGTTGTTGTGAACCAAAGTTTTAAACTTTGTTTCAAAGTTAAAGTGACAGTGTTTAACCTTTAACATAGACTCTCAAGTGAGTATATTTGGTCTAACAGATCTCCAGTTTGGAAAATACTGACTTAAAGGATTTAACAAAACATCTGTCTGTGTGCTTTTGAAATGGCAGTGGTGTTTTCGGAGGCAAAGTGGTATTAATGGCAGTAAAGTAGCAGGATTTGTCAGCCTTATATGGATGGATTTTATTTTCAATAAATCAAAACACCAGGCCAAGGAAGGTAACAGAAGTGCCCATGTAATCTGATCAGGGACAAATACTTTATTAGCAGTTAATTTGGCTGAGGGAAAAGTAAAGTCTGAACTTTGCCTGTGTGTGGAACTGTTGAGTGTTCACTGGGGAGCCTCCCTGTTCAGGTTCTTCCTCTTGTCTATGCCAGTGGTTATGTTTCATTCTAATCTTCTGTTATTTGCTTTTGCAAAGATGAAGTTTTTGGTTCTAAGTTTCTGGGCTGTGGCTTGAAAAGGTTTGTGGAAGATGACGTTTACATGTAAGTGTGAGCAGATTGGGTAAATTTAAGGCATTTGTGAGTAGGGAAGTGTGATGATTATCTTTCCAGGCAGTTAAATTACTTAATGATGGTGAAGATGATGAAAGCCTAGTTGTATCCTTTTCTAAGATCAAAAACTGAAACCAGAGAGCTTTCACTAATTGCAAAAGGCATTTAATAAGTTTGAATCCATAGACAGGATACACAGCTGATTTGTAGACTAAAAAGAAACCACTTGGTATTCAACAGGCAGCTAGTTTTAGATTTAAACACCAAAGGTTTAGCAGTGAAATTCAAATTGAGGGAAGAAGGTTAATTTTTAAATACTTACAGAAGTTGCTATGGTAAAAAATGCTAACTTACTCCTAGTGGCTTTTTTTTTTGGTGGGTCCGGAGTTTGAACTTGGCTTCAAGCTTGCAGAGCAGGTGTTCTACTGCTTGAGTCACAACTCCATTCCATTTTGGTCTGGTTATTTTGGTGATGGAGGTCTCACCAACTATTTTCCCAGGCTGGCCTCAAACTGATCCTCCAGATCTCAGCCCCCCAAGTACCCAGGATTAGAGGCATAAGCCACTGGTGCCACCCTGAACATAGTATTTCTTTAGGTTGCAACCTGTTGGTTATTATTGCCAGCTTCACATTCTGAACATTGCTGTTGAGTTTTAATGGCCTTTCCTGCTGATAATGTGGGGTACATTTTCTGACTTTAAGATATTTCTTTTGTTGAATGTGCTATAAAGTTTATAATCCACAAGAGCCCAGTTTAGTTAATAATTGGTATGATTCACTGGGGCAAAGATTTGGCAAATTGTTAGTTTTTAATAGATGTACATGTTTAGTAGAGAAAGGGCTGAGCCACTTGTGCTGGAAAAGATGTCAGTGGCATAAATCAAGCCCAGTGATGGTGGGTGCACACTGACTTTTATTGAAAATACCAGGCATGGCTGAGTGCTGGTGGCTCACACCTGTAATCCAAGCTACTTAAGAGGCAGAGACCAGGAGGATCAAGGTCGAAGCCAGCCCCAGACAAATAGTTCATGAGATCCTATCTTGAAAAAAACTTATCACAAAAAAGGGCTGTCAGAGTGGCTCAAGTGGCGCCTGCCTAGCAAGTGTGAGGCCCTGCGTTCAAACCCAGTGCTGCAAAAAAGCCCAAAAAAACCCAAAAAAACAACCCAGCAGGAGTAACCTTCCTCCAACAGGACTTCATTAGCCTATCACCATGAAAATAAGAATAATTTCAGTAAGGTGATGACTTCCACTAACAAACTGAAAAAACTAATTTCTGGAATTATAAAGTTACTGGGTGAAAAAAAAAATCTTGTTCTTGGTTTAAAACTTCAGTAACAAATGTAAGTTTGGAGAAGAACACCTGGGGTTGGGTGGTGGAGCTTAGTGCTAGAGCACTTGCCTAGCATGGCAGAAGCCTTAAGTTTGATTCTCAGAGTGGTAAAGAACACCTATCACCAAGAGAAAAGGGCAGAAAAATAAGAGCATCAAAAAACAAAACACAGCCCAAATACAATTGAATTTTTTTTTAAAACTTGTTATATAAAACCAGCCATTATCATGAAGTTTGTGGGAAGTTTTGTAAGATCTTTACCTATTAATGTGGAAAACAATTAATCATGTTAGTATTCAGAATTGCAGGGGTGGCCATTTTCAGAGAGCACAGTTCCACAAAGGTTGGAAATGTTTTCTTTTAGACATTGGAAAGCACAGATACAGAGGTGCTTACATCTCTGTACCTTTTCACTAAAGCTCTCAAAGCATTCTGCAAGATCAATAAAAGTCAAGTATCCGTATTGTTGATGGCAAAAGTAAAATATATTTTTGCTCCAGAAATTATCTTGTGATGGCCTACAAATCAAGTTTGTGCTTGATTATCAATTATCAGGAGGGCTTAGGTAAGAATGCACATTTAAAGGCCGGGCTTAAACCTTGTAACTCCATGCGGGACTCCTTAATGTTTACCAGGTCGGTAGAAAACACAAGTTGCAATTTCTTTTTTTTCATGTTCCCTTTTCAACATAACATATACAGAGAAAGACGGCCTCTGTAATTAGAAAAAAACCAACCAGTCACTTGTATTGCGAATGGCTGAGGCTTTTCTCCGGCATTCCTGATAACCACATCGGGACACCCTCTCTGCAGCACTCCATGCCCGCTCCCCTGCGAGGGCGCCCGGCCTAGGCAGGCAGTCTCCGCACCACCGCACCTTCAGATGGCAGGCAGAGCGGACCAAGCCCAAGGGCTCGCCACTCAGGCTTCCTCACCGGAAGGAACCACGTTACATCCTGCACTAATGACTTAAAATTAATTTCTAAGTAGCCAAACAGTAGCAGGCCCTCAGGCTTTAAACATACTATTCCATAATTGATTTATGCTTTTTGGAAACGAGTGCGCGGCAGGGTTGGGTGAGAGGGAGGCGTGAGCTGTGGACACTCACGAGTCACTCTCGTCCCGCCCACCTCGGGTTACGCAACCAGCCTCCTGCCAGTGTCTGCTTGTCCCTATGTCACGTGATCGCCACTTACCGGCCACCTGTCCGCACCTCTCACCCTTTTAATGAGGGGAGAAGACGGGTTCCATCGGCAATTTAATAAAAATAGGGAAGAAGTCACAGCACTCTTAGAAATTTTTTCCTTTCTTTTTATCTCTTCTGTGTGGACAGAGTATTAGACTGGCTACATTTTTCTTCAAATCTCTTTTTAATTTTTTTTTCTATGTCAGTATCCTCCCGCGCGCGGAATGGTTTCCTCTAGCAGCCCCGCCCAGCGCGGCTTGAAGCATTCTGTACTTCTCGGAGGGGGGCGAAATAGGGGCGACCAAAAGGGAGATGTCTGGCAGAGGTGCCCGGTTCCCCGCAAGACTTAGGATTTGTGGAACTCGAGTTGTGTACCAGGGTGTGTCAGGTCTTGCAGGGCTCAGCCCCTCTAGCGGGGCAGGGTGCGCTCGGGCGGTTCCCGATCCCCACAGCGGGGCTGAGCGGATGGTACGGTCCGGCCAAGTCACGCGCCTCGGGCTCGCTGCCGGGGCTGCTGTGCCGCGGGACCGCGGGTGAGTGTGGCGGTGCTTGACTTGCTGGTAGCAGAGGACCGGAGTGCGAGCTAGCAAGCCTCTTGAGGGGTCGGAGCGTGGAGTGGCCCCAGCTGCATCCTAGGAGGTCGGAGCCCGCAGCTACAACTTACCTGGCGCAGTCAGGGGCGGGGCTGTCCGGGTGTCCGGCGAGCCCTGGTTCTTGGAGAGAGGGTGCGTCTGGAGGAGAGGGGACGCGCCTGAGGAAGACGTGGGCCCCATGACTGGCGGAGGGTGCAGAGCTGAGTTTGTGTTGGTTTGGAGTGCTCGGGTGATTGGGGGCATGGGGCTGAGTGGAAGGCGTCGCTGAGACCCTGAGACATCCTAAACTACGGGAATGAGGAATGTGACTCGGGTGTAGCCCCGTGTCAGGGTCACTGATTTATTCCCATTGAGTCTTGACACGAGACTGCACTGTGCCTGCCTCCGGCCCAGGTTGTCTTCCCTCTGGTTTAGGGGAGAGGGATCGTCTTCCGCCTTTTCTCCCAGGCTGGCTTCCCGGGAGAGCCCTGTGATGATGAGCTAATAGGTTTCTAGGGAAGGGTAGAAGACCTCTCTTCTCCCCAGTTTGGCGGTTATTGGCACACCCATCCTTATGTTCTGGAAAGGAATGGTTAGCCCCGTGATTGGCTTGTGGATTGAGGTTCATGGTGATTCCCAGCAGCCATGGGAGGGCAGAGGGCAAGGAGGAGCTTGCTGAAAGTTGGTACTGGCTCTCCAGCCCTTGGACACCCTGCATCACTATAGTGCCAAGCCAGGCTGGCAGGAGGGATTCTGTCCCAGCGAGAAAGGCCACAGCTAGTTCCAGTGTTGGAGGTGCAGGATTATCACCATTAAGCAGTTGGGCAGTAGTGGCACATGACAGTATTTGCTCTTTTAGTGTCTTAGGCCAGGGAGCTCTGTAAATGGAGATCCTGGTGAAGTTGGTGTGAGTCTGAGCTGGAAGGAGTCCCCTGTGGAACTTGTCACCCACTGAGTCTCACTGGTATCCCTGCTTGGACTTAGGCTCCCCGTGGGAGATGAGTTATAGAAGCTGCATGCTTAGGACTGGTTAAGAGCCACATACCTAGTTTACTTGGAGTGCTCTTACTTAGTAACCAGCACAATACTATGAGAAAGCCACTGGAAGTAAGAATGAAGTAGACCCAGGGCAGGAGAAGGATAGTGTAGATATCTTTGTTCAGGCTCAGTCCGTGATGCAGGCAGTGTGGGCACGGAGGTGGACAGGCCAGCCTGCCTCTCTGAGGAATTTGAGTACTTGCTTTAAGTGTGTTGATGACACTGTCTTAGGTTCTGGAAAGCTTGTTGGGAAGGAAGCTGGTTAGGTACACTCACACTGGCTTGTTCAGCAGAGTTTGGACATTGGAATTGGAGAGACACTAAAGTACTGGCTTCTTGCTGCCCAGGATTCAGATTCCATATACAGTGTACCCTGAGAGGTCTGTTGCCCAGCTCTAGGGAGGTATCAGAGAGGTTACATACCATCTGTATATCACCTGGCTATTAAGGGATAGAGACCCAGGTAGTAGGTCTGTGTGACTCCAGAGTTGGTGTCATCCAGGGTTCCTCACTGCCTTCTGGTGGAAGCCTAGGGCTATGGCATGGATAATTCAGATCTTTAGAACTTTTTTTTTTTTTTGGCAGCACTGGCATTTGAACTCAGGGCCTCACACCTGCTAGGCAGGCCCTCTACTGCTCGAGCCACTCTGCCAGCCTTTTTGTTGTGATGGGTTTTTTCAAGATTGGGGTCTTGCTAACTATTTGCCTGGGGCTGTCTTTGAACTTCAATCCTCTTGATCTCTGCCTCCCAAGTAGCTAGGATTACAGGAGTGAACCACTGGTGCCTGGCCAGAATTCTTGTTAGAATTCGATTAAAAAGCTTTTTGTTGAAACAAATCGAATAAGAGTAGTCAGTGATGATCCCACATGCTGAGACGTAGCTTAGCAACATTGCCTCTGGTATTCCCTTCCTGTTAAAGAAGAGGAAGAGCAAAACTTGTAGGTCTGTGGCCTGAAAGGTTAAGTTGGCACAATGTGTGTGCTGCCAAAGTAGCCCCCTTATAACCAAGCACAGGAAGAACAGAGCCTTCATATTTTAAAATATTTTCTATTTTCAAAAAGATTCAAAGAACATAAATGTTTATATTTAAAGAGATTATCAAAAATTGCTTTAGCCGTGTAAGCTAAAACTTCAGCTGTAATGTCAATTTGCTGGCAGGAGGGCTCCTGAGCCACTCAGAACCACAGGTATGTTAGTCAGCTTTCTGTCATGGTGACACAATGCCAGAAATAATCAACTTAAAGAGAGGGAAGATTTATTTTGGTTCGTGGTTTCAGTCCATGGTGGCTTGGTCCTTTTGGGCATGTAGTGAGGCAGTACATCATGGTAGGGAGCATTGTAGAGCAAAGCTGGTTACTTCATGGTAACCAGGAAGCAAAGAGAGAGAAGGGGCTGGGGTCCCAAAATCCCCTTCAAGGGTACATCCTTAGTGACCTAACTTCCTCCTATTAGGCCCCAACTCCTAAAGGTTCCACTACCTCCCAACAGCATCATAAACTGGGGGTACTCATAGAAGATCCAAACCATAATAGTAACAGATGAATTTCCTAATCCTCTTTTGTGTTGTCCTGGTTTTAGGTTGGTTATAAACTGCTCAGATGTTTTTTCATGCTGCAGAGATCACTGCTGTTAGAGTTAGCTGACTTTTTCTCCTTCCCTAGAAAATGTCAGGCCTTTGAACATAATTGCACTTGCCAAACCTGACTCGTCTGCTGGGACTTCACGTGCTGTGGACTAGGTAGGATGGTGGAAGTGTGATTCTGCTAAGCATAAGGTCAGTACTGATGCTCTGCACATGGGGTGAAACTTGCTGTGGTTCTCTTGCTAGAAGGAACCTTAGTTCTCTTCCTTTCATGCCTCTGCAAGGAATCTGGGCCCCTTTCCAGTGTCAGTACCTCTGCCTTTACTTTGGGTCCTGCTTTCCCTTCTTCCTTCCTCAACTTTCTTATTCCATTAGTTGTTACTTCATCTCCTCTTCCACAGTGGATTCTTAAGCCATCCTTGTCCTTGACCTCCCTGTAGTTGGGCCTGTTAACTATTTATTTATTGACAGTACTGGGGTTTGAACTCAGGGCCTCATGCTTGCTAGGCAGGTGCTCTTACCACTTGAGGCACTCCACTAACCCTTTTCTCTGTGATAGGTTTTTTCAAGATAGGGTCTCAGGAACTGTTTGCCCAGGGCAGGCTTCAAATCACGATTCTCCTGATCTCTGGCTCCTGAGTAGCTAGAATTACAGGTGTGAGCCACCATTGCCCAGTTTTGAACCCTTTATTCAAATTTATTCCACTTGGTTCCCATGCTTCTGGATTCTGCCCTTCCCATGATTGTGCCCTTGAACTCTGGACATCTCTACTTTCCCTGGCAATAACTGTTGTCTCCCTATTGGTACCTTCTCTGTGTCAGGAACTGTTGTATATACTGGGAATATAGCAGTTAACTAGACAAAGTCTCCACTTTTAGGGACTTTTCATTTGTAAAGGGGAAATACATGCAATATACTCCTGGTGTGAGAAGGGAGAAGTCTGGGACTCAGAGCCCAGGAATGGGGAGTGATGGGGGAGAGAGGGATGGCTGTCTACATGGGCTGGTTTGGGGTGGGGGGGCGTGTCTCTGAGTGGGGACAGGCAAGTGGAGGCTTGGGCGAGCCAAGCAAAGTTCTGTGGAGTGTTCGGGGCTTTTACCCCCAACCCTACCCTTATGCTGCAGTTGGACGTGGGACTCTCAGGGTTCTTGCAGCCAGGTGTCCTGCTGTTCCTTAGATTCTCTATCTTCTTTCTGCTGTTTGTTCTGTGTCTGCCGCTGCCCTTCCCTTGGGAAGGAAGACAGGCATGGTGGCAGCCTGTCAGCTGAGCAGTTGGCTGCAGAGAGCTCAGTTGGGTCTTAGAGTGAGCAGACAGGAGACACAAGCTGTTGGCATGGCCACCAGCAGGGAGGCTGACTTGGGTTGTACAAGATGCTGTCATCAGCTACCTTGGCTACTCTCTACCAGTGGACTCTCCATACCTGGTCACTTGCACATGTCTACACTGAATCTCTGGCCTTGCCTGTCTCCTAGATTAAGCATCCCAGGCAGGCCATGTGACTGGCCAAGCCATGGTCATATCCGTGCCTGCATGCCAGGGAAGAGTTGGGTTCCTAGTCAGTGTCCACTGTCCACTTTCAGAAACTTACATAACTCCAGGTTGTCTGAAGGAAGGGTGTCCAGTGGAACATTCGGTCATGTCCCGTAACCTGCACTGTTCAGATGGTGGCCACGAGCCATGTGTGACTAATGAGTACTTAAAACCTGGCCCACGAGACTGAGGGGCTGAGCTCCACTCTGGTTAGTTTCTGTCTTAAGTTGTCAGGTGTGGCCTGTGGCCACCCTAGGTCCAGAAAATACAGGGTCAATCTGGCCTGGCATTCTAGACCATTCTCCTGCCAGCCAGTGTGTCCACCTGTCACGGATGTTGGCTGTGGCTATCCCTATCTCTGCCTTTGCTGCTGTGATCTCATCTGCAAGTCCTCTCTGCCTGTCAGAACCCAGAGGACATTTGGTTTTTACTGCTTTCCTGATTTTCCCCAAACAGGCAGCTGATCTCCTTGCTTCCCCTGAGGATGCATGAATTATCTCACTGCCCACTGCTCTTGGAAGGCACCAGGTCCCTTGGACTTTGGATCATTCCATCAGTCTGGGAAGTGTGGGGGGTTCTTTCCTTGATGGCACATTCCTGCCAGGTTCACCTTCTGCCTGTCACTTTACTCTAGAAATCCAAAAGGGCCATCAGTATTCACTCTCATGAGTGTTTTCTCACTGTGCTGGAAATCCTGTTGTTTAGGTTACCAGTGACATCCTCATTGCTCTGCAGATGGTCACTCGCTCCTTTTGGAAATTGTGACAAAATACGCACCGTGTAAAATTTCCCACTCTACTCATGTTAAGTGCATCATTCAGTGGCATTAGACACATTTACACTGTTGTACAGCTGTCACCACCATCACCTCAAAGCTCTGTTGTCTTCCCAGTTGAAATTCTGTCCCTATTAAACCCTATTTGGCATCCCTCTCCCCCTGCCCTGGTGGCTACCATTCTACTTTGTGTCTCTGAATCTGACTCCTCCAGGTCCCTTATAGGAGTAGTTACCCTCCTGGGTCTGGCTTGTTCGCGTAACCTAATGTCCTCAGGGTTCATCCATGCTGTAGCACATGCCAGGATTTCCTTTTGAGGCTGGATAATATCCCATTCCTTTCTGGTTAAAACACTTGGTTCATTTGGTCACTGAGTGGCATCGGCGCTCCCTCCTGTCTTGCTGCTGTCCCCATTGCCCTGCCTCGCCAGCTCTTTCTCCCCTTCTCTGGAGGATCTGTGCTTCAACAGAGGCCTCATGGCCCCTGCATCTGCACTTGGTTCTGCTTTTCTGCCTACCTCACCTCTACACAAAGACGAGTCTTCCCACTAGTCACCCCTGTTTCTTTCTTTCTTTCTTTTTTCAATAGTAAAAATAATAGTAAAGTGTATTAGGAAAGGAATTTGGTATATCAGGATAAAAGTGGGGAGAAATGGAAAAAAGAGGGAAACATTTCCTGCCCCCATTCAGGAAATAGGAGTAGAGACTCCCCTTTCTTTTTAAAACATTTTGTTAGCATTTATTAGTTGTGCAGGGAGATTTTATTGTCACCTTTCCATATGTTTACAATGTACCTTGGTTAGATTCATCCCCTCCATCATTCTCCCTCAGCCACCTCACCTCTACTTAAAAAATTTCAACAAGTGTCATTGCTTTATTTTCATGCAAGTATGTAACGTACATTACTTCTTCCCCTGTCCCGTTTTTTTGTGCCCCATATTCCCTATCTTCTCAGGCTGCCTTAGAAACACTGTCATTGTCTGCTGTCTTTCCACCTGTCACTTGTCTAGACATTACTTTTCACTCAGGGTAGTGGGAACACCTCAGCTGGCATCTGTAGTCTGCTTTATATATATATATATATATATCAGCCTGAGCGAGCCTTGATCTTGTGTCTCATCAGAACCCATGGAAGCCTTGCCATCTCTGAAAATGTACTCAGCTTTGCTGTGGTCTAGAAGGATCCCTAAGATTGGCTTTCTGTAGCCTCTGACCTTGGCTCCTGCCCCTCTCCAGATACTCTCAGGCCTGAGCCTGCATGCTCTGATCTCTTCAGCTCTGCTGGGGCCTATGGAACCAGCCCTTCCCCATACCCCGTCTCCTCTGGGAGTTCACTGCCCTGCCCCCGCCCACTGTCATCTCCCATAGCCTTTCCCTACATGGGAATGAGCCATGGTGTGTGTGTCCATGGAGGTGAGCCCCTGAGGGCAGCATCAGGTCACCCAAACCTTATTGGCAGTTGGGAGGTGCTGGACAAAGGAGCTTCTCCTTGGTTCTTAAGATGTATTCTTTTTGTCATTCACTGGTGCTTACATAAGGTGCTGCATTTGGTAGCATTCAAGGATGTGCTTTCTTCTCTGTGCTGTCTGCCTCCTGGCCTCTAGAACTTTCACCCGGAGAGCTTTTTGTGTGATTGTTTATTCATGTTTCCCCTCCTCTGTCTCACCATCTGTCTTCCTTGTGTTTCCTGCTCCTGATGCAGCATTGGCACAGATCTGGTGCACAGTGGTGCTGGTGGGGTGACTTGCCTCTGGTGGGCCAGAAGCCTATCTGTGGTAGCTGTGGTTCAAGTGCTCCAGAGGCTCTGGGGCTCTGGGGAGGTGTCATGGTGTGAAAGGTGTAGGTTGCTGATTGTGTCCTTGCCTCCACAGGCCTCTTGGTTGCCCCCAAGGCGCCATGAATGCCATTGTCGCCCTCTGTCACTTCTGTGAGCTCCACGGCCCCCGTACTCTCTTTTGCACAGAAGTTCTACATGCTCCTCTGCCCCAAGGTGCTGGAAGTGGGGACAGCCCTGGCCAGGGGGAGCAGGCTGAGGAGGATGAGGGCGGCATCCAGATGAGCAGCCGGGTCCGTGCTCACAGCCCATCTGAGGGGGCCAGCGCCGAGTCTAGCAGCCCAGGGCCCAAGAAGTCGGACATGTGTGAGGCAAGTGTCTCTGGGGTCTCATTGTGTTTTGCTCTTTCTGCAAGAGATGGGTGGGGAGGCAAGGGAGACCCAGATGTCAGGCTCCTCAGTGGGCCCACTGCGTGTGCATGCTTCTCTTTGTATTCTTGCATCTTTCCCATCATCCCAACTTCAGCTTTTTAACCCACTCTGCCAATAGACAGTTGCCATTCCAGCCATTTTAGGCTTGCATCCCTTCATCCTGGTGTCCCCAGGGGAGTTTCCTCCTAGTGGGATCCTGGAGTTCCTCATTGTGTCACTTCATAAGCTCTTGGGAGTGAAGTTGAAGTTCCCCCAACAGGCCACTTTGCGTGGAGGGTCTGAATTGGGCCTGAAATCAGGTGGGGGTTGGAGCTGCCATTACAGTGAACAGGAATCCAGCCTCATTAGTTTGGTTCTGCAGAAGCAGGCATCACGTGAGATTTGCCTATGTTGTGGGAAATGCCTATGTGGGATTTGGAGGGGGGTGGTAGGACAGTGGTTGAAGAGAAGAGCCTTTAAGCTTGAGCAGGAGTGAGAAGGAAGAGTCTTGGAGGGCTGGGCCAGGTATCTAGAGAGCCCTGGGTCTCTTGGAGGGTCTTGCCTTAGTGCCCACCTGTGCAGAGTCTTGGGGTAGAGACCCTACAGGACAGCCTCAGCTCTAGTGTGGTGGGGGCTCTGTGGGGTGTCTATGGGTCCACTAGCCTGGTCCACTTCCACTCACCAGATGGTCTGCATGAAGCTGCACACTAACACTCTGAAGTCCCTCATCCATGTGCTTACTACCCTGTTTTTTCAGGACCAAGGACAGAAGCAAGGGGGGGAGGTGACATCGCTCAGAAAAGTGGCACTGCTCTATATCTTAGGTCTAGCTCCTTCTCTTCTCAGCTTCAGTTGTCATCTAAAATGGGGTGTATTGCTGAAATTATCTCCTAGAGTTGCATTTGGGATTGAGGGAGGTAACACACACAAAGCCATTCCCATAACACCTGCTACATAAGAACATAGCAACTGCTATCTGTTACTGTTAGCTTTTGGTGACTTTTATGACTTCTGGGTCCTGGTTTTCCTACTTAGGAAACACTTGAGCTGTGAGGTAAGTATAAGTCTAGAAGCCAGCTATTTTATACAAAAACAGATTGAGAAACTGGATGTGGTGGTACATGCTTGTAATCCCAGCACTCAGGAGGCTGAGGCAGGGGCACTGAGAGTTCGAGGACAGCCTGGGCTACAGAGGGAGATCCCGTCTTCAAAAAACAAAAACAAAAAAATAAATAGCAGTTTCTAGATTTAGATGCTTATACAGGTAAGACAATTTGTTGCCTGCTTCCAGCTAATAGGTTTTCTTGTCCTTTTCGCGGGCAGGGCTGCCGGTCGCTTGCTGCAGGGCACCCAGGCTATATCAGCCATGACAAAGAGACCTCGATTAAGTACGTCAGTCACCAGCACCCCAACCACCCCCAGCTCTTCAGCATTGTCCGCCAGGCCTGTGTCCGGAGCCTGAGCTGTGAGGTGAGCCCAGGGCAGGGCCTTTCTATGTGGGAAACTTGAATGGACACAGGTTCAAAGCTGATTAGGGACAGGAAAGGGCTTGGCCAGACAATGCCACTCAGAATACAGCATGCCATGGTTGTTCAAAGAGTAAGTTGTTGTGGGTTCTCTGGTTTTCTAAATGGGCACTAGATTTTTACTTTAAGCATCAAAGTTTTATTTTTTTTGTTCATTCTCTTTTATTTTATTTTCTTGGTGGTATACTGGGGTTTGAATTCAGGGCCACATGCTTGTTAAGCAGTGCTTGAGCCACTCCTCCAGCCTTTTGTTCATTCTTGACAGACATATTTCTAAGATATGAACTGTTTCTAAGATATGTAACTTGCTCAAGGTCATCTTTTTATTGTCTCAGTCATCACTCCGCATCTCAGGGTTCACTGTGTGCTGCTCTGAGAACCTCCTGAAGAGTAAATTGATTTGTTCCTAAATTGTATGGCTGGTGCTCTTGAGCTTGAGTCTTAGCTTCTAGGTTTTCATCTGTCACAGAGTTTATGGTTCAGTTACTAAGCTTTCCTGCCCCTATGTCCACCTGATGGGATCCCTGAGCACTCTCTGTTGGTTCTCACTGTTGCTGTGTACCTCCTTCAATTTCCTGCAGTACATCTTCTAGTAAGTAGATGGTCATGTGTGCTACAAGTAAGGATGTCATGAGGGAGTGACCAAGGGCCTCTGTAAGAGTAGAGTGTGTAGATTTTACTCTATGGCCTCTGCAGTGCCAGTCTTCCGTCTACTCCATATGAGTATGTTGGCACATTTGAGATGGGGTGATGGAATGCTTATACAGGAATGATCAAGAGGAAAAAGGTCATGAGCTCAGTGCCTGGCCCTGGTACTCCACGGTAACAAATGTTACCTCTAGAAAGCTTGCTGGGGCTGAGGGGGTAGCTCAGTGATAGAGCAGGTGTTTAACATGCTTGATGCCTTGTTTTCCATCTCCACCACTGCAAAAAAGAAAAAGGAAGTTTGCACATGAGCAGATGATTGCAAAGCTCTCCACTGTCATCTGCCCTCTCCCAGTTTCCCAAAGGGGTGGGGGTGCAGCTTAGTGGTAGAGTGGTTGTCTAGCATGTGCAAAGCCCTGTGTTCCATTCCCAGCACTGCCAAAAAAAAAAAAAAAAAAAATCTGAAAAAAATAAGATCTGAGAGGAGGCATCTGTTTGTGTCATTGAAGCCAGGAGAGGGTTATCCCTTGAGTTGCTGTGGTTTCCTCTTAGGTATGCCCTGGCCGTGAAGGCCCCATTTTCTTTGGGGACGAGCAGCATGGTTTTGTGTTCAGCCACACCTTCTTCATCAAAGATAGCTTGGCCAGGGGCTTCCAGCGCTGGTACAGCATCATCACCATCATGATGGACCGGATCTACCTCATTAACTCCTGGCCCTTCCTGCTGGGGAAGATTCGAGGGGTCATTGATGAGCTCCAAGGCAAGGCCCTCAAGGTAACTTCTGGGGAGGGGGGCACTGGTGCTGCTGGCATCTCTCCGTTGTGGTGTGGATGTGAGCCCAGGCCTCTGTGTTCCTCTTGGCTCTACAGCTGTTGAGTGCCTGATTTGTTCTTTTGGCTTCAGAGTTGGGGTTGTGCAATGAGTCTCCTGGCCAGACTGTCGACTCTCCTGGTCTTGCCCACACCTGCTGTCCTGACTGTCTTTCAGTCTGGCTTCCTTATTGCAGTCAGGCCCCTGGCTTCCTTATTGTTGTCTTTGCTTCCTTCGCCCTTTGTATCACAGACTATCCATTAGTTCTGTTGATACCCCACCTAGTATACATCTCTAGCTGTGGCTTTGCTGTAGTGACAGATAGCCCTCAGATTGCTCTGGCTCCTAATTGTGAGGCCTGCTTCCTGCCTGAGCTCTGTCACTGCAGGAGGATGGGGGAACTGTTCATGGGATCATCCTGGCAGGTAAAGTGGCTGTCACTGCTATGCTGGAATGTTGCTGGAGGACACAGGGGATTGGAGCTGGAGGCCCTGTCTCTATCCCCTGGAGTAGCTGCTAGAGCTAGTCATGTGTCCCTCACACACAGAGGTCTGCAGGGGGTGCCAAGAGTACTTGGAGAGCATCATTGAGGACCACCATGGTGTGTGTAAGGCTCAGGTGCCCAGCAGGAATCTGAGGGCTGGTGGTAGGATAAGAGAGGGGACAGGAGAAATTCTATGCTGGTTCCTCTTCTCAGGACAGCTGAACCATCTGCATGTAACTGTCAGGCTGCTGCTTCCATGCTTTGCATCAAGAGGACAGAGTGGGAGGTCTGGGGGCCCTAGGTGGTATGGGCCGTGAACTACCTGAGTCTGGGCTGGTGTTGAAGAGGCTGCCTTTCCCACCTTGCATTCCAGGTATTTGAGGCCGAGCAGTTTGGGTGCCCACAGCGTGCCCAGAGGATGAACACAGCCTTTACACCTTTCCTGCACCAGAGGAATGGCAATGCTGCCCGTTCGCTGACCTCCTTAACCAGTGATGACAACCTGTGGGCGTGTTTGCACACCTCCTTTGCCTGGTAATGAGTCGTAGGTCTTGACAGTTGTTACAGTAAGAATAGTCAACAGATGTTGGTTGGATGATCATGAATTTGGGGGAGCAGTCCTTGGTTGAGGTTGCCTAGCTGCCTCCTGGCTGTGCTGGCCCATGTGTACCTATTGGTAAACATGGAACTGGGCAGTCTCCCTCAGTGTGTGGAAATGCAGTTAGGTAGACTCACTTCCCAGTGATATGAAAAATGTTTTCGTACCAGGAACAGTAAGCCTTCCTTTGCTGAAGACAGCAATCCGCATCTGTGTTGGAAAGTCAGAATGGCTGGGCTGCTGCTTCTGGCTCAGGTCTCGGGGCTTTTCCTTGGTAGGCTACAGTCAGCTGAAGTCTGACTGGGTGTGTGTGTGGTGGGGGGGGCTTCCAAAGTGGCTTCCTCCAGGGATCAGTGTGCCATAGGCAGGAGTCTTTAGTTTCTCTACATGTTTGTGTGAAGCTGGTATCCTGCCAGAGGTCCAGGAGGGCCTCATGGTCCCTTTCAGCTGTTTGGTAGAAGTATGCTGTGTTGCTAAGCCTGGGCCAGGCAGGTTGGACTTAGCCTCTAGTACTCGAAGGGAGGCATGTGAGTGAGTTTGTGGACGTACTGGGAAGCATTCTGCTCCCCGGTCACAAGCTGTCCTATCTTCTTCCCATTGCAGAATATACTTACTCCTTCCAAGCATTGCCCCAGGGTTCTCATTCCTGTCCGAAAGAAATCCAAGTCTCATCATGTAAATCCCATCTTGGTGTGAATGAGGCTCCTAGAGGTAGACCCTTGAGTTCAGCTCCTGACGACCTACATACAAAAAGAAAAAGTATCTGCTCTCATACAACATACAGTTGCTCTTAAAATATTTTTTAAGTTAACAAATAAAAATTATATATGTTTGCGGTGTACAGCAGGATGTTTTGATATGTAGGCATATACTACCTACAGACTGCAGTAGGACAGTGCTCCCGCAAGATCATCTTGCCTAATGACATCATGGCCATCTTAGTTTGGGTGAGCACACTCTATGTTGTTCACGTAAGAAAACTGCCTCAGGACACCTTGCTCAGATGTTAAGTGATGCATGATTATATATGCTGCGGGATCACTAAATCAAGCCTTTTCACATTCATGTCACCTCACAGTCATCCTTTGCTTTGTAATGAGAATACTTAAAATCTACTCTCTTGAAGTTTCTGCCTGTGTTTTAAAAACCATTTTCATTATGGAAATTTCTAACAGACCCAGAGTAGAACAAACAGTGCAGTGGGAGCTCTCTGTTCCCCCAGTATTTTTCTTACCAGTTACCAACATTTTACTGCTTTTTCTTGTGTCACCCCCTTTTTTTTCTCTGACATGTTTTTTAAAGTAGTGTTGGTTGTATCATTGCAACTATAAATATATCAACAATGCCATTATCCTATCCAACAGAGTTGGCTGGTTCCTTAGCCAGTTGTCCAGTACACAGTCTGTGTTCAGTGTTCCCTTTTGTCTCAAAGGTGACTTTTGCATTGGGATCAGAACAAACAATTCCTCTCATCTCTTTTATCTTTATCACACTCATTAAATGAAGAAACTGAATCGTGTCTTGCAAAATGGTCGAGTGTGTCCTTCTGCAGACATTCAGCATGTTTAGGTTGGGCCTGTGTTTTCTATAAGCTGGTAGTTGGGCTAAGGGGCTTGATGATCTCTCGGTCCAGTTTTTCCTTTGGCAAGAGTGCCTTATAGTTGATGCTGTGTTCTCCAGGCTCTTAAAAGCGTGTGGCAGCCGACTGACAGAGAAGCTCTTGGAAGGCGCACCAACCGAGGACACTCTGGTCCAGATGGAGAAGCTCGCTGGTGAGGCTGGGTACTGCTGCCCAGGCTGTTTGCCTGAGGTGGCTGTGGGGGTCACTTGGCTCTTGGCCATTTCAGCAGCAGGAGCTGGTTCAGAGAAATGTAACTTTGAGCAAACCCATAGTCTTTAATCTTGATGGTTTTATTGTGATTTCCTGTCTTACCTTCCTTGATGTACCTTAAAAGATTCTGTTCCCCAGGTAAATTGGGAAAGTTCCAACAGGGCAGTCTGTAGACAGGATTAGTGATTGAAGGTTTCCTGTCCATTTTAGGATGATAGCCATGCACTTTGCCATGTAGCCAGTCTCTTACTGTTTGCTCAGAACAAAGAACATGTTTTTTAGTTCAAAAAAACATGGAGAACCTGAGTTTTTCATCCAGGGCAGTGGTTCTCCAGCCTCCCAGGGGTTGGGTCCTCCCCACATTCATGATCAGAACCTCTCCACCTGGGGCTCAGAGTCCTGTATATGTGACCAACTACCCAGGGGGTGCTGGTGCAGGCACGCAACCTGGGATCACAGCTCTCAGTTCTGGCTGAGCTTCCCTCAGGTTGATTAGCGTTCTGGGGTCCACAGTTGCCTGCAACTGTGGGGTGGGAGCATGATGATCATTTACACTGCATGTTGTGCAGTTTGCTGCTAATGATGCTTCTTGTGCCTCAGTTTGAAAAGGATGGCCCTTTAAATAGTTGGAGCTCTCTCTTTTTTTTTTTGGCAGTACTGGCATTTGAACTGGGGCCTCACGCTTACTAGTCAGGTGCTCTACTGCTTGAGCTAATCTGCCAGCCCCTTGGGTATTTTTGAGAGAGGGTCTCACGAACTATTTGCCCAGGGCTTCAAACCATAATCTTCCTGATCTCTGCCTCCTGAATAGCTAGGATTACAGGTGTGAGCCATTGGCGCTCAGCTGGGATCTTCCTTTTTTTTTTTTTTTTTTTAAAGAGGTATTGGGGATTGAACTCAGGACCTTACACTTGATAGGCAGGCACTTTACCACTTGAACTACACTGCCAATCCTCATTGGAACTCTTTTGAGTCAGGCCCTTGACCTGTACACATGTGCATTCCTGAAAGCTCTCCTGAGCAGGGAGACTGAGAAGTGAGGTTTCAATGCAGAAAGACAGACCTTGAAGCCACCTTCCTGTCCCCACAAGTAGTCTGGCACTAGAACTGTTTAGTATTGTGTCACTCACAAACTTGAGACTGGTGTAGCCAGTCACAGTGTCTCAGTGAGATGTATTTGCATGGAGAAGTCAAGTCTACTACTAAAGCTTTTAGGAAAGCAGCATGTGTGGGTATGCATGGCTTTCTGCTGTGTTTGGACTGTGTGGGTCATGGAGGAGCTGGGCGTGGGCTTGCGCACACGCCTTTGGGTTATACCTGGCTTCAGATCCTGGCTCTGCTACTCCTGGGCACCGTGCCCCCTGCCCCAAGTCTCATCATGGTGTGCAGCGGAGATGTGATTGTCTGAGGTCTGCCATGAGGGTTAATAGAGGTAACAGATGTTCAAGCCTTCATCTGCGAGGGGGATGAGTGTGTCCGCCCAGGACATTCGGGGAGACTGAGTAAATACGTGTGAAGTCCCAAGAAGGGTGTCTAGTGGAGGAGTGCTTGGTAAGCATGCTCTGTCAGCACTTCATTGTTGGTTTGAGCTTTCCTGCCATGGGGAACAGCTCACAAGAATCTCTGAAGTGTCATGTCTTCCCTGGACTAAATGAAGCCACTGAGCTTTCCTGTCCTCCCAGGTGCCAGGGCAACAGGTGCACAGATAGCTGGCTGTACCCAGGAAGCAACAGCCCGCTGGTGGTGTTACCATGAGCTGCCTGGGGCTGGAGTAATTGCGGATTAAGGCTCTTGCATTGAAGGGGTGGCACAATCCATACCTGTCTTTGTCATCTATCCTGTAGACTTAGAAGAGGAATCAGAAAGCTGGGACAACTCTGAGGCTGAAGAGGAGGAGAAAGCGCCTGTGTTGCCAGAGGGTGCGGAAGGGCGGGAGTTAACCAAATGCCCAGCAGATTCACCCTTACTCTCAGAGTGTGGAAACTGGCAGCCCCGAAAGCTGTCGGTCTTCAAGTCCCTTCGGCACATGAGACAGGTAAGTTGCAAGTGTAGGGCCATGTTCAGACACTCAAGAGAAGAACCCAGGCTTCTCCTCTTCCAAACTCAGTGGGGAGTAACCAGCCATAGAGACTGAAGGCACAGTGGCCATTGAGGTGTATTAGTCCTAGGAGCAGACTTTTAGTTCAGTGTACATGTTTATTCAGAGAAAGGCCTGGTCGATTGGTTTCTTGTGGTTCTCTAATCTTGTCATTCTAGAACCTTCTAAAAAAATCCAATAGCACTATTAATGGTTTGCATGCAGTCTAGATTCTTTGCAGCTTAAAAGTGATGGGCATTCTTACAAAAAAATTGGGAACAATCTGAGTGTCCAGCCATGGTAGTAATGGTATATTTAAACAATGGATGTCATTAAGTACAAGAAAGCAAGCAGGTGGTGTGGAGCAGGAGATGCAAACATGAGTGTATATGCCAACAAAGGCAAAACCAAGTAACACAGGAGATTGACTGTGGGGGATTGGTCAGATGGGAGGAGAGGTTGTCCCTTTTTCATAATATTTTTCTGCATTTAATTTTTTAATGAGCATTAATTTTATCAGAAGAGTTATTTCTATTTTGGAAAATGGAGCAAATAAAGAGTGAGTTAATGGCAGACATGGGGCTTCTGGGTGAAAAAAACGCCCATTCCATCAATGTCCTAAATTGAGCTGAAGCCATCTTTGTTGATTATTTATGTGAGTTTAAGATTGGATTAAGATGGGAAGCAATCTTTTTTGGGGGATGGCACTGGGATTTGAATTCA
The DNA here is from genome assembly GCF_047511655.1 of Castor canadensis. Taxonomy (NCBI): domain Eukaryota; kingdom Metazoa; phylum Chordata; class Mammalia; order Rodentia; family Castoridae; genus Castor; species Castor canadensis. The sequence continues at coordinate 49,950,850 of NC_133396.1, read as the reverse complement.
GGGCTTCACACTAGCTAGGCTGGCACTCTACCACTTGAGTTAGGGTCTTGTAAACTCTTTGCCCAGGATGGCTTCAAACCTGGATCCTTCTGATCTCTGCCTCCTGAGTAGCTAGGATTATAGGCATAAGGCACTTATGGCGGGCCGGAAGCAATCTTAAATTCACTGGAAGTGGGAGTACTGCTTCGAAGCTGTTGGAGCTTAGCAAAATGTAGTATTACATATTACAGCCTCATTTTGTTTTGTTTCATAGTCACCCTCTGCCTTTTAGAGACCAGAAGACAACACTATCCTCTTCTATAATGTCAGTGTCATGGGAGTTATTCCAAGGCGGGGTGGGGAGAGATTGTTCTGGATTAAAGAATAAAGACTGGACAAATGGAAACCAGCAGGATCCTGTAGTGGCTCCTGAAAGGAATGCTTTTAGGCATCTCAGCACATGTGCGTGAGCAGCCACTGGCATCTATCTCCTGGATAGCTGTGGTCTGGGATGTGGAGGCAAGGCTCTTGTCCTTCCTAGGTGCTGACGCGTCGTGCGTACATCACTTCCAAACAGCTTGGTACAGTTATATATGGCTATAGAGTGACGGTGACTTGCTGCAAAAGATCAACACCTTTGTGCTTCAAATTTTCCTAAATAAGCTGGGGGAAAGATCTTAAGGGTGCAGGAGATTTGGAATCCTGCCTTTAAGTGCAAATCTGGGGGCTTCCCATATCTGCTCTCGACCTCATTCAGGTTGCCCCAGCCTTTCTGAGAAGAGAAGTGGCTTTCTCTTTCTTCCTTTTTAGAGCCTCCTTTACTGTGCAGAGAAAATAACTTCCAGCAGCGGGAGGAGAGAAGTTATTTGGTAACTTGTGTAGAATGTACTGCATGCTGTGTTTCAGGTCCTGGGTGCAACATCTTTTCGTATGTTGGCCTGGCATGTCCTCATGGGGAATCAGGTGATCTGGAAAAGCAGAGATGTGGACCTTGTCCATTCAGCATTTGAAGTTCTCCGGGTAAGAACATCTTTTTCTTTTTTTAATTTTAATTTTTATTATATTATTGTTGTACTGGGGCTACATTGTGACATTTACAATAGTTCTTACAATATATCATAATTGAATTCACTCCCTCCATCATCTCCTTCCCCCCACCCTTTGCCCCCAAAGAGATTTTTGTTACATGCTATGTGGCAGGCTACATGGGCCCAGTACCTAACTTCGGATGTAAATATCTATCACTTGGCACAGAACTTCATGAGCCGTCTGCCTGAATTTAAGATCTGTTAAAAAGGGAACTAAAGGTGTCACTTAAGCAGTAGAATACCTGCTTTGCAAGCAGGAAGCCCTGAGTTCAAACCTCAGTCCCACCAAAAAAAAAGATCTTGGGCTGGCAGAGTGGCTCAAGTGGTACACTGTTGTGTAGCAAGTGCAAGGCCCCGAGTTCAAGCCCCAGTACCACCAAAAAAAAAAAAAAAAAAAATAGGCAGTCATTACCATTCTTTAGTTCCAGTGCAGGGAGTCTGTGTTGTCCTGGTAGACTGATAATTACACTTTCTAACTACTGCACCCCAGCCCCTGATGTCCTCTGAGAAGCTATCCAGCAGGTCCTGACACCTGCCAACTTCGTTGCATTCTCAGACAGATTTGGGTGTGTGAAGCAGCACACAGCACCGTGGGCCCAGTGCCTCGTGCCGAGTTTTCACCACACGTGTGCCTGCTGGCTGCCCAGGCCTGTGGTGTGGAAGGACTGTGGTATTGTCTCAAGGCTTATTATCTCTCTTGGGTGGGAAAAGAGACAACCATCTCAGCGGGCAAAAAGTAATAAGAGTTCATACCACAAAGCAAGAGGTACCATGACAGATGGCCAGGAGAGGAGTTGGGGCCTCTTGGTGGGAGCTGTGATGACCCAGGGAAGGAGGCTGTGAACCAGCTGCAGAGGGCGAATGGAATTAGGTACGGAGATAGGCCTGAGGGGCCCCGGTGTGGTGAGTTCTGAGCCCCCCGTGTCCTCTTGCAGACCATGCTGCCTGTGGGCTGTGTCCGCATCATCCCATATAGCAACCAGTACGAGGAAGCCTATCGCTGCAACTTCCTGGGGCTCAGCCTGCACGTGCCGATCCCCGCCCATGTGCTGTCCTCAGGTGCGTGCTGCCGGTTGCAGGGTGTGCCTTCTGCTCTTCTGGGAGGCTCCAGAGGTGGACCTGGAGGATTTGAGGACTCAGCCTATTGTTCTCAGAGGCAGGAGGGCCTGTGGGTGGGACCTGCTTTTCCAGTGGCTTTGGGCCTGCCTTTTCTGTCTTTGGAATGGGTGGAGATGGGCTGGGTGAACCAAGAGTGGGGGTGGCTCACAGAGGCAGTGGTTCTCTGTGGGCTGTACATCATAGTTCTGGGGGTACAGGGCTCGTGTCCACTGAGGACAATAGGGACAGGCAGCTGGAAGTTGGCACCCTGGTGAGGTGGTGCCTGGGATTTGGAAGCCTGCTGGGCTCTGGATTGCTTACCTCCTGTTCCCCATCATGTGCTTGCTGGTCCTCTCTAGTTTCTTTTTTTGTGTATGTACCCTGTCTCCCCTGTTGTTCACTAGTATGGTCAGGACTTGCTCTGCATGGCCCTGAGTGCAGAGAGCTAGGAAGTGAGTTGCCTCCCTCCTTGGCTCGGGAATATCCAGGAGTGGGCCTGCATGGGTGAATCCCAGCCTTGGAGCAAGTCAGGGACTTCTGGAGTAGTCTGTGGACACTCCACAGAGCAGGTGCTCTGTAGCCCCAGGCAGATGCCTGCTCAACACCAGCCTGGGTCCTGAGCTTCTGCGGGCAGTGCCTGTATTCTGGGTAGTGTTACAAACACAGGCTCTGCTGTCAGAGATGACTGAAGTTTTAAACCACCAGCTATGTGGCCTGGGCAAGTTCTGAGCGCTTAAGTCTGTTTTCATCTATACATAAAAATGGGGTAACAGTAGACCCCATTTTATGAGTTCACCCATTGTATGAGTGAATGAATGTGTATGATTTGTGATTGTTGTAATGTAAGAAATGATTAGTTTAACTGAGATGAAAATTAACCTGTTAACTTTATTCACAAATGAAGTGTAAAAACTTTTAAACCACAGAATCTCTCGGAAGACCGTTGCCCTAGCAGTGCAGTGTGTGCCTGGTTGATCTGAAATAACGTGGAGTAGTGGGTTAGGTAGGCTTAAGGGGGAGGCTTCATGTTATTGAAGAGCACTTACTTCATGGGATAGTGTGTTTTGTGTTACCACAGAATTTGTGGTCATCGTGGAGGTCCACACAGCCACACGTTCTAACCTCCCCCTGGTTGGGTGTGAGGATGACCAGTCTCTCAGCAAGTATGAATTTATAGTGACCAGTGGGAGCCCCGTGGCTGCAGACCGAGGTAGGTGCCACTGTGGGGTTGCCTTCTGTCAGAGTGGTCAGAGCACCAAGGCTGGCCCCTCCCTTGGTGCTGATGCTCCCCTTTGTCTCTGCCTTGTCCCCAGTTGGCCCCACTATCCTGAATAAGATTGAAGCAGCTTTGACCAACCAGAACCTGTCTGTGGATGTGGTGGACCAGTGCCTTGTATGCCTCAAGGAGGAGTGGATGAAGTAAGCTGGGCCTCAGCACTGGAGCTGCCCATGGTGGTGTGCTCTGCTGTTTCCAAAAGAGGCCAGATGTGGCCACTGGAAGGTGGTGAGAGTGAAGGTTAAGAGCAGGGTTCAGACACCAGCTCTACTACTTGGGAAGTGACCCAACATTTTCTGCTCTAGAGGCAGGGCTGACTCCTCCCTCCAAGAGCTATGGGGGGCGGGGCGGGTCAGGAAGGACACCAGGGGTGCAGAGGTGGTTCTGAAATGAAGCCCTGTTACTCTGCTGCTCATTACCTTTGGGTTTTTTGGGTTTTTTTGTGTGTGGTGCTGGGCATCAAACCCAGGTCCTAGTTCAGCAAGTAGCTCCCTTGCTGAGCTAGATCCCCAGTTCATAATTAACTTTTAAAATCTGAAAGTCAGAAACCATATTCCTCGTTTTTTCTCTCTCAGTGCAGGCGTTGGACCCAGGTTTGTGCACATGTTGGGCAGGTGCTACATCACTGAGCTAGGCTGCTAGCCGGTTGCCTTTCTTTAAAAGCATTATTTTGTTCTCTTGTGTGATTCTTAGTAATTTTTCATCAAATTTAGTTAGACATTTTCCTGATTTCAAAAAAGGCATCGAAGCTCAGAAGCAACCAGTTTTCTTCCATAAATTTAAGGGTAGTTCTTATGTATGCACATGTGAATAAATGAATAAAAAATGTAAATTAAAAAAAAAAAAGGATAGTTCTTTCTATCTTTTTTTGAGATGGGTTTCCTTATGACTCCAGGGCTGGTCTTGAACTCCTAGGCTCAGGTGTTCCTCCTGCTTCAGCTTCCCAAGTATCTGGGACTATAGGTGTCTGATGCTGTGCCTGGCTTTTTCTCTATTCCCCTGGGATAGAAACCTTAAGTGTACAGGTGTGGGCTGAGCCCTCTCCTCTGAGTGTGGGAATTCCATCTGGGCCTGCAGGGCTCTTGCTGGTCTGGAAGCTGTTTAGGTGTTTGATGCTGTGGGTCTGAGTGTTTGTTTTTGGTTTTCTGCAGCAAAGTGAAGGTCCTCTTTAAATTCACCAAGGTGGACAGTCGCCCCAAGGAAGACACACAGAAGCTCCTGAGTGTCCTGGGCGCATCTGAGGAGGACAATGTCAAGCTGCTTAAGTTCTGGATGACGGGCCTGAGCAAAACCTACAAGTCACACCTCATGTCTACGGTCCGCAGCCCCTCAGCTGCAGAGCCTCGCAACTGACCCCGATGGGGTTTGGCTCTGTGTGCACCCTTGAGCAAATGGTGGTGCAGTGCATGATTGTCCTCCAGAGCCTCAAGAAGAGGGACTGCCTTGTGTTTCTGAAGTGCTGATGTAGAGCTGTGTTGTCCTGGCAAGGAGTGGAAACTGCTGGGCTTGGCTTTGCCCTTCTTGTGGGGCTTGTGTGGGTCTCAGTGCAGCCCACAGCTGTTGGAAGACAGGGACAGTGGGCTCCCCTGAGCTGGGCAGCCTTGTGCCTGAGACTTTCAAGAGGGCATGTCTGTTGTGCCTCTCGATGAGAGCTCAGAACCAGCAGGAGGAGTGGGTTGAGCCGGGCCTGACTTGTGCATTTCAGCTGCAGTAACCATCCTCTCTTGGGGTTAGCATTATAGAACCTTCCTGCTTTGAAACTCAGTAAGAACTTTCTGGTTTGTGTTTGTATGTTTGCTACACTTGTGAATATTCAGGACATATGCCCAACCATAGTCTCTTTTTTTAGTAATCTGCTTTTTAGTTGGGGCCCTATCAAGGCTCTTGGGGGATGAAGTGGCTGTTTTCCTCATCTCTGAGTACTGTAAAGTTCCCCATCACATCATGGTCTCAGTCCCCCTAGGCTGTCTATGGCATGAACCTGCAGCTGAACAGTGCAGCCCCTGGTCTCTAACAAAGATGAGGCTTTGCTAAAGCATCCAGTCTGTTATCCCTTGACTCACTAAACTCGCTGTGGACATCAAAGCCCACTATGAGTTTATTCAATGTCACTTTTCCCTCTATTGCTGCCTTCAACATTTACCTGTGGCTTCAGGTAACAACTTCCCGAGTATGGTGATTGGAGACAATTTTGTCATCCCATCATACAGCTTTAATAAGGATTTACAGCTTGGAGGGATTTTCTGGCGGCTTCTCCAACTTGTTTATAATGTTTTACATGTTTGTTTAATTTATATTTGACATGAAGACTAAGCTTATGTGTTTAGGTCTCTGTATAATATAAGAACATTGAAACACAGTAAATATGTATTTTTGTAAATTGCTGACTACATGGTTTTGTTTGATGGCTAATAATTAGTTGTGCTTACTTACAGGAAATGCACTTTTGTGAGCTGAGAAAAGCATAGTTGGTGATTGTGTTGTGCAAATGTCATAGAGTTGGCTTGCACAAATGGCTCCAACATCGCTAGATGATACATCCTTATAGAACCAATGTTATATATGTGGTCCCTTGTCGACCGAAGTGTGTCACATGACTCATGGTTAAAATGACACTAGCGACTGGCAGGTACTCAGTGGTGTGAAAGGTGAAGTCACTGTGGTGATCCTGGATGGTATTCGAAAAGTTACTCGAGCTGGTGGCAGAGAGGAGATAACTCTTGGAGAGTCTGCGTCATGTCTCAGCATTTGTACAACTTCAGCAAATGACTCGGTTCCTATAGATATTTTAAGAGGACTGTGTCGGGAAGCATGCCTGTGTGAAAGTGGCATACCTTAACTGGGAGATCTGTGTTTTGACCATCTAATAGGAGTAGGAAGGACACCCTGACTTGTGAGGTCACGAGTAAATGAAGGGAGGAGGTGTGTGCCTGCTGTTGTCACCGCTTTGGGAGTGGGTCCTGCTTGTTTTTCCAGTGCATGACATTCCCTGGATCACTGTCCTTGAAGTCAAACAAGAGTCTTCCCATTTGCCTGCTAGTCCAGTGACCGAGTTCACTGGGTAAGTAGTAGGCTGACATGAGTTAGCTGTGCATTCATGTCACAGGGAAGTGTGACCTGCATTTCCCATGTGTAAGAAGACTGTATGAGTGAGCACAAAGGGTCCAGTAGTGACGAGGCTTTCTAGATTGCTGTCATCTTCCTCCTGAAAACAACGTACCTCTTTTTCCTTTGCTATTGTATGCAGTTCTAGATGAATAACTTCATTAACTGCTAATGGGAATGACAACTTTTCTGGGTTCTCTGACAAGCTCTGTTTTTAAAATCTTTAAATGCTTCCTCTTTCATGAGGCCATCTTTGGAGTTAGACCTTTAAGAGGTGGGGCCTCCCACTCTTGGGCATATAGCTGAAAGAGTGTAAATCAAGATAGAAGAGAGATACTTGCACACCCATGTTTATTGTGGTGATGTCCTGTAACCCTAGCTACTTGGGAGGCTGAGATTGGGAGATTGGGAGGATCGCAGTTTGAGACCAGCCTGGGCAAATAGTTCATGAGACCCCCATCTCCAAAATAACCATTGCAAAATGGACCAGAGGTGTGGCTCCAGCATAGAGCGCTTGCTTTGCAAGCATGAAGTCGAGCTCAAACTTGACCCAGTCCCAGCAACATCAGCAAGATACACATATATGATGGAGGGGATAGCATGTTCAGGGTACACTGAATCATGCATGGAATTATCCATGAAATCCCTCGTGTTATTAATGCATGACAATTCAAAAATTAAAAAAGAGGTGGAGCTTAGGAAGAGCTCATATTGTCTCCTTTACATTTCTTCTGGTTCCCTGTCTCACCGGGTGAGCTCTCTCTCCCCTGCCGTGTTCCTGCTGATACCAGCTGCTACCAGGTGAGATAGCCAGTGGTCCTCACCAGAGCCAGCGTCATACTATTTGGACTTTCAGCCTCCAAAACTGTGAACTAAATTGACTCTTCTTTGTAAGTACCCAGCCTCGGGTGTTTCCTTATAGTAGCAGAGAGTAAGACTAATACGCTGACTTTTTGTGTGTGTGGTGCTGTAGCTTGAACCAGGGCATCTTGCTTGCTAGGTGGGTGCTGTATCACGTGGGCCTCAGCCCAGGCCTTTTTTCTCCCCCCTACCCCTCACCCCCTCCCTCTCCTCCTCCCCCCCCAACCCCCCCTCGATTCCAGGCAGATCCTGTTCTGCCCTTATCTCTAATTGTATTGAAGAGAAAACATAAGCATAAGAAAGACAAAGCATTTTTGCTAGCTGAGTTAAGGGTAGCTATACAGAGAGATTCCTAGCATTGCTTCCATGTACAAACGTGTTACAACCCAAGTTGATTCATCTCTAACTGACCTTTACACTGGTTCCTGATCCCCTTCTCATGTTGACCTCTGTCGCTTTAAGGTTTCTGTACTAGTTCCTCTGCAGTGGGTACATCAAATACTATCAAGTTTTGGGTTTCTTACCTATTGCCATTTCTCCCCTTATCATGTGACCTAAGTTTGACCACATTGCTGCATTTGCCCTTGATCTAATGTCCACATATCAGGGAGAACATACGATTTTTGGTCTTCTGAGCCTGGCTAACCTCGCTCAGAATGATGTTCTCCAATTCCATCCATTTACCAGCGAATGATATCATTCTTTTTCCTGGCTGAGTAAAATTCCATTGTGTATAAATAACACATTTTCTTAATCCATTCGTCAGTAGTAGTCCCGGCCCTTTTTGCTTTATTTTTTTGGAGAGGGTCTCCGTTTTTGCCCAGGGCTGGCCTGGACCTTGATCCTCCTGTTTATACCTCCTGTAGCTGGGATGACAGGCATGTGCCATCATGTCCAGCTTATTGATTGAGAGGGGGGCGAGGGGTCTTGCTAACTCTTTGCCTGGGATGGCCTCAAACCACCATTCTCATGATCTCTGCCTCCCAAGTAGCTAGAATTACAGGTATAAGCCACTGCACCCAGCATAATACAATGACTTTAATTCCAGAATATACAACATCTTTACTCCAATACAGCTTCATGTCCTCCCCCTTGCTTTCTATTACTGTATATATGTTACAGCTATACGTTAACAATACAGCATATGTAATCTACTTTACATATTTTAAAGAAATGAGAAGAAAAGATAACATGCATATACACTTCAAAATATTTACCCACAGATTTACCATTTCCAGTTCCATCATTTTGTACCAGTGACAGAGTTACCGGCTAGTGTACCTTCTTTTTGGCCTCAAGGAATTTCTCTGGTTTTTTTTTTTTTTTTAAGGCAAGTCTGCTATCAGTAAATTGCCTCAGTTTTCATATGGGAGTTGTTTTGTTTTTTTTGTATTGAGGTTTATGGGTTTTTGTTTTTTGGGTTTTTTTTTGTTTTGTTTTTGGCAGCACTGGGGTTTGAACTCGGGCTCGCACTTGTTAGGCAGGTGCTCTACCATTTGAGCCATGCCCCCATCCCGGGAGTATTTTTATTTAACCTTCTCTTCTGAAGAATAGTTTCACTGGACTTAGAATTCTTGGCCCCTGACTTATGATGGTTCTACTTATGGTTTTTCTTCTTTTTCATGGTGTGACAGCTACCCAGATAGCCATTAGGTTTTTCACATTAAGTACAATGTTCAGTGCATTCCAGGAACTTTAATTCTTCATGAGAAAACAGGGTTTCTGTTGGATGATTTGCCCAACTGTGGGCTAACATGAGTGTTGTAAACATGTTTAAGTTGGCTGGGCTAACCTATGATGTTGGTAGGTTAAGTGTACTAAATGCATTTCTTACTTAAGATATTTTCAACTTATGATGGGTTTATAAGGGTGTAACCCCATCATCAGTTAGGGAGCATCTGGATACCCTGGAGAGAGATTGTCAGGTTGACTTTAAGAAAAAGTTTCTATTTCTCTGTTGAGATTCTATACTTGTTAGTTCATTGCTATTATATTTTCCTTTAATTCTTTTAACATATTCATAAATTTGTTTTTGTCTTTGTTAAATCCAATACCTGTTTCTACACATTTTCCTGTTTCTTTCCATATCCAGTAAAGTTTGGTTGAAAACTGGGAACTCTTATGTAACATATTGTAGCAACTCTGAATTCTGTGTTATTTTTCTGAGGTTGTTGTGTGGCCACTTGCCTGGATTTCCACTTGACATTGTCTCCCCTACAGTGTGCAGTCACAGTGCCCTACTCAGTGATGCTCATACCAAGGAGTCCATCCAGTGCCTTGCTTTCCTAGCTTACTGACCCCCCAAGGATTTTGAAGTGAAGCTTATGTGGCTTTTGTCCTCTGGTGATCTGTTTGTGGGTTGGGGGTCCCTTTCAAGCCTCCCTTGGCTTTCAGTTTTCTGTGAGCTCTCCTGCCCTCCCCACCAGTTCATGCACAGTCCCCCATCTATCAGGAATGTGTAGAGTGCTTACCTCAGCCTACACGTGTCCTATTTTCATTACTGTATCTAAATACTCAAGCTGGGTAACTTTAAAAGGAAAAGAGGTTTATTTTGGCTCATGGTTTTGAAGTTACAAGGTTGAGGGCAACATTTGCTTATGGGTTTCTTGCTTGCAGAGTCCCCAGGCAACACAGCATCACATAGTGGGAGACGGGGAGTGCATACGTGGCTTATAGTCTCGTTCCCTTGTCTTACAAAGCCACCAGGATTCAATCATGGGAGCTTCACCCTAATGACCTTGTCTAATCCTGATCTCCCCAAAGCTCCATCTCTAAGCACTACAGTGGGATTAAGTTTTCACCTCTTATTTATTCTTTTTTTTGGCAGTACTGGGATTTGAACTTACAGCCTCACGCTTGCTCTCTACCACTTGAGTCACTCCACTGGCCATTTTTTGTGATGGGTATTTTCAAGATAGGGTCTCCTGAACTATTTGCCCCGGCTGGCTTTGAATTGCAATTCTCCTGATCTCTGCTTCCTGAGTAGCTAGGATTACAGGTGTGAGCCACTACACATTTTCACCTCTTAATCCCTCCATTTAATGTGATTAAAGTTCAACACGAGAACCTTGGGGGCACTCAGACTATATCACAGCCCTGTGTGGTTTTCCTTTCCAGGTTTGTCTGATTTCAGGTTGGTTCTACATTTCTGGTTGGTCTGATCACTTCAACTTGGGACTTCTTTCTGCTGCTATAAGTCCCTAGAATTATTTTATAAATGGTAAAAGTACTGTGTGTACTTTGACTTTTTCCACTCAGCACAACTGAAATTCATCCATGTAGTGCCTATTGGTACTTCATTCATTTGTATGGCTAAATAGTATTTCATTTACAGATATACAAATGTTTCTCTGTTTACCTGTTGATGAACCTTTGGGTTGTTTCTAGATCTGGTTAATTACAAATAAACCTGCTACAAACATTTGTGTATTCATCTCTCGGCATATGAGCAGGAGCTGGATCATATAGAAGGTGTATGTTTAACATTTTATACTTAACTTGGAATAATTTTAGAAAAGTTTCAGAGGTAGAACATAGGGTTTTGCATGCCCTCACCTAGTTTTCCTTATTGTTAGCATCTTATGACCATACAGTTGTCAAAGCTCAAAAACTGACATTGACAGGCACATTACCAGCTAAACTCCAGGCTTTTTTTAGGTTTTGTTAGTTTTCCACTAATGCCTTCCTTCTGTTCCAGGATCCAGTCCAGGGCACTGTATGGCATTGAGTTTTCCTGTCTCCTTTGGCTTCTCTGGTATGTGACAGTTCCCAGCCTTTCCTTGTTTTTGTGACCTTGGCAGTCTTGAGGATACTGACCAGTTATCCTGTGGAATGTGCCCTGGTCTGCATTCAGATGTTTTTCCTTGTGATTGAACTGGGAAAGACTAGCATGGAGGCGAAGGGCCTTTTCATTGCATCCTCTTGGGTACACAGTAGTCACGATACCTCAGGGGCAAGGAGATTTGGGTTCCCTTCCTGCAGGGGGAGAAGCTTCCTGTGTCATGTGGAAGTCTTCCATAACAAAGACTGACTCGTGGCTCTTTTCTTTCTTCATGTATTTGTGTCAGTACAGACCCAGTATATTTACTTCAACTTGGATTCTAATCCATTACTACCTGTTACTTCTTTTTATTCCTCATATTCTTCCAGCTTTGGCCATGGATTCTTTCAGATGGGCTCATGTCATGGGATGTGGTGCTACCCCTGTGATTTTTGAGTACTTCCTTTCTAATACCACCAGATGCCTTGCTGCACCTGTCATCGTCCCTACCCAGCTCCAGAGTGAGTCAGTTGTTCTTCAGGGAGCACTGGCTCCTCTATTCAAGAAGGTATTTAGAAACCAAGACCAGGGCACTAGGTGTTCTTATGACAATTGGCCTGGCATATGTTTCCAGGTCCTATCAAGGAACAGAGGCAGGTCAGATGTGTATGTCAAAGTGCACATGCTTATGCATATTCATATAGTTAGGAGGTTGGAACAGTTCTCACAGGAAACTGATCAGTCCAGGACCACTGGGATCCCTCTAGCTTTCTGCCTTGTGTTGCCCTAACTTCCCTGCCCAACAGCACCTGGCTCCTGCCTGCAGTTGGCCACTTACTTCCTGTGCAACCTCTGTGCCTGCCCTGCAGTTCCAGGGTGGCCAGCAAGTTTAGCTGGGAAGTAAATCACCAACAGGGGGTGCAGCGTTACCCCTGCATTTCCTTTGACCTTTGGCTTTATGAAGTCATGTAACCAGTCTGCTGATCACAGTAGACCCTGAGAGGGAAATGTCAATTCACTTAAAGACCAAAGAGAAGCCGGTGGCTGGTGGCTCACCCCTGTAATCCTGGCTACTCAGAAGGCAGAGATCAGGAGGTTTGAGGTTTAAAGTCAGGAAGCCACCTTGGGCAAACAGTTGGTGAGGCCCTATCTCAAAAAACCCCATCACAAAAAAGTGCTTGTGGAGTGGCTCAAGGTTTAGGCCGAGTTCAAACCTCAGGACAAAAAAAAAAAAAAAAGACCTAAGAGAATCTCCACTTAGAGTGGCAAAGTCCTGGCCAGGACTGAGGAACAAGGACTCAAAAGAAATCCTTTCGCACCTTTTCCGCTTTTCCCCTCTGTGGAAAACATGCCGGGTCCCTCCTGGCTCTGCTCTGTGGGGGAAGTGGAAGAGGCAGTTCCAATAGTGAGGGCTGGAGGAAGGCTTGGGGTTCCAGTCCTCCGCGGATTCCGACATTCCCACGCTTCCAGACCCTTCCCCAGCCCTTCCTAACTGCTCCCCAGGGCAACCACAGCAACAGAGAAGGTGCATGGCCTCCACATGGCATAGCGCCTGCACGTGGGGTGGAGGCGGAGCCTGGCTTGGTGGGGCGGGGCTTGGCACGTGGCAGGGTGCGCAGGCGCCGCGTCCTCCAGTCTGGGCCTAGGTGGTAGCAGCATGGCGAAGCCGAGTTGGCGGTTGGTTGCCTTGACAGGCGCGGGCATCGCGCTGGCCCTGGAGGCGCTGCCCTGGTTGGTGCGCTGGCTGAGGGCCGGCCGGCGGCCGCGGCACGAAGTGCTCTTCTTCCCGTCGCAAGTGACCTGCACCGAGGCTCTGCTGCAGACCCCGGGCGCCGCTCCCGCCCGGGCCCCAGCCGACTGCCGGTGCAGCCTCCCGCACAGCGAGAGCTCGCTGAGCCGCCTGCTGCGCGCCCTGCTGGCCGCCCGCTCCAGCCTCGAGCTCTGCCTCTTCGCCTTCTCCAGCCCGCAGCTGGGGCGCGCCGTGCAGCTGCTGCACCAGCGCGGGGTGCGTGTGCGGGTCATCACCGACTGCGACTACATGGCCCTCAACGGCTCGCAGATCGGCCTGCTGCGCAAGGCAGGTAAGCCGCGGTGAGGACCCATGGCCAAGGGGTATGTGGAGGGTGGGGTGGACACTTGGGGAGGAGGTTCCAGGACAGGCCGAGACCTCATTTCATTTCTCTGGTGACCTTGTGAGCGCAGGGTGGAGTCTCCCTCTTCCCCAGGTCAAGCCACGTGAGCCGGGCCAAGGTGCCATTCTGTGCCCAGCGTCTTTTGTCTCGTTTGTACTGTATTCCTAGTAAGGAGAAGATGACGGCGGGTGGAGCCTCCTGGATTCCCACTATTCTTGTCCCCCGGTGGTGACAGCTTGTACTTAAGCAGAGGTGGTGTGGGTACCCCAGCCAGCAGTTTGGGGAAGTGAAGATGGCTCAGTCTGACAGGACTCAGGAAACTGTGTGTGTGTGTGGGGGGTGCGGTGAAGCTTAAAAACACCTCTGGATGGATGGCCAGCCACAGGCAGCCAGCCCAGACACTGAGTCTCTCTCTGCCCCACCGCACCTTCCCCTCACCTGCTGCCAGGTGGCCAGAGTTTGCCTTCAGCTCATGTTGTTCACCTGCTTCACTAGCGAATTTCATGCTGGGCTTTGGAAATGTATAAAAAATGATGAATTAAAAAGTGGAGACAAATACTCAGTTGCTGAGCAGTTGTTTCTCAGCTGCAATTTCTAGGGAAACCTGCCTCTCCCTAGGGTGGGTATAGAAGGAGACAGGCAGTATGGACCACCCACGTCCTCAGCTGCTGCTGTGTTCTGGTGTGGTTGACACCACACCACACTGGGTATGAACTTTGGGCATCTCCATCACATGGGCACCTGGGAGAGCCAGGCCTGCATGTGTCATCTGGTCATTCTGTTGGCCCTTGGGAAGTACCCAGGCTGTGTGGTGGTCTCACTGTCCCATTCCTTCTGCCCAGCACTGGTCTCCTGCTGACCTGGGCCACCTAGGAACCTCTGGGAACTGGGTCCCACTCCCTCTGCCCTACACAACGCATCCATGTGGGGCCGAGCAGAGTACCGAGGGTGTTACCTCCCCCTCTTACTGGCAGTCAGAGTTCTCAGTCTGTAAGTCATTTTGGTTGTGGCGGTGGGGAACACGTGGATACCCTTAGGCTTAATTAGCTATTTTGGAGAATCACAGAATCTCAGGTCTGGGAGGATCTGAACTCCCACCGAAGGCGGTTCACCCCATGTGGCCCTTGCCACCTCTCCGTGAACTCCAGGTTGTCCATCAGCATTCATCCCTTCAGCAAATACAACGTGTGCAAGTATTTGCCATGCCTGATGCCAGGTGCGGGGACGTGGCAGTTGCCCGGCTAAGTCCCTGTGGGGAAGCACACAGGTCTGTTGGAAGACTCAGAGGAGGCAGTGTAGTAACCAGACGCTGCACAGAGCTGGCGACTGAACAACTTGAGTGAGTGCTGCGGAGGGGGAAGTACAAGTCCCCTGTCACAAACTAAGGTCACCGAAGAATAATAGCAAGAGATCACCTGTGGTCAAAGGTGGGGATTATCGAAAAGTGTGGCTGGCTTGGGGGACCAGGCTCTTGGGCTTCTGTGAGGCTGGCAGTGACACGCAGAGGCCTCTGAGGAGAACAGTGGTGGGCGGGTGGGACTGCAGGGGAGGCTGGTGATGGGAGAGCCTGTGGTAATAGTAGAGGTCATCTGAAAGAGTCGGATTGTAGATCTGTTTTGAAGGTCTTGCTGACAGGATTCACTGGTAGATTGGTGAGGAAAGGAAGGGGCAGATGGTCCTTTATTTTATAAAGAAAACTGCTTTCCAAGGCAGGATGCACATGTGAATTTGCATTCCGCATAAACGCTGGGTAGTTTCCAGTGTAGGTCCCGTGTGCTGCGTGGGGCACGCGCCTTCCAGCCTTACTTGTCCACCCCGGCATTACTGGATTCGAGTGGGTAAATTGAGCAGTGATTTCAAAGTGCCTACTTTAAACTCTTCTTTAAGGCTTATTAATTCTGGTCTCATTCTGTGAGTGGATGATGCAGAAGGTGACATCCAGGGCTGGTACCCCGGAGAACAAGACAGGGAAGGCCCCTGCCCGGGGGAGTAGGACAGCTGGAATGAATCTGAGGGCTGGGGATGTCACTCAATGGTAGCATTTGCCTAGCGTGCTGAGGCCCTGGGTTCCATCTGCAGCACCACAAAAAGACCCTCAAAATACTTCACCACCAAAAGTAAGAAGTCAAAGCATGATTCAGGTGAGGGCAGCAGGCCAAGGTGGAGGGATAGTTCTTTTGCATGTCTGCTAGTGAGGCACCCTGGGAAGTTCTGGCCACAGTTGCCCAGGTGAGGTGAGGCTTTTCCTGCCTAGGCCTTTGTCCTCTTCAACTTGTCCCTTCCCCTGACCAAGCGAGAGCTGAAAGGGAAGGCGATGCCATGCCACGCCACTCTGTGGTACTGCCTTGAAGCCCTGAAGGAACATGCTGCTAGTTTGGACTCCAGACATAGTGGACGCTGGTATGGGGTGGGTTGTTCCCCAGAGGAAAGGGCATGGTAGTCAAGGGTGCAGGGTCACCCATGGTCCCAACTCTGTGTGTCCCTCAGGACCACCCTGCTCTTCTGGGCTAACTGGTCCCAGCCCTGCTCTGTGTGTCCTCCTGAGAAACACGCTCTGCCTTTGCCCCATTGGGTGGTCTCAGCAGCCTACTGGGACCACCAGCAGGCAGCAACATTGACAGTCCAGGTGGCCATGCTGGGCAAGTGAGTGAGAGGCTACCGTGACCCACAGGTATCCAGGTGCGGCATGACCAGGACCTGGGCTACATGCACCACAAGTTTGCCATCGTAGACAAGAAGGTGCTCATCACTGGCTCCCTCAACTGGACCACACAAGCCATCCAGAACAACAGAGAAAATGTCCTGATCATGGAGGACGCTGAGTACGTGAGGCTGTTCCTGGAGGAATTTGAGCGCATCTGGGAAGAGTTTGACCCCACCAAATACAGCTTTTTCCCCCAGAAGAAGCAGGGTCGCTGAAGCTGTTCCCTCACCTGTGTGGGAGGGAAGAGGCCCAGGGATTGTGTGCTGCTGGCTGCCCTGCTGTCTCCGAGCCCTCTATGCTTAAAAAAAAAAAAAAAAGGCCACCAGTGCAAAACTGGCTCCCTGAAGTCCTGAACTGACCTAGAGAACATGGGGTTGAGAGGGAAGTTCCCATGGTAACAGAGCGGTTTATTTGCACCCATCAGCCCAGCCACTGCCTAGAGCAGGCTGCTCTGAAGCTTTGCCTCGCACCTGTCCTGCTTTGGAACCCAAAGTTTCTGCAGCACAGATGGGCATGGGGTCTTCTTCAGGGATGAACATCTCCCTCCTCATATGCTAGTAAGTCTCCTTCTCTGGCCAGCTTGGTCCTGCTCAGCCCCTGGCATGTCCCTGAGGGTTTTCCCTCTCCCCTTTGGATCAGAATTTCCTAGCTGGGATGAGTGTCTTCCTGTTCCTTGCTAGAGGAAGCCAACAGAGAGGAGCCAGTGTGTGTAATGCTGCAGGTGGGGAGCCCTCATCCTAGAATGGGAGTTGCCACAAAAGACAGGTCATTCTCTTAGGTGGCTTCCTGATGTGTGTGTGAGCATTGACCCTCACAGCTGGCCTCTGTTTTCCTGTGGTGTAGTCCATAGGCTGCCAGTAAGGGCTGCAGGCATT
The DNA here is from genome assembly GCF_047511655.1 of Castor canadensis. Lineage (NCBI taxonomy): Eukaryota > Metazoa > Chordata > Mammalia > Rodentia > Castoridae > Castor > Castor canadensis. Next base: position 49,933,972 of record NC_133396.1, on the reverse strand, counting down.
CCAGAAGCTGCATCTGTTTCCATGTTGTGCTTTTTAACACTGTCACGTTCAAGGTAATCTGTGTATTTAGAAGTGACCTCATCTTTAATGTGTGTTCCAGCTCACTGGGTCGTGAGTTGCTCTCATGAGGAGGAGGCTCAGGCTGTGGTGACTATGGGGCTGGGTTCTCAGCTTGGGCTGGGTGTTAAGAGAGAGAGGAACAAGTATCTCATGCATTTGTGAAATGTCCCAAATTACTTTGTTTTTTTAAATAACATCTTATAGTCAGATAGCATGATTGACATGGGTTGCAGTTTTGCTGTCACCCATGCTCTGTGTTTGTGCTGGGTGCCTGGTGACCATCCTAAGTTTGATGAGTGGATGGGGGTCTCTCCTTCCCCAGCTCACACCATTAGTCCCAGAGAACACTCAGTGCTACAGTATTTACGTGAGGTTTTTTTTTGGTGGTATTGAAGTTTGAACTCAGGGCCTTGTGTTCATGTGTTTCCTTTTTTAATTTTTAGTGTTATCTTTGACTTAGTGTTAAGCAAGTAAACTTGAATTTTTAAAAAGAAATTTAGTGGAAACCGTAAAGTGTAATATACCCGGAAATAATGACATTAGATGTGTTCTTCCTGAGTCTGAACTCCCATAGTGAATGTTCTGCGAAGGGGCAGGGGAGATACCTGTCACAAAGTGTCTCATGGATGGTGAGCCTGAGATTCTGGGCTTCTGGTACATTTAAATAAATGTTATTCTGGAGGACAAATTGTTGTGAGTCCCTGCCTCAGTCTGTTATTAAACAAAACTTCTTACGGGGGCGGGATACAGCTGTTTGGACACTGACGATCAAACAGGAGCTCCTCAGAGCAGCAGGACTTACAAGGTGTTACTTGGGTTCCTTCTGGATTAGTGTTTTCCAAAATGTTCCAGTTGCTTTGAATACTATTTCTAGACCTACAAGCAGAAGCACGACTGATCCCAGCTATTTCCTTTCCCACCCCCTGACCTGTGTCAGTCTGTGTGCCGGAGCCCCTGGCACACCACGACTGCACCTCTACTAGAGAGCACTGATGTTCTCTGCAGTGTGCGGCTCTCAGGAACCATATGTGTACACTCTCCAGTCCCCTGGCTGAGCTGTCTGCAGGAATGTTTGACTTATGAAATTACTTAATGCAACACTTAAAATTTCCATCATTTTAGCAGAAGAAAGTTGAATCTCACAAAACTTTTTTTTTTCTTTTTTTGTGGTACTGGGGTTTGAACTCAGGGCCTCATATTTACTAGGCAGGCACTCTTACCACTTGAGCCACACTCCACTATCCCTCACAAAACCTTTCGGTTAACCTTTCTGCTAAGAATTTGTGAAGAAGTTAAAACATCCCTGAGGAAACACTTTTGAAAGTGAAGGCTGCTACAGACTATCTAGAGGTGTGCCTCAGTTGCAGTACTGATGTGCATGAGCTCCCAAGTAGCATGAGGGTCGCTGGGGCAGGTGCAGAGCCCCGAGTGACCATGGCAGGCTGGTAGTCAGACCAGCAGGCACAGGGGTACCACAGATACCCAAGGACCATGAATGCCACTTAAGCAAGCATTTGATCTTGATGGAGAAGATCCTTCAGGAAGCAGTTGTTCAGGGCAGCATTCCAGCAATAGACAGGCCAAGGGGACAAATGGTTTCTGCTCCAGCATGCTGAAGACTCAGCACGGAATGGAAGAGGCTGGGGAGGTCACCTGAGCCTCTGTCTTCAGGATTTTGTCTTGTCTCCTTCTAGAAAGACTTTAAAATTTCCCAAGTAGACTTGACAGTTGCTTCATGCGTCTAAGGAATCTCCCCTCCAACTGCTCCATCTCATTAGTTCAGTGGCTAGGCCCGTGACCCATTTTGAGTTAATTTTTGTGAATGGCGTGAGGCAGGAGGTCTAACCTCAGTCTTTGCCTGTGGCTATCTACTTGCCTCAGCAGTATTTGTTGAAAAGATGGTTCCCTCAAGAATGGCACTGACACCCTTGTTGAAAATGAACTGATCAAAAATTTAAGGGCCTATTTCTGGACTCTGAATTTTGTTCCATTGATTTGTCTATCGTAAATGACAGTATCACAGTCTTTTGTTTGCAGTACTAGGGTTTGAACTGAGGGCCTTGTGCTTGCTAGGCAGGCGCTCTACCACCTGAGCCACGCCCCCAGCCCCCACATTGTCTTGATTGCTACAGATGGTATTTTTGAAATCTGGTGGCAAGCGCTCTTACCACTTGAGCCACACTCCACTATCCCTCACAAAAACTTTGTTCTTTTCCAACATTGGTTTGGATATTCTGGGTCCCTTACATTGGCATGTAAAATTTAAGATCAGCTGCTAAGTTCTGAGGTGAGAAAAGTATCAAGGATTTCAGTAGGGATTGTGCTGACTACAAATCAAGTTGGGGAGTATTGCCATCTTAAATATTCCAACCCATGAACGTGGAATATCTTCCTGTTTATTTAAATATTCCTTATTTGAATGTTTGTAGTTTGCAGTGTGCAAGTCCTATACTTTCTAAAAATTTATTTTGGCATTATTATAAATGAAATTGTTTAATTTTAGACAGAGCCTGACAATTCATAACTAGTATGTGGAAATAGGTATGATTTTTGTATACTAATCTTCTATCCTGCAAAGTCTCTGAACTTACTAAAAAAACTTTCTTTGGTGGGACTAGGATTTGAAATCAGGGCTTTCTGTTTGCAAAGCCACTTGAGCCACACCTCCAGTCCATTTTTCACTGGTTATTTTGGAGATGGGGGTCTCGAACTGTTTCCCCAGGCTGACTAAGATCCTCCCAATCTCAACCTCCCAAGTAGCTAGGATTACAGGCATGAGCCATGGGCTTCTGGCCTAAACAAATTTTCTTTTCAGTACCTGGGTTTGAACTTATGGCCTCACACTTGCTAGGTAGGCACTCTACCACTTGAGCCACTTCTCCAGCCCCTAAACAAAATTTTTAATGGATCCCCTTAGGATTTCCCACATACAAGATCATTTCATTTGCAAACAGACGTCTGTCTTCTCTTCAGTTTGATGCCTTTGGTTCTTTTTTCTTGCCTGATTGCTCTAGCTAAACTTCTCTGTACAACGTTGGTGAAAGCAGATACCTTGTTTAGCTCCCGATCCTGGGGGGAAGCTGTCAGCCTTTCACCATTGCCTATGATCAGCTGTGGGTTTTTCATGTATGCTGATTATCATATTGAGAAAGTTCTCTTTTGTTGCTGGTTGCTGATTTTTAAAATTTTTTTGTGTGTGGCACTGGGGTTTGAACTCAGGGCTTTGCACTTGCAAAGCAGGTGCTCTACCACTTGAGCCACATTTCCAGGCCATTTTGTTCTGGTTATTTTGGCGATGGAGTCTCATGAACTATTTGCACAAGCTGGCCTCAAACCGCAATCCTCCTGATCTCTGTCTCCTAAATTGCTAGGATTATAGGCATGAGCTACCAGTGCCTGCATAATTTTTTTTTAAATAACGAAAGAATGTTGGATTTGCAAATGCCAACTGATTTTAAGTTGTACTTACATAGCTTTAAAAAAAATAGCATGTGTTGAAGTTATGGACTCCACATTAGGCCAGTGTCTAAAAACTTTGCTGTGTACATTTGACTACAATTTTTTTGCTTTTTAAAATCCTTTTTGTTTTTTGACTACAGTATTTTTTTAAAACAGGCAAAAAACTATTGAAAAGTCCCTAAACAACTGTAATAACACACTACTTACCTTTTGTTATGTAGAAAAGCAATTTATTCCGCTATAAGCACTTACACAGTTAGTAAGGGAGAGTAACAGGCCTGCTAGTGAAATGGGTCACCCCAAATGGAGATGGTATCAAACTAATGGCTAAGGACTAACTCTTCAAAAAAAAAAAAAAAGCAACTCTTATCAAGGATTAATATAATTTTAACAAATAAAATCTGTCAATCCACTCTTCTCAACTTGAAAGTCCACCTGTGGTACAACTGCCAGGTAAAAGCAATCTTCAATCTGGTGGTCCCAAATTTAAATTAAAAAAATAGCACAAAACATTTTACAGAAAGGAAAAGAATAATACAAACACAGCTCAAGAAATCCACTAATGATCAAAAATAAATGGGGAAGGAGGACCATATAATTTTGACTTAACTGAAGAAATCAAGAGAAGACTGGTCTACATAGGAAATGTGCATCCTGGAAAGACAGGTGTGGAAGTTTAAAATATGAATGTATATGACTCACATTTTCCCTAATTCCTGAGTAAAAATGGTATCTTGCAGTATTTATACTTCATTGCTCAGACACCTACCTCATTTGGCTCTATTCTTTACTCTAGCTCTTAGAGTCTGAAAAACTTGGACACAGCTTAAGGAGAAACATAATCACACATAACATTTTCTGTAACTACTTTAGGTCTTGGTTATTTTATTTTATTTTTTGTGTGCACAATTCCTGGAGGGACTGCAATACCAGGTCAGTGCGTGGAGTGGACGAAGCAAGTTCTTATTCCATCTCCCTGTTCCAAAAATCCATTTAATACATTGTCCTTGAATACAGGACGTACCAGAATTAAGCTGGTAAGAACAGATACTACACTTGATCTTAGCCAAAAGGCTGAGAAGTGATCCAAAAGAATTCTTGAAGAGGGCTGGCAGAGTGGCTCAAGTGGTAGAGCACCTGCCTAGCAAGCGTGAGGCTCTAAGTTCAAACCCCAGTGCCACTAAAAACCAAAACCCTGAAGAAATTGTACATCTGTGGCTTTGTTGAATCAAGTCCTCCAGTTAAGATTTAGAAATGCTGGGCTAATAGCATTGTAGTGGGATCTGTTATAGAGGGTAGCTACACAAAGTCTGCATGTCTCAAAACCAGTATGAAATCAGTGTCAAGGATGTGAGGAAAGAAAGAGGAGTCTAAATTCACAAGTGTGGACAGAGCTAAAGTTCTTGTCCTGCTGGACCCATGATTACTTCATCATTATAAATGTTCTCTGCCATCTGCCACATGTGCATTAGATCATCTTCTGATACAGAATAAATCACCCAAGGTTCATTGGGATTCCAGGAGAAATCAGGTATCTTGGTAGTGTGACCATCATGAGTAAATGACTCTCGTGGGCCATATCTCCATCTTCTGGGGATTATTCCTCTCCATTGTACTCAAATCCCAGACATTTACTCAGCGATCAGTACCACTAGAGGCCAAAATAGTCTCATTGTGAGGGGACCACTGATTTGGTGTATCATCCATATGTGATTCAAAGGAATGCAACTTAAGCTTCAGATTTCTCAGATCTCATAAGGCAGTATTTGTTTTTTTGATGGTACTAGCATTTGAACTCAGGGCTAAGCAGATGCTCTACCACTTGTTTGAGCCATTCCACCAGCCCTTTTTTGTGATGAATTTTTTCCAGATAGGGTCTTGTGAACTATTTGCCTGGATTGGCTATGAACCATAATCCTCCTAATCTCTGCCTTCTGAGTAGCTAGGATTACAGGCATGAGCCACCTGTGCCTGGGTTGTGTTGGTTATTTTTGAGATAGGACGTTGTGTACTATTTGCCAGGGCTCGCTTTGAACTGCGAGCTTCCTGATTTCTGCCTCCTGAGTAGCTAGGATTACAGGCGTGAGCCATGGGCGCCTGGCTAAGGCAATAATCTTGTCAGTTGATCCTGTGGCAAGAAAGACCTCACTGTAAGAAGGATTAAAAGACAGGCAATTCACTTCAGCATTGTGAACATCAATTGAGTGGCTTGGTCTGGAAGTACTGTTTGAAAAAGTATCCAAGTCCTAAATTTCTGATCATCAGTGACAGACCCAAAATGAAATTCATGATGCAGATGCCAGGAAACCTCTTGTACTACTGCTGTATACCCTGTAAGAATGGTCTTTGCATCCACTACCTTTCCTTCCTGATGTCTTACAAGCAGATGGTGTGGTCATCTGAAGCACTGAGTAAGTACCCCCTGAGAGCTGAGTTCCAAGAAGGCCCACAGCCTGCCTTCTGATGTCCATGGAGATGTGTCGGGGTTGCACTCTCCAGTGGGATCTGGCTTAAAAGGGTGTTTCCTATAGTCAAAACCAAAAACATCGCTGAATAGAATCTTCGTTGCAGTGCTGCCAGGGTTCTGGGGCATATGACGGGCCCTATTTACCTCTCCTTCATGAATTTAAATTTTCCTACCAACAGCCAAGATCTCCAAATTCTCCTGTCGAAGGGTTATGTTGAGCATCATTGTGAGATGTACACTTTATTTCAAGGTATTTTGTTCATCCAATGTATGTCCCCAGGCCACATTGGTGAATGCTGAAATCTTTCCCTTCGGGTCTGGTTACACCTGGAAGCCACTGTGAGGTTAGGCTGGGCCACTCCAGTACATGGATTATCACCAAATCATAAGGAAAAGGGGTGTTCTTTTTCCACATTTTGAACTCATGTTCTCCCACTGTGTTGTCAAAGGCTGCTTCCTTGTTGGCTATGGTGGCAGGTGAGCTGAGGGGATCCTAGGTCCAGCACTATAGGAAGGGTGGGGAGGCCACAGGCCAATATTTATCTTTTTATGTCTGTAATTGACTTTTTGTTTTGATAGGTTTACAACTTCCTTAAGTTGATTTCTAATTGGTAGAGACTTAATTTCTAATTTTCCTGAAGTTTGGATTCCCACACATTCATTTTCACAATTTTATTCTAAAGGCTGTGACAATATTGAAAAAAATCCAATTTATTTTAAATTTATTTATTCAACCAGAACTTTAAAAAATGAAACAGAACAGAAACATCAGGTTATATCATAGCAAGAGATCATTGTTTCATTTAATTTTGTTGTGTGTTTTGGGTCATTAGAATGCATTTTTTAAACAGAAGTTATAGTTTTATTGCAAGTAAGTCTAGCACACCAGTAATGAATAAACTGAAGACAATGAGGCAGGATGATTACAAGTTAGAGACCAGCTTGGCTTACACTTTTGGGCAAGGGATATAGCTCAGTGGTAAAGTGATTATCTAGCATGCATTAGGCCCTGGGTTCAATCCCCAGTGCCACAAAAATAAATAAGAGAAACAGGCTGGGAGAGTTATCATACCCTGACTACGAAGGCAGCACCATCAATATTTCTTACTACTGTTCTTTTATAGCCCCTGAAGGTTTCTATAACCAAGGCAATAAAGCTTAGATTCTAGATGTGGAATATTTCTTACTATGGCTTGTGTGTGAACATGTAAAATCTGGATTGTTATTTTAAAATGCTGAAAATTAGCTAGGGGTGGTGGTGCACACTGTAACCCCAGCTACTGGGAGATGGAGGAAAGAGGATCATGATTTTGAGGCCAATCTGGGCAAACTTAGTGAAACCCTATCTCAAAAACAAAATAAAAAGGCTGTAGGGGGGGGCATGGCTCAAATGGTAGAGTATTTGCCTAGCATAGCCCTCAGTTTCTGACTTGTGAGCTAAACACACATTTCACACTTATCTGCTGTGAATTAACACCCCATTACAGAGCATGCAAAGGGTGATGTAAAAATAGTTTATGATGTATTTCATGTAGTAAGGAAATATTTACAATAAAAATGGTCAGCCACAGCCATGCAAGTCTAGTGTCATACAAAGGAATAAACATTTGACAAAGTAACACTTCAAATTTAGTGAGCACTTGATCAACAAACTTTGTACGATTAAAAAAGAAATGCCTAAGCTCAGAACTGGTGGCTCACGCCTGTAATCCTAGCTACTCAGGAGGCAGTGATCAGGAGGACTGCAGTTCGAAGCCAGACCAAGCAAATAGTTCAAGAGACCCTATCTCGAAAAAAACCCATCACAAAAGGGCTGGTGGAGTGGCTCAAGTTCAAACCCCAGTACTGCGGGGGGCGGGGGGGGGGGAAGCCCAGAACTGGAGTGTGAGTAGGGGCAGGAGCCCTGCTCAGGTGGTTGTGTATAGTGGAAAGCTACCACCCTGGGCACTCGGTTCCAGGGACTTCTCAGGCCTGAGACCTAACCTAGCTGAGGAAGCTGTTGCTCAAGTACCTCTCTGGCTCATCAGACTTTTTCTTTTGCACATAACTTCTAGTCTGGCAACCAAAATAATTTTGTGCCAGAACACAAACACGAGCTAAGACGGTATGAGCTATTTATCTTCACTACTGAATAAGTAGCAGAAGTGGTTCTGTGGGTTGTCACCAGACGGTTGGCAGCAGCCAGGAATGGTCCTTGGCCCAGCCCCACCTCCACAGCTGGGCAGTCTGTTTTGTCTGACAGCTGAGCTGATAGAGGGGTAGTGTGAGAAGGTCACTGAGAGTTCTGTGAGGAGCCACTGGGATACTTTACATACAATAAGTATCACCTCAGGAAAAGCACTATTGTCATGGAACTGGTTTTGAGTCCTAGCATTAAGGCTGTGTAGATAAGTTATTAATACCAAAGGAAAATCCCAAAATCCTTTTAATTAAGGTTTTGTGATAGAAACATAACACAATAGTGAATTTAGTGTTCTTTACAATTTAATTCTAGCTAAAATAAAACTAGATAGGTGATATGACTATCTTCTAAAGGGAAGAGAATTGCGGGCATGTTGACTACAGTAGGCTGGATCCAATGACAACTATTTCCCAAAAATTCTTTATGGTGAATTTGGGAAGGCCCCTGCCCACCATGGAAGCCTAGACCTAAGCTCACTGGTGAACCACAGGACACTGCAGTGTCTTCTAGGTTCTAGAGTACTGGACCGTACAATTTTTGACTCTCCCTTGACCAAGTATCTCCTTACCAAAGTCACAGAAATACACACTGGAGGCTTTGTGACTGCCACAGTGATACACACTACAGCTAGGTAGTTGGGGATCCAGGTGTCTCAGGTGCTATGCACAGAGTCCTTCCCATGAACAGTCCTGAAAGCTGTCAGAAACCAGGCCCCAAGACTCCCAGTAGCCGTGTGCCTTCAGCCACGGTTCCTCCAATGAGAAGTCTAAAGTCTGTATGAAAGACGGCCTGGTCAAGACAACTCTTTTTCCCTCATTTTCCTACTTTTACTTGAGGTGTCTGAGTGGCTCTATAAGAGCAGGTTATTACAGAATGCTTCCAATGAAAAACAAGGTATGGTGTGACAAGGGGTTACTTTAGCTACTATACACAGTTCTTAAAACTTTTGTTAAATGACCAAGGCTTTTATGCAGGTATGAGTCATCAAATCATGTTCTTCCAGGACTGGGTGTGGCTCAACACAGCCCCCAACACTGTCCTTCCCATCTTAAAAAAAAGAGGCGTCCAGACAAGTTGTTTAAAAATCCAAACTTTTCACAAAAATTCCTGCAGTCGTTTCTCAGCAATTTTACATTGCTTGCCCTGTAGTCTGAGAAAAATGAGCCCAAGTGGCAGCGAGCCACACAGCATACAATGCAGCAACTTCCGTGCAGTCCTCACTGCACCAAGCTCCTGTGACCTTCACCCTTGTCCCTATCTCCATGTGCTGTGGTTTTGAGCTACTGACTTCCCTGCTCCAGTCAGTCCAGTAGGAGTTGAGAAGGACGCCCTGTTCATAGAGAAGCTAGGACGCCTGAGACACTTGTTTGCAGAGTGGTGGGCAATGTCTTCAGCATGGCAGGCAAATACATATTGGCCTATGTCCCCTCTTCCAGCAGGTGTGCCTAGGCCCAGAGGTGTTAGCTGTGCCTCCTGGCTGCAGGGAAGCACACCTTGTTGCAAGTTCCAGGCAAGGAGTGGAGTGGGATCACCACCATGTGGCTTGTATCGGATGTGCACATGAAGGCACATTCTGACATCACGCTCCATGGGGTCCTGGGGTGCTCATCCAGCCCTGGTCTTGGGAACCAGGGGATGGTTGGAAGCCAGAAGAGGAAGGCTGCTTGTTGGTGTGGGGGATGTGCCCACACACCCAACCTGGGCAGGAGAATCCTGGTCCACGGCACTGCAGATGTGCAAGCCAATATCCATCAAGTGCCCAGCCACCTCCCTTGGAGACAGCTAGGCATTGGTGGTGAACAGGAATGTGCTCAATTCTCAGCACATTCCCATGTGGGTAAAAGCCAGTGTGCAGTCCCCCTCTGTGGGAAAGGAAATGAATGACAGCACGTACTTTCCACCAAATGTCTGCCATCAGTTTTGTCTCCTGGCTGGATCTGTCTGGATTCCTTCCTGTTCCTTCTCAGAACTCTTGAGTTTCATAACTGTATTCTTTTTTTGAGGGGCTGGGTATTAAACCCTGGGCCTCACACATGCTAGGTAGCTTCTCTACCACTGAGTCATACCCCAACCCATTTTTATTTAGAGACAGGGTCCATGCTGGCCTCAAATCCATAATCTTCCTGTCTCAGGCCCCCAAGTAGCTAGGATCACAGGCATGTCCACCCCTGCCCAGTTCATTATTCTTAAAAAACTGCAATTTCCTCCCTAGTCTTTCTGAGTCTGTGGGTCAACAGTCCCACAGTGTGTACCTGTTTCTGTGTGCTCTTCTCCCTTATACTGCTGGATCTGGTAGAGGTTCAGCTGACTTCATTTCAGCTCTTGCTTAATGAACCCACATGTTCCCAAGCCACTTCCCTCACCTATCTAGGACATTCCTTGCTTCACCTGGACCCAGGCTTCCTTTGGGTTTCCTGCAGCTTCCTATTTGGGCCCCAGTCAGCATAATGCATCAAGGAGGCTGCAGCCAGCACCTCTCTCCTGCTGGGTGCTGTCCATCACAGTGGTAACTTAACTAACATAAGATGATTCTTATGTGTGTGTGCATTCATGGGTGTTGACATAGGCACATGATGTAGCATATAGATGTCATAACAGCTGTGACATCTATATGGGAAGTGGTTTTCCCATGCCTGGCATGGCTTGCAGGTGCTGGCAGATTACAAATGAGCATTAATAGGAAAATGATCAGAACTTAAACCCACCCATTTCAACATTTTCCTCACTGTGCAGCAGGGAAACTTGCCACTGTTTGTGCTGGAAGCAGCCTGAGGCTCCCAGACACCTACATCACCCTGTCCATAGCCTCTGCTGCCTGAGCAGCCCTGCCACCACACACCACCTTCACATGCCCATCTCATTCCTCCTCCCTCTGGAACACACCTGCCTCATTTCCTTGCCAGGCGATGGAATGAATACCTGCAGGGAGGACACTGCCAAGCATCTTGGGGCATACTGGGGGAACAAGAACATCATCTTTCTCTTTCTTGCCTGGTTCACTCTGCCCAAAGGACAGAACCCACAAGCAGGAAACTGAAGACTAGGCAGGATCTGTCCCTAGGTGTCCATGCTCAGAAATGCCTGGGCAGGTGCAGGCTGTGGTGGGGAGGCTGCAGGGGGACTTCCTTACCCTCTCTCTGCTCAGCATCCAGGTTATTTTCTGCTAATACTCATACACCAAACCAGCCCTGGGGCAGCGAGTTTGTTGTCCTGTGACAAATATGGGACCCTTGCCAGGAGGATGAGCAGTGCCCAACTCATCTGAACACCTCCCACCCCCACATACTCAGCAAGTTCATTTTATAGGGTTGCCAGGTTCAGCCTCAAAGGATAGAGAAGTGATGAAGAACAGATAAGATGCTTTTGACCTGTGGGTAAACCTGCTTTTATTCAAAGCACTGCTGGCCTGAAGACAAGAGAAGCCTGTCTCCCAGCAGCACCAGGGAAGAGGGCAGAGGGTAGAGAGCTGCCTACAGCTTGGCCAGAGGGTCCCAGGGGCAGAAAGACAGTCACAAAGGAACCATAAACCATGTTCAAGCGGGGAGGGCAGTAGTGTTTAAGAACGTGAAATCACAGAACTGGAGACCAGGCACAGCATGCCCTACTGGTATCTGGGGGACAGTTGTCCAGTCTCCTGCATATTCCTGTGCTGTCATTTCTCAAAGCGCTGTTGGTGTGATATGTAAATTTTTACACAGACCAAATTTTCTCTTCCAACAGATATGAGAACGGTTCAAAGCTTGTGCATCCCACTGAGGACGGCAACTGGTGTGTCATAAGCCATCCCATCTCAGGGCCTTTGTCCTGCCTGTCTACCCACTGGGGCCAATCAGAAGCCTGGATGACCTTGAGCATCAACTAATCTAGAGGCTGACAAGGAATTTCTAAGTTTTTACCCCCTAAAGCATGAGTGTGCCCAGAGACAATCTGGCCAACTCAAGCCTCAGCACAAAGCAGACCTCCTGGCCATGGAGCCAATGAACCTGGGAACTGGGGCTCCTCAATATGCACATCTTATGGTCTGAACTGGACCAGAACAGAAACCTCAAAGTAACAGAGTTTCAGGAAGTGTGCAGAGGTTGTGGCCCTGGTCAGACAGTTAGGAAGGCAAACTTGTTAGCACAGGTTCATTTTAACCAGGCTCTACCAGAGGCAAACACTATAAGGGAACTTTCAGAACTCTGATCAATCAGAGTCCTGAGCATGGCCTGCTGGCCGGTCTCATTGCATCCTGCTTTGCATGGTGTCTCCTTAGTCTTTTCAAAAACAACATGACAGTTTCAGAAAAATAAATAAATTAAAAAAACAAACCAAAAACCCAGTAACCTTTCCCCCTTTGGATGACTCCCAGAGGGAACCCCTCACTTCTGGCAAAACCGAGTCTAAAGCCCCAGGCTGCAGGCCACCAATCCCAGCAGTAGGAAGACTGGAGTTACTGCAGAGCAGGGGAGGCACAGGCGGAGGAAGGAATGAGAGGGGCCGGGGGTTTTGTGCAAGATTTAATAAAAAAACAAACAAAAATACGAATGGTTGCTTTCAACATTTTCCAGGTTGTGAAAGGTTTGCCAGGATTATCTGGGGCGTGGCTCTAAGCTGCATTAGTGGAACAAATACAAAATGCTGTCTTCCTCACAGGCCAAAAAGGCAGTGCATGCAGGCTGTTCCCCTTGCCCCAGGCCACCTCCTCCTCTAGCAACCAGGCAGGTAAGTTCCTGCTGTGGTCCACACCAGACCAGAATGGCAGGGTGGCTCAGCTCTGCTCTGACAGACAGGGACTGCATCCATCTGATCACATTGGCCATGTGCAGAAGAGCAGAGCTGCAGGCAGGTTCCCACACCTGCGTTCCGAGGCAGGGCTAGCTTATTAACAGGCTGCTGCGCCTTAATACTGACAGTGAGTGCCGTGGGACAGTGGGAGGGGTTTGCTCAGCGCTGGACAGGGCAGTCCTCCCTACCCCACTGCTTGAGCTTGACTAATTTAAGAATATCATGGAAAAAAAGCTGTGATAAAAACAACAGGAAGTCAAAATCAACACAGCAGGGAATGGTGCGGCAACCCATATACCAGTCTCTCATGCATCCAATACCCAGTTAAATGATGACAATAACAACAAAAAAACAAAAGGTGCAGACAAAGAAGCCACGCTTGGGTTGTGCCGCTGCCAGCCAGGAAGGGTGCATGTCGAGTAGACCGGGGACGCAGCTAGTCTTTCTTCAAGTCCCTGGATTCAAAGAGCTTCAAGCGCTCCTGCACTGTCAGGCCTTCCTTTAGACTCTGGTGGAGACAGAGCAGGAGGGAGAAGCAGTGTTAAGTTGGCAACCCCACAGGCGCCTTTGGTCAGCGGGTGCAGACGAGGAGGCAGAGACAGAGGGTAGGCTCCTGAGATTAGTGGGCATGCTGGGGCAGAGGGCCCCTGTGAAATGGTGTTACTGGTGGAATGTGTTTTCCTTAAAGGAACTTGAATGAAAAAGGGAAAACTCAGAGAAACAAGGCCATGTGTCTAGGTAGCTAAATTCTGGGCTTAGGGCTCTTCAGATAAGCAGTGATCAGACTGATTCAGCCAGGAAAAAAACTTGTGCTAAGAACTAGGAACCTACCCACCCAGGTCTCTTCCTGCGTGAAGATTTGTTCACAGCTCTACCTTTGTGCCCAGGAACCGACCACCTCAGGATGTGTCCGGCTCCCCCTGCCACACTCTTAGTGGCATTGCAGCTGCAGCCCCACCTCAGGTATCCTCTGATTGGAAGACCGTGGGGTTTAGGAACATGTCAACATGCTCAACTGACAGACTTTCTGCAATGTTCATACGGGACCTTGTGTGCCACAAGATGAAGGACATGTTATTCCCCATTGTACCCTTGAAGACTTTTCCCAAAAACTCCCATTTCTGGATGAGAAAAGAAGTACCACTTCTCAGAATTTTTGAAATAGTCCGTTTCCAGCATGACCTGGGCCTGGCCGTGGCTCCTTAGGGATCAGTTCTCTCCTATGAAGTCAGCATCGGCATCAGGTTCAGCCAGGTGACCTCTGCTGGTCAGAGCCAGTGAGGCACAGGTTTTACCAGGAAATAGGAAGCCCAAGACTGCCTCCAGTTCAGCATCCACACAGATTAATTTTAGCCAAAATTCCAACCAGTGCTGGAACTACCTGCAAGGACCCACACACACACTCGCACCCAATGCCAGGCCAGCTCACTGGCACCCTAGTGTTTTCCAAGGTTGGGAGTCCAGCTTTCTCCAGGGTTGAGGGAAAAGGTGGACTCTGGAATTCCCTCTGTTCCCAGCTTCCGTTACCACAGCTCTGACGTTTGGTTTTAATAGTGGAGAATGATGTGTGTGTGTCTAAGTGAGTAAACATCTACCCCTGCCTCAAGGTGTCCATGGGGTCACTTCTTCTGAGCCCATTTGTTCCATGGCAGCTAGACTCCTAAAGTGCTGTTTGGAAAATCTGGTTACCACCAGGGAAAGAAGGCCTGGGCCAAAGTGCCTGCTGGAGGACAGCTGGGGGGCCTGGCATTGCCACAACTACTTCATTCTAGCGGGGACTTTCGTTCAGGACTTCAGCGAAGCAGCTACTCCTGAGACTCATGCGAACAGTGAGTCCCCAGGATTGGTCCCTGTGCACACCACAATGTAAGTCCCTGGGTGACAGGGTAGTGTGAACTCAGGCATCTGTGCGCACTACAGTTCTCAGGGCAGAAAGCAGGCCAAACCCTTCTGCTCTCTTGAACCCTGGGAAGGCTTGTTTCTCTCTTGGGTCTGCTGCCTGATATATGGCTCCCTTTGGGGCTTATGCATCCCAGAGGTCACTACAGACTTAGGCCTCCAACAAGAACGCTGAGGAGAGACTAAGCTCTCTCTGCTCTTGATCTCAAAAAGCTATGCTGCTAGGAAGCAAGTAGCTTGCTATGATTTGTGGGCACTGTGACTTCCTATCCTTTTGAGTGAGGCAGGAAATAAAAACAGCATACAGGAAAGATATGGATCAGTACACAGCAGAGACCATATCAAGAAGCACCAATGATGGGCTGGATGGAGTGGCTCAAGTGATAGAACGCTTGCTTAGCAATCAATCGTGAGGTCCTGAGTTCAAAACCCAGTACCTCCAAAAAAAAAAAAAAAAGCACCAATGAGATGCTGTTTCTGGCTGTCTTCCTTCATTTGTCCATGAGGAGCTAGAGGGAAGTTTCAAATACACTCAGGGAAACATCATAACACAACACTGTGACACACCCCCATTGAGGCCCCACCCTTAGTGTGGGTTCCCACACTAAGGAACCCAGCCACAACAAACAACTGAGAAAAAACAGTCTCTGGGTCTTCTTCCACGTTTTCCTGGTCCTCTTCCCTTTGAGTTAGGATTCACCCCAGTGATCCTGATGGCCTACTCATGCCTTCTGCTCTACTTGATCCCCAACCTAGCACCTCTCACCACCCAGGCCCTTGCTGTTGAGCCTTGTGCTTGTCTATCCTTGCAGGGGTTCATGAGCATGCCTGAACACCCCACAAAACAACTTCCTCGGGTCCCCATCCTGACTGTTGTTTCTAGGCTTGATCCAAAGGCTCAAATTGCTCACAGTGAACTCCAGGCTCCCCTGAGGAAGGGCTCAAAGGCATAGTTAAGTTCAACCTCAGCCAGAAGTGAAATCCTCAGTATGAAAACCATGAGCCAAGAGAGCAGGTTTCCTTGCACTAAATTAAACATTTTTCATATTTAACAACAACAAAAAAAGCCCAAACTAAGTTTTTAATCTCGCCTAAACCACATTTGGGTGTAAGTGATTTGGGACCAGAGAAAATTAAGCAAAACCAAACTGACTAGGTTAAAACCCTTGGGTTTTTCTCAGTAGCCTTCCTAAGGCTAACATGTTTCATCTGAGTCGCAGGCTGATGCCTCTAACAGGTCACAGTAAGAGCCAGTAGTGGGACGAGACCAGGCCAGGGTCCTCCTCGTCACTGGATAAGGAAGGTCAAAGCTGCTGAGCAGTGACTACAAAGTGTCCTGCTCTCACCTGAACAGGTTGGGTACTTCCTGTCAGCACAGCCACTCCATGGAGCCCAGGGAAAGAAAGGCTTTCGTGTTGTTTAAAAAAAGTATCGGTTGGAGGCGTGACTCAAATGGTAGCATGCCTATCTAGTAAGCTCAAAGCCTGAGTTCAAACCCCAGTATCACCAAGAAAAGAAGTGTTGGGAGATACTCAGCTCCTGTACATGATCAACAGGTCCTTAAGAACCATTTTCCCAGGTGCTACCAGACATATTGATTGGTTCTTTGAATGAAAGGCCATGTAGAGTGGGGCGATGTGGACCTGCTCCATCTACAGGGGGGCTCCTGGGTGACCTTGCTGCTGACTGGGTGGCTGAGGTCTTTCATGAGGGCAGACTTCACTGGCTAGGAGCAACAGGTGTCTGTCACCTCCCACATTGACAGAGGGCAAGATAGCTCGTTTCCCAGAGAGGGGTGGCATGAGCTCAGTACCGTGCACATATTACCCAGTATGCATGCTGGCTTGTGCCCACCCACCAAGCTGGAGAGCGCCCTGAGCAGACGCAGCTCTGAAAAGGTTAGAGTGCCAGTCAACTCCCCAAGACAGCTCCCAAGACCTCACGTGGACTTTGTGTGCACTTGCTGAAAGGGTGAATTAAGGTAACAATCACAGAGGCGTGTGCTACGGAGGTGTGAGCAGTGCATGCAGAGCTGCCCGGTGCGGGCAGCAGGCGGTGGTGAGAAGTGGTTTACCTACACGACAGGGGACCTGGAAGCGGGCGCGAGTCAGTTATCCCATGAGACCTGCTCAATTACGGACTGTCAGAGGAAAGAGCAAAAATAAGATATACACACACAATCAATCCTAAATGCAGCATGTGGCCATGCCCTCTCCGCCCATCCTCCCAGACACGCGCCTGGCTCTGGTAGCACTTTGGGGATTGGCTACTGTGCAGTGGAGAAGGAGCACAGGTGGCTTTATCTCTCAAGGCAGATGGTTTCAGTGTGATGACAGGGATGTGCAGGGAACAATACAGACAGCAGGGCTGATTCCAGGAAGGGCTGGGGTAAAGCCCAGCCTCAAAGACAAAAGGCTGAATCCCTCTACATTGCTCTTGTAGCTCTGGTCCCTTGGTGTTGATGCCAGAAGGTGGTGCATGACAGAGACACAAAGCTTGAAGCCACCAGAACCAGCCCAGCATGACTGCATGGGTGGGCTGGCATCCAGACCTGGGGCCTCTGCTACTGGTATCCATAGTGGCCTTGGGCTTGGTCAGTGCCTGGGCCTTGATTCTTGTTCTTCTCCCCAGTGTCCTCAAGCCCTCCCCACCACAGGCTGGACCCTACTCACCTTGGACCTGATGTTTCTGAGTTGCCGGGTGACACAGGATCTGTCTTTCTTCAGGAAATCAGGGTTGCTTTTAGATTTCATTATGTCTAAAAGAATAAACAGACCCATTATCTTTGTTTTCTAAAATCTGGAACCAGACTGAATGTTTAAAAGCTTCCAAGCACACTACTGTAACACAATTAGACATGTCCTTGAATGTCTCTAAGGGAATTCAAGTCAATAACCGCAACACATAGTAGGTCTTTCTGGGACACCACAAAGCACCAGCATACTGGGAGAGCATGGGTATGGTTTCCACCAGTGCCTTAGCTGTATATTTAGGAACTCTCAGCAAGGGACAGTGTCTCGTTTCTGTGCTGGACCTTCCTTAACTGCTGGATGTACCAACTGGTCCCATTACCCATTTATTCCCTACTTCCCACTGATGACAAAGGACTGTCATCAAATAAGGTCAGACCAAGTCCTTCTCAGGACCCATACCAGTGAGATAGCAGTCCTTCTGACTTCTTAAACATTGACAAGACAGACACACAATACATACTGGGTCATACCACACTACGTGTCTTGTGCACGTAGGCTTTTTTTGTTTTTAACATGCTTACATAGAGATATGCCAACACAAAAACATCTCTGTGGCCTCTTTTACTGGCATGCTCTTCCACTGTGTGGCTGGGCTGGCTGCAGTTTCACAATCCTGATTTGTGCCTTATGGCAGACTATTGTTTCCAACTCCTGTTCACAGTTGCTCAGAAATACTCACACCCTACTATGCACTTTCCAGAGGTATCATAATGGTCAAAAGCACACATACACACTCTCCCTAGTTCTACATCTGCCTCTCTCCTGGGCCCTGTTAGCACTTCATTACCCCTTTAGAGTTAGTTTGATTTTTGATATATATATATATATATTTTTTTTTTTTGTCTGTGTGTGGTACTGGGATTTGAACTCAGAGCCTTAGCTTGCTAGGCAAGTGTTCTACCACTTGAGCCACTCTACCAGCCCTAGGTAGTTTGATTTTGAATTTTGCTGCATATTGCCAGCTGCCTTCCAGAAAGAGTGGTACTTTGTATCCTAGCAATGCCAACTACTTTTCCTGCACATATGTGTCAGCACTGGCATGGTTGCTCTTTCTGAGCTGGCTAATGGAGGAAAGTTGAGTTTTGGGGTATTGGGGAGCTTGAAGAGACTTTCATGTTTGTGGGTCTCTTTTTAAAAAAAGGTCACCATGAAGGTCAGATGGAATCATGGATTTTCTGAAAGTGCTTGACAAAAGGTGGCTCTCCCTGCAGTCTGTCCTGTGTGGGCACCTGAATGTTTTTAGTTAACACAGAACAGTCTGTCCCACTGTTTACTGGAGAAGGTGGGGGCTTCCTGTTTTGCCCCACCAGAACTTTCATGGTAAAATCCTTGGATCAAGCAACTAACTGAGTTCTAGAAAACACAAAAAATAAGACCAGTTGTTACTATGGAAATGTGTGCTGATGGAGCAGCTTCTCCTCAGAATAATCACTGGGCAAAGGGAGAGAGGGCAGTCTTGGCACTTGTTGCTCCTGCACTTCTGCTCTGTGAGGAGATGCAGGTCTACAAAGGCATCTGAATCCTTCAGCTCTGATCCAAGTCCCAGAAAAACTCCATGAGCTATCAACTCAAAGTACTTACCATATCCTGACACAGTGGTGCTCTCGGGGGATTTCTCACCCAGTGCTTCTGTGGCTGCTTTTAGCTGCTCTTTCAACCTGCTGATATCACAGTCTGCCTTGGCCTTTGCGATGCTAAGCTCCGTGTAGATGTCTTTGTACTTGTCACTTGCGTACTTCTTGTCCTAGGTGGTGAAGGACAAAAGCAAATGGCAGTTACAGCCAGGGGAAGAAGCTCACATCAAATCCTGGCCTACCCTGCTCCAGAGGACTTGGCTATGGCTGGGGAACTGGCTGTTCTCCTAGGCAGTACAAGAGCAAATGGGCCACCATCTCCCAGAGGCAGAAACTGGGCAGCCTGGTGCAACCTGGATTGCCCAGGACACTTCCTCATGAGCTTCAGCCAGGAAATCCCTATGTGTCTTAGATTTTCTAAGTGACTGGATTGTCATCAAAGATTCCATTACCTTTTGTTTTTGATACCAGGAATCCCCTAGAGGAGACAGGTTAGACCTGACTCAACTCTGAATGGGAGGTCAGACATTGTTTCACCCCCAGGACATTCCTTTGGTTGTCACCATTCTTGCCAAAGTACACAAAAACATGTGAAATGGCAACCACGTGGCCAGGCCAGGTGGCTGCTCACTTCTAGGGCATCTAGTATTTTAAAAAACCTTGACTTTGGTACCAACACTCTCATGAAAATGAAATCTATTCCAGGCAGCAGTGCCAAGTCTGGGCCCATGGCTTCCTTTTTTTTTTTAGTGCAGCCATTACCCGAAGTGCTGTTTGGAGCTCATCCTTGAGAGAGCTGATCTCCTGCTTCAGATACTGTATTTCTGATTCTTTGACCCGCAACAAAACCTGTGAGACAGAAAATAGGGTCTGACTTTCAGGCACATGAAAGTCAAGGAGACAGGCTCCACATACCAGGCAGCAGGACAGCTGTGCCCACACTAGTCGATTCCCAACAGAAAATATAATTTAAATACCATTCAAAGCTTCCATGTTTTATACAGAAATAGAAAGAAGAAGGAAGGAGCTGTGGTCACCCCTCCCAGTCCTGAGAGTCCTCTG
Source organism: Castor canadensis (assembly GCF_047511655.1). NCBI lineage: Eukaryota > Metazoa > Chordata > Mammalia > Rodentia > Castoridae > Castor > Castor canadensis. The sequence goes on along the minus strand of NC_133396.1, from coordinate 49,913,749 downwards.
CTTTAGCCTGAGGTCCACCTTGAGCACCACTGCTGACCTGCTGGTCTCTTGAGACAGACTCCACAAAGCTTGGGACACTGTTCTGGTGGAAACTTCTGCCAGACTCACTCAGCCTCTCCTGTAGTGTGATGCATTTGTGAGGTGAAATCTTAACCTAATGTGAGAAATTTCTACGCCTTCCTGAGAACATCTCATACACCAGGAGTCAGTGTTTTGTTTTTTGAGATGGGGTCTTGCTGTGTTGCTCAGGCTGGTCTGGTGGGCTTAAGTGATCCTACTTCAGGCTCCTGAGTAGCTGGGACCACAGGCATCTGGCACTACAGAATCAGTTATTCTGACTTAAAAATGAGTGCCCTATCCCTGCAAGGTAGGCAGGATCCAACCTCAGACAGCATGGTGTCTCGTATCCATGAAATGGGCACCTTCAAGGCCAGTGTTTGCAGTGCACAAGAAATGGGGGTAGATTTGGCAAATAGGATGGGATTTAAGACCCACAGGGGCCCCTGCTCCTCCCTGTGGACCTCAGATACCTGATGGCTAAGTGTTCTCTTGCCGTCCTGGGGTGACTTTGTGTCTTCCCAGACCTTGCACAATGCTGACTTCAAGTATTGGGGTTTTTGTACTGCTGGGGTGAAACCAGGGTCTTGGACATGCTAAATTAGTGCTGTACCACTGAGCCACACCCCCAGGTCTTGTCTTCAAGCTTTGTAAGCTAAGGGCTACTTCTGTTTTCTACTGAAGCTCCTGTGTAGTACAGCTGTAGGGCTAAGCCTGGTTCTTGACAGTACCTCTAACTCATAGGCGTCCTTGCCCTGGGTGAGGGGTGACCCAGCGGCCTCCCCACCACCGTCCCCGGTCAGCAATGTTCGCAACCGTGTGATCTCGGCAGCCAAGCGGTTATTCAGCTCCTGGGAGACAGCAACACAACACAACACAACAGTGACCCTCCACAGAGCCGCCTGGGTACCAATATTACAACAAAATCTGGGAAGGTCATTTCTCACCAACAGCATGCACGGACCTACAGATGAGGATACATACCACACAGTGGTATGTATGCGCATCGCTGCATCTGAGGTTCAACATTTCAGCCTCTCACTACCTATAATGTACAGCTCTCTAAAAGCTGTTTACACAGATTGAATACAGTGTCACTTAGTATCTGTTGGGGATTGGTTCTAACACTTTAGCAGGTACCAAATCATGTGGACGTCCAAGTCACTATACAAAGTGTCAGCTGACAAGTGGTCATATTCAAGTCCCTGAGGTGGTCGGGTGGATCTGGTCCTGCCCATGCAGCCTTACCAGGGAGGCCATCAGGATGGGGCTGGTACAGGACAGTTTAAGATGGTGCTGCAGAAGAGCTTATACTGGACTCAGCAGTACTAACTCAAACCTTTGGGCTAGCTAGGATTTAAATGCATTCCAATTTCCTGAGGTGCAGTGAACTCTCAAAGAATGATCTGACAAACATAAATGTGAGATCCTGAGCAGTTTAATCTTGGCTGCCCTTAAAAAGGATGTCCCGACTCTCAGGGATGAGCCCCAGGCCCTGCACAGAATGAACTGGAGATTCAAAGAAGCCACCAGACTCTTGGTCTCAGAAATGGTCAATGAGAGTGGCCCCAGACCCCAGCAGCTGTTCTGTGGTAGGGCAGCCTCACTGGCCACCCACAAAGAATATCTGGCAACAGGCCAAAAGCAGCAGGCTGGTTGCACATTGGGTATCAGGACAAGTGGCAGGGTTGGGGCCACCCTGAGGGTTAGGCCTGACCCCAGCTCAGGCTCACCTGACTGTGAGCTCACCTGGTTATGGGCATTGAGCTCCTGATTCTCACGCTGGCACTGCCTCAGGGCCTGCCGCTCGGCCTCCAGTGCCTGGGCCAGGTGTGCGTTCTCCAGGCACTTCTGTGAGTACTGCTCCGAGAGGACCTCGAGCTCCCGCTGTACCGACTGCAGCTCTTCCCTGGGGATATGATAGCCCTCAGCCTCCACTCATACTGCAGGATCCTGGGATGACTGGATACTGCAGGTGCACACCAGCAGGCACATGCTATCTGTGTCCAAAGTGTGCTGAGAATGCTTGCAGAAACTACTCCGCATTTTGCCTGCTCCTCCTCACAACTGGAAGTCCCAAAGACTGCACCTCTCTGGTGATGCCACTCAGTACAGAACTCAAGTCACTGTGGCCACACGGATGTCTATTTCTGAGAGAAGTCAGATGCAGGACTCTTCTCACTCAGAAACTGTTTCATACTCCTACCTTCTGTGTCTCTGAAGTCCAGCTATGGACACTATATAATAGAAAACCTACCCTCAGGATGCTGTTCTGTTACCCTGGAGCCAGAAGGGCTGATTTCCCATGGGTGGAACCAAGGATGAACCACCTTGACTCTGGCACATCTGTCAGCATAGCCCAGTCAGGTGAGCATGGCCACTGTAGGGAATCTGCCTAAGCTGCTATGGCCTGGGCCCAACTGCACTAACTGCTCCTGACATGTCCCAGAGACCCTGGCAAGGTCTAGGTACCTCACAGCTTCCTGAGGCCAATGCAAATGCCCCTGGCAGTATCAATTCTATTGGTATCAAGAAAAAAGCACCAGATGCTGCTCAGGTGCACACACCTAAGATTCTCCTGCCTGCACAAAGAGGATCAGTAAACGTACAGCTTTTAGGGTATAGTAACTGGCCACTTCTACCATGTACAGCCACGGAGCCCTAGCCAGACCCTAACCCTAGCCAGACACAGCAAGCTAATACAGAACAAACTATGGGTGGGCTCTTGCCCTGGACAAGCTAGGACTTTAAAATGTCCTTTACTGTACCCTTTTCTTTGGATTTTAGTGATTAGTCTTTAATACAGGAAACAAGCCCCAAGTGGGTCATGTCTGCCATTGGAGAGGAGGGCAGTGTAGGCTGCCCTTGGCACTACAGCTTCCCCACCTCCCTGGCACCAGACTGAGGCTCTCACAGACACAGGAAGGGAGAGCTCTCCTCCCCTGGCCTCCCTCAGGAGCCCCTCCAGGGACAGGGACTCACAGGTACTGCCGTCTTAGGGCTTCAATGTCCGAGTTAATGCTGCTGATTTGGGAGCGCTGGCTCTTCTCCAACTCTCGCTCCATTTCCTCCCGGTGCGCATTCTTCATGGCTTCGATGGCTACAGGAAGGGCATGGCCCTCAGCACCAAGGGCTGGGGTTGCACATTGGTTGTGGCCCTCCCCACTATGCCATCCCTTCCGTGGGATTAAGTAGGATAGGCCAGCATAACATCTGCCCGCTGCTAATGCTGAATTCATGAGCAGCTGGACTTCATGACGGGCTGGGAGAATCCCCAAACCATCTCCCTCCAGAAGAGGTGTAGTTGTGTTATTTTTGGTGTTAGAAACCCCCAAATTGATAAATGTTGATGTTAAAATTAAACACAAGTTTATAAAACAATGAGGTTTTCAGAATACTGTGCTTTCTTCTTTGACACTAAAATAATCAGCCACTATAATGTCACTAACTACATAAAGAGAAGGTAACACCAGATGATGGATGCGCTGCTCAGGGCTGTGATAAAACACACAGCCAAGGAGAAGCTACGGCTGGTGTTTGGGGGTGATCTAGCCAGGGGTCTCACACTGATAGGTGTCTGTCACAGGGGCTGATAAGACAGGGAGCCAGCCTCACTGTCATGGACAGCTGGGTCTCAGATGCAAGACTCTTGTCCAAGAGCTCCCCAAATCAGCCTTTACCTCAGCTCATCAAAATGAAGCTTAAAACTCAGCCAAAAGGTAGTGTAAGGCCAGTCACCCTCAGAGTTGCAGGCCCTGCCCCACCTGAGATGGTGGCTGCTGTCTCCTCAGCCAGGAGGCGGTCCTTCTCCTCCCTCAGCTTCTCTAGCTCCCTCTGGTGCTGCCTCTGCAGGTCTTCAATCTTCTTCTGGTGTGTCTCCTCCATGGCGGCAAAGCCTCGCTCACATGTAGCCTGCAGAATGCAAGAGGGCTCGTCGGTTTCTCTCTGCCTCCAAGTGGTGTCCTGTGTAATGAAGAAGCTGGCACCCTTTCCCTGTCCAGGCGCAGTGACAACTGGCATTCACCATGGGTGAGTTATGACAGGGTACGAGCAAGCTTCCTGGCCATGTAGAGGTCTGAGGGCACAGATGGCATATACACGCCATCTATTTTCTGCAACTGTTCTGAACCTCATTTCTTCCCAGGAAAGTTTACACTGTGAATGGGAAAAAGGGTGCAGTGGGATTTAAACCAGCCAGTGTGGAACTGTGTGGCGGCACTGCTGGGGGAAGAAGGAAGACAGAGTACGTGCTGGCCGTGTTTAATTTTAAGGGACAAACACAATTGGTGCTGACACAAAGAGGATGATGGATTTGTTAGTTGGAAGGAGTCAAGGACATCCTGGTGAGGGGTAACCTGTGGTGGTGGGACCGACCCACATCCCATCCCCTGTGGGTTTGGAGTGCACAGGGCTCATTTCTGGAGCTGGCAGACCTGCTCCTGCCACTAGCCAGCTGGTGATCTTAAGCTGGTCATTTAATTCCTCAGTGTCAACTGAGAGTCAGAATAGGCTCCAGGATCTCTCCTCTGCTAGCCTGTACCTTGTTCCTTCCTCTTCTGATGGGGAACAGAGATCTAATCAGTGAGGGCTTCCAGCACCTTTACCAAGGTATAACAGGAGAACCACATTCCCACCTCACCTGGCAGGACACAGGGGAGCTCCAAGAGGTGCTCACATCAACCCACATTAGCCCAGCCCTGGCCTATCAGAGCTGCTCTCACCACCAAGCAGGAGAGCATGCCACACAACTATAAGCAGCTGGAATGCCCATCTACTTTGAGCACAGAGTTATTCTCTGACTACAACCCTTACGAGATCTGCTTCAGGGTAGGAATTAGGCCTTTTCCTGATTTTTAAAAGTTGAAAGAATGTGACCATGCTGCATTCCAAACACAAGTGGAGCTGGGACTGGAGGTATGGCTTAGGTGGTAAAGCACCTGCTTTGCAAGCATGAAGCCCTGAGTTCAAACCCCAGTTCCACCAACCAAAAACAAACAAAAACCAAGTAGAGCAACTTGTAACTCTATCCCTGTGCTCCCTATTCCATCTTTTTGCCTGTGGATTCAAGAAAGGCGTCCAATCAGCATGCTTTAGTACCTTCCTCTGAGCCCCACAGTCATCAAGATGCCTTTCTGAGAGCACTCATTTAGAATTTTCAAGCCCTTGGTCACAGTCAGAACTTCATTGCAACATATTCACTGCACTGGCAAAAGTCTTCACTACTACCCATCATGAACAGGGCATCCCTTCTTCCAGGGCTCAACCCTGGAAGGTGCCTGTCTCCTGGCCCTCCTCTCTTGCTTTCCTCATACCACAGGACAGCTGCAGAAATCTTAGGTGCCAGCTAGGTCTGAAGAGAGGCCTGCAGGCCACCACTGAGCTCCTCACTCTCCCTTCCATATACTTGGTTCATTTGCAGTTCTCAGTCAACATATTTAACTACAGGTGGAACCTCCCCCCCCCCCACTTTATTCAAAATACTGGGACCAGAAGCGTTTCCAATCTCAATTTGTTTTAAGATTGTGGAACGTTTGCATACACATAATGAGGTATCCTAGGGATGGGACCCAAGCCTAAACATGAAATTCATTTATGTCTTATCTATACATTATACATATAGCTTAAAGGTAATTTTATACTGTATTTTTAGTGTACTACATCTTCACTTTGATACACCACAAGGTCAGGTGTGTAATTTTCCACTTGTGGCATCATGTCACAATTTTAGATTTTGGTGCATTTTGGATTTCCAAGATGCTCACCCTGTATTAAGTCTTGTAAGTTTTATTTTGAATTGTTTTTGTGCTTAGAGGATATAAAGGCAGGGGTTGAAATACTTCTAAAAAAACACTGAGGTAGCTTTAAAGACCCAGTGACTTCTTTGTTAAATACGTGTATGTTAAAAAATGGTTAATCTGCAAACAATTTTTTTTTGTTGTTTTTAGTGGAACTGGAGTTTGAACTTCAAGCCTCATGCTTGCTAGGCAGGCACTCCTACCACTTGAGCCATTCCACCAGCCCTGTCTTATGTTGGGTATTTTCAAGATAGGGTCTTGTGAACTAGTTGTCTGGGCTGGCTTTGAACCTCAATCCTCCTGATCTGTCCCTCCTGAGTAGCTAGAATTACAGGCATGAGCCACAGGTGCCCAGCTCTGCAAACAAATTTTAACCTTTAAGTCAATTATTCCTGGGATCCAAAAAGTTCCTCAATGACTATGATGGAGTTGTGGAAGGAGGAGGAGCACTGGTGAGTATTAGAGGAGCCAGCAGCCAGCACCCCAGTTCCCCAACCTAGGCAGAAGTCTGGAAAGAGCAGCTGCTCCCAGCTAGATTCTCTCAAGAGGTCGTCATGCTGCATGTGTTCAGTGTTGATGTATGTCACACATATACAGAAATTCTTATGTACATGCATTCATCCAAGCCAATGCCCCCTCCTGAACTGTGTCACCTGAAACTAAGATATCCCTGCTGGGTGACCCTGGGCCCAGCACAAGCTTTCTAACATCCTGCTAACTGATGATGTGATGTAACCTGGCTGGACCCATCCATACTGACTATCTTGAGGCTAGAGCAGTCCCCCACCCCCCACCCTCATGGAGGATCCTAGGGACACAAAGAGGAAGTAGGGCTCCAGCAGGGAAGAGCACTACAGAGAGGATTTGGAGTCAAACCCAGGTCTGTGCCATTTACTTTTAAAGGCATTCCTATTTCTCTCTAATGTTTCATTAAATAAACTGGCCATAGGGTCATGGAATGCGCACTTTGGAAAAACAGCCACTGAAGCTTCCGCACAATACATAATGGTTTTTGAAAAGGTTTGGATTGAGTTGGGGAAGGACAAGGGAGCAATGGCATCTTAGCAACTGAGAAGATGCTCACTGCTGACTGCCCCTGCTTGTTTGGTTGGGGGTTCTGCGGCCACACAGAAGCAAAGGATAAGCTGCGGAATGAGCATGTTGTCCTTTCTCTTCAGCACCAGAGGACTAAGGTTTGGTAACAGAATCAGACACCCAAGACAGTGTGTGGTAGAAGCAGTGGCCTGTGAAAGACAGCCAGGAATCAGTATACATAGCTCCTGGGGACCTTGTAGCACTTTCCAGAAGGGAGAGGAGATGAGGATATAGCTACCAGGACAAACTTTCTGAGTCTGAGGGATGGAGAGACCCGCCAGGATTATGCCTGGGCAGCCACACACATGATGGAGTGTGAGGTCACAAAGAGGGTGGACAGAGAACCTGGACTGCTCCACTCACCCAACTGAGTGGCCCAGGGTGCCACCTCTGCAGCCAGGACCTAGGGAGCAGAGTATGAAGCTACTGGAGAAGGGAACAGGAGCAGCTGAAAGCCATGCTCTGGAGAAAGTCCTTTCTAGACATAGTGCCCACCCTGTACCAGGTCCTCTTAGGGAGCTGCAATGGGAGAGTGACCCTCAACACTGACTTGCAAATATTCCTGTGTCAGGAAATTCCAACTCTGCACTCCTAGAGCAGTCAGGAAAAGGCAACTGCCCTTCAAGACTGGGAGAGTTCTGAAGGGACAGAAAGGACATGAGGGGGGCGGGGGCTGGGATGCTCTGGGGGCATGAAGAGGTGAGGGGAAGACTCTCCCACAGGGGCACTGCCTTCCTCCTTCCAGGTGGTGATGCTCCAAGACCATACCACACCCAATGAGTAGAGGAACAGCAGAACCTCACTTTGATTCTGCCTGCACAGTAGCCGAGAGCCAAGAACCTACTCCCAGATCAACCCTGAGAGCCCTGGATACTCCCACTACCCCCCCTCCCTCCCCACATCATCAAGGAGAATCAGTTCTGCAAATTAAATCATGCTGAAAACCTTGAGGTTCTCAAAGTCTCGCTGGTACTTCTCCCGCAACGTGGCTGCATCACCCTCCAGCTCCTTGTGGCCCAGCTCTTCCCTCATGACATCCATCTGGGCCTCCAGCTCCTGGATGCGCTCCCGCAGCCCCATCATGGAGTCGGGTTCCCCTTCAGGTGGCTGTGCAGCACTGGGCTCAGGTCGCCAGCAGTGGGGGGTGGCTGGCAGGGCTTCAGGGTGCCGCCGCTGGCAGAGACTGAGGGTCTCCTGAAGGCTCTGTGCATAGTGTTCCTGCAGGGCCCTCAACTCCTCCTCGTGGATGGCCTGGAGCTCCTTGATCTTCAGCTGGAACCTGTCCTCCAGTGTCTGCATCTGCTGCACATGCTGGCGCTCCATGTCCTGCTTGTCTCTGACTGAGGCATCCAGCTGGCTCAGGACACGGCTGCGTTCTGCCTGCAACGTGTTCTCAGTGTGGTTCAGCTGCTCCACCACACACCTGATTTCCTCCTCATACCTGCCCTGCAGAGCAAACAGGCTCTCACTGTGCTTGCTTTCTGCTTCTTCCAGACACCTCTGCTGATGGTCCAGCTGGCTCACCTTGACTTTGAGCTCAGCATTCTCCCTTTCGATGAGAGTGATCACCTCCAGGTACTCGCTCTTCTGCTTGCGGAGGAGTTCCTCATATTCTTCCCGCAGGGCCCCAACCACTTGTGCCTGCTCCTGGCAGGAGGAGGCCCCCTTGGCCTGCCAGGACTCCTTGTAGAACCGCAACTCCTTTTCATACTCTAACCGGATTCTGCAGGCTGCATAGCACACCTGAGCCTGAATAATTGCATCTTGAACCAGTAATGAAGAATACTGACCAAGGCCTGCCAGACAAGCATCATATGAGAGATTCTGGGAAATCTGCAGAAGCCTCCGACAACCCCTGAGCGACTCTGCGGGAGGCAGAGCTGGCAAGGCAGCAGCGATCTCCTCAAGGACACTGGCCTTCTCCCTCAGCTGCTGAGCGAGCTCTTCCTGAATCGCAACAAGGGTCCCAGGGCTCTGGCGGAGCATGTGTAAGGACTCTGGGGAGCCCTCTGGGCCTGGTCTCAGTACTTCCAATGGGCTCAGGTCCCAGGATGTCTGTACACTGTCCTCACTGCTCACTGGATTCCCAAGGGCTTCTAAAACCTGCTGCATCACTCTCTCAAAGTCTGGGGTTTGATAGGCTCCCAGGATTTCCCCCAGTACACACTTGTGCCGTTGTAGGGCTGTCTGGGTCCCCTGCAGGGTCTCCTGGACGCTCTGCAGCCTACGGTAGAAAGACTCCCTCACCAATTGTGTGGCAAAGCTGAGCTCTGCCCGGACCCATGTGGTGTCAGCCAGGTCTTGGGGGACATGTTGTTGCCCAGTTTCTGATGTGCCAGCTGTCTCTTCTCCCAGTGTCCCTAGGCGCTGACTCAGGGATTCCACCTGGCTCCAGAACTCACCATCCACCAGCACCTTTTTGGCCCAGGCCTCTGCTGCAGCCCCAGAAGAGATGGTGACACCTTCTCCCTCCAGCAGCCACTCTTCTGATTGAGCAAGTTCGTGGAGAACATGAGACACATCTGAGGTTGTATTCTTTAAGGAGTCTGCTATTTGGTTGATGAGCGAGGCTTCCAGAGTTAGCTGATCAGAGAGCAGCTTCATGTGCTCCTGCTGGCTCAGCACAGGCTGGTGGGGCTGCTGTACAGAGGTAGCCATCTCCCTCTCCTCACCGCGAGCCTGGGCCCCACTCTCTGCAGGGGTTGCCCAGGGCCGCAGAGCCTTGATGGCACTCATGAGCACAGTCTCTACACTGGCCAGGGACACTGCACATGCATCCTGTTCGTCCTCTTGGCCAGTCCTCGGCAGAGACCTTAGCTGCTCCCGGCAGTTTTCTAAGCATGTCAGAGCCTGGCTGTTTTTTGCCTGGAAGTCTCCGAGCTCCCCCACATGGTTTTCGATGCTTGTGGCCCTCTCCTGCCTTTCCTGCTCCAGCTGGGAAGCCAGCGCACCCACCTGCAGCAAGGTAGTGCGGAGCTGCTCACGGAGCTGTGCCTCAGCGCCGGCCCACTGGTGGTGCAGTGCAAGCAGTGCCTCTCGGCTCTGGCCCTGTTGGCTCTCCAGCCTCACAGTCACGTCCTTGAGCTTCTCCTCTGTGATGTAGAGCTTGGTCTCTAAGGAGTGGATTATGGAGAGGTATGTCTCAGAGTCTCCTGCTGCTGGCAGTGTGATGGGGGCTGCCTCTGAGGATATGCTCTCCTCTGAAGGAGACTGGTCCTGACTGGTATCTGATGATGTGCTGCTGGTCCAGGTCTTCTCAGACCCCTCAGAGTGGATGTATCTTTGGCACTGGATTGTGGAGAACCGGATTCTTTGCCTTTTAACACCAGGGGTTCCCTGGTCAGGCTTGGTTGTGCTCTGCAGATGACCCTCCCTGTCAGGCACTTCCACGGACTTTGGAGGCACAGCACGCTCTTCTCTGCCAGGGCTTCCACTGGCACACTCCTCCCGTAAGCCAGCACCTGCATCCTCGTCCTCCACTTGTGTATGGGGAAAGACTGGTGGTGCCTCGGCAGCTGGGGGCTGCTGGCCCAAGAGCAAAACACCATCCTCCTCTGGTTCCTCTGGAGTGCTCCGTGGCTTTTCTACCTCCTTTGGAGACTCATTTGTAAATTTCCTTAGAATCTCTTCCTTTGCCTGCAGTTTAATTTCTGTCTCTTCTAAGCTGCTCCCTAGGGCAACCATTTTAACCAAAGCCTCATTGAGGTCCTGATCTTTCTTTTCTAGAACTCTCTCATGAACTTCCTTGATGTGCTTTAGCTCTTCTTCCTTCTCTCTCAGCAGAGTATGCATGCTCTGCAGCTGGCCAGAGACCTTGCGGTGTGAGTGCTCCAGGCTCTGATAGTCGGCCTCTCTTCCCCTCAGCTTCTCCTGGAGCTCAGCCACATCCCCGTCAGAAGTAGCCACACGCTCCATCAGGTCCTGGAACCGCTGCCTGATGAGATCCCGCTCATCACGGAGTCCCTGCACATGCTGAGCTAGCTGACGGATGCTGGCCTCCCGGGCTTCCAGCTGCTCCTCTAGCTGGTGCACTTGCTCACTGCCCTCACATGTGGCACTCAGCTTCTCTTTCTGGAGGGCCTCTACCTGCTGTGCATGGCCCTGCAACTGGTCCTCATAGGCAATGGCCTTGTCTTCTACCTCCTTCAGGTTTTGCAGTAGTGCCTGCTTCTCCTCTTCACAACTCTCCAGCAGCAGAGCATAGTTCCTCTGCAACTTCTCCTCCATCAGCCGCTGGGCCTGCTCACTGGCACCCAGCTGTTGGCTGAGGTCAGCAATGCGGTCCTGCAGCCTCTGCACCTCCTTCTGCCGGTCACGCTGTAGTGCCTGCTGCATCTCTAGGTCCCGCAACTCCTGTGTCTTCTCTAGCAGCAGGGCCTCGGCGCTCTTCAGCTTCTGCTCACTGGCCCTCAGCTGACCACTTAGTGCAGCCTCACTGTGCTGCCGCTCCTCCAGCTGCTCACGGACCCTGCCCTGCTCCAGCTTCAGCTCGCCCTTGAGCTTGGCCAGTGCCTGCTCTTTGATGGCCAGCTCGGCAGCGGCATTGCTGAGCCTTGCCTGCAGGCTCCGGATCTCGGCCTCGTGGTGCCGGATCGCATCCTTGGCCTCCCCATAGCTACGTTTCAGGGTCTGAATCTGCTGTGTGATCAGCTCCTGTCGCTGGCACTGGGCTTCCAGCTCATTTTGGAGGTCTTGGTTGACTCTATGGAGCCTCTGCCAGGCACCCGACGGGGAAGTGGCCACTTCAGTCTTAAAAAAACCGATTAAATACTGGTTAGTAACACTCGGGCCTCCCCTTTCTGAGTGTCACACCTCTGGCCAGGATCAACCACAGAAAAGTTCCTTGATGAGTTTGGCTTTTATCTTTTGCACAACTTTTTATTCCCACTTAAGAAAAATTCAACGAATTATTATTATTTTGTTAAGCAGCTGCTTCCAGGTAAACAGAAAACACGGACAATAACATCAAAAAACAGCTCTAACCAAACAGCTTCTAGGAGAAATAAACCAAATAAAACTGAATAATGAAAACACACTGAGAAGCGAAACGGAGACTGAGGGTGAGAGGACTACCAGGGAGCACAGCACCTGCATCTGTTTGTTTTGTGAAATAAGTATGTGGTTCTAGACCACAAATCTAAACAAGCATAGAACATAGGGGCAGGTAGTGATGTTACTTCCTTCTAGAGGAGGGAGAGAAGGAAGGCAGGTTGCTGCTTGGGAGATATCAGTGAGGTGACATTCGAAATGTTTTCCTTTGGACAGTGCAGCAAGGCCTCCCCGGTTAATGGGAAGAACTAATTTCTACCTGTAAGAAGACAGAACGAGGAGGAATGCAAACTATGGAGTAAAATATTATATACAACAAAACAAACCTTTGTGGAGTTCAAAATAAGAGTGAAGCATGCAAAACAAAACAAACACAAAACTCTCATACTGAGACATGCAGAAAAGACAACTAATATAACGCGGGGGAAAACAACATGAACAAGAATGAGGAGAACCCCACCTAAAATCTGGCCTGTCTAAGCTCCTTTAGTCTCCTGGTGGGAAAGCCACAGATGTGACACTCAGTTAAGTTCCAGTTTGATGCCGCATTCAAATCCAAAGCATGCAGACCCCTCCCAGCAGTTTAAGTAGCATCTGCCCCAGCAGTCACACCTCTTGACCCTCAGCCCCAAGGCCCCTGCCGCTTCTGACTTTTGACCATAAGCATTTCCATAGCTCAGGGGTGCTGCAGAGTCACTTGTTATTAGACTTAGCGGGGAGTTAGGAAAAAGCAGCTTGGCCTGGTGCTGACCAACAGGGCCTGCAGTGTAGGCGCACGCAATGGTCCATGTTAGACACACAGGCAGGATCCCAGGTTAGCAATGTGCAAAGCCCATATGCAGTGTCTTTACTACCTGATCTGTAGTCAATTCTTGTAGGATGTTTTTTTCTGAACCAAGGCTCAGAAGGATGCTCCCCTAACAGGGAGGACCTGCACGAATGATCTGAAGGCCGTCACAGCAGGATGTGGAGGAGGGGGATACTTGTCATGGCCAGTTCCTAGGCCCAAGAGTCTGAACTGGGCATGGCAATGGTTTGCTAGAAGGAAGTAGGTGCAGGCACATGGTGGGTAAAGAGGCCAAGGGCATGTGTAGCAGAGGAGGGAGGGAGGGAGGGATAGGAAGGCAGGCTCCAGTCAGGGCAGCAAAACCCTGGTCCACCTGCTGCCTGGAACAAGTCAGAATGAGGAAGGTCACTGCAAGATGGTCTGGAAATATTGACAATCAACTCACCACAGATACTCTGGGTATTTTAGAGCCCAAAGCCTTTGGAGAACACTAAATCTAAGTCACACAGGCAGGAGGCTGCTGCTGCAGGGCGAGGGGCACTTGCTTCTAGGGTCAGTGGCAGGGTCAGGACTCGAACCTCAGGCCCTGACTCCACAGACCGCCTTGGCCTTCACCAAGAGCTTTGATTCCAGTTCTGTTTCCCCATTTCACTATTCAATTTTTTTCATTTGTCAAGTCTCTGCTATCACAACAGCACAATGGGGACTAGCATGCGGCCTGAGATGCTGGTGGACAGTGACACATGCCACCTCCTGTGGATCTGGGGGCAGCTGGGACTCACAGTAGACACCTCCAGCAGCAGAATGACTCTGGGCGTGTGCTATCAACTCAGTACCCAGACTGCCATCCTCCTTATCCCCTTCCCAACTGGGCTGGCTGGGTGGCTACATTCTCCTTAAACTTCAGCCTGGGTAAAAATTAACAGTGGGGGCCCTACAACAGTGGTGATTGGCCATGTCTGCTGCAGGTGTGGCAGAAACATGGGCAGCGATGGGGTCTGTTCTAGCTCGGCCACTACCATGCTGTTGGTCATAAGAAGGCACTTGGCTCCCTGTGTGAGTAAATTTCTCCAATTTCTACATTGGGATCCTGCTATGGTGAAAACAATGAGAAATGGCATGAAGATGTATGACATTCATAAAAAAACATATATTGGCAAGAGAGCCGAAAGGAGAGATCACCAAAATGATTTCATTACAAAAAAAAAAAAAAATATCCTTAAATGTAGAGGTTTCAGGCATATTCCTCAAAATGTCATTCTAAGAGGGAAAAACTGAACACAGTACTACCAGCAAATTGAGAGCCCTGGTCCTTTCAGCAGAGGAGATGAGGTTGAGCTCCACCAGGTTTGCACATTCCTAGCCTGCAGGCCTGAGCGGGCCTTTCACACTGAAGCCCCTGGGTGCACTATGCACTCAGCAGCCACCCTGCCCTACCTGTAGCACGTAGCCCTCTCGGGCACTCTGTTCTCGGCCCAGGGCCACCCTCAGCTGGTCCTGCAAGAGCCGGTTCTGCTCCAGGAGGTCCGAGGCCTCTTTCTGGCTCTGCTCCAGCTGTTGGTAAAAAGACACATGCTCTTAAGCAACATGATGACAAACAAACAAACAAAAGCAGCCACACAGTATAAACCCATGAGGTCTTCACGACTACAGCAAGGCTGCAGCACATGTGTCTGGTGCACTGGCCCAGGATTCTGGGCCTCCAAATCTCAGGAAGTATGCAGATATGGCCTGTACCGAAGGCATTCGGGACTGTGTATAACATCGGTACCCTTGCTGCTCTCCAGGGACCAAGGGACATGCTTTGTCATTCCCACCCCAGGAAGCCCTGGGTACCTCTATATGTTCCTTACCTGCTCACAAATGTACCACGTGGGCCCTGCTCAGGTCCAAAGGCTCATGTGGGAAGGCAGGGGCTGTGCCTCACTGAGAATGAGGGCTTTGCATCTTTGTCAGAAAGAAGATCACACCATAGGGTCCTCTGGAAATCCCTGGCATGGCCACACTGGCCAGGCTGGCCACCACAGAGGTTGTTACAGGTGGTGGAGAGCCCCAAGCAGGTCTTAGCCAAGTACTGCTGTGGTTTCAATTAAAACTACTGCATTTGGCCAGTTTTACATGATGGGCTGCACATTAAGGTTCTGTTTGCAAAAGTGTTCCTATAGTGCCCTCAAACAAGACAAGGAAAACGCTGGGTAAGCCTTTTACATTATTTTTGCTTTCAACAGCTTCAGATTCACTCAATCACCCATTTACCTCTTCCCCAAACATCTCTAAGGTCCTACTTGATACTCAGTGTGTACAGGGCTGCCCTGTCCTATTCCACAGGGGCTGGTGGTCAGGGAGCCTGGTGTACAGTGGGCAATTAGGGCACTGCCAGGCTGAGATGTGAGGCAGGGAAACATTAAATACTGAACCCCACAGATTGCTGTCCAAAACACAAACTGATGATTCAGTGTGTGGTCTGTAGGTTGGATAGTCTATTTTGATAGCTTAGAACCATGTGCGTTTGAATTATTTTATTTCATCTTGCCTTTATTATTTTATTAACTGTGTAGAAAACAGAAATGTCAAAATGTTAATGCTAGTGGTAAGTGCCAGATTCAAATATTTAATAAAATAGAAAAAAAAAAAAATGATGAGAAACGTGAGGCATGCTGACGTGGCAGATCTTTAGTCAGTTGCTATGTAAAATGACGTGTGCAAAAGGCATCCCCAAGGGACAGGTATGATAGGGAGTTTCATAAGAAACAATGCTATGCAGGTTGAGTATCCTTATCCAAAATGCTTCAGACTAGACATATTTTGTATTTCAGATTTTTTAAATTTTGTAATAACTGCATATACATAATGAGCAATTTTTGGAATGGGATCCAAGTTTAACTATGAAATTCACTTACGCTTCATCTCTTCCTTATACATGTAGCCTGAAGATAATTTTATATGGATGTTTTGTTTTGGTTTTGGCAGTGCTTAACATTGAGGTACACTGCCCCACCCCAGCCCTCTATATAGTATTTTAAATAATTTTGTGCATGAAACAGTTTCATGTTGTGGTGTCATGTTGACGCTAAAAAGGTTTTAGATTTTGGACTTTTGGAGTAAGGTTGCTCACACTGTAACTTCCTTGGCCACAGAACTTGCTAATGAGACATAAATCCACTGCAAAGATGTGGTCTTGGGATATACTTCTGTGAGAGAACACCATATACCATGAATGCAGGACTGGCTCCTGTAGCTCTGCAGAGTTCCCCGATGGCCTCACCTCAGGTAACCAGTCATGTTTCACAGCCTAAATGTCTGGGGCCTACCTTTGTCTTCCAATGCCTAGCCCCTGACTCTTAAGATCTGATCAACTGTCCCAAGGCTACTATTGAGGCACCTGGCTCATCTGTGCCTCCAGCTTTGGCCTGTTCCCCCAAGCTGTCTCATGCAGATCAAAACCTAACTCTACTCACACCCCTCCACTGAAAACCTCCAGCGCACACTCCATGAGAGTGGAACAGGCCCATTGTATGGGCCCTGAAAACCATCAGCGTAGTGTCTGGCCACATAGCTCCTCCCTTACTGTGAACTCCACCCTTCTGGAAAGGCCCACTAGCCCTTCCTGCCATAAGCTGGCACTCTCCCCTCATCTCAGTCTTCGCCTGAAGTAAGAACCTATCTATGTGCCTGACTCCCTTAGGGGCCTGCAGGTCCCTGAGGGGAGGACTGTGTAGCTGAATCCATAGGCAATAGCTGGATACAACTGGCACTCTTCAGAACAGGTTGCTGCAGGGAGGGAGCTGCCCCAGCATTACCTCCTTCTCCAGCAGAGAGGTCAGCTCATGTGCAGACAGCTGGTCACTTCCATCCTCAGAGGATAGGTGCAGAGGGGTGATGGGCACCTGTTTTTCCTCCCGGAGAGGGGTGGTCTCCACTTGATGCCACCGCTGCTCGATTTCCACATGGACATTCTGTGTCTTGAGGTCAGTGGTCCCTGGCAGCCCCGGGCTCCGGTCAACCTCCATGCGTAGGGCTGCATCCTCAGTGCTGGATCCATCCATGGTGTCCAGCATCCCAAAGCGCTTGCGGCGCTCTTCCCGCCGCCGAGCCCGTTCCCGCTCCAGCTCACCTGGCTCCACTTCAAGATGCCCAGAGTCACGTGTGTCAGCGGGGCCCATGGCACTGGCCCTCTCCTGAGCCAAGGCCTGCTGGATGGGGCGGAACTCAGCCCAGTCAAATGTCTTGGAGCGGCCCTCCCGCCTCCGCTCCCTAGCACGGCTTCTCTTCTGTTCAGGATCTGGCTCTACAGGATCTGCTTCTTGCTTCTCATGTGGCCTTGAGCATGTCTCAAAAGATGAGCTGCTCTTGTTCTTTTCCTCAGGCAATGAGCTATAGGACAGGGGCCAAACACAGCATTTGTCAGAGGCCTGAGACTCCTGACTCATAACAGGGCCAGCAAAGGTGAGCCATGACTCACCCATACCTGCTCAACATCTTTCTTCTGTCCCCAAAGTGGTTTCAGGTGCAGTGGGGAGAACATTCCACCTATGCCTGGTGATCCCTTCCTTGGAGAGTCCAATCTTGGATTCTCCTTCTGACTGGGAGGGGAAAGGAAAGAGTCTCAGATGTTCCCAAGGTTTCTAGCACATATCTCTTAAGGAGATGTCATGAGGGGTGTGCTGTGGTGGCTGTGTCACCAGGATGATGGGGACAAGGGAGCCTAGGACTCTTATGGGCCCCACAGGCAGGAAAGGTACAGTCTCTTGGTGAGGCAGACTCTGAAGCAATCCAATGCTGCACAATGGTGACAATGAATGAGAACTAGCCACCTCCCTAGAAGAGCTCCAGGGTTGCAAAAAGCAAGCAATGTGATCAGCTCTGTTCTAAAAATTCACTCTGGTTCCATATGACCAGAGTGAAAGGTAAAGGGGACAGGTGGCCCAGGTAGCCACAGCTTATACTACAGGGAAGAGCAACTCAGCACCCTGAGAAAGGAGTTGGCCAGGAATGGGTTGCCAGCAGGTGCTCAGCCTGCCCAGCAACAGGAGGGTGGAAGCTGCCTTTTCCTAATTTACCCTGAAGGAAGAGGGTCAAGGACATCACCAGTGGCAAAACAACAAGAGGCTGAGAGTGAGCTCTATGGAAGCAAAGCCCTAGTGACTAACTGCCACCCAGTCCTAGGCTGGCAGAATGGTCTGTGGTCTCGTCCAAGCCTCATAAGAGTTGGATGCAACCTGGGGACAGCAAGGACACAAGGGGTGTGCCACAGAACACCTGTGTTTAAATCAGAGGCAAAGAGATTGTGAAAGGGGCACCCAAGGAAAAGAAAAAAGTGGTTCTCAGAGGTCAACCATCCTGACAGCCAATAGTAAGAACAAAAGTTTTTCAGAGCAGTAAGACTGGCAAGAGTCCAGTCTAAGACCACACAAAAATACAAATAAAAATGATCCAGAGGACTGAGGGTGTGGCTCAAGAGGTAGAGTGCCTGCCTAGCAAATGCAAGGCCCTGAGCTCAAATTCTAGCACAACCAAAAAACAAACAAAGAATGACCTATATCTGGGCACGGGGTACATACCTACAATTCCAGCACTCAAGGGGCTGAGGAAGGAGAATAAGAGTTTTTGGTCAGTTTGGGCTATACACTGAGATCCTGATTCAAAAAGGAAAAAAAAAACCAAAAGACCCAACAACCCAGGGTGGATCATTCAGCATCATGACCTAAGAGAGCTAGCTTAGGCTCAGGTCTGTGGGGGCAGCATTAGGATGACACACAGGAGTGGGTGGGATACAGTAAACCCCAGCCAGATTGCCAACAGGAATGCTCCCAGGAGAGGAAGTCCCCCCTTGAGGCTCCTCTAGCCCCAAAGGCTGGCAGTGTCCTTCAAGAGACCACAAAACAATGGGAAGCAAACAAGGCCAACAGCTCTGATACTACCATTCCTGTTTCTTTTTCTTTTCCTTTCTTTTTTTTTTGCGGGGGGTGGGGGGGAAAGCAGTACTGGAGTTTGAACTCAGGGGCTCATGCTTGTGAGGCAGGTGCTCTACCATGAGTCACTCTGCCAGCCCTGCTTTGTTTTGAGGTTTTTGAGATAGGGTCTCTTGAACTATTTGTTCAGGGTGGCTTTGAATCGCAGTCCTCCTGATCTCTGCCTCCTGAGTAGCTAGGATTACAGATGTGAGCCCCTGGCGCCAGGCCCATTCCTGCTTCTGATCCCTCCTAGACATTTGGTCTTTTAGCAGTAAGCAATTCAAATTTTCCTCAATTCATAAGAGCCAACAGAATCTCATAGGCTCAAAAAAGCTGGGGTACGGGATCTACCACCAGCTTTAAGACACTGGATTGTGAAGTAGAGTCTAGTCAGTAAGACAATGGTCTGCCCACTTTGATATGAAAGAAAGCATATGCCTGGTCTCTGTGTTCATCTCCTTAGCCTTGGGCCCCAGTCCTGTCATGGAGTGCAGTAAATCATGTATGTCTAAGGCTGCCCTCCTGAGCTACATGAAAACACATAGTGTGCACGAGTGTGTTCTTCACACCTACCCTGGGACATTCCAATACTGGCATCTTCTAGCCACAACTCTCAATCTGCGCATGCAGCTTGGGCCTGGCAGGGACACCATGGCTCCATCTGCTGTCATGGCCTGGCCAGGACAGCCCAAGTACCTTTCTCACTTTGCTGCAGGGCCTCCTATATGTGCAGGAAGAACACTAGGCACTTCAAGCTGCAGGCTCTGCTCCTGACAGGAGGAGCCACAGAGGTAGGAGGCCAACACTCACCCACCAACCAGCTCTAATAGCAGCTGAGGCTTCTCTTCTGGCCACCACCTTCTGGTCCTGTGACAGAGGAACAACTAGATATTGTTTGCTAATGAATGAAAGAATGAATATAGGACAGACACAGGAAAGGAGGTGAAGAAGAGTTCAGGTTTTCTTTCCTTCTTATTCAAAGAGGGGTAGAATCAGCATCCAGATGGCTGAGGCATGGCCAAGACTGCCACAGGCCACCATCATCATGCCACCCTGTTGCTTCCACACAACTTAACTTCCAATGCCACGAATACACTTGGCAGCAATGTGAACTACTCAGGTGGAGAAAGGCACAAGGTGCTCAGGATGCACTGAAGGTGGCATAGCAGAGTTCACACCAGAGAGCCAACCCCACACAGTGCAGCCATCTCCACTTCTTAAAAGATGAATCTGGCAAGTCTCTAACCTTCAAGGCAAGAGAAGGCATGCAGCGTGTCCCAAGAGATACGAACCACAGAAAGTTAACACAGGAGAGAACACACTTTTCCAACTTGAACTTTAGCACCAACAGTCTCAAAGAGCTTCTCCTGGTTACACAGAAATCAAACAGATGTAAGAGTAAGGCAAAAAGACCAAGGACAGCAAAGCTCTGGTGGCCTGTGGATGCAGTGCTCAGGGATGCCCTCACTCAGCTAGAGCAGCCATCAGAGAGAGCCTGCAGTGTAGTCTGAGGCCAAGCCTGAGCTGCTGAACCCTGCTGACAGAGATGGAAGACTGACAAACTCGGTGCTAACAATGAGCACAAAGGCAACCTGCATGACTGACCAGGCCAGCTTAGAGGAGGGAGAAAACCCGGAAGGCTATAAGGAAACCAAGCAGGGCCAGCCAACAGCAGGACAGAAAAGGGAGGAAAGGAAGCTGTGCTGGAATACAGCTGAGCTCAGGCCTCAGGTACAAAATTGCAGCTCCCTCAGTGGAAGCAGGAGGGTGCTCATAGGAGGCACAAGGGGGCTCCCTCAGGCATCCCTGTCTTACCTGGTCACATCCGGGGCAGTTGTTGGGTGCACATGCTTCATGATGGTCTGAATCCAGTTCCGACGGATTCCAGACGTCATGGCTGACAGGGTGAACTCACCTTCCTTTGTCTACATAAAAGACACAGGGATATCATTAGTGACCAGACCCTGGGGGTGATTGCTGCCTCCTACCTTCAAAGGAGACTGTTATACTAGACAAAGTCCCATAGGAGAAAGGCCAAGGCCAGGTGGCCTTTTAAAGTGCTGCATGTACCCAATCAGGACAGATGAGAATGGATAGAGATGTGCTCTTATGGAATGGTAAATTGTTGTCTCCTGTATGCAGGGCCAGCATACACTGAGTTCCTATAACATACCAGCTGCCGGCCATGAAGAAATGGAAAAGACAGCATTTCCTGTTCTTTAAGGAGCTCTCCCAGCCCTGCAGCAAAGGATGGAACCGGTGTGTAGACAGTGGTGAAGGCAGGGTACAGGTTGGGGTGCACCAAGTAGGGAAAGCAGCACTCTGCAGCCCCAGCACAGGCATATAGAGTGGCAAAGGAGATGGGAGTGAACAAGCACCAGAGGCTGACTGGGATCTTTGCCTGCTCAGAGAGGGAAGGAAGACTTATAGAGTAGCTACTATCATCATCATCCAGGTGATGAGAATTAAATGGTGGCAGAAGAGAGGTAATGGAGGGACACGTTGGGTGTTCCTGGCTTGATAGGGGAGAGCTTTGGGTGGGAGGGGAAGAGTCTGTTCATAGTGCTCAACACTGCAGCAGATGGGACAAAGGAGCCTGGAGCAGCATCTGTGACCTCAGAGACTAATCTCTGTGTCCCAGGACCCTCAGAAAAGGAAAGGACCTGATGCATGGCCAGCAGCCCTCAGGGAGCCATCTCCCCACTTCTGCATCCTCAGAAGGGAGCTTATCGCACCATCCTGGAAGCTCACAGGCTGCTTACAAACTCAGCCATGAGCATCCAGCAAAGTAGCTGGCAGGATGATGAAATCACAAAGACCACTTTGGAGCGGGCAGTCAGGAGCTACACCAGAAGTCACATGCAGGGCATTGTGTTGTGAGTTACAGCTCAGACCTGACTTCCCTTTCCTCCACTGTGGGCTGGCCCCATGTCCAGCTCACTCTCCTTCGTGAACCTCCAGCACTAGGAGTATGCTGCTGTGTGGTGGCACTCACACTTTAATGTAGGACGACCATCCCTCTCCACTCCTAGCTGTGCATGCTCTCCATGTGGGACAGATCTCAGTAGCTGAGTGCTCCTTCTCAGCTTCAGAGCCACCTGCTCTTTGCATGTTCTCAGAGCCCCTCACAACCTCAAACATATCACCAGCCAGGATCCCAGAGGACCTACCTCCTCTGTGAAGTCAGCTCTCTGTCTGGGTCTATGTGGCCTTAGCCCACCCTGACAGGAGTTCAAATGGGCCCCTCCCTTACCTGCCTTTCTGCCAGGTGCCATTCAGTCCCTCCTTCCTTCCTTGCCCAGCACCACTGTGCCCACCTACCCGGCCTCCCTTCTAGATACCCTGTGAGTGCTACAACCTCCTTTGTGTGGCCAACACCTGGCCAGTGTTTTCCATAGCCTCAGGGCAGGAACAACCCTGTCCCCCTCCTCCTGGCCTCCCCAGCTGCCTTCTGCACTCAGCTCCCTCTTCTGTGCCACTTTAGGACCCTCAGAGCTGAACCCTCTTCCAGGAAGCACTGAAACCAGTATCTCCTGACTGAGGACTCTCGGCCCTGGGGCTTATCCCAGGGGCAAAGTAAGCAAAGAGGCCTTGTCCACCACTAGCCCTGGCTATTCTCTGGGAGACAGCAGGTGAGTTCTCGCTGTGGAAGCCTTGTCTAGAGACACCTGCCAACCGATAGTGGGACAGGGGCAGGGGCCCAAAGAGCCAGGACCAACACTTCAG
Source organism: Castor canadensis (assembly GCF_047511655.1). Classification (NCBI taxonomy): domain Eukaryota; kingdom Metazoa; phylum Chordata; class Mammalia; order Rodentia; family Castoridae; genus Castor; species Castor canadensis. The sequence goes on along the minus strand of NC_133396.1, from coordinate 49,891,286 downwards.
CAGGGCACTGCTGGTTGCTAAGAGCTCTCTCCTCTGGGAAGTAGAGAGGCTTCTCATGCCCAGTCCTGGAGCCAGGCCATGGGTGCAGCCTTGTCCATGACGTGGCTCCCTCACAGACACCCGAGTGCGTGGAAGGAAACCATGACCAGCTGCCTAGAGACTGGCACAGGGCCTTTCCTAATACTGACACTCTTACCTTCATACCTATACATTGGTCTCCTTTAAGTTTGGTGAGTCTAAGTCAGTTCTGAGGTGTTTCCATTAACTCTGAACATAGGAACACAGTCAAGTTTGTGGGCACAAAACTTGGAAGGTAAGACTTGCCACCAGTGAGCCTACCAGAATCTCAGCATGGAGCAAGAAACCAAGTCCCAAAGACTTGCCACTTGCCACAGCTCTAAAGGCTCTTGTGAAGAAAGAGGAAGAGGTTTCACCCAAAGAGGAGCTGGACTTTTTTACCTGGGTGCAAACCTGAGTGAGTGGAATGCTACCAGTGGACTAACCAAGATTCTGCCTTGTAGTGCTGCTGACAACTCGGGAAGCACTGCTGTGTCAGAAAAAGCAAAACCCAACATGAACCTAGAGGCCTGTGGGTGGGCCTCATGACATCAGCTAGCTGCTAGGGGAGGCCTTACTGATGGAGATCAACCAAGAACAATGACTCAACAGACTATGACAGTTATGAAGCTTCAATGAAAATGGCACTAAGGCATAGGAAAGCGTCCTAGAAATACTGTATATTGCTTTACATCAAAACCAAGAGGGCAATATGCTTCCCAAAACACAGAAACTTTCTTAGGGATCCTCCCAGCCCCAGGTTCTACCCATGAGTACCTTACTTTGGCTGGTTCTGATTAAATAAAACTGCTATAATAAAGCTAATTGTAAAAACTGTGCTTTCCCAAGTTCTGTTAGGCACTTTAGAGAATTTTGGAAGCTGAAGGTTGCTTTGGAGAGCCCCGAACTTGCAATTTCTGCTCAGAATTCAGAGTAGACATGTCAGCAGACATGGCAGTCAGGGCCTAGCTGACTCTAGGCAACCCGATCCTCTGATGTCGTGGCCAGTGAAAATCACTTGCCCAATAAGATTACTTTTTTGAGGACTGAGCCATGTCTTGCTCATCAGAGTACCTCCCAAGATTTTAGAAAATAGACTTGTGAGTGAATGAATGAATGAATGAATAAGCAAATATAAACCTCTTTCTCTGGGATTTAAATAATTAACAAACACTTTCATTCTTATTCCTCATATCCTACATCCTTCCAATGAACCTAAACACCAGCATTAAAATTAAAAGACCAGACATGGAGGTATGTGCCTGTAATCCTAGTTAATCAGGTGGGAGAGAGAGGAAGGATCATGTTTTGAGGCCAGCCTGGGCAAAAAGATAGTGAGACCCCCATCTCAACAAACAAACTGGGCATGGTGAAACACATCTGTAATCGCAGCTACACAGGAGGCACAGGTAAGAGGAAAAAGTGTGAGACTTTATCTGATAAATAACCTAAAGCAGAAAGAACTGGGGGCTTGACTTGTGTGGTAGAGTGCCTACCTAGTAAGCACAAGACACTAAGTTCAAGGCCAGAATTCCACCAAAAAATGGGATAGGAAGGGAAGGGGAGGGGAGGGGAAGGGAGGGGAGGGGAGGGGAGGGGAAGGAAAGTTATCAATGTTAACAGAAAAGACCAAGTGCTGACTACACACATCAAGTCAGGCCTTTCCAGCGGTATGCCTGGTCAGTACTTCAAGATCTTGGAGACTCAACCCTGTTGGTCAAGCCCTTCTCCTCCCACCTCACCCCTGGGCTCACATGTATCTGGAAGCCATAGTTTCTCTGGACTGGATATTCTGTGACGTCGTAACATGTGGACAAGTCAATTTCCCCATCTAAGTCAGCTGCCTGCAGAGAGAAATGAGAAGGCCATAAGAGATAAAGGAAGAGGGCTGAAGGAGTGGCTCAAGTGGTAGAGCTCTTGCCTAGCAAGAGTGATCCTTAAGTTCAAACCTCAATATAAGAGGGAGAGGGAGAGGATTTACTCAAGAAGAGCAACTGTCTAGATGAGCATATTTTCACGAATGATTTCTTGTACTGACTACATCTTTATGGGACTTAACCACCTGTCCTAACACTATAGGCCCTAGGAACATCCATACCACCACTTTCTCATGCATCTGGCCAAAGATACTCCATGCCAGTGGTTCCCGAATATGTTGAAGTCAGAACTTCTTTACATACTTAAAAAACCTAGGACCCCAAAAAGTCTGTGCATATGGATTTTATCTATTGATGATATCTACCATACTACATTAAAATTAAAAATTAACATATTTGTTTATTCACTGAAGTATGAAAACAAACCCATTTCATTTCTAAATTAAAAATATGATTATCTGTCTCTGCTTATTGTCTGTTTCATATACTGTTTTGGCTGAAAAGTGTGAAGACAAAACGGTCTTGCACAGAGTTGGAAAAGAAAAGACTTTAACAGCCTTTTAGGGTAGCAGGTGTTCTATGACAAGTGCTTGTTTTACAAAGGTTAACTATAATATGGAAGCTACAATCCTGTCCATGAATTTTCTGTGCTCTGGTTCATACTGCCCTCTGAATGTCTCCTGGTTTTGTAACATTATATGTTGGTCACTTACAAAGTACTAGGTTATGCATAGATTCCAAATGTCTACACAATTCATTGTGCAGAATCAAAATACCATGTTTGTTAAATCACCACCTATTTCATCAGGAGAGTCTATAGTTCATGATGGTAAAGATAAATTTTCTAAAGTTCTAATTTTTTTCTTTTTCTTTATTGGTGGTACTGAGGTTTGAACTCAGAGCCTCACACTTGCTAGGCAGGCACTCTGCTGCTTGAGCTACTCCACCGGTAGCTCAAAAAAAGAAATCTCTTTTCTTTTTTTGAGGTAGGGTCTTGCTGTGTTGTCCAGGTTGGCTCAGGCTGTTGAGCACTAGCAATCTTCCAGCCTCAGCCTACAGAGTAGCAAGCTACTTGCACCTACACTAAATTTTTCTTAAAAATTCAAATTATGCCAATTGTTTTCCTTGAAGGGATAGTCTCTTGGTTCATTTTCATGAAAATCCCCAAAACAAATGACCACAGTTTGTTTGTCAAGCACCAATGGTATTTCACAAAGAAATGAGTAGTTCAGGCAGCAACTCAACAATCTCGCAAGTATGCTCTCACAAGATAGCATACAGGCTCTGGGATATAGCTGAGTGACTGACTCTACAAAATTACAGAACACAAAAAAGACTGGCATTCAAAGGCTGGGACTTTACTACCCCACCAACGACCTTTTTATTGTTGTTTTTAAATACCATGACTGTGTGGCAGTGCAAATACAGTGACCACTGGTATGGCTGCAGTCTGTACCAAGTGGTTTTACCTACCATTGCTTTTGTATCATCAGTACAGATGTTAACAGTGAAAAAAGTTTTATTATAAACAGTTTGACCACCACAGTTCTCCTGAAAGGGACTCAGGTCCAGTCATAATCACTGTGTGCACTAACAGCAAACACTTCATTAGACGCACTCTTATTCCTGATTTCAGACACAACAGAGCCTGCCTGTCACCCACACTTATCACAACATCTTCTTCAGTTGATTCAGGGGGTTCAGAGTATTTAAAACCATAAGCCAGCCCCTAACAGTGTGTATTTAGATTCTTTCCCACCTCCTAGTATAAAGGTGTGGAAATGGCTGTGAAAGATGTGAAACCGAGATCTTTTCTAGACATGTGGTGTGATCTGAAGAGTACAAGAGTGGAATTACCAGGGAAAACATAACATGTAGACTTGGCAGATTGTTCAAGAGATTTTGCGGGGGAGGAGTAAGGTGAAAAAGAGAGTCCCTTTTGGTTGGTCTTCCATCCTAGAATTAGGACTGCCAAGGGGCTCAACCAAGTTCATCCACAGCATCCCATCCTCATCCTCAAAACCTGGGACAAGACTTAGTTCAATTCTTCCAACAACTCAATTCGCCACAAAAATTCTCTTTGTAGATAAAAAGATTGCTTATACCAAGTGTTCAAATTTCAGTGTTCTTTAAAGAACAGAAAAAATAGAAGCTGCTGAAGTCCACTGTACCCTGATACCTAAACAGAACCTCAGAAGACCACAATGTCACAGGCACCACTGCCTGTGTATGGTTACACTCAGACTCCCAGACTCCTATCAGTTTGAAATTGGGACACCCAAAAAGGCAAGGACACCCTTCTACAGGCTGAGGGACTTCAACTGTACCTGCAGTTGTCTCTGCAGAGGGATGAAACTAGGACACTCACCTCCTCAGCCACAGAGTCCCTGTAGTATCTTAGGCTCTGATCAGCCAGGACAAACCAATGCTTCTTCCACTAAAAGCAAAGAAAAATAAACTTAACTATTAAGCAGTAGCAGTACACTTGCCACTCCAGGGTGACCTACAACCAAATCCTGGGGCCTTCCAAGAGCAAAGGTAAAGCAGAGAACAGGCTGGACCCCGTGGGGCAGACAGACAGCAGGTAGCCATGCATTCACAACCTTGGGGAAACTTGCTAAGCTGCAGCTTCTCTGTGAAGAGGCAGCAGAGAGTGGGGTGGGCCTCGGCTGGGCTCTGTGACCTATGGTGGCATGGCTAGTGACCAGTGCTCTGCAGGCCTCTGTTCTGATTCCAGAGGCTGAAGACAATAGCTGAGACTATTACACATAAAGGTGGCTGTGAAAAGGGTGTTGAGAGCCACAGCCACTCGGCTGGCTCACCAGAGGGGTGCAACCTACTACACCAGCATGAGTAAACTAACCCGCCAGAGTCCCAATCTTCACTGTGAGTAGCAAGGAGGGGAACTTGAGTCTTCAGGCAAGACCAAAGGCATTTGGGGAGGAAGGAGAGAGAAACAGAGGATGTTTTCGCACAGACTCAGAAAGTAGGAGGAGCTGGGATGGCCAGGTTTAAGGACCTCTAGAGTAAGGACCCAGCGGCTCCTTTACAGGCCTCCTTTGGAGGCATGGGCTTCTAGCCAACAGGTCATGGTCAAGGTCAAGGTCGGATTAGCAGGCCCAACCACAAATGGTTCTTCCTGCTTAAATTTAATGGCAAGAATGTATCCCATGTGCTACCTCTGGGGCCTCATCTCACTGTAGCTGAGCTTCATCTCACAAGGGTCTTGCAGCTCTAAATGACTTGGCTGCCTTGTATGGGAATATCAGCCAAACCCACAGGACAGAGGCCTCCCTGTTCCTGGGAAAGCCTGAGTTCCTGGAGAGCTTTAAAAAAGATCACACCGGTAGGGGCTAATATTGTGAGATGTTGTAGGATGCACCCAGGCCTGAGGCTGAGAGATGTTGTACCACTGTGGCAATGGGGGCTGTGCACCTCTATCACTGAGCAAGTGGGGATCCTGCCATAGTCCTGGTCCACAAGACAAGTACGTGCAGGAGGGAGGAAGATGGAGTCAGGGTTCATTTTGACCCTGCTGGGGACAAGGCCAGATCCCCAACTCTCAAGCCCACAGCAGCTCTACACACTCACCTGGCCATCCTCATACTGCTTGGTCAGCCAGCCTTTCTTGAAATTCAGCAGGTCAGGCTGAGAAAAAAAGAGAAAAGAATGGCTCAGAGGAAAGCCTCATGGTGTCTCAGTTGAGAATAAAGCATGTCTGAAGGGCTAACATTTTTATCCAGATGAAGTGGGCACCAAGAATGAGGTTTTTCTCCCTGCCAGACAAGCCTGACCATCCCTCCTCTACCCCTTTTCCATGTCCCAGTGATGCTGCCCATAGGCACGCAGGTCCTTGAGGAAGGAGATGCTAGGTAAAGGGAGGTAGCATGGCCTCACTAGCCCAGCAGGAGCATGAGCTGCCCAGCTGCCTTGAGATCCCTGCTCTGACCTGCACAGGGCCCACCGCACAGCCTGCCTGGGGGCAGAACACGGGTCCAGACGTAGAGTCCCTGGGTACTGTATGTGAAGGGGAAACATCTATAGCGATTACTGAAAGGAGAATTCAGAGACTCTTGCAAGAGCTGTAGGAAGACTGAAGCCACAGAAGCCTGGAAGCAGAGACAGTGTCTGATGTGGAGGAAGCAGCAGTAATAGTCCTGCCCAGACCTGCAGACCACTCCTCCATCAGGAGGAAATTCAGTCTCCATTCCCCAGGAGAAGCAGGACAGCAGACAGAAAGGAGTGGGATGCTGTCTGTTTATCCCTTTCTACCTGTCCCACTCAGACATACCTGGGGCTGAGGAACAGCCTAAAAACCTGTTGCATTAAGATACCTGCATCTCACCCAGATGAGGCCCTCATCTGACACCTGTGTGGCCAGATTTCACAGACCCCAGTCATCTTTTCTGTAGCCCCAGGCACACTCTGCTTTTCTACTGCTGTCCTGATCAGAAACTGGTTTTGATGCTTTTTAGTGTTCCAAGGACATGGAGGGAGTTAGAAGAACAGGTGAGAAGAGGCAAGACAACACCAACATGGAGGTTCTGGACTTTCTGCTCTGTCATGGAGAGACCATAGTGGCCTGACCCAATCTGACCACAATGGATAAGAAGTCACTCTGTGGAGTCCTGCTTTAACACCACTTCAAAACAGACTGCCCTTCCACCAGAGTTGTTTGAAGTGGCAGTAGGAAGTAACAAAGAAATTAGAACACTTCAGTCCAGAGACCCTAAAAGAAAGGAAGTTCCTCTTTGGTGCACACAGCTGTTGTTGCTGCAAGAGACCTGAGACAAAGGGCTGCTTTCTGCTTCTCTGCCTACCCTGCCAAGCTATGGATCTGTCACTAATAAAGACTCTTAAAGCTTTCTGCAGTGGTTGTATCACTGCAGCCAAGCCTGCCCCAGGGAATGGTACAGGTGGGTTCCTGCTTGTCTTTTCTCTTGGGTCTCTGGTGGCTGCTGGGGACAGTAGCTATCAGCTGAGTTCACAGATAAACTGCTCTGCCTGGGAGGTAAGAGCTGGAGAGTGAGAGCAGTCTCCTCAGGAGACTGGAGATGGAGCGCAGAAGAGCCGGGCCAGCATGCCAAGGTGACCCATGCCCCTAGCTCTGCCCACTCCTGCCAAACTGCCTCCGTTGCAGCTCCGTGCCCAGTGGGAGAACCTGGGCAAGGCCTGCTTTCTCCCATGGCATAACCTTGAATAGGACAAATTCCCAGGATGTGGCTCCTATTCCATAGTGCCACAAAAACAAACACCCAAAACCAGAAGAGCAGAGGGTCCTGCTGTGTTCCTAACTCCCAAAGTCAGGGTTCCCTGACATGGCCAAAGTGACTTCCTGGGTAGGGACCTCCACAGGGTGCTCAGGGCTCCATGCAGCCCCAGTTCTGCTGAGCCCAGGATGGGAAGAAACAAGATCTGCTTCTGATGGACTGCAGGCCAGCAGGTTGGGCACTCACAGACACGAGGGCTGTGCACAGGGAACGGCCAGTGTGCACACATGGACACAGACAGACAGTGGCCCAGAGTGGACAGAAGCAGCAGCAGCAGCAGATCTCCAGAGAACTTGGCGCATGGCCTGGGCTCACCGTCATGGAGGACTCCGTGGACCTCCTGTCCAGTGACTTGGCTCTTCGGTGTGGAGACAGGGGGGAGGCCGAGGCATCTGAGAGAGCAACTGTGGGGGCTTCGCTGGTGAAGTCCTGTGGCAGAGAGCAGCCGCCTATCAGTACAGCCTGGAGCAGCTTGGACAGGTGCAGGGTTAGCCAGCCGGGTGGTCGTCCATCCCTCCTAGTGCAGGAAGGGGCCTTGCTCCCACTGAGGGGCAGCACTCTGTCTAGGACAACTTAGGTCCTGGAATACCCTGGCCAATAGAGCAGCTTTTCCTTTTGGATGACCAGTCACCATCACTGTTCTGACCCCACCCCATTCTCCAGCTTCTTGGGTCACAAAAGAGTCAGCAGGCATCTCATGAATAAGAGAAGCCAGGGAAGAAGGACTCAGGCACAGCAAGCAGTCCACAGAAGAGGTAGGTGGGTGGGTGCATACTGGGGAGGAGGAGGACTGCTGAGGCTGGTAGAACTCATGAACTGAGCAGAGAACTGAGGGTACAGCTGCACTTGAAAGACATGAAGAAAGAAAGGTGTGATGTTCAACCTTGTTGCTGGGCTGCCCCAGAGAGGAAGAGAACATGCTAGTTATGTCCTGATATCTAAACTTCATTTAAGCATCCTCTAGCAGAGAAGGATGAAGTTCTAGAAGGAAGATGCAGAAGACAAGCTGTCCCTCAAAGGGCTCACTAACTGGAAGAGATCAGAGTGGAGGCCTGGCAGAAGTGTGTCCCTGTGTGTGGGGAACATGGAGCCTGTGGGGTAGTGTGCTGACCAGACCCCAAGCCACCCCTTGGTGCCCCATCTGAACGTTAGTGTTCCAACCCCAGAAGCTCACCCGCTTCCTAGGGAAGGCCCTCTTCTCACTGCGGCCCTGGCGAGTATCGCTTGATGGGGAAGGCATGGCCGATGTGTTGGTCTCCATGTGCTCTGCTTTCTCAATGTCCAAGGCCTCGAATTTCTCAATTACCTGTGACCTCCTACAAGAGAGGATATGAAGCTGCTGAGGTCTGAGAGTCCCATGTTCCCAATGTGGACTTGATTTTGAGTTGAGCAGTGGTTCCTGTAGCTGCCTCCCCATGCCTGGCCCACCCAGCTGGGACCCTGTGCCAGCTTCCTCCAGCTTCCATCAGGTGTGTGAAGCATCACCCAGCACTGACCAGGCTTCGAGCACAGACTCAGTCAACATGAATTCCATCTGCGCACCCTTCATAGTTGGTTGGCTAAAGGAGCTCAGGGCACAGTTTTCTCCTGCCAGGCCTATACCTAGCCCAGCCCCCACACTGGAGGTCCTGCAGGTTCGTTCATGTTGACCCACATGGCACTCACACAGCTTGGCACCTGGTAGTTGCCCTCAACCACAGACACAATCAAAGGACAACTACCACCTCTGCACACACTGCATCCTCCCACAATCATGGGTACCCACCCCAGGGTACCCAAAATTTAGCAAGAAAGAGGCCCATGAATTAACATTGTTTCTGCCAACAGTTAAAAGGAATCAAAAAATAAATTAAAACAAAAACAAAGCAGGTTGATTTCATGTGAAAGGGCCGGTAGCCTCATCAGGTGGTCTGCCGCTGAGACGGAGCTGAGATGGGAGCGAAGCGGGTGGAGGAGGCGCGAACGCCACAGCGACACAGCAGAGGGCGGAGAGGGCAAGACCTGAAAGAAAACAAGGCTGGAAAATGAATGAACAGAAAAGGACTGCTTTTAAAAATCAAATAATGGTAAATCAAAATTATTCAAAGAATTAAAGCAGCAAAAACCCAAGAAGATTGCTAAAGAGGGAGAAAATCCATGATCATCCCAGCCTGAGGAGTCACCGCGGTAGGGTTAGGCAGGAAGGCTGAGGACTGCCCACCAGGGGGCTTGGAATCTGGACTTAAAACTTGTCAGGAGAGCAGTGCCCTTCTCACTGGACCCAGGGCTTATTCTTCTGGGAATACCTTGTCTCCTTATGCAGAGTTCTGGACAAGTGGCTTGAGCTAAGGGGAAGCAATGCAGGTTCCCCCACCCAGAAGTCTAAAACCTATTATACAAGGAAAAGGAAGAGGAAGAGGAAGAGGGAGGGAACAGGGAGACTTTCCTCAGGGACTAGCATATCAACCTACACAGGCCCCTTCCAACAGAGGCAGAATGCCACAGGCAGAGCTCAGATGGCACTTGGGCCCTCTGCTTCCACCCACAGCATCTTCTTTGGAAGGGAAACATGCTAGGCCAGCCTGTTGCACCTGCAGAGAAGGTGGTGCTAAGGGGAGTAGGACAGGAAGCAGACTGTGAGAGCAGGAAGCTAAGAAGCTGCCAGGTTATCAGGCACAAAGGAAAGCTTTATAAATGCAGCTGAGGCACCCAGAATGGCCAAACTGACATTGTAGGATCTGGCACTGACAGGCCTTAGTACTGCTGCTTCCTTTTGGCCTAAGAGCCCTTCTGTCTGACTTGGGGACCTGGAAAGCCTCAGAAGAGCAGTGAGTACTGTGCTGGGCTGAAACACATGCTGCAGGCCTCCCAAGGCTCCAGGCAGAGGAGTCAGAGCAGAAAACAGGCAGGCACCTGCTACAGCTACTCCACATGGACCCTAGGAGATACTGAAACCTCAGACTTAGGCAAGCTCTGTACGGTTCATTGTGTAGGGTAGGAAGTGTGACAGCAGGCACATCACTCAGGGGGCACTGAAAACATATGCCTGCTGCAACACCCAGTTCCCAGTGTGCTGACCCCACAGAAGAACTGAGTGGGAGGCTAGCCTTGTGATCAATCACCAGCAGACCATCGCTTCCCCACACTCAGTAGCCAGAGATGACTTGCTATCCAAGAAACATGTGCAAAGGCTGTAGAAGTCTGAAGAGCAGACACTCAAGCCCAGAGCCAGTTGTACTCAGACAGGGCAGCTTATTAGTTTAGCTGAGGCTTGTCAAGAAACCGACTCCATGGTTCCAGCTGCCTGGCCACCACTCAAGGCAGCTGTGGCTGATTTCCTGCCATTCAGGAGATTGCACTAACCTACCAGGGGACAGGATCCAGTTCAGCAAGGGTGGCCTACTCGGGATCCGGTGAGTGGGCCTAAGAGAGCATCAGCAGCCAGTCAGAGGTGATTAGGATCAGTGAAAAAGGAACAGTTACAGGGTTAGTAGGCAGAAGAAGGGAGTCTCAGGGTGCCAATACAAGTGAAACTATTCTCATGGTGGCAAAGATCATGCAAGAGCAAAGCCCCAGAGACTGCATCTATCCCAGGCAGGTAGGCAAGAATAAATTCAAAATTAATCTGTCAGAGAAGCGGCCAAGCCAAGCAAGTGTGCAAAATGTTAATTCTGTGGTCTGCCACTAACCCAGGGCATAGTTGATCCCATTCTGGAGCCACCACAACACACAGCCTGCCCACCAGCCAGTGCAAAGCCTCCCCTGCTCGCTCTGCCAACTTCCTCAATTGCTAGCACAAACCTTTACTTATTTGTAAACTTAAATGCTTGAGAGAATGCTCTGGCCCTTGTCCTGGGGCACATAATGGTAGTAGGGACTTGTCATTAAGAGCCCCTCAGCTGTTCATCCTAAGAGATCACCCTATTTCTGATCCTTGGCTTTCACATCACATTGAGGGTGGCAATAACAGGCAGGGATCTTGTTGAGCCACTAACGGAACATGAGGACAGCCAAGAGCCTAGGGTCACCTGGTGGGCAGCAACCCTCAAAATCTCCTGCCTCTCCCTAGAAAATAGATAAGCAATTTCCTCTCTTCTCTTCTCAAGACCAACAGAGTATGGGGCACCTTACTCTGGGCAGCTTCCCTTATCCTGGAGATTGACCTAAGGGTGCATAAGAACTTTTGTCTGGGACATCTTGACAAGTGTGTGGGCTGGCAGCTAACCATGGTTAAGAAAAGGGGACAGGAAGGCCAGGCTTGGTGGCATATGCCTGTAATTCCAGCTACTAAGGAGGCAGAGGCAGGAGGATCACTGTCTGAGGCAGGCCTAAGCAAAATGAGCTTGAAACTCTATCTGAACAAAAAATTAAAAGCAAAGAAGGACTGGAGATGTGGCTCAAAATATCGAGCACCTTGCCTAGGCAAGAAGAGGCTCTGAATTCAAAAAGATCAGGAGGCAGAAATGTCTCCTCTAACTCATCCTTTTAAGGGACAGGAATTCATGCCACCTTCCCCTGCCCTGGAAACCTCTGGGCTGGGGACAGGGAGGTCACTGTAACACTTGTGGAATTTAAGACTGAATCTCTTTTCTGGACAGTGAACCTCTTTGGAAACTCAATGAAAACTATGAATTTTCTTCTCAGAAAAATGTACTTATATAATTTCTAACTGTCCTGGAGGAGGGTCACAGGCCTCTAGAAGTCTGTCCCAGTGCAGGGCAAGGAGCCCTGAGGCAAAGTCCCTGCTGACAGATGCAGGCAGAGTCCCTTAGAAGGGCACTCAAGGGTCTGACCAGGTCTGGGCTTGGCAGCCTCAGGTGGAATCCTCTCCAGTTCTTAGGAAGCTCAGGCCAGGCAGGCAAGAGCCTCCTCTTCTCAGACAGCAAGCAGGGAGTTCTATCTCTCTACCTTCAGCCTGGCTTTCCAGACCACATCTCTTCCCAAAGAAGAAGCTGGGCCTCTGCTCTGTCTCCCCATTTCAGCCAAGCCAAGAGAGCAAAAGGGATGCTATGAGGCATTCAGGAGCTTCACAGGCTGCCTTGTGCATCCTCAAGAGAGGGACCTGTGCTGTCCCCACCTTCCTGGGTACAGATATCTACCCTGACAACTTCTCAGCGCTCTCTGCCCACCCTGGGACTGCTGGGGTGAGGAAGGCTGTCCCCACCTGAAGCTCTGGAGTCTTACAGCCTCCAGGGTCACCTGAGACAACAGAAGTGGGTCAGGAAGGACAAGATCCAGCCCCACAAACCCCAAGCAGCTGAGAACCTCCAGGGGCACTAAAAGTCCCAGTCCTAGGAGACAGTACTCCACAGCAGCTGGCTTCCAGGCTACAGTCCAGGGCCCAAAGGGGAAGGTGGCCCACACTCTGAACACAAAGTGTCTCTCCAGAGGAAGTGAGGAAGCACGTGTGTGAATGTGTATGCATGAGTACCATATGTGCACCACCTTTGGTATGTTTAGCCCTCTAACCTCCTTACCTCCGCTCGTTGCCAAACAGACGGGCCACCTCTTCCCTGCCAGGGCTCCGGGCCCGAGTCCTACGCTCCAATCGCCTTCTCTCCATCTGGAAGGCTTCTCGGTGGCTGATCCTGATGGCCTTAGGGACGTCGGCCAGGGCGGCATACTGCCTGCTGGCTTTAAAGGCAAAGGCGCTCCCCAGTCTCTCTGTTCCCCGCCCCCCAGCACTGTTGGAATCTTCGTGGGTGGTGGGCCGGATGGCCTCGCCCAAGCTGCTGAGGGAGATGCTGCAAACCATTCGGCTGGGGGCTCGAGGACCTGAGGAGTGAAGGGGGTGGCCGAGCTCCTGGAAAGGCGACTCAGGGCAACTATACCTGCTGTTAGGGGTGCTGGGGCTGGGCGGGGAGAGCGGCAGAGGCAGCTGCTCCTCCACTTTCAGGTCCTGCTTGGCCTTCTCCAGGGAGAAGTAACCGCTCTCTACCCGCACCTTGCGGCTGCAGTCCAGACGGTCACCACTCATGGTGCTGTCCTCTGGAAGAAAGAAGGGGAGGAGGCACACTCAGACTGGTACTAACTCTGCCATGAGGATGGTTCAAAAGCTCATATAGAATCAAACTGAGGCCATCTCTCCATCTTCCGACTCCAGCATCTAGTCAGGATTGTCAGGGCAGAGTTGGAGGGAAAGAACCATGGGTGGGAAAGAAACGTCTACCCATACATTTTTTCTTTACCTCTCCCACTAACCCAGATCCCTCTCAGCCAAATAAGCAGGCAGGCAAACCTGTCTGCACACAGTGCAAGGACAGGGGCCTTCTCATACATCAGAGTGGTTTTGATTCTCCTGACACCACCTGGAGCTGACAGCAGATGCCGTCTTCCTCCTTCACAAATGATAGGTAAGAGCTAAAAGGACAAGGCTGGGAACCCAGTGCCCAGGAATCTGAATCTATGCCAAGTGGGGTACTGTCTAGAGCTAATACACAAAGGGAGAGAGATCCAGAGTCCATGACGAGGCTCTGTGGGCCCTGCACCAGGTCCCCATTATCAGTTCCAATTCACTGGGGTGGAGGCCCATTCCAGTATTGCAAGACAGGGCACTCAAGCCAACCAGCCACTACTCACCTTCTTTGCTCTCTAACCCTGGTTCCCGCAGGGAGGTAGCAGCAGGAGGCTGACTCTGGTTGGGGCTCTGAGCAGGACTCATGCTGCTCCCATCAGGTTGGTCCTTGGCCCTCATTTCTTCCTGCCAGAGTGTGGACTTGGTGGTGGGGACTTTCTCTGCACTGGGGATGCTGCTGCTGCTACTGCTTGTAACAGTCACCTTGGCAGGCCCGGGCTCCTGGAAAGACAGTGGGGCATAAGAACACCCAGCCTATGCTGGCTCACAAGTACTGGCTGCCCAGATTCAGGAGGCATCAGGTCAACTACAGATTGGGGTCTGAGGAGTCCCAGAATAAAATACTTGGAACAGAGGGGAAGCAACTTCCCATTGGCTCTGTGGCCTTTCCACCTGTGTCCCACAGTGCCTAAATCCAAGGGGCCTTAGATCATCCTGGCAAATACACAGAGGAAGAGCCCATGTTTCTGCCAGAGCCCTGTAACCAAACATGGGCAAGCTCTCCTATCCACATAGCCAGATGGCACCCAGAATAGTGGAGTGGTCCAGGCGTCAAGGGCAAGCCCACAGGAACTGGCTCAAAGTCTACTGTTCCTAGACTCTCAGGTACTTTAGACACAAATCAGGGGGCTGGAACAGGGTGAGGGAAAAGGATATACCTCTGGGCTAAGTTCACTGCCATCTACAATCCACAAGGTAGATAGATATAGAGAAGGAGTTTCCCCATCCTCATCCCAGGAAAAGTAGATCCTGATGTGTACCCAAGATCTGCTCTTTTTCCTTTGGAGATCTTTCTCCTGCCTCTACACAATGGGGCAACAGAGGCAAAGCCACAGTCTTCCAGGGGACAGGAAAGGGTCCCCATCCTTGGGCAAAGATGCTTTTCTTTTGAGCAGGTATGAGCCTAGGGCCAGGCCTAGGCTTTGGGGGCGCTTCCACTCTCCACAGTGTGGGAGGCAGCTAGGGCTCACACTGCTTGTGCTAGCCTGGGTCAAGAAGCAGCAAAAATGCCTAGGTTTTCGTGCCAGGTCCCTGATGACCAGGACCCCAAATGAAGGCTGAAATACTGTTCATTAGAGCTGCTCAGAAAAGGTTTTCAAAGTCTGAGGAAACAGGAAATGGGCTCCCTCTCTGAAAGGGTGTCAAAGAAGGCCTGTCTCTCTACTTCCCTGGAATGAAAATGCAACATGGGACCCCATGGGAAGGGAGGGCCCTGCCTTGGAGTAGGGAGTCTTCCAACAGAAGACTCCTAGGAAAGGAAAAGTACCTCTCAATATATGCATGAGCAAGGGCAGGCCATCTGTTGTACTGGTCTCTGCAAAGAGCCCAGAGCCTGGGAGCTGGTAGAGAGGAAGAGGCAGCTTCCTGGGGCTCCACTGGACCAACAGATCTCTTGGGTTGCATGCCTGGAAGGGACTTCTGCCCTGGCCACACCTGAGTGGACTAGAATTTCCCCCTGCTCTAGGGCCTCTCCTCAGTTGCATAAGGCCAAGTATGCAGCAGCTCCCTGGAGCCCATGCCACTCCAGCTATAGGTTGTAGAACTGGCAGGGCTGGGTCTGTCTCTTCTGCTCTAGGCCCTATGGGGAACCCCTTCCCAACCAAATGGCTGCCTGCTTGCCCTGCAGTCCAATTTATTGTCCCACCTTCTAGAGTTGGGCCATTGGCTCTTTCATCTGAGTTCTTCCAGGGCTAAGCAGAGGCTAAATGGACTCAGCAGAGACCAAGATTCCCAGCCCTCAGTGGTCCAATGTGAAACTCTCCTGGGTCTGCACAGAGCCATGGGAAAAAAGCCAGAGATGGGGATCTCTGGTCCAGCCTCTATAAGGGACCAAGGCCTCAAGTCACTCTGCAGCCCCACCCTGAGTCACTATTTTTTTTTCCCCCAGTACTGGGGTTTGAACTCAGGGCCTCACACATGCTAGGCAGGTGTTTTACCACTTGAGCCACTCCATCAGACCTTTTTCATGGCCTCGAACCGCTATCCTGATTTCTGCCTCCTAAGTAGCTAGGATTACAGATGTGAGCCACTAGCACCCGACCACTCTGGGTCACTTGAATGCCTTTGGCATCAGGTGTCCTCCCTAGAGACCCCAACCCAACAGTCTTCATCCTCCTCTGCAGAGGACCCAGGATACCCCACATGCCATTTGGGGAAAGTGGGCCCTGATGGAAATTACAAACTTTGGAAATGAGCAGCCAAAGGGATGCTGGGGATCAAGTGGCAGAAAAGTGAGAGACCCTATCAGGCCAGCTTTCTGGGCACGGGATGGAGGAAGGTGGGGCTCTAACAGATACTCCCTGCCATGGGACCACATGGCATCTTTTACTGACAAGTGGGAGCCTGGTCACAAGCAGCTCCATTTAAGGGGCAGAGGTGTGGGGTGGAAGATGAAGGTCACAAGGGAGGGGACATGGCCAAATTCCCTGACCTGCCCCAGAATGTCTCCTGTACATGGAGTTACCTTATTTGGAGGCAGAAGCTCCTCACTGCACTGAACTGTTTCCAAGGCATCATCATGGAAATGAGGCATAACCCTAAATGCTGTTTCCTCTCAAACCAGACAGCTTCTGGCAATTTGCACATTAACTGCTGCTCCCCAGCAGGGTGCTCCGTTTTTCGGTCTCCAGGAACAGCTCTGATTACATGTTTTGCTGACTTCTAACCAGGGACATCTCCCGTCCACAGAAGTTTGGCATGGCGCCCTTCAGGGAGGGAGGGGAAGAAGGATGGATGCCCAAAACTATGGGGGAGAGGACCCAGATCAGCACAATTTGCCCACTTGCTGCTTATCCCACCTCTGCAACACAGTGAGGCAGAGAAGCCTGCGAGAACTGCATAACCTCAAGGGCACAGGATTCTGCCTCAGACTGGCTCTCTTTACTTCCTCAGGCCTCTGGCCTTGCTATGCCCAAAGGACCCCACCTCCTCCACCTCACTCTCAGGAGGGCTGGGAGGCTTGATTCAACATAGGCAGACGTACATAGTGAAGGCAGCACAGAGAGGAAAGGATTAACATTCACTGAGCCCCCATTATGGGCGTAATGTTTCCTTTAATACCCACAAGCACCCTAGCAATTAGTTATCAACAGGACTGTGTTGCAAATTAGCTTGAAAGGTTTCCTCACTCCCCTAGGGCCTAGGAATATGAAAAGTATGGCAGGGATGGAAAGACAGAGCTCTTCCTGCCCTGAGTCCCCACATGCTGACCAGAGACAGAAGGACAGAGACTGAGGGGTAGAATTGGGCCTGGAAGAAACACCCTGGCCAACCAACTCTGGCCAGGGATAGAGTCGGGGCAGGGATACTCCTGAGTTCTTCCCTGACACCCAGCCTGGTGCCTGGGGCTATGGCAGCAAAGGAGTATACAACAGGTAGTCTACCACAGAGGCCAATATAAAGAATGGCCAGGGAAGGGGACACATGCCATTGCTGGGCACTTGCTTGCTGTTCAAAACCCTCCCTCAGACAGCTCCAGGGCATGCCAGCAGGTCACCCAGTAGGTCAGAGAGGATGGTGTGCACTGTGGCCCCCAGAGTGTAGACAGGTAGGAGAAGGTATGCAGGGCATGACTGCCTTGACTTTGGCCTGACACCTTCCTCAGTCTCTAACCTGAAGGTGCCCTCACTTCATCCCAGACCCTAGCCCCACTGGGAGGAATGCCTACCTGTGGGGTGGGTGGCTCCACTTTCCGTTTCTTCTTTTGGTTCTGCTTATTGGTCCTGGGATAGACCATAAGCATCTCTAGCCACCTGGGGAGAGGGAAGCAGACAGCATCAGGTAAGACCCTGGCTCTTGGGAACCATGATCTTGGTGGGGTGTACCAAGTCCTAGGTCCTATGCCTCCTGCCTGAAAATACTCATCCAGTGGCCAGACCTCCAGGCACTGAGCAGGGCAGAACATTATTCCTGATGAAAGGTACCACAGATGAGCCAGGCCATGCCACAGAGCGGGCCAGGAGAGGCACAGGTTATGCCAGGACCAGGCCAGTCAATGACTCTGCTATGGCCACCACAGACTCAGGGCATGGTACAGGCTCCACTCTGGCAAAGAGGCAGGCCTAACCACAGGCCTTGGGGCATGAGGACACATCACTGTCTCATAATTGACTCTAAAACTGCCTGCCCAGAGCAGATTTGGCAAGCACAGATGGGCAGTAACTGGAAGCTAGTTAGGGCTATCAAGACAGATGCTGGCCCCCCAAAGAGAAAACCAGGAGTTGTGCTAGCTAAGTTCCCCATGATAGGTCACCTCAAGGGTGAGCAGTTAACTACCCACTACCCAGGGAGGGCAATGGACACCCAGCTTTGGGGATGACCAGGCAGAGCTGCCCAGAGAGACCCTCTCCTACTAGGGCCTAAATACTGGAAGGGATACTCTGGGCCAGGTCAGAGACCATGGAGAAAGAGGGGACTACAGGCAAGAGACCAGGATCCCAAATCTGGTTCTGTCACCCTCTGGCCAAAGCCTCAAGTGCTTTTAGTCCCTTGAGGCTGCTCTCTCCTCATTTCTGAAATCAGGACCTAGATCAGGCCAGGACATGAACACTGCTTTTCCCACTGCCCAGAATTTTATAAGGACAAAGGGACTGATCTGTGGAGGCTAGGAGAGGCCTGCCTCTGGAGCCCAGCTCCAGCCCTTGGCAGGTGGACAAGATATCCAGTGTTCTCTCTCAGAAGGAAAGGAATCACACTGGTCTACACCTTCCTGGAGCACCAGGCTTCCTACTGAGCCTAGGCCTGGGGTGAGGTGGCTGCATCACTACACTCAGCAGGCTCCTTGGGGCAAATGAAGGGTACCTGAAGTGCTTCTTTAATTTGAGGTTGCTGTGGGAGGGAGAATGGGGCAGTCAGTGGCTTTCTGGTACAGCCTCAAGGGTGTTGACAGCTGGTAGTTGGTGAAGCTAGAG
Organism: Castor canadensis; assembly: GCF_047511655.1. Lineage (NCBI taxonomy): Eukaryota > Metazoa > Chordata > Mammalia > Rodentia > Castoridae > Castor > Castor canadensis. Next base: position 49,872,619 of record NC_133396.1, on the reverse strand, counting down.
TTAGTACAGGGAGCCCTAGTGACTGAACCAGGGCTACCCTGAGCCCAGCTTAGCCCATGGTCAGTAATACTCAACTTGCTAAGGGTACAAAGGCCTGTGTCATTGGTCCTGCCAGTCACATCTCCATGGCCCCAAAGTAAGAAAAAAAGGGTGCAAGTGTATCTGTAAAGCCAGCAGAGAGGTGAGCTTCTAAGCCCTAGTCCTTCTTTTCCTGCTTACTCCTTGGGAACAGAGGCCACTGAGAGAGGATGTTGCTCTCAGAGTTTACAATGCTGGTGGGGATTCCCTTCCAGCTGTCCATGGTGGCTGATGTTTCTACTGCCTGAAGATCTGGGCCTCCAGAGGGCCGCCCCTACAACTTTACCAGATTCCTAGGCCAAGGTTACTCCACTCCCCCAGGGCCCCAGATGTGTGGGGGAGCCTGGCAGATGTTGCAAAACCTTCTGGGTACCCTAAGCCCTGCAGGAGCCACTTGTTGACAACACCATGGAGCCATGCAGGGCAGGGCCTTGAGGGAAAAGGAAAGGGCTGACTCTCTGGGCAGGCAGCACCACTGACTGAACAGAGTTGCCAAGCACTACTAGGCTGGGATTTGGGAGGAGCCACGGGTGGCAGGGAAGTGTTTGTTGTGCCATTGTAACTGGTGTCGGAGATATTGCGTCAGGGACAGGTGATGGAATGTGTCTTCTGCAAGTGGATTTCTCATGGAAGCCCAGGAGGAAGTCTTTGATGTTATTATCCAGATGTGTTACAAATGTTAATAAAAACAAACCAGTGAAGAGGGGTAGGGGTGAATGTGAGCATGGGATTGATGAGTGCCAGGGCTGCCCAACTCCAAAAGGCAGAGCTGGGTGAAAGAATGGGGGAGCAGACAGAGCTGACAGCAAGGTAGGGAGAATGGAAGTCCAGCCTCCAGCCCGGCTGCAGAGCAGATGAGCCCTGCTTGCCTACTTTATCCTATGCTATCTCCTCTTAAAGAGCTATGTGGAATGTGCCTCTGAGGCCTGGAAATCCCTCCTGCCCACTTCCTCCACTCAGCCCTGGGAGATATGCACCATCTCAGACCGCTCAGAGAAGAACCAGGGAAGAAGGCTGAGTGGGATGGTCCCAATGACCCTGCTCCCTCCCAGCTAGCCCGGCAGAAGTGTCTGTACCTCCTTAGGAATCAGTCTTTGTTGTGACCAGAGCCCACAGATGAGGAACCATGACAAGCAGAGGCGGTTGTGGAGGGCACTGAGGGAAGGAGCTACCTACAAGGACCAAAGGAGATGGAGAAGATGGATGCAGCAGCACCTGTCCCCAGGACACATGTGCCATGTCTGACTCCCATAGGGGCTGAGGGTCCCAGCATGTGGGGAAAGTGAGGAAGTTGCTGCTTGGGACAGGAGAGAAGCTCCAAGGCCCAGGGGAAGACCTCAGCTGGTCACATCCAGCTGTGGCTATGTCACTAAGCCACTATACAAGCCTCAGCCCCATGAAGCACCCAGCCCACACACAGGATCCCAAGGCCACATGTGCCTGGTCCCTTAGTCTGCTACTGACTATGTCTACCCAAGCTCTATGTAGAGCAGGTCCTGTACATGCCAAGAGAAGAGACAACAGAGGAAAACAAGAGGACCCTGGAGTTAACAGTCAGATAGATGGGTCAAATACTACACATCACCCTCTCCAAACCACATGGTACCACTGACCCATGATATTTACCCAGATACCTCAGATCCCTTTTCATCCAAGGTTATAATCCAAGCTTTCTCTGAGACCCAGCCTAGGAGGGCAAGGTTCCCTAGGGGATCCATTTAGGCCAAGTATGTATGGCTAAAACAGGCAGTGACAGCAGATGCAAGTAGGAAATGCAGATGGTCATCCCCACCTGGAGAGTACTCTTGGCAACAACTGCTTTTAGGCCTTTAAGCTCTTCGCTGTATAGTGAGGGTTCTTTAAAAGCACTGGATACCCTTAGATCCCATGGTTCTAGGTTAAACTCAAGGAAAGACACAAAGTGCTCCTCCAATTTAATTACTACCTCATTGCCACCCAGCAGGGGGCATCCCCTGGCCAGTGCTGGTCCTGTCCAACCTCCTTCACAGCCTGGCCAGGACTGCAGCTGAGAGGTTAAAGTTAGGCAATGCTGCATCTGTCAAGCAAAGGGCTTCATTCCCCCAGTTCCCTCTACTGCTCTATAAACACCAGCCTGTTCCCCTCAACTCCCCAAATCTGCTTTCTTCCAAAGCCTCAAGCGCATCTGCCCCCTTCCAGCCTTAAAGGACAAGTGGGAGTCTCTGAGATTCATTCCCAGAGCTCCAGCAAGACCTATACGTGCTCAAGGCACGTACCATGTACCTCACATTGGGAAGTCTTGGTGACAGATGCCCTGCTGTTGGACTGGGAGCTCTCTGAGGCTCCAGAGCATGGGGCTCATGTCCCTCAGGACTGCCAGGTTTCATAACCTGGACTTCACTCCACTTCTCAGGGCTTCCCCTGAAACTACATAGGGAAATGGGGTGAGTAGGAGGATTGACAGTGTTTTCCCTGGGACAAATAAGCCAGCCCCTGCAATGGCAGCAGCATGGCTTGTGTATGTGGCAGACACCTCCATGCTCAAGGGCTGTCACTGAGGAAAACACACGTGAATATGGATCATCCAGAGCTTTCAGCACTGTATGAGACATGCTCCCCAGAAGGGCTGGCACACCCTGAACAGTCTGGAGGAAACAGAGGTCATTCAGGACTGAGGGAAGGTCAAGAGCAGCATGTGAAGCTTAGTACCACTGATGCATGGGGCAGTTTGGGGGCTGCAGATCTGGGAAGGGCCTCATAGGGTCTAAGCAACTATGACCTGCCCATGAATGGAGAGTTTTGGCAAGAGTCGGGTAAAGGGGTGGTGTGAGGATATGTGGAGGTGGGGAAACCAATGAAGAGGCCTGAAGATGACATGGGGGCCCTGGAGTCTGTCAGGGGTGGGCTTAACGAGCGTGTGGATGGTGTAAGTGTAAGGCACAGGAATGGAGCCCTGGCAAGTGTGAATGCAGCAGTGCTGAAGAGACAGGGAGCTCAGAGGAAGAACCCTTTGAGAAGGTAAATGACAATGATGTAGTTGAACTGGCCCATGGCCCCACTGATGGCACCCCCTACAACTCTGGGCAACTCACCCGCTGATGATCTCCTTGGTCTCTGCCCTGATGAAATGCTCCTTCTCAGGCGTCAGAATACAGAGGGAGAATTTCTGCCCGGTGCGGCCCTCCCCATCCACCACGTCTGTGCACTGGTTCATGTTGATGGTGCCCTGTGGAAGGGTGGTGGGCTGTAACAGCAAGATGGGCAGTCACTCAGAGACAGGAGAAAAGAATCCGAAAGAGGTGGTGCTGGGTCCCACAGCCCCTGGCCATGCCAGACCCTCTGCTCTCGAAGCTCTACTTCCTGCCCACTCTCCCAGGGAAGACTGGGCAGGTTGGATTTTTTCAGTGAACACCCAGCTGGACTTCACTTCCTATTTGGAGAATAATATCCCAGCTTGCACTAGAGGAAGGGACAGGGGCAGCAGAGAGGGAGGACAGGAAGGGGACAGCTCAATAAGGACAGCTGGTAGGTGGACAGAGGCAGCCAAGATTCTGCTCCCAGAGTATAGTTTGCGAGAAAAGGCTCAAAGGAGGTAGATTCAAAATAGCAATGCTGTTTGTTTGTTTTGAGATGTAAAGAGCAAGCTAGACCAGATCCACATCCTTGAACTCTGTGTGGGGCTGGGGGGTGTGGAACCAGGGACCCACCCACACCTGCCTGAGAATGCCTGGCTGGGTCTGACTCAACAAGCAGTAACTTTTTTTTCCCTTAATAGCAAAAGCTCTTAAGACACTGAAATGAGAGACAAAAAACCAAAAACAGGAAAGGAAGGCTTCAAGAAAGTCACACTGAGGTGAGGGGCTTGATGAAAAGGGCTTTCTAAAGATGATGTGTTAGCCTTTGTGTCCTCTAGCCTCACACTGCCTCATACACACCTCCAAACATGTAGGCAGACAAGGACTCTGTGACTCCCACCATAACAAGGAGCCAGGACCTGACTCTACCACATTTCCCTAGAATTATCAGTTCCCACAAGAAAGAACAGCAGCAGAACCTGCCCTCAAGGCCACGGAAGGGCAGGCCACCAGTTTATTTGCCCCCTACGGGGCAGCCCCAGCTTCTTCACCAAGCTACCAGAGAGCCTACCACTTGATTGGCCTCATTCCTGGTGAAGCAGCAAATGCATGAAGCTTAAATTTGGAAAAGAAGCAAATGGTGGCAATTGGGGCAGCTGACAGTAGGCCTGCCTCCTACAGCTCTGTCCATCCATGCTTACCACCATCCAGCTCCCAGCTCCCTGCTGGTTTCATTTGAAAGCAGAAGGCAGGCCTGAACCTACACTGAACTCAGAACAACCCACATACACACACTTCTACTTGCTTCATCTGCCAAAACACAGGTTAGGCAGGACTTCCCCAGACCCCCTCTGACCAAATTGAGTGTAATTTTCCTGTTACCACCATCAGGCCAACCTGTGAGCTCCTCTACCCTGCCTGCCACCCGCCTCCACATCCCTGATGCTTGCCACAGGCACAAACAGGATGGGGAGGCCACCAGGATGGCAGAGTCCTCACCCACACATGACCCTCACCAGCTGTCTTCCAGGCTCCCAGGACCCTTTCCTTGTGGGCCTGCGAGCTTAATCTAACACCACACCCAGCTCAGAATGCAGGGCAAAGGCTGGACTCACAGGGAACCTCTGCTTCTGTGGCAAAAAGCATGCACCTTGGGGTCCATGTTCACAGTGTACCTGCCTCAGGCTGGTCCAGGAGAGGCCTTAGTCAAGCCCAGCCTGGCTCTCATCAGTGCAGCAGCCCACAGGTGTTTCTCTAGCTGGGAAAGGGAGCCAGGTGGGGCTGTCCCACAGCCAAGCAGAGGGGGCTCCTTGGGCACAGATGGTGACCTCAGACCCCTTCCTGCCTATATCCAAGTCCCTACCACCTTCTGGCTAGGGAGGCCCAGGGCAGGAAACTTAACCCTTTCTGCCTCCTCTCCCCAGCTCCAATCCCTTATTCTAGTCAATAGAAGTCTTAATCCTGGGCTTTGTCCAGTGTGCCCCTCTGAACTCCCTTTGGCCAAAATGTCCCCTTGGAGCTGGACCTCCACCACCATAAGAGGAAATGCTGCCTGTCCCTGGACAGGGCACACCTCCTCTCTGAAGCAGAAGAAAAAACTAATGCCATGGCCATTGTGAGGACTGAGCAAAATAAACCCATGCAGTGAATCAGGAGTGATCATAGAGGGAATTTTTCAGGGAATCTCTTCTTTCCTGCTGCTCGATTTCTACCCAACCCTTGGGCCCAATGTCTCAAAATGCTGACGGCACATGCCCTTGGTAAGTTATAGATCTGTGCCATGGTATCAACAGATTATAAAATGTAACACATACACTATGCACACAAAGACAGTTAAATGGGGATGTATAATATATCAATAGAAAGTCTTAGTATTTTCTTCTCAAGGGATCACCTGAACAGGAGGTATGGCTCAAGTGGTAGAGTGCCTGCTTTCCAAGCACAAAGCCCTGAGTTCAAACCCTAGTCCCACCAAAAAAAAAAAAAAAAAAAAAAAGGGGGGGAGTGGTGGAAGACTATCCACTGGGTTCTCTTTGAGATGAAAATTCCATAGTTTGGCATTACCAAGCTGTTCATTGTCCCAGCAGGCCTGCTCTTCCCTCTTGCACAGTTGTTTCTGCTGGGCACTCAGCCACCAGCCAAAGACCCTGCATTGCAGCTGGACATAGTCATGGTTTCAGCCTCACTAACTCAGAGCTAAGGAAGACCCACAACCTCTTCACCGATATGGGCCTTAGTTTCCTTGTGTGTGAAATGAGGGTGTGCAATCCTTCCAAAAAGGATTTCAAAAGTGACAATAAAAGGCAAAGACATACACTAGGGCAGGACTGAAGGAAATTAGTGCTCATTTATGACCTATATGTCAAGATCTCACAAATGTAATCTGCCCAATGGTCCCTTCAATATTGTTTGAGGTGGGCATTACCCAATCTTACAGCACATGCAAAGATGACAAACAGTATGTTGCAGAATAAAGGAAAGACTATGGTTCCAAAGCCCAATCAACTCATGGATCTTCCAAAAAAGGTGGGAGAAAAATTCTCTGCTCCAAAATTAGATGGTCTCATTTTTAGTTAACTCCACTGTTAGCTTTTCTTTTTAATAACAGCTTTATTGAGATATAATTCACCTATTTACAGAGTACAACTCAATGGCTTTTAGCATGCTCACAGTTATACAGAAATTGCGAAACATTCTCATCACACCCTTAAAAAATTCAGACCATTAGCAATCACTTCTTTCTATCCATCCCTAGCCATTAATCTGCTGTATGCCTCTGAAGACTTACTTTTTCTGGATACTTCAGATAAATGGAATCATACGGTATACAACTTTTTGTGCCTGGTGGCTTCTTTTCTCCTTCAGTGCACTATAAAGGTTTAGCCCCCTGCAGCTTGTGGTAGTATTTTATTCCTTTTAGTGTTGAGTAACAGTCCACTGTGTGGATGTGCCATATTTTGTTTATCAACTCACCTACTGACAGTGGAAACAACCCAAGTTGTTTCCACTATGAGGCTGTTAGGAACAAGCAAGTGTTTGTAGACATGCCCTCATGCTCTTGGGTGGGTTCCTAAGAAGCAGAACTGCTGGATCCCATGGGAACTGTATGTTTAACTCTATGAGAAACTGCCAGGCTATTTTCCAAAGTGGCTGCATCTGACATTCCCACCAGCAGTATAAAGACCTGGTATCAACTTTTAAAACTGTTATCTATGTTGCACTTCCAACAGTGCTCTTGGACAGCAGGTCCAGGTACACACTAACAACCTGCTTAAGAAAACAGCTCCTCACAAATCTCAACAGTGCTTGTTCAAGGGAGCAAGCATCAGCAGTGCTGCTCACCCTGAACATGGCCCTGGTCCAAGCCCTTCCTTGCATCTTCTTGAACACTCCCACAACCCTGTAAGGCAGGCAACCACCATTATCCCCATTCCACAGACAGAGAAGAAAGTACCAAGAAGCTAAGTAATTCATCCAAGTTCACAATGCTAGCAAGTAACTGTGCTGGGAAGTGGCAGTCCCAGGATTCAAACCCAAACCCCTGGCTCTGCAGCTAGCCCTTAGCTACTCTGCCATATCTCCTGCACAAAAAGCTACAGCAGATTCATTCAAGAGAGCAAGGGCAAATATCTAGGCTGTAACCCAAATTCAGGCAGAGGGAAAAGCTGCCTCTGATAGGGTCAGCAAGAGGCCTGCTCCAACAAGCTCCTGTCCTAGTTCCACACCTCCAGAGGTTAGCAAGCCAGGTCTCCTAAGAGGCTAAGTTTCACCTAGATTTGCTTGTCCCCCTGAGAGAGAGAGAGAGAGATGGGGGGCGGGGAGAAATGGTTGGCTGTAAGCTAGCCAATACTACTATGTGGCAGTTACAGGCTTAAGTCCCTGCCCAGCCCTCCAGCCATCTGAAGCCTCTGGTCTTCTTCTGTTTTCCACATTGTGCCACCTAGGACAGCAGAGCTGTTACAGGCTGAAGGTCATTTAACCAGGGGGAGAGCAAGTGGGAGGGGGAGGCAAGACAAGAACTTCTCTTCAAAGAGGGGAGCACACCCTAAGAGCTTAGCATCCCACACACTTGTCCACTGCCTACTGGCCCACAGGAGAGGGGAAAAAAAGGCACTACAGCCAGGGCATCTACCAGAGATGTCCACAACCACCTTCCACACTTCTTGCTGCTTATCCTCAGGCCCTAGGCCTGTTTCCACTACACCCCTACCCACCCTCAAGAGTCCACATGCCATGACCCAGCTGCCCCAGAAGACCTTGTCGGCTAGGTCTGTTGAGCTGGAGGTACAGCATGGGTGGGGGACACATTCACTAGGGCTCCTGTCCACCCTAGTGACACCCTAGTAGAGGGAGGGTTGATGTCACAAACCACCCCTCTCCTAGATCCCTGCCTCTCCAAAAGCCAAGTGCCTACTCTTAAGAGTCAAATCCTAGCTTTTGACCTGGTAAAGTCACAAATTAGTAGCCTCAGTTTCCACAAATGTAAAATATGGGTAAAAATATGCCTTGTTATAACTGTAAAAATGGTATAGCTGTCATGGAAAAGTTCTGCTCTGTTTAACTCAGAAAGTTAAAAAGTTATAGAGTTATCATTATGACCCAGTGATAGAGCTTGGATCTGGAATATCCTACAAGGTCCATGTGCTAAATGCTTGGTCTCAGCTTAATGCTATCGAAACCTTTGGGAGGTAGGGCCTAGTGGAAGGAAGGCTGGTAATTGAGGCCATGCATTCCCTTGAAGAGGATATTAGAAACTCAAACTCTCCTTTCCCCCTCTCTTCGCTTCCTGGCCTCCGGTATATACTGCTTCACCAGAGACCCAAAAGCTTATGAGCATGGACTAAATATCTGAAACCATGAGCCAAAATAAACCTTTCCTCTTTTAAAATTGATTCTCTGATAATTTATTATAACAACAGAAAGCTGACCAACACATCTAGCAAGGCCTCTCCTACATATATACCCTAAAAAAGCTCAAAAACAGGTGTTCTAACAAAAATATACAAATGATGGGTTGAGGGGGCATGGCTCAAATGATAGAGTGAGGCTCTGGGTTCAAATCCCAGTATCACAAAAACAAATAAAAAAACCAAAAACAAATGTTTACAGCAGCATTACTTGTAATAGCCAAAAAGGTAAAAACTATTCAAATGTCCATAAATGAATGGATAAAAAATGTGGGATAGCCATATAATGGAATATTATTCATCTATAAAAAGAACAAAGTACTGTCATGTGCTTGAAAATGAGCAAAGCTAGAAACATGATGCTGAGGGAAAGAAGCCAGTTACAAAGAGATAATTATTATATGACTGCACTTTGATGAAATACCCAGAACAGGGAAATACACAGAGTTAGGAAGCAGATCAGCAGTCATCAAGGATAACAGGGAAACCAGGGAAAGAGGAGTGACTTAAAGTGGGTGGAGTTTCTGTGTGGGGTGATGAAAAGCTTTTGGAATTAGACAGGGGTGATGATGAGTAACACTATGAACGTACTGAAATCATCACTTTATGGTAGCTGAAGTGGTGAATTTTATATTACATGAATTTCACCACAATACAAAAAAATCCTTCACCTTTATCATTGCCATGAGACTAGAAGGAATGCTGTTCTACTAAGGAGGGGCTCTGCTGGCACCCCAAGTGGTCCCGCCTGCTCCTCAGTATACAATGCATTGCACCAAGGGAAGATTAATTGTATTCCATACATCTAGGTTGCTACCTGCAAAAATGTGCTTCAGTAAATATTTCTAAATGATATTTAGAATGTAATATAAATCCTCTAGATTTACATTATACGTCCATGGTATAAGCATGTTATTTATATGTGTGATACACATTTCATGTGCAAATAAAATGTCTTATTTACAAAATAAAAACTCAAACCCTATGACCAGGTAGGAGCAGCCCCCACTCTCTGTGGAGCATAGAATAGAACCGCTCTCTGGGACGAGGGTAGGCCCAGGGAGGGACACTGCCTGCAGGGCCCACAGCTTCTCCACCTCAGCACCTGAGCCACCAAGGCCATAGGTCTAGTCTGTAGCCACCAGCCTAGCCTTGGCCGGGGCTCCACCATAACCAGTAGATAATTAAGCAGAAAGGCAGGTGGTGGAGTGGTGGTGCTGCCTTACTACATTTGCATGAAATATCTGGGACAGGTCAGCTGACAGAGGCAGAACACAGTTGAGGGGTAGCTAGGAGCTGGGCAGGGAAAAGGACTGGGGTGACAGCTACAGGTGCAGGACTTCTCTTGGGGTGATGGAAAAGGTGCTAACACTGTGGTGATGGCTATATAACTCTGTAACTATTCTAACAGACAATGACTTGTACACATAAAAAAAAAAAACTACAGAGATAACAGACAAAAAAACAGGAGTGGGGAAGCCAGCAGACAGGTAGCCTTTGAGGGTTTGGGAGGCTGCTCTCAGGCTCCCACAGGAAAGAACACTGACCATTCACAGCCTCCAGCCCAGGCCTGGAGGCACTATGTACTGTACTCCTGCACTGAGTGCCAGACATGGAAACTGAGACCGCGGACTCTACCACATGTGGTTTCTGCCACAGAACAGGCAGAGACCCAACAGCTGAGCTAAAACCCCCACTGTCCTAACTTTCTAATCGATTGGGATCCAACCACATATGACGTTATAGAGACTGGGCCAAACACTTCACTGGGAGGTGGCCCCTGCTGGGGATGACACTGGCTAAACTATCCCTAGGAAGTTCCATTTTAAGACCTGTCCTGGCCTCATCCACAGACAATGTGGGTTTTCTGAGGGATGTGGGGTTTCTGTGGATTAAAAGAAAGGGTTCTCCAAGATGTGGAGCATCTGCTAATCGCAGCAGCAAATGGGATGGCTAGTGCAGTGTCAGCCTCAGCCTGCAGTAGATGGGCTAAGCCTACCACTGGTCACACTGAAGTGGTCTAGACAACTCTGTGGGATGCTGCTAAAATGACCAATTCAGCCTTTGGAGGGGGAGTGTGTAGGCATCATTAGGCTAGCTTAACTTATTTTTGTAAAGAAGAAAAGAACACAACAAGTATCCTTTTCCCTAAGTTCCTTCTCACACCTGCTGTGCTAGCCCAGCTTGCCAGCTGGGGTGAGTGGACCCCAACAGGTGGCCTCTACTAGTGGAGCTTCCCTTGGAAAGCCCTCACCACCCAACCAAGGCCCACCTTCCTAATAAAGCCAGGGCCAGAGGAATCACACTCTCTTTACCAACCCAACCTCAAGAGATGGCTGGCAGCCTCCACGAAAACCAAGTGCCCACTATGACACTACACTGTGACAGCAATCCACCATGTAAGAAAAAAAATTATCATACTCTTAGCAGACCAGAGCAAAAGCTCCGTAACAATGGATTTAGTAATGCTTTCTAGGTAAAAACACAGGTAATAAAAGAAGAAAAAATAGATAAACTGGATTTCATCCAAATTGAAACCCTTTATGAATCTAAGGATACTATCAGGAAAATGAAAAGATAAGCCATGGAAGGTGAGAAAACACTTGCAAATCATACATCTGCTACAGAACTATCATGCAGGATATATAAAAAAAACCCAAAAATCAGTAGCAAAAGCCTAACAATTTAGAAATGAAAGCTGGGCATAGTGGCACATGCCTGTATTCCCAGCACTTAAGAGACTGAGCTAGCCTGGGCTACACAGTGAGACCCTGTCTCAAATCCCTTGTTCCCCCCCAAAAAAGGGGGCGGCAAAGATTTGAGTAGACATTTCCCCAAAGAAGATAGACAAAAGGCTGGTAAACCCACGAAAAGATGCTCAACATCATTAGTCACCAGGGAAATGCAAATAAAAATCACAATGAGAGATACCACACATTATGGTTACAAGAATAAAACGCAAAACAGCCAGGTGTAAGTGGCTCACACCTATACTCCTAGCTACTCAGGAGGCAGAGATCAGGAGGATCACCATTTATGGCCAGCCCAGGCAAACAGTTCATGAGACACTATTTCAAAAATACCTAGCACAAGAAAGGGCTGGCAGAGTGGCTCAAGTGCTAGAGTCCTGCCTAGCAAGTGTGAGGCCCTGAGTTCAAACCCCAGTACAACCAAAAAAAGAAAAGAAAACAACAAATGATAATGATTTAGAGAACAGGAACCCTTGTGCAACACTTACAGAAATGTGTAACAGTACAGGTGCTGGAGGAAAGCAATATAGAGGTTCCTCAAAAATTTAAGCATAGTTAAACCATGTCATTCACCAATACTACAAGAAATTAAACAGATATTTGTATACCATGTTCACAGCATGGAGTCAAGTCAAATATGGTCTCATTTCTGATGGTCATGTCAAGGTTCCTCCTAGTGGGTACAGAATAGAGGCCACAGCTGGGCATGACTTCAGCCCTTCTGCCCCTCCCCATTTGCAACCCTCAGCTCAAGGACAGTGAGAATGGCTGACTTAAGAACCTGGGAGTGTGGCAATCCCAGGTACAAAGCACACAAAAATGTGCCCTGCCAGAGGCCCAAGTCTTCCACTTAAGCCAGGACTGAGATGGTCAGCCTGTAGCCTTTTCCCCTGGGCCAGGACACCAACTTCCTTGGCCTGGCCCTGAAGGTGGTCTACCTCCTTCCCAATCAACCTCCTCTGGTTGCACAAATGGCCCTTGTCACAAGTCCTCAGGTGCTGGCCCTGAAGATCTGGAGGATGGGAGTGGCCATCTGAATGGCATCTGGAGTAGCAGCTGGTGGCCTGCCCCCACATCACTAACTCCACAGCAGCCACTAAAAGCCACACCAGGAGCCACAGCGCAGAGGGGCAGCGAGGGAGTATACAACCACCACTGCCCCATGAGATAGTATCAAGACAATAATGTGAACATGACCATGGGAAGCACAGGGTAAGGAGGCCAAGCACAGAGAAATCAAGAGTCTTCAGGCTGCTGGTGGCATAAGGGCTGGACTTGCCCTGTGAGAAGTTCCAAGAAGTCATAGACTCCAAGAACAGAAGAGCAGAGGGACGGATGAGAAGTGCATTTATGAAGGGCTTCTCAATAAATGGATGTTCTGTCCCCACAACTGCGAGATGGCATCATTTCTACTGCAAATACTGGAAAACTGCTCAAAGAGCAAAGTAGCAGGCCAAGGCTGACCCAGGTACTGGGCATATCATAAGTATGCACTGGGAACACAGCAGTGAATGGAACTGACAAAAGGCTTGATCTCCTGCAGCTGACCACACTAAAGGTAGGTAGACTCTGTGTCAGTGGTGAAGGGCTGTGGTGAGTAGAAAGGAATGATGCACAAGAGGGAGAGGCAGTTGAGAGAGATTGTGCACAACAAGAAGGGGCAGTCAGGGGATATGGGCCTGTGGACAAGCCTCCTGGGCAGGTAGGAGAGGCATAATGAAGAGAGTGGCAGATGCTGGGGGAGAGTGACCAACTACAGGGACAGTCCTGCCCATGCACAAGCTCTGGGAGGCATTCGGCAGAGGCAGCCAGAAACCATCGTTCTCCAAGTGCAACAGAACCACCTGCCTATTTGTCCTCAATTCTGCACTTGTCCTGTGCTGCCTTGGTGAGACAGTCTGAGTCTAAAGAAAATACAGTTCTGAGAAGAATGCCATCTTAAGCCCCATCCAGCATGCCCAGCACATGCTCTCCCACCCACTACCAGGCAGAAAAGGGGCTCTTGGACACATGGGTGGTGCAGTGAGAACCTGGGTCATACAAGGAAAGGAGGGAAAGCCCCAGGTAGTGTTTCCACCTGAGCCTGAACCCCCATTTCCTGGCTTCCTCCACCATGTCCTGAGTGCCTGACTTATCCCTGGATACCTGCCAGGCCTTCCTAGTCAAGCAATCAGGGGGCCACCCCATCCTTTAAGGGTACCTTGTCTCCTAGCCTCTCCTAGCAGTCCAGATTGAGAACAGTTTCTTCTTTCCCTGAGTCTCTATGTATTTCTTTTTTCTTTGTTTCACTATTAAAACAAACTTTTAATTTCAGGATTGATTAAGATTTACAGAAAAGTTGTGGAGATAACACTAAGATTCCCAGGCACTCCTCACCCATCTATCCTATTATACCAACATTTCACACCAAGGTGGTGCATTTGTTACAAGTAATCAACCAACACCAACCAATTAAATTAAAGCCCATACTAATTCAGCAAAATTTTGTTCAGGTCTCCTGAATTCTCCCCTAACATTCTTTTTCTGTTCCAAGAACCCATCAAATTCGTCATGTCTCTTTAGGCTACTCTTCGCTGTGACTGTTTCTCAGACTTTCCTTATTTACGATGACCTTTACAGTTTTAAAGGAGTGCTAGTCAGGTGTTTTGTAGAATATCCCTCAATTTGGGTGTGTCTGATGTTTTTTCTCATGACTAGACTGTGGTTATGGGTTTTAGGGAGGTGAAGTACCCTTTCTCACTCCATCATATCAGTTCCTCGCTGTTGGTGTTGACCTTGGGCACCCAGTCATGTCTGTCAGTGTCTCCACTGTGGAGCTGCCCCACACCCTTCCATACTCCATGGAAGAAGTCACTGTGCATAGCCCACTCATAAGGAATGGGGACTAATACTCCACCCTCCTTAAGGGAGAAGTATCCGCATGAATTATTTCAGATTCTTTTGTAAGGAGATTTTGTCTCTTCTCCCCATTTACCTACTTGTTCACTCAATCATTTACTTATATCTGCATAGATTTGTGAATATTTATTTTTTAACCTGAATTTATAACACATACTACAGTATTTATTTTACTGTTCCTATCATTCCAGCTTTGCCACTGGAGCTTTTCCAGATGCTCCTGTGTTTCTCTACCCGAGGCCCCCAGCTACATAAGCACATATGTGGTCTCAAAGCACTTCCTCCCTCTGCAGGTCAAGGTGCTCCAAGCTCATCCAGACTTAGATGAGCCACCTCCCAAGGAGTCAGGGTTCCTTTACTAGAAAGAAGCATTAGAAATAAGATTGGTGGTGGGCATGCTCACTGCTCTTGAGGTATGTCAGCTTCTAGGTCCTCTGAGCCTACCAACAAGGAAATGCAGGTATATTACAACTTAGGTACATTATCTATCTGTAACACACTCTCTCTCTCTCTCTCTACACACACACACACACACACACACACACACACACACACACACACGTCTTTATGTACTTTATTTCTTGATGGTACTGGGATTTGAACTCAGGGCTTCATGCTTGCTACACCTCCAGCCCCCTTCTGTATTTCTACTAACAACAGTATCCAGGTAAACACAATGAGATCTCTACCTCTACACCAACTACTGTGTGCACCTAGTCTTCTGCCCTTGTTTACTATGCTATCCCATTCCAACAGCACCTCCTACTATCCACTATTCATTTACTTAGCTGTTCAATCCCAGTCCACATACATGGAGGTTTCAGAGTATAGAGTAGCACCCCCATGGGCAAGAACCATGCCCTTTGAGTACAGTGCTCATGTATAAGCTCCTTTGCCTTCAGGCTTGCAGGCTCCACTCATTTCCACTTCCATTTACATCACTGCCCAGTATGTCTTTTGGTGAACTCCTGGAGAAGAATTTGCCCTGACCCTGTATACCCAAGAGCTCAGCAGCGGGTGGAATATCATTGGCTAAAAATTTTATACCTTCAGCATGAGTTTTTGAGATCTTTCCAAGGCATGCTTGGATGGAGAAAACAGGAATGAAGAAGAGGAGAAAACAGGAGACTGAAAGGAAGCAGTGTTAGTCAAATTTCTGTCACTGTGACAAAATACCTGAGAAAATCAACTTGAAGGAGGAAAGATTTATTTTGGCTCACAATTTCAGTCAGTGTTTGGCTGGCTCCAGTACTTTGAACCTGAGGTAAGACAGAATATCATGGTAGCAGAAGCACATAAGGAAGAAGGCTCATTTCATGGCAGCCAGAAATCAAAGAGAAAGAGAAGAGGGCAATGAAAAGATATACTTCCCACCCTTTGTATAGTGGGTCCCATCTAGATCCCACCTCCTAAATTTCTATCACCAGCAAAGAGACCATCAAATCACGAGTCCATCAATGGATGAATCCCCTGATGAGGTCACAGCCTTCATGATCCAATTGCTTCCAATAGCCCAAGCTGGCAACCAAACCTTTACAAATGGCCTTTGGGGGAGATTTTAGACCCAAACCATAACAAGAAGACAGAAGAGGAAAAGGAAAGGGAGAGATTTAGGATACTGTTGGCAATCCATCTTAGTGGTCTCAGAAGTTTGCATGCTAGGGCAGGTGCGGGGAGAGCCACGCTGGAGGTAGGCAAAGGCTGGCTTGGTAGGCTGGCATGTGGGCCATTCTGCTTAACTCAAGTACTGGGGTCTGATGGGGGGAGTACCAGAGCACCCCAAGGTTAAAGAAGGGAACTGTCTTAAACCGGAACTGAACCCAAAGGCACTCAACATTTGCTGAATAATGCAATCACCTGGGAAGAATTAAAAATAGAGGTCCCATGCTCTGAGATTCTGACTTAAATTTCCTGGGGTAGGGGTAGGGCACCAGGATTTTGAAAAACTCCTCCAGTAGCATCCAACCAAGATTGGGAGCCACTGCCCCAAAAAGAGACAGCAGGCCCTGATCCCAGCTGTCTGTCCTAGGCTGGCCATCCAGCTGTATGAGGTCACTCACAGCTCTTGGCTAGAACCAAGAGGATCTGATGAAGGCAAAGATGGAAGGGGAGTGGAGACAGAAGACAGCTGTGAAAAGCTGGCAGGCTATGAGTGGAGGCAATGGAGAAAGGATTTCACAAGGAACTTAGGCCAGCACCCCAAAAGTTCCTGCCAGTCACAATGAAAGAAAATGAAACCCCCAGCTAGCCTGAGGAATCGGGGAAGGGTGTCTTTCCTGAAGCAAACATGACACTGAGAACTACAGAACAGGGTCTAGGTAGAGGCTCTTCTAGGCAACCGCCCCAGGTACAGGACTGCAGCCCCTTTTGGAGACATGTGACAGGAAGCAGTGGAGAAAAGAGCTGTGGATGAGAGGGGATGAAGCCCAGGAAGACTGTACCCTGGGTGGCCCCCTCAGTAATAAGGAAGGTCCCCACAGCCCAGGCACTGAACCATAGGGCTCACTATATGCATCATGGATAGAGCAAAGCATTTGTGGGATCGCTGCTGGCACAGATGCACCCCATGGCTCTCAAGCAAGCTCTTTCCTGTCAACCACTTGCTACCATGGGCCATAGTCTGAGCCTCAACATCAGTGGGCTGGGACCACCACAAGGCAGGTTTGGCCAGACCCACATAAGATGGAAGCCGAAAGGACTTTAATTACCCTTTGGGAAGAAATATGATGTTTGTCCAAAATTCCACACCAGCTAGAGAGAGGATCTCAACACTGAGCTCACAATGCATTAGAAATGGCCTTTCAGTCCAGTCCAGATCTCAGACACAAATGGGATAGGGGAGGGTACAGAGAACCCTCCAGCAGGGAACCCGTGGGGATGGCCAGGGCCTGAGCACCACATCCACCTGAATGCAGGCCAGGCCACAGCCCTCTAGCACTGCTACTAGCCCTGGGGATAGCACACTCCAGGAAAGCCTGCTGTGCTGTCATAGCCCAGGCTCAGATGTACCTGCTGGACCCGACCTCCTTTGCTCCTAGAGCATATCAGCCTGGGACTGAGAGCCCCAAATCCTCTGAGGATGGGCTCTATGCCCAAAGGCAGACATAGGAGTCACCTGACAGTGTGCCACCATGGTCTGGCATCTCCTCCCTATCCTTATCCAAAGCCAGCAGTAGCCCTGAAACCCCAGTCCTGCTCAGGCTCCTTTTAAAGACCCTGAGGGCTAATCACTGAGAAAGACTATACCCCCTGGCCACAAGTCAGACCTCATTTCACAGAGAAAACTCACCAATAGCAATTCCATAACTCTAGGAATCAGGTGGGATAGAGCCCATTAAATCCTGCTCCCTCTCCCCACCACCGCCGCTGGGCTATGCTTCCAGAGGTGGGGACAGATGTTAGCTTAAGGCGGAGCCTCCTGTGAGAAGGGGTTCATGCCACATTCTTTTCTGCTTCCAAGGCCTTCCCACCTCAGTGATGGGGTTACTAACAGCAGGGGCCCCTGTCAGCATTACAGGAACGCTGGCATTTGATTTTTTTTTTCCTGCTTGATGGTACTAGGGTTTGAATTCTGGGCCTCTGGCTTCCCTTCCTAGGGAAGCATTCCACTACTTGAGCCATACCTCCAGATCAAGGCTGGCATTTGAAAGAGAGACCCTCATATAAGGGACCTTTCCCCTAGGAATTCTCCACCTATCAGGGGGTTCAAGCTTCCTCCGCAGGCTCTGAATAGTGATGCTTTAGACACATTCTGACAACCTGACTCCTAGGTTGGGAAAGCCTACAGGTCAGCAACTCTAAAGGCCTGGCAATAGCTTTTGTTTTTGTTTGGTTTTTGGCATGTGTGGCCATTTTATTGCACTCTTCAGCAAAACCCACCTCTGGGCTTCCCCTTCCTCCCTATGGCACCAGCTCTCATCCCCAGCCTCTCAGTGGCCTAGCCAAGCCTTCAATGAGCTAAGCAAGCTACTGGGATCCTGCCAGTGGGAAGCAATGTCCCTTGGGGGTGGTCTTCCTAACCTTCTGCAGCATAGAGTCTCCAGGGGTAGCACAGCACCCTCCTTAGTATTGGTCATTGCCAGCTCTTTCCAGATCACAATTCTGTTCACTGCTACTCGCTTGGTATGTTCTTGATGCTGCCAGTCAAGCACAAGCCCTTTAGGTATACTTCCTGTCTTGAGTGCTAGCTGCTCTGTATGCTCAATCTATAAAATGTTACCCAACTTTACCTTGTGATGTGTGCCACTTTTTCTCTATGTATGGTTTATTTCAATAAATGTTTCTAGCTGGGTGTGGGGGCACATGCCTGTAAATCCAGCACTCAGGAGGCTGAGGCAGGAGGATCAAGAGTTCAAGGTTAGCCTGAACAACTTAGTAAAACCCTGTCTCAAAGTAAAAATAAAAGAATCTGGGATGTGGCTCAGTGGTAGAACACTTGCACTTGTGTTTGTGGCCCTGGGTTCGATCCCCAGTACCAGTTGATTAATCAATTAATCAACCTGAGGCCCTTGGTTCCATCCACACTACTGTAACCAACCACTCAATCAATAATAAAACTTTTTCAAAAACCTCCCTTTAGGGCCAGAGGTGTGACTCAAGTAATAGAGTGCCTGCCTACCAAGTACAAGGGCCCCAAGTTCAAACCCCAGTAGCACCAAAAATACATAAATAAGTAAATAAAAAATCTCCCTTTGGAAGAAGACAACCTATATGAGGTGGAACACGTATTTCAAAGATCTAAAACTAAGATGTTTTAAAAAGAAGGCCTTTCCCAGGCCATAGAGCTTATTACAGCTGAGCTGGTAGTAGGACTCAATCAGACCATTTCTGTGGCCCTTTGACTGAGTGGCACTGTTTCAGAGGACAGGCCCTCATTCAAAAGCATTTCCTCATTACAGAACTTCAAGATGAACAGAACAGGAGTTTCCCTCCTTCCAGAGATTGCTCTGGCTTAGGCAAAGGCCTGGAGGGCAGGACCCTCCTGTCTGCACCACCTGAACTCCACGCCAGGGTGAGCAGACCTCTTCTCATACTGTTCTCAAGGCAGGGCAGCCCTGCCCAGTGGAAAGGCCTTCACCCTGTTTCAGGACCAACCCTGCCCACCAGGCAAGTGTGTGCCTAGAGAATGGGCTACTCCATCATGGTGGGAACAGGCAAACCTGGATTCTGAGGAGAATGCTGACCAGGGAATGGCAACCCTGGCAACCCTGGGGATGAAGTGATGGGACAGAATATTCTAACCCAACTCAGCAGCTCACACCAGAAGTTGATAAAATTGCACCAGAGGCAGCAGGCAGCAACCTGACATGGGGAGCAAATGATGCCCATTTTTCGATTACATAGAATCAAATCAATGCCAACTTATGGATGAACAACAGAAGTCTATAGACTTTGTGTGCAGCTTATACAACCCCAAAGTTGGAAACTGTTGAGAGGAAACCCAGGAGAAAACACAAAAAGTGTATACAGTGGAAATGTGGGACCAATCTGCAGGTGAACTCAACACACCAGCCCATACAGGGCCAATAGCAACCCCAACAGAGTAGGATCCCTCTCATGGTGGAAAATGTGAACAAGTACCACAGTGGACTCCAGGCTGGGCACAGGGAAATGACACAGCAAACACTTAAGAATGGTGCTAAGGGCTTTAAGTTCTCATGTGAGGCAAAAATGGAGGGCAGTTCCTTGCAACAAGCCAGCTGGCACAACTCTAAGAAGATGCAGCCAAAAGAACACAATCCAGTCTCTGTCTCTGCAGGACAGGTACTCTAATGCCAGGAAATAAGGTGATGGAGACAGAGGAAGGATGGAGCAACGGCTCTGCATTTGTGGCTTCCTCACCCAGACTTGAATGAAGCCTGGACTATTTAATGGAAGGATACCACATAGCTGACAGAGGACAATTCTGCCATCTTTCACAGTACATCTCCTCCACCAACAGACAAAGGAGAGAAAAAATAAATTCTGTTACTTCACCTTAAAACAAACCAGTTGTTGTGGCCAAAGGCTCAGTGCAGCAAAGCCCTATGGACATGTGGCCCATGTACCACATCTCATGTACTTCACTATGTGTATCCAGGAAACAGCTGCTCACATCTACATGCCATGAAATGCCACACCATGGTAGATAACAATGCAAACATGGTATAGCAGTGTGACTATGGGAGCCATCCTTAAGTTCTCTAGGCCTCAGTTTCTCTCATCTATAAAATGGAGGTATAATAAGGCCTATTTCGGAAAAATGAATTAAAAGACCAATGTGTCAACACATATATAGCAAGTGCTATATAAATATCTGACAAATAACATGGTTTTCAATATCATCCTAGTTTTGCTCAGGAGAAAACACACTCAAAGAGATTAAAGCATTTGCTTAGACATCAGGAAAATGCAAATGGAAACTACACTCAGATCCCGTTTTTGTACTCGCTAGGATAACTATAATGATAAAGACGGATACTAACTGTACATGTGCCATAAGGACACGGAGAAACCAGACTCTCATGCCCTGCCCTGCTGGTCAGAGTGTGAACTGGGGCAGCCAGTGTGGGAAACCACTTGGTGGTTCCTCCAAAGGCTAAACACAGTGACCACATGACCCAGAAACCACACTCCTAGATATACATCCAAGAGAACTGAAAACACAAATGTTCACCCAAAAACTTACATAAATATTCATGGCAGTGCAATTCACAGCAGCTCAAAGGTAGAAACAACTCAGATGTCCACCAACAGATGAATGGATGAACACAACGTGGTCCCTCCATACAATGAACTACTTTCCAGCCTTTAAATAAAAGAAGGAAATTCTTTTTTTTTTTTTTTGGTACTGGGCCTTGAACTCAGGGCCTACACCCTGAGCCACTCCACCAGCCCCCTCTACCTCTTTTCTTTGTGATGAGTTTTTTTTGAGATAGGGTTTCTTGAACTATTTGTCTGGGCTGGTTCCAAACCAAGATCCTCCTGATCTCTGCCTCCTGAGTAGCTAGGATTACAGGCGTGAGCCACCAGCGTCCAGCAAAAGAAGGAAATTGTGACACAGGGATGAACCATGAAGACATTATGGAAATGAAATAATCCAGTATAACACATACTGTATAATCACATTTATATGAAATGTCCAAAACAGGTAAATCCATAGATGAAGTTGCCTAGGCTATGGAGGTTAGGAGAAAAACGGGAATGAAGACTAAAGGATACAAAAGTTTCTCTTTGGGATGATGAAAATGTTTTAAAGTTGGACGTGGTGATGGTTACAGAACAACCATTGAATGGTCCACTTTAAATGGGTGAGTTGCATGGTATGTTACTTATATCTCAAAAAACTTGTTACCCAAAACCATTTCTTTCCACTCAGTCACAAACTGAACAGGTTACTGACGCAGGCCAGGCAGTGAAAGCCCTGCCCACTTGCCAGGTGCCCTGTGCCTCTCCTGGGTGTCTCACTTCTCAGTGTCTGGACACGCTGGCCTTCACTTCTGTGATTCAGAATGTATAAGAATTCACAAAGTCTATACCTAAGACAAACTTTTAAAATGTTATGTCTGTCATGTGTATGTGGGGTATATAAATAGCAGAATCCCCCATCCTGATTGAATGGGGTATGCAATCTTATACCAGCCTGAAGGCTCAAGAAAGTGATTCCCACAGGTAAAATCCTAGACCCACTTCCTTCTTGGGAAAAGTATCACCTATCACCTGGTTCCCATCCAGGGAGGTGTGAGAAGATCTCTCTCTCTCTCTCTTGCACACACACACACACACACACACACACACCCCACTCCACCAAACCCCAGCACATCTGGGGAATGACTGGCAGTGGTGGGAAGTAGCTCCCACCTCCTCATTCACCTGACAAACCCAGTGACCCTGAATCTCTTCTGAGTCTTCAACTTTCTCATATCTCTCTGACCTTGTCTCCTCCAGGTCCAATTTACACCCCCCCCACACATACACACACGCGCGCACGCACACACATATCATTCCCCCAAGGAACCCCAAGTTCCTCCAGCAACTTCAGTTTTCTCTGGGTCCTCACCTGGTACTTGTGCACTGGCTCTGAGCATTCCCCTCCATAGGTGTCCTGCCTCCCAAAAGGGTCACCAGCTCCCCAGAGACAGGAAGTTTCCTTTCTATGTCCTAGGTTCTTGCTCTAGAGCAGAAACTCAGTCGATGCCTAGAGACCCCTAAATGAATTAATAAGACAACAAACAGCAAG
This sequence comes from Castor canadensis, assembly GCF_047511655.1. Classification (NCBI taxonomy): domain Eukaryota; kingdom Metazoa; phylum Chordata; class Mammalia; order Rodentia; family Castoridae; genus Castor; species Castor canadensis. The sequence goes on along the minus strand of NC_133396.1, from coordinate 49,850,214 downwards.
GAACCTCCTATCCACTAGAAGTCAAGGCCTATAGTGCTCAGCTCTAGAGTCTATTATAGAATGCTAGTCAGAACTGGTCAAGCAGGCACCAGACAGAATGGCTAGAGGGTGCCACCATTCAGAAAAATGTCCCTTAGAACAAAGATGCTCATGATGAATAATGGGTCTGTTGGCCAACAGGTATAAGTGGACATTCATCTGATTCCTCAACAGCCCAGGACAACTGGAATGAGAAGTGACAGATCCCAGTCAGGACAAACACAAGCACTAGCATGCCCAGCAAGGAGCTGCATCCACACAGCCACTGGTAATGGCTGTCACTGACCTACTATCTCTGTGCCTGGCACTTTCAAACACTTTTCAAACTTAATCTACACAAAAGCCACCTTAAGTAGGTAGGATCACAGTAGTAGAAGAGATGGCAGCTCTGGCCTATGGGAAGCAGGCCTTCCTGCCAACTAGGTTCAGGGACTTGGTCTTTGCCCAGACTGCAATGTCTGTTCAATCAGCAATCAGAACATGCCACATCCCTAAAGGTGTTCAGAGTAGCTAATCCCTATCTTGTTGCCATGGATATCCTTCCTACACTGTAAGGACCCTCCTACCACACAAGCCTAGTATTCTTCCCCAGCCTCACTCATTCTACCCATCTCTCCTTCAAAGCTAATTAAATGTCTTTCATTAATTTTAGTCCCAGGATGTCTCCAGTGAGTCCAGAGACTATGAGAATTTTTTGGACAACCTCAATTGTTTCTGAAACATCTGCCCTGACTCCAACTCCAGGTAGCATTGGGAAGGTAGGTCATAGGAGGAGACTTCTCGCTCAGGTGCAAATAAACTCTACAGGCCATGCCCAGGACCACTAAAGACATACAGAACTCCTTTCCTCCAGGGAAAAGACGACTATTCCCAAGAAAACACCCCTGGCCTCGCATCCTAAGATATGTCCTATTGCTAAAAAGGGGCAAAAAAGCTTTACTTGAATATATGCTTCTTCCTGCTTAAAATAAAATGAGGGTATTAGAAGTCAGAATATGTGCAAAGGGCCATTGTCTATGGCAGGATGTAAGGCCAGCATATTGGAAATCAATCTGTTTTCCTGCAGAGTATTAAGCTTCCATTTTTTTCCAGTACTTTTTTTATTCTTTGATGTCCTGATGCATCAGATAAGAGGGAGAAGCTGGTTCCCCAGGTGGGGAGGGATCCTATGAGGAAGGAAGCAACATCAAGGCTGACAGCCCACTAGAAATCACTTAAAGGGATCAGGGCTATAGGAGGGGCAGGGCTGTAACAACAAAGGCCTTTGTCTCCAGCAAAAACAGATTTGCTTTGGTCAGAGCATGAACTTCAACTCTTACCATGTAAAAAGAGAAGGCCAAGCAGAGGATCAAAGCTCAATGTGAACTGGGCAAGCTCTACCAGGCCTCCAGTTAGGCAGCTCACTAAAAACAGAGGCTACCCCCAGCCTAAGCATCTTTCCTAGCATTGCTGATGGTGGGTACGGGGCTCCTATGCAGCTAGACCCAACCATGGGGTACCATGGCCTAGAAAGGGATTCGAACTGTCACTGCCCGGGGTAGTCTGATGATGTACAACAGAAGCCAAAAGCAGTATCCACAGCCTTTTCCCTTTTAAACCCTACTCCAGAACTCTATGCTCAAGAATTAATTCCAAAAAATAGGAAACTATATGCACAACTGCAATACTGAAATTCTTTTATTGTTGTTGTAGTTTTGCTGGGGATCAAACTCAGGGCTGTGCACAAGCCAGGCAAGCACCCTACCACTAAGCTACATCCCCAGCCCACAAGTGCAATTCTTGCTGTTGCCTACACTATTGTCAAAATGTTTCTGAATGTTTTGAATAACATGGACAATGTATTTTTTTAATCCAGATGTAACATCACTGAAACAGTCTTCATCTGTGAGGGACAGAGCCTTTTCCTTGGTCTGAGGGCCATGTAAGCACAGCAAGCAGGACATGGTTCTACTTTCCCTGCCTTCTCCCTGGCTCCAAATGATGTTTGGGAAACACTCTACTGCCTTGTGCATTTATCTCCACACCCAAAAAGCTGTTCTCACAAACCACATGGTACAGAGAAGAAAGTTCAGGTTTAGTGAGGTTACAAAGGCATTCAGGCTGCTAAACAGATGGAAGAACTGGAATTCAACCTACATCCATCAATTCATGCATTTTCTGACAATTGCCTGAGGTAAACTAATTCAACTTTGTTTGTTTGTTTGTTTGTGTTTTTTTGGCTGATTCCAAAAGAGGGAAAAGCCTATCCTGGAGTAAGCTATGGACCTTGCCTCCCATTCAGTGACTTACTAGTCATGCTGTGGTCTCTAAGACTGTGTGTGCTCCAAGCTCTTTCTCCTGCCACACAGACTTCAGACAGCAGCAAGGTACTCTGGACAATTTGGGTCTCAAGTCTGAATCCCTCTGGAATTAGAACTGCAGACTTCCAAGTTCTCCCTATACCTATACACTGACTCAGCACTCTGTCCTGGACCCTGCAGTGTAGAGGTGGAATCTGTCCAGAGAACCCAGATCCACCCCAAGAACAAGCTCCACTCTAACAACTAGTCCTGGGACAGACTGGTATGGGACAGACATGTGACACCTAAAACGATTTTCCTACCAGGATTTACTCTGAACAAGTGAACCTAAAAGGACCCAAATAAACACCAAATGTTCACATAAGGAGATTTTTCTGAAGAGTTGGTTATGTCTTTGTGCCTTCCTGTTTATGTGTGTGTGTCTGTGTGTGTACTATATATACTATATATATGCAATAAATGTTAACTTTATAATTACAGAAAATAATAGGAATAGCAAATGATTTCTATGGCATTTGCTCTCTTGCATACAACCACTACTCTTGGCTTCCAAATCAAACCCAATCTTTATGTCTTTTTCATGACCTACATTTTAGAGACAGGTTTGCTTCACTTTGAGAAATCTAAGTAGAAAAATTCAAAGTTGCAAGAAAAGCAAAGGCAAGAATAGCTTTTCACATTTCCCCCAGTGTTTCCATAGAAGGACATGGCCACCTACTAAGGACCTTTATTTATTTATTATTATTTTTTTTTTGGTGCTGGGATCGAACCCAGGGCCTTGCGCACTAAGGACCTTTAGATGTAACTAGTTTACCCCTGGGAGTCTCTGCTGAACCCATAGGGAAAACAGGAAAGGAGGTGCAAGGAAAAGGAGCATATCCAGGAAGGAGGAAGGAGCAGCCAGCAGCTTTCAGCTGGCTCTTCTCAGCTCCCATATGCAATACTGTGACTCTGACAGGCCTATTTTTGGGTTTCTGAGTGGGGTGAAGAGAAACACTTTGCGTAGCTGTCTTGCTGGGCAGCTCCTTGGTCTGGCTCTCCCTCCCACCCCTCCCTGCACAGCCCCTCTGAGGGAAAGGAAACAGACCTTCACGTACTCTTACTCCCTTTTGTCCCCTCACACCCTTCTTTTCCCCTGTGCTGAAAATCTGTAGGCCTCACCCACTTGCATGTCTCTTTATACAGAGCTGGGAAAACATGGAGATAAATAGTCTCAATTAGGCAGGCATCCAATGTTGGGGGGATGGGTGGGGAGGAGTCTGAGGCTCTGTCCCAATCCAGGAATGCCTGAGAAAGCTCCCAGGGCCACAGGCAGCTTTGAGGTTGGAGGCTTCCCACAGTCCCTCAGCCTGGGCTGACCAGGCACAGCCAGGGGCTGGGAGCTGCTCCATTCCCACACTTATCTCCTCCAGGCAGTCTGGCAACTCTGCCACCCTGCATGCAGAGAAGGGAAGGAGTCCTCATTCTTGCCCCCTCTATTCCCTTCCCAGAAAGGGAACAGGGACTGCAGCATGTGGACTTGCCCGGGATGGGGATGGCATTAGCCTGGCCAGGCGCTGTGGCAGTCCTCCAGGCCCAACAAAGGCAGTTTTTTCCCTTTCAACTTTGGAAACTCAGCATTCTTATTTATTCCTTTCTGAGCCTAGAAAGAGCAATGAGAGGAAGATCTGATTTCTTCCCCTAAGTCTTGAGTGGGGGGAAGGGGGGATGAGGGGGACGGGGGATGGGGGACTAGGCAGGCAGAGGCTCACAGATATTTTTAGAGACATGGGAATTGAGCAAGCAGGGACTTCTGGCAACAGTTTTGTTTCCATCCCAATTCCAAAAGGACAAATGGGTGGTAGAGAGTCAAGCGCTGGAAGCACAGGGAGCAAGGTAGGATAGATTCTGGGGAAGGAGAACCAGGCCAAAGCCAAACTCCTTACTATCACCCTTTGTGTTGTGGTCTAGTGTGTTTCTTGGCGGGGGGGTGGGGGGGAGGGAGGGGGCGAGAACCACTGTCACACTCTGAGGGCACTAAGCCCTAAGGAAGACAAGCCTGCTATGCCTGCTCTCAGCTTCCCCCATTCTCAGCCTCAGGGGCACAGGAAGGCAGTAAAGGGAAGAGGATGAAAGCCCATCATCCTGGCTCCTATGCTGCTGGTTCTTTGAGTGAAAGGAGATTTAAAATAAGGTTTTTTTCCATTATCTGCTTCCAATGAGTCAGGCTACCTCAGTTCTGGAAGACCAAAAACACAGTGTTAAACACCTGTGGGGTGCCTCACTCAAAAAGTATCTCTACAGCCTGGAGAAGGACTACACAGGTCCAGGAGTAGGACATGGAGAAAAGTGGAGAAGTCAAGAAGAGATGCCAGCTCCTACTGTGCTGATGGGAACACACCATTTCTGGAACATGACTCAAAAATTCCCACTTCTGCTGCACCTAGCAACTCTACTAGCAAGAATGATCTCTGAGACACAATATTAAAAAAAAAATGCAAAAATTTAAAAACAACTTTGAATTGAGGAATCACATAGAGCTACCTAATGGAATAGTAGTTCCTAATGTGTAGTTAAAGAAGACTGCTTTGAAGAAAGACACAGGAAACTGCTAGATAGAATGTTCCTATTAAAAAGAACAGGATTATGTATTTTAAAAATCTTGCTTTTTGGTCTCACATGATGATGTACCTTAAAGAACACATAAACCATGATAAGAATTGATTTTTGTCTCCAGGTGGCAAGATTTCCTGGGCAAATTTGTTTTCTGCTTCCTCAAATTCTCACCATAAACCTATTTACTTCTGGCACTGATGGGAAATCACCATTTCTCCAGCTTCACTGCTCTGGCCATGATTTATGTATGGGACACTCTCTCTGCCTAGAAGCCCCCCATCTCTCATACCCCAGATTATTCCTCATTTGTTCTTCCCAACGGAGCTGCAAGGCTCAACAGCTAGTTCCTCTTTTGGTTCCTGTGAATGGGCAGGGCAAGTGTGTCTTGCCTGTTTCTCTTAAGCTTATGCTTCCCATGATGGCAGACCCCTTGGTTTTTCTGGCTAGACTATGACATACTGGAAGGTAAAGACCCTTTTCCACCTTTATATTCCCAACATCAAGCACATTCAAGGCACACAGCAAAGCAGCAGCACAAGAATAAATGAGTTCTTCTTGTGGTTTTCCCAGGCCACGGGTAGAGCCCTCAGGACGATATGTGGAATGAAGTCTTTGAAAAGACATCAGCACTCCATGGCACTGGAATAAGGACAGGCCTAAACTCCAGGTCTCTGTGGTGGTATTTCTCAAAGCTGCCAGTTTCGGTGGCAGAACCTGTCCAGGCCCTGACAACAAGGGTCTTATTGTCGGTCCCAAGTAGGTGACTGGGCCCATTAGTAAAGGGCACATTCACCAGAGGAGATTAGATAAACTGCCTCACTCCAACTCTTCTAGAACAGCAGCCTTCATTAACTCTTGGGCTTCCAGTAAGGAGAATTTGCAATTTCAACCATTTATAAAAATATTTCTTTTTCATCAAAAGGACTGAACCAAATTATAGATAGGTATATTTAATTCAGGATGCAAACACATAGGCATCACCTGGCAGGTATGGTGCATTTGCACTCATACACACTCACATAAACACTTCCAAGTACACATGAAGAGATAGATGGGTGCATGACCTTCACAGGACCAAACAAGAACAGGGAACCACAGTTTGAAACAGTGGGGAAGGCAGGGATGCCTCACCCACAGAGGAGACCAGCACATACCATCAGCATGTAGATCACTCCTGACACATACGGAGGGTTCCCATAACACATGGCCAAATACAGTAGCATGTTCAATTCCCTGCTGAAACCCTAATAAAAATGCCATAAAGGAAAAAAGAAAGATGTAAACTCTCTCAAGGACAAAAAGCTACAGGAGAAAATAACACATGATGTATCAGTTAAATTTTGCAGTAGGGAGCCACTGGATATGTGGAAGAGGAGATGGAGCAGAGGATGATTCCAGGGGGTAGCCAGGAGGAAGTAGACTGACACTGCTCTGGAACACCAGAAGGCTCGGCACCTGGGGGTACCAGCCAGAGATTCCCTGTGTACCAGCCAGCAGCAACCAAAGGGTCACTATCTAGAAGGCTGACTTGGGATCAGCACACACACCTGGGAGATAGTCTGCATCCTGAAAGTCGAAGCTCCACCCCAAATCCTTCTGCTGCCCAATGGTCTCCCTACACTGGAGAAGAGACGATTTATATTTGGGGAAACTAAATTGCCCAAGAGAAAGACCTCTTGAATCTGGCATTAGCCAAAGAATGGAGATGAGGGGGTTTATCTCTGGGGGTAATTAAGGGTCGTCCCAAAGGAGCCGGTTCCCTGCCTGACAGTCCTTCTAAGTCAGGGTCTGTCAGTGAGCTCCTACCCCATGTGCACCCCATACACATGCACAATCTCATTCTAAAGGTCACCACTCATTTGAGAAAGCCCAAGACCAACACAGACAGAAAAGGAGCTAGGATGGTAAATGTCCGACTTCAAAATAACTGTATTAGAGAAAGTATTACATCAGTGAAATACAAAAAAGACACTATGAAAGGACTAGGGAGCACAAAAGTGAGCTGTAAGAGCCTAAAACTGAGAACTGGAACAAGAGCACAGGGCTAGAAGACAGGGATTACACACAATCTTAGGTACAACGAAGCATGCAGAAAAACAGTAGAATTAGAGACTCTGTTCAGGAACACGGCAGCCCAATCACTGCTCCAGGGAAAACAAAGCAAAGGAAATCAGAGGAAATAAGCACAAGCAGACATTCTCCACCAGAAGGACAGGACTTTCCATACTAACAGGTGCACAGACTCCTGGCCTTGATGAAAGAAAGAAGATCCACACCAAGGCATCTTTATGTAATTTTAGAGCTCCAGGGATAAAGAGAAGCTCCCAAGTTCTCAGAGGAAAAGTTCAGTACATTTACAAAGGATCAGTGAGAACTTTTTCTCAATAACAACAGTGGACACAGTGGAAGAACAATGCCTTTAGAATTCCATGGGAAAATGATTTCCAACCTCATGTTATAGTCAGTGCAACCACTGATCCAGAGTGTGGGTGGGAGAGGCTCTCTCAGATGGCAGGGCCTCAAAGGCCTTTCTTCCCTCCTACCTTTCTCAGGAGGCTGCCCAAGAGAAGAGGAAAAGCAGAACAAAGGAGACGGACCTACAAAACCTAGGAGAAGGAAGAAGGGAATTCTCAGGATGAAGGCCCATGAGGAGTGTCACCACTATCATCAGAACAAAAAAGAATAGCTGCCTAGGCATCTGTCCATACTGAGAGGACTTACTCAGTTGTCAGAAAGTTTCCAGTTCAATTAGGGATAGTTAAGCAGAAAAAGCAAATGAAGGTGGGGAAAGATTATTAATGGCAAGAAAAACGAAATTCTATATAAGAAAGGAACCGTCGCTGAGTGCCAGTGGCTCATGCCTACAATCCTAGCTACTTGGGAGGCTGAGATCTGGAGGATCAAGATTCAAGGCCAGACCAGTCAAATAGTTCAAAAGACCCCATCTCCAACAAAACGAGTAAAATGAACTGGAGTTGTGACTTAGGCAGTAAAGCAGGTGTTTTGCAAGTGCAGAGCCCTAAGTTATAACCCCAGTCCCACACTTACACCCCAAAAAAGGGAATATAATCCTGTTACTACAGGGCTTGAATGTTCACTCTTATTTTTTACACTGCCAATGTCATTATAATGCAACTCTACTGACTTCATCCCGATATTTAACTCAATATAGCCATCCTACAGGATGAAGGATGTGAGGAGATGTGACTGCACCCATGTACTTATACATCTGTGTGTAACATGCACTTAAGGGAGGTCAGGCCAGTCAGGTGAAAAGAACTAAATCCATAAAATCAATACACAGTATCTTTTGAAACTCAAGAAGTAGCAGTAAAACACATGTTACTTACAAACTTAGAGGGCTGTGGTAGAGTGTCTGCCTAGTATATGTGAGGCCCTGGGTTTAATCCTTAGCACCATGACAAACAAAACACAACAAATTTTATCTGAACAGCACAGAGATAAGAACTAGAATACCCTGGCTAGAGGGGTTGGCTTTCTTGCGAGCCAGACTCAGGCAGAGGGAGGCCCAGGGTAGGGTGGCACTCTCTGATGTTGTAATTCTTGCTTCTACATAGCTGACTTTTTAAACTATGTACATATATTGTTTAAAAAAAAAAAAGCCTCTTTAAAGCCTTTAGAATTCCCATCTAGCTAAAAATGGGACACATATGTCAGAAGTATCCCTGAGTAAGACTCAAGGGTAAGTACTGAGCAACAGGGGAAAAAAAAAAAAAGGTTACTTGTTATATAACATCCCCCTCTCTCCCAAAAACCTCCTGCCCCACTATCATGCCAATGAGAAATAAAAACAACAATCTAATAGTTGGGTTCCTGCTCCCAAGGGCCCAGATTCAGCAGTGGGCACTTCTTGCACTTCTCTACATGTGTGTCCATGCATTATACTCTTCACTGGAAGCATTCTCCCTTGGGGCACTTCCGGCTGCGTAGAGTTAGGGAATGGCCACTTCCAAACTCCAAGGTTGTTACATAGTTTAAACACTTGACTTTGGGGGAAGTAAAACTTTTCAACCAAATAACTGAACATGTCCTAAAATTAGGCAAATACTTTTCTCCCAGTTAGGAAGAGTCCACGAAGGCCAAAACTGCCACCTGCTAATGCAGCATTCAATGTGTGATTCTACCCCAAAAAGTGTGTCCTACACAGCATCCTTTAAGTCACTGCATAGGCAGCCTCATGGCAATCTTTAAGCATATACACCTGTGACTTCCCAAGTAGCTGTGAATGGAGAAACAAGCCAGCTGAATACAGCACACATCCTCCTCTTGTCTCTTCTGCAGGTGAGAGAGCAGTGAGGACAGCCTACCCTAGTCTGGCTGGCTCTGCTGCCTTCACCCCATTGGGTCCATAACAGCAGAACTAGGGAGCAGCCAAGCAAACAGACTGTGTGTCCATTACCATCACCTATACAAAAGGTCCATTAAGACCCCTGAAGAAAGACAGAAAAACGATGAGTGGCCTAAACAGCAAACATTTATTCCTCTTCTCCTGCCCAGCACAGGGATCTGCTAACCCAATGAGTCCAAGAGAAGAAAGAGAACATGCATGGGGAGCAAATGAAGAAAAATTAAAGGTACCCGGGAGCCTTAGAGAATTCCCACCAATGCTGTTCTGGTCTCTCTATCCCCTATTCTCATTCCAGGAAGGCGACTGGCAAGATAGATTACAAATCTCTGCCTTTCCAACCTGATCCTCAAGGACGTGGCTGTTGTCCCCATGGTGTTTTGCACAATTCAGTACCCAGACACATGACCAGTATGTGACCAACCAGGATGTATCTGACCTACTCACAGCCACTCCTCTCTGAATCTCTACTGCTAGCTATCTAATATGAGCTCTCCACATGAGTGTCATAGGTCTTGAATACAAAGCAGAGAAGTCAAGGTCTGGCACAGGGACCACTTGAGTCTGGTTGAAAATTGTGCTGTGTCTGCTATACTGCCTACCTCCAGAGGGGAGGAGGTTTTGGAGGACATACTAGATGTAACTGATGGGATGACAGGAGCAACTGAAACAGAGCCAGGCAGGGCCAGAGAAATTCATGAATCATTTCCTGTTAAGGGCTCTGATGTGATACTTGGCTTAGCACCCCCTGCCCAACAGGGTCACCATGCGATCACTGTTGATACAGTGAAACTCCATTCCTAATGACTACCTATACTTCATTCTCTTGAACGCCAGCATTCATAAAGAACCACACCCACCTCATTGTACAGAGCATCAATTGTTCTCCGTCCTCCATCTTGGAATGGAGATCCCCAAAAGGTAAGAAACTGGAAGCATTCTCATCACATACAACCCAGTCACCCCACCACCCCAGCCTCTTACTTTTCTTCTTCACATCCTCACACCCTCAGTGGACCCTGAGATAAGAGCTCCAGCAGTCCCTGCCTTATGAAGCCAGGCAGCTGGGAGAACTGTGTGCAGTATGGCATAAGGCTGAGGACCCAGCATCCAAGGACAAGGCCAGAGATGCCAGCTGCAGTCCTGAATGGCACATTCTACTCACCCACAATCACTGTGTGCCTATTTCTCACTCAGGGATCCACTGGATGGACAATATGAGGTATGTATGTCCCTCAGTATCTCAATGGACTGGCTCATGAAGGACACCCAGCTCTGAAAACCACCAGTAGAGGTGGGATCTGCATCTAGAATTCACAGGCAGGTGGCTGTGGAGACTCCTCCACCCCTCTAGGTCTCAGTTCCCTCTCCTGTTAAGTGAGTTCCCTTCATCTCAACACCATACGCATCTACCATGGTCCCTCCAGCTACAGTGAGAGTAGCCCCCACACCGCCCCCCCTACCATGTTGCTGCGACCAGAGTACAGGCTGCTGCAGGTTATGTCTCCTGTTGAGAAGCAACTGGAAGACAAGGCCAGGCATATGCATCCCCACACCCAGGCTCAAATCAGCATCAGCTGGCCTCAGAGCAGTTTGCAGACACAATTAACAGGCAGCCTTGTCCTCTGCTTCCCTGTGGTTTCCCTGTCATATGAGCTCACTATGGGCTCTTCATCCTCTCAACAGGTGTCAGCCACCCAACAGTAGCAGCGTCTATCATGCCATAGAGGTGCAAGGCTTGTTCTCCAGGTTACCCTGGCAGAGCAGCCCTCTTTAAACATTAACCAGGCTCTAGCATGTCTCAATCTATGACCCTGTAATCCATGGCTCCAGGCAAGAATGGCAACTCTGCCTGGGAAAAATCTTGACCTTGGGCAAGTTACTTGGGCAAGTTTCCAGGGGCTGTGAAAAAAGCTATCTGTGGTTGGTGCCTTACTTCTTTTCACTTTTGCATTGATCACCTAGGCTAGTCCAAGCAATGTAGGCAATACCTAGAGGAGTTGAATCCTGGGCTTCTGTCCCAGTGACAGCCACTATGCCCTGTGGATAGACAGCTGATACCACTGTCTTCAGCTGTAGCACATGCACCACAGGCCTCACTGGTCACCAATTCCTCAGTCCACTGACAGGATGGCAGTAGGCTCAGGAAGAGAATGGCCTGCTCATTTTAGATTTTGAGGTATAGATGGAAGCCCAGAACCAAGGTCACCTGAGGAAGGACAGAGGATCATGCCTCTAAGACTCTCTGCCCAACAGAACAGTCTTGTAAGGTTAGTTGGAGGTGGGGCACAGCTGGGACTGCTCAAAGTCCTTTAAGGTGCAGTGGATTTGGGGTTTCTGCCCTCCTCCACTTGCTCTATCCCTGTTTCTTTATCCTGGTGTCCTGGGCTTGGTCTGTACTTTATATCTGAGAAGTAAACACAAGACCAGGCTTACCACCAAGATGACAGACTCAAAAACAGGTCTTTCTTCCCTGTGGGCCAACAAGCCATTCAGCAACAATGCTGCTGCATCTTTCACTGAAGACCTCACCCCTCAAGCTGACCTGAGCTACCATGACCTGGGCAAGCCTGTCTCCGTCACCCTCATCTATGGATGGCTGGCTTTTTCCAGTTCAACGTGGGCAATGTGATGCTGCCTCACTCTGAAAACAGACACCCTGGCAAGGAGATGGAACTTCAGGCAGCAACAGCATCATCCATCAGGGAGGATCCTGATAGCCCCCTTCTTCTATTCTATCTGTGACAGCTTGCACCTGACAGTGGCAGGTCCCATCCCACATACCCCTGGCTGAACTCCTCAGCTAAGAACCTGGGAAAGAAGGGAGAAGCCACATGCTTTGCTCACACAGAGACGGAGAATGGCCCTTCTCACTGCTCCTCTGGATGGATCCAGGCAAGGCCACTACACTGCTTCTCCTGATCCTCCACGATGAATGATGAGCAAGAAGGTAGTAGCCAAGAGTCCCCTCTGTCCTCCCAGAAGACTTCTCTGCCTCCCCCAACCACCCACTGCCTTTTGCAATGTCTGCATCTTGGTTCAATCTCCACATGTCCATGTGAGTCCCCATGGACCTGAACTTCGTAAGAGGGACCTTCTTTTGGCCCTGTGTCCTTCCGTACTGGTCTTTATCATGGATCCCATACCCATATGGTCTCCAAAGAATAAAACAAAGCCAAGGGGCCCCATAACAAAGGAAGAACAAGTTGTTCTCTCACTTGCTTGAGTGGCCTGCTTGGCAAATCTCTGAGCAGGGAAAAAGCAAGCTAGAGCTCAAAGCAGTGTTCTCAAATGCTAATGCTCCCTAAAAACCACAGGGCAGAGATTCTTGACACAGGGCAGTGACAGCTCAGGGAGAATTGGGGGCTAGGAAGCTCAACTGCAGAGGAGGTAGTGAAAGCCTCAAGTTTCAGTTCCTAAGACAGCAGATCCCAGTAATGATGCCCTGCTCCCAGACTTTCCCAGCTAGGGTCTGGGCACCTTGGACACTGGTACAATGGCTTTGATCCAACAGTGTTAGAAATTTGCCACAAACAGCATGGACAAGGGTCCTGGGATACATGTGACCTCCTGGACTCTCCTACAAGAAGCAAACTTTAAAGCTGCCAGAACCCAGTGTTAGCAAAGTCTGCTGAGGACTGTAGGACAGGCCCAGCACTGTACACACAGGAACACAGAAGTTGCCAGTTAACTTCTCTGGCTGGACTTAGGCATCCTATGGGACTGACAAACCCATAGCTGTCCCTGAAAAAGGCAAGTACCCCAAAGCCAAAATGGCTTCCCCTACTTTGTCTCAGGAAGTATATTAAGCTAAAAGTGCCCAAAACAATCTGGACAAGTTCTCCAGCTCTCATCAATCCCAACTCTCTTAGGAACTCTCAAGAGTGAGAAGGAGAGAAGTTTCAGCCCTTAGCACCACAACTAGCTCCAGGGCTAGGCCTAACAGATCCCAAGGCCTCCAAGCTAGAGAAGCATAGGACATCTCAGAGCAAGCACGGCTCAAAAGCAGTAGAGCTACCACAGTTAGATAGGAAGGAGACAGGCACTGGTGACTCATGCCTATAATGCTACCTACTTGAGAGACTTGAGATCAGAAGGATGCAGTTCCAGGCCAGCCTACCCTGTCTCAACCAATAGCTGCGCATGGTGGTGCACACCTGTCATCCCAGCTATGGCAAGAAGCCTAAAATAGGAGGACAACAGTCCAGTCTTTCCTGGGCAAAAAGTGAGACTTTTTTCTCAAAAATAATCAAAAAGGGCTGGAGGCGTGGCTCAACTGGTAAAGAGCCTCCTTAGTAAGTGCAAAGCCCTGAGTTCAAACCTCGGTACCACCAAAAAAAAAAAAAAAAAAAAAGGAAGGCCATTCAGACCCATACTACACATGGTAAATCTTTTTCTGGCAAAACTGAGGTTTGAACTCAGGGCTTCATGCTTACTAGGCAGGCCCTCTACATTTGAGCCACTCCGCCAGCCCCTTGTGAGAGTGTATGTGAGTGTGTGAGTGTATATGTGTGTTGGGTATATCTGCCTCCTGAGTAACCAGGATTACAGTTGTGAGCCAACACCACCCAGCTCAACATGGTGAATCTTGAAGACATGACATTAAGTGAAATATGCCAGATTTAGACAGGGTGAGCATCCCTTATCTAAAAATCTGGTCTGAAATGCTCCAAACAATAATTTTTTGAGTCCTGACATGATACCATAAGTGGAAAATTCCATGCCTACCTGACCTCATGTGACAGGTCAGTCAAAATGAATGTGTGCTAAAAGTGAAAAAACAAAAAAATGTCTTCAGGCTATGTATATAAGGTATAGGTGAAACACAAGTAAATTTCATAGTTAGACTTGCAAATATTCCAAAAATAGGAAAAAATCCAAAAATCCATACACTACCTAGCCCAAGCATTTCTGGTAAGAGAAGGTCCTAGAGGAGTTAAATTCAGAGATAGAAATAAAGTAGTGGTTGCCGTGGCAATGGGAAGGGGGATGGGAAGTTGGGGTTTAACAGAGACAGAATTTCAGTTGGGAAGATGACATATCTCTGAGATAAATAGTGGTGATGGCTGCACAACAGTATGAGTGTGCCCAACTCCATGAACTGAGCACTTAACATGGCTGGGGTGATAAATTTGGTATGTATTTTATCACAGTAAGAAACAAAAACAAACATTATAGTCTGCTGCCTCACAGAAAAGGAAGAGAACAGGCCTGAGAGCCCTAGAGCCTCTGAGCAGCTTACGATAGCACCTTAGCCACATGCCAATCTCAAGAGCTTCAGCCACAGGTGGCAGAACCTGGGAGAGTCATGGGCAACCTTTCCAGGGGGAGCAAAAAGCAGAGGAGATAGGCAGCAGTTCGTATTTCTAGATCCTTTGTTCCATCCACTCCTTAAAAGCAGGAGGCCCCACCAGATTTCTCTCAGCTTCCTAATTGTCAGCGTGGCTACCCTGAGCCCATCTCACCTCAGCCTGCATTAGGGAAGTTTCTTTTCCTTTTTTGGGAAATCTGCCTCTTCTGCACACCCACTAGTTATTCAGTTCATGGGTGTATTGAGAAAGAATTTCCCGAAAAAGGAGAAGAGACTCCCAAAAGTTAGTCCCAACTCAGAACTGTCTGGAAAGGCAATAGTCAGCTCCTGAAGCTGGACTGGGCCTGCCAGCTGCTGCCCCAGCAGCGGTCATCAAGCAGCCCTCACAGAGCCAGGACTATGACCGCCCTCCTCAGAACACACTGCAACCCTCAGACACCCACTTGCCTCACAAGGTCCCAGCTCAGGAGGACCAGTTTTCAAAACTCTTTGGATGGTGTTTCTCCTCTGTGGTAATCGATAAGGGTCACCACATGCCTAATCTTATTAGTACCACCTTCTTTCTTTTCCTGCCTGTCCCTGACCCTTCCCAAGCTGGGATAGAAATTCTATAGAAATGAATCACAAAGTTGGTGAGTGCAACACCACAAATATTTACTGCATCTGGTCCATGCCAGACAATGCAGAGAGATACCAAGAATTATCAGAGGTCCAACAATGGGAGGGAAATGCCACCATCTAGTTGGTAAGATAACATCTAAATAAATGAAAATAAATAGTAATATGTATAAAAGTCAAATAACAATTCCCAACATATCATGACTAAGTGTTAAGGGAACAGACCAACCATAAAATGCTATAGTTCAATAGTGCTTAAATCAACCAGGGAGGGTTGGAGCTGGGCCTAACAGGATTCGTAGGACCAGAGGTGTGGTGGCCACAGGCTGCTCAGAGCTGCTACTCTGAGAGACAAACACCCAGATGAGGCATGGTGGTCTGACATGTATGTACTCCTTGAGTAAGAAATAAACACAGGCAGTTCTGCCAGCCCTCGGGTGGCCTGACGTGCAGGGGGACACCACACAAACCCCTCCAGAACAGGAACAGATCTACCCCTATTCTACAACTGCCATTTCCTACATGGCTACAGGCTAACTACACCCCATCACTCTTCCAAGCCAGGAAATCTAACAGGCAAGTCCGGTGCTATTGAAGAACAGAGCTAATAGCAAATCAAATGTGTATTTTAATTTTAAGAAATAAAACTGCTGGGCACTGGTGGTTCATGCCTGTAATCTTAGTTACTCAGGAGGCAGCGATCAGGAGGATTGTGTTCGAAGCCAGCCTGGGCAAATAGTTCACAAGATCCTATCTTAAAAATACCCATCACAAAAAAAAAGGGCTGGTAGAGTGGCTCAAGGTGTAGGACCTGAGTTCAAACCCCAGTACCATAAAAAGAATCATACAGCACAATTATCCATGACCACCTAAGAAAACCCCATGGGGGGGGATTCTTTTTTAACTTAAAAATTTAAATTTAAAAATTTTTAAAAAGAAAGAAAACTAAGTAAACCACTGACCAAATCACTCAGGGGTTCTTATCCTGAGCACTGCTGATATTTGGCAGTTCTTTCTTGTGGAGGCTGTCTTGTATATCCTAGTATTGCAGTATCCTGGCCTCCACCCCCTAAATGCTAGGAGCATCCCTGTTTTAATAGTGACAAAAGGCTGCAGATATTGACATATAGCCCACAAAGGACCACCACTCTCTTATGCACTCTCAAAGAGACTCCTGTGCTGGGGAGTCCAGCTGCACCAAAATCCTCTCCTGCTCCAGGTCTGAAGACCCTGCTAACCCCAACAGGATGGGAGTGGGCAGATCAGGAGTATTGGCTGCTAGAAGGCTGACTGCAGAGTTGGAGCTCAAGGGCTCTAGATTGTCTTATCCATGCAGACCACTGGGTGTGGAAGAGCCCCCTTGCCTCCTCCTGCCTGGCTTCCATCCTGATGGCCTCCTTGTATATGAATTTCCTGATACAAAAGGAAAAGGTCTTACACATTCAAAGTGACACTTCAAAGACATTTCAACACAACTGCCACTGCTGTTTTTCACTCGTGGGAATAATGCCCCTTCACTCTTGGAGGTGTTACATATATATACACCGCCCAGTTTTGGCAGAACAGCACCAAATGTTCATCTGCTCCAAGATTATCTTCCAGAAAGTGGCTTAAGCACAAAAACTTTTAGCCCTGGGCATCCTACTAATGTCCTCTTTTCAGTCCAAGTCTTTCCTGGGGCTTCTTTCTTTCCCAATGTCCCTGGCATGGAGCCACCTCTGCCCACACCACATGAAATACTAGCCAGCCCACACTCAGGTTGCTGGGAGACCAGTGAGCACTGTGAGGTGTCAGCACTCCTGGCTCGATGGTCTTAGTTATTGAGGAGCAGCTCTTGGGATACAGCATAGGCTCTGTGCTACACCAACACAGTGGTGCTGGTATAAGTCTTTGTGCTGGTACAACTGAGCCAAAGGGAAGAACGGATTTTGTTGGACTTCAGTTGAACCTAAGGAAAGAGGTTCTGACTACAATAACCAGTCACCAAGGAAGTTCCAGGGAGTTGTTTTCTGAGATGGTTCATGGTCCCAGACAGTTTGAGTGTAATCCAGTGACCTCTTGAGGTTCTTTCTACACTGTTAGCCAGTTGTAGGACAATCAGGCACACGGAGGACAAGGTAAACCTCAAAGCTTACCCAGCCCCTACCTCAGGACTCCTGTCCATGTGACAGCCAAGCCAAGAGGATGCCAAGGGCAAAGTAGAGTCTGTCCTTGAGGCCTGCCTCCTGCCCCAGGAGAAGTGTGTTCACGTGCATCATCTCCTTGCTCCTATCTCTAGCCAGGTCATCACCTGTCAGCACCCACTTCCAATCCACTCACCTCAAACTACGCTGGAGCACAGATAGCTCCATGGCAAAACCTTCTGCAGTCCATTCACAGGGTACAAATACACTCACCAGAAAGAGTGATGAGGAGAAAAGTCTTTTTTAAGAAGGAACCAATGAGGCCAGGCATGGTGGTGCCCACCTGTAATCCCCGCTATTAGAGAGGCAGAGGTAGGAGGATCAAGAGATCAGAGTCAGCCTAAGCAAAGTTAGCAAAACCTCATCTCAAAAAAAACAAAAAAACAAAAAACACACACACACAAACAAAAGGGCTAGGGGTGTGGCTCGAATAGTACAGCTCTTGACTTGAATTTAGGAGGCCGTGGGTTCAAGCCTCCATGTGGCAAAAAAAAAAAAAAAGCAACCAATGAGAATGAGGTGACAGTCAATACAGAAATATATGTGTGTGCGTGTGTGTATGAGAGTGTGAGGGGGAGAATGAATATATACTTATAAATGTATATATACATATATATATGTGTGTACGTACTCACACACATATATATGCTAGCATAATATGTGTGGTATCACACTATCATTGGTCCCAGGAACAAAAGTAGCAAAAGTACCACATCACAAAGAATAGGAAACCAACCCACTCTGGCTTCTGCACACAAAAGCTGTAATGATCACCCCCAAATCCCAATGTCCCAATGCTCTGTAAGGTCCTTGGATCATCTAGTCATCCCACTCATACTCCAGAAGCTTCTTACCATCGCAGTGAAAAAACAACCTCTGCATGGGACAGGTGAGGTCAACTTATTTCAAACAGCATGAGTAGATTTCCCAGGATGGCCCTAATTTTCAAAGGTTGCCCGCAGGTATGCACATTCATATACACATACTGTTTCACTCAGATGGTACAAGAGAAGAGTCAGTCAAAGCTTCTATCTTTAACCCTTTATAAATACAATCATGCTTCAGTTAGAGGAGAAGAATCACCTTTAGAGAAAAAGGGAGAAGATAACATGTGGAAAAGGAAAAGCCAAACATTCCACAGGGCTGGGTTGAGGGGTTGGCCTCTGGAGCAAGAGCAGCAAAAATTTGTCCAGCTCAAGAAGCAGATGAAAAACCAGGTAGGTGGCAGAGCACAAAGGAGCCCATGTGCCTCTTGAACACTGACCCCAGGACCAGGAGGCCTCTGACATCAGCTAAAAATATCCACATCAAAATCTAGTGGGAAAGACTAGAATGGCTCAAGTAGCAAAGTACCTACCCAGGAAGCACAAGGCCCTTAGTTCAAACCCCAGTACTGCCTCCCCCCACCCCCACCAAAAAAAAAAAAATTCTTTCAAGATCTAGTAGGAAAAGCAAAATCAGTCACAGCCAAGAACTGAGAGGCAGCCCTGGGATGACAGTTCAGGAACCTACCTGTCACCATCCATGCCTAAAGGTCATAGCCTGTGCAAGTCTCCGTTGAGACCCTGAACTTTGCCCTCACTTTCCCTAATGTCAAGTCCAAACTCCTATCAGCCTCAAATAGATGTGACTTCCTCCCTTACTATTCCTCTCACCCGTGACCACTGAAGAAGACACCTCAAATTCAAGGTCTACATTTGCAAAGCCATCTCCACCAGGTACCATGAGTCCTTCAAAATATTCCAAACTACTAACCAGAAACTCAAGCAGAGCTGCATTCACATGGTGCTGACAATGACACCACAACTGAGGGGATTCAAAGCGACAAGGACACTTACCATCTCATCCAGGGCATAACGCAAGAGGCCGTGCTCGTAAAGGATAAAGAACCGTCGCTGCCATTTCTGCAATAGAGCACAGAGTCCGTGGTTAGGGGTTCTGGCCCCAGGTCTTGACTAGCTCCACCCACACATCTGACAAACCTGTATCAAAGGAACATTGGCCCTGGTGCTTCCATTTCTAGTGCAGATGGCAAAAGAAAAGGGACCCGAGGCATAAACACCGTGATTCATTAACCAGGATGGGCTAGGAGAAGGACCTAATCACATAAGTGACTTGTGGTTCCACATGAATTACTGAAGAGTTTAACAAGAAGTCTCTTTTTAAAATCTGGAAGCTCCTCAGAAACAAAAACCATGTGTGGTCACCTTTCTGTATTCCTCATGGCAGTTAGTAGAGCTGTCACATGATTTGTGTTGTTACTGATTAGGTGAATGATATGACACAATCTGGAATGACCTGAGGTTGCCAGGGCACTGATTCACACTTCTGAAAAATTCCAGGAAACTGCTCTGATGATCTACTGGGCAGCAGGAAGAAGACAGTCAGGCTCCAGAATTCCGAGGTGGAATGAGCTAACAAAAATCAAAAGGGAGAAGGAACGAGACCAGAGAGAATAACCCCATTGTCTAAGGTGTGACCAATGGCAAAGGGTACCTCCTCTCACTGTCTACCCAAAGGCTAGGTCACTGGGGATGCCTCCAACAGTCAAATGCAACTGAGGGCTGAAAAAAAAGAACTGTGAAGGTGGACATCTTCCCCTTCTCTATGGACAAGGCCCTTATCTACAAGACGAGGTTATGGGCCTAAATGCAGAACCCCAAAATCATTAGCAGGATGCAGAACCTATTCCTAGCATTTCAAAAGCTCAACAGTGTTTAGATCTTCACTGGCAGTAAGGCCACAGAATTAACTTCAAGATTATGTCTCTTTGCTTTGAAGCAGAATGGTATCATCTATAATAGTGACTTTCTCTCAGGAACTAGGAATGGCAATTCTGTACAACTTTAAGAGAATCCAGGAAGGGCACCTGCTCCTGAAAACATCAGGAGAGACTGGACCCACTCTCTCCTGAGTGGCAGGAACGGGGACTCACAGGGCCTTGCAAACAGGACTTGCAGGGACTGCTTCCAGCCTGGATATTTAAGGAAAGGCTGTCTGAACCTGTCTTTCAAAAACATTTCCAAGGCTCCTATGTGTTATCTTTGAAATCAAACCCCACTCCAGAAGGAAGCCCAAAGACCAGAGATACAATGCCGGTTCTGTGGAGCCACAATACACAGTGAGCAGACCAAGGGGAAGGGAGAGGAGCTTCGGGATGAGAAGAGGGTAGAGCTGAAATAGTTTACACCTGCAAAACTGTGAGATAAAGAAAAGACTGTTTTAATTGGAGCTAAAGCCAAAAGGGCTTCCTGTCAGAGAAGCAAACCACCTGTCAACATAACACTGGTTTAATAATCTCACTGCTCCAGCAGAGACCTGTCCCAAGGTTCCCAGAGATAGGGGAATTTCAAGACAGTGAGCGAGGAGACCAGGTTTTCAGGCCCCATCCCTTCACTAGTGCTTAGCCCCTAGCTCAGAAGGGAGCAGCTGGAGGCAGGGCCTTGGCACTGAAGGAATTGGGAGCTAAATTAACACAATGCAACATATACTCAAGTGCTCTTCTGCCTTTCTTTTGAATTGTTTTAAGAGTCCAGGTTAGAGCTGCTCATTGTGAAGAAAGGACTCTGCATAGCTATGTGTAAGTAACTGAGACTTTTTCTGAGTTTGCCAAATAAGTCCTTTCTGACCCTGCCATCCCAGAATTCACTGTTCAATTTTTATCTACCTCTCCCATTCCACCAGTATGCCCTCAGATGTGTCCCCTTCTCTGGTTCCTCATGCCCTGAGAATTTGCTCTGGTATCCTTACCCGAGACCGGTGCACGGGGTTGTCAAAGTCAGTCCCATCTGGAGCCAGGAGAAGCCAGCCACCATAAATGGGTTTTGCCTAGAAGAGAAAAAGAGAGCAGGTCATCAGTGGCATTGGACCAGAAGAGGAAAGAGCAAGTCAAGTTGACAAGCAGGAAGTCACCTCCCACTCTCCAGCCACAAGCTGAGTGTCCAAGGTAGATACTTGTAAGTAAGAGACTGTTGGGGCAGGGAGTGGGTAGAGGGGGAAAAGAGGATGGGGATGATCTAGTCAATGTACAATATAAACCTAAATCGGAACTATCACTATGAATCCTCCCCTGTATAATCCTTATTAAAAAATTTTATAATGAAAATCTTTAAAAAATTGGGGAAAAAAAAGAGATTGAAGGAATTCTGCATCATCTGGTGTGAAGAGAGGAACACAGAACCCTGCCTGAGTCTGAAAACTTATTAACTACAGAAACCTAAGAGACACAGGCTACCTTCCCCCAAGTTCCTCATCAACACACCAAGACTAGGAAAAAAATGCCATTTTATTTAATAAATATGTTAATTCCAGCACATGTTGGGCACCAGGAATGTAGTGCTAATGACACAGACCAAAACCCTCATGCTGCAAAGCCGGGCCTAGAAGAGATCAAAGCCAGCAGCAGTCAAAGATTCATCAACCAAATGGGCAGCCAAAGGCAAGAAACCCCTGAGCTTCAGCTCTCCATCCAGTTGTTTCTCAATGTAAAAAGGATGTGTCAACAGTTTTAGCTATCCCTCATGAAGTTTATGTGAAAAGTGGTAAGATAATGCAAACAAAGCCCACCACAGGAAGGTAAGATGGTAAGGCCACTTGAGCAAAGTCTGGCAATTGTGCAAAAGGTTAAGCCCCAGCAATTTGACTTCTAGGTAGATGCACCTGAGAGAACTGAAAACAGACAAGCAAATGAAAACATGTACCAGGATGTTCCTAACAACATAGCTCACAACTACCCAAAGGTGCTAACAACATAAATGTCTATCAACAGATAAATGGATGAGCAAGCTATCCACACAATGAATACTGCTTAACATGACAAGGAAAGAGGTACTACTGCATAGTATCAGCTCATGAACCTTGAAAGCAGTATGTGATTTGGAAGCTGCCAGGCACAAAGGCCCACATACTATAGAATTCCACTTATATGAAATATCTGTAACAGGCAAACCCATACAACAGAAGGTGGATTAATGGTTCCCAGGGGCAAGGGGAAGAGAATTGAGTGGGGAGGGAAGGAATGTGAGCTAATGGGCATGAAGTTTCTCTTGGTGGGGGGGGATAAAAAAATTCTGGAATGAGACACTGGAAATGGTTACACATCATTGTGAATATGCTAAAACCCACTGAATTGTACATTTTAAAAGAGTGGATTTTATGGTATGTGAATTGTATCTCAATTTTTAAAAACTCTGTAAGGCAAAAAAAAAAACCCACTGAGTACAGCATCTGGCATATAAAATCACAATAAATGTGAGGCACTGTTACATTTTTACTGTCCCAAGGACCCCACCCCACTCCCAAGACCCTCAAGACACTCTGGCTCCATCTTCCTTCGCAGCCACACCTAGCTGGTGAGAAGGGGCTGGCAAAGGGACAACTGGGCCACTACTCTTTGGAAGGCAGTAACACAAAGGAAACCCAAATCCTCTGACTACTCTGGATAAGCTGCAGGTGGCCTCTTAATATACTTTTTACTCAATACTCTCCTAACTGGGAGGATCCTTCATACCACCCTTATTTAGTCGTGGAATCCATCATTTAGGGCAGGCTGCCTGCTAGAGGTCACATAGCCTCTAGGCTGAGTCATGAACCCTCTCTTTTCTTGGCTTCTTTGCCCAGGGTCCTCAAGGTCCCCCGGGAGAACTGACTTTTCCCAGGAGCAGAGTGATAAAAGGGGAGACCAGCAGTACAGCAGGCTTCAGGAAGAAGAGAGCCTTGCTTTAATTAAACAGGAGTGCCAGCCAGTCCCCAGGGGGACAAGCATGCTCAGTCTCTCCCCATACCACTCTGGGTGTGTACCCTAACTGGCCCCCTTAAAACCCACCCACAGCATAGGAAAGTCAGAGCTAAAGCCAGACCTCTCCCTGTGTGTACCCTGGACCCAGCGACCTCTACATGGCCTCTCAGCAAGGTTGCCACATTCCCCACCTGTGAGATCAGGTCAGCAGGCTATACCTCACAATAGGCTCTTCATCTCTGCCCAGTCTGGCTGTGTGCTACCTTCCTGGCCTCTGGCTGTTAGACTTTGGGCATCACCCTATCATCAGCCATCTACCTGACCTTCCACAAAAGGGACAGTGGAAACTTGAGTGACTGGTACAAGTTCCCTTAGAGCCTAGGCCATGATCTCACCCTAACCCACATCCTCATTGGCACTATTATTCATTCAATAAACATCTGCCCAGGCCATGTGCTGCCAGCACCTACCTGAATATAGAACCTAATTCAGATCACAGAAATGGGGTCCAGGCCAGCAGGATGGGTGATCAGAGGGCCCAGCACAAAAACAAGGGCTCCAGCAGGAGTTGGCTGGGAAGCCCATGCTGCCCACTGAAACACTTTACAAAGGCCAATCCAGAGGGAAAGAAACAAGGTTGGTGGCAGCTAAGGCTGGGCAGGCTGAGATGATAGCCAAGGGTGCAGAATTTCTTTTGGGGATGATGAAATGTTCTAAAAGCAACTGCTGATGGCTGCTCATCTGAAAATCCACTGAATTGTACACTTTAAGTAGATCAGTTATATGGGATGAATTTTATCTCAGTAAAGCTGAGATCATTTACCAAGGCCTATGTGGGGTGGTGGAGAAGTGGAGACTGCTCCTACTTCACACTGTCTGCAGGCAATGGTATAAACTAATTCAGTTCTTCTCCCCTGCTAAAGGAAGCCAGGCTTATAAAGGGCCTGGGGGCAGTACCTAAGTTTTCAAGTGACTCTGCCCCAGGCAGGTTTGGGAAATTTCAGAGAGACAGGGACAATGTCACAAAGGACAGTGATCCATTGGTTTGTAGGAAAGAGCTAAAGTAGGCCAGACAGGAAAGGGAGTACGAGGGCCCCGGGGGCTGAGCAGGCCCCACAAGGTGTGAGGTGTAGGGTGACACAACAGCTCCTGACGACACCAGGAATGTGCCACACATGAGGCATGAGGTCACTGGAGACAGGATAGACATGGCCACTCTGTTTGGTCGCCCTTCACGGCTACCATGTGAGCAAAGGCTGTAAAGAAGGAGGGGAGACAGACAGACAGACAGACGCAGGCAGACACACACACACACACACACACACACACACACACACACACACACACACACACGAGTCTGGTGAGGTCATAACTAGGTGCCATCTTTAGTTCTTCAGAGCCTCCCACTAAGCACATCCAGACTGTAGCCTGTTCAGGACCCCACCCACATAGCTTGGTGGCTTTCCCCTGCTGCTGTCTCCCCAGCTCTCCCACCCTGACCCTCTACCTGGCAAAAAACCACCCATCCCTCAAGAATCCATGGCCCCTCCTCGAGAGCCCATCGTGACCTCTCTGGTCAACATCTACTGACTCACCTCCATCATTACAACAATGACACATTTCAGAACTAATACATGCCTATCATTTTGCCATGTAATTACACTGTTATGTCTTGCCTGTCACGCAAACCAGAACCTGTGCTCCAGGAAGGCAGGGATGGGGCAAGCCATCCCTGGCTGTGTCCTCCATCCTGAGGCAGGTCTGCAGAGAAGAAAGAGGAGAGGCCAGCAGCTAGTCCACTACAGTCTACCCCCAGTCCTGGGGGCATAGTGCACTCTCTCTGAGCTTCCTTTTCCTCGGAGAACCTATGGTCCAGATTTGGCTGCCCTGTCCTTGACCCCCAAAGCATGCAAAGGCCTGCCAGAAAGAGCTGTTCTCTCACTATCTAAAAAGACCACATCTTCACTGCCACAGCAGAGGCAGTGTTTCTAAGCCCATTAGTGGCCAATACCAGAAGCTCACAAACAGTGGCAGGAGACAGCCCAAAAGGAAGCTGGCCCAAGAATTGCACGTTGGCAACTCTGAGTGCTGTGCTAGTTTTGCTGTTTTTTGCCTGAGTGCTTTGGACAAGTCAGGAAAAGTAGGTGTCTATTGTTGAAGGTGGGGTTGATCTGGGTTGCAAGGGTCCAAAGGAGGAAGCCCAAGTTCTGTTTCAGACAGCCCTGCAGAGGAGGCACATCCTTCCAGACTTCACAGAAAGGTCACCACACACTTGATCAACTTCCTTCCCTTACAACCTGCACAACCAGAGGAGGCACTTCAGGCTGGTATCTGAAGGGGCTTCTGAGGATCTGGGTATACTCTTCAACCCAAAGCCCTTTCAAACATGGTAACGTGACACATGGTGACTTTCAAACACTTAGACATACTGGCTAAGTACATCTTCTTTAGGCTTTCTTTTTGTCTCATTATCCAAGACTAGGTACTGGAGAAGCTGGCAATGTGGAAACACCAATGGGCACCAACAAAACCCAACAAATGTTGCACTGTGGCTAAAGGATCAGAAAAGCGCAGCCTAAGACAAAAAAATGTTTGTATGAAAACCATCCTCCTCCAGTTGATCACCCCGGGAAAGACTGCAGCCCCACCCCGAGTAAGCAAAGGCCAGTCATATACCCTTGCTCAGGCTGTCACAAGGCACCAACATAAAAGGAAAAAGACAAAAAGAAGCAAGGATAAGAGGAGGGAAGGGGGGGGTGGGTAAACCAAGAAACAAAACAAAACAACAAAAAAAAAAACAAGGTGCCCTATCTGGGCTGGTAGCAGAAGACACCAAGTGGGGTACAATAAGGAGAACCCCTCCCATACCATGACAGAGGAAGCAGAGTAGAGTCAGGATTTTTGCCACTGCCCAGTGATAACAAAGTCAACCCCACCTGACAATAATAGGAAACTTCCCTACCTCAGTGTCAAAGGAGACCACATGGGGTACTTGACCTCCTTTCCCCTACTGGAAGAGTGTTAGAAAAACCAACTAAATGACAAAGATCAAGTGAGACACAAAGTCACTCAACAAAATACAAAAAAATCCAGATTTCAATAAAAAAAAAAAAATCACCATGAGCTAGATGATGGTGGCTCACACCTATATATAATCCTAGCTACTTCTGAGGCTGAGATCAGGAGGACTGTGGTTTGAGACCAGTCTGGGGAAATAGTTTGTGAGATTCCATCTCCAAAATAACCAGAGCAAAAGGAACTGGAGGTGTGGCTCAAGTGGTAGAGTGCCTACTTTGCAAGCACGAAGCCCTGATTCAAACCCCAGTCCCAACCCCCCCCCAAAATCACCATCAAACCCAAAACCAGAAAGGTCACAAACTGAATAAGCAAAGACAGTAGTTGATACAATGCTTCAACAATAAATTAGGAGCATGCTTAAAATAAATGAAAAAAAAAAAAGAGAATATAAGGACCAAATGGAAACTGAAAAAGACAATAACTGAAATAAAAAGCTCAATGAATAGATTGAATGTGTGGTTCAAGTAATAGAGCACCTGCCTTGCAAGCACAAATCCCTGTGTTCAAACCCATCAAGTACCATCAGGAAAGAAAAGAGCTATTGGGATGGGTTCAAGAACAGATGAACCAAGGAAACAATCAGTGAACCTAAGGGCAGAACAGTAGAAATTATTCCATTTGGTAACAAAAAGACTGGGAAAATATAAATAAACAAACAAAGCTTTGGGGGCTTGTGGGACTATAATAAAAGTCTTCTACACTCATATCATCAGAGTTCTTAAGGAAAAAGGAAGGTAAGGCAGAAGTAGTACTCAAGGAACGTTTTCCTTTCAGAACAGATACAATTTGTAAATATTAATCAAAGAAGCACAGAGTTGCTAGATTAATATCAGATAAAGTATATTTTAGCACAAAGGAAAGTACCACACGCAAAGGGAAATACTACATAATGATAAATGGATAAATTCACCAAGACATAGTGAATCTACATGTGTATGCCCCAAACAATAGAGATGCAAAATAACAT
The DNA here is from genome assembly GCF_047511655.1 of Castor canadensis. NCBI lineage: Eukaryota > Metazoa > Chordata > Mammalia > Rodentia > Castoridae > Castor > Castor canadensis. The sequence goes on along the minus strand of NC_133396.1, from coordinate 49,823,020 downwards.
GAAGCTAAAACTGATAGAACTGAAAGGAGAAATAAACAAATCCACAATTATAGATGAAAATTTCAACATCTCTCAACAATCCTTGAACTCAGCAAGGATATATTAAAAAAAAAATCAGAATCGTTACTAGTTTATGCCCTACAAACTCATTTTAAAATTTAACTGCTGTTGCAATAGTATTAGACATGAGACCTTTGAGAGGTGATCAGGCCATGAGAGCTCCATTATCATGAATGGGATTTAATGCCATTATAAAAGGGCAATTGTGGTTCCCTATTGTCTTTCTGCACTTTCACTTTTTGCTATGTGATGATGTTGCAAGAAGGCCGGTGCCAAGTACCTTGATCTTGATCTTCCAAGCCTCTGAATTATGAGAAACTAAATTTCTGTTATAAATTAGCCAGTCTTGGATAATTGTAGGACTAAGGTAACTATCAACCAACAAAATGTGACACTGAAGAATAGTCTACCAAACAACACCAAAATACAGAATGTGTTCTTTGACCACAATGAAACCAAGTTAGACATCTATAACAGGAAAAAAATCTCCAAACACTTAGAAACTAAGCAACATACATTTATTTAATCCATGAATTGAAGAAGAAACCTCAAGGGAAATTTTTTTTAAAAAACATAATGTATTAAAAATCTGTAGTCATAGCTAAAGCAATGCTGAGAGGTAACCTTATAATAATGCACCAAAGTATTTACATTAGAAGGGCTGGAGGCATGGCTCAAGTGGTAGAGTCCCTGCCTGGCAAGCCTGAGGCCCTGAGGTCAAACTCCAGTACCTACCAAAAAAAAAAAAAAAAAGTTTACATTAAAGAGGAATGGCCTCAAGTAATCTAAACTCCACCTCAAATATCTAGAAAAATGGCTAAGGGTATGATTCAAGCAGTAGAGCACCTGCTTAGCAAACTCAAGACCCTGAGTTTAAATCCCAGTATCATCAGAAAAAGAATCTAGAAAACAAGTACGAGGTACACACAAATTAAGAAAAAGGAAGTAATACAAATGAAAAGCAAAAATGAGCAAAACTGCAAAAACAATGAAATCAATGAACTACAGAGCTAGTTCTTTGAAAAGATTGATAAAACTGACTTCTGGCAAGCCTGACCAAGAAAAAGAGACTGTTGAGCACTAGTGGTGTGCAACTGTAATCCTAGCTACTTGAGAGGCTGAGATTAGGAGGACTGCAGTTCAAGGCCAGCAAATAGTTCACGAGACTCCCATCTCCAAAACAGCCAGACTAAAATGGACTGGAGGTGTGGCTCAATGGTATAGCACCTGCTTTGCAAGTGTGAAGCCCACATAGTCACATCAACTGATGCAGAAAAATTAAAATATCCTGCATCCACTCATGATTTTTTAAAAGCATCTTAGAAACCTAAGAGGGGAGATTCCTCATCTTGATACAGAACATTTATGAAAAATCTCCAGTTAATGATGAAAGAGTGAATGTTTTACCTTCAATATCAAGGCAATGATACCCATTCTCAGCTCTAACTCAATAGTATAAGAATTTTTAGCCAGTGCAATAACACAAGAAAAAGAAATTTTAAAATAATATAGATTGATAAAGGAAGACATAAAATATTAACAGACATAGTTGTCTATGTAGAAAACCCCATAGAATCTACAAAAAAACTCTCAGAACTAGAAAGCTCAGAGAACTCAACAAGGTACAGGTTATAAGACCAATGTATGAAAAATCAATTGTATTTAAATAAACTACCGATGAATATGTGGACAACAAAATAAAAAATACAACACCATTTACAACTGATCCCTCCCTAAATGAAATACTTATATACAAATCTAACAAAATATGCACAAGACTTAGATGCTGAACATGATACAATGCTAAAGAAAGAAATAAAGTTGGGCGCCAATAGCTCACATCTATAATCCTAGCTTCTCAGGAGGCAGAGATCAGGAGGATCATGGTTCAAAGCCAGCCTGGGCATATAGTTCATGAAACCCTCATCTTGAGGAAAAAAAAAAAAAAAATCACAAAAATAGGGCTGGTGGAGTGGGCTCAAGGTGAAGGCCTTGAGTTCAAACCCCACTACCCCCCCCCCCAAAAAAAAGACCTAAATAAATGGAGAGAGACATACTATGTTTGTGGCCCAGAAAATTCTAAGATGTCAATTCTCCCCAAATTGATACATAGGCTTTTTTTTTTAATCTTGATTTGGTTTTTGGTTTTGTTTTGTCATTGTTACTGTTTTGAGGTAGGGTCTTACTATTTCCAGGCTCAGGATCCTCCTGCTTCAGTTTCCCAAGTGCTAGGATTGCAGATATGGACCACCACATCAGTTGACATATAGGTTTAATACAATTCTTATCAAATCCCAGCCAGATTTTTTTATAGATATAAACAAGATTATTCAAAAATTCCATATTTTTTAAAAGTGGAACTTAGGATTTGAACTGAGGGCTTCATGCTCGCAAAGCAGGTGCTCTACTGCTCCTCCAGTCCTATTCTAAAATTTATATGGAAATGCAAACAAACTAGAAGGGATTTTTTAATTTAAAAAGTATAAAGAGGGCTAAAGGCATGGCTCAATTAAGAGACTACCTGCCTACCAAGCGCAAAACTCTGAGTTCAAATCCCAGTACCACAAAAAAAAAAAGTATGACGAGGGAATCACTGACCTACCCAAAGTGATCAAGATAATGGTATTAATGGAAAGTGAGACATATCGATGTAACAGAATAAGAGAATCCATGTAACAGAATATTAGAACATAGACAACCCAGCATTAAACCCACACAAATAAACCCAATTTAACTGCTGACAAAGGTGCAAAAGCAATTCAATGAAGAATTCAACAATTTGCCTTTCAATAAATGGTGCTGCAGCAATTGTTCATACAGGGGCAAAACAAAACAACAAACAACAATTGAAAAAACCTTCAAGCTAATACAAAGATTAACTTTATACAAAGCTTAACTCAAAATGGAACATAAACTTGAACTTCATTAAAATGAAAAACTTTTACTTTGCAAAAGGCCCTGTTAGAAGTATGGGGAAGGGGTGGGGAGGAGGAGAGAAACCATGGCTTTAGGACAAAATGTTTGCTAACTACCTGACAAAGGACTAGTATCTAAAATATATAAAGACCTCTTAATAGTAAAAACAAAAAATAAACAATTCACATAGACTATGGGCAAGACAATCACAGAAGATTTATAGGCAGCAAATAAGCTCATGAAAAGACATTTATTATTAGCCATTAGGGAAATGCAAATTAAATCCACATGGGATATTACTATACTCCTATTAGAATGGCTAAAATAAAAAATGGTGACAACAGCAAATGCTGGCAAGGATGCAAAGAGAGTGTGTCATTCACACAGCCCTGGTAAGAATCAATTTGACAATTTCTTAAAAACTAAGCATGCAAGCCAGGCACTGGTGGCTCACATCTGTAACCCTAGCTACCTGGGAGGCTGAGACTGGAGAAAGAGAGATTGGAGACCAGCCTGGGCAAATACTTAAAAAAAGCAACATGGACTGGAGCCATGGCTCAAATGGAAAAGCACTTGCTTTGCAAGCACTAAACTCTGAGTTCAAACCCCAGTCCTACCAAATACATACATACATACATACATACTAGGCATGCAACTACCTTAACCAAGAACTGTACTCCTGAATATTTATTCCAGAGAAATGAAAATACACAATCACACAAGGATACAAATGGTGACAGCAGCTGAACTTGTAACAGTCCTAATATGGCAATGACCAAACTGTGCTTCACCATCTCACAGGATGGCAGTCAGCAATAAAAAGGAATGACCTACACAGGGTAGGGATACGTAAGGGTCAGGAGTGAAAACAGCATTCCCACAGGTGGGTGTTGTGTGACTCCATTCACAAACATCCCTGAGAAGTGAAATCTATAGGAAGTGAGAGTTTGATTGCTGAGGTGAGGAGGAGGTGGCAGTGGATGGGTAGGGGCAGTGGCAGGGCCAAGAGGGACACTATGGGGGCAGAGATGCTGACTCCCACCTGCATCAGCCTCAGCATCCTGCTGTGACATGCACCTGTGCTGCTGGGTGTGACCAGAGGGAGACTAGGTGAAGGGTACACGTGGGATCTGTGTACTTTATAATTGCATAAAATCTGTAATTATCTTAGTGTAAAATATTTTTTAAAAAAACTACACAAAACCCAAGCTTACTACTTCCTAAAAGCTCCTGCCAACTCACCTATACACAGGTATAGAGAACACTGGTAGGGGACTTGCACAGCCGAGGCTGTGGCCACAGACTCTGACTGCAGTCAGTCCTCAGGGATCCTCCACCAACAGCCTGGTGCCTTCTGCAGGCAATGCTGGCTTGCATGGCTCTAAGCTGCAAGGCATGTGCATGCACGTGCATACACACACACCCCCTTCCTGAGACCTGACTACTTGACCACAGCAAGGTTCCTTTCCACCTTCCCTGGGCAGATCTGGGTTGTGTCTCAACTCAGGCCAGACGGGTAGGGCAGCATCCTGGATCTGCTTCATACAACACTGTCAAGCTGCCACATGACACACTGGAAACAGCACCCCATCACAACCAACCCCAAGGCATCCAGAACGTGTCAGGCTCAACTCTTGCTCCACATGGCCTGTGGCTCTCAGAGCAAGAAAGGAACACTCAATGATGGGATTACTAATAGGTGGCTAACCAGGTTTCCCATCCCTTGGAGTCACCCACCCTCAGAGGGCATGTGAGTGTGAATCGAGGCAGTCAAGACACAGCACTATGCACTATGAGGCACTGCTGGGACAGCAGCCAAAACAAATGATACTCAAGTGTGTATCTCACCCTTCCCACCCCATAGTGTCCTCCCACCCCAAAAACTCTCCACAGTTCTGGTTCCTCACCTCTGTGCATGCGCGCACGCGCACACACCCACACACACCCACACCCACACATCTTATGCTCCTCAAGACCCTAGCCCCTGGGCAATAACCCAAAACCAACAGCTTCCAGTGTGCATGCTAGGGTTACTGTGCAACTACAGCCCCACTCTTCTGACACTCCCACCCACTCAACCCCCACCTAGGCTCCTTTCACAAGCACTTCAGGCCTCTGTGCTTACAGGCCTTCTCTTTCAACAGCACATTTGCTGCAGGGGCAAGAAGCCAGCCCTCACCTAGCCAAGTACCCAGTCCAAAGCCAGGCTCTAGGGACTGAAAAACAAATGAACCGAAAAGCCATGTGCAGCAAGAGTTGAAATGACTGCAAAGACACACTTACTGGTTATCAGAGTTGGGAACATAACTGCTGTCCAATTGTATTGAGAGTAGTGCTGATAAGGCCTTCCCAAGACCTGGCAAGCGCAGCTGCACCTCTAACTTCCACACATGAAACTCCCAGGTCACAGCAGGATACTAGTTAGTGCCTAATGCCAAGAAAACAGTGTGCTGACACTGGATAGTTGAGCTTCAATTTGTAATTCTCCCTCCTTTAAATGTAACCCCCAGTCAGACCACTATTTACACTACACCGGCAAAGTCAATGGGCAAGTGCAAGGTCCTGAGTTCAAGCCCCAGTACTACTCCCTCCCCCCACAAAAAAAAACCAGGCCAGTGAGGGGAATGCTGGCACTCTCCGAGTGTGTGGTCACATACAGCAGGAACCATGATAGTTCTGTGCTCCTGACATAGTAAGTCCAAGGTCACATGCTGAACCTAAAGAAATAACACAGAGTAAAGCAAAAAGTTCCACTCAGATGCAGGAAGCACTTGCTGCCCAACAGAGACACCTACATAAATACTGATATACTACAGCACTACAAAGCTTTTGTTATAGTAATCCATATCATTGCATCAGGCCAGCATTCCTGCACAGCCCTCCATGAGTTCATCCACTCTGCATCTTGGTGACTGGCATCCTCTGGAAGTGTTTGGTAAAATCTCCCCAAGTCACTCTGAAGCTGAGGTATGAACATGAAGCACACATATTCCCCCCTCCAAAGGATAGCCAATCTAGTGAAGGAGACCAGACACGTAGGATGTGAAAGTCTCTATTTGTAAGATACATGAGGATGGATAATGACTGGGAGTTGCTATAGTTGGGGTCTTGAATATCCCCCTAAGGTCCAAGTGTTAAAGGCATACTTCCTGGGATGGTGCTACTGGGAGGTAGAGGAACTTTTAGGAGGTGGGGCCTAGCAGGAGTTCTTAAAGTCAAAGTGGGGAGGTATCCTTAAAGGGGACCATGGGACACCAGGACCCTCCTTGCTGCTTTTTGCTTCATGGCCATGAGATGAGTGATTTTGCTCCATCATGCACTCCCCCCATGATGTGCTGCTGTACCACAGGTCTAAAGGCAATAAAGAGGCCAAATTAAGGACTAAAACCTCCAAAACTATGAGCCAAAACAAACCACTTCTCTTTATAAGTGCACTGGGTATTTTGTTACAGTGACAGAAAGCTAACACAGGAGACAGTGAGAAAACAGCTATTGTGCTGACTGGTGGGATCATGAGCACTCCCGGGAGATATGTTTTGTTTTGCTTGTTTGTTTTTTACTATCTTTGTGAAGCGATGCTACTACATAGCACTTACTATGGTATTAATATATAAATATTATGTAAAGGCAGGAGAAGATGTTTGCCTGACCATTTATGCATGGTGCCTGGTGTGATCCTGGCAAAATAGCTCCAAAAGAGGGGAGGAGGGCTTGGCAGAACACATAGATGAAGTTAGGGAACCCCTACCTTCTGCTCTTGCCAACATAACCTAACACTTCTAGATGCTTAATGTTAAGATCCTGGCCTGGGATTGAGGATGCCCAAGATAAGTCCTGGTTCCATTACTTACTCAATATGTGGCCCAGGGCAAGCCTGTGAGTCTCAGTTTCATCATCTACAATAATAGAAAAATACACATATTCCTCCCCTACCATTTAAAAAACAAAATCATGTCAAACGTAAACAACCCTAGGTTAATGCAATCAAGGATGCCTCAAGGTCAGGAGCATACATCCCAGCACATCCATGTGCACAGCACACAGCTGGTGCTGAACCGGGTCTCTGTGGAGGGAGCCCCACAACAGAGGCAGGCAGGGAAGCCCCTGAGCAGTGTTAGTCAGTATCAGGGGACCTCACAGCTCAATTCTAAACTCACAAACTCAAAGCTCTGTACCTTGATTCCAAGCAGAGTAACCATCTCCATGAAGGTTCTTTAAGAGGAAAAGCCCCACACAGTCCTGAAGAGGGACGCATAACTGTAGGGCCAAGCACCCCAGCTCTAGGGACAGCCTGGGGACAAAGACTTCTGGAGTAAGTCTGGGGTAGGGCAGGTCGAGGTATTGCAGAAGGAAGTAAGAACAGGATCCCTGCAAAATGCAGCTGTTGTATCCTTTGAGGCCTGGAAGCCAGCTCTTTGCATTTTTCTAAAGAGCTTCTATGGAGGCACTGCTGTACTAGCATCAGGCTGTTTAGTATTTTCTGCACCTCAGTTCCAAAGAGAAATGATGCCTGGGTAGCTGACATCTGGCCGTTTTTATAAGCCTGTAAATCATGGGCCCCTTCAAAGTTGCCTGTCTTTTCTGGGACACAAGTCAGAAAGACAGGGAGGGATATAAACACACAAGGTCCACGCTCAGGCCTCACCCTGCCAAGACTTTGATATGTCCTACGGCCATTCAGACAGGTAGGCGAAGGACAGGTGGCTCTAAACCCATGCACCTGTGGAGGGAAGATTCTCAGCAAAGCTGTGGGCACAGCCTCTGCCAGTGGGGTCAGCATACACTTCTGACAGTGCCCACAGGAGTCCTGTCTGGTAGAACTAATTTGTCAGGACCAGCACTGGACATCACTGGAGATCCTGAGAGGATACAGAATTGTCTCCACAATGCTGCATGGACCAAACTGTTCTGGAACTCCTGTCTGAGTATTGTCCACAGGGCCTTGAGCCCCAGAGAATACTGCCCTGTTGCTTCAGAGCCATGTAGTTTTGGACCCAAACTACAATCCTCAGCATGATCACCACCTGCCAGCATGGTAATATGCACGGAGCTCTTACCTTCCTCCAAAAGGCAGCAGGGAAAGATAGGCCATACAGAGACACTAGAATCAACCTGTAGCCTCTGCAAGTGGTTCAGCATCTTCAAGACCCAGGGCCATGTGACCAAAAGTAAGCCCAGGTTTCAATTTAAAAAGGCAGCTGTTCAGCAGCAGGCAGAACACACCTTTTCTTAAGAGAGCCTGTGGGTACACTGTTTAAAATGCCCATGGTTGCCTTCCTTGGCCATCTCTGCACTGCTGCCCTCACCATCATCTCATTGTTTTACTACTGCCCTAGGTACTTTATATTCATATGCCTCTTTTGTTATTGTTAGGGTCTAAACTCAGCTTGCTATACACACACTCTACCACTTCAGCCACTTTGCCAGCCCTTTTCGTGTTGGTTATTTTTGAGACAGGGCCTCACTGTCAACTTCACAACCTCACATGTAGGACACCAGGTAGTTTATCACCCAAACTGGATGCCAGGATCTCTGGTGGCAGAACTCAGTAGACTGCTGTGCCCATGACCATCCCACAGATTGCAGGCTACTTACCTCCTCAGAGCAGCTGCTCTTTCTGCCTTTCGCATAGTTACCAACATGCACTGCCAAGGGCCAAGACATAAGTCCCTAGACAGAATGACCACAAACCACTGAGGTACTGACAACCAGATGAAGACACCCAACATAAGTCAGAATTGGGAACCAGGAGCAGAGGAGGCATTTAGGAGACTTCCCCAAGGAAAGAACAAAGGACAGGCTTCAGCAATGAGCCTGAAGAAAGCTGACACAAAGCTGAGCTGGCATACACACAGCACAGAGCCATCCCTCCAGGCCATGCTGGGGCTGAGGGTCAAGGAACAGGCATATCCAACAAGGCCCACTGCCCAGAGCCACTCCAGACAGCCCCACCCTCCTGCCAGCTCAGGAGCATCACAGAGTGGAGGAGAAGACCCAGCAGTCGATGAGCCAATGAGAGCTTGAGATAATGATGTCTAAAAGCTGCTGGCCCCCCACACAGATGTGTGCCATACAAGAACCCATCTGACACAGTTGAGCTCAGGCTGTGTGTGTGGGCACACATGTGCAAACATGACTGGGTGTGGCAGGGCAAGCCAACGTCTTGACTGTACAGTGTGCTCCTAGGAACCTGAGGTGACAGAGGCGGGAGGAGAGGGCATTAGCTACATATTGGTTGCAATTATCAAACAAAAGATGTCAAGAGGATGGGGAATGAAAATGCATCAAATAGAGATGCTCCTGCAGTTTCAATGCAGTTATGTTCTGACAAACCAAACCCTTCATACACTGAAAACATCCTAAGTTGAAAATGCACTGAGTCCACCGACCTTCAGGCCAGCCCACCTACGTGAGCTCAGATGTTCACATTAGCCCAAGGTGGGTAAAACCATCCCATTTGGAGCCTACTTCATCCCTGAGTGTTGACCAGTCTTGTAAATGTATGGAATCCTACATCGAAAGTGAACCACAGTGGTTGTGTTGGGTTGCTTTTGCACCACCATAAAGTTTAAAATCCGTAAGGAGAAGTGTTCTAAGTCAGGGGTCATCTGTAGTGATTTGGCAAAATGTGGTATGGGCCCAGGTGTTTTTACAGATACAATTCACATAGCATACAATTCACCCATTTAAGGTGTATAATTCAATGGTTTGTAGTACAAACTATGGTCACAGTCAATTTTATCACATTTTCATAACCTCTAAAAGGAACCCTGTGTTCTTGGCTGTCACTCCCCAAACCTGTCATCTCTTTGACCCCAGCCCCAGCAACTGCTAATCTATTTGTTTTCTCTATAGGTTTGCCTATTCTAGACATTTCACATGAGTAGAATCACATAAGCCAGTCTGTGACTGGCTTCTTATACTTGGCATCAAGTTTTCAAGGTTCATCCACATTGTAGCATATATCAGAAACTCCTTCCTTTTTATGGCCAAATAATATTCCTTTGCACAGGCATGCCACATTTTGTTTATCAGACAAGGTTAGGTTGTCTAATAATTTGTTTATTAGACAAGGTCAGGTTGTTTCAACCTTTTGTAAACATGTATCTAAGCCTTCTTAAGAGAGACCAAAGAGATAAACACCACCTATCTATGTGAGGCCTAGACAATAAGTTCTCAAAAGCAGAAAATGGATGAACGGTGATACAGAAGGGAGGTGGGGGTGCACTGAGAGGCTGGCTCCCTGTGAACAACACAGACTGGGCAGCTCAGCCTCACAGACCAAGCTCAGGCTCAAACCTCTCCAAAGAAACCTACCCAGATCTTTCCTCCAAGACTTTCCAAAAGAGGAGGTGTGGGTAGTGGAGAAGAATGGAGAAAGGAAAATATTTTCTCTAGCAGATCCCATTTTAAAAATATAATCATGCTGGGCATGATGATGCACACCCGTAACTCCAGCACTTGGAGGCCAAGGCAGGAAGAATGAAAGATTGAGGCCAGCCTGGGCAACTTAGCAAGACCATGGAAGAAAGGAAGGAGGGATAGAAGAAGGGAAGGAAGGATGGAAATGAAGTATGATACAACTAGATCATAACGGACTCATTTAGCACTAAAGACATCAAAATTCCTGTCCAGTCATCAAATCCAAGAGGCAGAACCTGGTTGAGGAACATTTTAATCCCACAGAGAAAAGGCAATTTTCCTGAGGCAGATTCTGAAGGTTGATCCAAGCTTCTTCAAGAAAACAACAAATGCCAATTGTGACACATGAGTTAAGTTCTCTCAGGGCCTCAACACAGCCTTTGATTCCCTCCCTGGTCACATGTTTTGAGGGTGCAGGATTCGATAATCCAACTCTGATTTCTGATCCAAGTTACCCTTCACCTGTTCCCAGACACTGCACCCAGCCATCCACCATACCCAATCTGGTGCACAAACAGCAAGCTCCAGGCCCGTAACTGGGATGGGGTCTTGGAAATCATAGAGTACTCTCTCCACCCCTCAGGAATAAAGAGATGGACAGAGGGAGATCAGCCAACTTTTGGGCTGAAAAGTCAAAAAGCAGTAAAGCCTGGAGTCCTCAGATTGCTTCTGGCTCCTGCCTCCATATGAAAACATGCCAGACATCTTTGAGTCCACCGAACCTTCAGCCTCAGAGTACACAGGTTAAATGTAAAAACAAAGCCACTTCCTTCCCCATGCCTCTGACTTTTCTCTGTTATCACATGGAGTCCTCCCTAATTGCCATGGACCTCACTTGCACTTCACTGACTCCCCAGGATTCCCTGGAGCAGGTGAGAAGTGGGGGCCAGTATGGAGCCTGCCAGTGGTCAGACACCTATCCACAGAGGTGCTGTCATCACTGCTTTGTGTCCCTAAACCAATCTGCCAGCCCTGTGGCCACTCACCTCCCTCAGGTGCTGCCCCAGTCTCTGCCCACACTGTACCCTCATTGGATCCATCTTGGTGGGGATTCCCACTGTCATCTCCATTCAAGCAGATGAGATCTTCAAGCAAACAGACCAGGTTGAGCTAGACCAGCAGTTCTCAAAGTGTGGGAGTCCCTGACATACTTTTGAGGATTCATGAGCCAAAACAATTTTTATAAAAATACTAAGGTATAGGCTGGTGGCATGGCTCAAGTAGTAGAGCACCTGCCTGACAAGCCCAAGGCCTTGAGTTCAAACTCCAGGACCACAAAAAAAGTAAATAAATAAAATACTAAAGCACCATTTGCCCTTTTCACTCTCCTTTATTCACAAGTGAAGAGCGGAACTGTCAGGGGTTGCAGGACAGGAGACGGCAATAGGATAACTGCAGAAAGTCTGAGAATCTGGACACATTGCATTATAACAGATGTGAAAGTGATCTGCAAAAAGCTAAAATAATGTGACTCTTATCAGCAAACTGTTTTTGTTTTAGAAGAGTTATTTTTCAGACTACATGTTACTTATGTAACCATGCAGACAGGTTTACTGTTATTTTTAAATGACTTTATAAGTACCTTAAATGTCTCAGTTTTAATTTCTAATACCACCAATACCAATGGACATACATAAATAAAAGTTCTGTGGGGACTTCAATAATCAAGAATGGAAAGGAATCCCAAGACCAAAGTTTGAGAAATGACCTAGCCAGCCACTCCCTCTCTAGCAGAGTGCCTCTTTCACTGCACTTCTGGTTCCTTCCCTCAGTCCAAACACAACCCAAACGTGCTTTTACAACCACCTCTTGGCTTCTACTCAGAGTCCTTTCAACCCAACAGCACTGCCAACACTGCCTTAAAAGGCGACATCTCGCCCTAGACTTGCTCCAGGCAGCTGTGCTCCCTACAGTCCAACTGGAAGTGAAACAGGCATCCAGACACCAGTGAACAGGACATGCTCCCTCCCCATCACACCAGCCTCTGCCTTTGGAGGCCAGGGAAGGGACTGAGAAACAGGTAACATCTGCTTCCAGGCACCAACTAGAGACCCAAAACCCCACAAGCAAGGGCAAAGCAGCTCAACTGTGCCACCAAATCACTGTCCCAGCCTTGGGAGGGTCAGGAAGGACAGAAGCAGAGGAATGTGCTCCTGTCTCATGTTCCCTGGAACTGTCAAATGTCCTTGAAGGGTGTTGCTAGACTCACTGGCCTGAGCCTCAGTTCCCACCTCCATCAGTTCAGGTAACTTCTGATGTAAGGGTCACCATCTGGGATGACATCAAGGATGCTGCAGTGGCATCAATGTTCTCTTTCATGAGCATTCATTATTTAGATTTATACTAGATTTTTAATTGTGTGTGTATGTATGTATGTGTGTGTACACATATGTACAAAAGAAGGTATCATATATGATACCCAGTGTCCTGCCCCGGACTCTACCAAGTGAGGAACACTGGGCCCTATGCACCTTTGTGCATGGTCTAACACCCAAAGATCTTCAAGCTGGCAGCCAGCTTCAGGTACTCACTGGCAGAAATGCCACAGATACTCTCCACACTTGGGACTCTGAAAACTAAAAGTAGGTGTTCAATCAAAAACCTGTATACAAATGTTCACAGCAACACTATTCATATTTGCCAAAAGGTGAAAACAGATACCTATCAAATGGGGAAATGGATGAGTACACACACACACACACACAAAAGTGGTACGTGGAATATTATTCAGCCATAAAAAAGAATGGAATTCTATATATGCTAAGAGACGGGTAACTCTTAAAAACATTACGCTGGGTGAAACAAAAGGTTGTATATTGTATGACTCCATTTTGATGAAGTTTCCAGAGTAGGTAAATACATAAAAATAGAAAGCACACTCAAAATAGCTGAAGCCTGTGGATGGGGAGGAGGGAGTGTGACCACTTAATAGTTATGAGGTATTCTTTTGGGGTACAGAAAATGTTTTCAGTTAGAGTGTGGCAGTGGTTTCCCAACACCATGAATACACTAAATGCAACTGAATTGTGCTTTAAAATGGTTAATTTTATGTTATGTGAATTTCAACTCAAAAACAGCAAAAATATACACAAATAAACCCCACAGCAGCTCCCTGCACCCCCAGCCACTCCTGGTGCGTCACAGACACCAGCAGCTGTGACCATGCTCCTCCACCCCTCTGCTCCACCCACACAAAGGCCCTGCAAGCCTGACCCCTGCCAGGCTCCTTCCCAGACTCCAGCAGCTGGGCGGGTGGGGAGCACACTTCTAAAAGTCTCTTCCCTGTTTGGTCTTGACATGGCTGCAGGATTTTTGGAATATGACGCCATTCATGGCAAAGGGAAGAATGCTGGCGAATGAGTGGGGACGGGGGGCAACAGCATCTCAGGGAAGAGTCATGCCTGCTTCCACAAAAAAAAAAAAAAAAAAAAAAGCCCTTCCCATTAAGAAACAGGCAGGGCAGGAGAGTAGGAAGGGAAGGAGGAAGACAGGAAGTCTAAATAAGGACAGTCCAGATCCGTCTCCAGCCCCAACCCTCCCAAGCACATTCACACACTCCCAGCAGTCAGCACATGGCCAGGAGGCCCAGCTGACCCCAATTTCATGAGTAAGGTCATCTCATGAGTCTGGGCTTCTGCTCAGCTTTCCTACTGACATACTGCCCTACCTCTCCCCACCCAGTCTACCTATCCTTCCACCTACAAGGCTGCTGTGAACATAATGGAGTTAACAGTGGCCCAACACAGGCCCATTTCTAACAGCTATGAATACTGCCAGCAGCACAATAAGCAATCCCAGAGCAAGCCAACTGCCCCTAGATTTCAGTCCAGAAAACCTCCATGTCACAGGAGGACATGTGGCTGCCAGTTGGCCAAGCTCCCCAGAAAGAGGACACCTAAGCTCACAGATTCCCAGGCAAGAAGGCAGATGTGGACTGGGAAGCAGCAGGCTCTGTCTGCCCAGGTGACATGTGCCTGTGAGAAAAGCCCTTCGCAGGCTCTAGAAAGAATGGCTTCTGTGTGACCAGGTGTCTAGAAGGGTCACCAGTCCCTGTTAAGACTGGCAGATTGCAGAGGTGCGAGAAGAGAGGAACAATGGAAGGAGCATCTGCAAGCTGAGAGAGACCAATTCAACCACGAGGGGAGCAGAGAGCCATGACACACCTTGGCTAGACCTGCCCAGTCAGCAATTTAAGACTGGACTGGCTGTGGCTCTAGGCTGTCCTCTATCCCCCTCGGCTATTTACTCCTGACATCTGCAAGGGAGCTGCACCAGGGACCACCACCAGGATAAGCTTGGTTCCTGATACGCCTCCCACACCTTGCAAATGGCAACTTAACACACTTCCCTGCAGAGCCTTTTCTGAAGTAGGGCCTGGCCTTCACCTTTCACAGGACCTATGCTATTGCTTCTCAAGGCTAAAAGGGGCTCAGAGGCAGTCTCAGGTTAAATCCCAGATGATGGCTCCTGGCGCTTTTGCTTCCCAATCTCTAAAAAGGCTTAAAAACCAATTTAATTATTATGTTTACGTATTCTAAAAACCAAACCCACTCAAGCAGACTATCACCCTGCCAATCCCTGTAGGGGCCACATGAGGATGATGCCATGGGTTCAGAGAAGCACAGAGGAAGGAAATAGCCTGGACTTCAGGGATTCATCTTTGGTGAGCTGGAGGTAGAAAGGAACAAGGATCTGAGGGCCACTTCTCCCTCAAAATCATGGTGGCAGGTCCCTCTTTGGGCCCATTTTCTCAGCTGTAGCTTCAATTTGGAACTCAATTTTGGTCCCTCTAGTTTGAATCTCATAGCCTCTGTTTAGCTCCAGAAGGGATAGGACATGCATGGCACCTGCCCCAGGTGGCCTAGGGCCTGGCCATAGTGAACATTTAAGAACAGACAGTCCAGACATGATGGTACACAGCTGTAATCCCAGTATTCAGGAGGCAGAGGCAGGAAGATCATGAGTTCAAGGGCAGACTGGGCAACATAGTGAGATCACATCTCAAGGAAAAAAAAAGTTAGGGCTGGAGACACGGCTCAAATGGTACAGTGGCCTGGTATGAGGCCCAGCATTCAAACACCAGTAATGCCCAAAATTTAAAAAAGACAAAAAGCAAACAAACAAACAAACAAAAGCAGACAAGCTGGCATGTTCAGTGAGTGTGTCCCAAGGACAGGGCCCATATCCCACAAGAGTTCCACACTGAGTAATCAGTGTTTAGCAGTACTGAGTGCCCACTATATACCCGGTATTTATAAGCTTAGCTCTTCCTGTGGCCCCTAAAGTACCCCATTCTCAGATGAGGGCACAGAAATTTCACTCTAAGGAACCTGCTCAATCCTCATGGAAAATGCTAGATGTGAACCCAAATCTGAGCTGAAAGCCCCTACTCTCTACTATTTAACCCTACTATTATACAGAACAATGAAATAAAAAGTAGAACTGTCAGATTTCTAGGTCAAAACATACCCCCAAGTGGAAGCCAGGCGCACCCTGACTCCACCGGGCCCTGAGGCTCCAATGTCCCAAGTGGCTCCCCCACTCCTGACAATGAGGCCCTGGGTGTGGAACAGGGGATGCCGAAGATATGGCCCCATTCTCTGGCTCAGTTGGGGCTCTCAGCAGCTGCTCCCACTTCCCGTGGCCCTTTCAGCTACAGGAAGGACCAGGAGGAGGTAAGAAATTATGTGCAGAGTATGTACCACAGAGCTTTGTGAGTCTGTTAAAACCAGCACTTCAGAACCTACTGGGATCAAGGACATGGCTATTTCCTGATTTTGAATTTCTCTTTGAGGGGAAAAAATAGTGCTTCCTGCTCAGGGCTGTGCCAAAGGTGTGGTCACTGCCATAAGCCAAAAGCCTGTCTGGGGAACATGGGGCTCCCTGCAGCTGAAGAGAGATTGGGGTCTGCACACTGCCCTGCACCCCCCCTCCCCCCACACACACCCCACCCCATTCCACCTCACCCCACCCCACACCAGGACTAAGGAATCCAAGTTAGGGCAAGGCCCTGTTCCTGATAGCAAAGGTTAACACATCCAGGACAGGGAAACCAAACAGAACTTTGGAAAAACCCATGCTGGCCTTCCTATGACCTAGGCAGGTCACTGAACCTCTCCAGTCTCAGCTGCTCTGTTAAGTAGAAACAATTCCTCACCTGCTGAATGAGCGCAGGTGTGGACAGTCCTAGCAGGCCCCTTTCCCAGGGCTAGGACATAGAAGTCTACTAAAACACCTGTGATTTATTCTGCACTACACCTGCTCCCTGCCACTGATCTGTCCCAGCCAGACAAAAACAGTAACTCTACAAGTCAGAGTGACCCTGTCAAGGGGAGGGAGACAAATTCAGAGCCATGGTAAAGGCTGGTAGAGGAGCCTCATAGAACAGAGCTCTGTCTCACAGCTCCACTGTGGAACAGCTTGGTGACCTTGGGCAGACTCCTCAACCCTCTGAAATTCAATGTCCCTTTCTCTGCCAAGGGATCATGATACCACCACCAGCCCTGCTGGCCCTCCAGCCTGCCAAGATCTTTATGAGATCACAGATTCAGTACTGACTCAGTATGTGGAGGCTCAGAAGGATGCTACAGGCCCATCCATGCACCCTCACTGCAAGCCACCTCTGCTCTAAGCCACTGTTCAGCATAGCGTGCAACCCCCAAGCTGAGCCCAGAGGCCAGATCCAGAAGAGTTACAGGCTCCAGGCAAAAGCCAGGCTGTGGTTTCATGTGAACTAGGATGACCTCGACTGAGAAAACCAGTCAGTAGTTTGGAAGATTCCAGTTCCAGCCTCCACAGACAAAATGCCAGTGAATCAACCAACTAGGCTCTCTTGCTCCAAAGGCAGTGACAATACTATGGGAGCAGAAGAGCAAAGCAATGACAGTTCCATCTCAGGGCAGCTGGGATGCTGCCTCAACTGCTGAAACAGAGGCAGGCACAAAATCTGTGGCAGAGTTTTCAAACATGCCCCTCTGATCCTCAGGGAGGTCCCCATCATCAGAACCCTGCCACTCTTCCAGCATCACACATAGCATTTCTGAGTAAGATTCTTCTGAGTAAAAGGCTCCAGGACTTACTGAAAATTATTGAACCAGTCCATGTGTCATTCACATGGGAAAGGGTGGCCTGGAGTTTCCCAGGATAAAAGGACCTGTTTGCTGAGGTTGAATGTTCTAAATTAACATCCAGCACTCCTGCACCTCACTGGCACATCCCCCACACAGCCACACAGAAGTGGTGGGATGCAGGCAATGGGATATGCTCCCCCACTAAATGGCAAATTGGAAACAATTTAAAAAATAAGCATTCAAATCAAACTTCTTGATTTCAGCCTAGCAGCACCAGGGTCCTAGTAGTCACAAAATGGCCCAAGTTAAGGCTCCTTCCCACAGGAGAAACTGCCAGCATGCTTCTTAGAATATTAATCCTCACATGCAGGCTTTGAGGACTCCATGGCTCCACCAACACACCACATCCTGCGAACAGAAGGAGGGTGACCAATTTACAGGGAGGAGATCCTAAGTAACCTTCCTGTGTCATCCTGCATATCTGTGCAGAAGAGAATATAGGTCTGGGGCTTCATATGGCAAGGGAAAGAGAATTCTGAAGGAAAGGTCCAGTAATAGGCTAGTCCCACAACTGCCAAACACTGAGTAAAGATAGCAAGCTAAGAGCTTCATGAGGCACATTCAGTCACATGTTGGGGGAGGGAGGCACTGAGAACAATAATATGCCCCAGCCTGTATCCCAAATTCTCACTCACTCCCCACAGGACACTCTTGGAAACAAACAATGCCACTGGACCCTGACCAGAACCCTCCTGTCTTCTGCTCCCAGATTCTGCCTTTGGACAGAGGTGGAGATCACCTAAAGAGAGCTTCCAACCACATTAAAAGAAGATATGATATTCATAGAAAGAACCCCCCAAAATTGGCAAAAGGATAGTAAGAACAAGAGAGGAGGAGCACAAACAAAAGTAGCAAGTACAAGAGAACCAGCAATGCGAAAACCCTCACCCTCCAACCTGAACCAGCAGGACACCACCAGGGAGGGAGAAGAGGCATGCCGCAAGTCTTTCCCCCTGCCAGTCATCAGGGTCTGGAGGGCCCAGCTGCGGCCAGAACTGCAGACACCAGTGGCCACACATGCCGATGGCACTGGAAAGGTGGCTATCTGAACTGAATCAGGACTATAAGGCAAAATACACAGCTTCTTCATATGCTGGAATGACAGTATTTTTTGATACATCAGTTAAAGAAAATATAATTAAAATGAATTTCACCTTTTTTTACTTTTTAATGGAGTAACTACAAAATCTTAAGTTATATGTGGCTTCCATTACAGCTCTAACAAGAGAGGGCTGGTCTAAACCTGGGGGTGGCAGGCTATGTCCCACATGCCAAATCCAGCCCACAATCATCAGTTTCTGAGACTTGAAACCAAAAGTGGCTCTTCCGTTTTTATTTTATTGTATTTCTTGAGAAAATGTCTCATAGGCTGAGATGTGGTTCAAGTGGTAGAGCACCTGCCTACCAAGCAAGAGGCACTGAGTTCAAACCTCAGTTAAAAAAAGAGAGAGAGAGAGAGTCTTGATTTGTAGCCGAGGCTGGCCTTGAACTCTCAATCCTCCTGCCCTGCCTCTGCTGGGATTACAGGTGTATACCACTACACCCAGCTCCCTTTTACATTTTTAAATGGATATGTAAGTATCAACATAATGAGTCAATTTTGCCTGCTAGTGTGCAAAATCTAAAGTATTTATTATCTGGTCCTTTAAGGAAAAAAAGTTTTCCAATCCCTGGTCTAGATTCTAGATATAATCAGATATTCACTCCAAATGACACAAGGAGATTCTTGTATATTCTTTTTTTCCTTTTTTGTTTAGGTAAAATTCACAGAACATAAAATTAACCAATCTAAATGAACAATTCAGTGGCATTTAGTACATTTCATAATGTTATGCAACCAATACGCCCATCTAGTTCCAAAACATTTCATCAGCCTCAAAACAGAACCCCAATTCCATTAGTATCACTCCTCACCACTCTACTTTCTGCTACTACTGATTTACCCATTCTGGACATTTCACATGGATGGACTCATACACTACGTGACCTTTTGTATGTGATTCTTTCACTTGGCATCACGTTCTCCAGGTACAGCCACACAGTAGCATGTCTCAGAATTTTGTTCCTTTTTAGATCAAAGGGTATTCCACTGTATGGGTAACTCCACAAGTTGTTTGTCCACTATCTACTGATGAACGTTTGGACTGTTGCCACCTTTTGACTCAACTGTGAAGAGTACTGTCATGAACATTCACATTCAAGTATTTGTTTGAATTATACATGTTTCCAACATTTTTGGGCATCTGCCTCAGAGTGGAATTGCTGGCTCACTCCATAATTTTCAGTTTAACTTCTTGAGGAATTCCTGAACTATGTTCCACAGAGGCTGTGGAACTGTGTTCCCACCAGCAATGCATGAGAGTTCTGATTTCTTTGAACCCCACACTTGTTAAATTCTGCTTTTTACAATTCCAGCCATCCTAATGAGTATGAAGTTGTATCTGATTGTGGTTTTCATTTGCATTTTCCTGATGAGTTACAGCATTCAGCATCTTTTCACCTCCTTGTTGGCCATTTTTAACGGGACTTTGTGTGTCTGGGATTTTTGACACATCCCCTGCCAAACAATGCATCAACTCACAAATAAGCTACAGATCTTATAGAAATGGTACTTCCCCATTGCTCCTGTGCCTTAGAACATCTAAGAACATCACAGGAACAAAGGGAACCCTGATGAAATGCTCCAGAGACCTAGTTCTAGTCTACTCCTGTCCAGGATTCCACCCTGTGGCCCCAGCAACTTTGGCAGTGGGGTTGGTCAGGGCACGATCACACCAGGAGGACTGAGAGCTGAGGAGAGATCAAGATCAACCTCGTTTCCAGATGGGAAAACCAAAGCAGGCCTGAGGAAGGAAATGATCCCACCATGATCCCACAACAAAACAGAAGTCATGAGATTAGAATGAAGTTAGAACACAGTGACTTCTTCCACAGAAAAGCAAGGAAGTGAGACACTCCATCAGGTCAACACCCACTGCAAACCTTGGAGACCCACCCTGAGGCTAGAAGGCTGAAGACCCTACACTCAGACCTGCTTCTTCACTAAACTACCAGCCCTCTCTATTTTACCTCCCAGCTTCCCTAACAGCTTCCCTCTTCTGCTTGTCCTATTGCTCACTCACTCCCATGACCTCAGCTATACCCTACACAAGAAATCCCTGCCCCCCCCACCCCTCCACTGAGCCCTAACTACCACTTCCTTAGGTAGATAATTCCACCTAAGAACTACATGACATCCATTTCCACAAGGTCAAGCTTACAGTACTTTTGACCACTCCCTGCTCCCTAAATCTACCCCAAATTTGTTATTATGAACTTTTGCTAACAGTACTTCTACTTCTATCCACCCAACCCAACACCACCTCTACTCGATCTTCAACACCCTAGCCCTAGTGTTTCTCAGCAATGGTCTGGAGAAAAGATCCTTCCAATAATCTATCCAGACTACTTCCAGTATCTTCGGCCTTTAGCCACAATGATTTTTTTATGGAAAATAAGTCTGAGAATTCAAAGTTTGAAAAGCTAAGCATAAAAATAACTATAAAAGAAGTAAAACAAAAATTAGACTATTTCATAAAGCTTGGCCACAAGGCCTTACACATGAGATTAAAACTACAAACTACAAAGGAAAACAGAGATTTAACTGCATTTGTTATATTTTATTTTATTATTTTGGTTCTGGGGACTGAACACAGGGCCTTGAGCATGCTAAGCACACATTCTACCACCGAGCTACATACCCAGTCCAAAATGCATTCTTTTTAAACCTGCCATATGAAGAGCTAGGCGCCAGTGGCTCACACCTGTAATCCTAGCTACTCAGGAGGCAGAGATCAGGGGGATCTTGGTTCAAAGCCAGCCGCCAGGCAAGTACTTTGAGAGACCCTATTTCAAAAAAAACCATCACAAAAAAGGGCTGGTGGAGTGGCTCAAGTAGTAGGAGCACCTGCCTTGCAAGCGTGAGGCTCTGAGTTCAAACTCCAATGCCACCAAAAAAAGAGACAAGTGACACTTGGAAAAAAATACCTGCCATATATGACAGGTATCAGATTACCATCTAAAGGAAGATAAGCAAACCATGGCTCACAGGCCCAATCCTTCCAACTGTCTGTTTTTCTTTTTCTTTTTTTGGTAGTACTGGGATTTAAACTCAGGGCCTTGCACTTGCTAGGCAGGCGCTGTATCATTTGAGCCATGCTCCCAGCCCTTTTTGCTTTTTTAGTTATTTTTTGGGTAGCAGCTCATGTTTTTGCCTGGGGCTGGCCTAAACCACAATCCTCCTACCTATGTCTCTCCATGCTTTCCCATAGTTGAGACCACAGACTTGCATCACCATGTTCAGCTTGCTGGCTGAGATAGTGTCTCACTAACTTTTTGGCTGGTTTGGTCTTGAATGATGATCCTCCCAATCTCTACCTTCTGAGTAGCTGGGATTACAGGCATGAGCCACTACACCTGGCTCAGTTGCCTGTTTTCACAAATAAAGTTTTACTGGAACAGAGCCATAACCATTAGTTTATATATTGTCTACAGCTCATTTTGCAACATGACAACAAAGCTGCATAGTTGCACAGAGGCCATATGGCCCACAAAAGCTAAAATATTTACTATCTAGTTTCTTTTTTGGTCATACTGAAGTATGAACTCAATGCCTTAAGCTTTCCAGGCAGGTGCTTTACCATTTGAGCCATGCCCCCAGCCCTTTTTTGCTTTAGGTGTTTTTCCAGAAAGGTCTCAGATGTATACCCTGGACAGAGTGGACCTCAATCTTCCTACTGAAGTTTCCCAAGTAGCTGAGATGACAGGCGTGCACCACCATGGACAGCTTTTTTGTTGAGATGGTGTCTAACTTTTTGCCTGAGCTGGCCTCCAACCACATTCCTTCCAATCTCCGCCTCCAGGTAGTGAAGATTACAAGCATGAGCCACAATACCCAGCCAACTATATGGCCTTGTATAGAAAAAGTTTGTGGATCCCTGCCCCAAAGAATACACAGAAAGTTTCTACAAATCAATGGGAATTGGAGGATAACCCAAGAGAAAAATGAGCAAACAATATAAACACACAATTCACAAAAGAAATAAAAATATTCAGTAAGTATTATAAAGATAGGCTTAACCTCCCTGGTAATTAGGGAACTTATTGAAGAATTAAATTATTTGATAATATCCAGTCCTGGAAATGTTACAACACAGCCTTTTTTGGAAGACAATTTGGTGGTATCTGTAAAAAAGTTTAATGGGCTTCATGTCAATCCAGCCATTCTATTTTTAGGTATCTGCCCCCCAGAAATACTTGCATTCATGCACACATGCACACACACCCAAAAAGTATTATAAAGCTATTCACTGGCGCATTCACTATCTATAACAGCAAAACTCATCAGTAACCTTGATGTCCACCAAAAGGGGAATGGGTTAAATTACAGCATATACCTAAGGGTCTAATGTGCAAGTCATTTTGGCATTTTTATATGCAACACCATGAAAAGAGATCTAAGACATATTGTTGGGCAGGGAAAAAATACACTGTGAATACATGCACATAGTTCAGGTTAAAAAAGGGTTTAAATGATATCTGAATCCAATGCAAAGAAATGCACTAGAGGACTGAAGGAAAATGCCACCCTGGGAACAGAGACCTGGGACTGCAGGACTGACTCTATCAGTGGCAAACTCCTCGGCCCCAAGTCAGCATTCTCAAGGCATCTTCCACAACTCAACCATTCTGTTAACCTTACTACCCTCCCAACGTGCTCACAGGATGGCCACTGTGGACCCTGAACAGGAGTTGGTGAAAGAAGGGGGGGCTTAAGAATCCTGGCTCTGCCTCATTAGGCAAGCCACTTCCCTTCTCCAGGTTTGAGTCTTCTCACCGGTAAAAGGAAGTGGTTAGATTAGCTGATCTCAAGTTCTTTCCAAGTCTGATGCCACAATACAGGCCCTGGAAGAGGTTTCTGTACCTCTCTAGGGGAAAAACAAACAAAACCCACAGCTGAGGAAATAAGGTTCAAATCAGAACACTCAGAGGAATGTCTGCTCCTGGGAAGATGACATCCCGGGAGCAAAAGCCATCCCCGCCTCCCTGGGCTCAGTGTCCTCGCCTATTAAACAGGGCTGGCCTTGATGATCACTGATGTATCTTCCAGTTTGGACAGTCTAAAATAAGCTTGGGATGGGGAGGGGCAGCAGGAAACAGGGGAATGGGGGGAGACTGATGGGAAGGACTGGCTGAGGTTTTCTAGTGGAGCCAGAAGGATGAGAGCAAGAGGCTGGGGGAGGGCCGGATGCAGAGAGCAGCAGAGAAGGCTGTTGGCAAGAACCCTGAGTCTCCCTCCTCTCCTTTCAAGAGCAGTTTCTTCCTGAAAGATCCCAGGAGGTAGAAGGCTGGGCTAATCTGTCCCCGTACAAATAACCCCACTCATTATTTCAGAAACTACCATTCCAGCTGTGCCCTGGAGGTCTCAGGCCTGTTTCAAAGCCCACAATTCAACTTTGAATACAGTGAAAGAGTACAAATATTTCAAATTTGCCTCTCCCCTTGAATTCAGTTAATAAGCAACTATTTTTTTAATTTTAACAGTTCCAACTCAAACATGCAAATTCTACTCTATGTAAGTTTAAGAATTAGAAAACAACCCCTATGTAGCTTAAATGCCTAATTTACCAATTTTGACAGTTGCTTAGAATAACCAGGAAACTCACAAACCTCCCTCAAAACAGCCCTTCCCAAGCTCAAAAACTTCTTAAAGTTGACTATTCTGTGGGTGGTTTGTTTGAGGTACAGGGACTTGTTCAAGGTCACACCTTTGAAAGGGAGAGCCAAGACTAGAAACAGTCTCCCCACTCCCATACAGTCCATAAACTGCTTTCCAGGACAAAATGTTCAGGTGAGAAAAGGGAATCACACCTTTCTCCTTTGAAAGCCCATCCCTACCCACCAGAAGACCTGGTGTATTCTATCCTTCCCAAGCTGACCTGTCTCTAAGGCCCATGGTGTTCACACAATCTATGACTTTGGTTAAACTTCCTGACTGTTGGAAACCTGACCTCAAAGAAAGGCACTGTGTCCCAGGCCATAACCCCTGCCCTACCACCCCACTCTCGTCCGCCCTGTAAACAAGTCAAACCCTGCTTGCACTTCAGTGGCATTAGAAACAGCCAGGCCAGGACACTTCAAAGCAATGCTTTCTGTCTAAGGGGTTCTTTTCCAAAAGGAGTGGCTACAACTAGGTCACACTGGACTGGAATGTAAAGGGAGCTCCTGTGGCCTTGTACAGAGAACTGAGAGGAAGCTCTGAGGACAGAGGCTGGCAAGGAGTGGGGTAGGAAGACCAAACCAGGGCCAGTGGGAACTGCAGTCAAACCCTGAGACCTCGTACCAACACAAATTCCCCATCTCCTAAACCACTCCAGAGTGGAGGTCCAGCACTATTTTTGACGTCTGTGACTCTGATGCAGATTGGTGGGCTACTTACTAACCTAGTTAAAAACGCTCAACTACCAGATAAGGCCAAGAGCAGTGAACCAACTTTTGCCAGGTCGGACAGGTCTCCTGAACCCCTGGGCCAGCGACCAGAGAACTGGGAGGGCATGGTGGCAAGACCAACCTCCAGCTCTCTCAACAAAAGCCCTCGGCTTAAGTTCAAGAGCAAGACTCTTCTCAGACTTGGAGACCCTCTACTTCTGTCCTAATAGTGGCAATGACTTAGAAGGAAAGCAGGCTGTGTTCCACAAGATGGAAGTCCATGGCCCACCCTGACAAGCCAATCACTGGGCCACTCTGGTGAACAAGTCTTAAGTCCAGTCCCAAAACAGAGTCTGAGGGGGGTCCTGCCAAGCGGCAAGCAATCCCCAAGCGCTTTGTTCCTACCAAGAGAAACCAGGCATTTTTGAGTCAACCCAAAAAGCATGAATCACACGGCAGGGCTATGGGACCGCGCGAAAGGATGTTATTTTTCGGCATACTTGAGGATTTTCCCTTTGTCCGGACTCTATCAATACTCTTCCCGCCCCCATCTCCAGCCCCATCCCCCAGCACTCACGCATTTTTTTCCTGCTCCATTTTTATTTTCCTCGTGGCCCTCAGAGGCGCCCCAGGCCCGTCACCCGCAGGCCGGGGGGTCTCCGGGCTCCGCTCCCCCGCGCGCCGGACGAACAGCTCACCTGCGTCAGGTCTTCGTCGTTGAGCAGATGCGACTCACGGGGCTTGAAGCAGTTCTGACACTTACTCTTGTTGAAGATGTTGGCCTGGAATTTCCTGCACGGATTCTCCTTAGTCGCCGACATCGTCGGCGCGGCGGCGGCGGCGCGGCCCGGCCCGGCGCGCTCCCGGGGGCTCGGGGCTCAGCGCGGCCGCCGCCGCATCTCCAGCCGGCCGCCGCAGGCCCGGCCCGGCCTCTCCGCCGGCTCGCCGCGCGCCGCCTGCTCGCTTCGGCCTCACAGAGAGCGCGCCGCTCCGCGCCCGCCCGCACGGCCGCCTCCGCCCGGCCGCCGCGGGCCCATGGACGCGGCCTCGGCCCGCTGCCTCCGCCGCGGCCGCCTCCCAGGCGCCGGTCGCCCGCGGCCTGCTTGTCTCACCGCCGCCACCGCTTCCCTGAGCGCCCGCGGCCGCTGCAAATGGGAGCTACGCGCCGCGCGCACTCGGGGCGGGGCGGCGTGGGGCGGGGGGAGGGCGGGGCCGCGTCCACGACCGGCAGCCCCGCTGACCAATGGATGCCACGCGCTGTCGCTAACAAAGAAACCTCTGGGCCAACGGCTATCGGGGGCGGGGCCGAGCATGGCCGGGCGCAAGGTAACTTGTACCGGCGGGGGAAGGTGGGGGCTCCGGGATGGGACGTTCAGGTTTGGTGGACTGGCGCCGAGGCCGGGAGTCTGACAGCTGCAGGACCTGGCGGGAGGCCTGCAGGGGGAAGGGCGGAGCAGACCTCCGGCAGGCAGACTATCCTCAAGCCCCTTGCTTCCAGTATGGCCTTATCTCCCGAGCCCACCCTGCGCCCCCGGACTGAACAGATTAGTTTAGCATCTACTATGTGTCAGACCCGATCGTCGCGGTCGTGGTTAGCATTGTTAATAAGGGCTAGGTACTGTTCCAAGTGGTCCATGTGCTTATTAAAGTTTCACAACCTTCCTGTGATCATCCCCATTGTACATATGAGTAAACTAAGGCACAAGGAAGTTAGGTAATAAGAGGTAGTGTTTCCAGGGATGACTAAGAGAAGACGTCAGCAGCCTTGAAGAGCTGTCAGTTCTATTATGGGAGATGAGTGAACACTGACTCTCCGCCAGGTCCTGAGCTAGGCATTCTTACCTTCATTATGTGCTTGAGGAAATTAAGGCTCAGAAACTCGGAGTAATTTGTGCAAGGTCACTTTGCCAAGGAAGGGGCCCAGCTGTCACTCCAGCCCTCCTCTGCTCAGTCTCCTGGCCAAAAGACAAACTGGAGATGACTGTGGAAGGCAGAGGCAGAAGAGTACAGGATTGGGAGACTGAGGGAGGAGAGTGCGTTCCTTAGGACAATTACAGTAGCTTCCAGAAGCTGAGGGGTGGATCTAAGCAGATAGAGGTTCAGTGCAGCTGGAGGAGGAGGTCGAGGAAGAAGCAAGAAGGCATTACTCTAGGACCTTGGATTCCAGACTGAGTCTGCTGGCAGTCAGGAGTCATTGTGAGATTTTTAACTGGGGGTGAGCTAATTCAGCCATCACTGTGGAGGTGACATTGGAGCATGTGGTATGAGCAGTTACAGCAGCTGTTGCTTAGGGGATGGGAAGGTTTTAGAAGAGAAGTAGCAAGTGTTTCTAGAGCTGTGTACTTTTCCACTTATCATCTGGTGAGTATCCCAGGGAGGTGGATTTCCACTTTAAGAAATGCTTTCCTGCGAAGGGAATCTGAGGAAGGCAGATCAAAGTCCTTCTGCAGCCGATGG
Organism: Castor canadensis; assembly: GCF_047511655.1. Lineage (NCBI taxonomy): Eukaryota > Metazoa > Chordata > Mammalia > Rodentia > Castoridae > Castor > Castor canadensis. Next base: position 49,795,568 of record NC_133396.1, on the reverse strand, counting down.
GAAGAAAGCCCCTCTCCACACCTTAGTTCTATGGCCTTGGGCAAGTCCATTACCCTGCCTGGTGTCTCAGGGACCACCTGTACAAAACTAACATGATCGTATGGGGTTACAAGCATTAGGTGTTACAATGCTTATAAAATACTTTGCACAGTGTGGCAAAATATTAATTGGTGATTCTAGGCAATGGATGTTTATTGTACTATTCTTCCAACTTTCCTGTTGGTTTAATTTTTTGCAAAATTAAAAAGGGGGACAGGTAAAGGAGACTGACAATTCTTGCCTGCACAGCGTACTCAGAAAGTGATACCAATGGTGGCCTCTGGAGAGGAGAACTGGGTGGTTGGGAGGTGACCTACTTTTAATTTTCTTTGTAAGCCCTTTTGTTCCACTTAGATTTGGTATTTTGTGGATGTACAACTTGTTTTAAAATAAAATTTTCAATGCCCTGAGGCCAAGGCAAAGGCATGTTCTGCTCCGGTCAGTGGATGCATCCAGGGTCTGCCATGGACTGTGGGGGAGGGGGACACTTCTTGGGGTGAAAAGAAGAGTTTGATTCAGGGATCTAGAGGATACCTACACAGCATGACCCCACACTCAAGCAAGTGGGGACACATGGAAACAGGAGGCAAATAGATACCTTCCATTTGGGGAGTTGGGGGGCCTTGGCTGAAGGACCTTCAGCTCCATAGGTAGCCTCATGGCAGGCTTCTGGGGGAGACAGTGCCTGGACCCAGTCTGCAACTGAGTAAGACCCAGCAGGGAAAAGATGGTAGGAAAGGCATTGCAGATATGAGCACCAAGGGGAGAGGCTCAAGACCTTGAGGCCAGTATGTGTCAGTGAACAGCAGCACCTGGCTATCACTGGCTAGTGCAGAGACATTGCAGAACAACATGGGATGGAGGATGGAGAGGATAAATGGATGGTGCAAACTCAGCTTCTTTGGGGGGACATGTGTGTTGCTGATGGTGGTTACTATTATTTCATGTCCATTTGATGGGAGACACCCATAAGGCCCAGAACATACTATAAACTTGCCTTTGGCCACAATTATGAACCCCTAAGTGAGGATTCAAAACTTCCACCAGAGCTTCCTGGGCAACATGGAGTCAGAATTTTGGATTTTATTTTTTCTGGAGCTGGGGTTAGAAACCAGCGCCTCAAACATGCTAGGTAAGTGCTCTACCACTGAACATGCCCCAGCCCAACTGTGGGTTCTTCTGACCAAGTACTTACTTAAGGGCTGTTGATCTGGAGAATGAATGGGAAGCAGAAGTCTGGAAAGGCAATCCATCAGGAAACAACCAAGACATACCAGAGTAGAGAAGGTGGGGCCCAAACTAGAATAGGGGCAGTAGGAGATGATGGAAATGAATTTGGACAATACTGAGCAAATGGAATAGGTAGTGTATTGTTCAAAACTCGATTAGTTTATGAGCATCCTCAAGGCAGGAATGGGTGTTGGTTACTATTGCATTACCTGTGTTCAGTGCTTGGTGTAGAGTAGGAGCTCAGTAAATACCCAGTGGTGAGTAAATGATTAAAAACATATGATTCGACCAGGCACCGGTGGCTCATACCTGTAATCCTAGCTACTCAGGAGGCAGAGATCAGGAGGATTGCAATTTGAAGCCAGCCTGGGCAAATAGTTCATGAGACCCTATCTCGAAAAAACCCTTCCCAAAAAAGGGTAGAGTGACTCAAGGTGCAGGCCCTGAGTTCAAACCCCAGCACTGAAAAAAATATATATATGATTCCATCTGGTATTGAATTATCTCCCCCATCAGGTTATAAAACCCACACAGACAGGTGTGAGTCTTACAGCCTTGGCTTCCCTTTTCAGGGGCCTAGAATAGTGCTTTCCATCAGATTCACTACTTAAAGTATTGTTGTTGTTGTTATTCATTATTATTATTATTATTATTATTATTATTATTATTATTTTGGTGGTGGTGCTGGGGATTTAACCCAGAGTTTTACACATACTAGACAAGTACACTACCACTGAGCCACACCCCAGCCCCTTTAACACTCAGTGTTAACATGTAAACATTCATTCGTCTATACCCTTAAGATTGGTTCACTGTATGTATATATCTCAATATGTAATGTACATTTCCAACAAGCAAATAATAATAAACAATCAACAAAAGGCCACTCAGATGGCCCCCAACCCGCAGGTAAGTCTTGCTATATGGTTCTCACTGCTACTCTGTGAAACTTTCCCTGCATCCAGAGGGAGCAGAGTTTCCATTGTGCACGCACGCACACACACACACGCGCACACACACACAACTTTGATGTCCATCACCATAGATTAGTCTTGTCTGACCGTGACCTTCACATAAGTAGAATCTGCTCTCTGTGTCTGGTTTTTCTCATTTAACAGTATGTATGTGCGATTCATGTGTCCACACTGCTGCTATGGGTACCAGCATGTCATTCTTTTTCATTGCTACCCTGTCGTCCACTGTGGGACATTTTACAGTTTACCTCTCCAGGTTTCTGTGGATGGCTGTTAAAGATGTTCCCAATTTGGAAGCCCAATAAATAAAATTGCTATGAGCATCTTTGCACATGTGTTATTTCCAGTGGGATTACCCAAAAGGAGGATGGGATGGCCAGGTGGTTTAGTAAGTTTCTCCCTGAGAAACTGCCACACAGCTCTCCTCACCTGAGATCTGAGCTGTCCTCGCATCTTTTGCTAGTAAGCCATCATAGGGTCCATTGGCAGGGACAGGTTAATGCTGCAGATCACCTCCCTAAGGAATCGTTCATCTGTTGGAATATAAGAATCCATGTTTTTAAATAAGCGATTCTGGCATTTCTATTTTCTTTTTTCTGCAAAGCAGTAGCAAAGTTTTATTGAAAGTAAAGGAAAGTACACAGTAAAAGAGTGACAGGCTTGAGCAAGATGGCTCAAGAATAGCATTTTTTATTTTTTGGCAGCACTGGAGTTTGAACTCAGAGACTCACACTTACTAGGCAGATGCTCTATCACTTAAATCACTCTGCTAACCCTGATTAGTGTTGGGTATTTTCGACATAGGATCTCACGAACTATTTGCCTAGGGCTGGCTTTGAACCACAATCCTCCTGATTTCTGCCTCCTTAGTAGCTAGGATTATAGGTGTGAGCCACTGGTACCTGGCTTCCTGGGGATTTTTAATCATTACTACTCTGGACCCCCATTCCCAGATACTGTGATTTAGCTGGTGTCTGTAATTCTAATGTCTTAGGGTATATTCCAACCACTGGGTGAGGGAAGGGAGAGAGGAAAAGGCTCTCAGGTCAAGTAGACCAGGGACCATGAGACTAACCTCCACCCTGACCAAGCAGAATTACTGAATCACCACTTATTGTCACTCTTGTTTCTGTCTTGCTACCTGGCTCAGCAGAGCAGTTCTACTGGTCTTACCTGGGGGTCTTTGGGGAAGCACAGCTAAGTCGCAGCTGGGACTAGGTCTTCTGGAGGCTGGACTGAGACCAGTGGGCTTGGGCTCTGCCCCTATACACAACCTCAGAGTCTCTCCTTTCCCCCTGGCCTCCCCTCTGCTCTGCATATGTCATCAGTCCCCAAAGTGTCCCAAAGGCAGAGAGCAGAAGCTGATAGTCCTTTAAAGATGAGCCTGGTGCTGTATCATATGCTGTTGGTCAGCCCTTGGCACAGCTGAGCCAGACTCCAGGAGGGATGGCTACCCTGGGTGTGAATCCCATGAAGTGATGGGGGTCACTAGCCACCATAAATAGCAGTCATTTTTGATAATTAAATTAATTGATGGGACATGTTTAGAAGGATTCAGCAGCATCAGCATTTATTATGAATAACCTCTGCACGGAGTGGGGGAGGGGTGTGCGTGGCACATTTTTTTCTGTAAAGGGCCAGATAAAAAATATATTAGGGTTTTTAGCCTTATGGCCTCTGTTGCAAATACTCAACTACTCAACTCCATCATTGCATGGGAAGGTGTTTATAGATAGGACTTACATGAATGAGAGTATTTATGGTATCAAGTGGTGGGCTGGATTAAACTCTCTCTCCTCCTCCCATCTTACAGGTGAAGAAACTGAGGCACAGAGAGGTCAAGTACTTTCATCAAGGTTATATAACCAGTAAAGGGTGGCACTGGGATTCAGAGGTGGGCAATGACTTTACAAGCATTCTTCTTCATGATTTTCAGTCAAGGGAGCCATAGGCTCACCCTGATGGGGTTTGGGGGAGACACCCTTCCTCAAAGTTCTGTTTGCTCTTCCAGAAGTGAAACCAAAAGATCTTTGAGGTTCCTTTCAGCTGGGATTCAGGGATGCTTTTCTACAGCAGGCACCAAATGACAATAGTCTTCAGATAGTGCCAGGAGAGAATGGACATAGAAAGTCCATTAGAAGGGCAGGTTAGACATTTTATTAAAATTTTAAATATGCACCCCTTTGACAGAGTGGTTCCACTTCTAGAAAGACAGGTTGTAAAATTGTTCACACTGGTACATGAAGACAGATTATATATGTACAGGGATGTTTACTTCCTCGTTTTTTGATCTTTTTTTTGAGACAGTCTCACTATGCAAGCAGGCTGGCCTCAAACTTGTGACCCTTCTGCTTCAACCTCCAGAGTGCTGAAATTACAGGTGTGTTCTGCCACACCCAGCTTCCTCATTTTTGTTTTTTCTTTGGCGGTACTGGGGTTTGAACTCAGGGCCTACACCTTGAGCCACTCCACCAGCCCTTTTTTGTGAAGGTTTTTTCCTGATAGGGTCTTGCCAATTATTTTCCCCAGCTGACTTCGTACCATGATCCTCCTGATCTCTGCCTCCTGAGTAGCTAGGATTACAGGCATGAGTCTTTTTTTTTTTTTTTGGCGGCTCTTGGGTTTGAACTCGGGGCCTCATGCTTGCTAGGCAGGTGCTCTTACTGCTTGAGCCACTCTACCAGCCCTTTTTTGTGAAGGGCTTTTTGAGATAAGGTCTTTTGAACTATTTTCCAGGGCTGGCTTCAAATTGTGATCCTCCTGATCTCTGCCTCCTGAGTAGCTAGGATTACAGGTGTGAGCAACCAGTGCCTGGCCTCATTGTTCTTAATAATAGAAAACTGGAGTCTCACCAGTTATCCACCATTAAAGAATTGGATAAATAAATGGTGGTTCTTTGATACAGGGGAGAATCATAAGGCTATTAAAAACAGAGGTAGTCTTAAAATGGTCAACAACCTACAAAATATTGTGAAGTTACAAAGCTAGTGGAGCCGGGTGCTGATGGCTCATGTCATATAATCCTAGCTAACTAAGAAGCTGAGATCAAGAGAATCATGGTTGGAGGCTAATCCAGGAGACTCCCATCTCCAAAATAACCAGAGCAAAATGGGCTAAAGGTGTGGCTCAGGTCACAGAGTATCTGTTTTGCAAGCACAAAGCCTTGAGTTCAAACCCCGCCAGTCTCACCAAAAAAAAAAAAAAAAAAAAAAAAGCTAGTGGAAGCCAGGCATGGTGGTGCATATCTGTAATCCCATCCACTCAGGAGGGTGAAGCAGGAGAATCACTTGAACCCAGGAGTCTGAGACCAGCCTTGCAACATAGTGAGACCTCTATCTCAAAATAAAAAGTATGCTTGCAATATACAGTTAGAATTTGCATAGAGAAGGTCAAGGGCACACACACCTGAGCATACACCAAAGCGTTCATTTGATTAGCCTGAGAAAGTAAAAGACTGGATACTCTCATCTGTGCTATAGATTTATATCATTTATTTTACCATTGTATTTTGGGGTGTACTGGAATTTGAATTCAGGGCTTTCTGCTTGCTAGGCAAACACTCTACCACTTGAGCCACACCTCCAGCCCTAGATTTATATCATGTTCACAAATTTTTTTTGGCAATACTGGGGTTTGAACTCCTGTGCTTCATAGGCAGGTGCTTTACTACTTAAACCACCTGGACAGTCCTTTTTATGTTAGGTTATTTTTAAGATAGGGTCTCATGTTTTATCCCAGGCAAGCCTTGGATTGCAATCCTCCTACCTATACCCAAGTAGCTGGGATCACAGGCATGTGTTACCATGCCAGACCTATTTTTTGAGATGGGGCCTCAATAACTTTTTGCCAGGGGTAGCCTCAAACCTCTAGCCTCCAATCTCTACCTCCCAGGCAACTGGGAGTACAGGTATGACTACCATGCCCTGCCATTAAAAAATTATTTTAAACAAGGCTTTGTGGTTTTGCTAATGTAGACAGAATCATATAATGGAGTGGTTATCCCATCACCTAGATCTGGTGTCATCAGCCTGTGACACGTCATATTTGGGGCATGCCCCCGGACACACCTCTCCTCCCAAATTTCACTAAAGCTAGCCCCCAAGTCACACAGTTACTTCCATAAATATTTCGATGCCTGTCTGTAAGAGATAAGGACTCTTTTTAAAAAATAGCAATAATAACACTATTATCACACCTAAAAAAAAAACCCAAAATATAATTCTTTGATATCATCAAATGTCCAGTAAGTAATTTCCAGTTATATCATACAAACATGAATTATTTTGTCTAGGAAAAGAAAAGAAAAAAGATTGAAAAAGAAAATCTGTCAGTGCAGGGAGTAGATTGGTACAAATTTCCTGGGCTTTGTTTCATGACGTTTATCAAAAACCTTCAAAATGTGCTTATCTTTTGCGCCAGCAATTCCAACCTGTGAATTTCTACGAAGAAAAAAAAATTTAAAAAAAAAAAGGTAAAGAGGTTGATAAACATTGTTCAGCAGAGTGTGTGGTGCCTGTTACAGAGCAGTTGCTTGAAAAGTATTTGTTGAAGTTGAGTTCTAGCCCTGTTGTTGAAACTTTGTCTGTAAAAGGAAAAACTGAAAGTAAAGTAAATGCTGGCAGAGCTATAAAATGGAATATAGTGTCATTTAAAATCAGATTCTAATAATGCAAGTAGATACCACCCTTCCAAGAAGTGGAGCTCAATCTCCACCTCATCCTAATATAGGGTGCACCCAGTTTTTTATTTTCATCCAAAGGATTGCAAAAGGGGAACCCTTTTTATAATCGAGAAGTTGAGCAGACATTCCCTTCCTACCTCTGGTGACAAGTCACATATGATACAATGACAAGGATACCTCATCTCTGTGATCTTCTGTCCCAAGCCCATAATCCCAGTCTCGTCATGAGAGAAACATCAAATAGAACTAAATGTGGGATGCTCCACAAAATTCCTGAGCATGCTACATAGTTCTTCAAAATACCTTAGTACTCCTGAAACTGTCCAGGCCATGAAAAGCAAGGCAAGGCCTCTGAAAAGTGTCAGAGATCAGAGGAGCCGAAGGAGACACTTGTACTAAATACCAGGTAGGATCCCTGATGGGACCCTGGTACAGAAAAGGGTCATTGGTTGGATGAAATCCTAATAAATTCTCTGGTGTAATTAATACTATTTTACTAATGCTGATTTTTCAATTTGACAAATGTACCATGGACAGGCTAGACTAACATCATTAGGGAAAAGTAAGAAGCAGAATACTGAGTTCTTTTTGCAGCTTTGCTCTAAATCTAAAATCACTCAAAAAATTTTATTTAGGGCTGGGATGCAGTTCAGTGCTAGAGCACTTGCCTAGCATGTGCCGAGGACCTGGGTTTGATCCCCAGCATCGCAAAACCAAACCAAACCAAAACAAATATTTAAAAATATCAGGATGCAAGTCCAGCATGGTGTTACATGCTTATAATCCCTGCCTTAGAAAGCTAAGGTAGGAGAATTTCGAGTTTGAGTCCAGCCTGGGCTACATAACAAGACCCTATCTCAAAAAAAACAAAATCAGAATGCGGATATTGATTTGCATAAAAAGGTCTTTAGGATACATTAAAGGGATATGTATGCATGGTTTCCTGCTGTTTTTGCTGAACAAAGCCATTTGTAGATATTTACTAGCATGGGATGGGGAGGCTGCTCAGGATTGGTACACATGTCTGTACACCTCATATGCAGGGAAACAAATCTGGAAGCATGGACTTCTGGGGCTGCAGACCCAGAAACCTTCAGGTGCCAGACAGTGAGATCTGCAGCTCCTCTGATGAGCCAGTATTATTCTTCCTCAATCCAGCAGCAGTTTGGTGGCCCCAACCAGTTTCTGTCCTGCAGGACTGGGACCCAGTCTTGATAGATCTTCCAATTTTCTAAAAGAACCTGGAAATCCGTATTGTTACAGAAATTTTCAGGGCTTAATGAACTTGGAGAGGGGAAACCTCTAGGAATACATGGTCAAGTAAGAGGGGACTAGGACTTCAAGAGGCAGGCAACATAGGCCATCAATCGGCTGGACTGTCCCTGCCTTGGCCCAGCTGTCTGTATCAAGCCTGGAGGACAGCCAGCTGGCCAGAGCAGGCCAGTCTATATTCTTCCGACCTCTGGCAGGCCTGCATGTGGCTAGGGTGGGGATGGAGGTTTACTCAGAGGCCACATGCCCAGGGCTAACACTCCTTTTCACATGGCAGGATTGTGGCTGTGTGCGTATTTGTGTGTGCACATGTGTGTGTGCACATATGTATCTATGGGCTGTGGATACAGCATCTCCTTTGCATCCATGTCTTCATATCCAGGAGGGGTTTGGCTGTCTCTGACAGCATCTATAGGAACAACCATGTTCTGCAGCTACGTGCATATTGGTGCTGTTATCTACAAGTCTCACCTGCCTTAGTGACTATGTAAGCTTATGCATGAGTTGTACGCTGCATCCATCTTTATGTATCTGTTGTATGATGTGTGGGACCATGTCACGTGTTTGTGGCAACCACACTGTCTGGCCTCAAAGCACACACAGTTGGTCTTCACTGTGATTTCTGTGTGTACATCCTGTGTTTGTGCCTGCTTTGCCTGGCTGAGTTGCGTTTTCTGCATGTCTGTTGTATATAAGAGTGTCTGTATGTCATATGTCTATGTCCATGCCACTTTGTGAGTGTATGTTAGCATCTGCAGCTGTGTGTGGTATCTGAGTGGGTATGTGATTGTGTGTTGTGTGAGTATGTGTATACATGCTGGGGAAACAGGGTTCGAGGCACTGATGATCAGCACCACTTTCTCCACCCCTTCTGCTGGGTTCATACAAGTTCCCGTGTGAAGCACATAGGCCCATGTGCCCCCTGCTGCCTCCCTATCACCAGTCATAGACCTGAGAAGGAGAAGAATGAGTGGCTATAGGGCCAGGCTCACAGGACCCAGAGATGCCTGGTGCCTGATGCATGCACATGTGCGTGCGAGCACGCGCACACACACACACACACACACACACACACACACACACACCCCACACTGTGGCTGTAGCCTGCCTTGGCCTGGTTCCTGGAACCCCTCCTTGGCTAGGCCGGCTGGAGATTGTTGACTTGGGACGCAGCCCACAGCCCACCACCACTTCATCATGTCCCCCAAACACTTCCTAAAGGCCATTTGTTTATAGGAGACGAGTATAGACCAGTCTGCTTTGATCGCTCCCCAAACACAGGCTCCAGGCACAGAAAGTCCTTTGGGCCACCCTTCCTACAAGGCAGCTGAGGAGGCTGAAAGGGTGGGCATCAAAGAGATGGATAAGGAGGGGGAAACTAGTTCAAAGTACACTGTATGCATCTATGGAATTATCACAAGGAAACCCCCTTGAACTATTAATGTATCTAATAAAAATATCAAAAAAGGAAAAGTTTAAGTTTTAAAAAAAGAGATGGGTAAAGGGAGATAATTTGTACATAGTAAGGAAGCAGGAAGCCTCAGAGGCTTAGGGCAGAGAGGCCCTTGAAACTTCTCTAGTCCAAGGCCCTATTTCACAGGTGAGGACACTGAACTCGGAGAGGGCAAAATACTGACTTGAGGACACACAGAAGGTCCCCAGTGGAACTACATTGTTTTGTTGAGAGCTGAATAGCTCCAGAGATCATGGCCCACAGGAGTCATTCACTCATTCAACAAATGGAATCTTTTATATGCTAGGCTCAGATCTAAGCCCTAGGGATAGGGCAAGGAACAAGACAGACACACTTTTTCCCCATGAGCTTGTGCTCTAGTCAGAGAGAGACAATAAAAAAGAAATAGGTCGCATCAAATGGTGCTGAAGACTAGAAATAAAATTGCCCCTGTTGTACCTTAGGGTTGCTCTGTCAATAGGGTAGTACTAGCCTCATGTGGCTGGTTTAAGTTTCCGTTAACTAAAATTGAGGCAAGTTAGCAGTTCAGTTCGGCAGCTGCAGCAGTCCTTCCTCTGGTTCTTATTAGCCCATGCACTGTGTCACACAGCACAAAGAAAGTATGTTTACCAAGGACTGTCCTGCTGGACAGTGCTGGTCTGCAGTGCATCAAGAGCTGGGTTGGATGACCAAGGATGGTAACATCTGAGTGGTCCTGCTGAGGAGCCAGCAGGAGGATGCACCAGGAGGAGGGCGTGGCAGGAGCCAAAGGCTATTTGGTAGGGATGAGCTGTGCTTTGTGTTCCAATGGCAGAGAGACTCAGGGAGAGGGGAGAAGAGAGTGGGGCTGGGGGCTCAGGGCCTTGATAAAGAGTTTCTGCTTTATTTGAAGAAAAAATATCCAAGGGGAGAAGGGTGAAGCAGGGAGTGGCATAGCTTTTAACATATGTAGACAATGGATGTGGGGAGGCAAAAGGGAAAGGACAGAGACCTATGAAGATGCTACTGGACCACACAGAGGGACATGACTGAAATTTGGGTGACATGGTGGGAACAGGAACTATCAGTTATACCCCAAAACATAGGGTACTGGATAAAACTGTGCCTGAGCCAGACGTGATCCCCATGTTCCCTTCTCTCTTCTCTTGGTGAATAGGCACTGACTTGAACACCCCTTCCTTAGAACCACCTGTCTGTTCCCTCTCTCACAAGTCAACTGAAAGCCCCTGACTCCGTCCTCCAGTCCCTGTGTGTGGTACTAGGAGTAGGTCACTGGCTTTTCTCAGGACTCTGGATCCAGCATATTTGCCAGGACCCTGCTTCTTCCCGCTCTTGCCTAGTTGCCCTGGGATTGTGGAAAGATCCCTCAGGCCATTTGGTGTTTCATTAACTTTTCCCACCATAATGGTTTTCTGGGAGCTGGTGAAGAGGAGACAGAAGGAACCAGTTTATTCTAGACCAAGCTGCTATCACAGCCATGCATTACCAGTGGAGGAGATCCCCTAAGTCTGTAAGAATGGGATGGGTCACCCACTCCCTGGGTGGGTGCTGCAGAGGCCTGCTGTCTGTTTCTCAGGTTGTCATGGCTCAATCCCCCTCAGGATATTTGCATTGCCATGCTCTCTGGAGGCTCTTCCCTTCAGGACCCCAAAGATGACTCCTTGCTCATCTCACTCCAAAGTCTCCTCCTCCAAGATGACAGGGATGACCTAAGCATCTCTCTCACTCTGAAATATCTTATCTAGGTCCTGCAACAGAATGTCAGCTCAAGGACAGGGTGGTTATTTGTCTTGTGTCCTTCTGTCCCCCATGTCTGAACAATGCCTGGTACTTGCTAGAGGCTCCACGAGGCTTGGGGAATGCACTGGGGTTGGGTGAGAAGGCAGCTACCCTTGTACAGAGGTGACAGCACAGTAGCCTTACTCATGTGCTCCCATGGCACCCTACAGCAGCCCTGGAGGAAGGGGCCCTGCATCAGGACCCGGAGGCAGGGATGTGAGGTCACTCTCCAGCAATGCACAGGCAGTATGTGCCAGGCTTGGCCTGGAGTGGCCTTAGGAGAGGCAAAGGTCGGGCACAGGCCTGTGGACCTTTTGGTATACCAGCTCTCCATCCACGCACAGGCCTCTGCACCCCCTGCCAAGCACCACCTGGGCACTTGTCTGTGTCACACAGTGGTGGGCCCTGCAGCCCAGACCCACGAAGCAAACGAATGAATGAGGGACAGCTGGAAGCTGTAGCGTGATGGCATCAGCTGAGCCCTGCCCTGGGCATGCATTTGGCTTCACCCAGCATTGGGCCACCAGACCTGCCCTCCTGGGTACTCTGGCCACACCCTGGGCTGACATCAGCTGGGTGGACTTGGGCAGCCTTGAGGAAGAATGCAGCTCATTGTTAGCCCAGGCTGCCTGGCTGGGATTCCTGCCTTCCTAACTGGCCCCACCCAGAGGTGGGTCAGTCCAGGCTGAGAGCAAAGCTTTGGCTAGGAGCTGGAGACCAGCTGCCCCTCACTGCCCTGTGGCAGGCTGAGCAGCTCCTCCAGGAAGGACCAGAGGATCCACTGCCATCTGACCTTGCCACCACACACAATGTGCAACTTTTATCATTAGAAAAAAAAGGTATATGTTTTAAAAATAACCTCTGTCTCACTTTCCAGCCCAGGACAAATCTAAGCATTAAGTTTTTTTCATTCTCACAATGACTCTGCCAGAGAAGTAGTATCATCAACCACATCACACAGAGTGGTAGACTGGGGCCAGAGAAACTTGTCCACATACACAAAACCAGTTGGCAGAAACCAACATTCTCACCCCAGCCATCTTCTTGCAGTGCACTGAGCAGCCATCAGTCACGGTGGACACCTGCTCTCACTCCAGAACCACATGGAAGGGCCAGGGAAACATGGGCATAGAGGTCAAGCTCCAATTCTATTCTACCCTTGCTTGTGACCTTGGATGAATCACTTTGCCTCAGTAGGTTTCAGTTTCTTCATCTGCCAAAGGAGGGCTAATGATACCCACCCCAGCTGCAGAAGGCTGTTAATGAATAGGAAGTAAAATCAAGTCCTGGGTGTAAACTGTAAAGTACTGTGCACAAGCAAAAGGCGCTGTTTGCCCTGAGGGTCTATTTTGCATGGCGTGTGATCATCTCTCCCCTTGATTATAAATTCCTTGCATGCAAGAGACTACATCAAAATCACCTACACCTTCCCAACCCTCAAACAAAATTTGGGATTGTAGAGGGGAGAAGTGAGGTGTCCAGCACTTACCACAGTGCGCTGCACACAGGAAGTGCTCAGTATTAGCTACTGTTATCAATAATGAAAGATTTACATTGCAAACCATCAGACATTTATTCCACAAATATTTACTAATTACTCCCTGTGCCAGACACTGGGCCGAGCTCTGTGGATAGGGCAGATCTGGCTTCTTTTTTCACAGAGTTGACCTTCTAGCTTTTTCTCAGTCAACAAATGCTCACCATGATGTGCCAAGTAACTGAGACTAGGACCCAAGCCAGGCTTCTCTTCTGATAGAGCAGATGCTCTTGCTGCTCTGCCCTGTGCCTTTCCCTTCATGCTGTTCTGCGTGTCTCTGCAATCCCTGCGCAGCCCATGGCTCCCTGAGCCTGTCACCTCTAGAGAGGGAGGATGGAAGTCCTGGAAATAATATGAGGACCTCTAGGTGGGGAACTGAGGTACACTCTGCTGCCTTCTCGGGGCTCCAACACACAGGGCCACCCCTCACTAATGCACGTAGTTTGCTTGCCTCATCACTTCGTCTCACCCTCTGGGGCTTCCTAGGATTATCTCCCCCAAAACAACTCCTTCCCCAGCCTGCCTAATTGTCTGCTTTGAGGAACCTCTCATCTAAGAGAATTGGCCACTGGCCAAGCATGGTGGAGGGGATGGGGGCGTGGCCTCCTAGGGCAGCTGAGTAGGAAGCCTGCTCTTGCAAGGAAAGGTGCTGCAGTGGCAGGGGGCATTGGTGGCCTGGCCATATCCTGGCTGCCCTCCCCAATCCCAAGTCCCTCTGGTGACCACAGTCACCTCAGGGAGGAGGCTAGGAAGGGAGACGAGACCTACTCTCCCAGGGCATGGAGCGTTCTTAGGCAGGCTTTGGCCAGGGCAACCCTGGGGAAGAGTTTGCCGCAGATGCTCCTGCTGCCCCATTGTTATGAGCACCCCAAATTTCCAGTTCCCTTCCCTCAGGACTGTAGTCCCTTCTGACTGCCTCTGCATAGCAAGCAAAGCCCTGAGCTGAGTACTGACCTCCTCCCCGCGAAATCCACCCAAGTAATTGTACATAATTCAATTTTTCTTATTCCACTCAGAGTTGTGCCACTGTTACCATGATCTAAGTTTAGAACATTTTCTTCCCCCAAGTGGAATCCTGTACCCATTAATTGTTCTCTTCCATCCTCTTTTCACCCTCCAACCCCTGGTGCCATTCATTTGCTCTCTAACTGTATGGATTTGCCCATTCTGGATGTTTTATTTTATTTTATTTTTTCAGTACTGGGGTTTGAACTCAGGGCCTACACCTTGAGCCACTCCACCAGCCCATTTTTATGAACTTTTTTTTCGAGATAGGGTCTCACGAACTATTTGCCCTGACTGGCTTAGAATCTTGATCCTCTTGAGTAGCTAGGATTACAGGCACGAGTCACTGGCGCCTGGCTGTTCTGGACATTTTATATAAGCAATATAAGCAGAGTCACACAGTATGTGGCCTTTTGTGTCCTGTTTTCAAGATTTATCCATAAGGTAGCATGTCAATACATCTTTTTTTTTTTTTTTTTTTTTTTTGTGGTGCTAGGGCTTGAACTCAGGGTTTACAACTTGAACCACTCCACCAGCCCATTTTTGTGATGGGTTTTTTCAAAATAGGGTCTTGCTATTTGCCCAGGCTGGTTTTGAACCATGATCCTCCTGATCTCTGCCTCCTGAGTAGCTAGGATTACAAGCACCTGGCATATCATTCCTTTTTAATGGCCTCATTTTTCTTTTATCCATTTATCAGTTGCTGTGTAAATAGTTTTGTTTTAAAATGAGGACTGGAAGCAAATGTTCACATTGTTAAGTCTAAGTGATAAAAACATAGATAGATGTCTGTTAAGTTTTGTACTGGGGTTTGAGCTCAGGGCCTTGCACTTGCTAGGCAGGTGCCCTACCATTTGAGTCACATCCCCAGCCCTTTTTTACTTTAGTTATTTTTCTAATAGGGTCTCACGTTTATTCCAAGGCCTGTCTGGACCACAATCCTCCTATTTATGGTAGCTGGGATGACAGGCATGTATCACCATGCCCAACTTTTTATTAGTTGAGATGGGCTCTCACAAAATATTTGTATGGGGCTTGGCCTAGAACCATGATCCTCTTGTTCTCCACCTCCCAAGTAGCTAGGATTATAGGTGTGAGCCACCACACCCATCTAAAATTTCATATTTTTAATATTAATAAATGCATATTTAAAATATGCATTGAAGGAGACAGAGAGTGAGTCTGCAACCATTGGAGGGAGATAATGAATTGCTGATATGCTAAAGGGAAAGAGGGGTCCAGTGTTAAGGAAGATTCTAGCATCTTCTTTCCCAACTCTAGACCACTGACACAGAGAGAGGGACATTTCTTAAGCCTCAGTCTGTGAGGCTGCATCAGTCTGCTGCACCCTCTGCTACATTCCCAGAAGAACCTGGCTAAAGATCAGTGCTCAGTGAAAGTGCTGGAAGTGGCTGGCTATGCTTCCTTGGCCCTACCTGGGTCCCCAGCCACTATAGCCACCTGCAGTATCATCCCAACCTGACTTTGGTGCCCTGACACATGCATCTATGAAGTCACACCCTCACAAAGTGATCATCCCACAGCTGACCACAGGGATGGGTGCTTGATCACCTCCCACTTGAGTGCCATACCCTAAGGTAAAAGGGTTGGGAGGTCAAATATATTTGGGGGCCATGGTATGGTCTAGCCCCTCATCACTGCTTGTGCACTTTGGACCTGTGGCTGGCACCAGCTCAGGGCTTCACATGTGTTCTCTCTTCCCCACAGCTCCAAGAGGAGGACTAGAATTACCCATATCAAAAGGTGGGACTCAGAGAGACAAGGTACTGGCAAAAGCCCACAGCCAGGATCCTAGCTCATTCTGTAGCTCACACCCTCCAGATTAGCCCAGATGGAAGGCTGGGGACTGTGTGGTTTGCCTTTGCCCAGGGACTCCCATACTCCCCATGGAGCCCTGCTACTCTGACAGAGAGGGGTAGCCTGGAGGGCTTATTTTGGACCATACATTCCTAGACCTGCCAGGCCAATTGGTCCTATTGGGCTCTTTGTTTATAGAAGCTTATTTGGGGCATTTGTGGTCGGACAGCAGCACAAAGGTGTCTATGCTTCTTCAAGCCCATGTGAACTTCACATGTGTAGGGAAATTGATATTTGTCACCTAAGACAATGCCTTAGTTCTGGCAAGGATTGAGCCATGATGGTGGCATTTTAGATGCTGTGACTGGAATACAACCCTGGCCTGGAGAAGAGGCCATTTCAGACTCCTGCGTGGGCTAGCTATGGTGGGGGAGGGGAACTGGCCTACTCAGCCCTGTTAAATAACTGGGTCATGCTAGCCAATGACCTTTCTCCCCAGTGCCCTGCCGACTTCAGCCCAACTTGGATGAGCTGAGTAACATGTCAGCGGGTCCCATCTGCGTGGTAGGGGCCCTCCTTTAGAGAAAGAGCACAATAGTGCTTCTCAGGAATGAAAATCAGGAGCCAAGATAGGGGGCAGACCCAGGCTTCCCTCCTACAAGACTGGCATTCTTTCCTTGAAATCTTGTATAATGAGACTGTGTGGCCTCTCTGTTGCAGTCTGCACTTGTGGCATCACTGAAATGCCAGGAAGAGCTGGCATCCCAGCCGCCTGTGGCCCAGCAGCCACTGCCCACCCCTCATGGCCCTCAGCTATGTGCTGCTGAGAGTGTGGCCCCTCCTACCTCATCTGAGTCCCAAGAATGTTGTCATCTGCCACCCACGGCCTTATCAGCATAGCCTTTCTCAGGGTGGCTGGGACAAAGGGTGTGGGCGTTCTCAGGATTCCGGGGGATTCTGGGAATGCATCTTCGTCTTCCCAAATCTCCAGCTGTCAGAGCTGAAGAGAATCCTCATCCCCCTCCTTGCTGAAAGGGGAAACTGAGGCTCAGAGTGGGGCAGGGACTTGCCTGAGGTTCTATTTTGTTAGTGTGAATTTGACCTCACTTGTAAGCTGCTTGACTTTTCTGTTTCAGATGCACTTGACAATGTGAGAGGAAAGTTCTAGACCATCATTCAGATGCCTGAAGGCCAGGCATGTGACATTAAGGGGTGGAGTGGCCTGGCGAGCAGGGCTTTGTCCACAGGCCGTGCTCCTCAGCCCTGTCTAACACTGAGGCCCTGCAAGGCAGTGGATCTCCTATTTTCCCAGAGAAGCCACAAATCTATCTTTCCATGGGAAAACTACAGATTTTCAAATGTTTGTGATGAATTAAAAATTTACACATATATATTATGTCAGCCAGATTAAGCACATCTGTTGGCCAGATGTAGGCTGAGGACCACCAGGTCAGGACACTTCTTCTCACCATGTCCCTTGGAAAGGGTTTACACTACACCCCAAGCCTGGGAAGCCCCAACACCCACAGCCAGCCATGATGCAGTGGGTCACAGGCTAGAGTTGACAGAGCACTGGGCAGGGAGTTGCAGACCAGGCTTTGGCCTCTGCTTGCCCAGACCTGTCAGAAAGAACTCCAAGGATCATCTCATTCCAGTTTAGGAGCCTAGAGCAGTTAAACCAGCTGTCCAGGCAGCCACCAAGGGAGCCGGGAATGAGGAGGAGGAGATGAGGTCAGAGTGGTGGGTGTCAGCTTAGAGGTCAAACCTCACTGGGCCTTGGGGCTTGAGTGGGGGCCATCAGAAGATGTCAACAGAGATGGGCTCAATTCAGCTTGCTCCTTCATTTGCTCGTTAATTCCAGGAAGTCCCAACACAGTCATTCCTTGGTATTTGAGGAGTCCCCACTGATACCCAAATCCAAGGACGCTTACGTCCCTTATATAAGATAGTATAGTATTTGCATAGAACCCAGGCACATCCCTGTGTATACTTTAAAGCACCCTTATATTACTTGTGATACCTAATACAATGTAAGTGCCATGTATTGGATAGAGAATAATGACAACCACAATGTTAACACATTTTTCTTATAGACACAATTTTTTTTTGGTAGTATTTTCATTCTTAGGCTGGTTGAATTGAGGATGTGGAACCTGATGATGTGGCCAGCTGAACCTACAGGGTTGGAGCAGGGACAGGGCCTCAGAGGGGAGTCAGATCATTCTTGCTCTTAGTGCCTGAACAGGGAATGAGCTTGGAGACTACAGTTAGAGAAGTTGGGTCACCAAGGCTTCACACCTGCCACAGAAACACTGCTATCGGGGTCCTCCTCTATTCTGTTCCCTAGCCTCTATTCTGCTCCTTGATCTCTCTTTTCTCCCAATATTTCTTCCTCCCTTTTCTTCCTTCCTTCCTCCCTTCTTTCCTCCCTTCCTTCTTTCCTTCCTCCCTCCCTTCTCTTTCCTTCCTTTCTTCCTTCCTTCTTTCCATCTTTCCTTCCTTCCTTCCTTCTTTCCTTCCTTCCTTCCTTTCTTTTGTACTGGAGTTTGAACTCAGGGCCTCACACTTGGTAGGCAGGTACTCTACCACTTGAGCCACTCTGCCAGCATTTTTCTGTGTTGGGGATTTTCAAGATAGGGTCTCTCAAACTATTTGCCTTGGCTAGCTTTAAACCACAATATTCCTGATCTCTGCCTTCTGAATAGCGAGTATTACAGGTGTATGCCAAGATGGGAGCCAGACCTCCCAATATTTCTTACCCCAGAGACCAGGGGCAGGGAGGAATGGGGGACAGTGAGGGTGATCCACCCACCTGTGTCCATCTACTGACAATTCTGGGCCCAGGCACTTCCAGAGCATGTGACCTTGGCCATCCCCCTCTCCTCTCTGAGCCTCAGTTTCCTCAAGGGTAAAGAGGGAGAGGACATTAGTGAAAGGTGATCAAAATCACCAATGGAAAACCATGTTGGGACCCTCTTGTGCCTGTCCGCTCCCCAGGCTCCTTGTTGTGTAAACAACTGGAGCCAGGCTCTTAGTCCACCTTCCCCTAGTTTCACAACCAGCCCTGATGGCCCAGGTATCTGTTCAACCACACATCCAACACCACGCTGAGAGCAACTGAGCACACAATGATGCTGATGCTCTCGGTTATGTGAAAGCTAGCAAGGTTCATCTTGTAGGAGAATGGAAGAATGGTGGTTACTAAGGCTTGGGAAGGCCACAGGTATGGGGACGGAGAGAGGACAGTTAATGGGTGCAGGAGTGCAGTTGGATAGGAGGAATGACTTCTAATGTTCTATAACACTGCAGGGTGACCGCAGTGTTGAAATTGCGTATTTCAAGATAACTAGTAGAGAGGATTTGGAATGTCTCCAACACAAAGTAATGATAAATATTTGATGATATGCCATTTAACCTGTTCCAATCATTACACATGTTACACTGAACCACATAAATATGTGTAATGTCAGTGTCTCTTTAAAAAGAGAAACAAAATACAAACCCAGTCTAGTCACTTTTTGTACTAATATTGTCCCTCTTAGCTTCTCAACATACTCCAACCACACTCAGTTATTCCCAATGGTATCCTTGCCCCAAATGGCCTCAAGCCAGCTCTGTCTCTCTCCCTCTCTTTCTCGACTCATCTTTCTCTACTACTGGCCTTTTGGAGTCTTAAAATGCTCATACTTTCCTGCCTTGGGGCCTTTGCACTTGTCATTCCCCCTGCCCAAGCTAGTGTGCTTACAGGCCAGCCCTCAGAGCCACCTTCCCTGCTTTCTGTCCTTGGCTGACATCACTGCCCATCCATTCCCTTCCCCAGCACTCTAGCACCTTGCAACCCATCTCCCTATTTGTTCACTTGTTCTTTAACTCCCCCCACCTCCACTAGATGAGAAGCTCCTTCAAATCAGGCAGTGGAGCCCCTGTGTATCCTATGTTCTCACTGTAGCCTGGTACCTGGCACACCACAGTATTCAGGAACCACAACATGATTCTAGAATCCAACCTGAGTTCCTACAAGAAGAGCCAAGGTTTCTGTCCCTGGGTGTGGCCCCAGGCAGATCTGAAAGGGACCCTGTCCAGGGCGGGACCCTGGATTGGGAAATCTGTGGTGGCCCTTGCCTGACACCATCTGCCCCTGGGTGAGGATTGTGGTCCCTGTGGCTCAGCACCTGCTGGACAGGTTCCCTAGCTGGTTTGACAGGATTGCTGTGGACAGCATTAGAGACCTCCCTAACACCTGTGTCCAGGTTACTTGGGTAAGGCCCGCTCAGGCCCAGGAGGTCTGCCTGAGTCTCATAGGTCTTCTCTGTGAGAATCGCACTCTAATCCCCAGGACTACTCCCGTCAGGTATCAGAGGACTGCTGTACGTGGCCAAGGGTCCCAGCAAGAAGGAGGGACTGGCCCCCAGTCTTGTGGAAGGCTATTACTGTAAGGACTGCAGGCGACTGGATGGGGGAGGGACTGGAGCACAGAGTGGGGTACACCCAGAGGACCAGTGGCTCATTTGCATCCAGAAAGCAGCAGGGAGTGAGCAGGGAAGGGAAAGAGGAAAGCAGATGGCACAGGCTGAAGCTGTGGACACCTGCAGGGCCTTCTATAGTCCCACCTAGAATGTTCTTGGTCCAGTTGCTGGCATTTTTGGCCTAAATAGTCTTGGTCAGGGAACAATCTCCCTGACCAGCAGCCCTTCATGCTGGTTCCTCTTCCTGTGGCCTCCTGGCTTCCTGTAGAACAGTATAGTCATATTTGTGCATGGAGTTAAGTATTCATTGAATGACCCTGCCTGAACAGAGTAGTATTCCACCACTGAGGAGTGTTCACCAAAAGAAGTAATAAGCCTTCAACAGTGATCCAGAATGGAATCAGTGTGTGACCCACACAGCTACTCTCTACCCACAGTAGAACCCAGTGCCAGGCTCCCCAGGGCCCTGCTGGGCTATGACTTGTGAGGCTCGATCATGGTTTCAAGGGAGACCCAGAGCCCAAGGAAGAGCTTAGACCATTGTTTGGAATCACCTTCCCAGGGAGGAAGGTAGAACTCTGTAGACACAAGGACAGGGCAGAGGAGGCTGCACAGGCCCTGTTCTGAGCTGGCACCTAGGCCTGAAAATCTGAAGAGCCTGAGAGAAAACGGGTAGTCCCAGCTGGAGGAGGAACAAGACCCCAACTCAAACTCGTCTCATCAGAACCTTGATGTGGTGAGGGGCAGAACAAGCATGCAGGTTCCCTAAACCACTGAAATCAACTCTGGCTGAGTCCAGCCAAGACAAAACAAGCATGCAAAGAACGTACTATAAAGACCTAGGTTAATGCACTAAGTGAAGGAACTAGAGGTTTAGCTCAGTGGAAGAGAACGTGCCTAGAATCTATGAGGCCCTGTGTTTGATCTCTAGCACTGCAAAAAAAAAAAAAAAAAAAGAAGAAGAATAAAGAACATGTGTTGGAAAGGACTGGTTGAACCTGTGATTCAGGTAATTAGGGATACAAAATTACTGGTTAGAGGAACGAATTTCCTCTGCTTTCATTCTCCAGTCACTCTATATAGGATTCAAATTTCCTTAATATATAAAGAGTTCCTACAAGTCAACAAGACAGATAAAATGTCAAAAGAAAAATGGGAAGAATATGAAACAGAGTTCCAAAACAGGAAATAAAAATAAATGATTCTTAGACATATAAAAAGACTTTTAGTCTTATTTATAATTGGAGAAGTACAAATCGAAACTACTCCAAGACCATTTTCACCTATCAGATTGGCAATGATCCAGAACTGTGATAACACTGTGTTGGCGTGGGTGTGGGAGAGACAGTACACTCATACATTACCGATGGGAGTGTAAACTGGTACAGCCGCTATCAAAATTTTTTTTTAATATACATGCCTTTTGACCTAAAAAGTTCCTCCCAGACATTTATCCACATGGCCACTTGCTTAGGTACCAATGTCATACGAGTCCAAGGATATTTATTGCACATTTTTTTTATATGGCAACAAGTTGGGAACAATGTAAATACACATCAGTAGAAGTTGATAAGCTCAATAAGAATGTATCTAATAAATGAATAGGGCAGTTGTTTAAAAAAAGAAGAGGAGGAAGAGAAACTCCAGCCTGGAATTATCTAGAGAAATGATTAAGGGAAAAGAGCAAGGTTTAATATTCAATATGCATGTATGTTTGCTAAAGACTCAGTTTGTTTTTTCTCTCTCTCTCTCTCTCTCTCTCTCTCTCTTTCTGGTGGGACTGGGGTTTGAACTCAGGGCTTTGATTTGTGCTTGCAAAGCAGGCACTCTATTGTTTAAACCACACCTTTAGTCCATTTTGCTTTGGTAATTTGGAGATGGGGTCTTGTGAACTATTTGCCTGGGCTAGCCTGGAACAGCTGCCCTCCCAATCTCAGCCTCACAGTAGCTAGGATTACAGGTGTGAGCCACCAGCACCCAGCTTCTTGTCTCTTAATTCAGACTACCTTGTCTTGTAGTAGCTACTGTCTGTGCTTGGCCAGGTTCTATTGGGTCCCTTACACCATTTGCATGCACCCCCTCCTCCAGGCTGAATGTGCTTTTGCTTGCAACTGTCCACACTAGTGATACTTCCGAGGAAGATTGTGCTCAGGCTCTTGAAATCCCTTTACTCCATCCTGCAGAGGTGGGCAGTGTCACTCTTCCCCAGAATGGCCCTTAACTGATGACTGAAAGGTAGAAGATCATGAAAGCCCAGGATCCTTAGCTCAGGCTGGAATAACGAGATGTGACGTTCTTTTCTCAGTCCCCCAAATGGGAACAGATTGGAACCCCTGTCACAGCTTCACATGACCTCACCCCTTTCCCATCTGCTACCTCATCTGCATATGCTTAATAGGTTGCTGTCATACAAATCTGTCATAATTTTAAGGGAGACTCTCTACCCACATTCCCCAAGCCAGGAGCCCAAACAAGCTCTTGGACTACTCTGTACCATCAAAGAGAGCAGAAACACTGCGCCCTCTCCAAGTGAGGACAGGGTAGAGGAGGAAAGGACAAGACATCTCCTTTCTTATCCTGCTCCTTTCTCTTGCAGGATAAGAGTTCATGAAAGTGTGTGACATAACATAGGTATCGTGGATATAACCATTCTGTAGGCGAGGGAGCTGATGCTCCTGTAGCTAAATGATTTGCTCTGGGTGACACAGCTATATTGAATATAACCTGGGTGCTGTTATATTGAAAATAGGATGGAGTAGGAAAACTCCAAGTAGGAAAGATCATTTATTTTTCCAAAAGATTCTCTCTTTTGTGGACTTCCCTTCATAAACACACACGTGGATGCAAATCTTAGGGCCAGAAGGGGCTGCTTAAAGGAAGGCAGAACTTCTGGGAATAGTACCTTTGCAAAGTGGGAAGGGAACCTGCTGCTGGCTTTGCTTCTTTGCTTATATGGCAAAGGCCTACCTGGCTCTGCACTCCCAGGTGGCCGGCTTTGTTCTTCCCATACACCGGGATCTCCGTCAGGTGTTAGAACTGTTGGGTAGATTGCTGGCATGTTTGCAAACTCTACTAGAGAGACTGTGCCTTTCTTTTCTCTTTTCTTTACGCCCCCCCCCCTTTTTTTTGGTGGGTGGTGGTTCTGGAATTTGAACTCAGGGTTTTGTGCTTGCCAAGGCACTCTACCACTTGAGTCAGAACTCCAGCCCAAGACTGTGCCTTTCAATCCTGTTCTCTTTCACTCCCCATGTGGCACTTGTACCACAGGACTCCACTCCTGAGTTTGTATCCTGATGCCAGGCAAGGGAATCAGTCTGTGGGAGGAAGATTCCTGGAAGTCAGTCCCACACTGGGGTAGCTGGAAACACACTACACAAGCAAGTGCCTGTCAGCCAGCCTGCCCGAACGTGAGCTCCAGCTCACTGACTCATAGCCCAGAAACTCCAATGTGTGTGGCCATTGCAATGTCCCCACACGAGGAGAGGACAGCAGGGAGGATAGGCTGGGAAGTGGCAGAGGTCTCAATCCAGCATGGCTAAATGTCTCACTCATGCACAATTCCACTCAAGTGCACCACCATGGGAACAATGGCTAGAGGTCTCGGCTGTCCCAGGGCCTTCCTTGATAGAGGCCCTGAGGCTTACGCTCTGACAGCTTAGCCATACCCCTGCCTCTGAATGGGAAAGCTTGGTTGAAGGCCATGGCCCCTGCTGAGGAAGGAGCCATGGGCTCCTTCTACACAAGCCCTAGTACTGCTCCCTGGCTCCCCCTTCCCACTTGGCCATGCTGATGATCCAATCAGGAGTTTCTGTCTGTTCACAGGACAAGTATCCCCGGAGGTGCCCTGGCCTGAGGGTTCTGCCTGAGAGGGCCTTCCACAATAGATGATTGACTGCTCAATACCCTTTTCTCTGTAGGGCAAGGGTGGAGTTTGAGATGCTACAAAGACAGAGTAGAAAAACCAAGGTCACCTCAGAGGAAGCTGAGGGTAAAGGGAGGGGCCGAGAAAGCAAGAGAAATATAGTTGTGTTTCCTGGAGGGCCCTGTGGGTACATCAGTTCCTGAGGGGATGAGAGACAGGTCACCCTGGACTTTGCCTCTGCCTTCTCCTCAAGGCCTGGCCAGCTATGTGGCTGGCTCCTGGGAGGAGTCTGTCTTCTGTATCCCTATGATAAGCCTCAGGTGATACCTGAATTCACGTGAGCTGAGCTGCTGCCACGTGTAGGATCTGAAAAGATGCCTGTCACACTTGCCACCTGTTTCACTGCTTATTAACATCTAGAAGCACATATCTGACCCCAAAGCCTTCAAGTAAGTCAGGGTATGTGACCACATTTACTGACCACAAATATCACTGAATGCTAAGTCACAAAAGAGCAAGGAATATGCTGTATTTCCCACTGCCTCCCCCATCCATGGAGCACCTGGTGCCAGGCCCTCAGTAAAGGTTGCTTCAAAGGATGCAGGAGAGTGATTGTGGAGCTGTTTGTGAGGCTTTTCTGGGTTAGCTCTCATAAGGTTCCATTCTCCAGATGAGCTATAAGTGTATTAGTCAGCCTTCTGTTACTGCAACAAATACCTGAGACAATTAACTCATCCAGAGATTTTAACTCATACATAGTTGGAGATTTTAGTGTCAGTTGACCTAGTGCTTTTGGGCAGGGTATGTAAAGTGGAGTAAAACCACTCACCTCATGCCTAGGAATAAAAGAGAGTAAGAGGAAGGGGCTAAGGTCCAGCAACCCCCTCTAGAGCCCACCTCCAATAACCTAACTTCCTTCCCCTAGATTCCACCTCTTAAAGGGTCCATCACCTCCCAATTGCACCACATGTAATCAACAAATGGAATTTTGGGGGACACTTATCCAGACTATAGCACAAAGGCTCAGAAAGGGTCTCAAGGAAGTGTGAGGTTGGGATGTGACCTGGAACGCATCACTCCTCCTGGAAAGGTAGGAAAAGGGAGCTGCATCCTCTGGCTTTGGGAAGTGGCAGGTGGGACTGGACTAGGCTGGACACCTCCCCTCCCCAGGATCACCACACTCAAGTGTGCACAGGGTCCTCTGCCTTCCTTTTGTTCTTTTCTCTTTGGGGAGTTCCACTGTCATTCACTGACCTCCTCTCCAGGAGCAGAAAGTGAAGCACAGAAGAAGCCTTTCAGAGAAGAGTGTCCTGGAGTAATGGGTACATAGAGGGCCCCAAATCATGGCCCCATGTGGACAGCAGCTCCCTGAAACTTGAGTCTCTGTCTGCCAAGAAGTGATGTGGGAATCTGGGGAAGGGACTGATGGAGGAAGGAAGGAGTCAGTCCTCTTCAAAGGGGTGCCTACCCTCAGTTTCTGAGCAGTCTTCTATGTTTATGTCTACAGATACCAGTTCCAAATATACCAGCATTCAGTGCCCTACCCCAGACCCAGGGCAGTCCTCAGAGTCACCAAAAGGGCACTTACTTGCCCATCACTGTAGGCCAGATCTCTTTCACAGCCATCTCTTAGAGCCTCTGAAATCCTGAGCATTGAATAGAAATAGGAAATAAAGTAATGTATGTTCCTTACAGAAGTTTTAAAAACACAGAAGATAAAACAGAAAGATAAAATAACCCATCACTTAGAAATAATCACTTTGTTCCCAACATTTTATGATGACAAATTTCAAACATACTGAACAGTTGAAAGAATTGTACAAACTCCATGTACTACCACCTAGACTGTACAAATTTCCTGCTTTTCCTCTGCCTGTTCACTCTCTATGCAGGACACTCTTCATTCACTGACTTACCATATTTTTCTCCTTTTTTTGTTTTTGGTTGGGACTGAGGTTTGAACTCAGGGATTCATACTTGCAAAGCAGGCACTTCACTGCTTGAGCCACATCTCTAGTCCATTTTACACTGGTTATTTTGGAGATGGGATCTTGCAAACTATTTATCCAGGTTGGTCTGGAACTGTGATCGTCCTAATCTCAGCTTCCCAAGTAGCTAGGATTACAGGCATGAGCCACCAATACCCAGCTTTTTCTCTTTTTTATTGACATAAAATAATCATGCATATTTATGGGGTACAGTGTAATAATTTGATACATATATACAATGTGTAATGATCAGATAGTAGTTAGGGTTCTATGTCCTTAAACACATATCATTTCTCTGTCCTGGGAGCCTTTGAACCTGTCTAGTTCTTTATAAAATATATAATAAATTGTGAACAATTATGAATTGTTGCCCTACTGTGCTGTAGAACATTAGAATTTATGTATTTTGGTACCTGTTATCCAAACTTCCTCTATCCCCTCTCTCCTCTATCTTATTTTTTTCACAAATTTAAAAAGTAAGCTAAGGCATCAATGTGCACTTCTCCAAACACTTCATCATGAATATTATTAATTAGAGTGAAATAATAGCTTAAAACCTTTTTCTGTTTGGTGGGACTGTGATTTGAACTTAGGGCTTTGTGCTTGCAAGACAAGTTCTCTTCCCAGAGGTGTTATTTTTGGAGAGGGAGCTCTCCAAAACATTTTATGATGACAAATTTCAAACAAATTTGTCATCATAGAATGTTGGGAACAACATTTGCTGGTTATTTTTGGAGAGGCAGAGAGCTCTCAAACTATTTGTCTGGGCTGACCTCAAATCTTGATCTGCCCTGATCTCAGCCTCTCAAATAACTAGGATTACAGGTGTGAACCATTAGCCCCCTGGTTTAAAAAAACTTTTATGATGGAAAAGTTCGGATGTACAAAAGTGAAGAGAATAAGGCTAGTGGAGTGGCTCAAGTGGCAGAGCACCTGCCTAGCAAGTGTGAGGCCTTAAATTCAGGCCCCAGTACTACCAAAAAAAAAAGGGGGGGGGGCGGGAGAAAATAGAATAATGAATACTTAGGCACTAATCTTGCTTCCTTTATCACCCACCTTCTTTGCCTAATGAAAAAATTGCTTCCTTTCTAAAAGGAAGTTTTATTTTAATTAAAAGTAATACATTGCTAGGCACTGGTGACTCATGCCTGTAATCCTAGCTACTTGGGAGACTGAGATTGGGAGGATCATGGTTCAAAAACAGCCCCAGGCAAATTGTTCAAGAAATACTATCTCAAAAATACTCAACACAAAAAAAGGGCTAGTAGAATTACTCAAGTGGTAGAGTGCCTACCTAGGAAGTGTGATGCCTTTAAACCCATGTACCACAAAAAAAAAAAAAAAAAAAAAGAGAGAGATCATGGATCATGGATCAGAAAAAGGATGTTATTGGGACATGTGGCAAAATTTGCATATGTACTGTATGTTGGATGGATCTATGCTAATGTTCTGAATTCCTTCATGGTACTGTGGTTACAAGAATGCCCTTGACCTTAGGAGTTCACACAGAAGTAATTAGGAGTGAAGGTCTGCAATTTACTCCCAAATGGTTCAGAGAAAAAATTTTATAGACATGTATGTTATATTATTATACATAATGATAACATACAATACATATTAATGATACAGAATATATTGTATATATATATATATATATATATAATCATAAAGAGTGGGCGAGAAAAGAGAGGTGATAAAAATGGGTGAATCTAGGTGGAGGGTGTATGGCATTTTGTTTATTCTTGCATATTTGCCGTAGGTTTGAAATTATTTCAGCATAGAAATAATTTTAAATAGAAAGTGTAAAAATAATCCCAGCACACACCAGAAAGATTGCAGTGGTTCACAGGGAGAGAGCAGGGAGCATATCTCTCAACCTAACTTTGACCCAGGTCACTCAGTCCACCTACTGGAAGCAGCCTTAGTTTGCTGTCTCATGGACAACCCTGCAATCCTCTTTCCCAAAATACACATCATTTTGTATCCTGCTTTTTTTTTCCCCCCATGGAGACAGGGTCTCCCTGTATAGCCCAGGCTGGCCTCAAACTCACCATATAGCCCAGCTGACTTTGAACTTGTGATCCTCCTACCTCAGTTTCCCAAGTATACCACCACACCCAGCTGTATCCTGCCCTGTCTCAAACTCCTGAGCTCAAGGATCCTCCTGTATCAGCCTCCTGAAAAATTGGGACTACTACCTCCTGGCTGTGATGGACATCTTTGCAGCTTCCTCCATGTTGCTCTTCTGGAGGCTCTGGAGGAAAAAGGCAATGCCCTCTGGCTTCTGAGGGTATGTGGTAGGTCCCGTCCTGCTGCATTCTAACATTCTCAAAACACGGCACCAACAAACTTGCCATCAACTCCCAACCCCACCAATCCCCCTGCTGCAAGCCTAGTATCAGTGTAAATCATGAAGACATCTTCATTTTTAGAGGCAGTACCTCTAAAAAAGTGAGTCAAGGTGCCCCAATGGATCTCATCTGATTCCAGATACACCATTCTTTTCCTTCTGGGCATTGTCAGTTCACATCCTTTGCCCATTCCCTAGGACAGTCACTATGGTTTTCTTATCAATGGGTTGTGATGGCTAATATGAGCCGTGTAGAAAAATCACTCAGCGCCTGCCCCCTCACCAAGGTGCCACTGCCTGGGTCAGAACCCCCACTCTGCTGCTTGCTGGCTGGGCCCCTTTGCTATTCTGGGTACTGTCCCTGTACCTCAGTTTCCTCCTTTGAGGAAGGGACCTACCTCATGGCGGGTCATGACAGGCGGGTCATGTGAAGTACTTAGACAGCACTTAAGACTAAGCATTCAACAAACACTACTGTCACATGGATCTTTGTCCAAGTAGTTCCTGACAGATTCCTTCCTGAATTCAAGAGTGGATTATGGTGAACCTGACCTGGGATGCTGCCCCCAAGATAGGGCAGGAGCTGAGGTGAGTGATGGTCTCTTCTTGGACCTCGTTCAAGTCACCAGTGCCTGGCACATGGTGATGTTTTAAGCAATGTCGAGCAGGGAATGTCTGCCATTCCAAACATTCTCAGAGCCATAAAGATAGGCCTAGTTGGCCCCAGACCAAACTCTACATTTGTCCCAAGGAAGATTTTGCAACTTCCTTTGAGAAATGCCTCCTGGTGTAACCCAGCTTGGGCCAAGAAGTCCTTCTTGACAGTTAACCTCATTCCTTCCTGCGCACCCAGCTTACTCCACCCTCCTCAAGCTCAGGAGCAGAGGCAGGGACTGCATCCCCAAGGAGGGCTCTCCAAGGGCTTTTTCTCTGGATAGGGGCACAGGTGGGACTCACCTCAGAGGCAGGTTAAGTCGGAGAGGGTGAGGCTGGGCGTCACTTGACTTCAACCCACACCCTGTTTCCATTCCCTTCCTGTGACTCAACAGTGTGTGTGTGTGTGTGTGTGTGTGTGTCGGGGGGCGGCCTCACCCCGACTTCTCAACTCATTCCCCACCCCCGTGCCTGGATTCCTGGGTGCAGGGCTTGCTCTGTTTCTGCAGAGGAATGAGAAGCAAGGGGAGCCAGGAGAGCCCCAGGGACTGAGTCACTCCTCAAAACTGAGGCCAGTTTGGAGCAGGGGGAGGCCACGCCTTCCTGGTTGCTATGGGGGTTACGGGCAAGGGGTGACCCTGCTCTTGACGTTTACCCAGCTCCACCCACTGCTTCACGCAGTCCTCAGCTGCCCTGCTTCAAATATCAGCGGCTGTGAGGCTTCTAGAAGCCTCCCATGTTTAATAGCTGTGCTGGGGAAGAGGCCACAGCCACTGCCATGGTCATCCTTGTACCATCACAGAAAAGGCACTGCTCGAACCATAGCTTTGTGCACAAAGGATCCCCACAGCCAAGCCCCCAGACCCCAGAGATGGTGTCAGTGCAATGTGATCAGCCTCAGTCTGAGGAAAACCACACATCTGGAGGCTTTGGAGTCCAGTGCCCAGAGCTCTGGCCTGGCTTGATTCCAGTGGACAAGATTGGCCCCTAGCTGAACCAGAAGAACAACTCCCTCAGCTGGGAGGGGCCTGCCACCTCTGGGACTTCTTCCCAAATCAATGCCAGGGCTGACAGGCGTTGCCTGTATGCCAAGTCAGAATGGAGCTGAAACGCAGTTCTTTCCTCAGGGGAGCATAGAAGCTGGTGTCAGAGAGCAGGAGAAAGGGTCAGACATTCAAGAGAAACAAGGGCTAATATTCAGCTTATAGCATTCTATAACACCTGGAAACTAACAAATGTTCTCCAGTATAGACTCAATAAATTGTGTTACAGTCACACTGTGAAATACTATATAGCAAAAAAAAAAAAAAGGATGTAACTATTTCTACATGCAACAACTTCAATGGATCTTGAGGACAAAGTTACCCAAAAGAATCCAGACACATAAGAGTACATATGCATGATTCTATTTACATGGAGATGAAAACCAGGCAAAACTAGTCCATGGAGCTGGGTGCCAGTGGCTCACACCTGTAATCCTAGCTACTTGGGAGGTAGAGATCAGGAGGATCATGGTTTGAAGCCAACCCCAGATAAATAGTTCAAGAGAACCAATCTAAAAAAAAAAAAAATCCATCACAAAAAAGGGCTGATGGAGAAACTCAAGTGGTAGAGCACCTGAATTCAAACCCCGGTGCCATCTCCCCCCAAAATAAAACACTAGTCCATGGAGATGGAGGTCAGTATTCTGGTTTCCCTGGGGTGCAGGTGGAGGGTGGGGTTGATAAGTGAGGGGAGACATGGGGAGCTTTCCCAAGTGCTAGAAATATTCTTTATCTTCATGTGCAGTGTAGCTACAGGGGTGCATGCATTTGGAAAAAGACACTGAGTTGTACAACTGAGTTTGTGTACTGTCAATATTACCTTGATTTAAGAAAGAAAAGAAAAGGTGGAGGTGGTGGTGCACTGTAATGCAAGCACTCTGGAGATTGAGGCAGGAGGATTGTGAGCTCAAGTCTGCCTGAAACCCTGGCTCAAAAACCTAAGTAAGATAAAATAAAAGCTGAGTGCTGTGGAGTACCTCTATAGTCCCAGCTACTCAGGAGGCTGAGGCTGGAGTTCCAGGCCAGAGTGAACAGTATAATAAGCATCTTAAAAAAATAAAAAAGGTTTAAAAGTTACAAAAATTAAAAACTAAAAGAAAGAAGAACCTACAGGGAGGGAGGCCTGCTCAGATCTGTTGCTGCTGATTCCTGGATGCCTTAAGAGCCTTGACTCTGGAGTCCTCCAGGGAGCTACACATGTGCAGATTGTGGCTGAATCCTGGGTTCTGAGTCAGGAGGGTTGAGGCCCTGGTAGTCCAGGGGGCCTGCTTTAGGATGGAAGCTGGGCTGCATAGGCACTGCAGTGAAGGCCAAGGGAGCCCTCTGTGCTGGGCAGGTTCCAGGTAAATTCCTGGTGGAGGTGCCTTGATTGGACCAACGATATCTAAATGTGAGCAGAAGCCAGAGTGAGCCAAAGCAAGGATGCTGAGAATGAGATAGATTGGTAACAGTCCAGGCCTCAGGAGCACAGGGCACCTTCTGCTGAGGGGTTTACTTTTGAGTGATAGTTTGAAAATAGGAGGAAGGTCATGGATCCTTTGAAAAAAATGGTCATGCGCACCAATGGGGGTTTACGTTCCAAAATCGGGAGTGGGGCTGGGAGTGTAGCTCAGTGGTGGATAGCTTGCCTAGTATGTACGAGGCCCTGGGTTCCATTTCCAGCATGGAAAAAGCAAAACAAACAAACAAAATGTCCAGAGTGAAGCAAAAGACACCTGGTGTCATTTACCCATAAATGACCTGCATAGGGTGGGGGAACCCAGTCCATGGTGGGGGGATGGGAGCAGATGCTTATTTCACAGGTTGGGCACCAGTTAAAGTCATCCTTGTGCACTGAGTGGAGACACTGAAGGTCAGACCAGCTCAGGGAGTGTGCCAGTCCTTCCCTGCAGCCTGTGGGAAGTGTGGGGGGGTGCATAGGCAGCCTAGTCTAATGTGGGGAGCAAGTGGGAATGGGGCGGGACCCAGAAGGGGCGGTACCTGTTGGAGCTCATGTAGAAGACCTGCTATATCAGCCCTCTTTCTGTCACTGTAACAAGTACCTGAAATAATTAGCTTATAAAGAGGAAAGGTTGATTTTGTCCTGTAGTCCATGATCTGTTGGTCCTGATGTTCTGGGCACATTGAGGCAGGGGCACATGGTAGAAGGAAACTTCTCCCCTCTGGTTGGCAAGCAAAAGAGAGAGAAAGACTGGGGACCTACAGTCTCCTTGGAGGGCATGCTCCCAATGACCTAAAACTGCCGTTAAACGTTCCACTACAACCTAATTGCACCAGTCTGAGGAATAAACCTTTAACACGAAGGCTTTTGAGAAATATTAGAATCCAACCTACAGAACTGCCTTCTTCCTAGGTCTAACAGGACTTCCCTATTGTCTTTTCAATTTGTCAAGATTCCGTGTTAAAAAAGTTATTGCATAGAATTAACAATTGACCCTACAATTCTATTTCCGGTTATATACCTGGAAGAATTGAAATCATGGTTCTAAGAAGATATTTGTACACCCATGCTCAAAGCAAAGTTACTCACAGCAGCCAAATGATGGAAACAACCCAAGTGTCCATCCACTGATGAGTGGACAACTAAGATGTGGTCTATCCACACAACAGTGATTCTGACATATCCTACACAGATGAACCTTGAAGAAATTATGTTCAATGAAATAAGCCAGTCACAAAAAGACAAAAGGAGTATATGATTCCATCCTCATGAAGTCCCTAGAGGAGTCAAATTTTAGACAGAAAGTAGAGTGGTGGATGCCAGAGGCTAAGGAGGTAGCAGGGAGAGGTATAGTTAGTTCAACAAGTAAAGAGCTTCAGTTGGGCTAAGGAGAAAGTTCTGGATGGTAGTGACAGTCACAACGACATGGATGTGCTTAATGCCAATAGGGTCTTGCACCGGGCCATTCCTCAAGCATTCTTGTTCCTGTGGCTTGAGACAGGTGATCACCATATCCTTGTCTTGAGCAACAGGGTGAAGAAAGGAGGGAAGAAGGCCTTTAATGCACCAGCATTTCTGGCCCCTATCCTAGGAGGAGATGCATTTGCTGTTCAGTGTGCTATGTGTCCCCGTGTCCTCAGCAGGAAATCAGCTGCAGTCTCTCTCTGAGGGGCTGCTCAAGAGGTACACTGCCCGGATCACCCTTCCTGAGAGATGCTGCCCCAAGTGCAGTCTGTTGACAGCCTCCAGCTATGTGGGGATCTTCTCTCACACTTGAACAGTCCTGCCAGACTGGGCACTCCACTACTAGCCTCTAAGGCCCTCATGGTGTTTTTCAGAACAGCACCCACACTGCAGCATTTCCTCCCTGCCTGGACCCTGGACCGGTTCCCTGTCTTCACAGCCATCCATCCTGGTGGGCTCCCCCTGCCCATTCTTACCTCCTCCTCTTAATGCTTTTTTTGGGCAGTTCTTGGGTATAAACTTGGCTTTGTGTTGTAAGGCAGGCATTCTACCTGTTTTTCCAATAGGGTCTCATGCTGTTGCCCGAGGCCAGGCTTTAGACCTTAAACCTACCTGACCTCCTGCATAGCTGGGATTACAGGCGTACACCACTACGCCTGGCTATTTCTAGTATTTCTAACCTCAGTTCATCAGCTTCCCAAACTAACACTTTTGCTGAAGACCATTCCCTCCACACGTACACAAGAGTGCCTAGCACCTAGTAGGTGCTCAACAAAGTTTCCCAGGGGAGCTAACAAATACAGTGGGTGCTCAGTACACATGTGCCAAACTGGGCAGGTGGCAAAGCAGCTGGGCAGCAGCTATTCCAGGCTCATCTGAGAGTGGAGTTTCCCTGTCATGTTTGTAGGGTACTTTGCCAAGGAAAACAGGAATGAAAAGTTAGAAATGGGCCAGCTCAAGTACTAGGGCCCCTTCCTGCCACCTGCAGGGTGGGGTCTTCCCAAACCCACAGAGGACACAGAGGAAAATATCTGCTGTAGGCCATGCAGGACCCTGGCGTGGGTACCCTGAGAGTCCCAGTCCCAAGAGCCAGGAATAACAAGGAGGCTGCCAGGGCCAAGCCCCTGTGACACTGGCTAGAGTAGCTCATGCCTTCCCAGCTTCCTGGGCAGGAGACTGATGGGGCTGGATGGGGTTTGTTGACAGTGACCCTTTCCCCCTACAGTGAGCGCCTCCATCTGAAGAGATATTTTTGAGCCATTTATTCTCCTTACTTCCCCTGCTGCTGACCCAGAGCCAAAGACTGTGGTCTCCTAATGGCTTGCTCATTTACAAAGGCATAACGGAGCCTCTCTTGTGGCCTATGGCAGCCTGTGATGAGTTTGGCCTGCAGGTTGAGGTGTTGTTCACTGTGAAGGCATGGTGTGGAGCAGGGGGTTGGTCATGGAGGAGTTGTGAGAGGCATGGGCCAGAGGGAGTTTGGTGTGAGAGAGCAGGAAGGAGATATCAATAGGAACGGAACTGGGGGAGAGCCATAGATGATTCAACTGGGGGAGAGCCTGGATCATTCTAGAATATCTGGATGACTCAATGATTTCTTTCTGATAGAAATAATGGCCTGGATGTTGACTCTGGAATTAGGCCATGCTGTGTCCTTGCCTGGCCAGGAGTGGTGAAAGGCAGGTGTGTTGGTTGCTCATGAGATGGACATCCATGTCAGGTCAGAGTATAGTCAGTGTCTTAGTCAGATCTATGCTGCAATGGCAGAATGACTGAGTCTGGGTAACTTAGAAAGAAGGAGATTTGTTTCCTATGATTCTGGTTCTGGAGGCTGGGAAGTCCTAAGTCGAGGGACCAGCATTTGGTGAGGTCCTCTTGTTGAGTCATCTCATGGTAGAAAGTGGATGGGCAAGACAGTACTTGTGCTGGCAGAGTGGCTTAAGTGGTAGAGTACCTGCCTAGCAAGTGTGAGGCCCTGAGTTTAAACCGAAGAAGAAGAAGAAGAAGAAGAAGAAGAAGAAGAAGAAGAAGAAGAAAGTACAAGTGTGCAAGAGAAAGCAAAAGGGGCCTGAACTTGCTTTTATATAAAACCCACTTTCATTGTGACAACAGGAGTCCATTAATCCTTCAGTTCTTACAAGTCCCACCTCTTAACACTGTGGCATTGGGAATTGAGTTTCCAGCACATGAACTTTGGAGGACACATTCAAATCATAGTATTCCACCCCAGCCCCCCAAATTCATCACTTTTTCTCATGCAAAACACACCCCCCTCCACCCCTATAAGCTCTGGAGTCTTAACTCATTTCAGCATCATTGAAAGTTCCAAAGTCCAGTCTTACCTGATACTCAAGGCACGACTCGGCCTGAGGCAAATTCCCTGCAGCTGTGTGACTAGGAAATCAAAGCAAGGTAACTACTTCCCAAATGCTATGATGGGCCAGACACAGAATAGACATTCCCATATTAAAATAGGCAACAAAAAGGGGGTTTATCAGGCCTCAAGCAAGTCTAAAGCCCAACCAGGCAGACAATATGAAATCTTTACATTCCAGAATCATCTTTCACTCCACCTGCTTCCTCCAGGGAATGCTGGAGTAAGGGTCACAAGCCTAACACCTCAGGCCGCACCCCCTCTATAACAAGGGTCGCAGATTGTCCAACATGTCAAAATCTAGGTGGAGGCCACCAGGGCCCACAGCTTGTGCACTGCATGAGTGTAGAGCTGGCACCCCATGGATGCCCCCAGGCTGACTGCTTGTACCCTCTGGAGCTGGGCCTGCTTGGTCTCCAGCAGGGGGCTGAGGAGCTCAATCAGGAACAGAGGGGACCCCACACTTCTCAGGGAGCTATACTCTCAGGGATCAGGGTGTCTCTAAGCTCTCTGAACCACCTTTAGGGTCCTCCTCCCACTCTGGCTCCCGGAAACCTGGCTTTCTTTTCTCCGTATTCATCTCTTTCACAGACAACTGTTCTTTCCCAAATAAGCTTTTTAATTCTTTCCAGGCCAGGATGAGAGTTTTCAGAATCTTTCCATTCTGCTTCCCTTTTAATTATAAATTCTGTCTTTCACCCACTTTTCTCCTTGTGCATTTTACTATGTATGACTTAGTGCTTTCCATATTTTGCTTCTTCGCCTTCTTCTGCCTGGTTCATCGCTCTTCAGTCTGGCCTTCCACAAAATCTTAGGACATGGACATAATTCCCCCAAGTTGTTTGCCACTGCATAACAAGCATGCTTTCACCTGGCTTCCAAAACCTTGTCCCTCATTTCATCTGAGCCCATCAGAGTGGCCTTTACCCTTCATCTTCCTCCCAGCATTCTGATCTCGGCCACTTCAGAAATTCCTAAGAAGATTTAGGCCCTCCCTGAAGCCCAGACTGCTTTTAGTCTGTCTTCACAGCAATCCAGCTGCAACTTCATTCTTCCACCCTCAAAGCCCTATCCACACGTTCAGGAATTTGCCCCACTTCTTGTGACTTTACCACAACTTAATTATCTCTCTTGGTCCATTTTATGTTGCTGAAACAGAATACCTGAGACTGGATAACTTATAAAGATCAGAACTATATTGGTATTCTTTCTTCTTTCTTTTTTTGGCAGTATGAGGGATAGTTCGGGAAGTACTGTACCACTTGAGCCATGACCTCAGTCCTCAGAATTGTATTTCTTACAGTTCTGGAGGCTGGGAAATCTGAGGTCAAGGAGTCCACATCTGACAAGGGCCTTCTTGCTGTTACATCATCCCATCATGGAAGATGAAAGACAAGAGAGGGCCGAATTCACTTTTATATCAAACCCACTGTCATGATAGCAAGCCGATTCTCACTATTATGGCATTAACCCATTCGTGCCCTAATCACCTCTTAAAGGTCCTACCTCTCAATACCATTGGGCTGAGGATTACATTTCCAACACATGAGTTTCAAACTGTATCAACCAGGCTCTCCCTGAGGCTCCTGAGGGGAGGAAAGTGACCTGTGGGCTCAGGCATGGGTGGGCACAGTACTGGGGGGAGTACTGGATGGAGTTACAAACAAAGCAGCAGTGTGTGGAACTTGCTGTTTTGGGGCCTGAGGCAGGAGAATGACCACTTGTCTTCAACATGGAGGGCCTGCCAGAATGGGAGAGATGGAGTATGAGAGCTACAGAGAATAGCAGACTCTCTGCAGAGGGAGGACAAGAGGGGAAAATTCATAACACAAAAGCAGAAATGACAAAGGAAAAGAATGACAAATCCCATGAATGAATATGAAAGACTTCCAGACACCAAATAAGAAAACAAAACAAACACCAAGTCCCCATCAACGAGGACTAGAAGGAAAATTGTTAGCTGAGAAAAAAAAAACAAAACATGTCACCTGGAGACCATGGCAGACAGGGAGTTAAAATCCATTGTATAAAAACACCCTACAAATAAATACCAAAAATCTGAAGCAAATAGCAATTTGGAAAAGAACACGAGAGCTGATGTACTGGAGAAATGTACAGCTGTCAAATCTACAATCCCTGGGATCCTGATCAAAGTGACAGGAAACATAAGGATAAGACGTCTCTCTGCTCATTGGGTCGGCACAGATTCAAAGCACAGATCTGGTACTGCCAAGGATGTGGGGAAAGAGCCCTGTGGGGAAGGCGCTGATTGGGCAATATCTATCAATTTATAGGACAGTCTCGTGTGTTTTTGCTTTGATCCAAGAATCCCATTGTGAGAAATTCTCCCTGCAGGAATATTTGCTCAGGTGTGTGAAGACACGTAAGACTTCACAGCTCAGCACCTCGTGTGATAGTGAAAATTTGACAACAAAAAGAGGACAACTTGCAGGTGTTGTGGTGAACAATTATAATCCCAGCTACTTGGAAGACAGAGGCAGGATTGCAGTTTGGAGGCCTCTGGGGCAAAGTTAGTGAGACCCTATCTGAAAAACAAACTAAAAAACAAAAGGATTAAGAGCATGGTTCAAGTTCCCAACACTGCAAAACAAACAAACAGCAAAAAACAAAACAATATAATTAACGATTGCATGTTCATGACATGGAAAACTATACAGCGGATAGAAACAAG
The DNA here is from genome assembly GCF_047511655.1 of Castor canadensis. Classification (NCBI taxonomy): domain Eukaryota; kingdom Metazoa; phylum Chordata; class Mammalia; order Rodentia; family Castoridae; genus Castor; species Castor canadensis. The sequence goes on along the minus strand of NC_133396.1, from coordinate 49,757,446 downwards.
GCTGCTCTATGGTGGCCTTGGAAGAGGCATTTGAATGGAAACAGGCAAGTTGTAGAATGGTTTGTAGGCTGTTGCGATGGTTTGAATGTGTATGCAACAGCATTTCACGGTGGCATCTTTAAGAGATGATTTCATCTCATCATAGATGAATTAGTGCTGTGACCACAAGAATGAGTTCATTGTAAAAGTGATTTGTCTTCTCTGGGTCTCTCTACCTTCTGTTGCTCTCCACTTTCTGCCATGGATGTATCACTAAACATGGCCCCTTGATTTTGGATTCCACAGCTTCCAGAACTACAAGTAATGAATCTCTGTTCTTGATAAATTACCCAGCCTTGGGTGTTCTGTTATAACTACACAAAACAGATCGTATGATGCCTTGTCATGTATTTAAAAACAGAAAGCAATCTTCTATCTTTTCTGTGGATTACTATAGTGGTAAGTAAGTGTCTAGGAAAAGGTGTCAGAATGATGATAGCTGTTACTTCTAGTGAAGAGAGGAGGAACAGGGCTTCCATGTACAGTCGGTTGGGTGTGCCCTGCACAAAGTTGACACAGCACAGGAGCGAGTAGGCTCTGTTTGGCCCGTGCTTATTTCTCTAAGTCAGGTACCTGCAGGACTGAGTCTGCCCAGGAGGGGAGCCTTTTTCTAATTCTTGAAAAGGTGCTCTTTGGGCAGCTGTCTGTCCTGAGGGAAGGACTAAGAGTTGCAGTTAGGGATATTAAAGAGGTATTCAATAACATTTGAATTTTTTTTCAAGAAAAATATAGCCAGGTGCAGTGATGTACTCCTATAATTCCAGCATCTTAGGAAGTAGAGGTAGGAGAACTGTGGTTCAAGGCCAGCCTAGGCTTGAGGCCCTATCTGAAAAACAAACTAAAAGTAAAGGCCTGGAAGCAAGTGGTGGAGCCTTTTGAGGACCTTAGTTCAATTCCCAGTACTTCAAACAAACAAAAAACCAAAAAAAGAAAAGAAAAAAATATTCATGAAGCACTTTTATAATTATACATACACAGTAAACACTTTTTTTGTTGTTTTGGGAGTTCCTTTAGACATATGCCATGTTTGTCCCCCTCCATCCCACACCTACCGTGGCACCTCAACACCCTATAGCAATAAACATTCTTTTGAGTCAAGCGCCCATCTCAAAGCTGACTTGGACTCCAGAATGCACCAGCCCTCATCACTGACCCTTCCACACTGATCCCAGAGCACAGAGGGAGACCCCATCATGCAGAAGCACCTCTGTGACTTGCTGCAGTGAGGTGCCACCTCCTCTGGGTGCCATCACCATTGGTGCTTCTGGATGCAAATTTTAGCAAAGTTTAGGACACACAAAAAAACAAATGCCCACAAATCCTCATCATACAGCTCAGGTGTCGCTTGTGAGCACACTTGTGTGGCCATAGCACAGAGAAGAGACAGAATGTTGCTGGCACACTGGAGCCTTCGGTGGCTCCCACCTGCTGCCTTGCCCAGGGGAGACGATTCCCAGCACAGCAAGTTTTGCCTGGTTCTGAGCTTTATGCAAATGGAGTCTTACAGAGATATGCTTGGGTTTGACTTCTCCTGTCTGATGTCACCTTGTGAGAGCCATTTCTGTGCATGGCAGGCAACTCAAATTGCACCATTATTTAGAATTCCACTAGGTGCACATTCCACAGTCTGTTTTAAAAAATTTATTAGTGCATGTTAGTTGTACAAAATAACAGGTTTCATTGTGCTAATTTCACGCTTGCATATGAGGTACATGATCGAATTCCCTCTCCCCTCACTGCCCTCTTGTTCCCCCTCTCCCCTTCCGCCTTCCTCTTTCCCAAAAGTTCCCTTTCTATTTTAATGTCTTTTCTTTTTAGATTCCGCAAGTAAAGAAAACACGTGATACTTGTCTTCCTGAGTCTGGCTCAGTAAACGTTGCAGCCTGTTAGCCTTTGTGCCTCCCAGATACGGCCAGTTTATATACCTGATGATGTCAGGTGGTCCCGAGCTCTGCACGCAGTGTAGAGGTCAATGCTGGAGCTTCAGGGTGATGCTAGAAGCAGGCTGGGAACAAGGCTTTGGGTTCTAAACCCCCAGCACACCCTGTGGTCTCAGGGCCTGCTCAGGAGGTTCCAGGTCATGGGAAGGGAGAGACTGGGAGGCATGGTGTAATTTCTTAGCCTCAGGGAGCTCTGAGTCCCTTGGCTCTCAGGCTCAGGCCCTGTCAGGATTTGTTGAGGTCACTGGGGCTTGGTGGGGGTGGAGTAGGGGCGGGGTGGGCTCCCAGGTGCCCCCTCTGTAGCATTAGTAGCTCCCACTGCACGGGGTGCAAGACAGCCCTCAGCTTAGGAAGGGATGTGAAAGCAACCCACACAATCACTCTGGTTCACTTTCAATGCAGGATTCCATACATTACAAAACTAGTCAACACTCAGGGATGAAACAGGCTCTGAATGGGATGGTTTTACCCACCTTGGGCTAATGTGAACATCTGAGCTCACGTAGGTGGGCTGGCCTGAAGGTCAGCAGACTCAGTGCATTTTCAGCGTAGGATGTTTTCAGTGTATGAAGGGTTTGGTTTGTCAGACCATAACTGCATTGTAAGTACAGGAGCATCTCTGTACTGCATTTATACCCATGACACCCCAAGAGGTCAGATGGGCAAACTGGGGCCCAAGAAAGGAAAATAACTTGTCATTCATCCTTGTCCTTCCTTGTGATGCCATAGACTGACAGGTATTTGCTGAAAGCTTACAATGGCAAAGCCCCAGGTTGGGTGGGAGGGGCCACCCAAGTGCCCCAGCATTCTCAGCTCTTGGGAGCCTCAGACCCATTGGGTCATTTTCCCCTCTATGCACATCACCAAAAAATGGGCTGTGGAAGATGTGATCAAAGTGGCCTGATCACGGGAAGAGGAGGTAGGTGAGGGAGGAGGGACCTACTGTCTGACCCTGGCTTGGTAACCAATCGCAACCTCGAAAGGGAGGAAGGCAGGTGACACATTGACTCACACAGTCTGAAATTTGAGAAGTGCCCTTGGGAGAGGACTTGGGCAGTTTGTGGGTCCTGTTGCAGCAGAGGTGGGGCCTCAATGGGCCTTGTACAGGCACACAGAGCTTAGAGGCCTCCCAAATATCAGTCTTTCTGAGATTTCATCATTTCCTGGCTGTGGAACCTTGGGCAAGTTAATGAACCTCTTTGGGCCTCTGTTTCTTCATCTGTAAAGTGGGAGCAGACATCACAGGGAGGCCATGAGGGCTCCCTGGACTCTACTTCATGTGTGCTGTTAGTGATGTTATTGCTTGAGGTTGGCAGGGCTGTCTGCAGGCAGAGGGCCCTTCCTTCCCAGCCCTGGCTTAGCTCAAAATTGTCTCCATGAAAACCTCCCCATGTGAGTCCTGAGTGCCCAGAGCTTCACCCTCCTGTTCTACAAGCCACCAATCCATCCATGCCAGTATATTTGTGGCAGACAGCTTTGACCTGCCTGCATGTTAAGAAAGACAAAAACAAAAGTTAAATTTCTTGGGTGCTTTCACTGTGCTGGACACTACCCTAAGGAGAAACATGCTGCATGGATTTTCTCATTCCATCTCAACCCCAACCCAGGTGGGCATCACCACTGTGATATCCCGTCATCACAGCCCAGCCCAGCCCCGGTGGCAGCAGTCACTGCAATGCTGTGCTCTGCTCCAAAGCCTGCAGCACAATGAAAGCTGCGAGGCCTGGAAATCTGTCATATGGCTCTGCTTCTCCCCTGCTCAGTGGTCTAGGGGACGTACAGGGCCCTGTGTGCCCCGTGCTGCCATGGGGAGGGAGTACAGGAGAAAGCACTTCAGGGGTCTGCTGTGTGACTTGGGACTCTCAGACTGCTTCCTGAACTTGTTTCCTTCCCACCTTCAAATGGAACAAAGCACCCTCACCAGGGGCCCTCTTTCCTGGCCCTTGTGTATTCCAGGTCTCCCAGGGAGCTCAGTCGACAAGCTGAGAGGCTTCAGCGCTGAGACCCCAGCCACGGCTGAGAGAGGACTGTCCACCAAAGGGAGGAGTGGGAGCAAGCAAGCGCATATGTGAGCAAAGGCTCTGTCCCATAGGCAGCCTCAGTTTATCCCTGCCAAGTCAAGCTGTCCTGGGACTTTGCTTCCAAGGGTCCCAAGCAGTGTCCAGCCAGCGAGGGGACAAAGAGCAGCCCATGTGCACTGGTATGTGTGGGGCAAGGGGTGCAGAAGGTGGGCTGGGTGGGTGGATGGAATGTTCATCCGGTTCACGGGGGTGGGGACGCCCTAAAGGCCTCTTTCTCCTCTGGCTGCTTCCTGCCCACTGGAGGCCACTTGGCCTAGACCTGGGCTGCCCCATGGGCCCTGAAGGGGCAGCCCAGCAAAGTGTTCGTGCCCAAGAAGCTGGTAAGAGGGCTCCTGAGGAGGTCCTGGCAAGGATGGAGGCCAAGTATGCTGAAGTCCCTGATGGGGTGGCCTGCTCTAAGTGGGCAGGGGAAGGCAGAGACAGGGATATTGTCCCAGGGTCAGTAGCTGCCTTATTCTATACCCAACGAGAGCACTGGGCACTTCAAGTGTGGACTCTGGGGTCCCCGGGGCCATCTCTGCCCTTGGCGCTGTGTGGAGTGGAGTTCATGACTCAGTGTCCTCCTCTGTGAGGTTGGATGGTACAAGACTTCCTCATGGAGCCCTGGGATTCCTGCCTGTTTAGCACAATCAGACACAACCCTAGGCCCCTACCTTCATTGAGCTCAGGTAGGCTTGCTAACAGAGGAGATGGAGACACAGTGAGGTCTAGCAATCGTCTGAGGTTTCACAGCTACCAACACAGGCTGGTGTCCCCCCAACTACCCACCCAGGACTCACCTCTTTGCATCAAAGAGGGACACCTGTGACTGCACCTCAGGGATTTTTTTCCCAACTGCAAAAGCAGGTGGGTGGAACAGCTGAGAGTCTGGGGGTTACTAACCCTTCTGAGGGTGCTTCCTGCATCTCCCTAACTAGCACTTGCCCTTGAACCCTGTCTGAGGGCTAACCTAAGACCTCTTCCCACCACTGAGACCTGGTAAAGCCTGAAGCTGGAGCCAGGTGGTTGGTCAGACTCCAGAATTGACATCCTTCTACAGCTATACAGAAACTGCATGGCAGATGTGATGTGGACGCCTTGCTATGAAGCCAAGCAGGCACCTCACAAATTGCCACTGCTGTTCAATATTGTCACTTTTTATGACAATATACAATACCAGGCATGTTCTCTAGGCTATGGCCTAATGTGTCCCCAGAGTCCATGGGTTGAAAACTTGATCCCCAATGCAACAGTGTTGGGAGGTGGGACCCTTAACAGGATTGCATCCTGGAGGCTGCCTCAGGAATGGACTGTGCAGTTATCTGGGGTGGGGTCAGCTGTCTTGGAGTGGGTTTCCGAGGAAAGAATGAGTTCTGCCCACTTCCCTCTCTCTTGCCATTTATGACATGGCAAGAAGGCCCTCACTGATGTGGCCCCTTGACCTTGACTTCCCAGACTCTAGAATTGTAAGAAATAAGTCTCCCTTGGTAAGGATGGACAGTTTGACAAGCACATGGATACAGGATGCCTGGGGCTCTGAGGTCCTCTGGCAGTCACCCTTCCAGCTCCCATCCTCTGCCTGTCTCGCAGCATCCTTCACAAAGTGCCTTGTAATCTCTACTTGCATTCCTCCAAGCACAGGAGGCTCACCACCTCTCAAGACCACTTGAGTCCCTGTCCGCCTCTGTGTCAGGCTGAAGCTTCCATCAGTGTGAGAGCAGGGGCTCAGCAGTGTCAGTCTTCAGCTGTCACTGTCCTTCAGCTCCTCCTGGGCTGCGCCTCCAGATAGAACAGGCACAGTGATTTTGCACTGCTCCTCCCCCTCAACACACAAGCTTTCCCTGCCCCCACGCATGCTCCAGGCTGCCTTGGAGCATTGAATGTGTCACATGAGCACAGTTACATAAAGATGATTTTAAGGATCTTAAATGCTGAGGTTTCAAGGTGAAAGAAATCTTTGTCTTTTTTGGGAAGAAAAGATATTTGAGCGTGGACTCGGGGGAAGAAGAGTGACAGGTGTAGGTGGTCCTGTTTTGAAACCCTGCCTTCCACGGCTGCACAGCTCAGCTGGACTGCTAGCAGATTCATGGCATTTGCATCTGATGGCTTTGCCTGGCTCTGAGCTTAGAACTCACATTGCAAGCACAGGCTCACGTTGCAGTTGCCAGAGAGTGGGCTGGTCCTGCTGCGGTGCTCACCCACGCGAACCTTAGATGCCTGAGAACCAATGCCAGGGATGCAGGTGCCAGAGCAACAGAGAGATTGTCTGCATGTAGCTGGTGATCTGGGGAGGAGATGGCCCTAGGTGCATCCCACAAGAAAGTGGGCCAGTGCAGTGGGGCAGGGGGTCTGCAGCTTGTGTACAGAGCCAGGCACTGGATCTTGGGGACTTTGTTCTAGCTGGGGAAAGGAGCTTCTTTTCTTTTCTTCTTTAAAAAAAATTGTATAAAGAGCACGCATTGTAATGCCAGTTATAATGGTCACACCTATAGTCCCAGCTACTCAGGAGGCTAAGGCAGGAGAATTGCTTGAACCTAGGAGTTTGAGGCCAGTCTGGGCAATACAGTGAAACCCTGTGGCTCAAAAACAACTGTATAGTTTAATGTACTTTGACCCACTTGTACACCCAGGCACACCCCCACCCACCAACCCATAGACTCCTTGGTCCCCTCTACCAACCTACTTCCTCCCAAAGTAACCTCTCTTCTCAGCCCTTTTGCCATCAATTAATTTGGTTTCCTTTGGAACTTCACACAAATGGAAGCATATGGAATGTGTTCTTTTGTGTCTGGCTTTTTCACTCAACAATTAGGTCTGTGAGATCCATTCATGTTGTTTGTGGTAGTAGGCCATTCTTTTTCATTGCTGTATACTGCTCCATCCCATGAATACCCTATCATGTACTGAGTTCTCTGTGGATGGATATTTGGGTTCTAATTTTCAACTACTATGAATAAAGCTGCTATGGGAATGTGAGTAGAAGTTAACTTGATGCACAGAGGCAGAGTGAGTAGAGAATATTCGAGAAGTAGAGAATGGTGATACACAAAGTCCTTTGGCAGGAGGAAATCTGCCTGGGGACTGAGGCCGATCTGCTGAGAGGAGCTGCTTCCTGGTACCATATTTCTAGGAGATATTAGCAACAGCTGCTACATTCTGAGAACTGCTGAGGCCTTCCTGAGTGTTCCTACTTCCTTCTGTGCCTTCCTGACCTGCAGAGGCTGGAAAGCAAACTTGCCAGGCTTCCTTGCAGACAGCTTCACGTGTGGTTAGGATCTCCCAGCAAGCACACTCCAGTTTCAAGGCAGGTGCAGGGAGCCTGTGTGCGGCACTGGGCTGTTCCACCCTTGCGCTGGGGCACTGCATGTGGGATTTTGCAAAGTGCTGTCCTGGGGTCTGCTCTTGAGCTGTCCGGGTTGTGGCAGGAAATGCTCCCTGGTTGATCGCAGACTTCTGCACCTGTGGATGTGTGCTTCGGTGGTACTCTGAGCGCCCCCTGCTGGCTCTGAGAAAGGGGCAGCTTCCTGCACAGGCGGGCTGTGCAGGGCTCTCTGGAGGCAGGATAGTCTCAGGCCAGAGCCTCTCCTCCAGTCACTCAACACTTGTATCAAATCCTCTGTCCTTCAAACATCTTCACACCCACCCCTTAAAATGGCTATCAACTCCCTCAAACAAATGAACAAAAACCAGAAAAAAGCCGGGCTCCAGTGACTCATGCTTGTAATCCTAGCTACTTGGGAGGCTGAGATTTGGGAGGGTCACAGTTGCAGGCCAGCCCAGGCAAAAAGTTCACAAGACCTCATCTCAATCTGTAGTTGGGTGTGGTGGCACATGCCTGTCATCCCAGCTACTGCGGGGAGCATAAATAGGAGAATCGTGTCCAGATTGGTCTGGCAAACAGTGGGACTCGATCTCCAACATAACCAGAGCAGAAAGAGCGAGGGGCATGGCTCAAACTGCAGAGCACCTGCCTCAAACCCTAGTACTGCCAAAACCCCCACACACTCCCGAAAAAACCAGAAAAATACCAAGTGGAGGACATTGGACCATGGGACTCACTTGTCCCAGGAGGATAAGCCCTGCACTGTGGTTTGAAGAGTCCCCCAGTTCATGTGCACTGTTGATGCACAAATGTAAAATGGCGAAGCTGCTATGGGAAACTGTATGCTGGTTCCTCAAAAATTTAAAATAGATTTATTCTATGAGTCAGAATTCTCCTGCATATATGCCCCAAAGAATTGAGAACAGGGACTCAAAAGATTTGTACATCTTTGTTCACATCAGCCAATGCTGGAAACATCCCAAGCATCTACCCAACAGATGAATGGATAACAAAGTCGGGTCTTGCCATACAGTGGAATTTACTCAGCAATAAAAAGGAAAGCAACTCTGATCCAGGCTCCAACACAGATAAATATATTGCCATCACAGAAGACAAATATTGTGTGATTCCAGTCCTATTAGGTCCCTAGAGTAGTCAAAATCATAGTCAGAAAAGAGAGTGGTAGGTGTCTGGGCTGGTAACCCCAGTATCACAAACAAAACAAAATAAAACCTGAAAGGCAAACACAGAGGGGGAGGTTCCTCTAGAGCCTTCTCCGGTGCCATGGGTCAGTTTACATACCTTCATCAGAGGCAGGTGGACTAGGCCCAATTATAGTTGGAAAAACCAAGGCGCTACTAGAAGCAGGGCCACACCGCTGGTGAGTGGTGGGCAACTGGGGTCTCTCCCAAATCTCTGCTCTTTTTAACTATAAAATGTTGACATTTCCACTTCCCCGGCACCCTCCCCCACCCAGCACCCAGGACTGTCCTTCAAGGCACAGCCTTTGGAGCCCTGGGAAGTGGCTGGGATGGGACAAATCCTTGGGCCAGAGATTCCTTAGGTGCAGTGTGCTACTCTGCACCTACGGGGGATGGGGGTGGGGTGGACTCGCTCTGGTCACAGGGGGCCCCCAACCCAGGTTGTCACTGAACCAGGAGATGGATTTGGGGTGCTCCTGGAGTCAACCACCGCAAGGTCTCACCAGGTAGATCTGTTCAGGTGGGCCCCATTGTTAAAAAACGCCACTGGCACATCCTAGGGGTGTTTGCCCAAGTGGGGACCAGGGGCTGCTGTCAGATGATGGAGGGGGCCTATGACAGCTCCTGTGTCCCGACTGGGAGGAGGGGTACAGTGAGTCCTGATCTTGGGTCAGAGTCCTGTGTCATGGGAAGTGCTTTCCATGACCACCTCCTTACACCTCACAGCAGAAACTGTTGGCAGCTGACATCTGGGAAGAAAGGGAATTTATTCCACCCCATATACCTGGGGACAAAGTCTGCTGTGGAGTAGGGGCAGCTGGCCCCACACCCAAGGCCTGGCCAGGAAGGCCCAGCAGCCGGTCACACCAGCCTGAATTAGAGCCTGGAGAGAGTCCTGGGGCTAAGCCGGGGTGCCATCTACTGGTGACACCAGGAGGAGCATGCTGGTTGAAGGACATCAGGCAGCAGTAAGTTCAGCCCAGCACTGTCACCTGGGCAAAGGGACCAAAGTGATTTATGACACTTTGGCTGCTGCAGTGGCTCCCATGACAGCACCACAATGGAACTTAAAACAACAGAATTCTAGGTCTGTGGTGCCACTCAGTGCACACACTAGTGTGTGCCAGGCTCTGGGTTTCATCCCCAACACCAGAAAAAGTAAAAAATAACCCCCAGGTATATGGGGTGGAGAATTTTGTTGTCTCATTGTTCTGCAGTCCAGTGTTCAAGATCAAGGTGGGCACAGCAGCTGTCCTCCCTGGCCTCTTCCCTGGCTGCTGCTGGACACAGGTGATCCGGCATGTAGATCTGACTGCTGCGGACCGGAGAGCTCTGATCTCTGCCTCTACCTTCATGAGACCGCTGTCTAAACTTCCATCTTACAAGGACACTGCTCATTGGCTTAGGCCCCTACTCTGGTTGACCCTCATCCTACCTTGATTACAGTTGCAAAGGCCACAGGTTCTGGGAGGACATGAATTCTGCAGGCCCAGCTCCAACGCTTCACCTCCTGGCAGCCCACCCCATCTCCTGGGCCATCTCCTGGCCTCTGAGCCCCAGCAGTGCACTGTGGGCCTGGATAGGGTCTGCACCACATTGCACTGGACTTGATCCCTCAGTGCCCAGCTGAGCACCACCAGCTCTGGGAAGCCATGCCTGAGCTGGTGCCCCACTGCCCCTGGTTTCCCCTTAACCTTAGGGTACTCATACATTTGGTGTGGGTGTGATGGCCCCCAAGATGGTGTGGCAATGTCAGCAGGTACCTGATTGATGTTTATACCCACAAAACTCAAAACAGAATTTATATGGGCAAGTGGGTCCTGGGTGACCATTATCTCAGCCCTTGTTCTTCGAGAGTTCCACAGATGTTGTTCTCACTGTCATCACTTAAGAGGAGCAATCTGGTTCCCATGAGATAATTGCTCCTGCTCCAGGTGAAACCTTATCATCATAGGTAATTGTCCTCATTTGGAGGGGTGGTCTGTCCTGCAAGGGGCTGTTTCTTGGAAGTTTTAATCCCTTGTCAGTTATCGATCATTCCTGTCCTTCCTTGATTCCAAGGTGGCTGCAGGAGAAAATGGCTCAGAGCAAAGGACAACAGGTACAAAATAGAGACAGAGATGCCAGTCTTTTCTCCTGTTTTTAGTTAATTCGTGGGCTTAAGTAAGGAGTCAGCGCTTTTCAGCCAAAGCAGCTTAAGGGTGGGTGTAGATGGGAGTATGGCACATAGTGCATGTGTGCGTGAGCTGTATTGAAGATGATGGTCAGCCAGGCCTTTCAAATGGGGCCAGATTTAGGTGGTGACCTGAGGTGGGAGCGTTCTGAGGAGAGGGAACAGAGTTGCAAAGGCCCCAGAACATGACTCACCTGCTGTGTTCAGGAAGCGGGACAGCCCTGGGTTGGGATGGTGGCAGGTAGGGGCTGGGATGGAGAGGCAGGGATCAGGGTCAGCAGGTCTGCAAGGCCAATGCAGGCATGCTAGCTTTTATCTTGAGGGTTCATGCACATTTTAGAGCACTGCACCACCAACACGAAAGATTAACATGAGCTTAGAAGAACCAGGATTTAAGGCAGGGCTCGGGGGAGGGAATGCACAGGAGACAGAGGGTGAGGCTGGGCCTCTGGAGGCTGGGGACCAGGCAGGGTCCCTGCAGACTCAGCCTCCCTGGGAAGCAGCCCTTGGCAGGCAGGCAAAAGCCAGGTGAGGGGAGGCCCTCACAGTGGCCTCGGTGGGTTGGCGAGGCATGATGGATGCAGTGCAGCGCAGTCGGCTGGGACTTTCTGTGACGACTGGAAATGGCCTGCGTCCAGATGCAGCCCTGGCCACAAGGGCTCTGAGAGCACTTGGAACATCCTTGTGTGACTGAGAAATGGAAATTCTCATTTCACTGAATTTAAATTTAAGCGGCCCCAAGAGATGAGTGGCCCCACAGTGGAGAATGGGAGCCTGGGGCGTGCACAGAGCCCACCAGCTGGTTGCTCCTCCTGCCCCCACCCAGGTGGAACTCCATGGTTGCCAACCACACAGGACCTGGCCTTGACCTGTACCCTACACCTGAGCCAGCTGTTTGGGCTATACCACCTGGAACCTGGACAGTCAGCTGTCCTTGTCTCATCCCGCGTCAGCAGTTAGTAGGTCTTTCCATCGTACTAAGAATGTTCTTTTCCTTTTGTACATGAATCTTGGGCCTGCTCACTAGTCATGTGACCTACCAAACATCTGCTCCTCTTGAGACAGGAGTGGGAAAGGAGCATGTCAGAACAAAACCCATGGCCACAGCAGATGGGCTTGTCTGAGATTAGCACTGACTTTTTCCACCAGGAGCCAAGAATACCCACAGTGCTAATTTAAGCACAAATAGTGAAGTTCTTTCTCCTTCCCCCTTGGGTATTTATTCTATGATTTCAATTTTCAAAAACAAAACCTTTCCACATGTAAACTTCTTACAATGGCTGTGGTCTCCTGTGCGCTCCTTGTAAAACAAACACCGTTTGCACGTGGGTTTGCAAAGCCTCATAATCTCACAATCATCTGGGTGGGTGTTGTCCAGCTTTGGAGGAAGGTGACCAGATCCTCTTGGGAACATACGCACCAGAGGTCAGCAGCAGGACACCTCCCCCACTGCCATTGACACAACCAGAAATGTCTCCAGACAGTCCCACAGGTCCCCTGACTGTGGGGACAGAATCACCTTGGTTGAGAACTTGGATGAGAAGAGGAAGGAGAAGTCTAAGACCCCCAAAGTCACCTCTCTTGCAGGTGAAGGTGCAGACTTAGATACCTAACAAGTGAACATTTCCTTAGACAACCTTGACGGTGGATGTACAAACCATAAACAGGAGTCAGTTTGGAGAGAGGTTCAGGTCTGTATTCTTTGTTGATTCTTATTGTTTACTGGGTGCCAGGTTGTGGTGATGGATAAACAGACACGTTTATTAACTCATTCAATAAATGTGGATAAGTATGTGTGATGTACACAATTCTAGGCACTGGCAGACGGGAAAGCAAATCCTTGCATTCTGTTTGTGTGGGGCTGCCATTCATGGGTGTGGTGTGGTGTGTGTGTGTGTGCATGTGTGGAGGCGTGTGTATGTAAAGAACTAATGAACCAAGGGACAGAGAAGCAAGAAAACTGTAAAGGAAAGGGAAGGGAAGACCTCTCCTGGTATTTGACTTGTTGCTTAAGAAAGTGACAGCCATGAAATAACCCAGGAGAAGGGCATTCTAGGCAGAGGGAATGGCAAGTGGAAAGGCCCTGGGGCAGGAAGTGTTCAAGGTGAAGTCAGTGTGACACTCATGAATGGGGGTGGGGCGGGGCAGGAGCAGGGCCTATTGGAGTTACCAATTTATTCTGCCTAATGTGGGCTGCTGTACTACACTCCTCTAAATGGAGGCTTAAAACAACACGGTCTCATGGTTCTGGAGGTCAGAAGACTTAAATCAATCTCACTGGGTATCAGCACAAGGTATCAACAGAGCCCGCCCCTGCTGAAGGCAGCTGCAGGCTTTCCTGGGCTCTGGTCTCTGTCCTCATGGCCACATTGTTCTCACTTACTCTTCCTGCGTTGATGAGTGGCCTCTGCCTCCCCTTATGAGCATGTGTGTGATTGCCTTTAAGGCTCCCAGGGACAATCCAAGACAATTGCCCCACCTGAGTTAATCACTCCACAAGAATCCCTTTTTCCATCAAGCAGTATCTTTAGTGGTTGCTGTTCAGCCTACAGCTGCTGATGGAAAATTCTGAGCAGGAGAACGGCATAATCAAATCAAAGAATTGTCTAAAGATTTCTCTGCCTGCTGCAGGGAGAATGGACTGTGAAATCAAGAAGGGAGAAGGAGGCTGGCTTTTGGAGGCATCTTTCAAAAAGGCCCAGGTAGCCCTGGGCTAATGCGACAGGGAGGTGGACAAGGTACACTTGAGGGACTGGGGCCCTGTGTTCAGGGAGCAAAGGAATTAGGGAAAGGACCAGAATGCCATAGACAAGCTAGGTTTGAGAAACAAGCATTTGGAGCTGGGTGTAGTTGTGCTCATGTGTAGTCCCAGCTCCTTGGGAGGATGAGGCAGGAGGATTGCTAGAGTCCAGGAGTTTGAGAGCAACATGGTGAGAGCCTGTCTCAAAACAAACAAAGGCAACTGTTTACAAGGCAGAGAAGGTACAGGCAGGGGTGTATTCCAAGAGGAGGGGCAAGCTGAGGAGTGAGCAGAGAATGAGCGTTTGAGGGGGAACAGAAGACAGTAGAGTGGGGAAGGGAGGCTGGAGGCAGGAAGGCCATTGATCTCGCACTTCTCTCCTCAAAGAGCTCTTGACTGCCATTTGGGAGCATTCTCCCTGTTCTCAGTCCCTCCTGGGGAGAGGTTGCCCAATCAAACTTCAGTATCTTCTGACAGCAGTCATTGGCCCAGGAATGGACACATGACTCATCTCTGCTCTTTTTTTTTTTTTTTTTTCAGTACTGGAGTTTGAACCTAGGGCCTTGCACTTGCTAGGCAGATGCTCTACCTCTGAGCCACAGCCCCAGTCATTTTTGCTCTAGTTATTTTTGAGGTAGCATTGCAAGTTTTGAGGTCAACCTCAGACTGCGATGCTCCTACCTACACTTCCCAAATAGTTGGAACAACAGATGAGCACTACCGTCCCTGGCTTATTAGTTGAGATGGGGTCTTGCAAACTTTTTGCCCCAGGCTGGCCTCAAACCATGATTCTCTCAATCAATCCCATCTTCTAAGATCTGAGCCATTGTATATATCTGGCCTCCATCTTTGCTTAAGGAAAAAAATTAAAAAGAGGACTTGGGTCCATCCCTATGACATATTAAAAAAGTTAACCCCAGGGCTGGAGGAGTAGCTTAAGTATTAGAGTGCTTGCCTTGTAAGTTCAAGGCCCTGAGTTCAATCCTCAGTACTGCAGAAAAAAAAAAATTAACCCCAAGTGAATCATAAACATAAATGAATCACAGATCTAAATGTAAAACTTTAAAGTATAAAAGTCTAGAAGAAAACTTATGAGAAAAACTTGGTTGGGCAAAGACTTCTCAGATACAACACCAAAAGCATGATCCTTAAAAGAAAAGTTTGATAAAGTGACTTCATTCAAATTAAGAACTTCTGCTCATATTCCCATACAGATGCAAGAGGCCTCCAGGACACCAAACAGACCAGATCAAAATAGAACTACTCCACGACATATCATCATTAAAACAACAAGTTCAGAAACTAAGGAAAGAATATTGAAGGCTGCAAGAGAGAAAAAACAAGTAACATACAAAGGTAAACCCATCAAAATCACAGCAGACTTCTCAACAGAAACATTAAAAGCAAGAAGAGCGTGGGGTGAGATCTTCCGGGCACTGAATGAAAATAACTTCAACCCCAGGATACTCTACCCAGCAAAGCTATCATTCAAAATAGATGGAGCAATAAAAGTCTTCCATGATAAGCAGAAACTAAAACAATATGTGACCACAAAGCCACCATTACAAAAGATTCTGCAAGGGATCCTGCACACAGAAAGTGACACCCAACTTAACCATGAAAAGGCAGGCAGCACCAAACCACAGGATAAGAAAAAGCAAGACAGTAGAGAGTAACATCAAGTTAGGTACACACAATCAAACCTTCAAACAACTAAGATAACTAAATGGCAGGAATCACCACATACCTATCAGTACTAACACTTAATGTTAATGGACTTAATTCACCCATCAAAAGACACCGTTTGACAAAATGGATTAAAAAAGAAGATCCAACAATTTGTTGCTTACAGGAGACTCATCTCATTGACAGAAATAAGCATATGCTTAGGATGAAAGGCTGGAAGAAGATTTACCAAGCCAATGGCCCCCGAAAACAAGCAGGAGTAGCAATACTTATCTCTGACAAAGTAGACTTCAAACCTACATTGATCAAACGAGATAAAGAAGGACATTCCATACTAATAAAAGGGGAAATAGACCAAAAGGAAATAATAATCATCAATCTGTACGCACCCAATGTCAACGCACCCAATTTCATCAAACATACCCTGAAAGACCTAAAAGCATATATAAACGCCAACACAGTGGTTGTGGGAGACTTTAACACTCCATTATCATCAATAGATAGGTCATCCAAACAAAAACTCAATAAAGAAATCCAAGATCTAAAATATGCAATAGATCAAGTGGACCTAGTAGATGTCTACAGAACATTTCATCCAACCTCTACACAATATACATTCTTCTCAGCAGCCCATGGAACCTTCTCCAAAATAGATCATATCCTAGGGCACAAAGCAAGCCTCAGCAAATATAAGAAAATAGAAATAATACCATGCATACTATCTGACCACAATGCAGTAAAAGTAGAACTCAACAACAAAAGTAAAGACAAAAAACATGCAAACAGCTGGAAACTAAATAACTCATTACTTAATGAAGAATGGATCATCGATGCAATAAAAGAGGAAATTAAAAAGTTCCTAGAAGTCAATGAAAATGAAAACACAACCTACCAGAACCTATGGGACACAGCTAAGGCAGTCTTGAGAGGAAAGTTTATAGCCATGAGTGCATATATTAAAAAGATTGAAAGATCCCAAATCAATGACCTAATGATACATCTCAAACTCCTAGAAAAACAAGAACAAGCAAATCCCAAAACAAATAGAAGGAGAGAAATAATAAAAATAAGAGCTGAAATCAACGAAATAGAAACCAAAAAAACCATACAAAGAATTAATGAAACAAAAAGTTGGTTCTTTGAAAAAATAAACAAGATCGATAGACCCCTGGCAAACCTGACTAAAATGAGGAGAGAAAAAACCCAAATTAGTAGAATCAGGAATGCAAAAGGGGAGATAACAACAAACACCATGGAAGTCCAGGAAATCATCAGAGACTACTTTGAGAACCTATATTCAAATAAATTTGAAAATCTAAAAGAAATGGACAGATTTCTAGATACATATGATCATCCAAAACTGAACCAAGAGGAAATTAATCACCTGAATAGACCTATAACACAAAATGAAATTGAAGCAGCAATCAAGAGTCTCCCCAAAAAGAAAAGTCCAGGACCTGATGGATTCTCTGCTGAATTCTATCAGACCTTTAAAGAAGAACTGATACCAACCCTCCTTAAACTGTTCCATGAAATAGAAAGGGAAGGAAAACTGCCAAACACATTTTATGAAGCCACTATTACACTTATCCCCAAACCAGGCAAAGACACCTCCAAAAAGGAGAACTATAGGCCAATCTCCTTAATGAACATTGATGCAAAAATCCTCAACAAAATAATGGCAAATCGAATTCAGCAACACATCAAAAAGATTATTCACCACAACCAGGTAGGCTTCATCCCAGGGATGCAGGGGTGGTTCAACATACGAAAATCAATAAACGTAATAAACCACATTAACAGAAGCAAAGACAAAAACCACTTGATCATCTCAATAGATGCAGAAAAAGCCTTTGATAAGATCCAACATCATTTCATGATAAAAGCTCTAAGAAAACTAGGAATAGAAGGAAAGTTCCTCAACATTATAAAAGCTATATATGACAAACCTACAGCCAGCATTATACTTAACGGAGAAAAATTAAAACCATTCCCTCTAAAATCAGGAACCAGACAAGGATGCCCACTATCTCCACTCCTATTCAACATAGTACTGGAATTCCTAGCCAGAGCAATTAGGCAAGAAGAAGGAATAAAAGGAATACAAATAGGTAAAGAAACTGTCAAAATATCCCTATTTGCAGACGACATGATCCTATACCTTAAAGACCCAAAAAACTCTACTCAGAAGCTTCTAGACATCATCAATAGCTATAGCAAGGTAGCAGGATATAAAATCAACATAGAAAAATCATTAGCATTTCTATACACTAACAATGAGCAAACGGAAAAAGAATGTATGAAAACAATTCCATTTACAATAGCCTCAAAAAAAATCAAATACCTAGGTGTAAACCTAACAAAAGATGTGAAAGACCTCTACAAGGAAAACTATACACTTCTGAAGAAAGAGATTGAGGAAGACTATAGAAAGTGGAGAGATCTCCCATGCTCATGGATTGGTAGAATCAACATAGTAAAAATGTCTATACTCCCCAAAGTAATCTACATGTTTAATGCAATTCCCATCAAAATTCCAATGACATTCATCAAAGAGATTGAAAAATCTACTGTTAAATTTATATGGAAACACAAGAGGCCACGAATAGCCAAGGCAATACTCAGTCAAAAGAACAATGCAGGAGGTATCACAATACCTGACTTCAAACTATATTACAAAGCAATAATAATAAAAACAGCATGGTACTGGCACAAAAACAGACGTGAAGACCAGTGGAACAGAATAGAGGATCCAGATATGAGCCACACAACTATAAGCAACTTATCTTTGACAAAGGAGCTAAAAATATACGATGGAGAAATAGCAGCCTTTTCAACAAAAACTGCTGGGAAAACTGGTTAGCAGTCTGCAAAAAACTGAAACTAGATCCATGTATATCACCCTATACCAAGATTAACTCAAAATGGATCAAGGATCTTAATATCAGACCCCAAACTCTTAAGTTGATACAAGAAAGAGTAGGAAATACTCTGGAGTTAGTAGGTATAGGTAAGAACTTTCTCAATGAAACCCCAGCAGCACAGCAACTAAGAGATAGCATAGATAAATGGGACCTCATAAAACTAAAAAGCTTCTGTTCATCAAAAGAGATGGTCTCTAAACTGAAGAGAACACCCACAGAGTGGGAGAAAATATTTGCCAATTATACATCAGACAAAGGACTGATAACCAGAATATACAGGGAACTTAAAAAACTAAATTCTCCCAAAACTAATGAACCAATAAAGAAATGGGCAAGTGAACTAAACAGAACTTTCTCAAAAGAAGAAATTCAAATGGCCAGAAAACACATGAAAAAATGCTCACCATCTCTAGCAATAAAGGAAATGCAAATTAAAACCACACTAAGATTCCACCTCACCCCTGTTAGAATAGCCATCATCAGCAACACCACCAACAACAGGTGTTGGCGAGGATGCGGGGAAAAAGGAACCCTCTTACACTGTTGGTGGGAATGTAGACTAGTACAACCACTCTGGAAAAAAATTTGGAGGCTACTTAAAAAGCTAGACATCGATCTACCATTTGATCCAGCAATACCACTCTTGGGGATATACCCAAAAGACTGTTACTCCAGAGGCACCTGCACACCCATGTTTATTGCGGCACTATTCACAATAGCCAAGTTATGGAAACAGCCAAGATGCCCCAGCACTGACGAATGGATTAAGAAAATGTGGTATCTATACACAATGGAATTTTATGCAGCCATGAAGAAGAACGAAATGTTATCATTCGCTGGTAAATGGATGGAATTGGAGAACATCATTCTGAGTGAGGTTAGCCTGGCTCAAAAGACCAAAAATCGTATGTTCTCCCTCATATGTGGACATTAGATCAAGGGCAAACACAACAAGGGGATTGGACTATGAGCACATGATAAAAGCGAGAGCACACAAGGGAGGGATGAGGATAGGTAAGACACCTAAAAAACTAGCTAGCATTTGTTGCCCTTAATGCAGAGAAACTAAAGCAGATACCTTAAAGCAACTGAGGCCAATAGGAAAAGGGGACCAGGAACTAGAGAAAAGGTTAGATTAAAAAGAATTAACCTAGAAGGTAACACCCATGCACAGGAAATCAATGTGAGTCAATGCCCTGTATAGCTATCCTTATCTCAACCAGCAAAACCCCTTGTTCCTTTCTATTATTGCTTATACTCTCTCTACAACAAAATTAGAGATAAGGGCAAAATAGTTTCTGCTGGGTATTGAGTGGGGGAGCGGGAGGGGGTGGAGTGGGTGGTAAGGGAGGGGGTGGGGGCAGGGGGGAGAAATAAACCAAGCCTTGTATGCACATATGAATAATAAAAGAAAAATGAAAAAAAAAAAAAAAAGAACTTCTGCTCTTTGTAGCTGGCTCACACCTGTAGTCACAGTACTTAGGAGGCTGAGATCAGGAGGATCAAGGTTCAAAGCCAGCCCAGGAAAACAGCGAGACCCCCCCATCTCAACCAATAAAAGGCTGGGTGTATTAGCATGTGCCTGTCATCTTAGCTAGGCAGGAGGCTCATGTAGGAGGATCGTGTTCCAGGATGCCTGCACGAATGTGAGAGCTTATTTGAAAAATAAAGCAAAACGGGCTGGGGGCATGACTCAAGTGTCATGTCACCTGTCCAGCAAGTGCAAGACCCTGAGTTCAAGCCCCAGGACCACTGAAAGAGCAAAACCAAAAAAACCCAAAACCTCTGCTCTTCAATAGATGCTGTTAAGAAAATGAAAAGACAAGCCACAGACCAGGGGAAATTCTTGTAAATCATGTGTTTGTTAAAAGACTAGAACATGCAAAGAACTCTTTAGACCCAACAATAAGAAAACAATTCATTTTTTTTATGGTACTGAGGTTTGAACTCAGGACTTTGTGCTTGGTAGGCCAGTGCGCTACTCCTTGAACAACACGGCCAGCCTTTTATGCTCTGGTTATTTTGGAGATGATGGTCTTGCTTTTTGCCTAGGCTGGCCTGGACTGCAATTCTCCAATTTTAAGCTTTGCACCGGTGCTGGGATAACAAGAGTGTGCCACCATGTCCAATTTTTTTCTGTTGAGATGGGGCCTTGCAAACTTTCTGCCCAGGGCTGGCCTTGAATTGCAATCCTCCTGCTCTCAGCCTCCCAAGTAGCTAGGATTATAGGCGTGAGCCACCGGCGCTGGCTAAACAACTGAATTTTTAAAGAATTTTTAAAAGATTTGAAGAGACACGTCATCAAAGAAGACATATGCAAATAAGAGCATGAAAATATGTCAGTGTCATTAGTCATTAGAGAACTATAAAAAAGAAGTAATGAAATGCCATTGCACACCAACTAGAACAGCTGCAATTAAAATGCCAATCAGACGCTTGGTGTTGTGGCTCACACCTGTCATTCCAGCTACTTGAGAGGCAGAGATCAGGAGAAGTTTAGTTAGAAGCCAGTTCCAGCATACAGTTGAGGAGACCCCATCTCAACCAATAAAATCTGGGTGTGGTGGTGCACACCTGTCATCCCAGCTACTTGGGAAGCATAGACAGAAGGATTGCAGTTCAGGCCAGCCAGGTCACGAAGACAAGATCCTACCTGAAAAATAACTAAACCAAGAAGGACTAGGGGCATGACTCAACTGACAGAGCACCCTCCCACCAAAACAAACAACAACAACAACAACAACAAAGAGCCCAGTCAGGGCTGGGATGTAGCTCAGAGGTAGAGTTGCTTGTCTAGCAGGTGCAAGGCTGTGGGTTCCACACTCCCCGCCAAAAAAAATAATTAAAAAAAGACCGAACATAGCAAATAGCTGTGAGGATGTGGAGCAACCAGAACTCTCATTTCCCAGCTGGTCAGAATGTAGGCTGTGCAGCTGCTTGTGAAATTTTAAACATATGCCTTCAGTATGATCCACAATTCTACTCTCAGACATTTCCTCAAGGGAAATGAAAGACTGCGTCCACACCAACACATGTATAAATGTTTATTATTATCTTTGTGATTATCTTTACCCATAATCAACAAAAACTGGGGACAACTGAGAAGTCTAGCTGTCGATTAACAGGCAGAAGGATAAACAAATTGTGATATATCCATGCAATGGAGTATTACTTGGCAATTAAAAGGAGGGGAAGCTGGTGTGTTGGTGAACACCTGTAGTCCCAGCTACTCAGGAGGCTGAGGCAGGAGGATCACTTGAGCAACAGTGAGTTCAAGTTCAGCCTGGGAAACATAGCAACACCCCATCTCAGAAAAGGGATAGGGACTGAGTGGGCAGCTCCCATGGTAGCCTAGCATATGCAAGGTCTTGAGCTCCATCCCCAGCACTGAAAAAAAAAAAAAAGGATTGAGGGTGTCCTGGGGGAAGGTGTGCTCCAGAACTGTGCCTGGTGCCAGGTGTTTCATTTTAGAGATGGGTCAGCCAAGTTCTTCACTCCTTCCCATGATTCTCTTCTCACTCAGGAAAAACCACTTTCTCAAATGGCCATGGATTCACCACGTGCTCAGAAGTAATTGTCAGCCTGCTGGTCTTCCTCCATCCTGTCTTCACTCACTGGCCTCCATGTCGTCCTAGGAACTCACCAGCCCATTCCCTGTGCCTGGTGGCTCCATTAGCCAGGACTGCTTCAGCAGAGAGTCTCGCCCCCCCTCTCCCACCTAGTTCAATCTTTATTCACCTGTCACTTTGTCTTTTGGCCTTCTTTACTACATGTGGCAGCTGAACAATGGCCCCAGAAATGATCAGGTCTTAATCCCTGGAACCTGTGAAGATTCCCTTAAGTGACAATAGGGACTTTGATTAAGCTAAGGATATTGAGATGGAAGATTAAGGAGTGGCCAAGGTGATCCTAGATGCAATGTCAAGGATGCTCACCAGAGGGAGGTAGAGGAGACTGGATACAAAGGACAAGACACAGGATGGCTCTGCTGCCTTCGAGACTGGAGGAAGGAGCCACACATCTAAGGAATGTGACTCCAGGAGCTGGAAGAGGCCAAGTTGCCCAGCACAGGGCATCAGTCCTGCTGACACCCCACCATTACCCTGGGGAAGTGACTTTGAACTTCTGACCTACAGAACCATGAGAACGAATATGTATTGCTTTCAGTCACCAAGTCTGTGGTACAGACCATGGCAGTCATGGCAAGTCGCGTGTTCCCTTACTTAGAACTGATGCCCCCCACTCTCACCTGTACCCTCCTACTTCCTTCCCTGCTTCCGTCTCCCCCCACAGACCTCATCACACCTGACCAAGACATGGTTCACTCATTTATGTAACTGCTCCAAGAGGCCAGGGAAATTTCTGTTTTCTCCACATCTTGGTCTATGAGGCTCAGCAAACTATGTGCTGAATGAACTCGACAGTTGAACATACTCAGAAAAAAATTTAATATTCAGAACAGTGCAAGAAATAATTTCACAAACACCCTGATAAGCCTTATTTACAATTGAGCAAATTTGCTCTTTCTTTCTTTCTCTTTGTCCTTCCTTCATCCCTCCCTCCCTCTGTCCCTTCCTCCCTCCCTTTCTTTCTCTCTTTCCTTTCTTTTTGTGGGCCATACTGGAGTTTGAACTCAGGGTCTCACACTTGTTAGACAGGTGCTCTGCAACTTGAGTCACTCTGCCAGCCGTTTTTTTTGTGTGTGTTGGGTATTTTCAAGATAGGATCTCTAGAACTATTTGCCCGGGCTGGCCTTAAACCTCAATCCTCCTGATCTCTGCCTCCAGTGTAGCTAGGATTACAAGTGTGAGCCACCAGTACCCTGCTTCTTTTCTTTTTTTAAAAGAGTACATTAAACAGCATACACAAAGCACTTTTTCTCCTTTTTTGTGGTGCCGGGCAGGTGAGGGGCTCATATGGCCTAGGCAAGCACTCTACCACTGAGCCCACCCCAGCCCGTGTTTTAAGGCATAAAGCATTGCAGATGAAATTCAAGCCCTCCAGTCCTCTCCCCTCCCAGAGGCACCCAGTGCTGGGAATGTGGTCTGTTCATTTCCAGGCCCCTTCCCTTTTGTATTTCACCACATAGGTTGGAGTTGATTAATGACATCTAGTCCTGTTTGGAGTCTGTGTTTAAGTTTACATAAATAGAGCCACACTGTCATCTGTCTTCCTTCTTAGAATTGCTATTATTATTATTTTTTATGAGACAGGGTCTTTGTGGCTCAGGCTGGCTTAACCTAGAGCTCCTCCTGCCTCAGCCTTCTGAGGGCTGGGATTCCAGGCATGTACCACTACACCCAGCCTCTCGTATTTTCCAGAAGCTGTAGGCCTAGCTCATCTCTTTGAGCTGCTATAAAATGTTCTGCTAGGAGAAATGTGTCATGTTTCATCATCCATTCTCTGTTACTGCACCTGGAGTTGGCACTGTCTGGACAGGAAACGGATTATGCCCTGGAGGTAAGGAAGCCATGGGCAAAGCCAAGGACAGCGACCCCTCATCGGTTTCCAGAGCTTCTGCGCATTCAGACAATGCTTCTGTGAAAGCCTTTGCTCCTATCCTCTTGTTACAATGTGTAGCAGCTCCTTTGAGATTCCCTGCAGGGGACTGCTGAGGACCAGGCTGTCCTCAACACTGTGATGTCCCAAGTCTAGCTTTGCCTAAGCAGTGATGGGTGACTGATCTTTAAGTGCATCTCCCGAGGGAGTCTAGTCTGAGCCCTCCCGCAAGTCACCCAGGGCCACCAAGTACTTTCTTTACACAGCAATGTCCTTAGGTTTTGTCAGCATGACCTTATCAACAAATTTCAGTTCACAAAGTAGGACAAAGGATCCTGGGTGGAGGCAGCTCCTTCCCTGGCCAGCCTCCACCCAGGGTTTGTTTCCATCTGTCACTGGGGTGCAAGAGTGAGGTAGGAGCCAGGTCTGTGGTGGGTCACTGCAGAAACAGTACTTTCTGCAGGAAGGATAGATGAGCCCGCCTTTTTCTCACTTCCTTTTTGGGGCCAGAGTGAGTTGGCCTGTGAGTGGCCAGCTGCTATTTCTGGGCTCAGCTGCTCTGTGTGAAACCCCAGTCCCTCCCGAGAGGAAAGAGCAGTGGGAAGGGGGCGCCAGATGACACAGTCCTGGGTCAGGCACAGTCAGCCCAGGTGCAAGGCCACAGTGTCAGAGTGAAACACTCCCCAGGAGGCCAGGTTGGTCCTGGTCACAGGCTCCTTGCCAAAGTGATTCTGTACATTGTATTTATAGACACTCAGGATACAGAGGGGCCCATTGCTTGACAGCTTCCCATACCTCTGATTTTGACAAGAGGGAAAACCGAGGCTCGGGAGGCTACATGCCTAATCTGAGAGTATACCCTGATCTTGGGACATACACAGGACTGGAGCCAGCACCTGGCATCTCGTTCCAGTGCTCTTCCTCTCCTTGGGGCAGCAGGGCCCCAGTCTGGAGGCAAAGTGAGATGCATCATTCTGAGGACATGAAGTGTCTCTTTCCACCCTGGCCCTTCCCAGGGTCCTGAGCCAGGGGGTGGCAGCATTGTCATGTTGTCCACAACCCTGGCAGGGTGGAAGGAAAGTGTGGTTGGAAGGGACAGGGAAGGGGCTTCCCAGACATGAGACTCACACTCATCTGGAGGGTCCAAATATGCATAAGAGCCAATAAGTAGAGTAGCTTGGCCCCTAACTCATTCATTTTGGCCATCTGCCATGTTTCCTTTTGTACCATCTGGCTTGTTCTTGGGTCCTCATCATAACCTGATTTCCCAGGAGTAAAAATGGCCATGTGGATTCCTTCTTCCCTTTCCCATTCTTTCTTCTGTCTTTCTCTCCCTTCTTTCTTCCTCATATTCTTGTTGGGCCACACACTGATGAACAGTGAGGGTGGTCCTCATTGACAAAGGTGACACTCACGTGATTTGATCATGGACTGGTGGGGTGGGTGTGGAGGGAACAGACAGGTCAAGTCCAAGGTCCCCATGTGCAGTGTATAGAGCCAGGCAGATGGGGTTCCATTCCAGCTTGGCAGGCAATCAGCCTCATGCCTCTGTGCCATGGCCAAGCACATCCGGGTTTCCAGATTTCCTGTGTCCAGAGGTCAACTCATCACTGGGCCTACTGCAAGTTCTCAAGAAATGCCAGCTGTGGTCATAGAAATGCTGATAGTCACAATTCATCTAACCTTAGTAGGAATCTTGTCTCCTCCAAGTCTGTCTTCTGCCTTATGACATGCATGCAGTCCCTGGACAAATGCACGAAGAGCTGCTTCTCTCTTCCAGATCATGGGAACACACCAGTGGCAAGTGTAGCCCTGGTTCTGCTTCCCTCCCTTGTGGAGACTATGACAAGCAAGGGGTGAAAACACGATGTTGCTGTGAGCTGTGAAGGGGACAAAAAGGGCTCTGAGGGATGGCAAGTGAGTGGGGTGCGCTGTAGTGGTGGTGGTCAGGAGAGGCCTCCCAGGGGCTTGAGAGCTGTGGCACAAAGGAGAGGGGACATGGGGACAAGGATGAGAGGGAGAGGGTGGAAGGAGCAGCACACGTGAGGGCTCTGAGGCAGATATGCTGCGCGTTTGGGGTATTGACAAGGGTATAGAGAGTGTGGGTGAAGCCTTGACTGGAGTCTGCAGGTAGAGATGTGCTGGGAGGTGAGGGAGAGCCACACACTGACCTTGGCCCCCAGTTCTTTACTGGGGTTCAATTCTTTACTGAGATGGGTGGTGCCATCAATGGCCAGGGGATGGGGGGATGGGTTGTGGGGCCATGTCCAGTGCTCTGTGTAGGAACCTAGCTGGGCTCTAGCTCAGGTGGGCAGATGGTGGACTAGAGTGAGGCTGGCATGTCATTGTCCCTTCCCCACTGCTGGAAAAGCCTTCATGATGAATGGGACACAAGCTTTGCAGAGTCCAGAGCCATTCTGATCCCAGAGATGGTTGTTTCTGGAAGCAAAGATCTGAGATGTACTGTTGCTCTAACAAACTATCTGAGACTGGGTCATTCATAAAGAATAGGTGTTTATCTGGCTCATGGTTCTGGAGCCTGGGAGGTCCACCAGCATGGGGCCAGCATCACCTGGCATCTGGTGGGGGGCCTCCTGCCCATCCCAACATGGAAGCAGTCACCACATGCTAGCTCTTCTTACAAAGCCACTGATGTGCCAGGCATGGTGCACATCCCTGAATCCCAGCACCGGGGAGGTGGAGTCAGGAGCATCATGAGTACAAGGTCAGTCTGGGGTGTATAGGGAAACCCTGTCTACATAAATAATAAAGCCACTTATCCCATCATGGGGTGCCCTATCCTAATTACCTCCCAAAGGTCCTGCCTCCAAACACCATTAATATATGAACTTGAGGATGAAGTTTCAAAGACATGAACTTCTGGGGAACTCTTCAAACCAAAGTGTAGGGCTTGTCCTCCTGGACAGGTGAGTCCTGTGATCTAATGTCCTCCACGTTGGGCAGTGCAGGTGTCTTCCTGTGATGCTGAGAAGGAAGAAGAGGTGTCAGTCAAGGTCAGAGCTCTTGTCTCATTCAGTCCTCATAGCAGTCCTGTGAGGTAAAGATGGTCATCCCATTCATATGGGGACATCGAGGGTCAGAGGAGCCCTGTGGTTTGCCCAAGGAGTCATAGCTCCTAAGTGGCTGAAAAGTATTGAATCTAGGTCTTTTGAGATGACCAAGCTGGTAGGAGGGCAGACTAGCACAAAAACTTTATAGTTAAATGATGTGCTAGTATTCACAAAAGCTGAACACACACCTCCCATGAGGATCAATCTCACTCTGGGTATGTACCCAACACACATGTCAATATTTTCACTATAATTTAGGTAAAAACAAAAAGCACATACCAGTCCTATTTATAATAGCCCCACACTAGAACAACCCCAAAGCTCCATCAACGGGAGAATGGATAAAGAACTCTGGATATTTATTGAATGGAATAATGCACAGCAATGAAAATGAAGGAATTAGGGCTACATGCGGCACAAGTAAATCCCAGATGCAATACTGAGTGAAAGAAGCTGGACCCACAAGAACAGATGCTGGGTGATTCCTTTATGTTAAGTTCACGGTCAGGCAAGACTGATCTCAGGGATAAAGGCTCCCTGTGGGAGGGGCAGGGGATGAGCCTTCTTTGGCTGGAGGGTGTGTTCAGAGCTCTGTGCTCTGCCCTCCGTTTCCATTTACCCTCAGTGAGAGAGAAAGAGACCAGTTCTCCTCAATGTCCTGCTGTCCTAGTGGGACAGGGGCCCACACAGGTCATAGGAAAATGGATCCCAGGCCCTAGGGAAGAACTCACCCTTTGAAAACTGCCCTGCTCCCCCCAAGATCTGCAGAGCACTCACCTGGGGAAGGGGAACTGACCACAGGGCTGGGGGAAGCTGCCTCCAGCACAGAGGAGCCTGGAACTTCCCAGAAAGCCCATCACAGGGATGTAGAGCCAGCCTCATGGCACTTCAGTGGTGTCCCCTCTCTCCTCACTATGTGTGGTGGGTGTATTCTGGGCAGGGGTCCCAGGTGAGGATCAGGCTGAAATGAGTTTTGGACCCAAGGCCTAAACTCCTGGACTTCCACATGCCAAGTCTAGCCAAATATACCAAATAAATAGGCATGGTGAATGGAAGAGAAAGGAGGTTTGTTACACAATTTGGGGCATGCCATGGGAAAAGGCAGAGTAAACCCTCTGCCCACCTCCAGCTATCTTTGGGGTACAGACAGAGGAATAAATTTAAACAGACAAAAACTGTTTAACAGACAAAAGGTATGCATAGTTAAACAGTGCAATCACAGGTGTGTTCCAATGGTCCAGTGGGGCCTGGGTGACCATTATCTCAGTCCTTGTTCTTCGAGGGTTCCACAGATGTTGTTCTCACTGTCATCACTTAAGAGGAGCAATCTGCATGGATTGGTAGAATCAACATAGTAAAAATTTCGATACTCCCAAAAGTAATCTACATGTTTAATGCAATTCCCATCAAAATTCCAATGACATTCATTAAAGAGATTGAAAAATCTACTGTTACATTTATATGGAAACACAAGAGGCCACAAATAGCCAAGGCAATACTCAGTCAAAAGAACAATGCAGGAGGTATCACAATACCTGACTTCAAACTATATTACAAAGCAATAACAATAAAAACAGCATGGTACTGGCACAAAAACAGACATGAAGACCAGTGGAACAGAATAGAGGACCCAGATATGAAGCCACACAACTATAAGCAACTTATCTTTGACAAAGGAGCTAAAAATATACGATGGAGAAATAGCAGCCTCTTCAACAAAAACTGCTGGGAAAACTGGTTAGCAGTCTGCAAAAAACTGAAACTAGATCCAAGTATATCACCCTATACCAAGATTAACTCAAAATGGATCAAGGATCTTAATATCAGACCCCAAACTCTTAAGTTGATATAGGAAAGAGTAGGAAATACTCTGGAGTTAGTAGGTATAGGTAAGAACTTTCTCAATGAAACCCCAGCAGCACAGCAACTAAGAGATAGCATAGCTAAATGGGACCTCATAAAACTAAAAAGCTTCTGTTCATCAAAAGAAATGGTCTCTAAACTGAAGAGAACACCCACAGAGTGGGAGAAAATATTTGCCAGCTATACATCAGACAAAAGACTGATAACCAGAATATATAGGGAACTTAAAAAACTAAATTCTCCCCAAACTAATGAACCAATAAAGAAATGGGCAAGTGAACTAAACAGAACTTTCTCAAAAGAAGAAATTCAAATGGCAAAAAAACACATGAAAAAATGCTCACCATCTCTAGCAATAAAGGAAATGCAAATTAAAACCACGCTAAGATTTCACCTCACCCCTGTTAGAATAGCCATCATCAGCAACACCACCAACAACAGGTGTTGGCGAGGATGCGGGGAAAAAGGAACCCTCTTACACTGTTGGTGGGAATGTAGACTAGTACAACCACTCTGGAAAAAAATTTGGAGGCTACTTAAAAAGCTAGACATTGATCTACCATTTGATCCAGCAATACCACTCTTGGGGATATACCCAAAAGATTGTGACACAGGTTACTCCAGAGGCACCTGCACACCCATGTTTATTGCGGCACTATTCACAATAGCCAAGTTATGGAAACAGCCAAGATGCCCCAGCACTGACGAATGGATTAAGAAAATGTGGTATCTATACACAATGGAATTTTATGCAGCCATGAAGAAGAACGAAATGTTATCATTCGCTGGTAAATGGATGGAATTGGAGAACATCATTCTGAGTGAGGTTAGCCTGGCCCAAAAGACCAAAAATCGTATGTTCTCCCTCATATGTGGACATTAGATCAAGGGCAAACACAACAAGGGGATTGGACTATGAGCACATGATAAACGCGAGAGCACACAAGGGAGGGGTGAGGATAGGTAAGACACCCCAAAAACTAGCTAGCACTTGTTGCCCTTAACACAGAGAAACTAAAGCAGATACCTTAAAAGCAACTGAGGCCAATAGGAAAAGGGGACCAGGAACTAGAGAAAAGGTTAGATCAAAAAGAATTAACCTAGAAGGTAACACCCATGCACAGGAAATCAATGTGAGTCAATGCCCTGTATAGCTGTCCTTATCTCAACCAGCAAAACCCCTTGTTCCTTCCTATTATTGCTTATACTCTCTCTCCAACAAAATTAGAAATAAGGGCAAAATAGTTTCTGCTGGGTATTGAGGGGGCGGGGGGGAGAGGGAGGGGGCGGAGTGGGTGGTAAGGGAGGGGGTGGGGGCAGGGGGGAGAATTGACCCAAGCCTTGTATGCACATATGAATAATAAAAGAAAAAAAAATAACTAAAGCAAAAAAAAATAATTTGTTTGCTATGAAAAACAAAACAAAACAAAAAAAAAAAAAAAGAGGAGCAATCTGGTTCCCATGAGATAATTGCTCCTGCTCCAGGTGAAACCTCGTCATCATAGGTAGTTGTCCTCATTTGGAGGGGTGGTTTGTCCTGCACCCTTCCAAGGGATTGGAAGTTTCAATCCCTTGTCATGAAGATGTTACCGATCATTCCTGTCCTTCCTTGATTCCAAGGTGGCTGCAGGAGAAAATGGCTCAGAGCAAAGGACAATAGGTACAAAATAGAGACAGAGATGCCAGGTTTTTCTCCTGTTTTTAGTTAATTCATGGGCCCAAGTAAGGAGTCAGCGCTTTTCAGCAAAAGCAGTTTGAGGACCTCTTACAAGATGATGGTCTCAGGCAGGCAGACACACCAGGCTCCAGTCAACCCTGCCAGGTGCAGGTACCCGTGTCCAGACTCCCTCAGTCCCTGGGAATCCGTCAAGGCCAGGGTGTGGCTCTCCAAGGGTCCCAGGGAGGCGTCTGGAGGAAGTAGGTGAGGGGCCAGGCACTTCCTCCTGAGAACTGGGGTGCACTATAGTCCTGGGTACCTTGGTGAACATTCAGCCAGCTCTGAGATTGTGCCTGTCACTAAACTCTAGAGCTCCTCCAAACTGTCCAGGGGCAGGTGGAGACACAAGGAGCCAGGTCACTAACTACAGTGGGTGGGGTCCTGGGCAGGGTCCAGAACCAGGTCAAGATTGTCAGGAATTCAGTGGTGAAAGTCAGTAAAGCCTGGAGTCCTTCAGTCAATGGTCCATTTTGTTTTATCTGTTCAGGTTTTCAAGGAATCAGAAACCATTCCAAACTTAAAAGTTTATTTAAAAGGTGGAAAATTGGCCTGGGAGTAGCTCAGTGGTTCAGCATTTGCTTAGCATTCTGGAGACCCTGGGTTCCATCCCCAGCACTGCAAAACCAAAACCAAACATACTGTTAAGTCAGAGGCCCGGGCTACAGATAGGAATCTAGGTGCTGTCCCCGAACACAAGCCAGGTGTGTTAGACAGGGTTCTCCAGAGATCTGTCTGTCTGTCTATCTATCTATCCATCCATCTATCAAGAGATTGATTTAAGAACTTGGCTCATGTGGCTGAGGGGGCTGGCGAGTGTAAAATATGCCATGCAGAATGACAGGTTGGAGACTCATGGAAGAGCTACTGTTGCAGCTCAAAGGCATTCTGGAAACCTAATTCCCACTTCCTTGGAGACGTCAGTCTTTTCCTCCTAAGGCCTCCACTGATTAGATGAAGCGCATCTGTGTCACGGGGGGCAGTTTGCTTTACTAAAAGTCACTGATTTGAATGTTACGCTAATCTCAACACCTTCACAGGGACATCTAGTCTGGCGACTAGCCACACATCTGGGTGTCAAGTCCTTTTCTGAGGCATTTCAAACTAACTCTCACAGCAAGGGAAGGTGGAGGGCAGAAACCTGCCTCTCCCTGGATATCAGAGATCCAAGTGTGGCCCTCGGGATAACCTCAGCTTCTTTAGCTTCCTTCCTGAGCTTGTTGGGATTCCATACAGAGTTTCAAGTACCCTGAAACTCGACAAAGGCCTCAAACAATAGCACCTCAAACCCTGGGCTGAGCAGAGCAGAGCATGACACATAGCACCTTGGGCTAAGAGGAAAGTCAGGTTGATGCTTTATCACCCCAGTTGCCTAAAATCACTTCATCTGCTGGCCCAGTGAGCTCAAGCAACTGAGAGTTGGGTTGGGGTATTTTTGTCTTGATTTGTCTTTTTTAGATGTGTCCTTTTATCCAGCTCTGTACAGAGTGGTATGTAGAGTGTTTTCAGCCAGACTGTGGATGGATTTTTTTTTTGGGGGGAGTGGGTAGAAACCATGTTTCCCTCTCAATATCTTTTCTAAAAGAGCCATGATGGGGAGCTCATAATTTCAAGTGGACAACCTTGGAGTGGCACTGGCAGATGCAGTAGATCTGTCTCCCAGGGGCTTTCTTGCCTTATGGAGTATACGCAGGATGACTCCATGGGACAAGGGACCTTCCGAATGCAGGGCTGCACTCATCTCTCCTCCGTGGGATGGGTATGACAGGCTGCAGGCCCTAGGCTCCCTCCTCTGACCACCCCACTACATAAAGCTCCCGCCTGCCCCATGGGGTCTTGTTGACAGCAGACAGTTTTAACTGTCCTCGCTAACACAGGGATCCATTCAAAGATCAAGTCGTTCTCCTCACACCGAGTTCTCAAAGTTCAAGTACTCAATAAATATTTATGGACTTCCTGCTATGTGCCAGGCCCCATGTTAGGGCCTGGGAACAAATGGTCAAAACAAACACAATCCTAACAGGACCCCTCATGATTGCCTCCTCAGTCTTCGCAGTCCCAGAAAAGCTTCCAGCCATCAGGAGCCCGTAGCTGTGAGCCTGTGGGTTCTCTCCAGAACCTTGGGGCTGCCTGGGGTGAAGGGCAGAAGTGCCAGGAGCTCAGACACCCGAACTAAGAGGACAGATAGGAATTGGTGTGTAACTGCCAGCCCCTCATCCCTTGGACAGGAGATGTGCACCCTTGTCCAGCTTCCACATAGGGCTGAGCTCCATGTGCCACCATGATAACTGGCACAAGTGCCAACCCATTCTTGGCTTTTCCTTCCTCCAGCCACTTCTCTATCCTCGGAGCTGCAGTTTCCAAATTAGCTTAGGGGTGCTTCATTTCTATCACAGCCCAAGCTCCTGCAGGACTTCCATCCAGTGAGAGACAGACACAAAAGAACAAAGCAGAAATATACCAGGTTGAGCATCCTTACTCCGTAAATGCAAAATCTGAAATGCTCCAAAGTTTTATGAGAATGCTCCAGGTGTAAAAGAAATGTCTGCTTCTGTACTGAGAGGGCACCGACAGACCAAAGGACAGCTTGGACAAGTCCAGCTTGGAGAATAGTATTTATTGGGGTTGCTCACAGAGCTTGGGGGTCTTGGGAAGCTGGCCCCCCACCAGTTATTTATGTTCCCTTTTTTCCTGGGTTAAGAACCAGCAGCATGTTAGCTTATGTGCAGCGGGCAGGGGAGGGATGATGGTCTCTTGGGACAGTTGTTTATAATAGCTTTGTTCTGTTTTCAAGGAGAACGTCAACAGTTCCAGCTTTGGTGGTTTTATCTGCCTGATATGTGGCTCTGTTCTGTTACCTTGGAGGTGGCTCCTGCCTCAATATGGCAACGGTCAAGTCAAGCCCAGAAAACCAACTCTCCTACAATCAGAAACCTTTTTTAATTTTTTTTGGGGGGGAGGGCTACTGGGGTTTGAACCCAGGGCTTTGTGCTCACTAGGCAGGTGCTCTATCACTTGAGCCACACATCCAGTCTACTTTTTTTTTTTGATTTTTGAAACAGAGTCTTGCTAGGTAGCTCAGGCTGGCCTCAAATTTATGATCCTCCTGCCTCATCCTCCTGAGTATTGGGATTACAGGTATGTACCACCACACCCACCTTAACCAGAGGCTTTTGAAGTGCCAATATGGTGCTCAAAGTATTTCAGAATTTTGGAACATTTCAGATTTCAGGTTTTTAAATTAGACTTGTTCTACTGGTAAAGTCTGTGCAAATATTATTCCCAAATCCAAAAAGCCCTGGGGTCTGAAACCCTTCTGGACCCAAGCATTACAGATAAGGAATACTCAGTCTGGGGTTCGAAGTGTGGTGAGGGTGAGATGGGAAACAGAGCAGACATGAGAGAGGTGGGGCAGGGAGGAGTGTGCACATGTCTCTGTGTCACATGTGTGAGGGGAGGGCTAAGCCAAGTTCAGAGTGCAAAGCCAACATGTTAGTCAGCTTTCCATCACTGCAACAAATGCCTAAGATGAAGCCGCTTAGAAGGAGGAGAAGCATATTTTGTCTCATGGTTTCATAGGTTTTAGTCCATGCTTGCTTTGGGCCTGTGCTGGCATGGTGTATCACAGTGGGATCACGTGGTGGAGGAGTTCTGTAGTCTGTTCCCCTCATAGTGGTCAGGGGACAGGGAGAGAGAGAGAGAGAGAGAGAGAGGGGGAGGGAGAGGGAGAGGGAGAGAAGAGAGAGAGAAAGAGAGAGAGAGAGAGATGAAGAGAGGGAGAAGAGAGGGAGAGGAGAGGTAAGAGAGAGAAGAGAAGGAGAGAGGGAGAGAGTAGAGAGAGAGAGGGAGAGGGAGAAAGGGACCAAAGTCCCAATGTCCCCTTTAAGGGCTTGCCTCCAGTAACCTAACTTCCTCCCACCAGGCCCCACCTCTTAAAGGCTCCATTACCTCTGAACATAACTGGGGGCTGAGCCTTCAACACATGAGCCTTTGGGGGACTCTTCATGGCCAAAGTATAGCAGTTAGGAAAGTCCAATCAGAGGAAGTGACATTTAAACAGAGGCAGGAGGATGACAAAAAGGAAAGAACATTCTGAACAGAGGGGAGAACATCTGCCCAAGTCCTGGGGCATGAAGAAGTGTGGCATATTCAAGATGAGGCAGGCTAGTAATAACCTGTAATAACAGGGAAAGAGAAAAAATAAAAAACAAAAGCCCACCATGAGACTTGACCTCAGCAAAAGATCACTCCATGTTGAGCTTCTCCTTGTCCCTTCCCAGTCCCATCCTTGGATATCCTCTCTAATGGTCAGGATTGCAGTTGTAAACCTCTTTGCAGTTGTAAATTCCCCCAAAATGCAAAGGAGTCTCTTGACTGGTTCAGACCGGAAAATGGTGCATGCTCCCTAATGGATAATCTGCCCTCAATCTGACCTGTCTATGAAAGGCCTTATGAATATTGGGCATATATCTTGCATATTTAAAACCTGTAATCAGCATAAGCATATGCGCAGAATGCCTCATGTTCTATAACAAGACCTTGTCAATCACACCTGTCAATTATCCTGGTCCCTCCTGTAAAGACCTCCCAGATTTTTCCCACCCTTGGCCCTTACAACTTATAAATTAGCCTTTAGGCAAAAAGATCAGCACTTCTACACCATCTGGCCAGAGCCCACTGCTCTCTCTTTCAGTGCTTCCTCCTGCCTATATTTTCCTTTCTCTTTCAATAAAACTTTGCTACTGCTTTGCAACCGGGTCTCTGTCCAATTCTTTGTTCGAGAGACACAGAAACCGATCTTCTGAGACTACCCATCCATTGGGAAAAGCCCAATACCTCCTTGCAGTGCAGGGAGCAAAGGGCACAGTGGACACCTTGAGGCTGGAAGGCCAGGCAGTAGCTAAATCACCCATGGCCTGGTAGCAGGACAAGAAGTTTTCACTTTCCTCTGAAGACAGTGGAAGGCTTCCAGCCACAGTAGTGCTGTAGTTAGGATCTGGACTGTCCTCCAGAGGCCCAGACATTAAAGGCTGTTCTTCAGAGTAGTGCTATTGGGGGGGTGGTAGAACCTTTAAGAGGTGGGGCCTAGTGGGAGGTTTTAGGTTATTGGGGGTGTGACCTAAACTGGGAGATAGGACCCTGGTCTCTTCCTCTTTCTTTTTTGTGTCCTAGCCATGAGGTCAGTAGCTTTGCTCCACCACATGCTCCTTCCTCCATGTGTTGCCTCCCAGGCCCAAAAGCAATGGAGTCACTGCTATGGTGGCACCACCTGTGATCCCAGCACACAGGAGACTGAAGTAGGGTTGTGAGTTTGAGGCTTCAAACAATAACAACAACAACAAAACAAAAAACAAAAAATGTATACACATACACACACACATACACACACACACACACACACCCCACAAAAAATGGGCCCAACTGATCATAGATTAAAACCTCTGAAACTGGAAGCCAAAAATAAACCTTTTTTTTAGGAGGTGATTACCTCAGGGGTTTGTTACAGTTACAGAAGACTTACTGACACAGGTAGGCTAGATTACTTCAGACCATCCCACCTGCTGAGAACACTTCAAAAGCTGGACACAATTTAAGAGAAGCAAATGCATCCATTTGCAGGTCCCAGAGAAGCATCAGGCAGGGTGGAATTCGAGGAATTTGGGGCCAAGGCCTGGGGTAGCTGGACTCCAGAGAGGAGAGGCTGGCCATGACACCACTGGCTGATGTGCTGAGGAAAGGGGAAGGATTTATTTTGACTCATGGTTCCAGTCAGTGGCCAGCTGGTTCCATTGCTATGGGCCTGAAGTGAGAGTCAATACCATGGCAGGGAATACGGTAGAGCAAAGCAGCTCACATCGTGACAGTTAGGAAGCAGAGAGGAGAGCCAGCGGAAGGGGCAGGGGAGAAGATACATCCTTCAAAGGCATGCCCCACCTTCCACAGTGTATTCTACCACCTCCCAACAGTCTATGCAAATTTTGAATCCATCAATGGCTCAATGAAGGCAGAGCCCTCATGATCCAAACGCTTCCCCAAAGCCCCACCTCTGGATGCTGCTTGCACTGGGGACCAAACCTTGAATACAGGACCTTCTGGGGAGAACTTCATATCCAAACCATAAGAGCACCACACAGACATTACTGTAAACCAAAGACAAAAAGAAAAATCTTAGAAGTAGGCAGAGAGAGAAGAAAAAAGAAGGAACAATAAGAAACTACTTGCATTTTCCATGCTAGCTGACACTATACCTGAGTTACGTTTTGAGATCACCTGCACCTGCTGTGGGAGAAGGGGCTGTGGTAGGAAGTGGCTCTGCAGTGAGGTGATGGTGGGTTTGGGACAGGGATAGCAGTGGGGATGGGAAAGAAATAGCTGTGCTGAGTATGTTCTGTGTCATACTCAGAACAAATGACAGCTGGTAAGATGTGGGGTGAGGAAAGGAAAGAATCAAGGATCATCCCCAGTCTTCTCATTTGAGCAATTCAGTAAATGGTAGTGACATTGAATTCCCCCTTCTTCATGGGCAATATGTTCCAAGACCTCCAGCAGATTCCTGGTAACCCAGATAGCACTGTACCCTACATATACTGTTTTTTCCTATACGTACATATCTACAACAAAGTTTTGTTTTATTCATTTGCAGTCCTGGAAATCAAACCCAGTGCCTTGCACTTGCTAGGCAAGCTCTCTACCACTGAGCTACATCCCTAGAAAATTTTATTTATTGATTTATTTATTTATTTATTTATTTTGTGACAGGTCTCACTATGTAGCCCATGCTGGTCTCAGACTTGCTATCCTCCTGCCCCAACCTCCTGAGTGCTGGGATTATAGGTGTTCTCTACCATGCCTGGTTCCCATGATAACATTTAATTTATAAATTAGGCATAGTAAGAGAATAGCAAAAACTAATAATAAAATTAATATAACAATAGACCATACCTGAAAGTTATGTGAATATAGTCTCTCAAAATATTTTATTGCACTGTACTTACCTTTCTTGTGATAATGTGAGTTGATACAATGCCTATACTATAAGTTGAAGTGAAGTGAAGGGTACATCATTCAGCTTTGTCTACAGGCATTGTGGTATAGCATTAGGCTACTCTGTAACAGTTACTTGAACACAAGTACTGTGTACTGTGATCCTGAACCTGATAAAATGAGATGGCTACACAGTGACTAATGGGCAGGTAGTGTATACAGTGTGGATACACTGAACAAAGAATGATTTATGCCCTTGGCAGTGTGAGGCGGGATGGTGTGAAATTTCAGCAAGCTACTCAAAATGGCACACAATTTAAAACTTTGAACTGTCCTTTTCTGGAATTTTCCATTTTGTATTTTCAAGCCGCAGTTGATTTTTGGTAACCGAAAGCAGGGAAAGCAAAACCTCAAATGAGGAGGAGCTACAGCAGTGAGATGGGAATAACTGGAGAAGGGAGTTTGGGGTATGTCATGTTTGGTAGGTGATTTATTCTTGGAGTCACATTTTCCTCATCTCTAGAGTGAGGTCATACTTGCATCCACATATAGCTTTATTAAGATGATTAAATGTTATCCATTATCATTTCTTAATAAAAATTGTTTTTACTTAGGAGCATTTAGAATATCAACAAAACAACTGCAATTTTTTCCAATTACAGTAATTGTTTCATATGAGCTGCATCGGAGACCATTGGAGATGAAAGAGCCATGGTTCCCATATATAACTAATTTGTGCTGCTCACCAACAAGAACCTGCTTTGAACTTCCACACCCACTTACAACCTCCCACTGTCCCTAGTGAGTTTAGGGACTACTGAAAATACCCTCAGGACAGGGCTGTCTAAAGACACATTTGGTAGTGTGTAAACTAGCAAAAAAATAAAAAATAAGAAAAGGACTGTGCGATTTTAAAACAAATCTTACAGGCCTTATAACTCATCATTTTCTTTAAAAGGAGTGAGTTTTGTGTGAGGGGAGGGGTGTTAAATGCTTTCTAGACAGGAAAAAAACTATGCTAGGACCAAATTATTCCTCAATCCTCCTCCTCCTCCTCCTCCTCCTCATCCTGTTCATCCTTTCTTCTTTTTCTCACTCTTTCTGGCCTTGACAACTCCATTTTTGACTACAGTAGGTTTTCCTGTAGCTTGATAGGCAGCACTATCCTTTTTTGTTTGTCCTTCAGCTCAGATACCTCGTGTTCATGAGGCTGCTTGTCACCTGCGGCAGTGTCTTGCCACCCCTCTCCCAGGTTCATTGCAGCGTCACCAATGGGAAGGCTGGGTTCTTCTCCTTTACTTTGGGGCACCACTAAGAATAGGACATGCGGGCAGCAGAAGGAGGCCTCTTGGGTACATGGGGATCCTTCAACTTCTTCTTTCTCTCTCTTTTAAGAGGGATCTAGGTTTTCCTTTCTCTTTTATAACGGGACTTGTCTACCTTTGCCCTGTCTTCAGATCCCCCTTTCTCTTTAGCAGTCATGGTCTTGCACCTCTCTGAGCACATCTTATAAAATCCTGAGAAGCTGACCAATGCTGGGTGTTGCCTCTCTGCTGCTTGGGACATCCCTCACCCATGTTTGGTTGTTTTTGCTCAGCAAGGCATAGAATCCCCCAGGCCTGTCTATAGAATAGTTCAATGGACTGCAGTCACCATTACTGTTATAGACATCTGCTATGGTTTGGATCTTGAATGTTCCCAAAAGGCCCATGTGTTTAAGGCTTAGTCCACAGCCTGTGGTGCTGGTGTGAAGTGGTGCCCATCTTTGAAGGTGTGGCCTTGACAGGGATATTGGGACCCAGGACCTTCCACTTTCTCTTGACTTCCCAGCTGCCATGAGATGAACAAACTTCCTTTGCCACACACTCCTGGCATGACTGTATTGCCCTGCCACAGACCCAAAGCAATGGAGCCAAGCAATCATGAACAGAAACTTCCAAAACTGTGAGCCAAAATAAACCTTTCATCTTCTTACATTGATTACCTCAGGCATTTTGTTATAGTAATGGAAAGCTAACACAATACTGAAGTAAGAAATGTCAAGTTCATGGTTTGACAGGCAGCAGGAGTAGGATCTCACCCATCCTTCCCAGGGACCCTGCATCCATTGCCACTTTGGATCCAGAGCTGAGACAACTAGGCCAGGTCTTAGGGGCCCAGAGCTTGCTTGGTTAGCCTTGTGTACCAGAGCCCTTTTTTCTGGAAAGGGGTGTGTGTGGAGATTACCCTTTAATAGGAGCCAGTGCTTAAGCTCAAATCCTGCAACACAAAAGGTCTTAAGTGTGTTTTCCTCTTTTACCTAAAACTTTAAAATTCCACTTCTGCAACCTGAGAATGGCTGATCTACTTCACTCTGTCTACATCTGTTGTTTCAGTTTGTCAACCACCAGGAAACCAAGGCCACTGTCCTCCTGGAGGAGATCCTTTTGTGAGTCGGCTGGGCTACACCAAGACTGGTGTGGTTTTTCCCAGCAGGCTTTGGCTTGATCCAACTTGATCCAATTCAGAGTTGCTGGGAGGCTGCTCTGTGCCAGGCACAGGAGATTTCAATCGTTCACTCACTCAGGCTCTTTGCTGCCCATACCCTCCCTATGGAACTCTGTTCCTGTTCCACTAAGATGCTAGCTAAATCCACTCTCTCCTGAGCGCATGACTGCCTGAGGACCTTTGTCTGCACCTTTGAAGATGGCTCTCTACACCCCAGCTGGTCCTGTCACCCCTCTCTATCTGCTCCTTCTTTGCTGTCTCTCTCCTCCATCCCACCTCCCTCCCTCCCCTCCCTTCTTCTTTCTCTCTTTTCTTCCTTTTTGACTGTGGGTTCCACCAGCCTGGAGCTCTGACTGAGGCCTGCTGCCTCCCTGGCTCCCTGCATACTGTAGTTACTCAATTGTTTGGGGGCTTTGTGGGTGATGGCACTGCTTCTTAGCCCGTCTGTTCTCTCTGAGGTCTGGGGTCCCTGGGCAGAGCCCAGTCAGCAGGAATTTGTACTCCTATTTGAAGCATGATGACAATTGGTGACAGCCCCAGAGTCCTAGCACCTACTAAGATGTGGGGTCAGAGATTTGTAGAGCTAATCTGAGCCTCCCCACCTCCTCGGCTGTGTGCCATTTGGCCAGGCTCTCTCACCTTGACTTTCTTACCTGTAAAAGGGGGCCGTGGGACCATTGTCTTTCTTCTGAGGGTGGCATGATTTAAAATTAAGTTCATATCCACCACATAGTAGCTGTTCAGCTAACTGTGGTCACTCATAACTTGAGCCTACTTCTCACATACGTTCAACACTGGTCATCAGCCTCACCCACACTGAGGTCCCTGTCCCCTTTTACAGCTGCCCCCCCACTCCACTGCAGGGGTGCCAGAGGCCTCTGTACAGCCTTCTCCTCTTCTTTCTCTCACTTGTGCGCCAATCGTCTGTTGGGTGCCAGGGGCCAGGCAATGTGAAGAGGAAGGCCCTGACCTCCCAGATCTTCGATTTTAGTTGGGGTGGCAGATAGCCTAGCACTGGTGTTCTAGGCAGAGGCCCAACCTCAGGGGTTCCACATGTCAGGTCCGGACACTCGCCCAATACCCCCAATAAAGAGATGAGTAGTAGTGAAGGGCAGAGAAAAGAGGTTTCTTGTGTAGCACAGGCACACCATGGGGAGAGGCAAAGAAAGAACCTCAACCCATTTTCGGGGTACAGATGTGAGCTTTAGTCTTAAACAGAGGAAGAGTTGGGGTGGGGTGAGAGGGTGCACCATTACTAAACAGTCCGGTCATGCTCACAGGTGTGGTCCTGTGGTCAGAGATGTAGTCCAGTTGTTCATTGTCTCAGAATTAGTCAGGCAGGACTTTGCTACAATAAGAAAGTCATTGCTGCCTGGGGTGAGGGGGAAGCTTGGCCTCCTATCACAAGACGCTGTCGATCAGTCCTGGCCTTCCTGGATTTCAAGGTAGCTGTGAGTGACTGCTCAGGGTAAAGACAGATGTATAATGGAGGCAGGGAGGCTGAGCTTTCTATGCTGCTTCCAGTTCACGGTAGGCCCAGGTAAGGAGTCAGGGCCTTTAGCAAGGGCAGTTTTTGGGAAACTGTTATAAGCCCACCAGTGATCATGTGACCACACAGCTCCATCTAAACAGGAGTTAACATGCAGGAGGAACTACTCCAGTTTGAAGCAGCAGGAAGTGGCTAAGTTGGCGACTCTGGGCAGGGTGGTGAGGAAGACCTCTAGGAGGAGGTGATGTTGGAACTGAGACTCAGTCGTGCAAAGAGCCGGTGGCCAAGTATTATCAGAGGGGGAAGAGCAGGGCACAGGCAGTGGGTTGGGAGTGTCCCAAGGATGTCCCCTGGACCATCTTGGGGATGACTACAGTGGAGCAGACACAGGGAATGCAAGAGGAGAGCAAGGGCTGGGGCCAGGTGTTAGGGAGAGTCCCATGCTGTTCTAGGCTTTTGTGCTTTTCCCCCCCAGAACATTTGTAGTCAATGGCCTGTGCACGGTGAGTGCTCGCTGAGTCACCCGACAGCCTCCCTTGGGGCCTGGCCCCTTCTTCTCACGAAAGACCCAGTTCATTGATTTTCCTTTCTCGAATCGGTCAACTCCACCAGTAGAAGCCACAGGAATCAGAGCTTGGTTTTAATTTCCACTTACTCACTTGCTTTTAATTTCCAACCTTCTTTCTATTCATTTACTCATTCGGCAACTATTGGTGAAATTTGTTGTGTGCTGAACACATTGCTGGGTTCTGAGTACAAGGCAAATTCTTCAGTGTATTCCACAGGTGTCAGGGCTTCAGCTTTCCCATCTGTAAAATGGGTGGTGGGAACTGAAGTCCTCAACGTTCATCCACCTCTAAGATACTTCTCTTCCAGAGTCCTGATGACACTGGAGAAGGCTGAAAACATCACCTGTGCAATAGGGACTTTTAACTAGAAAGAGCAAGAGAATAGAGAGAGACAAAGAGAGATAGGCACACACAAACAGATTCCTTTTCTCCTAACTTAAGATCCAAAAGTTTCTGGAGTCTTTGGTGCTGTAGCTCCATTCCCTACCCACGCTGGCTATAAGCAATCTAAAAACGTGTGGCATCCCACAGCAGCTGAAGGAGCAAGCTGGCTACGTGTGGCCCCAAATAAGCTGGTCTCAACAGTGTTGGGTAAGAAAAGGAAGATGCATAGTGGTCTATGAGGAGTATTATTTATATAAAAATTGGGGTGTAGTTCAGTGGTAAAGCACTTATCCAGCATATGCAAGGCCCTGGGCTTGATCCCTAGCATCACAAATTTTTAAAAAAAAATAATTCATACAAAATAATGCTCTGTGATATCCTTCAGAGATGAACACATGCTTCTAAAAGTATAAAAACAGGCCTGGAAGCCAGAACCACATTTATGATGGTGGTTCCTCCTGACGAGGGGAGAGATAGAGTAGGAAGCTAGAGGCAGTGCAGAGTTTTGACTGTAATCTTTTTTTTTTTTTTTGGCTGTACTGGGGTTTGAACTCCAGGCCTTATGCTTGCTAGGCAGGCACTTGATCACTTGAGCCACTCTACCAGCCCTCTTATCTTTCTTAAAACAAAAAGTTAAAGGTGAACATGCCAACATTTTAATGCATAATTCTGGGTGTTAAAATTATGAGTGATTGTAATGTTATTTAAGGTCATTTTCTGTACATTTTTTTCAAAAGGAATAAAAATGTGTTAGTCAGCTTTCCATCACTGGAACAAAATACCTGAGATAATCAACTTAAAAAGAGGAAAGGTTTATATTGGTTCATGGTTTCAGAGGTTTCAATCCATGGTCACTTGGCCTTGTTGTTTTGGGACTTTAGGGGTTCAGTACATCATGGCAGAAGCATATGGTGGAGAAGACCATTCACCTCATGGCAGCTGAGAAGCAGAAAGAGAGGGGGTGCTGGGATCCCAATATCCTCTTCAAGGATCCACTACCAATAACCTAACTTCTTCCCACAAGGTTCCACTTACTAAAGATTGCCCTATCTCCCTATAACTCTACAGGTTGGCAACTAAGCTTTTAACACATGGGCCTTTGGGG
This sequence comes from Castor canadensis, assembly GCF_047511655.1. Lineage (NCBI taxonomy): Eukaryota > Metazoa > Chordata > Mammalia > Rodentia > Castoridae > Castor > Castor canadensis. The sequence goes on along the minus strand of NC_133396.1, from coordinate 49,714,195 downwards.
TGCACTTATCAAAAACCATAGCAAAAAAGAAAGCTCTCCTTCACAGAATGACACCTGCCAAGAATAAGGAAGGGATGGTAGGTTTAGAAAGCCACCAGCTTGGAAGTGTGACATTTGTTTTAGCCAAGGACCATCAACAGACACTAAAGTTGTCAACAGAAAGTTCTTCCTTTCACTGGGGACAAGGATGTTCACAAGGTGCCAAAGTACCACCCACAGGTGACACTAATCACAAAAGGCACAGTTACCTCCCATGGGAACACCTGGTATTACCACCTGCATAAATGATCTGATTTAGCATCCCTGGGGAGGGGGTACAGGCCGACAGTGAGCACCTCGGAACTCTCAGGGATCAGAGGGACAAGTTCAACATTAGGAGGAAACTCAGAGAGCAAAACAGAATCTTCTGTAATATGATGGCCAAGCCTTTTTATCAAACTGAGGTCAAACAAGCTGTGTCAGTCAGTTTTCTGTTGCTGTGACAAAATACCTGAGCTAATTTACTTAAAAGAAGGAAAGCTTAATTTTGGCTCATGGTTTTGGAGGTTTCAGTTCCCAAAGGCTCCATTGCTTTTGGGCCTGTGGTGAGGCAGAACATCACGTCAGGGAGTGTGTTGTGGAGCAAAATATGAAGGCCAGGAAGCAAAAAGAGTCAGGAAGGGGCTAGGATCTTATAGTCCCTTCAAGAGCATGCTCCAGTGACCTAACCTCTTCCCACTAGGCACCACTTTCTAAAAGTTCCACCACCTTCCAATAGCACCACAGATTGGGGACCAAACTTTAATATGTGGGCCTTTGGAGGATATTCAAGTTCCAAAATATAGCAGAAACCAAAGAAGGAAAAGAAGATAAAAGAAAAAGAGCAAATGGGAGTTGGGAAATACTGTAGACAAAAAATAGCCAAAGAAAAAAAGCAATGTGTAACCTCTGTCAGGATCCTAATTCAAGAAAAGCAGTCATTGCTTGCAGAGTGGCTCAAGTGGCAAGAGTGCCTGCCTGGCAAGCATGAGGCCCTGAGTTCAAACCCCAGTGCTGCTGAGAGAGAGAGAGAGAGAGAGAGAGAGAGAGAGAGAGAGAGAGAGAGAGAGAAGCAGGACTCGATGTCGTGGAACTGTGGTTGACATCAGGAATGACAATCAGCTGTAGCATCTGCCAGTGAAATGTCACTACATCTGCAAATGGCCTTCAGATGTCTTAGCAAGAAGGTGGTGATGTAGTGGCAGGCAATAGACCCCAGTGAGAAGAGTTGACGGACTCACAGGAAGATACATGGGTGTTCATGATGTTCCCTTTTCACCTTGCTTTAAGTTTTGGATTTTTCATAGTAAAAAGCGATGTGGGAAAAATTTTTAAATAAAAAGAAACAAGTAGGTCTTCTCATAAGAGGTTGGGGAGTCCTGTTATAAAGAAGCTACCGTTCACTTCTTCAAATTGGGTTTTGCCAAAATCATGATATCTCGCATTTCTGAGAAGTTAGTACAGGTGGAAGGAGCAGCTGGCTTTGATTAGCACATAGGCTGTTTTTTGGTTTTACTTTTGGTACTGGGTCTTGAACTCAGGTCCTTGAGCTTGCTAGGCAAGCACGCCACCACTTGAGCAACTTTGCCAGCCCATAGGAAATTCAGTGCACCTGAGTCATTTAAATAAATTGTGATAATGAAATGAGGGCTTGCACCGCATTTCTCAGAAATGTCCTTTTGGGGACACTTTTGCTTGTTTGACTTAACTCCAGAACTGACTCTGAGAAGATTTAATAGCATAGCCTCAACCAAAAAGGCCAGAGGAGGGTGGCAGACAGGAGGCAGCACAAGTTGTCCATGACAGGCAGTGTGGCCGTGTGTCTGTGGGTGAAGGTACCATGGAAGATGTTGCCCATGTGTGTGGGACAATGTCACTGGGAAACATATCAATGTGACAATGTTCTCTTTAATTAAGCAATTCCACTTAAGCAACCACTTAGGCAACACAAGCCTTCAAGGATACATGAAGAAAATCAAATATGCATTAATGAACAGATGTAAAGCATTGAGAACAGCACCTGGAGCAGAGTAAGCACTGCATCAACTCTAGGCGATTATTCCTAAAGAACACTTTGAGAGCTTAAAAACAATCAGGCCTGATTGGCAGGACTTATGAAATGACAATGTCACATGGAAATCTGTGCTTGATTTGTACAAGGCAGTGTTGTGCAGACAGAGGTTGGGGAGGGGAAGCAGATCACCCAGTGACATAGATGTGTGTGAGCAAGTGCCTGGGCTTTGCCAGAGGCTGGCACGGTGAGTGTAGGGTATCCAGATGGGAGAATTGCCTTCTCACTATATTCCTTTTTATACTCTGGAAGTTTCCTTTACCATGTGTGTGTTTTAGCTACTTGGTTATACATATGTAAATGAACCAGCTCTCAAACCTTGAGGTACACAAAGTATCTTTACTCAGGCTTCTAAAACTTCCTGTCACCTTGACTGTGGAGCTTACAATCAGAACCCTGTGATGTTCCTGGGTGATGGCTCAGAAACAGCAAGTTTCAGAATGAGGTTTGGAAAGTGTAGAATGAGGTTTAGAAACCACTAGCACAAAAACAAGAAAGAAGAAGAAGAAGAAGAAAAAAGAACAAAGGAAACCCCTATCACTATTCTGCAAAAGCATTAATGAGCTGTGACCAAGAGGGACCCTCCCTTCAATTCCCAGCTGCCCCTAAAGGCAGGCTGGATTTGTTTGGTTTTCATTTCATGCGTAGCGCCTGCTGGCTTTGAAACCCCAAAGTGCTATTCGTTGACCAAGACAACATGCGTGTGGCATCAGACTGGCAGGACCCAGTCTAGCCTGGTCCAGCTCCGCTTCTGGAAGGCACAGTCTGCTCAACAGAGCAGGAAGGGCTTTGTGCCAGCCAGAGCTACCCTCAGGGATGGGGGTGTAAATGGAAGGCAGGAGGAGATGAAATACAGCCATTAGTAGAGACCCTGGGCTTGCCCCATTGTGACAGGCAGAAAGTTCCCGGCAATAGGGTCTCAGGGTCACCTCCTCAGGGCCCAGCTGTGCTTTTGCTGCTTTTCATGGACACAAGTAATGAAAAGCTCCCACAGAGGACTAAGGTTCCCTTTGAACATCACCCAAGTCCTGGTCCACTCGTATCCCACCTGGAGAAGGCACTGTCATCGTATCCACACTTTCAGATTTCTCATGGCATTCCTATGCACGTGTGTGTGTGTGTGTGTGTGTGTGTGTGTGTGTGTGGTGTGTGTGACAGAGAGAGAGAGAGGCTTTTGGTGTTTTATGAAAAGGCATTGTATGGTAACCACCATGCTATAAACTAGCTTCTCCCCTTGGGAGCCTGCCCTGACCAGCCTCGCTCTCTTTAGATGCTACCCACATTGCTCATCGGGTTCCACTGTCCCCATTGGATGGGCATCTAATTTGTTTCCAGCCTCCTTCTGTCACTAACAAGGCTTCAGTGATGGGGAATTTCTAGGTTCACCAACAGGGATAGGTATATATTCTATATGTTAATTGACCCTGGCAGATTGTCCCCCAAATGCTGTCACCCCCCCAGACCTTCCAGGAGGATATAAGTCCATATCTGCATAGATCACTTCCAGCAAGAGATAGGGTCAAACTAAAACTTTGTCAACTTAATGGATAAAAGTTAATTTGTCATTGTTGTTTAAACTGTATTTTTTAATTTGTTTTTCTTTTGTGGTGCTGGAGTGGGAACCCAGGGCCTTGTGTTCTACCACTGAGTTACCTCTCTTCCTCACTCCCTCCCTTCCTTCCTCCCTTCTTTTCTTCCTTTTTGGAAGAAAAGGCTGGCCTCACACACACAATCCTCCTACTTTTACCTCCCTCATAGCTGAGATGACAGGTGTGCGTCACCATGCACAGCTTACTGGTTGAGATGAGGCCTTGCTAACTTTTTGCCCAGGCTGGCCTCAAACCTTGATCCCCCCAATTTCTGCCTCATGATTAGCTAGGATTTCAGACACGAGCCACCTTACCTGCACCTTCTGAGTACTTTTTCTTACAGTTTCTCTGTAGTGTATTTTTCTGATGACTGGTGAGATTGAGCAATTTTAAGTTTACCAGTCGCGGTGTTTCCTTCCCTGCTCTGAGCACCATCATCCCGGTTGGCCTGCTTCCTGCCTTCCCGCCAGCCCCTCTCACACATACACCAATGCCTCCAATGCCTCTCTCCTGCTCCACCTGCCTGGCTCCTTCTCTTCCTTCAAAATTGTTCTCCTTAATGGCCATGGGCTTCCTTTGGTTTTAAAGTTTTAAGTTATTATTTCTTTTTTATCGACACATAATAATCACATATTTTTGTGGGTACGATATGCTTTCATTCATGTATACATGATGTAAGGATCAAGTCAGGGCAATTAGCATATCTGTCAACTTGAACTTTTACCAAGTCCTCTCCCCTTTCCTCTAGTTTTTTTTTGCAGTGCTTCCAGGGCCTTGGGCATGCCAGGCAAGCGCTCTACCACTGAGCTACATCCCTGCCCTCTTCTAGCTGTGCAGTATACTATTGTTAACCATAGTCATCCTACCACACAACAGGACACCAGAACTTCCTCCTATCTAACTATAATTTGGTACCTGCTGACTGACCTCTCTCCATCCTCTCTCCCCAGTCTCTGGTAACCACATTCTATGCTCAACTTCTATGAGATTAAATTTTTTAGAACCCACATGAGTGAGAACATTCAGCTTTTGTCTTCTCATGCCTGGCTTATTTTCCCTAACATAATGTCCTCCAGTTCTATCCATGTTGGTACTGATGACAGTATTTCCTTCTTCTTTAAGGCTGAATAGTATTCCATTATGTGTATATACTAAGATTTTTTTTTTTATCCATTCATCCATGAATGGACACAGGTTGATTCCATAGCTGGGCTATTGCCAATAGTGCTACAGTGGACGTGGGAGTGTGCCTGCCAGGCTTCCTAATAAGGGCTGAAGTAGTAACCCTTCATGTCATTTTTGGAAACTCAGAGTGCAAAGAACTTGCTCTAAGCATGTGACTGTGTGAACTCATCTCATTCTCAAAAATGAGACAGGTAATGTTATTGGGCCTAATTTACAGATGAGAACACGGAAGCACAGAAACATTACGTACGGAAATTGCCACCAAGGCCTCCAGTCAGTATGTGTCAGAGTCAGGATTCACACTAGACCCAGGCCTGGGTCTAGTGTTCAGCCTGCTTATCACTTTGACAGGTTATACCTAAGTAAATAGAAAGTCGGGGCAGTTACGGATGACTTTCTGGAGGAGGTGACATCTCAACTGAGTCAAGCAAGGAAACAGGGTAAGGTTGTCCCAGAGGAGCCAAAACTGAGCCTGCTGGGAGTCGGAGAACTAGTTCAGAGAGCTTGGCTCAGTATGTGCCCTGGGGTGGGAGAACAGGCACCTTTCAGGTGAGCTGGGGAAAGTCTAGGAGCGCCCAAGCCATATCAGAATGGACATCTCATCCCATGGCTAGGCCAGGCCCCTACCCCTATGTATCACTAGTGGACAGCGCTATGAGACTCTCCAGCCCCACCCCAGCCGCCCCACTTGGTTCCTAGGGCTGAGTGCGCAGGCGCAAGGGCAGCTGATTTACATCCCCCAGTTTGAGGGGAAAACCCAGGAAGTGTGGCCCAGGTACTAATCAAATTTCAGGCTAATAATAAACACCCTGAGTAATGAGAGGCCTGAGCCAGAGTGGGCACTGAGGCAGGAGCCAGGCGGGCCGCGAGGAGTGGTGTGAGTAGCCGGGCAGGGGGCACTGGGGAAGGGTCGAGGCCCCCAGCACCTGTGGGTTTGGTGGGGTCCCATGGGTGCCCACACAGAGGCACAGGCTTGGGGAGTCCCCAGGATGGCTGGCAGTCCTGCACATGGAGAGCCCCCAGACTGGGCCCTTTGGGGGTGCAGGTCTCGACTTCCAGGAGAGTAATGCAAGGCTGGGAGTGGGCAGGAATTGCTCCTTTTATGATGAGGCAATCCCATCTTTCCCCTTCCACCTCCACTGGATCATTTTAAAGCAGGTCCCAAACATTACATGGTGGATTTGTAGATATCTCAGGATTCATCTCTTAAAACCTCTAATCTCCCCCAAACCATCAGGCCTTACTACTTCTCTCTAGTGTTACCACACAGTCGGTGGGGTTCACCCACCTGGTGCAGTGTCCATGCCTTTCTCAGTTGATACGTTCACATCAGCACTCCATCATGGTGCTGGGGGTGTAGCTCAGTGGTAGAGCGCTTGCCTGACATTCATGGGTTTGAGCCTCAGCATTGCCAAAAAAAAAAAAAGTAGGACTCCAACACGGCCATTTGTTTCAAACCAGTCCCTCACTTTGCAGGTGGGTCTGAACTGCTCCCCTTACCTCCAGCCTCCACACCGCAGTGCATCTTTGCTCTGCTTTTTATTTGTGTCCAGCGACCACGTCCCCAGATGCATACAAAGGGCTCACGTACATACGGTTTCTTAGAGTGTTGGAAGAGGCAGTGACCACAGGCCACCTTGACCCAGGACAAGATTCCTGGGAGACCCAGGACCAGGAGTCGGGAAGCAGCCAGAATTGTGGCCTGGTGCCCAGGAGGGCTGCCGGTGTTGTGGAATCAGCCCTGGCCAGGAGAAGGCATTCTAGCTCCCCTTGTTCATAGACTCACTCTTGACCTTGGACTAGCCTCTTCTTGCCTATAAAGTTGCCACCAGCTGTCCCCTCAGTGGTCCCCTAAATCAAAAGTGTTTTATATGGACTGTTGGAGTGACTCAAGTGGTAGAGTGCCTGCCTAGCAAAAGGCTCTGAGTTCAAACTCCAGTACCGGCAAAAAAAAGAAAGAAAGAGAAAAGTGTTTCAAAACTGTCAGACATCTCTTGAAGTCACAAAGGCTCTGAGCAGTTTAGAAAGTGCCTTGACTTTTCTAAAAACCTTAACACATTATTTTAACATTTCATCAAAATGGGGTTATAATCTTTTTGCTTACAGTTCTCATATAACAATAAAAGCTAAATCATTTACAAATTAAAAACAAAAATGTAAACAAATAAAATGCAAATTAACCACCTTAATTTATGTAGTGTAGCTAATGGTGCTGTTTGTTCAAATAGAAAAAGTTTTGCATAAAAGAAATAAATTGCATGTATTTGGTTTACTAACAAAGAGCTGAGGCTTCAGATTTCATTCTGTTCTTCAACTGTTTTTTTTTTTAAATTTTTTTTATTTTTTATTTTTTGATGGGACTAGGGTTTGAACTCAGGGCTTCATTCTTGCCAGGTAGGCCCTATACTACTCGAGTCTCTTCTCCAGTCCCTTAAACTGTTCGTTTTTACTTTAATAATAGTATTGAGAAGGCTAGTCATGTAAACAGTCTTATATAACCTGGTAGTGAGAGATTCAAGTCTTTCCTTCCTCTTTCAAGGTAATCAGAACAGAACATAGTCAAACTTGCTACACAGGAGTACACTTAGTTTTAGATTTGAACACAGGTGTTTTTGCTGGATATTTGCTATTGTTCTTGCTGTAAATGAATGATTGCAAGTTACTCCGTCAAGCAGCTCCTCAACCTCATGGTCCTGAACTATGTCAGGTCTTTTCTGTTTGCCCTTGACTTTCTTTAACTCAGCGTGTTTGAAGCTCGAGGCCGCAGAGGTCTTTCTTGGTACCACACCTGTTAACTAGCCATGCGTGCCAGAAGGACCAGGGCACAGGCCTCTAAGAATTTCCCTCCTGACTGCTTTCTGAGTGCGGGGGAGTCTCAGTCCTGGTCTGAACCCTCTGATGCAGAGGTGTGAGCCCAGTCCCAAGCCCTGGCTGTAAGAGGAGTTCTTCCCGTCCTCTCTGTCAGCAGAGCTGCTTTCTCAAGCAGTTCTGCCTGGCTGGTGTCACTTTTGGGAGTTTCCTGCCCCTTTCTGGAGCTGGAGAGTGGCTTTGGGGTTTCACATAGGTCTAGGTGGTGGTAGAGGAAGAAGGAGCAGGGAGAGCACCTTCCGGTCAGTTGGGTGTCTACCATGTGCTCAACTGGGCACCTCTTCTCCTTCCGGTCCAGTAGCTTCGGTGGCTCCCAAGCCATGAATGGGTCTTGGAACCTCTTGGAGGTTGCTCTGCTCCGTGCCTGTTGTCCTCTCAGCTGCTGCTGCACAGGGTGGGCAGTAGTTTGGGGTGGACATGTTTCCCTTTCTCTTGGACGGAAGTGGAATTGCTGGGTCATGTGGAGATTCTGTTTAATGTTTTGAGGAACTGCCGATTGTTTGGCAAAGAGGCCGCGCCATTTTATCATCCACTTAATGCACAGGGGATCTGGTTTCTCCACGTCCTCACCAACCCTTGTCAGGGCGCATCTTTCTCATTCTAGCGATTCTAGTGGCTGGGAAGGGGATCGCACTGTGGTTTGGATTTGCTTTTCCCCTAATGATAATGGTGCCGAGCGCCTTTCGTGTGCTTTTTTGGTCGTTCGTATAATTTTTTTGGAAAATGTCTACTCAACTCTATACCATTTTACAGTTGGGCTGTTGCTTTATTATTTAGTTATGAGTTCTTTTTATATTCTGGATACAAGTTCCTTATTATACACAAATATTTCTTCCCAGTCTGTGGATTGTTTTCTTATTAGTGGTTTCTTTGGAAGACAAGTTTTAATTTTGATGAAGTCCAACTGGTCAATCAATTCTCTTTTATCACATGTACATTTGGTGTCATTGTTAAACGCCAAATCATGGAGATTTATCCCTGTGCTTTCTTCTGAGTTTTTGGCGGTACTGGGGTTTGAACTCAAGGTCTCATGCTTGTTAGGCAGGCACTCTACCACTTGAGCCACTCCACCAAGCCTTTTCTGTGTTGAGTATTTTTGAGAAAGGGTCTAACAAACTATTTGACTGGGGCTGGCTTCAACCTGTGATCCTCCTGATCACTGCCTCCTGAGGAGCTGGGATTATAGGCGTGAGCCACTAGTTCTTGGCTCTAAGAGTTTTTCTGTATAGTTTTAGCTGTTACACTGAGATCCAGTTGGAGTCAGTGGTGTGAGGTAGGGGTGTAAATCCACTCTTTTCTGTGTGGACGTACAGTTGTCCCAGCACTATTTGTGTACAAGACCATTCTTTATGCCATTGAATTGTCTTGGTATCATTATTGGAAATTAATTAACCATAACTGCTAGGCTTTATTTTTGAACGCCTAATTCTACTCTATTGAGCTATGTCTGTCATTAAGCCAGAACCACATTCTCATAATTACTGTTGCTTTGTAGTAAGTTTGGAAATGGGGAAGTGTGAGTTCTTTAATTTTGTTCTTCTTTTTCAAGATTTCTTTGCATCATCTGGTTCTCTTACATTTCTATATGAATTTTAGAATCAGCTTGAAAAATTCTGCAGAAAAGCCAGCTGGGAGTTTTATTGGGATGCCATCAAAGCTACAGAACATTTTGGCAAGTGTCTTAACGTATTAAGTCTTTCAACTCATGAACATTGGATGTCTTTCTATTTCTTTAAGTTTTCTTTCAACAACACGTAGTTTTCTATGTACAAGTCTTGAATTTCTTTTTAAAATTTTTTTAGAATGTATTATTTAAAATACTGTTTTTGGTTTATTATTTTTTTAAATAGACTTTCTTTATGCTTATCCTAACACTTATAATAATAAATTAGAACTTTCTCCCTTTTTGAAAGAAAAATCTGGCTGGCAGAGTGGTTCAAGTGATAAGAGCACCTGGCTAGCAAACATGAGGCCCTGAGTTCAAACCCCAGTGCCAAAAAAAAAAAATATATATATATATATATATATATATATATATAAATAAAAGCCTATGGACCATGTTGTTATGAATATGTCTTAAAATTCTCTCCATCACAATATATATAAAGAGCTTCTTCATTACTTGTCTTAATAGTCTTATGAACAAGTGCACTGTAATTTGCTCAGTCAATTCCCAAAGGAATTGACTTCCAGTCTTTGCCTATTGCAAACATTGCTGCAATGAGTTTCTCATTTTGTGCTGCAGGATACATCTCACAGTTTAGTCACTGGGTCATCTGTAATTTTGACAAATGTCCAAATGCACTCCATGAAAGGTGTCCCTATTTACTCTCCTTCCACAACGACAGAAAGGGCCACTTTCCTCGTGGCTTGGCACATAGGGGAAGTTTTAAACATTTGGATTTTTAACACTCTGTTGGTGTGAGTGTGGTTTGAATTTGCCTGTCCCTGACGAGTGACCCCACACATCTTGATGCTATATTTCTGTCTGCGAACTGTCTACTTAGGGCCTTTCCCCATTTCTCTGGTGGGTGGCTGGTCTTTCTCTTTCTGTTCACCCTTCATATATGCAGTGCAAGTGTTCCTGTCTCTCCTATGTCTGCACTTCCCGCAAGATGTTTGTTGTCATCAAGTTTTTGTTATTTACTTGTTTGTTTTGTGCTCTAGTCTATCAATCTTTTATGGATTTTTGGATTTCAGATCATAGTTAGAAAGACCTCTCATACTCCAAGGTTATAAAGAAATTCTCAAATTATTTCCTATAACTTTTATATTTTAAATCTTCTCACCTTTAAGTGTTTGATTGGGGGACTTTCCTCCCTGTCTTCTTCACCTCTCTTCTGAGAGGGCTGCTGTCTTTCTCCCCCAGCCGTCACAGTTTTGCCAACTCCCTGGATAAGAGAGCTTATCCTCCAGCATTGCCAAGTCCTTGCACATCTGACACCAGGTGTATTCACCCACAAATGATTGATAGCATCCAGTGATCTAGTCTGAAGACAATTTTCTGTTATGAATTGGAAGGTGTTGTTCTACTTTCTCCTTCCTTCCTATTTTGGTTTTTATGGTAAAATATATATAACAAAATGTACTTTAATCATTTTAAGTATTTGATGACATTAAGCATGTGTGCAGTCACTACTGCTTATATCCAAAACATTTCCATCACCCCCAGCTGAAGTTCTGGGCCTATTAATCAGTTATGCTCCACTCTGTGTAGCCCAGGTTGGCCTCAAACCCAAGATCCTCCTGCCGCGGCTTCCTAAATGCTGGAATTACAGGCATGCGCCACCATTCCTGTATTATTCCACTTTCTAATTCTCGGAATTTGCCTTTTCTAGTTCCCTCACATAAGTGGAACTGTATAGTCTGTCCCTTTTCACCTAGCTTATTTCATGCAATATAATGTCCTAAGATTCATCCATGTTGGAGCATGAGCCAGTGCTTCATACATTTTGAGATCTGGATAATATTCCCCTGTACGCGAGTGGCATTGTTTACCCATCCATCTTCTGGTGGCCTATTGGTTGTTTCTACCTCTTGGCTATTACAAATAATATTTCTCTGAATGCTGGTGCACAGGTATCTGTTATGTCCCTGGTTGTAGATCTCCCTCAGGGTGAATCACAGGTCATATGGGAGTTCTGCGTTTAGCTTTTGGATGAATTGCCAAAGTGTTTCCATAGCAGCTGAGCCATAATGCACACTCATGAGCATGCGTGAAGATTTCAAGTTTATCCACATCCCCAACACTAGTCATTTTCTATTTTTTGTCAATAGCCATCTCAATGGGTATGGAATGTTATTTCATTGTAGGTTTTTTTTGGGAGGGTGGGACTGGGATTTGAACTCAGGACTTCACGCTTGTAAAGCAGGTGCTCTACCACTTGAACCACTCCTCCAGTCCATTTTGCTCTGATTATTTTGGAGATGGGTCTCACAAACTATTTTCTGGGCTGGCTTCAAACCATGATCCTCTCGATTTCAGCCTCTCAAGTAGCTAGGATTGCAGGTGTGAGCCGCTGGCACTAGCTTTTCAGTGTGGCTTTGATTTGTGTTTTCCTGATGAGAAGTGATTTAAGTACCTTTCTCTGTGCTTACTGACCATTTGTATATCTTATTTGGAAAAATGTTGACTTTTTAAGACTTTTGCCCACTTTTTCCAGGAGTTGTTTGGGGTTTTGTTGTTGAGTTTTAGGAGTTTGTTACATATTCTGGATAGGAATCCATTGTCAAATATAAAATTTTCAGATATTTGCTGCTATTCAGTGAATATTGTCTTTTCACTCTCTGAATAGAATCCTTTGATGCACACAGGCTTTTGCTTTTAATATAATTCAATTTATGTAATTTTTTTGTTGTTGTAGATTGTTTTTGACAGCATTGATATTAAGTCTTCCAATCCGTGAACACAAGACACCTTCTGATTTATTTAGTTTTTTTAGATTCCTTTCACAATGTTACATAGTTTTCAGTGTATACTTTTTTACCTCATGGGTTAAGTTTACTCCTAGATACTTAATTCCTTTTTTTTTTTTGTCATTGTAAGTGGAATTATTTTCTTATCCTTTTTATGGTTGTTCATTACAAGTCTACAAAAATTCATCTGATTTTTTTAATATGGTGAAGAATATTGTTTAGCTCTAATTTGTTTTTAGTGTGTATGGATATTTTAGGGCTTTCTACACATAAAATCATGTTGTCTGGGAGCAGAGGTCATTTAACTTCTGCCTAATTATTTCCTTTTCTTGGCTAAGTGCTGTGGTTAGTGTTTCCAGTGCTGTGTTCAGTAGAAGTGGCAAAAGTCTCAGCTCTCTTTCTTTGGCTCATTCTTGATCTTAGCAAGAAAAGGTTTCAGTCTTTCATCATTAAGTATGTTATAAGATGTGGGTTTTTCATACATGGGCTTTCTCACGTTAATAAAGTCTTTTTTCTGCCAGGTGCTGGTGGCTCATGCCTGTAATCCTAGCTATTTGGGAGGCTGAGATTTGGAGGATCATGAATCGAGGTCAGCCCCGGCAAATAGTTTGCAAGCCCGCATCTCCAAAATAACCAGAGCAAAATGGACTGTAGGTGTGGCTCAAGCAGTAGAATGCCTGTTTCACAAACATGAAGGCCTGAATTCAAACCCTAGTCCCACACACAAAAAAGTTTTTTCTGTCCCTGGTTTATTGGACTTTTACTTTTTTTTATGGTGGTACAGGGTTTGAACTCAGGGCTTCATGCTTGCTAGGCAGGCTCTCTACCACTTGAGCCACTCCACCAGCTGAGCTTTTACTGTCTAATCATGAAAAGGTGTTGGATTTTGTCAAATGCATTAATTTAAATGATCATGTAGTTTCTTCATTCTTTTAATGTGCATTCTACTGATTGATTTTTGTATATTGAATCATCATTTCATTCTAGGAATAAGTCCCACTTAGTCATGGTGAATAATCCTCTTACTAAGCTGTTGAATTTAATTTGCTAACATTGTGTTAGGATATTTTGCATCTGTGTTTATAAAGTGTATTGGTCTATAAATTTCTTTTCTTGTATTTATTGGGCTTTACTATAAAGTATATTTTGTCTGACAATAACATAGCTGTCTCAATTCTCAATCACTATTTGTACAAAATATCTTTATCCGTATTTTTACTATTATTTTCTTGTGTCCTTTGAAACAGAGTAAGTCTTTTGGGCTGGAATGTAACTCAGTGGTAGAGTGCTTGCCTAGCATGCAGTAGGCCTTGGGTTTGATCCCCTGCAGTGCAAAATTAATTAATTAATTAAAGTAAGTAAGTAAGTCTTCTGTAGACAGTGTATAGATGAATCTTATGGGTTTGAAAAATCAATTTGCTTGTTTCTGCCTTTGCATGATAGAGACTTTTAGTTCATTTGCATTTAATGACTATTGATAAAGATTTGCTTCTGCCATTTACCTTTTGTTTGCTGTATATCTGGCATGGTTTTTGTGCCTCGATTCCTCCATTTTGTGTTTAGTTGATTCTTTTTGGTAGTCACCATTTTGATTGCCATTTCTTTCCTTTTCTGCATGTTTTAAGTTATTTTCTTAGTGGTTCCCTTGAAGATTACCAACAGCATCTTAAGTTGATAATATCCTAATCTGAATAATATCAACTTAACTTCATCAATATACAAAACTCTGCTCCATACGTCTTTGTTGTTTCCGCTTCATATTGTCATTGTCACATGTTACCTCTTTATACACTGCGTGACCACCGATATAGATTAGTCATCGCTCTATGCATTGTCTGTTAAATATTGTAGGAGTTAGGGCTCATAACAGAAGCACCATATTTCTGGCTTCTCCGTTTACCTATGTAGCTACCTTTGCTGGTGTTTCATATTTGTTAGTACAGTCCCAAGTGCTGCTAGTAGGCTTTCATTTCAGCATGAAGGACTCTCCTTAGCCTTTCTTGTCTATTGGTAATGTACTCCTTCAGACTGTGTTTTTCTGGAAATGTCTTCATTTCTCCTTCATTACTGAAAGACAGTTTTGTCCAATATATGATTTGCTGTTGACAGTTTTACTGTTTTTAAATATGTCATGCTATACTTTCTGGCCTCCATGGTTTCTTTTTTGTTTTTGTTTTTTGTCTGTACTAGGGTTTAAACTCAGGGCTCTGCTCTGGCTAGGCAGGTGCTCTACCACTTGAACCATGTCCCCAGTCCTTTTTGCTCTGGTTATTTTAAAGATAGGGTCTCACTTTTTGCCCAGGCTGGCCTGACCTGCAACCCTCCAATTTTACATTTCCCACTGTAGCTTGGATGACAGGCATATAGGAATGAACTACCAAACCAAACCGTTGGTAGAGATGGAGTTTCACAAACTCTTTGCCCAGGCTGGTGTTGAACTGTGATCCTCCTGATCTCAGCTTCCTAAGCAGCCAGGATTACAGGCATAAACTAACAGTGCCTGGCTATTTCATACCACATTTTTTTTTTTTGTACATTCATCCACTGTTGTATATATAGGTTACTTCCAAGTCTTGGCTACTGTGAATAGAGCTACATGAAAATATAGATCTCTTTGACATACTAATTTCATTTCCTTTGGATACATACCCAGTAGTGAGATTGCTGCACCATATGCTCATCCTATTATTTGTTTGTTTGTTTTGGTGGGTCTGGAATTTGAACTCAGGGCTTCGCACTTGCAAAGCAGGTGCTGTACCACTTGAGCCACACCTATAGTCCATTTTACTGTAGCTATTTTAGAGATGGGATCTGGGGAACTGTTTGCCTGGGCTGGCCTCAAACTGTGATCCTCCCAATCTCAGTGTCTCAAGTAGCTAGGATTACAGGCGTGAGTCATGGGTGTCTATTGTTAGATTTTTTGAGGAAGCTCTATACTGTTTTCCAGAATAGATGCACTAGTCACATTCCCACTAACATTATGAGAGCCTCCTGCTCCACGGCGTTGCCAGCACTGGTTACTTCCCTCACTGATAACAGCCATTCTCCTGGGGGAGAGGCAATGACTCTCTGTGCATTTCCCTGATGGTCACTGGTGTTGAGCATCTTTTCATATACATGTTGGCTATTTGCATGTCTTTTGAGAAATAGTCACTCAAGTCCTTTGCATGTTTAAACAAAATTTTAATCTTATTTATTTTGAAATAAGATGAGCAAAATTTATTTTCTTCACCAAAAATAATAGCAACATTTTCTGTATTATTTCTAGATAAACCACAATCTTTTGCATATTTTAATAAGATTATTTGATATATTGTAAGAATTTTTGTAAATGCCACAATGTCCGTCCACCCAGCACAACAATAAAAAAGAGACCTAAAAAAATTTGATAGGATTACTTGAGCTTTTTAAATATTGAGATGCTTGAGTTGTCACTATAATCTGGATATTAACCCTTGCCAGAGTTCCCTGTTCTGTAGATTACCTCAGCACTGTTGATTTTTCCCTTTGCTGTGCAGAAGCTTTTCAGTGTCATGTGATCTGCTTGCCTGTTTTTGCTTTGGTAGCCTATGCTTCTGAATTCCTATAGAAAAAATCCTTGCCCAGACCAGTGTACGGAAGCATTTCCCCCATTTACATTTAGTAGGTTTATACTTTGAGTCTTACATATTAGTCTTTTATGCATTTTGACTTGGTTTTTATAACTGGTGAGAGAGAGGAGTCTAGTTAATTCTTCTGCATATAAACATCCAGTTTTCCTAGCACAATTGATTGAAGAGGACTTCCTTGCTCCAACATGTACTCTTGGCACCTTTATTGAAAGTCAGTTGGCTATAGATGCACAGATTTCCTTCTGGATTCTCTGTTCTGTTCATTGGTCTATGTGTCTGTTTTTGTGCCAGCTGCATGCTATTTAGTTATTGCTTTGTAGTATATTTTGAAGTCAGGTAATGTGATATCTCTAGCTTTGTTCTTTTTGTTCAACATCACTTTGACTCTTTGGAGTCTTTTGTGGTTCTATACAAATTTTGGGATGTTTTTCCATTTATATGAAGAGTGTTATTGGTACTTTGTTGGAGATTGCTTTGAATTTGTTCATTGCTTTGAGTAGCATTGAAATTTTAACAAGATTAAAATGGGGTACATGGGAACTTACTGGACACAGGTTATCTTTCCACCTGTGTGTGTCTCCTTGAATTTCTTCCATCAGTGTCTTACAGTGGAGGTCCTTCACCTCCTTGGTTGGAGTTATTCCTAGGTAGTTAATTTATTTTTTGGCAGCTACTATAAACAGGATTATTTTCTTTTTTTGGGGGGTGGCACTGAGCTTTGAACTCAGGGTCTCATGCTTGCTAGGCAGGTGCTCTTACTGCTTGAGCCACTCCACCAGCCTGCTTTCTTGATCTCTTCTTCAGCTACTTTGCTATTGGCATATAAAAGCAGCACTATTTTATATCCTACAAGTTCGTTTCATCTATTAGTTGTAATGGATTTTTGGTGGAGCCTTTAGGTTTTCCTGTATGTAAGATCCTGTCATCTGCAAACAAGAACTATTTCATTTCCTTCTTTCCAATTTAGATGGACTTTCTTTCTTTTGCCTAGTCATTCTGGTTAGGACTTCCAGTGCTATGTGAGCAAGAGTGGCAAGAGTGGACATCTTTGCCTTGTTCTAGATTTTAAAGGAAAATCTCTCAACTTTTCCCTTTTTGAGTATAATGTTGGTGAGGCTTGCCATGAATGACCTTTATTGTGTCAAAGTACTTTCCTTCCATACGTAATTTATTGAGATTTCAAAGTCATAAATGGACATTAAATTTTATTAGTTGCTTTTTCTGTGTCTAGGGTTGTTGTCTTTCATTCTGTTAGCCTGACACATTACATACATTGCATACATCTTTACCTGGCAGGAATGAACCCCATTTGAACATGGAGCATAATCACGTTGATGTGCTGTTGGATTCAGCTTCCTGGTGTTTTGGGGCCACTATGTTTGCAAATATTTTCTCTGCTTCTTGTCTCTCCTTCTGCAACTTCTAGAAGCATATGTTTGGCGGGGGGCGGGGGGCAGGGGAAGTCCCACAGGTCTGTCAGGATTTGCCATCCCCCCAAGGACAGTCTTTCAAAATTTCTGTTCTACAGATAACAGTTCCTGTTGACTTATCTTCAAGTTCACTGATCCTGCTTAAATTTGCTGATAACCTTCTAGTGAGCTTTTCATTTCAGCTACTGGACTTTTCAGTTCCAGAATTTCTGTTTGGTTCCTGTTTTTAAAAAATCAGCTATTTTTAGGGCAGTTTTAGGTGTTTATGGCAAAACTGAGCAGAAGGTACAGAGAGTTCCTGCCTCCGCCAACACATACAGCCTCCCTGCTATCAGCACACTATGGCAAAGTTGTATGTGTGTTGCAGTCAATGAACCAGCACTGACAAATTACTGTCACCCAGAGTCCATGGTTTATACAAGAGCTCACTCTTGGTGGTGCCTATTCTGTGGGTTTGGACAAAAACATGCCAACATACATCCACCTGTATAGCGTCATAAGGAAGAGTTGCATTCTCTCCCCCAATCCCTGGCAACCACCCATCTGCACAACTGGCTTTTCCAATCTAGAAAGTGGTTTATCTCACTTAGTGATATGGATTTAAGGTTACTCTGTGTTTTTTCATGGCTTGACAGGTTATTTTTAATGCTGAAGAATATTCTATTTGGCTATATCACATTTTCTTTTCTTTCTTTTTTTTTTTTGGCAGTACTGGATTAAATGGGGGTACATGGTATAAGAGCCTTGTGCTTGCTAGGCAAATTTCCAACACTTGAGTCATACCCTAGCCCAGAAAAACTTTTAGTTGTTTTTCGGTTAGGGTCTCCTATCTGTGCCTGGAGTTGACCTCCCATTGCGATTGTCCTACTTCCACCTCTTGAACATCCAAGATTACAGATATGTGTCACCACCCCTGGCTGATTATTTGAGATGGGGGTCCTAATAACTTTTTGCTTGGGCTGACCTTGAGCTACAATTCTTCTATCACAGTTTCTTTTATATATTTGCTTACTGAAGTACCACATGGTTTCTTCCAAGTTTTGGTGACTTTTTATGATTACTAGCAGTTTATTCATATTCTCATTTTACTCACACACTGCTTTCCTTTAGTTTTTGTCCATGACTTCCTTTGGCTCATTGAACATCTTCAAGGTCACAGATTTATCATCCTTGACTTGTTCCAATGTACTGGCTTCCTTGTGGATGGCTAATGTCATCTTATTTTCCTGCTTCTTTGTGTGTTTTGTAATTTTTTTGAGAACTGGACGTTTTGAGCATTATGTGTGGTAACTCTATTAAATCTGATTTCCCCACTCCTCAGGGACTGAATCCTGCTTGTGAAGAGCTGAAGCTTTTGTCTTTTTCAAACAATTTTTTCATAGTACATGTTCCTTGTGTGTGGTCACTGATGATTCTGTCTTCTATCTCTGCGGTCAGTCAGTGTCCTGTCAAAGATTTCCTCAAATGTCCCCAAAGAAGAGGAGGGTACTCTTTCTTTAAAATCCCCCAGAAGGTACATCAGTCCTAGGGAGTGGAAATCATGGCTGCCTCTCTGTTGCACCCTCACTGATCCAAAGCAGTGGTCAGCAGTCAGAGTCCACAGCCTCAAGATTTGAAGGTCAAGGGCCATGTTGTCCATCCAGGCTCCTGCTGGCTGGGCCAGCCACCCCCAGTGCTGCCTTCCTGGGGCTGGGGTCGGGGCAGGGGTAGGCAGTCCCCACCATGGCCTCCCCTGGGTTCCTGAAGCTCCACAGCCTGATCACTGCATTTTCCTGGGCAGCTCCAGACGTCCAAACCAGGGGACAGGTTCCTGGCACCTCCTGGGCCACTGTCTTCCCTAACACCCCCTCACATCCCAGGACAGCTGTGGAGCCTCTCAGTCTGGAAGCTAAGGTCCTCCAAATCGCCAGCCAACCTGCAGCCCTCCTGAACCAGTCCGTCACTTCCTAGTGGAGAAATTTCTTCAGCGACCCGTCTACTAATGTCCTGATTCTGGCTGTTTTTTAAAATTTCTAAGAATTCATTCTGTGCATGTTCTTTAAAAAATAGTGCCCGAGTGTTCTTCCCGATTGCAGCACCGTTCTGTATTCCTGAGGTCACTGGCTGCTGGTGTGGTTGCTCTGAGCGTTTCTCCTGCTTGGCTTGCTCTCTCTTTTGTGTCTAGGGGGACAGAACTCCAATATCAGGTGACCCCTGGCTGCTGGGTGCTGAATGAGCTGGGGATGTAAATGCTTTGCTCTTGGGGACAAGAGGGAAGTTGGCCATTTTTCTGAGTCTCCCCCTAACAGTGTCTCTAGGTCTTTCCTTCAGGCAGATGTCAGTTGATTGAAGAGTGAGACAGAAGGACTTTGTACGAACTTTATTGTCAGGAAGGACACTGCTGCTGTCCCCAGCTGTGCCTGGGGGACAACCCTAATCTTATGCTCCGGTGACTGACAAGTTGTCACCTGCCTAAGAATGGGGATGTGGTTGGGGTCAAGCCCTTTTGATTTAAATTTCCAAACTGACCTCTTTCTTACGTCACACCTCCCACCCATTTACTGCTGGGTGCATTTGGCACCTCTACCTCTGCAGTCCTGTGGCTTAAAAAAGCTCCTTCCCCCTCTGGGCATCAGTGTGGGGACACTTTACATGGAATCAGTCCCCCCAGTCCTTTTATCTTCCAAAATGTCACTGCCATCTGTCCTCCTGTAGCCACATCTGTTCTCTTTCTCTTGGGGACGACTGGACTTGGCTGTGGTTCCTGGGTTTGCAGGAGGGAAGAAAAACAAATGCATGTGTTTAGGCTGCCAGGGCGAACAGGAAGTCACAGGTCTTTTCTCAGCTTACTTTCTTAGAATAAACAAAGGCTTTGCAAAACATTTAAGAGAAGTGGGGTGCAGGGGTCTGAAATCAGGCCAGACCCCATGGAAGGAAGAGGTGACACAGAGGCCCACAGACTCCTCGGGGCTTAGACCACAAGAGCAAACAAGCCGGGCTTAGAAGTTCTAGAGCAACAAAGTCAGCCCACAGTGCACAAAAAGTCAGGACAGTAGTTACCCCTGGAGTAAGTGTAGAATGAGAGTTGATCTGGGAATCACTTTGGGTGCGAGAAACGGTCTCTGCCTCCATGTGGGTTGTAGTGACATGGTTATATATAGAGATAAAAATTTTCCAAACTGTATACATAAGACGTTGAGTCCTTTACACTGTCATGTGTGTCTCACACCTCAAGAAGCAAGAAAAAGGGAAGGAAGCTGACATTTATCGAGTGGCTGCTGTAGGCTAGGCAACGGCTGGGTCTGCTTTCTAAAACGCCATGTCCAGCACGTACTATATCCTAAGCACTGCAGATCCTGAGGACTCAGCAATGGACAAAGAATGAGGAACAGCTGTGCCACATCTGCTTGCTTTAGAGTAGGAGAAAGTGTGAAACAAGCACAGGCATGGAAGGAAAGTGACCACAGGGAGCAGCAAAGGGCATTGTCAGAGAGTAGCAGTATGGGGGACACTCCGAAAGTCTCCCTGAGGATATGCAGTTTGAACAGAGATCCCAAGGATGAGGAGGAAGTGAAGAGCATGTGCAAAGATCCTGTGGTAGGAAGAGGCCAGGCACACAGGGAGGGCAGAGAAGGGACCCAAGCAGGTTGCAGCTAATGTGATAAGGGCCTCAGAACAACTGATTCACAGATGGGGAAACTGAGGCTCTGAGAGGTGGCTACCCCGGATTGCCCAGTAAGTGCAGCTGGGTTGGAAGCCAGTATTGTCTGGCTGCCTCTGCCTGCTGAGTCGGAGAATGCATCTAGGAATGTGGATGGAGAAGCCACATGGGTTCCAGGCCACTGCCAGCTTTCCTGACTCTCCCACCTCTCAGCTCCACAGGGCCTGTGGCCAGGGGTGGCTATGGGATCCTGCCCTGAAGAGCAGTACTGGGACCCCCTGCTGACCACCTGCGTCTCCTGCAGGTTGACTTGCAGCCTTCGGAGCCAGCGCATCTGCACAACCTTCTGCAGTGAGTTATGGGGCCTGAGCCCAGGGGCCTGGACCATCCCCCACCACACTTTCCCCAGATCCTCCTCTGTCAGGCAGTGGAGAAGTACGAGAAGGGGAGTGAGGTGTACAGTGTAGTGCCTCTTTGCCTTCAAGCTTTCTGCTCTGGCTGCATTGGCTCCTTTCAGTTTCTTAAACATGCTGCCTTCTTTCCTGCCTCAGGCCCTTTGCACATGCTGTTCCTCTGCCTGGAATGCATTTCCCACATTCATTTTCTCTCATCTCCCTCCTAGCCAACCTTCAGGTCTCCAGCCAAGTATCAGAGGTCTCTTCTGACTACCCAGCAGAAGTTAGCCCTTCTTTGTCATTCTCTGTTACTTTCTTTTGAAAAATTTTTATTATAGAAATTATCAAACATACATAAACATAGAGAAGATAGCACAATAAATTTCTGTGTACCCATTATCAGTTTCAAAAATCCTTGAAGCTCTATCTTTTTATTTTCCAATCATTTTTAACTTGTGTATTGTAAAACAAATTTAAAACTCAGTCTTCTTTTTTGTGGTACTGGGGTTTGAACTTAGGACTTTGCATTTGCTAGGCAGGCACTCTACCATTTGAGAGCCACACCCCAGCCCTTTTTGCTTTAGGTATTTTTCATGTAGGGTCTTGCTTTTATGCCCGGACTGGACTGGACCTTGATCCTCCTATTTATACTTCCCAACTAGCTGAAATGACAGGTGTGCACTGCCAGGTCCAGCTTCTATTGGCCGAGATGGGATTTTGTGAACTTTTTGCCTGGGCTGGCCTCGAAACTTCTATTCTTCAGATCTCCTGAGTAGCTATGATTACCACCTTGAGCCACTGTGGCTGGCCTAAAACTGTATTAGTCCCAAAGGAGGAAAGGTTTATTTTGCCTCATAGATTTAGAGGTTCCAGTCCATGGTCACTTGGCTGCCTTGTTTCTAGGCCATGGTGAGTTAGAACATCATGGTGGAGAGTTTATGGCAGGGTAGACATACTCACCTCATGGTCGCCAGGAAGGAGAGGGCAAGAGAGAGAGACAGGGAGAGGGACAGGGACAAGAACAACATATACCCTTCAAAATCTTGCCCCCAGTGACATACTTTCTCCAGCTGGGCCCACCTCCTAGCAGCCCATTTAGTGTGAACTCATCTCTGTGCCCCCATGATCCCATCGCCTCTCCATAGCACCAGCAGCTGGGCACCAAGCCTTCAACATGAGTCTGAAAACATTTTATAACCAAACTCTAACAGAGCGCTCCTGTCAGGTCACCTGACACATAAGGGCCTCAAAGACATGAGCTTACATTTTATTACGCTGCAGTAATTTCCCTGGATAATCTAATACTCAGTTCATGGTCAATTGTCTTCACTGGTCTTCAAAACTATCTGTGGCTGAGCTGGGCACTGGTGGCTCACACCTGTAATCCTAGCTACTTGGGAGGCAGAGATCAGGAGGATAGCAGTTCGAAGCCAGCCACAGGCAAATAGTTCATGGGACCCTATCTCAAAAAAACACATCACTAAAAAGGGCTGGTTGAATGACTCAAGGTGTAGGCCCTGAGTTTAAATCCCAGAAGCACACAAAAAAACCCCAACTATCTGTGGCTTACTGCATTTTTATTATAGCTTGTTGTTTTCCTTGATAGACAGTTCAGTCTGACTCAGCCACTAGACTGAACTCCCTGAGGGGAGGAACCAAGTCTGACCTGAGCCTAGCACAATCTAACACTAGTGAGCACTTTGTCCATACTTACTGAGAGGCTGTGACTTGCCCAAGATTGCACAGATTAAAAGTGGAAATGTCAGGATTTGAACCCAAAACCTGACACTAAAACCATGGCTATGAATTACTATTCATCAATGAATCAGAACGTTCATTGTTTCACTCCACATATGTACGTACATGCATACACACACAGGGCCACCTGATCTTCACAGAGGTCCCAATTCCATGACCTCCCTGGTCTTTCCTTCACTCTATCAAGGACATAAATGTGTGTGTGTTTGCACAATGAAGATGCTCAAATGAATATTCTATTCAGACCTTCATTAACAGCACTTATGAGAGTCAGGCACTGTGCTGGGTGCTTCAGCTCTGCCAGTCAACTCTGAGAAGTCAGAGTGGTTGCTATCCCTCTCTTGAAATGAGCAAACTGAGGCAAGGAGCGATTAAGATCAACGACCTGTGGGTGGTGGTGTAGGGATGTCCCCAAATCTGTTTGGCTTTGTAGCTGTGTTGTTAATCACTGCCTCTGAAATGTGCGCTTAGATCCTACATTTTCATGTAAATAGAACCTCATTTTAAAGACAAAGGAAACTTAACCTGTGAAAGTAAAAACACCCTGAGGCTTTCCAGAAAGTAAATGGTCATTCCCTTCCTTCCTTCCTTCCTTCCTTCCTTCCTTCCTTCCTTCCTTCCTTCCTTCCTTCCTTCCTTCCTTCCTTCCTTCCTCCCTCCCTCCCCCCTCCCTCCTTCCCTTTTTCCTTCCTTTCTTCCTATCTTTCTTTTTGAAGTTTTGGGAATGAACCCTGGGTCCCAAACATGCTAGGCAAGCTCTATCACTTGCGCTACACCCCCACCCTCAAATCCATTTCTTTTGTGCACCTATAGTTGACTGTGCTGTGTTCCCCTATGGCAAGTGAGCATGGTCTGCAGTGAACTTAGCTTCTGCTCCTTGGCACTGACACCTGTTTGAGCTGTGTGACAGAAGTGCTGTTACTGTGAGCTTTCCTATCTCCTACCAGCCCCCTCCCCATCTTGCCAAAGAGGATTCTGCCTTTTCCTCTCCATTCCTTATGTTAATTTGAAATGTTTCTCCTTGATAAGGTTCGAAAATTACAAATAAAGATCTTATATGACAATGTAATAATCCAGACATCAATTTTAAAAGATAAGTAGAAAATCTTCTTATGCTTGGAAACTAAGAAATGCACTTTTAAAGACTCTGTAGGCCAAAGAAGAAATAATAGTGAAAAGTGAAAATACTTCAAACTAGATTCAGGGAAAATATTACTTTCTAAAATGTGTGCAATGCAGCCAGTATAGTACTTAGAGGACAATGCATAGCCTCCAACTTACAAATTGTAAAAGAATTTGGATCATCCTGGGATTGCCTTTTGAGAATTGGACTGTGAATTTTTTTTTCTTTGATGAACTTTGAGGCCAGACCCAGAGCCTCTGTAGGCCTGTGTCACCCAGTAACATCACTCCTTTCTGTCTCCCAGAGTCCTTCAGTTGCCGCAAGGAACAAGGCAAGTACTACGACCACCTCCTGAGAGACTGCATCAGCTGCATCTCCACCTGTGGGCAGCACCCTAAGCAATGTGCATATTTCTGTGAGAACAAGCTCAGAAGCAGAGGGAATCTCCTCCCAGAGATCAGGAGACAGCAGATGGGTCAGGTGGAAGCCAGGACAGATAATTCGGGAAGGTTCCAGGGACTGGAGCACAGAGGCTCGGAGGCAGGTCCAGGTAAGCTACCCATCAGTTTGCATGATGTCTGAGGGCCAGACTGGGTGGGAGGCCAGGCACCAGGCTTGGCTGAGAGGAGCCTACAAGTTAGGAAGCCCAAAGTCCTGGCAAATAGCTAGAAGCCAGTGGGCTTCCTCCCAAGATAGAAGAACCATTTAGACAAAATTTCCAGAAGTCTGGGAAGAAGGAAGCAGAAGAAAAGGACCCTGAGAGGAGGCCTTATAAAGGGGACAGCTGAGACCAAGCAAGTTTCTTTTACTTACTTATAATTTTAAAATTTTTATTAATTTTAATTGATGTAAAAATTTGCATACAGATATGGGTACTGTGATGTTTTGACACATGTATTCATTGTATAAGGTTCTAATTAGGATAAACTGATCTATCTCAAACATCATTTCTTTGTCGTAAAAATATTCAAAATCCTTTCTTTTAGGTATTTTTTTTTTCATTTCTTTTTATTTTTACAGTACTAGAGGGGTGAGACCCAAGGCTTCAAAGATGCTAGGCAAGTGTTCTACCCCTGAGGCACATCCCCCAGCCCTCTTCTAGCTATTTTGAAATGTGTAACACGTTGTCATCTAAAGTCACCCCACTTGCTATAGAACGCCAGAACTCACTTATGTCTGACTGTGACTTTTTTTTTTTGATGGGACCAGAGTTTGAACTCAGGGTTTTGAGCTTGCTATGTAGATGCTCTACTACTTGAGTCACACCTCCAGCCCCTGTCTAACTGTGACTTTGTACCCAGGGACCAGCCTCTCCCCACACCATCTCCCGATAGCCTCTACACCTGAGCAAGTTTTGGAAGCCAGACAGCAGGTGGTGCATGTGAGTCACATGTCAGGTAGCCTCCCCCAAGCCTCCACCAAGAACCAGGCTCCTGTCAGAGGCAACGGAGGATTCCTGAGAGCAAGGGAAGATATTACTGAGAGGGTCAATGGCACTTTGGACGTGAGAAGAGGGTCCTGTTGAACTGGGCACCCACTCAGTGCCAGGGTGGAGCCCATCCAGGTTATCCTCCTGCCCACATCCCTGGGCGTACCTGCTTGCTGAGGTTGAAGGGGATGGGGGCGATGCATGGGGATCCATGAACACTCGAGATGACCTTGTGCTGCCCTTGGCCTATCCTCAGAGAAGTGACACATCCAAGTTCCCAGGGAGCTGATTGGTTTCTTTTCTTTCCTGTGACTTTCCTCATGGTGACTTCATTTCCTTATCAAAGGGTGGGGGCTTGTGAGCCCTGATGAAGGAGACTCTGCTTGGCCAGACTGTCACCTTCAACTCTTGCCTGCTGTCCTGTTGGTAACACGTTGCTGTGAAACAAGCTGTCTGTCCCCAGCTTAGTGGCTCAGGGTTCCTCACGAGTGGAATTGCCCATGTCAGCTGCTCTGTGTGTCTCTCATCTTCCTGAGTCTAGCAGATGGACAGGACTGTCCTTTCTATGGTGATGGCAGGAGTGTAAGGGACAGAAACACACGCCTTTGCTGCCTAGGCTGGCAACTTGGGTTATGTCACCGTTGCTGTGTTCTACTACTCAAAAAGTCACAGCACCATCAGATTTAAGGAAAAAGAAACAGATGTCACGTCTTGGTGGGAGGAGCAGCAAACAACTTATTGCCATGGTGTTTGTGGCCAATTTTTTTTATTGTGGTGGGGAGAGATCTACCATTTGAGCCACTCCCGCAGTCCATTTTGCTCTGGTTATTTTGGAAACGGGATCTCTCAAACTACTGCCTGGTCTGGCCTCAAAACTCGATCCTCCAATCACAGTCTCCCAAGTTGCTAAGATTACAGATGTGAGTCACAGGCCTTTGTGACCAATTTTAATCTAGCACAGTCTCTCTTGGGAGAGGCCCTACAGATTCCTGTGGCAGGGGTAGATACATAGGAATGACACACCAACCTCAGGGGGGTGGCCATGCCTCCCCCCACCTGCCCAGTGTCTAGTGACCACGCCTCCCCCACATTGAGTGATACACTTGGTTCTTCCTACCAACCTGGGGCCTCCCCACCTCCGATGCATAGATGCCCCTTCTGGTCGATCGTACCCCCATAACGGATGGAGAGACTGAGTCTTAGAATTTGGAGTGCCTCTGAGAGCCATGTGGAGAGTGCGCGGCTGAGTTGGGATTGATCCTAGTCTGTGCATCCTGACAGTTGTCCACCCTGCAGACACAGAGTGGCATCTACAGGGTGATGTGCTGCCTGTAGCTGAGCTGACCACTTCCTGTTTGTGGGCACCAGCTAAGACCTTCCCTGGGGTACTGGGGAAGAAACTTGGAGCCTCATCTTGGCTCTAAGGATGGACCCCCAGAATTGGGGGGTGCGAGTTAAGCTGTTGGGAGCTCTGGGGTCAGCATCATTATGCCTCACTGTGCAGCACTGGCTGACCCCACGGGCCACACTGTGCTCAGGGGACACCACAGGCTCCCAGGTGGCTCGGTGTCTTTCTTGCTGTGCCTGGCCCCTGCCATGTGTCTGTCCAGTGGTGTGAGGCTCTGATCCATTGGGCTCTCCCCTCTGACACCTGTATGTGCCAGTGGGACAAGAGCTGGGGTCAAAGGGGCCACAAATAGGAAGTCTGGGCCATGTGCATAGGAGAGGGACTCAGGTATGGACCTGTTTGAGGGCAAGGAGCAGAGGACACCATGTGAACAGGGTATTGCACATAGTGGAAGGGCTGATCTGTCCCCTGTCCCTCCATGGGCTTCCTGAACCTTGCCACCCCTGCTTACCCTCCACCCTTCCAGGCCCCACCTCAGTCCACTCTAAGGTTTTCACAGCTGCCAGTCTGACACATGACTATGGAGGGCTTGCTGGGAATGGGGGAGGCTGTAAGAGCAGGGTGGACCCTGTACCTGACCTCAGGGAACTCACAAGCTCATGGAGGGACAGACAGTGGACAAGACTTATGTGAACGAGAAATTGATCTCGGTGTGGTGAGACTGGGAAGGAACTCCCTAAAGAGGGGCCTTTAAGGCAGATAAGGTGAAGACATACCCCTGGTTCCATTCCTCATTAGCTGTGCAGCCTTGGGTAAGTCACTTAACCTCTCTGAGCTTGGTTCTGTGAGATCAAGGTCATACACCTCCATGGAGTTGTGAGGCTTGTAAGGTCAGTGAAGTTCAAGGCATGTAGTAGATGTCATTTAAAAGGACCCATGCTTCAGAGATGAGATGGAGCAGGGTGTTCCAGGCAGGGGGAGCAGCAGGTGCTGCAAGGAGCTGTGCAGAGCTGTGCTTGTGGTAGCCATCTAAGGAGAGGAGATGAAATGCCTGCATCACGGGTCCCAGGCTGGTGGTGCACAGTGGCCACTTGGCAGAAGCAGGCCCCCCTCACCCCAAATTCATTTTAAATGTTGAGACTGATGGCTCTGCACATTTTACAGTATGGTGTGGAAAGCCATGTGGCTCACAGGCTGTGGCCCTCAGGGCCAGGGGGCCAGGCCTCCACGATGGTCTGAGA
Organism: Castor canadensis; assembly: GCF_047511655.1. Lineage (NCBI taxonomy): Eukaryota > Metazoa > Chordata > Mammalia > Rodentia > Castoridae > Castor > Castor canadensis. The sequence goes on along the minus strand of NC_133396.1, from coordinate 49,686,073 downwards.
GTGGCTGGGGCAGCAGGAGAGGAGGCTGTAGGTGCCTTGTGGTCAGTGTGCCCGTGAGGGCCTGGATACCCCGTCTATTTGGAAGGAGGGCTGGCTGGGCTTTCTTCTCAGCCTGCCTGGATGTGGGGCTGAGGGGGAGGCGACTGGGAGCCTTGAAAACTCTGAACATCAGAAGATGGAGTCAGACCCTTAGCCCCAGGGAGATGCACAGCAGGCAGCACCTGACCAGCGGGTGGGGGCACAGGGCAGGGGCCTCTACCTCCCTCTGGGTGGGTGGAGAACTTGAGAAGCTGCAGAGGGACTGAGACAGGAACAGTGAGAGTGTGGGGCGGCCAGAGATGCTGCTGGGAGGGGTCAGATGCCAGTGACAGGGACCCTGTCCCCCAGTCTCGGGAGGCTGCTGGAGGCAGTGCACAGCCTCGGGCTGAGGGGATCAGAATAGGCTGTAGGGAGAGCTCCCTGGCTGTCTCTGGGGATATGGATAGTGACAAAGTCAGCAGGGGCCCTGTGATTGGCAATTTCTGGCAATATTGGAGGTCACAGATGACAAAGACCTGGGAAGGGGACAGAGGAGTGAATTAGGGTGTGGGAGGAAAGGCCCTTGAGTCTGGCCAGCTTGGAGCCACTCAGCCTTTTGGTGCCTTGGCCACCTTGGCACAGGAGTGAGGGGAGCGAACACTTTTGGGATAACAGTCCTAAATTCATAAAAATGCATAGAGAGGTGACGAGGAAGCCGCTGACATCGAGATACTTCGAGGTCAGAACCAACCCAGAAGCCCCTGTGTTGGTGCCCTGCAGGTGGCTGGACGGCGGCCATGGATTTATAAGCACAGGTGGCTTCCTGGCTCTCTGACCCATGCTAAGGGATTTGGAAGTGTTACCTGTGTTCTGTTGGGGACAAGCTCACAGGTGCTGCCCATGTGGCTATGTGTGGGGCCTCCACATAAGGTGGAAGTGGGGCTAAATTTCAGCCAGCCACTGGAGAAAAGAAACATTTGTCTTTTTTATTTATTCAGTCACAGAGTCCTTACCTTCTCCCCTTGGCCTCCAGGGTCCCAAGATAAGCCCTGCAGGCGGCCTTGGAACCAGGCCAGTGCTGCACCTGCATTCCAGCGCTGCCTCTCAGGGTGACCTGGGGGAGTTTCAGGACCGCTCATGTCTGCTCAATTGTCCCACCCATACTGATCACAGCAGCACCCACCTCCCAGGGCTCCCCTAGATGACTCCAGGTTTACTGAGTGAGTAGACTGTGCCTTGTATTGTATGTGGAGGGGTCAGCTGTCCTCCCAGCTTGTGATGGTGGGCAGTGGTGGCTTCCTATGGTTGCTGTGACAATGTTCCACAGGCTGAATGGCTTACAATAATACACATTTATCTCCTCCCACTCTGGGTAGGCATCTGACATCAAGGTTCCTGTGGGGCCATTCGCCCTGCAAAAGCTGTAACTCTTCTAGCATCTGGTGGCTTGTGGACCCACCACTCCAGTCTCCACTTAAGTCTTTGCGCAGCCTCTCTGTCTTCTCCTATTAGGATGCTTGTCATTGGATCTGGGCCCACCCTACTACAGAACCATCCCATCTCCAGGGCCTTAACTTAGTTACATCTGCGAGGACTTTCTTCCAAACAAGGTCACATGTGTGGGTTATGAGTGACAGATCTTGGGTGGGGGCATCATTCGGTTCCCTAGGACTGACCCTAGGGAACAGACCCCAGAGGCACTATATGCTCTGAAGGAGGACCCAAGTGAGGGTGTGGCAGTCTTGGGGACGGTCAGGTCCCTGTGTGGGTCTGGAGCTGGAGACCACCTCACTCTGAGACCCTGGTTGCTGTCCCCCTAGAAGGTGGCAGTGGAAGACGCAGGAATGGCAAAGGTACCGCAGGGACCCTGGAGGAAGTGCCATGTGTGAGAACTGCGTTTAAGGAGTCAGCATAGGAAGAAGGGTCCACTGAGGCACTGAAGGAGCAGAGACCCTGCAGGGTCTGTATGTCCACAAAGGCAGATGATGTGAAAAGTCCTAGAAGGGGGAGTTAACACCACAGAGAAAGGGTGGCCATAAAATGTCTACAAATGCCCTCTCTGGCCACAGGGAGGCCATTTGCCCCAGGATGAGGTTGTTCTTGGCAGCTCCGGTCCGGGTAAGGGGGGCTCCCCACCTTGCAGGCCAGGAAGCTCTCTCTTATTATACCCAAGGCCAAGAAGCCAGGACCGTTCCTCTGCCCTTCCCTCTCAGACTAGTCCCTAATGTCCCTCTGGTCTATGTGAACCTAATTCCACCAGATACAAATGTGGAACAGAACAGACCTGCCCCCAAGGACCCTATCTGCTCACCAGGCAGGCATCTTGTCTGAAGTCCATGTGTCCCCTCCTGACATGGTGACTACCTTCCCTCCAGTAGGACCAAGATTCACTTTCAGGAAATGTGCCCCAGAAAGACTTGGGGACTTCAGGTCCCAGTGAGGGAGGTGGGGGGAACAGGGGATGTTCCATTCTGGAAAGTCTACACACCACATGTGAGACCTCCCACTGTTCCTGAACACACGCATACACACAGGACATGGGGTTCTCTGTGGGGCAGGCCCACAGAGGTGTGCATTTGGAGGCCCTGTGACCTAACAGTGAGGCTGTCAGCATACATGGTAACCCTTGTCATCGCAGACATTCGGCCAAGCATCACCCAATACATGTAGAACATGGAGGAAGCAGAGAAGAGCTGAGGGCAGGACAGAGACAAGGATACCGAGTGGAGCACCCCATGATGGGAAGCTCCATCATAGCTTCTGTGGGCTTCTGTGAGGGAGGGGAGCCCAAAGCCCCAAAGCTGGGCACTCACAGCTTTGCCTGGCAGCCTCCAGCCACCTCTCTCTCCCAGACCCCTTCTCATTAACAAATTCCTCTTGCTAGGTGAGCTTAGAGGCACAGGGATATTTTGAGACTTGCTGGAAGTTTCCACCCAGGCCTCACAGCCTCCTGTGTATCTTCATCTATTATCTCACTGGCCCAGGATTGCTGAGGCCACAAAGAGTCCCTAAATGGCAAATTTTAGTGTTGCTGAGCTGTACAGCCTGACCCTGAGCTGGGCAGGGTTGGGGGAATTCTAATTTTATCTGAGAGATAACTTTAAAACAGTTTTTTAAAAACAAAACAGAAAAGACAAAAAGAGAAAAACAAATAATTGGCTTAGAAATAAACTCTGTCCTGGTGCCTGGCTGGTTCCCAAGTTCAGAAGCTATGTGCAATGCCCCTGGTGGCTGTACCTGGCTACTGCACCCTCAGGGGCCATCTTCACTGGACTTGCTATTCACACAAAGACACAGAACTTGCATCCTTTTTCCTGACAGCTTGCTTGTAACTGAACTCCTCTGCCCTGGGGATCAGCAAAGTACAAATCACAGAGCAAAGATTTTCCATTGCGTGGGGGCCAGGCTTGGTTTCAGGTTGTGGACAGAGTGACCTTTGTGAATAAATGGGCAGAGAAGTGACAAGTGTATCCCCACTGAGTCAGTGCAGACTGCTCCTGCCCCAAGGAAAGTCCCAGCCATTGCTGCTGTCAGAACAGCTAATGAGCCCACACAGGCAGCTTTTTTGTTAGTGGCCCTGAGAGCAGCTGGCAACACCTGCTCTGTGGCCTCCCCATCCTTCCCTGTCACTCTTAACCATGGCTTTTTAGAAGTGTGGGGCTGGACTGTGGCTCAGTGGTACACCACCTGCCTAGCATTCATGAGGCTCTGGGTTCCATCCCAGCACAGAAAAAAAAAAAAAAAAAAAAAGAAGTATGGACACCCAGAGCAATAGGTATTCTTCTGTTTTGAGTAGATGACACATATATGTCATTTTTTTCAAGAATATTTTTAAATGGTTTTTTTTGGGGGGCGGGGGAATCTCCAACCTGCTCTTGGCCTCCCAGTTCCTTCTTGGTCCTTCCACATGTAATCTTATATGAGGCATGTTCACATTTCCCCACCTGGGTTACTCCCATAGTGGCACCCAGAGGGTCCACCTCACTGTGTCACTTCACGTCTCTTGGTGATTGCTGCATCTCAGGACACATAGGTCGCCTCATTCACTTTAGTGGTTGTGTAGTATTATTCCATCTTGTGGATACCACACAGTTTAGGCCTACTGATGTGCCCAGGTTGCCTCAAGACTTTGGGTATTGTGGAGAGTGTTGCAATGACACCTGTGTATATGTGGGGAACACATAGACATGACAATGACGTCAACAGGAATCAGAAAGGCACATTCTAAATAGCAGAGGGTGGTTCTAAGTAGCCCTCCAAAGGGTGACCCCACCAACAATGTGTGAGGAGCCTGCTTTCCCACAGCCTTTTGTGGCAGGAAGAAATGACATGGGTTTTTTTTTTGGTTTTTTTGTAGCTTTAATTTGCATTTCTCTCCTTAGTCCAGGGATTTTGGAAAGCATGTCTTATTGGTAGGTCTCCACTGCCCACAGGAAACCTCAAATCATAAGTCTGGACAGAGAAGAATGAAGAAAAGTGAGGGGAAGTCCTTCACTCAAGAGCAGAGGGACTCTGGGTTGGTCATCCAGTGTGGCATGCACAAGCCACCTAAAACTTAAAGCTCTAAAAATCACAGATGTTTTACTGTCTCTCACAGTATAGGGGGACTGGGCAGGTTTTGTGTTGTTCTCACTTGGGGTCTCAGAGGCCATAGGCAGGGGGTGCTGGTGTGAAGCCTTCGGAGGCCTGACTCTGATGCTGCGAGGCAGTGCCTTACCCCTCCTACATCTGCTGTCCCTGTGCATGTGGCCTTTCCAGCTGGACTTTTCACATGCTGCTCAGGATTCCAAAACAGGAAAAGCCAAGGTTGCCAGGCCTTCAGGTATAGGGTCAGAGCCAGCCTAACACAACCACTGTGTTGTTTTCCTGGACAAATGAGTCCCAGCCCAGCACTGAAGGAGAGGAATTCCACCAGGACATGGTGTCTGTAGCCAATCTTTTGGGGACCGTCTGATAACTTCTTATCACAGTGTGGTCAGAGTGTCGTTGTGGGTGTTTGAATCTCATGCTGAAAACATCAGAAATTGTGACTGTCTAGTTTTCATCCTGGAATCAACTTGGCAGTCCATTCCTGCTCAGTGATGGTCTGTAGTTGGCATTCCATCTGCACTGGAAAGGCTACTGGCCACTTCTCCATTGATCTAGCCAGAATGGCATCTTTGTTTTATTCCAGAGGACTGTGGGAGTGGGGATGGAGGGGGGGACAGGCTGTTCACATAGCGCCACCTCCTGAGAACCCCAGGCTAACACTTGGGGGTGTGCCCCGCTGGGGGCTCTGCTTCCACATCCTCACTCTCTAACCTTTGAGCATGGGACGTGAAGGATAACATCACAGGCCCCAGTGCAACATCAGCTCCCAAAACCCCATCTCCCCTCTCTAAATGCCAGAGTGACACCAGGAGGGCCACTAAGAATCTCACCAGCTCCATCATTTTGTAAACTCCTGAATCTAAGAGCGAATGTAAGGATGAGGGCAGTGCCATCTGTCTGGCATGCTGGCCCCATGCACCCTTTGGGAGTCCCTCAGACTTGTTCCTAGTTTCAGGTGTAAGACTAGGAACAGTATGACTTTGAAACTTAGTTTTGTCATCTGTTACATGGAATGTAAGATGGTGGGGGCACTGTGGAAAGTAGTCAGGCAGATCCTTAAAATACTGAAGAGTTGTCCTGTGTCCCAGTAACCCTTCTCTTAGACAACCAGGAGAGCTGAAAAAGACTTGCTTAATGTGTGCTCCCAGCAGTGTTATTCACACGGCCAAAAGGTGATGGTAACCCAAAGGCCCATCAACTGAGCAGCATATAAACAAACAGAACATAACAGGATATTAGTCAGCCATACAAAGAAGCGAAGTTCTGTACATGGCGCTGTTTGGATTGAACCTTAAAAACATGATGCTGAGTGAAAGAAGCCAGACCTAGACAGTCCCATAGTGCAAGATCCCACTATATGAAATGTCCAGTGCAGGCTGACCCACAGAGACAGAGCAGATGAGTGGTCATCAGAGGCTGAGGGAAGAGGGGTGGCAGTGACTGCTAATGGGACAGAGGGATTGTTTGTGGGTGATAGAAATGGTCTCAAATCAGACAGTGGAGATGGTTCAGTAGCCCCATGAATAGGCTAAGAGCCACTAAAATCCGCACTTTAGTGTGGGGGATTTGACGATATACCAGTTACGGCTCAACTTATAAATGACGTAAGCATCCTCCATTGTAGCTGGAGAATTAAGGAAGATGCTCTGCAGAAAATGCCTGGCACCCAGAACAGGCTCAGGTAATGGTCCCTATCAGCAGTGAGCATACTGTAGGCATCTTACATAAGTCTGCCTTATCTGTCCTTCTACCCCAGGGGGTACCTCATTTCCAGGGACCAGGAATAGTGTGGGATAAAGAGAAATGTCAAGGGGAGGTCTTTGGCCTTGGGCTGGGTCTTCCCCTGGCATCCAAACAAAAGATCAAGTCTTGAGCTATAGAGTGACCTGTGCCCCATTTCTCAGGGTCCTCCTGGTTCACATCTGCCCCCCAGACTCTTGAGTCATCTCTCTGGCCCTGCTTTCAAAGTATAAGCTCACCCACCTTGGCGGAGGCACTGGGTTTAGAACAGATGGAGCTATTATCCACATGCTCATCCATCCATCTCTGTGATTGCCCCAGTCTGCATCCCTAGCAAGTGGAGACCACACCGAGAGCCAGCTCCAGGGGTATCCAGCTTTGAGGTTTCAAAGAAATTGCTACAAGTATGGGGCAGAAATGGGTCAGTTTCCTCCCGATCCAGAAAGTATGCCACCTCCTCAGGAGCCAGGCAGGCCTGCAGCAGGCAGGGGCTGGAAACTGAGCTTCCTTGTGGATTGCCTGGCCCCAATGACAGGAAAAGAAAGACCATCAGGGCAGGGAGGGGACCTGGGGGTACCTGGAATGGAGGGAGTAGGGGTGGCTGGCTGCTGGCCTAAAGGAGGACACACTTGAGAGAAGAAACCTGGAGAATGGGTGCCCCTTCTGAATTCGGGGGTCTTAACCTGTTTTGCAGCACCTCTAGGACCCAAGTTGAGCGCTGACCAGCTGGTCCTGGTCTACAGCACTCTGGGGCTCTGCCTCTGTGCCATACTCTGCTGCTTCCTGGTGGCGGTGGCCTGCTTCTTCAAGAGGAAGGGGGATCCGCTCTCCAGTCAACCCCCTACAGGGCCGCGCAGACCACCAGCCAAAGCCTCCCACGGTGAGTGCGGGATCCTCCTCACTGCATGTCACACATTCGTGGGCCATCCCCCCACTCCTACTCCCAACCCCACCGCTCCTGTTTCTACCTGGACAGCGTTTTGCCCGGGAGAGGTGTGGTAGGGTGGGTGTAGGGTGGCCGACTTCAGCTTCCCAGAACGCAGGGCTCTTGGGGCTAAGACAGAGAGGGGCAGTCACCCTGGGGCGGGTTGGGGGATGGCTGGTTTGGGGGCGCGGGCAGATGCGAGAACCCGGATTTGAAAGCCTGCTCCAGCGCGGGTGGTCCGGGGTGATCCTAAGTCACCAGGATCCAAGAAACTTCTGAAGTGTGGGTGGGGTCAGCCTGGTGGAGGGTACGTGCCAACGCCCTCCCTTGTCCCTGCAGACTCCTCCATGGAAGCTGGCAGCGCTGCGGGCGCGTTGCCCGAGCCAGTGGAGACTTGCAGCTTCTGCTTCCCGGAGCGCAGGCCACCCACCCAGGAGAGTGCGGGCGAGACCACGGACCTCACCGGCACAAGCCCACAGCCATGTGCGCGCGCCCCCGACGAAGGCCTTAGAGTCGTGTGCGCGCCCGCCCAGGACGCTGGCCCTGGCGCGTGAAAGCCAGGGATGGGGACACCAAATGAGAGGAGGGAGATGCGGAGAGAGTGTAAGAAAGAAGAGAGAGATGACTCGGGGAGATAGAGACAGGAGGGATGAGGAAGAGAGATGAGAGAAGGAAGGTGAGGCAGAGTGGGAGGACAGAGGGGACAAGGAGAGGTGCCCCAGCCTGAAGCTGGTCACTATCTCATTCCCAGTGCGAACTGTAGAGCACTTAGACACATGCAGTAAAGTTGCCCGTGCCTGCTGGTCACAGCGCCCAGAGCACCTTCTCCTGCAGAATAAACTACTTGTTCCTTTTCAGGCTTGGAGTTTTCCCTCTGGTGGGGACCTGGCCTCCCTTTTCTCAGACTTCAACATAGATGTGGGTCGCCCTGCACACTGGCCTCTCCTCAGAGAGCTTGTGAACCTGGACTGGGTCAGCTACAGCCGGGTGCACACTAACCTCTTCATTTAAGGAGAAACAGAAACACGGAAGAATGGTCGCAGAGAGGGTAGAAGTGGGCCAGGGTGGGTGTGTATTTGTGGAGTTGTCTTTGCTTGTCTGGCAAATAGAAATGTCCTTCCGTGGGACGGTGGGGAGGACATGAAGCACGTGTGTATGTGGCACATGTATACACATATATATGTATGTGTGTTGTGGTTGTGGAGTGAACAGGAAGGTGAGGGCAGCTCCAGCTGAAGTCTTTCTGAAAGAATGATGTTCATTTGCACCTTTTTTTTTTTTTCCAGTACTGGGGTTTGAACTCAGGGCCTTGAGCTTGCTGGGCAGGTGCTCTACCACTTGAGCCACAGCCCCAGTCTGAATGCACCCATTTTTATTGGCATTTAAAACTACATTTTTAGTAGCATTTAAACCTTAAGGCACTTAACTGTTGTTCTTAGAAGGATTTGCACAGCAAGGTAAGCCACAATTGTATTCATTGAGACTGTTCATCCTGTACCACCAGGGATCACCTTGCAATATTACCCATCCCAAAAGACACACAGCACACTTTGGGAGGTGTAGACAGGAGCTTGGTGCTCCATTGAATGTGCCTCTTCCCATCATCCCTGGGCCAACAGGCTGCACACAGGAACTGGGTGGCTCCAGTGACAGAAAGTTGCCATCCACAGTGTTGAGGCAGAACTCTGAGGTCGAGGTGTTGGCAGAATTGGCTCTTTCTGAGGTTGTGTAGTCAGGAAACTTCCTTGGTCTCTCCTGGCTTGCTGGTGACCATTCCCTCATGTCTTCACCCTGTCTTCCCTCTATCTGTGTCTCTGGGTCCAAATGTCCCTTTTATAAAAACATCAATCATATTAGATTAGGACTCACCCTGATGACATCATTGTAACTTCTCTATAATGACTCTGTCCTTCGACATTCTGAAGCACTGAGAGTTAGGACTTCAGAATAAGCTTTGGGAGTCAAATCCAATGCACAAAGGAGGCTGACTCTTATCAACACGTTGGCATCTAAAAAATACCTGCCCGAGGCACTCACCGAGTGTCCAGCCAGCCTACATCTCGGCCTCACTGTTTGCTCACCACCACGCCTACTGGGAGCAGCTTCCTTTCTCAGAACAAGGTTGGCAGGAAAACCCCTGTCCCTGCTGGTGACATGCTGGGTGCTGGCCAAGGAACACCATAGTCATGTGCTTAGAGATGCATCCTTGGATGCTGAGGCTCATCTGGGAGATGTGGGTGGTTCTATTCTTTTAGGTCTGTAGTTTTTGAATTTGGTTCTGGATGTAGGATGCTACTAGAACTAAGGTGCTAAAAACACCGGGTGCTCGCTGGGCACCTGTGGATCATGCCTTTAATCCTAGCTACTTGGGAGGCAGAGATCAGGAGGATCACAGTTCAAAACAAACCTGGGGAAATAGTTCACAAGACTGTATCTCAAAAATTCCCAGCACAAAAAAAAGGACTGGGTGAATGGCTCAGGTGGTAGAGCCCCTGCCTAGCACGTGTGAGGCCCTGAGTTCAAACACCATACCACCAAAAAAAAAAAAAAAAAATTTCCTCTGCTAGAAAGAAAATCTGCAACTTTAAACACTGCCAATTTACTCATGTTGTATTGGTTTTACCCCCAGAATATATCCTGATTCTAGCCATGTCATGGCCTCTTTGTGTTCTCTGTCATTTCTCACCTGTATTACTGTGCCATTGTACCCCGGTCTCCTCCTCTCTGCCTCCATCTCGAGCACAGGGCTCAGAAGGTTTTTTCTGTAAAGGACCAGGTGGTAAGTATCTCAGGCTTTGTTGACCACACAGCTCGTCCACTGCAGCTGCTCAACAATTACTTAACTCTACCCCTGCTGCAATTCCTATCTTTGCCCCTCTGTAATGTGCACCTTTGTACCTTTCTAAAACTCATCCTACCTTTTCAGCAGTTTGAATGTGATGTGTTTAAGAGTTAGATTGGTTTTGTTTTTTGTCCTTCTTGGGGTTCTCTGAGATTTACAAGAATTCTCAAATCTACAAAGCTTGATATTTTTCATTTAAACAAACTGGCCATTCTATCTTCAAACTGTGTGACATTGTCCCATAGCCCTGTTGTTTTGTCTTGACTCCATTTTCTCTTTGTGATTCAGTTTGGAAAATTCCTGTCAATTCAAGTCCACTGCTTCTTGAGCTGTGTTGAGTATACTAAGGAGTCCGCCAAAGACATATTCTCTCTCACCACAGCTGTGTGTCTAGCATTTCCATTCGACTCTCCTAGTTTCCATGTCTGCTGAAATTCCTCATCTATCCATGCATGTGGTCTGCCAGAGTCTGGTTCTTTGATTTGTCTCTTGACAGTGGGTTGTTTTTATTTGTTTTTTGGTGTATCTTTTTTTTGTTGATTGAATGCCAGTCATGTGTGGAACAGCAAAGACTCTATATCTGAAAATGAGCACATCTTCCCTCTGCTGGCCCTTTGGTGCAAGGGGTTCAGTCCATTTAGTTATGAATCGAGTTAAATTTGGGGTTTGTTGCCTGTTTACCTTCAGTGCACCACTGGCCTGAAATTCCTCTAGTTCTACTGTGCTCTTGGGTGACAATTGGAGTCCAAGGTTCCTGTTTTACCCCTTTCCCATGAGCCTCTGCCGCAGAGGGCCTTCTCCCCTCAATGTTAACTCCTGGAGGTCTATTACCCTGCTCCGTCTCAGTCTGAGGCAGACCCTGTGTTCTTGGTCCCAGAGACAGAGGTTTTTCCATCCACTCTTCTCCTGGAGGAGCAGCCCTCTCATGGCACTGGGACAACCTCCTGTCCCCACAGCCACGGAATGAAGGTACTTCCTTTTCCTTCCACGCCTCAGAGGTCTTTACCTGTACCCTGAGACCAACAGTGTTTGCTGCCCTTTTTCTAGAAGCTTCTACCTTCTTTGGGGGATGGGAAGTCAGGGTGAGCTTTGTGCATTTCCTGCCACAGTGGCTGCCACCTCCCTTCACCCCCCCACACACCTGTGCCCCTGCAGGAAGGTATCTCTGATCTCCCACTCTGTGCCCAATATTTGTATATGTGTGTGCGTGTACCAGTCAAGGTCTGTGGAGAAAAACCTGAGGTGGGTGTGTGTACGCCCTGGTGCTATGGTTTGGATGTGGTTTTTGTCCCTTAAGGCTTCACATGTTGAAATTTGGTCTCTATTGGGAGGTATTATGAGACAAAAACTTTTTTTTTTATTATTCATATGTGCATACAAGGCTTGGGTCATTTCTCCCCCCTGCCCCCACCCCCTCCCTTACCACCCACTCCGCCCCCCTCCTTCTGCCCCCACCCCCTCACTACCCAGCAGAAACTATTTTGCCCTTATTTCTAATTTTTTGTAGAAAGAGTATAAGCCATAATAGGAAGGAACAAGGGTTTTTGCTGGTTGAGATAAGGATAGCTATACAGGGAGTTGACTCACATTGATTTCCTGTGCGTGTGTGTTACCTTCTAGGTTAATTCTTTTTGATCTAACCTTTTCTCTAGTTCCTGGTCCCCTTTTCCTATTGGCCTCAGTTGCTTTAAGGTATCTGCTTTAGTTTCTCTGCGTTAAGGGCAACAAGTGCTAGCTAGTTTTTGGGGTGTCTTACCTATCCTCACCCCTCCCTTGTGTGCTAAAGCTTTTTTCATGTGCTCAAAGTCCAATGCCCTTGTTGTGTTTGCCCTTGATCTAATGTCCACATATGTGGGAGAACATATGATTTTTGGTCTTTTGGGCCAGGCTAACCTCACTCAGAATGATGTTCTCCAATTCCATCCATTTACCAGCGAATGATAACATTTCGTTCTTCTTCATGGCTGCATAAAATTCCATTGTGTATAAATACCACATTTTCTTAATCCATTCATCAGTAGTGGGGCATCTTGGCTGTTTCCATAACTTGGCTATGTGAATAGTGCTGCAATAAACATGGGTGTGCAGGTGCCTCTGGAGTAACCTGTGATGAGACAAAAACTTGATCCGACTACGGTATTTAGAGATGGGAACTTTAGGAGGTGAATAGGGTTGGATAAGGTCATTGGGGTGAGCCCCATGACTGAATCCTGGTGGCTTTGTAAGAGGGGGAGAAACCAGAAGAGACATGTGCTCCTGTTTCTTGCCACGTGGTGCCCGATGCTGCCTTGGGACTCTGCCGGCAAGAAGACCATCACCAGATTCGAGCTCTGGAACCTCCAGACTTGTGAGATTAATAAAGCTCTTTTTCAAAAAACCCAACCACCCTGTAGTATTGTGTTAATAGCAACAGAAAATGAACTTGTGTGCCTTGTCTGCAGCTCCCAGGAGCTCCCCATTCTCATGCTGAGCTATGCTCAGCCTTACCATTTGTACAGTTCCCCCATTTTAGAGATGAAACTGAGACTAGGAGAATTAAGCAGCTTGCCCAAAGCTACCTGCCACCAGGATTGGAGCTCAGGCCGTCTAGCCCCATATTCTAGGCTCTTAGTCACTTGGACCACACTACAGAGGTTAAAATTTTAATAGAGAGGCTAGAAATTTCCATTTGAACATGCAATGAGTGGTAAGCCCAGATAGGGCCAGAGAAACCTCACTGGCATGGAAAGAAGGACAAATTCTGGCGAGAGACCAGGCAGTCATCCATAGGTTCCTAATGAGCCCCAGTCCATGACAGGTCAGCGGTGGAAGTGACCTGCAGCTGTCAGCACTCAGCCTAGAGATGACTCAACCACAGTCCAAGGTGAACTTCCAGGGTGCCCCTTTTAGCCTCAATTCCTGCCCCCTGCCTTTTGTTTTTGTTGGGACTGGGGTTTGAACTCAGGGCTTCACCCTTGAAAGCAGGTGCTGTACTGCTTGAGCCACACCTCCAGTCCATTTTGCTCTGTTTATTTTCTGGTGATGGTGTCTCACAAGCTGTTTGCCCAAGATCCTCCTGACGTCAGCCTCCAAGTAATTAGGATTACAGGTGTGACCCACCAGTGCCTGTCTTCGATTCCCCACCTTTAAGCAGGGTGTCTCTCACCTAGACTGTTTTACCCTGATAGCACCATGTCATTTGTGTACTTTAGGACTCCGCTCCAAGGTCACCATATTGGCAAGCCTTCTCTGGTCACAGCTGCCCATGGATGCTGCATCAGTCTCATTTTTCTACACAGCATTTTTTATGACCTGGCATCTGTTTCCCATCCTTTTTCATTCTCCAGTATCTGGAACAATGCCTGTCATCAGATGGCTATTGAGTAAATAAATTCAGATCATTTCTAGTCTTTTAGAACTTTCAGTTTTAACATTCTACAAAAATACAAGTTATTTACATTCCCTCTTCCTCTTTCCTATGGTTTGAATGTATCCCCCCAAAGTTTATGTGTTGGAAAGTTGGTCCCCATGCATTGATGTGAAGGGGTAAGGGGGATGGCCTGAGGGGGAACTGGGCCAGCAGGGCTCTGTCCTCCATGAATAGTCGATCTGTCCATGGACTCATGGGTAATGGGTTATCACAGCAGTGGCTACTGTTACCAAGATGAGCTCTTGCTTGTGTCTTACCATGTACCAAGGCCCCGCACCAGATGCCGGGACCATGCTCTCCACATTTTAGAGATGAGGGACTGGGGAGGCACAGAGGACACACTGCCAGGGACAATGAAGCCACAGCCAGGACTCCCAGTTCTTGAGATATGCTTTCCCAATGACATCAGCTGCTTTCTGTGGGAGACAAGACTGGGGAGGGACTCACGTCTGTATTGGTCTTCACAAATTTGTCATATGAAGAATACTATCTCCAACTTAAATGAGCTCATCCCCTGGAGTAAAGTGGATCAGATTTCATTTGGATGAATTTCTTCCTGTTGGAAAAGTTCTTTCTCTCCCCTGTTGGCAGGGAACCATGTGCAAACTCAGGAAGGGAGTGGTATCTCCCATGAACTGATCCAGGTTGCTGTTTCAAGTGAACTCTGGTCTGAATTGGACCCCCAGATCTGTCTGCTACAGGATCCGACTTCATGCCTGGGCAAAGGCAAGAATCTGAGAGCTCAGAAGTCAGAGAGATGTCATTTAGCATGGTGGCCATCATGGGGTACCAGCTCTCCCTCCAGAACTCCTGCTGGAGGAGGGTTGCCATTGAGGCTCACGGCTGAGTCTTTCTCTAGGAATTACCCTTTAATAAACAAAGCCATCTCATCCCAGGCCAAGCCTCCTTCTAAACCTGCATCCAGGACTGAGCCAAGTGAGGGCAGTCCCAGCCCTATGCTCCCACACAACACAGTGCAGGGCATCCATACAGGGGAGCTTCTGTTCTGATTGGGCTACACCCAACCTTTCCCTCTGCCAAACCCCACTTGCCTCCCTCCCTCCCTCCTTCCCTCCCTCCTTCCTTCCCTCCTTCCCTCACTCCCTCGGTGATATTGACCATGAGAGGCTCCTGGAAGACCTCCTTCCCCCTCATTCACAGCTCAGTCTTCTAACTGGCCACATTCAACTCATCTCATTGGAGCCTGAGAGCTCATTGCCTGGTTCCTTTGCCTTCCCCTGAACTTGGAAAGGACAGAGTAGGGGAACATCTCTTTGTAGATTGATTCTACTCCTCTGTAACTTTCCACAGCCTTTACTTCTCAGAGGCGCCTAGACCCTCACTCTATTCTTGGGAAAACTGATCCTTCATAACCTGGTCTCCTTTTGAGTCTGAGGCTCCTGTCCCTCCATTGTTCCTAGGTGACTGAGGTTACAGTCTGCAAGGCTTTACTCACCAGGACCTCTGCTACCTCAGGGCATTTGCTTTTGCTATCTTCTCTACCTGGGTGCCCTTCCCTGCTCCATACCTGCTGTGTGTCACTCCTCACTGGATTCCCTAGATCTATCAAGTCACCATAGCACTGAAAACTTCCTTCCAGTCCACATTTCTCACAGACTGTGAATACTGTATCAATTTATCTCTCTTTCCTGATAATTTGTAATATATTTTGGTTTTTGGTAGCACTAGGATTTGAATTCAGGGCTTCTAAACTGCTAGGCAGATGCTCTACCACTTGAGCCAAAAAAGGCCTCAGACCTTTTTTGCTTTATTTTTTGGATAAAGGTTTCATATTTTTGCCTGGATTGGCCTCAAACTGCAATCCTTCTACCCATGCCTCCCGGGTAGCTGGGATTACAGACTTGAATCACCATGCATAGCTCATTTTCCTAGGTTGACCTCAAACCTTGATCTTCCTGATCCCTGCCTCCCATTTAGCTAGGATTACAAGTGCTCACACCGTGCCTGCCTAATCTATAAATTTCTTGAGGGCCTATCTCCCTTTTGCGCACCATTACAGATGGTTTCTAATAGAGATGGTTCAGCTAACAATTGTTCTACTTTACAGTGGTGCAAGGGATGTGCATTTGGAAGAAATCATACTTGGAATTCTGAATTTTGGTCTTTTCCCAGACCAGTGAGATGACAGTCCTCTGTGATGCAGGACAGTGGCAGCTCCCAGTCAGTCCCATTGACCACGAGGGTCAACACAGGATACTCGGTGTGCTGGTGCTAGGATGTGATGTTCAATAGGTGTGTTCAATGCGTTTTTAGACATTTTCAACTTACAATGGGCTAATCAAGACATAACCTCAGTGCAAGTTGAAGGCCATCTGCGTATGCCATGTGTGACGTTTTTGATTATCAGAATCAAGCAGGATAGTTGTGTATTAAAAAAAAATGTATTATGGGTAAGGCAGTGTCAAGTGCTGTGGAGGTAAGATAAGACTAGAGCCAGCCCCTCCCTAGTTTAGATGCCCCTCTTTTATGGATGTAGTCCAAGATAAGTTTTTTTTTCTTTTTTAAACAATGAAAGTGGCATGTCATACTCACCAATAACAATGCCCATCAAGTCCCTGGGGAGAGGGTCTCCTCCATGGTAGCCCTGGGTGTTCTGGTTGGTGGAGCCTGGCTACCCATGCTGCCAGTGGTTGTAGAGAGGAAGACAGCCCAGGGAGCATGCCCTGGCCTTCCAAGCTCCTGCCCAGAAGCCAGACACACATTTCTTAGTTTTCAAATTGAGGCCCCTTCCTCAGTTCCTGGATGTGTAACTGGCATCTTGGCAAATGGCAGGATCCCCACATCCACCTTTGGCTCCACTGGGTGGTGAGGGCTACCACACTTCCTCCTGGTAAGCCAGGAGCAATCCTGCCTTCCTTGGGGGGATTTCAAAGACCAGAGGGCCCCATCAAAGACTTAAAGCAACTGTAGTGATGAGGGCTGTGGTGTCCCTGTGTAACGCACCTGTGTGGAAGCCTGACTTTGGAAGATGACCTTACCACTGTGAATCTTATCCAAATACAGTTAATGTCACAGATGTGGAATTGTTGTTGAATTAAATCAACATGGCCCCTGGCACCAAGAATGCATCTGTGCTCACCTTTCTCTCCACACCAAAGCAACTGGCCTTTCCCAACTGGCTAGCATTCTTAGGGCTATGGTAGTTCTCGTGCTTTCTTTCTACTGTAACATAGGAGTGTTATAGACATATTGACCAACTTGACAGTCCGTAAAATATACTCTGGTTCTTACACTGATGACATTGTGCAGATGGATTGATGAATGGGAAGTAGCAAATACTAAAGGCACTTTAATAAGATATAAGTGACAGGTGACAGAACAACTCCCCCAGACTCAGGGACCCATATACCAATGAAGTTTCCCAGGACTCAGTGGAGCCCATCAAGATCTTTGTTTCAAAACGGAAAACAAGTTGCTTGGCCTTGCCCCACCTGCTATGAAGGCCTGGCTGTGTTTGGAGGCAGCACTGAGTGTGTCTAACCCATCTACAAAGGCACACATCTACATGGCTGCCAGCTTCAAGTGGAACCTGAGTAAGTTTGGGCTGTCATTTCTGCTGTTCTCCCACCTAAAGCTTATCACTCAGAAGATCCCATGATTCTCAAAGGATTTGCAGCAAGTAAGAATGCATTTTGGAGACTCCAGCAAGGACAATCACAGAACAGACCTCCAGATTCCAAAGCAATGCCGTCTTCTGCAGATACTTACTCTCCTTTTTTAGAAACAGCTTCTGCTCGCTACCTGGGATTAGTGGGACTGAATGCCTTGTCATGGGTGGCAGATGGCCGTGCGGTCTGAGCATCTCATAATGAAATGGGCACTTAGTGCTGGCATCATCAGCAGCACTAGAGAGGGGCTCAGTATGCCTGGAAGGCAGAATTGCCCGAGCAGGGGCTCCCTCTCCACAGGTGCATGGTCTCCTGATTGTCTATCAGTTGAAATCCAGAGAAGATTTCAAGCAAGATGTGAAATGTAGGAAAAGTTAACAGCAAAGTTTATTAAGAGAAGGATATGCTTTCATAGAGTAGCTTGGGTTCTCTCAGAGAGGAGACCAATGATGCATTTTTGTGTCCCAGCTTTATCGGGTTTTAAGAAGTTTTTCAAGATAGCATTTTTTTAGAGGGGGGGTGCAGTACTGGTGTTTGAACTTAGGGTCTCATGCTTGCTAGGCAGGCACTCTAGCACTTGAGTCACTCTGCCAGCCTTTTTTTTTTTTTTTTGTGATACAGGGGCCTGAACTCAGGGCCTATACCTTGAGCCACTCCACAAGCCCTTTTTTGTGATGGGTTTTTTTGAGATAGGGTCTTGCAAACTATTTGCCTAGGCTGGCCTTGAACCTCATTCCTCCTGATCTCTGCCTCCTGAGTAGCTAGGATTACAGGTGTGAGCCACTGGTGCCTGGTTGCCTCTAAAAGATGACTTTACACATTTTTTCCTTTGGTCTTATGAGTCTAAGAGTTAACAGAATGTTAAATTCCAGCCAGGACTAGCTAACAAAATTTCCTAACACTGTGAATAGCAAAACTTAGTACAAGCAAGAAGGCAGAAGGGAGAGAAAATACATAGAGAGCCCAAAATCTTTACAATTACCCTGTGGTTACAGTTCAGGATACAAAAGGCAAATTGAGAGTGATTATTTGGCCTCTGTAGACACAGGAGAGAGGAAATCTCCACTGCTGTACAAGTTTTGTTAGGTAACAGTCCAGAATGAGAGTAAAACTGAGAGGGTGACTCCCACAAATGGATAAGGAATCAGGTAGACTTACCAGAGTCAGAGAAGAAAAGTCACTTGCTCCTGAACAGGGGCCTCCTGCCCTGCAAAAGCTTTATAGATGCAAAGCAGGGCAAAAGCAAAGCAGAAATGTCCTGTACACCATTGGACAGGACAATGCCCTGAGGGGCAAGGCTCAGGAGTGCTGCACTGGAGGTCCCAAGACCTCAAGCTTTTATTGGAGTCTGTGGACCTGGTCAGTCCTGGAAAACTAAGTTTTGGGTCATTAACTCCTTCCACATGTGGGCAGGGACAGGTTTTAGCCTTGAATGGTCAAACTGGGTCTGTTATTTTTATGTGGGCTCCAGGGGCTGTGGGTCAGCAAGACCCTGCGGTATGTCACAAGTTGTGACATTAACAGTCTAGGATGTGATTCCTTATCAGCATCCAAGCCATAGTTCTCAGCCACCAGGTTTTCTAAGTCCTCACCCAGAACATGTATCAATGTCTGCTTTCCAGATGTGTCTCCACAATGGGCTGCCTTGTGCCAGCTGAAGTGGACTGGGGCACTCTTGCATCCCCTAGTGTTTCATCTGGCTGAACTTGTGACTGGAACTGCCTCAAAGAAGGCAAGGGGCTTCCCACAAGGGAGTTCCTGAAACTGTCCCCAGGTGGTTGGGATTTCAAAGACTGCACACTACACATCAGGATGGTCATCCAAAGCATCAATCAGGAGACTTCTTAAATGGGCTGTGGTGCATGTCAAGGGGAAGTGTATGTCCCTAAGCAGTTCTTAGGTATGTCAGCAGTCAGGGACAGGGTATGGGGTTACATGAGGTTTTAAGGAATCTGGCTCAGGGCCAGGGCATTTTCTCTAGTGTCACTATGGATTTGGTATCAGAGGACTTGGAGACCCCAGCTTAGGCTCAAGCCCACTGGGAAAAACCTGCAGCTGGCTGGTCAGAGCAGTTAAGACATCCATGAATTTCAGCCAGGACATGGAAAGCAGAGCAGTAGAGGTCCCTACACCCACTTGGTGATGAACGGATGTCCTCCCACAGAGTGGATTTTGGAGTAGTCCACCTCAGCTGGAATGATAGGGATCCTGGCACTGAGCCACATCCATGCATGGGGAGCTGCCAAACAGCTGGGTTGATGGTCAAGGACTTGGAGGAAAAGGATAGAATAGTTGGTAACAAGAGCTGGGTGGGGAAAGACCTGTCAACATGAAGATGACTATTATCTGTTCTCTTTGTTCCCGAGGTAGGGAGAGAGAATCCCTACAGAAGACACTTTCCATGTTCAGGCAGATACAAGG
The DNA here is from genome assembly GCF_047511655.1 of Castor canadensis. Lineage (NCBI taxonomy): Eukaryota > Metazoa > Chordata > Mammalia > Rodentia > Castoridae > Castor > Castor canadensis. The sequence continues at coordinate 49,666,499 of NC_133396.1, read as the reverse complement.
ACATGCCCATTCTTTCCCCAAGCCCTACACTTGCTCAGTGGGCCTGTGAACAAAGTGGCAGTTAACCAGGCTGACAGACTCAACATCAAACACTTACCCTTACCAAGGCCCCCCCAGGCTGGCACTACTCCAATACCCTATCTACCACCAGATGCCCGCTAATCCCCAGGTGGGTGCTGCAATTTCACAGAGGACCAGTCTGTCACCTGACTATGCTGGCCTCTTCCACTATAGAGGCTGAGGCTTGCCTTCGCTGAAATAAAGCCATGTCCCGGACATGGGTTCACCTGCCCTGGCCATCAGCAGCTCCACCCTATCTCAGCATCCTGCCAGCCCTGCACTTTGATCAGGACCCCCGGTGCCAACAGAAGATAGGCAGCAATAGGCTGCTGTCCCTGTCACATCACCCAGCTGCAGGTGGGCTTATGGGGACCTGTTATGGTGAAGCCATGAGGTTGTCTTGCCAGGGCATTTCAAGTTTTACTAGAAACCATTACATGGTGCTACCTCCCTGCGGCCGGCACGTAGGGATTTGAGCACTGAGGTGGGATATATAAAACTGGCTAATATTATACCTATCAACCTGGTTTTCCTTTTCTTGCCCTGGAATATTTGTATTTTTTGCCTTGGTCTTAATCCTCCCCCTCCCCCCCTGCAGGGGGAGGAAATTCTGCAGAAGACATCTCATGGAGACTGAGACATGTCCGCACAGTCTCCACAATCTGGACAGTCTGCACACAGTAGGGATAAAGACCAAGTCTGGAACCTGGGTGAGTTCTCTGTGCCTCTAGGCATTTCCACAGAAGGGAAGTAGAACTGTTTTCAACAGAGGCATCCAAAAGAAGAAGAGAACATTGCAGACCTCATTGGTCTAAGCCAACCAGGTGAGAAGTCCTGGAGAGCGAGGGTAAGGGGAGGGTCAGCGTTAACCACAGTCCTCTGCCTGTCACAGAGCCATAGGCTCTACAAGCACCGTCTTTTGTCACTTACACCCACTGCTCTTTCATTCCTTAGGAGCTTGCTAACAACCCATGCTCCTGAGCCACAGCCAGGTGGCCCAATTATGCTCTGGCACAGAGCTTGTACTTCAAGGTCCTTGTATTTCAAGACCTTGTACTTCAAGGTCCACAGATGACTCCTGAAGGCACAGATGACAGTAAGGCAAGGGGCCTTACTGTGCCCAGAGGTCTGGATCCAGCATGTCCCAGGAGCAGCTAAGCTACTGACCTGCTGGAGCCAGGGTGCTTTCTGCCACCCTCCCTTTGGATACTAGTGTTAGTAACAGAATAGGCCAGTTTCAGAATAAAATGTAGCTTTATTATGACATAGGAAAAACTACAAGCCATCAAGGAGGAGAGAGTCAAATAGTCCCTCAAAATTACAGGGAAAAAGGTGGGTGTAAACATCTTAGTAATAAAATATTCAACCACAACACGATCATTGGAATTTTTTCTTACAATTTTTGTTTTCAAAGTTATAATAAACGAAACAGTTGCTTGAATTGTCCAAAGAACAGCTAGTTTGCACAAGGAGAAGCATACACACCAAGCCAAGATACAATAGCACTCAGGTATACATGGTGCAGGGGAACAGCTTTGGGGTAGGGGGTGTCCAGGGACCATCCCAGAGCCTGTCAAGAGAGCCCAGGCCCAGCTCCAGGTCAATGGCAGGCCACAGAGCCCTCTGGGCAGATGGAAGCTGTCTGCTCTGTCCTCAGGCCACCCCATGCCTCCTGCACTTAGAAGGGCTCAAGATACCCACTTTAGATATCAGCGGAGGACAAGTCTACTTGTCTACTGTGAAGCTCTGACATGAGAGCTAGCAACCCCAAACACAGGTTTTGTTTTGTTTTTTTTTTAAAGTACTCTTATGTGTTTTGGGGGACAGAGTGACATAGTGAGTCCTAAGTGGCAAGCTGTACTTTGCAATCTTCTGAACACCTACCTGGGATGACTCCCAGGAAACCATTTTCCTGACTTAACAGTCAGGTAAGGAGCTAAAGGAAGAGATTTCCAAACCCACCATGTAAAAATGTTGCTCCTCACAAGGAAAAGTCACATAAGCATATCAAACACGGGACGTAATGCTGAGGACCCCAGCAGAAGGCAAGATTGAGCAGGAATGCGGTGCCCACAAACCCCGGCTTCCCCTTAGCAGCTGCAGAACCAAGTGCCCAGAATGCCAAAGCCAGTGAAGAAGTGTTAATCTGGGTACAAAAGTTTAATAGAATGCCTGCAAAGACAAATGTCCTTTTCCTTAGTTGTAATGTTTTTGGAGTGGCTGACACCCCTAAACACAAGTGGGGACAGGGGATTAGGTGTGTGGGGAGGGAGGAAGCAGGCCCAGCTGGTACACCTGCCTGTTTCCTGCTTGCATCTGGACACCCATCAAGCCAGGGTGCAGAGGGGATGGGCCTTCAGAGGGCTCCAGGCTTGGACTTCTGGAGGTGACTTTGGTCAAGTCTCCTTTCCAATAGATTTATTCCCAATTAAAAGACTGTCTCTTCCTAGAGGAGAGCTTCACTGCAGAATCACACAGACACACAGAAGCTACATGAAGCCATGCCTGAAAATCTGGGCCCACCCAAATTGCTCCAGTAATGCTTATTTTAAAGCATGCTTCAACTTTGTTTTTAAATGCAAAAATACAACTGAGAATGAACAGGGCAAGTGCTTTAAAAAGTGTACTGTGTAAAGCTTTTGCCATCCTGATGGCTCTGCAGTGTGACTGCTGTTCCCTATATCCTGAGCAGAAGCTACTCAGCCTCCTACCATTACTGCCTCCACCCCAACATAACTAGCTAATGAGTGAGGTCAGGGACCCTGCTTGCTCTTGTGTGGCCTGTAAGCTAAGAAAAAATCTTATTTTCAAACAGTTTTTTTAAAAGAAGCAAAATTTCTTGACACTGTGAAAATTCTACATAATTTAAACTTCAGGGACCATAAGTAAAAGACCATCGGAACATAGCCACACTCACAGTTCACATGTTATCTATGGCAAAATACTGCACAATGCACAAAGCCTAAAATGCTCACTACCTGGCTCTTAGGAGAAACGCTTGCTGACCTGGCAACAGCAACTTCCCCATAGGCCGCTGCAGGCAGGGCAAGGTTCTCATGGCCAACACAGCTGACACTGTGGTTCAAAACAATGCTTCTGCCCCCAAGTCACCATGCTGTAATTTCTCAGAAATGGGCAAATAATCTTAAATCTGGGTTTGACTAGATAGAAACATGCAAGATATCTCATAAGAAACATCCTTGACCAGTTCTGCTGACAAACTCTATCATAAAGTCATTTTATTCCAGCTAAGACTGAAATTACAGTAAATGTAGAGCAGAGGCATGAGCAAGGTGCCACAACGCAGTCCCCACTGGGGTCCACTCATCTTCTTATCTTGCGCACCAGCCACCACGCAGCCCCAGACAGGCCATGGGACCAAAGACTCGGAAGAAAAATGGGAAGGGGATCAATGGAACCAAGGTTTGGGGAACATTCCATTTCCTCCAAAGATTAAGATTATCAGGGACATTCCCAGCTACAGCCCGGTTCTCCTCTGCCGCCTGTGGCTAACCAAAGGACAGGGAGGTATGGAGGGGGAAGGAGCAACAAAACAGCACCAATTAAAAAGCAAGACACACTCTCAGAATGAAGGAGGAATGATCTAGATTTCAGTATAAACTCGATACTCATTCACTTTACTACTGTTACATTTATGAAATTCACCATTGTGAAAAAAGAGAAAAGGGGAGACAGATAAGAAAATGCCTATTTCTAGAAAACCAAGAGAAGATCTGGGCTGATGCTTCCACATGCAGGTAATGCTATGGTATCTGCAGAACGGACGTGCTTAGAGCTTGTAAGCGGCCTCAGGTCCTTGGGCTCCTGGGCTGCATTATAGCTGCAGAAAAAATGGAGGCTAAGAGTCCACACTCCATGCATTAAATACCATACCCCACTGAGAGAAAGGTGCTCACAAGTCCTATCCTTGCACACCATCTCCGTCTACTTTACAGCTTTAATGGACCCATTAATTTTCAATTAAGTGGGTGCCTTTTTAAACTGTGCGCACGGGATGACTGAATGAAGCACCAGGCAGAGGCTGCTGTGCAATGAGGAGGCCACCCCCAATCTCCCACAGGGTTTGGACGACACAAAAGATACTAACAACAGAGCCCATGGCTCCTTTCCCACCCAGGGCACAAGGCCATTCTGATCCTGTAGCTTGTGTCCACCCCAACACCACAACTCCTGGGTGCAGAGGGTCAATACGTGTGGGACATTTGCACAGAAGGGTGTTGCAGGGTCATGTCACTGGGGAAGTAGGGGATCATCTCAGGAGGCATGTCAACTTTTGCTCTCCTTTTTTTCTGACCAGCTGTGGAGGGGGCTACTCGTACTCCAGGAACTGTTTGTGGTAGAATAGCAGGTACCTGAGGAGGAAGAAGGGAAGCAGACTTAAATATTAAAATCAAAGCAGTCTGTGCCAGGTGAGAACACATGCACGGGCCCTCTGCATGTCTGACTTCTTGGTTGGGTAGTTTAGTTTCTCAGTCCCCTGGGAGAGAGTCCCTTGAAGGATACTGTCTTGCCCTACCCTGCCCCCAAGGTGACAGCCTGATTACCTACTTCTTGCCAGTGAGTCACTAAGGTTTCATGGACCTCCTGCAGCCCTCTCTGCCATCACTTATCCTGCCCATGATCATCACTGCCCTCGGGTAAGGGCTTCCTTCCATCTCACTGCCCTCGGGTAAGGGCTTCCTTCCATCTCACTGCCCCGCAAGCTGCCCTTAACCTAAATTCTCCTCTGTGAAACCTCGCTAGAGGCTCCTGGTGCTCGGAGTAAAATGTGCACACCCTTAAAGCAGCTGGCTTCACCTGGTCCCTGGGGTTGAAAATCTTGCTGATCTTTCTGCTGACTAAGGACCCAGGTAAGTTCAAGGTGAATGGTGAAGGGGTCCTGTTGGTTCCTGCAGGCCCACAGGTTTCTGTGCCATGAAGGGACAAAACCAGTAAAGAGGAGAAGGGGATCAAGAACAGACATGCCCAGTGCATTGTGGCCAAGACAAATGGAGACTCCAACACTCCTTGAGCTGAAGGAAACATTCACTGCACCTCCGGATAGGGACATCCTTTCCTCTTTTATGACCTCAAGGTGGCATCCTACCCCAGAGGAGCCCTGGTCACTTCAGCAACTAAAGATGCACACCCTGAGTATGACATTCACAGACTAGTCTGTGGCTTTGGGTGGACATGAGGGGAGGCAGAATTGTCACTGCAGGGACCCTCTAACCCCACACGCTGAACACACCCTTCACTGTCCAGCACATCCTTGATGCTGGCCTTGGTGATGATGGCATCATCACATTTGAACCACTGGTCTTTGTGCTGCCGGATGAAGCTGGTGTAGTGGCCACTCTCCAAGGTCCCTTGATGGTTAACAACAGCAAACAAGGAGTACCTGGTGTGAATAAGGGGAGAGAGCAAGTGAAGATGATGTCGTGTTGGAAACCATACAGTTCAGGGTGGGTGGGTAACCCACTGACCTGCCCTAAGGCCTCAGAGCTAAAGCGTGCACACAGCTGCAGAGAAGGGAGAATCAGCTCTGCCTCACTCAGCTTTTGCCTCGGTCCAGCTAATTCCTTCAACCACACTTAGAAGACGTGGTGGCAGTAATGGTCTATCTTTCTGATGCCAATGGCAAGAGGAACTGGAGGCAGGTGGAACAGTAACAGGAAAACAAGCTTGTCATGCTGGTGAAGAGGCTGAGCTTCCAGCAGAACCTCCCACACACCAGAGGCCCCAGGAAGGGAAAGGTCTCCTGCTGGGAGGAGCCTCACTAGAAGCAGGTCAGTGGCAATGAGAATCGGGAGTTCTACCCCCACTGCTCCCAAGTGCATTCCTTCCTGCAGGCAGTCTGACCCTCTCTGTGGTCTGGGAAGCCCACTCATCCCCATGTGCCCCAAAGCCCCACATACTTGTTGTCATTGTTGAGACTGTCTGTAGGCTGCTGGTACTGCCCGTTCATCCTGCTCTCTTTGCTGTAATCAACAACAGCAAAACTCAGTATCCTTTTAAAATAAACCACCAGAGGCATGAGGCTCTAATGATATTATCAGCATCATCTGAGGGCCTGCTGTGCTAATGCTGTGCAGGGGTAGAGTTAACTGGTTCTCTAGTTCTTCCAGTAACTACACTGTAAGCACAACTGTCCCTGTGCTGTGGTGAGGACACTGAGGCTTGAGCTGGGAGGCAAACTGCCTTGGAGCACAGCAGCCCACAGCCCCCTGGCCTCACAGCCTCCTTGGTACTTCTGTGATGGGTCTACTCTTAAGCAGGACCCCAGCCATTTTCTGCCTCAGGAGCTTCCAAGCAGGCTTTGTGAAAAGACTTTTGTTTGTAACCTGCATTAAGGTTACAGATGTCAAACATACTGCTCTTCCCTAAGACAGAGTGTAAGTTAAATCCACTCTATAACACAGACAATTGCCTCCTCAAAGAGCACAAGGATCACCACTGTTTATTCTACCACCAACACATCTGGTATGATGGGAAGAAGGGCTGTGTTGGAAATGAGCAGTAACTCATTTAATGTGCTGAGGTTAGCAGAAAGCATTAAGACCCTTGATACTGTCACATCAGCAACACTGCTGCCACCTCCCTGGATATGTGAACACATAGTTGAGCGGTCTTATTTTCAGAGGTGAAATTCTGATGGGCTCGTTTTATTTGGGGTTGTCACCTGTGACCCTTAGGGCAGGGCTAGCACAAGGAAAGACACCGGTAACTAACAATATGCAACCTACTTGAGTGGTGCAGTGGGTTCAACTGTGGTCTCTGAAAAGGTAATGTTCATGTATCGACCCTCAGAACCATGAATGTAACCTTATTTGAAAAAAGGTCTTTACAGATGTAATTACATGAGATCTTCCTGGATCATCTGGGTCCTAAACCTAATGTTCAGTGTCTTTATGAGAGAGATGCCAAGGGTGATGAGATATACTCAAGGGGAGGCCCTGATACCAGGAGTCAGAGCAGTGATGTGGTCACGAAAGAACCCAGAGGTGAGGAAAGAAACCCTTGGACCCTTCCAAAGTGGGCCTACTCCACACCATGATTTCACATTTCTGGCCTCTAGAACTAAGAGAAAATAAATTTCTGTTGTTTTAATCCACCAAATTTATGAATGGCAAGTAACAGAACACAAGCATCATGGCTTTTTGGAGAGTTAACAGTGGTTTTATGATATAGATTTAAAAACAAGGAAAATGAAATCCATAATAACTGCAAAGCCAACCATGCTTATCTGTATTTCAAAATCAGTTCCCATCAACTAAAACACTGATACTTGACTGTGAGCTCACCTGAATGAGTTCTAAGTTTAAAAGTTGGCAAGAGATTGCTAAAGAAAAATCTAAAGCATAAACTGCCTATCTGAGGAAAAAAATAACTCACTAAACTGTGTCTTGGGTCAGATCAGGACAAATAACTAAGTTTTGGGACGGTAAGGTTTACATTAATTGCTATGATCACCTTGACCTAGAAGCCTGGTGCTGGATGACCATCCACACAGGATGACCTGCCCCACCCCAGATCAGTGGAATTAACTCTTTCCTACCTGGAGGCCATGAAGGGCGTCATGTCCAATTCCAAGGGAAAGGACACATATGTGGTGATCTTCCGCCTCAGCTTGGCTGAGTGTTCAAATCGCTACAGAAATTGTGGAAGGAGGGAAGGAGTGAACAAACAGAAAAGATTAAGTGACAGTCAGTTGGCAAACTGGAAGAGACTCCCTCCAGGGTCCTTCTCTGAGAATTTATTTATATTTTTGAGACAGGGTCTCACTATGTGGGCCAGGCTGGCTTCACACTCATGATCCTCCCACCTCAACTTCCTGAGTTCTGGGATTATAGAAGTGCACCACCACATCTTTTATCTAATTTTTAAAAATTTGTATTTTTTATTTTTGGTGGTACTACCTCTTGAGCCATACCTCAGAGTCCTTTTTACTCTGGTTATTTTGGAGATAAGGTCTCGCTTTTTGCCCAGGCTAGTCTGGACCAAGTCACTCCTATTTTAGGCTTCCCATAGTGGTTTGGGTAACAGATGTGCGCCACTACAAAGCAGCGGAAAAGAAAGCATGGGAATTCTCCCTCCCCACTTCTTTGACACTCTGATTAGTGGCAGTGTAGTGTCCTCTGCCCATTCTAGCAGGTTCTAGACTATGCTGTAGGCCATTCTCTGGGCTTGCCACTGTGGCTAGTTATCACAGGGAAACTTACTTTGAGATGAAAGCAGGCCACAATGGGCAGCTTCTTCATGGTGAGCTGCTTAGTGGACTCCTGGTAGCTATGACAACCGCTGCACTTGATCTTCGCACTGCTTCCTAAGTGCTCTGGTCTGGTAAATCTACAAAGTATTTAAAAAGCATGCTTTTTAGGAAAGAAGAGGGGAAAGGTAAGACACAGAGGAGGAAAAAAGAGAAACGGGGTATTTTGCCACTTTTGATAGGTTAGTTTCCCTACTAAAAACACATGCCGAGGAATGGTTGAGTGGCTCAAGTGGTAGAACACCTGCCTGGCAAGCATAAAGCCTGGAGTTCAAACCTCAGTACTGTAAAAATTAAAAACAAAAACAAACAAGCAAAAAACCATGTGCCTACAGTTTAAGGTGGTTTATAATTTTACAATAAAAAACAACACTTTCTTTCTTCATCTTCCCTTTCTACTTCTTTTAAAGTATTTTATCCTAAATATTTTTTGTTTAAATGAAAGATCTGGGGAAATGATGCTAACTTTCTGACTATCATATGTACCAGTAATTGAATTTGTCTCAGAACAATGAAGATACAGTCACACAAAAACACAAAAGCTACAAATGGTGATAGCAGCTGTACGTGTAAAAGCCCCAACATGGCAATAACCCAGAAGATCAAACTGTGCTTCACCATCTCACAGGATGGCAGTCAGCAATAAAAAGGAATGACCTACTGACACAGGGTAGGGATGGACTGGGGTCAGGAGGAATGGAAAGAGCATTCTCACAGGTGAGCATTGTTTGACTCCGTTCATAAACATTCCTGAGAAGTGAAATCTATAGGAAGCAAGAGATTGGATGCTAAGGTGAGGAGGGTGGTGGTGGGTTGGCAGGGGGAGGGCCAGGAGGGACGTTATGGGGACAGGGATGCTGACTCCTACTTGTATCTGTCTCAGCATTCTGCTCTGACATGCACTTCTGCTGGTGGGTGTCACTATGGGGGGACTGGACAAAGGGCACCTGGAATTCTCCCTTGTCCTGCCTCAGCCTCCCTAGTGCTAGAATTATAAGTAAGCACCACCACACTTGGCAACCTGCTGCTTCTCACACAAGTTGTAGATGGATGTATTCACTTGTCCTCAGTTTCTGGAGGACTACTACAGCCCCTTGACTCTCCCAACCGCCCACAGCTGCCAGCAAAGTTTTGTTAATAAAGTGCGAAGTTTAATTTTACTGAGATTTATGACTAAATTTAATTGTAAAGACTCTTGGAAAATGTTTTTGGATGTTTCTTTGTTTCTCAAGCTAAAAATTTGACTCCCATTTAATATCTGGACTTGTTAGTGTAACAAAGTTAATGCATTTTAGAAGACTAAGCAGGCAACTCTATTCCTGCTGACCATGCATCAAAGTACACCCCAAAACACTGTCTCTTCTACAGAATGTGTCCCTTAGCAGGGACTCTTCTGCAGCAACTCTAACTGGTATAAGAAAAAGCAACTTAAATCCTAGTTTTCTATATCAACAAAGTAGTAAAGGGACAAATTTTTAAAAATGATCTAAGTGCAGAACAACACAATTGTTTTAATCACACGCAGAAAGGCCACATACACAAGGAGAGGGGCCATTGTAGTTTTCACTCTGGCTCATCTACGTGAAGGGTGGCTGGGGGTGAATTAGTGGCTTGTGATACAGACAAGCTACCATGCAAAGCTGATGGACAGAAATTCTAATCATCTTGTAAAAAAGAAAAAAAGTGACAGATTAGTACAAGCTCTGGGCACCTACTGCAGCACCTCTTCTCAATGTTTGGTTGGACATGAAAAACAATACTCCAGTGTATGCCCTGAATTCAGGGCGTCCTGCTGACCTGCTACTTTCCCTACCAGTGTTGGGGTGCTCACCTCCGCAGGCAGTCTGTGAGCGTAGTTGTGCCTGACACGTGGCTCTCCCCATTCACCACGCTGCCCTCGCTCCCTGGGCTCAGTGGCCAGAAAGGGGTGGAGGAGCCAGGCAAGTCTAAACTGATGTCCCAGAAAGGGTCTATGGTGGTAGAAACTCCACTGCAGGAAAAGAAGATAAATATGAGGAATGATGTCTGCTGTGGCCTCCGAGGCAGTTCCTACAGAGCCAACCCTCTGTCCTGCTCTGCTCTTTTGTTCTAAGGGCACCTGAGGCTAGACATAGCAGGAACTCTCACACCAACACATTCCAAGTTCCCAAGATGATGGTTTCCAACCTGGGACACCACTGCCTTCATTTAGGGAATGTGAGCAAAGTATAAATTCCTGAGGCTCTGATTCCCTGAATCTCACTGCATGTAGGAACTGCAACATGATTACGCAGAAACAGGGCATATCTTCCTGAGTGATGATGGAACCCCCACTCCACCCCCACCCACCACACCACACCCAGTGCGCACAGGCCAGCTCGGCAGGCCTGGTGGAACATGAAATGCTGCATTTAACAAGGCTGATTCCTGCCTGGAGATTTAATTTATAATATTATAAAAAAGGAAACTCAAAAATAAAATAAATAAAAAGAAAACTCGGAATGTGAAATTCACTATAGATATTTAAACAGAATGTAAGTCGGAGACAATCTCCTGCTAGTAGAATTCAGTAGTTAAGGACTAGTGAGGAGTTCTAAACTGCTCAGAACCCAGCCCCAAGTTTTGTTACTGAAAGAAAACTGCATCCGTGTCAGTGACAGCAACCCAGTTCCAGACCTTGCATGGAATGCAGGTGGCAATCTATCAGGGGCTCTGAATGACTGTGGTGGGTCATAACCAGGGTCTTAAAAAACTGAACTGTAATAAAAACAGCAGTGTGCCCTGGGGCTAAACAAGAGCTCCTCCAGCCCAACACCAACAGATCCTCGCTCTGGCACTTAAGCTTGAGTGCTAAGCAGAGGTTACACCTGGAAAGAACTAAGGACACTATGTTATGGCAAATCCAAGAGAAAACCATAACTAAAACTAACACACTTTGGAGCACAGAAGCCAAAAGTCTGTCCTCTGTGATCCAGCCCTTCCTGAAGAGGGCTACTTTATTTGCTTCCTGTCATCTAGGACTATAAAGAAAGCAGAGAAATGTGGGGGAAATTTCACAGGAACACCCTGCTAAATGTGGACAACAGCAAAGAGGATCTCAACACTGGGATCCTGGCCCTGCAGGCCTTTGCCAAGGGGAAAAGCCTCCATGGCCCTTAGCACTCAGGCAATCTGTTCAATTCTCTTGTGACTTCTCTATCAGAGCTATTTTATGTAACAAACATTCACAGCATGATTGTTGAACTAAAACTGCTCATCTTATAGGCGCTCCACCATAAGTAGCACCACACAACCTACAGATCAATCTCTAAAGAGGTGCTAAGCTTTAGGCTCACAAGTCTATCTTACATGCTTGCCAGAACACATACTTCTGTCAACTGGGAGTAGCCCAGACAGGTCCTGACAGTGCAAGTGACTGTCCATCCAGCTGATGGTGGTACTTACTGGCAGACTTGGCATGTGACATCAGATTGCAGCCCACCTGTGAAGATCTGATCGATGATGCAGTTGCAGTGGTTGGGATTGTTGGCTTTCTTTCCATTGTCATCACCTGGGGACAGAGCATAGATTAGTGTCTAAGCCAGTGAACAGTATGTTTCCACATCTACCAGCAAAGTCAGGAAGAAACCAGGAGTGCTGACACTCTACAAGGTAGATGAAGACATTTGTCATTTCAACAGACAGTTCATGAGATCAGAGCAGCTGGATTTTCAATGCTCTTTTTGCTCCATTCCCTAAGAAATCTCCCTTGCTTCTACTTAACAAAGCGCATCTGATGTCCAATAACTGAGTAGTCATTGATTCCCTTTTCATACACAGAATCAAATATTTTTTCAGTGAGACAGCCCAATATGTGCTGGGCCACATATGCCAGGAAGAGCCTCTTCCCACAACTAGATCAATAGGGGCCTCCCTCCAGGATGCGACGCAGCTCGCCTCTGCTCTGGTCTTTCCTCATGGGCCCCGGCATTCTAGAACCACAGGTAACTAACCAGCAGCACCTGCCAGTCAGTTACATCAACATGTTACACTCCTACCCTCTCTATTCAATAGACATTTTACTTACACATGTGTTTGTAGATAGGCAGATGCAAAACTTAAGTAGCAGAATGTAACTCATTATGTGGCATAGATATGCTACTAAAATTTCATTCAAGGGGGAATTCCAAGATGGCGGCTAGAGGTAGGAAGCAGAAAGCGACCCTCCTATAGTGAAAGCTTGGAGAGACGCTGGAGACACACTTTGCAGGCATAATCACCGAGAAAAGGCATAACTTTGACCCCTCCACATCTCCAGCCGGTGCAGAGAATCTCCACTTCACGTTAAACGGAGAAACGAGGAGGGCCCCCGGGGCCGCCAGTGGCCGGCGCCCATACGGCTTGGGAAGACGCTGACCAGCTTACTGTTGATTAGTACACTAACACTCCCTGTTTATACCTTTGAAACTCTCTTGTCTGATACCTTGTTCTGCTTTCTCCCTCTTGTCTGTGTATTTGTTTTCCCCTTTTCTTTAACTTCTTGCTTTCCATCTCAGCTCACTCTTCCATTTTAAATATTACCATTGTTATTATTACAAGCTAGAAAATACTTAATTACACACAGTACAGGGACAGTAACAACACCAAGGACAATGACGGGAAGACAGAAAAAACAGGGAAACCAGTTTCCCCACAGCAAAAAATTAGTACAGGAACCAGAGGGGAATGAAGAGAACAGAAACTCAGATCCAGACTCCAACAAAATGAAGATAAACTATGCCAAAGGACCCAATGAAGCCCACAAGAATAATTTAAAAGAAGACATACTACAAGTACTCAATGAGAATTTTATAGAGATGATACTGGATAGGGTCAACCAAAATGTACAGGAGACACTCAAGAAATTCCAAGACAATAAAAATAGAGAATTTGAAAAAGCAAAAGAAGAAATAAAGGAAACCATAGAAGCACTGTATAAACACCAAAGTGAAAGAGAGAACACAATGAATAAATGGATAAATGAACTCAGGACAAAAATAGACAACAATAAAGAAGAAAACTGCCAGGATATGGAAAACCTCAGAAAAAAGAACGAAACAGAACTGCAAAACAAAACGGAAGGCCAATCCAGCAAAATAGAACAAACAGAAGACAGAATCTTAGAACTTGAAGATGAAATGGTAATTAAAGGAAAAACCAAAGAACTATTAATTAAACAACTCAAGACCTGTGAAAAGAAAATGCAAGAACTCACTGACTCCATCAAAAGACCAAACTTGAGAATCATGGGCATCGAAGAAGGAGAAGAGGTGGAAGCGAAGGGAATGCGTAATATATTCAACAAAATAATAACGGAAAATTTCCCAAATCTAGAGAAAGATATTCCCATACAAATGCAAGAGGCCTCCAGGACACCAAACAGACCAGATCAAAATAGAACTACTCCACGACATATCATCATTAAAACAACAAGTTCAGAAACTAAGGAAAGAATATTGAAGGCTGTAAGAGAGAAAAACAAGTAACATACAAAGGTAAACCCATCAAAATCACAGCAGACTTCTCAACAGTAACATTAAAAGCAAGAAGAGCGTGGGGTGAGATCTTCTGGGCACTGAATGAAAATAACTTCAACCCCAGGATACTCTACCCAGCAAAGCTATCATTCAAAATAGATGGAGCAATAAAAGTCTTCCATGATAAGCAGAAACTAAAACAATATGTGACCACAAAGCCACCATTACAAAAGATTCTGCAAGGGATCCTGCACACAGAAAGTGAAACCCAACTTAACCATGAAAAGGCAGGCAGCACCAAACCACAGGATAAGAAAAAGCAAGACAGTAGAGAGTAACATCAAGTTAGGTACACACAATCAAACCTTCAAACAACTAAGACAACTAAATGGCAGGAATCACCACATACCTATCAGTACTAACGCTTAATGTTAATGGACTTAATTCACCCATCAAAAGACACCATTTGACAAAATGGATTAAAAAAGAAGATCCAACAATTTGTTGCTTACAGGAGACTCATCTCACCGACAGAAATAAGCATATGCTTAGGATGAAAGGCTGGAAGAAGATTTACCAAGCCAATGGCCCCCGAAAACAAGCAGGAGTAGCAATACTTATCTCTGACAAAGTAGACTTCAAACCTACATTGATCAAACGAGATAAAGAAGGACACTCCATACTAATAAAAGGGGAAATAGACCAAAAGGAAATAATAATCAACAATCTGTACGCACCCAATGTCAATGCACCCAATTTCATCAAACATACCCTGAAAGACCTAAAAGCATATATAAACGCCAACACAGTGGTTGTGGGAGACTTTAACACCCCATTATCATCAATAGATAGGTCATCCAAACAAAACTCAATAAAGAAATCCAAGATCTAAAATATGCAATAGATCAAGTGGACCTAGTAGATGTCTACAGAACATTTCATCCAACCTCTATACAATATACATTCTTCTCAGTAGCCCATGGAACCTTCTCCAAAATAGATCATATCCTAGGGCACAAAGCAAGCCTCAGCAAATATAAGAAAATAGAAATATACCGTGCATACTACCTGACCACAATGCAGTAAAAGTAGAACTCAACAACAAAAGTAAAGACAAAAAACATGCAAACAGCTGGAAACTAAATAACTCATTACTTAATGAAGAATGGATCATCGATGCAATAAAAGAGGAAATTAAAAAGTTCCTGGAAGTCAATGAAAATGAAAACACAACCTACAGGAAACTATGGGACACAGCTAAGGCAGTCTTGAGAGGAAAGTTTATAGCCATGAGTGCATATATTAAAAAGATTGAAAGATCCCAAATTAATGACCTAATGATACATCTCAAACTCCTAGAAAAACAAGAACAAGCAAATCCCAAAACAAATAGAAGGAGAGAAATAATAAAAATAAGAGCTGAAATCAACGAAATAGAAACCAAAAAAACCATACAAAGAATTAATGAAACAAAAAGTTGGTTCTTTGAAAAAATAAACAAGATCGATAGATCCCTGGCAAACCTGACTAAAATGAGGAGAGAAAAAACCCAAATTAGTAGAATTAGGAATGCAAAAGGGGAGATAACAACAAACACCATGGAAGTCCAGGAAATCATCAGAGACTACTTTGAGAACCTATATTCAAATAAATTTGAAAATCTAAAAGAAATGGACAGATTTCTAGACACATATGATCATCCAAAACTGAACCAAGAGGAAATTAATCACCTGAATAGACCTATAACACAAAATGAAATTGAAGCAGCAATCAAGAGTCTCCCCAAAAAGAAAAGTCCAGGACCTGATGGATTCTCTGCTGAATTCTATCAGACCTTTAAAGAAGAACTGATACCAATCCTCCTTAAACTGTTCCATGAAATAGAAAGGGAAGGAAAACTGCCAAACACATTTTATGAAGCCAGTATTACACTTATCCCCAAACCAGGCAAAGACACCTCCAAAAAGGAGAACTACAGGCCAATCTCCTTAATGAACATCGATGCAAAAATCCTCAACAAAATAATGGCAAACTGAATTTAGCAACACATCAAAAAGATTATTCACCACAACCAAGTAGGCTTCATCCCAGGGATGCAGGGGTGGTTTAACATATGAAAATCAATAAATGTAATAAAAAACATTAACAGAAGCAAAGACAAAAACCACTTGATCATCTCAATAGATGCACAAAAAGCCTTTGATAAGATCCAACATCATTTCATGATAAAAGCTCTAAGAAAACTAGGAATAGAAGGAAAGTTCCTCAACATTATAAAAGCTATATATGACAAACCTACAGCCAGCATTATACTTAACGGAGAAAAATTAAAACCATTCCCTCTAAAATCAGGAACCAGACAAGGATGTCCACTATCTCCACTCCTGTTCAACATAGTACTGGAATTCCTAGCCAGAGCAATTAGGCAAGAAGAAGGAATAAAAGGAATACAAATAGGTAAAGAAACTGTCAAAATATCCCTATTTGCAGACGACATGATCCTATACCTTAAAGACCCAAAAAACTCTACTCAGAAGCTTCTAGACATCATCAATAGCTATAGCAAGGTAGCAGGATATAAAATCAACATAGAAAAATCATTAGCATTTCTATACACTAACAATGAGCAAACGGAAAAAGAATGTATGAAAACAATTCCATTTACAATAGCCTCAAAAAAAATCAAATACCTAGGTGTAAACCTAACAAAAGATGTGAAAGACCTCTACAAGGAAAACTATACACTTCTGAAGAAAGAGATTGAGGAAGACTATAGAAAGTGGAGAGATCTCCCATGCTCATGAATTGGTAGAATCAACATAGTAAAAATGTCTATACTCCCCAAAGTAATCTACATGTTTAATGCAATTCCCATCAAAATTCCAATGACATTCATTAAAGAGATTGAAAAATCTACTGTTAAATTTATATGGAAACACAAGAGGCCACGAATAGCCAAGGCAATACTCAGTCAAAAGAACAATGCAGGAGGTATCACAATACCTGACTTCAAACTATATTACAAAGCAATAACAATAAAAACAGCATGGTACTGGCACAAAAACAGACATGAAGACCAGTGGAACAGAATAGAGGATCCAGATATGAAGCCACACAACTATAAGCAACTTATCTTTGACAAAGGAGCTAAAAATATACGATGGAGAAATAGTAGCCTCTTCAACAAAAACTGCTGGGAAAACTGGTTAGCAGTCTGCAAAAAACTAAAACTAGATCCAAGTATATCACCCTACACCAAGATTAACTCAAAATGGATCAAGGATCTTAATATCAGACCCCAAACTCTTAAGTTGATACAAGAAAGAGTAGGAAATACTCTGGAGTTAGTAGGTATAGGTAAGAACTTTCTCAATGAAACCCCAGCAGCACAGCAACTAAGAGATAGCATAGATAAATGGGACCTCATAAAACTAAAAAGCTTCTGTTCATCAAAAGAAATGGTCTCTAAACTGAAGAGAACACCCACAGAGTGGGAGAAAATATTTGCCAACTATACATCAAAGGACTGATAACCAGAATATACAGGGAACTTAAAAAACTAAATTCTCCCCAAACTAATGAACCAATAAAGAAATGGGCATGTGAACTAAACAGAACTTTCTCAAAAGAAGAAATTCAAATGGCCAGAAAACACATGAAAAAATGCTCACCATCTCTAGCAATAAAGGAAATGCAAATGAAAACCACGCTAAGATTCCACCTCACCCCTGTTACAATAGCCATCATCAGCAACACCACCACCAACAGGTGTTGGCGAGGATGTGGGGAAAACGGAACCCTCTTACACTGTTGGTGGGAATGTAGACTAGTACAACCACTCTGGAAAAAAATTTGGAGGCTACTTAAAAAGCTGGACATCGATCTACCATTTGATCCAGCAATACCACTCTTGGGGATATACCCAAAAGACTGTTACTCCAGAGGCACCTGCACATCCATGTTTATTGCGGCACTATTCACAATAGCCAAGTTATGGAAACAGCCAAGATGCCCCACCACTGACAAATGGATTAAGAAAATGTGGTATCTATACACAATGGAATTTTTTGCAGCCATGAAGAAGAATGAAATGTTATCATTCGCTGGTAAATGGATGGAATTGGAGAACATCATTCTGAGTGAGGTTAGCCTGGCTCAAAAAACCAAAAATCGTATGTTCTCCCTCATATGTGGACATTAGATCAAGGGCAAACACAACAAGGGGATTGGACTATGAGCACATGATAAAAGCGAGAGCACACAAGGGAGGGGTGAGGATAGGTAAGACACCTAAAAAACTAGCTAGCATTTGTTGCCCTTAACGCAGAGAAACTAAAGCAGATACCATAAAGCAACTGAGGCCAATAAGAAAAGGGGAACAGGTACTAGAGAAAAGGTGAGATCAAAAACAATTAAGCTAGAAGGTAACACCCACGCACAGGAAATCAATGTGAGTCAATGCCCTGTATAGCTATCCTTATCTCAACCAGCAAAAACCCTTGTTCCTTCCTATTATTGCTTATACTCTCTCTACAACAAAATTAGAAATAAGGGCAAAATAGTTTCTGCTGGGTATTGAGGAGGGGGAGAGGGAGGGGGCGGAGTGGGTAGTAAGGGAGTGGGTGGGGGCAGGGGGGAGAAATGAACCAAGCCTTGTATGCACATATGAATAATAAAAAAATGAAAAAAAAAATTTCATTCAAGTAGAGAAGGGAATATTGAGCATGCCATATGTATAAAGATCACATATCAAAAAAACAGAACTAGAGAAGAATGAAGACTGGCCACTGAGTCTTGACACCAGCTGCCCAGAATATTGAAGATTAGGGAGAAAACACTGCCCAGAAGGATCTCAATTATGCAGGACAAATCATTACTGGGTACAGGAAAATGCAAGGAGAGAATGGGAAGAAGATTCCCCAGAGGTAACAACTTGTAAACTACACACAACCACTTGCAGTGGGGCCCAGCAACCTTCGGGCAGAATTCTGATATCTCTTCTTTGTTTTTGTGTGCTGGGGTTGGAATCCAGAGTCTTGCACACCTGAATCAGGCATCTACCTCCAAGTACACCCTCAGCCCATGACTGAGTTTCTAAATCGAAGAACTCAGTGTTTTCCAGATACTTAATAGAGTTATATCAGAAGCAGATGATGATGGTTTCATCTTTTTTGTTATATGAAAATTTTTATAGCAATGTATTTTTATAAAACTGATTTTTAGAACAGATTTCTATGGATTACAAAAGGCTCTTAATTTTTCTTTTCTTTTTTTGCAGTACTAGGGTTTGAACTCAGGGCCTACACTTTGAGCCACTCTACCAACCCCTCCATTTTTTTGTGTGATGGATTTTTTGCACAGGGTCTCTCGAACTATTTGCCTGGGGCTGGCTTTGAATCTCAATTCTCCTGATCTCTGCCTCCTGAGTACCTAGAATTACTGGCATGAGCCACCAGTATCCTGCACTTAACTTTTCTTATCAAGTGTCTGGAATAATAGAAATAAAGAAAAATTACTCTTTCACAGCAGCTCTTTTCTGTTCTATTTTAAACATCATACCAGGAAACTCAACCTATTTAAGCTATTAAGAAACTTTTATTTGATTCCTAGGGCAAGCATTAAAAGGATCACGTATGTTTTCAGGGAAAAAAAAAAAAGTATCAACAAAACAGAACTCCAAGCATGACAGCTGATACAAACAAGCCATCAAAGTGTGGCTATCTGTGAGCTGAAGCTTCAGCTTCAGGGGGCACTGGTGAGATGGGTTGACAGCCCTCAGCATGGCTGGAAAGACACAGGAAAGGTGTCAAGAAAGCCAGCTGATTTGCTCTTTAAAAGGCACCAATTAAAAAGAAGACCAGTTGGGAGGACACCACTTACAACCAGCTGTAGCAGCCCACAGCCACAGGTGACCCAGAAGGAGCCAATTAATTCACTACGAGGGCATGGTGTTCTGGGGTGTGAGATCTGAGCAGCGGCCTCAGCCATCACCTGCAACCTGAGTAGGCATGGCACCTTCTGATCTTCACCCAGATCTACTGAATACCTACAATGTTTATAAAGAACCCTCAAGCCAACCACTCAAAACCACACTTGAGAACTGTCCCTTAGCTGAAATCTGAGATACTCAGAATTGAGAACTCTACTGTGAGCTGGGCAGGAGGGAACCATCTGGGCTCAAGTAATTTTGTCCAAATCTTCCACCTCTAGCACCCAGAACTGCTCCTCCCCACCCCGAGCCCTGAAGGGGTACCACCCTCTGTCTGGGGCCAAACTGTTGGACTATGTTACAGTAGAAGGCAAGGTCCAGTAAGATCCCAGGAGACTTCAAAATGAAAGGCTCTGGTTAGAGTCAAGAGAGAACCTGACTAGGGTCAGGGAAGACTCTGTCCACTTCCTGTTTGTTCCAGCTCTCTGGCTATTTTAGGGCAGCAACTGGTCCTAGTGGAAACTTCCAGGGAAGAGGGGATGATTAATATTCAGAAGCTTTGGACCTGATACCCCAGAGCCTTTGCAGCAGACAGAGGCCTCCAGGAAGGCCTGGCAAGGTTTCACTGTTCACTATGATGATCATGAAGGACCCCCACCCCACACACACTCACATACACACCATCACCACCACGTGCTACACCCCCAGCAAGGTGTGAGGACAACACCTGAAACTATTTATTTTTCCCTAAAAATAAACTATGGAGAGTTGGATGTGATGGCTCATACCTTTAATTCCAGCACCTGAGAGGCTGAGGCAGGAGGATTCTAAGTTCAAGGCCAGCTTGAAACAGCAGACTCAACCAATCAATCAATTATAAATAGATAAACTACAGAGAACTTCATTGAGGTAAATGCGGTATTGCTCTTATTGGAACATAATTATATGGTCTATACAACACAAATTAAATGTGTCCTGACACCATTTGCTGAGTATGCACACAATGTCACCCTGCTCCCTCTTCAAGGAAACCGCCCACCCTAACCCAGGCAGGCACAAGCACCACTCACCTTTGCAGTGCCGATGGAGAACATCCAGGGCTGCAATGAGGAATTCATGTGCATCCTGCTGCTCATAACCTGCCAGGTGCCGTGCATGGGTCCATACCAGGTGCAGCAGTTTGTATGGAATGTGAGGTGATCGGTGCCCAGAGTAAAACTGCTCAAAGAGAAGGGAAAACTGTGAGAATATGTTAGACTTGAGCATACAGCAAACACAGTAAAACAACAAACAGCTCCTAAGGGTGATAATGGCTAGTTTGACAAAAACTTATTCACTATTTTCTTTTTGGCAAGCCATGTTTTTATTTGAACTCACTGGACCTTCTGAGTCTGTGTGGAATTTTCTTCCTCACCACAACCTATTTTCTATAGATAAGCTTATGCAATGAATTATGATTTGCTAACATAAAATCAAAAGCAAATCAAAGTGACTCAGTCCACCCAACATTAGCCTGCATAAAGCCCCAGCCAAACCACCTCAGGTACGTCCAGTAGCACATTCATACTAGGACTGGCTATAGGAGTGCTTCTAGGACTCCAGAACTCCAATACCACTCGTCTCCTGCCTAGGTTCGCAGCCAACTCAGGGAGACCAAGCCTGTATGCTGAGACATCAGACCTAGCACTTCATCTCCAGTCCACAGCTTCCCACCCAGGTAAGAACCCAGAGGACTCTTGCTTGTTCAGACACAAAAGCAGGAACCCAGAAGTCCAGATGACACTGAACAGTTCAGGTTTTACCTTCTGAGCCAGCATTAACTTTCCTTAGAATAAACACACAGCATGCCTTTCTTAAGAACAGACTTGTAATTCTAAATTACAAATCCTAAAAATAATCATGGAAAAAATGACATAGTAGCCAATATACTATTAACACATAGGCTGGAGTGCAGCTCAGCAATAGAGCGTGTGCCTAGCATGCTTGAGACCACAGCATTAGTCATGAAGTTAGTTAGCTTTCTTCTTTCAGGTTCTACTACTAAGACTGGTTCACTTGACAGCCACCAGCAGACATTTACAAACAAGAGCATGAGGTGGGCAAGGAAGCAGAAATGTCAAATTCTTCCTCAACAAGCTTAGGATTTATACTTGGAAGTTAATAAAAGGTGAGAGGTAGCGAACAGCTATAAGGAAGAGACATAGCAGAAGTTGAGTATCCCTAGTCTGAAAATCTAAAACCAAAAATGCCCCATAACATGAAACTTTTTGAGCACATGTTACATTTTGAGTATTTTGGATTAGTAAACCAATGAAGTCTACACAAAAATTCCAAAATCCAAAATACTCCAGACATGTTAAGAGACTCCCAACCATTTCAGATGAGGGATACTCAAGTCGTGTGTCACCTGGTAAAGAAAAGGAGGAGTGAATGTCGCAAAATAGTTTCTGCTGGGTATTGCGGGGGTGGGGGGGAGAGGGAGGGGGTGGAGTGGGTGGTAAGGGAGGGGGTGGGGGCAAGGGGGAGAAATGAACCAAGCCTTGTATGCACATACGAATAATAAAAGAAAAAAAAAGAGTGAATGTCAACAGACAGGATGAGGAAGGCACTGAAGCACTCTAAACTCACTGATCAAGGAATGCTGTATTTCAACAGTCAAGCACCTAGCCATACCAGAACTCACTTTTGAAAGTTGCAAATATTCAAAGTTTTCATTATGTAAATTATAAAACAAACACCTAACAATACCCACCTACAAGCTATAAAACAAATACCTAGAAATCCAACAAAAAAGCCAAATCTCTACCCAAACACAGCAAGAACACCTCTCTGCATGTGCACTGAGAGGCCGCCACAGATCCATGCCACAGATCCATGCCACAGAGCAGTCTTACAGCCTGGCCTATGAGCCAGCACAAGACCCAGCAATAAAGGCCAAGCATCCAGAAGGCTTAGGACGAGAGATGTCTCTGATTCTAGAGTATCTGCATATACCTAATGAGGTATACTGAGGATGGCAACCAAGTCTAAACACAAAACTCAATTATACACAGTCTGAAGGTAATTTTATATATTTTAAATAACTTTGTATATGAAAGAAAGTTTGTGTACATCGAACCATCATAGGTGAGGGGTGGAATTTTCTACTTATGGTGTCATGCTAGTGTGCAAAACTTTTGGAATTTAGAGCACTTTGGATTTGGGGTAACTGAGCTATTTTAACTCTGAGAATCTGGTCTGAGGCTGCTGAGTTAGCAGGTCCTGAGGCCCCAGCCCAAGTAGGTCTCAACCCTTTAGGGACAGATGTGTGGTTAGAAGTGGGCAGATATGACAGAAGCATAGCTATGAGCAGATCAAGGAAAGCCTAGTGTGCAGGGCGGAGGCTCACAAAGACAATGAAGTACATTTGGAAAGATCTGGTGACAGATGGGCACCCACTTTCCTTAAGAATAAAGGGGAAGGCTGAAGGAGTGGCTCAGGCAGTAGAGTGCCTTCATAGCAAGAGCAAGGCTCTGAGTTCAAACCTCAGTACAGCAAAAAAAAAAAAAAAAAAAAAAGGGGAAAGGGGTCAGTGCATTTCTGCAGGCCTTTATCAGATGTAGTGTGGCAGACAACAGGATTTAAGTATGAAATTGCCAGTGTTTAAGGAGATAAATGTCATTCACCAGTTGACTGCCATGTTCCCTTAGGAAGGAAGCTCTTCTCCTAGGTAGCAACCTACAATCCAAGCCAATAGCTTCTTCTCCAGCAATCCCTCTGGAAAAACTGTGTCTTCCACAATATTATAAGCATATATTAAATATTTACTCACTATATGAGGTTCTGGAAATTTGCCTTCCCTTATTATGGTCAACTCTATTCTTTTTTTTTTTTTTTTTTTTTGGTGAAACTTGCACTTGCTAGTCAGGAGCTCTACACTTGAGCCATACCCCAGCCCTATTTTCTTTTTAAAGGTGAAAAGCAAGAAGTGACAGAACCATTTCACCAAGAAATTGGCAGCAGTTACCTCTTGGAAGAGTGAGGACATCTCACAGACCAGGCAGGAGCTAGGGCTCTGCATCTCACAGCGGTGCCTGTCGGACAGGAAGAAGTCCCGCAGGAGTGGCGTGTGGGTCAGAGCCTGCACGATGCAGTTCATGAAGCACGTGTTGCCCAAGTTGATCAAACCACGCAGGCCTGGAGGGCAGCCACCGAGAGCAGAGTTACTTGTGCACTGGGCTATGGACACACTAAGCCAGTCCCCAGTGGCTTCTTTCACAACTATATGAACAGATTTTCTTTTACTCATTCATTCAAGAAGTGAGAAGAGCAAAAAGAAATGTAACATTTTTCTAATTTTTCATATGGATCACACTGAGGAATGTATGCCACCATTGTCCCCTTCCCACTTGGTCTATTACATGTTTTGTCAGAATCATCCAAATGTATTTTCTATAAAAACAGCTGGTTCAGAATGGAACCTAACAAACCAAAATGCTTTTAAAAAAAAGTTCTAAAATGCATTTCCTCCATTCTTAAATCACTTAGTGAATACCCTCACATCCACAGACACATCATGTGTCTTTCTAAGGATCAGCCTGGGCAGAGTATCCTGAGTCCCTTTACATGTGCAGACATGGGAGGAACAGTCTCCATTTATCCTTCCACACATGTGCAGACAGTCCCTGCAGAAAGCAGGTGCTCAAAACCTGGATGGGTATGTAGTTAGACAGGGCTCAAACAGAACCACGTGATGTTATGAAACCCAGTTTTACACTGGGAGCCTAACAAGTAAAGATGGATAACACTCAATGCACGTCCTCTACCCACCTATGGTACAGTTGGAGGTGATCTTCCTTCTCTTCGGGTTGTGTTTCAGCAGCTCCAGCTCCCGTTTAGTTGGTTCCCAAGTCGAAAACTTCTCTCCAGCACCTAAGCAGATGAAGGACACTTCAAGTGCTGCTTGCTAAATTCTCATGGTTTGTGTTTATAAATAAAAGCTGTAGTGATACACTATTTATCAAGCTGTATTTTAGAGGGGCACCCAAACATTGGGGCTTTCTAACACCATCCCGTGGCTAGTTTCTCTCAATGTATGTCCATGAACACAGCATGTTCTCTGAGATAAGGAAAGTAACACCACCCATCAAAACCACCTAACACTGATACAAGATGGCTATTGTATCAAATGCCTCCAATCTCTGGGTACAGAGACTATAGCATCAGCTCCAATGGGAGCTATCTGGCAGCTGAAGTAAACGATTTTCCCACTGACAGAGAAAATGTACTTTTGAGGCTGGAGGTGTAGATCAGTGATAGAATGCTCGCCTAGCATTCATGAGGCCCTGGGTTCCATCCCCAACATAGCAAAAAAAAAAAAGAAAATGCATTTTGATCCATCTGCTTCAGACTTTGAGCACTACAGAAAACTGAAACCTAAGACACAGATGGTGCAAATGCTAACGAGCACCACCCTTCATCCTAATGCATACTCTATTAACTCAAGAGGCACTTGGTCCACACTGCAAAAACTTCTGCATGATTCAGTAACATACCCACAAGTAGTGGTAACGGTATTAAGTTTTGAGGGGGAACAGCAGAAAATAGAAGTCACAGAAATTGCTCTCTAGAAATAACCTGTTGACCATAAACAATTCTGAGCGCTAAGAGCACCTTTTTCTATTCTTTTGCTTTAAAAAAAAAAAAATGAGAATGCTTCCAACACAGAGCAGTCAAGGCAAGAAGATGTAAAATGGGCCAGGTTTACATGCTCCCCTTGCACACAGCACTGGTCCTGCAGCCTGAGAGATGAGGTGCTCACTGGTCAACTGGGACACACCATACCCAGCAGTTACTGCACACCATTGTGAGCCTCTGTGTGAAATGAAAAGTAACATCAGGGAACTCAAGAAGAAATACTAAAACAGGGCTTTACAATGCTGCTGCTCTTCTGGCTATGTGGCTGCGAGAATGTGCACATGAGGACAGGGAAGCAAGGAACCCAAGCAGCAGCAGAGCCATAAAGCACCTTCCAGGAGAGCAGGTTAGGAGGGCTCTGTGGTGATCTGTTCCACTTTCCACCTGCAATGCCACTCTGCTGACACAGATTTAACACCAAACAGTTCAGAGTTTTAAAAGAGATTCTACAAGAATATAATCAGTGAAGTGGCTCACCGTCCTGGAAGGAACCGTTATGTTTATTTTTAGTGTTACTGCACAGAAAGAACACTTTCCTGAGTACCACAGAGCTGAGGAGGAACTACTTGTCAGGGATTTCTTGGTGCTGGGTCATTCATCCCCTGAAATGAGCCAAATGAGACAGGGTATGGCTCTGCTGGTGCTAGACAGGGCTAATATGGGTATACAAAAGCACCCTTAACTGAACAGTGCCAATGTGTGCAATCTTTCTTCTCCACCTCAGCAAAGTCCCTCACAGCAGTTGCAGCACATGGGGGACCTGGGCAAGGGGAGCACCTGTGTGGCTGCAATCCCACTTCCCTCTCTGCACAGGTTAATACCGCTGTGAACCTTAGGGAAGGAGAGAACCACTGGAGAGTCGTCTCATCTACCCTCCACCCCCCAACATGGTGCTACCTATGACTCCCACTTGCACCCTGGGTGTTTTGTCTCTACTACCTGAATAACCGCAGGTTTAAGAGACAAAGCAAGTAGGTAAGTTTAGGCAGAACCCAACCTTGCATCTTCCAAGCCTTCCGCTGCTCTTCTTTGGCAATTATCTCCATGTCTTTGTCATAGATGTAGTCCTGACACAAGAAGCAGTATATGCCTCCATATGTCAAGTCAATGGCTGTGGAGAGAAAGCAGGGAGGAGACACAAAATTCAATTGCATAGGTAGGTCATGCTTCACCATGGGTTGATCACAGAAGTTGAGCATTCTAGACACCTGCTAACTGTGGCTCCTGCCTACTCTCATGTCATGGCAGGCACCTGAGCCCCCAAAGCTTCTCCTACCCTGAGGTGTATGTGCTGGCTCTATAAGCTCCCACAAGGTTGAGGAAGCTGAGTGATGAATGGAGGCACACATCCATGCTTTACAAAGGACTTACATTTAAAATAAGAGTAAAACTTATGGTACACACCTGTAATCCCAGCAACTCAGGAGGCAGAGGTAGGAGGATCTTGAGTTCAAGGCAAGCCAGGGCAAAGTTAGTGAGACCCTATCTCAAAAACAAAATAAAAAGGGGCTGGAGGGGTGTCTCAAGCGGTAGAGCACCTGCCCAGCATGTGCTAGGCCCTGGGTTCTGTCCCCAGTAGGGAGAGGTAGGGAATACAGAGGAAAACTTTGTTGAACCACATCTATAATTCCTGACAAGATCACAAGAAAGAATGTAATCATATATGCTATTTCTTTTGTTGTCTGTGCTATCTGCTACTCTTTCTCTAGGACAGAGGTAAAACGGTTTTTTCTCACAACCCTGACTTCATGCCCAGAGCTGCCTGCTTCTTCCCATCAGGGTAGAACTTGTGCACTTTTCAATTGCACCATCTACAAAACAGAACCAGTACCTGGTCTCTTAATTACTTTAAAGATAAGACAAACTCTTTTGAGCATCTGAAAGTAAAGCACTCTCTCAATTAAAAAAAAAAAAAGTTGGGGGCTTAAATTTACCAAGCATCAGTCCTAGCTCTGTTATGTGCTAGTTATGAACTTTTGATAAGTTACTCTCCTTCTGAGGCTCAATTTTCTCTTTAGTAGGTAAGTGGTGATAATAAAAGTACTAATGTTTCAGGTCTGGGTGATAATTAACTTAATACATGTAACTTCAGTGCATTCGATAATGGTAGTGTTTAAAAAAAGGAAAACAAAACAAAACCAACCACCCCCACCCCTGCCACAAAACCTCACAGTTTTATTATACACTCATTATGGAGTATCCACAGGTGACTGGTTCCAAGAACCTCTGCAATACCAAATTACATAGATGCTCAAGTCCCTATATAAAATGATGATGTGAAAAAATCAAACCAGCAAAAAGAATAAAATAAGGGATAGTGTTTGCATATAGCCTATGCATAATATCTCTAGGTGACTTATAACACTGATACAATGCTGTCTAAGTATCTGTTGTACTTTATTGTATAGGGAATGACAAGAGGAAAGAGTCTGTACATGATTGGTAACAGTCACAACTTTTTTCTCCAAGCTTCTTTTGATCTGCTATTGGTTGAAGTCACAGATATAAACCTGCAGATAAGGAGGGCTGACTGTATTTCATGTCTTAAGTTACTGTGATTTGGATTAATATTCTGGTACATCTTTAAATTCTCTAAAGCAGATTTATTACAACTCAAAAACAGCAATTCAAGAATCCCATGACTACCTATTGTTCTCACAAAAAAATGTGACAAAAATCCCAATAAACTCCCTTAACATCCTCATCA
The DNA here is from genome assembly GCF_047511655.1 of Castor canadensis. Lineage (NCBI taxonomy): Eukaryota > Metazoa > Chordata > Mammalia > Rodentia > Castoridae > Castor > Castor canadensis. The sequence goes on along the minus strand of NC_133396.1, from coordinate 49,638,384 downwards.
GAGCTGTCAGCAAGAGCTCAACCAGTTGTCATTTGGCACTTTATGTGCTTTAGCGACATGAATCCTGGCATGTAGATATCAAAAACAAGTCTTGTCAGAGACAAGTTTGCAATAGGATGGTGGAATTTAACAGAAAGCAGAGGAATCAATGAACAACATGCCAAGCATACAGCTGGCAACCTAGAAAACAGAGAAAATATCTGCAAATCACATACACATATACACATACAATGTAAGGGACAAAAAGACAAACAACCCTATTTAAAAATGGGCAAATGGACTCAAATTGGCATTTCTCTAAACATATGGCCTAAATAGCACAAGGAAAAAAATGTTCTCCATCACTGGTCATTAAGAAATGCAAATCAGGTTGGGTGTGGTGGCTCACACCTATACTCCCAATTATGAGGGAGGTGAAGGTGGACTGTAGTTCGAGGCCAGTCAGCCCAGGCAAAAAGTTAGTGAGACCCCCATCTCAACCAATAAGCCAGGCATAGTGGCGAGCTCCTGACATTTCAGTTACAAGGGAGGTAGAGGTATGAGGATCATAAAGCATCAGACCTTATGTGAAAAATAAACTAAAAGCAAAAAGAGCTAGAGGTGTGGCTCAAGTGGCAGAGCTTGCATAGCATACACAAGGCCCTGGGTTCATCCCCAGCATGGCAAAAAGAGAAAAAATTAAAGAAGCAAATCAAAGTCCCAATGAGATCCCATTTCTTATTAAAATGGTTGCTTCTGAAAGAGGAAAAAAAGTATTGTGTGTGAAGATGTGGAGAAACTAGAACCCTTATACAGTGCTGGTAGAAATGTAAAATAGTGCAGCCACCATAGAAAGTTTAAGGGGTTCAGCAAAAGTTGCCAAGGCATTGGTGGCTCACGCCTGTAATCTTAAGCTACTTTGGAGGCAGAGATCAGAAGGATCATGGTTTGAGGCCAGCCCGGGCAAATAGTATACAAACTCTTATCTCGAAAATACTCAACACAAAAAAAGGGCTGACAGAGTGGTTCAAGTGATAGAGTGCCTGTCTAGCAAACATGGAGGCCCTGAGTTCAAACCCAGTCCTGCCAAAAAAAAAAAAAAGTTGACATAAATCTCCACATGATCCAGCTACTGCACTGCTAGGTAGACACTGCATAGAAATGAAAACATGTACCTGTCTAGAATGATACACAAATGCTCATAGTGGCATCATTCAGAGCCAAAAGGCGGAAACAGTTCACCTGCCCATCATGGATGAATTGTAAAGAGAATGTACAAAACAGAGTGCTAGTTAGCCATGCAAAGAAATGAAACATTAATGCATACCACAACTCAGATGAACTTAGAAAATATGCTGACACAGCCAGGTGTCAGTGGCTCACGCCTATAATCCTACCTATTTGGAAGGCTGAGATGGGGAAGACTGCCACCTAGGCCAGCCTGAGCAAAAAGCAAGATCCAAAATAACCAGAGTAAAAAGGCTAGGGCTGGAGGCATGGCTCAAGCCATAGAGTGCCTGCCTTGTAAGTGCAAAGCCCATTAATGGGAAACATTCAAGACAGGCAAATCCATAGACACAGTGAGCCGAAAGGAGACTGCCAGGGGCTGGGGGTGGGAAGCATGGGGAATGATTAATTAATGGATATGGGGTGTTCTGAGGTGGTGGGTTCGTAACACTGTAAGGTTACAAAATGCTACCGAATTGTACACTTTAAAATTTATGTTGTATCAATCTTACTTCAATATAAAATTAAACATTAGAAATCCAAAGCAACACTGACACTCAAGGTAGTTTCTTTGGAAAATTACTCCATAGTCTAAAACAAAGCCTTGACTGCTCCAAGGCAAAAGACTGACATGTAAGAATCTAGCTACCTAAAATGGAAGTGAAACAATACCCCACAAACACGGAGCTACACCCCTTGCACTACCTGGCAGAGGGATATTTGTTGTTGCTCTAACATGTCCACTCACATGGATATATGGACAACTGACACCGGGCACTGTGCACAGGCAGGTTCCAAGATGGCCAGAGATGGAGGAAAGCAATGCCATCAACTCACTCTATCCCATACTCACTCCTTTTTGGCCAAATGAGATAACTTCAAAGATGCACAAAGCTAAGAATATGATTTTTTTAGCATGGTTCAACAGACAAAATTCAAATGCCCTTGTGATTCAACATAAAACAAAACCCACATGACATCAAGCAGCTAGCTCCAGGTTACTTTGCTCTGTTCTTATACACTTATCTGGTATTGCCAAAAAATTTGACTACATCAAAATAATAACTTCTTTTTCTCAAAAGTGTGTATTATTACTGTTGGTAGTGGTGATGGTACTGGAGTTTCAACTCAGGGCCTCATGCTTGCTAAGCAGGTACTCTACCATGTGAGACATGCCCTCCCCCCTCCTTCGCTTTAGTTATTTTTTAGATAGGTTCTCATACTCTTGAACCATGATCCACCCTTGAACCATGATCCTCCTATCTATGCCTCTTGCAGAACTGGGATTATAAGCATATACCACACTACCCAGTTTATTTGTTGAATGGGGCCTTGATAACTTTTTTTACTCAGATTAACCTCAAACGGTGATCTTCCCCATCTCTGCCTCCTGATTAGCTGAGTAAATATACTTTTTATAAATTTGCCAATTCTCACTCAAGTGGACTAATATTGTATTCAGCTTTTATATCTGGCTTATTTAACATAATGTTTTTAAGGTTCGATGTTCTAACATACATAAAAATTCATTTCCACTTATGGTTGAATAATACTTCATTGCATGTATATATATTTTTGTCCATTCAACTGGCTATTGTGAATAATGAAAACTGACATAAAACTATCTGCTCAAAACACTACTTTCAGTTTTTTTTTTTAATTTTTACTTTATTCATAGGTGCCTACTTTCAGTTTTGATGTATCACTAGAAGTGGAAGAGCCGGATCATGGTAAATCCTATGCTTAGCTTTTTTAGGAGCTCCAAACTCTTTTACATAACACCTACACCACTGAAATCTTGAGAGTCTTTTCCTGAGCTGGCAGAGTGACTCAAGCGGTAGAGCGCCTGCCTAGCAAGCATGAAGCCCCGAGTTCAAACCCCAGTGCTGCCAAAAAAAAAAAAAAAAAGTTTTTTTCTGACAACAGAATGAAATTAGAAATAATTAACAGGAAAAAAACCTGGAAATTTATAAATGCATGTAAACTGAACAAATAAACTCAAAGAATCAAAGAAAAAATCTCAGGGAAATTAAAAAATAACTTGAGACAAATGAAAATAAAAACATGACACCAAAACTTATGGGAGGCAGTAAACTCAGTGCTAACAAGGATATGATAATGCAAATGCCTCCATTAAAAAAGAACTCAAGCCTGGCATGATGGTACGCATCTATAATCCCAGCACCAGGAGGCAGAAGCAGGAAGAACTCGAGTTTAAGGCCAGTCTGGACTACAGATCAAGACCCTGTCTAAAAAAAAAAAGAGGAGCAGGAGAGAGAGAAAGACAGACAGATACTCAAGGAACTAGGGAGACAAACTTGTAGATGGGAGGAAATAAAAAAAATTAGAGGGGAAGTAAGTGAAATGAAGAATTAAAAAAAAAAAAAAAACCAAACCAATGAAGCCGAAAACTTCTTTAAAAAGATCAACATTTATTACAATGACAAAAGAGAGAAGACACAAATAATTATAATTAGAAATGAAAATGGGAATATTTCTACTGACCTTACTAAAGTAAGAAAGATTATAAGAAAATAACATGAACAATTATATGTCATCAAATTAAAGAGATAAATTCCAAGAAATACATAATCTACCAAAACCAAAACATGAAGAAAAATAGACCTATAATTATTAAGGAGATCGAATCAGTAATCAATCCCCCAAAAAATAAATGTCAAGGACTAGACTGAGAAAGATTGAGAGAGACTCAACCTTCCTCAAGGGAAACACTTCCTAACTACTTCTAAGAGGGCCTGATACCCAGTGATACCAAAGCCAGATAAACACACTAGAAGTAAACGGACTAATATCCTTTATGAATACAGATGTAGAAATTTTCAACATATTAGGAAAGTAAATCCAGCAACAAATTAAAAGGATTATATACCATGGCTGTGCTGGATTTATTCCTAGAATGCTTGGATGGTTGACCATATGAAAATCAATCAACCCACCTAATACATTACAGAATGCAGGGAATAATCTCACACAACTATTTCCACTGATTTAGGAAAAGCATGTAACAAAATTCAGTATCTTTTCATGATTAAAAAAGAAAAACCCAGTGGATAAGGGCTGGTAGAATGACTTAAGTGGTAGAATTCCTGCCTAGTAAGCCTAGCAAGCATGAAGCCCTGAGTTCAAACCCCAGCATCTCAAAAAAAAGAAGAAAAACAGTGGATAAACTAGTAATGGAAGGGTCCTTCTTCAATCTGATAAAGGGCATATGTTAAAAACCCATGGCTAACATAACAATCAATGGTGAAAGACTGAAAGCCTTTCCTCTAAGGCCAGGAACAAGACAAGGACACCACTTCTAATCGACTCAATACTGCACAGTCTAGCCAAAGCAACCATGCAAGAAATGGAAATAAAAGGCACCCAACTTAGAAAAGAAGATGTAAACATATCTGTTTGCAAATTAACCTGATATTATACACAGAAAGCCCAAAAGTCTGCTCTTCCTCCCAGTTCTAGCTTTTATTAGCCCAATAATAAAAGAAATCAGCAAAGCCACAGAATGCAAAAACCAACACACAAACATCAACTGGGTTTCTATACAATTGCAATGAACAATCTGAAAAAGAAATTAAGAAAACAATTCCTTTTATAATAGCATCAAAAAGAACACTCAGGTATAAATTCAACCAATGAGGTAAAATAAGACTTATATTACTAATATGCTGAAAGAAATTTAATAAGATTTAAATAAATGGAAAGACATTTCATACTCATGGATTAGAAGACAATATTGTATACTATTCTGCTCGGTGCAGTGGCTCATGTATGTAATCCTAGCTACTCAGGAGGCAGACATCAGAGGATCGGGGTTTGAAGATAGCCGGGCAAATAGTTCGTGAGACCCTATCTCAAAAAAATAATAAACCCTTCATAAAAAAGGGCTGGTGGAGTGGTTCAAGGTGGAGGCCCCGAGTTTAAGCCCCAGTACCACAAAACAAAAACAAAAACAAAAACAAAAGGTCAACACTACTCAAGGATATACAGATTCAATGTAATGGCTAGAATAAACCCAAACACATTTCTTTTTTTCTAGAAACAGAATAATTCCAGCTACCCTGGAGGCAGAGATTGGGAGGATCACAGTTTGAGTCCAGCCCCAACAAAAAAAAGTTAGTGAGACTCCCTTTCAACCAACAAAGCTGGGCATGGTGGTGCGTACCTGTTACCCCAGTTAAACAGCAAGCATAAATAGGAGGATCGCATCCGAAAGTGCAAGACCCTATTCCCAAAATAACTAAAGCAAAAGGGTTGGGGGTGTGGCTCAAGTGGTAGAGCACCTACCACTCAAGGCAAGCTGGAGGCCTTGAGTTCAAACCCTAGTACCAACCAAAGAAGAACAGAAAGAAAAATCCATCTAAAAATTTTTTTTATTGTTGTACTGGAGGTACATTATGACATTTACCAAAGTTCTTACAATGTATTATAGTTGAATTCACCCCCACCATCATTATCCTTTATTCCCCTCCCTTCCCCCATTCTTGGAATAGTGTCAACAGGTCTCATTTTTCCACTTTCATACATGAGAAAAATCCATCTAAAATTGGTAAGAAATCTCAAGGAACCCAAACAGCCAGATAATCTTGAATGGAGTTTGAGGACTCACATTTCCTGATTTCAAAACCTACTACAAAGCACAATTCAAAGTGGTTCTGGAAACTTTGGTGGTGGTTGTGGAAGTGGTTTTGGTGGCAATGACAATTTTGATCAGGGAGGAAACTTCAGTGGTTGAGGTGGCTTTGGTGTTAGCTATGGTAGTGCTTGGATATGGTGGCAGTGCAGACGGCTACAATGAGCTTGGTGATGATGGATCTGGAGGTGATGGAAGCTACAAAGATTCTGGCAATTACAACCATCAATCTTCAAATTTTGGACCCAGGAAGGGAGGAAACTTTGGAGGCCAAAGCTCTAGCCATTATGGTAATGGAGGCCAATACCTTGTTAAACCATGAAACCAAGGTGGCTACCGCGGTTCCAGGAAATCAACCTTAGCAGGACAGGGCCAGAGAAGTGACAGAGAAACTACAGGTTACAACAGATTTGTGAACTCAGCCAAACACAGTGGTGGCACAAACACAACATGTTTTAGACAATAGTCATGTGTATTAAGGACTGTTATTTGTGACTAATTGTGTCTGTTCTGCAGAAAGTGTAAAGCATTCCTAAAAAAGGATTTTAATGCAGACTTTTTTTTGGCACCCATGCTGTTTATTGCTAAATGTAATAGTCTGATCATCACAATGAATAAATGTGTCTTTAAAAAAAACCACTGCAGGTGGACAAGCCCTTAAGAGCAGGCACAGAATCAAAGACGTGACATTGTTAAGAATTCTATTTAGAAAACATGTCTTAAAGGAACATGAAACTAATTTCTAGTTTTAATACAGGCACATGAAACTTTTAATAAAGTCATGGACTCCTAACACAGCAGAGTTGGATCATTCTATATACCATGGTTTTGTTTCTTTTTTAAAGCAAACTTTGTAAGAACGTTCATTCTAGCTTAAGTAAGGGCAGAGTTTAATCATCAGTTTGCTAAAAATGAATTATCACCACCAATTTTTAAAGGTGATTTCTGTAGATGATGCTGGATAAGGTTCTCCAGAAAACTTTAAGCACAAGTATCTTTCCAATTTCCTATAATCCTTTTAGCAACGCTCAATCAGAGCCAGGTGTAATAATTCGCAGTCTAAACTGATGTGAGAATGAGATATGGTGGGAACACTCTTCGTTTATATTAAAGCAAGTATCTAAAGGGCTGGTGGAGGGGCTCAAGTGATAGAGCACCTGCCTAGAAAGCATGAGACCCTGAGTTCAAACTCCAGTACTGAGGGGGGAAAAAAAAAAAAGCAAACATCTACGTTAAGTGGGAATGGTAGACTTCTATAGCCACACTGCCTTCATCAGCATCTTTTCCCTTAGTCAATGTAAAAAGTCATCATGAGGGTTGCAGATGTAGCTCAGTGATATAGTACCTACTTAGCTAGCATGAGACCCTGGGTTCAATCCTTAGCACTGCAAAAATTAAATAAATCATTATTAACTGCCTGGTCTCTTTCCTTGGGTCTACAGCTGATGACAGGCTCTGTGTCCATTAGTTCTCCTTCCAAACAGGCCAGATAGCTCATCGTTAACCTGAACCCCCCCAATTTCAAGCACCCTTTTGGCAAACAGTTGCTGTTAATTTTAGTTAAAAATGAGATAGGTCCACAGGAGATAAATGAGTTACTGTAATTTCACCTCTACTACTAAAAAAAAAAAAAACCCTTACAAAACTTGAGGGAAACTGTAACACAAAGAAGTGACGAATGGATTTGTTTTGTGAATTTTCATACTTTATTATGAACCAGAACGTCATCTAGAAATGTTTCCTTTATACATCATAGCTGTTGCAAAAAACAAATTAGGTGACCGACTCAACATGTCCATAATAACAGCTGACTCATATAATATATCACATCAGAGATCTGTTCTGTCTTAAATCTTTAAAAGAAACAATCAGAAGAACAGGTTCTACATGTGGGTATTGGGTAAAACCACTGGACCCATCCTTTACTGCTTACAGAGAGCTTTAAGGGACACAGACTCATGCAACAACCTCACAAACTACATCACATTAATTACAACTTCTTAGTTTAACGATTTCCAGAGAGCAGGAGATTACAGAATTTTAGGGGGAAAGGCCTACAAATATTTCCTAACATAATTGCTAGGCCTGCATGAAGTATTTTCCAAAACAGGTGCTCTGGCTTGGATCCTTTCAAATTGACTTTCTGAAGCATATCCTAAAGAGCTCACAAGCAGGGCTGCAGGTGTGACTTCATCTGTTGAGTGCTGCCTTTGCAAGCACAAAGCCCTGAGTTCAAACACACTCCCCCCACTCCCACCAAACAAAATCGCACAAGCATTTAACCTAAGACATTATTTTGCAGGACAGAAAGAAAAACTGACATCTGTCAGAAAATAAAAGAGTAAAATTGAGCTTTATGTTACTTCCAGAATGCAGGATAAGTTTGAATTTTTTAAGTACATGAAAGGCAAATTTATCTTGATGCCACATGATATTGAATTAGGTTTTTCATGAGCCTGCATTACTGGAAACAATGAAAATCCATTGCTGGAAGTAATAACAGATCACATATTACATAGAACTCCACATTGATGCCAATAATCTAATATGGCCATGCCTCAGTATCTGCACAGGGTTGGTTACAAAACTACCTCTCTCAGGTAACAGTATCTGCAGATGCTCAAGCCCCTTACATAAACAAACAAACAAATAAACAAATGGTATTTGAATATAGCCTGCACACATCTTCCTGTATACTTTAAACCATCTCTAGATTATTTAACACAATGCAAATGCTATGTAACAGTTGCTATTGTATTAGTTAGGGAATAACGACAAAACAATGTTGTACATGTTCAGTAACAAACAAGTATTTTTCCTGAATATTTTGTATCTGAGGTTGGTTGAACCTACAGATAGGAAGGGCTGCATTTAAGATCATTCTTTGCAAATTTTTGTCTAATCTAGGTCCTGTGTTTCAAAATGGAAAGATGAGAATCTAATATTCATTAACAGAGAAAGCACTAAAAATTTCCTATCTACACTTCAAAGCAAGTAAGTGGAACACAGAAAGCCACTGCCCGCTATCACTTAAGGTTACATAAAATATTAACACCAATATAAAAAAAGCCATAAAGGAAACTGGGTACAACCCACCTGAGCTCACTTTTATCTTTTTTTTCCCTATAAAGTTTTCCAAGAAGGACCCAAATCATTTCAGATAAAAGTGGACTTTTGGAGGTGTGAACTGCAAGCTGAGGGCAGTGACTGTCCTGACTCAGGAGGTGCCTTACCCAGGTTGTGCCGCTTTGACTTCGCATGTTCATGGATGTGTTTCTTTGTGAAACAGCCAAAGAAGACGCAGTAGAGGCAAGAGTGGAGCCGGTTCAGGTGGACGCCACAGACATGGCAAACGCAGGACTTCGCCTGAAATTCAAAGAGAATCGATAAGCAGTGTGTGATTCAAGAGGAGTTCTCAAAGGGAAAAACAGTGATAAGAGAAAGAATTGGGAATTTCTTCAAGTTCTTATTATTCTAAAAGATCACCCTATGTATCCTTTAACTCCTCAAAAGTAATTTAGTTCAAAACTAGCTCAACTAAAACTCAGTGAACTACTGAAATATTTACTGCATTCTCCCCAGTCCCGACGGGTGCCCCAAGAGAGTGCTGTCCCCACTCCAGGTGAGCAACATACCTAGCCACCTTTACCCAGGTATCAATTTGAGGCTTGAAAATACAGGTTTCAAGAACTCAGCAACTTTAGAAGCAAAAAAAAAACAAAGACCGTAAAAAAAAAAAAAAAAGGATTTGAATCAAAGCAGTACACAAGAACCAAGAAATAGACCACAGAACCCTAACAATTCAACTGCAGAAAATTCAAATGATAAACAATTCTATACATCCACACTACCCAAGAACATGCTGTTTTACAGCACCGTGTGAAGAGGGGCCGGCATCTTGGCACAATAAGGATAATCATGAATAACAAGAGTGAATTATTTATACTGAATTAAAAAAAAGAATCCCAGCCAGCGGTGAGGATGCACACCTGTAATCCCAGCATTTGGGAAGCTGAGGCAGGAGGATCATGAATTTAAGGCCGCCTGGGGTATCTGGTGAGTTCCAAACCAATCTGGGTTACTTACTGAAATCCTGTCTCAAACAAACAAATTAAAAACCAAAAACAATCAACCAAAAACAATCCCAAGTCCATATGAATTTAACACCAAACACAGGCACACACTAGCCTTCTCTTAAAAGTCTTCTCTGTAAGAGAATCATCTATTGACTACAGTGGAAAGATAAAAATACAAAACTCTTCATTTTAGTAATAAATCATAATTCGTCATAGTAATAACTGACTCAAGCAAGAATCAATGAATACTAAAACCACTGGGTAAAAAAAGCTGAATGGACAAACTGTGGTACATACACTATGTTATTCTCCCAGAAAAGGAAAGAAGCACTAATATAACATGATAAAAATACAATCATAGGTGAAAGGTGACAGACACATAAGGTCACATATTGTAGTAATTCTGCTTATGTGAAATATTCAGAATAGATTAATCCATACTGTAGAACCAAGATTTCCAGGGGACAGAGACAAGGAGGGCAGGAAGCAGGTAAACGTGCTATAACTTGGTGGAAGTGAGTAGTGACCACACAGCATGTGAATACACTAAATGCTGCTCAAGTGCACAGGTTAAACAATTCACTTTATGTTATGTGACTTTTACCTCACTAAAAGAAACTGCTATGACTTGGATCTTAATGTATTCCCTAAACCCATGTGTTACTAAAGGCTTGATCACCAGCTAGTGGTGCTTTAAGAAGGTGGGACTTTTAGGAGGTGGAGTCTGGTGGGAGAAAGCTAAGTCATTGGTGGTGTGTCATGGAAGGGGCTTTTCAGACCCCAGTCCCTTCTTCTTTCTCTTTGCTTCCTGGCCAACATGAGGTGAGCAGCTTCCTCTGCCATGAACTCCTGGAGATGCTCGGAGCTGGCCAGGATCACACATCTAAGCAGACACAGGGCTGGAACAAAAGCCTCAGAACCAATGTCTTAGGCCATGCTTCCTTTGAATGTGGAAGGTGATTCCCAAGTCTCAACTACATGTGTAAAGAGAATGACCCAATTTTAGAGCCTCATTTAATCCATGTTCCTAGAGTCTGACCAGAGTTGCTACCAAGTTCTGACACCTCTTACTTATTTTTATTTATTTATTTTGGCAGTACTGGGGTTTGTACTCAGGGCCTCAAGCTTGTCAGGCAGGTGCTCTACCACTTGAGCCACTCGACCAGCCCAACTGACACCAAAATTCTACTCTAATTTCTGTTTTTTAATGCTCCACTATAGATGCTGGCCAACATAAAACAAAAAGGGAAGGAAAAGACTCAACTATCCATCAGGCAGGTAATTTTAGTCCTGAAAACTAAGTTCACCTACTTCCTATCTAAGCTTTTGTCGACTTGGTATCAAGCTGGCAGGATCTGTGTGCTAAAGATAGGAGTATGGTAGAAGGATGATCCAGCACTATTGAAGATCTTGCTAAAGGAATTCACAACCAATTCACAGGAAATACAGAGGTCAGAAGTATTTTGAACTTATACTATGAGTGTGCAATCTGCAAAACCCAGATGATGGGAAAGTCAACAAGTCAAAATGCCAAGTTCTTTAACAGATAAACTGTAAGAAACACTAAGAAAAAGAAAGGGATGAAGAGAACCTGTAGAGTAAGAGATTTAAAAGACATCAGGCTGGTCATGGCAGCACACTCAGGAGGTGGAGGCAGGAGGATTGTGAATTTGAAGCAAATCTGGGCTACTCAGTGAGACTTAGTCTCAAACCACCACCACCAATTCCCCAAAAAAGACATCAATACAGCCAAGGGATAGAATGCTACCTAATGATAAAAAGTAATGACCTATCAATCCCCACAATGCATATGGCTAAGTAAAAGTAGCCAGCCTAAAGGATACACACTGTATATTAGAATTTTTAAAATTTATTATTTTTTTTGGTGGTACTGGGTTTGAACTCAAAGCCTTGTGCTTGCTAGGCAGGAACTCTATCTACCACTTGACCTACTCCACCAACTGTATGTTAGAATTTGTGAATATGCATCTGGAATGTCTCCAAAGACTCTGTGTTGAAAGCTTGGTCCCCACTTGATGGTGCTATCAGGAAGTGACAGAAACTCTTAACAGGTGGGGCCTAAGTGAGAGGAAGTAGGCCAGTGGGGGCATACCTTCAAAGGGTATAATTTGTCCTTGGCCCCTAGTTTGTACTCTGCTTCCTAGCCGACATGAGGTAAGACGCTTTGCTCCACCATGTGCCCTGCTTCACCCCAGCCAGAGAAACAACGAACCAAGTGACTATTAGACCAAATAAATCTTTTTTCCTTTTAGATTGTTTTTCTCAGGTGTTTTGTTGTAACATGAGAAAGCTGATTAACTGTAGGAACCCAATTATAGGACATTCTGGAAAAGGAAAAACCAAAGATCCAAAGCCAGTCAACAGATCAGTGGTTGCCAGGGCTTACGGAGGGTTGAGTAGGTGAACCATAGAGGATTTTTTTCATGGTAGTGAAAGTGCTCTATATAGGACTGTAGGGGTGAATGCATCTCAAAATTCACTGAACATGGGGTGGGGGTGTTGCTCACTGGAAGAGTAATTGCCTCACATGCTCAAGGCCCTGGGTTCATTCACAGACTGGAAAAAAAAAATCCACTATACAGCACAAAGAACAAACCTTCATGCCTGAAAATTTTAAGTAAATGATGACGTGATCAGAGGATGGAATGTAGGTTATGACAGAAGAATCTGGTATTATATAGACAAGAGGCCACAACCTCACTGAAAGAGGTGGGAGAGAGGCACCTAAGTAACTTGGAAATGAGAAGGTAGAACACTAAAAGCAAAGGAACCAGGCCCAAGCACTGCACTCTGGATGGCCCAGTAGGGTCCCCTTGAGGCAGAACAGTAAGTAAATGGACTATGTATGATGGGATCCATGTTTCCCTCTGTTGGACTGAAGTTACAGATAATAAGGGGGGGGAAGGCTATAATGACCAGTGTAGTACAGAGACCCTGCATTGAGGAAAACCACAAATGCTCAGGATGTATAGAATTCAGCACTGTACTGTAGATGAATCAAGCGATTCATTTTTTTCCAAAACACTGCCCAACTCCACTAAAGACATGCTTTCTTTCCACATATCTAAAATTTTCACTTTATCACTTAAATTAAGCACATTAACAAAAGTGCCTTGTGGGTACCATGTGCTTTTCGGAAGGTGTATCTTTACAAAATTAAGAGCAGATCACACAACTTAAAACAAAACCAATAATAACGTAGGACTGACTGAGCTTCTCCACATCCACTAAGCTATGTAATACATATGAGCATTATTTAAAACTTTTGATATTTTCATTTGATTTTGACAGTGCTTGGTCAAAACCACAAGTAACAAATTAGCAAGGAAGGCAGAGTGACTGTACTAAGTTAGAGTTGGAGACATCAATATGTTGTCACTTAATATGATCACAAAAGGATATATACTGAAATAATTATAGATGTATGTATACATGATTAGAATGCACAGGCCTAGCTAGCTCCATCTAGAAAGAGGGACACGAAGCTACAATACCCAGTAGTCATGAGCACATCAATGCTCAGTTCTTGGTTTCCAGTTCTAGTCTCCAAAAAAAAAGAATCAGGGATCTTTGAGGAAACAGCAGAGTCTAAGGTTGGAGCAGAAAATATACAAGACAAGCATGTAGCCTGTACATCTTGCAGTACCACAAAGTAAGCAAGTGCTCAGAAACAACAAACAAAAACTATATGGAGCTACTCTGGAGGCTAAGGCAGGAGGATCTCTTGAGCCCAGGAGTTCAAGGTTAGCTTGGGCAACATAGCAAAACCCAATCTCTCTCTCTCTTTTTTTTTTTTTTTTGCGGTACTGGGGTTTGAACTCAGAGCCTCACGCTTGATAGGCAGGCGCTTTACCACCTGAGTCACTCCACCAACCCTAAGACCCAGTCTCAAAAACAAAAACAACAACAAAAAAGGATTAAAAAACCCAAACAAAACCCATGTGGATATGTCAAAGGGACACAACACAGAAGCTAAGTAAATGCTCCCAGTGGATAAAGCTAAAACAATTATAGCAGCAAAATAAGTAAAATAGTACTGGATCATAACCCAAAGTAAAAAACAAACACCTACAGGTCAGTATGACTGACTAAATACAGGAATTGGTAAGAATGGGCAAATCTTCAATTTATGTGGCTATTCTGCCCAAGGGGAGGCACAGAACTACTGCCCCACATAGCACGACCTGTGCAGAGTGACCTTCCAAAGACAGTACGCAGGAAAAGTGAGTCACTCTGCAGCAAAGAAACCTGACAGAGGCAACATTAGCCACATGGCCAACCTCACCACCCACAGTGGTAAGACATGGTGACAGTATCATCCTTGACATAAGGCAACAAGAAGAGCACTAGACTCCTGTGGTCTTCCCTCAAACACCACAACCCCACAACTCCAGTAGAACCACAAGAAAAATTAGACAAACCCAAACTGAGGGACATCCTACCAAATGTCTGACCATTATTCCTCGAAACTGCCAAGGATATCAAAAACAGATTTTGAGAAACTGTCCCTGTCTAGAGAAACCCGAGAAGACATGGATATGTATAACTGAACCTTGGGGCTGAATAAGGACATCAGGTGAAAACCAACAAGATTTGAATAAAGAATGGATGTCTACGGCCATACCACCCTGAACGCGCCCGATCTCGTCTGAATAAAGAATGGAGTGTAGTTCACAATAATGTACCAATGTCAGTTGTTAGTTGTGTCAAATGTACTGTAATTAAAGATGTTAACTGGAAAAACTGGAAGACGTAGGTGACAACTCTGTACTATCTTTGTGGCTTTTCTTTAAATCTAAAACCATCCTTTAAAAGTTTGTTAACTTGCATAGAAGTAAATGCACACAAATGAGTGTAAGTAAAACCGGAGACACATAAGTAAGATGGGCAGGCTGCATTAAGGATGGAGTGGATCAATGGCAGTATCCTGGTAGTGATTTTGTTAACAGTCCTGCAAGATGTTACCACTGGGAGAAGTTGGCAGAAAGTACACATATGGGATCACTTGTTTGTCACACCAGCATAATTTACGATTAAAAAAGAAAAGTGAGCTGGGCATGGTGGCACATACCTGTAATCTCAACTCTTGGGAGACTGAAGCAGAACGCTTGAGCCCAGTAATTCCAAACCAGCCATAGGCCAAAACTGTGAGACCTTTTCTTTTCTCACAAAAAAAAATGAAAGGAAAAGGGAAGGGGGGGTTGTTACATTTTTCAATCTTTTATTTGGAATGCCCTATCCAATGTTTTGCTGCAATGATTTGAAAAATAAATAAAGCAAAACATTAATTTCTCAAAGTTTGAAAATGAAAAAGGCCCACTTAAAAGAGGGCATGGAAAAATGAGCTAGAATAAAATGATAATTAATGAAAGACAGGAGTACTCTCAGCAGTGTTTTCATCACCATCCAAACCTCTGGTTGAGCCAAGGAAGACTGAGTCACCAGTGGAATATTGACATAGGTGGACTTCACGTCTCAGATCCTGTGTGCTACAAGTCACTCCAGTATTTCATCTGCGTAACCCAGTAACAGCAGAACTGTTAAGTCCCCCAAAATGATTTCTGGCCAACAGTTCAAATACAAGAGATTCGTTCATCTTTGAATAAAGGATGGCAGACTTCAGAATGGAAACAGAACTGGCCATAAAGAATGAGTGGTCCAGAAACCTAAAATTAGTGATCTCTAGGTATCTTCAGAGAACTGGTTCCAGGACCCCACTCAGATAGCAAACTCCTAGGATGCTCAAGTCTCTTATTTAAAAAAAGGCAAATCCATCACCTCTAGATGACTTGTACCTAATACAATGCCAAGGCTATGGAAGTAGGAATTGTAGTGTGCTGTTTAGGGAATGGCAAGGAAAAAAATCTGTATATGCTCAGTACAGACACAATCTTTTTTTCTTATAGTTTCAACTTGTGGCTGGTTGAATGTGAAACCTGCAGATTAGGAGGATGGAGTGTAAATTTTTTTCTAAAACATCTGGCAAAGTACCAATGACTTAAGATTAATAACCCAAGACTTTTTTTTTTCTTTTTGCAGTACTGGGAACTCAACTCAGGACCTCTGACTGACTAGGCAAATGCTCTACCAACTTAAGGCATGTCCCCAGTCCTTCTTGGTTTTAGTTTTCAGATAGGGTCTTGTGCTTTTGTTCAGACTGGTCTTGAAAGGTGATCCTCTTACATCTTTCTCCCAAGTAACTGGGAATACAGGAATGAGCCACCATGCCCTGTTTGTTTTTGATAGGATCTTACTACCTTTTTGCCTGGCCTGGCCTCTAACCATGATCTCCTTCTTTCTCTACTCCCAAGTAACTGAGATTACAGATATATACCACCACTCCCAGCACCCAAGACCATTTTTCACTTGAAATGATTTCCCTTTCCCCACTACAATGGTAGGGCTATCCTACACCTCTAAAAAAAAAACCCACCTGACTGCCACTGTCTCAAGCAGTGTCCACAGGCTGAAAGCTACTATCATACCTGTAAAGACACAAATGGAAGCTAAGCAAACTATCTTAAACTCTAATGCTTTATATTTGAGTTTTGCCACCTGCCTTAGCTTCTGATAGTTCCTACCCATGAAGCTGTGCTCTCCAGATATACCTCATTTGATGTCTTACTGAAAATTTTTCTTTCTTTAACCTGATCATCAAGTTCAGTTTAAGTTCTGTTTTATATGGCCAATTTCAATGTCAAGTCCTCAAGGCTGAAACTCAGGGGAAATCTGTAAATTCCTTCAAGTAGTTCAGAGTAACAATGGACTGAGAGAGAGCAGGAGGTCCCCCCAGGAGAAGACACTAGTCCCCCTTCTCCAAAGAGTGTGCAGCCTTTTTTTTTTTTGTATACTAGGGCTTGAACTCAGGACCTTATGCTTGCTAGGCAGGTGCTCTGCCACTTGAGCCACTATTCTAGTCCTGTTTCTGTGCTGGGTTTTTTCAAGATACGGTCTTTTGAACAATGTGTCCGGGCTGTCTTTGAACAGTGATCCTCCTGATCTCTGCCTCCCAATAACTAGGATTATAGACATGAACCACCAGCACCGGGCTCTCATTTCTTTAGTACAGGTATTAAAAGACTACAAACACAGAAACAGTAAAAAATTCATACCTTAAGTAAGGTAAGAATTCTGCATCATTTTCCCTTCAGCCTCTCAGCTATGTTGCACAGGTAGTTCTTCTCCCTCTAGCCCTTTTCTCAAACCAAACACTTTACCTAAGAATTTTTATACTGAGGGTTAATTTAGGTCTTTGGAAACCTTCCTTCAGGTTACCACCCAAATTAAACTAGACTTGACAACAGTCCAGAATTGCCAATAGTGTGTTTGACAATACTTCTTCCCTTGTGGTCAAGTGTATTTGCTGAAAGTATTTAATGTACTACAGCTGCAGAAAGAGATGCGTATTTTAAAGACAAGTTTCCAAAAAAAAAAAAAAAAAGACATAAAGACAAGCTTCCATAAAACTTCAAGTGTCAAAAAAGAAAGAAATTATTATGTAAAAAAACATTACTGCCAGGCATCGGTGGCTCACACCTGTAATCCTAGCTACTAAGGAGGCAGAGATCAGGAGGATCGAGGTTTGAAGCCACCACGGGGGCATAATAGTTCAGGAGACCCTATCTCAAAAAAACCTATCACAAAAAAAAAAAAAAAAACCTATCACAAAAAAGGGCTGGTGGAGTAGCTCAAGGCATAGGCCCCAAGTTCAAACCCCAGTACTGCCAAAAAAAATAAAAATAAAAAATTGTTTCCCAAATTGTCAATCTTTACATAGAAAAGCATTAATAGAAATTTGTTACATTTAAGACACACCAGAAGTGCAGTGTTAATACTAGGTAGTAATGCCTGAGAACATTTTTACATCCAGCAGTACAAGAGTCTAACTGTAATTCAGGTCCAATTTAGGGAGAAAGTAATCAAATCTGATCATTTTTCTCATTCTCTATCAAAAAGGAGGATCAAAGGTTGGATACAGCCAAAAATACCCAACACAAAAAAGGGCTGGGGGAGTGGCTCAGTGATGCCCTGGAGTTAAAAAAATTTGGATATGAAGCCATAATCCACCTCTCCTGAGATCAGAAAATTTGTCACTCTTGATCACACAAGAATATATTTCTGTAGTGAAATTGTAGCTGAGACGTCTAGAGGGCTTTACACTCTACCATTTGAGCCAAGCTCCCCGCTCTTCTTGCTCTGGTTATTTTGCAGATAGGGTCTCCCTTTATACCCAGGCTGGATAAAAGGAACATACCACCATACCCAGCTTTTTCTCCACTGAGATGGGGATCTCAAGAGCTGTTTTTGCCAGGGCTGGTCTAGAACTGTGATCCTTCAGGTTTCAGTCTCCCAAGTAGCTTGGGATGGACAGGGATGACCTACCAGGTCAGCTGAGATGTCAACTTTAAAAGTACCTTTGCTTGTTTACAAAGATTACAATTTAGGCTGGGGGTGTGGCTCAGTGGTTGAACAACTGCCTAGTATTCAGGAGGCCCTGGGTTCAATCCCCAACACCCCCCTCACACACACAAAAAATCCCTTCAATTTAGGTGGGCACCTGTGGCTCACAACTATGATCCTAGCTACTGAGGAGATAGAGATCAGGAGGATTGAGGTTTGAAGCCAAAAAAACACAAAACTTCAAGTTTTAGTATGTTAATTCCTACTGCAAAATCAAGTATGTCCTGAAAGTATAGATCTGAGTCCTATGTAATGTGACAAACACTTATCATTCACTATTAATCACCAAAGTTAAGCTATTTTCAAACCAACTCTTCCTTACCTGGGCCACCAGAGTGTGCTACAAATGCAGTTACAAAGGACATGAAGATATAGACTAAAATGACTCCCCCAAAGTAGAGGAAACCAGATTCAGAGTTCATCATTAGTATATTCCAAAAGACAGTGCAATAGCTGACAGCACAGATTGGAGAGAAATATTTATCATAACCACTTGCTTGAATTTTTGCTAGAGAATAATAAAGATGTGGCTAAACAGCTTTCAAACTAAGAATCTGAAATCAGAAATTAGAAGATTAACCTGAGTAATATAATAGCAATGGGAGGGGGGCAGATTCCTTTAGAAGATTAGGCAAAGTTGAGAATGGTCAAAACCTGTTTTGTTAAAAAATCATCAGGAAGGGGACAGCACCGGTGGATCACACCTGTAATCCTAGCTATTCAGGAGGCAGAGATCAGGGTAGAGGAGTTTAGAGAAAGGGGAAAGGAAGGGATTCACCACATAATCCCATGAGGAAATGAATCTTACACACATCACATCTCAATCCAGAAATAAACAACAAAGCAGCGAAAAGATCATATGTGGCTTTTTCTTTTTTTTTCAGTACTGGGGTTTGAATTCAGGCTACATACCTTGAGCCACTCCACCAGCCCTTTTTTTTGTGATGGGTTTTATTGGGCTAGGGTCTCGAGAACTATTATGCCCCTGCTGGCTTCGAACCTCGATCCTCCTGATCTCTGCCTCCTGAGTAGCTAGGATTACAGGCGTAAGCTACCAGCGCCTGGCGAAATCTGGCAATTTTTAAGGATACACAATTCCATTACCAAGACTCACTCTGAACGTAATAGGTATTTGTTTCCTCTGATTACAGTTCATCCTAAAAGACAACAATCCCTAGCATTATTACTGATAAAAAAAAAAAAAAAGAAAAGAAAGAAAATTAGCACAACATGGCCTACTACCCAACCGGATGATAGTTTTCCCACTAAGAAACACTCCTCAAAGGTGGAAAACTGCTAACAACCAACTCCCATTTTCGGACTTCACCTGCAAAGTCGTGTTAAATCGTAAAAAACAAAGCTGATCCAGATGAAAGGAAATAATATTTTTAAATTTCCAAATCACTAACAAGCCTAATTGCTGGGACGTTACCAATAACTGAAAGCCATATACACGGAGTTACTTCTGCAGCGGCTTCGGATGTATTACCTTCTAAAGTCTCACTGCAGAAGGCACAAACCCCACCTTCCCACTGGCCTAACCTCTCCTTTTAAACAGCCTCCTCAGTAGCTACAACACAAGCACGCAGTGGTGGTTGGTGAACCTCTCCACTGCTACTGGACTCGCTGGCTTCCACCTGCACGCCCCGCCCCACCTCGATCCATTGCAAATCTGAACCGGGGAACCGGCAGCCATCGCCGTGACTTTCCCTGCAGGCCCTGGGGACACTCTGCCCAGCAACACTTGGGCACGTTAACGACCCCAGACCCGGGCGGAGGCATTGTGTTCTCTGCAGGGAACCGCGCCCCGGCCTTCACGGATGGTCACTCCGGTGCAATGGGGGCCTCAAGACCGTGGCAGAGTAGACCACCGCCGGCCCTGAAGTGTCTTCCTCCAATGGACTTTTTTTCTCGGTTGCCCCATTTCCCCAGCCCTGAAGGAGCCTCGCGCTGGTACGCCGGAGACACTCTCCCTCCCTGCCCTACCGTTCTAGGTTTCTAACTCAACCCCACCTCCTACATTTGCACTCGCCCTCCCAAACCCCGCCCCGCGCCCAAAGCCCAAGGGGGAGGAGACGGCGGGGGGAAGGGAAAGAATGACCCTCCCCCTGCAGTCCTCCCCTCCCCCCTCAGCCCCCGACCCCCGGGACGGCTCGACGCTGCGGAAGAAGGATATCCTGGGGCAAGCCAGATCGCAGAGCTGGCGTGGGCCGCACCTTGCGCTTGCGGGCCTCGGCTGTGCCGCTCCACACGAAGCACTGGTAGATGGCCCGCAAGTTCTGCTTCCAGTTGTCCACCTTGAAGCTGCCCAGGTGCGAGCAGCCCGATGGTGCCACTGCCAGCTCGGCGTCCATGGCCTCGCCCTCCGGCTCCGGCCGGGAGACCATGGAGGGCAAGGCGCGGCCGCGCGCGGGGGCCGGCGGCGAGGGGGGCGAAGACGACGCCAGCGCGGCGGGAGCTGTGCGGACGGCGCGCCCGGCCGGCCCTGGCACGGGCGCCGAGAACAAAGCGCGGCAGCCGCGGCGCGGGAGGACAAAGACAGCACTACAAATGCCAAGGGAGGCGGTGGCAAAGCAGGCACCGCCTCCGAGCTGCGGCCGTCGTCGACCGCTCGCGCTGCGCTCTCTCGGTTCGCAGAGGGCGACGCTGGGCGGGGCCCTGTGGCAGCGGACGGAGATTACGTCACCCCTGGCCGACAGCGCAGTGCGCAGACTCTGGCCGTGCTAGGCCCCGCCCCCTAGGTCCCCCTCCTAGTGTGCTGGTAGGCTCGCGGGAGTGGAGCCCACAAAGGCCCGCCTCTGCGTCTATGCTATTGGTTGCCTTCCAGCCTGCGGAACTTGAGGTCGTTTTCATGGGCTGATAGTACAGTCCATCTGGTTCAGAGCCGCCTCCAGGGACGTTAGTTAATAGACCTTACGGGTCTCCAACAGAGAATTGAGGAGGCGGGGGCGTGGTGGGGATTGGGTAAAGTGGGGTGTCCGTCAGGGCACTGAACTGGTTTGCACCGGCCTGAGCTCTGCCGCAAAGAGGCGGGGCCCTCGGCTGGGGAGGAGCGGTTCCTGAGCCTGCGCTTTCCTGCCTGGGTCCCGCTTGTCTGATTCATTGGTTAATGTTGACAACCCGAGTCCCTCATTTGGGCCTTTCTGCAGGGCTCTGCCATGCTCGTAGCCGGTGTGGGTTACCATAGTGCGGTAACTGTGGATTGGAACCGGCAGCCACCTGCTCCACGCTACTTCAAAGTCGCAGTCTGGGGATCCCCCCACCCCGGATCCTGCAGGCCACTGACGTCCAACCCTGTCTATCCAGTTGAAAAAGGATGAGAACTGCATATCGAATTCTAAGTTTTTAGTAGTTACATTTTTGTAAAACAACAAAAAGGGAAGATTCATTTTAATAAGCTAGCTTATCATTCAATAAAGTCAGAATATCATTTAAACATGTAATATTGTAAAATCGTTAGTGAAGCCGGGCACTGGTAATTCATTTCTGTAATCCTAGCTGCTTGGAAAGCTGAGGTTGGGAGGATTATGGTTGGAGGCCAGCTGAGGCAAATAGTTCATGCAGGAGACCCCCAGCGCCAAAACAGCCAGAGCAAAATGGACTGGAGGTGTGGTTCAAGCAGTAGAGCGCCTGCTTTGCAAGCTTGAAGCCCTGAATTCAAACCTCATTCTCATCCCCCAGAAAAGAAAAAAAATCGTTTTTCATGAAATATTTTACAAGTTTTGCGTTAAGTCTTTGACATCTGGTATTTGGCACTTAGGACACATCTAATTTGTACTAGCAAGCAACGTTTCAAGTGTCTACTATGTTAGACAGCATAGACCTAATTAATGCAGTCAGCCCTCCTGTCTGAGGTATTGCATCTATGCATTCAACCAACCCAGGAAAGAAAATATTTGCAAAAAAAAAAATTGTGTCTGTACTGAAAATGTACAGAATCTTCCTTGTCATTATTGCCTAAACAGTACAGTGTTACAGCTATCTACATAATCTTTCCATTGTACTATGTAATACAAGTAGCATAGAGATGATTTAAAATATACAGAAGAGTCAGTGGTGTTCTGCGCCTGTACTTGCAGCAACTTTGGGAGGCTGAGGCAGAAGGGTCACTCAAGCCCACAGGTACAAGACCAGCCCAGGTGATATGCAAATACTATACCATTTTATATTAGAGGCTGAGAATTTTGGTATCTGAGGGAGGTTCTAGAACCAATCCCCATTAGATACTGAAGGATGACTCTGTAAATGACTGACCAGGGCATATTGTGAAAAGAGCTTTAAAGCCAGTGCAGGCACTGTCTTGGAGAACTAAAATATCTGGGGGAGCTTCTTGGATGAGGTGTGGTGCCTTTCATCTGTACTCATCCTGCTGCTACCTACGGTACGGCATTCCTCACAGTTCAGAGAAAATAGCACGTGCTGTTCAGAGCTGTCACCAGTTGAAAAATAAAGACTGTGATCCCATGGTTCATAAAGCTACATAATTTAACGAGTTGAAAACTGGAAAAAAGCATTTGTTGGGCTGGCAGAGTGGCTCAAGTGGTAGAGCCCCTGCCTAGCAAGCATGAGGCCCTAAGTTCAAACCCCAATGCGATTAGAAATATCTTTAAAATATTGGGGTGTCACGAAAAAGATAACACTACTCAGAAGTCAATAAGCAAGGCAAAGTTTACTTCTGCAGAAGGATGCACACCAGAAAGTCTGGGAAGCAAGAATGCTGGGCAGAAAATCTGCAGGATTTTATTCTGATGCCATGCTGTCCCTCTCCTGCCCTGGATTGGGCAGGTTTTGGGCTCACGGTCTATGTGGTTGGCTAATTAGAAAGGGGCCAGGTTGGGATGGGGCTTTGAGAACAAAGAAGTTTAAAAGTTCAGAAAAGCAATAACTGCTTTTGGTTATCAGCTCCAGAACCAGGGCATCTAGCAAAATTCTTGCCCCAGCCCAGCTGAGGATAAAAACCCTTTGTTCTGAATAGAAACTTTTATCGTATTAAGCTGAATCCATGAGACGAGTATATAGGAAGCAAGTTAGTAAGGTGGTTATTGCTGATTAAATTCTTTGACAGAAAAGACCTGACCTAAGCTGATTCTTACAGTACCACCAAAAAAAATTAAAAGTTAGGGAAAAGCATTTGTGCTGAGGTTAAACTGCCAAGCACTCAGAGCCTTTGGGTTTGCAATCCCCTCTGCCTAAAGTGCTTCCACAGCACCACTGTATCCCACAGCATATGCTCCTACCGTCCTCCCAGACTTTATCAGAAACCCCTTTTTAGAAAGGCCTCCCCCTGCTAGCCTATTGAAAATGACAACCTCTGTTCCATAATTCTCCACCTCCTTACCCTGCTTTATTTTTCTCCAAAGAGTTTATCACTATCTGAAATAGTGTATGTTTACTTGTTTATTTTTTTTCTATCTCTTCTGTCATTAGCATGAAAGAAAATCCATGATAAAAATGATATTTATGTATTTTATCTATTAGTCCAGGGCCCAGAACAGTAATGGCAACAAGTATTCAAAAGTACCTGCTGAATTAATTAACTAGGTAATTAACACCAAACACATGTGTATAGGAAAATCTAATCAGACCATTCCTAGAATAAAATATGGTTAAGGCAAGGTGTGTTTGAGAAAGGACTATCAGGTTACTAAAAATGAAATTAGCTGAGTGCTGGTGGCTCACATCTAGCTACTCAGGAAGCAGAGATCAGGAGGACCACAGTTCAAAGCCAGCCCATGCAAATAGTTTGTGAGACTCTATCTTGAAAAAACCCATCACAAAAAAAGGCTGGAGGAGAGGCTCAAGGGGTAGGCCCTCAGTTCAAACCCCAGTACTGCCAAAAAAAAAAAAAAAAGTGAAATCATATGTTAGAAATATCTTTAAGATATTGGGAGACACTACTCAATAGGCAAAGCAAAATTTACTTCTGCAGAAGGGTGCATACCGGGTGGGAAGTCCAAAGGGGTTTTATCTGATGCCATGCTGTCCCTCTCCTGCCCCTGGATTGGGCAGGTTTTGGGCTCACAGTCTATGCAGTTGGCATAGAAAGGGGCCACATTAGGAGGGGGCTTTGGGAACAAAGAAGTTTAAAAGTTCAGAGAAGCAATAACACGTTTTGGTTATCAGCTCTGGAACAAGGGCACCTAGTAGAATTCTTGCTCTGGCCCAGATGAGGATTACAACCCTTTGTTCTTAATAGCAACTTTTATCACATTAAACAGAGTCCATAAAATGGCCATATGGAAAGCGAGTAAGTGTGACTACCATTTGTAACAGCAGTGATTACTGATTAAATCCTTTGACAGAAAAGACCCAACCTAAGTTGATTTTCACACCATAGTCAATAAACCAGGAATTAAAAATTATATGTGAATGTAGTTCAATGGTTGAATGCTCACCTAGCATGTGCAAGGCCCTGGGTTTGATCCCCAGCAACACACAAAATAAAAATTATATTACTCTACTCTATAAATATTGTGTGTGAGGCCAGGCATGGTTGTACCTACATGAAATCCCAGCACTAAGGAAGCCAAGGCAGGAGGATTGAGAGTAGTGAGCCTGAGCTACATAGCCCTGATATTAATGGCTTACAAATACGATTTGGCTTAAGTATGTGTACTTAACATTCATATTCTAATATTGGTCAGTAGCATTTTTTTAGTCAATAGGTCATCTAAACCAGAAGAATGTCTATGCTCTCATCAGGATCTCAAGGCAATAGACAAATGGACAATGGACAAATAGTTTGCAAGACCCCATTTCCAAAATAACCAGAGCAAAATGTACTAGAGATGTAGCTCAAGTGGTAGAGCGCCTGCATTGCAAGTGTGAAGCCCTGAGTTCAAACCCCGGTCCCACACACATAAAAAAATAATGTCTATGTTCTCTATTTGAATTAACAAATATTGACTTAAAATGCTCTGTAATCAGAACAGCTTTACTTATTAAAAAAATCAAAACTACAGAATATACCCTTGAGAAGCAAACTCTAGCAGAAATATGCACAGTGCTGTGGAATGCAGCATTTTTTCTAATGGGAAAAAAAAATGGGACCAACCTAAATGATGATTAATTAGAGAATGGTTGAATAATCCATGGACTAGCCATTCAAGAATCAAGTAGAGGACTGGTGGAGTGGCTCAAGTAGTAGAATGCCTGCCTAGCAAGCATGAGGCCCTGAGTTCAAACCCTAGTACTGCCAAAAGAAAAAAGAATCGAACAGTAAGTAGAACAAACAGTTATGGTTCATTCCCAGAAAAACTATATTGGAGTTTAATTTCCCTTGTGAGATATTAAGAGGGTGGAAACTTAATCTGATTATAGTGTTTAGAGGTGAAGCCTGTGAAAAATGGTTAAGGTTAGATGAGGTTAGCAGTGTGGAGTCCCCATGACTGAACCAGTGGCTTTATAAGAAGAGGGAGGGAGACCAGAACAGATAGGCAGATTCTATGTCTCTCACTATGTGATACCTTGAGTCATCTCAGGATTCTGCCAGTGTGGCAGGAAGGCAGGGAGAGGGAAGAGAGATTAATGAGTGCTGCAGTAAGACAAAGGAAAACCAGAGTTGGGGAATGTTACCTGAAGACCAGAGGAGGGTCACCTCGCCCCAGAGGTTAGAGCGGCCAATGAAATGACACGTGATTATGTATGGGACAAGCTGTACCTCCCATTTCTGTAACCTGCTCTAAATCGTATATAAGGAAAGCCCCCTTTGTTCTCGGGGCTCACTCTTTGGACATGAGTCCCCTGAGTTGCTGTTGGCTTGCTTAATAAACTTGCTTTCCAAAAGCTTTGGCGCGGGCTGGTGGAGTGGCTCAAGTAGTAGAGTACCTGCCCAGCAAGAGTGAGGCCCTGAGTTCAAACCCCAGTCCTGCCAAAAATAAAATAACCAAAAGCTTTGGCGCCCTCTCAGTCTCTGGCTGAGCCCTCCTGCAACACCAGCAGGAAGGCCTTCACTAGATCTAGTTCCTTGGCCTTAGAAATATGAGACAAAATAAACCTTTTTTCTTTATAGCTTACCCAAGCTCTAGTATGGCATTATTAGCAAAAGAAAATGGACTAAGAGACAAGTATTAATGTGAATAGTCACAAGTAAGTAAAACAAATTAGAAAATTATATATAATATGCTGACATTTATGGGAAAATAATACTGTATTCTATGAAGGGAGAAGTAAATTTAGCTTAACCTATAATGTGTTTTTTTCTTACAAGAATTAATCATACATTATTTTATACTTAAAAAAATCCCTAAAAAGTGCTGGTGGAATGGCTCAAGTGGTAAGAGTGCTTTCCTAGCCAAAAAAAAAAAAATCCCTAAAATTCTGTGGTGGCTCAGGCCTGTAATTCTAGCTACTCAGGAGGTAGAGATTTACAGGATCGAGGTTCAAAGCCAGCCCAAGGTGTAGGCCCTGAGTTCAAACCCCAGTACTGCAGAAAAAGAAGGAAAGAAAGAAACTAAAACCCCATAGAAACAAAACTTGTTCAAGGTCACACATTCACATTCTTCTGCAAAATAACAGGTGGGGCCCAAAAGTTCCATTTATGCATCTATTCATCTACCCAAAAATCAAGTCAGGAGAAATTGCAGTTCTGGCTCCATCATGTACAATCTGTGTAACCTTGGGCAGACTGTCTAACTTCTTAGTCCTTTTACTTATCTGTTAAAATTGGAGTAATAGTAGCTCAGCGCTTTTTAAAGGGTTGTGGCAAGGGACAAATGAGATAATCCATATGAAGCTCCTAGCAAGTGTCTGCTCTTTACTAAGGGTTCAAGGAACATTAGCAATTATGGATCTGGCACTTGCTGGATATTGAGATGATTAAGACAGTTTCCTACTTCAAAAATCCCACAATAAGCCAGGTGCCAGTGGCTCACACCTGTAATCCTAGCTAGTTTGGAGGGTGAGCTAGGATGGAGGTTTGAAGCCAGCCTGGGGAAATAGTTTGAGAGACCCCCATCTCCAAAATAACCAGAGCAAAATGGACTAGCAGCGTGGCTCAAGCAGTAGAATGCCTGCCTTTGAGCACCTGCTTTGCAAGCTCAAAGCCCTAAATTCAAACCCCAGTACTACAAAAAAAAAAAAAAAAATCCACAATGTAATGGGATTAGCAATAATGTTGTGGTGTGTTAGCTCACTTCGGACTGCAGTAGTAGAAAAACCTGAGACTGCATAATTTATAAAGAACAGATTTATTTCTTATTTTTCTGGATGCTGGGAAGTCCAATGTCAAGGATCTTGCATCTGGTGAGGCCCTCTAGTTGAGTCATCTCATGGAGGAAGGCAGAAGGTGGAAGATAAGAAAGCATGAAAGAAAGAGAGAAAGAAAGGATGTTGAACTCATCATTTTATCAGGAATTCGATCCAAGATTATTAACCCACTATCATGATCTCAATATTAACCCACACATGAGGGCAGACCACTCAAGACCTAATCACCTCTTAAAGACCCCGCCTCCCCACACTGCTGCATTGGAGGTTAAGTTTCCTACACATGAACTCTGGAGACACATGAAACCACGTATTTAACCTTGGCATCAGGTAATCATAGTGATGTGAAATTGCAGTAATTTGGGGAAAACCCAGGTAATATCAAGATGCTCTAAGATACCTCCAGCTCCAACACTGCCCAGACAGTCATGGTGGACACAACCTAAAAACATTTTCTGTACCTTACTTAAGTGTAGAGGGATGGGTAGGAGTTGGCCAGTTTTTGTGGGTTTTTTTCATGGTACTGGGGTTTGAACTCAGGGCCTCATGTTTGCTAGACAAGCACGCTACCGTTTGAGCTACTCCACCAGTCCAGTGTTTAAAAATAAGTGACATGATGGGGGATTTGTCTCCTATCATCCATGGGACTAATACGGCCTAAAGTTGTTATTTTGTATATTTATCTGTTATTTCAAAAATGTTTTTCTTCTAATTTAATAGAATTTAAAACACCCATGAAGAAAAAGAGTTAAAAAAAAAAAGACAAGAAAAGCAAACAAAACAAAACAAAACAAAAAACAGTAGCAAAAAACACATGAAATTATGTTTCCAAGATGGCCAAAAAATCATTGTAGGCCAATCCTCTCTCATACAACAGCTGTAGATTCTGGAAATAATACAAAAGCAAATACTGGTAGGCCTTGGAGAGAAAACCAAAGCAGGTAGAGTTAGGGATAGAAGATCCTTGGAAGGGGGAACCTGCACAAAGGCAGTAACCTGGCTTTTATGTGTTATAGGCTGAGGACAGGTCACACTTGGTAGAATCTAGAAAGAGAGGTGGAAACTGATAGAAAACCCACAGTCTTTCTGGACTGAATGCAGAGAAGAGAGTATTGGACAATCAAAGCCACTGAAAAGTGAGGAGAGAGTCAGAGACGGGGAGCTCTAGTACATGTATGACTCCAAATATCTAGCTGACTACCAAACCACATGTGAGGAACAAAAACCAAACTAGAACAAAAAAGAAATGAGCAGAGATTTAAGCCACTGTCAAAAATTTAAATATTAAGTGAATTGTCTTCTAAAAAATAACTGTCTTTAAAGGTATATAAAAATGTATTAATAATGTCCTCAATATAGTCCAGGATCATCTCACCTAAGATAATACAGTCAAAAGTAACCAACCCTCTGGGTGCCATTGGCTCACACCTATAATCCTAGCTACTCCACAAGCACAGATCGGGAACATCACGGTTCAAAGCCAGGCTAGCAAATAGTTCGTGAGACCCTATCTAGAAAATATTCATCACAAAAAAGGGCTGGTGGAGTGGCTCAAAGTGGTAAAGTGCCTGCCTAGCAAATGTGAGGCCCTGAGTTCAAACCATAGTACTGCCAAAAAAAAAAAAGTAACCATAAAATGTATAAGATGTTGAAATTGGCATATGAGTATTTCAAAGTGGCTGTGGCAGATGTGCTCAGTGAGGGAAAGGAAAAGATACTTGAGATGAATGAAAAGACTCATATCTTCTCATGTCTCCTTTTTGGTACTTGGATACACGTTAGAACTTTGGTGGTGTCTTACAGGTCTCGAGGCTCTGCTTTTTATTTTCTTCTGATTAGATAATTTCAATTGATCTATACTTATTCACTGACTCTTCCCTATGTCATTTCCATTCTGTGTCTAAACCTATTGGAAACCTTTTTAATTGCAGACACTTAGATTTCTTTATTTTATTTTAAAAAACTGTTTTTGTGGTACTAGGTTTTGAACTCAGGGCCCACACCTTGAGCCACTCCACCGGCCCCTTTTTGTGATGGATTTTTTTCTAGATAGGGTCTCACAGACTACTTGCACAAACTACTCACAAACCTCAAGTCTCCTAGGATTACGGGTGTGAGTCACCAGTGCCCTACTGCGGATGCTTATATTTCATTTCCAGGACTTCCATTTGGTTCTTGCATAGTTTTTTTTTTTTAACACTTTTTTTGTTGGTACTGGGGTTTGAACTCAAGATCTCACCATTGTTAGGCAGGCGCTCTACCACTTGAGCCACTCTGCCAGCCCTTGCGTAGTTTTTGTTTTACTGCTATTTCCAGTCTTTGCATTTGGTCATTTAGAAGTTGTCCCATACATGGATGGGACTATTTATCTTACTTTATTTAAAATTACATGTGACTATTTAAAGCAAAAATATAATATTGTCTTGAAATGCTCATTATATACACAGAGAGAGTTAATCCATATGCTAACTATCAAGCAAAATCCAAGAAGGAGGTATAAATGATCTTATTAGGTTATAAGCTTTCCATATTTTATATGAAGTGATACAATATTAAATTTAAACTATAAGAAGAAAAGATTATAATCCCTAGTACAGCCACTAAAATGATGCAAAAAAAAATCAATGGATAAATTGAAATAGAATTTGAAGAATATTTAAATAATCCAAGATAATGTAGGAAAGGGAGAAAAGAAGAAAAATCAGAGGGAAGTAACAAAAATCAAATAATAAAATAGCAGATTCACTACAAACATTAATAATTCCACTCAGTATGACTTCCATCCATGATAGAGTAACAGGATAGATTTTTTCCTCCCACCACAGGCAACAACAACCAAAAACTGATAAAACATAAGAAACAATGGATTTCAAACACTGGAAAACAGGAAGTGCAGAGCAGTGATCCCTGACAGAAAGGAAACAAGACAAGCCAGTGGCTCCATGGCACGGTGCCTGGAAGGAGTTTGCAGCCTCCAGATTAGGAACAGGAGCCCAGAGTGGGGCACTTGGGACTTCACAGTTTTAGCACTGACAGTGCTGGCCCTGGGACCCCCTCAGTCCTGCATAAATCCGGAAGGCTGGCCACTCCAGCAGCTAGACACTAATACTTCCCATGTGTGGAGACCATAGGGAGGTAACAGACTGTAGGGAGGCTAGAATTCACAGGATAAGTGACCAGAATAGAGAGCTGCACAGCAGAGCATTCTAGAAGTCTGCTGCTGCACTGATTCCCCTGGCCTTTAGCTTACTGGTCAACGTAGGCATTCGAGTAAACTACCTGAGGCTGGGGAATGGCTGCCAGAAAAGATCAGGCAAAACTGTTCCTGGAGCTCAGGTAGGGCTTGATAAGAGTCAGGGTGTAGAAACCCCATCATACACTAGAATGTACTCAGTAAGGGTAGTAGGAACTTGGTAGTAGGGGGCGAAGTAGCCCTAGAATAAGAAGGGTGTTCTGGTCACTCCTCACAAAGCACAGAATCATGAAAGGATCAAACTGCTTCCTGTGACCTAACTGATCCAAAACAAAACCCTCCAAACACTTAAGCAATACAGAAAAGGGGCTCTGAGGGGTGGAGCACTAAACAAGGGAAAATTTTCAATATCTGGAATCTAATAAAAAAAAACCAAGCATGCAAATTAAATAGGAAAACATACCAATCATGAAGAGAAAACTGAGTCAGTAGAAACAGACCCCCAAATGAAGCGAGAATATGAAAGTGACTACTATAAATATATTGCATATGTTCAGAAAGCCAGAGGGAAGATTGAACATGTTAAATGAACACAGCTGAGGTCAAGTTCATACAGCCTGATATAATCTGAGTCTCAGTGGGAGCAGGGGACTAGATTCACATACCAGGTTGCTCCCAAACATACTCAGAAGTTTTCCAGGAACCGAATCAAGGGTCACCTTTTTAATTTCAACTAATTAAAGCTAAATAAAATTAAACATTCAGGCTAGTCACACTAGCTAAATCTCAAGTGAGCAAAACATGTGTTCATTTTTGTGGCACTTATGCTAAAACTGGAACAGTATGGAGAAGATTGCATTGTGCCTGTGCAAGGATAACATGCAAAAAGAAAGAAAAAAATATAGCAAAAGTGGCTAGTGACTATGGTTACCAGACATGGCAGAGAAAATTCTGGTCATTTTGGCAGGGAGCTGCAGAGTCCTTTGAAAAACAGGAGGGACAGATAATATGCACAGATAATTCAATAATACAGGTAATACAATCCAGGGAAAGGGCCATGTGGTCACTCCCTCGTGAAGCTATAGAGTTACTGACATAATAACCATGACCAGTGTTCGGCTCAGTCCATCAGATCCCTGTTGGTGGTGTGAGAATCAACTTAAGTTAGGTCTTTTCTGTCAAAGGAGTTAATGTAAAACTATCATTGTGCAGATGCCAACTAACCTCCCTGAACTGCTGCCTACATGCTTTGTGAAACATTGCTTGACCTTGCGAGGTTCTTGTGGTCAAAGAGCTGTTTTTCTCTCTTTCTTTTTTTTTGCTGTACTGGGGCTTAAACTCAGGGCCTACACCTTGAGCCACTCCACCAGGCCTTTTGTGTGATGGAATTTTTTTGAGCGTGTCTTGCAAACTATTTGCCCGAGCTGGTTTTGAACCATGATCCCCCTAATCTCTACCTCTTGAGTAGCTAGGATTACAGGTGTGGACCCTGGCTAAAGAGCTGTTTTTCTTAAATGAGTAAGTTCCTGTTATCGCGAGGTTCCTAATTGTGAACTGCTTGATGAGTAAAATGTCAGCCTCCCATCCTCTATCTTCAGGGGACCTTGAGAAATCATTTTCTCATGAGCTATAAAAATGTCACTGCTTTGGAAAGCTAGCCAATCAGGAAGACTGTGAACCCAGGCCCGTCCATTAGGGGAGGAGCAGAGATAAAAACTGAGCTGACTCCTCACTCAGTGTGTTCTGCCTATTAGACTATAGTCTGTGGCTGCACCCTTCTGTAGAAGTAAAACTTTTCTTTTTGCCTTGCTGCATGACTCCTGAGTGTTTTTTTTATCACTGTTGGGGAGCAGCATTTCTAACAGTGGTAGGGACTAACCACAGCAACAGACTGACCAGGCATGCAGGGTACAGTGGCTGCCTGGGACTCCAGTTTTGGGGAAATCATCCCCAAACAGGCTGAGGCTTCCTTTCCCCTGTCAAAACTTTCTCTTCCAGTTAAATTTCCTTTTTACATTACACATAGTCTGCTAGGCTGCCGAGTCCCATAGCAACACAGTCGGAAGCCTGGAGGAAATGGATTGTTTTCCACCAAAACAGATGGCTGTGAAGTCTCTGTAGCACCTCTTTGCAATGCAGTGTCAATTCGTTCATGATAAGACCCATGGCCGGGCATGGTGGCTCACACCTGTAATCCTAGCTCTGAGGAGGCAGAGATCAGGAGGATCTCGGTTCAAAGCCAGTCTGGGGCAAATAATTTGTGAGACCCTATCTCAAAAAAAAAAAAAAAAAAACCTTCACAAAAAAAGGGCTGGTGGAGTGATTCAAGGTGTATGCCCCAAGTTAAAACCCTAGTACCACAAAAAACAAACAAAAGAGCCACAGATGTATGGACACTGAGCCAAACCACACCAATACTGCCACCACCACAGGTAATCCTGGCTTGTCTGTCTGTTGTGAACACCACTTACAACTGAGAGCCTAGAAGTCTGTCTGATAAGAACTGTCCCTTGCCACCATTCTGCAGCCTGAGCCACAGCTGGTCTCATCCCTTGCAGAACAAAGTCCCACTGTCCCTTATCTCCTGCCACCTCCCTTTGCCTGTTCCTAGCCCTTGCTTCCTCCCAAATGCTACTTACGGCCAGACCCGCTGAGGGAAGCTGCTGCACAATTTTTTTCTCAGCCAGCCAGTCTGCTTGTTAAACTTTTGGATATGAGCTACCTCTCGTGAGCCTCCTTTGTGTGTGGTGTGTGGCGTTTTCCTAACATTTTTGTGCTGAAACCCGGGACCAGGTGAGCTTCTGGCATTGATCTTGCTCTCCCAATCAGTAAATTCAGGCCCTCCCGATATACACTGCACTCCCAAGCCTACTTTGGCCACAAGGCAGACATCCCCTATATAGGGGTGCCTGAACGGGGGATTATACCAGCCTGCCAAAGCCACGTAGGTGGGAGGTGCCTTTCTTAAGCCTGGATAAACTTACTGGGATCTGAGCTGCTTTGCCGGGACCCCTGACCCCAGACTAGTGCTGCCATTGCCACTCTCACTCACAGGGAACCTCCTCCAGGCCAGTACGCTCCCATTACTCACCCACCACTGGTTGATTTCCTCGGTCCTCCCTTGATGAGTTCCCTCGCACTGCCACACCATGAGTTGTTGTTCTCTCTCTCTCTCTCTCTCTCTCTCTCTCTCTCTCTCTATATATATATATATATATATATATATATATATATATATATATCTCAGTTGGTCAAAATCCTAGTACTAGGTCCCAATTCACTCCCCCAGGAACCAGGTTCCTGGGGCATGGATGATCCTCTCAGTGAAGATGTTCCCTTGAGGTCCTCCACTCCTCTGTTTCATCCAGGAAAGCAATATCTTGGGAACACCCACTGTATTCTTCCTCAGACCGGGTCTCACCATGGGGACTGGACCTTCCAAAATTCCCTCAGACACTCCTCTGGGCTGTCTACTGGCCAACCTCAAGCCCTTATGACTCTCACCTGATCTCAAAGCCCAAAAACTAATTTTTCTTTCCAGTCAGACTTGGCCACAATACCAATTGGACAATGACTCAAAATGGCCACTTAATGGCCCTAACATTCTCAGGGATCTCTATAACTTCTGTGAATGCACTGGAAAGGGAAAGGAGATTCCCTATGTCCAGGCTTTCTCTTACTTCCACTCTAAACCTTCTCTCTGTACCCCTTGCCCCCCTGCTCAGGTCCTTCTGGCTACAAAGACCCCAACTACCCTCCCTGACTCCAATGCTTTCCCTTCTTTTGATCCTGCTGATGAGCCTCTGCCCTATCAGACATGGGCTGCCATTGTTCAACCATTGGCCCCTGCCCCTCCTTCCACCACTCCTTCTGCCGCTTCCCCTGACCCTCCCCCACCCCATCCTCCACTCCTCCCTCTGCTTCCCCTTGCCCCCGCCCTCCTACCAAGTCAGAACCACCAGATCCCCTGAGTCCCCCACACACTCGCTCTCATGGACCCCCCCCCCCAGCCAACCAGTTTCCCTCTACCCCCTCCAAGAGGTGACTGACGCCGAGGGTATCATGGGAGTTCATGTTCCCTTTTCTCTCACACACCTGTCTCAAATTGAAAAACGCCTTGGTTCCTTCACCACTAACCCTGACTCTTATATTAAAGAATTTCAATATTTGGCCCAATCTTATAGCCTCACCTGGCATGACATTTATATTATCTTCTCCTCAACCCTCCTCCCAGAGGAGAGACGAAGGGTCTGGGATGTAGCTAAGACACATGCAGATGAGATTCACTGCACCACCCCTGCACACCCCGTGGGAACATTGGCGGTTCCAGAGACAGAACCCCATTGGTACTATCAAACTAATGACACAACTTCCAGAGACCAGATGGTCAACTGCCTAGTGGCAGGGTTAAAGAGGGCTGCCCAAAAGGTGTTAATTTCGATAAACTCAGGGAAATTCAACAAGAGGAAAAAGAAAATCCAGCCAGTTTCTTGTCCCGACTCACAGAGGTGCTACGACACAATACCAAAGTTGATCCTGAAACACAAGATGGGACAATTATTCTTATGACTCATTTTATCTCGCAGTCAGCCCCAGATATAAGAAAAAAGTTAAAATGACTAGAAAATGGTCCTCAGACTCCACATGCTGAAATTCTAAATGTTGCTTTTAAGGTTTATAGTTACTGTGAGAAACAGCAAAGGGCTGATAAGGAGAGGAGAGATAAGACCAAATTCCAGATGTTGGCCCAAGCCCTTCGACAAAACCCCTCAGCAACCAACTCACAAGGCCAGGGAAAAATCCTGAACACCTCCAGGCCTTGAAGGACACTGGTCCTGTGCCTGTCCTAAGATACGCTGCCCACCAGGACCATGTCCTAAGTGCAAACAGGAGGGCCACTGGGCAAGGGACTGCCCCTCCACCTCTCAAGGTGGGGGCTCTAGACTCCCTCAATGTTACTCTTCCCTAACTGATTTTCTAGGACTGGCAACCATGGCAGAAGACTGACAGAACCCAGGACTCCCAGGCCTAATGACCATAACTTCACAGGAACCCAGGGTAATGGCCATCATTGATGGTAGGCCTATCTGTTTCCTCATAGACACCGGCACTGCTTTTTCTGCCTTGCCAGAGTTCTGGGGACTTACCAAGCCTTCTTCAACCTCCATAGTTGGGGTGGAGGGAACTCCTACCCAGCCCTTAATGACCTTTCCCTTAACTTGCATACTGGGAGACACCCTCTTTACCCATTCCTTCCTAGTGCTACCTAATTGTCCCACTCCACTCTTAGGTAGAGACATTTTAACAAAGTTTCAGGCCACCCTCACCTTACATCCATCCCCACAAAAGCCACGACCCATCAACCCCTCCTCTCCATCCTCACAGTCCCTCCTCACCATCATAAGTGCCTTGCTTCCACAAGCTTCTCCCAACTCCTTGCCCTTACCAGCAACATTGGTGGACCCCATTGTACGGGATCTCAAAAACCCCTCTGTTGCTTCTCATCATGAGCCAGTTGTCATTACTCTCAAAGATCCTTCTACTTTCCCAAATCAATCTCAACATCACATCTCTCCAATCCACCTACAGGGTCTAAAGCCTATTATGTCGGAGCTTCTCGCTAAGGGCCTGTTTCGCCCGACACACTCTCCCTACAACACTCCTATTCCACCTGTAAAAAAGCCCAATGGGTCTTACCGGTTGGTACAGGATCTCTGCTTGATCAATGCAGTGGTGACTCATATACACTTGATGATGCCCAACCCCTACACTCTCCTGTCTCTCATCCCCAGTACCACCACCCATTTCACAGTCCTGGACCTAAAGGATGCTTTCTTCACTATCCCAGTCCACCCACGGTCCCAAAACTTCTTTGCCTTCACCTGGACTGATCCAGATTCTCATACTTCCCAACAATTGACCTGGACTGTTTTGCCTCAGGGGTTCCGGGACAGTCCCCACCTCTTTGGCCAAGCTCTGGCTAGGGACCTCCTTACCATCCATCTCTCCCCAAGTAAACTCCTCCAGTATGTAGATGATCTCCTGCTCTGCAGCCCCTCACTTGAGGATAGCCAACAACACACTGCCCTCCTGCTTAATTTTCTGGGAAAAAAGGGATACCAGGTGTCCTCTAACAAGGCTCAACTGTCTCTCACCCAGGTGACTTACCTGGGCCTATCTATCTCCCCTACTCATAAGGCTATCACCCTAGATCATAAGGCCTCGTTAGCCTCTCTCCCTGTCCCCACCACCAAGGCTAAAATTCTCTCCTTTCTCGACCTGGCAGGCTACCTCAGAGCCTGGATACCCAAATTCAGTCTAATGGCCAAACCTCTATATGAGGCATCCAAGGGCCCCATCAAAGTGTTTGCCCTAGGAGTTTTAGGACACAACATAGGGCCCTCCTTTGCTCCAGTAACATACCTCTCTAAAAGTTAGACTCCACAATCAGAGGGTGGGCCCCATGCCTTAAGGCCCTAGTGGCTGCCTCTTTCCTAATTCAAGAAAGTAAAAAGCTTAACTTTGGGTCCCCCCTTACTGTTTTCTCCCCCCATAGCTTCTTGGAACTCCTCACATGTAAGGGTCTTTACTCTATGCCTCCCTCCAGTATCTTATCCCTCCAGGTGGCTTTGGTCAAGGATACAGTCCTAACTTTCAGCTCATGTCTCTCAACTTAATCCAGCCACTCTTCTTCCTCTCTCTTCAACACCCCTAGTTCACTCCTGCCCCAAGATTCTTGAGGAGCTCCTCCCCTGTGCAGACCACATTCAGGAAGGCACCTTTTCTCAGGCTGACTACACTTGGTTCATTGATGGCAGCTCCTTCATTCACAATGGACAGCTAAGAGCTGGATACGCCATCCTGTCTGATTCTGCCATCATTGAGACATGCCCTTTCCCTTTGGGTACTACTTCCCAAAGGGCAGAATTGACTGCTCTGGCCAGAGTTCTAACCCTGACAAAAGACAAAACTGTCAACATTTACACTGACTCTAAATATACATTTCATACTTTATTGTCACACTCTGCAATCTGGAAGGAAAGGGGATTCCTAACTACAAGAGGAACTCCCATTAACAATGCTGCCTTAATAGCCCAGGTCTTAGAGGCTTCATGCCTTCTTTCCCAGGTGGGCATTACTCATTGCAAAGCCCACCAAACTGACTCTTCCATAATTACCAGAGGAAACGACTGAGCAGATACAGAGGCCAAACAAACAGTCCTCCAAACTGCACTCCATTTGGCCATGTACTCTCTTACCCCAGCTTCCTCCCCCCTTCACTAATCTCTCTCCCCCCTTCTGAAGTTAAAACTCTTCTCTCCTATTTACATATGCTTTTTCATCCTAACCTTCATGCTCTTTACACCTTTCTCCACCAATCCCTTTCCCTATTTCCAGGAGACACACAATACTTCAAACAGATTACCCAATCCTGCTCGTTCTGCCAGCACACAAGCCCTAGCTCCAATGTTAGACCCCCTTCCTTTCCTACCCACCAAGCCAGAGGATGCCTCCCTGCCATGGGCTGGCAGGTGGACTTTACCCATATGCCCCCAGTAAAGAAAATTAAATACCTCTTGGTACTGGTAGACACCTTCACAGGATGGGTGAAAGCCTTCCCTACAACTAGCAAAAGGACCTCCACAGTAACAATTCTGGTCACAGATATCCCACAGTTTGGCCTCCCGGCCTCCCTGCAATCAGATGATGGGCCTAAATTTGTTTC
The DNA here is from genome assembly GCF_047511655.1 of Castor canadensis. Taxonomy (NCBI): domain Eukaryota; kingdom Metazoa; phylum Chordata; class Mammalia; order Rodentia; family Castoridae; genus Castor; species Castor canadensis. The sequence goes on along the minus strand of NC_133396.1, from coordinate 49,599,844 downwards.
CTCTATTTCCCAAAGCCTCTGGGCCCTTCCAAAAAGACCACTCATGCTCAGCCCCTTCGAGCTCCTCTATGGCCATCTGCTCCTCCCTATCACAGTTCAGCCAAATCCCCCCAACATTTCCCCCACTCTCCTCAATCCTTTCCTTACCTTTCTTTGCTCTCTCGTTTGGTTTCATGCTCATGATCAATTGCCACAGCCCCTGACACCACCAAAATAACTCCCTTCCTCCAAATGGGAGATCTGGTTTATTTAAAAATTACAACCACATCTGGCCACCTACAGGAAAAGTGGAGAGGCCCATTTAAGGTCATCCTCACCACACCCATGGCTGCTAAGCTAGCAGGATTCCCTTCCTGGGTACACATTCAAAATCTGAAGTTGGCAGCCCCACAAAAGATCTACCAATCTCTCCCTACAGGACCAAGAAAAGTGAAGATCTCCTGCTTCCCTAATGTCTCAGAAGATGGAGACAAACCCACTGAGGTGCCCGGAAAATAAAATAAAACCCTATGCCAAGGATCTAATATCCCTCCTACTTATTCTCTATATTTCTCCTCTCCCATTCTTTCCTGTCAGTGCCTGCCCATGCTTTTACTCCTTCCTGTATACCCTCTACTCTGAGACCTTAGATTTCCCACCTCCTAATATGATTAGTCTTCTTCCCTTCTCATACCTTCTCTACTCTTATTTTATAAATTGGATATCTGATCTCCATCTCCAGAGTACACTCTCAGACTTTACTCTTGAGGAAATCTACTTATTTTCCAACATACTCTTCATCTTACTGTAAATCACTCTACCTATGCTTTCACTCCATCCCTTCCTGTGGGTAATTCTTGTCCTCATCCTCATTCTCCTGAGTGTCAGCCTATGGGCAACTTCTCCCCCTGAATGGAGATGGCCCCATCGCATAGCTCTCTGCCTCAGGTACCTTGCCCTATGAGCCTTACTCCCTATATTCTCCTCATTCTTATGACCTGGATCTTTACTATCCTTCCAGCCAGTTCCTGTCTCTGTTATCTCTGGAGATTCAAGGTCTGAGAAATGCACACACACAACCAGGCCTCAATCTCTCACGTTGCAGGAACCGCTAATTGCCCTATCCAGGGATGTTCCTCTACAATCACTATTTCTGTTGACCTGCAGTCTATATCCTCCACTTACAACCCCTTTGTCTGCTTCCAATATGGCCAAAGTAGAGACTATTGTAAAAATGGTGACCCCCACCTGAGAACATGCGCCGCCCCCACCAGCCGGAAGAAGCCAGAGGATCAAACTGGCTTCAGAGGATCAACCCTTTTCTTCTCCTTCTCTCTTTAAGAAACAAAAAATGGGGGAATGATAAGAACTGCCCCTTGCTGCAGCCTAGCTGCAGCTGGTCTCATCCCTTGGAGAACAAAGCCCATTGTCCCTTATCTCCTGCTACCTCCCTTTGCCCACCCCTAGCCCTTGCTTCAGCAGCTGGTCTCATCCCTTGCAGAACAAAGCCCCACTGTCCCTTATCTCCTGCCACCTCCCTTTGCCTGTCCCTAGCCCTTGCTTTCTCTCAAATGCTACTTAAGGCCAGACCCACCGAGAGAAGCTGCTGCACCATTTTTTCTCAGCCATCCAGCCTGCTTATTAAACTTTTGGACATGAGATACCTCTTGTGAGCCTCCTTTGTGTGTGGTGTGCAGTGTTTTCCTAACACTGTCAACCTAAATAACAATCAGAAAGAGATTCTCTGGTTTTGCATGGCCAAACATTTATTTGAAAGTAGCAGAGCATTACAAAGGGGCTCTGTGCCTTGGGAAATCATCAAGGAAGCTGATGCAAGGGGAAGAGCGTATTTATTCTCTATTTAATTTTCTTGGCTATATTGGGGTTTGAACTCAGGGCTTTCTGCTTTTGAGACAGGTGCTCTACAGCTTGAGCCATGCCTCCAGCCCAAGGGGATTTAAAAGACCAAAATAGAGCTGGAGGTGTACCTCAAGGGGTCAAGCGCTTGCCTAGCATGTGTGCAGCCCTGGGTTTGATCCCCAGTTCTGAAAAACAAAAACAAAAAAACAGAGATTGAATGGTACTAAGTGCTTGGATGCAGTTTTTGGTCTTGGAGACCCACTCAGCTCATTGGTGGAGGTGTCACTGCTGGGCAAGTGTTTTGTGCAGAGTATCTAGTCTGATTTGTTGTAGCTTTACAGAATGTCAAAGGTAAATTTTGTTACAGAAATCTATGCAAAAAGATGGGAATTGTGCAAAGTATGTGATGCCATAGAACAAGAAAAACATCTCTCCCGCACCTTTAGAAGGACCTTGAGAAGGTGCTTAGCTGGGACAGATGGACTGAGAACCCCACCCCACACCATAACTTCCAGCTCTAATTTGATCTGGGTCTGACAACAAAGACTCCCTCTTGGTATCATCAACTTTCACAAGGGAAAACAGAGTAACCCAGAGACTGAAGGAACCACAGTGTGAGGAATTGCAGAGATATGGCCCTAGGATCACAGTTGGAGTTGGAAAGTCCTGGAGAACATAATGTCTGCAGGCTTCAGAAACATCTTTTTCTCTTAAACTCTTCCATCAGGGCTGCTCTTACCATAACAATCCTTCATAAAGATTGTGAACCATACTAGTGAGGATGGGACAGTCTTTGACACAGAGAACAGCTTGAGTATGGAGATTTAGGTAAGGTATTTTCAGAAACAGTATCTAATATTCATTTTAAATTTGTAGTTTCTAAGAAAACAGGATCCTGGATCCACTTCTAAACCCAGACCTCAGAAGTTAGTCTCTTACACATAATCCTGTTTGCTTAAGTCTATCAACATACTGCTTTGTTTAACTTCCATTCTGCCTTTCTCCAAATCCTGTAAGAACTCCGTTTTGGGCTGGGCAGGATAGCTCAAGTGGTAGAGTGCCTATTTAGCAAGTGTGAGGTTATGAGATCAACCCCCAGTATCATTAAAAGATAAAAGAAAACAAGGAACTCTACCTCTATCTGTGCTTTTTGTTTTGGGGGTTTGTTTGTTGGGCATTTTGTTTTGTTTTGGGTTGCTAGGGATGGAACCCAGGGCCTCCTGCATTACACAAGTGCTCTGTCACTGAGCTGCACCTCAAGCCCTTTACCTGTGTTTGAGAATCCTAGGTTCCCCTGGTAAGCAGTCTTATTTGCCACCCCAAAGTTGAGAAACTGGTTGTTGACTAAATGTTTGTCCCTGTTAATTTATTAATCCCGCAAACAGTCTATTTATAGCCTAACAAATAGATAAAGATGGATTTTTACATCTATAGAGTACAAAACAAAGTGGAAAGCCACTCACTCCGCTGTAATCACAGAAGTTTATGTATTCTACGAGTAAAAAATTCATACAAAAAAGTTTCATGATGTTTTACTCTGTTGACCAATCATCAGAAAAGATGACTTCGTTCTTTTTTTGGGGGGTGGTTCTGTGGTTTGAACTCAGGGCCTACATCTTGAGCCACTTCACTAGCCTTTTTTTGTGATGGGTTTTTTTCAAGATAGGGTCTCTTGAACTTTTTGCCCAGGCTGACTTCAAAACCACCATCCTCCTGATCTCTGCTTCCTGAGTCGCTAGTGTTAGGAAAATGCCTCTCACTAAGAAAGCTCACGAGAAAATCTCACGTGCAAGAGCAGAGTTTAATGACAGGCACAAGCTGCCTGGCTGACCTGGGGAAAATGGCGCAGGAAGAGAACTAGTCCGGACCAGGCATGGCTTTTTATAGAAGAGGGAAGCTAAGAGGTTGGCGCATGCACAGGGGTCCCTGATGGGGGTGGAGCTTGGGTGCAGCTTGTCTTGGAGAATGGGAAATTTTGCTAAAGGGAGGGGCTGTTACTGGGAATGGCTCCATTTTTCGAAGAGATGAGGCCTGAGGATAAAATGGCTGCTGATTTATAAAATGGCAGCATTATTGTTCTATCATTCCCCCATTTTTTCTTTAATAATGATGAGGGTAGGGGCTGAGGATTGGGAATTGGGGTGAAGCGTTGGCTTCTTAGCTGCTTCCTGCTGGCAGGGGTGTTCTATGGGGCAGGATCCTCAGGCTCCTGTGGCATCCTGGATGGGGCCTTCATAGTAGTTTTTCTGGGCAGTTTTGGAGAGGTTGATATCCATGGAGGTACAACTGGTTAAATTTTTGATTAGGAATAGCAGAAATGTGGTCTAAAAGAAATCTTTGTACCATTCTTATGATACAAGGGAGGAAGCTTAAGAATATGAGAGCAAGAAACATAGGCATTAGGATGGGCATTAGCCAGGAGAACCACTGTGAAATGTTGTTCCCTAGAGGATTCCAAGAGTCCTCCAATTCCCTTCTCCATTTTTCTAATTGTTCCTGGAGTTGTCTAATTTTATTTTTTATACCCCCAACTGGTTAACATAGAAGCAGCACTCTTCTTGTAAAAATAGGCAGAGACCACCCTTCTCTGCAGTGAGCAGGTCAAGGCCTCGTTGGTTTTGGAGTACAACTCAGGCTAGGGAGTCAAGTTGTTTCTGTAAGGTTAGGATAGACTTGGCTACCATTTGAAACTCACTTATCAATTGATTAGAGAGTTTTGTGTAGTAGTGAACAGAGGTTCCTATTCCTGCAGCCCCCTTTCCCATGGCAGCTGTTATTCCCAGGGTAGCTAACAAAGGAATAGCCTGGATTGCCCTTTTAGATCAAAGCCGCGTGGTGATGGGAATGGGGAGGTCCTGATCTTCTGTAATAATATCCATGTCAGGAACCAAAAATACCAGAGTGCAGATGCCCTTCCAGGCTTTGGGTAGGCAGGGGTATACACTCTGACCACATAGAAAGAGAGTCTTGGGAATTGGGGGGCAGCAGATATTGTTTCCAGTTTTGTTGGCCGCCCTAGTGGTGTGACATTTTTGGCCACCAGGGAGCCTACCTCAACTATCCCTGAGGAACTCTGCAGGTAAAGAGGGGCTGGCTGGGAGAGGGGAACTGGGGAAAGAGTGGAGGTGGTGGCCTTTTGGTGAAGGAACAGTTTAAGGTAAAGGGTGTGGAAATGTTTATGGGGCTGGCGATGACCTGAGAAGGGCCAGTCCACTGACACATCCAACAACCATGGGCTAGAGTAGGATTGATGTGGTTAAGTAGTTGATGAGCAGTATTTATGACCTGGAGGAGAAAGGTTTTAGAAAGGGGCAGTGTGTGTAAAGGAATTTTGAGAGGCTTTCTGGTGGGAAAGAATAAGTCATTTAGTCTTTGAGGTACCTGGGTGTGGAGGACCTTCCGGAGGGCCTCATCCTGGACTCTGCCTCCATCAGATATGCCGAGCTGTGAGAGGTAAGTCCAGCATGCCTGTTGCCCCCTCCTCCAATGGCAACAGTAGCCAGCATGGTCACCTTTGCTGGTACCCATCCAATATTTTTGATTAAGATGTTGGCATAAAGTGGTGGTGCTATAGCATGCCTTTTGCATGATGGTATACGCTGTAAATGGCAGGCATGGGGGTGGGGAGAAGGCCCCAGCTTGAAAAGGTCCAAGTCATAAGAAAGAAGAAAGCACAAGGAGTAAGGCGCACAGGGCGAGGTATCCAAAACAGAGCTGTGCTATGGGGCCATCTCCACTCAGGGGGAGAAGTTGCCCACTGGCCGATACTTAGGAGAGAGGGGACGAGGACAAGAATTACCCACAGAAAGGGATGGAGTGAAAGCATAGGTGGTGTGGTTTACAGTAAGGCAAAGAGAATGTTGGAAAATGAATAGATCTCTTCAGGAGTAAAGTCTGAGAGAGTACCTTGGAGGTGAAGGTCGGCTATCCACTCTATGAACCAGGGGTAAAGAAGTAAGAGAAAGGAGGGAGGCTGATGTGTTGGGAGGTGGGAAGAGTAAAATCTCAGAGGAGAGTGTATCTAGGAAAGAGTAAAAGCGTGGGCAGGCACTGACAGGAAAGAATGGGAGGGGGGAATATAAAGAGTGAGTAGGTGAGATGCCAGGTCCCCAGGCATAGGACTCCTGCCTATGCCCTGGGAGTCTCCGTGGGTGTGTCTCCATCTTCTAGGATCTTGGGGAGGCAGGAGATCTTTATTTTTGTTGGTCCTGTAAGAAGAGATTGGTAGGTCTTTTGTGGGGCTGCCAGTTTTAGATTTTGAACATGTACCCAGGAGGGAAATCCTGCTAGCTTAGCAACCGTAGGAGAGGTGAGGATGACCTTAAATGGGCCTCTCCACTTTTCCTGCAGGTGGCTGGGTGTGGCTGTACTTTTTAGATAAACCAGATCTCCCATTTGGAGGTGGTGTCAGAGGGCTGTGGCAACTGATCATGAGCATGAGACCAAAGAAGAAGGCTAAGAAAAGTGAGGAGAGGATTGAGGAGAGCAGGGAAAATGTTAGGGGGTTCTGGCTGAGCCATGATAGAGAGGAGCAGATGGCCATAGAGGAGCTCAAAGGAGTTGAGCATGAGTGGTCTTTTTGGGAGGGCCCAGAGGCAGAGAAGGACTAGTGGTAGGAGCTTTGTCCAGTCTAGGTGGAGCTCGAGGGAGAGTTTGGTGAGAGTATTTTTTAGTGTGTGATTGGCATGCTCAACTTTACCTGAAGATTGGAAGTGATAGGGAATGTGAAATCTCCAGTGAATATTTAAGGCTTGTGACAATTTTTGGGAAATAGAGGAAACAAACTCAGGCCCATTGTCTGACTGGATGGAGGCCAGGAGACCAAACCATGGGATAATGTCTGTGACCAAAATCGTTGTTACTGTGGAGTCCTTTTTATTAGTCATAGGGAAGGCATCCACCCATCCTGTGAAGGTGTCTACCAATACCAGGAGATACTTAATCCTCTTTACTGGAGGCATATGTGTGAAGTCCACATGCCAATCCATGGCAGGGAGGTATCCCCTGGCTTGGTGGGTAGGAAAGGGAGGGGGTCTAACATTGGAGTTGGGGTTTGTGCGCTGGCAAATTGAGCAGGATTGGGTAATCTGTTTAAGGTATGTATGTCTCCTGGAGATAGGGAAAGGGATTGGTGGAGAAAGGTGTAAAGAGCATGAAGGTTAGGATGAAAAAGCATATGTAAGTAGGAGAGAAGAGTTTTAACTTCAGAAGGGGGGAGAGAGATTGTAGTGGGGGGGAAGAAGCTGGGGTAAGGGAGTACATGGCCAATTGGGGTGCAGTTTGGAGGGCTGCCCACTTGGCCTCTGTATCCACTCGGTTATTTCCTCTGGTAATTATGGAAGAGTCAGTTTGGTGGGCTTTGCAATGAGTAATGCCTACCTGGGAAGGGAGGCGTGAAGCCTCTAAGACCTGGGCTATTAAGGCAGCATTGATAATGGGAGTTCCTCTTGTAGTTAGGAATCCCCTTTCCTTCCAGATTGCAGAGTGGGACAATAAAGTGTGAAATGTATATTTACAGTCAGTGTAAATGTTGACAGTTTTGTCTTTTGCCAGGGTTAGAGCTCTGGCCAAGGCAGTCAATTCTGCCCTTTGGGAAGTAGTACCCAAAGGGAGAGGGCAGGTCTCAATGATGGCAGAATCAGACAGGATGGCGTATCCAGCTCTTAGCTGTCCACTGTGAATGAAGGAGCTGCCATCAATGAACCAAGTGTAGTCAGTCTGAAAAAGGGTGCCCTCCTGAATGTGGTCTGGGCAGGGGAGGGGCTCCTCAAGGATCTCAGGGCAGGAGTGAACAAGGGGTGTTGAAGAGAGAGGAAGAAGAGTGGCTGGGTTAAGTGGAGGATACGAGATGAAAGTTAGGGTGGCATCCTCGACCAAGGCCACCTGGAGGGATAGGATATGGGAGGGGGCATAGAGTAAAGTCCCTTTTTTTAAAAATTTTTATTTTATTCATATGTGCATACAATGTTTGGATCATCTCTCCCCCCTTTACCCCACGCCCTCCCCTTGTCCCCCTCCCCTGCTCCCTCCCTTACCCCCCCTTACCCCTGCTACCAGGCAGAAACTATTTTGCCCTTATCTCTAATTTTGTTGAAGAGAGAGTATAAGCAGTAATAGGAAGGACCAAGGGTTTTTGCTAGTTGAGATAAGGATAGCTATACAGGGAGTTGACATGCATTGATTTCCTGTGCATGTGTGTTACCTTCTAAGTTAATTCATCTTGAACTAACCTTTTCTCTAGTTCCTGGTCCCCTTCTCCTATTGGCCTCAATTGCTTTAAAGTATCTGCTTTAGTTTCTCTGCATTGAGGGCAACAAATACTATCTAGTTTTTTGGGTGCCTTACCTATCCTCATACCTTCCTTGTGTGCTCTCGCTTTATCATGTAATCAAAGTCCAATCCCCTTATTGTATTTGCCCTTGATCTAATGTCCGCATATGAGGGAGAACTTATGATTTTTGGTCTTTTGGGCCAGGCTAACTTCTAGAGTAAAGTCCCTTATATGTGAGGAGTTCCGAGAGGTTATGGGGAGAGTAAACAGTAAGGGGGGACCCAAAGGTAAGCTTTTTGCTTTCCTGGATCAAGAGAAAGGCAGCTGCCAGGGCCCTAAGGCATGGGACCCATCCCCTGGTTGTGGGGTCTGTTTGGAGAAGTATGCTACTGGAGTGAAGGAGGGCCCTATGTTGTGTCCCAGAACTCCTAGGGCAAACCCTTGCCTCTCAGAAATGTAAAGGAAAAAGGGGCCAATGAGGTCCAGCAGGTGAAGTGCCAGGGCTTGTAACAAGGTTTGTAAGAGGGTTTTAAAATGACCTGACACCGGCTGAGGGGGGTCCAGGGGCTCTTGAATGTAACCCTTGGATGCCTCATATAGAGGCTTGGCCATTAGACTGAAGTTGGGCACCCAGGCTCTGAGATAGCCAGCCAGGCCAAGGAAGGAGAGAATTTTAGCCTTGGTGGTGAGGACAGGGAGAGAGGCTAACAAGGCCTTATGATCTAGGGTGATAGCCTTATGAGTAGGGGAGATAGATAGGCCCAGGTAAGTCACCTGGGTGAGAGACAGTTGAGCCTTGTTAGAGGACACCTGGTATCCCTTTTTTCCCAGAAAATTAAGCAGGAGGGCAGTGTGTTGTTGGCTATCCTCAAGTGAGGGGCTGCAGAGCAGGAGGTCATCTACATACTGGAGGAGTTTACTCAGGGAGAGATGGAGGGTAAGGAGGTCTCTATCCAGAGCTTGGGCAAAGAGGTGGGGACTGTCCCGGAACCCCTGAGGCAAAACAGTCCAGGTCAATTGTTGGGAAGTATGAGAATCTGGATCAGTCCAGGTGAAGGCAAAGAGGTTTTGGGACCATGGGTGGACTGGGATAGTGAAGAAAGCATCCTTCAGGCCCAGGACTGTGAAATGGGTGGTGGTACTGGGGATGAGAGACAGGAGAGTGTAGGGGTTGGGCACCACCGGGTGTATAGGAGTCACTGCCGCATTGACTAAGCGGAGGTCCTGTACCAGCCGATAAGACCCATTGGGATTTTTTACAGGCAGAATAGGAATGTTATAGGGGGAGTGGGTTGGGTGAAGCAGGCCCTTAACGAGAAGCTCTGAGGTGACAGGCTTTAATCCCTGTAAGTGGATTAGAGAAATGTGATATTGAGGTTGGTTTGGGAAAACAGAGGGATCCTTGAGAGTAATAACAATTGGCTCATGATGTGTAGTGATTGCAGGGTTTTGGAGGTCCCACACAATGGGGTCCACCAGTGTAGTGGGTAAGGGCAAGGGGTCAGGAGGGGTTTGTGGAAGCAGGGTACCCATAATGGCAAGGAAGAGCTCTGAGGATGGAGACAAGGGGTTAGTGGGTCGCAGTTTAAGACGGGGTGGGTGTAAGGTGAGAGTGGCCTGGAATTTTGACAAAATGTCCCTTCCCAAGAGTGGGGTGGGGCAATTAGGGAGGACTAGGAAGGAGTGAGTAAAAAGTGTATCTCCCAGTATGCAGGTTAAAGGAAAAATCATTAAGGACTGGTTAGGATTTCCCTCCACCTCGACTATGGAGGTTTAAGAAGGCTCGGTAGGTCCCCAAAATTCCGGCTAGGCAGAAAAAGTGGTGTCGGTGTCTATGAGGAGAGAGATAAGCCTACCTTTGTTGAGGGCAGTTACCCTGAGCTCCCGTGAGGTTATGGTTGTTGGACCTGGGAGTCCTGGGCTCCATCAGTCATCAGTCTCAGTCACCAGTCCTAAAAGATCAGTTAGGGCGGAGGGGTGGTGGGGGGGCTTAGACCATCCACCTTGAGGGGTGGAGGGGCAGTCCATCGCCCAGTGGCCCTCCTGTTTGCACTTAGGATATGGCCCCGGTGGGTGGTGTGGTTTAGGACAAGCACAGGCCCAGTGTCCCTCAAGGCCACACTGAAAACATGGGCTGGGAGGTGTTCGGGATTTTCCCTGGCCTCAGGAGTTAGAGGTCAGAGGCCTTTGTTGGAGGGCTTGTGCCAACATCTGGAATTTAGTCTTATCTCTCTTCTCCTTATCAGCCCTTTGTTGTTCTTCTTGGTAATTATAGACCTTGAAGGCCATGTTTAAAATTTCAGCCCACAGAGTCTGAGGACCATTTTCCAGCCTTTTAAGTTTCTTTCTTATATCTGGGGCTGACTGTGAGATAAAGTGGGTCATAAGAATGATTGTCCCATCCCAAGTTTCAGGGTCAATTTTGTATGGTGTCGTAGTGCCCCTGTGAGCAGGGACAAGAAACTAGCTGGATTTTCCTATTTTTCTTTTTGAATTTCTCTGAGTTTATCAAAATTAACAACGTTTTGGGCTGCCTTTTTTAGTCCTGCCACTAAACAGGTAACCATATGATCCCTAAGCGTTCTGTCACCGGTTTGGTAATTCCAATGAGGCTCCTCAGTAGGGATTGCTGTAGCCTCCACAGGATGGGCAGGGGTGGTGTAATGGACCTCATCTGCGTGTGCCCTAGCTGTGTCCCAGACCCTGTGTCTCTCCTCTGGAAGGAGGGTGGAGGAAAGAATGAGACAGATGTCATGCCAAGTAAGGTCATAGGATTGAGCCAAGTATTGGAACTCTTTAATATAAGAATCTGGGTTAGTTGAAAGAGCCAAGGTGCTTTTCTATCTGAGAGAGGTCAGCAAGGGAAAAGGGGACATGGACCCTCACAATACATTCTTCTTCAGCCACTTCCTGGAGAGGGTAGATGGAAATTGGCTGACTGGGGGGTCTGTGAGGAGCGAGTGTGTGTGTGGCTCATGGGATCCTATGGCTCTGGGTGGGCAGAAGGAGGGGCGGAGGGAAGGGTGGAAGGAGGGGTGGGGGAAAGGGCGGAAGGAGGGGCGGGGGCGACAGTTGAACAATGGAAGCTCATCTCTGATAAGGTGGAGGCTCGTTAACAGGGTTAAAAGAAGGGAAAGTTTCAGAGTCAGGAGGGGGTTCAGAAGAGGATTTGGCTGTTTTTGAGACTGGTTTAGAGGCTAGTAGAACCTGTGCAGGGGAACAGAAAGTACAGAGGGAGGGTTTGATGCAGAGATAAGAAAAGGATTGGACTAGGGAAGTTCCTTCCATTAACCAGCACGCTCACAGAAATTGTATAAATCCCTTAAAATATTGGGATCAAAAGTGTCATTAAGTGGCCATTTGGAGGCATTGTTTAGTGGATATTGGGGCCAGGCCTGATTACAGAGAAAAATGAGTTTTGGGGCTTAAGATCAGGCATGAGGCGTAGGGGCCCAAGATTGGCCAGAAGACATCCCAATGGGGAGTCTGAAGGAATTTTGAATGTTTCAACTCCCATGGTGAGGCCTGACCTGAGGAGAGATATGGCGGGCATCCCCGAAATATCAGGTCCTCAGGAGAGAGAGAGAGAGAGAGATGTGGAGCACTCAGAGGGAATGTCTTCGCCATGGGGTGTCCACAGTCCCTAGTGGGGAACCTGGTTCCCAGGGAGGAGAGCAAGCCAAGACCTAGTGCTAGGATTTTGAGGAAATGAAAGCGAGATCACAGCTCTGCATGTGAGGAGGACTCACTGAGAGAGGATCTTGAGGGAAGATTGGCTGGTGGTGGATGGCGGTTGGAGGCGTGCTGTGGTGGAGGAATTTCCCTGTGAGCTAGTGAGGGAGCGCTGCTTTCTAGGATCAGGGGTTCCGGCAAAGCAGCTCTGGTCCCAGAGGAATGGAATGGGAGGAGAGAGAGAGAGAGAGAGAGAGAGAGAGCGCGGGATGGGGTTGGGGAGGCTGGGAGAGCAAGGTCAGTGCCGGGAGCACACCTGATCCTGGGTTTTGGCACCGAATGTTAGCAAAATGCTGCTCACAAAGAAAGCTCACGAGAAAATCTCATGTCCAAGAGCAGGGTTTAATGAGCGACCTGGGAAATATGGCACAGGAAGAGGGCGAGTCCAGGCCAGGCATGGCTTTTTATAGAAGAGGGAGGGTAAGAGGTTGGCACATGTGCAGGAGTCTCTGATGGGGGTGGGGCTTGGGTGCAGCTTGTCTTGGCGCACAGGAAATTTTGCTACAGGGCAGGGCTGTTATTGGGAATGACTCCATTTTCCAGGAGGTGAGGCCTGAGGATAAAATGGCCGCCGATTTATAAAATGGCAGCATTATTGTTCTATCAGCTAGGAAGCTAGGATTACAAGCATGAGCCACCAGTGCCCAGCAAGAGGTTTTTTGTTTCTTTGTTGTTTTTCCGGTGAGCCTGGGGTTTGAATTCAAGGCTTCACACTTGCAAAGCAGGCACTCTACCACTTGAGCCACATCGCCAGTCCTTCTTTATTCTTTCAAATTGGCAATGAGGGATAGGTGAGGTGGTACATGGCCTGCAGTTCCAGTTACTAGGGAGGTAGAGATGGAAGGATCCAAGTTCAAGGCCAATCCCAGTATAAAAGTCTGAGAGCCTACTGGAAAAACAAACTAGAAGTAATCAAAATGATGACAAGATCTTCCTTTTTATCAAAATGTACGTCTGAATCACTTTCTAAATTGATTCGGCTCTTAAAAATCGTTTTTCTAGGGTACTAGAGGTATAGCTCATGGTAGAGTGCTTGCTTAGCATTTATAGGCACTGGATTCAATCCTCAGCACCACAAAAGTAACAAGAACATTATAATGATCCTAAGTAAGCATCCATCACTACAGCTTAGACAATGATTGACTTGTGGTCATTTTTTTTTTTTATCAATGCTGTGAATCAAATCCGGGGCCTTGCACATGCTAGGCAAGCAGTTTACCACTGAACTATGTCCCAACCCAATCTTGTCTTTACTAAAAATCAGTAGCAAGGGATTTGCTGCAAGAGAGTGCCCCCAAATCACCCCAAGATGGGGCCACTTGAGATTTCAAAGAAAGAAAGACCAAATGCAAGAAGGATCAGTCCAAAGTAGCCCTTGGGAAAGCCTGAGTGTGAGAAGAGGGACAGCGAGAAGAGATTTCTACCTGAGCACATGTGCAGTGAGGGGTTGGATAGGGATTTAAGGAATTTGGCTCTGCTCAGGGCCTGAGCTCATGTCTACATGTTTAGCAATGTGTTTGCTGTTTCAATGTTTCAGGCAACAAGCTAAGTAAGTTTATCAGTGCCTGGGGATGTTCAAAGCCCCAGTTTGGTTTGGAGCCTGAGGGTAAGACCCGAAGCTGGCCAATGACAGGACAATCAGGATTTTCCAGTCAGGATACAGAGAGAAAGGGAACCCTATATTTATGTTTTTACCTATCCAGCCCAATTTCATTATATTTTTATTTTGAATATTTTCTAACCTAAAGAAAAGTTATAAGAATCGTGCAGTGAGCACTCAGGCACACTTCATCTGGATTCTGCAGTTATTTACACACTTTTTTTTTTTATTTTTACTTTTGGTGGTATTGGGATTTGAACTCAAGAGTCCTCACCCTTGCGAGGCAGGCACTCTACCACTTGAACCACTCTGCCAGCCCATTTACACACTTTTTAAGCCAGTTATCTTGCTACATTTACTTTATCTCTCTAGATGGGTTTTTCCCCAAGTCCTGGGGATGGAATCCAAGGCCTCTGTCATGTGAACAGACACTCTACCACTGAGCTACACCCCAGCCCTCTACATATATTTTTAATCTTACTTTTGTGTTTGAATTACTTGCAGAAATACTTAGTATGTATTTCTTAAGAACTAATTCTCTGTCCTGCATAACTCCAGTATTGGATCACACATGGGAAACTTAGCATTAGTGTGGTGATACATTCTATTATCTACCTTGCTTTTATACAATCCATTTCATAATCATTGCTCCCAATTTTACCACAGTGTAATTCCCTAGCTGTTATTTTTTTTTCCTCCAAAATCCACCCAAGGGTCTCACATGGCACTTGTTTCCATGTCATGTGAGACAGCCTTGTGAAATGTCTTCACTTTGTGTCTGGGCCTTGCCTTCCCTTGGGTCCCAGAGTTATTCCTCTGTGTGTGTGTGTGTGTGTGTGTGTGTGTGTGTGTGTGTGTGTGTGGTTGGGTAGGGGGATCTTGAATACGCTCAGGTGAAAAAACGGGCTTGTTATTTTGATGTATTACAAGAACTGGGGTCCAACAGTCTCAGATGCTGGTCAGTTGCACATTCATTTTCCTTCCTTCCTGCAATGTAGTTCTTGCCTTGTTTTGCAATTGTGTATCTGTGGTTCCCTTTTTTCCAGAGAGGAGCTGCAGACAGGGCTGAAGGGCTGGTAAGTTGTGCAGTCAGGAGTGGGACTCTCCAGACCTCCATGGGGAGAGAAGACACATTCTCTGCGGCTGCCAATCAATTGGTAGGGCGGGCTGGAAATGTAGCTCAGTGGTTAAGTGTTTGACTTGCTTGCACGAGGCTCTGGGTTCGGTCCCCAGTACCGCTAAACAAACAAATAAATAAAAAATTGGTGGGTCAGGACACTGAAACCTAAACCATGAACCTCACACCATCCAAGTAATTTCAAGATGTGGTTTCAAACCTAATTTCTACCAAATTAAGCATTTCTTAGGCACAATACTTTATAATACAATATTATTGGGCTGGGGCAATGCTTAGCCCCCAGTTTCTATAAATATGTGTGTGTGTGTGTGTGTGTGTGTACATAATATTTATGGCTTGAGTGTCTCTTGCCACATCAGTTATCTTGAATTTTGTAATGACAGGCAGGAGAAGTCCATATTAACTACAATAGTCTCCCTTATTCCCAGAACAAATGTTCCAGGTCCCCCAGTAGATGCCTGAAACCATGGATAGGGCCCAACCCAACCTAATCCTATATGTATTATGTTTTTTTTCCTTATACACACATACTTATTATAAAGCTTAATGTATAAATAAGGCACAGTAAGAGATTAACAATAGCTAATAATAAAGTAGAACAGTGTTGTATGAAAGGAGAGAAGGTTAACACTCTGCTTGACAAGGATGGAAGAGGCCCTCGACCTGACAATATGCATACAGTTAAGGCATTGTCACCTACTTCATGGCATCTAACCATTGTTTTTACATATGTGAAGATAGAGACTATAAGGACGTGTACTGAAAGTTGTTGAAAAAGTGGGGTGGGAGGTAGAGGGGTAAGGGAGAGTAATGGAAGGGATTGAACAGATCAAAATAATGTATACCATAGAGAAACCCCTTTAAGCATCAACTTGAATATTAATAATGAAAGACAGGACCATAAAATGGGTACAGTATGTGTGCGGTGGGGGGAGGTATTTGTGGGAGGGGAGAGGGCAAATGCAGGAGATTAAGATGAGGGAAGGAAGTCTGGAGGAAAGGAAGTCTGGGAAGTGAGTTTCTGGTCTTTCTGTCCTGAAGACCAAAGACCCACGTGTAATGTTAAGGTTTGAACTAGTGTCCCCCAAAGGCCCAAATACTAAAGGCTTGGTGGCAAACCTGCACAAAATTAGAAAAAAGGGCAAAATAATTTCTGCTGGGTATTGAGGGGGTAGGGGGGAGAGGGAGGGGGCGGAGTGGGTGGTAAGGGAGGGGGTGGGGGCAGGGGGGAGAAATGACCCAAGCCTTGTATGCACATATGAATAAAAAAAAAAACTGTAGTGCTGTTGGGAATTGGTGGAATCTTTAGGAGGTGGGGCCCAGTAGAAGGAAGTTGGGGGAACGTTCCCTTGACAGGGATATTGGAACCCTAGCCCCTTCATCTCTTTCATACCTAGCTGCCAAGTCACAATAGGCCCCACCAACAATGGACTGCAACTTCTAAAACCATGAGCCTAAAATAAATCTCTCTTCTAAGTTGCCTATGTCCTGTATTTTGTCATAGCAACATCCCCCAAACCCCCAAACATACAGTGGACGTTCATAGGGTGCTGGTAGGCCATGGAGTGTGGCAAAGGCCTATGTCAGCACCCAATTGGAATTTAAATTCTGTTTCACAGAAGGAAACAAAAACTCCCTGTATTCCCCTCAAAATTGGTGTCAGAGTATAATTTTCAAACTGTTGCTAACATAATTATTATAAAAATGAGTGGTGAACCCATGTCAAAGTTGGGTTGAACTATGGAAGGAACCAGCAGAAAGACTTAAATAGGTCCAAAGGTATCAGAAGGGTAAAAAAGGGGGAATATAGTACTGAGATAATGTTTGCTAATTAGATAAAAAGTGCTAATATCCTTTAGCAAAGGTTCTCAGGCTGGAGCATTCAACAGAAGAATTTGGAGAGTTGGCAGAGCAGTTCAAGTGGTAAAGCACCTGCTTAGGAAGTGTGAGGACCTGAGTTCAAACCCCAGTGCCGCCAAAAGAAAAAAAAGAGAGAGAACTAGGATGCTGGGCTGTGCCCCTGTAATTTGTGCTTTGATAGATCAGAGTGGAGCCTAAGGATCGGCACACCACACTTTAAGAATCACATTCTTTTTTCAATGCTGGAAATTGACCCCAGGGCCTCACATATGCTAGGCAAGCACCCCTAGCCCTTCTGTTTTTATTTTGTTTTGGGAGCTGGCTTTGAATTCAAAATCCTCCTACCTCCCCGTCCCCCATACCTGGGACCACAGGCATGTGCCCTTCACCTGGTTCAAGGATCATGTTTTTTAACTTTGAGGTGGTCTTTTCTGCTGCTCATAAAAGAAAATCATTTCCCTTTATTAGTCGTCTACTCATTAATCTTTAGAGTTGTAAGACATACTGATCTTAAGAATAAATGGCTGGTTATGTAGGATTATATCTGTCAGAGCAGATGATCCATAATGTCTAGCATGGCATTTGGAGTCATGCTTTTACCTGATTTCTAAGCTTTGGACATTTTTTTCTTAACAGTGATCCTGATGACACAGTGTCTTACTGGATTAATTGGCATTGAGTTATCCATATCGTCAAAGTAGAGATTTTCCCACATCATTGTGGATAATATTTTCTACCAAGAAGAGAGAAAAAAGAAGAGAAAGACTATTCCATCTACATGCAGGGCTCTTAGAGGTCTCAAAGGGCTTTTATGAGGATCATTTCATTTGACCCTGTCATAACCCTTTGAAGTACATGACTTCATCTCATTTTTAGGGACAACTGAGCCTCAGGACCCTCACACACTTCTCAAGGTCACAGTGCAGACCTGCAGGGACTGTCATCCCCATGGAATGTAGCATGATAACATCCTGAAGTCAGTGACAATATGGCTCTAGCCACAGTGAGCATCTCAGTCTCATTCATCCTTCCCATTTTATTGTTTCTTTGCTAGTTCAGTTTTACTTAATGAAAGACCCCTGGCCCTAGCATAATGGTGTCTCTTGAAATAGCTTGGCTGTGAAATTCTCTCCACTTGGGAGGATGAGGTGGAGAATCGCTTGAGCCTCAGAGTTTGTGGTGAGCAGCCGGGCAACAGAACAAGACTGTCTCAAATAAAAATTCTCTGTGTGAAAGAAAGCACAGGAGACAGATTTAAAAAAAAAAAGTTAGGAATGCATGTCTCCAAGAGGGAGCAAAATATCGCATCCTGCGTCAGAATTAGTCAGAAATTTTAATGACCTGTTTAGAACTTCAAAGCTTAATCTCCTTTGTGAGCTGTCGTCTTGACGATGCTGTGCCACTCCGCAGTCTACCAGGACTCCAGGGAGCAAATCTCCACCCCTTGCTAGTGTCCAAGCTGGGTGCTTGGGGGCCCTCTGCATTGTCCTGACTTCAGGGCTGCCTCTGCCCAGAAAGCCCTCCCTTTGGCAGTCTGCGCACGCTTCTGCTGCCTGGCAACCACAGTCACTGCCCAGGGGTCCGATTGTGACAGCCGCTCTTCCTTCACAAAGCCACCACCTTTTTCCTCTTTCGCCTTTCTATTTCCATCGTCACCGCTGTGGTCTCTGACAGTCCGTCTCTGCTGGCACACAGGGGAAGGCCTGGGACTCTCAACACTGGCAAGGCGAGCAGTGCAGAAGCAAAAGCACGGGCGGGGTGTGGGCTGTCACACGTTCCCCATAGGACAAGGGGAGTGAGCCTCCCTAAAGAAGGCTGGGAGGGTGCCTGTGGACGCACTGCGCTCACAGGGAACTGATGCTTTACCGCCCTCGTTTTCTCGCCCCGTCCACCTGCCGGACTTCTACCCCATCAAGTTCTCGGCAGAGCATGATGGGCAGTAGAACACAGTCTCTAAGAGCATCATTCTGGAACCATACTGCCTGGGTTCCAATCCTGTCTCCAATACTTCCAGGCATAAAACTTGGAGCAAGTTCGTGCCTCAGTTTCCTCAAATTCCTCATTTGTGACATGGGCTAATGATAGTATTATCTATTCATCATGGCTGTCATGAAGATTAAGTGGGTTACAATGGATGAAGAGCTTAGGACAAGGCCCATGTGCATTTGATTCAATCATCGTGTGCACCGCACCATTAAGAAGCGCGGTGATCTCTACTCATCTGAGGGATTGGCTCCAGGACTCTCATGGGTACCAAAATCCACAGACACTCAAGTCCTTTATCTAAAATGATGTTCTATTTTGCATATAGCCTAATCACATCCTCCTGCCTGCTTTAAATCATCTCTAGGTGGCTTACAATTCCTAAAACAATGTAAATGTTTTACATTGTTATTCAACTGTATCCTTTTGGGGAATGACAAGAAAAAAAAACCTCTCCACAAGCTCAACACAGCAGGCACAGGCAAAAGAGACAGGGATGAAAAGAATGCTCAGGCAATGCTGGAGAGATTCAAATTGAGGGTGGCTAACTACAGGGTGTGTACCTACACATCACTTCAGTCACAAGGCATTGTGCTCAGTGTGCAGCAAATTCAAGGTTTGTTTTCTGGAACTTTCTGGAATTTAAAAAAAATATTTCCAAACCACAGTTTGTTGAATCCTTGGATATGGAGGTTCAATTGTACAGGGATACAGACTGGAAGGATCATATTAAAATGAGTAATATCAATGTCATGGGAGCATTGATCGAGTGCCTACTGTGTGCTGGGCATCATTATGGGTGCGTTATATATGGTGTCTTAGTCCATTTTTTTGTCCTAAAGAGGATAACTTGATTAAGAAAAGGGATTTATTTAACAGAAGTTCTGGAAGTTCAAAGTCCAAAATCATGCAAGACGAAGGGGATTGTTATGACCTGTGGTGATGCCCTAACAGCATTGTGGCAGAAGTGTGTGTGAGCATGAGACCACATTACAAAATAAGAAACCAGAGAGAAACTGGAGTCCCATAATTCCTTCTGAGGGCTGCCCTAGTTGACCAAGTGTCTTCCTACTAGGCTCCCTTTAGAGTCCTACCTCCAAACATTACCACACTGAGGATCAAGCCTCTACAATGTGAGACTTTGAGGGATACACTCAAACCATATCCAACCATAGCACACGGCATCCTGCAGGAGAGTCACTTTTCAGAAGAGATTGGCATGAGACAAGTGGACAGCCTGCTCAAGGTCATGCAATGTTCAGTTCACAAACCCACATTCTTCCCATTGTGTCTTGTGCTCCACCCATGTAGTGGGCCAGACATGATTGCCTCCCTCTTACTCTCATACTTGCTGCTAGTGCCATTACTGTCTCATAATAAATCATATGCTGCCTTAGGGAAGCTAACCCTGTGTTTCTGGCAAGAGAGGGAGAAAGGGCTGAGTTAGCCACCTTCCTGACCCAGGAGTAGGAGGACTAAGAATGAAGGAGGAAGCCACCATTATCTCTTACCTGGATAACTGCTTGAACCCCAAGTGGGTCTCACTCTCTCTTTTTCCCCCTCACTGTAGCCAGAGGGATGTTGTTAACTCATCCCCCACATCCTGTCCCTTCTCTGCTCAAAGCCCTGCAATATCTTCTATGACTTAAGATAATGGTCAGTCAGGCCCTACCCTGCCAATCTAATAACCATGACCTCCTGAACACACCTGTGACCAGGTTCCCTTAACTATGCATACCTTTTGTCTCCTGTCCTAATCCTTTGTCTATTTAAAGCTAAAGCTCATGTCTGTATCCTGAAGATGGCTGAAGATGGGCTGAAGTGCTTAATTTGCCTCTTCCCATGGTGTGTCCCTGGCTATGTAATAAATGTCCTTTCTCTGAAAAATAAAAAAAAGTCTCTCGATCCATTTCCTGACTCATTATTGGGTTCTGACTTGCTGGACCCAAGAGGCTATAAGGCATAATGTGAAGAGACCAGGAAGACTGTGATTCTGCTCATGACTAGTTCAGCACCTCATACACACCTCCACCTGCTAGCTATACAGCTCCCTCCCCTTATTTGCAGGGCCAGCAGTTCAAGATCCCCAGTGTGTGGCCTGAAATTGCAGATAGTACCAAATACTACATACACATTCGTATCCATGGTAAAGTTTAGTTGATGGGTTGTTGGTATAGCTCAGTGGTAGAGAGCTTTCCTAGCATTCACAAGACCCTAGGTTTGATCCTCACTATCACAAAAAGTTTATAAATTAGGTGCAAGAGATTAACAACAATAATAAAACAGCAGAATAATAATATAGGGCAATAAAAGTTATTTTAAAATTATGGATTATTTCTGGAATTTTACATTTAGTATTTTCAGAACGAGGTTGATTATGATAGCTGAAATTGTGGAAAGCAAAACTACAGGAAAGCAGGGATTGCTATGGCTCTGGGTCTTCAGCACCTGCAGCTGTCATTTCCCTATAACTAAGACCAGGGGCTCCAATCTCACCCTGCCCGCCTCCAGCTTTAGGTTCAGCTGCTCCCTTCCCCCACTCCTGCCACTGCTTTCTGGCCTTGACTTCATTCCCCCATTCTGGGTTGCTATCTATATGTTAGAGTATAATTTGGGCTACATGTAATAGAAGCCCAAAACGATAGAAGCTTGCACAAGTCAGAAGTTTAGGACTGGTATGGCAGCTCCAAGTGCCAAAAACCCACTCTCCTTCCATCTTGCTGCTCCACCATCCCTAGGGCACTTCCTTGGTCTGCATGACACTGGATGGCATCCTGCCACATCAATCCACAGTCACTGGGAAGAGAAAGGGGCAGGGGGAAGGAAAGGGCATAACCTTTCCTTAACAGGGAACCCATACTCAAGTTTCATTGATTAGAACTTTATGACTAGCCATAAGACTGGGATGTACCCTGTGTTGAGATGTGTGGGCCAGGCTAAGAGCCAGGGTTCTATTGCTACAGAAGACACTAGACGTTAGGTTAAGACCCACCTAATGCAGTGTGACTTCACCTTAACTTAGTAACATCTGCAATGAACCTCTTTGCAAAAAGGATAGCATTCACAGGGTGACTTCACAGGGGACACAATTATAGTCAACAGTGTGTAAAAATCCCTATAATGGAAATCCTCACTTTATCTCACTGCTTGTTTTACTGAAGTGGTTTATATTCAAAGGCATTCATGACAGGAGATATATTACATTGAAAACAAGTTACAGTGATTCCCCACAATCACATTGTTATCTTCTCTTTGGCTCAGTTTCCAAGGGGCATCTTGGATGACTTCATGTTGAGAGCCTATGCAGAAGGAAGCGTGGACCAGTTCCCATCATCTTTGCCTGCACAGCAGAGCCAAGAATGCCCAGTTACTTGATTCAGTTCAAACACATTGAGTGTGCTCACAGTGGCTCAGGCTCTAGAGTCAGATGGGCAGAATTTAAGTCCAATATCACTGCTTCTGTGAGCAAGTCACTTAACCATCATACCCCTGCCTTCATATGTATCTATTGGGGATTATGATGGTGGGTACCTGCAAAAATCAGTTTCCTGGTGTCAACTCACACCTGTAGTCCTAGCTACTAGAGAGGCAGAAATGAGGGTCACACCAGGCAAATAGTTTTTGAGACCCTATCTCACCTGTAATCCTAGCTACTAAGGAGGCAGAGATCAGGAGGGTCACAGTTTAAAGTCAACCCAGGCAAATAGTTTTTGAGACCCTTACTCAAAAAAACCTGTCACATAAATAGGGTTAGTGGAGTGGCTCAAGGTGTAGGCTCCGAATTCAAACCCTAGTACTCAAAAAAAAAGAAAAAGTTTACTGGGGACCTAGAGTACAGTGTGGATAGTCAGGCTGGGGTGCCAAGTTCCATGACAGTTGTCAACCAAGGTCCCACCACTGCTGAGGATGTGGGTGCTGACTTCCTCTGCAGACACCATAGGAAAAATCAGGCTCTGGAGTCAGAAGGGCAGAATTCAAGTCTGATATCACTGCTACTGTGAGCAAGTCAATTCACCATTCCCCTGCCTTCATAAGGATCTAATGGGGATTATGATGTAAGGTCTTTGCAGATGAAACTAACTTAATGTGAGGCTATGCTAGATTGGGGTGGACCCCACATCCAATGTCTGTATCCTTAAAAGGAGAGAGAGAGATGGAGGTGCACAACCACATAGAAGAAGACCATGTAAAGATGGAGGTAAAGGTAGGAGTGATACAGGCACAGACCAGGGAATAACAAGGATTGTTGTTAATGATCACGATTAAAAAGGGACAAGAAGAATTTCTCCCTGGAGAGTTATCTCATACCATATACAAAACCTGACAGAACTAGATTAAAGACTGTATCATCTTTTTTCCTTTTGCCAATAGCACAGTAACACAGATTGGGTGAGTAATGAAGAAAGGATGTTTATTTTGGCTCATAGTACTAGAGTTATGAGGCCAAGGGGCTGTTATACCTGGCAGTGGCCTTCGTGCTGACAAGAATCCCAAGGTGGCACAGGGCATTACACAGCAGGAGATAGGGAGCATGCTTATCTAGGTGACTCCTGGTCTGACTCTTTCTCCTTATAAAGCCACTAGGATGCAATTACAAGGGCTCCAACTTAATGACGTTTATCTAATCCTAGTCATCTTCCATAGGTTCCCCACTAAACATCATAGTTGGATTAAGTTTTCATACTCAATACCTCACAACAAGGACTAAATTTCAGCACAGGAACTCTTGAGGGATATGTTCCAATCATATCCAAACCATAGTAAAAACCTAAATGTGAGGCCCCAAACTGTGAAAGTTCTAGAAGAAAACAGAGGAAAAGCTCCGTGACAATAGTCTGGCAATTATCTTTTATACGATTCCAAAAGCATAGGCAACAAAAGCAAAAACATGCAAATTAGATTATATCGAACTTTAATTTTGATATAAAACTTTAAAAGTTGCTGCACTGCAAAGGAAACACTGAGAGTGAAGCAACAGCCAACAGAATGGGAGAAAACATTTGTAAACTACATACCTGGTAAGGGGTTAAAAAAAAAACTAGACAGGAGGAAGAATCTGCCAAGAGTTAAAAAAAAAAAAAAAAAAAAAAAATCTGTGTGTTAACCCTATAATTGCCATTTCCCTCTTTCCCATTTTTTCTTCAAGTTTTCTCCAGGAGCCAAAGCCTGCAAGGTAGCTAATGAGACCACATCCTGCATAACACTTTCTACAAAGTGTAGGGTTTTCCCTCAGTGTGAAAAACAACTATATGTATGGGACCTCAAACCATCTATCTTCTCTTCTACAGACTTCCCTTG
This sequence comes from Castor canadensis, assembly GCF_047511655.1. NCBI lineage: Eukaryota > Metazoa > Chordata > Mammalia > Rodentia > Castoridae > Castor > Castor canadensis. The sequence goes on along the minus strand of NC_133396.1, from coordinate 49,576,123 downwards.
GAGGGCCAAGTCTGTCCATTCCCCAATTGGTATTGGGGCCAGGCACTTATGCAGTAGAAAATCAAGAACTTTTCTCTGAGGTTTTGTGGGTCAAAAACTTTCCAGTTGTTAATACAGCCAGAGTGGTGCATGGGGTAGAAGGCATCACAGAAGAAATGGCTTCCATTTCTGAGCAAATAAGCCTTAGACAGACGTTCCTGTGAGTGTCACCTTTTCCCCAGTGGGCAGTGCAGAATGTCTTCCAACCCTCCTGGGCGCTTGTTCATATGGGGTAAATGGAGGGTGTGGACCTATCCGGACTTACTCACCCTTCTGGTGTGGCCCAACTTTCCTCTCTCCCATCCAAGTACTAACCAGGCCCGACCTGCTTAGCTTCCACGATCAGACGAGATCAGGCGCGCTCAGGGTGGTATGGCCATAGACTAAACTTCCTCTCTTTAACACGAGTCCCTTTTCTGTCCTGGGCTTTAACTGCCAGCTCCTTGCCCACCACGTTATTATGTCCTTTTTGCATTCCCATTGAGCCTTCTTGAGGGTGTCTCCTTCCTCCTAACCAGAAGGCTGGAATTTCAACTTGAAGGGAGAGAAAACTTGCTTCCATTTGCTCCCAGTGGGGACTGTCAGTCATGTGTCTTGAGAGAGAGGCAGTTCCCAGGCTCAACCCCAGGAGGGATTACAGCTAACACTGTTTCCTAGGTCAATCAGAGGTGGTACTGGAACACTAGGGAGGGAGGGATGGCCTCCACTCTTGGGCCATGGAAACTGTGGAAAAAGTGCAGAGATCTGACTGCCTGTGTAGCTTGGTAATAGCTGGATGGGTTCTGATATTGGGCCACCATTAAGCCACAGGGTGGTCCAGGAAGCTGTACCCTTAGCCTACCAGGGAGTCACACCAACCAGAGTACCCTTTTAGCTTAAAGGAAAACTTTCCTCTTTCACTGGCCATTCTCAGATCCCTTCCTCAGTAAGTCAGATCAGAAAGAAAACTGGAGTGAAATCAGGCGAACATTCCCTTGCCCTAGTCAGGGGGATTGAACTAATGCACTCAGTAATTCTCATGCCCAGTGTCTTTAGATCAGCAGCTCTTGCTATTGACATGTAACCGACTGACGGGTGCCCGATTTTTTTTTTTTTTTTTTTTTTTTATCTTTGATAGAGGTCTTTGTCTAAGCCCTAGGGGGGCTAGAAACAAAAGATGCAAAAGAGTGACAGAGTCCTGGTCCTGGGCAACTTACTATTCCTTGAAATATCCCGGATGAGTTTCCTGGGTTCATGTCCTGTCACAGGTCAATGATTGAAGGCACTGGACAAGCTGTTAAGAGTTAAAGCAAGTTCACACCATATCAGGAGTTAAGAGTAAAGCAAGCACAAAGTTTATTAAAAATGTAGCAACCCACCCTAATTGGTGGGACTCAGTGAAAGAGCTAAGCCATAAGGCTGGCTGGAGTTCATAAGATTAAGTAGGAGCATGACTTTAGGCACCCCCACCCACTTTATTTTGAAGCCATAACTGTAATTGTCTGTCCAATGAACTTCTTGCGACCATTTGGCTGTCTCCATCCTTATTGGACTGGACATTCAAGAGGGTCTTGTTAGTTCATCCTATCCTTGAGGCCTGTCATCTACATTTTATGACTACTGCTCATTATTCTGGTGAGACTCTTTTGTCACTTATCTTGGGAAAGTTTGCTGAGTTACTTTCCTTTAGGGGCCTATATTCATCCCTGTAGACATCTGCCTCTAGTAATGCTTTTTTGTTTCTCTTATCTAGGAAAAAAAAAAAAAAAGACTGCTGGTCTTTAACACCAGCATGAAAAGCTGCTTTTCCCTAGATGTTTGCCTTCAAGGATGCCTTCCTGTCTCCTTTATCTAAAACAGTTCCTTCTGCCATCTGTTCCCTTTACATCCTCAGGATCACTTGTTCCCAGGGACATTTGTGCAATTTTACCTTCCCTCACATTTGTCGCCTTACACTATGGTTGAAGGAAAATGAGGGAGGAGTCTGGAAAAAGAGGAGTCAAGGAGAAGAACCCCAAATTATTTGTAGAACTACTCCCTGGTGTCTGACTTACCCATGAGCCATGCTACATAGGCAGACTGAAAACAACCCAGCCAAGAATAAAGAACTAGTGTGAGATTTGAGCTATCCCCTCAACTAAGTTAGAAGTGAATTGCTTACTAATTGCATTCTTCAGAGTTTTGTAACTGAGTTTAGAATCTACACAACATATTGAATCTATAGATATTCACTATATCTTGGTTAAATTTAAAAATTATACAACTAAGGACCTGGCTTGGTGGTACACATCTATAATCCCAGATGGAAGGATCTGGATCTGAGGTCAGTTCCAGGTAAAAATGAGACCCTACTTAAAAAAAATTAATTATTGTGCACACATGGATGTAAATGGAAAAATGAGACCTGTTGAAACTATTCCAGGAATGGGGGGGCACTAAAGGAGAATGATGGAGGGGGTGAATTCAACTATGATATATTGTAGGAACTTGTATAGATGTCACAATGTACCTCTAGTGCAATTGTAAAAAAAAAAACAAGACAAAAAACCTGAATTATAAAAAACTAATTAATTAAAAGCAAAAAGGTCAGAGTGTGGCTCAAGTGGCAGAGCCCTTAAAGTCTGGATTTCAAACTCCAGTACATCATTGTATTAGCAGACAATTTTAAAGCAGTTTTCATAATTACACTCATTGAAATAAAACAGAAGTCAGGTAACTTTTTAGTAAAAGGCCAGAGAAAATACTTTACGCTTTGTGGGCGACAATCTCTGTTGTAATTACTCAGCCCTGTAATTGTAATGTAAAATCAGCTAGAGGCAGCATACAAACAAACAGGTGTGGCTGCATTTCAATAAAACTTTATTTTCAAAAACAGATGATGAGACAGATTAGGCCCATAGGCTGTTGTTTGGCCACTTACAGAAAGAAAAATATTCTTAGCTGGTTGCTGGTGGCTCACACCTGTAAACTTAGCTACTCAGGAGGCAGATATCAGGAGGATCGCAGTTCAAAGCCAACCCGGGCAAATAGTTCCCAGAGACACTATCTTGAAAAAAAACCCATCACAGAAAGAGCTAATGGAGTGGTTCAAGGTGTAGGTCCTGAGTTCAAAAAAAAAAAAAAGAAAGAAAGAAAAAGAAAAATATTCTCACAATAGGAACTCTCAGCAGAGAAATAGAAACTATAAAAAAGAACCAAGAGGAAATTTTACAGCTGAGAAATATGATTCCAAACAGAGAATTGACTGGGTTGGGTTTAACAGCACAATGTAGGGGACAGAGAAATAGTAAGTGAACATGAGGAAAGACTGAGATCAACAGAAATTGTTTAATCCAAAGAATAAAGAAAATGAAGATGAAACATAATCCCGGGACCTTTGAACAATATCAAAAGATCTAAGGGCAGTGGAGGTTCATGTGTCACGATGGCTACCTAGCAAGCACAAGGTCCTGAGTTCAAACCCTGATACTGTAAAAAAGAAGAAGAAAAGAAAAGAAATAAGAAATAAGAAAAGTAGAAAGAAAGAAAGAAGGAAAGAAAGAAAGAAAGAAGAAAGAGTCTCATATAAGCCAGGCACAGCAGCCTGGGTAACACAATGAGACCCCTTAAAAAATTTAAGTCTAATATGTATGTAATTTAAGCTACTATATATGTAATTTTAATCCCAGAAAAGAGAGAGAGAGAGAGAAAGAATTCATTGCTGAAAATGTCCCAGATTTGGTGGAGAATATGTTTTCACCTTTGATAAGGTCAACCAACCCCCAGCTGCTTAAAAACAGAGAAAACCATGCTAGATACATTGTCCTCAAACTGCTAAACCCCTCCCCCCACCAAGGATTAAAGTAAAAGCCTTGAAAGTAACCATCCAGCCCTCTAGCAGTTCCCAAATTGCCAGTCACATGTCTGTATGGTCTGCTGGTAAGGAGACCACAAGCTGCAATGGCTTCTGACATTTCACACTGGATGGCAGGCAGGCAGAATAAACCTGATATGGATGCCAGGTTTCCCTGACTCCCAAATCCCATGGGACAGAAAGAGAGGCTACACACACAATGGGCCTGTGCCTCCGCTGAGTGGCACTGAGTTTGTGAAATCTCATTTTATGAGGGGCTTCTGGCAAACCTGTCTATTCTCTACTATGTTGGGTTTCTTTTGAGATAGGGTCTTGCTAACCATTTGCCCAGGCTGGCTTTGAACCCCAATCCTGATCTCTGCCTCCTGAGGAGACAGGATTACAGGCATGAGCCACCAATGCCCAGTAGCTGTGTTTTAAATGCTAAATATTAAAAACAACTTGCTAGCTTGCTTTTAGGCAGTTAGGTCTGGGGGCCATAAAGGAGCAATTAAAGTCAATGAGTATGTTACCAGTGTTACCAGAAAAATAGCACTGATAAATACTTTGTTTCTTGTGTCTGGCAGGAGAAGAATTCAAGCAACACACAAAGATTATAGTAAAAAAGTAATAGTAAAGTTTATTTGGAAAGAAAGTCTGAAGTGGGATTGCCTCAAGGGAGAGAAAGACAGGTTAGGCTTTAAGGTTGAAATGTTCATTAAAGAAGTTTTACCTTTGGGTTTATTTGGCCTCTGGGATGATTTCTTAGGTTGGGTCATTGCCTTGTTAAGAGGGGAACTGCCTAAGTAAACTACCAGTCCTGCTCTAATTGATAGAGTTTCTGTTTAAGATTCCTAACCTGTGGGCTGTCCAGCTACTAGGCATGGGTCTTTGTTTTGTTAAATTCACCTATGTAAACTCTCAGAGCCAGACCAAGCTGATGTTTAAAATGTAAATTACTCTTAAGTAAAGAGTCTTTAACCTCAAACAGGCCCAGGACAAGGAGAAAGATAAAGATAGTGAAGGAGGGAAAGGGAAGAAAAAGCATGCTAAGACCCTATAAGAGAAAAATCAGGGCCCACCTATCAGGAAACTGTATCCAGGGGCTTACAAGGTCTGCCCCAAAAGTGCTCCAAAAAACTAAATTAAAAACTTTATAAACACTGAGCCATGGCTCAGTCTTTCTCGGCCCCTCTCATATCCCAGTAATTTCTGCCTTTGTTTACCCTCTCTTGGAACACCCTCAACCCAACTCTGGGGACTGTACTCTCCCACTTTACACTTTACTTCAATAAAACTTCTTTTCCACTTGCCACTCATTGTCTGGGCTTGTCATTCCTCTCCTGACCTGGACAAGGACTCCATGAACTCAAAACTGGTATCAACACGAGGACACAGAGAGAATCTTGGAGTATTGTCTACCAATAGAAGCAAGAGCAAAACAAAGCATTACATATAGAGAAAATAACTGGAATGACCAGACTTCATGTCAGAGACAACCAGGCCTGAAAGACAGGAAAAACACCTTCAAGTGCTCCACGAAAAAAATTATCAATCATGCTCCAGCAAAAATATTCAAGAAGAAGGCCTGGCACAGTGGTACATGCCGAGAATCCCAGGAGGCTGGAGGATTTCAAGTTGAGGCCCATGCCAGACCCTGTCTCAAAAAAAAAAAAAAAAATCACTCCTGGTTGTAATCCCAGCTATTTGGGAGACAGAGATTGGGAAGATTGTGGTTTGAGGCCAGCTCAGGCAAAAAGTTAGCAAGATATTATACTGGATTTTTGTTCCCGAGTTCGTGTCCTGGCATAGTCCATGCCTGAAGACTTCAGACCGGGAGTCAAGAGTTAAAGCAAGCACGAAGTTTATTGAAAGGATAGCAGAACTAAGCCAAATGGCTGAAGTCTAGACGATACAGAGCACCAACGGGCTTAGTTCCAATTATTCTACCTTGAAACTATATTTGTGATTGGTTGACACCTAGCCAACTTCTCTTTAAATCCAACCACCTGTCTCTCTCCCTATTGAATGGATATTCCAGGAGGTCAGCTGTCCTGGCCTTGGAAGTTTGCCCAACTCTTCCTGGCCTTGGGGCTCACTACCTACGTTGTGCAGCTGAATTCGTTATTTTGGTAAGGGGTTTGTTATTTCTCTGAGAAGCTCATTGTTTCCTATGCCTCTTTAGATGTCTGCTTTTAAAGTGCCTCTCTCATCCAAAATGGAAGGTGGACTGTGTTCCAGTAAAATTTCACTTTCAAAATGGGTGACTGGTGGCCACAGGCCTTATTTTGCCAACCACAAATCTATACCTTGATCACTACCCACGTTAGTGATCCAGGCAGGATTTTTGTGGAAAATCACAGCCTGATTCTAAAACTTGTTTGAAAATTCAAAGAACCTAGAATATTCAAAGCAATCTTGAAAATGAAGGACAAAGAGAACTTCTTATCTCACTTCCAGACTTCCTATAAAACTGTAGGAACCAAACCAATGTGGTTCTGCAGAACTGACAGATCAATGGAACAGAATAGAAAGCCAATAAATAGAACCATATTTAAATTATCATTTGATTTTTAACAAAGGCCCAAAACAATCTGATAAAGAAACCCAGGGGAAAGATCTAAAAGCAAGTAAAAACTCCCTCCCCTGGCCAGGCCCCTGTTTCAGGCCATTCTGAGAGAAACAGCGGATGTCTTTCGTGTGATATTATGTTGTGCTAGTGTGATATGTTGCAGCCTCCCAGTGAAATCCTAACCACCACGTCTGCTTTTGTCCTTCCCACTTGCTTGTTTCTGTATTCTGAGGCATAAAAACCCAACAGCACTGAGCTAAAGGGCTGGTGCCATTTTGGAGAGATCCAGGTGCTGGCCCACTAGCGTAATAATTCTTCCTTTCCTCAAACCACCTGGGGTTGAGTCTTGTTCTCCCTGGTCTGTCAATCTTCCCACAACAAATTCAATGAAGAAAAGAGAGTCTTTTGTTTTGTTTTTGCAAAGGTTCAAAAGGTTTCACATATTTTGTTAACAGAATCTTGAACACAGATATGGGACACCAAGGTTTTTCAGGAAGCAATATTTATTGGCATGCTGGCAGTGGCTTAGCAGATTCACATCCAAAGGCTGAGCCCTGAGAACAAAGGGTTCTCACCTTATATACCTTGGCAAGCAGGTTGCAGAAGCAAAAAGCAAAGTTTAACCCATATTGGTTACACGTAACTCCTTTGGCTATCTCACCCCCACTGCTACGTGACCTTCACGTTTAGATTTAAGTTTTATCTCCCTGCTATGCCATCCCTTCCCCCTGCTACATTATCAGAACACAGACTTGCTTGTTTCTTTTCTTTTTTTTCTTTTGGTCCTCCTCCACCTAGCCTCAAAGAACATCATCTTGATTTAGGGGTTTGTATTTTTATAGCATCATTACATAGGTGCCTCTTTTTCTCTTTATAGTGGCCTCTATTATGGTCCTGATGGACTGCAATACTAAGGAACCAGGCAGGGTAACATCAAACAGGCTCCCAAGACAAGACCCATTACCCTGCTTTCCATGATGAATGTACTCTGCATTGTTTTCTTTACTCTGGGGCTTTTGGTATCGCTTACTGGCAACCTCGCAAACCTGGGGAGTATATGAGCCCATGTAACACCGACCTGTTGGTGGGTACAAGATACAAAATATGGCTGTGCAGAGATCCCAACAATGTCTCTCTTATAACACTCAGTCCATGGGGGAAAATTTGCAACCCAAAAGGTAAGAGTCCAAGTGTGTAGAGGAGAGCAGGGGTGCATCCCATGCTCGAGCTTCCTCAGTGAGTAAATTAGTCAGCTTCTGGAGTGACTAGAGCAGGGCTGTTGTTTCATTGTTCATGATCTCCTATTGTCTCTTGGGAAGCAGGGTCCTGTTGAAGAAGCGTGCAGGCATTCCAGAAGGTGACTTGGAATGGCGAGGCTGGGTCAGGGACACATTCCCACTCAGGAGAGGCTCGTTTTACTTGGCTGTGGTGGATCCATGGAGCAATTTTTGCTACTTTAACTGCAGTGGGGATGTAGCAGGGAGGAGTATCAAAAGAAAACAGACTAGGGCTGAGTCCTAATAAAGTAGTAAGGATGGCATAGCAGAGGGATAAAACCTGAGAAATCTGAACCTGGGGCAGGTCACATAACACTGGGGAGGGGGAAAAGTTACGTAGCACTAGGGTAAAGTAGCCTATAGAATTAATATAACCATACATGGATTAGACCTTGCTTTTCTTTTTTTCCTGTAATTTGTTTGTAAGGATATATAAGGTGAGACCCCTTTGTTCTTGGGGCTCAGCCTTTAGACATGAGTCTGCTGGGTCTGTGCTGGCACAATAAAACATTGCTTACTGCTAAACTGCCTCAATGTCCTATAACTCAGCTTGTAATTTCCCACAAGGATAGAAAGGGCCTCCTCCAATGGGGTTTTAGTGGTTGGACATTTTATTATTTTACCCAGACAGTACCTTTCAGTTTCTTTCCTTTTTTTTTACTAAGTAGAATTACCATGGCAACAATATATTATCAGTATATATGTCCAAGAAAATGCATTGTTTAAGAAAGTTAAAACCACCATCTTTAAATATCAAAGGACATGTTTAGAGCCAGTAAAAATAGTCATTTTCTTTCTATTTAAGTAGAAGACCTAGTCTAAAAAATATGAGTTTGTGTCTGGAAGGGCTTTAATGCCAGATAATCATACATATATCAGAACCATTTCCTCAATCCTCTCGGCCTTGGTTATTTTTGAGAGGTCTGGCACGAGTGACTCCATTTGAACTTTGATGGCGTTCCCCCCTTGTCTCCAAACTGCTTGTCTCTGAGCAGTCTCCTCTGAAGATCTTTTTCCCAGGCTCAACCCTGCTTAGCTTCTGAGACCTGATGAGATTGGGTGCTTTCAGGATGATATGGCTGTAGACTGAACATCTTTCTTGATTGGTCATTTTTTTCCTCATCATGAGGATTTGCTCTTTGCTGGGTTTTGTTCATTTGGTTGGCTTTGGTCCTACATGGGAGGAGGGTGTAGAGAAGGGGGAGGAATAACAAGCAGATCAGGTGGGAGTCAGTACCAACTAGACCCTTTTGGCCAAATTGAAGTAATAAAGAGGCTTTGAAGGAGTGGCTCTTATGCAGCGGGCTTCTAGACAAGGACAATACAAAACAAAATCCAACAAAAGCAGACATCTAAAAAGCTAACCTGGTTGACACATAAGTACTTATTAGAGTCATTTTTTATGGACTTGATTGTAAATGCCCCAGAAGGATCAGAACTATAATGACGAAAACTTAAAAGAGCCATGGTTAAAATTTTGATGGATAATTTTGCAACTAACAGAACAATACATCAGTACTACTAACTTTTTGTAACAATGTTTATCAAAATTTTGTATTTTAAGAGGCTTGATATACTTGAAAAACATAACTCTATATAGTATACAGGAACCAGGAACAGCATCATAGCTCTATAGAGGTTTTATATATATATATATGTATATATATATATATATATATATACATATATATATATATATTAGTTTAGTTGTTGCTCTTGAAGTAAAACCTTAGATTTTCAGGGGGAACAGTGTCAGTGACCCCAAATAGCCCAGTCACAGACAAATATAGGGTACTGTCTGCATTAAAATCACCCAGGACAACAGTTGTTTGACCATGAGGTCATCTAGAAAATTTTACATAAGTCAACTCTTAGATGAACTTTTATTTATTTACAGCTCAGTTACCTTAGTAGTCAAAATCCTGACAAAAGTCACCAGAGAACACAGGTCAATATTTATGGGGACTAAGTGTGGAGATAGGAAACCTAATGGCCAAGAATCATGGCTCAGATGTTGATAAGGGATCACATCCCAGATTGTTGACATTAACACATGGCTCATGACATACAGCAGGATCCCATCAACCTGTAGTCAATGGAGGCCCCCTAAAATAACAGGCTCACTCTGGACATTCCAGGCCAAAAATTCCCTCTGCCTGCCATGTGGAAAGAGTAGGACTAACATCACTCTGTTGACTCCAATAAAAACTGGTGGTCTTGTCCTCCAGTGTAGGGCTCCTTTTTGAGTTTTTATTTCTTTATCCTATCTGGTGGGTGCATTTTGGCTTTTTTTTTTTTTTTCCTTTTTTCCTTTGTTTTACATAAGTAGATCTGTCTCAGCCCCCATATCAGTGCAGTAGCACTCCCTATGTTCAGCTGCCTCTTATCTGTCTTTTAATAAACTCTTGTTATCTTGATAAATTTGTACATTAACCTGTAGCACCAAAAAATTCCTGGCAGTTATCTTGACAAAACAAAAACCATTTTTGAGAGAGTTTTTGCAAATGTTCTCAAGAACAATATATTTTTAAGATAGCCTTATTGTTATGAGTTTAGAGAATTAAGTTTTAGTTTAACATCAGTACATTAAATTTTGACTTTACAAAACCTTTAATGTAACTGGATTTTAGTCAACTCAATCACTTACATAAGCATTTATAAGCTCCATATTTTTAGGACAACTTACTCTGTACCTTTATGACAACTTATTTTGTATCCTCTGGGGAAGCTTGTCTTTATCCTTTTGTTTTTTATTTGAAAGTATTTTTTAACCTTTTATTTATACAAACCATATCCTTCATACCTTTTATATATTTTTTTTACTTGTTGAAAATAACTCATAAACCCTTTTAACTTTTTGTTTATGAAAAAAACAGAAAGAAAGAAACCTTAAAATTATTTTTTGTATAAAAACATTTTATAGAAGGCCCATTTGTTAATAGACCCATGTATTATAAGAGAGACTTTATTTATTACAGAATGAAACAAGCTAAGTTCATTTTTTAACTACCCCCCTTTTCTTTCTTTCTTTTTTTTTTCTCGTCTGGTCTGAGCCAGAGTGCTAACCACTGAATGCCTGCATCCTAGTGAGACCTGATTGAAATAAGTTGGAAAACTTGTTTTCTTAAAAGTAGAAGTAGACCAGAGTAACATTTTTTACATTGACTCTATAATAAGAATAATCCTCAAGATGATTACATATTCATATGTAAAAAGCAGTTTATAACAGAGATCTTTAAAACAACACCCTGTTTTTTTGTTACCTTGACTATCACATTAACCTTATAATGGCAGTTTAAGAACCATTTTGAAGATGCTTACACACACACACACACACACACACACACACACACACACGCACAAGTTTCATAATTTAGGCATGCTAGAAAAAAATGTCACCTTCTGTGCGCATATGATGAGCTGGAATTCCAGAAGGAAATTAAATTTTGTCCAGTGCTTTAAACAAATTGACACATACACATGCACACACACAAAATTAGAGTGTGCTCTCAAAAAAAAAAAAAAACTTTTAAACTGTACCCAAAAGGCTATCCAGTGGAATGGTGGATGATGCATCTGTTCTCCTTTGAGTCTCCCCCTTTGGAACTGATTTTTTGTTAACCCATTCCTTAATCTTGTTTGTTGCTATTTCCCAGGAAAAGCTCAGCATCACCCTCCCCTATCCAGTACTGGAGGTTTTTGCGTTTTACTCAAAGTGCTTTCTTTTTACTTGTGTTGTTCTCCATCCTGATCTATCTTGCTGGTGAGAAAACCCAATAGGTGCTCAACCTCCCTAATTCCTGGAGGTGTCTCACACACTTTCACCTGCTCCCTAAACCTAAGAGACACAGTTTCACCCCAGATAGTATTACTAGGGTGTCTTCTGGGAGGTGATCAGTCTCCCCTTCTGCCTTCTAAAGGCAGGCCTATTATTTGAAACTGGGTTCTTACCAGTCTGCTGTGTGGGGCTCCCTATTGGTTCCTGAGCCTTCTCCAGGTTCCTTTGTGCAGCTGAGACTTGCTCTCTGCCATGCTGGGAGAGTGGAGTCCCTCGGTTGGATCAAGAGGTCTGCTGGTGCCTGGTGGGACACTCTCCCAATGAGCCAGGGATGCCTAGTCCCAGAGACAAAAAGGTGGAAACACCATCTCTGAGTCCCAGACGAGCCCCCAGTGCTCAGCTCAGTCACATTTTCTATCTTTCAGAGGAAGAATGTTCTTCTGTCATTTATTTATTCGTTTATTTATTCATATATATTTTTTGGCCATATTGGGACTTGAACTCAGGGCCTCACACTTGCTAGGCAGGTGCTCTACCACTTGAGCCACTCTGCCAGCCCAGGTTTTTTTTTTGTTTGTTTGTTTGTGTGTGTATTGGATATTTTTAAGGCAGGATCTTGTGAACTATTTACCTGGACTGGCTTTGAACCATTATTCCTCTTGATAGCTGCCTCTTGAGTAGCTAAGATTACAGACATGAGCCTCTGGTGCTGAGTGGGATCCCAGAGGATTCTTGGAGCAGTTGTGGTGTCTCCTGGTGTTGATATGTCCAGTAGTAGCTGTAGTGGATGATTATAGAAAAATGATTGAGAGAAAAATAAAGAAGAAGAAGAAGAAGAAGAGAGAGAGAGAGAGAGAGAGAGAGAGTTTTTTCAGGAATAAAATTCTGGGTTATCCCACCAGGGCCCTGATCAGCTGAGGGCAAAGATAGTATGGGACACAGGGAGTGAAAGCAGAAAGTTATGAACATCAATTATGGCTTCTGACCAGTTTTTTAAAAATATACATAAATGCTTTTATTCGCTAATATTTGCATATACTAATCAGCTTCAGTTGTCCTGGTTTCTCTTTTCTCCAGCTATTTTGCTATTTTATGTAAGGAAAGAGCGTGCCATTAAATAAACAACACAGTAGGTCCCAACAGACCAGGCTAAAAATCAAAATGGAGTCACTCATGTTAAAGTTTCACATTACCAAAGTGAAACTAAGCTGTTTGACTTTCCAAGAAACCAGGGGAAATGAAGGATGACAGCCAAATTTCCCAAATGGACCAGATTTAACCAGCATGATAATGAAGTTCCCTGTAGTTTAACATTTATAAAAAATAAGAGACCTAAAGTAACCTGATGCCAGCCAATCAGGTATCTTTTTTTGTGTGGGTGATATTGGTGCTTGAACTCTATACCTTGAGCTACTCCATCAGCCCTTTGAGTAGCTAGGATTACAGGGTGAGCCACCAGTGTCCAACCTAATCAAGTATCTTTCTAATGTCCTGCTTCCCTGTCCCCTGATTTACAAGGAAAGTAACTTTGAAATGACTAGTTTGCTTTTTGTTTTTGTTTTTCCTCTGTCTACACCATCACCCTTCTCTGCTCAGCCCTTATTCTATTTTATGGATCTTAGTGTTGCCTGATTCTAGAATAAAAAATAAAGCCTTTTAAGATCTTCAAAGTAAATTGTTGCAATGTTGTCCTTTGACACAGGTGATTAACCTCATAGTCTGTAGGGAAAGAAACAAGAGGAATTCACACAGAATAGAAAACAATGAGTAATGCAATTTTGTGTCCCTCCTTTTAGGAAAATTGAGGTTCATACTTTAGACAGAAACACAAGGTTGTTACCATCTGGAAAGTTAAATAAAGGTACCTACTAAAAAGAGCTGAGCAATTTTCCTGAACACCTCATGGTCCTCTTATTCTTTCCTTTCATTCCTTTACCTCTCAAAGAGCCTGAAGCAGAATCCACAGACCCCCTTCAAGTTAACAGAAAAGACTGAATTTATGAAACTCCTGAAATATTAAAATTCACCAAATCATATTTAACTTTCCAGCCAAAATTGTTAACATGTTAGTTTAAAATTGGCAACATTCATCATATTCAAACACTGAAAAAAAATTTTTTTTTGCAGTACTGGGGCTTGAGCTCAAAGCCTACACCTTGAACCACTCAACCAGCCCTTTTTTTGTGAAGGGTTTTTTCAAGATAGGATCTCAGAAACTATTTGCCTGGGCTGACTTTAAACCTGGATCCTCCTGATCTCTGCCTCTTGAGTAGCTATGATTACAAGTGTGAGCCCCCAGTGCCCAGCTTAAAAAATGTATCTTTAAAACAATTTTTCTAGATGGAATAAGAGCCAAATTCTGTCTCACATAGATTGAAATCTTTTTCTTCCTTTCTTTCTTTTCTTTCTTTCTTTCTTTCTTTCTTTCTTTCTTTCTTTCTTTCTTTCTTTCTTTCTTTCTTTCTTTCTTTCTTTCTTTTTCTTCCTTCCTTCCTTCCTTCCTTTTATTCATATGTGCATACAATGTTTGGGTCATTTCTCCCCCCTTCCCCCCACCCTCTCACTTACCTACCCCGCCTCCTCCTTTACCTACCCCCCCCTCTCCTCCCCACCCCCTCGCTACCAGGCAGAAACTATTTTGCCTTTATCTATAATTTTGTTGAAAAGAGAGTATAAGCAATAATAGGAAGGAACAAGGGTTTTTGCTAGTTGAGATAAGGATAGCTATACAGGATGTTGACTCGCCTTGCTTTCCTATACATGTGTGTTACCTTCTAAACTAATTCTTCTCGAATTACCCTTTTCTCTAGTTCCTGGTCCTCTTCTCCTATTGGCCTCAGTTGCTTTAAAGTATCTGCATTAGTTTCTCTGCATTGAGGGCAGCAAATGCTATCTAGTTTTTTAGGTGTCTTACTTATCCTCATACCTCCCTTGTGTGCTCTCGCTTTATCATGTGATCAAAGTCCAATTCCCTTGTTGTGTTTACCCTTGATCTAATGTCCACATATGAGGGAGAACATACAATTCTTTCTTTCTTTCTCTCTCTCTTTCTTTCCTCCTCTCTCTCTCTCTCTCTCTTTCTTCTTTTTTTTTTTTTGTGATGCTAGGCATCAAATCCAGGGCTTCAGGTATGCCAGGCAAACATTCTACCAGTGAGCTACATCCCCAGCTCTCTTGTCATTATAACAGGTACTTAGAAAGTGCTTTTGCTAAAAGCAATGACTCTTCACTTGGGCCTGTATTAGAAATGCCATTCCCAAACATTGATCAAAGAAACATGTGGGAGTCGCTCAGTAAGGCAAAAAGTTTTACTTTTGCGTAAGGATGCAGCTACAGACCACAGTCTGAAGGCAGAACACACTGAGTGAGGAGTCAGCTCAGTTTTTATCTCTGCCCCTCACTCTAATGGACAGGTTTGGGTTCACAATCTTAGCCATTGGTTACTTACAAAAGGGGGCACGTGGGGTAAGGGGGAACTTGTAGCAGGGAGAACAAGAAAATTCTTTTGGGCAATATTCATCTTTAAGCAAGCAGTTTGAGATTAGGACATCTGGTGATAAACAGCTCTTTTTTTGACTGCAAGAACCTTGCAAGGTCAGGCAATGTTTCACAAAGCATGTAGGCAGCAAGTTGGGGATGTTGGCTGGCATCTACACAATGATAGTTTTACATTAATTCCTTTGACAGAAAAGACTTAACTTTAGTTGATTCTCACACCTGCAAATCTCTAAAAGTTAACTAAAAGCAGAAGAAAAGCTTGGCATTTCTGACTTCATTTTGTATCTGAGTCTTTTGCTCCATTGTCTTCTAAGGTCACCTTGGATTCCAGGTCCTATGGGACTGATTGATAAACAAGAATGAGAACTATGGAGGTGGGGGGGGGGCAGGTAGCCCAAACAATGTAACACATATGAATAAATGTAAAAATGATTTTTAAAAAAGTGAGAACTACCCCCCCACAACAATGATTTTCTTATCATGACCAGGCCCTGCCTGACCAATCCTGAGATGATCAAGTACACCACACTTCTGACCATCGGATCACACCAGTGGACTATACTGTTTAATAATTATACCTCTCATTCATACCCCAATGAAAAATGCTTACTTTCTATCTTCCTGAGGCATGCTGGTCTTTGTAATAAATTTCCTTTCTCTGCCTTTCACCACTACTTATCTCTTTAATTGGCATACTGGGGGGCTAGTGGCTGGATCTGACATGTGGAACTCCTGGAGTTGGGCCTCTCACCTACAACCCTGGTTACATAATTTCTCCTCCTCCTCCTCCTTTTTCTTCTTCTTCTTCTTTTTCTTGAGGTAAGATCTTGCTATACCACCCAGGCTGTTCTGGAACTCTCAATCCTCCTCCCTCAGTCTCCCAAGTACTGGGATTATACCAGTTATTACCAGAGGAGTTGGACTGTTTTCATCATTTAGGTGGAAAATGATCCTCTTCAGAGTTTTTTTGTTTTGTGGTGCTAAAGATGAACCTAGGGCCTCATCCATGCTAGGCAAGCTCTCTACCACTGAGCTACAGCCCCATCCCAATCCACTTCAAATTTAACAGGTAATCTTAAAAACATTTTAGGAATACTAGGTCAATTTTAATATTACCACCAGCAATAAACTATCAACTAAGATAACCATGTTTTAACGTCCTTTGGGCAGCTTGATCTTCCTTCTTTCCTCCATTCCTTCCCCTCTTTTCCTTTTCTTCCTTTTTTATTTTTGTGACAACTGGGGTTTGATCTCAGTGCCTACACCTCAAGCCTCTCCTTTCGAGATAGGTTCTTGTGAAATATTTTCCCAGGCTGACTTCAAACCTTGATCCTCCTGATCTCTGCTTCCTGAGTAGCTAGTATTACAGGCATGAGCCACCAGCTCCCTGCTAAATTAAGTTACTTAGTGTAGAGTATTTTAAATAGCCCATGAAGCAGAACATTCTCCCTAGCCATTAGGGGGGAGAGGAAAACTCTGCACTTCTTTCTGAGCCCCTTTGTTAATTATGAAGACTGTTTGCATGGCCTGGCTCTGAACTGGTACTTCTTATCATCATATGCCAAAAACAGACCTGAAACATGCCTTTTTGCTGACAGAAATGGAAAAAATGTGGAGAGATGAGTACATAAGCACAACTGTATCAAATAAAATGCAGGCTTGAGTTTGGCACAGCCCCAGTCACAGAAGGGACCAAGCACAGTTATGCCCAATAAACTGCAGGCTTGAGTTGCCACAGCCATAGCCGCAGAAGTGGGCAAGATGTAGTACAGTTGTTTTTCCTAAGATGTTTATGTCCAGAGAGAAGCTTCACACGTTCCTCTTGTTCCTGAGAATTACAATGTCACACCCTCTCCCCTGAGAACTGCTGCTCCACCTGTTTTTGCCACTGTATATAATAAACTTGCTGGAGGTGGAGCTAGCTGTTGTGTGTCTCCATCTGAGCACCCAGCCTACCTGACCCCAGCTTTGTGCATGTTTGGTCTTCTGTCTGTTGTCCTTTCTGCATCTCCTGTTGCCCCCAGTTAGGTTTCTAGGACAAGCTCATGTAGGGTGCAAGAGGTGGCACCTGAACAGGTACCTGAGAAAGAGGTGACACCTGAATGGGTACCTAACTAAAGGGGAACTTGAAGCCTGAGACAAGGAGACACTCTCCAAGAAGCACACATGTAAAATATAATAAGGAACAAGTAAGGTGTATGTGTGGGGGAGAGTGAATTGAATACAGCCAGGTATAAAAATAGGTCCTTAGGTGAGTCTAAGGACCGAGAGCTCTATATACAGCTTTAAAAGCTATGCTAAAGATTAGAGGAAGCAGAGTCAGGTTGCTTCAGCTTATGAAGTTTTTAGATTTTGTATAGGATACTTACCCATGGTTCCCTGAGGAGGGCACTGTAAATTTAGTAACATGGAACAAAGTAAGACATGGGCTGAGGGCACGATATACAGCTGAGGGGTCAGAATGCATGCCCATTTTTACTTTTGGATTGTGGCCTATGATTAAAGATTGTTTGGGGCCTACTCCCTCACATAAAGATTTTCCTCCTCAGTATTTGAACTGGGATGTAGGACTCATCCCTTACAATCAGTCAGGCAGTATCCCTCGCAGGAACAAAATGCTGTGCGTTGTGGAGACGCTAAACTATCAGCCCATCTTATGAGGATAGGGTTTCACATAAAATTAAAATTCAGTCCAAAGACAATTCAGATTCTGATTCAGTGTCAGATGAGGAGGGTCAGGAGGACGCTCTGGCACATCAAGCACTGGGAACCATGCATTTGGGGATCCCTCCAGGGGCCAAGAGATTTCCCACTCTTGCTAAGAGTCCCTTGCAGGCTCCTTGCATGCAGCTCATAGTCAAGGAGAGGATACAGCTGGTTTTAAATTTTACCCTGTGCTTGAGAGACCAGATCCTATTGACCCTGGCACGCAGCAGAGATTTCATGAAAAGATTACATTTTAAACTTTAAAGGAGGTAAAACAAGTCTGTACAATGCATGGCTCCACAGCACTATTTATGCTGGAGCTATTACAGAGTGTGGTAGGAGATACTGCTATGCCTCCAGATAACTGGACAGGGCTGGCTAAATCATGCCCCTCTCCAGCTGATTACTTGCTGTGGAAAACAGGTTTTATAGAGTTATGTTAGGAGCAGGCAATTGTAATTTGGCCCATGGACTGCATATCACTGCAGATATGTTCATGGGAAGAAGACCTTTTGAAGGTGTAGATAATCTATTACAGTATCCCCCTCAAGCTTATCAGCAGATTGCCATTGTAGCACAAAGGCATGGTGAGTACTACCCACAGAAGGTGAAAAGACTTTGGAATTAACTAGCATTCTCCAAGGTCCAGATGAGCCATACCAAGAGTTTGTGGCATGCCTGCTGCAAAATGTAGGCAGGATAGTGGCAGATCAAAACCAGAAACATACTAGGAAAACAGCTGGTTTTTGAGAATGATAGGCCTGTAAAACAGCCCTTCAGCCATATAGAAAAAGAGCTACAATGCAGGAAATAATTAGAATTTGTGTAGATGTCAGGCTGAGTCACATCCAGGGTATAGCTTTAGTTGCTGCCTTAAAGGAAGTGTTTTGCCCTGGGGGAAGAAAAAAAGGAGCATGTTTTTCTTGTAGAAAAGGGGAACGTTTTGCTAGGGACTGTCAAAATAAGCCCCGACCACAGGTAGGTATCTCGGGACCCATCACCAGGCCACTGACTGGTGCCAATGGGCCCAGGGCTCGACCCGCTGCCCCTCCGGGATATGTCCTTGGTGTTGGAGGGGAAAACATTGGGCAAATGAATGTCAGTCCAAAACAGATATAGATGGGCAACATCTTATAGGACTGGGAAACTTCCAACAGTGCTGGCTGTAGCCCTGTCAAACAGAGGGGGCAATTACTATGCAGGCTCCTCACCAATACTGCCATTGAAAACCTCATTCATGCCACCACAGGAAGCACAGGATTGGACCTCAGCCCCACCTCCTGATACATGTTAACACCTGATTTGGGAGTGCAAATTATCCCTATGGGGGGGTCTATGGTCCTCTGCCCCAGGGGACAGTGGGTTTAATATTAGGGAAAAGTAGTGCAACCATAAGCAGATTACAGGTTTATCCAGGTGTGATTAATAAGACTATACTGGGAAAATTAAGTTAATGACCCAGGCACCAGGTGTCTTTGTAGCAGCATCCCTGGAGATAAAAATAGCTCAGCTGGTTATTCTCCTGAATGTGAAGAAAGGCAAGGGGTTAACTCACACTCTGTGAAGAGCTGGAGGATTTGGTGCCTCTAATCATGCCTGTTGGGTACAAGAAGTAACAAAAGATAGGCCAGAAATGACTTTGTTCTTAAACGAAAAACGTTTTTGGGGACTTTTGGATACTGGTGCTGATGTTTCTGTAATTGTTGCTAGACACTGGCCAAAAAGTTATCCTTGCCAACCCTCTGCTGTCAATCTGCAGGGGGTAGCGGCTGCTCATGGCCCCCTCCAGAGTGCTCAGCAGATCTGTTGGAGGGATGAAGAGGGACACTCAGGGCTTTTTGCTCTTTATGTCCTAGACAATCTTCTGGTCAATCTGTGGGGAAAAGATGTATTAGAGTGTATGGGTACTCTGCAGTCCTAATAACATGGTCTCTCACCAAATGTTTCAACAAGGCTATAATCCCCTTAGAGGATTGGGAAAATATCAACAAGGCAACCTTTAGAGAATCTAGGAAGGACAGGGCTAGGATATCAGGCCACACAGCATTTTCAGTAGAGGGCTGGTCCAACAAATTAAACACTCTCCTTTCAAACATGCAGCCCAGATCACTTGGCTCTCACCAGATCCAGTCTGGGAGGGCCAGTGGCCCTTGACAGGGGAGAAATTGGTTGTAGCCACAGCTGTGGTGGAGGAACAGTTAAAGGCCGGTCATATTGAGCCTACCCATAGCCCTTGGAATACTCCAATTTTTGTGATTACAGAAAGGTCGGGAAGATGGAGGCTTTTACAGGATTTAAAAGACCTCCCTCACCCACAGCTATTCCATTAGATTATTGTCTTTGCATTCTTGATCTTAAAGTTCTTTTTTTGTTTTTTGCCATTCTGCTCTATCCAAAAAACAGAGAAAAATTTGCTTTCACTTTGTCATCACCAAATCATCAGGGCCCTGTGCACCAATTTCACTGGGCAGTGCTGCCCCAAGGCATGGCTCAGTCCCACTATGTGTCAGGAATTTGTTGCTGCAGCAATAGAACCTACACACTGTAAGTATCCAGAAGCTTATGTCCTTCATTACATGGACGGTATTCTGATAAGTCATCCCAGTGAGTCTATACTTTCACCAATCATGGCAGATCTTACAAAGGACCTTGAGGCCTGGGGATTGTGCATTGCCCCAGAAAAGGTACAAACAATGCCTCCCTGTCAATATTTAGGGCAAGTAATCAATGGACGCTTGATCCGTCCTCAAAAGGTAGAGCTCAGGAAGGATAATTTACAAAAACTGCCGGGAGATATCAGTTGGCTCAGACCCTCTCTAAAACTTACCACTGACAGCTTATCTCCTCTTTTTCAACTGCTCAAGGGCAACCCTAATCCTTCCTCGCTTTGAGAACTTATGGAGGATGCCCGACAGGCTTTGGTTAAGGTAGAGAGCACAATTACTACAGCCCAGCTTCAGCACTGGGATCCACATCAGCCTGTTCAATTACTGATCTTATGCTCTCCATCAATGCCCATGGGAGCACTCTGGCAGTTGCAGGGGGTGTTGGAATGGTTACACTTGGGTCACTCTCCTGCTAAGTTCTTATGCCATATCATGAGCTGGTAGCTAGGCTGATTGCTAAGAGACACACTTGTGAATTGCTGGGGCATGATCCTAGTAATATTACTGTCCCATTTTCAAAGGGTCAACAGCATGGTTATGGCAATTTTCAGACTTATGGCAGTCTGCACTGGCTAATTTTCCAGGACAGATTGGGGAGCAAACTTTTACGGTTTTCCTCCCTTCACACATTTTGTTTTTCTAAAAATTATTCTCTCCTTCCCTCTATCAGAGGCTGTCACAATTTTTACTGATGCTTCTGGGCATGGTATAAAGTTTGAACATACTCTTTTTGCCTCAGCTCAAAGGGTGGAGCTGTATGCTGTCATCATGGTCCTCAGGGACTTTCCAATATATCAATCTATATAGTGACATTCACTATGTGGTTGGTGTTTTATGCCACATTGAAACTGCTTCTATTGGTCATACTAGTAGTGAAGAGTTATTTAAACTTTTCTGGTTCAAACTTGCCTTTATCCTTGTTTTGTGAGCCATTTGTGCTCACATTCTAACCTCCCTGTCCCACTCACTGATGGTAGTGCCTGGGCAGATAACCTAGTCTCTGGGCTTGCTTTGGCCTTGCCCACATCTACTGCTGGACCCATAGAAACTGCCCGACTAACTCATACTTTGTACCATCAAAATGCTTCAGCCTTGTGTAGGCAATTTCACCTTACCAGGGAGCGGGCTTGACAAATTTTTAAATCATGTCAACAGTGTGTCACATGTTTGCCACAAGCGTCTGAGGGGGTTAACCCCAAAGGCCTGAAATCTTGTGGCAGATGGATGTCACTCACATCCCCTCCTTTGGCTGGCAGTGCTATGTTCTTGTGTCAGTGGACACTTATTCGGGTTGTATCTATGCCTCCGCACATGCTGGTGAGGCCACTAAGCATGTCATCGCTCATTATTTAGCTGCCTTCACCACCATGGGTAAACCCCAACAGCTCAAAACCAACATTGGCCCTGCATATACTTCAGCTGATTTTCAGTGGTTCTGTGAGGCCTATCAGATACATCACACCACCAGTATTCCTTATAATCCTCAAGGGCAGGTCATAGTGGAATGTGCATATGTCACTTTCAAAATGCAATTAAAAAAATTAAAAGGGGGAGATGAGGTACTTTCCCCAGCTACCCAATTGCATAAAGCTTTATATACACTTAATTTTTTGAACTGCCCAGAACAGGTTTAATACCTGCTGAAAGGCATTGGCAGATATAAGAGCCAACTGTCAGGCCTCAGGTTCTTTGGAAAAATGTGTTGACTGGCAAATGGTACAGTCCTAGTCCTAGTCCTGTCCTGATGTGGGATCAAGAGCGTGTTGTGTTTTTCCTGAAGGTGCAGAACACCCAGTATGGGTTTGTCAAGCCTCATGGCCCTCCTGGTCCCAAAGATAAGGAGGCTGAGACTGGAAGACTCACCCTGGGACAAGGAACTGCTGAGGCTGACTCATCCACTGACCAGAGGGCAGCCAAGGAAATGGCTGCTGGTGAGACAGATGCCACCAGTGAGCCACCCATCTGAGTTCAAATTAAGAAACTAATGGACATGGCAATGATGGTAATCAGTAGCTTGGGGATAGCTGGGAATCCCACAGCCACATTGCTGGCAGCATTGGTCATAATTACAATACAGGTTGGTGTGTCCAGGGTGATGCATACTGGACTTTCATGCCCAACCTGCCAATGGTGCATCCTATCACTTGGTAGAGCCACCCTATATCTATCTTTGCCGATGATATGGGGCATATGGAGGTCATTCCTCAGGACATTTGGTGCCTCATTATAGTAACTATAACTTTACAGATAAAGCTCATCTTATGAGCACATGAGAACAAGGCAAATTATACTGTGGACTTCTGGCTATTAAGACAACAAATATTGGCCATGCAAAAGGCTTATGATATTGTTGTTTCTTCAGCTACTATTGCAAAAACTATCCTGGATGAATTCAAGGGTTTGAATCCATTTAACTTGCTAAAGCACTCCTTCTAGTATTGTTCACCTGTTTTATAGTTTTTTCAGTCAGATGCCACATGGTGGGAAGACAACTCCTTGGATTAGGGGACAGGCTTCATTGAGAGCATTTAAGAAATTAAAAAAGGGGGAGATGTGGAGAGCAACGTACATAAGCACAGCTGTACCAAATAAAATGCAGGCTTGACCACTACTGATGAATGGATTAAGAAAATGTGGTATTTATACACACTGGAATTTTATGCAGCCATGAAGAATGAAATGTTATCATTTGCTGGTAAATGGATGAAATTGGAGAACATCATTCTGAGTGAGGTTAGCCTGCCCCAAAAGACCAAAAATTGTATGTTCTCCCTCATATGCGGACATTAGATCAAGGGTAAACACAACAAGGGGATTGGACTTTGATCACATGATAAAGCAAGAGCACACAACAGAGGTATGAGGATAGGTAAGACACCTAAAAAACTAG
Source organism: Castor canadensis (assembly GCF_047511655.1). NCBI lineage: Eukaryota > Metazoa > Chordata > Mammalia > Rodentia > Castoridae > Castor > Castor canadensis. The sequence goes on along the minus strand of NC_133396.1, from coordinate 49,552,886 downwards.
ATAGCATTTGTTGCCCTCAACGCAGAGAAACTAAAGCAGATACTTTAAAGCAACTGAGGCCAATAGGAGAAGGGGACCAGGAACTAGAGAAAAGGTTAATTCAAGAAGAAGTAATTTAGAAGGTAACACACATGCACAGGAAATCAATGTAAGTCAACTCCCTGTATAGCTATCCTTATTTCAACTAGCAAAAACCCTTGGTCCTTCCTATTATTGCTTATACTCTCTCTTCAACAAAATTAGAGAGAAGGGCAAAATAATTTCTGCTGGGTAGCGAGGGGGTGGGGGGGAGAGGGAGGAGGTGGGGGTTAAGGAAGGAGGTGGGAGAAGGGGGGAGAAATGACCCAAACATTGTATGCACATATGAATAAAACAAAAATTAAAAAAATAAAAAAATAAAATACAGGCTTGAGTTTGGTACAGCTCCAGCTGCAGAAGGGACCAAGCAGTTATACCAAGTAAACTGCAGGCTTGAGTTGGCACAGACCCAGCTGCAGAAGTGGGCAAGATGAAGTATAGCTGTTTTTCCTAAGATGTTTATGTCCAGAGAGAAGCGGTCACAGGTTCCTCTTGGTCCAGAGAATTACAATGTCACACCCCCTTCCCTGAGAACTGCTGCTCCACCTTGTTTTGCCACTGTATATAATAAACTCACTGGAAGTGGAGGTGGCTCTTGTGTGTCTCCATCCAAGCACCAAGCCTACCTGGCCCCAGTTTTGTGCATGTTTTGTCTTCTGTCTGTTGTCCTTTCTGCATCTCCCATTGCCTTCAGTTAGGCTTCTAGGACAAGCTCATGTGGGATGCAAGAAAAAAGGACAAATATGGATTATATTTAATGACCATGACATGAAAATAAGAGTGTATAGAGACTGGGGGTGTAGCTAAAGCAGTAGAGTGCCTGCTTTGCAAGCATGAAGCCCTGAGCTCAAATCTCAGTCCCACCAAAAAAAAAAGGTACAGAAAATTTCTTCTCTGAGACTAATTAGTCTATGCTACATTTAGCTTTCTTTGGAACAATATTCAATAAAAATCAAATTAAATCATTAATTCAATTGATAGTCTCTTATGCTTCCTGAAAAAAAACCCTTTTCCATCTATGACTTTGTGTAGTCTTCATCAGAGCTCCATAAAGCAGGCAAAAATACTATTTTATCCATGAGGCTCATAAGCCCAAATCCATATGATTTTCGTGGCAGGGAGACAATTGGAAGCTGGCTTTTAATGCTTTGATAATGGTGCTGACAACAATAGTGGCTCAAGTGGTGGAGCACCTACCTAGCAAGCATGAGGCTCTGAGTTCAGATCCTAGTACAGCCAAAAAAAAAATCACCACAATGTGATGACAACTGATGTACTAAATACTCTCTGTTCCATGCATTGCTCTCTCTCTGTATGTGTATATATATATATAATTTAACACCTGTACAACCCATTGAAGTCATTTCTGAGACAAGTTCTGACATGGATCCCTTAACCTCTTCAGCCCCCAAAACATTTATAATTCAAACAGTAAAAGGGCTCACATTTTTAAAAAAAATAGTAAATTGCATTCTGAGATAGGTAACCAATATGAAAAGCTTCCAGGAAACCTGGTAATCTAAACACTAAAGCCTGGCATCTTTAGATAAACCACATTTTATGTTCTATTCATCAAAGACAGGGATTTCTGATAAAATGAATACAAACATTATCCAACCAGAATTGATGACCTCTACATAATAATTTGAGCTATAGGCACCATCTTATGTCTTTTTGATTTGATTTTTCTACTGCTGCTGGGGTTGGATCCCAGGGCCTTGCACACATCAGGCAAGCATTCTTCAATTGAGCTACACCCCCAGCCCCTCCAGCTTCTCTTTTATCTGTTAGTCAGTGCTTAGTCAATGGCTCTGCGAGCCAGATTTTGTATGTTTTACATTGGAAGTAAACACCCTTTCTCAGCACTCAGAACTTTCATGTTTTTCCTTTGGTGCAGTACCATTAGCATCACCATATTCCAGAAACTAGGGTATGGAGAAGTTCCATAACTTGCCTGAAGTGGCCCACCTGAAGAGGGAGCCAGCAGTCTGTCTCCCTAAGCCCTGCTGTAACTTTCTCAGCTAATGCTTGACTTGTAAGCATGGCCTCACTAAAGTTGTTCTTTCCACATACTTTCTTAGACCTTACTCATTTTTCCTACCTAGCTCTGCCCTAGCCACTGGGCATACTGAGGATAAAAACTGCAGTCACTGCCCATGGGAATTTTACATTTTAAGTGGAGTGTTGCTGATCAGAGCCAGGAAAGAACAGGCCACCAGAAATGAGAGTGTGTTAGGAGCCAGAGAACTGGGTTTCTGAAACCGCAGCCCAAGTCCTTGTTTCTCCTCATATTTATTTGTTGACAAAAGCGCGTAGCAATGACGGATGTTTATCCGAATGAGCAAAACAAGAAGTGATTTGAAAAACACTGCTCTACTTATATGTTAGTTATTAAAGCCCTTCTCTTAAAGCTTCCGAGAAAGTGGACAAACCAGAACATTCTGCTTTCATGTGTGCTCAGTGTGCTGAGAAAATTCTTGGTGTGCCAAGGGTCATATTCTTCCAGTCTCATGTTTGCACAATACTGGAAGGCATGCAGAAATGCCTTTGATTGTCCCCTTCTTCATCAGCCTATGGTTTCAGCCTGCAGCATTTCCCCTTTTTCTTTTGCTTTGCAAATTTTGTAGCATAATGACATTGACCACATGTTGATGAGCTGTGATTATTTGTTGTGTTGTTCTTTTCCAGACTTACATAAACAAATAAACAATATTATTAATATCACAATAATCAACAAGGTTTCTCCTCCCAAATACTTCAATTGATATAATGGATTTAAATTACTAACTCCGTCAGCTATTCCTTCTAATAAATCAGTCCCTGAAACTAATTTTAACTGTTGTGAGAAAGTTTCAGAAATACTTTGCTGTAATTTCATAATTTCTTCTGTTATGTTGCCATGATTTATAAGGTGCTATCTTACTTTAGCCCATGAAAATTCAGACTCATTCCAACAAATAGAAGTTAGACAGTATGTAGTAAAATTCCTATCACATTTTAGAGTCATTTGTCATCTTAAACTTTGTAACTGATCTAACATAACTACTGCAGATTCTAAATCAGCTATCTCAGCATGCAGTTGACTATCTGTCTCTGACTATTCCACAGTTTCTCAGCATTACTATAACAGTTTTGAACAAATTCTGTGGTTTGTATTCCTTGATGTAAAGCAACCCCAGCAACTGCAGCAGTAGTGGTTACTGCTATAATACCCATAATTATGGCGATTAACATTCCTACAAACCCAAACCATTTAGCTCTTTTTTTTAATTCATTAATTAGAGTATGCATTAACATAGTAGAGGAAGACTCTGCCCAAGGACGAGTCATATGTACAGGTAACCAGACTCCTGATCTTGCTTTCAGAATGTATAATTGTTGTTTAGTCCAATTAATGTTAATGGATGAATTTATATAAGTATATAAAGAACAACTGGTACAAGTTAAGGTCCGATGTGTTTCATTCCACTGACCAGGTCCAGTCATTAACACATATGGGAGTGTGACACAAGCTTTCACATCATGTGAGCCATTTTTTGTAAACATTAAGGTGAACTTTCCAGTCTCATTTGAGAGACTACCTTTCCATGAGTGCATTTTTTTAAATGCAGCGACTAGTTTCCATATGTGTTTTTGATGAGGATACCCTGGCATATAAGGAGAGGGCACAGACATCCCTCCACCATGCCACACTAATCCTTCACTCTGATTGGAATGTGTCTCAATACTGTTGTGAGAATTATTAATGAGATGCCATTTCAACTCTTTTCCTTCTAATTTTGTTCGGGCAGATCCCACAGGGCTTTGATCAATGATGCTTCCATAGGAAGTATTAAGCAATTGCTGAACCTCCGTCCCTATACAATCAGTCCAATGGTTCCAATCATCCATATTATCAGCTATAGAACCTGTGCATGGCTCTCCAATGAATCCTGTTTTATTAATAACATTACCTTCAAAGGAATATCCTGATAGAATAAGCAATCTCCTACTCTTAGATTTTTTAGTATCATTTCTTATAATAGACAACCATGCTTGTTGATTTGGTTTTAGACAATGTCTAATGTTACCAATACAAACAGGGAGGTCTTCAGACCCCAACTCATAAGAGACGTTTAATGTTAGTCCTTCTTCTTCAGGTTTTAATGTTGCTCTTTCATCATAAGCGCCTGGTAACCAACCAGAGTCATTTGCATACACAGGAACTGTTGGGTCCCACCATGTTATTAATGTATTTAAAGGTGGGTTAGGTGTGTATGCCCAATAAGTATAATTTTCTGCTGTAATTACCTGAATAGATGTTAATGTCAACATAGCAAGAAACAAAGCTTCAGGAGTCATACTTTGTCCTGAACAAGTTACCACATTTTGCCCTTCATTACACAGTTTCTTGATTTGTCCCCATGTTGGAAATGATGCATTTGCAGTACAAGTAGTGGGTACTCTTCTCTCTGTTCTTCCCAATGTCAGGTTCTCCATTTCTTCAGTGGGTGGTTGAAAATCAAAATTGAGTCTCTTATTCATATCTTGCTTTGATGTGTCTTTGTGGTTTCCAAAGTTCTTCTTGTTTTTCTGAAATGACATGAGCAAAACCTCTTCCCCATGATTTTATCCATCCTTTTTCCCATATATCATTATCATTGTGATACCATATTGGTTGCAATTCTGACAATGGTTTATCCTTATTAATATTGTGTTCCCAATGCCTCTAAGCTGCAGTAAGACCATCTTCTGCTATATTCAAAAACTGTAATGTATATAAAGCTCTTAATATTCTTACTCTTGGGGTCTCTATTCCCCTTTTTTGTTTAAATAACATATCTTTTAATGTTCTATTAGAGCGTTCAACAATTGTCTGTCCTTGTGAATTATATGGAATGCCAGTAATATGTGTAATTTGTCACTGAGAAAAAAAACTTTTCAGTTTTTGACTTGCATAGGCAGAGGCATTATCTGTTTTTATAGTGTGTGGAATTCTCATAACATTAAAAGCTTCTAATAAGTGGAGAATTGCAGCATCAGCCTTTTCTTTAGTTAGAGCTGAAGCCCATTGGAATTTAGAGTAAGTCTCTATGGAATGATGTACATATTTTTGTTTGCCAAATTCAGAAACATAAGTGACATCCGTCTGTCAGATATGATTTGTTTTATCTCCTCTTGGATTTACTCCTGGTGGAAAAGGAATTCCATGTACTTGTTGACACTGATGACAAGTTGATGTTATTTTTTTAGTTTGTCGTTGAGTAATATTAAATCGTTGTTTTAAATGCCTCCAATTTGTATGAGTCTGTTTGTGGTATTGATTGACTTCTAATAGTAGAAGAGAAATTAATAATTGATCAATATCATTATTACCTTTTGTCATCGGGCCAGGAAATTGTGAATGAGCTCTTATATGAGTAATAAAAATAGGACTATTACATGATAATAAGATGTTTTGTAACTGGTGAAAGAGAAAAAACAAATCATTACTGTTATCATGTGGTATATAATCAGTAACAATATGTTTTACAGTATAATAACAGTATTATGAATCAGTTACTGTATTAAGAGAAGTAGATATATCTTGTAATAGTAAAATAATAGCAGCTAATTCAGCCTTTTGTACAGACTTATAAGGTGATTGTTGTACCTTATGAATAATGTCATTAGTATAACCAATATATCCCAATTTATTAGTATCAGTATAAAAAGTAAGAGCACCTGTTATGGGTTCTTCTTATATTGTACTATCAATAATGACAGATGTATGTTTTAAAATTTGAAGCCATTTATTTTTTGGAAAATTATTATTTATAGAACCTAAGTAGTGACCTAAAGCAATTTGTCAATTAATATTTTTTTGGATAGCTTTTTCAATCTGATCATTAGTTAATGGTAATATGATAGTTGTGAGATCTTGACCACTCAATTGTCTAAATCTCTGTCGTCCTTTTAAGATTAATTGTGTCATTTTGTCAAGGTAAGTAGATAATTGCTTATTTTCTTTATTTGGCAAAAATATCTATTTAGTGATAATATCAGATTTTTGAGCTATGTATCCAGTAGGAGAATGGGCAAAAGGAAAGATCTATACGATCAATATAGGCTTGTTGAATATATTGTTCTAAGACCTGTAATTTTTTTTTTTTTTTGGCCTGACTACTTAATACTCGTGGGCTGGAAATGTCAGAATCTCCTTTTACACTGTCAAACAAATGTTGTAAAGCATAATTAGGAATTCTCAGAGAAGGTCATAACCAATTTATATCTCCTAATAATTTTTGGAAATCATTTAAAGTTTTTAATGTATCTCTCCATATAGAAATTTTTTGTGGTTTTAACATGAGTCCTTTTTAAAATATATCCTAAATACATATAAGGTTTTTCTTTCTGTATTTTCTCTGATGTTATCTCTAAACTATATTGTGGTAAAATTTTTTGAGTAGATGTGAAGAGTTCATTAACTTGTTGTTGTGTCTCTATAGAAAATAAAATATCATCGATATAATGAATAATAATAGCAGTAGGGAACATTGTTCTCAATTTACTCAAAGGTTGATTAACAAAATGTTGACACAAGGTGGGACCATTAAATATTCCTTGTGGTAATACTGTCCATTGATATCACTTTATTGGTTCTTGATTATTAATAGAAGGAATGGAAAAGGCAAATTTTTTTTCTGTTTTTAGATTGAAGGTGTATAGTAAAGAAACAATCTTTTAAATCTATAATTACAAGTTTCCACGACGATGGAACCATAGCAGGCTGAGGTAAGCCTGGTTGTAAAGGTCCCATGGGTTGAATAATCTTATTTATATTTTGTAAATCTGTTAACATTCTCTATTTTCCTGATTTTTTTTATCACAAATATAGGAGAATTCCAAGGACTCATAGAAGGTTTAATATGATTCTTTGTTAATTGTTTATATACTAATTTTTTCAATGCTTTTAATTTTTCTTTTGTTAGTAGCCATTGCTCAGTCCGTATAGGTTTTTCTTGGAGCCAGGTTAAAGGAAGTGTATATGAAGCAGTGGCCCTTTCTATAAATTTGGATACCCAAGGCCTGTTTTAAATTATTTCCCTTTAATTTGTAAAGCTTGTATAACACCTTGTTCATTTTTTAACCCTTTTTTATTATTATATCCCATTTTAGCCATCATATTTTTTACTGAAAAATTTAAAGTAGGAATATTAAGAGAAGCACCCCATTCTGCTAATAGATCTGTTTCCCATAAATTTATTCTTATGTCTGTAATATATGGTTTTATTTTTCCTTTCTGTCCTTCAGGACCAATACATAATTTTACTTCAGTACTTTGTCATGTATCTGTAACTTGACCAATGCCAGAAAAGGTTGTTTTGATTTTAGTCATAGGCCATTGACTTGACCACTGATCTAAAGATATGATGGATACATCTGCATCAGTATCTAAAAGAACTTGAAAATATATATCATTAATAAGCAACATATTTGAGGATGATTTGGAATCTAAAAGTATTTGTAAATAAACATTTTCCCCGGTACTACCAAATCCTCCATTTCTAGCAATATTTAATGTCTTCCCTTTAACATAGGGTAAAATTAAAAGGTGAGCAATGCTCTGATCTTTTAAAATTTACAAAGGTTTGTCTACTTGTGCCATAATTAAAATTTCTCCATCAAAATCAGTATCAATAATTCCAGGGAAAACAGTTAATCCTGCCATTGTCATGCTACTTCTACCTAAAATTAACCCCATTGTTCCTCCCATTAAAGGTCCACAAATACAAGTATGTAATTTATATCTATCTAATGCTGGCTGTAAATACATATTTTGAGAGCTAGGTAAATCTAAAGTTGCATTTCCCCTTGTTGCAGGGTAAAGAGTTGAGAAAGGCTTGAATGTGCCATCCCATTGTTGACTGGGTAAGTCTGTATTAATTGACCCGCGTTTTTGATGAAGGGGCCTTAGAAAAATTCTTATGAGATCCAGTGGATAAATCACATTTATCCATATTGTGGGCTGATTTTTGTACTTCAGTCATTAATGCTTGATATTGACTCTTCTGAACCATTATGGGTGATTCATCTGAAGAGGACCCTGAACCTGACTCATGAGAGGAATCATGGTCAGAAGATGCTGCTGATTGCCCAGGAGAAGACTCCTTCTTATTTTGCCTAGAGTCCTTAACTGCTTAAATAATCTTTCATCATCTTTCTGAGATGGCAGGGGAGGCAAAGGTTGAGAAATAAACTCATTGGCAGAAGCACGAGGTCGGAAAATATGTTCCACATCACTCTCCATATCAGTGACCACTTGTCTAGATTCTTCAGAATCTGTAGTCATAGGTTTTAATACAGAAGAAATTAAAGAACATAATGACCAGACATGATATGTCCCCTCTTTGTTGTGCCCTTTGTAGAGCTCTCATCACCTTTTTCCACACTTTATAATTCAATACAGTTCTTCCCTCAGGATGAAACCAATGGCAATGTCAATGAACATGATGAAATAATTCCTGCAAAGATTTGTCTTTAACCTTTACCACTGAGCCCTTCAATAGTCTCTTAAGCAATGTCATACATTGAGACTGAATTGAAGGGGAATTGCCCATAACTCTGGCTCTGAGAATTCCGAAAGTTTTGCTTACCTCTGAGCAGCCGTTTTCCCTTTTGGTATCTGATGAAGCTGTCTCTCTGCCTCTTTGATCTTACCGACTATGCCAAATGTTGCTGATCAGAGCTGGGAAAGAACAGGCCACCAGAAATGAGAGTGTGTTAGGAGCCAGAGAACTGGGTTTCTGAAACCGCAGCCCAAGTCCTTGTTTCTCCTCATATTTATTTGTTGACAAAAGCACGTAGCAATGATGGATGTTTATCCGAATGAGCAAAACAAGAAGTGATTTGAAAAACACTGCTCTACTTATATGTTACTTATTAAAGCCTGTCTCTTAAAGCTTCCGAGAAAGTGGACAAACCAGAACATTCTGCTTTCATGTGTGCTCAGTGTGCTGAGAAAATTCTTGGTGTGCCAAGGGTCATATTCTTCCAGTCTCACATTTGCACAATACTGGAAGACATGCAGAAATGCCTTTGATTGTCCCCTTCTTCATCAGCCTATGGTTTCAGCCTGCAGCAGTGGAGGTACCAGCCTAGTAAACAGACAATGGTAATAGCACATGGTGAGGACATGATAGAGGAATGCATAGAGGAATGTAAGAGCCAGGTTGAAGGGTACTTCATACAGCCCTGGCGTGGCAGGAAGGCAGGGAAAGGGAAGAGAGATTAATGAATGCTACAGTAAAACAAAGGAAAACCAGAGTTGGGGAATGTTACCTGAAGACCAGAGGAAGGTCACCTTGCCCCAGAGGTTAAAACAGCCAATGAAATGACATGTGATTATGTATGGGACAAGCTGTACCTCCCATTTCTATAACCTGCTCTAAATGATATATAAGGAAAGCCCTCTTTGTTCTCAGTGCTCAGCCTTTGGACATAAGTCTGCTGAGTCACTGCCAGCTTGTTTCATAAACTTCTTCCCAAAAGCTTTGGTGCACTCTCAGTCTCTGGCTGAGCCCTCCTGCAACATTTCTGGGGGGCCTCGTCTGGGATTTGGAGGATGGTGTTTTCACCTCCTTGTCACCAGTTCAAAGTCCCTGGCCCACCAGGAGGGTTGCCTCTGCCAGGTGCCACCAGACCATGTTGATCCAGGGCTGGGAGCCTCTCTCTGGGCAAGCCAAGAAGGCTAGTTGTGGTTGCACAAAGGAACCTGGAAAGGCTCAGGAACCAACCTGGGAGCTCCACTCATCAGACTGGTAAGAACCCGGGTTCAAATTCAGGCCTGTCTCAGGAGGCAGAATAGGAGTCTGATCAACTCTCAAAAGGCACCCAAGTTACACCCTTTTTGGGGGTGAAACCGTGTCTTTCAGGTTCAGGGAGCAGGGTGGAAGTACTGTGCTGTGTGAGAGTGTGAGTGTGTGAAAGTGTGAGCCTGAGACACAGCCTGGTTACGAAGCAAGTGTGGAGTCCTGATCCACGGGTCCATGGTGAACTCATATGGTCTAGGGTGAGCCCTAACAGGGCCTCAGGTCGGGGATTATACAGACTCACTATGGTCAAGAGACACCTAAATCTCCACAAGGGGAGTGGCCAGAGTGAGTGGTGTTATTTGTTTTCCCTTGTGTGCCAGAGAGGAGGACCTCTTACCTCCTCTCCACAGCCCTCATCCCTCTGTCTTTGTCTCTGTCAAGACGTCTGGCAAATGGGAGGAAAGGGAGGAGGTCGGAGTAAGAACACCCTTCAAGAACTTTAAGAGAGGATTTAATGAAGATTGTGGGTCAAACTGACTCCTGACAAGCTTAGGATCTTCTGTGAAATAAACTGGCTTGCTGGGCTGAGGGTGTGGCTAAGTGGTTTTGCACTTGCCTAGCAAGCACAAGGCCCTGAGTTCAAACCCCAGTGCCACCAAATAAATAAATTAATTAAAAAAAAAAACTGGCCTGCTTTTGGTGTAGGATGGCCCTCAGAAGGGTCATTAGATAAGTTCATAGTCAATATTGAGTTTTTTGTAGGGAAGACTAAAACACCCAGATGTTTCCTTATATTGACTGCTGGCAGGATGCAGTCCTCAGTCAGCCCACATGGCTAAAGCCCTACCTAGAGAAAGCATGTACGGTTATGGTAGTCAGGGCAGCAGCAGCCAGAAAAACCCATATTAGTGGGGAACCCTGAGGAGTCCCTGCTCCCTTTATGTCCCACTATACAGACTAGAGAATTTCTAGGGGCTGCAGGTTTCTGACAGATCTGGATCCCCAATTACTCTCTTGGCAAAACTCCTTTATAAAGACACAAAGTGGGGAGAACAGGAGCCCATGGTATGGGGAGAAAAACAACAACAAAAAAAGGTCTTTAAAAAGAATTAAGAGGGCACTCACAAATGCCCCTGCTCAGGGCCTGCATGATAAAGCCCTTCTTCCTATATGAACATGAGAGACTGGAGTTGCAGGAGTCTTGACCCAGCTGCTGGGTTCCTGGCAGTGCCCAGTGACCTATTTATCAAAGCAACCCGATGCAGTTTTTCCAGGCCAGCCACCCTGACTGTGTGCCCTGGAGGCTACTACCGTCTTGGCAGCTAAAGCAGACAAACTTACTTTGAGACAAAAACTCAGTGTGAGTTCTCCGTTTTGACTCTCATGAAATATATATATATATATATATATATATATATATATATATATATATATATATAAATATTGGCTAACAAATTCCTGAGTGCTCAAATATCAACACATATTATGTAAAACCACATGTCCAGCTAGAGGTTGTTAAGACTCTAAACCCAGCCACCCTATTACAGGTTAATTCAGGCCCACCAGAGCATGACTGTTTAGAGATTATGGATGAGGTATTCTCCAGCTGGCCAGGCTTGACCAACTAGCCCATTAGTCATCTGGACGTTAAGTACTTCACAGATGGCAGCAGCCTTGTCTGAAAAGACACACGTTTTGCCAGATATGCAGTAGTAACTCTGGATGCTGTCATTAAAAACATGACCACTCCCAGTCAGGACTTCTAACTCAGGAGAAAAAGTGTTAAACATGGACAAAAAATTCTAAAATGACTAGAAGCTGTATGGGCCCCTAAGTGAGTAGCTGTCATGCAATGCTGAGGGCACTAGAAGTTGTTTGGGAAAATCGAAAGGCTGATAGGAAAGCCAAGCGAGAAGCTCTCACAGGAGGACAAACCTTGGCCTCACTGGCAGCTGCCTTGTTCCTGTGTCCCTTATCTGAATGGGACCCACGACATACTTCACAAGAATAGGCTTGCTTTGAGACTGAAGGAGAAATTTTTCTACTAGACGGATGGTGGAAGTGGACTGATGGCCACAGTGTCACATCTGAGTCACTGGCTCCCACGTTTGTCAAACAGTTCCATGAAGGAACTCACTCAGGACAAACAGCTCTTGAGACCATCTTGGCCCAGCATTTTTACATCCCAAAGCTCTCCAACATAAGTATGACAGTATGTAAAAGGTGCAGTCTGTGTGCCAGAGACGATACCCGATGTTTGCTGGTGTTTGTCTACACCTTCTCAGGATGGATAAAAGCCTTCCCCACTTGGACAGAGAAAGCCCAAAAAGTGGCCGGTGCCTGTTAAAGGAAATCATCCATCAATATGGAATACCTGTGTTTATTGGGTTAGACAATGAGCTAGCCTTTGTGGCTGAGGTGGTACAGTTAATGGCTAAGAGATTAAAAATAACTTAAAAGCTACACATGCCTACCACCCCCAGAGCTCAGGAAAAATAAAACATATAACAGGACTCTAAAGAATTACAATTAAAAAACTGCCAGGAGACCCACCTACTATGCGATCAATTACTGCCCATAACCTTGCTCAGGATTAGGTCAAGCCCCACCAAACAGATGGGTCTCTCCACTTTTGAAATGCTTTTTTGGCATCTACCCCCTTTAGTCAAGGGCCTGAGAGGGGACCTCAATAAAAAACCAAAACAAAACAAAAGAAAATAGGTGACCTTATCCTGAGACAACATATACAGGCCCTTGATTTGATTCTCTCAAAAAACAACGACTGGGTGAGAGAGAGACTTCTGTTAGCCTGCCAACTCCCATGCACCCTTACAAACCAGGGGATGCTATTTAGGTAAAGAAAACCAGAAAGCCCCAGTGGAGGGACACTTTTGTTGTTGTTTTGTCCACCCCTACTCCCTTGAATGGGAGTGTATCCCTGACCCAGTCTCACCATACAAGATCACCTACAAAACACTAGAGCCCTTCCCCGACAGAACCCTGCTTCCCAGGAGACAACAGGAAACCATGGACAACGAGACATCAGCCCTGCTCTAGTCACTCCAGAAGCTGTCTAGTCTATGCACGGCGGAAGCTTGAGAAGTCTCCTATTTCACCTTTGAGGATAAGTTCGTTCTGTATAATCTTGGCCATCTCTTTTCTGGGGTCCCCCAGGCTTTGGACTGTGACTCATGTATGCACACTACCCAAGCAGGGAGTGCTGTTACCAAAACTCTGGTTTTCCATACTTGTTATTCTTGTGCAGGTACCATTGTTGGGTCATACACCCACAGCCATACCACCTACTCAGTGTGCTTTTGTGATGGTCAGTATATTTGTTTTAACCCCATCTATCGCCTCAAGAGCAATGGCTGAGGTCCAAAGCTTCACCAGCACTGGGAAGCTCATTAACTACACCCAGGTTAAGGACCCCAACAAACCTGTGTCCATATACTTTGATGAATGTGCTACAATAGCTAAAAACACTAGGCCTTAGGGCAACTGTAGGGGGCTAGGCTGGGAAAGGACCTACAGGTTAAATGACAAGAATATACGCCCAAAAGATAACAGTGGGACATCTGGTTGTGTGTCCTACTCTATTGCCCTTATTGGGGTTATAAAAGGTGGGCAACTTGGTTAAAAGGGGAGGTCCATACCTCACATGGAATTGCTACTCTTTTACAAAAAAAGAAGCAACCCCCAACTGTACTCTTGGTGCCTGTAACCCTGTAAATTTCACTATTTTCAACCTCAATGAAACAGGCTGGGAAGTTGGGGAAAGGAAGACATTTTTAATCTATAAGAAGGAAACAGACCCTGGTACTTTGCTACATTTTCAACTCATCATGATCACTCATGAGAGCTCCTCATACCAGGCCTCTCACTCCTTTTACAAGGAGATACAAAGTAAGTTTCCCATCTCAGTTACAACCAAAAACCTGTTCCTCTCACTAGCTGAGTCCATAGCACAAACTCTGAATGTAACTTCATGTCACATTTGTGGGGGAATGAACGTGAGAGACCATTGGCCGTGAGAGGCAGAAGAGCTAAACCCACAAGAGCCCTTTAGTAAAACCACTCTCCCTAGCCTCAGGGAGAGCATTTGGCTCCTAAAAACCTCTATTTTGGGGAATTACCGTATCTCCCATCCAAAAGGCCAATTCTCCATCCCGGTAGGGGACTTGATCTGCTTGGGACAAAAGTTTTACAATGATGCTACTCAGGAACCTCAATGGTGGGGGGCTCCCAATCACACGGAGCCCCAACCTCACCTGCTGGCTACAATAGCCTGAAATAATCTTAATCTGCTGTTTGCAGATTGATGATGAGAAAAAGATAATTAAAGGGATTACCGAGAAAGATAAAAAAAGCTTGCCCATGTCCCTGTGCAGACTTGAAAGGGATAAAGTTCCAATGACCTACTGGGGATTAGTTCTTAACCCTAGGTAGGTTCAAGACCTTGATAGGGACAATGTTCCTTGTCTTAAGAGCATGCCTGATATTACCTTGCCTAATCCCCCTGGTACTATGGTCTTTATCAAGATGGTGCTCTTTGATCCAGAAGTGGGTCTGAGCATCAAAGGGGTGAATGTGGCAGGAAGGCAGGGAGGGGGAAGAGACATTAAACAAAGGAAAACTAGAGTTGGGGAATGTTACCTGGAGACAAGAGGAGGGTCACCTCACCCCAGAGGTTAAAACAGCCAATTAAATAACCTGTGATTATATATGGGACAAGCTGTACCACCCCCATTTCTGTAACCTGCTCTAAATAGTATATATGGAAAGCCCCCTTTGTTCTTGGTGCTCAGCCTTTGGACAAGAGTCTGTTAAGTCACTGCTGGCTTGCTTAATAAACTTGCTTCCTGAAAGCTTTGGTGCCCTCTCAGTCTCTGGCTGAGCCCTCCTACAACACTGGAGGTCAGGGAAGTCTTCCCAGAGGTGGGACACTAGAGCCAAGTCTCAAAATATCAGTAGGCTTATCCAGGAGGGGGAAAGGGAGACCCCATTAAAACTGTTTCAGTTATTTGCTTCTGAATAATAAACCTCCCCCAAATTTAATGGCTTAAAACGGTAGCCATTTTCTTATAGTCACTCACAGTTTCGGGAATTGATCAGTCTGGTTGTCCCTCAGAATCACTCACACAGCTACAAGGAGATAGTGGCTGGCACTGAGCTCACTTCAAAGGCTTCTTGACAGTTGATGTTGGCTGTTAGCTGAGACCCCAACTTGGGCTGTAGATGGAAACACCCCATGTGGCCTCTTCCTGTAGTCTGGACTTCCTCATAGAAGAGCAACAAAGTCCCAAGAGCATGGATCCCCCAAGGAACCAGGGGTAAACTATCTTACCTTGGCTTAGAAATGACATGGCTTCACTTTCACCATAGTCACAAGTCCTCCCAGAGCATCAAGTCACCTTGAAAGAAGACAATGTGGGATGGGAGAGATCAACAAAGCCATTTTGGAAAATACAACCTGTGAAAAGTTCCTGTGAGATCCTAAGTAATGAAGAGATCAAACTCTCCTCCCAGAGCTGGCTGGAGTGGCTCAAGTTGTAAGAGTGCCTGTGTAGCAAGTGTGAAGCCCTGAGTTCAAAAAACTCAAAACTTGCTTTTAGGGTTAGGAGCTGCCTTGGGTGAGGATTGGTGCTAAGAAATGGATGCAATGTGGCTTTTGATGATGGCATCTTATGGACAGCTTCATGCCAAAGAGAGCTGAGAACCGAGCGAGCAAGCTAATCTCCCCGTGGGCACACAGGCACTACATGACCAGAAGTTGAAGTGGATATAGATTAATTGTCTGGATCAGTTACATTTTTTTAAAAAACTACTGGATGCACATTGTTGTCTGGATAGCATGCTTGGGTCCAGATTGAGGATACCTTTTTAAAAAAAGGTATGAAGAGTCAGCTTGACAGTGCACAGTCCAAGTTTTAAGCAAAGGGTTTAGGATTCAAGATGGAATTTGGCTGTGGTAGAATGCACTTCTGGTTAGTCCCACCTTCTTGGGATGCAGACAAAGGAGGGCAAGAGTCCTGTTTAGTCGACATAGAATTCACAGTTGGAGAAATGCGGTAGACACACTGTTACACTGGCAACTGCAAGGGCTTCTATGGTAGGAGCAAGCATGGCACCTTAACCTTTGAAAGGCAACTGGATGGATGCTCTGGGACAGAAGATTACACCAACAATTTTAATAAATTTCTGTAAACTAAAAAACAAAACAAAACAAAAAAACCCCCAAACCCCAAAATTTGGGTGAATTACACCCAAATGTAATTCACATATAAACAACCCTAGGCCATAAAATAGGTGCTGTGCAGCTATTTTCGCTGTAACTCTTTCCATGCTTATTTGGGGAGAGGAGGTGGGGTCTCAACCATTGAATAACTTAAGAGTTCTTTTTCCTCCTTTACCCTCTTCTTCCTTCTTGCAGGAAACCACTATTCTTCTGGCCTCCAGCAACTTTATCCTTTTCTGGACGTCATGAAATGGCAGTTTGCGTTTTTGATGTTAATCCATGCATTACCTGCCTGTCCTTCATGTGTTCATGGCCTTGTTAACAATCCATTGTACAATTTAACCACAATTTAATTCTTGACGAGCAGTTCAGGTTGTTTCTGTGTTTTGACTATTATGAACAAAGTTGTGCCATGTACATCCCGACCCATTACCTTGGCAACACACCTAGGAGTGCAGTCACTAGGTCACAGGTGGGCTACACCTTCACTTAGCTATTTCTGTAAGCAAGCCCTGGACAAACACCTCAAGACTGTGAGTTACTTTCTGAGCACAAGGACCTTTCTGTGTCAGTATTTCCTAAAATAGGGGGCGAGGGAGGTCAAAACCTGGAGGGTATCTGCAGCCTCCGCACCCCACAAGGAGTTGTCTGCAAAGGATGCTAAACCTGGCCTTCTGTTGGGGAGCCCAGGGGCCTGCTGGGAAGTAGGGTTTTTTTATACTACTGTTGGTCAAAGATCAATGCTTATTCCTGTTACAATAACAAAAAGGGATGCTATAGGAAGGAAAGCATGCATTCAGAAAGCAGTGCCCCAGGCGCCGGAAGCAGGTGCACAGGACCGGGTGCTAGAATGCACCAAGCTCCCACCACCAGTTTTTTTCTTTCTAGACTTTGAGCCTCTCACGCAAAAGCCCTAGAGACAGAGCCTGATTGGCCCAGCCGCGACTCGCTCCCACCCATTGGTGGAGACCTCTTGATTGACAGGCCTGATGAGAGAACGGTGGACCAGCTGAAGCGCACTCAGTACTGTCTTGAAGCGCGAGGAAGCAATGATTCTTTGCGGGAAAACACTGCAAAAATCCAAACCCAAATCGAGCGTTTGCCTTATGCGATGTACTTTCTTAAAACTCCCCCAGGCAATTACAAGTAACCGACGCCCGAACAAGATGCAGCCTGGTTAGGGGCAGCCATACTGGGGACAGAATTTGCGTCTTCTCCCTGCCCCCTTTTAATTTAAGGTGACGAAGGAGAAAATAAGTAACTCATATGATCAAAATGTGACATCTGGTTCCCTAACAATTGTCTGAAGGAGTATACCATTTCACACAGAGCTAGAAACCTGAACAAAGGAAAATCAGAATTTAAATAAATCCCAGGCAACAAGCATTTGTCTGTCCCTCAGTTAAGAAGTTTGCCATCGTCTGTCCACATTTAGTAATAGACTAGATGACATTTTGGAGGATCGCTATCAACATCAATAACATCACTGGGCATTTTACAATTTCATATAAGTATCACCTAGATTGACTTTTATAGGTAAGTGACTATGACTTCAAAGATCAATACCTCAATTACAAGGGGGAAATTAGGTTCCGCCCTACGCTGCATAACATTTGTGTGGCAGCCTCTTAGGATATGGTAACTATCTTAGTTTATGCACATACACTCAGTGATGTTCGCACAACCCAAGTCTCCTAACGATGCATTTCTCAGAATGTGTTTCCATCCTTAAGTGAGCCATGGTTGTATTCTTAAACAAATTAAAGTAAGATGCTTTAAAATTTCATGTGTAAACCTTCCCTCAACAAAAGGTTATTAATGCTTAATCTTTGCCAAAAGCCACAGGGAATAATAATGTATTTCTATCTTCCAGAAACTACCAGTTGAGGTAAGGAAAAGATTGAGGGTGCTTTGGATAATTAAGACTAATTTGTTCCTAAGGGCTCCATATGATTGGAGATAAATGAATATAAGAGGTTCTGAGAATGTAGAAATTATTTCAGTTTAAGAGAGTGGGCAGAGTTGGGGAAGGCCCCCTGGGGAGGAGGTAGATGACTTCCTCACATCCTGAGCATGTATGTATGACATTCATTCAATGCCTGTATGAAAAACACATAGTGCTGTGGAAACAAAGAAGGTACAGCTCTTGCATCCAAAAAAAGAATATATTCAGTTTGTGTTCTTTTGTGCTCCTTCCAATGTTACTAAGGACAACTCATCTGCTTCCAGGGTCTCTACTCTGTCACCAGGCCTGACGCACTCAGAAATCCAGTGCTTGCTGGTGCTCTATTGGGCTCCTTTATAAGAACCTCAAGTCCAACTGATCCCAAAAGGAGCTCCCCTCATTGTCCTCTGCTATGGTTTGGAAATGAGTGTGTCACCCATATGTTGGAAGGTTGATCCCCACTGTGGTGATGTGACAGGTAGTGGGACCTTTAATAGATGGGGCCAGGTGGGAGGTAATTTGGTCATTGAGAGCACTGTCCTTATAGGAATTTACTCACACTTGAGGAGTTAGTTCCCAAGAGAGTAAGTTGTTAAAAGAGCAAGACTAGTTTCTCCCTGCTCTCTGGCTTATTGTCTCACCAAGTGACTGTTCCCACAGGTGCTCTAGCCATTGTGATTTCATCCAGCATGAGGCCCTTCCCAGAGACTAAATTTATGAGGCTGCCTAATCTTGGACTTTCAGCGTCCAAAAGTCTGAGCAAAATAATCCTCTTTTCATTTTTTGGTGGGACTAGGATTTGAACTCAGGGCTTCATGCTTGCAAAGCTGGCACTCTACTTCTTGAACCACACTCCAGCCCATTTTGCTCTGGTTATTTTGGAGACGGGGTCTTGGAAAACATTTACCCTGGCTAGCCCTAAAGCACAGTTCTTCTGATCTCAGACTCTAAAATAGCTAGGATTACAAGTGTCCAGGCTAAACCTCTTTTCTTTATATATACCCAGCCTCAGATATTTTGTTATAGCAACAAGAAATGGGCTACTACATCCCCCAAACCTGCTTCTTCTGTGAGACCATGGACCCTCTTCATGTCATCTCTGCCTCTCTTCTTCCGCTAGCACTCAATCCTTTCGCAAGTCCCATTGAGCCTGTGCCTACCATGTCTCTCAATTCCAGCCTCTCTCCTCTTCAATGAAGGGATTCATTGAACTACCTGAAACATAGTAGCTGTGCAAGAAATGTAAATATTTAAAAACTCTTGCTGGTGGAGTGGCTCAAGTGGTAGAGTGTTTGCCTAGCAAATATGAGGCCCTGAGTTCAAGCCCCAGTACTAAAAAAAAAAAAATCTTAATTTCCCATAATTCCACAAGTATTTTCCGAGAACTTGCAACCAGTGAGGTGCTAGGGATACAACTGTGAGTTATATCCCTAGAGCTTCTGCCAATAGTATTACCCAAGCTTCCTTACTGGGCTAGCTACCTCTCCTTTCCCCCTCCTCTGTCCATCTTTCAGAAAGCAGTTGTGAGAGTTGCTCTGGTGCCATGTTATGATCTGGTAGACTGCCTGAAGCACAGATCTTTTCACTGTTGATTAATGGAATCCAAGCCCTCCCCAATCCTACCCTATCTCCTTTTTCAATTCTCATCTCACTCCCCCTCACAGCAGCCAAATAAAGGAGTAACAATTCCTTGCGCATTCCTCTGTGCCCTTGCTAATGTCATTAAGGGTGAAATGAACATGTCCAAATTCTCCCCATCCTTCAAGGTCCCACATACATATCTACCATGAATCCTTCCTGGATGTCCAGCCTTATTCAGTCTTGCTTTAATTTCCACACCAGAGTACTGGAAATTTTTCTATACCACGTGCTGTTTTCTCCCCTTATAGCTAAGTGTGCCTGTCTTCCTCTGTCTCCCAGCTCAAGAATGGCTTGTGGTTGGAACTGTGCCTACTTAATCTTTGTGTTCCCACATACCCTAAGCATTTGTTGAATAAGCGAATTTGTTGTAGGAAATGGAAAGTGAAAAAAAAAAAACATGTAGTGTGTTCTCCATAAAACACCTGAACCACCACTTTGTCCCACTGAACCTGGGACTGGAGTCTGCCCAGAACTGGCAGGACAGTTCAGTTACCTAATCAAACACCAAACCATCCTGAGAAGAGGCAATTTGAGATTCCAAAGAAAGAAGCACTAAATGCAAGGCAATGAGTCCAAAGTATTTGTTGGGGAAATTTTCAGAGTGTTGCGGTATGTCCTCATGAACAGTGTGAGAAAAGAGATGTTCTACCTACGGATGCCCACAGAGAGGGAGTCAGGGAATGGAGTTTATATGCGGGTTTAAGGAATTTTGGCTTAGCACTGAGCAACAATCTAAACGCTTTTGTCAGTGTCTAGGAATGTCCAAGGTCCTGCTTTGGGCTTAAGTCTAGTGGAAAAACTTGCATCTGGCTGAATCACAGAGCAGTTAAGGCATCTATGATTTTCAGTCAGGACATAGAAAGAAAGCGGGCTAGCAGAATGCCTAATGAGCACTGTTTTGAGTGTTTACAGCAGACTGAGCCCATGCCTGAAATCCTTGACACCAAGTATGTGCACCCAACCTTCCCATTCCCTCCCGAGTAGGGAGTGGTAGGAACTTACATTTCCCATTCATCTTACTCATGCAACTGTGTTATTCCTAAGGCCCTCACTTTTCATTTCATCTTAGAGATCTGGGTAAGTCAGGACCCCTATTCTCTTCTCGAGCATGTATTTTCTAATCCCTTTGCCTTTGATCATAGGGTTATAACAGGTACTTATAAACCCTTTTTGCTAAAAACAAAACAAACAACAACAAAAACCCCACCGATTCCTCACTTGAGCCTGCAAACAACTGAAGGATAACTAAAAGCTGGTAAAAACTTGGCATCTCTAACCAAGCAGCATCTCACACTGCTGGTTCACCCACGTAATCCTTGCTACTCAGGAGGCAGATATCTGGAGGATCGTGGTTACAAGCCACCTCAGGCAAACAGTTAGTGAGACCCTATCTCAAAACCACCTCCTTCCTCAGCTTCCCAAGTACTGGGATTATAAGTATGAAGCACAATACCTGGCTTTGAAATAAACTCTTTTTTTTTTGGCAGTGCTGGGGTTTGAACTCAGGGCCTCACACTTGCTAGGCAGGCACTCTGCCACCTGAGCCACTCCACCAGCCCTGAAATCAACTCTTAAAAAAAATTTTAGCTGGGCGCTGGTGGCTCACACTTGTAATCCTAGCTACTCAGAAGACAGAGATCAGGAGGACTGTGGTTCAAAGTCAGCCCAGGCAAATAGTTTGCAAGCCCTTATCTCGAAAAATACTTCACAAAAAAGTGAACCCTGGGTGATTCCATACCAGTCTGCTCAGTATCCTGGTAACGACACCAATTGTGAGTCAAATATCTTTCTTCAAGCAGACAAGTCCTTGATCCATGCACACCTGGGTTCAAACAGGAGCCAGGAAGGAGTTTATATGCTTTGTTGTCCATTGCAGCCATCAGCCAGTGAGTCAGCCCCCATTGTCAGCAGCAGCTATTGTGCAGTGGGCTTTATACCACTGTAAACAAAAGTGACATCCTGCGGAGTTATTACAGCTACTACGCGTGTGAATCCAGCCACTAGTTTCACAACTAGTTTTCCTTGAGTGCTTACTAATGGTGTACTTATCTCTAGAGTGCACCTGTGTACAGGTGACTAGCTTAATAATCACTTTCTTTACAGCTTCTTACTAAGAAGGAAACAGACAGTTTTATTTTTGAGAGTCACTATAGCAACCAGCCACACTTGATTTTCTCCTAGATTTCAGTGAGTAGCTATGAAACTCCTGCCAGGAATCGCAATATTTTCCAGAACCCACAAAGAACAGAACATTTTGTCTGTGTGTCAGCCTCAATGCTCTCTGCTCTTAAACCAGTAGTGTTCTAGAAACTGCATTGATTTTCTTCTTGCTCTGGGGATGAGCCCAGAGCATTGTGCACGCTGGGCAAGCACACTCTACCACTGAGCTAAAACCCCAGTGCTTTTCTTCTTTACCTTCAACCCTGGTTGTCCTGATCAGTTTCTGTATAACATTCATGTTCACCAGGATGTGTAAATATGGGCACTACAAACTTTTGATCCAGTTCCAAGGGTTTTCTTGTAGGTCAGCCACCTCAGACAGTAAAAGACACTTGGCAGGGAGGCATTGATTGGTCCTAGGTATCATTCTCAGGTTCAAGCAGCATCATACAGGGGATAGATCAGAAAGAACAGGTTTTATTTAAAAATTCTTAGCAGGAGATATGGGGGGACATGCTGGAGTTCTTGTACCAGAAAATTCATAGGCCTGTATTAAACCTATGCTCCATGGCTCATGCCTGTAATCCTAGCTACTCAGGAGGCAGAGAGCAGTAGGATCATGGTTTGAAGCCAGCCCAGGCAAATAGTTCTCAAGACCCTATCTTGAAAAAAACCCATCACACAAAAAAGTGCTGGTGGAGTGGCTCAAGATGTAAGCCCTGAGTTCAAGCCCCAATACCACAAAAAAAAAAAAAACCCAGGAATCTGACAATGTGTACCTGTGTGCAGTTCCATGCCATGTGTAGACTTATGCAACCATACTTGCACTCAAGATTCAGAACTGCTCTATCATCATGTCTTTCATATCTGCATATTTACACAGTCCCTCCCCATCCCTCACCCCTGGCAACCACTATCATTCCAAAAATGCTATAAAAATGGAATCACTGCTTATGTGACTTTTTGAGACTGGGCCTCTCTCACTCAGCAGAATGCCCTGGAGATTCATCTAAATTATCGTGTGCATCAATAGTTCTTTCCTTCTGACTTCTGAGTAAGATTTCTTGGCATGGATTACCACAGTTGTACCTCATGGGACATTTCTGTTGGTTTTAGTTTTGTTCTATTATGTGTAAAGCTTCTATGAACAGTAGCGTACGAGTTTGGTCTGTGTACATGTTTTCATTTCTCTATGGTAAATGCAGTTGCTGTTTAGTCTTTCATGTGTTTTGTTTTTGGAAACTGTCAAAACCTGTTGCTGTTTTCCAGAGTGGCTGTACCATTTTATATTCCCACTAGCAATGTGAGCATCTACTTTCTCTGCATCCTTTCCTGCATTCAGTATTGTCGGTGTCATTACTTTTTATCCAAGCTGCTCTAATAGGAGTGTAGTGATTTCTCAACACGGCCCTAATTTGCATTTCCCTAATGATTAGTAACCCTTCTTTCCATGTGCTTCTTTGCCATATGTGCATTTTCTTCAATGAACTGTTTCTTCATGTCTTTGCCCACTTTTTAATTGAGTTATGCATTTTCTTTTGAGTTTTGATAATTCTTTATATATTCTAGTTTATATATTCCTTCTAGAATTATGATGGCACAAATATTGGAACTTTTTTTTTTTGGCTATACTGGGGTTTGAACTCAGGGCCTCACTCTTGCTAGGCAGGTGCTCAACCGCTTGCACCACTCTTCCAGCCTTATTGGAACTTTTGCTGTAGCCACCTGTCCCTGAGTGTCTGCTCTTTCTTTTCTTTTTGAGGCGCTGGGATCAAACCGAGTCCTGTATATGGTAGGCAGTGTTCTGCCACCAAGCCAAATTCCTAGTCCAAAAGTCTGCTAATCTTATTCAACCTATTTTGTCTCTGCCATTTAGATAATTTCCATTGTTCTAGCCTCAAGCTCACCGATTCTTTTCTCTGTATTCTTCATTCTACTGTTGAGCTATCCATTAAAAATTTAAATTTCAACTGATGTATTTCTCATTATAAAAATTTTATGTGGTTCTTCCTTTTATCTTTTATTTCTTTGCTGAGGCCTTCTACATTTTCATTTGGTTCAAGTGTGTTTATAATTTCTCGCTGAGAAAATGTATTATATCTGCTTTAAAAATCCTTACCTATTAATTCTTTTGTGTGTGTTTCTGGAGTTTGAACTTGTCGCTTTGCATTTGCTAGGAAGGCACACTGCCATTTGAATCATACTCTCAGCCCCTTTTGCTTTCGCTTCTTTTTTATTTATTTACTTTTTTTGGTGGTACTGGGGCTTGAACTCAGGGCCTCACACTGGCTAGGTAGGTGCTCTATCACTTGCACCACTCTGTAAACCCTTTTTTGTTTGAGATATTTTCAGATAGGGTCTTGCCCAGACTGGCCTTGAACCATAATCCTTTGGATCTCTGTCTCCTGAGTAGCTAGGATTACAAGTGTGAGCCACTGGTGCACTGCTAAGTTTTTTTTAAAAATTAATTTATTTATTTTTGTGGTACTGGGGATTGAACTCAGGGCCTCATGCTTGCTAGGCAGGCACTCAACCACTTGAGCTACTCCACCAGACCTTTTTGTGTTAGGCATTTTGGAGATAGGGTCTTGTGAACTATTGGCCTGGACTGCTTTGAACCATGATCCTCCTGGTCTCTGCCTCTCAAGTTGCTAGGATTACAGGCTTGAGCCACCAGTGCCCAGCTGGGTCACATGCTTTAAAATAGGGTCTCATGCTTTTGCTCAGGTTGGCCTCAGACTTGATCCTTCTACCTCTGCCTCCTGAGTAGCTGGAATTACAGGTGTGTACCATCACTCCTGGCTTGTTTTTTGAGATAGGGTCTGGCAAATTTTCTAGCCCAGGCTGGCCTTGAACCTCAATCCTCCTTTCTCCACTTCCCAAATAGCTGGAACTTGTTAATTCTAACAACTGTGTCATGTTGGGTTGACATTTCTTGTATTTTGTCATTTTTAAATTTAAACCTTCTTGTTTTGTGGTAAAATTAGTGTTTTTTGATGGAAACCCAGATTTCTGAGCATCATAAGACTTTGGATCTTATTTAAATCTTGTGTTTGAGCAGGATTCCTTGGACATTACTTTGGTAGGGAAGGGAAAGCCTTCTTCTTTATTGGCAGCTGGGAGTGGAAGTTTAGGTTTTCCACTTGGCTTTCCTTGACATCTGGAGAAACTCTGTTACTGTTTGGCAAAAGTGGGAGTCCAGGCTCCCTATTAGGCTTCCATTGATATCACCCTAGCTGTATGGGGAGGGATATTGAGTTATGATTTCATGTATTGCCTCCATTGACATGTGGAAAGTGACCTTGTTGCCAGTAAGTGATGGTGAAAGTCCTGGCTCTCTACTTGGCTCCCTCTGATATTACACTAAGAGGAGAAGGAGGGGTGATTCCTTACCCTCAAGTGGGGATGGAAGCCCAGGTTCTCTCATGTTGGGTGAGAGCCTCCTTACTGCCCAGTGGGAATGGAAGTCCCAGCAATCCACTTATCCCCTGGACACCATACTAGTGGAAGAAGTGGGGGTGGGGTTGTGTCTTTACAGCCTGGTGTGGGTAGCAGTCTAGGCTTTCTACTTAGGTAGGCAGAGAGTGGGACTGACGGCTTTTTCTGTGGTTTTGGCTGAACTAGAACTGTGATTGCCTAAAAGTTTGCTGCCTTTCTAGGCTTCCCCTTTCGTGGTCTTTTGATTAGAGAGAACAGGCTTTTCTTGAGGTTTTGTTCCTATTGTCATGTGCAGGCTGCCTGTTCCTCCAGCACCCAGGCTGTGATGTATGAAGCATGGAATACACCATGTTGTTCATTGGGGCCTGAGCTCCCTACCTTCTTTACCTTCTCTCCACTGTTCAGTCTTCAGTTTTGTGTATGATCTCCAAGGCTTTTAGTTGCACATAGTGAGAGGAATAGAGAAAGCTGTGTTTAGTCCATCTGTTGAAAACAGAAGTCTCCTCCTGTCCTATTTTCATAGAAGGCATAGTACTGTGGTAACCAGTGGGTTCTATTTGCATAATATCCTGGCTGGGAAGTTAAATTTCTTATGCTTGCACTTGACAGATCCAATTCAAACTGGCTACAAAGTTATTTGAATGTATTATTTTACTTCTTGAACAAATTCCTGTAAGGAACTGCCAAATAAAGACCATGCCACATGTGGGAAAGAAAGATTATTAGGGACCAGACTGCAGGGCTGTCTCTCTCGGGTTCAAAGTGCAGCAGCTTGGCTGGAATGGGTAATGGGCTTTATAGGAGGGGCCAAGCTGTGAGGGAATGAAAGAGTTCCTGGTCTTCCGATTATCTGTGATCACCAGATGGAACGGGTTGACATGCCTAGCTAGTTGAGAAACTGGAAGTTCCTGAGATTTTGCAAGCAGGGAAACAAGCAGGGAAGTTTGGCAAGCAGTCATAAATCAGGGGGTCTGGTTTCGATGTTAGCCTCGGGAACTTCCGCCCACCCCAACAAGGCCAGGGACCTAACAATTCCAAGCAGGAATAAAGTGTGGGTTGGCTAAGAGGAGAGTAGACTGAGAAATTAACCTGGGAGACTGGCTCAGTCTTGCAAGGAGGATTTAGGAACATAGTGGAGTTGTTACTTGGATATCTGAATTTTCTGAATTGGCAAACAGGAAATCTAGAGTCTTCAGAATAGTGGAGAGGGGTCAGGAGAGTATATATATTTTATTCTCAGCTAACAAGTAGCTGAGAATAAAATTTACCCTAGCCAGGCATAGTGGAACACCTCAGTAGTCCACTATACTTCAGGAAGTTGAAGTAGGAGGATTGTTTGAGCCCAGGAGTAGGAGGACAGCCTGAGCAACCTAGGCAGGTCCTGTTTCTAAAACCAAAACAAAATAAGTAAAAAATATTTTTCCTATATTTCCAGATTTCATGGATCCCTGTAAGATACTAATTGGCTAATGTGAATAAAAGCAAGAAACAATTGTTATAGTATGCTACTGTTTGTATAACAAGGGAAGAATGATGACTATAAAAATAATTGCTTAACTATGAATAATATTGCTCTGTAAGGACACACACAGCATGTTTCCTGGGGGAGGACAAATGGGTGCCTGAAGAACAAAGAGGAAGGTTTTTCAGCTTTCATTTTTCCCCCCTCAGTTCTTGGAATTGAATCTAGGGCCTCAAGTTGCTAGACAAGTGCTCTACCACTTCCCAGGGCTACATTCCCAGCCCTTCAATTTACACATTTTTGATATCTTTTGAAGTTTAAACTGTGAAAATTCTCCTCAGTTTCTCTCTCTCACCAGCTTCTTCTACCACCTTGGGTCTTTCAAAACTTTTATTTGCAAGAATTATTTATATATTCTAAATAAAATTTGTTTTCAGAAATATGCATTACAAATGCCTTCTTTGCTTTATTGCTTGTCTTTTCACGTCTTAATTCAGTCACAACAGATTTATCAGTTCAGGGTTGGTATTTTTATGTTCTAAATGAGCAGCATTTTCCTTTTTCATGGTCACGATATTCTGCTTGTTATTGTCTAGAGTTGCACTTTTCACATCTAGAATTGATTCTTTGAACAAGGTAGGAGTCAGGGTTCATTTTCCCATCAAGCCACATTCAATAGAAAAGAACGATCCTCTTTGCATCACACTGGGTACTTTTTTGGGGGAAAAAGTGACTACATATCTGTGGGCCTATTTCTGGCTTCTTTCTTTTCTACTGGTCTTTTTTTCCCCCAAAATCTTTGTGTCAATATCACATTGTTCTTATTACTATGGCTGTTAGGAAAAACGCCGCCTGCAAAGAAAGCTCACGAGAAAAATCTCACGTCCAAGACCGGGGTTTAATGACAGGCACGAGCCTCCAGGCTGACCGGGGAAAGATGGCGCTTTATAATCATCTTTATAACTGTATTGTAAATTCTCCAATTTTGTTCTTCCGGAAAGTATATGGAACCCAAACCATGACATTCCGAATTTCCCTCCGGAAGATAAAAGGAAAGCGCTAAGCCTGGAGTACGTCGCTCAGACCTTTCTGCCCCTCCCCCAGCTTGAGGGGCGCATGTCCGGCGCGCGTGCGCACTCCAAACGCTGGGATTGGACGGAGTCTCATGGGCTGGGTTACGACACTTCCGAGGCGGGAGGATGAAGTTAATTGACCATGGTCTCTTCGGCAACCAGGTAGGGGCTGAGGACTAGGAAGGAACCTCTGGGATGGAGGGAATGGAGTTCGGCTGTAAACTAAGGCGCGCGGTGTATCCGACTCGAGTGAATCCTTGCCGAGAGAAGGGAGGGGAGCGATGTGGAGACTGAGTGAAGGCCGCGAACCCTTGAGGAGCGCTCCGGGTCCCGGGAAGGCTTCCGGATCCCCGCGGCGCCCCACTTTCAAGGAAGCTTAGCTCGGACCTTGAGATGAGAGTCCTGGCCCTGGTGTGGGAGCCCCGGTCTGTCACTGAGGCCTGGTTGTCTCGGTTTTCCCAGCGAGGGCGTTTTGTGTCAAAGGCCACTGCGCCCAGAGTGCGCTTGGCTGGTGCCTGTTTGCTTCCCCGGTTCTGCACCGCGTACGGGAGGCCCGGCAGCGTGTGCAGGTGGCGTGATCCACGCCCGAACCGGTTACCTTAGTCAGGTGAGGACTGTTAGAACTGACTAGCAAAGGAGAGGGTACTGACCTTGATCTTCCAAAGGAATGCCTGTCTTAGATGTCTTACTCTTCCAGCCCTTGCTCTGCTGCTTCCTGACTCTGCGAGTTTGGGCAAATAAATGTTTTAAACTCTTGGCGTGTGTTTATTCATCTGTAACTTTGGGAATAATTCGCTTACTCATAAAGCTGTAGTGAAGTGTAAATGAGATTACACCTGCAGGGTACTTAGCCAGTGGTTGGCACATAGGAGGTACTCAACAAATGGTACCCATGTAATTCTCTTTTTGGTTGTTAAGTCTTTAGTGATTTCAGAGTTAAGAAGATTTCTGTTTTTCTTCTTTTTGTTTTTGACACGATTTTGCTATGTCCCCCAGGCCGGTCTCGAACTCCTGGGTCCAAGTAATTCTCCTGCCTCAGCCTCCGGAGTAGCTAGGACTATAGGTGTGCACCATCGTGCCCGGATACTTTCAAAGTAACATTTGGGCTTTATATACACATGTGTTTCTTGAGCATAATACTTACAACTCTTAGTGGAAGTGCCAGTAAGTTCTTGTCACCTCTTCCAACCTGGATAGGGAAAGAAAAATAGAGATTCCAGAGAAGGGGAAAATGGAAAAGGGGATCCTTAGATTGATGATACAGAGTTTGAAGTAGCAAGCAAGATCTGCTTTTTCAGAAAGGCAGCTAACTTTGAGCACCCACCAGAATGGCTGTATTAATTTGTTAATGAATCCAATATTTATGTAATGTAATTATGTATTAATCTTTAATTTCTTCTCACCACGACATCGCATATGATGACTACCATATATTTGCAGAAACTAAGTGACCTACAGCAAATTAGTGAGGGAGGCAGGCTCTTAGATCCAGGACTCTTTGCAAAACCTATGCTTATTCAGGTAAAGCAGGTTACCTTTGAATGGATCTTTTTAAAAGTAATTATGTTTAAAAGGGCTGTAGGTATAGCTCAGTTTAGAGCACTGGCTTAGTATGTGAGACCCTGGTTGGTTCCATCTCTAGCTCCACCCCCAAAGAAATGCTATGTGCAGTTGATGCATGCCTGTCAGTTACTCTGGAGCTGAGACAAGAGAGGGTTGCTTCCTAGACAACATTTAAAAAAAAAAAAAAGGTAACCTGGAGTCTTGCTGTAACATAACCTATAGAGGCCCCCAACTTTTTTCCTGAGATGCTTCGTTTCACCTAGGCTAATGATGGGATCAAGAGGAGATGGAAGGAAGGGTCCTGACTGGTCAGGGGTAACCAGTAAGATCAACAGTACTCTTTTCTGCTGGGATTCACTCAGGGTGGCATTCTGATAACTCTAAAAGTAGTATGATGAGGCTTCTGGATTAATAGAAGGTTATGTAGTACTATGAGGACTTGCTTTAAAAGGGATATATTATAAAATACATATGTATATTATATATGTTTATATGCATTGTATTTTGCTGAAATAATTTTTTTTTTAAGGAAACAGGACCACCCAACTTGTTAATTTTTTCCCTTTGCAAAGCTTGGAGCTCCTTTGGGGTCATACATTTTATTCCAGTACATTGGTTAATGGCGTAGGTAGGAGTTTCTTTTATTGTAGAGAACACAGATTCTCCACTGGAAATGATCTTTGATCTAATTTTTTTCTGGGTTATGGGTTGACTAGGGATCTGGTAGGAACAGTAAAACTATAGTCACCATGTGCACTGAGTGCTGGTGGCTCACACCTGTAATCCTAGCTACTCAGGAGGCAGAGATCAGGAGGATCTCAGTTTGATGCCAGTACAGGCAAATACTTCATGAGATCCCATCTTGAAAATAGGCTCAAGTGGTAGAGTGCTTAGCAATTGTGAAACCCAGAGTTCAAACCCCAGTACTACCAAAAAAAAAAAAAAGTATGTATAGTCACCACATGCTGATTTAAGGCATACATTGTGTCATATGTGCAAGAGAGAATACTAGTTTAATTTAATTTTTTAAACATAGGAGTCTTGCTATGTGATCCAGGCTGACCTTAAACTCTGCCCCTGGGATTACCGGTGCATGTGTGCCACTATGCCTGGCAAGTTCCATTTTTATGGATGAAGAAAGTAAGGCTCAGAGAGGTTAAATGGTGTATCCAAAGTGGGAAAAGCTATGAGGGACCAAAACAAAGTTAAATGAGATGTGCTGAGGAGTGGAGAATGTATTAGGAGAAGGGATGAGGGGGTGCTGGTATTGACACTGGATGCTGAAGAATAGAGTGAAGGGACATTTTCTCACAGAGGCATGGGGTTTTCTGTGAAACCCCATGTTTCACAGGAAACATGTCTTCCCCATGTCTTAAAGGCAGATGCCTGTTGCTTTATCTGAATGCCCTGGGTCCAGGGCGGCACAGCCAGACTGAGTTGCTGTATGTTTTGAAGCCCAGGGTTGCTGCGTGAAGTCATGGATTCTTGGTGCACTTTGCTTTGCAAGAACTAGATGCTGCACACAAAAGTGTGCAAGCCTGATAAATGCGTACATGATCATTCATGTCTATTTATATCCACAGTGATTCTTGACTGATCTGTTTCAGGGTTCTTTTAGAGAATACAGGTATACAGCTACATGTAGCTTAGCAATCGGATACAATTTTGTTATTGTGGGAACATTAGAGAGTCTACTTACACAACTAAGATGGCTATAATTGTCACTAGGCAATTTAATCTTATGGTACTATTATCATATATATGGGTCATCATTGACCAGAAGGTTATGCTGTGAATCACTAAGTTGTGCACCACGGCCGTTGTCACCAGGGAATTTGGAAAAGGAAGTCTGTGGCATAGCATACTCACTAAAGGAATGTAACCTCAGCTTTAGTCAACCAGTACATGGCAAACACTCATACCCAGTGATTAGAGTGTAGTCAGGTGACCTGTCCATTCAGAGTGAAATTCAGGACTTCAGTATTACAGGTAGACCCAGTTATTTTTAGAAGCCATCTTACCATCAAAAGAGAAGCCAGTACATGGAGGACTTCTATGTTGAGAATCTTAGAGAAATGAAGCTGAAACACTGGCCCACGTAATCATAACCTCTTTCACCTGTGTTTTCTGATTGGCTAAAACAGTAAATTCCTTCTGCTGTTAAGAATATTTATTTTATTCATATTTGCAACAGCAGATTGTGTTTGCATGAAAGGAGCTATGTTTGTGCACTAGTCAAGGGTGGGAATGTGCCTTCCCTGTCATTTATGTCCTCTAATAATAATACAGATTGAGTGTTCCTTATTTGAAATGCAAAGTCAGAAGTATTTCAGATTTTTGGATGTTTTTCAGATTTTGAGATATTTGCATATATGTAATGTGATATCTTGGGAGTGGTACCCAAGTTTAAATGTGAAATACATTTATGTTTTATACATCCCTTATATACATATCCCGAAGGTAATTTTATACTATCTATCTATCTACTTTTTTAGTGGGGTTTGAACTCAGAGCCTTGTACTTGCTCGGATTTTTTTTTTTTTTTTTTTGGTATGACACTGGAGTTTGAACTTAGGGCCTCATGCTCTCCTGGCAGGCTCTTTGCCATTTAAGCTACTTTGCCAGCCCAGGGCATTGTCTTGCTAGGCAAGTGTACTACTTACTATTTGAGCCATACTTCCAGTCTTTTTTGCTTTAGGTTTAATTTTTCAAATAGGATCTTGTGTTTTTCCCAGGATTGGCCATGATCCTCCTACCTATACTTCCTGTATACCTGTGATTATAGGTATGTACCATTATGCTTGGCTCATTTGTTGAGATGCAGTTCCCACTGACTTTTTTGCCCAGGCTGCCTTGAATTGCTTTCCTCCTGATCACTTTTCTGAGTAGCTGGGATTATAGACATGAGCTACCATGCCTGGAAATTTTACACAATATTTTTAGTGCTCCTGTGTTTTCTGTGACTTAGTATATGAGGTCAGGTGTGGAATTTTCCACCCATGGTCTCATGTTGGTGCTCAAAAGGTTTGGGTTTGGGGGCATTTTGGGTTTTTAGATTAGGGATACTCAGTTGGTAATTGTTAATATTTATTGAATATTTGCTGTCTTCCAGGCACTATGCTAAACTTCAGGGATTATTCAATCCTACAAGAACCTTTCTACAATAGTAGGAATTATTGTTTTCATTTTTAGAGGAAGAAATGGGTTGAGAGATGATAAGAATTTTATCCATAGGCACAGAGCTAATAAGGGCAGAGTCAAGTCCATGTTACTCCTAAACCCAGTGCTTATCTAAATATTAGTTTCATTTCTTCTCCTCCTCCCCTTCCCAGGGCCTTGTGCATGCTAGGCAAGTGCTACCCACTAAGAAATACCTCCAGCTTCCTTTCATTTAACAGATGTTTACTGGATACCTACTCTGTACAAGCAGTGTGCTAGGTCTTTGGGGATATGAAGATGACAAATACATACAGTCTAAGTCTTCAAGTTGTTAATAAGTCTAGTAATAAAACAGATCATTAAAATTAGATATTAATTACTATTGTGACACATGCTGTCATGGACCTGGGATCATGCTGGCTCAACAGTTGAGCAGAAGTCATGGATTTGAGGGCCATTCAGGAAATAGGATTGTCAACCAGAGGAGGGAAGAGGGTTGCCCTTAACTTTCCAGTTCCCATGTAAATAACAAGAATCTCAGATCCACAAGGAAAAGTGGCCTCACAAAAAGACAAATCTCAAAGGTGGAAGGTTTAGCAAGGATTTATTTTAGTATGACAGGATAAAGTAGGGAGAAATAGAAAAAAGGGAGAGAGAAACATTTCCTGCTTCGGATGCAGGAAATGAGAGTAAAGACTGAAATGGTGGTTCTTATCGAGGGTCTTTGTACTTTCTGAGCCATTGTGTATGTAGTACCAAGGTTAATGGAATTTGTCCTCTTGGAAGAATCTGACTTCAGAGTGCTATTTTCTATACATGCTTTCATAGTTCGTCTTAAATTCACCCTACTATTGGGATGGTTATTAGTGGTACTTATTGCCTTTATCTGAGGGAAAAAGAAAGCACCTTGTATATTTCTGTGATAAGCAGGTAGTTAAAGCACCTGAACTAAATTTCCAGGGTGATACGCTCAGGCCATTCAGAAAACACAGCCCTGGGTTTTACTGCTGGCTAGAGATAGGTTATTTGGCCTTTAAAGAGATTTGCATGGATATCAAAGGGACAAACAAAGGATTTCAAACATGCTTTAAGAAAACAGGGTATGGTGGGGGGGAAATACCACTTTTGGCAATAGGGAAAATTCACGTTTTAAAATTTACTTATACTCAGAGCTGGGAGAGTGGCTCAAGTGGTAGAGTGCTTGCCTAGCAAGCATGAGGCCCTGAGTTCAAACCCCAGTACCACCAAAACCAAAACAAAGCAAGCAAACAAATGAAATTCACTTACATTCATTTCAAAGAATGTTGGGCTGGAGCAGTGTCTAAAACATTGGACAGTATGGAGTTGTAGAAATGGGTTGTGAGTTCCATATAATTGCTCTTGGTTAGGGTGCCCTCAAGTGGTCATAACTAGCCCAGAATTTCTTCTTGTATTTTTTTTTTTTTTGTGGTCCTGGGGTTTGAACTCGACTTCACACTTGTTAGGCAGGGGCTTTACCACTTGAATGCCCCCCTCCCACCAGCCCTTTTTGCTTTAAGTATTTTGAAAATAGTGTCTTGTGTTTTTGCCTGGGTCCAGTCTTGGATCCTGATCCTCCTTCCTATGCCTTCCATGTAGCTGGGATTACAGGCATGTACCATCATGCTGCTTCCTGGTTGAGATTGGGTTGTGCTAACTTTTTGCCCTGGTTGGCCTTGAATTGCTCTTTTCCTGAGCAGCTGGGATTACTGCCTGCCTTTCTTCTTCTTCCTCCCTCTCTCTTTTTTTTTTTTTTGGTGCTGGGGATCAAATCCAGGACTTTGCACAAGCTAGGTAAGCACTCTACCTCTTAGCTACATCTCCCCCGCCAGTTATACTCACATAAAGACTTGTCATTGGTAGGTAATATCATCATTTTAATGCAGAAATAGACATTTATTCTGGAAGACCATAGAGCTAGTGATGAAAATTGAGATAAAAGTGAGCTTGGAAGTGTCTGGCTATCCATCAAGGTGGGAAATACAGAAGATTCCTTTGGTTTCTCCATGACCTCTCCTGCCCCTGCCCTAAAGTTCAGTAACCTGAATCTTGGCCACTAAACTGCTTAGTAGAGGGAGAGGTCTGCAGCTGACAGCTTAATGAATTGAACACTGCCTGCCAGTTGTTTGAGCTTGCTTGCTGTCCTTAGATTTTATTTTATTAGGTAAAGTTGTGTTTGTACTGAGAATACTAGGTTTTGAAATGAGATATACAATTATTTGTCTAGGTGTATACAAGCAGAACTTACCAATCATTTAAATCAAATACTATGTTAAGAAACCATTATTGCTTAAATATTGTCTGTGAGTGTGGATTATATTCCAGATTGGTTTAAAGTGTTAGCTTTACCAAGTCAAAGAAACTGTATCCAGTTCCTGATGAGTGG
Source organism: Castor canadensis (assembly GCF_047511655.1). Lineage (NCBI taxonomy): Eukaryota > Metazoa > Chordata > Mammalia > Rodentia > Castoridae > Castor > Castor canadensis. The sequence goes on along the minus strand of NC_133396.1, from coordinate 49,517,952 downwards.
CTAGCTTGTTTGTATCAGTTATTACACAGAACACTTGAATTCTGTTTGAGTGATTGGAACTGAGGTTAGGGATCTGTTCATCTCTTTGTGTTAAAATCCATCCTGTTTAAGGGTCCAAGTAGAAGATTGTTATTGTTTCTACACGACCCCCATTTGATGAATTTAAAGAGTTCAGAATGTGGGCTTTAGAGTCTGCATGGGTGCAGCAACTCTGTTCACTTTTAGCTTGCTCTGTGACTGCAGGCACTTTTCTATTTTAGCAAAAGGAAATAACTGTCATACCTACCTCATAGGATTGCTATGAGGACGGAATGCGATCATGGGTATAAAGTATGTAGCCTAGTGTCTGGCACACTGCAAATACTAAAAAATGCTAGTAATTGTTATTAATATTTTTCTTTCCACAATAGCCTTACATGGGAACAGGCTAAAAATTACTTTTTTAAAAACTCTTACTTGACATCTGTATAATATTGTTTTACTCAGTTGAAGTTATAGGTATTAGAAACAGTCACAAAACAGACAAAACATTAATTATATTAGAAATGAGTGGACAGCTGGGTACCTGTGGCTTGGGCCTATAAACCTCGCTACTAGGGAGGCTGCAATTAGGAAGATCACAGTTTGAGGCCAGCCTGGGCAAACAATTTGTGAGAACCATCTCCAAAATGATCAAAGCAAAAATGGACTGGAATTGTGGCTGAAGTGGTAGGTGGGAAGCCCTGAGTTTAAAACCCAGGCTCACCAAAACAAACAAATAACCACCAACAACAAAAATCTAAAGAAACACAAATAGACTTCTGGTTTGAGGATTTGGCACATACACATATTCTGTCACATTTTCAAAGGAATGAAGGATTGTGACATTAGACCTTGTGGCATTCTGTAATACTTAAAAAGCATTGAAAGGAGTATAGTCCTTTTTTCTGATCAGGGTCTTTTCCTGTCAGGTCTTCACAGAGGGTGAGTTGTTTTCCTCCTTGTCTTAACCCAGAAATTAATGAAGCATGTCAGTTGAATAGTGATTCTCATATAGCTGCATGTGTCCTCCTGAGGGCCCAGTTCAGCACGGTAGAGTTGCTCTTGCTAGCTGCTGACTCTGTGATGCCAGTTAGGGTCCTGAAATCCCAGTTGCTAGAAACTAGGAGGTAGGACAAAAGCGAGGGAGCCTAAGCTATCAAAGGTGGTGTTTGCCTCTTTCACATACACTGTTCATCTGTTCATCATTCAGTCAACAAATATTTATTTATTGTGCCAAGCATAGGAGAGAGATGAATCAAGTGGCTTTTCTTAGGCCTACCACTGTACCTAAGAAGGCATATCTTCTTGAAAGTTCCTAACTGGCATGCAGTAGTTGTGTCAGCTTTCCCTTACGGAGACAAAATACCTGAGATAACCAACTTAAAAAGGGGAAAGATTTATTTCAGCCCACAGTTTCAGAGGTTGCACTCCATGGGTGGTTGGCCCTATTGCTTTTGGGCCTGTGGTAAGGGGAATGTGTGGCTGAGGAGGCTGTTCACCTCATGGCAGCCAGAAGGCAAAGAGAAAGAGACTGGCTTCCAAGGTCTAGACCTCCCACTGGGTCCCACCTCCTAAAGGTCTCCACCACCTTCTGATAGTGCCAAGCTGAGGATCAAACATTTAACATATGGGCTTTTGGGGGATATTCTAGATCCAAACTTTAGCAGTAATTGTTGATGAGTACATTCGGATAGGATTATTAGAGAGACATAATTTCTATATGATTAGGTTTTTGTGTCCATTATCATTAGAGTCTTACTTGTCCACAACAACCATTTCAGGGGTCAGGAAACTGACCAAAGGCCTACAACAAATCAAGCAGTATTTGTTTGTGAAATGCCATTGAACTTAAGGTGAGAACAGTGGGAGTCTGGCATTCTTGTCTGGGGCTGCTACCATCCCCTTGCTCTAGGTCACTTAGTTGCAGTACTTTTAGGTAGGGCAGGCCATGAAAAGTATCAGTCTCGCAGTTAGTAGAGACTCACTCATATTTGGAACAGAGGGTAGTAAAACAAAAAAACAAAAACAAAACCATGCCTAGGAGTTTTGTCAGTAAAGGTAGTAATTTTGGTGTCAAGTAAACGATGAAGGCCAGTAGCTCATCCATTCTGAGGTTTTGGCACTAGTTGAACAAGCAGTGGATCAGCGTACTAGCCAGAAGTTTGACAGAGAAGTCCTATAGGGAGACAACTATTGACAGGTTTGATAAACACCCATACATTCTGTGACTGCAACAACATGCATGAGCAGAGACTAGAGAGGCCTAACTTATCCACACATCCTGACAGACAGGATGCTTCCCATCCCACACACAGATCCACTGCTAAGAAGTGAAAACCACACTTGTTTCAGGTGTTTGAGCACACACTCTGACCAATAATTGGTTTGCCACTGAGCTCTGCAGATAGAGGTTACCCAATAGTAATCTAGGCATAAAAATAAAAACAAGGGGGAAAAGTGAAAACAAAAAATAGGCATTAGTGAACACATACTATAGGTGAGACAAAATTCATAGGTTTAGTGCAGGCAAATTAATGAAAATTTAAGGTAGCAACTGCACCTATCTTCAAAGGGGAAAATAAAAATCTAGAGTTGTCCAGTTTTCAACAAAAACATCTGCTTTTCAACTGTTAAAAAAATGATTTGTAAAGAACAGGAGAGTATGACTCAACAGAAGCTGTCTTGGTGTGGGCCCAGATGTTAGACTTATAAAGATTTCAAAACAGCTGTTATAAGTATGTTCAGATAACTAAAGCAAAGTAAGTTTAAGGAATTTTTTTAAAAGTATGAGGACAATGACTACAAACAGATAATCTCAACAGAGCAACAGAGCCTATAAAAGAGAAACAAATGGGAGCTGTGCAGGTTAAAAAGTATAATAACTGAAATGAAAAATTCATTAGAGAGTCTCAGCAGTAAATTTGAGGTGGCAGAAGAAGGATCAGTTACCTTAAAAACAGACAAGAGAAATCACCAAATCTAGCTGGATGCAGTGGCTCAGACTTATCCCAGCTACGTGGAAGTCTGAGACCAGGAGAATTGTGGTTGCAGGCCAGCCTGGACCTGGAAAAAAGCTGGACCTGATGGCCATGCCTGCCATCCCAGAGACAGGAAGCCTAAAATAGGAGGATCACAGTTTATGCCAGGGGCATGGGCAGAAAGGGCTGGAGGAGTGGCCCAAGTGGTAAGACCACCTGTCTAGCAAGCATGAGGCCCTTAGTTCAAACCCCAGTACTGCCAAAAAAAAAAAAAAATTGAAGAAATAATGTGAAAAAAATCTCCAAGTTTGATGGGAAACATTATTTCCTACTGTTCTGCAATTATCCCCAACTCATTCGCTTTAGAAACAACACATTTATACAAATCTGGATATCAGAAGTCCTAAAACTAAGGTTATTGGTGGGCTTGATTACTTCTTATTCTTAATTGATCTACCAGTGGAAGTTTGTTCATAATAAATAGCAACAGTGTTTAGATTATGCGTTTTCACACACACACACATATGTGTTTTAGTATGCTTATATATGTGTAATGAATAACAACAAAGGTATAAGAGATGGGAGAGGGAATCAGGAGTATTTTGTATATTGTAAGGTACTTATAATATCTGTGAGCGAGTGCAGGTTTATTTGAAAGCTGAATTTGGATTCATTGTAGATGTACATTGCAAACTCTAGGGCAGTCACTTTAAAAAGTGCCAAAAGATAGCTTGGTCCCAAGCTTCAGCACCACCCTACCCCCCCAAAAAAATTGATGTACTAATAAAGGAGAGAAAATGAAATCATGAAATGAAAACCATGAAGGGCAGAAAAAGTATGGAAGACAAAAACAGGAACACAGAACAAGGGAAATAAAAAACAGAAACAAATCCAGCTATATAATAATCACTTTCAATGGTCTAAATATACCAATGAAAAGACAGATTGTTAGAGTGGATCAAAATGCAAGACTCAACTCTATGTTGTCTACAAGAAATCCGCTTTTAAGTGTAAAGACACATAAAGATTAAAAGAAAAGGGATAGGACTGGTGGGATGTAGCTCAGTGGTAGAGTGCTTGCATCACATGCATGAGGCTCTGAGTTCAATTCCCAACACCATAAAACTTGGGAAGAAATCGTTTCTGCCTGATAGCGAGGGGGTAGGGGAGGAGAGGGAGGGGGCGGGGGGAAGGGGGGAGAAATGACCCAAACATTGTATGCATAAATGAATAAAATAAAAAAAAATAAAAAAAATAACTTGGGAAGAGGAGAATGGAGAAAATGTGTCACATTAACGTTAATCAAAAGAAAGTAAGAGTAGCCATATTACTCCCAGATGTAGCAGACTAACAACAAAGCAAGGAAAGGTGTCAGGGAGAAACGGGCATTATTCCATAATGATCAATATTCCAACAAGACATTCTGGCCTAGGTGGAGTGACTCATACCTATAATCCCAGCTACTTAGGAGATAGAGATCTAGATTCATGGTTTGAGGTCAGCAAAGACAAAAAGTAAGATCTCATCTCAATAAACAAACTGGGCTGGGCGCTGGTGGCTCATGCCTGTAATCCTAGCTACTCAGCAGGCAGAGATCTGGAGGATTGTGGTTTGAAACCAGCCTGGGCAAATAGTTTGTGAGACCCTGTTTATAACCCCCCCCCACAATAGGGCTGGTGGAGTGGCTCAATGTGAAGGCTCTGAGTTCAAGCCCCAGTACCACAAAAAAAAGAAAACTGGGCATGGTAGTTCATGTCTGTAATCTCAGCTGTGGGGGAGGGTAGATAGGAGGACTATGGTCTGAGGCCAGCCTGGGAAAAAAGTGCAAAACCCAATCTGAAAAAACAACTAAAGCAGAAAAAGACTGGGGCATGGCTGAAGCAAGAGAACACTTGCCTAACAAGTGTAAGGTCCTGAGTCAAGCCTCAGTGCTGCCAAAAAAAGAAAAGACGTAACAATTCTTAGTGTGTGTGCACCTAACAATAGAGCATCAAAATACATGATAGACAAAAATTGATAGAACTGCAAGAAGAAAGAAATGAATCTGATTTGGAGACCTCATCATCCTTCTATTAGATACAGACAGATTCAGCACACAAAAATCAGAACAGTTGTACTCAACAAACAGTACCATCAGTCAACTGGATATAACTAACATGTATAAACTATATCTCAAGGTATACCATATTCTGGGCCATAAAATATATCTTAATAAATTTAAAGGAATAGATATCATATGTTGTCAGCTCTCAGATGCAATAAAATTAAACTGGAAATCAATAAAGATAAATGGAAAATTTGAAATACTTGGGGAAGCAATATCTAAAATCAGTATTTAAATTTCCATCTTAGGAAGCTATAAAAGAAGAACAAATTAAGCCCTAAGTAAGTGGGGGAAGGAAAGAAGGAAGGAAGGAATTAGAGCCAGATATCAATGAAATTGAAAACAAACAGTAGAGAAAAATCAATAAAACTAAAAGATGGTTCTTTGAAAATATCACAAAATTTATAAGCCACTTGCCGGAGTAAGAAAAAACAGAGAAAACTCAAATTACTAATGCCATAAATGAAAGAGGGGACATCACAACAGATCCCATAGACATCAAATGGGTAATAAAGGAAAATTATGAATAACTCTATGCCCACAAATTTCACAAACTAGATAAAATGGACCAATTCCATGAAAAACAGTCTGGTGAGTCACAAGAAGTAGACCACATGAATAGGCTATTATTGCTATTAAGGAAATTGACTCAATAGTAATAACCTTCTCAATAGAAAGCATCACGCTTGCCAGATAGGCACTGTACCACTTGAGCCACTTTGCCAGGCCTTTTTGTGTTGGATATTTTTGAGATAGAGTCTTGTGAACTTGCATTGCCCTAATATCAAAACTAAAAATATTACCAAAAAAGAAGAGAACAATATTTCTGATGAACACAGACACAAGAATCAACAAAATATTAGTAAATCAAATCCAAGAATATATAAAAAGAATTATATAACAACCCAGTGGAATTTATCCTAGGTATGCAAGGCTGGTTCAATGTTAAAAAAAAATGTAATCCATTGTATCAATAGATGCAGAGGATGCATTGAACAATTTCCATCACTAATTCATGATAAAAATTTCTGACAAAGTAGGGCTAGGGGAGAGTCAGCTTGGTAAAGAACATCTACAAAAAAATTCTACAGCCAAGTGTGGTGGCTCATACTTGTGATCCTAGTGCTTGGGAGGCAGAGATCATGAGGATTATGGTTCGAGGTGAGCCCAGACAAAAAGTTAGCAAGACACTGTCTCAACCAGTATTGGGCATGGTGGCACATTACTGTTATCCTAGCTATACAGGTACTGTTATCCTAGCTATACAGGAGGTATAAATAGGAGGACCATGGTTCAGGTCAGCTCAGGCAAAAATGTGAAACCCTATTAAAAAAATAACCAAAGAAAAAGGGGCTGCAGGTATGGCTCAAGTGGTAGAATACCTACCTAGCAAGTGTGAGATCCCAATTTCAAGTCCTAGAATTGAAAGTATTTTACAGATAACATCATACTTAATGGTGAAAAATTCAAAGCTTTCCCACTAAGATCAGGAACAAGGCAAGAATTTCGTCTCATCACTGTTTGCTGGTATCATGCTGGAAGTCCTACCTAGTACAATAAGATAAGAAAAGGAAAAAAAAGTGTACAGATTGGGAAGGAAGAAATTAAAATCTTCATTCACAGGTGGCACAATCATCTATGAAAGATTTGAGAAAAATACTTCTGAAACTAATAAGTGATTATCAGTTACAGGATAAAAAGTTATTATACAAGCTGGAGATGTGGTTCAAGTGGTAGACTGACTGCCTAGCATGTATGAAAGTACAAGGCCCTGAGTTCAAACCCCAGTATGACAAAACAACAAAACTCCAAAAGTTAGTATATAAAAGGCAATCACTTTCCTGAATATCAGCAGTGAACAAGTGGAATTTGACATCAAAAACACATTACCATGAATTTAAATTAAGTGCCCTGCCCAAAAGAAGTACTTAAGTATAAAACTGACAAATTATGTACATGTTTTATTTGAGGAAAACCACAAAATTAGGTTGCAGGATATGAAAGAACTAAGTAAATGGAGGGATGTTCCATGTTCATGGATAGACAGGCTCAGTAATGTCACTGGTAATGAAAGATGAAGTATGTGAACGTGGGAGTGGCTGAAGTGCAATGCAAGGTAATAGAGGACAGGTGAAGGAACGGAGAGGCTAGAGCATTCAAAGAAGCACCCATATGGATACAAAATTACCAAGAATTATTGTGATAGGAGATACACAGGAGGGAGAGTACCAGTGCTAAAAGTATTTAAATAATGGAGGGTAAAGGGGATGTCCAAGAGAAAGACAGATGATTTTAATGAAGGGCAGTGGGTCGTAGAGTCTAATAGAGTCATGGATGGTTTTAGGGAGGAGGAGCAGCAAAGATGGCCCTACTGTACCTCCAAGACATTATTGAGGGGTGTGGAGAGAAAACAGCTACCACTGCATGAACTGCAGGGGAATCCTTGCCTTCAGTGGGTGCCAGGTGTCGTTGGAGCAGGAAGGTGAAGGTGCCATTCAGAGTAAAGACTGAAAACACAGGAAATTTTGCTGGTAACAGACTGTGAGGACCACAGAGTTTCCGAATATGATGAGGGGTGGGAGATGGGGTCAGAAAAGATTGTATTTGGGATTTTAGAGCCAGAAGATGTCCCACAGTATCTAGGTTTTTGGGCTACAGCAAGCCTGAGACCCTGAGTTCAAATCTCAGTACCACCCCCCCCCATTATGTGACTAAGCTTATTAATGCTTCCTTAACCAGGACAAAGCTTTGTTGTATAATAGTATAAGACTGACTTACTATTGTAACTCCAGCTCCAAAAGATAGCCCTATTTCTTTATACAGTGACAAGAACTGTGGCAAATGTATTTAAGATTTTTTTTTCAGCCTAAGGGATTGTGATGGTTAATCTTGATTGTCAACTGGATTGATATAAGAGATGCATAGATCAGTAAAGTACACCTGGGTGAGTCTGTGAAGGCGTTTCAGAGATGATTAGCCCAGAAGGCCTCTGACCTAATATATGGCCAGCCATGGATTTGAAATTTGAATTGACTCTTGGGAGGTGGGGTTGGAGGAAGCAGGTCCCTAGGGGAAGGCCCTGGGGACTGTATCTTGCCCTGGCTTCTTCCTGTCTTGCTTCCTTCTGCTTGGTAGCTGGTGTGAGGTGAACATCCTTGACCCACCACACTGTTCTGCTATGAAGCTCTGCCTCACCACAGGCCCCAGAACATGGAAACAACATACCATGGGCTGAGATCTCTGAATCTGAAAGCCAAAACTAAATCCTTCCTTCCTTAAGTTGTTCTCTCCAGTGTTTTGTCACAGTGGTGAAAAACTGCCAAACACAAGTATTTTTTTCTTTTGCTGTATACTCTAGAACTTGCCAAATAGTTGTAGGTTTGTTTTTTTTCTGGTACTGGGATTTGAACTCATGACTTACACTTTGAGCTATTCCACCAGCCCTTTTTTATAATGGATTTTTTTTTTGAGATATGGTCTAGTGAACTGTTTGCCTGGGGCTTGCTTTGAACCTTAGTCCTCCTGATTTCTGCCTCCTAGGATTACAGACGTGAGCCACCAGCACCTGGCTCATTTGTTTTTAGCACGAAAAGACCCTGTGAGAGAACTAAGGGGAACAAATTTTATCTGTGAAACAAAGTAGGTGGAATTGGTTGCTTAACTGCTTGCTGTGGACTTGTCACGAAGAGACACAGCATGTCCTCAGGGAGACATTCACTAGGATGCCTGGTAAAATAAAGTGCTAGGGCCTTGGAGGCTATTTTTAAATGAAAGCAGAGATGTTGGCAATAGCAATGTCCTCTCAGGTTATTGTGCCTCCCCTCTAATTAGTCCTTCTTGTAGGTGGCCTGCCTTCTGCATGTTTTCTTGCATTAAGTTGATAATAGTACAAATTTTAAGTCAAATCATCATAAGATTTTTCTTTAAAGAGCTGCTTCCAGTTGGGCACCAGTGGCTAATGGCTATAATCCTAGCTACTCAGGAGGCAAAGATCAGGAGGATCGTGGTTTGAAGCCAGTTTGGGCAAATAGTTTGTGAGACCCTATCTCAAAAACACCCATCACAAAAAAAGGCTGGTGGAGTGGCTGGTGGAGGCCCTGAATTCAAACCACAGAACTACCAAAAAAAAAAAAAAGTCCTTCAGAGTGAAGGACATTGCCTAGTTAAGTTTCACAATCGTGCTTTTTCAGTTCTAAAAATAACTTGGAATTCATGGTGAACTATCATCCTAGATAATTACAGTAAGGCAAATGGGGTATCTGAATCTATGAGGAAACCAAGACAGTAGTTTCTTGGAATTTGGGATAATCTGATTTCAGTCATGAGACTACTTGAAGTAACATTTAATGTTTAATTCTTTCTGGGATGTGACTCGACTTTTATTTGTTTTAGTGATCTTTTCCAGAAACGAGGCTGTAGGAATGTTTGGTTTTCTTAGGGCAACTGGCAAGTAGTAAGCTTTGGGTTTGGAGCTTCTGCTCATTACTGAGTGAGTGTAGGCAAATAAAGCAGCATATCTGGGCTCCAGTGTTTTCTACAATACAAGGGGACTGGAGTAGTTTATCTCTGTGATTCAGTCTTATTCAACAAACATTTATGGAGTTCTTACTACATAAAAGGTGTGGGAGAGAGAATGAAAAGCCAAATTCTCTTCTCAGAGAACTGCCATCTGGGGAGGGAGGCAGCTGTATGGGAAGTCTTTGGTGCTTACCCCTGTCCAGGTATAGAGGCCAGGATTACTGGGTATCTTGTAAAACTTCAGGGAGGCGAAGATGCCCAAGTAGGAGGTGCAGGCTGAAGAGGAGTTATAAGGGCAGACAGGTGGCAAGAGCAAACCCCCAGAGACCCAGGTTTTCTGCTGCCTCCAATTTGCCAAAGTCTTTAGCACTGAAAAAATGTTTGCTACAATGAAGGCATTATTTACTATTTCTTATAGCATTATTTACTATTTCTTGAGCATTGATAAATATAGGTTTATTGTAAATATTGAGTTAAATTTGAAAGAGACAGCTTTGGTAGACTGTCAGGACACTACGAGGACAATTACTCCTTGACTTGTCAGTTCTGTTCTTAACTTTTTTTTTTTTTTTTTTTGGCAGTACTGGGGTTTGAACTTAGGGCCTTGCTAAGTTCAAGCCTCCAGCCTGTTCTTGACTTCTTGAGTCTTTCTGCTGAAAGTCTTTCTGTTGTACTTTTTGAAGGACCATAGTTCACCTTAACTTTTTTTTCTTTTGTATTTTGATACAGGGCCTCACTGTGTACCCCAGGATGGCCTCAAACTCACTGTGTAGCCCACCCAGGCTGGCACCGAACTTGTCATCCTCTTGCCTGTACCTTCTGAGTACTGGGATTACCACTACACCTGTATTCCAATTTAACTTTAGAAAACACATCAGTGGTACAGCACTTGACTAGCATGTCTGAAGCCCTGGGTTTAACCCCTAGCACCACCAAAAAACAAACAACTAGAACCTAGAAAACCATCAGAAACTAAAGTTGGTTTTTGTTGCACTTTTATTCCTGCTACAAATCTCCCTGAATTTGCCTGCTGTGAAGTTTAATAATGAGGTCCCTTCCTTCTCTCACACCTAGTGCTACCTATGAAACGGTTCCCAGGCATTTTAGTGGGGGGAAAGCACCACAAACGACCAGATTATCTACGTGCTTAAAATAGCATTGGTTGTTTCCTTGTAGTCCTTGCTGCATGGCAATCCAGTGTTTTGTTTACTGCCAATTCTCTTCACTGCCGTAGTCCAGAAACACTGTACCAGCAGGGTCTGGGTCTTGTTATTCATGAAGTGGCCCTTGCCTCATATCCTTAATGGGACTCAGTAAATATTTGTTATCTGACTGAAAGAAGGAAAGAAATGTAAAGACGCAGTTTTTACATGTTTGTCTTTTTACTGGCCATTTTACACATAAAGAGCCCTGAAAGCTGCTCCCTTGGTTGCCCTCTGGGAATTGCCTTTTTCAGTCTGTGTACTAGTCAGCAGCAATGTGTTCAGGACATGTACATTTACAAAGCGCTATCTGGTGGGTTTTTTCATTGGAATGATCTATTTTGACAGGAGACACTTAGTTGTAAATGAATAAATTTGTGTCACATACATACTAACTACACACAGGGTGGCCTTGAACCCTGATCCCTGGTGCTGACCTTGGTACTTTTTCTCCTTCACTACTGCAAAGTGCCTTGTCTACTAGTTTCTATCTACAGGGATTTGCAGCTCTTGTGTGTTTTCTAGCAAAGAGGCTGAACTCATTTCAGCATCTTCAGTAACACTAAATTCAGTTCAAAAAGCACATTTGATACCCCAGTTTTTGTGTTTGTCAGAGTCCTCAAGTAGCCATAGTCGGTGCTGGGTTTAAAAACTTGACAGCTGACACTTTGGACTGAATGGATGCTCAGCCTCCAAAGGGTTCTCTGTCTCCTTGTGGTCACTGTGCTTCCACGTGGCTGTGTGGCAGGGACTGGGGCTGAGTCCTCTTTTCCCACTCTCTCTGGCAGGGGTTTCTGGGAAACATGTTCAGTGTTTTCCTGGAGAGTAGAGCTCACCTCAACCAGGTTGTTCGTCTCAGGACTGAGCACTTGGGAGCCTCAGTTCAAAGTATCCTCCAGACTTCCTTCCACTTTTGTTTTTAGTGGTGCCAGCCTGCATTTCTTTAAAGCAGGAATCCTCAGGCTGGCATCCCAAGATATATCTATCCCATAGGCCACTCACCAGTGGCTTGTTCCAGCATTCCAGGGAGGTCCTGCTGTCCTGACCATATCTTAGTCATTGGTGTAGGTGAAGAGACACTGGCACAAGGACCCGCCACTGGCATAGTAGTTGCCCTCCAAGGTTCTTCTGTCTAGTTGGAGACTAGACTAGACTGTTCTTTCTGTCTAGTTGGAGACAACCTTGGCTGCTCTTCTCAGACACTTGAAGTGAGAAAACAGCAGCTTTACTTTGCCTTTAGTTGCTGAAAATTCGTATCTATTTTCAGCAATGACCTGTAACTTATGTCCTTTTAAATGAATCAGCTAATTAGAACAAACCATCAGTATGCAATAGAAGAAGTGGAAGTTTTGGGATGGGACCCTTCCTGCTTTTGGTGATGCCTAGAGATTTCACTATCTCACCTTCTAGTTGGAACCCTCTCTGCCTTTGTAGCCTTGTTTTCTTATAACAGCACATTATTTCATGACTCATCCTATCAGAGCTGGACTGATTAGTTTTTAAACTTTGGAGGGTTCTTGGGTCCCTTCCTTTGGTTCTTGATGTAGTTTAATTTTTGTGTCATTTTTTAGTAGGTTCCAACTACCTGTTTTTATTGATGTTTCAGTTTTTTAAATTGCTTGAGAAAAGAAAAGAATCTTAGGAACATATGCTATGTGTGCATCACAATTTTGGCCAAAGTACAGAAATGGAATAAATAGCTTAAAGGGTGGCATTTCTGCTCAGAGTTGATTTTGTGGTGATAATCAACCTCTCTCTCTCTCTCTCTCTCTCTCTCTCTCTCTCTCTCTCTTTTGGTGGGATTGGGATTTGAACTCAGGACTTCCTGCTTGCAAAAGCAGGTACTCTGCCTTTTGAGCTATACCTCCAGTCCATTTTACTGTGGTTATTTTGGAGATGGGGTTCTCATGAATAGTTTGCCCAGATTGACCTCAAACTGAAATCCTTCTAAGTAGATAGGATTACAGGCACGAACCACTGGTGCCTGGCTTGATAATTTCATTTCTATGTTGAGATTCTGGAAGCCTTTGAGAAGAACCTCTTGATGGAAAATAAGGGAGCAGCTGAATCTGAGAATCCATGAACTCTCTGGGCCTGAGGAACACCCTTTCTGGGACTTTCCTCCCTTTATACTCTTTTTAATGGAGGTCTAGAGCTCACTCTCTTGTGATTTGTGAAAATACAAGCAGACAGGCTTAGTGTGAACCTCTGAGTTCTCTCACGTCCTTAGGCCATTCTATGTCACTCATTAGTGCAAGCTCATGCCTCAAGTCCTTTTCCTGGCAATGAAGAGTGGACATGACCATGGAGCACACACATTGCATATACAGACAGTGTCTCCTTACATCTGGATGATGTGTGTGCTGTGGTTGCTATCAAGGATGATGTCTCTGTCTTCTTTTTCTCACCTCACTCTTCTCTCCCCTCATGTCCTTGTCCTGCTTCCTGCTGTGGTTCAAAATAGCTCTCGGCAGACTGTATCCCTTCTTCCTGGCAGTTCATCTCCAAATGCTGAAAATCATGATCAAGATACTTTTTCCCACTCCGTCCTCAATCCATGATCTGCCATATGCTGAAACTGGCAATCAGTAAGCATTTTGGTATAAAACACATAATTTATAAGTATACTAAAGTCTTTCCAAGACAGGCATGCCTTAGATCTTGCTTTATGTAGGAGATTTATTTTCTGATCTGAAAATGTGGCCATTTAGGTCACAATTCCCTTCTTCCACTTTGCAGTAGTTCCCTTTGCTAGCAGAAGGGCCCTAGATGCCACATCACAGCAGTGGGGCTGTCCCTGTCTAGCTTTCTTGTCCATCCATCTTAGTATAGCTATTCCTGAGAGCCCAAGGTGGCCCAGGAGCTGGGAGCCCATCGGTATGAACACATTCACTGCTGAATGGAATGTGTTGGGAAGTCTTAAGAATTTGAAAAACTCAGGTACCTGTGGCTCACACCTATAATCCTAGCTATTCAGGAGGCAGAGATCTGGAGGATTGTGGTTTGAGGACAGCCCAGGCAAATAGTTCCCTGAGACCCTATCTCGAAAAGCCCTTTATAAAAATTGGGCTGTTGGAGTGGTTCAAGGTGAAGGCCCTGAGTTCAAGCCTGAGTACTGAAAAAAACAAAAAAAGAATTTGAAAAACTCTTGGAAAGAGTCAGGATTACAATTTGAAGTTTCACCTGGTCAGGACAATTATGCTGAAATTGAACCTGATTCTCAAGTAAATGGCTTCCTCTGGGGTGTCTTTTCTCACTGTATCACTGTGTCATCTGGGGAAGAGAGTCGACACTAATGTTGCATTTACTGTGCATTCTGTTCTATTACAACTTGGCAGACTGAATGCAGCTGTGTGCTCTTCCCCACAGACAGTGACTGTAGGCTGAGGATGGATCCCATTAATCCTGTACCATCTTTGCCCCAGGCAAAGTGGTCCTCAGGGCTGGGGAACAAACGCTGGCCTGCAATGTTGTGTCAGGTGCTCACGGAATCCCAGAAAGCTACAAGGTGTGTAGCTTTCTCTCTTCATGTCATAGGTTGCTAGCTTGAGTTTTGATTAATGGCATGAAAATGCAATTTGTTGTGTTCTTTCATTGTTTCCCACTACCTCTGAGGCCTTGCTGAGCCTGTTTGCCTTCCTCCTGCTTCTCCCTGGGTGTGCAAAGGGTTGGGGAGACAGTTCAGTGCCTGTCTGTATTCTCTGCTGCACTGGCCTGGCTTCTTGTAACAAATTGTGTTTTTTTCCTATTTATTAATTAAGTTGAAGGGTTTATAAAAGCATAAAAATTAAATTACATTAAATCCTATGTTTAATGAATTTCTTTTGTTTGGAAAGAACCAGTGTTCATAAACCAGGGATGCTTGGAAATCAGATTGCTGTGAAGCTACTTCCTGGGCCAGGAGCTCTGAGGTGTGGGTCACGCTGCTGCTGGTACCTGAATTCCCTGAGCACTTCCTTGAGCCAGGGTTGTGCACACAGATTAATTCATCCAAACTGTTGACAGAGCTGGGAGTTGGATTTCTATACCCTCACCTCAGAGACAAGACAGTGAGGGTTCCTTCCCTAGGTTGATAAATGGCTGGGGAAGGATGGGACACCAGCCAGACTGCCTTGGGGGTTTATTGTCAGGACCCCTGCACTGCCATTGCCACACACTGCTTTTCTAGGTGGTCTCTGGAGCCTCTGAATTTGGGGAAGTGACACGTTACATGCTTGGTGCTTGATCCCTAGGGTCTTGGGCAAAGTTGCGGCTGAGCTCCAGGTTGTGTTTGAAATGGGGCCAACTCTACCAGGACCCATGGAAGGGTGTGAAGAGTGATTTCCATTTAACTGACTTAGGGGAGCTCTGATCCTTGCCCCAGAGACCAAGCCCTACTGTCCTTCCCTGAGCAGTGTCCCACCCCTTCTACCTTCCTGCTTATCCTGGGAAGCGGCTGGGTCCCAGGCCATTCTGGGCAAGGCAGTGTGGTCCCACCCTGACACCTGCTGATACAAGGACCTGGGGTTGCAATGAGAGAAGATCTTTCCCCAAATAAGCATCCAGCTGGGTTGAAATCCCTGTCTCCAATTTATTACATGAGAGCTGTACTTACCTGGGGGTCTACTGATGCTTTGTCATTTGCTAAATGATTTGGTAAAGCTATACCAACAAACCTGCAATTCTTCCTACCCCTAACAATTACCCTCCTACTCCCTGGGAAACTCTCCCACATCCTTGTTTTTTCCTGGGGCTAGGGTTGTGAAGGACCCAAGCAGCACCCGCAGAATCCCAGCATGGAATAGGCACTGGGGCCGGATCTAAACCTTACTGAGCATTTCCCAGGTGCCAGTCACAGGATCCTTGTGTTCCAGTATCTGCTTGGGACTGGCATGGCCTGTAGCAAGGAACTCAGAACTTCCTGTTGAGGGCAGGGATGATGCCAGTAACACCCGGGTAAAGATCATGATGCTTTAAATGCCACTCTAACTCTCAGTTCATCCACTATAGTGCTGGCACAGTGTATAAGAGAGGGCGATACAGCCACTTAGCAGATGGTAGCCAATTTACAAGTGGGTAAAGTGGCCATTAATGGGGAACAGTTGTTTTTATAGCCTAAGAGTGTTACATTTTTTATGGTGAAGAATAATTTAGGTGTATTTGGAAAGGTGGGTGAGAAATTAAATACTAAACTTTAGTTGAAGTGACAGTTCAAGTTGGAGCACAACCCTCCTTAGTGGAGCAGTTTAGCTTAGATAGGACAGCCACCTTGACTGTGAACCTGAGGATCAAAGCAACTTAGTACACAAGTGATACGTGCTGGAGATATGCAGTATTCTTGGCTTCACAGCTTCCATAGAGTTGCTGTCACCTTGGGAAAAAAGCAGAAAAATAATTTTTTAATATGTGGGCTTGTGGAGATGGGATGTTAGTAGGTGGATGAAAGTTTTACATAGTTGTTCCCAAGCTGATGAATAATTTAAAGCTGGCTGTTTTACCAGAGCTCTATTCTTGGTTTCCAGTCTCTTCCTGCAGAGGATTACTGCACCTGTACTACCACAGTCCTGGAGGTGGGCTATGGGGGACCTTTATCTAAGGTCTATGGCCTGCTTCTCATGTGTTCTTACAGGACATTTCTTTCACAGTGACAGAATGTGGTGACATCCTCAGTAGCTCACACTTGCCCTTCCTTCACCTCCTTGTCTCCTCACTTAGCTGGTGTCTTGGGCACTGGCTTCTGGATAAGTGATAAGGAGCTGGGGAGGTTCAAAGGAAATAAGGAAATAAAGGCAGCTGTGGACAAGATGGATGTGGTTTCTAATAATTGACTGCATATTGTTGTACAAACACGTGGTTTCCTGATTTCATGTGGCCAACCGTGGCTCACTAGAAGAGAATACTAACTGAGAAGCTGTCAGCATGCATGGCAGGACAACATACTTACCAGCCTGAGTCTATGCTAACATGGGGCACAGGGCAGCTCTACTTACTTCCTGTAGAATGTCTGGGAGGCCTATGGTCAGAATCATTTGTGGTCATTCTGGATAGCATCTAGGAAATGCCCCACTCAGAAACATCCATCCCCCACTCTCCACTTGGTGGAGTGTAAGAATTGGTATGGTTTCCCTTTTCCTTAAATTTTTTGTTTGTTCGTTTCACAAATACTCAGAGATTGAAAATGAAAAGGGAGACTACGTAAGTTCCCCAAAGCAGGTTTCCCAAGAAGAATCAGGTGAGTGCTGATATGCTTCTGCTACCTGTGACACTGGCCAGGTCATTGAGTCTTAAGCTGAATGACTCTCAGCTTATTCTTGGGGCATTGTAAGGCCTGTGGCTCTGCTGTGTGATCATGTCAGTTTAGAGTGAGAGGAAACAAGTGTCCCCCGCTGAGCAGTCAGTGTGGCATGCAGAATCTGGAGGGTTCAGAGTTGGGGGATCAGAGCTGAGGTCTGCAGAGGGAGATCTGGGATTTGCATCAGTTAGGGCAAGTCGTTGAATTTTCCTTCTTTGTTACTGGTTGATCTGATTTGGTTCTTCCAGGAAGAGTCTGCTGAAGGGTCGGGTCATGGACTTGATCACCTCTACAACCGTCCTGTCCCTGCTGTTTGGCTCCCTGGGCACCTTTGGCCTCTTCTGGCTGCTGCAATGGATGCGCACAAAGGCTTACCTGCGGAACGCTGTGGTGGTGATTACAGGCGCCACCTCAGGACTGGGGAGAGGTGGGTTGTGGGGCCATGCTGCCAGGCATGGGGAGTCAGCCAGGCATGAAGAGATTCTGCCTGCATGGGGACCATAGGACATTCAAAAGAGATGCCACTGCTCTTGGTCCACTTGGAAAAAGCAGAGCCTGTTCACAATAAGAACAAAGTGTGAGGAGGCAGAAGCAAGTAGAGAGGATTGCCTGGCTCATAGAAGAGACAGTTCTATTCAGCTCCAGCTGCTTACTGAAAGAGGGATTGGGATGTGAAATCTCCCAGTTTTCAAATGTGGACTAGATTAACAAGTGTTTTTTATCTTTGTGACAGCCTAACAGAACATGCCCTTTTTTTTGGACTCAGCAGGCTTCCTTTCCCTATACTTTTCCCTTCCCGGGGCTTGGCAGGGTTGGATGCCTCAGCTGTTCCTTAACCAAGATCTCTGATTTAGTTCCATTCCCATTCAGTGATACATTGAACTTCTGGGGCCCAAGGAATAGTGTGTTAGAACAGAAGCCTGGTGTCAGTCAGACCCTTGGCTCCTCCCCCCCCACCCCCATTTCTTTCCTGGAAGTCCACAGAATGAGTTGCAGAGCTCCATCCTGACTGGCAGTCTAAATGAAGAGTCAGTGCTGGCACACCACTTTGCGCCCCCCTGCCTCAGCTTCTGCGTACCACACTGCACAGTACCCGCTACACTCAAGTGCACTTCCAGGGACGAAGGTAGAGAAAATCCTTGAAACTCCCTGCTGCAGCGTGTTGTGGTTGATGGAAGCACAGCCAACATCCACAGATCATCTGCTCAGTGTGAGGCTCTAGGCCCAGTGCTGGATAGACAGATGAAACATAGGGTCCTTCCCTAAAAGAGGTCACAGACTCCTGGAGAAAGGCCAGGGCTTGTCTCAATATAGTGCCACTTCAGTAATGGATATTCCCAGTCAGGCCTGGTAGGGGAGGCAGTTATGTGTGCCACTTGTGCTGAGCATCTTAGATGTGAGCTTACTGCATCTCACAGCTACCACCCAGTGAAGATGAGATTTGCCCTAGGACTTCCAACAAAAAATACTAGGCCAAACATCAATCTGCCTTAAAGCTTCAGTCTTAAAGCTTCAGCTCAGGGGAGATGGTCCTATGAAAGGAAGCTGCGGGCGCTCAGGAAGGCAATTCAGACAGGCCCGAGGTGGGAGCAACATGGCCATGCATGGAGCCTTGAGCAGTTGTTTGTTGCAGGAACACAAAACAGATAGTACCTGTCTATAGGGTCAGAGGCCTGCAGTCAGCTAGGAAAGGTGAAGAGGGCTTTAGAGAGCGTGGGTTCATTTGTATGCCTAATGCCATAGCTGTCTCTGAAGTCTCTGAGGATGAACTTGTGTCTGCCATTGGATATCCAGACCTTTGAAGGGACAGCTGCCTCCAGGCCCTTTGTCATCAGTTGCTCTGACTTTACTCAGCTACTATAAATAGGGTAGTCAGCAGCCACTTCTCTTGCTCTTAGGGAGAAGCAGTTTTTAAAATTCCTTGAAGAGGAGGTGGGAGATGGCTGGGGAATGGTGCATTGTAGGTGCCAGATATTTGGATGTTTCAGGACACTGTCCTCTTCATTCTTCTGCATCTCCTCTTCTGGTACTAAGACTGAAGGGAATAGAAAATGTAATCAAGGGACCATGCCTATGTGCGTAGCATATGATTGTCAGGTCTTTCCTGGGTTCCAGTCACTGCTTATATTCTGTCCTTTTTAACATCTTTGGACAGGAGTCCCTTCATCCACACAAAGTAGGAACATCTTATCCTGCTGTTTCAGGTACAGACACAGTTGATGCTGCCAAGGAAGCTGTCCCCTATCTTTGAGGGAGATCCATATTGTCCTCGGGGGCCTGCCATGTCAGCTGCTCTGGTCAGGAGTTACATGATGAGTCTTCAGACAGCTTTCTACATCTTGTCTTTTATTTTGTGCATTTAAGCTTGACCTTGTAGAACAGAGGCACCACTGACTAAACAAACAGAATGTTCTGGATGCCTACTTCAGCCAGCCTGAATCATGGCTATGCACAGCTGTCCTGATTTACAGCCCAGGCATGCCAGCAGTACAGGGGACTTGTCTGTAGCCCTAACTGGCATGTTGGAATTGTAGTCTTTTCCTTTGACTCTCCTGCCTCCCAGCTTTTTTGAGAAATGAAAGTGGAATCCTTTCCATCTGTTGTTTTCATTTCTGTCCCTCCCTAAACAAACTTTAATTTCCTCCTCTTGGCTTTGCTAGGAAGCAAAGTTTGATCAGAATTCAGGTGATCATTTTCCAGAAGTCGCTTATACACCAGTATGCCTTCTCGAACCTTTGGTCCTGTTGGTGGGATCTCACAAAATGTCCTGTATGTTAGTCAGGACAGGACAAAATGGGATGAGGAAGCTAACAAGGACCAAGGTTCCGGATCTTTGGGAATGATTCAGTAAATCAGACAAGCAGCTCTCGCCTCAGGAATGTTGGTAGCGACTTGGACTGCAGTCCCCACCCTATCTGCACCCGATTCCTTTGCTGCTCTGCCACCAGGCCAGATGAGACCACCCAGGGACAGGAAAAAGCAGTGGCTGGGGCATTTGCCCTTCATCAAGATGAGCAGAGAACAGACAACAAAAGCTTCTTCAAAGATGTGTGGCATCCTTGAAAGTGTGCTCATTAGTCTGCTTAGCACCTCCTTCCAGAAAGCTGTTCAAGAGCATGGAGGAGGGGGACGGGGAGGGGCAATGTCCTGAATGTGGCCAGTGAACCCTGTGTGAGAGGCTGAAGTGGGGAGCTGAAGGAGGTGGTCTGAAGGGGAAGCTGCAGGGTACAGAGAGGGCTTCACACCATGAGATGGTTAGGATGCAGAGCACCTTCTCTCCTTCCTGAAGGACCCAGGAATTTCTTCTCCCCTCCTGTTCTGGACCTTCAAAGTTTGAGGAAGCTTGACACTTCTGTGAGGGTCCCTCTCACCTTGTCCCTTCCCAGGCGATCTCTTGAGATCCTTTGCTGACCCCTTGCTGCATGGCTCCCAGAGATGGAATTTCCCTCCAGAGCAGGCCTTTCTCTTCCTTGAGCCAGTGGGACTGAGAAGCCACTCGACCACCTGAGCCTTTAAGATTGGGTCTAGAACTGTGGGCAGCTCACTGACTGTGTCATGGTGAGCCAAGGTTCCAGTTGTCCTGCACAGATCTGCTCATGAGCACTTGTGGGAGACCAAATCTTGGGAAGAACATTTCAGTTTTCACCGTCAACCACTTCATAGAACATCTTTAAAAGGCAGCTTAGAAATATTCAAATATTAAGGACAAGTATTAAAAACAATAAGTATAAAAAGACTACTTCATTGTGCTTTTTATCTACCGAGCACTATAGAAGTGATTACCTACTTTAACTCATTCATCCTCACAAAGCCCTCTCAATTAGACAGTTTTTTATCTGTGTTAAAGAAGGAGAAAGGAAGAAACAGGCTGTAACTTATCCAAGATCTTAGAATCAGTTAAGTGAGGGAAGTCAGAGTTGAACACAGAAAGTCCAGCTCAAGTCTATTCTGTTGATAATGAACAGCGTGGCCTTTCCATAGCCTTCGGTTTCCAGCACCACACAGTGAGCTGCAACATGTGAAGGACAAGCAAGAAGCAAGAAACAACCCCCCTCCTCCTCCTCTTCCCCCACATTCTCCTTCACCTCCCTCCTCCTGCATCATTTGCTGCCTGAACCCCTCCCCCAGCCCAGCAAGGCCTATTACCTTCCACAGCCTCTGAGGTGCTTTGCATGTGGCTCCCTCTGTCTCAGCAGTTTCTGGAAGCCAGAACTGGGAGGGCCCCAACTCCTCACCCAGTCCTCTGCTCTGATTTTCTATAGAACCGTGCCAGCCCCTCGTAGATCTGTGCCAATTGTGTTTGTGTGACCTGAGGAACAGGTCAGGTAGTGTTGAAACGTAGCCTGTGGAAACCACAGAATCATAACCACCAGCCTGCCTGTCCTAACCTATTGGGATAGGTTCCCTGCCTGGTCTTTGGGAACTTTGCTCAGTCTTTCTAGCCTTCCTCAGCTTCAAGTGAGGTGATGCTTACAGAGTTGTTCAGGGTTAAATAAGAGTACCATGGAAAGTTCTTAGCGTAGTACTTCACAAGTCTGTCCACCCCTGTCACCTTGCTCTTTGCCTTGCAGATGTGTGTCACACATCTAGACAGGGGGCTCTACATTGGGCCCTAGCTCCTAGTTCAATGCATACACTTTGAATGTGTGAAGAAAAAAACACACACTCTCAACTGAGCTGCGTTGAGGAAGAATGGCACTGGATGTCCTCAACTGTCAAGGTTCTTTTCTCTTCCCTTAGAATGTGCCAAAGTCTTCCACGCTGCGGGAGCTAAGCTGGTGCTCTGTGGCCGGAATGTGGAGGCCCTCGAAGAGCTCACCAGAGAGCTCACTGCTTCTCATGCCTCACAGGTGAGCCCAGGGTGAGCTTTCTGTAGGGAAGGAAGGGCTGCCATCTGTCTTCCATGAACATCTGAGGACACAGCAGCCCACAGCAGTGCTCCTCCAAGCAAAGTGGCACATAGCCTGAGGAGGGCGAAGTGCCTCGCAGTTCACATCCCTAGGCTACCACCATGGAAGTTCCCTATGAGGGGACGCACTCACTATTCCTCACCCCCTGGCTGATCTCTAATCATCTGGTGGGGGTTGATGATGACTTAAAATTTGGCGGGGGGCACTGGGGTTTGAACTCAGGGCCTCACTTTTGCTAGGCAGATGCTCTTACCACTTGAGTCATTCCACCAGTCTTTTTTTGTGATGGGTTTTTTGCGATAGGATCTCTCGAACTATTTGCTTGGAGTTGACTTTGAACCGAGATCCTCCTGATCTCTGCCTCCTGAGTAGCTAGGACTACAGGTGTGAGCCACTAGCAGCTGGCTTAAAATGTTTAAATTGTCATAAATTGTACATAATATTGATTCAACTATCTGTAGGTATATATAATTCATTAGTATTAAATGAATTCACAATGTATAACTATTAACCACTATCTATACCCAAAAAGGTTTTGTTTTTTTGTTGCTATTGAGGTTTGAACTCAGGGCCTCATGCTTGCTAGGCAGGTGTTCTATCAATTGAGTCACACCTCCAGTCCTTTTTCGGTATTGAGTTTTTTTGGTTTTTTTTTTTTTTTTTTTGGTGGCGGTACTGGAGTTTGAACTCAGGGCCTCACCCTTGCAGTCACTTTACCACTTGAGCCACTCCACCAGCCCTGTTTTGTTTTGGGTTTTTTTTTTTTTTTTTTCAAGATAGGGTCTTGGAACTATTTGCCAAGGGCTGGCTTCAAACTGCAATCCTCCTGATCTCTGCATCCCGAGTAGCTAGGAATACAGGCATGAGCCAGCCATCTGTGCTGGTGTCCTTTTGCTTTCTTTTTTTTGCTGTACTGGGGTTTGAATTCAGGGCCTAACCTTGAGCTACTCCTTGAGCTAGTCCTTTTTTTGTGATGGGGTTTTTTGATATAGGGTTTCACGAACTATGAGGCTGGCTTCAAACCACAATCCTCCTGATCTCTGCTTCCTGAGCAGCTAGGATTACAGGCGTGAGCCACTAGCACCTGGCTCCTTTCATTTTTTTGATAGTACCCTTTGATGGGCAGAAGTCTTTAATTTTGACAAAATCCATTGTATCTGTACCTTTCTTTTGTTTCTCTAAGATTTTGGTGTCATATCTATGAAATTGTTGCCAACTCCAATGTCGTGAAGATCTTCCCCCAATGTTTTCTTCTATGAATTTTATAGTTTTAACTCTTGCATTTAGATTTTTGATCCATTTGAATTAATTTTAATATGTGGTATTAAACAGTCCAATTTCATTCTGTAAGTTTTTATGTTGTGATATCTTTAGCTGGCTTTGATATCAAAGTAATGCTGAGCTCATAGAATGAATTAGGAAGTGTTTCTCTTCAGTTTTTTTTAGAAGGGCATGAGAACGATAGATGTTAACGCTTTACATATGTGGTAGAATTCACAAGTGAAGCTAATTGAGCCAGGACTTGTCTTTGTTGGGAGTTTTGGGGTCTTTTGTGGTTTTGGCAGTACTGGGCTTTGAAGTGAGGATCTTGTACTTGATAGGCAGGTACTTTTATCACGAAAGCCACACCTCCAGTGTTTCAAGGAATCTGTCCATTTCTTCTAGGTAACCTAATTTATTGCCATATTGATTATTCATAGAAATGTCACCTCTGTTGGGTCATCAGTAATGTTCCTACTTTCATTTCTGATTTTGTTGTTTTCATCTTTTTTTTTGCTGGTCTAGCTCATGGTTTCTCAAATTATTTATTTCTTTTCATAGAACCAACCTTTGGTTTTATTGATTTTTCTTAATTGTTTTATTTCTGCCCTAATCTTTATTATTTCCTTTGTTTACATATACCATATGTACTATATATACTTGAGAAGAATGTATGTTTTGCTGTTGTTGGATGGAGCGTTCTATATGTGTCTGTTAGGCCTTGTTGCTTTTAGTGCTGTTCAAGTCCTCTGTATCCTTATTGGTCTCCTGTCTTGGTGTCCTGTCCATTATTGAAAGCATTATTTCAAGTATCAAAATCTTGTCATAGAACTTGTTTTTCCCTTCAGTTCTGTTAAATTTTGCTTCATTTATTTAGAGGGTTACTAGGTACTTAAATGTTTATTATTGTTATAGCTTATTGTAATAAACTTTTATTATTACAATATAATGTCCTTTTTTTGTAACCTTTTTCAATTTATGTCTATTTGCTTGATGCTAGGATGGGGACCCCAGTTCTCCTTTGGTTACTATTTATACAGATTATGTTTTTTTCATCCTTTCACTTTTAATCTGTTTTCTCTTTAGATCTAAAGTGGGCCTTTTATACAAAATATATTGTGGATCTTTTTTTTTAAAAGCCATTTTGGCAATCTCTGTCTTTTGATTAGAGAGTTTAATGTACTTACATGTGATATAATAACTGAAAAGAGGAAACTAATTCTGCCATTTTGATTTTATGTATGCCTCAGGGTTTTTGTACCTCATTTCTTCCTTTCCTGCCTTCTTTTGTATTTAGTTGATTTTTTGTAGTAAAATGCTTTGATTCCTTTCTTATTTCTTTACATGTATATTTTTATGGTTACCATGAGGATTACATTTAACATCTTAAAGTTATAATACTAATTTAAATTCTCAGTAGCATCCAAAACTCAGCCCCATACAGTTCTCCTCATTTTCTGATATTTATGTCACAATTTATATCTTTATACATTGTTATCCCACTAAGGTTAATGATAGTTTATTCATTTGTCTTTTATGTAGAAAATAAAGAGTAGAGCTATAAATCAAAATTACAGTAGTGCTAGCTGTTACAATTGCTCATTTATTTCCTAACTGGAAACCTTTATTTCTTCCTGTGGCTTTGAGTTACTGTCTTAACTTCTTTTCATTTCAAACATGAAGGATTCCCTTGAGCATTTCTTGTGGGGAAGAGCTAATGAACTTTCCTCAGCTTTTATCTGGGAATGTTTTAATCTCCTTCATTTTTGAAAGACAGATGTGCCAGAGGTAGACTTAATTTTTTAATTTCATCACTTTGAATATATCAACCCACTGCCTTTTGGCCTTCAAGGTTTCTGATAAGAAATCAGCTGACAATCTTTTTTATGTGTGTGTCTCTGTGTTACTGGAGCTTGAACTCAGGGCCTATACCTTGAGCCACTCCACCAGCCTTTTTTTTTTTTAAGGGTTTTCTTGAGATAGGGTCTTGCAAACCATTTGCCCAGGCTGGCTTCGAACTGCAATCCTCTGATCTCTGCTTCCTGAGCAGCTAGGATTACAGGTGTGAGCCACCAGCTTACTAGCCCATTGTCAGCTGCTGACAATCTTATGTTAGGAGATTTTCTCTATTGCTGTGTTCAAGATTCTTTGTCTTTCAATAGTCTGATTATAATTTACCTCAGTGTGGGTCACTGAGTTTGTCCTAGTTGGTATTAGATGTATAGATTTATTTCTTTAAATATTTTCTCTCTCTCTTCTTAGATCCCCATCTCAGATCTCCAAATTGTGTGTGTTGGCCTGCTTGATGGAGTCCATGAATCTCTTAGGCTTTCTCTTTACTTTATTTGTTCTTTTTCTTCCTCAGACTTGTTAATTTCAATTGTTTCTCTCCTCTTACCTCATTTGCTTTTGAACTCTAGAGTATTTTCCATTTCACTTATTGTGCTTTCCAGTTCTAGAATGTCTTTTTATAATTTTTTCCTTTATTGATATTCTCACTTTTAGTCACCATTTTCTTACCTTTGTCTGTGTCTGTCTTTACTCTTTGAACAATGTAAAGTCAGTTTTAATGTCTAGTAAATCAAGCATCACGACTTCCTCAGAAACGTTTGCTAGAGAATTACTTACAGTTTTGAATACAGTTTTACAATAATCACAGGTCCTTGACAGCCACTGAAAGCTGCTTTAGCTGGTAGTGGTTGAAACCCTATCCCCATGCTGCACCTCAGTAATCAGCAGCAGATCACCAGTATTTGGAGAACAAGGTCCTTATCATCCATTCTGCTCCCACAAGCTGCACCAGAAACACAGATCACCTTTTTCCCAGTTGCATGCCAGATGTGTGTGTGTGTTAGCCACCCCAACCTGATACCTGAAATTGACCAAAGTTTGCTATAATTTACAAGCAAAGCAGTCCCCTGGAAGCTACAAGTATTCAGATAAACTCCAGTCCCAAAAAAGTGCCTCCAGAGAGTTTCTGCCAATGCGGTTGTCTAGGAGAGATGGGTTCCTGATATTTCCTATTCTGCCATCTTCTCTGACTTCACCCTCACTCATCTTTTGCTTTCTTTCCAACCTCACTTTTATTGGGAACCCTTCCAAGTTACTTTGTTCAGCTACTCATTTCTCTAGCACCCTATACTTCTTTGTAGCATCCTTTACAATTGAAGAATTTATCTTTCTTCCCTCGTTAGACTTTGCTTTGGGGGTCAGGAACAATGTGTGTCTTACTTTTTGTGCTCTGTCCCAGTGCCTGGCACACAGGGGATATGTAAATAATGTTTCATAAACAAATGAGTGAATACTTTACCTGGGAAGGACAGCACCTCTCCATGGTTCACTGTTGAATGTCATGATGATGGGCGGCTAAGATGAATAGCTTCTGTGGTAATCTGCTATAGCAGTCCACACCACGTGTGATCCCGCCCTGTGGGACTTGCAGTCTGGTTGGTGAAGGTAAGGGGAGCCTGTGGCCACATCTGGACATAGCCATCTTCAATTCAGAGAAAAGTTGCCTGGGCCAGCTGTGAGAACCGAAGGCAGGAAACCCCTAGGCTGCATCTCTTTAGAACATGGTTGCTATAGCCTATGTCATTTTGTGCCCAATGGGCCAGTCCCAGTACTCTGAAAAGCAGGAACACATAGCTCATGTAGCTGTCACTCAGAAGGAGCATTGGTTTCTTGTATTTGGCCAGAGGCACACACACAAACCCTACACGGTGACCTTCGACCTCGCAGACCCCAAGGCCATTACTGCTGCAGCAACCCAGATCCTGCAGTGCTTTGGCTATGTGGACATCCTTGTCAACAATGCTGGGATCAGCTATCGTGGCACTATCCTGGACACCACAGTGGATGTAGACAAGAGGGTCATGGAGATAAACTACTTTGGCCCTATTGCTCTAACAAAAGGTAACATCTTGAGTTAAAAAGAAAAGGGCATTGATCTGCTGGCATGCCTTTTGTTCCACGTGGTTTCTTTTTGGCAAGATACGTCCCCCTCTGCTGTTTGACCCTGCAGTGGGTATGCTCGTTACAGTTCACATGTTTGCTTTTTGCTTTTTGCATTTTATCTGCTTTGTGCATTAGTAACAGTCACTTGCACAGCATCACCCACATTTCCTTTCCATACTGTCTGGAGCCCCATGGGGTGGGTATATTTTGATGTGCAGCCACAGACTTCAGTGCAGGGACCAGCTTCCCATAGAATAAGGGGACAGTGCTGCCTGTTATGGGTTGTTAGGCTTCACTTCCCCATCTGCATGGCTCTTCATGCTACACGATCTTCACCAGTCACCTCCGGCAATGTCACGCATGGTGACTGGGAAAAGGGTAAGTCCTTCCTCTCCCCTCAGCACTCCTGCCCTCCATGATTAAGAGGAGGCAAGGCCACGTCGTCGCCATCAGCAGCATCCAGGGAAGAATCAGCATTCCTTATCGGTCAGCATGTGAGTACTTCCTTCTCCCTTCCCCAAAACATTTTTCCTGATTATGAAAATAGTATCTTTACTATCCAGATTCAGGTGGTGTAGAAACACCCTATATAGAAGTCAAAGGAACTTCATTAGAATATGTTCTTTGGAGCCACATGCCTCTTTCAAATCCCAGATCCACTCCTTGTGCCCGTGTGACCTTGGGCAAGCGTACTCACCCCTGTGTGTCCATCCAGCCTGTAGGGTTGCTATGGGTGAGGTGCTTGCTGCTGCCCTGGACTCTAGGCACTGCACATGCTTGCCTCTTTTATTAATGACAAGTGGCTTCCCAGAAAAAATCATTGCATTACCTTAGGGCATATTTTTTTTTCCTCCAATTTTTTTCTACATATAATCAAAACGTACAAAAATGGGATCCCACTGTGCATACTGTTTTGCAACTTGCTTGTTCCACTTAGCAAGCACATATAAATTTACCTCATCCTTTTGGGTGGATGTACAGTAATCTGTTGAATGGATGTGACATGAATGACTTAGCCATTTTCCAGGACACTGGAGAATTTTTCCTATGCCTCAGGCTTTTAGCAACGATCTGTGACACAGGGCATCCTTGAATATTTGCATCTCTGGGAACTCATGGGGGGATTTCATATAAGGTAAATTTCAAAAAATAGAAATATTAGGTAGGACCAAAAAATTAAAACTGCCCAATTGGCTTCCAGTTCACATGATCTCCATATAGGAAGGTGGCTGTGTTACAACCTACAATGTCATTTCACCCACCTACAGCACATAGAATGTAGTTTCTGATTTGGGGTGGGGTTTGTTTTGTTTTAATGTTTTAAAGGTAATTTCACACACTGCCTTAGTCACTTTTTTCTCTACTTCACCCTCTGAAAGGAAGCACTGATGTGGGACAGCCTCATCTGCTGTCACCTACCTCCAAGGCCTGATGCACCTGGCCAGCCATAGCCTTGTCATGAAGGCAGGGCTGAGCTGTTTAGCACTATGAAAAAATAGTGGCAAACATCCAGTGAAAGGTATAGCCAACCAGTGAAGAAAAGCTTATTCTTCCCTTCAAGAAAGATCTGAATCCCAGCTCTACCTATTGGTTCTGGTTATATGTCCTTGGACCAGTCACTTAACTTTTCTGACCCAAGGTTTCCTTATTTATCTGTGTGACTTAAAACGATCATACATGCTTCCTGGGGCTTGCCCAAAGATGAAATGAGACAATTGGAGATGTCCTTTGTAAATGGAAAAGCACTACATCCTTATGTTTCTGTGGCTGTTCTCTGTTTGCCAGTATTCTTTTTCAACCCTGATAGCATAGGACAGCCATTGAAGGCTGCTCAAATGCTTCAGGAAAAAAAAAAAAACTTTGTATAATCACAAATGGTAAAGCAACTGAGGCAAATGTTACTAATGGGAAAATCTGGGTAAAGGATATATGGAGTTCTTGGTACTAAATTACTTCCATACTTTACTTCAACTTTTGGCTTTTATTCTCTAATTGTCTGCTGACTGAAATAGAAATATATGATTGGTCTGGAGATGGTAACCAGACTGAATCTGGCTGAGTCTCCTGGGCAAGTTAGTTAGCCTGATGTGTAGCTGCCCCTCCACCCCTAAACTGGGGAACAGCCTCATTTCTCTCCGCTGCTACTGAGAACCACATCAGATGATCCAGTCAGGTGCCCAGCGCTGTGCCCAAATGGGTCAGCTGAAGCTGACAGTCATGAGGATTCGGCACCACAGCCCAGCTGAGAACCCACAGCCTGACAGCCATTGGGGAGACCCAGCTGTCAGCAAATCACCTTCTGCCTTCTATTTTGGGGACACCTAGGATTGCCCATTCTTCCCAGTCCTGGGGCTTGGCTGTCTTCTGAGAATCACAGCAGACAAGAGCAGTTTTCACCACCCACCCACAACCTGCTCAATCAGCCCAGGACCTCCACCCAGATACTGTTGCTGCCTCCCGGGACTTCCGACACTTCCTTGCTTTTTCCCTTCATGTGTGCTTGGTTGATGGAGGCCCTTTTCTACCAACACTAAAACATTTATGACTCCAAACTGGAGGGAACTGATTTTCTGTGGAGATGTGTGGTTTGTTCTCCAAGAACATCACTTTAGGGTCTCCATGCCCTTCAAAGTACTTTGCACAGGGTTGAGGAGCAGTTGCCAGGCAGAGGTGGCTATCTCGCAGGTGGAGTCAGCTTTCTGGCTCCTTCTGATGAAAGTTTGGCAGAAGTACATAGGAACCATGGGCTTCACCCAGCCATGCATGCAGGGAGGCTCACCAGCAGCACGCTTGGCTGGGAATAACTGCAGCCAGGTCTGTCACTAGCAGATCCCAGAGGAGGACTGGGAAGCCAGAGCCACGTGGCAGGTCTGTAGCCTCCCTTATTCACTTTAGCATGTCCTCTGTGTATATACACACACATGAAACTTTTTTTCAGGTGTCATTTGAGAGGAAGTTGGAGGCATGATGTCATTTTACACCTACTTGTTTCCTAAGAACAAGGACACAGTGCACTTCTCAAAGTCAGGAAATGAATACTGCTATGATCCTATAATCTTGAATGATGAACACAGGTTTTAAAGGAGGTGAATGGGTGGGTTTCGGGTCTCATCACATCAGAGCCCTCTCTGCCTCTGTCCACATCTGCAGACGCAGCCTCCAAGCACGCTACCCAGGCATTCTTTGACTGCCTGCGGGCCGAGATAGAGCAGGATGGTATCAAGGTGACTGTGATCAGCCCCGGCTACATCCGCACTAACCTCTCTGTAAATGCTGTCACCGCTGACGGCTCCAGATATGGAGGTGAGGCCTGGTTTCTCTTTCCTCTATGAAAAACTACTGGTTAGCCACAGCAAGACATGCTGTCTTATCTCAGTGATTCTTTGGTCATTTTCATTTGGGGATATAAAACTAAAAAATTTGACATGAGTGTTGGTTGTAGATATGGACTATTACATAATCCTCATTTACCCCAGAGAACCACCCTTAGCCTGAATCTTTCAAAAAGACCTCTGTAGATAGAGGACTTTGCAAGATTGAAAGGAAGTTCCTAAGCTAAAATGCCACCAAACTTCCAGCAACCCAGATCCTAGGACCCAAGGGGGATTATCACAATTAGGACTAAGTAAATTAACCTCATAGTAAGATGCATGTATGTATATGTATGTAGAGGAGGCAGGAGGAAGAGTTGACTTAAGTGGTCCCTGCCCAGTGTGTTGGAGAAATGACTGCGTTCGGGGCCAGTTGGAGTGAGGCTGGGTGTGGTGCAGTGGTCTCTAAATTTCCATCGTGATGTAATCGGAGGCAGTGCTGAATAGCCCAGCTCAGCATGCCTCTTAGGTTAGCTGACCCATGAGTTCTGGATTCAGCCCTGTCTTCCTAGGTTTAGAATAGGCTCCTGTTCTCTCCAGTACTGCCCTGCCAAGCCTGGCTTCTCAGAATGTGCTTTCTGCTGCATCTGTGCTGTAGTGATTGGCCAGGGCTAGCCAAACCTGAACTGAGACCGTCCCATCCTGGGTACCAGTTGCTGTCCTGCAGCAAGTCTCTTCACAACAGAAAGTTACAGAGGCAGGAGACAGATAGCTGCATGTCTGTTAGTCCCTAGTAGGTACTGCTGTCTGTCATCCAGCTACCACCTGACATCAGGAGCCGGGATGTGTATGTACTCCTGACTTGGTGTGCTGGTAGTACACAAGGTGGTCAGATAATCGCCCCATCTCCCTCTGGCAGCCCTGAAGCCCAGCTACCCAGCACAAAGGGGAGGGTACAACATCCCCTAGTCATTGGTTCTTCCAGACACAAAAATTTCCAAGGCAGGAAGGTGGTATGAGGGGCTCACTGTTTGACGGCCCACTGCGCTGGCCTCTGCTTTTACCTCAGACCACCAGGTAGATGGACTTGATTTGGTTGCAAGCACTGACTGGGTCTCCAGTCTGTCTTGTCCCCATTTCCTGCCCATAGCTCCATTACCCCCACTTACCACTTTGAGCTGCAAATTGGTTCTTTTCCTCGGACAAAAAACTGTCGGGGCTGGGGTTGCCACTGACTTCCCCAGACTGGGAGAGCTTCTGGTGGGACTGCTGCAAGCTGATCTAAAGGCTTACGTTGGCTCAGGTCCTTAGGGGACCTCTGTCTCTAAGTTCATGTGTTCCTTTTCTTTTGCTTACTGTAGCTATGGACAAAAACACAGCCCAGGGCCGAAGCCCTGCAGAGGTAGCCCAGAACATTCTTGCTGCCGTGAAGAAGAAGAGAAAAGATGTGATCCTGGCTGACTTAGTGCCATCCTTGGCCATTTATCTTCGAACTCTGGCTCCTGGAGTCTTCTTCAGCATCATGGCCTCCAGAGCCAAAAAGGAGCAGAAGTCCAAGACCTCCTGATGCTGGTCAGAGCCGGCAGCTCCAGCCAGCCTGACCAGCACACCTTCCTAGATGTGCTTGCTTCACAGAGATACTGCATGTGTTGATACCTTCACCTAAGTGGAGGTCTGTTTCCTGGTGGGGGGTGGGGGGGTCATTAGAAACACTTCTGCAGGTTCCTGCTCAGCCCTGATGCGGAGAATTGAAAGCAAAACTAGCAATAAACTTCTTTCCTGGGGTGAGGGGTAAACACTTAAGGAGTAAATATGGAGCTATGCTTTAACACTAAAAATATGAAATAAATGACTGGAATGTTAAAGAGTCATGGTCCTCAAGGACTAAAAGAACCATGTGTCCTTTCCATTCCAGCCCCCACCAGCAACCACAAGTCATTTTGGTCATGTCACAGCACCTGACCCAGTTTTCATATCTGACTTATCCAAGATTACTTACCTAATTGTTTTGGTCCAGATACCACCTCCTGTGCTCAGGGTCCTGTAATAGTTCACTCTCTGTAGAAAACAGGCCAGTGTGTTACACAGTTACTTGGCTATCCCAAGTGATGTCGGCCTTAGCACCAACAGGAATTCCTCATATCCTTGTCAACTCTCATCGTGACCCAGTAGTGCACAGAGCACTTCTGCCAGCATATGAACTTACTGAAGAGATAGAGCCAAAAAGAGGACCCCTGCCTAGCCCTAGGCATCCCTTAGGAAAGGAAACCTCAGAAACTGACCGGGTGGCCAGAGGTTCTGAGGCAGTACCTGGTCTTTTGGTGGAATGGATTCCTTAGTGGTAAACCAGTTAGGGCAGAGACAGAACACCTGAGTCCACCTTTTTGCTTTATTAAAAAGACATGAATGGGTCAACTTCATTTCTGAAGCTCAGGAAAAAAATGTTTTCTATTGCTGAAATCATAGTAGATTCACTGTAGATTTCCCCAAATCAGAAAAAAATATCCTAATGTATCATGCTAGCATCTTGCACTATGTCCCAAATCCATCCCTATTGTGCTCTCTTCCTTTTTTTTCATAGGACTGGGATTTGAACTCAAGGCTGCACACTTCAAAAGCAAGTGCTCTGCAGCTTGAGCCACACCTCCAGTCCATTTTACTGTGGTTATTCTGGAGATGTGGTCTCTCAAACTCTTTGCCTGGGCTGACCTCAAACCTCAGTCCTCTGGATGGCTCTCACTCTCCCAAGTAGCTAGAATTACAGGCATGAGCCATTGGGCCTGGCTTGAGCGTCTTTCTTAAACACCTGCCCCCAAGAGATGATTAAAAATGGACACAGCGAGGACAGGATTGGGGTGCTAGAGGCTTTCAAATTTCCTGGGAGGCGGAATGGATCATCAGTTCTGGTGACCTTCCTGGGCTCACACCAGAGTCCTGGATGTTCCAGGTGCCTTGGATGAATGGAGTTACAGACATCACATGTGGTTCTTCATTTTCCATGTAAACCATCACCTCCCTGACAGGGAAGAGAAAGGGCTCCTTAGTGTTCAATAGATACCAGCACCAGGGAGGAACTGGTGTCAAGACAGACACAGCAGGTGAACCCAAGTCCCAAAACCAATAAAATCGTGTAGCACACAGCAGGTTCCCAGTAAACCACAGTCAGAGGGCTCTTCCCTAAAAGGAACCTCTCAGATACTTGTGGACTGCCACTCTCAGAAGATCCCATGTCCAGCTGCTGTCCCTTCCTCTCCCTTAAAGAAGATGGCTCACACCTGTAATCCTAGCTACTCAGGAGGATTGTGGTTCAAATAGTTTGCAAGATCCTATGTCAAAAAAACCCATCACAAAAAAAGGGCTGGTGAAGTGGCTGAAGGCGTAGGCCCTGAACTCAAGTCCCATACTGCAAAAAAAAAAAGCCATCCATGGATTACACTGCCTTCAAAGGAATGCAAGTTTAGCAACAGCATACTCTGTCATCAAAGATGGGACATCAAATACATTTTTGAGGTGTTGGTTTAGGAGTCATTGTGGCAGGCAGCTGGGAGCACTGTGGCACTAAAAGGTTCACATAACCTATGTACAGCCTTATGCTCTGCCATGTCCTAATGCATGGTGGCTTCTTTACCTAATATTTAAAACCTTTAAGGGGTGAGGGCATGGCTCAAATGGTAGAGTGAGTACCTGCCTAGCAAGCATGAGGCCTTAGTTCAAACCCCAGTACTGCCAAAATCTAAAACTTACTTTAGAAGCTATATTCTACTGTATAAATAGAAATTCAAACTGAATAACTATTTAAGGCTACCTACATACAGCTGTTTGCCAAAAGCCAAGCATGAGGCCACACTATTCTTGAGGCAACACTATTCTTGAGGCAACCAAATCTGGAAAGGTGCTAAAGACACCATAGCATCAGGTGAGTGCTCTTGGCCTGGAGACAGAGGGCAGGGCCTGCTGTCAGGGTTCTTTTTTTTTTTTGCAGTCTAGGTTTTGAACTCAGGGTTTTATGCTTGCTAGACAGGCACTCTACCACTTGAGCCCTTTTTGTGTTGGGTATTTTCAAAATAGGCCCAGGATGGCCTCAAATCGCAATCCTACTGATCTCTGCCTCCTGGTAGCTGGGATTACAGCTGTAAGACACTGGTACCAGACTCCCCTTCTTCATCCTTGAATTGTACTGGAAGATCTTAAAAACATGATTTTTCTGGACTGGACATGTGGCTCAAGTGGTAGAGTGCCTGCTTTGCAAGTGTGAAGCCCTGAGTTCAAAACCAAGTACCACAAGAAAAAAGGAAAAAAAACCCAACCCAAAACACATTTTTTAGTTGATTCTACCTTCAGATATCTGTAAGTTCAGACACTTTTCACTTTGCTCTTCAAACCTCTTGATATCTCCCTGTTCCCTAGGCAGGAACAGGCCACCTTTTGCTGCCCACCTCCAAAAACAGCACCTTTGCACAGTGCAGGGGAAAGCATGAGTGGACACTTGAACTTACTGCAGCTCATGGCAGAACTAACCTGCCCAGTGCCTGAGGCAGATATGAAAGCTGGGAAGAGAGAGAGAGGCTGAGAAGAGATAGGAAGACAAAGCTTGCTAGGGTTTGCCTCTCCACATTCCCTTGTCAGCTGTCCCCTTACACAGGGCTCTTTGCTCCTCTGAAAGTAGGTGGGGTAGGCAGTTAAGACTTGTCTGATTTGCTGGGCTTGCTGTATGAGCCATTCATTCCCTGAAGTGTCCTGGACAGGTGGATTTCTCACAGGAGGGCCCAGGTCATATGGCCTTCTTCCTCTCAACTGGAGAAAGCACTGTGGACTGTCACTGTCCAGCATGAGCCACTTGTGAAGGACTACTGGTCTAGGTGGGAGGGCAGGCATGCATCTGCTTACCTTCCTACAACCTTGCCTTAGGCACACCCACCCCTGCCCTGCTGCCTGTGCATCACCCTGGCTAGGGGCCAAGTAACCAAGAGGCATCTCAGAATCTGGGTTAGTCCATCCAACGAGTCACTTTGTTCCATGCAGCTTGGGAAATGGTGAAGGAGCCCCCATTTGTCACTGTTTTCTATTTTGGGTAAGGACATTCACCCAGCTGACTTGAGGTCCCCACCCTGTCAAGGTTCCAGCTACCTCCCCCATGAAATCTGATGTGCAGGAAAAACACAGTCAGGCTAGGTGTGGGGCTACCTTTACAAATCTGGGCCATTTTTTGTTAAAAAAAACAGCTACCATTCTATCTGCCCAGCAAGCTCAAAGCTAGTGCTTGGATTCTGGAGGGGTCGTTGGCGCTGGATTTCAAGCCCTGCACAATGGTGATGAGCCCTGTTTGTCTGGATGGCTTGTGGCCAAGGCAGTTATCTTTACCACTGTTCTCACTGCCAAACTGCCATGTAAACATCACTGTGCACCTAACACTGTCTTGTACCATCACACAACTGAGCGAGCAGTATTTCTAGGGCCCTTGGAATTAAGTCAAAGTTTCTTGAACTTTCTGTGAGCCATGGGTCACTTTTTAAAATCTTATTAGAAGCTCTGGATCTCCCTTACCAAAATGGAGACCCCGAGTCCTAACTCCCTTTGCATTCCAGGTAAGCACCCCTTTGTGCCTCTAGCACCAGACCTTCCCAATGGCACCTGAATAGCCTGGTGGAAGTCTGCCTGGGGTCTCTTTAAACACTGTCTTCAGAAGTGCTACGGGGCTCTTTGAGGACAGCTGGTGAACTGAGGTGAGGCCTCAGCCTTTGTGGAAGAGATGAAAATTTCCCACCTATGCAACGCCTTGGAGGTGGAAGACAGTACATATCCACCACTAGACTGAGGGAGAGACACAGGACTGAGCTCTTGTAGAAGTGGCAGCCCCCAGGCCTGAGTGCTTTCCAGACTGCTTGGAAGGACTCTTCCCACACATGCAGTGAACTTAGTCCACATTAGAACAACTTTGGTGCATCAGAAGGGCAAAAATGTTAGCTTCTATATCCTCCTAAATCAGAATCTTTGGATGAGGGCTGGACTCAAGGTTCCCAAGTGAACCAAAAAGAAACCCTGGGCCCTCGAGGCCTCATCAACTTATCCTCCTGTGCCTCCAAATGGCATGTCCCCTGTGCTGACCTTGGCAATGAGGATGACAAGGTAAGCTATGAGACTGGCCAGGCAGAGTTTGGCTCCAAGACCTCAAATTTAGGCCTGTCCTTACCACCTGTCCATCCCATGTGTGGCAACAGCTGCAGGCACAGGCATAGAAAGAGAACAGCAGGAGTTGAAATTCTCATAATTTTAATGGTCAATAGCTTCTGGTTGGCTCTGAATGGTACAGTTAAACAATATACTTAAACCCCCTCCCCCCAAGCGTGTTCACACCCCTCAGTAGCGTTGGCTTCCATCCACATGTCACTGCCCAGTCAGACTTCCACAGCCTCAGGCCTGCTCCTGGGTTATGGAAATCTGCATCTTAGTGTAATGAGCTGAAAAAACCCTTGGTACACCCATGATCTGTGTTATTTTTTAAAAATAACAAGTATGAAACCAAACACCTTCCCAGGCTCTGCTGCCTTACAGAGCAAGCACGAAGTGTTGCTGTGGCGATCTGAGTCCTCTCATCTTCTGTGGGCCATGTGGCTCTGCTCTGCATCCCACTCTGCAGTCATACGGCATAGAGCTCATAAACCTTCTTTACACAGTACGCCAGGGCGGCCAGTGCTATCGTGTTGTGAAGTCTCTTTCTGTACAGGTCGTCCTTCCGGACCAGCACCACTGGGGTGGAGGAGGTGAGTGTGTGCAGAGGCAGGCGGGACAGTTTATAGGCATCGTACTCTACCTGGTATTTGCAGCAAGGGTCAAACTGCCAGGAGATTCCATAGAGGGTGCAGCAGGCCAGGCTCAGCGCGCCAGCGGGCAGGGAGATGTAGTGGGAGTAATCCAGGGGAAGTGCCAACGGGGTGAAGAGGCAGGCAGTGCCTGCCAGCACAGCCGTCTTGTGCAGGCAATTGCCCACGGTGATCCAGCGTGCTGTCTCATCCCCAATGCGGGTGGGCTCGATCACAATGTACTTGTACTGGGCTTCCAGGGCCTGCTCCAGCTCATACTCAAACTGGTCCTGGGCATTCTCCCCATTGTAGATCTCATGCACAATGTAGCAGTCTGTGGCCGACAAGCTCACCCTTTGGTGGAGGGAGAAAGACAAGGAAGTTAGGGTGAGAAACACAAACTGTGTTCCTTAAGGCTTGTGGGATATGTGGTCCTCAGCCCCAAGGCACATCTCACTTCCATGTTTATCTGCTTCAGAACCCAGCACACAAGATCATCAAGAAAATCAGTAAAGACTTTTTTTTCCTGAAAGAATGAAATAGTGAAACAACAGGGCAGAAGGAGCCCTGGGATCTGAGATAACAACCTGCTGCACGACGTGCCCAGCCTGGTGGGAAGCGCACTGTGGGGAGCACTGGCAGATCTGCAGGTCAGCATGGAGCTCAAAGGGAAAGCAGTCTCAGTCCAGAATGCCATCAACACAACAGAAGCACAAGGTCAACACATGGTGCTGCTCTTGGTTCCTCAGGGCGCCTACAGGAGTTGGCTCTTTGGGGAAAACAGACCCTGGGACAGCTATGCTGAGCATCCTGCCCTTTGCTTCTGTCAAAAGTGCTCATACTTGGCCTGCAGAGCAGAAGGTAAAGAGGGACAACTTTGCCTCCTCTGTGGACAAGCTGCAGTGCAGCCCACTGGCTCTTCATCACTACAGCACAGCATTCCTAAAGGAGACCAGGAGAGCTGAGAACCCAAGCTGCTGCAGAGGAAACACAGCTGTGTCTGAATTAGGAAAAACAATGTCTTGGGAACAGCAGTGGGTTCAATTTTGGTGGGCAGAAGACCCACCTGTAGGGCTTCATAAACAAGCAACCCAAATGATGCCCATCTTTTTTTTTTTTTTGTGGTACTGGGGTTTGAACTCAAGGCCTACCCCTTGAGCCACTCCACCAGCTCTTTTTTGTGATGGGTTTTTTTTTCTAGACAGGGTCTGGCTTCAAACAGCAATCCTCCTATCTCTGCCTCCCAAGTAGCTAGGATTACAGTCACAAGCCACGGTGCCCAGCTGACGACACCCATTTTGACCCTGTAGGACTCTATTACCAGTGAGGGTGGCTGCTATACCCACAAGGACACTGTTACTATTCACAGGGACCTGCCCCAACACGATGGTTTGACCCCCAACTTTCCCAGGCACTGGGAATGGATATCATGACCCTGACCAGTTGAATAGGAATCTGGAGCCACACCTTAGTCCTAGCGGTGACCATAGGCTGAAGGGCACATTAGGTAATTTGGGGGTTCTCATTTGAGGTCCCTCCTGTGCAGAATCTTCTCCCACACACCCATGACACAAGCAAAAAACACTGGGCTACACACTCCTTGTTGTATGTTAAGACTGTGTTGCTGTGACAAAATACCTAAGACAAACAGTTTAAAGGAGGAAAGATTTCTTTTGGCTCAGTTTCAGAAGTCCATTGTAGGCTGGTTCCATGTTTCTGGGTTTGTGGTGAGGCAGAACATCATGGCAGAAGGGTGTGGTAGAGTAAGGCTGCTCAATTCATGGTAGCCAGGAAGCAGAGCCAGACAGGTAGGGGCCAGGGCAAGATACACACTTAAAAGACATGCCCCGCCTCCCTCAACCAGCAAGCCCCACTTTCCACAGTTCCACCACTTCTCAATAGTCTATTCAAATTTCGAGTTCATCAATGGATTAAACCGTTGATAAGGTCTCCAGAAACACCCTCAAAGACCCACCCTAGGCATCTCTCAAGCCAATTGAGTTGACAAAATTAACCATCACACCATGCTTCATGAGGCTTGCTTCATCCTGTCCACATCTTTTTGGAGCCTTCAGACTGCCATCCAGCATGACTATTTCTTCCAATTTTACGTCATCTGCTTGTTTGACGTGAAATCTCACAGGATAGCCTGTACACACAGCTTGAGGCAGGATCAAGCTTTTAACCCACATTGTTACTACCAAGGCTGCGTAGAGCCATCTCTGTCATATGCTTCAGTGAAAAGCAGCCCGTGGTCCCTACCTGGTCAGACACACCACAGAGGAGATGAAGTCCCAGGGACTTGGTGGTCACCGGTCCCCTACTCAAGTCCATGCCCCTCCAGCCGGGGGTTCTGAGACAGTGTACTGGGCACAAATGTGTCAATATGACCATCTACCCTGACAGGAACTGGGCTCCTTTACTGGCTAGCAGCAAGCACAGTTCCATGCTCACAGACAGAAGGTACAGACTCCCAACCTGTCCTGGCACACACACCAAGTGGTCATGCAGAGGGAAATGAGCGGAAGCTGGATTTAGAGCTACCTGGTCAGTGACATGACATGGCTGTGACTAGTGAGAACGTTTAAAACTAGGTCAGCCCCAGAACCTCTCAGTTTAGCATAGGGTGATCCCAGCTGTCCTTCAATAATGGAAGAAATGGCATGGACAGGGAGGTAG
This sequence comes from Castor canadensis, assembly GCF_047511655.1. Lineage (NCBI taxonomy): Eukaryota > Metazoa > Chordata > Mammalia > Rodentia > Castoridae > Castor > Castor canadensis. The sequence continues at coordinate 49,477,944 of NC_133396.1, read as the reverse complement.
AAATCGGATTACAAGGCACAAACTCCAAGAAAAACAACAAACTACTAGGAATGTCAGATTAGACTCCTTCCTGTTGTCACTCCTGGGCAGGACTTGGCACTTTATTTATTCTTTATTTTTGGGGCTAGAGACAGAATGAGTAATGAGATGTCTGTCCCCCAAGTGCAGAAGGAGGGGTTCTGCTCCCAGGGGGCACTCCTTTGACACAAAGGCATTGGCCTGGACTCAGGTAAGGCCTCCTAATTAAATCATAGGCCCTGATTAAACAGCACACTAGGGAGAAAGCTGTACCTTGGGCTGCAACCAGAAACCTCAGCATGGGGTTGGGGTGTGGCTCAGTGGCAGAGCACTTGCCTAACATGTGCAAGATCCTGGGTTCACCCCCAGTACCACAAAGGAAAAAAAGAGAGAGAGCAAGAGAGAAGACTCAGCCTGTGACATGGCCAAAGCAGCTTGTGACGACATATGTCATGTTTAGTGGTCAGGCTGCCTGAGATAACACAGGATGCTCGAACCAGGAAAGCAGGGTTTTCCCATTAAGGTCCTTTCTGGAATTTCTCCATGTAGAATGAATTCAGGAGAGGGAGATCACTGCAGTTATTTCTCTCAAACAGGATCCAGCATTTTAAAATACACACAAGCCTGAGCAGCTCTCATGTGATCACATAGGAATCACAGTCAGTGTTAAGGCCAGACCTGCATGACTATAATACCAATACTGAGGCATGACTTTGAGTTCAAGGCCAGCCTGGGCTACATAGCCAGACCCTGCGTCAAGAAAAAAAAAAAGTCAGCACTATGGGAGTAATTGCCTGCCCTGGGGTGCAGGAGGTACAAGGGGCTCCACTCGCAGGTGGGAGCCTGGCAAAGAGATTTCCTTTGTGGTTTCAAGTCCATCAGTGAAGAGAGGTTGAAGGGCCAGAGTACAGAGGACTGGAGGGGTCAAATCACACACCCATCTATGAAACTAAGAAGGAGCTGCTTCAAGGCAGTTGTGAGTCCTGCTGACTTTCAAAGCGAGCCCGGGGATGCCTCTCTGTGCACAGGCATCGGAAGTGAGCACTCAAAGCAAAATGTGCTGTCAAGTTGGGATTACAGAGTGTTCTTACCAAAACGCTAGTTGACCTTACTTACGCCATGGCCTTCTATGCCTCACAGGCCTGTAGCTATCCCAAGCTAGTGGAAAAAAAAAAAAAATGCTGTTCATCCCAGTAAGGAATATCCAGTTAAACCAGCACTGGAACAGATAGTTCCACCTTGCAAATACATCAGTGGGCAGATGCCACCTCCAATGAATCCCAACTGGTCCCCAGCTCCCTCTGCAAGCACAGTTGGCACCAATATATACCCAGGCCCACCCTGCTACAGCCCCTCTGTAGGTTCCTTGAGCAGGTATGGGGACGAGGCTATCTACTGGCATTTGTCAAGACAGATTAGTATGTGTGTCTACCTGTCCCACCATGCCTGGGGACGAGAGGCCAGTGTTCCAATCTCCTGCCTTGCAGCTACTGTCAGGTGCAGCAGCCCCACAGCATGGGAGTCTGTGTCAGTGAGGGGTTCTGGCCCTCATGGGGCCTGGGACGGAATCCTCTGTTTCACTGCAGGAAGTCTTTGGGAACACCATGGCTTGTATTGAGTATGGGTAGACATAAGTATGCCCACCCAACCCTCACATCCCCAGAAATAGTTCTGTCAACATGCCCCCCGCTACCTGCCAAGCATGCTTTAGCTACCTAGAGTCCCTGTGTCTTACTATGGGCTGCCCAACCCAGCTCACTTCCATCCACTAAGGGAATAGACTTAGCCCAACCACACAGCATGAAAACAAGAACAAAGCCAACTGAGGAACCAGGGCATCACACAGGTACACCTGCCTGGGACCAGAGACAATTCTCAATTCTGTGTTAAGAGCCAGTCTGTCTACACTAGGAAAGGGCAGCAGCTATAGTCTAGATAAATGACTGTAGGATCCCATCGGAAATGTAAGGAAGGAGATGGCAATGCTCAAACCCAAACCAGCAGACACATGTGAAGCTTCGATCCCTTTGTTGGAGGCCCTCAGACTAGACCAGTCACTACCCCACTTCCCCAAGTACCAGCAGGGATAGGGTTCTGTCTGTCACTGCACAAACAGCTTTTGAAGGACTTGGGTCTGCATCTGTGTTGCCAATATGGACTTTGGACTCTTCTACTTCAGAAACTGGTGGCTGAGGTCTTTAGGAGAGAGCCAAGTCCAGTCACCTCCCAATTACCCCAGCATGAGTGGTTTGCTTCTGCAATAAAACCTGGCTACGAGCCCAGTTAGAAGGATGCCTTCAACCATTGAAGGCATCATCAGCTGACCCCAACTTGTAATGTCTTGAGCCTTAGAACCTGGGCTGTCTGACTTCTGGTACATGGAAGCAGATTTTTAAAAAATTAATATAGATTGAGTATTCCTTATCCCAAATGCTTGCAAACAAAAAGTGTTCTGGACTTTTGGATGCTTTTTGATTTGGAGATACTTGCACAAACGTGAGATGTCTTGGGAGTGGGACTTAAGTCTGAGCAGGAAATTCATTTATGTTTCACCTATACTTTAACACATAGCCTGAAGGTAACAGCATTTCTGCTGTATCTGCAGTTTGACTGTGGCATGAGATCTGGGGAGGAATTTTTCACTTGTGACATCAAACTGATGCTCAATACATTACCAGATTTGAGCATTTCAGATTAGGGATGCTCATCCAGTACCTAGTTGAACACTTTTGAGGTCAGGGCTTCCTTAAGGGACCATATTTTTGCTTCTCATTTCACATGTGAAATAAACACTAGGAGCATTTATGCTAAAGAGAAATAGAAGCTGGGTGCTGGTGGCTCACACCTGTAATCCTAGCTACCCAGGAGGCAGAGATCAGGAGAAATTGCAGTTTGAAGCCAGCCTGGGCAAAGAGTTCGAGAGACACTATCTAGAAAAATCCCATCACAAAAAAGGACTGGTGGAGTGGCTCAAGGTACAGGCCCTGAGTTCAAGAACCAGTACCACAAAAAAAAAAAAGAGAGAGAGAGAGAGAGAAACAGAGACAGATGGTAGGGTAGTGGTGGTGGGTGGCACTGATAACAGAAAATATCAGGGAAATCAAGTTAAGGAGAGAGGCAAGGTACACAAGGTATTTATGCCATCTGCAGGGTTTGTTTTTCTTTTTTTTTTTAAGGCATCCATTTGCTTTTCTAGACTGCACATTTCTAGAAGGACACATGAAGACCTGAGACTATGACTGTTACTAGAGATGGAATGGAGTGGCTCAGGAAAGAAAAGGAAAGGAGTCCCTTTTTCCTAAATGACTTTGATCTTTTAAACTTGGCACAATCTCTGGCACTTAAGAAAACAGGGTCATTGTCCTGATATGCTTTCCAGCACTAGGGTCATTCTGCATCCTCTGAGCCTTCAGCAATACTTGTTTGAGCACCTCTGATCATGTCGTGACTGGACACCTTGAGGCTGTCTCCCTCCCTCAAACAGATTTTGCCCTCAGCTCGCCACCAAGGTAAATCAGCTCTGGAAGTAGTTGGCAAAGGAATGCCCTGGAAATGCTGACATGGCAGTCAAAAGGTGGCCATAATGAAAACTCAACAGGACATGCTCTGTACCCTCTGGGACCTGGGGACCCTTGAACACATGCCTGGCAGCCTGACGGGAGCCGGACCCTGAAGTCTGCCTCACACCACCCTGAGGCTGGTCTTGAAGGAATCTCTAATGTGGGGCCCCTCAAAGTCTGAAACACCTCCTAGAAAAGTGTGCACTAGACTGTTCAGAGCAGCATTACTGTGAACATAAAAGCCCACTGACAGGAGAAGCAAGAACGAAACTGGGCCGCCCACTAGCAGAATGAGGTCGAATGGAGCTCCAGCTGATAAGGGGACACACGCAGCAGAGACCCCCTCTAATGTACCACTCAAGCACCCAGCCTTTGGGACTGTCTTCAATGGCCAACTATGAAGAGCAAGAAAATGACGATTCACACACACAGAGGGGTGGCTTCTGCTTGGGGAAGCTCCCGTGGGCCCCATTAAGGCTAGTTTCCTACTTCAAAAACTGAGTGGTAAGCACAATCATTATTGCTATTTAATTGTGGTAAAATCCACATACCAAAATATACAACCTTAAAAAGAAAAGTTACTACCTTAATCATTTGAAATATACAGTACTGTTAAGTACAATCATTCTCCAGAATTATTTCATCTTGCAAAACTGAAACTACACCCACCCATTAAGCATCAATCTCCATCCTTCCACCCCAACTCCTGTTCTATGAATATGACTAACGAGGGACCTCATAAGTGTGGAATCACAGTATTTGTCCTTTTGTGACTAGTTATTTCACTTTTTTTTCCCCAAGAGGAAAGTATAAGGTTTTTTTTTTGTACTTACTACATAAGTGTTCTGGCCACTAAGCTACAACTCTAATTATTTTTGGTTATTTCACTTGAATGTCTTCAAGGTACCAGAATCTCTTTCCTTCTTAAGGCTGAATAAGTTTCCACTGTATGGCTATATCACAATTTGTTTACCAATCATTTGCCAATGGATGCTTGAGTTGTTTCTACCTTGACTCTTATGAATCATGTTATGAACGCAGCTGTACGAGTATCTATTCAAGTCCCTGTTACAATTCTTTTGGGTCTATACCCAGAGAAGAATTTCTGAATTATACTGTAATTCTATTTTTAATTTTTAAGGATTGGACACACTGTTTACCACAGCACCTATTCCATTTTACCTTTCCATCAACAGTGCACAGGGTTCCACTAGCTCCACAACTTCACCAACACTTATTTCTGCTTCATTTCTTTGGAATAGTAGCCATCCTAATGTGGTCTCTCATAGTGGTTTTGTTAGTTTTTCTTTTTTCTTTCTTTTTTGGCCGTACTGGGGACAGAATGCAGGGTCTTGCACATACTAGGCAAATGCTCTACTACTCATCTGCATCCTCAACTCCTGATTTATTTTATTTTTGGCAGTACTGGGATTTGAACTCAGGGCAACACACTGGCTAGGGTTGCTAGGCAGCCACTCTACCACTTGAGCCACTCCATCAGCCCAATTTATATTTTTAAATACCAATTTTTTGGCAGTACTGGGATATGAACTCAGGGCCTCATACTTGCTAGGCAGGCACTGTACAGCTTTAACAGCTTTATCAAGTAACAATTCACTCATTTAAGGTGGAAAATTCAGTGACTCAGCGTTTTCAGGGTTGTACAATTGACAACACAATTTTAGAACATTTTCATCACCTCAAAAGAAACCTTGCACCCATTAGGGATACTTTCCATCTTCCCCAACCCTTCCTAGCCCTTGATAACAACCAATCTGCTTCCTGACTCTGGATTTGTCAATTCTGGGCATTCCATATAAACAGAATTATATAATATGTGATGTTTTGTGACTGATTTCTTTCATTTAGCATTATGTTTCAGGGGCAACATGTTGTAGCATGTTTACTATGCTTCACATGTTACAGACCTAACTTCTGATGTATTTAACATATAGTTTTTAAAAACCCAAGATAGGTATCTGGGAAAAGTATCAAGAGTGCTGAATATAGCTAGGCACCAGTGGCTCACACCTGTAATCCTAGCTACTCAGGAGGCAGAACTCAGGAGGACTGTGGTTTGAAGCCAGCCAGTTTTCGAGATCCTATCTCGAAAAGCCCATCACAAAAAAGCACTGGTGGAGTGGCTCAAGGTGTAGGTTCTGAGTTCAAGCCCCAGTACTGTTAAAAAAAAAAAAAAGAGTGCTGGACACCAAAAAGACCATCATTTTCCTCAGGTGGTGGTTTCACACATGACCTTCACATTTTATTTTTCTCAATGCTTTTCTTTCTTTCTAAAAAGTACATACTTTTTTTTTATAATGGGAAAAAAATAGCTATAAAATTTTTTTTTTTTGGTGGTAGTGGGGTTTGAACTCAAGGACTCCGGCTTGCTAAGTAGGTACTCTAGAGCCTGAGCTGCTTCACCAGCCTTAAGCTTTTTCTTAAAAAGAAAAATTTCAACTGAGCACAATGGCACATACCTGTAGTGTCAGCTACTTGGGACAATGAGGTGGGAGGATGGCCTGAGTCTGGGAATTCAAGGCCAGTCCGGGGCAACATAGCAACACCCCGTCTCAAAAAGGAGAGAGAAAAATCTCATTCAACAACCTGTATCCCTTGGTGGGAGGAGTCAGACATTCACTGAGTCTCCACTGTGCCTGAGGATAAGCCACAGGGAGCAAGTCCCCAGCACAGTCTGAATACAGGAACCTCTCCTGACGGAGGTGTCGAAATGGTCTCACCCTGAAGTCCTACTAGGGAAGAGGAAGGCAATGCCATTTCCCTGTTTCACTCAAGAAAATTCTGGCCACGCTGCCCTACAAGCCTCCACAACTTTTGGGACTTGCTAGACCCACAAAAACCCAATCTAACTGCTGTGAACACTGGCTTTAGGCCCACTCCCTGTAGTGGGGCCCTATGCTCTCAGGCAGGGTTCAAGTGTGAGCTCACATCTAAAATACAAAGGGACAGGGGCTCAAGATCCATGAAGACAGAGGCTGTTTTCAGCATGGCATCCCCAGCTCTAGGCCTGAAGGTAATAGGTTTCCCAAACTCATTAGTGAAAATACTTTGTAATGAGTAACAGGAGGAGAAAAACATTATGGTGATGAAAGTATCTGAATATTTAAAGTAGGTCCATCTGTCAGGCTGCTTTTCACATTGTGGTCACTTGATTGTCATGTGTGATAAAAGATGTTGGATTCTATCTCCACCCGCAGGTCCAGGAAACCCACTTTTGACTAACCAAGCATTGCTTCCTAAGGACCCAAAAGAAAGCAGAAAGATGAAGCAGTCAAATTCCATACTGAAGATTTAAAGGTCAATGTTGACAGCAGGGTATTGGCAGGAAGGTCCAAACATAGAGGACAGTTCCAAACAGGCCAAAGAACACAGGGCACCTGACACTGTCCTCATCTCAGAGAAAAACACGTGGAAGTGGCCACTTACTCTGTGGTCTGGTGCCTGAGCAGCTCTTCTGCCTCAGCAACAGGGACACAGTGCTCCAAGTGTGTGTGTCAAAGGGCCCAGGTTCAAGTTCCCTCTCACTGTTCTCACTTGGCTTTGTGTCCAAGGGCAAAACATCTTGCTACCCTGAGCCAGTTTCCCTGGTGTCAAACAGGGCCACAGGCCCTGGTTCACCCAACACCCTGTAGTAACATCAGGATCTGGGTCAGGTGTGCAAACCAAAGTGGACAGCTGCAAAGCACCACCTAAGCATCTGTGGCTGTCTAAATTAATCACAACTAGATAAAATAAAAAAACCTTAGAACTAGTTTGAAAAACTCATTCAAACTAACATTTCAAGCACTCACAGCCACATGTGGCTCATGGATGCCTGATGCACAGCAAAGATACAGAAAGTTCTACACAGCCCTGATCACTGGCTTTTTCTAAGAACCTTGTGCCCACAAAGTTGCTGCTAGTACCAGGGATACAACATGAGCAAGTGGGAGGTTTCTGTCTGTGCTCATTCCCTCATAGAGCACTTGCCACACCCACAACCTGTCACTCACTAAGAAGACAAGTCCACCTCAGGCAAGGCAAAGAACCCCAGCTGACGCATGACCTCAGCCCCTCCCTCCTTAGAGGCGGCCTCCACTGGAATGTGATCTGCAGAACTGACCCATTGGTAAATCAAAGCAACTGAAATCCAGACTGCTCAAGTGAACCTAGTAAAATGGAAATGTGCCCTGCAAATGTTAAGGCACGTGAATGCCAACAAGGTTGAACCACTGCAGATCCTAATGTATACCATCCAATGCTGCAAGCAGAATATGCAGCCCAGCCATGAGCACCACCATCCTTCACTGCCCAACTGAGCAGAATACCACAGCCCACAGTGCCTACACACTGACAGACTTGGGAGCAAGTCCTGGGCCTGCTCATCTCATCCAAACCAGGAGGAAAGGAAAACACCCACCACATGACAACCAGAACGGGATTCACTAGAGAAATTAAAAACCCCCAAGAGTCTCATCTCTAAAAGAGAAGGATTAGAGCAGAAAGGGGTCACCTGAGGAATGCAAATCAACTTGCCCACATGGCCAGTGAGCCATCTGGTCAGCTGGAGTGGGCACTAAACCTCCCACTGGTATCTGGACCTCATCCACTTGTGTTTACACATAAGGCACAGCCCTCCAAGAGAAGGACATGGCAGGGAAAGATGTGGAAGTGACCCCATAGTAACCCCAGGGAACTGGCTGTCTAACAAATGCTAGGGCAGTGGCTGTACAGGTCAGGGCAGGGGAGGCTACAGAAAATCATCTAACCCCCAGGACACCCTGCAACATGATCAGATGCAGATCAAGTACATCTTCACTTGATTATAAAAACAGGAACTCAAGAGTGCACGGCTATACTCACATTCCAACACTCACGGCGAACTCAGGGATGTTCAGGGGCCCTGAGAGAGCAGTGCCAAGCAGCCCAAGTAAGATAGGTGGGGCTGTCTGTGAGCTGGTCCAGGCTGGCACACAGGTGGAAGAACACACAGATACCTGCTCTGTGCTTTCCTAGATGGGCAAGTGTGCCTCAAAGGCGCCGGCAGGACAAGTGGCAATCTGTCTGATGTGCTCGCTGCCAGTAGGCTGAATTTTGGACAAGAATTCAGGTTACAGTTCAGAGTCTGATGTTCTTCATTACAAATATTGTTGGTTCCCTAGATTTAATGGAGTGGAGAGAAAAATCAACACACAAGCAGCTATCAGTTTGCTAATTTCCACCCCTCCTATTTCAGTCTAGACCAGCACTGTCCATATCTATATAACTTTCTGCAGTGATGGAAATGTTCTCTACCTCTGCTGCCCAATATGGTAGCCACTAGCCAAACATGAATACTGAGTACTTGAAATACGGTGGTGAGACTGAGGAGCTGAATTTTTCATTGTATTTAATTTTAATTTAAATGTCATCTCCACATGTGGCTAGTAGTTACTGAGTTGCTGTAAGAGTTAAATCATTCAGCTCTAATCTTAAGAGCTGTGTTACTAGATTCAAAAAGCAAAGGAAGAATTCCTTTACTGCTCTAAGCTCACAATTCCTACCACTCCAGGCAAGGCCTTTATATACAAAACATGCTCCAGAGTCTGTCTCCCTACCTGCATCCCAAGTCTGTTCAAATCGATGTCCTGTTCCAGCCCCTACTCCAAAAAGCATTTCCTTCTGTTTCAGTGCAAGTGAGCCACCAACCAGGTGTGAGCAGCAACACGCTGATAAATGTTCTTAACATGGGAGTTGAAATTTGAGTAAGTCCAAATGTAACATGGAATAAAGTCATTTAAGAGTCATAAACAGCCTATTTCAGTCATGAGACAATAACACACTCAGTCAGACCTCATAATCTATGGTGCTGGGCAATCAATTAATCTGGCCTGCTCCACCCAAATAGTCATGCCACTAACTGAGCAGGAATGGAGGTGTGCCCAGAAGTCAGAACCTAGCCAGGGGGCGGGTTTTGTTTCCATTCCCTGCTCAGTCAGCGTGGGAGGATTTTAGGGAAGATGGGCTCAGGCAAATGACTGATAGAAACTGGCTGGGACCTTACAGCCAAGGCAAACAGAGGGGTGGGTAGTCTCCAGCTACTTTACACTATCTGGAAGGAAGGCAGATGGCAACAAAACCAGAAATCCCATTCCTGGCCAACACAGCATCTGCATGGCTGGGTGCAACCTTCAGTTTCTGGCTAAAGGTTGCAACCGGAACACCTACAGAGCCAGGCAGGTAACTGCAATGAGTCAAGCTGTCAGGTGAGAATGATGAACTAGAGAGCACTTGCCCTGACCAGAAAGTCAGCCACTACCCAGCTTTGAAGGGAGTTTTTATGTGAAATCTGCCGGCACCTAATTGAAATTCTCTTAAAAGCTATTGAGGCTCAACCATCAAGGACTGGATTCAGCCTGTGGGCTGCCGGTTGGCAAGGTGTTTTGAATTAACATTTGTTTCAAGATAAAGGAAAAATAATTCCCTGAATCTATTTTCGCAGGTCAATAAAAGCTTAACCTCTGCTGGCAAGGCTTCTGTATCACGTCTGAGGCCACCCTATTTGGCCTTTTCAGATTTTTGCAACCAAAAACGATGAATGCCTTTCCCTCTGACACGGAGTGCTCTAAGCAGGCCATTCCCTACTACTAAGGGGCTGATGTTTGCTTTATAAGATCTGGAAAGGATATCTGGAAAACACAGAGGTAATCTGTTTTGATGGTCTTATCGGTCCAAAAACGCAAGGTGGGGCCAGAAAAATGAACTCTTTGCCACTGCTTTTCCAAGGAAAAGGAAATGCAGAAGGAGCAATATTGGATAATTGTGAGCGCAACAATAAAATGTAGGCTATCATAACTTCCGAATGAAGATTGTTCTGGACTGGGAAAGCCATCCACAAGCAACAGCAATGAACATGGGAAAGAATCAAAGAGAAGGAACAATGCATTGTACTTGTGAGAAAGAACTTTTCTGTTTGACAATCCTCACTGAGATCAAAAAAGCAAAGCATTTTCTTCTCTTCTACACCGACCAAGCTTTAGCAAAATAGGGCAGTTTAATCCAGGTGGCTCCACCAATAGACACCCATCTCCCAAACTTCCAGGGTCTGAACAGCAGATTGTGGTAACTTCTGGCTGAAAATTCTTTCCAGAAACAAAACTCTCAATTCAACACCAGACAAGCAATCTCGTCTTCTGGAAATCTGCTATCCAAATCCCAACTAAGGAAGAAACAAGCTCCTAGCGCCTTAACCGCACGCCATTCATTAGAGAAGGTCACTATAAAGGACTTCCGGGCAAGAGCGTTTGCAAAAAAAAAAATTCTCGGAAATGAGCGACGACCGCCCCAAAAGGAGGCGGCGGGTCCCCTGTCCGGGAGGCAAGTCTAGAGAGAGGCTTCCGGCAAACGCGCGGATCGCACGCCCTACCCGCAGCCTTCGCAGCTTTTCCCTCCCGTCTCCCCCGTGAGCCGGTCCTCGCCACGTCGCGGCCGAGACTTGCCACGTGCGTGGCCAGACTGGCGGGAGCTCGAACGCCACTAGGCCATGGTCAGCAGGATGGCCCTCAGGCCTACGCGGCCCGGCTTCGCCCTAGACACACGGCCGGGCCCACCCAGCTGGCCGCTGACCCCTCCCCGGCCGCCACTCCGTCGAGGCTGCGCCGATCCGCTCCATCCGGACCCCGAGTCCCCCAGGCTGGCCCCCGCGTGCCGGCGGGGACGGGAGCCGGGCTTGGCGGGGAGGGCGCGCGACCCAGAGGCTCCCGCCGGCCTCGGCCTCCGAGCAATCCGTCAAGCCTCCTAACAGCCGCGAGCCGCTGGCCTCACCTCTCTCGGGAGCTGCCGCTGCTGCTGCCCGGGCCCAGACGCCTCCTTCCCCACGCGGCCATCTTGGAGACACTCGGCTCGCCCGGAGCTGGCGTCGAGGCGGCTTGGGAGGGCGCGCGGGCTGACGGGAAACGTAGTCCCGCGGGCGCCCCGGGCGCGGCTGGCTGCGGCGCGCAGACTACGGCACCCACAATGCCGCGCGCCGGAAGCCGCCGCCGGCCGCGGGAGCGCCGCTGGGCGCGGGGGAGGCACGGCCTGAGAAGTGAGTCCTGGAGTCGCAGCCTGGGAGTTGCTGCGCCCACCACCTGAACGTCCTTGGGCTTGGAGAACGAGTGGCTGAAGGAGAGCGGAAAGAAAGCGCCTACAACTCCCAGAGCGCCGCGCGGACGCGGCTCGGCTGGGTCCCGCGTCCAGTGCACGCCCGCCTGCCTCTCCTGCCCGCCAGCTTCTGTGGTCCACCCGCGCCGGCCTCGGCCGCTCCTCTTCTGCCCTTCACCACACCGCCTCGGCCCGCTAAGGTCATCGCGGGGCGGCGGCGCCGCTGGGCCCTCCTTGGGAGCTGTCTTTGCTCCCGTTCCATCCCCCCAAATTCTCTGGTCTCAGGGTGGGTACTTGGGAGACCCACGTGGCTCCTGCTGCACCGAAGTCCCTGCTTGCAGGTGTAGCTGTTGGGAGCAGAGTCCAAAGGCAAAAAGGAAAAACCGCTACAACGCGGGATAATTGATGTCAAGGAAATAGGGTTCTACGATAGAGAAGGCCTGCTGGAGATCCAGTCTCTGCCGCACGGCTTACTCCTGAACATAATCACATGTTCTGGGCAAATCGTCCCATCTGCCAGTCCCCTGCCCCAGGACCTGGTGTTTCCCCGTCAGACACTGCTATAAAGAAAATCATAACTGCTGCCACCTCAGACATATGGACTACTAGTTGAAGGGCGGAGCGGGGTAGGGAGTAGGGAATCCCAAGTCCCTCCGTTTGGAGGGACCGCAGACAGTATGGCTAGTATACTAGATGGTTCCATAGTCATATGAGCAATCTAATACAGAAGCCTGCAGATTGAGAGCCCCTGTGCTCCGATACAGCGTGGTGAACCCCACAGGCCAGAGCAAGCGGCCAACAGGTGTGTGTGTGTGTGTGTGTTGCGGGGGGGTGGGGGGGTGTTTGTCTCTGGAGTCACTGACGGTGCCTCTGCCTCTGCATTTACCTCTGCTCACATTCTACAACAGGGTCAGCAGCTTAAAGTCCCCTCCCAGGCCCTCCTCACCGGCAGGGTCATTCATGCCACCTGGCACAATCTAGAAGCCCTTCTTAGTTTGGAGCTTGCCTGCCTCTGCAACTTCAACTGTTTCCCTTTTCTGCCTGGGACTTGCCAGGCTGGCAAATTCAGAGGGTTTGTAGGTCCACAGATGTGTAGTGCTTTGCCTCCCATGCCTTTCCCTCCAGGCCAACCTTTAGGCTTCAAGACCTTAGACCTGGCTGGTCTCTAGCAAGTTCCTGGTTTTCAAGTTGTGTCATGAACCCTGCCACCAAGTGCCAATGTGTAGCACATACTAGAGCTCCCCAGAGGACTATCATGATATCATGTCACTGCCTGTGGACTTGTCTACCAGGGTAGTGATTCAGAGAGTGTAGTAAGAATTCTAGGACACCAGGCTTAAAACATGGTGCCACACTTCTGGATGGGGCTGCTTATGCACCTTCTCTTTGCCCCAGTCTGCTTGTTTATAACATAGGGGTGGCATTAGTACCTCTCCTCGGGGAATTGCTGACAGTATTTCAGTGATGATGTGTTGACACACACATAGAACTTAGAAAAACCAAGCCCAAGGTAACAATAACAACTGATGATTGTGGAATGCCCTGTGCAGGCCTATATTTTACTGATTAACTTTTTTGATCTTCACAACAACCCTATAAAAGTGATACTACTGTCAGTGTTCTCATTTTGCAAATGAGGAAAGCAAAGCACAGGAGAGCTGAGTGACTTGCCGAGGTCACACTGAGGTAAGCAATGTGTCAGGTTTTGAACATAGGCATTCCAGATACAGAGATTACACTGCTACTGTGCCTTTTGGGAAGCAGTCTGGAAATGCTATTATCATTAGTGAGGCACGTACCAGGTCACAATGTGTAGTGCACAGAGTAAATAAAAATGCTCACACAACTAGACCCAGCTCTTCCTGGCTCCCGCCGACCTGCTAGCAAGCTGTGATCCCCACGGTGTTTTTTCTGTCTGTAACTTGCTAGGCAGCATGATTCACCTGAGTGCCTAGTGAGAGCACAGCCTGAGCCATGAGACTCCAGAGGAGCTCTCAGCTGCTGGCAGGAGGCAGCCACTAGGAAGGATCTGCCATTCTCTTTCTCTACCTTTCATTCATTCATCCTTAAAACAAATAATGATTGGTACAGCTCTGTGCCAGGCAGTCTTCAGGCACAGAGGTATAGCATTTAGTAAGACAAACATTGTTCCTGGTCTCGTGGGCTTTACATTCCAAGGAGATGAACAACTGAGTGAATAAGCACTTTTGGGGAGTTATAAACACCAAGATGAAAAAAGACAGGATGCTGTAATGGAGTGACTAGGAGGCTACAAAAGATGTCTTTCAAAAGGTACTGACACGAGGGCTAGTGACAATGTTTCAGAGTGCAAGTAGGCTTAGATTGTTCCAATTACAGGACCAGGGTAGCTGGAACACAGTGTGGCAGGAGTGGGACTCAATTTACCTTTGGTTAAGTCACTTGCTGGCTTTGAATTTGTGAGCCTTTTCAACTGTAAAATGGTAATTTTACATACATTAGTCAGTATCTAATTAGGAAAAAATATTCTATGTATTTTAAATGAAAGTTAGTACAGGGTATTGTTTACAAAGGTTTTGGAAGGGTAGGAGAAACAGGGGAGGACAAAGGCACCAAGAGACTAACAAGTGGAGGTAGCTGCTTCCTGAAGCTGAAGGGGTGTGGCTCAGGCTATAGAAAAAAAAAAGTTTCCAGAAACCCTGATTCCTGAGTTGCTGAGCAGGAGTCCTTGCTGCACTGTCTGGTGATGGACACTACTGACACAAGCTGATTCCATCTTGTTTCTAGGGCCTGAGGTGGTGCCAGAAGCCACAAACTGGAATGGCTTTTCCCTCATTTTCCAAACTGCCACCAGGACCTCCCATGGGCAGAAACAGCTGACAAGGGAGTCAGGGAAATGTAGTTTGCAGGCTGCCAGCCCTGGCCACCGGGTGAGCTGCAGAGTGAGTGTGGGGATGAAGATAGTAGCCACCATTCATTCACACAAGCCATCTCACAGGGATGTTGGAGGAAGAAATGAAACAACAAATTATACCTGTATTTTTATGTTCAATAAGTTATGCCTATTCTTGGGAGTCTTTGCTCCCATTTCCGGCATGAGAGCAGGAAATGTTTCTCTCTTTTCTTCTCTACCTCCCTCCTTTGTCTATACTTTATCCTGTTATACTTAAATTCTTGCTAAAACTTTCAAAAAATTATACCTGCTCTTATGCTTTGTAGCACATACTAGCCATTCAGGGAAAGGCAGATCTTCCAAAAATAAATATTTGGTATAGAATTTATACAGAAAGCTTTGAATTTACAACTAAGAGCATAAAAAATGAGCATTTTAAAAACAGAATTCAGGGCAGGCAGGGTGACTCAAGTGGTATAGCACCTGCCTACCTAGCATGAAGCTCTGAGGTCAAGCTCCAGTACCAACAACAACAAACAATTAAAAACAGAATTTTAGGACTGGAGATATAGCTCCTTAGTAGAGCACTTACCTACTGGATCAATCCCCAGCACTGCAAAAAATTTTTTTCTTTAATTAAATAGAACTTTAATTCTCAATGGGTAATACAGTCACATGGCATAGGATTCACATTGTAAAAATAAGTTTGTCTACCCTATCTTTCCATCCCCCAGTTCTCTCCATCCATGCCAGAACCTGAGGATGGCAAAGGCTATTGCTGGCACCTTTCTTATGTATCCACTACTTAGCCTGTATGCATGGACATGCACATGCATGCATTAAAAAACATTTTTGCCAGGCGCTGGTGGCTCACCCCTGTAACTCTTAACTACTCAGGAGGCAGAGATCAAGAGGATGGTGGTTCGAAGCCAGCCTGAGCAAATGTTTCACAAGACCCTATCTCGAAAAACCCAACCTAAAAAAGGGCTGGTGGAGTGGCTCAAGGCCCTGAATTCAAACCCCAGTACAGCAAAAAAAAAAAGTGCTTACTATACAAACCACTCTGGGGATTGAACCCAGTGCCTTGCACATGCAAGTGCTCTACCACTTGAGGTACATCCCCCACCCTTTTGTTTGTATTTTGTTTTTGAGATAAGATCTTCTCCTGTAACCCAGGCTGGCCTAGAACTAACTTGATCCTCCTGTCTCTGGAGTAACTGAGATTACAGGCAGGAACCACTATACCTGGCTATTTTGCTGTTGCTTTTCACTTACCTGTATCTTAGAGATCCCTCTCCATCAGTACATATCTGACTTGTTTTAACAGTATGTGCTAGCCCATTGTTTAGATATACCACACCTTTATTAGCTAGCCTCCCAACAGCCTGTACTTTCTCAAAGAATGCTGCAATAAACATGCTTGCCCTAATAAATATGCTAGTCATATTGGTGCCCCTGAGCCAATATGACTGTGGGATAATTTCCTGAAGAGACTTGTGGGTCACAGGCTATGGGCGTCAGAGAGGTGCTCCACACTGCTTTCCACTTGCTAGTCATGTATGTTGGGGCCTGTTTTCCCACTGCTTGGCCAACACCTGACCTGTTAGCAAATGATTTAACTTTGCCAAACTGATACATAACAACTGGTATCTTGCTCCGTACATTGTGGTAGCCTCCTTTTGATCCAGAACTGATAGAGGACATTGTAGAAAAACAGGTGAAATACGAATGAAGAAAACAGCACCATGCCCATGTTGGTTTCTTAGTTTTGACTCCTGCACCCTGGCTAAGTGACATGTTAACATCTGGGGAAGCAGAGGAGGGGTATAGGGACATTTTCTCTGTTCTTTCTTTGCTTCCTTCCTTGCTTCTCTCTCTCTCTCTCTCTCTTTTTTTCTTTTGGTACTGGGGCTTGAACTCAGGGCCTACACCTTAAACCACTCCACCAATCCTTTTTTGTGATAGGTTTTTTCGAGATAGGGTCTCACAAACTTTTTGCCTGGGCTGGCTTCGAACCATCTCTGCCTCCTGGGTAGCTAGGATTACAGGCATGAGCCACCACCACCTGGCCCTGTTTTTCTTCCCTTCCTTCCTTCTTTTCTTCCTTCCTTCCTTCCTTCCTTCCTTGCTCTCTCTCTCTCTCTCTCTCTCTCTCTCTCTCTCTCTCTCTCTCTCTCCCTCCCTCCCTCCCTCCCTCCTTCCCTCCCTCCCTCCCCTTCCCTTCCATTTTCTTTGCTTCTCTTCTCTTCTCCAGAGGTGCATCATTCCTAGAGGTACTACTGTACCAGGATGATGCATGGAGTGGACACAGCAAGCTCCTATTCCATCTCCATGCACCAAAAAATTCATTCAATCCTCAGATAGAGGGTGTATCAGATATTAATCTGATAAGAACAGATACTGTACGTAATTTTAGCCAAAAGGCTGAGAACCAATATGGGAACTGTGTTCTTTCTGCAACTTTTATACACATCCAAAATTATCCCAAGAAAGTTTCTTTTTAAAATGGTATCTAGCTGGGAGAGTGGTTCATGCAGTAAACCTGCCTGGCAAGTGCGAGGACCTTAGTTCAAACCCCAGTGCTGAAAAAAAAAAAAAGGATATTAAAAAAATGGCATCTAAGGCCTGGCATGGTTGGTGCACGCCTGTAATTCCAGCTACTTGGGAGGCAGAGGCAGGAGGATTATGAATTAAAGGCCATTCTGGGCTACATAGCAATACTTTGTCTCACAAACTAAATACAGCTGGGCACCCGTGGCTCACTCCTGTATCCTAGCTAGATCAGGAGAATGGTGGTTCAAAGCCAGCCTGGACAAATAGTTCACGAGATCCTATCTTGAAAAACCCCACCACACAAAAGGGCTGGTGGAACCTCAAAGATCAAGCGAAGGAATATGATGGATTCATAATCACCATTACAGGAGACAAAATTGGCAATATCCTGTTTTCTGTGGAAAAGCAAGCCACAGAAGAAAGGACAGAGTTGTATCATGCTGAAATAGATGCGCTTTATAAAGACCTGACAGCAAAAGGAAAAGTGGCAATTCTCTCAGAATTTCTTTTATAATTTAATGCCGCTCTCTCAAGGATCTAGTGCCATCACCTACTTTCTCATCATGGGAGCATGGCTGGCAAGTGGAAAGGAAGTAGCAGGGAAGTTTCCCAGGGAAAGCTAATGGACTTTGAATCTATGACAGCCCCTGGCACTGAGACCTTCAATAAAGCATCGAAAAGCTGGATGAACTTGAAAAACATCTCACCTTCTTACGAGGCTCTTCCATCCATATCAGAGACATTCCCAATGTTAAGGTCCAGGAAAGAGGTGCTAAACATGGACTCTGTCCACTCTGTCTCAAGAAACTAGTGACTTCATAGAATTTGTAGACACGAAGGGCCAGGCCTCTTCTTCCTTAACTTATTTTTTAAAACATGGAATTAGGTCCTTTATTACTTTTGATACCAATTTTTGATAGGAATTGAATACTTGAAATCATGTTCTTTACTTTTCTGAACCATAACAGGAATCATGAAAAAGAGTGTTTGGGGAAAAAGCCACCTGACCAGGAAGGGGAGCGTATGTATTACCCATCAGCCTGTTGGTTTCCACGCATAAAGTCATATGTCTCCTTCTTCACAGTAAAAATGTTTACTGCAAAAGCCAAAAATTAATAAGATGAGCAAAGCCAAGAACAAGTTAGGAGTGTCTTCCTCTTGAGATGTGGATGTTTCTCACAGTTCCTATTCTTACACTTTTTGTGGGTGTCTTTTTTGATGTGTGCTCTCCATCTTACTAGAACTGTGGGTGCCCACGGGTGTCAGTGTGTGCCGTGGCTCACAGGAGCACTGACTCTGAACTACACAGACAGTATTTGCCAATGTCCCAACACTGAATTATTGAACCATGTTTTTCTCTTCTTTGAAAAAATAAACCAAGGTGATTTCTATAAATCACCGGTTTTGGCACTGGATTATGTATATTTTTATTTTGTAAGCAAGTTTTGTTTTTAGGTATGAGAACATTAAAAAAGTTGCTCATCTTTTTCTCACAGTGAATGGCAGTGACTGCAAGGTTCTTAAAACCGTTGCCATTTTCAGATCAAACAAAGCAAAACAAGAAAGGGCCGGTGGAGTGGCTCACAGTGTAGGCTCTGGGTTGTTCAAACCGCAGTAGCACCAAAGGAAAAAAAAAAGAAAAGAAAAACTAAATACAGGGCTGCAGGTGTGACTCAAGTAGTAGAGATTCACATGCATGAGGCCATGGGTTCAATCCCCAATCTCACACACACTCACACACACTCACACACGCACAAGTACCCTGTGGGCTGCAGGATGTAGCTTAGTGGTACAGTGCTTGCTTAGTATGTGTGAGACCCTGGTCTTGATCCAGAGAGGGAAAGTGAGAGAGAGGGGGTAGAGAGAGAGAGAGAGAGAGACCTTGTGTCTGTGGTTCAAACTACTCAGGAGGCTGAGGCAGGAGGTTTACTAGAGCCCAGGTGTTCGGGACCCCCTGAGCAATATAGCAAAATCCTGGCGCAAACCAAACCCCAAACAAAACTAAATAAAAAATACCTTGTGATATGTAAAATTCACATTTCTCTTATGAGCAACATAAAGAATCTTGAATGTGGTGCTTTTTCTCCCCCTGAGATGGGTATTGGTATGTTGCCTAATCTATTCTCCAACTCCTGAGCTCAAGTGATCCTCCCAAATAGCTGGGACTACAGGCATGCACCTCTGTCCCCTCTTTTAAAGGGATGGCCTGCTGGGCGCCAGTGGCTGACGCCCGTAATAGTAGCTACTCAAGAGGCAGAGATCTGGAGGATCACAGTTCAAAGCCAGCCTGGGCAAATAGTTGGTGACACCCAATCTCAAAAAAACCCATCACAAAAAAAGGGCTGGTGAAGTGGCTTAAGGTGTAGGCCCTGAGTTCAAGCCCCAGTACCACAAAGTAAATAAATAAAAAGATGGCCTTAACAATGCTTATTTACTAAGGTAAATAAATGATTTTCTTCACTTTTTAAAAATATTGTTAACAGTGCTTTCCTAATTCCTATCAGCTGATATTATGTTTCTTATTTCCATACATTAAAATGCAACGTCAACTTATTTTCCCATCTGGTTGTACATTTCACTTTATGGAATCTTGTTTTCCCTCACTGTCACGTATTAAATTGTACATAGGGAGGGTTTCATCATGACAGTTCCATACATACATATAATGTACTTTGATCATATTCACCCCCTGAGAATCTTGTTTTTCAATCACAAAAGTTGCACATACATATCAAATAAAACACTCTAGGGATGCATACAAAAGAGTTAATGAATCTTCACCACAAGCTGCTCTGACACTAATGTTGACCATCTGATGACATTTTCCTTCCCCACCTCTCCTTATTTTAACACACACACACACACAAACACATGCACAAACACACAAAAGAGAAGTATAATTTTATCTTTTTACATAAAGATGGTATCAATATGCATTTCTCTTCAACCTCTTGCTTTTTGTTGCACATCACATCATGGGTATTCCTCCCAAATCGACTCAAAAAGTTCTGCTGTATTACTTGTAATGAGTTCATAACTCCTTAATATTCAGTACTTGGTTGGTTGGTTGGTTGGTTGGTTTTTTTGGTGGTAGTGAGGTTTGAACTTAAGGTCTCATGTTGGTGCTCTTCCCACTTAAGCCACTCCACCAGCCCCCAATATTCAGCAATTTGGGAGATTATAATACATTCAAACTTTTTTTTTTTTTTTTTGCAGTACTGGGGTTTGAACTCAGGGCCTCACACTTGCTAGGCAGGTGCTCTACCACTTGAGCCACTCTGCCAGACTGTCTTGGTGCTGGGTATTTTTGAGATAGGGTCTCAGGAACTAGTTGCCTGAGGCTGACTTCAAACTACGATCCTCCTGATTTCTGCCTCCTGAGTAGCTAGGATTACAGGTGTGGGCCACCAGCGCCTGACACATTCAAACTTATATAAGTTTAATTTTAAATTATTTATTGAGCCCAGGGCTTTGCACATACTTGGCAAGTGTTCTACCACTGAGCTATATCCCCAGCCCTTTAATTTTGAAATTTTGAGTTATGCATAGTAATTGTGCGTATTTATCTGGTACAATGTGACATTTCTATACATGTATTCAATGTGTAATTAAAACTTCTGTTTAATGTAGAGAGTAGCCACTGCCAATAACCCTACAGAAAGATCCTGTACCCTTGTGAGCTGCTGCTTTTATTTCTGCAGGATTTGGTCCAAAGCAGGACAGCTGAATGACAGTGAATAACATTTTAAGAGATGTTATCCCCATAACCTGCTATATAGAAAATCTTGATTCTATCAGAAAAACGATTAGAAATAATAAACAAGTTGAGCGGAGTTGCAAGGTACAAGATCAATTCACACAAAACGATTCCAGCAGATGCCGGTGGCTCAGCCAGTAATCCTAGCTACTCGGGAAGCAGATCAGATCAGGAGGATTGTGGTTCGAAGCCAGCCTGGGCAAATAGGCCTCAAGACTCTACCTTGAAAAAAAACCTTCACACAAAAGGGCTGGTGGAGTGGCTCAAGGTGTAGGCCCTGAGTTCAAATCCCGGTACCTCAAAAAAAAATCAGTTCTATTTATCTATAATGAACAATCTAAAAACTGGAAATAAAAAAAATTCATTTACAAAGATATCCAGAATAAATTAAATGTATAGGATTAACTTAACAAAAGATGGAAAAATTAAACTCTGAAAACATTGGGTTTTTTTTTTTTTTCCCTTGGTGGCACTGGGGTTTGAACTCAGGGCCTCACACTTGCTAGGCAGGTGCTCTTACCACTTGACTCATACCACCAACCAAACTGAAAATATTGTTGAGAAAACTAAAGATCTAAATAAATGTAAAGGTGTCCCATGTTCATGGATCAGAAGGCTTAAGGCTGTTGTGCTGGCAATATTTCCTGTATTAGATTGCTGGGGCAGCCATTACAGAGTACTACAGACTGGGTGGCCTAAACAATACAAAGTTATCTTCTCTCAATTCTGGAGTTGGAAGTCCAAGAATGACAGAGTTGGTTTCTTCCCAGGCCTCTCTCCTTGGTGCAATTGTAGATGGTCATCTTCTTTCATGCCTTCATATTGGTGTCCCTCTGAGTGGGTCTACCTCCATATTTTCTCTTCTTATAGTATACCAGTCATACTGGATTAGGGCCCACCCTCATGACCTCATTTTGACTTAATTTCTTCTTTATACACCCCTATCTCCAAATATAGTCACACCTTCCAAGATATTGGATGTTAGGATAAGTGACATACATTTGAGGTGGACACAGTTCAGCCCATGTTATCCTTTGAATATGAATAGTGTCCCGGAAAAGGCCAGGTGTTAAAGTGTTGGCTCTCAGGGTGGCACTGTCAAGAGTTGGTGGGACTTTCAAGAGGTGAGGCCTAGTGGGAGGTCCTTAGATCCCAGGCTGTGTCCTGAAAGGGGTTGAAGGGATTCTGGGCTCTCTCTCTCTCTCTCTCCACTTCCAATTTGAGGTCCAACTGCTCTTCCACCATGTACTTCCACCATGATGTGCTGGCTTCACCAGAGGCCTAAACCAATGGGCTCACCTGATCTTGGACTTCCAGAATCATTCCAAAATAACCTCTCTTTAGTTCATAAGTAGCTCATGTGAGGTATTTTGTTGTAGCAAGGAGATGTTGACTCATACAGCCCATAAGACAGGATAAAGGATACCATAGCCCAGAGATACAACTAGGTGATGTGTGGCAGTGAACTGAGGCTTGAGTTCCTGCCATTATTTTTTCATCCATAGGCCCCTCTGAGTAGCCTCTGCCCACCCTCATGGAGGGTCCCTTATCTGAGAGCGCTTTTTAGGTGGATCTTATATATCACATTATTTAGGAACCAGAAATCCCAGGACAGAGTGACAAATGGTGTGGACTTCATGGAGTCTCACGAGAAGGTAGATGAGGATGGTGACCTTGCAGATTGCGCATGCAGCTTTTCTCTCATTGTCTTGGGCCCCAGACAATGGCCAGCTCTCGCTCCCCCTTTTCACTTCTTCCGCTCGGTCTCCCTTGGCCTCTGCTGTCCCTCCTTTTGCAGACAAGCAACTTGCTTCTAAAGCATGACTGCAAACTCTTCCACATTTGTTCCCTCAATATGGTGCCTGCTTTCCCTCCCACCCCCTCCTGTTCCCTCCCATTGAGTCTGATTGGGTCAGAAGACTATGAGGAACACCATATTACTTTTGAGGTTGGCTATAAACATGTTTTGCCTGCAGAGCCCACACTTGGAGTTACCCTAAAAGCAACAGCAGGGGATTTCCACAAGGGAATGCTGTAAAGTGTGCCCAGATGGGGCAGATTTGGATTGCACTGGTGGCAGCACTACACACCAGGTGGCTATCCAAAGCAGAGATTAGGGGGATTTAGGAAGCAGAGTGTGAGCATCCACCATGGACTGTGAGGGTGAAATGAAATTCTATCTAGGTGTCTCCAAGGCCTGAGGCCAGGAATGGAGTTGATATGAGGGCTTTAGGAATTTTGGCTCAAGTCCAGGGCTACTTTCTTTTTGTGTTTCAGGCAACAACCTAAACACTTTTGTCGATGCCTGGGGACATTCAAGGCCTCAAGTACAGTGGAAAAAACCTGCAGCTGACTGGTCACAGAGCAATTAAGACACCTGTGACTTTTCAGTCAGGACACACAGAAAAAGGGGAGGGAACTTGGGGACCCTACAAAAGGCCATACATGTTGTGTCTTGTTCATGGGAGCATGCTGTGTAGCCACAGAAGTCTGGCTGTCTGGGGCCACTGTGCAGAGGAAGCCCAGTGAGAGGCCATGTGCAGTGCTCAGTCTATAGTCACACTGGGCCCCAGCCATGGAGTTCCCGAATCCACACAGAGAATCAAATTGCCATTGTCTGATCCCCTTGTGTCTCCAGGTGGCTTGTAATGCAGCCATGTGGCCTCTGCCAGCTACCTTAAGAGACCTCCTCTCCTTGGCCACACGAGCCCCGTCACAGGCTCAGTGGCATAGGAGTCCCGTTGTCACTGGAGGATGGTCTTCAGAAGACCCTGGTCAAGATTTCATATCCTTGTGTCTTTTGAACAAAGAACTGGATGGAGGCATGGCTTGCAAAGCAGTACTGAAATTTTATTGAAAGCAAAACCAGAGTTTTGGACCCAAGGCCCAAATTCCTGAGATTCTGTATGCCAGTTCTGGTCACCTGCCCCTAAAAGCCAAATAAAGAGGCATGGTAAAGGTGGTTTATTACACAGTTCGGGGCATGTCGTGAGAAGAGGCAGAGTAAGCACTCAGTTCATCTTCAGCCATCTTTGGGGTACAGACATGAGCTATAGGTTTAAGTAGACAAAAGAACTGAGGGCAGGGGACAAAAGGTATGAATAAACAGTTCAGTCACAGGTGTGGCCTGGTTGGTCTCATGACTGGTGGGGCTGGCATTCTTGGTCGGGCAGGTGATCTGGTAGTCTGGTCGAGTTCTGGGAAGTTATCACCTGGAGGGAATAATTTGGTTCCTGTTTGAGAGTATTCTTGGGATAATTGTCCTAACTAGAAGGATGACACTCCAGGTGGCTCCAGTTCATTGTCATAAAGGTATTATCAGTTTTGTCCTTTTTGGAATCCAAGGTGATTGTAAAGTAACTGTAAAGAGAATGGCTTAGAGCAAAGACAGATTAAAAAATGGAAACAGAGGTGCCAAGCTTTTCCTGTTTTTAGTGAATTTGTGTGCTCAAGTAAGGAGTCAGTGCTTTTCAGCAAAAGCTACTTGAGTGTTTCTTACAAAAGGAAAAAGGAAAGCTGGGCACCACTGGCTCACGCCTGTAATTCTAGCTACTCAGGAGGCAGAGATCAGGAGGATGGCGGTTCAAAGCCAGCCTGGGCAAATAGTCCTCAAGACCCTATCTCGAAAAAACCCATCACACAAAAGGGCTGGTGGATTGGCTCAAGGTGTAGGCCCTGAGTTCAAGCCCCCATACCACAAAAAAAAAAAAAAAAAAAGGGAAGTATGTAAGAGGTGCTTTAATTACTTTTGCTGAAAAGCATGAACTCCTTATTTGAGCCCATGAATGAACAAAAAGCAGAAGAAAAGGATGGCATCTGCCCTCCATTTTGTATCTGAGCCATTCTCTCTGCTGTCACCCTGCAACCACTTTAGAATCAAGGAAGGACAGGAATGATTGATAACATCTTCATGACAAAGGACTGAAACTACCCCCAACAGTAGACCCTCTGGATAAACCACCTGCTTGGCTCCAGATGACAACTCTAGAATCTCTCCCAGAATCCCTCCCAGAACAAGGGCTGAGACAATGACCAACTAGAACGCACCTGTTAATGAACTGTTAAACTATGCATACCTTTGTCCCCTGCCACCTGTCTATTTACGCCTATAACTCATGTCTGTACCCCGAAGATGGCTAAAGATGAGCTGAGTGCTTATTCTGCCTCTTCCCACAGCATGTCCTGAGAAGTGTAATAAATCTTTCTTTTCCTTCACCATGCCTGTTTATATTACATTTAGGGGCAGGTGGCTGGACCTGTCATATGGAAACTCGGGAGTTTGGGCCTTGCGTCCAAAACTCCAGTTTCAAGTATAGGCACTGCAAGACAAAGAGCAGTGAAGCCCTGACCTTTGTTCAAAGGGCAAGTTATGAGTTGTATGGGCAAAAGCAAGAAAAGTCTGGGCTGTCTTTATAAGAGGGGCTAGGGTGATTGACAAGTGTGACAGGCATTCTGCATTTGCATTTATGCTGGCTCTCAAGTGGTTTGGTTTTTTTTTTTTTTTTGCAGTACTGGGGCTTGAACTCAGGGCCTCACACTTGCTAGGCAGGCACTCTACCACTGGAGCCACTGTGTTGGGTAATTTCGAGATAGGGTCTCTCAAACTATTTGCCCAGACTGGCTTTGAATCGAGATTCTCCGGATTTCTGCCTGCTGAGTAGCTAGGATTACAGGCATGAGCCATGGCTCCTGGCTCCAAGTCTTTAATTCTATGTATAAAATATGACAATATCCATAAGGTCTTAAGTAGAGGGCTTTACCAGAGAGGTCAGATTGAGGACAGATTTCCCTTTAGCAGACAAAGGCCATTTTCCAGTCCAAATTAGCAAGAGACTCCCTGTCTTTTCTGGAATTTATATCTGCAAAGGAATTTACAATTGAAAAGGAATTTACAACTGAGGGGATATCCCAGGGTAGCACTGGATGGGGAGAAGAAGGAATTCGGCATGGGGTGCCCTTTTGCAGAGCAGGGTGGAGTCCCATGTTAGATTTCTTTCCTTGTTACTAACCTGCCTCAACATCATCAGTCCTCCAGGATGTCCCTCTGTATGGCCTGAACCCAAATCCATCGCTCCCCATGGCCATCCCCATGACAGGTCCTGGGTGTGCCTGAACTATTAGAAGGAAAGAGGCACAGAATGCTGGGATTGGATTTCTTGTGGAGAAGTAGACCTGTGGAGGGGGACCCAGGAAGAGAGATGGAGCCTACAGCTGCTTACAGACTTGGAGTAGATATAAAAGGTGGGTGGAAAAGTTCCAGGAAGGTCGCTGGGTGGGCAAATCCTCAATAGCCCTCTGACCCTCCCTATATAATGGCATAAGGGTGGGCCATTTCTTCTAGGTCAGGTGGGGAGTTTCTAGTAAATGGCTAAAGGTGGATGTTTTTCTTCAGGACCTGGTGGAAAGTTTCCAGTAAGTCACCTTCAAGGGGGAGGGGATCCAGTTCTAACACGACTTCTTTTTGTTCAGCCTAATGTAAGCAGCACTCCCAGGAGCTTTTGGCACATCACATGACATAAAGGTGACAGTAGGACTCCTTGCTGGCCCCCAATTTTTTGTTTTAGGTAGGGTCTTGGATTTTTGCCTGGATCAACCTGAACCAGGATCCTCCCCCCTATGGCCTCTCATTTAGCTGGGATGACAGGCAGGTGCCACCATGCCAGAGTTTTGGTTGAGACGGAGTCACGCTAATATTTTTCAAGGCTGTCTTTAAAACCAGAGTTTTGGACTCAAGGCCTAAATTCCTGATATTCCATATGACAGGTCTGGCCACTTGTCCCTAAGTGCCAAATAAAGAGGTATGGTGAAGGCAGAGAAAGGAGATTAATTGTAGTTCTGGACAGTTCTGGACATGCCGTGGGAAGAGGCAGAATAAGCACTCAGCTCATCTTCAGCCATCTTCGGGATGCAGACATGAGTTATAGATTTAAGTAGACAGGGGGCAGGAGACAAAAGGTATGCATAGTTAAACAGTGCTGATCACAGGTTTTTCCGGTTGGTCATTATCTCAGTTCCAGTTCTGGGAGAGTTTCTGGAGTTGGTATCTGGAACCAGGCAGGTGGTCCATCCAAAGGAGGGTCTATGCTGGAGGTAGTTTCTGTCCTTTGTCATAAAGATGTTATTGATCATTCCTGTCCTTCTTTGATTCCAAGTGGTTGCAAAGTGATAGCAGAGAGAATGGCTCAGAAAAAGATACAAAAATGGAGGACAGATGCCAACCTTTTCTCCTGCTTTTAGTTAATATGTGGGCCTAAGTGCTGGTGGCATGGTGGTGGAGTCTGTGATCAGAAGACTTCCAAATTCTTTGTGTCCCACTTGGAAAAATCCATGGCAGGACATGTGGGTGTAAATGGAGTCTATTAAAAGTTAGGGAAGGAAAATACAAGTGGAAGTGTTACGTGCCAATTTGAAGTGTTGCGGGCCAGTGTCGAGGGTCCTTGCCTTCACAGGCCAGAGAACTGGCTCGTGAGGCAGCTGACTGGCTTGTGAGCCAAAGCCGGTATATAAAGTAGGATTTATTAGAGAGAAAGGAAAGGCACTGCTAGAGCAGTGCAGTGGAGCCTGGAAGCCGGTAACTCCCTGCTCAGGTAAAGGCTGGGGCTTTTATGGACGTTTTAACTTTGGATTAGGTGGGCTCTTTTCACTGGCCATGGATTCTCGGGCTTTCTTAGATGAACTGGTCTGTTTACCCCTTATGGGGGAGGGGAAACAATCTTGAGAGCATTTTGCTCATCAGCCCTGTGGCAGATCTATCAGACCTGGTATCTCCTCTTCAGGGTGCAGAAATGCAGAGTTATGACTCCTTCTCAGGGTGCTGGAATCATAGTGCTCTCCATGGGGGATGGGATACTCACTCATCTGCCCTTTAGGTCTCCAGACCCAACAGAGGCCAGGAAGCAGAGAGCATCTCTTCTCCAGGTGCTTTTAAAACCTACACTAACCTAAGGGAAGGGAGGAACCAGGTGATTCCCTTCCAATAATCAATGAGTGGGGAGGGGTATGGGTGGTCCCTGGGCCAGGTGAGGGTGGTTCCTGGGCCAGGGCATGGGCAACCTATATATACATACAATATCAAGTCATATATTTTTTTTTATGGGTTTCAAACTTTCCCTAACTCTAGCCTGCTTTACATAAGAAGTCGGTACTTTTCAGCAAAAGCAGTTTGAGTGCCTCTTATAGCTTCAAACCATGATCCTCCAGATCTCAGCCTCCTGAGTAGCTGGGATGACAGGCTTCAGTCCTGTAACCTAGCTTTGTCCCCATTTTGCAGCTTGAGTGTGGGAAAATCACAACTTGCCTCTCATACTAGAGTCCTCCTGGGTGAAAGACACCAGCGAGGTGCAGAGCCCACCTAGTTGGCATGGCAGTTAATGGGGAACTTGAACTTGATCACTGGAGCCATGCAGAGCACATGCTCTGTGCCAGGCCTGGAAGCCCTACAGAGAAACAAGTAGCCAGCGCCCTGTCCCAAGCTCATCTGGCTGATTCCTCATTGAAGGCAGAGGAAAAATACAGAGCAGGGGGACAGGAGGTGACCAGTTGAAACTGCTGGGGAGGAGGGTCCCCAGGACACAGGAATTTCAGTTTCATCTTAGGGAACATAGAACATACTGGGCCAAGTTGGTCATATGAGGGTGTGGTGGGTTCTGCAGATGTGGTTTGATAATCATTTCTGTGCTTTTTATAGCTCACTTTACAGCTGCGTTGTCCTCATGACACAGCCATGAGGCAAGCAGCATGTCTAACAGGAGTATTTTGATTTCATTAACTGGGAAACAAACAGGTTAAGGCACCTGCCCACGCATGGGGACCAAATGTCTTATAGCTCCACAGGGCTACACACTCCATTCTCACCAGCCTCTCTGTAGGCAAACATCTCCAGGGCACTCTGACCAGATGGCAGCTGTTTGTTCTGTTGTTAATGTAGTTTGAAAGAGATCATAGAAAGCTTCCATGCATCCCAGGACATTTTTCTTTCTATCCTGCCATCTCACTCCTATGGAGTGTATGCACCAGGCTGGATCAATGGCAGCCACGCTGGGCCAGCAACCCCCATCAAGGAACTAAGGTCTCAGTGGAACTGGCAGGCATGAGTTAGATGCTTCCAGGGAGGCACTAAGCTGATTTGGTAGCAAGTGGTCTAATGTGGAGTAATCAGGAGTGGGTGGGAAGAGGATTGCTGTAGGGAAGGCTGCTCTTGAGCAGGCTAGAATTAGGGAAAGTTTGGGACTCTTAGAAAATATATGACTCAATATTGTATTTCAGATTGAACATTCCTCTTTTTCTCTTAGCCTTCTCTTTAATTTGCATTTAATTGCAAATGTGTGTAGGTTATTCACATGCCAGCTCAAGGACAACTCAAACCACATTCACCAGGGCCAGGGATCACCCATACTCCTCCCCAACTCATTAATTATTGGTTGGGAATCACCAGGTTATTCCCTTCCCAGAGGTTAGCATAAGTTTTAAAAGCACTTGGAAAAAAGAAGCACAATCTCTCTACTTCCACCTTCCACCTGGTCCCACTATGCTCCTTTTTGTAATTCCCTTCCCTAACTTTTAATAAACTCCATTTACACCCACATGGCCTGCCATGGATTCCCCCACGTGGGACACAAAGAATTTGGAAGTCTTCTGATCAGAGACTGCACCATTGCCATTAACATTCTGAAGAGGTATCTTAGTTGGCTTAGGCTGCTATAACAAAATGTCATAGAGAGGGAGCTTGAATAACTCACCCTGCTCACAGTTGTAGAGGCTGGAAGGTCAAGGTGCTGGCAGATTCCATTCCTGGTGAGGGCTCCCTTTATGGCTTGCAAATTTGCCACCTTGTATGTGTGTGTGTGTGTGTGTGTGTGTGTGTGTGTGTGTGTGTGGTGCTGGGATTTGAACTCAAGGCCTACACCTTGAGCCACTCCAGCAGCCCTATTTTTGTGATGGTATTTTCAAGATAGGGTCTCTTGAACTATTTGCTTGGGCTGGCTTCAAACCATGATCCTCCTGATCTCTGTCTCCTGAATAGCTAGGATTACAGGCATGAGCCACCAGCACCTGGCTACCACCTTCTTGCTATGTCTCACATGGGATGGGGAGAGAGATCTCTTTTTAAAATTTATATTTATTCTTTAAATACTTTCGATGGAGCTGGGGTTTGAATTCAGGGCTTCATACTTGCAAAGCAGGTGCTCTACCATGTGAGATATGCCTCCAGTCCATTTTACTCTGGTTATTTTGGAATGGAGTCTCGTGAACTATTTGCCCAAGCTCCTGATCTCAGCTTCCCAAGTAGCTAGGATTATAGGCATGAACCATCAGCACCAGGCTGAGAGAGATCTCATGACACTAATCCTATCAGATTAAGGCTCTATCTTTATGACCTCACTTAAATTTTATTACCTCCTAAAACTCATATTTCCAAGTAGAGTCACATTCTGAGTTAGTTATTGGGGGTCCAGGTTTATAATGGCTTGGATGTGTTTTGAGTGTATCTCAAAGGCCCATGTGTTGGGAGCTTGGTCCCCAGTGTGGCCATGTGGGAAGTGGGAAGCCTTTAAGAGATAGGGCCTAGTGGAAGGTAACTATGTGGTTGGCCCTTCCTTGGAAGGGATTTATGTAGTTATAGATCTCTGGGAGTTCCTGGGAGACAGGTTGTTCTAAAGGAGTAAGTCCAGTCCCCCTAGTGCTCTGACTTCCTGTCTCCCTGCCTGATCTCTGTCATTGTGCCATCTGCCATATTGTGATGTAGCTTGAAGGCCTTCTTCAGAGGCCAAACTTAGGGATTGCCTGGTCTTCAATATATGAATTGGGCACCCAGGAGGGATACACACACATACACACACACACACACACACAGTTTTGCCCACATCACCTTATTTTCCAGTTCCTATTGAGACCATGAACTGAAGTGAAGCTCTTCCTTCCTCATCTATGCCCTGCCCTGGTCATTGTCCTCCAGGCTATTAGAAGCTGGGGCCAAACAGAGTTGGACATCAGAGAGAAGATTGGTTAGGTACCAGTAGTTCACACCTGTAGTCCTAGCAACTCAGAAGGCACAGATCAGGAGGATCATGGTTCGAAGTCAGCCCAGGCAAATAGTTTGTGAGACTCTATCTTGAAAAACCCTTCACACAAAAAAGGGCTGGTGGAGTGGCTGAAAGTGTAGGCCCTGAGTTCAAACCCCAGACCACATACTCACACAAACACACAAAAGAAGATCGATTTCCAAGGATGCTGTTGGAGGAGACATTGCTCTGTGTCCTTGGGCTGGAGCACAGTGGGCTGGCACTCATGTTTGAAGGAGTCTGAAGGTGGGAGGCCATGGTGGCAGCCAGGGCCCAGGTCACAGAGAGGGCAGTGCTGGGCTGGAGCCACTCTGGGTGGAAGTGGCTATTATTTTATTTATGTATTTTGCTGGCTGGGGATGGAGCCAGGGCCTTTGCACATGCTAGGCAAAGCTAGCATGTGGCTTTACCACTGAGCCACATCCCAGGTCCATGATGGAAGTGATTGTAAATCCTGTCCTGCCCCATGTGATGGCAGGAGGATGGGACACGGATTCCTAGGGGTTGGAAAAGAAGTCCACAGAGCCATAAGCAGTAGAATCAGAAAGGCCCCACCGCAGGGGCCTGAGCAGACAGCACAGAGACAATAGGACCTGCACTCACAGAAGGGCTGTGCACATCTCCAGGAGGCGGAGCAACTCAAATGTTCATCCATGGATGACTGATAAACCCGAAGTGGTGGCCCCCATGGGGCAGTCTAGCTCAGTCACAGAAGGGAGTGCAGTTCTGATCCATGCTACAGCGTGCACAAACCTGGAGAACACTACTCATCACTGTGAGCAAAGAAGCCAGGCACAAAAGGAAAGAGGCTGTCTGATTCTCTTACAGCACATGTCCAGGAGGGGTCAGTCTGCAGGCAGAAGGCTCATGAGTGGCTGGAAGGGAGGGGTGTGGGAAATGACTGACCTTGCATGGGAATGGCTTTCTTCTTGGGATGATGAAAATGTTTGGGAACTAGATAAAGGTGGTGGCTGTACAACCCTATGAATGCATTGTAAATGTCACCAGACTGTAATCTTTTTTTTTGCAACTGTGGTTGAACTCAGGGCCCTGCACTTGCTTGAGCCACACCTCCAGCCCTCTTTGCTTTTGGTTCATTTTTCAGTTAGGGTCTCTCTAGATGGCAGAGTGGCTCATGTGGTAGAGTGCCTGAGGACCTGAGTTCAAATTCAAGTACTGCCAAAACAACAACAAAGCAGAGCAGATAGGGTCTCCCTAACTTTGTACTGCTGAACTCAAACCATGATCCTGCTGCCTCTGCCAGAGGACAAAACACAACATGGTAAGGGGGAACAAGGGTAGAGGATAGGCCTTTGGGACACCAATGGCTTTTGGCACAAGCCCCTGACTTTAATCCTCCTGACTTTGTAAAATGTGCAATAGATGAAATGCCGCTACAAATTGGATATTTCTAGTACCTAAACACATGTCTAACCAACACAGACCTAAGTGACAAGGAAGATAAACTATGAGACTATCTAGAGAAAGAAAATTTCAGGTAGATGGAACAGCAAGTGCAAAGGCCCTGAGGCAGGACAAACTGGAATGATTTGAAGAACAGAACAAAGTTGGTGCAGCTGAAGTGTGAAGCAAGATGACCTGGAGGGATGAGGGTGAGCTGGGACTGCATGGAGTCCCTTGGTTTTTTTTGTTTGTTTGTTTTGTTTTGTTTGGCAGCACTGGGGTTTGAACTCAGGGCACTGGGGAGTTCTGAGCAGGAGAGGGACACAATCTGGTTGAGGTTTTAGAAAAGTCTTTCTGGCGGCTGTATAGAGCACAGCCCACAGTGGGCAAGAGAGGAATCAGGAGGCTACAAGTTCTGGTGAGGAGGGTGGACTCTAGCCTAGGTTGCTAGGAATGTCGGTGGAGCTAGGGGCCTTGTGGGCAGCACAACACACATATCTCATTACACTCTCTTCCGCCCAGACAGAACTGGATTTGAATCCTGACATGGCCACTTGTCAGCTGGGGGACTCTGTGACAGTTAGCTAAGTGTCTTGAAGTGGCCTATCTTTCTTTTAACTGCCTCCATTGTACCTCAGAACATTGCTCTCTCTCATCCAGCATCTAGCATCTGCCATGGCCTTCCACCTTCCTCCCCACCCTGGCCTCCTCACTCTCAAGGCTCTCTCCACATCCCACCACCATCATTGATTTACGACAGCATGTGAGACCTGGCACTTCCCTGCCTCAAATCCCTCAGTGGAGCCTCTGCATCAAAACTAAATGCTGTCCCCACCCTTACATCTGTTGAAACCCTGTTGGCTGCTGGGACAAAAAGGCTGAAAAGACTTCAAGGTTCAGCCCAGTGCAGAAGTGCAGCTTGTCCTCGCTGCCATGCTGCCATCGAAAGCAGGTGTCACCTACCAGTGGATGGCTTTCCTCATCTGACCCATCTCACATCCCATCACTTCCCCCAATTTATTTATTTGCAGTTTTGGGGTTTAAACTCAGGGCTTCAGTCTTGCTGAGCAGGTGCTCTATCACTTGAGTCATTCTGCAAGTCCAGCATCACCCTCATTCTTATGTAGACTGGGGAGGGAGGAGAGAAGTCCCGAGGGGAGGGCCAGACCTTCTGAAAGGCCAGGAACACTTCTGTCAGTGAACCTCAAAGGGCTTAGGAGATAGCCTGTCCAGGAAGAAAGGGAAATGGAGTTTTGGTGACAAAATCTGTTCACATAGCCATCTGCTCATCTGTTTACCTGTCCCCAACTATCCATCCATCTACCCACCTCCATCTAGCCTTTCATCCATCTTTTTGGTGACTGTGGCTCTGCTACATTCCGTCCTTCAGGGCATCAAATAAGAGTGCGCCACTTTCTCCTCCCTGTACCTTCTCCATTTCTGCACTGTGTTCTCCACCAGTGCCACCTGGGATCTCTAGGTAAGATGTAAGCACTGGCTGCCTCCAACCCAAATACAGGATGAAGCAGGGAAAGACTGAACATCTGGAAAGTTCCTGTTAGAAAACTGAGAGGATGGGGGACTCGCAGCAACCCCAGCAGGGACAGAACCCTGTCCTGACAGAATGGGGTTGTCCTGACTTGTACCCAAATCTGCTTTCCAGGAGGACTCCCCACCCCAATCCAGTTTTCCTTATGGCCAAATCTGTTATGGGGGTGCAATTTTTTTCAGTTCTTTTCTTGCCCAAACAAGCTTGGGGTTCCAAGGCTTGCTCTGCTATTATAGGCTCCCGCTTCTTTCGTAATACAGTGTCATACCTGGGGCTCTTTTCTTTTGCTTTCTGGGCAGCACTGGAGTTTGAGCTCAGGGCCTCATAATTGCTAGGCAGGTGCTCTACCACTTGAGCTACTCCACCAGCCCTTTTCCATGATGGACTTTTTCGAGAGTGGGTCTCTTGAACTATTTGCCTGGGCTGGCTTCAAACCACAATCCTCCTGATCTCTGCCTTCTGAGTAGCTAGGATTACAGGCATGAGCCACTGGCACCCAGCTACCTGGGAGTTCTTTTAGAACATCGATATCAATCAGCCTTATTGTAAGATGCACTAAAATTGCTTTTGCTGAAAAGCACTGACTCCTTACTTGAGAACATGAATTAACTAAAAACAGGAGAAGCTGGGTATTCTTGCCTCCATTTTGTATTTGTCTTTGCTCTCAGTCATTCTCTTTACAGTCACTTTGCAATCACCTTGGATTCCAGAAAGGACAGAACTGATAACATCTTTATGACAAATGACTGAAACTTCCCATAAGGAACAGTGGAGACTTGCAGGACTGACCACCCGTCCAAATGAGGACTGTTACCTATCATGATGAGGCTGTACCCTGGAGCAGAACCATCATTTGATGGTTCCCCTCAAATGATGACAGCGATAACATCTTCTCCAGAAACCCTCTGGGAACCCTTGGACTGAGATAATGGTCAACCAGAACCATTATCTGGTTGGGACAGACCCTCTGACTAGGACTGTTTGTGCGTAACTCTATCCCCTGTCCCCAGTTCTTTTGTCTACTTAAACCTAGAACTCACGTCTGTACCCTGAAGATGGCTGAAGATGAGCTGAGTGCTTACTCTGCCTCTTCCCATGGCATGTCTCGAGCAGTGTAATAAACTTTTCTTTGCCTTTACCATGCCTCTTTATTTGTCATTAGGGACAGGTGGCTGTACCTGACATATGGGATCTCAGGAGTTTGGGCCTTGGGTCCAAAACTCCAGTTTCATTATTATTTTGCTTCCCGGTACCCATGGTTCTGTTTCACTTTGAGGATACCTTGACAGTTAGCTGTGGAGCAAGACTACAGTCTGCATTCAATCCTTGCTGTGAGAAAAGGCTTTGGTCCATAGAACTGAGAACGTCTTAATGGGTCTTTTGTGCCTAAGTTTTATTTATTATTATTTGCAGTTTTATTTATTTGGAGTCTGCTGAGGTTTGCATCTTGAATGCCCCCCAAAGGCCCTTGGACTTGGTCCCCATCCATGGCACCAATGAGAGGTGGGGCATATGGGAGGATGTTAGATCATTGGGACCCTGGACCTTCCTCTCTCACTTTTACTTCCTGGCTGTAAAATGCCATGCATTCCCCACTGTTGCCACTGATTCCCAGACCAGAAGCCTAAAAGCAATGGGTCTGCTGGTCATGGACTGGAACCGCTAAAACCCTAGGCCAAGATAAATCCTTTCTCTGTATAGCTAATTGTCTTGGGTATTTGTTATAGAAACAAGAAGCTGACTGATACAGAATTCCTTAGTGGTTTGCTTTTCCAACACTTTCCAAATTCTGGATCCCCCTTTCTTTTGTTTGCGTGTTGTATCTTGCTTGGATGCATCTCTGTTACAATGTCTTGCTATGAACTGAAGGATCATCCAACATACATTGATATTCCAGCTCAGCCAGTTAATTGCCACTTGAGCATCAGGGGTCTCCTTGCTTTGCTCTACGAGTTATTGCAGGCTACAGTTTCAGCAGACGCTTTGCCCCTGCATCACACAAACCTCCAACTGTCCACGCTACACTATTGCCGTGCTTCCTGCTGTCTGACCACCCAGCCAATGCTATGCATTTTAGGTTTGAAGTCATGGCAGTGGTGTGCTTCCAGGCATTAGCTAATACAGTATCTGTTATAACAAGTAGACCTCAGCATGTGGAGTGGGTAAAACAACACAGAGATGTATTTCTCACTCATGTAACCAGTCACAGCAAGAGTTCATCATTGTTTTTTCTCTATGCAGTGGTTCAGAGGTCTGTGCTCTTCATAGTGATGGACTCACCCTCCCCTAGGCCTGATCACCCACTGCATTCAGCAGTGGAATGAGAGAGAGCTGGAGAGAGTCCACCTCATGTCTGCACATGTCCATTGGGCAGAACTGAGATCTCAGTATACAACCTGCTGCAAGGGTGGCTGGGAAGTGCAGTTGTGGTCCTATGAATGGAAGTGCAGACTGTAATGCCAATGACCTCTACCACACCTGTATGACTCTCCATCATCAGGCCCCACCTGTCTCATTATTTGACCCTTCCCTTCTAGCCTCACTCATTTTCATTCAGTTCCCCAAAGATACCATGACTATCTCACCTCTAGGCCATTTCTCATGTGTACAGAAGCCTCTTTCTCTCATTGTTCCAGCCACCGATACGTACACCTTATACACCCATCTGTCTGTTCCTCCTTCTATCCTTCCAACTCCTACCTACCCACCTACCCATTCTTCCACTCATCTATCCACCTACCCATCCATTTATTCACCCACCCATCTATACACCCATCTGTCCACCCATTCCTTCCTCCTTCTATCCATCCATCCATCCATCCATCCACTCATCTATCCATTCATTCATCTACCCATTTACCAACCCACCATTCCACTCACCCATCTGCCAATCCGCTTATCCATCCATCCATCCATTCACCGACTTAGTCATATACCTGTCTTCCATCTGTTCACCCATATGTCTGCCCACCAACCTATCCATTCATCCACTCACCCACCCACCCATCTATCCACCCACCTGCACACCCATCCATCCAACTGTATGTTCATCCACTCACCTATCTGTCTATCTGTTTATCTATTTCTCCATTCAACAAAAATTTTGAGTACAATGTGCCAGTCACTGATGTAGATGCTGGATATTCTAGTGAGCCATACAAAAAACAAACTTCTACTGTCATGGAGCCTGTATCCTAGCAAGGAGAGATAAACAATGAATAACAATCAACAAGCCAAAATAAACAAGTTATCTATTATGTAAGAAAAAAAATCAATGCTTGGAAAAAAATAGAGCAGAGTAAGGGAATCAGGAGTGGAGGACATAGAAACTTAAAGGAGGTGGAAAGATGGAAGGAAGGCCTCTGGGAAAACATTGAGAAACATGAGTGAAGCCCTGAGGTGGGGCTGCCTTTGCAGGCCTGAGAAATAGCAAAAAGGCTGGCTGGCCAGGTGGAGAGAGGGAAGTAGAGGGATATGAGGCCAGAGGTCATGAGCACCATCATACAGGGTCTGAAGGCTGCTCCCTAACAGAGGTCAGCCCACAAGCCCCTTCTTCAACAGTGCCTTCCCGGTCCTCATGTGGGGTTGTGCGCCTTACCTGTGTGTGCATCAGTTTCCTAGTGTGTGGGTACCTTCTCATCACCCCCTGAAAGGCGGGCCCCATCTGCCTTGGTCACCCTGTGTCCTCACTGAGCACACACTGATGCTGCTTGGGTGGACAGCACTAGCCCTCTGAGGGGCTCTTTCCCTTCAGGCCCTTGGAAGGCCTGTGCGTGATTATCTGCCTCTCAGACTTAGTCCATGGCACTTAGTCACACTTTTTGTCTCAGCCAGCACATAAAGCAGCAAAACATTTCTACTCCCAGACTGTCCTTGTGTCAGTCAGCTTTCCATCACTAAGACAAAACACCTGAGAAAATAGACTTACAAAGAGGTAAAGTTTATTTTGGCTCACAGTTTCAGAGATTTCTGTCCATAGTTGATTGGCCAAGTTGCTTTTGGGCCTATGGTAAGGCAGCACATCACAGATGGAAGCAGGTGGTAGAACAAAGCTGCTCAGTTCAGGGCAGCCAGGAAGCAGAGAGGAAGAGGAAGGGCCAGGGGTCCCAGTACACCCTTCAAGGACACATCGCCCCCCACCCAGTGAGCTCACTTCCTCCCACTAGGGCTTACCTCCTAAAGGTTCCTCCATCTTCCAATTGCATAACAGGGTGGGACCAAGCCTTTAGCACATGAGGATACCAGATCCAGAATATCTGTGATAATGCTTAATCTTGCCCAGCCTCAGGGTCTGGCCATATCTAATGTGTGACTCACCGTTTCTCCTGAATAACAACCTTTAGGAGCAATCCTCTCACAGTCCCCACTTTTGACCTCATGAATCTCACTTGCTCCCTAATTCAGAAAATTACCAAATCTCACCAGCCAGATCTCCCACCCAACTTCATGTTTAATGGCCTGCATGTTTCCCTTGACCCTCAAATTCCTCCCAAGAAAAGAAAGCATTTACTTTGTTTAGCACTGCATCCATGACAGGTTGGCATTAAGGGTGGGTCAGCTAATCTTCCTAATAACCATTCTCAGTGCCTGGTTTTGGGAACCATCACTCTTATTTATT
This sequence comes from Castor canadensis, assembly GCF_047511655.1. NCBI lineage: Eukaryota > Metazoa > Chordata > Mammalia > Rodentia > Castoridae > Castor > Castor canadensis. The sequence goes on along the minus strand of NC_133396.1, from coordinate 49,439,431 downwards.
TATTTATTTTGCAGTACTGGGGTTTGAACTCAGGGCCTACACCTTGAACCACTCTACTAGCCCTTTTATGTGATGGGTTTTTCAAGAGAGGGTCTCGCAAACTATTTGCAAAGGCTGGCTTCGAACCATGATCCTCCTGATCTCTGCTTCCTGAGTAGCTAGGATTACAGAAGTGAGCCACTGGTGCCCAGCCAACATCTCTCTCTTTTTGTAGGGGGATGGAACCTAGGGTCTCACTCAAGCTAGGCAAGCACTCCACCACTGAGCTACACCCTGCCTCTCATTCTCTATTATACTTTATCTTCAGTATCAATGGGTTGGCATTATGTCACATGCCATATCCCTAGCAGACAAGGACATTCCTGCTTGTCCTGATTGCTTGTCTACAGACTTCCCTCTGCTGCGTCATAGAGAGGATGCAAGCCTGCAGACTTCATCTTTCCCCGTCCCTGCCAGGGGGCTTCTGATTAATTTCTGCTGGCAGAACCGCTGGCAGGTGATTGGAAGTCATTCGGAGTTTCTGGATTTGGGGGTGATTTCATGGTGGCAGCAGCAGTGACCAGCAGACATGTGCTCCCGGGGCTTGACCTAGGCAGTGAGTTTCTACTGGGAACACCATGGTTACAGCTTTGGGCGATACCGTCTGTCCCTCCAGCCTCAGTGGAAAGGCAGCTTCCTGTATTATCAATATAAGGGTAATCTCTCTCCTGTCTTCCTCCCAACAGTTTCTCAACCAACCCCCTGCACTAAATCCTCTGTTTGAAGCACCTGGACAGTCTCCAGTTTTCTGACTCTGCACTGGCTGCTATTGTTTCCTAGTAGCTGGAGTGACCTCCTAGGAAACAGCTCCTCAAAGCCAGGAATTTAGGATTGCTCATCTGCCCCCACTGAGCTGGAACCCCAGAATGACCTCACTGTTAGGTGGAAAATGAGCCCCAGGAAGCTGGAAGCATTTAGTGGTGCTGTGGTCCAAATGTGTCCCCCAAGGTCCCATGCTGGAGATTCAATCCCAAATGCAACGGTGTTGAGAGGTGACAGTCATGAAGGCACTGCAGGAGTGACTTCCTTACAGAGGCTGAGTTTGGCTCCCTCTCTTGCATGTGCACACTCATCTTGCTCTTGTGCTTCCCACTCTAGGATACAGCAAGAAGCCCTTCAATAGATGTTGGCCCTTTTACCTTGGACTTGCCAGCCTCCAGAACTCCACAAGCTCTATCTCTGTTCTTTGTAAGTTAACCAGTCCCAGGTATTCTGCTGTGGCACCACAAAACAGACCAAGACAAGTGGCAAAACTAGTACTTACAGTATCACCTATTTTAAGTGCTTGGGTGAGGTATCCTTTGAAGGCAAAGCCTGGGAGCCCAAATGCCCACTGCCCTCAATTGTAGTCATGGGGCCAAACCCAGACTCTGGTGTGGCCTGGTGGAGATTCAGCAGAAGGAGCATGTTTAACTACTCAGCCCAAGGCACAGACAGAAAGCCAGAACGTTATTGACAACCGGAAAACCATCTTTAATATCTTGTAGCCACAGGATGGATACAACTGAAAACATAATCCTAAATCCCATCCTGTAGGTCGCAGTTACAAGTTGAATTCACAGCCTCACCGGATCGCTTACATGAAAGTTAGGGCATTGATCTGGAAGGAGTGGGACCCTGAGAATAGTAAAAGGACATCTGGGTGAACTTAAACCAACCCAAGTCCTGAACTGAGGAACAGTGTGAATGCATGGCCAGGTACTCCATGAATATCCTGCTTCTGACTCCAGTCCACGTGTTATCAGCCTTCTCCATGTGGCCAGGCATTCCTGATGAGCCACACACCTTATAGCTCAAGACAGATCCCCCGCCTCAGCCCTCCAAATGAGCAGGGAAGTTTGATCTGTTTATTGTTTTCTGAGGCCATGTGTCACCTAAAGTGGACATAAAACCACAGTGTGCAAGCTGGACGCCATCTATAGAGAACAGGAACTGGTTTTGGATTCTGGTCTTTCTAGCTGTTTGGGCTGCAGGTTAGTGACTCCCTCACTCTGACCCTTGGTATCTTCATCTGTCATATAGGATTGCTGGGAGAATTGACTAGGGTAAGGTTATGAGGCTCTGGCAGCTGTTGTGCCTCTTCCCCTTTTGTTGAGATAGCCACCCAACTCTCCACATGGGATCTAGGAGGAAGTCCTGTTCAAGAGTCAGCTCCTTCCCTTGGCAGCTGAATGAAGTGCCAGGTGAGTGAGCTGTGGATCTTGGCAAGATACTGGACCTATGTTCAGCAAGGTCAGATCCCACCTCCCTGCTCTGGACCAACCAGAAATCCCAAAGGGCAGACTTTTATGTTCCAAGGCTGCTGCCCAGGCAGTGGGGAGTGTGGCATTGGGACTGGACCACAGCTTGGGGGCTGGTGTAGATGGGATGTGGCATGGGGCCCAGGCTGGTTGGGAAAGAACACAGACAGCAAAGTTGCCCAAGCTGGGATTGGATCCCGATGCCACCAACTCTGTCATGCTGAGAGAATTCAGCCAGAATACAGTGCCTCCTAAAGCCTCACTCTTCTCCCCTGCAGTGGGGCTGCACCGTTCACACTGGTGATGATGAGAGAAAAGGCTGGACATGTGGGAAGGAAGAATGAGGGACACTGTACAGCCCCTCTGCTTCTTTCTCCTTTCTCCCTCTGGGGCTCCTTAGCCCAACCCTGTGCCTCAAGTCTCTCATCAGTTAAAAATGGGGAGAGCGATATGTACATCACAGTGTGTTCAGGAGTCTGAAAAGTGACAAGGGAGTCCAGACACCAGTTGGAGTAGGTCCTGAGTAGAAAAGGCACGTAAGTCACTGCCCATATAGACTGGGGGAGGAGGAGACCCCCTTACCTGCTGGGGGTACCTGTCTCTCTGCCCTGTTATAGCACTTCTTTCTCCAGGGCCAGAGTGACTAGTGCCCAACTACAGGTTCCAGGAGCGACTCAGGACAAGGGCAGGGGGTGAGGCTAGGAGGCCAGGAAGATAGGCATAGCACCAGAGGGACCAGTTGGGCAATGTTGGCTGAGGCATGGGATGGGCTCCAGGATGGTCTGGACACGTGGTTATTGCTGCTGTCGTGAAGCTGTGGGTTAGCCCAGCAGAGTCTCGTTGAGCCTTTGGAGTGGGGCTAGTGGTACTTTAAGGCAGAGGATGACCAAGTCATCTCTACAGGAACTCAGGGCAAGCCCACTGGAAAAAGGCCCAGCTGCTTTTCCCAGGCCCAGGTCCCTTCATTCAAGTACTAAGCATGTTGTGGACAGGTGGTCACCACAGGAGTCACCTGCTCTCAAAGTATGTGGATCTCAGGTTTGGGGTGGGGGAACTGTGGGCCAGGTTGGGATGCAGGGGCAGTGAGGGATGCTTAGGATGGCAGCCATACTGGTCCAAGCCTGGACTCACAGTGGTAGGGCTCAGGGGCTCTGAGCTCAGGGCCCCCCAGCAGGCTGCCAGGTTTCCTGGCACAGATCTGGATGTTCCACTGCAGGTGGAAAGGCATCTGTGCAGATGTCTAATGTGGGCCCCTGAGCTGCTGTGGCTGGCAGAGGAGAAAAGGATTGTGGAACAGAGACTTGAGCGAGTGGGATGAATGTAAAGACACCTACAGGCCAGGCCAGGCCAGCACCAAAGAAGAATGTCAGAGATACTGGGGGGGGGGGCATATGCCTCCCTCTTGCCCCCAAATCCAAGGGGACCCCTCTGAGAAAGCCCAAGCTGGTGGTGGCAAAGAGGCTAGAGAGGGTCAGGGACACCGTGATGCTCACTGGGTAACCAGCAGCCCCCCTGCCCTGAGCCCCTACCCTGGAGGGGAGAGCCATAGGACATCCCAGTAGCCTCTTCCCAGGGCCAGGGCCCAGTCCCCCTTGCCCCCAAATCCAAATGGCACATCGCCCCAGCATTTGCTATTGAACGACATCTCAAATCTGAAAGGAACTCTGATTCCTGGGTTATAGCCCTGCTTCACAGAGCAGGAAGGAACTAAGAACTATGAGGGGAGTAGGGCACAAGGTCAAGAGTATGAGCCCTGAATAGTCCCTAAAGGGAAGCCACAAGTCCCCAAAGAAACAAGTTGTGCTTGGTGCATCTCCCAGGCTATCACCAAGAAGACTGGTGTGGGAGGAGCCTGGGACTCAAGGCAGGCAACAGAATGTGCTGGCCACAGGTGGCCACTCAGAGAGTAATGCTCTGTTTGGTGGCAGCAAAGGAAATCTCTCTGGTGACTCACTTCTTCCTCTTGGGCAATGAGGGTGTTTTTCTGGGGACAGTGTGCCTGCCTCCTACCCCTAGGTCCAAGGAGACCCCTCTGAGAAAGCTTAGGCAGGTGGAGGTAAAAGGGCCAGAGAAGGCCAGGACACTGTGATGCTCATCAGGTCCTGGCCACTGAGGCAGCTTCCAGAGCTGGCTCCTGGCAGACAGGGGCAGAAGAGGGGACAGGCCCTGGGGTGGGGACATTGTTTCCTGCAGAGGTGACACAGGAGAAGTCAACAGAAGATTAGTGTGCCAAGGCAAGGAAGACAGCTACTGCCCCCCACCTCAAGTGTGTCCACACCCCACACTCTGTGCGTGTGTGTGTGCGTGCGTGTGTGCGTGTGTGTGTGTGTGTGTGTGTGTGTGTACAGTTGAGCCTGGGCCACAGCTCCACCTACCACTCTTCTCTCTCAAGTCTGGGAGGATCACCCTCTGCTGTGGCTCTGCCACCTGGGCCAGGGCACTGGAGTCTGAGAAAGAAAAGGGGGCAGGCAGCTGAGGCTCAGCATTACCATCCCTAGAAGTTGGCACAGGAGTTTTCTTGTTGGTCCTCTTGGCTCTGGGGAGCAATCCTCCTCATTTGTAGGAAGGACACAGCCCCAGGAGGTGGAGGCAGGGATCCCACATCAGCCTCAGACAACAATCACAGAGCAGGGACCCTGTTGTCCCAGGCCCTGTTGTGCTCCCAGTGGAAGGCATCTGGGAAGCTGGAGGGTCTTTGTGGGAGGGAGCTGTTGGGACCACGGATGCCTGGCCTGCCCTTTGCTCCAGTCCTGGATCACAGGGCATCCTCTGCCAGCTGCCCTCAGGAGCATGGATGCAGGGCTGCAGCAGAACATCCTTACAAAAATAACTCTGAGCCTGTTCCCCATGGGAGCAGGGTCCTGAGACACGTGGAGGGGCGGAGTCCACGTGGAAAGGCTGGCAGGGAGTGCTCCTGCCCACTGCGGTCACGGCTGCAGGCGCTCCAGGTATTGTGGCAGTGGGTTCTCCTTGACGTACTTCTGGATGTACCAGCAGGTGAGGTGGGCCTTCAGGTCCTCCTCTACCACAAAGTCCAAGGCGGCCTGGGGCCAGGCAGAGGGAGAACGACCATCAGAGCCTGCAGCATCCACTCTGGGACCTCCGATGCCCCACCCGAGAAGGAGGTGGTCCTTGGCTCTCTCCGCAGTACCCAGCTCCATGGCTACCCTCTCATTGGCCCATGTTAGTGACTGGGTTTCCTCTCTGGGAACCTAGGATGATCCCACAGACCAGCTAGCAGGCTGGTCTTAGGTGAAGGAGAATGAGTCCCAAGCCCAGAAGGTACCATACCATGAGGAAGATGGAGGAGGCTTTGCAACTTCCCCCGCCTGGCCAGCAGTCACAGGCTGGAGGGGGTGGAGGAGAGGAAGCCAGCACAGATCCTTAGCTGAACTCCTCCAGCAGCCCTGAAGGCCATCCTTGGCTCCAGCTGTTATTGCCCTTATACCCAAATCTGCTGTCCAGGCAGCCTAGGGTTTGAGGGGATTTGGGGAGGAAAGGTTTGGGGGCAGGAATGGGCCACTGACGGGAACATTCACCCATGTGTTCCAAGAGGACTTTTTACTAAGCAACCAGTACCTGCCATGTCCAGGGCCCTAGGGTAGAATCAGGCTGTGGTGACCTAGGAGCTCTGGGTGCATCATGTTCTGCAAATTAGGAGCCTGAATGGTGGCCACGTACCCCAGGTGACCAGGGAGGAAGAAGAGTGCTGTGCAATATCCACCCAGTGCCCGCCACAACCCATTGGCCAGGTGGGCTTGAAAGGCTGTGCTCTGCCCATGAAGCAAGCCGGAGTCAGCCGCTGGGCCCATCCTCTCCTGACAGGGAGGGTGGTGGCCTTTGTGTCCCTCTCTGCTGTCCACCCTACCTTGGCCAGGTGCTTAGCGATGCCACGCCCACGGTAGGCGTCAGGGACCTCGGTGTGCTGCAGGTCTACAATCCGCTTGCCCACATACTCGTAGAGCAGGACGGCCCGGTCATGACATCCTAGAGGGTTGAGGATGAAGACAGCTGAGGTGTGCACTTCAGGGGCCTGGGCGGTTTGGTGAGCGCTGGCAGACTCCAACTGGGTCCAGTGGACTCAGGTGTGGAGGGTGGGTGGAGGGAGGGACAGGCATCTGGAGACAGGCTATAAAGTTCTACTGGAGCTGAGTTTTAACTTCTCTGTACCTCAGATTGTCATCCATAAAGTGGGGATATGATCAAATGTTCCCCAGAGAATTGTCTGGAGGATTCATTGAGCAATCTGTGTGACATGTTTAGCACAATACAGGCGACATACAAGCTCACACACAAGACTCTTGTTACTGTTGCCCACCTCGGCATCCCAGGGACACAAACCCTTCCCAGCACTGCTCTTTGCCCAGCTAATTTCCCCCACAAGGTCTGCAAGTCATAAGGTCCAGCATGAGACACAGTGCTGGGCCTTTTGCAAATCCATAAGTACAGCAGGGAAGAAGAGACAGGAGAGGCAGCACTACCAGATGCAGCAGGATCCCTGCTGAACTCTGGCAGAGACGAGGAGTGGAAGATCAGAGGACTGTGGTGCCAGGATCCACGAGAAACTGAAACTGGGCACAGGAATCAAGAATGAAAGGGTCTTCATGCCCTCCCAGGCCTGCCAGGACAGAGACTCACCAGTCCACTGCAAATCCCTCTGGCAAGCATTTAAATCAAGCTCCCCCAGTCACGATTTTTAGTTATTCACCTGCCTGCTCATTTGCCACCCACCCATCCATCCACCCAGTTATCCATCTACTCTTCCACCCATCTATTTGTCTGTCTACTCATCCATTCACCCACCCATTCATCCATTCACTTTATCCACCCATCCACTTGTATGTACATCTACTCATCCATCCATTGACCCATTCACCCATCCATCTTCCCCATATCCATCCATCTACCCATCTACTTATATGTATATTCACCTACCCATCCATCCATTCATTCATTCATCCATACATTCATCCACCCAGCAAATGTTTATTAAGCCCTAGGCAGTGCTCAGGTGCTAGGCACATAGCAAGTAACAAGATCGACAAGCAGATCTGCTTTCATGAAACTGATTAGGAGAGAAAAGATAAACAAGAAAGTGGATGTGTAAGATGTCAATGGGGAAGTGGTCTAGGAGCAGGAACAGCCATGCAAAGACTCTGGGCCAGGAGTGGGCCTGTATAAGGGACAGCAAGGTGGCCTGGGTGGCTGGAGTGGAGCAGCTGGGGGAAGGGTGGCAGAGATGAGTATAGGGAGGTGATGGAGGGGCAGGTGCCACAGAGCCTCCTAGGCTACTTTAAGCCAGGTCTGCTGCAAGGTCCTAAGCAGAGGAGGGACAGGAGGTAACTCATGACTTCACAGGATCCTTCTGGTCGCTGTGGGGAGGAGCCAGGGGAGGAGCAGGGAGCCCAGTGGGTTGGCTGCACTAGGCCTGGTGAGTGATAATGGGGCAACACAGAGAGAGATCAGACTGACACTGTTCTAAAGGTGTCCTCAGCAAGATTTTCTGGTGGTTTGCATGTGTTCAGTGAGAGAATGAAACTCAAGGTTTCCAGTGTGAGGGAGCTGCATGTGTGTGAAGGAAATAACTAAGAAGTGTCCTGGGATGGGGAGGCAGGGGCATCATGCCAGGGGTAGTCATGGGGCCTCCCAGGACAAAACCTCTGAACTGCGAGGTGAACAGTGAGCAGCAAGTGTCTGAGGGAAGAGCAAAGGAAGGACAGGTAAAGGGCCCAGGCCAGAAGTTGGAAGACACAATCCTCTGGCCTGAAAGAAAACATGTCAACGCCAAGTGTGTCTCTCTACCTTTTAAAAGCAAATTCTGTCATATATTTTAACTTTAAAGGACAAAGCAAATTATATTTTACATGTTTTAACTTCAAAGCACCAGTGCTTTGGCTTCTAAATGCTGACTGGGTTCTCAGCCCATGTTAGCTGTCCCAAAGGGGAAGATTGACAGGAACTAGTAGTTCTGAGAGGCGAACTACTGGACCACAGTCAAACAGCAAATCGGACACCAGAACAGGACACAACTCTAGTTAGGAGACTTTCTGGTCCTCAGTATCCTTCAGTCTCTCCCAAGCTCCAGGAGGGGGCTACAATTTGCTCCCAATTTCCAGATGAGGAAACAGAGGCCCAGTGTGGGTCACTTTGTCCCCTCAAGATCCCCAGTCCAACACAGCAGGAAGCATGAGAAGGCCACCCTGGCCTGTCCTTACGCCCTCTCTGCTTAGGATGCCTGCTCTGAGTGGGCATTATGGGATGTTACAGGGCACGGGGGCGCTACCTATTGGGCGGGCACCATGGGTCAAGTGGGGGGCATCACACTGAGGCTGGGCTCTGACCCCCATGAGGCCAAGTGCTGCACTCTCAGCTCTGTACCCTCCAGAGCACTAGGGGGTCCAGGGCAGATTCTCTGGGCCTCAGTCTTCCTATCTGCAAAGTGGGGGTTGGGAAGGTGTTCAAAACCCCAGGATTCTGGGACCCCTGAATTACTGTTCTCCTTGCAACAAGTGAGAACTTGGCCCTAATTGGGGGACAGGAGCCTTTTCCAGCTCCTTCTAACCTTCAGATGACAGCCTCATGTGGAGGCCTACCTGCCATGTGCCTTGGTCTCCCTGCTTATAAAATGGTGATGGGACAGCTAGTATTTCAGAACCTGGATTTTGGGTCAGACCAGCCTGAGCTCGTGCCTCCTCTCACATCCCAGGTGAGCAAATCCTATCCACACTTCCTGTCCCATCTGTCAAGGACTGGGATATTTCTTTCCATCCCCACCCACACTGCTTAAACTAGTGCAGTAGCGAGACACTCCCTGCCCAGCCTAGTCTGCTTCCCTTAGCACAGTCAGAGGGAGTCTGGGCTATGCCATCTGTCCTCTTCTTAGGACCCTTCCAGGCACCCACCTTGCTAAGGGGCCAAAGCCAAATTCATATAAGTGTTCACATTTCCATGACCTCTTTGCCTCATTTCTGCACCACTCCCTGCTGCTTTGAATGCATGCTAGGCACCACAGGGTCTTTGCTCTTGTGGTTCTCTGGACTTGGAACACTCTTTGCTGCTGTAGCTATTTCTTGCTCCATCCAGGTCTTTACTGAAATACCACCTTCTCAGGAGGGAGTCTTCTTGGACACCTGATTCTAGATAGCAGCCTTTCCCCAATGCAGCCTCCCCTCTTCCTTGCTTCACCTCTCACCTAAGTCCTTACTTTCTAAGATACTTCATAATTTACTTGTTGCCTATCTCCCCCTCTAGACAGTCAGTCCAAGTCCCCAGCACCTTGAAGAGTGCTGGCACATAGTAGGAGGTCAATAAATACTAGAGCAATGAATTCCAGTTCTTCCAGCTGGAGATTCAAGGCTTCGGGCGAGTCACTTCACTTCCCTGTTCCTCAGTGTCCTCATCTGTAACTGGGAGGAGCAGTTTCCACTTCCTATCCTATGTGGCTGAACTAAAGGGACTCATGTGCACAGAGCCTCCTCCTTCACAAGAGTTAACAAACACAGCTGCTCAAACATCTTCCCATCTTCAGAACTATAATCAGCCTACTCTGCCTCGGGGATGGGGGCACAGGCCTATGGGAAGCTAGGGAATGACAGCCCTAAGGTGCTCCTGAGTGAAGCCAGATGCCTCCAGGCCTCCTTACAGGCAGGAGACCCTACCAGCACCTGTTCCCTGCCCACTCATCAGGCCTGGTCAGAAAGACTACCTGTCTTGATACATGCCTGAACCAGCCTGGCCTGGAAGTCTGGGAGGGTCCGCCTGGGGCTGTATTGCACCTGCTCAGGGACCTGGGGAGGATACTGGCCATATTTGTAGTTAGCTATACAGGGCACCAGGTTCCATAAGGGACAAGTTTAAAGCTATGGTCTGGTCACAGCCAACTCTGGAGGGCTGTCCTTTGGCTATACCCATGCGGAAGAAAACGAAGAAACAAAAAGGCCCTTTCTGTCTGTCTCCTGAGCCACCCAGGGAACCAGCTTCCCTAGAACTCACAAAACCTCAGAAAAGAGAATTTGAAAAGCCATGAGGCCTCTCCCCCACAAGACTGGCCAGGGCCCTGAGTGTCACTGCCAGCCTGGCCACTGTAAGTGCCACAGCAGGACTTGCTTCTATGAGGAAAGAACACTGGAGGGTCAGCCAGGACCAGGTTTAAATCTGACTCTGGCCTTGATGATGGTGGGTAAGTCACTTCATACAGCCTCAGTCTCAGTTTACTCATCCGTAATGTAGGGTAGTGTGTCACACACATCATAGGGATGTTGTGACAGTTGCAGCCCTGACACTGTGGAAGTGGTGGGAAGCTGCTCCATGCCCAGGCTGTCCAAATGGGAGTCCCAACCCCCTTCTGACTTTCACCAAGTGGCCATGGCAGAAGCCCTGAAGTCAGACCAAGGGGGACGCTAACCCAGCTCTGCTCCAAATCTCCTACTGACCCCACAAGCCTCTCCTCTTCCTGGGCCTCTACCTTCATTCTCAGAAATGGGCACAGTGGCCTCTAGAATCTTGGACATTCCCCCAGAGAACTGGGCTGGGAGGAGTGGATACAGAGAGCTAATAGTCCTTGTTTATATTTTGACCCCCTCAGACCTTCTGGGGGAAGGAAGTGTGGGCTGGTAAAAACTCTATGGGAAATGAGGACTTGACCTCCCTTTGTGGTTTAAAAAATAACGATCAGTCTATGTTTCTCAGTACTTGCTCTGTATCGCATGAATGATTTACACCCATCACAGCGTTTCATCTTTACAGCCACCCAATGCAACGTGCACTGGTGCTATTCCCACTGAAGAGTAGGGGAAACTGAGGCACCCAGAGACTAGGCAAATTGGCCAAAGTCTCAGAGCCAGCAACCGCCCTCTCCCCGCACCAGGGACGGAAGCCCCTTTCACTGTCAGCCCCAGGTCTACCCGGAGGATCCTCAATGTCTCCAGGGTACAAAAGCTAGGGTTCGCAGGGGCAGCAATAAGCCACTGAACCCCGGAGGGAAGGGGTAAGTCACAGGTGACCCGCTCTTTAGGCCTCCGCGGCGCCCAACACCGGAAGCCAGCCGGCCCAGCAGGTGCCAGTCGCCTGCGTCTGGGGCAGCGGACGCTCCCGCCTCTCCAGGGCTCGTCGCCCGCGCGCCGGCCCTTCGGGGGCCTAGCACAGCGCGCGCGTCCTGTCCCGGGAAGCCCCCCTGCGTCCCCGCGCGCCGCCCGCGCCCACCGGCGGCCAATCCCTGAGCTGGGGCGGGGGCGGCCCCGCTCACTCGCTCACAAACAAAAGGCGGGGGTGGCGGGCGCCGAGTTACCGTTGAGCCGCACGGTGAACTGGCGGCGCCGGCGGTCGTGCTCCACGCGGATGGGGCAGCCCTGCTCCAGCGCGCCCAGAGGCACTGCAGCCCCCGAGTGCGCCATCGCGCGGGCTGCGGCCCTGGACGCGGCGCGGGGCGATCGGCGGCGCGAGCGACGGCGGGACACGGCCTGGAGACCGCAGGCGGCGGCGCAGAAACTGACACCCGGCGGCGGCGGAGCAACAAAAAGGTGGGGGGGGGAGGGCAGGAAATCAGCTGTGAGTCACGTGCGGCGCGCGGCCAGTGGGCGCGCGGCATTTCTGTTTTGATACATTCCTATCGCCTCTTAAAGGGGCCGCGCGCCTCGCTGGCCGCGTTCCATTCGCAGCCCCAACAAAACAACGCGCTGCCCAGACTCTCGGCGCTGCTCTTCCCTTGCGTTTGCCGGAGAAGCAACTTTAGGACCCCAGCTCACCAAAACAGATTCTTTTCAAGAAGATGTAGGGAAATGCTAATCGTCCCCACGACTGCCATCATTAAACATTTGCTGTGTGCACGGTCTGTAAATTGCCACTCTCGGTAAAGACTCACTGTGCTTAGTGGAAATTCTCACCACAAGCCTGAGACGTAGATATGCCTGGCTCCATTTTACAGATGAAAAAATCGAGGCCCTAGGCAGTGAAAGACATACCTAATGTCACAAGAAGTTGGGACCCTGCAGGGATTGGTGCTGTGGGGCCCACCCACCAGGTGACCAGTTCCGTCACCAGGAACTGCTGGGGACGGGTTATTTCTAAGAAGATTTGTTTGGGATGGGGGTAAATGCCACCTCTCTCAAAGAAAGGCAGAAGGGCGAGGTCCCTGGGGTTGGAGATACCAGGGGAACCAGAGCCTCTCTGGAAAGCAGAAAACCTCAGAAAGGAGAATTTGAAAAGCCACGATGCCTCTCCCCACAAGAGTGGCCACCGCCCAATCCACTCCACAAATGGAAGTCACAGAAAGAGGCAGGGCTCCCTTGAGGACACAGGACTCTTGGAGTTCAGGGTGGTAATTTGAAAGGGAACTTGACCAAGTCCCCCAGGCACAACTTCAAATCCAAACCATTTTTGTGCCTGAAGCTTTGCTCGCTTCTATCCTGTGGACACTGAATTGCATGACTACGGGTTACTTTTACTATTTCGTTAATTAATAGGCAAATATTCTGTTCACATACATGTTCTGGAGGTAGAGAACACTTGTTCCATAGGGCCGTTTTCAGTCACTATCCACCGTTTGAGTCAACCACTAGTCCTGACTTTTAGCCTTTTTTTATAGAACATTCTACGTGTAGAATCAGATTATCCTCACTTTGTTAGTGTTCAGTTTCTTTTTTCGGCATTTGACCTGTGTTGGCCCATGTAGTTGTATCTTTTTAATCACTGAGTCGTCCATTGTGTGCACAGATCATTTTACCTGTTCTCCTGTTGACAGGCATGCATTTGGGACAATCTTGGACACATCTTGTAGAGTCTGCGTTGTAATACTCCCCCAGGGTAGCTACCAGGAATGGATCAATGAATCCTATGTAAGTGTATCTTTAGTTTTGTGAAAAACTACCAGACTTTTCCCCAAAGTGTTGGTACCATTTTCACTGCTACAAACCATTTTCAAGTTTCAATGGGTGTTCAGTCTTTTTCATTTTCACCGTTTTGCTGAGTGTGAAGAGTGTTTAACTGCAGCCCAACTGCCTGAAGACTGCCAGCCTTGAGACTTTTTCCTCTGCTGCTGGGTCACCTGGATACCCATTTTTGTGAATGGTTTAGTGCCCATTATTATTATTTTTTTTATTTATTGGAGTTCTTTTTATTGTTTGGCTTTGAGTCCTTGGTCAAATATATTTATTGACAATATCCTGTCCCAGTAGACAATTTTTTAAAAAAACAAACCAAGTGTGTGTTGTATTTGGGGATGAGGGTTGGAAATAAAACAAGGCTGGAGATGAGTCATTATCAAGGAAACAGAAAGAGATCCTGGGGTCAGAGGGCCTTGCACTTAGCTGAGTCAGAGCAGGCTGAGATCCTGAGCAAGGAAGATAAGACCTTGTTGGGTGTCTCAGGTGACTTCTCTGCTTAAAAGAACTTTCATGGAATGGGGAGGTTAGAACATGTTCCTTGAAATTTCTTGAAGAGGCCATACTGTTGCCCACCCCTGGTCCTTTGCATGTGCTTCTGCCTAAACATTACGTCCTTTGGAAGTCACCCTTACTGACACAGTGTCTGTCCCCTTCCAGCCTGGACCCAGGGGAGATCCCTGTTGGAGCAGTCTCTGGCAGGGCCCAGCTCCTGGCAGGTCCGCATAAGAGCAGGTTCGTTCTTGTCTTTGGCTCCATCTTTCTCCCCTACTTTTTTGTTTCCTTCCTTCCTTCCTTTCTTTCTTTTTTTCCATGGTTGTGGGGTTTCAACTCAGGGATTCATACCTGCTGGGCAGGCACTCTACCACTTAAGCCATGCCCCCAGCCTTCTCCCCTACTTTTAAATGGCTCTTGCTTGTGGTTTTTAAGCCCTGTAGAAATCCTTTTTGGAACAAGGATAAATAAGAAAAAAGTGAGCAATTAACCTTTGCTGAGGTGGTTGGATGAATGTGTGCTAAAAGCCCCCGTGGCTGAGCCCCACATGGGGACCAGGTGATAGGCATGGAATATGATTTATTCAGGCAGTCTTTAATTCATCAAGCATGTATTGAGCACCTACTGTGTGCCAGGCACTGTTCTAAAGTGATGTAACAATGAATAAAACAGGACTCCCTGGCCTTCAGGAGTGCACTGTTCTAGTGGACAGAGAGGCAATAAGCAAAGAAAGAAAGAAATACAAGGTCAGTCAGATGGAGATAAATGCCCCAAGGGAGAGTCAGCCAGGTAGGGGGTGAGCGTACTCTTGAAGGCAGTCATGGTTTCAGACACGATGGCCAGAACGGAGATGGGGGTCTTTTTTTTTTTTTTTTTTTCTGGTAGTACTGGAGTCTGAACTCAGGGCCTACACCTTGAGCCACTCGACCAGCCCTTTTTTCGAAGAGTCTTTTTTTCTAAATAGGGTCTCCTGAAGCATTTGCCTGGGGCTGGCCTTGAACTGTGATCTTCCTGATCTCTGCCTCCAGAGTAGCCTAGGATTATAGGTATGAGCCACCGGTGCCTGGCTGACATGGGTCTTTTTATGAAAGACTTGAAGCAGGTGAATGAGTGCTTTGGGGAAGAGCAGTTCAGGCAGAGGGAATAGCTAGTGCAGAGATCCTGGGGCATGATTAAAGAACCCAGGGAGGCCAGTGTGACTGGGGCAGAGCATGCCTAGGGGTAAGAATAAGGCCAAGAGTAAGGACAGATTGAGAGCACTTTGGCTTTGACTCTAAGCTGGGAGTCTGTGGAACCCAAGGCTATCACCTTCACCACAGTGTCACTATGAGATGGAAGAGTTTAGAACCACAGGCATTGGCTTATAACACAGGCCCTTTCTGGACCTCAGAGTTTGGGGCTATGATCTTAGGTTTTTTCTTTCTGTGGTACTGGAGTTTGGACTCAGGGCCTACACTGTGAGCCACTCCACTAGCATTTTTTTATGAAGGAATTTTTCGAGATAGGGTCTCACACACTATTTGCCCTGTCTGGCTTTGAACTGGGATCCTCCTGATCTCTGCTTCCTGAATAGTTAGAATCCTAGGCATAAAGCCACCGGCACCTGGCTGTTTTTTTAATTTTGGAAAAAATCACAAACATAAGTAAATAGAATAGTAAAACACATCCATGTACCTGTATCATGGTTGAATTTTAGTTTTTCATTTAAAGGAGCATTTACACACAGTGAAAATTCCTCCTTTGAGTGTAATTTTGCAGATGTAACAAACACATCTGGCCACTGAGCCTCCGCCACTACCCAGCTGGGAAATAGCGCATCTCCTGGACCTGCATTCCCTTCAAAAACCCCCCTCACCCCACCCAGCACACACACCTGTTTCTTGTCCCTGTCCTTTTTTCTTTCCCAGAGCGTCACGCAGGAACTGTGTGGTATGTGCCTTCCAGCCTGGCTTTCCTCACTCTGCATTGTGCCTTTGCTATTCACCCAGGTTGCTGTGCAGGTTGGCACTTTGGCCTTTTGTGGCTACACAGGATTCCAGGGAAAGGTATAATGGCCTCGATTTTGAGGATCCCTCTGCCCAATGCAGGGGTGTGGGCCTAGAAGGCAAGGGCTTACTAGTCCAACACGCAGTGACAACATGGCTGATGCCTGCTATCTCACATTGATGCTTTAGGAAGCAGAGTCAGATTCACACTCAGCCCCTCCTTGATCTGACCCCAAAAGTGAGAAGTTTCTATGGCTCTCTGAGGGGCTCTGTAGATGTCTGTGGGTTTTCTTACCCTCTGGTACAAGGGGACACTAACTCCAGGGAGGTAGTTAGGCTTGACCCAGCATCCTAAAAGCCAGCTGCTGCCACCAGCTGGGAACCTCCATCTGCCTTGTGCAGGTCACTTGTGGGTTGGCACAGACCCTGTCACACCTGTATGAGATGGGAGCCAAATCTCTGCTAGGGAGAGGTGCCTACAAGAGTTTAGTGACAAGTCTGGGATTGGCCCTCTTGTCTATTTGTCCCCAAAGCCTCTAGCCCACACCCTGGGGCCTCAGTTTCCCCATCTGTGAGACAGAGCTAAGGAACATGAGTAAGTAAACTACCTTGGAGCTGGGGCCTGCACAGGCCTAGCTCATCTGTGTTGGGCCTGCTCACTGGGCCTCATCTTCCCTTCACCAGGTTCTCACAGGCCTGGCTTTCTCTGCTCCCCAAGCTGCCCACCCTGGCTGTCCCACTGGAAGCTCGGCCCCACAGGCCTGCCTGAAATGAGTGTGGGTGGGATGGTGGAGACTGGTCCTGATTACCAGACTAGCATTCTTCTAGTGAGCCCTGGGCCCTGACCCTCCTAGACACCCACAGACTTTCCTTTTAATGCCTTTACTGTCTCTTTTTCTGATTAGAAGCATGAGAGGTGCTCATTTTAAAGTTCAGAATAAATGGGAAAACATCAAGAAGATAGAATCCCTCCCAAATCCACCTTCTGAATCCACCACTGTTCAGTTTGGCTGAGTGACCTGAGATGGCTTCCTGATCTTGTAGTCAGTCATTTATTCAGTCACTCAGCCAACATTTCTTGAGCAGCTTCTATGTGGCTAGATTCTGGGAACACCATAGTGAATAAGGCAGAGGAAGTCCCTGCTCACATAGTAAGTGTTTCCCCCCCAAAAAACATAATGAAGTCACCTTTTTTTTTTTTTGGTGGTACTGGGTTTTGAACTCAGGGCCACACACTTGCTAGGCAGGCACTCTACCACTTGAGCCACTCCTGCACCCCTGTTTGGTGTTGGGTATTTTTTTTTTTTTGGTGCACCGTTCCTGGAGGTGCTGCAATACCAGATCAATGCGTGGAGTGGACGGAGCAAGCTCCTATTCCATCTCCCTGTTCCAAAAATCCATTTAATATATTGTCCTCGAATAGAGGATGTATCAGATATTAAACTGATAAGAACAGATACTACACTTGATCTTAGCCAAAAGGCCGAGAAGCAATGGTATTGGGTATTTTTGAGATAGTGTATCGCAAGCTATTTGTCCAGGCTGGCTTCAAACCATGGTCTTTCTGATTGCTGCCTCCTCAGTAGCTAAGATTATAGGTGTGAGCCACCAATGCTAGCTATGAAGTCACATTAGCTGTCTTGTAGATTGCTTTTTTTCAGTTTAACAATATACTGGGAGCATTTTCCTATTTAATATGTAGGAGACCACAGATTCATTCTATACAAATGCTTTTCAATATAACTTTGATTATGCAATTTCTACCATTTGGCTGTTAATTATTCCTCAAGGGCCCGTGTGTTGAAGACTTGGTTCCCAGCTTGGT
This sequence comes from Castor canadensis, assembly GCF_047511655.1. Lineage (NCBI taxonomy): Eukaryota > Metazoa > Chordata > Mammalia > Rodentia > Castoridae > Castor > Castor canadensis. The sequence goes on along the minus strand of NC_133396.1, from coordinate 49,421,970 downwards.
GCTATCGGGAGGTGAGAGGACCTTTAGGAGGAGGGCCTAGTGGGAGGAAGTTAGGTCATAGGGTGTGTAATCCTGAAGGGGATCATGGGACCCCAGTCTTTTCCTCATTCTCTCTCTTTTTGTTTCCTAGCCATGAGGTGGATGGTTTCCCTTCTCTACATTGTACCCACCATGATGTGCTGCCTTCCCATAGGCCAAAATGATGAAGCCAACCAATCATAGCTTGGAATCTCCAAAACTGAACCAAAATAAATCTCTACAAGTTTGTTATCTCAGGTATTTTGTTATAGTGACAGAAAGCTGACTAATGCAGTAACACAGGCACATTTCAAACAACAACAACAAAAAAAACAGTCCCCAATACCACCAAAAATTAAAGATGAAATAAAACAGAATGTAATTGTCCTTCCGTATTTGTAAGGGACTGGCAGGACCTCTACAGATACCATAATCCATGAATGCTTGCTCGAGTGTCTTATATGAAATGGCTTAGTATTTGCACATGACCCTCCCATAACTTTACATGATCTCTAGGTGACTTCTAACAACTTCTACTACAACATCAATGCTGTATGGATGGCTGTTACACTGTATTGTTTAGAAGATAATGTCGAAAGTCTGTAGGTGTTCAACATAGGTGCAGTGTTTAGGTGAGTGTGTGTGTGTATACATGAGTTGGGATAGACCCAGGGACTTACAAGTGCTATGTAAGGCCTCTACCCTCAAACTCTCATCTTTGGCCCATCGCCAGTTGGATACAACAGTGTAGACCTATGGACAAAAAGGACACACAGCAGATTTAGGTCCTGAGGGTAATCTGCCTCTTGTCCCTCTCAGTCATCTGCCCAGTCTCCCCAATCATACACAAAGGAACATTTTTTCCTATTTCTTATGAATTCTTCTGGAGTTTTCCACACATAAATACAACTAAATGAAAATCTATATTCTTTCCCCATTTTAACCCAACATCTAAAGTGAAGCCTGCCATGTGGCTCTCTTTCCTGGAGATCTGCCTGTCCCAGCACTCTTGGCGGTCTTCACTTTGCAGCATCTGTACAGTGGTCCTTGAGTAATGATGTCTGACCATCAATGGCTGGCAGGACCCCACCATTCTCTTCCAAACAGGCCTGACAGCTGGCTGCCTGGATGTTGTGTAATTATAGCCTCTTCATCTCACTGTGTGTCTTTCCTCTTCTGAATGCACTGTCTGACCAGCTCCTTGCTATTGGGCACCCCTGTCACAGCATTGGGATGAATATCTTCGACCACATGTTCTGTCCACATGCCCTGAGATCCCTTCAGGAACAGGCACCACCTAAACGAGAGCCTGAAAACTTTCCACTGGTCTCTGGGTGTTAGCTCATGGAGCTGGGAACAACCCTAGTGAAGCTGAGTACAGAATCTGACACCCTGAGCTGAGGACAAACAGCTAGAAAATTATTGCATTGTCAAGCCACTGGCATAGGCCTGACCAACAGGTTCCTCCCCAAGGATGAAGGTGGCCTCCTCCTGGGAAGACCAGGAGGCACCCCAAGATCACTGAGATTAGATTGAGGCTAGAAAATGCTGTTGATGCAGGCCCAGGCAGGCTATGTGATTGAGGGAGACAGGCTGGGTGTCAAACAAGAGGAAGTGCTGTGGAGTGTGGCAAAGTATGACTGCCTGCCCTCTCCAAGGGGTGGCTACTCACCATGGCTATGCCATGAGGGAGACCTTGCTCCAAGTCACCTGCATTGTCATTAGGGGCTGGAAACCAAACTATAGGGTGAGACTCCCTCATGTTCACGTGATGGCTACTGATGACAAAACACTTCCATGTGTCTGCTGGTGACTTACATGGCTGGAAGAGGCAGGCAGAGAGAGGAAGGGAGAGTCTGACCAAGTGTTCATTGATGAATTCTGGTGAAGGTTGTGTGCACATTCATTGTATGATTCCGACTGTTTGTCCAGAGATATAAATGGTTTCAAAATTAAAAATCTCTCACCTACCCACAAAAGACTTAAAATCGGTATAACGTATGGACCTTGATTAGATCTTGGTTTGAAACAAAAATCCCAGCCAGAGAAGACACTTTGAGGACAACTGGGTACATGAAAGTGGGTCGTGCAGTAGCTGTGTGTGAGATTACAGTTTTTCCTGAGTGGGATACCACATAGTAGTTTGGGAGCATCCTTGTTCTTGGGGGAATGCATGCTGAAGGACCGGGGACGAAAGGTCACAATGTCAGGAACTGACTTTCAAAGGCTGCGCGTAGTAGAAAGGCAGGCAGCTGAGCACATGACCATAATAAAAATTCGGGGAAAAGGAAAAAAATGACCATGGTGGTGAACAAAAACATACATGGGTGCTAGAAACAACCTCCATGTGTAGCCTGTCCTTCAGCTCAATGTGCTCTGTCTGCAAGGTGGGGAAACTGAGGCCCAGAGAGGCAGAGAGAGGGTCCTCTCTCCCTGATGATTTTCCTCCATCATTCCACATCCCTCACCCAGTGTGCAGGAAGAGTTCAGGCTGGCAACACTATCTACTCTTCCTAGACCAGTCCCCCTACGGGTCATTTTGTTATAGCTACATTTTACAGAGGTGGAAACTGAGGTCCAAAGAGCAGGAGCGCCTCCCTGAGCCACACATGGAGCTGGGGAGGGGAAGCTAGTTTCTGTCCTCCTGTCCCCCTCTCTGTCCAGAGCAAGAGCACTGGCTTTAAATCAGCAGGCTTGGCTCTGCCTCGGGCTTTGCTCTGTGACCACAGGGCACTCACTGACCTCTCTGGGCTGCTTTGGGGGTGAACAGTTAATGAGAGGCCCGTGAGAAGGCTCCTGCCCCAAGCCCTGCAAGGCAGGTTCTGTCACTATCTCTTTGTCCCTGCAGTCCCTGAAACCTCAGGTTCTCCAGCTGTTGTCCCTGCCTCTGTTTAATGCCTCTTTTTCCCCTGCTCCTTTCTGATTTTAATGAGTTATATTTACATGCTGTGAAATCCACCCATCAAAGTGCGGTTTGATGGCCTTTGACAAATGTATGGGTTGTGAATCCTTCACCCTTATCACAGACAGCATCCCCTTTACTTCCAGGCTTCTCTATTTTTTGCCCAGCCCTCCTCACCACTGGTGAACAAAACACATCTGAGACCCATCTACATCCCTGCATGTTCATCCCTTTTTTGTAACTGAATAGTATTCCACTGATAGATCATTTGCTTATCCATTGTCAAGTTCATGGATATTTAGGTTCTTTTCAGGTTTTTTTCTTTGAAGTTTTATTAACATTTGGTCACTGGTGTGTAGTGTGTGTGTGTGTGTGTGTGTGTGTGTGTGTGTGTGTATAAACATAGTTATCAGTTCTCTTGGGAACAGCTGAGTAATCCATAGGTGTATTTTGAACTTCATAAGGAACTGAGAAGCTGTTTTCCAGAGTGGTGGTACCATTTCCCATTCCCACAGCAGTGGGCGAGAGCTCATTTCAGGAGGTAAGAGTTTGTCTCATATTCAGACTAGAAGTCCTTTTTCTCAGCTGTGTTTTGCAAATATTTTTTTCTCTGGGTGCTTTGAGCATTAAACAAGGTCATTAACACCCAGTGAGGGATTGCTCTTACCATTATCATTATCACCATTGTTATTTTATTGCTCCATTGTGTCCTCCTGGCTAGGACATGTGCTCCCCAGCCCAGAACAGCCAGTGGCACCTGCCCACAGAGCCTTGGGGTGACCCAAACCCGCAGCTCAAGTCACTGCTCAGGTCCATCCAGCCAAGCCTCCCTGAGGGAACCACAGCCTCCAGCAGAGCCCTGAGCCCAGTATCAGGGTGTTTGTTGTTTATAATTTTCATTTATCAAAACCTGCCAGCTGGCCTTGGCTGCTCGTGGGAGGGAAGGGAAGTCTGGAAGGTTGGCCTCACCCTCCTTGTAGGCTCTCCCTGTCCCCTCCCAGTCTCCCTGCCTCATCCACAGCCCCTACAGGCTGGGTGCATGCAGACGTGAATCCCACAGGGGCTAGGTTCTCATCCCACTTGCCAGATGAGACAACTGGCTGTGCAAAGTCCCACAACCCTGGGGGATGGTGCTGAGTTCTGCCACAGGTTCTTTGCACTGAGAAGTCACGCTCATTTAGCACCTGTTAATCTAGTTCACACGGGGCTGCTGGGCCATGGAGAGACCACCCAGAGGTCAGGGGAGTCATTGTTTTTATATGATTGTCCTGCTTGACTGATGAGGAGACCAAGGATGAAAGAGACCATGTGACTCCATAAACTACTGGCAGGGCAGGACTGGAGCCCAGGCACACTATGTCCTCAACCTGGGAGCTTGACTGCTGGGCCAGATGGAGTCATGGCCTCTGTTTCTTTGTGGGACCTGCCCTGCATGACCTATGGCTCTGGGGCTTCCAGGCATGGTGTGTGCATTCATGCTACTTACTCATCACAGCACCCCTGGGAATCTCCACTTTACCCATGTCCCCTCTTTCCCTCCCCCTTCAAGGTCATCTTGGCTCCCTGTCTCTGCTCCCATCATCCCATAAGGTACCCTTGTTACCCCATCCTCCCCACACAAGCGTCACCCTTGTTCATCCCTTTCTCCCAGGGGAAAGAGGTCCCCTTGTGTAGAGGGTGATTTGGTGTACCTGTCTGCATTCAGGCACACAGGCCTTTTGCCCTACTCAGCCCCCTCCAGAGATATCTTCTTCAGATGCCCATGCATCTGTCTGGAGTGATATTTGCACATAGACTTTCACTGTCACTGAAAAATACTGGAGTGACTCAAATGCCTGCTAGCAGGGCCCTGACTAGTCCACCATGGAGAGGCACCCAGTGGAGTATTGAGCAGCTGCAAAAAAAAAAAAAAACCCTAAAAACAAAACAAAACAAAAAAAACTTGATGAGGGCGCTGTCCTTGTGCTGAAATAGAAGGCTCTAAAGGATGTTAAGGGGAATGTTAAATGAACAAAGAAATGTGCGGGACAGTGAAAAAAGTTATCTAATTGTCTTTGCAAGGATGCGCAAGGAGTGACAACAGTGGTTGAGTTCTGGGAAGGTGTCAAGGGAGCTGAGGGACAGAGGCCAGAGATACTTCTTATACTCTACCTTGTCACTTTTTGAATTTCAGACAGAAACTACCCTTCCTCCAGAAAGCCTTCTCTGATGTCATTGCCCCAGGTGTCCCCACTCCATGGCATTGAGTGCTTGTCTTCCCTTTCTAGATACACCTGTTCCACCCACAGGTGCTCAGAAGGTTTTTCCCACTAGCTCCCACCTTGTCTTTTTTTGGGTCAGACTGGACATCCCAAGGAAAGGGCCTGGCAGAGGCTTGCCTTTCAGAAGCCACATAGAGGCCATAGAGTCTTCCCACACCCATGAGCCTTCCTGTCCCCTTGGGACAGCATGTTCTAATCCTCGCCCTGACACTTTAAAGCAAGTACTGTTAAAACTCCAACTGACAGAGAGCACCTGAGCCTTGGAACAGTTATATCCCCAGACCCACCTGGGTCCTGTGCTTGCAAATGAAGTTCCCAGACCTGCATCCCAGCGGCCTTGGCAGTGCCCCGAGGGAAACCAGCCGAGAGAACCCCTTCTTTGTAACTACTGGGAGGCCCAGCCTGGGGACTCTTTGTCTTGCTCTGGTTCAGTGGAATAAGGGCGCTCATGGGAGTGTTGGGGAATCTCATTTGGAGCATCAGGGAAGGCTTTCTGGGGGAGGTGCTACTGGTGGGTGGTCCAGGACAAGGTGGCCACCAAGCCCCAACTCCCTGCCAAGTTCTCTTATCTTCTCTTTGCACCCCTACTGGTTTTATCTTTTGGTGAGCAGACTCCCCACCCTCAATCAGGACAGAGGAGGGTTCAAGCTTCCCTATTACCTAGCCTCCTCCCTCAGCCTCCATCCCCTCCCTGCCAGCAATGATGGCCTCTCACTCTTTCTCATTCCTGTCTATGACCTGTGTCTCATGCAGGCTTCCTCCAGTTCTTTATGATAGGAGGAAGCTGCTGCCAGGGCCCCTCTGCACTAGGAGACATGCTGACAAACTGGGAAGTATAGTGGGAGACCCTGTGAAGGGTCACTGTTTATGACAAATTCCAGAACAGGTGGGGTGGTTTTAAAGAATGTCTGTGAATTCTCCCACCTTCTTCCATTGAGGGGCAGGATCTGTGGCTCCTCCTGTCAAATCTGGGGGTGTTGCCTGGACCTCCAGGGTCAGGCAGAAGTGACATTGGGTGAATTGTTCCCATTGCATCAGAAAAGGCTACACACTGTTACCTAGCTCTCTGGGACACTCTCAATCTGTGCTCTAGCCATCTTGTGAGTGAGGAAGCCCTGGCTACACACAGGGTCTAGAGAGAAGTGCTTCAGCCCACAATCCTGGTGGGGCCTGGCATCTTCCTGGCCCAGGTACTCAGCATTCTGCTGGTGGAGCCTCCTGATGGAGTAAGCAGAGGCCCTGGGTCTTCTGGGACTGAGCCAGGTCCTCTCCACACTGCAGGTGTTTTAGCCACTGATGTTCTGTGCACCAGGACAGAGGGAAAATGGCAATTTTCCGAAGTTCTTCCTCCCATAATGATCATTGCTTATCCATAGGCATCTGCTGGAACCTTGGTGGGGAGGGGTGCTGGGATTGGGGGACAGTTGGCTTGAACTTGGTCTGGGGCCAAACCCCAGCTCTCTGTTTACTGTCCCATAAAAGAATGGAGGCAAGGCTGGGTGAAAGTGGCTCATGCCTATAATCCTAGGTACTCAGGAGGCAGAGATCAGGAGGATCGCGGTTTGAAGCCAGCCTGGGCAAATAGTTTGCAAGCCCCTATCTTGAAAATACCCATCATGAAAAGGGCTGGCAGAGTGGCTCAAGGTGAAGGCCTTGAGTTCAGGCCACAGTACCACAAAAAAAAAAAAAAAAGAAAGAAAGAAAGGGGGCAGGATTGCAGAGTTAGAGAACTTTTGCTTTGACCATGTCCCCCCACTCCCCCTCTTAACTACCCAGCCCCTGACACCATTTGAGTTTGGGGTCTTAAGTCACTAGATGGTGTTGAGTCCCTTCTGGGTCTGATGTCCTAGGAGGATCTTGGTTTGGGTAATCCAAGAAAGCTGTATGTAATGAGCAGGATTTGAGCTGTGCAGAACAGGCAGAATTCAAAGAATCATGATATTTTATCTAGTTATATTAAAATACAATATTAGCTAAATTATATTAAGTATATTAACATATTTAAATCCTGCGTATTTAATATATACTGAAAATAATGCACACTTCTTTCAGAAATGTTTGACAGAGAAAGCATAAAGAGCTGGCAGAGTGGGTCACATGGTAGAGTGCGTACCTAGCAAGCATGAAGTCCTGAGTTCGAACCCCCATACCACCAAAAAAAAAAAAAAGAGAAGAAAAAGTGTAAAGAAGAGAAACACTTTCCTGGAGGTTTCAATGTCCGGAGATCACTATGGCTGACCTGTCGGTGTAGTTCCCACGTTCCCATCATGCAACTCCCACCAGGCTGCAGCCTTTAACAGACTTCCCTTCTGACTCAAGCAGGGAAGAGACCAGCTGGCAAGAGGCAGCGGTCCCATCAGCAGCAGAAGAACTCATGTGTGGCTCAGTGCCCTCCATGCCCTGAGAGAGGAAGACTCAGCATCCCCACCCCAAGGCTGCTCCCTCCCTGCCTCTGCATGTCCCCTCTACCCTCAGAGATATCACAGAGGCTCCCCATGTTGTGCCTCCCACCCCAGGTCCCAGGTGCAGCCTGGGCTCTGCCTTGTTGGGTGGAGGACAGCCTTAAAGGTCCCGCTTCTTTCCTACCTATTCTTGGCTTTCAAATACCCAAGCACAAAAAATAACCTGCAGACTCAGGACAGTGTAAATTTATCTAAGGAGGACAGGGAAGCCACAGCTCTTATACACTCAGGACATCCTGGCTGCCTGGTCAACAGGTGTCTGAATTCATCTGAGCCCTGGCTCCCTGGAGGGGAAACAATTTGCCTTCATCAGTGGCTCCTGGCTCCCAGCAGCCCTTCTCCCCCAGGGACATGTACTTCTCTCCACCCAAGAGTGTTTGCAACACTCATACACAGTTTCCCAAGGTCAACCACTTAAATGGCCTTTCTTCCCTTACACAAGGAAGACTGGGTACACACTGGAAAGATGGGGTGTGCCTGCACCCTCTGGAGCAGCCTGTGGACAGCAGGCAAGGGTGGTTCCCTGAGCAAGGGGCTGGGTGGGGAGTTGTGCCTGTCTAGTCTTTGTCCTCTGAGGACATGCATGAGGAAGTAGGATGAAGCCTGGGGGAAACCCCATCCCCAGCATTTAAGACTGCTTCTCCTTTTTTTGTTGTTACTGTGGTACTGGGGTTTGAACTCAGGGCCTCGAGCTTGCTAGGTAGGCTCTAACACTTGAGCCACATCCCCAACCACTTTTATTAGGACTGACCTCACTGGATCCCCTTTATCCACACCTCCAGAATAGCTAGGATTACAGATGTGCACCACCACACTCTGCTTGTTGGTTGAAATGGGATCTTGCTTACTTTTTCCTAGGACTGGAACCCTTTTCCTTCTGATGTTTGCCTCCCAAGCACCTGGGATCACAGGCATGTGCACTATGCACTTCTTGCACTTCTAGGTTAGTGTTTGCCTGGGTCATACCATATGTCCAGAACAGATCTTCAGCTTGATTTCAGGTCTGGCTGGCTGCCTGGCTTGATCTTCCCGGGACCTGGTAGGCCAGTGAAGTGGCCTCTCTAGATCTCCAGCACAAGGCCATGCTCCCAGCTAAGACCTCTGGGTGCTCCCTCTTCCCTGCTCTGCACAGACCCTGGTCTGGAGTGCCCCACCTCCCTTCCAGGCAGAGGGCTCCCCTGCAGAAGCTGGGTACCACACACACTCCCCCTAGCCTGTCTTGTGGTCTCAGGGAGCCATGTGATTGCATGAAGCCAATCAGATGCTGGGATAGCCACCAGGCTGGGATGTGTGACTGGGTGATGTGGCAGCTCCCACAGGCAGTGGCTGGGTGCCTTGCAGTCCTAGCACTCTGCCTAGAGGATTATGACTCTTTCTCTGAGTGTGTGGTTAGCAGGTGGAGAGTTCCAGAATGATGCTTGATTCTCTAAAAACACTCCATTTTTGGCTGTCCACCCTCTGGGCTATTAACCTTGTAACCTCACCTCCTTCCACTCCTCTCCTCCCTTTGTGCTTGTCTTGTACGCTGGACACATTGGCCTTTTCATTTTCCCTTAAAGTTTATTTTTTATTTTTATTAAAGCACTACATGTACATAGTGTTAAAAGTCAAAGAGTGCTGCAAGACCTATAATAACCACGTAAAATAAAGCAGCAGCCGTCTGCTCCTTAGTCTGCTCCCACCCAGTGGGCAGAGTCTAGTGTCAGTTAGGCAGGGCCTCTAGCCCTGGTGATAAAACAGGGACCCAAACAGACCAAGTTCCTATGCTCCCACAGCCGACATTCTAGGGGAACCTCCTTCAATCCTTTCAACTCTTCCTTCCTTATTTCTCCATCACACACATACACTGCTTTTATTTTAATTTTAAGCTCCCTAACATGGAAGAGAAGAGTTTAGTTCTCTTACAAATAGAACCCTATATTTTGCCTCATTACAGTTTGGGGATACAGCAGCGTTTGGTGTTTACGATGTTATGGTTATGTAAATATTATTCCCGCTGAGCTATGAGTACCTTATGACAGCCTTTTCTATTTCATGTTACTTGTTTTTCCAGGAATTCTTAATTGCCTTGTTTTCTTCTTGCATCAAACTGGGTACTCAGTGGATCCTTTCAATCTAGAGACTTAAGATTCTGGGAAGCTGGAAGGCATAACTGCCTGTTCTTTTTAAAAATTTTTAATTCATTTTGTTTCCATCCCCACCTGTCCTCCCTACCTCCAGAGGATGTGTTTGGCTTGGGGGGAGGGTGTCATGTTGGTGGTCTAGCTTGGACCTACTCTTCCCCTGTAGACTTTGATTCCAGCTCCTTCCATTCTAAATTGGTGACCATTTGTCTACTCATTTTCTAACTTTGGAAATTTTATAGACTCCCCTTGTCCCTGTCACTGATCTTCTGCACCATGTACCATAGACTATTTTCAGCCAGTCTCCTACTCTCAGTTTTACATGCTTCTCTCTTGTCCACTAGCTCAGAGAACATCACTGGGAAGGCCTCCCTGACCACCTGGTGCTTCTCTTCCATATTATCCTGCTTCCTCTGTTCACAGCCCTCACCACTATTTGGAAAGCATTTTCTAATGTGTTTCCAAAGCATTTTCACTGATACATTTGCCTTCTGTCTCCAGCTTTGTAGAGGGCTTGCTCTACAAAGGCAGGCCCTGCGACTCTATCTTGCTGTGTCCTCGGTATTTCACACAGTGCCAGGCAAAAATAGGCGTTCAGGAACGTACGCGTGGCATGAAAGCATGGATCCGAGCATAGGATGTCCACGAGGCAAACTTCAGTGGGAAGGAAGGACGTGGTTGCGCTCAGGACTTCCTGTGAATGAAAGACGCTTCCAGTGAGAGAGTGAGGCCTCTATCACGGAAGGAATGTCAGCCCAGTTTTGGGAGTGACTGAGAGGGGAAAGAAACAATGATGAAAATGGACAGAAAGCCTCTGAGGCCTTGTGCAGACAAGTGATTGGCTCAAGGTTGCTCAGCTGCTCGCTTCCTGGCCCAGATCAGAAGACAGCTCTTTGTCGGCAGAGCTGGGACATGTCAGTGCTGTGAGTCGGCCCGTGAAAACGGGTTTCTGCCTCACTTCTCTGGGGTTGAGTGATCGTGGGCAAGTTGCTAGTCTCTGTTTGCAGTACTTCTCACTATATTGTGGAGATAAGATCACCCCTGTGGTTTTGGATTCCAGACAAGCCAAGCCTCCCAGTAAAAAGCCCGGGGCACAGTATGTCAGCTGTCATTAGGGGGATTTGGTTAAAAATCTGCTTTCATCCTTCCTGGTGATGAGATATAGGCAAAATACTTGAGCCTCAGTTTCCTCATCTGTAAGATGAAGGGCTAACCATGCTAGCTTTACAAGGGTGTCACCTCACAAGGCCTGGCATGCAATAGGTGCCAATAAATATTTGTCTTCTACCTTCTAGGTGGGAAGGGCCATGTCTGAGGACCTGAGGGGCCCAGAAGCACCAGGTGAGGTTCCTGGGATTCCTGGACTGGTGTCTGCTGTGGCCTGAGGTTCTATACAACCCTTCATGGAGCTGGGCAGGCCAAATCTAAGAGCTCTAATGTTAGGTTGGGAGGAACCAGCCCCAACCCCTGCTTTGGAGCAGTGCAAGTCTGATGGGAGAGGTGGATGGGTTTGTGGCTACTAAAAGAACAGATAGATGAGCCATAGTAAGAGGGCCTGGGCTGGGGGGCAGGACAGGGCAAGGTCACTTGGAGAAGGCAGGGAAGGACATTCCTGGCTGAGGGAACAGCATTTGCAAAGAAAGACTTAAGGAGAGGCCAGGCATGGTGGGTATACCTCTGATTCCTGCTAGACAGGAGAGCATAGGTAGGAAGGAAAATTGTGATCTGGACCCCGTTGGGCAAAAAACATGAGGCCCTATCTGAAAAATAACTATGGCTCAAGTGATATGTCAACTGCCTAGCAAGTGCAAGGCCCTTAGTTCAGACCACAGTACTGTTTTAAAAAAAAAAAAGGCTCAAGGAGGAAAGCTTATGGTGGGAGTGGCAGGGCCAGAGTGTTGGAAGGTCCCGCCTAGGAAGCCATGGCAGGGTTTGGAGTGTGGCCAGTGCTATTTTGGAAGGTTCTCTCTGGCTGCACCGTGGAAGGCCTGGGGGAAGGCAGCACAGGGTGGAGGAGCCTGGAAGGCAGTCAGAGCACAGAGGGTGACCGTCCTGTGCAGAGCACTCCACAGGGCCAGCCTCTGGTCACCAGAGGGCGCTGTGCGTCAGCAAGCTGTGGAGGTCTCTGCAGGTGGCAGCGGGGCACTGCGTAGATGTGCACAGCTGTGCATACAGGCTGTGTCTGTGAACATGTCGCCCCACATGCATGTACACACTTGTGCACCCCATTCACATTCGTGAGTGTGTGAAGGTGCACTTGGGGTGTGTGGCTAGCACAGGGGAATAACACTGTGCAAGGGTGTGGTAGTGAGAATGAACCAGGTCTGCATGAAGATGAGAACAGGGCCCCTCACCTCCCACCACTGCAGCTGCACTGGGCACCTCACCTCCCCTAGTCTTTGCTTGCATGTTACCTTTCAGGGAGGCTCTTCCTGACCTCTATTTTTAAAGTGACAGCCCTAACTCTAGACACACTCCTTGCCACTCCCTACAGCGTGTATCACCCTCAGACATCCTATCATCTAACTTAGCTCTTTTGCTGGTTGATTTTGACCACCCAGTCACACCCTCTGTCTTGTTCAATGCTGAGCCCTCAGTGGTAGGCACACAGTAGATGTTCAATGAATATTTGTTCAATGAGTGAATGAATGAACTGCCCCCATCCTGGGCTCAGACCATTCTCTCTCTCTCCAACCCTCTGTCGTTCTAGGTCCAGCCCACTTCAGTTCATATCTATGTCCTAACTTGGGCCATGCCTAGTCCCATCCCGAGCCTCAGATTCCCTGCCTTTACAGAGAGGAGCATTCTTCTTGGAGTCAGGATAAGAGGCAGTTCCTGGGACCCATGTCCAATGATCCTCCCAGTTTCTGAGTGGTCGTGGAGTCCCTCAGCCTGGCTGTGTCACTTAGAGGCAGAAGGAGGTTAACAGATGCTGTGCCACAGGTAGCAAGAAATAGCTAGCTGATGGCCACCCAGTGGGCTCCTCACCCCATAGCTCAGCAGCTCTGCAGGTGGCAGCCCTGCCTGGCTTCCTGTGTGGCCCTCCATGCCCCAGCCCTGGCCTCTGCTGACCTCTCCAGGGATGCTCTCTTGTCTGTCTGCCCAACAAGCTCCTCCTGGTCCATAAAGACCCAGTGTCAAGGTCACCTTGTCTGAGAAGCCTTCCCTGTCCCCACCCAGGTGGAGTTGGGCTCCTTCCTGGGACTCCTGCTCATACTCTATTAACAGCACCCCACATGGAGGTTTTTGATTCTTTGGCTGTTTGTCAGGCTCCCTGACGAATCCATAGAGTTCTCATGTTGAGGACTTTGTCTGAGTCATCTGGTGTCTGTAAGGCCGGCACGAGACTAGAGAGGCTTCACCCGTGTCTGCTGCATGCTTTCCTCCTTCCTCTCTTCATTCTTCAGATAGTTACTAGACACCTACTGTGTGCCAGACTCTGGTCTAAGCCTCAGGAATGCAACAGGGAATGAGATGGGCAGAATTCTCCCTTTAGAGCAGGGGACTGCATTACAGACAAAGTAAGCAAGGCATTTCAGAGAAGGAAGACTGATTTGGGGGTCTATGTTGGGGAAGGCCTCTTTGGGTGCTAATTTAGGAGGGACTCTGAGAGATGAAAGGGCACCAGACCAGGAGACATGGGGTAGGGTTGGTGGGAAAGATGATCCAGAAGAAGGAACAGCAAGGGAAAGGCCTTGAGGCAAGACCCTTGTTGGTAGGTTCAGGGGTGGTGCTAAGACCCTTTAACATACCAAGGAACAGAGTGGTGAGGAGAGGGAGTAGGAGGAGTAGGAGGAGCAGAAGTCAGCAGCTGACAGTGAGCTGAACCCAGAAAACCTGCCAGACCAGATGTGCAGTTCTGGCAGGGAGGAGGCTGCTGCTGGGTGCCCCTTTCATAGCTGGATAAGTGCAGGTCCCAAGGTATTCTGGATACCCGGGTACAGCTGGGATGTCTTCCTGTAGTACATGGTCCACAGTGTTTCCAAACTCATTTCCTGGGCACCTAGTGAGAGCCAGGCCCTAGGCCAGACCCTTCCAAGCCTGAGCTGGTGAAATGGTTTCAGAGGCCTCAGTCTCCCATGGGATAAATAAGTAAACTGAGGTCAGAGCTGCTCAGTGACTTCTCCAAGATCATCCAGCTAATGGTAGAAATGGCATTCGAACTCGACCCTGTCTTAGTCCAAAACTCATGATTTTTCCTTCCACCTCCTGGAAAGGATGAGCAAGAGACGCAGGAAGAGCACAATGATAATTATAAGGTCTTTTCCTCTTATCTCATCTGACCCTCCCCACTACTGTGTGGGAGGGCCCTTCGGGGTCCATGTTTTACACACAGGCAAGCAGAGGTCAGTCCCCTGCTCCAAGCGTTCCTAGCAGGTGGTGGAATCGGCTTCCCTCACGTGAGGTCCCTGCCTGACAGGGCACATACTCATGCCTGCCTGGGTGCCAGGGCTGACCCCTTGACCTTGCCTGGCGCTTCCTGCCCTTACTAGCTCTGACTTTCCATCCAGAGTCACCTGATCCCAGCGTCTGACTGGTCTGTGTCTCCTGAAATCCCCTGAGGTTCCAGGAAGGGGCGAAGGGGGGACTGGCCTGCCTGGGCATTATACAAATGAGTAAGAGGACACAAGGAGAAAACCAAGGCCCCAGACAGCCGGATGGGACCTTGGTCAAGGCTTGCCTTGAAATGACTCTGTTTTGCCCTGCGTAGAACAGGGGCACTAACAACACAACCAAGAAAACTACTTGCATTGACTTGTCACCAGGCACCATCAAGTTCACCACTGCATCCCCACCCTGGCACGGTGCCGGCACGCGCGGGAGCTCGTGGATGCTTGCTGATGCAGGACATAAATGTGTGCAAGCCAGGCAAGGAGTTAAGCTCTTTACAACAGTCAGTCAACAAACATTTACAGAGCGCGCGCCAACGCCCGGCTCCCGTTGTCATCAGCTGCGCCAGGAGGCAGGGCTGTTATCTCTGCTCTTTTACTGAGGCGGAAATAGAAGCTCAGGGTGTCAGTGATTTGCCCAAGGTCACCCCCGCTACAATGTTGCCGAGTCGGATTTGAACCCGGGTATCTCTCAGGGTGTACTTTTAACCCCGCCACAGCATCCGCCTAGCAGGGCTACCCTCGGGATCTCCGGGTTTTTCCAGATTACGCACACTGGACGCGCCCACGTAGCGCACAGCCGAGGGCTGCGGGCTGGGGGCGTGCGGGGGCGGGGCCTGTGCTCCACAGGCGGGGGCTGGCGCAGCGGTTCCCGGGGGAGTGGGAGGGACTAGCGTCTTGACAGGCAGCGGGAGAAAGGCGGACCTAGCCGAGGAGAGGCGGACCTGACTGGGTTAGGGCTTCTCGAGTGGCCAGTGGGCTTGACAGACAGTGGGCGTGGCCGGATCTTGGGCCCACGAGGGGAGAGGCTTGTGCTTTACAGGCAGGGCCAGACTGGCGTCGGATAGGGAAGGGATGGGCCCCAGAGACGTGCAGGCCAATCGATGCGCGCGGGGGGGGGGGGCGGAGCCTGCGTCGGCGCCGTCCGGCCCCGGTTCTTTGGTTCAGCCCATTCTGGCTGTGGCACCGCCCGTCGCGGACGTGAACTCGCAGCCACCAGCGCTGTTGCTGTCTCTGTTTCTCCGCCGCGTCCGGGCCGCCCGCCCGCAGCCATGAGCGCGCTCGGCCCGAGTTCTGCCAGCAGCCCTCTAGATTAGTTCCCGCTGCTTCCCGGGACCGTTCTGCAGCATGGAGTCGCCTGCCTCGAGCCAGCCCGCCAGCATGCCCCAGTCCAAAGGTAGGCATGCCCGCCGGCCGCGGCCTGTCCCCTGCTCCCAGTCCAAGCTCGGGCTGTGAACCCCAATCTCTCTGTGGTCTCAACCCATCCTGTCCCGGGCTCGGCCAACAGCGCTCCGGCTCAGAAACCCTCCCTGTTCGGGACTGGGTCCAGTTTTTAGGTCTTGGGACTGCACCCAGGCCGAGATCTCCCAGGCTGGACCCAGGTCAGGACCTTGTTCTGCTCACCCCGCTCCAGAGACCTCACCCTGACCTCTTTTAGGCCTCAGGGCTGCATCCTGGACAGGAACAAAGCTAGACCCAGTTGGGACTTAACTCTGATTCCCACCTGGGTCTTTGGGCTGTACCAGTGACCCTTTCAGCTCCAAGGCTATATTCAGGCTGGAATTTAATTCTTACTTTCCATGAGGGCCTCAGCTGTGCTCATGTTACTGGAGACCTCACTATGTCCCGTAATGCTGGGGTCCTGACTTACACCCCAGTTCACAACTGACTGCCCTCCCCTTCCCCAGCACTCTCCATCCTTGTAAGTCCTACATTGCCCCACCCCTGGCTGGTCGGCACCCCATTCTGCAGCCCTATCTCCCCAGAACGCCTCTTGGCCTCTCACCCCTCTGTAGCACAGCCCCCTTTCTGCTGGCTCCTCTTTTACTTGAGTTGTAATTTTCTCTCTGCACTTGGAACTGACTCCCTCCTGTGCTAGTGTCTCTTAGCTTCCTGCTCCCAGGCCTATCCCTGCTGCCGGGGACCTGGGCCGCCATCTGTGCAGGGGGCTTGCTCTTCTCCAAGTCATTGGCCTTCCTGGAAATTTTTGTGAAGTGGCGATGGCAGCAGCAACAGCAACAGGATTTGTCATGTGAAGGGGGAAGACAAGACTTGGAGGGTGAAGGGGAATTTTTTTTTTTTTTTTCAGAAAGAGGAATGGATGTTTTTGGCATGTGGGAATCTCAGTAGGCTGGGTTGTGTGAGAGAACTCCAAAATGGATGTTAGCAGTAATGAATAGGCTTACTTCTGGCTCTCTGAACCTGCCAGTGCCTCATCTTGCAAGCCCCTTGTTGTCTCTGGGCCTCAGTTTCCTTACCTTAAAAATGGACATCAGGAGCATGGCATGAGATTGTGAATGCAGAAGGGTTTTAGGCAAGCGTGCGTGCGTGATGTGCTTAAAAGATCAACATGGCACCTGGCACATAATATGTGCCCAGGAAGGGCAGTTGCTTCACCTCTTGTTACTTTTTCCATCCATTTTTCTTACTGGAAAGGCCTCAGCCATGTGGAGTCAAGGCCTTGCCTCTGGATTGCAGCAGCAGAGAGAGCAGGAGGAGGAGAACAGCAGGCACACAGAGGGCCCCTTAGCGGGGCATGGACCCCTTTCTGCTCCTCTTTCTCTCGAGGGACCCAGATCTCTGGAGCATGGGGTCCTGGGAGGGTTGGGCCCTTCCTGGCCCCTGCTGCTGGCGGCTGCGGTGACTGTGGGCTGGAGCCGGGTGGGCAGGGTAATTACGTCTTACATAAGTGGGAGGCCGGATCCCTGACCATTGCCCAACCACTGACTGTGAGTAACTCAGGAGGCACTCACTGGGGGAGGTGGTTGGGGAAAGACTCGCACTGCAGATAGCATGGAGCTTGGGAACCGGGAAACCAGACACTTCTCTCGGGAAGGGGTTGGAAGCAGTGTTTGTTTTTGGAGGCATTTCAGTTCTTCCAGGCAGGAGATGGCTCATCAAAATAAAAGTTGCAGTTGCAGGTTGTGACCAGGAGGGGGTTGTGGGTGTGCTAGCAAAGCATTATGTGAGGACACTGTTGTGTGACTTGAGGCTGGACACTGCCTTCTCTGGGCCACTCTGCAGAGAGGGCCAGTATGAATTCCAGTTTGTGGGTCCAGGTAGCATAATGTTGGGTGGATTTGGTGTAGGTCAGGGCCCTCTCCAAGGCTCAGGGACCCTGTAGCTGCTTTGGGGTCTGGAGGAGGTAGTAGGGGAGCACACAGTTCCTTCACCAAAAGTTCTAGGAGCTGCCACTTCTCAAGCTGTTTTCCATGTGCCATCCATTGTCTCATTTATTCCCCATGGCCTCACTTCCAGATGAGGAAACTGGCTCAGAGGCGGAAAGTGCCTTGCTGGAGGCCATCCAGTTATGGTGGCTAGAGGTAGGGCTCCACCAGGACTATCTCCACAGTGGTCCCCAGTGCTCTACTCTATCCCATTCCTGTGCTGGGTGCTTGGGCTGAGCTGTGGGATGCACCACACCTTCTCCATTACTCTCCATCTAGTGACTGTCCCCTCCATGCAGGACCAGGAGGATGACTGTGGCAGAGGTACTGTCTGATGTGTCTGAGGTGTAGTCCTGATAGTTGGCACACAGTGTGCTGCCTGTATCTGACCCATTCAACAGATACAGAACTGAAGTCTCCCAGGGAAGCTGCTGGACTGACTCCATAGATCCAGGCTCACTCTGTGCCCCCAGCTCAGAGCTCTCACCTTCTTTCTCAAGGACTGTGAATGAATCAGGGAGTGGCTGGCACTTAACCTTACCTGAGTTTTACCTTTGAGCTTCCTGCTTGGCAGTGGGTGCTTGTCCATCCTCCTGCCACAGCCTGGGGAGTTCTTCTCAAGTGTATGTGGTCTGAGTGCATAAGGTCTGTGGGCCCCACAGCTTTGCTGGTTTCTCTCCCTCCTTGCCCACATGCTGGCTGGGGTCAGAGGTCAAGGGCAGCTGGTGCAGGGGCCAGTGTGCAGGAGCAGATTGGGTCAGTATGTCCTGGTTCTGTAAACCACATTTGTGCTTCAGGGGCACCACATGTGTTGTGCATGGCCTCTGCCCAGTAGTGCCACTGTTGGGACGTTCATGGTTAATTGTCACACAGCTCGGATGATGGCTGGTGGCTCTGGCTGCCCAGCCAGCGAGGCTGCAGCACTGTCCTGGCCTGGCCCTGCCTGCTGTGGTTGCGGCCCCCCCTCCTGTCCCGACTGTCGGAAAGACTGGAGGGTGGCACCTTGGGGACTTCCACCCGCCCTGGTATGACGCACAGGAAACTCTCTATCAGCCAGCCTGTGGCTCAGGTCCTGAAGAGAGCAAAGTTCCCAGCTGGCCTATGTGGGGAGAGAGCCACAGGGCCGGGCAGAGGCTTCCGGTGGGTGAGTCAGCAGGCGCTGGTGCTGACTCACCGCTGGCATGCCAGGCGCTGCCTGCAGTTTAAAGGGGCGATGCCAGGTGGCGAGCACAGATGAGAGGGGGCTGCAACACTGCCCCTGCAGGCAGAACCTGGCCCTAAGCTGGTACTGCAGGTGGCTTGTCCTAGACCTGGGGTGGGCTGAGACCCCTGGGCAGGCCCCCCTGTCCCGCCCAGGAACTTCCTCTATTAGGCAAAGGACTCTGCTTCCTCTTGCTCACTGCGTGCGAGAGCAGGTGGCAGTGGCAGTTTACTGCCTTTGGCTCAGGGACCTCCTCAGGCTCAGAGGTGCATCTGGGGTCTGGGGAGTCCAGGAGCACAGGTGATTCATTGTCAGCCAGGTTGGTCCTGGTGGTCTCTGCTTGAGCTTCCAGAAGCTAGCTATGTGGAGAGGTTAATAGCTCAGACTCAGGAGCTTGACTGCCTGGTGACATTGGACAAGTAGCATCTGTTGCATTCTCTGCACCCTATACATGATTTCAGTCCCCAGGCATGCCTCATCTTTCAGAGGAGAAGCCTCAGTTTCCTCACCTGCAGAATTGGAGTGGAGACCCTGCCTGTGTGGATGCACAGTGGCCAAGTGTCAGGTGCATGTCACAGCAGAAGGGCCTTCTCGAGGAACACTTCAGCCAGGCAGGAAGTAGGGGCGGAGCCTTGGCTCTGGTGGAATGGGCCAGGGTTCCAATCCTGGTTCCTTACCTGAGCAAGTGATGAGCTCTCTCTGACCCTCAGTCTCCTCTTTGGGGAAGTGGGAGGAAACACTACTCCCTTGCAGGTGGCGGTGAAGATCAGAGATAGTGTTCGTCAAGCAAATGGCACCTGTTATTATTGACTGTTGTGCTGATTACCATTCATTGGGGGTGAATACACAGGACCAGGGCTTCCTATGTGCCCTCTTAGGCTCTGTGATGTAAGGCTTCTCTGACTGTAGGGGTCTTTAGTATAGGCCAGCACTTACCAGGCTGTTGGACCTTTTACACCTCTGGTCCTCAAGCTGGAGCTGGGGGCCTCTGTTGTCCCCTTGACCTCCTGGGGAGGGTAAATGGGGAGTAGAGAACTGGGGGCTGGGTCTTTGTGCAGGTCTGTCTCTGCCCCCGGCTTTGGTGCCCAGCATTAAAAGGGTGAATGAGGGGAAGTTCTGGAGGTGTGGGAGTAGTCATAGGGTGCAGCCTCCTGGGCCATCCCCTCCATGGCGGAACTTTATCAGTGCCAGGCATGTGCAGCCTGCGAGAGGACAACAGGGTGTATCCTGGACTCTCAGGCTCCCCTTGGCTGGGCCTTGGTGTAGCTCTCTCCAGTGAGGCCCTCTTGCCCAATGGCTCCTATATGTACTTCCTCCCTGCTTTGTGTCAAGGGCACAGAGGCCAGATAGGGCCAGACAGAGAGGCAGTGGCAGCCTACTGGGTCCTTCTGGAACTCACAGACATCAAGCCTCATTATATCTGACACAGAAAGGGTCACCATGTTCCTATCCCCAGACCCCCTCCCAGCACTGTAGGCGGTATCACGGCTGAGCTGCCTAGCTTCTCTGGGGAGACTGTGTTCAGCAGCTCCTCTCAGCTGGTCCCCTGCCCCATGTGGCTCAGCCTGACCCTCCTGCTGTGTATGGGCCATAGCCAGGCTTGTACCCTGCTCTCATCATGTTCCATCCTGACAGGTGGTCCTTCCATTCCCTTACACAGATGCAAAAGGGTATATGGAGTGTGCCTCTGTGTTAAAAAAAAAAACTAAAGGTGAAATGAATTTTGTGTACATACTACCAGCTAATGAAATCCAGCATTATAGCGGCCCCAAAGCCTGGGAGTACATCTCCCTTCCTTCTCTCCCAACAACTGCCCTGACTTTTGCATTCAGCATTGCTTCCTTTTCTTGGTTATTTTTTTTTTCTTGGTGGTGTGTTTAGCTCACTGTTCTACAGAGAATCTGTACTGTGGTCCACAGAGCAGCCCTTGGATGTGGTGATGTGGAGAGACTGGAGCCAGCTGGTGCTGTCAGTCAGCCTCGTCTCCTCTACTCACAAACTTCATGGCCTCAGTTCCTCATCTGCATACTGGGATAGTACTAGGACCTAAATTTCAGGGCTGTCATGAGGATTCAGTGTGTTAGTTTCTGGAAGTTCCAGGTGTAGTAGTGGCTTAGGGTGAACGTTTGCTGCTGCTACCGCTGTTCCATTAAATGAATTCTCCCTATCTAGCCCTCAGCTTATGCAGTGCCCAGACTGTGCAGCTGTATCTGCAGCCCTGACTTTGCTCACCTGCATCATTGTGCTTATGTCACAAGCTTCAGTGGTCTGTCCTGAGGAGTGCATGAGCCAAAAGGTGTGAAGTGACAGGCCAGGCTCCCAAAGGCAGGGCTTCAAAGGGCTTTGGATATCAGCACAGGGTTTGGGCCCAATTAGGAGGTAGGTGGGAGCTGACCAGCATTGCTGGCACTCAGTGGATAGTCCAGGCCTGGCATGTGACAGGTGCCCCCTGAATGTCAGTGGGATTTATAGTATGGGGTTTGCTACCGGAGGCACAATTTCTGGGGCAAGGGAAATGAGGGAGGAAGGGCCTAGGTCAGTGAGGTCTGGCTGGGGGGAGAAGGAGGTGACCATTGTTGCTCATGATGACTTCTCTGAGGCCAGCTACCAGGTCCATGCTGGGTGGAGGCTGCCCAGTATAGCAGCCACCAGCTTCTGGCCTGCCCAGTTTCTCCGCTCCTTTTCATCTACTCTCGGGTCCTGGCACTAACTGGTCCTATGCCCAGCTACTCCTTGCTCTCAGTTGTGCTATAGGTATGTCAGCCTCAGCTTAAATCTCACTTTGCTGCTACAGAGTTCTCTGTATTGGTTGTTGATGTTTTGTAGGTTTTCTCAGCCTCAGACTGCTGCCATAGTGGGCTAGAGAATCACTTCTTTGTGGAGGGTGGTGAGTTGTGTGCACTGTGTGTTGTTGAACCCCATGCCTGGCCTCTACCTGCTGGATGCCAGTCCTGTTCCCCAGCTGGGCAGCTGAAAGTGTTCTCAGACCCTAACTCAGGTGCCTGTATTGGAGCATTATCTCCGGGGACAGGGCCCCTGGGCTCCAGTTCTCCGTGGCACTATGAAGGTGGATGGTGCAAGGTGGGCCATATGAGAAGGCCCATTATGTTCTTGGCAGAGGAGCAGTTCCAGTGAGGTAGAGGGACCAGGAGGTGCCAAGAGCTTAGAGTCCAGGGCCCGGCCAAGTGGCCACATGCAGCTGGGGAGTGAGAGGACAGGGCTGTGGGTCAGAGACCTCAAGTGGCTCCCCCATGGCACTGGCTCCTGTTACTCATCTGTAGTGGGAGGGGGGCATATAATGCTGGTGACATGGGGTGGCCATGAACCTGCATGGGGGCAGCTTCCACACGTGGCATGCAGTAGGTGCCCAGTAAATAAGAGAACCTGTCCCCAATTCTTTCTTCCCCTGGCTTCTCCATGGCTGCAGTAACACAGCCTCCTGGACCTTGGAGCACAGGGACATTACCAGGCCTCTCCTTGTTCCCTACAAAGGCTCAACAGTGAGGACCCTGAAAGCTCTTGGGGGACCTCTGTGAGGGTACCTGGGCTGCAGGAGAAAGTCAGGTGTTTAGCATGGCTCTGAACACTAATGCCCGCCCCTCTACTCAGGCGTCGGTTTCCCCCTGTGTAGTTGTGGGTTTCTAAGGTGCACAGAGGATGGAGGTGGCCATCTGCGTGGGGGGAATGCGATAGCTTGTCATTGACATCTGAGTGTGGCATTGGTGCTATACTTGGGCCTTTCCCTATGGAATTGTGAGAAGCATGGAAGGTCCAAGTGAGGACAGTGTACTAGGCACAGGGGTTGCTTCTGTCATTGGAAACCTCGGATGGGACCGAATGGGATGTGGTACAGGGCTCTCTCTGCACATGGCCCACTCTCATAGTGTTACTGTGGATGGTTGGATATTGGAGCCAGATAGTCCTCCCTTCATGCCCACAAGTGTTTATGCCTATATCAAGTGGCCTCTCCTCTCTGATCCACTTACACAACAGACCCTCATTGAGCTGCTGAGATGGGTGGCATCAGGTGGATGGTGGCCCCAGATGACCCTAGAGGGCCTCTTTCTGGCTAATCTGTGGGCTTCTAGACAATCCCATCTAATTTTCCTCAAACTGGGCATGCTAAGGCATGGGAGCTGATAACTCTGGGAGGTTCCTCTGCTCTCTGTTATGCCCATTTCATGAAGAGGCCCTGGCACCCAGAGAAGTTCAGTTCATTGTCTGAGGGCACATAGCTAGGCAGTGGCATAGTTGCAGGTGAACCAAGGCTGCTTGGCTCCATATGACCTCTCTAAGATAGTAACTGCAGAATGGTCACTTGTGGGAAGTGACTGGAGAGAGGCCAGTAGGACTCAGGGAGAGCCAATAATGAGGGGGCCTAGGTGGGGTGGTCAGAGGTGCTTTCTGAATAGGCAACTGACTGGATCATGTGCCAGCATGGATGGGGTTGCAGGGAAGGGCATTCTGGGTAGCGGGGATGGCATGTGCAAAGGCCCTGAGGTGGAAAAGAAGGGGACAGTGGGAGGAAATTGGCAAGAGTTTTCATCCAGATCTGCAGGCACCTCTTTACCAACAGTGTAACCTAAGGTCAATTGCTGAACCCCTCTTAGCCTGCTTCCTTACTCCTGCTGGGGGAAGGGGGCTGCTTATGAGGCTGGAGTGGCCTGAGGCCACACAGATGCCTGGCACTGTGCTTGTTTGCACCAGGGACCCTGGCGAGCTGAGGCAGGCAGACCTGTTGTGGTTTGCCCATGGTGGCCCGAGAGTCTGTTTGTTGTAGTGACGGTCGCCACTTCGGGCCACACCTGGGTAGCCCCAGGCTGCCTGGCCATCTGGGCCCAGTTCTGATGTGATGGGCCAGTGGCAACGGCTGGTGGCCTAAGGCCTGTTTCTGGGCTGTCTCCATGGCAGCCTCGCCTACTCCCTCTGACAGCTGTTGTGGCTGCCCCATAGAGCCCAGGTCACTCCTGACACAGGCTCGTGTCCCTGCAGGGCAGGTGGCAGAGCCATGCCATGTGGTGCCCAGCCTGGGAGGAGGGCAGACCTTACCACCCTGCCCAGCAGCGGGTGTGGACATGCCCTTGACATATGGGGAAATTGAGACCTGGCAAGGGAGGGACATGTATACCATCTTCAAATCCCTGATGTGAGGTGGGTGGCAGGCTGGAGCCAGAGGAGGGAGGGTGGGGAGGGGGCTGAGAGCAGAGGCGGTGCAGGGCAGGGTATAGCTGTGAGCCACCATAAGAGGCCATCTCTGCTGGGGACCAGGGCCAGAGCTCTGGGGGCTCTAGACAGAGTTGTCCTTTTTATCTCAGAATACTTTATGTTCTGACTTCAAAAAGGTCAGTCTGGGGGCATTGTTCAAGTGGTGGAGCACCTGCCTAGCAAGTGTGAGGCTCTGAGTTCAAACCTCAGTAATACACACACACACACACACACACACACACACACACACACACACACACACACGCACACACAAACCCCAACAACAACCAAAAAAACCAAACAAAAAGCCCCAAAAGCCTCAAGTCAAGAATAGAAGCTGCCTGTAATTCTCATTATTTAGGATGGATTTTTCATCTTTTTGGAGAGCCCAGTAGTAACCAGGGTGACTATTTATGGGTGAGTAACGGGGCCACCTACTGGGTGCCATGCCCTGTGCCAAGCGCCTAGACCCCTGTGCAGGGCTGGTGGTATTTGCACTGCTCTGTCCAGCGGGTACAGAGCCTGAGGAGCAGAAAGGAGGCCACGGTGCACCCGCAGCCCAGGGCCCCAATGGGTAAAAGAAGCTCTGGGAGTGGATGTTCCTGCATGCCTTGGCTTTTCTCTGCTTTCTTCTTGCTGTATAGAACCTTCCAGGTCCAGGGAGCTCTAGGAGACCCAGGCCAAGTGCTGTTTCCTGTGAGCAAGAGCATGAAGGCCTATGCCTGCCCTCCAGGGGGCGCCCCCTGCTGGAGGTTGCAGTGAGCCCAACCGGGCCAAGTGGGGTCTCCAAGTCAGCACCCTCAGGAGTCACTTTTCCTGGCTCTAGTGTCTGGGCCCCACTGCCAGGCTCCCATGTGAGGGTCCAAGGCTGCACTGTGCAAGATTGAAGGTGGATCCAAACTTGGTTCAGAGATGGTTTCAGGAACTAGGATCTCCTGAGCAGGTGGGGCAGGGCACAGGCAGTTCCTGCCCAGGGAACCAATGGCCAGAGTGAGCTGGCAGCAGCTGATGTGGAAGTAGGTGGGGTGCCCAGGTAAGTAG
Organism: Castor canadensis; assembly: GCF_047511655.1. Taxonomy (NCBI): domain Eukaryota; kingdom Metazoa; phylum Chordata; class Mammalia; order Rodentia; family Castoridae; genus Castor; species Castor canadensis. Next base: position 49,396,980 of record NC_133396.1, on the reverse strand, counting down.
AGCAGGTGGCAGGGAAGCAAGAAGAAGCTCCTGCAAGGGGCAGGCATATAGCTGATGTGTTTCTCTTCTTGAGTAGCATTGTGGAGCCATGCTGACTCTCAGTGCTGCCACCCACTATGTGCATGGTGCCCTGGGCAAGTCATTTCCCTCCTTATCAGGGTGCCTGGGTGATCTGGCAAGCCCCCTTCCTCTCCTGATCCTTGTTTTCCCACCTGTAAGGTGACAGCTATCCCTTCTTCAGAGGTGGCCCTAACCCAGAAGTGCTTCTCTGCCATGTCCTGAGCAGACCAGCGACCCTGTTCTTTGTACAGGCTGATACTTTTTTGGTGCCAACCCTGTGCCAGGCAACTGGCACACCCCTTCAGCTAGCCTGAGTGTGAACTGGCCACTCCCCTGCTTCTGGGGGGCAGGACTGAGAGAGGTGCTGGCTTGGGAGTGGGGAGGGCCTCCCAGTGAGAAGTTTGCAGTAATGGGCAGGCACCAGGGTCAGTATCTGGAGTGAATGGATCTAGATCTGGAGAGCCAGCCCTGGAGGGCAGCCTGGGCTGGGTCCTAGCCCCGCCCATTGGGATAGCTTGGAGTTCACCTTGTCCAATGTCCTTGCTTCACAGGTGCGAAGCGAGGCACTTCATATCCTTATATGTCCTTAGAAAGCACATGGGCCAGGGAGCCGGCAGCCTTGCTCCCCACTGTGGCCATGGTCACTTCTCTTGGGCCTGTGGAGTAGGCAGGGTCTTAGGAGGTGGAAAGTCCCTGCTTGTCTTGAGCTGCAGGTTTTTATGTTTACTCTCTCGTGTTTTCCCCTATAGTTTTCTCCCACATTTTGCACCCCATTGTGCAGAGAAGCTGTGCTGGAAGGGGCGGGGGCTCTCGTGCTGGCTTTTGGAGCTGAGCCTGGGTGGCAGAGACTCTTGGGCTGGGCCGAGCACAATGCCCAGTGAGTCTGAACCCTGTGTTTGTTGAGGCCCCTGTACCTGCTCCAAGCCTTTAGCTACCCAATGTGGGCATCTGTTTTCCAGAGTAACTCATCGATAAACAGGCTCAGAGGGGATGTTCAGAGGAGCTGGGATCTGAATAGAGCTCAGTTAGCCTTAGATGCCCCCTATCAAGGTTAGTTCAGGTGGGGATGGATGCCACATGAGTTGTGAGCACTGCCGTAACAGTACACCAGACTGGCGACTTTCCACTTGGGGCTGGTGGACAGGATCCAACCTTCCAGACCTCTTGTTGGCTTGTAGGTGGCCACCTACCCTGTGTCTCTTCACCCCTCTCTCTGTGTCTGTGTTCAAAATTTCTCTTTTATAAGGACACAGTCAGGGTGAGAGTATAGCTCTGTGGTAGAGTGCTTGCTTGGCACACGTGACGCTATGGGTTTGTCCCTAGCACTGAAAAAAAAATCCAAAAAAACAAACAAAACAAAACAAAACAAACAAAAAACAAAGAACACCAGTCTTGTCATAGTGGCTTAGGGCCAACACTAGTGACCTCATTTTAATTTAATTACCTCTGTAAAAACCTTATCTCCAAATAAGGTCACATTCTGAGGTACTGGGGGGTCAAGACTTCAACATAAGAGCTCTGAGAGACACAACTCAGGGCATACCTGAGACCTAGGATATGGGCTTTTGCAGGCCTTCCCACAGGCCTGTGCCCGGCAAACCCCAGCCGCTCAGACTGGCCCTTCTCCTACATCTGTGTGGTCTGGGTGGGCTGCCCAGGTCTTGTCTCCATTCCTGTCTCCAACTATAAAGCCTGCCCTACCCAGCTGAGCACTGGAGCATGTGTGGCCTGCAGGCACATAGCCAGGTAACAGCTTTGGGGTGACAGTCATGGCTGTAGTACAGCTTCTAGGTGGTATGGGGACTTAGGCCTGGCCAGTGTGGGAGCAGGTCCGAGCCTATCCACTACCTCCCAGTCCAGGCGGGCACATTCTGTGGTCACCCTAAGGCTCTGGGGCCCCTTGTGACACTGATCACACTGACCCTCATGCATCTGTGTCTGAAACTCAGGGCCCCTTGAGGGTGGGGGGCTTGAGTCATCTTTGTCCCCAGCTTTGCCTAGCCCAGGGGACATTGCTGGACTGAAGGACTAACCAGAAACCTCGCCTTCTCCCCATTTTAGGAAAATCCAAGAGGAAAAAGGATTTACGAATAGCCTGTGTGTCCAAGCCACCTGTGCCCAACCCCACGTGAGTCTGTTTCAGTTTCCCACCCTGCTCAGCCTGAAGAGGTCTCTTGAAGGGGGTTGGGAGAGCAAGTGAGCTGGGGGTGGGGAGTGTCTGCCTTTGCTCCTTGTCCTGGCCTGGGCAGCATTGAGCCAGGCGGGTCCCATGGGAACTCACGAGCATCGCCCAGCTGCCGTATACCTCCTCCCAGTCTCTGTCCTGGGGGCTTCTCCCCATGTCTGGTACTTAGATAGTCATTAATTTGATGAAATTAGGTGACCCGGGAGCTGCCTCTCAAGACCAGGACACACTTCATCCCCATGCCAGGCTGTCTGCGCCTTCCTTTTCCTGGAGAGACCATGGTTCTCTCTGAGTCTTATGGGTTTGCTTTCTCCACAGACCCCCCCGGAACCTGGACTCCCGGACCTTCATCACCATCGGAGACAGAGTAGGTGCTGGCCAGACCCAGAGGGTTGTATTGTCTCATCTGACAAAGACTGAACTGGCCCCACAGGCCATTGGGAGGTGGCTTTGGGTGGCTGGCGGAGCTGGGCTCTAGGGAAGAGCCTTGTTCTTTGTCTGTGACTGGCTCAGAGAGGCTAAGTTACTTCCCCCAGGTCACACAGCTGGGAGTGGCCTGTACAGGGTTCCAGGCCAGATCTGACCAAGTTATCCTCTGCTCTTTCTGCAGGGTGAGGGATAAGGGTCAGCTCCTGACTTGTCAGCCACCAATCCCCTCTCTTTTCTGTCCCCCAAGAACTTTGAGGTGGAGGCCGATGACTTGGTGACCATATCAGAGCTGGGCCGTGGAGCCTATGGGGTGGTGGAGAAGGTGCGACATGCCCAGAGTGGCACTATCATGGCTGTGAAGGTAAGCAGGGCCCACTCTGCCCATGCTCTGCCCTGCAAGGGAGTGCCTGGGCCTCAAGGCAGCTGAGAGGGCTGCTTGGAGAATGTGGGGCTGAGCCTGCAGGTCAGTTGCCTGCTCTGTGGCCCTGCCCTCACTGTGACCTGTGATGGGATGGAGTGGTCCAGAGCAGGCCAGGCTGTGGGTCATGGAATGGGTGCTGCCTGCCACCCCTGACCTGCAATCTTCCTGCAGCGCATCCGGGCCACTGTGAACTCGCAGGAGCAGAAGAGGCTGCTCATGGACCTGGACATCAACATGCGCACGGTTGACTGCTTCTACACTGTCACCTTCTATGGGGCCCTCTTCAGAGAGGTACGGCCTGCTGGGAGGCAGTGCGCCCCTGCCCCAGCCCATCCGCCTTCTGCATGTCAGATGCTGGGACCTTTGGGGACATAGGGGAGCCATGCACAGCCCCTCTCCCTGCCTGCCTAGGAGAGCACAGATGGCCCTTCCCTGTTGTTTCGCCCAGCCCTGTGCCTCAGTGTCGTGGTCTGTAAAACAAGGGAGTATCTCAGCCTGCCTTCTGAAGTTGTCATAGAGGTCAGTGGTGTGGTCCAGGGCCTGGCACTCAGTGAATGCTGTACTTTGTCTGTATGACTGTCTGCCTTTTGGAGTACCCAGGTGGGTGAGGAGGGCCCTGAGCAGGGTCACTGTGAAGGTGTGAGAAAAGTGAGATTCTCAGTCAGGTCTAGGTGAGGGTAAGGCCAGGAGCAGGACCTGGGCTGCTGGAAGGCTGCCTCCTGCCAAGCTGGTCAGGCCAGGTGGAGGGCAGTGTGCGGCAGGAGGGAGATCAGGAGCCTAACTGGATGTGAGGGTTTGCAATGGGGACTTGCATCTTCATGGAGCTGCTAAGTGGTCCTTTGATGTCTCCTTGGCCCTGGCTTTCTACACAAAGTCCCCTTGAGAGTCCCAGTGGTGGCTTAGGGCCTCTGTCTCACACATCTCCTCTGGTAGGCTGAATACCCTGTAGGTAGGGAGGCCTCACCAGGTGCTTCCTTCTTGGCTGCCATCCTGAGGGTGCACAGGTGTGCTGAGGAGGAGGGGTGGTTGTTGCTATGGGACCTGTGTTTCCCAATCCCTCCCAGGTGGAGAGATGCCATCCAGCTTGCTCTTCCCTGGAGACACCAGAGAATTAGGCTCAGATGGAGGCTTCCAGGGCAGTAGAGCCTGGGGAGGGACAAGGGGACCTGGCAGTGCAGGTGTAGCTGGCAGGCAACAAGAAGTAGAAGAGGTAGGGAGGCTGAATGGGAGGAGAATGGGAGGGGCTGGGAGCTCTGGGAACATCTGAGGGCACAGTCCCTTCCGAGTGGAGGCTGGGGCTGGAGTTCAGAGGCCAGGCCATGTGGAGCAGTCACAGGATGATGCAGGCTTGTGGGCCATTCAGGCACAAACAGCATTGGTGGGCCTGGTTGAGCACTGGGTATCCCTTGCAGGGAGATGTGTGGATCTGCATGGAGCTCATGGACACGTCTCTGGACAAGTTCTACCGGAAGGTGCTGGATAAAAACATGACGATTCCAGAGGATATTCTGGGGGAGATTGCTGTGTCTGTAAGTGACCCAGGCCTGGTGGACTGGGGTTCTAGGTTCTATAGCCAGAGGCTCAGTCCTATTTGATAGGCATAGAGCTTGCCTTGTCTTGGCAGACCAATTGCCCCCAAAGGCTCAGCTCCTCCATTCTGGACTGAATGGTGCTTTCTTACAAGAAGACCATAGGACGTGGGGCTCCTGGAGTCCCACAGGTTTGGCAGGTCCCTCCTGGCCTTTGAGTGCAACTTTCAAGTTCCTTTTTTTTTTGGTAATATTGGGGATTGTGTCAGGACCTCACAGATCATTTTTATAAAAATGAACTTAGGAGCTGGACGCCAGTGGCTCACATCTGTAGTCCTAGCTACTCAGGAGTCAGAGATCAGGAGGATCAAGATTTGAAGCCAGCCCTGGCAAATAGTTCGTGAGACCCTATCTTGAAAAGACCCAATATAAAACAGAACTGGTGGAGTGACCCAAGTACTACCACAAAAAAAAAAAAGAACTTAGGACTTACAACTGCCTCATACTAAAAATGTTTTGAAGCAGCTTATAGAGATATAAGCTGAGCTGGGGAAACATTTGATTTTTTAGTCTAAATCTTCCTAGAGGAGTGTAGTAGTTCTGAATTTGAGCATCCTTGCAACCAAAGGAAAAAGAGAAATGGGATAAAGATACCTGTTCTCAATCCTGACTGCATCTGGAAACATTTAAAACATCTCATGCCTCACTGCTGAGGGTGGGGAGAGGAGCCTTGGGGCCTGGTAGGTCATGGTGACAGCCCTTGGGAGTTACAGCCTAGAATCTGCAGTGGTCTTGGGCAGGTCATATCAAACTTGGGGGGTGAAGGGCACAATGCCTGGTCTTCATTAAGATGACCAGGATGTTGGGGCAGATGCAGGGCGTGGGCAGGAGCTGGGTGACCAGGGCTGAGGTATGTGGAGGGGGTGGGGTTTCACTGCACTGCCATCATCAATGCCGCCTGGAGTAACAGCGGTCTTGCCTCTCCTGTTTCCTCAACCCCAGATTGTTCGAGCCCTGGAACACCTACACAGCAAGCTGTCTGTGATCCACAGAGGTCAGTGACCATCCATACCCCACCCCCACAACTGACCATTGAGGTTGCTGGTTGATGCTTAGGGAGGGTTTAGTGGTGCTTGGAGGGACCCAGGCTGCTTGCTATCCTTGTGTCCTGGAGTCTGCTGTGCTTGGAGCAAGGTCTGGATCATTCCCTTTGTCCTAGGTGCAACTGAGTGCTCTCTCTCTTTTTTTTTTTTGGGTGGTACTGAGGTTTGAATTCAGGGTCTCCTACTTGCTAGGCAGGTGCTCTACCACTTGAGCTACGTCCCCAGCATATTTTACTTCAGTTATTTTTCAGGTAGGGTCTAGTGTTTTTGCCCAGGGCTGGTCTCAGAGTCTAATCCTCCTACCTACACTTCCCTCATAGCTGGGATCACAGGTATGCATCACCATGCCTGGCTTGTTTGTTGAGATGGCATCTTGCTAACTTTTTGCCTGGGCTGTCCTTGAACCTTTGTCCTTAAACCACTGTCTTCCTGCTCTCTGCCTCCTGTGTACCTGAATTTTAGTTGTGCGCCTTGGTTCTTGTTTACATACTGTGAAACACAAGGCTGTGGTATGCTACTCCATAGTTCCCATACTAGTTCCCACCATGTAACCTCCCTGAGCATTTCTGGAATCCCTTTCCTCCTGTCCTGTTGCCACGGTGGCCACCAGTCTGGCTCTTCCCCCTGCCTATGGGTTGTGCTTATTAAGCATTAGACTCTTACTAGCCCAGTCCACCCTGCCCCAAGGTCACTGTGGTTGGCAGTTTGGCATGGAATTTAATGGTGGTCTTCTTCTGTGCATCTCTGTCCCTTCGTGCATCCCCATGGAGACATGTGGGATGTGGGCATGTGGTGTGCACATTTTCGTGGAGGTTCCCTGCCATGCTGATCACCCACTGTGAGTGGTAATCACCTGTCCCCCACCTTAACTACCTTGCTGCCTACTTGTTGCATTGGGCTCAGTGGATTGTGTGTCCAGAGTATAGGTGGTGGACACAGCTGGCTCCCTGAGTGGTGCCTCCAGAATCCTGTCACCCCTTTTGCAGTAGAGCCAGACCAGGAAACATCCTGGCTCACCCCCCAGCTGTGTGATTGGGGTCTGGCATGGCACCTCTCACAGTCTGGGTTTTCTTTGTCTGATCCTTGGGTCCCCAAGGAACCTGTGGTTGGCTTGTGGAGATGTGGAAGGAGGGGCTGAGGGAGGAGGCAGTGACCAGTGGGTCCTGCCTCCAGGTAGCACTGTGCAGACTGGGCTGAGAAAGGCGTGTTCCACCCCATAGATGTGAAGCCGTCCAATGTCCTCATCAACAAGGAGGGCCATGTGAAGATGTGTGACTTCGGCATCAGTGGCTACCTGGTGGACTCCGTGGCAAAGACAATGGATGCTGGCTGCAAGCCCTATATGGCTGTGAGTAGCACCACTCAGGGTGGGAGAGGACAGGACAGGATGCTGCCTTGGTGCAGTGGGCAGGGCTTCTGGACTGCATTTTCTGTTGCAGAAGGGCCCCCTTCACTTTGTTATCCATACCCCAAGTGTTGTGTTTGGACAAGCACTTGGTTCACATCTCCTATGGCCACCATTGTCAGGAAGGTGGGGTTCCTTAGGCCTTCCTCAGGGAGGCTAGTTAGGAGGTGGGGATTGGCTCTGACCTTCACTGGCCCCTGTCTCATTGGTGGGGGCCAGGATGGGACACAGTGAGCACTCCATTCTGGGGCGGGGGGAGAGGCATGACCTAACTGAGGGAGTCTTGGGTGCCCCCCCCCCCCCCCCCCGCCGACCCCAGCCTGGCCTGGGTGTTTATGCCTCACCATTTCTCTTGCAGCCTGAGAGAATCAACCCTGAGCTGAACCAGAAAGGCTACAATGTCAAGTCTGATGTCTGGAGTCTCGGCATCACCATGGTACCGCCCAGGGCTGGGTGCAGCCCTTGCTGGTCAGGTGGGGCCGGGGTGGGGCTGTGACTGGGGCCATGAGCTCTTGGGGGCCTCCAAATAGTCCAGGTCCTAGAAAAACTATTGGTTTCGGTATCTAAGAAGAAAATGTGCTACCAAACATTCCCTGTCTAGGAGAGATGGGGCTCCTTCCCTTATGGTTTGGTTTTACCCATCATTCTGTGATGTCAGCCACTCGCCTTGTCCCCAGAGCTCTTGGTGCATGTCAGAAAATCCCAGCCAGTCCCAAGTTTAGCTCTTGTTATATAAATAATTTCCAAAGCAAGATGGTAAAAGTCTTCACAAGTATTTTTCACTGCAGCAAGTGTGTTGGTTGTGGGGTCCTGGTGTGTTGCCCTGGGCTCAGTAGGATAGGGTGGGTAAGGCTCTATATCCTTAGCCTGCAGAGGCTTCCAGGGGTGGGAGTAAGTGCCCAGCCCTTCAGGGCTGAACTGGATTGGGGTGCAGCCAAGGTCCAGGTGTAGGGTGGGCCTCTTGCTCCTAGAACTGCCTCACTAGGGAGAGGTGAATTCAGGTCAAGGTTTATTTGTGTTCTGAATTCAATCTTTCTCTTCAGAAAGTGCACTGGCACCTGTGTGAAGGATGAATTGGAGGGGCAGGGGAGTGAATAGACTGACCCAACAGTTCTAGGGGAATGTATGGGACACAAGGTGTGTGTTGGGGTACACATTGGGTCACAGTGGCTGTCAGCCTGTACTAGTTAGAGGACTCAGCCAGCTGGAGTGATCCTCAGTCCCTGGAGTGCTGGGTTATGTCTTGGGGTCAGCAGCTTCCCTTGCCTGTCAAAACCTGGGCCAGGGAAACTCTGTGCCTACCCCAGCCCTTTGGCTCGCTGGTGGGGAGTAGTTAGAATCAGTCATATCTGTGGTGTGGGGTGTTGGCCTGCCTCTGAGAGCCTCTAGACCCTCAGCTGGGGGTCCTGCAATCCATTTAGATATTGTCCACCTACAGTCAGCACAGATCTACAGGTGAGGGAACCCTCAAGACATACCCTTCATGCCAGTGCAAGCCTCAGGGCTGTCATAATGGTGACTGGTTGTAAATAGGGAGTTCTCATGGGCCCTCCTCAGTTTGATTATTTGCCAGAATGGCACGCAAAACTCAGGAAAGTACTGTATTGTGTTTATTGGCTTCTCATGAGGGATGTGGCTCAGAAACCGCCTGATGGAAGAAGGGCCCCAGGGCCAGGTGTGGAGGAGGAGCCTGTGGGAGAGTTCTGTAGAGTGCAGTCCCTGGCCACGCCCTCCAGGGAGGGGTCATGTGGGGCTGAAAGTTCCAGCCTTCTTTTCACAACTGTCAGGTGATCAGGGGCAGGGAGGACACAGCATAGGGCCCATCTGATGCAAGCCTTGTGGCCTCATATTCCTGCACAGTAGTTGGGGAGAGATGTGTAGGAGAATCACGACGTCATTTCCCATGCACTCGTAGGTCACGTGGGTGGGACAGGGGTTACACTTTGCAGACGTGGGTCACAAGGGAAGGGGTCTACTCAGTACAGACTCAGGTCACACACAGGAAGGCTTTTTGCTCATTACAAACTTTGACCAATTGCTGCCCTAGGTGGTGTCACTGATGGGGCATCCCAGGGATCTGACTACGGTTGTCCTGACTCAGCTGCTTGTGGGGGTTAGCCCCTGGCACTGGACACTTAGGCTGCTTCTAAATATTTACAATGACAGATTCCCAGAGGCAGTTTTTATATTTAAATATTTGAGCTCTTTTGAAAAGTGATCAGACAAGGGATTAGTGGCCCAGGCTTTTGATGCCTCCCTTTCTCTGATTAGAATCAGTGGCTGCTGGGTTTTGTCATGCAGCTCACTTCTGCATGGCAGAAAATTCTAGGAGGAACCTGAGTCTGCATGGTTCCGCCCTGTGGCTGCGTACTCAGGGTACCACCTGTTGCGCTCCACCGTGGGCAGATTTCCATCTTGGCTGGAAAGGCCCGAAGCCCACCAGGAAGGCCTTTGTGTCTGCTCAGTAATTAGTGCTCTGTTTGGAGCCTGTGTGTTGGTGATACAAGGCTTTTGTTTGTGCTGAGTTCTCTTCTATTCCTTACAGTAATTACGGCCTGTCACTGAGGCCTTGTAAGGAATGCGGAATTCTCTGCTATTCTAGGTAGGGGCCTGGGCTGACCTGATTAGTGTTTTTATCCCAGTTGTCAGTAGTAGAACCCAGTTTGTTGTAGGCTGGCCAGTCTCTTCCCAGTGACTTCCCGTCCACTGCAGGCAGGGAATGGAAGGAGCCAGCAGTCCCAAGTGGGCACAGAGACTGGTCAGTTTGATGTCACCATCAGGAGGGGTCCAAGCCCAGCAGGAGGGTGAGACTGTATCTGCTTCTTTAGATCTGAGCATGAGTGATGGGGCTGAGAGGTGAAGGCTCCCTGGAGGAGGAGGTAGCTGGGTGGGTGGGTGGGGGTGGGATTCTACAGAGGACTGCAGACCGGCATTCCTGATAGGCTGAAGCTATGCAGAACGAAGTGAGCCAATCTGATGCAGGGAGAGAGATGTATAGGAGAGCCACATTGTTCTCATTTGTCCCTTTGTAGGAACAGTGGCCCAAATAAATGGCTACAGGCATTTTAAGTCAGTGTTGGGGAAGATGTGTATGTTGTCCATTATTAGGGAGGGGGTGACTTCTGATGAGTAGGGACCAAGGACCTGGCTAATTGAGGTGGCTTGCTGACGGCTGCCTCACAGGAAGGTGCCCATGGTCACCAGCTCCTCAGATCCATTGGGTTAGCTGAAACCGGACTTGTTAGAGAAAATCTGAATTCAGATTAGTTATAAAATTGATGGTGGCCACATAGTCTCAGGTCGGGCTTAGTTGTTATAAGCTAGGTCTGCAGCTGGGTGGAGGAGCTCTGTGTTGGCACCCTGGCTTTTGTCTCTGGTCTGCTTCCATTTCAGTGAGGGCAGCCCCTGGCCTAGCTCTATGTCTTGGGAAGGATGGGTGGGTCCTTCCCACCCCTTGCTTCTGGGTGCAAAGTGTAGGTTCATTGGGTGGCTGGCCTGTTGAGCCCACTGTCCTTGCTGCAGATTGAGATGGCCATTCTGAGGTTCCCTTATGAGTCCTGGGGAACCCCGTTCCAGCAGCTGAAACAGGTGGTGGAGGAGCCATCTCCCCAGCTCCCAGCTGACCGATTCTCTCCTGAGTTTGTGGACTTCACTGCCCAGTGGTGAGTCTCCAGGCTGTGTCCTTCCTCATTCAGCAAATAAGCTTCTGAGCCACTAGTTTGTATCCACAGACCCACTCCACCCTGGGAGGTTCCTCTAGTCCCCATGGTCCTGCTCCTTTCTTGCTGGGCACCAGGAGCTGGTCTCCAGCCTGGTTGTACAAGCCAGCCTCAGCTGCCCTTTCTCTCCTAGCCTGAGGAAGAACCCTGCGGAGCGCATGAGTTACCTAGAGCTAATGGTGAGTGTGCATGGGATGGGGCCCTGCTCTTTGAGGTGGGCAGTAGCTGGATGGAGCTCTGTGGGGAGATCCATCCCAGGGTGCTGAAGGGCAGCTCCTCTGCCTGGCCTTGAACTAAAATCATTCACACATGCAGACCTGGCTGTCCCTTCCTTCCTGCACCCCAGGTCCTGTGGAGGGGTGCACAGGCAGTGCTGTGACAAAAGTGTAGGGGGACCAAGGTGCTATCAGGGAAGGCTTGAAGGAAGTGCAAAGTGTGGCTTTCTGGGAGAAAGTCCTGAGCCTGGAAGGTTGAATACAGGTTTTCTGCTGATGGAAGGAAGGGTGGAGGGGGCATTCTAAGCAGAGGGTCCAGCATGGACAGGGCAGAGGCCTAGCATGTGTATGGAAGGGGAGGGTGACCTCAGGAGTCATGAATACTCTTTGAAAGGTTGTAGAAGGAAGAGTGGAGGAACATGCAGGGGTGGGGCAGCAGGTTGGGGAGGAGTGGCATTTCCCTCTCATCACTTGTCCCCTGGTGACTGCCTGTGTCTCCCACCAGGAGCACCCTTTCTTCACCTTGCACAAAACCAAGAAGACAGACATTGCTGCCTTCGTGAAGGAGATCCTGGGAGAGGACTCGTAGGGGGCTGACCTGAGACCCCACTGGCCCTCCAGCACCCAAGCCCCCTCTGCTAGGGCAGCACTTGCCCATAGCCATAAGCTACTGCCATCCTGGCCCTGGGTGTTCCAGGAGGAATCAAGGGGGCTGCTTCTGTCTGGCTCTGCAACCAGCCATTTGTTCCAAGTGCCAAAGACCTTCTGGAGCTCCCAGCTGGCCCCATGTGGGCGCCTTCAGTGCCTCTGCTCTTGTTGTTCCAAGGACCTAAAGTCTCCACTGAGGCTCTGGACTTGGGGGCCCCACATGCCCCTTGCGGACACTACTGCCCCTCACAGAGAAGGCAGCCAGTGCCTGTGTGGACAAGTTGCCACCTCACCTTGGGCCAGCCTGGGTGTCACCCAAGTTGTATATTTTTTAAATCTCAACTGAATGGACTTTGCACACTTTGGCCCAGGGTGGCCACACTTCTCTCCTGGCCTCTGTTCGGAGGACACAGTAGTGGGATGAGCCATGTGAATCCCCAAGACTTTCTCAAGAGAGAGGCCTTGAGCCACCCTGGGCCTTCACCCAGCACTGGCCAGTGGGCTGTGAGGGGCACACATCACTGCCCTCCCTCCCTCCCCGCCACCGCCCTGCCACCACTAGTGGTATCCATTCATCTATTTTTTTTTTTTAATTTATCCTCTTGACTACTTCTTTTGCTTTCTGGGTTTGGCCATTTTTCCTTGCATGGTTTGGAGCTGATCACTTCTCCCCTAGGGCACCAGCAGGCTGAGACCTGCCCCTTTGCTCAGTCTGGGGTCTAAGGGGATGGGCCCAAGGTCTCTGCTCAGGGCGGCTGGGATAGCTCACAGGGGATGTGGGTTTGCTTTGGTGGTGTTTTTTAAAAAAAGAAAATATATTTTTGTGAAGAAAGGCCTGCTCATCCCAGGCCTTTCCCTGGGGCACTGGGCAGGTAACTGATTGCTGTTTTAATTAAAAAAAAAAAAAGTAGTACAAAAGTTGTATGAGACCGTGTGACTGTGACGAGCCCATTCTACTTATCCCTGGGGCCGTGCCAGGCAGCGTGACTAGGGAGTTGGGGCCCCAGCTCACCAGGGCCCTGCACTTACTAGGTTCCTGTTCACATGAAGATAGGAGACTTTAAGGGGGCTGTGATGAAGTGCTTCATTCTGTGACCATCCAGGCACCAGGTACCCTGCTGGACATGGGATAGAGCAGTGAGCACACAGGCTTAGTCCCTGGTGGGACCACCATCACTGAAGCCCGAGGATGGCCAGCTGCACGAGGGATGTGTACACCTCTGTGCCCAGGGTGGGACATGGGCACCTTGATGATCGCACTGTGCTGTCCCAGTTTCCAGATGAGAAAACACACCCAGAGAGACGAAGTAACTTGCCATAGTCACACAGCTTGTACAATGGGGAAACAGGCTCAGGGACACACAGTGGTGCCCTGCAGAGAGGTGTTGGGGGGGTGGGGGGGGAAGGGGGAAACTCACTGAAGACTCTTGCCAGGGTCCAGTTTGGCTTTATAATCCTTGTGTGTGCCTGGGCAGATACCATCCTCAATCAGACCTAAGCTCACGTAAGCAGGAATGTGTCTGGCTTCAGGTGCTGTGAGATCCAGGCACTTATGTGCACACATTATCCTCATGGAGGCGGGACCTGATGTCCCCCTCCCAGTTCAGCAAACTATTGCCCACACTGCACTTGAAGTCCTGGGGATGGTCATTGACTGGGAAGAGGGTCAGGTGCTCTCCCCCTGCCAGTCACAGGAGGATGGAGTGTGACTGGGCAAGCCCAGATGCAAATGGGGGCAGTGCACCACATGTTACGGTATGAGGTCTACCCTTACCCTCCATCTACCACTCTCCAGCTCCGGTTGAGGATAGACCACTGCCTACTAATCCTTCCCTAGACAGCAAAAGAGTTTCAAAGACCTTTTGCCTCCTTCCCTCAATCCTTCCATCATGAAGAAATGTTCTCAACCCAGGGTCTTTGCATCTCTATGCCCTCTGCCTAGAATCCTGGAGTTGCCTGCCCCCATCTTCCTCTGGTCGGCTCCTCACCATTTCAGGTCCCCCTTGACATGTTATAGAGGAGGCCTTCCGGACTGTCCTGACAAAATGTAGGCCTGTTGGGCCAATGACTGCTTTATCTGGGCTGATACGACCTACTACCCTACCCACTGCATCCAGAGTACCTCTAAGCAGGGGCTCAATCAATCTTTATTGAACGGATAAGGAACAGATTGAGGAAGGAGACGAATCCCACGGCCGGGCGTGTAGGAGCCTATGTGTGCGCGCACGAGCCTATGTGTGCGCGCACATATATCTTTGCACGAGGGCGCGCCCTGTTGTCCAGCGCGCAGGACCGCAAACCCGAGTCCAGGGGCGCGGCCCGCGTTGCCTCTCTTGCGGCCGCCAGGAGGCGGCAGAGCCCGGTCTTTGACCCGGTCTACCAGGAGCCCAGCCCGGCCTCGGAGCGCCCTGGTTCAAAAGAGGGCGGGACTCGGTCCAGCTGAACCTGCTCCACTCTCAGCCGGATTCTGGGCCCTTGTACGGTTAGCCAGTTAGCAGACTGACCAGCCTGGCTCTGGGTTGATGTAGGGTGACAAGAGTGGGAGGTCTGGCTCACATAGGTTCTCATGGTGCACTGCCCTCTACAGCTGGCGAGTCACTACTGCTTCCAGAGAACTCCACAGTTTACAAAGCACTTGGCATCTTACCAATCAGGGTTTGCAAAAGTAATTAAGAATTTGCAAACCTCCTACTGGGTAACAAAGCACTTTGCCAAGTACTTTACAGTTTGCCAAGTCCTGGCCAGATGAGACAGCCCTTTACAGTTTGCAGATTCCTCTACACAGTGCTGCTGTTTTTTGGGTTCTGTTACCATTTACAAAGAGTGTCCAGGCACCAAATGTGCAGACCACATTGATATCACAGTTTATACAACCCACAGTCACAGTGAAGGTCCCCTCCACCATGCTTTTTGCCGGTGGCTGGGCTCCTCTTCCTGCTCCTAGGCCCTGAACTAGGGTTCAGGGGATAGATCCTGTCTGGGTTCCTTTTTGAGACTAGGTTTCTGTTTCCCACCAGGCAACAGGGTTGGAGCAGGCGCCTCCCCAGACCCTGAATTAATGTGTCTCTCTGGACTGACACAGATGGCAGAAGCATGTGGTCTTTCCGTTTCAATTACAGCCACAAGGGCTCCTCCAGCAGCATTAACATAGCAGCAGACGGGCCTGCTCAGGAGCACAGGCTGCCTCTGAGGGAGACTTGGCCAATTCCTTGCTGGAGGTTGGGGCAGGCGGCCTCCTTGTTAAACACTGGGAACCAGAATACGGCTCTCATCTCCTGTCAGTGCCTTGCTGAAGTTGGCCCTCCTACCACTCTGCTCCCTGCTCCTTGCTTTGCAGTCACATGGGCTCAAACACACCAAGTTTTGATGTACCTTAGGGCCTTTGCACTAGCTGTCCTCGCCTCCCGGAGTGCTCTGTCCCCAGATGTTCTGCTCAGAGGTCAGCTCCTCAGACAGGACACCTTGACTGCCTTTGGCCTACCCTGCTTTCATCTTATTTGCTTATTTGCATTCTTGTCCATTTTCTATCTCTGGGACTAGACTGTGAGGGGTCTGTCTTGCTCAGAGTCTGGCTCAATGGCAGGTAGGATGATGGCTGAAGAAACAGGACAGGTGTCTGATGCTGGGGCCCCAGCCCAGAGGCTGAAACCAGCTGGGGCCTCAGGGCTGGGCCCTGGCAGAATTGTGCCAAGGTTTGGGCCGGGGTAGCTGTTGTGCTGTTTATTCTGGGTAGGCTTTCATGAGTGAGCCAACGCTGCACTGGATGATTGTGGTCTCTCTGCTTCAAAAAAGGGAAGTTATAGGACCCCTCCTCCTTTCAGGTCTCCTTTGTATGTGGCTTCCCGCTCTGCTTCTGAGGCTTGGACTGGGAGAGGCCTCTTGCTCACCCACAAGCCTTAGGTGTCACCCCCATAGTTCCAGAACCTGAGTGAAACACTTCCCCTGCTCCAGCTCTTAATCCTGCCAGGGTAACTGGTCCAGGGAAGAGGCCGGCTGGTAGCTACTTCTCCTGGCTTTCTCTTGGGTTACTTTCTGGGCTTCTTTATGGGCAGGGCATTGGCTGGGCAGGGCCAGAGTCACCTGTCTTCCAGTAGAAAAGTGGGAGTGTCTATCCAAGGCTTCATTTCATGCCTCCTTCCCCAGCCATCCCCCAGACCTATGGTGTCTGCTCTGCATCCCTTCACTGATGGACATGGAGCCGTTTCCTGGAGGGGTCTGAGATCCATCCTTGGGTTCCTATTCTGCTTTTGAGTCAGCGATGCAAAAGTCTGGTATGCAAAGTTGGTACACTCAATGCTTGCTTCTCTGTCCTGTGGAAGCAACTTTGAATCTCTTTGGAAGCAGGTGGGAGAGTCTATATATTCCTCAGCTGTATGGTGTTTACTAGCATTTACTTTTTCATCTTCCTTCCAAGGGCAGAGGCTCCCAGGGGCTGCAAAGCCTCAGTGAGTTTCCAGCCCTGCCTGGGGCCACCCAGTGGGAGGCAGAGCCAGGGAAAGCCCAGAAACCTGATGTCGTGCCCCTCTCTCCCTCATAGAGACTCTGCTCCACCCCAAGTGGGCTACCTGCCAAGCCAGGTTTAGCTGCAGCCGCCCCCTTTGGTATGGCAGGAGTCGTGGGCTGCTCTATTCCTGTTAGGTACCAGCATTGTTGGGGACTTGGCTTGGGGGAGCTTTGGGAAAGTAGCAGCAGCTGCAAGCTCTGACTGGTGATGGCAGAGTTGCTTTGTGCATCCAAGAAGTTCTTCCCTTCCCCAATTCCCAAGCCTCCCATGGCTCCCTACTTCCCATGGCACCCAGGGAAAAGGAGGCTCAGCATGAGCTCTCTATATAGTATGCTGTCTGTATTCTTTGCAGGGCTTGGTACAAGCGGTTATCCGAGTGCCTACAATGCAGCAGGCAGGATTCTAACTCTGGAGCAATAGCAGAGCTAAGAGACTCGGCCTGCCCTCAGCAAGCTGAGTTAGAAGTCACAGATGCTGAAACTGCACTTCCCACCTTGTCCCATGATCACTCCCTTGGGAGAAACAGCCAATCACATTAAAATTAATTAATTACATCATTTAAATTAATTAAGCTTACTTGTGATTAAGTGGTTCAATTTGATTAATTCATTGATTTATTTAAATTTGAGTTTCAAAACTCCCAAGGAATGAGGGGACTTGGTGGCACTGAGGAAGATGAGGGGTTGGAGGGCAGATGGCACGGGGCCTCTGCAGATTCTGGTAGAGACTAAACTTGATTTCCAGGGCATGAGGGAAGTCACTGAGGGCTTTTAAGCAGGGGACAGACATGCTAATTTACAAGAGCCAGCAGGCCACTCTGCTGCCATGTCCCCATCCCAGCCAGGTGGATACCTTTTTGCCCCCAGAGCCCTGCTCTGTGCCCCCTTAGCCCCTCACCCACAGCTCAGATAGCCTTGAGTCCGACTCACCCAGCTATGTAATCTTGCAGGCTTCCCAACTTCTTCTTGAGCCTCCTCTTCCTCCCTGCAAGCCAGGGTTTCTAACACTGGCCCTGAAGGATCCTGGTGGCCTCAGGGATGCCAGGAGCGAAGGCCTTTTGAGGGCACCCATGTATTTCGTTCTAAATTCATATGCCTGTCACTCTAGCCTATGTCCTCTCCCGGCCCCTCTTGGGCCAGATGCCAGTTCGCTGTCCTCTCTACAGTTGTCTTTAAACCAAAACTTCCCTCTGGAGATCACCTGGTGACCCACACTGATGGCTGCACCGGGCTTGCCCTTTGAACCTTGGTCTCTGTGGCTGGAAGTGGCTGTTTGGGACTGTGAGCTCTCACAGGCTGCTTTGGTGGGCCAGGGTTTATAGAGTGCTTGGAGGAACTTTTAGGAACCAAGAGGTCCCCAGAGGCCTAAGTATCAAAGGCAATCCAGCCAGAGCTCTGTGGTGGCCTGGGTCCCAGACAGTCACAGGCAGGAGTCTAGTCCTTTTAACGTCTGCAATGAGAATTGGGGGACCCTCCTCCCCCAGGCTCCAATCAGGAGGGTGCATTCTCTAAGAAGAGTCCCACAATACATATTAATGACGCCCTCCTCTTCTGCCATCAAACTTCTACTCATCCTTCAGAACTCACTTCCACTGACTCTGCCTTCCTGATGCTTTTCCTGCTCCCACCAATGGAGGTCACCTACCTGCTCAGAAGCCCTCACCCCTTGCAGGTGTGGCTTCCTGACTACTCCCCCCACTCAGTGGCAACTCTGTCTAGAGCTTTGTCTGGGGCCAAGGCTGCATGTGTGAGTGTGAAGCAGGTTAGTGGGGGACTGAATTTCCTCCCAGCATTGATCAAGCAACCAGAAGAGCCTTGGTGGTGTGCACTCCATGCTGTTCCCCATCTTTCCCAGCTGGTTGGAGCTTCAGTCATCCCAGGAGTGTTGGTAGCACACCCGTCACTGGCTGCCCCCCGACCCCCTGCACAGCCCCAGTCCCTCATCTCCACTTTCTCACAGTAGTACCTGGGCTCACATGCACCTGAATCTTCTTGTTGGTGCCTGAGTGTGTAGTGGGGGAAATGGTGATGCAGAACCTCTGAGGGTGATGGTGGAGTAAGCGGTATCCAGCTAACCTGTGATAAGTGATGTCGCTTGGCATCATGACTGGGACCCCCTGATGCACTGGAGCCGTATCCTCCAGCTAAGCCCTTCTGGACCCTTGCAGAGTCGCTGGTCTATTCCTCCAGGTTCTCTCACAGCTAAAACGTTCCTGCAGCTTTGATACACCCCTCTCCTTCTCACTCAGTCCCTCCATGTTAGCTGTGTGGCTTCAGGCAAGTTGCTGCACCTTTCTGATTCTCCACATTCTCAGCCCCCTGTGCTAAGACCTACTGCCTTCTCAGGAAAAGTGCCAACCCCGGTTACTGGCAAGTGAATCACAGGTCTCACGGTGTCTGCCACCATTATGGGAGGCAGAGAATGAAAGCTGGGAGTTCAGAGACCCTGGCTGAGGGCCCCAGAAAAGTATTCATATTGTTGAGCCAGGGTGGGTAGGAATCACGAATAACTTAGATTGTGAAGAGTCTGGATTCCTCCTGTGTGTTGAGCACTCTCAGGATCTCACCCAGAGTCCACAGACCTCCTTCCTGGGACTCCACACCTAATCCCTCTCCTGCTTTATGCTCTGTTGCAGATCTTGCCTCTAAAACCAGCCCCAGAACAGTGTGGTGTAGAGAGCCCGGCCCACAGTGGGACAGACCCTGAGGTGTATTCACACTGTGGGATGCCCCAGCACCAGACTCCAGTGGGATGGAATGTGCCCCATTGTCTGACTTCTCCTAATTCCTTATTGGGTTCTGCTGGGAGAAGTTCTGCTTCTGGGAGAACCTGCATCAAATAACCTGCTAACATTTGGGCACCAGAGGCTGGTTCTAATATTGGTTAAGATTTAGGTTTGTCCACTTATTAAAAAAATAAATACAAAACCCATGTTAATGGTGGGTTTAAACAAAATAGACTACCATTCTCTTTTCACAGTCAGAAGGTTGGTGATTTGAAGCATAATGGAGGCTTTGGGGAGGCCACTGCCTAGGTTCCTTCCTTTAGGCTGCTCTACCCTTCCTGGTGCTTGATGCTTTCATCCACATGGCCCCAGGTGGTTCTGAGACAAAGTCCACAATCTGGGTGGAGGATGGGTCAAGATAAGGAGGCTATGTATCCCTTCCCTTGAAGGGTGCAAGGCACACCTGGAAATGGGATACAGCGTGCTGGTCCCATCCCATTGACTATCTTTCAGTCACATGATCACTGTGGTTACAAGGGAGGCTACAAATGTAGTCCTTTTTTACATGCAGTAGGGCATCCAACTGAACTCCAGGGGTTCTGTGCAACAGGAGAGGGGAGCAGAAATAGGAGAAATCTCTCCATTCCCATCACAGATAGGGAGGACAAAATGTTACTTTTGAGTGGGAGCAAGATTCTTCTTTTAGAGAGAATGGTCTTTGTTTAAGGAGATATGCTGAGGATACTATGGCTGGTAAAGGGAACCCCCCCGCCAGGCAGGTCCAAATAGCACAGAGGAGATGGGGGAAGCTGAGGATCTTTCTGGAGGTGTCTGGTGGTCCAGGGCATCTTGGGGTGAGGACTTTGAGGAGGAAAGGATGAGAAGTGGCCAGAGAGGAGCTTTCTGGAGCGAGCAGACCCTCACTTTGAAACCCAGCCTTTTCCAATTTTCAGGGAAAATATTACTGTACATAGCAACCCCTTGGTGGTCAAGGTAAAGGAGTCAGGTATGGATGGGAAAAAGCCAGAGGAGGCTGTGAGGACAAAGGCAACTTGAGGACGCAGTGGACGTGGATCATGGGAGCAAGGAAAGTTAAGGGACTGTAAGCCTCTGGGAATTGTCAGAGGAGCAAATTGAGAAGACCACATTTCCCTCACAGCGGGAGGGTGATTTAATTTTGAATCTTAGTGGCTGTTCTAGGAGGCTGGTGCTGGATTCCATTCATTTTCCGCCTAGTTGGCAAAACTGCAATTGTCAGATGTGCAGGTGTGCCTCACACTGAGTGAAGTCTGGGGTGTTCTGTCCCAAGTTGCTGTTTCTGGTGGTTCCTCCTCATTTTGTCCTCAGGAGATGTCCCACCACCCAGACATGTGGCCCCTGACTCCAGGTTTGTACTCTAGTAAATAACGCCAACGTGGGCATCCTTGCTTAGGTGGCTTTGTTGACATTTTCAGATATTGGATGATTTCCTGGGGCATGAGTCCCAGAAAAGAAGTGGGGTAGAGGGAAGCTCATTTGCCTGTGAGCGCCACAGTTTGTGCAGCCAAATGGCTTTCTGGCCCAGACATGCCAACTCACCCATCCACCTGCAGAGAAGGAGAAACCTTCGCCCTGTGACAACAGGGGGCTCATTTGATTTAATCTTTCTTTTCCAGATTTTTAAAAGTAGTGTAGAACTTATCAAGCAATTTAAAAAGAAATTGTTCTTCCATTATTTATTTTTATTTATTTATTTTTTTGTGGTGCTGGAGTTTGAACTCAAGGTCTTGTGCTTGCTAGGCAGGTGCTCTACTGCTTGAACCACAAACCCAGCCCCTTCTAGCCAAAACTAGTTATGGTTAGCATTTTGATTTATATCCTTCCAGGTTTTTTTCCCCTACATTTAAGTGTTTAATTGTGTGAAAACTTGCATAGAGCTTTTTATTATGAAGGGTTCAAGTATTACTAACAGTAGAGAGCGTGGTACAATGAACCTTTGGGAACCCTCTTCCAGCTTAGAAGCAGTCAACATAGTGTCTGCCCTTACTCACTCATTCATTCCCTGCATCCCAGACATGGTGTATTCAATCCACAAATATTCCAGAGTGTATTTCTGGAAGATGAGGAGTTTAAAAAAGAATGACAATATTATTATTTAATATCTACACATGCAGCAGTAATTCCTTATTATGGGCAAATACCCAGTCTCTGTTCAAATTTCTAATTATCTCATAAATGTCAAAATTAACAAAAGAAATTAAATTGGGACCTGAATCACAGATGGCTATTATGTCTTCTCAGTATTTTTCATCTAGAGGTTGCTTCTCCACGTTTTCTTCCTAATAATTTATTTGTTGAAGGAACTGTTATGAAATATCCTTTTCACACTCTGTTTTTCCTATAAATCCATAGCTGGGTCCAGAGATGATCTTTTTTTTTTTTTTTTTTGGTGATACTGGGGTTTGAACTCAGGGCTTCATGCTTGCTAGGCAGGCACTCTACCACTTGAACCACTCTACCAGCCCCAAGATTTTATTATATTTGGGTTAGAGATTTTCTTAATGACATATTGATTGTACTTTGTTTTAGTAAAATGAGAAAAATATAAGGAAAAGATCACTACCATTTGAAGCAACATAATTATTTTTATCATCAAGCTGAACTTTAATAGCTAATATATCTTTTAAACTTTTTATTTATTTATTTTTTTTCTAGTACTGAGGCTTGAACTCAGGGCCTACACCTTAAGCCACCCCACCAGCCCTTTTTTGTGAAGAGTTTTTCAAGATAGCATCTCATGAACTATTTGCCCAGGCTGGCTTTGAACCGTGATCCTCCTGATCTCTTCCTCCTGAGTAGCTGAGAGTACAGGCATGAGCCACCAGAGTCCAGCTAAACTTTTTATTCTTTAATTTACACACACTATTTGTACGTATTTTGGGAGCACAGTTGTATACAATGTGCAATGATGGAATCAGGGAAATTAGCTTCTCCTCAAACATGATCACATCTGTGTGTTGAGAGCCTTCAATTTCTCCTTCGGTTACTTTTAAACCTGTAATTGTTACAGCTCATAGTTATCTTCCTGTGCTGTAGAAGATTAGAACTTTCTTCTGCTCCCAACTGTATTGTCCACCCTCCATCTCTCTCCCTTAACCTTCCTATCCTCTAGTAGTCTCTATTTTACTGTCTCCTTCTATATGATCAACTTTGTTAGCTTCCACAAATAAGTGAGAACCCGTGAAAGTTGTCTTTTTGTACCTGCCTTTTTTTCTTTTTTTTTTTTTTTTGGTGGTACTGGTGTTTGAACTCAGGGCCTCATGCTTGCTAGGTGTGCTCTACAACTTGAGTCACTTGGCCAGCCCTGGGCCTGGCTTATTTCATTTACTGTAATGTCCTCCAGTTCCAGTTCCATTCATGTTGCTATAAATGACAGAATTTCATCGTTTTTTGTTTGTTTGTTTTGGTGGTGGTACTGAGGTTTGAACTTAGGGATTCCTACTTGCTAGGCAGGTGTGTTACTGCTTGAGCCTCACCTCCAGCCATTTTGCTCTGGTTATTTTGGAAATAGAGTCTCAGTTTTTGACCAGGCTAGTCTGGACTGGGGTTGTCCTATTTTATGCTTCCCACTGTTGCTAGGATTATAGGTACACTCAGTGTGCCCACCTGTTGATTAATTAAGATGGGGTCTTTTTCTGCCTGGGCTGGCCTCAAACCTTGATCCTCCTGATCTCAAAATCCCAAGTAGCTGGTATTACAGACATGAGCCACTAGTGCCTGGCAAACTGTCACCTTTTTATGGCTGAATAACTTTCCATTATGTTGATACACCATATTTTAAGCCATTCATCTTAATGGACATCTCGATTCCATATCTTGGCTATTGTGAATAAAGCCACAATAAACAGAGGAGTGCAGGCATCTCTTGTATGTAATGACTTCATTTCCTTTGGATATATACCCAGTAGTGGGATTGCTGGGTCATATTGTGATTGTATTTTCACATTTTTGAGAAACCTCCATATTGCTTTGCATAACGGCCTTCCTTTCATTCTACCAGCAGTGTATAAGAGTTCACCTTTCTCTTCCTCCTCCTTGCCAGCATTTGTTATTTTTGCCTTTTTGATAATAGTCATTCTAACTGAGGTGAGGTGAGATAATATCTCATTATAGTTTTTTTTTTTTTTTTGCAGTACTGGGATCTGAAGTCAGGGCTTCACACTTACTAGGCAGGTGCTCTACCACTTGAGCCACTCTGCTAGCCCTTTTTGTGTTGGGTATTTTTGAGATAGGGTCTCCAGAACTATTTTATCCTCCTGGTCTCTGCCTCCTGAGTAGCCAGGATTGCAGGTGTGAATTGGATGCTTGGCTGTCATTATAGTTTTAATTTACATTTTCCTGATGATGAGTATTTTTCAAATACTCATTGGCCATTTATACTTCATTTGAGAAATGTCTGTTTCCCATTTATAAATTGGATTATTTGGGATTATTTTCTTTCTTTTTTTTTTGCTGTTGAGTTTCTTACATATTCTGGTTATTGGTTCTTTGTCAGATGAATAAATTGCAACTACTTTCTCCCATTCTCTAAATTGACTCTTCACTCTGTTGATGGTTTCCTTTGTTTCTTAGTTTGATATAATCCCATTTATCTAGTTTTGTTTTTGTTGCCTGTGCTTTCAAGGTCTTATTAAAAAAATATTGCCTGTGTCAATATCCTGTGCTTTCTTCTAGCTCTAACATGTGATCCATTTTGAGTTGATTTTTGCATGTGGCAAGAAGTAGGGATCTAGTTTCATACTTCTGCATATGAATATTCAGTTTTTTCAGCATCATCTACTGGAGACTGTCTTTCCTCCAGTGCATGTTTTTGGCTCCTTTGTTGAAAATCAGTTGGCTGTAAATACATGGGGTTTTTTTTGATTTTCTGTTCTGTTTCATTGGTCTTTGTATCTGTTTTTAGGCCAGTACCATGCTGTTTTGGTTAGTATAGCTTTGTACTGTGTTTTGAAATCAAGTGATATGGTACCTGTAGCTTTGTTCTTTTTGTTCAGGATTGTTTTTGGTTATTCTGGGTCTTTTGTGCTTCAGCATAAATATTGTGACCTTTTTCCTATTTCTGTAAAGAGTGTCATTGACATTTTGATGGGAATTGCATTGAATCTGTAGATCACTTTGGGTAGTGTGGATATTTATCAATATTAATTCTTCTGATCCATGAATATATGATATCTTCTATAATCTCTTTTGTTAGTGTTTTATAACTTCCATCATGCAGATATTTCACTTTCTTGGTTAAATTTACTTGTAGGTAGTGTGTGTGTGTGTGTGTGTGTGTGTGTGTGTGTGTGTTTATTTGAATGGGATTGCTTTTTTATTTGTTTTTCAGTTAATTATTGGCATATGTAAATACTGCTGGTTTTTGTAAGTTATTTTGTATACTGCAACTTTACTGAATTTGTTTATCAGTTCCAACAGTTTTCTTTGGCAGTCTGTAGGGTTTTCTACATATAAAATCATGTCATCTGCAAATGGATAATTTGATTTCTTCCTTTTTAGTTTGGATGGCCTCACTTTATTTCTCTTGCTTAATTGCTCTTGCTAAGAATCTCAGTACTATGTTGAGTAGAAATAGTAGACATCCTTGTTTTGTCACAAATATTAGAGGAAACACTTTTAGCTTTTCCCCATTTAGTACAATCTTGGCTGTGGGTTTGTCATGTATATCTGTTATTATGTTGTAGACTTAATTTGTTGAGGGATGTTTATTATAAAGTGGCATTGAATTTCTCTTATGCTTTTTCTGCATCTATTGAGATGATTATATGGTTTTTGTTCTTCCACCTGTTGATGTGATGTACTATGTCATAGGTTGATTTAAATATCTTGAACTATCCTTGCATTCCTGGGGTAAGTCCAACTTAATCATGGTATATACTCTTATTGATGTGCTGCTGGATTTGGTTTGCTAGTGGTTTGTTGCAAAATGTTGCTTCTATGTTTATTAGAAATATTGGTCTGTAACTGTCTTTTTTTTCCCTCTAGTTTGGGTATCAGGGTAGTGATGACCTTGTAGACTGAGGTTGGCAAAGTTTCCCCCTTTTAGTTTTTCTGAGAATAGAAAGAAAATTAGTATTAACTTGTCTTTAAATGTTTTTTTTTAAATCCAGCAGTAAAGCCCTCTGGATATGGGGTTTCCTTTCTTGGGAGAGTTTTTATTGCTGAGTCAATCTCATAACTCATTGTTAGTCTCTTCAGGTTTTCTATGTCTTTGTAGTTCTATTTTGGCTGGTTATATGTGTCCAAAAGTTTACCCATTTTTTCTAGGCTTTCAGATTTATTGTTGAATATTTGTTCATAATGGTCCCAGGGATCTTTTGATTTCTTTCTTGATTTTTGTTGTATTGTCTCATTTTTCACCTGTGATTTTATTTTACTTTATTTTTGACAGCACTGGGGTTTGAACTCAGGGCTTTATGCTTGCTAGGCAGGTGCTCTTACCACTTGAGCCCTTTATTGCTTTATATTTTTCAGATAGGGTCTTGTACGTTTTGCCTGGGCCTGGCCTCAGACTGAGATCCTCCTATCTATGCCTCCTGTGTAGTTGGGATTATACAACACCTGATCCTCTAATTTTATTTATTTGGGTCTTCTCTCTTTTTTTCTTGGTTATCCTGGGTAAAGGTATGCCAATTTTGTTAATCATTAAAAGAACAATTTTTTATTTCATTGGTCTTTGTATTTTTAATCTCCATTTCATTTATTTCTTCTCTGATCTTTATTTTTTTCCCTTTTACTAAATTTGGGTTTTTATTTTTCCCCCTTGCTTTTCTAGTTTCTTGAGTTACATCAGCAACTTGTTTATTTGGAGTCTTTCTTTCTTTCTTTCTTTGTTTTTTTGAAGTCTTTCTTTTTTGATGTAGGTGCTTATTGCTATAAAGTACATTCTTGGTCCTGCTTTTATCGTGTCTCATAGGTTACGGTATGTTGTGTTTCCATTTCCATTTATTTCAAGAAACTTTTTGATTTTGATTTCTTCATTGATCCATTCATCATTCAAGATCATGTTGTTTCATTTCCATTTATTTGTACACTTTCTAAGGTTCCTCTTGTTAATTTCTAGTTGTGTTACAATGTGGTCAGAGAAGATACATGGTACAATTTTGATTTTTTTTAATTTGTTGAGGTTTGTTTTGTGGCCTAATACATAGTCTATCCCAGAGAATGTTCCATGTACTGATGAGAAGACTGTGAATTCTGCAGCTGTTTTATGAAATGCTCTGTAAATATGTATCAGTACCATTTGGTCTACAGCATAGTTTAACTCTGATATTTCTTTGTTAATTTTATTGCCTGAATAATCTGTCCATGAAAAGTGGGGTTTTGAAGTCTCCAGCTATCATTGTATTGGAGTCTATCTCTACCTTTTGATCTAATAATGTTTGCTTTACATAATTGGGTGCTCTAACATTGGGTGCGTATATGTTTATGATCATTATTGCTTCTTCTTGTTGTACTTTTCCTTTTATCATTCTATTGTAACCTTTGTCGTCTTTTATAGTTTTTGACTTAAGATCTATCTATTTTATCTGATATAAGTATAGCTACTCTTTCTTGCTTTTAGTTGCCATTGTGTGGAATATCTTTTTCAACACTGCACTTTTAGTCTATGTGCATCTTTACAGGTGGAGTGAGTGACTTGCAGTATATAGTTGGATCTATTTTTTTTTTTAATGCATTCATTCCCTCTTCCCCACCTGTCTGGAGACACTGGGGTTTGAGCTCAGGGCCTTGTGCTTGCTAAGCAGGTGCTCTATCACTTTAACCATGCCTCCAGCTCTATCTCTGTCTTTTCCCACCCACAAAGTGAGCAGCTTGGTTCACTACCGTGTAGGGCCACAGGCCCAAAGCAATGGGGCCAATGAACCATGGACGAAATCACCAAAACAGTTCAAATGACCTTTTTCTCTTTTATCCATTATCTCTGGTGTTTGTTACTGTAACATAACTGACTAATACACATGCCATGTTCTCTTTGGTGTGTCTCATATATTCTACAGTTAAGAGTAAATACATAAAGTGCTCAATGTAAAGACTGAAGCCTTCAAAAATAAGTTAAATGACTGTTTATATGTTCTTCAGATAGGGAAGTCCTTTCCAAGTATAACACCAAAGACAGATGCCACAAAAGCATAGGCTGACATTGTTTGATAACAAAACTGTTTAAACTGTCTGTAGATTAAAAAGCACCCTAAGCAGAGTTAGAAAGGCAAAACAAGTGCTGAAAAGAAGGCACAGAGAAGATTCATGTCCCCAGTGTGTGAAGATGTGGGGAGGTCCAACAAATCAGATAGGAAAAAGATGAACAATCCTCACCCTCTCTGGTTCTAATGTAAATTGGTATAACCATGTAAAAGGAAATATATCAAGAAGCAAAAGAAAAGCCCATTGTTTAACCAAGTAATCCCACTTAGATGTGCAATAAAATCCATGTACAAGATGTCTTTAACAATCACATCTACAATCAGGAAAAAGTGGAAGTGACCCAAATGTTAAACTACAGGGGAGAGTGTGGAGTATCAAAACCATTGCCATCATACTCCAGGAAAATATCTTCTAAGTGGGAAATAGTGATGGTACACTAGCTTCATTACAAAGCAGGCGAGCTGTGCACTGGTAGCTCACACCTGTAATCCTAGCTATTTGCAGCTGAGATCTGGAGGATCACAGTTCAAGGCCAACCTGAGCAAATGGTTCATGAGAATCCCCTCTCTAAAATAACCAGATCAAAATGGACTGGACTGCTCAAGCAGTAGAGTGCCTGTTTTGCAAGTGCCAAGCCCTGAGTTCAAACCCCAGTCCCACAAAAAAAAAAAAAAAAAAAAGAAAGAAAGAAAGAAAAAAAGCAAAAAAGCAGGCAATACTCAGATTGAGGATTGGAATGCAAAATGGTACAGCCACTTTAGGAAACATTCCAGCTGTCTCTTCTCAAGTCAATCATATGCTTAGTACACAATCCAGAAATTCTCTTCTTAGATCTTAACCTGAGAGAAGTAAAATCATACAACTACTCAAAACCTGTACACAAATGTTCATCACAACTTTATTCACAATAAAAAAAGTTCCCAAACCTGGAATCTCCCAAGCATCTGTCAGTTGCAGAATGGGTAATAAACAAATTGTGGCACATCTACACTATGGAAAATGACTCAGCAGTAAAAAGGAATGGACTTTCAAATCAATGTCAAAAGCATTATGTGAAGAGGATGAAGCTCGTCATCAAGGGCTACATATGGAGTGATCCCATTATGGAATTCATTATGCATGGCATTCTGGAGAAGAAAAGCCATAGTGACAGGAAGCCAATGGTGTTTAAGGGGGTGGGGGTGGAGGTTGACTGCAAATGGGCCCGAGGGAACTTGGGGTGAAGGAAGTACTCTGTCTTGATGCTGGTGGTCATTACACAGCTGTCTACATTTATGCAACCTGACTTCAAATGGATGAGCTTTATTGCCTAGAATTATACCTCAATTAAAGTAATTTTAAAGTTTTTTTTCAGTCATGGTTGATGGGGTCTCTATTATTTGTAAAAGGCAAAGTGTACACTTGTGTTGGTCAGGACAGGCTAAAATATGCTGATAACAAAAGCTTACCATTTTGATGTTGAAGTAAGGTTCGTTCTTAGTTATGTCCCAGGCCAAAGTGAACTGAGTGACCATCCAAGGCTATTCTCTTGCCAGTGGTAACACTGGCGTCCAGGCACTCCACAATCTTGACAAAGGATTTCTTTTTTAAATTTTCCAAGTTTAAGTTTACTACTGTTTTTTTAAAGTCTTTCATTTATATGTTTATTTTTAAACATTTAAAAATTTTGAGTAGCATATATTAATTGCACAAAGGGTTTCATTATGATATTTACAACATGCAAATTGAACAAATTTACCCCTTGACAAAAGATGTCCAGAGAGACCACCAACTCTTAACTGTCTCAGCCTCCATAACACAAATTACTTCTGCTTACTGTCTCTTGGCCAGAAGGAGTCACATTACCCCCTACCCAGCACAAGGCAGGTGGGAAGTGGAGACCATCTATTCAGCCAGTGCCTGTTGTTTCTACCATGATATTCCCTTAAAGTCACCAAATATTCCTTTGTTCCCTTTTCCTATACATAGGACACAGTCCTCCCTTTAAAAACCAGCCAGTCATTACTGCTAGCCCAGAGTGCAGGGTCCCTGGGTGACATGCAATAGTGACAAGTCAGTGAGGTTCTTTTTCTAGAGCCTTATGAACTAAAATAACAAGTCACCTGCTCCTCTCCACATAGTGCCATTAATGACAAAGAAACAGGGACCAGATAGTCACAAGAGTCTTTTCCATTTGGAACCTGTCTAAACATTTCAAAAGCCAGAGCCATTTCGAGATCCCTCCAGGCTCCCTTTGGGCAGTCCTTGCTCCAAAGTGAGAGAGCTTCTCTCGGGAGGCCCTGATACTTCTCCCTGGGAGAAGCTCCCCTGCCCAGGGTCCTCCAGGACCCTTCACTGTCTTTGTGGACTGCTCTTCTCTTCCTACTCACTTCATTTTCCTTCTTGGCCATGTCTGGAGAGGGATTTCCCACTTTCCCAGCTTACTTCCCTGTCTCCTAGAAGGGTGATAGTCCTAATGTCATTTCACCCCATTTTAAGTTTTAGGTCATCAAAGGCATAGGATCTCAAGGGAATTGTTTTACCTTTAAAAACCTGGTAGTATTGTGACCTAGTTGCTTCCAATCTGTTTTATGGGCTAGTTACTATGCACAAACACCTTTGCAACAGACATCTCACTTGCACGGCTTTGTCATCTACAGGCAACTTTCTCTCCTGGTAATGGCTGAATCTATCTATAGAGAAGGTGGAAGGACACACCCTCAATCAAGTGTTCACCCCGAGATGCCCTCATCCACTGGGTGGCTTTGCTGGGCTAATGGGTCAAAGTGCTTGTAAATAATGTACCATCTTTTGCCGTAAGGAATCTAGAAGCACCAGAGATATTGGCCCTGCTTTGTCCTGATCTCTTGAGTTACACTAACTCCTTTCAATTTTTTTCTGGGCTGATGTCTTTCCTATCATCCTTGCCAAATGCAGCTGGGAGTGGTGAACACTTGCTTCCCTCACATCTTCTCTTCCAACCTCTTCCTCTAGAACTCGAAAAATTCTGGAATCACTTGGTTACCTCTCAGATTGTCCCAGGAGACAGTCTTGCTGAGCAGTTTATGTTTCACTCAGGTTCTGTTTTCCCGTCTCCAATATTAGTCTCCTGGCTGTGTGCCACCATGCCGCCAAGTCAGTACCACCTACTCCAGGAATTTTCTGTGGCAGCATTTTTCTCCATATAAGTCAGTTTTTTGTGTTTGCTTGTTTGCATTGCTGGGATGGACTCCTGAGCCTCGTACTTACTAGGGAAGTGCTCTACCACTGAGATATATCCCCAGCCCTTCTCTGTGTAAGTCAAGCTAGGACAGCCTGCATTAATAAAGAAACCCCAAGTGTGCACCACTACAGAAGTTTACTTCTGTTCACCCATGGTCTGATATAAATTGATGGGGATCCAGGACCCAGGGATCTAGCCCCCTCTAGCTTAGATGTAGACATGTCTACGAGATCACCACAGCTGCCCTGAAAGAAAGGAATGAAAGAAGGGCATTGGCCATAAACTGTTTCAGGTTAGCAGTGCCATGCTGCTGACACTGGGAGCACCTCCCATAGGCTGCGTGTGTGGGGGACTGCAGGGACCCAGGGAAGGTCCCAGGGACTAGGGTGGTGCAGGTCCCAGGGACCCTTAATGTTAACACATGGAAAGTGCTAATACCAAGAGCTGGCTTAGAGCAATATTCAAATGTGGCAGGACAGAGACAACAAGAACCCAAACTAGACATGAAAGGAAGGGAGGGAAGAATAAAGGGGTGGGGGGGGGAGGAGAGTCTAGATAAAAGGAAAGAGGGGAATAAAACAAAAGACCATGTTTTTTGACATTTAGCAAAAACAACTGAAGAAAGAACTATAGAACCGTGATGTGAGAAAAATGATTCTGATTCACCCTTCCTTGAGAGTTCAGGAAATTCATTTCCTTTAAAGATGATCCACAAAGATTGTGGTTAAATCCCATACAAAGTTATTACTAGAAAAATGGAAACAGCCGGGCATGGTGGTTCACATCTGCAATTCCAGCACTGGGCAGGTTGAGGTAGAAGGATCTTGGTAGCCGATATAGCTTGAGTTATATTGGGAGAGGCCTGCCTGGGCTACATAGCAAGACCCTAGCTCAAAAAAGAAAGGAAGGAAAGAAGAAAGGAAGGAAGGAAGGAAAGGAGAAAGGGAGGGAGGGAGGGTGAGAGGGAAAGAGGAAGGGAGAAAATGGATATAAAGATCATTCTTTCAGGAAATGAAGGTGTTCCAGCAAGGCATGACCACAAAAAGTGCCCCCAAACATAAAAACTCATTTTTAAAACTAAGATATAAAAAAAGATGCAAAAGAAAAAAAACAGAAATTAAAGGAGTTCAGAAAAGATGTGCTAGAATTAAAGAAAAGAATTAAAAAAAAAAGGAAAAACTCATTTCAAAATGAACAATGATCCACAAGGAACACAAGAGCAAACAAACACAACAGATAATGCCTTAAGAGAATCTGAAGACAAAATGATGAGGAATTTTAAAATAACAATAACAACAAAAAAAATGGAAGAGATAAGTGAGACTGAGGAGAAAGTGAGTACACTATGCACCAGCCAGGCATCATGAAGAAGAAAAACCAAAGCTAGGGAATCAAACAGAGTAAACATTGCAATTCAAAAATGCTTTCCTGACCTGAAGTTAATAAAAACTTGAAACAACATTGAATAAGTGGAAAAACTGACCCACAACCTCCAATAGAAGAACAATGTTCTATGACATAGTCTACTATGCCACTAAGTGTCCAGGAACAGACCAAGTCACCAGTCAGATAAATCAGATGGTCAGCTAACTTACCTATGTCACCACTCCATGGCAGAAAGTAGAGGAGGAGGACGTCTACCATATTAAAAGGATGAAGTATGATCCAAGAAAGGTAAATTTCCAGCCAGACTGATGTTTGAGTTTCAAGGCTACAAGCAATTACCAACATGCAAGAGATCCAGGAATACTGTCGGCAGGGAAACCTTTGGAGGACCCTAAGAGAAAGCAAGCTTCAGAACCACAATGACCAGAGAAGTATAAACATAAGGGATGCTGGTGAGCATGAAACATATAGAACCAGTTAAGTTACTTTCAGAATAAGGACCAAGGATTGGTTAGAAGGTATAAAGGGTTGTATAATATAGCACAACTATCAAATGCTTGTGGGAAAATGGAGAGTGCAAGAAAAGGAGAAGAGGTTTGTTGGTTGCTTTAGTTCATATGTGGGAGTAAAGGATTTTGATTCGAATCAGATGCTATAGGAGAGAAAGGGAAGGGAAGAGGATACTAGCAAGAAAATGGAGTGAAAGTATTACATGCAGATATTAGTATAAAGGTGGTCTTTTGAACAAAAATATGCAACTTCCTAAGTACCAAAATATACCATAAAAGAGAGAAAATTAAACATCCTATTTAAGATTTAAGACAACTTAAGATTCTAACATAACTGTAAATGTAACAACAATATGACAGAGTTGAGGCTAAACATATTGATTGTATGGTCTTAACTCACCTATTAATAGAAAAAAAGATTTTTAGATTGGCTAAGAAAGTATAATTCATTTCTGTGCTTTAACTCTCTCTAGAATAATAGCCAGTGCATATTATCTGTTGAAAAGCACAAGGTAGTGAAAAATCACTATCTTATGCATATGTATGAGTCACCTTAAATTAAAAATGAAAAAGAAAGACCTGGCGTGGTGGCATGCCCTTGTAATTCCAGTATTCAACAGGCTGAGACAGGAGGATTGAGCATTCAAGGCCAATCTGGGCTATATTCAAGATCCCTTCAAATATCTCTATCTATCTCTATCTCTATCTCTATCTCTATCTCTATCTCTATCTCTATCTCTATCTCTATCTCTATATCTATCTATCTATATCTGAAAAAGAAAGGATGTTCTGATTATCCACTGCCACATAATAACTGCCCTCCTGGCTGGCTTGATCATGTTATTATATAAATAGCTTTGTAGGTCAGGAGCTCAGGCAGGGCTGACTGTCTGGGTTTCTTTTCCATTGGCATCCAGTTGGTGAGTGGGCTGATCTGGAAGATCCATGAAGGCTTCACTTGTACAACTGGTGTTTAATGAGGATGGCTGGAAGGCTGGGCTCAGCTGAAACTGTGGACCCAAGTGCCTGCATGTGACCTCTCCAACAAAGGGGTCTTGGAGCTGTGAGACTTCTGCATGTGGTGAGTCAGAAGGCTCCAAGCATGAGAGTCTGGGTGATCTGGGCAGAGGCTCTGGGGCATTTTACAACCATTGGGAAGTCCCTGACTATCACTTCTGCCACTCTGTTGACTGCAGCAGTAACATGTCTCCAGATTCAAGGGGAGGGACAATAGACCACACTCCCAATGGAGTGAATTGCAAAGGATTTGTGGCCATGTTTTATAGCTGCCATAAATAATAAGTCATATTTTTAAAAATTCTTACATATGGAGAAGAGTGGGGACATGGTGGAACAGACAGGGATAGAAGCTAGACTTCTGTAAATATAATTTGTTTTGTAGATTTGATTGTAGAACCATGTAACTATATTATATACTTAACAAAACATCATTTTCACAAATTCCCTAAACATTGAAAGTAAAAGCAAACAAATGAACCTGTGTATCCAAATTTTGTAATCACATGGAACTATTCTAAGGGACTTTAACATACCACAATTTGGCTTACATCTCTGGTGCAAAATGCCCTAACATCAAAAAGAAATGCAGGAAAAAACCTTTTTTTTTTTTGTGTGGGACTGGGGTTTGAACTCAGGACTTTGTACCAGGTCCTTTGGTCCATTTGAAGATGGGATCTCATGAACAATTTCCCTGGGTTGGCCTTGAACCATAATCCTCCCAATCTCAGCCTCCCAAGTAGTTAGGATTACAGGTGTGAGCCACTGGCACCCAGCTCAGAAAAAAAAATCATCTTAAAATGTTCTCAGTCACTGTATTGTGTGTGTGAGTGTAACTCTGATGTGTGTGCTATGGGCTTAAGAAGATGGTTTTCTGACTCTATGATCCAGAGTCATGGAGAATCAGATTCCTATCCAGAGAGAGGAGATATAGATAGATGATAGAGATATATACCCAGTGGTCTTGAATTTGAATCAGAAGTATCAGTATTAATTAATGATGTAGAAATAATGGCCATCACAGTAGCCTTGGGTCCTCCTACTGCCAAGATTATTGCTTCTAAATATCATTTCTCACCGCCAAGTCCAAGGGCTCCTTGGAGAAATGGCTGAATCCAGCTCTAAACAGGAAATGTATAAGATGAACCTGCAACACTTTTCCAAACCAGATAGCAAATCACTCTCTCAAAGAACACCAGGGTCATATCCAAAGACTCAGAACCAACTTGAAAGATGGTACAATTTGGGCCTCAAGAAGGGTATTTATAGAACTGATTAAGACACATAAAATATGTTTGAATTTTCATGAGTTCATTGTTTTTATCCCCATTTGATCACTATTGGAAGAGCAATTTTATTTAGCAAACTGTTATTTATTTTTTTAAGCAGTACTGGGGATTGAATTCAGGGCCTTGAGCTTGCAAGGCAGACACTCTACCACTTGAGCTACTCTGCGAGCCCTTTTCTGTGTTGGGTATTTTTGAGATAGGGTCTTGCAAACTATTTGCCCAAGCTGGCCTCCTGATCTCTGCCTATTCAGTAGCCAGGATTACAGGTGTGACCCACCAGCACCTGGTTTCTGCTTTTCTTTTATAAACCATACCACCAGGTAGCCAAGGAGTAGAGCTTTGGCTAAGGGGAAGTTTCTCTCAAAAGGGCCATTTCAGCTAATAAAGGAAGAAGGAAGGACAGAATTAGAATCATCATTGTGCAACCACTCATTTATTTTAGATTTTTTTTTGCAAACCACTAATAAATTAATGAAACCAGGCATTAAGCTTCAGCAGCTGCTAACACCACAAAGAGATGACAGGACACTGCACCTCCTGACAGAGGAATACAGAACCATCTATGAAGAGCCCTTGTCAAAAAAAGTTCAACTCCCCCCCCACCACTCACACCAAAGGGCTTCCACCTCACAGACTAGGCCCACCTGGGCACCTGAGACCCCAGAACCCATTCCCATGCAGACTACAGGGCCCAGCACAGCAGAAGAGCTACCTCTAAGACTTGATGGAAAAAAGTGCTGTGCACTGGGATCTGGGGCTCTTTTCATCTCACTGTTCCCAAACATCTATTGCTATTTCTGGAAGCTCTCATCACCCTAATGCTCATCCCTGCAGATCTTGGGGACATATTTCCTCATGCTCCATACCTCTGGTCTACCACTGCCATTGCCAGGGGCCCCTACAACAGTGGAGCTCACACCTGAGGGCCCTAAAGATCTATCCACCATGCTTCATGCCTCTGACACCACAGCTGCCACTGTTGGAGGCCCCACAGAAAGTGGAGCTTGCCTAAGCAGGGCCTGAGGACATGTGCCCCATGGTCCATGCCACCAGCACTGTCCTTGCCCAACCATGATCAGTGACAGGTGGTGGCCCCATGAGGTCCTGAGGTTGTACACGGCTGGCAGTCCGTATCCACTGCATAGTCACAGTGGCACTGCCACAGACACCTGCAGTCTAAAGCACTGAGACACTCAGAAACCTCACTGATGTTAATCACAGCTGAAGAATTCACATTGAGACTACACTTCATGCCCACTCCAAGCCAAGGCCAAAGCACATTACCCACCAACACTTATGATTCAACTTACATGCTATAAAAGCCACTCTGTAAAATTAGATGAGGTGAGTGTTACACCAGAAACACAGGCAACAACACAGGAACACAAGAAACAAGGAAGCATGACAATACTAATGGAACAAAAAAATCCCCCCAAAATAGAGGTCAAAGCAAAGGAAATCCATGAAACTTCTGAAAGGGAATTCAAAATTAGGATCCTAAGGAAATTTAGTGAGTTGCAAGAAAATACAACAAGATGAAGAAAACAATTCATGATAAAAAAGAAAATTCAACAGAAATAGACATCATAAGAAGAACCAAACAGAAATCCTGGAGCTAAAGAATTTAGTGAAGTAAAAAATATAATTGGGAACTTCAACAACCAACTAGACCAAGCAGAAGAAAGAATTTATGAATTTGAAGATAGATCTTTTGAAATAACTCAGTCATACAAAAAAAAAAGAGTAAGAGTAAATAAGAAAATAGAATGAGGAAAGCTTAAGAGACTTACAAGACACCATTAAGTGAACAAATATTTACCTTGTGGGTGTTACAGAAGGAGGAAGGGAAATCATAGAAAACTTATGCAATGAAATAAGACCTAAAAACTTCCCAAGCCTTGGGAAAGCTATGGGCATGCAAAGTCCAGGAAGCTCAAAAAACCCCAAATAGCTTTGGTTAAAAAAAAAAAAAGCTGGTGCCAGCAGCTCATACCTGTAAATTCTAGTTACTTGGGAGGCCAAGATCAGGAGGATCATGATTTGAGGCCACCTTGGGCAAAAAGTTTGCAAGATCCCATCCCAACCGATAGCTGAGTGTGGAGGTGCATGTCTGTCATCCCAGCTACACAGGACATTGAGATAGGGAGAATTACAGTTCCAGGGCAGCCCTGCCGAAAAAAAAAAAAAAAGAAAAGAAGTTTTTGAGACACCCATCTCAACAGAAAAAAGCTGAGTGTGATGGTGTGTGCTGTCACCCCAATTACAGTGAGAAGACTAAAATAGGAGGATTGCAGTCCAGGGCAGCCTGGGCAAAATGTGAGACCCTATCTCCAAAATAACCTGAATAAAAAGGACTGCCTGCCTAGTAAGCATAAAACACTGAATTCAACCCCCCAGTACTGCAATAACAAAACAAAACAAAGCAAAAAAAATCAGAAAAATAGGTCCTTTTCACAGCATATTATTGTCAAACTATCAAAAGTCCAAGCCAGAAAAGAATTCTAAAAACAGCAAAAGAAAAGCCCCAGGTCACATTTACGGGAGCTCTCATTAGATAATAGCAGATTTCTAGCAGAAACTTTATGGGCCAGAAAGGAATGGTATGATCTATTCAAAGTTCTGAAAGGAAAAAATTGACTACAGAATGTACTATACCCAGCAAAGCTATCCTTCAGAAATAAGGGAGAGATAAAGACTTTCCAAGACAAGTGAAAATGGAGTGGCCATTCACAAGGAGTCCGAGAAGGGAAAGGAATCACTACCACCTGGAAACATAGAAAATAATAAAACTTACTGGTAAAGTAGATACACGGTGAAAAAGAAAAAAAAAATCAAACATTTCC
The DNA here is from genome assembly GCF_047511655.1 of Castor canadensis. Taxonomy (NCBI): domain Eukaryota; kingdom Metazoa; phylum Chordata; class Mammalia; order Rodentia; family Castoridae; genus Castor; species Castor canadensis. The sequence goes on along the minus strand of NC_133396.1, from coordinate 49,359,607 downwards.
ATTATAGAAAATTACCAAACCACAGAACCAAACAATAAGTTAAAAAAAAATCTGCTGTAGGTCTAATTGGAGTTCCCTTAAAATGTCACTTGATGCTTTTCCCTTGCTGCTTTTATTAATTTTCTGTTTTTTTCAGCACTACTGGGGTGTGAACTCAGGGCCTCACAGTTACTAGGCAGGGGCTCTGCCACTTGAGCCACTCAATCAGTCCCTGACTTGCTGCTTTTGGATTTTCTTTTTGGACTTTTGACAGTTTGACTAGAAAAGGACTTTTTATTAGTTAGTTAGTTAGTGAGTTTTGGTGTTGGGGATGGAACCAAGGGCCTCATGCATGCTAAGCATGTGCTCTACACTGAGCTATACCCCCAGACCAAACTGGACCTTTTTTGGTCAGGCCTATTAGGGACTCTTTGACCTTCCTGCACCTGGATTTCTACATTCAGGTTGGATGTTTTTAGTTATTGCTTCATTAAATAGCTTTTCTATTTCTATTGTACCAAACAGAAAGTAATTGATAATATGGAGGAGAAAATTCTTAATTATGTAATAATAACCTTGAATGTAAATGGATTAAATTCCCCCAGATGTACAGTGGCTCTGGGATTGATGGAATGTGTGTGCAATCCCAGCTACTCAGGAGGCTGAGATAGGAGGATTGCTTCAGTACTGGATTTTGAGACCTATCAAGAAGGAGAGAAAGAGAGAGAGAGAGAGAGAGAGAGAGAGAGAGAGTCAGGGTCCCATTATCTCTTTCAAGAGCACTCCCCCAAAGACTGGAAGACCTCCACCTCTAAGTCCTATGCTTAAAGTATCACCACTTCCCAATGAACCAAGCCTTTAACATGGGTCTTTGGGGAGCATTCCAGATCCAAGCTATAGCAGTAGGCACTTTAAACTGTTTTGTCATCAAGCATGCCAACCTGTGCTGTTGTGACTCTATGTCTTTGGTGTTATGTTTGAGAAGGGCTCCTCATCTGAAGATTATAAAAACAGTCGCTTAGATGTCTTCATTTTTAAAGGCTTCAATTTTTACACTGAACACTTTATGCATTTATTTTTAACTGTAAGATGTATATGACATACAAAAGAGAATATGACATGTGCAAATTTGATAGATAATAAAAATGCTCACTCCCAAAAATATTCAGGGAGAAAAAGGAGTCACAGAAGAGATATAGCACTTGCTTCATTTGTTTCATTTATGTAGAGGTTAAAACCAAGCAAAACCTAACTAAAATTATTTAAGAATCTGTCTGCAGAACTGCAGAAGAAGGCAAGGAATGAAGCATATGACATTTGAAAAGGGACTTTCTTTTGAGAGGAAAGGTGTGGATAAAGCCAGGGAGGGGGAGAGACACTCAGGGTTTCTGAGGGACCACTGCGACGCTCTGTTCTTTAGGTGGGGGCTGGATGCACTGGGGTTCATCTTAGTATCTGGCTTAAACTGTGCTGTTATTTTATATGCTCTTTTGGCTATTCCTTCTCCATATGGCATTTAAAATTGTTAACTGTGATAAAATACACATAACAAAATTTATATTTAAAAAAACTAATTAATGATTTAAAAAATTTTATTTTATATACAGATATGGTCTTTCACTGGGTAATATGGTCTTGGGTAATCTATTCAAAGAAGATCACTTAGTCCAACTTAAAGAACCTGATGTCCTTCGCATACTGATGGAAACACCACGGCACATGTTGAACCTGGACTTCAGGATCAGACCATGCCACTTTGAGCAGATGCAGCAAGAACCCTAGCCGAATTTTCACAGGTGACTCCAGTAGAGCTACTGGTGACCCATCTTGTCTTCAGACGTCCAATGAGGAGAAAGGCTAAAAAACATATGTTTGGAAATAGGGTCTCACTATGTAGCTCGGGCTGGCATCAAACTTGTGATTGTCCTGCCTCAGTCTCCTAAGTACTGGGATTACACATGTACCACCATGCCTGGCTCAAAATTGATCATCTTAACCTTTTTTAAGTATACAGTTCAGTAGTATTGAATGAATTCACACTGTTACTCAGCCGTAAACACCATCCATCTCCAGAACTCTTTCATCTCCCCAAACTGAAACTCTGCTCATTAAGCACTAACTCGCCATTCATCTTCCTCTGCCCCTGGCACCTGTTCTGAGAGTTGTGAGAAATTCACTCAATTTCATAAGCTTGTGTGTAAACCTGTTTCGTGGAGATGCTAAGAGAGAGCATAATTTCTTTTATTCCCCAAATATTATTTAACAACTGCTAGTTGTGAGGCACTTTTTTAGGGCCTCCTGGGAACAGCTCTGTGCAAGACAGACCTAGAATCCTGCTCTCACTCTGCTAGGAGCTGGAAGACAGGGGCCAATTCTGGGTCAGAGGAGGGAGTGGTCACTTTCAGCTTGTGGGGGACACATGAACAGAACTTGGACAGAGAGGAGAAGGGGACATTTTAGTAAGAGGGAACAGCTTTCTGCTATAGTTTGATGTGGTCTGTCCCCCATGGGTTTCACATATTGGAGACTTGGTCCTCAGTGTGGTGAGGTGGAACCTCCAAGAGGTGGGTCCCACTGTGGGATAATTAGGTCATTGGGGGTGCTGCCCTAAGAAGGAAATAATGAGCCGGACACTGAGGGCTTACATCTGTAATCCTAGCTTCTCAGGAGGTAGAGATCAGGAGGATTGCAGTTTGAAGCCAGTCTAGGCAAACAGTTCATGAGACCTTATCTCGAAAATGCCCAACACACACAAAAAAAGGGCTGATGGAGTGGCTTAAGATGTAAGCCCTAGTTCAAGCCCCAATACTGCAAAAAATAAATAAATACATAAATAAAAAGAAAAAAGAAAGAAAGAAAGAGGGAAGCAACCTAGTTCTCAGGGAACCCAGCCAGCTCTCATGAGAAGGCTGGATTAGTGTGACTGACCACCCTTCTCTGGCTTCTTGTCTCACTGCATGATTGCTCCTACCATTGGGATGCCATCTACCACGGGACACAGCCTCGGGGTCTCTTGCCAGAGCTAAGCTGATGGTGGTGCCATACTCTTGAACCTCCAAAACTGTGACTTCAATAAATTTGTTTTTTTGTGGTCCTGGGGTTTGAACTCAAGGCCTTGAGCTTGCTAGGCAGGTGTTTACCACTTGAGCCACGCCCCCAGCCCTTTCTTCCTTAGTTATTTTTCAAACAGGGCCTCATATCCATGCCCCAGCCAGACTGGACTGTGATCTTCCTATTTATGCCTCCTCTGTAGCTGGGATGCCAATGCCCCCATGCCCACCTTTATTGATTGAGACAGGGGTCTCAAGAACTTTTTGTCTGAGCTCAAACTGAGATCCTCCTGAGTTCTGCCTCCCGAGTAGCTAGGATTACAAACGGGAGCCACTGTGCTTGGCTAACCTTTTCTTTATACATTTCCCAGGATTTTTGTTATAGCAATGGCAAATGGACTAATACACTTACTCAGAATTTCGTGTGGATATTGTTTCACAGTTTTTCAAAAAATGTTTAGCTGCAGGTGACAGAATTTCTCAACTACAGTGCCTTAATAATAAAGACATTTAGTTGTCTTATATAAAGAAAACTTCAGAGGCAGTTCCACAGCTTAATGGAGCCCTAGGATCCTTCTATTCTTCTCTGTATTATTTTTTGTTCTTAGGTTTATTGTCTTATAGTTGCAAGATGGCAGCCTAAACTCCAGCCATCACATCCTATCACCTTCAAAAGCTGAAGGCAAGGGGGCAGCCAGTGTGGTCCAAGTTAGCTCCTTTCTCATCTATCTCTTTATACCAAGAGGACCACCTTCCTTTAGGTTTCATTGTCCAGAAGTACCTCATGAAGTGGCCGTAGACCAGCTACTGGCAGAGGAGAATACAATTCCCTGACTGGTTTGGAGCAGTCAGAAATGTTCTAGATCTGTGTTGTCCAATATGGTGGCCAACAGCCACGTGGCTATTGAGTGCTTGAAGTGTTCAGTTCCCTGAATGGGGGAACTGAATCTGTATTGAAGTTAAAGTGAATTAATGTAAATTTAAATAGTGGCATGTGGCTACCACAGGGACAGGGCAGCCCTGGAGACTGGACCTCTGAGAAAGGTCTGGGTTAGGGACCCGGGAGATGGGAAATGGCAGTGAAGGCTGTAAGCCAGCACCCACCCCAGACAGCTCCTGTACCTGGATGAGGAGTCAAATGCTCCCTGAGGTCCCTCTGCTTGAACTTCTGCTCAACATTGTGCCCCAGCAGAGGAGCTGACCTGACAGCAACTCTAAATGCCCTTTTCCATCTTCCTGAGGCCTGGAGGGTGGGCCTGGGGGCTCTGGACACAGGCTTACAGGGTGTGGAATGGCTCCCTGAGCCTTTGGATGGCTGAGCCAGCCAGCTTTCCAGCGGGAAAGGCCAGGTGAGCCATAACCCAGGAGAGTCAATGGAAACCTCATTTGGGTGTATTTTTAACCTTTTGGCATCGAGCTAGGAGGATGGCACAAGCATCCTGCTTGTGGCCAGTGCGTGTGTGTGTGTGTGTGTGTGTGTGTGTGTGTGTGTGGTGGGGGGAAGGGCTGGTGGCCACGGACCCAGCCTGGTCTGGGCTCATATGGCACTGTGCGGACATGGTCATCCCTGCTCATGGTTCTTGCCACTGTTCCCTTGTCTCCTGGTGGGCTTGTGAGGGAGTCAGAGTAGGGTCATGAGCCATGGCTTGAGGATGGGAAACTGAGGCTCGGAGCATAGTGAGGGGGAGGAAGGGCACACCAGGCTGAAGACTGCCACTGCATGCCCAATGCATCAGCAGGCTGGTGGCTAGGGCTGCAGGTGCACAGGGGAACTAGAACATGACTCCCAGCCCCTTTTCCCTCCCGTTTGAAGCCCCCTCATCACCCTCCTCTCTCCTTGCCAGTCCATCCATGATGGGGAGGAGGCTGATGCTGGCTGCCCTTTTACTCTCTCTGGCCAGCTGGTCTGCTGGCCTGATCAATGAGCAGCCAGTGCAAAATGTCAAGAGCAATTAGAAGGTGCCCTTGGCATGAGCTTTCTCAGCAACAATACATCTTTATTAATGATGCTTTTGATGATGTGACTGAAGGAAGGAGTTGGCAGAATGTGTCACGGACTCCCAGCCCTTGGGTGTACACTTTTACATTTCCAGATGGAGACGAGACATTGAGCTTCATGTCACTGAAACCTCAATCTCCTCACCTGTAAAATGGGGACACAGTGGGGATCAGTTAGACATTGCACCATCACAAAAATCCCCTAGACTCCACTGCAGCAGGATAGCTCAGGCAGTGGCAGAAGGGGCCCCAGTACAAGGGTGGAAGATGCAAGGCCACTTGAGACCTAGTCTTAGAGCAGGCACAACCTCACTTCTGCATCCTACTGTTGTTGCAATCACATCACTAAGAGAGGGGAGATGAGTCCTCTCTTAATGGAAGTTCCCGTAAAGAATTTGCAGCCATATTGACAATTGAACCATGCACTCCATCAATAAGCATGTCCTGAACTTTCCAACATGCCAGGCCTTCTGCTGGTGTTGCTGAGGTCCCAGAGTGAAATGTGACTTGGTTTCTGCTCTCTGGAAGCCTCTGGTTTCATGGAGGAGACAGACACAGTTGGAGAGGGGGCCAGCCAAGGTGCTGAAGTCAATGGTAGGTTTGGCTTACCTGAAATGAGGTCATGGAGTGGGATGCAGGGAACAAACTTTGTGAAGTGCCCTGGGGCGGTAGGGGACTGGAGTTACCATTGATTCTCACTAATGGTTCTCTAGGGGCGCTTATGATGGCCTTGTTATCTCTGTGTTATTTTAGCTGAGGCTCAGAGCCGATGAGGTCACATAGCCCCATGTAGATCTGGGATTGGGATCCAGCTTTGTCTGGCTTTTTGCAACTGTCCCAGGCCAGCTGGCCTTGACCCCCAATTATTCAGTGGGTGAGTTCCCAGGCGAGTAATGACCTCAGGTCCTAGTGGGTGTGTGTGTACAGATGAGCTTGCAAGGCAGGTGACTGGGTTTGGAGGCTGGGCCAGACCTTCCCAGAGTCTTTCAAACATAGCAGTGCAAGGGTCTCCAGGAGACACATCCAGGACCTTAATTCTAATTTACGTGTGGGAGCCACCTGCTGCCCAGCCCCGCTGCTGAGCTGTCTGGTGGCGTTACAGTTTTGCTTTCTTTTCTGATGTGTCTGTCCTGCTGGGAAGGGAGGCATACCCTTCTGCTGCTCCTTGTCACTTGGGGAGGAAGGTTTCCATCTGAGAAGAACCCTGAGAAGAACCACAGGCTAAGGCCTGTCCCAGAAGGAGCCACTGATGGGCTGTGCACAGTGGGAAAACAGTAGTGGTGGCCATAACAGAAACAGTATTACTTGCGGAGTACTTTTCTAGGTTTCCATCCTTTAATTTTCATGACAACATTCCAAGGAAGGTGTTATTAAGCCTGTTTTGAAGAGGAAACCAAGGCATAGAAAGGTGAGGTGGCTTGCCCAAGCTCGCACAATGAATCAAGATGGAGCTCTGGGAGCTGGGTGTGGTGGTCCACATCTATAACTCCTGCACTCAGGGGGAGACTGAGGCAGCCTGGATTATGTAGTGAGACCCTGTCTCAACAAAAAAGGGGGGCTCTGGGAATGTTCAACACCAGTAGCCCTGCTCTTCCCCACTAAGCTAAACAGCCTGGGGAGAGAATAGTAAAACAGTAACAGTTTTGCTACTACAATAACAGTGACAATACTATTGCTGTAATAATGGTAAGAACATTAATACCCATGGGTCCTGGGTACCAGTCCTACTGCTTTGTCTGTGACATGGCACTGAATTTTCACAATCATCTCTGGCAGCTATCACCTACTGTCTTAGAGATGGGGAGACAGGGACGCAGAGAGGCTAAGCCATCAGCCCAAGGTCAAACAGCTTGCAAGTAGGTGAGACAGGAACTGGCTGTAAACAGTCAGGACTCTGAAGAGTCCAGGCTCTTTGCTGCTACGCCAGGAATATTCCAGTCTCCAGGGCCTGCTTGGGACTGGAGCTTTGAGGGTCTAGGACAGACATCTTTACCTGAATCTTTGGTTCTTTGGAGACCCCACTGACCTGGACAGAGGAAAGAGAAAAGACCCTTGGGAAGGTGGGCTGGCAGGTGGTAGACTGGGAAGAGAGGTAGGAAGGGAACCCAGCTCTGCAACTGCTCACAACGAGGGACCATGGCTCCCTGCAGCTGCCCACAGGCTCAGCATGTACCTACTGCCCAGCCTATGAGTCCCGGCTGTTTGGAAGCCCTGGGCTCCAGTATGGGGTGCTATCAAGGCAGAAGCAACAGTGCTAACAGCACAGCTATAACTTTCTGAGTCCCAGCCGCTGCCCTTAGAGCCCAGGCTGGGAGGCAGGCACTACCACTGCTCCCATTACATGAAGAAGACAGAGACACAGGGTTAGGGACCTCTCCCTAGCCAGTAATTACTCTTGCTAGAGTCCCCCTAGCAAGACTCTGGGTCTTGCTCTCTGCAGCCCAGGCCCTACACTGCTGCGGAACTGAGGCCCAAGAGAGTAAAGAACTTACCCTGGTCTCCCAGGGCACTTACATGGAACAGCCCTCACCAAAATTGCCAGGTGCTGTCACCGATGAGGACAATGGCAAGGCCCCATGCCCTACACACCTTCCTGCAGTTCCCAGACCTCAGTTTCTCTGTCTGTAAAATGGGCATGTTACTGGCACCTGCCTCAGAGAGTCAGATGAGTGAATTACACACAGAGCATGAGGAACAGTGGTCAGCATGGGGTAGTCCCTCTGCAAAGTTAGCTGCCACAATGTCATTAGCTCACAGGGTGCTGGGAACACTCATCCTCATAGCAGTGTCGCATGAGGTGGCTGGCATGCTCCCCTCATGCCTGAGGCTGGGGCATGAGGTGGGCACCTGAGGTGCCTGTGTGGGGGACAGGAACAGCAGGTGCAGGTGGTAGCTTAGCAGTGATAGGCTGTGGGTGCCCCTTTTCGGGTTTATATTGCTCCTGAGTGAGGGGCCCCTCCACATTTCACTAGCTGAGAAATGCTCCCGGGGCCCTGGTGCCTGGCCAGCTTGTCCTCAGTGTTTTGTACCTGCTGCTCTCAGGGCAGCAGGCAGGAGCAGCCTCAGCCATTCTGCAGGTGGGACAGTGCGTGGCAAACCCCATAGCTGGAGAACAGCAGGGCCCAGAGACAGCTTTGGCCACTGCCTGGCACGGCATGTTCTGTACTGACGAACAGAAACACCTTGCCCAACGCCACGCAGCTAGGTGGAGGTGGAGTTGGGCTTTGAACCCAGGTCCTCCAGCCACAGAGGCTGTGGAAGAGGCCATGAAGCTGTCGGCCTTGCCATGGCCTTCCTGGTGCTCTGCCTGTCACTCACTGGACCCCAGTTCCTGTCACCCTTTACTATCGGCTCAGCCAGGCCACTCTGTGTGTTCTTTCCTATGTCCCTGGCAGCCACGGGTGACCTTTGGTGGAATAGTGGCCTCTCCAGGTCTCAAGCTGCTCATCTACGGAATGGCCTCAGATTTCCTCCAGGCAAGGTCAGGTGCTACTCCAGACTCCCTTCTGGGCCTGATCTTGGGAGCAGTGATGGGGCTGCCAGGCCTCTCCTGAGGACACCTGTGTGTCTCACATGCTGACCTGGGAAGCACACCAGGTCTGTGTGGGGTGGGATGGAGTGCCTTTCCCCTGCTCCAACACCCTTGTCCAGCTGCACCACCTTCACTCAGGCTGAGATCTCCAGAACCCAACTTAGGAATTCGGGGTGCATCTCAGTCCTTCCCCTGACTGCCTCGGGCCCTTCTCCTCCCTTTGAACTGTCTGCCTTGCTGCAGAGGAAGCTATTCATAGCCAAGATGATGCAAAATTTATAAAGTGTGGCTGGTAGGGCTGAATCCGCCCCAATACATGGCCACCCCACCCCCACCCCACCCCACCCGGGAGCTCTTCCTCTGTGTGTGTGGGGGGGGCGGGGGGGCACTTCCCTATGTCAACTGCCTCTGCTACCATGGTCATAGTAGATTTTCTTTTCCTTTTTTTCTATGCCAGGCTGGGGATGAACCCAGGGCCTTGTACATGCTAAGCAAATGCCCTACCACTGAGCACTCCTCCAGCCTTTTTAATTTTATTTTGACCCAGGAACTCTCTATGCAGCCCAGGCTGGTCCCCCTGCCTCGCCTCTTTTGTGTTGGATTACAGGTGTACACTACCTTGCCTGGCTCAATATGTTGTTTTGAAATATCCCTGCACTGTGGAACGATTAACTCCACTGATTAGTTGAGCATGATCTTATGGACGTGTCTTTTTTTGTGGCGAGTACACTCCTCCCTCCCAAGGCTGAGTGATATTCTATGGTGTGGATCAACTGTGTTTGGTTTACCCTGTCATCCATGGATGGACTTCAATTGTTTCCACCTCTGGCAGCTGTACATAGCTCCGTTACCAGCACTTGAGAACAAATTTTCTCTGAACATGCACCCAGTTCTTCTGAGCAGAAACCTCCTAATGTGTCACAGTCCCGGTATTGCAAGGGTTTGCAACAGTCCTCGTGAGAAATGCCCCCTTGGCCCTATCCTCTCTGGTCCTGGACATATATCCCTAGGGTCCCACCCACTTCACACAGCTCCCCATGTGTCCCCTCCAGGTTGGACTTTGTTCTTCCTGGGGCCCTGGGCTCAGTGGGATGGGATCCAGATGGGGAGATCAAGGCCCACGGGGAAAAGGGTCTGGCCCAGGGAGTTGGAGTCAAGCTGGGATTGAATCCAGATATGTCAGGCCTCCAAGCCCTGGCTCTTTGCACTGCAGTTGTATGTCTCCAATGGGGACATGCACCTCTGAGAAGACCAAGCCCCAGGTGTTACATAGCCTGGGAAATGGCTTTCCTGGAAGATGTTGATAGGACATGTGGAAACAAACCCAGGTGACTCTGCAGCCGAAGGCTAACCTCACACGTATTGTCATCCCAATAGGATGCATCCAAGATGTTGGGCCAGGTGGGCCAGGACAGAAGCAGGGACCTGACCTGCCCCCTGTCCCCCCCAGCCCTGGCTTCTGAATGACACAGATGTGACCACGGTTCCCAGCCAGCCTCCTTGGGGGTGCATTTGGGAGAGACATGGCACCTTCCTGTGGCTGACTGGCTCCCCCTGAGCCTCTCTGAACTCCCAAGGTGGCAGGAAAGAAGCTGCTGGTCCATGACCACCAGAGCTGGCCCCTGCTGCCACTGTAGGCATGGATTGGGACTGCAGCATTGTTTCTCCTTCCTCCAGGGACTCCAGCTCCTGTTTGCAGCCCCCTATTCCCTTTGGAGCAGATGAAGACACTCAATAAGCACCAGGCTGACCAATCGATCTGTCCTTGGCCTGGCTGAGGTAGCTGGTGACAACAGCCCTCTTAGGATTGAGCATATGCCCTGGAGACTGTGGTATTTACAGCTTGTCACTGTACAAGGAGGGAAACTGAGGCTTTCCAGAGGTCCTCACACAGCCTGTGGGGTGGGATGGGTTGGCCAGCTCACCGACTCTTTCTGCGAAACCTCAGGTTTGCCTCCTTAGAGCAGACCGCATGGTTCTGCTACTCAGTGCCCCTGGGGTCATGCCCCAGGATCCTGAGGTGCTAAACCACCTGGTCAACAAATGTTGATGGAGTACTCTGGACGATGAAACAGGGAAGCCCAGGACAAGTAGCCTGTCCTCATGATGGGTTCATGTCCTCATTGGGAAGACAGATAACAAAAATGTTCAGTCTGAAGAAGTATAAAGCATGGTGAGGGGAAGGAAGTTAGCAAAATCATCTTAGAAGAGACCACATTTGACCAAATACCTGGAGAAAGTGAGAGAGTGGGATGCCTGGGGGAAGAACCTTCCAGCAGAAAGCATCAAGTGCAAAGGCCCTGAGGTCAGCCACATTTGGCTTCTTTGAGGGAAATGCCTAAGAACCAGCAAGAACAGCAGACCTGGTTCAGCCTCTGGACACATTCAGCTTGCCCTTTGGTGAGTTAGTTCTCAGGAGAGTTTTAAATTTTGAACTAGTGGCCAGCCTTTCAAATCTGAATTTTTTTTTTCTCATGAAAAGTCTGGGCTGGGTGCTGGTGACTCACGCCTGTAATCCTAGCTACTCAGGAGGCAGAGATCAGGAGGATCATAGTTTGAAGCCAGCCCAGGTAAGTAGTTCCACGAGACCTTATCTTGAAAAACCCTTCAGAAAATAGGGCTGGTGGAGTAGCTCAAGGTGAAGGCTCTGAGTTCAAGCCCCAGTACCTTAAAAAAAAAAAAAGTCTGGGTTTCCAGTCTCTCTCTTAAGAAATGCAAGCTCTGACAACTGTGGCCCTCATTCTTGGAACCCTCCATGGCAGAGACAGAGAGAAAGGCCTTCCTCCCACCCTCCAAGGCCAGAAGCCTAAGGGCAAGGGATGCTGGGAAATGAAGTTCAGACCACTGGGGGCTTGTCTGTGGTTTGTCCTCACAGGGGCCTGGTGTACAATAGGTGCTCATGAACAGGGCCTGTCCCAGTCCTCAGGGTAAAGACCAGAGCCTTTCCCTTCAAGACAGTGCTCTCTGTCACCTAGCCTGCTTGTTCCCCTCCTTGCCCTTGCTTGACTGCCTCCTCATCCCCATTCCTGTTCCAGGAACGGGTGTCAACTCTCCGGACACCCTCTCCTATGCCCCAGTGTGTGATCAGCTCTCACATTTGGGACCCATTGGAATGCCTGTCGCTGCATGCAATCACACAGCTACCTCAGTGCTTAACTTGGTCTGGCATACAGCAGGTGCTCAGTTAAGTGCTGAGGCGCAGTGTGACATCTGGGCATTAGGAACTGATTCCATGATGAGTCCCGTGTTACAGATGATGCCACCGAGTCTCACCCTGATGTGCTGCCTGCTATAGGGGATTCTCCCTTGAGGAGAGAACCAAGCTTAGGAGAACACACAACTTTTCCAAGCTCCACTCAGGGAGATTGAGGTGAGCATGGTGGACACTAGCTTGGGATCCTCAGCTTCCAGGAAGCCTCTGTTGATGTCATACAACATCTCTTCATATCACTGCAGCAGGCACAGCCAGGGCTAGTCTGGAGGTCCAGGGTGTCATAGAGAGCCATCCCTGCCCACTGCCCTGAGTATCGCTCCGAGTTTGGTCCACCTCCAAGGCCCTGCAATGGTTCCTTGGGTGTGCAGGGCACATCCTGCCCAAGAAGACCCAGTTCCTTGTTCCAAGGCTCCAGAAAGAGCCCTTTGGCCAGTGACCCGACTGGGGCACACACTCACTTAGTGGCCTGGAATGGTGGGAGGGGGACCACTAGCAATGCAGTCCTTGGGCAGATAGGACCAACTTGACCAACAGAGCCCTTGACCTCTGGACTACGGCAGACCAGACCAGGATCCTTTTTTGGGAGGATGAGACAAAGTCTTACTATGTAGCCTAGGCTGGCCTTGAACTCACAATCCTTGGGGGCTCCAAGGGTCTGTGTTGTGTCCTGACTCTGCCTCCCTAGGCTTATGGTCGAGCCAGGCCCCCCAGATGATTTTCTTGCACCAGCAGCAGCAGCTCCAGGAATTCTGGATGGGCCTGGTCTGCAAGCTCACAGGGCTTGCCTGTTGTGCACTCTGGGAAAGCTGCTCAGAAAGACCAAGCTGTTTACCTGCGGTCACACAGCCCCCGTCCCTTGCTGTGCTTGTTTCCAGACCCCCTTAGGGTCTTCATTCTTTCTACTTACCCTTCTTGTCCCCAAAGCTCGCATCACAGGGGCCACAAGGGCTCAAATTGAATGTGCCCATTCTGCCCACAGGGGAAGCAAGACCTTGCTAAGGTCACATGATGGTCAGCACAGCTGGACACCAGCCAGCGTGGTCTGTGCATCCAGGTGTCGAGTTCTTAGGACATTGTGAGTGGCCTGTCTGGAAGAATGGGGCTGCGTGCAGGGGTAGAAGTGACAAGTCCCTGGTTCTTCCCTAATGGTTACCCTGTGTTGTATGAAGGTTGGCCGGCATGCTCTTCTCTGGGTTAGGGTGTCAATTTGGCACCGTGGGGGATGTGTCACCTGTCTCTGAGCCCAGTGAGGAAGCAGCTAATGTGAGTCAAAGGGCTGGCTCCTAGAGAGGACAGTCACAAGGGTGGGCTGGTCCGGGGGCCTGAGCTGCTTCTGCCCTGGAGCCAAGACCTGTGCTGGGGACAACCATGGTCAGATGTGACCTTGCCCTGGAGGAACCAGTAAGGAGAGGACACATACACACACACACACACTCACACATGGACACATGCACACACAAACACACATGGGTGCATAGACACAGACATACACCTGCGGAGAGACACACAAAGACAGATATCTAGACATACCTACCTGTCCACACCTATACAGATACACAAAAAGACACAGACGCGCAAGCATAAACACATTTTGAGACCCAGTCTTCCCTGTGTATCTGAGGGGATTGGTTCCAGAACACCCTTGACCCTACATTTTAAGATCCATGGATGCTTAAGCTGTTCACTTAAAATGGTGTCGTGTTTGTGTGTAACCCACTCACATTCTCTCGTATTCTTTAAGTCACCTTTCAATGATGTATAACACCTACTGCGACAGGAGTGCTGGGTAAACAGTTGTTGTATTGCATTGTATAGTGAACAGAGATGAGAGAAGAGGCTGTGTGTGTGAGTGTGTGTGTGTGTGTGTTCAGTACTGATGCAGCATCACAGGCCTGCTGACACTGCACACACACACCAGGCATGAGGCTAGCATGCTGGAGAGAGGCTGAGGGTCTGTGGGATGGCAAGAGGCTGGCATAGGGTATAGCCTCACATTGTTTTGTTTATACGGTGCTTGCCACACTGCAAATCCAAGTTTTAGTTTTTTTGGAAGTTTCAGGAATTTCAATCTGTTTATGGAACCCATGGCTGTGAAGTGCTGGCTATTCTTGTAAACCCTTTCCCCCAAACATATACAGTGCTGACACGCAGTAGTCCAGCCTGTGGCAGGGTATGGGTGACCTGGGGCCTTGACTCAGCCTGGAAGGGGCAGTGAACCTGAGGGTAAGGTTCTTTGCTCCCAGAGTGACACACATTCTTAAAAACATGGGGACAGCAGCAAGAGGCCCTGGCTACACTTTGTTATTTCTGGTGCTTCCCTGGACCCGGTGCACTGAAGCTTGTCCTGGGAACTCCTGCACAGCTCTTGCTAGCCGCTTCCTTCTCTTTAATTTTCCTGGCCCCTTTCTGTGTGCGAGTGCCTTCCTCACGGACCAAACTGGTGTCTGCTGTAGGCCCTGCCAAGGAAGAGCTGGGTGCTGGACACTGGGGTCATTGTCACAGCCCAGCCTTGAGAATACTACTAACGTAGCATTCCTTGGTTACAACCTCCATGTCCTCATGGTTTCCATAGGCTTTTTTTTTTTTTTTTGTAAATGTTTATGCTTTCTTGTTTTGGGGGGATGGGGTGAGAGATAGGGTCACAACTATGTAGCCCAGGTTGGCCTGGAATGATCCTCCTACCTCTGCCTCCTGAGTGTTGGGATTATAGGTATGTGCCATTATGACTGGCTTCTGTAGGCTTTGTGCCTGGCTTCATCTCCAACCTTGAAGCTCTTGTCTCCAGAGACAACCACTGGATTTATGCACAGCTTTCCAGAAATGTCCATACACATAGCCTTCTATGAGCTCTTTTCTATGGCTTAGTTTGAACAGAAGAGGAGTGTGCTTGAACACTGCTGCTTGCTCTTTTTTAACTTGCTGTATCTTGGAAGTATCTCACCTGGGGAGCAACGGGACCACCTGATGCTTTTCCCCAGCAGTGTGTTGTGCTTATCACCATGATTCGCACACCTGTGCCATGTGCCAGGCACCCTGGCTGTGCAAACAGGTTGGCTGCCTGGACATCTATTTGAGAGAGTCATAGAGGGTCTGAGGCCAGCCATTTCTGGCAACCTTGCCTATCAGCCCTCCAGGGTGCCCATCCAGCAGTGCTGCTATGGTGTGTCCATTTCCCCCATGGGATAGGTGAAGAATGGCAACTCCAGATAGACTGATTTTGGTTGGCACTAGAGCTGGGCCCAGGGAGCTGAGAGTGAAGGGCAGGCCCCAAGGCCAGGTATCAAGTCATCGCATGGTGGGAACAGCACGGACTATGCTCAGGGTGGGTAAGGATCCACGTGTCCCAGGTTGGTATCAAGGGCAGGCAAAACTTCCTGAAAGATCTACTTCACTGGACCTGAAGCAAGGGGAGGATTCTTTGAAGAAGAAGGAGAGGGAAGGGTTGTCCAGGTAAGATGGAACAGCATAAGCAAAGGCAAGAGGTGTGTCACTCAGGGTAATGTTAGGAT
The DNA here is from genome assembly GCF_047511655.1 of Castor canadensis. Classification (NCBI taxonomy): domain Eukaryota; kingdom Metazoa; phylum Chordata; class Mammalia; order Rodentia; family Castoridae; genus Castor; species Castor canadensis. The sequence goes on along the minus strand of NC_133396.1, from coordinate 49,344,325 downwards.
TGTCAGGTTGGTAAGAGGGAACAAGGCCAGGTCATCTTGCCCAGAGTCTTAGTGTGTCTGTTCTCTGGGCACTGGGGAACCAAGTCAGTACGGGGGTGAGAGGGGTATAAGGGCCAGGGGCAGAGTCTTCTCCATCCCAAGGAGGACGAATGAGAGGAGGTAACCCTCACATACATGGCTTGTCCCTCTTAGCAAGTAATGAGCCAGGACAGAGCGGAGGCCGATGTTTTATTCATGATCCGCACAGAGCGATCAATTATGGGCTCCTGCCACCCAGCTCGGCATGGCCTCCATCATCCTGCCATCCCAGGCTATTTTAGGCTGAGCTTGACCTCACCTCCCCCACCATCCAGGACCTCTTCCTGCCTGGGGTGGGGGGCACTCATCATGACTTGGATGAAGGAGCTGAGATGCTGTGAGTCTATTCTACTGAGTGCTTGAATAAACTGAGGCTCAGAGAGGTACAATGACATGGTCAGGGACCCACCGTCATGGAGGACCAGAGCTCCTATCCTCCTGTGCAGCCTCTGAGCCTCGTGGGCGGGAGTGGGGATAGGAGAGGGGAATCATCATTTCAGTCTTTGCTTTCCACCTAGACCCTCCTGGCTGTGGGACAGTGGCAGAGCCCACCCTCTGGACAGTCAGGGTTGGGGGAGGACTTTCCAGGGGGCTGTTGACAGTTCCAGCCATGCTCTGGAGAGGACATTTTCCCTGCTCACCTGCCCTGAAAGCCCTGCACACTGGGGAGTCAATGTATCCTGCTGCCCAAGGGCTTCCTTTTGGAGGAAGTGACGTGTGGGTCCTCACAGCCAGGCTTGGATGTAGGGGTGGTGAGAGGTGGCTGGGCCCAAGGTGGAGGGGCTGAGGCCATATCAGGAGAAGCCAGGAGACTCTGATTAGAGGGTTCCCTGGAGCCTCAGTCTTCCTACTTGTGAAAGGAGCATATACTCAGAGCTGGGATGGGAAGACCACTGCCCAGCTGGGCAGTTGGCCACTTAGGCCATGTCCTGCCTCACTTCCTTCCCAGTCCCAGCCCTACCTCAGTGCATGGCACAGTCAGTGCTTAGTGAACTCTGGGTGAATGAATGGATGAAGAATGATCATCAGTGTCCCACTCTGTGATTTTTGGGTCTCAAATACACTCCCTGTCAGTCTTCCTTATTCCATGACACTTACTGGTCCCCTACTGAATACCAGTCCTTGTGCAAGGGGCTAGGGACTCAGTGATGACACAACAATGTCCCTTGAAGAGTTGACATTTAAGCTGGGGCAACTGATAAATATGAGGTGATGACTGGTGCCTTGGAAATACAAGACCAGGGAGGGGTCCATCCTGCCAGGGAGGAAGGGGCTACCATTTAAAAGCAAGTAGTCAGGAAGGGCTTCCCTGAGAAAGTGACAGTTGAACAGAGATTTGAGGCAGGAGAAGAATTAGATGGGCTCCATTTGGGGAATAACATTCAGGAAGAGGGAACAGCAAGTGCAAAGGCCTTGAGGTGGACCATTCCTGGTGTTGTCATCTCAGGAAGTGGAATTCCTCGCTTTCTCTCACCCTATATCCAGCCACTCCACCTCCATTGCCACTCCTGCTTCTGTCTATGATCACTGCCTGCCTGGACCATTGCAGTAGCTGCCTTGTTGGTATTCCTGCTGTCACTGTGTGTCTCTGCTCCCCTTTTTGCATAGTGACTGGGCAGTAACATCTTTGCGGCTGCTATGGAAAACAATTCAGCGGTTAAATGTAATTAACATAGACACAGAAATACCATTCCTGGGTCTATACACCCAAGAGAAAAGAAAAAACAGGCATTCTGACAGGTAGAATTACAGTGGGTGCTTACAAGGGTGAAGACAGTCCTGGTGTCTTAATGTCCGCCAGCAGACGAATGCATAAGCCAAACATGGTCAATCCACATGAAGGATATTATTCAACCATGAAAAAGAAGTTCTGACCCAGGGGACAATGGCAACATGTATGGACCTCAAAGACCACACGTGTGTGATTCCACTTATGAGAAGGGTCTGGATTAGGAAGCTCTATAGGGACAGGAAGTGGGTGAGTGGCTGCCAGACAGGGAGCTGGAGGGAGTGAGAAGCACTGCTAACAGGTACAGGGTCTCCTTTGGGGTGTCAACTGGAATTAGACATGATGATTGTGCAACATTGTACCTAGGTGGCGTGCCATTGAGGTGTATTTGAAAATGGCAAGTTTTATGTTACTGAAATAGTACCTTGATTTAAACAAAACCAGAGAGACATCCTGTTCTTGCTTTTTTGCATGTTGTTCGTCTTCCCTGAGCTCGAGAACCAGGGATTGAACTCACCATTTGAGCCATGCCCCCATCCCTTTTTGCTTTTAACTTGTTTTTCAGACAGTGTCTTGCACTAACTTGCCTGGGGCTGGCCTTGGACTGTGATCGTTCTATCTCCCACCTTCTGAGTAGCTGGGATTACAGACATGAGCTGCCTCAGCACCAGTGGCTCACACTTGTAATCCTAGCTGTTCTGGAGGCAGAGATCAGGAAGATCAAAGTTCAAGGCCAGCCTTGGGCAAATAGTTTGTGAGGCCTTATCTCAAAAATATCCAACACAAAACATGGCTGGTGAATGGCTCAAGTAGTAGAGCGCCTGCCTAGCAAGCATGAAGCCCTGACTTCAAACCCCAGTACTATAAAAAAATAAAGAAAAAGAAAACCACCCCCCTCCTCTGAAGGCCTTGGCCAATTTCCCCACTAAAGCAGCCACTTGCTCTCATTGTTGCCCTGCAGCCACTGCCTTGGGCCTCCCCAGTCCTCACTGCAGCCTGAAACCATCACCTTTGAAGTCTCTTCAGACTCCCTGTGTCAAAACATTGACTGCACATGGCCAGGATTTTTCCTGTTTTGGTCACTGTCATGTCTCTGGTGTCAAATCAGGGACTGGCACTTGGCAGGATTGCAAGAAAGGAATGAGTGGCTGAAGATCACAGGGGCTTCAGCACCCTTGCCTTTCCTGCCCTGTCTCCCGCACCTCCTAGGGGCCTCCCATGGGCCTCCCCTCACTGTGGCTCCCCCATCCCACGGATCCCAGGGCCCCGGCACAGCATCTGGGGTGTGTGTTGTGTACACTGTTGCTGGCCCCTTGTGGCTCCTGTAGCCACAAGGTAATGTGCACAGAATTTGGTCGAACACCCTCTCTTCTCACACTCCCCTCAACCCCTTCCTCTCTCCACTCACTTGCCATACCCAGCATAGACAGGCCTTACACCGTCATGTTCCCCTGCTCCCCCTTCTAGGCTGCTTGCCTGCTGAGGGGTGTGACCCTGACACCAGGTACTATGGCTTGGATCTGGCGTATCCCCTAAAGACCCATGTGTTAGGCAGAAGCTTGGGCCCAGTCTGTGGAGCTATTGGGAGGTGGTGGAACCTTTAGAAGGTAGAGCCTAGTGGAGGAAGTGGGATTATTAGGGGCAGGTCTTTGAAGGGGATATGGGACCCCTGTCCTTCCTCTTCCTCTCTTTGATTCCCAAGGTGAGAGCTTCCTCCATGCTCCCACCATGAGATGCTGCTGCCACAAACTCAAAGCAACAGGGCCAAATGACCAGCAGCTGAAACCTCTGAAATCCCGAGCCAAAATAAGCCTTTCTTCTTTTTAAGTTGATTCTCTCAGGTATTTTTTCACAGTTACAGAAAATTGACTAACATACTAGGTCTCCTCAACTCCAGCTCCTCCCCTGGATGCTGCTGCCAGGATTTGAGGGGAGCCAAGGAGCTACTTCGGGAGAGAACATGATGTTGACAGTATGGATGTTCCCATGAACACCTGGACATTTGTTAGTCATGATCTCCCCTGACCTCCAGTGAGTAATAACTTTATTTTTCAAGGGAAAAATTGAGGCTTAGAGAGGTTGAGGAAATTCTTTCGGGTCACAGAGCAGAGAAGGGGCAGAATGGCTATGGCTGTCAGTGCTACACTTTTTGTTTATGATGGTTGTCTTCTTGTTAACATTGTTTTCATTGCTGGGGTCCCTGGCTCTGTGCCCAGAAGCCTTAGCCCTTAGTCTCTCTTACCCCTGAGAGTCTCAGGCCCACTTCCTCTGGCAGGGATCCACTTGGTGATCTGGGGCTGGTCATCCAAATATGGGGTGATGAGAGGATGAATGTAGGGCCTGGTACACAGTCAAGGTTGGGAAACATCAGAATAACTGGTGTTGCTATTTACTGTTCCCAGGGCTCTTGGTCCATGTGGACAGATGATGGGGTCCAGGACTCACTGTCTGGGTGCATTCCGAAGGTCTACAGGGACCCCCACAAATCCCTGAGCCAATCTAGGAGGGCTTCTTGGAGAAGAGGGTAGGTGGTGAGGGTTTGGGAGAGAATACCCCAGAAAGAAGCAACAGCCTGAGCAAAGACCTGACTGTGGGGAAATTGAGACAACTTGATGGCTGAACCTGGCTGGACGGTGGGAGATGAAAAAACAGGGCCCCTAGCTGGCCATCAAGAGGACTTCCAGGCCTTCTGCAAGAGATACATTATAACCTCTAATCTTCCAGAGAATTATTGCCATCAGGAACCCATTCTTCCATAAAAAATTCCATGACTGCATGGGTATAAAGATTAATATAATCTACTTGCTATCTACTCATCCAACCACCCATCTATCCACCACCCACCCATCCATTTACCTACCCACTCATCCATCCATCCATCCATCTACTCACTTGTCTACCCACACACTTACCCACTCACCCATCCATTCACCCATCTACCACCCATCCATTCACCCATCTACCACCCACCCATCTACTCATCTACCTGTTTACCCAGTCATTCATCTACGTACTCACCCACTCACCTGTCTACACACCTACCTACAATCCATCCATTCATCTACTCACTCACCTGTCTACCAGCCCATCTACCCACCCACCCATCCATTCATCCATCCACTCATCCATCCATCCACCTACTCATTCATCCACTACCCATCAATCCATCTATCTACTCATCCATCCATCTTTCTCTTTGCCTCCACCACTGACAGATCTAGATCCCAGCTTTCCATTTAGCAGGACCTTCAGGGCCTTTAAGCGATCTTGTCTCTCTTGACCAGGCTGCTGCTGATCTGTGTGGTCGTGTGGCTTTGGATGCTATGTGGGCTGTACTGGAGGAATAACTCCCTTTCTGGCCAGAGTTGGAAGCTGTGGTCTGTGACTGGGTCCTGGGCCCAGAGAAGAGAGGGGAGCCACGAGCATGGAGTGTGTGTTTGTGTGAGTGAGACCAGATTCATACACTGGGACTCAGTTTCCCACCCATAATGAGGGGTAGAGTGTCAATGTGCTCTCTTACTCTAGGCTGGCTCTGTGCCAAGGAAGGTGGAGGTTGTGGAGGATGGGTGCAGATCTTCCCCTCTTTGCCACTTACTGATGTGGCCCTGATGACCCTGGCCAAGAGAGAAGGGCCTGCCTCAGGAGGGGCACCCCCATTAGCACTATTAGCAGACCCTGGAGGGGGGGGGGTGTCATCAGGGCCCAGCTGCAAGGCCATTAACAGCCCATTAGCCCTAGCATTCACCTTCCCAACCCCCACTCCCACTCTGGGCCTCTGGATCTGCTTGTACTTCCTGGCAGTGTTCCTGCCCCTACACCAACTCCCCAGACCTCGGAGATCCCCATCCACAGTCAAGATCTATGCAGGGTTGGGGCCGTTCTTGGTAGAGCAGGAGACCGAGGGTCAAGCTGTGGAGGGATAGCCTGGCAGGTAGGAGTTGGTGGCTAGACCCTTGGAGTAGGGTTTTGGTGGTAGTCTCTGAGGTAGGTGGAGATAGCAAGTGCAGAGGTGTGGGCTGTGGGCCCAGCAAACCAGTCAAAGATCCTTCTATTACCTTTGCCAAAGGGAGGTTGTAGACTGGTTGGTGTCTGACTCTCTCTCCCCTGGCATGTATGAATGGCCTGTTAAGCCGGAGGAGTTGTGTCAGTCAATCGATCAACAAATGTTCTTTGAGCTAACAAAGCCTTGGACCTAAGGCAGGAGGGCCAAGACCTTAGACTCTCCTAATTCTAGGATTCATTCATTCATCAACAGATATTTATTATGTACACACTAAATGCCAGGCCCTGGAACATGTCTGGGAGAGAGACATTCTGGTTGGGGGGGACCACAATGTATGAGTAAAGGAACAATTTCTGAAAGGGTGTCATGAGAGACAGGGATGGGGTGGCCACTAGCCTGAGCATTTGGGGTGGTCTCTGGGAAGAGAGTTTGGAGCTGAGGCCCATAGGGTGGGCAGCAGCTGCTAATCATGGTGGGATAGCTGTGGAAGTCCTGAGATGAGGAAGGAAGCCAGGGGGTGGCAGAGAGGACAAAGGGGAGGGGAGCAGATTCTCATTTTATGTCATGGGCAAACTTGAGGGGAGAGGAACCCCCTCTGGTTTCCTTAAGTCCTTTGGGGCTGGGCAAGGAGTGCTGCAGGAAAGACCCTAGAGCTGCTACCGCACATGTCCTGGCTGTGATGCTGGGCTGCAGGAAAGGCTGTGATGCAGGTAGTGCAGGAAAGGGATAGATGTGGATGTGCTAGAGTCGGCAGGAATTACAGTTCTCATGAATCTTAGAATTAGATTCTCCTAATTAGAATGAGAATTCAATTAGAAGCCTCACAGAAGCCTGGGTTGGAGGCTGGCGGCAGCTCAGAGGGGCCTAACCCCTCTCCCTGCACTTGCCCCGCCTCCCCCCTCTTCATCTGTGACCCTAAAACCAGCTGTCCCATCTGGTCACCCTCTTCTGCCCAGGGTGCCTTCCAGCAGCAAAGGCTGTGCTGATGGCTGTCCTGCCTCTAATTTGTTCTTCACAGAGTCCTGTGGTGCTCTACTACCATTTCCCCACTTTCTGGATGGAGACAATGAGGCTCAGACAGGTGGAGTCTCCTGTTTCTGAAGGAGGGACAGGATCTACCCTGACCCTACTTGGGGTCAGGGTGGATGGGAAGTCACTGCAGAAAGAGCGCCTGCTCCACAAGGTATTTTTAGCACTGCCTGCCCAGAGTGCAGGGGGAACCAAAGACCAGCTTCCAGGGGGAAGAGGGAGCATAAAGTGGAATCTTAATTGGGATCCTCGAGGAGAAAAACTGTAACAAGGGCTCAATTATTTGATAATGAGCTCACCAGTGTGCAAAGAGGGCCAAAAACATTTTCAAAGTTGAAGTGTGTGTGTGTGTGTCTGTCTCTGTGTATCTGTATGTATCTGTGTGTGTATGTATGTGCCTGTGTGTTTGTGTGTCTGTGTATGTCTGTTTGTGTGTCTTTGTATGTCTGGTTTGTGTCTGCGTATGTCCATGTGTCTGTCTTGTGTGTCTGTTTGTATCTGTCTTTGTGTGTGTCCTTGTCTCTCTGTATGTGTCTGCATGTGCCTATACATCTGTGCGTCTGTGTGTATATCTGTGTCTCTCTGTGTGTGTATTTGTTTGCCTCTCTGTGTGTACCTGTGTGTATGTGTCTGTGTGTCTCTGTTTTTTTTTTTGGCAGCACTGGAGTTTGAACTCAGGACCCCATGCTTGCTAGGCAGCCACTCTGCCAGTGTCTGTGTGTCTCTGTAAGTATGACAGTGTGTGGGGGGTGAGGGATGTGGGAATGCAGAAGGGATGGAGGCTCTTTCTTCTGTTACAGGAGGAATCAGCCCCTGACCTGAGCAGGGAGCTCCTCCAGTCCCTGAAGTCACTCCAGTGATGAGGCTTAGACCTGGGGTGTGGGAGGTTGGGGGTGAGAGAGAGGAGACATACTTTAGTGAAGTTTCCAGCAGCTAGGAGACCACCCTTTCTCTGCCTTGCCAGGGGGGCTGATTGGCACAGAGGACAAGGGGCTTCTGGGAGGAGAGGCCTGTCATCTCCCAATTGTACCCTGCCCTCAGCTCCCATTGTCCTCCCAGTCTCCTGTCACTTGCACCTACTCCACCACCTTCCTGTCCCGTTCCATCCCCTGTCTCCCAGATACCACATCTGCTCTCCTCTGAAATCTCTCTTCCCATCTCAGTTCTTGCAAAGCTCTTGCTGTGAAAGGGTCTTCACCGTTCCTTGGTAAACCAGCCCCAGAGTTAGCTCATCTGTCCCATGGGGGTGGACTAAGATTCTGAGGTGCTCTGAGCAGAGCTCTGCCCCCCCACAGAGCCTGACCCTGGGCAGAGGCAAAGCAAACACGACCATTGCTTTCATTTTACATTGGAAGACTTTGAGTCTTGGAAGACTTTGAACAGTTTGGCTTCCCAGTTCTGTCTGGATGGAACATGGACTGGGAAAGATGGGAGATGGCTGGATGGAGACTTAGCATTGGAGGTAGAGGGTTGGGAGCCAGCCCCAGAGGGGCCCTACTTCCCCATCTGTGAAATGGAGATGGAGATGCTAATTGTCCTGAGGTCCTGGCAGAGGAGGCCTCCAGGGAGGCTCATTACAGAGCCTGGTTGATTGCTGAAAGTGGTTGTAATGACTTGAGGGACAGGGATGGGGGCACGGAGACCTTCCCACTTCCCTCTCTGTCTCTGCATGGCATGCGACTACTGGAACTGCGGAAAGGACACCCCATATAAGAGTGGGAGGTCCTGGAGTGCTGGCCATCAGTAGAGGCTATAAACGCAAAGGGCTGCTGCTTAAGCCACTGCCCCAATGAGCCCCTACTGCTGCATCACCCAGGTGGGACCAGGCTCTAACAGTTTGGGCAGAGGAGAAGCAGCAGAGACCCTTAGCCTCTGCCTTCCTCCACTCCCTGTTTCTCAGCAAATGGTTTCCCTTCCATTGAGTGCTGGGGACACAGTCATCCACAGGCTCTGACCTCAGCAGCCCCAGTCAAATTCCAGGTAGCCCCATGACAGACACCAGCCACCCTGAGGAGCAGTGCACAGGAGCCCAGCTCCTCCAGGGTCTGTTGCCTCCTTTTGAAACCTATGTCATCTCAGGTCACTCCACTGTTTAAAACCTTCCCAGGACTTCCCTTGTGCAGAGACAAAGGCAATGACTTTCCAAGGTCTCAAGGCTACAGACCCTTGACCCCAAGTCCCCACCCTCCTCCCCTTGCTCCTTCTGCTCTGCCACACACACTGAGTTTTTTCAACTCACCAGACCAGTTCCTCCTCAGGACCTTTGCAAATGCTGTTCCCTTCACCTGCATGGCTCCTTCCTCCCCTCCTTCAGCTCTTTTTCAGTGAAACCTTGGGTGGTTCAAACTCAAATTGCAGCCCCTGCCCCTACCCTGCCTATGTTTCTCCTGCCAGTCTAACCCCATGAGCAGCTTGGTTATTTTCTGTCATCTGCACCAGAACTTCAGCTGCACAGCACAAGGATTCTGTCTGTTGTTTCCACTGTCTTGTCCCTGGCAGTTGGCACACAGTGAGTGCCTAATAAACATTACTCAATGATTGATTGAATGACTGATTCCTTGCTTAGTACTCTGCCTGCTCCCAGATTGGCAGCTCTCAGATTGATTGAGAGGAGTGTAGAGGGCTGAGGGTGGTTGGTTCCTTCCCTGCAGGTCTCTGCTGGGGCCAGTACAGAAGGTGAAAACCTGGCCAAGCTTGAAGTTTGGGTTGACTCTGTCGGCAAAAGGAGGCAGAGAGTATTTTTATAGGGAAGTTGGAAACAGGTGCTAGAAGAGTCTCTAGAAGTGAGACATTACTAGCGATGTAGTAAATGATGATGACAGAAAAAAGATGGATAGATAGTTGAATGGTTGCAGGGATGGATGAGTGGATGGATAGAAAGAGGGAGATAGGGAGGGAGGGAAGGAAAAGTGGGTGGAGTGGTGGATGTTGAATGGATGGGTAGATGAATAGATGGATGAGTGAATGGATGGATGGGTGAAGGGAGGAAGAGAGGAAGGGATAGATGGATAGATGGATGGGTGAGCGAATGGTTGGATGGATGTGTGGGTGGATGGATGAGTGAATGAAAGGACGGATGGCTGGTTGGGTGGATGGAGGGAGGGAGTGATAAATGGGTAGATGAATGAGTGAATGACTGGATGGGTGAATGAATGGGTGAAGGAATGGATAAATGAATGGATGGATGGGAGGATGGGTGGATGAATAGATGAGTGAACAAAAAGATGGATGGGTGAATGAATGATCAGATGAGTGGGTGAGTGGGTGGGTGAATGGATGGATGGGTAGAAGAATGGATGGATGGGTGAGTGAAGGATTGGATGGATGAGTGAATGAATACAAGGATGAATGGAGGGAAGAGGGGACAAATGGATTGATGAATTGATGGGTAAATGAATGGATGGATGGGTCAACCATTGATTGAATGGGTGGACAGGTGGCTAGGACGATAATGATGATATGATGATGTTGATAAATCATTTTTTGAATACTTTCTGCACTTTTTTTTGCAGAGGTTGGAAAAATTTTATTTGTAGAGAATTTAGTTGGAGAAAAGAGAAGAGAAAGACTGCATATTGGAGAATGCAGGGGGATCTGGAAACTGGTGATCCCTTCTGCACTTTTCTTAATCAACCTCATTTAAAATTCCTATAACAATCTTAGGAAGGAGCCATCCCTGTCTCCCTTTTGCAGATAGAAAAACTGAGTCTCAGAGGTATGAAGTGACTTGCCAACATATCACAATTGAGGGAGGGTTGAGGCCAGGTATGCTTAGTCCTCAGTTATCTTGGTGTCCCAGACAGGGTCTACAACCCATGAAAGGGTACTCCCTGGGCCAGGCACCCTATCCAGGCTTTCTGAATTGCCTGCAAGCTAGCGCCTGGGGGAGAATATCTCTGTGAAGGTCAATGGCTCCATTTGATGTTCACAGCTACACTTGGCCCCAGGAGTGAGATGGGGGAGCCACTCACATCACAATGCTACCAATGCCCCTCTGATGGGGGAACTGGCAGGATTCACTGAAGACAGAGGAGCCTGTTTCAGTAAGCCCCTCAGTTCCCCAGGCCTGTAGTCCAGCTGAGGCCAGCCCCCTTGGGGCCAGCGGGGTAAAGCAGGGGTCTTAACTTGGACCCCATCCTTGGGAGGATGCAGGCATGTGCAGTGAGGGGTGGTAAGAGGGCGCAGACACTCAGTAAGTGCTCTATTGGTGATCATTTCCCCAGCTTCACCACATTCTTGCAGGTCACTTCTTCATGGCCTTACTTTCCTTCCCTTTAAAGTGGGCAAGCTGATGGCTGCCTTGCAGGTTTGCTAAGATGGTTTGAGTCTTTGAACTAAGATTTCTTCTCCCAGGCACTGTTCTAGGTGCTAGGACCATAGTAGTCAATAAAACCAACAAACACTCCTGCCTTCAGGGAGCCAATGATGAATGCAGCTTGGGGATAAGTGATAGAATAAAATGAAACTGGGAAGGGAAGATGGGAGGGATGGGAGTGATACAATTTAAAATAAAGTATCCAAAAGAGGCATCTCTAGGAAAGGACATTGGAGCAGAGATCCGAGGTTGGTGAAAAACTGAGCCATACAGAGATCTGAGGGGAAGAGCATTTGGTAGAGGGAGCAGGAGGTGCAGAGGCCCTGGGGTAAGCAGGAGGTATGAGAGGGAGAGAGACAGGAGATTAGACCTAGATAATGGGGGCTTGAGGCTGTGGTTGAGCTGGAATTGATAAGACTGCTTGGAGCTGAGGATTTTGTGGTTCTGGTGCTAGCAGTGAACCCAGAGCCTCATACATACCAGACAAGGGCTCTGTCATTGAGCTCCACCCCAAACCTGTGGAGGGAGAGGATTTTAACAGGCTGTCATATGTGAGGAACGGGATGTTTATCTTTGATGATGAAGCAGCCCCTGTCCTGGGCACTTGGGGCTCAGCCATGTGCCCCAACCCTTTGTTTTCCTGGTGGTGGCTGCAGAGAGCTGGGAGCTGTCCAGCTAGGCTCAGGCAGACCAGGACCAGGGAGGGGAGATTTGGGCTTCTAGGGAGGCAGGAGCTTGTGGGCCTAGCTGGGAGGCACCCCTCCCTCAGCTCTGGCCTGGGGACCAGAGCACCAGACTGGGGCTCCTTGCTCTGAAATGAAAGAGAAGGGATTGTAGGATGGGCATGAAGGCCTGTGCCAGGAAGTGGCACCTGCTGCATACAGCAAAGGCCCTGCCACTGTCAATGCTGCCTAAGAGTGGCACAATGGGTGTGGACTGAAATTATTCAAAAGCAAAATGGTAGAAACCCTTCTGCAGCCTTCCATTGCCCTCCGCAGCTGATGTGGAGCTGGGATGAGACTGGGGGTTGGGTGGCTGAGGGAAAGGAGCGGCCTTGGCCCAGCCCAGCCCAGCAGAGATATGTGCTGACAGAGCCCTAAATTCCCCATCTTGCTTCGCTCACTGCACTCATTTTGTGCCTAAGCCCTGGCCGGGCCAACAGCCCAGGAGGGATCCCTGGACAATGGTGGCCAGCTCTGGGCACTGACCTCATGGCCATGCCTAGACGGCCTGATCTCGGCATTGCCTCCCCCAAAAGCTGCCCAGAAGCCCTCACCCAGGCACTGGAGGCCTGCCATGAGGGGCTGGAGTCCTGGCTACTCACCTGCCTCTTGGGTTGCAGTGTTACCACCTCCCAAGGCAGCTGTGTCCAGCCTAGCTACTGAGATTACAGGGAAAATTGCTCTTTCTTCTGCAGCAGTGATGGAATGAGGCTGTGCTTGCTCTTCCAGGAGTCCTAACCACGCACCCCTTGGGGTCCCCTGCCAGTTCTCTGTCCTCCCTGTGTTCCTTGCTCTTAGTTTCTTCCAGTTCCTGCTGTAGTGCTGGCCTCCAGGTACCGGAGGAGGGGTCTTGAACCCTGAACTGCTTTCCTCCAGCAAGGGTGGATTGTTGGCCCTTTGTACCTCGTCAAGTTTTCCATGTCCTTAAATTCAACCAATAGCGATCAAAAATATTTAAAAAAAAAGTTGTATCTGTACCAGTGTGGTAGGTCATGGCTATAATTCCAGCTACATGGGAATCTGAGGGAGGATTGCAAGTTTAAGACAGCACAGTGAGACTATCTCAAAATTAAATAATATTTTTTTTTAAAAAGGACTGGGGATGTAGTTTAGTGGTAGAGTGCTTGCCTAGCATGTGCAAGGCCCTTATGTTCCATCTTGAGAGCTGAAAATAATAATAATATGATAATAATTAATAATAAAGCATCTGTATTGAACATGTGCAGACTTTTTTTTGTTATAGGCAAATACCATGCCATTTTACATAAGGGGCCTGGGCATCCGAGGATTTGGTTGTCCTGGATCAGACTCCTGCAGATCCTGGGGATAAATGTGTGGTGAATGGTTGTAGTGTCTACTCTGGAGTTGACAACTTCATGGCTATGTGAACCTGGATTGCATTGCTCTGCACCTCAGTTTCCCTCATTAAAATGGCCAACGAGCTCCAGGTGGGAGAATGGAGGTTTGGCTAGCTGGAGAATTAGCCGTGCTGGTCTCAGTGATGAGCTGAGACTTCTTGAGGTTTTGGGGCCTCCTTAGAGGTAGGGGGTACCAGGCCCCTGTTTAGCCCAGCTGCCAGCTCTGGGGATGTGGGTGGGGGCTGCTTCCTCCATGCTACCTGCTTGCCACATTCTGTGCTTATGGAAAACCCTGCACCCTCCCCTTTTAAGGCCCCGCCTGGGGAGCCTGATTGGGAGGGGCTCACACATCGATACTCTTTCTATCTTCATCCTCTGAGCACCCTTTCCAGGGGCTGGACATGGTGGTTTGGAGGGGCTTCTGGAGTGGTCAGAGGTATGAGAAGACTTGACCACGATGCCAAGTGGGAGAGCTCTGTGAGCTGCTGTGGACACTGAGGTTCTGGTGTTGGGGACCTGAAGCCTCCCTGGGGCCTAAGGTGGCAGAGATACCCCAGCCACAGCATGCCTGCCTGGCTCCCACCCCTCACCCGGGGCTCAGACGCTGCTCTCCACAGGGCTGAGCTTTCTGACAGGGCCTGCAGGCGCTGGTACTTGAGATGGATCCCAAGGTGCAGCAGGTGGCAGGGCTGGCTCAGCCCTGCAGCCCATGGTAGTAGGGCTGAGACTGGAGTGTTGAGGTCCTGGTTAGAGGGGACCATGGCCAGTGGGTCCAGCACTACCCTGGAGCCATCCCTCTGGGGCAAGGTCTGGCTTTTCTCTGTAAGATTCTCATCAGAATCTTACTGCATCAAATAAGACCCAGGCTTCCCCCAGGAAGCCAGGCGTCCTAAGAAGCATGTCTGTGATGTGGGGAAAGGCTGTCCCACACCCATGCACTGATGAAACTCCAATGGCAGGTTGAAGCCCAACTGTGGCAAGGAAATGAGCGTCAAGCACATTTTAGAGATCTGCCAGCTCTGGATGAGAGGTGACTTTGGTAGGTGACAGATCCAAGTGCTGCTGAGGCTCTGTAGTTTGCTGCCTCCATTCACAGCAGAAGAAACATGGTACTTCCCCTATTCAAATGCACGCACCCGAGTTCCTGCCCAATACCCCACTCTGGAGCTTCCTGCCAGGACCAGCAGCAGCACCACCAGTAACACCATATGCAGCAAATGAGAGTGACAAAATAAGTCGCTAACCTGCATGAGGTTTGCTCTGTGTCAGACCCTGGACTGAGTACTTCCCCATCATGTGCTACTTACCATAGCTCTGCAGGGCAGGCACTAGTGTAGTCCTTATTCTGTAAAGAAAGAAACTGGGGCACAGAGAGGCGAAGTAAACGGCCAAAGGTCTCATAATTTGTAAGCCACAGTACCAGGATGTGAATCCTCAGTCTATCTGATCCCAGAACCTATGCTGTGTTCCCTTCCCTGGTAGAATGCTGGCACACATGTGGGGCTTAAAAGATGTTTGACCCATTTAAAGGGTCACTGTTGGATCTTGCGTTCATGGAGGGACATTCCCTGGGGCACAGTGGGTTCTATATTTATCATCCCCATTTGTAGGCAGGTTAATGGGTTAGCAATAGAATCAATTTTAGGTACCCCTGAGCTGTGAATGGGCCAGTGCAGGGGAGGGTTTCCTCCGGCTCTGGGAGCAAACTCCTGAGCATGGACCCTCACTGGACCTGTGGGGAGAATTTAAACAGTTCAAGATGGCAGTAGGGAGGGTGCAGGGCTAAGGGAATAGCCTGGGCAGGTGCCATAGTGGGACTTCTGAGATCACTGTGGGGAGTGTTTCTGGTACCAGTAAGCCCTCTGGGTCCAGGAGCCTGGCACAAGTCTGTCCCCAAGACAGACATGAGGATCCCCAGAGCTTCGTGAGATGTAGGCCATCATGGTGTGCTTATTAATCATCACAGACAGGATGGGGTTGACCTGCGCACCATAGGGTGTCTGGAGTGGGAGGGGACCTGGAGAGCCGTGAAGCAGGATCAGCGCAGCAGGGAGGTGGAATTTGAAGTTTGGGACAAGGACCAAGGCTGCTTCCCTGCCTCCTCCTTTCTTCAGCTGTTTTTAAAATTAATGAATTGGGGATATATGGAATCATTGAACACAGTCTAAAGATACAATGGACTTTTAGAGAACCACTTGTTTCCTCCTGACTCCCATTTTCCCAGTTCCCCTGCCAGTGTTTGGTGCCTCTTTCCACACTATTGTACCAAACACACCTGTGTATGCGTTTATATACATATCTTGCTGAAAAAAAAACCTCACTGGTAGCATCCAACACTGTCTCTTCTGTGTGCTTTCACTATGTCTTAAAACACTTTTCCTGTTGCATTCGTTCAATGACTATTTGTTGAGTGCCTGCTAAGTAAGTGCTAGACACTATTGTCATTTGGCCAGGTGGGCAGCCCTGCCCTCCCAGAGTCCTGGCCTCTGTGTGCTGCTCCACTGCCCTGATGCCCATCTCTGTGTGCCTCCCAGGGATGCTATGCAGGTTTGTCCTATCACGAAGTGAACAGATTTGAATGTCCACATTGATATCATGTGCAAGTGTACCAGAGGGATAAATTCCTAGATGTGGAATTCCCAGGATGGAGGAATGCATCTTCTTATCATGACCAGCTGTTACTAGATTTCAGATAAAATGTTGGGGTTGTGGACAGGGTGGTGCTCCAGGCTGGAGACCCAGAGGATAAGGATGGAAATGGGGCTGATATGGGTGGAGAGGAGGATGCAGGGGCCAGAAGGACCTGGCTAGGGAGGGAGGGCAGAGGAGACCCCAGTCTGAGAGACAGAATTGGAGAAGGACAATGGCCCCAGAGAACCATAACAGGGAAGCCCAGAAGTCTGTGGATGCCCAGAGGAGAGATGTGACCTTGCCTGGGAGGGTGGGACCTCTGGGACACTGTTAGGCAGAGGCCTCTTTACCATCACCTGCTGTGTGCAGGGTGATGCTGGGTGCTTCCCACGTGTTCTCTCTTGGGTAGTCTGTGTAGCCCATTCATCCATCCAGTGAGTTACCTGAGTACTGAGTAGGTACTGCTATAAATAGGAGCTCCCAGTCCCAACAGAGTCTGGGAAGTGGACCTCAGGTGGCCAATTCAGCACTCCAGCCCTGCCCATGGGTCCTGATGCCCTGGGGTTGGACTCTTGAAAAGTCAGCTCTGACTTGACAAGCTCTCAGCCATGTTCTAGAGCTTCCTGCCTTCTGTGACCCAGTTGGCTTGGCTAATCTCCACCCCACGCCAGGCCCTCACCATATCCCCCTCAGGACTGTCACAGTACAGTGGCCCCTTAGAAAGCCAGACCCTGGCACGCTTAGTCCCAGGGCTTCAAGGCCCTGAGCTGTCTGGAGCCCCCCAAAGCACAAGTTCTTTTAAGAACTTGGGAGAGTTATTTTCTTCTCTTGAGAAGACGGGGGGTCTTCTCTAGCAGACGGGGGGTCCGCTAGCCTCACTCAAACAGGACTGCAAGTTCCTGGGGAAGCTTGAGTTGCCCACCCAGTACAGGATGAGCTAGAAGGTGCTCAGAGAACTTGGAGTCAACCTGCCCATGGGCAGTGGGAGAACAGGCCTAGAGAGAGTCAGGAACACAGAGCTGAGACCACATGGCACATCCACAGGCTGGCTTCCCACCTTCTGGCCACCAGGAAGCCTTGCCTAATCCCATCAGCTGATCATCAGGTTTTATTCCACTTACAGAATCATTTGGCTTTAAAAAATTGCTGAAGCAATAAATGCTTTCTGTACCAAATTCAAACAAAAGAGTCCCACAACTGTAGGATGTAGCCACAATGCCTAAGTCCTTCTTAACTGAGCCAGGCCCATGAGCCCTGGTGAGGTCTCTCACTTGCCAGCAAAGTAGGGCTCCCTGAGTCCAGGGCCCTGAGGCAGGTCTAGACACAGAAGTGGATGAGGACAAGATCCCCTCCCAGAAGGACATCTTCACCAAGAGTTTCATCTCCGAACTCCTAGTTTTTCCATTTGCTAATGGAAATATATTTGTAGTTTTCCTTAACATAAACAGGGTCACAGCAGTCCCTAATTTGCCTCTCGATTCTTTTCTGGGGGAGGGCAGTATATTTTGGACAATTCACTCTTGATGTCAGGACTCACAGGACCTTTTTCTATTTCAGTCAGGCTCTGTGAGTTGCCTGAAGCCTAGGGCTGGAGCTGGGTCCCCTGCTGAGAAAGGAGGGCCAAGGGCTGGTCTGGGGCTTGGCTGGCATTGGGGCAGAGGCTTCTGTCTCTGGAGTGACGGCCCTGTGTGAGGACCACGCTGGGGGATGGCAGGGAGGAGGCAGGCAGTGCCCACCAGGGTGGAGGGGCTGGGTAATTGGCCGGATTACCCCAGCGGGAGGCCTCCTTGGGGAAGCTATTTTTAACTCTGAGAGATGAAGCCACTTCCCGCCCTCCCTTTATTGCCCTTTATTCCTGTCCTCCTGGGGCCTGAAGGCCTTGTCCGCCTTCCTGGAAGCTCTGTCCCTTTAGAGGAAGAGAGTAAAAAGGAAGGGAGGGAGCGAACGCCCTTGCAATGTACCATGTCTGTGATCCCCTCGTGGATCTGCCAGGCAAGGCTCTCTCCAGCCTGTTTCAGAGGAGGAAAGAGAGTGTGAGAAAGCTTGAGGGACGTTTTGGTGGCCTTCCTGGTCTTTTTACCTTTACTGTCTCCACCAGCAACCTCTTTCTCAAATTAGAACTGGGATTTGTTTTGGCTCCAGGGGTGCATCTAATGGGCTCAAAAGACCTGTCTAGAATCCTGACTCCCTTAGTACCTCAGCTCTGTTTTCCTTGGGGTGCATGTCATCTCAGGTGTACTCACTCCATTGGGGCAGAGGGTCCCCAGCAGCTCCTTACTACCAGGGAGCAACCCTGGGCAGTAGAGCCCCTTCTTTTCCCACAGATCAAACAAAAGTCCTAGGGCAGATTCTCATTGATTGTCTGCGATCACATGTCTACGCCTCACCAATCACTGTAATGTTCACCCACCAGGCCTGACTTACCTCCCATCCCTGTGCCCTGGGATGGTCCAGGGCCACAGGAAACACTCTGTGGAGAGTCGGATAGACCTCCAAGAATAAGCTTCTCAGAAGAGAGGTCTAAACAAAAACAGGATTTTTGTCACCTGGATTAGTGAAGCCTCATGGAGTTGCATAGTCTGGATAAAAACCCTGCAACCCAGGCACCCTGATGCTCATAAGATGCAGGTGGAATATCATGGGAAATCCTGGCCTTTAGCCTGGCCCCTGGCTACTGCCCTCCTGACCATTTTAAATGCATCCTTGTCACAGATGCAGCTCCAGGGGAGCTGTGAAGGAGTGTCATTGTCGCCCTCCCCTCCCCACCAACTGCTGAGTGTCACAGCCCTGCACAGGGAAACCAGTCAGCCGCCAGCTCCTGGAGCTGATCAATGCTTGCTTCCTGATGGAGCAGGAGGGGAGAAGGGGAACTCAGTGTCCTGTTTCCATAGCTGCTATCATTCCTGAAGTTCTGCCTGCCTCAAATCAATGCTCCAGGGTCAGTTGGGTCTTGTGGGCCCTGGGCAAGGGAGGGGCATGTGTGCTTGTCTCTCATTCCAGGTCCCAGCCATCCCCCATAGTACCCCTGAGAGCAGAGCCCTTCTCCCTGGGCAATCACTTTCACCTGTTTCAGAATCATTTCTCCATCTGCTAACTTGGGTGGTATCTACCTGCCTATCACCTGTGGTGGAGATGGGTGGGCATTTAACCCCAGCACATGTTACCTGGTGGGCGCCAAGTGCACAGCTGGCATTGACCATTATCACCATCATTGTTTTGGCTATTGTCATCAAAGAGCGCCTGGGGACAAATGGTGCTGAGGAAAGAGACCAGGTTAAGGGCAAAACTCTGGGGCTTTGGCTCTGCTCTGTGGCTCACTGTTCTAGCAATGGAGCCTCTTTCCACTGCACTGACCCACCCCACAGTGGATGTGGGTCAGGTGGAATGCAACTCTGTGTCTCTTGGCTTCCTGCCCTGGGCTCCCACCAAAAATGCATATCCTGGAACCAGTATGCACAGGTCTCTCTGACATCTTAAGGGGCGGGGGTGAGAGGCAGTGTGAGCCTTGAACACTGGCCACCTGCTTACCGGGCCAGATGTCCACATGATCATACGCATGGAGTCAAGGGCAGTGTGGTTCTGTGACCTTGTAGGTGTGGCTGTGATACCATGCAGAGAAGGATTCATTCATGGTTGGAACTCCCCATTGTGTGTCTGTCAATTCCATCCTGCAGACATATCCACACACACATAGTGTGCCAGCCCTGGGCTGTGAACAGGGACAGAGGGTGCTGACACGCCAGTGGGATAGGTCACACACCTTGGGGAAAAGGAAAAGCAGGGAAGGGGAGGTGAGTCCTGGTGGTAGCCAGGCCTCTCCCAGGGGAGCCATCTGAGCTGTCCTGCCAGAGAAGCATTTGGGAGACAGCATTTCTGACAGAGGAGTCAACAGTTGCTGAGGACCGGAGACACGATGAAGCTGGTGGCAGGCCTGGATGGTCAACCAGTGTGTCTGCAAGGGAGAGGCCCAAGGGGGTGGGTGTCCTGAGTGTAGCTGATCCAGAGCCTGGAAGACTTTGTCATGCCCAATCCCATTTTGATAGTCTCTTGCTCTGGGACCCACCTGGAGAGGCCCTGAGGGAAGAGTCTGGGCCAAGGTCTATGGTGGGTAGGAAAAATCCCAGCAGGACTCCTGGAGAAGGAGTTGTTGTTCCTAGGAAGCACTAGCAGCAGCTGCCTGGGACAAAGAGATACCAGGGAGGGGCCGTCTGTTTTCTGTATCTCAGCTGATGATTAGTTTATGGCTAAAAACCAATGCATCGACGTATTAAAATGTGACTGTTATAAGAGTGGCAGCTGTGTAGAGAGGCCAATGCTCTGAGCTTGTTGCACAAGGGAAATGCCAGCCTTCAGAGCATTCTTCCTTGGCAGCTTTGTGGGCTTGCTGTACTCAAAGGAGGGATTCCAAATGGGCAGAGGGCTCCTCCTGGCCTCCCCAGCCTGTGGCTCTGAGGATGTTCAGGTCCGTAGACTGGAAAGAAAGAGAATTTCAGATTAAGAGTGGGGAAACCTTACCCCTCAGGCATCAGGAATGTGACTTGCTTTCCTCTCCTTGGTTCTCACTTTCTTGGCTGGCTGTTATTACCCATTTTCTAGAGGAGGAACTGGGAACGACCTGGGAGGCATCCAAGGTCCCTCTGCTGGGGACAGAGGTGCTGAGGCTGGGTCTGCTGGGATCTACTGACCTACACAGGAATATTTTCACCTAGGCATTGGTGGGATGTGGGATGTCTCTGCCCCTGTGGGGGGAACACATGAGGCCCTATGCACATGTGGGGAGCCCTGAGACAATTGTTTGAGTTGGTTAGAGAGACCTGCCTACCACGCCTGCCCTTTAGTTCCTGCTTCTAGAATATAGGGAAGCTGTGACTCAGGACCTCACAGAGGACTGTGCATCCAGGGCCTATGACAGCCCCTACTGGGGTGTGATTATGATTAAGAGTAGAACTCCTGCTCTGCAAGTGGGTCCAGAGGGTGGGGTGCGAAGCCTTCATTACTTTTTTTTGTGTGGGGACAGTAGCCGGGGCATTCAGGATCACTTTTTAGCTGGGTGACCTTGGGCAAGACACTTGCTCTTTCTGTGAAATGGGTCTCATGATGGAAGGGAGGGAGAAGACCCCTAGCCTCCCATGGACCACCTAGGCCCTTGCCAGATGAGCAGCTGGGTGAGGGCTCTATGTATGTGTATGGGGGCTCCAGGCTTGAGGGTGCCTGGGATTATTCCCTTGTCCTAGGAGCTGTCAGGGACCGACCTGGAGGAGCCCTGGGGTGTTCTGCCCATTTTCTTGTACCCTATCCTCAGGCTCCTTTGGGCATCCAGGTGGGGCCTCCCTGGAGGGGTGACTTCAGCCTGCTCCTCCTGGGATGGCTGAGTAATCTCTTAGGGGAAGAGTGGCTACAGAGCCGTTCCCTCACCTCTGCCTTTGGCTTCTGGGTACCCAGGCAGGAGAGGGTGGGAGCTGAGTCATTTCCCTTCTTGGTCACTTGGAGGGAGATGGAGGAAAAATTTGCTGAGAGCTTTTGGTCCCTTGAGAGTCTAGTCTCCTAGGAGCAGAAGGAAACCAGGACATAGTGTGCCTGACCAGGGCAGGCATGGAGGCATGGGAATGAAGTCCCTGGGTTACCCCTTTCCTCTTTACTGTAGTCCTGAGTGGTAGCCAGGCAGGGAGGCAGGGAGCTCATCTTGGAGACACATCTGGTTTTTTTTTTTTTTTTCCTTTTTCTTTTATTATTCATATGTGCATACAAGACTTGGTTCATTTCTCCCCCCTGCCCCCACCCCCTCCCTTACCACCCACTCTGCCCCCTCCCTCTCCCCCCACTCAATACCCAGCAGAAACTATTTTGCCCTTATTTCTAATTTTGTTGTAGAGAGAGCATAAGCAATAATATGAAGGAACAAGGGTATTTGCTGGTTGAGATAAGGATAGCTATACAGGGCATTGACTCACATTGATTTCCTGTGCGTGGGTGTTACCTTCTAGGTTAATTCTTTTGATCTAAACTTTTCTCTAGTACCTGTTCCCCTTTTCCTATTGGCCTCAGTTGCTTTTAAGGTATCTGCTTTAGTTTCTCTGCGTTAAGGGCAACAAATGCTAGCTAGTTTTTTAGGTGTCTTACGTATCCTCACCCCTTCCTTGTGTGCTCTTGCTTTTATCATGTGCTCATAGTCCAATCCCCTTGTTGTGTTTGCCCTTGATCTAATGTCCACATATGAGGGAGAACATACGATTTTTGGTCTTTTGGGCCAGGCTAACCTCACTCAGAATGATGTTCTCCAATTCCATCCATTTACCAGCGAATGATAACATTTCGTTCTTCTTCATGGCTGCATAGAATTCCATTGTGTATAGATACCACATTTTCTTAATCCATTCGTCAGTGGTGGGGCATCTTGGCTGTTTCCATAACTTGGCTATTGTGAATAGTGCCGCAATAAACATGGGTGTGCAGGTGCCTCTGGAGTAACCTGTGTCACAGTCTTTTGGGTATATCCCCAAGAGTGGTATTACTGGATCAAATGGTAGATCGAACACATCTGGTTTTGAGTCCTGACTTTCTACCACTCTACACCTCTGTGAAGATTGCTCCTCTCTGTGCTTAACTTTCTATATTGGTTAGATGGGCAATATGTGTACCTATCCAGAGTCCTAGTGATAGAAATAACTCTAGCCCAGCACACACTGATTATCCAAAAAGCTACAGTTGTTTTACTGGCTTGGAGCTATGCTAAGCACCTTAGGTATACTCATCTAATTTAACCTTCATTGTGGCTCCACAAGGCAGGGATTCTCACGATCTCCATTTGACTACAGGAAAACTGAGGAACTGAGTGCTGAAGTGACTTGTCTCCAGTAGAAGAAGTGGGACTTGAACCTCGCACAACCTGACATCAGGGAGCTTTGGGGAACCTGGGGCTAAGGATGAGGAGCCAGCCTACCTGAGATGGAGCTGGTGGGGACCTCAGAGCTTTGGCTGAGCTGCCAGAGACCTGGGCATCTGGGCAGTCAGAAAGCTTTCCTCTTTGGCTAGACTCCTGCAGCCATTCTCCCCGCCCTGCAGACACATAATTATATTTCATATTACAGGGGAAGCTGGAGGCTGAGGGGTTGGGGAGCCCTTTGACGTTCATGCTCTGAGCATAGACTTGCCTCCTTGGTCCAATTTTGTGGCCCTGGGGCTGAGCCTGGGGTTAGGTCAGTGATAAAATGGGGTTTCCCTGGGCCCAGCCGGACTGATCATCTGTCAGGATAAAAGGCCCAGGCCCTGCGGGAGGTCAGAAATTTAAGGCCTACACAATAGGCCCCAGGAGGCTGGGAGGGCTGGGCGCCTGGAGACAGGCTGGGGAGGAAGCCTGAGTCTTGGAGATAGGGGTGGGCGAGAGGAGGGGGTGTCACATGGGAATTAAGTTAGCAGAGAGAGGGCAGGGAGAGGTGGAGAAAGCTGGAGATGGAGTAGCCAAACAGCACAACATGGGGAGGAGAGATAGGCTATTAAAAGGGGATGGGGTGCTTATGCATGAGTATGTGTACTTGGTGTGCAAGGGGAAAGGATTCCGTGGGAATGCACTAGCTTAGATGAGAGCATGTGTGCACACGTGCAGATACTATCCTGCATGTGCAAGTATGAGTGTGTATGCACCTTTGATCTGCGACCATCATACTTGTCAGGATACGTATTTTGCATGTGTGGATGTTATGCCTGAGCTTTGTATCCGGCTGTGCACGCCTGTCCAAGATTCTCTTGTTTGTGTGTGCATGCCTGACTGTATGCTCGCCATGCACCTGTGAGTGCGCGCGTGTCCCCGGGAGGATGTGTGTGTGTGTGTGTGTGTGTCTGTGTGTGTGTGCGCGCGCGCGTGCGTCCCAGTGCGCAAGTGACTGGCAGCGTGTGTGTGTGGGGGGGCGGGGGGGCGGCCCGGGGCTAGGAAGGGGCGCCGGGCCGGGCCAGAGCCGTGGTGGGCGGGGGTAGCAGCGCCGCGGCACGGGGCGGGCGTGCTCTCGGCGGAGAGTTAGAGGAGTTGCCGAGCTGGGCAACGGTGGCAGCGGGGCGCCGAGCTGGGTGCGCGCCGAGCTTCTGCCTCCCGCCGCCTCCTCGCCCTCCATTCCTCGCTCCCCGTCTTCTCCGGGCCACGCCGCTGCTGCCGCCGTCACCGCCTTCCTGGGAACGGTCGCCGGGGGAGGAGGTCTGGCGCGGCCGAAGCCCGCGGGGAGGTGCCGAGCACCCGGGCTTAGGGGAGCTCGTCGGGCCCAGCCCGGGATCAGATAACAGCGGCGGGGGAGGGGGTGGGCCGGCAGCGCTCACAGAGGGACTGAGGGACGGACGCCAGCCGCGCCAGCCGGATTGAGCGCCCCGCGGCCGGGGGCGCCGTCCAGGCGCGCGCCCCCGACCCGTGGCTGGACTGTGGCGACCCGCACTCGGTACCGAGGCGCCCCCAGGCATGCAGAACCCCCGGGGGCTGCCCTGAGGCGGCGGCGTTGGCAATGCAGCCAGCGCAGCGGCTGCCGGGGCCAGGAACGGCCGCCCGGAGCTCGGAGGACGTGGAGCGCGCCGCGCCCCGGCCACTGACCGAGGTAAGTGCACGGCCGCCGGGGACCCGTCCCCAGCTCCCCGCAGGCCGCCTCACGGCCGGGAGTGACCAGGAGGGTGGTGCAGCAACAGGGAAGGTGGGGCTGGAGGGTTTCTTCTTGCTCTCCTTTTCATTTTTTTCCTCCCTTGTTGAACCATCGGAGGAAATGCTGACTGCGAGCTTTTCTTCCCCTGCCATGTTTCGGGCTACCGCCACCAGAGAACTTTGCTCCTGGCTAACCTTCGTCCCGGGGGGCGCTCCGGGAAACTTTGACGAGCCTTCGGCCCCCCTCTGGCCGGTTTGTACGAGGGGGCTCGGAAAAGAGCAGGCGGAGCCACTTTGGCGCGCGGCTTCGATTCTAGGCGTGACCTTTTCTGAGACCCTGCGATCAAGGTGGGGTCTGGAGAGATCTCGCTGGCTTTACGAGCGAGTCCCGAAAATGCCCCCGCCCGAGATCTGCGGATCCTTAGAGTCGTTTCTCTTTCCTACCTCCTGTGCTTTAATGGAGTAAAAATATTCTGGAAATGGTTCTCCACCAGCCAGCCAGCCTACAATTCCAGCGGCTCGTTTTTGCTTTTTAAAAGTCGGCCTTGAGAAGCCCGCAGGGGTTCTGGGATGGGGGTCCCCTCCCAGGCGCTCAGGTCTGCTAAGTGTTCTGGGGGAAGCTGGGCGGAGAAACAGAGACCCTTTGGAAGAAGCAGCAGGGTTGGGGAGCGCCTAGGGGCTTCAGACGGGAGCAGAGGCCATTGCGAATGTCCGTGCCTTGATCTGTGCACATGTCATGTATTCTGAATGGGCTCACAGGAAAGTCTTCTTTGGTGGTGGCCTCGGGTTCTGGGAGGTTCTCCTGCTTCCCCACTGGCTGGATTTGGGGGAACTGAGGCCACCCCCTCGCGGTTTCCCAGGGGGCGTATCCATCCCAGAGCGCGGTGCTGCCTGTGGCCACTTCTAGTTTCTTCACTCTGCTGTGCCCAGGCCTAAGTCTTACAATAAAGCGCTGGAGACCTCCTGGCCCCCACATCCGCATCCCCGAACCCCGGTTCTCAGGCTCCGTCTCCCAGGAGCGCCGAGGCGCCCACACGCCGCTGAAATCGGCAGCCGCCTCCTCGAAGGTGTGAACCCAGAAGGCGTTAGCCTCCGGCCTACCCCTCGTCCCCTCCCTGAGGTGCCAGCAAGGCCGCTCCCTGGCTGCTGTCGCACCTGACCGGGACTCCAACCTCACCTTGTGCTGGGCTGCACGTTTGCCTCCCCTCCTCACCAAGCTCCGCCCTGGACCGCCTTCATGTGGCAGACGAGGGTCAGGAAGGGGAGACAGAGACAAGTACTAGAAACTTGGGGTCGTTTTGAGGAGTTCTTCTGTATTCTGAGAAGAGTTCTTTGTCTGCCAGGGACCCCCAAAGAGGCTTGTCAGCAAAGTCTACGTTGCGGTTTTCAGGTGGCCGGTCCTACCAGCCAGGGAGCCCAAGGTTGGCAGCTCTGGGATGGGGACCCTGGAAGGACTTGCATCAGGTGGAACCAAGGCCCTGAGAGAGAAGAGGATGTAAAGGGGAGGGAGTTGGGGCACAAGCAGGGTGGTTCCAGTGTTCTGGACAACAGGGAAGGACCCTGTTCTCCACCAGAGCACTGCTGTACACATACAGTAGGCATTCTGCAAATACTGGGTTTGGTACAGGCCTGGCAGTTGTGAGCAGCAGAGTCCTCCCTGGGTGAGGGCCAAGCATGAGTCTGCTCTCAGTCTAGAAGGGGACCAGCCTTCTTTTGGAGAAGGGAGTAGGGCCTGAGTTTGGTCATCTTGTGACCCTCCCCACACCCAATTACCAGGTCAGATCCCACAGGACCACTGGGCTGCCTAAGTGGGGACCCCTGCCTGGTGGAGAGGGTTTGGGGAGCTGAGCTGGACTGGCAAGAGGAGGTGCCTGAAGCCATGTCAAGGGATCTGGTTGAAATCTTGCCTAGCTTTCCCCAAGCCAGGGGGCTGCCCCCCCTGCCTTCCTGCCCTGCCTTCCTGCCCTGGGTCTACTGTGTCCCTCTCCATTCTGCCTCAGGCGGGACCAGTTAACACTGGGTGGCATAATAATAAAGACAGCAGCGATAACAGTAAGAACTACAGGTGACAGCAGCACCCTGCAGCTCTGCAGCACTGGGCTGGTGCAGCCTGTGGGCAGTTTCTTCAACCTGGCCTAGCCAGGCTTCTGGTGCCCTGGGCTACAGTTGGCACTACCAAGTATGGCACCCGGAGGCCTTGGCACATGGCTGGGGCGGAAATGACTGCGTCGTTACTCCCGGCAACCTCCGTAGTCCTTGTCAGCCCCAGGCACTGATGCATCTCAGAACTCATCCAGTGGTTACCTTAGCCCCCAGTTTGGCTCTGGGCGGGGTACTCCCTCTGACAGGTGCAGCTGGTGCCTGTGACTGGGCCTCAGCCAGGGCTTTAATGTGAGTGACACATGGGCACACCTACCCCTCCCCTGTGGCCTGCCATTGGAACCCTGCCATGGACTGGCACTGAGGAGAGGCTGGGAGGGGGCAGCTTGTGGGCAGCAGTAGGGGGAGGCTGGCTAGCCACGTGGAAGGTGTGGTGGGCATGGACTCACCCCATGGCAGGCTGCTTGGGAGCTGGCAGTGTGACGGGAGCCGGTGCAGAGGATGGCTGCAGATAAAAGCAAGCTGTCTGAAACTGGGCCGAGGGCTGGGCACCTGCTGGAGGCTTCAGAGGAACTGTGGTGGTGGGGGTGGCGGCTAGGCAGGAGCAGGTGGGTTTTCCAGGGGAGCTGGGCCCGAGGTAGGAGCAGAGCCCTGGCTGGGCCCTGGCTTAGGACCCATGGCTCTGCTGGCTGATTTAATTTCCTAATGGCTTGCCAGTGCACAGGGTTGCATTAGTTCCATTCTACAGACAGGGCTGGAGGCTGGGAGGTTCTGAGGGGCTGGAACCTGTGCAACTCTGACCCAGAGCCCTGGGCTTGCCTAGGTGGCACCCTCCCTTGGTCCACAGACACCCTGTCCCAGAACATTTGTGTGTCAGTCTGGCTTTCATCCCCACCCCTGAGGCAGGTTCTACACAGGTCCTAGGGTCTGCTTGCCATTCCAGCTGCCATAGAGCTGCATCCTCAGGACCTAGCAAAGGCCTGGCCTGCAGCAGGTGCTCAGTGAATGTTCCATGAGGCTCAGTGACAGCCTTGTGTGTGACACAAGCTGGGTGGGTGTGAGCTCTGGAGTGGAGAAACCAGAGACCCACTGTGCAGCATCTGGTATACAGAAGCGCTTAATAAATGGCTGATAAGTGGATAAGTGGATCTCTTGTGTGAGTAGATTTGAGGGCAGATAAATGGTGCCAGGGAGGAAGGTGGTGTAAACTACACAGCTGCTTCTCTGGCCTCAGTTTCTCATCTGGGAAGTGGAACTAAAGCCCAGAGTGGGAAATTACTGAACACCCAGGTTGGGGATATAATGAGTGGGAGCCTTTGCGTGTGTCTCGAGGAAGAGTGGTCTCAGCAGAAATGGAGGCATGCATGGGGGGCCCATGAAGGAGGAATGCGAGCATTTGGTGCTTGAGCCTTGGGAATCCATCACTCCAGCCCCGTCTCCTCTTGGCTGTGTGGGAAGCAGGCCAGAGTGGGGCAGCTTCAGGTGCTGGCCTCCTGCTCTGCATGTGCT
The DNA here is from genome assembly GCF_047511655.1 of Castor canadensis. Taxonomy (NCBI): domain Eukaryota; kingdom Metazoa; phylum Chordata; class Mammalia; order Rodentia; family Castoridae; genus Castor; species Castor canadensis. The sequence goes on along the minus strand of NC_133396.1, from coordinate 49,316,237 downwards.
CTGTACGCTCCCCCCATTCTCCCTCCACCCACCCGTTCTGATGTCCAACAGCTCAAGTCTTCCTGCTTGGCTGCTGAAGTGGAGCTCCAGAGGCAGTGCACTGTGAGGCTGTGGGGATCTTGGAGACCCCACAGGGGCCTGGTCTTCTCATTAGCTTCCAGCCCTGCAGCCCTGGACATGATTCCATTTGCACAGGCATAGGAGCCCCTTGCTGGGCTGCCCCAGGAAGCAGTTCTGCCTTGGCTGGGCCTGATTGCTGCTCCTAAAATCAGTGGACATAGCCTCCCTAGCCCCTACTCCAGGCCTTGGGCAGTAAAGGGTATGAAGTGGAGGTTCCCACCAAAGCCATTGTTGCTTGAGCTCCTCCTATGTACTTGGCCCTCTCTAGGTGTCAGGACTCTCCCACAGTTCTAGCCCGGCCTTATTCTCTCTCTTTCTCTTCTACAGCCACCCCTCCTGACTTCCCTGCTGTGCCTTCAACAGATCAGGCCTGTTCCTACCTCAGGACCTTGGCATATGTCGCTTCCTCTGCCTAGACCACTCTTTTCCAGATTGCTATGTGGCCCCTCCTTCACCACCTTCAGGTGTTGCCCAAATGCCACCTCCTCCCTGCAGCCTTCTTGACTCTGCTGCACAAAACAGTGTTCCTTGCCCTCATATACCCTCTCTCTTGCTCTACTTTTCTCTATGGACTTGAATGCAATCTACTACAATGTATTTTATTGGCCTTATTTACTGTCTGCCTCCCCTTGGGATATAAACTCTTTGAGTGCAGAGTTTTGACCTTGTGCTTCACAGCTGTGTCTCCAGGGCCTGCAGCAGTAGCCAGTGTTTAGTAGGTGCTCAGTAAATACATGGGGCATAAATGGGAAGTTTCAGCCATGCCTGATGCCTGACACAGTGCATGATCAGAAGCTCTGATAGCTAGACTCACAGTCTATTCTGCAGGTGACAGTATTGAACCTCAGAAGGGTGCCAGCACTGTCCCAGCATTGTGGAGCTTTTCTTTGAGCCTTTGACCTACCCTCCCTATGACTGGGGGAGGAGAATTTAGAGTTTATGTCAGGTCCCTTCTCTGGGCTGAACTCTACATCTGTGCTCTTGCCTGCTGTGAGTCTGAGTCTGGCCCTGGCACTTGGCACACTTCCAACTCTAGATGTCCCCACCCTGACTCTGCAAGGGGGTATGCCATTACTGTTGTAGATGTGTGCACACTGAGGCCCAGGCAGGCAGCCTCTCAGCTCTCTGCAGAACTCTTGGAATTAGGAGGTGGGGCTCGGTGGGGGTCTCTATTTCCTGTCCTGTGAAGCCTCTTCAGATTCCCACTGGCTGCTTGTGTTTTGGGTCAGTATATTTTAATTCCCCTTTTCAGTCATCACAACACCCAGGTTTTATACATTTTTTTAATTTTTAAAAATGTACAATGATCAGTGTGAGCAGTTTTCCAGTTATGAAGAGAACTTAGTGTCTTCTCATGGCCTGTGTGTGGCTGAGCACAGCTCCTCCCCTTCTCTGGTTGTCCTCATGGCCTCTGGGACAACAGGGATTGCAGCATCTCTGGTACCTGAGCAGTTAGGGTACTGGCCAGGCCTCAGTCCCTGCTCAGCTCAGCTCAGCCAGTGCAGATGCAGGGTGCTGGCTCCTGGGGCTCACCTGGGGGTCGAGGAGGGACCAGGTTACCAAGAACCAGAGCCCTTGGCATCTCTGCCCCCATCCTGAGTGGTATCCCGTGGACGGTGATATGACACCCCCATTGAGGGAGTGGGCACTCTGAGACCTGAGAAGGACAGCACAGCCCAAGGTTGCACAATTCTTTAGAAGGAAGGTAGGGACCCTCTGTCCTCTGCAGCCTGCGCAGCTATTTGGAAACTTGGCAGGAGGCTGGGGGGAGTGTGGAGGCCAGGAGTGCTGGGTTATGTGTGATGGAGAGGCTGAGAGGACAGGGCAAGAGAGGTCAAGGGAGAACTGCAGGGCCCAGGCTGGAGGCATGCCCTCACCCCTGCCTACCTCTCCCTCCTTCCAGCTGCAGCTCAGGCCCCCCAAGCTGGCGGCTCCAGCCCTGCAATTCTCCAGCACTTAAAGCAAAAATAAATCGCTGCCAGCAGCTGCTGTTCTGGGTGGCAGCAGCCGCGCTACCCCCCTGCCCTGACCTCCGCCTCTGGTCTCCTGGTTCCAGTCCAAGGCCAGCCTTCTGCTCAAGCCTGTAGAAGCCATGGAGGGCCTCAGGGGCTTGGCATGGCCCAGTGAGGGGTGGAGACCTGGTGAGGTCACATGGAGGGCACAGTCATGGTGGGCATATGGGGCTCTAGGCATCCCCTGGGCCAGGTGGGGGTGCTCAAAAGTGGGGCTTACTAGAGGTCCAGGCCTTAGCTGGACCAGGGCATTGCAAACTCAAGGGGACATGCTACCTTCATGCCTAGACCTGGACATCTTTTTTTTTTCTATCTCTTCCCTTCTCAGAGAATCTTAGAGTTTTTGACTTGTTAAATACTCAAGATGCAGGCCCCGAGGATGTCAAATTTAAGCATCATTCGTGCTTCCAGCAAATAGCTAGCTGTTGGGCATGTGCGTGGGTTTCACCCTGTGCTGAGGTCATGATTGTGCACAGATCTCCCCACCCTGGCCCTCGTGAGGCTAGCATCTCAGTGGGTGGGGTGGACAAAATAGACAAGTAAACAAGCACAGGAGGGGACCAGGCTTCAGCATAGTCCTTTATTAATTGTTGCAATCTTTAATTATAAGAGTGTTGCACACTCATGGTAGTTGTGAGGTGGAAAGTGAGTCCTCTCCTAAAACCCTGTCTCCTCCTCTCAAAGTCTGTATGGTCTTGAAGTGACCATTATTTGAGAACTTTCTGGATTTTCTTAGCACTTGTGCAAATGTGAATATGTGAATGTAGATATGGAAGCATGTTAACATCTGTAGTCTTCCTTCTTCCTCCATCCTTTCCATCCATGCTGTGTGTTCTTTGTGCCAAGAGCCTGGCCATGTGGTGCTCCAGTAGTTGCTGGAGCCAGGGCTCTTGTTCTGTGTCCTTTGGGCATGGGTTGAGGGCTGAGTCACCAAGTCTGTGGGTCCTAGAATCTTAGCTGTAGAGTCTTTGAATGCACACAGTCACTGAAGTTCACGTATCATGGGTTCTTTTTAAAGTTTTAGCCACATTGAGACAGAGAATCTGGGATTGCAGTTCTGGAGAATCTTAGCACCTGCAGAGGCGCTGAGTCTTTGCCTGGTTACCTCCTTCTTCCAATCCCCAGGCTTCATCCCCAGAATTCTGGTTCAGAGGGCCTGGTGGAGCCTAGGAATCTGTGGTTATTAATCTCCCCCAGTAACCCTCAGCCCCTGCAGAGTAAGTGCCCTGCTGCACTCAAGCCCTTGACCCCTGGTCAGGTTCCCTTGGGGCTGCAAGATCTTGGGGTGAGCTCAGCTCCCTCTTAGGGCAGAGGGAGCCTCACTTAGATACCAAAGGGGAGGAGCCCACCACTTCTCCTAGGGGTACCTGCTTCTCTTTCACCGTTTTCCTTGATTGTTCCCCCATCCCCAGAGGCAGGAACTCTGGCTACATCATAGTCTTTAGATAGGGGCAGGACCATGCTTGCTCATCTGATGCTCTGCCTATCAGTGCCCACCACTTACTTAGCCCTCCCCCCCACCATATTCCTATTTAGGAGGATCTGATATCCTAATTTTGGGAGAGGTGATGATGACCATTGTTCTCCAAGCCTCAGTTTCCTCATTTATGAAATGGGCACTAAATCCACCCTCCATCAGGGTGTTCATTCTCTCGTTCTGTGCTTTGGCTCTGTGGTCAGGGCAGTGCAGGGCAGGGCAGGACCAGCAGGACAGCTTCCTCTTCTCCTTGCTCCTCTTCTACTGTGCAGCCGGAGGCTTGGCCATGCCAACACCTCACCTGCTGGGTCTCAAGCTGTCAGCAACACCTGCTGAGTCAGAGCAGCCAGCTCCCTCCCTGGGCCTTGAGGATCACTAGAGGGAACATTCCCAGGAGCTGCTGCTGCAACCCTGGGGTGGCCCAGCACCCCAACTCCCACAGGGGCTGTGTGACAGAGGACACCCCACAACATTCTTCCTTTCCTCTGCTGGATGTGAGTTAGCCTGGGCCTGGCCAGCAGAGCCTCAGCCACTCGGAGGTCTTGGCCCTGACCCCACTGCAGAGGCCTTGGTCCTGCAGCTCCAGGGCCTGGTGAAAAGGCTCTGTCCTGTTCTGACTCAGTGGCCTCAGACCAAGTTTGCAAGGACACCCCATATGGAGTACTGATAGACAGGGAGATCAAGAAGACAGGGAAATGGGTGAAAGAGCTCTGTGCCTTGGAGTCTTGCTAGTGAAATGGGAGCACTAGAGAAATGGATTGAAGGAATCCATGCACCCAATGTTGTGTCTGGGGTGTGAAGGAGCCAGGGGGTAGGAGGCTGGAAGAACTGTTGACTAGGTCCAGGAAGATAAGCAGAGGCAGGGACAGCAGGGAGTGTGAGACCTTGTACTTGTTACTCATGGCTGCTGTCACAGACAACCACCATGTGGGGTGTTTAAAGCAGTACAAGTTGAACATCCCTTATCCAAACTAAGTGTTTTGGATTTTAGATTTTTTTTTTAGATTTTAGAATATTTGCATATGCATAATGAAATATCTTGGAAATAGGACCCAAGTCTAAACATGAAATCCCCTTAAGTTTTATCTATACCTTATACACAGAGCCTGAAGGCAAGTCATGCATTATATCCAATAATTTTGTACATGAAACAAAGGGTTGTGGTATGAAATTTGCTACCTATGGTGTCACGTCAGCGTTTAAAATATTTTAGAGTTTGAAGTATTCAGGTTTTGGATTTGAGGATTGGGCATGCTCCATCTTTACAAATTAATTGTCTCCTAGTTCTGGACGACATGTCTGGAATCAGGGTGCCATCAGGGCTGGTTCCTGGCAGAGACTCTGAGGGAGAATTGCACTGAGCCTCTCCTGGCTTCTGGTGGCTGCTAGCAATCCTGGCATTCCTTGGCTTGCAGGTGCATTGCTCCAATCTCTGCCTTTGTTATCACATGGACTTCTTTTGTCTTCTCTCTTCTCTTATTAGGATCCACCACCTAAATCCAGGCTGATCTCATCTCTAGACCCTGATTTATATTAGGAACACATGCCTAAGTAAGGTCACGTCCACAATTTTCCTGGTGGACAGATCCTTTTTATGGGGGAGGCTTCATTTAACCTACTGTACATGGTCTACCTGGAAACACCACCCTGTATCTTGATTTTTTTGGGGGACAGGGTCTCACTATGTAGCCCAGGCTGGGCCTCCAACTTGGGATCCTCCTACCTTTTGAGTAGCTTATTACATGTACATGCATGGCACCTGGCTTGACTTTTTCTTCTTTAAGGAAAATGTAGGGCTAGAGGTGTAGCTCAATGGTAGAGCACTTGCTTAGAATGTGTGAGGCCCTGGGCTCCATCCCCAGCACTAGAAAAAGAAAATCTTAAAAAAAAAGAAAGATGTACTTTTTTGGCAAAGTTCTGAGGAGACACATAGCACTGGGGTTCCATTCTTTTGGTGTCTGCTATTTACCATCTGTGTGTCCTTGGGCAGATGACATAGCTTCTCTGTGCCTCTCCATTTTCTAGTCTGAGGCAAGGACATAGTAATGGTCCTTCCCCTGTAGGGGCTGTTTTGAGCAATCAGAATTCACACGCAGCCCTGGGACATGGGAAGGTGTGGGAGATGACTCTTTTTATGATTATAGCAATCAGCAAAATGTTTTTGAAATCTGACTGGTGTTTCCTGCGAGAGGCTGAATATCTGTGTAGTTAACCTGCTCACTTGGATGCACTCACTTCTAGGTCTCTGTCCAGTCTGTGACTGTCACATAGTGCTGCTGGAAAGCTGGATTCTCAGGATCTTGTGCCTGGGCTGTACAAACAGAAGGCTCTGGAAATGACCCCAGCAGGTTTGGGAGGAGGGTGCTGTGCTTTTGTGACTTTGAGAGCCTACCACAGGGTTGTGCTGGTGGGTTTGTGTGTGCTTCAGGTCCACCACACCATTTGCTGACCTCACCAATCCTAGCAGTGAGAAAGGATCTGTGCTTCTCTTGGTTCAACAGCCTCCGTGGAGCTGCTTTCCTGGTATTTTTGGATTGTCCTCCTGCCCGCTTAGGTTCTTCAGGAAGTCGAGTGGCTTGCTCCTGTCTCAGGCATGTCTTTTCTCACTCCACTGCATCTTCACGGCTGACCCCAGGAGCAGAGTGGCTTCACCCCTTCATAGATTCTGAAAGCAAGGCACAGTGAGGACACACCGTATCCTGCCTGTCTCCCAGCATCTCTGCGTGCCTAGAGCCTTAGGGTGGGGTCTACAGCATCTGGATTTCCCCAAAAGCTCCTCATCATGGGAGGGAGAGGTTGGGTTTCCCTCCTGCTGGTCTCTCTGCCTCCACCCCCTCCCTTGGCCATCAGCTAGGCATGTCCCCCTGGAGATGCGGTGTATTGGTGCCCGGGCCTGATGCTGGGTATTCTTGCACCCTGTCTGGGCTACAGGCCACTGTCAGGATGTTTTGGGGGCTCCAGCATGACACATGGCCTGGTGGTGAATTCAGCAGGCTACAGTGTCACTGGGTGCTTGTGTTTTTCAGGAAGTGGCATGATGTATCTGTGAGACTTGGCACCGACTGTTTACCAGGGGCTGCTGGTGCCAGATGCTGTGCTCAGAGCTTTCCCGAATATTATCTCATTTAGTTCTCAAAATGTCCCAGCTAGAGAGGAGCAAGGCTTGAGAGATGAGGTTGCTGGGGAGGGAAGTGGCCAATCTGGATGTCAGCACAGACCTCAGGAGAAGCCTCAGTTTCTTGAAGGGTGCTGCAGGCCTCTGGGCTCTCCCCTGAGGGTCAGAGGTCCCCTGGCCCGGGATCCATCCCAAGAGAAGTCTTGTCTGGGAAACATCTCTGCTTTGAAGTGGCAGTTCTGGGTGTGAGCCAGGTCAGCCCAGATTTAAGTGGGGCTGTCCCTCACCCACTTTGCTTGTGACTTGAGGCTAGCAGCATCACCTGTCTGAGCCTTACTTCTCCACTTTGAGAAATGGGGCTAACTCCCCCAACTTTTATATTATGATTGTGCTGGACATGTGCCACACCAGGCCTTAGGACTATTTTGGAATTCTAGATGGCAGAGGGACCATTTTATAGGTAGAGAAATAGGCTTTGAGAAAGGGGGAGGCTGGTAGAGCTGACACTTATCCTGAGTGACCGAAGGCCTTCCATCCCCTGTGACCCCAGCCTCCGAATGTGATTGGTTTCTCTCTCATTTGTTAGCAGTACTGGGGGGTTGAACTCAAGGCTTCATGCTTGGCAGGCAAATACTCTACCACCTGAGTCATGCTCCCAGCCCTTTTTGCTTTAGTAATTTTTCAAATGGGATCTGACATTTTTGACTGGGCTGGCTTAGACCAAGGTCCTCCTATGTATGCTTCCTGAGTAGCTGGGATGACAGGTACACTTGTCACCACACCCAACTTTTTATTGGTTGAGATGGGGTCTTGCTAACTTTTTGCATATGCCGGCCTCAAATTGTGATCCTTTCGATTTTCACCTCCTGAGGAGCTGGGATTACAGGTGTGAGCCACTGTGCTCTGCTTGGCCTTGTTCTTTCTGTAGACCAGGCTAGAAGACAGACAGATCATCGCTTGAGATGTTCTGGACTAGGAGGCTCCTGCAGGGGAATGGTTGAGGCCAAGGCCCTATGCAAGCTTTCAGGGTGGGACCTACCCCATGTTCCAAGAGCCTCATAGCTGAGCTCCCAGGCTGTGCGGATGTGGATCTGTCTGTAAATATTGTGGAAATACGCTCTGGAATGTGATGGGAGACACTTGAGTTGTAGGCCATTCATTCATTCATTCATTCATCTGATTCTCAGTCCTGTGGGGAAGCAGCTGTGCTCACAGATCCCCGTGACTGAGTAGAAGCCTCTGCAAGGGTCGGTGCTGAGCAGGTGAGTGGCTCTGGATCCTGGCCTCGCAGGGAATGCTGTGACTCCAGTGCAAGCATCTATCCCAGGAGAGTCCTTAGAGAGCCTTTCAGAGCCATCCTGGGCTACAGGCAGAGAGACCCTCACCCACCTGCCTCTTGAACCCCTGGGACTTGCTGGGAGCAAGAGTCAAAGGACACAAAGCCCCTATAGTGTCCCCTCACCTGCCTCCAGTTCCTGGACTCTTCCTCAGTGTGTCCACCTCTTTCTGATAAAGTTGAGGAATGGCTCCTACCACAGCTGCCCACCTTGTGGCTCCAGCCCTTCCCTCTCCTGAGGATGGACTGCCATCCCTCTATCCATAGGGTCCTGTTGCCTCTCACATACCCAAGCCCATTGCTGTATCCAGACTGCTTCTCTTCATTGGACTCTTCTCTAGATTCTAGTCAGGAATGAATTACTTCTGAAGGTGACTACTGAAAGCTAACTGGGACTGGCACTTCTCCTCATGGCCTCAGGACATTCCAGGGGACAAAACAGACCTGTCCCAGGCAGCTTACATGCCAAGGGGAGACTGACCATGAACTCCATCTGAGTAGAGTGCTGCGTGGGATCAGGGAAGGAGAGGAGGACATCTGAGGGCTGAGGGGCCAGGAGAGGCCCCAGGGGGACAGTGCTGGACCAGGAAGGGCAGAGAGGATGGAGAAGGGTGGGGGAGAGTTACGTGGCAGCATTTCTAGAATTATTTTCTTACAACCATGAGCATGTCTTTCCCAATCCCAAGTCCATGAGTGGCTGTGGCTCTGGTGAATGCTGGGAGCTGTTAGGCCAAGGTTGGGCTCAAAACTCCTTCATGTGTCTCCTCTCTCCCAATTTTTTTGAGATGAAATTCACATAATACAAAATGAGCCATTTCAAAGTGGACAATTCAGGAGCATCAAGTGCATCCTTAATGTTGTGTAGTTACAGAGCTACCTAGTTCTCATACATTTTTCTTGCTCCCAAAGCAAGCCTGTCCCCATTCCTCCCTGCAGATCCTATAGCATCCAAGTGTCTCGAGATTTGCCTAATGTGGAATGCTGCAGCATGGCCTTGCTGCCTGACTTCCTTCACTCAGAATCCTGTTGCAAGATTTTGCCCATGTCGTTGCATGGATTAGAGCATCCTTCGTTTTCACGGCCAGATAAGATCCCCTTGCCTAGACAGACCAATGGGCTTTGTCCATTCATCAGCCAATGTATGCCAGGGCTGTTTCCACCTTTGGCTAGTGGGACCAAGGCTGTATAGATGTCTGTGTGCATGGCTTTGTTTGAACACCTGTTTCTAATTTGCTTGCTGTACCCAGGAGAACTGCACAGGCTGTTGCAATTGGGATCTGTCTTTTGGAGAGGCCTCCCAGCTTGGACACATGCTCTCTTGACCCCCTCCAGCCTGCACCCTGTCCCTCTGCAGACCTGCAGAGGTTCCCTTTGCTCTCCCCAACTTCTCTTAGTCTTCACCCCTGTGATGCCTCTGAAAATATTCAGGACAGGGTTACACTGTCCTCTACAAGGTGAAGGTAACTCTATCTTTACCCTACTTGGTGACCCCTTGGTGTCCCCAGTCTGGTGTCCAGCTCTCTGGCCTTATACCACCTCCCTCCATCTTCAGTCTGGTGTTCAGGACTCTTCAGTCTACCTTCCTTCCCCTGGGCCTGCATCATCCCTCCTCCAGCCCTGGGGTCATCTTTAGTCGAGGCCTTACCTGCCCTCATGTGACAGCTCTCCTGGGGTCAGAACTGGCTCCAACCTTCCCAAGCCTGTGCCTTCCATGGATGCTGGAGTTGCTGTGTGTGCTGAAGAGGCTTCATAAGATGTTCATGGTCCTCTTTGGGCAGAGCCCGCACTGGTTAGTGGGCATGGAGGCCAGAGCCTAGGGGCCCCTGGTTGGCAGGTGGCTCCCAGCTGTGGGCTGTCAACTGCTCTGCTGCTGTAGGTTTGGGCTTCTCATCTGAAAAGTGGCACAGGAATCCCAGTCTCCCCGCCTGGGCTGTGGCTGCAATGACCTAGCATGACTTGTGCCCAGTGCTGGGAGCATGGGTGGTCCCACCTGAGGCAGCTTCCTTCTCTCTCTTCCCTGGGCACGGGCAGAGTTCTCCTCAGCCTCAGGGTCCAAGGTGGCATCAGGAATAAGCTGCTCATGCAAGGTTGCAATGGTGTTGTGTGTCCAGGGGTTCCTGCAGGCCTGGCGTACTTGGTGCTCAACATGTGTTCACTTGGGGGTCATGGATGTGGGTGTGGGTAGTGTCCAGTCCTTTGGCTGGGTCTTCTCGGGGAAGGGCACTTGGGCTGCTGAGATGGGATGCCAAGGAGGAGACAGCAGATTGACAGTGGCCCCCACAAGGCTGCCTCCCTCTGTGCTCTACCTCCAGCTGCAGCTGCTCCAGGCAGGGGGCGCAGCCCAGCTGATCCCCCACCCTCTAATCAGCCTGTCAGCCCTGAGGGCCAGCAGGAGCCCCCCAGTGGCTGAATTTGGAGATGTTCCAAGCCACCTGGCTCCCCTTACTCTGGGGGTGCTGCTGCTGGGCTGTGTCTTGGTTTCACAGATTCCTGTCTAACCTAGCATCCTGAGACATTAGAGCCCAGTCAAGTGGATTCAGAAGATGGGGCTGTGGCAGGCAGTGTAGACGAAGGCAGGCTGTCCACATGGCAGACGGTAGATGTTGGGCAGTGTGGATGGATATGGACAGTAGAGACAGGTGGAAGGCCTGATGGTGTGGTGGGTAGCACAGAAGAGTAGCCTTTGTTGTGTGCGTTTGTCTGAGCTTCACAGGCAGGGCCAGCCCTATGCTGTATAGACATAGGTGGGGAGGTGTGTGCGTCCAGGTACATGAGGGACCTGGTGGCCCATCAGTGCCCTGGGGTCTGTATTCCAACCTTCAGTGACTCCTACCCTCCTGGGAAGACCCAGAACTGCTGCTTTTCCAAGACCTGGGCTGGAGTCTGAAGTCCATGTGTCCTGCAAGAGTACATCTGCTGTCCCTAACTCCCAGGTTCTCCAGCTCACCTCTGCCCCTGATGTAGTCACTAGGGGCAACACAGCTTCTGGGACTCGGGAAGGTGCATTGAGCTGAAGCTTGTCCTATCTATAAGTTCATGAGAGATGATGCATCACTTCCATGTAAGCCCTGAAGGTGTGGGGCTCTTGTGTCCCTGTTGTACAGAGGAGGACACAGAGGCTGAGAAGCTTAAGGGATTTTCTGGGGTCGTGGTGCTGTCTGAGCCATGATTGAACAATTCAGCCCTCAGCCCAGCTTCAGGGCCCTAAAACGTCTGTCCCCCAAGGCTGGCCCTGTTTAACTCTGTCCTGCCCCTCACAACCTCACCTCATACTTAGCCTCCCCTTGCACTTGACCTCAACCTGCACATGGCCTCGCTCCACACACAGCCTCCCCCATACTCAGCCTCATTGCACACATGGCCTCATTTTGTACACGGCCTCACCCCTCATTTGGCCTCAGCCTGCCCTGGCCTCCTATGCACTTCGACTCATCCTGTCACATGCAGCCTCTGCTATTCCTCCCCTTTGCTCAGGCTCTTCCCTCTGCCTCAGTGTCTCTTCACTCTTGCTCACAGACCCAGCACTTTCTGTTGCACATTGATCTTGTGATGCCCCTTTGCAGGTGGAGGCCTGAGGAGGAGGCTGGTGTGTACCACCTCATTTTCCCACAGTTCATTGCTGAGCACTGTTCTGTGCCAGTCACTGGGCCGACCTCATTCAGTGCCCTCCACTCCCGGGTTCATTCTACAGATCAGACTACACAGGTCTGGAATGCACAATTCCATCTCATGGGTCTCTCACCAGCTCCCACCCTGAGCAATGGGGCAAATGCCTGTCCCATGGCATAAGGCTGGGACCATCCTCCTAGGGCCACTCATTTGGATCCATGGTGCCCAGAGCATGGCTTCTCTAAGCTCAGGGCTGAAGACTCCATCCCCATTGCAGTGCAGTAGTGCCAGCCTGTCTGTCCCACTGACTGAGCTGGGGCAAAAGAGGGTATGTTGGAGTAGAGAAGGGGTCCAGGCTGAAGGCCTCCTGAAGTCTCCAGTGTTTGAAAGCCACCTCCTCATGCCTCAGTTTTCTCATATGTAAAATTATGCAGGGCTGTCTTGAGGCTTAGGTGAGAAAATCCAGGTGTAGTATTGGGATAGGGTCTGACACTTAGTAAGTACTCAATAAATGCAGGCTCTCACTGTCGATTATTGTTCTGTAGACAGACATGGGCGCACACTCTGTGCCCACCCCACCTTGGGTGACACGGTGATTCCAAAGAGTCAGGACCAGAGAGGCTCAACAGAAGGATGGGGGTGGGGTGGGTGAAGACAGTGACTGCCTAGTGTGACCAAGCTGTGGGCATCTTGGGCTGGGGATGGCCTGGGCAAAGGCTTGGAGGTGGGGGCTGCCAGAGCTCAGTGTTGCTGAAGGGGAAGCCATTGGAAAAATGTCCGTTTGCTTTCTTTGCAGCTCTTAGGCCTTGTCCCCTGTTCCTGCACAGAAACGAACATTGGGATGATGTCATGGTATTTCTCTGTGTCAGGCATGGCTCTAAGCTCTTTGTGAACTCACTGATCCTCACAACAATCGTGTTTCATTGCCATTTGTTACAGATAGGGAAACTGAGGCTGGAAAGGTGATGCACCCTGCCCAAATCTCGCTGTGGCCAAGTGGCAGAGCTCAGGCAGAGATTGTATATTGGCCCGGAGATGGGGTGTTTGGGGTTAAGCCGAGGGCAGAAAGTGACCAGTGCTGATCCACAGTGTGGCCCACCTTGTCCTGCTGTATAGTGAAAGTCCTCTGGGCCTCTTGGTCTCTGCAGCCTGCACTGGTTGTCCCCTGGCTTCTCAGCTGGACCACAGCCCTGCTGTATGTGAATTCCTTTCTGACCTGGCCTGGTGGCCACTCTGCATTCCTAAAAGGTGGACGGGGTTGGGGCTCATTCAGAGGTGTCAGTCATCCTGGTGTGGAGTCTGAATAGGGTGGAAGGGCTTAATGAGGCCAGAGCTCATTTGACAGGCAGGGAAACTGAGGCTCAGAGAGGAGTGGTTGGGAACTGAGATTACATAATTAGGGAGTTGTGGAGCTGGCTGTCCTAGAACCAGTAGGGCACATTGCCTCCCCTTATGACAACAGTGTGCATGAAGGCTGTAACTGCCACTGCTGGGTGGTAGTTGAACCCGGGCCCTGTGCAGGGGCCAGTTCTTCCTGGCCACTTCAGCATTGGAGGGACTTTCATCTCCCACCTTACAGATGAGGACACTGAGGCCCTGGGAGACCTGCCCAGGTAGGGGTCAGCTTTCGAGCAGCTCAGTTCTTACCAGAACTGTCAGAAGCCAGTGGTTACAGAGTGACCTGCAGATGGACATGGGGCCCCAGACTCCCCTAGGCCAGTGTTGATGTTCAGGGGCTCTTCTAGCGGAGGCAAAGGGCCCTTTCTCTCAGGATGGTGATAAGAGTCTGGTGCTGTGACTTGAGGATCCTTCACACTGCCCTGACAACTGGTCCCTGGAGTCACAGAGCTAGCCAAGCTGGGCATCCATGCAGCATCTGATAGGTGGGCTGGGTGTCCGGGCAGTCGTCCCTGCAGGGGAGGGGGTCCTCACTTGCCTGTAGCTCAGGCAACAGTGGGGACTGACTACCCCAAACCATTTTTACTTCCCTGTGGGAGCCGCTCCCTAGACTTATATAGGCAGGTGTTTGGAAGGCTCTGGCCAGGGGTTACAGTTCAGGGAGGGGCCATTCAGTTTTTGCATGGGAGCACACTGTCAAGGTCACATGTCTGACTTCTATTCCTGGTAGCTGTGTGACCCCAGGCAAGTCTCTAGCTCTCTGAGCCTCAGCTTCCTCATCTGTAAAATTTATAACGGTGCCTTTCCCATAAGACTGCTCTGGGGGTAACTTATGGAGGCCAAATGCTGTGGCATTAAAGGCACAGGCTCTGCAACCACCTGCCTGGGTTTGTCGCCCATCCCTGCCTCTTACAGGCTGTGTAGCCTTGGGTGAATCACGTGACCTCACTGAGTGCCACTTTCTTCATCTGTCACATGAGGCTGATTGCTGAGTTCCCCCTGTAGGGCTTCCTCCGGACACAGGTTGGTGGTCAAGGTAAAGTCCATGTAAATGTGATCGAAGTTCATCCGCAAGCCCTCAAGCAAGGGCCACCATAGAGAGCGCAGGAAGTGCAGCCTCTCTGGCCTGAGAGCCAGTCCACTTCCCAGCCACCGCCCGAGTGGGGGTTGCAGCTCCCGCTGCCTGCGGGGAGCGGACCGCTGGAGGTTTCATCCCGAGCACTCTTGTCTGATGGAATATAAATAGCATGCAATGTTTTCTAGCACGGATAGGAAAGCGTCTGTGGGTTGGGCCCTTCCTCCTCCCTCCTCCTCTTTTCTCCCCTCCCTGCCTGGCAAAGGCAACTGAGGCTATGAGCTGGCCGTGGGGACAAGAGGGAGACTGGAGCTCGTGAATAAACCACCACATGATCTGGGCTAATGTACTGGCCACAGGCAGCATGTGCAATTAGTGTGCTTATTGTCTAGAAAGAGTGACTTTTGTGCGGGCGTGGCCCAGCATGCCTGGGTTTGCAGAGTGCCTGGTGTCTGGGATCCCTGTTTCTGGGACTCAGTGGTGCTGGGAGCTGCATTGCCCTCCCCCTCAGGGCACTCGTCCCTGCTGACTGTCCCCTGTGCTCCCCAAGTCTCTGAAAGGACCCAGCCCCTGGGGACTCAGCCAGCTCCACTTGACCCAGGCCTCCTCCTGAGCCTGGATTCCAGCACCCTCAGCTGGAGGGATGGGCAGGTTGGGAAGGGTCAAGGGCAGTGAGCCCAGCTGGGGTGAGCCTCACCCCCTCCCAGCTTCTTTTCTTCATCTAGCCTCTTTGTGTTCAGTGGTGTGTGTGTGTTTTTTTTCTTCTTTTGAACCAAGGCTGTCCCAGACTAGCCAGTTCCTGCCCCGTTGCCAAGGTGACCAGACCATCTTCGCTACCCTGCAGCATTACCAGGGTTGGGTTAGGGACTCCGGTGTGTGTACACACCCTGCATGCATAGTCCTGAACACCAGTGTGTGTGCATGTATGTCTGTGGACATGTGTGGGAGAGCAGACATGCACAACCCCTCCAGGTACATAGCACCATGTGTGCTTGTACAAACCTCCCATCTAAGAAGGCACAGGTCTCTTCTGTGTGCACATGGATGCACAAGCAGGTAGACTGCATGTGTGTGGTGTGTGACTGCATGTGCAGACACGTGGATGTGTGGGAGACGAGAGCTGTTGGCCCACCATGCTCTGATCAGGCTGCATGCTTCTACCTGCCCGAGGCTCTGCCCAGTGCTGCCTCTGGCACTGGAGCCACCTGCATGTACAGCTGTGGGAAGGACATGCCCACCCCACAGGTCCTGGCCACTGACAGTGTCTGATACTAGGCCAGACTGCAGCCCTTGCCACTCTGTAGCATCCTGGGGTTCCTCCAAGGGGTTTCCTTGCTTTTGGGGCACTATGGGTGGCTTACTCATAGTGTGTGTACTTTCCTGTGTCATGTCCCCTACATGTGCTTCTCGGGGTCACCTTCCAAATAAACTTCCTGCTTCTAAGTTCTTGACCCAAGGCCTGTTCCTCAGGAAAGGCCTGGAAGAGCCCGTGCCATACTCCAGGATGTACATGCATACCCATGTATCCACTGTTAGCAAGGGTGCCACACACAGCAGCGGTGGTGAGAGCTGGTGTATGTGCGTAGTCTACTGTATGTTGGACCCTGTCCTGCATACTTAGTACAGAACAATGTTATTAATCCCCCAACAACTCTGTCAGGGCCCGTTTTATAGATGTGGTAACTGAGGCAAGAACTAATCATATACATTGTGTCTTAGAGGTGGACACAGGGCAAGCCAGAGCGGATGGAAAGCCAGCACAAGTAGTAGGAAGCATCCATAGCCCCGGCAGTGCAACTTGCTGATGGCGCTGACATGAGGCTAGAGGAGGAGTAGCTCCATTCATGTTTACACCCTGCAGAGCCTCACCAGCAGGATCTGGCCACACACCCTGGTGGCCTCTCTGGATGCCTGGCCTCCAGCCTTGTGCTGACTGTGCTGCTGGGCGCTGGAGCTGTTTCTTCCTCTTGGAGCCAGGAGTTTCAGGAGGCATCTCCCAGGTTGTTGAGAGGTGCATACAATAGGTACAGAATAAAAGCTTCTGCCTTCCTTCCTGAGCTAGGCAGATGGAAGCTTTTGCTGGGGGCTCTCAGGGCACAGTCATAGCCCTGTTCCTTCAAATTGATCTTATCTTTATAGGGCCAAGCTCACAGAGGGACAGTAGCTCAAAGTCACACAGGATGGGGGGTTGAGCGGTTCGGGGAGTGGGGGCGGGAAGCGGGTGGGTGGTGGAGCAGCAGGGTGTAGACACCAGGTCCTGCCCTGCTAGCTCAGGCTCTTGGCAGCCCCTGTCTCCTTATAACACCACTTAGCTGCCACCCAAGGAATGGGGGCCACATAGTCAGAGAAGGCTCTCTGTAGGGGGTGGTCCTGAGCCAGGCCTGTGGTTGAGATTCCTGTTGGAGACTGATTTTAGTGCTAATATCTGAGTCTGTTCCTATGGCTCTGGAGATTCTGAATTCCTACCCTTGCTCTGCCATGGACTGTGCAGCTCTGGGCTTGGCCCTCCCCCCCTCTGAGCCCCAGTTTCTTACCTTTGTTAAAAGGAAGAAAAGCATGAATGGAGGAAGTATGGGTCACAAGGTCAGCCATCCCTGATGCACAGAATGTGCATAGAACCAGTTTATTGGCTGTGGTGTAAGAATAGCCTCAGGGAACCCACTCACCAGCCTTGAGCTGTGTAGTACCCCAGTCTTCTTATTTTGAAGTGGGGCCCATAAACAGGACTGGAGCAAGTAATACCTGGAATGCTGATGCTATTGATACCCTTCTCTGCCTACCAGAAATTTTCCCATTTTCATGTCCTGGTTGGGTCCCCAGCCCAGGAAGGACTCCCAAGCCCCAGCTACTAAGAATTTGACCTCAGAGACCAAAGTTGGGTCCTGCGTCCAGAGGCAACTTGGGGGTAAGGGTGAAGCTCCAGGCTGGTCCTACCTAGGCCTCTGAGCTGCACTCCTTCCCACCTCCTCCTCACTCTGTCTCAGACTCTGCAGCTCATCCTGGCCTCAAGACCTTTGCCCTGGCTGCATTCTCAGCCTGAAGCCCTGCTTCCTGCCTCAAGCTCTGGCTCTCTCCCACCAGTCCTGAATTGCGCCCCCCTGGGTGGCCAAGTGGCACCTCCTGCAGCCCATATCTTTCTTCTGTGTTACTCATTTTGTTCTGGAATGTTCATCTCCCTCTGTTTGTGAGTAGCACCAAGAGGCAGATCACCTGCCTGACCACCCTGTTCATGTTACACCTTCACGGTGCTAATGCTCAAAAAAGGACATTTGCAAAATGAACAGATGAAAGAGCGAGCTAACGAATGATGGATGAGGGACCTGGGCTGCCCTGCTGTTTCACAGATGAGGCCTGGTCCTGACCTGGCTGGGGCCCAGCCCTCTCCTTCCTGTAACAGTGAGCTGAGCTGTTCGTGCTCTGGGTGCCTTTGACATTCACTTTCTCAGAGCGACATTTTTCCATGCATGAGAGAACCCACCTAGGACAACCCATCTAGGGATCCAGCAATGTGGAGCTACTTATCAAAACAGTATCTTCAAATGTGTGATATATTAATTAGCAGGCTGCTGCCTGAGGAACGCCTTTCAATGTCGGGACCTGGCACAGGCTCGAACACCAGCTGCACTTGAGGCAGGGCAGACACAGGTGCAGCCCTAGTGGTTGTCTGGCTGAGGTGGCTGGGGGGAGCTGGGGCAGGTGGGGCTGCTCTGTCCATTGAACTACAGAGAGGTTGGGGGAAGCTGAGGTACCTCTTTGAGCCTTAAGTTAACAGACTACCTATAACCCTGGGGCCCTGTGATGAAGACTGGGGACCTATAAGGGTTATGGCATCTCTTCTGCATTCTTCAAGGGCTCTTGGAAGTTATCATGTCTTTGAAGTCCCTTAGTTGGTCACTAGGTCTGTCAAAAGATAAATTACAATAATTTAGTTTAAAGATCTTAATTGGCTTTATTTTTGATTCTAGATCAGGCAGTACTTCATTCTATAACATAAAATAAGTGTTCCAGTGAGCCAAGAAGAGATTGGTTTTATTTACAGAAAAAGGCTGGGGAAATGAGAAACTGAAAGCCATGGATCCTTTCAAAGTGGTTTTTCTTGTAAAGAGGATAAGGAGACAGAAACTAGGCAAATAAGCAAGTAGTCAGCATTAGGTGACTAGATAACCTTGATGGTGGAAGGATGAAGACAGAGGGAACTTCGCTGTCATACTGGTTCAGACTGGCCTGTTTGGGAAATTGGGTTGCCAGCTCTCATTTCTCCTGATTTTTTGAAAGGTCAGAGAAACAGTTGAGTTCATGTTGGTGATATGGAACTTTAGCGTAAGTGACTCCATTTTGGTTTTTAGCCTGGTCTGTAGGGCCTACTGCCAGAGGCTGAAGAGTGTCCTCTTGTAATATTTATTTAATACCTGGATTACATCCTTGTACCTCCTGGACCACACTCATTGTGGCAAGGACCATAGAACCCGCTCTCACCCTACATGGCCCCTTTGCCTGTCTTCTTGGGCTGCTCTCTTGGGGTCTGAGGACCAAGACAGGTGTCCTGTGCTTTAGTTTCCCAGCCATGGTGGGGCAGAAGGGGTCAGGAATCAACTGCATCCCAGGCCGCCCACCTGGCTGGGGGGTAAAATGCCCAAGCCCAGTCTGTGAACCTCCTAGTAGGTGGCGTGCAGAAGACCCTTACTACCCATAGGCTCAGTCTGGAGCCCCCTGCTGGGCTGGCAGGAAGCTGACATTTCCTGCCCTCAATCAGGGCTCTAGGGGTAGGAGGGTGGATAGGGGCCACCCTGCTGTGAGCAAGTGATAGGGAGGGTTGTGGAGAGTCCCCAGGCCATGGCCTCCTCACTGTGGCAAGATGAACTAGACCCTGAGGGGCCTTTCATTTGACAGGTGGAGAAACTGAGGCCAGGGTGGGCAGTGACAGAGAAGGTCCCATGGCAAGGAACAATCTTGGGACAGGCTGCAGCCCTGCCTGCCATCTTTGATGCAGGCTTCAAGGGCACTCTTGGGCTATAGTGGCAGAAGCCTGGTTCCCAACTCCCTCTGCCTCCCTCGGGAGCCTGCCTCATGCTGGAGTCTCTCAGGCTGATCAGAATTATGCCCCACCTTCAGGTGGCCCCTGGCGTGTTGGGGAGACTCAGAACGTCTGGTTCCAGTATGGTCTGGTTGGGGGCAGAGGGAAGCATAAAGGGGTGGGGAATTGGAATAAGAGTTTGAGCAAGAATGGGGAAGAAAGGGCCTTGGGCAGGGAGTTAGCATGTGGCAAGGGAGCCATCCCTGGGACATGGACTGTTACCATCACTGCAGAGGAGGAGGCCAACTGCTCCTGTCACCCAGCTGGCATTGACTGTCCTGCTGTGCTCTGTGCTCTGTATCTGAGCCATTGTCTCATCCTGCTGTGCTCTGTGCTGTCCCTGCTCCTGCCCCCATCCCCTCTTCCTGGCATGCTTGGCTCTAGCCTGCTGCCCTCCCGGGCTCCTTGAACACACTGAGCCATCACTCAGCCTCAGAGTCTCTGTCTGGTGGTCCCACATCCATGGAAACTCTGTTTCCATGCTTTCTCTTCATTCTCAAATGCCATCTCCCCAGAGACATCTTCCCAAGCTCTGGAACGGTCCCCACCTGTGTCTGGCATTACTTGCATTCTCTTCCCGGTGTGTTTTTGTCTGTTTGCTCTGTGGGAACATAGGCTGGGCACTGTGTCTGTGAGCCACAGAGACTCATGGGCGCTGCTGAGTGAGGACCAGTGAAGCTGTGCCTGCCCTGGGCCTTCCTAGGCTTTCTGAGTTATGAGGTGGGCCTTGGGGGTGGCGGCTCCCCGGAAGCAGCCCTCTCTTCCTGAACTCCTCGTCTCCCAACTCAGACTCCTGCAGTGGAAATTGTTCCTGAAATAAGGCCAGATTTATAAAACGGGCAGGGAGAAAAGGAAGTGAAGAAAACACCTGGCGCTGTGTTCCAGAAGCAGAGTGGTTGGGTTACAGGGCCAAGGCCCCAGACCTGCAGGCTTCAGGGGCCCAGGTCATTGGGGACAAAATGTGGCCCTGAGCTGGGGCCTTTCCTGTGTTGGGAGCAGGCTGACTGGAGGCTCACTCTGGGGAGGTGGGGCAGGAGCACAGAGGGGCCAGAGGCAGAACACCAGGATGGTAGGTCCTGCTGTGTAGCTCACAGGCTGGTGACCAGGGTAGGGTTCTTCTCTATGCCTTTTTCCTCCTCTGTCAAAGGTATTTGCCCAACCTACCTGTAACATTCTGATGCAATGAGCAGAGGCCAGGTCCTCAGGTTCAGAACTGACAAAGCATGCTGAGGGTACTCAGGAGAGCAGCAGAGGAGCCAGGAAAACCTTGGGAGGCTTCATGGAGGAGGCAATCTTTGACTGTGAAGGATGTAGTAAGTTCTGGAAGGCAGAGAAAGGCATTGTACAGTACTGGCTCATTGGGACTCTGAGGTTTGGATGTTCCTGAGACATTGTGAGTTGTGTGATCCTCAGTGGGGAGCCCAGCCCCACCTCTCTGCTTATTCCCACTCTCCTTTTATTCTTGTTCATTCATAAGGACTCTTTATATATTGAGTATATTAATCCTTTTCATAACAAATATTTATCTCTTGCCTTTTATTTTACTTATGATGGCTTTTGATAAGTGACACTACAAATATTTTTATGTTGGCAAACTTTCCTGTTTTTCTTGATGGAGTTTCTGGATCTAGGGAGTTTCTTGTTTCTTTATCTTCAGTCCTTGCACATGCTGGGTGCTTAGGAAGTGCCTGAGACTTGGAAGTTGAAGCTTGAAAAATGATAGCTACAGCTTTGTGCTGCTGGTGGCTCATGTCTGCAATCCTAGCTACTCAGGAGGAGGCAGATAGCAGGAAGATCATGGTTTGAGGCCAGCCAGGGCAAAAAAGTAAGACCCTATCTCAAAAATACCCAATACATAACACAGAAAAAAGGGCTGGTGGAGTGGTTCAAGTGGTAGAGCACCTGCTTGGCAAGTCCCTGATTTCAAACGCCAGTACCACAAAAAAAAAAAAAAAAAAAAAAAAAACAACAGCCATAAGGAAAATAATAGCTGTGATGCCTTTGCCTGTCTGGGTTTCCCATGGGGTTCTTCCCATCGTGTCCATCTGTCCACCCCTTCCTGCCTGAGTAGAGTCCAGCCAAGGTCCTATAAGGGCCTGTGAGCTCTCTGTGGAATGAAGCAGGGGCTCAGAGATGGGATGACATGGGGTCAGGGTACAGGAAGCTTCCAGCTGGGCAACCTCCATGTAATAACTCATTAAAGACCCATCACAACCCCTGTGAGAAATGCTGTTATTAGTCTTGTTTTGATGGTGTGAAAACTGCAGTTCAGAGAGGCTGTGTCACTTGCTAAGGCCATAGAGGAAGGGCTGGAGACAGAATTTGAATCCAGGCCATCTTGCTCCAGAACTCTTAGACTTTCATACTCTCTTACATCCTTAAGATCTCCATAGCTCTTGAGATCAAGTCCAAGCTTGTTAATATGACATCCAACGCTTCTTGGGCCTCGGTTTCTTTCATCTGTCAATGAAGCCTTAGCTACAGAACCTGAACATCTGAGGAACTCAGCACATGTTCACCTTCCCCACTAGTAGAATGTCAATAATGTGCCCCCACCTGTCTCTACATCTCATCTTCTTAACCCCAAGTCCCTTAGGATGCTGGGCTGCTGGCTTGGAAGCACCACTGTGACCACCCCCCTGGTTTGCAGCTAGCTCAGAGCAGCTCCAGTGCAGGTTGAGCTTCCCAGGGCCCAACGTAAGCAGTAGAGCAGACACCTGCTCCCAGATCTGCAGGACTCCGTCTCAGGCTGGCTGTCTCCACTCCCATGTGCTGCCTCTGGGCTTACTGACACACCTCCAGGGAGCTTCCTGACCCCTCCCACTGGGGCGTGTCTGTGTTTTAGTTGCCTTATTTTTTTATTTTAATTTTTCATTAGGATGTATTTGTTGTACGGGGAGATTCATTGTGACAATTCTGATTAGGCTTATATTGTACGTTGGTTAGATCACCCCTTTTGTCTCTCTCCTTCGACCCCCTTCTTGCCCCACTTAAAGCTGTTGCAGGAGGTTTCTTTGTTCTATTTCATATAAGTATATGAACTCCTTCAACCATTATACCCCCTCACTGTACCTATTTTACAGTTCTTTCTTTTGTTACTAATATTCAAGTTGATGTTCAAAGGGGTTTCTCAATGTGTCCCCGCTGTAAGTATACTTTACTTTGGTCCATTCAGCCACTTCCATTGCTCCTCCTTACCCCTTTACCTACGCCCCCCCATTTTTCAACAGCTTTCAATACGTATTCTTATATTCTCTACATTCACAGATCTTATGTTACAATATTGTTGATGCTCTATCATTCTTTTTTCCTTTCCTTCCTTCCCCGAGTTCAAGAGTAGTTCCACTATTACAAACATGTTCTACATATGAGTTTGTATATGATCATGCTTGTTTTTGTGTATATGTTTATCTTTGGATCTATCTTCCACATATGAGAGAAAACATGCACTCTGTCTTTCTGAACCTGGCTAACTTCACTTATCATGATGTCCTCCAGTTACATCCATTTACCTTCAAACCACGTGTCATTATTCCTTATGGCTGAGTGAAATTCAGCCATTTGTGTATATATACCACATTTTCTTGATCCCTTCTTCAGTTGTAGGGCATCTTGTTTCCAGAGCTGGGTTATTGTGAATAGTGCTGCAATGAACATCGGTGTACAGGTGTCTCTATTGTATCTTGACTTATGTTCCTTTGGGTAGATGCCCAGGAGTGGGTATCAGTGGATCATATGGCAGTTCTATCTTTAGCTTTTTGATGAATCTCCATACTGCTTTCCATAATGGTTGTACTAATTTGCAATCCCACCAGCAGTGTATAAGGGTTCCTGTTTCACCACATCCTCACCAGCATTTGTTGTTATTATTGCCCTTGAACATGGGTGATATGAAATCTTAGTGTAGTTTTGATTTTCATCTCTTTTATAGCCAGGGAAGTTGAACACTTTTTCATGTATTTACTGGCCAATTGTACCTCTTCCTTTGAGAATTCCCTATTTAATTCATGTGCTCATTTCTTCATTGGGATGTTGATTTTTTGAGTGTTGAGTTTTTTGAGTTTCCTATAAATTCTGGATATTAGACCCTTGTCCGATGAGTAGCGGCAAAGATATTCTCCCATTCTGTGGGCTGTCTTTTGAGTCTGGTGACTGTTTCTTTTGCTGTGCAGAAGCTTTTAAGTTTGATGCAGTTTCATTTGTATTCTTTCTCTTAGATGCTTAGCCTTTTGAGTTCTGCTTAGGAAATTTTTCCCTATGTCTATCTGTTCCCGTGTATTTCCTACTACTTCCTATGAAACTTCCAAAATTTCAGGCCTTATATTAAGGTCTTTGATCCACTTTGAGTTGATTTTTATACAGGGTGAGAGGTAGGGATCTAGTTTCAATCTTCTGCATGTGGATATCCAGTTTTCCCAGCAACATTTGTTGAAGAGGTTGTCTTTTCTCTATCTTGTATTTTGGGTGACTTTCTCAAAGATCAGTAGGCTGTAGCTGCGTGGGTTTATTTCTGGATCTATTCTGATTCATTGGTCTTCCTGTCCGTTTTTGTGCCAATACCATGCTGTTTTTATTGTTATGGCCCTGTAGTATAGTTTGAAGTTGGGTATTGTGATACCTCTAGCTTTGGACTTTTTGCTCAGAATTGCTTTAGCCATTTGAGATCTTTTGTGTTTCCATATGTATTTTAGGATTGATTTGTCAATTTCTGTGGAGAAAGTCATTGGTATTTTGATGGGGATTGTGTTAGACATGTAGATTGCTTTGGGTAGTATGGCCATTTTCACAATGTTGATTCTACCGATCCACAGGATGGGAGATCTTCCATCTTCTGATGTCTTTGATTTCTCTCTTCAGTGGTTTATAGCTTTCATTGAAAAGGTCTTTGGTCTCCTTAATTAAATTTATTCTAAGGTACTTTATTGTTTTTTGAGGCTATTGTAAATAAGTTTGTTTCCCTGATTTCTTTCTCAGTTTGTTCATTATTGGTATATAGGAAGGCTACTGATTTTTGTATATTAATTTTGTATCCTGCTACTTTGTCAAAAGAGTTTATGATTTCTAATAGTTTTTTTTGGTAGCGTTTTTAGGGTCTTTTAGGTATAGTATAGGATCATGTCATCTGTAAATTGGGATAGTTTGACTTCTTCCTTCCCTATTTGAATCCCTTTTATTTCTTGCTCTTGTCTTATTGCTCTGGCTAGGAATTCCAAAATTGCATTGACTAGGAGTGGGGAAAGCAGGCATCCCTGTCTCATTCCTGACTTTAGCAGGAATAATTTCAGTTGTTTTCCATTTAGGTTTGTCATATATAACCTTTATTATGTTGAGGAACATTCCTTTTATTCCTAGTTTCTTCAGAGCTTTTATCATGAAAGGGTCTTAACATTTTGTCAAAGGCTTTTTCTGCACCTATTGAGAGGATCATGTGCTTTTTGTCCTTGTCTGTTTATATGCTGTACTATATTTACCAGTTTACGTATGTTGAACCATCCTTGCATCCTTGTAATGAAACTGACTTGGTCATGGTGTCTGATCTTTTATTTTTTTCCTTTATTCTTCTGCTGGGTGGTGGTACATCATGGCATTTACAAAAATTCTTACAATGTATCAAATATATCATACTTGAATTCACCCCTCCCCCACTCTCCTTTATCTCCCCCTCCTGATTCTTGAAATAGTTTCAACGGGTATCATTTTTGTATTTATATACATGTGTACACATTTTTTGCACCGTATTCATCCTCCTACCCACTTTCCCCACCACCTCCCCACCTCCCACTGGTGCCATCCTCCCTCCTCAGCCCTTCTGTTCTCTGATTTTGTAGAAGAAAAAAGAGAAAAGAGAAAAAGAAAAACATGGTATTTTTGCTTGTTTGTGATAAACACAGGGAGTTTCCTTGTGACATTTTCATGTATATATGTATTAGAACCCAAATTAGTTTATCTCCTCTTATTTTCTTCATTTTACCTTAGTCCCTTTAGTATGGTGGTTTCAGCCAGTTTTAGTATATATTCTTTCTTGTATAGAGAGTATATCAACCATATTCAAGTTCTTAGTTTTCTTCTTTTACCCTACCCCTCCATTATGTGACCTCCCTTTAGTGTGACCAGTGTTTTATAATAATGCTGCATTTTTATTAGGTCTATATTCCCTAGATGAGAGAGAACATGTGACTTTTGGCCTTCTGAGCCTGGCTAACTTCACTTAAGATGATGTTCTCCAGTTCCATTTATTTATCTGCGAATGACAAAATTCCATTTTTCTTTGTGACTGAGTAAAATTCTATTGTATATAAATGCCATATTTTCCTAATCCATTCATTGGTAGTGGTGCATCTTGGCTGTGTCCATAGCTTGGCTGTTGTGGATAGTGCTGCAATAAACATGGGTGTGCAGGTGCCTTTGTTGTAAACTGACTCACATTCTTTTAGGTATATCCCTAGGAGTGGTATTGTTGGATCATAAAGCAGATCTATTTTTAGTTTTTTAAGGAGCCTCCGTGCTGTTTTCCAGAGTGGTTGTACTAGCTTACTTTCCTACCAGCAATGTATGAGGGTTCCTTTTTCCCCACATCTTTGCCAACATTTGTTGTTTGTGTTCTTGATGGTAGCTAGTCTAACAGGAGTGAGGTGAATCTTAATGTGGTTTTGATTTACATTCCCTTTATGGCCAGGGATGGTGAGCATTTTTCATGTGTTTTTTAGCCATTTGAACTTCTTTATTTGAAAAGGCTCTTTTCAGTTCATTTGTGTCATTGATTTTTTGGGAGCTTGGTTTTTTGAGCTCCCTGTATATTCTGGTTATCAGTCCCTTGTCTGATGTATACCTAGCAAAGATTTTTTTCACATCCTCTGGGTGGCCTCTTCAATTTAGAAACCATTTCTTTTGTTGTGCAGAAGCTTTTTAATTTTATGTATTTCCATTTGTCAATCCTTTCTCTTTCTTGCTGAGCTACTTGAGTTCTACTGAGGAAGTGCTTGCCTATACCTATTGCTTCCAGGGTATTCCCTGCTCTTTTCTGTACTACCTTCAAGGTTTCAGGTCTGATATTAAGGTCCTTGATCCTATTTATGTTGATACTTGTACAGGGGACAGACATGGATCTAGTTTTAGTTTTCTGCAGCCAGATACCCAGTTTTCCCAGCATTTGTTGAAGAGGCTGTCTTTTCTCCATTGTATGTTTTTGACAACTTTGTCAAAAATTAGGTGTGTAGCTGCATGGATTTATATCTGAGTCCTCTACTCTATTCCACTGGTCTTCATATCTATTTTTGTGTCAGTACTATGCTGTTTTTATTGCTTTGGCTCTGTAATATAGTTTGAAGTTGGGTATTGTGATATCTTCAGCATTGCTCTTTTTGCCTTGGCTGTTCACAGTCTTTTGTGCTTCCAAATGAACTTTAGGGTTGATTTTTCAATCTCTGTGGTGAATGTCATTTGGATATTGATGGAATTGCATTGAACAAGTAGATTGCTTTTGATAGAATAGCCATTTTTACTATGTTGAGTCTACCAATCCATGAGCATGGGAGATCTTTCCTGGTGTGTGATCTTTTTGATATGTTGTTGAATTCTGTTTGCCTGTATTTTGTTGAGAGTCCATGTTCATTAAAGATATTGGTCTATAATTCTCTTTTTCTGTTGCATCTTTATTGAGTTTTGAAATGAGTATAATGCTGGCTTCATAGAATGAGTTTGGTAATATTCCTTCCCTTTCTATTTCCTGAAAAGTTTGAAGAGTATTGGTGTTAGTTCTTCTTTAAAGGTTTGGTAAAATCCATCAGGTGCCAGGCTTTTCTTTGTAGGGAGGCTCTTTATTACTGCTTTAATTTCATTGCTTGTCGTAGGTCTATTGGTGGCTAATATCTTCTTGGTTGGTTATATACACCTAGAAATTTATCTATTTTGTTTAGAATATACATTTTGAAAGTATTCTCTAATGGTCCTCTGGATTTCATTAGTATTTGTGGTTATGTCCTCTTTTTTCATCTTTTCCCTTGGCTGTTTTGTCATGTTGGTTAAGGGTTTATCAATCTTGTTAATCTTTTCAGAGAACCAACTTTTTGTTTCATTGATTCTTTGTATGTTTTTTTTTTTGGTCTCCATCTCATTGATCTCAGCCCTGATCTTCATTATTTCTCTCTGTGCCTGCTAGTTTTGGGTTTCTTCTTCTTCTTCTTCTTCTTCTTCTTCTTCTTCTTCTTCTTCTTCTTCTTCTTCTTCTTCTTCTTCTTCTTCTTCTTCTTCTTCTTCTTCTTCTTTTTTTTAAGTTTCTGAATGTGGTTTGTTGTTTTCTAGAAGCTTAGGGCACATCATTAGGTTGTTTATTTGAGAAGTCTGTTTTTTTAATGTAGGTACTTACAGCTATAAACTTTCCCCTTAGCATGGCCTTTGCTGTGTCCCACAGATTCTGGTAGGTTGTATTTTCATTTTCATTAGATTGTAGTAGTTTTTTTTAGCTGTCTTATGATTGTGGATTTCCTTCTATGTCCCTAGCTGGGCAGGGTGACCCATGAAGGCAGGTGCCTGCCAGTTTTTCTTTAAGCCCCTGGTGTCTGGTGCTGAGCCTGGCATTGAACAGACCCTTAGGAAAGGTGGGTTGCAAGTGGGAGACCCAGAGAGGGACAGAGACCTGCCTTAGGCCACACAGCAAATTGGAGCTAGAGCCCCATGAAACCCCAAGACCCTCCAGGTGGCCCCTGCTTCTGGACTCATTGAAGCCCCAGTTGGGGGCCATGTCTGTAGTGACCATCCTAGCAAAGGGCACTAAGGGGCCTCTGTCCTTTGCTGCTCCCAGGGGCCTTGGGCCAGGGACACCCTGTCTCCCTCTTGCCCTCACCCTCTGCAAAGGATGTTCTCAAGATAAAAATACCACAGAAACATTCCCTGGTGTCTGGTGTGCCTATCGTCCCTCCTGCTGAGGCCAGAACCTCTTGCCCTGGCCTAACCTCTAGGCTCACAGGGTGGATGTCCGCCTTCCCGGCCACTTGGCACAGCATGTTTTTGGGGTCTGTGTGTCCAGCTGTCTCCAGGCTATAGGATGGAGACTCACTCACGGTTTTTGCAGCCTGCATTGCTAAGCACTGTTTGGACTGGCACATGCTGGGCACCAAGGAACAAAGCACTGGTCCCTGCCCTGTGAAGCTGCTGAGGTGTCTTGGAGGAAGGACCATGCACATGCCAGCTTCCCTTCCAGGGGGAACCTCCTTTCTGCCCTGAGCTGCCCAAATAGGGTGTCACATCCTGAACCCCCCTCCACCCTGCAGTACAATGGGGAGGACCCACACTGTGTGCCAGATGTAAGAGACATGACTTGGTTTATCCCATGATAAACCAAAGCATATAGAGGCTCCCCATTTTGCAGCTGAGGAGTCTGAGCCTAGGGAAGGGGCCCAGTAATCTGGGAGCATCCGGGTCCTTCTGGAAGGACTGTTGTTGATCATGATGGTGGCTGCCTCCTGAGTCCTGCTGGTGTCAGGCCGTGTCTTCAGATCTGTGCCTGGCCCACACCTCCCGTCACCACATTTAGTTTCGTAGGCATATCCGCTGGAGCTGGGCAGGTGTCACCATCCCCATGTTTTGGAGGAGGAAGCTGAGCCTCAGGAAGGGGAAGTGCCTGCCCTGTCCCTTGGGGGTTTCAGCCTTGGTCTTGGCTGTCAGGTTTGGCACTGAGGAGAGGCTGGGGTGGATCCAGCCCTTCCCTCACTGACTGGATTCAGTGTGCCAGTCCTGCCTGTCTGTCCAAGGAAGCTCTGCCTCCAGACACTCAGCCTCCTGTCTCTGTGACCTAGAAGGGTCACCTCCCACTGGGGGCTGCTGCAGCCCCTGAAGAGTGGGAGGAGAAGTCCTGGACAAGTTGTTCAGTGACCTGAGTTCTTATCTCTAGGGCACCACTCACAGGCTCCATGATGTTGGGCAAGTCACTTCTCTGTGCTTCAGTTTCCCTTTGTGCAGAGTGGAACTAATCAGAAGTGATGAGGCTGTATTTGTGGATCTAGGAAAGACCCTCCCAGGAAATGGAGTCAGGAATGAAGCTGAGAGAGCCCAGAGCAGGCCAAGTGACCCACAGGAAGTGGGTAGGGCAGGCTGTCCACACCTCTCGCCCTGCCCCTTCTCCTGAACCTTCTTTCTTTTTTTGTGGTACTGGGGCTTGAACTCAGGCCTTCACCTTCAGCCACTCCACCAGCCCTATTTTTGTGAAGGGTTTTTCAATTTAGGGTCTCACGAACTGTTTGCCTGGACTAGCTTTGAACTGCAGTCCTCCTGATCGCTGCCTCCTGAGTAGCTAGGATTACAGGTGTGAGCCACCAGCGCCCAGCTCTTGAACCTTGTTTGGCTCCTCATTGCCCCATGGTAACATCCTACTTCCACTCTATAGAGATCTAGCTGTAGGTGAGGCAAGTGACTTTGCCTTTCTCAGCTTTAATTTCCTCAATTTTCCAGTGGGAGGAACCAGCCCCATTCTGGAGCAGTGAGGGTTGGAATAAGTAGAGTCCATGACTGAGCACACAGGACCAGGTATGGCATGGGCTCACTCATGGGAAGGGTAAGATATCAGAGACCTGGGTCATGTCCCTGCTGTACAGATTCCCAGCTGTGTGATGTCGGTCTGTGCTGGAGTCTCCCTGAGCCTCAATTTCCCCATCAGTTTTGAGAGTGAAAACACTGAGAGAAAACAGTGTGCATAGGGCAACTGCTCAGGGAATGATGAGGGGTGAGGAAGTAGGAGTCTGAGGACTGGGAGGCTTACAGAGAGGGGAAATGACTCACCCAAAGTCACCCAGCTTGTGAGGGGCAGAGCTGGGGTTCGAACCCATCCCTGTACATCTTTAAACCTGCCACTGTCACCTGCCCCAGAGACTAATGATGTGGGAATGGGTGACTCGTCAACCATTCCCTTAATCCTAGCCAGAAAAGCCAGTGTGACAAACCAGACTTGGGTGTGCCCTGGAAAGGGTGGGGCCCTGTGGACTCAGAGCCTGGGAGATGGGAAGGGTGAGAGGCATCTCAGGGCAGCTGACCTCTGGAAGTCCACAGAGTCTCACCCTTGCCCCTGATCCTCACCACACACTGAGGGGAAGACAGAGGCCCCTTTGACAAACTGAGAACTAATTCTGGGAGATTGTGGACACCACACAGGATGTGTGTGTGTGTGTGTGTGTGTGCCAAGGCATGTTCCTGGCAAGTTACTGATGTCTACCCATCCACACAGGTATCCATGTGCTTATGTGCTCATCTATCTATTCATCTATTCCACTTGTCCAAACACCCCATTCATTCATCCATCCCTCTACTCATCTATCCATCCATGCACCCTTCCATTCATCCATCCACGCACCCTTCCATCCATCCATCCACCCACACCCATGCATCCATCTGCCACCACACCCATCCATCCAACTGTCCACAGTTGACTCCAGGGGTAGCAATGGGAAGGCTTAGCAGGTAGTGGGTAGGAGCACAAGCACAAATTGCCCAATGTCCTTTGTGACCCTAGAAGAATTACCTATTTCTCTAGAATGGTAATAATAGTCCCAACCTTGTGGACTTATGAGGATTACATGAGATCATGTGTGTAAAACCATATCACAGTGTCTGATATGCATTAGGCACCAATAATTGTAGCTATTATTTCCTCTGAAGATCCATCTTGTTTGGTTCTTGTTTCTTTTTCTGCACTGGGGTTTGAACTCAGGGCCTCATGCTTGCTAGGCAGGTGCTCTTACTGCTTGAGCCACTCCCCTCACCTTTTTGGTGGCACTGGGGTTTGAACTCAGGGCCTTGTGCTTGCTAGGCAGGTGCTCTACCACTTGAGCCACCTCGCCAACCCCCTTGTTTGATTCTGAATGATTGTCATGGCAGGGCTTGGATCCTGTGAAAGTGCTGGGCCTCAAAGGTACCAGACAGAGGCCCTCCACCTTCACTGGGGAAAGTGAGCAGAAATGTGTGTTCATGTGGAAAGTTCTGACCAGAGTCTCTCCAAAGAGAGAGCAGCACTTGCAGTAACTTGGCTTTTCTCTGTTCACTTTAGGATCTTCTAGAGACTGGCTCCTACCCAGCAGGAGTCTGGGAGATGGCAGCTGCTGCTAATTCAGCCCTGAAGACAGACACCTGCCCACTCAGCACCATTACTTAGAAGATAGAATTCAAGAGGTAAGATTAAGGTTGTTACAGATGTGTACCTGTCTAGCTCATTGTCCATTCAGGAAACACTCATTGATACCTCCGCATCCCTCCCCCTAAGTTATCCATCTCTTCTGCCTGGTCAGCCACCTGTTTGACCTCTCATTTACTCGCTATCCATCCAGTAGCTCCAAACACCCCCATCCATCTGCCACTCATCTACCTACCCACTCACCTACCCACCCATCCACCCATCTATTCATCCACTCACTCAATCCATCCACCCACTCATTTTATCTATTCGTTACTCAGTTTCCTTACCCATTCATCTGCTCAACCGTCTATCCACCCACCCTTCCACCCACCTAACCCATCCATTATCTGGTCACCCTCTCCATCCACCTACCCATCTGTCAGCCTGGTTTATCCATCCATCTGTTTGACCACCCACCTGTGCATATATCTGTCTCTTCATTCATGGCTCCGTTACTTCCTCATCCATCCCTCTGTTCACTGCTCATGCCTTCATCTTTCATCTGGGCAAGGAGCATTTTCTGGTGTCTTCTCTGTGCCAGGCCCTGCACTAGCCTCTCTGGGCCTCCAAGGTCAGTCAGAGATGGGACCTGGGCAAAATCAACTCTCACACAAGGTGGAAAGTAGCTTCCCTAACAGGAAAAATCCCAGAGCTAGAGAATCCAAAAGGGCTTCATGGTGGAAAAGGGGGAGGAGCTGGAGCTGGAGGAAAAGAAGGTCTAGGGAAGAGAAGGAGCCATACTGTACAGGTGGTGGTGTGGGCAGCCAGGAGGGGAGGCCAGGGTTTAGGAGCCTTTGCAGGTAAGAGACCACTTAAGAAACAAAGATCCCAGTGCAAGTAGCTTAGTAGGAGGTAGACTCAGGAAATAGTATAGGGGAGTGAGAAGTGAGGTGAGGAAGAGAAGAACTTGATGAAAGGCATGTTATTGATAGGGTTACTGCTGGGGACCATGAGCCAGATCTAGCTGGGGCAGCCAGGGAGATAGCATGTGACACACCCCTCAGTGTCATTCCAAGGAGGAGCAGAGACAGGGGTGCTTGCCTACCTGATCCTGGTGGTATTAGCTCTTCAGCTGGCCTTGTACGCAGCAGAGCAACTGGGTGTTGGCTGTTGGACTCAGGGCAGGTGAACCCTAAATGGTGAGGGCTCAGGGGATACTAGAGCAGCACCGACCATCCTCACTTTGGCATATCCTGATGTATCATCACCATTTTAACCCATGGGCTTGGTAAGGAAACCTGCACTGCACTGACCTCAAGTATTTGCAGGTTGTGGGTGAGCATAGGGACAGAGGTGTCTAAGGAGCTGGCCAGGCTGTCCAGCTTGGAAGGGTGGTTGGACATGAGAAAACGTCTTCCCAGATTGGGACAAACAGAAATGCCCACCCCTCCCAACTCTCCCATCTCCCTCCACATTCTTGTTAGACATTTATCAGGCAGCCTCAGCCTCCTCACTGGCCCTCTAGCTCTTGGCTCTGGCCAGATGGCCATCGAGAATGCCCCTTCTCTCTGGACCATGACTGGATTAGGATAGATTTTGTGGCCATCCTCAAGTGCTCTGTGATTGATTATGACATCTGCGGCAGTCATACGGGGAGGAGGTGCATACAGGCCATACGCTGGCCTTCCCTGCATGGAGTGATCTCTAAGGCGCCGTCTGAGGTTGGGCCTTGATTATGAAGTTGTGAGCACCCAACCCCTGGGCCTTCTCCAAGAGGTGAATGCCATGGGTCATTGTTGGTGAGAGTCTTTAAACCTCTACTTTTGAGCCCTGATTTGGGGCAGTAAGTCTTAACACCACATGGGATTGCAGGGGCCTGAGAACTGGGATTGGAGTATGGCACCATATCCAGTTAGGCCTCAGGGCTTGGGGTGATGAGTGTTGGTTTCTTCCCATCCCCCATATTGGTAGCACAACTCAAAGGCAGTGTATTTCTTGGCAAATGACGACATCTCTCTGAGCTTTAATTTCCTCACTGGAAAAGGGAACAATAGTTACAAACAGTGTTATAAGAATCAAATGAACCAGCTTATTAGATTTGTTTATTTTGAGAAATCTTCACACTAGACTTGTGGATGAATACCTGACTGGTATACATTTTGGCCACTGTGCTCATGACTCTGGAGGGGGTCTCACCATGAAGGGGCCCCTGAGGGAGGGCTTCTGCTGGTGCCCCTCTTCCAGGGCCTGTGTCTTTGTGTGTGCCATGTGGTCCCCTAACTGTCCCTCCCAGTCAATGATTTCTTGGCATCTGGCAACGTGGGGCCAGTCCTTGTCCTGGCTCTTTCCGGATGTTACCGAAACCTGAGGTGCCTGGAGCCTCAGGGACTGGGCATGGGGTGTCCTGCTCCATCCGGAGGCATCTCCCGGTGACTCCCAGGCCCCACCCCTGGGTCATGTGGCAGCTACTGCCTAATATCCTCTCTAAAAGCTTCAGTCCTGGTCTTGGCCAGTGCTCTGAGCTTTCTGGATACTGGGAGGCCGTGTCTGCAGGTGCTGAGGCTCACAGGAAGCAGATTGCAGCCTGTGAGTCCCAGGATAGATTGATCATCTTCTATTGGGTCTGTACTTTCTGCTGTCCACTCTGGCTTCAAACCTTGTCTGCGGTTGAATCTCCTTGTCTAGCTCAGGTAGTGTACCCCAGTGCCTTTCTCCATTCTCTTCTAGGAATGCCTGGAGCCCCCTAAAACTGGGTTTCCCTATTCATGGTCCTGCCTGTTAGCTTTAGTATCTCGTCCTGGTCCATATTTTGCTCTGTGAGGTGGGACAAGTCTTCTTTCTCCTTTTGCCTCAGTTTTCCCACCTAGAAAATGGGGAACTGACCTCCTTTTTTGCTAAAGCTTCTTCTAGCAAAACAAATTCTCTTATCTGATTTCACCATTTGTACCCATTGAGCAAGAGCCTGCATACTTTGACTGAAGGGACTGTCCTACATTTCTTAGAGTTCTTAAAAACTGCACAGTTGTGTAACCAAATTGCCATGCCCATGTTTGTGTGGGAGTGTCCTTTGGACACTTGGCAAATTTGTGGTTCTGGGTTTCTACTCAGGAGTCCTCTCTTCTGGATCTTTCTTTGTGGCTCTAATACTCACTCCCTAGGAGTCCCTCTGTCTGTCTTTCTCCTTTTCACCCTCTCTCCCTTCCTCTCTTTTTCCTTCCCTCCCTCCTTCTCTCTCTCTCTCTCAGAGAGAGAGAGAAGTGCTTAGTTTCTGGATGCTTTTGGACAAGTGATTTTGTTCCCAGTTAGTTTTTGGCTCTGAGAAGTGGGGAAGCAGGTGTGAACTTGACCTTGCTGATTGTCTCCAAGTGGTTTTGGGAGGGACATCAACAGAAATGGGAGTTCCAAGGCCTGTGTGATACTCCCTGGGTGGGTCCAAGGTGCCAGCCCTGGCAGAGATGCCAGAAGTGGATATAGCACCCTCACCTGCCAGGTAGCTGGCCAGATGTGAAGTCACCAGCTGGGAGAAGGGTGCTGGGCTGGGCTCTCTGGCCTTTGATTCTTTTGGTTCTGTTCCCTGCAGGCCTCGAGCTGCTCAAAGTGTGAGCTGGAGCAGCCATGACCCGTTGGACATCCCTCAAGGCCTCCAGGCCATACAAACCCAGCTCTTGGGGTATGGTGGGCTCCCACCGGCGTCTGAATGCCCCAACCCTAGCCACCTTCCCCTGGAGGGCCCAGGAACCTGGTACTGAGTCATCTTCCCAGCATGACCCCCGGGTTCCCCAGCCCCGTCGGCCCCCTGCCTCCTGGCCCAGGCAGAAGCAGCATCCGCCATTACGACCCCAAGCATCAGCTCTTCAGACCCATGGTGAGGTGGTCAGCTGGAGCACCAGTGGGGGAGGATGGCAGAGTGAGGACAGAAGGCCCCTGCAGAGCCTGGGGTCCCGTGGTGGAGACTTTGCACTGGACAAGTGACTTGGATCTCAATTCTCCTATTTGTTGGCTAAGTAGCAGAGGGTGATAGGGGAGTCACTTGACCTCTCTGAAGTCTTCATGGGCTGTTAGAGGCAACCTGAGGGCCTTGGCTGTGTCTAGCCTAAGGTGCCCACACCTTGCTGGCTCTTTCTGTGGTTCTCTGGCCTCCATGGTTGTGTGTCTTATACCCACTAGCACTGTGGCCTACTAGCACAGACTCTGGGATTGCTTCCCAATCTGGCTGGTTGTGTGGTTTCCACCCTCACTCATGTCCCATGTATTGGGAACAGAGGTGTCTCCAAGACCCTGGCTAGTGTGGACTTTGCCAGGAGTTGTGCCATACAGACAGAGCTGAATCCCAGCCTTGCCACCTCTGCCTGGGGGCATCAGGCAGGTTTATTCCCATTCCAAGACTCCCTGTATGAAATCTGGGGTAGGCCCCCTCTCTGAATGGCCCGAGGTGTCAGCAGAAAGCCCTGCATGGCACCTGGACTGTTGAGGATGCCCAGCTACCTGGGAACGTTATCCTGGGGGCCTCAATGACTTCCCAGTAATGTGGTGGCAGGTGATCCAGAGGCTATGTTGGTTCCAACCTGGTGGTGTGACTGGGTGGGGATTGGGTTGCATAGCGTCCCTATCGGGGGAAGGCACATGCCCAACTTGTTCAAGTACTGTCATGCCAGTAAGCCACATCTCTACCCCTGTTCTCAGCCCAGACCAGTTGAGACAGGCTAGTGCCTATGACCACAGGCGCAGGCAGTGCTGTGACCCCTGGCTCAGCCTGGCACCAACCTGCCTGTGTGAAGTCTGTGGGGCAGTGGGGAGGGTACATGGCCTGGGTCCTGAGGCTGAGAGCAGGGTTTGTTCTGCTGGCTGTGGTACTGGGTTGCAGGCCTGCTCTCGGAGAATCAGTGTGCGTGAGTGTATGCGGCAAGCTGGCCTGGAGCCAGGTGCTCCCCAGAGTGGGCTAAAGGTGATGATGGGAGCAGGTGACACTTGTGAGTGCTTTGTAGAGATGAGGACAACAGGGATGGGGGCGGAGGCCTTTGGGCTGAGGTCAGAGTAACCCTAAGTAACCCCTGGCTGGGTGCCCACTCTAGGGCCTATGGGTGGGTGTGGAGTGGGTGCTGTTGGTGAGGTGTATGAGCATCAAGAGGGTGAGCTGGGTGAGCTTGGGGGATCTGAAGTGGAGCTTGGCAGGCCCTAATCTAGGTCTGGGGGTGAGACACTGAGTGATGTAGAAAATGCCCTGTTGTTTTCTAAGGGAACTGGTGGTCTCAGTGGGGGTGACAGACCAGTGCTACCCTGTCTGCAGTATTATTACCATTTTTACGGGTCTGTGCTGAGGAGGGACAGCAGGAACAGGTGTGTATCACCCCCCTCCCCGGGACACAGGGAAACAGCAGCATTGGAGTTACGGCCTGAGGGAGGTGAGGTGGCAGTCATGGGAAGATATCTGAGAGGGGTCCAACTGGGCAAGCCAGGGGAGGCTCAGAGGTGAAATTCAAAGGCGTCATGGCGCTATCCATGTAGATTCTGTGGGTCTTAGGGGCTTCTGGCTGTGAGCAGAGGAAGACCTAGATCTGACTTGTATCCACAGTTTCCCCTTGGCTCCCATGGGGACCAGAGTGGAGGGTATAGGAGGGAATAGTCACAGGGAGGCTGGTGAGGTGGCTCCTGCACTGGTCTAGGCAGGTAATAACTGGGACTCAGGCCATGGGGGTGGAAGAAGGGGTCAGATTCTGAATATATTTTGAAAGCAGAGCCCTTGGTGTAGGAGTAAGAATTGAGATGAATCCGGGGTTTTGGGCCAGAGCTGCTAGGCGGTTGGGAAGGCCGTTTTCCAAGCTGAGAAGGTGGAGTGAAGATTGGGCTTCGGTGGGAGGGAAGATGGGGGTTTGGTGGAGGGTAAGTGTAGACTGGAATGTCTGCCAGTCATCCTTATGGGCCCTGGTAGGGGTGGGGTGGGCAGAGAAGAGCTGGGACCACCTGTCCAGCCAGACCTGCTTTCTTCTCTGTTGCAGGAGTTCCCCCTCCTGGAGCCAGCCTGGGGGTGGGCCAGGGCCCCCCCACCCCAGGGATGACTGCAGCCAGCCGGGCCAACCCCTACAGCATTGTGTCATCGGAAGAGGACGGGCTGCACCTGGTCACCATGTCAGGCGCTAACGGCTTCGGCAATGGCAAGGTGCACACACGCCGCCGGTGCCGAAACCGCTTTGTTAAGAAGAATGGGCAGTGCAACATTGAGTTCGCCAACATGGACGAGAAGTCGCAGCGCTACCTGGCCGACATGTTTACCACCTGCGTGGACATCCGCTGGCGCTACATGCTGCTCATCTTCTCGCTGGCCTTCCTTGCCTCCTGGCTGCTGTTTGGTGTCATCTTTTGGGTCATTGCTGTGGCCCATGGGGACCTGGAACCAGCCGAGAACCGTGGTCGTACCCCCTGTGTGCTGCAGGTCCATGGCTTCATGGCGGCCTTCCTCTTCTCCATCGAGACGCAGACCACTATTGGCTACGGGCTGCGCTGTGTGACTGAGGAATGCCCCGTGGCCGTCTTTATGGTAGTGGCGCAGTCTATCGTGGGCTGCATCATCGACTCCTTCATGATTGGTGCCATCATGGCCAAGATGGCACGGCCCAAGAAGCGGGCACAGACACTGCTGTTCAGCCACAATGCCGTGGTGGCTCTGCGCGACGGCAAGCTCTGCCTCATGTGGCGCGTGGGTAACCTGCGCAAGAGCCACATTGTGGAGGCCCACGTGCGGGCCCAGCTCATTAAGCCCAGGGTCACAGAGGAGGGTGAGTACATCCCACTGGACCAGATTGACATCGATGTGGGCTTTGACAAGGGCCTGGACCGCATCTTCCTGGTGTCGCCCATCACCATCCTGCACGAGATTGATGAGGCCAGCCCGCTCTTTGGCATCAGCAGGCAGGACTTGGAGACAGACGACTTTGAGATCGTGGTTATCCTGGAGGGCATGGTGGAGGCCACAGCCATGACCACACAGGCCCGCAGCTCCTACTTGGCCAATGAGATCCTGTGGGGCCACCGCTTTGAGCCGGTGCTCTTTGAGGAGAAGAATCAATACAAGATTGACTACTCACACTTCCACAAGACCTATGAGGTGCCCTCCACACCACGCTGCAGTGCCAAGGACCTAGTGGAGAACAAGTTCCTCCTGCCCAGCGCGAACTCCTTCTGCTATGAGAACGAGCTGGCCTTCCTGAGCCGTGATGAGGAGGATGAAGCAGATGGAGATCAGGACGTTCGAAGTCAAGATGGCCTCAGTCCTCAGCCCCGGCATGAATTTGACAGGCTTCAGGCTGGTGGTGGTGCCCTTGAGCAGCGGCCCTACAGACGGGAGTCAGAGATCTGAGTGCCCTTGGCTTAGGTGCAGCATCCACTCTGACAGGGAGAGGCCCCAGCGTCCCTTGGGGACTCTGGGTTTGGGCAAAACAGGCCAGGTGCCCCAGGGTTCAGACTCAGTAGTATTTTAGTTGTTTTATGTTTCTTTGCAATAGCCTTGAAAGATTGGTGGGAGAGTGGGCAGCCAGAGTGGGCATTCCCCAGCCTTAGAGGCTGACTCAGGCACAGGGGTTGGAGGGTGGCCTCCTGGGAGGCCAAGCCACAAGAGCCGGGGGTTTCTGCCTGAAGACAGAGCTGTAGCCTGCCTGGAAGCAGCTGTGTATGTGTGTGTGTGCGTGGGTGCGTGTGTGTGCCCCTTGCTGGTTTTTAACTTGGAGAGGAAACCGGATTTCGGCTTTCTCAACCTTAGTTCAGATAAGACTGTTTACCATAAAAAAATTAACATATGATTGAAAAAATTTTTTTAATTTGAGGGGGGAAGGAGGACAATTAGGATTCCATTGTTGTGCTGTAGCACAAGCAGCTGGATGGAGGTTCTGGAAGATTCCCTGAGGCTGGTCTGATCTCTCGTCAATGTGTGCCTGGGTTCATCACTTTTAGGGGTAATTTAAGTCCTGTGTGTGATAGAAGAACCACGACCATGTTAACGATCATAATAAAGCTTTGAATGTCACTGGGGTAGGGGTGGGGACCTGGGAAGAAACTGGTTTGATCTTTTTGAGTTTCACTTTGTACCTCAGAGGTTCATCTCAGGGCTGGATATAGGACCTGCCCCTGAGGGTCCACTCCCTCCCTACTTCCAAGGGCCCTGTTTTGCCTCTCTATTTCTACCCTTGCACAGTGAGGGGT
This sequence comes from Castor canadensis, assembly GCF_047511655.1. Taxonomy (NCBI): domain Eukaryota; kingdom Metazoa; phylum Chordata; class Mammalia; order Rodentia; family Castoridae; genus Castor; species Castor canadensis. Next base: position 49,276,728 of record NC_133396.1, on the reverse strand, counting down.
CATTGGAAATGCAGGAGTGGACGCTCCTTGGGAAAGGATGCCAGTTCCCACACACAGAGGAAGCAGATCAGCCATGTTCCTCCTGAGCCCACAGAGTGAGTTGTGCCTTAGAGACTGCAGATTGTTTGGCTCCAGTTGTTTTTGTTTTTATTGGATTTGCCTGTCCTTCTGTGTTGTCCCTGACCCCACTGAAGTCCCTGCTGGCCCCTCTGTCTGCTCTGGGAAGGTGCAAAGGCTGCGCCTACCTGGCTCAGGGCCACATCTGCCTGCCCCTTCCCTCCACACCTGAGCCAGTACTCGTGAACCGAGAAGAGCCCAGCCAGTCTGGGTCTGCAACTGAAAGACAGGAAAGAGTCTAGGAGAGGAGAGGGATCATCACTTCCTCCTGCCTGCTGAGGTAACTGGGGATGTCACAGAACAGGGAATCCTTGCTCAGCCTTCAGGAGCCTGGGGTGGGGCTTCTGCCCCTCTTTCTTCCTCCTCCCTGACTATCAGCTCTCTGTAAGGTGCCCAGGGCAGGGGGCCCTGAGGTTGGCCTGACTCCAGGCACCCTGATCAGGAAGAGGCTTGAGGCCCCTCTTGTGATTAGTGTTGACTCTGCTGCTCCATCTAGTTCCTGCAGGTGGCCTGGGCCAGGGCTGGGTGGAGCTCAGCCTTCCCTGGTACAGCAGAGGGAATCATGTCCTCTCTGGGCCAGGCTGCTCTGGAAGGTAGTGTTTAGAAAGCCCACGTGTTCCCACTGCCTTCCCAGGTTGCTCCAACCTGTGCCTCCAAGGCAGCTCAGAACCAGAGAGCACCAGGGACTCTCTGGCCCATAGGGGAAAACTGAGGCAGAGAGTGGAAAAGGGGATGTGCAAAGTCATATAGTGAGTAGGTGGGATGTGGTAGAGGCTGGGACTGGGATGGGCTCCTCTGCATACTTCTCCTTGAGGATCAGGGAACACGGAGGTCTAGACACTGTCAGCTCCCTGCAAGGTGCCTGGGGCAGGTGACTCTGGGATAGGCCTGACTCCAGGTCCCTTCCCTAGCCTCAGACCCCACCCTCATATCTGGCCTATAAGACTCAGCCTGAGGCAGCTTTTTCCTCACCTCCTTTGGACTCCTGGACCTGGCTCTTGGCCCCAAAGTCTGACTGGCTTTCCCAGCCTTAGCTCTGGGGTCTTGGGTACAGTTGGTGTGGGAGCACTTGGTTCTCACTCACCCTGCCCAGACTGCCAGACTGAGGGATGAGGAAAGACAAAGGTGTCCCCTGGCTACTGTGTGGGGATATAGGGACCTGGGTTCTCTCTGCCTTTCCTGGACCAGTGGGCCGACCTTCTACTCTCTGCATCCAAAGCAGAGCTCAGGGGCTCTAGGTCCCCCAAGACCTGCTCCTAGGCCATCTTAATGGCCTGGTATATTCACCTCTCTGGCCCATCCTCCTCCCAGGCCTGGGCCCGCCAGAATGTTCCAGTCCCCAGACCTTGCAGAAGAGCAGCCCAAGCTGCCTTTCATCTTTTGCCAAAGGCAGATGCTGTGTTTTCAAATTCTCTTGCCCTCCTTTTCTCCTTCCCTGTATGTATTTATTTATTATTTATTTATTGCTTGTGCTAAAGACCAAAATAGTCTCCTTCTTTAGTGCATCTATTTGGGACACCCCTGGGAGCAGCCATGCACCTGTGTGGGAGCAAGGAAGACTTGGCCCCTGGGGAGTGTGTGGAGAGGGGAGACAACGGTGCGCGTGTGTATGTGAGTATACATGTACACACACAACTGTTTCCAAGTATATGACTCCGATAATACAGATATGTGATATATACAGGTGTGTGTGTACTCAGGTGTCTGTATATGTCTACCCACAGGTATGTGTGTGCGTGTGAATGTTTTCCACGAAGGAGGCTGGTTTAATGCTCGCCAGGCTGAGGCTGGGTGCACATCAGTCAGGTTGGATGCTAGCGACATACATGGGCACAGTTCAACTTGAGAGTCCCCGCCCCTCTGCTCTGATGATACAGTCTGTGTACTGCCGATGTGCAGTGTCCAAAGGTGAGCATCTGTACTTGGATCCTGTGTTGGAGGCTGTGGTGTGTCTGTCCATGTGAACACATGTACATGTGTGCCTGTGTGAGTGTGTGTAGGTCCCAGGGTGTGTGTGTATGAGAATGTCAGTGGGGCGGTATGCTGTGTGCAGCCTGTGAGTGCTGCTCAGAACTCTGTGGCTGCCCTGATCCCCTGCTGGTGCTGTGCCATCCGGTCCCCGCCTGGCCGAGGGCATGGGGGGCGGGAAGGAGCCACTGTTGGTAGGCCCCTGTATAGGGTGTCTGCCCTGCGTGAGGTCATAGAATGTCAAATCTATTTTAAATGGTGAAACTGGAGAATTTTCATGTTATTTTCAATACATAGCGATATCTAAAGACATAGGCGATGAGACTAGACCACATTAAATGCATTTTGATCTCTTTGCTATTGTGTTGAGATGTGTGTCTCACTGTCTCCTGCCTGGCCCTACTCATGCTGAAAGATCACACTTCCTTGGCCCCTGCAGGCTCCCTGTGGGGATCTCTGTTTTCACGGGTGGAGTGGGATATGGTGGCAGCATCCGGGTGAAGGGACAGAGCACACCCTCCTTGAAGATCCCAGAGTGGTCTTCCAACCTGCATGTGTGTACTCATTCCCATGGAGGGCACAACTCCCAGGCAGCTGCCTTGTTCTCCCTGGCTGACACCTCCTGGTTGGAAAGTTTATGCAGAGAACAGCCGGCCCTCCCAGGGAGTAGGCCTTTTGATGGGGAGGCCAGTTGTGAGGTGGGTAGCCCTGTTTTCCCTGCAAGAACGGGGTGGGAGCAGGGCGTGCCAGTTGGAAGAAACCCTACTCTAGCCTGAGCTCAGATGATGCTGGGGCAAGGCTGGAGTGGCAGTTGGAGGACAGATAAGTGCTGCCTGCAGGAGAGGCACATGACATGTTTTCACGAAACGACTTTCATTGTGTCAAGGGGCTCAGAGCCTGTGGTCCATGGCTGAGGCCTGTGGGGAGAAAATTCTTTCCTTTGTCTAAGCTACTTTCACTCCTCTCCCCAGAAAAAACCCAGGGGACCCTCATTCTCTGGATTTAAATGATGATTCCAGATAACCAGGTAAGAAACCACATCATTCCTGGGAAAAGGTGATGTGTTCTTCAAAACAAGGTGTGGGGGATTTGGGGAGCCTTGGGCAGTGCTAGTCACAGAGACTTCTTAGAGGTCCCTCTGTTGGGACTTGGAGAGAGGAAAGGAGAACCTTGGAGCTGGTGGCTTGGTCTGGTGGGGACCTCCTCTGGCCCTGGAGTTCTCCCAGAACCAGAACACCAGAATCCAGAGTGCTGTGGCTTCACTGAATTTCCTAATTGACCAGGAGGCCTGGGACCCCAAGTGTGTGAAGACCTGGCCCCAGTTGGTGCTAAACATTGCTCAAATTTTGTGTCACTTGAGCTTTCTGTCTCTCACCCCTCCCCCACTTCCCCCAAAGGGCCCTGGGTCAGACAGACCCCAGGTAACTTGCTTGCTGGGGGATCTGGAGTAAATTTTTTTCCCCTCCAGCTTCAGTCTCCCCATCAGTAAACAGAGTATTCATAATAATGACCAGCTTGCAGATTTGTTAAAAAAGTGAGAGGGAGAAAGAGAACTTTTTTTCAGCGATCCCTTGGTGCCCTGATTCCTGATGAAGCACTTTGCTTTGGTGCTCAGATGCTGTACCTGCAGAGTGCGACCTGCTCAAGGTCACTGCCAGGAGTCACAATCTAGGCAGAGGCTGTCAGCTTCCCTGCCTCCCCAGGGATGAATTGAACCCACCTTTGAATCTGCTTTCAGCTAAATGAAACTGGGGTGGTGTGGGCTTCTGTGATGAGGGTAAACCAGCACCTGCTAAGGTGAAGTGTGAGGTCTGAAGGCCTGGGTTGACCCTGGGTACATCCTCCTGGGCAGGCCAAAGAGAAGTTGTTGCCCTGTTTTAGAGAAAATTGATTGAGTGGCACTAGTGCCTTGCCCAAGGTCACTGGAGAATCTAAGCTGGGATCAAACTAGACCTCAAACCCTAGGCCATCCTGTGGTCTTCATGTCAAGTCAGATGCCCCTCACTCCAGAGCACTAGACTTCCTGGGGCCTCTGCCTGCCAGTGGCCAGGGCTGGAGCCGGAGTCTTGGCCATCATGGGGACAACCTAGCTGTGGCCCCCAGGACTCAGATTGGAATTGCACATGGATATTTCCTCAGCATGAAGGGAGGCTGGACGGCTGCAGATCAGAGCTGCCCATTTGCTTCTTGGCAATGAGGGACCTCCAAGGACACACCCTATCCCACTATAACCCACCCTCTACCTAGCACGGTCTTAAAAATCAGAATGAAGCCTAAAACCATCCCTGGCTTCCCACCACATTGAAAATAAAATCCCTAATGGTCTCCTGGCCACCCAGCCCCATCCAACCCTCTCAGCATTCCCTGCTCAGTTCATCCTCCTTTTTCCTGCTCTTGTTCCAGGCTCCCTACCTCCTTGAACATGCCAACCCCCCCCTCCCCCCATTTCAGGACTTTTGCATGTGCTGCTTTCTCTGTCCAACACTTTCTTCTCAGATCTTAGCAAGTGTGGCTTCTCATCCTTCAGGTCTAGGCCTTACCTGAGCTGGTGTAAGAGAGATGGCCAGGATTCCCCCTAGGAATCTCTGTTATTTCCTGGGCTAGTTTGCTGTCTGTCATTTCCATGGCCATGAACTTGACCATGGCAGGGGCTGTCATCTCTTATTTGCCCTGGGTCACTGGGGCCAGGAGTGGTGCACAGTATGTTCTTCATGTGTATTTGGATAGATGGAGCATGGTGCCTGGGGCTTCCTACCTACAGAGAGGGCTCTGCAGGTGTCTCTAAACTGAAGCCCTTCCCCTTGACCCAGCCTGGACAGAGCCCAGCCACCTGCCACACTGAGGAGAGAAGAGCCCAGCCTGGGGCCAGAGGCAGCTGAAACTGAGAACCTTTCCAAGACCATAGGAGAGATTCCTGCTGGATGGAAGTTGGGCCTCAGGAAGGCTAAGGGAACCTGAACAGCTTTTCTCTCCAGTGCTTCCAAGAAAAGCAGAAGGGGCCTCCTTTCCCGAGGCTGGCCTGGGCCCTGGAAGACTTGGATTCCTGACTCTGGCCCTGGAGTGCTTATTGTGGCCATATCTGGGCCTCAGTTTCCCTATACAAGGAGCAAGGGCTCCATTCATTTCTTCGACAAGTGTTTGTGTACTGTCACTGTGTGCTGTGAGGTGTGGGTGTTGGGGTTGCAGTAGGACATCAGCCAGGCCCAGTTCCTATTGTCTGGGGTTTTCAGTCCACAGATCTGGGGGAGGAAGGCAGATGCTAATCCAGAGTCCTTGTCCAAGTCCCCTCAAAGTGGGGATTCTGGCTCACAGGACTTGGAGGGAACATTCTCCAGGTAAGGGGAAGAGCAATCAGCATGGGAAGGAAGGAGCTAGAGGAGGACGTATGAATAGCCTGAGTCCAGTGCGGCTGGATGCTCTTTGGTGCGTGAAGAGCATGGGGGAGTTCTCCCACCCTAAAGGAAGGGCACTGGGATTTGCCCCTGTCACCAGTCACTCCTTGGCTGTGCCACCCAGGATTGGGGAGGTGCTACGTTGATTCTGAGCAAGGTGGCTCCCATCCATCCAGAATGAGTGTCCTGAGAAGGGTGGCTGGCACTCATCCTAGTTAAGGTTGTCCAGGCAGAGCATGGACCAGAGTAATAACAATACAGAGAGATCCCAGGGGTATAATGGGACGCAAGCAGGGTGCTGGGGGGTGCAAACAGGGTAGGTCTGACTAGACAGAGGGACCAAGGTGGGCCTCCCCAGGAAAGCAGCTCTTCTGAGGACTGAGTAGGTGTTTGTCAGGTGCATGGGAAGGGGCTTCACGGGAAGAGGAACCTGCACAGGCAAAAGCCCTGGGGTGGATGAGAGTAAAAGGATACAGCTCAGCTGGGCTGGCATGGAGCAGATCACAAAGAACCCTATGGACACCACCAGGACCCAGGGGCACAGTGCAAGGCTCTATGGATCCAGTGGAGGCCTCTGTGTATACCATATAGAGCCAGGCCTTCATTTTCACTGGTCAGCCTCTCTTTGCCTCCTCTATAACATAGCTACATCACCTTCTCTGGAATGTCATCCCCTGGGGAGCAGGTACTTTTGTTTTTCCTTGGTCATGGCTATCCTCCAGCACTCAGAAGAGAGGGTACCTTGTACCCAGTAGGTGTTCAATAAATCATGTGTGCTCCAACAAGATACAAAAGGGCCTCAGGAGGTAAGAGGCCCCCTGAGTGTTGGCTTGTCCCTGGGAGGAGCCTGGGGCCTTGCCACAGTGTTGGATGCTGGTGGTGATCACCAGTGATAGGGACCAAGGAGGGATAAGACCCACAAGTGGTCTGTGAGGCCTCCTCTGTGAGGCCAAAAGCCCAGAGGTACTGGGGACCAGGATATACAGTACACCCTAGGGCTTTTAAAATGTCCTGAATCATGTGATCTCCTTTCAGAATAACATCTTGAAAGGCATAACATAAAAGAAAATACAGGGAGCTTCAAAGGAAACCCATTTTATTGAAGTTTAGTTATCAAAATGTAATGAATCCGTATGTGATACGGAGAGCTGCATTTCTTTGCTTGCCCACTGTACTGACCTTCACCTACCTTGGTGGTGAGCACAGCCTCTCTTCCAAAGTGTCCCAACAAAGTCATGGGGTATGAAAAATAAACTGGGTGTTGGGGTGCATGCCTGTAATCTCAGCTACATGGAAGGTGTAGGTAAGTGGATTGCAGTCTAAGGCTGGCCCAGGCAAAAAGCATGAGACTCCATGTGAAAAATAGCTAAGGTGAAAATGGCCAGGGGGTTTGGGTCAAGTGGTAGAGCGCCTGCCTTAGTAAGTGCAAGGCTCCGAGTTCAAATCTCAGCACTACTACTACTACTACTACTACTACTACAACAAAAAAAGATGCCTTGCAGAATGAGGTGGAGGAGGAGTGATTTCCAGTGATCACAGTGGGAGGGTCTGTGGACTGGGGTGCAGTGTCGCATTTGGGGCGACACTGCTAAGTTTGAGCCTTAGCATCTGCCCCTGGACCTTTTACCTACACCCACTGGTCCCTGGATCCCTGGAACTCTTCCTCCACCTGCCTCCCGGACATACACACCAGGACCACTAAAACCACAGCCCTTCTCACCTTGGCCCTTCCACTGGTTCGTGAACAAGCTGAGCTGTCATGGCTGGATGGATATAAATCACACCGAGCTAAGCCACAGCCCCCACCTGGTGCTTCTAACGCTCCTACCTTGAGACCCTTTCCTGCGCCTCCCTGGGGTCCCATCTCCCTTCAAGCTACATCTGACTGGAGGTGAACCTGGGGCTGCAGAAGAGAGGATATCCTGGTGCCATGGGGGACCAGGATGTGACTCCCAGCTGGGGCCTGATACAGCTGGGCACCTCCTGCCTGAGGCCTTGAGGCCATGGGAGGTAACTTCCTAGGGCTTCATAAGGAGCTGGGGACACTATCTTTGGGTCGTCCCAAAGTTGGGGCTCATCTTCTGGCCCCAGGGTGATGTCTCAGGGCAAAATGGGTCAGTGTCCCAACTGGGGGTTGTAGGGGTAGAGGGAATGGGACACAGGGACCCTTACTCAGTCAGGGCCAGAGCTTCCAAAGCTCCTGGAAAAGGCCGAATTGCAGGGACTGGGCTCTGGCCACCTCCGTCAGTGCCTGGGGACACTTTGAAGATGAAAGCCCAGGGCAACCAAATAAATCATTGTCCCAGCCAGGGCCCTTTGCAAATGAAAGAAGGCAGTTTAATAATAACTACATGGCAGAAACTAGTGGTGAAATGGGACCATCCCAACAGACCTACTGGCTGCTACCCAGGTTTTTTGGCAGGGTGGGGCGTCCCCAGTCTGGTGTGTCCTCCTGTCACACCCAACCCTGCAGAGTGCAGGTCACTAAATAGTGTCTCATACCAACACATCACTAATCAGAGCAACGCACACGTAAACAGAAAGACAGAGAGATAGCTGGAAACACATAGAGATAGAAGACAGATCAATTAATATTATAGGGACAGGAAGACAGAAAGAGGGACAGATAGACAAACTGACAGAAAGATGGACATACAGGCAGACAGATAAAATGGACAGATGGAGAGCAAGATAACTTGTCAGGCAGACATAGAGGGCAAGAGACAGGACAGACAGACAGGTGTCTTCATTTAAGAGTGAATACAAAGCATATCCTGAATTTTTCTCTAGTGCTCTTGGAGCTATGTTGCTTGGCATTGACTGATTTCATCTTCAGAGCTGGAGCATGTATTAAAGAGGACACCTGACACTAAACTTCACCTGTGCCTGCTGATTAGGTTACAGCCAGATCTGTCCCAGAATGTATGCAGGAGAGCAGGGTGGGTGGTAGCCCCATGTCTCCTTCCTGATCTGGACCCAGAGCTCTGTCCAGGTGGTGTGTGTATCTAAAACCAACAGGGAGTTTCTGAGGTCCTGTTTGCAGCTGTCCAGAGTTGGGAATGTGAATGGTGAAATGGAGTGTGGATGACAGCACAAGAGTGCACTTCAAGTCTTTCACAGGAAAGGAAGATCTGTACAGAGTACAGGTTTAGGGCTTACTGTATTTTCACTAAAATGAACAAAATGAACTGTTGATTTTTTTTATTGACAATAACTCCTCACTTAAAGAATCTGTTGATTTCCAAGTGTTACACTTTACCAAATTAGGTAAAGCAGATGATCAGTAGCAGCTGTCTAACCCTAACCCCTCCAGTTGATCAAAGCCATTGGTTGGCTCTTGGATGAAATAACCAGGATGACAAGCCCCTCCCTTATGCTAATGGTGGGGGAAGATTGACCAGGAAAGGGCTAAGCATCCTCTTAGAGACAAGAAGTAGGAATGCACATTTAGGGAAGGAAAACTCAGAGCCTGAGACCCACAGCTGGGCAGCTCCATCAGCTGTATGTCCACCTTGCTCTGCAAGTGTTGACACTCACACTCAGTCCATTGAGGAGGCTGTGCAGATGACGGCAGGCTCAGACAAGCCTGGTTAGGAGGCACAGTTAATAGTCAGTCCTCAGTTGAACTCATCCTAAGGGGGATGCTCAGGTTAACAGAACTTCAGCAGAGAAAAGGAGCTGGAAAAAGAGGATCTTCTAGTCAGTGGCTCTTGATAGTTCTGGAGTAACAGGTAACTGAGTCATTATGTCATCCATGCGTTCCTTGGTGCATTTGCTCTTGTTTCTCTGAGTGTGTGTGTTCTTGTGTCTCCATGTCTCTGTGTGTATGTTCTGTGTCTGAATGTTCCTGTCTGTACATTTGTCTTCCTGATTTATTTGCTTTCTTGTTTTAGCAGGGAAAAAAATCCTGGTTCCCACATGGACCACATCAAATAAAAAGCATTTGAAATATTAAAACATCATCAGCTTGACTTGTGTTTGGATGGGTGGTGTGTGATCTTTTTAGGTCTTAGCAAGGCATTTTTCTATGAGGGCTTGCAGATGAGGCCCTCTGTTCAGAAAGTGACATAAGGGTCATTGCTTCCCCAAAGAGTCATTATTGAGCTCTACTTTTAGTAGAGCAAAATGCAGTTTTGATGACCTTCAAATGATATAAAGAATTCCTTGTAAATGGGGTGAGAATACTTTCTGCTCTTTGACTGTTTGACTAAGAGAACACATCAAGCTTTTCATACTTTATTTCATTTTTGCTTGTTTTGTTTTTAAAGGGAAATTTTCATGAAAATTCTACCCTGAAGCCATTGTCTTGGAATGTCTCTAAACAAAGGGATTCCATTTGCAACCAGTAGGGGGCAGAAAACACCAGTCATTGGACTGTGTTGCTGTTATGGACAGTCACAAAGTCAGCATTCTGGTGTCCTTGTTTCCTGGCATTTGGGTATTAACATAACACCAGAACCTGCAGCTGGTCCAAACACCCTTAAGGAGCACAGCTGTCTTCTGGTTTTGCTGCACTCAGACATCCAAATATTTTCAGCAATAAGATAGATAGCAGGGGACACAGAGTGGTGGAAAAATAACAAAAATCCACTTAAAATTATTTCTATGAAAGACCCTTTGGGGTTATATGAGCTAGTAAATATAAATGAAGATTGAATATTTTATTGAGATTACCAGTTTTAAGATTGTTGTTTTTCCTTTATATCTTATTATTTACTAATGTAGAATTCAGGGACTCATATTTGCTGATCAAAGAGAATAACTTTTGGAAGATAAATGATCACATTGTGTCTCAACTGGTTACAACCACTGATAATCCCACCTGTATATTCCTTCTTCCTCCACCTGATGGCAACAGTTAAACCTCTTTTCATAAGTATCTAACCTGTAAAAATAAAATTGTTCCCAGCACTGCCAAAAAAAATTGTCAACTCAAACAATAAGGCTTATATGTAGGTATATGTTTAAAGGTAAACCCTTTGTGGTCATTTTTATTAGTATGTTTTAATTGTATATAGTGAGGGGGCTTCATTGTGATATTGTCACACATGCACATAATGTATTTTGATCATATTCACCCACTCTGGTACTCACTCTTAATTTTTATGGTTCCAAATTATTATTATTTTTTTTTTCATTTTTCTTTTATTATTCATATGTGCATACAAGGCTTGGTTTATTTCTCCCCCCTGCCCCCACCCCCTCCCTTACCACCCACTCCACCCCCTCCCGCTCCCCCCCTCAATACCCAGCAGAAACTATTTTGCCCTTATCTCTAATTTTGTTGTAGAGAGAGTATAAGCAATAATAGGAAGGAACAAGGGGTTTTGCTGGTTGAGATAAGGATAGCTATACAGGGCATTGACTCACATTGATTTCCTGTGCGTGGGTGTTACCTTCTAGGTTAATTCTTTTTAATCTAACCTTTTCTCTAGTTCCTGGTCTCCTTTTTATGGTTCCAAATTAAGTAGGAAGAGACTGATACATATGAGTCAGATCAAGAATATATCTTTTTAAGCAAAGGAATTTAAAAAAAAACAAGCATTCCCACTGAAATGAGGGAGGAGGCAAGACCTTAATTTGCAGTGTGCTGGAGTGTTAATGAAGACAAAGAACTAACAAAAATAGGAGGAATCAAAGCATTTGGGTAAAAGCACCTTCCTTGTGCTCTCTTAATGAAGCATAATATTGATAGTGCATGAAAATGATGTAAAATCTAAATGTCAGTGTCCTTTGGAACAGAGCCACATTCATTCATTCATGGATTATTGGTGGCTGCTTTTGTACAACTATAGCAGAATTTAGTATTTGTGAGAGATCACATGGCCTGCAAAGCCTAAAATATTTAATATCTTACCATTTTTAGCAAATGTTTAGCAACCTCTGATGTAAGCTCTGAGAAGCAGCCAAGTTTGTCTATTTTATATACTGATGAATTTTAACTGACTTACTGAATTTTATGTAATGAATGGATGGGTGGGTGAGTGGATGAATGAATATGTGGGTGGATGGATTGATGGGTAAGTAGGTGGGTAGATGGGTGGGATAGTGGATGGATGGATGGACAGATGAGTGAATGGATGAATAGGTGGGTAGATGGATGGATGGGAAAGTAGGTGGGTAGATGGTGGGACAATGGATGGATGGATGAATGGATGGGTGGGTGAGTGGGTAGATAGATGGGAGTGTGGATGGATGGGTGGGTGGGTGGATGGAAGAAGGGGTGGATGGGTTGGCGAGTGAATGGGTGGGCAAATGGATGGATAGAGTGGATGAGTGAATGGGTGGGCGAATGGATGGATAGAGTGGATGAGTGAATGGATGAATAGGTGGGTGGGTGGGTGGGTGGATGGATGGGTAAGTAAGTGGACAGATGGGCAGAACAGTGGATGAATGGGTGGGTAGGTGGGTGGGTAGATGGGTGGGAGAGTGGGTGGACAAGTGAGTGAGTATATGGAAGGGTGGGTGGATGGGTTGTGGGTGGATGAGTGGGTTGATGGATGCATGAATGGATGAGTGGAGAATGAATGATTTCCACGCAGTGTTGGAGTTGACCAGTGATTGTAAACTGTAAGTTATGGCAGCACAATCTACAGTCTTGTGGAAATTTACCCAATAGGCCCCAGTCTTTATTATGGAGCAGGCTTAGCAAAGACAGAAGTTGAGGATCCCACCAGGTACAGCTGATGCGAGGGGTATGGGTGGGGTGTTGATAATGGCAGCTGAGTGATGCATTTTGAAGTCTACCATGGAGTAGATGATGTTGAGACTAAAGGTGCTGATGGACAAGGAGAGTGTGTGAAGAGCAGTAGAAGAGGCCAAAAGGGATTGCCACATGGAGGATGTGAATTAGAAGAACAGAAGTTTGAAGTCACAGCATTGGATGTCAGACTATACTCCCCTAGAACACAGAGCACCTACTCGTGATAGGGCTGTGCATGTACCTGACTCTCTGAATTGTATTTTCTGTCCTCTTTATTCAAATCATCACCCACATAACAAAGGGCTTTCTATCCCTGGCTTCTCCTGGGCCAGTCCACCAGAGATAAAGGAGCTGTTTTGCCTCAGGGTATGAACTCCAAGTTCATAACCTCCCAAACGACTGTATTTGGAGACAAAAATCTTTAAAGAGGTGATGAAAGTGAAATGAGATCATATGACTGGGCTCTAATCCAATCTGAGTGGTGGCCTTATAAAAAGAGATTAGGACACACACAAAGGGATGACCAAGTGAGGACACAGGCAGAAGATACCATCCATAAGCCAAGGAAATGCCTGATATGGCATCATTCCCCAGAGGCCCAGCCAGGCCCCTCTGGTGGCCGATTGATTACATTATATCACTTCCAGCATGGAGGAGCAAGATTTTCCCACCAGAAGAGGCACCTGATACAGATTTATTTTCCTGCTCACAGTGCTTCCATGCGTTACCAGCTGTGACTCACAGATGACCTTCTTATCCTTGTGGTCTCCCACCTAGCATTGCCAGTCAAGGAAGCAGAAATGTGGCAGGATAAGCACACTGGGATTGCCAAATTCCCTGTCTTCCAAAAGCAGCTGATCTGAGAGAAGGGTGAAATGGAGAGTTTGCTCTCTGAGACAAAGAAGAAAAAAACCCAAAAAGCTGCTGCCTTTATTGATTATGACTTTCTTAGTTGAAACACCGTAGTGACAAACATCGCTATCACTCATACACATGTGTGATAAGCAAACAGTTCTTGCCCACGTGGCCAAGGAAAATTGGAGTGGACACATTGTGTTCAGCTGAGTAACAGCCCCTGAAATATCCAAACCCTTATCCCTGGAACCCGTGAGTGTCCCCTTACAGGGAAAAGAGGACTTTGCAGAGGTGATTAAATGCTGAGTCCTGAGATGAGGAGATTACAACAGGTTACCCAGGTGAGCTAAATGCAACCACAGGCATCTTTCTAAGAGGGAGATTTTACTATGGACAGAAGAGGAGGAGGCCATGTGATCAGGGAGGTGGCAAGTAAAGTGATGTGGCTTCAAGTCAAGAAAAGATAGCAACCACCAGCAGCTGTGACAGCAAGGATCAAGTTCTCCACTAGACACCCCAGAAGGACCCAGTGCTACTGGCACAATGATTTCAGCTAGTGAAACTGACTCAGGACTTCTGGCATCCAGGGCTGCTGGACAATAAATTTGGTTGTTGAAGCTACTGTATTTATGGTAATTTACTACAGCAATCACAGGAATATATGCATGCCAAAATTAATATATAGAATCCATTTTATAGTCTTTCCCAAAATTAAAAAAGTGCTTCCAGATTTTCTTTGTACTTCTTTGTGTATTCAGTTCAGCAAATATTAAGACGGATAATAAACTCATAAAATGTAAAACCAAATTGTATAAAACTAACCAGACATAAAAGGGGGATCTTAACCATTTTATGAAATACTATAATTAAGATCATTGGTCTTACTTTATATTGTGTCTTGTTTTCGACTTCCAAATACCTGTGGCAATTTTACCTTGGAAAAAAAAACATGCACCCAATAGGAAAATGGGTATTCTAAACACATTTCTTGTGTGTGAATGTCATGTGAATTCAAAACAAAGAAAAAAGAGATGTTTTCAATCCTCTCTTTATTGATAAAACTTAGGCATTAAAAAAAAAAACAAAAACTCCAAAAGGAGTAGGTTGAGGTAAATTTGGAGGAGAGCAAATAGAAGTTAAGTACAGCAGGTAGAAATCTTGTTGAGAGTCAACGATCTATGTGGTCTTTGCCTTTCTTCCATCTCCTCTGCTTAGCTTAGGTGGAACCGGGGCTATGACAAGATGTCACTCCCATGATCATGGCATCAAAGACATGCCAAAGTCTGTTTCTGTGGAAGCAGTCAATATTACTGGTTAGCTGGCTTTGGGTTAACCAAATGAATTGGGTGGGCCTGAACTAATTACATGAGTTTTCAAATCTGGTCTAGATGTCAAGAGTCAGGGAACTCACAAATGTGATGACACAAGGCCTCTTGGAGGCCTTGACAGAGCATATATGTTACTGTGGAGAGAGCTGTGTGGCAGGGAGACATGGGTATTAATTCTTTAAAGTTTGGTAGTATTCAACAGTGATGGATTTACCTATTCTAGAAATTTTATTTAAGTGGAATGATAGAATATCTGGTGTTTTATGACTGGTTGATTTTACTTAGCAGAATGTTCTCAGCACTCATGTTGCACTGTGTATCCTTTTTATGGCTGTATAGTAATCCATTGTATGTAGATATCACTTTATATTTAATCTAGTCATTTGTTCCTATACATATAAGTTGTTTCCATTTTTTGGTTGTTACAAATAATGCTGCTGTTAACATTTGCATGCAAGTATATGAGTGCCTATTTTCAGCTTTTTGGGGATTATGCCCAGGAGTGGAAATGCAGGGATATATGGCAATTCTTTGTTTAGCTTTTTGCCATGATGTTTTCCACAGTAGCTGCACCATTTCTGATTGCTACTAGCAATGCACAAAGGTTCCAATTTCTCTACATCCTTGGCAACCCTTGTTATTTTCCATTAAAAATTATAGCTTACCTTGTAGGTGTGAAGCACTATCTAATTGAGGTTTTGATTTTCATTTCCCCAGTGACTAATAATTCTGAGTGTCTGATGACCATGAGGGATAAGGGAATCTGCTGGCTGATTGGTGAGGGAGAGGCCTTGCATTCACCTGTCTTCATCATCCCCTCCCCCACAGTGAAGACCCCTTTGTGACTATGCCATAACTGTGTGGTGAGGGCCTGGAATCCCAGTGTAGAGCATCTTCTCTGCTTATTTGAATGAGGCACTTGTGAACTTCCAGAAGAGAAGGTAGGTTGGTTTTGTCTGCATTACAGTGAGCCCTGCATCTTTGGTTCCAACTGTTTTATTTGTATGGAGTTAGCTCATCTTTCTGCCTTGGCACTGCATTTAGTGATGTCCATATTTGCTTATGTTTGGAAAAACACAGACAAATCAAGTAATAGAACTTAAGGTGCATCTATCAAAGACTTGAACTTGGACTTGTCTTTCTTATCTAAATCCTTCCTTCCTTCCTTTCTTTCTTCCTTTCTTCCTTTGTACTGGAGTTTGAACTCAGGGCTTCACACTTGCTAGGCAAGCACTCTACCACTTGAGCCCACACCCCCAGTCATTTTTTCACCTTTTTTAAAAAGATTTTTTTTCACTTTTAATTTTTGGATAGGGTCTTGTGTTTTTGCTTGGGGCCAGCCTTGGGCTGTGATTCTCCTATGCCTTCTGCATAGCTGGGATTACAGGCTTGAATTACCACACCCAGCCCTATTCACCCCATTTCTAAACTTATTATTGGGATAGATTTTAGGGATGGGAACTCTTGAGAGATCTAATCATCATTGGTCTAGAACAGGGTGTCAGGGCAAGTGGCACAGTGAGGATAAGGGCTTTTACTCCAAAATCTCAGATCATTTATCCACATTGTTACAAACCAGCTGGCTAGGGTCCTATTGCTCTATCCAGATGGAAATGGTGGATAGGCAAAGAAAGGCTCCTCCAATTATTCCAGGCTCTTGTGGGTATTTGCAGGTATTGGAGGGGACGACCAGTGAGCAGCAGCAGTCAGCCCTGGGCCTTGAACAGCTAGGGTGGTCATACAGGATTCAGGCCCAAGTGTTACAGCTCCTGCAGTGGGAGGAGTCCCTCCTTCAGTTGTTGCCTGCAGTTGTTCTCTGGTCAGCTTCACCCTGGACACTCAGCTTGCCAGCCTTACTGCTCCCCTGCTGTCAGGGCAGCTTCCTCCCTGACAAGGGTGTCTGCACCAACCACAGCAGTCCCCTCATATTTGCACTGATCATAGTACAGTCTGTTATGCAAATGAAGAGTTGTATTTGTACCAATCAAAGGTCTTCTGTTGGGTAAAAGTTTCCCTCCTCCTTCCCCAAGTGGAAGGTAGTTTTCTGTTGGGCTGAAGTCAGGTAGGAGCTGCTTGCTAGGGCAGTGCCTTCTGGAGCTGGAGTCATGGTTTGGGTGTTGGCATGACAGCAGTCCAGCTGCTCTGCTGGCAGTGCTTTGCTCAAGGCGGCCAAGGCCCTAGAGAGGAGTCTAGCAGCTATCAGTTAGGGAGTTAAGTCTCCCCAGCACATCTCAGCACATTTAAAGGAAAAATACAACCTTTTGAAAAGGTGCTTATAACAAAGGTTTATCAGTAACAGTCCTTTAACAATACTTAAGAGTGCTCAAACAATATTTAACTTCTGTCCCAGTGTCTTAGGCAGAGGTGGGTCAGGGTTTCAGCTCCCAGGGTAGAATCCCAAACCCTTGATTTAGGCCTATAGATTGACTTATGAAGAGAGCTCAGAATACCCAGGGAGCAGGTCCTGAGCCCTCTCACCAGCCACCTGCCTTTGCAGGTGTCTCTGGGCTGAGCCATTCCCTCAGATGAAGGCTGTCCAGGCAATGCTGCCCTGAAGACCGAGCAGGGACTAAGTACCTATCCCCCAGGAGTGGTGCAGTGCAGCCTGAGGTCATCCAAGGGCTGAGATCTTGTGTCCTACACTTTAGAAGCACACATAGAAAATAATTCTTTCTTTGAGGTTGGTGGAGAATTATCAGAAAAAAATATCTTTAATTCATTTAAAAAATGGTAACATGGAAATAACACAGATCTTAATTAAATCAATATGGGACTATTAATCACATATATAGTTGTCCCTTGGTATCTGTGGAGGATTGGTTCTCCATCAGGAACAAAACCCACAGATGCTCAAGACCCTTATATAAATGGCATAGTATTTGCATGTAACCTACACACACCCTCCCTCCTGTATACCTTAAATCATGTCTAGGTCACTTATAATTCCCACATGACATAAATGCAATGTAAATTGTTGTTACATGATATTGTTAAGGAAGTAATGAAAAGAAAAAAATGTCTGTACATGTTCACTACAGATGCAATTTTTCTCTCAATCTGTAGTTGGTTGAATCCTTGAAATCAGAACCTGAGGATACAGATAGTCAACTGTAATTGTCAATCACATAATAACAATAAATAGTTGATTGCGTGAGTGAAGACAGCATGACATAGGATCCAAACTCTCATTTTTCTTATCAATCACTAAAGAGACAGAGTGAGGAAAAAGAAAATATATAAGTCTTAAGATAAGATCCATGTATTATGCCCGTGCCTTAACATCATCTCCCTCCCTGAAGTTCCTGTCCCTGGGTGCATCCAGTTTCCAAAGAAAGCGTGAGAAAACAGTTGTCAGAGGAGACACACGCAGGAGGGGAACCAGGCCCTGGGCGATTTCACCTGACTGCTGTTCAGCCCTTCCATGGGAATGATTACATTGATGGAGCTGGGCAAGGGGCCTTGCCCACTGGGGATGGTGGGAGAAATATTGGGATTTTTGAAGGCAAGATTTGTTGGGTATTGGTAAAAGTTGTTAACTCTCCTAACTTTGAGTTACCTGCTTGCATACCTGCTATGAGCAGTGTGTTTGTATCTCTCCATCCAACAAAATCCATATGCTGAAATCTTAATCTTCAAGGTGATGGCAATAGGAGGTGGGTCTTTGGGAGATGATTAGGTCATGAGGGTGGAGTGTTCATGATGGGATTAGTGCTTTTCTGAAAGAGGTCCCAGAGAGCTAGCTAGCTGCTTTCATCACTCATTGAAAAAGGCACTGTTTATAAACCAGGAAACAGGCCTTTACCAGACATGGAATCTGCTGTCACTTTGATCATGGTGGACTTCCAGCCTCCAGAACTATAAGTGGGTGTCTATTGTTCATAAGCCTTCAGTCAATGGAATTCTATTACAGGAA
Source organism: Castor canadensis (assembly GCF_047511655.1). NCBI lineage: Eukaryota > Metazoa > Chordata > Mammalia > Rodentia > Castoridae > Castor > Castor canadensis. The sequence continues at coordinate 49,258,452 of NC_133396.1, read as the reverse complement.
CCTGAATGGAATACACAGCCATCTAAGCCCTTAGCTCTGCTGCATATGCTACATACATACTTTGGACAGATCACTGCTTAGACTTTGGTTCTTAGTCTTGTCTTCTCTTTCCCTATTGAATGAAATGAAAGAGAGGTGCAGAGTCCCAGCAGACACCGACTGCTGGTAACCCAGTAAGATGGTGCTGTGAGGCTCATAGGAACAATATGCTGCTGGAGCTCCAACTCCTGCCTTGTGATTCTGCCTCAGGTCTCTAGGCAGAGTCTCTGCTGCCCAGGAGGAAGCTCTGTCTTCTGTGTGGTTCCTGCTGTTTGGATGCATTTCATTTAGTGTAGACTTAGAACGTTTACACACAGTAGAGCTCCAGTTCCTTGGGAAACATCTCCAGGCACAGTCCCCTACATATGCTGCAATGGCCTCTGATGGCCTACTCACAGGTTCTTACAGATCCATTTTGACTCTGTAACAAAGACATGAAAAGAAAGGTGAGTGCAAATTAATACAGTCTCCAGTTGCCTATTATATGGGGCTCCTATAGCACATAAATCTTTCAAATAACACACCAACTACAAAGCACATTGGAATGATTCTTTTGCCAATATCCAAAGATAAGAAGGGCAAAGCATATTTACTAAGGTTCTGGAAGGTACAAATAAAACTAGGGCACTAGGGTAATTAGTGGATAAGGAAAAATTAAGTTGTTTCTTTCTCTTGGAACTAGGAAACCCCTGAAAAACAAGAGGAATTGTGGTAATGAAGCTAACCTGATATTTTTATGCCATCTGTAAAATACAGTAGGAAGTATCTCTAATAAAGCCATGATACAGAGACACAGCAATGGACTAACAGACCCATGTGGTAATGGACAGCAAGATCTCATGGCATGGAAGTAGTAGGAATGAGATCAAACCATATATATTATGCACAAGGCAGATAGGCAAGACTCCTTCATTGGGACCTCAACTGGAGCTGGACAACTTGAGCTAAGGAAAGCTGGCACTGACAAGAGGGCCAGGTTGCTCATTTGAACAAAGAAGGCATCAGGATTTTCTGGGGGACTAAAGTTTGGTAACTGTTCATTGGTCATAAGTATGGTTTTGAAAGATGTTCTTTCTTGCATATGAAAGTATCTTGGCTTTGTATTTGGTGGGCTAAGGCAGTGATTAATCCAGGAACTTCTGAGTCCCTCCTGTTGCTGTTGCCATCATCCCGTATAAATGTTCCAGCTTTAAGACAGAGCTGAAGGACTTTCAATACTTGAGCCAAATAAAGAGGCATGGTGAAGGCATAGAAAGGAGGTTCATCACATGGCTTGGGACATGCTGTGGGAAGAGACAGAATAAGCACTCAGCTCATCTTTAGCCATCATTGGAGTACAGCCATGAGCTATCAGTTTAAGTAGACAAAAGAACTAGGGACAAGGGACAAAGGTGTATATAGTTAAACAGTCCCAGTCACAGGTGTGTTCTGGTTGACCATTATCTCAGTCCAAGGATTCCCAGAAGGGTTCTAGAGAAGACGTTATCTATCTCTGTCATCACTTGAGGGGAGCAATCTGGTTCCCATGAGATGATTGCTCCTGCTAAAGGGTGCAGCCTCATCATAATAGGTAATAGTCCTTATTTGGAGGGGTGGTCTGTCCTGCAAGTATCCACTGTTCCTTATGGGATGTTTCAGTCCTTTGTTGTAAAGTTGTTATCAGTTCTGTCCTTTCTGAAATCCAAGGTGATTGCAAAGTGACTGCCAAGAGAATTGCTTAGAGCAAAGACAAATACAAAATGGAGGCAAGGATGCCAAGTTTCTCCTGTTTTTAGTTAATTCATGTGCCCAAGTAAGGAGCCAGTGATTTTCAGCAAAAGTAATTTGAGCACCTCTTACATCTCCATTGGGGACCACGCAGAGTTAAAGAATCTCATAAGGGAGATATGGGATTCCTAGAAATATTCTTGGCATGACAAGTTATCCAAATCTGCAGAAAGACAGGCAGGTATTGCAAGGCTGAATTTTTTCCTAGGGAGCATTGATATTAAGTATGAATCTCATTAAGGGACTTAGGAGAGAACAGAGGAGTAAACCTTCCTATATATCTCAATTGTACTTACTTGTATAGATCTTCTATCTACTTAGACCTTTTTATGAAATCTTCATGAGAAACTTTGCCAATGACCAGTTCTTGGAATGAGACCTTAAGGGCATGGATGGAATTTTATTTTGATACCACACACTCTTTATTGTCTGATCATTTTTGTTACTATATATATATAATGAAAATAAAATATTCCCATTATTATTATTCATAGAAGAATGAGATTCACAATAGGAGAATAATCATGTTTAGAAGCAAAAGAGACTCAGATAATTGCATCACATGGGTGAGACAACCTATCACTTTTAATTTATCCAAAAGAATTATTGAATATATTTGCAAAGATTTCAAGATGGCAAGGTTCTTCTATGTTCTCTATAAGTGACAAATTGGAAACAACACCAATCTTACACTGGGTATTGCAGAAAAACAATGAACAATTCAGTAGAACTTTTAAATTTTTTTTTTGATACAGGGTCTTACCATGCAGCTCAAGCTGGTTTGGAACTGTCTTTGTATCCCAGGTTGGCCTTGAACTCTTGATCCTCTTGCCTCATTCTCTGGAGTGCTCCAGTACAACTTTTGTATTAACAAATTTTTTTACAAAATTAAACCTATCAAAGAATTAAAGAGGAGGAAATATGACCATCTGGAGTCAAAGGTTTTTGTGATCTCTAACTATTGGGGATTCCATTAAGGAGCCTTGGGTCTGATGCAGAGGGCTGGAGTCTATCCCATCCAATTGTTGTTTTCTTGATGGTTGCCATCTGACTGGGGCAAAGTGGAATCTCAACGTAATTTTGATTTGCATTTCCTTTCTGGTTAACGATGTTGAACATTTTTCACATAGTTATTGGTCATTTGTACTTCTTTTGAGAGCTGTCCAATTCATTTTCCTATATTGATTGGGTTATTTTGTTGTTTAACTTTTTGTTTTTACGATCTAGAACCTGGCATACTCTAACACCTAACTCAGAAGTTACACATCAACAAAGCCTCCTAAGGGAGAAAGCAGGACCTAAACTCTTGGAAAATTTCTTCTACAAGACTTGTGTGAATTGTAGAACTGCCTGAAGATGAAATATGCCAAGGTGCTGAATGACGCATAGAATTGTCCCTAGAATAGGTGATATTGTGTTTATCTCCGAGAGAAAACTTCTCACAGGCATGAACCCCCTCAACCTCTGTTCAGAGACCCTCCTAACTGTAGTATCCCGAGCCCTGAGTGACCTGGGAGTTAATGAGGTTGACCTACCGCCAGAATGTGAGTCATTCTCCGGACTGTAAGCTTTCTGAACTCAGACTACGAACAGTCTACAGTCTATATGTGAAAATATTTGGATCACTTTATTCATTTCTGGAGACAAGTTATACAACTTTGCTTTGGGAGATAGTAGCTCAGAGAATGATCCCAAGTACCAAAAAGCACTGTGAATTGTTAGTTGAATTGTGACATTTTGCCTGGTTACATTATTGAGTTTCTTCCTAAATGATGTTGAATGTTTTGCTTTGGAGACTGTCAAACAAATTGCAAAGAAGTACCAAACATGTTGGGCGGCCATCAGTTGACATGGTAGCTGATGCTGTGGGTTTCCCTCTGGCTGGAAGCTTCAGGAAACATTTGCACCTAAAGAGGCTCCCAGAGTAGATTGGATCTGACCCTCTGTACCCATGACATGACAGTCATGTGACTTGCACACATTGCTAAGTAGGGATGCACCTGAAGCCCAAGTGAACAAAGGGGTTCTGAACAAAGCCCACAGGCCTCAAGGCAAGTGACCGTCCACACAGAAGTGTTTGTTCTCAGCACATGATTCAGAGCACTGGGTGTGTTGGATCTTTTTGTTTTGCTTGCAATAAGTCTTCATCCATGACTTCAGTTTTCATCTTTTTGACTTAGTAGGACATCATTTTACGAATTTTCATACTGTGGGACTTCAACCCAGGTGTGTTTTAGGATGGTTAAGGGGGAAAAACTGTAGCTAAGGGAAGACAACCTGTTGAATATCCATTTGCAACCACAAACTGGTAAGTATTTGTCAATACTCAGCATGACTTAATCATGTCTTTTACAATACAAAGCAAAATCTTTTCTGCTTATAAGAATTATTGCTTCAACTCAGGGCCTTAATATAAAACCTGAGTTTTATAGGTACTAGCATTTCATTCCAGTATACTCGTTCTCTTCCTCAGTACATTAGCAGAGACTCAGAAATGATGGAAGAAAAAAAGAGGCAAAAATGAGAAAAAGGGAGATAGTTTATACTTAATAAGGCTTGATAAATTGGATAGACTATCTATCTTATATACCTTCTGATTGATAGACTATCTAGGAAACCTCAGGTTTCAAAAAGTCAGCCTGTATTTTTGTGAGCTGAAAACAACAACAACAACAAAACTGGATAACCAAGCTATTTTAGTACTCTGTAAAAGTTGTATTGTAGTTTGAATAATTTAAATTAATGCTTCACTTTGCAGTTAACATATAACTCAGATTTTCTTGTATCCTGGCTACATGGAATTAAAGTCACTGCTTTGTACATCTTGCCATTTGCTGGCAGAATTCATTTCCCCTCAAAGACCTTGGCTTGAAATAATGACTGGAAAATAACTTTAAATATGGTTCCTTAATGTACTGCCATTATTCCATGTAATTGAATTTCCATATCTATCATTACATTTTAAAATATTAGGTTACTGGCAAAATTTTTCTCTCTCTGCCTCCCCATGTTTTCATTCAAGGTCACATTCACTTCAGGTGTCACATGGGGTCCTAGCCCTATCCTAGCCACAATGGCCTCATGGAACTTCCCATGGGACAATGCTTCTGGTGAATCCTGGAATGGTTCTGAGGGGCATCCCTGAATTGAATTAGAATTAATAGGCTAAATCTGTGCCATTTCCATTGTCTTTAAAGAACTGGGTATTTTTAGGGATTTTCACATTTTAAAAAATCTTATTTTTTCCAGGGGCTGAGGCAGGAGGATCATTTGAGTCCATGAACTTAAGACCAGACTGGAAAACATTGTAAGATCTCATCTAAAAAATAAATCTTTTAATGAAAATATTTTAAATAAATGTAATTGAGATAAAAACCAAGTTATATTTTGAGTAACTTCCAGCTGAGGTGAACTCTCAGATTTCGGAATGGGAGTTTTAATAACAGTTTGATTATGATCACGTCTGGAATTCAAAAGAAGAACTAGTGAAGATTTTGATAGAACTGACAGGTGCTAAAAATGCAATATTAAAATAGAGGTGTAACTCTTAATGATGCTGTATAATTAAGAAGTAATTAAGGAAAACACTAATGTTGAATTATTTGTGTATGTGAAACATATATTAACATTTCATTAGCATTATATCATCTGTGCTGGTTTCATTAATATGAAGCCATGAAATAATTATTAAAAGTTACCAGTTACATTTTGCTATTGTAAAAACTATGAATTGCTTTTAACATACTGAATACAACCTTCAATTCTAACAAGAAAAAATATATTCTCACTAATATGTTAGAGTATAATGAGTTATTAAATTTAAATAACATTTTCATGGAATGCTTTCTAAGTTTCTCAATAATGTTTACATAGAAGTTATGTGAGGTATTGTTTGGCCAACAAAGAAAGTGATGTTTCTAACAGTATTGCCATTATCTGTGGGAGGAATTAATTTCCCTCAAAGACCTTGGTTTGGAAGACAGAGATTAAGAAGAATATCTGCAAAAGAATAGATTGTTTCAAGTTATGTTTTAATGTCCTTTCATTTCCACATAATAAAATCATCACTATTCACTTGATGTTTTTGAAGAAATTTTCAGTATTGGTTAGTACCATCATTGAAATTTTAAGTGAGTCACACAACAGCATACCATAAATTCATTATTTACAGGTTAAGAGGTATTTTATTCGACTATTCAGGTTATTGCCAATTGGATGGTTTCATGTAAATCTTGTGGCCACGTCATATTTGTTGTGTTGATGTCACTAACTTTAAATTCCATAATCACTTGCATTTCAGTGTGCACACTCATTTTACATAATATTTAAATTTTAATTGTTTTTCAGAAGTTTTCTCCAAATATTCATCATTCTGTAGTGTGTGAATGAGCACAGCCTGAAACATAACCAGATGTTTCATCTCATCTCATTGCCTTGAGATAGAGTTTAAAACACACACGATTTTATTCTTTTATGCTTGTAACATGAGACTCTGCATTATATGAACTCTCAATGTATGCCATACAGAAATTAAACACTAACTGGTTCTATATAAAATGAAATGCAAATAGACTTCTAGAATCAATATTTGACATTAAAAATAAGATACTTCTAGAACACCATCATATTCTAGGATTATGCTACAGGAGTCATTCTTGAGCATAGTTAATGACTAATATCTTCCTGTAACCAAACCTAATGGGATGCCCTCAGTGAGGGTGAAACTGATGAACATAACTAGGAGATAAAAGAATAAAGAAAGGGTTATTACCTGCAGCAAATAAGGAGAGTGCTGGGGATAATTCTCAAAGCAGTGCTCTTCCTGACAAGGAGGGAGAGGGCTTTTGTTGGGGAAGCTTGTATATTCATATAGATAAGACTTGTCACTTGCAGAGGTGCACATTCCTGAGCATGCTCAGTTTGAGTTCATGCATGGCATGTTACAAATTGGTGGCAATACATTGTATTCTGTTGAATAATAGGGGAGCAGGGTGATAAAGTTAGTAATGGGAGAAAGTTAATCTGATGAAAGCTCGATATATACATGTCTGAAATGCCAAGATGAGACCTCCTTGGACTATCAATATGCTACCTGAACCAGTGACACTCCAGGAAGGAGGTCTCCAAAAAGGAGGAGGCCTCAGCCTGGCCCTTGGGTATTGAGTTTATGACGTTGTCACAGAAAAGAATTTTAGGACACATCGAGGTAGAGACCAAGAATGCTTATTAGTAAAGCAAAGCGAAGGAAAGATGAGAAGATAGTACACAACCCATACATGGGTGCAGGCACATCTGACAACAGGGGCAATGAGTGCTCTAACATCATGGGTATTTATACTAAAAACATAGGCTCCTCTTTGTTCTGACACCTGGTATATTTAGTCGCTCTTGCTGTTATACTGTTTTGTCAATTGGGCCCAAAGATTTAAAGGTTAGCCCATTCATTACATTTGGGTCACTATGACATAAATGTTTGAGCATGTCTTTAAAGAAAGGATGGATCCTGCCAGATGCTCCCTTCAAGACAGGTGGCCATTCTGCAATAAATACTTTTCTGGACACTTTTGTGTTCAAAGAAGTCATTTTCCCAGGTGTTTTCCCCAAGGTAAGTGTCTTTCTTTAAGCTATCCTTGCTCAGTTCCCAGAGCACATGAATTATTTGAGCAAGTGGGCAATTATTTGGACAGAGGTGAGAGAACTACTCTTTTCCTCCCTTTATTTCTTTTTGCTAAATATTGCAGCTTATTGAAGGGTATAAGGCTTCAAGCAAAGATAGTACTGCCTGTCAAGTATTCGTTAATAGTGTATCTCTGCATTCCTGGCTGCTACTTCCTATATCTCATTTTCTTGATCTATCCTGCCTCAGAAGGATTTGTCATCAGTGCAGAGGTAGTCGCATTCCTGACCCTGCTGAGTCAGAGATCACGCTTCTTCACATGTCACATATTCAAAAAATGGTGGACGGGACAAACCTGGATAGAGAATTCAGCATAATAATGAGATTGTAATAAATATTATGTTAATTATATTATGTTAATGGGATTGAGCATACTAATGAGGTCACCTAGAAGAGTGATTCAGTGACTTTGGCTGGTTTAGACCAGGTCCTTGTGATTTTCTCTGGAGGGCCTTATCTGAGCAAATGAACAAAAACAACTTGAAGGGATGGCAGTAGCCATTTAAAGAGGCTGCAGTTTCTCCCGCAAGCCTCTAAAAGTACCTGCCTACCAGCTAACACTTCTGAGCAGCCACCTCATCCCCCAGGTCTCCCCAATCCATGGTGCATCATTTCTCAGGTGTGATGGAGTGACAGATACAGTTTTTGTCCAGTTATAGATGTACTCCTCCTGGTGGCCTTTGGCTGGAGCTCACTGACATGTAAACATAAAATATGAACGTGTGAATGACATAATTTTCCTCTATGAATTGAAATCTGTGTTCTCGATGTTTTAACACATTTTCAATTCACAAGCTCCATAAATCTGAGCTGAAGGAATTGTGAGTGCTGTGCTCCCAAAGGTGGGTGAGGCAGGCGGCCATCCTAAGCAAGGGAGAGCTCTAGGAGAGGTGAATCAGAATGATGGGAAGCTCAGAGGCCCAGCCCGATCTGGGGAGGACGAATAAGCTGAAGATGATGTGAGTTCAAGTGGGATTGGGGTGTCTCTGTCTCATTGGTGGTCCCAAGGTGGCACCTCCCAAGGCTTGGAAGGTGAATGAAGCCCACGAATGGGTACAAGAGACCTGCAGGCTATACTGGAGGGAAAGTGGAGGGGTGAGGGACCAAGTGAGTCTAGATGGGAGAAGGGAGTAACTGGGGAAAGCCTGGAGGACATCAACCCAGCTCCCAGGGCAGAGCTGAGTCGAGGGTTGGGGTAGATTGGGGGGATACATGGGCCCACAGGAGCCATGCTTTGTGCAAGCTCAGCTTCAAGGAAGTGAGGCCAGATTATGGAGGTGAAGAGGCAAAGAGTCACAAGGAGAACAGGAGAGGGCAGGGCAGAGAGGCCCACAGGTAAGGGGTCCAACCTGAGCAGGGCATGAGAAATGGGAATGGGTAGAGGACTAAGGGAGGAAGCAGGGGAGAGCAATGTCATCAATTCAGTCATACAGGGTTGGCTAAGGGGGGGTGAAAGGACTGAGGAAGAGTCACTGGGGATGTGAGTGCTGGTTTGTGTGTGAACTGGTTGGTGATACCCTAGAGATAACACAAAAAGACATACTCTCTCAGATGAAGAATGAGGTGTCCCAGTCATGCTGTCTCCTGGCCTGCTTTCTCATTTATTCTCAGCCTGTGTCTGTGCTCCACTTATGTTTGGAGGGGGGGGTCAGTCCCTCCGGGGCATGGCTTTGCGACCTCACAGCCTGGAGCACCAGCCTTGCCCTGCCTCACCATAGCCTGGAGTGGGGGGGGGGCGGTGGTGGTGGTGGTGGGAGGCAGTTCCCAGGCAAGCCACTAGGGGGAAGGCTGGCTGTGTCTAGCAGTTACTTCAGGAGGGTAAAGGACACGCACGTTGTCCTAAGCAGATTAAACTATTAAATGACATGACCTGCAAAATGTTGCAAAACGATTATGAAACATTAAGCTATGAAGATGAGATCAAGAAGACTGTTTTACTCAGTTCTCCACTTAGTTGATAAAACACTACAATGTATTTCTAAACTCTCAGGAAATGCTACCTGCAATAACAAACAGCAGTCATTAATAATCAGAGAGATTGCAAAATAGTGATCTTACCTCCATTTTGGGGGAAGCTGGGGCTCAGAGGACTCAGTAACAAGTCACAAAAGAACCCATGAGGATGTGACTCCAATCCACTGGCTTGTTCCCCATTAACAGTGTTAACCCCCATGAATTCACCAGACCACAGCCCTGTCTGTTCTTTAAGACAGCAAGATCTTGAGTGGAAGGCTCATCAGCCTCTCAAAGGACTCGACACTTGTCTACTCTGGCTGTGAGGATATCTGAGCCTGGCCATACTGTGTGCTCATTTAATTGACCTGCTGTGGTCCAAGGCTTTGGGGTGAGGGCCCTGAAAGCCTCTCCCTTGAGGCTTAGGGAAGGTGTGAGTCAGTGACAGGCCAGCACATTGTCCATTCCTAGGAGACTGTGCAGGAGACCACCTTTGTGAGAATTGCATGCTGCTGTAGGCATGCATTAGATTAATGACAAAGGGGATTAGAAGTTGGCTGACAGGCTGGGGACTTCATGTGACTGGAGATTTTGCTTTCAAGCCTGGCCTGTGGCCCCCACTTTGGAAGACCTGCAGGTTCCTGAGTTAGAACTGAGCTGAGGTGTTAGCTGAGGCCATGGGATGGACACTCATCCCTTCCTGGCCATGTCAGAGGCTTTGGGGACAACATCAGGAGCCTCCTATGGACTGAGAGATGGACGTGTCTGTCTCTTGGACTCTGGTTACCTAAGGGTTGAGGCAAGGGCCGGGTGGCCACCTGAAGGTTCAAGCGGTAAGCACGGACACTGTCCCCCATGACCCTGATAGACCAGGGGCCTGGCCACTGAGGAAGCTGGCATGTGGGGTAGAAGGTGATGCCCCTCTCAGAGCTTAGATGGACTGTCTGGAGAGAGGTGCACAATGGCGCTGAGCTGTAGAGGAGCTGAGCTTGGCCCGAGGAAGCAGAGCCTCAGAGAGGGCGAGTCTCTGCCATCATGTCAAGAAGTGCACAGTCTGGGGAGAGCTATGATTCAGGGGAGTGGGGAGAAGCCTGGAGCAGGGAGATCCAGAGAGCTGGGAGAGAACTGTGGTATAGGGAGGGGAGGTAGAAAGCAGTGACAGTGACCGGGGAGAGGCAGTGGAGAGAAGTGACCTGAACAGGAAAGGAGAAGGGAAAAGAGGACCTGACACATGAGGGAAGGGAGGGAAACTGGGAAAAGTGCTGAGGAGAGGAGATAGAAGGGAGGGAGACGGGGAAGGTGTAGTGAGTGAGAGTGGAGAAGACAGAGGTGAAGGGAGGGAAGAAGAAAGCAATTAGAGGAGAGGGAGATTCGAAGGCAAAGTGAAAGGGGCAGGAGAGCTATATTTAAGCCAGGCCAACAGTGGTGAGGAGTTCAGGGGATGGAGGTGACATGGGTGGAGGAAGAGGACGTTTGGGAGGGCAGGGTGAAAGTGCAAACTGAGGTAGAAGGAAAGGAGAACACAGAAAGGAGGTGAGTGTGTTGGAGGAGAATAAAGGTGAGGGCTGGGGCTAAGGAGACAGATTAAGGGAGAAGGAGGTGAGGTGTGTTGAAGGGAGGGGAGAAGGGAATGACATTGAGGGGGACAAGAGAAATAAATCAAGGCAGAGGATGTGAACAGAAGGCAGTAGAGTGAGCTTACTGAGGGAGTTTATGAAGGGATAGGAAGTGAGGGGTGCAAAGAGGCATGAGTGGAGGTGAATGGGGGAGGGGTAGACAAAAGAGGTGGCTGAAAGAGGGGGAGGCACAGTAAATGGGGGAGTGGGAGCAAGATCAGAGGCCAAAGGGACTGGCAGGAGGAGGTCAAGAATGGAAGGAGGGACCATATTGAAAGTGATATGATGGGGAGGGTATGAGACAAGGTGCTGGCAGTGTTTGAAGGTGAGAACACCTTCAAAGGGAGGCGGGCCTGCTTCTCTCCATTCCTACTTTCGTTCCTCAGCCTTATCCCCCCATCAGCATGGTCACTCCCAGCCCCATACCCCACAGTTACACTGAGCTTCATGGTGACCTTGGAGGAGGGGGCTCTGATTTCTTTCTCCATCACACTTGGCATCTCTCCAGCCACACTTTAAACGTGACTCAGATTGTTTTGATGATCCTTCATTTTATATGGGTGACTGGTGGTCTTCATGTGTAAATCATCTCTTCTTAGAAGGGATTAGAGTGACCCATGCCTGAAACCCCTAGTCAGAGAGTTCACTACTCTCTTCATCATGAGAAAAATGAAGATTTCTTTCTGACCTCACCCTTTTGCCTCTGCAGGCAGCAGTTGGTTATGTCCTTATTTTATGGCCAAAGATAGTTAGAAACACCAAAAATGTTTGTACAAACTTTGAGAATTAATCTGCAAAAACAAAAACAAAACTAGGAGGAAATTAAGATTCCTAACTCACAGGGAAGAATATTTTATTTACTTAGCAAGGATAAAATGTGAATTTTCATGTTTTTCTCTTCTATGTATTAAAGTTACTAATTCATTACAGATGGACTGCTATGGCTTAAACGTGTATCCCAAAGTTCATGTGTTGGAAACTTAATCCTCAGTACAACGTTGGGGAATGGGTAGGTGGATACGAGTAAGAGGTGATTCATTAAAGGAATGAATTAATGTCATTTTCAAGGGAGTGGGTTAGGTATTTTGAGGCTGGGTTGTTATAAAAGCCAGTTCAAGCCACACCTGAAAATCCTTGCTACTCGGAAGGTTGAGCTTGGGAGGATTATGGGTTGGAAGCCTGAAACAGGAGGACCATTGTCCAGGTCTGCTTGGGCAAAAAAGCAAAACCATATTTCCAAAGTACCAACAAAAAGGGCTGGTGGCATGGCTCAAGTGGAAGAGTGCCTGCCTAGAGTTTAAACCCCAGTACCCCCAACCTCATCCCATCTTGCTGTCTCACTCTTTTTCCCTTCCACCTTCTGCCATGAGATGAAGCAGAGCAAAGGCCTTCTTCAGATGCTTGTGCCTCACTCTTAGACTTTTCTGCCTCCAGAACTGTGAGCCAAATCAATTTCTGCTCACTGTAAATTGCCTAGTCTCTGTTAGAGCACCAGAAAATGGTCTAAAACATAGGTATTTATGCCAAAAATGTGCCAAACAGAACTTCCTCTTTTGGCCACATTTAAGGCTGGCCTTGTCTGGGTGCTCAGCAGCCCAGTAGGGGTTATATGGGAGCTGTTGATGGCAGTGAAATGGAGCATGAGGAACTATGGAAACATCTCTGAGTCACTGGTGGGCTGACTTAGCAGAAGTTAGAACATTAGGACAAAAACCAGACTGTACACATGTAACTAAGACTAATGTCACACAGAAAGCATACGACATTGAAGTTTTGAGACCATTAAATCACATTTGGTGCCATTTGTCATTTATTTAATATGATAATGTACACCTAAGTCACGTGGAAACTCAACCACGCACACATCTGCACAGGACAGAAGCCACCTTTATCCATATAAGCTTGCCCCAAACTGTTAGATTCCGTCAATGACCAATGTACCATAAGTGTTGCCTTTGGCAATTCTCTGTTCTCCATATTGATTTTGCTATCAGTTCTTACAACAGACCTATTTCTTTGCTTAAAACACTCCTCAGTGCTTTTGGAAACACTCATGTCCCCAAAGAGTCTGCGGTGGCATTTGCCATTCATGGTCCAGTCCTCCCAGGAGACTGCAGAGTGTCTTCCCATGACTAGCCCTGGAGGGGTGTCACATGAGGACATTGCTTCCACACTCCAAATCATGAATTCCCTTCAGTAATCAATGTTGTCCCCTGAAGCTTTCTCTTCTTTTTTTTGGGGGGTGAGACTGGAGTTTGAACTCAGGGCTTTGTGCTTGCAAAGCAGGTGCTCTACCACTTTAGCCACACCTCCAGTCCATTTTGCCATGGTTATTTTGAAGTTGGGGGTCTCAAGAACTATTTGCCTGGGCTGGTCTCGAATGGCGATTCTTCCAATTTCAGTCTCCAAATAAGCTGGCATTGAAGTTGTGAGTCACCAGGGCCCAGTTTATCCTGTGTCTTTGATCTTTCTCCGGTAGCTAATTGAGATGTATCATTAGTTACAAGTGAATTAGTTCAGATAGCTATTGAAATGGCTCTGTGTCCACACTCTTCTCAGGTAGAATGGCTGCTCTTAATTTTCTAATATTATTCAGATAAGTCAGGACCTTTTAATTATAATCCTTGAATTTTTCTTATTTTGAGTTATTTAAAATATTACCACTTTTCAAGAAGCCATCGAAATGTTCACTTTCAGGTCTAAAAGAAAGATAATCCTATGGAGTAACAAAAGGCCCAGCATTCTTAGTAATAAATACCAAAAATAAATACACAGAGTTTAAAGGTTAGGTGGATTCACAAATGAAAGGCATTTATTATTAAGCAGGAAATCTGTAATGTTTACTTAGTAATTAAATTTCATAGGTTCACAGACATCAGAAACAAAACATTAAATGATTAAAATTCATAGGAATTTCATCCTTGATTTCATCAATATTCTTGACCTACTTAAGCCACAACCTGGATCAAAGGGCTAAGTAATGAAAAAAATTGGCTTGTTCGTTTTCTCTCCTCCTGCCATATATTTTCATGCATGTTCTAAAAAGTAATGGACTACTTCTTTAAGAAGACACTGAGAAAAGTCAGTACCTTATAATAGGTGAGTAATGAGAACAGGATATTTAATGGATAATTCAGTAATTTACATTAAACATATCACCCAAATAATTGCTACTAAATTCCAATAAACAATTTGAACAAGCAAAGAACTAATAAATTTCCCAAACATCTTCAGTAAACATGTAAGAAACCTAAGGGCCTACTAACTCAAATCCCTGTTCTAGTGATGAGAATTGTATTTCGCCCATGTTTACAAATGTGCTAGCTCCAAACTACAGTATCTTGAAAATCCTTTCAATTTGTAGGAATAATGGGGGTAATTGTGAGTTCTTACAGATAAACACTTGATGATGTTTCCACGAATATTTCAGTACTCATCTTCCCATTATCCATACAATAGAGGAAGTCCATTTTTGGCCATACAGCACAAATAGGGCAGCTACATAGCTGTCCTGAGCCTTGAATTCATTCTATATAAAAGAGCTGACTTATACACTTGCATGATGCTCCCTTATAATAGTACTAGTGGAAACTTATTAACACAGAAGGTATTATCTTATTGCCTGTGAGGTAATAATAAATTACCAGCTTTAATAGCAAGAAGTTGCAACAGGTATAAAAATCAGTATTTTATCACACTGAATACCAGCTCAAAATTTAGCTACCTGGTCCTTAGGGGTTGTTGTGAACAGTTGATGGGGTTGTGGTGTTAAAGCACCTTATGTGGCAACTGGTACCAGAAACCACTGTTATCATTGTATCTAGCTCTGTACCAGGGCTGACCAAGCATGCACTGGGTGATCATTTGGTAGTGAGGACAAATAATCCTGAACTGGATCCAACCTCCTGATTGGAACCAGGACTAGGTTGGAGAAAGGGAGGACATAACTAGTGTATGACTTTTCTATTACTGTGTGACAAATTACCACACATACATAATCTCAAAACACTTGCCAGGTGGACTTCCCCACAGCACAGCACGCATCTCTCTAGTGCCAGCCTGAGCTATCTCTGCTTTGCATCTCTCTGACTCTCTGCTCTGAGCTCCATTCCTCCTAAAAAAGGGCTCATCTGATGAGGTCTGACCCACCCAGGAAAACCTCTCTTTTGATTACCTTACAGTTGACTGATTGGGGATTTTAATTACATCTTCAAAAGTCCCTCACCTTTGTAATACAAACTTCTCTAGTTAAGACAATGATATCCTAGTATATTCAGAGATCCAGGCCACCCTGAGGAAGGTGTGGTGGAGGAATGTACTTCGGGGGGCAGGATCTTGGGAGCCAACTTAGAATTCTCCCTCCCACTTAGTTTGAGGTGCTAAAGTGTGTGGAAGAACAGCTCCAGCTAGGACAGAAAAAAACAGAAGGAATGGTGGGAAATAATAGGACTAGGTGCTCTGTATACCTCAACTCAGCCCCTGTGGGAAAGTCCTTAGCAAACTTGGGCCACCCATGTAGCACACCAGACTCTGCACCCCACTTCCCCCTATATTGGCTGTGTGATTCCCAAGGTCGTGAACCTCATCTCTGAGGACATGTGGAATTCAATGCAAAATGAGGTTCCTATGGTGACCTCCCACAGCTCCTTGACCCTCCAGTCCTCAGGCACTGTGACTGGTCTGGAGTTTTCCTTCCTCTCTTTATTCTCCCTTACTCCCTCTTCTGGCTTCCTGGGGTCCCACCTTGCCTCAGTTGTTCATTTGAGCTCTTTTTTTTTTCTGGCTGGACCTCAACAATCCCTTCTTTCTTGGCCTTGTTACCTCCATGCCCTTTGTCACTCTACCCCCATGTTTATTTCCTCAAATAGTTGGTTTTGTCCCTTAAATAGTGACCCTATTCCAGCCTTTGCTTCAGTTTTCCCTCCCCCACCATTTCCTTCCCTCTCAACATTGCACACAGCTCTCCTGAGGGAGGAGTTTCGCACCCCCTACTTGCTCCTGTGAGTCCTTTTCCACCTCCCCCCAGACCCAGCCATGATCTTTCTCCTCCCCAATGATCCTCATCCCAGCCCCTCACCTTGAACCTGGCCTCCCAGATGGGCTCAGCACACCTGTCTCCTTTCTACCCTGCCCTTGCCCAGCACTCAGCATCCCTGAGGGGCCCAGCCTGGGAGGCCTGTGCCTTCGTGCTCCTCCAATGCTCTGGTCATCCCCAGCAGGTATGATGTCCCCTTATGACTCCCCCATCCCACTGGATATTGTTTCTTCTATCTCCCAACTTGGGGGATCTCCTGGCTTCCCTGTCTCTGGTGGTCTGGCAGGATGAGGAATGCTAGTGGCAGCGTATATGGGAAATGAGCACAGATTGGATGACCTGAAAGTCACCTGTTTATCAGGCAGCCTTGAGCTCAGGTTAGTTAACTTCTCTAAATTCAAACTATCCAAAGCTTTCTGTGCTGACTGCCCTGGGATGCTCCATTCTCATTCCACCCCCCCAGTGTTAATATGGGGAGTAGGGCTCACCTGATACTCATGACTGACAGCAGATAGATGGGGTCTTCCTGTGCATGTCTCATGGGAACAGATCTTTTGGTTTTTAAGGCTTTTCCCTGCCTGACATGACTGAACTAAATACATTGCTGGAGGGTAGAGAAGCTGTGGAAGGCAGGAAGGGTCATGTTACAAACATGACACTTCACGGGGATAAAATGTGCAACTCTGTGCTTTCCCAGCAAGCAGAAACATGTCTTAGGAAACTAACAACTAGGAAATATTTTCAGGATTGATGCAAGAGAAAAATAGAACTGATTTAGGACATTGTGGGGGGGTGATGGAGTAGGGATAGAGAACTCTCATAGGGGAGACGTCAGGACAAAGGCCACCATGTGAAGCTCTGACTCTAAGGAGGACATGAACATTCGGGAAGGGAAACTAGTAAGTGGGAGATATCAACTTCTAAGGACTTGTTCATCAGATGCTTCTCACACTTTTCTGTACCCTAAGTATACCCTAAAGGGACTCTGCAGGTGACATTGCCAAGTCCTGTGCCTTCTGATGCTGAGCACATTTGGCTGCCTGCAGCTTACCTGGACTTGGCCACAGCCCCACTCCTTGCTCCAATTGGAAAATCAGGCCTGATTTGCAGAGTGGATTCTCTAATGTAGGAAATAATACAGGCAGACCTCATTTTATTGTGATTCACTTTATTGCTTTCCGCTTATATAGCAATTTTTACAGATTGAAGGTTTGTGGCAACCTTGTGCCAAGCAAGTCTGTCTCTGCCATTTTTCCAACAGCATGTGCTTACTTTGCATCTCTCAAAATATTTCGTGACTTTTACATTATTATATTTGTTAATTTGATCTGTGATCAGCAAATTTTGATGTTAGTATTATAATTGTTTTGAGCAAACTGAATTGATGAATACTGTGTGTATTCTGATTGTTCCGTGACCCTTCCCCATCTCTTTCTCCTTAGGTTTCCTTATTCCCTGAGACACAACAATATTGAAACCAGGCCAATTAATAGCCCTGCAATGGCTTCTAAATGTTTAAGTGAAAGGAAGAGTCACATACCTCTCAATTTAGATAAGGAGCTAGAAATGAGTAAGCCTAGTGAGGAAGGCACATGAAAAGCAGAGACAGACTAAAAGCTAGGCCTCATGCCAAGCAATTAGCCAAGTCATGAGCGCACAGGGAAAGTTCTCAAAGGAAATTAGAAGTGCTACTCCAGCGAAGGCGCAAAGGAACAAGAAAGCCAAACAGCCTGCTGCTGACATGGGGAAAGTCGTCGTGGTCTGGACAGATCAAACCAGCCACCACATTCCAAAGCCTAGTTCCCAGCAAGGCCCTAATTCTCTTCAACTGCGAAGGCTGAGAGAAGTGAGGAAGCTGCAGAAGAAAAGTTCAAAGCTAGCAGAGGCCGGTTCATGAGGTGCGAGGAGAAAAGCCGTCTCCACGACCTAATGGTGCAGGAGAAGCAGCCGAGCCCATGTACGCACTGTGGCAAGTTATCCAGAAGATGGAGCTGGGACAATGACGAAGGAGCCGCAGTAGACAGCAGGTGCACAGGGTCACTGGGCAGCCGTCCATTGGACAAAGACGCCATCTAGGACTTCCACAGCTCGAGAGATGCTAACGTCTGGCTTCAAAGCTTGAGCCCAAGCTGACGCTCATGGGAATGAATGTGGCTGGGGACTTAGGCTGAAAGCCATGCTTGCTCCCCGCCTAATGGTACAACGTTTAAGAATCACTCACTGTGCCAGGAACTAGAGAAAAGCTGAGATCAAAAAGAATTAACCTAGAAGGTAACACACACGCACAGGAAATTAATGTGAGTCAACTCCCTGTGTAGCTATCCTTATCTCAACCAGCAAAAACCCTTGTTCCTTCCTATTATGGCTTATACTCTCTCTACAACAAAATTAGAAAGAGTCCTTTCAAATATGACTACTCATCATAGAACTCACCCAAGAGTTCTGATGGAGACCAGCAATGAGATTCACGTGTTAGGCCACTCTGCAGCTCATGGATCAAAGGAGTCATTTAGACTTTCAGGGTTTATTATTTAAGCAACACATGTCAAAAAGCTTAGCTTATATGGATGGTGATTCCTCTGAGAATGTGGGCAAAGTAAACTGAAAACCTTCTGGGAAGGAGTCACCATTTTAGATACCATTAGAAACACGTGAGATTCATGGGAAAAGGTCAAAATATCAATGTTAACAGGAGTTTGGAGGAAATTGATTCCAACCCCCATGGATGACTTTGGAGTTCAAGACTTTGGTAGAGAAAGTGCACAGACAAATAGAATCAGCAAGAGAACTAGAATTGGAAGGGGAGTCTGAGGATGGGGCTGAATTACTGCTACCTCATGATAGATAAAACTTTAACACATGAGTTGTTGCTTCTTATGGAGGAGTAAAGAAAATGGTTTGTTGAGATGGAGCTGGCACCTGGAGAAGATGCTGTGAACACTGTGAAATGACAGCGAAGGATGGAGATCATGACATTAAACTTGGAAGTTACAGCAGCAGCAGAGACTCATTGAGAGGACCGACTCCAATCCTGAAGAAGTTGTGTGCGTGTGGAATGCTGTCAACAACACTGCACACTACAGAGAAATCTTTTGTGAAAGAAGAGTCAATCGATGTGGTGAACTTCATCGCTGTCTTATTTTAAGGAACTGCCAGAGCCACCTCTGCCCTCAGTCACCACTAATTGACTGTTCAGCAGACATCACATCAAGACAAGAACCTCCACCAGCAGGAAGATTAAGACTCCCTGAAAGTTCCCTGCTACTTTTCAGCCATGAAATGTTTTTAAATTAAGGCATGTACATGGTTTTGTAGACATAATGCTATCTATTGCACATTCAATAGACTACCATGTAGCATAAACATAACTTTTATGTGCACTGGGAAATCAAAAACTTCATGTAACTTAATTTTTAATATTCACCTTATTGTGGTAGTCTGGAACCAAGCCTGCACTATTGCTGAGATATGCTTGCTCAGGGATTTGAATTCTGTGCTGAGAATCATGCACAATCTTCAAGTCCAGGGCAGACTCCCAAGGAAGAACAGGTGAATATCAAAGAAGGCAGATGGGTAGAACACCTTGAACACCAAGAACACTGAGGATATTCCCTCTAGCAGTGTGAACTCCTGAATCACCAAGCCCTAGACAGCAAGGATTCGTGTCACTCATGTGCATGGCCCAGCTCAGAGACCAAGTGAAGAACTGAGTGATTCCACATGGGTTGAACTAAATAAACTTCTGTGTTTATATAAATTACCCCATCTCAGGCATTTTGTTATAGCAACAGAAAATGCTTGAAGTCATCAATAAGCTTAAGTGCTACCAGCACAATCTGGGTTTGATGTAGAAAAGGCAAATGCCTGTTACTTTTACTATGTTCATCTCACACGCTAGTGTTTAAGAGTAGAATTGCCACTTAGTAAAATGTAATCCACTTTTTTTTATTCAAAAATTGTCTTTGAGTTCTCAGCACTGTTCTGGGAATTGGAGGTCAAGTAGTAAGAAAGACTAAATTGTGATGGTAAAAACTATACTCTAGTGGGTGATGAATTTGATAACAAAAAACTTGAAAAGTGACCTTCAGGTAGTTGTATGTGCTATGCAAGAATGTACATGAGAGTTGAGAGGGGAGGCTTATGAGGAAGCCTTCCTGGATGCTTGCCAAAAAAATTAAATAATTTGATAACATGCCGAGCATGGTGATGCACACATGTAATCCTGGCACTCAGGAGGATCACAAGTTATAGGCCAGCCTGGCCTACATAGTGAGACATGTCTCAGAAAAACAAGGAAAAAAATTTGATTTTGAGACCTACCCATTGGAGACCAGGAGACTTACTGTTCTCTAAGCAGCTTCCTCTGGACAGAACCATTAGGACTTACTTTTCCTGGGTGACATCCAAAGGAAACTCCTTGAAGGTTACTGATCCCTGTGACATCAGGAATATCTTTCTCATCCAGGATGAGACTGTCCCTACCAAGGTCCAGGGGAGGATGGTTGCTATGGTTTGAAAATGTCCTCCAAAGTTCATGTGTTGGGAATTTGATCCCTAGTGCAACAGTGTTGGGTGATGGGAACTCTGAGCGGTGACCAGGCCATGAGAATGGATTAATGTTATCATAGGAGTGAGTTCATTACCACAAGAGTGGGTTTGCTATAAAAGTAAGTTTGATCCTCTCTTGGACTCTCTCTTTTACCATGTGATGCCTTCTGCATGTTACAACACAGCAAGAAGACCCTCACTAGGGCAGCCCCTCAACCTTGGACTCCCTAACCTTTAGAAATGTGAGTCAAATACATTTTTTCATGTAAATTACCCATTCAGTGATTTTCTGTTACAGGAGCACAAACTGGACTAAGACAACATTCAACATGATAGCACCAAGAAAGGTAATCTCGAACCATGCTTGGGTTTCCAATCTCTTCACTGTGCGTGGCTTCTGCCTCTCACACATACTCAGAGAAATATGTATAGTCTGAGCAGTAACAATTCACTAAAGAGGATATCAATGAGGTGTGACTAACCTGGTAATTCAAATTCCCAGATGGCAGCTATGAATTTTGAACTCGGGGACACATATCTAAACCCTCTTCTTCCACATTTGCAACCCACCACCTGTGACCTATCAGCTGTGACAATGGGTCAACTATCCCCCTACTGAACCTTAGATTAGGAACCTCTGTGAAGTGGTTCCTCAACTCACTTAACAGGTATTGAACCTTCATTATTCCAGGAACCAAGGTGTAAAGGGCCTGGTGTAGACCAGATGCTCAATTGATAACCTTATCATTGAATGCAGAGAACATTGAAGCAGTGGCCCAGCACTCTGCAGGACTGAACACTCTGCAGGACTGAACAGAACTTGGGGCCAGCAGGAGCAATTTCCCTCATCCCTCTGCAACCTGCTGGTGCATCATGAGATAAGGGGACAAGGTTCCTGGAACAATGTTCTTCTTGAACAGAGGGAAAATTTTGCCTCCCTTGCTGGTGATTGGAGTCTAGAACTGAGTTCTTGCCAATACAACATATGCAGATGCTAAGGTTGTCATTTATTGGCTTGGTTCAAATTACATGTCTCCTGTGTGATCCTTCCTTCTTTTTCTCCATCTGTGGCAACCTTGGAGAGCATGTGTTGAAGAAAATGTCATTCCCAAGTGGAAAGAACCAAGCACACTGAATGACTAGAGATCACCCATCTCACTTGTGGTCCACAAGGCACCCAGGGACAGAAATGTTGGCATGAATCACAGGTAACACTCAAAACACTAGGAGAAAAACCATCCCTCTCTATAGTTTACACAATTTTGTAACATAGAGCCATATTGTCCAATACAGTAGTGACTAGTGACAGTTATTGAGCACTTATAGCACAGTATGACAACTATTTACATTGACTTAGGTATTATAAGTAATTTAGAGATAACATTAAGTATCTACAAGTTGGTGCCCAGGTTTTATGCAAATTCTGTGCCATTTTGTATATGGGGCTTGAGCATCCTCAGATTTTAAAATATCTGTGGTGGTGTGTGGGGGTCCTAGAACCAATTCTCCATGAAGATGGAGAGACAACTGTATGTGTCTGTATGTATATCTATGGTCACATGTCTATGTCTGTATCTTTGCAGGTATGGATATGCATGTATGTCTCTATGTATCTGTGTTTGTGTCCATGTACGTGTGTCTATGCAGCTGTGTGTCTATACGACCGTGTGTGTCTCTAAATGTGTTTATTCAAGTCTGACTCCGTGTGTGTGTGTGTGTGCGTGCATCATGTGATTTTTGAAATCTGCATTTTTTGGTACCCTTGAAGGTCCTAAAACCAATCTCTCAAATACTGAGGGATGATTGTAATGATATAAAGAAAATAAGCAAACATTCTAGAAATTTGTGCTTAACATTCTCAGAGAGGTAGGAGATGAAATATCATGAAGCCTAGTGAATTAGTGAGCCCAGGCATCTCCAAAACACCAGGCTCTTGGAATAGACTGATATTTATCATTTTAACCTGACACAAAGCCACAGTGAACCGTGAGATTCCATGAATATGACTGTTGAGTTCAAAATTAGACAGTTTTGTTATGGTCAAGAAGACCTTTCCGCTCACAATGATAGAATAGTGCAAGATTTATATAACTGTTTTATTTTGACACCTAATGTGTCCAAGTATCTAAATGGTGACATTGCACACCCTCAGAACCAAGCAGGTACCATGCTCTCTGTCCCCCAGGTGGCTGGGCTGCCAGAACAGATCAGAGCCTGTCACCCTCATGTCCCCAACTCTCCTCATGTCCTCATGACACACCTGCCACTGACATGGAGTGTATCCTGTCACCAGCAACCCAGGTTCCCAAGCAGTCCAAAGGTTCATTTCAAAATATTCAGTTCAGAGAAGAGGAACAGAAAGTACTTCTTGCGAGCTTAGACCAAATATGTCAAATGCCAAGCTGAGCCCCTGCAGGGGGAAGGGGCAACTCCACCTCATGCAGCCCTTGTGACATCCAGGTCCACCTGTCCCTTGTGCAATGGAGATAAAAAGAATTCTCCCAGCCTGTTCTGTGCTCACATCTGACTCTGTTTCACATCAGCTGTGGCCCTTGGCAAATCCCTTTCCTACTTAGAGCTCACATCTCTTTATGGGTTCTGACCCACAGGCAGAGGACAGGGGCTCTGAAGTTGTGGGAACCCTCCATGATGTCTTGCTAGAGGCTAGAGGCGATAGCTCAACACACCCAACTGTGCTGAGCTGCAGTTTTCCTGATGGTCAAGGTGATTTTCACAGTGCCATTCAATGCTTTAAGAATGTGACTACAATAGTTTCTGGTTGGGTTCTGGCTCTGCTATCAGGAGAGGGATCCAGAGGAGGAATTCCTGCCTGTGATCCCAGTGTCCCTCTGTAATAGGGCAACAGTATTCATCTCATAGTGTTATTGAGAGCATCAATTGAGTAACAACCCAAGAAAGGCAAATTTGTGCCTGGCAAAAGTCACAAGAGTGTCATCCCTGGTGAAGAAACATGAGGAGCCCCCCTAGCTGGTGTCTTGAAGGGAGCCCTAGGGAGGCTTCCTGGTGCTCGGATAAATACTATATTCACAGTGTATTAAGCTTGTGAAAATCCATTCTACTGCCAACTTTAGATATCTGTACTTACATCTGTGTACTACACTTAAATTTTTTTTAAGTGCCTGAGAAATTAGGAAAGAAAAATCCTGGGAGACATTCAGAATCTCAAAGCTGGTGTCCAAGTCTATCTCTGAGGAAGAAGTTGAGGGGAGATTTTGTTAATGTCATAGGTGGAGTAAAAGGAACTTTCAGTGAAATAAAACACTTCAGAGGTAGGACATAGGTAGTTCCAGAGAAGAGAGAAGAGTCCAGGAACCAGGAGAGGGGAGGGTCAGCTGGGATGGGTGCAGAGCCAGGAGCTGTTTGTTCTGTCCCCTCCCCCAGGCTCATGGAAATTTGTGACTGTTCCACAGCTCTGTGATGCGGGCCTCCATGCATCACAGTGCCCCGTACACACTGTGCCCAGCTGCTGAGGCAGCAGCATATACCAAGTGATATACCCTGGGGCTTCAGTTGCTTCTTCCATGATTTTGTGTGTGAGGAGGGGATCTTCTTTCTGTCATGCAGCTGTACTCAGTGCCATCTGTATTACCACTGTTTGAAAAAAGCAGAGACAATGATGTGATAAGGGAACCCTAAACCTGACCCATACCAGACTGACTCTGGTTCTTCCGTTCTTGCTTTCTTTCTACAATTTTCAAAGGCAATTATTGGCCCACACAGACCCTAAGGATGGGAATCTCAGAAGAGAAGAGAATGACATAGTCTAGGGAACTGTCTTGGGAAGAGCCTCTGCGAAGGGGATGTGGGGTTGTTTTCCTCTTTCCTTCTATCTGCCACATGAGAATGCAATACTAGTAGGGCCATGCCAGATGCCATAGGCTGTATGGTGCTGCAGTGGAAAAGTAAAACAGCAAGAATGTGTTGTCATTGGATCATACATTTCAAATACTATGAAGACTCTGTAATCTATTTTTATTTTCCTATTAATTATTAATAATTATTAATTATTCCAACATTTTATTATATCTAATTCATTGTACATTTCTGAAGCCTAGATGGTTTGATGATCATTTGTATTCTTCCTTTATAGGAAATAGAATCTGTTCATCTCTCCTCTGTCCCCCTTCCCTGTCAATTGCTGTCATCTGGAAATTTTGTCCCAGAGTTAAGCCCTGGAGGGGTGAACTGCCTGACTGTTGTGCTCTCCTATTTTAAGTAATAATTCCAGTGGCTTTCCTTCTTGGTCTCTCTATATGTCACCTTCAGATTTGGGATACTGTGGGTGCTATGACAACTTTTGTAGCAAATCTTTCCTAGGCACAATTTGCAAAGACAGTTTCCTATTTTTGTTCAAATGACATGCATACTATCTTCCAAGAATTGTGTATCATTTAATTTATGAACAATTATTTTTAGTATTGCTAATGTTTGAGAAACAAATACAGACATTTTTCCAGGAATCATGTCATGTAAAACCACATCTTAAAATCTGCATGTGTGCTCCTTCTGTTACTAGAGCCCCCAGCCATATGGCCTGGTTCTGGGTCTGAATGTTCACCCACATTGAGAGAAAATGACATAATGTATGTAGAGAAATGGAAAAATGAATTAGTTGATAATTTTGGCCCAAACTGGGAAAAATTCTCAATCTGTCTCCACCTTGCTCATAACAGTGTCACAACTTGTAGAAAAGATGAAACAAAAGCCCAGACGTATGTGAAGATGGTTTTTCTCCTTTGAGGTGAGTCTTCTGATGTTGGGGCCCTTGTGGGTGGCCCATCTTCACGTCCAGCATGGAAATTTCCTAGAAGAAACTTAATTCATAGCGCACTCCTTCCCCCCAACTCCGCCCTGCCCCAGAACACTTCTGCTCCTAAACTCCATGATGCTTTGATACTGCTTTCCTCCCCCAGGACACAGAACAATGAAAGGCTCTTTGACACTGGGCTCCATTTTCTTGTGTACTATAGGTATAGAGGTAGTAGAGGATCTACACTCTAAGTGGGCTTGAGGTTTCATCTCCAAAATTGGCTATGTTGTTTGAAGAAACTGTAACAGAGCCCTCAAAGTTGGATTTTTTTTTTTTGAGTCTTTTTTCAGCTCTTGCTCTCTGCAGGAAATACCATGCTGGGAGCTGGTGACTGATTTCCCCCAAAGCCCTGGTTCCTGGCACCAGGTCTTCCTAAACACCAGAAATTGTTAACTGGAGCCCACAGCCAAATCTACATATGTATATTTCCTGGCTTTTGTTCTATGTTTCTGTAAGACATAGCCTTGCTGTAAGCAAGGCAGAGATAGATGGAGAATGTTTCTCTCCCCAGTTTTTTGGCCAGAACTGTAAATGATTTCATTATTCCTCTCTTATTATGTAGTTTCTCTTAGTGCCAGTGATCATCACGACCCAGAGCCAGGCCTTGTGCCATGTGCCTTAAGCCACATTCTCTCTGGTTGAAATGTCCCAGGGATACAGTTGTTCATTCCAGTTCTATTTTGAACATTTTCTGAAAAAAAAAAAAAACAGACAAAAAAACCAATCACTTAGAGGTGGTGTCTCTTTTCGGTTCCATCTTGGCCTGCAAAGAGTCTCTCCTGTTGTCTTCCTTCCCCTGCATCTCCAAACAGCATCAAGTGTGGTTGTCTTTATGAAGCATGTGACTCTTCCTTCATTTATCAAAATAGCCTTCTGCTGGTGGTGTCATCTGGTAACAAAACCACTGAAGAAAGGAATTAATGTTAACTTCCATTTCTACCCACAGGATTTACTGAAAACACTGCCAGAATGTTCTAGCATTTTTTTTTCCCCACTGAGAAGATGGGTAAGGTCCCCAGCCTGGATAAAAGTATAGAATAAGGCTATGAAGAGACCCCAGCCTGTTATCAAATGTTTGCTCCAGATTTGGCATCTGTATTATCTTCCACAGTGACCAATAGACCTCAAAGAGCTCCTTGGTGTGTCTCTCAGGAGTTCTGAGACAGTGCTTAATCACTGAAAGGAAGAACAACACTGTGGCAGCCATTGTTGGAAACACTTCTGCATTTTCTTCCCACATGGGAACACTATGGGATCGCCACAATTTTCTATAGGTAGCTCAAAGTATGGATAAGATAGGAATGGAAAATTTGCTTTTCTCATGTAGTTCTAGGCTAGTTAATAAAATGAATGAAGAACACGTGAATGTTCTAAAGTCAACCATCCTTGGTGCCTTTTGTGGATGGCAGGGGAAGGGAGAGAGCAGGGGAGACTCCTTGTAGGTCAAGGTGGAACCACAGGGAAGAGAAATTCAGGGAAAGTACCCAAACCAGGTCATGGGGAACACATGGCCTCCTCACAGATCATCTCATGGGGAACAGGTGATCTAGTTCCAACCAGAACCACCTCCAAGACATTGCTTTTCAAATAGCATTCTCATCAGGACCCAAACTGGGGCAGGGCATAAGTACCTCTAATCATAGCTCTTTTTTTTCACATGTGCAGTCAATTACCAAAATCACTCCTAAGTATCACCCAAATCTCCTTCCCTTGCTTACCTCTTGCAAACCAAGAGCACTGGTGCTCTTGAGCTGTTGGTACTGATCTTAAGCCATCTTGCTCAGAGACTGCTCTCCACTTTCTTGGGGATTGTACTCTTCTGCTTTCACTGTCTCACTTTCAGTAAAACTCTTCTATTACTTTGCAATCTGTGTTTGTTCTTTTATTCTTTGGACCACCAAGGACCTGAGATCTTCTGGACTTTGAGACTACCCGCTGGTAACACCTCCAAATGGCTTTTTTTCAGAAAATGTTCAGAATGGAACTAGAAAGAGCAACTGCATCCCTGGAACATTTCAACTAGAGAGAATGTTGATTAACACCCGTGGCATTTTGTCAGAATGGATTGTTGATTGGAGGGTGATTTTGAGTTCATAGTAATGTTCTTCCCCATATTTGTTTCCATTGAATTTAAAAGCAGTTTTTTTTTTTTCCTATTCCACTTCAGATTCATGATAGCCTTTGTGATCCTTACCTGAGAGACAAAATCCAATTTGGAAACCTCTGATAATAGAACTCCAGGACTCTTGTCTGAAACAGGCCTGGTCTGTTTCAGCTTTAGTTCAAGTGCACTTTGAGGGGAGGGCTGCTTGTCTCAGATGCCATGAAAGGGAAGCCATTCCTCACAGTGATGGGAGAAGGATGTCTGGGAGTGGCATCCAAGGGACCATTGAGGAGGACCCTGACCATCCAGGAAAGCTGTTTATTTTGGAATCCGTGGTCACTATTCATATGTACATAGGCTTGCTTTTCATGGTAATACCAACTCACTTGTCAACCTGGGCCACACAAGACAGGAATGTCTCAAAACATGGGAGGCATGGATCCCTCTGTCCAGTGGGCCCTTGATTACCCAGTATTCTCACCATATGGCCACCATGCTCAGTGAGGCTTCAATCTTGAAATACAAATAGATACTGAATTTTTTCCACATTCAGATAACCCAGAAAACCCTTTTTATGACTGAAGCATTTTGACTATGGTGATTCTGATTATCATTGCTCACTAAATGCTTGATTTAAGGGACAAAATATTTTGATGATCATGCCAAAAACTAGTCAACAACTACAATGCTGCTATACTGTGGCCGAACTGCTTCATGAAGTGGTCTCCTAAGAGCAGGAAGGAAGATGCTGCAGGTAATGACCTTCCCATTAGAAAATGGCATTCCTTGATGACCAAGAACCCTGCAGGCTTTGGCTCATACTAGAATCAGGGTCAGAAGCTCAAGAATAACTCAGCAAAAATGAGTTTGGTTTCATTCTTCTTAGACACATTAGCGTGAGTATTTTTACAAGCCTGTGGGGAGAATAGAGTTGCTAAGGGGGTCTGAATTCATCCATTTATGAAGAAATGATCATCAGCCCAAAAGTGCCTACATGGAAGAAATTTCATAAGATGTAATCAAGGATAAATTGCTTCCCACAAATAGGCTTTCAACAACATGCCAATCTTACTTTTCCAATTTTATCCTGTGATGTTCTAAAATATATGTGATGAAGGAACAGGTCCTTGTAACATTTACTTTAGGCCTGATGTTCTACTGAGAGAAGCACTTACTTCTCCTGTAACTTTAGCAGACAGGTATTCTGACCTCGGTTTCTCAAGGAGGAAAATTGATGGCCTGAAAGTTTAATTAAACCACATAAGATCAAAGGACAACTCCATAAAACTACACTAAACAATACGTGATTCCCCAAGTCCTAGGAAATCTTATCCTTAGCATTAGCGATTATTGGGCATTTAAAACTCATTGGAATGTTTTACCATGTAACATCCTAGGATACCTAGAGACTTCATATGTGATTGCATTCATTCTCCCCAAACCATCCAGCATCACAGGCTGGGCAGGTATTATTATCCTTATTTCAGAATCAAGGTTTCTTTTTGGCAACTTTGCCAAATTCTTTAATATCTGGAAGTTAGGATGAAACTCAGATATCCAAGGTGAGTCTTTGCTCATTATGCAATGATGTTTCAATTTTAGCATCATCCATTCCTGAAGAAGTTCAAATTTAATGATTGTATGGGAAACCAGGTGTCTTTGAATGAGATTAAAAAGAACACGGTGCAATATGATATTCTGAACGCTTGGGACTTTCTAGTAGACTTCCATTCCTAGAGAAAGTAGGATAGTTTGTGCACCATGCTTCTTATGGTCAAGAATTTATTATACATGAGGGGGCATTACTGTGGACCACGGACTTCACCAAGACTATAAATTTATTTATTTTTGGTGCTGGGGATGGAATCCAGGTCTGGCATATGCTAGGCAAAGCACCCTATCACTGAATTATACCCATATCTCCCAAAATTTAAAATTTAAAGTATGGATTTGACTTAATTTTGATACTAGCAAGCAATCTTTGCAGAGAGTCATGGAGTCTCCATTTATGCCACTATGAGGCCACAAATACAGGTGTACAACTATCTCTCTTTTAAGTGGACTTACATTCCTTCAGATATATGCCCAAGAATGGTATTGTAGAGTTATAAGGTCTATTTTTAATTCTTTCAGGAACCTCCATATTGATTTTCATAGTGGTTGCACTAGTTACATTCCTACCAACAGTGTGTGAGAGTTCTTTTTCCCCAGATCCTCTCCAGCATTGGCTGCTGTTTATCTTCTTGATGATTGCCAGTCTGACTTGGGGTGATGTGGAATCTCATCACTATTCACAATAGCAAGTGGTGGAATCCCAACAACTGATGGATGGATAAGGAAAATGTGGTATATATACACAATGGGTTATTACTTGGCCATAAAGAAGAATGAAATTATTCCATTTGCGGGAAAATGGATGGAACTGGAGATCATCATATTAAGTGAAACAAGCCAAGCTCAGAAAGTCAAACATTGCATGTTTTACTCACATGTGCAATCTAGGTCTAAAAGATAATAAAAATAATTATGGGAGTCGAGTGTAAAAGGGGCACTGGTGGTAGGGGGCCATTTGATGGGAAGGGGAGGAGAAATTAAGAGAGTATGAGGGGTGAACAGGACTATAGTATGCTACACATATGTGTTCACAGATGGCATAAAGAAACCCACCAAATATTTTTTTAAGGGGTAGAGGAGAGAGGGGAGTTAAGGGATATAATGTAGGGGATGAACTTGCTCAAAATACACTGTATACATGTGAGGAATTTTCACATGAAAGCCTCTTGTACCATTAATCCTAAATAAAAAAGCCACAAATACGCTTTGAATTTTTTTGTTCTCAGAGTAAGAAAAAACAAAATACACATATCAGAACATACACATATTGTATATCATGCAGGAGGGCACAATTTACAGTGAAATAATGGAAGAACCTATTTTTGTGTTTGTATTTGTTGAATGAACTCAGATGGGATGAATTTCATAAGGCTAGAGTATTAGTAACTTGTCTATGTTCTATCAACAATCACTAGAAATTTCAACTTCCCAGCCATAACTTGGCACCAGTTATTTCTTTGCAGTTCTCTGAAATTTGGCCATTAATTCATTTGTTTATCATTTTCCTGTGTGCTTACACTAGGGACATCTCCTACAGGTTGTCTACACAAGACAGTTTTGGCCAACCTCTTCCTCCCATGTCATCAGTTTTTGTTGACCCTGTGTTTCACCTGCTTTCTTGGAGATATGTTGGTTTAGTAACGGAAGCCTCTTTGTCCTCAGATTCTTCTTTCCTTTGTAATCTAAGTTTACAAAGAGCTGTACACCTGGATTCAAGTGAGAGAGCCGCAGGAGGACACATAGCCAGAGTTCTAGGTCAGAGGTCCAACTCTAGGGATTCTATATGTCAGGTTCAGCCACCCATTCCAATATGCCAAATAAAGAGATGAGTAGAAAAGATTTATTATGTGGCAAAGGTATGCCACGGGAAGATGTAAAGTAAGCACTTCAGTCAATCTTTGAGGTACAGATGTGAGCTTTAGGTTTAAATAGTGGAAGAATTGGGGCAGGGGCAAGTGGTATGCATAAAATTAAATGGCTCTTGACACAAGTGTGGCTGGTTGATCATCTCAGTATGGTTAAGGTAGTGCCTGGTCATAAGAAATGCAGGGGGCAGTTTTGACTGTTATCACAAGATATTATTGATTGGTTCTGTCCTTTCTGGATTCCAAGGACTGTGAGGTGACTGCTCAGAGCAAAGGCAGCTGTATAATGGTGGCAGGGAGGCCAAGCTCTTCATGCTGGTTCCAGTTAACTCTCAGGCCCAGGTAAGGAGTCAGAGTTTTTTTTAGCAAGAGCGGTTTCTAAGTACCTGTTATAGACAGACCTATCTGTGGCCATGACTGTGTGCTTCATCCTGCAGGGAGACTCCAATCAGACAGGTAAGTACCAGTGGAGAGCTTGCCTTCCAATAGCCTTCTCTTCCCCATTGACCCAATGTGCTACAAAGGTGCTGAGCCAGGCCTCTGGGGCACAGTTCCTACTTGATTACTTCAATAAATTCATGACTCAAACCATATGTGTTTTTTTTTTCTTTTTTGGGTTGGCTAAATTTCTTATATTTTAAAAATTCAGTTTAAATATTTGCTATGAAAGGAATTATGTCTGACCATTCTAAGCTGTTTGAAATATCCATATTTTTTTTCTCCTTTTATCATTTTTACATTTACTTACATGTGATTACATTATTTGTGCCAATTACCCCCCCTCCCACCCCACTTCCTCTCCAATTTTGTTGAAGAGAAAACATAAGAGATAATAAGAAAGACATTGATTTTGCTAGTTTGGGATAAAGATAGCTATACAGAGAGATTCCTAGCATTGCTTCCATGTATTGCAACCCACATTGGTTCGTTTCTACCATAACTCTTCATTACTTCCTGGTCCCCTTCCCATAGTGGCCTCTGCTAATTTAAGATTACTTTATTCGCTCCTCATCAGGGAGCACATCAACCACATTCAAGTTTTAGATTTCCTTTCCTTTCCCTATTTCTCCTGTGCATGTTCTCCCCTTAGTGTGTGACCCATAATATTATAATATATCATAATATTTTATTATTATAATATTATTAATATTATATCCAATAATATTACTGCATTTGTTTTGGGTCTATAATCTGCAGAAATATCCATAATATATACTGTCATAAGAACCCACCTTTATCAACTGACTGCATCAGTATATCTAAGACATAGTTATTTTTGCTTTGGTTATTGTTGTTTATACCCAGGCCCGCCTGGTCTGTGATCCTCGTATTTATGCTTCCTGCATAGCTGGGTTGACAGGTGCACACCAGCACATCCAGCTTTTTATTGGTTGAGATGGGGGCCTCATGACTCTTTCTCCCACTGGCTGGCCTTCAACTAGTATCCTCCCAATCTCTGCTTCTTGAGTAGCTAAGATTTCAGGTGTGGACACCACACCTGACTAAAATGTATTTCGTAATGCATATAAAGTACATTTTCTGTTTCATTGTAATCAGACTGGTGTAGTCCTGAAGATATGTGTATCTGTAGGTCTTTATACCATACTTGACATAGCATACATGCAAAGGAGACCATTTTTATCAGCAAATGGTATAATGATGAAAAAAATAATTATATTTCTACTAATAGCAGGCGCAAGTAGGAATCCCATGAGTTCATGAATGTGTGAAATAGATACACTACTCTCCTGGGGTTCATGGTGTGGCAGGGAAATGATGGGACTTTGTTTTCTGGCAATATGATGGGGTTGATGCACTGAAACACTTTTTGGAATAATACCAATGATGGTGATAAAAATATTTAAGAATGCAAAATGGGAAACATTCATTTATATTCACTGGTGAGATATCAAGACTATTAAGGACTCTCCAGTGGCTAACAGCCAAGACGACAAAGGAAAATGGAGCAACAGCATGTGCTACATCCCCCGGGATGGGAAATGTCAGTAAAACAAAGGGCTTATGTTGGCAGCATGCTGGCAACGGGACAAGGCTTTGAGCCCAACAGGGCAGAGGCTGAAATGCATGGAGGGGGTGCTTTGAGGACTGTTCTCACCTCTGGTGAAAGTGAAACAGAAAACAATTTGCCTACCAGGTCAGGAAGAAGGAGTGAATATTGTCTGCATCAGGCAAATATTCCATTTTGGTTGAACAAATAAATAGATTAGATTTTTTTCAGAGAATTCAAGGATTTACTGGCTTACCTGTGGCCAGAACTCCTAGGATAAATCACCACATTTAACAACAATGTGAAGCTCTCTGTTAGGATGGCTGTTATCAAAAGGACAGGACATAAGTGTTGGCAAAGGTGTGGAGAAAAGGGAATCCTTGTACACTGTTTGTGGGAGTGTAAATTAGTGTTACCATTATGGAAAACAATATGCAGAGTCCTGAAAAACTAAAAATAGTACTACAATATGATCCAGCAAGTACTGGGCATGTACCCAAAGGAAATGAGATTAGTATGTTGAAGAGACATCGGTACTCCCATGTGCATTTCAGTGCTATTCACAACAGCCAGGATGGACACAATCTAGATGTCAGCCCATAGATGAATGGATAAAGAAAATAAGCTACATGCACAATGGAGTATTATTAAGCCTTGAAAAGAAGGAAATTCTGACATTTGTAACAACATGGACGAACCTGGAGGACATTATGCTAAATGAAATAAGCCAGATGCAAAAGAAAAATACCTCATAATCTCATTTATATGTGGAATCTAAAAAAGTTAAATACATAGAAGCAGAGAGTAGATGGGTGGCTTCCAGGGGCTAGGAGGATGGCAGAAATGGGGAGATGTTCAAAGGATACAAACTTTCAGTTATAAAATGAGTAAGTTCTAGAGAATATTATGCATCATGCTGACTGTAGTTAACAATTCTGTACTATATACTTCAAATTTGCTAAGAGAGTAGATTTTAAAGTGTTTTCACTACACACACACACACACACACACACACACACACACACACACAGAGTAACTATGTAAGGCCACAGATGTGTTAATTAACCTGATTATGGTAATCATTTCACAACATATATATATATATATATATATATATAAAAACACCACATTTTATACCTTAAATATATATAAATTTTATTTGGCAATTATACCTCAATAAAGCAATTTTACTTTAAAAACTCACCAGTAATATGAAGCTGGTAATATTGAGAAAGACCGTGGGAGAAGTGAATCCCATGCCTCTCTAGCACAGCACACTCTCAAATCAGACTTAACAGGAATCTCATGGGTTAAACAACCCCCAGGGTGAAGTTTCCAAACAAAATTCCCAGACCCTGGGAGTAACAGACCACATGAGCTCAAAGCATCAGATCAGAAATGTAGCATCTGTAGTGGATTCTTAGAATTCTTTACTGGATGCAGATGCCTTAGCATCTGCTTTAAATATAAGTTGGGCTTTCTCATACCAGAAGCAGTACTTACCCTTGATTGTAAATTCCAGTTCTAACCCCTGCCCCTGAAGCCCTCTATGTGGTGGATCCAAATGTGTGCTTCATTCTACTGCTCCTTGGTGACCATGTGCCATGGTACATGTAGATCCAACCTGCTTGACTGGCCCTGCTGAGCCCACATCCAGAATGGACCAGGCAGATAGGTCATGGTGGCCGCCTCTCAGTGACAGCATAACATTCTGGAAATTGTGCTTAGCAGAATAAATTAAAAAATACATATATTAGAATATTGTGACGCTGTAGTAAACTAGCCAAAATTCATGTGTAAGAGACCCACAAGCTCAAAAGTACCTGTCCACAGACTATTTGTATGCAGAAATGGAGAAGGGAGAAGATTGCAAACAGAGAAGGGATACTTTTTTTTTTTTTTGTGGTACTGAGGTTTGAACTCAGGTTCTCATGCTTGCTAGGCAGATGCTGTATTGCTTGAGTCACTCCACCAGACCTTTTTTGTGTTGAGTATTTTTGAGATAGGGTCTCATGAACTATTTGCCCAGGCTGGCCTTGAACCATGGTCCTCCTGATCTCTGCCTCCTGAGTAGCTAGGATTACAGGTATGAGCCACTGGCATCCTGCAAGAAGGTGTACTTTTATAAAAAAATATATAACCAAGTTGTCAAGTCGAGGGAAAGTTCACCTCCCAGCAGGGGGAGAAACTGGCTCCATATTTCTTTCATATGGACACACTGGAAAAAGCCCAGTATCTCCTTTCTGGTGTTCCTGCAGGGAGCACAAAACCCAATTCTCAACATGAGGACATATCAGACAACCAAACTGAGGGGCAGTCTACTAAGTATGTACTCTTTTAAATGTCAACATCATGAAATGCAAGAGAGGCTATAGACTGATTCACCTCAAAGGGGACTAACGGGATGTGACAACCAAATGTGGGGTGTGAGTCAGGATTCTCTCTCCCTGCAAAGGACAATAAGGGAACAATGGGCAGAATCTGACAAAGATCCAAGGTTTGGCAGTAGCATTGTACTGATGATGACCTCCCGCTTTTGGTGATTGTGCTATGGTTCTGTAAGAACTGCCCTTGCTTTCAGGAATACACACTCAATCCTGTCTGCAGCTGACTCTGAAAGGGTCTTGGAAATATCTATGTATTCTCAATCTACATTAAGGGAAAAGCATTAAGCAAATGTAGTCAAATGCTCTTATTTGTGGAATCTGAGAGGAGCATACCGAAATTTTTGTATGACTTGCAGTTTTTTATGTCTGAAATTACATCCAAATAAAAGGTAGGAAAAAATTACATAAGTAGGTGAAGGAGTTAAGGATGACCAAGTTAGTATATTGATTACTTCAAGCTGATATCACTTGAGGAACAGGGGCTGCAGCCATTTGGCCTTTTTTTTTTTTTTTTCTAATACAGCAAGCCTTAAAGATTCCTTTGGGAGGAATTTCTTCCTTGTACTAGGATAAGAAATAACTTGTATTACTAGAGAGCATAAAGTGAGGCTACAATGAACTTGAATAAGGTCACTGCAGTATCTTCTATGAGCTTTAATCCCTTCCCCAATACATCTTTTAGTTGCTTCCCTAGAATTTGCTACCCTTAGCCCAGATCCCTTTGCCCTGTTATTTCTTCATAAATACATTGGTCTTTGTCTACAAAGTACAAAAGCATCTTGCTTTGGCCATTCTTTTGGATCTTTACTCTTTGTTGAGGAAGGTACCCATGGACATGAATTTAAAAAACTTGTATGCTTTTTTCTTGTTAACCCATCTTCTGTTAATTTGGTTCCTAGATCCAGTTAAAGAACCCACACAAGATCTGGGAGGAGGGGTGAGTAAAGGGAATCTACTCTCTCCTCTACATAGGTTAGACATCTTGACAGTCACACTAACATGGAAAGATTTCTTTAATATGCTGAGAAAATGTAATTGTCATGGAGATTTTTCTCTCCTGACACAGTGATCATTCAAGATTTAGGATTAAGTCAAATATTTTTAGGCAAGAAAAGACTTGAAGAGTTCATGACTATAAGAAATTGCAGGAAACTAAGCAATAAAGATGCAAACATTGAGCCAGCAGAACATGGAGGTGCTGAAGGAATCATGTCCAGACACTGCTAAACAGGTTGGTGATTTTAATATCTTATGTCTATGAATTAAGGACTGACTTTTCTAGGTAGATTAAAAGGATGGATCTTAAATACTGGGCATTTTAGCTTTGAAAATAAGGACATAAGAATTAAAGTAGGGATTTGAGGTTCCATGGATTATTGATAATGACTTTGTTTATATTTAGATTTAGTTTAGTCACATATGCATGATAATGTTAAGATTAGTAATTAAAGGAATAGTGTAATAGAGGGAGTGAACTTGTTCAAACTGCATCATCTGCACTTCTAGGGAATTATCACAATGACATTCCCTTGCACTACTAATGTATGCTAATAAAGAGACAGATATGAGCTATGGCAGCTTCGTATTTGTAGAGGGAAAAACATAGAAATGAGGAGAACTCAACTGTCTACTAAAAGCATGAACTCAGCAACCACTGTCGTTGCAACTTCAGAAATTGTTGACTATTTTTTTGTAGTTAGGTTCCTCATTCAAAGAGTAGCCATAATATTATCTTCTTCCTAGTATATTTTGTAAAAAAAAAAAAAAAGAATGGCTACACGGAGGGCAGAACTGTCATTGAACAGGGTCTGAGACATCATATGTAATATTGAAGGGTTATTATTAAGGAATTAAAAGAAAAAAAAAAGGCCCGAAAAAGTCTGCTAAAAGAAATCACAAATTTAGATGGCAGAGAAAGGCCACGATATAATAGATGATTAAAAGTTAAACTAAACTGAGCCCATGAGAAGGTAATGAGTCTGTTTAACCAGTCAGTTTGTGATTTCTGAAAAGATTCATGCATAACTTGTATACCTCGGGGCGGTCTCACACATCCTTCCCTTCTCTGTGCTCCCTCCACCAGCCACACTTCCTGCCTTTCCAAGCTCAGCAGCTCTCCCCAGGTCTCTGCATTTTCTTCCTTGTTTCTCATTTCGCCGCTGGACACTTACTCATTTTTCAGCATTCAGTTGGAAATGTGTCCCTCTGTGAAACCTGCTGGGGTGGACAGACTGCTCCGTAATTGATACTCATTGCGTCACGCCCATGCTGGTAGAATTATATATTTCCTTCTACAGATTTTAATTTTAGACTCCAAGATACTTCAAGGCAGAGAGAGTAGAATTAAAAAAAAAAAAAAGGTTTTGGCCACAAAAATTTATAGTTGTTGGGTAGTGAAAAAATATTACCACATATAGAAGAGCACTCAGAGGTTCTGGCCTTGGCAACCACGTGTATCTCAGAGACTCAGTGTGTGTGGGGAGGAAGCTGGAGGCAAAGTGTGCACCCTTCACCTTGTATGTTGGAAACTAAAAAGGTCTTTAATTTGTCCACTATCCACTTGTCCAATGACAAAACTACAACAAATTCAGTTTAAAGATCTTGGCTTTGAGTGTAGATTCTAGAATGCAGCAGCCCTGAGAACGTTGAGTCTCACAGTACTCAGGGCTGCAAAATGCTCAGACGACCCGGGCACAAAAGGACATGGGGCAGGCACACTGCCAGCTGACGTGGTTCCAGCCGGTGTTTTGTCTTATTTGAATCAGCTGGTGGCCGGTCATTGACTCAAGCTCAGCTGCGGTGACTAGTCAAGCAACTACACGTGCTGTTAAGTTACAGTATAATTTGCATACGTTAGCATTCATATTCAGAGTACTAGTTAAAGACTTCGGATACATATAATGCTCAGTTGGGCCATCAACACAATAAAGACCGAAAGCTGCCCCACCTAGAAAGTCCTCTTGTGCCCCTGCTCCAAACCTCCATCTTCACCCGCAGCCGCAAGCACGAGATACCAACTTTATCCAGCGACTCTGGAATTTTTCATGGAAGTAAAATCTGGCGCTACAGCGCCCCCGCCTGGCCACGCGCCGGGAGAGCCCCGCCTCCCGGCTCGCGGCGGCTAGAGTGGAACCAGAAACGCCTGTCTAGAGTAAGGGCGCCAGATCCATGGAGCATGCGCAGACTGGAGGCTGACGGCCAGGTTGCCATCTTTGGTGCTGTTAGGCACAACTTCAGGTCTTCTACATGGGAAGTAAGACACCTTCTGGCAGGTGATAAGCTTTGTCTCAGGGGACTGAGTAATTCTGAAGTTGGGTCACTGGATCTTTGAAACACAGCTGTCTTTAAGGTGCTTGAAATCATCCCCTTCCTACAAATACTGGGTTAAATGCACATCAAAACTACTTTGGGATATTTTTATTCTGTGCACACTCAGTGAGAAAAGTACTTATGTTACTGTTTTACAGTATAATCGGTACCTCATCTTTGAAGGGCAATTTTGCAGTCCTACAACTCACTTCTCAAACTACTTGGAGAAAGGATATACCAAAGGACAAAATCATAACACTTAGTTGTAGATCTAATTGGGTTTTATTCATGGTTTTTGAATTGGGAGCTGGGTAGTGGCTGTAGAGTGAGGTGGGAACAAGGGCTAGAACAATAGAAAACATGCGATTGGTTAACATCAGTTTATCTTTCTTGAAAAGGTTAAAATGAGGAGACCTTTTGATTACACTGAGTCACTGGAATTTCCTGTTCTCAGGAAAAACTGATCTATGTTGGGGTCCATCTACTTCCTTAAAGTTTTGGTTTGATGTTGTAGTCTTTAGCATGAGGCCTTACATGTGCTAGGCAAGCACTCTACTACTGAGATGCACTGCAGCCCAGGACTTCTAAGTTCTAATGGTGTTACAAATGGCTGGCTGATGCTTTTTTTTTTCTCTATCACGGATAGACAAGGGGGCAGCTGTGTTAGTGCTGGTGGTCCTGAGTTCCAGAGGTTCCTGGATTAAGTTTCCAAATCTAGAAATTTAGAGCTCTAATCCTTGAGACTAGAGGCTTATTGTTCTAGGCTTAGAGTGTCAACATCCAGTGGCTAGTATTACAGCTCCTGAGTTCTGGACCATTGACTCTTTAACACTAGGTGGTTCTTTCAAACCCTTTGATGACAGGGACCTGCAGTCCTAGTCTTGGCTCCTGTCTTCAGCTCTTCACAGCCTCTTATCTTCAGCTTCCCCACCTGGCCTTCTCAATACTTCTTACCCACCATCTTAGAACTTTGGGTGTTAGGGCCTCAGCTCTTTGCCCCCTGCTGTTACAACTCTGAGTCTTGGGTATCAGTACTCTCAGCTCCTGGTGATTCTCTGGCACTCTTCAGTTTTCTCCTCACTGCAGCTACCACTGCTTCTGTGGCTGCTTGTGGTGCTGGAAACCCTAGGATCTTGCCTGCTCTTTGTGCAATCACCCCATCTGCCCTATCCATGATAAAGATCACAAATAGGCAAAAAACAACAACCCCCCCACAAAAACCCCCAAAAACCATTGAGAAAAGTCTTTACTAAGTTCTAATGTTGCAACACCAGGGGAGGGGTAGTGCATGGGAGAGAGGCCTCACAGAGTGACCCAACAAGCCTAGAAGACAAACTGTCTATAGAGCTAGAAAAGGGGCATGGCATGCTTGTACTCAGCTTGAAATTCTCATCGATCACTGCACAGCTTCTAGTTCCACTAATCAAAGGCTTTACATAAAGACCAATTACAGGCTCCTCATAAGGACCAATCCAGGCCTTGCTTTGCACCAATCACAAGCTTTCTGTTGAGTCACTGGAGCAAGTGCTCTCCACTCTAGCCTAAGTGAAAATAGCTGCAGGGTGAACAGGGTCATCTAGAATTTACCCAGAGACACTCTGGGCATGTCTTGCCCAGAGTGAAGTCTTTGGATGCCAGTGCAGGTTGTGTGGGGTGGTTATGACTAGAATATGGGCTCCTAAAGCAGAAGTTGTGACTCCCTCAAAGCATCTGCGAAATATTCAAAGCAGCTGGGCTGCCATAAAGAGAGTCCAGCAGGCCACTAAAAGAGGGGCTTCCCTGTGGACATCTCCCAGCTCAAAGTACCCAGGCAGAAGGGCAAGGCCTGACAGCTGTCAATCAAAGAGCCAAATCTTCAGCTGTCAACATCTTAGCTTATTTGAAAAGTAAACATAAAAGGATACGCTAATACCATTTTTACTTATTTTTTTTGGCTGTACTGAGGGGGTTTGAAGTCAGGGCCTTGTGCTTACTAAGAAAGTGCTCTGCCACTTGAGCCATGCCTCTGGACAATTTTTTTCTTTAGCTAATATTTGGATAGGGTCTCATGTTTTTGCCTGGAAATGGCCTAAACAGGATTCCTCCTACACTGCCTCCCTCGTGGTGGGATCATAGGCCTGCATCACCACACCTGGTTTATTGAGAGGAATTCTTTCTAACTTTTTTCAGGGGCTAGCCTTGAACTGCCATCCTCCCAATCTTGGCCTCCCCTGTAGCCAGGATTACAGGTGTGAACCACCATGCCCAGTTTTAACCTCCTCTTCCTCCTCCTCCTCTTCTTTCTTTCTTTTTTTCCTCCTCCTCCTCCTCCTCCTCCTCCTTCTTCTTCTTCTTGTCTTTTTGCAGGACTGGAGTTTGAAATTAGGGCTTCATGCTTAACACTTGAGCCACACCTCCAGCCCATCTTTTTTTTACTCTGGCCATTTTTGAAATAGGGTCCCACTTTTTGCCTGGGTCAGCCTGGACTGCAATCCTCCTCTTTATGCTTCCTACAGTAGCTGGGATGACAGGCATGCGCAACCACACCTAGCTTTTACTGTTAAGTTGAGATTTTGCGAACTTTTTTGCCCACTGACTACTGGTTCAACATTCTTAATACGAGTAACAGCGCCTAACTCCAAGCCAAATACCCTGGGGGAGAGATGGGTCCCTCTGATCTGTCTCAATAATGCAGAAGGGGAGAATAAGTCAACCCAGGAGAAACAAGGAAACCTACTGAGCACTGCGTGTGGGCACTAAGGTTGAATGAGGGGAGAGGTCACATAAAGTGAGGCCTGATGTGTTATTTGGTGTGGCTTGTCTTTATTTACTACACATGTAACTCACTGGATGAGCACTAATTAACTCTTGGCGTCAGTCACCACTAGAGTAAGGTGACTCCAGCCTACAATTCACTTCTAAGAAGTTTTCAAGGACAACATTTTTGAAAGAAAAAAAGGAATTTGTGAACTTGAACTAACATCAATCAAATGTTGGAAGCTTATCTACAGATGAAAGATTTGAGTGCATTTTGTACTGTAGCATTTGATTGAAGATTATGTTTAGAAGCCTGTGGTGAAAGTCATTTGAATAAAACTTGAGCTCATATCTGGATAGAGTACAAATGACCCAATGTGGAGATGTCTGTTTCCCTATGGAAATTCTGTTGTATTTCTGTGTAGGAGAAACTATATGTTTCATGTATGAATGCAATTTCAGTTTTCAAAACCATTTTTCTTATTAATCAATTATGCTGCTGGTACTAATGCAGTATTTTCTGATTATTAAAAATTCTGTTCAATAGCAGTTTTCCATTTAAAGTAGTTATATTTTTATTTTAAAGACATTTCTTTTGTGTGAAAATGTTTTAAAATATGTGATTAGCTGTTCTAATAAAAAGAGCTGCTTTTTGGCTGGGCATGGTGGCTCACATTTATAACCCCAGTCACTTGGGAAGTAGAGATCAGGAGGATGGAGGCCAGCCTAAGAAAATAGTTAGAGAGACGCCATCTCAATCAATAAGCCAGGTGTGGCAGCACATATCTTTGATCCCAGCTATGAGGGAGACTGGGAGACTGTAAGTAGGAGGATTGAGATCTTAGGCCAGCCCTGGGCACATGAGGCCCTACCTGAAAAATAACTGAAAGCAGAAAGGGCTAGGAGCATGGCTCAAGTGCTAGAGTGCCTGCCTAGCAAGCATGAGACCCTGTGCTCAAAACCAGAGTAGTGCCCCCAAAGTTTCTTTTCATGATAGTAATAATAATGATAACAATAACAATAATAAAAAGAATATAGTACTATAGTGAAAGAAATCCAAAGACAGGGAATTAACAGCAGAACAAAATAGTGTTTATGTTGGTAAAAACAAAAGTAGAACAATTAGATAAATCTCATAAAGAATAAAGTATGTGCAGAATAATAAATGAAAAAGCAGTAGAGATACAACAAGGGTGTAACAAGTAATTGTTTTAATTATGGGTCAACAAAGACAACATACATCTTAATTTAGTACCTTAAGTCAGTGAAATAGGTTTTAGCTTAGACATTAAAAACAATGATTGTCATAGAATTCCAAATATTCTCAGGTGACTGATGAGGCAGAACAAGGTATTCTGGCTGCTTCATGGTCCATTTAGCAGGAAAACATTAGCAAGAATGGGGGGTGGAGAGAGAGAGAGAGAGAGAGAGAGAGAGAGAGAGAGAGAGAGAGAATGAGAATCAGAGAATGAGAGAGAGCAAGTATTTTGCAGTGGGACATTAGGAAAAATGCCTTGAGGGCATCACAGGCTTAAGGGTTTTAAAGTTTCCCTTTTGGGAAGAGACCACTTCTGATGCATCTTACTTGCACAGGGCCACCTAGGGAAGTGTTTTCTCCCCAGTGTTCTACCATCTAGGAAACTCAGAGGCTGCTGCAACTGTGGTTCAAGGTGGCCCAGCTACTGCTTGAGCTGGTAGAACCTTGGTGTCCATATGATGTTGGTTTTGTAGGCATGCAGAATTTAAGAGTTATGGGCAGCTTCCACCCACATTTCAATGAAAGGCCAAGGTCAGAATCCCTTCAGGAGGCCCCTGATAAATGGAGCTGTGAGGATGAAACTAAAGATGCAGCAGAGACCTCAGGAAGTCAGAGATGCCAGGAACGTGGAATGTATTGAAGAAAAATGCAGGCAGCAAATAGAGCCAGCCCAAGAGAGGCCATGCAGGCTGCAACTGGCAAAACTCATAGGGACAGGGATGCCCAAGCCCTTTGGAACTCATGTCCTGCCACCAAGTGCTCCTGATGCCATACATGGAGGTATAGGATTTAATGTTTGCTCTGCTGGCTTTCAGTCTTGATTGGGTTTGATCATTCTTTTATAACTCCCTTATTCCCACAGTTTGGATTGCAAATGCTTACTCTGTGCCATTATCTTGGAAGTATGTTTTTGATTTTACACAGGGTCATAACTAACTGTTTTCTTTGAATCTCAGGGAAGACTTCAGCTTCTCAGTGAAGCTGGAACTCAAGACTTTGGGAACTCTTGGAGATGGACTAAATGCATTTGCATTATGAGATGGGCAGGAGCCTTTGTGGCCAGGAGTGGACTGTCATTTGAATATGAAATGCTCTCCCCCACAACTCATTTATTGACCTTAGCTGATTACACTATTTTGGGAGGTGCTGGAAAGTAGGAGATGGGGCCTAGCTGGAAGCAGGTCACTTGGATACTTTGGATGTATCCATGTCCTGGCTATTGTGCATGAAATCAGTATCTTTATCACACTTGTATTTGGACAAATGTTCCTCACACTCATGTGGCGTCTTTGGGCTGTTCTTGTGTGTGTGTGTTTTTTTATTGTTTTATTATTCATATGTGCATACAAGGCTTGGGTCATTTCTCCCAAAGACTTGCAGGGAAGGAATGCCCTCGACCACTGCCCGCTAGTTCTTTTGGTGGCACTGGGATTTGAACCTAGGGCCTCACACTTGGTAGGCAGGCGCTCTACTTGTGTGTTTTGCTTAAGCTTTGTACAGTCGAGTTCATCAGTCCTTTTCGTGATGGCTTTCTGGACTTTATGACTTCTCCACTCTAAATGACAGAGTACTAGGAGTACTTCATAGTTCCTGTTTCACAGCCACAGCGACTAAGGCCCTGCAGAGGTTTGGGAGATGCCAGCATCACGTTCCCTCTGGAGCTCAGAA
Organism: Castor canadensis; assembly: GCF_047511655.1. Taxonomy (NCBI): domain Eukaryota; kingdom Metazoa; phylum Chordata; class Mammalia; order Rodentia; family Castoridae; genus Castor; species Castor canadensis. The sequence goes on along the minus strand of NC_133396.1, from coordinate 49,214,037 downwards.
AGGCCTGCGCTGGCGCAGGAGTCCCACCAGGAGTCTGCTCTGCTCCCGGCAGCCTTTCCTGGAGGTGCGCAGTGGTTGCAGGGACCTCATGGAAGACTTCCCAGTCCTCCTATTCCTTCTGCTCTCTGTCAGCCCATTCCGGGTCGGCAGCTCCGAGGAGACACCTCTGTGGGCGACGCAGGACACCTCTACCTCCTCTGGAGAGAAACGCAGGTGGACTACATGAGGCAATCGCCCTCAGTGGCTCGCAAGGCGGATTGGTCTGCCAAAGTTCCCGCTGGTCGTCGCGCGCCACCTGGTGGTCGCTTTTACTCAGTCCTGGAGGATCGACCAGATGGCTGTACCGGGAGCACCAGGAATATCAGTTAGAGATGGAGTTCTGTTGAGGGTTGGAAATGTTTCGAGAGCTGAGATTTACAGTGATGACATCGTTATGGAAGAATTGTCACTTTTCATTACTCTAGTCATACCGTTATTTAGAGTTCATTGGTTATTTTCAGTTACATGTGGCCCCAGTATTGCTGGATCTCAGACACTGTGAGGGCACGAGCCTGAGAGCCTCTGGTAGGAGCAGGGCTCTTGCAGTGGAGGAAGGCTTCTTGTTCACACATGGGCTGAAGGACCCCACACTGGCCCTGCGCACAGGAGAAGGGAGCCAGGAGGAAGGCACCGTGCTAGAGGAGGCGGATGGCTAAGGGAGTCCCCATGTGTCCCTGCTGTGTCCACCTTCCAGGTCCCGCTGTGTCCCCATTGGTCCTGCTATGTCCCCACAAGTACTGCTGCATCTCCTCAGGTCCCGCTATATCCCCATGGGTCCAGCTGTGTTCCCGTGGGTCTCACTGTGCTGTCATGTCTCTGCCTCGTCCCTGCAAGTCTGCATCCCTGCTGTGTCCTGGTAAGTCTCTTCTGTATTCCTGCTGGCAGATGGTGGCCTCTGAGGGGGATGTAGCAGAACCAGTGCTGGGGTGCATTCTTAGGGCCTCTAGCCAGGGCTGCTGATCTTCTGGTCCACACCCTTCAGAGCACTTTCTTAGGATTTTGACTGTTCCCTACCTCCAGGGATCCCCCTCCTCTATGAGATCTGTCCTGGACCCAGTGGTATGCTGGTCAACCAGCCCTGTGGACCCTATGACCAGGGCCAAGAGAGCAGGTCCCCCACATACATGCAGGTTCAATCTCCTGCGAAGATGGCTCTTATTGTGTTCACATCTTCTATCATGGCAAGGAAAACAGCAGGCAATTCCTTTCACAAAGCTAGTTTGTTCTGATCTTCATGATTTTCCCATCAGGGGATGCCCACACCTGTGTGGCAGTCTTCCAAACAGGATGATATCTGTTCACCTTGCAACTGCCACCTGTAGAGGAAAAGCCTGTCTCCCATCCTGTTTTGTTGTTTCACAACAAAACGCCCAACATAGAATGTAATTGCAAATAGCAGGCTATGCAAAAGAGGAGCTAGTGCTTAAGAACAAATGAGAGCCTTCTAAAAATGATTAGGATATATTAGTTATGACATTTACATAGTGCTTACAATCGATCTTAGATTCATCCCTCCATCATTCTCCCTCATCCCCCCTCCCCTCTTCCAGAGCTATTTCAACAGGTTTCATTGTTGTGTTTTCACAATATATACCAAGTCCATCGACCATATTAGCTCTCCTTCACCCTCTCGGATTACCTTCCTTCTTCCCAACCGGTGCAACCCCCTCCCATCCCCCACAGAACCTGTTTTCACTCCCTGTCCTTCATTTTTAAGTGTATATTGATTGTTCAAGGGGAGTTTTCTTTGTATTTCACACATGTATATATTGTACTTTAATCAGGTTAACCCACTCTATTATTTACTCTTTCTCTATCTCCCAGATTTTTTTTTTGTGAAAGCCATTATTCTTTTGTTTTGAATAAACACAGCTCTGGCCCTACAAATGACTGGACTCTATCCAATGGAGAGCTATTTATAGGGCACTGCTGTGTGATGAGTCACACAGTTTTGGCAATCTCACTTCTGATGCTGACAGTGTCAGGGTTTGTTCATTAGGACTTAACAGAACCCATAAAAGCTGTTATACTTGTGGTCTGTTTGTTACCATGTGTGTTGGTCAGCTTTACCTGGCTGTGACAAAATACCTGAGATAATCAACTGATAAGGAGAAAAGGTTCATTTTGGCTCATGTTTTCAGAGGTCTCTGTGATCAGCTGGCTTCATTGCTTTTGGATTTGTGATGCTGCAGTACATCAGGGTGGGGGCTTCTCATCTCATGGCAACTGGGCCAGGATCCCGTTATCCCCTTCAAGGACACATCCCCAGTGACATAACTTCCTTTCACTAGGACCCACTCCTAAATGTCCCACCACCTCTCAATAGTGCCACAGACTGGGGACCAAGCCTTCAATACGTGGATCTTTGGGAAACATTCCAGATCCAAAGTATATCACTGTGAAATGATAAAGATGAAATCAACAAAGGAAAAAGGAATATAGCATGAAGTCCAGGAGAAACCAGGGACAAGTTGGAGTTGAAGACATGCTTAATTCTCTTAACAATGTGTGCAACACATTGCAAAGTACTGCTAACTTTAGGAGCTCATCCAAGCCTTGGTGTTAGAATTTGGGGTCAGGTAAATCCAAGGTTCACTTTAGTTACATCATCTTCAGGACCTTAGAAGATGAACTGCTAGGTTCCAGGGTCTCAGACACACAAAAACATTCTGATCAGGCAGAATGTCCCAGAAAATAGTCCTGAAACAGGCCTTTCTTCAGAATGTGCTGAGCTGGTGCAGCCTGGGCTATGGACTTAAACACTTTATTGCAGGAGATTATGCAAGGGCATGGGGGTTATCCTAAACATTTGCCTTGTCATATTCTGGAGGAACTTGATCAGGAATATGCCATATTTCCCCCAATGGCCCATAGAGAGCAGAAGCTATTTCTTGATCTGGATCTACTTTCTCACCCCCACTCTAACAACACACAAAAGCCCAGATAAACACATATGTCACATTCATCATAATGTGTATGCTCCATAAATATTTTTTGACTGACCACTCTTACAAATAACCCCCCCACCTCTTTCCTAGGAAGATTGAGTGGCCATTGGGCCTCCGAGTCAAGAAATCCAGGCCCAGGTAAGAAAGTTGCCCATATTTCTTTCTTGTACCTATCCAGGCTTATTTTCTGGATATAAAAGTCATGTCCACACCTCTCATCAACAGCAGGATTGACTCTTGCTCCTCCTAGATTAATTTGGAAGACTAATCCATGGTTCTGTATAAGTTTCCACTGAGGAATAGTTTCAAATAACACAAGATCCAGTCTCCTTAGGAAGTGTTAAAATTATGGAAAATTATTTAATTCAATGTTTGGTTCTATGGATGGAGATCAGAACCCTTAAAAGGCTTCAAATCTACTGCTTGAGATGTAGAGATAAGAATATTGAGGTTTGAGGCCATCCTGGGCAAAAGTTAGTGAGACTGTCTCAAAAACAAGCTGGATGTGGTGGCACACTGCTGTAATTTTAACTCCTCTGGAGGTGGAGATAGGAAGATCATGGTTTGAGACCAGTGAGCAAAAGTTCAAGAACCTACCTAAAAAATAAACTAAAACTAAAAGAACTAGTGGTGTGTTTCAAGCAGTAGAGCACCTAGTAAGTATGTGGAGTATGTGGACCTGAGTTCAATCTCTAGTGCTGCCAAAAAAAAAAACAAAAAAAAAAAACGGTCTCAATCTCCCCAAACTCTACTGGTGCTTAAGATTTCTCCATGAAGACCAAGGCTGTTTCTCTGACAAAATGCTGCACTTAAATCCACAAGACCAGGCACTTCTTGCAGACGCTCTTATCCTGTGAGGAAATGTTTGGGAATATAAGTTTAACAGTGGAATGGAACACTGTCTAACCTTGGACAGTGGACTGCAGGCATAGGCACTGCACTGAGCTGAAGGAGGTACCCACTGTGCTGTATCGGGGATGCCTGTGATGCAGTGTTGATAAAACTCCCTGGTGGACTTGGGAACCGCACTCTATCAGCATAGGATAAAATCAAACCAAAGAGGCAGACTGCTCCATGTTGGTAGGCAGTTATTCAGAGTTATGCAGGGGGAACTTACTTATGGGGTGGTCTTGGATAGCAGCAAGATGAGGTAGCTTTCTGCATCTGTGATGCATGTCTGTATAGCCTGTATGCCAGGGAAAAGGCACAGGGGTGGGGTGGGGTAGGGGAAAGTCACTGAGGGTGGGCCTAGCCATCTACTTTCTGCTTGCTTCTTCATCTAGTCACTCTCTGCTAAGAGGGATTGTGTGAGTCTGTAGTAGCATCTATCTTGGTGCTTCAGCCACCATGTTCTGTAATTTGCTTTGTCCTCATGTACCCAAGAAGACAGGCTTCTCTGAGACTATGGTTTTATCCCTATCACCATGCCCTGGGAAACAGGTCATGGCTACATGTCCAGACTGGTGTCTTTACCTTTCCTGCAGGTCATCCGGTGTCAGTGCTAGCCTCAAGAGGATCACAACGCATGATGGCACCTCAGGCTGTGGTCATAGTCCTTGTCATTTAACTGCACTTGAGGGAGGAGATGGTTGACAGTAGAGCTGAGTCTATTCTGCTCTTTAAACAGCAATGCCAGGAAAGTCCTGCTTCACTCTGAACTTCATGCTTCTTTCATTGTCCATCAAGGAGTTTAGCCTAAATTGGTGTTGTCATGTTTTTATCCAACAAAGCATTCCTTTACTCTAAAATTATCCCTTTAAGGGTTTGGGGCATAGCTCAAGTGATAGAGCACTTGTCGAGCAAGTACAAGGCCCTGTGTTCAATCCTCAGTACCTCAAAAAAATGCTCCTTTAGAATGTCAATATGCACAACAGATAAATATGGCTGAAGGGGAACTGCAGCATGGAGTCTGTTGCGTTAATTTTACACTTTTTACTACCTGAAGTGTGGGTCAGTATACACCCCATCTTTTCTGTGAACCCCTAATAACTCAATGTAATTTTTCTCCCATCTCCACACCATTCTCTATGCCAATAACATAATCTGTCTTATTCAGAATACTTATTCAGATGTGAAATTATCTTTTGTGTTGTTATTTATCTTTTTCTTCTATGGAAAAGTAAGCTCCACCAAGTCATGTATGGATGTGGGGACTGGGACTGGAGAAGGGCCTTTTCTGCATGCCCACAGTTGTTGGTTGGACCATGGTGCTAGCTGAACCTCCTGAAGTTCCAAAAACCCCTGCAGCATGAAGCACTGTTAAGGGCATCTAAGGATATCTTTTGATGGCAGGCCAGGCCAGTATGAATGCTATATTGTCCAACACATTAATGGATTGCAGTTTTATCCAATTTCTGGAGTACAATAGTTCCTCCTATTTGCAGGGGATTTCTTCCAAGTGGGTGCCTGAAATTGTGGACAGTACTGAACCTCACATATACCATGTTTTTTCCTGTTCCCCTCACTATATGGTTCCCCCACCCTCCTAAATAGAGAACATTCACCATTTTTACTTAAGGGAAGCATGTTATGGTTTCTCTTTGGTATGTCTGCATCACCAGTATCACTACTTTTATACCTTGAAGCCACTACCAAATAAAATAAGGCTTACTTGAACACAGCACTGCAATACCATGACATTCCATCTGGTAATCAAGACAGCTACTAAGTGACTAATAGGTATGTAGTTTAAACAGTTTGATAATCTAGAGAAAGGGATGCTTCACATCCTGGGCAGGATGGCGTGAGAGTTCATCACAGTACTTAGAACTCATGCAATTCAACTTATGAATTTTTTATTTAATATTTTCAGACTATAGTGCAGTGTACATCACTGAAAGTGTGAAAATGGAAACCTTGGATAAGAGAGGTCTACTGTACGTAAAATGTTTCTATTCCTGCCAACCTATGTATCCGATGAGTTCTTTGCTCTGTCTTCAAGAACATGGCTGCCTCTTTTGCTCAGAATTCAATGTGAGATTGGGGTGGAAAATCCTAACTTGCTTCTTACACAAATTTTTTCTCTAGTGGTTTCAATTAGGGTCTGTTCCTTGAAGAACAATGCATACAACATTCAACATCTACTTATTGAACTTATTTATATTCTATGTTCTATTCTAAGTACAGATGGACTTTAAGAACTCCAGATCTGAGGATCTGCAGGATATTTCTACAAAATACTGAATATTCAGAAACATCTGGGTGATCATATTTAAAAAATTTTTCCCAATTTGGTGTCATGTGATTATACTCTCACTCTTTCTTTAGCAGTAATATTTAAAATCCTTCTACGAATACGGTCTTGCTCCTAACATACACAAAATTATATTGAATCAAATGAAGACATAAAATGTTCATACATAGGAAATATTAACATTGCCTGAAATGTCAATTTCCAAAAATTAATTTATAACTTTAATCACTTTTATGTGATTCCAACAAAAATGCTAATAGACTTAATTTTTTTCTGGAACCTGACAAGTTAATTATTAGGCCCTTGTAGGATACTACAACAGCAAATATGGCTATTAAAACCCTGAAGTACAGCACCAATGTGATCTGGGTAATACTAAAAGATAATTACATATTAGAAATACTCCACAATTAAATGTGGTATTGATGCCTGATTAGACAGAAAAACTAATGGAAAAGAAAAAAGAGTATAGAAATAGACTCAAATGCAAATGAATTGTAGTACAGTGTGTTATTATATGGCTGAAACCTTAAGTGAGTAAAAGACTGTACTTTAATCAAGTGATTTGGAAAATTGATTGAAATTTGGAAAGAAGTCAAAATTGGATTTGTACTTACCATATATACCTAGAGAAAATTAAGCCACGAAGAATTAACATGTCTAAAATAAAAACACAAAACATAGAAAAACCATTGCGGGAAATTTTCCCAACTATGAATCAGAATGGCCAATTAGTGAAGACATTAAATTACATAAAAACTAAAAGTTTTACATAACAAAGAATAACATAACCAAAGTCAAAAGGCACACTGAGAAAATTATTTACGTGTATCACAAAAATGAGCAAATAATTCTAATATGTATATAAAATATCCCCCAAAAGAAGGAAACCACGCTTTAGGAAAGGGAGCCTAAGGTCGAGCGAAGGACTCTGGGTAGTGTAGACAAGAGTGCTGGGCTCTGCAGAGGGTTCTGGGTATCGTAGTCCTAAACCATGTCAAAGTCTTTGGGTCATAGTGTGTGTGTGTGTTTTAATAATTTTTTTATTAGGAAATAATAATTCATTATTCAGGGGGGATATTCATTATTCAGGGGTGACAATTCCGACTAGAGTTATATTGTACATTATTTACATTGCCCCCATCGTTTCTCCCCCTCAGTCCCCTCCCCAACCCACTGAAAGCAATTGTAAGAGATTATTTAGTTCTGTTTCATATAGGTATATGAAGTTTATCAACCATATACCGTCACCTTAATCTCCTTCCTTCACCCTCCGCCCTTCCCACTAATACCCCTCCCCCACACCGTGCCTATTTACTGTCCAGATTTTCATTATTAATATTTAAGATGACGTTCAAAGGGGCGTCTCAGTCTTCATGCGCATTGTGTATGTGCTTTACTTAGGTCTGTTCAATCCCTTCAAACACTCTCCCTTACCCCTTTGCCTCTCACCCCCGGTTTTTCAACAGCTTTCAATACACATCCTTATATCCTCTGCCTTCACATCTTATGGTATGCGATGTTACCGATGCTCTGTCATTCTCTTTTCCTTTCCCTCTTTCCCGGAGTTCCCTTGAGTAGTTCCAGGCGGCGCTATGCTTTCACTGTAGTCAGTCGCCCTGGTGAGCATGGCCGTCCGTCTGTCCAGCGTGCTTTTCCCGTGCTGCAAAGAGGGCGGGGAAAGCCTGGGCCTGCAGGAGAGCAGGAGAGGGTTGTCCGGCGGGAGCGCCCGCCCACCCCAATGTCCAGTTTCCACGCTCCCGAGAGCCGTGGAAGTCTAGGAGGGCGATGCGGGCCAGAACTCCATGTCAGTGGAGCTGCTCTCAGTGTCCGTGAATGGATGACGGGGCACGATTCTAACAGTAAATACCGGTGCCCAGCATCTTATGGGTGCCCAAGTGACTTAGGTCTTTAGTGTATTGTGGCCCTTGGAATTTGAAGGGTGTTTTGGGCAAGAGGTGCAGATGCACTCATCCTAAACTAAATTTCTACAGTAATGAAAGGCAGGGATCCACAGCCCTCAGATTTGGGGGGTTGAATACAACTGGCTTCCCTTGGCCTCTGATGCTTCACACTTTGTTGTGAGAGGTGCCATCAAGGGGGTGGACTTTGCTCGGGAATTTTGGGTATTTTGGGTCACAGATCTGGGTTGAGGCATATCCTTTTTGTGACAATCTTCTGCATAAGGAGAAGATAGCCAGGACTCTGTGACCTAATAGGGTCCTTTTTCAGAAGGGATTGGGGGCTCTGCGTGGCACAGGCATCCTCTGAAGGCTGGGTTGCTTGTGGGAACACAGGCAGCCTCTTACTCAGTGCTGGGCGTTGTTAGGGCTTTGTTTGGGGTGGGGTAGTGATAACCATTGGGATCTTGCAGTTTTTTTCAACACCCCTGGGGCTGTGATCTGACCAGCTAAAGAATTGTATTTAATCTCTATCATAGGAAGATTGTAAACAGCCCAGAATTAGGGAGCTTCATCTACCAGATCCAATTTACCACCCCAAAGCTGATCAAGTTTGACCAAAATTGCCTGCCCACCAGCATAGGCATACTGAGGATTGTCCCAGTCACACTTACTGGTTAACAACATGGCCTTTTGCAGTGAATCTTGGAAATCACTTTCTGGCTGTGTCACTTTGAGAAAGGTATTTAAAAGTTCTGTGCTTTATTTTCCTAGTCTGAAATAGGTGGGTGATCACTATTTAATAGGGCTGTTGTGAAGATTGAGGAGACGCTTGTACCATTCCTGGAACCATGTATCAGATGCTCAATAACTGTTAATATTAAAGTCTCATTATTCCTGAGGCACAGAGATTATACATTTTCTGTTCAGTGTCAGCATCACATTAGGATAGGTCATGGTCAGATAGCTGCACTCAGAATCTGTTCCCAAGAACTGCCCACAGTTCCTTTCTTCTCTAGGACTTTTGATACTTTTTAAGCAAGAGGAGGCCCTGCTCAGTTCCTGGAGATTTCCAAGGGCAGTCTGAGTATCACATCCTAAATCTTAGCTCTGCCCTCTGATCACTGCCCACCAAGACAGGATTGTGTGCTGGGGAGAGGAAGGATGGCTTCACCTCAGGTGGGAATTCATTACTGATTGCCTTCCTGAAACACCTTCTCTATTCCAAAATATGGTACATTTCCTTTGCTCATGTTTGATATTTGGTGTCCTTCACTGTCCCAATCTGGGTCTCAGAACCTATGCGAATTCTGAGTATCTAATACATGGTTCTAGGTTCTTTGTCGGGACTGATCCGCAGACACGATGCCCTCATCCAGGACACTTCATCACTGACCAGCATCCAGCATTCCTTCTCTCAGCATTGTGTTTAGGCTGTTGTCTTTCTGGCACAGACCAAGCCTTGTGAAAATGACTATCAGCATTCACTGAGCAATTGTCCTGTTCCAGGCACTGGCATCTGCTGGTGTTTTGGTGTGGATCTATGAATTTATCTTTCTTGGAGCTTGTTGGCTTTCTTGGGTGTGTGAATTCATATCTTTCTTCATTAGGGAAGTTAGGCCATTATTTCTTCAAATAATCTCTGAGCATGTTTCTCTCTCTTCTAACCTTCATATATAATGTGCATATTGGACCATTTATACTGTCCCGAAACTCTTGGTTCTGTTCATTTTCTTCCTATTTTTTTTCCTTTCTGTTTCTCAGTCTTAGTAATTTCGATGTCAGGTTCACTGATTTTTTTTCTTCTGCTTGACTGCTTGAGTTCTGCAAATGAAATTTCCATTCACTTACTGTGTTTTTCAGATCCAGAATTTTTGTTTGATTCCTTTGTCTTTGTTTATATTCTCATTTTGTTCATATATAATTTTCCTGATATCCATTAATTCTTGCTTCCTATTTTGTTTATTCTTTTAAGCATGTTAAAGACAGCTGTTTTAAAGTCATTATGTAGTATAACTGATGCCTATGTTTCTTCAAGGAAGGTTTCTGCCACTTTATATTTTTACTTTTACTGGGCTGTTTCCCTAATTCTTTTTATGCCTTATGATGTTTTTTGATTGTTGTTGGAAATTAGGCATTAGAAAAAACAGCCTCTTCCAGTAGTTAGACTCTCTCTTTGCCAGGGAAATCCTTCACTAATTAGCGTGGCCTTGACCCTGAAACTTGGGATCAGCCTGAGGAGAAAGTTCAATGTTTTCTCAGGTCTTTGTTGAGCGTGCATCTTTCCAGAGCTCTTGCGTGGCTTGTTCCTTTACCCCATGTACTCAGCTTCTTTTAAATGTTTATTATACCGAAAGAGTATCTGTGGGCCATTTATGGTCTGTTGTATATCTTCTACCTATGATCTCTTATCTCAGGCTTCTGCTCTTCTGTCTTTTTGCATCTTTCTCAAGCAGTATCCACTGTCTTTTCCTGTTTAAGATCTGAGTTAGTCAAAACAGAGATCAGTTCTGCAGACAGGCTCCAGCAAGTTAAAAACCTTGTGGTGTGCTCCCTGCTGTTCACAAGAAGGAAGGAATTGGGAACTGGAATGTTGCCTTAGAAGGTCTTTTGTATGAAACTACCTGCAGTTGCTTGAAGTGGGGCAGGGAGGGAATCAAAAGATGGTGGGAATAATCTAACCAATGTACAAAATAAGCTTATTTGGAACTGTCACAATGAATCCCCTCCTGTACAATGAATATACCCTAATAAAAAATTAAAAAAAAAGAAGGTCTTCTGTATTCTTTACCCGTAATCTTTCACCTCAGGCTTCTGCAAGCAAATCTTCCTTCTCCCCACCTGACTCTGTTAGGGAATCTTTGGAACAATGCAAATATGGTGTGTTCTGCTCCCTGAACACTAGTTTGAGAGAAGAAATTGGGCTGTCTTCTCCTCAAGACCAACACCATGCCACAGGAGAGAAGGGGTGGGGAGCAAAACCAAAAAAAAAATGCCATGGAACTCCCTTTTGTTTTGAATATGGCATTCTACTAACTGTTGCTTGGTTTCTAGAGAACTTTGACTATTTTCCAATAAAGGTGGCTCTTTTATGATTATTTTAGCACAATTCTTGGTTGTTATTAATGTCTGCATAGAGAAATGAGTGTGTAGAGCTTCATGGTTTGCCATTTTGCTGACATCTTTCCTGCTATTCTTAAAACTCCATGGAGCAGTTAATTCTGCTAGGCATATTTTGTGTTCAAGCTTGACAGTAAACACTTTAAAAATAGACTTAGTAGCAGGACTAGTGCTTTTGCTGTTAGCCTACTATTGTGAAAAATGTCAAATGCACATCAAAATTGACAGAATGGTGTGTTGAATCGCCTTTTACCCATCATCCAGCTTCAATCATTTCCAAACCATGGCCAGTCTTATTTGACTAGTACTCCTTTTTTTTTTTTAATGTGGCAAAGTGTTTTAAAATAAATATCAGACATCTTGTTATTTCATTCATAAAAACTTCATCTGAGGAGGATTTTTAGTTGATTTTATTTGGTATAATTTGCAACAATACAGCTTTTAACTGTATATTTTATTATGTTTTTGATGACTCTACCTATGTATTTTTTGGCAGAACTGGGGTTCGAAGTCAAGGTTTTGTGCTTACTAGGCAGATGCTGTACTACTTGAGCCATACCTTCAGACTGTTTTTGCTTTGGTCATTTTTGAGATGGGGTCTTATGTTTTTTACCTGGACCAACCTGGTCAGAGATCCTCCCATTTATATTTCCCATGTAGCTGGGATGACAGGCACACACCACCATGCCTGGCTTATTGATTGAAATGGAGTTTTGCTAACTTTTTGCCCTGGTTGGCTTTAAACCACGATCCTCCTGATTTCTCCCTCCTTGTAGCTAAGATTACAGAGTGAGCCACTGTACCTGGCCCCATTGTTGGGTCATTAATTGGCTTCCTTTCAAAGTTTCTCAAGGAATAGGGAGGCCTCAGGAGAAGGAGAGAAATAGAGAATGGCCAGTTGGTGGAGCAGTCAGAACATACACATTTACCGATTTAAGTTCTCACTATTTATCTGGGCATAATTCACAGTTCCTCAAAACAATTACAATAGTAACATCACAATTGACTGATCACAAATCACCATAAGAGAAATGATAAATATTTGAGATGTTGGAAGAATTACTACAACTTGACAGATATAAAGGAGCACATACTGTCAGAAAAATAGTACCAATAAATTGCTCAAGGCAGGGTTGTCACAATTTGTAAATAACACATTAAAGGAAAGTACAATAAACAAGGTATGCCAGTATTTGTATAAGTATACCCAGCATAACCACATAAGCGTCTTTAAAATACTTTGTTAAATTTGACAAGGAATCTCAGATTGCACTTTTTGAGGCCATTAAGCTAAGAAGTCAAACTTAAGGCAGACTTCAGACCTTACCAGAAGGACCTGTATCTTGAGGTTCATGGGCCTGCCAGAAGGTGATGGTGACTGTTTTTACCCACTTACCGCAAGGCTGGAAACCTGTGAAGTCAGGTATTCAATGCACGTTCTGAAATATGACATTACAGTCTATGCCTGTATTTCCATTTGTATCCTATTATAAACAGATCAGATTTTTATTGCACTTATGCACAATACTATATGCTATAAAACAAGAATATTCAAAAATAGTTTCCAAATTGTGGGGTATCACATAGGAAAAATACTCACAAATGTTTCAGTTTTTGTTTACAAAAGTACACCACGGGTAATTTAACAGAAAAAGTTTCCTTAAATCTGGAAAATAAAACAGAACATTTGTAATATTTCAACTAAAAACCCATAAAAACCTATAATTCCTTTTGTCAGTTATTCATTCTCATGCAATTAACTCTTGTTCTTGATGATGACTTAGTAATTTTATGAGCTCAGTTTTTCTATTAGAGTTCTGGAATTCTACCCAGTTCATTGGCGTAGTCTTAAAGCTACCAAAAATCCTGAACTTGTCAGAGTTCTTTTCATCCTTTCCATGAACCTCCTTGAGGATGCACAACTTTAGGATTGTTGCTTACAAAAAGCTTCCAGAAGTATATCAAAATAAAGCAAGTCAATTGTGCACATCAAAACTAAAGAAGATCATGGTTAAAGATCTGATGAAAGTTTGCTGTCTTGTGGCATATGATAATTTAACATAACCAGAATCAAGGATAATAATATTATACCAAGATATTTCACATTTCTAGAAATTTCATGACTGTGAGAACACATAGTCAGAACATATCTTTACAAATGTAACTCAAACTTTCTTTGATAGACCAAGATAACATTGGCTCTTTGTCTGCAATGTTCCACCTCACCACACTCATGTTGTTCTACACCACCATCAGCAAATGCTGGTGAGGATGCGGGGAAAAAGGAGCTCTCACACACTGCTGGTGGGAATGTAAACTAGTACAACCACTTTGGAAAATATTATGGAGGCTTCTTAAAAAACTAAACACAGATCTGCCATATGATCCAGTCCCAGGGATATGCCCGAAGGAATGCGACTCAAGTTATTACAACAGCACCTGCACACCCATGTTTATTGCGGCACTATTCACAATAGCCAAGCTATGGAAACAGCCAAGGCGCCCCACAACTAATGAATGGATTAAGAAAATGTGGTATTTATACACAAAGAAGAATGAAATTTTGTCATTCGCAAGTACATGGATGGAACTAGAGAACATCATCTTAAGTGAAGTTAGCCAGGCTCAGAAGGCCAAAACTTGCATGTTCTTCCTCATATGCAGATTATAGACCTGAAACAAATGCAGTAATATTATTGGGCATGGGTCACATGTCCAATAATGCATGGGAGAAATAGGGAAAGGAAAGAAACCTAAAACTTGAATGTGGTTGATATGCTCCCAGTTGAGGAGTGAATAAAATAATCTTAAATTGGCAGAGGCCACTATGGGAAGGGGACCAGGAAGTAGTGAAGAGGTCTGGTAGAGAAAAACCAATGTGGGTTACAATACACATTGTAATGTGTAATGAACAATGTGGGTTACAATACAGTGCATGGAAGCAGTGCTAGGAATCTCTCTGTATAGCTATCTTTATCCAAAACTAGCATAAATGATACATCTTTCTTATTATCACTTATGTCTTCTCTTTAACAAAATTGGAGAAGAAGAGGGTGGAACGGTTCTTCCTGGAAGTGGGGTGGGCAGGTGGCACAAACAATGTGTACACATGTAAGTAAATGTAAAAATGATAAAATAAAAGGAGAAAAAAATATCCCGTTGTTCTAGTTAGCCAAGGCCAAACAGTCTGAAGGCTCTTAAATACAGATGTGGCTTCTCCAAAGAACTTCAGTTCACAGTTGTCAAACAATGTTATCTTGGTCTATCTTTAGTTCTTTTTAATAGCCACTTACCAACAACTTACTATCTGATATTACATCCTCATGACTGCTAGACAAAACTTGTAGAATGTATGCTAAGCTTGATAGACCTATAGCATTCATCATCCCCAAAACTTAGAATGTGGTATAACATCTGAATCCTGGAAGAGATTTCCCATTTTATTAAAGATATCTGAATTCTGTAGATTTTCTCCCTTGCTATAACCCACTGACCTAATGATTCCATCTATGTATTTTGACTTCCTTTTGTTCTGTAACTATAAAAGCTCTGTAAACTCTTCCATTGTGGAAACTTGTCATTCAGGGTAACTTGAATCTGTGTTGCCTCAGCCATGTCATTCATATTTGGCTCAGAATAAACCATGTTTTTTGTTTCTCTTAAAGCAGAGTTTTAGTTGCTGTTTTATGTCTACACAATGTTCCCTGTACAATTTGGCAAATCAAAACAAGCCTAACATGTCACTTTTTGACCTCCAGGAGGCCTCTGGAAATCTGAAGTTTAGTTCAAGATCAGAGATTTTATGTTTGAGTTTTATTTTGGGAAGTTTATCAAAAATGTCAACAGGCTTAAAACAATTAAAGAGTATTAAGACTCATCATGAAATAAAACTGAAGTGACGAGATTTTAAAGGCACAAAGCACAAGAATTGTCACAGAATTTTTGTTTTCTAAGCCAGTCACCTAAAAGGTAAAGAAGACCTCTTGGAGTATTTTCTTCAGACAGATCAATACTTCGAGAAAATCTTGTGTTTTAACATAGTTTTGCACCAGTGTACTTCAGTAGAAATGCTAATGTTTAGAAAAACTTATAAATTACTTCTAGTTTTAGCCAACTTGATCTCACATAAAATTTGATAAAAATTCATCCTCTACAAACCTTCCACAGCCTCTCAAATCCTTTAGTCACTTGCCCCAAACTTTTCTTCTGACTTATATTGGACCAATCTTCAGTATGCTCCAAAACCACTCTTTTTCCCTCAGGAAAAACGTTGCACACCTCCTTCATACAACATGTTTCCCACACAGAGTTGTTTCCCTTCTTATTTTTAGTTTTGGTTATATTCATTGTCAGAACTTTAAGCTTTAGTGATTGTGAACCAGTATCCTGTAGACAAATACCATTTTAGAATTTCTGGAAACAAGTGTTTTCTCATAACAAAATTTAAAAATGTGTAACAGGACATATTCATTAACAGATCCAAATATAGGCTATAGGACTTATTTATAAACAGCCATCATACCACATAAGACAAGATGCATTTGTAGACGAAATTTAAACTCATGCTTAAAAATTGATGCTTTAGGATTTTGACTTATTTAGAAATGATCCAGACATCTAATGATTTGGATCTTAATCTATTACTTAATGTGATATAACATGACCATAAGAGTTTTAGTTGCTGGAAAAGATTTTTGATACTGTGAAGAGTATATTTACAAAAGTTTATCACATTCACCAAAGTTACTAATTCTTGTCAGTTTTGTATGAATTGCTGATCAAAGCAAAGAAAAAAAAAAAGCACACAAGGAAAAAGATGAAGACAGGACTTTTGCTAATCCTGAGCCTGCAGCACAACTGTGGTGGCCAGTTAATCTTTAGAACTGTGTCTTTGCCAGTGACTCTGCAGTTACCAAAAGTCAAGTGTTTTGGGACATTAGCCTTTGTCATTCCAGAGTCTCAGAAAGTCAGATAACCCTGGTGTTCTAGAGGCCAAAACTATCGGGAGGTGGGCGTTCAGTGGAAAGAGAGCAGAGTCTGGCCCAAGAATGATTTAGGATTCTTGAGCTCTGTGAAGAAGGTGGGATCTCCGAGGGGTCAGTGGCACGTCTCTTGAGCTCCCCAAGGGATCTGGAGAGTTAACACAATTTCCTTGGGTTCTCTCCTTTGTGGCCAGATCTGCTAAGGACAAAATTACAATAACTTGGTTGAAGAATCTTGTTGACCTTTTGATTCTAGAATTGGGTAACACCTCTGTCTATGACATAGAGTAAGCATTCCAATGATTTGAGTAGAGGAGGTTGATTTTATTGACTGAAAAAGGCTGAAGAAAGCAGAAACACACAGGCAGGCTGGTTATTTCAAAGTTACTGTCCTTGAAAGGCAGGGACATAAGGACAACAATAGGAAAATAACTGGTCAACATCAGGTTATTTCAGGTAACGTTTTTTTTGTGTGTGTAAGGATGAAGGCAAAGGGAACTTTATTATCATGACCAACAGAAACTTGTCTATTTGGGAAATTTAATTGTTATTTCTCTAATCCCAACTTTTCAGAGGCTGTGATAACATGGAGTTTTATCTTTGTTTTATATTTTTGTACATTGTAAATGTATGTTATGCATTTTTGTTTCATCTTGGTTGCTTGGAGCTTTACTGGGAGTGAATTTGGGGTTTTAGTCTGGTCTGTTGGAGACAATGCAAGAGCTTTGTCCAAAACAGTGGCCTCCTAAAAGTTGTATTTAATTAATAGTGCAGAGAATAGTCTGAAGAAATCCTATACTTATTATTTTAGATTATAGCTAGTCTTTTATCACATATTCTACTTACCTTAAAAAAATATTTAGAGAGAATAGTATAATGAGTTCATGTACGCATTACCCAGTTCTAAAAATTATCATATGGCCAATATTGTTTCATCAGCTTCTTACATTGAAAAATGTTTTTATTTTTTGGGGGTGTGTGTATGTGTATGTATACTGGGGATCAAATCAAGGGCCTCATGCATGGTAGGGAAGCAACTATGCCTCTGAGCTACAGACCACACCTGAAAAGTGCTCTGTTAAGTATAATCTGGACATCATTTTCAGTCATTGTTCAATAGGCTTCTATAACAGGTGACAGCTGATCAAAAAATAGTTTTACAACACAAGATTAGTGACTTTTTAGTATTGTCTATTATCTGATCAATGCCCATATTTCATTGATTGGTTTTAAAACTCCTTATAGAGTGTTTATTGAAATTTTATCAAATTACTCATTACCTGCCCCTAGGTTGACTATGTGTGTTAGGACTGTGTTCATGACAGCTTACTCTTCCCATGCTGTTAATTTGTGGAAGGCTTTAGTGTTTACATATACTGAATGACTACTTGTGTTATGTATTGGTCTTTGTCCTCAGTTCTTGTCACAGAGCTAAAACCCTTGAGACTGATTTCTTGAGTAATAGAAGTGCTTGGTTATTCGTAGTAAGCCCCTTTTGATCACATCTAAGTTTATGGTAATGAAGTGACCCAGAGTGGAGTCCATAAGTAGTCTTTCTGTTGCCAGAAAGACTAAGTGATTGGAATGTTGGAAAACTTGGTCTTATGCACCACTTCTGGGAAGGACCGGTGGGGGAGGGGTTGGGCATTAAGGTCTGTAAACACTCTTAATGAAAAGATTTTATGAGCTCTGGATTGTGAATAGATAGAGGTGCTCAGAGGATGGTAGCCCAGAAAGGACATGGAAGCTCTGAGTCCTGCCTCTACCCCTCTGCATCTCATTGTCTGGGTGTTCACCTGTGTCCTTTATAATGAAACAATAAATGTATGTACAGTCAGTCCTCCATATCATTGGGTCCCACATCTATGGATTCATCCAATGTGGATGGAAAATATAATATATAGTTAGACCTATGGTGGTTGTGTCTTACTGAATATGTATAGGCTTTTTAATCTTATCATTGTTCTGTAAATGATACAGTGTAACAACTACTTACATTGACACTGCATTATATTAGGTATTGTAAGTCATTTAGGGATGATTTATAGTATACAGTGATGTGTGTAGGATATATGCAAATACTATGTCATTTTATACAAAGGACTAGAGCATTCAAGAATTTTGGTATTTTTAGGGGGTCCTGGAGCCAATGTTCCCTGAATACTAAGAAAAGACTAGTTTCCTTGAGTTCTGTGCAGCATTTTAAAAATTATTGAACATAAGAAAATAGCTTGTGGGAACCTGATTTATAGCCACTTGGCCAGAAGCACAGGTTGCAGCCTAAGGATGGGGGTTGGTGTCTGCAGTTGGAAAGTCTTCAGAGACTGCCTAACCTTCAGGAAGAAAGTGTCAGAATGGGTTATGGGATGCTGTTGAGTATCTTCTGGGGAATTGATTGCTGTGTGGGAATTCTGCCATCTGTTGCCAGAAGTGACATATGAGAGGATAGAATGGCAGTGGGTTTTATCAAATTGCTCTAAGAAACTAATCCAGGTCATGGGACACAGATATCTTCCCCTCATGCCAGACTATAGGTCAAAGTCTGCAGATTGTCTGTTCCTTAGATCTTCTTGTCAGCCTGTGGGTGAAGTTTGTCTGGAGCCCTCTACAAAGCTTTCCAGTCAGTGTTGGAATCATGCCTGCTTCCTACACTGGGGGACAACTGCACCCATGTACCCTCTGACTTCTCTTCTCCTTCCACAGATCAGGTGCCTACAGGTTTTCCTTCTCCACATAGAGCATGGAAATGTCCATGAAACCACTGAAAGCCTGGAGAGAGGTGAGACTTTCCAGAAGTTTCATTCTTGCTGTCACAGGATAGACCAGTTCCCTTTACTGGTGCTGGGTTGCTCACTCAGACTGAAGGCCAACATAGGGTACTGGGGAAGTGCCTTGTCTTACCTAGCATCCTCCTTGTGGATTTGAGTGAGTCATAAGGTAGAAGTTGTGGTCACAGCCATGGAGGGGAAGTGCAGGACACTGTCACTCATGCTAAGAAATCTATTTTGTAGTTAAAATGTGTTGGGAGACACTGGAGTATCCAAGTTGGAGAGCTGCATGATCTGGTGTATATTTTAGACAATACTCCAGTTGCAGTTCAGAAAAGAAATGCTTTTGTACTGTGTATCCTTTATTTTCCAGGAGCAGATGTACTGTATACAATTGGATTGGCAAGACTGGTATCTTACCAATTGTAAGGGAATTTTTTGTGGGAGATGGAGTGTGTTTGTTGTGGTTACTATGCTTTAAATCTGGTTTGTCCCTCAAAGGATCATGTGTTGGAAACTTGGTCCCCATTGTGATGGAATGTTTAAGGGGTGGGGCTGACTTGGGAGGTGCTGAGATCATTGGGGTCCCTGCCCTCAGCATGGAAAGGTGGCCTCCTAGAGCACATTTGCACAAGAGTCAGTTATTAAAAAACCTGAACCTGCCCTCTGGATTGCTGTCCAGCTTTCTGCTTTGCAGTGTGATTTCCTCCTCATACACACACTCACCATTGTGATGTCATGTCCGTGTGAGGCCGAAAGGTCCTCACAAGGACCATACTGAAGCCAGTTCCATGCTCTGTACCTCTTAAAGTATGGGCTAAATAAACTTCTTTACTTTATAGTTAGCCAGCCTTAGGTATTTTGTTATAGCAATGAAAAATGGACTAACATAATCATCATAGCATAAGGCTGAAGTTCCCAGGCTGCCTCGGCTCTAACTGTTATGACTGAGAGGTTTTTCTCTTCAGCAGGATCAAAGCCAGGAATCCATCTGTGTTTGTGTTGCCCACTGGCCTTCTCCTGTCAGCCCTTCCTCAGCAAACACATGCTGCATAGCCAACGTGTTCCGGTGTCTCCAGGATCACATAGAAAGTGATCCATGGCCCAGAGATTCTGGCCTGGAGGAACAGATGCAACCACAGCGACAATGTTCTGATCAAAGTTGCCAGAATGACACAGGTGAAGGTCAAGAGAAAGAAGAAAGCTCTAAATATTTGTTCAGAAGGGAGAGACAGACATCAAGGGCACTTTCCAGCCCACCTCTTAGACAATCAGTAAGTGCAAAGAAAAGGAACAGAGTGGTGGAAAGAGTATATCTGTGTCCAGGAGGAAAATCCTAAGGAAATAGGAAAAGTATTAAAAGGAATAGAAAATCCAAGATGGGGAGCATTGGCTTGTGTGGAGGTTGGGCAAGACTTTATCCCAAAGACAAAGTTACTCATACACGGAAATGCACATTCCAGGCATCAGTTTTTTTGTTTGCAGGAAGTGTCCACAGGATGTTAGTGATGAGTCACTGCTGTTACTCTTGGACCATAAATACACACAAGAGAGAAGGCCTATGTGTGCAGTGAGTGCAGGAAGGTTTTGGCAATAATTCATACCTTGCTGCACACGAGAGGATGCACTCTGGGGAGAAACCCTTTGTGTGCAAGGAGCATGGGACAGGCTTCAGCATGAAGGCAATCTCAGACTGTAGAGGACACATTCAGGGTAGAGAACTTCTGTGTGCAAGAAGCGTGAAAGAGCTTACACCAGCAAGTCAAACCTCATTGTACATGAGAGAATACACTTGGGAGAAAAGTCTTATGGGTGCCAGGAGTGTGGGTGGAAGTTTAGGGATTGGTCATACTATAATAAGCACTCGAAGGCACATTCTGGAGAGAAGGCTTTTGTGTGCAAGGAGTGTGGGCGAGTCTATACCAATAAGTCAAACCTCACCCTGCATGGGAGAACTCACTCAGGAGAGAGGCCTTATGGATGCCTGGAGTGTGGTCAAGCCTTTAGCAACAA
This sequence comes from Castor canadensis, assembly GCF_047511655.1. Taxonomy (NCBI): domain Eukaryota; kingdom Metazoa; phylum Chordata; class Mammalia; order Rodentia; family Castoridae; genus Castor; species Castor canadensis. Next base: position 49,193,073 of record NC_133396.1, on the reverse strand, counting down.
GTCACACCTCATCACACACCATAGGAAATACTTTGTGGAGAAGCCCTTTGTGTGCATGCAGTGTGAACATGGTTTTAGTTTAAAAGCAAATTTTCTCAGACATCGGAGGACACACTTGGGGGAGAAGCCCTTTATGTGCAAGGAGTGTAGGCGAGACTTCATCAAAAAGCCTATACTCATCTTCCACCAGAGGACACACTCAGACGAGTAACTTATCATGTGCATGCAGTGTGAGCAGTGTTTTAGTTTGAAGGCAAATCTCATCAGACACTAGAGGAACATACTCAAGGGAGAAGCCTATTGTTTGCTGTGGATTTGGGCAAGGATTTGTCTAGAAGTTAACTCTTGTGAAATACCTGAAGATACACTCAGGGAAGAAATCTTTTGTGTGTGAGGAGTCTTAGAAAATCTGTGCCAGTAGATCAAGCCACATTGTGCAGGAGAGAGCACCCATAGAAAAAAGGCCTTATGGATGCCAAGAATTGGGAGAAAGTTTAGCAGTGAGTCATCCTACAATAAGCACTTGAAAGTACGCTTGGTTGAGAAATGTTTTTTTTGTGTGTGGGTGTGCAAGAAGTGTAGGTGTGGCTTCAGTTTAAAGTCATATCTTACCAGACACCAGAGGACACAGACAAGGGGGTAATTTTGAAGCTGTAGCTAAATCTGTACTCCTTGTTCATGGGTATATCATGAAGGAAGAAGAGGCCCATAATGCCACAGACAACTTAAGCATGGCCTAAGTATCCCCAAAAGATCCTGACCAAAGAGGTCAAGGTTTAGAGAATAAAGGAGAGGTGGGCTCATAGGGGAAATATGGTCTCTTTCCTGCTGATAACTTCTTGGTGTTGTTGTAGTTGTGCAAGCCATGCTTCCCAAGGACTACTCTTAGCCAATGGCTGCTGAGCAGGCATGCCAGGGCAGGCCTGTCACTGACAGCCTCCCAGTTTCCTTAGATTGTATAGTATTCCAGGACACCTGTACTAATTTGTTCCTTTCCCCCTTCTTCTGGCTACTATTCCAGCTTTCCCTGATGCTGTGGTTTGAATGATTTGTCTCCTCCAATATTCATGTTGAAACTTAATTGTCAGTGTAACAGTATTAAGAGCAGGGCCTTTAGGTGGTGGTTAAGTCATGAAGGTGGAGCCCTTGTTAATGCAATTTAGTACCCTTATAGAAGGGCTTGATGGGGGAGTGCAGGCCTTTGGCTCTTCCACCTGCTATCATATGAGGACCCAGCATTCTTCCCCTCTGGTGTTGGAGCACTGGACTCACAAAGATAACTCAACCTTCTTGCACCTTGGATTTCCCAGCCTCCAGAACTGTGATAAAGTAAATTTCTGTTATTTTAAAGTTTCTGGTCTGTCGTAGCTTATTTATAGCAACAAAAAATGGACTAAGAGATGGCTGCCTCATCATTTTATTCACATACAATCATGTCTCCTAATAACATCCTTGCAATCCATCTTGGCATCTGCCTTGCAGAGAATCCTCACTAACATAAGGAATGCCAAGAATGATCTCAGGAAAAGTTGGCAAAATACAGATTTAAGTACTGGCTCACCTCATCTGGTAGGAGAAGATCAGGTTGGCAGGTGGGGCACAGATAAGTGTTCAGCTGTTAAAGAATTCACATGTGGTTTCTTGAGAAAATGTCCCTGTGTTGGGAAATATATTGGGTGTGATGATGCAGGCATTAAAAAATATGGGGAGCAGTGCCTATAAAAGCAGAGTAGACTGATTACTACAGACATGCATTAACACTCTGCTAGAGGATACTGAGAAACTGAAGGTTATTTCTTCAACCACTAACAACAGCTAATGGTTAAGTTGGAGTCCACCCTATACACCTTTTACTCTCCATGACCTAAGCTTCTATGGCTCAGTGCCATCTTGAAACCAGACCTACTGCTATTTTGCATTCATCCTTGAAAGCTAGCAGCCTTTGAGTATCTCCATTTTTGAGACTTCAAACTCTTCTCCTATAATCACATGTGGCTGCAGCACCATAACACCAGAAACTAGGCCCAACAAAAAGGCTAAAACCCTAATTTCCATGTGGTATCTCATCCCTCAAGGAATAGGTGGACTTGAATAGAGAGGAAATCAACATAGCCAATGATCTATGTGTGTCTCTACCTATCCTGACAGTCAGCTGGACATCAACCTCATCTCCCTGGAGTGCCCATTGCACAACCAGCCAGCCCACAGTTTACTCACACCTGGGTTGGCCTGAAAGCCAGCCACACAGTGGCCTTGCCCCACTAGTGACCCAGCTGTCAGGACTTGTACACATCCAATGTTGGCCCAACAATCAAAGAGTGGTTCTGTTGGAGCCAACATGGTTATTTTTCTGGGATTTCCTATGTGCCTAGAATTTGCCTTGAATTCCCTACTCTGGGGGCTACAAGCAGCTTTCTGCAAGCTCAAGATGGCTCTGCAAGGTTTCCTGTGACTGTGACCACATTCTGTAAGGGTTTGGGGAGAAACTCTGTAATCAACTTGTTTTTCTGTAACTGACTTATCTTTCTGACTGCCTGTGAACCATATACTGCAAAAAACCCCTGGTTACATAAACCACCTGGAGGGGTATATAACTCATCTCCTGACTCTGATCGGGGCTCAAGGCTTTGAGAGTTTATCTCCTCTAAGTCTGCTAGCATAATAAAATTCCTGATTCCTGCAGAGTGGTCTTGGTGACTTTGTTTCCCTCGCTGTTTCCCACAATATTTCTGGTGCATTGGCTGGGAAAGGGAGAGACCAAAGTTGGCATTTTTGCCTCCCTGGCTGTCAGGTTGTGGCCCATCTCCTGAGGACACAACCCAGCCGAAGCACCACTAGAAACAGTCCAGATGGCTAGGGAAGCCTCCCATGGAGACGGAGGGCTCAGGTCTGTACACGCCAATGGAACCTGGGTAGAGACCTCAGGAACCAGGAAAATTTGAAGCGGTGCCCATCTGGAACAGGTAGGACCTGGGTCCATGAGAATAGGCCCGTCCATGAGAGGATAGAAGAGGGGCATGATCAACCCCTAAGGTTCCCACCAGTACTCCTAAATCTGTTTTTTTTTTTTTTGTGATTATTCAGGAGGAAGCTGGGGTACCTTCCAGACTAGGTTTGTTGGGTTGGATGAATGTGTGATGTGCAACTGAGAGCACAAAAGGAGTGTGATGGTCACCACATGGTGTGTGGAATCCATTTCCAGAAGCCAGAGGCATTCATGTCTAGAGTGACCCCTCTTGGAACATCAGTCTGGGGTTTATAAGGGCTTGCTACGTCTATGAGACATCTGAAGTATCTCTGCGAGGAGAGCGCTAGGGATGGATGAAGCAAAAGTTGTCTGTCTTCCCTTTGTGTTGGAAACTGAGGACCCCATACTTCATTTCCAAACTCGCTGATCCTCTTGTACCTTGTCTCACTATGGGTGGGAGTCAAAGTAAAAAGACTCCTTTGCAATGTATGCTTGACAACTTCAAGAGAGGGTACACAGGTGATTATGGTGTGGAACTCACACCCCAGAAACTTTTGGAGATTCTGTCAAATAGATTGGGTGTCCTTTAAGGTTGGATGACCTTCAGAGGGATCTCTAGATTGAGAAACCAGTCATAGGGTCTATCAGGTAGTTGTAAGGATGCCAGGTCATCCTGACCAGTTCTCCTACATAGACCTATGGCAGACATTGGCAGATCATCCTCCTCCTTGGCTTAAGAAATGCTTTGAAGACAGTTTCAAGATTATGATGGCAAGGGCTACAAATACTGGGACTCTTAAAAGAAAGAAAAAGAAAAAGTCTCCTCCCCAGTGCTCCAGATGCTCCTCAGCACAGAGGAACAGAGACAAGTTGTCCAAATAGCCCTTCATTGGTTTGAGGCTCATGCCCCCAATGGGAGGAATGATGTGTGAGCCTATGCCCAGATGGCTTTTCCAGAAGCTGAACCTGCATGGGACCCAAATGAAACAAAAGTCTGTGACAACTGGTGCTGAGCATTCCATGGTGACCAGGTGGATGGCACCAATTTAAAAAAGACACCAGACAATTCTGGGGACCCCAGGGATCCAAGCCCACTCCCCTTTTCTCCAGCCCTGAAAATGTATTCTGGGAGGACATCTTGTGACTCATGAGTTTATATACCAGAATGTCCAGTGGAACTGATGGGCTGAGATCTCTAAGCAAGCTGCAGGCCCAGATCAGTTTTCAAGAGGATGGACAAGCATCTTTGAGCTTTGGCTTAGGGCCCCCTAGGGTACTAGCCCTTGTCATTCCCTGAGAAAATGAATGGAGAGTACATTTAGTAGAGACTGCCTTAAAAGGGCCAGAGATGCCCTTTAAGGTTCTGGGAGTATGGGCTGAAGACAATCCTCCAGGGCTGGCCGTCAACATTCCTCCAGTGGTAATAGAGATAAAGTGGGAGTCACTCCAGTAAGAGTGAGACAATACCCAATCCTGATGAGGGCACAAGAAGGGATATCTCACCACCTCCAGAGACTTAAAATATGGAATCCTGAGACCTTGTCAATCTGCCTGGAACACTCTCTTGCTGCCAGTTCAGAAGACAGGCACCAATGATTACCACCCAGTGCAGGATTTCTAGGCAGAAGCAGCAGTGACTCTACACCCATTGGTACCAAATCCATATACTTTTTTGGCCCTGATACCAGCAGAGGCAACCTGCTTCTCATGCTTGGACTTAAAAGATGCATTCTTCTGCATCCAGTTGGCATCTGTAAGCCAAACCATCTTTGCTTTCCAATGGGAGGACCCCCAGTCAGGGGGACAACAACAGTTAACCTGGACTCATCTCCCACAGGGTTTCAAGAACCCCCCAACTATATTTGGAACTGCTCTGGCATCAAATTTTTGAGCATACCCAGCAGAGGAAGCTGGCTACACACTCTTGCAATGTGTGGCAGCTAACCACCATGACTGTCTTAAAGGGACAGAGCTCCTACTCCATCTCTTATGGGAAGCTGGATACAAGGTATATTGATAGAAGGTTCAAATCTGTCAAGACCAGGTCAAATATTTGGGGTTTCACATCTCCCAAAGCCAGTGGAACCTTGGTGCAGAAAGAAAACAAGCTCTCTGTTCAATCCCAACTCCAACTTCAAGAAGACAAATCCATGTGTTCTTGAGAGTGGCTGGGTTCTGCTGAATTTGGACACCTAGTTTCTCATTGCTAGCAAAGCCTTTGTATGAAGCCACAAAGGGGGAGCAAAAGGGAGCCCTAATCTGGGAATCTGAATAACAACAGGCTTTTTTGCCACCAAGGAGGCATTAGTCAGTGCCCCTGCTCTGGGACTCCCAGACATGAGAAAGTCTTTCTTCCTCTATGTGCACAAGAGAAGCGGCATGGCAATTGGAGTCCTGACCCAATTCCTAGGCTCATGGCATCAGCTGATGGCTTATCTCTCCAAGCAGTTGGATTCAGTGGCAAAATGATGGCCTTCCTGCTTATGAGCTCTCACAGCCACAGCCTTCCTGGTATCAGAGGCAGAAAAGTTAACACTGGGAGGGGAAATAACTGTTAGGGTCCCACATTCTGTAGTGACTCTAATGGAATACAAGGGACAGTATTGGCTGACAAATGCCAGGATGGTCAGATAGCAGAGTATTCTCTGTGAAAATCCACAAGTGAAACTAGAAGTTGTCCAGACTTTAAACCCAGCTATCTTTACTCAAGAAAATAATTCCCATCTCCATTGGGTCAGACAATGGAGCAGCTTTTGTGGCAGCAGTTGTTAAACAACTCGCAAAAGGGCTAAAAATAACCTGGAAACTTCATACAGCATACCAGCCTCAGAGTTCAGGCATTAAAAGAATAAATCAAATACTAAAAATTCAGATGAGTAAACTGTCAGGAAACACACCTGACATGGGAACAGGTCTTGCCATTAGTTTTACTTAGGGTCAGATGTAGTCCCACCAAACAGTCCGGGTTCTCGCTCTATGAGATTCTCTATGGAAGGCCACCCCCACTAATAAAAGACATTTTAAGGGAGATCTAAAAAAGATAGGAAATATAACTATGCTCCAACAGATGCATGGTTTGGGAAAAGTGCTCCATAACTTACGCTGCCTTGTTCGAGAAAGACTCTCTATTAGCTTAACCACTGAGGTAAATTCCTTTAAGCCAGGTGACTGGGTTTGGATAAAGGAGTGGAATCTTCAGCCTCTCCAGCCTTGGTGGAGTCAAGGTGACAGAGATCACCCTGTGGATCCATCACACCCGAGTGATGAAGGCAACTCCTGAGTGGAAGAGTCAACTGGACTCCAGCGATCTGCTCAAACTGACCCTGAGGAGGGGACCTTCAGCCTTGTCCTAGTCACAAACTGGAAGCTGAGTAGTCTACACATGGCAGAGGCTTAAGGAGTCAAATGGACAGACAGTTAATGGACAGTTGTTTCTCATGGGCAGTGTTCTGTGGTGATGTTTGTGTTCTGCCATCCCTTGCTTATCTCTCTTTTTGGTATTGTGATCTTGTTTTGGTCAGTAGCAATAACAGTAACTGCCCTAGCAGGTTGGAGCCAGATTAAGAGGCTTTCTCTGGCAGTTTTCTTTTTCTCTCCTGCTAATAGGATGTGGTATTGTTTTTGGTTGCTTCTATTCTGGGTTCCCTTTTTAAACTTAACCCCCCCATTATGGTTCTCTACAAGAGGAGGATTTAAAACAATGTTTGGGGGCTGTAGTAATTATAGTGTTGGGCTGTCTTATACTCTCATGCGTGCTGCCACTTGTCATGCGGTCCATATTGACCCTGTTGGAAGCCATGGGGGAACGAAAAATATATATGTTACAAGGTTACCAAAGAGTAAATCCCATCCCTGAGGATGAAAAAGATGATGCATTTTGACAAATAAAATGTCAAAGCATTAAAGGAGGGACTGTTGGAGGCAACATGGCTATTTTTCTCGGATTTACTGTGTGTCTAGAATTTGCCTTGAATTCCCTACTCTGGGGGCTACAAGCAGCTTTGTGCAAGCTCAAAAGTGTCACAGACATTCAGCTAGGGTCTGCAAGGTTTCCTGTGACTGTGACTACATTCTGTAGGGGAGTTGGGGAGAAACTCTGTAACCACCTTGTTTCTCTATAACTGACTTGTCTTTCTGACCACCTGTGAACCATATACTGCAAAAAAACCACCCTGGTTACATAAACCACCTTGGGGGGGTGGGGAGTATATAAAACTCATCTCCTGACTCTGACTGGGGCTTAGGGCTTTGAGAATTTATCTCCCCTGAGTATGCTAGCATAATAAAATTTGCTTCCTGCAAAGTGGTCTTGGTGACTTTGTTTCCCTCACCATTTCCTTCAACATTTCCATCTTCCAGGGAACTGCTTCAACACACCCTGAAATACCTGCAGCCACCCAGCAGATTTCTCAGAAGAAACCTTGCATGTCATAAAAGAATGGGTGATATATTCAAAGTGCTGAAAGAAAAAAAATGCCAGCCAAGAATACTGTACCCATAAAAGCTATCCATTAGAAATGAAGGGGAAGTAAAGTCTCAGACAAGCAAAATTTGAGGAAATTCATCACCATTAGACTGACCTTGCAAGAAATGCTTAAGGGTATTCTACCTCTGGACATAAAATAATGATATCTACCACCATGAAAAAATGTAAAAGTATAAAACTTATTGGAAGAGTAGTTACTCAAGTGAGAAAGAAAGAAATCAAACCTTATGTCTACAGAAAAACTAAAAAGATTAACAAGAGAGAAAGAAAGGAAATGATATGCAATACAATTAGAAAACAATAAAATGACAAGAGCATATAGTTATCTATCAATAATTACCTTGAACATCAACATATTAAATCCCCCAATTAAAATATACAGACTAGCTGAATGGATTGAAAACAAGTTCCCATTATAAGCTTCCCACAAGGCATTCACCTTTCTGGTAAAGACACACTGACTTAAAGTGAAGAGATGGAAAAAGATATTCTATGCAAACACAAAGCTAGCAAGAGTGGTTATACTCATATCAGATAAAAGAGTTTACATAAAAACTGCAAAAAGGGAATCTTTTTATATAATGATAAAAGGATTAATTCAGTAAGAGACTGAAACAATTGTAAGTATATGTGCACCTTACAGTGAATCCCTTAAATATATATAGAAATTATAAGGTATAAAGGGAGAGATGGACTCTAATAGAGCAATAGTTTAAGAATTCAACACCCCACTATCATCAGCAAAGAAACACTAAAATTAAACTGCAATATAGATCAAATGGTCGTATTACACATTTACAGAAAATTTCATACAATGATGTTGCAGTACACATTCTTTTCATCAGCACAAAGAATATTCTCCAGGATCGACCATGTTCTATCAGACTTGTTTACAAAACAAGTCTCAACAAAATTTAAAAATTGAAATCACTCATGTGTCTTCTCTGACAGAAATGGGACAAGTTAGAAATCAACAAGAGATATATGGGAATTGTACAATATATGGCAATCAAACAACATGCTAATTACAACTAATGAGTCAAAGAAGAAATTAGAAGGGGATTTAAATTTTTCTTTTTTCTTATTTTAAAAAGTGTTTATATATTTACTCATATGTGTATACATTGTTTGGGCCATCTCTTCCCCTGCGCCCTGTCCCCCTCCCCCCACCCCCTCGCTTCCAGGTAGAACCTGCTCTGCCCTCTTCTCCAATTTTGTTGAAGAGAAAACATAAGAAATAATAAGAAAGACAGCATTTTTGCTAGCATGAGATAAACATAGATATGCAGAGAGATTCCTAGCATTGCTTCCGTGCACATGTGTATTACAACCCGAATTGGTTCATTTCTACCAGACCTCTTCACTACTTCCTGGTTACCTCCCCATAGTGGCCTCTGCCAATTTAAGATTACTTTATTCACTCCTCTAAGTGGGCACATCAAACACTTTCAAGTTTTGGTTTTCCTTCCTTTTCCCTATTTTTCCTATTTGCATTCTCCCGTTAGTGTGTGAGTCATGTCTAATTAATATTATGCATTCGTATTAGGTCTATAATCTGCATATGAGGGAGAACATGAGATTTTTGGCCTTCTGAGCCTGGCTAACTTTGCTTAAGATGATTTTCTCTAGTTCTATCCATTTATTTGAGAATGACAAAATTTCTTTCTTCATTGTGGCTGAGTACAATTCCATTGCATATAAATACCACATTTTCTTAATCCATTCATTGGTAGTAAGGCATCTTGGCTATTTCCATAACTTAGCTAATGTGAATAGTGCTGCAGTAAACATGGGCATGCAGGTGTCTATGGAAAAACCTGAGTTGTTATTGCTGGCAGATCTACATTTAGCTTTTTAGGAAGCTTCCACATTGTTTTCCAAAGTGGTTGCACTGGCATACATTCCCACCAGCAGTACATGCAGATTCATTTTTCCCCAAATCCCGGTCAACATTTGTTGGTGGTGATGTTCTGGATGATGGCCATTCCAACAGGGGTGCGGTGGAATCTTAGTGTGTTTTGATTTGCGTTTCCTTTCTGGCCAGGGATGGTGAGCATTTTTTCATGTGTTTTTGGTCCATTTGGATTGCTTCCTTTGAAAAAGTTCTGTTTAGTTCAGGTGCCCACTTCTTTAGTTGGTTCATTGATTTTTGGGGAGTTTAGTTTTTTGAGCTCCCTGTATAGTCAAGTTATCAGTCCTTTGTCTGATATATAACCAGTGAACATTTTCTCCCACTCTGTGAGTGGTCTTTTCAGTTTAGAGACCATTTCTTTCATTGAGCAGAAGCTTTTAACTTCATGTAGTCTCATTTGTCAATCCTTTCTTAGTTCTACTGAGGAAATCTTTGCCTATACCTATTGCTTCTAGAGTATTCCCTGCTCTTTCCTGTACTAACTTCAAAGTTTCAGGTCTGATATTAAGGTCTTTAAACCACTTTGAGTTGATATTAGTACAGGGTGATAGGCATGGATCTAATTTCAGTTTTCTGTAGGCAGATAACCACTTTTCCCAGCAACATTTCTTGAAGAGGCTGTCTATTTGCCATCATATGTTTTTGGCACATTGTCAAAAATGAGGTGGATATAACTGTGTGGATTCATATCCAGGTTCTCTATTCTGTTCCCCTTGTCTTCATGTCTGTTTTTGTGCCAGTACCATGATGTTTTTATTGCTATGGCTCTGTAGTATATTTTGAAGTTATGCATTGTGATACCTCTAGCGTTGCTCTTTTTGGTCAGTATTGACTTGGGTATGCACAGTGTGCTTCCAAATGAACTTTAGGGTTGAATTTTCAATCTCTGTGATGAATGTCATTTGGATTTTGATGGGAATTGTATTGAACATGTAGATTGCTTTGGTAGTATAACCATTTGTACTATGCTGATTCTACCATTCCATGAGCATGGGAGATCTTTCCACTTTCTGTAGTCTTCCTCAATCACTTTCTTTAGAGGTTTGTAGCTCTCCCTGTAGAGGTCATTCACATCCTTTATTAAGATTACTCGTAGGTATTTGATTTTTTTTGAGGTTGTTGTAAATGGAATTATTTTCCTATATTCTTTCTCAATTTGTTCATTGTTGGTGTATAGAAAGGCTACTGATTTTTGTAAGTTGATTTTGTATCCTGCTACATTGCTGAAGCTGTTTATGGTGTCTAGGAGTTTGGGGTAGAGTTTTTGGGTCTTTAAGGTATAGGGTCATGTCATCTGCAAATAGATGTACTTGGACTATTTCTTTACTTATTTGTTTTCCTTTTATTTCCTCTTCTTGCCTATTGTTCTGGCTAGGAATTCCAGGACTATGTTGAATAGGAGTGGGGAGAGTGGACATCCTTGTCTCATTCCTGACTTTAGGGGAAATGGTTTCAGTTTTTCCATATGAAGTATGATGTTGGTTATAGGTTTGTCATATATAGACTCTATAATGTTGAGATACATTCATTCTATTCCTAGTTTTCTTAAAGCTTTTATCATGAAGTGGTGTTGAATCTTATCAAAGGCTTTTTCTGCACCTATTAGATGACCAGGTGGTTCTTGTCTTTGCTTCTATTAATGTGCTGTATCGCATTTATTGATTTGTGTATGTTGAACCATCCCTGTATCCCTGGGCTGAAGCCAACTTGGTCATGGTGAGTGATTTTTCTGTTTTGTTGTTGGATTTGGTTTACCATTATTTTATTGAGGATTTTTTGCATCAATGTTCATTATGGAGCTTGGCCTGTAGTTCTCCTTTTTGGATGTGTCCTTCTCTGGTTTTGGAATGAGAATAATGCTGGCTTCATAGAATGAGTAAGGCATTCTTACTTTTTAAAAATTAAACTTTTCATGGAAAAGTTTAAGGAGTGTTGGTATTAGTTCTTGTTTGAAAGTCTGGTAGAATTCAGCTAAGAATCCATCAGGTCCTGGACTTTTCTTTTTTGGGAGACTCTATATTGCTGCTTCAATTTCATTACGTGTGATACATCTGTTTTAGTGGTTAATATCCTCTTGGTTCAGTTTTGGATGTCCATAACTATTTTAGAATTTGTCCATTTCTTCAAGATTTTCCAATTTATTGGAATATAGGTTCTCAAAGTAGTCTCTGGTGATTCCCTGGATAGCCTTAGTGTTTGTTGTTATCTCTCCTTTTTCATTTCTGATTTTACTACTTTGTGTATTTCCCCCCCTCATTTTAGGAGCTTGTCAAATTTGTTTTTTTTTCAAAAAGTCAGCTCTTTATTTCATTTATTCTTTGTATTATTTTTCTGGTCTCTATTTCATTAATTATGGCTCTTACTTTTATTATTTCTCTCTTTCTGCTTGTTTTGGGTTTTGCTTCTTCTTGCTTTTCTACAAGTTTGAGATGTAGCTTGAGATATTTCTGTCCTTCTAATATATTGCACTAATGGCTATAAACTTTCCTCTTAAGACTGCCTTTGCTATGTCCCATAGGCTTTAGTTGGTTGTGTTTTCATTTTCATCAGCTTCCAGTAACCTTTTAATTTCTGCTCTTATTTCTTCCATGACCAACTGACTGTTGAGCAATTCTAATTATACAACAGACAAAGGACTGATAATCAAAATATAGAGGGAGTTCAAAAAACTAAACTCTCCAAAAATTAATGAACCAATAAAGAAATAGGCAACTGAACTAAACAGAACTTTTTCAAAGGTATAAGTCCAAATGGCCAAAAAACACATGAAAAAATGCTTACCATCCCTGGCTATAAAGGAAATACAAATCAAAACCACACTAAGATTCCACTTCACTCCTGTTAGAACAGTTATCAACAAGAACACCACCACTAACAAATATTGGTGAGGATGAGGGAAAAAAGGAACCCTCATACACTGCTGGTGGTAATGAAAGCTAGTGCAACCACTCTGGAAAAAAAATTTGGAGGCTTCTTAAAAATCTGAACATGGATCTGCCATATGATCCAGTAATCCCACTCCTAGGGATATACCTGAAGGAATGTGTCTCAAGTTATTACAAAAGCACCTGCACACCCATGTTTATTCCAGTACTAGTCACAATAGCTAAGTTATGGAACTAGCCAAGATGTCCCACTACCAATGATTGGATTAAGAATATGTAGTATTTATACACAATAGAATTTTACTCAGCCACAAAAAAGAAAGAAATTTTGTCATTCACAAGTAAATGGATGGAACTAGAGAACATCATCTGAAGTGACATTAACTAGTCTCAGAAGGCCAAAAATCACATGTTCTCCCTCATATGCAGACTATAGGCCTAAAATTAATGCAGTAATATTATTGTACATGGGTCACATGTTGAGAGAAGAATGCCCACAGGAGGAATAGAGAAAGGGAAGGAAATCTAAAGCTTGAATGTGGTTGATGTGTTCACTGTAGAGGAGGGAATAAAGTAATCTGAAACTGGCAGAGGCCACTTTGAGAAGGGGACCAGGATGTAGTGAAGAGGTCTGGCAGAGATGAACCAATGTGGGCTGCAATACACAAGTGCATGGAAGCAACACTAGAAATCTCTCTGTATAGCTATCTTTATCTCAAACTAGCAAAAATGCTATGTCTTTCTTATTATTTCCTATGTTTTCTCTTCAACCTAATCTGAGAAAACAGGGCAGAACAGGTTCTGCCCAGAAGTGGGGATCAGGAAGGGGTTTTGGGGGAGAGTAGGGAAGGGCGAGAGGAGGGGAGAGTTGGTGCAAACAATGAATACACATGTAAGTAAATGTAAAAGTAATAAAATAAAAGAAAGAAAAAATTAAAAGTGGCCAGGCTCAGTGACTCAAGCTACTTGGGAGACACAGTACACAGATCAAGGGCTGCCCAGACCAAAAAAATTGTGAAACCCAATCTCAGAACACAACAATTATCTATCTATCTGTTTGCCTGTCTATCTATCTATGCATTTTTTGTAAAACCAAAATAGCTATGAAATAGAGGTATCCTGAAACACTACCTTCTTTCCAGATTACAAGAAAATTAATTCTAGGGTCCCTGGCTATTTAATCTAGGTAAAGTCAATTTTTACAAATGACACATTCTCAAGTAAATGGATGGAACTTGAGAATATAATCCTGATTGAGGTTAGCCAGGCTCAGAAGACCAAAAATCACATGTTCTCCCTCATATGTGGATTTTAGATCTAGGGCAAATACAGCAATGTTGTTGGATTTGGGTCACATGACAAGGGTAGAGCACATACAGGTGGTATTGGGTTAGGTAGAAAACACAAAACATGAAAGCGTTTGATGTCTCCACTCCAGAGGAACTAATATAGAAACCTTAAAGCGACAGAGGTCAACATGAGAAGGGGATCAGGAACCAGTGTAAAGATCAGTTAGAGATGAATCAACTTGAGTTGTAAAACATTTGTACATGGAAGCAATGCTAAGAATCTCTCTGTATAGCTATCCTAAACTCAACTAGCAAAAATGCTTTGTCTTTCTTATTATGCTTATGTCTTCTCTTCAACAAAATTAGAGACAAGGGCAGAACAGGTTCTGCCTGGAAGTGAGGGGGGTTGGGGAGGAGAGGATAAGGGAGGGGGGAAGGGTGAGAAATGACCCAAACAATGTATGCACATGTGAATAAATGAATAATTTGTTAAATGACACTATTGTAAAAAGAGTTAGAAAAAAGTTTTTATGTCAGAAAAACAATTTAGATATGAAAAGAAAGAAGGGATATGGGAAAGTTAAGAGATAAAATGTTAAAATTTGTTCAGAAAGAGCATGTAGGTGATATTATAATGTCGCTATGATGTTGAGATAGTTGGATAACATTCAATTTTAATCTAGGAATATAGAGAACTATTTAAAATGATACCATACTCAAAGGGGAAAAGGATATAATGATAAAATCTGGGGATAACTTAAGAATGTAAGGAATGAGATTGCATCAAACAGCAGCTTGTAGCTGTACATTTTCCAGGATCATCTGAGCAGGACAAAGAGAGGCATATCCAGGACACCAAGATCAGATTTCCTACTTCAGCTCCTCATCTGAACATCTTTTCTTTTTTGTATTAAATATTATACAACATGTACTTTTAAGAAAAGATCTCATGGTGAGGGAAAAATCTGCAACAATATTTCAATATAAGTATCAATGTAATTATTGGAGAAAATTATATCAAAACTCCTAAGTGTTACTCTCATGGGAAGAAGGGGATTTTACTCTTACAAAGAACTCTCCTCAGGGCATCATGCATGTCTCCTTTCCTCAGGCTGTAGATGAAGGGGATAAGCAAGGGAGTCACCACTGTGTACATCAGAGCCATGGTAGTCTCCTTCACAGGAGAATTATTAGCTGGTGGAGGTAAGTAGAGACCAGAGGTTGTTCCATAGAATAGTGAGACCACAGAGAGATGAGAGCCACAGGTGGAGAAGGCCTTGTGGAAACCCCGAGAAGAAAAGACCTTGAGGATGGAGGACACGATTCCTGCATAGGACATGATGATGAGTAGGAATGGAATGACACCAACGAACCCATCTATAACAAACATCACCAACTCATTAACCTGAGTGTCAGAGCAGGCGAGCTTCAGAAGAGCAGATATATCACAAAAAAAGTGAGGGATCTCGTTGTCTTCACAGAAAGACATCTGTCTTTCTGTCATAAGCAGGGTGTGCAACATGGCATGGAACATGGTCAGCATCCAAGACAGCACCACCAGGCACACACACAGCTTGGGGCTCATGATGTTGGTGTAGTGCAGAGGGAAGCAGATGGCCACATAGCGGTCATAGGCCATGGCCACAAGAAGGAAGCTCTCCAAGTCAGCAAAAAACAGGAAGAAATACATTTGTGTCAGGCATCCTGCATAAGAGATGGAGGGTAATATGCAAGAGTTTTGGAATGATCACAGAGGAAAAGCAGAGGTCAGACAAGGACAAGTTGCTGAGAAACAAATACATGGGTGTGTGGAGATGGGAGTCCAGTAGAATGAGGACAATGATGAGGAGATTCCCCAAGATGGTGATAAGGTACATGGCCAGGAACAGGACATAGAACAGGTGTTGGTGCTCTGGCTGGATGGGTAGGTCCAGGAGGAAGAACTCTGAGGTGACAGTTTGGTTCCTTTCTGTCGTACTTTGTCTTCAATATCTAACATGGTCCCTTTAAAACCTAAATAAAGAGAACATATTTTCATGTTCACGTTCTGTTTTCAACAACTGATCTCACCTCATCACCATAATCTCTGAATGCCAAATGTCTGTAATCTCTAAAATTTTAATGGCTTTCCTGAACTCTCAATAACATCTTTTAGTACTTTATCATCTCCTACATTGTATACCGCTTAGTTTCTCGTAGGCAACTGTAATTGGTTTCTGTTCTAGGGGTATCTTACATTTTGATGTTCTTGGATGATTTTTCAGAACCCTATGTTCTTATAATTCTATATATTCTCCCAAGGAAAAGTTATCTGCAACAATATCTTATAAAATAGGTGTAAATATTTTACTCACCCTCCAAACTCTGTATCCAGTTGCTTAATCATTGTCTTCCCTTCTGTGTGTTATGGGCAAGTTCAACTCAGTAGATCCCAAATGAAACTCATGATTACAGTTTCCTCTCTCTCAACTTCTCATTCTCCTCTAACTTATTTAAGAGTTCTGGATTAAATCAGAAACCTTGAATTTGTTTCATTCATTCCTTTTTCTTACTTTCAATTCAATTCTACATACTAATATAGATTCTCTCCTTCATTCTTCTACTACTTCACCCATTCCTTATCATAAGACCGTGTTCCTAGAACAAGATGACACCTTTTCTTTCCTAGACTAATGAAGCAGACTCTCAATTCATGTTCCTATTTCCATACCTCAATGTCCTTCACTTTCAGTTGCTTTGTTCACAGTGTGGTATATGGAGATCTGCATATTGATTCAGGGAATTGTCTTTGGTCCTAAGATAAATATGCAGGTCCTTTCAAGGGCACAAATGATGCTTTACTACCTGATCTGGGCCTACTTCCACAGCTTCATTTGTCTCCACAGAGATATATACATTCCACTTTGAAGTAAGGCTAGGATTGAAAGTCCTTATTTCCTGCTTCTTGTCTATAACCCCCTGATGTTTTTCCTGCTGATCACTTTGTCTCCTCTGTTGCCTCTTCACATGGCATCCCCCTTCATGTGTGTTACATGACACTTGCTGAACAAACTTAACATCCCAGATCAAGTGAAGCCTGTTGCCATTTTCCCATAGCCTCCTGTACTCATCCCATAGCACTCAGGGTCATTGATCAATTGTTTCTGGCTTACTTCCTACCAAACTGTAAACTCCATGCATGAAAGTTTGCTTCTGTCTGCATGACTGCAGCAGGGCCAGCACCTGACATGGTCCCTGGATAGAATACTACTTAAGTATATTTGTTGGCCGGTGCTTCAGCTGAGACACAAATTCCTTCATTTTTAAAGGTAGCAAACTACCAACAAGTTAGAATAACTATTCCTCTTAAATATTCCCTGACCATAAATTCAGTACACTTAACCATTTAGCACTAAATGTTTACATAATTTGGCATTTATGAAAAATGTTAGTGTATATCTGATGTAGGACTTACTTCAGTAATACTAGTTACAGAAAATATAATTCTATGCTTCCATTCACATGACCTTATTGATGCCAATGTCAGAAAACATCTGATCAGTATTTTATAAACTATGGCAAAAATTTAAAAAGACATGCATATTTTTCAAAACCTCACCTGAGGTTTACCTCAGATGTCTATAGTATATGTGATCATTCATACTATACAGCAACTTAGCTAGGTCCTGATACCAATTTTTTGTTAAATATCAGTTCTAGATAGTACTATGGAGGTATTTTTGTAATGTTATTAACATTTAAGTAGATTTAAAGTACATTATCCTACACGATATGATAAGCTTCACACAATGAATTGAAGGATGTAAGAGAAAAAATGCAGAATTCTGCCCCTAGAATTAAGATTTATAAGTACCCAATATTTCTTTAAAAAATTTCCATAAAATATACACACCCACCCCCCCCCACACAGAATTGTGGTTTCTTGTGGACAACCCTGACTAATGAACTCCAGTATATCTCAAAACTGGCAAAGATATCTGAGGGAGGTACATTAACAGTTTTGGACAGCTCTTTCACTTAAACTCTATAGATGAGTCCACCTGCTGGAATCTTCACCCTGTTGATGGTGTTTAATGCAGCAGCATTAACAGTTGGATACTTAAATATTATGGTGGTGCTGTATAGAGAGAAGGAACATTTGGAGAAAATCACGCACCTTGTTTCTCCAAAACATGCTTTCCTGTTTCAGTAGGATGCATACCTCTGTAGGAATATATAGAGGGAACACAGACACACCACTTGCAGGTGTCACCATTGATGAACTAATGATATTAACATCTTTTTCAGCTGGTAAATCTGGACATTGCATCTTTTTCAAACTGAACTATCCATAAGAATAACTGACAACAGTGTTTCTAACATTTCTTGCATTTCTTTTTTTTTTCAAATAATCAAGGAACTTTATTTTTAAGCCATAAATCAAACAGACACAGCATTCATTTACCCAAACATGCACAATCCACCTTGAATATAAAATGCACTCAATTGGTAAAATACACATGAAATACAAAGGGAATGCAGTTTTACATGTGAAACAATTGCCAGCTATAGGAATTTAACAGTCAAATTAATTCAAGCATTGTACATTTAAAAAACAAAACCAAAAACACCTTTAAGCCAATTATCTATAGTAAACCAAGGGAAATTCTGACATGGAATGATCTGATTAAAAGCAAAGAGTAAGGCACCTGCTATAAATTTAGATCAATAACTTTCATTTTTAAAGTTACAATAAAGTAGAATTCATTAGCCAAGATGTTTCAAAGAGGGGAACAAGTCCAGGGGCCGACTGACTGTGTGAAAGGGGCAGGTCACGATTCTGTAAAAACTGCTGGCCAGAGGCAATGGTCGTCTTCCTGTTACAGCAGTTCAGTTCCTCTCTGTCCTAGCCCGCTGCTCTCCTCAGTAGCTGAGGGGGTAGCACATCCCCTGTGAGGTTCGCACCCTGGATAGACGGCGTAGATTCCCTTCTGCTCCTCTTAAAACATCTTATTTCTAAAGACAGATCCTGAGGCAGTTAACAAAGGAAACAGAGCAGTCTTTCCGTCATCCGTTAATACAGACACTGTTCAGGCTTTTTGCACCAAGTTATGACTATGTATACAAATACCTGCAGTTTTCAACAGCACTACAAAATCAAAATCTACCTTACCACTCTCACCCTTACTATTAAAGAAAATGTGATCAATCATAATCATTATGTTCATTTATATTGAACATAAATGTGATCAAATGTAATCATAAAATCATACAAAGGAAGACTTAAGACTGATTCCTATCAATAAATCCACTTAATTCCAGAAGCCACGTTAGCCTGATGAATCTAGTACCCTCAGGGCATTTCGGTGATAAATCTAGAAGCACACTGACAAACTAAGTGTAACTTTTAGTTGCTGTGCCTTTTTTTGGTATTGAAAGTGCTATCAAGATGCTGAGATATCTTATGGCACATGGGACAACAGTCCTGATGAGGTGTGTGTTTCTGGTAAGATTTTCCCCTAGAATTTTGTCTAGCCCAGCAAAACCCCTTTGATGTATTAAACTAATTCTGGTTAAATCAATGTGACATAAACAAACCCTCCTTTCCTGACTTCACTCCACCACGGTAGCTCTTGGTGAAACCGCAGTGATGGATTAAGTTACCAAATGCTCAACCAAGTTTTTTTGCTTTGTTTTTTACAAATGGGATTTCGGTTACTATACTCACTCATGCAAAATCCAAGGTAGTGTAATAAAAACGATATTGTTAAAACAGATGTGGCTATAAGCATCTCTGCTTATATTATGCATTTAGAAGCTTTTAAAAATTTTTAGGTGATAATGGTTGTGGTAAAACTGGCCAACTGTGCAGCTGCTCCATTGGTAAGCACCTTATTTAAGGACATTACTTGACCCTATAATGGAGTGTGCTTTCAATTCAAAAGAGTAATAGAGTGTCTAGCTATATAAAAACCTTAAGATTCCAAATTTTAAATTAAGCTAATTGCATTTACACATTAGAGTTAACAAAATCTAGACCCTGACTGCACAGACTTAATTACCCATACTGCACAGGGTTTTAACAACCACATGAAGAACTTGCTCTTGACTGACTGAATAAGCAGGGTCCACTACTGACTGGAGTTTAGTATCAGATTTTATTGCTTTATTCCTGTGGCGCTTTTGCAAGGCACTGTGGTACGGACTAGAAAAACCTGGAATGACTTGTGAAGAAACCTTGGAATGACACATGAAGGATGATATGAAAGTCATTCTGAGGCAGGATGCTTTACTGAATTTTGAACTAGGTATCAAACATCAGGAATGAGTTCAAGTTAAAATTCACAGGAGAATGGAAGCATTTTAAGGTCAGTCACGTCACTTCACATGCCCATCCTGATACTCTGAATAATTTGGAAAATTGCCGAGCCGCAGACGACAAAAAATGAAGAGCGCCAGCAGCCAGGGTCCCAAGGACGCCTTCTCCTCGGGGGCGTTTCTCGGGGTCTTGGCGACATTGCCGCGCTGGATGATGTTCTTGCTGTGCTTCTCCTTGGCCATCCGGATCCGCTGCTTGGCGACCATGCTCGCGGCGCCACCGCCCGCCGGGCGCCCTCGGCCTCGCTCACTCTCTCGCTCGCTCTCTCACTTGCTCTCTAAAACTTTGCTCGCTCGCTTGCCTCCCCGCTGGGGCCGCCCGCGCAAGGCGGCTGTCGCTGAACCAGGTGGTGGCCGCGGCCGCGAGGCTGAGCGTTCCGAGTGACCATATGAGCGAGGCGCGCGCGCCGAGGAGGAGACCAGGCCTCCGGGCCACCCTCGAGCCGGGAGCGTGGAGCCAAAGAGGAAGGAGACGCAACAACTGGACAGTGCAGTCCGCATCCTCGATCTCTCTTGCATTTCTACATGCAAGTCATCTTACTTGTGTAAACAGTGATGCGGCTTCTGTAGCCCAGTTTTTACACTTAAATGAACCCAGATGATGTCAATACTCTGCAACAATTTACTCAGTCAGTGGATTGCACTTGAGGTGCAAGTATATACATTGCCATTCAAATATAGATTACTAAATTCCTCAGACTAATTTAATCATCATCTCTGAATCTGTCTCAAATTTATTATGATTCTGAGTTGAAAGCAAAATAGAAGAAGGCTTAAAAACTGCTGTATTGAACCGTATCCCACAGAACTGTTACTATGTTGAGACGATGAGATCCTGGGAGAATACCTTGCAAGGAGGTAATAGTAATGCACCCTCGCATTAATAAAAAGATTATGCAAGGTGGCTATGAATCAAAATACTTCTACAATGTAGCAGTCTTGGGCGGCAAAAATATGGCAAATAGACAAGGCATTATAACTGAAAATTTGTCCTGCAGAACACCATACGGCATAGTAAATCAAAACTCTCATTGTGGAAAGACAGTAATAGTCAGCCCAATTTCCCTCCTCAAAACTCACCTAGAAGGTCTGAGACTGACTCCTGGATGATGACCTAAGACTTGGCTCCCTTTTATTCATTATAGGCACAGGAAGTAACAGTCTTTGTATTCATGACCTATGTCTGCACCATCCCTTCTCACTCCTCCCTTCCAGTCAGCCATGGGCCTAAGAGGCTCTGCATCCCAGAGGAGAGCAGATGACTCATTAAAGAAAAAGCAATTACCCTGGACCTCTCTCGGATCGATTCTCTCAGAGTCCTGTAGTGGTGACTAATTCATTATAATCTCTGATCACACCTGAGTATTGTTTTGGGGAAGATGGGGATGCAGAGAAGTCATGGATGGATGCTGACTCCTTGACTACTTACGAAAGGGATTGGAATTCTATGAGACTATAGCATGCTTTTTGAGAGGGCAGGTGAAAAGTCTTGGAAAACTGCCAAAGCATTCTGAAACCACACTGAGAATTATTCAAATTATCAGAGGAGTTTAAAGGTTGGCATAAGAAGTCACTCTAAGTTTTGTAGCAGAGAGCCACCATGAAAAATACATGCTTCGGAAAGATTTCCAAGCCACAGTCTTTGAGTACATTTCTACAGATGCTCTTGAAGAGGTAAACATAATAATATAAAAACAATACTTTTATGACCCATATGGGTTTATATGCCACTATATGAAAAAGGATAGC
Organism: Castor canadensis; assembly: GCF_047511655.1. Classification (NCBI taxonomy): domain Eukaryota; kingdom Metazoa; phylum Chordata; class Mammalia; order Rodentia; family Castoridae; genus Castor; species Castor canadensis. The sequence goes on along the minus strand of NC_133396.1, from coordinate 49,171,427 downwards.
AATAAAAGCATTGCCTCAGATCAAGGTCAACTTTTCCTTGGGTAAAGATAAACAAGGAAGCCCAGATTCACACCCCAAAGCTCCATACGTCTCTATGAAAATATTAAGAGCACCCAACACCACCATCATCCATGCACTTTCTGTGTCGGCTTAACTCCTAATGGTGTATTCTGTGCCCTTTCCATTTATCATGCTAAAGGTAGCATTCACAACTCCTGTTTCCACTACCTGTGCCTTGCATCTGCAGTAACTGTCTTGATAAGATGCTGTTCCAGGCAATACCATGCAAACTTTCATTTCTAACAAATCTTCATCCTTGTAGCTCTTGCCTTTATTGGATTATTATAGATTATATTGACAATTTTGGATATGGATCTACTAAGTGGTGCCTATGGATATCACCAGAATTTCAAACCCAGTTCTCCCTGGTCAGGTTCTCTAAAGTGACCAGGTTTTCTCTTGGCAATCATTATCAATCAGATCGGTGAGAATGACACCTCTGATCTTTTACACTGGTTTACATAAGAACCAGAAATGACTGAATAGTAGGCTCAACATCTAATTCAGCAAAACTGGTGTTACTTTCCCTCCAAGAATATACCTATATATTCACCTCTGTAAAGTGTGCAATTAAATAGATTTTTGTAAATTCATAGTCATGTATCCATCTCACAATCAAGTTTAGAGAAAAGGTTAGATCAAAAAGAATTAACATAGAAGGTAACACACACGCACAGGAAATCAATGTGAGTCAATGCCCTGTATAGCTACCCTTATCTCAACCAGCAAAAACCCTTGTTCCTTCCTATTATTGCTTATACTCTCTCTACAACAAAATTAGAAATAAGGGCAAAATAGTTTCTGCTGGGTATTGAGGGGGTCAGGGGGAAAGGGAGGGGGCGGAGTGGGTGGTAAGGGAGGAGGTGGGGGCAGGGGGGAGAAATGACCCAAGCCTTGTATGCACATATGAATAATAAAAGAAAAAAATACATGAGTGGATCAATTTCAGTCTTCTATGTACTGTTCTATATTCTTAATTCTGATATGTATTTCTATCCTTTCTTAACATGACACTTTCCTGATTATTATAACTTAATAGTAAATCTGAAATCCAGGAACTGAGCATTTCCAAGATGAATTTTTTTCAGTTTCAATTCCTTTCATATAAATTTATAATAAGATTACCTCTTTTCACACAAAACTTCCTTTTGGAATATTGATAATAAATTTATTGAATCCTTAGATCTGTTTCAGATGTAAGGATATCTTCACAATAGTGAGTTCTAATCCGTGGACATGGATATCTATTCATTTCCTCAGTTCTTCTTTAATTTCTTTTTCAGTGTTTTTTGATACACATTTCACATATATTTTGTGGTCTTAAAAAGGTTTTCATTTATTTTGTTAACTTTTAATTTATAAATAATAATTATAATTATCATTGGGTATATTATCACATTTATGTATATATGCATTATGAAATTATTAAATTAAGCTAATTTACACACCTCAAGTACTTAACTTTTTATGGTGGGAATGGTTTATATTTATTCTCTTTGCATTTTGTGGTTTACACTACTTTTTATTAACTGTAGTCATTCTGAGCAATAGATCTAAAAAATTTGCTGCCATCTAAAATTTTCCTGGCTCTTTCACTTAGTGTAATGTGCCCAGGTACACAATGTTGTTGCCAGAGATAACATTTTCTTCCTTTTTAAGTCTGAATATTATCTGTAGTGTGTATGTGCTACATTATTTTATCCATTCATCCATTGACACTTAGATTGCTTCCCTCTATTGGCCATTATGAATAATGATGTAATGGACGTGGGAGACTTAAGAGTCTGACTGAGGAGTTGCATAACTGATTCATATTGTAGTTCCCCTTTACTTTTCCTGACTAACCTCCATATTGCTCCCATAACAGCTGCACTAATTTACATGGTCACCAACAGTGTGCAAAGAATCTCTTTTCACTTCTTTATCATACCTTTCATCAATTTGATTACAGTCATTCTAACAGGTGTAAGGGGATACCTCATGAGGATTTAATTTGCATTTCCCAGATTATTAGTTTTGAGCATTTTTCCATATATATGTTGTCCAGTTGCTTGCCTTCTTTTGAGAAATGTCTGTTCATGTCCTTTTCCCTATTAAAAATCAGGCTACTGGGGTATTTGCCTATTAGTTGTTTCAGTTCCTTGAACATAACCCCTTCTAGATAATGTTTTATAAATATTTTCTCCTATTCTGTGTGTTTTTGTTTTGTTGTTTGTTGCTATGCTTATAGAGAAAAGTTTAAGTCTGATGCAATCTTATGTCTTATTTTTGCTTTTGTTGCCTATAATTTTTAACCTCATCTCCACGAAATCATTGTCCAGATCAAAGTCATGGAGCATTGCCTTTGTGTATTCTTCTAATACTTTTACAGTTAGAATATGTACAAGAAAGTCTTTGGTCCATTTTGAGTTGATTTATGTATCTTGTGTGAGAAAAGGGAGATGCTTAGGAGTATTTCTTTTTATCTTGCCTATTTTGTGTTCTGAAAGTCTCTATACCTGGATGACTTTGTCTTTCTCAAGTTCAGAGCAGTTTTCTGCTTATTTCATTGAATATATTTTCTATACCTTTAGCTTCTACCTTTTCTCCTTCTTCTGTACCCATAGGTATAAAGGAAAGACCATTTGGTCTTTTGGTGGTGTTCCAGAGGTCTTGCATGTTCTCTTCATAGTTCCTTGGTATTTTTTCTTTGTCTTTGGCTGATTGGTCTAATTATTCTACTTTATCTCTAATCCCTGATACTCAATTTTCAACTTGTTCCATCCTATTAACAAGACGTTCAACTGAGTTTTAGTTGGGTTCTTGAACTTTGTATTTCCTGAACTTCAAAATGACTTTTTCAGGTTTTGTATCTTTGTTGAAATCCTCTTTCACATTCTGTGTTGTCTTCCTTATTTCATTCAGATTTTTAAAATTCTCTTAGAGTTCCTTCAGCTGTTTTTTGTATTCTCTTTGAATTCATTCAGGTCGGTATCCATGTCCTCTTTAATTTCATTAATCATTCTTATTGTTCTTTTGAGTTCATTGTTTGAAATTTCATCATTTCACCATCATTTCAGTCCCTTTTCATGGAATTATTGACTTTTGGAGGAGACATGTTCCCTTGTTTTCTCATAGTACTTGTGTTTCTATGTTGGAATTTATACATGGTAGGTTAAGTCATTTGTTGGATGTTTTATTCACCTGTACTCTTTCAGTTGAAATAGTCTCATTGTTCATGTAGTACTCTGTAGTGGCCAAGTTGAGGTCTTATTTCTCATCACTGGTCTTTGAGGGTTGCTCAGTTAACCAAGCATTTGTCCATGTGCTCTGGGCACTAGGCCTGATTCCCAATACTGCTCAGATTGAAGTAATCTACCTAGAGTCTCATGTAGGAGGATTAGTTGTCTACTTCTGGGCTGATTTCACATGGAAGCTACCTTTCTTTATGTACTTGGAGCTTCTTTTGGCTGCAGGGAACTTTATAGACTATAGGCAAGACAGGTTCCCCCTTGTTTCACACTACCCCTAGTTTGTGTCCCTGTGGGCAGCAACCATCCAAGCCTCATGGTAACTCCCAATGTTTCAGAGAGTAGAGGAAGCAAACAGAGCACTGAAGTCTTCACTATTTGGGGAGAACTGAGGAACCTAGTCACTCTGCTTGCTGGTCTTAACTCACACGACTTTGTCCAGCAGTTCACATTCCTATGTTGAGGAGTGGGATGCACATGTTTTGTGATTGAGTGGGTCTAGACTCTGGGCCTTCAATCTCAACTGTCACCCAACATATGCCAGGATTCAGCTCCAGGGATTGTGTCTTAGTGCTTTCAGACCCTGCCAAACAAGTTTCTTCCCTGTGTGTTGGAGGCCGTGGCTATCACATGATTTGGAGAGTCTGTGTGCAGGGCTCTGAAATCTCCTAGCAGTCAGTTCAGAGAGCAGAATGAAGGCCCTAGAGGCTGAATTTAAACCAACCACAAGCTTCGTGCATTGTTTCTGTCTGCCTGAGCATCAAACAATTGTATTCCCTCCTGGCAGCATATAATAGTCCCTCTCAAGTTGGTGCCTTGATAACTCCTTCTAAGATTAGGGGAGCAACAAAATGTCCTTCTTTGCCAAGAATATCCTTCCACACCAGAGCAATCACTGTCACGAATATCCCTCACTGGGCTTAAGTCTTGTGGGAGTGTGGGCTTATCTTGAAGCTAGAGTTGCCAGTCTGCCATAGGTCCATCTGTTTTACCTTTTGATGGCATCTTTTCTTGGGCTTCAAACTGTTTTCTTCTCTCTCTCTCTCATATATACTCTCCTGTGTTACCTAACTATTCATATTGACAGAGTTTTAAAAAGATTGAAATCAGAATACATAGTCTGCATTCCCACATTCATCACATTCATTGCAACATTTTCATAACAGCCAATTTATGCAATCAACCTGTGTCCATTAATAGATGAATGGATAAAGAAAGGTACAATATATCCAAAATAGAATACTATTAATTTTTAAGGAAAGAATTTTGTAATTATTACAACATGGTTTGAACCTGAAACAGTATGTGAAAGAAATAAGCCAGACACATAAAAACAAATAGTCTCCCTTGTATGTGGAATCTAAAAAAAAATTAAATGCAAAGAAGCAGAGATGGACTGAGTCTGTGGCTCAAGTGGTAGAATGCTTCCATAGCAAGTACATGACCCTTACTTCAATCCCCATTTTTCCCCCAAACGAAAGAAGATGAATAAACAAACAAAGAAGCAGTAAATAGAATGATGGTTACCAGGTCTGGGTAATCACCTATCCAGACCTGGTAATCATCTATCCACTCACACCTATCCTCCTAGCTACTTGAGCAGCAAAACTTCATAGCATTTTTGTGAGGACTGACACAGACATTACTATTATAAAGTTTTAGCATGTTACCATGTATGTAACATGCACTCATTAATGTTACCAATTTGTGTGCTAGTGTATTGTCAAATATCTCCTAGCAGGCTAGACACAGTAGCTCACATCTTAATCGCAGCTACTCAGGAGCCAGAGATTAATTGGAATGGAAAGAATTTTTTATCAAAATTGTAGTGGACATTTATGGGGACTCATGAATACTAACCTCATATTCAGTAGTGAAAGACTGAAAACATTGCTATAGATCAGAAACAAGAACAAAGACTGTTTTCATTGCTGCTATTCAACAAATCATTTGGAATTTTAGCCAGAGAAAGTAGGAAAACTAGGAAAAAAGATTAAAAAGCGAAATTGACAAAGAAGTAAATTTATGCAAAGAAGCAGAGATGGACTGAGTCTGTGGCTCAAGTAATAGAATGTTTATTCACAGATAGCCTGAGCCAGTTTATAAAAAGATCTTAGGGAATAAAAAAATAGAGATAGTAGATGAATTCAGTAAAGTTATAGGGTACAAGATCAACACACAAAAATCTCTTCAGTTACTATACACTGACAATAAAAAACCTGAAAATGAGATTAAGAATACGACTGTATTTATAATAGCATTCAAAAGCATTAAAACTTAGTATTAAATTTGACCAAGGAGGTGCCAGCTTAGGTCTGGAAAACTACAAATATTGCTGGAGAAATGAAACATTTAAATAAATGGAAAGAAATATTGTGTTCATGGTTAGGAAGACTTAACATTGTTAAGGTAGAAATAATATAAAAAGCAATCTATAAATTCCGTGCATCCTTATCAAAAATCCAGTGGTTCTTTTGAAGAAATGGAAAAACTCTCTAAATGCCCATGGATTTACAAGGCATTGTAACTATCCCAAATAATCAATGTTAGATGCTTCATCTCATCTCATTTGAAAATTTACTATAAAGCTACAGTACAAAACAGATGTAAGGATAGACATAGTAGTTAATGGAATAGATTGAGAGCCCAAAAATAAACACAAATAGGTGTGATCAATTGATATTCTACTAGAATGCCAAGTCTATCAATGTTGAAAGAACAGTCTTTTCAACAAGTGGTGGTGGGACCACAGGATAGTCACATGGAAAAGAGTAAAGTGGGAATCTTACTTCACACCATTACCAAAACTAAACCTAAATGTGTCAAAGACGTAAATGTAAGAGCTAGCTCTATAGAACACTCAAAAGATAACAGAGATAAATCTTTGTGACCTTGGAATTGGGTATTCGCCCACTAGCTAGATTTAGGTTTTGAAAATGGAAAATAAGTTTTGTTGAGAATGTGGAAAAATTCAAACTCTTATATTGCCAGTGGCAAATGATATGATGCAGTTTCTTTGGAGAACTTATTGGCAATCCCTGAAAAAGTTAAAAATAAAATTACTGTATGACTCACAAATTCTACTCCTAGACATACACATAAGAAATTGTGGTATATAAACACATGTTTGTGAATGAATGTTCATAGAAACACTATTTATAATAATCCCAAAATGATATTTTATAATGATAAAATCTGGGGATAACTTAAGAATGAAAGGAATGAGACTGCATGAAACAGCAGCTTGTAGTTGTACATTTTCCAGGATCATCTGAGCAGGACAAAGAGAAGGGCATATCCAGGTTGCCAAGATCAGATTTCCTTTTTCAGCTCCTCATCTGAACATCTTTTCTTTTTGGGGAGTTTAGGTTTTTGAGCTCCCTGTATATTCAAGCTATCATTCCTTTGTCTGATGTATAACCAGTGAACATTTTCTCCCACTTTGTGAGTGGTTTCTTCAGTTTAGAGACCATTTCTTTCATTGAACAGAAGCTTTTAATTTCATGTAGTCCCATTTGTCAATCCTTTCTCTTAGTTGCTGGACTGCTGGAATTCTACTGAGGAAGTCTTTGCCTATACCTATTGCTTCCAGAGTATTCCCTGCTCTTTCCTGTACTAACTTCAGAGTTTCAGGTCTGATATTAAGGTCCTTAATCCACTTAGAGTTGATATTAGTACAGGGTGATAGGCATGGATCCAGTTTCAGTTTTCTGTAGGCAGATAACCATTTTCCCCAGCAACATTTCTTGAAGAGGCTGTCTATTCGCCATCATATGTTTTTAGCACATTTGTCAAAAATGAGGTGGGCCTAGGTGTGTGAATTCATATCTGGGTCCTCTATTCTGTTCCACTGGTCTTCATGTCTGTTTTTGTGCCAGAACCATGCTGTTTTTATTGCTGTGGCTCTGTGGTATAGTTTGAAGACTAGTATCGTGATACCTCTAGTGTTGCTCTTTTTCGTCAATATTGCCTTGGCTATTCACAGTCTTTTGTGCTTCCAAATAAACTTTAGGGTTCAATTTTCAATCTCTGTGATGAATGTTATTTGGATTTTGATGGGAGTTGAGTTGAACATGTAGATTGCTTTTGGTAGTATAGCCATTTTTACTATGCTGATTCTACCAATCCATGAACACAGGAGATCTTTCCACTTTCTGTAGTCTTCCTCAATCTCTTTCTTCAGGGGTTTGTAGTTCTCCTTGTAGAGGTCATTCACATCCTTTGTTAAGTTTATTCCTAGGCATTTGTTTTTTTTTGAGGCTATTGTGAATGGAATTGCTTTCCTATATTCTCTCTCAGTTTGTTCATTGTTGGTGTATAGAAAGGCTACTGATTTTTGTAAGTTGATTTTATATCCTGCTACATTGCTGAAGCTGTTTATGGTGTCTAGGAGTTTTTGGGTAGAGTTTTTTGAGTCTCTGAGGTATAGAATCGTGTCTGCAAGTAGGGATACTTTGACAGTTTTTTTTTTACCTATTTGCATTACATAAATAATAATAATAATAATTCCAGGACTATGTTGAATAGGAGTGGGGAGAGTGGGCACCCTTGTCTCATTCCTGACTTTAGGGGAAATGGTTTCAGTTTTTCCCCATTAAGTATGTGTTGGCTATAGGTTTGTCATATATAGCATTTATAATGTTGAGGTACATTCCTTCTATTCTTAGTTTTCTTAAAGCTTTTATCATGAAGTGGTGTTGAATCTTATCAAAGGCTTTTTCTGTATCTATTGAGATGATCAAGTAGCTTTTGTGTTTGCTTCTATTAATGTGCTGTATTAAATTTACTGATTTGCATATGTTGAACCACCCCTCCATCCCTGGGATGAAGCCAATGTGGTCATGGTGAGTGATCTTTCTGATATGTTGTTGGATGTGGTTTGGAATTATTTTATTGAGAATTTTTGCATTGATGTTCATTAAGGAGATTGAGCTGTAGTTCTCTTTTTTGGATGCGTCTTTGTCCAGTTTTGGGATTAGTGTAATACTGGCCTCATAGATTGAGTTAGGCAGTTTTCCTTCCCTTTCTATCTTGTGGAACAGTTTAAGAAGGATTGGTATTAGTTCTTCTTTAAAGGTCTGATAGAATTCAGCACAGAATCTATCAGGTCTTGGACTTTTCTTTTTTGGGAGACTCTTTATTGCTGCTTCAATTTCATTTGGTGTTATAGATCTATTCTGGTTATTAATGTCCTCTTGGTTAAATTTTGCTTGGTCATAAGTATCTAGAAATCTGTCCATTTCTTCAAGATTGTCAAATTTATTAGAATATAATCTCAAAGTAATCTCTGACAATTTCCTGGATTTCTGTGGTGTTGGTTATTATCTCCCCTTTTGCATTTCTGATTTTTGATTTTGGTTTTTTCTCTCCTCATTTTAGTCAGGTTGCCAGGGGTCTGTCAATCTTGTTTATTTTTTCAAAGAACCAATTTTTTGTTTCATTCATTCTTTGTATTTTTTTGGCTCTCTATTTCATTACTTTCAGCCCTTATTTTTATTATTTCTCTCCTTCTGCTTGTTTTGGGTTTTGCTTGTTCTTGTTTTTCTAGGAGTTTGAGATGTAGCATTAGGTCATTGATTTGAGATCTTTCTGTCCTTTTAATATGTGCACTCATGGCTATAAACTTTCCTCTTAGGACTGCCTTTGCTGTGTCCCATAGGTTCTGGTAGGTCATGTTTTCATTTTCATTAACTTCTGGGAACATTTTAATTTCCTCTTTTATTTCATCAATGACCCATTGATCATTGAGCAATGTGTTGTTCAGCTTCCAACTGTTTGCATGTTTTTACTGTTGTTTTTGTTGTTAAGTTCTAGTTTTAATGTGTTGGAATCAGATAGAATGCATGGTATTATTTCTATTTTCTTATATATGCTGAGGCTGGCATTGTGCCCTAAGATATGATCAATTTTTGAGAAGGTTCCCTTGGCTGCTGAGAAGAATGTATATTGTGCAGGAGTTAGATGAAATATTCTGTAGACATCGGCTAGGTCCATTTGATCTATGGCATGATTTAGATCTAGGATTTCTTCATTGATTTTTTTTGTTTGGATGACCTATCTATTGGTGATGGGGGCTATTAAAGTCTCCTACTACCACTATTTTGGAGTTTATATATGTTTTTATGTCTTTCAGAGTACGTTTGATGAAATTGGGTGCATTGACATTGGGTACATATAGGTTGATTATTGTTATTTCCTTTTTGTGTATTTCCCCTTTTATTAGCATGGAATGTCCTTCTTTATCTTGTTTGATCAATGCAAGTTTGAAGTCTACTTTTTCTGAGATAAGTATTACTACCCCTGCCTGTTTTCAGGGGCCATTGACTTGGTAAATCTTCTTCCAGCCTTTCGCCCTAAGCCAGTGTTTGTTTCTGTCGATGTGATGGATCTCCTGTGAGCACCAGATTGTTGTATCTTACTTTTTAGTCCAGTTTGCCAAATGGTGTCTTTTGATGGGGAAATTAAGTCTGTTAACATTCATTGTTAGTATTGATAGGTACGTGGTGATTCTTGTCATTTAGCTGTCTTTGTTGTTTAAGGGTTTGATTGTGCACAGCTTAATCAATGTTACTCTCTACTTTCTTGCCTTTTCTTCTCCTGTGGTTTGGTACTGCCTGCCCTTTCATGGTTTTGTATGCTTTCATTTTCTATGTGCAGGATTCTTTGAAGAATCTTTTATAATGGTGGCTTGGTGGTTATATATTGTTTTACCTTCTGCTTATCAGTGAAGACTTTTATTGCTCCATCTATTTTGAATGATAGTTTTGCTGGGTAGAGTATCCTAGGGTTGAAGTTAGTTTCATTCAGTGCCCAGAAGACCTCGCTCCATGCTATTCTTGCTTTTAAGGTTTCTGTTGAGAAATCTGCTATTTTGATATGTTTACCTTTGTATGTTATTTGTTTTTTCTCTCTTACAGCCTTCAGTATTCTTTCCCTAGTCTTTTGCTTGTTGTTTTAATGATAATATGTCATGGTGTAGTTCTATTTTGATCAAGTCTGTTTAGTATCCTGGAGGCTTCCTGTACCTGAATGGGCATAGTTTTCTCTAGATTTGGGAAATTTTCTGTTTTTATTTTATTGAATATGTTATGTGCTTTTGCTTGCACCTCTTCTCCTTCTTCAATACCCATGATTCTCAGGTTTGGTCTTTTGATGGAGTCAGTGAGTTCTTGCATATTCCTTTCACAGGTTTTGAGTTGTTTGAGTAATAATTCTTCAGTTTTTCCTTTAATTTCCATTTCATTTTCAAGTTCTGAGATTCTGTCTTCTGCTTGTTCTACTCTGCTGGAGTGGCCTTCCATTGTGTTTTGTATTTCTGTTTCATTCATTTTTCTGATGTTTTCCATATCATGGGTTATTTCCTCCTTAATATTGTCAATTTTCATCCTTAATTCACTTATCTCTCTATTTATGGTGTTCTCTGTTTCACTTTGCTATTTATTTAGGGCTCCTATGAGTTCACTTATTTTTTTTTTTGTGTCTTGTCATATTCTTTTTTTTTTTGTCTTGGAATTTCTTGAGTGCCTCCTCAACGTTTTGGTTGACCTTGTCTAGTAAAATATCCATGAAATTCTTGGTGATTTCTTCTTTCAGTATGTTCTTGTGGGCTTTATTGGGTTCCTTGGGATAGTCTATCTTTGTTTTGTTGGGGTCTAGAACTGGGTATCCATTTTCTTCATTTCACTCTGAATCCTGTACTAATTTATTTTTGGAGGGAGAATGGTTTCCATCCCTTTTTCATCTTCCCATCATTACACTTGGTGCTGTTTCTATCCCTGTTCTTTGTGTAATTTAGTATTAGCTAACTTACAATAGTAAAAGTAATGAGACCAAGAAAGGAAGAGAAAGAAGAAAAAGAAAGAAAAGAAAGAAAGAAAAAAAATAGAGAACCAAAGAAATCAACAGGGAGAGGTGGAGTACTAACCAACAGTGAGCAAGACAAGTACTTAGAGAGAAAGAGAAAAAAGGAAGAAGAAAAAAAATTAAAAAAATTCCAGGTTCAGGAACAATGAAGTTTCAGTCTAAGTAGTTCTGCTGTTACTCCTTCAGCATCCAGTCCTGGTGTTGGCATTTAAGCAGTAGCTCTGTTGTTGTCTCACCAGGTGGTTAGGTCAGGAGACAGCTTTGTGAACTGCTATCTGTCCTATTTAAGACAGCAGCTCAGCTGTCTACTTTTGCAGGCTTTGTTTACTGAAAGTTTGCATGGAGAGCTGCCCCTTCCCCCTTCTCTGGTGTAGGGGCTTGCCTGCCAGCTACTTTTGCAGTCTCTGTTTACTGAAAGTTCACGTGGAGAGCATCTCCTTGCTCCTCCCCACTTCTCAAGTATAGGGGCTTGCCTGCCATCTTCTTTTGCAGGCTTTGTTTACTGAAAGTTTGCTTGGAGAGCAGCTCTTTGTTCCTCCCCACTTCCAGTACGTGCAAAGCACCCTGCCCTCTCTGCTGCATGTCCTTTTCAGTTCCTTGTTTATTATTCAGCTATTTTTTGTGGGGCAGGAGTCATTGTGTACAGGGGGATATGCTGGTTTATCCCAGTGGTGGCTGTGGGAGTACTGTGTGCTGCTTATTTGCTCACCTGTTGGTCTGCATCTCCCAAGCAGGTTTGGAGCCAGTGTCTGGCAGTGTGGGATCCCTCTTGGTTTCTCAGTGTAACATGATGTGGAGAAGCTTTGTGCAGGCTAGGGGTTTGGGGTGTTGGAGTTTTGCTTATTTTTGGTAGTTTTTTTTCTGCCAAGTGTGGCTCCAATGTTTCAGGAAGATTTTTGATTTATGAATCTCATGCTGTCTGCTTCCTCCCTCTAGTCGCCATCTTGGATCTCTCCAAGTTGTGTTTTTATTTATACTTGATTCTAGGAATTTTAAAATTTCTTCCTTCACTGATCATTCAAAAGGAATTGTTCAATCTCCATGTGTTTATATAGTTTGTGTAGTTTCTCTTTTGATGTCTAATTTTATTACATTATTATATGACAAAATGCAATAAATTATTTTAACTTTTTGTATTTGTTGAGACTTCTTTTGTTGTCTAAAATGTGATCTATTTTACAGAATGTTTCATGGGCTGCTGAGGTGAATTTGTATTCTGCAGATATCAGATGGAATATTCTGTAGATGTCCTTTAAGTCATTTTAATCTACGAAGAGGTTTACTTTTGATGATTTGTGTTCATTTTTTCCTGTGTGATCAAACTGTTGGTATTTAGGCCACCCAATATTATTGTGTCTGGATATATCTATTCTTGTATGTTTAGTAGTGTTTTTTTGAAATTGGGTGAAATTATGTTCAGTGCATATATTTCTACAATTACATCTTCCTGATGAATTGTCCCCTTTATTGATGCTTAGTAACCTCTTTATCTGTTCAGAATGATTTTGGCTTGAAATCTAGTTTGTCAGATATGAGTGCAGCTATTCCAACTTGCTTTTGGATTCCATTTGCTTGGTATATTGTTTTCCATCCTTTCACATTAAGTCTGTATCTTTGTCAGTGAGGTGTGTTTCTTGCAGACAGCCAACAGTTGGATCTTGGTCTGTTAATCCAAACAGCCAGTCTGAGTCTTTTAATTGGAGAGTTAAGATCATTTATATTTAGGATTAGTATAGATAGCTATTTGCTGAATTCTGTAATTTTGTTGTTTTTTTTCTAGTTGATTTGAACACTGTCTGTTCTTTTCTTTATCCCTTATTTAATCAGAGGAGATAGCTAATTTATTCTGTTGAAATATTGGAATCTTTCCTAATTCTCATTTTTCCTCTTGTGAAGTTTTTCTTTCATGACTTCTCATGTTTGTGACTATTTTACTTCTACAACTATGCATGAGATTTCTTTAAATGTCTTTAGGAATGCTAGCTTATTGTTCATGAATTGATTCAGTTCGAGCTTTTCTTAGAGGGTCTTTATTTCTACATTCATTTTTAGAGGAAAACTTTTCCAATACAGTAAAATTACTTTCTGGATTATTTACTCTTAGGATTTGAAATATACCATTCTGTGATTTTCTGGCTTTTAGCATTTATACTGAGATGTGTGATGTGAATCTGATGAGTTTATCTTCAAGATGAAGAAGGGGATATCATAATAAATACCAATGAAATGTAGAGGCCCATTATGGTATACTTCTAAAAGTTATATTTTAATAAATGGGAAAATCTAGAAGACATGAATTAATTTCTAGATGTGTGACCCACCAAAATTGAAACAACAGGATATAACCAATTAAATATCTATAAGAAGAAATGAGATTTAGGTAGCAATAAAGAGTCTCTCAACAAAGAAAATCATTGGGACAGACAGATTCACCACCAAATTCTAGCAGACCTTTAAAAAAGAACTAACACCAAGGCTCTTCAAATTATTCCATAAAACAGAAAGGGAAGGAATGCTATTAAACTCATTCTATGAAGCTCGTATTACCTTAACACCAAAACTGGACAAGGACACTAGAAAGAAAGAAAAGTATAGATTAATTTCGCTAATGAATATAGATACAAAAATTCTCAATAAAATTACTTGCAAACCAAATTCAAGAACTTATTAAAGAGATCACGTGCATGATCAAAATGGTTTCATTTCAGGGATGCAAGGATAGTTCAACATAAGCAATCAAGTTGGGCACCAGTGGCCTTCCCTGTAATCCTAGCTACTCAGGAGGAAACCCATCACAAAAAAGAGCCAGTGGAGTGGCTCAAGGTGTAGTCCCTGTACCACAAAATAGACAAACAACCAAAACAAAATAAACCCATAAGTAATTAATAACACAATACAGCACACAAGCAGAATCAAAGACAAAGTTCACACAATTATCTCAAAAGATGCAGATAAGGCCTTTGATACAATTAGACATCATTTCGTGATAAAAGCTCTGAAGAAACTAGGAATAGAAGGGGTGTACCTCAATAACATAAAAAGGCTATTTATGACAAATCTATAGTCAACATTATACTGAGCAGGGGAAAACAGAAATTATTTCTCCTAATGACAGGGGCTTGACTATAGAGCTTGAATTCTTAACTAGAACAATAAGGTAGGAGAGAAATAAAATGGATACAAATAGGAAATGAAGAAGTCAAATTATCTTTGTTTGCAGATGATATGATCCTACAATTAAAAGACCCCCAGAGACTCCACCACAAAACACCTAGATCTGATAAACATCCTTCAGTAGCAGGATACAAAATCAACATAAAATCTGTAGCTTTTCTATATACCAACAATGAGCAGACTGAGATAGAAATCAGGAAAAGAATTCCATTCATAATAACTTCAAAAAATAAAATACCTGGGAATAAACTTTTTTGGCTTTCTCCAAATTTCTTTATTAACTAAGGAAAGATCCACTAGAGGGAATACTGTTGTGATGAGTCCCCTCCCTGGAAATTTCATACCATGGAAAATTAATGGTATCACAAAAGACTGAATGTCAACCCCAAGGCCAAACAAATTTTGTTACAAGCATTGCCTATTCTTCTGAGGGCTATACTTCTTTTTATTTATTCATTTAATTTGTTCATATGTGCATACATTGTTTGGGCCATTTCTTACCTCCACCCCCTCTCCCACCCACTCCCTCTCCCAGCTATGCCCCTCGCTTCCAGGCAGAACATGTTCTGCTCTCTTTTCCAATTTTGTTGAAGAGAAGACATAAGCAATAGTAAGAAAGACATAGCGCTTTTGCTAGTTTGACATAAGGATAGGTATACAGCGAGATTGCTAGCATTGCTTCCATGCACATGTATATTACAACCTGAATTGATTCATCTTTATCAGACCTCTTCACTACTTCCCAGTCACCTTCCCATAGTGACTTCTGTCATTTTAAGGTTACTATATTAACTCCTTTATGGTGGACACATCAAACACTTCCAAGTTTTGGGTTTCCTGCCTTTACCTATTCCTCATGTATGTGTTCTCCCCTTAGTGTGTGACCCATGTCCAATAATAGTATTGAATTTGTTTTAGGTCTTAAGTCTGCATATGAGGGAGAACATATGAGTTTTGGATTTCTGACCTTAGCTAACTTCACTTAAGATGATGTTCTGCAGTTCCACCCATTTACTTGCAAATGACAAGATTTCATTCTTCTTCATGACTGAGTAAAATTCCATTGTGTATAAATACCACATTTTCTTAATCCATTCATCACTAGTGGGGCATCTTGGCTGCTTCCAAAACTTGGCTATTGTGAATAGAGCTGCAATAAACATGGCTGTGAATGTGCCTCTGGAGTAACCTGTGTTGCATTCCTTTGGGCATATCCCTAGGAGTGGGATTGCTGGATCATATGGCAGATCTATGTTTACTTTTTAAAGAAACCTCCATATTGTTTTCAGAGTGGTTGCACTAGCTTGCATTCCCACCAGCAGTCTATGAGGGTTCCTTTTTCCCCACATCCTCTCCAACATTTGTTGTTGATGGTGTTCTTGATGATAGCAATTCTAACATGAGTGAGGTGGAGTCTTAGTGTGGTTTTTGGTTTGCATTTCCTTTATGGCCAGAGATGGTGAGCATTTTTTCATGGTTTTTTTTTTATTTGAATTTCTTCTTTTGAGAAAGTTCTGTTTAGTTCAGTTGCCTATTTCTTTATTGGTTCATTGATTTTGGGAAAGTTTAATTTTTGAGCTCCCTGTATATTGAAGCTATTGTAAATGGAATTGTTTCCATATATTCTTTCTCAATTTGTTCATTGTTGGTGTATAGAAAAGCTAATGATTTTTGTAAGTTGATTTTGTATCCTGCCACCTTGCCATAGCTGTTTATGGTTTCTAGGAGTTTTTGGGTTTTTAAGATATAGGATCATGTCATCTGCAATTAGGGATATTTTGACAGTTTCTTCACCTATTTGTATTCTTTTTATTTCTTCTTCTTGTCTATTGCTCTGGCTAGGAATTCCAGGACTATGTTGAATAGGAGTAGGGAGAGTGAGCACCCTTGCCTCATTCCTGATTTTAGGGGAAATGGTTTCAGTTTTTCTTAAGTATGATGTTGGCTATAGGTTTGTCATATATAGCTTAATGACGTTGTGGTACCTTCCTTCTATTCCTAGTTATCTTAGAGCTTTATCATGAAGTGGTGTTGAATCTTACCAAGGGCTTTTTCTGCATCTATTGAGATGATCAAGTAGTTTTTGTCTTTGCTTTTACTAATGTGCTGTATTACATTTACAGATTTGCATATGTTGAAACACCCCTGCATCCCTAGGATGAAGTTGACTTGGTTGTGGTGAATGATCATTCTGATATATTGTGGGATTAGGTTTGCCATTATTTTATTGAGGGTTTTTACATTGATGTTCATTAAGGAGATCGGCCTACAGTTCTCCTTTTTGGATGTGTCTTTGGTATTGGGATGAGTATAATACTGGCTTCATAAAATGAGTTAGGCAGTGTTCCTTCCTTTCTATTTCATGGAAAAGTTTAAGGAGACTTGGTATTAATTCTTCTTTAAAGGTCTGATAGAATTCAGCACAGAATCCATCAGGTCCTGGACTTTTCTTTTTTGGGAGACTCTTTATTGTTGCTTCAATTTCATTTGGTGTTACAGATCTATTCTGGTTATTAATGTACTCTTGGTTCAATTTTGCATGATCATAAGTACCTAGAAATCTATCCATTTCTTCAAGATTGTCAAATTTATTAGAATATAGGTTCTCAAAGTAATCTCTGACAATTTTCTGGATTTCTGTGGTGTTTGTTGTTATCTCCCCTTTTGCATTTCTTATTTTACTGATTTTGGTTTTTTCTCTCCTTATTTTAGTCAGATTTGCCAAGGGTCTCTCAATATTTTTAATTTTTTCAAAGAACCAGCTTTTTTTTTTTTCGTTGATTCTTTGTATCAT
Source organism: Castor canadensis (assembly GCF_047511655.1). Lineage (NCBI taxonomy): Eukaryota > Metazoa > Chordata > Mammalia > Rodentia > Castoridae > Castor > Castor canadensis. Next base: position 49,154,306 of record NC_133396.1, on the reverse strand, counting down.
TTTTGGGGTCTCTTTTCATTACTTTCAGCCCTAATTTTTATTATTTCTCTCCTTCTGCTTGTTTTAGGTTTTGCTTGTTCTTGTTGTTCTAGGAGTTTGAGATGTAACATTAGGTCATTGATGTGAGATCTTTTTGTCCTTTTAATATATACACTCATGGCTATAAACTTTCCTCTTAGAACTGCCTTTGCTGTGTCCTACAGGTTTTGGTAGGTCATGTTTTCATTTTCATTAACTTCCAGGAGCCTTTTAATTTCCTCTTTTACTTCATTGATGACCCTCTAATCATTGAGCATGTGTTGTTCAGCTTCCCTTCCCATTGTTTGTATATTTTCTGCTGTTGTTTTTGTTGTTGAGTTCTAGTTTTAATGCATTGTAACAGATAGAATGCATTGTGTTATTTCTATTTTCTTATATTTGCTGAGGCTTGCTTTGTGCCCTAAAATATAATCTATTTAGGAGAAAGTTCCATGGTCTGCTGAGAAGACTGTATGTTGTGCAGATGTTGGATGAAATATTTTATGGACATCAATTAGGTTGATTTGATCTATGGTGTGATTTAGATCTAGGATTTCTTTATTGATTTTTTGTTTGGATGACCTATCTATTGGTGATGGGGGGTATTAAAGTCTCTCACTATCACAATATTGAAGTCTATATGTGCTTTTAAGTCCTTTAAAGCATGTTTGATGAAATTGGGTGCATGAGATTGGGTACATATAGGGTGATAATTGTTATTTCCTTTTGGTGTATTTCTCCTTTTATTTGTATGGATTGTCCTTCTTTATCGAATTTGATCAATTTAATTTTGAAGTCTACTTTGTCTGTTATAAGTATCACTATTCCTGCCTGTTTTCTGGGGCCATTGGCTTGGTAAATCTTCCAGCCTTTCACCCTAAGCCAATGTTTGTTTCTGTCAATGAGATGGGTCTCCTGTAAACAACAGATTATTGGATCTTTTTTTTTAATCCAGTTTGCCAGATGGTGTTTTTTGATGGGGGAGTTGAGTCCATTGACATTCAATATTAATATTGATAGGTATGTGGTGATTCTTGTCATTTTTATGTTTTTGTTGTTTACGGGTTTGATTGTGTGCAGCTAAATCGATATTACTGTCTGATTCCTTGTCTTTTCTTCTCCTGTGGTTTGATATTGCCTGTCCTCTCATGGTTTTGTTTGCTTTCATTTTCTGTGTGCAGAATTCCTTGGAGAATCTTTTGTAGTGGTGACTTGGTGGTCATATATTGTTTTAGTTTCTGCTTATCATGGAAGACTTTTATTGTTCCATCTATTTTGAATGATAGTTTTTCTGAGTGGAGTATCCTAGGGTTGAAGTTATTTTCATTCAGTTCCCGGAAGACCTCACTCCATGCCCTTCTTGCTTTTATGGTTTGTAGGAATAAACTTAGGTAAGGAGGAATGATCTCTGTAAAGCCTAAGGAAAAAATTGATCTGCATTACAGAAAGAAATTGAAGAAAACACTACAAAATGGAAAAAAGTCCTATGTTCATGGATTGGCATATTTCATATGGTGAAAATGTCTCCACTATCAAAAGAAATTTATAGATTCAAAGCAATTCTATCAAAATCCCAATGTTATTCTTCACAGAAATAGAAAAACCAATCCTAAAATTCATATGGAAGCAATAGTGAGGGCAATGTTGGAAATATCACAATTTAGGACTTCAAATTATGCTGAAGAGCATAATAATATTGTTCTCCAATCTTGTCATCCATCTCAATATATACTGAATCTCTTCTCACATCCCAGTCTGCTTCTTCTTTTTTTTTTCTTTTTCTGTACCTGTTTTTATTGGAATGGTTGCATCAGCTTGTTGGCCCATTTGTATCTGCTTCTGTCCAGCACAGACCCTCTTCAACTGGCTCAGGAGAGACCCAGGAGCTGTCCCAGAGGGGACAGACCTGGCAGCCCAGCTCCTGTTTTGCACACACACATTTTGTGCTATACCAACTGCCTCTAGGGAGGGGCACATGGGGAGTACAAGCATTGACAAGTATGATACATTTATAATACATCACCAGTAAATACAATTATAAAACAGAAAAATCAGATTAATGTATAACAAAAATGTTGTCAAAACTCCTGTTAAACAGTTAACACCATCAAACTGAACGGAAGTCTGTTCTTTGATTTTTAAAAAAACAGTCTATGTAAAGGCACAGATCGAATTAAGTTTACAAAAAGAAAAAAAATTTAAAGAAAAACAGACCTATAAGAACTATATACTGCTTCAAAAACAAAATATAATTTGGAAATTAATCTAGAAAGATCCAAATGACTAACTTCACTCTTACTTAACAATGTGGAAAAGCTTTACTAAATTTGGCTCAGGAAAATGATGGTGACAAAATTCTCTGTATTCCCTTGCTCCACTGCCTTATCTTGATAAGAAGGGATTCCTCATGATTTATGATCCCATCAGAGCAAGAAAGCCTGAGTTTGATTCTAAGAGAATCAATTCAGCAGCAGCATCCCCACAATCTGCTTTGCCATGTTCAAATCTCAGACCTATGTTCTGGCTTCCTTTCCTCAGGTCAAAGTTGTTAGTCAGTCATTTCACTCTGGAACTTAACATCATGAATCAAGAAACAAATATTTGCAGACTATAAAAAAATCAAATCTGTTTTTTAAGAAATCAGTAACAATTTTTTTAAATGAATCCCAAAATGTCACATATGGTTGACCTTCAACTTTATCATACTAAAAAGGAACAGAAAGTCATTCTAACTTCTAATCCTTATGTGTGGATATAAAAATCTTACCAAAACTTTAAAATATAATATTGTAAATGTTTCTCTTTATCACAGTTATTAAATAGCTGGATGGCCATTATTAAAAAATAAAGAGGGCTGGTGTGGCTCAAGTGGAAGAGCACTTGTTCAGCAAGTGTGAGGTCCTGAGTTTAAACCAGAGTACTACCAAAAAATAAAGCAAAATAAAATTTTAAAGAAGATGCAAACATTGTGAGACCCAAGGCTGTAAGGAGATGGTCCCTCAGTCTGCATCTAACCTGATAAGACACAACAGGGCTGGAATCCTACCAATGCTGCCTCCAAATAGCTTTGTGGTGTTGGACAAATTATTTAACCTCCCCAAACCTCAATTTCACCATCATTGGAATTTTCCAAACATGTGTTCCAAGGATTATTAATCTCATGAAAAAGGGTTTGTGGTCAAGCCAGAAACCACTGCCCATAATTCCCCATTTTAAGAGACTCATAATGCACCAATATCATTAAAGGCTCTGAGAAGTCCTGCAGTATATTTAGCTTTGTACTAATCTTTGTTGAATTCCTTTACTAACTAACCCTCATTAGTATCCTATGGACTATTTGGAAAACACTGGTCCAGCATGTTTCAGGTCTCTCTCAACCACTGATATCGATGAAATGCATGAAGAATGCAGTCCTTTGTCACAGGTTCAGGGGATTAAGACAGGATGAGTGCCCTGGTGCTGAGAAGGCACCTGTTGATGCGTACTGGTCCCTCGAAGAACTTTTTCTTGTTCCTAATGAAAGTCTTCATTTAAGTAAAGTGGCAATGACCATCACAGAATCCTGATGCTCACCTACAGAACAACGAACAGCAGAACTTGTGGAGAATAGTAAGTCCTCTTCAGTACAGGTTAGTTTTCCTTTCCAATCTAGTTGAATTTTCTCTACAGAACATGATTTTTCCTCAGTTCATCAGAATGTTATAGGATCCTTGCCCTTTACAGCTTCCTTGTCCAGAGTGAAGTCAACTTGCAGGTAGACTCAGTCTGTAAGTAAAAAAGCTGCTCTTCCAAGAAGGCACCGCCAAGGCCATACTGTTCTTCATGTAGACTGATTTCTTCAGGTGCTAAGTGACTTGCTCCAAGAACAAAGTATGCAAATTTTTTAGGAATCTGGAGTCTGGAGACAGCCAGCCAGGAAGGGAAGTCCAGCTGGCAGCAGGCCTGGCGCAGTTCCTCCAGAACACTGGTTGTTTCAGCTTCAGCTTGTTCCCTATACTCATCGTCAGTGAGATACTTAACCACCAGCCATTTCAATGTAAACCTCTGCTTCATTTTCCACCTCATATAACTGAATGCTGTCAGTGGGTAGCTCAGACTCTGGGAAGACATGAGGAGGGTCATAACTGCATAAGCAAACTGAGGCATGGCCACCCCAGCATAGATCAGAACCAGGGAGAGGAACCACAGTACCCATGTCAGAAGACTTCTGCTCCTGTCATCAACAAGGGGCCCATGTTTATAACAGGCAGCAAAGATGAAAAATCCAACTACCAAGACATAGCCTAATACATATATTCTGTTTCCATACCTCAGCAATTTCAGGTCTTCCATCAACTGTCATATAAAATAAACTTCGGAATATACCTCTTCACCATCAGCAGGACAAAGACTAATGTCATTAGAACACCTGGCATGGTTCCCCAAAAGCAATAGAAAACAGGACTTTGACTCAAGACCTCTGCATAAAAGAAAAGGAAAATGCCTATCATGAACAGGAGGAAAAGTTTGAAATCCACGATGTTTTGATTCATGCTCATTGTATAGATAAATATCATCACAGAGAAACACACAGTCTCCCCATATGGACTGATAACTATGGTAATTTCATTAGACTCCTCTGGTACCCAAAAGTTATTAATCACACATTTGATAAAAGACAGAATGGTTTCTGGATGCTGGCAATTATGATTTTCTGTAATATAGACCTGGACCGGTAATTTTCACCTGCATAGTTGACCACGTATATGTCCACTCCATTTGGGTGTTGTGGTTGTAGCAGTAACAATCTGACTCAGAAGTTTTAATTAAATCCATTTCCTTCAAAGCTTTACACCTTGGAACTGACAGCGCTGCCTCTTCCTTGTGCATGGTGCCCGCGAGCAACCAGGCCAGCAGTGGCAGCCAGAGCAGCAGCCAGCATGGCCCGGGCAGAGACATCCCACCTGCGCTCGGCGATGTGGACCCCAGTCTGCTTCTTAATCAACCCCTTCTATTACCTCATTTGCCACCTCTTTCTGCTACATAAATTTTCACCTCATATCACCCACTAGAGGTTTTTCCTCTGTTTCCTTCTCATCACAACCCTTACTACCTTAAGCCTTCCAGGACCATGAAGATTCATCTTTTCTACAGTAGGCAACAAAGATCCTGGAACAGTAGCAATAACTGACCCTTATTCAGGATTAATGTAATTTCAAGGCTACAGTTTAACAATTTTAACAGCTTTATTAGTTAAGCCTACTTGCCATATGTGGAACAGGGTGTACAATCCAGTGTCCTGAGAATAAGAAGCTGAAGGGAGTCACCCACCCATCTACAGACAGAAAATACACCAGAGTTCAAACACAGCCCAGTAGTTTATAATCCTTAATAAAACCCTAACTAAAAGGGCACAAGGGATATGAATCTCAAACAAAAATCAACTCCAGATGCTTAAATATCAAAACAGAAATGTGAAGCAACATGGCAATATCTCTCCCTTAAAAACCAACTCCACCACTAAGGACCTGAACAACAATGAAGAAGAGGAAATAGCAAATATTGAATTCCAAAAACCAATAGTGAAAATGATTAATGAGCTCAAAGAAGAGACACAAAAGGTAGTGTGTGAACTCAAAGAGGATATGAATAAACAACTAAATGAGTTCAAGAAGAATTCAAACAAATAAATGGATGATATTAAGAAGATAATGCAGGATCTGAAAGAGGAAATCAATAAAGACATAGAAATCCGGAATTTCTATGTCTAATAACCATTTTGAAATGAGCAGCTCAATATTCCAAATAAAGTGGAGCAAGTGAAAAATAGAATGTCAGGAATGGAAGACAAAGTAAAGGCATTAGGTCAAAGAACATGAGAAAATGCTAAGAAAATATGAATGGAATGTGCAAGATATCAGGGACACCATTAAAAGAGCAAATCTATGAATCATGGGTATAGAAGAAGGTGAAGAGACACAAACTAAAGGTATAGATAACTTATTCAATAAAATAATAGCTGAAAACTTCTGCAACCTTGAGAAAGGGAGGGATATCCAGGTTCAGGAATGTCATCAAGTCCATCAGGACTTGGAAAGAAACACTACCAGACATATCATAATTAAAATATTCAACAAACAACTACCAGACATATCATAATTAAAATATTCAACATACAGAACAATGAAAGAATATTGAAAACTGCAAAAGAAAAAAGAGGTCACATATCAAAGCAAACCCACTAGACAGTAGACTTCTCAACACAAACTCTAAATGTAAGGAGGTCATGGAAAGATACATTTCAGGCCCTGAAAAGAAACAACTGTTATCCTACACTAATATACCTAGCAAACTATGCTTCCTAATTGAAGGAGAAATGAAAACCTTCTACAACAAACAAAAAATAAAAGAATTCATGATCACCAAACCAGCACTTAAAGGACTCTTACACACAAAAGAAGAAATTAGAGTAAGCCAGGAAAATGCAAGAAGGAATAATCCCCTTTGACCAAGCAGACTAGCAAACAATAAGTAGGGGAAAACTAAACATTAGCATAAAAATGACTGGAAATACCACAGATCTCTCAGTTCTAGCACTGAATGTTAATGGCCTCAATATCCCAATCAAAAGAAATAAAATAGCACAATGGATTAAAAAACACGATCCAACCATATGTTGCTTACAAAAAACACATCTCACTGAGAAAAACAAACACTGGGTTAGAGTGAAAGGGTGGGGAAAAGTTCTTCAATCAAATGGATATCATAAACAAGCAGGAGTAGGTATGACATCAGACTGAAATCAGAAGTGACAATGAAGGTCACTTCATGTTAACTAAAGGTACAATTCATCAGGAGGAAATGTCAATTCTTTACATATATGCACCAAACATCAGGGCACCCAACTGTATTAAAAAACACTAATGGACTTAAAAGCACAGATAGACCCCAACACAGTGATAATGGAAGTCCTGAATATCCTACTGTAATAAACAGACAAATCATCCAGGCAAAAAAATCATGCAAAGAAACTTCAGAATTAAAGACAAATTAGACCAAATGGACATAATAAACATGTACAGAGTATTTCATCCAATCACCATGCAATACACATTCTTTTCAGCAGCTTATGGAACTTTCTCCAAAATGGATCATATTTTGGGACACAAAGCAAATCTTAAGACATTTAAGAAAATTGAAATAACCCCTTATATCATATCAGATCACAAGGAAATAAAAGTAAAACTCAGTGAGAAAAGAAACTCCAGAAACTATTCGAACACATGGAGACTGAACAACACACTGCTGAATGTTGGTGGGTTATTGAAGAAATCAAAAAGTTCCTAGAATCTAAAGAAAATACAAACTGCTAGCTCAAAACCCCAAGAATGGGAGCACAAGGGATTAAAACCTTAACCAAAATCAAGTCCAGATGTATAAATCTCAATGCAGAATGAAACAGCAAGACAACAGCTGTCATCCAACTCCATCACTAAAGGTCTAAACGCCTGCACAGAGGAAGAGATAGCAACTACTGATTTCCAAAAAGCAATAATAAAAATGATTAATGAGCTCAAAGAAGAATCACAAAAGCTTATATCTGATCTCAAAGATGATGTGAATAAATAATTAAATGAAATGAGAATACAAACAATCAATGAAATTAAGAAGATTATGCAGGATATGAAAGAGGAAATCAATAAAGACATGGAAAACCTGAAAAATATTCAATCTGAAATAACTCAATATCCCAAATAAAAATCTCAGTCGAAAGCTTGGTGAACAGAGTGGAGCAAATTGAAAACAGAGTATCAGGAATGGAAGACAAAATAGAGGAATTAGACCAAACTGTAAAAGATCGTGAAAGAATGCTAAGAAAATATGAATGGAACATGCAAGATATCTAGGACACCATGAAAGGACCAAACCTATGAATCTGTAGAAGAAGGAGAGGAGATGGAAACTAAAGTCACTGACAATCTATTCAATAAAATAATAACTGAAAAATACCCTAGCCTCGTGAAAGAGAGAGTCTCGCAGGTGCAGGAAGCTTACAAAACACCAAACCATCAGGACCAAAAAAGAAACGCCCCCAGACACATCATAATCAAAACACTCAGAACTCAGAACAAAGGAAGGATACTGAAAGTTGCAAAAGAGAAAAGACAAGTCATATATAAACACAAAATTGCTAGAATAACAGCAGATTTCTCACCCAAGAAAGTCAAGGAAGGACACAATTCAGGTCCTGAAAGAAAGCAGCGGTCAACCTAGACTAGTCTACCCAGAAAAACTATTCTTCCTAATTGAAGGAGAAATTAAAACCTTCCACAAAAAGGAAAAAAATAAAGGAATTCACAACCACCAAACAAGCAATAGAAGATAAAGGACTTTTACATATAGAAGAAGAAACTAGAGTGAGACAGGAAAACTCAAGAAAGAATAAACCCTTTTGAGCAAGCAGACCAGTAAACAAGGAATTGGTAAAACTAAACAAGAGAGGAACAAAAATGACTGGAAACAACAGGTACCTCTCAATATTACACTGAATGTAAATGGCTTCACTGCCAATCAAAAGACATAGAATAGCAAACTGGGTTAAAAAACAAGACCCAACCATATGTTGCTTACAAAAGACTCATCTCACTGAAAAAAATAAACAGATAAACACTGGCTTAGAGTCAAAGGGTGGAAAAAATTTTCCAAACAAATGGACCCCATAAATAGGCAGAAAGAGCTATACTCGTATCTGACAAAGTAGACTTCAGATTAAAATCAGTCAGAAGAGACAATGAAGGTCACTTTATATTAATTAAAGGAACAATTCATCAAAAGGAAATAGCAATTCTTAACATATGCACCAAACAAAGGGACACCGATCTACATTAAAAAAATTCTAATGGACCTAAGAGCATGGATAGACCCTAACACAGTGATCGTGGGAGACCTGAGTACCCCTGTCACTAATAGATAGATCATCCAGGCAAAGATCAACAAAGAAACTTCAGAGCTACTTCACACATTAGACCAAATAGAATGGTAGATATCTACAGAGTATTTTGCCCACAACCAGGCAATACACATTCTTTTCTTCAGCTCATGGAACCTTCTCAAAAATAGATCATATTTTAGGACACAAAGCCATTCTCAACAAATTCAAGAAAACTGAAATAACCCCCTGCATCATATCAAATCACGGTGGAATAAAACTAGACCTCAACAAAAAAAGAAACCACAGAAAATAAAAAACATGGAGACTGAACAACGCACTGCTGAAAGACCAGTGGGTGACCAAAGAAATAAGGGAAGAAATAAAAAAGTTCCTAGAATCCAATGAAAATGAAAAATGCAACCTACTAGAATCTGCGGGACACAGCAAAGGCCATTCTAAGGGGATAGTTAATAGCTATAAGTGCTTACATAAAAAACCCAGAGACCTTTCAAATTAACAGCCTAATGATGCACTTTTGGTTCTAGAAAAAAACAAGAACAAACCAAATCCCAAACCAAGAGACAGAGAGAAATAACAAAGATCAGGGATGAGACCAATGAGATCGAGACCAAAAAAACTATACAAAGAATCAATGAAACAAAAAGTTGATTCTTTGAAAAATTTGACAAGATCAACAAACCCTTAGCCAACATGACAAAACAGAGGAGGGAAAGACCCAAATTAATAAAATCAGAGATGAAAAATGGGACATAACCACAAATACTAATGAAGTCCAGAGAATCATTAGAGAGTACTTTGAAAACTTAATATCCAAGTAAACTGGAAAATCTAGATAAAATGGATAAATTCCTAGGTGCATATAACCAACAAAAATTGAACCAAGAAGATATGAAACACCTAAATAGTCTTATTACAAGCAATAAAATTGAGACAGTAAAAAGAGCCTCCCTACAAAGAAGAGTATAGCACCTGATGGATTCATGGCAGAATTTTATTAAACCTTTAAAGAAGAACTAACACCAACACTCATCAAACTTTTCCAGAAACTAGAAAGGGAAGGAACACTATCTAATTCATTCTATGAAGCCAGCATTACACTCATCCCAAAACCCAATATAGACACAATCAGAAAAGAGATTTATAGACAAATATCTTCAATGACTATAGATGCAAAGATTCCCAACAAAACACTGGCAAACACAATTCAACAACACGTCAAAAAGATCATACGCCATGAACAAGTTGGTTTCATTACAGGGATGCAAGGATGGTTCAATGTACATAAATCCATAAACGCAATACAGCATATAAACAGAAGCAAGGTCAAAAACCACATGATCCTCTCAACAGATCAGAAAAAGCCTTTGAAAGACTTCTATGCCTTTTCATTATGAAAACTCTGAGGAAACTAGTAATAGAAGAATGTTCCTAAACATAATAAAGGCTATATATGACAAACCTAGAGCCAACATTTTACTAAATGGAGAACAACTGAAATGTTCCCATTAAAGTCAGGAATGAGACAAAGATGTCCACTTTCTCCACTCCTATTTGGTATAGTTTTGGACTACCTACCAGAGCAATAAGACAAGAGCAAGAAAAAAAAAGCAATTTAAATCTGGACAGAAGAAGTCAAACTACCCCTATTTGTAGATGACATGATCCTGTACCTAAGAGACCCTAAAAACTCAAACAAAAAAAAACTATTAGAAATCATAAATTCTTTCAGCAAAGTAAAAGTATATAAAATTAACAGACAGAAATCAGTAGCCTTCCTATGTACCAACAATGCACAGACTGAGAAAGAAATCAGGGAAATAATACCATTTACAATAACCTCAAAGACAATGAAGCACCTTGAAATAAACGAAAGAACTTTTTAAAGAAAACTATAAAATACTGAAGAAAGAAATTGAAGAAGTCATCAAAAGATGAAAAGAACTCACATGCTCGTGGATTGGTAGAATCAACATTGTGAAAATGGCCATACTACCAAAAGCAATCTACACGTTCAATGCAATTCCTATCAAAATTCCAATGTCATTCTGCACAGAAATAGAAAAATCAATCTTGACATACATATGAAAACACAAAAGACCTCAAATAGCCAAAGTGATTCTGAGCAAAAGTCCAATGCTGAGGCATCACAATACCTAACTTCAAACTATACTACAGAGCCATAACAGTAAAGCAGCATAGTACTGGCACAAAAACTGATAGGAAGACCAATGGATCAGAAGACCCAGACATAAACCCATATATCTACAGCCAACTGATCTTTGAAAAAAGAACCCAAAACACATGAGGGAGAAAAGACATCCTCTTCAACAAATGCTGCTGGGAAAACTGGATATCCACATGTGGAAGACTGAAAGTAGATCCCTGTTTCACCACATTTTATTAATCTATTCATCACTAGTGGGGCATCTAAGCTCTTTCCATAGCTTAGCTATTGTGAATAGTGGTGCAATAAACATGGCTGTGCAAGTGTTTTTTTTTTTTTTATGAGATGACTCACAATCCTTCAGGTATATCCCTAGAAGAGGTATTGCTGGATCATATGGTAGGTCTACTTTTAGTTTTTAAAGGAGCCTCCATACTGTTTTCCATAGTGGCTGTAGTAGCTTGCATTCCCACCAGCAGTGTTTGAGGGTTCCTTTTCCCCCATATGCTCATGAACATTTGTTGTTGTGTTCTTGATGGTAGCTATTGATTTTTTTCTATCTTTGTAAAGAATGTCTAGGAATTTTTATAGGTATTGCACTGAAGTTACAGATTGCTTTTGCTGCTATAGTAATTTTTGCAATATTGATGCTACCGATACATGAGCATGTGAGATCTTTCAATCTTCTGAGGTCTTCTTCAATTTCTTTGTAGTAATTTATGGCTTTCATTGAAAAAGTCTTTGATTTACTTCACTAAATTTACTCCTAGGTATTGTTTGAGGTTATTGTGAATGGGAGTGTTTATCTGATTTCTCTTTTAGTCTGATCATTGTTGGTATACAGCAATGCTACTGTTTTATGTGTATTATTTTTGTATACTGCTACTTTGCCAAAAGTGTTTATGATTTTTAGTTTTTTGGTGGATTTTTTTAGGGTCTTTTAGGTATAAGATCATATCATCTGCAAATAGGGATATTTTGACTCTTTCCTTCTCTACTTGAATCCTTTTTAATTCTTGCTCCTGTCTTATTCCACTGGCTAGTAATTCCAAGACTACCTTGAATAAGAATGAGGAAGTGGACATCCTTGTCTAGTTTCTGACTTTAGTAGAAATGATTTGAGTTGTTCTCTGTTTAGTATAATTTTGGATACGGGTTCATCATATATAGTCTTTACTACATTGAGGAGATTCCTTCTAGTCCTCCTTTCTTCAGTGCTCTTATCATGAAAGGGTGCTGAATTTCATCAAAGGCTTTTTCTGCATCTATTGAGATGGCCATGTGATTTTTTTGTCCTTGCTTCTGTTTATAGCCTGTATTACATTCATACATTTGTACATGTTGAACCATCCTTGCATACCTTTATTGAAATCAATTTGGTTATGGTATATGATCTTTCTGATGGGTTGTTGAATTAGGTTTGCCAGTATTTTGTTGAGTATTTTTTCATCTACATTCATGAAAGATATTGGTCTGTAATTCTCTTTTTTTGATATACCTTTATTTGGATTTGGAATAAGTGTAATACTGGCTTTACAGAATGAGTTTAGTACTGTTTCTTCCTTTACTATTTTCAGGAAAAGTTTGAGAAGTATTGGTGTTAGTTTTTCTTTAAAGTTCTGGTAGAATTCATCCATGGATTATCAGGTCCTGGTATCTTCTTTTTTGAGATACTCTTTATTTCTCCTTCAATCTCATTGCTAGTTATGCATCAATTTAGGTGGTTAATACCTTTGTGGTTCAATTTTGGCTGGTTAAATGCATCTAGAAATTTATTCATTTCTTCTACATTTTCCAGCTTACCTGAATATAAGTTTTCAAAGTATTCTCTAATGAGTCTATGGATTGCCGGGTTGTGACCAGCACACCTGAAGTGGTGGATGAAGGATTACTCGAACACTGGAATATGTGTAAGAGAGGCCAAGGGGGAGACTAGCTTGGGACTAGCTAGCTTCTTGAATCCATTTGCCTTGCTGCTTTTGTTAAGTACAGCAAAATGTTCAAAAAATATTTTTGCAAGCAATCAGTCATATTGCTGGCATCAGCAGGAAAGGCAGGTAGCATAGCAGATTAAGATCAGAGTAATAGGGACAGGAATTAAAATTATTCTTAAGTAAAGATTTAGAGATCAGGGAATGGGCATGTCTTATTGAGATCAAACATTGAACTGATGCCTTCATCTGTCCTGGAGAAGTTGCCTTCACCTTTGTCCTCTTTGTTTATAATCTCTTTAACCATGTCTGAACCCCAACACTGGATTTTGTTAGTAATTGTGCTTATGTCCCTCTTTTAATCTTGGATTTTATTAATTTGGTCTCCTTCCTCTTGTCAGATTGGCAACTATTTATTTTATTGTTGTGCTGAGGTTGCATTGTGACATTTACAAAAGTTTTTACAATATATCATAGTTGAACTTGCCCCCTCCATCATTCTCCTTTATCTTCCCTCCCCCATTCTTGGAATAGTTTCAGCAGTTCTCATTTTACATTTACATACATGTGTATACAATATTTGCTCCATATTCACCCTCCTACACCCTTACCCTGCATCCTCTTCTCTCTCACGGGTACCAATCCCTGCAGATAGCCCCTGTTATACCTTTCTGTTCTCTGTTATTGTAAAAAATGACATTTTTATTTATATAATATAGCTATGTATTAGTTACCATGTGACATCTCCATATATATATATATATATATTTATATATATGTGGGTATTATAACCTGAATTGATTTATTTCTTCTATTCTCCCATTTCTAGCTTAGTCCCCTTCATATGATGATTTCATTGAGTTTAAAAATTCTATATTCATTCTTGTACAGGAAGTACATCAGGTATATTCACCATTTTTTTTTAATTTTTCTTTTATTATTCATATATGCATACAAGGCTTGGTTCATTTCTCCCCCCTGCCCCCACCCCCTCCCTTACCACCCACTCCGCCCCCTCCCTCTCCCCCCCAATACCCAGCAGAAACTATTTTGCCCTTATCTCTAATTTTGTTGTAGAGAGAATATAAGCAATAATAGGAAGGAGCAAGGGTTTTTGCTGGTTGAGATAAGGATAGCTATACAGGGCATTGACTCACATTGATTTCCTGTGCGTGGGTGTTACCTTCTAGGTTAATTCTTTTTGATCTAACCTTTTCTCTAGTACTTGTTCCCCTTTTCCTATTGGCCTCAGTTGCTTTAAGTTATCTGCTTTAGTTTCTCTGCGTTAAGGGCAACAAATGCTAGCTAGTTTTTTAGGTGTCTTACCTATCCTCACTCCTTCCTTGTATATTCACCATTTTAACTTCCTTCTTTCACCCTCCCTCTCGTGTATGTGACCTCTCCTTAGCATGACATGTTTTTCATAATATTGCTTGTATTTGTATTAGGTCTGTATTCCACATGTGAGAGAAAACATGTGGCCTCTAGCTTTCTGAACCTGGCTAACTTCTATGTTGGAAGTATCACAGTTCCTGACTTCAGAGTCATAACAATAAAAACAGAATGGTATTGGCTCAAAAACAAACATGAAGACCAATGGATTAGAATAGAAGACCTAGACATAAAACCCACACAGCTATAGCTAACTGATTTTCAACAGAGGAGTCCAAAACACAGTGGAGAAAAGACAGCTCTGCAACAAATGTTGCTGGGAAAACTGGATATCCACATGTAGAAATCTGAAACTCGATCACTATCTCTCATCCTGTACCAAAATCAACTCAAAGTGGATCAACGATAGCCCTAGAGAAGGACTTCCCAAGTAGAATCCAAAACATCTCCCATCTCAACATCTCCCATCCAAGTACTAACCAGGCCTAACCCTGCTTAGCTTCCGAGATCAGACGAGATCGGGTGCATTCAGGGTGGTATGGCCATAGACTAAAAGCTCAACATCTAAAAGAAAGAATGAACAAATGGAACTGCATTAAACTAAAAAGCTTCTGCACAGCAAAATAAACAATCACTAGCCCACAGAATGGGAGAAAATCTTTGTTGTGTATTCATCCGATGAGGGACAAATGTCCAGAATCTATAGGGAGCTCAAAAAACTCAACCTCCAAAGAACCAACATTCCAATAAAGAAATGGGCACATGAATTAAACAGGGAATTTTCAAAGGAAGAGGTACAAATGGCCAATAAATACATGAAGAAGTGTTCAACTTTATTGGTTATAAAGGAGATGCAAATCAAAACTACACTAAGATTTCATCTCACCTCAGTTAGATCAACCATATTCAAGGATAATAACAACAACAAATTCTGGTTAAGATGTGGCAAAACAGGAACCCTTATATACTGTTGGTAGGAATGCAAATTAGTACAATCATTATGAAAAGCAGTGTGAATATTCCTCAAAAAGCTAAATATAGAACTGCCATATGATCCAGTGATATTGGTCTTGGGCATCTACTGAAAGGAATGTAAGTCAGGATACAATAGAAATACTTGTACATGAATGTTTATTGCAGCACTGTACACAACAGCCATCTGTGGAAGCAACTCAGATGACCTACAACTGATGAATGGATTAAAAAACTGTGATATATATATATATATATATATATATATCTCACATTGTATATATATATATATATATATATATATATACACACACACACACACACACATAATGGAGTTTTATTAAGTCGTAAGAAAGGATGAAACAATGTGGTTTGGAGGTAAATGAATGGAATTGGAGGACATCATATTAAGTGAAGTAAACCAGGCTCAGAAAGACAAAAGCCATATGTTTTCTCTCATATGTGGAAGATAGAGCCAAAAGATAAACATATACACAAAAGCAAACATGATCATATACACATATATATAGGCAGAATATGTTGACAATAGTGGAACTACACTGTGGAACTCAGAGTAGGAGGGAAAGGAAATGAGATTGATAGTCAATAATATTGAAATACTTCACATCTGTACAGGTGGAGGACATAATGATATGTACTGAATGTTGCCAAATAATGAGTGGTGGGAGGCAAGGGGTAGAGGAAAGTAACAGATGAGGTTGAACTGAACAAAATGAGGCATTTTCACAGCTGGAATACATTCAAAAACCCCTTTGAACATTGAGTTCAGAATTAACAATGAAAGAGAAGACTGTAAAACAAGTACAGTGTACGTGTATGTGTGTGTGTACTTGTGGGAAGGGGGGTGAATGGAGGAGATGAAGATGAAGCAATGGGGTCACTGGGCTTCATATACATAAAGGAAATAGAATGAGGAAACCTCTTACAATTGCTTTAAGTGGGTTGTAGATGGGATGATTGGAGGGTGATGGAGGGAGTGATATAACCAATGTACAAAGTGGGGCTATTCAAAATTGTCACAACAGATACTCTCCTGTACAATGAATATGTGCTAACAAAAAAAATAAAAAGTAGTTTCTAACGTTGTATACCACTGTAGGATGACTATGGCTGACCACATCTCATTGTGTATTTCAAAATATCTGGTAGGGAGAAAGAAGTTTGAATATTCCAATGCAAAGAATGATAAATATTTGAGGTGAAGGATATGTCAGTTACTCTAATATGTTCCCAATACAATGTACATATGAACTGGGATGTCCTGCCTTTCAAGTATGTATAACTATTAGGTGACAATTTTTTTTTAAAAAAGATTCTTTTACATCAAGGGAAGAATAGGAAAAGTAGTATAGATACAAGAATACTGCTGAAAAAATAATGTGAATGATGGAAATACTTGAGTAGGGATAGGTAATTTAAAGATATATCAACCAGTGGGATAAAAAAAGAGTCTCAATTGATTTTATGCAGAGATAGCTGAGTAAATGAGTTGGTGAAAGGGTAGCATTTTTATATAATTCATGATATTTAGAAAACAGTTACATTTCCAAATCTATCAAAAGGGGGACCAATGAAAAAATTGTGATACATTTCTAAACTAGAATACTACTCAGGTATAAGAAAAAAATGAACTATTGATACAGTTACATAGCTGAATCTGTGAAATATTACGCAGAGCCAAAGAAGCCACATACAGAAGAGTAAACACTAAGTGATTCCATTGATGTGAAATTTAAAAACAGGTAAATATGATCTATGGTGATAAAAAGCAGAAAGTAGAGAGTATGTTTGTGGCAGGAGGTGGGTGAGTAATTGCAAAGTTCACAGTGAATGTGAAGAGATGGAATTGTTTTAGGTTTGGATTGGGGTAGAGGGTACATTCAAGCTCCTTGGACTATGCACTTAAAGTGGGTACATTTATTTGCATATTAGCTACACTTCAAGAAAATTGAAAATGTTCAAAAGAGTGTCCTGTGCTCACATTCTTACTACTATCATTTATAAATTTGACAATTACATGGTTATTCAATGATCAAGGATTATTTTTAACATATCTTTACCTAGTTTATACTGAACCTGAGACATTTTTCACATGGTTTATTCCTTTTTTTTGCTTGGTGGTATTAGGGTTTTAACTTGGCATCACACTTGATGGGTAGATACTCTAACACTTGAACTGCACCTCACCCCATTTTTGCATTAGTTATTTTTTAGATAGGATTTGATTTTCTTGTCTAGGAAATGAGCCTTGGACCATGATCCTCTTACCCATGGCCTCCTGAGTAGCTGGGATGACAGGTGCATCCCACCATGGCTTACTGGTTTTATTGAGATGGGGTCTTGCTAACTTTTTGCCCAGAGTTGACTTTAAACAGAGATCTTCCCTCCTAATCTCTGCCTCCTGAGTATCTGGGAATATAAGTGTGAGTCACTGTGCTAGGCCATAGTTTGCTCTTTATGAATTTTCTGTCAATATTCTCTGTACACTTTTCTATCTAGTATACCTTATTCTTATTTGGTTATTTCAGGAATTCTTTACATATTCTGTAGTTTTTGGTGGTAGTGGGGTTTTCGCCCAAGGTCTTGTGCTTGCTAGACAGGTGTTCTGCTACATGAGTCACACTCTCAGCCCCTTTGGCTTTAGTTAATTTTTGAATAGGGCACATTTATGCCTATGGTGGCCTGGACTGTGATCTTCATATTTATGCTTCTTGCATAGCTGGAATGACAGGCATGCACCTTACACCACATGTTTATTGGTTGAGATAGGATCTTGAAAACTTTTTGCCTGGGCTGACTTCAACTGTGATTCTCTTGATCTCTGCTTCCTGAGTAGCTGGGATTATAGGCATAAGTGCCTGGACTCTATATTTTGGATTTTAATGTTATACCTATCACTCCTCTTTCAAGTTTGTTAATGTTATCCTTTTTTCACTAGAAAGTTTCTCACTTTTATGTTTTCAAATATGGGGAACTTTAATAATATACCACCTGAGCTTTATGTGAATTTAAATATGCCATTAAGGTATTTTTATAAATCATATTCCATGTTTAGATTTTAAAGCCATTTAAAATGCACTTCCACTTAAGTAAGGATTTTCCTTAGTATGCCAGTGCCATTCTTTGAGTAGTGTTTTCTTTACATGTTGACTTGAAATATTCATCATAAAATAAATCCCACATAAGTAAGAATATTTCTTAAAATATTCCCTAAAGATGAAACATTGATGATAGAAATTGAAGAGGACACAATAAAGTGGAAAGACATCCCATGTCATGAACTGGAAGAACCAATAATGTTAAAATTTTCAGTTGTATGTGGTGTCACATGCCTGCAATCCTCTCTATTCAGGAGACAAAGGCAGGAGGATTTTGAGTTTAAGAGAAGCCCTTGGAAAAATAGCAAGGCCATTTTTCAAAACAGAATGAAAATGAAATGGCTGGGGTCATAGCTCAAGTGGTAGAGTACTAGCTTAGCATTCATGAGTTTCCAAGTTCAATATCCAGTACTTAAAAAAAAGGAGTCCATACTACCCAAAATGACGGACAGATTCAATGCAATCCCTATCAAAATACCAATGACATTCTTCACTTAACTTCAAAAAACATTTCTAAAATTTATAGGAAACACAAAAAACCTTCTATAGCCAAAGCCATCTTCAGCAAAAAGAACAAAGTGGGAGAGAAAACACTACATGATTTCAAAATATACTACAAAACTGTAGTAATCAAGTCAGCATGGTATTGGCATAAAAACAGACACATGGGCAATTGGAAAAGAATAGAAAGAAAGGCAGCCAACTGATTTTCAACAAAAATGCTAAGAAAACACATTGAAGAATGGAAAGTATTTTCAATAAATGGTGCTGGGAAAATTGAATATCCACATGCAGAAGAATGAAACCAGTCCTCTACCTCTACACTACAAAAACTTCAAATGGGTTACATTTGAAAATATGAAAAAACTAGAGGAAAATAAAAGGGAAATGGTTCAGAACACCGCAACAGACAAGGTACTTTTGCATAAGACTCCAAAAACGCAGTAAAGAAAATCAGAAAGAGACAATTGGGATAAAATCAAACTATAAGCCTTCTCAATGGCAAAGGAAGAATGAACAGAATGAAGAGACAACCTACAGAATAGGAGAAAATATTTTCAAAGCATACATCTGACACAGTGTTCATATATAACATATAAAAGGAACACCAAAAGCACATTAATAAAAACAAATAAACCAATTTAAAAATGGGCAATCGACCCAATCAGATATTTCTTTAAAGAAGACATATAAATGGTCAACAGGTATATGATAAAAATCCTCAGCATCAGTAATCATCAGAGAAATGCAAACCAGAAATGTTGCAGGAAGAATGTTGGACTGGTAAGAACAAGACTCAAACCCATGTGGTTGGAGGAAAGGAAGATTTATTACGCTAGCAGACCAGCACCTGGATCTCTCCAAAAATGGCACCAGCTCCATAGTTTAGGGCTGCGGGGGTTTTTATGCCTCAGAATGCAGAAGCAAGCAAGAGGGAAGGACAAAAACAAACATGACGGTTAGCCTTTCACTGAGAGGTTACAACATATCATACTAGCACAAGGTTACAACTTATCACACTAGCACATCTGTGAAACTGGGGCCTGGCCAGGGGAGGGAGCACATCTGTGAAACTGGGCCCAGCAGGAGGAGGGAGCTTCTACTTGCCTTTAGATCTTTCCCCTGGGTTTCTTTATCAAAACTATAATAAGTATCACTGGCACCCAAAAAGCCTGTGCTGACAAAGATATAGAGAAAAGGGAACTCCGGCACATCATTGGTGGGAATGTAAATTATACTCTGATTGTGGAAAACAGTGTAGACGTTCCTCAAATATTAAAAAAGGAACCATTATGTAACCTCACAATCCCACTACTGGGTATATATCCAAAGAAATGAAATCCATATGTTGAAGAGAGAGATGCACTTCCATGTTCAGCGTGACAGAAAAATAACACTAAGAAATGGAAACTACCTAAGTGACCATCAACTGATGAATGAATAAAGAAACTGAAATATATATACACAATGGAATGCAATTGAAGACTAAAAAGGAATGAAATACTGTCATTTGTGACACCATCAATGGAACTAGAGATAATCACATCAAGTTAAATAAACCAAGCACAGAAAGATAATTGTCACATGACCTTAGTCTCATGTGGAATCTAAGGAAGTTGGTGTCATACAAGTTGAGAATAGAATGGTGGTTTCCAGAGACTGGGGAGAGTGCAGAGGAAGGGAAGGATGGGAGAAGTTGATCAACAGGTACTAAGTTAGATCTGAGAAAAAAATTTTGGTAAGTTATTGTAAGTAAGTTATTGACATGATTATAGTTTTAAAAATCTTAGAAGAATTTTGAAAGGTTTTATCATAAATAAAAGATAAACGAGGACATAGTTTTACCTTAACTTAGTCGTTATACAATATATAGATGTATCAACATATTACATAGTAGCTCATTAATATATGTGATTTTCATGCTTTTATACATTAGTTTAAAAAGAAATAAAAATAACAACTTATTTATTAAAAGAGACATTTTTATGGGTTCGTTGTATGTGTTCTTTTATATATCTCAGTAGAGAGTTTGCTCTTTTCCTGTAGTTCTTGCATCTAATTTTCATTGCTATTGAGTATAGTATCATTGCTCATGCATAGTTTTTGTTTTTTGAGACAGGGTCTGACTATGTAACACAGGCTGACATGGAACTTGCTGTGTAGCTGAGGCTGGCCTTGAATTCTTGATCTGGTTGCCTCAGCCCCCAAGGTACCACCATGTCTGACTTCTTGTCTTTTTAATTAGGTGCCTCTTGTAAAAAGTGATTTAATTTAAATATTAATCTTCTATCTTTGGCAAGTCAAGGTGGCACATGCCTATAATCCTAGCACTAGGGAGGCTGCAGCAGGAGGATCATGAGTTTGAGTTCAGCCTGAGCTAAATTGCAAGTTCCAAGCCAGCCTGATCTACATAGTGGGAACCTGAATCAAAATCAAAATTTTTTTATCTTATCACTGATAATTCTGCTTTACTATGTCTCTGAGATTTCAGAGTTTATTTATAACAAGAACTGGAGAGGGAGGGAGGGAGAGAGGTAGAGAGAGGGAGGCAAGGAGGGAGAGAGAGAGAGAAAGAAAGAGAGAACAAGATGATGCTCAGTCAACTGGGTGGGAGATGACATCATAATTCAAGACATCAAGACATGAGATAAAGGTCAAAGAGAAAGACTTGGACTGCCTGCAGAGCCTCAGGTGTAATCACCCACTGGGCAGATGAGAAGAACAAAGAAGGAAGGCCAGCACTTCACATGGAGGTGTGGAGGTCAGCAGAATACATGAGGATGAAAAGGTTGGGTTAGGATGCCATTACTGAGTGGGGACAGCTAAGGAAATGGATGGGCCAAAGTTGGGAACCTGGTCCCTGCCATATTGATGCAGAGAGTTTAAAAAGATTGACTGCTCCCTTCTTTGAAGTGGGAGAAAATGAGAACAAACTGCAGAATTAGTTTTCTAACTTACACAGGGTTCAATTGATGACACTCTGTGCCATGTGGAACTCAATGAACTTCATATTATTCTGTAAAATAGTTGTTCATATTTGTCTGTAAAATAGTGATAGAAAGACCCCATGTTTATACTATAAGGAAGTTGTTTTGGTGGTCCTGGGGTTGGAACTCAGGGCTTACTAGAAAGGTGCTCCTTTTTTGCTTTGCTATTTTTTAGAGAGGGTCTGGCATTTTTCTCCAGGGCCAGCCCAGACCAAGATCCAAATATCTATGGCCTTCTGCTAAGCTTACCTGGGGTTATATACCTATAACACTACATCCAGCCCTCCGTATAAGGAATTTTTTCAAAGTTAAAATACCAACCAGAAGACAGGCATCCTTAAAAACAGATTATTACTAGCTCTAGCTTCTTTCTCTAGTCTTGAGGAAATAAATGCTAGGGTCCCTGGCTATTAATTAATTCTATATAAAGACAAAATTTTACAAATGACACTATTGTACAAAAGGGCTACAAAATTTGTTTAGAGTAAGGACAGGTCAGAAGAAAATGTAGACATGAAAAGAAATAAGGGGAATGGGAAAGGTAAAGAGATGATATCAAAATTTATTCCCAAAGAACATGTACAGGACATTATAAAAAGGCTGGAAGTCGTGATATTTGGGTATAATACAGTAGTGACATAAGATTGCAGAGCACTAAAATGGTTCCATACACAAGACAGAATTCTGGATAAAATGATAAAATCCTGGGAAAACTTATAATTGTAAACACATAAAACGTTATTTATTTGACCACCATATAATAGTTTTATAGAATCCCAGGACAAGACAAAGTGGAAGGCATAGTGAGGTCATCAAGACTATGTTTCCTAGTTTAACTATTAGCTGAACTTCTCTTTTATGTATTGAGCAATTATGTAGTATGCCCTTTTAACAGAAGCTACCAGGAAGAGGGCAAAAATCTGAAATAATATTCCAATATTAATATTAAATAATTTACTAGATAAAATTATGTAACATTGTCAAGTGCTACCCTTACAAGCAAGGAAATTTTATTTTTTACAAAGTGCTCTTCTTAAAGTGCCATGCATGTCTCTGTTCCTCAGGCTGTAGATGAAGGGGTTCAGCATGGGAGTCACCACTGTGTACATCAGAGCCATGACAGTCTCCTTCATAGGAGAGTTATTAGATGATGGACATAAGTAGAGAGCTGAAGATGTCCCATAGAACAGTGAAACCACAGACAGATGGGAGCCACAGGTGGAGAAAGCCTTGTAGATGCCCTGAGCAGAAGGAACCTTGAGAGTAGAGGTGAAAATTCGTGCATAGGACATGACAATGAGTAGGAATGGAATGACAAGAATGAGTCCTCCCATGATAAATATCACCAACTCATTTACATGAGTGTCAGAGCAGGCCAGCTTCACAAGAGCAGACAAATCACAGAAAAAGTGGGGGATCATATTGTTCTCACAGAAAGACAATCTAGTCAGGAGTAAGGTGTGCAACAGGGAATGGAATGTGGTCAGCACCCAGGACAGCATCACCAGGCACACACAGAGCTTGGCGCTCATGATGCTGGTGTAGTGCAGAGGAAAGCAGATGGCTACATAGCGGTCATAGGCCATGACCAAAAGGAGGAAGCTCTCCAGGTCTCCAAAAAACAGGAAGAAATACATTTGTGTCAGGCAACCTGCATAGGGGATGGAGGGTACTTGGCTCTTCATATTCTGTAATAGTTTAGGAATGGTCACAGAGGAAAAGCAGAGGTCAGACAAGGACAAGTTGCTGAGAAACAAATACATGGGCGTGTGGAGATGGGAGTCCAGTAGAATGAGGACAATGATGAGTAGGTTGCCCAGGACAGTGACAAGATACATGGCCAGGAATGTGGCATAGAACAGGTGATTGTGCTCTGGCTTGATGGGCAGACCCAAAAGGAGGAAGTTTGAGATCAAAGTTTGGTTATTTTCTGCCATGCTCCTTATCTAGTATCTTTTAGAGAAAAATAATATTGTCTCCTTAAAATCCAAATAAAAATGAACATATTCCTAGACTTATGATCTGTTCTGTTTTTCTATAGTAACCGAGCTTACCCTCATCACAAAACTTACAATCTCCAAATACCAAGTATGTATAATCCATATAATTCTTTGATATTTAAAAACTTTCATTATCATCTTTCAGTATATTATCACTTCCTAATCTTTTTATCTAGTGGCTTCCGAGACAAAATATATGTTGGTTTTTCTATTAACTGCCTAACTGTTCATTCTAGGCAACTGTAATTGGGTCTTATTCTTTAAGTATTTTATATGTTGATGACCATGAAGGAATTTTCTAAATGCTATCAATATACGTATATATGTATATATTCCTAATAAATATATATATTCCCAATAAATGCTCATCTACTCTAATGCCTTGGATTACCACTTAAGAGTGAGGTGTAGAGGTCTCTGTAACTTGCAGAACTCTGTATCCCCTTGCCTAATAGTTTTCTCCTTTTGGATGTGTCATAGACATGCAAGCTCAACAGACCAAAAATGAAACTTATGATATTATTTTGCTCTCTCTCAACTTCTACTCTCTCACATTCCAGAAAAAAGAGTTCAGGATCAAATCAGAAAACTGAAATTTATTTCATTCATTTCTTTCTCTTACATTTAACTTGAATCTAGTTAATCTTCTAGATTCATATCTTCATTCTCCTGCTACTTTATCCAGTCTTTAACACATATATTTCTAGTACATGATGATATTGGGTCTCTCCAGGACTATTGAGACAGTCTCTCATTTCACATCCTTGTGTCCATAACTGAATATCCATTTTCAAAATGCTTCATTCCCACTGTGGCATTCTAAGATGGAAATCCAATCATCTTTTTCCTGATCAGTGCTTTGGGGAATTATTATTGCTCTTAAGATTAAGGCAAAGTTCCTTTTAAAGGCACAAATGATGCTTCATTACCTGATCTGTGCCTACCTCCACAGCCTCATGTGGCCCCATAGATACTCTTGATTCCCACTCTGCAGTAAGTTAGGACTTGAAAGACCCTTTTTATTGCTTCTAGTCCTTTTTTTACTTCCAGACTAGAAACAGTAGCTATTTCTATTGCTTTGTCCTGTCTACTCCCTCTTCATGTAGCTTTCATCTAGTTTTCTTAATGACATGACATTATTTTATATTACACGACACTTGCTCAATTAAACTATCCCTACCTCCACACATATTAGGTGAGATCTGCTGATACACTCTATAGTATCCTGTACTCAAAAAATAACACTTAATGCCATCAATCCCTGGTTTGTAGCTGACTTCCTATCAGAGTGTGAACTCCATGCAAGAAAGGCCATGTCTGCCTTCATGACTGTATCAGGGCCAGCACCTGGCATGGTGCATGGATATGGCCAGTGTTTCATGAATGTTTGTTAGCTATGCTTCAGCCTGAGGCATAGATTCCTTCACCTTAAAGGCAATAAGCTCCTATTAAGTTAGAATCACTTCTCCTCTTCAATCTTCCCACAATAAAAAGTCTTAGGCTTAACCATGTGGCACTATGGTTTGCCACCCTATGATCAAGTTTACAGAAATAAGTATGTATTTATGAAAAATATCAAGGTATGTCAGATATATTATTCCTTTTAGCCATACATACGACTCAAAATAAATCTTATAGTCAGCCCACATGATCTAATTGATAACGAGATCAGAAATTAAATAGGATGAGCATTTATAAATATAGAAAAAATTACAAGGAATATTATTTTTCAAACATTCATTTGAGGTCTTCTTCAAATGCCTGTATTGATGCGATCACTAACTTTATGCATCAACTAACTTGGCCCTGATAGCACATTTTTGTTAAACACCAGTTCTAGATGTTGGTATGAAGGTATTTTGCTATGTTACTAACATTTAAATAAACAGACTGCAAGTAAAATAGATTACTTATTACTTTTCACTTTTTTTGACTCATCTTCAAAATCATGATGAGCCTCATAAGTCAAAGGACTTAAGAGAAAAATTGCAGACACATGAAAAAAATTCTGCCTTGGGATCTCAATAATGTAATGTTCACTCTTTGCAGGGCAGCCTGGGATCTCCCTCCCTCTCTCTCTCTCTCTCTCTCTCTCTCTCTCTCTTCTCTGTCTTTTCTGTTTCCTTCTGGGCATCCCTGACTACTGAGCTCCAGTATGTATAAATGCTGACAAAAAAGCAGAGGAGGAATGTTAAGAGACTAGGAAGCTCTTTCACAAAAATACTATGACTGAACCTGGGCTCTTGAGCCTGCTGATGGTGTTAATGCAGCTGAATTAATAGTCTGTATACTTGGATGTTATGTGTTGGCATTAGAAGGAAGAAAATGTAGGGTAGTCACTCACCTTATTCTCCAAATTCTGCTTCCTATGTGGGAAGGAGTGTGTGCAGGGATCACAAACCAGAGATGTCACCTGCAGGTGCTGCTGCTGGTGGTCCAATAAGCTTCATGTCTTCTTCATTAAGTCTGTAGTTCTCAACATGGGCTACACATAAGAATCTCCAAGCAATGTTTCTAACATTTAATATACATACAAGTCATCTTAATTCTGTAAAATCACTGACTGACACCTCAGTTTCTACATTTTAAATGAATAATCAATCAGGTGATGTCTATATCCTGTGTCAAAAGACTGTAGTTGTTGGATTCCACTGAGTAGCAAGTACTTACATTGCCATTAAAGGTATTTAAGCACAATCTGTGATAGGAATCACATTTCAAGTTTATTAAAGGTCTACAAGTAACTATAAAATAAAAGAAGTCTTAACAACTACTGTATTGTATCTTATCTCACAGAGTTGCTGTCTGGTTTTATGCTGAAATGATAGCATCTAGTGAGAATACATTGTATGGTAACAGTAGTGAACTCTATCCCTAATAAAAAGACTAAATTTTGACAACTAAGCAAAAGCTTCTACAATGTAGCAAAGTCTTGGGAGGTAGACAGATGGCAAAAGGAAAGTTATCATAAATAAAAACTTGTTATGCAGAACATCATACAACATAGGAAACCTAGAACAACAGTTTGGAAGGACAAGCAGCAGATAATTCTCTTTCCTGGTAGCCCACAGAGGATGCTTGACAGTGATTCCTGTACTGTAACCCAAGATCTTGCTCTCTTTTATTCCTTGCTGGCACAGGAAGTAACATCGTCTTAGTTACAACCATTTCTGCTTCTCTCTCCCCTTCTAGCCATCCCTGGGTCTAAAATGTGTTGAATCCCATAGGAATAAGGATCCTGGACTACCTCATTGGAGACAAAGCCATTACCTAAGACCTTGCTAGGACCAATTCCCTCAGAGTTTTGTAGTAGATTATAGTTACTATAACACTTGACTATTCTTTCGGGAGAAAGGTGGAGATGGAGAGAAGTGTATAACTGGATGTTAAATCCTTGACTGTGTAGGGAATGGACAGGAGTCCTGAGTGGTTGGAGCCTACATTTTGGGTTTTTGCATAGAATTATTCAAAAATCACTAAGATAATCAGAGCGTAGACTGCGAATAATTTAATATTACTCAGGAACAGAAAGGTTTATGATAAGCCATCAGCAGCTTTGTAGCAGAGTACCACCATGAAAAACACATGCTTTGGAAAGATTAAAAGTTACTGTCTCTCAAAATTATATTACTCCATGTGAACAGGCCTTAAGAGGGACAAACATGCTGCTTATAAGGACTAGACTTCTATGACTGAAATTTGTCTATAGGCCAATATATGGGAAAGACAGGACTAAAATTTCCCCAGATTATGTTTAGCATTTCCTCAGACCAAGAGAGAAAAGAAGCCCAGATTCCCACTCCATTTAGTTACTTTTAGCCCCCCATCTTTCTAGGAAAACCTTAATAGATCCCACCACCACCATCACCCCAACTACTCTCCACATGTCAGATTAACTCCTAATGCCATGCTCCATCTCTCTTCTACTGATCACAAGGCAGTAATTGACATGTATAATTCCTTCTTCCTCTACCTGTTCATGGCACTTGGCAGTCATCAGCTGAATGGCATTCTGTAGATAGTGATGTAATGCAAACTTTCATTTCTAGGGAATCTGCATCCTTATTGGTCTTGGCTTTGTTAGGTTGTTATAAATAATATTAGAACATGGAAATATTAAGTGGTACCTAAAAATTTTACCAGGTTTCAGGTACAGCTATTCTTGTTCCAATTGTATAGAGCAGCCATGTTTTCTGCTGGTAATCAGTGTCTTTCACCTAGGCAGAGTTACCTTTCTTCTCTTTATATATTGGTTTTCAGAAGAAAAAAATGGCTGGGCTGTTGGCTCAACTTCCAATTCAGTGATAGTGATATTATACCTCTTGACAGAAGAATTATACAATATACCAATATCATGTATACAATTGTTTTTGTATATTCAATCACAATCAATTTTAGAACTATTCATTACTCCTAAAAACTCCTGTGCCCATTAACAGCTACTGTCCTCTTTTCCTTCCTTTATCCCTACCCTCCAGAGGCAGCCCCATTCCACCTTTTGTCTTCATGGATTTTCCTATCCTTGATATTTCATATAAATAGAACTCATACAACATATAATCCTTGTAGCTGCCTTCTTTCAATTAGCATAATGTATTTAAGATATAGGCATGTAATAGCTTGTATCAATACTTCAATTATTTTTATTGTTGAATAATGTTTAATTTCATGGACATAGCACATTATTTTTATTTTATCATCAGTTGATGTATCTTTCCATTTTGGGATTATTTATAAATAGTGTTTCTATGAACATTCATTCACAAACATTTGTTTATATACCACAATTTCTTAGGTGAATGTCTAGGAGTAGAATTTGTGAGTCATATAGTAATTTTATTTTTAACTTTTCCAGGGATTGCCAATAAGTTCTCCAAAGAAACTGCATCATATCATTTTGCCACTGGCAATATAAGAGTTTGAATTTTTCCACATTCTCAACAAAACTTATTTTCCATTTTCAAAACCTAAATCTAGCTAGTGGGCGAATACCCAATTCCAAGGTCACAAAGATTTATCTCTGTTATCTTCTGAGCATTCTATAGAGTTAGCTCTTACATTTACGTCTTTGACACATTTAGGTTTAGTTTTGGTAATGGTGTGAAGTAAGGTTCCCACTTTACTCTTTTCCATGTGACTATCCTGTGGTCCCACCACCACTTGTTGAAAAGACTGTTCTTTCAACACTGATAGACTTGGCATTCCTGTAGAATATCAATTGATCACACCTATTTTTGGGTTCTCAATCTATTCCATTAACTATTATGTCTATCCTTACGTGTGTTTTGTACTGTAGCTTTATAGTAAATTTTCAAATGAGATGAGATGAAGCATCTAACATTGATTATTTGGGATAGTTACAGTCCCTTGTAACTCCATGGGCATTTGGAGACAGTTTTTCCATTTCTTCAAAACAACCACTGGATTTTTGATAGGGATGCACAGAATTTATAGATTGCTTTTTATATTATTTCTATTATAACAATGTTAAGTTTTCCTAGCCATGAACGCAAGATTTATTTCCATTTATTTAAATGTTTCATTTCTTCAGCAAAATTTGTAGTTTTCTAGGCCTAAGCTGGCACCTCCTTGGTCAAATTAAATACTAAGTGTTTAATGCTTTTTTTTTTGATAACACTATATTTTCTTTTTATTTATTTATTTATTTATTTATTTTTAATTGTTTTATTTTTCATATGTGCATACAAGGCTTGGGTCATTTCTCCCCCCTGCCCCCACCCCCTCCCTTACCACCCACTCTGCCCCTTCCCTCTGCCTCCCACCCCCTCAATACCCAGTAGAAACTATTTTGCCATTATCTCTAATTTTGTTGAAGAGAGAGTATAGGCAATAATAGGAAGGAACAAGTATTCCTAATTGAGATAAGGATAGCTATACAGGGAGTGACTCACATTAATTTCCTGTACGTGTGTGTTACCTCCTAGGTTAATTCTTTTTGACCTAACCTTTTCTCCAGTTCCTGGTCCCCTTTTCCTATTGGCCTCAGTTGCTTTTAAGGTATCTGCTTTAGTTTCTCTGCGTTAAGGGCAACAAACGCTAGCTAATTTTTTAGGTGTCTTACCTATCCTCACCCCTCCCTTGTGTGCTCTCGCTTTTATCATGTGCTCATAGTCCAATCCCCTTGCTGTGTTTGCCCTTGATCTAATGTCCACATATGAGGGACAACATATGATTTTTGGTCTTTTGGGCCAGGCTACCCTCACTCAGAATGATGTTCTCCAATTCCATCCATTTACAAGCGAATGATAACATTTCCTTCTTCATGGCTGCATAAAATTCCATTGTGTATTGATACCACATTTTCTTAATCCATTCGTCAGAGGTGGGGCATCTTGGCTGTTTCCATAACTTGGCTATTGTGAATAATGCTGCAATAAACATGGGTGTGCAGGTGCCTCTGGAGTAACCTGTGTCACAGTCTTTTGGGTATATCCCCAAGAGTGGTATTGCTGGATCAAATGGTAGATCAATGTTTAGCTTTTTAAGTAGCCTCCAAATTTTTTTCCAGAGTGGTTGTACTAGTTTACATTCCCACCAACAGTGTAAGAGGGTTCCTTTTTTCCTGCATCCTCGCCAACACCTGTTGTTTGTGGTGTTGCTAATGATGGCTATTCTAACAGGGGTGAGGTGGAATCTTAGTGTGGTTTTAAATTGCAATTCCTTTATTGCTAGAGATGGTGAGCATTTTTTCATGTGTTTTTAGGCCATCTGAATTTTTTCTTTTGAGAAAGTTCTGTTTAGTTCACTTGCCCATTTCTTTATTGGTTCATTAGTTTTGGGAGGATTTAGTTTTTTAAGTTCCCTATATATTCTGGTTATTAGTCCTTTGTCTGATGTGTAGCTGGCAAATATTTTCTCCCACTCTGTGGGTGTTCTCTTCAGTTTAGAGACCACTTCTTTTGATGAACAGAAGCTTTTTAGTTTTATGAGGTCCCATTTATCTATGCTATCTCTTAGTTGCTGTGCTGCTGGGGTTTCATTGAGAAAGTTCTTGCCTATACCTACTAACTCCAGAGTATTTTCTACTCTTTCCTGTATCAACTTTAGAGTTTGGGGTCTGATATTAAGATCCTTGATCCATTTTGAGTTAATTTTGGTATAGGGTGATATACATGGATCTAGTTTCAGTTTTTTTGCAGACTGCTAACCAGTTTTCCCAGCAGTTTTTGTTGAAGAGGCTGCAATTTTCCATCGTATATTTTTAGCTCCTTTGTCAAAGACAAGTTGGTTATAGTTGTGTGGCTTCATATCTGGGTCCTCTATTCTGTTCCACTGGTCTTCATGTCTGTTTTTGTGCCAGTACCATGCTGTTTTTATCATTATTGCTTTGTAATATAGTTTGAAGTCAGGTATTGTGATACCTCCAGCGTTGTTTTGACTGAGTATTGCCTTGGGTATTCGTGGCCTCTTGTGTTTCCATATAAATTTCACTGTAGATTTTTCGATCTCTTTAATGAATGCCATTGGAATTTTGATGGGAATTGCATTAAACATGTAGATTACTTTTGGGAGTATCGACATTTTTATTATGTTGATTCTACCAATCCATGAGCATGGGAGATCTCTCCACTTTATAGTCTTCCTCAATCTCTTTCTTCAGAAGTTTATAGTTTTCCTTGTAGAGGTCTCTCACATCTTTTGTTAGGTTTACACCTAGGTATTTGATTTTTTTAGGCTATTGTAAATGGAATTGTTTTCATACATTCTTTTTCAGTTTGCTCATTGTTAGTGTATAGAAATGCTAATGATTTTTCTATGTTGATTTTATATCCTGTTACCTTGCTATAGCTATTGATGATGTCTAGGAGGTTTTGGGTAGAGTTTTTTGGGTCTTTAAGGTATAGGATCATGTCGTATGCAAATAGGGATATTTTGACAGTTTATTTACCTATTTGTATTGCTTTTATTCCTTCTTCTTGCCTAATTGCTCTGGCTAGGAATTCCAGTACTATGTTGAATAGGAGTGGAGACAGTGGGCATCCTTGTCTGGTTCCTGATTTTAGAGGGAATGGTTTCAGTTTTTCTCTGTTAAG
Organism: Castor canadensis; assembly: GCF_047511655.1. Classification (NCBI taxonomy): domain Eukaryota; kingdom Metazoa; phylum Chordata; class Mammalia; order Rodentia; family Castoridae; genus Castor; species Castor canadensis. Next base: position 49,122,236 of record NC_133396.1, on the reverse strand, counting down.
TATAATGCTGGCTGTAGGTTTGTCATATATAGCTTTTATAATGTTGAGGTACTTTCCTTCTATTCCTAGTTTTCTTAGACCTTTTATCATGAAATGGTTTCAGATCTTATCAAAGGCTTTTTCTGCATCTATTGAGATGATCAATTGGTTTTTGTCTTTGCTTCTGTTAATGTGGTTTATTACGTTTATTGATTTTCGTATGTTGAACCACCCCTGCATCCCTGGGATGAAGCCTACTTCATTGTGGTGAATAATCTTTTTGATGTGTTGTTGAATTCGGTTTTGCCATTATTTTCTTGAGGATTTTTGTGTCAATGTTCATTAAGGAGATTGGCCTATAATTCTCCTTTTTGGAGATGTTTTTGCCTGGTTTTGGGATAAGTGTAATACTGGCTTCATAAAATGTGTTCAGCAGTTGTCCTTCCCTTTGTATTTTGTGGAACAGTTTAAGGAGGGTTGGTATCAGTTCTTTTTTAAAGGTCTGATAGAATTCTGCACAGAATCCATCAGGTCTTGGACTTTTCTTTTTGGGGAGACTCTTGATTGCTGCTTCAATTTCATTTCGTGTTATAGATCTATTCAGGTGATTAATTTCCTTTTGGTTCAGTTTTGGATGATCGTATGTATCTAGAAATCTGTCCATTTCTTTTAGATTTTCAAATTTATTTGAATATAGGTTCTCGAAGTAGTCTCTGATGATTTCCTAGACTTCCATGGTGTTTGTCGTTATCTCCCCTTTTGCATTCCTGATTCTACTAATTTGGGTTTTTTCTCTCCTCATTTTAGTCAGGTTTGCCAGGGGTCTATCAATCTTGTTTATTTTTTCAAAGAACCAACTTTTTGTTTCATTAATTCTTTGTATGGTTTTTTTGGTTTCTATTTCATTGATTTCAGCTCTTATTTTTATTATTTCTCTCCTATTTGTTTTGGGATTTGCTTGTTCTTGTTTTTCTAGGAGTTTGAGATGTATCATTAGGTCATTGATTTGGGATCTTTCAGTCTTTTTAATATATGCACTCATGGCTATAAACTTTCCTCTCAGGACTGCCTTAGCTGTGTCCCATAGGTTCTGGTAGGTTATGTTTTCATTTTCATTGACTTCCAGGAACTTTTTAATTTCCTTTTTTATTTCATCAATGATCCATTGTTCATTAAGTAATGAGTTATTTAGTTTCCAGCTGTTTGCATGTTTTTTGTCTTTACTTTTGTTGTTGAGTTCTACTTTTACTGCATTGTGATCAGATAGTATGTACTGTATAATTTCTATTTTCTTATATTTGCTGAGACTTGCTTTGTGCCCTAGGCTATGATCTATTTTGGAGAAGGTTCCACGGGCTGCTGAGAAGAATGTATATTGTGTAGAAGTTGGATGAAATGTTCTGTAGACATCAACTAGGTCCATTTGATTTATTGTATATTTTAGATCTAGGATTTCTTTATTGATTTTTTGTTTGGATGACCTATCTATTGATGATAATGAGGTGTTAAAGTCTCCCACGACCACTGTGTTGGAGTTAATATATGCTTTTAGGTCTTTCAGGGTATGTTTGATGAAATTGGGTGCATTGACATTGGGTGCATACAAATTGATGATATTATTTCCTTTGTTCTATTCCCCTTTTATTAGTATGGAATGTCCTTCTTTATCTTGTTTGATCAATGTAGGTTTGAAGTCTACTTTGTCAGAGATAAGTATTGCTACTCCTGCCTGTTTTCGGGGGCCATTGATTTGGTAAATCTTCTTCCAGCCTTTCATCCTAAGCCTGTGCTTATATCTATCGGTAAGATGGGTCTCCTGTAAGCAACAAATTGTTGGATCTTCCCTTTTAATCCATTTCATCAATCGGTGCCTTTTGATGGGTGAATTAAGTCCATTAACATTAGTGTTAGTACTGATAGGTATGTGGTGACTCCTGTCTTAGTTGTTTGAAGGTTTGATTGTGTGTACCTAAGTTGAAGTTACTCTCTACTGTCTTGCTTTTTCTTTTCCTGTGGTTTGGTGCTGCCTGAATCTTTTGTAGTGGTGGCTTTGTGGTCACATATTGTTTTAGTTTCTGCTTATCATGGAAGACTTTTATTGCTCCATCTATTTTGAATGATAGTTTTGCTGGGTAGAGTATCCTGGGGTTGAACTTATTTTCATTCAGTGCCCGGAAGATCTCACCCCAAGCTCTTCTTGCTTTTAATGTTTCTGTTGAGAAGTCTGCTGTGATTTTGATGGGTTTACCTTTGTATGTTACTTGTTTTTTCTCTCTTACAGGCTTCAATATTCTTTCCCTAGTTTCTGAACTTGTTGTTTTAATGATGATATGTCATGGGGTTGTTCTGTTTTGATATGGTCTGTTTGGTGTCCTGGAGGACTCTTGCATCTGTATGGGAATATCTTTCTCTAGATTTGGGAAATTTTCTGTTATTATTTTGTTGAATATATTATGCATTCCCTTTGCTTGCACCTCTTCTCCTTCTTCAATGCCCATGATTCTCACATTTGTTCTTTTGATGGAGTTGGTGAGTTCTTGCATTTTCTTTTCACAGGTCTTGAGTTGTTTAATTAATAGTTCTTCAATTTTTCCTTTAATTACCATTTCATCTTCAAGTTCTGATATTCTGACTTCTGTTTGTTCTATTCTGCTGGATTGGCCTTCCATTTTGTTTTGCAGTTCTGTTTCATTCTTTTTTCTGAGGTTTTCCATATCCTGGGTGGTTTCTTCTTTAATGTTGTCTATTTTTGTGCTGAGTTCATTTATCTGTTTATTCATTGTGTTCTCTGTTTCACTTTTGTGTTTATACAGTGCTTCTATGGTTTCCTTTATTTCTTCTTTTGCTTTTTCAAATTCCCTATTTTTGTTGTCTTGGAATTTCTTGAGTGTCTCCTGTACATTTTGGTTGACCCTATCCAGTATCATCTCTATAAAATTCTCATTGAGTACCTGTAGTATGTCTTCTTTTAAATTATTCTTGTGGACTTCATTGGGCCCTTTGGCATAGTTTATCTTCATTTTGTTGGAGTCTGGATCTGAGTTTCTGTTCTCTTCATTCCCCTCTGGTTCCTGTACTAATTTTTTGCTGTGGGGAAACTGGTTTCCCTGTTTTTTCTATTTTCCCATCATTGTCTTTGGTGTTGTTACTGTCCCTGTACTGTGTGCAATTAAGTATTTTCTAGCTTGTAATAATAACAATGGTGATATTTAGAATGGAAGGGTGAGTGGAGATGGAAAGCAAGAAGTTAAAGAAAAGGGAAAAACAAATAAACAGACAAGAAGGAGAAAACAGAACAAGGAATCAGACAAGAAAGAAAGACAGGGAGCGTTAGTGTACTAATCGACAGTAAGGTGAATAGGCATTAGAAAGACAGAGAGGATTGAAAATAAAAAATAAAAAAAAAGATAAGAATAAAAATAAAAAATAAGTAAATGAAAGAAATATCTATATATAAAAATAAAATAAAATAAAATGAAAAATAGAAAATTAAAAAAAACCAAAAAACCAAAAAATATAAAAACCTCCAAGTTCAAATGCAATGAAGTTTCAGTCTTAATAATTTGGGTGTCCGTCTTACTCTCCAATCCTGGAGATGGTGCCTCAGATGCTGTTCTGTAGTTGTCTCATCAAAGGGGATGCATAAAGTAGAACAAAACTACACATACACACACAAAAAAAAACCCACCAAGTGTCCCAAGTTCAAATGCAATACAGTTTCAGTAAGTTTTTCAGCATGCAGGTGTAATTCGGTTGTTCTCTCATCAAAGGTAGGGAGAAAAAGAGAAAAAAAAAGAGTCTGGAGACAGTTCTGAGAACGGTGTCTGCGGCTGTGTCTTGCCTGCCCACTGCTGTCAGCCTGCTGTTGCTGGAGGCGTTATTTATGCAGATCTCAGGGGTGAGCTTAGCACTCACCAGGCCCTACAGGTTTTGTTTACTCAGAGTTCTCCTGTGCATGAGCCTCTGCTACAAGCTTTCCCCTTTTCAAGCACTGGGAAAGGTGACACTGCACCTGCGTTCTCAGGCCTGCATGTTTATTTAAGATCATGTGGGAGGTGGGTCTTCCCCCCTCTCCTGTGCAGTTCTCCTCCCACCTCTGCTTTCACAAGCTTTCCTGCTCCTGATTACTGGGCGGTGCTGCTGCTCCTGCCAGCGGCCATGTTTGTTTACAGCTCTCATGGGAAGTGGGTCTTCCCTCCTCTCCTGTGGAGTTTTCCTCCCTCCAACACTCTCACAAGCTTTCCTGCTCCTGGTTGCTGGGTGTGCGCCACCGCTCCTGCCAGAGCCTCTCCGGCCCACCCGGCTTGTTTATTTACAGTCCCGGGAAGGATTCCCTTCCCCCAATCTTCGGCGCTCAGTGCACCCTACCCTCTTTCCCGCGTGTCTTTATTGTTCTTATTGCTTATTAGTCAGTTTCTCTTTTCCCTGAGTGGAGGTCTGGGTATGCTGCTCTGGCCCAAGCTTGTCTGTGGGAGTACCACGGTACCGCGAAGCTCACCTTGTCCGTATCTTCCCAAGCCATCTGGGCGTGGGCAACTGTCAGTCCGGGTTCCCTCCTTGTTTCTCTGTTTAACGTGAAGTGGAGATTCTCTGCGCCAGCTGGAGGTGTGGAGGGGGTCAATGTTTTGCCTCTTCTCAGTGATTTTGCCTGCAAAGTGTGTCTCCAGTGTCCCTCCAAGATTTAACTATAGGAGGCTCACTTTCTGTTTCCTCCCTCTAGCTGCCATCTTGGAATCTCCATGTTTAATGCTTTTGAATGCTATTATAAATACAATCATATTCTTAATCTCATTTTCAGGTTTTTTATTGTCAGTGTATAGTAGTTGTAGTGATTCTTGTGTGTTGATCTTGTACCCTATAATTTTACTGAATACATCTGCTAACTCTATTTTTTATTCCTTCAGATCTTTTTATAAAGTGGATCAGGCTGTCTGTGAATAAACATAGATTTACTTCTTTTTGTCAATTTTGCTTTTTAAACTTTTCTATTAGTTTCTCTGGCAAGAATTCCAAATGATTTGTTGAATAGCAGAAATGAAAATAGACAGTCTTTGTTCTTATTTCTGATCTATAGCAATGTTTTTAGTCTTTCACTACTGAATATGAGGTTAGTATTCATGAGTCCCCATAAATGTCCACTACAATTTTGATAAAAAATTCTTTCCATTCCAATTGTGTTTCTTAATCTCTGGCTCCTGAGTAGCTGGGATTATGGGTGTGAGCTACTGTGTCTAGCCTGCTAGGAGATATTTGACAATACATTAGCACAGAAATTGATAACATTAATGAGTGCATGTTATACACATGGTAACATGCTAAAACTTTATAATAGTAATGTCTGTGTCAGTCCTCACAAAAATGCTATGAAGTTTTGCTGCTCAAGTAGCTAGGAGGATAGGTGTGAGTGGATAGATGATTACCAGGACTGGATAGGTGATTACCCAGACCTGGTAACCATCATTCTATTTACTGCTTCTTTGTTTGCTTGTTTGTCTTCTTTTGTTTGGGGGAATACAGGGGATTGAAGTAAGGGTCATGTACTTGCTATGGAAGCATTCTACCACTTGAGCCGCAGACTCAGTCTATCTCTGTTTCTTTGCATTTAATTTTTTTTTTAGATTCCACATACAAGGGAGAATATTTGTTTTTCTGTGTCTGGTTTATTTCTTTCACATACCATTTCCAGTTCCAACCATGTTGTAAAAATTACAAAATTCTTTCTTTAAAAATGAATAGTATTCTATTTTGGATATATTTTACCTTTCTTTATCCATTCATCTGTTAATGGACACAGGTTGATTGCATAAATTGGCTGTTATGAAAATGTTGCAATGAATGTGATGAATGTGGGAATGCAGACTATGTATTCTGATTTCAATCTTTTTAAAACTCTGTCAATATGAATAGTTAGGTAACACAGGAGAGTATATATGAGAGAGAGAGAGAAGAAAACAGTTTGAAGCCCAAGAAAAGATGCCATCAAAAGGTAAAACAGTTGGACCTATGGCAGACTGGCAACTCTAGCTTCAAGATAAGCCCACACTCCCACAAGACTTAAGCCCAGTGAGGGATATTCGTGACAGTGATTGCTCTGGTGTGGAAGGATATTCTTGGCAAAGAAGGACATTTTGTTGCTCCCCTAATCTTAGAAGGAGTTATCAAGGCACCAACTTGAGAGGGATATGCTGCCAGGAGGGAGTACAATTGTTTGATGCTCAGGCAGAAACAATGCACGAAGCTTGTGGTTGGTTTAAATTCAGCCTCTAGGGCCTTCATTCTGCTCTCTGAACTGACTGCTAGGAGATTTCAGAGCCCTGCACACAGACTCTCCAAATCATGTGATAGCCACGGCCTCCAACACACAGGGAAGAAACTTGTTTGGCAGGGTCTGAAAGCACTAAGACACAATCCCTGGAGCTGAATCCTGGCATATGTTGGGTGACAGTTGAGATTGAAGGCCCAGAGTCTAGACCCACTCAATCACAAAACATGTGCATCCCACTCCTCAACATAGGAATGTGAACTGCTGGACAAAGTCGTGTGAGTTAAGACCAGCAAGCAGAGTGACTAGGTTCCTCAGTTCTCCCCAAATAGTGAAGACTTCAGTGCTCTGTTTGCTTCCTCTACTCTCTGAAACATTGGGAGTTACCATGAGGCTTGGATGGTTGCTGCCCACAGGGACACAAACTAGGGGTAGTGTGAAACAAGGGGGAACCTGTCTTGCCTATAGTCTATAAAGTTCCCTGCAGCCAAAAGAAGCTCCAAGTACATAAAGTAAGGTAGCTTCCATGTGAAATCAGCCCAGAAGTAGACAACTAATCCTCCTACATGAGACTCTAGGTAGATTACTTCAATCTGAGCAGTATTGGGAATCAGGCCTAGTGCCCAGAGCACATGGACAAATGCTTGGTTAACTGAGCAACCCTCAAAGACCAGTGATGAGAAATAAGACCTCAACTTGGCCACTACAGAGTACTACATGAACAATGAGACTATTTCAACTGAAAGAGTACAGGTGAATAAAACATCCAATAAATGACTTAGCCTAACATGTATAAATTCCAACATAGAAACACAAGTACTATGAGAAAACAAGGGAACATGTCTCCTCCAAAAGTCAATAATTCCATGAAAAGGGACTGAAATGATGGTGAAATGATGAAATTTCAAACAATGAACTCAAAAGAACAATAAGAATGATTAATGAAATTAAAGAGGACATGGATACCGACCTGAATGAATTCAAAGAGAATACAAAAAACAGCTGAAGGAACTCTAAGAGAATTTTAAAAATCTGAATGAAATAAGGAAGACAACACAGAATGTGAAAGAGGATTTCAACAAAGATACAAAACCTGAAAAAGTCATTTTGAAGTTCAGGAAATACAAAGTTCAAGAACCCAACTAAAACTCAGTTGAACGTCTTGTTAATAGGATGGAACAAGTTGAAAATTGAGTATCAGGGATTAGAGATAAAGTAGAATAATTAGACCAATCAGCCAAAGACAAAGAAAAAATACCAAGGAACTATGAAGAGAACATGCAAGACCTCTGGAACACCACCAAAAGACCAAATGGTCTTTCCTTTATACCTATGGGTACAGAAGAAGGAGAAAAGGTAGAAGCTAAAGGTATAGAAAATATATTCAATGAAATAAGCAGAAAACTGCTCTGAACTTGAGAAAGACAAAGTCATCCAGGTATAGAGACTTTCAGAACACAAAATAGGCAAGATAAAAAGAAATACTCCTAAGCATCTCCCTTTTCTCACACAAGATACATAAATCAACTCAAAATGGACCAAAGACTTTCTTGTACATATTCTAACTGTAAAAGTATTAGAAGAATACACAAAGGCAATGCTCCATGACTTTGATCTGGACAATGATTTCGTGGAGATGAGGTTAAAAATTATAGACAACAAAAGCAAAAATAAGACATAAGATTGCATCAGACTTAAACTTTTCTCTATAAGCATAGCAACAAACAACAAAACAAAAACACACAGAATAGGAGAAAATATTTATAAAACATTATCTAGAAGGGGTTATGTTCAAGGAACTGAAACAACTAATAGGCAAATACCCCAGTAGCCTGATTTTTAATAGGGAAAAGGACATGAACAGACATTTCTCAAAAGAAGGCAAGCAACTGGACAACATATATATGGAAAAATGCTCAAAACTAATAATCTGGGAAATGCAAATTAAATCCTCATGAGGTATCCCCTTACACCTGTTAGAATGACTGTAATCAAATTGATGAAAGGTATGATAAAGAAGTGAAAAGAGATTCTTTGTACACTGTTGGTGACCATGTAAATTAGTGCAGCTGTTATGGGAACAATATGGAGGTTAGTCAGGAAAAGTAAAGGGGAACTACAATATGAATCAGTTATGCAACTCCTCAGTCAGACTCTTAAGTCTCCCACATCCATTACATAATTATTCATAATGGCCAATAGAGGGAAGCAATCTAAGTGTCAATGGATGAATGGATAAAATAATGTAGCACATACACACTACAGATAATATTCAGACTTAAAAAGGAAGAAAATGTTATCTCTGGCAACAACATTGTGTACCTGGGCACATTACACTAAGTGAAAGAGCCAGGAAAATTTTAGATGGCAGCAAATTTTTTAGATCTATTGCTCAGAATGACTACAGTTAATAAAAAGTAGTGTAAACCACAAAATGCAAAGAGAATAAATATAAACCATTCCCACCATAAAAAGTTAAGTACTTGAGGTGTGTAAATTAGCTTAATTTAATAATTTCATAATGCATATATACATAAATGTGATAATATACCCAATGTTAATTATAATTATTATTTATAAATTAAAAGTTAACAAAATAAATGAAAACCTTTTTAAGACCACAAAATATATGTGAAATGTGTATCAAAAAACACTGAAAAAGAAATTAAAGAAGAACTGAGGAAATGAATAGATATCCGTGTCCACGGATTGGAACTTACTATTGTGAAGATATCCTTACATCTGAAACAGATCTAAGGATTCAATAAATTTATTATCAATATTCCAATAGGAAGTTTTGTGTGAAAACAGATAATCTGATTATAAATTTATATGAAAGGAATTGAAACTGAAAAAATTCATCTTGGAAATGCTCAGTTCCTGGATTTCAGATTTACTATTAAGTTATAATCTGGAAAGTGTCATGTTAAGAAAAGATAGAAATATATATCAGAATTAAGAATATAGAACAGTATATAGAAGACTAAAATTGATCCACTCATGTATTTTACACTGCTTTGCATCTTTCTTATCTGCCAAAGCTGGTCAGCTGGATGGTTTCTGTGGTTTGTGTGTTGACATCTAAGAGATCCATATGTAAAGACTTGACCCCCAGTTTGGGTTTTGCAAGTTGCTGAGGATTTTTAAGAGCTGGTAGAAAGAATAAAAATAGAGGAGATGAACCAGTTTGGCTTATTGTACATATATACATGGAAAAGTCACAAGGAAATTCCCTGTGTAGCTATCTTAAACAAACAAACATCTCATTTTTTTCTTTTACAAAATAGGAGAACAGGAAGGCGGAACAGGTCCTGTCTGGGTTTTGGTAATTGTGGGAGGCAAAGAAGGTGGGAGAAATGGTGTAGGAGGGTGAATATGGTACAAATACTATGTACATATGTATGTAAACTATTCAGGAATTGGGGGGGGGGCGATGAAGGAGAGCAGTGAAGGAGGTGAATTCAAGTGTGATATATTTAATACGTTATAAGAACCTTTGTAAATGCCACAATGTACCTCCACCCAGCACAATAATAAAGGAAAAAAACACATATTGTGTATTTCTATTGTGTATATGGTATAATTCTATTTTATATGAAATATCAAAGATAGACAATTCACAAATATATAAAGTACAAAGTAAAGTTGCTTATGGCTGGGATTGGGTAGGGCAAGGAAAATGGAGTTAAGCCATTAATGGTCACAGGAGTTCCTGGGAGCTGTTGAATAGGTTCTAAACTTGATTGTGAGATGGATACATGACTGTGAATTTACAAAAATCTATTTAATTGCACACTTTACAGAGGTGAATGTATAGGTATATTCTTGGAGGGGAAGTAACACCAGTTTTGCTGAATTAGATGTTGAGCCTACTTTCCAGTCATTTCTGGTTCTTATGTAATCCAGTGTAAAAGATCAGAGGTGTCATTCTCACTGATGTGATTGATAGTGATTGCCAAGAGAAAACCTGGTCACTTTAGAGAATCTGAACAGGGAGAACTGGGTTTGAAATTCTGGTGAAATTCATAGGCGCCGCTTAGTAGATCCATATCCAAAATTGTCAATATAATCTATAATAACCCAATAAAGGCAAGAGCTACAAGGATGAAGATTTGCTAGAAATGAAAGTTTGCATGGTATTGCCTGGAACAGCATCTTATCAAGACAGTTACTGCAGATGCAAGGCACAGGTAGTGGAAACAGGAGTTGTGAATGCTACCTTTGGCATGATAAATGGCAAGGGGACAGAACACACCATAGGAGTTAAGCTGACACAGAAAGTGCATGGATGATCATGGTGTTGGGTGCTTTTAATATTTTCCTAGAGATGTATGGAGCTAAAAATATAAAGGGGTGTGAATCCGGACTTACTTGTTTATCTTTACCCAAGGAAAAGTTGACCATGATCTGAGGGAATGCTTTTATTCCTGTTCTTTTTCATATAGTGGCATATAAACCCATATGGGTCATAGAAGTATTATTTTTATATTATTATGTTTGCCTCTTCAAGAGCCTCTGTACAAATGTACTCAAAGATTGTGGCTTGGAAATCTTTCTGAAGCATGTATTTTCATGGTGGCTCTCTGCTACAAAACCTAGAGTGACTTCTTATGCCAACCTTTAAACTCCTCTGGTAATTTGAATAATTCTCAGTGTGGTTTCAGAATACTTTAGCAGTTTGCCAATAATTTTCACCTCCCCCTCAAAAAGCATGCTATTGTCCCATAGAATTCCAGTTCCTTTTGTAAGTGGTCAAAGAGTCAGCATCCATCCATGTCTTCTCTGCATCCCCATCTTCCACAAAAGAATATTCAGGTGTGATCAGAGATTATAATGAATTAGTCACCACTACAGGACTCTAGAGAGAATTGATCCTAAAGAGGTCCAGGGTAATTGCTTTTTCTTTAATGAGTTACTCCAGGATCTGGACTCCTCTGGGATGCAGAGCCTCTTAGGCCCATGGCTGACTGGAAGGGAGGAGTGAGAAGGGATGGTGCAGACATAGGTCATGAATACAAAGACTGTTACTTCCTTTGCCTGTAATGAATAAAAGGGAGCCAAGTCTTAGGTCATCATCCAGGAGTCAGTCTCAGACCTTCTAGGTGAGTTTTGAGGAGGGAAGTTGGGCTGGCGTATTACTGTCTTTCCACAATGGGAGTTTTGATTTACTATGCCGTATGGTGTTCTGCAGGAACACCATATAATATACTGCCTTGTCTATTTGCCGTATTTTTGCCTCCCAAGACCGCTACATTGTAGAAGTATTTTGATTCATAGCCACCTTGCATAATCTTTTTATTAATGCGAGGGTGCATTACTATTACCTCCTTGCAAGGTATTCTCCCAGGATCTCATCGTCTCAACATAGTAACAGTTCTGTGGGATGCGGTTCAATGCAGCAGTTTTTAAGCCTTCTTCTATTTTGCTTTCAACTCAGAATCATAATAAATTTGAGACAGAGATTCAGAGATGATGATTAAATTAGTCTGAGGAGTTTAGTAATCTATATTTGAATGGCAATGTATATACTTGCACCTCAAGTGCAATCCACTGACTGAGTAAATTGTTGCAGAGTATTGACATCATCTGGGTTCATTTAAGTGTAAAAACTGGGCTACAGAAGCAGCATCACTGTTTATACAAGTAAGCTGACTTGCATGTACATGAAATGTTAGAAACACTTGTCAGTTATTCTTATGGATAGTTCAGGTTGAAAAAGATGCGATGTCCAGATTTACCAGCTGAAAAGGATTTGAATGTCATTAGTTCATCAATGGTGACACCTGCAAGTGTGTGTCTAGTTTGTGTTCCCTCTATATATTCCTACAGAGGTATGCATCCTACTGAAACAGGAAAGCGTGTTTTGGAGAAACAAGGTGCGTGATTTTCTCCAAATGTTCCTTCTCTCTATACAGCACCACTATAATATTCAAGTGTCCAACTGTTAATGCTGCTGCATTAAACACCATCAACAGGGTGAAGATTCCAGCGGGTAGACTCATTTATAGAGTTTAAGTGAAAGAGCTGTCCAAATCTGTTAATGTACCTCCTCAGATGTCTTTGCCAGTTTTGAGATATACTGGGGTTCATTAGTCAGGGTTGTCCACAAGAAACCACAATAGTGTGAGTATATGTTTGTGTGTATGTATGTATTTTGTGGACATTTTTTTAAAGGAACACTGGATACTGATAAATCCTAATTCTAGGGGCAGAATTCTGCATTTTTTTCTCTTACATCCTTCAATTCATTTGTGAAGCTTATCATATCATGTAGGATAATGTACTTTTAATCTACTTAAATGTTAATAACATTGTAAAAATACCTCCATGGTACTATCTAGAACTGGTATTTAACAAAAAATTAGTATCAGGACCTAGCTAAGTTGCTGTATATTATGAATGATGACATATCTATAGACATCTGAGGTAAACCTCAGGTGAGGTTTTGAAAAACATGTATGCCTCTTTTTAATTTTCTCATAGTTTATAAAATACTGATCAGATGTTTTTTGACACTGGCATCAATAAGGTCATGTGAATGGAAGCATAGAGTTATATTTTCTGTAACTAGTATTACTGAAGTAAGTCCTACATCATTTTTCATAAATGACAAATTATGTAATTTAGTGCTAAATGGTACTGAATTTATGTTCAGGCAATATTTAAGAGGAATAGTTATTCTAACTTGTTGGTAGTTTGCTGCCTTTAAAAATGAAGGAATTTGTGTCTCAGCTGAAGCACCGAACAACAAATATACTTAGTAATGTTCTATCCAGGCACCATGTCAGGCGCTGGCCCTGCTGCAGTCATGCAGGCAGAAGCAAATTTTCACGCATGGAGTTTACAGTTTGGTATGAAGTAAGCCAGAAACAATTGATCAATGACCCTGAGTGCTATGGGATGAGTAGAGGAGGCTATGGGAAAATGGCAACAGGCTTCACTTGATCTGGGAGAAGGTTAAGTTTGTTCTGCAGGGTCATGTAACGTACATGAAGGGGGATGCCATGTTAAGAGGCAATAGAGGAGACAAAGTGATCAGCAGGAAAAACATCAGGGGGTTATAGACAAGAAGCAGGAAATAAGGACTTTCAATCCCAGCCTTACTTCAAAGTGGAATGCATATATCTCTGTTGAGACGTATGAAGCTGTGGAAGTAGGCCCAGATCAGGTAGTGAAGCATCATTTGTGCCCTTGAAAGGACCTGCATATTTGTCTTAAGACCAAAGACAATTCCCTGAATCAATATGCAGATTTACATATACCACACTGTGAACAAAGCAACTGAAAGTGCTTTGAGGACATTGAGGTATGGAAATAAGAACATGAATTGAGAGTCTGCTTCATTAGTCTAGGAAAGAAAAGGTGTCATCTTGTTCTAGGAACACAGTCTTATGATGAGGAATGGGTGAAGTAGCAGAAGAATGAAGGAGAGAATCTATATTAGTATGTAGAATTGAATTGAAAGTAAGAAAAAGGAATGAATGAAATAAATTCAAGGTTTCTGATTTAATACAGAACTCTTAAATAAGTTAGAGGAGAATGAGAAGTTGGGAGAGAGGAAACTGCAATCATGAGTTTCATTTGGAATCTACTGAGTTGAACTTGCCTGTAACACACGGAAGGGAAGACAGTGATTAAGCAACTGGATACAGAGTTTGGTAGGTGAGTAAAATATTTACACTTATGTTATAAGATATTGTTGCAGATAATTTTTCCTTGGGAGAATATATAGATTTATAAGAGTATAGGGTTCTGAAAAATCATCCAAGAACATAAAAATGTAAGATACCCCTAGAACAGAAGCCAATTACAGTTGCCTATGAGAAACTATGAGATATACAGTGTAGGAGATGATAAAGTACTAAAAGATGTTATTGAGAGTTCAGGAAAGCCATTAAAATTATAGAGATTATAGACATTTGGCATTCAGAGATTATGGTGATGAGGGTGAGATCAGTTATTGAAAATACAGAACGTGAACATGAAAATATGTTCTTTATTTAGATTTTCAAGGGACCATGGTATTTTCTCTTAAAGATATTGAAGATAAAGTATGACAGAAAGGAACCAAACTGTCACCTCAGAGTTCCTCCTCCTGGGCCTACCCATCCAGCCAGAGAACCAACACTTGTTCTATGTCCTGTTCCTGGCCATGTACCTTATCACCATCTTGGGGAATCTCCTCATCATTGTCCTCATTCTACTGGACTCCCATCTCCACACACCCATGTATTTGTTTCTCAGCAACTTGTCCTTGTCTGACCTCTGCTTTTCCTCTGTGACCATTCCAAAACTGTTGCATATCATAAAAAGCCAAGTACCCTCCATTTCTTATGCAGGATGCCTGACACAAATGTATTTCTTCCTGTTTTTTGCTGACTTGGAGAGCTTCCTTCTTGTGGCCATGGCCTATGACCGCTATGTGGCCATCTGCTTCCCTCTGCACTACACCAACATCATGAGCCCCAAGCTGTGTGTGTGCCTGGTGGTGCTGTCTTGGATGCTGACCACGTTCCATGCCATGTTGCACACCCTGCTTATGACCAGATTGTCTTTCTGTGAAGACAATGAGATCCCTCACTTTTTTTGTGATATATCTGCTCTTCTGAAGCTCGCCTGCTCTGACACTCAGGTTAATGAGTTGGTGATGTTTGTTATGGGTGGGTTCGTTGGTGTCATTCCATTCCTACTCATCATCATGTCCTATGCAGGAATCGTGTCCTCCATCCTCAAGGTCTTTTCTTCTCGGGGTTTCCACAAGGCCTTCTCCACCTGTGGATCTCATCTCTCTGTGGTCTCACTATTCTATGGAACAACCTCTGGTCTCTACTTAACTCCACCAGCTAATAATTCTCCTGTGAAGGAGACTACCATGGCTCTGATGTATACAGTGGTGACTCCCTTGCTGAACCCCTTCATCTACAGCCTGAGGAACAGAGACATGCATGGTGCCCTGAGAAGAGTTCTTTGTAAGAGTGAAATCCCCTTCTTCCCATGAGGGTAACACTTGGGATTTTTAATATAATTTTCTCCAATAAATACATTGATACTTATATTGAAATATTATTGCAGATTTTTCCCTCTCTTTGAGATCTTTACTTAAAAGTACATGCTGTATAGTTTTTAATACAGAAAAGAAAAGATGTTCAGATGAGTAGCTGAAATAGGAAATCTGATCTTAGCGACCTGTATATGCCTGTCTTTGTCCTGCTCAGATGATCCTGGAAAATGTACAGGTACAAGCTGCTGTTTCATGCGATCTCATTCCTTACATTCTTAAGTTATCCCCAGATTTTATCATTATATCCTTTAGCCCTTTGAGTATGGTATCATTTTACATTGCTCTCTGTATTCCTAGATTAAAATTGAATGGTATCCAAATGTGTCAACATCATAGCCTCCTTATAATGTCACCTACATGCAATTTCTGAACAAATTTTAACATTTTATCTCTTAACTTTCCCTTACCCCTACTTCCTTTTCATATCTGAATTGTTTTTCTGACATACCTTGTCCTTAAAAATTTTTCCTACTCTTTTTACAATAGTGTCATTTAAAAAAATTATTCATTTATTCACATGTGTGTACATTGTTTGGGTCATTTCTCCCCCTGCTCTCCTCCCCTGCCCTCTCCTTCTCAACCCTCCTTGCTTCCAGGCAGAAACTGTTCTGCCCTTATCCCTAATTTTGTTGAAGAGAAGACATAAGCATAATAAGAAAGACAAAGCATTTTTGCTAGTTGAGTTTAGGGTAGTTATACAGAGAGATTCCTAGTGTTGCTTCCATGTACAAATGTGTTACAACTCAGTTTGATTCATCTCTAACTGATCTTTACACTGGTTCCTGATCCCCTTCTCATGTTGACCTCTGTTGCTTTAAGGTTCTGTGTTAGTTCCTCTGGAGTGGGGACATCAAACACTTTCATGTTTTGTGTTTTCTTCCTATCCCCATACCACCCGTATGTGCTCTCCTCCTGTCACGTGACTCAAGTCCAACAACATTGCTGTATTTGCCCTAGATCTAAAGTCCGCATATGAGGGAGAACATATGATTTTTGGTCTTCTGAGCCTGGCTAACCTCGCTCAGGATTATGTTCTCCAGTTCCATCCATTTACTTGAGAATGTGTCATTTGTAAAAATTGACTTTACCTAGATTAAATAGTCAGGGACCTTAGAATTAATTTTCTTGTAATCTGGAAAGAAGGTAGTGTTTCAGGATACTTCCATTTCATTAGCTATTTTGGTTTTACAAAAAATGCATAGATAGATAGACAGACAGACAAATAGATAGATAATTATTGTTTTCTGAGATTGGGTTTCACAATTTTTTTGGTCTGGACAGACCTTGATCTGTGTACTGTGTCTCCCAAGTAGCTTGAGTCACTGAGCCTGGCCAGTTTTAATTTTTTCTTTCTTTTATTTTATTACTTTTACATTTACTTACATGTGTATTCATTGTTTGGGCCAACTCTCCCCTCCTCCCGCCCTTCCCTACTCTCCCCCAAAGCCACTTCCTTATCCCCACTTATGGGCAGAACCTATTTTGCCCTGTTTTCTCAGATTAGGTTGAAGAGAAAACATAGGAAATAATAAGAAAGACATAGTGTTTTTACTAGTTTGAGATAAAAATAGCTATACAGAGAGATTTCTAGTGTTGCGTCCATGCACTTGTGTATTGCAGTCCACATTGGTTCATCTCTGCCAGACCTCTTCACTACTTCCTGGTCCCCTTCCCATAGTGGCCTCTGCCAGTTTAAGATTACATTATTCCCTCCTCTACAGGGGGCACATCAACCACATCCAATTTTTAAGTTTCCTTCCCTTTCCCTATTCCTCCTGTGTGCATTCTTCTCTTAATGTGTGACCCATATCCAATAATATTACTGTATTAGTTTTAGGAGTATAGTCTGCATATGAGGGAGAACATGTGATTTTTTGGCCTTCTGAGACTAGTTAAGGTCACTTAAGATGATGTTCTCTAGTTCCATCCATTTACTTGTGAATGACAAAATTTCTTTCTTTTTTGTGGCCGAGTAAAATTCTATTGTGTATAAATACCACATTTTCTTAATCCAATCATTGGTAGTGGGACATCTTGGCTAGTTCCATAACTTGGCTATTGTGAATAGTGCTGGAATAAACATGGGTGTGCAGTTGCTTTTGTAATAACTTGAGACACATTCCTTCAAGTATATCTCTAGGAGTAAGATTACTGGATCATATGGCAGATCTATGTTTAGATTTTTAAGAAGCTTCCAATTTTTTTCCAGAGTGGTTGCACTAGCTTTCATTCCCACCAGCAGCGTATGAGGGTTCCTTTTTTCCCTCATCCTCACCAATATTTGTTGTTGGTGGTGTTCTTGTTGATAACTATTCTAACAGGAGTGAAGTGGAATCTTAGTGCGGTTTTGATTTGTATTTCCTCTATGGCCAGGGATGGTGAGCATTTTTTCATGTGTTTTTTGGCTATGTGGACTTATTCCTTTGAAAAAGTTCTGTTTAGTTCAGTTGCCTGTTTCTTTATTGGTTCATTAATTTTTGGAGAGTTTAGTTTTTTGAACTCCCTGGATATTCTGGTTATCAGTCCTTTGTCTGATGTATAGCTAGCATTGCTCAACAGTCAGTTGGTCATAGAAGAAATAAGAGAAGAAATTAAAAGGTTACTGGAAGCTAATGAAAATGAAAACACAACCTACCAGTTAGTCTGAGAAGAATTAATTTAGAAGGTAACACACATGTACAGGAAAGCAATTACCATCAACTCCCTGTATAGCTATCCTTAGCTCAACTAGCAAAAACCCTTGGTCCTTCCTATTAGTGCTTATACTCTGTCTACAACAAAATTAGAGATAAGGTTAAAATAGTTTTGCCTGATAGTAAGGGGTTGTGGAAGAGGAAGGGGGCTTGGTAGGTAAGGGAGGGGGTGGAGGAAAGGGGGTAGAAATGACCCAAACATTGTATGCACATATGAATAAGAGAAAAAATTGAAAAAGAAAAGAAAACAGAACCTACCAGAACCTATGGGACATAGCAAAGGCAGTTCTAAGAGGAAAGTTTATAGCCATTAGTGCAATATATTAGAAGGACAGAAATATCTCAAGGTACATCTCAAACACAGAAAAACAAGAAGAGGCAAAACCCAAGACAAGCAGAAAGGGAGAAATAATAAAAATAAGAGCTATAATTAGTGAAATGGAGACCAGAAAAATGGTACAAAGATTAAATGAAATGAGCTGGCTTTTTGAAAAAATAAACAAATTTGACAAGCTCCTGTCAAATATGACTAAAATGATGAGGGAAAATACACAAAGTAGTAAAATCAGAAACAAAAAAGGAGAGATAACAACAAACATTAAGGCTATCCAGGGAATCACCAGAGACTACTTGTAGAACCTATATTCCAATAAATTGGAAAATCTTGAAGAAATGGACAAATTCTAAAATACTTATATACATCCAAAACTGAACCAAGAGGATATTAACCACTAAAACAGATGTATCACATGTAATGAAATTGAAGCAGCAATAAAGAGTCTCCCAAAAAGGAAAAGGCCAGGACCTGATGGATTCTTAGCTGAATTCTACCAGACCTTCAAAGAAGAACTAATACAAACACTTCTTAAACTTTTCCATGAAATAGAAAGGGAAGGAGCACTGCCTTACTCATTCTATGAAACCATCATTATACTCATTCCAATGCTAGAGAAGGACACATCCAAAATGGAGAACTATAAGCCAATCTCCATAATGAACATTGATGCAAAAATCCTCAATAAAATAATGGCAAACCAAATCCAACAACATCTCAGAAAAATCATTCACCCTGACCAAGTTGGCTTCAGTCCAGGGATACAGGGATGGTTCAACATACACAAATCAATAAATGCAATACAGCACATTAATAGAAGCAAAGACAAGAATCACTTGGTCATCTCAATAGGTGCAGAAAAAACCTTTGAAAAGATTCAACACCACTTCATGATAAAAGCTCTAAGAAAACTAGGAATAGAAGGAATGTATCTCAACACTACAGAGGCTATATATGACAAACCTAAAGCCAACATCATACTTAATAGGGAAAAACTGAAACCATTTCCCCTAAAGTCAGGAATGAGACAAAGATGCTCACTCTCCACACTGCTATTCAACATAGTCCTGGAGTTCCTAGCCAGAGCAATAAGGCAAGAAGAAGAAATAAAAAGAATACAAATAAGTAAAGGAATAGTCCAAGTATATCTATTTGCAGATGATATGATCCTATACCTCAAAGACCCAAAAACTCTACCCCAAAACTCCTAGACATCATAAACAGCTTCAGCAATATAGCAGGACACAAAATCAACTTACAAAAATTAGTAGCCTTTATACACTAACAATGAACAAATTGAGAAAGAGTATAGGAAAACAATTCCATTTACAATAACCTCAAAAAAATGAAATACCTACAAGTAATCTTAATAAAAGATGTGAATGACCTCTACAAGGAGAACTACAAACCTCTAAAGAAAGTGATTGAGGAAGACTACAGAAAGTGGAAAGATCTCCCATGCTCATGGAATGGTAGAATCAACATAGTACAAATGGTTATACTACCAAAAGCAATCTAAATGTTCAATACAATTCCCATCAAAATCCAAATGACATTCATCACAGAGATTGAAAATTCAACCCTAAAGTTTATTTGGAAGCACACTGTGAATACCCAAGGCAATACTGAGCAAAAAGAGCAATATTAGAGTCATCACAATACCAAACTTCAAAATATACTACAGAGCCATAGCAATAAAAACATCATGGTACTGGCAGAAAAACAGACACGAAGACCAGTGGAACAGAATAGAGGACCTGAATATGAATCCACACAGCTATGCCCACCTTATTTTTGATAAAGTTGTCAAAGACATATGATGGAGAAAAGACAGCCTCTTCAACAAATGTTCCTGGCAAAAGTGGTTATCTGCCTGCAGAAAACTGAAAGTAGATCCATGCTTATCACCCTGTACTATATCAACTCCAAGTGGATTAAGGACCTTAATATCAGACCTGAAACCTTGCATTTAGCACACAAATGAGTATGGAATATCCTGAAACAATAAGTATAGGCAAGGACTTCCTCAGTAGAACTCCAGCAGCCCAGCAACTAAGATAAAGGATGGACAAATGGGACTCCATGAAATTAAAAAGCTTCTGCACAACAAAAGAAATGGTCTCTAAACTGAAGAGACCACCAACAGAGTGGGAGAAAATATTTGCTAGCTATAATTTTAATATTTTGAGGATGCTCCATAATCAATGTACTTGTTTACATTATCACCAACCCTGTGAAACAGTTCCTTTTTTTGCCACATCCTTACCAGTACTTGTTATCTTTAGTCTTTTGATAATAGCCATTGTTATTGAGGTGAGGTGATGGTTACTAACTTATTGTGGCTTTGATTTGTATCTCCTTGATGATTAGTGATGTGTAGAGCATCTTTATTATACACTTGTTGGTCATTTTTGTTTCTTATTAAAAAATGTCTATTTAGGTCTATAGCCATTTTAAGATTGAGTCATTGTTTCTATGCTATTGTGTATTTTGAGTGCTTCAAATATTCAAAATTTTAACATTTTGTTTGATGAATATTTCAAAAATATTTTCTCTAGTGTGTAAGTTATCTCCTAACTTGGTTTGGTGTTTCTTTTGCTGAGCAGAAGCCCTTTAGTTTGATGTAATCCTTTTAATCTCATTTTGCTTTTGTTTCCAATGCTTTGGGGTGGTGCATAAAGACTCATCACCCATATGTTTTTTCCCTAGTAGTGTCCTGATTTCAGATCTTATGTTTGAGTCCTTAATCCATTTTGAGTTAATTTTTGTATTGGAGAGATAGAGGACAAGATTCATTCTTCTACATGTGGACATTCAATTTTTTCATTTATTTAAATACTGCCTTTTATCCAATGGGTGTTGATATTATCTTTGTGGAAAGTCATTTGGTTGAAGTTGTGATTTTACTTCTATGCTGAATATGCCTATATGTCTGTTTTTATGCCAATACCATGCAATTTTGATAACCACAGTTTTGTAGCATTTTAAAGTAATGTAGTATAACATCTACTGGTTTGTTCATTTTGCTCAAAATGTCTTTCACTATATGGTTTTTGTTGTTTCATCTGAAATTTAGGTTGGTATCTTGATTTTTAGTGTGTTGAGGAACCTCGGTGCAGCTTTATATAAATACTGTGATAATTTACATTTGAATTAACAGTGAACAAATGTTCTCTTACTCCACATCCTCACCAACACTTTTATCTTTCATCTTCTTGTTAATAGCCATTCTAAAAGGTGTGAGATGATATCTCATTGTACTTTAATTTGCATCTACCTAGTGATTATGGGAGCTAAGCATTTCTTCATGTGTCTGTCAGTAATTTACATATCTTTTTTGGAGCCAGGCTCTTGCTATGCAGTGCAGAGTGTCCTAAATTCATAATCTTTTACTTCAGCTTCCCCAGTGTTGGAATTACAGTCATGAATCAACACACCAGGCTTTATATGTCTTTTTTTTTGAGAAATATCTATGCAGCATACTTGCCCGCTTTTTTATTGTTCTTCTTTTTGTTCTATAGAACTGTTTGAGCTCCATAAATTTATATTAATCCTATATCCATATGCATGGATTGAAAATGTGTTTCCCATTCTATAGGTTGCCCCTACAGTCTGTTGTTTTCTTTGATGTACTGTTGATTTTTATGTAATTCTCTTTGGCTTTTTTTGCTGGTGCTTTTGGAATCAACTCTAAAAAAAATATAGTTGCCTGAACCAATGTAGTATTGATTTTCCCCTATGTTTTCGTCTAGTAGCTTTCAGACTTTTGTACTAGAGCAGCTCCTGGAGCCAGAAATTGCTCAAAAAACTAAAAATAGAATTGCTATATGATCCAGCAGTACCACTCCTTTTGCATGCCTGAAGGAATCAAAGACAGCATACAATAGATACATGTGAATACTGATGTCTATTGAAGTACTACTCAGAATACCTAATTCATGGAATCCACATAGGGGCCTCTCAGATGATGAAGAGATAAGTAAAATATGGCATGTATGCACAATAGAGAACCAGTGAGCAACTAAGAAGAACAAAATACCTCTCACATACCCACGAGCTGGCCCTATAAACCTAACCAAAGGTGACAGGAGATGCAGAAAAGACAACAGACAGAAGATCTAACATGCATAAAGCTGGGACCAGATAGGCTGGGTGCTTGGATTGAGAAACACCAGTGCCCTCCACCTCCAGTGAGTTTATTATATACAGTGGCAAAGTGAAGTGGAGAGGCAGTTCTCAGGGGAGGGGGCATGACATTGTAGTTCTCAGGAACAGGAGGAACCTGTGATCGCTTCTCTTTGAATGTAAACATCTTAGGAAAAACAGCTGTACTGCATCTTGCCCACTTCTGCAGCTGAGGCTGTGCTACTTCAAGCCTGCAATTTATTGGGCATAACTACGCTTGCTCCCTTCTGTGGTCTGGGGCTGTGCCAAACTCAAACCTGCAGTTTGATGTACCTGTGTTTATGTAGTCTGCTCTCTATAAATACTGTCATTTGTGGGAAAATGTTTGGAATTGGAGGTCGTCACATTCAAAAAAATTAGCCAGTCCTGGAGGGATGATCATCACATGTATTCTCTCATATGTGGAGTTTGATAAAAGGACTATCAGAGAATAAGAAGAGGTCACAGGTGTTGGGGTTAAGTGTGGGTAGTGAGGTGGATAAATGTACCTTATAGACAGTTATAAAAATGTCATTATGAAGCTCTTTATTTTGTTTTTAAAAATTATTTACTTAATTTTAAATTGTTGCTCTGGGTGGGGGTACATTGTGGCATTTATAAAAGTTCTTACAGGAGGATTCCAAGATGGTGACTAGAGGGAGGAAGCAGAAAGTGTGCTTCCTAAAGTAAAATCTTGGAGAGACTCTGGAGAACACCTTGCAGGAAAAACCACCAAGAAGAGGTAAAACTCCACCACCACCACATCCCCAGCCCATGCATAGCATCTCCACTTCATGTTAAAAGGAGAAACCAGGAGGGCTTTCTCACTGCCAGATGCCAGTGCCTAATCTGCTTGGGAGAAGCAGACCACCAGGTGAGCTAGGCAGCCCATGGTACTACCACAGAGAACCCTGGGCCAGATCAGCATAGCCCCCTGGACAGAACGACCCCCACCCAGGAAAAAAAGAGAAAAAAACCCCTGAATAATAAACAACAACAATAAAAAAGACACATAGCAAAGAGGGTGGGGCACCCTGAGCACTGAAGGGGGGAGGGGCAACCCCTCACGGAACTGTAAATAAACAAGCTGGCTGGAGAAGGCAGGAGTGGTGGCACCTGCCCAGTAACCAGGAGCAGGAAAGCTTGTAAAAGTGGTGGTGGGAGGAAAACTCCACAGAAGAGGGGGGGAGGGTCACTTCTCACATGAACTGTAAATAACACACCGGCCAGAAAATGTGGGTGTAGCGCCACCTCCCCCAGTGTGCTTGGAAAGGGAAAAGCTTGTAACAGTGGCAGTTGTGCCCAGGAGAACTCTAAGTAAACAAAGCCTGCAGGGCTAGGTGAGTGTTAAGCTCACTCCTGAGATCTGCAATCAATAAAGCCTGCAGCAACAGCTGGCTGACAGTAGCAGGCAAGTGAGCCACAGCCTCAGATAGACATTCACAAGCTGTCAAAGCTGTCTCCAGACTCTTGTTTTCCTCTTCCTTTGATGAGACAACAACCTAACTACACCTGCATGTTGAAAATCTTACTGAAACTGTATTGCATTTGAACTTGGGACACTTTGTTGTGCTTTGTTTTGTTTTTTGCTTTTTTGGGACACTTTGTTGTGCTTTGTTTTGTTTTTTGCTTTTTTGGTTTTTTCCTTTTGATGAGACAATGACAGAACTACTTCTGAGACACCATCTCCAAGATTGGAGACTGAGAGACTAACATCAAAATTATTAAGACTGAAACTTTATTGTACTTGAACTTGGAGATTATTTTTATTTTTATTTTATTTTATTATTATTATTTTTTTAATTTTTATTTTATTTATTTTTATTTTCTTTAATCCTCTCCCTATCTCTCTAATGCCTGTTTGGCTTACTGTTGATTAGTACACTATCTCTCCCTGTTTATATCTTTGAGACATTTTTTTTTGTTTTTTTTTACTTATTTGTTTATTTGTTTTTCTGTTTTTCTTTACCTTCTTTGCTTTCCCTCTCCTCTCACCCTTCCATTCTAAATATCACCATTGTTATTATTACAGCTAGAAAATACTTAATTGCACACAGGACAGGGACAGTAACAATATCAAGGGCAATGACGGGAAGACAGAAAAAACAGGGAAACCAGCTTCCCCTCAGCAAAAAATTAGTACAGGAACCAGAGGGAAATGAAGAAAACAGATACTCAGATCCAGACTCCAAAAAAACGAAGATAAACTATGCCAAAAACCCAATGAAGCCTACAAGAATAATCTGAAAGATGAAATCCTCCAAGTAATCAAGGAGAATTTTATAGAGATGATACTGGATAAGGTCAACCAATATATACAGGAGACACTCAAGAAATTCCAAGACGATAGGTCATCCAAACAAAAACTCAATAAAGAAATCCAAGATCTAAAATATGCAATAGATCAAGTGGACCTAGTAGATGTCTATAGAACATTTCATCCAACCTCTACACAATATACATTCTTCTCAGCAGCCCATGGAACCTTCTCCAAAATAGATCATATCCTAGGGCACAAAGCAAGCCTCAGCAAATATAAGAAAATAGAAATAATACCGTGCATACTATCTGACCACAATGCAGTAAAAGTAGAACTCAACAACAAAAGTAAAGACAAAAAACATGCAAACAGCTGGAAACTAAATAACTCATTACTTAATGAAGAATGGATCATCGATGCAATAAAAGAGGAAATTAAAAAGTTCCTAGAAGTCAATGAAAATGAAAATACAACCTACCGGAACCTATGGGACACAGCTAAGGCAGTCTTGAGAGGAAAGTTTATAGCCATGAGTGCATATATTAAAAAGATTGAAAGATCCCAAATCAATGACCTAATGATACATCTCAAACTCCTAGAAAAACAAGAACAAGCAAATCCCAAAACAAATAGAAGGAGAGAAATAATAAAAATAAGAGCTGAAATCAACGAAATAGAAACCAAAAAAACCATACAAAGAATCAATGAAACAAAAAGTTGGTTCTTTGAAAAAATAAACAAGATCGATAGACCCCTGGCAAACCTGACTAAAATGAGGAGAGAAAAAACCCAAATTAGTAGAATCAGGAATGCAAAAGGGGAGATAACAACAAACACCATGGAAATCCAGGAAATCATCAGAGACTACTTTGAGAACCTATATTCAAATAAATTTGAAAATCTAAAAGAAATGGACAGATTTCTAGATACATATGATCATCCAAAACTGAACCAAGAGGAAATTAATCACCTGAATAGACCTATAACACAAAATGAAATTGAAGCAGCAATCAAGAGTCTCCCCAAAAAGAAAAGTCCAGGACCTGATGGATTCTCTGCTGAATTCTATCAGACCTTTAAAGAAGAACTGATACCAACCCTCCTTAAACTGTTCCATGAAATAGAAAGGGAAGGAAAACTGCCAAACACATTTTATGAAGCCACTATTACACTTATCCCAAAACCAGGCAAAGACACCTCCAAAAAGGAGAACTATAGGCCAATCTCCTTAATGAACATTGATGCAAAAATCCTCAACAAAATAATGGCAAACCGAATTCAGCAACACATCAAAAAGATTATCCACCACGACCAGGTAGGCTTCATCCCAGGGATGCAGGGGTGGTTCAACATACGAAAATCAATAAACGTAATAAACCACATTAACAGAAGCAAAGACAAAAACCACTTGATCATCTCAATAGATGCAGAAAAAGCCTTTGATAAGATCCAACATCATTTCATGATAAAAGCTCTAAGAAAACTAGGAATAGAAGGAAAGTTCCTCAACATTATAAAAGCTATATATGACAAACCTACAGCCAGCATTATACTTAACGGAGAAAAATTAAAACCGTTCCCTCTAAAATCAGGAACCAGACAAGGATGCCCACTATCTCCACTCCTATTCAACATAGTACTGGAATTCCTAGCCAGAGCAATTAGGCAAGAAGAAGGAATAAAAGGAATACAAATAGGTAAAGAAACTGTCAAAATATCCCTATTTGCAGACGACATGATCCTATACCTTAAAGACCCAAAAAACGCTACTCAGAAGCTTCTAGACATCATCAATAGCTATAGCAAAGTAGCAGGATATAAAATCAACATAGAAAAATCATTAGCATTTCTATACACTAACAATGAGCAAACGGAAAAAGAATGTATGAAAACAATTCCATTTACAATAGCCTCAAAAAAAATCAAATACCTAGGTGTAAACCTAACAAAAGATGTGAAAGACCTCTACAAGGAAAACTATACACTTCTGAAGAAAGAGATTGAGGAAGACTATAGAAAGTGGAGAGATCTCCCATGCTCATGGATTGGTAGAATCAACATAGTAAAAATGTCGATACTCCCCAAAGTAATCTACATGTTTAATGCAATTCCCATCAAAATTCCAATGACATTCATTAAAGAGATTGAAAAATCTACTGTGAAATTTATATGGAAACACAAGAGGCCACGAATAGCCAAGGCAATACTCAGTCAAAAGAACAATGCAGGAGGTATCACAATACCTGACTTCAAACTATATTACAAAGCAATAACAATAAAAACAGCATGGTACTGGCACAAAAACAGACATGAAGACCAGTGGAACAGAATAGAGGATCCAGATATGAAGCCACACAACTATGAGCAACTTATCTTTGACAAAGGAGCTAAAAATATACGATGGAGAAATAGCAGCCTCTTCAACAAAAACTGCTGGGAAAACTGGTTAGCAGTCTGCAAAAAACTGAAACTAGATCCATGTATATCACCCTATACCAAGATTAACTCAAAATGGATCAAGGATCTTAATATCAGACCCCAAACTCTTAAGTTGATACAAGAAAGAGTAGGAAATACTCTGGAGTTAGTAGGTATAGGTAAGAACTTTCTCAATGAAACCCCAGCAGCACAGCAACTAAGAAATGGCATAGATAAATGGGACCTCATAAAACTAAAAAGCTTCTGTTCATCAAAAGAAATGGTCTCTAAACTGAAGAGAACAACCACAGAGTGGGAGAAAATATTTGCCAATTATACATCAGACAAAGGACTGATAACCAGAATATACAGGGAACTTAAAAAACTAAATTCTCCCAAAACTAATGAACCAATAAAGAAATGGGCATGTGAACTAAACAGAACTTTCTCAAAAGAAGAAATTCAAATGGCCAGAAAACACATGAAAAAATGCTCACCATCTCTAGCAATAAAGGAAATGCAAATTAAAACCACACTAAGATTCCACCTCACCCCTGTTAGAATAGCCATCATCAGCAACACCACCAACAACAGGTGTTGGCGAGGATGCGGGGAAAAAGGAACCCTTTTACACTGTTGGTGGGAATGTAGACTAGTACAACCACTCTGGAAAAAAATTTGGAGGCTACTTAAAAAGATGGACATCGATCTACCATTTGATCCAGCAATACCACTCTTGGGGATATACCCAAAAGACTGTTACTCCAGAGGCACCTGCACATCCATGTTTATTGCGGCACTATTCACAATAGCCAAGTTATGGAAACAGCCAAGATGTCCCAGCACTGACGAATGGATTAAGAAAATGTGGTATCTATACACAATGGAATTTTATGCAGCCATGAAGAAGAACGAAATGTTATCATTCGCTGGTAAATGGATGGAATTGGAGAACATCATTCTGAGTGAGGTTAGCCTGGCTCAAAAGACCAAAAATCGTATGTTCTCCCTCATATGTGGACATTAGATCAAGGGCAAACACAACAAGGGGATTGGACTATGAGCACATGATAAAAGCGAGAGCACACAAGGGAGGGGTGAGGATAGGTAAGACACCTGAAAAACTAGCTAGCATTTGTTGCCCTTAACGCAGAGAAACTAAAGCAGATACCTTAAAGCAACTGAGGCCAATAGGAAAAGGGGACCAGGAATTAGAGAAAAGGTTAGATCAAAAAGAATTAACCTAGAAGGTAACACCCACACACAGGAAATCAATGTGAGTCAATGCCCTGTATAGCTATCCTTATCTCAACCAGCAAAACCCCTTGTTCCTTCCTATTATTGCTTATACTCTCTCTACAACAAAATTAGAGATAAGGACAAAATAGTTTCTGCTGGGTATTGAGGGGGGGAGCGGGAGGGGGTGGAGTGGGTGGTAAGGGAGGGGGTGGGGGCAGGGGGGAGAAATGAACCAAGCCTTGTATGCACATATGAATAATAAAAGAAAAATGAAAAAAAAAAAAAAAAAAAAAAAAAAAAAAAAAGAAATTCCAAGACAACAAAAATAGAGAATTTGAGAAAGCACAAGAAGAAACAAAAGAAACCATAGAAGCACTGTATAAACACTAAAGTGAAACAAAGAACAAGATTAATAAAGAGATAAATGAACTCAGGACAAAAATAGACAACATTAAAGAGGAAGAGACTCAGGATATGGAGAACCTCAGAAAAATAACAAAACAGAAATGCAAAACAAAATGGAAGGTCAATCCAGGGAATAGAACAAGCAGAAGACAAAATCTCAGAACTCAAAGATGAAATGGTAATTAAAGGAAAAACTGAAGAACTATTAATTAAACAACTCAAGACCTGTGAAAAGAAAAAGCAAGAACTCATTGACTCCATCAAAAGACCAAAGCTGAGAATCATGGGCATTGAAGAAGGAGAAGAGGTGCAAGCAAAGGGAATGCATAATATATTCAACAAAATAATTACAGAAAATTTCCCAAATCTAGAGAAAGATATTCCCATACAGATGCAAGAGGCTTCCAGGACACCAAACAGACCAGATCAAAATAGAACTACCCCATGACATATCATCATTAAGACAACAAGTTCAGAAACTAGGGAAAGAATATTGAAGCCTGTAAGAGAGAAAAAACAAGTAACATATAAAGGTAAACCCATCAAAATCACAGCAGACTTCTCAACAGAAACATTAAAAGCAAGAAGAGCTTGGGGTGAGATCTTCCGGGCACTGAATGAAAATAAGTTCAACCCCAGGATACTCTACCCAGCAAAACTATCATTCAAAATAGATGGAGCAATAAAAGTCTTCCATCATTAGCAACACCACTAACAACAGGTGTTGGCAAGGATGTGGGAAAAAGGAACCCTCTTACACTGCTGGTGGGAATGTAACTAGTACAACCACTCTGAAAAAAAATTTGGAGGCTACTTAAAAAGCTAAACATTGATCTACCATATGATCCATCAATACCACTCTTGGGGATGTACCCAAAAGAATGTGACACAGGTTACTCCTGAGGCAACTGCACACCCATGTTTATTGCAGCACTATTCACAATAGCCAAGTTATGGAAACAGCCAAGATGTCCCACTACTGACGAATGGATTAAGAAAATGTGGTATTTATACACGATGGAATTTTATGCAGCCATGAAGAAGAACAAAATGTTGTCACTCACTGGTAAATGGATGGAATTGGAGAACATTACTCTGAGTGAGGTTAGCCTGGCCCAAAAGATCAAAATTCGTATGTTCTCCCTCATATGTGGACATTAGATCAAGGGCAAACACAACAAGGGGATTGGATTTTGATCACATGATAAAGTGAGAGCATACAAGGGAGATATGAGGATAGGTAAGACACCTAAAAAACTAGATAGCGTTTGTTGCCCTCAACACAGAGAAACTAAAGCAGATACTTTAAAGCAACTGAGTCCAATAGGAGAAGGGAACCAAGAACTAGAGAAAAATTTGGATCAAGAAGAATTAATCTAAAAGGTAATACACATGCACAGGAAATCAATGTGAGTCAAGTCCCTGTATAGCTATTTTTATCTCAACTAGCAAAAACACTTGGTCCTTCCTATTATTGCTTATACTCTCTCTACAACAAAATTAGAGATAAGGGCAAAATCGAGGGGGATGGGGGGTAAGGGAGAGGAAGGGGGGAGGGCAGAGAAATGACCCAAACATTGTATGCACATATGAATAAAAAAAAGTACAAAATACACATTGGAGTGTGAAGGTTTACTTAGAACAGAAAAGAAACACTTTATATTAATGACATGTTAAAATAATATTTTGGGTGTATTGGGTTTAATAAAATATATTATTAAAATTAAAAAAATAAACTGGTGCACAGAATGTCTGCTACAAAAAAAAGTCTTCCATGAAAATCAGAAACTAAAAGAATATATGACCACAAAGCCACCACTACAAAAGTTTCTTCAAGGGATTCTGCACACAGAAAGTGAAAGCCAACATAACCAGGAAAGGGCAGGCAGCACCAAACTACAGGAAAAGAAAAAGCAAGAAAGTAGAGAGTAACCTCGATTTAGGTACATGCAATCAAACCTTCAAACAACTAAGACAACAAATGACAGGAATCACCACATACCTATCAGTACTAACACTTAATGTTAATGGACTTAATTCCCCCATCAAAAGGCACCATTTGATGAACTGGATTAAAAAGGAAGATCCAACCATTTGTTGCTTACAGGAGACCCATCTCATTGATAGAAATAAGCACAGGCTTAGGATGAAAGGCTGGAAGAAGATTTACCAAGCCAATGGCCCCAGGCAGGAGTAGCAGTACTTATCTCTGACAAAGTAGACTTCAACCCTACATTGATCAAACAAGATAAAGAAGGACATTCCATACTAAAAAAGGGGAAATAGACCAAAAGGAATTAACAATTATCAACCTATATGCACCCAATGTCAACGTACCCAATTTCATCAAACATACCCTGAAAGACCTAAAAGCATATATTAACTCCAACACAGTGGTCGTGGGAGACTTTAACACCTCATTATCATCAATAGATAGGTCATCCAAACAAAAAATCAATAAAGAAATCCTAGATCTAAAATATACCATAGATCAAATGGACCTGCTTGATGTCTACAGAACATTTCATCCAACACAATATACATTCTTCTCAGGTACCCATGGAATCTTCTCCAAAATAGATCATATCCTAGGGCACAAAGCAAGCCTCAGCAAATATAAGAAAATAGAAATTATACCATGCATTCTATCTGATCACAATGCAATAAAACTAGAACTCAACAACAAAAATAAAGACAAAAAACATGCAAACAGCTGGAAACTGAATAACTCATTGCTTAATGAACAAAGGATCATTGATGAAATAAAAGAGGAAATTAAAAAGTTCCTGGAAGTCAATGAAAATGAAAACACAACCTACTAAAAACTATGGGACCCAGCAAAGGCAGTCCTGAGAGGAAAGTTTGTAGCCATGAGTGCATATAGTAAAAGACTGAAAGATCCCAAATCAATGACCTAATGATACATCTCAAACTCCTAGAACAACAAGAACAAGCAAATCCCAAGACAAATAGAAGGAGAGAAATAATAAAAATAAGAGCTGAAATCAATGAAATAGAAACCAAAAAAAGCCATTACAAAGAATTAATGAAACACAAAGTTGGTTCTTTGAAAAAATAAACAAGATTAACAGACCCCTGGCAAACCTGACTAAAATGAGGAGAGAAAAAACCCAAAGTAGTAGAATCAGGAATGCAAAAGGGGAGATAACAACAAACACCATGGAAGTTCAGGAAATCATCAGAGACTACTGAGAACCTATATTCAAATAAATTCGAAAATCTTAAAGAAATGGACAGATTTCTAGATACATATGATCATCCAAAACTGAACCAAGAGGATATCAATTACCTGAATAGATCTATAACACAAAGTGAAATTGAAGCAGCAATCAAGAGTCTCCCTAAAAAGAAAAGTCCAGGACCTGATGGATTCTGTGCTGAATTCTATCAGACTTTTAAAGAAGAACTGACACCAACCCTCCTTAAACTGATTCATGAAATAAAAAGGGAAGGAAAACTGCCTAACACATTTATGAAGCCAGTATTACACTTATCCCCAAACCAGGCAAAGACACCACCAAAAAGGAGAACTATAGGCCAATCTCCTTAATGAACATTGATGCAAAAATCCTCAATAAAATAATGGCAAACCGAACTCAACAACACATCAAAAAGATCATTCACCATGACCAAGTAGACTTCATCCCAGGAATGCAGGGGTGGTTCAACATACGAAAATCAAAAAATGTAATAAACCACATTAACAGAAGCAAAGACAAAAACCACTTGATCATCTCAATAGATGCAGAAAAAGCCTTTGATAAGATCCAACACCATTTCATGATAAAAGGTCTAAGAAAACTAGGAATAGAAGGAAAGTACCTCAACATCATAAAAGTTATATATGACAAACCTACAGCCAGCATTATACTTAATGGAGAAAAACTGAAACCATTCCCTCTAAAATCAGGAACCAGACAAGGATGCCCACTATCTCCACTCCTATTCAACATAGTACTGGAATTCTTAACCAGAGCAAATAGGCAAGAAGAAGGAATAAAAGCAACACAAATAGGTAAATAAACTGTCAAAATATCCCTATTTGCAGATGACATGATCCTATACCTTAAAGACCCAAAAAACTCTACTCAAAAGCTCCTAGACACCATCAAACAGCTATAGCAAGGTAGCAGGATATAAAATCAACATAGAAAAATCATTAGCTTTCTATACACTAATAATGAACAAACTGAGAAAGAATATATGAAAACAATTCCATTTACAATAGCCTAAAAAAATCAAATACCTAGGTGTAAACTTAACAAAGGATTTGAACGACCTCTACAAGGAAAACTATACACTTCTGAAGAAAGAGATTGAGGAAGACTATAGAAAGTGGAGAGATCTCCCATGCTCATGGATTGTTAGAATCCACATAGTAAAAATGTCTATACTCCCAAGAGTAATCTACATGTTTCATGCAATTCCCATCAAAATCCCAATGACATTCCTTAAAGAGATTGAAAAATCTACTGTTAAATTTATATGGAAACACAAGAGGCCATGAACAGCCAAGGCAATACTCAGTCAAAAGAACAATGCTGGAGGTATCACAATACCCAATTTCAAACTATATTACAAAGCAATAACAATAAACACAGCTTGGTGGCACAAAAACAGACATGAAGACCAGTGGAACAGAATAGAGGACCTGGATATGAAGCCAAACAACTATAACCAACTTGTCTTTGACAAAGGTGCTAAAAATATATGATGGAGAAAAAGACAGCCTCTTCAACAAAAACTGCTGGGAAAACTGGTTAGCAGTTTGCAAAAAAACTGAAACTCGATCCATGTTTATCACCCTATACTAGTATTAACTCAAAATAGATCAAGGACCTTAATATCAGCCCCCAATCTCTAAAGTTGGTGCAGGAAAGAGTAGGAAATACTCTGGAATTAATAGGTATAGCCAAGAACTTTCTCAATGGAATCCCCGCAACTTAGCAACTAAGAGATAGCATAGATAAATGGGACTTCATAAAATTAAAAAGCTTCTGTTCAACAAAAGAAATGGTCTCTAAACTGAAGAGACCACCCACAGAGTGGGAGAAAATATTTGCCAGCTATACATCAGACAAAGGACTGATAACCAGAATATATACGGACATCAAAAACTAAATTCTCCCAAAATTAATGAACCAATAAAGAAATGGGCAAGTGAACCAAATAGAACTTTCTCAAAAGAACAAATTCAAATTGCCAAAAAATACATGAAAAAATGCTCACCATTTTTAAGGAAGGCAGCTCCCACCTACATAGCAAATTAAAGGAAATGCAAATTAAAACTGATGGAAACTGTCTCTTCTGCAGCCTAAGCTGCATCTGGTTTCACTCCTTACAAACAAAACCCACCGTTCCTTATCTTTCACTCCCCTTCCTTTACCCGCCCCTAGACCTTGCTTCAGCAGCTGGTCTCATCCTCTGCTGATCAAAGCTCACTGTCCTTATCTCCTGTCACCTCCATTTGCCTGCCCTGAGACCTTGCTTCTGCAGCTGGTCTCATCCCTTACAGACCAAAGCCCACTGTTCCTTATCCCCAACCCCCTCTCTTTGTCCATCCCTTGCCCTTGCTTTCTCCCAAATGCTACTTAAGTCCAAACCCGCTGAGAGAAGCTGCTGTGCCATTTTTCTTTTCCTTTTCTTGGCCAGCCACCCTGCTTATTAAACTTTTGGACATGAGATAACTCTTGTGAGCTTCCTTTGCGTGTGATGTGTGGTGTTTCCCTAATAAAAACCACACTAAGATTCCACCTCATCCCTTTTAAAATAGCCATCATTAGCAACACCACTAACAACAGGTGTTTGCACCTTTTACACTGCTGGTGGGAATGTAAACTAGTACAACCACTGTGAAAAAAAATTTGGAGGCTACTTAAAAATCTAAACATTGATCTACCATGTGATCCAGCAATACCACTGTTGGGGAATATACCCAGAAGAATGTGACGCAGGTTGCTCCAGAGGCACCTGCACACCCATGTTTATTGCAGCACTATTCACAATAGCTAAGTTATGGAAACAGCCAAGATGCCCCACTACTAATGAATGGATTAAGAAAATGATATTTATACACAATGGAATTTTATGCAGCCATGAAGAAGAACAAAATGTTATCATTAGCAGGTAAATGGATGGAATTGGAGAACATCCTTCTGAGTGAGGTTAGCCTGGCCCAAAAGACCAAAAATCGCATGTTCTCCCTCATATGCAGACATTAGATCAAGGGCAAACACAACAAGGGGATTGGATTTTGATCACATGATAAAGCGAGAACACACAAGGAAGTTATGAGGATAGGTAAGACACCCCAAAAACTAGATAGCATTTGCTGCCATCAACGCAGAGAAACTAAAGTAGATACTTTAAAGCAACTGAGGCCAATAGGAAAAGGGGACCAGTAGCTTGAGAAAAGGTTTGAGAAGAATTAACTTAGAAGGTAACACTCATGTACAGGAAATCAATGTATGTCAACTCCCTGTAAAGCTATTCTTATCTCAACTAGCAAAAACCCTTGTTCCTTCCTATTAGTGCTTATACTCTCTCTTCAACAAAATCAGAGTTAAGGGCAGAATAGTTTCTGCCTGGTAGTGAGGGGAAGGGGGGTTAAGGAGGGAGTGGAAGGGGGTAAGGGAGGTGCTGGAGGGAAGGGGGGAGAAATGACCCAAACAATGTATGCACATATGAATAAAATAAAAATTAAAAAAGTTCTTACAATGTATCAAATATATCATACTTGAATCCATCCTCTTCACCACTCTCCTTTATCCCCCCCCCCAATTCCTGGAACAGTTTCAACAGGTATCATTTTTCCATTTACATATATGTGTACACAGTATTTGCCCAGTATACTCCTACCCTCTTTCTTCACCATGTCCCCACTGGTGCCAACCCCTTTCCCCCAGAATCTGTTCCTTTCTCCTGTTCTCTGATTTTGTAGAAGAAAAAAAAGATAAAAAGAAAGACATGACATTTTAGCTAGTTTGAGAGGATAGCTACACAGAGAAATTCCATTTATGTATGTATCACAACCCCAATTGTTTCACCTCTTCTAGTACTCTCCACTCCTCTCTAGTCCTTTTCCCAGGGTAGTCCCAACCAGTTTAAGATTTCTATATTCATTACTGTACAGAGCACATCAACCACATTCAAGTTTTTGGTTTCCTTCCCTTGCCCTATCCCTCTTGTGTGTGACCACTTCTTAGTGTGATCTGAGTCCTACAGTATTACTGCATTTATTTTAGGTCTACAGTCTGAAAATAAGAGAAAACATGAGGTTTTTGGCCTTCTGTGCCTGAATAACTTCACTTAAGATGACGTTCTCCAGGTCCATCCATTTAGTTGTCAATGACAAAATGCCATTCTTTTTTGTGGCTGAGTAAAATTCCATTGTGTATAAATACACATTTTCTTAATCCATTCATCAGTAGTGGGGCATCTTGGCTGTTTCCATAGTTTAACTATCGTGAATAGTGCTGAAATGAACATTTGTGTACAGGTTCCTTTGTTGTAAACTGACTCACATTCCTTTGGGTGTATCCCTAGGAGTTGTATTGCTGGATCATATGACAGACCTATTTTTAGCATTTTAAGGAGCCTCCATGTTGTTTTCCTTAGTGGTTGTACTAGCTTACATTCCCATCAACAGTGCATGAAAGTCCCTTTCCCCTGAATCCTTGCCAACATTTGTTGTTGTTGGTGTTCTTGATGGTAGTTATCCTAACAGGAGTGAGGTGGAATCTTAATGTGATTTTGATTTTGATTTCCTTTATGGCCAAGGATGGTGAGCATTTTTTTCACATGTTTTCTTTTCTTTGAAAAGAATCTGTCCAGTTCATTTGCCCATTTCTTTATTGGGTCATTGACTTTTTGGGAGCTTAGTTTTATGAGCTCCCTGTATATTCTGGTAATCAGTCCCTTGTCTGATGTATAGCTGGTAAAGATTTTCTCCCATTCTGTGGGTGGCCTCTTCAATTTAGAGACCATTTCTTTTGTTGTGCAGAAGATTTTCAATTTCATGTAGTCCCATTTGTCAATCCTTTCTCTTAGTTGCTGAGCCACTTGAGTTCTACTGAGGATGTGTTTGCCTATACCTATTGCTTCCAGTGTATTCACTGCTCTTTCCTGTACTAACTTCAAGGTTTTAGGTCTGATAATAAGGTCCTTAATCCACTGTCAGTTGATACTTGTACAGAGTGACAAACATGGCTCTAGTTTCAGTTTTTAAAAATATTTTGTTAGGAACCGTATATTTGTTATATGGGGGGATTCATAGTGACAATTCTGACTAGACTTACATTACTTACATCACTTTGGATCGTACATTAGTTCCATTGCTCCCATTGTCTCTCCCCCAATCCCATTTATGACCCACTTAAAGCAGTTGCAAGAGGTTCCTTAGTTATATTTCATATAGTTATATGAAGTCCATCAACCATATACCCTCACTTTAATCTCCTTCATTTACCCTCCCCCCACTAGTACCCCTTCACCCTCACTGTACCTATTTTACAGTCTTGTTTAATATTTAAGTTGATATTCAAAGGGGTTTGTCAATGTATGCCTACTGTTCTGTCTGTTCAACCCCTTCTGTTACTTTCCCTTCCTTTACCTTCCATTCACTCCATTTTTTGACAGCTTTCAATACACATTCTTATATCTGCTATCTTCTCATCTTATGTTTTACAATATTACTGATGCTCTGTCATTCTCTTTTCCTTTCTCTCTTGAGTTCTATAGATTAGTTCCACTATTACAACATGTTCTATATCTGAGTTTGTATACGATAATGCTTGTTTTTGTGTGTATGTTTATCTTTTGGATCTATCTCCCAGGTATTAGAGAAAACATACAGCCTTTGTGTTTCTGAGCCTGACTTACTTCACTTAACATGAGGTCCTTCAAATGCATCCATTTCCTTCCAAACCTTATGGCTGAGTAATACTCCATTGTGTACATGTAGCACATTTTCTCTATCCATTCATCAGTTGTAGTGCACCTCAGTTGTTTCCAATGCTTGCTTTTTGTGAATAGTGCTGCAATGAACAGGTGTCTTGATTGTATCCTGTCTTACATTCCTTTGGGTAGATACCCAGGAATGGTAACACTGGATCAGATGGCAGTTCTAGTTTTAGCTTTTTGAGGAATCTCATAGTGCTTTCCATAGTGATTGTACTAATTTGCATTCCCATCAGCAAAATATAAGGATTCCTGTTTCACCACATCCTCACCATCATTTGTTTCTGTTATTAGCCTTGATTATGGCCATTCTATCTGGGGTGAGATGAAATCTAAAGTATTGTTTTGATTTGCATCTTTTTTACTTATTTTTTTTTTGACAGTAGGGTTTGAACTCAGGGCCTTGCGCTTGCTAGGTAGGAGCTCTACTGCTTGAGCCACTCTTTTTTTGTTCATTTATTCATATGTGCATACATTGTTTAGGTCATTTCTCCCCCTTACTGCCCGCCCCTTCCCTCACCTCCCCACCCCCCCTCACTTCCAGGCAGAATCTATCCTTCCCTTATCTCTAACTTTGTTGAAGAGAAAGTGTAAGCAATAATAAGAAAGACAAAGCATTTTTGCTAGTTGAGATAATGATAGCTACACAGAGATTCATAGCGTTGCTTCCAAGTACAAATGTGTTACCTCCCAATTTGATTCATCTCTAAATGACCTGTTCACTAGTTCCTGATCCCCTTCTCATATTGACCTCTGTCACTTTAATGTTTCTATATTATTTCCTGTGCAGTGAGGACATCAAATACTATCATGTTTTGAGCTTCTTACCTATCTCCATACTTCCAGTGTGTGCTCTCCCCTTAACATGTGACCCAAGTCCAACCACATTGCTGTATTTGCCCTAGATCTAAAGTCTGCATATGAGGGGGAACATAGGATTTTTGGTCTTTTGAGCTTGGCTAACTTCACTCAGAATGATGTTCTCCAGTTCTATCCATTTACTTATGAATGATAAGACTTCATTCTTCTTCATGGCTGAGTAAAATTCCATTGTGTATAAATACCACATTTCTTAATCAATTGGCTGTTTCCAAAACTTAAAAATTGTGAATAGCTCTGCAATAAACATGGGTGTGTAGGTGCCTCTGGAGTAACCTGTTGAATTCCCTAGGAGTGGGATTGCTGGATTATATGGCAGGCCTATGTTTAGAATTTTAAGAAGCCTCCATATTGTTTTCCAGAGTGGTTGCACTAGCTTGCATTATCACCAGCAGTGTAAAAGGGTTCCTTTTTCCCCACATCCTTTCCAACATTTGTTGTTGGTGGTGTTTTTGATAAGCTATTCTAACAGGAGTGAGGTGGAATCTTAGTGTGGTTTTGATTAACATTTTCTTTATGGCCAGAGATGATGAGCATTTTTTCATGTGTTTTTTGGCCATTTGAATTTCTTCTTTTGAAAAGTTCTGTTTAGTTTAGTTGCACACTTCTTTATTGGTTCATTGATACTGGAGAAGTTTATTTTTTGAGCTCCCTGTATATTCTGGTTATCAGTCCTTTGATGTATAGCTGGCAAATATTTTCTCTCACTCTGTGGGTGGTCTCTTCAGTTTAGACACCATTTCTTTTGTTGTGCAGAACCTTTTTAATTTTATA
Organism: Castor canadensis; assembly: GCF_047511655.1. Taxonomy (NCBI): domain Eukaryota; kingdom Metazoa; phylum Chordata; class Mammalia; order Rodentia; family Castoridae; genus Castor; species Castor canadensis. The sequence continues at coordinate 49,082,789 of NC_133396.1, read as the reverse complement.
TAGCCCCATTTGTCCATCCTTTCTCTTAGTTGCTGAGCTGTTGGGGTTCTGTTGAGGAAGTCCTTCCCTATACCTATTGTTTCCAGAGTATTCCCTGCTCTTTCCTGTACTAACTTCAGAGTTTTGGGTCTGAAATTAATGTCCTTGGTCCACTTTGAGTTGATACTAGTATAGAGTAATAAACATGGATCTAGTATCAGTTTTTTTGCAGGCAGATAACCACTTTTCCAAGCAACATATGTTGAAGAGGCTGTCTTTTCTCCAGGATATGTTTTTGGCGCCTTTGTCAAAAATGAGATGGGCATAGCTGTGTGGATTCATATCTGGGTCCTCTATTCTGTTCCACTGGTCTTTATGTCTGTTTTTGTGCCAGTACCATGTTGTTTTATTGCTATTACAAAAAAAAACAATAAAAGAAGCAGCAATTAGAGTGATGATTACCAGGGCTGGAAACAATGTTTTACACCTGTCTGCCCTAGCTACTTGGTAGGCAGAACTTCATGGAATTGTTGTGAAGATTGAAATGGACTTTAGGATTATAAAGCTTTCAGCATGTTACCATGTACATAACGTACACTCATTAATGCTATCAATTCATGGGATAACACGTTGTCAAATCTTTGCTGGCAGACTAGACTCAGTGGCTCTCACCCATAATCCAAGCTACTTAGGAGACAGAGATCATGATACACAATTGGGAGCCAGGATTAAATGCAAGCATGTGTGAAGATCTAATTCTCAACAAGGTAACCAATATATGACAATGAGGCAAAGACAAGCCTCTTCAATAAATAGTTATTGGAGTTCCAAGCACTATGTATTTTTGTAATTCCAGCACTCAGGAGGCTGAGGCAGTAGGACAGCAAGTTCAAGGCAGCCTGGGCTTCATAGCAAGGGCAAGAACATCCTGAACTACATAGTGAGACCCTGTATCAACAATTAAAATAAAAATGGTAATGGAAAAACTAGATATCCACAAGCAAAAGAGGAAACTGGACAGTTATCTTATACCATGTAGACAACTCAACTCAAAATAAAGTATAGGCCTAAATGGAAAGCCTGAAACTCCTTGGTAGGAAACTCCTATAAGGAAAGCTCCTTGATATTGACTGTGGCAATGAGTTTTTGGATATCATATCAAAACCACAGTCAGTAAAATAAAAATAAACTGTGGCTACATCAATTTAAAAAGCTTTTGTAGTTGTGGATGTAGCTCAAAAGTAGAGCATTTGCCTAGCTTTAGTGTGGTCCCAGGTTATATCCACATGAATACAAAATAAAAAAACTTTGCATGACAAAGGAAATAATGTACAAAATTAAAAGTCAGCTTTATGGATTGTGAGAAAAGGTTTGTAAACCCTATATGTGAAAAATTATTGATGCTCAAAGTATTTGAGGAACTCATATAGCTCACTAGCAGGAAATAATCTGATTAAAAATTGGGTAAAAGACTTAATATGCATTTTTCTAAAGAAGAAATTAAAATGACCATCAGGTATATGAAATATTGCTCAACATCATTAATCACCAGAAAAATGCAAATCAAAATTGCAATGAGATTTCATTCCACACCTGATAGAATTTCCTAACAGACAAGAGATATCAAGTATTGACAATAGTGTGGAAAAAGGTGTAGTGTGTCTGTCCTAGCAGAAGTTGGAGAAGGAGGTGCAGAGGAAGTTGAGTGATAAAGCTGGAGAGGCAGGCACACTGAAGTCTTGAAGGGCCAAGACAGTCAAGGCAAGACACCAGTATTTTACACAAAGGGCAATGGGAAATCACTGAAGAATTTTAAGTAGGGGAGACTTGGGACATGATGGCACTTGCCTATAATCCCCACATTGCAAAAGTTAAGGCCAGAAGATTGCAAGCTCAAGGCTGGTATGGGCTATATACAAAGATCTTATCTTAAGAGCAAACAACAAAACAAAGGCAAAAACAAAACAAAAATACAGGAGTGAAAGTCAAATTTTCACTTGTAGAAGCATCTCATATTTTATGGAGGATGGATTGAAGGCATTGTAGACCAGAAGGCAGTGGGCCAGATGGTTCTTCAGATATTGAGGGAAAGGTTGATAGTAGCTGATGCCCAAAATTTCAATAGTGGCTGTGGAAATAAAGAAGGGAATCAGTTTGAGAAATAACTGGGAGATAATATTCATAAATTGGTGATAGTTCTGATATAAGGAGTGAAGAAAAGGAAGGAATCATGCATGCCTGTATTGATAGTATTCCATCTGGCTGCATATTGTTTTATCATTCTACTGTATTCCAGTTCACTCAACCTCTGTTTCAAACTCTAATAATAAACAGTATTAAAGAATCAGAGCCAGCTTACTATAGACACGCCTGCACACTCATGTTTATCAAAGCAGCACTATCCACAATAGCCAAGTTATGAAATTAGTCTAGATGCCCATCAATAGGTGAGTATATAAAGAAAATGTGGTATACATACACAATGGAGTTTAATTCAGATAAAGAAGAATGAAATTGTGTCATTTGGAAGAAAGCTGATGGAACTAGAAACCATCAGATTAAGTGAGATAAGCCAATCTTATGAAGACAATTATTGCATGCTTTCTCTCAATCTGGGGGGAGGGGAGGGAGAGAAAGAGGAAATTAAAGACTATTAGGGATGTGGAAGAGGAAAAGCAGAAGCTAGAGTAAGATAAGGAAATTGAAGGGGTGAATGTAATAAGATTATATTTATGCATGTATGATAATGTCATTATGAAACCCTTTACTGTACAATTAATATGTGCTAATAAAATGAAATATCCCTTAATAAACCTTGCTTAGAACTCTAGTCACTTTCTACCAATTCTCAGATGTTAATTTCTGCTTGAAAGGTGCTGTGAAACCAAATCCAACACGATATTTAAAGGGTGACACATCATAACCCATGGCATTTAGTTCAGGAGTTCAGTGGTGGTTCAACATATGAAAACTGATGACTGAAATATACCACAGTAATAGAACAAATAAAAAAACCCCTGCATCCTTTCCTGATTAATAAACACCTAGAAAAACAAGGAATGGAAAGAAATTTTATCAAAATTGTAGTGAGCATTTATGGGTTTCCATGAGGAGAAGTTTGAAACATTCCCCTATATCAGGAACAAGAACACAGGATACCTGCCTCCATTGCTGCTAATCAACAAAAATATCATTTGGAGTTCAGGGTAGAGAAACTAGGAAAAAATGAAAAGGCGTGAAAATTGACAAGGAAGAAAGAAGTCTATGTTTATTCACAGATAGCCTAATCCAGTTTTATAAAATGATCCTAAGGAATAAAAAAAGAGCTACTGGATGAATTCAGTAAAGTTATGGGGTACAAGATTGACACACAAATATCACTTCAGTTGAATCTATACACTAACAGTGATAATCCTGAAAAAGTGATTAAGAAAATAGTTGTATTCATAATAGCATTCAAAAGTGTAAAATATATAATAATAAATTTGACCAAGGAGGTGCCAACTTGGGCCTGGAAAACTACAAAACATTGCTGGGAGAAATGAGACATTTAAATAAATGGAAAGAAATTTTGTGTTCATGGTTAGGAAAACTTAACATTGTTAAGATAGCGATAATATACAAAACAATGTTCAAATTCACTGCAATCCCTATCAAAATCCAGTGGTTCTTTTGAAGAAATGGAAAAGCTGCCTCTAAATGTCCACAGAATTATAAAGGACTCTAAATATACCAAATAATCAATGTTAGATGCTTCATCTTATCCCATTTTAAAACTTACTATAAACTTACAGTACAAAACTGATGTAAGGATAGACATAGAAGTTAATGGATTAGATTAAGAGTCCAAAAATAAATATATTTAAAAGAAGGCAGCTATAAAGATGATATGTTGTATGATTCTATTTATATGAAATAGCAAGGATAGGAAAATCCATAAAGATATGAAGTAGGATGAGGTTGCCTCTGGTCAGGTAGGGATAATGCAAGGAAAAGTGACCAGTAGCTATTCATGGGCACAGGGGTTCTTTGGAAGTAATGAATAGGTTCTAAAAAGTGATTGTGAATGGTTACCTTACACTTTGAATATACAAAAGACAATTTAATTGTACACTTGATATTGGTGTATTGTATAGTACTTCTGTCAACAGGTATAATATTATTTTTACTAAATTGGATGTTGAGCCAACAACAGCTTTTACTTCTTATGAAAACAAATATATAAAGAGAAAAGGAGTCATTCTGTCTGGGGGAAGGACATTGATTATCAATGGAAAACTTGGTTGCTTTATACAACTGGAACAAGAATAACTGTGTCTGAATCCCTGGTTAAATTTTTAGGTACCACTTAATATTTCCATGTTCTAATATTTATAACAACCCAATAAATGCAAGACCAATGAAGATGCAGATTCCCTAGGAATGAAAGTTTGCATTACATCACTATTTACAGAATGCCATTTAGCTTATAATTGTCAATTACCATGAACAGGTAGAGGAAAGAAGGATTTATACATGTCATCTATGGTCTTGTGATCAATGGAAGAGACATAGAATGTGACTTTAGGAGGTAATCTGACAAATGTGGAGAATGGTTGGGATGTTGGTGGTGGTAGGTGTTGTTAAGGTTTTCCTAGAGAGTTGAGGGGTCAAAAGTAACTGAATGGAGTGGGAATGTGGGCTTCTTTTCTATCTTGATCTGAGAAGAGTTGAACATAATCTGGGGAAATTTTAGTCCTGTCTTTTCCATATATTGACATATAGACAAATTTTGGTCATAGAAGTCTAATACTTGAAAGCAGCTTGCTTTTGAGACCTCATTCAGAGTCTGGTCTCTGATTATTTTAGTGGTTTCCCAATAATTTTACACACAAATGCTCCAGCCACTCAGGACATTCCCTACACAGTTAAGGATTTAACATCCATCAATACGCTTCTCTTCATTTCTGCCTTTCCCCGAAAGAATAGTCAGGTGTTATGGTGACTATAATCTACGACAGAACTCTGAAAGAAGTGGTCCTAGTGAGGTTCTGGGTAATTGCTTTGTCTTTAAATGAGGTAGTCCAAGATCTGTATTCCTATGGGATTCAACACATTTTAGACCCAGGGATGGCTAAAAGGGGAGATAGAAGCAGAAATAGTTGTGACTACAGAGCATGTTACATCCTATGCCAGCAAGGAATAAAAGAGAGCAAGATCTTGGGTTACAGTACAGGAATCACTGTCAAGCATCCTGTGTGGGCTACCAGGAAAGAGAATTATCTGTTGCCTGTCCTTTCAAACTGTTGTTCTAGGTTTCCTATGTTGTATGATGTTCTGCAGAACAAGTTTTTAGCTATGATAACTTTCCTTTTGCCATCTCTCAACCTCCCATGCCTTTGCTATGTTGTAGAAGTTTTTGTTTAATTGTCAAAATTTAAAGTCTTTTTTTTATTAGTGATAGGGTTTGTTACTATTACTTACTATGCAATGTGTTCTCCCGAGATCCTATCATTTCAGCATAGTAGCAAGTAGCAGCTTTGTGAGATAGGATACAATACAGTAGTTGTTAAGACTTCTTTTATTTTTTAATCATTTGTGGACCTTTAACAAACTTGAAATGGCTTCCTATCACAGACTCTGATTAAATTTATCTGAGGTACTCAGTAATCTACGTTTTTAATTGCATTGCAGGTACTTGCTACTCAGTGGAATCCACCAACAGCAGTCTATTGATACAGGGTATAGACATCAACCAAATGATTACTCATTTAAAATGCATAAACTGAGGTGTCAGAGTTAGTGTTTTTACAGAATTAAGATGATTTGATGTATATTAAATGTTAGAAACACTGCCTTGGGGATTCTTATGTGCAGTACAGGTTGAGAACTACAGATTTAATGAAGAAGACAAGAAGCTTTTTGGATAACCAGTGGCAGCACCTGAAGGTGATATCTCTGGTTTGTGATCCCTGCACACACTCCTGTACAGATGTCAATCACTTATTCATAAGGGAAACAGAATTTGGAGAAACAAGGTGAGTGATTTCCCCATGGTTTTTTCCCTCTAATGCCAACACATAATTCCCATGTGTACAAAATAATGCAGCTGCATTAAACACCATCAATGGGATGAAAACCCCAGGTTCAGTCATAGTGTTTTTGTGAAAGAGCTTCCTAGTCTCTTAACATTCCTCCTCTGCTTTTTTTGTCAGCTTTGACATGTTGGGGTTTTCCAGAAGAAAATAGGAGGGAGGGAGAAAAGGGAGAGCCAGAGAGCCAGAGAGAGAGAGAGAGAGAGAGAGAGAGAGAGAGAGAGAGAGAGAGAGAGAAAGAGAAAGAGTTTTATTTTAAGGATCTACTAGCCCATATAATCTTGGGAATTTATAAGTACTATATCTGCAGGGCTGGACAGCAGATAAGTCTTATATCCCAGGCTGGCCCTGGGAAGAGTAGATGTTACATTCTTGAGTCCCAAGGCAGAATTTGTCTTCACGAGTCTGCAATTTTTCTCTTAAGTCCTTTGACTTACAAGGCTCATCACATTTTGAAGTGTAATCTACTTTACTTGCAGTCTGTTTATTTAAATGTTAGTAGCATGGTAAAATACTTTCATAGCAACATATAGAACTGGTGTTTAACAAAAATGTGCTATTAGGGCCTAGCTGAGTTAATGCATAATGTTAATGGTCACATACAACACAGACATTGAGGAAGACCTCAAGTGAGGGCTTCAAGAATAACCTTTCTTACAAATTTTTCCATAATTATAAACACTCATTATATTTATTTCTGACCTCGTTATCAATTAGATCATGTGAGCTGACTATAAGGACTTTATTTTGAGTCATATGTATGGCTTAAAAGAGTAATATATCTGACATATCTTGATATTTTTCATAAGTACATACTTATTTCTGTGAACTTGACCATAGAGTGTCAATACTTTGTATGAAATTAGTAAGTCTAAAGAATTTGTATTTTGAGAAGATTGAAGAAGAGTAGTGATTCTAACTTAGTGGGAGTTTATCATTTTTAAGTTGAAGGAATATATGTCTCAGGCTGAAGCACAGCTAACAAACACTCATGATACACTAGTCATATCCATGCACCATGCCAAGTGCTAGCCCTACTACAGTCATGAAGGCAGACCTAGCCTTTCTTGCACAGAATTCGCAACTTTGGTAGGAAGTCAGCTACAAACCAGGGATTTATGGCATTAATTGTTCTGTTTGGAGTACAGGATGTTGTAGAATGTATCAGCAGGTCTCACATAGTGTGGGGAGATATGGACAGTTTAGCTGGGCAAGTGTCATGTAATAGCATAATGTCATATCATTAAGAAAACTAGGAGGAAGCCACAAGAAGAGGGAGCAAAGGAGACAAAGTGATATCCAGTAGAAACAGCAGTGGTAGAAGACTAGAGGCAGAAAAAGGGGACTTACAAGTCCTACCTTTTCCCAAAGTTGGACCCAAGTATGTCTGCGAGGTTACATGCAGCTGTGAAGCAGGCACAGATCAGGCAATGAAGTACAATTTGTACCTTTGAAAGGAACTTTGCCTTTATCTTAAGAGTAATGATAATCTCCTGAAGCACTAATCAGGAAAGAGATGATCAGATTTCCATTTTAGAACACCACAGTGTGAGTGAAGCATACTCAAGGAGAAGGATACCGAGGAATGGACCCTTGAATGTGAAATGAGAGACTGTCTCATGTCTGACTCAAAAGCATCCTGTACTAGAAATATAGTCATATGTCAATGACTGGATAAAGTGGCAGGAGAATGCAGATGAGACTATATAGGGTTAACTAGATTCATGTTGAATATAAGAGAAAGAAATGAATGAAATAAAGTTCAGTTTTCTGATTCGATTCTGAATTCTTCTGAAGAAATATGAGAGAGTAGAAGTTGGGAGAAAGCAATGTGAGATCACGAGTTTTATTTTGAGTCTGTTGAGCTTGCCATGCCAGCAACACATCCAAGGGAAGAAAACTATTAGGCAAAGGGATACAGAGTTCTGCAGCTTAGAAAGACCTCTACACCTGACTCTTAATGGTAATTTAAGACATTGGAGTATATAAACATTTATTGGGAGTATATATGTAGTAATATAAAAGGATAACATTTAGAAAAATCCTTCAGTGTCATCAACATATAAGTTACTTACAGAATAGGGGCCAATTACAGTTGCTTAGGATGAACAGTTGGGCAGTTAAGAGAAAAACCAACATATATTATGCCTCAGATATTAATAGATAAAAAGGTTAGGAAATGACAGAATACTGAAAGCTGCTAAAGAAAGTTTTTAAGCCTCAAAGAATTATGTAGATTATACACACTTGGCATTTAGAGGCTGTAAGTATTGTGATGAGTCTGTTATTGTAGAAAACATAACAGATCATGAGTCTAGAAATATGTTTTTTTTATTTTATAGGAATAATGGTATTTTCTCTTAAAGATACTTGATAAAGATCATGACAGAAGGTAACCAAACAATGATCTCAGAGTTCCTCCTCCTGGGTCTTCCCATTAAGCTGGAGCACAAACACGTTTTTTTTTTTTGACCTTTCTCGGTTCTTTTTATTATTAATACAGTTTTCTTTTAGTGATACAATAAGCATACATATTACAGTGTGTTTCACAGTTACATTTGCTTTTTCTTTGAAAATTTCTTCAGCCATTAATCCAGTGTTTTCTTCTTTCATTTGACCATATATTGCATTTAGTTGTTTATTCTTTTTCTTGATTTGTTTTTTTCATTCCCAAATCATTTTACAATGAAAACACTTTGTGAACAGCAAAGCACGATAAAAACCAGGTGTTATGTGAGTTTCTTAATTATAGAATTTTTAAATTTAATTGGATGGGCAATATGTTTATATTAAGTTTTTTGTAAAGTAGGCTGAGTATGAATGGATGAATAGGTACTCTTAAAATGTATTATTTGTATATAACTACCCAAAATATGTTTCAAGGTATGTTGTATACATAAACTTCTGTTTTCATCAGTATTTATAAATTGCCTTTATTTGGCAGTTGCTGTGTGCTAGGTGCCATGTTGTACTGTGGTGTGAATTATGTTAATCCTCTCACTAGTGCTGAGAGGAGACAGAAAGGGTAGGCAACTTGTCTAAGGCTATAAAACCTGACCTTGTTGAAGACGGGACAAGAGAAAAGATCTTTTGTCCTATCTGGAAATTCTTTAACACCCTGTACTATAGTTCTTTTTTTTTTTTCATTTTTCTTTTATTATTCATATGTGCATACAAGGCTTGGTTCATTTCTCCTCCCTGCCCCCACCCCCTCCCTTACCACCCACTCCACCCCCTCCCGCTCCCCCCCCTCAATACCCACCAGAAACTATTTTGCCCTTATCTCTAATTTTGTTGTAGAGAGAGTATAAGCAATAATAGGAAGGAACAAGGGGTTTTGCTGGTTGAGATAAGGATAGCTATACAGGGCATTGACTCACATTGATTTCCTGTGCATGGGTGTTACCTTCTAGGTTAATTCTTTTTTATCTAACCTTTTCTCTAGTACCTGGTCCCCTTTTCCTATTGGCCTCAGTTGCTTTAAGGTATCTGCTTTAGTTTCTCTGCATTAAGGGCAACAAATGCTAGCTAGTTTTTTAGGTGTCTTACCTATCCTCACCCCTCCCTTGTGTGCTCTCGCTTTTATCATGTGCTCATAGTCCAATCCCCTTGTTGTGTTTGCCCTTCATCTAATGTCCACATATGAGGGAGAACATACGATTTTTGGTCTTTTGGGCCAGGCTAACCTCACTCAGAATGATGTTCTCCAATTCCATCCATTTACCAGCGAATGATAACATTTCGTTCTTCTTCATGGCTGCATAAAATTCCATTGTGTATAGATACAACATTTTCTTAATCCATTCGTCAGTGGTGGGGCATCTTGGCTGTTTCCATAACTTGGCTATTGTGAATAGTGCTGCAATAAACATGGGTGTGCAGGTGCCTCTGGAGTAACCTGTGTCACAGTCTTTTGGGTATATCCCCAAGAGTGGTATTGCTGGATCAAATGGTAGATCACTGTCTAGCTTTTTAAGTAGTCTCCAAATTTTTTTCCAGAGTGGTTGTACTAATCTACATTCCCACCAACAGTGTAAGAGGGTTCCTTTTTCCCCGCATCCTCGCCAACACCTGTTGTTGGTGGTGTTGCTGATGATGGCTATTCTAACAGGGGTGAGGTGGAATCTTAGCATGGTTTTAATTTGCATTTCCTTTATTGCTAGAGATGGTGAGCATTTTTTCATGGGTTTTTTGGCCATTTGAATTTATTCTTTTGAGAAAGTTCTGTTTAGTTCACTTGCCCATTTCTTTATTGGTTCATTAGTTTTGGGAGAATTTAGTTTTTTAAGTTCCCTATATATTCTGGTTATCAGTCCTTTGTCTGATGTATAGCTGGCAAATATTTTCTCCCACTTTGTGAGTGTTCTCTTCAGTTTAGAGACCATTTCTTTTGATGAACAGAAGCTTTTTAGCTTTATGAGGTCCCATTTATCTATGCTATCTCTTAGTTGCTGTGCTGCTGGGGTTTCGTTGAGAAAGTTCTTACCTATACCTACTAACTCCAGAGTATTTCCTACTCTTTCCTGTATCAACTTTAGAGTTTGGGGTCTGATATTAAGATCCTTGATCCATTTTGAGTTAATCTTGGTATAGGGTGATATACATGGATCTAGTTTCAGTTTTTTGCAGACTGCTAACCAGTTTTCCCAGCAGTTTTTGTTGAAGAGGCTGCTATATCTCCATCGTATATTTTTAGCTCCTTTGTCAAAGACAAGTTGGTTATAGTTGTGTGGCTTCATATCTGGGTCCTCTATTCTGTTCCACTGGTCTTCATGTCTGTTTTTGTGCCAGTACCATGCTGTTTTTATTGTTATTGCCTTGTAATATAGTTTGAAGTCAGGTATTGTGATACCTCCTGCATTGTTCTTTTGACTGAGTATTGCCTTGGCTATTCGTGGCCTCTTGTGTTTCCATATAAATTTCATGGTAGATTTTTTGATCTCTTTAATGAATGTCATTGGAATTTTGATGGGAATTGCATTAAACATATAGATTACTTTTGGGAGTATCGACATTTTTACTATGTTGATTCTACCAATCCATGAGCATGGGAGATCTCTCCACTTTCTATAGTCTTCCTCAATCTCTTTCTTCAGAAGAGTATAGTTTTGCTTGTAGAGGTCTCTCACATCTTTTGTTAGGTTTACACCTAGGTATTTGATTTTTCTGAGGCTATTGGAAATGGAATTGTTTTCATACATTCTTTTTCAGTTTGCTCATTGTTAGTGTATAGAAATGCTAATGATTTTTCTATGTTGATTTTATATCCTGTTACCTTGCTATAGCTATTGATGATGTCTAGGAGGTTTTGGGTAGAGTTTTTTGGGTCTTTAAGGTATAGGATCATGTCATCTGCAAATAGGGATATTTTGACAGTTTCTTTACCTATTTGTATTCCCTTTAGTCCCTCTTCTTGCCTAACTGCTCAGGCTAGGAATTCCAGTACTATGTCGAGTAGGAGTGGAGATAGTGGGCATCCTTGTCTAGTTCCTGATTTTAGAGGGAATGGTTTCAGTTTTTCACCATTAAGTGTAATGCTGGCTGTAGGTTTGTCATATATAGCTTTTATAGTGTTGAGGTACTTTCCTTCTATTCCTAGTTTTCTTAGCACTTTTATCATGAAATAGTGTTGGATCTTATCAAAGGCTTTTTCTGCATCTATTGAGATGATCAAGTGGTTTTAGTTTTTGCTTCTGTTAATGTGGTTTATTATGTTTATTGATTTTTGTATGTTGAACCATCCCTGCATTCCTGGGATGAAGCCTACTTGGTTGTGGTGAATGATATTTTTCATGTGTTGTTGAATTTGGTTTGCCATTATTTTGTTGAGGACTTTTGCATCAATGTTCATTAAGGAGATTGGCCAATAGGTCTCCTTTTTGGAGGTGTCTTTGCCTGGTTTTGGGATAAGTGTAATACTAGCTTCATAAAAGATGTCAGGCAGTTTTCCTTCACTTTCTAATTAATGGAACAGTTTAAGGAGGGTTGCTGTTAGTTCTTCTTAAATGTTTGATAGAATTCAGTAGAGAATCCATCAGGTCCTGGACTTTTCTTTTTTGGCAGACTATTGATTGCTGCTTCAATTTCATTTTGTGTTATAGATCTATTCAGGTTATTAATTTCCTCTTGGTTCAGTTTTGGATGATCATAAGTATCTAGAAATTTGTCCATTGATTCAAGATTTTCGAATTTATTTGAATGTAGATTCTCAAAGTAGTCTCTGATGATTTCCTCACCTTCCATGGTGTTTGTTGTTATCCCCATTTTTGCATTCCTGATTCTACTAATTTGGATTTTTACTCGTCATTTTAGTCAAGTTTGCCATGGGTCTATTGATCTTGTTTGTTTTTTCAAAGACCAACTTTTTGTTTCATTAATACTTTGTATGGTTTTTTTGGTTTCTATTTCATTGATTTCAGCTCTTACTTCTAGTATTTCTCTCCTTCTATTTGTTTTGGGATTTGTTTGTTCTTGTTTTTGTAGGTGTTTGAGATGTATCATTAGGTCATTGATTTGGGATCTTTCAGGGTTTTAATATATGCACTCATGGCTATAAACTTTCCTCTCAGGACGGCCTTAGCTGTGTCCCATGGGTTCCGGTAGGTTGTGTTTTCATTTTCATTGACTTCCAGGAACTTTTTAATTTCCTCTTTTATTTCATTGATGATCCATTCTTCATTAAGTAATGAGTTATTTAGTTTCCAGCTGTTTGCATGATTTTTTCTTTACTTTTGTTGTTGAGTTCTACTTTTACTGCATTGTGATCAGATAGTATGCACGGTATAATTTCTATTTTCTTATATTTGCTGAGACTTGCTTTGTGTCCTAGGATATGATCTATTTTGGAGAAGGTTCCATGGGCTGCTGAGAAGAATGTATATTGTGTAGAAGTTGGATGAAATTTTCTGTAGACAGCAACTAGGTCCATTTGATCTATTGCATATTTTAGATCTTGGATTTCTTCATTGATCTTTTGTTTGGATGACCTATCTATTGATGATAATGGGGTGTTAAAGTCTCCCACAACCACTGTGTTGGCGTTCATATATGCTTTTAGGTCTTTCAGAGTATGTTTGATGAAATTGGGTGCGTTGACATTGGGTGCATACAGGTTGCTTATTATTGTTTCCTTTTGGTCTATTTCCCCTTTTATTAGTATGGAATGTCCTTCTTTATCACGTTTGATCAATGTAGGTTTGAAGTCTACTTTGTCAGAGATAAGTATTGCTACTCCTGCCTGTTTTCAGGGGCCATTGGCTTGGTAAATCTTCTTCCAGCCTTTCATCCTAAGCCTATGCTTATTTCTGTTGGTGAGGTGGGTCTCCTGTAAGCAACAAACTGTTGGATCTTCCCTTTTAATCCATTTTATCAAGCGGTGCCTTTTGATGGGTGAATTAAGTCTGTTAACATTAAGCATTAGTACTGATATGTATGTGGTGATTCCTGTCATTTAGTTGTCTTAGTTGTTTGAAGGTTTGATCGTGTGTACCTAAGTTGAGGTTTCTCTCTACTGTCTTGCTTTTTCTTTTCTTGTGGTTTGGTGCTGCCTGTCTTTTCATGGTTAAGTTGGGTTTCACATTCTGTGTGCAGCATTCCTTGCAGAATCTTTTGTAGTGGTGGCTTTGTGGTCACATATTGTTTTAGTTTCTGCTTATTGTGGAAGACTTTTATTGCTCCATCTATCTTGAATGATATTTTTGCTAGGTAGAGTATCCTGGGGTTGAAGTTATTTTCATTCAGTGCCCGGAAGATCTCTCCCCATGCTCTTCTTGCTTTTAATGTTTCTGTTGAGAAGTCTGCTGTGATTTTGATGGGTTTACCTTTGTATGTTACTTGTTTTTTCTCTCTTACAGCCTTCAATATTCTTTCCTTAGTTTCTGAACTTGTTGTTTTAATGATGATATATCATGGGGTAGTTCTATTTTGATCTGGTCTGTTTGGTGTCCTGGAGGCCTCTTGCATCTGTATGGGACTATCTTTCTCTAGATTTGGGAATTTTCTGTTATTATTTTGTTGAATATATTACGCATTCCCATCGCTTGCACCTCTTCTTCTTCTTATATGCCCATGATTCTTAAGTTTGGGCTTTTGATGGAGTCCGTGAGTTCTTGCATTTTCTTTTCACAGGTCTTGAGTTGTTTAATTAATAGTTCTTCAGTTTTTCCTTTAATTACCATTTCATCTTCAAGTTCTGAGATTCTGTCTTCTGTTTGTTCTATTCTGCTGGATTGGCCTTCCATTTTGTTTTGCAGTTCTGTTTCATTCTTTTTCCTGAGGTTTTCCATATTCTGGGTGGTTTCCTCTTTAATGTTGTCTATTTTTGTCCTGAGTTCATTTATCTGTTTATTCTTCATGTTCTCTGTTTCACTTTTGTGTTTATACAATGCTTCTATGGTTTCCTTTATTTCTTCTTTTGCTTTTTCAAATTCTCTATTTTTGTTGTCTTGGAATTTATTGAGTGTCTCCTGTACATTTTGGTTGACCCTATCCAGTATCATCTCTATAAAATTCTCATTGAGTACCTGTAGTATGTCTTCTTTTAAATTATTCTTGTGGGCTTCATTGGGTCCTTTGGCATAGTTTATCTTCATTTTGTTGGAGTCTGGATCTGAGTATCTGCTTTCTTCATTCCCCTCTGGTTCTTGTACTAATTTTTTGCTGTGGGGAAACTGGTTTCCCTGTTTTTTCTGTCTTCCCGTCATTGTCTTTGGTGTTGTTACTGTCCCTGTACTGTGTGCAATTAAGTATTTTCTAGCTTGTAATAATAACAATGGTAATATTTAGAATGGAAGGGTGAGCTGAGATGGAAAGCAAGAAGTTAAAGAAAAGGGAAAAATAAATACACAGACAAGAAGGAGAAAACAGAACAAGGTATCAGACAAGAAAGTTTCAAAGGTATAAACAGGGTGCATTAGTGTACTAATTGACAGTAAGCTGAACAGACATTAGAGAGACAGAGGATTGAAAATCAAAAATAAAAAAAAGGTAAGAATGAAAATAAAAAATAAGTAAATGAAAGAAATATCTATATATAAAAATGAATTAAAATAAATTGAAAAATAGAACATTAAAAAAAAGAAAACCAAGAAACCTCCAAGTTCAAATGCAATGAAGTTTCAGTCTTAATAATTTGGGTGTTCATCTCAGTCTCCAATCCTGGAGATGGTGCTTCAGATGTTGTTCTGTAGTTTTCTCATCAAAGGGGACGCATGAAGTAGAACAAAACTACACACACACACACACACACACACACAAACCCCACCAAGTGTCCCAAGTTCAAATGCAATACAATTTCAGTAATTTTTCAGCCTGCAGGTGTAATTCGGTTGTTCTCTCATCAAAGGTTGGGAGAAAAAGAAAAAAAAAAGACTCTGGAGACAATTCTGAGAATGGTTTCTGCAGCTGTGGCTTGCCTGCCCACTGCTGTCAGCCTGCTGTTGCTGGCGGCGTTATTTATGCAGATCTCTGGGTGAGCTTAGCATTCACCTCATCCCGCAGGCTTTGTTTGCTCAGAGTTCTCCTGTGCAGGAGCATCTGCTACAAGCTTTCCTCTTTCCAAGCACACTGGGAAAGGTGACACTGTACCCGCATTCTCAGGCCTGCGTGTTTATTTACAGTTCATGTGGGAGGTGGGTCTTCCCCCCTCTCCTGTGCAGTTTACCTCCCACCACCACCCTTACAAGCTTTCCTGCTCCTGATTACTGGGCAGTGCTGCTGCTCCTGCCAGCTGCCCTGTTTGTTTACAGTTCACGTGAGAAGTGGGTGTTCCCTCCTCTCCTGTGGAGTTTTCCTCCCTCCGACACTCTCACAAGCTTTCCTGCTTCTGGTTGCTAGCCACGCGCCCCCGCTCCCACCAGAGCCTCTCTGGCCCATCCAGCTTCTTTATTTACAGTCCCAGGAATGATTCCCTTCCCCCAATCTTTGGCGTTCAGTGCACCCCACCCTCTTTCCCACGTGTCTTTATTGTTCTTATTGCTTATTAGTCAGTTTTCTTTTTTTTCCCGGTTGGAAGTCAGTCTGTCCAGGGGGTTTTGCTGCTCTGTCCCAGGCTTGTCTGTGGGAGTACCGTGGTACTGCAAAGCTCACCTGGTCTGCTTCTTCCCAAGCCGTCTGGGGGTGGGCGACTTGTGGCCCGGGGGCCCTCCTGGTTTCTCCGTTTAACGTGAAGTGGAGATTCTCTGTGCCAGCTGGAGGTGTGAAGGTGTCAAAGTTGTGCCTCTTCTCAGTGATTATGCCTGCAGAGTGTGTCTCCAGCGTCTCTCCAAGATTTCACTATAGGAGGCTCACTTTCTGCTTCCTCCCTCTAGCCGCCATCTTGGAATCCCTCTTGTATGGTCATTTTAAGCACTTCAGTTGGTCCTTGTGGACTGGAGACTGCACTGGTTCAGACATAGGAAAAAAATGAAAAAAAAAGAACACCCACCAACAAAACACAGGTGATGGCAGTGGTAGGAGACAGAGTGGGTTCCTAGCTGTGCCTACATGACTGGGGCAGATTTGTGCTTTAAAAGGCTTATTTAGATGTTGGTCATTGTATGTAAGGTCTCTCTATATTTTAGAAAGCTCTTATTTTGCAGATTAACCAGACTAACTACCCTTGCTGCCACAAACCTAAGCGTATCTTTCAAGTTTGTGGGAACTTGAGGACCTGGAGGCTGTCAGCAATCTACCTTCTTGCTTCTATTCCTCTTTGCTCATCATTTTTGGTTGGAGGATTTGTTTTTTGATGAGAATGGAATGTTGAAGCAACCCCCTATTAATATGTCTGAGCCTATCTATACTTTATGCCCAGTAGAATTTTTTAGTAAATTTGGTGCATTGATATTTGGTAAATATAAATTTATGATCAATTTATGTTTCTTTTATTAACATTTATCTCAAATTATGCTTCCCTATAAAAGTGTACTTTCTTAGACATGGGTGTTTCTACTCTTTATTCATTTCACCTTCCACTTACTTCATATATTATTTTTTATTCTTTTATTTTTCTGTGGGTTTCTTTGCCTGTGACTTTTGTTTCTTGTAAACAACAATGAGTTAGATATTTTTTTGGATCCAATTAACCAATCTATATCTTTTGCTTAGACAGTTCAGACCATTTACATTTACATTTAGAATTTTTATTGAGAGGTCATTGTTGATTTAAATACCTTTTTTCATCCTTATTCTTGTTAAGATTTTGCTGGTTTGCTGGGTTGAATATATTTGATTCTTTCCTAATTCTCATGTACTCTTCTACTCCTCTCATGGAATTATTTTCTGAGTTCTTATGTTTGTGACTGTCTTCATTCTGCCTTTGTATGTAGTATTACTTTATATATGTTCTGCAGAGCTATCTTACTGGTCTTCAGCTGCTTTAGCATATGCTTATCTTAGAAGGTCTTTGTTCATTATGTGAAAGGATAATTCTGCTTGAAATAGAGATGGTTGATAGTAATTTTCTTTCAGGGCTTGAAATATACCATTGTATGCATTCCTGGCTTTTAGGGCTTCTGATGACTAGTTTGAGGTCATTCAATGTATTTGTCTTTGTAAGTTGGTATTTTTCTCTTGAAGATTTCAATATCTTATGTTATTTACAATCCTTGCATCTTAACTATACTATGGCATGGAATGGTCCTTTTCTGGTCATTATATTGTGGATCAATTGCCTCCTGTACTTGGATGTCCATATATTTCCCAAGATTTTGGAAATTTTCTGCTATAATTTCCTCAGATAGGTTTTCTATGCTTTTAGTTTCTGTCTTGGCTTCTTCTTCTGCCCCATGGATTCTTAGAGCTTGCCTCTTGATCATCCCTCAGAGTTCTTGAAGTTTGTGGTCCTACTCATTTAACTTTTTTCTTTGTTGCTTTGTTTTGTTTTTGCAGTATTGAGGTTTTGAACTCAGAGCTTTGTGCTTGCTAGGCAGGTGGTCTAATGCTTGAGCCACACCTTCAGTTCTTTTTACTCTGGTTATTTTGGATATAGGGTTTTGCTTTTTGCTTAGGCTGTCCTGGACTATGATCCTCCTATTTTAAGTTTGCCACCATATCTGGGATGACAATCATGCACCATCACAGCTAGATTTTTATGCTGAGATGGGGTTGTGAAATTTGCTGGGTTAGATTGGAACCACCAACATTCTGATCACACCTTCCCAATACAGCCTGGGATGTTAGGCATATGTCACTGTGCATAGTTATTGGTTGAAATGGGGGATCTTGGTAAAATTTTCCCTGGGCCATAATCCTTGTCATCTATAGATACAAGTATAGGCATGAGCCATTTGTGCCTGCCTGGCAAGACCTCCCATTTTAAATTTTATTATTTTATTTATTTCTTGATTTTTTTGCAGAGTGCCAGCTCTTTGTACTCAGTGTGTGTGCTTTCCATTTCTCGTCTGCCTACAATTCTGTAGAGAGGATTTTGTACTCTATATTGGGATCCTTTGTTTCTTTTAGAAATCTAAAGTTCAATATTTCTGGATTTCCCTTGCTCTCAGTATACTGTTTACTATTGCTCTCCTTTGGCTTTCTATACCACCAGACTCTCCTTGTAGCCATGTACCTGAGAATTTATTTCAGATTCACGGAGATGCATGAACTTGTAGATGTTAGTCATATGCCATTATGTCTCACCTCTCTAATTCCCTTGTCAATTTGAAGGACCTATCTCTTATGTAGGAGTATATACAGGGATCACAAACCAGAGACATCACTTGAGGTTACTACTGATGACCCAATGATTTTCACAACTTCCTCAGCCATTAAATCTGCAGTTCTCAACTTTGATTGCATAAGAGTCTCCTATAGCTATATATATAACAAATAATATATATTTGAGTCATCTGGGATACCATGAAAGCACTGATTCTGACTCTGATCTACATTTTAAGTGAACAACCAGGCAGTGTTACTATTCTGTATCTTTGGATTGCACTTGAGTAGCAAGTACATACATTGCCACTAGAAACAGAGATTACTGAACTTCTCAGATATATTTACTCACAGGATTTTATCAGAGTTTATTCTATTACCACAGTTTATTCTAAAATAAATGAGGCTTAAAAGCTGCTGCATTGAATCCTGCCTAACAGAGCAGTTACGTTGAAACGATTGGATCATAGGACATTACATTGCACAGTCAGTACTCATAATGACCCTTATCATTAATTAAAAGGATTAGAAATGGTGATCAATATTCAAAATACTTTTACTATGTGGCAGTCTTGGAAGATAGGGAGATGGCAAAGGGGAAAGTTACCATAACTGAAAACTCGTGTAGCAGAACATTATACAGCATAGGAAATCAACCCTGCAGGTTGAATGGACAGTAAATCACCCGAACATCCTTTCTTCTGACAACTCACATAAGGTGTTTGTGAAAGACTCTGGGTCCCTAACATAAGATGGATTCCCTTTATTCTTTATAGGTGTAGGAAGAATCAGCCTTTGTATTATCACCTAAGTTTATACCATTCCTTTTCACATCTCAGACATCCATGGTCCTAGGAGGGTTGGAATCCCAGAAAAGCAACTCACTAAAGAAAAAGTAATTACCCAGACCTCTCTAGGACCAATTCTCTCAGAATCTTATAGTGGTGGTGACTGATTATAGACACTGATCAAGCCTGACTGTACTTTGCAGGAAGGTGGAGCTCATAGATGGATGATTACTCTTGGACTGTTCAGGAAATTGATAGGAGCCCTTTGTAGCCTACTATTTCTGGGGTGGGTGGGGGAAAGATTGTTGAAAAAATGTCATTAGTTACCCAGAGTGAAGATTTTTGGATAATTTATAATATCTTAGGAATATAAAAATCCACGCAAGAAACTACCAGTGAATTTGTAGGAGAGTGGCACTATGGAAAACACATGCTTTGGAAAGATTCTCAAGTGACAGAATCTCATTACAACATGACTCCATGTAAAGAGGCCCTAGTAGATAAATATGCTGCTAATCGGATTCAGGTTGGCATATATTTTTATATATGCCAGAATATGGAAAGGATCTAAGCAACAGCAAAGAAGAGGAAATATCAATGACTGAGTTCCAAAAAATAATAGGAAGAATTATCATTGAACTCAAAGATGGGACACAGAAGATAGTACTGAACTCAAAGAGGATATGAATAAACAACCAAAGGATCTCAGAGAATTCAAACAAACAGATGAATGAAATTAATTCATGCAGGATATGGAAGAGGAAATCAATAAAGATATAGAAAGTCTGATGAATAACCAATTTTAAATGGACAGGTAATATCTTCAAATAAAGCCTTAATTGAAAGCTTGGCTCACAGAGTGGAGCAAGTTGGAATTAGAGTATCAGGAACAGAAGACAAAGGAGAGGAATTAGATTAAACAATTTAACAGTAGGAGATCTTATTACCCCACTGATACCAACAGAGAGCTCATCCAGACAAAAACCCCAACAAAACCCTAACAGAATTAATAGACACTTTAGACCTAATATATATCTACAGAATATTTTATCCAACTACTCTGCAATAGACATTCATCTTAGCAGTTCATGGAACTCTCTCCAAAATTGATCATATTTAATGACACAGAGCAAGTCTTAAATATAAGAACTGACAAAACTCCCTGTATCATAGCAGATCACAATTGAATAAAACTAGCACTCAATAGAAAAGAAACTATAGAAGATATTCAAGACATGGGAACTGAACAGCACACTGCTGAATAGCCACTGGATCATTGAAAAAATAAAGAAAGAAACTGAAAAGTTCCTAGAATCTAATGAAAATGAAAATAAAACCATCCAGAAACCATGAACACAGTAAAGGCCATGCTGTGGTGAAAGTTTATAGCTAAGAGTGCCTACATTTAAAAAGCAGATACATCTAAAATAAATATCCTAACCATGTACCTTAAACTTTTAGAAAATAAAACAAAAAAAACCCAAATTAGCAGAGAGCAAGAAATCATAAAAATTAGGGCTGAGTTTGAGATTTAAAAAAAGCTATTCAAAAATCAATGAAACAAAACTTTGTTCTTTTAAAAGATAATATGACTAGATGGAGGAGGGAAAAGACTTGAATTTATAAAATTAAAGATGAAAAAGGGAGCATAATTACAAATATGAATGCCATCCATAGGATCTTTACAGAAAACATTGGCATGATATATTTGATACACTGCAAGAACCTGTGTAAATTCCACAATGTGCCCCACCTATCACAACATTAAAGGAAAAAAGGAAAACATATAGAAATAAATTAGAGAATCTAGAAGAAATACATAAATTTCTATATGCATTTTATATCAACTACATAAAAAGATTCAGAACAAGTAATGAGACTGAAGTAGTAATAAAGAGTGTCCTAACAAAAAGAGCCCAGGACCTGAAGGACTTTTGGTTGAGTTCTATTAGACCATTAAAGAACTAATACCAATATTCCTCAGTCTTTTTCAGGACAAAGAAAGGGAAGGAACACTTATTCCGTGAAGACAGTATTACACTCATTCAAAACCCAACAAAATTGTAAAAAAAAGAGAATTATAGGCTGATGTCGTTAATGATTATAGAAGCAAAAAATTTTCAACAAAGTAAACTGAATTAAAATTGAATTCAACAACACACCAAAAAGATCATAGAATATATCAAGTACTATAAGAACTTTTGTAAATGTCATAATGTACTCCCAACACAAAATAAAGACAAATAAAAAAGATGACTAAAAGAATTCAAAGAAAAAAACGTTCATCCACTATGACCAAGTCAGTTTAATTACAGGAATGCAAAGATTGTTTAACATACACAAATCTGTAAATGTTATACATCATATAAACAGAAGCAAAGACCAAAACCACATGATCATCTCAATAGATGCAGAAAAAGCCTTTCAAAAAATTCAGTACCCTTTCTTTATAAAAGCACTGAAGCAACTAAGAATAGAAGAATTTTTTTCTCAATATAATAAAGGCTATATATGGCAAACCAATATCTAACAATATACTAAATGGAGAACAGCTGAAACCATTTCTGGTAAAGTCAGAAATAGACAAGGATTTCCCATCTCCCCACTTTTATTCAATATAGTTTTGGAATTCGTAGCCGGAACAATAAGACAAGAGCAAGAAATAAAAAGGATTGAAATACGGAAGGAAGAAGTCAAATTATTCCTATTTGTAGGTGATGTGATCTTACGACAAAAGGAATGAAGGAAATCAAATATCTTTTCAATGAAAACTATCAACCACTGAAAAGAGAAATTAAAAAAGACACCAGAAGATGAAAAGATCTCCCCATGTGCATGGAATGGCAGAATCAATATTTTAAAAATGTCTTTGCCACCAAAAGCAAACTACATATTCAGGGAACTCCCTATCAAAACCCCAATAACATTCTTCAAAGAGAAAAAAAGTCAATCTCGAAATTCTTATGCAGAACAATTCTGAGCAAAAAGTCCAATGCTTGAGGTATCACAATATCTGACTTTAAACTATACAACAGAGTCATAACAATAAAAATATCATGGTATTGGCACAAAAATAGATATGAAGACAAATGGAACAGAAATAATGACCAAAGCAAAGTAAACTCACAGTAGGGATACAGAGAGGAAACGCTTTGAACCTTGACTTTGGAATTAGCAATGAAAGAGAGGACTGCAAAATAGGTAAGTGTGCATGTGTTGAGGGGAGCTTGTGGGAGGTGAGAGGATGAACAAAGGCAATGAAAGTGAGGGAATATGGTTGATGGGCTTTGTATATCATACAAAATAGAATGATGAAACCTTTTGCAATTGCTTTAAGTGGGGAGGTGGTGGTTGTGGGGGAGATGATAGTGGTGAGAGTGGGTGAGGTTTTTTAAACAAGGTACAGAGTAAGGCTATTCAGAATTGTCAGAATGAATATCCCCTGTACAACTGATATATGCTAATAAAATTGAAAAGTATTAGTTGTGCATATATATTTGCATTTAGTTCTGGGCTCTCAACTGTGTTTTGTGGTCTATGTGACTTTAAATTAATGTAGCTTTGTAATATAGAATGAAATCAGGGAGTGTGATAAATGCAGTATTGTTCTTCATTCTCAAGATATTTCTATTTGATTTTTTATGATCTCATTCTAATTTTATAATATTTTCAATTTTATTTGAGTTATAAATATGCAAATTATACATGTGTACATATATGGGCTCCAAAGTGATGTTATGACTTATGATATTCTATGCAACAATTAAATTAAGCTAACTTATGTATCTATCACCATAAATAATTACCATTCCTTCTGGTGAGAACATTGGAAGTTTATTTTTGTAGCAAGTTTGAAATGTCATCCAAGTCAATATTTGCTCTATATTTACCATGCTGTTTAATATGCCTTAAGGAAAAAAACCTAGTAGATTCAAGTCTGCTAGTCTACTTGGCTCTACTTTACATCCTTTAACTATCATCTGCCCTTCACCTCCACCTGAAGCATCTGACAAAACCCAAAGGCCACATGTTTTCTGCAATGTGGAATATAGACACAATACAAATACAAGCAATATTATGAAAAACAGGTCACACTAAAAGGAGGTCACATATAAAAGAGGGAGGGTAAAAGAAGGAAATTAAGAAGGTGAATGTGGTTGATATATTTCCTATACAAGAATGAATGTATAATTCAAATGTTTGTTGAAATTACTATAAGAAGTTGGCAAAAGTAGAAAGGAGAAAAATAGAGGGGATGAACCAATTTGGGGTATAATACATATATACATGGAAATGTCATAATAAAACACATGGTGTAGCTATCTAAATGTCATTTATTTTAAAAAATGGAAAGCAAGAAGGCAAAGCGAGTCTTGTCTGAGAGGTTGGTACCAGTGGGAAGAGGAAAGATATAAGGGAAGGATGCAGGAGGGTGAATATGGTGGAAATATTATGTATACATGTATGTAAATGGAAAAGTGAGACTGAAAGAATTCCAAGATTTGGGGAGAGGGATAAAACAGAATGATTGAGAGGATGTATTCAACTATGATAAATTGTAAGAACTTTTCCAAATGTCACAAAGTTCCCCTAGTAAAACAATAATAAAAAAGTAAGCAAAAAGAAAAAAGTAAAAGCAAGAGGGTGTAATAAAGAGTAATAGAGGAATGAATGTGATCAAAGTACACTATATACATACATAGAAATATCAGTTAAATTCCTTTCTTTGTACAATTAGTATATATTAATTTAAAAAAAAGACTAAAAGATAATAAAAAAGGACTGGGTTATTCAACTTCCAATTCAATGAAACTGTTGTTGCATGCCCTGGGAGAGGAACATGTTATTAGGTACCAAACCATTTAACTATATAGAAAGTACAACTGAATGTACTTTATATATTCACAGTATTGTGCAAGTATTTTACAACCAATATTAAAACATTCTTTATCACTGTAACAACTCCTTTACCCATTAATAACTACTCTCTATTTTCTCCTACCTTACCCAATCCCAGCCATAGGCAATTCTATTCTTCTTCATGACTTTATAGCTTGCCCATCCTTGATATTTCATATAATGACATTTATAGTACCTGTGCTTTTCATGGATACCTTATTTCAATTACCATATCCTTTTCAAGGTATGTGCATACAGTAGTATGTAATTTTTATTGCTGAATAATACTTACTTGTATTGATATTCCAAATTTCATCATCCAATCATCATTTGATGTCATTTTCATTTGAAGGTTATTATAAATAGTGCTATAGTGAACATTCATGTACAGACACTTGCTTGAATACCACAGTTATTTTAAGTATATATCTAGGAGTAGAATTTCTGAGTCATATGGAAATTCTATGTTTAACTTTTTTGTGTTTGGGGTACATTGTGAAATTTCTAACTAATAAAATTAGAAATGAAAAGGGAAGGCACAACAAACATCAAGGAAATCCAGGGAAACACTGGACATTATTTTCCAACTAAGTTGGAAAATCTAAAAGAATGGACAAATTTCTAGACACTTATGACCATCCAAAATTGAACCAAGAAGATATAAATAGCATAAATAGATCTATAAAAAGCAATGAAATTGAGGCATCAATACAGATGCAAAGAAAAGTCCAGGACATGACAGATTCACTGCTGAATTCTACCCAAAAGACAAGATACAGTAGAAAAACCTGTACACAGATGTTCGCTGCAGCACTATTCACAATAGCCAAGCTCTGGAAACAACCCAGATGCTCCACATCTGAAGAATGGATCAAGAAATTGTGGTACATATACAGAACCAAGTATTACTCAGCCACAAGGCATACTAACATGGGATTTGAAGGTAAATGAATGCAATTGGTGGACATAATGTTAAGTGAAGTAAGTCAGGCTCAGAAAGACAAAGGCCTCATCTTTTCTCTCATACTTGGAAGATAGATCCAAAGATAAAATAAAAATAAAGATAAAACAAAGATAAAAACAAACATGATCAGATACAAACTCAGATGTAGAACATGTTTGTAATAGTGGAACTACTCTATGGAACTTGGGAAAGAGGGAAAGAAAAAGAGAATGATAGAGCATCAGTAATATTGCATAAAATAAGATGTGAAGGTAGAGGGTACAAGGATGTATATTAAAAGCTGTTGAAAAATGGGGGCTGGGATGTAAAGGGGTAAGTGAGAGTAACAGAAGGGATTGAATGGACCCAAATAAAGTCTACACACAGGGACATACACTGACACACCCCTTTGTACATAAACTTAAATATTAATAACAAAATACAGGACTGTAAATTAAGTGCAGTGTGTGCGGAGGGATACTAGTGGAGCAGGGAGTGTGAATGAAAAAGAATAGGGTGGCAGTATATGGTACATTGACTTCATATACCTATGTGAAACAGAACTAAGAAACCTCTTGCAATTGCTCTAAGCGGGGCCTTGAGAGGGTTGAGGGGAGAGACGATGGAGGCAGTGTAACTAATGTATAATATAAGTCTAATTGGAATTGTCACCATGAATCCTCCACTGTATAATAATATATACTAATTAAAAAAATTTAAAACAGAGAATCTAATGACAATGAAAGTAAAACTTAAGAACCTTTGGGGCACAACTAAGACAGTACTAAAAGGAAAATATATAGCTATGAGTGCCTTCCTTAAAAATTCAGACTAATTCAAATAAATAAGTTAATGATAAACCACAAGCTCATTGAAAAATAAGAACAAATCAAACCTCAAATTACTAGGGGAATGAAGTAGCAAATATTAGGGCACATTCATGAAATGGAGACTAAATAAATAAGACAAAAATTAGTGAACCAAAAATGCTTCTTTAAATATATAAATAAGAATAAGTACTTAGCCAAACTACCCAAAAGAAAGAGGGAAAAGACCCAAATTAGTAGCACTACAGATGAAAATACAAATGAAATTTAGGGAATCATTAGGGAATACTTTCAAAATTTATATTTCAAGCCAGGTACTGATTACCTGATTACCTAGGATTACAGGTTCAAGCCTGTAATCCTAGGAACTCAGGAGACAGAGATCAGGAGGTTCTTGGTTCAAAGCCTCCTAGTTCAGGAGACCTTATCACAAAAAAAATCACAATAAGGCTAGGGAAGTGGCTCAAGGTGTAGGTCTTGAGTTCAAACACCAGCAGTGCAAAAAAAAAGAAAACCAAACAAACCTAATTATATTTCAATAAAATGGGAAATCTAAAAAAATGAATGAATTTCTAGATGTGTGTAATCTATGTAAATTGACCTAAGGAAATAAATAAACCAACTAAGCAGATCTCTAATGAGCAATGAGATTCAAACAGTAATGAAGAGTCTCCCAGCAAAGAAAATCCTAGGACTGAATGTATTCACTACTGAATTCTAGTAGACATTTAAGGAAGAGCTAACATCAATGCTGTCCAAACCATTCCATAAAATAGAAAGGGAAGGAATGCTAAAAACTCATGATATAAAGCCATCTTACCCTGATACCAAAACTGAATAAGGGAACAACAATAAAAGAATGAACAATTTCCTTGATGAAAATAGTTGCAACTCTACCTGAACCTAGACCAACTGAAGCCAAAGAAAACACAGCAAAACAGAATACAGGCAGAAACTTTTGTAGGTTTGTTGATTGTGCAGACTGCAGTGCTAGCTCCCCCAGCGTGGCTGGGAGAGCTGAAACCTTCATCAGTAGAACTTTGTTGGAACCTAAACTAATTGAAGGAACAGAATGTATGGAGAAATGTTTGTAGGATTACACTCCCCGCAGCACCAGAAGCAGAGCTTAGGTTGGGAGCCAGGCACAGTGGCCAAGCTCTGTGGGATTTGGAGAGTTGAAACATTCAGCACAATAACCATGTGGAGCAGATCTGCACCAATATACAAAGGCACACAACAGGTAATCTGATGAAGAGGGCTGTGGGACTGGTGAGCAGAAGTGAAGATACACATTACTGTGCCACAGAACAAAAGCCATCTCTGGAGACATGAGGAAATTCCCAGGTAGGTGCCTCTCACCCCCAGTCTCCTGGAGCTCAAGCAACTCCCACAGTGGTGGCAGCACTACCAGCTGGGAGTTGCACCACTAATCCCATCAGTGGTCATAGGACATCTGGACAAAACCCTGAGTTTGGTGCATAACTACAGACTATAATTTCTGGTGACCTTGGGAGATGGGAACATTGCATATGTGAAAGGGGAGAGGCTGGATGGGTGTCAGTACAAACTCTAAACAGTGAGATCTACAAAAGCCCTCTCTCTACAGCACTCCAGGTAGGTATTCAATTTAGCCTGGCATCTAGTGGACTGAAAGACTCAGACACAGAGGGGAGTGAGAAGAATATCAGTAATTCAAAATTCACAACTCCTACCTAAAATTTATGCCCATTGCTGCTGAAACTGTGATATAGATCTCTTATTCATTTACTTGTACTTATTATTTTTCTTTGTCCTTGTTTTTTGTACATTCCAACAGTGGTTTTGCCTACTTACTCCTCAGTTTTCTCTCTTGACCTCCTTAACTCTCTCCCTTCTTAGTACAGGCATCTGAGGGACCCCCATAAAACATCTTCAAGTTTGCAGCCCCAAACCTCTCTTCTCCTCCCTTTTCTACCACTCTTCCCAATTTATACTACATGTCAACCACCAGAAAAACTCCTTAGATATAAATCCTCTTTCTCTATGTCCACCCTCCCACCATTCTCCTTCACTACAAATAATTCCAATAGATAAAATGATTCTCAGTTTTTCATCATCCTCTGTTTTTCAGTTCTGTGGAGTATATACATGTTTGTGTGGCTGTTCAATCTTCTCTAAAAATTTCCCTCATTGCTCCCCTATTATGCTACCTATTTGATCTCTTCTACTCATCCTAGTCTGCCTCTTAGTCAATGCCTTGTATTAGATGAACCACCACCCTTATATCCTACATAAACTCCTCATCTTTTATTACCCACCAGAACTTTTCCTCTGTCTCTGTTCTACCACAACTCCTACTACAGTTAGCCTTCCAGGAACATGATTATTCATCTTTGCTCCTATTGAAAACTAAACATATTGGAACAATAGCAATAACTGATCTTCATCAGGGATTATTACAACTTCACAGCTGCAGTTTTATTGCTGAGACAGCATTAGTAGCTAAGCCTTCTTTCCCTATGTGGAACAGGGGATAGAATTCAACATCTTGAAAATGAGAATTGGAAGGGACTGATATTTACCCACTACCTCCATCTTAATACAAGAAAACAAACCAGAGATCAACCACCACCCAAGTCCTGTACAATCTTACAAAAAACCCCAAGCACCAGGGCACAAAGGACTGGAACCCCAAACTAAAAAAAAAAAAACAGATGCATAAATCTCAACACAAACCCATGAAGAAACAAGAAAACTGCTCCTTTCAAAAGCCAACTCAACTGCTAAGGATCTAAACTACAGCAAAGAGAAGAAAACATCAAATATTAAATTCCAAAAACAATAGAAAGAATGATCAATGAACTCAAAGAGGAGACACAAAGTAGCATATAATCTCAAAGAGGATGTTAATAAACAACTAAAAGAACTCAAACAGAATTCAAACAAACAGATGAATGAAATCAAGGAGACCATGCAGGATATGACAGAGGAACTCAATAAATATATAGAAATCCTGAAAAAGAATCAATCTGAAATGAGTATCTCAATATCCCAAACAAAAATCTTAATACAAATCTTAGAAAACAGAATGGAGCAAATTCAAAATAGAGTATCAGGAACAGAAGAAAAAGTGGAGGAATTAGACAAAACAGTAAAAGAGCAAGAAAATCCTAAGAAAACATGAATGGGACATCTGGGACACCACAAAAAGACCAAACCTATAAATCATGGGTGTAGAAGAAGTGGAAAAGATACAAACTAAAGGCATAAATAACCTATTCAATAAAATAATAGCTAAAAACTTCCCCAGCCTTGAGAAAGAGAAGAACATCCTGAGGCAGGAAGCTTACAGAGTCTTAAACTCTCAGGAGTGAAAAAGAAACACCCCAGACATATCATAATCAAAACTGTCAACATACAGAACAAAGAAAGAATACTGAAAGCTGGAAAGAGAAATGACAAGTCACATAATAAAGGCAAAACCATTCAAATATCAGATTTCTCAACACAAACTCTAAATGCAAGAGTCATGAAAAGACATAGATAGGCTCTGTAAGAAAACAACTGTTGACCTAAACTAGTCTATCCAGCAAAACTATCCTTCCTAATTGAAGGAGAAATTAAAACCTTCCACATAAAAAAACTAAAGGAATTCATGACTACCAAGCCAACACTGCAGAAAATTCTTAAAGGTCTTTTACACACAGAAGAAAAAAACTAGATTGAGACAAGAAGATGCAAGAAAGAATAAATCACTTTGACCACGCAGTCCAGTAAATGAGAAATAGGCAAAAGTAAGCAACAGGAGAATAAAAATGACCAGAAACAACACACATCTCTCAATATTAACACTGAATGTAAGTGGCTTCAATACCCTAATCAAAAGACACAGAATAACAAACTGGATTAAAAAAATAAGATCTAACCACACACTGCTTACAAGAAACTTATATCACTGAAAAAAAATAACATAGTCTTAGAGTTCAAGGATGGAAAAATGTTTTCCAAGCAAATCGACCCCATAAATAGGCAGGTGTTCCTACACTCATATCCACTAAAGTAGACTTCAGATTAAATCAGTCAGAAGAGACAATTAAGGTCACTTCATATTAATGAAAGGAACAATTCATGAAGAGGAAATATCAATCTTTAACAATATGCGCCAAACCTAGGGACACCTATGTATATTTAAATAACTCTAATGGACCTAAGAGCAGTGATAAACACTAACACAGTGATAGTGAGAGACGTGAATACCCTACTGTCACTAATAAATAGGTCATCCAGGCACAAGAGCAACAAAGAATCCTCAGATCTACTTCACATGTGAAATATAATAGAGGAACTCGTTAAGATATAGAAATCCTGAAAAAGTATCAACCTGAAATGAACACTTCAATATCTCAAACAAAAATTTCAGTAGAAATCCTGGTGAACCGTGTGGAGCAAATGGAAAATAGAGTATTTGGAACAGAAGACAAAGTAGAGGAATTAGATCAAACAGTAAGGGAAACTAAACCAAATGGACACATTAAATGCCCATAGAGTATTTCACCCAACAACCAGGCAATACACATTCTTTTCTGCAGCTCATGGAACTTTCTTCAAAATAGATCACATTTTAAGACGCAAAGCAAGTCTCAACAAATTCAATAAAACTGAAAATAACCCCTGCATTGTATCAGATCACAATGGAATAAAATTAAACATCAACAACCAAAGAAACTACAAAAAATGTTCAAACACATGGAGACTGAACAAGACACTACTGAATGACCAGTGGGTGATTGAAGAAATAAGGGAAGAAATCAAAAGTACCTAGAATCCAATGAAAATGAAAATGAAACCTACCAGAACCTGTAGGACTCAGCAAAGGCCATGCTCAGATGAAAGTTTACAGTTATTAGTTCCTACATTAAATAAACCACAGACTTCTCAAATAAATAATGTAATGATGCATCTTAAGCTTCTAGAAAATCAACAACAAAACAAACAAATTCAGCAGACAGAGATTAATTATAAAGATCAGGGCTGAGATTTGTGAAGAAAAAACCCCCAACTATACAAAGAATCAATGACAGAAAGAGTTGGTTCTTTGAAAATATTAAGAAGATTGACAAACCCCTAGCCAACATGACAAAACAGAGAAGGGAAAAGACCCAAATTAATAAAATCAGAGATGATAGAGGGGACATAATCACAAATAATAACAAAATCCAGAGATCATTAGAGAGTACTTTGAAAACTTACATTCAAGTAGTGGAAAATCCAGAGAAAATGGATAAACTTCTAGATGCATAAAACCAATGAAATTGAACCAAGAAGACATTAACCACCTAAATAGACCTATTACAAACAATGAAATTAAGCAGTAGCAAAGAGACTCCTTACTGAGAAGAGCCCAGGACCTTATGGATTGATGGATGAATTTTACCAAACTTTTAAAGAAGAGCTAATACCAATACTCATCAAACATTTCCAGGAAATAGAAAGGGAAGGAACATTACTAAACTTGTTCGTTGAAACCAGCACTACACTCATTCCAAAATTCATCAATGATGCAATAAAAAGAGAATTATAGATCAATATCTTTAATGAATATACACACAAAGATTCTCAACAAATACTGGCAAACCATTCAACAACACATCAAAAAGATCATACACCATGACCAAGTCAGTTTCATTCCAGGGAAGCAAGGATGGTTCAACATACATAAATCTATAAACATAATGCAGCATATAAATAGAAGCAAGGATAAAAACCACATGATCCCCTCAATAGATGCAAAAAAAAGCCTAGACAAATTTTGACACCCTTGCATGATAAAAGCTCCAAAGAAACTAGGAATAGAAGGAATGTTCCTCAACATAATAAAGGCTGTATACAACAAACCCATAGCCAACATTACACTAAATGGAGAACAACTAAATCCATTCCCAATAAAGTCGGGAAAAATATAGGTATGCTCACTGTCTCCACTCCTTTTCAATGCATTTTTGGAATTCCTAGCCAGAGCAATAAGACAAGAGCAAGAAATAAAAGGGATTCATATAGGGAAAGAAGAAGACAAACTATCCCTATTTGCAGATGACATGATCCTATACATAAAAATCCCTACAGAATTTACTCAAAAGCTAATAGAAAATATAAGCTCTTTTGGCTATATAGCAGGTTACAAAATTAACATGCAGAAATCAGTAGCCTTCCTAAATACCAACAACTAACAGACTGAGAAAGAAATCAGGGAAATAATTCCATTTATAATGGCCTCAAAAATAATAAAGTACCTTGGAATACATTTACAAAAAAAAAAAAACCCAAAGATCTTTTAATGAAAATTATAAACCACTGAAGAGAGAAATTGAGGAAGACATTAGAAGATGGAAATATCTTCCATGTTTGTGGATTAATAGAATCAACATTGTGAAAATGACTATACTACCAGAAGCAATCTGCATTTTCAAGCAATTTCTATAAAAATTCCAATGACATTCTGCACACAAGTAGAAAAATCAATACTGAAATACATAAGGAAACAAAAATAACCTCCAATAGCCAAAACATTTCTGAGCCAAAAGTCCAATGCTAAAGGTATCATAATACATGATATCAAAGAATACTTCAGAGCCATAGTGATAAAAACTTCATGGTGTGGGCACAAAAACAGACAGGAAGAACCACTGATGAGAGTAGAAGCTCAGACATTAACCCATGTATCTACAACAAACTGATCTATGACAAGGGAGCCTAAAACATACAATAGAGAAAAGACAGATTCTTCAATAAATGTTACTGTGAAAATGGGATATCCACATGTAGAAGACTGAAACTACATCCCTGTCTTTCACTCTGCACCGAAATCAGCTCAAAGTGGATCAAAGACTTTAAACTATAAGGTCTGGATATTTGCAATAACTCCAGGAAGCAGTAGGAAATAATCTGGATCAGAAAGGTATAGGGAATGACTTCCTAAACAGAACTCAAAAGGCCTAGCATCTAACCGAAACAATGAACAAATGGGACTGCATCAAACTAAAGAGCTTCTTCACACTAGAAACAGTCACTAGACTCAAGAGAAAGCCCACAGATTGGGAGAAAATGTTTGACAGCTACCCATCTGATAAGGGACTAATATCGAGAATGTACAGGGCACTCAAAAAACTCAACCCTCAAAGAATCAACATCCCAATGAAAAAATGGGCACATAAATTAAACAGGGAATTCTCAAAAGAAGAAGTACAAATGGCCAGCAAAAACATTAGGAAGTGTTCAAGTTCCCTTGTCATAAAAGTGATGCAAATCAAAACAACACTTAGATGTTATCTCTCCATAGTTAGAAAGGCCATATTCAAGGCCAAAACAGCAATAAACGTAGGTGAGGAAGCAGTGGAACTGGAACCCTTACACACTCTTGGTGGCAATGCAAATTAGTACAACCAGTGTAGAAGGGAGTTTGGAGATTCTTTTAAAAATAAAGATAGAACTACCATATGATCTAGTGATGCCACTCTTAGGCATCTACCCAAAGGAACATAAGTTAGGATTCAATAGAGACATTGATGTTCATCACACCGTTATTCACAGTAGCCAAGCTTTGGAAACCATCCAGGAGCCCTAAAATTGATGAATGGAATCAAGAAAATGTGGTATATATATACAACCGAGGTTTACTCAGCCATAAAGAATAATGGCATGTGGTTTTACAGTAAATGAATGCATTTGGAGGACATCAGGTTAAGTGAAGTAAGCCAGGCTGAGAAAGACAAAGTCTGCATGTTTTCTCTTATATGTGGAAGATAGGCATGTACACAAAAATATGCAGGATCATATACAAACTCATATTTAGAACATGTTTGCAACAGTGAACTACTCTATGGAACACAGAGAAAGAAGGGAAAGAAAAGAGAATGATAGAGCACCAGTATAAAGTATAACATCTGTAAAGATAGAAAACATAAGTATGTGTACTGAAAATTATTAAAAAATGAGGGGGAGGTGGTAGTAAAGGAGTAAGGGAGAATGTAAGGGGATGAATGGACCAAAGTAAATATACCTACAGCAGGATACATTAAGAAACCCCTTTCAACATCAACTGAAATATTAATAATGAAAAACAGGGCTTTAATATAGGTAGATGTGTAGGAGGGTACAAATCGAAGGGGAGAGGGTGAGTGAAGGACATGAGGTGAGGGTATAGTTGATGGATTTCATATACCTATATGAAATGGAACAAATAAACCTCTTGCAATTGTTTTAAGTGGGATGGGGAAGGATATAGGGGGATAATGAAACTAATGTACAATATAAGCCTAATCAAAAGTGTCATTATGAATTTCCTCCTGTATAATGAATATATCATAAGAAAAGATATTCACAAAGCAAAATCACCAGCACATTAAAAAGATCATACATCATTATTAAGTTGGTTTTTGTCTAGGAATATGGGGATAGATCAAAATACATAAACCAATAAATGTAATACAGCACATGAAAAGAATAAAGAACAAAATTATATGATTGTCTCAATAGATATAGAAAAAGCCTTTGACAAAATTTGGTCTGTCTTCATGATAAAAGCTCCAAAGAAACTAGGAATAGAAAGAATGTATTTGAACATAATAAATGCTGTACATATTAAACCCATAGCCAACATCATAGGAAATGAGGGAAAACTGAAAGCATTTCCTCTAAAGTGAGCAATATGACTGGGGTGGGTGTCTATTGTCTCAACTCTTATTCAACATAGTGCTTCTTTCTTAGAGCAATAATGGAAAAAAGAAATAAAAGAAATATAAATAGAAAATGAAGAAGTCAAGTTATCCCTGGTTGCAGATGTTATGATCCTATATTTAAAGGACCCTAAGGACTACACCAGGCAATTTGTTGATCTAATAAACACTTTGGGCAAGATATCAGGATACAAAATCTGCATACAATAACTGGCAGCTTTTCAGTATACTAACAAACAGCCTGAAAAAAGATCTGGAAAACAATCCTATTCACAATAGTCTCAAAAATGAGATACCTAGGAATAAACACACATAAGTTGGTAAATGACCTCTACAATGAAAACTAACATACTGAAGAAAGAACTTGAAGAACACAGTAGAAGACAGAAAGATCTCCCATGTTCATGGACTGTCAAACTTAATATTGTGAACATGGCTATACTAGAAAAAGAAATCTACAGATTCAATGCAATTCCCATCAAAATTCTAATTTCACTATTCAGAGAAATGTACAAATCAGGCCTAAAATTCATTTGGAAACATAAACAATCCCAAATAGCCAAAGCAATCCTGAGCAAAAACAGCTACACAGGAGGTACCACAAACCTGACATCAGTTATACTGTGGTGTTGTAGTAACAGAAACACCATGGTACTAGCACAAAAGCAGGCACATAGAACTGAAAATTAGAAGATCCAGTAAGAAGGCCACACAGATACATCTAGTTTTTGACAAAGATGCTCAAACCTACATTGGAGAAAAGACAACCTCTTCCACCAATGCTGTTGGAAAACTGTACTTCCACATGTAAAAGACTGAAAATAGATGCCTATCTCTCACCATGTACAGAAATCAATTCAAAATTGGTCAACAATCTTAATTTATGACCTGGAATTTTGAAATTGGTACAGGGAGACAAAAGGAAAGTCCTAGAGAATACAGCCAAGGGCAACAATATTCTGAAAAGGACTCCAACTCTTGATAAACAAGAGCCAAGGACTGACTAATGGGATCACATCAAATTAAAAAGCACAGCAAGGAGATAATTACCAAAATGAGGACAACCTACTGAATGAGAAAAATGTTATAGCATGGTAGTCATAGGACAAGATATTAATATCCAGAATACAAAAAGAGCTGAAAAAATTAAACACCAAAATAACAGATAATTCATTTAATAAGTTGGCAAATGGATTGAAGAGATAATTCTTTTTTTATAAATTTTTTATTGGGATATATTCATTATATGGGGGAGATTCATAGTGACAATTTTGTTTAGATTTATGTAGTACATTAGTTACATTGCTCCCATTGTGTCTTCCTCTCAATTCTCTGGAAAATATTCAACATTTTTAGCTATAAAGGAAATGCAAATCAAAATGACACTTAGATTTCACCTCACTCCAGTCACAATGGCAATCATTAAGAAAAGAAACAAAACTAAATATTGGCAAGGTGGCAGAAACACTTATGCATGGTTAGGGGGTATGTAAATTAGTGCAGCCACTGTGGAAACTGGTGTGGAAGGTCCTCAAAAAACACCACAAAATATAATTACCTTATGATTCTTGTATACCATTCTTGGGCATATAGCCAAAGGAATATAAATCACCATACAATACAGATATATGCATATCCCGTTTATTGCAGCACTACTCACAATAGCCAAGTTATGGAATCAGCCTAGGTTCCCATCAACCAATGAATGGAAAAAGGAAATATGGGATATATACACAATTAAATATTATTCAGTCATAAAAAAATGAAATTATTCTGTTTGCAGAAAATGGCTGTTAATGGAGATCATCATGTTAAGCAAAGTAAAGCAACATCAAAAAGAGAAATATCACATTTTTTTCTCTTATATGATGATCTAGACCTAAAAATGGATATGCATATAAAAGGAAAAGTGTTTGTGGGGAAGTCATTGGAAAAGGGGAGGGTGATGGGAAGTGAATCTGATTGAAGTTCCTTATATTCATATGTGATAGTAGAATAATGAGAGCATTAAAACTGTAAAAAAGCAGTCTTGGGATGGTGGAGTGGTTTAAGTAGTAGAGTGCCAGCCCAGCAAGTGTGAGGGCCTGAATTTAAACCCCAGTATTGCAAAAAAGCAGTCTTGGGGAATAAAAAGGTATAATGGAGGGTGAGAATTGGATCAATGCACATTATATACATGTATGGAAACATCATATTGGGACCCCTTGTACAATTAATATACACTAATAAAAACAAAATAATTATGTTTATAATTGCCTCCAAAAGAATAAAAGAAATGATAAATTTAATCAATGTGGTGTAAACTTCTAACCTGAAAAATGATAAAACATTGCTGAAAGGAGTGAAAAACTTAAATAAATGGAAAGAAATCATGTGTTACTGCTTAGGAAAATATACCATTGATAGGATGACAATAATTTCCAAAGTGATTCATAAAATCATTGAATCCCTGTCAAAATCTAAAGATCCATTGGAAGAAATGGAAAATTTCCTCCCCAAATCCATGTGGAATTGCAAGGGACCCCAGAATTCCAAAACAGGCTGCGATCAATGCTCACATCTTCCAGTTGTAAAACTTATTTAAAAGCTACAGTACAAAACCAGTATAAGGATAAACATAGAAATTAGTGGTATGTTGAGAATTAATTTATGTTGAGAGTCCAAAAATAAACACAAGTAGCTGTGAATGATTGATGTTTTATAAGAAAGCTAAGGTCATTCAATGGCAGGGTGGGGGAAGAATAGTTTCTGTAACAAAGGGTGCTGGAATAAGTAGATATCGGCATGGAAAAAGATGATGTTGGATTCTCACATCATATTACTGAAATAAATCTAAATGTGTCAGCACCATGAAATCCATGAAATACCCTTTGAAAGGTAGAAGGAGGGAGGAAGGGGTGAAATATAATGGAGGAGGTGAACTTGCTTAAAGTATACTGTATGTCAGTATGGAATTATCGCAATGAACCCCCCCTCACATTCTTAATGTATGCTAATTCAAAAATATAATAATACTAAAAGATTTTAACATCTAAGGCTATGAAACGCTAAGACAGTAACATAGGTGTATGTCTTCATGACCTTTGAATTGGCTATGGTTTTATGCTTGCTTATAACAAAAATACACGCATAAGCAACCGATGTAGGAATAGATAATTGAAAAATTTTTGTATACCAAGGAAAATTTCAGAAAAGTTAACAACTCACATATTTAGCTCATAAGCCAGCAATTGTATGTTATGTAGAATATATGAAGAACTTTCATAAATCAACTCAATGACAAAAAGACAAACCTGGTTAAAATGGGCAAAGGAATTCCATTGACATTTCTCCAAAGGAAATATCAAACATATGGAAAAGGTTCTGAACATCATTAGTGAATACTGAGCCAAAACATAGTAGCTTTACAGAACTGGGACAGAGAGAATTGTGTTTAAAATCCTGGTGTGATCCTTAGGCATCACATAGTCTTTCTACATTCAAAAATGTTAATATAAAATATAATAACCCAATAAACTCAAGAGCAATGAGGATGCAGTTTCTCTAGAAATGAGAGTTTGCATTGTATCACCTGGTACAAAACCTTATCTAGCTAGTTATTGCAGTTGCAAGGAACAGGTAGTGGAAGCAAGAGTTACAACTGTCATGTATAGCATAATGATCAATGGAAGGGGTACAGAATATAACCTTAGGAGGTAATCTGATAAACATGGGTAGAGAGCTTGGGAAGGTG
Source organism: Castor canadensis (assembly GCF_047511655.1). Classification (NCBI taxonomy): domain Eukaryota; kingdom Metazoa; phylum Chordata; class Mammalia; order Rodentia; family Castoridae; genus Castor; species Castor canadensis. Next base: position 49,044,199 of record NC_133396.1, on the reverse strand, counting down.
GTGGTAGTGGGCATTATTAGGGTTTTCTTAGAGAGGGAAGGAGTAAAAGTAACTGGAAGGGGTTTAAATCTGAACTTCTTTTTTTTTTTAATCTTGATCTAAGGAAAAGTTGAATCTGATCTGAGAGAGTGCTCTTATTCCTGCCCGTTTGTTCGCACAAATATGTATGAAATCATAAGTCTGGCTCTTGTTTTAGCCTGCTTATTTCTTTCAGGGTCTGTTTCATGGAGAAATGTTGTATGAAAACACTGTCACTTCGGAATCTTTCTGAAGCACGTGTTTCATGGTGGAACTCTACTTCAAATCATATGATGACTTTTTATGCAAAATTTTATACTCCTATGATATCTTTAATTAATCACACAGTGCAATCTCTGATATTCAACGGTTTTCTAAGAATCATAAAAACATGGTGCATGCAGCTCACAGAACTCCTATCCATTTCCTAAACAGTCAAGGAGTCATCATCCATCCATGAAATTTTCTGCATCTCCATCTTCCCCTAAAGTATAGTCAGGTGTGATAACAGATTATAATTAGTCACCACTACAGAACTCTGAGAGAATTTGTCATAGAGAGGTCCTGGACAATTTCTTTGTCTTTAATGAGCTACTTTGGAATCTGGACTCCTGTGGGATGCAGAGCTTCTTAGGCCCAGGAATGGCTATAATGGACAATTGAGAAGAGATGATTCAAATACAGGTGACGAATACAGAGACTGTTACTTCCTGTGCCTATAAAAGGGGAGGCAAATCACGAGTCCTGGCCCTGAGTCACCCTCAGACACTCTAGGTGAATTTTAAGGAAGATTAATGACCTGATTCTTTATTGTCCTTTCACCCTGAGAGTCTTGATTTACTACACTAAGTAGTGTTCTGCAGAACAAATTTTCAGTTATGATGTCTTATCTATTTCCCATATTTCTGCCTCTTAAGACTTTGCTACGTTGTAGAAGTAGTTTGATTCATAGTCACCTTTTATAACCTTTTTAATGATTCAAGGGTTCATTACTATTACTTCCTTGCAATGTATTCTTCCAGGATCTCATAATGTCAACATAATAGTTCTGTGAGAAGGGACTCAATGAAGCAGTTTTGAAGCCTTGTACTATTTTGCTTTACATTTGGAACCTTAATAAACTTGGGGCAGGTTCCCTACAAGAGATTGTATTTAAATTTGTCTGTGAGCTTATTAATCTATATTTTGATGGCAATGTATATACTTGCTACTCAAGTGAACCTACTGACTTGAGGCCATTGATGCAGAATATTAATATAAACTGCGTGCTCATTTAAAATGTATAAGCTGAGCAAAGCTGAGCTAATAAAGCAGAATCAGTGTTTTCACATTATTACAGATGATTTGTATGTACATAGAATGTTAGAAAATACTGCTGTCACTGATTCTTATGGACAGTCCAGGTTGGGAACTATAGATTTAGAAACTGAAGAAGATGTGAAGGTTATTGAGTTATTGTGGAAAACTGCAGGTGATGTCTTTTGTTTGTGATCCCTGTATACATTCCTACCCAGGACATGCATCTTCCTCATTTACTTGGGACCATAATTTTGAAAAGCAAGGTGTGAGATTTTCCCCAAATATTCCTTCCCTCTATAATGTAATACCATAATATCCTAGTGTACATACTGTCAATGAAGCTGCATTAAATACCACCAGTAGGGTGAAGATCCCAGATGGGTGGACTCAGTTATAGCATTTTAGTGAAAGATCTTTCTGGATCTGTTAATGCTTCTCCTCTGCTTACTTTGCCAGCTTTAAGACATACAGGTATCCATCAGTAAGTGTTGTCCAGAAGAAAATGTGTGTGGATGCATGTGTGTGTGTGTGTGTGTGTGTGTGTGTGTGTATGGAATTTATTTTAAGGAATATTGAGGACTAACTAATCCTGTATCTTCAGGCCCTGACAGTAGACTGGAGTCCCTGGGAAGTGTGTATGTCATTGTCTTAAATTTTAGGGACATCTGGGTGTAGAATGTTTCTGCATTTTTCTTGTAAGTCCTTGAATTGATTATGCAAAGCTTATCACATAATGAAGGATAATCCACTTTAAGTGTACTTATGTAAGTACTGATAACCTTGTAAAAATACCTGCATAATAATATCTAGAATTGCCATTTAACACACTTTCAATCAGGACCAAGGTAAGAGGATGTATAATATGAACAATCATATATAGTATAGACATATAAGGAGAAACTCGGTTGAGGGTTGAAAAAGATGTATGCTTCTTTTTAATTTTTTCCCATAATTTATAAAATGTGGTATTTTTCTGACCTCAATGTCACTGAGATCATGGGTACTGAAGTATAAGGATTTCATTTTGAGTAACCAGTATTATTGAAGAAAGTCCTGCATTTGACATACTCTAGTACTTTTCATGAATTCCAAATTGCATCTGTGAAATTGACAATAAATGTAAACATTTATTGCTAAATGATTGTGTAGTGACTTTATATTCTGGGCATGTTTAAGAGGAGTAGTTATTCTAACTTATTGTAGTTTGCTGAACATTGAAGGAACTTGTGTCTCAGCTAAAGCACAAGCAACCATATTCATGAAACACTGGTCACATCAAGGCACCATGCCACATGCTATCTCTGCTGCTGTCATGAAGCCAGACTTTCATGCATGGAGTTTAGATTCTGGTGGGAAGTCAGCTATAAACAACTCATCAAAGGCATTGAGTCCTATGGGATGAGTTCAGGATGCAGTGGGAACATGGCAACAGCTTTACTTGATTTGTGGAGAAGGTTATGTTTGTTGAGGAAGTATCATGTATTGAAGGGGTATGCCATGTGAAGAGGGACCAGCATAGGCAAAGTAATAGGCAGGAAAAACAGCAGAGGTTATAGACAAAAGCAGGAAATAAGGACTTTCAATCCCAGCAATTCTTCAAAATGGAATGCATATGCCAATATGGAGACACAAGAAATTCTGGAGTCAAGTACATATCATATAGTAAAGTATCATTTGTGCCCTTGAAAGAAACTTTATGTTTATCTTGAGCAATGACAATCCCTTGAAGCACTGTCCAGGTTTCTATTTTAGAATGCATAAACAAATTGATGGAGAAGGATATTGAGGCATGGAAACAGGGACATGATTTGAGTGTTTTCATAGTCTAGGAGAGACAATGTTTTATCCTATTCTAAGAATATACTATTGTGGTAAGGAATGAAGAGGAGAATTTGTACTATTTGCTAGATTTGGGTTGAAAAGAAGAGAAAGGAATGAATGAAGTAAATTCAGCGTTTCTTATTTGATCCTGAACTCTTTTTAAAAGAAATTAAATAGTTTCTGCCTGGTAGTGGGGGTGGGGAGAAGGAGGGGGTGGGGGGTAAGGGAGGGGCAGAGGGAAGGGGGAAGAAATGACCCAAACATTGTATGCACATATGAATAAAAGAAATAAAAATTTTAAAAAAGAATAGGAAGTTGTTAGCAAAATGAGACCATGGGTTTCATTAGTTATCTGTTGAGCTTTACTTGTCTGTGACACACCCAAGGGAAGACAACTCTTCAGAAAGGATACCGAATTTTGCAGGTGAGAGATATGTTTACGTGGTAACATAAGATAATGAAGCATATAAGTTTTTTGAAAGCATATAGAGAACTATAAGAGGATATAGTTTAGAGGAATACTTCTGGCCTGTCAATACATAAGATACATAGAATAGGAGCCACTTACAGTTATCAAGAATGACTGGTCAGGCAGTCAAACATTTCATTTTGTATCTCAGAAGTTAAGAGATAAAAAGTTTAGGACATGATACAGCATAGAAAGGTGTTATAGAAAGTTCAGAAAAGTCATTGAAATGATTAAGATCATAGAGACAGTTGGCATTTAGATATTATGTTGCAATGAGGTTGAGATCAGTTGTTGAGAACAGAGAATATTAACATGGAAATATGTTATTTTTATTTAGATTTTAAAGCAATAATATTATTTTCTCTTTGTTTCTCATTTATTCATATGTGCATACATTGTTTGTGCCATTTCTCCCCCTATTCCCAGGCCCCTCCCTCACCCCCCTGCCCCCCTCACTTACAGGCAGAATCTGTTCTGTCCTTATGTCTAATTTTGTTGAAGGGAGAGTATACATAATAATAAGAAAGAGAAAGCATTTTTGCTAGCTGAGATAAGGATAGCTATACAGGCAGATTGAGTGAGAGCATGACGAAAAGATGTGAAAGAATCATCTTAGAATTCATCCCCCTGGACCTGCCCATTCAGCCAGAGCACAAACACCTGTTCTATGTCCTGTTCCTGGCCATGTATCTTGTCACTGTCCTGGGGAATCTCCTCATCATTGTCCTCATTTGACTGGACTCTCATCTCCACACACCCATGTATTTGTTTCTCAGCAACTTGTCCTTGTCTGACCTCTGCTTTTCCTCTGTGACCATTCCTAAACTCTTGCAGAATATGCAAAGCCAAGTATCCTCCATCTCCTATGCAGGCTGCCTGACACAAATGTATTTCTTCATATTTTTTTATGACCTAGAGAGCCTCCTCCTTGTGGCCATGTCCTACGAACACTATGTGACTATCTGGTTCCCCCTGTACTATACCAGCATCATGAATCCCAAACTCTGTGGGAGTCTGGTGGTGCTGTCCTGGGTTCTGACCACTTCTATGTTCTGTAACACACCCTGTTCATGGCCAGATTGTCTTTTTGTGAGAACATGATTCCCCACTTTTTTGTGATTTGTCCACTCTTCTGAAGCTGGCATGCTCTGACACTCATGTTAATGAGTTGATGATATTTGTCATGGGAGGGTTTGTTGGAGTCATTTCATTCCCGCTTATTATCATGTCCTATGCACACAGTGTGTCCTCCATCCTCAAGGTCCTTTATTCTCAGGGCATTCATAAGATCATCTCTGCCTGTGGCTCCCACCTGTCTGTGGTGTCGCTGTTCTATGGTATTCTCTACTTATGTCCATCAGTTAATAATTCTACTGCGAAGGAAATTGTCATGGCTATTACTTACACAGTGGTGACTCCTATGCTGAATTATTTCATCTACAGTCTGAGGAACAGAGACATGCATGGTGCCCTGAGAAGAGTCTTTTGTAATAACAAAATTCCCATCTTCCTATGAGGGTTACACTTGGGAATTTTATATAATATTCTCTTGTAAATGTATTGATATTACTACTGGAATATTCAGATTTTTTTTCACTCACCATAGGAACTTCTGTTGAAAGGGCATGCTGCATAATTGTTAAGTACGTGAAAAGCGAGGATGAGTTCAAAATTGAATAGTTGAAATTGGAAACATGGTCTTGGTGACCTGGATATTCCTTCTTATTTGTCTCGCTTGGGGAATCCTGGAAAGTATAGTGTATAAGCTGCTGTTTCATGCAGTCTTATTCTTTACATTCTTAAGTTATCCCAGGATTTTACCATTTTATCCAGATTTCTGTTTTTTGCACAGCATCATTATAAATACTGCTCTATATTCTAAGATCAATATTCATTGTCACTAAAATATTCCAACCTTATAGCCTCCTTCTAATGTCACCTACATGCTCTTTCTGAACAAATTTTGACATTTTCTGCCTAGTTTTCCCACACCCATTCTTTCTTTTCATACCTATGTTGTTTGTTCTTACTTGTCCTGACCCTTAACAAATTTTCTCTTTTTTACAATAGTGTCATTGGTAAAAGCTGACTTTACCTAGATTGAGTTAGTAGCTAGGGATCCCAGAATTTATTTCCTTATAACCAGGGAAAGAACGTAGAGATTAGAATATATTCAGTGTTTCAAGATGCCTCTATTCCATTAGATATTTCAGTTTTTAAAAAGAACACACTGGGGACAGGGTGGAGAAATGACCCAAGCCTTGTATGCACATGTGAATAATAAAACAAAACAAAAAAAAGTACACACAACTCCCCCCACACAAATGACATTATTGAAAAATCACTACTTTACAGTATCCATTGTTTTGGTTTTAGTTTTTATGTCTCTGTTTTGCAGACTGAAATCTGTGAAGTTCAACAACTTCACACATCATGTGAAGTGACACTAGTTAGCATGTGTATCTGATCCTGCAGCTTCTACTCATTTTCTCCCACTTTAGAAATAGGAGAAACAGGTCTTTCTTAAACTCTTGCATCAACTGTACATGGATCAAATTCCCAAACTTGGCCTATCATTTCCTTAGTTCTCCTCTCTAACTGAGGGCATTTCAACCTGTCTCATCTTCTCATATTTTTGCTGTATCCCACATCTCCTTGTGAATCCCTGATCTTCCCCCAGATCTCATTTCTCTTCTCATGTGCCCAGTGGATGCTTCTGCTGCTTCCTCTTGAGAACATGGGCAGTTTAATCTCAGCATGCAAAACCTTGAAATCCAGGTTTCATTCTGATTCTTCCTTGTTCTGTATTCAATGTCTTGATTCTTATGATATTAATTCCTATCCAATTGCCTGAGCATCCACTTGTCTATTTGGACAAATATGTGTGTGTGTGTGTATAATCATATATATGTATATATAAGCATATATATATTTATTTAATTTCTATTTTTTGGCTACTATACTTCTGCATTGAACATGAGAGTGCAGATATATCTTCATCACAGGAATGTCATTTCTCTGGATATAAACCCAGTAGTAGAATTCCTGGATTATATAATAATTCTACTTTTAATTTCTTGAGGAATTTCCCTTGTGTTTTCCATGAATTATATATGAATTTATATTTCCACCAACAGTGTGCAAGGGTTCTTTTTCTCCACATTCTTTCTAGTACTTGTTATCTTTAATCTTTTTGATAATAATTGGGGAGATGTTGAGATGATATTTATTAATCTATTGTGGCTTTGATTTGTGTTTCCTTGATGATTAATGATATGGAACATTTTTATCATATACCTGTTGACCATTTAGTGTGTTCCTGAGAAATGTCTATTAGGTCTATAGCCCATTTTAAATTGAGTCATTGTTTCTTTGCTACTTAGAGTTTAAGTTTCTCATATATCCAATATATTGACATCTTGTCCAAAGAATATTTTGAAAATATTTCCTCCAATTCGGCAGGTTTTTTCTTAGTACTTTCTCTGCTGTGCTGAAGCCTTTAGTTTGATGCAATCCTATTGGTCTCATTTTGGTTTTCTTTTCTGTTCTTTTGAGTAATGTGCAAAAAAACCACTGGCATTCCAATGTTCTGAAGGACTCTCTCTCTCATTTGTCTTTGTGGTAATTGCCATTGTTATAGATGTGAGATGATATCTCAGTTGTGCTTTAATTTGTCTCTCCTAATCATTGTGGAGTTGAGCATTTTTCATGTGTCTTTTAGTACTTCATATATCTGTTATTTTTGGATCAAGGTCTTGCTGTGCAGCTCAGATGATTTAAATTTGTAATCTTTTTTGTTTAGCACACCCACTGTTGTGATTATAGACATCAAACAATACACCAGGATTCATATATCTTCTCTTGGGAAGTATCTGCTTAGGACACTTCTTACTTGATTTTTTGTTCTATAGAATTGTTGGAGTTCCTTAAACATATTGGATACTAACCCTATATCATATGCAGTCCATTTGCCTTTTTTGTTTTTATTGCTGGTGCTTTTTGAGTCAACTCTAAAAACAATCTTTTTCTGATTATTGTATTTTTTTCACCATATGTTTTCTTCCAGTAGTTGTGTAGTTTTAGACTTCTGTTGCTATACCAACTCTCTAGGACAGGGTTTGCTCAAAAAACTAACTAAGATAGAATTACTATATGATCCAACTGTAACAGTCCTGTGTCTACCTGGAATAACCTAAGTCATCACACAACAGTAATATGTGAATACTGATTTTTATTGCAGCAATATTCTCAGTAGATGAGTTGTGGATTCAAACTAGGTACCCATCAACTGATGGATGGATAAAGAATACATGGCGTGTAGACCTAATGGAGAGCTATTCAGCAATTAAGAAGAACAAAATTATGTCATTTGGCACATTTATAAGTTTTGTTAGCCCTATCTTTTTTTCCAACCAAGCTGCAGTAATCAGTTCTACAGGGTCTCAGGTGGCTTTAGTAGCTGTAACCTGAAAACACTTCACATCAGTCCTGCTCCACATGTCCCTTGATTTTTGCTCTGGGATGTCTCTGCCTCTCCAGAGTAGTGTGTCATGGTGAATCTTCTTAACATTCATAAAAGTATAAAGTCTATGATTTATTTTGTGACAGCTGTTGCACAAGGTGAGGTGTGGAGTGTAAGTAAACTTTGCATATACATGTCCAATTATTCCAGCACCATTATTTTAAGTCTACTGTGTTAGTCACATTTCCATCACTGCAATTAAATATCTAGCATATTGCTACTGGTAAAGTAAACAGAGGTTTGCTTAGCTCATGATTTGGAGAGTGCAAAGGCCATATGGCCTTAGCAAGGGCCACCCTTTCCTACATCACTCATGGCATGGACAGCAATGGTAGAGCACATGTGGAGGAAAGATCACATCTCAATCTGGAGTAGAAAGAATTAGACTCCCATTTAAAAGTAATACCCATAATGACCTAATGATTTTTCACAGGTTCCCAACTCAAAGATCCCCAGCTGCTCCTAATAACTCATCCTTTACATATCTTTTGGAAGCATTCAACACACTAGCCATGGAAACTGTATCCAACTGACCAGCTTTAGCATAGTTTGGAAGATGCAACGTGTGGTACCTGAGTGGATCAATTTCTGTCCTCAGTGTGCTATTCTACATTCTCAATATTGATGCATATTTCTATCCTTTCTTATTATTACACTTTCCTAATGATTGTAACTTAGTAGTAAATCTGGAATCCAGGCACTGCATATTGTTTTATTTTGTTGTTGTTTTCCAGGATGGATTTATTCAATTTCAATTGCTTTACATGCAAATTTATAATCAGATAATCAGCTTACACAAAAAACTTCCTTTCAGAATTTTGATAGGAAATGTGTCTAATCTTTGGGTCTGTTTCACACCTGATGGGGGAGAAGTAGGCATGAAGAAAAGATGAATGAGGGTGAATATGGTGAATATATTTGGTATTATTTATATATGAAAATAAAAGAATGAAACCTGTTGAAACTACTATAAGTAAAGTGGAGTGTGGAGGAGGGAGAATGATGTAGGGGTAAATATAACTAAGATATACTGTAAGCACATATGTAAATATCACAATGCATCCCCATGTAAAACCATTATATGGTAAAAGAAAGTGTTCATTCTTTTGATCTGTATCAGACATAATAACATCTTCATGATGTTAAATTTAACAATTCAATAACATGTTTTATCTATTCATTTCCTCACATCATCATTAATTTCTTTAATCAGTGTTTTAAGATAAAAATTTCACAAATTATTATAGTATCAAAAAGATTTTAATTTGTTTCACTTAATTTTAATTGAAAAATAAGAAGTATAAATATTTATGGGGCATAATATCATATATTTAGACATGTACACATTATGCAAGTGTTAAATCAAGTTAATCGACATACCTCATGTACTTAACTTTTTGTGGTGGAAATTTTTCATATTTATAATTTACATTACTTTTCATTGTATTGTCACTATCCTGTGCAATAGATCTCATAAGTTTCCTTCTTCTGTCTAATAAAATTTTGTACTCTTTCACCAAAATTTCCCAATCTCATCCCTAGCCTCTAATACCCACTCTTCTACTCTAATTCAGGAAGTTTGACATTTTTGTGTTTTGCATATATATTTGACTATTCAATACAGTTTATTTTTCTGGACTTTTCATTTGGTATAATGTTCTCAGGTACACAATGTTGTCACCAGGAATAAGATTTTCATCCATTTTAAGTCTGGATTTTATTCTGTAGTGTGTATATGCCACATTATTTTATCCACTCATCCATTGACACTTAAATTGCTTCCCTGTGTGGCTATTATGAATAATGCTATAACGGACTTTGGAGATATTGGAGTACTCCCTCATATGTCTTTGGCTGTGTACTCAGAAGTTGGATTACAGAATCACGTGATAATTCTTCTTTAGTCTTCTTGGGGAACTTCCACATTGCTTCCATAATAGCCACACTAATTTACATGCCCATCAACAGTGTGGAAAGGCTCTCTTTTCTTCACCTCCTCACCATAATTTTCATCAGTTTGATGATAGTCATCCTAACAGGTGTGAGGGGGATGGCTCCAGTGATTTTAATTTGTTTTTCCCTGATGATTAGCAATCCTGAGCATTCTTCCATATCCATGTTGTTCAGGTGCCTGTCTTCTTTTGAGAAATGTCTGTTTGCACTACTAAACATCAGGTTATTTGGGCTTTTTTCCTATTGAGTTGTTTAAGTTCTGTACATTTTGAATATTAACCTCTTCTAGGTATATGTTTTGCAAACATTTTCTCCTTTTCTGTGTATTCTCTTCACTTTGCTGTTTGTTGCTATGGCTATGCAGAAAGTCTGATGCAATTCTAAGGGCTTATTTCTGCTTTTGTTGCCTGTACTTTTTACCTCATACTTATTAAATCATTATCCACTGCTCAAAGTCATCGAGCAGTGCCTATGTGTTTTTTCTAATACAATTGTAGTCAAAGTTTAAACAATTAAGTCTTTAATCCATTTCCACTTGATTTTTGTACATGGTGTGAGAAAAGGGTCCGCTTCCATTTTCTGCAGGTGAACATCCAGTTTTTCTACTACTATGTATTGAAGACTCTGTCTTTTTTCTGTTTGTGTACTTGCCACTTTTCATAAAAATCAGTCATTTCAATATGTGAGTTCACTTCTGACCTCTATTCTATTCCTTGGGTTAGTATATGTGTTTCTCACCAATACTATTCTGATTTGATTGCCATAGCTCTGTGATATGTTTGGAAGTAAGGTAATCTGATGCTTCTAACTTTGGTTAAGTTTTGCTTTCCTTTTATGTGTTTGTGAAAGTTTATTTCCCACAGGATTGTCTTAGCTATTAGGGTCTGTTGTAGGTATACTTTACTGTGATCTACTTAACCTCTTCCATTACTCAACCTTGCCCCTTTACCTCTGTCCCCAATTTTTCACCAGCTTTCAATCCACTTCCTTGCATCCTATATCTTTACAGATCTTATGTTTTACAATATTACTGATGCTCTATCATTCTCTTTTCTTTCCCTCTTTCTGGGAATTCCATAGAGTAGTTCCACCATTATAAACATGTTCTACCTGTGAGTTTGTATATGGTCATGCTTTTTATTGTATCTATGTTTATATTTTGGATCTATCTACCACATATGAGAGAAAACATGCAGCCTTTTTCTTTCTGAGTCTGGCTTCCTTCACTTAACACGATGTCCTCCAATTGCATTCATTTACCTTGAAATCACATGTCATTATTCCTCATGGCTGAGTAAAACTCCATTGTGTATACATATATTTTCTTGATTTATTCATCAGTTGTAGGGCACTGGAATCATTTCCAATGCTTGTCTATTGTGAATAGAACTGAGATGAACATTGGTGTATAGATGTCTCTACTAAATCCTGACTTATATTCCTTTGGGTAGATGCCCAGGAGTGGTATCACTGGATCATATGACAGTTCTATCTTTAGCTTTTCGAGGTATCTCAAAACTGTTTGTCATAGTGATTGTTGTTATAAAAAAGCCAAATGTTAGAAAAGAGAATGCAGAGAAAAAAAGGAGACTGAGACCTCTACAGACCAGACCACACTTTATTTTGCAGTGGTGAGGGGCAACCTGCATCCCAACAAGCTGAGATGCAAGCCTTGTTGGGAGCTAGGGGTGAGTAGCTTTTATGGGGTATGCAGCCAGGGAGAAATAAAGGGAAGTGTCATTGTGATCTTAGACAGCTGCATCTTAGGAGTCAGGAAGCGATAAGGTGAAATGTCCTGCAGTCTCAGGCAGCTGAGTCTTGCAAGCAGTCAGGAAATGATAAATGGAAAAGTCCTTATAGTCTGAGGAAGCTGAACCTTTTGATATGTCGGAGATAACTTAGGTAGTGTGGGGGTCTCCACTTGGGACTTCTGGGACCCAGGAGATTTAACTCTTTATTTCAGACCCTGAAGGGGTATAAAGAAAGGGGGTGCCGTGATCTTATCTGGCTGATTTTTGCTGAGAAGTGGGTTTGGGGCAAGTAGCTAGTAATAGCAGTAGGGTCCTGAAGTGGTCTTGTGTTGTGGCATTTTCTTGAAGAAACCAGTCATTTAAGAAGTGTAGGGTTCTTTATCTTAAGTGTTAGCCCGAGTGGAGGGTTCTTGCATCGGCAAAGGTGAATACATGAGGACCTGAAATTTTATTTTTGTACCTGTTGAGATATAAACTTAGAGTATTTATTATGCAAGGCTCTAACAGGAGTAAGAGGAGGGATATAAAAAGGGGGATGGTCAAAGCTAGTGCCCAAGGAGCCCAGCTCCTTATGTTGTTCCAGAAGGACCACGAATTGGCTAGCTCATGTCTCCTTTTAAAATATGCTCTTGTAACTCCCAGGCCATGCTTCTGAACACCTCAGATTTGTTCCTTACCCCAACATTCTTGCCTTTTGATAGTCAAGTAGATACATAGATAGATAGAAAAAAGGACAATAAAATTTCAGTTAGCTACTTTTTGCTGCAGCAGGGTGTTGAGATTTCTTAAGGAGAGGGCTTATCAACAGGGTCTTCTTGCTATAGCTGGCCTGTTGGAGGAATAGGATTGAGTTGATCTGGGTAATGTCCTGTATGAAAGGCCCGTAGCCTTTAGCCCAGGAAGACCACTGTCCCCAGCTGTCCATTGTCTGTTTTCAGCACATTTCAAGGTCTCTTAGGTATTATGAACAATTTGGGACTAGTTGACATAAAAGCAGCACTTTTCCTGTAGAAGGGGTATGGTTTTGCATGGCAACCTGTATAAGGAATGTACGCTTTGGGAGATAAGGTGAGACATGTAGTTAAATACACTTGCCCAATGGTTATCAGCATGAGAAAGAAAACCAAGAGATCTTGGGGTAAAAATATCAGCTACAGTCCTAAGTAGATGAAAGAACTGGGGGCAGGGGACAAAGGCATACACAGTAAACAGTCCCAATCACAGGTGAGACTGAATTGGTCACCATCTAAGTTCTGCTTGTGGGAGAAGTTCCAGAGTTGTTATCTGGAGGGTGTTTCACTCTAAGTAGAGTCTATTGTTGGGGTAGTTTCAATCCCTTCTCACAAAGATGTCATTGATCATTTCTGTCTTTTCTTGACTCCAAGTTGGCTGCAGGAGAGAATGGCTCAGAGCAAAGGACAATAGATAAAATGGAGAAATTCTATGTTTTCTGTTTTTATTTAATCTGTGGGCCTAAGTAGGGTCTCAGTGCCTTTTAATAAAAGCAGTCTAAGTACCTAGGGAACCAGGGAACTAGCATCTTTGGCCAGTGACAAATACTGAAGGGGACAAATAATGGAGAGCTAAATTAAAAGTACTTGTTATTTAAGTTTAAAACTGGAAACATTTTTGTAAGTTAGAAAACCCCTGGTTAAACAGTTTGCCCAGGGGAAAATAACTCCATGAGCATGCACTACTAAAAGATAAATTTGGAGCCAGCAAAAATGATTCATCTTTACTTAAATAGAAGGCTTTGGCCTAAAATGTGCATTTGTCTTCTGTAAGAGGTTACTGCAATGGCTTGGATGTTTAGTAGCCCTGTGTAACATCACTTTTTAAAAACCTTTTCTCTTTAGTAAATTTTGTGAGGTCTGGCACAGATGAGTCCATCTGGATTGTGACAGTTTTCCCTTCTGATCTCCAAACTGTCTCTGAAGAGTCTCCTCTAAAGATTTTGTCAATTAACCATTTAGTTAATGAAAGTTTCTTGGTGCCAGAATAGCTTTTCCAGATGTTTTTGATGCTGGGTGTGGGGAAGAACCAGGCAAGGCAGGTGAAAATCAGTGCCAATTAAGACCCATTTGGCCAAATTATAAGCAACTAAACAGGTTTAGAATAAGTGGGCTTACCTGCCATTCATGTTTAGTTCTGTCTGGACTATAGATTATATCCTGACAACTTAAAAATGCAGGAAAATGTCAACATCCAACAGTTAAAAGTTTTCCAAAAGTCAACAAAGGCAAATATTCAGAAGGCTGACTCAATTAAAAATTACATATGTGTTAGAATCATTTTGGGAGTTTGATTGTAAATGCTCCAGAGAAGAACCCAGGCTGCTAATGACAACATTTAGAATAGTGAGGGTTAAAATACTGAAAAATAGTTTAGGAATTATCGGAATATCTATAGGAACACATGGACACTGTATAGCTGTTGCTTGGTGAAGTATTTTTTGGAGTAAAATTCAGAATTTTGGCTAGTAAGATAATAGATATACAGCACTGGCAAAAGTCAAAACTTTAGATCTCTTACAAGTTAGGGGGACAGTGCTTGTAATTTTAGATAGTCTTATTTTTTAATGTACAAGTACATTTTATGTATATATTACTACTTATTTGGCTAAGACAAATATAGGCCAGGTTTCAAGTAGCTGGATTTCCCAAATGGCAGGTTTTTCTGAATGTTACTGATTATAAACAACACATCTTCCAAAAGCTTCATTAACCATTTTACATTTTAAAGGTTTAGATGTAACACTTTTGCATAAAGAACTTTAGCTCATCGTTTTACATAAACTGACATTTTTAACTTTGCAAATGTGTATACCATATTTAGATAAAGTCTAGACACAGAACAAAGTTATAAGGTGGTCATTTAAGATACTTTTCATGAGCAAATAGGTAAATGAACTCTGATTTAGTAGTACTTAAAGCTTGACAAGATCAACAGAATACACAGTAATTACCTTGATAAAATCTTTCCCTATAACACATTTTTTGCAGATGTTACTCAGAGCAGAACAATATTAAGATAGCCTTGTTATTTTATGGGCATAGAGAATTAGATTTTAGTTTAACATGACACTAGAAAATCTTTTAGGCAAGTCCTAGATTATACTCAAGTTTAACATTATCGCACACTGAATCTTTTACTATACACTTTTAAGATTGACTGAGAACCTTCATATAAACCCTCTGATGGTTTGTCCTTACTTGTCCTCTCCATATTTGGAACAATCATTTTTTTCTTTATTAATATGTGCATACATTGTTTGGGCGATTTCTCCCCCCTACCTCCCACCTCCACCCTCTCCTCTCCACCTCTCCTTGCTTAAAGGCGGAACATGTTCTGCCCTTTTCTCTAATTTTGTTGAAGAGAAGACATAAGCAATAATAAGACAGATAAAGTGTTTTTGCTAGTTGAGATAAGGATAGGTATATAGAGAGATTTCTAGAATTGCTTCCATGCACAAGTGTATTACAACTCAAATTGATTCATCTCTACCTGACCTCTTCACTACTAACCAGTCACCTTCCCATATTGACCTGTGACACTTTAAGATTACTGTATTAGCTCCTCTGTAGTGAGGACATCAAACATTTTCAAATTTTGGGTTTCCTCCCTATCCCCTTCCTCCCATATGTGCTCTCCCCTTAGTGACAGTGTGATGCAAACCATTCTTTACAAAATCCTTTCTTATACAAAACACTCCTTTTTCCCTTTAACTTTTCCCCAAAAATACACTCAATATATATCTATACACTTTCTATTTGTTCACTTTGTAACTGCATTTTAAAATAACTTTTACAAGAATTTCAAATAAAATTTTTTTCCAGTTAGCCTTATTTTTGTTATATAGACCCATACAGAAAGGCAATTTTAAACTGCTTTTATGCAATAAGTAACTTATAAAGACACCATTCGTTAATCAATCTAATTATGAAAGAACTGAATGTAGAGGATCCAATATGGCGATTGGGATACAGCCATAGACTGCGTGAACTCCATGAATCAGGGACCTTGCTGAGATGCTGAGACACACTTGGCTGAGGGAAAGCACCAGCAAGAGCTGAAACTTCAGCACTCTGAACCCATAGCTTGTGGAAGTCTTCTCCACACCATGATTTACTAAAAGAACAGCAGGCCTGACAAGCCCATACCCAAGGGCCAAGGAGCCAGAGTTCCATTTCCATGGGCCCCCACCTGTCAGGCCCACCAGACCCCAGCTCTGTGGCTCTGCTGGATCTCTGCTCTGCTGGGTCCGCTACCCCTCAGGCCTGCCAGGACCCAGCTCTGCATGCCTGCCAGATCTCCACTCCACTGGGCCCCACTCCACAGACTTGCCAGCCCTCTGCTGGATCTCCGGTCCACTGGCTCCTGCCCCACAGGCCCACTGGGCCCCCACTCTGCAGGCCCAGTGGGTCTCCGCTCCTTCAGGCCCCTGTGATGTAGGCCCACCTGATCTCCATTCTGCTGGGCCCCTG
This sequence comes from Castor canadensis, assembly GCF_047511655.1. Classification (NCBI taxonomy): domain Eukaryota; kingdom Metazoa; phylum Chordata; class Mammalia; order Rodentia; family Castoridae; genus Castor; species Castor canadensis. The sequence goes on along the minus strand of NC_133396.1, from coordinate 49,027,882 downwards.
CCTAAAGGAGATCCACCTCATCAAGAGAAATAAGCACTGGGTGAGAGTGAAAGACTAGAAGAAGATTTACTAAGCCAATGGCTCCCAAAGACAGGCTAGAGTAGCAATAAGTACCTTGGACTATGTAGACTTCAAACTTACATGGGTCAAATTAGATAAAGAAGGACACTCCATATTAATAAAAGAGGAAATACACCAAAAGGACATAACAATTATCACCTATATGCACCCAACATCAATGCACCCAATTTAATCAAACATACTCTGAAGGACCTAAAAACATATAAACTCCAGCACAGTGTTAGTGGGAGACCTTAATACCCCTCTATCACCAATAGATAGGTCAACCAAACAAAACAATAAAGAAATTCTAGAACTAAATTACACCATAGATCAAATGGACCTAGCTGATGTCTACAGAATATTTCATACAACTTCTGCACAATATACATCACAGCAGCTCATGGAACCTCCTCTAAAACTGATCATATCTTAGGGCACAAAACAAAATAGAAATGATCCCATGCATTCCATCTGATCATAATGCATTAAAACTGTAAATCAACAACAAAAACAGAAAGTAAAAAACATGCAAACAATTGGAAGCTGAACAACACATTGCTCAATGATCAATGGATCATTGATGAAATAAAAGAGGAAATTAAAATGTTCCTGGAAGTTAATAAAAATGAAAACACGACCTGCCAGAACCTATGGGACACAGCAAAGTCAGTCCTAAGAGGAAAGTTTATAGCCATGAGTGCATATATTAAAAGGACAGAAACATCTCAAATCAATGACCTAATGCTACATCTCAAACTCCTAGAAAAACAAGAACAAGCAAATCCCAAAACAATCAGAAGGACAGAAATAATTAAAATAAGGGCTGGAATCAATGAAATAGAAATAAAAAAAACATACAAAGAATCAATGAAACAAAAAGCTGGTCCTTTGAAAACATAAATAAGATTGACAGACCCCTGGCAAACCTGACTAAAATGAGGAGATAAAACCCTCAAATCAGTAAAATCAGAAATGCAAAAGGGGAGATAACAACAAACACCATGGAAATCCAGGAAATAATCAGAGACTACTTTGAGAGCCTATAGTCTAACAAATTTGAAAATTTTGAAGAAATGAACAGATTTCTAGATACTTATGACCATACAAAACTGAAACAAGAGGCTATTGACCACCTGAATAAATCTATAACACAAAATGAAATTGAAGCAGCAATTACGAGTCTCACAAAAAAGAAAAGTCCAGGACCTGATAGATTCACTGCTGAATTCTATCAGACGTTTAAAGAACAACTAATACCAAGCTTCATAAACTGTTCCATGAAATAGAAAGGGAAGGAACACTGCCTAACTCATTTTATTACTCTCATCCCAAAACCAGACAAAGACACATCCAAAAAGGAGAACTATAGGTCAATCTCCTAAATGAATATTGATGCAAAAGTCCTCAATAAAATAATGGCAAACTGAATTCAACAACACATCAGAAAGATCATACACCATGACCAAGTCTGCTGCATCCCAAGGATGCTGGGTGGTTCAACGTACACAAATCTATAAATGTAATACAGAGCACTAATAGAAGCAAAGATAAAAACCACTTGATCATCTTAATAGATGCAGAAAGACTGAGACAAGATTAACACCACTTCATGATAAAAGGTCTAAGAAAACTAGGAATAGAAGGAATGTAACTCAACATTGTAAAGGTTATATATGAAAAACCTATAGCCAACATCATACTTAATGGTGAAAAACTGAAAGCATTTCCCCTAAAATCAGGAACAAGACAAGGATGCCCACTATCCCCACTTCTATTCAACATTGTACTGGAATTTCTAGCCAGAGCAATTAGTCAAGAACAAGAAACAAATAGAATACAAATAGATAAATAAACTGTCAAAATATCCTTATTTGCAGACGATATGATCCTATACCTTAAAGACCCAAAAAACTCTTCCCAAAAACTCTTAGACACCATGAACAGCTATAGCAAGATGGCAGGATATGAAATCAACTTAGAAAATTCATTAACTTTTCTATACACAAACAATGAACAAACTGAGAAGGAATATATGGAAACAATTCCATTTACAATAGCCTCAAAAAATTGAATATGTAGGAGTAAACTTAACAAAGGATGTGAACAACTACCACAAGGAGAACTACAAACCCCTGAAGAAAGAGATTGAGGAAGACTACAGAAGGTGGAAAGATTTCCTGTGCTCATGAGTGGGTAGAATCAACATAGCAAAAATGGCTACACTACCATAACCAATCTATACGTTTAATGCAATTCCCATCAAAATCCCAATTACTTTCATCACAGAGCTTGAAAACTCTACCTTAAAATTCATTTGTAAACACAAGAGATTGTGAATAGCCAGGGCAATAGTCAGCAAAAAAAAGCAATGATGGAGGTATCACAATAACTGACTTCAAACTATATTAAAAAGCTATAGCAGTAAAAACAGCATGGTACTGGCAGAAAAACAGGCATGAAGACCAGTGGAACAGAATAGAGGACCCGGATATGAATCCACACAACTATATCCACCTCATTTTTAACAAATGTGCCAAAAATATACGATGGAGAAAAGACAGCCTCTTCAACAAATGTTGCTGGAAAAAATGGTTAACTATCTGCAAGAAACTGAAACTAGATCCATGTCTATCACCCTGTACTAGTATCAACTGATAATGGATCAAGGACCTTAATATCTGACCTGAAACACTGCTGTTAGTACAGGAAGGAGCAGGAAACTCTCTGGAACTAATAGGTATAGGCAAGAACTTCCTCAATAGAACCCCAGCAGCTCAGCAACTAAGAGAAAGGATTGACAGGTGGGACTTCATAAAATTAAAAGGCTTCTGCACAACAAAAGCAATGGTCTCTAAGCTGAAGAGACCACCCACAGTGTGGGAGAAAATATTTGCCAGCTATACATCAAAGTACTGATAAACACTATATACATGGAACTTAAGAAACCAAGCTTTCCCAAAATCAATGAACCAGTTATAAAATGGGCAACTGAACTAAACAAAATTTTCTCAAAAGAAGAAATTCAAATGGCCAAAAAACACAAGATAAAATGCTTACCATCTCTAGTCATAAAGGAAATGTAAATCAAAACCAGACATAGATTCCACCTCACCCCTGTTAGAATAGCATCATCAAAAACACCACCAACAATATGTGTTGGTGAGGATGTGGGGAATAAAGAACACTCATAAACTGCTGGTGGTAATGCAAGCCGGTGCAGCCACTTGGGGAAAATATTTGGAGGCTTCTTAAAAATGTAAACATAGATCTGCCATATGATCCAGTAATCCCACTCCTGGGGATATATACAAGGGAATGCAACGCAGGTTACTCTAAAGGCCTCTGCACACCCATGTTTATTACAGCAATATTCACTATAGCCAAGTTATGGAAACAATCAAGATACCCCACTACTGATGAATGGAACAAGAAAATGTGGTATTTATACACAATGGAATTTTACTCACCCATGAAGAAGACTGAATTGTTATAATTTGCAAGTAAATAAATGGAACTGGAGAACATCATTCTGAGAGAGGTTATCCAGGCTCAGAAGACCAAAAATCGTATATTTTCCCTCATATATGGACTTTAGATATAGGGTAAATACAGCAATGTGGTTGCACTTGGGTCACATGAAAAGGGGAGAGCACGTAGGGGATCTATTGGGATAGGTAGTAAACCCAAAACATGAAAGCATTTAATGTACCCACTCCAGAGGAACTAATACAGAAACCTTAAAGTGACAGAGGTCAACATGAGAAGGGGATCAGGAACCAGTGTAAAGATCAGTTAGAGATGAATCAACTTGGGTTGTAGCAATTGTACCTAAAAGCAATGTTAGGAAACTTTCTGTAAAGACATCCTTCACTCAACTAGCAAAGATGCTTTTTCTTCCTTATTATGCTCATGTCTTCTCTTCAACAAAATTAGAGATAAGGGCAGAACAAGTTCTGCCTGGAAGCGAGGAGGAGGGGGAGAGGGTAGGGGAGTGGGACAGGGTGGAGAAATGACCCAAACATTGTATGCACATGTGAATAAATGAATATAAAAAAAGAATTGAATGTAAATAATATTTACACAGGATGAAACAGATTAAGGTTACTGTCAATAAAATGATGCCTGTATTCTAGTTAGGCCTCATTGTCATAAAACACTAAAACACTGATATGTCTTAGAAGTAGCAGCAGAAGAGGCGGGGGAGAGAAAAGAAGAGAAGGCTTTTTTTTTTACACTAACTATATAATAAGAATCATCCTAAAGATATTTAAACACATGTATATGTAAAATGTTTTAAATTAGGCATACCATAAATGCCAATTTAAGTGCACCTAGATTTAAGAGCTCAAGAATGTGTAAAATTAACTGAGTGTCCATAAATATACTGATCAGTTATTTCTTAAATATTTAAGAGAGGATTGAAATGTGTCCCATTCTGTTCTTTTGGACTCATTTTGGGCAACTTAACAGCTGAGGTAAGAGTCAATTCTCAGAAATGTTTTGAGTCAGTCTCAGTCTCCAATAAGATTTTTGTCTCTTATAAGTTAATAATACAATAGCCATACACAAAAGTTACACAATGAAACACAAAACAATTGCATTAAGTTCAAGGGCATTCTTAGATATTGAAGGCTTTAGATTAGAATTTGTATGACAGGCTGGGGAAAAAGGCAGAGTGCAAGGTAAAAAGGATTACATCTCCATTGAAACTGGTGATAGTAAGTGTGGAAAAGGTACAATGAATTAGCCCCTCAAGAGTTAAAATATAGGTTAGGAGCCTAATGAAAAAAATCCAAATGCCTTATTGAATCCATAATGTCATAACCTGGAAAATTTAAATTTTAATTTTAAAAACATGGGGCATTTTAGACAGATAATTGAAATTTTGTCTTTGGTCCCTTTAGCCTGTGCACACATGAAGCTTAAGTCATAGGTCCATAATTCCAATCACATGGTACCTAGGCCAGGATAGTGGATAGGCCAGCCCAGGGTTGCACCTGTAATGACCTGGATATGACCTGATCATCCTCCTGGCATTGACATGTCTGCAATGGGAAAACCATTCATCTCAAATGCAAGACTTAAAAGAAAAAACTGTTAGTAGAGTGTTTAGGCAGACTTAGAGGCTTAGCATTAGGTAGAAAAAATTCCAGGAGGTTGAGACAGAAAAATATCCCAAATCTTCAGGCATATGTCATTTAGATTTTTAATTGATTTTATATTTGTAGTCCTGGGATCATGTAAGTCACTCCAGAGGCTAAGAAAATTGACAACGTAATTTGAGTAGGACTTCTCTCTCTCTCTCTCTCTCTCTCTCTCTCTCTCTCTCTCTCTCTCTCTCTCTCTCTCTCTCTCTCTCTCTTTTTCCTTGTCTGTCTCTGTCCCTGTTGCCCTCACTTGGATGGCCAGTCCAGGAGAGGAAACAGGAACAGGTTGTGGGGTAGGAGGGGTGAAAGAAACCTTCATGAAAGCTGAGACAGATTCAGAGAGAAGAGTTTTAAAGTTAAAGCTTTTATGTATGTTTTGAGATGAGGGAAGAAGAAAGGATTGCACAGAGTTGGGCACAGTCAGAGGATGATGGGTTTTTTATGGAAGACAAGGGAACTCCGGGATAATTTTTGCTTAGGAGAAGAATATCATGAGGAAAACAAGATTGACAGAGGGAGAGTCTATAGGGAAGATAAACAAAGGCCTCCAGTGATGGTGAGTGTTCAAAAAAAGAAAGGAAACAGTGGGAGAGATAGGGCAGTGAAAAGTGAGGGAGAGGTAGCAGGGAATGAGGGAGGAAGACTCCAGCTCCATTTAGGGCACATGAGTGAACCTGGGAAGAGCTGCTGCTGTTTATCACTTTTAAGGTTGTGACAGCAGAGAGCTGGAATCAAACCTACATGCCACAGCAGTTTGAAAAAAGGGAGGGGTTCTTCTGCAGGGTCATTTGTGTTTGTATCAGGGAGAGGAGTAGTAGAAGGGGGTTGAATTGGATAATCCTGGGTGGGAGGAGATAGATGTCTTTTGGAGGTGAGAGATATCAGTGGGTGGGGGAAGGTCTGAGAGGAAGAGTTGATAAGTGGAGCAGGTGGAACAGAGGGAGGGTGGAGAGCAGAGGAGGAAAAAGGCCTGTAGGTAAGGGACCTCTGACTATTTGCCATTTCATTGGAGGAATGAATTCGTATCTTGGAGAATGACAGGGTTAAAATTGCCTTACTGTGGCCAATGGTTGATATTGTCCAGTTGGTATTTAGGCCAGGTTTGAATGTAGAGGCATGCAAGTTTTTTGGGTTTCAGGTATGGCATTAGTCCAAGGATGCCAAGGTTTTTTTAGGAGGCAGAAAAGTGGTCTATCCTTGGGGATAGAATGATTTGACCCCATATTGAGGAGGAGAATTGGTTAAGGAGAGGACTTGTGGACTCAGCCAGAGAGTATCCCTGGTTGCCTGGTAGAGGCTGGACCAAGAGTCTTTGGAAGGTCGACTGGGTGTCCTTGACTTTGGCCTGTCCAAGGAGGTCCCTGAGACCTGGAATGGAAACTGTTCCTGAAAGAGTTTCATTGCCCCTGGGGCACCTCCATGAACAAATCAAGAGTCCTTACCTTGAATAAACAAAGGCCTCAGTTATCAGTGACCAGTGGTGGGTGCAGAGGATCAAATGGCATAAGGCCTCTGTTCTTGCAGTCTTGGCTAACTCAAAGCAGGAAAGAAAAAGAGAAAGGGAGAGAGACAATAATGGTGGGTTACTCAGTCAATCCAATATGGTCTCTTATGGGAGCCCTTCTCCTCTCACATGACAGTAAAAGAGCAAGAGATATGGCCCAAAGGGGCAGGATCTCTTGGTCGCTTAACTAGCTGCTGTTTAGTCAGTGAGTTCAGTGGGGTGACTGAGATGCATGATGTTGTCTTGAGGAAGAGAAAGGAAGATTGAGAGAGAGAGAGAGAGAGGTAGGAGAAGTAGGCATTGGGAGCTAACAACCTGGGAGCCCCCCTCCTGGGTTTCGGCACCGAATGTTAGAAAAAAGCCAAATGTTAGAAAAGAGGATGCAGAGAAGAAAAGGAGACTGAGGCCTCTAGAGACCAGACCATTCTTTATTTTGCAATGGTGAGGATCGTCCTTTACTCCCAAGAAGCTGAGATGCCAGCCATTCTTTGGGCTAAGGATGAGGAGTTTTTATAGGGTATGCAGCCAGGGAGAGATAAATGGAAATATCATTGTGATCTCAGACAGCTGCATGTTACAAGGATGGAGGAAATGATAAGGGGAACAGTCCCTGTAGTCTCAGGCAACTGCACCTTTCATTATGTCAGAGATAACTTAGGCAGTGTGGGGTCTATGCTTGGGACTTCTGGGACCCTGGAGAGTTAACCCTTTAGTTGTATGAATTTGAATTCCCACAAAGAGTGTATAAGGGTTCCTGCTTTATACATCCTCACCAGCATTTGTTGTTGTTATTGCTCTTGAGTACGGCCATTCTAACTTGGATGAGATGAAATCTAAGTCTTGTTTTGATTTGCATCCTTTTTATAACCTGGGAAGTTGAACACTTCTTCATGTGTTTACTGGACATTTGTACCTCTTTGAGAATTCCCTCTAATTCTTGTGCCTATTTCTTCATTAGAGTGTTGATTCATTTTGAGTACCCTGTATATTCTGGATATTAGTCCCTTGTTAGATGAGTAGATGGCAAAGGTCTTCTCCTCTTCTGTGGTCTGTCTCTGCAGTCTAGTGACTGTTTCTTTGCTGTTCAGAAGCTCTTTAGTTTGATGCAGTCCCATTTGTTCATTCTTTCTCTTAGATGCTGAGCCTTTTGAGTTTTATTTAGGAAGTCGTTCCTTATACCTATATGTTCCAATGTGTTTCCAACTACTACCTGGAGGTGTTTTAAAGTTTCAGGCCTTATATTAATGTCTTTGATGTACTTTGAATTGATTTTGGTACAGGGTAAAAGACAGGGATCTAGTTTCTGTCTTCTACATATGGATTTCTAGTTTTCAAAGCAACATTTATTGAAAAGTTTTCTGCATCAGACATTTTGGATCCTTTGTCAAAGATCAGTTGGCTGTAGGTGCATAGGTTTATGTTTGAGTCCATTGTTCTAATACATTGGTCTTACTGTCTGTTTTTGTGCCCATATCATTCTGTTTTTATTGTTATGGCTCTGTAGTATAGTTTTAAATTGGGTATTGTGATTTTTCCAGGATTGGATTTTTTTGCTCAGAATTTCTTTGGCTATTGAGATCTTTTGTGTTTCTATATGTATTTAAAGATTGATTTTTCAATTTCTGTGCAGAATGTCATTGGAATTTTAATCAGGCTTGTGTTGAACATGTAGATTGTGTTAGGTAATATGGCCATTTTCACAGTGTTCTCCTACCAATCCATGAGTATGGAAGGTCTCTCCATCTTCTGGTGTCTTCCTTGATTTCTTTCTTCAATGGTTTATAGTTTTCATTAAAAAGGTCTTTGGTTCCTTTTGTTAAATTTATTCCAAGGTACCTGATTGTTTTTGAGGCTATGTAAATGGGATTGATTCCATGATTTCTCAGTTGGTTCACTGTTGAAACATAGGAAAGCTACTGAATTTTTCATGTCAATTTTGTATCCTGCTACTTTGCCAAAAGAGTGTATAGTTTCTATTTGTTTTTTTGGTAGAGTTTTTAAGGTCTTTTAGGCATAGGATCATGTCATCTGCCAATAGTGATAGATTGACTTATTCCTTCCTTACTTGAATTCCTTTTAATTCTTGCCCTTGTCTTATCGCTTTGACTAGAAATCCCAAAACTATATGCAAGACAAACTGGAAAAGTGGGCTTCCCTGTCTCATGGCTGACATTAATGGGAATGGTTTCAGTAGTTCTCCACTTAGTATAATGTTGACTGTAGATTTGTCATATATACTCTTTATTGTGTTGAGGAATATTCCTTCTATTCGTAATTTCTTCAGATCTTTTATCATGAAAGGGTGTTGAATTTTGTCAAAGGCTTTGTCTTCATCTATTTAGAGGCTCAGGTGGTTTTGTCCTTGCTTCTATTTATATGCTGTATTATGATTATAGATTTATGTATGTTGAACCATTTTTGCATCCCTGGAATTTAGCTGAATTGATCATGGTGTGTTATCCTCTTCATGTGTTGTTGAATTCTGTCTGCCAGTATTTTGTTGAAAATCTTTGTGTCTATATTCACCAGTGGATGGAGAGAAATAATGAAGATCAGGGCTGAGGTCAATGAAATTGAGACCAAAAAAACTATACAACAATCAAGGAAACAAAAGTTCTTTGAAAAGATCAACAAGATGGACAAACTCTTAGCCAAGATGACAAAATAGAGAAAAGAAAAGACCCAAATTAATAAAATCAGAAATGAAAAAAGGTGACATAACTAATAATATTAATGAAATACTAATAAAATCCAGATAATTATCAGAGAGCACACTGAAAATCTACATTCAATTAAACTGGAAAACCTATACATAATGGATAAATTCCTAGATGAATATAACCAAACAAAATTGAATCAAGAAGACCTTATCCACCTAAATAGACCTATTATAAGCAATGAAATTAAAGCAGAGATAAAGAACCTCCCTACTAAGAAGAACCTAGGACCTGATGATTTCATGGTTGATTTTAAAAACAAACCTTTAAAGAACTAATACCAAAACTCCTCAAACTTTTTCAGGAATTAGAAAGGGACACTGCCAAATTCATTCAATGAAGCTGGCATTATTCTCATCCTCAAACACAATGAAGATGTAACCATAAAAGAGAATTATAGACCAATATCTTTAATGAATTTATACTTTTAACTTTTATCTTATTGTGTTAGCCAGGTATTCTAGTCATATGGTGAAAGTGGGCAGTGAAAAGTGACAGGCTTTCCTTTACCTCATTTTGGTGAGAATTCTTCGAGATTCTTATAATTAGGGATTTTTGTAGCTACAATCTATGTTGTTGAACTTCATGTCCATACATAATTTAGTAAGAATTTTCTAAGAAGTTATTGTAGTTTGTCAAATGAATTTCTCCCTAAGTATATATTTGTGTGATTTTTTTCTACTTTATCCTATCATGTGATGGATTGAATTATTCATTTTTTATGTTGAACCAGCTAAGTATACCAGTGATAATTCTCACTTCATCATGGTTTACACCTGTTTCTACAAATAGTTGCATTCCTTTTGCTGGCATTTTCTATGGAATTTTTACACCTACATTTGTGACAAATATTGAATTGTAATTTTCATGTAATGTTTTTATCTTATTCTGGTGTTGTAGTAATTCTGTCATTGTAGAATGAATTAAGAAGTAGTCCTTCTTTTTCTTTATTGTGAAAGATATTGTAGGCAATTGATGTAATCTCCTAAATGTTGCAATAATACACTAAGGCCTAAATTAGGCCTGATTTTTTTTGTTTTAGGAAGTACCTTCCTTATTGACTTAGTTTCTTTAATAAATAGAGGCCTATTCAGATTGTTTCTTTTTGGGTAGATTTTTGAAAAAAAAAAATTCTTTCAAGAAATTTGTCCATTTCTTCTAGTTTGTCAAATTCTTGGGATGAGAATTATTCACATTATATTTTATTTTCCTCTAAATGTTCATGGTATCTGTAGTGATGTCTCCATTATCATTCCAGATCTTAGTTATTTATGCCATCTGTCTTTTTTCTTAGACTGTAAATTGGCTTCCCAATTTTGTAGCTCTATTCACAGAACCAGCTTTAGATTACTTGTCCTTTAATTTCCTATTTTCAATGTGATTGATTACTAGTCTTATTTTGTCTTTTTCCTCTTCTTCTTTTGAGTTCAATTCACTCTTCTTTTTCTAGGTGTCTAAGATGGAATTGTGAATTGTTGACCGTAGATCTTTCTTCCATACCAGTGTAAATTTTTAATTCTATTCACTGCTATTATTTTCCCTCTAACACTACTTTTACTGCATCCAATCAATTTTGTTAAGGTATACTTTCCTTTATACTGAATTCAAAGAATTTTTGAGGACTCCTAATTACTCTTGAGAGCCTGACACCTTTTCATTATGCTGTAAAAATGTCCAGAAAAATGACTATAGTACAATGAGAATTATGAAAACAAATTATATCTACCTATTGACAATGTGATTGTTCATGCAGAATCCCAAAGAATGTAAAAAAGTGTTCTAAAAATATGTGTTAGTAACATCATAGGACAAGACCAACATATTGGAAAGTGAAAAAAATGAACCAAATTAAAATATAACCTGAATCATTAAATACTTAATATAACTATTACAAAATACAGTAGTCTCCCCTTTATCTAGGGGTACACATTTCATTAACCCCAGAAAATGATTGAAGCAAGAGGTACTGCTGAGCACAATATATACTATGTGTTTTACCCTATTTGTGCAATCATGATATATTTAAAATAAATTATGAAGAATAAAATTAATTAACAATGTAATTAACAGTAAATATAAGAATTATAAAAAATAATGTAATAGAAATTATTTTAGTGCTTCATTGCTCTCTGTCTCCAAATTTCACGTACTATGTCTACACTTCTACTTGTGGTGATATGGGTTGCTATAATGCCTGTAGGATGAGATGAAGTGAAGTGGATGACAGGCAATTTGAGGTGGAATTAAGCTACTGTGTAAGGTTTAAGTGATGGTTTACTTGATCCTTATGATGTAAGATTATTATGTAACACTTACCTAGTGCACTGCAATACCAGAGCAGTTGATCTAATATCCAAGATGACTAACGGGTAAGTATCACATTCAGCTGGACCAAAGTGATTAGATCTCCAGCAGGGTGATGAAGCCAGTGCAAGGTTTCATCATGCCACACAAAATGGCATACAATTTAAAATTCCTGAGATGTCATTTTCTACAATGTTTCATTTGATACAGTGGGACTATAGTTGAGTGACAGTAACTGAATAATGAGAAAAATATCATGGATAAGTAGATATACCAGTGTGTGCACAATCTGTATTTTCAAAACAACAAATAGTAGTTCATGGTTCACATAGGGTACATTCTTCTCCCAGGGAATGCAATGTTGGTTTCACTGATCTGGAATTTATGTATACCATGCACATATGTGTTTTGTTGCTTATGTGGCAGTTTTGTAGCTATTTGACAAACTACCTTACGTTGACAACTTTAAGAAAAAAATATATTTTGGCTCATGATTTCAGAGTCTTCCACCCATGGTCATTTTGCTCCATGTTCATGGGCTTATGGCAAGACTGTAAATTGTAGCAAAATGGCATGTGCAGGAAAGTTTCTCACTTCATGGCAGTCATGAAGTAGAGAGATAGAGCATTGGACTAGGGATAAGTTATACTAATCAATGGCCTCCCTGTGATCAAATCCTCCAACTAAGCCCCACCTCTTAGTTTCTGCAACTTTAAAATAATACCATCAGTTTATGAATTCATTAACTATGCAAGAGTTTTCATGATCCAATCAAATCCCCAGAGTCCTACCTTTGAATATTATACTGTGGAATAAGCTTGAAACACATTACTCATGGGGAGACATTTCATATCCAACAATAACACTTACGTAATCCAGTACACAAAGAGCAGAAATGTCATTCTGCCAAATGTGATTGATACTAATTAGTGAGGGAAACCTTGGTCGCTCTTCACAAGTCAGCAGAGAAGATCATGCATGAAACTTTGGGGAATTCCATGTCCAGATATAAATGTTAACTTAATCTATAGTGAACCAATAAATTGTAAGACCAATGAGTATGCACATTCTTCTAGAGTGAAAATTTGCCTTATGTCACGATATATAGAACACCAACCAGTTGATAATTTCCAAGTACAATGGGAACCTGGAATGAGTAGCAGAAGGAGGAATAATGAATGTCATCAATAGATAGTCTGATCAATTGCAGGAACAGGAATAACATGACATTAGTACATAAATTGACCTATGGAGAGTAGTGGACATGGAGGTGGTGGTTAGTGTTATTAAGATTTTCATAGGAAAGTAATGAAGTGAAAGAAGTTGAATAGGATGGGAATCTGGACTTCTTTATCTTTCTTGATCTGAGAAACAACTGAATATATTCTGGAGAGGTTCATCTTTTCTCTTGTTTTTGTCATTAACATATATATAGACATATTTACATATTTGAATAACTGAAGTCAGATTTTTGTTAGCAGCATGTTTATCTCTCCTACATATTGTTTATATGGATTGTGCACCTTGGGAATATTTCCAAAGCATTCCTTTTATGGTGGTCCTCTGTTTCAAAACATCTGTTGGCTTCTTGGATAAAATTGTACTTCTAGTATATTTCAAAGTATCAAAAATCTGGTCTTTTATGTCTTTCATGAATTCTCCAATGATTCTTCTTCATCTCCTAAAAGTAATTACATGATTCCTGTCCATTCTGTAAAGAGTCAGTGAGTAAGCATCCACACACCAGGTTCATCCATCTCCATGTTCTCCCAAATTATAGTCAAGTGGGATTAGGCTCTGTAATTAGTCAAAAATACAAGACGCTGAGGGAATTTGTCCTAGAGAGATCCTGGGTAATTATTTTTTAATGAGTTCCTCCAGGATGAAGATTCCTCTGGGATACAGGACCCCTTAGGCCCCAATGATGAATAGAATGATAAACGTGATCTGGGATGATGCAGACATAGCTGATGACTACAGAGGTGGTTACCTCCTGTGCCTACAGTGAATCAACAGGAGCACAATCTTGGGTCAGGGCCTCAGAGTCAGTCTCTAACATTCTCAGTAAGTTGTGAGGAGGATAAATGAGATGGTGCCTTAGAGTTGTGCAGCCTGAGGGTCTCAGTTTCCTGGATTGTATGATGTTCTGAGGGACACATTTTCAGGAATGATATCCTCTCTCTTTTCCATCTCTGTCTCCCATGACCTTTCCATATTGTAGAAAAATTCTGATTAAAGTTCACTGTAACCTTTTTATGAATGACAGCATTCCTTAATAGTATTGTGCAGTGCATTCTTTAATATGGTATCAATTCAATATAACAACATCTCTGTGAGGTAGGCATTTAATACAGAGGATTTTCACCATTGGCTGCATAATTAAAACATTTAAGGTGATTCAAAATCCTTTGGACAGCCTCCCTGCAAGATATTCTGATCCCATTTATTGCAACAGCACAGAATCTGTACTTTTGAAATGTATTTTACAGTCTTAGTTTTCTAAGTGTCATTTACAGACCAGCCTAGTTAACATTAAAAAATGTAAAATTTGTATCTTTAAAATGTAGAATTTTAGGCCTTATACCAAGCCTGCTGAATCAAAAGCAGCATTTAACAGGGTAGCTAGGTGCTTCATGGTTAAATTAAGTTTTAAAAGCACAGTCCTTTTTTGAACCTTATGTATTGTACAGACTGAGGCCTGAACATGTGCTTGGTGAGGAAGAGGAGAAGTCTCATCATGGGCTTGGGATGTAAATCAGTGGCCCTGTTGGCAAGTTATATCCCTTTGTTTTGTAATTCCTAAGAAGACCCGGATGTCAGAGATGAGTCCCACTAAATTCCCTTGAAGGCACCATTCTTAGAAGCCAGGTACATAAAATTTCATTGATTCTTTTTTTTTACTGGAACACTAGCACATTATGTGCAAGCATCTTAAAAAAAGCCTACTAATGTGGCCAGATTAAACAGCATAAGTAGGATGAAAATTTCAGCAAGTAAACTCAGTGTATGCTCTTTAGGGGAGGAGCTTCCCTTGTGCCTTATCACCCATTGTCAGCTTTCTTATTCTGAAGAGGCATCCAAGGTATAGGATGTCTGGGGTAGAAATTATCTTTATTCTTTAGTTTCTCCAAATGCTACTAAACATATCAGATTAATTTTTATACCAGGATCAATGAATTCCAAGTGTGCCAACACAAAGACAAAATATCAGCTTAATCATGCATAACCAATTATGTGGTTGTCTCTTTAGGATGAATAATAGTGTGGTTGATTATCTAATATTTTCCATGGGTCTGATGTTACATGAGGGAATTTTGTAACACAGTTTAAAAGTTCAAGATAGTAAGTGCTTCTGGGATGATTTAGTAGTAGTAGTGATTCCAGTGTAGATTGGAATCCATTAGCTTTAAACATGAATACTTGTGTCATTATGAAACACAACCACTACATATCCATCAAATAGTGGTTGCATCCAGGTACATGACAGGAGCTATCCTTGCTGTGCCATGAAGGCAGGCATGGCCTTCCTTGCATGGAGTGTACAGTCTGGTGGGAAGCTAACAATGAATAACTGATCATGGGCATCGAGTGCTATGGGATGAGCACAGAATGCTATGGAAAGACAACAGTGGATCTCACCTGGTATTGGGAGGCAGGGTAGATTTAGCTGAGCAAGTCACATGTAATAAGTTACCTGAAAGAAGTGTAAACCAGGTGAAGTGCAAGTAAAGGGAAGACAGAAGTAGGAAAGAGGAGCAGCAAATGGGAATTACTGGAATCTTAGAAATTGTGACTTAAAAGTAACACATTGCTTCATTGGAGATGAGTCACTGGGGGACCAGAAGAGACTGTGGAGGTAGGCAGGGAACAAATCATGAAATACCTTTTGTCTATTGTGGTATTAAAAGGAATTTTACCTTTCGCTTAAGAACAATGAACATTCATGCAACTCTGAGCAGGAAAATACTGATCAGATTTTCATCCCAGACTGTCACAATGTGAAAAGACTGTGTGAGCAGGAAAATAAAAACAGAATATTCGAACTGCGTAGACAATATCTGATGTCAGCCTTGCCCAGATTGTGGTAGTTGTACTTAGCATGGATGAACTACAAAGACAATAAAAGATAAGTGTAGTGGCATACACCTTCAACCCCAGTACTCAGAGGCATAAGGATTTTGAGTTTGAAATCAGTCTGGGCTACATAGTGACACTCTGCCTCAGAAAACCAAAACCAAGAATGACAAAAATTGAAAACAAGATAGAGAAAGGAAGTAGGAAGGAATGAAGGAAGGAAGGAGGGAAGATGAAAGGAAGGAAGAAAGAAACTAAGGAAGGAAAAGAAAGAAGGAAGAAGGAAAGGAGAAAGAGAGGAAGAAAGGAGGGAGGGAGCATGAGAGGGAGGAAGGAAGCAAGGAAAAGAAAGTGGCAGAATCTGTAGGACTTCCTATTTTTGATGGAGAAAGTTAGAGAAATGGATGGATGAAGGAAATCTCCAAGGTTTTTGAATTAAGCCTGGATTCCTTTTATTGAGAAAACAGTTGAGAAAGGGTACCATTAGTCATGAGGTTCAATTCGGTTGTGTTGAATTCAATATGGATCTGATATATCCATGGAAAGATAACCAGTAAGAAGTAGCTAATGGGACAATGAAGATAATTGAAAGGTTCACCCATGAGGTTTCTATGGTTACCAATACCACAGAAACATTTCTAGGGCAGTATCTATATAATAGATACTGTGCTTAGATAATAGCTCCAGAGAACTACAACATAGAAAATATTGCTAAACAAGTAAAGAGATGCAGTTGTTCAGAATGAGCAGTCATGGAAGTGTCAGGGCACCAACATGACTCAAAAAAACAAATACCTGAGATTGACAAGACAGCAAAGAGTCAATATAATGAATCTAATGAGAAATGAAGAAAGTAGTCTGGAAAGTGGTTTGAATTTATCGATGTGACATACTTCTTGCTGTGCATGTTCTTGGAATAATGAGGGTGAGACAATTTATTGCAAAACATCTACTAGAACACAAATCTCAGAAATCTGCTCATATGTATTCATATTTCTATTTTTTTATTGTTCTGGTGGTACATTGTTGCATTTACAGAAGTTCTTATAATATATCAAATATATCAAACTTGAATTCACCTCCTTCTATCATTATTCTTCATTTCCTCCAATTCCTAGAATAGTTTCAAAAGGTATCATTTTTCCATTTGCATATATGTGTACATGGTATTTGCACTATATTTACCCTCCTGCACCCTTTTTCACATCCTCCTCCTCCCACTGGTACCAACGCTCCCAGTCAGGACCTGTTCCACACTCCTGTTCTCTGAATTTGTAAAAGAAAAAAATTACATTTTTGTTTGTTTAAGATAGCTATGGAGGGAGTTTCCTTGTCACATTTCCATGTACATGTGTATTGTAACCCAAATTAGTTGATCTCATCATTTTTCTTCTTTCTATATTAGCTCCTTCTTATAATGACTTTAAAGGGTTTTAAAATTCTATATACATTCTTGTATAGAGAGCACATCAACCAATACACCTTCTTCAATTCCTTATTTTACTCTCCCTCTCTCGTATGTGATCTCACTGTAGTGTGTCCTGTTTTTCATAATATTGTTCTATTTGTATAAGGTCTATATTCCATAAAATGTCTACATTATTTTCTCTTAAAGGTCTTAGAGACAGAACATGACAGGAAGGAACCAAACTGTACTTTCAGAGTTCCTACTCCTGGGCCTTCCCATCTGGCGAGAGCACCAAAACCTTTTCTACATTCTGTTCCTGGCCATGTACCTTATCACCATCCTAGGGAATCTCCTCATCATTGTCCTCATTCACCTGGACTCCCATCTCCACACACCCATGTATTCTTTCCTCAGTAACTTGTCCTTCTCTGACCTCTGCTTCTCCTCTGTCACAATGCCCAAGCTGTTGAAGAACATGCAGAACCAAGTACCCTCCATCCCCTATGCAGGCTGCCTGACACAAATGTACTTCTTCCTGTTCTTTGCTGATTCAGAGAGCTTCCTCCTTGTGGCCATGGCCTATGACCGCTATGTGGCCATCTGCTTCCCCCTGCACTACACCAGCATCATGAGCCCCAAGCTCTGCTTGTGGCTGGTGGTGCTGTCCTGGGTGCTGACAACGTTCCATGCCATGTTGCACACCTTGCTCGTGGCCAGATTGTCCTTCTGTGAGGACAATGTGATTCCTCACTTTTTCTGTGACATGTCAGCTCTGCTGAAGCTGGCCTGCTCTGACATCCAGGTAAATGAGTGGGTGATATTTATCATGGGAGGACTCATTCTTGTGATTCCATTTGTAGTCATCATTGTGTCCTATGCACGAATTTTCTCTTCCATCCTCAAGGTCTCTTCTACTCAGGGCATCTGTAAAGCCTTCTCAACCTGTGGCTCCCACCTGTCTGTGGTGTCACTCTTCTATGGAACTGTAATTGGTCTCTATTTATGCCCATCATCTAATAACTCTACAGTGAATGAGACTGTCATGGCTATGATATACACTGTGGTGACTCCAATGCTGAACCCCTTCATCTACAGCCTAAGGAACCGGGACATGAAGGGAGCCCTGAGAAGAGTGCTTTGTAAGGAGAAAATTCCCTTCTGTCTCTGATGGTAACATTTGGATCTCTTATATAATCCTATCCACTCATAGTATTGATACTGATATTTGAATATTATTCTACATATCTTTTTTACCAACATCAAACTTTCTGTTCAGGTGAAATAATACTGAATAGTCCAACAATTAAAAGGGTTAAGTAGCAAGTGTGCCTGATGTAAAAGGGATCTTAGAACCAGCCACGACAGGTTTCCTATTATTTCCACTGATCATGGAAAGCATAATGTAAAATAATCTTTTATTACTAGCATATTAAATTTTTGAAAGTATTTAACTGTGAAAATCTTGTAATTGAAGTTTCTGTTTCTAGGTTTTGTGATCATTCATTTATCATCTGTTGTTGTTTAAAAAACATAACTATCCTACAATATGATTCTGTATTTCCATATTAATACTAAGAGTTAAATGTCTCAATCTCAACTCACCCTTCTAAATTGAACTTTTCTTTATGGAATAAAAAGTATTCACCCTTTCTAAGGAAATGTTTAGTTCATTCTGTCACAGTCTTTTTATTTCTCTTTTATTTCATGTCTGAATTGTCTTTTTCTTTTACCTTACCTGAAATTAAAATGTATGCTGCATTTGTTTTGTTATAGAAGTTTATATTAACCTGAGAGGTAATTCATACTTGGGTCCTAAAAACTATTTCCTCAAAATGGGACAGGAAGCCAGAGTCTGCTTATCAACCTCACTCTTCAAAACTCTTTTCCCCCTTGATAGTTAAAATTTATCAAACATTTTGCACTCAAGATTTTATTTTACTTTTTCATGATTCCACAAAGGAAGAAAATTTTACGATGTTGAAGCTTGAAAAATGTGGGATTTGATCTTGTCAATATTCAAGTGTGCATCCTTATTGATCTTGTTTTAGATCTCAGATGATTTGATTTGTTTCTTCTCATCACCCCCCCAGCCAACCTCAGAAATAGGGAGAATAGACATTGATTATCCAAACTGGATATGTCATTGCCTAAATTGCCACCCTTGGTCAAATTGTATCCTTTTTTGTTCCTTAAAAGTAATGGCATTCAAAGCCATTCTTTCTTCTTTCATACAGTGATGACCACATATATGCAATACTTATTATCTCCAGTACTCAGTTTTGATTATCATTTTTCTTTTTATTATTGTATATTAATTGTACAAAGTAGGGTTTTCAGTATGACATTTCCACATACACCTATAAATAAACTTTGATCATATTTACCCCTCTATTACTCCTTTCTATCATTATTCCCATTGCACATTCTTAATAATCTTCTTTTTGCTTTTATGCCTTTTCTCCTACCTTCCACATATGAGAGAAAACATGTGATACTTGTGTTTGTGGGACTGGAATATTTCACTTATTTGATGATCTCCAGTGTTGGAGCCAGCAGTGAGACCATGCCTGTGTGATTTGTTATCTGATCTTGTGAGAAATCTCCAAGGAACTGAGGCAAAGGCCTCAGGACCTGACCTTGCCCATGTGTGATTTGGTATCTGGCCTTGTGAGAAAGCTCCAAGGAACTGAAGCAAAAGGCTCAGAACTAGACGTTCAGAAAAACAACAGTGCTCAAGTTTCCCCAGATGGCTTCATGTCCTTCAGATGTAAATAAGAAAGTTATGCTGACTCAGTGTTTCTCCTGTCTCTCTGTTCCCATTTTAAAAGAGACATAACAAAGAGTTAATTTTAACTGTGCTTCCTTGTACTAACATAACCTTGACACATAATACTTGGCATGCTTTTTTTGACCAAATGCTCTCTTGTGAAAGAGGAGTTTATGAAAAGCAGAAGTGATCTTCAATAAAGTGGCTATTGAGCACAACTTCATAGTCCCCCCCATCTTTTCCGGTTCTGGTCACTGAGGTCCAGCTGATAAATGGCAACATTCCAGTTCTATCCATTTTCCTGAAAATGATGCAATTTCATTTTTCTTGATGGCTGATAACTCCATTGTGTATATATACACTGCATTTTCTTATCCTTTCATTTGCCCTGTCAAATTTCCATTTGATGTGTTATGACATTTACAAAATTGTTTCTTCATTTTTTACCCACATGTGATCTTATTTCTACATTATATTTCTTGCTTCACATCATTTTCCATTTAGTTATCCAAGAAACTCTGTGAGTGTGTTTTTACATATGCAAAACTTAATAATTGTGTAAATATAACTCATTTTCTTACCCATTTATTCATTGATGAGCACCTAGGCTGATTCTATAATTTGGTTACTGTGAATAGTTTAGCAATAAACATGGGTGTACAGGTGTTTATATTAAGCTTAAATGTTTGTTTTGGAAATGAAGAAAGATGCAGACTTTCAAAACAAAAGGGATTTTCTGTGATATAGAAACATTGTAATGCAAGTCACAAAATACAAAAACACAGGCTTGAAGTGAGAGAACTTCAAATGTGGAGGAATATTTCTACAAGTATCAAGATAAGAGATAGCCTTATGAGAGGTCTAAGAAGAAGTAGCAGACAGCTTTACCTTGGAGTTTTCCAAAGGTATTTTAGAAAATGAAATAAAGTAATTATTTAATTAATTGATTTTTTGCATGTGAGGACATGGTCCTGATGCACTTCCCACAGGCCAGGGAAGAGCACCACACAGGGATGAGCTCCATTCCTGTCCATATAGCCACACGGCCAGGCCTTGCTTTGCCCTCAAGGGATCCCTGTTGATAGAGCCCAACTCTTCCTGGAGGCATTGGTGCCTCAGAAGAATTCCCTATCCACCTGGCCTCTTGGCCACCACAGGTACCAGGTGGATGGATGCGCCAACAGCTGACAATTTTGTTTGTTGCAGAGTTGATGGTGGTCTGCAATAGGCTGAGGCTTTTTGCCCTCTGAAAGACAGTGAGAAAAACAGCACACATGGGAGCAAATGCTAAGGGCCTCCTCCCTTGTTTCTTTGGGTTAGGTGAAGCATGGTGGCCACCTCTCCTGGGCCTCTCACCACCCTAAAAAATGAAACCTAAATGCCAATACCATTGTCCACAAATACTATGCCTAGGCAAGGTGTCCTTCAAGTGCAACAAATAGACCAAATGAATGTCTAAAATACATGAAAGTTCAGCATATGTATTATTAATGTATCATTCCATGTAAAAATGACTTGATGCAATTTAAGTAACCAAGGAGCTAACCAAAAAACAAAAACTATAAAACTTAAAAGTCATACTACTAAAAATGGTAGGAAGATTTCTGTTTAACATAGATATAATAAGTTCAGAAAAATATATTATGGTAATAACTGCAAATAGCATGCCATAATCAAGTTAAAGTTAAAGCAAATTGCAAAAAGGAACCAAAATTTATGATAATAATTAACTTAAAAGTGGATTTCAAGGAAGTGGAGTAGAATAGTGGTTATTAAAGGCTAGGAAGGGTGTGTGAAAGAGTGGATGGAGAGAACATGGCAAATAGGGAGAGAGGTGCAGTTGGATAGTAAAATAATCTCTAAATTTTTATAACATAATAGGATGACTGTGGTTTACAACAATTTATTGTAAATGTCAAAATGACTGGAGGAGAGTATTTTGAATGTTCCCCAAAGAATGACAAACATTTTAAGTGAAGAATATGTTAATTAGTCTGATCCAATCATTACACATTTTATGCATGTACTGAAATTTCACACTATACCTCAAACATATGTACAATTAGTATCTGAAAAAGTCTAGTTTAGAAAACACAAAACAGGTATTAGGGTTTTAGTCTTTTTTTTTTAGTATTTTTATGCTGGGGGGTACATTGTGACATTTACAAGTGTTCTTACAATATGTCATAGCTGAATTTATCCCCTCAATCATTGTCCTTTATCCCCCATCCCTCTATTCCTGAAATAGTTTCAACAAATCTCATTTTTCCATTTACATACATGTGCACATAGTGTTTGTACCATATTCACCTCCTACACCCTTCAATTGGGAAAAATAATATGAGTCATGGGAAGTATTAAGTAGGAGCAAAGTAGACAACATAGGAGTCAATGGAGTAAATTATAGTCTGAATTTATTTCAAGGAGGATAGCATTTCCAACAATTCATGACCTTTAAAAGTGACTGCATCCAGGATCTATCAAAGGTGAATGAATGAACAAATTGTGGTATATTGAAATATAAATTATACAAGTAATGAATACCTCTCAGTAATCAGAGTAAAGTACTGTTACACAAAATTGTCTGACTGAGGGATTCCAAGATGGCAGCTAGAGGGAGGAAGCAGAAAGCAAGCCTCCTATAGTGAAATCTTGGAGAAACACTGGAGACACATTTTGCAGGCATAATCACTGAGAAGAGGCATAACTTTGACCCCTCCACTCCTCCAGCCGGTGCAGAGAATCTCCACTTCACGTTAAATGGAGAAGAAAAGAGGGCCCCCAGGCTACCAGCTGCCCATGCCCAGATGGCTTGGGAAGACGCAGACCAGGTAAGCTTCACGGTACCATGGTACTCCCACAGAAAACCCTGGGCCAGAGCAGCATAGCCCCCCGGACAGACTGACCTCCACCCGGGGAAAAAAAAAGAAACTGACTAATAAGCAATAAGAACAATAAAGACACATGAAGGAAAGAGGGTGGGGCGCACTGAGCGCCATAGATTGGGTGATGGGAATCCTTCCTGGGACTGTAAATAAACAAGTCAGGTGGGCCAGAGAGGCTCTGGCAGGAGCGGGGGCATGCGCCAAGCAACCAGGAGCGGGAAAGCTTGTGAGAGTGGTGGAGGGAGGAAAACTCCACAGGAGAGGAGGGAAGACCCACTTCCCACATGAACTGTAAACAAACATGGCAGCTGGCAGGAGCAGCAGCACCGCCCAGTAATCAGGAGCAGGAAAGCTTGTGAAAGTGGAGGTGGGAGGAAAACTGCACAGGAGAGGGGGGAAGACCCACCTCCCACATGAACTGTAAATAAACACACAGGCCTGAGAACACAGGTGCAGTGTCTCCTTTCCCAGTGTGCTTGGAAAGGAGAAAGCTTGTAGCAGAGGCTTCTGCACAGGACAACTCTGAGCAAAGAAAGCCTGCGGGGCCAGGTGAGTGCTAAACTCACCCCAGAGATATGCATAAACAACTCTGCCAGCAACAGCAGGATGACAGCAGTGGGCAGGTAAGACACAGCCACAGACACCATTCTCAGAACTGTCTCCAGACTCTTTTATTTCTCTTTTTCTCCCTACCTTTGATGAGAGAACAACTGAATTACACCTGCATGCTGAAAAACTTACTGAAACTATATTGCATCTGAACTTGGGACACTTGGTGGGTTTTTTTTTTGTGTGTGTATGTGTGTAGTTTTGTTCTACTTTATGCATCCCCTTTGATGAGAAAACTACAGAACAACATCTGAGGCACCATCTCCAGGATTGGAGACTGAGACGGACACCCAAATTCTTAAGACTGAAACTTCAGTGCATTTGAACTTGGAGGTTTTTTGGTTTTCTTTTTTTTAATTTTCTATTTTTCATTTTATTTAATTCATTTTTATATATAGATATTTCTTTCATTTACTTATTTTTTACTTTTATTCTTATCTTTATTATATTATTTTTGATTATCAATCCTCTCTCTGTCTCTCTAATATCTGTTCAGCTTACTGTCGAGTAGTACACTAACACTCCCTGTTTATGCCTTTGAAACTTTCTTGTCTGATACCTTGTTCTGTTTTCTCCTTCTTGTCTGTGTATTTATTTTTCCCTTTTCTTTAACTTCTTGCTTTCCATCTCAGCTCACCCTTCCACTCTAAATATTACCATTGTTATTATTACAAGCTAAAAAATACTTAATTGCGTACAGTACAGGGACAGTAACAACACCAAAGACAATGATGGGAATACAGAAAAAACAGGGAAACCAGTTTCCCCACAGCAAAAAATTAGTACAGGAACCAGAGGGGAATGCCAAAGGACCCAATGAAGCCCAAAAGAATAATTTAAAAGAAGACATACTACAGGTACTCAATGAGAATTTTATAGAGATGATACTGGATAGGGTCAACCAAAATGTACAGGAGGCACTCAAGAAATTCCAAGACAACAAAAATAGAGAATTTGAAAAAGCAAAAGAAGAAATAAAGGAAACCATAGAAGCACTGTATAAACACCAAAGTGAAAGAGAGAACATGACGAATAAATGGATAAATGAACTCAGGACAAAAATAGACAACATTAAAGAGGAAACCACCCAGGATATGGAAAACCTCAGGAAAAAGAACGAAACAGAACTGCAAAACAAAACGGAAGGCCAATCCAGCAGAATAGAAGAAACAGAAGACAGAATCTAAGAACTTGAAGATGAAATGGTAATTAAAGGAAAAACCAAAGAACTATTAATTAAACAACTCAAGATCTGTGAAAAGAAAATGCAAGAACTCACCAACTCCATCAAAAGACCAAAGTTGAGAATCATGGGCATTGAAGAAGAAGATGTGCAAGCGAAGGGAATGCATAATATATTTAACAAAATAATAACGGAAAATTTCCCAAATCTAGAGAAAGGTACTCCCATACAGATGCAAGAGGCCTCCAGGACACCAAACAGACCAGATCAAAATAGAATTACCCCATGACATATCATCATTAAAACAACAAGTTCAGAAACTAAGGAAAGAATATTGATGGCTGTAAGAGAGAAAAAACAAATAACATACAAAGGTAAACCCATCAACATCACAGCAGACTTCTCAACAGACAAATTAAAAGCAAGAAGAGCGTGGGGTGAGATCTTCCAGGCACTGAATGAAAATAACTTCAACCCCAGGATACTCTACCCAGCAAAACTATCATTCAAAATAGATGGAGCAATAAAAGCCTTCCATGATAAGCAGACAGTAAAACAATATGTGACCACAAAGCCACCATTACAAAAGATTCTGCAAGGAATGCTGCACACAGAATGTGAAACCCAACTTAACCATGAAAAGACAGGCAGCACCAAACCACAGGAAAAGAAAAGCAAGACAGTAGAGAGTAACCTCAACTTAGGTACACACAATCAAACCTTCAAACAACTAACAACTAAATGACAGGAATCACCACATACCTATCAGTACTAACGCTTAATGTTAATGGACGTAATTCACCCATCAAAAGGCACTGCTTGATGAAGAGATTAAAAAGGAAGATCCAACAATTTGTTGCTACAGGAGACCCATCTCACTGACAGAAATAAGCATAAGCTTAGGATGAAAGGCTGGAAGAAGATTTACCAAGCCAATGGCCCCTGAAAATAGGCAGGAGTAGCAATACTTATCTCTGACAAAGTAGACTTCAAACCTACATTGATCAATAGAGATAAAGAAGGACATTCCATACTAATAAAAGGGGAAATAGACCAAAAGGAAATAATAATTATCAACCTGTATGCACCCAATGTCAACGCACCCAATTTCATCAAACATACTCTGAAAGACCTAAAAGCATATATGAACGCCAACACAGTGGTTGTGGGAGACTTTAACATCCCATTATCATCAATAGATAGGTCATCCAAACAAAAAATCAATAAAGAGGTCCAAGACCTAAAATATGCAATAGATCAAACGGACATAGTTGATGCCTACGGAACATTTCATCCAACTTCTACACAATATACATTCTTCTCAGCAGCCCATGGAACCTTCTCCAAAATAGATCATATCCTAGGGCACAAAGCAAGTCTCAGCAAATATAAGAAAATAGAAATTATACCGTGCAGTAAAATACTATCTGATCACAATGCAGTAAAAGTAGAACTCAACAACAAAAGTAAAGACAAAAAACATGCAAACAGCTGGAAACTAAATAACTCATTACTTAATGAAGAATAGATCATCAATGAAAGAAAAGAGGAAATTAAAAAGTTCCTGGAAGTCAGTGAAAATGAAAACACAACCTACTGGAACCTATAAGACACAGCTAAGGCAGTCCTGAGAGGAAAGTTTATAGCCATCAGTGCATATATTAAAAAGACTGAAAGATCCCAATGACCTAATGATACATCTCAAACTCCTAGAAAAACAATAACAAGCAAATCCAAAACAAATAGAAGGAGGGAAATAATAAAAATAAGAGCTGAAATCAACGAAATAGAAACAAAAAAAATTACAAAGAATTAATGAAGTGAAAACTTGGTTTTTTGAAAAAATAAACAAGATCGATAGACCCCTGGCAAACCTGACTAAAATGAGGAGAGAAAAAACCCAAATTAGTAGAATCAGGAATGCAAAAGGGGAGATAACAACAAACACCATGGAAGTCCAGGAAATCATCAGAGACTACTTTGAGAACCTTTATTCAAATAAATTTGAAAATCTTAAAGAAATGGAGAGATTTCTAGATACATATGATCATCCAAAACTGAACCAAGAGGAAATTAATCACCTGAATAGATCTATAACACAAAATGAAATTGAAGCAGCAATCAAGAGTCTTCCCAAAAAGAAAAGTCCAGGACCTGATGGATTCTCTGCTGAATTCTATCAGACCTTTAAAGAAGAACTGATACCAACCCTCCTTAAACTATTCCACGAAATAGAAAGGGAAGGAAAACTGCCAAACACATTTTATGAAGCCAGTATTACACTTATCCCAAAACCAGGCAAAGACACCTCTAAAAAGGAGAACTGTAGGCCAATATCTTTAATGAACATTGATGCAAAAATCCTCAACAAAATAATGGCAAACCGAATTCAATAACACATCAAAAAGATTATTCACCATGACCAAGTAGGCTTCATCCCAGGGATGCAGGGGTGGTTCAACACACAAAAATCAATAAACTTAATAAACCACATTATCAGAAGCAAAGACAAAAACCACTTGATCATCTCAATAGATGCAGAAAAAGCCTTTGATAAGATCCACACCATTTCATGATAAAAGCTCTAAGAAAACTAGGAATAGAAGGAAAGTACCTCAACATTATAAAAGCTATATATGACAAACCTACAGTCAGCATTATACTTAATGGAGAAAAACTGAAACCATTCCCTCTAAAATCAGGAACCAGACAAGGATGCCCACTATCTCCACTCCTATTCAACATAGTACTGGAATTCCTAGCCTGAGCAATTAGGCAAGAAGAAGGAATAAAAGGAATACAAATAGGTAAAGAAACTGTCAAAATATCCCTATTTGCAGATGACATGACCCTGTACCTTAAAGACCCAAAAAACTCTACTCAGAAGTTTCTAGACATTGTCAATAGCTATAGCAAGGTAGCAGGATATAAAATCAATATAGAAAAATCATTAGCATTTAAATACACTAAGAATGAGCCAACTGAAAAGGAATGTATGAAAACAATTCCATTTACAATAGTCTCAAAAAAAATCAAATACCTAGGTGTTAACCTAACAAAAGATGTGAAAGACCTCTACAAGGAGAACTATAAACTTCTGAAGACAGAGATTGAGGAAGACTATAGAAAGTGCTCATGGATTGGTAGAATCAACATAAAATGTCGATACTCCCAAAAGTAATCTACAAGTTTAATGCAATTCCCATCAAAATTCCAATGACATTCATTAAAGAGATCAAAAAAATCTACCGTGAAATTTATATGGAAACACAAGAGGCCACGAATAGCCAAGGCAATACTCAGTCAAAAGAACAATGCAGGAGGTATCAGGATACCTGACTTCAAACTATATTACAAAGCAATAACAATAAGAATGCATGGTACTTTCACAAAAAGAGACATGAAGACCAGTGGAACAGAATAGAGGACCCAGATATGAAGCCAAACAACTATAACCAACTTGTCTTTGACAAAGGAGCTAAAAATATACGATGGAGATATAGCAGCCTCTTCAACAAAAACTGCTGGGAAAACTGGTTAGCAGTCTGCAAAAAACTGAAACTAGATCCATGTATATCACCCTATACCAAGATTAACTCAAAATGGATCAAGGATCTTAATATCAGACCACAAACTCTAAAGTTGGTACAGGAAAGAGTAGGAAATACTCTGGAGTTAGTAGGTGTAGGTAAGAACTTTCTCAACGAAACCCCAGCAGCACAGCAACTAAGAGATAGCATAGACAAATGTGACCTCATAAAGCTAAAAAGCTTCTGTGCATCAAAAGAAATGGTCTCTAAACTGAAGAGAACACCCACAGAGTGGGAGAAAATATTTGCCAACTATACATCAGACAAAGGACTGATAACGAGAATATATAGGGAACTTAAAAAAACTAAATTCTCTCAAAACTAATGAACCAATAAAGAAATGGGCAAGTGAACTAAACAGAACTTTCTCAAAAGAAGAAATTCAAATGGTCAAAAAACACATGAAAAAATGCTGAGCATCTCTAGCAATAAACGAAATGCAAATTAAGACCACACTAAGATTTTGCCTCACACCTGTTAGAATAGCCATTATTAGCAACACCACCAACAACAGGTGTTGGCGAGGATGTGGGGAAAAAGGAACCTTCTTATACTGTTGGTGGGAATGTAAACTAGTACAACCACTCTGGAAAAAAATTTGGAGGCTACTTAAAAGGCTAGACATTGATCTACCATTTGATCCAGCAATACCACTCTTGGGGATATACCCAAAAGACTCTGACACAGGTTACTCCAGAGGCACCTGCACACCCATGTTTATTGCGGCACTATTCACAATACCCAAGTTATGGAAACAGCCAAGATTCCCCACCGCTGACAAATGGATTAAGAAAATGTTGTATCTATACACAATGGAATTTTATGCAGCCATGAAGAAGGACGAAATATTATCATTCGCTGGTAAATGGATAGAATTGGAGAACATCATTGTGAATGAGGTCAGCCTGGCCCAAAAGACCAAAACTCGTATGTTCTCCCTCATATGTGGACATTAGATCAAGGGCAAACACAACAATGGGGTTGGACTTTGAGCACATGATAAAAACGAGAGCACACAAGGGAGGGGTGAGGATAGGTAAGACACCTAAAAAATTAGCTAGCATTTGTTGCCCTTAACACAGAGAAACTAAAGCAGATACCTTAAAAGCAACTGAGGCCAATAGGAGAAAGGGACCAGGAACCAGAGAAAAGGTTAGATCAAAAAGAATTAACCTAGAAGGTAACATCCACGCACAGGAAATTAATGTGAGTCAACTCCCTGTATAGCTATCCTTATCTCAACCAGCAAAAACCCTTGTTCCTTCCTGTTATTGCTTATACTCTCTCTACAACAAAATTAGAGATAAGGGCAAAATAGTTTCTGCTGGGTATTGGGGGGGTGGGGGGGAGAGGAAGGGGGTTGGAGTGGGTGGTAAGGGAGGGTGTGGGGGCAGGGGGGAGAAATGACCCAAGACTTGTATGCACATATGAATAATGAAATTAAAAAAAAAAGAAAAACAAAGCATAAAGATTTTAACAGATTTGGGTATTTGTTAATTTGTATTTTTCCTTTAGGAAAGCCCTTGAAGAGAAGATACTTTACAGACTAGTTATCTAAGATATAAGGAAATTAAATGACCTGCCTGGGATCACAGATGAGGATTTTTATATTAATAAATCCCTGATTAAAAAAAAACAAAATTCAGAATTGCCACTATAAGCCAATGAAACAACCTTCACATGCTTTTAATTAGGTTTTTCTGTTGCAGGGAAATGTGATTTATTTTAAATATTAATCTTTTATCTTGTTACTGATAATTCTGTTATAAAATGTTACTGTGATTTCAGCATTTATCTATCACAAAAACTAGTGTTGCCTTATATAACATATGGACAATAATAAATATTTCAGAAATATAATCTGTTGAAAAGTCATAATTCAAAATTTTATCTACTTTTTAAATTTCTGCCTGTCTGTGTTCTGTTTTCTACCTACTATATTCTTTCTATCATCTATCTATACCTAGGGAAATGGTTGCTCAGGTAACTGTGTGGGAAAGTTACTTCATAAATCAACATGGGTAAAGGAAAAAGAGAAGACTTTAATAGGATCTAGAGTTCAGGCTTATATGTGTTGAGTTTAACTGCCTAGACAGCCTCAATTGATGATGTCCACAGGATAGAAGAGAAAAGAACAGTGGAGAATTCTGGAGGAAAATCTGAGTTTCACACAGAGATGCAGAGATCAGTAGAACACATGAAAGGGGTGGGTTTGGATGTGATCACCTAGAGGGGACAACTAATGAAACAAATATGCAAAGGCTGGTATCCTGATCTACGCCACTGTGATGCTAAGAGTTGTAATAAAATGTCTGGTCCCCTTCTTTCTATTGTGAGGGCAAATGAGAAGAAACTGCAGAATCAGAAAATCTTACATCTTATACAGGCTTAATTAACTATTGACACTCTTTGTAATATGGGAAATTGCTGAACTTCATAATGTTTTGCAGCATGTCATTTTGAGCAAAGGGCCCTGCTCTTGCTCGGCTGATGCTCCACTTGAGCCATGTCTGTAATCCTTTTTTGCTTTAGTCATGTTTTCAGACAGGGTCTTTTATGTTTTGTCCTTGCCAGCCTCAAACTGTGATTCTCCTACATTCAACATAATTGGGATCACAGGAGCATGCACCACACCTGAGTCATTTAATTACATTCTTTTAATTGTATAGCTGTACTGAGGATTAAACTCAGGGACTTGTCCTTGCTAGGTAAGATCTCTGCCACCTGAGTCAAAGACCCAGTTCTGAACTTGGGGACCTCATAATCCCCAAACAATGCATAATGGATATTTTGCAAAATCCAATTTTAAAACTTATTTCATAGCTACAATAAAAAATGATATAAAGATGGGTAGAAGTTAATAGTATGTTAAGAGTTAAGTTACGTTTAGAATCCAAAAATAAAAATAAATTTTGTTCATTGATCAGAACATCTGATCAGTTGATGTTCTATAAGAAAGCCAAGGTCATTCAATAGGAAAAGATTAGTTTCTTCTAACAAATTGTACTGGGATAACTGGATATCCACATAGAAAAAGATGATGCTGGACCCTCACATAACAACATTACCAAAAGTAAATCTAAATGAGTCAGCATAATGAAACTCATCAAAGACTGCTTGAAATGGGGTGGGGGAGAAAAGAGAGAACAGAAATGTAATGGAGGAGTAAACTTGTCCAAAGTAGACTGTATGCATGTATGGAATAATCCTAATTGTTATTATTGTTGATGTATACTAATTAAAATATAATAAATTTATTTTCAAAAGATTTCAATATAATAGCTAAGATTATAAAGCTCTTTGAAGATAATATAGGTGTTCATCTTTATAACATTTCAATTGGCTATGGTTCTGTCATTATGACAAAAGTCTACCCAAAAGCAACAGAAGGAGAAATCTTTTGTGCACATGAGTATCTTCACTATAGTTAATAAATAACACACAAATGGGAGAAAACTTTCCTTTATCATCTGGTAAGAGTATGGTATGTAGAATATATGAAGAACTCTCACAATTCAACTTAACAAAAAAGCAAACAAATGTATGAAATTGGGCAAAGGAATTCCATGAACATTTCCCCAAAACTTATGCACAAATGGCAAACAAATGGCAAAGGTCCTCAACATCATTAGTCATCCTCTAGGATTATTAATATTTTCAGTAAATACTTTCCAAAGTGGCTGATCACTATATAGTTTAGTTTTAGTGTTTGAAGATGAAAAATATGTTGCTGAGAATGGGGAGAAACTGGATCTCTTAACACATTGCTGGTGAAGAAATGAGATGGTGCAGCTAGTCTAAAAACTTATTTGGCAATTTCTCAAAAAGTTAAATATAAAATTAGCATAAGACTTAGAAATTCTACTCTTACCTATCTACCTAAAATAATTTTGATATTTAAACGAATTTGTGTACATGAATGTTCACAGGAGGACTGTTTATAATGGTATCAAACTGTAAAGAGCCTCAATTGATGATTAGAAAAATAGAATTCAGTGTGTTCATACTATATTCTATAGTATACAATTCTATAAAATGCAATATTATTCAGCAATGAAAATATAGAATTATTGAAACTACTACATAGAAAACAAAATCTAATTGAAAGACTGCAGATATAAAAATGTATGTTGTATGATTGTTTTGTATGAAATATCAAAGATAGACAATCCATAAATACATAAGTAGAATGGGATTACTTATGAATAGGATAGGGTAGCGCTAGGTAAATGTAGTGTAGCTGTTAATGACCACAGGAATTCTTTGGCACCAATTGAATATGTTCTACAGTTAATTGTGGGATCATTATATTACTGTGGATTTGCAAAAACTCTTTAACTGTACATATTGTATAGGTGAACATATAGATGTGCTCTTTCAGGGCATGTAACAACAATTTTGCTGTATTAGAAGTTGAGCCTATTGACCCAGTCATTTCTGTTCTTATGTAAACCAATGTAAAAGATCAGTGGTGTCATTCTCATTGATGTGATTGATAGTGATTACCAAGGGAAAACATGGTCACTTTACAGAACCTGAATAGGGAGAACTGTGTTTGAAATCCTGGTGAAATCCTTAGACACCACTTAGTATATCCATATTAAAAATGTTAATATAATCTATTATAACCCAATAAAGGCAAGAGAAATGAGGACACAGTTTCCCTAGATATGAAAGTTCACATAATCGCCTGGTATGGACCCTTATCAGGGTAGTTACTGCAGGTGCAAGGAGATTGTTGGTAGTGAAGTGGAGTTATGAATGTCACCTATGGCATCATGATCAATGGAATGGGAACAAAACATGTCATTAAGAGGCAGGTTTTTCTAGAGAAGGAAGGAGCTAAAAGTAACTGAAAGGTATGTGAATCTGGACTCTTATTTTTGAGCTAATCAGAGGAAAAATTGAACATGATCTGAGGAATGCTATTATTTCTGTGCTTTCTATACAATGGCATACAATATGGGTCATAGAAGTCTTACTCCTGTTATTAGCTAGTTTATCTTATTTAGGGCCTATTTCCATAGAGAAATATTGTACACAGACACTGATACTTGAGAGTTTCTCTGAAGCATGTGTTTTTTCATGGTGGCAATCTGTTTTAAAACCTATGATGATTTGTTCTGTAAACTTTTATACTCCATTGACGATTTGAATTAATCACAATGTGGTCTCTGAATATTTTAGCAGTTTGCCATCAATCTTTCACTGGCTCAAATGAAGGCCACATCCCACTAAACCCCTATATATTTCATAAGCAGTCACAGAGTCAATATCCATCCAGGAGATGCTCTTCATCACCATATTTCCCCCAAAATTAGTCAAATGTGATCACAGATAACAATTAATTAGTCATCACAACAGGACTCAGAGAGAATTGGTCTTAGAGAAGTCCTTGGTAATTACTCTGTCTTTAATGAGCTACCCCAGGATCTGGATTCCTGTGGGATGCAGAGCCTCTTAGGCCCAGGGATGGCTATAAGGGAGAGTTGGGCAGGGATGGTACAGATATAGGTGGTGAATATAAAGGCTGTTACTTCCTATGCCAAGTCTTGCATCATGGCCACAGATTCACTCTCAGACCCTCTAGGTAAATTTGAGGAAGGAGAATGAGCTGGTGACTTCCTGTCCTTCCATCCTGAGAATTTTGATTTACTTTGCTATACCGTGTTCTGCACGACAAATTTTCAGTTGTGATACCATCTGTATTTGCTGTATTTCTGCCTCCTAAGATTTTGCAACTTGTAGAAGTATTTTGATTCATAGTTACCTTTTATAATCTTTTTATTAATGCTAAGGTTCATTACTATTACTTCTTTGCAAATGTATTCTCCTAGGATCTCATCATTTCAAAAAAATAACATTTTTGTGTGGTGGGACTCAATGCAGCAGTTTTTAATCCTTCTAATATTTTATTTTCAACTTTGGAACCTTAATAAACTTGAGATAGGTTCCCTATCAGAGATTGTGATTAAATTTGTCTGTAGATCTTAGCAATCTATATTTTCACGGCAATGTATACACTTGACACTCAGGTGTCAAGTACATTGATGCACAGTACTGACATCTGTTGGGTATTCATTTAATTTATAAACAGCTACAGAAGCAGAATCAGTGCTTTCACAGGATAATGATGACTTACATGTACATGAAATGTTAGAAACACTGCTGCTAGTGATTCTTATGGACATACCAGGATGAGAACTACAGATTGACCAGCTCAAGAAAGTGTGAAAACATCATTGAGTCACCAGTGGCAATACCTGCAGGGCGTGTGTTTAGTTTGTGATCTTGGTATAGCCTCAGACAAAAGGCATGTATTTTATTCTTTTATGGAGATGCATAATTTGGAGAAACAAGGTATGTGAATTTCCATAAATGATGCTTTCTTCTATAGTGCATACAGTATCCAAGTGTACAAACTGTTAAAGCAGCTGTATTAAACATGATCAACTGGGTGAAGATCCCAGCAGGTGGACTTAGTTATAAAGTATATTTTCCTTTCCTTTTTTATTGTTGGGCTGGGATGGGGCACATTATGGCATTTACAAAAGTTCTTACAATATCAAATATAAAATACTTGACTTCCCCATCCACAATTCCTCCCTTATCCTCCCATCCTCCAGTGCTGGTACAGTTTCAACAGGTATCATTTTTCCATTTGCATGCATGCACATACAGTATTTGCACTATATTCATCCTTCCACACCCTTTTGCCACCTCTCCCCCCTTCCACTGGTACCAATATCCCCTGACAGAACCTGTTCTTCCCTCTTGAAAGAGCTTTCCAAATCTGTGAATGCACCTCCTCAACTATCTTTGCCAGTTTTGAGACATACTGTGGTTCATTAGTCAGGGTTTTCCAGAAGAAACAGTGTGTGTGTGTGTGTGTGTGTGTGTGTGTGTGTGTGTGTGTGTGTACGTGTAACTAAATTTATTTTAAGGAGTATTGGAGACTGATAAATCCTATATCTGAAGG
The DNA here is from genome assembly GCF_047511655.1 of Castor canadensis. NCBI lineage: Eukaryota > Metazoa > Chordata > Mammalia > Rodentia > Castoridae > Castor > Castor canadensis. Next base: position 48,992,652 of record NC_133396.1, on the reverse strand, counting down.
TCAGATAGCAGACTGGAATCCCTGGGAAGAGTTTATATTATAATTCTCATATATAGGAAGAATTCTTCTGCAGTTTTTGTCTTAAGTTCTTCAATTCATTGTGTGAAGCTTATAAAGTTATGTGGGATAATATACTTTAAGTGTATTTTCTTAAATGCTAATAGCATTGTAAAAATACCTTCATGGTAACATCTAGAATTGCTATTTAACACACACTTGAAATCAGGGCCTAGTTTAGTTCATGTATATAATATCAATGATGACATATCGTATAGACATCTGAGGAAAAATTCAGGAGAAAGTTGGAAAAAGACATGATTTTTAGAAAAAAATACCATAACTTATAAAATGATCATATTTCTTCTGACATCAATATCAATGAGGTCATATGGATTGAAGCATAAGGAATTCATTTTGAATGAGTATTACAAAAGCCCTCAAACTGATGTGCTCTAATATTTTTCATAAATGCCAAATTATATCTGTGAAGTTGATAATAGAGTGTAAAAATTTATTGCTATACAGTTATGTATAGTGACTTTATATTCAGGGAGTATTTAAGAGGAATAGTTATTCTAAATTACTGGTATTTTTCTGCCATTAAAATTGAGGAAATTTATGTCTCAACTGGAGCACAGCAAGTAAATATTCAGGAAGCACTGGTCACATCCAGGCACCATGCGAAGTGCTGGTCCTGGTGCAATCAAGAAGGTAGAAGCATCCTTTCAGGTATAAAGTTTGCAGCCTGTAAGGAAGTAAGCTAAGAACAAATGATCAAGGGATTAAGTGCCATTGGATGTGTACAGGATATTGTGGGAACATAGCTGCAGGTTTTATTTGATCTGTAGAGAAAGGTTAAATTTGTAGATCAAGGGTCAGGTAAGATACATGAAGGGGGATGTCATGTGAAGAAGCAACAGAGGAGACAAAGTGATAGGCAGGAGAAACAGTGGGGCTTGTAGACAAGAAGCAGGAAATAAGGACTTTCAACCCCAGCCTTGTGCCAAAGTGGAGTACAAATGCTACTGTGGACACATATGAAGCTGTGGATATAGTCACAGGCCAGGTATAAAAGCATCATTGGTGCCCTTGAAAGGATTTTCATTTGACTTAAAAGCAATGACAATCCCTTGAAACATTATTCAGATTGCCCTGTGCTACATTACGAATAAAGCAATTGAAAGTGATAGGTGTTAAGGCATAGAAATGGGAAAATGAATAGAGAATCTGCTTCAATTGTCCAGGAATGACAAAGTATCATTCTGTTCTAGGAATATTGTCTTATGGTAAGGAGTAGGTGAAGTAGGAGAATGAAGAGAGGAATCAGTAGTGTATGCTGGATTTGAATTGAAGGTAATAGAAAAGAATGAATGAAATAAATTCTGATTCACTCCTGGATTCTTCTGAAAATAGTTAGAGTAGAATAGGAAGTTTAGGAAGGATTAAAATGAGATTATGAGTTTCATTTGGGATTATTGAGTTTAATATGCCTGTGACACATCCATGGGGAGACAATTATTAGTCAGCTGGATACAAAGTTCTACAAGTTAGATATATATATATATATACACCTGATTCCCAAATGGTAATCTATAGAATATACAGATTCATAAGAGGAAGAGATGTGGAAAAAATTCTTCAGGACCATAAACATCTAAAATATCTATAGAACAGGAGCCAATTATAGTTGACTTAGATGTTGAGTCAGGTAAGCAAAAGAAAAATGATTGCATTTTGTGTCTTTGAAGCTCCAAGTTTAAGAAATGATACAATACTGAGAGATGACAAGAGTCATTAATATCATAGAGATAATATAGAAACTTCACATTTATAAATTACAAATATTGTAATGATAGTTGGATCAATTGTTGAGAATGTATAGCAGAATGAGAACATAGTAACATGTTCATTTTTATTTTCCATTAAGGGTACTGGAGACTGATCATGACAGAAAGCAACCAAACTATCATCCCAGAGTTCCTCCTCCTGGGCCTACACATCCAGGGAGAGCAACAACACCTGTTCTATGTCCTGTTCCTGGCCATGTATCTTACTACCATTCTGGGGAATCTCCTCCTTATTGTCTTCATCCTGCTGGACTCCCATCTTCACACACCCATGTATTTTTTTCTCAGCAACTTGTCCTTCTCTGATCTCTGCTTTTCCAGTGTGACCATGCCTAAAATGCTACAGAACATGCAGAATCAAGTGCCTTCCATGCCCTATGCAGAATGCCTGACACAAATGTACTTCTTTCTGCTTTTTGCTGACCTGGAGAGCTTTCTCCTCATGGCCATGGCCTATGACCGCTATGTGGCCATCTGCTTCCCCCTGCACTACACCAGCATCATGAGCCCCAAGCTCTGTGTGTACCTAGTGGTAATGTCCTGGGTGATGACCATGTTTCATGCCTTGTTACATACCCTACTCATGACCAGATTGTCCTTCTGTGAGAACAATGTGATTCCTCACTTTTTCTGTGATTTGTCTGCTCTGCTGAAGCTTGCCTGCTCTGACACTCATGTCAACAAGTTGGTGATATTTATCATGGGAGGATTTGTTGCTGTTATTCCATTCCTGCTCATCATCATGTCTTATGCACGAATTGTATCCTCCATCCTAAAGTTCCTTTCTGTCCGAAGTATCCACAAGATTTTCTCTACCTGTGGTTCCCACCTGTCTGTGGTGTCACTGTTCTATGTGACAGCTGGTACTCTCTATTTATGCCCACCCGCTAATAATTCCACTAAGAAGGAGACTGTCATGGCTCTGATGTACACAGTGGTGACTCCCATGCTGAACCCCTTCATCTACAGCCTAAAGAACAGAGACATGCATGATGCCCTGAGGAGAGTTCTATGTAAGAATAAAATTCCTTACTGCTTATGAGGGTAGTACTTGGGATTTTTATATAATTTTATCCAGTAAATATATTGATATTAATATTGGGATATTGTTCCATAGTTTTCCTCACATGGGAGGTTTTGTTTAAAGGACATGCTGCATAATTCCTTAATACATATATGACAGGAGGTTCAGATGTGTAGGTGATGTAGGATGCATGTCTTGGTGACCTGGCTATGCCTCCCAAGGCTATTGTCTTGCCCATGTAATCCTGGAAAATCATAGTGTACAAGATGCTGTGTTATTCCTCACATTCTTAAACTATCTCAGGATTTTATCATTTTATCCAAAATTCTGGTTTTTATGGCATCATTTTAAAATAATGTTCTTTATTCCAAGATCAATACTCAATGTCACCAAAACATCTGAACCTCACATCCTCCTTCTAATGTCACTTACATCCTCTTCCTAAACAAGTTTTGACATCATTTTATCTCTTAGTTTTCCCATACCCCTTCTTCCTTTTCAGGTCTATGTTGTTTTTTATGATCTGTCTTTAGCCCTACAACATTTTTCTCTGTTTTGCAATACTGTCATTTGTACAATATAAGTTTACTTAGGTTGAGTTAGTAGGTAGGGACCTCAGAATTTATATCCTCAAAACCAGGAAAAGAAGCTAGAGGTTAGAAAAAATCCAGTGCTTAAGAATGCTTCTCTTCTATTAAGTATTTTGGCTCTGCAAAACTTCCTATATACATTCATATTTTTATGAATTTCTCACGTTTTTTAAAATTGCTGTTTTTCAATATCCAATTTTTGGTTTTAATTTTTGTATCAGTGTTTCACAGACAGAAAAATGTGAAGTTCAATAACTTCCTATATCACAGGCAGTTCCAATATTTAGTCTGTGTAAATTGGCAGACTATCTGATCCAGGAGTTTCTTCTCATTTACTCCCACTTCAGAAATATGGGAAGCAACAACTATTTTCAAATTCTGCATTAACATGATATAGACCAGCTTTTCCAAACTCTGTCTATTTATTTCCTTATTCACTTTCAGTGAATCATGGGCATTGGAGAAAGAAGAAGAGGTGCAAGAAAAGGGATACATAATATATTCAACAAAATAACTGTAAAGAATTTCCAAAATTTCAAGAAAGTTGACCACTCAAATACAGGAAATCTCCAGGACATCAAACAGGCTTGACCAAAATAGAACCTCTCCACAACATCTTATCATTGAAACAACTAGCACAGAGAACAGAGAAAGAATATCGAATGCTGTAAGAGCTGTAAGAGAGAAAAAACAAATAACATATAAAGTTAAAACCACCAGAATAATAGAGTTCTCAACAGAAACCTAAAAAGCAAAAAGGACAAAGGAGTGAAGTATTTTAGCACTGAGAGAAAATAATTTCAGTTTTACGACACTCTACCAAGGAAAACTATCATTCGAAATTGATGGAAGAATAGAAGTCTTTCATAATAAACAGAAACTAAAACAATATATGACCACCAAGCCACCACTACAGAAGATTCTGAGAGGAAAATTCTACACAGAGAAGACAAAAACAAACATGACCATGAAAGGACAAGAAGTATTAACCCTCAGGAGAAAAACAGACAAAACAGACAAATACTTACAGAGTAGCATGGAATTGGTGTACAAACTCAAATCCTAGAACAACTAAATGACAAGAATCACCACATAACTCTCAATATTAACACTTAATGTTAATGGACTCAATTCTCTCATCAAAAGACACAGCTTGGCAAACTGTATTAAAAAGGAAGATCCAACACTCTGTTGTTTATAAGAGACCCACCTTGTTGACAGAAATGAACACTGGCTTATGGTGAAAGGCAGGAAGATTTGCAAAGCTAATGGCTACCAGAAACAGGCAGGAGTAACAATACTTACATAAGACAAAGTGGATTTCAAGCTTACATTAAGTAAAAGAGACAAAGAAAGTCACTTTATACTAATAAAAGGAGCAATACATCAAGAAGAAATAACACTTATCAACTTATATGCACCTAATGTCAGTGAGCCCAACTTCATTAAACATATACTGAAGGAATTAAAATCACATATGGGCTCCAACACAGTGGTAGTGTGAGACTTTAATACAGGACTATCACCAATAGATAGGTCATTCAGACAAAAAAAATCAAAAGAAATCCTAGAACTAAATGACCACATAGATCAAATGGATTGAAAGATGTCCACAGAACATTCCACCCTACAACAGCAAGATATACTTTCTTCTTCAGCAGCCCATGGAACTTTCTCCAAATAGACCATATTATAGGGCACAAAGCAAGTCTCAACCAATATAAGAAAACTGAAATAATCCCCTGCATACTATCTGATGGGAATACAACCAAACAAGAACTGAACTACAAAATCAGTATCAGAAAATATGCAAGCAAATGGAAGTTGAACAACACATTACTCAATTATGAGTGGGTCATAGAAGAAATAAGGGAGGAAATAAAAAAGTTCCTGGAATTTAATGGAAATGTAAACTAAATCTATAAAAACTGTGGGAATACCAGGAAGAAGACCCAAAATGATGACCTTGGTGAGACACTAGAGACATGCTTAGCTGAGGTAAAGCACCAGGGAGAGTGAAACTTCAGCACCCCCCAAGGCACCACCACTCGCCTGCTGGCCCATGGCCCTCAAATAGTTCTACAAAACTTAAAGAAAAACAATAAATACATGGGCAGGTGTGCTGAATAGATATTGTTCAAAAGAAGACATATGAAGCCTAGTGTGTTGATTCATGTCTATAATGCTAACACTGGAAGAGCTGAAGGAGAAAGATTATGACTATAGGCCACTCTGGGTTGCATAGCAAGACCCTGGCTCAAATAAAAAGTTATACAAATTACTGACAGATAGATGAAGAAATGCCCAACACCCATAATCAAGAGGGAGATGCAAATTAAAGGACATTGAAATACCACCTCACATCTGTCAGAATGGCTATTAGCAAGAGGCCAACAGGTAACAAGTGTTGGTGAGGATGTGGGGTAAGAGAACCTTCACAGAATGTTAATGCAAATGTAAATTATTATAGACTCACTATAAAGCTGCATTGGTGTTTCTCAGCCCACTAAAAATAAAAATCTCAGTGGTATGACTTACAGAAATAGGAAAATAATTCTAAATTTTATATGTACCAACAACATATAACCTTAATAATGAAAGCCATTTTGAGCCAGACGAACAAAATAGTAGGCATTGTACTACTTTATCTAAAAACACTACAAAACTATAGTGCTCAAAACAGCATGATTTTGGCAAAAAAATAAAAATACTGGTTAATGGAAGAAATTACACAAAACAGAAGTAAACTCACACCTTCAACCAATTAACTTTCAACACAGGCACTAACAACAGCAATTGGATAGACAACAGTATTTCAAAAGATTAGAATATCCACTTGCAGAAGAATGAAACCAGACCTCTCACTTTCTAGTACAAAAATGAGCTCAAAATGGATAAGAGCTTAAACATTAGACCTTAAATTACTAGGAGAAAACATATGGGAAAAATAGTTCTTGCACACCACTCCAAAGCATAGAAAGGAAAACAAAATGAGATTAAAAGGATTACATCAAACTAATGGGATTCTACAAAGCAAAAGAGACACTAAAAAGAGTAAAGAGAAAACCTACAGAATTGGAGAAAACATTTTCAAAGTACTGGTTAAACAATATGCTAATATAAAGAATATATGAGGAACTCAAAATACTCAACAGCAAAGAAATAATGACTCACTTTAAAATGCGTTATAGACATAAAAAGACACATCAAGAAGACATAAAAATGGGCAACAGGTACATGGTAAAGATGATCTGTATCACTAATCAACAAGGAGATACAAATCAAAGCCATAAGAAGTTAAGTAATACCATCTCACACCAATAACAATGGTTATTATCAAAAAGATTAAAGATAAAAAGTGCTGGTAGGGTAGAGGAGGAAAAGGAACACTTGCACGCTGTTGGTGGGAATGTAAATTAGTGAAGCAATTCTGAAAACCACTATCAGGCTTTCTAAAAAAATTAAAAGTATCAAGTCTCCGTGGCTCTAATCTTTAATCCTAGCTACTTGGGAGGCAAAGAACAGGAGGTTCGTGGTTCAAGGCCAGCCCAAGCAAAGAGTTCTGAGCCCCCATCTCAATAAATAGTAAGGCATAGTGTCCTGCCTTTGTCATCCTGAATACACAGGAAAGCATAAAAGGAAAATGTCCATCCAGCCCTGCTAGGTCATAAAGTGAGACTCTATCTCAAAGATAACAACAACAACAACAACAAAAACCAGAGTAGACACTGTGGTTCAGAGTCATGTAATGCCCCTAACTTACTGCATTGTAAGGTGTCGAATATTAGGGGAGCGTGGTGATAAAGAGTAAGTAATGCTTTAATTTTATTAAAGCATGATGTATACAAGATTCCAAGGCTACCTCCTTTGGAATATCAATAAACACTTAAAAATGAAGGACAGGGAGAGTAAAGTAGGATTTTTCTGGGGGTGGGTACCAGTGGGAGGTGGTGGGCAGAAGGAAAAGGTGAATGAGGGTGAATATGGTGGATTTATTTTATATGAAAATAGAAGAATGAAACCTTTTGAAATACAAACAAGGGGGAAAGGGATGAGAGAAGATTATGGAATGGGTAAATCTAACTATGATATATTGTAGGTACATATGTAAATATTTACAATGCATTCCCCTGTACAACTATAATATGCTAATAAAATAAATTAAAACAAACAAAAGCACCAAGGCAAAATGTCTGGTGACCTGGATCAAGTGGTAGTGTGCCTGTTTAGAAAGTACAAGGCCCTGATTTCAAACCTTAGTATTGCCCAAAAAATTAAAAGGATTACTATATAATTCATAAATCCCACTACTGGGTACACATCCAAAGAAATGACAACTCTATATTGAAGCTACATCTATATTCCCTTGGTCAGTGCAACAGAATAATAGCCAAAAAATGAAACTAAAATGTCATCAACTGATGAATAACTAAAACATATAATACATATAAAATGGATTAAAATTCATACATAAAGAAAGAAATGCTGAGATTTTTGTAAACATCAATGGAACCAGAGATAATTCTGTTAAGTGTAATAAGCCAGGGACAGAAATACAAGTATCACATGATCTCAATATTAATGTGAAATCCAAAAAGTTGATCTCATGGAAGTTGAGAGGAAAATGTTGGTAACCAAAGGCTGGGGTGAATGTGGAGGGCAAGTAAAGATGTGGAGAGTTTGATCACTGGTTAGCATGTTAGATAGGAACAGAAGTTCTGGTATGCTATTGCATATTAAGGTGACTAGAGATTTCAATAATTTACTGTACATTTCAAAACACTAGAAGGATTTTTAAAGTATTCATGATAAAGAAATGATAAATGTGTGAGAACATAGATTTACATTTAATTAAATATTATACAACACATTTGGGGTATCAAAATAGTATAAAGTGGTCTATTACAAATATTATTTTATGCTGTTGTGTATTAGTTTAAAAATAAAAGTATCTTTTGAGAAGACACATCTTAACATGTAATTGTATATTTCATTTAATTCTGGTACACATGCACATCTCTCAATTGGTAGTCTGTTTCCTACCTAGAGTTCTCACACATAATTTTCATTGCTGTTGTATTCATTCTTCAAGCCTTTTTAATTAGGTTTGTCTAGTAGACGAATGTGATTTTGATTAAATATTAATCTTCTCTCTTTTTTGTTTAATATTCGGTTGCACTATATCAATGAGATTTTTGAATTTATCTATGACAGGATCTGATATTAGTCTAACAAATGCATGTATAACAATAAAATATTTCAGAGTAATAGTCAATGGAAAAGCTATAATGCAATATTTAATGAAACATCATCTGTGTTTCCCATATAAACATAAATATATTTATATATGTGTGTGTGTGTGTTTATATATGTGAACTGGTTGCTCATGTAAGTGGTTAGGAGTTGATATGTTAAGAATCAAGACACAGGATGGAGGACAAAGAAAAGAAAAGCCTCATAAGGAAACCAAGACTTCAAGGTTGTGGATACTGAGATTCAACTGACAATGGGGTCACCACAGACAGATGAGAGCCACAGGTGGAGAAGACCTTGTGCCTCCCATGAGAAGAAAAGATCTCGAGGATGCCCACAAAGTGGGCATAGGACATGATGATGAGTAGAAAGGAATGACACCAAGGAAACCCACCATGATAAATATAACCAGTTCATTAACTTGAGTGTCAGAGCAGGTCAGCTTCAGGGAGCAGACATGTCACAGAAAAAATGGGGGATCACATTGTTCTCACAGAAAGACAATGTGGCCATGAGCACTGTGTGCAACATGGCATGGAACGTGATCAGCACCCAGGACAGTAACACCAGGCATGCACAGAGCTTGGGGCTCATGATGCTGGGGTAGTGCCAGAGGCAGCAGATGGCCACATCAAGGTCATAGGCCATGGTCAGAAGAAGGAAATCCTCCAAGTCAGCAAAAACCAGGAAGAAGTACATTTGTGTCAGACATCCTTCATAAGGGATGGAGGTACTTGGCTCTCCATGTTTTGCAACAGTTTAGGATTGGTCACCAAGGAAAAACAGAGGTCAGAGAAGGACAAGTTGCTGAGAAAAAATACATTGGTGTGTGGAGATGGGAGTCCAGTGTTATAAGGACAATGATGAGGAGGTTCCCAAGGATGGTGGTAAGGTACATGTCCAGGAACAGTGCTTAGAACAGGTAGTGGTGCTCTGGCAGGATGGGTATGTCCAAGAGGAGGACATGTAAAGTGATAGTTTGGTTCCTTTCTGTCATATGTTGTCTCCAAAATCTTTAAGAGAAAATAATATTGACACTTTGAAATCTAAATCAAAAGAACATGGTTCACCATTTATTTTCTGTGTTCTCAATAACTGTCTCATCTTCATCTTAATAATTTCTTAATGCCACATGTCTATAATCTCTGTATATTCAATGATTTTTCTGAACTGTCAATTACATCTTTCAGTATTATATCATTTCCTAAACTTTTTGTCTCTTAGCTTCTGAGATATGAGGTGGAATTTTTTTATCTTACCTGTCATCTTAACAGTCATCTAGGCAACTGTTATTGTCTCCTGTTCTATCAGTATCTTATATATTGATGGTCCTCAAGGATTCCTCAGACCCTTATCCTCTTATATTTTTATACATACTCCCAAGAAAAACTTCTTCTTCAATGTCTTACATTACTAGTCAAAATGCAAGCATAAATATTTCACTCACCTGAAGTATTCTGTATCCAATTGCTTCATAGTTGTCTTCTCTTGGGTGTGTCACAAGTAAGTTAAGCTCTATAGATCTCAAATGAAACTCAAGATATCATTTTTCTCTCTCTCAACTTCTTATTCTACTGTAATTTATTTAAAGCATTCAGGATTAAATGAGAAACAGTGGATTTCATTCATTCATTCCTTTCTCCTGCCTTCAATTCAAATCTACCAAGCACTAAAGATTCTCCTCTTCATTCTTCTGCTGCTTCACCCCTTCCTTTCACAAGACCATATTCCTGGAACAGGATGACATCTTGTCTTTCCTGGACTATTGAAGAAAACTCTGAATTCATGTCCCTATTTCCAAGCCTCAATACTCTTCACCTTAAATTGTTTTATTTACAGTGTGGCAGATCAAAATCTGAATACTGCATCAGGGGATTGTCATCACTCATAAAATAAACACAACCTTACTTTCAAGGGCACAAATGATACTTTAACACCTGCTGTCTGCCTATTTCCATAACTTCGCATGTCTCCACAGTGACATATACATTGTACTTTGAATTAAGGCTGGAATTGAATGTACTCAAATCCTGCTTCTTGTCTACTACCACTTGATGTTTTTACTGCCTATTACTTTGTTTCCTCTGTTGTCTCATCACAGGGCATTGCCCTTCATGTAAGCTAAATGAAACTTGCTCAACAAATTTCACCGCCCCAGATCAAAAGAAACCTGTGGCCATGTCCCCACAGCATCCTGTACTTATTCTGTAGCACTCAATTCCATTGATTAATTGTTTATAGCTGACTTCCTACAAAGCTATAACTCTATGCGTGAAAGTTTGCTTCTGCCTACATGACAGCAGCAGGGCCATTACCTGGCATGGAGCCTGGATTGAACAGTGTTTAACATATTTGTTAGCTGTGCTTCAGCTGAATGAAGCACAAATTCCTTATTTTTTAAAGGCAACACACTACCAACAAGTTAGAATAATTAATTCTCTTAAATATTCCCTAAACATAAATTCAGTACACTTAAACGGTTATCATTAAATTTCTACATAAGCTGGCATTTATGAAAAATGTTTGTGTACATGTAATTCAGGACTTACATCAGTAATATTGGTTACCCAAAATAAGATCCCTATGGTCCAATCCATATGATCTCATGGATATTGATATCAGGAAAGATATGATCAGCAATTATTAAATTGTGGGAAAAATTGAAAGAAGCATACATCTTTTCAAACCCTCACATGAGTTTTTCATCAGATGTATATACTATGTGATCTTTCATACTGTACACCACTTTAGTTAGGCCATGATAGCAAGTGTGTGTTACAAAGCAGTTCTACATGTTACTATGAAGGTATTTTTACAATGTTATTCACATTTTTATAAGTAGATTTAGAGTAAAGTAACTTATCCTATATAATGTGATAAGTTTCACACAATCAATTGAAAGACTTAAGAGAAAAAAGGCAGAATTCTGCCCTAAGATGACCTTGGAACTCAAGACCATGACACACACTCTAGTCTGCTATCTCGCCATGGAGTTATATAATTTGTCAGTTCCCAATAATCCTTAAATTAAATTCCATAAAAATCACACACAGACACACGCAGACAAACACACACAAATACAAACACACACACCTGTTTTCTTCTGGTCAACCCCCACTAATAAACTCCAGCATGTCTGAAAGCTGGCAAAGAAAGCAGAGGAGGCATGAACAGATTTGGAAAGCTCTTTCATTAAAACTCTATAATTGATGTGATGGGATAGTCTTCCTGCTAATGGTGTTTAATGCATCTGCATTAATAGTTTGTACAGTTGGATATTATAGTGTTGACTTATGTAAGGAAGGGACATTTGGGGAAAATCATGTGTCTTGTTTCTCCAAATTATGCTTTCCTATAAAAGAGTAAGATGCATGTCTTGTTTTGGACTGTGTAGAGGAAACACAGAGACCTCACCTGCAGGTGTAGCCACGTATGACTCAATGACTTTCACAATTTCAGCTGGGTCACCTGTAGTTTTCAACCTGGACTGTCCATAAGAATCACTTATGGCAGTGTTTCTAACATTTGGTGAACCTAAAAGGCATCCTAATCCAATAAAAACACTGTTTCTGGTTCTGTATCTCAGCTTCTATATCTTAAATGAGCATCCAGGTGATGTCAATACTCTGAATCAACAGACTTCAGTCAGTGGATTCAGTTGAGTAGCAAGTATATACATTACATTAAAATATAGAATACTAAGATTCCCAGACTAATTTCATCACAGTCTCTGATAGGGAGTCTGTCTTGATTTATTAAAGTTCTTAAATTGGAAGTAAAAAGTGTGGCATTGAGCCCCACCTCACACAACTGTTATTGTGTTAAAATGATGAGATCCTGGAAGAATACGTTAAAAGGAAGTAATAGTAATATACCTTGATATTAATAAAAAGATTATAAAAGTTGACCATGAATCACAATACGTTTACAATGGAGCAAGTCTTGGGAGGAAGAAATAAAGCAAATAGAAATGGTATCACAACTGAAAATTTGTCCTGCAGAATACAACTTAGTACAGTAAATCAGGACTCTCAGGCTGAAAGGACAGTAAGGCACATTCTCCTTTCTCAAATCTCACCTAGAATGTTTGAGAGTGACTCTGGGGCCATGACCCAAGACTTGGCTTCCTTTTATTCATTATAAGCACAGGAAGTAATAAGTTCTATATTCACTACGTATGTCTGAATCATCACTTCTTAATTCTCCCTTCCAGCCACCCATGAGCCTAAAAGGCTCTGCATCCCATCGGAGTACAGATCCTGAACTACCTCGTTAAAGACAAAGCAAATAACCAGGACCTCTCTATGATCAATTCTCTCTGAGTTCTCTATGAGTGTATAATTAATTATAATCTCTGATAATACTTGACTTTTCTTTAGGGTAAAGTGGAGATGCAGAAAAGCTCATGGACGGATATTGACTCCCTGACTGCTAAGGAAATGGACAGGAACTCTGTTGGACTACAGCATGATTTTGGGACAGTGAAAGATTATTGAGTAACTGCTAACATATTCAGAGAATAGTCAATGAATTATTCAAAATATCATAGGAGTATAATAAATCATCTTAAAGCAGAGTACCACCATGAAAAACACATGCTTCAGGATGATTCCCAAGTAACAGCCTCTGAGTATGACATTTCTCCTTGTACAGAGGCCCCAGAAGAGATAAACATGATAACACAATAACCAAACTTCTATGACCCATATGTGTATATATGCCAGTATATGGAAAGGATAAGAATAAGAGAATTACCTCAGATGTGGTTCAACTTTTTCTTTGGTCAAGATAACAAAGAAACCCAGATTCATACCCTTTCAATTACTTTTAATCCCTTTCCTCTCTAGGAAAACCCTAATGGCACTCACCACCACTATCATCACAAGTATTCTGTGTGTGTGTGTGTGTGTGATTACCTCCTAAAGTCATGTTCTCTGCCTGTTCTATTGGTCATGTTTCCATTGGTGACATTCATAACTCCTGCTTCTACTATCTGTGCCTCACACCTAAAGTAACTGCCTTGATAAGGTTCTGTACCTGATGATTTAAGGCAAATTTCCTTTTCTAGGGAATCTGCATCCTCTGCTTTTACCTTTATTTGGTTATTATAGATTTTATTAATATCATTTTGAGCATGGAAATGCTAAGTGGTGCTTAAGGATTTCAAACACAGTTCTGTTTATGTTCTCTAAAGTGAAAGGTTTTCCCTTGGTATTCCCTATCAATCACATCAGTGAGAATGATGCCTCTGATCTTTGTATATTGTTTTACATAAGAACCTGACATTCCTGGTTAATAGGCTCATTTTCTAATTTAGCAAAACTAGTGTTTCATCCCCTGCAGGAATACATGTAAACATTCACCTATATAAATTTTATGAATAAACAGATTTTTTAAAGATATTTTTCTATTCAATTTTAGAACATATTTAATGTCCCCCAAAGAACTCCTGTGACCACTAATAGCTACACTCCATTTTCCTACTACTTCCCTATCCCAGTAATACAACATTACTCTGCTTCATGTATTTATGGATTATCTATCCTTGATATTTCATATAAAATAGAATCATACTATATGTGTTTTTATGACTGCCTTCATACAATTAGCACAATGTTTTCAAGGTAGCAGTACTAATACTTCAATTATTTCTATACCATATAATATTACATCATATGGACATACTATATTGTGTTTAGCTCATCAATTGATGCTTGTTTCCAATTGGATACTATTATATATGGTGTTGCTATGAACATTCTTATATGCAAATTAATTTGAATATCACAATTACTTTAGGTACCTATCTAGGTGTAGAATTTCTGAGTCCTATAATAATTCTTTATCTTTTTGAGGACTTGACAAACATGTTTTTAGAACAGATACATCATTTCATATTTTCATCCACAGTGTGTTACATTTAGAATTTCTCCACGTTCTCAACAATTTATTTTTCATTTTCAAAAATAGAAACTAAACTAGAGGGTGACTATCTATTTTGGAAAGCATTTTATGCAAACATTAACATTCTTAGAGGATGACTGATGATGTTGAAGACCTTGTCTACTTGTTTGCCATTTGTGCATTTCCTTTGGAGAAATATTCATGGGATTCCTTTGCCTATTTTAGTTGGGTTGTTTGTGTTTTTGTTGTCAAATTGAGTTGTGAGAGTTCTTCCATATATTCTCTTACCAGGTGATGAGTAAAGGTGTTCTCCCTTTTCTGTGTTGTTATTAACTTTTCTGAAAGTATCCACTGGTGCACAAAAGATTTTCATTCATCTATTCCTCCATCTGTTGCTTGTGGGTGGATATTTGTCATAACCACAGGACCAGAGCCAATTGAAAGGTCATGAAGATATACACCTATGTTATCTTCTAAGAGTTTTATAGTGTCAGGTTTTACATTTAAATCTTTTTACTATTATGAAAATTTTGAGTTATTATACATTAATAACAGGAGAGGTTTTCCTTATGATGATTCCCTACATGCATATATTGAACTTTGAACAAGTTCATCTTTCCATTATATTCCCATCCCTTCTTCCCTCCTCTCCCACTTTTCAAATAGTATTTGATAGTTTTCATTATGCTGGCTCACTTAGGTTTATTTTTGGTAATGTTATGATGGAAGGTAAAACATCATCTTTTTATATGGATGTCTAGCTATCCCAGCACCATTTGGTGAGGAATTATTCCTTCTCCATTGAATGACCTTGGCTTCCTTCTGGAATACCAATTGATCACAGCTATATGTGTTTTTCTTTGGAATCTGAACATAACTTAACTCTTAACACACCACGAACTTCTATCTCCATCCTTATATCAGTTTTATACTATAGCTTTGGAGTTTTAAAATTGGATGATGTGAATAATCTTTCATGAATTATTTTGTATTTCTTAGGTTCTTTGCAATTACATATGGATTTTTGGGACAGATTTTCTTAAATGTTTTATTAGTGTATGATAATTATGCAAGGATCTTCATTTGACATTTCCATATATGTGTATAATGTACCTTGGTTTTGTATATCCCCTCCAGTATCCTCCCTCTTCTCTCTCCCCCTTCTTAAAGTGACTTTAGCAGGTTTCAATGTTTCATGTTAATACATGGATAGAAAATACATAACCATGTTCACCCTCCCTTACCCTCATCATTTACCCACTTTCTCCCAATAGTACACTACCCTTAACATGATCTATGTTACAATTTTGTTTTTCATTGTTCATCTGTTCATTGTTTGGTGGGGTTTTGCCTTGGTATTTTACATGCAACTATATTGTACTTTACAAAGTCTAACACCCTCTGTTACCTTTCTGTCCCCTTTTCCCCTGTAATCTGTATTTTCAACAGTTTTCAGTGAGTTGCATTGTGTCTTGTTCCTACATGGATGCAATGTATTTCCATATTATTCATTCTCTATCATTCTCTTCTTTCTCTCCTCACATATTCTCTATTAACAGTCCTGCTATTGGGAACATGTTATATAACCTCCCCTTAACATGACATGTTTTGTATTCCTGTCCTTTATTGTTTAGGTGTCTGTCCAAGCACATATTCTTAATCCATTTATCAGTTGTAGGACATGTGGGTTGTTTCCATAGCTCAACTTTTGTAAATAATGCTGCAATAAACATGCATGTGTAGTGCTTTTATTGAATTCTTACTTACATTCCTTTGAATATATGCCAGGAATAGTATTACTGGATCATATATGAGTGCTATATTTACTTTTTGAAGAACCTCCAGACTTCTTTCCATATTGGTTGCACTAATTTACATTTCTCCCAACAAATAAGAGTTCCTTTCCTTTGCATCTTGCCAACATTTGTTTTTTATCTTCTTGACAATCGCCATTCTAACATTAGTGAAGTTGAATCTTAATGTGGTTTTGATTTGCATTTCCTTTATGTCTAGTGATGTTGATCATTTCTTCAGGTGTTTTTTGCTTTTGCCCATTTGAGCTTCTTTCTTTGAAAATTTCTGTTCAGTTCATTTGCTCATTTCTTGAGTTTAGGTATTCGAGGTCTGTGTGGATTCTGATTATTAGTATGGAGGGAACTTCTTTCTCTCTTCTGACTAATTTAGGTCTACTGCATTTGAAATAAGTATAGATACTCCTGCCTGGTTTTAAGGTCCATTTGCTTGTAAAAACTTTTCACCCTTTCACCCTCAGACAATATTTGTTTTTAATGGCAAGTGTTTTTGTTTTGTAGTGAACAAATTATTAGGTCTTCTATTTTATTCCACCTCTCCAATCTATATTTTTTGATGAAGGAATTGAGACCATTAATATTCAGTGTTGATAATTGAATGGTATATGGTAATTCTTTCCATTTTGTTTCTTTTGGTGTGTATGTATGTGGCTGATTAATTGCTGATCTGCTCATCTTCTGAAATTTAATTATTTCCACACTTTCATAGCTATGTTTGTCTTCTTCTGTATAAGACTCTTGAGTATCTTCTGGAGTTCTACTTTAGTACTAACATATTGTTGTACACTCTGCTTATCATGGAAGATTTTTATTTCTCCTTCAATTATGAATGATAGCTTTGCTGTGTTGAGTAATCAAGGGTTGAAATTATTTTCTTCACTGCTTGAAATACCTCTTTTCATGTCCTTTTTGTTTTTAAGATTTCTGTTTAAAATGTGTGTTATTCTGAGGGGTTTACCTTTATAGATCATTTGATCTTTCTCCCTTGCAGCTTTCATTATTTCTTTTTTTTTAGTACTTAATGTTTTATTTGCTGTACTTAATGTTTTATTTTGGTCATGACAGTTTGGTGTCCTAGAGGCCTGCTATACCTGGATTGGCATCTTGTCTTGAGATTTGGGAATATTTTGTTGTATATATTTCCTGTTTCTTCTTCTTCTACTTCCTTCCTTTTCTTCTTCTTCTTCTTCTTCTTCTTCTTCTTCTTCTTCTTCTTCTTCTTCTTCTTCTTCTTCTTCTTCTTCTTCTTCTTCTTCTTCTTCTTCCTATTCCTCCTCCTCTTCCTCCTTCTCCCTCTCCTCCTTCTCCCCCTCCTCCTTTCTTTGTTCATGCTTATAGGTTTGTTTTTTTAATGGGTTACAGATTTCATTCTTTTCTCCATGGATTCACCTGCTTTTTCTCATTATAACTACATTTCCTCAGGTCTTTGCAATCTTTTCTGTATGGAATCATCTGTTTTTTCTGATTATAACTACATGTCCTCAGGTCTTGACATTCTGCCTTCCATTTGTTCCAGTGTACTGGAGTGACTTTCAACTATATTTTAATTTGACTTTAGGATGTTTTCAATTCCATAGTTTCCATTTTTGAGAGTCTATATCTTTTTAAATTCCTGCTTTACATCTCATGTTGTCTTCCTTACTGCATTTATCTCTTCTTTCATCTTCCTTGATTTCATTCAAATGTTTATTTGTGTCTTCTTTGAGTTAATTTACTTGTTTTTGTGCCTTCTTGAGCTCTTTATTCATATTCTCTTGGATTTCATTGACCTGTTTTTGCATCCTCATTAAACACCTTAATCATTCTAATCATCATTCTTTTAGCTATCTATCTTAACTATCTATTACATCCTTTGCACTAAGATTGTTCCCCTTTTGAGGAGTCATATTCCCATGCCTTTTCATATTTTCCATGCTTTATTTTCTGACTTGCTCATTTCTTATTGATTAGTTGGTTGGAAGTTTTAGTCACCTGAAATCTTTCCCTTGGCTTAATTTCTATGTTATGGCAGGGTTGGTTGTAAGGTAAATAGTTGTGTCATTTTTGTCCACTGGTCTGAGTTATAACTTAACAGAAACATATCAAAGACTTCAATACCAAACCACATATTCACATGAAATATCAAACCCTTGGCAGTATTATCTAAAAATAGAAAGGTGTTGGAAAAATAAAAGTTGTTTACATAGAGATTAAAATTTAGATAGTAGAGTAATGGGAATGAGAGAGGAGATAAGAAGGAGGTTGGAGAGAGGGGGAAAAGAGGTTAAAGGTGTCGGGGCTGCAAATTATTAAAACTCTAATGTATGTAGAGGTGTAGTCCAGTTTTTGTGGAGGAGATGTTACTTTCAGAGATTCAAGGATAGAAAAGATGGGAGTGATACAAGAAAGTTGTAAAATAAACCACTAATTAAGTGGTTTGTAAGAAAGTGACAGGAAAAGTGGTGAAAAAAGGAGGAGAAAAATCAAAGAAGGAAATTAAAAAAGAGGGAGAGGATTACAAAAGTAAGGAGAAAAAATTTGGAACAGAAGAGGGATAGACAAATTAAAACTTTAACAAAAAGGAATAAAAAAATTTACTCTGAATTTCTTCCTTGTTTAGAAGACTGAGTGTCTTCTGTGTTCAGTCAGTACCCTGGATGCTCTCCTCCAATTTTTGTCCCTCAGGCTTTTGCCTATAGCTCTCAGGTGTTCCCTCAGGGTGGTGCCCCTCCTCTACCAGGCAGATCTGAGTCCTTTTTAGGCAGAGGCTTTCTCTTGATCCTTGACCTTCCTTAGTATTGATAAGGTGGGTTGAGTAGCAAGCAACTCTGCTCCTCCCTCACCAAGAAAGTTGGGGGGCCTCCACTCAGGTCATTTAGCCAAAGGCACTTCTTGGGGGTAAGGAGTGGTCAGGTTCAGCTTACTTACCTAAGAACTTCTTGGAGTTGTTCCACTGATTTAGTATTTCCCACAGGTTGAGCTCAAGATAGTCTAGCCTGCACCCTCACTGTCTTACTTTGTATACAGATTCACAGGTTGAGGTGAAAGCTGTGACAGTCCTGTGCAATCAGGCAGGTTCAGGATATTTCACTCAGTTTATTAGATCAAAAGTTTCCTCCATGGGGATCAGTCTGATTCCTGCAAGCTGAGCTGGGCTGTGGTAGCACTCAGAACTCAGGGAGCAGCTGGCTCACATGAATGTTTGCAGACTCTCTCTGGTCTAGGAGGGATCCCCAGGCCATTGGTTGGTGATTGTTTCCTTTCTCTGTAATGTATGACTCCACAGGCTTCTGCAAAGCTCACAGCCTTGTGTGTTAATTTTAAATAATTCAGTTGGTCCTTGTGGACTGGAGACTACTCTGGTCCAGGCACAGAAAAAGTGAAAAAAAAGAACACCCACCTACAAAACTGAGGTGGTGGGATTGGTGGGAGATAGAGTGGGCTCCTGACTGTGCCCAGATGCCTAGAGCATATTTGTGCTTTAAAAGGCTTATTTAAAGGTTGTAAATTTTACATATTTTCTGTCTGTATATTGGCAACCTCTTATTTAGTAAACTAACCCGACATCTACCCTTGCCAGGAACCTAAGTTTATCTTTCAGGTTTCTGGACGCTTGTTCATCTGGAGGCTGCCAGCAATCCACCATCGTGCTTCTAATCCCATTTGTTATTATTTTGTTTGGATAATCTATTAGTTGATGATAATGTACTGTAGAAGTCACCCACTATTATCATGCCTGAGCCTATCAATCTTTTTAATGCCCAGTAGCATAGTTTTTATCAAACTTGGTGCACTAATACTTGTTGCATAAATTTATGATCACTTTATTAATGACATGTTCCTTTTGTTAACATGTTGTGATCTTCATCTCAAGTTATTTACTAATTTTGGCTTGAAGTATACTTTTTAAGGTATGGATTTTGTATTCTGCTTCATTTCACATTCCACTTCCTTAGCATATTATTTTTGATCCTTTCACCTTTCAGTGGTTTTCTTTGCTGCACTATCTTCAAAGGTTTCTTATTTTAAGGTCCTTAAGGCACTTTGAATTGGTACTTGTACAGGGTGACAGACCTGGATCTAGTTCCAGTATTTTGCATGCAGATATCCAGTTTTCTCAGCAACATTTGTTGAAGAGGCTGTCTTTTCTCCATCATATATTTTTGGTGCCTTTGTCAAAAATCAAGTGGGCATAGCTGCATGAATTCATATCAGGGTCTTCTATTCTGTTTCTCTGGTCTTCATATCTGTTTTTGTGCCAGTACCATAGTGTTTTTATTGCTATGGCTGTGTAGTATAGTCTGAGGTTGAGTGTTGTGATACCTCCAGCGTTGCTCTTTTTCCTCGATATTGCCCTGGCTATTCACAGTCTATTGCTTCCAAGTGAACTTTAGGATTAATTTTTCAATTTTGGTGATGTATGTCATTGATATTTTTATGGGAATTGCATTGAATATGTAGATTGCTTTTGGTAATATAGCCATTTTCACTATGTTGGTTCTACTAATACATGAGCATGTTAGATATTTTCATCTTCAGTAGTCTTCATTTATTTTTTTCCTTCAATAGTTTTCCTTGTAGAGAACTTACATCCTTTTTAAAGTTTATTCCTAGGTGTTTAATTTTTTGAGGCTAATGTAAATCGAATTATTTTTCCTATATTCTTTCTCAATCTGCTTATTATTGGTGTATAGACAAGCTACTGATTTTTGTAGATTTTTTTTGGTGGAGTTTTTTGGATTTTTTAGGTACAAGATCATGTTGTTTGCAAAGAGGGATAGTTTGACTACTTCTTTTCCAATTTGTATTCCTTTTATTACTTCTTCCTGTCTTATTACCCTGGCTATTAATTACAAGACTATGTTGAGTAAGAGTGGAAAGATTGAACACCATTGACTCATTCCTGACTTTAGAGGAAATGGGTTTAGGTTTTTCTCCATTTAGTATGATGTTGGCTTAAGCTTGTCATATATAGCCTAATGTTGAGGTACATTCCTTCTATTCCTAGTTTCATTAGAGCGTTTATCATGAAAGTTTGTTGAATTTTCGTGAAGGCTTTTTCTGCATCTATTGGGATGATCATGTGTTTTTTGTCTTTGCTTCTGTGAATATGCTGTATTACATGTAATGATTTGTGTATGTTGAACAATCCCTGCCTCCCTGGGATAAAACTAACCTGATCATGATGCATATTCTTTTTGATATGTTGTTGAATTTGACTTTCCAGTATTTTGTTGAGTTTTTTTTAATCAACATTCATTAAAGAGATTGGCTTGTAATTCTCTTTTTTGTTGTGTACTTGTCTGGTTTGAGGATGAGTATGATACTGGCTTCATAGAATAAGTTTGGCAGTGTTTTTCTGCCTTCTATTTCATGTTGGAAGAGTGTTGGTATTAGTTTTTCTTTAAAGGTCTGGTAAAATTCAGCAGTGAATCTGTTTATCTAGGAGTATGAGCTGTAGTATTATGTCATCTATATGAGATCTTTCTATGTTTTTAAATTTGCATTCACAAGCATAAACTTTCCCTGTAGCATTGACTTTGCTGTGTCCCATAGGTTCTGATATTTTATGCTTCCATTTTTATTAAATTCTAGGAAATTTTTGATTTACCCCTTATTTCTTCAGTGACCCACAGATAATTTTGTTCAGTCTCCATGTGTTCTAGTGTTTTCTGTAATCTCTTTTGTTGAGTTCTAGTTTTATTGTATTGTGATCTGATCTGATAAATGGGGTTATTTCAATTTTCTTATTTGTTAAAACTTACTCTGTAGCCTAGGATATGGTCTACTTTGGAGAAAGTTTCATGGGCTTCTGAGAAGAATGCTTTTGCAGAATGGAATACTCTGGAGACAACTGTCAGGTCCATTAGATCTACGGTGTCATTCAATTCTAGGGTTTCTTCATTGATTTTTTTGTCTGAATCCATATGTATGTATGTATTATAACCCAGACTGTTTCATACCCTCTATTTTTCTCCTTTGTATCTTAGTCTCCTTTTTATGGTGATTTCAACAGGCTTAAAAATCCTGTATTCATTCTTGTATAGGAAATACATCAACCATATTCATCTTCTTAACTTCCTTCCTTTATCCTGCCTCTCTTGTGTGTGATATCCCCATAGCATGACCTTTTTTTCATAATATTGCTTGTATTTTTATGAAGTCTATATTTCATATATGAAAGAAAACATGCAGCCTTTGGCTTTCTGAGCCTGGACAACTTCACTTTAGATGATGTTCTCCTGTTCCATCCATTTACCTGCAAACAACAAAAATGCACTATTCTTTATGGCTGAATAAAATTCCATTCTATATTAATACCACATTTTCTTAATCCATTCATCAGTAGTGGGGCATATTATCTGTTACCTAGCTTAGCTTTGTAAATAATGTTGCAATATGCATGGCCATGCAGCTGTCTTTATTATAACCTGGCTTACATTTCTTTGATTATATCCCTAGAATTGATATTGCTGGATCATATGACAGTTCCATTTTTAATTTTCTGAGGGCCCTCAATATTGTTTCCCATAGTGGTTGTATTAATTTACATTCCCACCAACAGTGTTTTTCCCCACATCCTTGCCAAAAATTGTTGTTTGTGTTCTTAATTATAGTCATTCTAACACTGTGAGGTGGACACTTAGTGTGGTTTTTTTTGTTGATGGTACTGGGGCTTAAACTCAGGGCCTTCACCTTGAACCACTCCACCAGCTCTATTTTCATAAAGGGGTTTTCAAGATAGGGTCTCACAGAATTATTTGCCAAGGCTGGCTTCAAACCACTATCCTTCTGATCTCTGCCTCCTGTGTAGCTAGGACTACAGGCATATGCCACCAGTACCCAGCTTAATGTGGTTTTGATTTGCATTTGCTTTATGGCCATGGATGTTGAACACTTCTTCTTGTGTTGTTTTGGCCACTTGGACTTCCTTCCTTTGAAAAAACTCTGTTCTGTTCAGTCGTTTGCTCATTTCTTTAATGGGTCATTGATTTTTTGGGGGGAGAAGTTAGTTTTTTGAACTACTTGTATATTCTGGTTATTAATCTCTTGTCAGATATATAGCTGGCAAAGATTTTATACTATTCTGTGGGCTGTCTCTTCAATTTTGTGACCATTGATTTTGTGTGCAAAGGCATTTTATGTTCATGTAGGCCCATTTGTCAATTCTTTCTCTTAGTTGCTGAAACATTTGAATTCTATTGAGGAGGTAGGATCCCTTCTTATTTCCTCTTATAAGTTTGTCTGATATATTAGAAAGTCATTTTAATTTTAATATACTTTTTGTCACTGAAATTTCTGCTGTACTAGGCCACTGAGATTTCAGAATTTATCTATGACAAAACTGGTGTTACCTTAACAACCACATGGAGAGGAATAAATAAAATATTTATTTTATTTACAATATTTCATAGAATATATTATGTTTCAACAAAATTTACAGGCAAAGAAATAATGTGAAATTGTATTAAACAATATGTTTGTATATAAATAAATAAAAATTGTACAAATTTCTCTATATATATATGTATCTGTGTACACAGATGTAGATACATATGTTCACAGAAATAGAGAAGTGGTTGCCCAGATAACTAGTGGGAAGTGACATCATAATTCAAAATATGGAATAAAGACTTGATTAGAATCTAGACTTCAAAGTTCTGTGTTTTGAGATTACTGGACAACAAAGCCTCAAGTAGAAACATCCACCAGGTAGATGAGAACAGTGAAGAGCTCTGGAGGAAGGTCAGTTCTTCAAATGGAGATGTGGGGATCAGCAGAGTACATGAGAGGGTGAAATGAATGATCAGTTAGATGGAACTATGAAGGAAACAAAAGAGCCAAGGTTAGAAACCCATTTAATACCATAGTCAGGCTATGAGTTTATAAAGAATAGAAGTTTCCATTGAATTAATACAATAAGAAGAAATTGTGGAATCCAGAAGTTGATGTTCTTGTACAGACTCAATAATTGGTCTCATGTGTGACATGGGAAGAAGTTGTTGAACTTCATATTTTTAATCTGTGAAAGAATTATATATGCAGATATATATTTGCAGTCAAAATATCAAACAGAGGAGAGGTGTTCTTACAATTGAGCACTTATTTGTTTGCTTCTGACACAAATTCATTGTTTTTTCTCTTACCTGCCAGATTGGTCATCCTAGGGAAAGTAATTGTCTCCTCTTCTATCAGTGTATTAGATGTTGATGCTTCTCAAGTTTTTTCTAAATTCTATAATCTCATAATAATATATAGCTCCCCTAGTAAAATGCATCTTCTTCATGACTTAAAGTGTCATTTAAAACTAAGCTTAGACATCTAACTTATATATCCTTATTGGATTTCTTTTCTTTTTTTATGGTATTCTGGTTTGAACTCAGAGCTATACACTTGCTATACAGGCACTCTACCACTTGGACTATTATGCTCTTAGATACACCTCTGATGTAGCTGGGATTTTCCATGTGCCACCATGCCTTGCTTATTGGTAGAGATAGGGGGTCTCATTAACTTTTTCCCGGATACTCCTTAAACCATGATCCTCCAAATATCTGCCAACTTTTACTCCATTGAAGCTCACAGCCTACTGAATTGTGGTTCCCATGTTCATGGTGGGTCTTCTCTTTTCAGTTAACCCTCTCTGGACATGCCCTCAGGGACATACTCACAGTGTGCTTTCTTCCTCTTGTAGGCATTTCTCAATTCAACCAAAGAATGTAAGGATGGTTCAACATAAAAAAAATTGGTAAATGTAATAAACCACATTAATAGGATTAAGAAAAAACACTTGAACAATTCAATAGATGCAGAAAATCCTTTGACAAAATTTAACAACCCTCCATCATAGCAACATTGAAGAAATTAGGAAGAGAAGGAACATATCTCCATGTAATAGAGGCTATCTATGACCAATTGATAACCAAATATATACTGAATGGGCAAAACTGAAAGTATTTCTTCTAAAATCAAGAATGAGACAAAGGAGGCTGGGTGTGATGGCATGTGCCTTTAATCCCACCTACTGCGGACATGGCAGAAAGAGGGTCATGGATCAAGGACAGAGCATAAAATACAGTAATACCAATGGAATGAGGGAGGTAGCCAGGAAACAGTTTAGGAGCATGAATATGGTCCAAAATGTGTACACATGTATGTAAATGCAAAAATGATACCTACTGAAAATATTCCAGAAAGCAGGAAAGGTGGAATAAAGGGGTGAATTCAAGTATAATATATTTGATACATTATAAGAACATTGTAAATGCTGCAATGTAAACCAACCCAGCACAACAATGAAGGACAAAAAATTTGAGAAAAAATACTCAAAAATAAAAAACAAGTTAGTAGCATCTATTCTCCACAATCATGCCAAAAATATACATTGGAGAAAAGGGGATCCCTTTAGCAAGAAAGCTAAGTATCTGCATGTAGGTGAATGAAACTAGGTCACCATATTGCAAAAGACAATCTGATTTATGCACATTATTCTGAACTAAATATGAATCACATTAAAACACTTTGTTAACAATATCTAGAAGGAGTATTTGCAAAATTTTTTTTATCAGGACCTAACCTAATTGACACAAAAAATTAGCTTTTACTTATGGTATAGACCTCTGATGAGGAACTCAAGTGAGGATTTGAAGAAAAAGTTATGTTTCTTCTTTGCATTTCTCCCATCATTTATAAAATTTTCATCATATTTCTTTCTTTCCACTTCAATATAAATGACTTCATGTGGATTGAGGCATAAAATTATTTGGTTTGAGCCATCTTTATTACTGAGAAGAGTAGTGTATCTAAGGTACCCTAACAGTAGTATATCTAAATTACTTTGAAAGTTTTCATGAGTACAGAATTACATCTGTGAAATTGGCCATAGAGTGTCAAAATTTATTACCAAATGGTTAAGTCTACTTACATTGATTTTGGGGAGAACTTAATAGGAGTAGTAATTCTAACTTAATGGGAGTTTACTGCCTTTAAAGTTGAAAGAATCTATGTTTCAGGTTAAATGACAGCTGAAAACCATTTATAAAACACAGGCCACATTGAGGCATGATGCAAAGTATTGGCCTTGTGGTAGTCATTAAGGCAGACATGGCCTTTCCTGAATGGAGTTTACAAACTAGCTAGAAGTCAACTGTAAACAAGTGATCAAGGATATTGACCACTATGGAATGACTTCAGGATGCTTTGGGAAGAGGCAGCACTTTATGTTATGGTCTTTTGTTTCTTTTGTAAATCTAAAGTTCAAAATTTCTTGATTTCCCCTGTTCTCAAACTGTATACTACTTCCATATATACATGTATCAGAATTCAAATTGGTTCATCTCTTCTACTTTTCTTGTTTCTACTTTCATCCTCTTGTTATGGTAATTTCAACAGGTTTGAAAATTCTATATTCATTCTTTGGGGAAAGAGTGCAGGAGGGTGAATACGGTGAAAATATTGTGAATACGTGTATGTAAATGGAAAAATGAGACCTATTGAAACTATTCCTTGAATGGGGGTAGGAGGAATAAAGGAGACTGATGAGGGGGTGAATTCAGACATAATATATTTGATATATTGTAAGAACTTTTGTAAATCTCAGAGTGTGTCCCCAATACAACAATAATATAAGAACTGTATACTCTTAATATTGCCCTTCCTTGCATTTCCATGTCATGGTCCTCTCCCTAGAGCCAAGTACCTTATGGTATTTGCATAAAGATAAACATATAGACAAATTGATCAGAATGGAGAGACTACAAGTAAACTTGCACATCTTTAACCAACTGGCTTTTAACAAGGTGTTATGAACACACATTGGAGAAATAACAGCATTTCTGAAAAATGCCAGCAAATTGAATATCCACATGCAGACATATTTTCATGAATAAAATCAAACCTCTATCACTCCAGTACAAAAATCAACTCAAACAGATTAGAGCCTTAAATATATGACCTGACACTATGGAACTACTAGAAGAAAACATAGCAGAAATAGTTAAAAATATGGAAATGGGTAGTATTATTTGAACAAGACTCCAAAAGTAAGGAAACAAAAAAAAAACTTATTGCATCAAACTAAAAGTCTTCTGCATAGGAGAAGATGCAATGAACAGAGTTAAAGAGACAACACACATTATGGAAGAAAATATTTTCAAAATATACATCTGATAGGCTCTTGATACATAGAATATGTAGGAACTACAAAAACTACTAAAAAGGTCCAATTTCAAAGTAAGCTTTAGGCCTAATAGACATGTCTAAAAAAGAATTCACAAATGCACAACAGATATATGATTAAAAAATACTGAACATTGCTAATTGTCAAGGCAGTGCAAATCAAAACTGCAATAAGTTAATGAATAAGGATGACTATTATAAGAAACATTAAAGATAACAAGTGCTGGCAAGGATGTAAAGAGAAGGGCTTCCTTGCAAACTCTTGGTAGATATGTAAATTAGTAAAGTGATGGTGGAAAACACTATGGACATTCTTCACAAACTTAAAAAATTTAACAAGTGAATAATCTAGCACTATGATTTCATGTGTACATCCACAGACCTGAAATTCAGATGAACAGTGGGTTTCTGAAGAGATATCTGCACTCCCATGTTAAATGCAACAGGATAACAGCTAAGAAACGGAAATTACCTACATACTCATCAATCGATGAATGAAGAGATGTGGTATATATGCAGTGGAATAAAATGCAGACATAAAAGAATGGAATACTGTCATTTGTGAAAACAGCAATGGAACAGAAGATAATTATGCTAAGTGAAATGAACCAGATACAGAAAGACAAGTGTCATGTGATCTCAATCATATGTGGAATTAAAAGAAAATGATCTAATTTGAGAATGGAATGGTTATTAGCAAGCAGTACACAGGGTTGGAGAGGGAAAGGTGAAGAGAGGGGGAGCTAAGTTGTGGTTCAATAAAGACAAAAAGTTGCCAGTCTGTTGCGAATAGGGTGAATATAGATTAAAGTAATTCATTGTATTTTTCAGAAAGATAGAAGAAATTATTTGTTTTAAATAAAAGTATACATATATCATTATTTGTTCTCACTGTATAATATCACTATATAAAATTTGTTCCCACTATAAAATTATAAATGTTTGAGGACACATTTATGATTAACTGTATTTAAATATTACTCAATATATAGGTGTATCAAAGCATTACACAATAGCCAATTAATATCTATACATCTGTATGTATAATTTTTATGTCTCAATACATAATTTATAAAGACAAAAATAAAAACAAAGTAGTTTTTATTTTATGGGAACATTTTATATGTCATAGCATCATTTTATACTCTCAGTAGAGAATTTGGCTCCTTCTCATAGCTCATGCCCTAAATTTTAATTGCTATTGAATAATAATATCCATTCTTCATGTCTTCTCATTAGTTTTATTCTAGTGAAGAAGAGAGTGATTGAACTATCAATCTTCTATCTTGACAATGATACTTTTGTTTAATTATGTCTCTGGGATTTCAGAGTTTATATATGAAAAGAAGTCGTGTTACCCCAAAGAACATGCAAGACAAACTATTTCAGAACAGTATTCAATTGAAAAAGTATAATGCAAAATTGTATTTACTAATCCTAGAGAAGTAGTTGCTCAGTCAACTTGGCGTAAGGTGACATCACAAATAAAGATATAGATTAAAGGACAAAGGAAATTAAAATTAAACCTAGAATTGAAGTTCGTGTGTACTGAAATTTAACTGCCCACAGAGCCTCAAGTGGAAGCATCCATGGACCAATGAAAAGATGAAAGGGAGGCTTTTGGAGAAGGTCAATGCTTCATGTAGAGATGTGGGTATCAGCAAACAGTATGAGAGGATAAAGGGTATGTGGTTGATTGCCATGAAGACAAGGGACTACTAAGGAATTAAATGGCCAAGGTTGAAAATCTGATCCATGCCACAGTGATGCTGGGATCAAAAAGAATTATTGACAGTTTGTGTGCTGTGTAAAACTTCCTTTGTGGAACCTTAAAGCAAAAATACTTTAAGGAGAAAGACATCCTTAAGAACTGACTTTTTATTAGCTTCTAGCTGCTTTTATTGGTCCTGGAGGAATAAATTTTATGGTCTTGGCTATTAATAAATTCTGGATAAAGAAAACATTTTATAAATAATTCTATCATACAAAAGGGTTAGAATTTTTGCTTAGGGACAGAACAGTTTAGGAAGATAATATATACATGAAAAGAAAGAAGAGATATGGTAAATCTGAGTTAAATTGATGTTAAGAGGATGTATGGTAAGGGTGTAGGATAGTGAATGTAGTGGATATATTATGTACTCATATATGAAAATGAAAAAATGAGACATGTCATAACAATTCCAGGATTGTGGGGGGATAAAGGAGAATTATGGTGGGGTGAGTATAATTATGATATATTGTAAGAACTTTTGTAAAGGTCATAATATACTCCCAAGTATAACAATAATATTATAGCATATATTATAATATTATTAATATATTATATAATATATATATACATATATACATATATATTAAAAAGACCACATGACAGCTTAGTTCTAATTAGGCGAGGAAAATAAACCACTCCATAACCATCCATTTTTAACACAGAAGAAACAAAAAGCTCAGAAGAGCATAATGTAAAATTATTTTTATTCAAATGCATTTCACAAAATACTGATAACCATTTGAAAATGTATAATGAAATTCTAAATTAAAATGCTAAAAAAATCAAAATCTATTCAGGAAGAACATTTAAGAAATGTTAGAAAGGGGCTATGAGGATGAAATATTTGGAGGACTATTGAAATGATAATAACAAAAAGCAGAATTCTGGATAAAATGACAAAATCCCTAACATTAGAATGTAGGGAATGAAGAGCACATAACATAGTAGCTCTTACACTATAACTTTCCAGGTTCACCTGTGCAAGACAGAACAGGGCATAGTGAGGTAACCAAGACCTAGTTCAGCTAGTTAAAACTACTCAGCTAAACTTCTATTTTACTGTATTGAACAATTCTGTGCATGTGATTTAAAAGAAACTCCTGTGATAATGGAAAACAAAATATTCCAGTATAATATTCCAGTATAATATCAATAGTTTTAGTTAATAAAATATGTGATATTTCCAAGTATTGCAATCATAGGCAGAATAGAATTTTTGTTTTACAAAGGACTCTTCTAAGGGCATCCTTCCTTAGGCTGTAGATGAAAGGGTTCAGCATGGGAGTCACCACTGTGTACATCACAGCCATGACAGTCTCCTTCACTGTAGAATTATTAGATGATGGGCATAAGTAAAGACCTATGATTGTCCCATAGAACAGTGACACAACAGACAGGTAGGAGCCACAGGTAGAGAACACCTGTGGATGCCCTGAATATAAAGGACCTTGAGGATTGAGGAGAAAATTCGTGTAGAGGACATGATGATGAACAGAAATGGAATAACACCAATGAGCTCTCCTGTGATAAATATTAACTCATTTACATGAGTGTCAGAGCAGGGCAGCTTCACTACAACAGATAAATCACAGAGAAAGAAGGGACCATGATGTTCTCATAGAAAGACAATCAGGCCATGAGCAAGGTGTGCAACATGGCATGGAATGTGGTCAGCATCCAGGACAGCACCACTGTTCACAAGCAGAGCTTGGGGCTCATGATGGTGGTGTAGTGCAGGGGGAAATAGATGGCCACATAGTGGTCATAGGCCATGGCCTCAAGGAGGAAGCTCACTAAGTCTCCAAGGAACAGGAAGAAATAAATACATTTGTGTCAGGCAGCCTGCATAGGGAATGTTGAGTACTTGGGTCTGTATGTTCTGTAACAGTTTAGGAATTGTCACAGAGGAAAAGCAGAGGTCAGACAAGGACAAGTTGCTGAGAAAAAAATACATTGGTGTGTGGAGATTGGAGTCCAGTAGAATGAAGACAATGATGAGGAGGTTCCTTAAGATGGTGGTAAGATACATGGTCATGAACAGGATGTAGAACAGGTGCTGTTTTTCTGGTTGGATTGGTAAACCCAAGAGGAGGAACTCTGTGATGGTAGTTTTGTTTATTCCAGTCATGCTCTGTCACTAAGGGCTTTACAAGAATATAATATTATTCCTTTAATGTCCCAATAAAAATAAATACATTTCCATTCTTAATAATCAGTTGTGCCTTCAGTTCAATAATTACAATCAATAAATGCCACTGTATAATTATTAATGGCTTTTCATTAACTATCTATGATATCTTTCAGTACTCTATTTTCTAAATTTCTCTATTACTTGCCTGAGCAATCACCCTGTGCAGTTGTCAGGATCCTGACTCATGTCAGTATCTTACATTTTGATGATCCTGAAGGATTTTTCTAGGCACTAACTTCTTGCAATTCTATGTATACTTCCAAGAAAAACTCAACTTCTCCAGTATCTTAGGTCACAATTTAAAACAAATATCAGGCATATCTAACCTATGTAAGTCTGTATCACATTTCTTAATACTTCTCCTCCCTTGCTTGTGTCACAGGTATTTTAAGCTCAGAAGATTCCAAATGCAGCATGATCTCACTTTACTTTCTCTAAAGCACCACCCATTCTACTACCTAGTATTTCAGTAAAAGGAATTCAGGATCAAATAAAAAGTCTGTGAATTTTGTTTCATCATTCTTTCTCCTACCAGATCCACCAAGACAGCGTACTGTTTGGATTTTTCCTCTTCATTCTCCTGCTATTGCCACTTCATCATTCTTCTTCATGTCCATATTTATAGAGCATAATGACATTTTGCCTCTTCAGGATTATTGTAGCATATTCTAAATTCGTGTCTCTGTTTCTATGCCTTACCCCTTCTCCTTCAATACTGCTTTAGCATGAACCATGCCTATGTCCACATTCTCCTGAGGCCCCACAGTACTACTTGCATTCCCCTCTGCAGTAAAGCAGCACATGAAACTCAAAATTTCATGCTTCCAGTCTTCTGCTTCTCCTGCCTATCACTTCCCCTCTCTTCCCTCTTTCTGTGGCTTCCCCTTTATTATTCTTTATGTATACTACATGACACTTGCTCAGTCAACTTTCCCTGCCTCCCCAGAGAAGGGAGACCTGATGTCACATTCCCATAGCATCCTAAACAAATCCCATGAGACTCAGTATCCTTGATAATTTGTTTATAGCTGGCTTCATACCAAATTGTAGCTCCATGCAGGAATGACCATCTTTGACTCCGTGATGACATAGGGCCAGCACCTGTCATGGCACCTACATATGGCTAAAGTTTCATGGATATTGTTAGGGCACATGAGCCTGAAACACAGATTCCTTCAACTTTAAAGGCAGCAAACTCTTATTAAATTAGAATCTCTTACCTTCTTAAAACCTCTCAGAATATAAGGTAGGTATGGACAAAATTAAAACTGAATTTTTTTCTAATCCTTACTTCAGCTCTTCACCAGATATCTGTACTGTATATGATAGTGAGTTTTATGTATCAACCTAACTAGTCCTTAATACCATGTTTTTATGAAATATCAGTTTTAGAAATTGCTATGAATATATTTTTCAATGTTATTAACATTTAAATCAATAGACTTGGGGTAAGTAGATTTGACATAACATTATGAGGCACATACAATTAGCTGGGCATGGAGGAAAACTGCAGTCTCCTAATGAAGAATTCTGCCTCCAAATTCCTTGGGGCTCAAAACTCTAACATCTAGTCTTCCAGGGACTCCAGAACTCAAGGTTCTAACTTTCAGTGTTGCAGGATTTCCAGTCTGATAGCTGGCCTGTCCTGCAGAGATAGAAGTTATCAATTCCCAATATGCCTTAAAATAAGTGTACACACATGTACACTGCATACATACATACACACATACACACACACTCCCCTATTTTATATTCTGCACAATCCAGAATAATGAACCCCAGCATTTCTCAAAGCTGAAAGAGAAAGCAGAGTAGAAGAATTGACAGACATGGGAAGCACTTTCACTAACACTCAGTAACTTAGTTTAACTACTACATCTTCAATCTGATGTGGTTTTTAATGCAGGTGCATAAAAAACATGTACACATGAATATTTATGTATTGAAATTATAGAAAGAAGAGCATATAGGAAAAATCACCCATAAGTTTTCACACAATTCTGCCTCCCTTGTGAGTGGTACTTATGTCTTCTGTAGGAGTATGTGCAGGAATAACAAACCCAAGACATTACCAGCAGTTATACTCACTATACCCAGAAACCTTTGTATCTTTTTTAGCTGGCAAAACTGTAGCTCTCAACCTGGACAATACATAAGAATCCTTTAGGGAACTGTTACTCAAATTTAGTACACTTGTAAGTCACCCAGGATTCTGTGAAAACACTGATTCTCATTTTTAATTCAGATTATATCATTTAAATGAACAAACAGGCTATGTCAATATTCTGCATCAATTAAAACATAGCCAGTGGATCTCACTTGGGCAGCAAGTACATGTATTGCCATTATAAATAGAGATTACTGAGTATCTCAGATTAAATTAAACACAATCTATGATGAGATTTGTCTGAAGTTTATCAAACATGTGATTCAAAAATAAAATTCTACTAATGCATTAAATCTTGCATGGAGAATACATTGCACAATAAGTAATATTAATTAGCCCTATCATTAATAAAAATAGTTTAAAAGATTAATATAAATCAAAATACTTCCATAATTTTTCTTGGAAGGCAAAGAGATGACAAAGACAAAAGCATCATATCTGAAAACTTGTTTCACAGAGCATCATCTATTGTGGCCAATCAACACTCTCAGGTTGGAAGGACATAAAGCATCAACACATTCTCCCTCCTGACAACTCACACAGGTTGTTTTGGTGGGTGACTCTGGAATCATAATCCAATAGTGGTCCCCTTTCTTCATTATAGGCAAATGAAGTAAACATCTTTCTATTCACCAACTATGTCTGAACAATTCCTGCTTACATCTCCTAACTATCCCTGGGCCTCAGAGGCTCAGCATCCCAAAGGAGTAGAGATCCTGGAATAATTTGTTAAAGGCAAATAATCACTCAGGACCTCTCCAAGACCAATTCTCTCATAGGCGCTTAGTGGTTTCTGTTTATAGTCACTGATCACACTTGATTATACTTTGGGGACAGATGGACATGCTGAAAAATTCATAGGTAGATGCTTACTCCTTGACTATTTACAGAATGGACAAGAATCATGTGTTGCTACAGTGTACTATTTTGGGGGTGACAGAAACAACTACATTTGGAAAACAACTACAATTACTAAGACCAGAACACAAATGATTCAAAACATGTATTATAAAATCTTACAAAGGAAGACATCATAGCTTCCATCATGAGTTCCACCATGTGAAACAAAAACATATTTTGTAAAGATTCCAAATGACAGTTTTTCAGTATAACATGAATCAATGTAAACACACTCTGGGAGAGATAAACATGGTGGTATCTTACAATGATTAAATTTCTTTGATCCTACTTTCTGTATGTCCCAATATTTGAAGAGGACATAATAAGAGAATAAATGAACTCCCCCAAGATCATATTCAATTCTTCCTCAGAACAAGGTGGAAAAACAATTTCTACTCTGTTTTGTTACTTTTGGCTCCTTATGTCTCTAGGAAAATCTTAGTGATATCCATACCATATTCTCCAACCACGCTTTCTTCATATATGTCACATTACCTCCTAGTGCCATGTTCTTTGTCTCTGCAATTGAACAAAGTGCCGTAGATGACAGATATAATTTATTTTGCCAATATATGTCCTTTGCATTGTCAATCACCAGCTGGGTAAGTTTCTGGACATAGGAATAAAGTATAAACTTTCATTCAAAGGAATCTGTATCCTCATTGCTCTTATGTATCTTGGGTTGTTATAGATAATATTAACATTATTTTTCAACTTTGTAATGTGTAATGATTTCATCAGGAATTATGTATAGCAACCACATTTCCCCTTAGTATTCCATGTCATTGACCTCTGTCCTTTGTACATTACTTTACATAAGAACCCAAAGCAGCAAGATGGTAGGCTCAAATTCTAATTCAGTGAAAGTCATGTTTTATTCCCCAGAAGACTAACAAATATCTGAGAACTTTGCCATATATATCATGTGTCTGAAACTCATTAAGTGTATCTTCTCAGAGTCATGTATCCATCCCACAATTTTAGAACCTATTCATTACTCCCAAAAGAACTCCTGTGCCCACTAGTAGCTGAATTCTTTTTATCTCAGTTCTATCCCCACCAACAGATAACCAATTCCATTCTAAATTATGGTTATGTGGATTACCAATTGTTAATATTTTAATAAATAGAATCCTACAATGTATGGGTTTTATATATGCCTACTTTAAATTAGAATGATGATTTTAAGGTACATGAAATATTTATTAATACATTAATTATTTTTATATTGATCTCTTTTTCTTATATCCTTATGTTGTTTTGTTATCAGTTTAATACTTCCTTTGAAGAATAAGTTTGGAAGCATTCCCTTCATTTTATGTACTGCAATAATTTTGGGCACATTGGTGTTATATTTTCTTAGAAGGTTTGGAAAAATTCATCAGTTAATATGTCCAACCCTGAGATTTTTCTCCAGTTGGAGGACTCCTTATTACGGATTCCTGCCCATTGCTTGTTATTATTAATGTGTTTACATTGTTTACATCCTCTCAGTTCAGTTTTGGTAGGTCACATGTGTCTAGAAATATATCAATTATTTCTAGATTTTAAAAATAATTTAAACATACTTTTTAATATGTTCCCTAATGAACCTCTGGATTTCAGTGGCATCTGTTGTAACATTGAAGTTTTTTCCCTAATTGTATTCATCCATTCTTCTCTCTTTTTTTTTTTTTTTGGTTTGGCTATTGATTTGTCAGTCTTATTTATTGTTTCAAAAAACCAACTCTGTTTTATTTATCCCTTATTTTTTCAGCCCATTGTATTCATTTCATCTCTGATTTTTATTGTGACTTTCTTCCCACTAATTTTGTGATCAGCATTTTTTCTTTTGTACACTTTGCGGTTCATCATTGGATTATTTATTTGTGATATCTCTGTGTTTTTAATGTAGGCCTTTACAACTATAAATGTCCCTATTAGAAGTGCTTCCATTTTCCCTCCAGTTTCTTGTATATTGTGTTTTCACTTCATTTGATTCCCAAATATTTGAACTTTTCTTTCAATTTCTTTGATGTCCCACTGATCACTCAAAAGTTTATTTTTGCATTTCCACATCCTTGTATGTTTTCTTCTGGTTCTCATGCTATTGATTTCTGGTTTTGTTCCATTGTGATCTAATATAATAGAAGGTATTTCAATATTTTGTAATAG
Source organism: Castor canadensis (assembly GCF_047511655.1). Classification (NCBI taxonomy): domain Eukaryota; kingdom Metazoa; phylum Chordata; class Mammalia; order Rodentia; family Castoridae; genus Castor; species Castor canadensis. The sequence goes on along the minus strand of NC_133396.1, from coordinate 48,955,880 downwards.
TTTAAGTACTACAATATGATCTACTTTTGAGAAAGCTCCATGGGTTTATAAGAAGAATGTGTATCCTGTGGTTTTTCAGTGAAATATTCTGTCAATGTCAGCCAAGTTCATTTACAATATAGTATTATTTATTTATAATATTTCTGTGTGGATAATTTTTCTAGGTGATCTATCTGTTGCTGAGTGTGGTATTGAAGTCAGTCATCATCATAGTGTTGTGGACTGCCTATGCCTTTATGGCCAGTAATGTTTGTTGAAAATTTTTTAAAAATTAGCTAAAAGTAAATTAGTTAAATTTAAAATTAGGTAATTTTAGTTAAACGCACAGGTTTTGTGTGAATTTCAATGTACTCATATATTAAATTATTTTAATGTTATAGTTTGCATTTAACTTTTTAAGTCACCTAAAATGCACTTTCGCTCATGGTATAAGGAATTCATTTAGTATTACCTTGTCAGTTAGTGACATGATCATATATAAAGAAAATCTCAGCCAGGCACTGGTGGCTTATGCCTGTAATCCTAGCTACTCAGGAGGCAGAGATCAGGAGGATTGTGGTTTGAAGTCAGCCACACAAGTAGTTTGAGACTTATCTCAAAAATATCCATCACAAAAAAGGACTACTGGAGTGACTCAAGGTGAAGGCCCTCAGTTCAAGCCCCAGTACTGCAAAAGAAAATCTCAGAAACTGCATCAAGATACCTACTAGAACTAATATTTGAGTACAGCAAAGTTCCAGGATATGAAATCAATATTTAAAAAGTAGCATTCCCATATGGCAATAGTGAATTTTCTGAAATAGAAACCAAGAAAACACTCCAACTTAAAATAGCTTAAATTTAAATAAGGCTGGAGAGAGAGGCTTGCACTTGTAACCTTCGCTACTCAAAAGAAGGAGCTCAGGAGGATCGAGGTTTGAGGACAGACTGTGCAAAAGTTAGGGAGAACTCATCTCAACCATAAATTCTGGGCATGGTTATGTATGCCTGTCATCACAACTAAGTGGAAGCATAAGTAGGATGATCATGGTCCGGGTTGGCTCAGGTAAAAACATGTGCTACTATGTCAAAAATAAACAAGAAAAAAGCCTGAGGGCCCTCAGTTCAAACCCCAGTACCAGAAAAAAAATTAAATGAAATGTCTAGGAAAAATTTAACCAAAGAGGTGAATGATTTACAAAATGTTATTGTTAAGCTGTATGTATTACTCAAAGTGATTTATAGATTCCATGCAATTCCTATCAAAATACCAAAATCTTCCACCTCCTCCTCACAGAACTAGAGAAAGTATCTAACATGCATATGAACCTGTAAAAAACAAAGACAACCAAACCCATCTTGTGAAAAAAGAACAACGCAAGAGACATTATACTACCTTACTTCAAACACACTACAAAAAGACACCATCATGTTACTATAAAAAAAGACACATAGACCAATGAAAACAATGGAGAGGCTACAGGTAAGACCATGCATCCACCAACATGATTTTTAAAAGATGCTAAGAACATGCATTGGAGAAGGAAAGTACTTACAAAAATGATTGTGGGAAGATTGAATATTCACAGGCAAAAGAATAAAACAAGACCTTTCTGCCTCACTAGTTTAGAAATCAAGCTCAAAGTGGATTACAGGTGAAAATGTAATACCTGAAACTAGGAATCTGCTACAGGAAAAATAGGAGAAATGTTTAAGAATGTTGAAAATGTCATAATTTTTAAAGAGGTCCCCAAAAACACAGAATACAAAAGCAAGAATAAATAAATGGAATATATCAAAGTAAATGGCTAAAACTAAGGGCTAAAAAGCTTTCACATAACAGAGTAAGCAAAAAGCAGAATAATAAGACAACCTATGTGAGTAAAGATTGACATTGGACAACATGTTGATATACTGAATATATAAAGAACTCCATAAACTTTATAGAAAAAGCTCTATTGAAAAATGGGTAATATACATACAAATATATTTCTCAAAAGGAGATGTAAAAATTGCCAACAGGCATATGAAAACATTTCTCAACATCTTCAATTCAAGCAAGAAATGATAAAAGCCCAGTAAGATGTCACCTTACCTCAGTAAGAATGGCTATTATCAAAGACTAACGAAATCAAGAACAGACAAAACTGCAGAGAAAGAAGAACATTTGCACACTGCTGGAGGGAATGTAACTTAGGACAGCCATTATGTACTTAGAACAAGAGGTTCCTCAAAATATTAAAAACATAATTATCATGTGATCCAGCAATCCTACCACAAGCTATATATGCAAAAGAAATGAAGTCAGTATGTTGAAAGGACATCTGCAGAGGTGGAGGCAGGAAGATTATAAGATTGATACCATCTTGGACTACCTAACAAGTTAAAGACCAATCTGAGCAATAAAAATGACAAACTAGACATCTGTACTCCCATATTCATTTTAGCACTGTTCACAATAACTAAGAAATACAAACATTGTAAGGGCCCATCCACTGCTGAATGGATGAAAAAAAATGTGGAACATATAAAATGCAGTATAACACAGATGTAAAGAAGTATGAAACACTGTCATTTATTATAAAATGATGGAAATAGAGATAATTATGTTAAGTGAAATAAACCTGGCACAGAAAAACAAGTATCACAACATACATACAATCTAAAAGAGTTCATCTCAAGGAAGTTCAGAGTAGAATGGTGGCTGCTAGAGGCCAGAGAAAATGCAGGGAGAGGGAACAGGGAAGGGAAAGTGAGGAGAGAGGTTTGATCAAAGGGTACCATGTTAAAGTTATAATAAAAGCAAAAAGTCCTGGTATTCTGTTGAACATAGGGAGAGCATTGATTACAAGAGGCTGTGAATTTCAGAAAGCTAGAATGAATGAACTATTTTCAAAATTTGACTGTAAAGACATGGTAAACATTTGAGGACATATATGTATTTCACTTCATTTAAACGTTGCATATACCAAGACATTGCTTATTAACTCTCAATATAAACGATGTTTATGCTCCTATATACCAATTTAAAAGTAAATAAAACTGGGCACTAGTGGTTCACACCTGTCACTGAGCTATTTGGGAGTCTGAGATTGGAAGCATCATGACTCAAGGCCATCCTGAGCACAAAGCTTCTCCAAAATAACCAGCACAAAATGAACTGGAAGTGGCTCAACAGGTAAAGCACCTACCTTTTTGTAAACACAAAGCACAAGGTTCAAACTCCAGTCCCACCAAATAAATAAATAGAGAGATAAATAAATAAATGTAAGTAAAGATTTCAAGAAATTTAAAGAGGGTCATCCATCCTTCATGGGGTCATTGTATGTATACTTTCATTGTGGCATTCTTTTACACCTCTCAGTAGAGAATATGTTTCTTTCCTATACTTTTGCAACTAACTTTCATTGCTAATAAGCATAAGATCTGTTCTTAATGCCTTTGATAGATTTCTCTGGTATACAAGAAAGTGATTTAATTTTTATATTCTTTTAGTCACTGAAAATTCTGTTGCACTATTGTCTTGGAGGTTTCAGAGTTTATCTTTGATAAAACTGATGTTAGATTAAGACCTGCATGGATAATAAGAAAATGTCAGCAATATTTGAAGGAAAAAAGATAACAAAAAATTTTATGAACCATTATATATGTTAATATATTATTAATATAATAATATGTATTATATATGTTATAATATGTATAATATATATATTCAAGGAGGCATGGCACTCTTTCATTCAAGCTATTTAAAACATCCAAGTCATTGCCATCTTTTCAATAACTGCCACTTACAGCCATCACACAGGGATTTGTGGCTTACAATCACATTTAGAGAAATTTCAGAGCAGTTTTCTCAATCTGCAAGCCAAGAAAGGAAACACATCAATACATCTTGTGACAACATCAGTTCTTTTTGCAAAAGGAGGCTGGGGTGCAGATTCTTGAGTCTCTCTCTCTCTCTCTCTCTCATATATATATATATATATATATATATATATATATATATATATATGAGACTTCAAGGCTTTTTGTGTTGAGATTGATGTCCTTCAGAACATCAAGTGGAAACATCTATCAGTCAGATGTAAATAGTGGGGAGTTCTGAGGAAGGTCAGTGCTTCACATGAAGATGTGAGTATCAGCAGAATACTTAAAAGGGTGAAATGAATAATTTTGGATGCCATCATTTAGAGGGTACCACTAAGAAACAAAAGAACCAAGGTTGGAAACCTGTTTAATGCAATAGTGATGCTATGAGTTTATTTAAAAAATGACTTCTTCCATTAAAGTAGGAGAAAATGAGAAGTAATTGTGGAACCAGTTAGGCCATGGTCTCATACAGACTCAACAATTGTCCAGTATTCGATGAGGGAAATTGTTGAATTTCATCTTTTATGTCTGTAAATAATTATATATATACATAATTATTTATATTTATAAATATTATATTTATATATAATTATTTATATATTTATAATTATATAAATATATATATATATATATAAATATTTGGGAAGTCAAAATATCAAAGAGAGGAGAAGCATCCTAAAATTGAATACTTTTACTTATTTGCATCTTACACGAATTGATTGGTTTTTCTCTTACCTACCAGACTGGTCATCCTAGGGAAGTTTAATTGGCTCCTATTCTATCACCATAGATGTTAATGCTTGCCAAAGATTGTCTGAATTCTACAATGCTTGTAGAATATATATATATATATATATATATATATATATATATATACAGCAGTAAGAGCCATCTTCTTCAATGACTTAAATTGCCATTTAGAACTAAGTTTAGACATGTCTCTGACATATACCTTTATCACATCTTTTTTTCTCTTTTTTGTAGTGATGGGGTTTGAACTCATACCCTTATACTTGTTAGGCAGGCACTCTACCACTTTAGCCATCCTGACAGCCCTTATTGCATTGGTGATTTTTGATATATGGCTTTGCTTCATGCTCAGGCTGGCCTGAACCCCAATGTGTCTATTTGTGATTCTCCATGTAGCTGGGTTGACTGGCATGCAGCACTGTGCCCAGCCAGGGACTGAGAGATGGTCACACAGATTTTTGCCCAGGATGGCCTCAAACAGCGATCCTGCCAACCTCCAGCTCCCAAGTAGCTAGGATTCCAGTCTTGAGCCACATCTCCCAGGCAGTCTTTCCTCTTTATGGAAATTGAATCTGTGACACTCACTGTATTGTGGCACATAATCTGCTTTTTACACATTGTTCTGAATTAAGTGTAAATCACATTAAAACTGCTTTTAGCAATATCTAGAATGATATTACTCTAGAAAAATTAAACTCCCCCAAAATCAATGATCCAATGAAGAAATATGCAAATTAACTGAACAGAGCCTTTTCAAAAGAAGAAGTCCAAATGACTAAAATATACATAAAAATGCTCACCATCCCTGGCCATAAAGGAAATGCAAATCAAAACCACAGTAAGATTCTACCTCACTCCTGTTAGAATAGCTACTATAAAGAACATCACTAAAAATGTTGTTGAGGATGTGGAGAAAAGAAAACCTCATACATTGCTGGTGGGAATGTAAACTAGCACAACCATTATAGAAAAAATATGGAGGCTCCTCAAAAACTAAAAATAGATCTGCCATACAATCCAGAAATACTACTCTTAGGGAGCAGTAAGGTATGTGACTCAAGTTACTACAAAGGCACCTACTCACCTATGCTTATTGCAGCACTATTCACAATATCTAAGCTATGGAAACAGCCAAGATGCCTCACTACTGTTAAATGGTTTAAGAAAATGCGATATTTATATACAATAGAATTTTACTCAGACACAAAGAAGGAAATTCTTTCATTCAAATGTAAATGGACTGAACTGGAGAACATCATGTTAAGTGAAGTTAGCCAGACTCAGAAGACAAAAAGCCACATGTTCTTCTTCATATATATTGACCTAATACAAATGTAGAAATATTATGAAATACTGGTCACACTAAGGAGAGGTAATGCATGGAAGGGTAGAGGAAAGAAGGAAACTAAGAAGATGAATATGGTTCACATACTCTTTATACAATAATGAATAAAGCATTCTGAAACCACCATAAGAAAGAGAGAAATGTAAAATGAAGAAAATTACAGGAGATAAACCAATTAGGGGTATAACACATACATACAAGGAAATATCACAAGGAAATTCCCTGTGTAGCTACTTTTATCTCAAATAAGTAAAAATGTCATTTTCTTCCTTCTAGAAAATCAGGGTATAAGAAGGCAAAACAGGTCCTGCTTGGGGGAGGGTGCAAGGAGGGTGTTGACATAGTAGGATGGGGAGGGGTGGGGAACAGGGATAGAAGGGTAAATATGGTACAAAAATGTGTACAAAAGTATGTAAATGCAAAAATGATACCTTCTGAAACTATTCTAGAAATTGGTGGATGGGGTGATAAAGGAGAATGATGGAGGGGGGTGAATTCAAATATGATATATTTGACACATTGTAAGAACTTTGGTAAATGGCACAACGTATCCCCACCTAGCACAATAAAGGATAGAAATTAAAAGTAGTCATTTAAAAAATCGATACCAGATCCTAGTCCAATTAACACATTAAATTAACCATCATTTAAAGCATGGACATCTGATGAAGAATTCAAGTGAGGATTTGAAGAAAAAGTTGTCTCTTTTTTTATTTCTCCTGTCATTTATAAAATTATTATCATATTTATTTCTTTCACATCAATATCAATGACTTCTTGTGGACTGAGTTATAGAAGTATTTGATTTGAGTCATCTTTATTACTGAGAAGAGTAATACATACAGAGTAACCTAAGCATAGTATATTTAAGTTACTTGGAAATATTTATGAGTACAGAATTACATATGTAAAGCAAGCTATAGAGTTTCAAAATTTATTAGGACATGATTATGTCTGCTTAGATTGGTTTAGGGAAAATTTAATAGGAGTAATAAATCTAACTTAATGGGATAACTCCCATTAAGTTTCTTTTAAAGTTGAAAGAATCTATGTCTCAGGCTAAATAGCAGCTAAAAAGTTTTAATAAAACACTGGTCACATAGAGGCTCCATGCACATTACTGGCCTTGCAGTAATCATGAAGTCAGACATTGCTTTTCCTACATAAAATTTACAACCTAGTGGAAAGACAACCATAAACAATAGATGAAGGATATTAACTGCTATGGGATGATTTCAGGATGCTACAGGAAATAGGGAGCATTCCATGTGGGCCTTTTGTTTCTTTTGTAAATCAAAAGTTCAGTATTTCTTGATTTCCTATGTTCTCTAACTGTATACTTTCAATATTGTCCTCCCTTGCCTTTTCATGCCACCATCCTCTTTCTCCAGCCATATGTGTGAGGTTTTGTTTCAGAGTCTTGGAATGTAGGAAAGTGTGGGAGTCTCTAATCTGCTAATGTACCACCTTCAATCATATTGTTTATTATGAATTTTCTGTTAATAGTAGTTGTATATTTTTCTTTTTATTTTATTCTTAGATTATTTGCACTCTATATGCCATGGATTTTAATCTTGTGTGTTTTAGACCTGCTGTACTCTGTCACTTCTCTTTCAAATTTGTTCATGTGATCATTTTTCCTAGAAAAGTTTACTAGTATTTAAATATGGTCAAACAAGTGAAAATTAAAAAAAAATTAAATTGCTGATAAAATAGAACTGTTGTTGATTCAGTAGTACCACACCTATAGATATACCCAAAGGAATGTAATTGAGGATAAAATAGAGACACTTGCACAGCAATCTGTATTGCATCACTTTTCACAATAGCCAAGCTATGGAAACAAGACAGACTCAGAAAAACAATGGCTGTATGTTTTCTCTCATATGTGGGAGATAGACATAATAAATACATTCAATATTATATTTAAAAAATTACATACAGGGGAGATAACAAATGATAAAGGAGAGGGAGGATAAAAAAGGAAGTTGAAAAGGTAAATTTGGTTGATGTGCTTTCTATAGAACTAGAATTTTAAACTAGTTGAAATCACCATAAGAAGGGAACTAATGTGGAAACGAGAAAAATGGAGAAGATGAACTAAGTTGGTTTAAAATACATATATACATGGAAATGCCACAATGAAACTCCCTGTGTATCTTTCTTAAATAAAATAATGCTGTTTTCTAAAATGGAGAATAAGAAAGTAAAACAGGTCCTGTCTATGGGGTTGGTATCAATGGGAGGGAGGATATAAGGAAAGGATATAGGAAGATGAGTGTAGTGGAAATACTATGTACTCATGAATGAAAACAGAAAAATGACACATGTTGAAACTGCCCCAGGAATGGGGAAGGAGGAGAAAAAGGAGACTGATAGAGGGGGTGAATTCAACTATGTGATATTGTAACAACATTTATAAATGTCACAATGTATCCCTAGTCCAAAAACAATGTAATGGAAAAAATTAAAGATAAAAATTTACCTAAAGTATGGATACATGGTAACCAACTAGTAAGTATAAATATAGACATATTTATATATGTCTATATTTATAAACATATCTATATATTTATAGACATGTCTATAAATATAGACATGAAAATAGTTTTGTGCTTCTATGTATCATTTTTAAAAGAAGTAAAACTGAAAATATTTTTATGTTATGGAGACATTTTATATATCATTCTATAGTTTCCTATTATACCACTCAGCAGAGACACTGGCTTCTCATAGCTCATGAACTTAACTTTCATTGCTGTTGAGAAATAATATCCATTCTTCCTGCCTTTTAAATCAGTTTCATTCTAGTGTAGAGGAAAGTGATTGGCATATTAACCTCCTATTTTGTTAATGTTTTTTCTGTTGTACTATGTCACTGAGATTTCAGATTTTATAGATGAAAAGAACTGGTGTTATCTGAAGTAACACATACAAAACAATATAGTTCTGAAAATATTCAATTGAAAAAGTATAATACAGAATTGTGTCTCATACAATTAGAGAAGTGGTTGCTCAGGGATCTTGGTGTATGGTAACATCACATATCAAGAAATAAACTAAAGGATAATGAAAATACTAATATGGAACCCAGAATTGAAGGTTGCATTTGTTGAAATTGAGCTGCCCATAGAACCTCAAGTGGAAACTTCCAATGACCATGAAATAAGGAGGAGGCCAGGACTTCACGTGGAAATATGGGGATCAGGAAAATGTGTGATAGGATTAAAGGTGTGGGTTTGGATTCCATAAATTCATGGGACAATAAAGGAATAAAATAGGACAAGTTAAAATTTTGATCACTGGCAGACTAACTTTGAGTTTAAAAATAATTGTTGGCAGCCAATTTGATGTGGGAATGTTCCTTAGAAGGAACTGAACACTAATATAGAAAATTTCCAAGACAGGAGAAAGGTATCCTTAAAAACTTATCTTATTATTAGCATCTAGTTTCTTTCCACAGATGTGGAGAAATAAATTTTAATATCCCTGGCTATTAATAAATTTTAGGTAAAGTCAAAACTGTACAAACAATTGTATCAAACAGAAGTGTTAGACATTTTTGTTTAGGGACAGAACAGATTAGAAAGACAATATAGACTACACCTGAAAAGAAAAAAGGGGTACAGGAAATCCAAGATAAATTGATGTCAAAATCTGTTTGGGAAGAACATGTAGCAAATATTTGAAGAAGGCTATGAGGTTGAAATATTGAAAAATAACACTAACAAAAAGTAGAATTCTCGATAAAATGGTAAAATCCTTGGATAACATTCGAATGTATAGAACAAAGAACACTCTAATTTTCCAGGTTCACCTGGGAAAGACAAAGAGAAGGGCATATGCAAGATAACTAAGACCTAGTTCAGCTAGTTTAGCTACTCAGCTAAATCTCCATTTTCTTGTATTGAATAATATGTACATGCTCTTTTAACAGAAATGCCCATGGTAAAGAAAAAGTCTGTAATAATATTCCAATATTACCATTAATGCAGTTGATAAAAATATGTAACATTGTCAAGTGCTGCCATCATAGGCAAAGGACTCTTCTAAGGGTGTCATTCATGTCTCTGTTCCTCAGGCTGTAGATGAAGGGGTTCAGCATGGGAGTCACCACCATGTACATCACAGCCATGACAATCTCTTTAACAACAAAGTTATTAGTTGATGGACTTAAGTAAAGTGTACCAGATGTCCCATAAAACAGTGACACGACACACAGGTGGGAACCACAGGTGGAGAAGATCTTGTGGATGCCCTGAGTAGCAAGAACCTTAAGGATAGAAGAGACAATTCTTGCATAGGACATGATGATGAGCAGGAAAGAAATAACACCAATGAGTGCTCCCATGACTAACATCACGAACTCGTTTACATGAGTGTCAGAGCAGGTCAGCTTCACAAGGGCAGACAAATCACAGAAAAAGTGGGGAATCACATTGTTCTCACAGAAAGACAGTCTGGCCATGAGCAGGGTGTGCAACATGGCATGGAATGTGGTCAGCACCCAGGACAACACCACCAGGCACACACACAGTTTGGGGCTCCTGATGCTGGTGTAGTGCAGAGGAAAGCAGATGACCACATAGCGGTCATAGGCCATGACCACAAGAAGGAAGCTCATGATGCTGGTGTAGTGCAGAGGAAAGCAGATGGCCACATAGCAGTCATAGGCCATGACCACAAGAAGGAAGCTCTCCAGGTCAGCAAAAAACAAGAAGATGTACACTTGTGTCAGGCAACCTGCATAGGGGATGGAGGGTACTTGGTTCTGCATGTTCTGCAAGAGTTTAGAGGAAAAGCAGAGGTCAGACAAGGACAAGTTGCTGAGAAACAAATACATGGGTGTGTGGAGGTGAGAGTCCAGTAGAATGAGGACAATGATGAGGAGATTCCCCAAGACAGTGACAAGATACATGGCCAGGAACAGGACATAGAAGAGGTGTTGTTGTTCTGACTGGTTGGGTAAACCCAGGATGAGGAACTCAGAGATGGTAGTTTCATTTCTTTCTGTCATGATCTGTCTCTATATCTTTAAGAGAATATAATATTATAATGTTATATATTTTCTACATATATAATATGCAGTATGTATAATCATGTGTAATATATATGTCATCATATAATATTTATCATGTATATCTTTTTTATCCCAATGACAATAAACACATTTCCATGCTCATGATATGCTACATAGTCTCAAAATCAGTTGTGCATTCATTACAATAATTATAATCTTAATAGCAGCATCTATAGCCTGAATAATTATTAATGACTTCTTATTAACTTTCTTTTACATATTTCAGTATTGTTCTTTTGTCTAAAAATTTTAAATATTTGCTTCAGAGACACAAAATGCATTGTTTTTTCTCTTACCTGCCTGACCGGTCATCCTAGGCAACTGTCAGGATCCTGACTCTGGTCAGTGTCTTATATGTTGATGGTCCTGAAAGATTTTTCTAAATAGTATCTTCATAAAATTCTACATGTACTTCCAAGAATAGCTCAACTTCTCCAGAGTCTTAAATCACCCATTAAAAGGAAGCTCAGACATATCTAACCTATATAAGGCTATATCACCTTTCTTAATAATTATATTTCCTTAGCTGTGTCACAGGCAGGGTAAACTCAAAAGATTCCAAATACAACATGATCTCTCTTTGCTTTCTCCCAACCTCTACTCCTTCTACTACCTCATATTTCAGTAAAAGAAATTCAGGATAATATAACAGCAGTGAAATGAATTTCATTCATTCTTTCTCCTTACTAGCACCATCAAGATAGCATATCTTTTGGATTCTTCTCTTTATTCTCCTGCTTCATTACGCATTTCTTAGCACACATTCCTATTTCTAGAATAGAATGACATCTTGTCTTTCCAGGACTATTGAAGCACACTTTCAATTATGTCTCCATTTCCATATCTCAACACATCTCCTTCAATGTGCCTAGTCACACAGCTGCCTTTTAATATGGAAATCTGATTATCTGTTTCCTGATTAGGTAGTTTAGAGGATGTTCATTGCTCCAAATTTAAATGCGAATTTTCTTTCAGGGAAACAAATGATGCATTAATCTTAACCATGCCTACGTCCAAGTACATACAGTGGATTATAAATAAAGAGTACTGAACTCTTCATAGAGTAATAATAATAATATTAATAATAATAATGAAACTTATCTGAAGTTTATTAAAGCACCACATATGACTCTAAAATAAAAATGTGTAAGAACTACTGAATTACATTCTGCCTGGAGCTGTTATGTTGAAATGATACAATTGTGGGAAAATACATTGCACAATAAGTGATGTTAGTTAACCCTATCATTAATGAAGATTATAAGTGGTAACCAAGAACAACATACAATGCTCCAAAGTTTTTAGAGGCAGAGAGATGACAAACAGGAAAAATACTATACCTGAAAACTTGTTCTGTGTAACACCATACAGTGTAGGAAATTAACACCCTCAGGTTGGAAAGGCAGTAAGGACATTCTCTCTCCTGACAATACACATAGCATTTGGGATGATGACTTTGTGATCCTAACCAAACAGTGATCTCCTGTATTCATTGCAGGCACATGAAGTAACTGGTTTTTATTTACAACTTACTTTTGCCCTATTCCTGCTCACATCTCCTCTTCTAGCCATTGCTATACCTAAGAGTCTCAGCATCCCAAAGGAACACAGGTCCTGGGGTAACTCATTAAAGATAAAAGTACTCATTCAGGACCTCTCCAGGAACAGTTATCTTAGAGGCACTGAGTGGTTTCTGATTATAGTCACTGATCACACTTGAATATACTTTGGGAAAGGTAGCGATGGAGAGAAACTCATGGATACATGCTGATTCCTGACTGTTTAGGGAATGGACAGGAGTATGTTGTTGCTACAGTCTACTATTTGGGGATGAAGGTTGTTGGAAAATCACTAAAATTACTTAGAGACCCGATTGAAAATGACTTAAAATATTTAGGGTTATAAAAACTTACACAAGAAGACATTATGGCTTTCACCATGAGTACCATCATGAAGAACATAAATTTCCTTTGTAAAGATTCACAACCAACCATTTCTCAATACAACATGAACCATGCAAACAGGCTCTAGAGTAGATAAACATGGTGGTAACTCACAATGATGAGACTTCTATGATCCTACTTTCTATATATCTCAATATATGACAAGGATAGGAATAAGAAAATAGGTGAATCTCCCTCACTAAAGTCATATTCAATTCCTCTTCAAAACAAGTGTGAAACAAGCCCAGATTTCCACACCATTCAGTTGTTTTGGGCTCCTTATATCTCTAGGAAAATACCACACCACAATTCTCCAACAACTCTCTCTTCATGTATGCCACATTACCTCCTAATTCCATGTTCTTTGTCCCTGCTATTAACCAAAATGCCATCACCGACTTTCATAATTTCTTTCCCAGTACATGTTCTTTGCATTGTCAATGATCAGATCAATGAGTTTCTGTACATAGTGGTAAAATGCAGACTTTCATTCCTAGGAAATCTATATCCTCATTGTTCTTATCTTTATTGGGTTGTTATAGAAAATGTTCACATTATATTTTTACTTTGAGCTACCTAAGGATTTCATCAAGATTCTAGAAAGATTGCATACCTGCTCCAGTTGTGTGGAGTAACCACATTTTCCTTTGGTATTCACTTTCATTCATCCAGGCTGGCTGACCCTTCTATTCATGGTATATTGATTTACATAAGAAGCCAAAATAACTGGATGGTAGGCTCAAAATCTAATTCAGAGAAACTGGTATTATATCTCCCTGATAAATTACACATTCCTAAGAAGTTCACCATTCACATATATAAAGTGTACTTTTATGTATAGTCACAGAATATAGTTTTATGTATAGTCACAGAATCATGTATCCATCCCAAGTTCAATTCTAGAACCTATTCATTATCCCCCAAAGATAACATGTGCCCACTAATAGCTGCACTTCATTTTACATAGCTCTATACTCACCTACACATTAACAATTATTCCATTCTACTTTATGTTTATATGGATTACTTATCCTTGAAAGTTCTTATAAATGAAATTATGCAATACATGGTGTTTATACCTGCCTTCTTTCAATTAACATAATGTTTCCAAGGAATATGCATACAATACTATGGATCAATACATCAATTTTTTTTGCTTAACAATATTTCCTTGTATGGATATACCACATTTTATTTGTCCAATTATCAGTTGATGGATCATTCCATTTTTGGAGTATTACAAATAATGATGTTAGAAACATTCATGTACACATTTTTGAATGACACAATTATTTTAATTATATGCCCATGAATAGAATGTCTGAGTCATATGTAATAATATGTTTAAGTTTATAATGAATTGTCAAATTACGTTTTTTTAAGGCAGCTGAAGCATTTCATATCCGCACTAGAAATATATAGTTTCAATTTTTCTACATGTTTCCAACACATAATTTCCATTTTCAAAAACTGAGACCAAACTACTGGTGACTAACTATTTTGGAAATCATTCCTTGAAAATTTTTAACGTCCTTAGAGCATGCCTATTGATATTGATGATTGTTTCATGGACCTCCTGGCCATTTTTACATTTCCTTTGAAGAAATGTTTGTGAATTCCTCTGCTCTGTTTTAATTGGGTTGTCTGTCCTTTTTTGCTGAGTTGTGGTAATTCTTAATATTTTCTACATGCTAGACTCTTACTAGAAGATGTAGAAATATTTTTCCCATGTGCATGGTGTTTATTAACTTTTGTTACTCAAAAATTTTCATTTATTTATTCCTCTGTTGTGGATTTTTCTTTTCATAACCATTGAACCATAGCCAGTCAAAAGCTCATGAAGTCTCTGTTGCAGAGGTTGGGCATGAGACAGAGTTCAGCTGGTACCTTCCTCAGTCCATCCATTCGCATGTTAAATTTTAAAATTGCAACTGCAAGGGGATTAGAAGATGGCGACTAGAGGGAGGAAGCAGAAAGCATGCTTCCTAAAGTAAACTCTTGGAGAGACGCTGGAGATACACCTGGCAGGAAAAACCACCAAGAAGAGGCAAAACTCCAACACTTCCACACCACCAGCCCATGCATAGCATCCCCCTGCCATGTTAAATGGAGAAACCAGGAGGGTGCCAGCTCCTATCCTGCTTGGGAGACCACCAGAAATACTGCTCAGACACCAACAACAGGACTGTATGCTGAAGAACTAACACCATATCTATTAAGACTGAAACTTTATTGCATTTGAACTTGGGAAATTTTATTTACTTATTTATTTATTTATTATTATTTTTTTCTTTCTTTCTTTTTTAATCCTCAGATGTTTAAAGAAGAACTAATACCAACCCTCCTTAAACTGTTCCATGAAATATAAAGGGAAGGAAAACTGCCTGACATCTTTTATGAAGCCAGCATTACACTTATCCCAAAACCAGGCAAAGACACCTCCAAAAAGGAGAACTATTGGCCAATGTCCTTAATGAACATTGATGCAAAAATCCTCAATAAAATAATGGCAAACCGAATTCAACAACACATCAAAAATATCATTCACCACAACCAAGTAGGCTTCATCCCAGGAATGCAGGGATGGTTCAACATACAAAAATCCATAAATGTAATAAACCACCTTAACAGAAGCAAAGACAAAAACCACTTGATCATCTCAATAGATGCAGAAAAAGCCTTTGATAAGATCCAACACTATTTCATGATAAAAGCTCTAAGAAAACTAGGAATAGAAGGAAAGTACGTCAACATTATAAAAGCTATATATGACAAACCTACAGCCAGCATTACACTTAATGGTGAAAAACTGAAACCATTCCTCTAAAATCAAGAACTAGACAAGGATGCCCACTATCTTCACTCCTACTCAACATAGTACTGGAATTGCCAGATCAATTAGTCAAGAAGAGGGAATAAAGGAATACAAATAGGTAAAGAAACTGTCAAAATATTCCTATTTGCAGATGATATGATCCTATACCTTAAAGACCCAAAAAACTCTACTCAAAAGCTTCTAGACACAACAGCTATAGCAAGGTAGCAGGATATAAAATCAACAGAGAGAAATCATTAGCATTTCTATACACTAATAATGAACAAACTGAGAAAGAACATATGAAAATAATTCCACTTACAATAGCCTCAAAAAATCAAATAACTAGGGGTAAACTTAACAAAGAATGTGAATGATCTCTACAAGGAAAACTATAAATTCTTGAAGAAAGATATTGAAGAAGAATATAGAACATGGAGAGATCTCCCATGCTCATGCATTGGTAGAATAAACATTGTAAAGATGCCTATACTCCCAAAAGCAATCTACATGTTTAATGCAATTCCCATCATAATCCCAATGATATTCAACAAAGAGATTGAAAAATCAACCGTTAAATTTATGTGGAAACATAAGAAACCACGAATAGCCAAGTCAATACACAGCAAAAAGAACAACACTGGAAGTATCACAATACCCAGCCTCAAACTATGTTACAAAGCAATAGCAATAAAAGCAGCATGGTACTGGCACAAAAACAGACATGAAGACCAGTGGAATGGAATAGAGGACCTGGATATGAAGCCATGCAACTATAACCAACTTGTCTTTGACAAAGGTGCTAAAACTATACAATGGAGAAAAGACAGCATCTTCAACAAAAACTGCTGGGAAAACTGGTTAGAAGTCTGCAAAAACCTGAAACTAGATCCATGTTTATCACCCTATACAAAATGGATCAAGGATCTTAACATCAGACCCCAAACTCTAAAGTCAGCACATGATAAAAGCGAGAGCACACAAGGGAGGGGTGAGGATAGGTAAGACACCTAAAAAACTAGCTAGCATTTGTTGCCCTTAATGCAGAGAAACTAAAGCAGATACCTTAAAGCAACTGAGGCCAATAGGAAAAGGGGAACAGGTACTAGAGAAAAGGTTAGATCAAAAAGAATTAACCTAGAAGGTAACACCCATGCACAGGAAATCAATGTGAGTCAATGCCCTGTATAGCTATCCTTATCTCAACCAGCAAAACCCCTTGTTCCTTCCTATTATTGCTTATACTCTCTCTACAACAAAATTAGAGATAAGGGCAAAATAGTTTCTGCTGGGTATTGAGGGGGGGAGCGGGAGGGGGTGGAGTGGGTGGTAAGGGAGGGGGTGGGGGCAGGGGGGAGAAATAAACCAAGCCTTGTATGCACATATGAATAATAAAAGAAAAATGAAAAAAAAAATAAAGTCAGTACAGAAAAGTGTAGGAAATACTCTGGAATTAATAGGTACAGGCAAGAACTTTCTCAATGGAACCCCAGCAGCTCAGCAACTAAGAGATAGCATAGATAAATTGGACTTCCTAAAATTAAAAAGCTTCTGCTCAACAAAAGAAATGGTCTCTAAACTGAAGAGACCACACTAATATTTACCAGCTACACATCAGACAAGGGACTGATAACCAGAATATATAGGGAACTCAAAAAACTAAATTCTCCCAAAATTAATGAACCAATAAAGAAATAGGCAAATGAACTAAACAGAATTTTCTCAAAAGAAGAAATTCAAATGGTTGAAAAAATAGTCAACATCTTTAGCAATAAAGGAAATGCAAATTCAAACCACACTAAGATTCCACCACACCCGTTAGAATAGCCATCATTAGCAACACCACTAACAACAGGTGTTGGTGAGGGTGTGGGAAAAAGGAACCCTTATACACTGCTGGTGGGAATAAAGACTTGTGCAACCACCCTGAAAAAAAATTTGGAGGCTTCTCAATAATCTAAACATAAATCTGCCATAGGATCCAGCAATACCACTCTTGGGGATATACCCAAAGGAATGTGACACAGGTTACTCCGGAGGCACCTGCACACCCATGTTTATTGCAGCACTATTCACAATAGCCAAGTTATGGAAACAGCCAAGATGCCCCATTATCAATGAATGGATTAAGAAAATATGGTATTTATACACAATGGAATACTACTCAGTCCCGAAGAAGAATGAAATATTATCATTCGCTGGTAAGTGGATGGAACTGGGGAATATCATTCTGAGCAAGGTTAGCCAGGCTGAGAAGACCAGAAATCGTATATTCTCCCTCATATGCTGACATTAGTTCAAGGGCAAACACAACAAGGGGATTGGACTTTGATCACATGATGAGGCGAGAGCACACAAGGGAGGTATGAGGATAGGGAAGAACCCCCAGCCCCAAAAAAGAGATAGCATTTGTTGCCCTCAATGCAAAGGAGCTAATGCAGAAACATTAAAGCAACAGAGGCTAATAGGAGAAGGGGACCAGAGAAAAGGTTACTTCAAGAATTAATTTAGAATGTAACACATATGTACAGGAAAGCAATGCGAGTAAACTCCCTCTACAGATATCCTTATCACAACTAGCAAAACCCCTTGGTCCTTCCTATTATTGCTTATACTCTCTCTTAAACAAAATTAGAGATAAGGGCAAATTAGTTTCTGGCTGGTAGCAAGGGAGTAGAGGGGAGCGGGAGGGGGTAGGGGAAGAGGGGAGAAATGACCCAAACATTGTATGCACATATGAATAAAAGAAAAACAATTATTAATTTAAAAAAAGCTCATGAGGATTTACATAAATGTTATCTCAGAGTTTTATACATGTACTTGTTACTTTTAGTTCCTTGACTCACTAAGATTGAGTGTTGATTATGATGTGGGTTAGGGTTGTAGTTCATCCTTTTTCTTGTGGATATCTAGGTGTTTCACTACAATTTGTTTAAGAGGCTATTATTTCCCCTTTTGAATTACACTGACATCTTATAGAATATCAATTGACCCTAGATACATAGGTTTATTATGGACTCAATCTGTTTCACTAACATCTGTGTCTAATTGTTGGACTATAACTTTCTGTTAAATTTGAAAAATAAATATTGTTAACTAGTGAGCATTGATTGTTTTGGAACACTGGGATCATATACATTATGATCACATATATATTAAAGTAGCAGTTTTTCCATTTCTCCTTTATTAAATTTGTACTATATTTCATTCTTTTGGATGCTATTATAAATATAAATTTAATATTTTCATTTTTAATGAATATAAATTTGACTAATGTCTGTGTGTTTATATTATACACTGAAACAGCTTCTGCACATATTCTTTGAGAATTTTGTGTCTGTGTTCTCAAAGGTTATTGATCTAGACTTTTCTCTTTTATTATATCGTTATCTGGTTTTGGCATCACTTTAATACTTCATTTGAAGAATTAGTTTGGAATCATTCCTTTCCTTTTTTGTTATGCAATTTTTTGATACCCATTGTTGTTAGATTTTCTTGAAAGTTCTGGAAAAATTAATCAGTGACTATGTCCAATCCTGAAATTTTTCTCCTTTTGGAGATTCCTTATTACTAATTCAAACCTATTAATTGTCATTAATATTTTTAGGTTTCTAGATATTTGGTTCATTTGTGGTAGGTCATATGTGTCTAGAAACTTATTGATTTCTTCTAGATTTTAAAATTAATTGTAATACAAATTTTCAAAAGCTTCCTTAATGATCCTCTTTATTTCAGTGGGATCTGTTGCAACATTGCACTCTTTATCTTTAATTTTATCAATTCTTATCTTCTCTTTCTTTATTTTGCTTAGTTTAGCTAAGGGTTTATCACTCTTATTGTTTCCAAGAACCAATTCTTTGTTTCATTGATTCTTCATTCTTTCAGGGTCCATTTCATTCACCTCAGCTCTGATTTATTTTTATGTCTTTCTCCATACATTTTTTTTATCAGCTTGCTCTTCATTTTTTGATTCTTTGAAATTCATCATTGGGTTATTTATTTGAGGTCTATCTGATTTTTTAATGTAGGCTTTTATAGCTATAAACTTCCTTCTTAGAACACCTTTCATTGTATCCCCCAGATTCTGATATGTTGTGTTTTCATTTATTTAATCCCAATACTATAAATATCTAATTTCTTTGATGACCCAATTATCATTCAGAAGTATATATTTGCATTTCCATGTGCTTGTGTATTTTCTCTAGTTTCTCCTATTATTTATTTCTGTTTTTTCCCTTTGTGATCTGATATATTAGAACATTTTTCAGTATTTTGCAACTGTTACAAGTTGCTTTAGGTACTAAAATATGATCTATTTGGAAAAAGTTCCATTGGTTGCTGAGAAGAATTTGTGTTCTTTGAATTTTTAGTAAATGTTGTGCATATGTCTGTTAAGTTCATTTGCTGTATACTGATATTTAATCCCGGTATTTCTTGCGTGGATGATCTATCACTTTGTGAGACTGTTATTGAAATTGCTTGTATTATCATGTAGAGGACTATCTGTGCCTTTATGGCCAGTAATGCTTATTGAAACAATTAAAATTTTAATTAAAAGCAGTAGAAACTAAATTAGAATTAAAATTAGTTAATTTTAGTTAAATACCTGGGTTCTGTAGAGTCACCTAAAATGCAATTTCACTTATGGTATAAGGAATTCATTTAGTATTTATCCTGGCAGTTAGTGACATGATCTTATATAAAGAAAATCTCAGAAACTCCATCAAGAAAACTATTAGAACTCATAAATGAATTGAGCAAAGTTGCCAAACACAAAATCAATAATACAAAAAATAAATCACATTTCTATATGGCAATAAAACATTTTCAGAAATAGAAACCAAGAAAACACTCCCACTTAAACTATTTAAAAATTAAATAAGGCTGGGCACAGTAGCTCTCCTCTGCAATCCCAGATAACCAGTAGAAGGCAGTCAGGAGGGTCAAGGTTCAAGGCCAGCCTGGGCAATAAGTTAGGGAGACCTTATCTCAACATTAAAACATGGGCATGGTGGTGTATGTTTGTCTTCCAGCTAAATGGGAAGTGTAAGTAGGAGGATCATGATCTAGGCTGGCCTAGGCAAAACATGAGGTCCTATCTCAAAAATAAAAAAAAAGGCCTGAGGATATGGCTTAATTGGTAGAATACCTGCCTAACAAGTGCTATGCCCTTGGTTTAAACCCCAGTACTACAAAAATAATCAAACAAAATACTTTGGAATAAGTGAATGTGGTGGAAATATGCATTCATGTATGAAAATGGAAAAATGAAACATGCTGAACATATTCTGTTAGTGGGAGGGGGAGAGCATAAAGGAGATTGATGCAAGGGGTGAATTTAACTATGACTTAAGAACTTTTGTAAATATCAAAATGTACCCCTACAGCAATAATAATATGATCATAAAAAAGAAAGAAAAATGACCAAAGATGTGAAGGATTTGCACCAAATATATAACATATTCATAGAGGAAATTGAAGAGGATACAAAAATGTTGAAAGTCATCCCCATATTCATTTATTGGAAGAATCAATATTGCTAAACTATCCATATTATTAAAGTGATTTATGAATTCTAGGCAATCCCATTCAAACACCCAAATCCTCCCCTTCACAGAATAAAACTTGACCTCTATGCCTCACTAGCTCAAAAAGGACTAAAGGTGTAAATGTAAAGCCTGAAACTAGGAAACTCCTACAGGAAACCATAGAAGTGCTTCAGGAAATTGAATGGTTAAGGATTTTTTAAAAAGACCCCAAAATCACAGTACACAAAAACAAGAATAAACAAATGGAATTATATCAAAATAAAAAGCCTCTTCATAGCAGAGCAAAAAAAAAGCAGAGTGAGAAGACAGTCCTTGTGAATAAAGAATGATGGTGGACAAACTCTTGAAATATAGAATATATAAGTAATTCTATAAACTAAATAGAAAAAAAAAGCTATTGAAAAATTGCCAATATACCTACACAGATATTTCTCAAAAGGAGGCATAGAAATTGTGAACAGGCATATGGTCAATATCACTAATCTTCAAAGAAATGCTAACCAAAAGCTCAATAAGATGTTATCTCATCTCAATTAGAATCACTATTATGAAAAATATTAATGAATTAAGTGCCGGCAAGGCTGCAGAGAAAGCAGAACCCTTGCACATTGCTGGTGGCTATGTAAACTGGTTACAGACATTATGTACTTATAATGAGAGGTTCCACTAAATAAAAAGTATCCCACATTATGTGGAATCTAAAGGAGTTGATCTCATAGAAATTAACAGTTGAATGTTGGTGGTTAGAGGCCACATACAGTGCAGGGAGAGGAAAGGAGAGAGGTTGATCAACAAGAGCAAGAATTTCTGGTATGCTATCGCATCCTAGGGAGACTATATGTTACTACATGGGGATGTGCATTTCAGAAAGTTAGAAAAAAGTATTCAAAAAGTTTCTACCATAAAGACATAATATATATGTTTTACTTCATTTAAACCTTGCAGGATGTATACATGTATGAGGACATTACATATTGAGCCTTAACATATACAATGTTTATGTTTCTATATGTCCCAGTTTAAAAGTAAGTAAAACAGTGGCTCATACCTGTAACCTAGCTTTTTGGGAGTCTGAATGCAGGCGTACCATATTTCAAGGCCAGCCTGGGCAAATAGTTTGCGAGACCCATCCCCAAAATAACAAGAGAAAAATTGACTGGAAGTGTGGCTAAAGCAAGACACTGTTTTGTAAATATAAAGCAAAAGTTCAAACCCCAGTACCACCAAATAAATAAATAAATGTAAATAAAAATTTTAAAAGAGTCATCCTTCATGGGTCATTGTATATATACTTTTGTTGTGGTATTCTTTTATACCTTTCAGTAGAGAGTTTTTTTCTTTCTATAGTTCTTGTATCTAATTTTCATTGATACTGAGCATCAGATCCGTTATTAATGCCTTTACTGGTTTTTCTGGCATAGAAGAAAGTGATTTAAGTTTTTTATTCTGTTACTGAAAATTCTGTTGTACTATGCACTGAAATTTCAGTTTGTCTATGAGAAGAAGTGGGGTTTCTTTAACAACTACATGGAGAATATTAAAATATATCAGTTATATTCCAAGGAAAAGAGAAAATGCAAAATGGTATGAACAACATACATAAATTATATGAGAGAGAGAAGTGGCTGCTCAGGTAACTGGGTGGGAGGTGACATCATAAACCAAATGGAATAAAGAATGGAGAGAACATTTTATAGAATCTATACTTTAATACTCTTCGTGGTGAGATTGATGGCCCACAGAGCCTCAAATGGAGACATCCACTGGGCATATGAGAACAGTGGTGAGCCCAGGAGGAAGGTCAGTGTTTCACATGGAGATGTGGATATCAGCAGAATATATGAGAGGGTGAGATGAATGAGTTTGGATGCCATGATTTAGAAGGGACAACTAAGGAAACAGGTTAGCCAAGGTTAGAATGCAAGGATTAGAGATTCCTACAGCAATAGCTCTTGTACTATGTTTTCCAGGATCATCTGAGCAAGACAGTAATAAAGGCATAGTAGCTCCTTCAGTCTTCCTCAGTTCTATTACACACCTAACCTTCCTCTCCTTTAGACACTGAATAATTGCATAGTTTGTCCTTTTAACAGAAGCTTCTATGTTAACAAGGATATCTGGATAGCATTCCAGTATTAAAAGCAGTTATTCACTGGATAAAATTATTTTTAAAATCCCAAGTTATATCATCACAGCGAGGAGTGAAATTTCTACTTACATATCATGATTTCAAGTGCTCCATTCATGTCTCTGTTCCTCAGGCTGTAAATGAAGAGAGTCAGCATGGGAGTCACTATCATGTACATCACAGCCATGGCATTCTCCTTCACTATGGAATTATTATTTGATGGACATAATTACAGACAAATGATTGTCCAATAGAACAGTGACACCAAAACAAGTGCATAGTCTGAGCATAAGACCAAATGATGAGTAGCCATGGAGTGCCAATAATGTGCTTCCCAGGATAAATATCACCAAGCCATTAACATGAGTGTCAGTTTCAGCAGAGTAGTTATATAACAAAAAAGTGGGGGGATCATGTTGTCCTCCCAGAAGGATGATCTGGCCATGAGCAGGATACAAAACATGGTATTGAACCTGGTCAGCATCCACAGATCTTTGGGCTTATGCTGCTGGTGCAGTGGAAGGGAAAGTAGATGGCCACAGAGTGGTCATATGCCACTGCATCAAGAAAGAAGTTCTCCAAGTCACCAAAAAACAGGAAGAAGTATATTTGTATCAGGCAGCCTGCATAAGGAATGAATGGCACCTGGCTTTGCATGTTTTGTAACAGTTTAGGAATGGTCACAGAGAAAAGTAGGTATCAGGCAAGGACAAGTTGCTGAGAACCAATACATGAGTGTGGGGATGGGAGTCCTCACGAATGAGAACGATGAGGAGGAGGTTGTCCAGGAGGGTGATAAGGGTGCATGCTCAGCATACAGTCACAGAACAGCTATTGATGCTCTGGCTGGATGAACAGGATCAGGAGGAGGATTTCTGAGATGACAGGTCGTTCCTTTAAACAATTCTCTGTCTCCAGTATCTTCAAGAACAAGGTGTGAGGATCATGAGTCAAGCCACAGGTTCAGAGCCAGACAAAACACAAGAGTATGTCTGAAAAAAGACCCACCAAAATCTAAAGGACTGGGGAATGGATAAGGTGGTAAAGTACTTACTTAACGAGCATGAGGCCCTCAGCACCATTAAAAAAGGAGACATGGGTGTCCACTCTCACTATTCTTACTCTAAAGAGTGTTTAAAATCTTAACCAGAGCAATAAAAAGAACAAAAAAAAAGGAATTGAAATAGAGAAAAAGAAGTCTAATTACTCCTTTCTATAGATTATATGATCTTTTGCATAAAATACTGTAAATTCATCCAAAAAATTTAGAAATGATAAAAACTTTCAAAAAAGTAGCTGGATGCAAAATCAACATAGAGTCAATATAGATTCACCAATAATGAACTCAATGAAAAAAATCAGGAAAGCAATTAATTCCTTTCATAATAGCTTTAAACTTACCTAAGAATAAATTTAACAAAAGAGGTTAAAGACTTACATATTAAAAACTATAGAACAATGAAGAAAGAAAAAGAAGATATTAGAGAAGAGAAAGACCTCTAATATATTTGGATTGGCAGAATTAATATTATTAAAATAGTTATACCAAAAGCAGTATACAGAGTCAATGTAATTTCCATCAAAATTTCTGTAACATTCCTCACATAGATAAAACAATCGTAAAATAATATGAAAGCATAAAAGAAACCAGTCAAAAAAATTTAAGGAAAAAGTGCTATGCCGGAGACACCACAATACCTCTTTCAAATAAGCAATAGGAATAAAAACTGCATGATACTGGCACAAAGATAGACATGTAGAACAATAAAATACTCTAGAAGACTCAGAAATAAACGAGGTACTGTCATCTAATTCTCCACAAAGATGTCAAAAATACACAGAGCAAATAAACCAAAATTGACTTTATTTATTTATAAGTAGCTTATTTTGGGTATCTTATTGTTGTGATGGAAAGCTGACTAATGTGATAGCGTTTATCTAAAGAGCTGGAAATATTGAATTTCCATAGGCAACAATATTAATTTTAATCAAAACCTTATACTATAAAACAATTAACACAAAATGGATCACGGACATTAATACTTTTATGAGCACCAAGAAGATTCCCTATGATACCCTACTCTGAGGAGCCATAGCCGTCTCAGGATAAAAACTAAGAAGCAGATGGTGGAGGGTTGATGTGCAGTGCTTCTAGGTTGTAAGTACTAAATCAAGATGAGCTCATGAAGAACTGGCTACTGAAGCTTTGGTTGAAATGGGATAAGTCTGAGAAAACTTAGAATAATGCAACAGAAATGTGCAATTCTTAATGGAGATTGTTTTCTGCCAAGGGATATAACAATGGTTTCACTCCACTGGAAGTTGAGCCTATTACCTCAACATTTTTATTCCTATGTAGACTAATACGCAAAGAGCAAGATTGCTACCCTGCCTGGGTTAATTGATGATCAGTTACCAAGGGGAAATTTGGTTGCTCTATACAACTGAAGCAAGTAAGGGAATGTCTTAAGTCTGGGGGAATTATTTGGCTGCCATTGCCTAGGTCCAAATCCATTAACAAACATGAATCCAAAAATTACAACAAAAATGAGTATGAAGATTGCTGGAAATGAAACTTCCAATGTGGGACTATTTAAAGAACCTCATAGAGTTGATGATGGATAAGGAGAAGATGAACATAGAATGATTGGTGGGAAATGAATTATAAATGCAAACATGATCACATGCTCAAATGCTGGGACAGACAGAAGGTGACATTGGAAGTAATATGACATGTACGGATAATGGAATGGATGATGTGGTGCAGAATGCTGTTAAGGCTTTCCTAGAGAAAAGAACTAAAAGTAAATGAATGGGGTGAGAACATTTGATTTTTCCCAGTCACAGCCAAAGGAAGAAATAAACAGGATCTGGGAAGGTTCACTGAAGTAACTTGTAAGCTTTCTTTTATTTTTAAATCACCATTGGAACTTTAATAAGCTTGTGACAGGTCTTCTGTTAGAGATCGTGATTAAATTTATGTGAATGGGTTCACTAATCTGTGTTTTTAATGGAAATGTATGTCCATGATATTCACAAGCAAGCCACTCAACACAACACTGACTGCACCTGAGTGTTCATTTAAAATGTAGGCTCTGAGCTATAGAACTAGGATCAGTGTTTTCACAGAATTCCAGGTGAATTATATGTACAGTAAATGTTAGAAGTTTGAGAACTACAGATGCAATAGTGGAATAAGATATGAACAATGGGTCATCAGTGGCAACATCTACAGATGATGTCTCTGGTTTGTGATCTGTACACACACTGCTGTTCAAGACATGGATCCCACTCATTCATGAGAGAAACAGTTCTGAGAATAATTGGGTGTGACTTTCCCTATGTGTTTCTATCCTCTATAGTGAGAACAAATAACATCAACTGTACAAATTGTTAATGGAGCTTCATTAAACAACATCAGCAGGGTAAACATACTAGCAGGTGGACTCAGTTAAATTCTGTTAGTGGATGAGCATTCCACATCTCTCAATACTCCTCCATTGCTTCTTTTGTCAGTTTAGGGTTTCATTAGGGTTGTCAGGAAATAAAGCTTAATTATTATGTATACTAAGATTTATATTAAGGTTATCACTCACATAATTTGGGAAGCTAAGTTTGCAGTCTACGGAGCAATAAAGAGATTGGAGATCCTGCAAAAAGTAGATGTTACAGGCTTGAGTTTCAAAACAGATTGGAGGGAGAATGCTTTCCCCTTTAAGACATAGGAGTCTTCTCTCAAATCTCTCTCTCTTTGTCTCTCTCTCTCTCTTTGTCTCTCTCTCTCTCTTCCCCTCCAGGGTATGAGGACTTGAACTCAGGGCCTTGTGCTTTCTAGGCAGATGCTCTAATACTTGAGTCACTCTTCCATCCCTTGGTGCATTGGTTATTTTTAAGATAGAGTCTTGCTTCATGCTCAAGCCTGCATGGACTCTGATGTTCCTATTTGTGCTTCTTCACATGACTTGGATAATAGACATGCACAATTGCATCCAGGCACTGAGATATGGTCTCACAAACTTTTTGGCTGGGATGGCCTCAAACAATGGTCCTCTCAATCTCTATCTCCCAAGTAGCTTGAATTGCAACATTGAGCCACCCTTACCCTCCAGCCTTTTTTCTTAATGGGTTCAACCGAAAGTGTGACATTCACCATATTGTAGAGAGTGGTCTGCTTTCTACACATTGTCCTGACTTAAATGTAAATCACATTTAAACACTTTCCAGCAAAATTTAGAACTAGTAATTGCAACTTTTGGTTCTAGGGCTTAGCCCAATGACATACAACAGTAACTATCATTTATGGTAAGGACATCTGATAAAGAATTCCAATAAGGTTTTGAAGAAAAAGTTCTCTCTCTCTTGTATTTCTCCCATGATTGATAAATTCTCAATGCGTGTATTTCTTTCCACATCAATACCAATTAAATCATGTAGATTGAGATATAAAATGTTTGGTTTGACTACACTGAAATTCCATCTCAGAATGGCTATCACCAATAACACAAATAAATGCTGGTGAGGATGCTAACAGGAAAGGAACACTTCTACACTGTTGAAGGGAATGTGAATTAGTGCAACCACTGTAGAAAGTAATATGGAGTTCCATCAAGAAACAAAAAACAGAACTACCATACGATCTAGTGATACCCTTCCTAGCCATGTATCTGAAAGAATGTACTCCAGGATATGGTAGAGCCACTTGCACACCCATGTTTATCACAGGGCTATTTACAATAGCCATGCTTTGAAAGCATCCTAGATGTCCCACGTTGATAAATGAATTAAGAAAAAATATATATGTATACATACACAATGGAGTTTTATTAAACCATGAAGAATGAAATTTTGTTTGCAGGTAAATGGATGAAACTCAAGAACTTCATGTTAAGCAAAGTAATCCAAGCTAAAAAAATTCAAAAGTATTATGTTTTCTCTCTTATATGAAAGCTAGACCTGTAAGTTAAGCATATATATATATATGAGAGAGAGAGAAACATATATGAATATATATATATGTATATAGTAGTGACAGTGAGAACAAAATTGTATCTATGAGTCTGTCTGAGAGGGCTACAGAAGTTGAGAGAAATGAAATGTTAGTGAATGAAAAATATTGAAACAACCCATTTATATATGAATATAATATAATGCACTGTACAATAAACTGTTGAATATTAAGGGACTATGGTTGAATATTAAGGGAATATAGGAATATTAAGGGACACTGTAACAGGGACTTCCCCTGTTACAGTGGGGAAGGAGCTAATTTGATATAAACACCATATATACAGACTTGAAGTACCAAGGCAAAACCCCCTGAACTATAAATATACACTAAATTTAATAAAATGAACTCAGGAGGGAAAAATAAATCTTTTCAAGGGGTGAGTACCAATGGGAAGGGGGTGGACACAAGTAAATGGGTAATGAGGGCATATATGGTGGACGTGTTTTGTATGCAGATATGAAAATAGAAGAATAAAACCTGTTGAAATTGTTCTAGGAAGGGAGGAAGCAGGAAGAGGGAGAATGATGGAGGATATCTAACTAAAATATATTATAATCATATATATATATATTATATATATATAATCACAATATATCCCCCTGTACAACTATTATAAGCTAATAAAATCATGAAAACAGAAAACAATATTTGATTTGAGTCATCCACTGAGAAGAGTACTACAACTAAGGTACTTTAAGTTACTTTGAAATTTTTCATGAGTACAGAATTACATCTGTGAGGTTGGCCATTGTGTGTCAAAATTTATTGCTAAATGGCTAAGTTTGCTTAGATTGATTTTGGAAAGGACTGAATAGGAGTAGTAATTCTAACTTTGTAGGAGGTTTTACTTTTAACATTGAAAGAATCTGTGTCTTAGGCTAAATGACAGCTAAAAATGTTCATAAAACACTGGCCGCATTGAGGCACCATGCAAACCACTGCCCCTGTGGTCATCCCAAAGGCAGACATGGCCTTTCCTGCATGGAGTTTGCAATCTAGTAGGAGGTCAATTATAAACAAGTGATCAAGGATATTGTCTACTATAGGATGAGTTCAGCATACTATGGAAGCAAGGCAGCATTCCATATTAAGGTCTTCTGTTTCTCAAATAAATCTAAATTTTAACATATCTTGATTTCCCCTGTTCTTTAACTATATACTTTTAATATTGTCCTACCTTGTCTTTCTTTGCCACCAGCCTCTCTCTAGAACCATGTATTTGAGGTTTTGTTTCAGACTCATGGAGAGGCAGGAAAGTGCTGGGTGTCCCTAATCTGCTAACTTACCACCTTCAACCATATTTCTTATCATTTATGAATTTTCTGTTAATACTCATTGTACATTGTTCTATCCAGGATATTTTAATCTTAGATTATTTGTGGGAACTCTGTATATCATGGATTTTTATCCTGGACATGCTGTAATCTATCACTTCTCTTTAAAATTTGTTCATGTGATCATATTTCTGAGAAAAGTTTATTATTAATGTGGTCAAATATGTACAAATTAAAAAGGAAAGTTCTTGATCTTCATGTGAATTTATGCTTTTGTATTAAAATATTTTATAGATCACAATATATATTTTGCTTTTAAGGCCATTTGAAACAGCACTTTCATTTACAGTGCAAGGAATTTATGGAGTATTTACCCTGTCAGTTATCCCAGAGCCAGTCTTTGAGTAGTGCATTCTTTATACAGTAATGTTAAATATCATATTCTTTGGTAAATAAATCTCACATTCATAAGACTATTTTTTAAATCCTTCATAGTATATTGATATTTTTGAAACTCTTGCATAAATGTACATGGTTTTACTTAAATGGTTTTGGAAATGCATATTGATATTGATATTTGGCAGGAAAAGAGCCAATTTATAGTTTCTCTTTTTCAAATAGTTTGAAATTTTACTCACTTTTCTCTACAACTAAATTTAAGGATGAGTGTGTCATTTTTTTAGAAAAAATTCCATTATAAGTTAAGTTGGAAGTGTACTTGGGGAAAATCAATGCTGTTTATATATCATGGCTTCACATCTCATAAAACTACAGAATTTTATTTAGTTAGTTAACTTTACAGTTTCAGGGACTGATCCCAAGCCCTGTCATCCTAGGCATGTCCTCTATCATTGAGTTATGTCTGCAGTTTCAAGATGGTAAAACATTTTTCAAAGAAATTGAAATGGAAAAAAGTGGGAAAACATCATGTGTTCATGGCTTGGAATAGTCAATATTGTTAAAATGTGCACGCTACCCAAAATGATCTACAAATCCAATGCAACTCTGAACAAAATAGAAATTACATACTTCACATAATTACAAAATATTCTAAAATTTATATGAAACAATAACAAGAGCTCTAAGTGGTCAATGCCATCTGTTTAAAAAAAAACATGGTAGGAGGTTCTATACTACATGACTTCAAAAATGCTACAAATCTTTCCTGATTGAACCAGCATGATATTGGCATAAAAACAAACACATGGACCACTGGAGCAGAATAGAGAGACCAGAAGTAAATTCACACATCTTTAGCCAACTGGCTTTTCACAAGATGGTATGATGCACATTGGAGAAATGACAGTATTTCCAATAATGGTGCTCAGAAAATTGAATATTCACATGTAGAAACATTTTTCTGAATTAAACAAGACATCTATTTCTCCAGTAGAAAAATCAATTCAAATAGATTAAATATGAAAATATAAAGCCTGAAACTATGAAGCTACTAGAAGAAAACACAGGTAAAATGCTTAAGAACATGGGAAGGAGCAAATGTTATTTGACAAAAGCCCAGAAGGCCAGGAAATAAAAAAGGGAGTAAGTCAAACTAAAAGTTTTCTGCATAGTAGAGGATGCAATGAAAAGAGTAAGGAGACAACCCACATAATCAGAGAAAATCTTTTCAAGGTATATATCGAACAGGCTCTTGGTACATAGAATATATAAGGAATTCCAAAACCTAGTTAGCAAAGAAGAATAGGCAATTTAAAAATGGGTAATAGGCCTTAATAGACAATTATCAAGAGAAGACACAAATGCCCAACATGTATATGATGAAAATGCCCAACAGGTATATGATGAAAAACTACACAACACCACTTTCATCAAGGAAATGCAAAAAAAAAAAAAAACCTGTAAGCATCGCTACCCTCCAATAAGGATGACTAAAATAAGAAAGACTAAAGATAACAAATGCTGGCAAAGATGTAGAGAAAATGACACCATTGTAAACTTGGTGGGAAGATAAATTAGTAAAGCAATCATGGAAAACACTATGAACATTCCACAAAAAATTAGAAATAGAACAAATATATGATTAAGCACTATGTGACTTCAGTTCTCTATCCAAAGAAGTGAAATTCACATGTTGAATAGATATCTGTGCTCCCATGTTCAGTATGACAGTATAAAAGCCAAGAAATGGAAACTACCTAAGTGTCCATCAATTAATGAATAAAAATGAAACTATTATATATACACACTAGAATAAAATTCAGATATGAAGAATTAAATACTGTCATTTGTGAAAGCATGAATAGAAGTGGAGATAAGTTATATTAAGTGAAATAAGCCAGATGCAGAAAGACAAATGTAGCATGGTCTCAATCTAAGGTGGAATCTAATATAATTGATCTCATAAAATTTGGGAATGGAATGGTGGTTAGCAGGGACTGGGGAATACGCAAGCTTAGGGGAGGGAAAGGTAGGGAGATTGTGATCAAAGTGTGCTAAATTACAGTTAATGGGAACAAGAAGTTCTGTTATGCTATTACATATTTAGGTGACTTTAGATTACTTAATTTATATTTCACAAAACTAGAAAAATTATTTTGAAAGTTTTCCACCATTGATCAAAATTAATGTCAATACATTTAGCTATTAAAATTTTTTAACATTCCCAAGTGTTACCATATAAACAAAACGGAAGTTTCATTTTACAAAAGACTCTTCTCAGGGAGACATGCATGTCCCTGTTCCTTAGGCTGTAGATGAAAGGGTTCAGCATGGGAGTCACCACCGTGTACATCACAGCCATGACAATCTCTTTAACAGGTGAATTATTATCTAATGGACTTAAGTAAAGCATACCACCCATCCCATAGAACAGTGAAACCACAGACAGATGAGAACCATAGGTGGAGAAGACCTTATGGATGCTGCCAACAGAAAGGACCTTGAAGGTGGAGGAAACAATTCTTATATAGGACACAATGATGAGGAAGAATGGAATGACGCCAATGAGCCCTCCTATAATTAATATCACCAACTCATTAACATAAGTGTCAGACCATGCCAGCTTCACAAGGGCAGACAAATCACAGAAAAAGAGGAAGATGAGGTTGTCCCCACAGAAAGACAATCTAGTGAGGAGCAATGTGTACAACATGGCATGGAATGTGGTCAGCACCTGGGAGAGCACCACCAGGCACACACAGAGCATGGAGCTCATGATGCTGTTGTAGTGCAGGGGGAAACAGATAGCTACATAGTGGTCATAGGCCACAGCCACAAGGAGGAAGCTCCCCAGGTCAGCAAAAAACATGAAGGAATACATTTGGGTCAGGCAACCTGCATAGAAGTTGGAAGATATTTGTGTCCGAATGTTCTGCAACAGTTTAGGTACAGTTACAGAGGAAAAGCAGAGGTCAGAGAAGGACAAGTTACTGAGAAACAAACACATGGGTGTATGGAGATGGGAGTCCAGTAGAATGAGAACAATGATGAGGAGGTTCCCCAGGACAGTGGTAAGATACATTGCCAGGAACAGGATGTAGAAGCGGTGTTTTTGCTCTGGTTGGATGGGTAGACCCAGGAGGAGGAACTCTGTAATAGTAGTTTGGTTTCTTTCAGTCATGCTCTGTCAGTAAGCACTTTATGAAAACACAATATTATCATATATAATATATATGTATATTATACATATATATACATATGTATATTATATACATCATAAATATTATCATATATATATAGTCCTTATATCCCAATATACATTTCCATGCACATGCTATGTTACATATTCTCAATAGCCAGCTGTGCCTTCATTTCAATAATTATAATCTATTAATACCAGAATCTATAAGCTATAATATTGACTTGTAATTAACTCTTTGATATCTTTCAATATTCTACTATTTTCTAAAATTTTTAAGTATTTGCTTCAGACATACAAATGCATTTGATTTTTCTCTTCCCTACTTAACCAGTCATCCTAGGTAACTGTCAGTATCCTGATTCCTATCAGGATCTTAGATGTTGATGGTCTTGAAGGATTATTCTAAACACTAACCTTTTGTTATTTTATATATACTTACAAGAAAAGCTCAACTCCTTCAGTATCTTAGATCACCATTTAAAAACTATGATTAGACATATCTAATGTATATAATTCTATATCTCATTTCTTAATAATTACATTAACTTGGCTGTGTCATAGGCATATTATGCTCAAAAGATTCCAAATGCCACATGATCTGTCTTAGATTTATCCCAAATTTCTTTTCACTCTAATGCCTCATATTTCACTAAAAGGAATTCAGGATCATATAAAAATCTTTGAGTTTCATCCCATCCATTCATTCTCCTACCAGCATCATCAAGAGAACATATCCTTTGGATTCTTCTCCTCATTCTCCTACTACTTACTTCACACATTCCTTACCATACATCCATATTCCTAGAACAGACTAATATAATCTCTCAAGAACTATTGAAGCACACGCTCAACTTATGTCTGTATTTTCATGCCTCCACCCTTCTCCTTCAACATGCTTCTTTCACACTGCTGGCTTTTAATATGTAAATCAAATCATTTCCTTCCTTGGTTAGGTGGTTTAGAGGATTTTCATTGCTCCTATGCTAAAGGCAAACTTTTTTCAAGAGTAAAATAATGCTTTAATGTGAATCACACCTACATCCACAGCTTCATGAGGCCCCACAGTGTTATTGCACTCCATTTGCAGTAAGGGTGGACATGAAACTCAAAAGTTCAGGCTTCCAGGCTTCAACTCCTGCTACTTCTCCTGCCTATCACATTGTCCCCTCTTCTGTGGCTTCTCCTTTACAAGACAATTGATCAGCCAGCATTCTCTGCCTCCCCAAAGAAGGGAAACCTGCTACCACATTCCCATAGCATCCTAAATAAATACCTGATACTCAGTTTCCGTGATCACTTGTTTACAGCTGATTTCCTACCGAATTGTAAGCTCCATGCAGGAAAGGACATGTCTGCCTTCCTGACTGCACAGGACTAGCATATGGCATGGTTCCTGGATGTGGCCAATGTCTTATGAATATTTGTAAGGTGTGCATGAGGTTCAGACATACATTTCCTTAACTTTAACTACTACCAATTCCCATTGAGTTAGATAATTACTCCTCTTAAATCTCAGAATATACACTCACTAGACTTATCCATTTCACACTATATTTTGACATTCTCTTGATCTTCACTGATATAATTCTGTCCTGAAAAATGTTAAGATTTGTCAAATGTAATACCCTTTTTAGTCATACTTATGAATCATAATAAAAAACCTTCTGCCTCATTCAACATGATATTGTTGATATTTGATGAAGGAAAGATTTGCAGTTTTAAATAATGGGCAAAATTTAAAAAGAAGCACATTTTTGTACCCTTACTTGAGTTCTTCAGATGTCCATAGTGATGGTGAATTTTATGCATCACCCTAATTGGACCCTGATTACAATATTTTGCTAGTTCTAGATGTTACCATGAAGGTATTTTTCAATATTGCTAACATTTAAATCAGTAGGCTTTGGATAAAGTAGATTGTATCTTATAACATGATGAGCCACATGCAATTACTTGGGACATAAGAAAGAAACTGAAGTCTCCTGAAGAAAATTCTGCCTCCAAATTCCTTAAGACTTAAGAATATATCACCCATTCTTCCGGGGACTCTAGTCTGCTGGCTGGCTCACCCTACAGAAATTAAATGTATTAATCCCCAATATTCCTTAAAATAAAATACACCCATAACTCTATTCTATTATTTTCTGCATAATCTAGACTAAGGAACCCCAGCAAATCTCAAAGCTAAAAGAGAAAGCAGAGGAGCATCATTGAGAGACATGGAAAACTCTTTCAATAAAACTCTGCAACTGAATTGATCTGCTGGATTTCACCCTGATGATGGTGCTAAATGCAGGTGCATAAAGATCTTGTACAGCTGGGTCTTATGTATTTTCACTATAGAAAAAAGAAACGTAGAGAAAATCACCTATACATTTTCTCAGAATTCTGATTCCTTTGTAGGTGAGTGAGACTCATCTCTTATAGGCCTGTGTGCAAGAATCAAAAACCAGAGACATCCCCTACAGTTGTTGCCACTGTGACCCAAAAACCTTCATATCTTTTTCGGGTGGTAAATGTGTAGTTTTCAACCTGACAGTGCATGGGAATCTATTAGGGAAGAGTTTCTAAAGTTTAGTACATATATAAGTCACCAAAGATTCTTTGAAAACTCTAATTCTGTTTCTTAACTCATGTTGTGTCATTTAAATTAACAGCCAAGTTATGTCAATGTTATGCATCAATGGACTATAGAAAGTGGGTAGCACTTTGATAGCAAGAACTTGTACTAGCATTATAAATAGAGGATATGGAGATCTCATAATATTTTTCATATTCTATGATAACAGAGTTGTCTGAAGTCTATCAAAGATCCACATGTGATTCTAAACTTAAAAATACATAAGAATGACTGAATTAAATTCTTCATGGAGCTGTTATGTAGAAATGATACAATCCTGAGAGAATACATTATACAATAATTAATATTAATGAAGATTATCATTAATAAAAGGATTATGAGTGGTGACCATGAAACAAAATACTTCTACAATGTTCCAAAGTCTTGAGAGGCAGAGAGATGACAAAGAGAAAAATATTGTACCTGAAAATTTGGTTTGTAGAACATCATACTATGTGGGAAATCAACACCCTCAGGTTGGAAGGACAGTAAGGTATCAGCTCATTACCTTCCTGACAACTCACACAGGACTTTTGGGAAGGTAATTCTGGGACCTACCCAATAGGTCTCCCCTTTATTCATTACAGGCACAGGAAGTGCCCTCTTTATCTGCCCCATTCTTGCTCACATCTACTCCTCTAGCCATCTCTGGGCCTAAGAGTCTCAGTATCCCAAAGGAGTCCAGTCCCTGTAGTAAGTCATTAAAGACAAGGAAATCACTCAGGACCTCTTTAGGACCAATTTTCTCAGAGGATCAGAGTGATTTTTGATTATAGTCACTTATCACACCTTATACTATGGGGAAGGGTGGAGGTGGAGAGAAACTTCTGTATACATGCTGACTCCTTGTTTGTTTATGGAATGGACAGGACTCCTATGTTGCTACAGTCTAAAATTTTGAGTGTGAAGGGTGCTGAAAAACTACTAAAATGACTCAGAGATCAGACTGCAAATGATTTAAAATATCTTAGAATTATAAACACTTGCCAAGAAGGCATCATGGTTTCTACCATGAGTACCACCATGAAAAACATAAACATGCTTTGGAGGTTCCCAGTTGGTGGTTCTCAGTACAGCATGAATCTATGTAAACAGACTCTAGGAGAGATAACCATGGTGATAACTCACAATGACTAGACTTCCCTAATTCTACTTTTTGTGTGTCTCAATATATGACAGGGACAGGAATAAGAAAATAGATGAACTCCCCCAAGATCATACTCAATTCTTCCTCAGGTAAATGTGGAAAAGGAAGACCAGATTTTTACCCAATTTGGTTACTTTTTGCTCCTTATATCTCTAGGAAAATCTCAGTGATATCCATATCACCATCCACCAACCACTCTCTCCATGTATGTCAAATTACCTCATAATGCCATGATCTATGTCCTTGCCATTGACCAAAATGCCATAGCTGATACTTGTAATTTCTTCTCCCACTGCATGTTCTTTGCATTATCAATAAACAGCTAGGTGAGTTTCTGTACATAATGATAAAATGCAAATTTTCATTCTCAGGAAATCTATATCCTCCTTGCTCTTAATTTTATTGTTATATATAATATTAACATTTTTTACTTGGGGGTGCCTAAGGATTTCATCAGGATTTCAGAACTAGTTCTTCACTGTTCCAGTTGTATGGAGCAACTATGTTTTTCCTTAGTATCAGTGTTATTCACCACAAGCTTGATGATACTTCTATTCTTTGTACATTAGTTTACAAAAGAACCCAAAAAAACTGGATTGTAGGCTCAAATTCCAACTCAGTGAACCTGGTCTTATATTCCCTAGAAGAACAACACATTCCTGAGAACTGTACTATTCAAATATATAAAATATACAGTTAGTTTTTTGTATATTCATTGACAGGATCATATGTCCATTTCACAATCAAATTTTGAACCCATTCATGACCCCCAGAGAAATCCTGTACCCACTAACAGTTTCACTCAATTTTTCTCAGCTCTGTCCCCACCAACACATAGGCAATTCCTTTTACTTTATTGACTATATGAATTACCTATCCATGATAGTCCATATAAATAGAATCATACAATATATGGTTTTATGCCTGCCTTCTTTAAATA
Source organism: Castor canadensis (assembly GCF_047511655.1). Lineage (NCBI taxonomy): Eukaryota > Metazoa > Chordata > Mammalia > Rodentia > Castoridae > Castor > Castor canadensis. The sequence continues at coordinate 48,917,831 of NC_133396.1, read as the reverse complement.
AGCATAATATTTTCAAGGAATATTCATAGGATAGTATGTATCAATATATTATTTTTATTACTTAATAATATTTAATTGTATTGCTATATCACATTTTATTTGTCCAATTATCACTGAAGAATCTTTTCATTTTGGGACTTTTACAAATAGTGATGCTATGAACATTTATGTACACATTTTGGGTTGAATACTGCAATTACTTGTTTTCTCCTTTTATTTAACATTTTTACATGTACTTACATGTGTATACCTTGATTGTGCCACCTCCTCCCCGAACAGACCAACAACCTGCTTCCAGGCAGAACCTTTTCCACCCTCTTCTCCAATTTTGTTGAAGAGAAAACATTAGAGATAACAAGAAAAACATAGTGTTTTTGCTAGTTTGGGATAAAGATATCTACACAGAGAGATTCCTAGCATTGCTTCCATGCACTTATGTATTGCAACCCACGTTGGTTCATTTCTACCAGACCTCTTCATTACTTCTTGGTCCCCTTCCCATAGTGACCTCTGCTAATTTAAGATTACTTTATTTGCTTCTCAACAGGGAACACATCAACCACATTCAAGTTTTAGGTTTCCTTCCCTTTCCGTAGTTGTCCCATGCATTCTCCCCTTAGTGTGTGACCTATGTTCAATAATATTGCTGCAATTCTTTTAGGTCTCTAATCCACATATGAGGATGAACATGTGATTTTGACCTTCTTATGCTGGCTAACTTCTCTTAAGATGATGTTCTCTAGTTCTATCCACTTACTTGGGAATGATAAAATTTCATTCTTTTTTTGTGGCTGAGTAAAATTCCACTGTGTATAAATACAACATTTTCCTTATCAGGTCATCAGTGTGGGGCATCTTGGCTGTTTCCATAGTTTGGCTATTGTGAGTAGTGCTGCAATAAACATGGGTGTCCAGGTGATTTATAATAACTTGAGTCGCATTCCTTTGGCAATATGCCTACAATTGGTATTGCTGGATCATATGGCAGATCTATGTTTAGTTTTTTAAGAAGTCTCCATAATGTTTTCCATAGTGGGTGTACTAATTTACACTCCCACCAGCAGTGTATGAGGGTTCCTTTTCCCCCTGCATCCTTGCCAGCATTTGTTGTGGGTGGTGTTCTTAATGATAACCATTCTAACAGGGGTGAGGTAGAATCTTAGTGTGGTTTTAATTTGCATTTCCTTTATGGCCAGAGATGTTGAGCATTTTTTCATGTGTCCATTAGCCATTTGGATTTCTTCCTTAGAAAAAGTTCTGTTTAGTTCAGTTTCCCACTTCTTTATTGGTTCATTGATTTCAAGGAGTTTCTTTTTTTGAGATCTCTGTCTATTCTGGTTATCAGTCCTTTGAAGTATAGCTAGCAAATATTTTCTCCCACTCTGTGGATGGTCTCTTCAATTTAGAGATCATTTCTTTTGTCATGCGGAAGCTTTTTAGTTTCATGCAGACTACAAACCACTGAAGAAAGAGATCAAGAAAGATTACAGAAGATGGAATAATCTCCCATGCTCATGGATTGGTAGAATCAACACAGTAAAAATGACTATACTGCCAAAAACAATCTACATGTTCAACACAATAACCATCAAAATTCCAATGACATTCATTACAAAGTTTGAAAAATCTACCCTAAAGTTAATTTGTAAACACAAAAGACAGTGAATAGCCAAGGCAATACTGAACAAAACAAAAGCAACACTGGAGGTATCACAATACCCAACTTCAAACTATACCACAGAACCATAGCAATAAAACAGCATGATATCAGCACAAAAACAGATATGAAGACCAGCGGAACAAAATAGAGGACCTGGATATGAATCCATGTAGCTATGCCCCCCAAACATGAATCCACACATCTACACCCATTTTATTTTTGACAAATGTGCCAAAAACATATGATGGAGAAAAGACAGCCTCTTCAAAAATGGTGCTGGGAAAAGTTGGTATCTGCCTACAGAAAACTGAAACTAGATCCATGCCTATCACCCTGTACTAATATCAACTCAAAGTGGATTAAGACCTTACTATCAGACCCAAAACCTTACAGTTAGTATTAGAAAGAGCAGGGAATAGCCTGGAAACAATAGGAATAAGAAAGGACTTCCTCAGGAGAACCTCATCAGCCCAACAGCTAAGAGAAAGGATGGACAAATGGAACTACATGATTATTTAAAATATTTGTCCATGAGTAGAATTTCTGAGTCATATGTAATAATTTGTTAAGTTCATGAGGAATTGTCAAATTAAGTTTTCTAGGGCAGCTGCAGCATTGCATATCACCACCAGCAAGATGTACAGTTTCAATTTCTCTACATTTTTACCAACACATCCACTCCATTTTCAAAGACTAACACCTAACTAGTAGATTACTGATAATTTTGGAAAGCACCCTTGCAAATGTTAATATCCTTGGAGCATGAACAATGATATTAATGATCTTTTCATAGACCTGCTAGACATTTTTACATCTCCTTTGGAGAAATGTTTGTTGAATACCTTTGTACCTTTTTAATTGGGTTTTTTGTTTTTTGGTGAGTTGTGATAGTTCTTAATGTTTTCTACAAGCTAGACTCTTACCAGGAGATGGAAAAATGTTTATTAACTTTTCTTACACAAATTTTTTCTCTTCCTCATTCTCTTTCTTCTGGGCTTTTCTTTTCATAACATTGAGACATATCCAATCAAAAGCTCATGAGAATTTGCCCTCATGTTATCTTCCAAGAGTCTTATAGTTTTAGTTCTGACATTTAATTCCTTGATTCCTTGAGATTTAGTGTTGGTATTGGTGTGGGGTACTATCAAGGGTCATCCTATTTTTTGTGCATATCTGGTTGTCCCACCACCATTTGTTGAAGAGACTGTTATTTCCTCTTTGAATGAAACTGGCATCTTTGTAGAATATCAATTGACCAGAGATACATGAGTTTATTATTAGACTATCAATCTATTCCACTAGCATCTATGTTTATCCTTACATAACTTTTGAACTGCAGCTTTGTACTACGTTTTGAAAAATAATGATTGTTTTGTATCCATGTGTCCCTTGCAATTCCATATGCTCTAAAGTCACTATCTTTCCACTTCTTCAAAAGCACTAGTGGGATTTGATAGGGATTTCAGTGAATCTATATTTCTTTGGATATCATTGCCATCTTAACAGTAATAAGTCTTCCAAAGCATGAACACAGGTTTCTTTGCATTTACTTAAAACTTTCATTTCTTTCAGTAATGTTTTACTGTTTTCAGGTGACAATTTTCACCTCCTTGTTTGACTTTTTTCTGTGTATTTCATTTTTTTGGATGCTATTATAAATACAGTTGTTTTCTTAGTCTCCTTTTCATATTTTCATACCTGGTGTATAAATTTGACTTAGTGCTATGTGTTAATCTTATACACTGAAACTGCTTTTTCAAGAATTTCACTGACAATTTTGCATGTATATTCATGAAGAATATTGATTGGTGGCACTTTCTTTTCTTACATCCTTATCTGGGTTTAGTATCAGATTAATATTTCCTTTGAAGAATTAGTTTGGAAGGATTCCCTTTTTTCATATTATATAATATTTGAGGAGCATTGATGTTAGATTTTCTTGGAAGTTCTGTAAAAATAAAATCACTAGTAATACTTCTAATCTCAAGATTTTCTCCATTGGGTGACTCCTTATAACTGATTAAAACTCATTGATTGTCACTAGTATTTTTAGGTTCTTTATATCCTCTTGGTCCAATTTTTGCAGGTCATATATGCCTAGAAATTTATCAATTTCATGTAGGTTTTCCAATTTATTTTTATATGATTGTTCTCTAATGATGCTCTGGATTTCAATGGCATCTATTATAGCATCACAGTTTTCATCTCTAATTTGATGAAACCATGTTTTCTCTTTTCTTCTTTTTGTTAGTTTGGCCAAGAATTTGTCAATCTTCTGTACCATTTCAAAGAACCAACTTTTTGTTTCATTGAGTCTTTACTCTTTTAGCTTCCATTTCACTCACTTAGCTCTGATTTTTACAGTTTCTTTCCACCTACTAATTTTGAGATTAGCTTATTCTTGTTCTTCTGATATCTTTTAGTTTATCATTTGATTATTTATTTGCTATGTTTCTGATTTTTTAACTGTAGGCATTAATGGCTGCAAACTCACCTCTTAGAACATCTTTCACTGTATCACCTAGGTTCTGGTATGCTATGTTTTCATTTCCTACTATTTAAAATTTCTTTGATGATCCAATGACAATTCAAAAGTGTATTTTTCATTCTCCATGTTTGAATATTAACTGTAGTTTCTCTTACAATTGATTTATGGCTTTGTTCCATTGTTATCTGATAAAAGAGAAGGTATTTGAATTTTCATATTTGTTTCAAATTTATGTACTAAAATATGTTCTGTTTGTCAGAAAGTTCCATTGGCTACTGAAAAAAAATGTGCATTCTGTGATTTTTCAGTGATATATTGTGTAGATGTGTGCAGGTACATGTGTTTTATAGTATTATTTAACTCTCATATTTCTATATTGATAGTTTGTCTGGAAAATTTATCTATTAGTGAAAGTGTAATGATGTCACTCATCATTATTATGTTTAGGAACATCTGTGCCTGTATAGCCAGTAGTGTTTACTGAAAATAAAAATTTTAATTAAATGTAGTTAAACCTAAATTAATTAATTTCCATTAAAGCTACAATTCTTTGTGTGAATTCAAATGCACTCATACATTAAAATATTTCTATGTCATAGTTTAAGTTGAAATTCTAAAGTCACCTGAAATGTACTTTCACTTACAACATAAGGAATTCATTTAGTATTTGCCCTGTCAGTTTTATCCCAGAGTAATGCACTCTTTACACATTTATTTTAAATACCATACTTATCAGAATATAAATCAATACACACATGGAGCTATTTGTCAGAATCCTTCCTATTTTCTTAATATTTTGTCAATTATTACACAAATATGTACTGCTCTATTTTTAGGCTTTTTCAAATAGGTATTAAAATTGGTTAGGTGAAGAGCCAACATACAGTTTCTTACTTTTCAAGCAGTTGAAAATTTTACTTATTTTCTCTTTCAAGTGAATTTAATAATAAATATGTAATTTTCCTGAAAATTAATTCCACTGTGATTTTGATTTGGATTATATCAGATGTCCTTGAGAACTACTGTTGTTTAAATTCCACACTTTCAAACATCACAAAATTATATTATTTTATTTTACTTTATTTCACTCATAGGTCAGGGCTTTGAATTGAGATTCTTGCAAATGATAGACATGCACTCTATCACTGAGAAACATACCAAGCCCCTAAATTGTAGAATTTCAAATTGATTTGTTTTATTTTACCAAAAAACATGTTTGATAGCTGCTACAGATGAGAATTCCTTTGATAGCATAGATTAAATGGAAAACTTCCTTGAGATACCTTATCATGATGGAATCATGAAAAATTAAAATTTACTCATATCAATTATAAGTCATGAGATTGAATTAAATCAGTTATTAAAAATCTCTGTCAAAGAAAAGTGCTGGACCTAGGTTGCCTAGCTGATGGGCCCTATAAGTCATTTAAAGAAGGAATACAAATTTGACTTATTATTCACAATTATTCAATTATTCACCACAATTGTGTGGAATTCACTTCAGAGATGAAAGTGTGGTTCAACATATGAAAAAATAATTGTGATGCACCACCTCAACAGAATAAAGAACAAAATCTATATGATCTATATAAAAGAAGAAAAGGCATTTGTTAAAATTCCAAGTCCTTTCATAATAACAACATTGAACAGATTAAATTAAACATTGAAGGAATGTACCTCACATAAGAAAGGCAATTTAGGCCAAAGAACACATGAAAAAATGCTCACCATCTCTAATAATAAAGGAAATGCAAATTAAAACCACACTAAGATTCCACCTCACCCCTGTTAGAATGGCCATGATTAGCAACACCACTAACAACAGGTGTTGGTGAGGATGAGGGGAAAAAGGAACCTTTTTTACACTGCTGGTGGGAATGTAAACTAGTACAACCACTCTGGAAAAAAATTTGGAGGCTACTTAAAAATCTAAACATAGATCTGCCATATGATCCAGCAATACCACTCTTAGGGATATACCCAAAAGAATGGGACACAGGTTACTCCAGAAGCACTTGCACACCCATGTTTACTGCAGCACTATTCACAATAGCCAAGTTATGGAAACAACCAAGATGCCCCACTACTGACGAATGGATTAAGAAAATGTAGTATTTATACACAATGGAATTTTATGCAGCCATGAAGAAGAATGAAATGTTATCATTCGCAGGTAAATGGATGGAACTGGAGAACATAATTCCGAGTGAGGTTAGCCTGGCCCAAAAGACCAAAAATCATATGTTCTCCCTCATATGTAGAAATTAGACCAAGGGCAAACACAACAAGGGGTTTGGACTTCTACCACATGGTAAAGTGAGAGCACACTTGGGAGGTATGAGGATAGTAAGAAGCCCAAAAACCTAGATAGCATTTGTTGCCCTCAATGCAGAGAAACCAATGCAGAAACTTTAAAGTGACAGAGACCAATAGGATAAGGGAACCAGGGACTAGAGAAAAGGTTAGTTTGAGAAGAATTAATTTAGAAGGTAACACACATGCACAGGAAAGCACTGCAAGTAAACGCCCTGTATAGGTATCCTTATCTCAACTAGCAAAAACCCTTGGTCCTTCCTATTATTGCTTATACTCTCTCTTCAACAAAATTAGAGATAAGGGCAAAATAGTTTTTGCCTGGCAGCATGCGGGTGGGGGGAGAGGGAAGGAGCAGGGAAGTAAGGGAGGAGATGGGAGGAAGGGGAGAGAAATGACCCAAACATTGTATGCACAAAAAAATAAAAAATGAAAAAAAAAAGAAAGGCCATTTAGAATTCAACTGCTAAGATCATTCTGAATGAGGAAAAGCTCTCTAACAACTAGTACAAAAAGGTGCTGAAAATTTTAGCTAAGCAATCAGGCAAGAGATGGAAATAAAGGCCATTGAAACTAAAAGAGAAGCCAGATTGTCACCTTTTGTAGATGATATGATCTTTTATGAAGAAAATTTCAGAAACTCCATCATGAATCCTATTAGAATTAATAAATGAATTCTGTAAAGTTGCAGGATAAAAAATCAAAAGTGTAAAACTCAGCTGCATTTCTGTATGACAATAGTGAATTTTTGAAATAGAAATAAGGAAAACAGCCACTTCCAATAGCAACAAATTAAGTAAGGCTGGGCACAGTGGCTCACACCTGTACTCCCAGCTACTTAGGCAGTGGAGAGCAGGAAGATTGAGGTTCAAGGCCAGGCTGAGCTGAAGTTGGGGAAACCTCATCTCAACAATAAAATCTGCAGATTGTTGTATTTGCCTGTCATCCAAGCTAAATAGGAGGCATAAGTGGGAGGACCATTATCCAGGCAAAAACATGACAGCATATATCAAAAATAACAAAGAAAAAAGGGCTGAGAGCAGGGCTCAAGTGGTGAAGCACATGCCTAGCAAATGTTACACCCTTAGTTCAAACCTCAGTACTACAAAAAGAATTAAATAAAATGCCTAAGAATAAATATAACTAAAGAGGTAAATGATCTGCAATGAAAATATCAAAATATTGATGAAACAAATTGAAGAGGACATGAAAATGTGGAAAGACATTCCATATTCATTTATTGGAAGAATCAATATTGCTAAGCATCCTTATTACCTAAAGTGATGTATGGATTGATGCAATCCCTACCAATACATCAAAACTCCCACCTTGTCCACACTACAGATCTAGAGAAAGCATCTAAAATGTACATAAATCTATTAAAACTCCAAACAACCAAAGGCATCTTGTGCAACAACAACAACAAAAAAATGAGTCATTAGCTACATGGCTTCCAAACTCACTACAAGCTATAGCAATCAAAATACCATGATATCAACATAAAAACAGAAAATAATGTAACACAGTAGAGAAATTACAAGTAAATTCATGCATTTTCCCAACTTATTTTATAATGATGCTAAAAACACACATTGGAGAAGGAAAGTATTTTCAATAAAATGTTTGTGGTAAATTGAATATTCACATGCAAACAATAAAAATTGATCTCCATACTGCACCAGTTAAAAAATACACAAAATCGATTAAAGATGAAAATGGAAGTCCTGAAACTTTGAAATCCTTGTAGGAAAACATAGGAAAAACACTTCAGAACAGTGAATGTTTAAGGGTTTTTGCAAAAGACCCCAAAAGCACAGCATACAAAAGCAAAGATAAACAAATACAATTGTATTAAACTAAAAAGCCACTGCACAGGAAACAATCAGCAGAGTGAGAAGACAATCTTTGCGAATAAAGAGTAATGTTGGAAATTGGAGAACAGAGTGAAGAACAGGTCCTGCCTTGAGGGGAAGGTTGAGACCAATGCAAGTGGGAAGGATATAAGGAAAGTGTGTAGGAGGGTGAATATGGTGCAAATACTGTCTACACATGAATGTAAATGGAAAAAAAGATACATGTTGAAACTATTCCAAGATTGGGTGAAGAAAGGGATAGAGGAGAATGGTAGAGGTGGTGAATTCAATTATGATATATTTGATATTGTAAGAACCTTTGTAAATGCCACAAAGTCCCCCTAACCAGCACAACAATAAAATAAAATGAGTAATTCTGGACAAGATGTTGATATACAGAGTATATAAGAACTCCATAAATTTAATAGCAAACTAAACTCTATTGCTATTCCTCAAAAGGAGACAGAAATTGCCAATAGGCGTATGAAAAAATACTCAACATCACTAATCTTCATGGAAATGTTAACCAAACCAAAATAAAGTGTAACCTCACCTCAATAAGAATGACTATCATCAAAAATTCTAATGAAGTCAATTGTTGGCAAGGCTGCAGAGAAAGGTGAACCCTTGGACATTGCTCGTACAAATATAAATTAATACAGCCATCATGTATTTAGAGCAAGAGGTTCCTCAAAATATTAAAACTTATATGATCCAAGAGTCTACTCACAAGTTATATACTCAAAGGAAATGAAATGAGCATGTTGAAAGGACATTTGGGGAGGTGGAGGTAGGAGGATTGAAAGATTGATGCCATTCTACGTATCAAGTTCAAGAGCAATCTGAGCTGAATAGAAATACAAAAGAAAAGAGAGACATCTGTACTCCCATATTCATTATAGCACTTTTCACAGTAACAAAGAAATGTAACAACTTAAGTGTCCATGAATTCATGAGTGGATGAAGAAAATGTGATACAAATAGAAAAGGGGATGTAATGCAGACATAAAGAAAGAAATACTGTCATTTGCAAGAAAATGGATAGAACTGGATATAATTATGTTAAGTTAAATAAACCTGGCACAGAAAAACAAGTAGCACATGATAGATGGGATCTAAAGGAGTCAATCTCATAGAAATTGAGAATATAATGGTGGTTACCAGAGGCCACAGAGTACAGGGAGAGGAAACAGGGAAAGGAAAGAAAGGGGAGAGGTTTGCAATGTTTACCACATTTAAGTTAAAATAAAAGCAAGTGGTTCTGGCATGGTATTGTATCTTTGGTGCAACCTCTTATCAAAAGGTTGCACCAAAGGACTATGTGTTTCAGAAAGCTAGAAAATATTTTGAAAGTTTACATGATGAAGATATGGTAAATCTTAAAGGAGATAGATATATTTCACTTCATTTAAACATTGCACGATGTCTATATGTATCAGGACACTGCTTATTGACCCCAATCATATGTAATGTTTATACATCTATGTACCAGTTAAAAAGTAAATAAACCTGGATGCTAATGGCTCACACCTGTAACTCTAGCTATTTGGGAGACTGAGATCAGGATGATCATGATTCAAGTTCAGCCTGGACAAATAGCTTGTAAAACCACATCTCCATAATAACCAGAGCAAAATGGAGTAGAGGTGTGGTTCAAGCATTAGACACCAGCTTTGCAAACAAGAAGTCTTTAGTTCAAATTCCAGTCTTATCAAAAATAAAATAAAAGTAAAAAAATTTTTAAAATAATTTTAAAAGAGACATCCTTCATTCATGGTGTCATTATATATATATATATATACATATATATATACAATGGAATTATATAGTGGAATTCCTTTATGCCTCTCAGTAGGGAGACTTTTTCCTGCCTATAGTTTTTGCACCTAACTTTCATTACTACTGTGCATTGAATTCATTCTTAATGCCTTTTATAGGTTTGTCTGGTATACAAGAAAGTGACTTAATTTTAGTATTCTTTTTGTCACTAAAAGTTCTGCTGTACTATGACACTGATATTTCAAAGAACTGATGGCACCTTAACAATCACATGGAAAATAACAAAATATTGCAAGAATATTCCAAGGAAAAGAGATAATGGAAAACTGTACATATTAGGGTCAGTGCTTCACATTGAGATGTGGAGATGAGCAGAATACATGAGAATATGAAATGAATGAGTTTGTGTGTAATCACTTAGATGGGACAACTGAGGAAAAAATGAACTAACAATGGAAACCTGTTTAATACCTTAGTGATGCTGTAAGAATCAGTTTAAATTGGTTTTATTGTGAAAGGCTTTAATCAGTAATAATTGCCTCACTAACTCACTCTCCATACACTCGCTTCACAGACACTGTATAACTTGATAAAAGTTTCTATTAAGAACAGTGGGTTTTTATCTTCTGTGTGCCAGGGCAAACCAAAATAAAGCAAAGTTCACTAGACGCCTCGGTTCCAGAGCTGATAGCCTAAACCAGTTAGTGCTTGCTTCCGAGTCTGTCTGCTGCAAACTCTTCTGCAGAAGTAAATTTTGCCTTGCCTATTGACTTCTGAGTTGTGTTGTCTCTCTCCTGACACCCCAGTGTCTTAAAGATATTTCTCACAATGTGAAAGCTCATCCTGGAATTTCACATCATCCAGGAGGCTGTGGATACCCTCTCCTCAGTGGAGACATGTCCGGCTGCCTTGTTGCAGTGGCCTGAGGGATGGGGGAATCCACTATCTCTGTGGCTGACAGTGAACTTGAGATCAAAAGTCAATTGGCAACACTGGAAAAAGCGGATACCCAAGCAAGCACTGCAGTGGAACAGGTTAACTTAGTGTGTGGACCAATGTAAAGTTTTGCTTTGTGATTAGGATATCCTGAAGAGAGGATGTGTGGGTGTGAATGGGACTTGTCTCAGACACAAAGCAAGTGCCAACTCCAGATTCCTTTTCCCAGCAGCTGATGGAAGAAGGAGGAAGCACTTTGGGTGGAATATAAGAAACCTCCAATGCAGAAGATTGAATATTCTCCCAGGGATAACACAGCCAGGATTTCAGGATGGGAAATAAAAGGTCAACATTAAGAAATGGGAACCTTGAGAAACTAGACTGATTTTTTCTATTCCTCCAGATAGCCCTCTCAGTTTCATGGTACTATATTGGTCAGAAAATCCTAGGACAAAAAATTTTAAAAAATTATTAAAGTTTACTCTTTCATTTGGACATAGGAGCCAATCTTCTGCTTCTGGCCAACATTTGGCTGTGATGAAGCCTTGGTTTGTCAACTACTTATACAAAATGTAAATGATAAAAGCACAGTAAACCAGAAAGAAATAGATTATGCCTTATGCTGGCAGAGGGTCCTATGAGTTTGTTCCTGCTTATAGTGCCTAAGACTGAAAACCCTAAATCGAAAGAGAAAGAAAACAAATGGGAGTCCTTTGAGTGCATTCCTCCCTGTTATGGACCTGAGGCCCTAACCTAAACATTCTCCATCCACACGGCCATGGAGCCTGTAAGCAAGTTCACCCAGGGAGGGAAAAGAGGTAGAGAACAAGGGCCCTTGGGGAGCAGCAGCAGCCTTGGCCCCTTCCTTACCAGGCACTTTCTTCTCCAGACTAAGTAGGGAAGTAGAGCAATGTAAACAGGATATCCAAAACTTTCCTTCCACCCCCCCCCCAATTGAAATCAATCCCAGACTCTATACCCTCTCTGGGAGGTCCCCTAAGGCCTTCTCACTATCTTGGAGGCAAGAAATTTAAAAATAGAATTGAAGTCTCTGCTAGAAGATTCACATGGAGTGGTGGATGAACTTGACCAATTCTTTGGCCCACAGATTTATACATGAGCTAAACTAACTAATGTCCATTCTGAGCATCTTGTCATTTGGAGAGGAGAGAGGAATCATAAGGAGGGTTAGCCATGATAGTTTTAGAATGAGAACATCTTGCCAGTCCAATGTGGTCCCCACAGATATTAAGTTTCCCAATTTAGGAGCCTCAATAGAATAATAATGATGCCATTCATCAGTGCTACATGACAGAACTCAGAAATTTAATTATTAAGGGAATTTAGAAAGAAGTTCCCCAATCTCAAAATATAGCCAAGGCCTTTGGTGTGCAACAAGGCAAAGAGGAAGGTCCAGGTGAATTCTTAAGTAGGTTAAAGGTGCAGATAAGAAACTACTCAGGAGCAAATGTGCAGGACCCCCTAAACCAGGGCATATTAAAGCTCATTTTGTAACAAATGGCTTGCCTGATATAGCAAGAAAGTAATAAAAATTGGAGAACTCAAAAGATGAAAATATGGAAGAAATCTTAAGGGAAGTCCAAAAGTTTTATGTATGGAGAGATAAGGAAAAATGAAAGCAAAAAGCCACGATAATGTTGTCCACCATAGAGCAAATGACTGAAAATATAGGGGGCCTAAAGGCCCAGGAATAGCAGGTTCCCCAAAGAGGATGCCAGAAAGGGTGACACCACAAGGGACAAGTAAGAGAGAAAAGGTGAAATAAATGTTACAAATATGGTAAGGGGACAGTTCAAGAAATAATGCCCAAGTATGAAAAGGAGGAAAAGGTGATGCCCTTTATGTTGGTTGTTGAAGAGTAGGGTTGTCAGGGACTCTTTTACTTTAAGGGAGCCTACCAAGAGGCCTTGAAAAATTGTGATATAGTATTCAAACTAAATGAAATAATTTTTAATTGATTTGGGCAACTTTCTCATCTTTAGGATCCCATCCCCCTAGCATGCAGTTGTCATCTCACAGCTTATTAGTTTATAGACTGAAAGGGGCAGGATTCAATGTCCCTTTATTCATAGAACTCCCATAAAATATAAAGATAGAAAAACAAGAGTAGTCTTTCTCATTGTCCCTAAAGCAGGAAACAATCTGTTGGGCCAAGACTTAATGTCAGAATTAGGGATAGGATTAAACATACATAAAAAAGAATTTCAGGTATCTCACAACCTATTATCTATTGAGAAAGAAATACAAATTCTTCCAGAGGTCTGGACTAAGGACAAGAACAAGGAATGATGAAAAATCCCTCCAATTCACATTAAAATTAAAAGTAAGGTAGAAATTGTTAGTATGAAACAGTATCCAATTCACCTGGAGGGAAGGCTAGGATTGCAACCCATCAGTGAGTGACTACTCAGGGATGGCCTCCTTAAACTCCCACATGTCCCTTTAAAACACTTCTAACCATCCAATGAAGAAGTCTGATTGGAGGATACAAAATGGCAACTAGGACTAGATGCAGACTGCATGAGCTTCAGGAATCAGGAAATTTGCTAATATGCTGGAGACATGTTTGGGTGACATAAAGAACAAGGGAGAGCTGACATTTTGGCACATTGCAATGCACTGAAAGAACAGGAGGGCCACTGCCTGTCCACGTGCCTGCCAGGTCTCTGCCCTGCAGTCCTGCCAGAATGCCACCCGCCTGCTGGCACATTAGCTGCTGCCCACCACAGGAGGTTTTCAGCACCACCAGATGCCGGCTGCAAACTTGCCTAGGAGAAACAGACAAATAGCACTGGATGCTAAAAGAGTAACACCAATACTACTAAGACTGAAATTCTACTGTTCCTGAACTGGGGAATTGTTCTTTTTTTTTCTTTTTTCTTTTCTTTAAGTGTTTGTTTGTCTTGTTTGCTGTTTGATTGTCCAATATCTCTCTCAGTTGATTTCATGGTTCTCCATTTTCTTCTTCTTCTTTTTTCTACTTCTTTCTTGGTTTTGTTAATTTTTCTATTGTAAGTTATCTAATACTAAATTACACATAGACCAGGGATAGAAACAGCACCAACTGGAATGATGGGAAGACAAAAAAGAGATGGAAACCATTCTCCCCTCAAAAATAAATTAGTAGTGGATTCAGAGGGAAATGAAGGAAATGGATACCAAGATTCAGACTCTAACAAAACAAAGATAAACTACTCCAAGAAACCCAATGAATCCCACAAGAACACCCAGAAAGAAGAAATTCTGGAAGTAATCAATGAGAACTTCATAGAGATGTTACTAGACATGGTCAACCAAAATGTACATGAGACACTTAAGAAACTCCAAGAAAACAAAAATAAAGAATATGAGAAAACACAAAAACGAATAAATGGAATCATAGGAGCCCTAAACAAACACCAAAGTGAAACAGAGAGCACTCTAAATAGACAGATAAATGAAATAAGGTTGAAAATTGACAATATAAAAGAGGAAGTGACTCATGATATGGATAACCTCAGAAAAAAGAATGAAACAGAAATAAAAACACAAAGGAAGGCCACTCCAGCAGACAAGAACAAGCAGAAGACACAATCTCAGAACTTGAAGATGAAATGGAAGTTAAAGGAAAAACTGAAGAACTATTAGTCAGACAACTCACGTCCTGTGAAAGGAATATGCAAGAACTCACTGACTCCATCAAAAGACCAAACCTGAGAATCATGGGCATTGTGGGAAGAGGTGCAAGCAAAAGGAATTCATAATATATTCAACAACAACAACAACAAAAACCAGAAAATTTCCCAAATCTAGAGAAAACTATGCCCATTCAGGTACATGAAGCCTCCAGGAAAGCAAACAGACTTGACCAAAATAGAACTACCCCACAATATATTATCATTAAAACAACAAGCACAGAGAATAGAGAAAGAATATTGAAGGCTAAGAGACAAAAAACAAGTAGCATACAAAGACCCACTAAAATCACAGCAGATTTGTCAGTGGCAACCTTAAAAGCAAAAAAAGCATGGAGTGAGGTCTTTCAGGCACTAAATGGAAATAACCTCAACCCTAGGTTACTCCACCAAGCAAAACTATCATTCAAAATAGATGGAGCAATAAAAGTCCTCTATGATAAGCAGAAACTAAAGCAATATATGACCACCAAGCCACCACTACAAAAGATTCTTCAAGGAATTATGCACACAGAAAGTGAAAGCAAACAAAACCATGAAAGGGCAGGAAGTATCAAATCACAGGAGAAGAACAGGCAAGAAATTAGAGAGCAACATTGATTGAGCTGCACACAACCAATCCCTTAAAAAACAAAGACAACTAAATAACAGGAATTACCACATACCTATCAATACTAACACTGAATGTTAACAGATTTAATTCCCCCATGAAAAGACACTGCTTGGCAAACTGGATTAAAAAGGAAGATCCAATAATCTTCTGCCTAGTAGAGACCCATTTCATCAACAGAAACAAGCACGGGCTGAGTGTGAAAGGCTGGAAGAAGATTTACCAAGCCACTGGCCACTAAAAACAGGCAGGGGTGAAAATAGTTATCTCAGACAAAATAGACTTCAAACTTACATTGTTCAAATGAGATAAAGAAGAACACTCCATACTAATAAAACGGGAAATACAACAAAAGGTAATAACAATTATCAACCTTTATGCATCCAATGTCAGTGCACCCAATTTCTAAACATACTCTGAAGGACATAAAAACACATATAGATTCCAACACAGTGGTAGTGGGAGACTTTAATACCCTCTTATCATCAAAACAAAAAAATCAATGAAGAAATTCTAGAACTAAACCACACCATAGATCACATAGACCTAGCCGGCGTCTACAGAATATTTCATACAACTTCTGCACAGTATACATGATTCTCAGAAACTCATAGAACCTTCTCCAAAATTGATCATATCTTAGGGCACAAAGGAAGCCTCAGCAAATAAAAGAAAATAGAAATAATCCCATGCATTCTATCTGATCATAATGCATTAAAACTAGAAATCAACAACAACAAAAAAAGTAAAAAACATGCATACAGTTGGTAGCTGAACAACACATTGCTCAATGATCAATGGGTTATTAATGAAATAAGGAGGAAATCAAAAGGTTCTTGGAAGTTAATGAAAATGAAAACATGACCTACTGGAACCTAGGGGACAGAGCAAAGGCAGTCCTAAGAGGAAAGTTTATAGCCATGACTGCATATATTAAAAGGACAGAAAGTTCTCAAACCAATGACCTAATGCTACATCTTAAACTCCTAGAAAAACAAGAACAAGAAAATCCCAAAACCAGCAGGAGAGAAATACTAAAAATAAGGGCTGAAATAAATCAGTGAAATAGAAACAAACAAGCAAACAAACAAAAAAACCATACAAAGAATTGATGAAACAAAAAGCTGGTTCTTTGAAAAAATAAATAAGACTGACAGACCCCTGGCAAACCTGACTAATATGAGGAGAGAAAAACCCCAAATCAGTAAAATCAGAAATGGAAAAGGGGAGATAACAACAAACACCATGGAAATCCAGGAAATCATCAGAGACTACTTTGAGAGCATATACTCTAATAAATTTGAAAATTTTCAAGAAATGAACAGATTTGTAGATACTTACCATAGAAAACTGAAGCAAGAGGATATTAATCGCCTGAATAGATCTATAACACAAAACGAAATTGAAGCAGCAATTAAGAGTCTCCCAAAAAAGAAAAGTCCAGGACCTGATGGATTCTCTGCTGAATTCTGTCAGACATTTAAAGAAGAACTAATACCAGCCCTCCTTAAAATGTTCCATGAAATAGAAAGGGAAGGAGCACTACCTGACTCATTTTAAGAAGCCAATGTTATTCTCACCCCCAAACCAGACAATGACACCTCCAAAAAGAGAACCAGAGGCCAATTTCCTTAATGAACATCAATGCAAAAATCTTCAATAAAATAATGGCAAACCAAATCCAACAACACATCAGAAAGATCATCCACCATGACCAAGTCGGCTGCATCCCAAGGATGCAGGGTTTCTTCAACATATGCAAATCTATAAATGAAATACAGCACATTAATGGAAACAAAGACAAAAACCACTTGATCATCTCAATAGATGCAGAAAAAGCCTTCCACAAGATCCAACACCACTTCATGATAAAAGCAAGAAGACGACTAGGAATAGAAGGAATGTACCTCAATATTTTAAAGGCTATATATGACAAAATGACAGCCAACATAACTTAACGGTGAAAAGCTGAAACCATTTCTCCTAAAATCAGGAACAAGACAAGGATGCCCACTATCCCCACTCCTATTCAACACAGTACTGGAATTCCTTGCCAGAACAATTAGGAAAGAAGAAGAAATAAAAGGAATACAAATAGGTAAAGAAACTGTCAAAATATCCCTATTTCCAGACGATATGATCCTATACCTTAAAGACCCAAAAAACTCTACCCAAAAAAGTCCTAGACACCATATTCAGCTACAGGAAGGTGGCAGGAAATAAAATTAATTTACAGAAATCATTAGCTTTTCTATACACCAATAATGAACAAATTGAGAAAGCATATATGGAAACAATTCCATTTACAATAGCATCAAAAAAATCAAATACCTAGGAGTAAACTTAACAATGGATGTGAATGATCTCTACAAAGAGAAGTACAAACCCTGAAGAAAGAGATTGAGGAAGACTACAGAAGATGGAATAATCTCCCATGCTCATGAATTGGTAGAACCAACATATTAAAAATGGCTATAATACCAAAAGCAATTGACATGTTTCATGGAATTCCCATCAAAATCCCAATAACTTTCATCACAGAGATTGAAAAATCTACCCTAAAGTTCATTTGGAAACACAAGAGACTGCGAATAGTCAAGTCAATACTCAGCAAAAAGAACAATACTGGAGGTATCACAATACCCGACTTTAAACAGCTTGGTACTGGCACTAAAACAGAAATGAAGACCAGTAGAACAGAATAGAGGAGCTGGATACGAAACCTCACAACTATACTCACCTTATTTTTGACAAATTGCCAAAATAAAAAAGCTATTAGAAAACTAGGATAGAAGGAATGTACCTCAACATTGTAAAGGCTAATGGGGAAAAGACAGTCTCTTCAACAAATGTTGCTGGAAAAAGTGGTTATCCATCTGCAAGAAACTGAAACTAGATCCATGTTTATAAACCTGTACTAGCGTCAACTCAAAATGGATCAAGGACCTTAATATCAGACCTGAAACTCTGAAGTTAGTACAGGAAGGAACAGGAAACATTCTGAAAGTAATAGGGATAGGCAAGGACTTTCTCTATAGAAACCAGCATCCCAGCAGAACTTTGTCTAAAGAAGAAATTCAATTGGCAAAAAACACATGAAAAAATGCTCACCATGTCTAGCCATAAAGGAAATGCAAATCAAAACCACACTAAGATTCCACTTCACCCTTGTTAGAATAGCCACCATCAAAAACACCACCAAAAACTGGTGTTAGCAAAGATGTGAAGAAAAAAAACACCCTCATACACCACTGGTGGGAATGCAAGCTTGTGCAACCACTGTGTAACAAAATTTAGAGGCTTCTTAAAAATCTAAACATAGATCTGTCATATGATCCAGCAATATCACTCCTGCGGATATACCCAAAGGAATGCAACACAGGTTACTCCAAAGTCACCTGCACACCCATGTTTATTGCAGCACTATTCACAATAGCCAAGTTATGAAAACAACCAAGATTCCTCACTACTGATGAATGGATCAAGAAAATGTGCTATGTATACTCCATGGAATTTTATTCAGCCATGAAGAAGAATGAAGTCTTATCATTCTCAAGTAAATGGATGGAACTGGAGAACATCATTCTCAGCAAGGTTAGCCAGACTCTGAAGACGAAAAAATCATAAGTTTTCCCTCATATGTGGACTGAGATCTAGGACAGATACGGCAATGTTGTTGTACTTGGCTCACATGACAAGGGTAGAGCACATAGGGAAGGTATTGGGATAGGTAGTAAACCCAAAACATGAAAGCATTTGATGTCCCCACTCAGAGGAACTAATACAGAAACTTTAAAGCAACAGAGGTCAACACAAGGAGGGGATAAGAACCAGTGTAAATTATCAGTTAGACCTGAATCAACTTGGGTTGTAACACATTTGTACATGGAAGCAATGCTAGGAATCTGTCTGTATAGCTATCCTTAACTCAACTAGCAAAAATGCTTTGTCTTTCTTATTATGATTATGTCTTCTCTTCAACAAAAGTAGAGATAAGGGAAGAACAGATTCTGCCTGGAAGCAAGGGGGGGAGAAGGGGAAAAGGTGGGGCAAGGGACAGGATAGAGAAATGACTCAAACAATGAATGCTCATGTGAATAAATCAATTAAATAAAAAGAAACCTAATGGTTCTTATTGATTTCTCCAGGATATAAGAGCCATCAACCAAATTGACCAAAGTAAACACCTGGTGGTTCTAAGTTCTTTTATCCTCCCCAACAGCATACCACATGATCATAAATGGTTTAGTGTAGTAATTAAAGGATACCTTTTAGGCCTGTCCCTTAGCTGAGCAAAGCAGAGATCTCTTTGCCTTTGATTAGGAAGATCCCTAAATGTGGACAAAAGAACAATACTGATGGACAGTTCTGCCTTAGGGATTCACAGAATCACCTAACCTATTTGGACAAATCCTTGAACAAGTATTAGAGACTTTTAGACTCCCCCACAGATTAAGGTACTTCAATATGTAGATGATTTGTTAATCTCAGGGAGCAAAAGAAAGGTGTAACAGAGGAAACATTGCCTTGCTTAATTTTCCTGGACAGCAGGGACTGAGAGTGTCAAAGTCCAAACTTCATTTTGTAGAGAGAAAAGTTAAATACTTGGGCCATCTTATTAGTGAAGGAAAATGGAGACTAAGCCCAGAATGGAATTTCAGAATAATTAATATGCCCTTACCAACTACCAAAAGGAAGCTAATGAAAGTTTTGGACCTTTTGGGTACCATAGATTATTGATAGATTCATACACCCTGAAGACAAAGGGGCTTTACCTTAAACTTTTGGATCAAGAACCTGACCTTCTTCTTTGGAAATCAGAGGAATTATAATCCCTAGATATCCTAAAGTAGAACCTTATCATTGCTCTAGTGGTAGTTCTGCTCTCTCTAGAAAAACCATTTCCCCTATTTGTAACTGTTGATAAGAGAACAGCCTTAGGAGTCCTAACACTGGACCATGGATGACAAAGATAGTCAATAACTTACCTCTGCAAGATATTAGATCCATTCTCAAGGGGATGATCAGAATGTATTCAATTAATTGCAGCCATTGCTCTTCTAACAGAGGAGAGCAGAAAATTGACCGTTTTGGAGTCCTAATCATAAGCATGTCTGATCAAGTGAGGGCAATCCTTAGCCAGAAGATAGAGAGATGGTTAAGTTAACTGACTCAAGGATTTTAAAATGTAAGACTATCCTGTTGGAGAGAGATGATCTGATACTCACCTCAGATGATTGCCTAAACCCAGCTGAATTCCTAGTGGTAGGGCAATCCTAAAATTCTATTGAACATTGATGTCCAGACCTGATAGAATACCAGACCAAGATGAGCTACAAGAGATTCCCTTTGAGAACAGTGATAAGTTCTTTTGGATGGTTCTTCACAGGTGATTGAGGAAAAGAGATACAATGGATACCCAGTGATGGGTGGAACTAACTCACTTAACTGTAACTGAATCAGGCTGACTACCTAATAACTGGTGAGTTTAAACTTGTGAATTATTCGCACCTAAGCAGGCCCTAAAACTTTTGGAGCAAAGGGAAGGAACTATCTATACAGACTCAAAATATGCATTTAGAGTAATATACACATTTGGAAAAATTTGGACTGAATAAGATTTGATTAACAGTAAAGACAAACATATTGTTGTAGGTAACTTATCAATCAAGTCCAAAAAAACTTAATAAAATGTAAAGAAATAATGGTAGTTCATATACCAGAGCATCAAAAATGGCATAAAATGGAGGTCCAAGGAAATAGGATGGCAGATGAGGTTGCTAAAGAGGTTCTTTTGCAACCTGAGGCACCCATTTTCCATCTTACCACAATCATACCTCCACCTTCCATTACCCCAAAGATTTGTCTGCAAGAGGGAAATGATTATCAAAATTGGGGGCTTCAAAACTCCCAAGGGAAAATGGATTTTACTTGATGGTGGAAAAATGTTCAATAAGCCAATAATGAGAGAAATAATGTCTCATCTACACAAAGGAAGTCACTGAGGACCTCAGGCTATATGTGATGTAATCATAAGAAAATATGGCTGTCTAATAGTATATGCCATAGCTAAACAAGTAACTGAGCGTTTCCCAACCTGTAGAAAGGTCAATAAGCAAAATTCATAAAAATAGCTCCAAGGAGGAAGGAGCCGAAGATTAAGATTATTTCAAAATGTTCAGGTCAATTACACAAGAATACCCAAGGTAGGGTGACTGAGATATCTCCTAGTGATAGTAGGTCATTGGACTAATTGGGTGGAGGCAATTCCATTATCCAGTGCCACTGCCCACAATGTGGCCAAAGTATTATTGGAAACCATAATTCCAAGATTTTGATTAATAAAACATATAGACTCAGTCAATGGTCACCATGTAATGGCTACCATCATCAAAGATCTTACTCAAGTGCTAGATATGTCTTAGGAATATCAAATTCCATGGCAACCTCTATCCTCTGGAGGGTAGAAAGAATAAACCAAACCCTAAAGAGATGAATAACCAAACTAAGACTAAAAACCAAACTTCGATGGACAAAATGCCTTCCTTATTGTACCCCTCAAAATTAGAACAGCCCCTTTGAAAGACATTGTCCTGTCTCCTTATGAGATGTTATATAGGTTACCCTATTTAGGAAGGTCCTCAGATCTCCCCACTGTGGAGACACAGGTCCAGTTTCTCAAAAACTATACATTGGGTCTCTCCTCAACTTTACTTTCTCTTAGGCTTCAAGGCCTTCTGGCTCAGAATTCCCAGCTCACTTATACAGACATGAAGACTGTGTTCTGATAAAAATGCAAAAGGAGAACAAACTCAAGCCCACCTGGGAAGGACCCTATCAAGTCTTTGAATGGCAGAATGAGGTTGGACCCATTATACAACAGCCAAGAAATCTAATCTTCACCAAGGAGAACAATGGAGAGCCACTCCACATGTGGACCTTATAAAACAGTCTATAAAAATTCTATGACAGCCTGCTTGGTAATCTTAGATGCTATCTCCTGTGCTCAGGCTACACCATCTATGTCCTATGAAGATCATAAATGGCTCTTGCTTTCCAAGATAGGATGCACCCTAAATATTTGGTTATAAATATTGCTAATGCTCTTAACACTCAGGTTATCCTTTTGATGCCTGTCTAGCCCTACCATATGAGGATTTAAGTCATCAAAATCAATTATCCCAACAAGATAAATATTTATGCACAGAAGGGGAGACCTCTACTAATGGGTTGAGGCCCTTGTCTTAGCTGTAATGATGCTTGGTGGACCACCCAATCTCATGGAAGGACTGCTGACCCCAACACATCCAGCCCATTGAGGTGCCCAGCCCCTCTAAAATCAAAGATAAGTCTAACGAAAGATATCCCCCCCAAATCGTCCACAACTCTAATGTAATCCTCTCCTGCTGACCATTCTTAAGCCAAAGGCTGCTTGGGATAAATCACAGGTTGCATCCCACACTTATGGAATAGGAGTCTCAATCTCCAGGTTTGACCTCATAGGCAGGCTCAAAATCCAAATTAGAGACTCTTCCCAATCCTCCTCTGCATCCTTAACCTATGTTACCACCCCTACTCCAGAGGAGAAGAAAGGGGGAAAGCCACTAAACAGTCCTAAATACATTCATGTAACAGTAGAAACTGACTTAAGACAAACCCTAGAAATACCAATGATATGGAGAAACAAATCCCTGATTGGAATGGAGAAAATATTCTGTATGTGCCTTAAATGAGCCCAATTGTTATGTTTGCACTGCGGGTAGACCAGAGGCATAGGTGGTCTCATTCATGCTAGGATGGACCTCAGACCCTAATGGTATGGCATGCATGACAACTCTTTACCAGGAAGATTTGGCCTGGGAAAATGAGGCTTGCAAGACCTTATTTCTTTTTCCATCAGTAAAAGGTCCAAGAAAGAATCCCCCTCAAACCATCAGTCCCCTGTCCCCTGACATCATCTACACTTCATGTCTCTCTTGTTATGGGGAACAGTTGAAGTTCATGGGTAACCTGACCAGCTGTAATGGAGATCGATCCTTCAATGAGACAAGCAACCAAAATGCATTGCCAAAGCCCAAGCAGATGTCTGATGGTACTTCAGAGGGCCTTTGCTTGAGATTCTCCTGGAAAATTGGAGTAGAACCAGTGCTTTGATTCAATTGACTATCCTTTTCACCCTGGCATTTTAACAATCTGGCCTGTCTGAAAGAGAACTCATGTCCTGAAATAAAAGAAATACAGATGGCATGATTCCATGTGGGTCATTTGTCCCACATGTTTATATAGATCCCATTGGAGTCCCTGGGGATTCCCTAATAAATTCAAGGATAGAAATCAAATAGCAGCAGGTTTCAAGTCAGTACAATTCTGGTGATCAATAACAATGTAGATTGGATCCATTATATCTATTATAACCAACAGAGATTCGTCAACTACACTGCAGATGCCATCAACTAAGCAGCAGAGGAATTAGATGCCAGAAGCCAAATGGCATGGGGGAATAGATTAGCCTAGATGTGATTTAGCAACAAAGGGAGAAGTTTGTGTAATGATAACAGACCAGTGTGTACTTTCATTCCCAATAATACCACTCCCAAAGGTACTATCACCAAGGCTTTAAAGGGATTAACTACTCTTGCCAATAAACACACAGAAAATACAAGAGTAGATGACCCATTTATAAGCATGATGGAACAATGGTTTGGAAAATGGAGAGTCAGAATAGTATCCATTTTCACTTCCCCAATAATTGTGTTAGGAGTAATGATCACAATAGGATGATGTATCATTACATGTATGAGAATGCTCATCAAAAGCTTGAAACTGTATTCACCAAACAGACTCCCATCTCTTATCCAGATAATCTCCTGTTATTAGACACATTTGGAAAAGAAAGTCAATTGATTTGAGTGAAGCTAAAAAAAAACTGTAAATAAAAGAAAAGAGGGAAATTGTAAAAATCATCTTAGGTTGGGTATTTTTTGTCAAATT
This sequence comes from Castor canadensis, assembly GCF_047511655.1. Classification (NCBI taxonomy): domain Eukaryota; kingdom Metazoa; phylum Chordata; class Mammalia; order Rodentia; family Castoridae; genus Castor; species Castor canadensis. Next base: position 48,893,506 of record NC_133396.1, on the reverse strand, counting down.
ATTTAATCAGTGGTAAGTACCTTACTAGCTCACTTCCCATATGCTCACTTCATGGACTCTGCGTTAATCAGATAAAAGTTTCTATTAAGAACAGTGGGTTCTTATATGCTGGGTCAAACAAAAAAAATTCCACTAAATGACCTGGTTCCATACTGATAACCTAAAAACAGTTATTGCTTTCCTAAATTTTAAACATATTTGTTCCCCAAATCCTCTCCATTCTGACCCCTTTCCAATTGGTCAACTGAATAGACTATGAGCCCAAAACCTACCCAAACCAGGGGGAGGATAATAACATTGCATTAGACACAAAACCCACATGAAATTCCTGTCTGATGGGCTTGCTTCCCCAACTCTGGTGTGCACCCTTCTGCAGAAGTAAATTTTGCCTTTCCCATTGACTTCTGAGTTGTCTTGTATCTCTTCTGACACCCCAATATATTAAAGGTATTTCTAATAATGCTATGAGTTTATTTTAAAATGTTGCTTTCTTTGAAGTAAGAGAAAATGAGAAGAAATTATGGAATCAGATAGCCTGTGGTCTCTGACAGGCTCCAAGACTGATCCATTTTAGGACATAGGAAGTCATTGAACTTCATATTTTTCAGTCTATAAAGTGGTAGTATCATCTCAACTTAGAATTGTTACAAGTGCATATTAAATCATATATGTGTAGTATGTGCAAAGTCAAAATATCAAACATAGCAGGAAGATTCTTAAAACTGAACTTTTTAGCATTCTCTACTTTCTTTCTCTGGTCCCAAACAAATAATTTCTAAGGTATTTTCTATTATGTATTCTAGTTAAGGATAAAATTGTACAAATGATATTAGTGTAAATATTCAGAAAAGTTTTAAGTCATTACAGGTTTAAAATAAATGTAGATGTAAAAATACATAAGGCATGCATGAGCGATAAAAGACAAAATGATGTCAGAATCTGTGCAGAGGTGGGAGGCAAGATGGAAGATTGGTGATAGCACTGAACCCCAGAGCTCTCATAAACATGAACAGTGGAAACTCAAGATCCTGGAGAACACATAGGAGGTCCCACAGCGAGTGAGTAGCAGAGCTCTTCTCGAACTCAAAAAGAGTGAAGCCACAGAACACATGAAAAAACATTTTGTGGGTTTCCACTCCCTACAGCCCAGAGTTAAGCTGGGAGGGGAAGCTGAAATCTAAACCCCCAGATCTTTGTGGAGAATGTTGGTACCCTCACAAGAAAATTGCACAGCCTGTGACCTGCTGAGAATAGCTGCTGGGACCCAGTGTCTGAGATGTGTCTGTGAACAAAGACCCTCCCTGGAGCCTGTATGACTGTAGGGAGCAGCAGAGAAGGCCAGCACAGACAGGTACCCACCAGGAAAATTTACTGGAACCAGCGGTGGCTCACAAAGTTTCCAGGGAATGTTGTCCAAGAAGTTGTTTAGAGTGTAGCAACAATGGTAGCAGGGAGAGTGACTCCAACAATGAGTTGTACCTCCATGCCTGCTAGAGACCTACCAGTGAGGATATCTGCATAAAACCTTGAATTTGTGTATACGGCAGTATGTAAGTCCTGGGAAGCCTGAGAGAGGGGAAAGTTGCAAATGTGGATGGGGTCAGGCTGGCAAATCGGCAGTACAAAGTACAGAGGAACCTACTGAGATCTCTGAAGACTCTCCCTTCTGCATTATCAGGCACCATTCCAGAGACAGGTATGCAATTACTCTGCCATCTAGTGAACTGAAAGACTCAGACACAGAGTGGGAGGGTGTGATAAACTGCTCACACAAGCAATATAAAATTTGCAACTTCTATGTAAAAATTGTATTTGGTGATGTTAAAGCTGTGATGTAGATCTTTTACATGTTTGTTTGTAGCTTCTTTTTCTGTAACTTCCAAAAGCATTTTTCATGTTCACTCCCCAGCTCTCTCTTTAGTCCTAACTTCCTTCCTTTTCCCTTGCTGTAGTTATCTTATGAGAGCCAAATGACCCACGTTTAAGTTTACATCCCTAAACCATTTCTTCTCAACTTTTCTATCACCATCCCCAATTTACACTTTCTACTTGTCAACTACTAGAACAACATCCTAGTTCACAATCCACTCTGTTTACGCACCCAAAATCCTCCTTCACTCCCAATACTTTAATAGATAAATAGATTTTGAGATTTTTTTTCAGTACTGTGGTGTTTATAATTGTTTTTCTGTTTGTTCAACTTTCCCCATTTTTCTCCCCCTTTCTCTCCTGTTAATTCTTACTTGATCTTTTCTACCTATCCCAGTCTGTTTCTTTTTATTATTATTATTCATTTATTCACATGTGCATACATTGCTTGGGCTGTTTCTCCCTCCTGCTCCTGCCCCCACCCTCTCCCCTACCCCCTCTCTTCCATGCAGAACCTGTTCTGTGCTTTTCTCCAGTTCCATTGAAGAGTAGAAATAAGCAATAATAAAAAAGACATTGCATTTAACCCATTCTATGAGGTCAGTTGAAAACCCTTTCTGCTACATAAACTTTTCACCTCATATTATCTAATAGAGCTACCCTGACTCCCTCTCATCACAATCCTTACTACCTTTCATCTTCCAGGATCATGAAGATTTTTCTTTGCTCCAATAGACAACTGAAGATACTGGAACATTGTCAGTAATTGATCCTTGTTAGAGATCACTCTAACTTTCAGGCTGCAGCTTAAAAACTGTGATAGCTTTATCAGTTAAGCCTGCTAATACTTTGTGGAACAGAGGTTAATATCCAGCATTTTGAGAACAAAAAACTGAAGTGTTTACTTTTGATCCACTATCCTCTTCTAGAGACAAGAAAATACACAAGAGCTCAACCACAACCCACTCCAGTATAATCATTCATAAAACCTCATAGGGACACAGGGCATTAGAACCTCCAATCAAAAATGACCCCAGATGTGTAAATCAACACAGAAACATGCAGCAACAAGGAAACAGCTCTGCCTCAAAAATCAACTCTGCCACAAAGGATGTAATGAATGTGAAAAGGAATAAATATCAAATATTGAATTGTAAAATTTAAAAGTAAGAATAATCAATGAGTTTAAAAATGAGATACATGTTAGTCTCTGAACTTAAAGAGGATATGAATGAACAACTCAAAAAAGAGATTTAAACCAGTGGATGAATGAAATTAAGTAGACCACACAGGATATGAAAGAGAAATTCAAAAAGGTAAAAAGATAGAAATCCTGAAAAGATTTACTAATTTGAAACAAAAGCTCAATATCCCAAATAAAATATTCAATTGAAAGGTTGGCTAACATAGTACAGCAAGTTAAAAATAGAGTGTCAGGAACAGAAAACAAACAGGGGAAATTAGATCAAATGGTAAAAGACCATGAAAAATGCTGAAAAATATGAGTTGATCATATAAGATTCTGGGGCAATATCAAAAGACCAAATTCATGAGTCATGGGTAGAGAAGTCAGGCAGAGAAGAAATGCAAACTAAAGTCATAGATAACGTAATAGCTAAAAAATTCCCAACCTTGAGAAAGGGAGGGACATCCATGGACAGGAAGTTTACAAAACACCAAACTATCAAGACCAGAAAAGAAACAGCACCAGATATATTATAATCAAAATGTTAAATGTGCATAACAAAGAAAGAAAATGGAAAGCTGCAAAAGAGAAACAACAGGTCAGATATAAAGGCAAACCCAGTAGAATAACATCAGATTTCTCAACACAAGGGGGTCATGGAAAGACATATCTCAGGCCATGAAAGAAAACAACTGTGCATCTAGATTAGTCTATCCAACAAACCTATCCTTCCTAATTGAAGGAGTAATGACAAACTTCTACCACAAACAAAAACCACCAAACCAGAAATGCAGAAAATATTTAAGGGACTTTTGCACAAAGAAGAATATATTAGATTTAGCCAGGAAAATGTAAGAAAAAACTAAAACCCTCTTTACAAGCAGACTAGCAAATAAGGAATAGGAGAAAATTAAACATCGGGGCGGGGGCTGAAGTGACTGGAAATGCCACACACCTGTCAAAAATAACACATAATGTTAATGGCATCAATGCCCCAAACAAAAGACATAAATTATGAAATTGGATTATAAAACAAGACACAACCATTAATTGCTTACAAGAAACATCTCGCTGAGAATACTACCTTAGAGTGAAAGGGTGGAAAAAGATTTTACAAGCAAATGGGCCCCCAAAACAGGCAGGAATACCTATACTTATATCTGACAAGACTTCAGACTAAAATCATTCAGAAGAGACATTGAAGGTCAATTCATATTAATAAGAGGAATGATTTAACAAAGGAAATAACAATTCTAAACATGTATGTGCCAAACATTGATGCATACAACCACACTAAAATACTAATACCTAAAAGCACAGACAGACTCCAACACAGTGATAGTAGGAGACCTCAATACACCATTGTCACCAATAAATAGGTCATACAAACAAAAATTTCAACAAAGAAACAGAATTAATAGATACTTTAGAGCAATGTACCTAATAGACATCTGCAGAGTATTTCATCCAATCACCATGTGATACACATTCTTCTCAGCAGCTCTTGGACCTTTCTCCAAAATAGATCGTATTTATGACACAAATCAGAGTCTCAATAAATTTTAAAAAATTGAAATAACCCCCATGCAGACTGAAAAACACACTTCTGAATGATCAGCAGCTCATCAAACAAATAAGAGAAGAAATAAAAGAGTTCATAGAGTCTAATGAAAATTAAAATACAACCAACCAGAAACATGGTATACAGCAAAGATCATGATAAAGGGACATTTTAGACCTATGAGTGCCTACATTAAGGAAAACAGACACATCTTAAATAAAAACCAACCTTAACTTTAACCTTTTAGAAATACTAGAACAACCAAACACAAGACCAGGAGACATAGAGAAATAATAGAGATCAAGGGTAAGCCAATGAGCTCAAGAACCAAAAAAACTATATGAAGAATTAGCAAAATAAAAAGTTGGTTCTTTGAAAAGATTAATAGGATCGATAAAGCCTCAGGTAATCTGAATGCATAAAGGAAGGTAATGACTGAAATTAGAATTAAAGATGAAAAAGGGAACATAATCACAAATACTAATGAAATCCAGAGAATAATTTGGACATACTTTGAAAACTTGTATTCCAGTAAACTGGAAAGTTTCAAAGCAATGTATGAATGTCTAAATGCATTTAATGAACAAAGATTGAACCAAGAAGATAATAACCACCCAGAAGGATCTGTAACTAGCAATGAGACTGATGCAGTAACAGTCTCCCAAAAAGGAAAGTCCAGAACCTGATGGGTTCATGAGTGTATTCTTCTACCAGGCTTTGAAAGAACAACTAATACCAATACTCATCAAACTTTTCCAGAAAATATAAAGGGAAGGAACACTACCAAATGCATTCTATGAAGACGGCATAATGCCCATTCCAAAACCCAAAAAAGAGGCAAAAAGAGATTATAGTCCAATATATTTTATGAACATAAACAAGAATTCTCAGCAAAATACTGGGAAACTGAATTGAACAACACATCAAAAAAACCATACACCATTATCAAGTCAGTTTCATTCCAGGGATGCAAGGATGTATCAGCATACACAAATATATAAATGTAACACAGCATATAAACAGAAGCAAAGACACAAATCACATGGTCATCTCAATAGATACAGAAAAAGTGTTGACAAAATTTATCACCCTTTCATGATAAAAGCAAAGAGGAAACCTGGAAAAGAATGAATGTTTCTTAACATAACAAAGGCTATATATAACAAGCCTATAGCAAACATTATACTAAATTGAGAACAACTGAAACCATTTCTCCTAAAGTCAGGAACAATACAGGATGTAAACTTTCCCCACTATTATTGTCAATATAGTTTTGGAATTTCTAACCAAAGCAATAAGACAGGGGTAGGAATAAAGGAGATTTAAATAGGGAAGGAAGAAGCCAACTATCCCTACTTGCAGATGATATGATCTTATACCCAAAATACACTAAAAACTCAACCAAAAACTTAGAAATCATTAACACTTTCAGGAAAGTGGAAGAATACAAAATTAAAATACACAAATCAGTAGTTTTTCTATATACCGACAATGAACAGACTGAAAAGGAAATAAGTTAAAGAACTCAATTTACAATAGGCTCAAAAAATATCTACTAATAAATTTAACAAAGGAAACCGAAGTTCTTTTTAAGGAAAACAACAAATCACTGAAGACAGAAATCAAAGAGGACACCAGAAGATGGAAAGACATCCCATTATCATGTATTGGAAGAATAAATGTTGTGAAAATGGCTATACTGCCAAAAGCAATCTACATGTTCAATGCTACCCTATTAAAATTCCAATGACATTCTTCCCAGAATTCGAAAACTCTATGCTAAAATTTATACAGAAAAGCAAAAGACTGCAAATAGTCAAAGTTATTCTGAGCAGAATGTCCAATGCTGGAGGTATTACAATATCTGAATTCAAACTATAATACAGAGCCAAAACAATAAAAACAGTATGGAATTGGCACAAAAACAGACATGAAGATATATGGAACAGACATGAAGACTCAGTCATAAATTATATACCTACAGCAAAATGATTTTTGAACAAGGTTCCCAAAACACACAATTGAGAAAAGACAGCCTTTTCAACAAATGCTGCTGGGAAAACTGGATATACACTTGTAGAAGACTGAAATTAGATCCCTGTCTTTCATCTGTACAAATATCACCTCAAAGTGAACAACTACAGGAAGTAATAGGAAAGGCACTGGAACATATAGGCACAGCCAACAACTCCCTTAATAGAACTCCAATAATTCAGCAATTTAGAGAAATTGAAGAAAAGAGAGAAGGGATGAACAATTGAGACTGCATCAAACTAAAAAGCTTCTACACAGCAAAAGGAACCCTCAATAGATTTAAGAGATTGCCCCCAAAATAGGAGAAAATCTTTCTCAGCTATTCATCTGATAAGGAACTAATATCCAGAATCTACAGAGAGCTCAAAAAACTCAACGCTAAGGAATCAGCATCACAATGAAGTAATGGGCACATGAACTGAAGAGGGAATTTTCAAAGGAAGAGGTACAAATACCCAATAAATACATGCAGAAGTGCTCAACATCTCTTACCATAAAAGAAATGCGAATGAAAACTACACGAAGATTTCATTTCACCCTAGTTAGAATGACTATCTTCAAGGACAAAATAACAAACATTGGCAAGGATGAGGTGAAACAGGAACTCTTACACACTGTTGGTAGGAATGTAAATTAGTACAACAATTATGGAAAGGAGTATGGAGATTCCTTAAAAAGCTGAAAATAGAACTGCCATATAATCCAGTGATACCACTTGTGGGCATATATCTCACATTTTCACAATAATTATACTCTCTAATTCCCAAATGTTTACAATCTGTATGATCATTAATGCCTTTATTTAACTTCTTTGATATTCTATTCTTTCCTAAACCCTTTTATTTATGTATTTCTGAGACAAAAATTCACTGTTTCTCTTACCTACCAGTCATCGTATAGAAGTATAATAGGCTCTGGTTCTATCAGTATCTTACATGTTGATTCTTCTCAGGATTTTTCTAAACTCTATAATCTTATAATAATAATGGATATATAATCTAGTAAAATCCCATCTACTTCAATGGCTTAATTTGCCATTTAGAACTGAAGTTAGGTATCTCTTTAACTCACGCATCTTTATCACATTTCTTTTTGTCATCATAATATAAGTATACAGAGTAATGCATTGTGATATTTGCATATGTGCTTATAGTATATTTTAGATTCACTGTCACCAACATACTCCCTGATCCCTCATCATCCCTTCTCAGAACGAATTAAAATTTTCACTAATCTATTTTTATATATGACTACAAAGCACATGTACCAAATTCATTAACCATACTCATTCACGATTTCCTTTTGCCCTCAAAGGGGCCCATTTGTAGAGAATATTTACAAAATTTCCTACAATATATCAAATATATCACACTTGAATTTACCTCCTCCACCATTCTCCTTTATCCCTCCTCCCCCTATTCCTGGAGTAATTATAACAGGTATCATTTTTCCATTTACACACATATGTACACACTATAGGACCATATTCACTTCCTGTACCCTGTCCCCACATCCTGCCCTCTCCCACTGGTACATACCACACAGACAGGACTGGTTCTGCCATCCTGTTTTCTGATTTTATAAAAGAAAAAATGATATTTTTGTTTAAGATAGCTATATGGGTATATGGGGAGTTTCTTTCTTTCTTTCCTCTTATTTTTGTGCTGGATGGGGATGCATTGTGGCATTTACAAAAGTTATTGTTGTGTATTAAATATATCAAACTTGAATATACCCCCTCTACCACTCTCCTTTCCTTACTATTCCTGGAACAATTTCAACAGGTATCATTTTTGCACTTATATATGTGTGTACAAATTTTTGCACCATATTCACCCTCCTACCCCATTTACCCACAACCTGCCCCCCCCACTGGTACCTAATCCCAGGACTGTTCTCTGATTTTGTACAAAAAAAGAAAAATGTGAAATTTTTGCTTATTTGGGATGACAGTAGCTACATAGGGAGTTTCTTTGTGATAATTCCATGTATACAGATATTATAACCCAAATTGGTTCATATCCCTCATTTTTCTCCTTTCTACCTTAGTCCCCTTCTTACGGTGATTTCAACAGGTTTTAAAACTCTATATTCATTTTTTATAGGACTACATCAGTCATATTCACCGTCTTAATCTCCTTCATTTACTCTCATTCTCTTTTATGTGACCTCCCGTTAACATGACTTGTTTTTCATAATATCACTTATATTTGTATTAGATCTATATTCCACATGTGGTCTTTGGCTTTCTGAGCATGGCTAACTTCACTTAAGGTACTGAAGTTGTTGAAATTCATGAGAAAACATTTTAAAGTCTAGTTTTTTAAATGACCAATTCTGAGACTTCAAATAATTCTCAGTAAAACACATGGTTGAAATAAGGGAATCAATTCCATAACTTGATTAGAAGGTCAGAAATGTGGTAAAGAAATTCAGCTAGATAAAGATTCTGTAAGAAAATTGAAATGGTTGTAATGAAAAACTGAATAAATTAACTAAGAACAAAATAGAAGGCATTGAAAATAGACTTGATCAGTCAAAAAAAGAATATCAGGGATTGAAGATAGGATTGAGAAAATATTGCATTGACAGTACAAATAAAGGAAAAACTTAACAAGAATGATGATAAACTTCAGGAACTCTTGGACTTGATCAAGATGCCAAACTTAGAAGGAGGAGCTGAGATACAAACTAAAGGCACAGAAAATTTATTCAAGGAAATTGCAGCAGAAAATTTCTCAAATCTAGGTAAAGATATGTACATTCAAGTAGTACAGAAAGCATTTAAAACCTCAAGTAGATATGACCACAAAAGAAATTTTCCAAGTTACATTATGGTCAAAATACCAAAACTACATAACAAAGAAGTAGTATTGAAAGCAGCAAGAGAAAAATGACAACTTATTTACAAAAACATGTTTATCAGAATTACAAAATATCTCTTAGCAGAAGATTAAAATCCAGGACAGCATGGGATGATCTATTTCAGGCTCTGAAAGAACTTAACTTCTCACCAAGATTACTATACACAACAAAGTTATCCTTCAACACTGATGGAGAAATAAAGAACTTCCAAAACAAGTATTAACTCAATCAATTTTTAGCCAACACTGCAGAAGATACTTGAAGGAACTATACACAGAGGTGAAGAAGAGAGTCAGAAACAAGGGAGCTTGGGAAAGAATAAATGTCATGACAGGAATAGAAAAGTAAATGAGAATTAAGAAAAACATCAAACATGTTCAACTTATAAAACCATCAGATTCCTATGTTGAACAAGGAAGAAAGAAAGGAACAAATAGTACTCACAGTAACCAGGGAAAAAACATGTAAAACTACAGAAATCAACAAATACCTCTCAATAATAACCATACATGTATGTTGTCTTAACACACAATTAGATTATGCAGATTGGGGCTAAATGTGGTGACATTTGCTGGTATTCCAAGCTACTTTGGAGGAAGAGATAGAAGGATTATGGTTCAAGGCCAGCCCTAGCCAAATCTAGTGATACTCTTAGGTTAAAACAACCTGAGTCTCTGGTGGCTTACACTTGTGATCCTAGCTGCTTAGTAGGCAGAGATCAGGAGGATCATGGCTCAAAACCAACCCCAGGCAATTAGCTCATAAGACCCTTTCTCAAAAAGTCTCATCAAAAAAGGCCAACAGGGTGGCTCAAAGTGGTAAGTGTACCTGCATATCAAGCAAGCCCTGAGTTCAAACCCCACTGTTGTCAAAAAACCCTGAGTATGGTGGCATGCATATAATCACAGCTACTTGGGAGGTGAGTGGAGGATCATGGTCTGAGACCAGCCTAGGAAAAAAAACCCACAAGACCCTATCTGAAAACAAACTAAAGCAAAAATGGTTAGGTGAGTGGCACAAGTGGTAGAGTCCTTGCCTAACAAGCACAAGAAACTGAATACAAAGCCCAGTACTACCAAAATGCAGATTGGCTGACTGTATTAAAAAATAAGACAAAACAGTTTCTTCTCTACAAGAGACAAATCTCACTATCGAAGTCACCCATGACTGAAAGTGAAAGAATGGAAAATGATAAATTAAGCAACTGGAAACTGAAATCAGTCAGAAGTAGCTATGTACATATGTGACAAATTATACTATACACCAAAATTATTCAGAAGTGATAAATATATTGATAAAAGGAATAATCTGTCAAGAAGATACAATAATTTTAAAGTTATGTGAACCCAATTCTTTAAAACAAACATTGCTAGATATAAGGACACAGATAAGTCTGTCTGAATAGTAGGGGTTGACATGAAAACCCCACTTTATCAATCTATAGATCATCCAGACAAAAAAATCAACAAAGAAAATTCAGAGTAAAACTGCACCATAGATGAAATGGACTTAACAGATATGTACAGAATATTCCATTTAACACATGCAGAATAAACATTCTAAAACTAGACTTGTTCAAAAATAGGTCAGATTTTAAGTCACAAAGCAAGTCATAATAGATACAAGAAAACTGAAATAATTATGTGGTATCAGATCAGATCATAAGGCAATAAAATTAGAAAATAGGAAGAGAAACTATAGAAACTAGTTTCTGGTATATATATATATATATATATATATATATATATACATATATATGTATATATATCTTGTAATTTTTGTTAGTAACATGTAGATTGAACAATACACATTTGAATAATCAGCGGATCAATGAAGACATCATGGAAAAAAATTAAAAGCCATTATAAAAATGAAAATACAATGTACCAATACAATGAACCAGTAGGGCACAACAAAGGGAGTTGAAAGAAGGAAGTTTTTATAGCTGTGAGTACTAATACTAAGTATCAGAGATATCTCAAATAAATATTCAGGTGATGTACTTCAATGTCTTAAGAAATCAAGATCAAGTCAAACTCAAAATTAGTAGATAGAAATCATAAATTAAGAGAAATTAGTAAAATGGACGTGAGAAGATCAAGGTAAAGAATCAATGAAACAAAGACTTAATTCTTAGAAAACATAAGCAAGACTGGAAAATCAAGACCCCAATTAATAAAATTTGGCTCAGAAAGGGGGAAGTCACAACATATACAAATAAAAGTCAGTGTCATTGGAGAATATTTTGAAAATTTATATTCTAATAAATAGAAAAATCTAGACATACATAATCTATCAAGAGTGAACCAAGACAATTTGAAGAACATAACAATATCTATAATGAGCAATGAGATTAAAGTAGTAATAGAGAGCCTTGCAACAAAGGACACCAAGGATTCACTACTGCATTCTACACATCTTTAAGGAGAGCTAACACCTATGCTCAACAAACTATTCCAAAAAATATGAAGAGAAAGAAAGATAACAAACTCATTCTTTGAAGCCAGTATCAACATGATACTAAACTGGAGAAGGACAGAACAGAAAGAAAAGAAAGTTATAGAGCAATTTTCTTGATAAACATAGATTCATAGATTTATTTCTCAATAAAATACCTATGAATGTAACACAACAACACATTTAAAAGATCACATACCTTGATCAAATTAGTTTCCTTCCAGAAATGCAAGGATGGTTTACCATATGCAAATTAATAGATGTAACACAGTACATAAATAGAATGAGGGACAAAAATCACATGCTTATGTCATTAAACATTGAAAAAGCCTTTAAGAAAGTTCAACATCCCTTTATGATAAAAATCCCTGAACATGGTAAAACCCTGTAAGTAAAACAAATATATCTCAAAAACAATAGAGGCTATACTTGATAAATGTATAAACAACATTGTACTAAATGGGAAAAACTGAAAACATTACTCCTAAAAGCAATAACAAGACAAGGCTGTCAATTCTCTCCACTCTCATTCAATGTAGTGCTTGAACTCTTGCAGAGCAAAAAGGCTAGAGAAAGAAATAATAAAGGATAAAAGTAGGAAAGGTAGAAGTGAAATTATCCATGTTTGCAGACAATGTGATCCTATACTTAAAAGACCCTTAAAACTCCACCAGAAAAGCTCTTAGATCTTATAAACGCAGCAAAGTAGCAGGATATAAAACAAATACACAAACTTTGTAGATTTTCTATATGCCAATAGTGAACTGTTCAGAAAGAATTCAGGACACCATCCCATTCACAATAGACTCAAAGAAAAAGTAAAACACCGTGGAATAAACTTAAAGAGGTGAAAGACCAGTATAATAAAAACTATAAAGCACTGAATAAAGAAAAGGAATATTCTAGAAGCTAGAAGTACTTCATGTGTTCAGAGATCAGATGAATTAATATTGTGAAAATGGCTATAATACCGAAAACAATTCAATACAACTCTCATAAAAATTCCAGTGACATTCTTCACAGAAATAGAAAAAAATTCCTAAATTTCGCATGGAATCACAAAAGACTCCAATATCAGAAGGAATCCTAAACAAAAAGAGAAATGCTAGATGTATCACAATATAAAACTTGAAATTGTACCACAGAGCCACAGTAACAAACCAGCCTGACATTGGCACAAAAATAGTCACTCAGATCTATAAAATAGAATAGAAAAGTCAGATGTAAACCCACTTAGCTATAGTTATCTGATTCTAAACAAAGCCTCCCAAAACATATGTTGTAGAAAATATGCCTCGCTAACAAACAGTGCTAGGAAAAGTGGATACCCACATTTAGAAGATTAAAACTAGATCCCTAACATCTCATGTTCAAAAATAAATTCAAAATGGATCAAATACCTTAACGCAAAACCTGAAATACCGGAACCACTACATGAAAACACAGGGAAAACACTTCAAGAAATAGGTATGGCAATGACTTTCTGAGTAGTTCAGGAAATAAAAGTAAGATTTAACTGTTATTGCACCAAATTAAAAAGCTCTACACATCAAAGGAAACAATAACAGAGTGAAAAGGCAGTCCACATAAGGGACCTTGTGCACATCCAAGTAAAAGCTTTTCAGAAAAAGCCACCATAAAGAAACAGCCTAGAGAATAGGAGAAAAACTTTACCAACTATTCATCTAACATGAAATTAATATCCAGAACATATAAACACCTCAAAAATAAAATTCCAAAGAGCAAATAACTCAGTTGATGAAAGGGCAAATGAATTGAATAGCCATTTCTCAAAATAAGTACATGAATAACTGAACCATACCTTTAGCCATAAAGGAAATATAATTCAAAATGTCATCTTGATTACATCTCACCTGAATCAGAATGGCCACCATCCAAGAAACAAATTACAACAAATGCTTGTGAGGAGGAAGAGAAAAAGGAAGACTTACACACTGTTGGTGGGAATGATGATGTCGAATAAAACCCTGTGTTTTATATAATTCATTTGTGCTAATAAGATAATCCTTTATAGAATTTGCATATAACACTAGTCAATGTATACCAATACCCAGATGTTAATTTATGTATCAAAGGATGCTGTGAAACCATGTCCAAAATTGAATTAAAAAGATAATTCATCATAACCTTATAGCGTTTATTCCAAGAATACAATGGCAGTTCCTCATATGAAAAACTGACTGAAATACACGTCATTAATTGAACAAAGCTCTAAATAACACATGTTCATGTTGATCAACAGAGAAAATGCACTTGACAAAATTTAACATACTTTCATGATAAAAACACACAGAAAAGTATGAATTGAAAAAGGACTTTCACCAACACAGTAGTAGGTATTTATGAGTAACTCACAGAAGTGCAAATGCATGCACCAATAACAACAAAACATTGCTGAAAAAAGTGGAAGACTTAAATAACTGGAAGGAAATCTGGTGTCAATGATTTAAAATTTTTTAAAATATTGCTAAGATGGTAATACTACCCAAACAATCTATAGATTCACCACAAACCCTATCCCAATGGTCTTTTTGTAGACATGAAAATCTGCTCCCAAAATTCATGTGGAATTGCAAGTTCCTTATATCCAAAACAATCAATGTTTTGAAACTTTACATTTCCAAATTTTAACGCTTACTATGGAGTGAAATTTGATGTAAAGACACCCTAGAATTTAATGGAATAGACTGAGAGTCCAAAAATAAACCCATATATCTGTAATCAGTTCATATTCTGCATGGTTGCCAAGGTCATTCAATGAGGAAAGGAAAATATCTTCAACAAACGGTTCAGGAAAACTGGATATCTACATGGAAATTGATCAGGTTGGACCCTTACATAACATCATTTCCAAAATTAAATATAAATGAGTCAAAGACATAAATACAAGAGCTGACTATAACACCCTAACAAAATAACATTGGGGTAAATATTACCTTGGATTTTCTTATGTTCCTATGGTGATGACAAAAAACTACACACTATATCCAAAAACTACAGAAGAATGAATACATGAATGAAAATCATTTGAGGAAATGATGGACTCAATCATTTTGGATTGTTAGTAAACAATCCAAAAATAAGAGAAAACATTGGCATACCACCTGGTAAGAGTCTGGCATGTTGAATATATAAAGAACTCACACAATTCAACAATGAAAAGACAAAACAACTCACTAAAAATGGGCAAAGAAAGAAATACAACAAAAAAATCTCCAAAGGAGATATTCGGTTGGGTGTGGTGGTTCATGAGTAGGTTCATTCCAGCTATTTGGGAGGTTAAGAAAGGACAATTTCAGTTTAAGTCCAGCCTGGGCAAAGCAAAACGGTGATACCATATCTCAAAAATCAAGTGAGGTGTGGTAGTTCACATCTGTAATACCAGGTATGCAGGAGGTATAGTAGAAAGATCACAATCTGAGTCAAGCTTGGTAAAAAGCACAAGACACTACTTGAAAATTATCTAAAAAGCTCAAGAGCATTTGACTGCAATCATGAGGCCCTGAGTTCAAAATGTTAGTACAATCAAAAAAGAAAAAAATGTGTAAGTGGTGACCAACTACAGGAAAACACACTCAACATTATTAGTCATCCACCAAGACTGAAAATTTCAAGGAATACTTTCCAAAATGGCAAGTCACCCACTTGGTTGGATGTAGTTTTTGAACATGGCAAACAGAGGCATTGGAACTCACAGTTTCCTGGTGGGCATATGAAATGGTGCAGCTGTTTTGGAAAATGTATTTAGCTATTCCTCAAATAGTTAAACAGAATTACTATATGGTCTCAAATTCTACTCCTAGGTATACATCAACAATAATTATGGTAATCAAACAAATATTTGTATGTGAATGTTTATAACAGGACTATTTTTTCCTTTGACATTATTGGGGTTTGAACTCAGGTCCTGCAATAACTCTGTTTGCTTTTAATTTTTCAGCAGCCTCAGACTCCAGCCCTCCTATCTTTGCCTCCCATTTAGCTGGGATAAAGGACTGAGCTACTGCTCCCAGCTTTCTTTTTTGTGGTGCTGGGGATTGAACTCAGGATCTTGGACCTGCTAGATAGGCACCCTATCAAAAAGCCAAGCCCTTAGCCCTTTTTACTGTTGTTACTTTTACATAGAGTGTCACATGTTTTTCCAAGCTGGCCTCCAACCACAATGCTTCGAATATCAGTCTCTTCCTAAGTAACTGAAAATACATGTGTGACCACCATTCCAAGTACTCCACTTGCTTTTTGAGAGAAGGTCATGCTAATTTTTGCCTAGGCTGGCCTCAAACTGCAGTCCTCCCATCTCTGGCTTCCAAGTAACTGTGAACCACTACATCTGACCCACTGCAGCACTATTTATAGTAGACCCCAAATGGAAAGATATATCAACTGATGATTGGCTCTATCATACTGTATATCCATACAATGAAATATTATTCAGCAATAAAAATCATTAGTATGATATGTACTAGTACATATGTGTACCTTGAAATATTGTGCTAATTGAAAGAAGGCAGCCATAAAAACCATATATTCTATGATTCCAATTTACATGAAATAGTGATAATAAGCAATTCATAAAGTAAAATGGAATTGCCTGTGACTGGGCAGGGGGGAAGAATAAGAAAAAATGGAGAATAGCTATGAATGGCCTAGTAGTTCTTTTGTTGCCAATGAATAGGTTCTAAAATTGATTGTGGGATGGTTGCAGCACACTCTGAATATACAAAAGATCTTTAATTGTATATGTACATAGGTGAATGGTATAGTTCTCATGGATATGTACTTTTGTCAGGAGGTGTAACAAGAGTTTCACTGAGCTGGAAGTTGAGCCACCATCCAGGCCTTTTGATTCTCATAAACTGATACATATGAGCAGGGATATCATTATGCCTGGAATGATTGGTTCTGATTACCAAGGGAAATCTCTACACAACTGTAACAAGCAAAACTATGTGTGAACTACTGGGGAAATCCTTTGGAACTATTTAATATTTCCATGTTCAAAAATATTAGTATTATCTGTAGTATATGAATAAAGGAAAGCCCAATGAAGATGCAATTTTCTTAGAAATTAAGGTTTGCATTTTATCACCATCTACAGAACTTCATCAACTGGTGAATGCCAAATTCAAGGAGCAGGCAGTAGAAGAAGGAATTAAAATGTCAGCCATGGTCTTATGATCAATAGCAGGGACACAGAACAGGAGTAGGAGGTAATCTGACATATGTGGAGACTCGTTGGATGATTGTGGTGGTGGTGGTGGCTGCAACTAAGGTTATCCTAGAGTGGTAAGGAGTCAGAAATAACTGCATGGGGTAGAAAACTAAGTCTCTTTTTTTCATCTCAACCTGAGGAGGAATTTAATAAGTTCTGGATAGTTCATTACTTCTCTTATTACTGTCCTTTACATATGAGGTCTTACAGAAAATAGGTCATAGCAGTCCTTCCTTGTTAGCAGCAGGTTTATCCCTCCTAGGTCCTGTTTATAAGGAATTGTGTTGTACTGACGGACTATCACTTGGGTATCTTCCAAAGCTTGTGTTTTTCATCATGGTACTCTGCTTCAAAGTCACTGATGGCATCTTGAATAAGATTAATATTATATAATACTATAAAACCCTCAGCCCACTGTCTATTTTAGTAGTTTTCCAACAAGTTTTTAATCCCTGAAAAAAGTATGCACCCACCACTCAGGAATCCTGTCCATTCCCTAAACAATCAAGAAGTCATTATTTACCTGAGTTTCTGTCCATCTCCACCATTCCCCTAAAGTATTGTCAGTTGTTATCAGTGACTTTAATTAGTCACCACTACAAAACTCTGACGTAATTGGTTCTAGACAGCCCCTGGGTAATTGTTTTGTCTTTAATGAGTTATTTCCAGGATCTGGACTCTTATGGGATGTAAAACCTCTTAGACCAAGGGATAGCTAGAGGGGACATGTGAGCAGGGATCATGCAGCCATGGGTGATGAATACAGTAGCTATTATTCCTATGCCTGAAAGGAAAAGGATAGCAGGATCTTGGGTCAGGGTCTTAGGGTCATCCACAGAAATTCTAGGTGTTTGTCAGGATGAGAGAGAGCTGATGCCTCACTGTTCTTCCACCACAGGGATCTTCATTTCCTACTCTATCATGTTCTGCGGGACTGGGTTTCAGGTATGATAATTTTCTGCTTTGCCATATCTCTGCCTCCCAATTTTACCACATTGCAGAAGTATTTGTATTAACGGTCACAATTTGTCACCTCCATCAATGTCAGTATTTATTATTAATTCTTGCACAGTGTTTTGGCGTAAGGTCACGTACTTCAACATAACAAGTACTTCTTAAGACTTCCTTTGTTTTGCTTTTGCCTGTGGAGCTTTACTAAACTTTGAGCCAGACTCCCATCCAATATTTTGATTAAATTAACCTGAAAAGACTCAGTAATCTGCATTTTAGTGTAATGGATGACTTGCTCCTAAATGCAATCACTGACCACAGTATTCACATCTCCTGGTTGTCTATGTCAGATGCAGAATGTGAGCTACAGAACCAGAATCCATGTTTTCGTGGAATCCCAGGTGACATACAGGTTTATTGCATTTTAGAAACACTGCCCCATGGAATTCTTATTTACAGTCCTGGTTGAGAACTACAGATTTACCTGATGAAAAAGACATGAAGCCCATTGGGTCGTTAGTGGGAACACCTGCAGATTATGTCTCTGCAAACAGTCCTACACAAGACCTGGGTCCCCACACTCACAAGGGAAACAGAATTCTGAGAAAACAGCTGCATGGTTTCCCTTCCATGTTTCTTCCCTCTACAATGCTAACACACAATATCCAAGTGCGTAAAATGTTAATGTGGTTGCATCAAACACCATCAGTTGGACTTAGTTACATTGTTTTAATGAAAAAGCTTCTAGTTTCTCTCAACGCTCCTCCTCTGCTCTCTTTGTCAGATTTGATATGCACTGGGGTTCATTACCCAGAAAAAACATAATTGTTCAGAGGGATTTATTTTAAGGATATAGCCTGTGCAGTATTGGTTACTTAGACATCTGTTATCTGCAGTGCTGGAAAGCAGACTGGTGTTCCTGGAAGACTAGATGCTGCAGTCTTGAGTACCAAAGCTCCAGCGATGGAGAATTATTCTTCAGGAGATGGAAATTTTTCTCTTATTTCCTTCAACTGATTCCATGAGGCTCATCACATTATGAAGGGTAATCAACCTACTCCCAGACTATTTATTTAAATAATAATCACATTGAAAAAATCTTCATAGCAAGATCAAGAACTGGTATTTGACAAAATTTGGATATCAGGGGCTAAGTTGGTACATAAAATTAGCCTTTTTCTAATGGTATCGATATATAAGGAAAAATATAAGAGAGGATCTGACAACATATGTGCTTCTTCGTTATTTTTTAAATAATTTATAAAATTCTCATATTTATTTTTCACACATCAATATTAATGATATCATGTGGACTGAAGCATAAGGATTTTATATTGATTCCTCGCTGTTACAGAAAAGTGTAGTATCTAATGTATGCTAATATTGTTCATAAATGCAAAATTACATCTGTGAGATTGATCATAGGTTGCTAAAATTTGCACTAAATGGTTAAATCTAGAGAGTCTATATTCTAGGAAGATTTAAGACAAGCAGTTTTTCTAACTTAATGGTAAATTTCTGCCTTTAAAGTTGAAAGAATGTATGTCTAGGCTGAAACACATCCAACACATTCATGAAACACTGGCCCCATATCCGGTTCTGGCTCTGCTGCAGTTGTGGCGGCAGACGTGATGGAGCTCACAGTCTGCTGTTAAGTCAGCTATAAGCCTGAAATGAGTGGGCATTGAATGCTGTTGGATGAGTAGAGGATGTAGTAGAAATCTGGCAGCAAGACTCAGTAGGTCTGGAGCATTACAGAAGTATTCCAGAGCACTTCTCATGTAGCACACATGAAGGATGAGTAGGGGATCCATTTGAAGAAAATGCAGAGGGGACAAAGTTATAAGCACGAGAAATAGAGAGTGATAATGACTGGACATAGGAAATTATGTGTTTCATGTTCAGCCTTTCTACAGAGTGAAATGCAAGGGTGTCTGTGATGCTACATGAGGTAGGCACAGGTCAGGTAATGAAGCATCATTTGTGCCATTAAAAGCAACTTTGCCTTTATATTTTAGCAATGATAATCACCTGAAGCACTAATCAGGAATGATTCCATTTTAGAATGCTATGGTATGGATGAAGCACATTGATGGAAAAAGGTATTGAGGCATGTCAATAGGGACAAGAATTGGGAACCTGCCTCAACAGTCCAGGACAGACAAGATGTCATCCTGGTCTAGGAATATATTCTGTGTAAAGACTAGATGAAATAGGAGAATAAAGATGAGAATCTGTAAGATTTGCTAGGTTGGAGTTGAAGGTAAGAGAAAAAGTTAATGACATAAAATTCATAAATATCTGATTTGTTCCTTAATTCCTTTTGCTGAAATACTGAAATATTAGCACAGAAGAGGAGTTAGTCTAAGAGAAAAAGTGAGACCATAATTTTTACTGGGATCTATTGAGCTAGCTCTGGCTAGGACTCTATCACTATGTTAATTAAATTTGTAAAAGTGGGCATCCCTATCTTATTCAAGACCTTAGAAAGAGAGCATGTCAGCTTTTTCTCATGCTTTATAATGTTAGCTATTGGCTTATTGTAAATGGCCTGCATTGTGTTAAGGTATGTTCCTTCTATGCCTCATTTGTTCAGGATTTTTATCATGAAGGTATGCTGAGTTGTATAAACACCTTTTCTGCATCTATTGAGATGATCATATCCTATTTGTCCTTCATTACGTTGAATGTAGTGTATCATGTTTATTGATTTACACTTATCAAGCCATCTTTGTCTGGCATGAATTCACAAGGGGTGGTGACTATCCTTTTAATGTGCTGCTGGATTTTTTTTCTAGTATTTTCTTGAGAAATTTTGCATCTATGTTCAAACGAATAATGGCCTGAAGTTTTCTTTTTTGTTATATCTTTATTTGGTTTTGGTATCAGAGTAATGCTGGTCTCAGAATGTGTTTGGAAGAATTCCTTATTCTTAATGGACATAAAAAGGGCAATTATTTAGGAGGGAACCTGTGGAAGTTAGGAAAGGCAAAAGAGAGGTTGGGGGGTATATGACTGAAGAAAACTGTGCATAAACATGAAAAGGACACAATGACACCCATTAAAAGAGTTTTGATTGTAACCTCTATGACAATTCAAATCTAGAATTATCCCATCCCTTCACAATTCACTAAAAATCTCAAAACCACTCTCTGTCCTCGTACCACTAATCTAACTTCCATCTGTCTCATTTCTATCACTACAGACAGACTATAGACATGCAGAGACTCATGTTTATTGCCAAACTGTTCACAGGAGTCAAGTTATGGATTCAGTCAGTCCATGTGCCCCTCAATGAATGAATGAATAAAGAAACATATTACATATGTATATAATTGAGTTTTGCTCAGCAATGAAGAAGAATGAAAAGAATGAAGTTGTATTGTTTGTGGGAAAATGATAGAAATGGTGATCAACACGTTAAGTGAAATAAACCCATCTCACAAATATAAGTATTTCATTCATGGAAGCTACAGGAGAAAAGTAAATAACAAGGTCCTGAAAGTAAAAGGAGAACTGCTAGAGAAGTAGGAGGGCACAGGAAAAGAGAAGGGGGATAAGAGAGTATTACAGGGGTGACTATAATCAAAGCACATCATATGCATGCATGTAAATATAATGAAGGCCCTTAATTTGTACAATTAATATATGCCAACTTTAAAAGTTAGACATTGATACTATTATAACTACTGTTCCATATTTTCTGTCTATATTTAAACAATAGTTTTCATAGCAGGTATTAAATGCACATGCTATAAAATATAAACAAAATAATAACTGTGTTTCACAAGTTAAAGTGAGAAAATAATTCACAATATGATTATATAAATATCACTACAGAAGTATGATGTATGACTGAAACGATAGACTTTTTAAATTGAAAACTGATGTCATGAAATCAATGAACTTCAAAACAGGCTGTAAGCTTAAGGTCAAATTAGTTTCCTTCTTGTAATCTATCAATTCCCACTCACATTTGCATCATAGGTTAATCTCTTTCCCTCAAGGCCTGTATTCTTCCCTTTCTCTCCTCTTTCTCATTCACACCACTCTCCCCTTTTTCAGTTGCTGAGTCATTTGGGATATTTTGTAATCAAGACACTTCACTGTTCAATAGCTCAGCACCCAAAATCTCAGAGAAGAAAGTTCTGTTGCTATTATTAGTCACAGAAATTGAGCATCAGTGTAAAAATATTTAATATACAATCTATATACAAATTTCACCAGTTTTAAAGACTTACTCTTAGCAGAAATTTCTTACCATTTACATCATGTACCATAGCATTCACCTATTTTTTATTGTTTATGCATTTATTCATATGTATGTACGCTGTTTGGGCCATCTCTCCCCTTGCACCCCTTCCCTCTCCCTCTCACCCACCTCACTTCCAGGCAGAACCTGTTTTCCCCTCTTCTCCAAATTTCTTGAAGAGAAAACAGAAGCCATAATAAGGAAGGCATAGCACTTTTGCTAGCTTAAAACAAAGATAGCTATATGGAGAGATTCTAAGCATTGCTTCCATGCACATGTGTATTAGAACCCGAATTGGTTCATCTTTACCAGACCTCTTCATTACTTCCTGTTCACCTTCACATAGTGGCCTCTGTCAGTTTAAGATTACTTTATTAGCTCCTCTCCAGTGGGAACATCAAACACTTTCAAGTTATAGGTTTCCTTCCCTTTCCATACTTCTCCTGTATGTGTTCTCCCCTTAGTGTGTGACCCATGTCCAATACTGTTACTGCAGGTGCCTTTGGAATAACCTGAGTCACATTCCTTTGAGTATATCCCTAGGTGTGGTATTGCTGAATCATATGGCAGATCTATGTTTTTTTAAAGAAGCCTCCATATTGTTGTCCAAAGTGTACTAGCTTACATTCCCACCAGCAGTGTATGAGGGTTCCATTTTCCCCACATCCTCGCCAACACTTGTTGTTGATGGTGTTTTTGATGCTAGCTATTCTAACAGAAGTGAGGGGGAACATTAGTGTGGCTTTGATTTGCATTTCCTTTATATGGCCAGGTACAGTGAGCACTGTTTCGTGTGGTTTTGGCCATTTGGATTTCTTCCTTTGTAAAAGTCCACTTCTTTATTGGTTTATTGATTTGGGGGAAGTTTCATTTCTTGAGCTCCCTGTATATTCTAGTTATCAGGCTTTGCCTGATATATATCCAGAAAATATTTTCTCCCACTCTGCAGGTGGAATCTTCAATTAGAGACCATTTCTTTCATTGTTTGGAAGCATTTCAATTTCATGAAGTCCAATTTGTTCACCTTTTCTCTTAGTTGCTGGGCTGCTGGAGTTCTGCTTAAGAATTCTTTCCCTATACATATTGCTTCCAGACTATTCCCTGCTCTTTCCTGTACTAACTTCAGAGTTTCGGGTCTGATATCATGGTCCTAAATCCACTTTGAGTTGATACTAGTACAGGGTGATTGGCATGGATCTAGTTTCAGTTATTTGCAGGCAGATAACCAGTTTTCCCAGCACATTTGTTGAAGAGGCTGTCTATCCTCCATTGTATGTTTTTGACACCTTTGTCAGAAATAGGCATAGCTGTGTGGATTCATATCCAGGTTGTCTACTCTATTCTACTACTTCATATCTATTTTTGTGCCAGTACCATGCTGTTTTAATTGCTATGGCTCTGTATTATAGTGTGAAGTTGGGTATTATGATACCTCCAGCATTGCTCTTTTTGGTGAGTATTGCCTTGGCTATTCACATTCTCTTTTGTTTCAAAATGAACTCTAGGGTAGATTTTTCAATCTCTGTGATGAATGACATTGGGATTTTCTTAGGAATTGTGTTGATCAGGTAGACTGCTTTTGGTAGTTAGCCATTTTTATAATGTTGATGCTATCAATTCATAAACACAGGAGATTTTTCCACCTTCAGAAGTCTCCTCAATCTCTTTCTCCAGAGATTTGTAGTTCCCTTTGTAGAGGTCATTCACATACCCTGTTAAGTTTATTCCTAGGTATTTGACATTTTGAGGCTATTATAAATAGAATTGATTTCATATATTCTTTCTCAATCTGTTTGTTGTTGGTGTATAGAAAGGCTACTGATTTTTGTATGTTGATTTTGTATCCTGCTACATTGCTGAAGCTGTTTATGTTGTCTAGGATTATTTTGGTCTTTGTCTGCAAGTAGGGATACTTTCACAGTTTCTTTACCTATTTGTATTCCTTTTATTACTTCTTCTTGCCTTATTGCTCTGGCTAGGAATTCCAGGACTAGGTTGGTAAGGAGTGGGGATAGTGGGCACTTTTGTCTCATTCCTGATTTTAGAGGAAATGGTTTCAGTTTTTTCTCCATTAAGCATGATGTTGGCTATAGGTTTGTCATCTATACCCTTTATAATGTTTAGCTACATTCCTTCTTTTTCTAATTTTCTTAAAGCTTTTATCATGAAGTGGTTTGTGATCTTATCAGAGGCTTTTTCTGCAGCTATTGAGATGATCAAGTGTTTTTTGTCTATGTTTCTATTAATGTGCTGATTACATTTATTGATTTGTGTATGTTGAACCACCCCTGCATCCCTGGGATGAAGCTGACTTGGTCATATTGAATGATTATTCTGATATGTTGTTGCATTTGGTTTACCATTATTATATTGAGGATATTTGTATGCATGTTCACTAAGGAGATTGGCCTATAGTTCTCCTTTTTGGATGTATCGTTGTCTGCTTTTGGAATGAGTATAAGACTGGCTTCATAGAATGAATTAGGTAGTGTTTCTTCCCCTTCTATTTTGAGGAAAGTTTTTATTTCATGGAAGGGTCCAGGACTTTTCTTTTTTGGGAGACTCTTTTAAGCTGCTTCAATTTCATTTCATGTTAAAGATTTGTTTAGTTGGTTAATATCCTCTTGATTCAGTTTGGATAAGTATGTAGAGATTTGTCCATTTCTTCAAGATTCTCTAATTAATTCGAATATGTTCTCAAAGTAGTCTCCTATCATTTCCTGGATTTCCTTGATGTTTGTTGTATCTCCCCATTTGTGTTTCTGATCTTACTAATTTGGGTATTTTCCCTCCTCATTTTGGTCAGATTTGCCAGGGATGTCAATCATGTTTATTTTTTTCAAATAACAAGCTTTTTGTTTCGTTGATTCTTTGTATGGGTTTTTGGTCTCTGTTTCATTAATTTTGGTCCTTATTTTTTTTTTCTTTCCTTCTGCTTGATTTGGGTTTTGCTTGTTCTTGTTTTTCTAGAAGTTTGGGATTTAGCATTAGGTCATTTATTTGTGGTATTTCTGTGCTTTTAATATATGCACTCATGGCTATAAACTTTCCTCTTAGGACTGCCTATCCTGTGTCCCTAGGTTCTCATAAGTCGTGTTTTCATCTTCATTAAGTTCCAGGAACCTTTTAATTTTCTCTTTTATTTCATTGATCACCCACTGATAATTTAGCAATGTGCTATTCAGGCTCCAATTGCTTGCATATTTTCTGCTGTTGTTTTTGTTATTGAGTTCTATTTTTAATGCATTGTCATCACATAGAATGCATGGGATTATTTCTGTTTTCTTATATTTGCTGAGGTTTGTTTTGTGGCCTAACGTATGGCCCATTTTGGAAAAAGTTCTATAGGATCCTGAGAATAATGTTGTTGTGCAGATGTTTGGTGAAATATTTTGTAGATAACAATTAAGCCCATTTGATATATGGTGTGGCTTAGTTCTAGAATTTCTTTATTGATTTTTTTTGTTTGGTTGACATATGTATTGGTGATAGGAGTTATTAAAGTCTTCTACTACCACTGTGTTGGAGTCTATATGTGCTTTTAAGTCCTTTAGAGTATGTTTGAAGAAATTGGGTGCACTGGCATTGGGTGCATATAGGTTGATAATTGTTATTTCCTTTTGGTGTATTACCCCTTTTGTTAGTGTTAATTGTCCTTTATCTTGTTTGATCAATGTAAGTTTGAAGTCTACTTTGTCTGATATAAGTATTGCTATCTTGCCTGTTTTGAGGGTCCATTGGCTTGTAAACCTTCTTTCAGCATTTCACCCTAAATCTGTGTTTGTTTTTGTCAATGAAATAGGTATCCTGTAAATGACAGATTGTTGTATCTTCCTTTCTAATCCAGTTTGCCAAACAGTGTCTTTTGATGGGGACATTGAGTCTGTTGACATTCAGTGTTAATATTGATAGGTATGTGGTGATTCCTACCATTTAGTTGTTTTTGTTTTTTGAGGACTTGATTGTGTGCAGCTGAATCAATGGTATTTTGTTTCCTTGTCTTTTCTTCTCCTGTGGTTTTATGCTACCCATCATCTTGTGGTTTTGTTTGTTTTCATCTTCTGTGTGCAAAATTCCTTATAGAAACTTTTGTAGTGGTGGCTTGGCGGTCATATATTGTTTTAGCTTATGCTTGTTGTGGAAGATTTTTATTGCTCTATTTTGAATGATAGTTTTGCTGTGTAGAGTATCCTAGGGTTGATGTTCCTTTCATTCAGTGCCCAGCATACCTCACTCCATGCTCTTCTTGCTTTTAAGGTTTCCTTTGAGAAATCTGCTGTGAATTTGATGGTTTTACCTTTGTATGTTATTCTCTCTTATATCCTTCAATATTCTTTCTCTATTCTCTGTGCTTGTCCTTTTAATGATAATATGCTGTGGGTAGGTTCTATTTTGGTTTAGTCTATTTGGTGACCTGGAGGCTTCCTATACCTGAATTGGCAAAACTTTCTTTACATTTATAATTTTTTTTCTTATTATTTTATTGAATATATGGTGTATCCATTTTTCACAGACCTCGTCTCTCTATATCAATACCCTGGATTCTCAGGTTTGGTCTTTTGATGCAGTTGATTTGTTGCATATTCTTGACTAACATTTTTTCAGTTTTTTTCTTTAATTTCTAATTTTGTTTGAGTTTGAGTTTGAGTGGAGTTTGTCTTCTGGTTGTTCTGTTTTGCTGGAGTGGCCTTCCACTGTATTTTTTGTTTGTCTTTGATTATTTTTTCTGAAGTTTTCCAGATCTTGGGTCACCTTCTTTTAATATTTTTTCTTTTCATCTTTAATATAT
Source organism: Castor canadensis (assembly GCF_047511655.1). NCBI lineage: Eukaryota > Metazoa > Chordata > Mammalia > Rodentia > Castoridae > Castor > Castor canadensis. Next base: position 48,866,309 of record NC_133396.1, on the reverse strand, counting down.
CTATCTCTGTATTTATAGTGTTCTGTGTTTCATTCTGGTGTTTATTTAGGGTGCCTCTGAGTTCATTTATTTGTTTCTGTGTCATTGCATGTTCTTTATTTTTGGTGTCTTGAAATTTCTTGAGTGCATCTTGTACATTTTGATTACCCATGTCTATATCTTCTCCACGAAATTTTTAATGATTTCTTCTTTGACGGTATTTTTGTGGGCACTGCTGGGTTCCTTACTGCCATTTATCACTGTTTTGTTGGGGTCAGGAACTGCCTATCTGTTTTCTTTATTTACCTCTGAATCCTGTATTAAATTATTTTTTAAGGAGAGTGGTTTCCATCCCTTTTTCTTCTTCCCATCACTCCACTTGGTACTGTGCAAGTATGTTCTTGATAAGCTAGTTGGTGGTTTTAGTTGCCTATTTTCTTTTCTTGGTTTAGTTTTTGTGTTGCAACTATCTTGCTTGTTAGGTTCCTGTGCTTTTTCTGTCCCTGGTCTGAAGGTGTAATTTATTGAGAACTAAATCACAGTTTCAGTACCCAATCAATTCTTCGTATATTATATAGAAGACCCCTTGGTGGTATTATCTATAAACAGTGGGAGTTTGTGGGTTAACACTTTTAGGCTAGACACAGAAATTTGAGGAATTGGTTAGGGTGGCAATAAAAGTGGAGGTGGAAAGTAAGAGGTAAGTGGGGGAAGTGATGTGGGTGCTACTGGGTTTTGTGGCCCTTGTGTGTGTTTGGGTGTATTTCTGTTGGTTTAGTGTAGGGTGTTGTGTCTATATTGCTAGGGGTTGGGATTGTGTAAAGTTGTTACAGTAGGTTGGTCAGTAGGTGGTGAGTATGTAGGAGGGAGGGGTAGTCTGGTGACAGGTTGGGGGAGAATGTGAGTGGAAGCTGAGGGCAGGGGTTAGATTGGATGAGAAGGGGCATTGAGAGTACTTGGGAAGGAGAGAAATAGATTTTAGTACAGGAGGAGAGAGAGTAGGGATGAGAAGCTAGTGATGGTAAAGTTGATAGTACAGAAAGAAAAAAAGAAAATAGGAATAAAAATTTTTAAAAATCCACAATAATTTAACAAACAAACAAACAAAAACAGGAAAAACAACAAAAAAAAAAACACCAGGTTCAGTTTTAGTTTAAGTTCTGGAATTATTCCTCTGGCATCCAGTCCAGGTATTGGCATATAAGCAGAAACTCTCAGTTGGTCTCACTTGTGAACAGTGTGTTCTTCGGTATACCAGTTTAATTGAAATTGTGAGGTGCAGTAGGTTTGCCAGATCATACAGGGTGATCTGAACTATTGCTGACCCCAGCTGACAGCTTTGTTCTTCAACTGCAGCTCTTTGGTCAGCTCCTCCCCCAGTAAGGTGGGACAATTTGGTCTTTAATGCTGTCTGCTGGTTCAGGAGATCAGTTTTGTGATCTACTACCTGCCCTGCTTTGGAAGTGGTTTATCGCTGTGTTTATGGAGACCTCAGAGCTGGAAGTTTAGCTCCTTTTCACTTGCCCTTTCTCTGGAGCAAATTCAGAGTCCCACCTGCCACCTCCACTGTCCCTGCTAGATTACAGTTTGCTGTGTGTTTTTTTTTTTTTTCATTTTTGCAGGGCAGTTCACTTTTGGATGCTGCTCTGTGGTCCAGGAGATCATCTCTGTGATCCACTGCCTGCCTTGCTTCAGGGAGTGGTTTATCACCCACCTGCCCTCAGTCCTTGCTGCCTTTCCTGTCTTTTTTTTACTGAGAATTTGGTTTTGAGTTTAACTCCTTGCCCTCCCCTTTTTTCTAGTGCAGGTTCAGAATGCCATCCACCCCCACTACTGTCTGTGTTATATTACAGTTCACTGCATATTTTTCAGTTCTGTTGGAGGGGGATCAGACTGCCTTGGGGCTGAGCCAGTTTATGTTCCTGAGTGTGGATAGGGGAGTCCCGCAAGGTGTGCATTTCTCATCTCTTTGCTCTGCCAATTGACATGCAGGCAGGTTTAGAGCCAGTGGCAGTGGTAGCAGTGAGAAATGGCACCAAATGTTTTCAGTGCAGAGTGGCATAGGAAAGACTTCCAGGAGCTAGGGGTTCAGAATGTTGAATGGTTGATTCTGGTTGATGCTTTATTTCTGCTTGATGAAGGAGGAGAGGGATCTCCCACCATTCACCTATTTAAAGAACACATTAAATAGGTTTTTTTGTATATTCAGATTGGGGCAACCATTCCATAATCAAATTTGGATGGTATTAATTAACCCCCAAAGAAGTCTTGTGATCATTCATATGCACTCTACATTTCTTCTTGTCCTACTAGCAGCCAACCTTTTGTGACCCCATTCTATTTTACGTGTTTATGTATATTCCTATTTTGGATATTTACTACAATTAAAATGATATGATATGCAGTATACATGGCTGCCTTTTTTAGTTAGCATAATGTTTTAAAGGTACATGGATGTAGTAGTAATTATCAAATTCCATTTTTATTGTTGAATAATATTTCATTATTTTAATATACTGCATATTATGTATCCACTAATCAGTAGATAGCTCTTTTAATTTTGAACTATTATAAATAGTGCTCCTATAACTCTTCTTGGATTTCCACTATTATTTTACATATAAAATAGGAAGTAGAATTTCTGAGTAATACAGTAACTATAATGCTTAATGTTGTGATGATGAGCCAAATAAGTTTCTTAGAGCATCTGTACTATTTCACATCCCCACCAACAATTTATGAGAATTCCAACTTCTTCACATTCTCACCAACACTTCTTTTACAATTTCAAAATTAAAGTGAACTTAGTTGGTGATTAACCATTTTTAAAGCATTCATTGAAAATTTTAAGACCCTTAGAATATTACCAGTGATGTTGAGCATGTTTACATGTACTAATTGGCTATTTATACAAATCCTTTGGAAAATAGGTGAATTACCCTGACAATTTTAATTGAGTTGTTTTTCTATTGTTGTTGAGTAGTGTGAATTCTTATACATTCTACTTACAACACTCTTACCTACCAATATAAAAATGTTTCCTCCCATTTGTAGTTTCTTTATGCACTTTCATGATAGTACCCATTGTTACAAGTTCAAATTCTGCATTTTCCAAACTACAACACCATAATAAAATTTCTGTTCCTTTGTGGAATCATCAAGAGAGTATAATAAAATAAATAAATGAATAAATGAAATTTTATTGATAAATTTGAAATATCAAGGAGTCATCTCAAAAGAGTGAGATTGCTAAGCAAAATCTGGATTTCTGCCTCATTTTGAGAAAACAGCTTGTACGGCCCTAATAAGATTTAGCATCTAGGTTGATACAAACTAAACGACTGTAACAAGACAAATAGTGCATTCATTTTAATTACAGACCAGCCAGAACAAAAAGACAATTCATATATGAAACAACGGAGAAGTAAAAAAAAAGCCAATAAACAAAATGATGTGAACACTTTCTCAGAAAGAGGTAAGAATTTACATGTAATAATGGAATGTTCAATTTAGAAAAGTGAGAAAAGACAGTTAATGCTTATGCAGTATTAACATGAGAGTATGCAACCACATTTATAAGTGAGTTACAGTTTTTTAAAAGAGAACAGAGGATAAATTAGTGATGAAAAAATCTAGGGACAGAAATTTCAATTACAGTATTTTTACAATGAAGTCATTCTTTATACTTAATATATGCTAGTAATGAATGATTTGACATTATGCTCCCATAATAAGTGGAATTTAAAAGAAATCTTTCCTAACTGGTTAATAGGACCCTTGTCACATCACATAGAGTCCCTACCTCAGCTTTCTTACTTATTAAAGCATTCTGTATTATTTTACTTGAACAGAAAGTTTGATGTTGGCAAAAAAGAGATGTAGAATAATATTCAAATATCAACATCAATATAATGAGTGGATAGGATAATTTAAGAGTTCCAAGTGTTCTTGTCATAGGTAGAAGGAAATTTTACTTCTACAAAGGACTCTTCTCAGGGCTCCCTTCATATCCTTGTTCCTCAAGCTGTAGATGAAGGGGTTCAGCATAGGCGTCACCACTGTGTACATCATGGCCATGACAGTCTCCTTCATAGTAGAGTTATTAGGTGATGGACATAAATAGAGACCAATGACAGTTCCATAGAAAAGAGATACCACAGACAGATGGGAGCCACAGGTTGAGAAGGCTTTACAGATGCCCTGAGCTGAAGGGACCTTGAGGATGGAGGAGACAATTTGTGTATAGGACACAATGATGAGTACAAATGGAATCACAAGAATGAGTCCTCCCATGATAAATATCACCCACTCATTTACCTGGATGTCAGAGCAGGCCAGCTTCAGCAGAGCAGACATGTCACAGAAAAAGTGAGGAATCACATTATCCTCACAGAAAGACAATCTGGCCATGAGCACAGTGTGCAACATGGCATGGAACATGGTCAGCACCCAGGACAGCACCACCAGGCACAAGCAGATCTTGGGGCTCATGATGCTGGTGTAGTGCAGGGGGAAACAGATGGCCACATAGCGGTCATAAGCCATGGCCACAAGGAGGAAGCTCTCAAGGTCTCCAAAAAACAGGAAGAAGTACATTTGTGTCAGGCAGCCTGCATAGGGGATGGAGGGCACTTGGTTCTGCATGTTCTGTAACAGCTTGGGCATTGTGACAGAGGAGAAGCAGAGGTCAGAGAAGGACAAGTTAGTGAGAAAAGAATACATGGGTGTGTGGAGATGGGAGTCCAAGTGAATGAGGACAATGATGAGGAGGTTCCCCAGGACGGTGATAAGGTACATGGCAAGGAACAGAATGTAGAAAAGGCGTTGGTGCTCTGGCCAGATGGGAAGGCCCATAAGGAGGAAATCTGAGATGATAGTCTGATTCCATCCTGTCATGCTCTTTCTCCAGAACCTTTAAGAGAAAATAATGTGGTGTGCTAGAAATCCAAATATATAGGAACATATTTCTACGAGACATGGTCTATTAGGTGTTCTGTTAATTTATCTTATCCTCATTGTCCAAAAAAAATCTACAATAAGAAATATGCCACATCACTAAACCCAAGCCACATCTCCAGCTTATTTTCTTCACTTCTCATTAGATTAACCATGTCAACTTTTCCCTACCTTTAAAACTCTCTCACATATTAGGTTTTTTGGATTACACTAGTGTCCTGATGCTTCCTTAGACATTCATTCCAGTAACTGAAATTGCTTTTTTCTTTAACAGTATCGTCTATATCATTGCTTTCTGGTGCTTCTCTGTAAACAGTTTTTTTATGTAGCTACCATCCTAGTAATGCTTGTGTGGCATAATCAAGCATCTAAACCTGCTGGGTAAAGTTTTAATTATCTTCATTACCTGATCAGCAACTTCTTACTGGTTAACTGAATTTATCAGGTCCATATTCAGTTCAACAGATCTCAACTGAATGTCATGCTAAACTCTGTTCCTTTCTCAATTCATATGTCAATGAAAGGAATCTAGGCTCAAGTCAGAAATATTACAGTTTTCTTTCATTCACTCATTTCTCTAACTTCCTACGTTGAATTTTATAAGTCCTACATATTCTACTGTTTTCTTCTCCTCCTACTTTCCTTGCTTACTTCTTTCTTCAGTCCCTTTCTTCCTTCCTTATGCCTTCTTTACTCTCATTTTCTTCTTTACTTCTTGTTTCCCTCTTTCCCTCTTTCATTACTTCCTTGTTCTTTTCTCTGTCCTCTTTTCCTTTTCATCACTCTGCTTCTATTTTTTTGCAATTAGGTCACACTATATAGCCTAACTTGACCTAAACCTCACAATCCTCTTTGCTCTACCCCTGATTTCTGGGATTGCAGATGTGTGCCAGTAAAATCAGTTTGTTCTCTTTTCAGATTAATCATACTTACTACAACTGCTACAATCTGGCACAAGCTGATATTAGATCTTGTCTAGACAGTCTGACAATCCTATGCTTTTATTTTACTGTTCACTTTGCTTTCATCTCTTCACATCCTGACAGTCTGATGTGGAAATCTGATCAACATGATCCTATTGAACCTTGAAAATAGACTTAAGATTGTTCATTATGGTATTTCAGATGGTCTCAGTTACAAAGCTTGGGGCACAAAATTACTAACCACAGTAATATGTGTTTAGACATCTTACTTCCCCCCATTTCTTTATGTAAACAGTTCATGTGCTCATATATGCTATACCCATGTGACTGTCATTGGTATGCCCGAGCATTCGTGCTTGCAAAAATACATATTATTGCCTATTTTATTGTGTAAAATGTCCTATGAAATCTATCATGTTTTCTTGCTCCTCAAATAAATTCCTTTTAAATATGTAAATAAATGATCCTGCTCAGAGTTTCATGCATGCTTATTGTTTTAAAGGCAATGGTAAAATTCCTTTTACTACCACAACAGACAAAAGGAGCTTCATGATCAGTTCTTCTCCTACTTCCCCAGTCTCAATTAGTCCCAAAGCCAGTGATCTGTGATGCAGCATTGTTTTACCTGAAGTCACGATTTCTAAGACACAAGTAATTCACATTTGTTGCTTCTCTTTCCTAGCTTCATCTTCCCTTTGTGCCCATTTCACCTGCTTCAGGTACATTACATGTGACTTGCTCAGCTAAACCTTCCTTGTCTCCCTACAGCAGGTGATACCCACTGAGTTTCCACAGCATCCCATAATATTCAATGACCTTGACCAATTGTTCATAGTTGAGTTCCCACCAGACTGTAAGCTCCATGCTGGAAAAGCTGTGCCTGCTTCCATGGCTGCAGCAGGACCAGCTCTTGGTATGGTGCCCAAATGTGGTTTCTGTTTGATGAACATGTGTTGGTTTGCTTCAGAATGACACATGGATTCCTTCAAGTTTAAAGTCTACAGAATCCCATTTAAGTTAGAATCAACACTACTAAATCATCCCAGAAGCACTCACTAGCTTGAACAATAGCTTGTGACACTTTGTTACAGAATTACTCACTTGAACTACAGACCCATGGAAAATATTAGACTACCCAACCACACCAGTCTTTATCCTGAACAACCATACAACATTATGCATGGCCACATTGATATCTTGTTCTTTGTGTTCATGAACTTAGGACTCATTGATCCTGAGATTTTAAAAACCTCATCTAATAGATTTAGTAATTTTCAGAGAAAGGGTGGAAAAAGATAATTTCTGCATTTAAGACCCCATTCCATCTCATGTCCATATTTCAGAAGCCTCATGTCAGACTCAGAAAGCTGATGAGGGATGATAAGGTATATGGAAGCTCTTCCCCTAGAGGCAAACCTGAGTCAAATGGCTGGAATTTTCATCCTGCTAATGCTGCTTAATATGTCCACATTAACACCTTTATTAATATGTGCACATAATGGGCTAGTACTGCAGTAAATGAAACAAATCAATGAACCTGTAACCTGATTTCTCAGAATGTTGCTTTCCTAGGAATTTAGTGGGACTCATCTCTGACATTCAGGTTTCATAAGGAATCACAAAGCAAATGGATTAATTCACAGGCATAACCACTGATCTGCATATGAGAACCACCTGTTCCCAGGATAGGGTTTCTCATCTCCCTTACATAGCAACTGTGCAGTCCTCAGTCTGAACAGCATATAACATTTCCACAGACAATGCTTAAAAAATTAAATTCACATATGAAGCACCTGGTTATCCTGTTAAACATTGACTTTGATTCAGTAGTCTTAGGTTGTGGCTTAAAAGTCCACATTTTAAAAGTTCAGATTTTACCTTGAGTGATGCTAACTGAGCTGGTCTGTGGACCACACCTAGAGAAGTAAGATTGTCCAATACATTTCAAAAGTTCATATTCTGTGCTGCTCCCAATGAATATGATAAAAATCTCATGCAGGGAGCCTGGCCAAAGGAACTTTGAACCACCTCAAATGTCAGTTATATAGTCAACGTTGAGGAGCATCTGAATTAAATGCCTACCTCATGGAGATGTTGTTATATTGAATTGACATTGTATTGTGAGAATACATTGCATGATACTATTAATTAATGCTATCATTCATAAAAATGATCACAAGTGGTGAACTTTACAGAACATTTCTACCACATGAAAAGATCATGGGAGACAGAGATGGAAAAGAGAGAAGATATCATTTCCAAATATGTATCCTGCAGATCATAAAACCTAAGAAATTAAGACCCTCAAGTTAGATGAATAGAAGGCATCAGCTAATTCACTGTCCTCATAACTTACTCAGAATGTTTGAGGTTGACAATGGAGTCTTGATACAAGATCATGCTTCTGTTGATTCAATGGTGGCACCAGAGGTAACCAGCTCTATACTCATCAGTTGTGTCTGCACAAACCCCCTCTTACACTTCTTGTTCTACTTTTCCTAGGGGACTAAGAGTCTCTGCATCCCAGAGAAGTCTTGATCCTGGAGGAACTTGTTAAAGGTAAAATAATTCCCCAGAGCCTCTCTAGGACAAATTCCCTCAGCAGCATGTTTTTGACTGATTACAGTGTTTGATCATGCCTGACTGTAATTTGGAAAAAATTGGAGGTGAAAAATGGTGGATAGATGCTAAAAACTGACTATTTTCAGAATGGACAGGAGTCCTGTAATGATGGAGACTACATCTTAGAATGGTTAAAAAAGATGTAAAAGAAATCAAAGACCAGATTGTAGATGTTTTTACTTATTTTAGGAGTATACAATTTTTAGCCAAGAAGCCATCAAATGGTTTGAGGCAGAAGACCACCATGAAAAACATAGATTCCCAAGATGCAGTATCTCTCTACAATGCAATCTCTATAAACAGGAGAGACAAACATACTGCTAACAACTTTGTAATATATGACTATATATGCTAATGTCAGGAAAAAGAAAAGAAAAACTCCCTTTGATCATATTCAATTCCTCCTTGAGTCAGTATAGAAAAACAAGCCCAGATTCATGTGCTAGTCAATTACTTTTACCTCATTACCTACCTAGGAAAATCGTAACAGCACCTAACACTACCATCACCTCCATCACTCTCCACATATGTCAGTTTACCTGGTAATATTATGTTCTCCCTGTCCTGGAAATTGATCATAAGACCATTGGTGACATTCATTATTTCATCTGCTACTCATTCTATGCTCCTGTTGTACTTGGCAATTATCAACTGGATGGTGTTCTGTACATAGTGATGTAAGTTAAACTTTCATTCTAAGATCATATGTATCATCTTTGATCTGGTATTTCTTGGAGTATTGCAGATTATGCTAACATTGGTATATCTTTGGATGTACCATGTGGTACCCAAGTTTCTTACCCAGTGGTTACTGCTCCATTAGTGAAGAACAACCAATCTTTCCCTTGATAATCAGTAACAATCACACTTAGACTCTTTGTGTACTGGACTACATAAGTGTAATGGTTGAACATGAAATGTCCCCCACCATGAATCATCATTGCGAGCTTGGTGCTCTGTGCAAGAGGTACACAGTTCAGGTGTCAGACTTTAAGGAATTGAAAACTCTGGAATAATTAATGAATTCATAAACTGATGGCAGTATTGTAAATTAGCAGAAACTATGAGGTGGGGCTTAATTGAAGGAGTAGATCACTGCATGCATGTCCTTGATTGGTGCATCTTAACCCCAATCTGATGCTCTATCTCTCTACTTCATGGCTGCCATACAGCGAGAAAATTTCCTCCACATGCTATTCTGAGACAATTTACATACTTGTCATAGGCTCATAAACATGGAGCCAAGTGACCATGAACTGCAACCTCTGAACCCACAAGGCAAAATGAATCTTTCTTCCTTAAAGTTGTCAGTGTCTGGTGTTCTGTCACAATAATGCAAGACTAACACATAAGAAACAAACTTGTGGGAGGTATACTGAACTTCCAAGTTAGTGAAATTGATATCATGCTCCTGGTCAGAAAATCACAACTTTTGAGAACCAAAAACTACTTTTTTGTTGTTTTGAAAATACACATTTTACATACAATCTAATATCTATTTATCCATGTTTCTTCTCATTACTTCAGTTATCTCCACTCAACTATAGTACAACTATATCAAATGAAGTATTCCAGAAAATAACAATTCAGAAATTTTAAATTGTAGGACATTCTGAGTGGCATGATGAAATCTCTGACTTCATCACCCTGCTAGAGACATGAATAATCACTTTGTCCAGCACATCCATGCTGTATATGGAACTAACTTCTTAGTCACTTTTTAGCCATTTTGGGTTTTCCATCAACTTCTGTGGTACTGCTGTACAACAAGTAAGTCTAACAAATAATTTACATGGTAAGATTCAAATAAACCACCATTTATACCTCACACAGCAGCCTAAGGCTATCTAACAATGCCTATATGTTCTCTGCACTTTATCATACCATGTAGGCATTAAAGCATCTTTTATACCACAAGTAGAAATGTGGGCATAGTGTATGAAATTTCCAGAGAGGTAGGCACTGAAGCACAAGGATAAATTCTATTACAGTATTTTTGTAATTCTTGTATTCATTATTAATTATCATTGTTAATCAATTTATCTCATATAGTTTATTTTAAAAACTATCATATGATTGCACATGTAGGGTAAAAGCCATGCTATAAATTGTGTTTGGCACTATCTCTGGTTTCAAGCATTTTCTCAGGATAAGGAAATATATATTCCTGGGCAAAGGGGATATTATAGTGTTTTACAATATTTATACCTAAGTATTTAATGATTTTGCATAGTTTTAAAGTGCAATTTTTTCTCATTTCAATATGTTGGCCTTGTGTCCTATGTTGTTATCAACATATAAATCTTAGAACCTTTTCTTACATTCTTTGGGATTCTGCATGAGCAATCACATTATTTATGGGTAGGTATGGTTTAATTTTGTAATTCTCAGTGTATTTTAGTTATTTTCCTGGATCTTCTTTTTAACTACATAACAAAATGCAGTCAAGTTCCCAAGGAGAAATAGGAGTACCTAAAAATACTTTGAACTCAATAGAAAAGAAAACACAATTTAATAAAATTGATTGGATGCAACAAAAGAAGTGCTTACAGGAAAATTATAGGATTTAATAAATACATTGTGTAGAAGAAAGATCTACAATTCAAAATTCCATGTTAGGAATCTAGAAAAACTAGTAAATTGAACTCAAAGGAAGAAGAAGGAAGAAAAGAGCAAATGAGGCTAGGAATCAATCAGAGTACAAACAGGAAATCAAAAGATAAATAACCTAAATTTGCTTCTATGAAAAGATCAATAAAATTGGTGAGCCTTTATGCAGGCTAAGAAAAAAATAACAGATGACATAAATTTTTAAGTTCTGGAATGACAATGGGGCCTAACTACAGAGGCCATGAACATTTAGAAGAAACTAAAAGTCTAATGTGAAAATCTAATCCTGCAAATCTTATAAACTAGATGAAATGAACTGAATTCTTGAATGAAAAATAATTCTAAAGCCCTATCAGAAAGAAACAGTCTGAGTAGGCCTTTGTCTATCAAGGAAACTGGGTCAATAAGTAAGGACCTTCTACAACTAAAACACGAGGCCTAAATAAGGCCCTAGTGTATCATTACAACATTTAGGAGGAGATTATACCAATTGTCTACAATATCTTTCAGAATAAAGAAAAACTGTTTCCTAGTTCATTCTACAATGTCAGAATTACCACAATATCAGAATAAGATAGAGACATTACAAGAAAAGTACAGTTCAATATTTTTTCAACAATTTAGATATAAAAATTCCATAAAATAACAGCCAAGAAATGCAACTATTTATCAAAAACAGTTGTAAACCATGATGAAATTAGAATTATCACTCTGATACTCAGCTTGTTCAATATTCAAAAATCAACAATTCAATCTATCACATCATGGGCTAAAGAAAAAAATCACACAATCAAATCAATACATAAGGAGAAATGCACTTGACAGAATACATGACCTATTCATGAAACTCTCTACTAAATTATGCATAGATAGAAACTTCAACAACATAGAATACAGCTACAAAAGTCTTTAATTAAGAGAGACTTTAAGAATTCTCACAAAAATCATGAAAAGGAAAGCATGTAACCTAAAATCACCCACTTTCAGCATATGACTCAAAGTCTTGCCTGATGCAATAAGATAAGATTAGTTAACCATAAACAAATTCTGAAGGAAGAAATAAAACTTTCTCCCAATAAAGATGATATGAATCTCTAAGTAGTAAATCCAAAAGAATTAACAAAGACTTCACTAAGAAGTGGTGACAGCCAGGTTGTATTACACAACTTAGTATGTAGGAATCAGTTGACTTCCTATACACCAGAAGTGAACACAATGTCCTTCGCATTCACTTGTCCCCTTAATGCATTTCTTTGGTATAAATCTAACAAAATATACCAAAGAGCTACATGAGAATCTACAAAACTCTAATGACAGAAGTTAAGGAAAAATAATATGAGGAGGAAGGTCCTATGCTACTAGAAAATGCAATATAAGTCATATGTCAGTTCTTTCAACTCAATTTATACATTTTTGAAAATGTATAAATACCATGATATCATCTCATAGATACAAACACATTTATTACAAAGTTTATATGGATAGGTAAAATTCAAAGAATGGTGAACACAATATTGAAAGGGAACAAAGCTAGAGAACAGGCACTACCCAACTTCAAGACTTACTAGAACGCTGCAGATAATAGAAATAAATCCTACATGAAAAAGGAAGCTCTCAATAAAGAATCTAAAGTTATACCTCAAAAAACTAGGAAAAGAAAAAATTAAGCTCCAAATTGGCAGAGCGGGAAATATAACACATCACAGCAGAGATAAATGAAATAGAAACCAAACAATACAAAAGATCAAGAATTTATTTTGAAAAAATTCAATGAACTGACAAACTTTTAGCTAAGATAACATGATAGCCAAAGCTAAAAGCATCATACTAGGTTGTTTACAAACATATCACAAAGCTACTATAATCAGGCAGAACCATATTGGCAAAAAACACATATATTGGCCAATGGAAGAGAACAGAGAATGAATTCACATATTTAAGTGACTAACTTTCATGGAAGCTGACAAAAGGACAAAACAATAAAAGGAGAGCATATTCAGTAAATGGTGTTAGAAAACCTCGATCTTCCCATACAGAAAAATGAAATTAGGCCATTTTCACACACCAGGTGCAAAAATCAACTCAAAATACATTAAAGTTTTAATTGTACAAATTCTGACTGTAAACATATTAGAAGAAAACATGGAACACTGTGACTTTGATCTGTGCAATGATTTCATGGAAACGAGGTAAAGAACAGACAACAAAAGCAAAAACAAGCACATAGGATTGTATCAAACTTAATCCTTTCTGCACAGCCACATACTATGAAGTGAAGAGAACACATAGAATTGGAGAAAATGTTTACAAAACATCTCAAAGATGTTCTATACAAGGAACCCAACAACTCAAAAGGAAAAAATCCAAACAAGCTGAGTTTTGGTAGGATAAAAGACATGAACAGACATTTCTCAAAAGAAGAAATACAACAGGACAACACATATACACAAAATTCTCAGCATCAGGAACCATCAAGGAAATGTAAATTAAAACTACATGAGACATTTGCTAACAAATGTTAAAATGACCATATAAAATGATGAAAATTAAGTGCCAATGAGGAGATGAAGGAAAGGGATACTTTGCACACTGTTTGTGGGCATATAAATTAGTGCAGCTATTATGGAAGCAACATGAAAATTCTTCAAGGAAAGTAAAGAAGAAGTACCATATGATCCAGTAATCTAACTTCTGGGTATATAGTTAGAGATATGAGGCAGTACTATAAAGTATCCCAAGTCCATTGCAGCAATTTTCATAATAGCCAAGATATGGAATCAACTAACAGTCAATGGATGAAAGGATAAAATACTGTGGCGTATACACAGAAGAAAATAATATTCAGTCTTAAAAAGGAAGAAAATCTTATCCCTGTTACAACACTGTACCTGGGAACATGACACTAGGTGAAATAGCCAGAAAAACAAACTATACTGAATAAGCAAACATATATGTGAAACCCAAAAATATCAAACCTATTGAATTAGTGTAGAATAGTGGGTGCCAGAGGCTAGGGATGGGATTGGGAAATTTTGATGAAAGAACACAAAATTTGATTTAAACAGAAGAATTGAATTTTTGATATCTATTGCACAGAATGGCAATCATAGTTAATAAAAAGTAATTTAAATCACAAAAATGTCAACACAATAAATATGAAAAGCTCCCACCATGAAAAGGTAAGTGCATGAGATACATAAATTAGTTGATGTAATCACTCCACATGTATACAGCCATAAATATATTATACCTCATAAATATTCATACATAGTTGTCAATTACAAAGAAGTAAAATGGAACCTTTTTAACACTGCAAAGTATATGTGAGATGTGTATCAAAAACACTGATTAAGAAAGTCAATGAAGATCCAAGGAAATGAATAGATAAACCATGTTCTTGAGTTGGAAGAGTCAATGTTTTGAAGATGACATTACATTTGAAACACATCTAATGATTCAACAGGTTACTTATCAAATTCCAAAGCAAGTTTTGTATAATCTGCTTGTAAATTCATATATAAAATAATTGAAATTGAAAAAAATCCATCCTGGAAAAGAACAAAAATAGTACAACGCATATTGCCTGGCTTCCAAATTTACTATTAAGTTACAATAATTAGGAAAGTGTAGGATTGAGAAAGAATAGATATACGCATAAGCATTGAAAATATAGAGCAGCTTACAGAGGGCAGAAATTGATCAGCTTATGTATTTTACGATGCCCTTCATCTTCCAAATGTACAAAAGATTATTGGTTTGATGCAGTTTCTATGGCTTGTGTTTGGAATGTTCCCAAACAATCCATATAAAAAATCTTCGGCCCCAGGTGAGGTATTACAAGTTGCTGCGTATCTGTAAGAGCTGGACATCCATGGGAAATCTTTAGATGTTTACAGGTGCTACTTTGAACAGGGACCTGGTACCCCAGTCTGTTTCCCTCTATTCCAGATTGGGATATGAATTTTCCTCCACATGTGCTCTGTCTTTGCTAGCCACAACATGAAGTGATGTAGGCATGGAGGCCTTTGCAAAGGCTGAACTAGGCCACTTGGCCTTGTATCCTCTGAACAGTGAAACAAACAAATCTGTTTACTTTAAAAGAAGCATGTTAGGCATTTATTTGTGGTGATGAAAAGGTGACTAATAAACGAGACTTTTCAACTAATGGTGCTGGAAAAATTGGACAGGTATATGCAAGAAGTATAATTATAATCCACACTTCACATTGTACAGTGGTTACATCTGAGACTTTTCTCTAGGAGATTCTGAATCCAGTATGTAGGCTGGGGTGTGGATCAGTTGTAGAGCACATTCACCAGGCCCTGAGTTCAATCCCTAGCACAAAAAGAAAGAATGGTTCATTTCCTCCATTTTTCTTCCTTCAGCCTTTGTTCCCTTCTTATGCTGATTTCGACAAGCTTAAAGGTATAAACAAAAATTCTACATTCATTCTCATATAGCGAGTACATCATCCACATTCACCTTCTTAATCTCTTTCTTTTACACCCCTCACTTGTATATAACCTCCCCTTTGCATGGTCTGCTTTTCATAATATTGTTGTATTTGTATTAGGTGTATAAAGACAAACATACTTTTTTTTTCTTTTACAAGATCAGAGAACAGGTGGGCAAAGCAGGTCCTGTCAGGGGAGGCTTTTACTAGTAGGAGGGGGAGGATATGAGGAAACTGTGTAAGAGGGTGAATATAATGCAAATACTGTGTATTCCTGTATGTAAATGGAAAAATGATACCTGTTGAAACTATTCCAGAGTGGGGGCAGGAGAGGATAAAGAGAATGATGGAAGAGGTGAATTCAAGTACTTGGTATTAGCATATTTGATATATTTAAAAACTTTTGTAAATGCCACAATGTACCCACACACAGAACAATAATAAATGAATTAAAATTTTTAAAAAGGAGGAAAGAAAGGAAACAAGGAAGAGAGAGCGAAACAAAACAAAAGCTGACAAAACTATTATGAACAAAAACTCTCTTAATGTCAAAAATTGTATAAAATGGCTCAGCCATTATAAAAAGAAGAAGGAGAGCAAAAAAGAAAGGGATGGAGGTAAGAGATGGAGAGAGGAAGGGAGAAAGAAGAAAGGCTTTCACATAATACAAATATGAACAAATGAAATATGTCCTAATGTAAGCAATTGATGATTTAAAAAAGTAAACATTTTTGCTTTGATTTATAACCTTTTCTGTAGATTTAGTCTGTCATAGATTTAGTAATACACAATTTCATTTTTTAAGATTAGCAAGTTTTATCAACAGTTTGATTCTGCAATGACAATACTTACATAATCATAATATAAATTATGTTCCATTTATATTTATAAAAAGAAAGTTATAATTTCATGTATATTGATTGTAGGATATAAATTTCAAACCTGATACAAGATCATTTGTCTTACTAAAGTAGACAACAGGAATAAAATGGAACTTCAGTAACATTCTAGATATAGTAAATAAAAACTCTCTTGAAATACATGTAAATGCTTGGAAATCAAAATGTCATCCAATGATCATTTATTTTCTTCAATTTGTTTGGTATTATTAATGTTGAAGCTGAACACCTTTTCACAATGTTTGTTATTTATGAATTTTATGTTAGTATTCCTTAGATTTTTCAATTCAGTTGTTGGTATTGCTTTCAAGAAATAATTTAGAGAAACTCTTTGTATATTTGGAATTTTAATTTCCTATCGGTCAGCATATTATCACCTGTTGATTCCTTTTGCAATTCTTTAGTATCTTTGTCCTAGAAAGGTTCTAATATCAAACAGGTCAACCTTTCTTATCTAGCTTCCAAGTTTTTCATGAATTGTAGGTATTTAAGACATCTAAAATAAACTTTGCTTGTAAAGAATTCATTAAATATTTTCCATGTCTGTTCCCTTAGTATCAGGTTCTGACTTGTGCATTCTTCCTCCCATTTGATTCATTCATCATAAATACATCACCATGTGCACAGGGGTATTTTTTAACATTTTTTTCATTCCATTGATCTTTGAAGAAATGAGCTCCTGCATAAATGTATACTATTTTAATTACTAGTTTTTTATATTTGGCAGGCAAAGAGTCAATTTGTGGTTCCTATTTCTCAAATACATTGGAAAATTTTACCTATTTTCTCTTCAAGTGAACTTATGGGTAAGTTTGTCTGTTTCCAGTGGAAACAAATTTCCAGTGGAAATTTGATTCAGATTACACAGAACATGTGTGTGTGTGTGTGTGTGTGTGTGTGTGTGTGTGTGTGTGTGTGTGTGTGTATGGAAAGTGGTATCTGTGAAAACATGACTTAAACCTCATCAAGTTGTATAAGTTTAAAAGAATTTGTTTTATTGCATAGGACTTTAGATCTAGGACAAATGCAGCAATATGTTTGGACTTGGATCACATGACAAGGGGAGGGCACATATGGGAGATGTAGGAATAGGTAGAAAACCCAAAACATGAAAGTGTTTGATGTCCCCAGTCCAGAGGAACTAATACAGAAATCTTAAAGTGACAGAGGTTAACAGGAGAAGGGAATCAGGAACCAGTGTAAAGATCAGTTAGAGATGAAACAACTTGGGTTGTAACACATTTGTACATGAAAGCAACGCTAGGAATCTTTCTGTATAGCTATCCTTAACTCAAGTAGCAAAAATGCTTTGTCTTCCTTAATATGCTTATGTCTTCTTTTCAACAAAATTAGAGATAAGGGCAGAACTGGTTCTGCCTGGAAGTGAGGGGGGAAAGAAGGAAGAGGATGGAGGAGGGGGCAGCGGGGAGAAATGACCCAACAATGTACACACATGTGAATAAATGGATAATAAAACTTTTTAAAAAATTAATTTTCAAAATCCACTAAAATACGGTACCCATAAATAATGAAACTCTATTGTGTATTTCAAAAAAGCTAGAAGAAAGAAGTGATAAATGATTGAGGAGACAGATATATCTACCTTTATTTGAACAACATATAAAATGTACATGTATTGAACCACACATGACATCTTTCCTAACAATGTAAAATTTTATGTCAATTGAAACATATATTAACAATTCTTAATAAAAAAATGGAGTGCCCTTTCCTGAGTCATTACATGTGTCAATTTCTTTTCAGCATATGTTAATTGCACAAAGGGGTTTCCATGCATAAAAGTCATTTTGATCACTCTACGACTCTGTCTTACACTCACTCTCACTCCCCACTATTTTTGTAATTATAATGGGTTTCATTTTCTTCATACATGCATATAAATAAAGCACTTTGATCTGATTTACTTTCCAATCACACTGTTCTTTCTTCCTTTCTCTCACTGGTTACTCTCCAAACAAATCCTGTTTAAACTCATGTCATGTTTTAGGACTAAAGTCAACATAGAAGAGAAGATATGTTCTATTTGTCTGAGTCTGATTTATATCACTTAAAATGATCTCAATTCCATCTTTTTTTCTCCAAGTTATATGATTACATTATTCTTTCTATATAGTGAAAATTATAGTGAATTTTATTAGGAAAGTAATATATTTTCAATAAACTGAAAGCAGGATGCCTCTAGAGTGAGAAAGAGGTTGATCCATTTCATTACTATTCATGCCTGATTAATACTCCATTGTGTATACATAGCATATTGTATTTATCCATTGGTTGATGATTACCTAGGCTGATTCTATAGCTTACCTAATAGTGCTGCAGAAAATGTGTGTGCAGGTCTCTATTGTATGCTGACTTGCATACATTTCGGTATATTCCTAGAAGTGGTACAGCAGGAACATAAGGTAGTTGAATTTTCAGATTTTTTCAAGAATCTCAACACTGATCTCAACAGTGGTTGCACTATTTTACATTCCCAATAGTACTGTAGAAGAGTTCCTTTTGCCTCACATCCTCACCAGCATTTGTGGTTTTTTTTCTTGATAGTCATTTTGACCATCTGAGAATCTCCATTTTGTGTTGATTACATTCACTTTATGACTAAGGTTGTTGAACATTTCTTCATGAATTTATTTGCCATATTTACTTTTTTTGAGAACTACTTGTTCAATTAATTTGCCCATTTAGTGGATTGATATTTTGGTCCTTAATTTTTGAGCTCTTTATATATTCTGGATAATATTCTTTTATCCAAGAATAGATGACAAAAATTTTCTCTCATTCTGTAGGTTGTCTCTTTACTCTGGTAATAGTTTCCTTTGATGTGCAGAAGCTTTTTAATTTGCCACAGTCAAGTTTGCTTATTCTTGCTCTTATTTCCTGTTGGAGTCTTATTCACAAAATAATTACCTTTGCCTATATCTTCAAGTATTATCCCTCTGTTATCTTAGAGTAGTTTCAAAATTTTAGATCTTAATTAAGATATTTGATCCATTTTGAATCAACAGGGTGAGAGATAGGGATCTAGTTCCAGTCTTCTACATGTGTATATTCAGTTTCCCAACACCATTTGTTAAAGAGGCTGTCTATTCCCCAATATATGTTTTTGGCAACATTAACAAGAACCAGATGGCTGTAGCTCTGTGAGCTTTAATTAAGTTCTCATATTTCTTTGTGTGTTTACATGTCAGAACCTATGTTGTTATTGTTTCTATGGCTCTGTAGTATAGTTTGACTAAGATATTGTAATACCTCCAGCATTGCACCCTCACTCAGGATTGCTATGGTTATTTGGGATCTTTTAGTGTAGAGAAAAGTAATTTCAATATTTATCCTTTCCTTTGTGATTAATTATTCTATTGTTTGATGCAACTCAGGCTTTAATATTTTTCCAATAAAAAAACAACTATTAACTCTATACCCAAATAACAAATAATAAAATATTTTGAGAAATATTATGTTAAATGAAAAAGGGAAAATGAAATATTAAATATACACACCTGTATACATGTTTATACATACATAAATATACAGAGTTTTTGCTAGGTAACTGGAAGTGAGGCAATATCATAAATCAAGATATTGAATAAAAGGCAAAGAGAAGACTTGGATTGAACATAGAGGTCAGGTTTTGCATGTTGAAATTGGAATTCCTCCAGAGCCACAAGTAAACATATATACTAGGCAGATGAGAAAGAATCATTCTCCTTCATTCTCCTTTCCACAAATTTCTGGAGTAGTTTCAGTAGGTATCATTTTTGCATTTACTTACATGTGTACACATTTTTGCACTATACTCATTCTTCTACCCCCTTTCCCCAACACTGCCCCCGTCCCACTGGTGGCAGCCCTTCCCCCTGGAGCAGGACTTGTTCTGCTCTTCTGTTCTCCAATTTTGTAGAAGAATAAAGAAAAAAAAAGATAAAATGAAAATCATGACAGGTTAGCTTGTTTGAGATAAAGGTAGCTACACAGGGAGTTTACTTGTGATTTTTCCATGTATGTGTGTATTATAACCCCTATTAGTTTATATCCTCTGATTTTCTTCATTCTACCTTAGTCTCTTTTTTATGATACTTGCAGTCAGTTAAGATTCTTATATTCACTCTTGTATAGTGAGTATAGGTTTAAAAACAATTGCTGTTCCCTTTTTTTATCTGAAGTGGGAGATGAGGATAAACTACAGATATGGAGAGTCTTCTGCCTTACAAACTTAGCTATTGACACCGTGTGATGTGGAAAGTTGTTGAACTCCATTTTCAGTCTGTAAAACAGTGATAGCATTCTCTCTTCTTTTTGGTGTGTCATAAGGATAGAAAAACCAATAGGTGTAAATTTCTTGAGTGAAGTGTGTACCAAAAAGAGGAGAGGAATCCTTAAAAACTGAAATTTTTACCAACATTATCTTTTTATCCCACTACTGGAGAAAAAAATTAAAGCTCCTAGGTATTATATAATTCTCATATAAACATGAAATATAACATTATAGTTACAGGGTTAAAATTTATTTATGATCAAGCAAACTCAGAAAAGAATGTATGCACATGAATGCCAATTGGAGTGATGGTAAGAAGACTTAACAGATAAAATAATGTGAAATTTTCTGTAGGAGGGCATATGCTAGAGTTACTAGAAGAAGGTCAGGAGTTTGAGATGTTTGGATGTCATTGAATATAAACATAAAATTATACAGCACAACTTGAAAACAACAAAAACGTTCTAGATAAAATGATAAACTCCAAGGACACTTAATTTAACAATGTAAGGAATGAGATCACATAAAACAAAAGCTCTTAAACTATGCTTTTTCAGGATCACCTGGGAAAGACAGAAGGAAACATAGTCAGGACACAAGTCCCTGTTACCTAGTTTGACTACTCACCAAACTTCCTCTTTTTTACCTATTGAACAATTAGGAAGTATGCCTCTTTAACAAAGAAAAATCAGTAACAATACTACAATATTAAAACAAAATAATAGAATTATGAAAAATATCAAATATTACTATTAGAGAACCAATGGATTTATTTCACAAAGTGCTCTTCCCAGGGCTCCCTTCATGTCTCTGTTCTTCAGGCTGTAGATGAAGGGGTTCAGCATAGGAGTCACCACTGTGTACATCATAGCCATGACAGCCCCCTTCACTGTAGAATATTAGCTGATGGACATTAGTAGAGATCAATAATTGTCCCATAAAACAGTGACACCACAGACAGATGGGAGCCACAGGTACAGAAGACCTTGTGGATACCCTGAGCAGAAGTGACCTTGAGGACGGAGGAAACAATTCGTGCATAGGATATGATAATGAGTAGGAAAGGCATGACAACAAGACCTCCCATGATAAATATCACCAACTCATTGACCAAAGTGTCAGAGCAGGTCAGCTCTACAAGGGCAGACAAATCACAGAAAAATTAGGGAATTGCATTTTCATCACAGAAAGACAATCTGGTCAGGAGTAGGGTGTGCACCATGGCATGCAACATAGTCAGCTACCATGACAGCACCACCAGACATACACAGAGCTTGGGACTCATGATACCAGACATACTCAGAGCTTGTTTTCCCCTGCACTATACCTGCTGGTATAGTGCAGGGGAAAACAAATGGCCACATAATGGTCTGAACACAAGGTGGAAGATCTCCACGTCTCCAAAAAACAGGAAGAAGTACATGTGGCACAGGCAACCCGCATAGGGGATGGAGGGTGCTTATCTCTGCAAGTTCTGCAATAATCTGGGCATTGTGATAGAGGACAAGCAGAGGTCAGAGAAGGAAAAATTGCTGAGAAACCAGTACATGGTCACATGTAAGTGGGAGTCAATAGAATGAGGATGATAATGAGGATGTTTCCCAGGACAGTGATGAGGTACAGGGCATAGAACAGGTGTTGGCACTCTGGCTGAATGGGCAGGACTTTGAGGATGAATTCTGAGATGAAGGTTTGTTTCTTTCCCATCATGATCTGTGTCCAGTATCTGTAATCGAAAATAGTAGGGTATTTTAAAAATCCAAGTGAAAAAGAACGAATTTCTATGAGACATGGTCTGTCAGGTGTTCTGCAGTAATTGATCTCACAGTCATCACAACAATTACAATCTCTAATCTCCAAATACATATAGTTAGTATCTCTGTGATCATTAGTGATTTATTTTTTGTTCTTCTCTTAACATGTTTCACTATACCATCTTTGTCACTATGCTCTTTATATATTTGCTTCTGGCACAAAAATGTGTATTGGATTTTCTATTATTTATCCAACTGGTCTTCCCTAGTAATTATAATTCGTTCTACCTTTTTCAGTTCTTTGCATGTTGATGTTCCTCAGGGCTTTGTCTAACCCATGGCTTTTTATAATTCTACATATATCTCCTCTAAATTGCATGTGCTAAAATGGATTAAATTACCATTTCAAACTCAGATTAATCATCTACCTAACCTATAGAACTATATCATCTAAGGATAAATGATAATCTTTCCTTGAATATGCCACAGCTATCAAAAGCACAGATTCCAAACAAGACTCAGAACTTCAACCTGTTTTTCTTCCTATACTTCCATCCTCCAATTTCTCATATTTAGTAAGAGGAAACCATGCTGAAACAGAATCCTGAGAATTTTATTTCATTGATTCATTTTAGGCACTATCCATATGGAATGTATCAAATTCTATGTATTCTGCACTTCATTTTCTTCCTAATTCAGTTCTTTATTCAAATGTCAGTATCCTAGACAAGACTGACTTCTTATCTCTCTTAAGCCATTGAAACACTCTTTCAATTCATCTCCCTGCTTCTGTGCTTCACAACTCTCCTCCCTGACAATTTTCTTTCACATTGTACATTTTCAGATCAAAATCTGATCCTCTCTCTTTTCCTGATTAAATACTTTGGGGAATTCTTACTGTGCTTAGGATAATGGTAACATTATTTTCTAGTGAAAAAATGACATTTCAGTACCTGATCCCTTCTCATCTGCACAGCCACATCTGGCTGCACAGTGACTCTTACCTCACAGTCTCTAGCAATGCTAAATTTTCAAGTCATAATTTCTATTCTTTCTACTTTCACACTCACTCTTCCTCCTGCTTAGCAATTTCTTCCCTCTCTTCCCTCTTACATGGCTTATTCCCACTTACCCCTCAGGTATAATACATATGATTTGCTGAACTCAGACTTTCCTGCCTCTCTTACTAGGTGAGACATGTTGCCATGTTCCCACAGCATCTGTATCCATTCCACAACACTGAATGCCCTTAATTCATTCCACATAGATGACATTCCACCAGAATGCAAATTCTGTACAGTAAAAGGCATGTCTGCCTCCATGGCTGCAGCAGGGTCTGCACCTGGCATCTAGCCAATATGGCATTAATATTTATCCTGCATATTTACAGTCAACAAAAGTCTAAAAATTAGAGTAACCATTTTGAATTTTTCAAAGAACAAGAACTCATTTGCCCTGATTGTTGATATTCTGTTTCAAGCTTCATAGATATAATTTGGAAGACATGGAAAATATTAGGATACCTCAGATATACTACTCTTACTAAGTCAGATGACTTGGTCTAAACATCTTCATGCTTTGTTCACATGATGTCATTGATTTTAGTGTGGTCAAATAAATATGATGGTAATTTTAGAAATTATGATAGAAATAAAAAATTTTCCACCCTTAAGTTCTCATTTGGGTTCTTCTTTCAATATTTTTACTCCACGTGATAGTTAATTTTATGTGTCAAATTGGCTTGACTCTGGTACCTAGTTTTAGCGGAACACCAATGTAGATATTTCTGTGAAGGTATTTTGTAAATGTCAATAGCATTTAAATCAGTAAACTTTGAGTAAAGTAGATTGTCCTTCTTTATGTGGTAGCCTTGCAAGTCAACTGAAAATCTTAAAAGACTTCATGCTTACGAAAATGAAAAGAAATTGCTGTAGACTACCTTTATACACAGAATTGCAGAGTCAAGGTTATACTAGACATTCAGCCTACTGGCCTTGCTAGCATATTTTAGACTTGTCAGCCCCTATAGGCTTGAGAGCAAATTTCTTAAAATAAATTTCTTCTCTGTCTCTCCTTTGATCTCACTATTCCTCTGAATATCTACACACACACACCATTTATATACATGCATGTATATAACATGTATATCAGATTTCAGATTTCTGAAAAATTGTTACTCTAATAAACATCAGTATGCCCTAAAATAGGATGAGCATTGAGATTTGGCAGGCTTCTTTACTAAAAAACACATAATTGAGACTAACTGCTGGGCTCTCCCCCTGAAAATAGTGTTTGATTCAGTTGCACTATCAGTTTTATATTTGAACATTATCTGTTGACATTATAGTGGGGAAAATGTCCCTAAAAATCATACGCCTAGTTTCTTAGAAGTTTTGTGCCCTTGTAACTGTGGAGACTCCTTCTCTGGTGTCAAAATTATGACAAGGAATCACAACTATATACAGAAGCTCATCCATCTTATCATTGACGATGCAAAGAACATGTGCTGCAAAAAGAAATTATAAATGTCAGCTCTGGCATGTTGGTTAATGGCAGGAACATAGAACATGGCATTAGGAGGTAACATGACATATGCAGAGACAGAGAGAGTAGTTGGACAGTGGTAGAGTAGGTATCACTACAACTTTCCTTAGAGACACAGGAGCCAAAAGTAAATGAATGGGGTAGAAATCTGGGTTTCTGTTTCCACCTTGACCTGAGGAAGAACTGAATATGATCTTGGCAGAGTTCGCCTATTTTCTTATTCCTGTCCTTGTCATATATTGAGATACACACTAAGTAGGACCATAGAAGTCTAATCATTGTTAGTTACCACCGTGTTCATTTCTCCTATAATCTGTTTACATGGATTCATGTTGCATTGAGAAACTGTCTGTTGGGAATCTTTACAAAGCCTGTTTATGTTTTTCATGTGGTACTCAGTGGAAGCCATGATGTCTTCTTATGTAAGTTTTTATAAGCATAAGATATTTTAAATCATTTACAGTCTGGTCTCTGAGTAATTTTACTGGTTTTCTAACAACCTTCATCCTCAGAATTGTAGACTGTAGCAACAACATACTACTGTCCATTCCCTAAACAGTCAAGGAGTCAGCATGTATCAATAGTTTCTCTCCATCTCTACCTTTCCCCAAAGTATACTCAAGTGTGATCAGTGACTATAATCAGAAACCACTAAGGTCTTCTCACAAAATTGGTACTATGAAGGTGTTAAGTGATTACTTTGTCTTTAACGTGTTACTCCAGGTACTACACTCTTTTGGGATGAAAAGCCCCATAGGCCCAGGGAGGTTTAGAAGAGGAGATATGAGCAGGGATGGAACAGCCAGTTGGTGAATAGAAAGACAGTGGCTTCCTGTAAATGTAGTGAATAAAGGGGAGTCCTGTTTGGTTCAGGTTTCAGAAACACCACACTCCCCACACCCTGTGTAACTTGTCAAGAGGGACACTGAGCTTATACCCTACTGTACTTCCAACCTGAGATTGTTGATTTCGGCAATATATGTTTGCTCAACAAGTTTTCAGGTACAATATTTTCCTCTTTTTTTCTTTGTTTTTTTGCTGAACTGGGGATTGAACTCAGGGCCTCATGCTTGCTAGGCAGGCACACTACCAATTAAGCCACTCAGCCAGCCATTTTTTTGGGTTGCATATTTTTCAAGATAGGGTCTCACAAACTATTTGCCCAGGGTTGGCCTTGAACCATGATCCTCATGATCTCTGCTTCTTGCATAGGTAGGATTACAGGAGTGAACCACCAGCTCCTGGTTCAATATTTTCTTCTTTATTCTCTGGGTTCTCCAAGATTTGAAACATTGTAGCAGTATTTTTATTTATGGTCATCACTTAAAATCTTTTTATTAATAATAGAGTTCATTAGTATTACTTATTGTGCAATGTATCCTACCAAGATTGCATCACTGCAACACAGCAGCTCCATGCAAGAGTTAATGCCATTCTTTTAGAATCACATGTAGAGCTTTTAAAAACTTCAGGCAATACTCTTATCATATATTATGATTAAATTAATCTGAGGGACTCAGTAATCTCTATTTATAATAGCAATACATGCACTTGCTCCCCAAGTGCAATACACTGAATCTAGTCCATGGGTGCAAAGTATTTACATAACCTAGTTGTTTATTCAAATGACATAATCTAAGTTAAGAATCAGAATCAATGTTTCCACAGGATCCCAGGTGATTTGCATGTGTATTGAATTTTAGATACTTTTCCATAAGGGATTCTTAGGTGCTGTCAGGTTGAGAACTACTAATTTACGAGCTAAAAAAGATATGAAGGTTGTTGCATCACCAGTGGCAATATTGACAGTTGATGTTTTGGGTTTGTGAGTATTGCACACACTCCTAAAAAGACATGAGTCCCACTTACTCACAATATGATCATAATTCTGAGAAAACTTCCAGATGATTTTCACTACGTATTCATTCCTTCTGTAATGCCAACACAAAATATGCAAGTGTACAAGCTCTTTATGCACCTTCATTAAATACCATCATTAGGGTGAAAATCCAACAGTTGGACTCAGTTACAGAGATTAAGTGAAAGCACTTCTAATGACTGTCAATTCTCCTCCTATGCTTTCTCTGTCACCTTTGAGACATGTTGGAATTCATTAGTTTAGATAGCACAGAATACAGATTATGTCTCTGTGTGTTTCTGTGGGTGCTTTATTTTAATCAATAGTGGGGATTGATATGTTCTATACCTATAGGGCAGGCCAGTCAGCAGACTAGAGATCTTGGAAGACTAAATAACAGAGACTTGCATTCCAGAGTCCTTGGAAGACTGCATGTTGGAGTCTTGAGTATAAAGCAATTTGGAGGCAGAATTATTCAGGACTGCTGCTTTTCCCTTAAGTTCAACTAACTGTAAGTGGCTCATCACATTATAAAGTATAATGTTCATTACACAAAGGATATGGAATTAAAATTTAAAAACATTGAAAAATACCTTGGTAGCAACATCTAGAACTGGCATTTGCCAAAAGCTTGGTATCAAGGCCTGTTTAGGTTGACACATAAAATTCACCTTTACATACAGTATGGACATCTGAAGAGTAAGTCAAATAAAAGTTAGAAAAAAAAGATGCTTCTTTTTAATTTTACCTATAATTTATAAAATGCTCATCGTATTTATTTTGCCTACATCATATCAACGATGTCATGTGGACTGAGGCAAAAGGATTTTATTATGATTCATCAGAGTGACTGAAAGAAGTCATACCTTTGCATACAGTAATAATTTTATAAGAACAAAATTACATCAATGAATCTCATCAGAGTGTCAAAACATAGTGCTAAATGGTGTAGTCTATTGGGTTTGTATGCTGAGAAGGTTTAACATGAGTATTTATTGTTATTTAATGAGAGTTTGCTGCTGTTAAAGTTGAAGGAATGTATGTTTCAGGTCATTCACGCTAACAAATATTTAGGAAACATTGGCCACATCCAGGCACCATGCCATGTGCTGTCTCTATGTCACAAAAGCAGACATGGCCATTCCTGAATGGATCTAACAATTTGGTAGAAAGTCAGCTATAAACAAGTGATCAAGGAGACTTAGTGACATGGGATTTGTTTAAGATGCTATGGGAATGTGGAAACAGATCTTTTTTCTTTTGGGGGCTAGAGAAAGTTGGCTGAGCAATTGTCATGTAGTAAACAAGAATGATGGTAGAGATGGGCCAAAGTGACAAGCAGGAGAAGCAGCTGGGGTTGAAGACTGGAAGTCTGAAATTTGAGTTTCAGATCCAGCCTTACTTACTTCAAAGTGGAATTAAGTGGCACCATGGGGCCTCAGGAGGATGTGTTCAGGGTAGCATATCATTTGTGCCCTTGAAAGAAAATTTGTTGTTAACTTTGGAGCAATGAACTCCCTCAAACCACCTAACCAGGATAGAAATGATCAAATTTTCATACTAAAAAGCAGCAGTGTGAATGAAGACTATTGAAGGTGGAGACATAGAAAGAGAGACATGTTTTGAGAGTGTTCTAATAGTCATGGAGAGACAAGATATTGTTCTGTTCTAGGAATACAGACTTGTGGTAATGAATGTATAAAGTAGCAGGGGAATGAAGAAAAGAACCCAAAGAACATACTATCTTGATGGTGCTGGTAGGTAAAACCAAATAAAATAAAATTCACAAAATTTTATATGAGCCCAAATTCCCTTTACTAAAATATGAGGTAGGAGAAGACATGAAGATTGAAGAAAACTTAGTGAAATTGTGTTGCATTAGAAATGTTTTGAGCTTAACATGCCTGTAGCATAGAAATGCGAAGATTATTATTAAGAAATGTGATATAGAGTCATTTAGGTCAAATATGCCTAATCTTAATTTTTAAATGGTGATCTAACCCTTAAAGGAGTTGCAGCTTTCATGGAAGTACATGTAGACTTGTAAGAAGATAATGTTTAGACAAATTCTTTAGGAGCACCAACATAAAAGATGTTGACTGCAGTTAGGATCCTGACAATTGCGTAGGATGACCAGTCAGGCAGGCTAGAAAAAAATCAATGCATTTTGTGTCTCTGAAGGAAATATATAAAAATTTTGAAAAAAAAGATTTCTGAAAGTTTCACAGAAAGTTAATAAAAAGTCTCTGATAATTATACAGTTTATAGAAATTGGCACTTATAGATTATATTATTGCAATGAAAGCACAACAGATTATTGAGAACATGCAACATATCACGAGCATGGAAATCTGTTTATTTTTATTGGGATGTTAAAGTAATAATATCATATCCTAATAAAGACCTTAGAGACGGAACATGACTGGAAGAAATCAAACTACCATCTCAGAGTTCCTCCTTATGGGTCTGCCCATCCAGCCAGAGGACCAACACCTGTTCTTTGCCCTGTTCCTTGCCATGTATCTTACCACCATTCTGGGAAACCTCCTCATCATTGTCCTCATTCAACTGAACTGTCATCTCCACACACCAATGTATTTTTTTCTCAGCAACTTGTCCTTCTCTGATCTCTGCTTTTCCTCCGTGACTATTCCTAAACTCTTACAGAACATGCAAAGGCAAGTGCCCTCCATCCCCTGCACAATGCATGACACAAATGTACTTCTTCATGCTTTTTACTGACTTGGAGAACTTCCTTCTTGTGGCCATGGCCTATGATCGCTATGTGGCCATCTGCTTCCCCTTGCACTATACCAGCATCATAAGCCCTAAGATCTGTTTTTGTCTGCTGGTGCTGTCCTGGTTGTTGACAATGTCCCATGCATTGTTACACACCCTGCTCTTGACCAGATTGTCTTTCTGTGAGAAAAATGTGATTCCTCACTACTTCTGTGATTTGTCTACACTGCTGAGGCTAGCTTGCTCTGACACTTATGTAAATGAGTTGGTGATATTTATCATGGGAGGGCTCATTGGTGTCATTCCATTCCTGCTCATCATCATGTCCTATGTAAGAATTGTCTCTTCCATCCTCAAGGTTCTTTCTTTACAGGGCATCTACAAAGTATTCTCTACCTGTGGCTCCCATCTGTCCGTGGTGTCACTGTTCTATGGGTCAGCTGTCGGGATCTACTTAAGTCCATCATCTAATAATTCTACTGTGAGGGAGACTGTCATGGCTATGATGTACACAGTGGTGACTCCCATGCTGAACCCCTTCATCTACAGCCTGAGGAACAGAGACTTGAATGATGCCCTGAGAAGAATCCTTTGTAAGAAGAAAATTCCCTTCTACATATGATGTCAATACTTGGGAATGTTACATACTTTTATTAACTAAATGTGTTGATAGTGATTTTCCATACCATGGGAGTTTCTGTTAAAAGAATATTTGCATAATTTTTCAATATATTATAAAGGAAGTTTAGCGAGTAGCTAAACTAAGTGAACTAGGTCTTGGTGACTTCACTATGCCCTTCTCTTTGATTTGCCCGGGTGATCCTGGAAAATTATAGTGTAAGACCTACTGTTATATATGGTCTTAATTCCCTACATTCTAATGTTGTCCCACGATTTTGACATTTTATCCAGAATTCTGATTTTTCTTGGTGTCATTTTTCGATAGTGCTCCAAATGTCTCAACCTCATGTCCCCTTCTAATATTTGCTACGTGTTCTTCTTGAACAGATTTTGACATCAATTTATCTTGAATTTCCCACATCCATTATTTCTTTTCATGTCTGCATTGTCTTTCCAAGCTGTGTTGTTCCTAAAATTTTTAATCCTTTTGTATGATGGAATTATTTGTATAATTTTGACTTTATCTGTAATTTATTAACAGGCAGGGACCCTAAAGTATATTTTCCAGGACCAGTAAAAGATGTGAGAAGCTAGTAAAAGGATTCGTTTTTAAGGATGCCTTTCTCTGGTGTTGGTATTTTTGCTGCTAAAAGTTCAGTTCCTTTGAAGAAACTTTTACATATCACAAAGACTGTCAATAATTCATTTTAAACTCAGTATCAGTATGGCATGGATCAGATTTTCAGTGTTGGCCCATTTCATTCCTTAGTTGTCCCTCAAATTTATGGCATCAGACTTTGTCCTTTAATTCTCTAATACGTTTTGCTGATCCCCACATCTCCACATGAAACATTGACCTTCCCCAAGAGCCTCCCTGTGTTTTTTCTAAAGTCTCCATGGGTATTTCAGTTTCAACAAGTGAAACTTTGAATTCTAAAGCTATCCTCAACTCCTTTTCATCCTTTAACTCATGTTTGGGATATCACCTTACACCAAACTGCCTGAGCAACCACGTCTCTGCAGGTATTAGATATAATTTTGCATTATACCTTTTCAAGGAAAATTGTTCTGAAATATTTTGTTTTGCCTGTGTCCTTACAGTAACACTAGTTCTTTCCATGTATGAATTCTGAAACCTTAGTAACATAGTAAAACAGAATTTTCATTGACAAGATAGAAAATTAATATTTCAATCTACAAAACAATGACAAAATGAAAAAGAATGGATTTTGTAACTCAATAGTAAGGAAAATTAAGTTGTGAGAAGGAACAAAACTCTCTACTGAGGTATATAAAATGGTGTTAGAAAATAGCATCTTTAAAATGTAGTTATAAATGTATAAAATACATAAAATGACCCTATATAACTAAAAACTAATTTTCATTTTTCTTTCTTTTAAAAATGATATATAGACTATAATAGGATATGTAGAATCCTAAAATAATTGGATACCAATGTGTACACCTACACATTGGGTAACATATAAATCAACATAATTTCCTTTAGCTTTCTGAAATACAAAGTAAATTATTGTAATCTATAGTCACTCTAATGCAAGAGGGTATCAGAGCTTCTTGCTCCCATTGATTTATAATATTGTACACTTTGATCACCTTTTCCCTACTTTCCCTTCTCCTAACCCTGTGTACTCCTCTGTCCCTGTTAACCACCATTCCATTTTCAAATTTTATGAGATCACTTTCTTTAGCTTCCACATACAATTGAGCTTGTGTGATAATTGTCTTTGTGTATATGGCTTATTTCACTTAACATAATTATCTCCAGTTTCATTATTGTTTTCACAAGTGAAAGTATTTTATTATTTTATGTCCATAGTTTCTTTATTCATTCATCAATTTTTGGTCACTTAGGTAGTTTCCATTTCTTAACTATTATGCTGTTGCACTGAACATGGGAATGCAGATATCTCTTCAACATGTGGCTTTCATTTCTTTGGATATATGCTTGATCATTTCCTGACCTCTTTATGAACTTACATTCCCACCTACAATGTGTAAGAGTTCCCTTTTCTCTGCCCTGCCTTGGGAATATTACTCTTTGCATTTATATGAACCAAGTTTCAGGAACCACTGTGAGTTAAAGATAGAGCCCCAGTGGCCATCATAGCTCTGTCACTAATCCTAGTGCATCTTTGAAATCCCTGCCTGAACCTAAATGGTGTAGGTGCAAGAATTCCAATAAACACAGAGGCTAGCAGTGGAAACCATGTGGGTTGAGAGAATAATATCTTCTGATCTTGCAAGGACCTGGGAGATGTGGAGGTGGAGTTGGGAGTGAAAAGAGAGTCCACACCAATGGGGAGTAAGACTACAGTGAACTAGGATAGAAAGAGTCTTGTTCTGGGAATCAGCACAGGAACTTTCAAACAGCATTATAATCCTAATTCCCTGTGATTAAGTGGGCATCTTAATCACAGTGGGTGAATGTTTGATTACTGAGCCACCCTTCCAGATGAGTGGTAAGACAACATACCACAACCCATTCCCTACCCAGTCCTGGGTAGTCATCCAGGTACAGGAGGTTTATAGGACATACACCAGGAAAGAAACTCTCCATGTCAACATTTAGTTAAAACATTAAATGTAGAATAAGGACTAAATATTGAAAGCTGACACAGAGAAGCACCAAGGTACATATACAGGCATCCACCCCCCAATAGCAATATATTTTCCAGCAGAAACTCTTAAAAACAAGAGTGATATGAAATGATTCATTTCAATCTTTGAACAAAAATAACTGGCAACCTGATTACTATATTTAACTATCCTTGATAATGGAAAGAAAAATAAAGACATTCCTTGATAAACAGAAACTAGCTTGTGACCACCATGCCAACACTGCAGAAGATATTTAAAGGACTCCTACCCACAGAAAAGGAAGGTAAATACAACCAGGAAAGGATGAAAATATAAGAAATACAGGAAATATAAGAAAGAATGAATTTCACTTCATGTACTACTAGATAAGCAAATGAAGATTAGCAAAGACTAAAACTCTATAATATCAACAATAGGACAGGAAATATCATATACATTTCAATAACAACTATAAATGTTAATGGTCTCAATTTTCCAATAAAAGAAACAGACTGGGCCACCACCTCCCACCATGGCTCTGAAGAGAATCCGTAAGGAATTGAATGACCTTGCAAGGGACCCTTCAGCACGATGTTCAGCAGGTCCTGTTGGAGATGATATGTTCCATTGGCAAGCTACAATACTGGGGCCAAATGACAGTCCCTATCAGGGTGGAGTATTTTTCTTGACAATTCATTTCCCAACAGATTATCCCTTCAAACCACCTAAGGTTGCATTTACAACAAGAATTTATCATCCAAACATTAGCAGTAATGGCAACATTTGTCTTGATATTCTATGGTCACAGTGGTTTCCAGCACTAACTATTTCAAAGTTCTTTTGTCCATCTGTTCTCTGTTGTGTGATCCCAATCCAGATGATCCCTTAGTGCCTGAGATTGCTTGGATCTACAAAACAGATAGAGAAAATTGCAACAGAATAGCTCAAGAACAGACTCAGAAATATGCGAAGTAATTAAAGAAATTATTGGATAACCTCTACAAATAAAGATAGGGGAACTCTGAAAGAGAAAAAAAGGAAACAGACTGGCATTTTGGATTAAAAAACAGGACCAACCATTTGTTTCCTGTGAACAGTTCACGTCACTGGCAAAGATATATAGGGATAAAGTGAAAGGATAGGAAAAGGTATTCCAAGCAAATGGAGTACAAAAGCAAGAAATAGTAGCCATATTCATATCTGAAAAAGCAGATGTCAAACCACCATTAGTCAGAAAGGCAAAGAAGGTCACTTCATACTGATATAAGAAACAATCCATCAAGAGAAGGAAATTGCAAACATGTATGCACCAAACTTCAGAGAACCAATTTCATAAAAAAACACTACTGAGCATGAAATCACAGGTAGAACCCAACAAAATAATAGTGTGTGACTTCAGTACCCCACTTTCATGAAGAAATAGGTCATTTAGACAAATAGAGTAAAAAAAAAACCTTGAGAATTAATGTCATTGCAGATCATATAGACTTACCAGACATCTAAAGAATATGTCACACAACAGCTCATTCTTCTCAGAAGTCCATGGTGCTTTCTTCAAAATACAGTATATTTCAGGGAAAAAGCAAGCCTTAACAAATACAAGAAAATTGGCTTAACCTTCTGTATGTTATCAGACCACAATGGAAGAAAGCTAGAAGTTAATAACAAAAGAAACTAGAGAAAATATGCATAAATATGAACTGAACAATTTATTCTTTAATGATCAGTGGTCATCAAAGAAATTGGGGGGATAAAAATTCCTAGAATTAAATCAAAATTTATATAAAATTTACCAGAACATTTGGGAAATAGTGAAGGCAGTACCAAAAGAAATATTTATGCTATGAAATCCTACATTAGAAGATCAGAGAGATCTCAAATTATAAGCCTAACTATCTTCCTTAAGCCCTTAGAAAGACAAGAATTATCAAACCCACAATTATTTGGCAGAATTCAATAATAAACATGATAAAGATTGGGGTAGAAATTAATGAAATGGAGACTAACAGACAATACAATCAATGAAATAAGTAAGAAGATAAACAAGATTGACAACCCTTTATCCCAGCTGCCAAATGAAAAGAGAGACAACACAATAAACAAAAGTTAAAGTTAAAAAATTAAATTATCATAACAAACACTAATGAATAATTCAGAGGATCATTTGGGAATACTGTAAAAACTCATAATAAACTGGAAAAACTTGAAGAAATTGATAGCTTTCTAGATGTATTTGACCTACCAAAATTGTTTCAGGAAGATACAAAACATCTAAGCAAATTATAGAGTAGGCAATAATGAAGCAGTAATAAAGAACCTTCCAACAAAGAAAATCCCAAGATAAGATGGAGTCACTGCCAAATTGTGCTAGGCCTTAAAAGAAGAACTAACACTTATTCTCTTCAAACTATTTTGAAATATAGAATGGGAAGGGCCACTACTTTACTCATTCTATTTCCCTGATACTAAATCCAGACAAAGAAACAACAAAAAAGAAAATTATAGGTTAATTAACCTATTATTTCTATTAAATAGAAAATAATTTAATAGAATTAAATTAATTCTAATTAAATTAATGGAAAACTTCTTACTAAAATATATGAAAACTGAGTTCCATCACACATCAAAAAGATCAAGTGGATTTCATTCCAAGCATGCAAGCATGATTCCAGAAATGCAAAAAAAATAGGTAAAATACAGGTCAAGGGCAAAATCACATGGCCATCTCAATAGATGCAGAAACAGCCTTTGACAAGATAAAACACCAAAAGAAGAAATAATCCAATTAATAGATAAGCAAGTGAATTTAATAGACAGTTATTAGTAGAAAAATCACAAATGACCAATAAATACATGACAAAATGTCTAATGACCTTAGTCATAAAGGTAATGAAATGAAAATAACACCAAGCTTTCTTCTCCCAGTCAGAATGGCTATCATCAAGAAAATAACAACAAATGCTGGCAAGGATGTAGGGGCAAAGGAAACATTATATTCTGTTGGTTCCCACTGTAGAAATCAGTCTGAAGTTTCCTTGAAAAACTAAGAATAGAACTACTGGATGATCCTGCCTCATATTGGCATATATCTAAAGGAGTGTAAGTCAGCATACAATAGAGGCACATGCAAACCCATGTTTGTCTCAACACTATTCACAGTAGCTGAGCTATGGAATTAGCCTAAGTTCCCATCACTGATGAATAAGTACAGAGAATGTAGTATGTATACAGAGTGGAGTTTATTCAGCCATAAAGAAGAATGAAATTATGTTGCTTGCAGGAAAATGGATAGAACTGGATTAGTATCATGGGAAGCAAGATATAGCACACATAAAAAGACAAATATCACATTTTTAACTCCTATGTGAAATGTAGACCTATAATAATAATAATAAAAATAATAATAAATACATGATTGTAAAAGGATGACTATCTTGTGGGCAAAATCAATGGTAGGGGGAGGGGAATGGACAGAGTACTGGAGGTGAACATGAAATTCCATCATTGGAAGTATCTCATGTATATGCATGAAAATAGCATAATTAAACGCAATAAATAATGTTTTAAAAGGGTGAAAGGAAGAAAGGAAGTTAAGTAGTAAAATAGAGGGGATGAATTTATTCAAACTAAATTACACAGATATATGGAAATATCACAAGGAAATGACTTTGTACAATTAATTATGCACTAATAATTTTTTAAATAACAAAATATAATACTATTGAAGAATAAAAAGGGAAAAAGTAAAATGTGTCCTATGTACATAATACAGTATTATTCACCCATAATAAAGAATGAAATTCCACCATTTTCAGGGAAATGGGTAGAACTATAGATCTTCATGTTGAGTGAAATAAGCCAGACTCAGAAGGACAAATATATCTCTCATATGCAGAATCTAGGATCTGAAACAAAGGACATGAAGGTAAATGGAAACTATTGGGAAAAATTCATTGGATAGGGAAAACAGAGGGCTATAGGGATGAATATGATCAAAGTACATTATGTTTGTATTTAAGGGACATAATGGAGTCCACAGAAATTATTTTAAAAAGAAAGAAAAGGGGTGTGTGTGATGCCACACACCTGCAATCTCAGAAGCCGGAATATCGAATTAGGAGTCCAGCCTGGGGAAAGGTAGTGAGACCCTGTCTCAAAAACAACAAAGACAAAAACATGACTGAGGCGTGCCTTGAGAGGTAGAGAAAGTGCCAACAAGGCAAAGCTTCATGTTCAATCTGCCCATCAGCCCAAAAAATATTATAAAAAAGGTTTCAAGGGAGAGAGTAGACAAGAAACAGTAACAGAGGGCAAGATATGATCAAAGTACATTATGTGCATGCATAGGTATATCACAATGAAATTCCTTTGTATTATTCACACTATTAAAGCAGTAAAAAAAAGATACATTGCTCTTTTAGAAGGTAGATGTAGATTTTGCATACTACTGTGCATTTTAGAGTGGTCAAATGTAAAATAAAATAGACATGGGGAGCATCCATTTTCTATCTTAAATTCAAACAGGTTGAATCAGAAAGGGCTCTTTTCAAGCTATCTTTGTTGCACCTGCAGAGATATTGGGCAGAATTCCAGTCAGTATTTTTTCTATATGCACATCTGGCAACTTGAGGAGTGCAGGAACTACTCTCAGACTGCTCCCAGCAGCTGAGCCCA
The DNA here is from genome assembly GCF_047511655.1 of Castor canadensis. Classification (NCBI taxonomy): domain Eukaryota; kingdom Metazoa; phylum Chordata; class Mammalia; order Rodentia; family Castoridae; genus Castor; species Castor canadensis. The sequence continues at coordinate 48,828,806 of NC_133396.1, read as the reverse complement.
ATGCTCTTGCAGTTGGATGCCTTTGGCCTGTGAACATTTGGTGAAGGAAATTCCCAGGAAGAAGGTGCATGCACCAACTATCTCCAGTCTTCTGGGAGTCAGACTAAAGAAGTCTGTACTGGTAGGGTAAAGCATGGGGAAATAAATGGGACACAGTTCTCTGCCCTAATAAGCTCACACTCATAATCACACACAGCTGGTGTCTCTCCTCTTACCAGTGTACAGGCTGCAGTGGATTTACCTTCTGCTTCTCTCTGCTGTGTGGCTTACACTTCCCACTCCAGTACATCTATGTCCATGATCTGAGTCCAAGTCCAAACCAGTTTCCTGAGTCCATACTAATTCCTTGAGTGGAAACTCCCTTAGCCAATTGTTTAGGGGGTCTGGAGGAGCTTTAGGGTTTGGAGATAAAAACAATTCTGGGCCTTTTTTTTGCCAGGTCAAAATGCTTGATTATAAGACCTCTGTAGACAATTCCTCTCTATGTCAAGAGGGAGAAAGCTAGGATGTGCAGAAGCTCTTTTCCTAGCTTCTGCATGATGCATGAAATGCAAATCAGTTGTCCATCTTAAACTATATTTTTACAGTGTCAGCTTGTGTGCCTCTGGAAATTCCTAAGGCTTTCATGTTCTCTTCTCCTTGAAGACACACTCAGGGAATTCTCCATTTCCTACATTACAGGATATAATTTCTTGTATATATCTAATGTTCTGGATTTCACCTGGTTTTTAACTATCTACTCTGTAGATAGTTTCCATACCAGGCCACTTGAAGACTTCTTTGAAATTCATAGAGATGCAGAAAAGTGCTGGGAGTCTCTAGCACACCATCTTAAAAATCAGATCATGCTTCACTTTTAACAACAAAGCTGAATTTGAGGCAAACAGGAAAGAGAGAACAGAATTTATTGTTATAATAAAGGAGATAAAAGTCTCATAGAAGTAGAGTAGAGTAGTAGTAGCCCAAAGTTAAGAAGGGTGTAGGGAAAGAAGGATGAAACTAAAGTGAGGAACAGGTACAGTGGTGCAGTTAGATAGGAGGAAGAGTTTCTAATGTTCTATACCACAGTAGAGTTACCATAATTGATGAGAATTCATTGTATATTCTAAAACAGGTGGAAGAGAAGATTTTCAACATTTACAGCACAAAGAATGATAAATACTTGAAGTGAACGATATGCCAATTACAATCATCTGATCATTCCAAAATGTATAAATATGCTGAAATATTGTACTGCACCCCTTAAGTATGTACTGAAATATCACACTCTAATTCTTAAATATGTAACAATTTTTAAAAGATTCTTTAAGGATAAAATAAGTTTTGAAAGCAAAATATATATGATATTACACTGATAAAAACATTTTTATAGGGACAAATAAGCAGGACACCTAAAGATCAATGGAATGAAATGGTTTCATGTCACTTTGGGCAATGATACCTGGTAATTCAGTGGGAAAAACAATAGCACTTTTTCAACAAGTCATGATGTTCAAGAAATTCCCACATCATAAAATCTATCAAAAGGTGACTGAATAAATAAACTGGTAGATTTATATCCTATAATGCTACTCAATATTGAGAATAAACAAACTACTGCTACACACGATTGCCTGTTTGAATCTACAGAAAGTTATATAGGACTGAAGAATCGAGATACAAGAGTACACAATAAATAATTTCCTTTGTATGAAGTTCACAAATAGGAAAATCTATTATATAGTGGTAGAAAATAGACAGGAGTCAGATTAGTGGCATGAGGTGGGAGAGTGATTACAAAGTTCACAGTCAATTGTGTGTTTTAGAATAATTCTAGACTTGAACTGGGATAGAGATTATGAAACTTCTTGATGTCTACCCTTAAACAGTTGTGTTTCTTTGTAGGTAAATTGTTCTTTAAGAAAACTGAAAACTTGGGCTGGTGGAGTGACTCAAGTGGTACAGCACCTGCCTGGCAAGTGTGAAACCTTGAGTTCAAACCTCATTGCCACAAAAAAACCCAAGGAAAATTGAAAACTACAAAAGAGGTGTCTTATGCCCACAACCTAACTATTGCTATAGATGGTCAATTACTTATAAATACACCAATTACATGGTCATTCTATGATCTCAGATTGTTTTAATATATTAAATATATATTTAATATATTAATATATTAAATTTTAATATATAAATATATATTTAATGTATTAAACATTGAATATAATTGCCTTTTCCTCATTAACATTGCATCTGAACATTTTTTAACATTGTTTATTTTTTATGATTTTTTTGTTGATATTCTTTGTATGTTTTTCTATTCAGCATATTTTCTTTTCAGTAGATTATGTGCAGGAGCTCTTCCTGCATGCTGGAGTTTAATCTTGTGTCTGTTAGATGTGCTACATACTACAATTAGTTTTTCAAATTTGTTTATGTTTTCTTTTGTCCTAGAAAACTTTCTTATTTGATGTGGTCAAAGATTTGAAACCTTAAAAATATAAGTATTCCGGTATTAATATCAATGTGTTTCTGGATAAAATATGCAAAATTTCCATGAGTTGCCATCACAGGCAGAAAGGTATTTTATTCCTGCAAAGGACTTTTCTCAGAGCACCATGCATGTGTCTGTTCCTTAGGCTGTAGAAGAATGGTTCATCATGGGAGTCACCAGAGCCATGTATATCAGAGTCATGACAGTCTCCTTAACAGTGGAATTATTAGTTGATAGACATAAGTAGAGACCAATGTCTAACCAACAGAATAATGACACCACAGACAGGTGGGAGCCACTTGTGGAAAAGACCTTGTGAATACCCTGAGCAGAGGGACTTTGAGGATAGAGGAAACAATTTGTTCACAGGACCTGATGATGAGTAGAAATGACATGACAAAAACAAGCCCTCCCATGATCAGCATCACCAACTCATTTGCATAAGTGTCAGAGCAGGTCAGCTTCAGCTGAGTAGACAAATCACAGGAGAAGTGGGGGATTACATTGACTTCAGAGAAAGACAGTCTGGCCATGAGCACTGTGTGCAACATGGCATGAAACGTGGTCAGCACCCAGGACAGCACCACCACACAAACAAAGCTTTGTACTCATGATGCTGGTGGAGTGCAGGGGGAAGCAGATGGCCACATAGCAGTCACAGGCCATGGATACAAGAAGGAACTTCTTGAGGTCTCCAAAAAATAGGAAGAAGTACATTTGTGTCATACATTGTACATAGAGGATGGAGGGCACTTGGCTCTCTGTGTTCTGGAACACTTTGGGAATAGTCACAGAGGAAAAACAGAGTTCTGAGAAGCACAAGTTGCTGAGAAACAAATAGATGGTTGTATAGAGACGGGAGTCCAGTAGAATGAGGACAATGATAAGGATCTTACCCCAGGATCATAGTAAGATACATGGCCAGGAACAGAACATAGAACAGATGTTGGTGCTCAAGCTAGATGGGTAGGCTCAGGAGGAACTATGATTAGAGAGTTTGTTTCATTTCTGTAATGCTCTGTCTCCTATCTTTAAGAGACAATAATACTGTATATTAAAAATCAAAATAAAGATGGACATATTTCTAGATTCATGATCAATTATGTTTCTATAATAATTGATCTCATCGTAATTACAATTACAATCTCTGAATTTTAAATGTCTATAATCTCCTGTATTATAATAATACCTTCATAGCTTTAACATCTCCCAGCATTCTACCATTTCTTGAACTTTTCATCTGCTTGTTACTGAGATACAAACGCTATGATTTTTCTCTTACTCGCCTGACCAGATATCCTAGGCAATTGTATTTGGCTCCTGATCTGTTATTATTTTATATGTTGATGTTCATGAAGGATTTTTCTAAACTCAGTCCTCATAATTCTATCTTCCTTCCAAGAAACACTCATCTACTCCAATGTCTTAGATTATCACTTAAAATTCAGGCTTGTATATTTCTTTCACGTGTGCAACTATATCTCATTGTTTAATATTTCTCCTCCCCTAGCTGTGTCACAGATCTTTTAAGCTCAATAGATTCCAAACAAAAATCATGGTCTCACTTTCCTGTCCCCATCCTCTTTGTTCTCTCAGATTTAAGTAAAAAGAATTCTTCAAGATCAAATAAGAAATCAGTGAATTTTATTAAATCCATTCCTTTCTCTTACCTTCAACTCTAGTCTAACAAGATCTGTACATTCTCTACATTCTCCTGCTTCTCCACTCATTCCTTATCACAGGAAAATGATCCTAAAATAGGTTGACATCTTGTCTTTTCTGGACTACTGAAGTAATCCATGCCTCAATACCCATCTCCTTAACTATGCTCCATTCTCATGATGGCTTTCTAAGGTGGAAATCTGAACATCTCTTTCCTCTTTAGTGCTTCATGAAATATCTTTGCTTATAATAAAAGGTTTCTTTCAAGGATAAATATGAATCTCCATTCTGTGACCTGTTCCTACCTTTACAGCCTCATATAGCCCCACAGTGACAATTGTATTTCACACTGCAGTGAAGCTCAACTTGAAAATCTTAACTTACTGCTTCCAGTCTCTTCCACTCCTGTTTCTCCTGCCTATCATGTGTCCCCTCTGCTCCCTCTTCACAAGGCTTTCTCCAGTTATCCTTGACATGAAAGAAATTGTTGGTCACTTGTTCAGCAAAACCTTCCTTACCTCTGCAGAGCAGGTGGCATCTGCTGCCATGTTCCTACAGCCTCCTGTACTCATATTTCTCAGTGCCTTGAATCACTGGCATATAGCTGACTTCCCATCAGATTGTGAGCTCCATGAAGGAAAGGTCACATCTGCCTCCATGACTGCAGCTGGGCCAGCAGCTGGCATGGTGCCTCGAAGTACCAGTATTTCATAAATATATGTTGGCTGTGCTTCAGACTGAGACACAGGTAGATTCCTTCAACTTAAAGGCAGAAAATTCCCATGGAGTTAGCATAGTCATTCCTCTGAAACATTCCCAGAATAAAAACTCACTACACTTAACCATTTAGCACTAAAATTTGACACTCTATGATCAACTTCATATATCTAATTTTATATTTATGAAAAACATTACTGTATACCAGATGTACTACTCTTTTCAATAATGTTGATGATTCAAAAATATCTTCATGCTTCAACAACATGTCTCAATATCACTGTGGGGAAACAATAAGTGTGATGAGCAATATGTAAATTATGGGAAAAATAAAGAGGAAATTTTTTTCTCATTTATTCATATGTGCATACATTGTTTGGGCCATTTCACCCCCCTACTCCCTGCCCCCTCCCTCTCCCCCCCACACCCCCTCGCTTTTAAGCAGAATCTGTTCTGCCCTTATCTCTAATTTTGTTTTAAGAAAGAGTATAAGCAATAATAAGAAAAACAAAGCGTTTTTGCTAGTTGAGGTAAGGATAACAATACAGGGAGATTCCTAGCATTGTTTCCATGTATAAATGTGTTACATTCTCAGTTGATTCATCTCTAACTGACCTTTTCTCTAGTTCCTGATCCCTTTCTTATACTGACCTCTGTCACATTAGAGTTTCTTTATTAGTTCCTCTGCAGTGAGGACTTCAAATACTTTCATGTTTTTTGGGTTTCTTAGCTACTCCCAAACCTCCCGTGTTTGCTCTCACCTTATTATGTGACCCAAGTCCAATTACATTGCTGTATTTGCCCTATATCTAAAGTCTGCATATGAGGGAGAACATACAATTTTTAGTCTTCTGAGGCTGGCCAACCTCGCTCATAATGATATTCTCCAGTTCCACCCATTTACTTGCAAATGGTAAGATTTCATTCTTCTTCATTGCTGAGTAGAATTCTATTGTGTATAAATAGCACATTTTCTTTATCCATTTGTCAGTAGTGGGGCATCTTGGCTGTTTCCATAACTTGGCTATTGTGAATAGTGCTGCAATAAACATGGGTGTGCAGGTGCCTCTGGGGGTGACCTGTGCCTTATTTATTTGGGTATATCTCTAGGAGTGGGCTTGCTGGATCATATAGCAGATCTATGTTTAGATTTCCAAGAAGCCTCCAATTTTTTTTCCAGAGTGGTTGCATGAGTTGACATTCCTACCAGTATTACCTACAAGTTGGTATTAGTTCTGTTTTAAAGGTCTGATAGAATTCATTGGAGAATCCATCAGGTTCTGAACTTTTCTTCTTTGGGAGACTCTTTAGTGCTGCTTCAATTTCATTTTATGTTTTAGATGCAATCAGGTGATGAATGGCCTCTTGGTTCAATTTTGAATGGTCATAAGTATCTAGAAATCTGTCCATTTCTTTAAGATTTTCAAATTTATTAGAATATAGAATCTCAAAGTAGTCTCTGATGATTTCCTGGATCTCCATGGTGTTTGTTATCTCCCCTTTTTCATTTCTGATTTTACTAATTTGGGTTTTTTCTTTCCTCATTTTAGTCAGGTTTACCAGGGATCTGTCAATCTTGTTTATTTTTCCAAAGAACCAACTTTTTGTTTCATTGATTCTTTGGATGGTTTTTTGTTGTTGTGTTTCTATTTCATTGATTTAAGCTCTAATTTTTCTTATTTCTCTCCTATTTGTTTTGGGATTTGCTTGTTCTTGTTTTTCTAGGAGTTTGAGATATAGCATTAGGTCATTGATTTGAGATCTTTCTGTCCTTTTCATATACGCACTTATGGCTATAAATTTTCCTATCAGGAATGCCTTTGCTGTGTTCCATAGGTTATGGTTGGTCGTGTTTTCATTTTCATTAACTTCCAGCAACCTTTTAATTTCCTCTTTTATTTCATCAGTGACCCTTGATCATTGAGGAATATGTTGTTCAGTTTCCAAGTGTTTGCTTGTTTTTTACTAGGGTTTTTGTTGTTGAATTCTAGTTTTAATGCATTGTGATCAGATAGAATGCATGGTATTATTTCTGTTTTCTTATATTTGCTGAGGTTTGCTTTGTGCCCTAAGATATGATCAATTTTGGAGATGGTTGCATGGGCTACTGAGAAGAATGTATGTTGTGCAGAAACTGGATGAAATATTCTGTAGCTATCAGCTAGGTCCATTTGATATATGGTGTGATTTAGATCTAGAATTTCTTTGTTCATTTTTTGTTTTGATGACCTATCTATTGGTAATAGGGGGGTATTAAAGTCTCCCAATACCACTGTGTTTGAGTTTATATATATTTTTAGGTCCTTAAAAGTATGTTTGATGAAATTGGGTGCACTGATATTGGGTGCATATAGGTTGATAATTATTATTTCCTTTTGGTGTATTTCCCCTTTTATTAGTAAGGAGTGTCCCTCTTTATCTCATTTGATCAATGTAGGTTTGAAGTCTACTTTGTCTGAGATAAATATTGCTACTACTGCCTGTTTTCAGGAACCATTGGCTTGGTAAATCTTATTCCATCCTTTCACCTTAAGTCAGTGCTTGTTTCTGTCGATGGAATGTGTCTCCTGTAAGCAACAGATTGTTGGATTTTCCCTTTTAATCCAGTATGTCAAATAGTGTCTTTTGAGGAAGAATTAAATTTGTTAACATTCAGTGCTAGTGTTGATAAGTATGTGGTGATTCCTGTCATTTAGCTTTCTTTGCAGTTTAAGGGTTTGATTGTGTGCAGCTGAATCAATATTACTCTCTACTTTCTTGCTTTCTCCTCTCTTGTGGTTTGGCACTGACTCCCCTTTCAAGGTTTTGGTTGCTTTCGCTTTTGGTGTCCAGAATTCCTTGAAGAATCTTTTGTAGTTGTGGCTTGGTGGTCATATATTGTTTTAGTTTCTGCTTATCAGGGAAGACTTTATTTGCTCCATCTATTTTGAATGATAGTTTTGCTGGGTGGAGTATCCTATGGTGAAGTAATTTTCATTCAGTGTGTGGAAGACCTCATTCCATGCTCTTCTTGCTTTAAGGTTTCTGTTGAGAAATCTGCTGTGATTTGAATGGGTTTACCTTTGTATGCTATTTGTCTTTTCCCTGTTACCACCTTCAATATTTCTCTATTCTCTGTGCTTATTGTTTTAATGATAATATATTGTGTAGTAGATCTATTTTGGTCAAGTCTGTTTGGTGTTCTGGAGGCTTCCTGTACCTGAATGGGCATAGTTTTCTCTAGATTTGGGAAATTTTCTGTTATTAGTTTGTTGAATATATTTTGAATTCCTTTTGCTTGGACCTCTTCTCTTTCTTCAATGCCCATGATTCTCAGGTTTGGTCTTCTGATGGAATTGGTGAGTTCTTGCATGTTACTTTCACAGGTCTTGAGTTGTCTGACTAGTACTTCTTCAGTTTTTCTTTGTTTTGTTGTAGTCTGAATTTGGATACACATTTTCTTTATTTTCTTCTTGCTCCTGTATTTATTTTTGGGGGAGAATGGTTTCTATCCTTTTTACATCTTCCCATCATTCCACTTGGTGTTGTTACTGTCCCTGTTCTGTGTGTAATTTAGTATTAGCTAACTTACAGTAGTAAAAGTAATGAGATCTAGAAAGAGTAAGAAGTAAAAGAAAGGAAAGAAAAAAAATAGAGAACCCAAGAAATTAACAGGGAGAGATGGTGTACTAACCAACAGTGAACTAAATAAGCATTTAGAGAGAAAGAGAAAAAAGAAAAAAAGAAAAGAGATAATAAAAATCCTAGTTTCATGCACAATAAGTTTCAGATCTAGTAGTTCCAGTGTTACTCCTTCAGCATCCAGTCTTGGTGTTGGTATTTAAGCAGTTACTCGGTTGTAGTCTCCCAGCTCATTGGGTCAGGAGACAGCTTTATGAACAGTTATCTGCCCTATTTCAGGCAGTGGCTCATCTGCCTCCTACTGTCAGCCGTCTACTGGTGCAATCTTTGTTTACTAAATGTTCTCATGGAGAGCAGCTCCTTGACCCTGCCTTCTCCCTTCCCTATGGAATGGCATGCCTGCCAGTTACTGTTGCAGTCTTTGTTTACTAAAAGTTCCAATGGAGATCAACTCACTGTTCCTCTTTTCCTTCTCTGGTGGAGGGGTGTGCCTGCCAGTTACTGTTGCAGCCTGTTTACTAAAAGTTCCCATGGAGATCAGCTCACTGCTCCTCCTTCCTTCTCAGGTGGAGGGGTATACCTTCCTGCTACTATTACAGGTTTTGTTTATTAAAAGTTCCCATGGAGTTTAGGTTCTTGCCTCTCCCCGCTTCTCCAGGGCACTCAGAGCACCCTGTCCCCACTGCTGCATGTCCTTCTCAGTTCCTTATTTATTATTCTTTTTTTTTGCAGGGAGGGGGTCAGTTTGTCCAGGAGGCTATGCTGGTTTATCCCAGGGGTGGCTGTGGGAGTACCACCTGCCAGTTGTTTGCACACCTGTTGGTCTGCATCCCCCAAGGAGGTTTGGAGCTGCCGTCTGGCAGTGCAGGAGCCCTCTTGGTTTCTCAGTGTAATGGGGCTTGGGGAAGCTTTGTGCAGGCTGCAGGTTTGGGGTTTCAGGGTTTTGCTTCTTCTTGGTGGTTTTTTTCTGCCAAGTGTGGCTCCATCATCTCAGCAAGATTGTTGATTTATGGAGCTCACATTATCTGCTCCTTCCCTCTAGTCGCCATCTTGGATCAATGAAATAGGAAAGTTTTTTCATTTGAGTTTGTCCTTTTTGTCCTTAGATTCCTATAACTTTTATGTGCTGCTTAAGTTTATGGAACATATGACCTAGTTCAGTATATCAAGTTTTCATTACACATAATTTCTAGATGTTGTGATAGAGGTATTTTATAATGCTTTAACCTTTAAATTAGCAGGCTTTGGGTAAAGTAGATTACAGTTCACAATGTGGTGAACTTCCCACAATCAGGTAAAGGACTTAAGAGATTCTCTGCAATCTCCTGAAGAAGTATTTTCCCTCTAGCTGGCCTTGGAATCCAATACTATAACATAATACCCTTCCCAGTGAATCCAGTCTCCTGGTTGGCCCTGCAAGCATCAGTCCCCATATCATGTGAACAATATCCTTAAAAGAAATCACCTTCACACACAGATAGCTAACATTATTATCTTTTCCCTTGGACAAACCTGATTTATGAATCCCAAAATGTCTCAAAGCTGACAGGGAAAACATAGGATCAGCATCAAGGGACATGGGAAGCTGTTTCAATAAAACACCATGACTGAGACCAACTACTGCAATCTTCAACCTTCTGATGGTATTTATTGCAGCTGCATTAACTGTTTGTATATTTGGATGTAATATATTGGCATTGCACAAGAAAGAAACATGTAAGGAAACCCACTCAACTATTGGCTTAGAATTCTGCTTCTATTGTGACTGAATGGAACCTACATGTTGTGTATGAATGTGTGCAAGAATCACAAATTGAGACATCACCTTCAGGTGTTCCATTGGTGTGCCAATGAGCATCATGTTTTCTTCATGCATTAAATCTGTAGTTCTCAACCTGGACTTCACATTCGAATTCCTAGGGCAGTGTTTGTGCAATGTAATATACATTTGTGTCACCTGGACTTCTACGAAAACACTGTTTCTGGATCTGTAACTGTTTCTACATTTTAACTGAACACCCAGGACACAGCAATAGTCTGCATCAATAGGCTGCTCTTGTAATTGTACTTGAGTAGCAGGCATATGCATTGCTACTACAGTTAGAGATTGTTAAGATTCTCAGATAAATTTAATAATGATCTCTGATATGAGAGCTGTCTCAAGTTTATTTCAGGTTCACAGGTGATTCTAAAATATAAGAAGATGTAAGAGCTACTGCTGTAAACCTTACCTCACAGTGCTAGAAAATAAGTAATGCAATAAAACCTTTCATTAATAAAAGGAGTACAAATTGTGACTGAACCTAAATACTTCTACAAAGTGGCAAAGTCTTGGGAGGCAGAGACAGGTTGAAGAGGAAAGTTCTGCACCTGAAAATCTGTTCTGTAGTACATCATACACCATGGGAAATCAAGACAGTCATGTTGGAAGGCCAGTAAAGCACCAGCTTATTGTCCCTCCTGACAATTCACCCAGGGTGTCTGATGGTGAATTTGGGGCCTTGACCCAAGATGTAACTCTTCTTTATTCATTGGAGGTATAGGAAGTAACTTCCTTTCTAGTCATCTCTTATGTTTGCACCATCTCTGTTTTGATCTCTTCTTCTAGATGTCCTTGGGCCTAAGGATTATGTGTCCCAGAGGATTCCAGATCCTGGACTGATTCATTAAAAACAAACTAATTACCTAGGACCAATTTACTCAGTGTCCTGTAGTGGTGGCTGATTACAGTCACTGATCCCACCTGACTATACTTTGGGTGGTAAAGGAGATGGAGAGGATATTGTGGATATGTGGTGATTACATGCTAAGGGAACAGACAGGAGTCTGTTCTGCTTGAGTCCAGGCTACTTTTCAGAGGTGAAGTATATATAAAACTCCAAAAAATAACCAGAGGATACAGTGTGAATGATTTTATATCTTAGGAATATAAAATTTACCTAAGAAGCCATTAGTGTCTTTGAACCAGAGCATCACTAGGAAAAACAGGTGCTTCGGAAAGAGTCTCAATTGGCCGTCTCGGTGCAGCATGTCACCCTACAGAGGCCCTAGGAAAGATAAACATGCTGTTATCAAAGATCAAACCTTTGTCATGGTGCAGAGGCCCATGCCTGTAAGCTGTATTCAGGACATGGTTATTGGGAAAATGATAATACAGGCCAGCCTGGACACAAAGATAAGATGCTATTTAAAAAATATCTAAAGCAAAACTGAATGCAGGCATGTCTCAAGTGGTATAGTGACTTCCTAAAAAGTGTTTGACCCTGAGTTCATACCCAAGTACCACCAAAAGGAAAAGTCAGATCCATATGACACAACTATCTATATGTGTCAATAAATGAAAAGTATAGGAACAACAGAAAGTAAAATTCCCCCAAAGCATATTCAATTCTTCCTCAGAATATAATTGAAAAAGAAGCCCAGATTTACATCCCATTTGATAACTTTTGGGTCTTTATTTCTGTAGTAAAACCTAACGGAAAGAACCACCATCATTATCACAACTATTCTCCATATATTTGCAGTGGTATAATGGATCCTAATGATTCAACCTTTTATCATATGGTTATATACTACATAACAATATTTATTGGTATATTTCTTTTTTGTTGGCAAATATTAAATTGCACACAGTAGGGACATTCATCATGACATTCTCATACATGCATAATGATTTCCTCAGTATTTCAGATGCAGTGCTCCCTGTTCCTGTTTTGTTCGGTAACAGATTTTCCCTTGGTTATCACTACTGCTTACACTAGGCTGAATGACATCTCTATTCTTTGTATGTTGACTGAAATAACAATCACAATTGTCTGGGTGGTAGGTTCAACTTTCAGTTCAGTAAAACTATTGTTACACACACTGATAGAAGAGCAAACCCTTGATAACAATAGCATTCACCTATATAAAATATACAATTAGTTTTTGTATACTCACCGATCTTGCAACCATCCCACTTTCAACCTTAGAACATATTTAGTATGACCAAAAGAACTCCTGTGCCAATCAATAGCTATTCCCTATTTTCCCCAATCATACAACCACCTACTCTAGGCAATTTCATTCTACTCTCTAAGTTTATGTATTGCCTACTCCTGGTATTTTGTATAAGTAGATTAAATGGTACATAGTTTTTACAGCTGACTTCTTTCAGTTAGCATAATATTTTCAAGGTATATTCATGGAATAGAATGTGTCAATACTGCAATTATTTTTATTGCTGAATTATATTTCATTGAAAGCATATACCACAATTTATTTACCCAATCATTAGTTGATAGCTCTTTCCTTTTGGGGACTATTACAAATAATTCCACTATGAATATTCATATGCAAATATTTGTTTGAACACCACAGATATTTTGGTAATCCTCACAAGCCAAAAAAAGAGTTTGTAATGTGCTTAAGTGCTAAAGTGAAAAATTTAGGTTGTTATAAAGTGCCTGTAATGGAAGTAAGCTTGGACTTAGGGAAAATGAATTGAATATCTGTAGTACAATACTGAACTATCTGCATCCTCAGAATTCACAATTTCCTCAATGATGGTCTCCTTAGAACTACAGACCCACAGGTGACAAGGGTCCACCATGTACACTAGTAAAAATAGCCATCAATATATGTAGCAATGAAGCTAAGTCTTTATTCATTTTGAACTTAGTTTGGTATATTATGTGAAATAAGAGTTTAATTCCATTTACATATGAATATATGTATTCATATGTATGTATATATCCAGTTTTGGAACAAAATTTATGGAACAGACTGTCTTTTCCCCATTTTGTGTTCTTTTCACCTTTGTCAAGCATAGATTGGTGGATTCTTCTCTGATGTCATTATTCTGAACTGTTGGTCTATGTCTATTTTGTGCAAATACCACACCATCTTACTTACTATTCTTTGTAATAATATAGTTTGATATTCAATAGTATGATGCCTCCACCAATGTTCTTTTTGTTCCTAATTGACTTAGCTGTTCAGAATCTTTTTATCCATATGAGGCTTTAAATTATTTATTCTATATTTATGAAAAATGGAAGTGACATTTTAGTGGAGATTACATTGAATTTCCGGATCTCTCTTGGCACTCTGAGCAATTAACAATATTAATCTAATCTATGAGCACAAGATATCTTTTCACTTGTGTGTTTTCTCCAATTCCTTTCATTAATATTTTACAGATTTCAGTAGACTGGTCTTTCACCACCTTGGAGTAAATTGTTCCTAAGACCTTATCTTTCTGCAGCTAGCTTGAATGGGATTGTTCCTGTGATATGCAAAATTTTCTTATTAGTGTAAAGAAATGCTATTGATTTTTGCCTGTTAGGTTTGTATCCTGAAAGTTTACTTAATTTGTTTATCAGTTGCAACAGTTTTGACATTGAACCTTGATGGTTTTATATGCAAGCAGGAAAAAAATTTAACGTTTTATTTTCCAACTTGTGTATCTTTTATTTCTTTCTCCTGTATATTTGCTGTGGTTAGGTGACCTTATACTATGGTGAAAAGGAAGGATAAGAGTTGACATCATGCTCTTGTTTGGATCTTAGAAGAAAAGCTCTCAAATTTGCTCTATTAAACACGATGCTAATACTAAGCAAGCACTCTACCACTCGGCAACATCCCATCTCAAGTCGAGATAACTTTTTTCCATTGTTGTGTTGGATGGAGATACATTGTGGCATTTACAAAAGTTCTTGCAGTGTATCAAATATATCATAATTGAATTCACCCCCTCCACCACTCTCCTTTATCCAAAATAATTTCAACTGGTATCATTTTTGCATTTGCATACATGTGTTCACAGTTCTTGCACCATATTCACTGCCCTACCCCCTTTTCCCACCACTTCCCACCTCCCAATGATACCAGCAAACCCCTTGTCCAGGGCAGAACCTGTTCTTCCTTCCTATTCTCCAATTTTGTAGAAGAAAGAAAAAAATTTAAAAATGCCACTTTTGCTTATTTGTGATAAAGGTAGCTACACAGGGAGTTTCTTTGTGATATATCCTTGTATACATGTATTATAACCCAACTGGTTCATCTTCTCTATTTTTCTTCTTTCTACTTTAGTCCCTTTCATATGGTGGTTTCACCCAGTTCAAGAATTCTATATTCATTCTTGTGTAGACAATATATCAGCCATACTCATCTTCTTAGTTTCTTTCTTTTATGTAACCTCCCCTTAGTGTGACCAGTATTCCATAAAATTTCTGAATTAGTATAGGTCTATATTCCACATGTGAGGGAAAATGTGGCCTTTGGCCTGTTAAGCCTCACTAACTTCACTTAAGATGGTGTTCTAAAGTTCCTTCACTTACCTGCAACTGAAAAATTTCATTCTTTGTGGTCGAGTAAAATTCCAATGTACATAAATACCGCATTAAAAAAAATTCGTTTGTCAGTGGTGTGGCACCTTGGCTGTTTCCATAGATTAGCTGCTGTGAATAATGCTGCAATAAACATGGGTGTGGAGGTGCCTTTGTTGAAACCTGACTGAGTTTTACTGCTGAATCATATGGCAGTTCTATTTTCTATCATGAAAAGATGTTTAGTTTTCTCACATGTTCTTTCTGTATTTAATAATATTATATGATTTTTGTCCTTCAGACTGTTAATATTATGGATTACCTTCATTGATTTGTGAATATTGAACTGTCCTTGCCCTCCAGGGATAAATCAACTTGACAGTGCTGAATAATCCTTGTAATGAGTTCCTGAATTCAGCTTCCAAGCATTTAGTTCAGGAAATTTGAATTTACGTTCATCAAGGACATTGGCCACTAATTTTATTTTCTTGAGATGTCCTTGTCTGATTTTGGCATCTGTACACTGATGACCTCATAAAAGGAGGTTGGAAAAGTTCTCTCCTCTTCCAAGTTTTTGCATAATTCATGGAGAATTTATGTTAGTTTTAAAAACATTTTTGTAGAATTTAACAGTGGAACCAAGAGGTGCTGTGCCTTTCTTTGATGGGAGACATTTATTCAACAACTGAATATTCCCCCTCCTTATTCATTTATTCAGATATTTCTTGTGATTCAGTCTTGATAGTCTGTATGTTTCTGAGAATTTATCCATGTCTTCTAGTTTATCTACTTTATAAGACCTATATCATTCATAATAGTTTCATAGTATACCTTCCAAAGACAATGTCAATTCTAATATCTCTTCTTTCATTTCTGATTTTATTTACTTGAGCACATTTTTAATCTTGGTTAGTGTTTCTAGTCATCAGTTTATTTTCTTTATCTTACCAAGAAAATGAAATTTGGTTTCATTGATATTTTGTATTGTTTCTATAGTTTCAGTTTCATTTATTTTAATCCAATTTACCATTTATTTCATTCTGCCAACATTGGACTTACTTTGTGCTTCTCTGTTTCCTTTGAGGTGTAATGTTATGTTTTTTATGTAATCTCTCTTCTTTTATGTAGGTGTTTATTGCTGTGAACTTTCCTCTCAGAACTGCTCTTGCTGCTCCCATGACATTTGGTACATTGTATTTCTTTATTTGCCTCAAGATATGTTTTGATCTCTCTTGAATTTATTCATTGACACATTGGTTATCCAAGATCATGTGGTTTAATTTTCATGTACTTGTGAACTTTCCAAAATTATTATACTATTGATTGCTAGTTTAATGCTATTGAGTTTGTAAAAGGTACTTGATATGGTTTCAATCTTCTTAAGTGTGCTAAAATTTGTCTTATGGAGTAACACATGATCTGTCATGGAGAATGTTCCATCTGCTCATGAGAAGTATTTGCCTTCTGTTGCCATTGTATGGAATGTTGTGTACATGTGTGTTAGCTCATTTGGTTAATGTATTGCTCAATTTTAATGTTTCATTATTTATTTTTGGTCTGCATAGTCTGTCCAACACTGAAGCATCATATCAAGTCCCCTGCTATCATTGCAATGTACATCTTGTCATAGGTGCTTTAATCTTTGCTTTGTATACTTAGGTGACCCATTGTTGTAAGTTGTTGTATCCTCTTTATGAAATGACCTCTTAATCATGTTAATGTCCTCTTTGTCCCTTCTTACACTTTTTAATATAGTGTCTGTTTGTCAAATATAATATTGCTGTCCCTCTTTAGGATTTCCATTTGTATGAAAAATGTT
Organism: Castor canadensis; assembly: GCF_047511655.1. NCBI lineage: Eukaryota > Metazoa > Chordata > Mammalia > Rodentia > Castoridae > Castor > Castor canadensis. Next base: position 48,812,206 of record NC_133396.1, on the reverse strand, counting down.
CACTTCACTTCCACTCTGGCTGTGTCCTAGAAAGTGAAGTATTTCTCCTGTAGGGAATATAAAGTTGGGTCTATCTTCCTGCATTCATTCACCCTTTTAGCTGCTGAATCTAAATCATTTACATTCAAGATAATTATTGCTATGATCTTATTAGTGTCATTTTGTGAATTGATTTCTGTTCCATTATTGATACTTTGCTTAGAATATTGAAAGGTTTTTTTCCAGTGGTGCGTTTTGAATCTTTAACATTTTTCTTTTTCTTTGTGTCATGTGGATTTTTCCTTTTTGGTTTTTCCATAAGTGTTACAGAGAACATCTTACATTTAAAATAGTCCATTTGAATCTGACAAAAACTTGACTTTTTGTTTATAACAACTGTACTCTTCACTATGTATGCCATATTTTTGTCTTTTAATCCCAGAATTTACATTATTTAACAGTTTTAGATCAAGTTCTTGTGAGTAATTTTGTCCTTTGTTTCTTTTCCAAGATACAGGATTGCTTTACCAACAGCCTTTATAGTCTTAGAATGTTCAGAATATTTCCCAGTATTAAATATACCATTAGTTTTGTGCTTCTGTCTGTTTGATGTTACTAATTTGTGAGCTTTTGTTTCTGTTTAACAAATTCTTTTTAGCAATTCCTATAAGTTGGGCTTAGGAGTGATAAACTTCTTCTCCAGGGCAGGTTATTTCTCTCTCATTTATGAAAGACAGCTTGAGTAGAATATTCTTGGTTGTCCATCACTAGGAAATTTTGTCATTGTGTAACTGTCATAAGAATTACATATACTAGGTCAACCATGGTGCCACTAGGCAGTATAATGAAGTGGAGACATCTTTGAATTCACAATAGTTCATTGACTGAAGTGTTATTATGGGGCATAAGACTACACGGAAAATCATCACAGTGTACCTGTACCTGATAACTGGCATATACATATATATATATGTATGTGTATATATATATATGTATATATATATATATATATATATATATATATATATATATATATACATATATATATATATACACATACATATAGTGTGTGTTGTGTGTATATATATGTGTGTGTATATTTCGTATATTATATATAATTTTGTCAATAGAGTCTGGGGTGAGCAACGAGGAGACAGACAATAAGAGTAAGAAGTTCTAGTGTGTAATTACAGAGGACGTTGTCTGTTCACAGTGAAAATGTTTATTTTCAAAAGATAGAACAATGAATTTGAATATATTCACCATAAAAGATAAATGTTTAAGGAAGTACACACTTTATACTGATTTAAACCTTAGGCATTATATATATGTTCCCAAATCTCATGTGATATTCCACAAAGATACATAATATTTATGCTTTATGTATTGCTTAAAATAATAATAATGTAATATTTTTAAAAATAACATGCAATGCTTATGTTTTGCTTTCACTCACCATAATGAGTCATGCAAAATTGTAAATATGAATCTTTATTGTGTCACTAGTTATATATAAGCTCCTCATTCCAACATGCAATAAGAGCCATGAATTTACCCTCAAAAGTAAAAGAATTTTCAATTAAAACGCTTAAAATTATGACTTCAAGGGTCACTTGGAATAGAAACAGTAACCTAGCTGGTTATTTAGAATATGTTTTACATCAGTTATGCATTTATATTTAAGATGTTTTATTTATAGGACAATTTGGTATCTTTGAGGCAAAACTTCAATAATGGGCATAAAGAAGTCTTGAAAACAATCAAATAGCAATGTATCTTCTGGATGAAATTATGTAAAGATTCCAAGTGTTATCATCATAAACAGAAAGGAATTTTGTTCTTACAAAAGACTCTTCCCAAAGCACCCTTCATGTCTCTGTTCCTCAGGCTGTAGATGAAGGGGTTCAGCATGGGAGTCACCACCGTGTACATCATAGCCATGATAGTCTCCTTCACAGTAGAATTATTAGCTGATGGGCATAAGTAGAGACCAATAATTGTCCCATAGAACAGGGACACCACAGACAAGTGGGATCCACAGGTGGAGAAGGCCTTGTGGATGCCCCTAGCAGAAGGACCCTTGAAGATGGAGGACACAATTCGTGCATAGGACACTAAGATGAGTATGAATGGGATGATAATAACAAACCATCCCATGATAAATATCACTAATTCATTAACATAAGTATCAGAGCAGGCCAGCTTCAGCAGAGCAGATATATCACAGAAAAAGTGGGGGATCATGTTGTTCATACAAAAAGACAACCTAGCCATGAGCAGGGTGTGTACCATGGCATGGAACATAGTCAACACCCAGGAAAGCATCACAAGACTCAAACAGAGCTGGTTACTCATGATGTTGGGGTAATGCAGGGGGAAACAAATGGCCACATAGCGATCATAGGCCATGGCCACAAGGAGGAAGCTCTCTAGGTTTCCAAATAATAGGAAGAAATACATTTGTGTCAGGCAGCTTGCATAAGGGATGGAGGGTAGTTGACTCTGCATGTTCTGTAAAAGTTTGGGAATGGTCACAGTAGAAAAGCAGAGGTCAGAGAAGGACAAGTTGCTGAGAAATAAATACATGGGTGTGTGGAGATGGGTGTCCAGTCGAATAAGAATACTGATCAGGAGATTCCCCAGAGCAGTGGTAAGGTACATGGCCAAGAATATGACATAGAGGAGAAGTTGGTACTCTAGATGGATGGGAAGGCCCAAGAGGAGGAAATCTGAGAAGGCAGTTTGGTTCCTTCCCATCATAATCTTTCTCCAGTATCTTTAAAAGTAAGTAACAGGTTCATTAAAAATTACAATGAAATACACATATTATATTATAATTGGCCTGCTAAGTGTTCTGCAAAATTTATCTCATGGACATCACAATAATTATAATCTCCACATTTTGAAGAACTACATTAAACTCTCTACAATCATAAATGTCTTATTTTTTCCACTTTTCTTTAACGTGTCAGTACTTCTTCCTTTCCTGTGTCTCCATCTCTATATCTATTTGTCTATCTATCTATCTATCTATCTATCTATCTATCTATCTATCTATCTGTAGTTGCTTCTGAGAAACATGTCTTTGTTTTTCTCTTATCTGACCAGTAATCCTCTTCAATTATAATTTGCTTCTGTTCTGTTTGTTTCTTACATTTTGATGTTCCTTAAAGCTTTCTCAAAACCTTGTCCTTTTATACTTCTACATATTCTCTCATAAAAACTTATGTACTCAAATGACTTAGATTACCCTTAAAATTCAGATTAGATATCTAACCTACAGAACTCGGTATCCTAAGTCTCAATGATTATCTTCCCTTGGATGTACATCTTAACCTCAACACAGCCAAAATAAAAGTCACAATCTTACTTCCAAATATCCTCCTGCTCCTTCTCCTTCTCCTTTTCCTTCTCCTCTTGCTCTAGTCACTCATATTTCAGTTAAAGGAATAAGGACCAAATCAATTATATGTCAATTTATTTCATTCATTCTTTCTCATACTCTCAACTCCAACCCACCGGATCTTGTCCATGCTACACTTGCTTCTCTTTAAATTTGTCTATTGAATATCTTAATATGACATTCCTGGTCAAAGCTTAATTTATTCTCCCTGAACTATGGAAGTGATCTCCCAATTCATGTCCCTATTTTGATGCCTCAATACCCTTTTCCTTCAATATACTGCATTCACACTGGCATTCTAAGATGAATTGTGATCATCATTTTATCCACTAGTGTTTCCAGGGATTATTTTTGCTCTTAAGATAAAGGCAAATTTACTTTCAATGGCACAAATGATTCTTCATTTATCTGAGTGTCATATAGGTCCACAGTGACACTTGTATTCTTACGGGAGGATATAAAAGTCATATTTTCCTTGCTCTAGTCTTCAACACTTGCTGTTCGTCCTACTTACTGCTTTGGTCACTCAGCTCTCTCTTCACCCGCCTCACTCTCACTTATCCTTCACTTATATTACATATCACTTGATCAATTATACCTATCCTTCATCCATAGAACATGCTGCCATGTTCACACAGGATCCTGTTATCATCCCATAATGATCAATACCCTGGATCACTGGTGTGTAGTTGACTTCCCACTAGATTGTGAACTTCATATAAGAAAGGCTGCATCTGCCTTCATGACTGTAGCATTTGCAGCTCCTGGCATGTTACTTGGATGTGACCAGTGTAATATGCCTTGGCTGTACTTCAGCCCAAGACATAGATTTCTTCAACTTTCAGGGTAGTAAAGATCCATTGAGTTAGAATCGCTACTCACATCAAATCTGCTAACTTCACAGATGTGATGCTGTACTCAGGAAAAATATGGCACATTAGAGATACTAATCTTAGGGTGCCTTAGATATACTATTGTTTTCAGTAATATAGTACCCAACAAAACAGATTTATGCTTCAATCCATTTGATATTGATGTGGGAAGAAATAAACATGAGAATGTTGCAAGTTATGTGAGAAAGTCACAGGATAATCTATATTTTTCAAGGCCACATGTGAGTTCTCCTTCATATGCCTACATCACCCCAGATGTGATGGCAAATTTTATGTGTTAACTGGAATAGGACAGGTACTAAATTTTGGCAAATACTACTTTAGGACCTGTGGATGACGAGGAATTTTTAAATGGAATTCACATTAAATTCTGTACACAATTGTATGGAGCAGTTTATACTCAATATCTGGTGAGTGTCTCACATTCACATGAAGTCCTTAAAGAGAAAAGGCTGATGTCATCTGAATAAGGAATTCTGCCTCCACATTAATTTGGAATTCAAGCTTGAAACATTCACTCTACCTAAAATTTCCAGCCTCCTCACTGCTCTGTGGATTGCAGACTTAGGTCTGCAAATCACGTGGGCAATATCATCAAAATAAATGCACACACACACACACAATATTGATTCTATTTTCTTCTGAACAACATTAATAATGAACCCCAGTAGGTCTGAAAACTGAAAAGCAATGCAGTGGAGGAGCATTTGAGAAGTCTTGGAAGCTTATTCACTAAAATAATTTAACCACTGGAATCTTAACCCTGCTGATGGTATTTGATGCAGCTGCATTAACATTTTGTATACTTGCATTAACATTTTATGTTGGCATTGCAGAGGGAGAAAACAGGGAAAATTATAAACCCAGTTTCTCAGAATGAGAAGTCCCTTCTGAATGAGTGGGACTCGTGTCTTACGTAGGAGTGTGTGCAGGAATTGCAAACCAGTGACACCAACTGTAGATATTGCCACTGATGACCCAGTGAGTTTCACACCTTCTCCAGTCATTAAATCCACAGTTCTCAGTGTAGACTACACATTGACTCCCCAGGGCAGTGTTTCTATCATTTACTACACATCCAGGTACATATGATTCAGTGAAATGCTGACTCTGGTTCTGTAGCTCAGCTTCTACATTTTAAATAAATACCCAGATTATGTCAATATTATGATCAGTGGATTGAACTTGAATAACAAGCACATACCTTACCATTAAAAACACAGATGACTAAACCCTCTCTCATGAATGTAATCCCAGTATCTGAGTTTATTGAAGATCCACAGGTGAAGGTAAAAATAAAATAAGACTTAAGAATTTAACAACTGCCACATTGAATCACCTGCTATGTTGAAATGATACGCTCTTGGGAAAATACATTGCATGGTAAGTAATAGTAACAATCCCTCTCATTAATATGTAAATGATGCTCATGAATCAAAATGTTCTTGCAATGTGGCAGAAGTATTGGGAGGAAGTGAGATGGAAAGAAGAAAGTTAGCATACCTGAAAATTTGTCCTGCAGGACATCATACAATCTGAAAATTCATGATCCTCAGATTGGAAGAGTAGTAGGGCTCCAACTCATTCTCCCTCCTGCCAACCCACCCAGTGTTTCTTAGGATGACTACTGAACTCAGAACAAAGATCCTCTCCTTTATTCATATGAACACAAGAAATGAGAGTTTATATAGTCATCACCTATCTCTGCACCACCCTTGCTCACATCTCTGCTATCCATCCCTAGGCCTAACAGGCCATGAATCTCAGAAGAGTCCAGTGTCTGGTGGAACTAATTAAAGACAATGTAATTACCTAGGATCTCTTTAGGACCAATTCTCTCTGAATCTTGTAGTGGTGATTATTTATTGTCAGGATCACACCTGAGTATACTTTTGGGGATGGTCAGGATGGAGAGCATCTCAAGGATGAAAGCTTAGTCATTCTTTTTAGAGAATGGACTATAGAACTGTATGGTCAGAGCCCATATTTTAGGAGATGAAGAAGGACACAAAAAACATGAAATTAAAGGATAGACTGTGAATGCCCTAATGCGTCTTAGGAGAGTAAAAGTTTAGGTTTTATCCTATGGGTGACAGGAAGCTATTTGTGGACTTTAAGTAGACACCATGAAAGACACATTTTAGAGACATATTCCAAGGATGATTGATCCTTCACTACAGGTGAAGGTGGCGGATCCCACCTTCCTTTCAACTAGTCATGTAAGGGAGAACAAATGCATTTGACAAGGGTCATACTTGCATGAGTTTCCTATATGCAGATATAAATGTGTGTACATATGTATACATAAGTATATATTAGAAGAGAATATGAGAAAGATAAAATAAGAGAATATAAATGGCATAAAAAACTCATGTTATTTTCAGTAATTTCTTTATCTTTGATTGAGAAAGATTCCCATATTTTCACCCCATTCAGTTACTTTAAATTCTTTTCCTCTCTAGGAAAGCCTTAATATCATCCAAAATCACCATCACCCTTCCCACTTCTCTATATATTATATTACTTCCTATACCAAGCTCTTTCTGTTCCTGTACTTGATCATGTGCCATCTTTGACATTTATAATTCATTTTTGCATCCCTCCATTTCATGTTCACTTTCTCCTTGGCCATTTTCAGCTTTACACAGTGGCACATTGCAAATTTACTTCAGGTAACATTTGTTAATGTACTTGGAACTATAAAGAGATGCCCAAAGAATTCCCTAAGATTTAGGACACAGTGATCCCTGCTTTAGTTGTATAAAGCAACTAAGTTTTCCCCTTGGTAATCATCAATTTACTTAGGCAGAGTGGCCATCCCGCTCCTTATATATTAGTGTACACATGAATAAAAAATGACCAGGTTATAGGTTTAACTTCCAGTGTAGTAAAACCATTGTTATGTACCTTAGAAGAACATATTCCTTGAGAAGTACATATTTTGGAGGGGATGAACCAATTTGGGATTTCATATATATATATATATATATATATATATATATATACATATATATATCACAACAAAACTCTCTGTATAGATACCTTAAACAAAAATGTCATTTTTTCAAAAATAAAGGACAGAAAGGTAGAACAGAACAGGTCTTGTCTGGGGTTTTTGTACCAATGGGAGGGGCAAGGATATAATGAAAGGATGTAGGAGGGTGAATATTGGAAATATTATGTACTCATATATGAAAATGGAAAAATGTAACTTGTTGAAACTATTCTAGGAATGGGGAACAATGGAGATGGAGACGATGATATATTTTAAGAACTTTTGTAAATGTCACAATGTGCCCCCAATATAACAATAATATACTAATTAGAAATTTTCAAGAAAAGCAGTACACATTTCTGAGGCAAGATTCTACATTTCTCAGCCTTAGCTCTTTTTTCAAAAAAAGCTTCAGTAACCAGTTCTGCAGGGGCTCAGCTGGTTTAAGCAGCTACAATCTGAAAGCACGGCACATCAATCCTGCTCCATATGCCCCTTGATTTGTGCACTGGGATGGGTCTGGTATCACAAACTTGGAGGTCATGTGGAATCTTCTCAGCACTCCTAAAAAGTATTAAAATCTATGAACCATGTTGTGAACTATTCCACATCATGAGGTGTGGTTTGAAATAAAATTTTTTTATAGACACACCAAATTTTTCCAGTACCTTCAGTTGAAAAGTCTATTATATTAGCCACTGTTATGTTAGTCACTTTCCATCACTGCAATTAAATGCCTAACATGTTACTTAAAAAGTAAACAGTGATATGTTTAGTTCATAGTTTGGAGGGTTCAAATGCCAACTGGCCTAGTACAGCCTTAGCAAGGTCCACCCTTGAGTACAGTACCTTATGGTGTGGATAGAAATGGCAGAGGACATGTGGAGGAAGGATAACACCTCAAACTGGAAATAGTCTGGAGTCCAGGATGATTTTCAGAGTGGTAACCCCAATGATATAAGAACCTCCTACAGTATCCTATATCTCAATGATCTGCACTAACTCCCATACCTCAAACCTTGGTCTAATCCTTTACATATGGATCTTTAGGGAACGTTCAACATTGAAATCACAGCCACTATTCTACTGACTTGTTTTGGCACTTTTGAAAAGTGCAAATCAATGAAAGATACATGCATCAGTCAATTTCTTTCCTCTCCCTTATATTTTAATCTTCTTAATACTGATGCATATTTCTCCCTTTTCTTAATATTGCACTTCCCTGATTATTGCAATTTAATATTAAATTTGTCAATGAGACAATGAGCATTGTCTGAGTTTTTCATATATAAATATTGTTTTTTTCCCCAACATAAGACTAATCAGTGAATTCAAAAGACTAACTTGGTTAAAAAATAATGGTAACAACTTCAATCTCACCTTTAATTCATGACAGCAAAAACAAAACAAAACCCAGAGACAATGGACACATGTCATACGTCATCAAAGCAAAAGAAAATTGTTCCAAATACTCCATCATGCTACATTCAGTATTATTGAATCAAGAACTTGAATTGGGGTTGAATTATACTTGATATAACCTTGTGATGATTCATAGACATATAACTTTATGGCATATAACTTTATGGTTTTTTATCATTTTTAAATTTATTCACATGTATATGCATTGTTTGAGTCACCTCCCCTTTCCCCCTCCACTTCCTGGTAGAACCTGTTCTGTCCTCTTGTTCTTCGATTTTCTTGAAGAGGAAACATGAGATAATGAGAAAGACATAGTGTTTTTGCTAATTTGAGATGAAAATAGCTATATGGACAGATTCCTAGCATTGGTTCCATGCATATATGTATTACAACCCACATTGTTCATCTCTACCAGACCTCTTCACTACTCCCTAGTCCCCTTCCCATAGTGGCCTTGGCCAATTTAAGATTACTATATTCACTATCTACATTGAGCATATCAATTACATTCAAGTTTTAGGTTTCCTTCCCTTTTCCTTTGTTGTTCTTTTCCAAAATAAAATTTCAATTTCTATTCCTTTATGTATAAATTTTAAAACAAGATCACCAGTTTGCTCACAAAATTTCCTCTTGGGATTTTGATAAGAAATGTGTTGAGGGAATTCCAAGATGGCGGCTAGAGGTAGGAAGCAGAAAGCGACCCTCCTATAGTGAAATCTTGGAGAGACGCTGGAGACACACTTTGCAGGCATAATCACCGAGAAAAGGCATAACTTTGACCCCTCCACATCTCCAGCCACTGCAGAGAATCTCCACGTCACGTTAAATGGAGAAACAAGGAGGGCCCCCGGGGCCGCCAGTGGCCGGCGCCCATACGGCTTGGGAAGACGCGGACCAGGTGAGCTTCGCGGTACCGTGGTAGCCCCACAAACAAGCCTGGGCCAGAGCGCACAGCCCCCCTGGACAGACTGACCTCCACCCGGGAGAAAAAAAAAGAGAAACTGAGTAATAAGCAATAAGAACAGTTAAGACACACTGGAAAGAGGGTGAGGCACCCTAAGCACTGAAGATTGGGGGAAGGGAATCCTTCCCGGGACTGTAAATAAACAAGCCAGGCTGGCCAGAGAGCCTCTGGCGGGAGCGGGGCGCGGGCCCAGCAACCAGGAGTGGGGAAGCTTGTGAGAGGAGGGAAGACCCACTTCCCACATGAACTGTAAACAAACATGGCGGCCGGCAGGAGCAGCAGCACCGCCCAGTAAGCAGGAGCAGGAAAGCTTGTGAAAGTGGCAGTGGGAGGAAAACTTCAGAGGAGAGGGGGGGAAGACCCACCTCCCACACGAACTGTAAATAAACACGCAGGCCTGACAACGCGGGGGCAGTGTTACCTTTCCCAGTGCTTGGAAAGGGGAAAGCCTGTAGCAGAGGCTCCTGCACAGGAGAACTCTGAGCAAACAAAGCCTGTGGGACCAGGTGAGTGCTAAGCTCACCCCAGAGATCTGCATAAATAACGCCACAAGCTACAGTCTGAGAGCAGCAGGCAGGCAAGCCACAGTTGCAGATACCACTCTCAGAACTATCTCCAGACGCTTTTTTTTCTTTTTCTCCCTACCTTTGATGAGAGAACAACTGAATTACACCTGCAAGCCGAAAAACTTACTGAAACTGTATTGCATTTGAACTGGGGACACTTGGTGGGGCTTTTTTTTTTCTTTTGTGTGTGTGTGTGTGTGTGTGTGTGTGTGTGTGTGTGAGTGTGTAGTTTTGTTCTAATTTATGCATACCCTTTGATGAGACAACTACACAACAACATCTGAGGCACCAACTCCAGGACTGGAGATTGAGACGGACACCCAAATTATTAAGACTGAAACTGCATTGCATATAAACTTGGAAGTTTTTTGGTTTTTTTTTTTAATTTTCTATTTTCCATTTTATTTTAATTCATTTTTATATATAGATATTATTTTCATTTACTTATTTTTTATTTTTTTATCTTTGATTTTCAATCCTCTCTCTGTCTCTCTAATGTCTGTTCAGCTTACTGTCGATTAGTACACTAACACTCCCTGTTTATACCTTTGAAACTCTCTTGTCTGATACCTTGTTCTGCTTTCTCCCTCTTGTCTGTATATTTGTTTTCCCCTTTTCTTTAACTTCTTGCTTTCCATCTCAGCTCACTATTCCATTCTAAATATTACCACTGTTATTATTACAAGCTAGAAAATACTTATTTACACACAGTACAGGGACAGTAACAACACCAAGGACAATGACGGGAAGACAGAAAAAGCAGGGAAACCAGTTTCCCCACAGCAAAAAATTAGTACAGGAACCAGAGGGGAATGAAGAGAACAGAAACTCAGATCCAGACTCCAACAAAATGAAGATAAACTATGCCAAAGGACCCAATGAAGCCTACAAGAATAATTTAAAAGAAGACATACTACAAGTACTCAATGAGAATTTTAAAGAGATGATACTGGATAGGGTCAACCAAAATGTACAGGAGACACTCAAGAAATTCCAAGACAATAAAAGTAGAGAATTTGAAAAAGCAAAAGAAGAAATACAGGAAACCATAGAAGCACTGTATAAACACCAAAGTGAAAGAGAGAACACAATGAATAAATGGATAAATGAACTCAGGACAAAAATAGACAACAATAAAGAAGAAAACTGCCAGGATATGGAAAACCTCAGAAAAAAGAACGAAACAGAACTGCAAAACAAAACAGAAGGCCAATCAAGCAAAATAGAACAAACAGAAGACAGAATCTCAGAACTTGAAGATGAAATGGTAATTAAAAGATAAACCGAAGAACTATTAATTAAACAACTCAAGACCTGTGAAAAGAAAATGCAAGAACTCACTGACTCCATCAAAAGACCAAACTTGAGAATCATGGGCATCAAAGAAGGAGAAGAGGTACAAGTGAAGGGAATGCGTAATATATTCAACAAAATAATAATGGAAAATTTCCCAAATCTAGAGAAAGATATTTCCATACAAATGCAAGAGGCCTCCAGGACACCAAACAGACCAGATCAAAATAGAACTACTCCACGACATATCATCATTAAAACAACAAGTTCAGAAACTAAGGAAAGAATATTGAAGGCTGTAAGAGAGAAAAAACAAGTAACATACAAAGGTAAATCCATCAAAATCACAGCAGACTTCTCAACAGAAACATTAAAAGCAAGAAGAGCGTGGGGTGAGATCTTCCGGGCACTGAATGAAAATAACTTCAACCCCAGGATACTCTACCCAGCAAAGCAATCATTCAAAATAGATGGAGCAATAAAAGTCTTCCATGATAAGCAGAAACTAAAACAATATGTGACCACAAAGCCACCATTACAAAAGATTCTGCAAGGGATCCTGCACACAGAAAGTGACACCCAACTTTACCATGAAAAGGCAGGCAGCACCAAACCACAGGATAAGAAAAAGCAAGACAGTAGAGAGTAACATCAAGTTAGGTACACACAATCAAACCTTCAAACAACTAAGACAACTAAATGGCAGGAATCACCACATACCTATCAGTACTAATGCTTAATGTTAATGGACTTAATTCACCCATCAAAAGACACCATTTGACAAAATGGATTAAAAAAGAAGATCCAACAATTTGTTGCTTACAGGAGACTCATCTCACCGACAGAAATAAGCATATGCTTAGGATGAAAGGCTGGAAGAAGATTTACCAAGCCAATGGCCCCCGAAAACAAGCAGGAGTAGCAATACTTATCTCTGACAAAGTAGACTTCAAACCTACATTAATCAAACGAGATTAAGAAGGACATTCCATACTAATAAAAGGGGAAATAGACCAAAAGGAAATAATAATCATCAATCTGTACACACCCAATGTCAACGGACCCAATTTCATAAAACATACCCTGAAAGAACTAAAAGCATATATAAACGCCAACACAGTGGTTGTGGGAGACTTTAACACTCCATTATCATCAATAGATAGGTCATCCAAACAAAAACTCAATAAAGAAATCCAAGATCTAAAATATGCAATAGATCAAGTGGACCTAATTGATGTCTACAGAACATTTCATCCAACCTCTACACAATATACATTCTTCTCAGCAGCCCATGGAACCTTCGACAAAATAGATCATATCCTAGGGCACAAAGCAAGCCTCAGCAAATATAAGAAAATAGAAATAATGCCGTGCAAACTACCTGACCACAATGCAGTAAAAGTAGAACTCAACAACAAAAGTAAAGACAAAAACCATGCAAACAGCTAGAAACTAAATAACTCATTACTTAATGAAGAATGGATCATCGATGCAATAAAAGAGGAAATTAAAAAGTTCCTGGAAGTCAATGAAAGTGAAAACACAACCTACCGGAACCTATGGGACACAGCTAAGGCAGTCTTGAGAGGAAACTTTATAGCCATGAGTGCATGTATTAAAAAGATTGAAAGATCCCAAATCAATGACCTAATGATACATCTCAAACTCCTAGAAAAAGAAGAACAAGCAAATCCCAAAACAAATAGAGGGAGAGAAATAATAAAAATAAGAGCCGAAATCAACGAAATAGAAACCAAAAAAACCATACAAAGAATTAATGAAACAAAAAGTTGGTTCTTTGAAAAAATAAACAAGATCGATAGACCCCTGGCAAACCTGACTAAAATGAGGAGAGAAAAAACCCAAATTAGTAGAATTAGGAATGCAAAAGGGGAGATAACAACAAACATCATGGAAGTCCAGGAAATCATCAGAGACTACTTTGAGAACCTATATTCAAATAAATTTGAAAATCTAAAAGAAATGGACAGATTTCTAGATGCATATGATCATCCAAAACTGAACCAAGAAGAAATTAATCACCTGAACAGACCTATAACACAAAATGAAATTGAAGCAGCAATCAAGAGTCTCCCCAAAAAGAAAAGTCCAGGACCTGATGGATTCTCTGCTGAATTCTATCAGACCTTTAAAGAAGAACTGATACCAACCCTCCTTAAACTGTTCCACGAAATAGAAAGAGAAGGAAAACTGCCAAACACATTTTATGAAGCCAGTATTACACTTATCCCAAAACCAGGCAAAGACACCTCCAAAAAGGAGAACTATAGGCCAATCTCCTTAATGAACATTGATGCAAAAATCATCAACAAAATAATGGCAAACCGAATTCAGCAACACATCAAAAAGATTATTCACCACGACCAAGTAGGCTTCATCCCAGGGATGCAGGGGTGGTTCAACATATGAAAATCAATAAACGTAATAAACCACATTAACAGAAGCAAAGACAAAAACCACTTGATCATCTCAATAGATGCAGAAAAAGCCTTTGATAAGATCCAACATCATTTCATGATAAAAGCTCTAGGAAAACTAGGAATAGAAGGAAAGTTCCTCAACATTATAAAAGCTATATATGACAAACCTACAGCCAGATTATACTTAATGGAGAAAAATTAAAACCATTCCCTCTAAAATCAGGAACCAGACAAGGATGCCCACTATCTCCACTCCTATTCAACACAGTACTGGAATTCCTAGCCAGAGCAATTAGTCAAGAAGAAGGAATAAAAGGAATACAAATAGGTAAAAAACTGTCAAAATATCCCTATTTGCAGACGACATGATCCTTTACCTTAAAGACCCATGAAACTCTACTCAGAAGCTTCTAGACATCATCAATAGCTATAGCAAGGTGTCAGGATATAAACTCAACATAGAAAAATCATTAGCATTTCTATACACTAACAATGAGCAAACTGAAAAAGAATGTATGAAAACAATTCCATTTACAATAGCCTCAAACAAAATCAAATACCTAGGTGTAAACCTAACAAAAGATGTGAAAGACCTCTACCAGGAAAACTATACACTTCTGAAGAAAGAGATTGAGGAAGACTATAGAAAGTGGAGAGATCTCCCATGCTCATGGATTGGTAGAATCAACATTGTAAAAATGTCGATACTCCCCAAAGTAATCTACATGTTTAATGCAATTCCCATCAAAATTCCAATGACATTCATTAAAGAGATTGAAAATTCTACTGTTAAATTTATATGGAAACACAAGAGGCCACGAATAGCCAAGGCAATACTCAGTCAAAAGAACAATGCAGGAGGTATCACAATACCTGACTTCAAACTATATTACAAAGCAATAACAATAAAAACAGCATGGTACTGGCACAAAAACAGACATGAAGACCAGTGGAACAGAATAGAGAACCCAGATATGAAGCCACACAACTATAAGCAACTTGTCTTTGACAAAGGAGCTAAAAATATACAATGGAGAAATAGCAGCCTCTTCAACAAAAACTGCTGGGAAAACTGGTTAGCAGTCTGCAAAAAACTGAAACTAGATCCATGTATATCACCCTATACCAAGATTAACTCAAAATGGATCAAGGATCTTAATATCAGACCCCAAACTCTTAAGTTGATACTAGAAAGAGTAGGAAATACTCTGGAGTTAGTAGGTATAGGTAAGAACTTTCTCAACGAAACCCCAGCAGCACAGCAACTAAGAGATAGCATAGATAAATGGGACCTCATAAAACTAAAAAGCTTCTCTTCATCAAAAGAAATGGTCTCTAAACTGAAGAGAACACCCACAGAGTGGGAGAAAATATTTGCCAACTATACATCAGACAAAGGACTGATAACCAGAATATACAGGGAACTTAAAAAACTAAATTCTCCCAAAACTAATGAACCAATAAAGAAATGGGCAAGTGAGCTAAACAGAACTTTCTCAAAAGAAGAAATTCAAATGGCCAGAAAGCACATGAAAAAATGCTCACCATCTCTAGCAATAAAGGAAATGCAAATTAAAACCACGCTAAGATTCCACCTCACCCCTGTTAGAATAGCCATCATCAGCAACACCACCAACAACAGGTGTTGGCGAGGATGCGGGGAAAAAGGAACCCTCTTACACTGTTGGTGGGAATGTAGACTAGTACAACCACTCTGGAAAAAAATTTGGAGGCTACTTAAAGAGCTGGACATCGATCTACCATTTGATCCAGCAATACCACTCTTGGGGATATACCCAAAGACTGTTACTCCAGAGGCACCTGCACATCCATGTTTATTGCGGCACTATTCACAATAGCCAAGTTATGGAAACAGCCAAGATGCCCCAGCACTGACGAATGGATTAAGAAAATGTGGTATCTATACACAATGGAATTTTATGCAGCCATGAAGAAGAACGAAATGTTATCATTCACTGGTAAATGGATGGAATTGGAGAACATCATTCTGAGTGAGGTTAGCCTGGCTCAAAAAACCAAAAATCGTATGTTCTCCCTCATATGTGGACATTAGATCAAGGGCAAACACAACAAGGGGATTGGACTATGAGCACATGATAAAAGCGAGAGCACACAAGGGAGGGGTGAGGATAGGTAAGACACCTAAAAAACTAGCTAGCATTTGTTGCCCTTAATGCAGAGAAACTAAAGCAGATACCTTAAAGCAACTGAGGCCAATAGGAAAAGGGGAACAGGTACTAGAGAAAAGGTTAGATCAAAAAGAATTAACCTAGAAGGTAACACCCACACACAGGAAATCAATGTGAGTCAATGCCCTGTATAGCTATCCTTATCTCAACCAGCAAAAACCCTTGTTCCTTCCTAGTATTGCTTATACTCTCTCTACAACAAAATGAGAAATAAGGGCAAAATAGTTTCTGCTGGGTATCGAGTGGGGGGGAGACGAAGGGGGCGGAATGGGTGGTAAGGGAGGAGGTGGGGGCAGGCAGGAGAAATGAACGAAGCCTTGTATGCACATATGAATAATAAAAGAAAAATGAAAAAAAAAAGAAATGTGTTGAATTCTTACATCTGATTCACACCTGATGAGTCTTCACCATATTTTTTCTGCTCCAGATCTATACTAATTTCTTTAATCTATGCTTCCAAGATAAAGAATTCACATATTTTGTATTGTTAAAAGTTATTAATTAATTTATTTTGTTTTAATTGACCAATAAATATAAATATCATTGGGAAACATGATATATTTGTGCATGCTTACATTACAGAAGGATTAATTCACTCTAATTGATAATACTTATCTTTTGTGGTGGGAAATTTTCATATTTACTCTTGGCTCTTATAATTTGAATTACTGTTTTGTTAACTATAGTCAACAGAGTGTGCAATAGATCTCAAAAACTAATTACTGTCTTCTAAATAAATTTTATAAGCTTTATCAACATCCTTTCAGGCAATGCTTTGTCTCTCACAACCACCATTATATTCTACTTCAGTAAAGTTGATACTTTTGTATTTCACATATATGTTTGATTATGGGGGTCTATTATATGTTTTTCTATAACTGGCTTGATTCACATGCTATAATGTTCTTCCAGTACACCAATGTTGTCACCAGTGATAAGACTTACTTCTTTTTGAAGGATGAATTTTATTCCACAGTATATATATGCCACAATATTTAAAAAATTGTCCTGAGGGTACATTATGGCATTTACAAAAGCACTTAAAATATATCAAATACATTAAACTAGAATTCACCCCCTCCAACATTCTCCTTTCTCACTCCTGCTCCAATTCCTGAAATAGTTTCAACAGGTATTGTTTTTCCATTCACATACATGTGTACACAGTATTTGCACCATATTCAACCTCCTACACACTTTTGCCAATTTCTTCCCCTTTTTAGATTGCTACCAACCCCTCAGACAGGACCTGTTCTCTGATACATGTAATGTGTATATATATTATAGACCAAATTGGTTCATCTCCTCTATCTTTCTCTTTTCTGCTTTAGTCTCCTTCTTATGGTGATTTCCACAGGTTTAAAAATTCTATATTCATTCTTATATAGTAAGTAGAGCAACAATACTCACATTCTTAACTTCCTTCTTTTACACCCCCTCTCTCATATGTGACCTGCACTCAGTGTGATCTGTTTTCATAATATTGCTTGTGTTTCTATTACATCTGTATTCCACCCATGAGAGCAAATATAAGGCCTTTGGATTTCTGTACTTGGCTAACATTACTTAAGATGATGTTCTCTAGTTTCATCCATTTATCTGCAACAACAAAATATCATTCTTTCTTATGGCTGAATAAAATTCCATTGTTATAAATACTACATTTTCTTAATACATTCATTTGTAGTGGGGCATCTTGGGTGTTTTCATAGCTTTGCTATTGTGAATAATGGTGTAATAAACATGAGTATACAGGTGCCTTTATTGTAACTTGACTTACATTCCTTTGGGTATATCCCAAGGAGTGGTATTGCTGGATCATATGGCACTTCTAGTTTTAGTTTTTTGAGGGCCCTCCATATTGTTTTCCATAGTGGTTTTACTAATTTACATTCCCAACATCGATGTACCAGTGTTACTTTCTACCCACATCCTGGCCAATGTTTGTTGATGTTTATGTTTTTGAGGGTAGCCATTCTAACAGGAGTGAGATGGAATCACAGCATGGTTTTGATTTGCATTTCGTTTGTAGCCAGGGATGTTAAGAGCTTCTTCATGTATTTTTTGGCTATTTGGACTTCTTCCTCTGAAAAAGCTCTGTTCAGTTCATTTGCCCATTTCTTTGTTGAATCATTAATTAGTTTGGGAGTTTTGTTTTTTGAGCTCCGTATATATTCTGGTTATCAGACCATTGTAAGACGTTACAGCCGGGAAAGATTATTCTCCTGTTCTCTGAGCTGCCTCTTCAATTTGGTGACCATTTCTTTTGTTGTGCAGAAGCTTTTCAATTTCACCTAGTCCCATTTGTCAATCCTTTCTCTTAGTTGCTGACTCATTTGAGTTCTATTTAGGAAGTCATTGACTATGACTCTTAATTCCAGAGTATTCCATGCTCTTTCCCACACTAGCTTCAATGTTTCAAGTGTTATATTAAAGTCTTAATGCATTTTGAATTAATACTTGTACAGGGTCAAGGAAATGGATCTATTTCCAGTTTTCTGCATGCATATATCCAGTTTCACCAGCAACATTTATTGAAGAGGCTCTATTTTCTCTATTGTATGTTCTGGGCAACTTTATCGAAAATCTGGTAGGCATCACTGTGTGGATTCATGTCTGTGTCTTCTATTCTGTTCTACTGGTCTTTGTGTCTTTTTCTGCAAGTACCATGCTGCTTTTATTAGTATGGATCTGTAGTATAGTTTGAAGGCAGGTATTATACCTTCAGTGTCACTCTTTTTGTTCAGTTTGCCTTGTATGCCACACTATTTTTATTATCCATTCATACATCGATGGACCCTAAGTTTGCTTCCGTATCTTGGCTATTATGAAAAATGCTACAATGGACTTGGGAATCTTCAGAGGTCTACCTCATATCTCTATGGCTACATACCCAGAAATGACATTATTGAATCAGATGGTGGTTTCCTCTTTATTTCTTGAAGAAACTCCACATTGCTGCCATAAGAACCAAAGTAATTTATATGCCCACCAACAGTGGCATTCATCTCCTCATCATTTTGATGACAGGTGTGAGGGGATATCTCATGCAGTTTTAATCTGGGTTTCTCTGATTATTAGTGATGTTGGTTATTTTTCTCATACATATCATGTCTTTTATGTTTTCTTTTGAGAAATGCCTTTTCAGATTCATTTCCTATAAAAAATCAGGTTTTTTTGAATTTTCCCATTTGAGAAGTTTGAGTTTTTTAAGGTTTTGAATATTAACCCCTTATGGATCCATGATTGTAAATATTTTGTCTCATTCTGTGTATTCTCAGTCATATCATTTTTTTTTTGGTGGAACTGGAATATAAACTCAGGCTGTTGTGCTTGTATAACAGGCACTCTTATCACTTGAGCCACACTTCCCATCTCATTCTGTGTGCTCTCTTTACTTCCTCCTTGTCATTGTGAGTATGTAGAAAAATGTGTCTGCTGCAATTCTATATGCTTAGTTTTGCTTTTATAGCCTGAACATTTAGCCTCATCCTCATGTCCAGTTCAGTCATGAAGCATTGCCTCTGTGTGTTCTTCTAATACTTTCATAGTTTCCATTTGTACACTTAATTATGTGGTACATTTAGAGTTGATTTTTGTACGTGGTGTGAAATAAAGGTTTAATTTCATTTTTTCTCCATGTGAATATCCAGTTTTCAATCACAATTTATTGAAGGCGCTGTCCTTTTCTTATTTTGTGTACTTGTTAACTTTCATGTAAATCAGTTGACCATAAATATATCTGCTCATTTCTGGCCCCTCTATTCTCTTCCACTGGTCAGTGTATATACTCTTATGCCAATACCATTTGTGTATGATTACTATAATTTTGTAATATATTTTTAAAATTAGGTAGCCTGATGCCTCTAATTTCGGGTATTTTTTTGTGAGAGAAGCGATGGGTTTTATTTTTCAGGATTGCCTTACATATTTGGGGGCTCTTGAGATTCCAGATGAGATTTAGATTTTTTTCCTTTTCCTGTAGAAATTAAGACTGGCATTTTGATTCAGATTACATTTTATCTATTTCATTGGATACATTTTGAGAATACTGATTCTTCCAAACAAGACTGTGTTTATATTTCCATTTATTTGTGAGTTCTTTAATTTCATCATTAAAACTTTACAATTTTCCGTGCATAGAGCCCTCAGCAACATGGTTCAGTTTATTTCTAACTAATTTTGTGGCTACTGTAAATGGGGTAAATTTTTAAATTCTTTTGGATAAATTGTTCTTAGCATATAAAATTCCCACTCTTTTTCTTTGTTGAGTTTTTATCCTGCAGGTTTACTGAATTTCTTTTCCTTTTAAAAGTTTTTTTGGTGGAGTCTTTAAGGTATCTCTATAAGATCACTTCATCAGTAGACACAGGCAATTACATGTCTTTCATTCAAATTTGAATGCCTTTTTCCTTTCTCTTAAATAATTGCCCTGACTTGCATTTCAAGTATTATTGTGGCTAGTAGTGGTGTGAATGGTAGTCCTTGCCTTATTCTTGATCTTAAAGGACTAAATTTTAGGTTTTCACTGTTGAGTAGGATGTTACCTATGTGGTTGTCACTTATGGTCTTTATTGCATGGAGTTATTTTAATCTATAGCTAGATTGTTGAGTGAGAATGTTTATCAGGAAGTATTTTTTACTGTTATGCTAGGGTATATTGTGACATTTATAAAAGTTCTTAAAATATATCAATTATATCAATATTGCATTCATCCCCTGTATTATTCTTTATTCCTCCTCTTCCATTTCTGGAATAGTTTCTGCAGGTATCATTTTTCTATTTGCATACACATGTACACAGTATTTGCACCATATTCACCTTCTACATCCTTTTCCACACCCTCCACCCTCCCACTGTACCAACTCCCCAGACAGGACCTGTTCTACCCTTCTATTCTCTTATTTTTTAAAAAAACAATAAATAACATTTTCATTTATTTACAATTTCTATACAGGGAGTTTCCTCATGACATTTCCATGTGTATATATATTATAACCCAAATTAGTTCATCTCCTTTATTTTTTACCTTTCTACCTTAGTCCACTTCTTATGTCATGAATTATTGACTTTTCCCAGATGTTGTTTCATCATTTATTATTCTTATTTCTGTAAGTGTGGTGCATCATTTTGTTGATTTGTGTTTGATGAACTTTCATTTAACTCCAGACTTCTACATCAATTACTCATGGTGAATGATCTTTTCAATGTATGCTGAATTCAGTCTTCTAATATTTTGTTGAGAATTTTTGAATAATATACTCTATAGGGTTATTGGCCTGTAATTTCATTTTCTTGGTTTGTCCTTGTCTGTATTTGCTATCATGGTAATCCTTGTCAGCTAAAGTGAGATTTGAAATATTCTTTCATCTTTTATTATTTGAAAAGGCTTGGGAAGGATTGGGGTTGTTTCTTCCTTAAATGTTTTGTCAAATTTAGTACTGAAATGATAAAGTCCTGAGCTTTTCCTTGAGGGAAAACAAATGCTGATTGAATCCCTCATTTATTATTGGGCTATTCAAAATTTTTACTTCTTCATGTCAGTATTTGCATGTTTTATGATCAAATTAAATGATCCATTTCTTCTAGTTTATACAATTTGTTGATGTACAGTACTTGATAGTAATTTGTTCTGATCCTTTTATTTTTGTAGTATCTGTTTCAATGTCTCCTCTTTCATTTCTAGTTTGTGTGATTTTCCTTATCAACTAGTATAGGTAAAAGTTTTTGCTTTATTGATTTTTTTCCAAAGTAATTTCTTCTTTTCCTCAGTTCTTTTGAAGTAAAACTTTAGATTCTTTATTAGAGATCTTCTGTTATGATGTACACATTCCTTGCTATAATCTATAGCTTCATTGTTAACCTTGTAGTTTGGTAGTCTATAAGCTTTGTTCTCTTTCAGTATTTTGTACATCAATTTATGCATTTTGCTTCTCCACATAAACTTTAAAATCAGTGTGTTTTCTATTCATGAGATAACATGCCAGGATATTGACTAAGAAGTGAATGCATAAAGTAAGTTGAATGAATTGACACATGACAAATACTGAGTTTTTTATTCATAAGCATTGAATACCTCTCCCGTTGCTCATTTTTTTTCTGTTATTTCTCTCATCAGCATTTTGTGGCTTTTCTCATGAAGATCTTTGAAATATTTAGTCAGATTTATACCAAAGTATTAAATTCGGGGGGCAGATGATATGAATGTAAATGGCATAGTGTATCTGAAACCAAATTTCACATGTTCATGCTGGTGTATAGGAAAGAAATGGACATTTGTATATTAACATTCTGTCACATAACCTGGCTGTTACCACTTTATTTAGTTATTGCAACTTTTGTGAACTCATTTTTACTTACTATTTAAGGGACCATGTCATCTTCACAGAGAGACAGTTTTATTTCTTCCTTCAGAGCCTATAAACTATTTTTCTTATATTAGTGCATTTGCCAGGGCTTCCAATAGTATGTTAAAAAGTGGTTTTGATAAGTGACACTCTTGACTTTTCATTATTTTAAATAAGAATGGTTCAAGGTTCTTAAAATTAAGTATAATATTAGCTTCATGATTTGTTTAGCTATTCTTTATGAATCTTAGGAAGTGTTTGTACATAATTTACTGAGAGTTTTTTTGCAAACATGCATTGGACTTTATAATTGTTTTTCTCAGCACATACTGGTTTAATTGTGTGATTTTCCTTCTTTAGCCTGTGATGCACGATGAATTGTATTATTGAATTTTGAGTGTTGAACTTGCCTAGTAGAACAGGGATAATGTTTATCTCCTAATGGTTTACAATTCTTTTAATACATTGTTTCATTCAATTTCCTAATTTTTTTTGAGAATTTTTATATTAACATTTGTGATGGATGTTAAACTGTACTTTTCTTATAATGTGTTTTGTCTTACTCTAGTGCTGTGGTAATTCTTGCATCATAGAATTAGTTAGGAAGTTGTATTCTTTTATCATGAAAGAGAATGTAGACAATTGGTATAATTTTCCCATTGAATGTGAGAATATACCATGATCCTATTTGGGCTTGATGCTTTCTAATTTGGAAAGTACTTACATATTGACTCAATTTCCTTGATAGATAAAGGCCTATTCAGATTCTTTCCTCTTTGATGCTTTTTGGTAGATTATTTTCAAGAAATTGGTCCTTTTCATCTAGTTTATCAGATTTGTGGGAATAGAGTTGTTCACAGTACTCTTTTTATTATTCTCTATGTGTCATGACAACTGTATTGATGTTGCATCTTTTATTTCACATCTTAGTAATTTACACCATCATTTTCCTTAGCTTAGCTATACATTTATCAATTTGATTGGTCATTTCAAAACCAGATTTAGGTTTTATTGATTTTTCTCCTTTGATTTCCTGTTTGCAATGCCAGTGTTTCTTTTTCTGATATTTGTGGTCTCTTTTCTTTTCCTTTCTTTGAGTTTAATTCATTCTTCTTTCTCTAGCTTCCTAAGATGGACTGTGCATGATTGACTTTTGGTGATTCTTCTTATCTAGTATTTGTATTCAATGCTATAAAATTTCCTCTGAGCACTACTTTTGCTATATCCCAACAATTTTTGTAAGTTGTATTTTGCTCTCTATTAAATTCAAAGTATTTGTAAGGACTTTTAGATCTTAATGGAAACTTGACCACATTATTATTATGTAGTGAGAAAGAGCAAGAAAGAGAACCAAAATGTGTATACTGGAACATAAATTAAACCACACCTATTCATATAAAATATGACAATTCATGCAGAACACCAAAGAATATAAAAAAATTTCTAGTACTAACAAGTGTTAGTAAAATCATAGGATACAAGGCCAACATATTGAAAACTGAAAGAAATTGATTTTTCCCTTTATTGTGATGGGTGGGGGTACCTTGTAGCAATTACAAAGGATCTTATAATATATCAAAAACATAATATATGAATCCACCTCCTCTACCATTCTCCTTCATCACATTCTCCCTCCTATTCCTGGAATAGTTTCAAGAGTTATCATTATTGCATTTGCATACATGTGTACACATTTTCCACTGTATTCACCCTACTATCCCCTTTCCCCAACAACCCCCTACACTTGTTTCCAGGCATCCCCACTGAGCAGGACTCATTCCACCCCTCCCCCCATTCTCTGATTTTATAGCAGAAAAAGGAGAAAAGATAAAATGAAAAACTTGACATTTTAGCTTGTTTGAGATAAAGGTTGCTACACAGGGAGTTTTGTTGTGATATTTCCATGTATAGATGTATTATAACCTCAGTTGGTTTATCACCTGTAATTTTCTTCATTCTACATTAGTCTCTTTCTTATGGTATTTTCAGTTGGTTTAAGATTTCTGAATTCAGATAAGCACTTTTCCAAGCAACATTTGTTGAAGAAGCTGTCTATTCTCCAAAATATGTTTTTGGCGCCTTTGTCAAAAATGAGGTGGGTATAGCTGTGTGGATTGTATCTGGGTCCTCTATTCTGTTCCACTGGTCTTCATACCTGTTTTTGTGCCAGTACCATGCTGTTTTTGTTGCTATGGCTCTATAATATGGTTTGAAATCAGGTATCACAATACTCCAACATTGCTCTTTTTTCTGAGTATTGCCTTGGTTATTCCTGGTCTCTTGTGTTTGCAAATGAACTTTAGCATAGATGTTTCAGTCTCTTCAGTGATTGTCATTGAGATTTTGATGGGAATTGAACTGAACATGTAGATTGCTTTTGGTAATACAGCCATTATTACTATACTGATTCTACCAATCCATGAGCATGGGAGATCTTTCCACCTTTTGTAGTCTTCCTCAGTGTATTTCTTCAGAGGTTTGTAGTTCTCCTTGTAGAGTTCATGCACATACTTTGTTAAGTTTATTCCTAGATTTTTGATTTTTTAAGACTATTGTAAATGGAATTGTTTTCATATATTTTTTCTCAATTTGTTCACTGTTGGTTTATAGAAAAGGTGATGATTTTTGTAAGCTGATTTTGTACCCTGCCGCATTGCTGAGGCTGTTTATGGTGATTAGGAGTTTTTGCATAGAGTTTTTTTGAGTCTATGAGGTATAAGATCTTGTCATTTGCAAATGGTGATACTTTGTTTCTTTACCTATATGTATTCATTTTATTTCTTCTTCATTCTTGTCTTGTTGCTCTTGCTAGGACTATGTTGAATAGGCATTGGGAGAGTGGGCACCCTTTTCTCATTCTTGATTTTAGGGGAAATGGTTTCAGTTTTTCTCCATTAAGTATGATGTTGGGTATAGGTTTGTCATGTATAGCCTTCATAAGGTTAAGGTACATTCCTTCTATTCCTAGTTTTCTTAGAGCTTTTACACAAAGTGGTGTTGAATCTTATCATGGGCTTTTTCTGCATCTATTGAGATAATCAACTGTTTTTTGTCTTTGCTTCTATTAATGCACTGTATTACATTTATAGATTTGCATATGTTGAACCAAGCCTGCAGCCCTAGCATGAAGCTGACTTGGTCATAGAGAATGATCTTACTGATATGTTGTTGGATTAAGTTTGCCATTATTTTATTGAGGATTTTTGCATTGATGTTCATTAAGGAGATTCTGCTGGGTATTTGGGGGGGGGGAGAGGAAGGGGGCGGAGTGGGTGGTAAGGGAGGGGGTGGGGGCAGGGGGGAGAAATGAACCAAGCCTTGTATGCACATATGAATAATAAAAGAAAAATGAAAAAAAAAAGGAGATTGGCCTATAGTTCTCAGTTTTGGATGTGTCTTTGCCTGGCTTCCTAAAATGAGTTAGGCAGTGTTCCTTCCTTTTCTGTTTCATGGAAAAGTTTAAGGAGAGTTGATATTAGTTCTTCATTAAAGGTCTGATAGAAGTTGTCAGAGAATCCATCAGGTCCTTGATTTTTCTTTTTTGGGAGATTCTTTATTGCTGCTTCTATTTAATTTCATGTTATAGATATGTTTAGGTGGTTACTATCTTCTTGGTTCAGTATTGGATGGTCATACTATTTAGAAATTTGTCCATTTCTTCACCATTTTTGATTTTCAAATTTATTGGAATATTGGTTCTCAAAGTAGTCTCTGATGATTCCATGGATTTCCTTGGTATTTATTATCTTTCCTGTTGCATTTCTCATTTTCCTGATTTGGGTCTTTTCCCTCCTCCTTTCAGTCAGATTTGTCAGGCGTCTGTCAATCTTGTTTATATTTTTTAAAGAACAAGCTTTTTATCTCATTGGTTCTTTGTATGGTTTTTTGGTTTTATTTCACTATTTTCAGCCATTATTTTTATTTTTTCTCTCCCTCTGCTTGATTTGGATTTTGCATGTTCTTGTTTTTCTAGGAGTTTGAGATGTAGCATTAGGTTGTTTATTTGAGGTCTTTCTGGCCTTTTAATATGGGCTCATGGCTATAAATTTTCCTCTTAGGACTGCCTTTGCTGTGTTTCATAGGTTCTAGTAGGTTGTGTTTTGTTTTTGTTTTCATTAAGTTCCAGGAAACTTTCAATTTCCTCTTTTATTTCATCAGTGACCTGCTGATCATTGAGAAATGTGTTGTTCAGCTTCCAATTGTTTGCATGTTTTTTACTGTTGTTTTTGTTGTTGAGTTCTAATTTTAATGCATTGTAATCAGATAGAATACAGGAGATTATTTTTATTTTCTTATATTTGCTGAGGCTTGCTTTGTGCCCTACATTATGATCAATTTTGGAGACAGTTCCATGGGCTGTTGAGAAGAATGAAAACTGTGTGCATGTTGGATGAAATATTCTGTAGACATTAACTAGGTCCATTTGATCTATGGTGTGATTTAATTCTAGGATGTCTTCATTGATTTTTTGTTTTAATATCCCCCTATCTATTGGTTATAGGGGGATATTAAAGTTTCGCACTACCACTGTGTTTGAGTCTATATGTGCTTTTAAGTCTTTTAGAGTATGTTTGATAAAATTGGGTGCATATAGATTGATAATTGTTATTTCCTTTTTGTGTATTTCCCCTTTTATTAGTATGAGTGTCCTCCTTTATCTCATTTTATCACTGTAAGTTTGAAGTCTACTTTGCGATAAGTATTGCTACTTCTGCCTGATTTAGGGTACCATTGGCTTGGTAAATCTTCCAGCCTTTCACCCTAAGCCAGTGTTTTTTTCTGTCCATAAGATGGGACTCCTGGAAACAATAGATTTTTGGATCTTCCTTTTTAATCTAGTTTGCCAAACATTGTCTTTTGATGAGGAAGTTGACTCCATTGACATTCATTGTTAAAGTTGATATGTGTTGATTTCTGCCATTTAGTTGTTTTTGTTGTTTAAGGATTTGATTATATGCAGCTGAATCAATGCTAGTCTTTGGTTCTTTTTATTTTCCTGTGGTTTAATACTGCCCCTCCTCTCGTGGTTTTGTTAGCTTTCATCTTCTGTGTGCAGAATTCCTTATAGTGTCATTTGTAGTGGTAGCTTTTGTGGTCATATCTTTAGTTTCTGCTTATTGTGGAACGTTTTTATTGCTCTGTCTATTTTGAATGATAGTTTTGCTGGATATGGTATCCAAGGGTTGAAGTTATTTTCATTCAGTGCCCAAAATACCTCACTTCTATGCCCTTCTTGGTTTTAAGGTTTCTGTTGAGATATCTGCTATGATCTTGATGAATTTACCTTTATATGTTATTTGTTTTTTCTCTCTTATAGACTTCAGCATTCTTTCTCTATTCCTTGTGTTTGTTGTTTTAATGATAATATGCTCTGGGGACGTTCTCTTTTAGTCAAGTCTTTTTGGTGTCCTGGAGACTTCCTTTACCTGAATGGGCAAAACTCTCTGGAGATTTGGAAAATTTCTGTATTATTTTTAAAAATATATTACAAATTCCCTTTGCTTGTACCTCTTCTTCTTCAATGCCTATGATTGTCAGGTTTGGTCTTTTGATGGAGTTGGTGAGTTCTTGCATATTTCTTTCAAAGCTCTTGAGTTGTTTGACTAATAATTCTTCAGTTTTTTCCTTCACTTTCTATTTATCTTTGAGTTCTGATATTCTGTCTTCCATTTGTTCTAGTCTGCTGAAGTGGCCTTCCACTGTGTTTTGTGTTTCATTTTGTCTTTTTTCTAAGGTTTTCCATATCTTCAGTCACTTCCCCTTAATATTATTTATTTTCAACTTTAATTCATTTGTCTCTCTCTTTATAGCTTTTTAAGTTTCACTTTGGTGTTTATTCAGGGCTCCTCTGAGTTCATTTATTTGTTTGTGTCTTCTCATATTCTTTATTTTTGATGACTTGAAATTTCTTGAGAGCATCTTGTACATTTTGGTTAACCCTGTCTAGTATCTTCACCATGACATTCTCAGTGACTTCTTGCAAGTTTTCTTCTTTGAGGGCATATTTGTGGGCATCACTGGGTTCTTTAGTGTCATTTATGTCAGGAACTGGGTATCTGCTTTCTTCATTTCCCTCTGAATCCTATATTAAATTATTTTTCTGATGAGAATGGTTTCCATCCCTTCTTTTTTTTCCCATCACTACACTTTGTACTGTGCAACTATGTTCTTGATAAGCTAGTTGGTGGTTTTAGTAACCTGCTTTCTTTCCTTTAATTTAATTTTTGTGTGTGACTGTCTTGGTTTTTAGACAGGTTGGTGTGCTATTTCTGTCCCTAGTCTGAAGGTGTAATTTAACAATAACTAATTCACAGTTTCAATAGCCAACTGGTTGTTTATATATTATGTACAAGACCCCTTGGTGGTAATATCTATAAGAAGTGGGAGTTTGGGGGTTAATGTTAGGCTAGCGATAAAAAGTTGGGAAGTTGGTTAGGGTGGCACTAAAAGGGGAGACAGGAAGTAGGGTGTTTGAGGGGGAAAACCTTGTAGGAAACCAAAACTAGTCCATGTCTATCACCCTGTCCTAGTTTCAACTCAAAGTGTTTTAAGGACCTTAATATTAGACCCAAAACTCAAGTTAGTACAAGAAAGATCAGGGAACACTCTGGAAGCAATAAGTACAGGCAAAGACTTCCTCAATAGAACCCTAGCAGCCCAGCAACTAAGAGAAAGGATGGGCAAATGGAGCTACATGAAATTCAAAAGCTTCTGCACAACAAAAGAAATGGTCTCTAAACTGAAGAGACAACCCACAGAGAGGGAGAAAATATTCACTGGCTATACATCAGACAAAGGAATGATAACCAAAATATACAGGGAGCTCAAGACACTAAACTCCCCCAAATCAATGAACTAATGAAGAAGTCAGCAACTGAACTAAACAGAAATTTTTCAAAGGAAGAAATCCAAATGGCCAAAAGACACATTAAAAAAAATTCTCAACATCCCTGGCCATAAAGAAAATGCAAATCAAAACCACACAAGGAGTCCACCTTACTCCTGTTAGAATAACTATAATCAAAAACACCATCAACAACAAATGTTGATGAAGATGTGGGGAAAAAGGACCCTCATACACTGCGGGTGGGAATGTAAGCTAGTACAACCACTTTGGACAACAATATGGAAGCTTCTTAAAAAAACTAAACATAAATCTGCCATATGATCAAACAATACCACTCCTATGAAATATACCAAAAGGAATGTGACTTAGATTATTCCAAAGGCATCTGCACAATTATATTTATTGCAGCACTATTCACAATAGCCCAGTTATGGAAACAGCCAAGATGTGCCACTACTGATGAGTGGATAAAGAAAATGTGGTATTTATACACAAATTTATATTTGGTTATATTTATAGAATGGGTTTTCAGTCCCTTGTCAGATGTATAGCTGGCATATATTTTCTTCCATTGAAAGAAATTTAAAGCACATTTAAAAGTAATACTGAATTAGTAAATGCTTAGGTCTAATTTTTACAAAATATAACAGTCTCCTCCCTTATCTAGGGAATCCATTTAAATGCCTGAAAGTAGAGATTTTATCAAATGCCATATATACTATAAATCCATATAATGCCAACTTATGATAAAGTTTAATTTATATATTATGCAGAATAAAAATTTATTATAATAACTAATCATAAAGCCTCAATTATAACAATCTACTCTAATAAAACTTATCTGAGGTCTCTCTTTTTCTCACTTACTCTCTCAATATATGTTTGTGCTCTGTTTACTTTCTACTTATGATGATATGATATGTTTCAATGCCTACAAGATGTTATGATGTTAGTTGAATGGCATAAACATTATGATGTAACATTTGGCTACTATGTCAGATTTAGTTGAAATTTTGTTCAAACTTATGTGACATTTATTATGTAAGGTTTACTTATTACAGTGTAACACCACAGCCTCTGTTATGATACCAAAGCTGGTAAAAGTACTAACCATCAGGTAAGATATACAGCATGAATATGATGGACAAAGTTATTATTCAGGTCCCTAGAGGGACTTCATCATACTATTCAGAATGGCATGGCATATAAGTTAAAACTTCTGAAATGATAATATCTGGAATTTCCCTTTACAATGTCACTGGGCTACAGTTGAGTGTAGGTAACTGAGAGCCTAGAAGCAAAAACACATTTAAGCAGTCACTGCTATGTGTGTAATGTCTTTTTTATCAAAACTATAGAATACTGATTAAGAAATCAAAGAAGATGTAATAGGTAGATAGACACACCATTGTCATGGACTGAATGATTAATTCAACTCATGGTTTCAGAGGTTTCAGTCTATGGTACTTGGATATCTGTTTGTAGACCTGTAGTGAGGAATGACATCATTGAAGAAGGACATAGTGTGGGAAAACCACTCACCTCACGGCAGCCAGAAAGCAGAGAGAAAAAGAGGGTTGTACAGGTATACTGTTTAAAGAAAATGTCTCATGACCTATTTCCTGGAATTAAGCCTCACATATTTGTTTCTACCACCTCCTAATAATGCCATAAAATTATTTATAATTTTATGATAATATAATTCCATCAGTGAATTAATCCATTGATTACAACATGATCCAATCACTTTCCCAAAGGCCCATTTGTAAACATTGCATTGAGAGCAAATCCTTCAACACCTGACTTGTGTCATGACACTTTATACCCAAACCATAAGCCTATATAAACCAATATACAAATAGCAAAGGTGTTCTTCTGCCTTGGTGACTGCTAAAGGAAATTTTGCTTGCTCTATAAAAATGGAGAGGAGGGACTATGTTTGAAGCCCATATAAAATGGTACCCAAATCTGAATGTCCAAATATAATTTTGATATTACCTATAAATTACTCACTAAATGAAGACCAATAAGAATGTGAAGCTCCTTCACAAAAAGACATAATGGTGTTTGATTCAGCTGCACTATCAGTTTTTATACTAGAACATTATTGGCTTACACTTTAGTGGGAAAAATGTCTGCTGGAAATAACAGACCTAGTTCTGAGAAGTTTTCTCCCCTTGTAATGGAGGAGAAGCCCTTTCTGGTGTCAAGAGTATTATGAGGAATCAGAAATCAGAATCCTCACTTGCAGATGCTGCACTAAGAAAGAGTTGACCTTTAAACTCTGAGCCCGGAGTGTACAAAATAATTGCCAAGGTAGTGCTCCTACAACTAAATGTATATGGGAATCATCTGAGAATTCTGGGAAAATACAGGCTGTTATTTCACATACCTATAATGAATAAAGAGAGAAGAATCTCAGGTATCCTTAGAATCATTCGCAGACATCCCAGGTAAGTTGAGAATGACAGTAACTATTTGAACTTTAATGGCCTTATAATCTGAAAATTTCCCAGATTGTATGATGATCTGCAGGATAGATTTTTAGATGTGATACCTTACCTATTCATATCCTCTATGTCTCTCAAGTATTCCCAATATTCTACAAGTGTTTTGTCACTTGTTTGCCAACACTCTTAACGCTTATCCTCTGTTTGAGGGGGTACTAACATTTATTAGAGGCAGGGCTTTTCAGAAGTTAGAAAAGTAAAATCATCCATATATATATATATATATATATATATATATATATATATATATGTGTGTGTGTGTGTGTGTGTGTGTGTGCGTTTGTGTGTATGTATATGTGTGTGTTGTGTGATAAATACATACACACATACATATGATATTTGTGTATATAGATATATGGAGGGACAGAGAGATCAAGATAGATCTAGAGAAGAAACACATTTTTAGAAATTAACTCTCAATCCTACAGGGGCTGAAAAACCTGAAATCTGCTGGCAAGTCCAGTAGGCTGAATGCCTAGTATATTCTTTTCTCTACAATTCTGAGTGTATAGGTAGTCTGGTCCAAACTTCTTTCCTCTTCATAAATGGAGGTCTTTTAAGATTGTTAGTTAACTTGCAAGCACCCCCCATAATGAATTACAATCTACTTTGCTCAAAGCGTACTCATTAAAATGCTAGTCACATTACAAAATAACTTCACAGAAATGTCTAGATTGTAGTTTCACTAAAACTAGGTAAAAGAGCTAAGCCAATTTGGCACATAAAATTGTCACATGGGGTGTGTATATTGCATGAAAAACTCAAATGAGAGCTCAAGGGTAGAAAATTTGGGGTTTTGAAAATAATTTCCAACCTTACCATCATATCTATTTGACCACACTAGTATCAATGATATCATGTGGAACAAAGCACCAAGATGTTTATTTCAAGTCATCAGAATCAGTAAGAGTAGGATATCTGAAATATTTACATTTTTTTGCAAAATTAACATTCATGCAGTTTGTAACAGAATATCAAAAATGAGGTCAGAGTGAGTTCTTGTTCTTGGAAGATCTCAAATAAGTGGATATGCTAAGTTGATAGGCTTTTACTGACTTTAAATATGCAGGTTAAATATAAATGTCATATTGGTTAAATGCCAGGTGCAGGCACTGCTGCAGTCATGGAGGCAGACATGGCCTTTCCTGCATGGAGTTTGCAGTCTGGTGAGATTTCAGCTATGTGGTATGAATTCAGGGGAATTAAGTGTTGTGGAATTAATACAGGATGTTGTGGGAACATTGAAGCATGTCTCACCTAGTCTGGAGAGGCAGGGAAGGTTGATTTGAGCAAGTCATATGTGTTATACTTCAAAGGTAAGTGGGAATAATCCAGTTAAGAGGTGATAGAGAGAAGAAAGTGTTATGCAGGAGGAACAGTGAGTGTGACAGGAGATAAACTAGAAATTATGACTTGAAAATTTAGCATTGGTTGAGAGTGGGAGGAAAGAGTCACTGCGCATCCAAGTGAGGCTGTGGAGGTGAGGAAGGATCAGATGCTGAACTGTCATTTTTGCACTAGAAAAGAATGTTACTTTCATCCTAACAGCACTAAGAATCCACCAAAGTATTTAATCAGGAAAGAGGGATAATTACATTTTTCATCTGACAATGTACAATGTAAAAGAAAGTTGTCAGAAGAAGGGTGGTTTAGCACAGAAGCAGGGTGGTTTAGACTATTGTTTCAATAGTCTAACAGAGATAATAAGTCAGCGTTGACCAGGGTATGGATATTTGAGATAAAGAGAAGATGAATTAGGAAGAGAATTAAGTGCAGGATCTATAGGATTTGATACATTGAGTATGGATGGTGAGATAAATGAGACAATGAAATGAAATTGTCAGGTTTCTGTTTCAGAATGAAATCCTCTTAATAAATATGAAAGGTTGGAAGAAGGGGTTGTAGGAAGAAGAGCAGGCTGAAGTCATTAGTTTTGTTTGGAATCTGTGTTTTTAATAACTGCAGTATATTCAAGAGATGATCATCATTTATCCTTACAACAGAGAGTTCTATGGGTTAGTTAAGTACACATTTAACTGAGTTTGAAATGTGAACCTAACGAATATGAGCACATGGAATATAAGGAGAGTATATTATAGACTTATAAAAAGCCAAGGTTTAGACCCAATGTTCTTGAGGAACATCAACATGCAAAGAACTGAAAAACCTGTAATATGTTATAATTACTAGGGATGACCAGTTGGGCAGATAATATAAAATCCAATGCATTTTTTGTTCCATAAACAAATATATAAAGAACATACTGAAAAAGATGAAATCCTGAGACACATTAAGAGAAGTGCAGAGAATAAGTCTCTAATGATCACAGAGATTCTAACTTTAGCTATGTGGAGATTAGAAATTATAATTGTTGTAATCTCTAATTGACTGTGAGATCAATTAGCACAGAACACCTGACAGACCATGTCTCATAGAAATTTGTTCTTTTTCACTTTGACTTTTAAAATACCCTACTATTTTCTCTTCATGATATTGGAAACAGATCATGATGGGAAAGAACCAAACCTTCATCTCAGAATTCATCCTCAAAGGCCTGCCCCTCTGGCCAGAGCACCAACACCTGTTCTATACCCTGTTCCTGGCCATGTACCTTATCACCACTGTCCTGGGAAAAATCCTCATTATCACCCTCATTCTATTGGACTCCCACCTACATGTGCCTATGTACTGGTTTCTCACAATTTGTCCTTCAATGACCTCTGCTTCTCCTTTGTCACATGCCCAAACTATTGCAGGACATGCAGAGCCAAGTACCCTCCATCCCCTTTGCAGACTGCCTAATCCAAATGTTTTTCTTCATATTTTTTGTTGACCTGGAGATCTTCCTCATTGTGGCTATGGCCTATGACTGCTATGTGGCCATCTGTTTCCCCCTGCACTACACAAGCATCATGAGCCCCAAGCTCCGCTTGTGCCTTGTCGTGCTATCCTGGGTGCTGACTACATTCCATGCCATGGTGCACATGCTACTCCTGACCAGATTGTCTTTCTGTGATGACAACGTGTTCCCCCACTTTTTCTGTGATTTGTCTGAAGTTGGCCCGCTCTGACACTCAGGTCAATGAGTTGGTGATATTTATCATAGGAGGACTTCTTGTTTTCATACCTTTCCTAATCATTATAAAGTCTTATGCATGAATTGTTTCCTCCATCCTCAAGTTCTCTTCTGCTTGTGGCATCCACAAAATCTTCTCTACCTGTAGTTCCTATCTGTCTGTGGTATCACTGTTTTATGGGACAATTATTGGTTTCTGCTTATGTCCATCAGCTAATAACTCTACAGTAAAGGAGACAGTTATGGCGATGTATACAGTGGTGACTCCTATGCTGACCCCCTTCATCTACACCCTGAGGAACAGAGACATGAAGGGAGCCCTGGGAAGAGTCATTTGTAAAAGTATTCATACTATCTATGATAGCAACACTTGATATTTTTTACATAATTCTATTATTTCATCATAAAACTATAATATTAACCCTGATTTTCCCCAACCACTGTGCTGACCCCTAAATCTCCCTAAGAATCCCAGACCTTTCTCCAGAGCTCCCTGTTGTTCTCATCTGTTTAGTGTATATGTTCACTTGTAGCTCTGGAGGAATTTCAATTTCAACATGCAAAATCTTGACCTCTATGCTCCATCCAAATCTTTTCTTTGTCTTTTATTCCATATCTTGATCTATGATGTCACCTTACTTCCAGTCACCTAGCAACTACTTCTGTATATTTCTGTATGGACAAATATGTATATAGGTATGTATATGTAATTTTACATTTTTCTTTAACATCATATTTCTTAAAATATTTTTCATTTGTTCTGTAGTTGTTGAGGTAATACCAGATTTTTTTTTTGCAGATAAACTTTGAAGTTTCAGTTGCAGCAGACAATAGAAATGCCAGCCACAGATGGAAAGATAATTATTGAAATAACTTTCCTCTAACTAAAAGTTTCCAAATAGCCATAGAATTCCTGAATAAAAGGCAAAATTCTGGAGGTATTATATATCTTACTCAAGCTATTCTACAGAGCCATAGAAACAAGCAGGCAGGAGAGGCAATACATATATCACCTAAAGTGAACTTCAAACCTAAATTAGTCAGAAGAGACAAAGAAGGTCACTTCACACTAATAAAAAGAGAAATACATCAAGAGGAAATAAAATCTTTTAATATATATGCACCCAATATCAATGCACCAAACTTTTAAAAAATACACTAATGGACATAAAAACACAGATAGACCCCAACACAGTGGTAGTGGGAGAATTTAGTACTCCTTTATCACCAATAAATAAGTCATCTAGACAAAAATCAACAAAGAAAATGTAGAATTGAATGGCTCCATATATATAATGTACCTGACAGATGGCTAGAGAGTAATCTATCCTGAAAGATACATATTTCTCAGCAGTCCATGGAACTTTATCCAAAATAGACCATAACTTATGTCACAAACCAAGCCTCAACAAATAAATAAAAATTGCAATAACCTCCTGCATATTGTCTGAACACAATGCAATAAAACTAGACTCCACAACAGAAGAAGCAGCAGAAAATACTCAAACAATTGGAAAATTGTTTGCAAATTGCAAATTACCTATAAGCAACAAGTGATTGGGTGTTGTTTTTAATCCAACCACCAGTCCTTGTCTTTTGATTCCAGAATTGAGACCATTAACATTTAGAGTTATTAATGAAAGGTGCATAGTAACTCCTGTCATTTTGTGTTTTTTAAATATTTGGCTATTTCCTAATCCTCATTTGCTTGTTAACTTGTCTATAAAGATGTAATCATTCCTGTATTTAGCTGATTGTGTTTTTGTTCCTCTTCTGTGTATAAAATTCTTTTCTGCTGTGCTGGTTTAGTGGCCAGGAAATCCTTTTGTTTTTATTGTCATGTAAGATTTTTGCTTCTCTTTCAATTATGAAGGTTATCTCTGTTGGGTACAGTAATCTCGGTTGAAAGTTATTTTCTTTCAGGTCTTGAAATGTATCTTTCCATGCCTTCATTGATTTTTGAGGTTCTGTTGAGAAATCTACTGTTTTTTTAATGGTATGCTTTTATATGTTAGCATACCACTTATAAAAGCATCTTTCATCTTTCAATGTTTTTTACTTGTTCTGTATATTTAATACTTTAGCTATAATGTCTGTTGAGTTGATTTTTGCTGGTATTATCTGTTTTGTGTCCTAAAAGACTCCTGTACCTGCATAGTACATTCTGCTATTTTATTAAGTATGCTTTCTATATATTTAGCTTGCACAGCTTCTCTTTCTTTTATGTCCCTTATTTCTAGGATAGGTCTTTTAGTATTGTTCCAGAGGTCTTGCATGTTCATTCATACTTATTTATATTTTTTCTTTTTCTTTATCTGATTGTTGTAATATAACTAATCTGTGTTCTAGCTCTCATAGTCAGTTTTCAATTTGGTCCATTCTTTTCAAGTGGCATTCAGTGGAGTGCTTTTTATTTGACTTATTGAGCATTTCAATTGTAGGATTTCAGTTTGATTTTTCAGTGTATCAGTAGTTTTAGTGAATTCCTCTTTCATATCAGTTCTTTGTATTCTCCTTTAATTCATTCAGTCCCATTGAGAACAATGAAATTATGTCATTTGCAGGAAAATGATGGAAGTGGAAATCATTATGTAAAGAGAAATAAGCCAGACTGAGAAATGCAAATACTGCATGTGTTCTCTCACATGCAGATTCTAGAGCTGATTTTATATATATATATATATATATATATATATATATATATATATATATATACACATAGAACATATATACAGGAATGTAACTTTTGTGCTGTTGGTGGACAGGCAGGACAGGGAGAGGGAAAGAATACTACAAGGTGAGTGATATCAAATACATTATGTCTATGTATGAAGATGGATAATGATTCCCACCAAAAACTTTAAAACAGGTGGTTAGGGGCATGAGGACAAAAAGAGCAATAGGGGGGTTAGTTTGTCCAAAGTATAATATACCCATGTATGGAAATACCTTGGTGAAACCCTTTTGTGCTACTAATTTATGCTAACAATAATCATAACGTATTTTAAAAGAGAATTTTCATATGATCAAGCAATCCCACTACTGGGTATGTTTCTAAGGGAAGTAAAATCCTCATGTTGAAGAAATCTGCACTCCCCAGTGTTCAGTGCAGCACTATAGTACAAACAAATGGAAACAAATGAAGTATGTTTCAACTGATGACTGAAAATATAGTACATACACACTTTGGAATATAATACAGACTTAAAGAAAAATGAAGCACAGTTATTTGTGACAGTGGATCCAGAGACAATTATATTAAGTGAAATAAGCCAGTCAAAGAAAGAAATGCATGTATCACATGATCTTAACCTTATGAGGAATCCATAAAAGCTGCTCTCTTACAAGTTGAGAGTAGAATGGTAGTTACCAGAGGCCAGGAAGAGTGTGTGGAAAAGAGGGATGGGGAGTTATTGCTCAATATGTACAGAAGTTACAAGTAGATTGGAGCAAGAAATTCTGGTATGCTACTTAGGGTGGCTATAGATGAGAATAATGTATTGTACATTTCAGAATTTAGCATAAAGAATTTTGAAATTTTTCACCACATGAAATGATATGACATGATAAATGATTAACATTTATGTTTAATCTGGTGTATACATATATCAAAACATTACATGATATTCCATTAATTCCTATAACTTTTATGCTTTTATTTATTACTTTAAAAATAAAACACTGACAACTTCTTTATAAAAAGAGATCCTGTATACCTTTTACTGTGTAAAAATACCTTTTACTGTGGTATTCTTTTATATCTACAATTAGAGTTTGTTTCCTTATGATAGTTCTTGCACCCAGTCTTCATTGCTAATATGCATCCTTTATGCCTTTTTAATTAGGTATTTCTGATGAAGAGGGTGACTTAATTTAAATATCAATCACCTGTTTTGACACTGATGATTCTATTGTACTATGTTACTGGGATTGCATAATTTATTTATAATAAAAATTGGTGTTACCTTAACAAACACATGGAGAATAATAAAATACTTCAGAAATATAGTCAAAGAAACAAAGAGCAAAATTCTATAAACTGTTATCTATATTGTGAATATATGCTTAATGATCTATCTATAGTACATAAATGCATACATAAGTATGTACTATATAGACATATATATGTAAAGTGAAATAGAATAGATCACTCAGGAAACTGAGTGAGAGTGACATCATAATTCAAGACACAGGATAAAGGCCAAAGATTTGGAATAGAACTCAGATTTCAAAGTTGTGTGTGTTGAAAATGAACTGCCTACAGAGCCTCAATGGGAAAAACACACTTCACAGGTTAGAATAAAGGGAAACTCCGGAGAAAGGTCAGTTCTTCACATGGAAGTGTGTAAATCACCAGAATATATGGGAGGGTGAAACGGATGGATTTGGATTCCATCACTTAGTGAGTACTACTAATGAAATGAATGGGCCAAGGGTATTAATCTTGTCCATGTCATAGTGGTGTTAAGTGTTTAAAATGAAGGTCTGCTCTCCTTTTTTCTAAAGTGGGAGAAAATGGAAAAAAACTATAGAATCAGATAGTCTGAAATCTTACACAGTCTCGACTATTGACAGTCCATGTGATGTGGGAAATTTTGTTTTTTAGTCTATAAGGTATATATGCGTGTTTGTATATATGTGTGCATGTGTGTGTGTATGTGTGTGTGTGCAGAGAGAGAGAGAGAGAGAGAGAGAGAGAGAGAGAGAGAGCACTTGAAACGTCAAAATATCAAACAGAAGATAGACATCCTGAACTTTTTACTTGTCTCTAGATTCTTTCCCTGGTCTGTGGGTAATAAATTATAGGGCCCATGGTTATTGAGTCAAGGGAAAACAAAATTGTACAAATTATGCTGTTGTACAAAGTGTGTAGAAAATTTTGATTAGGATCAGGTCAGAAAAAGATTGGAGACATGATAAAGAAATAAGGGGTATGGGTGAAGATAAGACAAAATTTCATGTCAAAATTTTTTCAGAAAGAACATATAGGAGATATTAGAAGGAGGCTGGGAGATTGAGACATTAGGATGTTATTGTGTATCAACCTTGGACTATGGGGCACCATTTAAAATTGATGTCGTGTACAAAAAACGTGTGGATAAAGAAAAATTCTGGGTAATTTTAAAATGTAAGTAATAGAGAACAAACAAAACATAGCTCTCATACTTTCCAGGGTCACAAGAACAAGACAAAGGGGAATATCCAGGTCACCAAGACCCCACTTTCTCGTTTAACTACTCACAAAATTTCCTCTTTTATGTATTGAACAATTATGCAGCATGCCTTTTAACAGAGGCACCATGGTGAGAGAAAAGGTCTGAAATAATATTCCAATATTAATATCAATATACTTATAGGAAAAATTAGGCATCATTCCTAAGTGTTACCATCTCAGACCAAAGGGCATTTTCTCCTTACGAAGGACCCTCTGCAGTGCTCCCTTCATGTCTCTGTTCCTCAGGCTGTAGATGAAGGGGTTCAGCATGGGAGTCACCACTATGTACATCATTGCCATGACAATCTATTTTTCTGTAGACTTATTAGTTGATGAACATGAGTACAAACCAATGACTGACCCACAGAACAGTGACACCACAGACAGATGGGAGCCACAGGTGGAGAAGGCCTTGTGGATACCCTGAGCAGAAGGGACTCTAAGGATGGTGAAGACAATTCGTGCATAGGACATGACGATGAGTGCGAATGGGATGACAACCACAGGCCCTCCTGTGATAAATATCATCAAGTCATTAACATAAGTGTCAGAGCAGGCCAGCTTCAGCAGAGCAGATACGTCACAGAAAAAGCGGGGGATTACATTGTCCTCACAGAAAGACAATCTGGACATGAGTAGGGTGTGCAAAAGGGATAGAATGTGGTCAGCACCCAGGACAATGTCACCAAGCACCCACAGAGCTTGGTGTTCATGATGCTGGTGTAGTGCAGAGGGAAGCAGATGGCCACATAGTGGTCATAGGCCATGACCACAAGCAGGAAGCTCTCTAGATCTCCAAAAAACAGGAAGAAGTATATTTGTGTCAGGCAACCTGCATAGGAAATGGATGGGATTTTGCTCCTCATGTTCTGTAAAAGTTTAGGGATGGTCACAGAGGAAAAACAGAAGTCAGAGAATGCCAATTGCTGAGAGACAAATATATCGGTGTGTGGAGATGGGAGTCTACTTGAATAAGGAAAATAATGAGAAAGTTCCCCAGGACAGTGATGAGCTACATAACTAAGAACAGGACATAGAACATGTACTGGTGCTCTGACGTGATGGGCAGGCCCAGGAGGAGGAACTCTGCAAGGGTAGTTTGGTTCCTTCCTGTCATGCTCTGTCTCCAATATCTTTAAGAGAAAATAATAGCATCCCTTTAACATTCAAATAAAAATGAACATATTTCTATATTCACGATCTTTTATGTTTCTAAATTAATTCATCTCACCCTCTTCACATTTATAATCTCTAAACTGTAAATATTTATAATCATAAAGTTAACCACTTTTTCTGAACTTGTCCTTAACCTATTTCAATATAATATCTTTCCCTAAACATCTTATGTATTTGCTTCTGAGTGACAAAATGCATTTGTTTTTCTCTTACCTTCCTGACTAGTTATCATATGCAATGATATTTGGCTCTTGTTCTATCAGTAACTTATATGTTGAAGGTCCTGAAGGATTTCTGTAAATCCTATACTGCTATAATTCTATACATACTACCAAGAAAAGTTCTTAGATTATCATTTAAAACTCAGGTTTAGGTATTTCTCTCAATTGTAGAACTCTGTATCTCCTTGCTTAGTAGTTGTCTTC
Organism: Castor canadensis; assembly: GCF_047511655.1. Lineage (NCBI taxonomy): Eukaryota > Metazoa > Chordata > Mammalia > Rodentia > Castoridae > Castor > Castor canadensis. Next base: position 48,770,443 of record NC_133396.1, on the reverse strand, counting down.
CCTTGGGTGTGAAACTCAACAGACCCAAATGAAACATGATCTCACTTTGCTCTCTGTTAACCTCTACCTCTTCTACTCACTCATATTTCAGTAAAAGAAATTCAAAAATAAATCATTAATTTATTTCTCTTACCTTCAACTCTAATCTAGCAAATATTATAGATTCTCCTCTCATTCTCCTGTTACTTCACCTGTTTTCTACCATGTTCCTAGAACAGGATGATATCTTATCTCTCCTAGATTATTGAAACAGACTCTCAATTAATGCCCCTTTTCCATACCTCCTTACTCTTCTTACATTGTAGCATTCTTATGGAAATCGGATCATCTCTTTTCTGATTAGTACATCAGAGGATTATAATTCCTCTTAAAATGGAAGAAAAGTTTTTTTTCCAATGGCACAATGACTGTTAACTTAGCAGTGCCTACTTCCACAGCCTTGTGTACCCCACAGTGACTGTTGCGTTCAACTCTGCAATAAAATGTCACTTGAATGTCATAATTTCCTTCCTCTTGTCTTAGATACCTACTGTTTCTCCTGCCTATCATTTGTTTCTTGTTTTCCTTTTTCAATCAGTTTCCTCTCATTTATCCTTCATGTATATTACATATAACTTGCTCAGCTAAACTCTTCCTGTCTGCACAGACCATGTGATACCTGTGCCATGTTCCCACAGTATCCTGCTCTCATCCCATAGCACTCAATGTCCTTGATCACTCACTTAAGCTGATTTCCCAACAGATTGTAAACCAGTCAGGAAGGCCACATCTGCCTTCATGACTGCATCAGAGCCAGCACTTAGCATGGTGCTTGGTGTGGTCAGTGTTTAATGAATACTTTTGGCTGATCTTCAGCCTGAATCAGATTCCTTCAACTTTAAAGGCAAAATATTCCCATTAAATTACAATAACTACTTAACTCTTAAATGCTCCTAGAATATAGTCTTAACCATCAGCACTGTTTTGATGCTGTATGATCAGCTACACAGATGCAATTTTGCACTTCACAAAAATATTAGTGTATGTGAGATGTATTACTCTTTAAAGTAATGTTGATGACTCAAAATAAAATTCTTATGCTTCAATCCATATGATATCATTGATATTGATATAAGGAGGATAAATATGATTGGCATTTTGTAAATTATGGAAGGCAAAAAGAAGTATATTTTTTGTACCTTCTCAAGTTCTTCTTCAGATGTCTATATTTTATGTGAAGCTAATTGAAGGATAAACTTTGCTAAGCTCTGATACCATGTTTGTGCCAAATACCAGTTCTTGATATTGCAATAAAGGTATTTGTAATGTTATTATCATTTAAATCAGTAGACTTGGGATAAAAGTAGATTACCCTTCATAATGTGATCAGCCTCATACAAATCAGTTGGTCCTAAGGGAATCTCCTCAAAAAGAGGAATTCTTGAGATTCTACCTTGGGACTCAGGACTTCAGCATCCATTCTTCCCAGGTCTCCACTTTGCTCTCTGGCCTTCAGACATCAGACTTGTCAACTCCCAATATTTCATAGGCTATCTCCATAAAACACCCCCTTTCTATTCTGTTTTCTTCTGGGAAACTGACTAATGAATCCTACCATGTCTCAAAGCTGACAAAGAAAGCAGAGAAAGAGAATTTAGAGATGTGGAAGGTCTTTCTCCAAAATAATATAACTAGGTCCCCACTGCTAGGATCTTCACCCTGGTGGTAATTTTCAATTCAACTGCATTAACAGTTTGTATTCTGGGTTGTTGGAGTAGCTCAAGTGGTAGAGTGCCTGCCTAGCATGTGTGAGGCCCTGAGTTCAAACTCCAGTACTGTCAAAAGCAAAAAACTGTTTGTACCCTTGAATGTTACATGTTGGCATTATTAATGGAAGAAACATGTAGGAAAATGATAACTTAGATTCTTAGAATTCTGCTTCCAATGTGAATTAATGGAACTCATGCCTTGTATAGGAGTGTGTGCAGGAATCACAAGCCAGAGACATTGTGCCTACTAATGTTGCTATTGATGACTCAATGAGTTTCACATATTTTTCAGCCATTAATTCACAGTTCCCAACTTGGACTCTATACAATAATCCTTTTCAGCCGTATTCCTAACATTTAATATACATGTCAGTCATGTGGGATTCTATGAAAACACTGATTCTGAATTTATAGTTCAGATCCAACATTTCAAATGAACATCCAAGCTTTGTGGTCAGTAGGCTGCACTTAGGTAGCAAATACATTGCCATTAAAATAGTAATAAAGTTTTTCATAAAAATTTGATCAATATCTTGGATAGGAGACATATCATCTAAAGTTTATCAAAGTTCCCAGGGTGATGATGACAAAAGAAGGTTTAATGATTACTTCATTGAACACTGCCTCACAGAGCTGTTATTATGTTGAAATGATATCATCTTGGGAGAATACACTGAATAGTAAGTAATAATAATGACCACTATCATTAATAAAAAGATTATCAACAATGGCCATGAATTTAAAAGCTTTACAATGTGGCAAAGACTTAGATGGCAGAGAGAAAAGAGGAAAGTTATCATACCAGAAAAATTGTCCTTCAGAATATCATACAACCTGGGAATTCAAGACCTTCATGTTGGAAGAACAGTAGGCATCTGCTTCTTCTTCCCTGAAAACTCACCCAGCGTGGCTGGTGGTGAATCTAGGGCCATGATCCAAGATGCAGCTCTTGTTTATTCATTATAGTCATAGGAAGTAACAGCCTCTGTAGTCATGACCTATATCTGCACCATCCCTTCTCATATCTCTCTTTCTAGTCATTCCTGGACGTAAAAAGCTCTGCATCCCAGAGGAATCCAGATTCTGAGAAACTCATTAAAGTCAAAATAATTACCCTGGACCTTTTTAAGACCAGTTCTCGCACAGTCCTTTAGCGGTGAAAGATAAGTGTCTGATTGCACCTGACTGTACTTTGGGGGATAGTGAGGGTACGGAGAGAAGCTGGTGGGTGGATGCTTAATCATTGACTGTTTAAGGAATAGCAGGAATCCTGTGAGACAAGAAACTTCTTACAATGATGTTGACTGATTGTTGGAAAACCGGTAAAAGTAATCAGTGACAAGACTGTGAATGATTCCAAATATCGTAGAAGTGTAAAATTTTACGTAAGAAGCCACCTAAGGTTTTGAAGTAGAGTCCCACCATGAAAAGCACATGCTTTGGAAAGTTTCCCAAGTAATAGTCTCTAGGTACAACACAAACAGTACTTAGGAGACATAAACATTGCTGCATGCAAGGGTCAGCCTTTTATGATCAAACTTTCTATACGTGCTAATGCATGAAAATGATAGGAATAAAAGATGAACTCTTTTAGATCATGTTCAATTCTTCCACAGGTCAAGATAGAAAAAGAAGCCCAGAATCCGACGTCATTGTTATTTGTGTTTCCTTAACTCTCTAGGAAAACTTTAACATCCCTTACCACCACCACCACCTCAACCACCTTCCATATATGTCAGATTATTCTTGGCAATCATCACTTGAATGAGGTTCCATGCACAATGTTACAATGCAAACTTTTGTTCCTAGTGAGTCTGTAGCCTCATTGGTTTCCTCTTTACTAGGCTGTTATAGATTATGATAGCATTTAATTTGGGATGTGGAAATATTAAATGGTACCCACAGAATTCCCCAGGATTTCAGACAGAGTGCTCACTGCTGCAGTTTTGTAGAGCAATAAAGCTTTCTCTTGGTAATCAGAGTCAATCACCATCGAAAGAATTACATCTCCGCTCTCTATACATTGGGTTACATAAGAACCAAAAAATTGCTATGTGGTTGGGTTAACCTCCTGTTCAGTGAAACTGGTGTTATAGTCCCTGACAGAAGACCATATCCATGAGAATTATACTATTCACCAATATAAAGGGCATAATTAAAGGTTTTCTATATATTTAGAGTGGTGCAACCATCCCATAGCCAATTTTAGAACCTATGTATTACCGTCAAAAGAACTTCTGGACCCAATCCAAACTCTGCCCATCCACAGGAAATTTCATTCTACTTTATGTCTTTGTGAATTTCTTATTCTTTATATATGTATCGTAAAAATGGAGTCATATAATATGTGTTTTATGGCAGCTTCTTTTCAATTAACATAATGATTTTGAAGTACATGCATATAGTAGTGTGATCAATACTTCCTTTGTTGTTGCTGAGTAATATTTCATTGTATGGATATACAACATTTTATCTGCTTAATCATCAATTGATACCTCTTTCCACTTGGGGACTATTGTAAATAGTGCTGCTCTGAGCCTTCATGTTCATACCACATATTAAATGCCAAAATAAACTAGGAGTATAATTTCTGCATCATAGGCTAATTCTATGTTTAATGTTTGAGGAATTGCCAAATAAGTTTTTCAGATCAACTGAACCATTTGGCATCCCTACCGCTTACTAGCAATGTGGCCGTTTCAATTTCTCCACGTTCTCACCAACATTTATTTTCCATTTTGAGAAGCTAAAATCAACCTAATGGGAGATGCATCTTGTGGAAAGCATTCCTTGAAACATTTAGCATCCTAGGGGATAACTAATAATGCTAAGCATCTTTCCACATATTTGCTGGCCATTTGTATATGTCCCTGGAGAGTATTTGTTGAACCCTTTGCCTAATTTTCAGTTGGTTTGTTTGTCTTTTTGTTGTTGAGTTGTGAGAGTTCTTCCTATGATCTACATGGGAGATTCTTATGCATACAAATGCTGATATGCAAATGCTTCCTTACTTTCCTTCACTCCCTGTATCCAAGTCATCACCAAGCTCTGAATATTAATTCCTGTTTCACAATCACTATTGCAATTTAGGGCACTAGCTACCATCTACGTAATCTTGGATATCTGAAGAACTCTCCTAACTGGTTCCCTGCCTCTGATCTCAAATGCCTTCAATATATTCTCCATACAAAAACCATGAAGGTATTTCCAAAAATGCAAATTCGACCATGTCTTCTATGCTTTTCCATTTTGTTTGGTTTTTGTTTTTGAGACAGGATGTCACTATGTATCCCGGGCAAGCCACAAATGCAGTATGTAGTTCACATTTAGCCTTGCCTCCTTAGTGCTGGGATTCCAGATGAGGATTCCCTCTGCTATCAGTGTACTTTAGTGATTTCCCAGTGCTCTTTGTAAAAAAGGCCAGTGTTTTACCTGAACTCTCATGGTCCTTACAGATCCAAGTGTGCCTTCTCCAGCTTTATCAATCAACATTCCCCCCTCCCTCCTATCCCCATCTTCTACCAGACAGACATGATACACATTCATTTTTCCACACCTTAACTAACACTTGTTATCTCTTGCCTGTTAGTGATACTAACAGGTATGGGATGAAACACATTATGTTTTTGACTTGCATTTCCCTAGTGATTAGCCATGTTGAACACCTTTTCATATGTATATTGGCCATTCTAATATTTTTGTTGGAAAAATACCTATTCAGTCCTTTGCCCCGATTTTAAACAGGTGATTGGTTTTCCCACTGTTGAGCTGTGTGAGTGTCTTAAATATTTTGGACTTGAATCCCTTTTTCACATAGATATTTTACAAAACTTTCCTTACTATTCATAAAAACTGCCTTTAAATTTTGTTCATTATTTCCTTTGTTATGCAAAATCTTTTAATTTTTATTGTATTTGGGGGATGCAACTGAGAGCTTTTCAAATGCTAGGCAAGAAATGTGTATATTTGAGTTACCTCTCCATTCCCAAAAGTTACTCTTAGGTTGATGTTGTCCCACCTGTTTAATTTTGATTTTGTTGCTAGTGCTTTTAGTGTGATATCAAAAAAATAAAGAACCACATTGCCAAGGAGTATAGGTGTCCATCTAGCAGTTTTACAACTTCAGATATTACATTTAGGCTTTTAATCCATTTTGAGTTGATTTTTCTGTATGGAGTATGATAACTGTCTGATTGCCTTCTTTTATTATATTTATGGGATACAAAGTGATGTTATAATTTATGGACACCATGTAGAACAATTAATCCAAGCCAATTAACATATCTGTCACCCCAAATAAAGTCTTCATTCTTTGTGATAATGAGATTAGACATTTACTTTATAAGTGATTTTCAAATGCTCTATATGTTACTATTCACCATGGTGTGTAATTACCTCAATGAGATAATCTTATTCCTCAAGTCTACTTGTGGCTTTGAACCCTTGACCTGTCCTCTCCTCATTGTCTTTCCCCAACCAGTCTTTGGTAATCATCATTACTGTTGCCTTGACTTTAATTATTTTAGATTCCATGAACAAGTGACAAGATGCAGTACTTATTTTCTGTGCCTGACATATCTGTAGAATACTGTTTCCCGTTCCACCCATGATGCCACAAAAGACATCATTTCTTTCTTTTTAAGGCTAAATAGTATTCCATTTTGCAAATATACACTACCTTTTCTTTATCTATTCATCTGTTGAGGGGCACAGGTTGATTTCAAAACTCGACTGCTATGAATAGTGCTACAGTGAATCTGGGGACGCAAACTGCCTTTGCCATTCTCATTTCAGAATTCAGAAGTGGGATTGCTGGATCTTATGGTAATTCTATGTTGAGTGTTTTGAGGAAACTCAATGCAGCATTCTATAAAGACTACAATAATTTACATTCCTATCAACAGCGTACAAGGGTTCTATTTTCTCCATATCCTCACCAACACTTATCTTTTGTCTTTTCATAATTGCTATTTTAACAGGTATAAGGTGATATTTCATCATGCTTTCATTTGTGGCTCTCTAATGATTAGGGATACTGAACATTTTTTGTCTACCTGCTAGTCACTCATATATCTTCTTCTAAAAAACATCTATCAGGACCCTTGCCCATTTCATAACTGGATATTGGTTTTCTTTACCTAGAGTTTTTTGAGCTACTTAAATACAACGGATGTTAATCCCTTATCAAATGCATGTCTTTAAAATATGTTCCCAGGATGAAAGTTTTCTGTTCTTTCTATTGTTTCCTTTAAAGTACAGTTTTTTATTTTAATTTACTCCCATTTGTCTATCTTGGATTTGTGTCTATGATTTTCATTCAAGTCAAATCTAAAAAAAATCATTGTCTCAGCCAATGCTGTACAGATTTCCCTTTTAATCATAGTGCTTTCATGGGTTCAAGATTTATTTTTGAGTCTTTAATCCATTTTGAGTTGACCTTTGTATATGATGTGAAATAAGGGCCTAATTTCATTGCTCACCATATATATATATGGTGAAAGACCTGTCCCTTGCAAAGCAAAAGTACTAATTAAAGAAATTGGAGATAATACAAATTAGAAATAGAATTATATATATATATATATATATATATATATGTTCTCCAGGTTTTAAACAACATATGTTGTGCAGACTATCCCTTACATATTGTATATTCTTTGCAAGTTGCCAAGGATCAATTGATCATAGGTAAAGAACTCTTTTCTGAGTTCTTTATTCTCGTCCATTGGATTATGTATCTCTTTTTCTGTAAGTACTATGCTTTTTTTCCCCATAAGTCTGTTTGTATAGATTAATCAAAAACTGAAATAAAAAACTATAAAATATATATAACACAAATTTACCATTTTATACATTTAAGTGTGTCAGTTGAATTTTCTTAACTACTTTGGCATTCAGTGTGTTTCTGGATATTGAAGAAAGTACTGTGCTTTTTTGCTTACTATTGAGTTTTAATAGTTTGAGATTCATGCAGTACAATGCCTCTACCAATATTCTTTTTCCATGCTCACCTTAGCTATTCAGGATTTTTTGTGGATCCATGTGAATTTTAGGATTATTTATTCTATTTCTATGAACAAAACAATGGCATTTTGATAGAGATTGCATTGAATCCATAGATTCCTATGGGCAGTATGTTCAGTTAACAATATGAATTCTAATCTGTAAGCATGAGATATCCTTCCATTAGTTTGTATTATCTCCAATTTCTTTAATTAATACTTTTGCTTTGCAAGGGACAGGTCTTTCACTTTTTTGGTTAAGTTTCTTCCTAAGTACTAATTTTATAGCTAGTTTGGATGGAGTTGTTTTTGTGATTTCCAACAAAGTTTCTTGTTAGTATAAAGAAATGCTACTGATTTTAGCCTATTAGTTTTATACCTACAGTTGTGAGGAGAGTATAATTTAATTTTTTTCATATATAAGATCAAATCATATGTAAATAATTTCAATGTAACTTCTTCATTTCCCATTTGGAGGCCTTTTATTTTATTTCTCCTAATTGCTGTATCAAGGTCAGCTAGTACTGGGTTGAGTATGGCCAAAACTGGATAGATATGTCTGATTCCAAATTTTATATAGAAAAAGCTCTCTCAATCTGAGTGATCAGTACAAAGTTCACTCTGGTTTTGTCATGTTTTTACCTCTATTGTGTTGAGCTATTTTCTTCTATACATAATTAGTTGATTCTTTTCTTGTGATGCTGGAGATTGAACCCAGGACCTTGAGCTTGCTATACAAGCACTCTAACACTGAATCACACCATCAGGCCAAGATGAGATAGTTTTAACATGACAAGATGTTTAATTTTCTGAGATGCTTTTACTCCCTCAAATGAGATGATCGTAGGATTTTGTCATGCACATTGTTATTGTGGTGCATTGCATTTATTTATTTATTCATGAATATTCAACCATCCTTTTATCCTAGGCATAAATTCCACTTGACCATGGTGAATTGACCTTTCATGGCACTTTAAAAATTTTTTATTGTATATAATAATGGCTTCCATTATCACCTTTTCACACATATATGCAATGCACTTCAATTATTTTCACTACCCTCCATCTCTCACATCCTCCACCCTACTCTGGCTACTACCCAAGTAATCCACCTTTTATGCTCATCTCTTTTTTGTATTTTTATATCTAGATCCCACATATGAGAGAACACATTTGTTATTTATTTTTCTGAGTGTGACATTTCACTTACCGTAACAATCTCTAGTTCCATCCATTTTGCTACAAGTGACATAATCTGATTCTTCTTTATGGCTGAAAAAAATGTCTGTATATACCACAATTTCTTTGCAATTTTCACTCATCTGTTGATGAGTGTCTAGGCTGATTTTATGTTGTGACTATTGTCTCAAAAAATATGACTGTGCATGTAACTCTACTGCATGTTAACTTTGGCTCCCTTGTGTACATGCCCAAGAATGATATAGCAAGACCACCTTTTTTAAGGAAAACGCCATACTGATTTCCATACTACTTGAACTGATTTTCACTTGCACCATCAGTATTTGAGGGTTCCTTTGTCCCACATCCTCATCAGGATTTATTATTTTTTCCTTAATGATAGCCATTCTAACTGGGGTGAGACAGAATATCAATATAGTGTTAATTTGTATTTCATATGTGGTTAAAGATGTTGAACCAATATTTTCATGTATTTATTGGCCATTTAGGTCCAATTTTTGAGAATTCCGTTCATTTAATTTGTCCATTTAATGATTATATTGTTTGTTGTTTTGGAGTTACATTTTTTGAGTTCTGTAAAATTGTGCATATTAATCCCTTCCTAGATGAATAGCTGGCAAATGTCTTTTCCCATTCTGTAGGCTGTCTTTTTACTCTAGTAATTGTTTCCACTGCTGTGTAGAAGCATTTTAATTTGATGTAATCCCATTAGTCAATTCTCATTCTTCTTTCCTGAGTTACTCAAGTCCTATTCAGAAAGGTGTGGTTTCAACCTGTATCTTCAAGTTTTCCTCTACTCCTTTCAAAATTTAATGTCTTACATTAAAGTCTTTGATCCATTTTCATTTGATTTTTTGTAGAAGGTAAGAGACAGTAATTCAATTTCAGTCTTTTTGAAAATATTTTATTAGCATATATACAATATATACAATGTGATAAAATTCAGCCCCTCTGTTACTTTATCATCCCTTGGCCCCTTTAAAAATAATTCTGATTTCTCTCTTCTACATATGGGCATTCAGTTTTCCCAACAACATATGTTGAAGAGGCTATCTTTTCTCCAACATATGATTTTTGCATCTTTGCCAAGAGTAAAATGGCTGTGCTGTGTGAGTTTATATCTGGGCATTTTATTCTGTTCCATTGGTCTGCATGTCTGTTTTTGTGGAAGTACCATGCTCGTTGTCCCCATAGCTCTATGGTATAATTTGAAGTCCAGTATTATGATATATCTAGCATTGCTGTTTTGACTCATGATTGCTTTGACTATTTTGAGCCTTTTGTGCTTCCACATAAATTTTAGGATTGATTTTTCTATTTCTCTGAAGAATGTCATTGGAATTTTGATGAGGATTGCATTGAATCTGTAGATCAGTATTAGTAATACAGTTTTGCAATATTAATTCTGGCAATCCATAAATATGGGTGGTCTTTTCATCTTCTAGTGTCTTCCTCAATTTTGTTATTCATTATTTTATAATTTTCATTGTACAGGTCTTTCACTTCCTTGGTAATGTTTACTCCTAGGTATTTTGTTTTTTTAAGACTATTTTGGAAGTAATAGTTTCCTGATTTCATTCTTGTTGCGTTCATTATTGGTATATAGATAAACTACTGATATTTAAATGTGATTTTTGTATCCTGTTACTTCAATAAAAGTATTTATCAGATGCAAGAGTTTTCTGGTAGAGTGTTTTGAGTCTCTTGAGTATAGGATCATATCATCTGCAAATATGAATATTTTTAATTCTTCATTCTTATTTGTATTCCTTTATTTGTTTCTCTTGCTTTATTGCTCTGGCTACAATTTCACAGATTATATTGAAAAAAAGTGGACACTCTTCTTACATGCCTGAGTTTAGAGGAAATGCTTTTAGATTATCCCCAACTAGTACACTGTGGTATTAGGTTTGTTGTGTAGAGCTTTTTTCTCTATTAAAGTATGTTCCTTCTACTTCTAGTTTCTTCTGGACTTTTATCATTATAATATGGTGAACTTTAACAAAGTCTTTCTATGCATCTATTAATATGATCATTTGATTTTTATCCCTGACTATATGCTTTATTACCCTTATTGATTTATGTATGGTGAGATATCCTTGGATTCCTGGAATGAAACCAACTTAATCATGGCTCATAATCTTTTTCATTTTTTGTTGAATTCAATTTATTAAGAATTGCTACCACTTCTAGGTTTAATTCCCAGTATCACAAAAACAGATGCCAGATAAAGTGGATCATGGATGTAATTCCAGCTACTCAGGAGGCAGAGGTCATGGGTTGAGGCCAGCAAAAAGGGAAAAAGTGAGCAAGAGCCCGTCTTATTGAACAAGCCAGGCATGGTGGCTTTCACATGTGATCCCATCTATGCAGGAGGCCACAGCTAGATGGATGTAGCCCCAGACAAAAATGCAATACTCTACATGTGGTTGTGTGTGTGTGTATATATGTGTGTGTGATTGCCCAGTTTTAATATGGGTAATATCAGCTTTATAGAATCAGTTTGATTGTGTTCTTTCCCCCTATGTTTTATGGAATAATATGAGAACATAGGTGTTTGTCTTTCATTTTAGAGACCATTTCTTTAGATGAACAGAAGCTTTTTAGCCTTATGAGGACCCATGCTATCTCTTAGTTGCTGTGCTGCTGGGATTTCGTTGAGAAAGTTCTTACCTATACCTACCTACTCCAGAGTACTTCCTACTCTTTCCTGTATCAACTTTAGAGTTTCTGGTCTGATATTAAGATCCTTGATTCATTTTGAATTAATCTTGGTATAGGGTGATATACATGGATCTAGTTTCAGTTTTTTGCAGACTGCTAACCAGTTTTCCCAGCAGTTTTTGTTGAAGAGGCTGCTATTTCTCCATTGTATATTTTTAGCTCCTTTGTCAAAGACAAGTTGCTTATAGTTGTGTGGCTTCATATCTGGGTCCTCTATTCTGTTCCACTGGTCTTTATGTCTGTTTTTGTGCCAGTACCATGCTGTTTTTATTGTTATTGCTTTGTAATATAATTTGAAGTCAGGTATTGTGATACCTCCTGCATTGTTCTTTTGACTGAGTATTGCCTTGGCTATTCGTGGCTTCCTGTGTTTCCATATAAATTTCATGGTAGAGTTTTCGATCTCTTTAATGAATGTCATTGGAATTTTGATGGGAATTGCATTAAACATGTAGATTACTTTTGGGGAGTTTCAACATTTTTACAATGTTGATTCTACCAATCCATGAGCATGGGAGATCTCTCCACTTTCTATAGTCTTCCTCAATCTCTTTCTTCAGAAGTGTATAGTTTTCCTTGTAGAGGTCTTTCACATCTTTTGTTAGGTTTACACCTAGGTATTTGATTTTGTTTGAGGCTATTGTAAATGGAATTGTTTTCATACATTCTTTTTCAGTTTACTCATTGTTAGTGTAGAGAAATGCTAATGATTTTTCTAGGTTGATTTTATATCCTGACACCTTGCTATAGCTATTGATGATGTCTAGAAGCTTCTGAGTAGAGTTTTTTGGGTCTTTAAGGTATAGGATCATGTCATCTGCAAATAGGGATATTTTGACAGTTTCTTTACCTATTTGTATTCCTTTTATTCCTTCTTCTTGCCTAATTGCTCTGGCTAGGAATTCCAGTACTATGTTGAATCGGAGTGGAGATAGTGGGCATCCTTGTCTGGTTCCTGATTTAAGAGGGAATGGTTTCAGTTTTTCTCCATTAAGTATAATGCTGGCTGTAGGTTTCTCACATATAGCTTTTATGATGTTCAGGTACTTTCCTTCTATTCCTAGTTTTCTTAGCGCTTTTATCATGAAATGGTGTTGGCTCTTATCAAAGGCTTTTTCTGCATCTATTGAGATGATCAATTGGTTTTTGTCTTTGCTTCTGTAAATGTGGCTTATCACATTTCATATGTTGAACCACCCCTGCATCCCTGGGATGAAGCCTACTTGGTCGCGGTGAATAATCTTTTTGATGTGTTGTTGAATTCGGTTTGCCATTATTTTGTTGTGTATTTCTGCATCAATGTTCATTAAGTAGATTGGCCTATAGTTCTCCTTTGTGGAGGTGTCTTTGCCTGGTTTTGGGATAAGTGTAATACTGGCTTCATAAAATGTGTTTGGCAGTTTTCCTTCCCTTTCTATTTCATGGAACAGTTTAAGGAGGGTTGGTATCAGTTCTTCTTTAAAGGTCTGATAGAATTCAGGAGAGAATCCATCAGGTCCTGGACTTTTCTTTTTGGGGAGACTCTTGATTGCTGCTTCAATTTCATTTTGTGTTATAGATCTATTCAGGTGATTAATTTCCTCTTGGTTCAGTTTTGGATGATCATATGTATCTAGAAATCTGTCCATTTCTTTTAGATTTTCAAATTTATTTGAATATAGGTTCTGAAAGTAGTCTCTGATGATTTCCTGGACTTCCATGGTGTTTGTTGTTATCTCCCTTTTTGCATTCCTGATTCTACTAATGTTGGTTTTTTTCTCTCCTCGTTTTAGTTAGGTTTGCCAGGGGTCTATTGATCTTGTTTATTTTTTCAAAGAACCAAATTTTTGTTTCATTAATTCTTTGTATGGTTTTTTTGGTTTCCATTTTGTTGATTTCAGCTCTTATTTTTATTATTTCTCTCCTATTTGTTTTGGGATTTGCTTGTTCTTGTTTTACTAGGACTTTGAGATGTATCATTAAGTCATTGATTTGGTATTTTTCAGTCTTTTTAATATATGCACTCATGGCTATAAACTTTCCTCTCAGGACTGCCTTAACTGTGTCCCATAGTTTCCAGTAGGTTGTGTTTTCATTTTCATTAACTTCCAGGAACTTTTTAATTTCCTCTTTTATTTCATTGATGATCCATTCTTCATTAAGTAATGAGTTATTTAGTTTCCAGCTGTTTGCATGTTTTTTGTCTTTACTTTTGTTGTTGAGTTCTACTTTTCCTTCATTGTGATCAGATAGTATGCATGGTATGATTTCTATTTTCTTATATTTGCTGAGACTTACTTTGTGCCCTAGGATATGATCTATTTTGGATAAGGTTCCATGGGCTGCTGAGAAGAATGCATATTGTGTAGAATTTGGATGAAATGTTCTGTAGACATCAACGAGGTCCGTTTGATCTATTGCATATTTTAGATCTTGGATTTCTTTATTATTTTTTGTTTGGATGACCTAACTATTGATGATAATGGGGTGTTAAAGTCTCCCACAACCACTGTGTTGGTGTTTATATATGCTTTTTGGTCTTTCAGGGTATGTTTGATGAAATTGGGTGCGTTGACATTGGGTGCATACAGATTGATGATTATTATTTCCTTTTGGTCTATTTCCCCTTTTATTAGTATGGAATGTCCTTCTTTATCTCATTTGATCAATGTAGGTTTGAAGTTTACTTTGTCAGAGATAAGTATTGCTACTCTTGCCTGTTTTCGGGGGCCATAGGCTTGGTAAATCTTCTTCCAGCCTTTATCCTAAGCCTATGTTTATTTCTGTTGGTGAGATGGGTCTCTTGTAAGCAACAAATTGTTGGATCTTCCTTTTTAATCCATTCGTCAAGCGGTGCCTTTTGATGGGTGAATTAAGTTCGTTAACATTAAACATTAGTACTGATAGGTATGTGATGATTCTTGTCATTAGTTGTCTTAGTTGTTTGAAGGTTTGATTGTGTGTACCTAAGTTGAGTTTACTCTCTACTGTCTTACTTTTTCTTTTCCTGTGGTTTGGTGCTGCCTGTCTTTTCATGGTTAAGTTGGGTTTCACTTTCTGTGTGCAGAATCCCATGCAGAATCTTTTGTAGTGGTGGCTTTGTGGTCACATATTGTTTTAGTTTCTGCTTATCATGGAAGACTTTTATTGCTCCATCTATTTTGAATGATAGCTTTGCTGGGTAGAGTATCCTGGGGTTGAAGTTATTTTCATTCAGTGCCCGGAAGATTTCACCCCACACTCTTCTTGCTTTTAATGTTTCTGTTGAGAAGTCTGCTGTGATTTTGAAGGGTTTACCTTTGTATGTTACTTGTTTTTTCTCTCTTACAGCCTTCAATATTCTTTCCTTAGTTTCAGAACTTGTTGTTTTAATGATGATATGTCATGGGGTAGTTCTATTTTGATCTGGTCTGTTTGGTGTCCTGGAGGCCTCTTGCATCTGTATGGGAATATCTTTCTCTAGATTTGGGAAATTTTCCATTATTATTTTGTTGAATATATTATGCATTCCCTTCACTTGCACCTCTTCTCCTTCTTGTATGCGCATGATTCTGAAATTTGGTCTTTTGATGGAGTCGGTGGATTCTTGCATTTTCTTTTCACAGGTTTTGAGTTGTTTAATTAATAGTTCTTCGGTTTTTCCTTTAATTACCATTTCATCTTCAAGTTCTGAGATTCTGTCTTCTGTTTGTTCTATTATGCTGGATTGGCCTTCCGTTTTGTTTTGCAGTTCTGTTTCGTTCTTTTTTCTGAGGTTTTCCATATCCTGGATGGTTTCCTCTTTAATGTTCTCTATTTTTGATCTGAGTTCATTTATTTGTTTATTCATCATGTTCTCTCTTTCACTTTGGTGTTTATACAGTGCTTCTATGGTTTCCTTTTTTTCTTCTTTTGCTTTTTGAAATTCTCTATTTTTGGTGTCTTGGAATTTCTTGAGTGTCTCCTGTACATTTTGGTTGACCCTATCCAGTATCATCTCTATAAAATTCTCATTGAGTACTGTAGTATGTCTTCTTTTAAATTATTCTTGTGGGCTTCATTGGGTCCTTTGGCATAGTTTATCTTCATTTTGTTGGAGTCTGGATCTGAGTATCTGTTTTCTTCACAATCTCTTTAATGAATGTCATTGGAATTTAATGAATGTCATTGAAATTTTGATGGGAATTGCATTAAACATGTAGATTACTTTTGGGAGTATAGACATTTTTACTGTTAGTTCTACCAATCCATGAGCATTGGAGATATCTTTTTATATAATCTGAATATAATCTTTTATCCATTGAATTGCTTGCAAAGATTTTCTCCCATACTGTAGGTTGTCTGTTAAATCTGTTAGTTGTTTTCCTTGGTGTGCAGAAGCTTTTTAATTTGATTTAATCCTTTTTGTCTATTATTGATCTTATTAGTTTGGCATTTGGAGTCCTAGTCAGAAAACAATTGCCAGTTTTATAACTTGAAGTGTTTTCTTGTAGTAGTTTCAAAGTTTCATGTTGTACATTAAGAGCTTGATCCATTTTTCACTGATTTTTTTGTACATGGTGAAAGATAGTCTTCTACATGTCAATATCCAATTTTCTCAATGCCCTTTGTTAAAGAGACTGTATTTCCTCCAACAGATGTTTTTTATGCCTGTGTTGAAGATCAGATGGCTGTAGCTATGTGGGTTTATTTCTTGGTCTTCCATTGAATTACTTCACTATATGTTTCTGGTTTGGGGTCTAATGTGAAGTTTTTATGATTCTGTAGTGTAATTTAAAGTCGGGTATTGTGATACATCAAGCATTGCTCTGTTTTGCTAAGCTCTTTGAGGTGTTTTCTGTTTTTATATGAATTCTGGGACTGTTTTTTCTATTTCTGTAAAGAAAACCATTACAATTTTGATGAGCATTGCATTGAATCTGTAGATTGCTTTTGAGTGTATAGCCATCTTCACAGTATTAACTCTGCTAATTCATGAACACTGGTGAAGTTTTTCATCTTCTAGTGTCTTCTTTAAATTTTTATTTATGTTTTGTAGGTTTTTTGAAGAGTTCTTTCACTTCTTTTGCTAGGTTCATTCCTTTGTATTTAATTTTTTTAAGATAATGTGAGTAACATTGATTTTGTGATTTCTTTCTGAGCCTATTCCCTATTGATATATAGAAAAGTTAAATATTTCATGGTTACTTTATTCCTGTTTCTTTGTCCAAAGTGGTTATCAGATCTAGGAGGTTTTTTTTTTTTTAGTGTAATCCTTAGGGTTGCTAAAGTATAGAATCATATCATTTGTGAATAATATATAATTTGATCTTTTCTTTCTTACTTATAGCCATTTTTATTCCTTTCTCTTCCCTCAGTGCTCTGGCTAAGATTTCAAACTGAACAAGAGTGGAAAGAGTATATACTATTGTCTTATTCCTGACTTTGGCAAAAATCATTTCAGTTTTTCCCATTTTGTATGATGTTGGCTATTGCTCTGCTAGATATAGTCTTTATTAAGTTGAGGTACATTCCATTCATTCTTAGTTTTTATCAGATTATTTATGATGAAGTGATGCTGGATTTGTCAAAATTTTTTATACATCTATTGAGATTATCATGTGGTTTTTGTTTTTGTTTTTGTGTGTGTTCTATGTTACATGTATTGATTTGCATTTGTTGAACTGCTATGTATCCTGGAATGAGAGCTACTTGATCATGGCATATAATCATTAATATGTTGTTAAAATCTGTATGCAAGCATTTTATTGAGAATTTTTGCATCTATATTCATCAGGAAAATTGGTCTATTATTTTCTTTTTAGTTATGATCTTGTCTTGTTTTCGTTTCAAAGTAATAGGTACCATTATTTCATAAAATTCTTTTGGTAATGTTCAATCCTGTTGAATTTTTTTTTAAAGTTTGAGGGAGTATTTATGTTAGTTGTTCTTTAAATGCTTAATGGAATCTGGCTGTGAATCCATCTGATCACAGGCTTTACTTTGTTGGGAAACTTTATTACTACTTCAAATTCCTTGTTTGTTATAGACTTGTTTATATATTTTTTATCCTTTTGGTTCTATTTTTAGAGGTCATATACATACAGAAATTTATCCATTCTTCCTATATTTTCCCATTTATTGCAATATAAGCTTCCAAAGTATTCTTTAACGTTCCTCTCAGAATGTCATTGATATTTGTTGTGATATCTCCTTTTCCATCTGTTTTTTTTAAATTTTGTTTTTTTCCCATCATTCTGTAGTTAGTTTAACTAAGCATTTATTAATCTTGCTTATTTATTCAGTAAATAAATTGGTTAAATAAATTTAATTTGTATTGGTTATTTGTTTTGTTTTTTAGTCTCCATTTCACTGATTTTTGTTGTAATCTGTATACTCTGTTCATTAATACTTTGTTGGATGTATAGCTGGCAAAAACTTTCTCCCATTCTATAGGCAGTCTTTTCAATCTGGTGACCATTTCTTTTAGTTGTTTTGCAGAAGCTTTTATATTTCATATACTCCTGTTTGTCAATCCTTTCTCTTAGTTGCTGAACCATTTGAGTCCTATTTAGGAAGCCATTGCTTTTGTTTATTGATTTGAATGTATTACCTATTCTTTCTTGCAGTATATTCAAACTGTAGGGCCTTATATTAAGGGTTTTTATTTGTTTGGAGTTGATACTTGTACAAGTGATAGACAGTGATCTAGATCCAGTTTTCAATGTGTAGATATCCTGTTTTCCCAAAAACCACTATGGACAGCAGTATGTAGGTTCCTGAAAAAACTAAAAATAGAACTACTGTATGATCCAGCAATACTCCTGAGCATATATCTGAACGAATGTAAGCCATGAAACAATAAAAACACTTGAACACACATTTTTTAAAGCATTATTAACAATATCCAAGCTATGGAAATACCCCAGGTGCACTACAGCTGATGAATGGGTTAAGAAAATGTCACACACACACACACACACACACACACACACACACACACACACACAGAACATGTTTCCAAAAGCAGAACTGTTAGAGGACACTAGGAAGGAAGGAAAGAAGAGAATGAGAGATACTGAATAACACTGAAACACATTGCATCTGTGTAGGAACAAGGTACAATGAAATACACTGGAAACTGTTAAACAATACAGAGAATGGTAAGGAATAGTAATAGAGAGGGTTAGGTTAATTAAAGTACAATATATTTGCAGGTTAAACATCAAGACAAGAGCCAATTGAATAATGAATAGACAATTAACCAATGAAGAGCAAGAATGTAAAACAACTCATGTTAGAGGAAGGTACTTGTTGGAGGGATGGGTAAATGAAAAAATGTAAAGGAGAGTGAATATGGTTGATGTATTTGCTACACATGTATGAATGTGGAACACTGAAACTTGTTAAAGCCACTATATGGAAGAGGAGAATGCAGATAGTAGAGAGAATGATCCAAACCAGGATACATTGTACACATGTATGAAAACATCACAACAAAACCGTGTGTAACTATTATACACTAATAAATGTGATTTTTTTAAATGTGGGTATCATACCTTATACATAATGACTGCAAAAATGGGAGAAAAAGAGCAAAAAGAAAGCAAGAGAGCCATAAAAATAGAAACAGCATGATACTGACACATAAACATATATGAAGACAATAGAACAAAAGATTAGACCGGAATATTAATACATGCAGCTATGCCTACCTGATTTTTGACAAAGGTGCCAAAAATACATGATGGAGAAAAGACCACCTCTCCAACAAATTTTGCTGGGAAATCTAGATACCTGGTTCTAGAAAATTGAAACGAGATTCGTGTCTTTCACCCTGGACATGTGTCAAATCATAGTGTATTAAAGACCTCAATATAAAACCTGAAACCTTGAATCTAGTGCAGGAAACAGCAGGAAATATACTGGAAGCAATAGGCATAGGCATTGACTTCCTACATAGAACTCAAATAGCTCAGGAACTAAGAGAAAGATTTGACAAATTGAACTATGTTTAACTTAAAATTTTCTGTACAACAAAAGAAATGGTCTTTAAATTGAAGGGATTGCCCACAGAATGGGAAAGAATCTTTGCCAGCTATACATCTGACAAGGGATTAATAACCAGAATATACAAGGAGCTCCAAAATCTAAACTCCAATAAAAATCAATGACCCAATGAAGAAAGGATCAATTTAATTAAACAAAGTTTTCTCAAAGGAAGAAGTCCAAATGGCTAAAAAACACATGAAAAAATACTCACCATCCCTGACTATAAAAGAAATGCAAATCAAAACCATGTTAAGATTCCACCTTACTACTGTTAGAATAGCTACCATCAAGAACACAACAAATGTTGGCAAGGATGTGGGGAAAAAGTAACCCTCATACAATGCCGCTGGTGGGAATGTAAATTAGAACAACCACTAAGCAAAATTGTATGGAGGCTTCTCAGAAAACTAAAAATAGATTTGCCATATGATCCAGAAATTCTACTCCTAGAGATATACCCGAAGGAATGTAAGTCAGGTTACAAAAAAGGCATGTGCACACCCATGTTTATGGCAACATTATTCCCAATAGCTAAGCTATGGAAACAGCCAAGATGCCCCATTACTGACAAATGGATTAAGAAAATGTGGTATTTATACACAATGGAATTTTATTCATCCCCAAAGAAGAATGAAATTTTGTCACTTGCAGGTAAATAGATGGAACTGGAGAACATCATCTTAAGTAAAGTTAGCTAAGTTCAGAAGGCCAAGAGCTGCATGTTTTCTCTCATACTTGGAATACAGACCTAATACAAATACAATAATATTACTAGAAACAGTTTACACTATGGGGAGATCATGCAGGAGAAGGGTACGGTAAAAGAGGGAAATTAAGATGGTAAATATGAATGATGTATTCTCTATACAAGAATAAGTATAGAATTTTTAAACTAGTTGAAGCCACCAGAAGAAAGGAACTAAAGTAGAATGATGAAAAATAGAGGGAACGAACAAATTCAGGTTATAATACATATATACATGGAAAGATCACAAGGAAATTCCCTGTGTAAGCTGTCATAAACAATCCAAAATGTGATTTTTAAATTTTTTCTTTTACAAAATTGGAGAACAGAAGGGCAGAATATGCCCTGTACAGGCATGGGAGGATGAGGCCCAGTGGGAGTGGGGAAGTGGAGGGGAAAGATTGTAGTAGGGTGAATATTGTGCAAATACTGATATACATGTATTTAAACATAAAAATGATACCTGTTGAAACTATTCTGGGAATGGAAGGAGGGGGGATGTTGGAGAACAATGGAGGCAGTAAATTCAAGTATGATATATTTGATACATTCTAAGATGTGATGTAAATGCCACAATGTACCCCAACCCAGCATACAAATTTTGAAAAAGAGAGGAGGGGTGATGAGAGAAAATGGCAGAGGGGGCAGTCTACATTGTAAACATATATGGAAAGGTCACAATGAAATACACATATATAATTAATATATACTAATAAAAATGTTTAAAATATAAAAAGAAACAGAACAAAAATTAAAAAAAAAACACTGACAAAAGACAAAGACAAAAACAAACAATATTTTCTTTGTTGTTGAGGAGGAGAATTACTACCTTCCTTCCCCGAGAGGTTTTTTTTCCTTTTCCAAAAGTCTGAACCAGTAAGGGGAGTAGGGACTGTCTGGTTTGGAGATTTAGCTCAGTTGCAGAGTAGCCACTGAGAGCTGTGAGGGTTTGAACCCCAAGATACCAGTACAGAAAAGTAGGGTTAACTTCTGATCTTGGATTCCAGGGGCCAAGTTCTCATCTTGGCTTCCAGGGGCCAGGCTCCTAACCTCGCAGACTTAGTTTCACTTCCACCTCACGCATTGCATCCTCTGTGTTTCCCAGGCCCCCACTAACTCACAGGCAGTGTTCCCTAGTCAGTGACTGCAATTCTGGGCTCTGTTTTTGTTGACAATTTTCTCCAACATACTGCTTAAGTCGGTGCCAAGATTTCCAAGATGCATCTGTGGCTAATGGCAGGACTGCACTGATTGTCAGTAAATCATTTGACTCACAGGAGGCATCTATGATGCAATTGGTATGGTCCTATGAGTTGAAAGATCCCTGAAGCAGAGATAGCCAGTCTAGCTTGGGGTTTCCAGCCACTGCAGCTACACTCACCTCATTCCCTTCCTTCCACCTCCCGACTGTGTACCCATTCAGCACTCTCTGTCACCAGGCATTCTATACCCTCTTGTGCTCACAAGTGTGTTTGTGTGATGCTGGTGTAAACAAATCTACTATGCCACCAGTCTTGATTTCCTTAATTCTTCTGGAGGAAGTTTGTGAGAATAGCTGTTCAATTTGATATGTCTGTGAGGACTGTTACTGGGAATTGTTACTTAGCTGCCATCTTGATGCAAAGTTCAGAGTCTTTTCTTGTTTAATTGAATTCTTATTTATTTAAGTCTTTTGTGTGCTGTATACATCTGTAGGACACTATGGCTGTAAAATTGAATGCTTTGACACAGCATTTTCAGGACCCTGCCATCAATGTTCAGGGAAGCATCTCTCCTGGCACTCTCTTTTAGGATAAGGTTACTCCTCATATGCTTCCTCTCTCATGAAATCCATTGTCTTTCTTTCAGGGATTGTGTTCTAGACCACTTTTGAGCTGAAATCCTCTTTCCCCTAGGTATGGGAGGCTCAACACTACACAGGGCCACACAGGACAGTGCCAAAGTGTGTTAAAATATTTAAATGATGAGTTTTCAACTCATCCTCAATGATCCTCTGAGTTTCATTGGTATCTATTATTGTAGCCCCAGTTTCATCTTTAATTTTATTAATTTGAGTCATCCCTCTCTTGGTGAATAATTCTTCTAATGTGTTAATGGAATTCAGATTTCTAGTATTTTGTTGAAGAATTTTGCATTTATGTTCACTGAGGATATTTGCCTGTAGTGTTCTTTTCTTGTAATTTCCCTGCTTATCTTTGATTTGGGGGTAATTCTGGCCTTGTAAAATAAATTTTGGAAGTATTAGTTCCTCTTAACAATTTTGAAAAGTTCAGGGAGAACTGGCATTAGTTCTTGAAGTGTCTGATTCAACAGTGGAGCCATCAGACCCTGCAAATTTCTTTGATGAGAAACCTTGTGTTATTGACACAAACTCCTCTGATTATTGGTCTGCTCAGATTTTTTACTTTGTGATTCAAACTAGGCATATTCCGTGTGTCTAGTAATTTATACACTTCACCTAGGTTATACATTGTGTCATAACAGTCTTTACACTTCTGTGGAGTCAGTTGTAATGACTTTGTTTTAGGTACTTTTTGTGATTTGAGAGAAAGAAATTAAAGGAGGAGATATTTATTTTGGCTCATGTTTCAGAGGTTTCGTTCCATAGTCCTTAACCCTGTTGATTCGGTGCCTATGGCAAATTCACAACTACATGAGTCAGGCACATTATAGCAGCACTGATCTCAGAAAAAGTGTCACAGATGTAATCTCTGCCCTACCCTACATACACACACAAACACAACACACACATGAACCTTTTTAACCACCCTAGGCCATATGGTTCTGAAAAGTCCTTAGACACACTGGTTCTGCTCAGGCAGCACCTGAGAGTTGAGAGCCAATGTGTTACCAGAAGCTGTATTGATATGAGAGAGGGAAACCTGGGGTAGCAGATAAGGTCAGAGATCAGAACCAGTTGGAAGATATGGCTGAGTAGAAGAGAATCAGCAGGATCCATACAATGTGAAAGCACAGTCAGGATTATTTGTTCTCAGAGAAGAGATGTCACTTTCCATAAACAGTGGGTTAACATGCTACATAAGCCTCAAGAATCTAGACAAAAAGTAATATGAAATCAACATGAAGAAAATAAGAGGGAGGACTTAATAAAGATGCAGTAAAAAGCATTGAAAGAGTCAAATTCCAAGAAATAATGGAATTAATGTCAATTGCAGTAAATATTTCTTCTTTGGAAAAATTATTATAACAAATTAAAGTTTAGCATCTAAAACAAGACAACATAGAAAAAAGTCATAATTAAAGAACTGAACAAATAAAAAGGAGACAAATGAAAAGCAAATGATGCAATTTAATAATTCAAGGTGGGAAAGGAGGACAGTCCATTATGGGGTGCTGAATTTCATCAGTGCATATGGTATGTATGTGCTGGAATATCACACCAAACCCTATTAATACATGCTTATAACAAAAAGAAAAAGAAGCAAATAAAAATAATAATAAAGATTTAAAAGCATGGACAAAATTAGGTTCTAAGAATTTATATATTACTAAAATCTGCTCCGTAAGATGGAAAAGAGAACAGAATACAAGTCACCGAAGATTACCTTATTAGGCTCAGGGCACTGGGACAGTTACTCATTTTCTCCCCACCTGCCTCTCCTCTTGCACAATGGGAATAACAGTGTCTTCCTCAAGGATCTTCTATTTGATGGAAACATGTGCATGGAGCAGTAAAGCCCAGGATTGCCACAAACGAGTCTTCACTAAATGTTGTCTTTTGTTATTTTTATGGCAAGAATATCTGTTACATCCTTCTAATAGTGAAAAATAAGAAAAAACTTCTTAATATATTAACATATTCATCAACAGAGAAACGAGTAACCTCTGAAAGATCAACTCAAAGGTTCGACACCATGAGGTTAAAAATGAAAGTGTTCTATCTGTAGTGATATAGCAAGATTTCCTAAGTGTTCTGTTTCATAATAAAAGGAAATTGCAGAATGATACATATAAAATGATACCGTTTATTTACTTATGTTTCATAATGGGAGGGGTAGGGAGAGACAGAAGGTAAGATAGTGATGGAGGTTGAGGGGGGGGTGAAGGAAAATTTAATCTGTATCTCTCATTTTGAATTTTACAATGAAAATGGTGGATATAGTCTGTGAAGAATAGAATTAATCATTTTAAACCACTGTAAGGTAACTAGACCTTTACTGAAGTTTCCCAGGTTGGAGTCAGCAGGGCTGTAGGTGACATTGCAGCACATTCAACAAAACGTCCTTAAAATATTCCTCTGAGCTCTACTGCTGCTCAGGCTTCCCTTTATGCACACCTATTGCTACTGTTTACACTTTTCCTTTCCTCTCCACACATAACACTCTTTCCTTACCTTCATTTTACACCTTTTTATTTTACAAAACTTAAAATGTAGTCCTTATTTCAAGCTTCTGGTAATATACAAACAAATTTAACGTACTGTCTAACTTCATTGTACCCTATAATAAAAGCATAGTCATATATGATGCAGGTCTATTTTTTGTATTTAACAAACACAAACAATCAAATGCTATTGAAAGAAAATATCAAAATTAATAGAGCTCTTAAAGGATAGAGAGAGAGAGAGAGAAAATGAGAGAGAGAGAGAGAGAGACTTTGATAATTGTTTCTGAAATGTCAGTTCATCTAGATCTGATTATACACAGCTTGGGTACAGCTCTGCATCTAACCCTCCTCTTTAGAGCAACCTTTACCACTTTGTTTCTAAGGCTGTAGATGAAAGGGTTCAAGGTCGGTGTGACCACTGCATAGACCATGCTAGCACAATGGTCATAGCGGGCTGAGTAGACAGAAGATGGCTGGAAATAGACAGAGAGGACAGAGCCAAAGAAAAGTGATACCACCACCAGGTGAGTCCCGCAGGTAGAGAAGGCTCAGCGTCGGGCACCCGCTGATCTCACTCCTAGCACTGCCACCAGGATGTGTGCATAAGAGAGGGACACAAGGAGCAGCGGGATCAGCACCACTGTGAGGCCCTCAGAGAAGATTGCATTCTCCTCAGAGGATGTGTCTGAATTCACCAAGCTCAGCATCATCATCATGTCATGAAAAAAGTGGGGCACTGGAGCATAGCGGGGGTAGGAGAGTGCAGAGATGAGCAGTGTGTGGAGCAACGAGTGCAGGTTGGTCACGATCCACGACACCACGACCAGCCAAGCACAAAGCCAGGGCGTCATGACCCCACTGTAGTGCAATGGCCTGCAGACTGCCACTGCACGGTCATAGGACATGGCTGCAAGGAGATAGCTTTCAGTGATGCCCAGGGCCACAAAGAAGTACATCTGTGCAAAGCAGGCCTGGAAGGACATGGCCTGGCCAGGGTGGAGCAGGCTGGCTAGCAGTCAAGGGACAGTAACCATGGTAAAGCAGACATCTACCAGACTCAGGTGACCCAAGAATTAATACATGGGGGAGCACAGAGCCCCATTGGACCTCACCAGCATGACCATGCTCAGGTTGCCTAGGGCATTGAGCAGGTAGACACTAAGGAAGAATAGGAACAGCAGTGGGTGGCTGTCTGTGTCATCCATCAAACCAAGGAGGAAGATCTCTGGATGGGATGTGAGGTTAGCCAGAGCCATGGAGTGCCTGGACAGATGGAAACACTGAGGGAAGAGATGAGGCAAGTATAATTTTGGGGATTTCTAGGTAGGGTTCTTGTTTGTACAAAAATTTTGATCATATAAGTTTCTGCTTGCTAAAATGCATTCAAAAATCAAACTGTCATCCAATAAACCTGATTTTGTAAAGAAAATGAATGTCAGAAGGATGTTCTGGGATACAGGGTTAGTCCCAAGCTATGGAATATATCCAACCTAATTTTGTGTCCTGATTGAGCCACCAGGGTGGTGTGATGTCTCTCAATTGCTTCCTCTTTAATAAGGAAACTACTGTGACTAACTATCTCTGGAGCTGGTTATGAGGACAAAGTCAATAACTTTAAAATAGTTTAAAACCATGCTTGGCACACATAAAATGTTCAAATCTATGTAATGATGGATGTGTATCCATCATTAGTCTATCATCAATTGTCATCAACTTTACTTGCTTAGTCAATTATTAGTTAAGACTCAGGTCTTAATCTCTGCACAAAACCTTACTTCATTTGCCATTCATTTTTATCCCATATTATGTGTTGTTTCAGGAACTGACAAACCTTTTCTCTAAAGAATTATATAATGAACATTTTTGGTTTGTAAGACATATGGTTTCTGACATTGTACTGCAAAAGCAACCATCTACAAAACATAAATTAATGGCCATGGCTGTGTTTCAATAAAATCTCATTTACGAAATAGGTGGTGGACTGGATTTGAGCCATGGAGTATGTGTTCCTGCTTCCTGTACTGGCTACTGTAGGAGACAGCAAGATGAATGACCCTTAGTTTCTTGCCCTCAAACAGTTTGGCCTAGAGCATCTTGCATAGTAAATTACTGCTTTTCTAATTTTAAGAATCAAGTAGTAGTAAATTACTCTTCCTGGAGGAGTTGGGGAAGAATTCAAAGAAGTGGAACCTGAATTGCATCTAGGAGAATAATTAGGAGTTCATCAAGCAGACATACTGTTCTTTAGGAGGAGAGAGCATTCCAGAACGTGAGAAGAGCTTAGGTAGGATTGTTGGTAGAGAAGGCATGGAATGAAGAGGGTGAAACATCCACTGATGACACTAAGACAAGACTTGCTCTTACTTTAGCCTCAGTGCCTAAATCAGGTGGACAGAAAACTTCTAAATTTCTGTTAACCAAGAGACTGCTATGATCTCAGATATGATACATACATTTTGTCCCCTATTCAATCTCTTCCTCAATATACTGCACTTTTTCCCTCATTGCTCCAAAGTCTTTCAAAATATTCTACTACTAAACTAACCTGCCCTAGAGGAAGGGTCAAATATCAAGCTTTTGGTGAGTTTCCAGAGAATGAATGGATAACCCATAGCAGAAAAGCTCCTTGCAAGAATGAGCTGTATTGCATGGCCCTTTATAGTGATCTGAACACAAAATTTATCCAATAAATATTTGTTGAATGAAGATTTTTTAAGAGCAATGACTGAAAACAGAGGTGAAGAGAGGGTAAAGGAGAGAGAATTATGGTCAAAGTCTTGTGAGTGCAACTATCAACTTCCAGGAAGAGCTCCAAGTACATGCTATGTCTTCGTTTCTCTTATTCTCTATCATTGTCACTTGGGAGCTGTCCCAGGGAAATCATATACTGGACTCCTAAAAATGAAACCAGGATCTTGACAGACCTCCAATCTTGCAAGGTGATGCAAGATCCTCCTTTGCAGAACCCTTGACTTTCACTTCCCAAACTTTCTTTAGGTGGGTGTGTGATACAAAAGAAACAGCATGGCTTTGAAGTCATAGCACCTGGGTTTTAATTCTGATTGGCTATGTAGACACATGGACCCACCTTCATTTAATCACCATTCTCCTTATCTATAATATGGAGATGTTGATTCCTCATTTACCTAGTTGATGTGAAGATTAAATGCAGTCATGTATGCACAAGGATATTATAGAGAACAGATGCTAATAAACATTAGTTCCCTTTCCTTCAACATCTGATTGCTTCTTTTTGCTGCTTTATGGCTTTTTGAGATAAACGAATCCAGAGCTTTAGTTCTCTTAGCTATTTAATTGTTTCCCTCCATTCCAGCTGAAACCTGCTCTCTTATAACTTCTACAAATGGCTGCAATTCGGGACTTTAATGACAACCATGCAAAGAGTGATTTCTCTGCAGCTTTTTACATAGTGGTCAAGGGAATCTTTGCTAGGTCTATTAAGTCCGCTTCAAACCAAACATTCCTTGTGGCATAGATCCTTTCTTATATGTCCTAATTCACAGGACCTTTTTCATTCTGGTCTCTCTTTGCTTTATCAACATCTTTTAACAGGATTTGGACACAGTATTCTAGCTGGGTTTGGGCAGTGAGGAGTTCCCTAGTGCAGTAGAATAGTTCAATAATGAAATTCATGGTCATTTATTGAGTGTTTGCTCCAGGTCAGAGATTGTGTTGATCATTGGGACTACAGTGGTAAATCAGCCATTGCCCTTGACCTCCACCTACATGCAATGTAGTAAGACCACTCTCAGCTGTGCAAAGAAATAGGTTTCATATCCTTTGCCTGGCTGATGTGAGGAAGATTCCAAAAAATAGGATTCTATATTGATTTGAATGAATGAGTAGATTACCAGATACACAGACACTTGGGAGTGGAAGACATTGTAGGTAGGGAAAAGAGAATGTGAAGGCATAAGAAGATATTTTTGGGAAGGACTGGATCTAAAATGTGGTTCTCTCAATTGCAGGGTAGTGTGCCAGACTTTAACACTTCCTGCAGAGACTGTAGGCTGGTCTCCCTCCTGGCCAGAGATCCCAAGCCTTGAGGGCAGATACATTGCTATCCATCTCAGTCCAGAGACTCCAGTGTGCTCCCTATGGGCAGAGAGATCAACCTTAGAGAGAGACAAAGCCAGAGCTGTAAGGGCCCTGGGAATTCCTGAGCTATGTTCTTCCCACTTAACTTTATTGTCTGGTCAGCTCCACATTTCCCATTGATTCAGTGCAGCCTAGTGTCCAAGGTTTTCAAACATGGCTCCCAGGAACATTCTCCAGTCTTACCTCCAAATGCTGCCCTAGGCTTCCTCTTTCCCCGTTCCCACCCTGGTTCGCTTTTTCACTGCCTCTTACAAATTTCTCACAAGACTTCTTTGCATGATGTTCCTGTCTGGAATACTTTTCTTGGCTTATCCAAATATCCAGCCCTGAGTCCACATCTGCCAATATGCTTCATGCGCGTTCTAGACTTCTACAGCCATCTAACAGCCTTTCTCCTCTCAGTCTTATAATTCCTTGCAACTCTCATTTAAACCCAGATCTCATTTACTGATATTTTTCCTGCTGTGATACTCTTATTCCCCACTAGATGAGAAACATTCTAAGTATATAACTAAGTATTTAGTTGCCTTTACCCATCTGACCTTTGGCCTTGCATAGGACTTTTTCCTAACTCTCCTGGAAATCAAAAAAGGCTCCCACAGAAATACTACAGACAATTAAAATTTCAAAGGAAAATAGAAAAGCTACTAAACTTCTTTAGGGCTCTCTCTCTTTTCTCTCTCTCTCTCTCTCTCACTCCCTACCTCCAAGTAAAAGGCAGATATAGTGGTGCATGTCTATAGTCTCAGTTTCTCAGGAGGCTGATGCCAGCAGGTCATTTAAGCCCAGAAATTGAGACCAGTCTGGCCAACATGGTGAGACTCCATCTTAAAAAAAGTGGGACAAACACATAGAAAATGGTAGATATTAATAAATATCACACTCACACTCACTCACTCACTCATAGCTCCTAACTACTATAAATGATGGGGAAATATGTTTGCTGGAGTTTTGTTAGCATCTCCTGAATCAACCGGCCGAGTACTGGGCTGCTGGATGTTGAATGTTGATGGTGATGCAGAGCTCTTCCTGGGGCCCTAAGTATTTCAGGTGCTGCTTTCAAATGATTCAGAAGGATTTATTTAAAGTGACGAAATGAAACAGAGATGTGTAAAACCTAGGACCAGTAACCATGTCTTCCAGGTAGCCTGCTATTCTATGCAAGGTCTCATAAATGTAGCAAACACTCAGACACACCAAGAAGTAAGCAAGAATCTACACCTGCAAAAAGACACAGGCATGTCCTAATGCATCTAGACTCACAGCCTTACCAGAGATACATTCACATTTACTAGGACAGACACACACACACAGGCACATATGGCTAACTGTCATGGACTCACAAGCTAACACATAGAAACATACACAATCCATACACTAGAGAAATCATGGTCATACACATGATGACTTAAACACAGATGCCCCCCCCATGCATACACCAAACAAATGCAGAAATATAGGGATCTCAATGGATTCTCCCAGAACAAGGTTGCACATAGACACACACTTATCAACTCCCTTTTCCCTCTCACTCTTTCTTGCCACAGGTATGTCTGCCTTAAGAGATCAGGACTGGGCAGTGATAAACAGGGAAACCATTATTGGTCCCAACACACTGAGTCCTGAGTGCTTCTATCCAATTCCTTGAATCCAGCCTCTTCCTGGTCAGCCCCAGGAATGTATTTGGTGTACCAAATACATTTTTCTTCAAGACAGCTTTAACCCAAGATGAATCCTTTGTATTCCAAAGACTTCATCTCTTCCTCTGCATTCGTCTGTCAACTGACTCACTCATTTCTCTTTCACAATTTATTCAACAATCTTACCTGTTGCATCTACTCTGTCCCAGGCAGGTAATTGAAAACCAGGCCAGGAGAACATTGAGAGATTAAAAAGAATCATAGCGATCACCTTCCTATCTTGCTAACTGGCAACAGGTAATGCATATTAGGTATCACCTTACCAAATACCACATCACTAACTAGGGAAGCAATGCCTGGAGAACACTGTGCCTGAGGTTATACAGCAGTTTGGGAGTGAGCCAAGATTCCAGTTACAGGCTCTGAATCCACTCTATGGTTCAGACTACTTCCATGATGTCTGCCTTGCATCAGCAGGGGATTATTTATCTTCCTTTCCCTTGATTCACCCTCCTTGACTTTCTGCCACTGATTTCCTCCTTCCCAGCCTGTCCTCTAACAAATCACCTGTGAGTTTGAAGGGGCTCTGCCTTCCACTGCACATACCCAGAAGCCAATCTGCTTGTGGCAGAAATAACGCTATGGCAGGTGGGCCTTGGAGAGGAAGATTTGTTCCACACTTAAATGTGGGAGGAGTGACATGCAGGCTGGAGCAGAGGAGATCACCCAAAAATTAATTATCCACAAAAATCTATGGGGAGCTGTAGTGGCCTCTGCACCCCACTGTCCCATAAGAACCACTCTGCCCTCAACCAGCATGGCTCCCCCTTCCTTCCCTACTATAGAAAGGCAGAGTTGCAGAGGGGGAACAAAGATGTCTGGAAACCCAGAATTGGGATAGATGTCCCTCAGCTTACTGTGCTCAGAAGCTGATGCTGTCACTCCTCTGCTTTCTTGTGATGATGGCCTGAGATGCACAAGCCTGGTTAAAGACAACAGCCAGAGTATCTGGGTATCTTCCTCCTGGCTTCCCCCACCAACAGCTATGGTCATCACCCTTAAGGCTGTGTCTACACTGTGCAACCTGGCTCAGGGAGGAGCTCCTCCTCCAGATCCCACTGTGAGGAGAAAAGTGTGGATCTGATAGCCCTTTTCTGAGTCCCAGGTCCACCTCAGGACACAGAGGTCCCACCTCACTTACAAGTTGAGGGGAAAGGAGGGAAGGAGGAACCAGGGTTGCTAGCAGAGTCACTAAGATATCACAATGGGGATCAGGGAAGTGAAGCCTCACACACTGGGTGGAGGTACTCCTGATGGACTTGAAGTTTTCTCCCCTCCCACTCTGTGGTCAGACTACAGATGCCAGGGTCTCAGTACTGACCAGTGATACCAAAACAAGATAATTTTTGTCCTTGCTCTAAAGATTTTGAACTATCCTCACTGTCTTCAGCAAAGATCCCCATGGGATTTGAAAAATCCTCTTGATTTCCTAGCTGAACCATTGACTCCTAAGGTTCTCTCTGTTTCTCTGTCTCTCTCTCTCTCTGTCTCTCTCTCTGTCTGTCTGTGTGTCTCTCTCTCTCCTCTTCTCCTCTCTTTTCCTCTCCTCCCCTCTCTGCTCCTGCCCTTGCACCTTCTGGCATGTGTTTTAATACATGTGGAGCTGACAATCTCTTCCCATGAATGAACTTTACCAAGTTGACCACTCATTCATTTGACATTTATCCCATGTCCATGGAGTGGCCAGTCCTATTTATCTCTCATGAGTGCCAGAGAAGTCTTGAAATGAGTGAGATATTCAAGTCCCAACTGCCATGACCTTGAGGAAGTCACTCCTCACCCCTGGGTCTCAATTTCCTCATTGGTAAATTGAGGAAGGTGAACTGATGACTTTGATAATCTCTTTATGCTTTAAAATATAAAACCCTGAAGATGTGAGCCTAATTCAGCTTGGGGAGAGAAGACTTGGGCACAGATAATTACAATTGTGGGCAGTAAGTGAACTGGGGGCTTAGAAAAGAAGCTGTGCCTGATACTTGGGTATTCAGGGAGCACTTCTGGGAAGAAATGAGGGTTTGAACCAAGCAGAAGAATGGAAAGATTTGGGAACATGGGAAGTATCTCTGAGCCACAGTCTATGCAGAGGGAGCACTGGGAAATGCAAGGGAAAGAAGCTACTCCTACAAGTTTCTAGCAGGGGGAAGATCACCACTTCTGTGAGGTTCTGGCAATTCTCTGTCCTTAACTGCTATGAGACCTTGAAGAATTTATCATAGTTTTATACCTCAGTGTCTCACTTGCAAAATGGGAGATAGTAAAACCTGTTACATAAAGATGCTATGAAGAACAGTTGAATCAAGGAGCATAATAAAACCCTTGGAACAGTGTTCAACGCACAGCATGGCTGATACTTCTAATATCCCTCTAATATTCCTATTGTGTGCTGAGTGTTTTAGAGTTTGTTCTATCTTTCATTTTCCTGACTTGTATCATATTAAGAAGTCATTTTGTTCTATTGTCTGGATAAACATGAAATTACTGTTGATCAGTCGTAAAGATGTACTATCATTATGTTGCAGTAGCTATTTCAAATAGGTTTGGAAATACAGACTAAAGTATCATTGTTGTCACAACATGGGGTAACGTGGGGTTCTATCTTTGGGTGTTTCTGAAATTTAGCAATGCTAAATATTACTGAGCAATGGAAACATAGTTGCCATAGAATAATGGCATTAGCTCAAAGAAAGGGATTCTCCGACACTTTCAGGCTATAATCTCCTGAATCATGCTTTCTTTTTCTTTCCTTTTTTTCTAAAAAAATTTTACTGTTTTGCAATAAACATAACACAAATCTTACCATATTAGCCATTTGTGTATAGTTCATGTGATCAAATGCTGCTTTTGTTTTTAAATTAATTTTTTTAAATAAATAATATTCTTCCTTTCCCCCATTTTCTTTTTATTTCATTTGATGTTTTATTTCCTATCCTAGGGGAAATACATGGTTTTTATAATAATTAAAAAATACAGAGATTCATAAAGATGAAAAAAAACCCTGCCCTAATTCCCCACCCCACCCCCACCTGCATGAGATAATCGATGTTGACAGCTGGCTTCCATAACTTTTTTTCATCACAGATGAACTGAATAACTCAATTCTTCTAATCTGTTATTACTTATCCACACACACACACACACACACAGTTTTTTAAAGTATACTTTTCAGAATAAAAATAACATGGGGAATATATTAAAATATTGGCAAGGATTGTATATCCTAGCAAAGCAAGTATTTGTATTTGCACTATTCCCTTCCAATATCAGTATAATGCTAAGAATTTTTCTTTTCAATTTTAACCACAGACCTTAAATTTTATTAAAAAGTTCACCAAGTAGTATCCATGTTAATGATTTCAATGTTTCATGAAGTAGACATTACACACATTTTAAAACTATTATTATGTTAATACATTATTTAAAATGATATGACAATATAGACCTTTTCCTTTCTTTGAACTTTTTCTAAGACTCCAGAGTGAAAATCCAGAGCCAAAGAGGTGATCATTTCTTTAACTCCTGTAAACTGTGGAGAAAAAATTCATTGAGAAAATGTTCTACTAATTATCATCAATAATGGCTGAATGTACCTACTAATCACTATGATATGTTTTATCATAACAATATATTTTAATATTAAGTATTATTTTATGTATTTGAGTCTCTTTGGAAAATAGAATCTTGTTTTAATTTCCTTTGATCATAAGGTGCATTTCTCTCCAATGACCTGAGGTCTATCTGTCCTCACATGGCTTTACCTGCCTGTTTCCAAGACAGTATTGCCTTCTCTGAATCAGGATCAAAGTCTGTCTTGAACCTCCTTCCTAAAAAATTAATTCACTTCAAAGAGGATATTTAATGTTTGCATTTTTAAATTTTATTTTGTCATTTTTAAATTTTACATATGCACATTTAAAATGTGTATACATTATTTGGGCCACCTTTCCCAGTCCACCACTCCCCTGCCCAGGCAGAACCTGTTCTGCCCTCTTGTTCTCCAATTTTCTTGAAGCAAAACATGGTGTTTTGTTAGTTTGAGGTGAGGACACCTATACAGGAAGATTCCTTGGGTTTTTTCATGCATATGTGTGCTGCAACCCCCATTGGTTGGTGTTTAACAGACTTCCTCACTACTTCCTCATCCCCTTCCCACAGTGGCCTCTGCCAGTTTAAGATTACTGTATTCATTTCTATCCAGTGAGCACATCAACCACATTCCTGTTTTTTGTTTTTTCCCCTGTCCCAATCCCTCCCATACATGGTCTCTCCTTAGTGTGTGACCCATGTCCAATAATATTAATGCATTTGTTTTAGGTTTATAATCTGCCTATGAGGGACTTCTGAGCCTAACTAAGTTGGTTTAAGATGATGTTTTCCAGTTCCATCCATTTACTTGTGAATGACAAAATTTCATTCTTCTTTGTGCCTGAATAAAATTCCATTGTGTATAAATACCACATTTTCTTAATCCATTCATCTGTAGTGGGGTAGCTTGGCTGTACAGATACCTTTGTAGTAACCTGAGTCACATTCCTTTAGTTATACACTCCTTAAGAGTGGTATGGCTGGATAATATGGCAGATCTATTTTTAGTTTTTTAAGAAGCCTCTATAACGCTTTCTATAGTGGCTGCACAAACTTACATTCCCACCAGCAGTATATGAGGGTTCCTTTTTCCCTGCATCCTTGCCAACATTTGTTGCTGCTGGTGTACTCAAGGGTAGTAATTCTAACAAGAGTGAGGTAGAATCTTAGTGGGGTTTTTATCTGAATTTCCTTTGTGGCCAGGGATGCTGAGCATTTTTTCAAGTGTTTTTTAGCCATTTGGACTTCTCCTTTGAAAAAATTCTCTTCATTATCAAGGCTATATAGGATAAACCTATAGCCAACATCATACTTAATGGGGAAAATCTGAAACCATTTCCACTAAAGTCAGGAATGAGACAAAGATGCCCACTCTCCCCACTCTAATTCAACATTGTTCTGGAATTTGTAGCCAGAGCAATAAGGCAAGAAGAAAATACAAATATGTAATGAAATAGTCAAAGTATCCCTGTTTGCAGATGACATGATCTTATACCTCAAAGTCCCCAAAAAATCCACCCCAAAACTCCTGAACACCATTAACAGCTTCAGCAGTGTAGCAGGATACAAAATTAACTTACAAAACTAAGTAGTCTTTCTATACAAGAACAATGAACAAATTGAGAAAGAATATAGGAAAACAATTTCATTTACAATTGCCTAAAAAAATCAAATACCTAGGTGTAAATTTAACAAAGGATGTAAAAGACCTCCACAAGGGGAACTACAAACCACTGAAGAAAGAGATCTAGGAAGACTAAAGAAGGTGGAAAGATCTCCCATGCTTATGGATTGGCAGGATCAATATAATAAAAATGGCTATAGTACCAAAATCAGTCTACATCTTCAATGCAATTCCCATCAAAATCCCAATGGCATTCATCACAGAGATTAAAAAATCTACCCTAAAGTTCATTTGGAAACACAAAAATCTGTGAATAGACAAGGCAATACTGAGCAAAAAGAACAATGCTGGAGATATCACAATACCTGACTTCAAATTATACTACAGAACTATAGCAATAGCAATAAAAACATCCTGATACTGCACAAAAACAGTGGAACAGAACAGAGGACACAGGCATGAATATACACATCTACACCCACCTTATTTTTGACAAAAGTGACAAAAACATGTGATGGAGAAAAGAAAGCCTCTTCAACAAATGCTGCTGGGAAAAATAGTTATCTGCTTGAAGAAAATTGAAACTAGATCCATACCTGTTACCCTGAACTAGTACCAACTCAAAGTGGATGAAATACCTTAATATCAGACAGAAACCATGCAATTAGTATAGGAAAAAGCAGGGAATACTCTGGAAGCCATAGGTACAGGCAATGACTTGCTCAGAAGAACTCCAGCAGCCTGACAACTTAGAGAAATGATGGACAAATGGGACTACATGAAATTAAAAAGCTTCTGCACAATAAAAGAAGTGGTCTCTAAATTGAAGAGACCACCCACAGAGGAGGAGAAAATCTTTGCTAGCTACACTTCAGACAAAGGACTGTTAACCAAAATATGCAGTGCGTCCAAAAGGTGAAGTTCCCAAAAATCAATGTACCAATAAATAATTGGGCAACTGAACTACAGACACCTTTTTCAAAGGAAGAAGTCCAAATGGCCAATAAACACAGGGCTCACCATCCCTTTCCATAAAGGAAATGCAAATCAAAACCACATTAAGATTCCACCTCACTCCTTTTAGAATAGCTATCAAGAGCACCACCACCAACAAATGTTAGCAAGGATGTGGGGGAAAAGTAACCCTCATACATTGCTGGTGAGAATGTAAGCTAGTACAAACACTGGAAAATAATGTGGAGGCTTCTTAAAAAACTAAACATAGGTCTGCCATATTATCCAGCAATAACACTCCTAGGGATATACCTGAGGGAATGTGACCCAGGTTATTACAAAAGCACCTGCACACTCATGTTTATTGCAGCACTATTCACAATAACCAAACTATGGAAACAGCCAAGATACCCCAGTACCAATGAATGGATTAAGAAAATGTGATATTTATACACAATGGACTTTTATTCAGACACAAAGATGACATTTTTTCATTTTCAAGTAAATGAATGGAACTGGACAACATCAACTTAACCAAAGTTAGCCAAGCTCAGAAGGCAAAAAATCATATGTTCTCGTATGCAGAATATAGATCTGAAACAAATACAGCAATATTATTGGACATGGGTCACATACTAAGGGGAGAATGTGCATGGGAGAAATATGGAAAGGGAATGAAACCAAAAACTTGAATGTGGTTGATATGCTCACTGTAGAAGAACACATATAGTAAACTTAAACTGGCAGAGTCCACTGTGGGAAGGGGACCAGGATGTAGTGGAGAGGTCTGAACCAATGTGGTTTGCAATACACATACACAATGGAAGCAATGTTTGGAATCTCTTTGTACAGCTATCTTTATCTCAGTCTAGCAAAATGCTATGATGTCTTTATTATTATCTCTTATGTTTTCTCTTCAACAAAATTGGAGAACAAGAGGGTGGAACAAGTTCTGCCTGGATGCAGAGGGTGGTGAGGAGGGAGGTGGCCTAAACAATGTATACACATATGAGTAATGCAAAAATGATAAAATAAAAAATTAAAAAATGAGTAATTTTTTTAAAAAGAGAAAGTTCTGTTTAGTTCAGTGTCCCAATTCTTTATTGGATCATTAATTTTTTTGTATTTTTGATCCCCACTTGAGAAGAATGTTTAGAGTCAACTTCCTCCAGGAGTTATTTGGTTGTGAGTTTTCATTGTGAGTTATTTGAATGACCATTCATGTTCTGAGGAGTTTATATGCAATTGGAAATGTGATTGCTTGGTTTCAGGGCAAGAATTTGTATCAAATAATTTCCTATGGTTATAATATACTTTAATAAAAGTGGAATTTTGAGTGTTGGGTTTGATGCTGTAATACATTGTTACATTAAAAACATATTTAATATTTTTAGGTATAAACCTAAAATATTTTGTTGAAATAAAAAAATAAGTAATATAATATGCACTGTGTTTCTGGGGTGTAAGAATTCTTTTGCAAATGGATCAAAAATTCTGGATGAACAATGCACTCTTTTCTTAATAAAGTCAGTATATTTTAATGCAGAAGGTGCTAAATGAGTTCAGTCAACCTTTTAAATTATGTTTATCTGCGTTATAAAACACAATTTAAGTAAAAGTTTTATGAGTTACCTGTGACCAACACACACTGATATTATACATAGAGAACATTATAATATATAAATCAAGACTTCTTAGTAGGTGATCCATTATAAAATACCAATTTGTCAAAAGTTGTGAGGGACTTCCTTATTTTTTGTGGTATTGGAGTTTTGAGCTCAGGGCCTCATGCTTGCTAAGCAGGTGCTCTACCACTTGAGGCATACACCCCCCACCTCCTTTTCTGCTTTAATATGTTTTTAGATAGACTCTCACTGACATTTGCCTGGGCTGACCTTGTACAGCATTTCTCCCTCCTGAGTTGCTGGGATTATATGAATCACCTAAACAGATTTATAATAAGTGATGACATTGCAGCAATAGTAGTATTCTAACAAAAGTATATTGATTCACTGCCAAGTTCAATCAGACCTTGAAAGAATAACAACACCAATGATACTCAAACTATTCCATAAAATGAAAAAGGAAGAAGCCTACCAAACCCATTCTATGAAACCAGAATCAGATAAGGGCATACACACACAAAACATTAAAGACAAATTTCCTTCATGAACATAGATGCAAAAATTCTCAACAAACTACTTGCAACCTGAATTCATCAATGTATTAAAAAGATCATATGCCATAATCAAGTTGGTTTCATTCCAGCATGCAAGGATGTTTCAATATACATAGAGCAAAAAATACAATAGAACAAATAAACAAAATAAAGGACAAAAATCACATGATAATTTCAATAGATGCATAAAAATGCTTTAACAAATTTTGACATTCCTTCATCATAAAATATCTGAAGAAATCTTTAAATACTGTGTACACATGTATGTAAATGTAAAAATGATACAAGTTGAAACTATCCCAAGAATGGGGACAGGAGTGATAAAATAGAACTTTGGAGGGGGCGAATTCAAGTGTGATATATTTGATACACTGTAAGAACTTTTGTAAAAGCCACCCAGAACAACAACAAAAATAAGGAATCCCAGTTTCATTTTGCAAACTTATAGTAGTAGCCTGTTAACAAAGCTAGAGAAAGACAATAAAAAGAAAGAAGAAAAGAAAGAAAAATAAAGTTTGGCTATATATATATATATATATATATATATATATATATATATATATAAAGACAATATACAGGCAATTCATATATATTGTCACCATGAATAAATGTCCTTTATTCAGGGATGCAAGATTGTTTCAGTATTTTAAAAATCAATGTATCTACCATAAAAAAAAAAACTCCACCAAAAACTCCTAGATCTCATAAACACATTCAGCAAAGTAGCATTATAGAAAATCAATATATAAAAATCTGTAGTATTTCTATACAGCAATGATGAACTGTCTGAGAGAAAAATCAGGAAAATAATGTCACTCACAGTAACCTCAAAACTGCTTAGGAATAAATTTAAACAAAAACTACCAATCAAAGAAGACATCAGAAGATGGAAGAACAGCCAATGCTCATGCATTGGCAGAATCAACATGGTGAAGATGACTGCACTACTGAAATAAATCTACACATTCAATGCAATCTTCATCAAAGTTCCAATGACATTCTTCATAGAGATAGAAAAATCAATCCTAACGTTCATATGAAAGCATAAATGACCTTGAAGAGACAAAGCAATACCTGACAACAAACTGTACTACAGCATTATAGTAGTAAAAACTGCATGATAATGGCACAGAAACAGACGTGAAGAGCAATGGAAAAGAATAGAAGATGCAGACATAAACTCCTGCAGCTAAGGCCATTTGCTTTTTGACAAAGGATCCTAAAACATGCATTAGAGAAAAGATAGTCTTTTCAACAAATTCTGCTTGGAAAACTGGATATCCACCTGTAGAAGATTTAGAGTAGATCCCAGTCTCTCACCTTGTACAAGTATCAATTCAAAGTGGATCAAAGATATTAATGTAAGATTGGAAACTGAGACTACCACAGGAAAGAATAAGGAAAGCACTGGAACATGTAACTTCCTGAATACAACTCTTAATAGCTCAGAAATTAAGAAAAAGGACTTATAAATAGGACTGCATTAAACTAAAAAGTTTTTTCAAAGCAAAGGAAACAATCACTAGACTGAAGAGACATCCTACAGAATGGGAGAAACTATTAGCCAACTATGTATCTGACAAGGGATTAATAATCAGAATACATGGGGAGCTCAAAAAAACTAATCCCACAAAGAATCAACAACCCCATGAATAAGTGGGCAAATTAACTGAACAGAAAATTCTCAAAAGAAGTACAAATGACCAGTAAACACATGAAAAAATGTTCAACATTCCTGACCATAAAGGAAATTCAAATCAAAACTATATTGAGATTTCACCTCACTCCAATCAGAATGGCTATTATCAATAACACAAACAACAAATGCAGGTGAGGGTGAGGGGAGGAACATTTAACTACTGCTGGTGGGAATGCAAATGGGTGCAACAGCTGTGGAAAGGAGTATGGAGGTTCCTCAAAATAAAAATAGAACTACCATAAGATTCAGCAACTGCACTCCTGGGCATACACTCAAATGAATGTAAGCCAGGATATAATAGAGTCACTTGCACATCCATGTTTATTGTAGCACTATTCACAATAGCCAAGCTTTGGAAACAGATCCAATCCATTTGCTTATATTTG
Organism: Castor canadensis; assembly: GCF_047511655.1. Taxonomy (NCBI): domain Eukaryota; kingdom Metazoa; phylum Chordata; class Mammalia; order Rodentia; family Castoridae; genus Castor; species Castor canadensis. The sequence goes on along the minus strand of NC_133396.1, from coordinate 48,729,445 downwards.
TTCAACACAAATATAAGCAATATTACATACACATATAAATATATTAAAAACATTTACCCAAAAGTGGAATTGGTAGAGGAGACCAAGGGAGGAGGAAAAGAAAGAAAGATAACAAATAATAAATGAATACATCACATCTGTGTAGGAATGCAACACAATGAAACATACTGAAAACTGTTAAAGAACACAGGATAGGGGAACAAGTGTCATAGAGGAGGGTTACATTGACTTAAGCATAATGCACATACACAGGTATAATTACCCAAGTCAAAAATCCTACTGAACATTGAACAGACACCTAAACAACAATTGATCAATTCAGGATATAATACATATTTACAAAGAAATGTCATAATGAAACTTCTTATATAGCTATCTTAAATAAACAAAAATGTCTTTTTTCAAGAACAAAGTCCAAGAAGGTAAAGGCATGTCCTATCTGGTACCACTGGGAGAAGGGAGGACATAAGGCAAGGCTGTAGGAGGTGAATATGGTGGAAATATTACATACTCATGTATGAAAATGGAAAAAAATGAGACCTGTTGAATCCATCCTAAGAAACGGGAGAGGTGGAATAAAATAGAATGGTGAAGGGTTAAAATTCACAAAAATGTATTGTAAGCACTTTTGTAAACGTCAAAATGTACCCCCTGTACCATAATAATATGACAAAAAATAAAATTCAAATAAATATGTATGTATAAACAATGGTGTATTATTCAGCCATAAAAAATGATATTATGTAGCTTGCAGGTATATGGGTAAAACTGGAGATCATCATGTTAAACAAAGTAAGCCAGACTCAGAAGCACAAAGATCACATGTTTTCCCTCATATGTAGAACCTATACCTAAAAGTCAAATGTCTACATAAAGACACCCCCCCACACACATCAAACTAGAAAGCTTCTGCACAGCAAAGGAAACAATTACGAGAATGAAGAGTTAACCTACTAAGTTTGAGAAAAATCTTTGCAAGCTATAAATCTGACAAAGGATTATTATCCAGAATATAAAGAGCCTCAAAATTAAACTCTGAAAGAACAAATAAATGGGCAGATGAATTGAACAAACAGTTCTCAAAAAAGTACAAATGGCCAATAAATACTTGAAGAGACCTTCATCACCTTTATCCATGAATGAAAGACAAATTAAAATGACACTGAAATTTCATCTTTCCCAGTCAGGGTAGCCATCTTTAAGAAAACAAACATGAGGGTGGGGCTCTGGGAGAAAAAGAAAGCCTCTACTGTTGGTGGGAAAGTAAATTAGTCCAGTCATCTGAAACTCAGTATGGAAGTTCTCAGAGAAACTAACAATAGAATGACTATATGATCTTGCTTTACGACTCTTGGGCATCTATCTGAAGGAATGTAAGTCAACATATAATAGAGATACCCATACTCCCATGTTTATAACAGTACTATTCACAATAGCCAAACTATGGAACCAGCCTAGGTGCCCCACAAATGACAACTGCATAAAGAAAATGTGATATATATGAGCATTATTCATCAGAGGAAATGAAATTTTGATGCCTGCAGAAATATGGATGCTATTTGGATCATTCTATTAAGTGAGCTCAGAAAAACAAATATCCTATGATTTCCCTTGTATTCATAATCTAGACCTAAAACACAATAATAATAGGCCATGATTGTCAAAGGGGGACTCTTTAGGGGATGAGAATCAGTGTGTTGGGGGAGAGGGAAAGGGGAGGGTAATGGAGGCTGAATATGATAATAGTACATTATATATATAAGAAAATACTAAAGCAAAACCCACTTAGAACTGTTAAAAAGGTGGAGGAGGAGTGAGAGATTAAAAAGAGTAATATATATGGGGCAAATTTGCTCAAGGTACATTATATGCACATATGTAAATATCACAATGAAACCTCTTTGTACAATTAATTTATACTAATGAAAATGTTTAATGTATTCACCCATATTGTTGTCATACTAGTTGAGATTCAGACCATTTCCATTATACTGGAAAATTGTTCATGTCCTTTCTAGTCGTCACCCATCCTGAGGAAATCATTGGTCTTATTTATATCATCATATAGTAATTTACCTATTTATGAACATCATGTGAACAAAGCCATACACTATGTTCATACATGTACACTTAGGCTTGGCTTCTTTTGCTCCACACAGTGTTTTTGAAATTTGTCTATACTGCTCCTGTTTTTATTACTGAGTAGTACTAAGTTGTATGGATGATTATCATCTTTTCTTACCAATTCTCCTGTTGACTAATATTTGCTTATATCAAGTTTTGGCTATCATGACTAAAGTTGCTTTGCACATTCTTACACAAGACTTCATATAGACATTTTAAAATATTTCTCTTTGATATATACCTAGCAGTAGAACTGCTGAGTCAAAAGGTGTTTTGATTTCCTAGAAACTAGCAAGCAGTTTTCCAAAATGATTATACCAATTTCCACTCCAAATTACAATGTTTGATTCTCCAAGTTGCTACACATCCTTGTCAAAACTTGGTGCCATTAGTCTTTTAATTTTAACTTCTCTAGTAGCCCTCTTATATTTTATCTATTTCTTTATCTGCATTGTCTCAGCTATCCTCAAAGTCTTCTATTTCTGAGAGAAGCATCTAGAGCTATCACCTTGCTGTCATCTCCCCAGTCTATGGAATATCTCAGTAGAAGAGGCAGCATCCACTCTTCAGTATGTAGAACCGTGGGCAGGCTAAACCCTGTCACCTAAAGCCCAAGAAACAAAATTATGCAGAGTTCTCTTAGGATAAATCTCAGAGCCAAAATTTCTTTGTTATGGTCTCAATGAGTTAGGCCAAAATATGTGCTCAGAGAGAGAGAATAAGGCTAATAAAATTAACAACATTTATAGTAATAAAAGGAGCTACATTTATTGAACAACTTCCAGACATGACATTTATTATATATATATATATATATATATATATATATGTGTTTGTGTGTATGTATCCACACACACATATATAATGTACATCTATATTATATTATCTAGTACTCCTAACAGCTCCATGAACTAAAGCATTATTATATTCGTTTTGTACATAGCAAAACTGAGACTGAGCTATAAGTCTGCAAATGTTGTACAACTTTTAAATGGAAGAGTTAGGATTTGCAGGTGAAGCCCTGACAGGCCAGTGCTTCCTAGAGACTCTCTTCTGGGAACCAGTGTGATTGACATTCAAATTTCCTACAGCCTCAACAATTGTCTGGTTGGCAGAGGAAACACATGGCCACTAATGTCCTGGACATGAGTTGACTGGAGAAGAATCTCCTTCCTGAGGATTAACTTACTTTAAGAGGAATCAGTGAGCTTTTGAAAGAGCCAGAAATTTTTGAACAAAAGTATGAGCTGTAAATGTTGAAACTTGGCTGTGATTCAGTGGTGTGGCATATTCCATTCTGAGTGAGGGATGCAAATTCAGTCTGATGTGTCTCTCCCTAAGAAATGTGTTGTGCTTTTATGGTGGGCTGGTAGATCAAAGTAGAGAATGATAAATGCTAGAGCTACAATTCTCAGAGTGTGCTTCCCAGACCAGCAGCAGTATCATCACCCAGGACTTTATTAGAAATAAACATATTAGTTATTAGCATACATTAACTTTTATTATCATATATTAATTGTACAAAGGGGTTTCATTGCGAAATGTCCATACATGCATGTAATGTGCTTTGGTCAAATTCTTAGGTCTGCTGCAGGCCCACAATCATTAGATGAACCTGAGACGACACCAGGTGAGATGACTGTGATAGTTAAGGAGAAAACATCTTGATTGACAGAATATAAGGAGGTGAGGAGGCAGGAAGGTAGAAATAGTCTAAGACATCCTGGGAACTAAAAGTAGATTTGGAGCAGTTCAGGAAACAGGGGTGAATGATTTGGGGAATTATTTAAGAATATACTAAGCTGCTCTTGGTGGACCACACAATTGCTGCTTCCTTCCGTGCTTTTGTTTTCTGATGAATGGAACATAATTTGTCAGATAGCAGGTGGAAATCATTTGATCTCAAGGACAGTGAGGCCCTATACCAGCCATCACTCCCCTAACTACGTGATTGGTGCCATTCAACTTGACGTATGACCCAGTTCTGGCTAATGAATTGACAAGGAACATTGGCCAGCAAAGCCTCTGTTCCCAATAAAAGCTCAATACTGAAAGTCTTTGGAAGGCTTAACTGGAGAAGAGAAAGTCCACAGTAGTTGAGCTGAACTGGATGCTCTGTTTGACCTGGGATATCCCTCTATACAGAGTACAAAGCCCAGAACAGTGGCAGTTACACTTTCTCACAGACTCAAGGATGTCTGTAGTGACTGTTTTAGATGAGTGTGTGTGTGTGTGTGTGTGTGTGTGTGTGTGTGTGTGTGTGTGTGTAACTGAAACTACATGGCTGGATACAGTAACTCATGCTTGTTATCTCTGCTCCTTAGGAGGCAGAGACTGGGAGGCTCACAGTTCAAATCCAGTCCAGGCAAAAAGTTAGCAAGACTCCATCTCTACAATTAAGCTGGGAGTGGTGGTGGTGCAGCTCTGTGGGAGGTGTACTAGGTAGGAAATCATGGTTTATGGACAACCCAGGAAGAAAAATTAAATCCCTACCTGAAAAATAACCTAAAGCAAAAAAGTCTCAAGGTGTAGTTCAAGTGTCTACCCAACAGGTGCAAACCCTGAATTCAAATCACAGTACTATAAAAAAGAAAAAAACAAAAATTTGGAAAAGACATACCCTCAATTTAAAATCTGACCTAAAGATACCCTATATCCCAAACATTCTTGCTTCAAACTAAATGATTAGTTCCCACAAAAAGGTCCCTGAGATTCTGGGCTTAGCTAAGTTAAAATCAAGAAAACCAGGACAAAAGTATATCAGCCATACATCCATTCTCCACATCTAATTATTCTGTTATTTCCTTTTAGGGAAACTACTTCCTTCACCTATTGCACTTTATGTTGGTTTAAGGTGAAAATTCAAGCACCTTGCCTTTGTAATATATTAATTTCAAGGAGTTACTGAAGATTCCATCATATCTTTTCTTTCCCCAACATAGTCCCTGGGACTTTGATTTTAAGTGGAAAGACACAGAACTGAAAAAAGACAAAAGGCTATTCATTCCAGTGATGATACCCAAAAGACATGCAAGGATTTCCTGGTCTCCATAACTGCCAAGGATTATTGAGTCCCCTCTGTTCAAAGCTGTCTCTTTTGCCTTCTCTTTGATGTTATCATCTCCCTCATATACTTACAATGAATTTTCTTTTTGGTATAAGTGGGTTAGTTCATTTCTGATATTTGCAATTAAACAAACTCTAGTAGAGACACCCTTCCATTTCTCCACTTTCTGTGCTCTTAGGCTGGAACTATGAGCACAATTGTGTGTCACTACTGGTCTGAGGCAGCTAAGAGCCGAGTTGTCTCCTCCATCCATCTCTGTCATAGTGCAGTGACCTCTGAGGTGCTGGGTCAACTCATGATGGTAGAGCCTCTGTCAATGTGAGTCCTTGAATATGTGGAGTGAGCCACTATTGCCATCTGGAGGTGTGGAATGACTAAGAAACAAACTTTGTGCTAATGCACTGAGATTTTGAACTTGATGTGTTACCTCAGCATAACCCACCTTATCCTAACTAAAAAAGAATAATCGAATCATGAACTGGTAGGCATGAATGTGACAAATTCAGTGGTAAGACTTCTTACTTTCATTCACACATGAGGCCATTTTTTTGGTGTCAATTTCTTTCTCTGACCAAAAAAATATTGCTTCATCTAGAGTGATATGGATAATCACATTCAGGTTATGTTTTCCTACCTTACTCCTGAGTTTTATATTTATCTCTGCTGTAAGCTTTGCATATGCAGGTAACCCAACAACTTTATTTTCTCAGGTATCTTTGCATACCTAACATAGGGCCTGGAACAATGAATCTTTGTAGAATTAACTGTCATTTCCCAGGTGACATAAGGACTTTAAAAACTTTCCTTTAATGACCACGTGAACAGTTAGCAAAACCATCTGGAGTTTCTTCTGACCAAAGAAGCTCTTATCTCCATGACACAGATTATGGGTCATAAGCTCATCATTTGGATTTGGTCAGGAATTTATTTAGTTCTCATTGTTGGTGCAACTTTAAAAATTGGTTGTCCCTTTGCCTAACATGCACAAGACTGTGGGTTTGAGCCACAGCACTACAAAAAAAATGGGTGTCTTGGTATAATAATGGAATTTTAATAGAACCAAGCCAAGGAGACTGCACAAACCACCCTCTTGTGGATCAGAAAATGTTTCTAAGGAATAAATGGTCCCAAGTGCACAGACTCCAACAAGGCAAGGTCCCTGAACTGAGTCCACTCCTTGATCTTGGTAGGTGAGGCTTCACTACTCACTAACCTGTTGTCTCTCTGATAATATATTTCCCTTAAATTTGTTTGGTGGCAAAGTACACATAACACCAAACATTTTAATCATTTCTAAATTTACAAGTCAGTGACATTAAGCATGTTGCACAACCATCACTACAATCTATCTCCAGAGAATTTTCTTCTCCCCAAACTGAAACTCTGAACCCATCGAACAGTAACTCCCTTTTCCCAATCCTCACAGCCTTTGCTAACTATTGGCCTACTTTCCATTTCTATGAATTTGAATACTCTAATACCTCATTTAAGTGGACTTGTACAATATTTGTTCTTTGTGTCTGGCTTATTTGTTGTTTTTAAGGAGATCTACTTAGTATTTCATCTGGTCTGTTTGGTCTTCACTGTAATGGCTAATTAGCCATATTAAAAACCTTTTTAAAAAGTAAAATGAACTTTAATAATATACTTGCGAGGGGATTCCAAGATGGCTGCTAGAGGAAGGAAGCAGAAAGCGAGCCTCCTATAGTGAAATCTTGGAGAGACGCTGGAGACACACTTTGCAGGGATAATCACTGAGAAGAGGCATAATTTGACCCCTCCACACCTCCAGCCAGTGCAGAGAATCTCCACTTCACGTTAAATGGAGAAACCTTAGGGCCCCCGGGCCGCCAGTTGCCAGCACCCAGATGGCTTGGGAAGACGTGGACCAGGTGAGCTTTATGGTATGTGGTACTCCCACAGACAAGCCTGGGCCAGAGCAGCATAGCCCCCTGGACAGACCAACCTCCACCCGGGGAAAAAAGAGAAACTGAGTAATAAGCAATAAGAGCAATAAAAACACGAGGGAAAGAGGGTGGGGCACACTGAGCACCAAAGATTGGAGGAAGGGAATCCTTCCCAGGACTGTAAATAAACAAGCCAGGTGGTCTGGAGAGCCTCTGGCGGGAGCGGGGGCATGTGCCCAGCAACCAGGAGTGGGAAAGCTTGTGAGAGTGGCAGAGGGAGGAAAACTCCACAGGAGAGGAGGGAACACACACTTCCCACGTGAACTGTAAACAAACATGGCAGCTGGCAGGAGCAGCAGCACCACCCAGTAATCAGGAGCAGAAAAGCTTGTGAAAGTGGCGGTGGAAGGAAAACTGCACAGGAGAGGGGGGAAGACCCACCTCCCACATGAACTGTAAATAAACATGCAGGCCTGACCACGCAGGTGCAATGTCAGCTTTCCCAGTGTGCTTGGAAAGGGGAAAGCTTGTAGGAGAGGCTCACACACAGGAGAAATCTGAGTAAACAAAGCCTGCAGGGCCAGGTGAGTTCTAAGCTCACTCCTGAGATCTGCATAAATAACGCCTCCAGCAACTTCAGGCTGACAGCAGCGAGCAGGCAAGCCACAGCTGCAGATACCATTCTCAGAACTGCCTCCAGACTCTTGGTTTTTCTTTGTCTCCCTACCTTTGATGAGAGAACAACCGAATTACACTTGCAAGCTGAAAAACTTACTGAAACTGTATTGCATTTCAACTTGGGACACTTGGTGGGGTTTTTTTGTGCGTGTGTGTGTAGTTTTGTTCTACTTTGTGCGTCCCCTTTGATGAGACAACTACAGAACAACATGTGAGGCACCATCTCCAGGATTGGAGACTGAGATGGACACCTGAATTATTAAAACTGAAATTTCATTGCATTTGAACTTGAAGGTTTTTTGGTTTTTTTGATTTTTGGTTTTTCGGTTTTTTTAAAATTTTCTATTTTTTCATTTTATTTTAATACATTTTTATATATAGATTTTTCTTTCATTTACTTATTTTTTATTTTTATTCTTATCTTTATTCTTTTTATTTTTGATTTTCAATCCTCTCTCTGTCTCTCTAATGTCTGTTCAGCTTACTGTCGATTAGTACACTAACACTCCCTGTTTATACCTTTGAAACCTTCTTGTCTGATACCTTGTTCTCTTTTCTCCTTCCAGTCTGTGTATTTGTTTTACACATTTCTTGAACTTCTTGCTTTCCATCTCAGCTCACCCTTCCATTCTAAATATTACCATTGTTATTATTACAAGCTAGAAAATACTTAATTGCACACAATACAGAGACAGTAACAACACCAAAGACAATGATGGGAAGACAGAAAAAACAAGGAAACCAGTCTCACCACAGCAAAATTTAGTACAGGAACCAGACGGGAATGAAGAAAACAGGTACTCAGTTCCAGACTCCAACAAAATGAAGATAAACTATGCAAAGGGCCCAATGAAGCCCACAAGAATAATTTAAAAGAAGACATACTACAGGTACTCAATGAGAATTTTATAGAGATGATACTGGATAGGGTCAACCAAAATGTACAGGAGACACTCAAGAAATTCCAAGACAACAAAAAATAGAGAATTTGAAAAAGCAAAAGAAGAAATAAAGGAAACCATAGAAGCACTGTATAAACACCAAAGTGAAAGAGAGAACACAATGAATAAATAGATAAATGAACTCAGGACAAAAATAGACAACATTAAAGAGGAAACCATCCAGGATATGGAAAACCTCAGAAAAAAGAATGAAACAGAACTGCAAAACAAAACAAAAGGCCAATCCAGCAGAATAGAACAAACAGAAGACAGAATCTCAGAACTTGAAGATGAAATAGTAATTAAAGGAAAAACTGAAAAACTATTAATAAAACAACTCAAGACCTGTGAAAAGAAAATGCAAGAACTCACCGACTCCATCAAAAGACTAAACTTGAGAATCATGGGCATCGAAGAAGGAGAAGAGGTGCAAGCAAAGGGAATGTGTAATATATTTAACAAAATAATAATGGAAAATTTCCCAAATCTAGAGAAAGATATTCCCATACAGATGCAAAAGGCCTCCAGGACGCCAAACAGACCAGATCAAAATAGAACTACCCCACAACATATTATCATTAAAACAACAAGTTCAGAAACTAAGGAAAGAATATTGAAGGCTGTAAGAGAGAAAAAACAAGTAACATACAAAGGTAAACCCATCAAAATCACAGCAGACTTCTCAACAGAAACATTAAAAGCAAGAAGAGCATGGGGTGAGATCTTCCGGTCACTGAATGAAAATAACTTCAACCCCAGGATACTCTACCCAGCAAAGCTATCATTCAAAATAGATGGAGCAATAAAAGTCTTCCATGATAAGCAGAAACTAAAACAATATGTGACCACAAAGCCACCACTACAAAAGATTCTGCATGGGATTCTGCACACAGAAAGTGAAACCCAACTTAACCATGAAAAGACAGGCAGCACCAAACCACAGGAAAAGAAAAACAAGACAGTAGAGAGTAAACTCAACTTAGGTACACACAATCAAATGTTCAAACAACTACAACAACTAAATGACAGAAATCACCACATACCTATCAGTACTAATGCTTAATGTTAACGGACTTAATTCACCCATCAAAAGGCAACACTTGACAAAATGGATTAAAAAGGAAGATCCAACAATTTATTGCTTACAGGAGAACCATATCACTGACAGAAATAAGCACAGGCTAAGGATGAAAGGCTGGAAGATTTACCAAGCCAACGGCTCCCGAAAACAGGCAGGAGTAGCAATATTTATCTCTGATAAAGTAGTCTTCAAACCTACATTGATCAAACGAGATAAAGAAGGACATTCTATACTAATAAAAGGGGAAATAGACCAAAAGGAAATAATAATTATCAACCTATATGCACCCAATGTCAATGCACCCAATTTCATCAAACATACCCTGAAAGACCTACAAGCATATATAAACGCCAACACAGTGGTTGTGGGAGACTTTAACGCCCCATTATCATCAATAGTTAGGTCATCCAAACAAAAAATCAATAAAGAAATCCAAGATCTAAAATATGCAATAGATCAAATGGACCTTGTTGAGGTCTACAGAACATTTCATCCAAATTCTACACAATATATGTTCTTCTCAGCAGCCCATGGAACCTTATCCAAAATAGATCATATCCTAGGGCACAAAGTAAATCCCAGCAAATATAAGAAAATAGAAATTATACCGTGCATACTATCTGATCACAATGCAGGAAAAGCAGAACTCAAAAACAAAAGTAAAGAGAAAAAACATGCAAATCGGTGGAAACTAAATAACTCATTACTTAATGAAGAATGATTCATCGATGAAATAAAAGAGGAAATTAAAAAGTTTCTGGAAGTCAAAATGAAAACACATCCTACTGGAACCTATGGCACACAGCTAAGGCAGTCCTGAGAGGAAAGTTTATAGCCATGAGTGTATATATTAAAAAGACTGAAAGATCCCAAATCAATGAATTAATGACACATCTCAAAGTCCTAGAAAAACAAGAACAAGCAAATCCCAAAACAAATCAGAGAGAAATAATAAAAATAAGAGCTGAAACCAACAAAATAGAAACCAAAAAAACCATACAAAGAATTAATGAGACAAAAATTTGGTTCTTTGGAAAAATAAACAAGATCAATAGACCCCTGGCAAACCTGATTAAAATGAGGAGAGAAAAAACCCAAATTAGTAGAATCAGGAATGCAAAAGGGGAGATAACAACAAACACCATGGAAGTCCAGGAAATCATCAGAGACTACTTTCAGAACCTATATTCAAATAAATTTGATATCTTAAAGAAATGGACAGATTTCTAGATGCATATGATCATCCAAAACTGAACCAAGAGGAAATTAATCACCTGAATAGATCTATAACACAAAATGAAATTGAAGCAGCAATCAAGAGTCTCCCCAAAAAGAAAAGTCCAGGACCTGATGGATTCTCTCCTGAATTCTATCAGACCTTTAAAGAAGGAAAGATACCAACCCTCCTTAAACTGTTCCACGAAATAGAAAGGGAAGGAAAACTGCCAAACACATTTTATGAAGCCAGTATTACACTTATCCCAAAACCAGGCAAAGACACCTCCACAAAGGAGAACTATAGGCCAATCTACTTAATGAAGATTGATGCAAAAATCCTCAACAAAATAATGGCAAACCAAATTCAACAACACATCAAAAAGATTATTCACCACGACCAAGTAGGCTTCATCCCAGGGATGCAGGGGTGGTTCAACATATGAAAATCAATAAATGTAATAAACCACATTAACAGAAGCAAAGACAAAAACCACTTGATCATCTCAATAGATGTAGAAAAAGCCTTTGGTAAGATCCAACAACATTTCATGATAAAAGCTATAAGAAAACTAGGAATACAAGGGAAGTACCTCAACATTATAAAAGCTATATATCACAAACCTACAGCCAGCATTATACTTAATGGAGAAAAACTGAAACCATTCTCTCTAAAATCAGGAACCAGACAAGGATGCCCACTATCTCCACTCCGATTCAACATAGTACTGGAATTCCTAGCCAGAGCAATTAAGCAAGAAGAAGGAATAAAAGGAATATAAATAGGTAAAGAAAGTGTCAAAATATCCCTATTTGCAGATGACATGATCCTACATGTTAAAGACCCAAAAAACACTACTCAGAAGGTTCTAGACATCATCAATAGCTATAGCAAGGTATCAGGATATAAACTCAACATAGAAAAATCATTAGCATTTCTATACACTAAGAATGAGCAAACTGAAAAACTATGTATGAAAACAATTCCATTTACAATAGCCTCAAAAAAAATCAAATACCTAGGTGTAAACCTAACAAAAGATGTGAAAGACCTCTATAAGGAAAACTATACACTTCTGAAGAAAGAGATTGAGGAAGACTATAGAAAGTGGAGAGATCTCCCATGCTCATGGATGGGTACAATCAACATAGTGAAAATGTCGATACTCCCAAATGTAATCTACATGTTTAATGCAATTCCCATCAAAATTCCAATGACATTCATTAAAGAGATAGAAAAATCTACCATGAAATTTATATGGAAACACAGGAAGCCACGAATAGCCAAGGCAATACTCAGTCAAAAGAACAATGCAGGAGGTATCACAATACCTGATTTCAAATTATATTACAAAGCAATAACAATAAAAACAACATGGTACTGGCACAAAAACAGACATGAAGACCAGTGGAACAGAATAGAGTATCCAGATATGAAGCCACACAACTATAACCAACTTGTCTTTGACAAAGGAGCTAAAAATATATGATGGAGAAATAGCAACCTCTTCAACAAAAACTGCTGGTAAAACTGGTTAGCAGTCTGCAAAAAACTGAAACTAGATCCATGTATATCACCCTATACCAAGAATAACTCAAAATGGATCAAGGATCTTAATATCAGACCACAATCTCTAAAGTTGATACAGGAAAGAGTAGGAAATACTCTGGAGTTAGTAGGTATAGGTAAGAACTTTCTCAATGAAACCCCTGCAGCACAGCAACTAAGAGGGAATAGATAAATGGGACCTCATGAAACTAAAAAGCTTCTTCTGTTCATCAAAAGAAGTGGTCTCTAAACTGAAGAGAACACCCACAGAGTGGGAGAAAATATTTGTTAGTTATACATCAGACAAAGGACTGATAATCAGAATATACAGGGAACTTAAAAAACTAAATTCTCCCAAAACTAATGAACCAATAAAGAAATGGGCAAGTGAACTAAACAGAACTTTCTCAAAAGAAGAAATTCAAAATGCCAAAAAACACATGAAAAAATGCTCACCATCTCTAGCAATAAAGGAAATGCAAATTAAAACCACACTAAGATTCCACCTCACCTCTGTTAGAATAGCCATCATTAGCAACACCACGAACAACAGGTGTTGGCGAGGATGTGGGGAAAAAGGAACCCTCTTACACTGATGGTGGGAATGTAAACTAGTACAACTACTCTGGAAAAAAATTTGGAGGCTGCTTCAAAAGCTAGACATTGATCTACCATGTGATCCAGCAATACCACTCTTGGGGATATACCCAAGACTATGACACAGGTTATTCCAGAGGCACCTGCACACCCATGTTTATTGTGGCACTATTCACAATAGCCAAGTTTTGGAAACAGCCAAATGCCCCACCACCAATGAATGGATTAAGAAAATGTGGAATCTACACACAATGGAATTTTATGCAGCCCTGAAGAAGAACGAAATGCTATCATTTGCTGGTAAATGGATGGAATTGGAGAACATCATTCTGAGTGAGGTTAGCCTGGCCCAAAAGACCAAAAATCCTATGTTCTCCCTCATATGTGGACATTAGATCAAGGGCAAACACAAGAAGGGGATTGGACTTTGAGCACATGATAAAAGCTTTAGCACACAAGGGAGGGATGAGGATAGGTAAGACACCTAAAAAATTAGTTAGCATTTGTTGCCCTTAATGCAGAGAAACTAAAGCAGATACCTTAAAAGCAACTGAGGCCAATAGGAAAAGGGGACCAGGAACTAGAGAAAAGGTGAGATCAAAAAGAATTAACCTAGAAGGTAACACACATGCACAGGAAATTAATGTGAGTCAACTCTCTGTATAGCTATCCTTAGCTCAACCAGCAAAAACCCTTGTTCCTTCCTATTATGGCTTATACTCTCTCTACAACAAAATTAGAAATAAGGACAAAATAGTTTCTCCTGGGTATTGAGGAGGTAGGGGGGAGAGTGAGGGGGCGGAGTGGGTGGTAAGGGAGGGGGTGGGGGCAGGGGGAAGAAATTAACCAAGCCTTGTATGCACATATGAATAATAAAAAAAAAGAATCAAGTGATATTATACATGGACATTTAATAACTTTTAAATAAATATATGCATTCTCTGCCTGGCAAAAAAAAGTAATGATATACTTGCTTAACCCAAGACATACAGAATATTATTTCAACATATAATCAATATAAAAATTATTAATGATGTAATTTACTTTCTTCTGTGCACTGTTTTCCAAATTCTTTGTGTTTAACACTTACAGTAATCTCAATTGAGATGTTAAATTTTTTATTAAATTTAACTTGATCTGTATTCAAAAGTAGATTCATTTACTTAAGCTGTCCCAAAATTAAAGTTTTCTTTCCCACAAATAAAAATAAACTTTAGTTTTAAATTTTAAAGTTAAATTAATTAAAGTTAAATAAATAACTAGATTTCTTGCTTACACTGGTTGCATTTTAATTGCTCAATAGCCATGTGTAGCTAGTGGCTTCCATACTACATAGCACAGATATGGCTCAAAACTCCCAACTCATACCCAGGTAAGGCTCTCTTTAAACCTCAGCTCCTGACTCCAGGCTGGCTTTAGCTTAGTAACTTTCCACCCTCTTCTCAGAGAGCAACTCAGGGCCCCCAAGCTCAACACATTCAGTTGCATGTGTATGATGTTCTGAGGTGGCAGGCAATTGTCCTATGGTCCTGGATTCCAGTACTGTGCTCCCACTAACTATGTGCTCTTTGAGCACATTTGTAATCACTCTGCAACTTAGCCTTATATCTCTAAAATGAATGCAATAATTGCCTGTTGATGAAGTGTGTGTGTGTGTGTGTGTGTGTGTGTGTGTGTGTGTGTGGTGTTCAAGTCCCATAGTTATAACAGTGCAAATCAAAACAATACGTAAATATCATCTCGCCCCAGTTAGAATGGCCACAATCAAGGACAATAACAACAACAGATGCTAGTGAGGATGCGGAAAAACAGGAACACTCCTGGGGGGAATGAAAATTAGTACAACCACTATGGAAAACAGTATGGAAATGCCCTAAAAGGCTAAAGATAGAGCTGCCTTATAAACCAGTGATACTGCTTCCTGGGCATGTACCCAAAGGAAAGTAAGAGAGGATACAACACAGACACTTGTACACCAAAGTTCATTACAGCACTATTCACAATAGCCAAGCTTTTTTTTTTATTCGTTTTTTCACATGTGCATACATTGCTGGGCCATTACTCCCCCTTACCCCCCACCCCCTCTCTCACCTCTCCAACCCCCTCACTTCCAGGCAAACCTGTTCTGCCCTTATCTCTAATTTTGTTGAAGAGAAAACATAAGCAATAATAAGAAAGACAAAGCATTTTCCTAGTTGAGATAAGGATAGCTATACAGAGAGATTCCTAGCATTGCTTCCAAGTACAAATGTGTTGCCTCCAAAGTTGATTCATCTCTAACTGACCTTTTCACTAGATCCTGATCCCCTTCTCAAACTGACCTCTGTCACTTTAAGGTTTTTGTATTAGTTCCTCTGCAGTGGGGACATCAAATACTTTCCTGTTTTGAACTTCCTACCTATCACTATACTTCCTGTATGTGCTCTCCCCTTGTCATGTGACTTAAGTCCAACAACATTGGTGTATTTGCTCTATATCTAAAGTCTGCATATGAGGGAAAACATGATTTTGTGTCTTCTGAGCCTGGCTAACCTCGCTCAGGATGATCTTCTCCAGATCCATCCATTTACTTGTGAAAGAAAAGATTTCATTCTTCTTCATGGCTGAGTAAAATTCCGTTGTGTATAAATTTCACATTTTCTTAATCCAGTCGTCAGTAGTGGGGCATCTTGGTTGTTTTCATAACTTGACTATTGTGAATAGTGCTGCAATAAACTGCAATAAACATGGGTGTGCAGGTTCCCCTGGAGTAACCTCTGTTGCATTCCATTGGGTATATCCCCAGGAGTGGGATTGCTGGATCATATGGCAGATCGATGTTTAGTTTTTTAAGAAGCCTCCAAAATTTTTTCTACAGTGGTCAAACTAGCTTGCATTCCCACCAGCAGTGTATGAGGCTTCCTTTTTCCCCACATCCTTGACAATATCTGTTGGTGGTGGTGTTTTTGATGATGGCTATTCTAACAGGGTGAGGTGGAATCTTAGTGTGGTTTTGATTTGCATTTCCTTTATGGCCAGAGATGGTGAACATTTTTTCATGTGTTTTTTGGCCATTTGAATTTCTTCTTTTGAAAAATTTCTGTTTAGGTCAGTTGCCCGTTTCTTTATTGGTTCACTGATTATTGGGAGAGTTTAGTTTCTTAAGTTCCCTGTATATTCTGTTTATCAGAACTTTGTCTGATGTATAGCTGGAAAATATTTTCTCCCACTCTGTGGGTGGTCTCTTCAGTTTATTTTTTTTTTTTATTTTTTTTTTTCATTTTTCTTTTATTATTCATATGTGCATACAAGGCTTGGTTCATTTCTCCCCCCTGCCCCCCACCCCCTCCCTTACCACCCACTCCACCCCCTCCCGCTCCCCCCCTCATTACCCAGCAGAAACTATTTTGCCCTTATCTCTAATTTTGTTGTAGAGAGAGTATAAGCAATAATAGGAAGGAACAAGGGGTTTTGCTGGTTGAGATAAGGATAGCTATACAGGGCATTGACTCACATTGATTTCCTGTGCGTGGGTGTTACCTTCTAGGTTAATTCTTTTTGATCTCACCTTTTCTCTAGTTCCTGGTCCCCTTTTCCTATTGGCCTCAGTTGCTTTAAGGTATCTGCTTTAGTTTCTCTGCGTTAAGGGCAACAAATGCTAGCTAGTTTTTTAGGTGTCTTACCTATCCTCACCCCTCCCTTGTGTGCTCTCGCTTTTATCATGTGCTCATAGTCCAATCCCCTTGTTGTGTTTGCCCTTGATCTAATGTCCACATATGAGGGAGAACATACGATTTTTGGTCTTTTGAGCCAGGCTAACCTCACTCAGAATGATGTTCTCCAATTCCATCCATTTACCAGCGAATGATAACATTTCGTTCTTCTTCATGGCTGCATAAAATTCCATTGTGTATAGATACCACATTTTCTTAATCCATTCGTCAGTGCTGGGACATCTTGGCTGTTTCCATAACTTGGCTATTGTGAATAGTGCCGCAATAAACATGGATGTGCAGGTGCCTCTGGAGTAACAGTCTTTTGGGTATATCCCCAAGAGTGGTATTGCTGGATCAAATGGTAGATCGATGTCCAGCTTTTTAAGTAGCCTCCAAATTTTTTTCCAGAGTGGTTGTACTAGTCTACATTCCCACCAACAGTGTAAAAGGGTTCCTTTTTCCCCGCATCCTCGCCAACACGTTGTTGGTGGTGTTGCTGATGATGGCTATTCTAACAGGGGTGAGGTGGAATCTTAGTGTGGTTTTAATTTGCATTTCCTTTATTGCTAGAGATGGTGAGCATTTTTTCATGTGTTTTCTGGCCATTTGAATTTCTTCTTTTGAGAAAGTTCTGTTTAGTTCACATGCCCATTTCTTTATTGGTTCATTAGTTTTGGGAGAATTTAGTTTTTTAAGTTCCCTGTATATTCTGGTTATCAGTCCTTTGTCTGATGTATAATTGGCAAATATTTTCTCCCACTCTGTGGGTGTTCTCTTCAGTTTAGAGACCATTTCTTTTGATGAACAGAAGCTTTTTAGTTTTATGAGGTCCCATTTATCTATGCTATCTCTTAGTTGCTGTGCTGCTGGGGTTTCATTGAGAAAGTTTTTACCTATACCTACTAACTCCAGAGTATTTCCTACTCTTTCTTGTATCAACTTAAGAGTTTGGGGTCTGATATTAAGATCCTTGATCCATTTTGAGTTAATCTTGGTATAGGGTGATATACATGGATCTAGTTTCAGTTTTTTGCAGACTGCTAACCAGTTTTCCCAGCAGTTTTTGTTGAAGAGGCTGCTATTTCTCCATCGTATATTTTTAGCTCCTTTGTCAAAGATAAGTTGCTCATAGTTGTGTGGCTTCATATCTGGATCCTCTATTCTGTTCCACTGGTCTTCATGTCTGTTTTTGTGCCAGTACCATGCTGTTTTTATTGTTATTGCTTTGTAATATAGTTTGAAGTCAGGTATTGTGATACCTCCTGCATTGTTCTTTTGACTGAGTATTGCCTTGGCTATTCGTGGCCTCTTGTGTTTCCATATAAATTTCGCAGTAGATTTTTCAATCTCTTTAATGAATGTCATTGGAATTTTGATGGGAATTGCATTAAACATGTAGATTACTTTGGGGAGTATCGACATTTTTACTATGTTGATTCTACCAATCCATGAGCATGGGAGATCTCTCCACTTTCTATAGTCTTCCTCAATCTCTTTCTTCAGAAGTGTATAGTTTTCCTTGTAGAGGTCTTTCACATCTTTTGTTAGGTTTACACCTAGGTATTTGATTTTTTTTGAGGCTATTGTAAATGGAATTGTTTTCATACATTCTTTTTCCGTTTGCTCATTGTTAGTGTATAGAAATGCTAATGATTTTTCTATGTTGATTTTATATCCTGCTACTTTGCTATAGCTATTGATGATGTCTAGAAGCTTCTGAGTAGAGTTTTTTGGGTCTTTAAGGTATAGGATCATGTCGTCTGCAAATAGGGATATTTTGACAGTTTCTTTACCTATTTGTATTCCTTTTATTCCTTCTTCTTGCCTAATTGCTCTGGCTAGGAATTCCAGGACTATGTTGAATAGGAGTGGAGATAGTGGGCATCCTTGTCTGGTTCCTGATTTTAGAGGGAACGGTTTTAATTTTTCTCCGTTAAGTATAATGCTGGCTGTAGGTTTGTCATATATAGCTTTTATAATGTTGAGGAACTTTCCTTCTATTCCTAGTTTTCTTAGAGCTTTTATCATGAAATGATGTTGGATCTTATCAAAGGCTTTTTCTGCGTCTATTGAGATGATCAAGTGGTTTTTGTCTTTGCTTCTGTTAATGTGGTTTATTACGTTTATTGATTTTCGTATGTTGAACCACCCCTGCATCCCTGGGATGAAGCCTACCTGGTCGTGGTGGATAATCTTTTTGATGTGTTGCTGAATTCGGTTTGCCATTATTTTGTTGAGGATTTTTGCATCAATGTTCATTAAGGAGATTGGCCTATAGTTCTCCTTTTTGGAGGTGTCTTTGCCTGGTTTTGGGATAAGTGTAATAGTGGCTTCATAAAATGTGTTTGGCAGTTTTCCTTCCCTTTCTATTTCATGGAACAGTTTAAGGAGGGTTGGTATCAGTTCTTCTTTAAAGGTCTGATAGAATTCAGCAGAGAATCCATCAGGTCCTGGACTTTTCTTTTTGGGGAGACTCTTGATTGCTGCTTCAATTTCATTTTGTGTTATAGGTCTATTCAGGTGATTACTTTCCTCTTGGTTTAGTTTTGGATGATCATATGTATCTAGAAATCTGTCCATTTCTTTTAGATTTTCAAATTTATTTGAATATAGGTTCTCAAAGTAGTCTCTGATGATTTCCTGGATTTCCATGGTGTTTGTTGTTATCTCCCCTTTTGCATTCCTGATTCTACTAATTTGGGTTTTTTCTCTCCTCATTTTAGTCAGGTTTGCCAGGGGTCTATCGATCTTGTTTATTTTTTCAAAGAACCAACTTTTTGTTTCATTAATTCTTTGTATGGTTTTTTTGGTTTCTATTTCGTTGATTTCAGCTCTTATTTTTATTATTTCTCTCCTTCTATTTGTTTTGGGATTTGCTTGTTCTTGTTTTTCTAGGAGTTTGAGATGTATCATTAGGTCATTGATTTGGGATCTTTCAATCTTTTTAATATATGCACTCATGGCTATAAACTTTCCTCTCAAGACTGCCTTAGCTGTGTCCCATAGGTTCCGGTAGGTTGTGTTTTCATTTTCATTGACTTCTAGGAACTTTTTAATTTCCTCTTTTATTGCATCGATGATCCATTCTTCATTAAGTAATGAGTTATTTAGTTTCCAGCTGTTTGCATGTTTTTTGTCTTTACTTTTGTTGTTGAGTTCTACTTTTACTGCATTGTGGTCAGATAGTATGCACGGTATTATTTCTATTTTCTTATATTTGCTGAGGCTTGCTTTGTGCCCTAGGATATGATCTATTTTGGAGAAGGTTCCATGGGCTGCTGAGAAGAATGTATATTGTGTAGAGGTTGGATGAAATGTTCTATAGACATCTACTAGGTCCACTTGATCTATTGTATATTTTAGATCTTGGATTTCTTTATTGAGTTTTTGTTTGGATGACCTATCTATTGATGATAATGGAGTGTTAAAGTCTCCCACAACCACTGTGTTGGCGTTTATATATGCTTTTAGGTCTTTTAGGGTATGTTTGATGAAATTGGGTGCGTTGACATTGGGTGCGTACAGATTGATGATTATTATTTCCTTTTGGTCTATTTCCCCTTTTATTAGTATGGAATGTCCTTCATTGTCTCGTTTGATCAATGTAGGTTTGAAGTCTACTTTGTCAGAGATAAGTATTGCTACTCCTGCTTGTTTTCGGGGGCCATTAGCTTGGTAAATCTTCTTCCAGCCTTTCATCCTAAGCATATGCTTATTTCTGTCGGTGAGATGAGTCTCCTGTAAGCAACAAATTGTTGGATCTTCTTTTTTAATCCATTTTGTCAAACGGTGTCTTTTGATGGGTGAATTAAGTCCATTGACATTAAGTGTTAGTACTGATAGGTATGTGGTGATTCCTGCCATTTAGTTATCTTAGTTGTTTGAAGGTTTGATTGTGTGTACCTAACTTGATGTTACTCTCTACTGTCTTGCTTTTTCTTATCCTGTGGTTTGGTGCTGCCTGCCTTTTCATGGTTAAGTTGGGTGTCACTTTCTGTGTGCAGGATCCCTTGCAGAATCTTTTGTAATGGTGGCTTTGTGGTCAGATATTGGTTTAGTTTCTGCTTATCATGGAAGACTTTTATTGCTCCATCTATTTTGAATGATAGCTTTGCTGGGTAGAGTATCCTGGGGTTGAAGTTATTTTCATTCAGTGCCCGGAAGATCTCACCCCACGCTCTTCTTGCTTTTAATGTTTCTGTTGAGAAGTCTGCTGTGATTTTGATGGGTTTACCTTTGTATGTTACTTGTTTTTTCTCTCTTGCAGCCTTCAATATTCTTTCCTTAGTTTCTGAACTTGTTGTTTTAATGATGATATGTCGTGGAGTAGTTCTATTTTGATCTGGTCTGTTTGGTGTCCTGGAGGCCTCTTGCATTTGTATGGGAATATCTTTCTCTAGATTTGGGAAATTTTCCATTATTATTTTGTTGAATATATTACGCATTCCCTTCGCTTGCACCTCTTCTCCTTCTTCGATGCCCATGATTCTCAAGTTTGGTCTTTTGATGGAGTCGGTGAGTTCTTGCATTTTCTTTTCACAGGTCTTGAGTTGTTTAATTAATAGTTCTTCGGTTTTTCCTTTAATTACCATTTCATCTTCAAGTTCTGAGATTCTGTCTTCTGTTTGTTCTATTCTGCTGGATTGGCTTTCCGTTTTGTTTTGCAGTTCTGTTTCGTTCTTTTTTCTGAGGTTTTCCATATCCTGGCTGTTTTCTTCTTTATTGTTGTCTATTTTTGTCCTGAGTTCATTTATCCATTTATTCATTGTGTTCTCTCTTTCACTTTGGTGTTTATACAGTGCTTCTATGGTTTCCTTTATTTCTTCTTTTGCTTTTTCAAATTCTCTATTTTTATTGTCTTGGAATTTCTTGAGTGTCTCCTGTACATTTTGGTTGACCCTATCCAGTATCATCTCTATAAAATTCTCATTGAGTACTTGTAGTATGTCTTCTTTTAAATTATTCTTGTAGGCTTCATTGGGTCCTTTGGCATAGTTTATCTTCATTTTGTTGGAGTCTGGCTCTGAGTTTCTGTTCTCTTCATTCCCCTCTGGTTCCTGTACTAATTTTTTGCTGTGGGGAAACTGGTTTCCTTGTTTTTTCTGTCTTCCTCTCATTGTCCTTGGTGTTGTTACTGTCCCTGTACTGTGTGTAATTAAGTATTTTCTAGCTTGTAATAATAACAATGGTAATATTGAGAACGGAAGAGTGAGCTGAGATGGAAAGCAAGAAGTTAAAGAAAAGGGGAAAACAAATATACAGACAAGAGGGAGAAAGCAGAACAAGGTATCAGACAAGAGAGTTTCAAAGGTATAAACAGGGAGTGTTAGTGTACTAATCGACAGTAAGCTGAACAGACAATAGAGAGACAGAGAGAGGATTGAAAATCAAAGATAAAAAAAATAAAAAATAAGTATATGAAAGTAATATCTATTTATAAAAATGAATTAAAATAAAATGGAAAATAGGAAATTAAAAAAAAAAAAAAACCAAAAAACTTCCAAGTTTATATGCAATGCAATTTCAGTCTTAATAATTTGGATGTCCGTCTTAATCTCCAGTCCTGGAGTTGGTGCCTCAGATGTTGTTCTGTAGTTGTCTCATCAAAGGGGATGCATAAAGTAGAACAAAACTACACTCACACACACACAGAAGAAAAAATTTAAAAAAAGCCCCACCAAGTGTCCCCAGTTCAAATGCAATAGTTTCAGTAAGTTTTTCGGCTTGCAGGTGTAATTCGGTTGTTCTCTCATCAAAGGTAGGGAGAAAAAGAAAAAAAAGCGTCTGGAGGCAGTTCTGAGAGTGGTATCTGCAACTGTGGCTTGCCTGCCTGCTGCTCTCCGCCTGTAGCTGGCGGCGTTATTTATGCAGATCTCTGGGGTGAGCTTAGCACTCACCTGGTCCCACAGGCTTTGTTTGCTCAGAGTTCTCCTGTGCGGGGGAGGGGGGCCTCTGCTACAGGCTTTTCCCTTTCCAAGCACTGGGAAAGGCGACACTGCCCCGCGTTGTCAGGCCTGCGTGTTTATTTACAGTTCACGTGGGAAGTGGGTCTTCCCTCCTCTCACAAGCGTCCCCGCTCCTGGTTGCTGGCGCGCCCCGCTCCCGCCAGAGCCTCTCCGGCCCGCCCGGCTCGTTTATTTACAGTCCCGGGAAGGCTTCCCTTCCCCCAATCTTCAGCGCTCAGGGCGCCCCACCCTCTTCCCAGCGTGTCTTAACTGTTCTTATTGCTCAGTACTCAGTTTCTCTTTTTTCCCGGGTGGAGGTCAGTCTGTCCAGGGGGCTATGCTGCTCTGGCCCAGGCTTGTCTGTGGGGGAACCGCGGTACCGCGAAGCTCACCTGGTCCGCGTCTTCCCAAGCCGTATGGGCGCCGGCCACTGGCGGCCCGGGGGCCTCCTCGGTTCTCCGTTTAACGTGAAGTGGAGATTCTCTGCGCCGGCTGGAGATGTGGAGGAGTCAAAGTTATGCCTTTTCTCGGTGATTATGCCTGCAAAGTGTGTCTCCAGCGTCTCTCCAAGATTTCACTATAGGAGGCTCGCTTTCTGCTTCCTACCTCTAGCCGCCATCTTGGAATCCCTTCGGTCTCTTCAGTTTAGAGACCACTTCTTTTGTCGTGCAGAAGTAGTTTATGAAGTCCCATTTGTCCATATTTTCTCTTAGTTGCTGAGCTGTTGGGCTTCTATTCAGGAAGTCTTTACCTATGCCTATTACTTCCAGAGTGTTTCCTGCTCTTTCTTGTACAAAATTCAGAGTTTTGGGTCTGATAATAAGTTCCTTGATCCATTTTTAGTTGATACTAGTACAGGGTGATAAACATGGATCTATTTTCAGTTTTTTGCAGACGGATAACCACTTTTCCCAACAACATTTGTTGAAGAGGATGTCTATCTCTCATATATTTTTAGCGCCTTTGTCAAAAATAAGGTGGGCATAGTTCTGTAGATTCATATCCAGCTCCTCTATTCTGTTCCACTGGTCTTCATGTTTGCATTTGTGCCAGTACCTTGCTGTTTTTATTGCTATTGCTTTGTAATATAGTTTGAAGTCGGGTATTGTGATACCATCAGCATTGCTCTTTGCACTGAGTATTGCCTTGGTTATTCCTGGTCTTTTGTGTTTCCAAATGAATTTTAGGGTAGATTTATCAATCGCTGTGATGAATGTCATTGGGTTGTTGATGGGAATTGCATTAAAAGTGCAGATTGCTTTTGATAGTATAGCCATTTTACTATGTTGATTCCACCAATCCATGAGCATGGGAGATGTCTTCTCCTTCTTCTATAGTCTCTTTTTTCAGGGGTTTGTAGTTCTCCTTGTAGAGTTCATTCACATCCTTTGTGAAGTTTGCTCCTAGGTATTTCATTTTTTGAGGCTACTGTAAATGGAATTGTTTCCATATATTCCTTCTCAGTTTGTTCATTATTGGTGTATAGAAAAGCTAATGAATGTTGTAAGTTGATTTTGTATTCTCCCACCTTGCTGTAGCTGTTTATGGTTGTCTAGGAGTTTGGGGGTGGAGTTTTTTGGGTCTTTAAGGTATAGAATCATATCATCTTCAAGTAGGGATATTTTGACAGTTTTTTTTACCAATTTGATTTCCATTTAATTCTTATACTTGCCTAATTTTTTTGGCTAGGAATTGCAGTACTATGTGAATAGGAGTGGGGATAGTGCATATCCTTGCCTTGTCCCTGATTTTAGGAGAAATGGCTTCAGTTTTTCACCATTAAGAATGATGTTGGCTTAGGTTTGTCATATATACCCTTTACAATGTTTAGGTACTTTCCTTCCATGTCTAGTTTTTTTAGAGCTTTTATCATGAAGTAATGATGAATCTTGTGGAAAGCTTTTTCTGCATCTATTTAGATGATCAAGTGGTTTTTGTCTTTGCTTCTATTAATACACTGTATTACATTTATAGATTTACACATGTTGAACCTCCCCTGCATCCCTGGGATGATGGTGACTTGGTCATGGTGAATGATCTTTCTGATGTGTTGTTGGATTTCTGTTTGCCATTATTTTATTGATGATTTTTCCATCGATGTTCATTAAGGAGATTGGCCTACAGTTCTCATTTTTGGTGGTGTCATTGTGTGGTTTGGGATGAGTGTAATACTGGGTTCATCAAATGAGTTAGTTTTCTTTCCCTTTCTATTTCATGGAACAGTTTAAGAAGGGTTGGTATTAGTTCTTCTTTAAACATCTGATAGCATTCAGTAGTGAACACGTCAGGTTCTGGACTTTTCTTTTTTGTGGAGACTATTGCTGCTTTAATTTCATTTTGTGTTATAGATCTATTCAGGTGATTAATGTCTTCTTGGTTCAATTTTGGATGGTCATAAGTATCTAGAAATCTGTCCATTTCTTCAAGATTTTCAAATTTATTAGAATATAGGTTCTCAAAGTAGTCTCTGATGATTTCCTGGATTTTCATGGTGTTTGTTTTTATCTCCTCTTTTGCATTTCTTTACTGATTTGGGTTGTTTCTCACCTCATTTCAGTCAGGTTTGCCAAGGGTCTGTCAATCTTATTTATTTTTTCAAAAAACCAACTTTTTGTTTCATTGATTCTTTGTATGGTTTTTTTTGTTGTTGTTGTTCCTATTTCATTTATTTCAGCTCTTATTTTTTTATTATTTCTCTCCTTCTGATTGTTTTGGGATTTGCTTGTTCTTGTTTTTCTTGAAGTTTGAGATGTAGCATTAGGTCATTGATTTGAGAACTTTCTGTCCTTTTAATATATGCACTCATGGCTATATACTTTCCTCTCAGGACTGCCTTTGCTGCGTCCCCTAAGTTCCAGTAGGTGGTATTTTCATTTTCATTAACTTCCAAGATCCTTTTAATTTCCTCTTTTATTTCATCTGTGACTCATTGATCATTTAGCATTGTGTTGTTCAGCTTCCAATAGTTTGCATGTCTTTTAGTGTTGTTTTTGTTGTTGATTTCTACTTTTAATGTATCGTGATCAGATAGAATGCATGGGATTATTTGTTTTCTTATATTTGCTGAGGCTTGCTTTGTGCCCTATGATATGATCAGTTTTGGAGAAGGTTCCATGGGCTGCAGAGAAGAATGTATATTGTGCAGAAGTTGGATCAAATAATCTGTAGACATCAGGTAGGTCCATTTGATCTATGGTGTTATTTAGAGCTAGGATTTCTTTATTGATTTTTTTCTTTGAAAGACTTATCTATTGGTGATGGAGGGTATTAAAGTCTCCTACTACCACTGTGTTGGAGTTTATATATATTTTTAGGTCCTTCAGAGTACGTTTGATGAAGTTGGGTGCATATAGGTTGATAATTATTATTTTCTTTTGGTGTCTTTCCCTTTTTATCAGTATGGAATGTCCTTCTTTATCTCATTTGATCAATGTAGGTTTGAAGTCTACTTTGTCCGAGATAAGTATTGCTACTTCTGCCTGTTTTGGGGGGGCCATTGGCTTGGTAAATCTTCTTTCAGCCTTTCACCCTCAAGCAGTGCTTGTTTCTGTCAATGAGATGGTTCTCCTGTAAGCAACAGATGGTTGGATCTTCCTTTTTAATCCAGTGTGCCAAATGGCGTCTTTTGATGGGGGAGTTAATTCTGTTAACATTCCGTGTTAGTATTGATAGGTATGTGGTGATTCCTGTCATTTTGTTGTCTTTGTTTTTTAAGGATTTGATATTGAATCCATGTTACTCTCTACCTTCTTGCCCTTTCTCCTATTGTTTGGTACTGCATGTCTTTTTGTGGTTTTGCACACTTTCATTTTCTGTGTGCAGAATTTCTTGAAGAATCTTTTGTAGTGGTGGATTGGTGGTCATATATTGTTTTAGTTTCTGCTTATCATGGAAGACTTTTTATGCTGCATCTATTTTGAATGATAGTTTTTCTGGGTAGAGTATCTTAGGGTTGAAGTTATCTTCATTCAGTACATGAATCACCTCACTCCATGCTCTTCTTGTTTTGAATGTTTCTTGTTGGAGCCAGCAGTGGGACCATGCCTGTCTGATTTGGCATTTGGCCTTGTGAGAAAGCTCCAAGGAACTGATACAAAGGTCTCAGGACTTGATGTCTAGAAAAATAACAGTGCTCAAGGTTCCGCAGATGGCTTCGTGTCCTTCATATGTAAATAAGAAGGTTATGCTGACTGTGTGCTTCTCCTGCTTCTCAGTTCCCATTTTAAAAGAGACAACACAAAGATAGAGTTAATTTTAACTGTGCTTCCTTTTACTAATGTAACCTTGACACTTATTACTTGGCATGCTTTTTCTGACCAAATGTTCTCCATGAAAAAGGAGTTTATAAAAACCAGATGTGATCTTCATTAATGTGGCTATTGAGCACAACTCGAGAGTCCCCTCATGTTTTTTTGGCTCTGGTCACCCAGGTCCTGCCAATAAATGGCAACAGTTTCTGTGGAGAAATCCTGCTGTTATTTTGATGGGTTTACCTTTGTATGTTATTTATTTGTGTCTTACTTCCTTCAAAATTCTTTTTGTATTCTCTTTGCTTGTTGTTTTAATGATAATATATTGTGGGGTAGTTCTATTTTGGTCAAGTCTTTTTGGCTTCCCAGAGGCTTCCTGTATCTGAATGGACATAGTTTTCTCTAGATTTGGGAAATTTTCTGTTATTATTTTGTTGAATATATTTTGAAGTCCTTTTGCTTGCACCTCTTCTCCTTTTTCGATGTCCATGATTCAACAGGTTTGGTCTTTTGATGGAGTCTGTGAGTTGTTGCATATTCCTTTCACAGGTTTTGAGTTGTTTAAGTAATACTTCTTCAGTTTTTCCTTTAATTCCCATTTCATCTTCAAGTTTTGAGACTCTGTCTTTTGCTTGTTCTAGTCTGCTGGAGTGGCCTTCCATTGTGTGTTGTACTTCTGTTTCATTCTTTTTTCTGAGGTTTTCCTTATCATTGGTCATGTCCTCTTTTATATTGTCAATTTTTGTCCTTAATTCATTTATCTTTCTATTTATGGTGTTCCCTGTTTCACTTGGGTATTCATTTAGGCCTCCTATGAATTCACTTATTTGTTTTTTTGTCTTCTCATATTCTTTATTTTTTTTGTCTTGGAATTTCTTGAGTGCCTCCTGTATGTTTTGGTTGACCTTGTCTAGTAACATCTCCATGAAATTCTCAGTGATTTCTTACAGGATTTCTTCTTTCAGGTTGTTCTTGTGGGTTTCATTGGTTTCCTTGGGACAGTCTGTCTTTGTTTTGTTGGAGTCTGGAACTGGGTATCCATTTTCATCATTTCCCTCTTCATCCTGTACTAATTTATTTTTGGTGGGAGAATGGTTTCCACCCCTTTTTCATCTTTCCATCACTCCACTTGTTGCTTTTTCTGTCCCTGGTCTGTGTGTAATTTTGTATTTGCTAACTTACAATAGTAAAACTAATGAAACCAAGAAAGAAAGAGAAAAAAGAAAAAAAAGAAGAAAATAGATCACTAAAGAAATAAACAGGGAGAGATAGTGGACTAACAAACAGTGAACATGACAAACACTTAGAAAGGAAAAATAAATTCCAAGTTCAGGAACAATAGAATTTCAATCTTAGTAGTTCTGGTGTTATTCCTTCAGCATTCAGTCCTGGTGTTGGTAGTTAAGCAGTAGCTCTGTCGTAGTCTCGCCTGGTGGTTGGATCAGGAGATGAGCTTTCTGGACCACTATTTCAGGCTGTGGCTCATCACCCACCTCTTGTCAATCATCTATTTTTCCAGGCTGTGTTTACTGAAAGTTCATGTAGAGTTCAGCTCCTAGGCCCTCCCCCTTCTCTGGTGCAGTGGCTTGTCAGCTGTCTACTTTTTTAGCCTTTGTTTACTGAAAGTTCACATGGAGATCAGATCTTTGCTCATTCCCCCTTCTCTTATGCACTCAGAGCACCCTGGCCTCTCTGTTGCATGTCCTTTTCAGTTCCTTGTTTTTTATTTAGGTTTTGTTTTTGTTTTTGTTTTTTCAGGGCAGGAGTCAGTCTGTCCAGGGGACTATGCTGGTTTATCCTGGGGGTGGCTGTGGGAATACTACATGCCACTTATTTGATTACCTGTTGATCCGAGTCTCCCAAGCAGACCAACTGTTGGAGCTGGCATCTGGCAGCATGGGAGCCCTCCTGTTTTCTTAGTGTAACATGGTCTTGAGACACTGTATGGGCCGGCATTCAGGGTGTCAGATTTTTGTTTCTTCTTGGTGTTTTTTTTTCTGCCAAGTGTGGCTCCAGCATCTCAGCAAGATTTTTGATTTACAGAGCTCACACTGTCTGCTTCCTCCCTCTAGTCACCATCTTGGATCCTTGCAATAACCAATATTTTAAGATGAAATTAAATAGTGCAGGTGAAGAACTTAGTATGGTGCCTAGTATGAAACAGAAGCTGAGTGGTTGCTGGCAATAATAAAA
This sequence comes from Castor canadensis, assembly GCF_047511655.1. NCBI lineage: Eukaryota > Metazoa > Chordata > Mammalia > Rodentia > Castoridae > Castor > Castor canadensis. Next base: position 48,700,203 of record NC_133396.1, on the reverse strand, counting down.
GTCAGCATATTAGTTATAATATTTTATCATAATAATGCATACATGTTATGCTAGGTTTTGTTCATAATAATCCATTGCAGCTTTATGCTCTGAATCCTCAGAGAGAAGTGATTTCATGGAGGACACAGGAGAGTGATTTCCAGGACTCCAAGGCATGTTCTCAATGAGATCCTAAAAGATAAAGTATAATTAAGTAAAGTTTGTGGAGAATGGGATTTTAAAAAGCAAGAGGTTTAGAAAAATTCCCTCAATTTTTAAAATAAAAACATTAGAGCAATCACTGTAGAAAAAGGAATTAGGACTTTAGAACCAAATTTTGGAATTTCTCTAAAGTACCCTGCTTTACCTAGGGATTCTTACTGAAATGCAGACCCTGATTTGGTATGTTTGGCGAGGAGCCTGCTATTCTGAATTTCCAACAAGTCTTCATATACTGTTCCTGTGTGCACAGTAGCAAGGCTCAAGAACATTTATAGCAAGATTTATAAAAAAAGAATTTGTACTTATGAATGAAATAGATAATTCCCTTTTTTCTACCTAGCATTAATTCTTCCTTAATTCTACATCCTAGTTTCTTTCTTTAAAATTTTCATGTCTTATAAATGACTTCATGGCAAGATTTAGACAGATTTTTGTACAAATAACTGAGTATATAGCCAACCTGACATGTAAATTAACCATCACAATGTTTCTTCTAGAATCTACATATGACTGTATTTTAAATAACATGCATGTAGTGATCTCTTCTGATAAAGTGATTTTTACCTATTGAGTACCTACAAGGCTTGATGATGACAATGACATGTAGCTCTCTTACACTTCTATGTCCTTTGTGTCCCCTTCCCCATTCTCCCAAAGGACAATTTGGAAATAAATCATTATTCATTGTTTATATTACTGTGTCAATACAACAGTATTCTTAGCTGAGCAATGCAAAGTAAAATAATCATGTTTCTTTTTGCTTTTTAGAAAGTTTAAAAACACTCTTATTCCATTTTCTTAGTAACCATTGCTAATCTTTATCACACCTTCCAAAAGTCAACAACTTTAGGCAACAATTTTCCATACAATCAAGCAGATCAGTTACAATTTCAGTTTCTTTGTTTCTCCTGGAGACACCTTCCTGGAGCCTTGCACTCTCCATTCCAAGTTTGTTGCTTACCATGGCTCCAGCATGGCTGTCATGCTGCCATTTTTCCATTACTAGCATCCTTGGAGCTCCCGTTGCCTCTTTCCTGGAGTTATTATGGTCTTTTTGTTTTTTCCTAAGTCATAAAACAAACACCCATGGAGGCATCTCCAGGGAAAAGGGAAAAAAGGCAGCATCTCAAAAGCTCCATTCTTGCCCTCTCTCTCAGAGATAACCACAGCTTCCCTGATTTGCTTTATTGCACAATAAAGTGTGTGTGTGTGTGTGTGTGTGTTCCCACAACATGCAGTCTCTTTTCTTGAACATGGTGCTTTGAAATTCTTCCAAGTGTTCAAGAATTGCAGTTCATGTTCTTTGCTGTATAACATTCTGTTGCATGAATACACCACAGTACTCTATGCTGTTAATGAAGGCACAGATGTCCCCTCTTCCTTTCTTTCCTTTAACTTTCAGGTAAAGTTCCCCCTAGCCTCCTATGAGAGATTGCAGGAATTTGTCTCAAGAGCAAGCCAAAGGAGAAGGCTGGAAGGAGGTGGAGTATAGGGGAGTGGGTGTACTCTCATACTTGCTGGTAAATACTTCAACTTCCTTTCATGGAGAAGGGTTATATGGATGGAATTATTCCTGGGAAATCTGAGGAAAAAGAGTGTTATCCTTCACTTTGAATTAACAGGATGATTTTTTTCTTATTGTTTTCTGTTCTTATTAGTGGTGATGGGTGTTTGCTTCAGAGACTGTCAAGTACTGGTTTGTTAGAAGCAATAACCAGAAGAACATGCTGGACTGGTCTCCCATGCTATAGCAGCTGGGATTGCTCGGAGGTGAAACCTGTGCTCTTTGTGAGCTCAACCTTTCTTCTGCATTGCACCTTCTTCTATCTCTATGTGGTTTCCTTTTGGATATTCTCTTAAAATTATCCTCTGGTTCATAAATTCTTATTTCAGTTGTGTCCACAGCACTATTACATTTACTTGTATGTTCTTAATTTTGATTATTATTAAGTTCTTAAAATTTCATTTATAACTGTATAATATCTAGTGTTTTCCATTCTCAGTCTCTCCCCTCCTATCTCCTTAAAAATACAGTAGACTTGGTATCTTCATGGTCCATGGAGACCACCATTAACAAAAAACCATGAATGCTGAGAATATATACAGTTTCAGTATTTAAGTGTGTGTGGTTGATTTGTTTTTCCCTTAACACCACCCAACGTCCACTAAAGACACATAGTCTTTCAATACATCTATTTTTTAAAACTTTATCAGGTAAATTAACCATAGTAGAAGCCGCTTTTGACTTGGTAAGATTGCAATAACTTTTATCTTGCTTTGGGATATCATTTGGTTTTTGAGAGACATGTTTTCACAAAATTAAGGGAAGGGAAATACTCAGAAGATCACACAATAATTTAAACCAACTGACAATAGCATGGGACTAACTGAGAGCTTCTCCACACCAATGAAGCACTGCACTGAAAACACTGGAATTTAAAATTTTTGTTTTTGAAATTTCTTTTGACTTTTCCCATGTATTATTATTTCTGACCATAGTTGGTCAAAACCACTCTAATAAATCACCAAATAAAAGCAGGTTTACGTAATAAACAGGAGTGGAACTCCTTTTTCTTTTTTTTTTTTTTTGCAGTACTCAGGATTGAATTCAGGGCCTTCACCTTGAGCTGCTCCACCATCTCAATTTTTTGATATAGGGTTTTTCAAGACAGGGTCTTGTGAACTATTTCCCAGCTTAGTTTTGAACTGCAGTCCTCCTGATCTCTTCCTCCTGAGTAGGTAGGATTACAGGCGTGAGCCAACAGTGATCAGCTGAAATTTTTTTACTATCATATTATTGTTGTGCTGGGGGTAATTGTGACATTTGCAAAAGTGCTTACAATGTACCTTAGCTAAATTCACCTCTCCATAATTCTTTATCCACCCCCACACCTCATTCCTAGAACAGTTACAGCAGGTCTCATTTTTCCATTTTCATACATGAGTACATAACATTTCCACCATATTCAGTTTCATATCCTCTTTTCTTATATCCTCACCCTCCCACGGGCATGAACCCTCAGACAAGATCTGTTTTACCTTCCTGTCCTCAGCTTTTGAAAAAAGTATATTTGAATTTGCTTAAGATATCTGTGCAGGGACTTTCATTATGACATTTCTTATGCATGTATTACACCGTGAATTGGCTCATCACCCCATTCTCCCTCCTACCTTGTCCTCGTCTTATGGTGATTTCAACAGATTTAAAAATTCTATACTTAATCTCCTATAGAAAGTACATCAGCTATATTCCCCTTCTTTATTTCCTTCTTTTATCCACCCCCTCCTGTTAGTCCCAGCCCCTTAGTATTATTCAGTTTTCATTCTTGTCCTTCATTGTTTAGGTGTCTTTTCATTGTTCAATGGGATTATTACCTTAGTATTATAACTATATGTGCAATGCATTGTGCTTAAGTAATGTAACCCCTGTCCACTGCACTTCCTCACCTTCTCCCCTGTATCCTGTGCTACTTAACAATTTTCAGTGTGTTTACTTGTGCCTGTTCCTACACAGATGTGATGTACTTCAGTATTGTTTGTTGTCATTCTTTCCTTCCTTTTCTGCTCTCTTGGTCTCCTCTACCAGTACCACTTTTTGATACATGTTCTGTATAGATATGTATCTATGTATATATAATATTTTTTTGTATTTTTATTGGGCCTATATTCCACATATGAGAGGAAACATGCAGCCTTTGGCTTTCTGAATCTGACTAATTTCACTTAACACAATGTTCTCCAGGTCCATGTACTTACTGCAAATGACAAAATATTCTTTATGGCTGAATAAAATTCCATTTTATATAAACACCACATTTTCTTAATACACTCATCAGTTTTGGGGCATCTTGGCTATTTACATAGCTTGGCTATTGTCAATAATGATACAATAAACATGGGTGTGCAGCTGTCTTTATGGTTACCAGACCTCCATTCCTTCAGGTATATCCCTAGGAGTGGTATTGCTCTATCATAAGGCATTTTTAGTTTTTTTGAAGAACCTCCATACTGTTTTCCACAGTGGTTAAATATGGTCATTTTAAGGTTGAGTCTAATACTTTATTGCCTGTTGTTTCTAATGTGTTTTGTTCATTCTGTTTTACCTCCTCACATACCTGGTCACTTTTGATAATATATTGGACTTGTATTTGCAAAATTATCTGATCAAAGTACAATATATGCATGTGTGAAAGCTCTTTGCATAATTAATATATAGTAATAGAAAATTATTGGTAAAAATAATAAGCTTGTTAGGAGACTTACAGTGAGGATTTAGATTGTTTCAGCCAGGCATCTGAGAGCACTTGAACCCTGGATTCACTTCAGTCTAATTTCAGGGATTAACATAATTTGGAATTGCACTGTAGTCTCTGAAAGTGCCTGCATCCCTTTAGTTCATCTTTGACTGTTAAAAGTGTAGATCTTCAGGATCCCAAACTAAAATAAGGGGTTTTCATTTGCCCTCACTGTCCATTCCTTTTCTCTAAGATCTTCAAGGTTTTCAAAAGTACAGTCAGCCTCTTCATCCCTTAGCTTCACCATCTTTTCAATCAAGGAGAAACTTTAGGGAAAAGAAGTTCTAAGACATGGTTCAGCTACACAAGACACCATCATTCTCTAAGTTCTGGAATATATTTTAAAATATTTTCCCAGATTATTTAATTGTTCATAGAGGGAGGTTTAGTCCAAATTGTCTAGCCTGCTGTTGTAAGAAACAGAAGCCCTTTTTACTAGTTGACTTTTTTGTTTATTTTTTCCTTTATTGTTGTGCTGGGTGAGGGTACATTGTGGCATCTACAAAAGTTCTTACAATGTATCAAATATATCATACTTGAATTCACCAATCACTCTCCTTCCCCCGCATTCCTAGAATAGTTTCAATAAGTATCATTTTTCCATTTACATCCAGGTGTACACATTTTTTTGCACCAAATTAAACCTCCTACCCCTTTTCCCTGCCACTTTCCCCCTCCCATTAGTACCATCCTCCAACAGGACCTGCTCTACCCTCCTGTTCTCCTATCTTATAGAAGAAAAAAGAGAAAGGAAAAGAAATGACATTTTTGCTTGTTTGAGATAAAGATAGCTACACAGAGAGTTTCCTTGTGGCAATTCCATGTTTAGATGCATTATAAAACCAATAGGTTTATCTCCTCTAATTTTCTTCATTCTGCCTTAGTTCTTTCTTATTATGGTTTCAGCCACTTTAAGATTTCTATATTCATTCTTGTATAGAGAATACATCATATTCACCTTCTTAGTTTCCTTCTTTTACCCTACCTCCAACAAGTGACCTCCCCTTAGTATAATCAGTGTTTCAAAATATTGCTGCACTTATTTGTATTAAGCCCATATTCCATATTTGAGAGACAAGATGCAGCTTTTGGCCTTCCAAGCCTAGCTAACAGGGCATACACTGAGAGCAACTGCCATAGGCGATGACTTCCGTAGTAGAACTCAACTGACTCAGTGACTAAGAGAAAGGACAAATGGGGCTACATGAAATTAAAAATTTCTGCACTACTAAAGAAATGGTTTCTAAATTGAAGAGACTACCCTCAGAATGGGGGAAAATCTTTGCTAGTTGTACTTCAGACAAGGGACTGATAATCAGAACATATAGGGAACTCAAAAAGCTAAACTCCCTAAAAATCAATGACCCAATGAAGGAATGGCAAATGAACCAAACAGAGCCTTTTCAAAGGAAGTAGTCCAATGGCTAAAATTGGACTCACCATCCCTGGCCATAAATGAAATGAATATCAAAACCACATTAAGATTCCACCTCACTCCTGCTAGAATGACTACCATCAAGGACACAAATAACAACAAATTTTGGCAAAGATGTGGGGAAAAAGAAATCCTCATATACTGTTGGTGGGAACGTAAACTAATACAACCACTATGGAAAACAGTATGGAGGCTACTCAAAAACCTAAAAAAAGACATGCCATAAGATCCAGCAATACTACTGCTAGGGATAAATCCAAAGGAATGTGAGTCAGTTTACCACAAAGGCACCTGTACACCCATGTTTATTGCTTCATGATTCAAAATAGCTAAGCTATGGAAACAGCCAAGATGCCCCACTACTGCTGAATGGATTAAGAAAATGTGATAGTTATATACAATGGAATTTTACTCAGCCACAAAGAATAAGGAAATTTTGTCATTTGCAGGTAAATGAATGCAACTGGAGAAATCATTTAAGTGAAGTTTACTACTTGTGTTTTGATAAGGAGTTGTGTAAACTGACACTTCTCTTCTTTCCAACCCCACTGTGGAAGCCTGGAGACCATTCTCTTTATTCTAATGATGTGAAATTTGACAATGATTGCATTGGGTTGGACCTATTTATATCCATTTTATTTTAACACTGGGCATTTTCCAAAAAAAGATAAATTATCACTGAATGATACCTTCTCACCCCTTTTTCTCTGATCTCTGGCTAGGAGGCTTTTATTTTTCAGACTTTGAAACTTTTATTCCACTTTAAAATTATATTTCTCTTTTATTCATAAATATTTCTTTTTCCTCTCCTTTCAAGGATCACTTTCAAATTTATTTTCCAATCTCTTTATTGCCAGAAAGGAATTTCTATGTTCATTTTTTTTCAAGAGCTCTTTTCTTATATCATTCTTTCTAATGGTGTCTTGTTCTTGGTTCATGAATTCAAATTCTCCATTTTTTAAAGAAGGCTCATTATAGTTTTGTTTTACTTCTGCTTTCTATGTTGCTTGTTTTCTTGTTTTGATCTTCTCTGTCCCTTTATTCCTTTCTCCCTTTAAATTCTCACTTTTGGTCTAGTTACCTATCTCTATCTGTCATGAATTTGGTTGTCCTCATTATTTAAGAAGGGTTTTTTTAAACCATGACTGAAAAGATGAGGCTTCTGAACCAGTATATGTGATTAGATCTTTTAAATGGCTTACTTCTTTTAGCATATGGATAGCTTTTCTTTTATACCCCTCCTTGTTAGTTTCCTGAGAGAGAAATCTTCCCAGAATTTACCCATACTTACACCTTTTCACTGAATTCATCATCTTACTTACATCAACACAATGGCTTCCGTACTTTCTCCCTTTCATCCTTCCTTTCTTCTTTCCTTTCATCCTTCCTTCTTTCCTTTCTTCCACCTCTCTATCTATTCTATTCTCATTTGCCTGCTTTTAAGATATTTAGTTTACCCTTTTTATTTCCCTCTTTTGTTTTAACCCATTTGAGGATGAGGCCAACATGGAGAAAAGAAGTCCTAGGAGATATGAAGAAACTGATTCCTAGAGACTATTTGACTCCCTGGACAACTGATAGGCATTTTCCTCATGTTGGCAAAGTGACTACAGCAACTCTTCCCTAACTTCTTGGGAAACAGGAAACATTACCTCCAGATGGCTCAGCATGAGGGCCATGATTCACTCTAGTTGAATAAACTTGGATCATACTCACTTCCCTAAACCTATAACCTTGGAAGTTACAGGTAAACTGATAGACCACACTTGGAAGTAGAGTTCAGCTGAGGTCTATGAACTGAGAGAATGTCAAAGGCATGGCTCCTCAAAGAGAAATCAGAATGTGGTCAGGTAAGAAATTTGGGGTATAAGGGAACCAACTGAGAAAAGGGACATGAGTCTGAAGTGTCAGTAGTATATATAAGCTTCATTGAAGGAGGGCTTGACAGGCAAGAAAGACCCTCATATTGGAGTCTTTTGTTTTCTCATATTGGACAGGAGTTACAACACTAGCACCAGCATCAGTATTGAAAAGAGGAGGGCAAGATGACTCTCAAGAGAGAGGGCAACTGGAGAGGGGACTTTTGTGTCTAAATGTGGTTGTTTAGCAGAATGGTGTGGAATCTGTGTCAGAGAGTTCCAAAGGTCATCAGAGCTTGGAGTCAAATATCCCCAAGGTTATCTTATTTATGGTTGGCAGATACTTGGTAAGTATCTGTGGGATATGTAAGGCAGGAATGGTCTAACTGGTCAAAAAATGCCTCTTTGGGCCATTTTAAAAAATAATTGGATGTGTTAATGCTTCTGCTAATATAAGAAGAAAATCTCAGCTCTACTCATAGAGAAGTGCAAACTAAAACATCAAGGGAAATGGTGGTTCATCATCACATCTCAAAGAATTTTGAAGATGATAGCGTATAGAGTTGGTTAGAATAAGGCCGTCATACTCTGAATTGTGAGAAAAGTCAAATGGTAAAATCTGTCTGGTTGGTATTTTGTCAAATTCATAAAAGTGTTAAAAAGTTGACAAAATATCTGTGCAAAGGCCTATCAAAGCCTGGCTCTGAATAGTGAAAAGCTGTCAAGACAGGGGGTTGATTTAGGAAATCATATGCAGTTATAAAATGATGTAGCCATAGGGCTGAGGCTGCAACTCAGTGGTAAAGTGTTCACCTATTTATGTGCAAGGCCCTGAGTTCACACACACACACACACACACACACACACACACACACCCCACTGATACAGCATTACAATTAATGAAGCAGGTGCATTTGTTAACATGGAATTAAAAAAATAAATAAACAGTCTGTGATATGAAGAACAGTACATGAACAGGAGCTTTCTAGAGAGATCAGAGGGAAGGAAGAATATAATATCAGTGATCAGACACAAGGTGAAAGAATGAGAGACTTGTGCATGCAGGGAAGCTGCCTCATGCCCAGGAATTCTCATTCTGTGCACCTCTTTCCTCCACTCACTACTTCTTAATGCATCTTGCTAAGAATGCTACTGAAACCACCCATTGCTAATTGGCCTCCTCTCCTCTCTAAGGTCTGAAAGTTTCTTTCAGATTAAAGACCAAAAAGAAAGTAACCCTTTGGGGTATCCCTTCCCACTGGCCTCATTAGCAGAGATGAAGAAGAGAATCCACAAATCCCCAGTGTTCTTTCTGCCATCAGGCCTCATTATCCTGAACTCTCATCTGGGAGCCAGTTAGAGAAATCTGTTTATGCAACTTGTAAGAACTTCAGCCCCTAGGCCCAAACCTGGCTCTACCTCCAAAGGAATAGTTGCTGGATGGATGTCTCCTGAGGCCCTGCAGAAGTGGCTTTCTTATTCTGTATTTCAGTCTCTTCTTGTTACCATAGATGTCATTCGACTGCACTATTGCAAAATCCAAATGAGGACATATATTTAAAAGTGTGTTGTATATATTATTATGTACTAGTAGACTAATAAAAGCAAACATTCTTCTGTTATAGTTCACCTGGGTCCTAATAGTGTCTTTTTCTGTGCTTTCTAATGCCATCTTTCTCTGTGCAGGACATATGGGAAAGATCTGGATGTAGAATGTGAAGTGGCACTGTTGTGATGTATGTGGCAGCATCTCTAGGTAGACACATGTAAATGCTCATGAAGAATAAAATGACATCAGTGAACTTGACAGAGGGATCTAGAAAATCTTCAAAAGTTCACAGGTATATTGAAAATTGCTACCATCTGAAACATGTTTCTTTGGATATGACCTATCTGAAGTTGGGGGTGACTGAACTAAAATATTGCCAGAAGTTCCTTTTACTGTCAGTAGTCTATAGACCTATGTTCACAGCAATCACACATCCATCCCAATGAACACTGGTTACTATCTTCAACTGCAATTACATGAAAAGAGTGAAAACCAGGTAACAGGACAAGGATGCTAAGAGGAGGGTGTGTAGATGGTGGTACATGACAAGGGTTCGTGTGGTGGGAGGGTGAAATTTCAACCTTTAGGTCCAGAAGATGGGAAGAGTCAGAAGGTCACTAGGGGTATTCTTTTATGGACAAAGAGTTTTCCTTGACTCTTAACTTGGAAGAAGAAAAATGGACAAGATGATTACTTCCTGTTTCTTCCAGGCTTTTGATTTCTGAGGAAGTGGACAGAGTGGCCTTGTTTTGGGTGAATGAGCCAATATACTAGATTTCCCAAACTTGAGGATGACAGCAGACACTTCAAAGACGAGGAAAACAATGCAAGTCAATTCACCTTATACCCTATCCCCCCAAAAAACCCCACACTTTGACTATTAGCACATTTTAACTTTTAATATTTTAAAATTACTGAACACTGTGAAAATCTTCAAACAATGCCACTGTAAATGGAGTGAAATCTGAAAGCCCTTCTCCATTACCCATTGTTCTCCTCAAAGAGGATATCACATTTTATAGGATGGAGGTTGTCCTCCAGGACATTTTCTTCTGTTACATATGTCATGTTGTTGTCACTTTCTGAAATGAACAATATGTGCTGTACATCTTTTCACATCAACACATGAAAATCTTTGTAAATGAACTATGTTTTTATTAAAATTATTTATACAGGACACATATTACTCATACTTGCATAACAGTTAAAAGCTATTTTCTTCAGAAGAAGAATTAAAGATAAACACTTTTACATAACTTTCAATCATTCATTTAGAATTAATATCCCACTCTTCTATAGTGTGTTACCAGTCTTTGGATGTTACTGGATTTCCCATTCTGGTGCTCTGTGCTCCACTTTTTTCATTTAAATGCCCTCTTTCTAATTGTTTGCATGGACACATTTCTTTGCTTTTAGTTTCAGACAATCCTTCTTCCTTTTTTTTTGTGGGTGTGGGGTTTGGAGTGGGGCTTCATGCTTGCAGATCAGGTGCTCACTACTTGAGCCACATCTCCAGTTCATTTTACTTAGATCATTTTGCAAATGGTGTCTTGAGAACTTTTTGTCCTGGCTGGCCTACAATTGTAGTCCTACAGACCATAGCCTCCCAAGTAGCTAGGATGTGTGTCACTTTTGCCAGCTGTTTTGTTTTTTTCTATTTTTGTGGTACTGGGATTTGAAAGAATTCTTATTTTTTAGGAGAAATGATATTGCAGTTTATGCACAAAGTCAGAAAAACTTCTCCCTAATATGCCACATTCAATGATTGCCTTTATTGCATCAGAAGAAAGTTCCTCTTTTGAAAAACTTTCCCTTTATATCTTTATATTGTTTTGATATTGGACCTTTTGTGGTATTTTGAAAAATCTAGCAGCTTTATGGCCTCTTATGTAGAAAACAAATTTCTTTTCATAAGTCATGTTTTCTATTACCAATTATCCCAGAATCCGATTGAACATCAACAATGTACTCTGCATTCTGCTGGGACACAGTATAAGATATGGAGCTTGTCCTCAAGCAACTTATAATCTAGTTGGAGGCAGCAAAAGAAGCTGAGAGAAATATAGACATGATTATGGTTGTTTCTTGTTGTGTGGTCCACACTTTTTCAGAACACATTGAGAGCAGAGGCTCTGAAATAGGACACATGAATCACCTGAGAATTGACTGGGATTCAGAGGTGAAAATCAACTGGAGAGGCTGGGAAGTAAGAATAGAGGGCCTTATACACCGGAAGACATTGATATGGGGGATTAATGGGCACTGTAGACATCACTGGGTCAGGGAGCAGCACAGGGTTCAGAGGCTATTACAGGAACACTGATGTGTTGGTTCAGAACCTAACTGAGGAGGCAGCTATTCTCAAGATGAGAGTGCAGGAGTTCGAGAGTCAAAGGATGTTGGGCAGGACCCATTAAATGGTTGGCTATGGGTAATGACTGCAAACAGCTTGTTTGGAAGGCATTTGATTAGAAAACATTCTCAGAAACCTTAAAGGCCCTTGATGCCCACTTCAAATGGTTAATAAGTAAGGTTAGTCATATTGGACTTCCAACCTCTTGGCCAGGATTTATCTGAAATGGCTTATGGTAAATTTGAGAAAAGATGTACTATACTGCAAATATAAAATTTTCTATTGACCATTCCTTACTTTCCCCCTGTTGGTAAAACCCTGGGTTCCAATACTTAGTCACTGAAAGATTGCAAACAATACCCCTCTCCAGTTTTCCTGAAGAGTCTTCCCACCTTCACTAATTATCTATACAACTATATTGAACAGAATGCCCAGTACAAATAAGTATATTTTGCTATTAACAACAAAAATAATTCTTACAATTTCTTAATGCTTCTCCTCATAAAAGATGGGGTGAAACTTTTATTATTATTGATGAAGGGATCATAATTATCCACTCATGCACTGATGGATAAATATGTTGTGCTATGCATGAGTTACTCAGAAAGTGAATTCTGACTTGGGGAACAAGTATGTGATGATCTTGCTATGTAATGGGGTTGGAAGGATGCTCTGATGGTTACCAGCACCCTACTCATAGGGACAGTTAAATCCCAATTTAACTTTACGTTAGACTTACTTCTTAAAGTAGAATCTTTAGAAAACAAGATCCCATATGTTATTACAAACACAGTTTATGTAACCAGGAGAAAGGACATTTTTAATTTATTAATATTTTAAATACATAACAACTGAACTATCATCAAATTGAAAAATACAGAAAAAGTTCATTTCCAATTCATGATCCACATAATTTTCTCCCATCTGTCTTTAATCCATTTTTCTTTTATCAACTTAGATACCCTTTTACCAAAATGGGCCTAACTAGTTCTATCCAATTCAAGACAAAATCTCTACCCTGGCTTGTAGTATCAATCTTTTTCCCATCCTCTGAGGATTTTCCCTGCCAACACTTATGCTTTCAGCATGAGAAAGTTGGTAGGGGTGATCAGAAGGGAGGAATATTTTGATACCCCTGTTCAGTCTTCTCACACTGCAGGAAACTTCTTGGTCATACCCTGTTCAGGTCTTTCTGCCACTCCCCAGAAGTACAGGGTTTATTTCAACCACTCCTCAGAGGACAAAAACCTTTGTCTAGACCCACCCAAAGGGAGAAATGGCTTTCCTGCCTCTCTTCACAGGCAGAACACCTTTTGCTTCATCTGAGTCAAGTTAGCAGGAGGAGTTTCATATCTCTGTACCACTGGATGGGGCTCTCTAAGTTCTCCCTACTCCAAATTTTTCTCATGAGCTTCTGAGGAGGTCTGTGGAAAACAACTGGGCCTTATCATCTTTTAGGATATAAGTTTACCTTATTTCTTTGTAACCTCAGGTCTCTAATTACATGTAGAAAAGTTAAGATTTTGTAGGTTGCCCAGCTTCTTCTGTTGTTTGTGGGAGAATGACATGTGGTTTTCTACATCCCAATTGGAAATCTTGGCATTATTTTTTTTAAACTTGTAGCTCACCTGTGATAGGGCTAAGCTTTGAACCTTGGTCCTTTTGCTTCTTAAATTGCTTCTTCAAAGTTATGGCATCTGAAATTATGACTTTGACTGTCATCTATATTTTACTGACCTGCAAATATCTGCCTACATCTAGAGTTTACTTATGAGGTATCTTATGTTCATCTTCTTAATGAAAATTTCTACTTGGCAATTCATAGTCACTTTAATCTCAAAGTCACTTCTTCATCCTTGTCCCCAAATCCAAAAAGGATTTCCATATTCTCTTAGTCTTCTGAAGGTGCCACAACAAAATACTATAGATTAATTGGCTCAAACACATAAATTTATATTCTACAGTCCTAGATACTGGAAGTCTGATATCAGGGTGCCAGCATACTTGAGCTCTGAGTGGAAGGACTATCTTACTGACTCGCAGATAGCTACCTCATCCCTGTTTGTTCACATGACAAAGAAAGAGAAAGCTCTGTGACATCTCTTATTATAAAAGTATTAATCTCATCTTGAGTGAACCATTCTCATGACCTTATGTAAATCTAAATATCTTCCAAATGTCCTATCTCCAAGTACCATCACACTGATGGCTGGATCTTCGATATATGAATTTGGAAGACACAATTAAGTCAATAAGATATATCTTGATTAGTGAAGCCACCTGCCTACCATGAACTCAATCAAGTGTGTGTATTTGTGTGTGTTACATGAAACAATATTGTTTCATGTAATTTATTTATTAATTTAAAAAGTCTTATCTCATAAAACAATATTTAATAATATGAATATAATAAACATTAAAATAGTTCCAGAGTAAGCAAGTCAACTTTCTCATATTCTTGTTGAAGATGAGTTGTGCAGAATTGGTACACCCAGAGCTTCTCAGTTTCTATTCCTTAATGAAAAGCTTGAGCATTTCCTTAAGAGTAATGGAAAGTAACCTTTGTCCCAAGATAAGGGGAATTGGAAAGCAAAGGCTTGGTAATGGAGGAGTAACTTCCATTGGAACAACTATACTGTAGATAATACAATTTCTAAATAAAATATGAAATGATAATGATAAAATCAACCCTCTTAAAATGAGTATAACAGAATCCCAAGTCAATATAATATATAACTCATAATGTCAAAGATACAATCCCAAAATACTCAGCATAAGAAGAAGGAGAAAAATGTTCATTCTCCAGATAAAAAGAAATTAGAGTTCATGCTCTCCCCTGGAAAAAGAAAATTACAGAAGACTTAGTCAAAGAAAAGCAAAATAAATGGACTTCTGGTCAAGCCCCAAATACCAAATTATCAGAGTTGCAGATCCTTAGTAGTCAACTGCAATTTCTACATACTCTGTAGGTAATTTACATGGCTATAATTATAGGCAGGATGAAAATATGTGAAAGATGTAGGTTAAGTAAAAACTTCAGGAATTTATTATGGAAGTGATGGGCACACCAATAAGCATAGGATTTTACTACACTGAGAGATAATATGCTAATATATTCCATTTAACCACTGGATGGCACCTTAGTCATATGATGCAGTTCCTTATATACCTACCAATCAAGAGAAAGATGGTGGCTGTATAAATTTCTTACCAACATGGAGATGCCTTGTACAGATTAGTAATAGGACATGTTAAATCTAAGCCTGGTGCACATCCCCTTCTTCCAGGAGACCTTATCAGTACTGGTTCCATAGCACTGGACTATTTCAATCAGTTTCAAACCATATTGAGATCCCTGATCCATGTAAAATCAGTGGCTCCCTGTACTCCCTGACTCCCTTGATGAGGGACCTAGGAATAGAAAAGCATAGAGGAAAACTGAAGTTCATGTTCTATACTAAGCACCAATTTCAGGACCACATGCAGAAGAAGGCAATTTTCAAAATAAGAAAGCTTAGGATCATATAGAAATGTGACCAGAGAGAATGAGAAGGAACAGGCATCAGGACTGTGGATGCATTCCAATTCATTTTTGTTGGTTCATGAATGCATTCTGCCTGGGATGGTTAAGAATGCTAAGTGGGTCAAGGAAAGATCACTTCCAGTTTTAATTATTACATAAAGAAATAGTGGTATCCAAATGAACAGATAGCAGAAGGGAATGATTGGGGAGAAGATGGGTTTGTCATTAAATGTTTGGCTTGCAATGTATGTGAAAATGTCCATTAGGCTGTTGATTATATGCATTTGAATTTTAGAAATGAGGAGCCATCAGGGTATACAAAGTCATTAAAGTGAATGAGATAAGTCAGGATGTCTTATTAAAGTGACAGAACTTTCCTAAGTAATTAAATAAAAATGACTGCAGTGGTTACTTGACTCTTGTCTTGTGTTTATAAGAGATACTTTCAGAATTTTGTCATTAATATTATTGTTTGGCTGTAGGCTTCAAATAGATGCTTCATATTTTCTTAAAGAACATCATGGTAATACTTTTCTAGTCAAATGCATTACAAACAGTTATAATAACTCTGAAAATTCATTCAAAATTATTTAAAATATTCTACTAGACCTTGGAAACATCTTCCACATTTTGAACATGGTAAGTTCTAGGATTTGTTCTCAGCGAAGAACTGTGTACTATTGTACTTCAGGTTTTTCATCTATAAAATAAAGAACAGTACCTACATAACTTATGGCAAGCAAAGATGTCTTGAAAAATTGAATAAAATGCTAGGCATGAAGGTGTGTTTGAGAATTGAGAAGTACTATTTGCATACCAGGAATTGTTTCTATACTTAGTGGTATTTGTATATGCTTTGATCCACAGTATTTTTACAACTCTCATGCTATCATCCAATAGAGAAATTTGTGCCTGTAATAATTATTCTGAAAGATATCTTAATAGTGATATCCATAGCTTACAATGGGATGATTACATAATAATAACTAACATTGGCACAGCACTTTGCCATAAAAGACTGAATTCTTTGAATTTAGACTCTGAGCTTTTCTGTCTGTGCTCTTTGTCAGGACAGTGCTGGATATTTACCAGAACTAAATCCATAGTTGACAAAATCATACCATTTTACTTTAAGTGTCCTTATTTCCCTTGGTGACAACAAAATAGCTGTGGTATAACTTTTATGTCATAATGTTCTGATGAAATTTTGAGGAAGTTTTCAAATCAGACTAGTGGGCCTATTCAAATGAGTTAATAATCAATACTCAAAAGAATAAGTGAAAAAACAGAATATGCATGATTAAAGATAGGTAAAACATAGATGATAGACAGCCAGATTTAAACTTTATGTGAATATTGCAGGTTGATTCTAGTTTTCAATGCTTAAAGTTTCTGTAGGTGAGAGTGGTTGGTAAATCCCTGGATGTCACAAAGAGCATGTAAATTCTGTCATTGCAGTTAATATTGCAAATACTACATTGTATTATTATTACTATATCATAGTTTTCTGTTCATTATAGATTCTTTGAAGGCAAGTGTATTGAGTAGATATGGTTAAGATCCAAAGAGCTGTTTAACAAAAGCATTGGTTAAGAAAGGAATACTGGGAAGTAACAATTATCTGGAGTCCAGTACTTAGTTATTTTATCACTTTAGTTAGGGGACAATGTGCTGGCCTCAAACCACAATCTTCCTGACATCTGCCTCACCAGTTACTAGGATTACAGGTGTGAGCCACTGGCACCTGGCTTCTCATATCCCCTTGAATGTCATTCCATCCATGATCTCCTTGTTCTTGAGCAACTTAATCATCTTCCTTTTGTTGAAAAAAGTCCAAGCTTCCCTTAATATTCGGTTTCTCCACTGGCTATCTTTTGACAATGGCAATGTCCCTTTTTCCAATCATTGCTGAACTTCTCCAAAGAATTATTTTCATCTTTGATCTACACTTCCTGATTTCCCATTCATGATCTTCCCACCACATCCATCTACTACTCCCAGCACTGCTACCAAAGGTCACCCTCAAAGAGGTGAAAACATGCTGCCTAGAGTGACCCCGTACTCAGTCAATGTGGCAATGCTCACTCACATTTCAACATAAGACTCAATCTCCATCTTCTCATTAAGAAGTTAAGGACATTTCTGAACTTATAAGAAAAAAAGACAAACATCAAAGAAATATATATAATTTATATAAAAATAAATTATAGCACTATATTTTAAACATATGCACAATTTTACTAGTGATTAATTTCAAATTAAGGGACACTGTTATAACATTTGGCTTAACATGTTGGCAAAGATACAAGTAATTGGTAATTGGAATTATCAATTTGTTCAGACTTTTCTGGGTGCCAGTCTAGCTAAATGTTTTCAAGTTCCTTGAAAGAGTTCACATCATTTGACCCAGGACTCATGGGCCTCTGTCTTCATCAATTAGAAGAGTGTACACAGATTAATGTACAAGGATGCTTGTTGTATATACCATCAAACCCAGATTATTTGAATCAACAACGGTTCACTAATAGGAGGCTATTAAATCCATTTCAATCCATCTATTTAAAAGCATAGTTATGCAACCATTGAAAAAGATAACAAGGATCCATATTTAATGTCATGGAAAGATGTCCACCTACGCTATTAAGTTAACTAATATTATTAAGTTTACAAAGCTTTGCATATGTAAAAATTCTGTTTTTGTAAGTATTTAATGAATAAAAACATTTTAACAATTACATGCTAAATGTTCTTAGATAATCTCTGAATAGTGAACCTGTGGATGATTTTTATTTTATTCTCTGTACTTTCTAACATTTTGATGAGTATACATTTTTCTTGCATTACAAAAACCGCTTTGTAAAAAAGTATCTTCCTTTTTTTCAAAGGAAGGGAACTGGTTTCAGGTTTAAGTCAGAGGTAACAAAGAGTTCCATTCAGTCAGAGAGATTTTCCAACATAATCCAAACGTTGTTCTACTAATTAACTGTATTATCCTTATTTGTTTTTGTAGGGAGTCCAGTGTGAAAATATTTTCTTATCTCTATAGTTTTTCTAGACAATGCTTGCCTCATTGAAATTATGTTTTAAATATGTTTTCTTTTCATTGGTTTTAGCCTTAAAATTGATATCCAGCAACTCTCTCAATTTTTACCAGCTGCTATGGAAAAATTAAGTTTGCTAAAGAAACAAAAATTAAATTTATATTTTCATCTACTTAGTTTTTCCCATCACACTGATACTCTTTTTCTATCTCTTCTAACTCTTCATTGTGCATCCCACCTCTTCACCTTAACTACACTTCCTCCTTGAAATGATGTTTTATTCTTGATAAGCAACGATTACAGATATAGCTTGCCCATAGGTCTAAATCCCAGCTGTGCCATTCAATAGCATGTGACTTTGGGCAAGTTACTCTGCCTCTCTGAGGTTCAATTTTCTAATCTACAATTGGAAATCTAAATAACTCATAAGGTAAGTATCAAAAGGGCTACTAGAGGCCAGTCATTTAGCATAGTGCCTTGCTAGTGACAATCTGTGATGGAAGTGATAGATGTCATTATTTTTACTGTACTTTCTCTGATGATTGAGAATGTGACCCCATTTCTTTATGCTCACGTGTATCCTAATACCTTTTAGAAGCAATAAGGGGAGCCATGACATTGGTGAAAGCCAGAGGAAGGGAGTATCACTTGGGAGCTAACCTGCTGATGAGTACCCTCCATAGAGCACCCTGAACATCAGGATTCCTAAGGCTGTAGATGAGTAGGTTCAGCATGGGGCTGATGACAGTGTTGAAGATGCCAATGCCCTTGTCTTTGTCTGAGGCCTCCACTGAACCCAGCCTCATGTAGTTGAAGACTCCTGTTCCATAGAAGATGCCTACCACAGTGAGGTGGGAGGTACATGTGGAGAAGGCCTTTTTCCTGCCCTCAGCAGAATGGATTCTCAGCACAGCAGCTACCACATGAGCATAGGACACAGTGATAAGGACTAAGGGGGCCACACCCATGAATGCTGCTGCTACACAGAGCAGCTGCTCATTTAGTTGTGTGCTGGAGCAAGAGAGCTGGAAGAGCTGGGGAAGGTCACAGTAGAAGTGATTGATCACATTGGGGCCACAGAATTTAAGAGTAGATATGGCAATAGTTTGTGTCAATGCGTTACTGAAGGAAAAAACACATGACATGCCCACCAAGGCTTTCTGGATTCCCCAACCCATGTGGGTGCTATATGTGAGGGGTTGGCAGATGGCCAGATAGCGGTCATAAGCCATGACAGTCAGCAGGAAGTAATCTGTCCCAGCCAGAAGATGGAAGAAGAAGAGCTGTGAAAGGCAGGCCCTATAGGGAATGCTTTTGTCTTTAGATATGAAATGCTGCAACATGGCAGGGACAGTGACACTGATACATCCAACATCCAGTAGAGATAAGTTTCCCAGGAAGAAGTACATGGGAGTGTGGAGTTTAGGTTCAATAAAAATGGCAGCCACAATGCTGAAATTGCCACCAATGGTAGCTTCATAAGCAAGAAGAAAGATGACAAAGATGATGGACTGAAGAACTGGAGTCTTGGTTAGACCCAACAGGACAAAGTTTGTCACAAATGAATCATTTCCTAAGGCTCCGATATCCATGGTTCTTTTTCAACAGCACTGGACTAAACAAAGTTCGAAGGTAAAAAAGTTAATGACAGGAAAATGACATCTTGATGAAAAACATCAATGTAGCAATGTCCAACAGAGGCCAAGATGCAAAGGCACATAAAATTTAAGAAAACAGTTAAAGATGGAGACATATAGGAAAAGACATGATAACATGACTCGTGACTCTTAGTGGGCAAGAGTAGTGGCATTGGTCAGACTCCCACAACAATATATTAAAAAGCAGACAAATGTGACATTGGAAGATAGAGGGAAAGACTATTTTCCCAAGGCCAAAGTTCCAGGAAGGAAATTACAGGTCTGCAGATAATGGCATGGACATACTTTTTGGTACGCAAGATCCCACAGTGTGAAACTGAAGTGTAAGACAAGGGGGAGACATGGTCCCCCCAACTTGTACTCCATATGCATGTGTCATTGTCCTTGGTATCCTCAGAGTTTTGGTTCCAGAATTCTCAGATAACAAAATCTATAAGTATTCAGATCCCTTATTTAACATGGCATAGTATTTTCATACAAACTACACATACCCTAATAATACCTAATGCACTGTTAATGCTATGTAAATATTTCTATACTGTATTGTTTAGGGAATAGTGACAAGAAAAAATGTCTGTTCTTAATCAATACAGATGCAATTTTTCCTAAATATGTTCAGTCTTTTGTTGTCTGAATTTGGTGGAACTCACAGATAGAGAGCTGACTGTAAGTGATGGCAGTAGTGAGATAATCACAGTGGTGCATACTATTGAACTTTTAACTTATGAGTCTATGAGATATGATCAGGACTTTCCAGGGAAAGGTGAAGTGCAATGAAAAACAGTAAAACTAAATGAAGACACATCACTGAAGATATTTCCAACTCCAGGGCTGGTAAGAACTACACTTTTAGATTTTCTAAGTAGTAAGATTTTGTTGTACTTCTCCATTTAGATCTGGGGCAACTGGGCTCCAATGTACTGACATTTTGATGAGCACTGCAAGAATTTAAGTTTCAAGTTCCTAGATTGAGTGGCTATGCAGTTGAGTTGCATCACTGGATATTCATTGAAGCCTCTCACTGCTAGAGTCTTAAGCAAGCAGATACCCAGACCCTGAACAACCCTCAGCCTCCCATTCCAATGCCAAAAAGCATTTGCTCTTCAGTCTCCTTAGTCTAATTACATATCAGCTAACCTATGTAGTATCATGGGCCTACTGACCAGGTAGGACCAGAGCATGTTACAGAGCTGAAAATAGCCCATGCACGTGGACACTGGGATGATGCCTCTCCAGCCCCAAAGTGGTGACAATAATAAAATACACAGTGATCCACTTTAGTGAGGTGTAGACATTTAAGTCAGTCACATGGAGCCTGACTCACATAGAAAAGGCTGGAACTGTTGATACCCAAGGATAAAAGGCATAAACAAAGGAAGACATTTCCTGATGAACAATGTTCTCAGATTCACAAAGGGTCAACCACCATCAATGAGTCTGGACTTGTCTGCATGGACATGGCCAGTACCTCAAAGTCAGCCTCTCCAAAGCTGAACCACCTTCTCCCTTATTTGTCTGTTCCTGATTGAACATTTTGATAACAGTCTTACCATGCTCTCAGTTAGTGTGACTCAAAACCTTAGTCTTCACTGTCTCCTCCCTTCTTCTACCTTCTCACCGTCAGGCACCCCATTCCTACAACAGTCTTCTAGTGGAAGGAAGAAGACATTCTATGGCCCAAAAATAATATTTATTTGACCATGAAACAAAAGAGTCTTGTATTTGCACTCACCCAGTTAAGGGTCAGCACTTCTTGGGCAGAAGGGGCCAAGCATCCATCACAGAGGGGAAAGTATATAAAGGACAGAGAGGCAAACGGACAAACAACTTTCATATTGGGATTTTTTTCCTCCCCACTGCTATCCCCTGGGAGGCCTCAGAAATTAACACCTTCCAGGGGAACCAGAACCAGGTAAACACCTAACTCTGCCAAAGACATAACAATCTTTAAAATGTCTTGGATTTCTCAAGATATTTCCCAGTGTAATCTTCATGGATATGAGAAAATTCATTATTTAACAAATATTTATGAGCTCTTATTATTAACCAGAATGCTTGTTACCAGTGTGTTTAATTTAAAATAAAATTAACATGTATGAATTGTACATATTAATGGGGTTCGGTGTGATGTTTTCATGCACACACTGATAAAATTCAACCTACCTTTATCCACCCCCACACTCCCTTCTTAATTTCTAGTAATCACTATTCTACTTTGACTTTTGCTTTTTAGCTTTTACATATAGGAGAGAACATACAGTGCTTCTCTTTTTGTGTCTGGCATATTTCACTTAGCATAATATCCTCTAGTTTCTTTCATTTTTCTGCAAATAAGAAGATTTCTTCCTTTTCATGGACAAATTGTGTATATATCCCACATTTTCTGAAAGTTACAGTGTATCAAGTCACACAGTATTGGGGACAGGGTTGTTATGTGGGAATTCTGGTTTAGCCCAGGCCATCATCATTTTAAGAGAGGAAGGAATTGAAGAGTAGCATACTCACACACACACACACACACACACACACACACACACACACACACACACAATTGTTCTTCATAGTTACAAGAACTGGAGGTTGGAGTGTGTAGGCAACTGCATAACAACCGTTGTTTCTGGGATAAGGAACTTTGTCAAAATGGGGGCCACCAGCAGAGCTCAGGCACTGTTAGTCCGTTCTTCCACTGAGCTGCTGAACCAATTTCTTATTAAGCTACTAAAACATGGCAAGAAGTAATATTCAGAACTCTTCAACCTCCAAGCCAGATGCTTCTTCTCACCTTAATGAAGATGGGCATGTACTGTCCATTTATTGAGGAACTATTAAATTAGCTAAGTAATGTGATAGTTGAGAGGTGGCTAAAACCAGGCACCAGTGGCTCACCCCTGTAGAGTCCAGGCTATTTTAGAGGCAGAGATAGGTAGGATCACAGCCCTAGACCAGTTGAGGCAAAAAAGTGTGTGAGACGCCATCTCTACAGAAAAAAACTGGCTGTGGTGGTATGTGCCTGTCATTCCAGCTATAGCAGGAAGCATAAAATAGGGTAATCATGATCCAGGGTGGCCTGGATGAAAATGAGATCCTATCTCTAAAATAACTAAAGTAAAAAACAAAAAGAAAGGAAAGGAATGGAGGTGTGATTCAAATGGTAGCCCTCCTGCATCATAAGCATGAGGCCCTAAGTTCAAACCCCAGTACCTGTCCCCCACCCCAAAAAAGAGGTTACCTAAGAGAGACGTAGTCCCAGCTCACATGGACCTTACCATCCCTTGAAGAAGGCAGGTGTTATCCAAATAGTTATCACCAAACCACTGTGTCTGTGCATGCACACATATTTTATGCACATACATTTCAACACTTTATCCTGTTTACAAGAAAATAAACTGAAAGTTTATTTTCACTTTTTAAACACTCTTTATATTATGATCTTCATGTAACATATTATCCTTCAAAACATTATGACTTTCTAATGCACAATCATTTGCATGTGCGATAATTTACTTAATTATTGGATATTTAATCTCCTGTTTTTCACTATTATCTTTGCATCTCTGATTTTTTCCTATATTCCAAGTAGTTCCAACCCTTCTGTTGTGCATGGATCTTTCTTCATCCATTGATAATCTATAGTCTCAAGACTATTTTCCTACTACCTCATAACAAAAGTAAACATTACTTAAATGCTTAATTTAATGTAGGAGACAGGAGGCAAAGCATACATTCTCCAAATCCCTTCATTATATTCTTCATATTCTTCAGTTATTTTTTGCTTTAAAGGGAGTTTTGAGTATTTCCAAGTCTTGGTGGCTTGTTTGTTAATGGAAAGGTATTTTACTCAATTAACTATGGAGGGAAAGCAGAAGAGACATTCATGATGTAAACATGGCAAATTCAATGCCTACATGTAATAAAGATCAGCAAGTTGGAGGGAAACAAATTTCTTCAGTATATAGGGATGATTGACAAGGATGATGGCAATGATGGTAGTGATGGTGATTGTACCATATTTATTTATAGGTGATAGTGATAGAGATTTTAACCAACAGAATGGCCTTGCCTCAATGCCTACACATCAGGTATCAACAGAGCTGAAAGAGTCTACCATGTTTCTCTTTCTTATCATTGTTTATTTGACTAATAAAACAACTTATTTATTTCATTTTATTGTATTTCAAAAGTACAGCACAACTACAATATGCAATATGACAATATTGTATATACAGCAGTGCTATCAGCTAGGGAACCAAAATTATTTCACCTTAGATTCTAGACAAATGTGGCAGTGAAGGGGGTGGCCCACCAAGGCCAGCATGAAGAAAGTACAGAAGTGCCTTCTGTTATAGGACAAACCACAGTGACAATCCCAAATCCAATGAAAATGGGTGGAGGGTAAGAGAAAACTCACCTTCTAGAGCCATCAGTTCTAGCCCACCTCCTCTCTCACACTGGGTTCAAGGAAAAGAGAGTTTAATCCAATAGTTATTTTCCTTTAGATCACTTATTTCACTCAATACTATACTGCTGTGATACCTACAGATGTTCATCTATTTCTAAGACTATATAGCATTGCACAGTATAGATATAACATGATTTATCATTTCTTTTCCACTTGAAGACACTGCTTCTGTGAATACTCTTGCATATATCTCAGGCACATGTGCAAGAATTTTTCTAGAGTCTGGCTGCTCCATATTTTGGGTGACTCTGTGCTGCTGAGACCAGCTCTGTGTGAGTCAGTCTCTCTCCTGTTGTGATCTGCGCATGGCCTTAGGGTAGTAGGTAGAACTCAAGTCACCACAGAAGCCTGAAATGGACAGAATCTAAATAAAGTGTTGAACAGTAAGTCACAAATACAGGCCTTGGGGCAAGGGGCAAGATGGCATACTGTTGATATCCCTATAGCCCAGCAGTGATTAACTATCTTGAAAAAGGAAGACTGGAGGGACAGAGAAGGCAAGCACAGGGTCCCATAACCAGTGAGAAGCAAAGCCTTTTCTGAATCCACAAATACAAAAGCAACTAACCACAGGAAAAATGAGAAGAAAGACTCACTAGATGATAAGTCTTGCTTCCCAGCACACTTGGGAACTTGGAGCTCGCCTCTTCCTCTACTACATGATCTACTATCTTTACCATGAAACACCAGGGAATGCTGCACCACTGTGAAAGCAGGACCCACAGCTACCGCTACTCCATGGGTAAAAGAAGGCACATGCCAGCAGGTTTCCTTCCAGCAGTAGTGTCACTGAACTGCACTCCCTGATTTCTGTGCTGGTAATCAGACTCCAGAACCCTGCCACCTGCACACTTGGTTTTGCTGAGCTAGCAGCAGCTGCCATGGCTCCTAGTGATCAGTGCCAGCAAGCAGTCCCAGGGCTCCTGCTGCCTGCAGGCTTGGTTGCCCCTGTGCTGGCAGCAGCATCACTGGACTGTGCTCTTGGAGGACTGGGCCAAAAATTGGGCCCCATAACTCCTACTGCCTGCAGGGTTGATTCTCCTGAGCTGGTAGCAGCACCACTGGAATGTGCTCCTGGAAGCCCAGGCCAACATTAAGGACCCAGAACTTCTACCAACCACAGGCTTGTAGTTCCCCTGAGCTGGCAGCAGCTACTGTGTCTCCCGGGAGCCTGTGCTGCCAAGTACGCCCCAGGGCTCCTGCTACATGAAAGATTGGTTTCTTTGTGCCTGCAGCACTACTGCACTGCCTTTCTGGACCCCACACCTGGAAAGCAGGCCCAAGAAATCTCACTTCCGGCAGGTTTGGTTCTTCTGTGCCTGAAACAGTTGCCAAAAGCCAGCAAGTAGGCCTCAGTGCTCTCACTGCTTACATGCATAAGTTCCTTGTGCCTGCAGCAGCTGCCATGGTTCCTGGCAGCCCATGCACCAACACAAATAGGTCCCAGGGCCTCTACTACCTTGTGGGCACCAGACAATTGAAGCCCACCAGATTTGCTGCCTGATGGGTACCCTCAACATCCCACTCAGTGCCAGAAGTCCATCACTGCACACTTAAGGGGACCCCAGACTCCAGGCTTGGCTATTTGCTGACACCAGGATGCTTCTCTCCCCACAGAGAATGGGGCCCAGCACTCCCCACTGTCCCTGACAGCAAGTGAGCCCTTTCTCCTCTGTCAAAGTGCAAGAACACCAGATTCCTCACTGAGGGGAGGAAAGCTATAATCTGCTACTCTGCAGGTGACACCAGAAACCCATTTTACCACAAGGTACACAGAAGCCCAGCAGTTCACACTGTTCCTCCTTGCAGGAGAGCCACATCTCTCCTGTTCAAGATCTGGAATCCCATCTCCTCCACTGATGAAAACCTGCTACTCTGCTGGTGCTATGAGGCCTGCCCACTACAGTGCACAGAGACCCAGTGCTCCCCACTGTGAATGCAGGAGAGCACCCACACCCCATCAAAGAGTGAAAACTCCAGTCCCCTTGAGGGTGGAGAAAAGAACCCTTCAAGGAACAAAATATCCAGCATACCCCTCTCTGAGGATTACTGCCAGAGTTCTAAGGGAAAAAATTCAAAACCCCAACTACAGAGGCACAAGGGATTAAAGCCATAACAAAAACAAGTCTAGTTGTGTCAACCTCAATGCAGAATGAAAACACAAAACAACCACTTTCTGTCAAAACCCAACTCCACTACTGAGGTTCTTCATAGAGGACGAGCTTTCAAATAATGAATTCCAAAGCACAATATAAGAATGATTAATGACCTTAAAGAAGCACAAAAGTTATTTCACCTCAAAGAGAACATGAATAAACAATTAAATGAGCTCAAAGAGAATACAAACAAACAGATGAATGAAATTAAGAAGATAATCCAATACATGAAAGAGGAAATCAATAAAGATAAGGAAACCTTGAAAAATAATCAATCCAAAATAAATAACTCAATATCTTTTATAATATCACAATCAAAAGCTTGGCAAGCAGAGTAGAAAAAGTTGAAAATAGAGTCTAAGGAACAGAAGACAGTAGATGAATTAGACCAAAAGGTAAAAGACCATGAAAGCAGACTAAGAAAATACAAATGGAACATGCAAGATATCTGGGACACCATGAAAAGACAAAACCTATGAATCATGGGTGTAGAAGAAGAAGAGGAGATATAAACTAAAGGCACTGACAGCCTACAAAATAGTATAGTGGCTGAAAACTTCTATAACCTCAAGAAAGAGCCACCCAGGATCCCAATGCTGACAGAACAACAAACTAACAGGACCAAAAAAGAAACACCCCCAGATACATCATAATCAAAACACCCAGCACACAGAGCAAAGAAAGAATTCTAAAAGCTGCAAAAGCGAGAAGACAAGTCATACAAAGGCAAACCCTTTAGAAAAATAGCAGATTTCTCACCTAAAACTCTAAATTCAAGAAGGCCATGGAAAGACATAATTCAGGCCCTGAAAGAAAGCACCTGACCACCTCAACTAGTCCACCCAGCAAAATTATCATTCCTAATTAAAGGAAAAGTTAAAACCTTCCACAACAAGGAAAAACTAAAGGAATTTGCGACCACCAAGCCAGCACTACAGAAGATACTCAAAGGACTTCTACATATAGAAGAAGAGCTAGAGTGAGGCAGGAAGACTTAAAAAAGAATAAACCCTTTTGAGCAAGAAGACCAGTAAAAAAAGAATAGATAAAACTAAACAGTAAGGGAATAAAAATGACTGGAAACAACAGGCACCTTGCAACTTTAACAGTGAATGTAAATGGCCTCAGTGCCCCAATCAAAAGGCATAGAATAGAAAATTGGGTTAAAAAACAAGACCCAACCATATGTTGCTTAAAAGAGACTGAAAAAAATAAACACTGCTTAGAGTCAAAGGATGGAAAAAAGTTTTCCAAGCAAATGAATCCCATAAACTGGAAGGAGTAGCCATACTCATATCTGACAAAGTAAACTTCAGACTAAAATCATGCAGAAGAGACAATGATGATCACTTCATATTAATGAAAGGAACAATTCATCAAAAGGAAATATCAATCCTTAACATATATGTGCCAAATGAAGTGGCACCCATCTACATTAAAAAATCTCTAATAGCCCTAAAACCACAGATGGACACTAACACAGTGATAGTGGGAGACCTGAATACCCCACTGTCACCAATACAAAGGTCATCCACACAAAAGTTTAACAAACAAACTTCAGAGCTACTCTGCTACTCTGCTACTCTAGATATATGACGTCTAAAGAGTATTTCACCCCAAAACTAGGTAATACACATTGTTTTTGTGCAGTTTATGGAACTTGCTCCAATATAGATTATATTTTAGGACACAAAACAAGTTTCAATAAATTCAAGAAAATCAAAATAACCACCTGCTTCATATCAGATCAAAATGGAATAAAACTAGACCTCAACAACAATAGAAACCCCATAAAATATTCAAACACATGGAGACTGAAAAACACACTGCTGAAAAAAAATCTGGGTGACCAGAGTAATAAGGGAAGAAATGAAGAAGCTCTTAGAGTCCCCTGAAAATTAAAATCTAACCTACAAGAATCTGTTGGACACAGCAAAGTTCATGCTAAGGGGATAGATTATAGCTATAGGTATGTACATTAAAAAAACAGAGACGTATCAAGTAAACAGTCTAATTATTCACCTTAAGCTCCTAGAAAAACAAGAACAAACTAAACTCAAAGCCAGCAGACAGAGATAATAAAGATCAGGGCTGAGATCAATGAGATCGAACCAAACAAACTATACAGAGACTGAATGAAACAAAAAGGTTGTTGTTTGAAAAGATTAACAAGGTCGACAAACCCTTAGCCAACATGACAAAACAGAGGGAGAAGAAGACCCAAATTAATAAAATCAGAGATAAAAAGTGGGAAATAAAAACAAATACTGATGAAATCCAGAGAATCATTACAGAGCACTTTGAAAACATATTTAAGTAAACTAGAAAATCTAGATGAAATCAATGAAATCCTGGAAGCATATGTTAACCAAAATTGAACCAAGAAGATATTGACCATGTCAATAGTCCTATTACATGAAATGAAATTGAAACAGTAATAAAGAGTCTCCCTACAAAGAAGAGCCCAGGGCCTGATGGATTTACAGCCGAGTGTTATGAAACTTTTAAAGAACTAACACCAATACTCAAACATTTCCAGGAAACAGAAAGGGAAGGAACACTACCAGACTAATGACTATGAAGCCAGCATTACACTCATTCTGAAACTCAATAAAGATATAACCTGAAAAGAGAAGTATAGACCAATATCTTTATTGAATACACATGCAAAGATTCTCAACAAGATACTGGCAAACAGAATTCAACAACGTGTTAAAAGATCATACACAGTAATCAAGTCACTTTCAATCCAGGGAAACAAGGATGGTTCAACATATGTGAATCCACAAATGTAATACAGCATATGAACAGAAACAAGGACAAAAACTATAAGATCCTCTCAATAAATGCAGAGAAGGCCTTTGACAAAATCCAACATTCTTTCATGATAAAAACCCTTAATAAACTAAGAATAGAAGGAAAGTTCCTCAACACAATAGAGGTTATATATGAAAAACCTAGAGTCATTATCATACTAACTGGAAAACAACTGTAACTGCTCCCTGTAAAGTCAGGAATGAGACAGAGCTGTCCACTTTCTCCACTCCTATTCAATATAGTTTTAGGAGTCCTAGCCATAGCAGTAAGAAAAGAGCAAGAATTCAAAGAGATTCAAATAGGAAAGGAAGAAGTCAAACAATCACTATTTGTAGATGACATGATCCTATACCCAAGAGACCCCAAAACCTCTACCAGAAAACTATTAGAAATCATAAATTCTTTCAGCAAAGTGACAGGATACAAAATTAACATACCAAAGTCAATAGTTTTTCTATATACCAAAAATGCACAGAATGAGAAAGAAATAAGGGGAACAATTGCATTTATAGTAGCCTCAAAAACAATAAAGTACCTTGAAATAAATTTAGTGAAAGAAACCAAAGACTTTTTTAATGAAAACTATATACCACTACAAAGAGAAATTGAAGAAGACATCAGAAAATGGAAAAAAATTCTATGCTCATGGGATCAGTAGAATCAACACTTTGAAAATGGCCATGCTACCAAAAGCAATCCACATGTTCAATGCAAACCCTATCAAAATTCTAAACACTTTATGCACACAAAGAGAAATAATAATTGTGCAACACATATGGAAACAAAAAAGACCTTGCATAGCCAAAGGAATTCTGAGCTAAAAATCCAATGCTGGAGGTATCACAATACCTAACTTCAAACTATACTGCAGAGTCATCACAGTAAAAACAGCATGGTATTGGCAGGAAAACAGGAAGACCAGTGGATCAGAACAGAACATCCAGATATAAACCCATGCATATAGCCAACTGATCTTCAAAAACCGAGCACAAAACACATGATGGAGAAAAGATAGCTTCTTCAACAAATGCTGCTAGGAAAATTGGATATCCGCATGTGGAAGACTGAAATTAGGTCCCTGTCTTTCTCACTGTACCAAAATGAACTCAAAGTGGATCAAAGACTTGAATATAAGGCCTGAAACTCTGAAACAACTCCAAGAAGCAGTAGGAAATACACTGGACAGATAAGTATAGGGAAAAACTTCCTAAACAGAACTCAAAAGGCTCAGCATCTAAGAGTAACAATGAATAAGTGGGACTGCATAAAACTAAAGAGCTTCTGCACAGCCAAGAAAACAGTCACCAAACTCGAGAGACAACTCTCAGAATGGGAGAAAATGTTTGCCATCTACTAATATCCAGATCCACAGGCAACTCAAAAGAACTCATTCCCCATAGGATCAACTACCCAGTGAAGAAATGGGCACATGAAGAAACATGAATTCTCAAAGGAAGAGGTAACTAATGGTCAGTAAATACATGAAGAAGAGTTCAACTTCCCAGGTTATAAAAGAGATGCAAATGAAAGAAACACTTAGATTTCATTTTGCCCCAGTTAGAAAGGCCACAATCAAGGGCAATAACAACAACTAGTGCTCATGAGGATGTGGCAAAACAGGAACCCTTATAAACTGCTGGTGGGATTGCAAATAAGGACAACCACTAAGGAAAGCAGTATGGTGATTCCTCATAAAACTAGAGATAGAACTGCATAAGATCCAGTGATACCCACTCCTGGACATCTACCCAAAGAATATAAGAAAGGATGCCGTAGAGACACCTGTATCCCGAAGTTCATAGCAGCACTATTCACAATAGCCAAGCTTGGGAAACAACCCAGATGCCCTACAACTGATGAATGGGTGAACAAATTGTGGTATATATACACAATGTGGTATTACTCAGCCACAAGGAATAATGACATGTGGTTTGAAGGTAAATGGATACAAGTGGAAAGCATCATGGTAAGTGAAGGTAGCCAGGATTGTGGAAGATAGATTCAAAGATAAACATATACATAAAAACATAAAAACAAGTATGATCATATTCAAACTCAGAAGTAGAACATGTTCTTAACAGTGGAACTACTCTATGGAATTTGGGGAAAGAGAGAAATCAAAAGAGAATGACAGAGCATCAGTGACATCCCATAACATAAGATGGGAAGGTAGAAGATATAAGGATGTGTATTGAAAGCTGTTGAAAAATGGGGGTGGGGGGTGGGAAGGGGTTTGGGAGAACAATCGAATGACTTAAACAGCCCAAAGTAAAGTACATCCAGAGTGGGCATACATTGAGACACCCCTATGAATGTCAACTTAAATGTTAATAACAAAAACCAGGAGTGTAAAATAGGAACAGTGTGTGCATGTTGTTGGGGAGGGCAGTATTGTAGGGAGGGTGGAGGGAGAAGGAAGGAGAATAAGGTGATGGAATATGTTTGACGGACTTTATATACCCATATGAAACAGAACTAAAAAAACTCTTGCAATTGATTTGGGTGGGCCAGGGATGCTGAGGGAAAGAGACGTGGGGAAATGTAAATAATGTAAAATATAAGTCTGATCAGAGTTGTCACTATGCACTATGAATCCCCCACATATAATGAATACCCCAATAAAAATCTTATACTAAAATAAATAAAATTTTAAAAAGAATTTTTCTAAGGTCTCTACCTAGGAATGAAATTTGAGTAAATCACATTTAAAGAATGAAACCCAGATCATTTTCCAATGTTTCTGCACAGTTCTATGGTCTCACCAGCAGTCTGTAAGAGTTCTTGAGGCTCTATTTATCATCAAAATTCGATACCTCATTTCTTCTACTAGACCAACGCAGTAAGTGTAAATGGTATCCCCAATGGGATTTTAATATGCATTTGCAGAATACCAATAGGCCTCAGTTTTTTTTCTAAACTTCATTGGCCATTTTTGTTCCCTGTTCTTCAAGATGTCTGTTTATATCTTTTCCCTTTTCTACTGGGTTCCCAGTCATTTCTCATTGACTAAGAAGCTTTATAATGGATTTTGGATCAGAATAACTATATCTACCTAAATCTCTTTTAATTTGTGGCTTGTCTTTTCACTTAGAAAATAGTTAGCTTATGATAGTAGAGGCTGGTAGTGTTAGTATAGGCCAATTTATTAGTAGTTTGTAAAAAATTATCACTGCTCTGTGGATATCATTAAGGCATATTTAGGGGCTGTAGGAGGGGCTCAAGTGGTAAATTGCCTACCTAGCAAGCATGAAGCCCTAAGTTCAAGCCTCAGTACTACCAACAAAAAAAGATATATTGTTTCCTAAAAGATCATAAAGAATTGGGCTCATGCCCATAATTTCAGCTACTTCAGAGGAAGAGATTAGTGAGGCCCCCATCTTAATCAATAAGCCAGGTGCTATGGCACACATTTGTCATTCTAGCTACACAGGAAGCCATAAGTAGGGGGTCAGTGTTTGAAGCTGGGCCTGGACAAAAATGTGAGACTCTACCTAAAAATAGTTAAAGCAAAAAGGGCTGAAGACATGGCTCAAAAAGAACTCCAGTGTAACAAGCATGAGGCCCTGAGTTCAAAGACCATGTATCTCCATAAAACAAATAAACACAAAGAACTGGGCAGAGTCATACATTCCTATGATTTTAGCACTTGGAAGTCTAAGGCAGGAGAATTAGGAGGTCAAGACCAGTGTGGGCTACAAAGCAAGACTCCATCTAAAAAATTAGTAAAGTTATTTCATAGAATATCTTTTAAGGTTTACATGTTTGGTCTTCAACATAAATTTCCCATCCACCTTAATTGATTTTTGTGCAGTGATTGTGTGAGAAAGACATTTAGTGTCATTTTTTAACTCTGTGGATCCTGACTGTCCCAGAACTATTTACTGAAAAGCTTATACTTTTCCTATCACCCTTTAGGCCACCCATGCCATATGTCAAGTTTCCACATACCATTTCCAGGTCCTCTAGGTTTTGTTTTACTTCTCTAATTTTGTTCAAATATGACCAATCTTAATTATCATATGATGGACAGGAACAGCCAAGTAAGACAGATTGCTATACTGGGTGGTGGCCACTTTTAACCAGAACTTGAATCCAGAGCTGAGTATCAGGATTGCCAGGATAGGCAGGGCTCAGATATGGATCCAAAGCTCATCCCTTGCATGACAGATACCAGGCACCTGACAAGACTATGGCTAGAATCTAAAGGTAGATATGTAGCAACTTACCCTTTCTCAATTGGCTAACATCCTTTAGATGGAGGTACCCAGGACTACATCATGAAGCAGCTTCTGAAGAGAGCCAGCACCAACGTCATTCTTGAGGAAGAAAAAGAGTCATAGAGGTCAGATAATGGAAAAACTGATTTTTGAAGCAAGAGAAGAAAGAAACTCCTATGTAAATGTCATTAAAACCCTGTCTTGGAATTTGAATTTTAGTGGAATGCATCCTACATGTATAACATCAGGAAGTTGCTGAACTCCTTTGAGCCTCAGTTTCCTTCTCTGTAAAGTGGTATTGGTACTGAAGCTATACTAAAGAATTGCTGGGAAGATTAAATAAGAAAATGCACCAAACTGAATAAATATTCTTGATTTCCATTTTATTATGATGATTTGTTGATCTCCTAGCAAGTCCTTTATGCATGCTATTTTATTTAATTTTGAGATCAATCCTGGGTGGTTGGAAATATTCTGTTTTCACAAATGAAGAACTCAAGGCCCTGAGGAGTTTGCCAGCTGGTCCTAAGTTATATGTTTAAGGACTAGAAAAGTGAGTTTTCCTGTATACCATGCCACAGCTTTACACACCGTATCAGGCTGCCCTGGGAATGTGTGAAGGAAGAGCTGGGGTCCTGAGGTTTAGGGAATTACTATTTAAATGGAAATAGGGCACTGAGGGAGGGGTACACAACCTCTCCACATTCTCTGTTCATTAATCTCATGATTCAGACCCTGAACTTCTAGTGATTGGGCCTTGAAAATGAGAATGTGGGGTGATACCTTCACAGAAAACTTGGGTTCTCCTAACTCAACTCAGATTTTCTACTTTGTTTCCCAAATTGTTATAGATTCCCTTCCAATATTCAATCCCAATGGCTCCCACCAAGGTCCTAAGGGAGAAATCATTGAAACACTTAGGACTCTTTGGTAAAAGGAATTTGAACAAAGTTGGCTTCTTACATCTTAGAGTCTGACTGGTGCCAGGGATGTGGGAGAGCAAAACACTCGGTCTGGAAACTCCTGGCCTCAGCACTACGATTAGCCTCATGGATGACTTTGGAAAGATGAATAAACTCTCTGGTCTTCATTGTCCTCATGGGGTAAATGGGATAAATAACTGTCTAGGTGATTTTATGGAACGAATATATAAGGACTGGGAATAAGGAGTTGGGTATGTGACCTTTTTGAGAAAATAAAAAGCATTCCAAATTCAAAGAATCATTTTTGAGTTCATTAAAGATGGATTCTTTTTCAGTCTGTGTTTCTCCACACCCCACCACTTCCTATGAGGGCTAATTTCTGAGGTTCCCAGAGGATGACACTGCAGTGGATGGAGCACTTTGACAGGATGATCTCATCTCTCCTTCACTGTTGTTCCTTCCTTGCTCTTTGGGGCTAGAGTCTGACTGGGACCAGGGATGTGAGAGAGATGTGCCTCAACCTCTTTCTTCCTTTTACACAGAAATCTTGGTGGCCTTAGTATTTATAACAAAGTAAGTGCTCTCTGTGGATTCCTTGAGAAGGCATTTAAACTGGTTTGAAGTGAGTCAAACCTCAAACCTCGTATTTCACAGAGGAGTCAGTAGGGAGAGTCTTGCTTGAGGTAATGCACCAAGTGAGAGAAAGAGCTGGGACACTCCTATGCAGTGCACTTTGCCCACCATGGCAAAGTCCTTGTATAAAACTTGCCTTCTGCTTCTATTGGAAATAGGTGGCATTCAGAGAATCCATCCTTTCTACCTGAACCTGTTCGTCAGGAGAGCTGCCATTATCCTTCATCAGAGGGCCTGATTGAGGCTTCATCATAAGGTGCATTAAGGGTTTAGTTGCCACTTCAGGGGAAGTCATGAAAAGTCAAACAGAGCAGACTGAAGCACATGTTGGTCATCTGAAAGTGGTAATCTTGTCCCCTAGTCTAGTCTAATGTAATCTAGTCTCTTCTTCAGCTAAGGTCATCATCATGAACTTCTGTAAGACAGACATCTTGGATGCATAGACCTCTGCTCATCCTAGAATCTTGATAATGGTGATTAAATTGTATCTCTACAGATTAAGTGTCATCAGGTTTCTGTGTGAGGTGCACTATTCTTGCCTAGCTTTATTGATTCACAATAAAGCTAATTATTGTAAAATTTTTTGGATGTTTTTGGAGAAAAACTTATGCATATGAATGGATCATTTTAACTTCTTCTAATGAGTCCTCAGAAATACTCTAGCTAGACAAAGGGAGCTGAAATTCCTACAGAAGTGCATGTGTACCTTTTACTGAAACCTATACCTCCCTCAAACCATATCAGTCTCTCATGATCTTGCATAAATAACAGTTCATCCAGAAAACATTTCCCAACTCTGACAGCCAAATCTGATGTACCCCTTCCCTAAAATCTTGCTGATCTCATGTCCTTAGTTAGAAAGTTCATTCATTAATTTTTTCAGGAGTACTGAACACTTGCTGTATATGAACTATGATGACAGGCATGAGAATGCAAAGCTAAATTAGGCATAAATCTATCTACAAGTCACAGTGTAGAGGAAGTGAGCTCTACAGGGAAATACCATGCAATAGTTTCACAGAGATAGAGCTCTAAAGTATACAATTACAGAGCTCCTGAAGTTTAGTGAAAAGTACTTTGAAATGGGAAGGAACTAGAGGAACCTCTATAGAGAAGGAACATTTATTTGAGTCAAAGGATTTGAAAACTTAGAGTTAGTGAGAGGACATTCCAGTCCAAATAGTTTAAGAAAGATAGAGGTATCAATTCAAAAAGTGTGAAACCTTACAACTTGTGTTAACCTAGATTAGAAAGGGTCAATAGGAAATAGTCTAATTATGTATGGTATGTATGGCCTCCATCAATACATCAATTATGTATGGTATGTATCCTCCTATCAATACATCAATTCATATAGTATTTATCAAATAATTACCACAGGGTAACACACTGAATGTTGTCATTGATTTAAGAATTTTTAGGACTTGGGAGAAAGCATACAGGATGTTTCACCAATATGGAGTCTCCCACCTAGAAGACAGCTACCACATTATGGGCACTTACTTTGGGATTCTGACATTCAGGCTTCCACGAACTATCCCATGTGCCTGTAGCTGTTGCTTTAGTTGCATATAGACAATTAACCATGTGGAAAGGGGACAAATGCAGGGTCTAGTAGGTCAAGTGCTGCCTGAGAGAGTAAGATGACACAATGGTCTTCTTGATCAGAAGAATGTATCCAGAGATACCCCAGACAGAATTGTATTAGGATTCAGAATGTTTTTAGGGAAAAATTTTAATTTTGGATATTTTTGAAGAATGTATAAATATTATATTAATAACATTTATCTTGCTAGGAGGGATAGGTCATTTTTTAATATAATCATTTTTGATAATTGCTTTCTGATACTTTTGCTGTCAAGAATATACATTTTATACAGTGCAAAAGTCCTCTGAATTGATGTAGTCCCACTGCTTCATCTCATAATATCTCAATAACTTTCAGAGTGTTAGAAAGAACCATTCTATCCATGGCAGAAAACACACTAGAACTCAGGCAGTTTTTTTTAACCACTACCCTGATATCCTTCCCAAAGCCTGAAGCAATTTGTATTTCATCACCTCCCATCTCCAGTAATCTCCAAAAGAAAAATTCCTAGTCACCTAGCTTTCCTACTACTAATCCTTCATTTATATGACATGAATAATGGGACATTAAAGGATTATGACATCTTTCCTGTGGAAAATTTATCAGATATTTGTTACTATGAATGGAATCTTTGTCACATAGCCTTGCTGGTCCTGGGCATGCCTTCTTTTGAGAGTTATCTATTCAGATCGTTTGCCCATTTTTGAATTAGATTGTTTGGGTTTTTACTGTTGTTTGACTGCCTTCTATATAATAGATATTAATCCTTTATCAGATGATTAATTTGTACGTTTTTTCTCCCATTTTGCTGGTTGTCTCTTTATCCTTGATTATTTCTTTGCTTCTTATCAAAATAAGACTTTCAAAAGTTTTGATATAACACCATTTGTCTACTTCTTTTCCTCGGTAACTTTGTTCTTTGTGGTTGAGATATGATCTAAAAAGTCTTTGCCTGAGCTGCCAGAGTGACTCAAGTGGTAGAGCATATGCCTAGAAAGTGTGAGGCCCTGAGTTCAAACCCCAGTACCACCAAAAAACAGCAGTTTCATAAAAACATCTTTGCCTATAACAATGTCTTGAATTGTTTCTCCTCTGTTTTCTTCTAGTAATTCCATAGTTTCTGGGCTTACACTGAGGTTCTTGATGCATTTTGAGTTCATTTTTGTATATGTTAAGAGGTAAGATTTTGTTTGTTTGTTTTGCATATGTGTGAGGAATTCTTAAACGTCTCCTTAGATATCAGGTCATACCTCTTGGGGAGTAAGTTAGAAGAACTTATCTTGGGGTGACCAGGCCAATGAACAAACTTCTGCTGTCCTCATACAAATCCTTTTTTTATGGCCTCATAGTTATTTGGGGTTAGGAAGCATAAAATATGCTGAACCATATAGCACTATTTTTCAAAATAAAAAAGCAGAAATTATATAAATATATTCAGAATTTACTTCAACAGTGGCTTCCTGACATCATATCTTGGATTAAAAGCATTTTATAATAATTTGTAATCTATTTTCATTATTCATAGGTAATAGTAAATGCAGTTCCAAAGATCACACCTTTGATTATTATCTATGATTCTCAGCTCTGTTCTTTGAAACCTAAACACGAACAGGAACCAATAACGTTAAAATATACATGAAAAGAGAGAAAAAAAGTCAAAGAATTGGATTTGTTTGATAAATTGAAGATAGATATTCTGAAAACATGCATTCTTTGCCAAATCATCCACACAAAGAATAAAACAGGATGTAAGCTTCCACTGATGAATGCCACAGAGATTGTGGTAAAACCAGTAGGTTGTTTTGTTATTAGATTTTGCACAAAGAGGGCATCATGGTGTAAATTTTATTTTATTACATCAAAGAGCAGTGAGGCAAATTCAAGTCTCATTCTATACTTTATTTAATTGGCAGAGGTGAAGAACTTTAAATCTGCTGGAGACACACAAAGAAGAGGAGTCACCTAGCCACTTCCCCTGCCTATAGGGACCCCTGTAATTTAAGGAACCAAGAGTGTATATAATACATATGTGACATATTAAAACATAGCACCTGTTATTATAAAAGTCATTTGATTTACTGTAGGTCATTTGAAAGCAAAAGAAAAGTAGAAAAAAGGAGTTTGAGTTCTGCCATGTTCCTACATGTTGATGGAACTGAAATATTTCATTCTAGTCATTTTTTCTAGGTACCTGCACACATGCTTCAGATGTAAATTTATTTCTTGCTTAATTGTTTTGTTTAATTGTACAAAGCAAGGAGTTTAAACAGGAAATTTCCATACATGCTTCACATTCATATCCTTTCTCCTGCTTAGATCTCAAATAAGAGGGAAAACATACACTATTTGTCTTTCTGAGTTGGGCTTAATTCACTTAAGATGCTCTCCAGTCCCATCCATTTTACTGAAGACAAACTGATTTCATTCTTCTTTATGTCTGAATAATACTCCATTGTGTCTATGTACCACATCTTGTTTATTCATTCATATATTGATGAGCAATTAGGTGATTCCATAACCTGGCTATTGTGAGTGTTGTGATAAATATGGATATGAATTTATTTCTACTGTAAGCTGACTTTGATTCTTTTGAGCATATACTCAGAAGTGTTATGGCTGGATAATACAGTAATTTTTTTAACTTTTTGAGATTCTCCATACTTATTGACAGAAGGGCCACTCAAACTCATATATCTCAACAGCAAATATGGGTTCCTGTTTTCCCACACCCTTACCAACATTTTAAAATTTTTATTTTATTTTAATTAGCATACATTGATAATATGACAAGTGTTCATTTTTTTGGTATTCTTGATGATAATCATTCTGGGATGGGGTGAGACCGAATGTCAATGTAGTTTTCACTGGCATTTCCCTGATGACCAAAAATGTTGAACAGTTTTTCATATATTAATTGGCAATTTCCTCACTTGATAAATATCTGTTCAGTTCAAGTGTCTGTTCACCAACTGGACTATATTGGGTGTATAACTTTTTGAGTTCTTTACATATTCTAAATATTAATGCCTTTCAGATGAATAGATGACAAAGATTTTTCCATCTGTAGGCTATCTCTACACTTTCTTGATTATTTCTTTTTCCTGCAGAAGCTTTTACTTTTTAACTTAATACAATCCCTTTTTATAGTTTCTGGACTATTGAAGTACTATGCAGAAAGTCTGTGTCTATGCCCAGATCTTGAAGTGTATCCCCTACGTTTTCCTCTAATAGTTTCAAAGTTTGGGGGTCTTATATAAAAGTCTTTGATCCATTTTGAGTTGGTTTTTATACAGGATGAGAGATAGGGATCAATTTCAATCTTCTATATGTGGATACCCAGTATTCCCAGCACCAATTGCTGAAGAGGCCATCTCTTTTCTCAAATGTATTTTTTGGCACTTCTATCAAGAATCAATT
The DNA here is from genome assembly GCF_047511655.1 of Castor canadensis. Taxonomy (NCBI): domain Eukaryota; kingdom Metazoa; phylum Chordata; class Mammalia; order Rodentia; family Castoridae; genus Castor; species Castor canadensis. Next base: position 48,660,079 of record NC_133396.1, on the reverse strand, counting down.
GGTTGTAACTGCATGAGCTTTTTTCTGGATGTTCTATCCAATTCCATTGGTCCATGCATCTTTGTGTTGTACCAGTGTCATGCTGGTTTTGTTACTATGGCTCTGTTGGGTAGCTTGAGTGATACCTCCAGCACTGCTCTATTTCATTCAAGATTACCTTGGCTCTCAGGGGTCATTTGTGTTTCCATATGAATTTTAGAATTTTTTTCTATTTCTGTGAGAAATGTTACTTAATTTTTATACTTTCTGCTTATTCTTAATAATATTTCAGAAGCTATCATCTTCTATGAATTGGGAATTTTAGATTTTAGAGCTGATTATTGTTAAGACATACACTGGCTTATGTATAATTACTTTACCTTTTTTTTATTTTGAGATGGAGTCTCACCACATGGTCCAGACTGGTCTTTAATTTACCTCAGCTTCTTCCAGGTTCTGCCACACCCAGCTTCAATTACTTTTACTTGCCTTGTTAATTTCCTAATAATTCTGAGTTTCCCAGGTTTCTCTCCCACTGGGTTTTTAAAGATATAACTTAATTATTTCCAAATTATTCTGTTACTTCTCCTTTATAATGTTTAAGTATCTTATGTTGTTTTTTGGTTTATTTATTCATTTATTTATATGTTCATACATAGTTTGTGCCATCTTTCCCCTGCTCCCTGCTTGTTCCCTCTCCCCTCCCCACCTTGCTTCCAGGCAAAACCTGTTCTCCAATTTTGTTGAAGAGAAGACATAAGCAATAATGAGAAAGACATCGTGTTTTTGCTAGTTTCACGTAAGGATAGTTATACAGAGAGATTCCTAGCATTGCTTCCATGCACATGTGTATTACAACCCAAATTGGTTCATCTCTACCAGACCTCTTCACTACTTTCCAGTCCCCTTCCCATAGTGACCTCTGGCAGTTTAAGATTACTTTATTCACTCCTCTACAGTGACACATCAAACATTTTCAAGTTTTGGGTTTTCTACCTTTCCCTATTCCTCCTGTATATGTTCTCTCCTTAGCATGTGACCCATGTCCAATAATATACTGCATTTGTTTTATATCACCAACAAGTTTTAGAATAATGAAAAATACTTGAAGTCATGAAGGCTATTGCTTTCTTTCTCTTGATTTTAATATATATGACTCTACACCTTTCCTTTTTTTTTCATTTTTCTTTTATTATTCATATGTGCGTGCAAGGCTTGGTTCATTTCTCCCCCCTGCCCCCACCCCTTCCCTTACCACCCACTCCGCCCCCTCCCTCTCCACCCCCCTCAATACCCAGCAGAAACTATTTTGCCCTTATTTCTAATTTTGTTGTAGAGAGAGTATAAGCAATAATAGGAAGGAACAAGGGTTTTTGCTGGTTGAGATAAGGATAGCTATACAGGGCATTGACTCACATTGATTTCCTGTGCGTGGGTGTTACCTTCTAGGTTAATTCTTTTTGATCTAACCTTTTCTCTAGTACCTGTTCCCCTTTTCCTATTGGCCTCAGTTGCTTTAAGGTATCTGCTTTAGTTTCTCTGCGTTAAGGGCAACAAATGCTAGCTAGTTTTTTAGGTGTCTTACCTATCCTCACCCCTCCCTTGTGTGCTCTCGCTTTTATCATGTGCTCATAGTCCAATCCCCTTGTTGTGTTTGCCCTTGATCTAATGTCCACATAGGAGGGAGAACATATGATTTTTGGTCTTTCGGGCCAGGCTAACCTCACTCAGAATGATGTTCTCCAATTCCATCCATTTACCAGCAAATGATAACATTTCGTTCTTCTTCATGGCTGCATAAAATTCCTTTGTGTATAGATACCACATTTTCTTAATCCATTCGTCAGTGCTGGGGCATCTTGGCTGTTTCCATAACTTGGCTATTGTGAATAGTGCCGCAATAAATATGGATGTGCAGGTGCCTCTGGAGTAACAGTCTTTTGGGTATATCCCCAAGAGTCTACACCTTTCCCATTGTAAAAGATATGGTCTGCAATGGATATGCCCTGATACAAAATGTTACATAAGGTTACATGCTTCCATTCCATGGGACTATGGGGGATTATTTTTCATTTTTTTTCTCTACATCACAATGAATATACAGTTTTTTTATTAATTGAGTTTTTGAAAATGTTCCTCTTTGTAATCCAATTAATATGTTTTTAGTAAATTTACTAATGTTATGCTACTTCTTTTATATAAGATTTTTCAGATTACGGTGGGTTATAATTCCTTTTCTTATATCCTTGTCATATTTTAGGATCCGGATTTGCTAACTTTAGAAAGTGAATGGAAAATTTTTCATTTCTTTCTGAACTAGGGAAAGTTCAGACATAGAAATTCTGTTTATATTAAGTTTAAAATAATTTATATATGAGGATAAACCTGGAGTGTACACATGAAAGCACATTTTTGACATTTGTTTAGTTCTAACTGGTTTATTGGGGATGGCTCTTGAATCACTTGTGCAAACTTAGGAGCAGATAATATTCTGTGATTACTTGAAATTTTTTTAAAAAAATTGTTCTATGGGTAGCATGGCTTTGATTCTGGATTTTGTATACTTTAAAATTTTTCCTCCTTAGATTTTTTCAGAGATTTATTTCTAATAAATGTTCAAGGATTGATGAACAATTGTTGTGTTCCTTTCTACTTTAGAATTTATTCGTTTTAACTTTTAGCCTTATTTTTCCCCAAATCTCCCTATATCGGTCCTTGCTGGAGAACTTCATATGTTGATTTAGGGAATAATGAAAAGAATTAAGTATCTTTTAATATTTTTTAAATTTTTTACATATTTTAATTAACATGGTTATATTAATAGGGTTCAATGTGATAGTTCAACATCTTGTACAGCATGTACTGATCAGAGCAATTAACATTTCTTTCTTCTTATCATTTCTCTGTCAGAAGCTTTGAGCTGCTTTGTTCTAGATCTTCATAAAATATATGGATTGTCATGAACTGCAGTCATCACACAGTGCTGTGGAAGACCAAAACAAATTTCTCTATCTGTCTTTTGGAACCTGTTAGCCAACCTCCCTTTGTCTATGCTCCTACTTCACCATTTCAGCCTCCTGCAATTACTATTTTACATTCAGGTCAAGTGTTTTAGCTTCCACATATAAGAGAAAACATTGGGTACTTGTCTTTCTGGGTCTGGCTTTTTTCATCTAGCAGTGTCTTCCATTTTTTTCAACTTATCTCCAAATGACAGAATTTCATTCTTGTTGATGATTGAATGATGTTCCATTGCATGTATATAACACAATTACTTCATCCATGAAGTAATTTTCATGAGGACAAGGAATGGTCTGAGGTAGTAGTGACATCAGTCAACTCACAAGGCAGTCAAGTAAAGGCATTGAAATCAAGGCAGAGAGGGTAAATAAGACATAACCCACTGAGACACTAGGGAACTTAGTCTGCAGCTTGGCATATGAACATGGGTCAATATATTATTATTGAATAACTAAGTGGTAAGACTGATCTCTTCTACCCTGAAATGTCTTATTACAGGGAATGATGGAGCCAGAATCTATGGTCAATGGAGCAGCAGTTATTGAGTTTATACTACTGGGCTTGGTGGAGACACAAGATCTGCAACCAGTTGTGTTCTCACTCTTCTTCTTTGCCTACCTGCTCACAGTTGGGGGCAACCTCAGCATCCTGGTAGCTGTCCTGGTGGAGCCCAAACTCCACACCCCAGTGTTCTTCTTCCTAGGTAACCTATCAGTGCTGGATATTGGGTGTATCAGTGTTACTATTCCCTCAATGTTGAGTTGTCTCTTGTCCCACAAGCATACAGTCCCAAATACAGCCTGCCTCAAACAGCTTTTCTTCTTGTACCTTTTTGCTAGGGTGAACTGCTTCCTGTAGACAGACATGGCCTGTGACTGATTCCGGGCCATCTGTAGGCCCCTCAACTACAGTACCTGCATGACCCAGACAGTCTAAAGGATACTGGTGACCACGTCCTTGTCTCGTTGCTTCACCAATGCTCTGACCCATAATGTAGCTGTATCTACACTGAACTTCTTTGGTCTCAATGTGATCAATCACTTCTACTGTGACCTCCTCCAGCTCTTCCAGCTCTCCTGCTCCACCACACAACTCAATAAGCTGCTGCCCTTTGTTTGGGTAATGGCAGATGCACCTTAGATTCTCATTGTCACCTCCTACATCCACATGGCAGCTGCAGTTCTATGAATCCATTCTGCTGAGCGTAAGAAGAAAGCCTTCTCCACATGTGGCTTCCACTTCACTTTGGTGGACATCTTCAATGGGACAGGAGTCTTCAGCTACATGAGACTGGGTTCAGTGGAGGCTTCAGACCAGGACAAGGTCATTGGCATCCTCAACACTGTCATCAAGTCCATGCTGAACCCACTCATCTACAGCCTTAGGAACCCTGATGTGCATAGTAATCTCAGGAAGAAACTCACAGGAAAGTGAAACCTCTGGAAGGCAGAAACTATGGGAGTGGTCCTTGTTTTTCTTAGATCATTGAGTAACAGGACTTTTGGTAGGAGGCAATACCTTTGTTCCCTATGGAGGCTTTACCATGCATACCAGAGTCCTTGGTTACCAGCCATTTCGATGGAAGAGCTCTTCACAGTCCAGATAGAAGTGGAACCTAGGAAACTCAGCATCCTGGGAGGTACATGGTCAAGCAGGAAGGATCCTTCATTTATTTTTTCCAGGGTCTCCAAAAATACCAGGAAAATTTTTGAAATACAGAAAGTCACATTTTAGTGCCAAGAATTCTCACATCCGTTGAAAGTGCTCCCATCACCTGCTTTCACACAAGATCCCACACAATGATCCAGATAGTACAGTATAATTTGAGACATTGATCTCAAGTACCTTGTTGACAATGCAAGATTCTAGGATATTTAATAGATGAGAATGTATATTTCCTTTTAAATTTCTCCTTTTTTCTAAAATGGGCATACTTATTGATATTTAAATTTTCATTAGAAATTATGTTTATAAATGTAAAACAAATTTTAACAACAGAAAATTAAAGTCAAATTTTACCCTCTCTGTTCCCACTCTCATAATTCAATTATTCAGAATTAATCACTGTTAAGAATCTGTGCTGCATGTGAATAAATGAATAATTAAAAATAAATAAATAACAAAGTATGCACTAAAAAGAATCTGTGCTTATTCTTCTAGTTTTTGTACACATATAAGCATGCTTACTATTATATAAGTATAAATATGCACACATATGTATATATTTCAGACATATACATATACATCTCATATCAATAAGGTTATGTTGTGTTATTTTTTGAAGATTTTTGGCTTTTTTTTTGCAGTTCTGGGGTTTGAACTCTGGACCATGCACTTTCTAGGCACACACTGTACCACTTGAGACATGCCTCCAGACTTTTTGCTTTGGATTTTTAGCTTATGTAACACTTTATTATAAAATAGACATTTTTGTTACATGATATTGCATAACAATAGGGTAATATAAGTGACTGGGATATTTTTACATCCATATTCTAGGGTTTAATGTTCACAAGATTAGACATATTAAATAAATATGTCATTTATGTTTATTTATTATCATTGATAATAAATAACCCCATAAGACTTTAGCAACTGTATTTATGTAGAACAGTGTCTAATATGTTGTATGGAATACTTGAGTGTTTACATAGTATGTAAGAAAGGCAAAAGTAGGTCCAGAACACTGGAGTGAATTCACACTCACAGAAAGGCCAACTCTTATGAACAGACATGTCACAAACCTCCAAAAGCAGATAATGCTCTACAATGACTTGATGATCAACACAAAGATAAAGATACCAGGTAAATGTGTCTGTAAAATGGGCAAAACTCAATACATTGTGACTCATAAAGATCACTGATATGAATGACTTGTACTTCTCCAGAATTAGGTTTCCTTCCTCTCCAATTTTCCAGCCTTCCAGGTAAGAACTACTGTGATGACACCAATAGGCTTAGAAGGTCTCATATTATGACTGGACCAGCCTGGATTATTTTCCTCCTATTTATACTTAACACATAGCTAGGCTGATTGGTATGTGCCTTCACATCCAGCTTTTTATTGGTTGAGATGGTGTCTCAAGACTTTTGGAGGCTGGCTTCAAACTGTAATTCTCCTGATCTCCACCTCCCAAGAAGCTAGATTACAGGCATGAACCACACATCCAGCTTTGATATGGTTTTTATCTACAAAGCACATGGTAGATTGTGGTGAGTTGACAGGTGTATTTAATAAGCCGCATGTTCATATTTGGCACAACCCCAAACCCCAGAAAGGAGCAAGTATAGTTATGCACAGTAAAATTGCATGCTTGATTGGCACAGCCTCACCTGCAGAAGTGGGAAAGATGCAGTACAACTGTTTTTTCCTTTAATGTTTACATTTAGAGAGAAGCTATCAAAGGTTCCTCCTGCTCGCGAGGACCATGCCTCCTCCCCCAGGAAGTGCCTCTCCTCCTCCTGTTGTTACTGTATATAATAAACTCACTGAAGGAATAGGGCGATGGTGAATCTGCATCTGAGCACAGAAACTTACCTGACCCTAGCTTTTTGTATGTTTTGTCTTCTGCCTCTTGTCTTTTCTACATCTCCCATCACTCTCAGTTAAGTTTCTAGGACAAACTTGTGCTGACAGGAGAGTGGATTCTTTTACAAATATCTAAAACTTTACCTTCTCCATCTTAATGGTTACCTAACAATAATTTATGAGTAAATAATAATTTATTTAAGCAAATTGTTTTTGAGAAAGTTTAGACTGCATCCAGATTTGCTCCATTTACAAATAATAATGCAAAGAATAATCTTTAGAGATATGTTTTTATTATTATGAAAGTATTCCCATAAGGAGTCTATGATAAGTAAAATTCTTGACTTGAATAAAATAAAAATTTAGATTTTTTTATAAGCTGCACAAAAATTTTACACTTTTTAATTCAATCTCCACTAGTTTACATTAATTGTACAAAGTAAGGGGTTTCATTGTGATACTTTCATACATCCACATAGTGTATGTTGATCATATTCACCCTCTGCTACTCTTTCTTATTCACCATTCCCACTTCCCTCCCCTTCCAGCTCTCCAGTTGTCCTCCTTTTACTTTCATGATCTTATTTTTCTAGGAAGGGGAATTACTTGTTTGCTTTTCACCCAAGCTTTCACAAATGAGAGGAAATATGCAATTCTTGTCTTTGACAGACTGAATTATTTCACTTAACCTGATATTTCCAGTTCCATCCACTTTGCAGTATAATTTTACTCTTCTTTATGGCTACTAAAACCCCATTGTGCCTATACACCACATTTCTATGTGCATTCATCCACTGATAGGCACTTAGCCTGGTTCCATAAACAGCGATTTTGAATAGTGCTGTAAGTGCATGAGTAGACAGGCATCTCTGTAGGAAATTGACTTTGATTCTTTTAGGAATATACGTAGAAGTGGTATACATAGAAGTGTATCATAGGAGGTTCTAATTTTAATATTTTGGGGAACTTCATAATGATTTCTATAGTGTCTGGACTAGTTTACATTTCCTCTGGCAGTGGATAAGAGTTTCTTTCCCCCACATCTTTACCAGCATGTGTTACTTGTTTTCTTGCTGATAGCCATTCTGAGTGCAATCTCAGAGTAGTTGTAATTGACATATCCCTGACAGCTAAGCATGTTGAACTATTTTCATGTATTTATTGGCTATCTGTATTTCTTCATTTGAAAGTTTCCATTGTAATTCATTGATTGAATAATTTGCTTAGTTGTTTAATATTTTCAGTTCGTTATATATTCTGGATATTAATACACTGTCAGATAAGTAGCTGACAAATGTTTTCTCCCATTATGTAAGTTGTCTCTTCACTCTATTGATTATTTCTTTTGTTGTTCAGAAGCTTTATAATTTGATACAATCCCACTTGTCAATTCTTCTTATTATTTTCTGAGCCATTTTAGCCTATTCAGGAATTCATTTCCTATCCTTATATCTTAAAGATTTTTTCTTAAGTTTTCCTTGAGTAGTTTCAAAATTCAAGGTCTTTCGTTAAGATTTTTGATCCATTTTGATTTGATTTTTGTAGAGGTTGAGATAGGAGTCTAGTTTCAGTCTTCTACATGTCGGTATCCACTTTTCCAGCACTACTTGTTGAAGTGGCTGCTTTTTCCAACATGTATTTTTGGTGCCTTTGGTATCAGACTATCTAGACAAAGACTGGAAGACAGAGCCCAGAAGAAAGTCTGCTGCCACTTGGTGTCACTGGTTGTCCCCAAACAAAAGGCCCTATGACTACTAGATGAACACACACAAAAACAAAACCAGAGGAAGAAGAGGTAGCAAACAGAATGTCATCACAGACTACCCTAATGGGATAAAGAAAACCCAGTCGGCACTGATTCAGAACTTCATTAAACCAATATTAGTCCTTAGAGGATCAGAAGCCTATTCTCTTTCTTATTAAAATGTTTATTCTTTCTTTTTCTTTTTCCTCATTCACATTTCATACAGACCTTTGAAAACAGAGCACTTACTTTAAATATTCACATGTAAAATTTTAATTCTACTTCTCTTATGTAATTTCTCCGTTTAATCTCATTTCTTTGACCTGTCTTTTCCTGCTCAGCTATTTCTGATTCATTTTTTTGCTTTTATTCTCAAGATAGACTCTCAATAGGGCCCAGGATGGCCTGAAGTCTTCAATCTCCCTGCCTCTACCCACCAAGTGTAGGGATTGTAGGTGGCAGACTCCACATAGGCTTTCAATATTTCATCTTCAGTCCTCTCATCTTCTTCCCTTTTCTTTCTTCTCTACCCCTATTTAACTGTTTTTAATCCTCTTTAGGTGTTCAGTTGTATTAGTTTTTCTCCCTCTTTTCTTCTATCTCTAGCCCTCCTTCTTTAATTCTTCTTTGATGTCATAGTTTTTAGTTGAAGGTTTAATGCCTGTGTTTGTGTAGTAGTAGTAGTAATATTTTCTCTTTTCACTTTACCATTAACTTAATCTTCTTTATTCCCTTTTTTCATCTCATTCCTTCCTTCTATTTATTATTATTATTTATTATTTGCTCTATTTCTCCCTCTCCTTCCATTTTACTTCTTTATATTTCCTGTACTACTCACTGTTATTATTCTTCTTATTTTCATTCCATTCCTATCCTTTTTAACTACTGCAATCTTAGCTCACATAGTATTCTTTTTTTCCTTTATTCTTCTAATTCTATTGGAATTGTGGCAGTGACTGTAACCAGTTATTATTGTATTTCCTTAGTGGGTGTACCTGACCTGTGCTTGCTTCTGCAGCTACTTTTCTCCCTCTCTGGGTAGTTCTATTATTAGGCCAAGTGCTTTGAGCACGATTGGGTGAATATATGACTACTGAGCTCTACCCCCATTTCAAGGGTGAGAAATTGAACCTCAACCCTGACACAACCCAGTCCCACCAGAACATTGTGAATACTTCAATTGAAAGGATGTAGGAGATTAAGGCCTTCAAACAACAACTTGGCCCCAGTTGTGCAAACTCTAATGCAGAAACATAAAAAAAAATGAAAAAAAGGCAGCATGAATTCTCCAAAAGTTAACAATTCCAGACCAACAGACACTAATGATAATGAAGTGAATGAAATACCAAATAATTCAAAAGAGTGATTATAAGAATGTTAAACAAAGTCAAAGAAGACATGAATAAACACCTGAACTCAAAGAGAAAACAAATAGCTGAATCAAATATGAAGACAATGAAGAATATGAAAGGAATTCAATAAAGATGTAAAAATTCTAAATCCAACAAATTAAAATTTTTAAAATGAAAAGTTCAGTAAGTCATAAAAAATTCAGTTGAATGCACTATTTTTTCATTCCAATGGTAAAAATGTTACTGTCTGCAGGCCAAGAGGAGAACATTCTTCAAAATCTGACTTTGCTGGCAACCTGATCTTGGTCTTCCAGCCTCTAGTACTACAACAAAACACATTTCTTTTGCTTAAGCCACCCAGTCTATGACATTCTGATCTGACTAATATAATCCATTTGTACTTCTTTATTCTGACATGTCTTTTTTATGTCCTTTGTCTCTTTTTCTTATAGATTGTCAATGTTTTGTCATTGCTTTGTAGGAACTTTACATATTGTGCATTTTAACTCTTAATGATATAGTTTGTAAATAATTCTACACAGATTTATAATTTTATATTTTCTTTTATCTTTGTTTTATATATATTCACAATTGGAAGCTTTATTTTTTTCATTGTCAAATTGTTTATTTTTAAGACTATATTTGAAAATTGGTCGTATCATAGAAAATGTTCAGGAAAATACATAAAGAATACCAAAAATAATCTATATTATCAAGTTTGCTAAAAAATCAGCCATCAAATTTATTACAAGTTTTGGAATCACTATGTATATATGCTTCCATGAGAATTACAGGAGCTTATTTATGAAAAAAATGTTCTGCCAATGTCCACTACAGACGTCAGATTCAGGCTTTATTTTAAAGAAGAAAAAATGCTTTCCAGTATTTACAACTGATTTAAAACCTTGAAATGGCATAGTAGTCACCTAAAAGCACATTGCTGGATATAGATGTAGAATGTTCAGTAGAACCTCAAAAGTCATTCACCAACAACATACATATATCTCATAATAAAGGTCCTTAAATACAGCTGTACTAAGTGGGCAAGAATAGGCCTTACTTTTAAAGAGGAAGAAAATAAAATCTCTGAACAAGGTGATGCATATGGAGTTGATTATGACCTTTACGATTCCTTCTTCTTCTTTTAAAATTATATTTTCAACACACAACGTTTCTGTCCCTTCAGCAAGCCTGACATGTTCCTTCTTTAGTTGCACTACATACTGAATCTCATGATGCAGGTTTTGGTGACCTATCAACTTTCCATTTTCCTCAAAGAGATGGTCTATCTGCTTCCTCAACATTTCTATCACTTGGAATGTTCGCTCTCTTTCTTCATACATCTCTTTTGATCTCAGTTTTTCTTTTTCCTGAATAATAAGGATATATTTTTAAATATATCATTTTTTATAAGCTATGGACTTTATGTCTAACTTATATAAGAAAAAATCTCTCTTATAACATTAAAACTATGTACTTATATTGTCTTCTGTGATTTTTTATCTATGTCTAACTGCTTCAACCAACTGGAATTAACTAGATACTGTATTTTTCCCTATTAGTTCAGTGATATGAAGAACTCAAAATGACCAGGTAGCAGTTTCAATTTCAGTTTTACGTGTCTATTGTGTTCCTGAAGGCAAGTACTCCCCACTTGGAAACCAAGATATAGAAATTAGCAACACCTTGATGATGAAGGAAAAATTCAGCATGTAGGTTATAAAGTATAATACTTAGAGCAGCCCCTCTCATTTCTACCCCTTGAGACTCAAATACTTGAATTTTAGCAGTGCAGCAAAAGGCCATCTATTCATTGTTACTTTAAAGCATATATTATAGCTTGTAAAATAAAACCCCATATTTTCAGGACTTTTCATCCTATATGACATTTAACAAATGCTATATTTCCATGGATGGAGGTACAGTGTATTGCAGGAGGTGGTGGAGTGTCTCAAATGGTAGAGTGCTTGCCTAGCAAGTATAAGGCCCTGAATACAAACCCTAGTACTGTCCAAAAAAAGAGGATTGCAGGAAGGTAAACACATATCACAAATGCATATCTATTTCAGGAAGGATAAGCAAATGGTCCCATTCCAATGTAAAGAGTCCAACATGACCAACCTTCCATAAAGTGACTGGATAAACCCAATCTTAATCTGCTTTGTTCTTCTATAACATAGTATCCAAGATTGGGTAATTTATTTTAACAAAACAGAGATTTACTTCTTAAATTTTTGGAGACCAAAAGTGCAAGACCAAGTGAGAGACTTCTTGTTGCTAATCCTATGGCAGAAGGCAGGACAAGAGAGCATGTTGCATGCACACATGAGGGGAGGGGACTGAATTTATCCTTTGATTTGGAACACACTTCCAAGATGATTAACCCACTCCCTCAGTAAGAACATTAATCCACTCAGAAAGGCAGAGACCTCCTGTCCTAATCACCTCTTAAAGATCCCACCTCCCAACACTTACATTGGAAATTAAGTTTCCAATACACGAACTTTGGGGAATCTATTTAAACCATACAGCCCCCTTAGGAATACAACATTTCAGGGACCAAGCATTGGTTGGCCTATGATATTGGTAGGTAGCTACGGGGCTGTAGAAGTAGCCAAGTAAGGCTTAGTGATGATGAATACACATTGATGAACCAATGCACATTCCCAATTCTTGTCCCCTTGGCAACTTTGTACATCGGGACATTTAGCAAGCACTAGGACAGAGAGAGAAGATGCTGACTGACATTATGTAGAACATGTCATCTCATCAACTGATTATTAAGAGCTTTGTCTACAATGAAGGTCTTTTGCCAAATGTATATGGGACAAAAATAATCTTTAGAGCCTGGGCTCTTCCTGAGAGCTTCATTCATTGTCTTATTCCCCAGTCCTCACTTGACAACAATCTTTGCAAGTTCAACCAAACTATAAACAACTTCCAGTGAATTACTAAATAATCATAGATTTTCCACAAGATGGTCCAAAGTGCTCAATTGTGGTGTATGAAGTTCTTCCAACATGGAGGATTGTTCTCCTTTCACCACTGCCTTCAAAGTCCTTCCTTAGAGAGCTATGAAATTAAATCTTCTACTTGCATGTTTTTCTGATGGTGGAACTCATGTTTGAACTGAGGATTTTACACTTGCTGGGCAGATGATCTACCTTTGAGCTATACCTCTAGCCCTTCTATTTCTACTTGCATATGATGTGAGTATACTGAGTAAAACTATGCAAACACAATTCCAATAGGATTTTCCTCCTTACTACTCCAATTATAGGAGCATTCAGCATGAATTGAAAAAGAGATATGCTGATCTCAGCAGAGGTGAGTATGAAAGTGAGTAGCTTGAGCTGCCTGTTCATCAAATTTTTCATACTTTACATACCTGCCTGAGATTATCACTCTAAGGCCATTTCCATGTGACGACAGATTGCAGCTGCAAACACCAATTTTATGACTGATAGGTCAGATATCACTCACTTCATTCTGAGCAGTTAAGTTGCATAGGTATTTGATGCCCCATACTTATATATTTAGAGTCCCAATAATGGCAAGACAGGAACTGTTTCTCAAGAGGAGAATACTAGTCTGCAGAGGAAAACATAGATTTGTTTTAAAATGCTAACATGTGTATTAAGATTCTTCTCTTGGCCTTGGAAGGAGGCTGACTTAGTATCTCGAATTGCCACAGACACTGAGTAGGACTGGATCTATTCAGTCATAAAGACCAAGTGCAACAGCATCTTGATCTGCAGCCTAGAATTATTATAGCCTCCTCTCACTTTGGCCTTCTATTTAAAACCAAGGAAAATGTATTTCTGCTAGGCATCTGATGGCTCTTCCTGTCCAGCATAATTTTATACTGAGCTCAAATCTTAAAGATCCAACAGCCAATGCACTGCACACCTAGGCTGAAAGTCCACATTAATGCTGTTTTTCCTTTATACTATTCTTGCAATAACGTAGTAGTTAATACAGAAGTAGCAATTCTTTTTTATCCAAGACTCATTTAGGAAAGTGTATTTACTAACCTGTGATTTTTTTGTGGCAGTGTTTCACTGTAGAGCCAAAGCTGACCTTGAACTCCTGTCTCAGCCTCCCTAGTGCTGGAATTCCAGGAAGCCTCCCAGTGAATTTTACTGATGTTTTAGCTTCTTTTGTCATTGGTCATTTTTATCATAGTGCTTTCAAAGTTTTATATTTAGGAAACCTTAATGAAAAATATTAATATTCATATATTCTATCCTTGAGTGGGAGCCTTGGGGGCCAAGAAAATGAGCCCAAAGTGGGGAGGATAGCTCCCCACAGAGTCAGGGTTAGCATTCTTTGCAATGAGAGAAAGTGGCAGATACAATAGAAGGGCAAGGGAGTTATGCTGATGATAGCAGCTGGAAGTTGGATTTAGTGTTAAGGACTAGAATATTTGGGGTGGAGCACAGGTTGCTATTACTAAGACAGGGATGCCTAAGCTTATTCCTGGAGCATATTGGCAGCAATAGTCATCATAAAATCAGAAGCTAAACGTATATTGTTTGGTCAAGGTGGAGTCATGGAAGGAGATGGAGAGTACGTGACGTAGCACAGTTGTTGAGATCATGTACCTTTGAATCTGACAAATGAAAACTTGAGCACCTACTCCTCAAATTCCTATGTGAACTGAGGCAAATTACTTAATCACTTTGAACCTTAATTTATTTATTTGTAAAATGGAAATAATGCCAATAACTACCTTACAGAATTGTTGGAAATGTTGATTGGGGTTCAAACGACTCAATGAACCAAAAGCTCCTGGTATAGAATCAAGTACATAACAAACACATAGTAAGTGCTATCACTAATTATTCAGTTAATAGAATTAATGGTGGCTCCCTACCAGAAACTTTACAGTTATTACTGCATTTAATTCTCATAGAACCCTAAGAAAGGATATATTACTCACTTCACAGATAAGAAAACTGAGGCCCAAAGGGAATGAGCAATTACTAACAAATTTCTCCATCTGAAGCCCAGCAGGCTTCCCACAGAGCATATGCAGGGCTTGGGTGGATAATTACTTGTCTGAAGAGGACATAAGGGTCTGAAGGTTAGACTATACATCTGCTCCAATTTACTCTCTTTATCATTAGACTTTGAATTTCTAAGGGCCCAGCCTGGAAAATCACAGAGGGAGGCAATGGCAACTCCCACCCTGCCTACATTCATACTCCTCATTTCTCCTAGCCCAGCACAGTGTTTCCAGAACCTCTCTCAGGATCCTTATGAGGCTCACAATAGGCAGCCTCTCTGGTCCTCATTTAAAAACCTCTGGGTAGGAACACATTTTGTCCTTAGGGATTCATTAAGAAATTGAAGTTAGGAAGGGCCTCTCCCATTTTGTCTCTTTCCTGGATTCTCCCTCATCCCCAGATACAAGGCAAGTTTTCTCCTCATTCTCAGGCTGAGCAGTCAGCCTGGGCTGGGTGAGAGGCTCAATAAGCCTGTCTCAGTCCCCAAGTCCTATGTGGAACAGCCATCTGGGGAGCAGTACCTTCATTCCAGGGACTGTGATTCAGTACTAGCTCTACCTCTAATTCCCTGAGTGACTTTGGGACAGTAGAGAGCTCCTCTCTATCTCATCTGTTAAACTGAATTTGTGCATAGTCTCCACTATCCCCATCAGTTAATATGGCAGTAGAGATGAAGGTATTGGAGAAATTATAAATCCCTCTGCTTTACCACTGCAGTGTTTATTAGGTCTTGTATTATTGACGTGTCTTTGGCTATCACCACATCTTCCATTACTTTCTTGGGACTAATTTTGAAGTCCCAAGTGACATACTATAATAGAAAAGTGCATGACAGAGGTCTCAGCCTCTCTTAATATCATTTACAGAACTCCTTGCTGCTTTTAATAAAGCTGCAAGAGTTTGTGCAGCTTCCTGTCCCCTCACATCCCTTACATTAAGGAAACCTCACTGGCCTCTGTGCCATAGCAAGGTATGTTCTTTCATGGTCCTCCCTCCGCTCCCCTGTCACAGGAAAGGGATTTTAGTTGCTTTCTATGAATCAAAGCTCCTGGTTTTAGATAGGTAAAAAGAAAAGTTTCAAAAGCAGGAAAAAGAGACTTTCTGGGGATGAAATATCAAGTAAGTGAAAGAACTGAGTCCTCATAAATCGTGATCCTCACCACTGAGGATCCCATCAGCCTCAGACATCCTGAATGGAGAGTCCAGTGGTCAATACAGACAAATCACATATGCTTAGTCTCTTGTTTATTGAAAGGTAGGCAGTTGCTTTTGCTCTGATCATTACTGGCTTACTTTTAAGGAATATTTCTTGTGATTGTACATAACTGCATGCTCATCTAACAAAGGGAGATACTGTGACAGCTTAACTTTGTTGTGCGTTTCACAAAAAACTCTTTTATCTCCTGCAAATCGTATCATTCCTTCAAAGTCCTTCACAAATTCCAATTTGTTCAAACACTCTTTCCTAATTCCTATTAGCCACAATGATGCCCTCTTTTTCAGTAATTATATTTATCAACTATGTAGTTCCCAAAGATGAATCAGACATGAATTCTGTCCTTAAATTGAACTGGAGTGGCTAGCGTAAATAACAAAACAATTGCTCTAGAAAGTTAGTGCCATGCAGAATATAATTAAAGTGCACCTAGAATGCTAAAGACAGAGGTATCACTTTTAAATGGTCACAGATAGATCATGGTAGTACTTCTGGGGTTGACTCACAAAGACCTTGTGTGACAAGGGAAGGGCATTCTATACAGAGAAAATAGCATAGGCAAAGATGAGGATGTAGGAAATCCAAATGGTTGCAATTTGATGATATCAGTTAATACAAAGAGAGAAGTTGGGGGCAGCTACTGTCTGTAGTCATGACCCACCTAAGGGGAACCTTTGGACTTGAACTACTGCAGCCTGCAAAGGAAGATGTTGGGATCTACAATGACATAGGTAAAGAGACTGTGGGGTGGGGCTTGGAGTCATGAGCCTGCATCCCAAAGAAAGTCAGGCAAAACTGAAGGAGAAGGGTCTTACTCCATGATCCCTGAGATGCCCTGGGTCACGTGAAGTTGTAGTATGTGTAGTGCATAAGATAGGAAAGGGTTCTGGAGAGAGACTACCTTGGTTCAAAGCCTGTCTGGAGCACTTGCTCTATGTACTCATGTTTTTTTCTTGCTGTAAAATAGGGATTAAAATGTAGCTACCTTTATCTTAAACAAGAAAAAATATCATTTTGTTTTTCTTTTTTCTTTTACAAAATTGGAGAACAAGAAGGCTGAAGAAGTCTTTCCCAGGGCAGGGGGTGGAGGGGTACCAGTGGGAGCAGGGAGGTGGCAGGTAAAGTGAGTAGGAGGGTGAATACATATAAAAATTTGTACACATGTATGTAAATGCAAAAACAATACCTATTGAAACCATTCCAGGA
This sequence comes from Castor canadensis, assembly GCF_047511655.1. Lineage (NCBI taxonomy): Eukaryota > Metazoa > Chordata > Mammalia > Rodentia > Castoridae > Castor > Castor canadensis. The sequence continues at coordinate 48,643,023 of NC_133396.1, read as the reverse complement.
ATGGGTTAAGGGGGGATAAAGGACAACAGTGAAGGGGATGAATTCAAATGCCAGTGTACCTCCACCCAGTACAATGCAATGACAAAAATAAAAAAATTGTTTCTCAGGGATTTGGGGAGGATTTGGTTAGCTAATACATGTAAAACCTTTAGAACAATGCCCAGTGCCTAGCACAGAGGCAGTCTCTCATGACACTCAGCTGTGAGTATTATCTCAGAGAACTCTGAGGAAATTGTCAGTATTAAAGATATTGGATATGGTAGATGAAGAGATTTGGGGTTTCTCTTTTAAAATCTGGTTAATTGTGATGTAAGAGTAGGTATGTTTCAACCAGCCTCAGAAGATGGTCCTAAATAACACTATAATCTATATTAATTGCAGATATTTTGGAAAATTGAAAAAATTGGCCAAGGATTTGTGGGCTTTCTCAGGTGAACTGGTTTGGTTTGCACCTTTATTGGGGGAGGGGAAAGAGTCTTGAGAGCATTTATTATATAAGACTCAAATAGAAACATTAGAAGGAACACTAATGTTTCCTTCTAATGTTTCTATTTGAGTCTTATATACTCATATCTAGGGATCCAGATTCTGCAAAATCCTGTAACTCCCAAGAAAGCTCTAAGCTGCTTTATGGTATGGAGGAGTGGGAAATGGAGGATTGGGTCGATTACCTCATGACTCAGGGAGGGAGTCTGTCCCTTTAAGAACACACCTAGGTAGGTGACCTGTGGGGGGTAGGGACTGACTGTTAGGATTTAGGTTAAATGTAACATTCTTGTATAAAAGAGAGCTCTACCTTATTTTTCATATAATTTTGTAAATGTTTGTACCATGTTTAGATAAAGTATAGACACAACACTGTTACAAAGTGGTCATTTAAGACACATGAGCAAACATGTAAATGAATTTTGATTTAGTAGTAGTACATAAAGCTTGACAAGATCAGCATAAAACACAAGTAATTTATGTGATAAAATCTTTCTCTGTAACAGTTTTTGTAGCTGTTACTCAGAGTAGAACAATAGTAAGATAACCTTGTTATTTTAGACATAGAGAATTTGATTTCAGTTTGACACGACCTTAAAAATCTTTTAGGCAACTCTTAGTTAATTTTAACTGTATCAGACCAAAGCCTTATATTATACACTTTTAAAACTTACTCAGACCTTCATATAACATATTAAACCCTTTGATGGCTTGTCCTTATCACTCTTATTTGAAACAATCTTTAGGAAAAAAACCCTTCTCTATAAAATCCAAAAAACATTCCTTTTTCCTTTAACTTCTCAAAAAATACCTCCAATACTTATCTATATCCTTTCCAGTTGTTTACTTTGTAACTTGCATTTTAAAATTAACTTTTATCTGGAGCACTAATTAGTAGCCCTTGTTTTTTTTTTTTTAAGGAATTTATGATAGGCATAAATCCTCATGTCCCTCAGGCTTGAGGGGATATTGTTTGTGTGTGGAACCTGTGAGGGATTTTTGAGTTTTATTTGAATAAGGACGGCTGTCCTGGCTCACACTAAAGTCATCTCATCAGTCCACACTGTGGAATCTATTTGTTCTTGAAGGAAGGGGAAGCAGAAATAGCTTCCTAGGGGGTGGAGAATTTGAGCTTTTAGTTGAGATAGTAAATTCCATCCCAGCAGAGGCACTGGAGTTCCAGGAACCATAAAGAAAGAGTGACAGAAGAAGAGGTCTCCCCAAGAGCAGGCCACAGATCAGGTAAACTAGCACTGTAGGGGCTGGCCAGATTTGCACCAAATGATAAGTTTTGTCATTGGACCAGGGACTGGGAGAGAAAGGTAAGAAAGAGAAATGGGCTCTACTGTCTAGCAGGAAAATGACCTTTCACATTTCTGCCATTATGGTTCCTCAACATTGATGCCAAGAAGTGGAGCATGGAGAGGAGGCCAGGACCCATCAATCCACAGGAGGTGGCACTTTGCATTCCATCTGGAAATGGGGGCACTTAGACCTCCAGTGGTTACCCTTGAAGAGAGGGCAGGGTCCCGGTTGGGGGCGAGGCTGTCTCCTGGGCTGTTCTCCTTAAGCAATCTCTGCAGAAGTGCCCCTCCTTTCCACCATGGTAGCAAGTTCAGGATGCAGGCCCCAGTAGGCTGGGGACCTCTCTGAGAGCAGCAATAAGGTCATGATATCTCTTACCATTTTCTCTCCTGTTAGTAAGGTCCCAGACATACAGTCATACAGACATAGTTATACATAGAGACAAGGCTAGCTGTATTAGTTGATCCAATGACTTTTCTTCTTCAGCCACAGACTGAGTATTTTACAAATATCTGGGGCTGACTGTGTTAGAAATTTATCTTTGAGAACAACATCTCTCACCTGTGACTCTGGGTCCACAGTGTGCTTTCTGATAGAGTCCTCAAGATGTTGCAGAAAGGTAAGGGGGTTTTCTTCAGGGCATTGTTGTAAAGCAAAGTTGTTATTTTACATTGTCACCTGACACTCTGGAGAGTAAGTCTCTGAACCGTTCTGGGCCTCAGTTTCCTCACTTGAAGAATGAGGGATCTGGTCTAGGTTAAACTACTTTCTTCCACTATGAAATGGCTAAAGTGACATTGATGCCACTTATCTTAATTATCATTTTGTTTATTTAGCAATGCTGTGCAATTGAACCCAGGGCCTTGCACATGCTGAGCAGACACTCTTCCACTGAGCTACATCCTTATCCCCAAATATTTTTCCTTTGGCTCTACTGGGACTTGAGCTCAGGACTTTATGTCTGCAAAGTGGCACTCTATTGCTTGAGCCATATCATCAGCCCCTTTACTGTGGATCTCTCAATGGGACTGCCTGTGCCCCTGGAGGTATAGGCACATTTATCCCTCATTTTTAGGTGCCACTAGTATTGGGGCTTATTGTAAATGGTAATCATTTCCAACCTGAGTGGCCTGGGCCAGAACCCATTACTTTTCTTATAAGGAAAGAGTCTGGTCTAGTAGAAGTATAATATCCTTTCATGCCAATTCAAAGGTTTGGATCACAGAGATAAAGACTTGGATGCATTTGTTTGGGCGTCAGTATAGCTGTGCAGATGTTTTTAAATTTCCCTTAGATCTGATAGCTGAAGGGGACTTGCCCTCTTCCTATCATTACCTGTTGTGGGGAAGCACCCATTAGGAGGTTCTGAATTTTAGGGTGGCTTAGAAGGTAGGGAAGAGGGTGGAGCAGCAGGGATGAGGGCCTTGTCATTGGTAAGGGGCTTTTTTGGTTCTCCTTTCCCATGTTTATCCTGTGGCTGACAAAGAATGGCCAGGATTTGAGTAACTAAATAGCAATTATGGAGCCAATCTGGGTGGTCTCAGAGATGAAAATGAGAAGTTTAGAAACCACAGTAATGCTCATTTTGCTGTTCCTAGGACTATAACCTTGAACTAACAATTGGTTTACAAAGGATGGGTTCTGGAGCCTGAAGCATGAGGTGGGGCTGGGAGCAGGACTGGCACAAGGTGCCCCCTCACACACACATACACCCAGGACAAGCAACCATTTCTGTGTAGGCCTGATTCTGCAGCCTGTTGCCCCTCCCCCTTTCCTGTGTATCCATGCCTGTGCACACATGGCAGTGGGCCACAGCCACTGCCATGTGCAGCTGGCAGCCTAGGATGTGTATTGGGTCCTTTCTATGGATTCTCTTATCTATGGCAGGAGTTCTGTTGTGCCCAGGGGCCAGTATCCCTGTACATGAGCACGCCTCTTTGTTTTCCCTCCTCCCCTTGTGGAGACGGAGTTAGGGTGTGAGTGTGGCAGCTGCAGTTTTTTTTTTCTTGCAAGCCCTTCTGCCTTCACTGGTGTCTAGCAGTTGATTTAAAATTGCTTTAGACCAAGGGGGTTGACAAACTAGTGGCAATAGCTTAAGTTATAACCATGCTACAAGTTATTCATGGGAGGTCAGGGTCCCAGGAAGCCCAGGGAGGGGAAGTCATACAGAGACAAAGGACACTGAGTGAGACCATGGAGGAAGCAGAAAAGGTGTCCTGCATCTTAGGTAAGGGAGGGGAAAGCAGAGCCTGTAGGCATGACACATGCCTTAGGGATTAGCAATCACCTGTGCCTTTAGGTCACTCCCATTGACTGGTAATAGAATACTTTCAGCAACATGAAACCTCTACTATCGGGTCACTCTCTCAGGCAGCAAGGACATTAGATTGGGGAAAAGAGAAGCAGTCATCAGATGCCATAATCAATCAGGACTCCCCCAATGAAACATGAAGGGTACCTGAATAAACCCCAGGCTTGTTCTCAGCTTACAGGGAGGGAGCATGAGTTCCCCAGAGCTGGAATCGCCATGAGGCCAGAGTAGGCTTGACACCATGACTGGAAATTCCCTCAGGAAGATAGGAAGAGACAGGCAGGGTAAGAAGTGCAAGAAGTCTGATTACATGGGGAAGGAGGAGGTTCGGGAGAGGATTTAGTTGGTTTAGAGGCTAATAGAATCTGCACAGGGGAACAGGCAGTGCAGAGGGAGGGTTTGGTGTGGAGATAGGAAAAAGATTGGATGTAAGGTATTTCCTCCCATTTACTAGCATGCTCAGAGAAATTGTATACATCCGGTAAACTATTGAGATAGAAAGTGCCATTAAGTGGCCATTTTGAGCCATTGTCTAATGGACATTGGGGCCAGAACTGATTACAGAGAAAAATGAGCTTTCAGGGCTTAAGATCAGGCATGAGGCAATGGGGCCCAAGCTTGGCCAGGAGACACCCTAATAAGGAGTCTGAGGGAATTTGGGATGGTCCAACTCCCATGGTAAGGCCTCAACTGAGGAGAGGATATGACAGGCATCCCTGAGATATCAATTCCTCAGGAGAAAATAGAGATAGAACTCCCAGGAGGGACATCTCCATCACTGGGGGCCCACAGTCCTAGGGGACCCAGTCCCCAGGGATGAGAGAGAGAGCCAAGATTTAGTGCTAGGATTTTGAGGAAAAGAGAAAGTGAAATTATGGCTCTGCATGTGAGTAGGACTCACTGAGAGAGGACCTTGAGGAAGGATTGACTGGTGGTGGATGGCAATTGGAGGTGCACTGAAGTGGAGGAAAGTCCCTATGAGTAGTGAGGATGTCTTCTAGGATTGGGGGTTACAGAAAAGCAGCTCAGATCCTGGAGGAAGGGAATTGGAGTTTGGAGGGAGAGAGAGAGGGCAGGATGGGGAGGGCCTGGAAAGCAAGGTCAGTGCCAGGAGTGCACTTGATCTGAGTCACGACATCAAAATGTTAGGAAAAATGTCACTCACAAAGAAAGCTCAGGAGAAAAGTCTCATGTCCAAGAGCAAGGTTTAATGGCAGGCTCAAACTGCCAGGCTGGCCAGGGAAAGATGGCCCAGTGCTGACTTTGGGCTAGGTGTGGCTTTTATAGAAGAGGGAGCTTGAGGAATTTAGTGTGTGCACAGGAGTCTCCAGGCATGGTGGTGCAAGCCAGCAATCAACGAGGCAAACAAGTGAGGCCTGAGGATAAAATGGCTGCTGATTCACAAAATGGTGACATTATTACTTTATCACCCATATGTTACCTATTATGGAGAATGCTACAGTGAACATGGGCGTGCAAATAACTCTTGACATGCTGACGTCAATCCCTTGTATATAAACCCAGAAGTAAGGTTGCTGGATCATAAGATAATTCTATTTTTACTTTTTGGGTGAACACTTTTTGTGCTCTTTTTCTTGTGAAATTATACCTACTTATATTCCACTGATGACTACCAAGATGGCTTATTTTCCCACATCTTGTCAAACAAGTTTGGAAGAAATTCCAGAGGGTAATGAATTCAAGTGAAGTCTCAGCAAAAAAATGTTAGCAAAACCCTATCTCAAAAAATGTGGAGGCTGGAGATATGGATAGCTTGACTAGTAAACATGAGGCTTGGATTCAGTCCCCAATTCTGAACAAGCAAAAAGGCCATCTGGTCCCCCAGGTCTATCACATTCTGTTACATCACCCCAATCTCTTTAGGCTGCATGATTGTGAACTAACAGCTCCTCCCAGGTATAATCAGTAGGCTGAAGTCCGTACTTGGGAGCTGCAGTTCTACAGTAGGATAGAACCTATGGCATGAGTTCTACTTCAACACCAAATCAGGATCAATTACTTTGAAGACCTCAGTTATAGACAATGTCAATAGAGTTTTGAAGAATGCCAGCCTACAGGAATTAATGTTGGATAAGTTAAATCTTACTTATCTGAAAGTTTTTGGTCTTTTCCCACATGATAGAAGAAAATTTTTATTGTGTTGTAATTTAATTTGCAATCCTCTAATTAAAACTGAAGTTGATCACATTGTCTTGTTTTAAGAAGTATTTATGAATTTATCTTTGAAATGTTGCTAAAATCTTTACCTCATTTCTCTATTAAGATATTGATCTTTATATATAATATATATAAATAATATATATAAATAGATCTAGATTGTTTTATTTTTATTGTGTTTGTATCAATTGAGTTTATATATTAAAGTTCAGTCTAGGAAGTAGAAACAGTTCAGTATATGTAACAATTTTGTATGGGATTTACGCTTTAAACATTTGTTTTAAAGAACGTTGGCTAAATAATCTGAAAAAGAGCAAATTTGCTAACCATCTCTGGTCGTGGTACAGGAGCTGGAAACTGCAAGTCTGGCTGAGGCAGTAGAACTGCATAGGAGGCAACTGAAAAAATCTGGAGAATATTGACCCTTCACAGATACCACCACATAGAGTTTGCAGCAAAGTCCCTGGTCACTGTGGATCACCTGGTGACAATCAGGATGGAGAGATCTAAACAGTGCAAGGAAAACCTAGAACCCTGCAGAATCCTTAATCTGCTCCCCTCTGTCTAAATCCTTAATCTCTCTGTCTAAACTCCACAGATTAAGGGCTGCTGCAAATTCCCCTTGTGGCCATCCTTAACCTGGAAATTTTAGGGAATGGAATTTGGTGAAATGTAGTTCCAGCTTAGTTAAATTCCCAGCTTTTCTGAATTTTAATAGATTCATCAATTTTGATATTTTATTTGTATTTTCTATGCCTTGAGTCATTTTATATTATTATAATCTAATTTTTCCTAATAATGTTGCAGTTTAATTTGTACATGTAAATCTTTGATCCATTTAGAATTAATTTTTGCAAGATATGTGTGTGAGGTATGTATACAATTTATTTTTTTCCACATTGCTATAATATTGCCCTGATAACATTTGTTGAATAAAATATTTCCCATTCACTTCAGGCATTACTTATGTATTTAATTCCTGTATTATTTTAGGTCACTATTCTATCCTGCTGTTCTTGCACAGAAACATAGTTGTGGGTCTATACTATATTTTAGAAGCTGGAAGACATAATCCATCCTCACTCATTTTTCTAGCTGTTCATCTTATATATTTTTCAGTAGCAAAAACTTAAGCACCAAGTTGATGTTTATGTTTTAAACATACTATTGGCAGTTTATTGGGAATTGCCATAATTCATTGATGATGTAGTGATAAATACAAATACATCCAATCTAAAACATGATTGTTCAAAGCTAATTTTGTACTTTTTAATGTACATTAATGTTTTCTTTGTAAATTATTTTACCCTCTTGTTTTCTTTCCTTTTCTTGAGTTAATTCATCATTTAACAACTTCAGTTTCCTCTTCCCCCACTCAAAATACTAGCTCTATATTTCTCTTTTCTAATCAAGATTTTCTTTTATCATTATTATTTTTATGGTTCCTTTGCTAACACCTGAATTTGATCATTTAATTAATTTTGATCCTTTTGTTTTTAATACACTTTTTGAAAACTATGAATATTCTTCTGAACACTGACTTAAAACACATGTTCTAATGTATTGAGTTTATTATGTCCCTTTTCTTGTCCCCCAGATATTCCCTAGTTTTAATTTTCAATGTTTATTCCAACTCTCTATTAAATATTTTTAAATATTATTTTTACTTTTAAATAATTTTTCTTTTAGTAGAGTTGTAATCAGATATTGTCTGTATTATTTATTCTTTGCAATATGCTGCATTTCTCGCTTTATACATGCACTTTATCTCAAGCCTAAAATTTTTAATTTTCATCTTTAAACACAGACTAATTGTACAATTTAAGTCATTTACTTTCTTTTTTAGAGAGAATAACTGTTTAATGGGCACTTGGAAAAACATATAAATCAATTGGTTCTACCTCTTAGGTAAGTATGTACAGAGTTTTTTTTAGCCTTGCTTTATTCCATCCATTTTAAGCTATGTGGACTGAGAGTCATTAAAATCTAATAACTATTTCCTGTTTCTTGAAATTTCTCTGTAAATTCCTTTTACTTCTTGCATTATGAACCAATGCTATATATTTGGGCCATTCATTTTCTTAATTGTTATTATGATTTGTGATTATTATTATATAACTTGTGATTTTTTAAAAAACTCCCATCTTATGATCATGATCCAGGCTTAATTTTTGTTTATGTTTGGTTGGTATTCCTTTACCTTTAACATTCCTAAGTACATGTGTTTTGCAAGATATTTAGGCATTATCTTAGAGTAGAACTTTCTTAGATAAAATTTGAATTCATTTTTTTACTTGATGAGTTTGTCCTACTTCTATTTTTGCATGTTAGGCTGATTGATTTTATTGTGTAAAAGTTATAGTATACAATTTATAATACTTTATTTTGTAGGATTATTTTCTTCATAATTCAGAAGATGAGTTTTAGGATTGCCTTTATAACTTAACTTTATGTATATAACTAAAGTCCATGTATTCAGGCAATGTATACTATTTCCTTATCTTTCACCTTTTCTCTTTATATTACCAAGTGATTTATTTGGTTATATTATGTAATCTTTTCCTTTTTGCTGATTTGCACACTTTTTGTTTTGTATATTAATTTTTCATAAAAGAGAGAAAATGTGGGATACTTGTCTTGGTGGGACTGGCTTATTTCATTTTAAATGATGATTCAGTTTCATTCATTTTCTAGCAAAAGACATAATTTCATTTTTCTTAACGGGCTGTATAAAACTCCCATTTTATAAATATATATATATATATATATATATATATATATATATATTTCTTTATCCATTCTTCCCTCAATGGGCACATGGTCTGAGCTCAAAACTGGGCTATTGTGTATGCTGCTGTGATAAGCATGAATATAAAAGTATCTCTGTAGTGAATTGACTTTTATTCTTTTGGGAATATACCCAAAAGTGGTGTGGATGAATCACATAGGAGTTCAGCTTTTAATTTTTTTGATGAAACTTCATAACGATTTCCATAGCGGCTGGAATAATTTACCTTCTCACCAGCAGTGGATATGAGTTCTCTTTTTCCCTGCATCCTTGCCACCATTTGTTTTTGTTTTTTTTGTTTCATTTGTTTCCTTGATGATAGTCATTCTGACTGAGGTGAAATGGAACCTCAATGTCATTCATTTCCCTGATGTCTATGGATGTTGAATAATTTTTTATGTATTTATTGGGTGTTTCACTTCTTCATTTGAATATAGTTTTTGCAGTTAACTTGCCAATTTATTAGTTGGATTATTTGTTATTTTGGAGTTCAGTTGTTTGAGATCTTTATGTATTCAGGACACTACTTCCTTGTCATATGAATAGCTAGTAATGATTTCTTCTCATTGTGCAAGCTATCTCTTCACTCCAGTAATTTTTCCTTTTGTTCTGCACATACTTTTTAATCTGATTCCATCCTATTTGTAAAATTTTGCTCTTATTTCCTAAGATATTGGAGTCCTATACAGAAAGTCTCTGTCTATCCCCATATCTTGAAGTGTTTCCCTTATGCTTTCCTCTATGTGTCACAGTTTCAGGTGTTCTATTAGGGTCTTTGATCCATTTTATTTGATTTTTACACAAATGTGATTTTTTAGATTCAAATGATATCTTTAAGCCCTTGGCAACAGAACATGGGAAAATCAGCACATTTATACTGCATCCCATATACTCACCCCCTGCTATTTTTAATGATTTTACTTTTTCAAGTTTTAAAAACATTTACATTTTATTCTAAACCCATACCTTCCACAAATACTTTAGGCTTATTATGATAGGCAAGTATATTTAAAACTAACTAGCAGCTCATATACTGTATACTTTATATTTTCTCGGTTAACGCAAAGTTTGTTTTTTTTTTTTAAATACCATCTGCTTAAAAACTCAAATGCTTTCTCGTTTCAATAATGACTAATTTTAACAATACTACTTGAGTTCTTGCATTGCAAAATTATTTTTAGACTTAACTGATAGCTGAATACTTATAATATTTTGTGTATCACATTTTCTTTTCTTTCTTTTTAGGCATTGCACTAATTGGTTCCATTACATTCTGGCTTTGCACTCTATTTTGAAGAAATAAAAGATTAATTTCTTAAGAATTGACGTTTGTGTGTGTTATTGATGTTCTTGTTTTCATTTTGCCTAGCTACCTATTCATTTTTTAATCATTGATATCCAGTAGTATTACAATGGTATATAAAAATGCTTGCACTCTGAATTTTTCCTGTGATAAAGTGTGCTTTGAATTTTTACATTCAAGTACTCTCTTATTTCTGTAAATTTTCTTATTAAACTAACTTTAAATAATTGGTCTTTATTATTTTAATTTCACTCATTGGTGACTCCAATTGTATATCTTTTCTATCTCCTTTTCTTGAATAAATAAAGTAATTGAGAGGACTGATTCTTTTTCTCTTTGGACCTTTCCTTGCAAGAGCTCATGCATCCAAAGTCTGGGGCCAATGAAACAGCTATTACTAAATTCATCCTTCTTGGATTGGTGGAGACTCCAGAGCTGCAACTAGTTGTCTTTGCACTTTTCTTCTGTGCTTACATGGCCACAGTCGGGGGCAACCTCAGCATTCTGGCAGCTGTCTTGGTGGAGCCCAAACTCCACACCCCTATGTACTTCTTCCTGGGAAACCTATCAGTGATGGATGTTGGGTGTATCAGTGTCACTATTCCCTCAATGTTGAGTTGTCTCTTGTCTCATAAGTGTACAGTTCCATATGAAGCTTGCCTCACATAGCTTTTCTTCTTCCACCTCTGGGTGGCGTGGTCTTCTTTGTGTGACAGCCATGGCCTATGACCGATTTATGGCCATCTGCCGGCCCCTCACCAACAGCACCTGCATGAGCTAGACAGTCCAAAGGATATTGGTGGCCATATCTTGGGCTTGTTCCTTTGTCAGTGCCCTAACCCATACTGTGGCCATATCCACACTCAACTTCTGTGGTCCCAATGTGATCAATCACTTCTACTGTGACCTCCCCCAGCTCTTCCAGCTCTCTTGCTCTAGCACCCAACTCAATGAGCTGCTGCTCTTTGGTGTGGATTTCATAATGGCCAGTACCCCAATGGTTCTTTTTCTTCTCCTATGCCCATGTGGCAGCTGCAGTTCCACAATTCCGTTCTGTCAAGGGCAGGAAGAAAACCTTTTCCACATGTGGCTCCCACCTCACTGTAGTTGCCATATTCCATGGTACTGGTATTTTTAACTATATGCATCTAGGTTCAGCCACACTTTCAGATAAGGATAAAGCTGTTGGAATTTTTAACACAGTCATCAACCCCATGTTGAACCCAATCATCTATAGCCTCAGGAAACCTGATGTACAGGATGCCCTCTGGAGAGTGATCATTGGGAGGTGGTCATTGACTTGAGGAGATCAAAAGTAGCCCTTTCTTCCTCTGTCTTTCTGAACTAATGGAAATATACTATAGAACTATGGACTAGGACCCATGATCCAGAAGTGCTTCTATCTCCCTGAGTTTGAGAACTTTTGTATTGGATAATAATTGTTATCTCCCAAGAAAGCTCTTCCCAGTTTTAGGAAATAGTATAAAAGTTACAGAAGGCCAACCCATTTGAAAAATTACAATTTCATTCACTGTGACTTCTCTGCAGTTTGAGTTCCCAGAAGCATCCCAGGAACCATTCCCCTGGAGAGGTCATATTTTTCCTCAAGTTCACTTACAGTTGATTTGTTTATAAAACATAGGCCTTGGGCCAAATCATAGGTCTTTCCTCTTTTGTGACACAAAGATTCCATAAATACAGAGGTGATGAATGAGAATCCATGTGGTAATATGTTCTCTAGTAATTCTGAATATCATAATACCTCTGTTCTCTGCATTGACCTGTTTTTAGATGTTAAAATGCCATTTATATGTGTGACATATTTTATGATGCAAAAGTTAATTTACCTCATCTATCCTTTCCCTTAGTCTTCCAATCTTTTGTAAAGACAGCAAACTATAAACATTATTTAAATATTTCAAAAATCCTTAGAGACTTAATACAAGATTCCCCTCTAAATTTTCTCATCACCAAACTTTCTATCTCAGATAATCCATAGTTAAAAATGTGAGCCATGGTAATGCCTGTTATAAGTTTCCCTTATCAATAGGATAGTGTGGCTGTGACCTAGAACATTATCTCATCTTTCTGTTTTTCCAACATTAAGTTCAGTTATTATTTAGATGAGTGTTCCTTCCAGCATTATATTTAAGACTGATTGCCCATTACTGAGAGCTCTATTATACCATTGATATTTCTTGATATATTCCTCTAAAACTTTCTTCAGCCTCTGTTTGTGGCTTGGTTTACAGGTGTTATTTGATGTGGGTGAAAGGACTAGGAGGGTTAGAGAGGTAGAAAGAAAAGATGTGAAAGAAGGAAGAAAGCAAGATTAGAGGTAGAACATTTGTGTGAAAGTGAAAATATAAGATGGAGAATAGGGAGAAATATTGAACTGCACACAAAGTGGTGCTGAAAGTAAATAGTATTGGGGAAGACCAAATGGAGGTTGAGTAGTAGATGAGAAATACAGGAAACATTGTATAAGAAGCCTTGTGGCTGATAAAAACTAAAGAAGATATAAAATTAAGTCATATTTGCACTTTCCATTACATACCATTCAGCAACAACTAGTTCTGGCAGCCTTAAAGCCATTATTGTAGTCCATTCTCTTTGCTAAGGAAAAAAACATAAAAATTTATGATTAATGGGGAACTTATATGCCCTGCTTTGGAAGTCACACCTACTAACTGTGTCAAAACACAGGAAAGAAATGGTTCTCTCCTGATTCTTTGGAGTCATTAGGTAAAGTTCAGGGATACACAGAGTGAGATTCCCACAAGGGTTTGAGATACTGTTGGAAAGTCCTGTGACATGACCTCATGAATTATTTCCTCCACAATGTTCTTGACCTTGAGTAAGTTTTTCACCTTCTCTTGGCCTGTACTTGGCAGAAAGCATAGGAAATTATCAAGAATTTCATGCTGTCTAGTTCTGTTTGAGTGAATAGAAAGACTTTATCATTTTGTTAAAGTTGACAGAGCTTCCACTTCTTCCCCCAGCTACCCATCAGAGTTTACCAGTGCAGCAAAACAAGGCTTCTTTACATCCAAGATCCTTGAGTCTACTATATTTCCTTCTTCTAACCATTCATGTCACACCTCAAGGGGTGAGTTTATCTCATCATTACTGAGGTGGAAGGGAACAATTGGGTTCAGAATCACAAAGAAAGACCTAGAACATGAATTCCAACTCTCTGTTCATCCTCCATTTGGTAAGATATCTTTAAGAAATTTGTCTCCTATATTGTATTCCAAACTAGAAATCTCTTTGCAACTTAAATTTTTCGTTAGACATGAAATATATCATTTTGTAAAAGTTCAGACAGAACACAATGTCATCACCACCTTTTGACACCAGAGCCACAACAATACCGTTTTTAAAAGAAACTGTAATGGATAGTTTGGTGTTTATCTTTCTAGACAAGAAAACAGACATATACATTCAGAACATAATATTGACTTTTAATTTAATGTATTTATCTCTGTCCAAATTAATAAGTATAATTACTTTTTCAACCTATCTATCATATCCATTTTGAAAACTGCATATCATTCCATTTTATGTGTAAGCTATAATCTACTCATCTAAACATGATTTGATGCGGTTTATTTTCTATTTTTACAATTGTTAAAAATATAGAGATATTTATGTATGTTTCCATACATTTGACTTAACTTCCTCTGGTTAAATTCATGAAAGCAATCTGTGGCTATGGTATGGATGAGTGTACACACATGTGTGCTAAAAGAAATTAAAGGGTAAAGTTAAAAAGTTAAATATTGGTAAGTACTCTTCTTTTCTTTTGGCCAAAAAATGTGTACCATTTTATATCTGCCTTGGCAGTGTGTGAGAATACATCTTTGACTTCGTTCACTAGATGTCAAAAATTTATCTTTTGAATTTTAAAAATTAGAAAAAATATTTGATTTTTCTCTAATTTGAATCTCTTTTTATGAGTATCTCTTTTTTATGTTATTTTTAGTCACTAAATTTATATTTACTGATAAATAAAAATTATAAACATTAACAGGCTAACTTGTTTTGGCACATGTATACATTGTATAATTTTTATAATGATCAGTAGAATATTCAAATTTTAAGATAGTAACACTTTGTTACAAATATGTTGCAAATGTAATTCCTAATTTCTCATTTGTCTTAACTTTGATTAGGGCATATACTGTCCAAATTAAGTCTCACACTTTTATGAACTTTATCATTCTTGTTCTATGTCATACTAAGAAAAAAGAACTTTTCCATTTAAATGCTATTTCTGTCAGTAATATCTTCCTAGTACTTTTACATTTCTTTTTAGGTCAAATATTTGATGTATTTAGAGTTTATTTTTTGTGTATATCCAAACTTTTTCCCTATTGGTAATAATTGTGCCCCCCTCACAGTAAAACTTAAGGTTGAGCACATGTAAAATGTATGTGATATTCATTGCAAAAGAAAAACTATTTATACTTTGAACAGAGCTACCAGTCAAGAAAGAAGTTTATAGTTAAGCCTAGCTAAGACAATTCACTGCTAGAATATAGTAAATAACATTCAATAAATAACCAAATCTAGAATCTCCAGAACTTAATATTCATAATGCCCAGAATACAACCCAAATTATCCATATGAAGACTAAAAAGACCAAGAAAATGGAACAAATTTTCTAGAAAAAGTAAAACTAATCAAGTCTAACTCTGAAATCAACTAAAAGTTGTGATGAACTAGAACTTTGAAACAGCTACTAACAGATGCAGATTTAAAGCAACTATTACAATTATCCTAAATTAACTTGAAAAAAAAGTTTTCGATAAATGAAAATCTCAGCAGAGAAATGGAAACAATAAGATGGTAACTCTTAAAAAAGGAATAATACAATTTCCAAACTAAAATTTTATTGAAAATATATTTAACAGCCAAATGTTCATGTCAGAAGAAAGTAAGTAAACTTGAAGATGAAGAAAAATTATTGACTGGCAGAGTGTCTCAAGCAGTAAGAAAGCTTGCCTAGCAAGCATGAGGCCCTGAGTTCAAATTCCAGGGCCACCACAAAAAAATTTTAAGAAAAATTATCCAAAAATAGGATAAATATGATTATTAAAAGAAGAGATTACATTTTTAAAGACCAAAATGTGAAGATTTGGAATAGTAGGAAAAGAGCAAAAAAAAAAGGAAGAAATATGTATGCACATGCACATAAACATACCTACATATAAAATGAAGTAAGAAGTCTAAAGTAGAAAGGAGAAAAATAAAAGGGCTCAAGCAATTCAGATCATGATACATATATGAATGGAAATGTCACAATGAATCACTCTGTACAGCTATCTTATACAAAAAATGTCAGTTTTTTACAAAAATGGATAACAGGAAGGTAAAACAGCTCATGTCTGGTGGGTTGGTACCAGTAGGAGGGGAGAGGATAAAAGGAAAGGATGTAGGATCGTGAATATGGTAGAATAGTATGTACAAATGTATCTGAACAGAAAAATGAGACCTGTTGAAACAATTCCAGAACTGGGGGGAGGAGGAAATAAGGAGAATAATGGAGGGGTAAATTCAACTACAATATATTATAAGAACTTTTGTAAATGTCACAATGTACCCCTAGTACAACAATAATAAAAAAAGTTCTTTAAAAGATTACATCAGTGAAAAATATATAAGTGGAAAATATAAAATGGAATATTATTCCATTAGGAATGAAATCATGCCATTTGCAGAGAAATGATACAACTGGAAATCATGTTAAATGAAATAAGCCAAATTCAGAAGGACAAAGATCACATGATTTTCCTCATACGTGAAACCTAAACCTACTATATATGATTGTAATTTTGGGATTGTTTGGGGGTGAGAGGGGATAGCGAAAGGGAATGATGGAGAATAAGTAATAGCAGAATACATTGTAGACATAGTAATACCTACTGAAAGTACAATACATGTATGTGTAAAATACCATGATGAAACCCTTTTTGTAGAGTTAATATACATAAACTAACAAAAATATTGTCAAATGGAATTCTAATACAATAAAAATATCCTACAAGATTGAGTACAAAAAAGTCATTTCCTGAAAAAGTAAAGTCAGATAACTTTTCATGTTTCTAGCCAGCTAACATTACAAGAAATTCTTCAGGAATTCTTCAAATGAGTGAAATCAGATGGAAACTTTCATCCTCTTACAGTTGTAAGAAGACGAGAAAAATGCAAAAGATGGGCAAAATATGCCAAATGATGCTTTACCAAAACAGATAAAGAAATGGCTAGTAAGTAAGTGCATGAAAGATGCCCAACATCGAGTAGTCATCAGGGAAAGGAAAACAAAAATTATAGGAAAGCCAGTCGCCAGTGGCTTACATCTAATTTGAGCTACTTCGGAGGCTAAGATCAGGAGGATGGTGGTTCCAGGCTATCCCAGGCAGAAAAAGGGCAAAAGAAAGACCCTAACTCCAAAATAACCATAGGAAAAAGAGCTGGAGGCATGACTAAAGCAGTAAGGCACCTGCCTAGCAACCACAAAGCCCTGAGGAAGAAACTATAGGACCAATTGCACCAAGTTTCTCAAAGATTTTTCCCTTGCCTGTACACCTTATTTCCTTAGTAAAGTGGATGTCCTCTGGAACTTCCCTGGGAACTTAATCATGCAGAAGTTCCTCTGACCCTCCCCTGAGCTCTCTGACTCCTTCCTCAATGTTCTTCTGAGGCAATGCTGCAATTTCTACCACTATCCTGGCCAAGTTTGGAGAAGGCATTTCAGCAGTTGTTAGGGCCAACGTCAGAAGTCTTTAATCCTAAACCATGGAAATGTTCCCCCATATCAAATAACTCCTCCTGAGTATCTTTATGTTCAATCCCACTCCCTTGTTCCTCATGATCAACCCTCACATTTGTTCCTCTATAAAGTGGAGGAGCTTTTACCTCCTAAAAGGATTTATCAGATAAATTGAGACCCCCCTAAAACAAATAGTCACAAATTTAGTGACTTAAAGTCACAAAAATCTATACTTTCAACATTCTCAAAGCCAGAAATACAAAATTAGTCCAATAAAGCTCATTTAAACATGTTATCAGAGAGAAAGATGTTGGATTCTAAATACCCAGTGTTTCCCTGCATGTCCACAACTCTAAAACAAAACATCAATTGTACAGTTACAGGGAGAGGTGAGTAGTGTGGAAAGAAAGGAAGGGCAACAGTGACCAGTACACAGAGACCAGATGAAATCTAGAAATATTGAACTGGAGATTTGTAAAAGAGACAATGGATGCTAACACTGAGCACTAGGCAAAATGATAGCAAGAAGAATGCCCACAGTGGTGCTTTAAGCAAAAGAGAAAAGTAAAGCCCTGGTAAGTTCCACAGGTGTACAATCTGGTCCTCTGAAAAAATATAATTTAAGATGGGAGATCTATAATGCATACAGGAAGCAGATGCTTCATAATGGACCCCTTGTACTTCATAGCTTGCTCACCAGTGCTATAATGGGGAAATATCTTAAGAGAGGTGCTACAGTCAAATTCAGCTGATGTGGAACAAAATCCCCTGTACTTTTATATCCCCAACCTCCAAAGGGCTCACCTCTCCACTGGCTAAAGAAGTGACCACCCCAAGAATTGTGTGAGTCAAGGAAACTGCTTGTGACTTGGACATAGACCTGAAGACACATGCGTATATGGACGAAGGCACAGGCCAAGCTACAGAGAGACGTGGAGTGTGCTCAAAGGTAGAAACTGCTAGATGTCTGGGAAGAAGAGTCAGAAAGGCTGTGCATAAATATGACTAGGCGTGGGCGGGACTGAGAGTGCTGTGACCAGCACATGCAGTATCACTCAGTACCTATGCACATGACCCCTGCCCAATGTGTATTGCTTTGGTCTGAATTCTTTCTACACTCTCAGAGCGCCAGAGACATTTGGTGTGAACACACAATCCATGGGAATTTCCCATGCATGTACTGGAAGAGGCCTTCTAGTGAAAGGAACACCCAAAGCCAGTCCATAACCTCACAGGATTGACACTGCTTAAGGAAGCTCCCACACTAACTATTTTGCCAAGATAGCATTTACAGAACACTGTCAGAAATTTCACCAAGCTGTGGTCACAGTATGGTAGCATGGCATGCTCCTGTAGGAAAGGTAGGGAGGGACTCAGTCTGAAATTAGCTAGTCCTTTCTTGTATAAAGTGTTGGACTTCAGAATAAAAATGACTCAATTGCCATTTACCACCCTCCCACTAGGTAAACTTCAAAATCTGAAGCCTCAAAAAAGCAAAACATGTCCATCCTCTAGACCCCCATAGAAAGCTGTAATAGGGTTTCCACTCCAGTATATGTGCGAATCAGAATATTGAAAATAAAAAATGAAAAACTAGGGTAACATGACCCTTCAAAGATCATAACTCTTCAATAACTGATTTCAATGTTATTGAAATGACCAAAATGCCAAATATTTCAAAATCCAACATTCTTTCATGATAAAAGACCCAAAGCAACTAGGAAAGGAAGGAGATACTAACATATACAGATATAAATTCCGCGAATTCTGATAGCCAGTCCCGTACTGGATGGGAAAATAACTGAAACATTTTTTTTATTGGGAATACTAAAACAAAATAGTATCACTTCAACATGTAATTGGTGTTAAAATTTATGAGGTATTTTATATTCTTGTTTTTTCTTACTGTCTTAGAAATTTGGTGTGTAGTTTAAACTTGCAGCACACATCAATAGGAGCACTAAATTATCATTGAAAAAAATCACCGGGTCTGGGTTTCTAATGAGGATGCAGTTAGCCTTTGTGTACCTGTCTCAAGGCCTGGGGAAAAACCAGCTTCTGGGCTCCTTCATGTGATTGCTGATAGGATTCAACTCACCCCAGTTGCTGGACTAAGGGCCTCAGTGCCTCACTGGCTGTGGACTGGCAGCTGCCTTCAGTTCCTTGTTTCTAGGGCTTCTCATAACATGCCTGTTCTTTTCCTTAGAAATAAACAGAACAAGCCAAACAGAAGAACCAGAGAAAGGACAAATGTGTATCATAGTCTTTAATAATCTAATCTCAGAAATAATTCCCAGTCACTTACACGTATTCTGCTTGTTATCAGCAAGTCCCTAAATTTAGACAACACACAAGGGAGGGGATTGGACATGATCATAAACACCAGAAGACAGGAATCAGTAGACCATCTTTGAAGCTGCCTGTTTAACAATCCAAATGCCCATCTGTAGTTCAATGGACACAAATCAAATATCATCAATCAGCAATAATGATGAACAACTAATGATATTCACAAAAACATGGATCCATTTAAAAACATTATGCTGACTGAAAGCAGTCAAATACAAATAATTCCATTTGTATTAAATTCTATAAAATAACAAATCAGATTTGAACATTCTTTGTAAACAATTGGATGGATTATGATTAAGAAGATGCTACCAAGGAAATAGAAAACCAACTAGATGATAAACTATGATCCTCATGACCACTCAAGAAGGCACTTCCATCCTATATCATAGAGAATACATTCATGGGATATGTGCCAATGGCCCTGTTTTATGCTGTGACTCAACAAAGGGCTTTTCCATTGATAGAAGCAGTTTGAGATTTGTATTTACATCTTTGATGGTTACCTACATGTCCATTGCTGGCAACTGGCTTTGTCATTAACACCTGACTGCTAGGTTAAGGGAGCTGCACTGTGGTTTATTCCTTACTTACCTGGATAAACTAACCTGTATTAGAAAATCTGAAATATGTCATTTTTAAGCAAAATAATCTTAAAAGCAATACAGAATTGTGATTTATTAATTAATTTTAAATTCAAATGTTCTGATCTTGTTGCAACAACAATTATATATATATATATATAAAGATTCATGATTTGCTAATAATTGCCTTTTTGTATTCACCCTTTTTATCTCTTTAAAAATTAGAATTCACATTTAAATCTAAAAGTTACCTTAGCAAGACTGTTATGTTATTAGGATAATATTACCATAGCACATATTTAATATATTGCAAATTTTCTGGTGGTCCTAAAGTTATCTTCTCCTTTTGTTATTTTGCTACTTTTAGAAACAAAACTGGGAAACCATGAAAGTATTGAATATTTTATCCCACCTAGATTATTAAACAAACAGATCGTTTAGCGTGCAACACTATGGCTGGCACATCTCTGTTTTCAGGAGTTGAGTGACTGCACAAAGTATGAATCCTCTTCCTTTCATCAGATAAATACTAAGTTGCCTAAAATTTATCTAGAGCCATCAGTCCTCCTGTGTCTTTAACAAGCAATTTTAAACTATGACGATTTCTCTGTAGGTCTCACTTAAATATATGTTTGTATATACTGTATTCTTACCAGAATTGTTTTAGATCTGATCAGACAGTAGCTACAGCAAGAAAAAAAAATTGCTTAAAGAATTTGCATCTAGCTGGTGTGGTGGCTTATACCTATAATCCTAGCTATGCAAAAGGATCTCTGTTTGGGGCAAAGTACTGGATGTGGTGTTTTGGTTTTTATAGTATAATTTCATAATAATATAAAAAAACATATTGTTTTGTCTCTACTACTCCCACAATAGATATTTAAACTGCTAAAGCCAGTTTTTCCACAGCATGTATACTTATGTGTGTATAAGAAAAAATTATAAACTTTTTTCTCAATACATTTTATTGAACAAATTTTTTCTTAATATTTCTCAGTATTAGACACTGACAAAGATGCTATGTTAGAGGTTGTTGGAGTTACAAAATAAATTAAGCACTGGCCTAGCCTTGAAAGAACTGGAGTCTTCACATTTCTAGAATGTTGCCAAGACAAGAGGCAGAAAGAAATGTATGATAATCCTGTCAAAGAAATTTTTATTCTATAGATACATAAAACTAAAAAATTATATTTAAAACTCAAAATCTTTGGTTGGAATGTGTTGGCTTAATTTTTTTTCTTCTTTTGGTAGATAGTACGTAAAAGTAGCCTGTCTTTTCTGTTTTGTTTTCAGATTTTATATTGTCTTTAATTTTTAACTTAATCCCATTCAATTTTGTAACTGTTATGTTGATATTAACTGCTGTATTTGATGACTGCTCAATAATTATCTTTCAGGGCTAGAAATAAACTTTTTTTAGTGTCAAAAAATGAATACATTTTAAAACATTATGCTGACTGAAAGAAGTCAAAAACAAATAATTCTATTTGTATTAAATTCTATAAAATAACAAATCAATAGTGAAAGAAGCAGATCTGTGGCTATCTGTGTCTTGTCATGGAGGAAGGTGTCCAGGATAAAGGGGAGATAGCAGATTGTGTTTTGGTGATGATAGAGGGTATACTAGTACATGCATTTGCCGAAGCTCACAAAATTGTATGCCTTAAGTTTAATTTAAATTTATAGTATGTAAATAATGCCTAATAAACCTGTTTTAAAAGAATATGTGTCATATGGCTTTATTTGCAATAAAATTCAAAAATTAGAAAATGCAAACAATGTACTAATGTTAGGAAACATTTTTTTTCTAAGAAAACTACAAAAGGAAGAAAATGATAAACACAATATCCAGGATAAACTTTGATAATGTTGACAAACACAAAATTGTTAAATGTTTTATATTATCTTGCCAAGTGCTAGTTTTTTAAAACTCCTTTTTATTTTAAATGCATTTATGTTCCCCAAGTATGTAACTTGGCTAGAATGAAAAAGCATAGTGAAATACTTTACCAAGTTGGTGTCCTCCTAATTGAAATTGTTGATGATGTTAGCCTTTTGCAGATGCTTAGCTGTTTTCAGATGCTTCTAATTGTATCAGGGATATTGTCTTTAAGAAAAGGTAATTAAATATGCCCAAATGCTGCACTCAAAGCAATGCCATTTCATTAAAAGTACTGGGCATTGGTTACCCACAGAGTGGTTCTGTAAACAAGTACACTGTTCCTAATTTAAAATGCACTTACTCTAAAGACAAAATTAAACAGAGATATATGTTAACATATAATTGACTACATATACATATATATTATGTCACTCTTCATACTAAGATAAAATTTTAAGTGTATCTATAAGAGGATAATATGAAGAACTTGATGGTGTTGATATGTTCTCTATCATAATTATTATTTTAAAATTCTGCATACAATCGAAATAAATAGACAGTTTTGCCAATTGCTAAATGTTTTTCACCTCTACTACCTATGGCTGTTCTGCTTTTGTCATTCAGAGTTGGATCCTTCACTAAAGCATTTACAATCAGAGTTATGGAAAATTATTCTAGCAAGTACTTATTTTTCAAACAAATTAATTTCTTTAAATATTTGCTCACCATTATTTTGGTTTGTGCTTTTCTTGTACAACTTTATAATTTTTGTCTGTTGACATCCTAACAAAGATGTAAGTTATAAAAAGGCAAGGCTGGGCAACATTTTTGAGATTTTAAAACATTACCTACAAAGCAGACAGAATTACAGCTAAAGATTGATTCCAGGCAATCCCAGTTACTTCTTCTAAACCTCTGAGGTGCTCAGATTTGGCCAAAAGTGTTATTGACACTGACTACCAACTATCTGTCACTTTTCCCTCCAACATGGGATCAAATCAGACCAACCAGGACATTTTACCATTTAAATAAAGAAGAACAACAGGGACAAATCTTACCCCTGTGATGAGGAACAAGAAACCTTAATTAATTGATATCTTCAGAGAAAAATATTCAGAGACAAACAGCTTAGTAAAACTGTTCAGAGACAAGGGGACAATTGTCAGAATAAAAATGGAGTCACTTGTGTCAATCCTTGCAAAAATAATTAAAGCTGAGAAATTAAGGAGAAAGGATTCTTTCACATGGATTTGACACTAAAACCCTTCCAGGCAGTTTGATTGGATATCTTAGATATTGTTGCATCTGAGGATATACTTCTTTGATTCACATTTCAATAATAAAAACTATTATTCTTGAGTCATTATAGAAAAAACAGAGACAGCCAGATTCATCAAACACTGAAGAATCTTATTCCTGTGAGCCATTCAAAGATTTAAAGCCAACCTCCTCCATCAAGGAGGCACTCAATATTCAATTAAACCATTGTCCACAGAGGACTGCTGTGACCCAACCACTGACATCTGGAGTAGACACAAAAGATGGAACTAGCTTATCATCCTTACAATAGCTAGCAATTTACTACACTGTCTCTGTGGAGGCAGATGTTTAAATATGAGAAATCTACAGATTTTACATTTCCTTAATGTTTTCAAGATTCTTCTTTAAAAACATTGTTAGCTAAATCCACACATACAGAACACTATTTTTTACTTTTAAAAGATAATTTTTACTGATTTCTCTTTGATTTTTCTTTAAGTAAAATAATTACTACCCTACTGTAATTAGGTTTTGATTGTCCCTTGATGTGGAATTGGACCCGTCCAATGGTTGTTGGTTTCATCCCATGTTGGGGACAGAGATGAGCAAAGGACAAAATGTCAGAGACCCAGACCATTTTTAACAACTGTTATCTTCAACATTTTTTAGCCTGATAGGCATTATCAGTCATTTCAGGGACTTGGGATATCATTATCCTTAGGAGACCTGTCTTTTCAAAGATTGGACAGAGGACAAGAGCAAGGTTTAAATATCACATTGAAAAGGATAATCAGCAGGAGTATTACAAGCCCTGTTTGAATACTATCTATAATGTTCATTACTCCTGAAGGCAAACATGGTACTGCAAACTGAACAATGTGCAATTAACAAAACACGCTCAAGAATGATTAACAAAAAAAATTGCAGATTACTAACAAATACTAGGAAAAGCTTAACATTTCTATTTTAGAACAATTCAAATGAAAACAGGAATAAGATACAATTCATAGGTATAGGAAAAACAAATATGTGTTAAATTGTAACATGGTGTTTGGTAGCACATGGAGAAATGGTTACTATTCTAGACTTAAGGTAGTTAAGGCAGTAATCATGGAACCCCTGAAACTGAGAACCCAGACTCAAAATAAAAGGCACGTGTGTTAAATAATTTCTTAAAAAACTGTAGTGTAACATGAAAAATTCAGAAGACTCTTTGTCTCCACTGGCCTTTTCCATGTCAGTTTCAGACTGGGTTCCAGTTTTATACACAGAGGTTTGAAAGTGTGTCGATAGGGTCCAATCTGATGATTTGTTTTCAGTTGAGCTCTTGTCAATTTGTGCTTTTTCTCCTCAGGACATAGGACCAAAGCTTAGCTCTGAAAACTTTAACTAGCTTGTGGGGAACTTGCCTAAATATCCTGTAGCTGCAACAGCTTATTACAACCTGCAACAACTCAAAAGGACACATTAAGCACTATTACACTCAGAATTTTAAATAAGAGATGCCTTTATTGGAGTGAAAAAAAAGAGGAATGCCAAACTACCATACCTTCTTCCCACTTCATTTGTCTAAAGTAGGAACCCATAGCTGGAAGTCCTCCTTTCTGGATGGTCATGAAGGAAGTGGCTCCTTGTACATCAGCTTTGGCTCTTATTGTGGTAGTTACTGGTAAACAGAAAATTCCATATTCTTGTATTCTTCATGGATGCATTCAGGCATATATGTAGATGTACTGAGGATGGTAACAAGTTTATTAAAGAGAAAGGGATGGCATCACAAAAAGCAATGTATGCACATATGAATAATAAAACAATAAAAATAAATAAAAAGCAATGGTGGACCCACCTGGCCAGGTTAAGGGAAACAGTGAGTAGGGAAACAAGAAAAGAGCACATCTTTGTTTTAAAGTGTTTTTGTTACACTGTCCTTACTTGGGAGTGGGCAGGCCAATATCCAAAACCTGCAGGTGGGGGAAGGGTTTGGGAGGTCCCAGTGGATTGGGCTAGGGTGATTGACAATTACTCTGTACATGCACCCAAGGCACTCCCTAGGCACTCTAATTATATGTATATTGTGTGACCAACATCCATGCTTTTATTTGAGTGGTAATGGAGGGTAAAATCACCTCAAGTCTTTTTATCTTACAATTTACAACAGCAAAGAATAGCACTGGGCTGAGATAAAGAGTTTAGCAGGAAATGTGCAGAGAATAATTATTTGAAGTCTGAGGAGTTCTCTGGAATTTTTTCTATGTCCTAGCATGCCTCACTGTGAGACACCACTTATCGTATCAGGCAAGATGTCACACTCCCACTGCAACAGCCTATCCAGTGGTCAAGCCTCCTGTCTTCCACTGCAAACAGCCAGTCCCTTCCTGCAGATGTAATGACTGACAAGGAGGTTCTTTCTCAGCAGAACCTCCAGCACCTGTACATGATTTTTATTGCTTCTTTGCTTCTCATTTTTTACAACATACCCAGTTCCAACCCTTTTTAGCATAATGTTAATTAGCATAATGCTTCCAAAGAAGAACATGGTTACTTTAGCTTTGCCTAAGGTACTTAGAAGTTTCTGGAGCTTCCTCTACTTTGCATGTGTCACATCACAAGGGAAGTAAACACACATAACAAAACCAAGCACTCCTGCATCCTTTTGGAGGAAGTTTAAATTGATATGAACTTTGTGAAGGACAATGTGGGAAATACATTAAGGACCCAGAAAATTTTTAAAAGAAAGAACTTTGGCACACTAATTCCATTTCACCAATTTTTCCCAAGGAAGTTGTTAGCTGAAGAAAGGCACAGAAGGAAAGGTAGGAGGCAGCTCAATATCAGCACAGACTTTATTTGGAAAGATAGCCTAGGGAGAGTTTCTGCAGAAAGAGAGCTAGAGCTCACTGCCAAAAACAGGCTTGGGATAGATATAGAGGGAGCTGGTGGAAAAGTACCAGGAAGGTCACTGGGTGGGAAATTTTTCCTGTGGGTAACTAAGGTGTATTGTTGTTGGGGAACCAAAGAAGATAAGTGTGGTTAGGTCATGCATCTGCCCAACTGTCCTTGGTGCCCACCCAGACATAAAGGTTAACAACTTTCCTTTTGTCAGTCT
Source organism: Castor canadensis (assembly GCF_047511655.1). Taxonomy (NCBI): domain Eukaryota; kingdom Metazoa; phylum Chordata; class Mammalia; order Rodentia; family Castoridae; genus Castor; species Castor canadensis. The sequence continues at coordinate 48,616,696 of NC_133396.1, read as the reverse complement.
TTGGGGTTGTGTGTGGAGTTTCAAGTAAGCCACCTGCTGCAGGAAGGAGGGTCTCATCCTAACATGAATGCCCTTCCTGTTCGCCCTAACAGAAGTAACAATTCACTGAGCAATAATGTACCACAGAGATATTTATTACCATGTTGCAAACAATGGGAAAAACTGAAAGCAACTAAATATCAAAGAATAGAAGTGTGTTAAAGGAATTGTAAGTGTTTTCAACTGAACACTGAAATATTGTGTAGACATTAGGTAATAAAGTAGCTAAATATACACTGTCATAGAAAGAAAGATGCTATTCTTGTTAGGAAAAAAACAACTTTCAAAACAGTTTACATAATCCATTAAACCAGTGGAACATTCTGAAAGTATCATGAATAATTACATTATTTTTTTCATTTACATATGGAAAGAGCTCCACAGTAATTGTTAAATTAAATATAAGATAGGAAACATGCAGTTTGTCTTTGCATGATTCTAATGATAGCTATTCCTTGTGTCATTGTGAGGATGAAAATAAGAAGTAAAGGTGCTCGGCTTCCATACTGGACAGGGTGTGCTTTCCAAACTACAAGTGCCACAAATCTTCCCTGTAGTTGCAGGCTGTCCATTTTCTCCAGGAAAAAATGTGGCCAAGTATCCAGGATGCCTCATTCTCCACAGACTATCCTGTTGTAGCCTGTTGGCTACACCAACAGTGCCCTGTATTTTCCGGAATGCACAAAACGCTTTCACTGCATCTGTAGCATCAGCTGCACTTATTCACCAGATGCTCTTTCTCCCTTCTGCTCTTACTTTGCCAGTCCAGACTGACCCACCACAGTTCTCACTCAAGTATCACTTCTGCCCCAGGGACTACCACTCCAGCTTCATCATGATTTCTTGTTCTTTATGCCCACTTAGAATTGCCTGGTCTACACTTTGCTTAGCTGTCTCCCTCTGGCACTGGGAGAACAGAAACAACACTATTCTCATTACTGTATCCTTAGGACCTTGCACAATGGCAGGTTAATGTTAGGATAGATGAATAAGGGTTGAACTGGACTAGATAGGATATTAAGCATTGCATGCATTGGGACAATGAGTGGAGAAGATGTATGAGCCCAAGAGCCTCAATAAATAAAATGGAAGGATAAATAAAAATGTAGTTGTTTGGAAAACCTGCCAGTGTGTCAGGGAAGCCTGTTTTGCAAGTTCCATCTAGAACATCATTAGTTTAAAGGGGTAACAGCTTAAACAAATGTAGAAGTGAGAACTGTAAGAAAGAATGGAAGAAAGAGAAAGAACACAATTGCACTAATTTGGTACTATTATTCTTTTTGTACACAAGGAACTGAGAGTGAAAATTTAGTGATCTTCCCAAAATCTCTCAAATATTGAATGATGGAGTCAAGTTCTTTTCCTATTTTCTGCCTACCAAATTCACTCCACACCCAGCTTGGTACCCAGTACTCATGGGTCTTCTGGAACTGTTCCCTGATCAGAGGATGGTGGGAGACAGGAGACCAGCAAAGAGTTAGGAGATGGCCAGAGGAACTGTCACCTTTGCTTCTAAGCCTGAAAGACAAGGCAAGTATTCTGCACACTTTAGCATGCATCAAAATTGTCTACAATTTTCATTTTTAAGAGGATTTTAGGTCCCCTTCCTTGAGAAAGAGTCAATAGTTTTTTTCTCAAAATGATGTTTCAGCAAGTACCTGGTGCTTCTGATCCTACACCTTGGGAAATGTGTTCTGACGTGGTAAGGGTCAGTGCATCTGAACACCTGGGTGGCATTGGGAGATAAGCCCAGATTCTCACTCTTCCTCCCTCCCCTGTCACCTACCCCTCTTCTTGTCTCCTCACTTCCTCTCTTTCTGTCTGTAGGTAGGATGAGCCAGGATCTCCCAAACCACAGATCACTCAGCACACCCTCTCTCTGTGAAGACTTCTAGAACCACCACCTTAGAACAGAAAGGATTTTAGATTGAATCTATTAGACCCCCCCCCACAATCCTCTCTCCATTAGAGAAACTGGGATTTTACCAATCCTGATCAGAGAGCCACTCAACTTATCTTTGCATCTCTTCTTTGATGACGAGCTTGCTACCTTCAAACAGATCTCAAGCAAAGAGCCTCAGTCTCAGATATGGTATTTGTCAACTGATTCCTCAGTTTGGAGACCTCTTTCAGGCCAGAGTAATGCCAGAGAAAGCACACTGCAGGAAAGAATGAGTGGTATCAGACCTGATTCTACTTTTACCACCATATGACCCATGATTATTGTTCCATACCTTAGTTCCCCACACTTTTCAAATCTAATAGTAACAAACCCTCCTGTGTCCGAATTATGAGGTGGCAGAGTTGTCCTGATGCCACCTTCTAGCTATCCCACAGTTTTTGTACACAGTGGTCCCCCTTATCCATGGGGATACATTCAAAGAACACGAGTGCATTAAACCATGACTAACTCACAACTCTATTTATGCTATGATTTTCCCTACTAATACATAGCTATGATAAAGTTTAATTTATAGGTCAATCACAGTGAGTTAACAATAACAACAAAACAGAACTAGCATAAGAATAAAACATAATAAAAATTATTTAAAACTTTATTTTTTTTCTGGAATTTTACATTTACTACTTTTGGACCATAGTTGGGTGCAGGAAACTGTGGAGAAAGGAAACTATTGTACTTTGCTCTCTGTTTCAGCTTAGTCTTGCATTCCACCTTCACCACCAGCACCCCACTTCTGGGGGTGGCCCAGCCTCCCAGCAACCATCATCAAAACAACCTCGGTGCATCTCATGTCTGAGAATCTGTCTTCATATCCTCTTCCCTACTCCCCACAATTCTCTATCTCAGATTACTGTTTTTATGGGACCTGAATCAGTTTGTGATTATTTTACTTCTTTGTCTGTTTACTTGTCTGCCAGCTCAGCAAGGAGAGGTAACTATGTCCATCTTGATCATAGCAGCATATATACTGCCTAGCCCAATGCCTGCCATCAACAAACAAGCAATACAGGAATAAAAGATTACCTGGCAGATATGAGCAAGTGTTTGCTTATTGTGAGATTAGTTGATTAAGGGTCCAGCAAGTTTTCACTCATCTATGATGTTCAGCTCAAATGATAATCACAAAGAAATTACAACCCACAGAACTTTGATCAGTAAGTAAGTTTGGGCTTCTGAAGATTCTTCATAAAATCTGAGATGTGGCCCTGTTGCCCACAGAACAGTATGTCATTATTGGCTAGAGTTGATAACCTGTTTCTGACCACCAGGATTTCAAGTTTCTCAAAGCTACACAAAGAAACAAGTGAGCCACCCTCAAGTCTTTAAACATCCACAGACAAATACATTTGCAGAGTTTGCCATATGATTCTGTGGACATTTAAAGGAAAGTCAGAAAATCTCACAGTCCTTGACCTCAATTGTGCAACTAAACAATGGTTTTCTTTTTTTTTTTTTTTAGTGCTTTTATTATGAAGGCCTTTTGTTAAAGGCCTTTTCTGCCTCTCTTGAGATAATCATGTAATTTTTGTCTTTGATTCTGTTTATGTGCTGTGTCATGCTTACTGGTTTGCATATGTAAACCAGTTTGCATATGGTTTTCAATCCATAATCTTTTACTGACATCTAATGGCAGTCTGATCTTGCCCTGGGAACTGAGGCACAGAGTTCTATTGACATGATCAGATATCAATTTCCAAATCTAGTAGAACAGGACATAAACTTCACAAAGGGGAAATAACAAGACATGTCAGGCTATGTTCTCTCAGATACAGAGACTGGAGCCATCCAGGGGAACAAGAATTAAGCTGAAATATTGCATTAGGAGCATCTCATCATCATCATTATCAGCCTGCCTCTAACTAATGAGACTCCAGGGAGGCTCTTCTTCTTCCAGCACCCCCTCCCCTGGTTCATTGACTCAGATGCAGAATTTATCCCTGGAGAAAGTCTCTGCAACCCACCTATGTCCCCTTAGTGAATAAAACTTCAGATTATTTTTCATGTCTCTTGGAAAGCCTGTTTCAGGAATCCCTCAGCGACAACTTGATGTTATTTTCTGCTCTTTCTTCATGCATCTTCATGAGGAAAATGATATATTGGTGGGGCAGTAGATGGTTACTGTTGTTTGATTTTTGCTGTTTTGGGTGTAGATAAGAGTAATCCATATATTTCACTTCATGACATGTTATCATCTGTTCTTGCAATGAATCTCAGATTTCATTGCCATTGATTTGTCTATCTCCATTCTCTTTCTCTCCCTCCAACTACAGCCACCCCTGCAATCTACACGTGTATCCTTGATGCGTAAAAATCACTGTGTGCTTGTGTGATTCATGTATGTCAGTAGTATTGGGCTGTAGATCTCATTATGTTTCTTACTTTTTGCATGAATACTAGTTTTATGATCCATTTTCCTTTCTATACAGACATCCTTTGCATGGATTCTTTTACCTTTTCTTAATCCATTCTATGCATGCAACCATAGTAATTTTTTTAAAGTTTAAATCGAACCTCTCATTTTCCTGCTTAAATCATTTCAAGAATTTTCCATCTCACTTAGACAAACATGAAAACCAGTCTACAAACCCTCATCTTATATCATTCCCAGCCTCACCAATATCATTCTCTTTCTTTTATTCCCAACACAGTAGCCATATTTGCTTTATTTCAGTCTATGAATTTACAGAAGTTCTTTCTCGTCTCAGAGCTTTTGATTTTGCTTTGCCCCATACCTCTTGCCTCAGCTCTTTGAATGGCTTTCTCTTTATTAGCCTTTGAGCCTCAACTTAACTGTATACATTGACACAGCCATTTTAGAGAGACTTTGGTAATATGTCAGGTTATCTTAGGTCAGGTTTCCTAAAAGGAAGGCAACTCACAGGAAGTAAGAAAGTAGGTATTGCGGAAGGGTCTTCAGAAGAAAATACAGGTCAGTAGGATGTGATGAGCATTGGTCTTAGTTCTTCTTTCAAGGTCAAGTAGAATACAGTAGTGAATACACCCAGTTCTGACTGGATGTATTTTCATTGTTAGAAGACCTTTTATTATTTCTACAATTGCATTAGTATAGATCTGTCTACATTTCCTCTTTTTTTTGGTGGTACTGGGGTTTGAACTCAAGGCTTCATGTTTGCTAGGCAGGCACCCTACCTGTCTACAATTCCTCTTTGTTCAATTTTGGTAAATTGTATGTATCTAGAAATATATCTATTTCATCTAAGTTTTCCAAATATATTGGAATATAAATTTTCAATGTGTCCTATAATAGAAATCCAGACATTGAAAGGATCAAAATTTGAGGCCCGTCTGGTCAAAAAAGGTGGCCAGACCCCATCTCATTAAACAAACTGGGTGTAATGGCATGCATCTGTGATCCAAGCTATGCAGGAGATGTAGATAGGAGTATCATGGTCTGAAGGTAGCATCAGCAAAAGGAGTGAGACACAATTTAAAAAATAATTAAAACAGAAAAGGCATGGGGGCATGTATCAAGTGTCAAGTCCCTAGTTCAAATCCCAGCATCACCAAAAAATCCATAATGACCTTTCGGGCATTAGTGATATCTGTTGCCTTTTTTTCTCTCTTTTTTATTGTTCAGTTTGTGTTAGTTTGGCTAAGGGTTTGTTTATCTTGTTTATATTTTCAATGAACCAAGTCTTTGCTTCATTAATCAGTTTCATTTTTTTGTTTGTTTCCATTTCATCAATTTCAGGTCCACTGTTTACTTTCTTTCCTTCTGCTAATTTTAGGTTTGTCTTCTTCTTGCTTTTCTAAGAACTTGGTGTGAATCATTAGGTTATTTATTTGAGAAATCTCTTATTTTTTAATGTAAGCTTTTACAGCCATTAATTTCCCTCTTAGAACTCTCTTTGCTATATCCCAAAGGTTCTGGTAAGTTGTGTTTACATTTTCATTTGATTCTAGATGTTCTTATTTTCTCTCCTGATTTCTTCAATGACCTAGTGATCATTGAAAAGTATATTGTTCCATTTGCATGTGTTCATGCTTTTCTGTTATCTCTCTTGCTGTTGGTATCAAATTTTATTAAATTATTTTCTGATAAGATGCAAGAATTTTTTTCAAATTTTGTGTACTTGTTTAGATTTATTTTTAGTGTAAAATGTTTTCTGTTTAAAGGAAAGTCTGTAGGTTTCTGAGAGGAATGTGTATTCTGCAGCTGTTGGATAGAATATTCTGGTGGTGCCTGTTAACTCCATTTGTTCTATGGTTCAGTTTAATTCTGAAGTTTCCTTGTTGATTTATGTATTTATGAGATTGCATCTGGAAAATTCCAATTATTATTGTATCTTGACATGTCTAAACTTTTATGTTCAATAGTGTTTGTTTTTATGAAATTGCATTCATCAATATTTGTTGCATATATATTTATTATTGTTATATTTTCTTTGTGGATGGTTTGATATATTAGTATGTAATGGCCTTCTTTACCTCTTTTGACTAGTTTTGGATTGAAGTTGTATTATCAGATATGAGTATAGCTACTTTAGCTTGCTTTCAGTTCCATTTCCTTGGAATACAGTTTTCTATCCTTTTACTTTCAGTGTGTGTATGTCTTTGCCAATGACAATGTTTCTTCAAGACAACAAATAATTTAATATTGTTTTTTGTTCAATCAGCCAGTCTGCATCTTTCAATTGCAGGGTTATTATTGAAATTATGTGTTAATTCCTGCAATTTTGTTGCCTTTTTTGTTAGTTGATATAATTATTCCTTGTTCTGTGCTTTTTTCCCTTACTTGTCTTAGAGTTTAAAATCTTTGGTTCTTCCTTAATTTTCATGTATCCATCTATTCTTGTCATGAAATTCATTCTTTGACAAATTCTTGTGCTTATGACTATCTTTCATCCTCATCTGTGTGTAGGATTCCTTTAAGTGTCTTCTGCAATGGTGACTTTATGCTTATGAACTGCTTTGATTTGTGCTTATTTCAGAGTATCTTTATTTCTCCGCCGATTTTAAAGGATAAATTTACTGGATATAGTGTTCTGGCTGGAAGTCATTTACTCTCACTGCTTTAAATATGTCATTTCACTTCTCTCTCACAGCTTTCAGTATTCTTTTTTTGTTCCATACCGTTACCATTTTAACTAAAATGGAGAGGTTCTTTTGTGGTTGTGTCTATTTGGGGTTCTAAATGCCTGCTTACTTGAGAATCCATTTCTTCTAGATTTGATAATTTTTCTGCCATATTTTTCATTGAATAGGTTTTCTATGCCTTTATTTGATTTCCATCTCCTTCTACGCAATTAATTCTTAGGTTTGGTCTTTTAAAGTATCTGTGAGTTTTTCAAAGTTGTGCTTACAAATGCTTTTTTTCTTTATTGCTGTCTGAATGTAGTAATCCTTAAACCTTGACTTTAATCCTGTATATTCTTCTTCTGCTTGATATACTACCTTAAGTCTGAATAGAGAAATGATTATTTTTCTATGTCCTAATGCTTATTGTATGTTATCATTTATTTTTTACCCTTGGAGTAAAATTTATATACTATTATTTTCAGTTGAAATGCTATGTTACAATGTTAAACTTTTTTTTGTAATTTTTGTTAATTGTTCTTGTGCATGTTTTGTTAATTGTGAATTATTCAATTTCCAGTATCATGTATGCTTTCAAGACTAGATTCATGAGAAGGAGGAAGAGACTTCTTTCTTCTTTTTCTTTCTCCTAAGTAAGATAGGAGACTGTGTCTATTATTTTCCTTTCACAGTGGCAACAACCTCTCTGGTTTTCATAAAGCACAATTTCTTCAGTGTGATCTTCTGGTAAGATGCTACACATTGGGAGAACAAAGATGAGCATGACTTTTAATGGCATAACTAGATATTCTCTCACAGGGTCTAATATAAGCTATGTCGCCTGGATCTCTGGAGAAACCCCTAACATTGTACAATGCTTCTGTGCTCAGCTTAATTGGTGAGTGGTATGTACTAATTGAAAAGAAATAATCCACTCACTACCGTCCAACCTCTCATCCTGCATGTGAATTTCACAATAGCAGAAGCTGATGACTGACAGATATTCTCTGTTCCTTTACACTTGAGAAATTACTTATCCATGGCGAATAGCATGGGTAAGATAGTCTACATTGCCAGAGATGACCCTTGTCACAGAGATGTGACCATCCTTTGTCATGTAGATTGAGAACACCTTAGGGAGCTACTCTATCTGCTCCAGCTTTTAAAACCCTTTATTCTTCATTGTTATTTTTTCTTTAAGTGCAAAAATCTATAACTAGCACAAATTTTCATTCTATTCTGCTATTGATTGATCAGTCCCATCCTATCAGAATTTATTTAAGAATAAAGAACATAATTCTTGCCCGTGTCATATCCCCTCCATCCTTAGCAAAGAGTAGTGGAGAGTTAGTAACTAACTACACTCTATATTGGTGTCTTCTTTGATGATTGTGCAATGGTCTGCTTTTGGTGTGTTGTCATTGCCCATCTAGATCTCTTGTTTCTTTCAATGTAGATGCACAGCCTCTCATCTCACACATGAGTCAGGCAATGAAGGCTAGAATAAAAAAACGGATCTGAGCTTCGTGTGAGGCCAGCCAGGCTTAGACTGTACCCTTCGGAAAGATAACTGCCATCTGCTCTTATCATACAGACTTAGTGCAGCCTAGTTTCTCTTTTATTATAAAAGATTAGATTCCTTGTTTAGAGCTAGTTTTCAAACTGGTTTTGGTACACTGGTGCTGATTATCCTTTGCATTGTGATATTTAAAGTCTGTTCTTCTCCTGTGTCTAATCTCAAAAAGCTAGCTCTCCTACCAAAATAATGTCATCCCAAGTCTTTGATAAGATTAATAATACATATGGGGCTCATAGGGAGGAAGTAAACATGAAACCCCAGACAAACTTGCCTTATGAAAATTTTCCTACCAGCCTAGTTAATGCTAAAATGTGGCCAGAGTCCATGACATTGGCTTCTATACTCTTACCTCTTCTCCCCATATGGAAACAGACCAACAACCAGAACAGGACCATTCCCACACTGAGGGACAATTGAAACCTAACTACAAGATGGTTGATCACGATGCTTTCAGAGAAAGCTCTTTATCTAAATGTGGAAATGTAAAAAATGAAATCATTCTCATCATATCCAACTAAAAGAGACTCAAGGGAGCATAAGGATAAAACTATAGTTTTACTTAGTAGCTGCAGTCTTTTCCAAGTTGAGAGCCCATCAGTTTTTGTAAAATTCAAGTATAATTAAGGTTCCATCTAAAATGACTTGTATAATTTTCTTCTTTCCCAATAATCCCTTAGCCTTCCTTAGTTGTTCATGTGTACTGGAAGCTAATTTTGTGGACATGTGTCCTAGATTGCAAACCTAATGTTTACAATATTATAGTATTTATGTTATTCCCAAATAAAACTTTTGTACTTGGACCACCTACAGTTTTATATGACTGTGACACATGGAGCTCCTACATGTGTCTCTCATTCAGAAGTGACCATGATCCTGAATTTTATCTTTATCATTATCTTCCTCCACTTTGTAGCTTTAATATAAGTATTTGTAACTTAAAATATGTACATTATTTATGTTTGAAAATTTGGAGAAATTAATGTAAATAGATTCATATTATACATATTCTTTTGAAAAGGTTTAAGAAGGAATATTTTACATATAATAAATTCACATATACCTTATAACATACAATTTGAGGAGTTTTGGCAAATGCATATACTACTGTACACTCCACAACAACCAAAATGCAGAGAACTTTCCCCCTTTCCATGACTTTACTTGTTGACCTTTAACATTGATCCCTTCTGCCATAACAAGACAATTAATCTGCTTCTTTCACTATAGGTTAGTTCATATTTTCTAGAATTTAAGAAAAGTACAATCATTTGTATCTAACTTCTTTCAATAAACATAATGTTTGAAATATGTCCATTTTTTCTAAATGTCAGTAGTTCATTACTTTCTATTGCTGATTGATAATGCTCCATTTGTTTCTATTTATCTACTACTAGGCATTTTGTTTGTTGCATAAGCAACTTTCAGAATGGTTTCTGATGGTTCCTATCTCCTGGTATTCACATCTCTGCCCAATTTCCTCTTTGGTTTGTGAGCTGAATTTAGGGACTTGCTTTTCTGATAAGTAGAATATAGTTGAAAGTAATAATTAACCACTACCGAGATTAGATTGTAAAAGACTATGACTTACATCCTTCCCAACTCTTGTTTCTGGCTTGTTCTGAAGAAAGAAGCAGCAAAGGTTTGAGAGGCCCTAGCAGCAAGGAACTGAAGTCAGCCTCCAGCCCACAGCTAGCAATGAACAGAGGCCCTCAGTCCAATGATGGAGAGCAATTGAATTCTATCAGCAATCTTATGAAGGAGCTTGGACACTGATTCTTCCCCAGGCCTTGAGACTGATACACCATGCTGACACCTTGACTGCATTCTCATTATAAAGCCAGACCTAATGTTTTTTATGAAAATTTAGTACCCCAATTGACATGTGCTGTAAGTTTATAATACACACCATATTTCAAAGACAGGATGAAAATTAAGAATGTAAAATATCTCACAATTATTTTAATATGAATTACATATTGAAATGGTAATGATTTGTTTATTTATTTTTTGTGGTGTGGTGCTGAGGATCAAATCCACTTCCCCACACATACTGGGAAAACTCAACTACTGAGCTATACCCACAACCTGAAATGGTAATATTTGAAATTATTAAATTAAATAAAACACATCATTAAAATTAATTTCAAATTCTTTTTACACTTGTTCAAGTAGCTGTAGGAAATTTTAAATTACATATTTGATCCTGATTAGATTTCTACTAAATGGATCTGCTCTATATGATGGATTTCCTCCTCTATCAGTATCGTATTTCTGCTTCTGCCAGGTAGTAAGAACACAGGGAGATCAGTTTCATTCAATTAATGATGTAGCTAATAAATGCTAGATTTCATTCTTTATGAAACAACTGGCCCATTTCCTGTTGCTCCTAGGATTTTTCATGTCAAATGTACCAAATGAAATTCTAGAATACAGATTTTCATTTGACCAGTTCCTAATTCCACGTTTGTGTCTCTAGCCCCACAAGCCTGTTAAAAGCTCCACTCTCTTTTTTCTACTCAGCCTCTCCTTCTGCCCTTCCTACCCTGAGTTGGAAGAGAAAATGCCTTTCAAAGGGAAGCAGTCTAAGTGCCAGTGTAATCCCTGGGATTCTTTCTTTCCTGAATTTTGGCCCATAAAGTCATAATTCATAGCTCTTTTATGCCTCTTAGACTTCCATTGGTAAATTCATGTCCCAATTACCTAGAAGTAAGAATCTAGAATGATTGTTTTCAAGCAGAGTATGCTGCAGGAATTAACTTAATGCCCTAAGACATTCATTCTATGTAATAGATTAACTTGTGTTTTATGCATCTAGTGTATTGATAACAGAGCACAGTCCTCATGAATGAGATTAATATTCACATAAAAGTTACCCCCAGAGAACTTCCTCATCCTTTCTGCCAGTAAGAATACAGGGAGAAGACAGCCATCTAGGAAGTGGGCTCTCACCAGGCACCAAATTCAATGTCACCTTGACCTTGGATATCCTGGTTACTAGTCTATGTCATTCTGTTATAGCAGCTGGAATGGATTAAGACTGATGGGTCCATAGTAGAGTAGACACAGCTGGGAAAAATATTCATGAGTTTGAAGATATGTCAATATTATCTTCTAAAACTGAAAAGGAAAGAGAATAAAGCAATGGAAAAACTAAAACAGGATGTACCAGAATTGTGGGAAAATTACAAAAAAATGTGTAACATAGCATAATGCCAGTAGCACAAGGAGAAGAAAGAGAAAAGGGAACAAAATAAATGTATGAAATACCAGAATTTGAATTTGAAATATGAATACTGAGAATTTCCCAAAATTAATGATAGACACTAAGGCACAGATCTAGAAAATTCTGAGAACACTGAACAGAATAAATACCAAACAGAACTGCAGGAAATGAAAAATGGTGAGAAAAATCTTGAAAGACTCAGGAAGAGAATAATAATCCTTATAGGGGAAAAAGGATAAGAATTATATTCTACCAAAGAGCCCACAGTTTCATTTAGACTGGAAGAACATGTTCTAGAATTCTAATATACAGCATGTTGACAATAGTTAATAATAATGTACTATGTATTTGAAAACAGCTAAGAGTAACTTTTACATTTTCTCACCAGAAAAAAAAGATAACTGTCTGAGGTGGTGAATACGGTAATTGGCTTCATTTTGGATATCATTTCATAATGTATACTTTTGACAAAATCTGTTGAAATCATTTTAAGAAGGAGAGTGGGGAAAGAGGTAAAATAATGGATGGAACAAGCTAAACTAGGGTATAACTTTTGTATACATGGAAATGTCACAACAAAACACCCTGTATAGATATCATATACTAATAAAACATTTTAAAAACAAATAAAACAAAAACTCTTAATTTTTACTTATAAATTTTACCCCAGTAAACCCAAAAAATTAATAAAAGTGCTTAAATTCCTTAACCTTGAAATTATAAAAGTTAAACATATTTATTTATAATGATCTTTAATGGCAGGATGTTGTTTAAAAAATACTATTATACCTCATTGAAGCTATAAATTTGTGTAAAAGCTTTGGAAATTAAGAGATATGTGTGTGTATTGGTGCATGCATATCTCAAAATGTATATTTATCTCTTTAATCCAGTAAAGTTATTTATAAGAATTCATCCTATAGAAGCAATTATATAAATATGGAAAGACAGCTCCATAAGGATACTCATTGCATTATTTGTCATTGCAAGACATTTGGACGAGAACACAAATTACATCAATAAAGTTTGATTAAAGTAATTCTGATTTATATGTTTAATCATATATCATGCTACCAACAAAAAAGATAGGCAGGATTTTATAGTTTTTAATGTAAAATGTTGAATTGCATAATGACTGGAATAATAACAAACAACAGACCACAGAACAGTATGGTTCTACTAATGCGAAATGAGCATGTATGCATAAAATCTCTAGAAGAATCAAAATTCTTGAGAATTAACTGTGATTAATGGAGGTTTTGATACAGTGAAACAACACTTGGATTTCTATTTATTTTCTATGTGGCAAAATGATATTATCTTCTGGGTGTGGTGGCATAGCCTGTAATTACAGCTACTAGGAGGCAAAAAGAAGAATATGGAGATTCAAAGACAACCTGGGCAAACTTAACTAGGGATCTTTTCTGAAAAAAAAAATTGAAGCAAAAGGGCTGAGCACATGACTTAAGTGGTAGAATCCTTGTCTAACAAGTGCCAAAGCCCTAAGTCCAATTAACACTACCACTGAAAAAATTATATTGCCTAAATATTTCTGCTCTGAGATATAACCTTATTGAGTACTTTTTAAATATATGTATTTACAGTTGGAGGCACAAAGAGAGAAATTTCAGAGAAATCACAACTCTGTTCTTGTTAAAGAAACACTTTAGTATGGCAGAGAGGCAGAACACAGCAGAAGAACATTGCTCAGAAGGAAGCAACGCCAAAGCCTGGGACCTTTTGAGGTCCTATATAAGATTAGTTGGGGCAGACTTAGATGCTTATAGGGTAGACAAAGGGGTGAAAATAGTGAAGGAAATACTATCAAAATATTTTCTGATATGTTCAGATGTCATTGAATACTCAACTGTGGAGAAATGAACTTATCCCAGTCCCTTATTGCATAGGTGGAACAAAGTCAACCATGGACAAGGACTTTATAGGATCACCAAGAAGTAGAAGAGTGGGAATGCTGCAAACACAACACACAGCTCTGGGTTTTGTTCACTAGGATTTTTCCTTTTGAGGGAAGGGCACCCACTTAAACCAAACTATCTATCTTCATGAATGCCCAACTCAGCTTATTACTTGGAAAGTAGAAACAGTGTATTTTTCTATCCAGAGGTTGATAGGAAATCTGAAAGACTGGCTTTTTAAATATATACCTGCTTTACTGGAGGATATATTCTTGAATTTGTTTCTCTTTGGTCGATCTAGCAGGCCTGAGGAGTCAAGTACAAGTGGAAGACATGTCTCTACACTATACGTAATCCTAGCTTCACCAAGAAACAACCAACATGTGAACTATGCTTACAACTTTGATTTTAGGGAGGGCAGCTGACTTTACAAACAGAATAAATAACATGAAAGGCAGCTTCAATTCAAGTCCAGTGTAAAGACCACAAGAACACTAGAATTTCTTGAACCAGAGAATTTGAATGTATACTTCAGAGTATGGTCACTCTGCTTGGAGAAATGTATTAGATTAATCATTCTGAATCCACAGTAAGAGGTGTCTTTACTCAAGAATGAATGGGCTGAAAGATGAATAAACATCCATATCAGAAAATGCTCTGGACCATTCCAAGATGGCGGCTAGAGGTAGGAAGCAGAAAGCAACCCTCCTATAGTGAAATCTTGGAGAGACGCTGGAGACACACTTTGCAGGCATAATCACTGAGAAAAGGCATAACTTTGACCCCTCCACATCTCCAGCCGGTGCAGAGAATCTCCACTTCACGTTAAATGGAGAAACGAGGAGGGCCCCCGGGGCTGCCAGTGGCCTGCGCTCATACGGCATGGGAAGACACGGACCAGGTGAGCTTCGCAGTACCGCGGTAGCCCCACAGACAAGACAAGCCTGGGCCAGAGCAGCATAGCCCCCTGGACAGACTGACCTCCACCCGGGAAAAAAAGAGAAACTGAGTAATAAGCAATAAGAACAGTTAAGACACGCTGGAAAGAGGGTGGGGCACCCTGAGCGCTGAAGATTGGGGGAAGGGAATCCTTCCCGGGACTGTAAATAAACAAGCCAGGCAGGCCGGAGAGCCTCTGGCGGGAAGTGCCCAGCAACCAGGATCAGGGAAGCTTGTGAGAGGAGGGAAGACCCACTTCCCACACGAACTGTAAACAAACATGGCGGCCAGCAGGAGCAGCAGCACCGCCCAGTAAGCAGGAGCAGGAAAGCTGCTGAAAGTGGCAGTGGGAGGAAAACCTCAGAGGAGTGGGGGGAAGACCCACCTCCCACATGAACTGTAAATAAACACGCAGGCCTGACAACGCGGGGCAGTGTCACCTTTCCCAGTGCTTGGAAAGGGGAAAGCCTGTAGCAGAGGCTCCCTCACAGGAGAACTCTGAGCAAACAAAGCCTGTGGGACCAGGTGAGTGCTAACTCACCCCAGAGATCTGCATAAATAATGCCACCAGCTACAGGCTGAGAGCAGCAAGCAGGCAAGCCACAGTTGCAGATACCATTCTCAGAACTGTCTCCAGACGCTTTTTTTCTTTTTCTCCCTACATTTGATGAAAAAACAACCAAATTACACCTGCAAGGCGAAAAACTTACTGAAACTGTATTGCATTTGAACTGGGGACACGTGGTGGGGCTTTTGTGTGTGTGTGTGTATGTGTGTGTGTGTGTGTGAGTGTGTAGTTTTATTCTACTTTATGCATACCCTTTGATGAGACAACTATAGAACAACATCTGAGGCACCAACTCCAGGACTGGAGATTGAGACGGACACCCAAATTATTAAGACTGAAACTGCATTGCATATAAACTTGGAAGTTTTTTGGGTTTTTTTTTTTTTAATTTTCTATTTTCCATTTTATTTTAATTCATTTTTATATATAGATATTACTTTCATTTACTTATTTTTTATTTTTTTATCTTTGATTTTCAATCCTCTCTCTGTCTCTCTAATGTCTGTTCAGCTTACTGTCGATTAGTACACTAACACTCCCTGTTTATACCTTTGAAACTCTCTTGTCTGATACCTTGTTCTGCTTTCTCCCTCTTGTCTGTATATTTGTTTTCCCCTTTTCTTTAACTTCTTGTTTTCCATCTCAGCTCACTCTTCCATTCTAAATATTACCATTGTTATTATTACAAGCTAGAAAATACTTAATTACACACAGTACAGGGACAGTAACAACACCAACGACAATGACGGGAAGACAGAAAAAACAGGGAAACCAGTTTCCCCACAGCAAAAAATTAGTACAGGAACCAGAGGGGAATGAAGAGAACAGAAACTCAGATCCAGACTCCAACAAAATGAAGATAAACTATGCCAAAGGACCCAATGAAGCCCACAAGAATAATTTAAAAGAAGACATACTACAAGTACTCAATGAGAATTTTATAGAGATGATACTGGATAGGGTCAAACAAAATGTACAGGAGACACTCAAGAAATTCCAAGACAATAAAAATAGAGAATTTGAAAAAGCAAAAGAAGAAATAAAGGAAACCATACAAGCACTGTATAAACACCAAAGTGAAAGAGAGAACACAATGAATAAATGGATAAATGAACTCAGGACAAAAATAGACAACAATAAAGAAGAAAACTGCCAGGATATGGAAAACCTCAGAAAAAAGAACAAAACAGAACTGCAAAACAAAATGGAAGGCCAATCCAGCAGAATAGAACAAACAGAAGACAGACTCTCAGAACTTGAAGATGAAATGGTAATTAAAGGAAAAACCGAAGAACTATTAATTAAACAACTCAAGACCTGTGAAAAGAAAATGCAAGAACTCACTGACTCCATCAAAAGACTAAACTTGAGAATCATGGGCATCGAAGAAGGAGAAGAGGTGCAAGCGAAGAGAATGCATAATATATTCAACAAAATAATAATGGAAAATTTCCCAAATCTAGAGAAAGATATTCCCATACAAATGCAAGAGGCCTCCAGGACACCAAACAGACCAGATCAAAATAGAACTACTCCACGACATATCATCATTAAAACAATAAGTTCAGAAACTAAGGAAAGAATATTGAAGGCTGTAAGAGAGAAAAAACAAGTAACATACAAAGGTAAACCCATCAAAATCACAGCAGACTTCTCAACAGAAACATTAAAAGCAAGAAGAGCGTGGGGTGAGATCTTCCGGGCACTGAATGAAAATAACTTCAACCCCAGGATACTCTACCCAGCAAAGCTATCATTCAAAATAGATGGAGCAATAAAAGTCTTCCATGATAAGCAGAAACTAAAACAATATGTGACCACAAAGCCACCATTACAAAAGATTCTGCAAGGGATCCTGCACACAGAAAGTGATACCCAACTTAACCATGAAAAGGCAGGCAGCACCAAACCACAGGATAAGAAAAAGCAAGACAGTAGAGAGTAACATCAAGTTAGGTACACACAATCAAACCTTCAAATAACTACGACAGCTAAATGGCAGGAATCACCATATACCTATCAGTACTAACACTTAATGTTCATGGACTTAATTCACCCATCAAAAGACACCGTTTGACAAAATGGATTAAAAAAGAAGATCCAACAATTTGTTGCTTACAGGAGACTCATCTCACTGACAGAAATAAGCATATGCTTAGGATGAAAGGCTGGAAGATTTACCAAGCCAATGGTCCCCTAAAACAAGCAGGAGTAGCAATACTTATCTCTGACAAAATAGACTTCAAACCTACATTAATCAAATGAGATAAAGAAGGACATTCCATACTAATAAAAGGGGAAATAGACCAAAAGGAAATAATAATCATCAATCTGTACGCACCCAATGTCAACGCACCCAATTTCATCAAACATACCCTGAAAGACCTAAAAGCATATATAAACGCCAACACAGTGGTTGTGGGAGACTTTAACACTCCATTATCATCAATAGATAGGTCATCCAAACAAAAACTCAATAAAGAAATCCAAGATCTAAAATATGCAATAGATCAAGTGGACCTAGTAGATGTCTACAGAACATTTCATCCAACCTCTACACAATATACATTCTTCTCAGCAGCCCATGGAACCTTCTCCAAAATAGATCATATCCTAGGGCACAAAGCAAGCCTCAGCAAATATAAGAAAATAGAAATAATACCGTGCATACTATCTGACCACAATGCAGTAAAAGTAGAACTCAACAACAAAAGTAAAGACAAAAAACATGCAACCAGCTGGAAACTAAATAACTCATTACTTAATGAAGAGTGGATCATCGATGCAATAAAAGAGGAAATTAAAAAGGTCCTGGAAGTCAATGAAAATGAAAACACAACCTACCGGAACATATGGGACACAGCTAAGGCAGTCTTGAGAGGAAAGTTTATAGCCATGAGTGCATTATTAAAAAGATTGAAAGATCCCAAATCAATGACCTAATGATACATCTCAAACTCCTAGAAAAACAAGAACAAGCAAATCCCAAAACAAATAGAAGGAGAGAAATAATAAAAATAAGAGCTGAAATCAACGAAATAGAAACCAAAGAAACCATACAAAGAATTAATGAAACAAAAAGTTGATTCTTTGAAAAAATAAACAAGATCGATAGACCCCTGGCAAACCTGACTAAAATGAGGAGAGAAAAAACCCAAATTAGTAGAATTAGGAATGCAAAAGGGGAGATAACAACAAACACCATGGAAGTCCAGGAAATCATCAGAGACTACTTTGAGAACCTATATTCAAATAAATTTGAAAATCTTAAAGAAATGGACAGATTTCTAGATACATATGATCATCCAAAACTGAACCAAGAGGAAATTAATCACCTGAATAGACCTATAACACAAAATGAAATTGAAGCAGCAATCAAGAGTCTCCCCAAAAAGAAAAGTCCAGGACCTGATGGATTCTCTGCTGAATTCTATCAGACCTTTAAAGAAGAACTGATACCAACTCTCCTTAAACTGTTCCATGAAATAGAAAGAGAAGGAAAACTGCCAAACACATTTTATGAAGCCAGTATTATACGTATCCCAAAACCAGGCAAAGACACCTCCAAAAAGGAGAACTATAGGCCAATCTCCTTAATGAACATTGATGCAAAAATCCTCAATAAAATAATGGCAAACCGAATTCAGCAACACATCAGAAAGATAATTCACCACGACCAAGTAGGCTTCATCCCAGGGATGCAGGGGTGGTTCAACATACGAAAATCAATAAACGTAATAAACCACATTAACAGAAACAAAGACAAAAACCACTTGATCATCTCAATAGATGCAGAAAAAGCCATTGATAAGATCCAACATCATTTCATGATAAAAGCTCTAAGAAACTAGGAATAGAAGGAAAGTTCCTCAACATTATAAAAGCTATATATGACAAACCTACAGCCAGCATTATACTTAATGGAGAAAAATTAAAACCATTCCCTCTAAAATCAGGAACCAGACAAGGATGCCCACTATCTCCACTCCTATTCAACATAGTACTGGAATTCCTAGCCAGAGCAATTAGGCAAGAAGAAGGAATAAAAGGAATACAAATAGGTAAAGAAACTGTCAAAATATCCCTATTTGCAGATGACATGATCCTATACCTTAAAGACCCAAAAAACTCTACTCAGAAGCTTCTAGACATCATCAATAGCTATAGCAAGGTGTCAGGATATAAACTCAACATAGAAAAATCATTAGCATTTCTATACACTAATAATGAACAAACTGTAAAAGAATATATGAAAACAATTCCATTTACAATAGCCTCAAAAAAAATCAAATACCTAGGTGTAAACATAACAAAAGATGTGAAAGACCTCTACAAGGAAAACTATACACTTCTGAAGAAAGAGATTGAGGAAGACTATAGAAAGTGGAGAGATCTCCCATGCTCATGGATTGGTAGAATCAACATAGTAAAAATGTCTATACTCCCAAAAGTAATCTACATGTTTAATGCAATTCCCATCAAAATTCCAATGACATTCATCAAAGAGATTGAAAAATCTACTGTTAAATTTATATGGAAACACAAGAGGCCACGAATAGCCAAGGCAATACTCAGTCAAAAGAACAATGCAGGAGGTATCACAATACCTGACTTCAAACTATGTTACAAAGCAATAACAATATAAACAGCATGGTACTGGCACAAAAACAGACATGAAGACCAGTGGAACAGAATAGAGGACCCAGATATGAAGCCACACAACTATAAGCAACTTATCTTTGACAAAGGAGCTAAAAATATACGATGGAGAAATAGCAGCCTCTTCAACAAAAACTGCTGGGAAAACTGGTTAGCAGTCTGCAAAAAACTGAAACTAGATCCATGTATATCACCCTGTACCAAGATTAACTCAAAATGGATCAAGGATCTTAATATCAGACCCCAAACTCTTAAGTTGATACAGGAAAGAGTAGGAAATACTCTGGAGTTAGTAGGTATAGGTAAGAACTTTCTCAATGAAACCCCAGCAGCACAGCAACTAAGAGATAGCATAGATAAATGGGACCTCATAAAACTAAAAAGCTTCTGTTCATCAAAACAAATGGTCTCTAAACTGAAGAGAACACCCACAGAGTGGGAGAAAATATTTGCCAACTATACATCAGACAAAGGACTGATAACCAGAATATACAGGGAATTAAAAAAACTAAATTCTCCCAAAACTAATGAACCAATAAAGAAATGGGCACGTGAACTAAACAGAACTTTCTCAAAAGAAGAAATTCAAATGGCCAGAAAACACATGAAAAAATGCTCACCATCTCTAGCAATAAAGGAAATGCAAATTAAAACCACGCTAAGATTCCACCTCACCCCTGTTAGAATAGCCATCATCAGCAACACCACCAACAACAGGTGTTGGCGAGGATGCAGGGAAAAAGGAACCCTCTTACACTGTTGGTGGGAATGTAGACTAGTACAACCACTCTGGAAAAAAATTTGGAGGCTACTTAAAAAGCTGGACATCGATCTACCATTTGATCCAGCAATACCACTCTTGGTGATATACCCAAAAGACTGTTACTCCAGAGGCACCTGCACATCCATGTTTATTGCGGCACTATTCACAATAGCCAAGTTATGGAAACAGCCAAGATGCCCCACCACTGAAGAATGGATTAAGAAAATGTGGTATCTATACACAATGGAATTTTATGCAGCCATGAAGAAGAACGAAATGTTATCATTCACTGGTAAATGGATGGAATTGGAGAACATCGTTCTGAGTGAGGTTAGCCTGGCTCAAAAAACCAAAAATCGTACGTTCTCCCTCATATGTGGACATTAGATCAAGGGCAAACACAACAAGGGGATTGGACTATGAGCACATGATAAAAGCGAGAGCACACAAGGGAGGGATGAGGATAGGTAAGACACCTAAAAAACTAGCTAGCATTTGTTGCCCTTAACACAGAGAAACTAAAGCAGATACCTTAAAGCAACTGAGGCCAATAGGAAAAGGGGAACAGGTACTAGAGAAAAGGTTAGATCAAAAAGAATTAACCTAGAAGGTAACACCCACACACAGGAAATCAATGTGAGTCAATGCCCTGTACAGCTATCCTTATCTCAACCAGCAAAACCCCTTGTTCCTTCCTATTATTGCTTATACTCTCTCTACAACAAAATTAAAAATAAGGGCAAAATAGTTTCTGCTGGGTATTGAGGGGGGGGAGAGGGAGGGGGCAGAGTGGGTGGTAAGGGAGGGGGTGGGGGCAGTGGGGAGAAATGAACCAATCCTTGTATGCACATATGAATAATAAAAGAAAAATGAAAAAAAAAAAAAAGAAAATGCTCTGCCTGTAGACGATGTACCAATGCATTAGCAAAGTTAGAAAGAGGAATCACCAAAAGTTGAAAGTTAGAATTAGGACAATGAACAAGGGAAATGGGGAAATGTGTATATATTTAATATATACATTTATATTTATTTAGGGAAAGGACAGAGATTCAAACTGAAATAGAGATAAAACATTTTAAAAAATCTTTAATATATGTGGACAACACCTTTTTTGTACATTTTAAATGGGTTTCATCAGGACATTTTCATACATATATATAAGGCACTTTGATCATATTCACTCCCCATTACACTTGCTATTGCAATAGAGTCCACTTTTTTTATATTAAATTCAGTTATCAGATCAGTCCATGGAAGAAATAAAATAAGAAATAAAGGAAAGAGGAGAGAGGAAGGAGGAGGGAAGGAAGGAGCAAAGGAAGGAAGGAAGGAAAGAAGAAGAGAAGAAAAGAGAAAAAGAGAAAGGCTTTGGACAGAAAAGTAAGACTAGAAGGGTTGTACTGGGAGCTCTACAGTGGAAATTCTAAGGAAATGATTAGAGTATTAATGCTGAGTGTTAGAAAGCCTTAGTCATATATGTGAGAAAAGTGGCTTATCAAATAAGAGGAAAAGACATTACAAGGATAGGATTGGAACATTCCTTTTTAGACCCTGAAATTTCTCATGTATGCATTAATGTAGTTTCTATTTAGTGGAGCTCTTCTCTCTCTAGACCCTTCCTGTCCCCTAAATGTCTATGAGATTCTTATAAGGTAGTGGAAAAAAATAACTTATTTTCTTGGAAGTGAAAGGCAAGCAATTGAATGAGAAAATTCTTAGCACTGGGCCCATGGTTTTACCAGAATATCTTTCCATACTCTGACCTGGAGAGAATTTCATATACTCACCAGCAGGAAACTTTAAGTGATATTCATAGTTATTTAAGCTGTTTTAAACCAAATGGCTCTTCACAAAGGGGCATTGCTTTCCAACATACAGGGTGCTAACTCTACAGGATCCAACTCTACCCAGAAAGTGAGCACAGACATAAAATGCCATAATTGGCACTATAAAATTTCCTATCCCCAAATTTGTTTGTCATTATAGAAATTACTTCCTTTAATATATGTGATGTATATTTATTTTGTCTACTTTTACAGCATGTGAGTTGCATGAATGCAGAGGCTTTTCTATTCTATTCTATTCATCAGCTCCCTGGAAGACTGCCTATAGTACAGAAGCAATTCTGTAAATATTTACTGAATAAGTAAATGAATGAATTGCATAAGGAATTCTTGTAGAACAAACTCATAACACTGAGCTTCATACATCAGCATGTAGGAAAATGGTTATGGAAAATGTTTTAATAGTTATCTCCTTCAAGGGAAACTTTCTTATCACCAAAGTACAGGAAAGGGAGGATTTTATTTACTGTGAGGACAATGAGTTCCCACAAATACCTGCCACAGAGCTCTGTGAACATCAGGGTTTCCAAGACTGTAGATTAGTGGGTTCCACATGCAATTGATAATAGTGTTGAAAATCCCAACCCCTTTATCATTGTCTGAAGCCTCCTCTGAAACCAGACACATGTAGTTGAAGATATCTGTCCCACAGAAGAGACAAGCCTCAGTGAGGTGGGAGCCACATGTGGAGAAGACCTTCTTCCTGCCCACTGCTGAAAGGAATCATAGAAATGCAACTGCCACATGGGTGTAGGAGCTAATGATGAGAACCACAGGGGCACCTGCCATTATGAAACCCACAACAAAGAGCAATAACTCATTGAGTTGGGTGCTGGAGCAAGAGAGCTGAAGGAGATGGGGAGGTCACAGTAGAAGTGATTGATATCTTTGGGTCCACAAAAGTGGAGGGTACTTAAGGCAGTAATATGAGTTAGTGGATTGGTGAAGGCACAAGTCCAAGACATGGCCACCAATATCCTCTGCATTGTCTGGCTCATGCAGGCGCTGTAGGTGAGGGGCTGGCAGATGAATATGTACCACTCTCCAGGTCACACCTTACTCACTGACCTTCTCCATCACCACAATACCTTCATCCTGCTCTTACTTGAGATGTCCAATATGCTGCCCCCTCCTCCTTCCCATTATCTCCTAGCTGAAAGGGTCAGATCATTTGGGAAAACAAATTAAAGCAGACAGCCTTTTAAAATATTGTAAGATTATGATGGAAATTCCCTATTTTTTCCTCTGAAGGATCAGCCCAAACCAATCATCACGCTTTGAAGTAGAACAATTATTCTCAGAGAAATTAGAAAGGCTTTAAAAATCTCACATATGTTTAAAAGCTTCTGAAAATAGTGAAGATCAATTGAAAGTGTAAACAAGAATCTGAGTAAAGACACCTCTTACTGTGGATTCAGAATGATTAATCTAATACATTTCTCCAAGCAGAGTGACCATACTCTGAAGTATACATTCAAATTCTCTGGTTCAAGAAATTCTAGTGTTCTTGTGGTCTTTACACTGGACTTGAATTGAAGCTGCCTTTCATGTTATTTATTCTGTTTGTAAAGTCAACTGCCCTCCCTAAAATCAAAGTTGTAAGCATAGTTCACATGTTGGTTGTTTCTTGGTGAAGCTAGGATTACGTATAGTGTAGAGACATGTCTTCCACTTGTACTTGACTCCTCAGGCCTGCTAGATCGACCAAAGAGAAACAAATTCAAGAATATATCCTCCAGTAAAGCAGGTATATATTTAAAAAGCCAGTCTTTCAGATTTCCTATCAACCTCTGGATAGAAAAATACACTGTTTCTACTTTCCAAGTAATAAGCTGAGTTGGACATTCATGAAGAGTAAAGTCATTCCCTTGCATAGTATAGACTAGAATATGAGGGTGGGAAGCAGCTGGAGTCTGGAATCTCTAGCAAAAGGAATGGGTGATCAGTGCCTGAGATGATGCAGTGCAACTAAGTAGCAGGACAGCTTAATGAGACCCCAGAAGTCAGAGATGCTATAACTTAATTCTGATATGAGTGTCTGGGGACATGGTGATTAAAAAAGTCTTTTAAATCAGTTCATCGAAAAAATGAAGAATGAGTGCCCATCGGGTGCCCGGACTTCTGTGGTCTCAGTTTGGACCTGAGATGAAGAGGAGGCAGGATTGAATGAGAGGCTCCCCAGTCCAGCTGACTGTACAGTCTTCAGATGACACTGTGAAATCAAGAGGTTGCAGGTCAGTAGGTCCACAGCACCCATTAACATTGACCATAGAGAAGTAAAGACAAAAATCACTCAGGAGCAATCATGAATCAAGGGTATTACACTGAGTCTCTAGCATGGTTTCACATTAGAATGTGGGAACTACTTTAAATCCTGATCTCCATACTCTTCCTTCCCAGACTGATGATCTATGTCTGATATATTAAAAGAAAGGCACCCTAATGTGTAAAAATGAGTGCTTTCAAAAGAAAAAAAAGTTATTAAATGAAATCTCAGTGCCAGACATAAGCTACCTCTCCATGGGTTACTTACTGATCAGATTGGTCCTTGAGGTCCCCCATACCATACTGGCTGTTGTCACTGCAATTGGATGTTCAGTCCCCATTGCTAAAGACACCACACACTCTGGTTTGAGAACACACACACACACACACACTCAATCAATCTGGGATTAAACTGAAATTTTTCTCCTCACTGGCCAGAATTCATAGTACCAGAGGATTCTATGCAGGCTGCTGAGGGGGATAGGTAGGGACATTGTTGCCAATGGTTCTGCTAGGCTATATGGACCCTATGTGTGACACTATTGGCATTCTCTGCATGATGTGTCACTGGTGCAATAGTGGCACAACCACTATGAGAGCAAGAAACTACATTCCAGTTGGATGTCAGACCTGCCCCATGGGAAGGACCCATGTTTGGTACTACAAACCACCACAGAAACCTGTGATTAAAAAGTTATAGGCCCCAGTAGGAAATCCACTGCCATGATGTGTTAAATGAGGTTTTTTCATGCTGTTTTCAATCTTGCTAATACTTTCTTTTTTTCTGCTTTTTAAATTGTTGTTGCTGGGGTACATTGTGGCATTTACAAAACTTCTTACAATATATCAAATATATCATACTTGAAATCTCCCCATCCATCATTCTTTATCACTCCTTCCCCCATTCCTGGAATACTTTCAACAGGTCTCATTTTTCGATTTATACACACCTGTACACAGTATTTGTACTATATTCACTCTCTTACATCCTTTCCCCACATCCTCCCCCTCCCATTGGTACCAAACCCACCTCAAAACAGGAACTGTTCTCAAATTTTGCAAAAGAAAAAATAACATTTTCTTTTGTTTAAGATAGCTATACAGGAAGTTTCCTTATGACATCATCTTCTCTGTTTTTCTTCTTTCTATTTTTAGTCCCCTTCTTATGTTGATTCTGACAGTTTTAAAAATGCTGTATTCATTCTAGTATAGGAAGTACATCAACCATATTCATCTTCTTAACTTCCTTCTTTTACCACCCCTCCCTTGTATGTGACCTCCTCTTAGTGCAAATGCTCTCTTTAGTATTCCTTTATCTTCTGAGTCCCAGTAGGAGTTCACATTTACCTAGTGTAGACAGCATGAACTTTTGGAGTACTCCCCCAAGGTTACCTGCACAATTCCACCATTCACCATGGGATGATGACTTGGGAACTTCACTTCAAAAATCTGTAGGCTCTACAAGTACACTTAAAGGAGCAGAGATCACCTCCTCAAGACTGCTGCTGCTGTCAGTCATACTTCCAGGGAAACACTTTCTCCTATGGGTAGTAACCACAGAGGCAATTCACAATAAATCCAACTATTGGGCTTTAAATGTTTCACTTACAAATGATGATACACCAAGGCTTTCAGCCAATACCACAGGAGAAAATCATCAATAACTGGTACCATTAGATCAGGCCACCTCATCATTCTATTCCACCACCCCAGCTGCAGCCATCACTCCTAGATGACAGCAAGGAATAAAGGTAGATGTGCAGGTAGGTCCAGTGCTCCTGTTCTGCAAGAAGTAGTTTCTGAAAAAAGAGACATATGGTCTCCTTCTTTAGAAGAATATAAGGGTTCACATTCCTAGAGAGGATAATGTAGGAGTTAGACAAGGAATTAGGAAGCCTGATGGCTGAGAACAATAGTTTGGACACTGATCAAAAAATCACATTTTAGCCTGCTAACAGAATGACTTGTGACACACAGCAAAATGTTGCTGACCCTGAGCCTTCACAACCTACAGAAAATGATAGCCATGGTCTGACCATTCAAGCCCATGAGTTCCCCAGCCTTACATATGGAAGAAGTTGATGACACCAAACCCAGTCTTTTGGTGGCTGACCATGTCCACAGACGCCAATAGAAGCTTGAAGTCTAAGGACCCTTATGGCAGGACTCCTTGAGCATGCCTGCCCTATTGTCTGATGGGTGCCCTACTACTTTGCTTTCAGTTTGCTTTCCAACAATAAAAGCTCCTGTGTGAGTCTCCTCTGTGTCTATTCTTGACTATGAATTTTCTGGCCACAGTACCAATAACACAAATCTGATAGCAACTTGAGGACAGAACACAAGTTTTATTCATTCTTCAATAGCAATGCTATTCATAATACTTTGCATGTAGTAATTACCAAATATTCCTTAAATAAACAAATGGATAATGACAAATTTCCATGGGATTCCAAAGACAAAGAGCATCAGTATGAGCTAGAGTTGTCATGGAAGATTTTCTGTACACCTTGGAATTTGATCTGAACTTTTATGCATGAACATGATCTAAGGTGGGTCTAGGGCAAGTACAAGTTGCAAGACTGTGTTAGGGGCTTCTTTACATTAATAAGACAAACAGATAATGTAGTAATCACGTGTGACACATTCCTGTTCACATAAACTTCACTCCAAGAAGGCGCATATTATTAGGAGGGGTCCACCCTCCACAAACCTGAGTCAAAGCCATGGACAGAAGAGCAATGAAGTAGCTTTTGCCAACTCACACAGCTACACATGCAGGTAGCTTAATACAAGTGGGATTCTGAGATGACGTCTTATCACCTGAGTTTTCTGGAGTTTTACAGGGTCATCTGAGGCCCAAATGAGGAGCTCTCCAGCATGACCACTTTCAAAGCTCCTCTCACTGAGCATTGACAGTTCTCACTATGTAACTCCAACCAACCTAAGATGAAAATCTCAACAAGACCTTCCATAAATGAAAGGTTCCTGATGCAGGGGACCCTGGGTAGTTAACTGGATGCAGAAAATATCCACATTCTCATTCCTAAAAGTAGTGGAGAACAGGCTTCATCCATGAGAGAGGTGCCTGGCAAAAGGGAAATAAAAACCAGCCAGAATCTCTCAGATGTTTTTCCAGCTCTTCCCTAAATATTGCTGTCTTTCAGGACATCATTGCAACATAATGTGACGTTTGAGATAAAGACAATAGAAGCCACTTCTTTGTTTTTGAGAGCAGAGGAACTGATGAGAATACTCACATGATTTGGGCATAGATGTCAGCAGAATGTCTTCAGGAAAGAAGTTGAGGAGCTTTGCAGCCCCTACTATCCATGCACAAATCAAGTGAGGGGTGACATCTCAGGTATGTAAGTGAGAGGAAAGAAAGATGATATCTCCTTGTAACAGGGCTCTCTTCACTACAGTGTAATCCTCTGGGGGGACTCATTTATTAACTCTTCCAGGAGATAGGGAAAGATGGGGAGAAATATAACTCTCAATACACGTGGAAAGATCATCTCACCCTTTCTGATATTTATAATTTCTCTAGCCCTGGCTTAATGGTCAGGGAGTGAGGGCAGATGGTTCAAGCTCCACTGAAGGGTGGGGTCAATGAGGTTTAGAAAAATTAGCCACGTCCTCATAATCCTCCAGGAAGCAGGAGGTACATTTGGATATTTGGGCTTCCCAAAGAAGGCTTTTCTTTCCCAAATGTCAGTCCAGGGTCTTTGAGCAGGGACAAGATAATTTTCAGACTTGCCTTGGACCTGGGAATCAGGAGAAGGCCTAAAAAGGGAGGTAATAAGGAGGAAGAGCTTTGTTCCAATCCTTGGCAATGTGGCACTTTCTCCCTTGCGGGCCACTGGGAGTAAAGCTTGGGGATTTTATGATTCTAGAAGTGATGGTGAGGAACTCCATTGTGCAAGGACTCCTGGGAATTTGTCTACTGACATGATTTCTAAGTCAGTCCCTTGGAAAGTGAGAACCTTGTGAAGGCCAGAGAGTAATGAAAAACAATGTGTGGAGGTTGAGTTGTGGGCTCCAACCCTATTCACTCTAATAATTATTCACCCAACAAGCTTTCTCTGAGAGTGCCTCTTCTTCTCTCCTTCAAGGAAGTCTGGTGCAATACAGGAGGCATTATGGAAGACAGGCTCTTTTGATTATTAGTGCTTTGACTCTGGGCAAAGCTGTCAACCATTTGTGCCTCAATTTCTTCATCTATGATATGAGTATTGTGAACACTCATCATTTTGAACACTCATCATTTTGAACACTCATCATTTTGAACACTAAATGAGGCAAGATTCTCTCAGATTTGTCAATCCATCAGCCCACTAGCTTGATGACATTAATGAGTGCTTATAAAGTATCTGGTAATGTGCTAAGAATTTTAGTCTCAAAATCCTTGTAATCCTCAGAATGCTATGAAGTAGATTATAGCAGACCTCAGATGTTCTGCCTTACACCTGCTTAGCCTGTCTTCTGATTCCAGCCACTTCTTGGTGGAAAGCTCCCTGTAAACTTATACTTATTGCAAGCTGACCATGTATCCTCTTCTCTAGATCCTCGATTCTATAAACAATGGGGAGTTTATTCCATCTGAGAATATGTGGGGCTCAGAGGCATAGATTTAGCTTAACAATAGAAGATAGGAGCTAGTAGATAAATGTACGAAATATCTTTGTGTACTTCTTGGAGGCATTTTTGGGCAGTATTGGAATTTGAACTCAGGCCTTGTGTTTGCTAGGCAGGTACTCTGCTACTTGAACTATATACCCAGCACTTTTTGCTTTATTTGTTGTTTGAATAGCATTTCATATTCATGCTCAGACAGGCCTGGATCATGATCCTCCCTTTTCTGCTTTTATTGTAGATGAAATGACCAGTGTGAGCACTGTACATGACTGAACAAGTATTCTATAAGCTCTTGCACAATCATGTCTTTGCTGTTTATAGCATGGAATTTGTAATGTGTTTTCACACAGGTGGAACATCATTCTCTGGATCTCTCTTTTCATAAATTAGTCCTTTTTTGTGG
Source organism: Castor canadensis (assembly GCF_047511655.1). Lineage (NCBI taxonomy): Eukaryota > Metazoa > Chordata > Mammalia > Rodentia > Castoridae > Castor > Castor canadensis. Next base: position 48,586,863 of record NC_133396.1, on the reverse strand, counting down.
TTCTATAAAACCCAGATAAATCAGTCTTACTCCCTAGAACCATCTTTCAACTAAATAACCTCATCCTTGTTCCCTGAAATGATTACCTGATTCATACACACACACACACACACACACACACACACACACACACACACACACACACAGACACACACACTCATACACACACATTATCATCATTGTCATCATCATAATCATCTTTTCTGAGACTGCTTTGGCAGGAAGAGGCCCTAGGGAGCATGACTACAGATTGAATCCTGGAACATGTTTGCTCTTACTTAGGGTAAATAGGGTTTGTGATAATCATTAGCATGTTATAGAATCACAATTATTAAGACTCAATGAAATACTGGTTATGTGTTAACTTTCACATATTAATGATATAAGAACATGTCAAGTATCAGAGTTGTGGAATTTTAAGGACAAGGATTGCTTTTGTTAGCTTCCTTGGAAGACAAGAAGAAACAAGAGTAATGGGCCTGGCTCAGCCAACATCAACTCTGGGTGTGTTGTTGAAGCCAGAACTGTCTTGTGGCAACATTTGATGAGACATAAGTCTTCCACAGACAAAGGTGCATAGTAATGAAAATCAGTTGTAGGAATTACATGTAAGGAGGAAGAGCTGAAAGAGGCTTCTGTGTAGCTCTTGTGTAGCTTGGGCAGATCTCCTATGCTAAGTTCCAGGCTCTGGTAGAGAAGTGTGACTCCAAGTTCAGGCATGGGCATGTCTGGGTGAATAAACATGAGAATTTTGAGTCCTCAGACTCCCCTAAATCCAATTATCAGGGTAGAAGCATTCTTTACCCAGCTAGAGAAGAGCTGCCTTTTGCTGAAGATCATGCAATTGTCTCCTATGAAGAAGTCTCACAAGATGATTTTTGTCCTCCCAAAGAATTTCTGCCACTTCCTTCTGTGTCTCCAAAATAATTAGGTTCAGGTCTCAGCATCCTATGGCAAAGGAACTCCCATTGATGAATCAAGATTCATTCATTTAATATCTGCAAAGAATTTCCCCACCTGGCTTAGTAGGCAGTATATTGGTCCATAAAATAACAACTGAATCTTTAAACACCATTTGATATAGTAAAAGGATTTTTCAGGTAGAGCTCCTGTGATGAGGAAATTATCCTGGATTAGCAATGTGGAGCTTAAATGTCATTACCAGTATTCTTATAAAAGACAGACAGATGAATATTTGTCTACAGAAAAGGAGAAAAAGAAGTACATGGAAGGGAAAATTGGAGTGTGGTGGCCACAAGTCAATGAATGTCAGAAGCTTGATTTCAGAGATAGAAGATGGAGAAGACAGGAAGAGATTCTCACCTAAAAAGTCCAGGAAGAAACTGCTCTGCCAAATCCATACCCTGTTCTTATTTTTTTTGAAAGAGAATGATTTGTTATAATGAGCTAGAAATATAATATTTCACTGAAATTGAACAGTTGACAATATGGTTTAACTTAAACCATCAAGGGAAAAAGGATAAAATAAAACAAGTGGAGAAGCCCAAGATTGGCTTGGGGCAAAGATGAGGATCACTTCATTTTAGCACAAGTAGCTCCTAACCCCTCCCAGTACTTGGTGTGCCATCACTCTCCCATCTGCCACATTCTGCCAAACCAAATGGCTTCTTCCTCTATGTTGTACATATAAGACAACACAATCCTCTTGGCCATGATGCAAAGCCAAGAAGAAAGCTTAAAAATCTCATTTGGAATGAATGTGTGTATATTTAACCCAGCATTGCTGGTTACTATCTATGTGATGTCAATTCATATGATACCAGCTTTAACCAAATCAAATCTGCCATCATGTGTAACCTGTTACACGGCTCTGTAGCAATATCTGTGTCCCCAATTTGCTACAGTACATTATCAATGTAGAATGTATTTTTGAGCTCCAATGTTTTCTTAATCCTTTTAAAGAGACTATTAGAAAGAATGTAGAGAAGAATTCTATCCTAGAAACCAAGGTGTCAGGGAGAGCATGGACTCTTTTTGCGAGGTTTTTAATGGGGATAGAGATAAACAGAGGAAATGTTAGACTGTCACAGCTAATGACAAGTGAGTGGAAGCATAAGTATGGAAAGGGTTCTACCCACAAAGCCAACACATTCACATTCAGAGAGAAGTCTTGGAGAATTGGGGAGGAGAACCACCCAAAAAACAAGCAAATCAAAGGAAAAAGGGGTTTCATACAACACAGTATCAAAAAGTAAAAACACTAAGTGTACAAACAAGTGCAGATAAGTCCACAGCCTATTCTGATAGGTTCTTTCAGCATTGATCATGTTTCCTCTTATTTGTTATCTCAAGGTTATTTAGATATAGTGACTTTAACAGCAGTCTCTCACAGGAGGTTAAGCAGGTAGGCAGAGTCTAATCATTGGTTTCTGGATTTGTCTGCAACGTGTAAGCATCCAACTCAGCAACCAGGTGTCCTTCAGTTTTCGACATGTATGCATCCAACTGGTTGTCCAGCTGCTCCTTGATCAATACAAGGTGAGTAAGGGGACCTCTCCCTCATCCACAGCCATGATAATCCTCATCTAGGCAAGCTCTGCCTTATGGGCCGGCCTCATCTTCAATTGCTCCCCTGGCCAAGGCCTCTATGGGTTGGCTTAAATGTGCCTGGATATTACTCTTACCCAGGTGCTAGGTAACTTTAGCTGTTCTACTTAAGTTTTAATGCTGCCTGGGCAAAGGATCTATTTATTCTCTATCTGATGGCCAAGTCTTCTGTTTCTGTCACTGGCTAGATGCTGTTACTGCTGCATCAAAGCCCGAATATTCACTGGCATCGGCTGTTTGTTCTTCTGCATATTAGAAAAGGTGAAAGGTCAAACAAAATGGATGTTTAAATAAAAGTTTTATTACAAAAGCATTTATTGGCATTTTCATGGCTGGCTTGCTAGACCAGGAGCTCCAGATCCCAAAAATTTTTAAGTTAACTGGTACATTTAGATCAAGGCTGATGTGGGTTAAAAATCTCCTTATTCCCACAAACTTGTAAGAATCAGAAACTTAGAAATGCAACTTAGTGCAGCAATTTCAAACAAAAGTGATAACAAGGGCTCAGGTAACAGCTCTTAGAGAGGTAGAAAGTATGAAAAATACACAATAAGCAGATATGATGATAAGAGACAGAAGATAAGTTTCAAAGACAAACAAAGAAAGCTTAAACCTTGTGAGACTCAAGAGTTCACATTCTAAGGGCAAATACGAGGAAGGACTAGAACACCTTCAAAGCCCATAGAAATAATACACCCACATAAGTAAAATGAGTGTATCATCTTAACGTATGTGTCACTTAGTAACCTGTGAATACAGCTAATTAGTGTATCACATCCTAAGAGATAAGCACAAATGCTTCAGTAAAAATGAAAATGAGACATTGGCTCTCTTGAAGTTGTAACAGCAATTTGATAAAAATCACTTGTCAAAGGCATTGAATTAACAAGGCTCCTAGAGATAGAAACTGTCTTTAAATACCTTAATTCTTCTTAGTCATAAATGGTCACCTTTTGTGGCAGAATTTCTGAGAAAGTTAGATTAATGATTTCAAAGCCTATGAAGACTAAGATCTTCCTAACCATGACTTCTTATGCAGCTGGAGTCACAAAGCACATGCCACCATATTGATTGAGAAAGAGGTCTCAGTAACTTTTTTTCTGGGCTGGTCTCAAACTATGATCCTCCCAATCTCTACCTTCCGACTAACTAGGAGTATAGACATGAGCCACCACACCCTGCTGTGACCATGTTTCTCTCTATGATATCTATGTGTTAGATTCCTTTATGTATCTTCTTCAATGGTAGCTTAGTGGTTTTTGATTGCTTTTGTTTGTGCTTATCTTAGAAGGCCTTTATTTTTATAATAATTTAAAAGAATAGCTTTTCTGGATATAGTAATCTTGGTTGGCACTTATTTGAAATATATCATACTGTGCTAGTAACTCCTCAGCATTGCCTTCAATCTTGATTTTTTTCTGCTTGATATTTTGGTGATACTTTCCACTGAGTTATTTCAGTTGATTTCTTGAGCTTTTTATTTTCACAGATTTCAATTTTTTCTTTTTCTTCAGACTCTCAATCTCTGCTGAATTTCTTATCCAAGTCTTGAATTGATACTCTTATTTCATTCATCACTTTATTTGAATCTTATTTGAAGTCATTGATTACTTTTAAAACCAGACTGTTGAATTATTTATATGACATTTGAACCATTCCAATCTGAGCTTTTAGATGAGTCCATATTGTCTTGCTTTTTCATATTTCTTGTGTTCCTACATGGCACTTTGTGCATCTATTGGAAGATATAGCTCCTCTGCTTTGTATTGAGGTATTCTTAGTGTGAAGACTTTTATTTTTTATTCTTTTTAATTGTACAACAGGACTTACTGTAGTATTTCCATGCATGCATATAATATACTTTGATCATATTCACCTCCACTATTACTGCTTCTTACTACCATCCCATTTTTTTTACAATTTTAATGTATTTCATTATTCTATTTCCTGCATGTATATAGTGGATATTGATCATATTCAATCCCCCATCCTCTCCTTTCACCTCCTTCTCCTCCTGGTTGTCCCACCAAACATTACCCCTTTTATATTCATAACCTTACTTTATTTTGATTTAAGTCTAGATTCTACATACGAGATGAACCATGTGATATTTGTCTTTCTGAGTTTTCTTTGTTTTGCTTAACCTGATGATCTCCAGTTTTATACATTTGCATGCAAAGGACATAATTTTATTCTTCTTTGTGGCTGAATAACACTCCATTGTCTATATACAGCACATTTTATCCATTTATATGTTGATGGACACCTAAGCTTGGTGTTCATCAATATACAGCTTGGTCTATTGTTGTGAACAGTGCTGCTTTATATATGGCTGTGCAGATTTATCTATTGTGTGCAGACTTACATTCCTTCAGATGTATGCCCAGGCAGTGTATATGAGGATCATATAGTAGTTGCAGTTTTTTGAAGAACCTCCACACTGATTTCCACAGTGTCTTCACTAATTTACATTTCCAACAAGAGTATATGAGGGCTCCTTTCTTCCTGCATCTTCACCAGTATTTGTTGTTGTTTTCTTGATAACAGCCATTCTGGCTGGGATGAGATGAAATCTCTATGCCATTTTGATTTGTTTCCTTTATGACTGAGGGTGTTGAGCATTCCTTTATGTATTTTAGCTCTCTCTCTGTCTATATATATGTCTTCTTTGGAGAATTGTCTGCTCAATCCATTTGCTCATTTATCAATTGGATTATTTATTTTTGTGCTTATTTTTAGACTCTATACATATTGGATATTAATCATTTATTTGATGAACAGTTGGAAAAGATTTTCTCCCATTCTGTATGCTTTCTCTTTAATCTGGTAATTATTTCTTGTGATGTACAGAAAATCTGACACAACCCCTTTTAACAATACTTGCTTTCATTTCCTGAGCAATTGTAGTCCTGTACAGAAAGTTATTGCCTGTACTTATATTTTGATGTGTTTTCCCTGTAATAGTTTCAATGTTTAAGTTCTTACATTAAAGTCTTTCATCCATTTAGAAGTGATTATTGTACAGGGTGATAGATAAGGATCCAGTTTTAGTCCTCTACATATGGATATCCATTTTTCCCAACACCATTTTCTGAAGAGGCTATCTTTCCTCCAATGTATGTTTTTGGCATCTTTGTCAACCATCAAGTGGCTGTAGGTGTGTATGCTCATTTCTGAGTCTTTTGTTCCACTGATTTTCATACCAGTACCATTCTGTTTTTGTTACTTCATGAAGCCTTCTCCAGGATTGTCAATTCCCACAACCACTCAGAGGAGAGGAAACAGACATAAGTAACAAAAAAACCTTTAAGAAGAATCCAGATATTTAAGTGTAATTGAAAAAAAACAATTGGAAACAATATCTATATCCCAAATAATGATGAATAAGAAAGAAATAGGATACTTACAGCATAAATTAAGAAATTTAAAATTAATAAAGGTGAATGTATTAATGCTTAAGTAGTATAAAGAAGAGAGGTGAGGAAGGAATAAAGAGAGAAGTAAGCTAGGAAAGAGAGGAAAATTATATATGTTGATGACCAGTGGTACAAGAAGTAATAATGAGGGAAAACACATTAAAACCAATACAGAAATAAAAACATTTAAAAGGAAAAACAAAAAAAAATCAATATTTCTTCTCTCCCAAAGAGATGAAAATGTAGATTCTATGTTTTATTTTGTTTTTTAATTTTGTAGTTTGTAGTTTTGTAATTTTAAAGCTTGTAATTTTGAAGTTTATTTGGTCTGGGAAAGTCTAGGGTGGTATCAAGCACTTTCTATTTGAAGTATCAACAGGTTAGATCAGAAAGAGCTGTTTGCATATGGAGCCTTGTCCTGCCTTTCCCAGGGCAGGAGTGCCTGAGTCTGATGGGAGTGGAGTCTCTTTCCTAGCACTAGCATGCTGGTGCCTCCACTTCACACACAGATGACCTTGCTCGTTTTCCTGCAGGTTGGGCCACAGTTCCCAGCTGTTAAGACCCTCAGCTTCCCTCTGTAATGTGGCCCTTTCTACCCACCTAGCAGATCAGTGTCTGCAAATCTGTGTCAAGTTATAACGATATTCTTAGATGCACAATGATACTCAGGTAGTTACTCACTTAGCTTGTGGGAGCTGGGGCTACGGGGCTTGGGGATACAAAAATGCCAGGATTTTGGTCTCCCTGGCTGATAGATTTGATTAAAACCTCTTTCAACATGGCTCTCAACCACAGCCACAGTGAACAAGCCAGGAAGTGCAGGGGGCCCTTCTGCTTGCTGCACAGATCACACATCTCCCCACTAAAGTCATACTTTTTCAGAATGTTAGGCTATGCAACATGGAGGTTGCCAAGGTGTTCCCTTTCTTTTTCTCAAAGCCCCACTGGGGAGATTCTCCCCACTTTCCTACTGTTTTCCTTTATCTACAAATTTAAAGTTCTGTGTTTCTGAATTTCACAGCATCTCTGCTGTCTACTGTTTATGTCACACTCTTCTGCTTTTCTAAGTTCCTCACCTCTTCTTTCTGCCACACAACTGATGCTTTGTTCAGACTCATGGAGACAGAAGAAAGTGCGAGTTGCTTCTATTTCAACAATTTTTCTCCTCCACACTTTCTAATTTTTAGCATTAACCCACATTCCATGACCCCACTGTTCAAGTTTTGATAAACTATCATAAAAGACTGCACAGACTTCTAGAATACTGCTGCTAATGACATATTTCCATGTGAACACTTACTAAAAAGTACAGTCACACATGTTTCAACAACAAGGATATATACTGAGAAATATGTTGTTATGAAATTTCATCATTGTGTGAACATCATAGAGTATACTTAAACCTACATGATGTAGGTCAATCACTTTCTGAGTCCTGTTGAGGCAAACACTCAGTAAACACAAGATGTATGAGGCTGCTGTCAGCATAATATAACATACCATTATACAGTAAATTTTTTGTAAGTGGGAAGAATATAAAATAATGACAAGTAGTAAAGTATGGTAACTATCAAAACAATAACTTATTCTTTTATTGGCACTTGCAGATATCATGTACTGTGCATAATTGTATTGCTGTATATTTGAACAACTGGCAGAGAAGTAAACTTGTTTTCACAAAGATCACAACAAACATGTGAGTAGTGCATTTTGCTATAACTTTAGGACACAAGGTCACTAGATAATAGGAATTTTAAAAACAGGGCAACCACTGCAATGTGGGAACTACAGGTATAGAGCCTTCTCTGAGTAGGGGGGACTCTGAGGATAGCAGTTACAATGCGGATGTAAGAAACAGGATGAGAAGAAATGGGATTAATATTACTGTGCCCCCTTAAGAAGAGAACCACAAGCTTATTGACCTGGGTATCAGAGCAAGAGACCATGAGCAGTGGTCCTAGGTCACAGAAGAAGTCAGGAATGATCTTCTTAGACCAGAAAGAGAGTCAGAATAAAGAGAAGGTGTTGGTCATGGCAACAAGATTTGTCAGGGTCCAGCAGGCAGTCACTATGAATGTGCAGCACCATAGGCTCATGATTACGGTGTACTGGAGAGGGTGGCAAATAGCTACATAGAGGCAATAAGCCATTGTGGCCAGGGGAAAGAGGTCCATATCCCCAACATCAGGAAGAAGCAGAGTTGTGCCAGGCTTCTTGCATAGGAGATGGACCTGCTCTAACTCTGGATGTTCACCAGGGCCTTGGGCATAGTGGTGGAGGTGAAAAGGATGTCTGCACAAGACAGGCTGGCAAGGAAGAAATACATGGGGGTGTGGAGATGTGTATCAGCACCAAAGGCCAGGAAAATGAGAGGGTTACCAGCCACAGTTATGGTGTACATCCACAGGAACAGCAGGGAAAGGTGCACTGCTGCTCTGGTCGCTCTGACAGTCCCCAGAGGAGGAACTCAAATATGCTGCTCCAATTCTCTCCAGCCATGAGCTGAGGTCAAAGAAAGAGATCTTGAGTGACCCCCTTGAAACTGTAAAATATATCACTTTAGACAATCAGTGAGCATGCCATTCTAGGATCTCTAGAGATAAAGACAATGAATTGTATTGACCACCTGCTATATGCACAGTAAAGTTTTATTGAAGCTAGCAAATACAGTATCTAGAAGGTCTAGGACACATAATTTATGGAATTGAAATAGATTTGTTGCTTGATTTCTCTACATTCCTGTCTGTCCTAAACTTCTTTACATGTACTTTCTTTTCTTTCCACAATATACTCCCAGGGAGTTTGGAAGCTTTCACTAATCTACTCATTCTATGAATATCAAGTGCCAACTCTGGATCTGGTAGTGCCTGTTAAATAACAAGTGACATTCCTTGTTGTTGTTGTTGCTGTTGACTGTACTGGGATTTAAACTCAGAGTCTGCATTTACTACTCAGGTAGGCACTCTACCACTTGAACCATGTACCCTGCCATGCAAGTGATATTCTTTAACCTCAGATAATTTTGAATCTAATAGGACAGATACAACTATCTACATTAAAGTCTTATTTTGATTCAGACTCCCTTACTGATTCAAATCACTTTTAGATCCCAGGCTGGACCTTTTCTGATCCATCGATACCCAAAATTAAATTTTCTGAAGAGAAAAGTTCATATTATCTATTCTTACAGCAATCAGTATTCAAAAATCAAACAATTATTAGGTGAAGACTTGTCTCTGGAAGTAGAGGTTATTTCAAATGGAAAGAGAGAAAGAGAGAGAGAGAGAGAGAGAGAGAGAGAGAGAATTCATGATATTAAGCAAACCAAACCAAGGAGGAATAAGAAGACTGACTTCTGGGAAATAAGCATGGTTGAGAGATTTACCAGATAGGTGTGGACAGCATAGTGAAGCAAATTTTTGAACAAAGGCCAGGAGGTGGGAAGTGCTCAACAGGATCTGGGATGAGAAGCATGGGCTCAAAGCAGTGGTGGAGTTTGTATAATTGGTTGAGATAAAGTGGGAAAGGGAATGAACTGAGTATCAAATTTGGGAAACTTTTGAATGGAATGCAGAGTTTGGAACTTCATTCTATGTGTTATGAGGGGTCATTAAACTGTTTGTGCTGACAATGATATCAGGGTTTAAGTAAGCCAGATGTATGAAAATACTGCTCTCCTCCAATGGACGCAACAACTGAGAGTTAGACACAGATAAGGTCAGATGGAGACAAAAACGTTGCCTATATTACTGAAAGAGAGTAGGTTGGAGAATGTGTATTAACTGTGTTCACTGAGCATTTTAGGGTTCTTCTGAAATTAAATGAATTTTCTCTTTCATAGGATCAATGTATAGCTAAAATAAAGTAATTTTGGATGGCTGAAAATGAAATGATGGGTGAAAGAACAGAAGGCTAATGTGAGCCAAAGAACATAATCTTTATTTCAAATAAGACAGAACCCAGAACACTGGATAAAATGCAGGCTGTATTATATAAATCAAACCTACATTTTCAATGAAATGATTAAAGATATAATATCCATGATATCTAAGCACCAAATAAAATAGCAGAAAATTTTTGAAGTAGCAGATACAAGAAAAATAGAAACATACGAATACAAAGAGACTTATATACACCTTTGTAAGTCCAAGTCAGATAAAGAGAATAACAATTAAGAATAGAGGCTTGGAATGTGGCCACATCTGTTATCACAACGCAGGAGGCCAAGAATGAAAGCATTGCAGGTTGAGGCCAGCCTTACAAAAAGTTAGCAAGGACCTATCTCAATTAATTAATGAGTCATAGTGGTGCACAACTGTGAAAACAATGAAAATAAAATACATGAATTAAGCATCTGACACCAAAGGACAACCATAATAAACTAGAGAAAAACAAGTAATAGGAAAAATGTTGAAAGTCAAAGTTAAACTCAAAATTTGAAAAAAAATAATGCAGAGTGTTTTTTTGGATATTTCAACAAATGGTTTAAGCACATCTGCATATTCACAAGTGAAAGAATGAGTTGGAACCCCTGCCTCAGATCATATACAAAATTAATTCAGAATGTGTCAAATGGCTAAATGTAAGAGTTAAAACTGTGAAAGTCTTAGAAGAAAAGACAGACATGAATCTTCATGACCTTGAAGCTTTGGAGATATGACATGAAAGCACACACCACAAAATAAAAAACAGATAAATTCACTTCATCAAAACTTATAACATGTGCTTCAAGGACACTATCAAAACAATGAAAAGAGCTCAAAAATATGGGGAAATATTTTGCAAATCATTTATCTGATGAAGGATTTTTATGTAGAATATGTTAATAACAATGACAACTCAATAATAAAAAGACAACTACTAATGATATATTTCAGGAATTGGTTCAGATGCAAGTTTTTCTGAGCAAATTCACTAAAACCATATGAAAACATGAAATTTCCTTGAGAGAGTCTCTACAATCATTTTCTAGAAAGTACAATATTTTCATTATCTTCAACATTTTCATAAGAAGAAAGTACTATCTTTCTAATTTTGGAAACAATAAAATTGTTCTACATGCAAACAAAAACCTTCACACACACCCCTGTACACAATGAGATACTACTCCATACCTTCTGGGTGGCTAACAGCACATCAGATAACACGAGTTATCAAGGATTCAGAGAAACTGGAACATTCCAACACTTCTGGTCGGAATGCATATTGGTACCAGGTCTTTACAAAATAGTTTGGCAGTTCCTCAAAAGGCTAAACATAAAGTTACCCTAAAATCTAGCAATTCTATCTCCTCATTGTACTCAAGAAAAATGAAAACATACATCCACACAAGAACTTGTGCACTGGTGTTCTTAACAGCATTTTAAATAACAGACAAAAACTGAAAACAAGCCAAACGCCTACAAACTGGTGAATGAATAGGTAAAAGTGTGGCATATCCATACAATAAAATAAAGTTTGACAGAAAAAGGAATGAAGTACTGGTACATGATACAACATGTATAGATCATGAAAACATTATACTATGTGAAGGAATCCAGTCACAAAGGCCCCCATATTGTATACAACCATTTTTTATGAACTATCCCAAATAGGCAAATCTATGCACAGAAAGTAAAATAGCGATGTCTAGGGACTAGGAAATACAGGCAAGTGGGGGTGATAGCTAAGAAGTGTGGGGTTTCTTTTTGGAGTGATGAAATCTCCAGATTTGCTTGTAATGATTGTTACATAACTCTGAATATACCAAGTCATTGCCCTATACACATTGAATGGATGAGTTGGCAGTATGGGAATTATAAAATATCTGGAAATAAACCTAACTAAAGATGTGAAAGACCTATAACATGAAATTATAAAATACCAAAGAAAGAAATTGAAGAAGATAGTAGAAAGTGGAAAGATATACCATGTTCACGGATGAGAAGAATTAATACTGCAAAAACGACCATGCTGTCAAAAGTAATCTACAGATGGTGTTCTACTATACAGCAAGGTGACTACAGTTAATAATAATGTACTGTATATTACAAAATAGAGGATTTTAAAATATTCTAACCACAGAGAAATATTTGAGATGATGGATAAAATAATTATTTACATGTTCTCTTTTTAAGGTTCTTTGAAATAAGTCCTTGAAAGAGAGAAGCCACTTGCCAAGCAAGGGAGAAGAGAAAGAGTGAACATGGATAGGTGAGATAAGAAATAACATCGGTTGTAAACTTTTTAAAATCACAAGATTATATTGCATAAATCCATGCAAATAAATGTATAACACTAGATGAAATAAATCATCTTTGGAGAATGTAATTTACCAAAAATAACCCTGGAAGGGATAGACTGGCTAAGCCAACTACATTCCACAATGGGAAAAATGATTGAGTTAATTGTTTTCTCTTACTAAAACTGTACTAGAAACTCAATGGCTTAAAATCACAAGGATGGTAGTGCATGCCTGTAATTTCACTTATGTATGAGGCATAAGGAGGAAGATCATAGACAGATCAGAACAGGCAAAAAGAGCAAGACCCTATCTGAAAAATAACTAAAACAAAAGGGCTAAGGGTGTAGCTCAAGTGGTAGCATGCTTCTCTAGCAAGCACAATGCCCTGAGTTCAAACCTCAGTACCACACAAAACCAAAGATTTGCAATTTGCTCGTTTACATTATAGATGAACTTCAAGTAGTATGTATCTTTGATTAGTGCATTTCAAGTGTCTTCCTCAATCAGGAATCCAAACTGAAGCAGCATTCCACATTGAGGCAGGACTTTCTTAGAGAAAGACCAAAAGAACTTAGCAGAAATTCAATGGCCAGGGGTGAGGTGGGTACTGAGGCTGGAAAGGTAGGGGAAAGGTCAATGTTAAGGCAGGGGACATTCATTGAGTGTCTCTAGGAGCCCAAATCCAGAAAGTTCTAAATCCACTCAAAAATCACTAGAGATAGACCTTGCTATCATCCATGCTAAGTGAGGAAATTGATGTTCAAAAAGACTGTGAATTGCTCCAAAATCACATACCAGTAAGTATCACAAACTGGAAGTGCCCTTCATTCTTTTGACTCTAAATACCTTGTTCTGGTATGGTTTACTTTGGAAAGTAGAATCACTGTTCAGATCCTACATTTGGACGCAAATTGCCTCCCTCTGGAGAGCTGTTGTCTAGCCTGTTGAAGCTCTCTCTTGCTGATGGTCCAACATATCTGCTGTGTCTCCTGAATTCCTTGCCTCAGTGCCAGCCCAGTAATGATGGTTTCCTTGTGCTCTGTCCCTTATCCTCACCATCATCAATTCAATTTGCTCCGTTAGAACAAAGTGTGATATTTTTCAATTTCTAGTACAATATTTTTCCTCCATCCCTATGCTGGACTCAATGCCTGGAGGTTTTCATTCACTCTTCCTTTGTCCAGGAACACTCCTCCACCATCCTCCACCCCATCCCTTCATTTAATTCCTATTCATTCTTTAAGTCACAATGTAAATATTCCAAATTAGGCCTTGCAGGCTTTCTGTATTTTGCTGCATATTCTGACATAGAATTAACACCACAATAATTTATGACAATAATTGATAAGTCCAGCTTCACTATTAGATAAAACTTCCAGAAGTCATTTCCCTGTGTGTCTTTTTCACCACTGTGATTTTCTAGTACCCAAGATAACTCCTGAAACAGAAGAGCTGTCTAGTATGCACATGATGCCTGAATGAATGAATGAATACATGAACACTGGAAATGCACAACTTGGATCCTCCATTCTATTCTCAGACAGCTGAGGCACGTAGAAACGAAAGGAACAAAAATCTAGTTGCCCTGAATTCATGTGGAGGGTCCAGGGAGGTGCTGTCCTCAGACCATATATTCCAGGAAGTTTTAAACACTGTACAGTCTGAAATTGAGTGCAATGGACCAACTATAGGCTTGCCTTGATATTGAGCATGAGATTAATAGACATTGTCCATTCCCACCCAAAACTATTGTACCGGATCCATTCCATAAGAAGGAATGTCTTGGCCAAAGAAATCCCTTTTTTAGAGTATCCTTTCAGAGTGAGAGTATAAAGTCTACAGCCATCCTATAGGATTCACATATGACTTCCTATGTGTGATGAGAAATATTTCTTTCACTTGCCAGATCTCCAGCCCATAGGGTTTGGCTCTACTCCACACTCCTTGTTTGTGTAACCTGTGAGGGCCAGCAGCTTGCATGGATCCTAATTCATCTGCTCCTGTCCATCACTTGTTTTTCTGTACCATCACCAAAAATATTTGGTGAATCCATAGACTAGGAATCACTTGTCTTTTGGTTGGAATGACTTTAAATGTGTTTCATCTTTTCTCCTATGCAGTGTGATTTCCAAGATTTCATTGTAATCTCATGATTGAATGATTAGGTTGTTTCAACCTACTTGATTCAGGTTCTGTGGATATGTAAAACAAGCCGTATTTACCTATTCCTCCCAGGATCTAGGATGTGCTAGATTTGCCATAATATACAGGAACCTTCCCATGCTTGCCTCCCATTCTAATGTTGAGGCTCACCATACTGCCTGTGTCTGTCTCAGTCATCATCACAAGGACCAAGTCCCCTACAACACTAGAATGTAACATGGAATAGCTGACTGTACTTGAAGCTGTCATTCTCTCATGCAGAGTTTGATAACAAGCTTATGGCCTGATTTTGTCCTATAGTGCTATAGTGTCTTGGGGCTGTCCTACACCCCACTGAAGCAGGACTGAAGATGGTGGTTTCTGTTCATTAACATCATGAGCTCTGTTATGCCCCTAGGTCCATGCCCTGGACGATAACTTACCATCATTTATTTCCCAGGTAATATATCATGAGCTCTCAAGGGTCCTGTGGGAGACTGGAGCAGAGTAATTGATCCAGTCCTACACATTCCCTCAGGAGCAACTTCTTGGAAGGGGGAAGGATATGTACCAGTGGCATTGGACTTTCTCTAAGAAAAATTAACTGACTGTTTCATAGACTGAATTAGAAAAAGCCCATCCCATCCATCCAAAAATACATTCTTTGGTCCATGACATTTGAAATGACCCCCTTTAAATTAAATTACAACAGATCTTTGCCATAGTAACTTCACTGTGTGAATTTCTTGTGTAGAGGTAATAACTCCTTAAAATAGGAAAAATGTATGAAGACATGGTCATTCTCGTTCAAGTATGGATTTTTTCCTCAATCTTTATGAGGTCATTCCAATCAGGGTTGGGTACAGGGAGAGGATTAAGAGTGAGACACAAAGACATGCTAAAAGGACAGAAAAATTAACTTGAAGCTCCTTATTGATCAAGGTTGAGACAATAGAGCAACAAAATAATTATAGTAATGAGTTATAAATAAAGGAATTAAATGAAAATCACTATATCATATCGATATGGATGGATTAATTAATTAACTAATTAATAAAAGCTCTTATTTGGGATAGAATTTCAACTAATAACTTTTGAATGGGGTGTGGAATTTTTAAAAAACTGCGTTTGGCAAATAACCCAGTAACAGTTATTGCAAGATATTTATTTATGACAAAAAGAAAATCTCTTCAGTGCACAGTGATGAATAAATCACCCCTTCCAAGTGGTCAAAGTTCACATGCCTGTCACATGTTATGAATTTGCTTAAAGATACAGCAACTTCTAATTAGTAGTTAGCAATAAGTTCTCCCTCCTCACTTTCTTCTCTCCCTTCAAATGTCAGTAATGGTTCTCCTTAACTAAGCTCAACCAGAAAAGAAGGCAGCCCATTGTTGAGTCCCTATAGATCAAATTCCCAAAGCACAAGTCCTGGTATATAGAAGAGAAGAGTGGATCTGGAAAAGCAAATGGAATCTGCTCAGGATTCCAAGCAGCGCTTTTCTCATTTTGCTTTAAATACACAGACCCTCCATATTAACAAAGTAGAAACAGGAAATAAAAAGATTGCTGCTCTTTAAACTGCAGAAGGTAAACAGAATCCTGAGATGTAAACCAGCTTTGAGTTGTGGTTCATTTGGTCTTCAAGGATTAATCAAGAAAATGAACAAAATAATCAATTTTCCTCCCTTGTTTAAAATAAAACTATTTGTTATAAGTCGACACTGGTTTCCATGTAAGCTCTCACTTTCCCTGCTTTCTTGGGAACTCTGATGCAGAGCCATCTGAAACTGTGTCTCCTGAATTGCAATTCTTAAAACTCCCAATAAAGTTATTGATCAATACTCGTAAGGATGGTTCAGATATGTTAAACCAATGGACTCAATTACTAATTACTGAATTGTCTGAATAATGCTTTAAATTTACACCACTGATTTCCAGAGATCTTCTTTGCACCATTGCATTCTGAGACAATGACAAGAGGTAATGAATGATCAGCCTGACCACCATAGAAACCTCCAATCTTTACCATTGCTTTCCTTTCCTATAATAACATTGAGGCTACTACAAGTACTTGAAGAACAGATTTTATGTCATTAGACATTTGCTCATTTGGTGTGATTACACTGTTAATAAAACTCCTTTCCTGCCTTCACCACCCATATCTCCTTGACTAGCTTTTGCAGGCTGGGTGGCCAAATATAATCTGTTGGTATTCCCTAGACTGGAGCCTTTTCCCTAATCCCAGTAACATCCAGAGTATGATGAGGTTTTCAAATTATAATCTCAAGGGCTTGATTCTCTGCATATGATTTTTATTGTCACTTTAATTGTACATTTGTTCTATTTGACTAGTTCTTTCTGTGAAGCTATTGTTCTTAAGTTAAAATTGCATGTTCTCACAAAGATTTCTCATTCATCTTAAACTATTTCTTTTATAGCAATGAGAACATTGGAATTGAACTTGATCTACCTTTCTACTTAAAGAAAAATGGATAGCTGATTCCAGTAGATGTCTTTTAAAATAAAAATATGAAGCTCTTTATCATTCTATAATATCATATAAAAGGTCATTTAATTTGACAGAGGGACTTCCACTTTTCAGAAATTGTACTAGTGGATACCTTGCTCATAAGTAAAAACTAGCATATTCAACCTTCATTTCTGTATTTGTAACATCAAGAGCAAAACATTAACTTAAGTCCTCTCATGTAACATGAGAATTAAAATGTGTTTTTAAGCATTCTTTCCCAGGCTTCAAACTCATGGTCTTTTTAAAAATATTCAGAATAAAATACAGATTAATCACAATATTTAAATTTATGCCAAGTAAATACTGTTAGAAAGTATTTCAGAATATTTATTTAATTTTGCAAACATATGCACAAAGTCATAATCTAACAGGTATAAAATGTTGAGTTGTGAAATTTTCCTCTTAAAATTTGGATAATTCTTCAGAATCTTCTGGCATTGTTCTTCAAGAGAAATCTAAAACCAGATTAAATTCCTACCTCTTTTCAAATAAATTGTTAGATCCTGGCATTAAAATTTGTCCTGAAAAGGAATGTTACTCCTATCACAAAAATGCAAATTTATCAGTAGACTATCTCCAGGGATGTTTTCATTAATATTCTTTATGAAGGAGGCCCCAGTAACTGACCAGGCTGATTCCATTTCATCTCTCACTCCTTCTTTCTACCTTTCCTTCCTTTTGAGCTCTTCTGAGTCTTTCTCCCCTACAGTTACCTTGGGTTCCAGGAACAGTAACCATGACTGATGACCATCTTAAGAGAAAGGACCAAAAGTACCCATAAGCAACAGAGACCTTCTTTGCACCAAGAAAGCTTTGAATTGATATTCTGAGACAATGACAAATGCTAATGATCAGCCTGACAACAGTCAGACCAGAAAGTACTGACCACCATAGAAACCTCCAATCTTTACCATTGCTTTCCTTTCCTATAATAACATTGAGGCTACTACAAGTACTTGAAGAACAGATTTTATGTCATTAGACATTTGCTCATTTGGTGTGATTACACTGTTAATAAAACTCCTTTCCTGCCTTCACCACCCATATCTCCTTGACTAGCTTTTGCAGGCTGGGTGGCCAAATATAATCTGTTGGTATTCCCTAGACTGGAGCCTTTTCCCTAATCCCAGTAACATCCAGAGTATGATGAGGTTTTCAAATTATAATCTCAAGGGCTTGATTCTCTGCAATATGATTTTTATTGTCACTTTAATTGTACATTTGTTCTATTTGACTAGTTCTTTCTGTGAAGCTATTGTTCTTAAGTTAAAATTGCATGTTCTCACAAAGATTTCTCATTCATCTTAAACTATTGTCTTTTTAATCTTCCCTTCAGAAACATTTTTCAGTTCTGCCTGTATTGCATTATTTTCTCAATGTCAATTCTGCTTAACTTGCTAACTTAAATCATTTTTTTCTGTTTCACATTAATTTCTCTCTGCTCTTCCCAGATCAATTTTATTTTCATAAAAATTTCTGTTTTTACAGTCATTCTTAATGTCAGAAGAACATTAAGAAGATAATTTCAGAATTTTTTACAGTTCCCTTTCTTAAATCGCCTTCAAGTTTGACTCCAAGTACTTCAGCTATTTTTCACATTCTGTTCTGTAGAGTATTTCATCTATCATTTCTTGTCCTAAGAGTTCATTTGATGAGAAGGGAATTAACCAAGCCTAAGATAAGCCACCAGACAATAATATTGTCTCTCAGCTGAAGAAAAACACCAGAGTTTTTCTGTTTGAGAGAAAGGGTGACCGTGAAGATTCCGTACCATAAGCCGTGGAAAGCTGTGGTCATTATCCACAGAAAACATTAGCAAATATTATTTTCAGATTAAGCATCACTTTCATATTAATATCTTCTATGCTATTGCACAGTTCCTTCCTTCTCATGGGTACCCAGTAATAAAACACAGAAGAATTAAAAATGGCACCAAGACTCTTAAATGTGACTATTAGGAAGGAAATGTTTATGGAATCTCATTATAGTCATGTCTGTGATTCCATATCCTGGACACAGAAGTATGATGTAGCCACAGGACAGTTAATAACAGAGTCAACAGGGTGGGGGAACGCAGACATTTCTAGGGGGAAACACGATTAATTTTTGCACATATTAATTGTACAATGTGAGGATTTTCAGTGTTACATATCAACAAACATTTCAGCATCTGCCATGTGCAGAGTTTTATGGAAAATGTGACGACTTCTTCCATGACTAGTAATAAATAGGAAATAAATAGATAGAAAGGGTAGTAGTACAAAGAGAGCAAAACAACAGCTCATATTTACTAAATGTTAAGAATCTATCAGGCATAGCTATAAGAATTTTTCAGATGCTAAACGTCTTTCTGAGTATGTTGTTATTGCATTATCATTACTTCTATTTTAATGGTGGGTAAGTAAGCTAAATAACAGTACATGGGAGGGTATAGTTAGTAAGTGTGGAATATGTCAGGTATCAGAATCTTCAACATTGATTTCTGCAGAAGGTGGTGCACTCTCTGGCATAGAAAGTGCTAAACCATAGGACAGTGACTGTCCTCAGGGCCATTATGAAGGTGACAATGCATGAAGTAGATAGGATAACATCTACACTCTTTCCATCTCTAAAATATAGAAAATTTGCAAGAGGTTGGAGTAAAGAAATAAGTCACACCAGAACCTTCCTAAAGTCAAATACTAGAGAAATGATGAAATATAATTATTTTCTTCATTGTCACGGTGAGCAGCAGAAAGCCTCAAGGATGGGCCAGAAGAAATACCAAGAACTCAATGGTACCATAATCCTTGCAACTACCATGGAGATCAATCCCCATTAATGCTGAACAGCACAATAGGAGATAATTTCTCAACAAAGGGGATGGAAGAGGTCAGTGATTGGACCCTAGACACACACTCTCCAGGAAAATCCAGATAACCCTTGAGAGACAATGTGTAGCCTTAAGACACAGCCAGATGAGATTCCATGAGTCTTAAAAATTAGTCTGACTTTGACCTGAGTGATGACCTGAGAGACTCATTGTTCAGGAGATTTTATAACCTGCCAACTAATTCCAAATCTTCTCTATTTTTATACTTCTTGCTTGCAGACTTCCCACATGTGGAAGAGAAGTGAAGCCCACAGAAACAGTTCTTTTTTTTCACAGCATCTGAGCTGACTTCACAGGTGGAGAGAGAATGTATATGATATCAACAGCAAACAATACAGCATTGAAAACTGCAACACAGCTATCCTTTTTATTTTTAAATTATGACACATAGGCTTTTATGTATGAATTAAATTCAGATTATATGATAACTACAATATAATTTTTTATATTTCTTTGTGGTTGGTTTTGTTGTCATTGTTTTGGGGCCTTAAATATGCAAAGCATGCGTTCTACCACTGATCTACCCCCCAAGCCCTATAATTCTTTTTTTTTTTACATTTTTATTGATTTATTCACATGTGGATACATTGTTTGGGCCATTTCTCCCCACTGCCCTCCATCTCCTCCTTCTCCCTCTACTCCCACTCGCTTCGAGGCAGAACCTGTTCTGCCTTTATCTCTAATTTTGTTGAAGAGAAGACATAAGCAATAATAAGAAAGACAAAGCGTTTTTGCTACTTGAGATAAGGACAGCTTAACAGAGAGATTCCTAGCATTGCTTCCAAGCACAAATGTGTTACATCCCAAGTTGATTCATCTCTACCTGACCTTTTCACTAGTTCCTGATCCCCTTCTCGTGTTGACCTCTGTTGCTTTAAGGTTTCTGTATCAGCTCCTGTGCA
This sequence comes from Castor canadensis, assembly GCF_047511655.1. Lineage (NCBI taxonomy): Eukaryota > Metazoa > Chordata > Mammalia > Rodentia > Castoridae > Castor > Castor canadensis. Next base: position 48,566,207 of record NC_133396.1, on the reverse strand, counting down.
GGGGGACATCAAACACCTTCATGTTTTGGGTTTCCTACCTATCCCTATACCTCCCTTATGTGCTCTCCCCTTAGCACGTGAACCAAGTCCAACAACATTGCTGTGTTCACCTTAGATCTAAAGTCCTCATGTGTAAAAATGGCTATACTACCAAAAGCAATCTACATGTTTAATGCAATTCCCATCAAAATCCCAGTGACATTCATCCTTTCTGATGACTCTCACAGAGCCATCACAAGGTAAGTGTAACTTTTATGTCATTTTACCAGATTATCATTTGTCAGGTGAAATAAATTGATGAAAATTACACAGGAAGTTATCAGGAAAACTAGGACACAAATGTATGCCTGACTCTAAAACCTAATCTTCAAGATCCTATGGATAGAAAGCAAAATGAGAAAATCCCTCCTCTGGTCATGTTTCTCCTGAGACTCCTATCCATGAATGCAGACAGTGAAAGGGCAATTGGGACAAGGTTATCTCAACCTTAAGCCCTGTCTATCTCCTAAAGTAATACTTATGTGTGCTAAGTGTTGTCTCCATACACATTTAGACAAATGCATGGTTTTAGGGAAGAGCTACAAAGACACTATCTGCTTTCACGCTCCATGGATCTTGGCAGTGGGCTCTTCACAGAGGTTATGGTCAAAGCACTAAGTGTTGACCTATCAGAGAACTCTGAAAGCCCCTGAAGAATGCATCTTTGGCCTTGTCTGTTGCCCCAATACAAGATGGAAGCACTTGACCTCATCTGTCCCTGTACAATTGTCCCCAGCACCATCACATTCATGTCCCTGATAGCTCAGTGTGCAAACGCTTCCCAGGGAAGTGGATGTTAGTGATCAGTAATGTGTGAGTCTCTGACCTCCTCCCAGTGAACTCAGGACTCTGAGGATACCTCTAGCATTCATGTGGATGCACCTCCTGGCTTCTCTCCCTGGGGTTTTAAGGGTCTTTTGCTTCTTGCCAGGTATCTGAAGATAGCATCTTTTCCTGTGGAAACACTGTAATATATGGCATTGTAGAATTCCATGATGAATTCTCTGTGCTCAGAAATCTCTTCCCTCTTGTTATCTGGATATTCAGCTCCCAAATTAAAAATATCATCCATTTCTCCTTTTTCAGGTAATCTCCTTACATTCTTGAACTCTGTTTTTTAATCACTTTGCAACAGATTGTCAGTCAAAATGTGGCAACATTCATTAGTCACTTCATGAATGTATGTTGAAATACCTGTTTATATTAAACAAAAGTCTAGCTATTTCTAGTACCAGAAAAGGTTAGTGGGACCCATATCCACTCTACTAATTATTAATATCCACTTCAATAATGTTTTTGCATTGGGTCGAAATCCTCCACAAAAGAAAACCCAAGCTTCGTTTTCAGGCTAATTCCTTCCTACTTCCTGGCCTGACCTTAGTCTCCGCATCTGAAAAAGATTTATAAAACATTTTTGCCTGAAGTTATACCTCCACTATCTGAGAATTTTGTCCTTGAGGTTTTCTGTATATGTAACTTGGATTTCATCAATTGATTTGGGATACACAGAAAGTGATTTTCAAGAAATTGATACTATCATATCAACATATTAAAAATTTTTTCAGTCAAGCAAATAGACATCTCTACAAATTAGCCTGACTCAGAAAGGAAGAACAGAGATAAGGAAAAGTGATTGTTAGAAAGATTACAAGATTGAGGACAATTCATTGAATGATTAAAGAGGCTACAAGATCTTTGCCAGTAAATAGGAAAGAACAGGTATTGAAAAGAGAAAAAATGGCAGCTGAAGAAAATGATGGTGCAAATGTCTGAGAAAACAGAAGAGATAAGGATGATGGCAGAATTGATATATAGACACTTTTATTGTAAGTCTTGGGAGAAAGGAACTAAGACAGAGGTGGATATATGGATATTGTGTGCAATGGGTAATATTGAGGAAGCACTGCCAGGTCTCAGCTTCTCCATAAAGACAGAAGTGGCATTCAGGCTCATTATGAGTTAAGGTAGTATGGTAAGCGTTTAGATAGACTTCCATGTATAATGGGGAAATTAGATGAAGCATGTGAAGGGTCAAAATGGAATTGGGCATCACAATTCCTAGTCCCATGTTTCTGTGATATCTCCACTATCCCTGGGTTCCTGCAAGAGAGAAGTAAAAAAAAAAAGGACATTGTCTGGAGATTGAATATTTTGCATGACAGTTCCATTTTGGAAGACAGATTTGAAAGTGCCATGATGCACTGTTGTCTGAGATGCAACAAAGGGGGTAAAAAAGACAGAGTTCATCATGGGTAGAAAACTAGATTTACACAAAACAAATAACTTTGTGGAGAAGGAGCATGGAGCAATTAAATAACATAAACAAAGATTATTAAAACCTGCCCCAATTGATCGACTTACTATTGTGTTTTCTCAAACCTGAATTTTTCTTGTATTGAACCTATCTCACTTTGCATGATAGAAGGCACCTGGTTTCCTCTTCCAGTGAAAATAAACCCCCTTCGACCTCAATGGCCTCCCAAGAAACCCTCCTTCTGTTTCTCTTTCTCATTTAATGAAATATGGGCTGAGCCCCCCAGCTCCTTTGTTGCACCATGGTCACACACATGATCACCAAACCTGTGATATCTTTAACTTTAAATGTAATATTATTATGTGCTGTTAAAATATCAGAGTAATAGAAAATAACTTAATAAAAACTCATCCTGTGTATTTAATAAATAGCAAATAAATATTTGCTCCATTGCTCTTATTTGCTCCAAGTTTTAAAACAAATGTTAAGACACACCTGAAATTCTCTGTTTCAATCTAAAATGTTATTTTTCTGGCTCTCACTCACAAGATAGGCACTCTTCTATTGTTGATAGTATACTCCCATAAAGGACATACACTTTGCTATATACCAGTGTGTTATTTTTATATCAAAATGCCTAATAAGAAAGTAGCACAATTTTCTTGTCCATTCCTTGATGGTGAAGGATGGATGGACTGCAGGAGGTCCCAAAAGGTGATAAGTGGTCAAGGAGACATTTCTCCTCCCTAGGAAATGCCTGTTTGCATCTGAAAAGCATCTCTGCCCTCAGGCAATGCAAAAAATAGGCTATAAAACCCACTCTCCACCCTGACCCCTGGGATCACCGGTTTCCGGGTCCCCCTGCATTCTCTAATACGCAGTCATTCTCTTCTCTTTTCTCTGCCTAAATTCTCTACAAATAAATTCTTTCCAACCTCTGCTGTTAGAGTCCATCTGTGCTTTCATTCTCAGAGCAGGCTCAAGAACGCTGAGCACTTGAAATTCCTGCACATGTCATCCATGCATCATATTTAGTGATGCATGAAGGGACCAGCCATCACCTGTGGTTGGTATAGGTTTTGCCAATCTGGGAAAGGCTGCCTAGGAATGTGACCATGAGCATCCGGCACTCCGGTGGAGTCTGTTTTTCAGGAGAGACCCTCCCACCATGGCCTAGCTATGGTGGAACGCTCAGGTTGACCTTTTCTCCCTCTCTCTCTGCCTTGTTAAGGAGGGTTTTTTCCTTGGGAAACTGAGGAAAAGGTCTGAGCCCACTACAGCTGTATGGCAGGCAATCTGAGGAAACTCAGAGGTCAGGCAGGGGTTTATACTGCACTGCCAAGGCTACATGGGCAGAACTCAACTTCAGTGCACCAAGACTTTTTCTTTTTACTTCTCCTTAAATGCTAGCACTCTCTTACAAGATCTGACCCACTTAAGGGGAGGTCCGAAGACAGCCGGTGGAAAGGAAAGTTTGTCTTCAAGCCACAAAAGGTGGCCGGGGCTCTCCCCAGTGTCACCCAAAGGCTGGAGACACAACTTCTTGACCCACCCTGAGGCCCCAAAGGTGGCTAAGTCTTGGACTTCTCCTTCCATGTCTGTGGCAAACAGACAATCAGATCTCTTATGCTTCCTTCATGGTTTCTGTGGCCCAAGAGTGGAGGTCACCTCTTGCTTCCAGTGCTCCAGTATTGCCTTTGGGCAGGATTGACCTAGACAACAGGGATGATCAATAATCCCTCATGCATTGAGCCTGGAAACTCTCTTCCCCAACCCTCAGCCTCTCCTTCCCCTTTCCCAAGCAGTTCAGGATGAGTGTCCCCCTCCCCACCTTTGCTGTAAATAACAGTGAGCTTCTTTCTTCAGGGAGTTTGGAAAAAATCACTACAGGCATCAGAAAGTGATAATCTCCAATTTAGGCTTAACTGTCTTTGTCAAGCATCAGATTAACTGGTTAAACAGGTTCCGCAGCCTGCCCTCAGGGAAAGAAAAAAAAAAACAGTTAAAAGGCAAAAGCCTCAGGTCTCCATTTTTGCCTCTTACTGGAGCAAAAGCCTCCAGATGCTCTCTCTCTCCTTTCATAGAAAGCATGTATGCCTCACAGGATATATAGGGGAACAAAAGTCTACTTCATCAAGAGTCCCAATCCATGCAAGCCCTCTTGGTTACTTTGATAGAGTTATTTTTTTAATTACAAGCATTCAGCTGCTGGTAGAGGAGAACTAGCCCTACTTGGGTCGCAGGACAAACAGGCGAGTCAAAATAGATGAGAGATTGGTCACAGATCATCTCAGGGGGGTGGGTGCAACTGAGATGTCTATCTGTAAATCCTCCACGACTCTCCCCACGAGTGCCAGTGGAAGGAGCAAGGGAGAGCGGGACGCCCTCTCCCACTACAGTTTCTCCTCATCTGGGGACACTTAGATAAAAGGAGAAAACTATGTTAAGGTGACAAATTTTCCCTTCTTTTCCTTTTTAGATGGGAAATCAAGCCTCAAGGATCCAGATCCCCCCTTGCCTGCTTATTAAAACATTGGAAAGATCTTGATCCAGAAAGTCTTCAGCAAAAGCAACTCAAGTTTTACTGCACCCAGACTTGGCCACAGTATCCTCTGGGAGATGAGGAAAGATGGCCAAAAGAAGGGAGCATTAATTATAATACCATTCTTCAATTAGATATGTTCTGTAAAAAGGAGGGAAAGTGGACCAAAGTTCCATACATTCAATTGTTCTTTTTCCTAAGAGACCACCCAGAATGGTTAAACAAATGCAGGCTAGATACCCAGACCATGGTAACCCTTTGCAAAAAGCCCCCAAACTCCCTTGAGCCAAAAAATCCATCTAATGCTCCATCAGCTCCCTCTCTTCCCCCTTACCCAGCCACCTCACACACTACACGCTGTCCCACAGGACTCTACCCCCTCCAGTTAATTCCTGGAGGGCACAGAGCTCATGTTCCTTTTAGAATGAGTGAACTTAAAGAAATAAAAAAGGACTTAGGAAATTACACAGAAAACACAGATCAGTACATCCAGGCATTTAGAGAAGTCAGCCAAAACTTTGAACTGAGCTGGAAAGATGTAATGCTATTGCTATCTTAGACCCTCACTTCTCTGGAGAAACAGAGGGTTCTAGATCAGGCACTCACAGCTGGAGACAATTATCACTTAGATAAAAGTGGCCCTACAGGCCTGTCTCATACTGGGCACTCACAGGAGGAGGAGGAAGGGGAGGGAGAAGAAAGACAAAGACAATGGGTACCTAGAAGGGAACCTCAATTCTCAATTCCAGCAGGAGATCAGGCAGTACTTAGGTATGACCCTAAGTGGGACCCTGAAAATGATAAGGATGAATGCAGTCATAACCATTTCATTCACTGCATTCTTAAGGGTCTAAGGAGAGCCAAGGTAAAACCTCTAAGTTACCCCCAAGTCACAGCTGTACAGCAAGGACCTTTAGAAACTCCAGTAGCTTTCCTACAGAGACTTAAGGATGCTTTACAAAAGCATACCAACATTATACCAGAGTCACAGGAAGAGGAAATTGTCCTAAAAGATAAATTTCTAACACAGTCAGCTCCAGATATCCGTAAAACGCTTCAGAAATTGGTGGCTGATGGGAGGAGAGATCTGGACCAATTAGTCCATGTAGCCACATCTGTATACTATAACAGGGACTTAGAAAAAGAAAGGAAGGACATGGAAAGGGAAAAGAGAAAGGATAAGTGGCAGGAGACTCAGATCACAGCACTCAGAGAAGCTCCCTCGGTGCAAAGTCCAAACCTGAGGACATGTTTTCAATGTGGACAGGCAGGCCATTTTAGGAGGGAGTGCCCCCAGAGAAAGCTATCTCTGGGACCCTGCCCCATTTGTCAGGGAAAACATTGGAGGGCACACTGTCCCCGGTTCCCAGGGGAAATGAGGTCAGAGCCTCCCACCCAATGATGGGTCCCGGGGCCTCCCTTACAGGCTTCTCTGACCACCATAAAAGCAGGGGAGCCCCAGATTTTACTCAAGATTGAAAAGCACAAGGTCAGCCTCCTTATCAATCTGGAGCCAGCATCTCAGCTATTCCCTTCACTTCCGGACCCAGGTCCTCCAAGAAATTTCTGTTCGAGGCATAGCAGGCCAGCCTCTAGAACGTTGTCACTGAGCCTTTAGCCTGTTCCTGGGGAGATTTCCATTTTTGTCACTCCTTTTTAATTGTCCCAGAAACCCCTACTCCTTTGCTAGGGTGAGACCTTCTATCTAAATTGGGGGTACAGCTACTTTTACCCCCAGGAGAGTACTTTTGCTTGCTCCTAATAGAGGAACAAGTAGACCCCATGGTGTGGACAGATGGACACACTGTGGGATGGCATGAACAGCTGTCCCAGTCCTAATCCCTCTCCAGGACCCCTCTTGGTTTCTCCATCAAAAACAATATCCTTTAAAGCCAGAAATTAAGGAGGGGCTAATTCCCATAATCAAAGACTTAAAGAGACAGGGACTGCTAATAGAATGCTCCAGCCCAGATAGTACTCCTATTCTTGGTGTCAGGAAGGGACCTAACAAATGGAAGCTAGTCCAGGATCTCGGCCTGATCAACGAAGCAGTAGTGACTCCACCCTGAAGTTCCAAATCCCTATACACTTTTAGCCCAAATACCTCCAGGTACCGCTTACTACTCTGTCCTGGATTTAAAAGATGCCTTTGTATTCCCTTACACCCTAAAAGTCAACCTATCTTTGCCTTTGAGGACCCCACAAGAAAGTCTGGGGAGGTCCCTCCCCCAGGGATTCAGAGACAGCCCCCACCTCTTTGGGTTAGCTCTAACCCAAGACCTGGTAGAATGACAATATCCACAAGCTACTCTGCTACAATATGAAGATGACATCCTGCTCTGTGGACCAAATGAGCCTGTCATTTCATGAGCCACTGAGTCCTTATTAAACTTCTTAGCAGATAGAGGTTATAAAATCTCTAAAGAAAAAGACCAATTGTGTCAGTCTAGGGTTACATATTTAGGTCTTGTCCTGGAGAAAGAAATGAGGTCTCTAGGAGAAGATAGAGATGTTTCCTCTACCTAAAACTCTAAAGCAATTGAGGGCCTTTCTGGGGGGGGTCACAGTATTCTGCAGAATTTAGATCCTGGGATATGCAGACCTAGCCAGGCCTTTATATTAAATCCTTAAGGAAGCTCAGAAGGATACCCAGCCCTTTATTGAATGGGATGACAAGTCAGAAAATGCATTCCACAGGTTAAAGAAGGTTCTTATGACAGCTCCCTCCCTGGATCTCCCAATACAAGACAAGTTTCAATTATATGTCTATGAAAAGGGAGGCATGGCTTTGGGTATGGTGACTTAGCTCCGGGGCATCACTCTCCAGCCAGTAGGTTACTTAAGCAAAGAGTTAGATCAGGTAACCAAGGGATGACCAGGATGCCTTAGAGCAATGGCCACAGTAAGCCTTCTAGTGCTTGAAGCTCAGAAATTTATCCTAAACCGTCCCCTAACGGTTTATACCCCACATGACCTAGGGGGAATTTTAAATTCAAAAGGAGAACTTTGGCTATCTGACAGCTGTCTACTTAAATATCAGGCCCAGCTTCTGGGAGGGACAGAAAGAACTTTAAGGACCTGTCAGAGCCTAAACCTTCTACCAGAGATAGAGGGAAATCCCTTCTACCAGAGATAGAGGGAAATCCTGAGCACTTGTGTGAGGAGGTACTTGCTGCCCAACCTGACTTAACTGATTGGCCCTTAAAAAACCCAGATCTAGAATTATACATTGATGGCAGTTCCTTTGTCAAGAATGGTGTCAGACATGCAGGGTTTGCAGTTTTGACAGAATTTGGCACCCTCAAATCAGGTCCTATTCCTCCTACTACAAGTGCTCAATTGACAGAATTAGTGGCCCTAACAGAAGCCCTAAGACTGTCAAAACAACAGAGAGGAAACATCTATACAGATCTAAGTATGCCTTCCTGATTCTGCATGCTCCTTGAAGCACCTCCACCACAGCGCCGTGATGTCGAAGGCGATGGCGCTGAGCAGGAGCAGGCGCAGGATCCACCTGCAGTGCTCGCAGGCCAGGCCACAGCGCAGCATGTCGTCTGGGGAGCGGCGCAGAGCAGAGGAGCACGCGGGGCACGGGCGGCGAGGAGAGTGGCGGGCTAGCGCGGGCGCCCTGACAAAAGGGAGGAGGCGGCGGGAGGCGGCTCCGGGAAGAGGAAGGAAGGGAGGGAGTCCGGGGCGTGAGGCGCGGGGAGCGGCGCGGGCCCCACCTGGACTGTGGTGACTCACCACGCTCCCGCCCCGACCTGCCCTGCGGCCCAGAGCGTGATAGTTATTTTAAATGGAGATTAAAAAATATAAGATGTACAGGCAAGAGACAAATTGGCTTTTTGTGCTTACTAGTGTCTCACATGTGTTAATGCAAGAAATAAACAAGGATTCAACTCAAAGAATATTGAGCACAAACTGATCAGTACATGAAATGAACAATACTGCACAATAATCTACCTGGTATCATTACAATGAACAATATATGCCTTTTTACTCTCCCCAAATCTTCTACTCATAAGCTGTTGTTACAAGTGCATGGGGTTTGGCCAGCCACTTTCTCAAGTTGAGTGAATATGGAAACATGGAGAAAAGAGAACAAGCCTACAGAAATGCGTAGAGAGTTTATCAGACGGTAATTGAAGCAACTATGGAATGCATGAGTCAAACAAAAATAGAACAGGAAGAACAGACTGCAGAAAATGCCATCGTGGTTATGCATATATGAGGTTTACAAAAAAATAAAGATTATGCAAAGAGGTGGTAGAAATAACTTTGCAAATGGAAAACCTGGGGAGAAAATTCACTGAGCTCATTTTGGTAGGACCTAAATCCAGGAAACTTTGTGAATTAATATCTTCTAAGCCAGTGTAGACACCTGCTACCCTCTGATATCAATAAAAAAGTCCTATTGACAGATTCCTTGCACCAGAATACTTTTGTCAAAGACCCCAAAGTGTTGCTTTTTCCTTGTAATGGACAATGATGATTGATAATGTGTGATTATGACTTGTCATTGAAATTGTAAAGTCTTGAAAAGTAAAGAATATGTTTTGATATTGAATGAAGGGATGAATGAATTATATTTCCCCATGTTTATGTCTCTATATTTTGTAATAAAGGCTCTAGGTGATGGAGTAAAAACTTAAATTAGGAAATGATTAAATCTATTGTGTTTGCAGGTGATGTTGTCAGGGAAAGTGAACATCTCTGATTAATTGTTCACTACTTAGATAAAAGCATCCAGGATTGTATGATGATTAGTCCCTTTTACCAACAGGGAGTTTTTTCCAAACTGGGGCATACCTTTGGATTTCATAAACTCAGTTGTAGAAAAAGCTGACCTCTTAAGTAAAACATGTTGGATTTGGAATGTTGTAACACACAGTAATTGTATTAATAAACTAAAAATTCTGAATTCCATTCCATTTTCTTGTTTAAGGAGCCATGAGAGAAGAAAACCAGACTTCCAGTACATATTTAACTCTTCTGGGAGTTACTGGGCAGCAGAAACAAGAAGATTTCATCTTCATCCTCTTTCTGCTTATATATTCCATCACATTGATTGGAAACATGCCCATCATCCTAGCCATTCTTTCTGACATCCACCTTCACAACCCCATGTTGTTTACCCTTGCCATCCTCTCCCATGTTGACATCTTTTTTCATCTGTAACTATTCCCAAAATATTTATCAACCATCTCATAGGCAGCAAAGCCATCTCCTTTGCCAAATGTCTGACACAGATGTATCTCATGATCGACTTGGCTAATACAGACAGATATATATTGGCTGCAATAGCAATTGATAGAGCTGTGACCATCAGTGTCCCACCTCATTATACAACAATTATGAGCACCTGGCTCTGTCTCCTGCTGGTTGTTGGGTCTTGGGGTCTTGGGTGCTTGGACACACCAATTTGCTTCCTTATACTCTGCTCACAGTTTGTCTGTCCTTCTGTGGCAACAAGAAAATGGCCAACTTCGACTGTGACATTACCCCTTTGCTAAAGCTGTCCTGTTCTGACATCCATTTTAATGTGAAGATGATGTACATGGGAGTTGGTGTTTTCTCTGTGTCTTTGCTATGCACTATTGCCTCCTATGTTAGGGTCTTCTCCACAGTCTTACAGGTTTCATCAACTAATGGAACACTCAAAGCCTTCAACACCTGTGTTTCTCACCTGACAGTGATTTCTTTGTATTATCGAACAGTCATGGGCATGTATTTCCGACCTTTAATAAGTTATAGTCTGAAAGATGTGGTACAACTTTGATGTACACGAGAGTGACCACCATGTTAAATCCTTTCATGTATGTCTGAGAAACAGGGACATGAAGGCTGCTTTGGGAAAACTCTTCCACAGTAGAACCTCCTCAGCTCCACTTTGAGATCATACAGTGTATACTACAGATCCCACTTGGGAAGCACTTAGAGACCCAGCTCCAATGTCATCTCCTAAAAGAACCCGCCTTCCATCTTTCCATTCTGAATTTCCTTTTCTTGAAAGTCTTTAAAAAGTTTGATGAGACAATGTATAGAAACGATCACTTCCAAGACATTGACACTCCTTTTGGTAGAGTATCAACAGAAAGTATTGAGTTCATGTCCCATCTATGCTACAGACTAGCAGAGTAAAGTTGGGAAAGTCTGACCTTTGCATTCTACTTCCACATATTAGGAATAATATGAGCTGTCCTGCTTGTGTGATCACAATAGATCGTGGTTTCAAAACTATTAAACACTCTGCATGTCAAACTAGACCCTCATGTTTAATCACTCCAAGTAGGCTTGCAAGCCTTTGAAGCCAAGACCTATACTAACTCATTGCTACATTCACAGTCTGGTAAGATAAAATTCATCCAAAACATCTTAATGCAGGTGGAACAAATGAATGAAAATATTAGTCTCTAGAATGTAATCTGATAAAGATTAGCAGTAAATAGACTGAATATTATTTATCTACCCTGAAAAATTTTAAAGATCTGCATTTTCCTATGAGATAGACACTGCTATACATAAAGGCTATCCTTTTCCATTTTAGAATTAGGAATGATCTTCTGAAAGAAGTACTGATACAGTAGTAAAAATGGAAATTTTGTGCAAGTGGCCTCGTGTCTTGATGGTCTTAGAAGCCATTTTGCTTTCATTCCTTAGAATTTTTAACTAAGGAGAAAGCATTATATATTACAGACTCAAATACTTCTATTATGATTGTGGAGTGAGGTGGCATGGTATTTTGGACACATAATAAGATATGAGTTTGAATACTACTTTCACCAGGTACGTGATAGTAAACTAAGTATATAATCTATTAGAGCCTCTCTTTTAATCAGTAAAATTAAAAAATTAAAGATATCACCTGGGAAGAGAGATATTATTGTACTTTCTTCATAGTTAAACTAGAGTCTCCCTAAAGATCATAAAATTCTCATTAAAATTTTACTAAAATTACAGTTGTGAGTAGACTTATTACTACTTAAATAATAATATAGTTTTCATTACTATAATAAAGTTCTGGTTTAAATAATTATAACATGAAACAAAGGAACAAGACCAAAGATCCTGTGCTGTATGGTAAATGAAGAAGCTGGATGTTGTAACACACACAGGTAATCGAGCATTAGAAAGGCCGAAGTGGGAGAATCTTGAGTTCAAGGCTAGCCTGGGCTACCAAGGTATATTCTTCAAAAACAAACAAAGAAACAAACACACATATGATATGATTTTTAATGATTAATGTAGAGAAATCATGAAGGATAATAATAATCCCTGATGCTAGCAACACACATGATGGGTGATGGAAGGGAGAAGACAACTACACAAAGAGAATAAGAGAAAGACACAGAGGAAGGAAGAGATGTGCCAAGCCAACTGACTGCCAAAAGCTGCAAATGTACTTAAAGATGAAGGAAACTCTGATTGGCACTTGAGGAGTAAATTCACCTCATTTTTCCCACCTTCCTCTCTCTTAGCAGTTCTACATGGACTAACCCCAATCAGAAGCCAGAAGACAAGGCAGTCCATTGCTGAGTGTGTAAGGTTCAGCTTCCCTGGGCATGGGGGCCTAGTGGAGAGGAAAGAAGGATGAATCTGGTGAAGCAAAGGAAAACTACTCAAGACTCAACCTGGTGCTATTGAGGTAACTCCTTGTTTTGGTTTGAAGACCCAGGGCCTCCCAAAAACAAAAGGGAATTTGCAAATAAAAATAAAGGTTGCTGCTCTTTATGACTACAGAAGGCAGACATTATCCTAGACTGCCAATCAGGTTTGAAGTGGGGTTCATTTGACCTGCCATCTGGTAAGATGCTAAACTGAAAGAATGCATAAAGAAATCTATCTTTCTCTTTTTTTCTGACATAAAGGCATGTATGAAAGCACCCAACTCTAAACATTCAGTTTTGTTCTGTTAAATGCAAAAGTTTTTTCAAAATACTTGAATTTTAAGGATTACTTTCATAACATATGAAATGCAACCTTTAGTCTCCTACGAACCTTTCAGACACATTAAATTGATGGGATCCATGATTAATGGTGAATTGCTTGAATAATAATTACATTTAAACCTCTGGTCTTTGTTAATCTTAAGAGCCCAAAATATGAGTGTTATTTGATTCAAACAGGCATCTTCTTTTGCATTAAAAACATGGCGGCCAAGAGAGGAGCTGCGGAAGGATGGTGGTCTGCCAGGTTTCTTGCAGTGGTGTTGACTCTGGTCCAGGTAAGGGCCTCGGTGACAGAGGCAGGGCAGCCTGGACTTTGGCCTCCCTCAGGTGGAAGCGGCCAAGAGCCAGCACAGGATCAGAGCAGCAACAGAGGAGGCCCCAGGGAGTCTCTCTCCCCAAGCCTGAGCCTGGGGATCCAGGAGGCCCAGGGGGCAGCACAGGGTCTGCTGCCCAAGAATGGGAATTCTCTTCACCATGATATGTAGATTGAAATCACCAGGAGCACAAAGTTATCAATGCTGGACTGGATAAAGAAGGGAAAACTAACATCCTTTACCAGTTTTCTATGAATAAAGTTGTACATTCATCTCTTACAATAAGAAGTAATGTAGAAGAGGTAGTGATTACTAATACATGTTTCCTAATGGGGCACCGTTGGCCAAGAATCTCATTGTTCTTCCTAGAACACTTACTGTAGTAATACAGATTTTGTAATAGTTGTTGTGAACAGAGAGAGAGAGAGAGAGAATTTCTGTAACTAGAGAAGAACTGTACCAAATACAAGCACATGAGGACTTAAGGAAAGTGGGATTGCTGATTTTTGCTATAAACAAGATGTTAAAGAATGCACGACTGTAGCAGAAATTCCCCAGTTTGAAGCTAATTTCTATTAAAGTTCAAGAGTGGCATATCCAGTCATGCTATTCTCTTACTGAAGAGGGATTATGCCAAGGACTTGAGTGAGTGGTGTCACAATTTAAGATTAGACATTCTCTGCTGACCTCTTCTCCTATACTTTGTATGAATGAAAGCTGCAAAAATAAATGGTTTAGATGTATTTACAATAAACTGATTTAAAATTTTTCTATAAGAAAATAAGTCAAGACCACTTATTTAAAACAAAGATGAAGTTTCACCTTACAATTTGCTTTCCATTAGTTCCTTCCAAAGTACCTTATTAAAGCCATGATTAATATTTTTCTCATAATGAATCTTCTCTTGACATTGTACAGCCTGAAAAGTACAAAGGGAGAGGAAGACATTTATAATTTAAGAGGTTTATTATCAGTATAACCATCCCTGGTCAAATGTTGTTCTCTTCTTGTTTCAGTAAATCAAAATACAAATGAGCACATACACATTGCTTCCAATTTTTTAAATGTAATATTACTTATGAAAAGTCTTTTGTTAGGGTTGTGAATGTATTGTGTATGCACATCATGTACAGGTTAAAGACTTTGGTTTATGTCCTACAGAAAAGCAGATAACACAAAAGTTACTACTGTTCTTAGTTACTACCCTCTTGAGATGAGTACTGGCACTTGTGTTAAATGTCATTTTCTACCTTCCTCTTATGTTCTGAGTATTTGAGCTGCTCTTGAAAGACACATGGGAATGTGTAACTCAAATGAGTGGACTATCAGTCAGATTCTTGGCTATTATACTAGTAGTGGGCAGAACTGACATTGAGCAAGTATTGGATTATTCCTTTTCTAGTCCTTATGGCATCTAATTACTGTGAAAAATTATTAATTAGCCAATCCTAAATTGTGATTAAAATTATCAAGTGATTTCTTCTTAATTGATAATTGTTGTATATAACATATCTGCCCAGAAATGCAGCATTCTATAAATACTTTGATGACAGTCTTTTTATTTTCTTTGTTGGTGTTTTTTGGTTTTTATAAATTTATCATTTTTACATTTACTTACATGTGTATACATTATTTGGGCCACCTCCCCTTACCCCCCATTCCACCATGTTGCTCCCCAATTATGTTGAAAAAAAATAAAGACCATAAGAAAATCATGGTGTTTTTTCTAGTTTGAGATGAAGATAGCTATACAGAGAGATTCTTAGCTTGTTTTCATGCATGCGTGCATTACAACTCATATTGGTTCATCTCTACCAGACCACCTCACTACTTCCTAGTCCCCTTCCCACAGTGGTCTGTACCAGTTTATGATTGCTGTATTTGCTCCTATACAGTGGGCACATCAGCCACATTCAAGTTTCAGGTTTCCTTCCCTTTCCCTATCCCTCCTGTGCTCAATCTCCCCTTAGGGTGATTCAATACCCATGAAAAATAGTATTGTTGCATTTGTTTTAGGTCTATAATCCACATATGAGGGAGAACATGCAATTTTTGATCTGCTGAGCCTTGCTAATTTTGCTTAAGATGATGTTCTTCCGTTCCATCCATTTACCTGCAAATGACAAAATTTCATTCTTCTTTGTGGCTGAATAAAATTCCAGTGTGTATAAATATGACATTTTCTTAATCCATTAGTTGATAGTGGAGCATCTTGGCTCTTTCCACAGCTTGGCTATTGTGAATAGTGCTGCAATAAATGTGTGTGCAGGTGACTTTGTAGTAAGCTGACTCACATTTCTTTGGGTATATCCTTAGGAGTGGTATTACTGGATCATATGGCAGATCCATGTTTAGTTTTTTTTCCTTATTCATTTATTCATATGTGCATACATTATTTGGGCCATTTCTACCCACTGCCTCCCACCCCTTTCCTCTCCCCCCACAGCCCCTCACTTCCAGGTAAAACCTGTTTTGCCCTTTTCTCCAATTTTGTTGGAGTAGACATAAGCAATAATAGGAAAGACATAGCGTTTTTGCTAGCTGATAAAAGGATAGCTATACAGAGAGATTCTTAGCATTATTTCCAACAACACTACTGCATTGGCCTAGATCTAAAGTCCGCATATGAGGGTCTTCTGAGCCTGACTAACCTTGCTCAAGATGACATTCTCCAGGTCTATCCATTTACTTGTGAATGAAAAGATTTCATTCTTCTTCATGGCTGAATAAAATTCCATTGTGTATAAATACCACATTTTTTAATCCATTCGTCAGTAGTGGGGCATCTTGGCTTTTTCCATAAGTTGACTATTGTAAATAGTGCTGCAATAAACATGGGTGTGCAGGTGCCTTTGGAGTAACCTGTGTCGCATTCCTTTTGGTATATCACCAGTAATGGGATTGCTGAATCATATGGCAGATCTATGTTTAGATTTTTAAGAAGCCTCCATGTTGTTTCCCAGAGTGGTTGCACTAGCTTCCATTTCCACCAGCAGTGTATGAGTGTTCTTTTTTCCTCACATCCTCTCTAACACTTATTGTTGGTGCTGTTTTTGATGATGGCATTCTAACAGGGGTGAGGTGGAATCTTAGTGTTGTTTTTGATTTGCATTTCCTTTATGGTCAGAGATGGTGAACATTTTTTCATGTGTTTTTGGCCATTTGAATTTCTTCTTTTGAAAAAGTTCTGTTTAGTTAATTTGCCCATTTCTTTATTGGTTCATTGATTTTCTTCCACTGGTTCATTGAGTTTACTTTTTTGAGATCCCTGCATATTCTTGTTATCAATCTTTGTCTGGTATATAGCTAGAAATGATTTTCTCCTATTCTGTGGGTAGTCCCTTCAATTTAGACATCATTTATTTTGTTGTGCAGAAGCTTTTTAATTTCATGTAGTCCCATCTGTCAATTCTTTCTCTCAGTTACTGTGCTGCTTGAGTTCTACTGAGGAAGTCCTTGCCTATACCTATTGCTTCCAGAGTATTTTCTGCTCTTTCCTGTACTAACTTCAAAGTTTCAGGTCTGATAGATATTAAGGTCCTTAATACTCTTTGAGTTGATACTAGTACAGGTTGCCAGGCATGGATCTAGTTCCAGTTTTCTGTAGGTAAATAGCCAATTTTACCCACAACAGTTGGTGAAGAAGCTATCTTTTCTCCATCATATATTTTGGTGCCTTTGTCAAAATTAGGTGATCATAGTTACATGGATCTGGGTCCTCTATTCTGTTCCACTGGTCTTCATATTTGTTTTTGTGCCAGTACCGTGCTTTTTTTTATTGCTACTGCTCTGTTGTATAGTTTGAAGTCAAGTATTATGATACCTCTAGCATTGCTCTTTTTGCTCAGTATTGCATTGGCTATTCCCAATATTTTGTGTTTCCAAATGAAGTTTAGATTAGATTTTTCTATCTCTGTGATGAATGTCATTGGGATTTTGATGGGAGTTATGTTGAACATATAGATTGCTTTTGGTAGGATAGCCATTTTTACTGTGTTGTTTCTACCAAACCATTTGCATGGGAGAGGTTTTCATGTTCTGTAGTCTTCTTTAATTTCTTTCTTCAGTGGTTTATAGTTTTTCTTGTATATGTCACTCATGTCATTTCTTAAGTTTATTCCTAGGTATTTGATTTTTAAGGCTGTTGTAAATGAGATTTCTTTTCCTATTTTCTTTCTCAATCTGTTCATTGTTGGTGTATAGAAAGGTTACTGATTTTCATAAGTTGATATTGTATACTGCTATTTTCTGAAGCTATTCATGGTGTCTAGGAGTTTTTTGGTGTTTTAGCTATAAAACATTTTGTCTATGAATAAGGATAGTTTGGCTTCTTCCTTAACAATTTGTATTCCTTTTATTTTTTCTTCCTGTCTTACTTCTCTGGCTAAGAATAAGAGAAGAAGACTGTTGAATAAGATTAGATAGAGTGGGCACCCTTGTCTCATTCCTGACTTTAAAGGAAATGGTTTCAGTTTTTCCCCATTATGTATGATGTTGGCTATAGGTTTGTTATATACAGCCTTTATTATGTTAATGTAAATTCCTTCTATTCCTAGTTTCATCAGAGCTTTTATCATGAAATGGTGTTGAATTTTACCAAAGGCTGTTTTGTATCTATTGAGATCATCTAGTGGTTTTTGTCTTTGCTTCTGTTAACATGCTGTATTTCACTTAATGATTGTGTGTGTTGACTCATCCCAGAATCCGTGGAATGAAACTAACTTGGTCATGGTATGTGAGCTTTCTGATATGTTGTTGGATTTGGTTTGCCATTATATTGTTGAGGATTTTTGCATTGAGAAAATACGTGACATACTTAGAATTTCTGGAAAAATAATCAAACAAACTGGGTTATAATGCTTGGAATAAATACCTGATCCTTCAATGTCCAGATGATGTCATATGAAAATACACATCAAGGACTGTCAAGAAACCATGATCTTACCTGTTAGTCAAAATAAGGTGCCAGAAACTACCCAGGCAGTTTCCAGAAGAGATCTCTCAGAAAATAATTTTAAATAGCTGTCTTTAAGAAACTCAGTGAGCTTGAAGAAAATAGACAAATATCACTGTCTCCTAACAATGTAACAAAGAGATGGAAGAAAATCAAAGAAAAATTCTTGGTGTGAAAAATGCAATCTGCAAAACTAAAAGTGTACTAGAATATTTCAGTAGTAGAATAGATGAAAGAGAAGAAATAATTATTGATCCAAAAGACAAAATATTTAAAAATACAAAATTGAAGTAGAAAAAAAGAAAAGAGAAATGAGGACTTCAGAACAGTAGTAAAGGATCAAGTATTTATGTTATTGTGGTTCAAAAATGACTCAAGAAGGACACAGAGGTGAAGACCTTACCCAATAATAATCACAAGAACCTTCACAAACCTCAAAAAAGATACAAATATTCAGGCCACTGAAATTTAAGTCATTGAAGTCAACCCCAATACATCTTGTACCCCAATACATATCATAATCAAGCTGTCAAGATAAAGAGAAGACATTCAAGAATTCAAGAGAAAAGAAACAACGCATAGAATTGAGTGACAATTTGCTTGCCAGCAGACTTCTCAACAGCAATTTTATAGGCCAGGAGAGAGTAGGATTAATACATTAATACTTCACTGAAGGAAAAGAAACTGTCAACAAAGAATATTGTAAACAACAGCAGTATTCTTTAGAAGTGAAAGAGGGATAAAGACTTTCCCAAACAAAAATTTACTTACCATATATCAATCAGATCTTGGTTATAAAAAATATTAAAGGAAGTTTTTCTAACTGAAAGACATAGATGTTAATAAGTAAGAAGATAACATAGGAAAGTATAAAACATACCAGTAAGAGTAATTATAGAACAAATTATGAATTCTCTAGCATTGCAACATAGTACACACTGATCAAACTTTTTCCACACCTAACTCCCTTCTGTCCACAGTTACTGATAAGTGCACTTCTACTCTCAACTTCTATGAGATCAACTCTTTCAGGTTCCACATATGAGTGAGATCATGCAGTACTTCTCTTTCTCTGCCCTTCTTATTTTCTTAGCACAATGGTCTCCAATTGCATCCATGCTAGAGCAAATGACATTTCCTTCTATTTAAAGTCTGTATACTATTCCATTGAGTGTGTCTAGCACATTTACTTCATTCATTCATCTGTTGATGGACCCTAAGCTTGTTTTCGGTTTTCTTTTTACTTGTGAATAGTGCTGCAATGAACATCAAAAAGCAGATGTCTTTTCAACATGCTGATTTCACCTCCTTTTGATATATACTCAGTAGGGTAACTGCAGGATCATATCATAGTTCAGTCTTTATGTCAGTACTCTACATTTTACTTACATCCCCAGCTTATTGTTCTAGTTTTAACTTTTTAATAAACTTCATTTTGTTTTCCATGATGTCTATATTAATTTACATTCCACCAACAGTGTGCATATGTTCCCATTTCTCCATATCCTTGCCAGCACTTGTTATCTTTGTATCTTTTATATTCACCTTTTTGCCGTGGTGAGATGTCACTCACTGTGGTTGGGATTTCCATTTCTCTGCTGATTAGTGGTTTTGAGCATTTTTTTCATGAACCTGGTTCACCATATTTATGTCTCATCTTGAGAAATTTCTATTTTAGTCTACTGATTGTTTTTAAGTCAAGTTGTTTTGCTATTGATATCTTAGAATTTGTTACATAATTGGGATATCAGCCCCATTTCATATGCATATGGCTTACATATTCTTTGTCAAAATGTAGGTTGTTTTTGCAGTCTGTTTCTTTTTTTTTTTGCACAAAAGCCTTTAAGTTTGATGTAATCCATTTATCTATTTGTGCTTTTGTTTCCTGTGCTTTTTTGCATCTTGCCCAAAAATCCATGCTTGTCCCAAACTTCTGAAACATTTCTCTTGTGTTTTTCTTCCACTGGTTTCATAGTTTCAAATCTTCATATACATCTTTAATCCATTTTGAATTGAGTTTTGTAACTGGAGAAAAATGGATGTCTAGTTTCATTATTCTTCAGATAAATATACAATTTACTCAGAATCATGCATTGAAAAGACCATCCTTTATCAAGTGAATGTTCCTAGTATTTTTGTTGGAAATCAGCTGGCTGTAGGATGTGTGGATTCACTTATTGACTACCTATACTGTTCCATTGGTCTATGTGTTTATTTTTACACAGTCAATACCTTGCAGTTTGATTAGGACAGCTTTGTAGCATGTTTTGAATTCAGATCATATGATGCCTATTGACTTATTCTTTTTGCTTAAAAAGACTTTGGCTATTCAGGATTTTGGTGGGAGGAGGCCTTGCACATGCTAGGCAAATAGTCTACCACTTTGCTATATCCAAAGCTCTACCTAGATTCATTTAACATTTTCTGGTTCCATGTAATGTTTGGAATGTTTTTTCTACTTCTGTGAAGAATGTCATTCATATTTTAATTTTAATATTAACAACATTAGTCACTTAATGGAGGTTGCATTGCAACTGTAGATCGCTGTGGGTTGTATGGACATTTTTAACACTATTAATTCTTCCAATCTATGAATTTTTTGTGTCCTCTTTATCAGTGCTTCAAATTTTCATTGCAGAAACTTTCTAGCTCTTGTTAAAATCGTGCCTATTTTACTCTTTTCATGACTATTGTAAGACTATTTTCTTGATTTCCAAATAAGATAATTTGCTGTAGCTATATAGCAATGTTACTGATTTTATGCTGACTTTGCATTCTACAACTTTGCTGAGTTCATTTATGTTCTAATACTTCTGGGTGGAGATTTTGGGGTTTCTTCATAAGACAATGTCATCCACAAACAGTGAAAATTTTACTTCTCTATTTGTCAATTTTGATGCCTTTTAATTCTTTACCTTGAATAACTGCTTTAACTAGGACTTCCAGCACTGTCTTGAATAAAAGGGTGAAAGATAGCATCCTTATCTTGTCCCAGATCTTAAACAGCTTTCAGCTTTTCTGCATTTAATTTTATGTTAGCTGTTTCCTTATTACAAGTGGCCTTTATACTGTACCCTTCCATAGCTCAATTGGTAGAGTGGAGGACTACAGACTGCACACACAAGCAGTCTTTATTATATTGAGAGATGTATGCCTAATTTGTTCAGTGTTTTCATAATGAAAGATGTTGAATTTTATCAAATTCATTTTCTGAATCAATTGAGATGACCATTCTGAGAATGTCATTCATTCTGAGAATTTGCTGTATCTTGTGTATTGGTTTGTGTATATTGAACCATACTTTATCCCTAGGATGAATGCCTACTTGATCAAGTTGCATAATTTTTATTTTTGAAACAGGCTTTTTCTATGTAGCTCTTATTGGCATGAAAGTCAATATGTAGCCCAGGATGATTTCAAACTCACTCAGCCTCAAGAGTGCTAGAATTATAGACATAAACCACCATGGTCAACTCTTTTTTTCTTAAGATGGAATCTCACTGTGTTTCTCAGACTGGATTTCAAACCTTGATCTTCTTACTTCAGTGTCTCTAGTGCCTGGGACTATAGGTACATGACACTGCATTCAGTAAATAACCTTTTATAAGCATACATTAGATTGTGCAAAGTAAAGGATTTCAATATGACATTTCCATAAATGTATGTAACACACTTTGATCATGTTAATACTCTCTGTTTCCTTTACTTACCTCTTCCTTCTTTTCCATCTCCTTTCAACTCCCTATTACTCTCCCTCTCTCCCTTTTGCTTCCTTAACCTTAGGTTTCTTTTTCCCCTGGATTCCAAAAATGAGGGAAAACATGAAGTACTTATATTTGTAGCACTGGTTTATTTTGATTAACATGAGAATCTCAAATTCTATTCATTTTCAAGCAAACAACATAATTTCACTATTTGAAATTGCTGGACAAAACACCATTGTGTATATATAATGTACACAATTATATATATATATATATATATATATACATATAATCCATTCATACATTAATAGGCAGCTAGATTGGTTTCATAATTTGGCTATTGTGAACAGTGCCAAAATACTTGTGCATAGATGTCTGTAGACATCTCTGCATTAATCCCACTTTGACTGTTTTTGGTATATTCTCAGAAGTGTTATGGTGGAATCATATGGAAGTTCTAATTTTAATTTTTTGAAGAACCTCTTCAAAAAATTTCCACACGTTCTGGACTAATTTACATTCCCACCAACAATGATTAAAAGTATCCTTTTCTCAGCACCTCATTAGGTCTGATTTCTTTTTTCTAGTCATAGCCATTCAGATTGAAGTAAACTAGACTCATGATGTAGTTTTAATTTGCATTTCTCTAATGACTAAGGATGATGAACATTTTTTCATCTATTTTTGGCCACTTGAACTTCTTTGAAAGGAAACTGTTCCATTCAATTACCCATTTTTTACTGGATTATTTGCTCAGTGATACTCAATTTCTTAGTCCTTTATATCCTTTGGATATCAATGCACTGTCTAATAACTGCCAAGAATTTTCTTCCATTATGGAGAACTACTTTGAGCATACTGGATTAAAGAAAATATAGCTCACACCCTAATTTTCTCTAGTCAATCCTAGAGAAAACATCAGACAGCATTCTTTTTCATTGTCACACTAAACAGCAGAAAGAAATACAGAGTTTTGATTGTAGGATAATTCTTACAGCTCCCAAGCGATGGCACCAATTTGATGCTAAAAAGCAGAGAAGGAGACACTTCCCTACAAAGACCATGGAATGTATCACCCAGTGTGTGGACCCTAGAGACACACTGTCCAAAACCTCCAGGTTTATCTTTAGAGGCACTGTGTCCCTCAGGGCACAACCAGGTTAGTTTCCAGGAGACTCAACAATTAGTCTGGCTTTGATTTGAATGAAGACCTGCAGGACTCATGTTTCAGGAGACATAATCTGTTGACTAATTCTAATCTGCTTCATGCTAGGACACACCTAGCTTCCTTAAGGGAAACACAGACCCCTTATCCTCATGTTCAATCTAAGAAAAGCCTTTCTGTTTTCTCTAATCATGGCTCAAAACTAGGGACTCCTGTTTTCCAAGCCATCAGTTTTGTCTTCTCCACCTCAGCCACACAGCACCATGATGCTGACCCTAAGCTGCATGTACCCCAAAAAGAATGCTTGCAGGTGCTAGACAAGTTGTCTGCAAGCATCCCACTTAGGGAAAATGGGTAATGGCCATAAGATCAGGTCCTTGTTTGACAGCACTGAGCTGGCTCCCCATGCAGAGTTGTGGAGATTAGAAAATTTATGAAAGAATCAACAAAAGATAGAGCACCAGCAACTGCATTCAACCATCCTTGCTTTGATTCTCACAAAGCCCCCAATAGGTGAGTAGAATTATTATGTCATTTTAGTCAATGTCATTCATCAGGTGAAACAAAATGACAAAATACATAGAAAAATAGCATGAAAACTAGGACACAAATGTCTGCCTGACTGCAGAACCTAAGTCCTCAATAACCAATGTACAAAAGAGAGAATGAGAGAATTCTCACTAACATTACCATAATTCTCACAATGCTCTTGTCTATGAAAACAAGATCAAAGGGGAAGTTGGAACTGTGTTAACTCAGTCCTAAAATCTATCTACTTCCTGAAGGAGTACTTGTGTGTGCCGAGTATAGTCTTCAGACACACTTGGGAAAATGCAAAGTCTTAGGGGAGAACTGCAAAGACACCAGATGCTCCCTCACTCTGCATGGAGTCTGGCAGTGGGCTCTATAGAGATGTTATGGTAGTTTATTGTCAAAGCACTAAGGAATTGAACCACTAGAGAAATCTGAATGCCCTTGAAGAATGTATCTTTGGCCTTGTTTGTTGATCCTGGTTAACAAAGGAAGCACTTGACCTCTCTGCCCTCGTACAATTGTCCTTAGCACCATCACACACATGTCCTGATACCTCAGAGCACAAACACTTCCTGGGGAAATGGATATTAGCGATGAGCAATGTATGAATCTCTGACCTCCTTCCACTGAACTCAGGACTCTGATGATGCCTCTGCAATTCAGGTTGATGCACCTACTGGCTCCTCTCCATGAGGCATTAAGTACTTCTTCCTCTTCCCAGGGTTTCTGAAATAATTTTCTCTCCTTTGGCAACAACTAATATCTCGCACTGTGAATATCCATCCTGAAGTCTATGAGCTCAGACAACTCTTTTCTCTGGTTCCCTCCTTCTTTTGGTCCTACATTGATACTACCAATCATGTATCCTTTTGTAGCACAAATTTCCTTACATTCTTGAACTGTATTTTGTAAGTCACCTTGTGGTTTTCCTTGCAACAGAACCTTAATCAAAATATTGCCACATTCATTAGTCACTTAACATATGTGCTTAACTACCTATTTTTATATTAGACTAAGGGCTGAATAGCTCTATTTCCAGAAATGGTTAGTGGAAACCACATTCACTCTACTAATTCTTACTACCTAACAAATAATGTATAAAGTCACTGGATTGAATCAGAATCCTCCACAACACAAATCTCAAGCTTACTTTTCAAGATGATTCCCTCCTTTATTCTGACCTGGACTTACTCTCTGCTCTTCATAAAAATATATAACACATTTTTGCCTGAAGTTACTCTCCATTGTCTAACCTTTTTGTTCTTGAGGTCCCCCACCCATAAGGGACATGGATTTTTTCTACTAGTTTATGGGTAAAGAGTAAGTGATTTTAATGAAATGGAAAAAATCAGCTGAGCACTGTTGGATCACCTATAATTTTAGCTATTTGGGAGACTGATATTGGGAGGATCAAGGTTTGAGTTCAGTCAGATCAGGGAGTTCATGAGACTCCATTTCAACCAACAGCTGAGCACTGCTGCAGGCACTGATTATCCCACACTACTTGGGAGGCTAAGAACTGGAGGATCATGTTCTAGGACAACCCAAGCAATAAACGTTTATGAGAACCCATCTCAATGTAAAAATATGAGCATGATAGCACATTGTTACCCCAGAAACAGTGGAAAACTTAAAATAGGAAGACTGTAGTCCATGACAGACTGGGCAAACAAACAAAAAAAGGAGACCCTATGTCCAAAAAAGCCAGAGGAGAAAGGGCTGTAGGTGTGGCTCAACTGGTAGAACATCTGCCACTTCAAAGAGTTCAAACTCCAATACCTCCAAAAAGAAAGAAATAGACACAATCTCATCTCCATATTATATCCTGTAGTTTTCATTCCTGTAAGCAGACATCTGAAAACAATGGAATGGAAGAAGAAATGAGAAAAAGGGTGATCACTAGAAAGAGTTACAAGATTGTGTAAAATTCATTCAATGACTAAGAGATTATAAATATTTGCTGGTAAAGGAGAAAGAGTTATGTTGAAGTACATAGTTAAGAGAGATAATTGAGCAACAGATTATTAGACCATGCTTACCATATAACTCACAGTCATATATGTACTATAAGAAATACTGAGAAGTGGTGATTAAATTAGTTTCATAATTAATTTTGAAGAATACAAAAAGCAGTGTATACATATGACATTACAATGGTTGCAAATTCATCACAAAATATAAAAGGGTTTAAGGAAAATGACACATTATTTTTCTCCTACAAAACTGTTTGGATGAGAGCATTTTTGGTGATGACAGCCTCTCCTGGTTGTGGAGAACTAAGGATACATGCTCACACAACTGTCTTATCTATCATCCCATTCATCTTCCCTGGACATTTGTATATAGAGGGCACAGTGAGACAGTATTGAGGAAGCCATACTCAGTTACTCACCTCACTGCAGGAAAGACTGGGAAATGTAGTCTAAAGGAGCATGCAAAAACAAGAGAACAGCACAGATCTGGTCAAACAGGTGTCATGTGCCTTAAAATGAAAAATGGACAAAGAATAGGGTATCAGCAGTGAATCAGTTACAAAAGATTTATGATACTTCAGGGAGAAAAGCATGATGGTCTGAGCAAAAGCAATGAGATAGTTAAGTAGAAAGGTACTGTTAAGTAATAATTACATTAAATTAATAATAATAATAATATCTGTTTGTGAGAAACAAATTGGGCAATTGTGCTTGTAAGCATCACACATGTGGGGAATGTAAGAAATAAACCAGGATTCAACTCAAGAAATTTAGAGTGCAGACTGATCGTCGCATGAAATGTGTAGTTCTCCACAATAATCTGTCATCCACAGTAGTTAACAATAAGTGATATATGACTCTTCTCTCTCAAAATCTTGCAGTCTTAGGATTTATGTGCAATGTATGGGGTTTGGCCGGTCATTGATACCTGAACATGAAAATGTGGGAAAAATAGATCAAGTCTATAACAATACAGCTGAAAACTTATTAAGTAGTATTATTAAGTAGTAGTTACCATCACTATGGAGTTCCATGAATCACGAAAATTAATAAGGACAGGAAGAAGAGACTGAGAAGAAAAATCATGTGTGTATGTATATTTAAAGATTTGCCAAAGAGAGCTTATTCAAATAGGTGGTGAAAATCTACTTTGTGAATGGTCCACCACGGGCTACATATTAGTACAACAAAAATCCAGTGGTCTTGGTGATTTACAATGTTCCCATGCCAATGTAGATAAGCAATGTACTCCCAGTATAACAATAAGTTAAAAATGAAACACTGGAAGGAACCAAAATAAAAATAAATGAATAAATAAAAGACATCTTACCTTGTCTATAGATCCCTCCCAAACTCAATAAAAGTTTTTAAAAAATTTCAGTGTGGAAAAAAAAAGAAAAGAAAATACTCAACTCTAAATATCTGGTTTTGTTCTCAGCTTACTGTTGAGTTGCCTGAAAATGATTTACATGTGCACCTCTGGTTTCCAGAGCTGTACATATTATCTGGTCTCTTAATGCCACAAAATTTAACTTGTTTTCCCTTTCTACTTAAAGAAAAATCAAGTGTCTGACTACAGTAAGTTGTCCTCTTTTAAATTAAAATTTGAGGGTCTATGTCTTTTTATATACAACAGTTTATTTTATATGATATAGTGATTTTCACTTTGCAAAAATTCTATTAATGGCTATCTATTTCTCTGTTTAGAACATCAAGAATAAAGACAGTTAAGGTTCCCTTATGTGGCACTCTCTTTGAATTCATGTTCTTATAAAATTATTCCAAGATGTAAAATATAGGTTAATCACAGTATTTAAATTTTGCCAAAAATAATCTAAATGAATATAGAATGTCCAGTTATGAAAATTTCCTCTTGAAACTGTAATGTTTCTTCAGTATTTTCTGGGTGGTATTATTGATTTCTGAGGAAATCTGAAGCAAATTTGAGCTTCCATTTCCTTTCCATTGACATTTCCTGAAAAGTCATCCTATTAATAAAATGTAAAAATCAAAAGGATATATTGGGGGATATTTTCAAAAATTCTTCAGGGTGCAGTGATCCTTTTTCAATTTAAATTTTTTTGCAGTACTGGGGCTTGAACTCAGGGCCTACACCTGGAACCAATCCACTGGCTCTTTTTTGTAATAGGTTATTTTTTGAGATACGGTCTCATGAACCATTTGCCTGGGCTGGATTTGAACCATGATCCTCTTGATCTCTGCCTCCTGAAGAGGTAGGATTACAGTCGTGAGGCACCAGCGCCCAGCTAAATTTAAATTTATTTTAATTAGCACATAAAAACATGCAAATTATACATATTAATGGGGAACAGGTTATTACTGATGCATGTATACATGTTATGTTATATTATAATATATTATATCAATTAATATGTATTATAATATTATAATAATATTATGAACATTATTCATAAAGATTTCAAGGGCAGCAGTATGAAGGATTGGAGAAAGTGCAACTTTCTATGTCTGCTCATCAAGGGTCTAAGTTAGAATTGTCTGAAAAATGTAAAGCTGTGGACATAAAATAATTTGATATAGCCACACTTTTAAGAAATTTCAGCATTGCTGTTAATGTGATGTTTCATCTTTATAACATCATTTTTCCATATACAAAAGTCAGACCTGCTGAATGTTAATAACATGGGAAACACAATAAGCACAAAGAAGACAAAATCATCCACATTCTCAAACTCCTCTGCCACATACCTCACTATTTGCATTTTTGCCTACTTTCTTTTAAGTTCTTTTCCTGCAATCTCCACACACCAATGTATTTCTTTCTCAGCAACTTGTCCTTATCTGATTTCTGATTTTCATCCACGACCATTCCTAAACTGTTGAACAACATGAAGAGCCAAATACAATCCATCCCCTATGCAGGCTGCCTGAAATAAAGATATCTCTTACTGATTTTTGCTGTCCTGGAGAGCTTCTTCATTCTTGTCATAGCCTATGATTGCTATGTGGCCATCTGCTCCAATTGCACTATACCAGCATCATAAATCCCAAGCTCTGCCTATACCTGGTGGTGCTTTCCTGGGTTTGACCACATTTCATGCCATTTTGCACACCCTGCTCATGGCCAGATTGACTTTTTGTGGGAACAACATGATTCTCCACTATGTTTGTGATGTATCTGCTCTCTTGAAGCTGACCTCCTCTGACATTCAGGTTAATGAGTTGGTGATATTCATCATGGGAAGATTGCTTGGTGTCATTCTTTTTCTACTTATCATCATACCCTATGCACACATTGTGTTCTCCATCTTCAGGGACTTTTCTTCTCAGGGCATTCACAAGGTCTTCTCCACCTGTGGCTCTCATCTATCTGTGGTTTCACTGTTCTATGGGACCTGCTATTTTACCTACTCAAGTCCATCAGCTAATAGTTCTGCTATGACCGAGACTGTCATATCTCCGATATACACAGTGGCGACTCTCATGCTGAATACTTTCATCTACAGGATGAGGAAGAGAGACATGCATGGTGCCCTGAGAAGAGTCCTTTGTAAGAATAAAATTCCTTCTTCCTATGAGGAAACACTTGGTATTTTTACATAATTTTCTCCAGTGAGCATGTTGATGCTAATATTGGAATATTGTTCAAGATGTTTTTGTCACCATGGGAGCTTTTGTAAAAAGTCCGTGCTGCATAATTTTTCATGCATAAAAGAGAAGATGCTCAGTGGACTACTTGAAATAGAAACCTAATCTTGGTGTCCTGGCTATGCTCAGCTGATCTTAGAAAACTATAGTGTACAAGCTACTGTTTCATGTGTTCTCATTTCTTACATGCTTCACTTATCTGAGGATTTTTTCATTTCATCCAGAGTTCTGCTATGAGTATTTTACTCTAAATTCTAAAAATTTAAAAAATTTTAAATTTTAATCTAAATTCTTAGACTAATATTTCATGCCATTCAAATTTCCCAACCTCATAACCTCCTTCTAATGTCACCTACATGATCTTTCTCAAAAATTTTTGACATCATTTTTTTCTCTTAGCTTTCCCACACCCCTTCTTTCTTTTCATATCTAAATTGTTTTTTCTGACATGTTGAGCCTTACCAAAATTTTCTAGCTCTTTTTTACAAATGTCATTTGTATGACTTGACTTTACCTCGATTGAGTTTGTAGCTAGGGTTCCCAGAATTTAATTCCTCCTAACCTGAGAAAGAAAGTAGAAGCTAAGAAAAAATTTAATGTTCCAGGATGCCTCTATTCCATTAACTATCTTGGTTTTACAAGGAAATAGTTTGCTTGGGTAAACTGATGGATTATTGGACCCACAGATCTTTTAATCATTTTCTACCCCTTTAGAAATATGAGGAACAAGGCTTTAATTTTAAAGTATTGTATCAATGTTGCTTGGGTCAATTTCCTAAACTTGGCTTATCATTTCTGTAGTTGTACTCTCTAACTGATGTCATTCAAATTCACACATCTCCATGTGAAGCCATGACCTAAGCCAGATCTCCTCACCAACTGCCCAGTTGATGGGTGCACTTGGGGTCCCATGAGAAGTTGAATCACAGCATGAACAACCCTGAAGTCTTTGTTTCACTCTGAGGCTTTTCTTCAGTTTCTCTTGTATACAAAGTCTTGATTCTTATGATAGCAATTCTTAACCACTTACCTGAGCAACCAAATCATGATTTGCATATATATTTTTGCATGTATATGGTATATATTATATATATATATCAGGTATTTCATGTATATATTCACAAACATAGATAATATATCATAAAATATTGCATTATATCATTCGACTCTGTTTCATTCTGAAATATTTTATTATTGTGCAGGTATTTGTTAAGCTAACATCAGCTCTTGACATAGAAAAACTCAGAAGTGTCAGTGATAAAGTGCAACAGAATTTTAAAAAGAGAAGATAGGAGATTAATATTTACATTAAATCACATTCCTCTATAGAGGAAAAAGTTAATTTAAAAGGCTTGAAAAAATGGATACTATACTCAATAGAAATTAAAATTAAAATTAATTGTGAGAACTGTACAAAGGAAACAAACTAACCACTGAGAGATATCAACGTGTACATATATATTAAAGGACTCCATGAAGATGCCTCTTTTTAAAAGATCATTTCATTTTTAAAACAATATATGACAGCATAAAATATTATTTGGTAATGTACTTTCTTGTAATATTTTGATAGCCCCAATGTATTGTATAATATTTAAATCAAGTTAAAGCTATGTTCACACACATTTATCACTTCATTATCATTAATACTTTCAAAATCCTTCTAGCTTTTTGAAATGTATAGTATATTATTGCAATCTATAGTCAACTTAATATGCAATAGCTTACCAGAACTTCTTGTTCCTGTCTGCCTCTAACATGGTACCTAGTGATCACTCTCCCCATCCTTACTTGTGCTCCACACTCACCCATGCCTGTGGTTACCAACATTATGCTCTCAGCTTCCATGAGATCACCATTTTTTGATTCCACATTAATCTTGAGACCCAGTGATGCTTGTCTTTCTGTCTCTGATTTATTAGACTAAAAATAATTATCTTTGGTTCCATTGATGGTGTCATATATTTCTGTATTTCTTTCTTTATGTCTAAATTTTAGTCCATTTTTATATGTACTGCATGTTTTAGTTATTCACCAGATGATGACATTTAAGTAGTTTAATTTTTTGGCTATTAAACTGGTGCAATGATCATGGGAGTGTAGATGTATCTTCAAAATAGGGATGTCATTTTTCTGGATCCATACTAAGTAGTGAGATTTATGGATCATATAGAAATCCCTTTAATTTTGGGAGGTGATAGGTTTGAAATCATGGCCTTGTGCTTTCTAGAGAGGCACTTTACTAATTGAGCTATGTCACCAGATATTTTGCTTTGGCACTTTGTTTGTTTCTTTTCATTTATTTTACTATCATATGATAGTTGTACAGGGGATACATTGTGGTACTTACATATGTGCTTACAAAATATCTTAGCTGGATTTATTCCCTCCATCATTCTCCCTCATCCCCTCCCCATTGTTATTATTTCAACAGGTTTCATTCTTCTACTTTCATTCAAAATACATCCACCATATTCACCATCATTCACCCTTTTCTTATGCTCACTCCCTACCCATTGTTACCGACCCCATAAAGACCTATTTCGCCCTCTCGTTCTTCATTTTTTAATTGCATATTGATAGTCTAAGGGGGTTTTACCTTGTTACTACAGGCCTGTATATATCATGCTTTCATCAAATTCACGCATACCATGCTCCCCTAATACTCAACAGCTTACAGTGGAGTAAGTTAGGGGCATGACATGTCTCCAAACCACAGTGTATGCATGGGTTGTTGTTGAGTCGGAGTCTCACTTTATACCCCAACTGGGATGGAAGCCCATTTTCCTATTTATGTTTTCCTGTGTGGCAGGAATGACAAGTGCATGACACTTTGCTTTGTTATTCATTGTGATGGGGGCTCTGAAATTTTTGCCAGGGATGGCCTTGAATTTTGAACCTCCTGATCTCTGCCTCCCAAGTAGATAGGATTAAAAACGAGAAATACCATGTCTGACTTTTTAATTTTTTGAGAAGGCTCACCAGTGGTTCCCATAATTGCTGTACTAATTTAGATTCCCACCAACAGTGCGAAAGGGTTCCTTTTTCTCCATATCCTTGCCTGCACTTGTTTTCTTTCATCTTTTTTGTAATACCCATTGTTATGGGAGTAAGGTGATGTTTACTAACTTCTTGGGGCTTTGAGTTGTATCTCCTTGATGGTTACTGATGTACAGCATCTTTATCATATACCTGTTGGCCATGTTTGTGTCTCCTTGAGAAATGTCTGCTTAGGTCTATATCCCATTTTAAATTGAGTTTCTTTGCTGTTAAGTATTTTTGATTTCCTCTTATAATCTATATATTAGCATCTTGTCTAGTCAATCTTTGAAAATGTATTTTCTAATTATGCAGGTTTTCTTTTCACTCTTCTTAGTGTGAGAAAGATTCCTGTGCAGAATCCCATTAGTTTGATGTAAATCATTTCAATTTTGTTTTGTTTTTCTTTCCTATGAATTGGAGTATTGTGCAAGAACTCATTGCCCAGATGATTTCTCCTAGTAATTTCAGGTCATATAGTTAAGTCTTCCATCCATTTTGAGTTCATTTTTGTACCAGAGAAGGAAAAGTCTAGTTTTATTCTTTTACATGTGGATATTCCCATCTATTGTAAATCTCTCTTCTCTCCGGTGGGTGGTGTTAACACCTTTGATGAAAGTGAATTGGTTGAAGGTGTAAGCTCATTTCTATTCTGTGTAATCTCTTTCATTGGCCTGTATGTCTATTTTTATGCCAAAATTATTCTGTTTTGATCACCACAGTTTTGTAGCATTTTTAAGTCATGTAGTATAATGCCTACTGTTTTGTTCATTTGGTTCTAAATGGCTTTCACTATCATGGTTTTCTGTTGTTGTTGCATATAAATTCTAGAAATATTTTTTCTACTTTTGTGAAGCAATTTATTGAGCTATTGATTTTTAGTATGTTAAAAAGCCTCAATGAAGCTTTATATAAGTACTGTATTAATATAGACTTGCATTAACCATAAGGAAAGGTTCTTTTACTCCATATCCTCACAGACACTTGTTATCTTTTGTCATTTTATTAATAGCAGTTGTGACAGATGTAATGATTTATTTCAATGTGCTTTAATTTTCATCTCCCTAGTGATTATGTGTATTGAGCATTTCTTCCTGTATCTGTCACTAATTTATATCTTTTTATTTATGTATCTTTTTATTTGATCCAGGGTCTTGCTGGCTTGCTATGCAGCCCAGGTTGGCATAAATTCATGATCTTTCTACTTTAGCTTTCCCAGCATTGGCATTATAAACATGAATGAACATATAAGCCTTCATACATCTTATTTTGAAGAATATCTTGCAGCACACATGCCCATTTATTTACTGTTTTTCTTTTTGTTCTATAGAGTTGTTTGAGTTCCTTAAATATATTGGATATTAGTCCTATATCAGAGACATGGATTGCAAATATTTTTTCCCAATTTGTAGGTTGTCCCTACTACATTCTGATGTTTTCTTTGATATGATGTTGAATTTGATGAAAACCATTAGCTTTTGGGTGTTTATTGCTGGTGCTTTTATAGTTAGCACTAAAACAAATTGCCTGAACCAATGTAGTATAGATTTCCCCCTATGTGTTCTTCTAGTACTTTGTAGATTTAGGAATTTTGTTACCACGCCAGTTTCCCAGGCTAGTACTTACTCATAAAACTAAAAATTGAATTGCATAGGATTCAGCTATGACACTCCTTGTATATACCTGAAGGAATAAAAGTCAGCATACAATAGACATACATGAATGTTGATGCTTATTGCAGCACAACTCACAATAGATAAGTCATGGAATCAACACAGTTGGGGCTCACCAACTGTTGGACAGATGGAGAAAATATGGCATGTATACACAATGGAGAAACATTCAGCATTTAAGAGGAGCAAAATAATGCCATGTGTAGGAAATTGATTGAACTAGAGGTCATCACATTCCACAAAATAAGCCAGGCACAGAGAGACAAATATAATGTTTTCTCTCACATACAGAATCTAAAGAAAGGGCTATTAGGGAATTAGGAAGCTGGCACAGGGATGGGGAAAAGTGTTGGCAGAGTTGTGAATAAATGCAAGCAAAGTACTTACAAACACTTATGAAATCATGATTATGCACACCTCATATGTCTACACTAGATGTGATCTTTCTTGTGATATATCAACTTAGGTAGGCCCTGATAGCAAGTGTGTGTTAAATGCCAGTTCCAGATGTTACTATGAAGGTATTTTAATAATGTTATTAATATTTAAGTAGGGAGACTTATGGTAAAGTAGATTAGACTACACAATGTGATAAGCTTCACACAATGAATGGAAAGACTTAAGAGAAAAATGTAGAAGTATTTTGTGCCGAGAAGGCCTTAGAACTCAAGATTATAGCATGTGCTCTTCCCAGGGACTATAGTCTGCTGGCTGGTCTTCCAGACACAGTCCAAACCCTCCCTCTCCAACTGCTGACTCTTCTCAGAGTTCTTTACCAGATTACACTTCTTGTCTTCTTTTTCATTTCCTGTTCTCCCTCGTGTTGTATTTACTTTTTAAAGACCCTCCAGACTGCTTTCCATAGTGGTTGTATTGATTTACATTCCCACCAACCCTGTATAAGAAGGCTTCCTTGTATCCTTGCTACCATTTATTGCTCTCTGTGTTCTTGATTGTAGCCATTCTAATAGTTCTGAAGTGGAATCTTAATGTGGCTTAGACTTGCATTTCCTTTATAGCCACAGATGTTGAGTGATTATTTGGACATTTGGACTTCTTCCATTGAAAATTTCTGTTCAGATCATTTGCTGTTTCTTCATTGGGTCATTGATTCTTTGGGAGTTTAGGTTTTTGAGGTCCCTCTAAATTCTGGTTATTAATACCTTGTAAGATATATTCCTGGCAAAGATTTTTCACCAGTTTTTGGGATCCCTCTTCAGTCTGTGACCATTTCCTTTACTGTGCAGAAGATTTTTATCATGTTTCATGTAGTCTCATTGTCAATCCTTTCTCCTAATTATTGAGTTACTGGAGTTCTATTTAGGAAGTTATTCCTTATCTCTGTATGTTTTAGTGTATTGTCTATTCTTTCCTATAGTAGTTTCAAAGATTTAGGTCTTACAGTTTCTTTTATCCACTTTGAATAGATATTAGTGCATGGTTTAGACAGGGGTACAGTTCCTGTCTTCTACATGTAGATATCCAGTTTTACCAGCAACATTGGCTGAAGAGATTAGATTTTCTCCATCATATCTTTTGGGTGCCTTTGTTAAAACTAAGGTGAATATAGATACATGGGCTCATGTCTGGATCACCTGTTTTATTGTGTTGCTAGTGTCTGTTTTGGGAGCCAGTACCAGTTGCTTTTTTTTGCTATGACTGTGTTGTATAATTTGAAGTTACGTATTGTGAATACCCCAACATTGCTCTTTTTATTTTTTCATTTTTACTTTTACTCACATGTGTATACATTGTTTGGGTCACCTCTCTTTCCAACCCAACAGCTGCTCAGTGAAACCTGTTTGCCCTCTTATATGTGATTTTGTTGAAGAGAAAACATAAGCGATAATAAGAAAGACATAGCATTTTTGATAATTTGCGAAAAAGATAGCTATAAAGAGAGATTCCTAGCATTGCTTCAATGTACATATTTTTTGCAAACTACCTTTGTCATCTCTACTAGACCGCTTTTCTATTTCCTAGTCCCCCTTCCCATAGTGGCCTTCGCCAGTTTAAGACTACTATATTCACTTCTCTACAGTGAGCACATCAACCACATTTCAAGTTTAGGTTTTTTTCCCTTTCCCTATCCCTCCCATGTGCATTCTTATCTTACTGTGTGACCCATATCAATAATATTACTGCAATTTTTTGGGTTTATAATCTGCACATAAGGGAAAACATGCAATTTTTGGCATTCTGAACCTAATTAACCTCACTTAAGATAATATTCTCCAGTTCAATCTTTTTGCTTGCAAATGACAAAATTTCATTCTTCTTTATGGCTGAATACAATTTCATTGTGTATAAATACCATATTTTCATACTCTATTCATTGGTAGTGGGCATC
This sequence comes from Castor canadensis, assembly GCF_047511655.1. NCBI lineage: Eukaryota > Metazoa > Chordata > Mammalia > Rodentia > Castoridae > Castor > Castor canadensis. Next base: position 48,530,090 of record NC_133396.1, on the reverse strand, counting down.
TTGGATGTTTCCATAGTTTCACAATTGTAAATATTGCTGGAATGAATATTAGTGTGCAGGTGCCTTTCTAATAACTTGAGATGAATTCCTTTGGGTATATCCCTAGCAGTATTATTGCTGGATCATATCGCAGATCTATGTTTAGTTTTATAAGAGTCTCCATATTGCTTTCCAAAGTGATTGTAGTAGCTTACATTCCCACCAGCAGTAAATGAGCATTCCTTTTTCCCAGGATCCTGGCCAAAAATTGTTGTTGTTGGTGTTCTTGATGATAGCTATTCTGACAGGAGTGAGGTATAATATTAGTGTAGTTTTGATTTGCATTTCCTTTATGGCCAGGAATGGTGAGCATTTTTTAATATGTGTTTTTTGTCTATTTGGAATTCTTTGCTTGAAAATATTCAGTTTTTGTTCAGTTGCCCACTTCTTTATTTATTCCCTGATTCAGGGGAGTTTAGTGTTTTGATCTCCCTATATTATTCTGGTTATCAGTCTGTTGTTTGATATATAGCTAGAAAATATTTTCTCCCCATCTGTGGGTTGTCTCTTCCATTTAAAGACCATTTCTTTTGTTGAGCAGAAACTTTAATTTCATGTAGTCCATTTTGTCTATCCTTTCTCATAGTTCCTAGACTGATGGAATTCTATTTAGGAAGTTGTTGCCTGTACCTACTGCTTTAAGAGTATTCCCTGCTCTTTTCTTACTAACTGCAAGGTTTCAGGTCTGATATTAAGTCCTTAATCCACCTTGAGTTGATAGTAGTACAGGTGATAGGTATGGATCCAGTTCCAGTTTTCTTTAGGTGGATAACCACTTTTCCCAGCAGCATTTGTTGAAGACGCTGTCTTTTCTCCATCATATATTTTTGGTGCCATTGGTAAAATTAAGGTGTGTGTAGCTGTGCAGATTTATATCCGGTTCCTCTATTTGCTCCACTGGTCATCATATCTGTTTTTTGCCAGTATCATGGTTTTTTTTTTTTTTTTTTTTTTTTTTTTTGCTGTTGCCCTGTAGTATAGTTTGAAGTCTGGTATTTGATACCTCCAGTGTTGCTTTTTGTGCTTAGTATTGCCTTGGCTATTAGTGGTCTTTTGTGTTTCCAAAAAACTTTAAGGTGTATTTTCAATGTCTGTGATGAATGTCACTGGTACTCTGATGGGAATTGCATTAAACATGTAGATGGCTTTTTGTAATATAGCCACTTTTACTATGTTGATTCTGCCAATCCATGAGCATGGCAGGTTTTTCCACCTTCTGTGGTCTTCTTTGGTCTCTTTCTTCTCTTTGTAGAGGTCATAAAAGATCTCCTTGTAGAGGTCATTTACATCCTTTGCTAAGTTTATTCCTAGGTATTTGATTTTTTTTGAGCTAATATAAATGGAATTGTTTTCCTATATTCTTTATCAATTTGGTCATTGTTGATGCATAGAAAGGCTACTGATATTTGTAAGTTGATTTTGTATCATGCTAATGTACTGAAGGCATTTATGGTATGTAGGAGTTATAGGGTGGACTTTTTTGGGTCTTTGAGGTATAGGATCTTGTCTGCAAATATTGTACTTTGACCATTTCTTTACCTACTTGTATTCTTTGTATTTCTTCTTCTTGCCTTATTCTTCTGGCTAGGAATTCTAGGACCATATTGAATAAGAGTGGGGAGTTCTTGTCTCATTCCTGACTTTAGGGGAAATGCTTTCAGTTTTTCCCTGCTAATCATATGTTGGCTATAGTTTTGTCATATATCGCCTTTATTTATTTATTTATTTATTTAATTTGTTGAAATGTGCATACATTGTTTGGGTCATTCTCCCTCCTGCCCTGGTCCCCATCCTCCCCACTCCATCTCCCTTCCTGGCAGAACCTGTTCTGCACTTTTCTCCAGTTCTGTTGAAGAGTAGAAATATGCAATAATAAGAAAGATAGCATTTTTACTAGTTGAGATAAGGACAGCTATGCAGAGAGATTCCTAGCATTGCTTTCATGTATAAATGTGTTACAACCCAGGTTCATTCATCTCTAACTGATTTTTACACTTGTTCCTGATCCCCTTCTCATGTTGACCTCTGTTGCTTTAACGTTTCTATATTAATTCCTCTGGAGTAGGGACATCAAATGCTTTCATGTTTTGGGTTTTCTATCTAACCCCATACCTCCCATATATGTTCTCCCCTTGTCATGTAACCCAAGTCCTACAACATTGCTGTATTTGCCCTAGATCTAAAGACAGCACATATATAGCCTTTATAATGTTGAGGCACATTCCTTCTTTTCCTAGTTTTCTTAGAGTTCTAATCAAGAGATGGTGTTGAGTCTTATCAAAGGCATTTTCTGCATGTATTGAGATGATCAAGTGGTTTTTGTTTTTCTTCTATTAATGTGTTGGTTTACATTTATTGATTTGCATATGTTGAACTGTTCATGCATCCCTGGTATGAAGCCAACTTGATTGTGGTGAATGGTCTTTCTAACATGTTGTTGGATTTGGTTTGCCATTATTTCATTTGATTAATGTAAGTTTGAAGTCTATTTTGACTGATATAAGCATTTTTACTCCTGCCTGTTTTCAGGGGACATTGGCTTGGTAAATCTTCACCCTAAGATGTTGCAGGATATTTAAGCAGGATAATGGGGCACCAAAACACTTCAGCAGGAAGCAATGCTTTTTGGTGTCAGCACAGATTCAGCAGACTCATGTCCAAATGCTCAGCCCCAAGAACAAAGGGGCCTTACCTTACACACCTTTGCAAACAGGTTACAGAAGTAAGAAGCAAGGTTTAACCCATATATGGTTTTATGCAACTCTATTGGCTACTTCACCCTGTCCCCCCACCCCGGGTGCTTTCTAAGCTTCTTCATGTTTAGATTCTTTCAGTTTTATTTCCTTTTTATGGTCATCCCATCCCCCCTGCTACATAATTAGAACACAGACTTGTTGCTTTTTTTCTGCCCTTTCTTGCTGCTACATTGTTCCCCCCTTTGATGCTTGGATCTACCTAGGGTCAAAGAGCATCATCCTGATTTAGGGGTCTATATTTTCACAGTATCATTACATGGGTGGCCATTTTTCTTTTGACTATAACCTCAATGAGGCTGGAGACAGACTTTACATCCAGGGTGGCTAGGCCAGGCAGAACCAGACAAGCCCCTAAAGTCAAAACATAATACCTATGAGGGTTTTCAATCTTTTGAATGTTGAAAACCATCCTTCAAATAATTCCCTGTGGTTTTAGACTTTCCAGGTCTGGAGTGGTATTTGGGCAATTTTTCTCATTTGGTCTGTAATTTTTTTTTATGACCTTTCATTCATCATCTATCTGTAAGCAGCAGTTGTTCAGGTTAAATTTTCAAAAATTGCTCCCTCACAAGGAACCAAGTAGTATAAGGCTAAGCAGTTTTAATAGATAGGATTGCACATTTTGGTCTGCTGTTTGGTTAGCATGTAAAGGGTTTTTGTTGTTTCATTAGTTATAAACTCAACAACAGCTTATAGCTGAACAATGTGGTTGAGCATAGAGATCGGAGTGCAATATCCCCAGGATCCATCTTTTGCCTAAGTGGCAGGGCCAAAATACTGAGTGTTTTGCCCAGGAGGCCATTCATCATCCCTCCAATTGCCAATTTGTGAGGTATAGCATTCTCTCTAGATTTTCTAATCTTCAAATACCTGGGACCCCAAAAGATCCCCTGTGGCAAGTGGAAGCACAAAGAAGGACTGGCAGATAGACTCCAACACACATGATCCTGACCAGTTTGGAGAGTACAGTATATGCTGTTCTCCCACATATCCAGTATAGTCCACCTGGGGCCTGCCATTTGGTGTCTGTGTTGAAATTGTTCCAGGCCTGTTGGAGATGAGAGAAGTTGGACAGGGTGAGAATCTGGTTCAGAATGGTTTGGGGATTTCCACCATTGACTTTTCCAGGCAGCTATATTATACAATCTTTGGCCCAGGCATGTCAGGTTTCCAGTAGAAGTGTAAAATTCTCTTCCCCATTAGGCAAGATTTTGAGAAGCCAAACCCCAGTGGCCAGCTTTGCGCATCTTTTATCATTATAGAGCTTGTGGCAATCTAGCCTCCCAGGGCCATTGATCCTCCATATTATTTCGCCCACATACATAGCAAGAAGAGACCTTTAGAGCTGGGCTATTGTCTCTGCCAGAGCCAGAAACAGGTTTTTGGTTGTGGCGGAGATGGGGAATTCAGTCTTCATCTCCTAGTAAAAGGAATGGAAAGCTTGGTAGGAGGAAGACTGAAGTGGAATTGTGACCCTTTTAAAGTCTAGTATAGTTCATGAGTCATTTGCTCACCCATATATGTGAGTGACAGCATAGTGTGACACCTCCTCTTTGAAGGAAGGCTGTCTTGTCTTTACCCTGTAAGTGACCCATGAAACACATCTCCAGTAGGAACAATAAGACCAGGTATTAGGGGCACACCCTGCCTGTGTTGAGGGCTATTTATCTTTAAGCCTGTACTCACAGTCCCAGTCTAGACATTTGCATGGCAAAACATAGGCCAACCAAACATAGTCAATGGACCCACAGGCATCAAAAGATACTAACACTTGTTGCTTTAGATTACTGAGCTGAACTTTGTAAATTAGTTGGCCCCTTTCCAAATAATCTCCCTGTGTGGGGTAGTTCCAGGTTTCCAGTCATTCCTCAGTTGAGGAGTATTGTGCATCAAAACACGTAGATTGGTCCCTTTGTTGGCAGATAATATAGGTAGTCTTTTTATGTATGCAATTATCTGAGATGTTTCCCTGAAATGAGTGTGGTAAAGGAGGGTCCAAGTAACTCCCTGAACCTACTGAGTAATGCAGATACACAGGTCACAGGATGAGGGCCCTGGATCTGTGAAAGGGGACCAGAGCAGTAACAATAAACAGTAGCCATGAATCCTTCCCAAAACAGGTAAAGGAGAGCGAATAAAAATTTTTTTGCCATGGGTCTAATCAACAGGGGTGGTTTCCACCAAACTTATGGTGAAGATTTAGGGTGAGAACTACAGACAAGGGGTGACAATGCATTACAGTAAAATAACTGGCACAGAAAAAAGTCTATTATCCTGTTGAACAGTCGAATCCTGAAGCTTCTGCCCTGCATAGACTAGTCAGCCTGAGGAGTGACTAAAATGAGCAGTGTCATCCCACCATTTAAGGTCTCCTGGGAAGTAGAATCCTGCTGGGGAAGGGCGCAGGTGTTCTTGAAGGTTATCTTGCGTGGTGAGGCTAGGTCAGGGATGCATTCTCATTCTAGAGAAGATGGTTTCACTTGTCTGTGGTGGATCCAAGAAGCAATCTCTGCAAATTTAACTGCTGTGGGAGTAGAAAAAATAACAACAAAAGGGCCACCCCATTGAGGTTTTAGCATTTGGACATTTCATTCCTTTACCCAAATTGCATCCCCTGGCCTGTAAGGGTGCATGTGGGTTGTCAGGCTGACGGGAAGTCTCTCCTGGAAGCAGTCATTGATTTTTGAGAGAGTCAACCCAAGGACGTGTATCTGTTGCCTCAAGGTGATGTCACCTGTTTTTTTGAGGTCCTCCCTTATGCCCTTGATTAGGGAGTATGAAGGTCCATAAAGGACTTCATAGGGTGAAAGTCCTGTCCACTTCATGGGGCTGCACCTAACCCTTAGTAATGCTATAGATCCATTGCAAATGGATCTCTTGACACAATTGTAATTTCAGTGTCTGATTCATATGTTCCACTTTTCCTGAACTTTGGGGGATTTAGGCCTTATGCATCTTCCAAGTAATTCCTAAGTCCTTAGCTACCAGCTGCACCACTTCAGCCATAAATGATGGCCCATGATCTGACCTAATAGACACAGGTATTCCAAACCAAAGGATGGTTTGTTTTAGTAGACACCTGTCCACCTCCCAAGCTTTTTCAGTCCTCATGAGAAAGGCTTCCACCCATTGTGAGAAGGTGCAGACAAATACCAACAGATATTTGCACCCTTGAGCTCACAGCATATTAGTGAAGTCCATGATCAAATTTTCAAGAGGAGTTCCACCAATTCTCTGCACCTGGAGAGGTGCTCTTGGCCCTTGCCAGGTGTTGTTTTGGCACATAAGCTACATCTTTCACATACTGCCTTACTTATGCTGGAGAGTTTGGGGACATAAAAGTGCTTGTCCAGGGTGGTCTCAAGGACTGTTCACTCTGAACGAATTCCTACATTGAACTGCCTGACTAATGTAGGAGCCAGTGACACATGGATGGCAATGCAGCCATCAGCAAACTTCCACTATCCTTCTGGTAGAAAATTTCCCTCTTCAATCTTTAACCAAGCCTGCTCTTGTGGTGTGGACCTTGGGTCCCATTCAGCTAAGGGACATGGGAACAAGGCACTGATCAGGGCAGTTGGGGATGGTCCCCTTGTGAGGGCTGTTTGTTTGGCCTCCCTGTCAGTTTTCTCATTTCCCCAAGCAATTGTTGCATCTCCTTTTTGGTGCCCTTGGCAGTGAATTACTGCCACCCATTTAGGGTCCCATACAGCATCTACCAGTTTGATTATTTCCTCCCCATACTTGATACTTTTTCCTCTGAGTGAATGAGTCACCTCTCTTTATATAAGACCACATAGACATGAATGGTTGTGAAGGCATATTTACAGTCAGTGTAGATGTTTACCTGTATTCCTTCAGCAAGCTGGTGTGCCCACATGAAGATGACATGTTCAGCCTTTTGTGCAGAAGTTCCAACTGGTAGTTGGCAGGCCTCAATGACTGAGTCCAGAGTTACTGTTGCATACCCGGCAAGTCACTGGATAAAGTTGCTGCCATATGTGAAATATTCAATGTCCAGGCATCCCATAAGCTGATCAGTTAGATCTGCCTGTCTGGAGAAACCCTTATCCACAACCTCTAAGCTGTCATTCTCTGGTGGGCCTGAATCAACCAACAGTAGGGTGGCCAGGATTAGAGTATTAACAACCTCCAACTGGATGCATGGGTTTTTACATAGCATACTCTGGTATTTGATCATCTGAGAGTTGTCATCCAATAATTTTCCTTATACTCCATGAGAGTCAGGGTGGAATGGGGACCCTGTACAGTGAAATCTTACCAGAGGAGTTTGGCCAAGAGGAAGGAGTTAGGGATCCATATTCAGCAGAAACCTGCAGTTCCCAGAAACTCTCTTTTTTTTTTTTTTTATTTTTGGGAAACAATTTATTTCTTTAAACTGAAGTAATAGTCTTTTTTTTTTTTAATGGTGTAACCACTGGGCTGTGGTTTTAATTATTTATGTGACATTACATGATCTCATTTCTTTTTTTTTTTTTTCATTTTTCTTTTATTATTCATATGTGCATACAAGGCTTGGTTCATTTCTCCCCCCTGCCCCCACCCCCTCCCTTACCACCCACTCCACCCCCTCCCGCTCCCCCCCTCAATACCCCGCAGAAACTATTTTGCCCTTATCTCTAATTTTGTTGTAGAGAGAGTATAAGCAATAATAGGAAGGAACAAGGGGTTTTGCTGGTTGAGATAAGGATAGCTATACAGGGCATTGACTCACATTGATTTCCTGTGCGTGGGTGTTACCTTCTAGGTTAATTCTTTTTGATCTAACCTTTTCTCTAGTTCCTGGTCCCCTTTTCCTATTGGCCTCAGTTGCTTTAAGGTATCTGCTTTAGTTTCTCTGCATTAAGGGCAACAAATGCTAGCTAGTTTTTTAGGTGTCTTACCTATCCTCACCCCTCCCTTGTGTGCTCTCGCTTTTATCATGTGCTCATAGTCCAATCCCCTTGTTGTGTTTGCCCTTGATCTAATGTCCACATATGAGGGAGAACATACGATTTTTGGTCTTTTGAGCCAGGCTAACCTCACTCAGAATGATGTTCTCCAATTCCATCCATTTACCAGCGAATGATAACATTTCGTTCTTCTTCATGGCTGCATAAAATTCCATTGTGTATAGATACCACATTTTCTTAATCCATTCGTCAGTGGTGGGGCATCTTGGCTGTTTCCATAACTTGGCTATTGTGAATAGTGCTGCAATAAACATGGATGTGCAGGTGCCTCTGGAGTAACAGTCTTTTGGGTATATCCCCAAGAGTGGTATTGCTGGATCAAATGGTAGATCGATGTCCAGCTTTTTTGGTCTTGGGGACTGGGATGGAACAGACAACCTGTTTCTTCTCTGGGCCAAACCTGAGATTCCCCTGGGACAGGTGAAAGCCAAGGTATTTATTAGTGTTTTGGTAAATCTGGGTCTTTTTCCAAGAGACTTTGTATCCTGCTTCCCATAAAAGAGATGGAAGGAAGCAATTCCCCTCCATGCAGTCCTCCTGAGTAGGTCCAGTCAGCAGAAGGCCATCTACCTATGGGAGGAACGTGCAGCCATGCTGGTCAGCTGAGAAAGCTTTGAGGTCGGATGCCAAGGCAGTTCTGAAGATAGTGGGGGCGGGGTTAAGACCTTGTGTCAATTGAGTCTAGGTTAATTGCCACTTTTCCCCACTGTTGAGATTTTTTCATAGGAAGGCAAAAATAGGCTGGCTTTGTGGGGCTAGGTGGATACAGAAAAATGCATCACTAATATCTAGGCAGGTACAAAACTTTGCCTCCCCTGGGACAAGGCCTAAAAGCATGTAAGGATTTGGAACTACAAAGTGCAAAGTGACAGTTGCTGAATTTACTACCCAAAGATCCAGAACTGGCATGAAATCCTTGGTCCACAGTTTCTGGACAAACAACCAGGGAGTGTTCCAGGATGACTGATAAGGTCAGAGGATCCCGTATTTTAGGAGTCTATCAAAGTGTTTTTGAATTCTGACCTGGTCCTTGCCAGGAATGAAGTACTGTTTTTGACTGATGGGGATGACCCCCCAGCTTTAGGTCAACAAATACTGAGGGCACATTTCAGGCTAAAGATGGGGGTTATATTCAGCCCATACACTTGGAATCTTAAAGGTAATCTCAGGAATCTCAGGAGACATTCCTTCAGGAGTACAGAGTCACCATTCCTCTTCTTGTGTGACCATGAAGAAGTGTTTGCTTCAGGTCCTCTCAATAAAGGCTGCTGGTCATCTGAATCAAAAGTTATCTGTGCCCTCAGCTTTCATAATAAGTTCCTTCCAATCAGGCACATGGGGCAATTGGGGAGATGAAGGAATTCATGACTTATTTCATGACTTCCAAGATTGTGTCACCTGGACACTAACAAGGGGCTGTAGGCCCAGACCCCTGTAGCCCCAATATAATAGATATATGGTTTTGTGATTGGGGGCCCACTCATTAGATCACAACTGAATGTTCTGTGCCCATGTCCACCAAGGCCCTCATCCTTATTCAGACCATAGGGTCCCAGGGGAATAGTAAAATGGATCCCAGTCTATCCTATTCCTCCTCATAGCCTTCCAGAGCTGCAGTCCAACAATGTTTTCCTCACAGAGACTAACCTCCCTGTGGGAAGACTGATAATTTCCTTCAAAAATTTGGCCTCTGCCTCTGGTCTGGGAGGCCCCAGGGAGTCCTGTTTCCATTGGGGAAATCATTTATTCTTCCAATGGTCTTCCTCATGCCAGTAGGTACATTGGTTTTGCTCTAATTCCTCCCTAAGTTTGGGGCATTCCAGGGGCATTGGTCACCATCCAAGGTGATTGCCTCTGCCTGGATCCACCTGCCAGGACCCAGCTGGCATTCATTAAGTGCTGCTGCAAGGAGGTCCACTTTCCTTTTCACCTTTCTGTTGGCCTCCTGTCTTGTCTCCTGATCTCAATTGACATAGAGCTTTGTGGCCACCTCAAGGAGCTGGCTGGCATTCATTCAAAAAAATCCCTCCAGTGTCTAAAATTTTCACCTTATGTCTCCCTGAGCCTGGCCAACAAAAGTGGAGTTAATCATCTGCTGGTTTTCAGGGGCTTCCATGTCAAAGAGGGTATATAAGCAGAAGGTCTCACATAAACACTCATAAAACTGGCTGGGACACTCATATGATCCTTGGAGGACTTCTGATATTTTGTTTATGTTTGTGGTCTTTTTCCTTCCTTCCTTCATGCCTCCCAATAATATCTCCTGATATCATTCATGCCAGTGGTAGCTTTGGTCATTATTAGAGTCCCAGTGAGGGTCTTCTTCAGAGAACTAAGCTTGAACATATCATTGGCATTTAGAGTACCCTCAAAGACATGATCTCATCACTTTAAAGCTGCCAATATTATACAGCATCAGTCTTTAATATTAAATAAAGTCAGACAAAACTGTCAACCATCTGTCTAGATGGTTTATGAGTCTGGATGATAGCTGCATCATATCAGAGCCTGAGGTTTTTCCATGAAGAAGGTGATATGATGTTTCCAGTTTAGGAGGTCCATGATGGTAAATAGCTGAAGACAATTTTTTGCTTTCCTCCTTGTATTTGACTGTCCTGATTGTAATATATTGGGTCTTGGATTTTCCCTCAGGACACTGGGAATCTTAAGAGAGGAGGGGATGGATGCCCCAATTTTATTGGGGATGTGGAGTGACAACTGGCAGACTTGGAATGAGCGTGGAGTCCATGGGACTCAGGGAGTTCAAAGGAGTTGAAGCCCCAGGGGCTTCCAGAAGAGATTTTACAGGTGTTGCTGTCCCTTGGGGTTCTGCATCCAATGTTGAAGATGAGAGTGTGGAACTGAGTGCCAGTAGCAGAAGTGGATAAAGTGGCACATAAGGTGGTGGTTTTTCTTCAGGCTCCTCAGCCAGTATAGGCTCCTTTGTTTTCTTCCTACACTTGGAATTTGTAGCCACGCTACCTACCATAATCCTACAGGCCTCTTCCAAGCAGGACCTTAGACACGTGGGCTGGCTGAAGACAGCATCCTGCCAGCAGTCAATATAGGGAAACTGATCTAGGTGCCCAGGATTCCCTACAATTACCCTCTGAACTTCATCAGCCACAGTTTTGTCTACTGACACTTGCAGGGGCAAGTCACTACACCAAAAGGGAGCCAATCTACTTCACGAAGAGCCTTAAACTTGGTAAAAGTTAACTTAACTCCATAGTCTCCATTAAATCCCTATTTAGAATGTTTAACCATACACTCCAATGGGGTGTTTTTACTGTGATTTCCACCCATTTATTCCTGTTACCAGACATCAAGACAGACACAAAGAGGAAGAGGTTTTGGAGGAGAAGTAAGGGGTCTTCCTGTGTGACACACAAGGGAGAGCAATACATCACTCACTTCCTCTGTCTCTGGACTTGTCCCTTGTAGGAAATTTAGGTGCCTCTTAGCCATAGTTAGTCCCTTGCAAGCATGTTACAGAAGCTAGAAGTAGGGTTTAAACCATGTAGGTTGCAGGCAACTATTGGCTACTTCACCCCACAGTGCTATGTGATCTTTTTCAGATCAGATAAATTTTATCTCCCTGCTATGCCATCACCTCACCCTTGTTACATCATCAGAACACAAATTATTTGCTTCTTTTCTGGCCCTCCTCCCTGCTCCAAAGCCAGTGTTTATTTCTGTCAATAAAATGGGTCTCTTGTAAACAACAATTGTTGGATCTTCCCTTTTAATCCACTTTGCCAAACAGTATCTTTTGATGGGGGAGTTGAGTCCATTGATAGGTATGTAGTGATTCCTGCAACTTAGTTGTTTTTATTGCTTAAGGATTTGACTGTGTACAGTTGAAGCAATGCTACTCTATGATTGCTTGTCTTTTCTCCTGTTGTTTAATTCTTCCTGTCCTCTTGTGGTTTTATTAGTTTTCATCTTCAGTGTGTTGGCTTTGTGGTAATATATTGTTTTAGTTTCTGTTTACAAAGGTTTTTTGCTCCAACAATTTTGAATGATAGTTTTGCTGGGTAGAGTATCATATGCCTGAATTTGTTTTCATTCGATGCCCAAAACACCTCACTCCATGCAATTCTTGCCTTTAAGGTTCCATTCAGAAATTTGCTGTTATTTTGATGGGTTTACTTTGTATGTTATTTGGTTTTGTTCCCTCTTACAGCCTTCAATATTTTTTCTCTGTTCTCTGTGCTTGTTTTAATAATGTGCCATGGGGAGGTTCTATTTTCGTCAAGTATGTTTGGTGTCCTGGTGGCTCCTTTGGGAAGTTCGCTTGTTGGCCTGCCCCCACTCTCAGTCTTTGCTCCTCTCTCGCCCTCTGCTTGGTGTTAGTGGCTACTCTGGGCAGTTGGCTTGTTTCTCCACCCCCATTCTCATCCTTTATTGCTTTTCCCACATTCATTCACTGAGAATTTGACATTGAGAGTTCAGCTCCTTGCCCCACCCCCATTCTCTCTTGCAGGTTCTGCATTCCACTCCCACCTCAACTGTTGGTGTTAGAGGGTAGTTTGCTGTTTCAGCTGTTCAGTTTTATTGGGGGTGCTTAAGTTGGCACAGGGCATGCACTGCACTATTTTCCCAGGGTGTAGGTAGGGGAGGCACCCATGGTGCGTGATGCTTACCTGTTCGTTCTGCAAATGCAAAGAAGCATCTTGAAATTGGCTGATGCAGAGAAATGGCATTGTGTATGCAGGCTTTCCATGGGTTAGTGTTCTAGGATGTCATAGAGTTTGATTCTGACTGATGCTCATCTTCTGCTTGTTGGGAGAAAAAGAAAAAAAAAGAATTGGGCAGGGGGCTTTTTTCCCAGGGTGGGATACACATTGCTGGCTGTGCTTTGTGGGATTTTTGCAGCTTTTTGGTGCAAATAAAGGCTGATTGAAAGGTAAGTCTTTGAATTTTAAGTGCACCTAATGTTATGGCAGTTATTATTTTGGCTAGAAGCAATCAAAATTATCCAACTGTGGCTCCAACATCTCAAGGTGGTTTCTGGAGTTACTGAGCTTAGGATTTCTGATTCCCAGCCCTAACTGCCATCTTGGATCCTCACCAGCATTAATCTTTTTGCTCAATATTAACTAGTCTATTTGAGGTCTGTGTGCTCCATATGAAGTTTTGGGCTGATTTTTCAATTTCTATGGTGAGTGACATTGGAATTTTAATGGGGATTGCAATGAACATACAGTTTACTTTTTGTACTATAGCCAGTTTCATAATATTAACTGTGTTGATACATAAGCATAGCAGATCTTTCCACCTTTAGATGTCTTTTCAATTTCTTTCCTCAGTGATTTATAGTTTTTATTGTAGAGGCCTTTCACTTCGTTTGATAAATTTGTTCTTAAATATTTAAATTTTGTGGCTATTTTAAATGGGATCATTTTCCTAACTTCTTTCTCAGTCTGTTGATTGTTGCTATATAGAAAGCTATTGATTTTTGTATATTGATTTTTGTATACTACTACTTGGCTCAAGATATTTATAATGCCTAGGTGTTTCCTAGTGGAGGTATGATTGCCTTTTAGGTATAAGATCATGTCATCTGTAAATAGGGATAATTTGACTTCCTTTCCTACTTGAATTGCATTTATTTCTTCCTATACTACTGCTCTAGCTAGGAGCTCCCAACTTATGTTGAATAAGTTTGGAGGGAATGGACATCCTTGTTGAATTCTTGACTTTAGAGGAAATGGTTTTGGTTTTTCCCCATGAAGTATGATGCTGGTATAGGTTTTCATATATATGCTTTATCTTGTTGAGGTACATTTCTTCTATTCCTAGTTTCATCAGAGCTTTCATAAAGATAGAATGCTGAATTTCGTCAAAGGATTTTTTTCTGCATCTATTGAGCTGACTATGTGACTTTTGTCCTTGTTTCTGTTTATCTGCTGCACTGAATTCATGATTTAAGTAAGTTGATCCACCCCTGCATCTTTGAGATGAAGTACATTTGTTCCTGGTGTATGATAAGTTTTATAGGTTGTTGAATTTGGTTTGCTGGTATTTTATTGAGGACTTTTACATCTATGATGATTACAGATTGGCATATAATTCTTTTATTTTTTCTTTCCTTGTCTGGTTTGTGATAAGTGTAACACTGGCATCATAGAATGAGTGTGGCAGTATTCCTTCCCTTTATATTTCATGGAAATTTTAATGAGTTTATATTAGTTCTACTTTGATAGTCTGGTAGAATTCAGCATTGAATTCATAGGGCCTTAGCTTTTCATTTTTGGGAGACTGTATTGCTGCTTCAATTTCATTACTTGATGTATTAGGTGGTTTACATCCTCATGGATTAATTTTGGTTGGTCGTATGCATTTAGAAACTTACCCATTTTTTATGATTTTCCAATTTATTTGAGTACAAGTATTCTCTAATCTTCTTGTATATTTCATCGTGTTTTTTTGTGACATCCCCCTTTCAGCTCTAATTTCATTAATTTGGTTCTTTGCTTCTTCCTTTTTGTCAGATTGCCTAGGTGTTTATAAGTATTGTTAATCTTTTTGAAAAATCAACATTTTGTTGTGTTGATTCCTTCTGTAGGTTTAGTTTGATTTTATTTAATTGATTTCTGACACCTTATTTTTATTATGTCTCTCTACTGATTTAGGCTTAGCTTGTTTTGATAATTTTTAGGAGTTTGACATGTAACATGCAGTCATTTATTTGAGCTCTCTGTGTTTTTATTATAGGCATTCACAGCCATAAACTTTCCATTTAGCATTGCCGTTGCTGTATTACATAGGCTTTGATAAATTGTATTTCATTTTCATTAGATTCCAGGAAGTTTTTATTTCTGTCCTTATTTCTTCAAAGTCACATTGGTCATTGAGCAACATGTTTTTCACTCTCTGTTTATTTGAAAATTCTCTTAGTTCTTCTGTTGTTGAATTATAGTTTTATTCTGTTTGTTCAGACGGTATGTGGTGGGTTATTTCAATTTTTTTATATTTGTTGAAGCTTGCTTTGTGTCCTAAAATATTATTTATTTGGGGGAAATTTCCATGGGCTCATGAGAAGAGTGTATATTGTGAATTTGCTGGATGAAATACTCTGTAGCTGTTAAATCATTTAATTTTGAAGTTTCTTTGATGATTTTTTTGTCTGACTGACCTCTCTTTTGGTGACATTGAGGTATTGAAGTATCTAAGTATTACTATGTTGTGGTTTATCTATGTTTTTAAATCCAATAGTGTTTGCTTAGTGAAATCAGGTGTGGTGAATTTTGTGTGTATATAAGTTAACAGTTGTAGTTTCCTTGTGATAGAGTGTCCTTTTTGTATCTGGAGTGATTTTCTTTGTCTCTTCTGACTTATTTAGTTTTGAAATCTACTTTATCAGATATAGGGATAGATACCCATGCCTATTTTTAGGGTCCATTTGCTTAGAAAAATCTTTGCACCCATTTACCTTCAGTCAGTATTTGTTTTTTATCAGTGAGATGAGATTCTTGTAGTGAACAATTATCAGCTCTTTCTTTTTGCTCCATCTTCCCAATTTGTCTGTTGATGGAGAAATCTAGACTCTTAATATTCAGTGTGAATATTGAGACATATGTGGTAATTCTTTCCATTTTATTACTTTTGGTGTGTGTGTGTGTGTGTGTGTGTGCTTATTTGCATATCTGATATTTATTTACTTCCATCTGTTCATGTCTATGTTTATCTTAATCTTCTCTGTGCAAGATTCTTTCAAATATCTTCTGGAGTGTTAGTTTAGTGGTCACATATTGTTTTATTTTCTGTTTATCATGGAAGATTTTACTTCTCCTTTAACTAAGAATAATGGCTTTGCTGGGTAGAGTATTCAAGTGTTATACCTATTTCTCAGTGCTTGAAATACCTATTTGCATGCCCTTCTTGCTTTCAAATTTTCTGTTGAGAAATGTGTGCTATTTTGATGGGTTTCCCTCTGTAAGTGATTTGATCTGTCTCCTTTGCAACTTTCAATATTCTTTCCTTGTTTGCTGTACTTAATGTTTTAACTATAATATTCTATGCAGAGATTCTGTTTTTGTGATGTCTGTTCGGTGTACTAGAGGCCTTCTGTAACTGGATCAGCATTCTGTTCTTGAAATTTGGGAAGGTTTCTTCTATTATTTTATTGAGCATTTTTCCTATGTCTTTGGTGCTCCTTCTCCTTTGCCTTCTCCTTCTCTTTCTCCTTCTTCTTCTCTTTGTTCTCCTCATCCCCTCTCATTTCTCCCCCTCCTCCTCCCCTTCCTCCTTCACCTCCCCTTCCCCTCCTCCTCTTCCTCCTTCTCCTCCTCTTTCTTCTTCCTCTTCTTCTTTGTAACACAAGAGGGATAGAAAAATTGAAAGTTTAACAAAAAATATTTTCAGTCTGAATTCCTTCCTTTTGAGGAAAATAGTGCTCAGTCAGTACACTGGATGCTCTCCTTCAATTTCTAGTCCTTGGGTTTTTGCCTGAATTTCTCATGTGTTCTCTTCGGGTGGTGCCCCTCCTCAACTGGGTGTCAAAGGTTTCCTCTTGGTTCCTGCCCCTCCTCAGGATACATATGCTGGGTGGTGTAACAAGCAGCTGTGTCCCTCCCCAACCAGCCAAGTTTGGGTACCCTACTCAGGTTGTTTAGCCACAGGCTTTTCTTGGGGAGGGGGGATTAGATTCAGCTATCTTAGCTGCAAGGCTTCTTGGAGGTGGCCATGTTGGTTTGAGTAGAGAGCAGTTGTTCACCTTCTCCACTGGGCACCTCTTGGAGTTTTAATTCAGGCTGCTTGGTCAAATGCCCTTTTCTGTGGAGCAATCAGTTTCATTCAGCTTGCTTAGTTACAAGGCTTTGTAGAGTTGGTCAAAAAAGTTAGTATTTCCCATAGGTTGAGCTCAAGATTGGCTAAACTTTACCCTCTCTCTCTTCATTTCCATGGAGATGCACAGATGCACAGGTTGAGCTGAAAGCTGTAGTACCCCTTCCCTGCAAGGGCAGGTTGGAGATTTCATTCAGTTTATTAAATCAAAACCTTTCTTCGGGGGAAGCAGTCTAATTCTTGTAAACTGAGCTGGTCTGTGTGGTAGTCCTCAGGACTGAAAGCAGCTAGATCACTTGAATGTTTTGCAGGCTCCTCTCTCTTGTATCAGAGGGATCCTCAGGTCCTCAGTTGGTGATTGTTTCCTTTCTTTGCAATTTGCAGCAATCCAGGATCCTACAGCCTTGTGTATCAATTGTAAGCACATCAGTTGGTGCTTCTGGACTGGTCCAGGCACAAAAAGAAAGTAAAAAAAAATGAACACCCACCAAGAAAACTCAGATGGTGGCAGTGGCAGGAGATGGTGTGCATTTTGTCTGTGCCCACATGCCTGGGGCATATTTGTCCTTTAAAAGGCTTATTTACAGGCTGGTCATTGTATATATGGTCTGTCTAACCAGACTAAGTACACTTGCTGTTACAAATATATGATTATCTTTCAGGTTTATGGGCACCTGGTGACATGGTGGCTGTTAGCAATCTACCATGTTGCTTCTAATACCCTTTTTGTTCATTTTTTGTTTGACTGATTTATTAGTTGATTAGAATGGAATGTTTGAGTCCTAAGTCAATATAGGCTTTTATGCCAAGTAGTATTGTTTTATTAAATTTGGTATGTTGTTATTTGGTGATATAAATTTGTGATCACTTTATCTTTTCTTTTATTAACATTTATCTCTTAAATCATTTACTAATATTGTCTTGAAATACACTTTGTCAGATATGAGTATTTCTACTCCTGATTCATTTTACTCTCACTTACTTGATATATCATAAAGTATATTACTGCTATCCTTTCACATTAAAGTGAATTTCTTCACCTGTGAGTTTTGTTTCTTGTATACAATGAGGAATTACATATTGTTTATTAACCTAGTTAAACAATATATATCTTTTGCTTAGAGAGTTAAGACCATTTATATTTACGATTTCTATTGAGAGGTAGTTGCTCATTCTTGTGATTTTGGTGTGTCCACATAGCTGATTTAAAAACTTTCTTCTTTCATCACTATCTTGTTAGGATTTTGTTGTTTTGTTGGGTTGAAAATATTTGGTTCTTTCCTAATTCTCATGTGCTCTTCTATTTGTCTCATGGAATTATTTCCTGAGTTCTCATGTTTGTGACTTTCCTCTTCCTTCGTATGTAGTATTACTTTATATATGTTCTGCAGGGCTGTCTTACTGGTCTTCAACTGCTTTAGCTTATGCTTATCGTAGCAGATCTTTATCCCTTAAATGATAGGATAACTCTGCTTGATATAGAAATGTTATAGTAATTTTCTTTTGGAGCTTGAAATATTCCATTACATGCATTCCTGACTTTTAGGGTTGCTGATGACTGGTTTGAGGTCAATCACATGTGTTTGTCTTTGAAAGTTGGTGCTTTACTCTTGATGCTTATAATATCTTATCTTATATAGTGTCTTTGCATCTGAAAAATACTATAGCACAGAATGGTCCTTTTTGGGTCATGTATATTGTCGATCGATTACCTCCAGTACTTGGATGTCCACATAGTTCCCAAGATTTTGGAAATTTTCTGCTATAATTTCCTCAAATAGGTTTTCTCTGTCTTTGCTTTCTATCTTGGATCCATCTTCTACCCCATGGATTCTTAGAGCTTGTCTGTTGATCATGCCTCAGAGTTCGTGAAGTTCATGGTCTTACTCATTTAAGTTTTTTCTTTATTGCTTTGTTTTGTTTTTGCCTTATTGAGGTTTTTAGCTCAGACCTTTGTACTTGTTAGGCAGGCATTATCCTGCTTCAGCTACACCTCCGGTCATTTTTACTTTAGTTATTTTGGAGATAGGTTCTCACTTTTTGCTCAGGGTGACTTGGACTATGATCCCCCTATTTTAGGCTTCCCACCATATCTGGGATGACAGGCGTGCAACATCACACCAAGATTTTTCTGTTGAAATAGATTGCACTCTTTTTGCTGGGCTGGACTGGAACCACCATCCTTCTGATTACAGCCTCCCACATAGTCTGGGATGATAGGCATATGCCATCTGCCCAGCTAATGGTTGAGATGGGGCTCTTACTAACATTTTCCATGGACTCCCCTTGAACCATAATTCCCCTAATGTCATCCTCTGAAGTAGCTATGATTACAGGAATGAGCCATTTTGCCTAGCAAGATTTTAATTTTAAATTTCATTATTTTATTTATTTCTGAATTTTTTCAGAGTGCGAGCTCTTTCTACTCAGTTGGTAGGATTTTCTTTTCTCTTTTGCCAGCACTACTTTTGAGAGGATTGTTCCCTATCTCCTCCATTTTGCTTAGTACTCTATATTGTGGGCCTGTTATTCTTTTATATATCTTAAATTCAGTATTTATGTATTTCCCTTGGTCTTTGTCTGATTGTAGCCATTGTTTACTTTTTCTCCCCTTTGGCTTTCTACACCACCAGCCTCTCCCAGTAGCCATGTACTTGAGAATTTGTTTCAGATTCATGGAGATGCATGAGAATGCTCTGTGTCTCTAATATGCCATTATGTTTCACCTCTCTAATTCCCTTATGAATGAGAAGGACCAATCTCTTATGTAGCAATATACACAGGGATGAAAAACCAGAAAAATCACTTGAAAGTATTAATAGGGATGACCCAATGAACTTCCTGTGTTCCTCAGCCATTAAATGTGTAGTTCTCAACCTTGATTGCACAAGTTTCCTATAACAGTATGTCCAACAGTTAATACACATTTAACTCACCTGGGATACTAGGAAAATGCTGACTCTGGATCTAATCTACATTTTTAAATGAACAGCCAAGCAATGTTATTAGTCTGCATCTTTGGATTGCACTTGAGTAGCAAGTACATACATTGCCATTAGAAATAGAGATTACTGAGCTTCTCTGATATATTTAATCACATGCTCTTATAGGCAATGTCTTAAAATCTATTACCATAGTTCATTCTAAGATAAAAGAGGATTAAGTACTACTGCATGGAACCATGTCTTACAGAGCAGTTATGTTGAAGTGATGGTATCACAGGACATTATATTGCACCATTAGTACTCATGATGACCCCTATCATTAATTAAAAAGATTATAAATGGTGACCAACATACAAAATATTTTTACCATGTGACAAAGTCTTGGACGGTAGAGCGGTGGCAAAGGGGAAAGTTACCATAACTGAAAACTTGTCCTGCAGAACATTATACAGCATAGGAAATCAAACTCCCAGGTTGAATGGACAGTAAAGCTCAAGAACACCCTAACTTATGACAACTCACATAGGGTGATTGACAATGACTCTGAGACCCTAATCCAAGGTGGATTCCCTTTATTCTTTATAATCATAGAAAGAATCAGCCTTTGTAGTTATCACCTATGTTTGTAACATTCCTTCTCACATCCCAGGCATCCCAGGTCTAGGAGGCTTGACATCCCAGAGAAGCAACTCATTAAAGAAAAAGTTATTACTCACTACTTCTCTAGGACCAATTCTCTCAGAATCTGATCAAGTCTGACTCTACTTTGGAGGAAGGTGGAGATGTGAATGAGCTCACACATGGATGATTTATCTTTGACTCTTTGGGAAATGGATAGGAACCCTGTTTGGCAGTAGCCTACTATTTCAGGGATGGGTGGGGGAAAGATTGTAGGAACATGATAAGTTACTCAGAGTGAAGATTGTTGGATGATTTGTAATATCTTAGGAAATAAAAAATTGCACAGGAAAATGTCAGTGAATTTGTTGCAGAGTGCCACTATGAAAAACACGTGTATTGGAAAGATTCTCAAGTGGCAGAATCTCATTACAACACCACTCCATGTAAAGAGGATCTAGGAGAAATAAACAAGCTGCTAATCAGGATCAGATTTCTATGACCCATATTTGTATATATGCCAACATATGGGAAGGACAAGAATAAGAGTATTCCCCCATATCATGTTCAGTTCTTCCTCAAGCCAAGTTGGAAAAATAAGTCAAAATTTCCACCCTATTCAGTTACTTTTAGCTCCTCACCTCTCCAGGAAAACCTTAATAGCACCCACCACCACCATTATCCAAACCACTCTCTGTTGTATGTCAGATTACCTCCTAATTCCAGGTTCTACCTCTCTTCCACTGATCATGAAACCATAACTGACATTTAAGAATCATCCCTCTATTCCCTGTTGTGATTGGCAATAATCATCTGGATGAGGTTCTATACATAGTGGTATAAAGTAAACTTTCATTTCTGCAGCAACTACATTCTCATTGATTTTTCCCTCACTGGGTTGTAATAGATAATATTACAATTTATTAGAAGAGATAATATTAAAATGTATTTTGAGTGTGGAAGAACTAAAATAGTGTCTAAGGACTTCACCATGCTTTCTGACATAGTATGCCCCGTTATAATTGTGTACATCAACCAGGTTTTCTCAACTTGTTTCGTATATCCAGAACAGTGTAGTCCTTTCTGGTCTTATATTGGTTTATATAAGAACCAAATATGTCTGGGTAGTAGGTTTAACTTCTCATTCATTGGAACCCATGCAATATTCTCTAATAGAATAGCAGAGAGCTATACAATTTACATGTATAAAATGTACAACTGTATGATTTTTTATATTCAGAGTCATGTAACAATTTCTCAATCAATTTTAGAATCCGTTCATCACCCCTAGAACTCCTGTGCACATTAGAGTTACACTGCCATTCCACAGACCTACAACTACCTACCTATAGGATACTCAATTGTACTTTATGTCTTTATAGATTGCCTCTCATTGACATTTCAAGTAAATAGAAAAATACAATCTATTGTTTTTATGCCACAAGTTTTTAAGGTACATGCATGTAATAGTATGCACTAGTACTGCAATTATTTTTATTGCTGAATAGTTTTCCAAATTTACTTATCCAAACTTCATTTGATCTCTCTTCACATTGTGGAACTACTATGAAGAGTGCTGCTTTGAACACTAATGTTCAAATTTTAAAATATTACAATTATTTAGGTGTATATCTATGAAGAGAATTTCTAAGTCATATGGTAATTCTTTGTTAAGTTTTGAGGAATTGCCAAATAAGTTTTCCAGAGCAGCTGCACCACTTCACATCCACGCTAACCATGCGCAGAGTGTCAACTTCTCTACATCCTCACCGATACTTAGTATTCACTTAAAAAAACTAAAATCAAACTAGTGAGTAAATAGCTATTTTGGAAAGCATTCCATGAATAACTTAATGTACTTAGAGTATAGCTAATGATTATGTGGATCTCTTCATGTGTGTGCCAGCCATTTGTTCTTGTTTGTAGAAATGTTTAATTGAATTAATTGCACATTTTTGGGCCAGCTCCCCCTCCAATCCCCTACCATCCCACTGTTGGGCAGAACCTGTTCCACACTTTTGTATCCAATTTTGTTGAAGAGAAAACATAAAATATAATAAGAAAGACAGTGGCTTTGCTAGTTTGAGATGAAGACAGCTATCTGGAGAGATTCCTAGGGTTACTGCCATGTACATTTTCATTGCAACCCACATTGGTTCATCTCTACCAGACTTCTTCACTACTTCCTAGTCCCCTCCCCATAGCAGCCTCTATCAGTTTAAGATTAATATTTTTCTCCTCTATCCTGAGCACATCAACCATATTTGAATTTTAGGTTTCCTTCCCATAATAAGTATTAAAATTAGATACTGTAAGGCTTCTAATCTTGGTTATTTGGAAATGTGAAATTCCTTGCAAGTCCATATGCATTTTGTGAGAAGCTTTTCCATGTCTTCAAAAGGAACATTGGGATTGAGGTAGAGATTGCCATTATCTTTAGAACACTTTTGTTATTATTGTCATCAAATCAACATTAAGTTTTCCTAGCCATGAACACAAGATGTATTTCTTTTTCTGTGACGCTTTCATGTATTCCAACAATATTTTGTCATTTTTAGGCCACAAGTTTAAATTTAGTTAAACTTATTACCATGGATTTTATTCTTTTGGGTGATACTATAAATATAATGACTTTATTAATCTTCTTTTCAGATTTGTCACTGCTAATGTATAGAAATTCAACATATTTTTGCATATTGATCCTGTACCATGAAAAAGTTTTATTATGATTTTACCATAGATGAATATAATGTGCTTTGATAATATCTACCTCTCTATGGTCCTGTATTATCTCACCTCCCCCTTTTTTCATTCTGTATCCCTAATAAATTTCCCCTTACTTTCTTGTTACATTTCTTGCTAGATTCCCTATATAAGAGAAGATGTGCAATGCTTGTACTTTGAGATTGACATTTCCTTAACATAAAGTTTTCCTGGTCCATCCATCTTCTTGAAACTTCATAATTTTTCTTTTTGGCTGAGAAAAACTCTATTGTGTATATATGCCATGTTTCCTTAACCATTCATCCATATGGGCATTTAGACTGATTCCTTAACTTGGCTATTGGAACTAGAGCAGTGATAAAGCTGTGCATGGTATGTCTATAGTAAGTTGACTTGATTTTTCAGTGCAAATTATTCAAGTTTGAAATGGAGGATCAGTTAACTGGAATACAGGAGAATAATAGAACAATGTGCCACCAGATGGAATACTACCAACACAAGACTATTTGGCTCCTTCCTTTCCTTTGTTCTGTATATACACATCATCAGGAAGTTTTTTAGTAATTCCTAATGGTTCACCAACAATTTCCCTTCTTTATTTCCACATCCATTATTGAAGTTTAGGGTGCAATTCCCATCAATTTTATCTGAAGAACCATTCCAAATGGCTCCTTGCCTTGATCTGCAATGCCTTCAATCAGGTCTTCCTATAATAGCCATGGAGATATTTTTTAAAATGTGAATTTGATTATTCCTTCTCTGATTTCTGTTTTGTTTAGTTTCATTTTTTTGTTCTGCTGTTTGTCCTTGTGACAAATTCTTGGTATTTAGCTCACATTGACTTGAAATCCAATCATCCTACCTCATTCTCTCCAATGTTGGGGTTACATGTAAGTACTACTATGCCCCTCTTTTCCTTCACTTAAAATACTGAACTTAATTGATTTTTGCATTGCCATTTGGGTAATACGCCAGTGTCTTACCTTGACTGTCATGGCTCTTTATGTCTTGATTATGCTTGCTTCTCCAGCTTTGTCACTCACCTTCCAATGCCCACAACTATCCACATCAAACACACACTTTTTTTCACAATCACACCAACACATTACTTCTGGTCTGTTAGCTAATTTTCACCTCAGATGTGAGGTGAAATCTCATTGTGGTTTTCCCTTGCAGTTAACTGATGATTCATCATGCTGAGTATGTTTTTATATGCATATTGGTCATTTTTCATATTTAACATTTTTATTAGCATTTATTAGTTGTATGAGGGGTAATTTTGACACTTCCATTCATACTGACAGTGTATCTTGAATAAGTTTACCCCCACCACCACTTTTTCTCTCTCCCTTCCCCCATATAATTGATTTCAGTATATTTCATTGCTCTATTTTCACACAAGTATGTAAAGTACATCAATTACATCACCTACTTTTACCATCTCAATTTTCCCTTCCCCTTCTTACTAGTACCCATCTGCAAACAGAACCTGCTTTACATTCCAGTCCTTCCTTTTAAGAGCATATTCATTGCTCAAAGGGATTTCATCATGTCATTTCACCTGTGAATTCATTGTACTTTAATGAGATTAACCCAATTATTACTTGCCCTTAACCCTTCCCTGATACCCCTATTATGCAACAGCTGGCAATACATTTTATTGTGATATCCACCTACACAGAGGCAATGTATATTGGTTATATTAATGTCTCCTGTGGACAAAATATCTAGTAAGTCCATTGACAGCTTTTATTCATTGTGTTGGTTTTCCTGGTATTGAGTGGTATGAGTTCCTTAAAAATTTTAACATTAACCTTTTTTCATAAATATGTTTTGTAAACCTTTTCACACAATTCATAAAACTGACCTTTACATAAAAACTGATTTATACTTTTGTTCATTGTTTCCTTTTCAGTACAAGTCTTTGTGAGTTTTTTGGATCAAAGGAAGGACCTCATGCATGACAGACAAATGGTCTACCTCTGAGTTATATCTCTAACACCACTTATTCATTTTTGTTTTGTTGCCTATGCTTTGGATCTGATGTCCAAAGAATCATCACTAAGGCCTGTGTCAGAAACATTTCCATGTTTTCATCTAAGAGTTTCTCAATTCCAGGTCTTCCATTAAGGCCTTTATATATTTTGAGTTGATTTTTCTATATGATATAAAATTACTGTTCACTTTCTTTCTTTTGCTTGTAGATATACAGTTTTTCCATTAGTAGGTTGGGGTGTGTGTGTGTGTGTGTGTGTGTGTGTGTGTGTGTGTGATATGAAACTTACTGTATCAACTAGGCTGGCCTCAAACTTGCTATTCACTTATCTCAGCCTCATGAGTGCTGGATTTACACTCATCATACACCATGCCCAGCATTTCCTCTACTATTTGTCGAATAACCTGTGTTTTTCCATTGTCTTTTGTTGACAGTCTTGTCAAAGAATAGTTATCCAGGAGTAAAGCTCATGGGACAAGGTGAACAGAAGTGGAAGTATATCAAGTGGCATATCATTGAACAAAGACCTTCCCTGGAACCCACATACCCAGTGCTAGTAACTGTGAAAGGCAGCACAGGGCAGGGACCTGCCATGGAAAATTTCCTGGGACCCATTGAGCAGAAGAGAGTTACACTGCATGGAGTGTCTTTGAAGAAAGACCATCCTTAGAGTCTGCATGCCCAGTACTAGTGACATTGAAGACCAGTGAAGAACAGGAATTACCCAGGGGAAATTTCCTGGGACCCAGCAGCAGCCCACAAATATCTCAGAGAACTTGACACACTGTGGCATAAGTAGTGCTGAGCACACAGCAGCAGTGGTAGCAGAGGCTGAGCCACCAAAACTAATTTGCACCTCCAACCCCTCTGAGGACCTCCATCAATGAGGAAATCTGGACAAAACCCTGTTTGTGTTTAATTACAGTCTGTAAATTCTGGGGAGGTTGAGAGAAGGGAACATTGTAAGTTTGGATGGAGTGAGATTGCCAAGTTGACAAGTAGGGTCCAGAGATCCTAATTAGATTTAATGGTGCCTCTCCTGATTATCAGGCACAATTCCCAATGCAGGTTTTCAATGAGTCTGCCATCTAGTGGATTGAAGGACTCAGACACAGAGAAGATCACAGGGAGAGAAGATCAATTGCTAAGAATAGCAATAGAAAATTTACATTTTATATAAAATTTATGTTTACTGTTGTTAAAACCTTGAAGTAGATTTTTTATACATTTGTTGGTAGCTTCTTCTTCTGTTTGTTTCAACAGCAGATTTGCATTCTTGTTTTTCAATTTTCTAATTAGAACTAATTCTTCCCTTCTGCCTCCCTGTAGTCATCATATGAGAGTTTAAGTTTGCAACCTTAAACAATTTCTTCTCCTCCCCTTTCCATGCTATCTCCCAATCTTATACTTTCCACCTGTCAGCCACTGGAACAACTTTCTAGCTCTCAACCTACTCTCACCATTCATACTTACCCACAATACTCCATCAATACTAATACTTTTTTGTGTTGTGCTGGGGTTACATTGTGACATTTACAAATGTTCTTACAATATATCAACTATATCATGCTTAAATTCACCACTCCATCAGTCTCCTTTATCCCTCTCCCCCCAATTCCTGGAATAGTTTCAACAGGGCTCATTTTTACATTTACATACATGTGTATACAGTATTTGCACCATATTTATCCTTCTACTACATTTCCCCACATCCTTGCCCTTCCCAACTACCAATTCTTTTAGATTCCCAGGTTTTATTAATTTCTTTAGTGTTTATATTTGTCTGTGTGTCGGTTCCTCCATTGTTTTCCCTCTTCTCTCCCTTATCTTAATTCCTATTTATCTTTTCTACCAATTCCACACTACCTCTTAATTAGTCCTTCTATTAGCTCAGCTGCCAACCCTTTATTCTACACAAACTTTTCACCACATGTTATCTACTAGAACAATGTCCTTGTTTTCATCCCATCACATGCCTTACTACCTTCAGTCTTCCAGGACCATGACGATTCATTTTTGCTCCAAAAGACAACTGAATATACTGTAACAGCAGTAGTAATTGATCATTGTTAAGGATGAGTATAATTTCAAGGCTGCAGCTTAACAACTGTGATAGGTCTCACAGCTAATCCTTCTCACACTTTGTGGAACAATAGGTAAAATCCAGGATCTTGAGAACAAGAGCCAAAGAGTTCTTTAGTGCACCTCTAACCCCTCCTAATATAAAGACAAGGACACAAGGGCTCAATCACTGCCCATTCCTGTATAATATTTCATAAAACCGTAACCAAAGGATAACAAGGGATTAGAGCCTCCAACCAAAAATGGCCTCTAATGTATAAATATCAATGCAGAAACATGATGTAGAAAGGCAATAAGGATTGCTGAAAAGCCAAGTCCATCAGGAAGAATCTAATCAACAGTAAACAAGAGGAAATATCAAATACTGAGTTCAAAAAAAGGACTAGTACACACAGAAAAGAAATAAGATTTTTCAAGGAATATATAAGAAATTATAAATCCCTGTGACCAAGAAAACTATCAAAAAATATGGGAAAAGTAAACATTGGGGAAAAGTGACTGAAAATATCACACAGTTTTGAATAGTAATACTGAATGCTAATGGCCACGATGCCCCAATCAAAAAACAGAACAGTAAGTCAAATTAAGAAGACCCAACCACCTCTTGTTTACATAAAGTACATCTCACTGAGAAAAACAAACACTGCTGTAGAGTGAAAGGGGGGAAAAATAACTTCCAAGCACATGGACACCTAAAACAGGCTGGAATAGTTATACCTATAGCTGACAAATGACTTCAGAATAAAATCAGTCAGAAGGGACAATGAAGATCACTTCATATTAATAAAAATGAGTGATTCATCTTGAGGAAATAATTATTAACATACATGCGGGAGACATCACTGCACCCAACTACACTAGAAAAAACTCTAATACCTTAAAAGCATAGGTAAACAGCAACAGATTGATAGTTGGAGACCTCAGTGCCCCACTGAGGTCATCCATACAAAATAACCCAACAAAACCAATCAGAATTAAGGGACACTTTAGACATACTATTTATCTATGGAGTATTTCATCCAATTACTATGCAATAGACATTCATCTTAGCAGTTCATGGAACTTTCACAAAATTGATCATATTTTATGATACAGAGCAAGTCTTAACAAACTTAAGAACTGAAATAAATCCCTGTATTACAGCAGATCACAAGGGACTAAAATTAGTACTCAACACAAAAGATACTACAGAAAATATTCAGACACATGTGAACTGAACAACACACTGTAGAATGAGCAGTGGGATTATCAAGGAAATAAAGAAGGAAATCTAAAAGTTCCTAGAGGATTCCAAGATGGCGGCTAGAGGTAGGAAGCAGAAAGCAACCCTCCTATAGTGAAATCTTGGAGAGATGCTGGAGACACACTTTGCAGGCATAATCACTGAGAAAAGGCATAACTTTGACCCTCCACATCTCCAGCCGGTGCAGAGAATCTCCACTTCACGTTAAACGGAGAAACGAGGAGGGCCCCCGGGGCCGCCAGTGGCTGGTGCCCATATGGCTTGGGAAGACATGGACCAGGTGAGCTTTGCGGTACCACAGTACTCCCACAGACAAGCCTGGGCCAGAGCAGCATAGTCCCCTGGACAGACTGACCTCCACCAGGGAAAAAAAGAGAAACTGAGTAATAAGCAATAAGAACAGTTAAGATACGCTGGAAAGAGGGTGGGGCGCCCTGAGTGCTGAAGATTGGGGGAAGGGAATCCTTCCTAGGACTGTAAATAAACAAGCCGGGTGGGCCGGAGAGCCTCTGGCGGGAGCGGGGCACGCACCCAGCAACCAGGAGCGGGGACGCTTGTGAGAGTGGAGGAGGGAGAAAAATTCCACAGGAAAGGAGGAAAGACCCACTTCCCACGTGAACTGTAAATAAACATGGCGGCCGGCAGGAGCAGCAGCACTGCCTAGTAAGCAAGAGCAGGAAAGCTTCTGAAAGTGGCAGTGGGAGGAAAACTTCAGAGGAGAGGGGGGAAGACCCACCTCCCACATGAACTGTAAATAAACACGCAGGCCTGACAACGCGGGGGCAGTGTCACCTTTCCCAGTGCTTGGAAAGGGGAAAGCCTGTAGCAGAGGCTCCCGCACAGGAGAACTCTGAGCAAACAAAGCCTGTGGGACCAGGTGAGTGCTAGCTCACCCCAGAGATCTGCATAAATAATGCCGCCAGCTACAGGCTGAGAGCAGCAGGCAGGCAAGCCACAGTTGCAGATACCACTGTCAGAACTGCCTCCAGATGCTTTTTTTTCTTTTTCACCCTACCTTTGATGAGAGAACAACCGAATTACACCTGCAAGCCAAAAAACTTACTGAAACTGTATTGCATTTGAACTTGGGACACTTGGTGGGGCTTTTTGTGTGTGTGTGTGTGTGTGTGTGTGTGTGTGTGTGTGTGTGTGAGTGTGTAGTTTTGTTCTACTTTATGCATCCCCTTTGATGAGACAACTACAGAACAACATCTGAGACGGACACCCAAATTATTAAGACTGAAACTGCATTGCATATAAACTTGGAAGTTTTTTGTTTTTGTTTTTTTTTTTAATTTTCTATTTTCCATTTTATTTTAATTCAAATTTGTATATAGATATTTCTTTCATTTACTTATTTTTTGTTTTTTTTATCTTTGATTTTCAATCCTCTCTCTGTCTCTCTAGTGTCTGTTCAGCTTACTGTCGATTAGTACACTAACACTCCCTGTTTATACCTTTGAAACTCTCTTGTCTGATACCTTGTTCTGCTTTCTCCCTCTTGTCTGTATATTTGTTTTCCACTTTTCTTTAACTTCTTGCTTTCCATCTCAGCTCACCCTTCCATTCTAAATATTACCACTGTTATTATTACAAGCTAGAAAATACTTAATTGCACACAGTACAGGGACAGTAACAACACCAACAACAATGATGGGAAGACAGAAAAAACAGGGAAACCAGTTTCCCCACAGCAAAAAATTAGTACAGGAACCAGAGGGGAATGAAGAGAACAGAAACTCAGATCAACACTCCAACAAAATGAAGATAAACTATGCCAAAGGACCCAATGAAGCCCACAAGAATAATTTAAAAGAAGACATACTACAAGTACTCAATGAGAATTTTATAGAGATGATACTGGATAGGGTCAAACAAAATGTACAGGAGACACTCAAGAAATTCCAAGACAATAAAAATAGAGAATTTGAAAAAGCAAAAGAAGAAATAAAGGAGACTATAGAAGCAATGTATAAACACCAAAGTGAAAGAGAGAACACAATGAATAAACAAATAAATGAACTCAGGACAAAAATAGACAACAATAAAGAATAAAACTGCCAGGATATGGAAAACCTCAGAAAAAAGAACGAAACAGAACTGCAAAACAAAACAGAAGGCCAATCCAGCAGAATAGAACAAACAGAAGACAAAATCTCAGAACTTGAAGATGAAATGGTAATTAAAGGAAAAACCGAAGAACTATTAATTAAACAACTCAAGACCTGTGAAAAGAAAATGCAAGAACTCACTGACTCCATCAAAAGACCAAACTTGAGAATCATGGGCATCGAAGAAGGAGAAGAGGTGCTAGCGAAAGGAATGCGTAATATATTCAACAAAATAATAACGGAAAATTTCCCAAATCTAGAGAAAGATATTCCCATACAGATGCAAGAGGCCTCCAAGACACCAAACAGACCAGATCAAAATAGAACTACTCCATGACATATCATCATTAAAACAACAAGTTCAGAAACTAAGGAAAGAATATTGAAGGCTGCAAGAGAGAAAAAACAAGTAACATACAAAGGTAAACCCATCAAAATCACAGCAGACTTCTCAACAGAAACATTAAAAGCAAGAAGAGCGTGGGGTGAGATCTTCCGGGCACTGAATGAAAATAACTTCAACCCCAGGATACTCTACCCAGCAAAGCTATCATTCAAAATAGATTGAGCAATAAAAGTCTTCCATGATAAGCAGAAACTAAAACAATATGTGACCACAAAGCCACCATTACAAAAGATTCTGCAAGGGATCCTGCACACAGAAAGTGACACCCAACTTAACCATGAAAAGGCAGGCAGCACCAAACCACAGGATAAGAAAAAGCAAGACAGAAGAGAGTAACATCAAGTTAGGTACACACAATCAAACCTTCAAACAACTAAGACAACTAAATGGCAGGAATCACCACATACCTATCAGTACTAACGCTTAATGTTAATGGACTTAATTCACCCATCAAAAGACACCGTTTGACAAAATGGATTAAAAAAGAAGATCCAACAATTTGTTGCTTACAGGAGACTCATCTCACCGACAGAAATAAGCATATGCTTAGGATGAAAGGCTGGAAGAAGATTTACCAAGCCAATGGCCCCCGAAAACAAGCAGGAGTAGCAATACTTATCTCTGACAAAGTAGACTTCAAACCTACATTGATCAAACGAGATAAAGAAGGACACTCCATACTAATAAAAGGGGAAATAGACCAAAAGGAAATAATAATCAACAATCTGTACGCACCCAATGTCAATGCACCCAATTTCATCAAACATACCCTGAAAGACCTAAAAGCATATATAAATGCCAACACAGTAGTTGTGGGAGACTTTAACACCCTATTACCATCAATAGATAGGTCATCAAAACAAAAATTCAATAAAGATAACTAAGATCTAAAATATGCAATAGATCAAATGGACCTAGTAGATGTCTACAGAACATTTCATCCAACTTCTACACAATATACATTCTTCTCAGCAGCCCATGGAACCTTCTCCAAAATACATCATATCCTAGGGCACAAAGCAAGTCTCAGCAAATATAATAAAATAGAAATAATACCGTGCATACTATCTGACCACAATGCAGTAAAAGTAGAACTCAACAACAAAAGTAAAGACAAAAAACATGCAAACAGCTGGAAACTAAATAACTGATTACTTAATGAAAAATGGATCATCGATGCAATAAAAGAGGAAATTAAAAAGTTCCTGGAAGTCAATGAAAATGAAAACACAACCTACCGGAACCTATGGGACACAGCTAAGGCAGTCTTGAGAGGAAAGTTTATAGCCATGAGTGCATTATTAAAAAGATTGAAAGATCCCAAATCAATGACCTAATGATACATCTCAAACTCCTAGAAAAACAAGAACAAGCAAATCCCAAAACAAATAGAAGGAGAGAAATAATAAAAATAAGAGCTGAAATCAACGAAATAGAAACCAAAAAAGCCATACAAAGAATTAATGAGACAAAAAGTTGGTTCTTTGAAAAAATAAACAAGATCTATAGACCCCTGGCAAACCTGACTAAAATGAGGAGAGAAAAAACCCAAATTAGTAGAATTAGGAATGCAAAAGGGAAGATAACAACAAACAACATGGAAGTCCAGGAAATCATCAGAGACTACTTTGAGAACCTATATTCAAATAAATTTGAAAATCTAAAAGAAATGGACAGATTTCTAGATACATATGATCATCCAAAACTGAACCAAGAGGAAATTAATCACCTGAATAGACCTATAACACAAAATGAAATTGAAGCAGCAATCAAGAGTCTCCCCAGAAAGAAAAGTCCAGGACCTGATGGATTCTCTCCTGAATTCTATCAGACCTTTAAAGAAGAACTGATACCAACCCTCCTTAAACTGTTCCACGAAATAGAAAGGGAAGGAAAACTGCCAAACACATTTTATGAAGCCAGCATTACACTTATCCCAAAACCAGGCAAAGACACCTCCAAAAAGGAGAACTATAGGCCAATCTCCTTAATGAACATTGATGCAAAAATCCTCAACAAAATAATGGCAAACCGTATTCAGCAACACATCAAAAACATTATTCACCACGACAAAGTAGGCTTCATCCCAGTGATGCAGGGGTGGTTCAACATATGAAAATCAATAAACATAATAAACCACATTAACAGAAGCAAAGACAAAAACCACTTGATCATCTCAATAGATGCAGAAAAGCCTTTCATAAGATCCAACATCATTTCATGATAAAAGCTCTAAGAAAACTAGGAATAGAAGGAAAGTTCCTCAACATTATAAAAGCTATATATGACAAACCTACAGCCAGCATTATACTTAATGGAGAAAAACTGAAACCATTCCCTCTAAAATCAGGAACCAGACAAGGATGCCCACTATCTCCACTCCTATTCAACATAGTACTGGAATTCCTAGCCAGAGCCATTAGGCAAGAAGAAGGAATAAAAGGAATACAAATAGGTAAAGAAACTGTCAAAATATCCCTATTTGCAGACGACATGATCCTATACCTTAAAGACCCAAAAAACTCTACTCAGAAGCTTCTAGACATCATCAATAGCTATAGCAAGGTAGCAGGATATAAAATCAACATAGAAAAATCATTAGCATTTCTATACACTAACAATGAGCAAACGGAAAAAGAATGTATGAAAACAATTCCATTTACAATAGCCTCAAAAAAAATCAAATACCTAGGTGTAAACCTAACAAAAGATGTGAAAGCCCTCTACAAGGAAAACTACACACTTCTGAAGAAAGAGATTGAGGAAGACTATAGAAAGTGGAGAGATCTCCCATGCTCATGGATTGGTAGAATCAACATAGTAAAAATGTCGATACTCCCAAAAGTAATCTACATGTTTAATGCAATTCCCATCAAAATTCCAATGACATTCATTAAAGAGATTGAAAAATCTACTGTTAAATTTATATGGAAACACAAAAGGCCACGAATAGCCAAGGCAATACTCAGTCAAAAGAACAATGCAGGAGGTATCACAATACCTGACTTCAAACTATATTACAAAGCAATAACAATAAAAACAGCATGGTACTGGCACAAAAACAGACATGAAGACCAGTGGAACAGAATAGAGGACCCAGATATGAAGCCACACAACTATAAGCAACTTATCTTTGACAAAGGAGCTAAAAATATACGATGGAGAAATAGCAGCCTCTTCAACAAAAACTGCTGGGAAAACTGGTTAGCAGTCTGCAAAAAACTGAAACTAGATCCATGTATATCACCCTGTACCAAGATTAACTCAAAATGGATCAAGGATCTTAATATCAGACCCCAAACTCTTAAGTTGATACAAGAAAGAGTAGGAAATACTCTGGAGTTAGTAGGTATAGGTAAGAACTTTCTCAATGAAACCCCAGCAGCACAGCAACTAAGAGATAGCATAGATAAATGGGACCTCATAAAACTAAAAAGCTTCTCTTCATCAAAACAAATGGTCTCTAAACTGAAGAGAACACCCACAGAGTGGGAGAAAATATTTGCCAACTATACATCAGACAAAGGACTGATAACCAGAATATACAGGGAATTAAAAAAACTAAATTCTCCCAAAACTAATGAACCAATAAAGAAATGGGCATGTGAACTAAACAGAACTTTCTCAAAAGAAGAAATTCAAATGGCCAGAAAACACATGAAAAAATGCTCACCATCTCTAGCAATAAAGGAAATGCAAATTAAAACCACGCTAAGATTCCACCTCACCCCTGTTAGAATAGCCATCATCAGCAACACCACCAACAACAGGTGTTGGCGAGGATGCAGGGAAAAAGGAACCCTCTTACACTGTTGGTGGGAATGTAGACTAGTACAACCACTCTGGAAAAAAATTTGGAGGCTACTTAAAAAGCTGGACATCGATCTACCATTTGATCCAGCAATACCACTCTTGGGGATATACCCAAAAGACTGTTACTCCAGAGGCACCTGCACATCCATGTTTATTGCGGCACTATTCACAATAGCCAAGTTATGGAAACAGCCAAGATGCCCCAGCACTGACGAATGGATTAAGAAAATGTGGTATCTATACACAATGGAATTTTATGCAGCCATGAAGAAGAACGAAATGTTATCATTCACTGGAAAATGGATGGAATTGGAGAACATCATTCTGAGTGAGGTTAGCCTGGCCTAAAAGACCAAAAATCATATGTTCTCCCTCATATGTGGACATTAGATCAAGGGCAAACACAACAAGGGGATTGGACTATGAGCACATGATAAAAGTGAGAGCACACAAGGGAGGGGTGAGGATAGGTAAGACACCTAAAAAACTAGCTAGCATTTGTTGCCCTTAACGCAGAGAAACTAAAACAGATACCTTAAAGCAACTGAGGCCAATAGGAAAAGGGGAACAGGTACTAGAGAAAAGGTGAGATCAAAAAGAATTAACCTAGAAGGTAACACATACGCACAGGAAATCAATGTGAGTCAATGCCCTGTATAGCTATCCTTATCTCAACCAGCAAAACCCCTTGTTCCTTACTATTATTGCTTATACTCCCTCTACAACAAAATTAGAAATAAGGGCAAAATAGTTTCTGCTGGGTATTGGAGGGGGAAAGGGAAGGGGCGGAGTGGTTGGTAAGGGAGGGGGTGGGGGCAGGGAGGAGAAATGAACCAAGCCTTGTATGCACATATGAATAATAAAAGAAAAATGAAAAAATAAAAAATAAAAAATAAAAGTTCCTAGAATCTAATGAAAATGAAAATAAAACCTTCCAGAACCCATGAACGTAGCAAACGCCATGGTATGGTCAAAGTTTAGAACTATGAGTGTCTACATTCAAAATGCAGGTACATCTCAAAGAAATATCTTAGCCAAGTACCTTAAGCTTTTAGAAAACATAAAAACATCAAACTTCAAATTAGTGGATGGAGAGAAATAATAAAATCATGAATGAGACTGAGACCAAAGAAGAAATTGTTCAAAAATTAATGAAACAAAACATTGATTCTTTTAAAGGATAAATATAATCAATGAACCCTTAGCCAATCTGACTAGATGGAAGAGGGAAAAGACCTAAATTAATAAAATTAAACATGAAAACGGGAACATAATGACAAATACTAATGACACCCATAAAGTCATTATGGAAAACTTTGGCATAATACATAGTAAGAACCTGTGCAAATGCCACAATGTTCCCCCACCCATCACAACATTAAAGGACAAAAAAAAAAGAAAACATATATTCAAGTAAATCAGAAAATCTATAATAAATAAATAAATTTCTATATGCATTTATTCAACCAAAATTGAATCCAGAAGATACCAACTACCTAATTAGATTTATAACAAACAATGATAGCAATAAAAGGTATTCTTACAAAAAGAGTCCAGGGCCTGAAGGATTCATGGTTGATTTCTTTCGGACCATTAAAGAAGAACTAGTACCACTATTTCTCCAAATTTTTCAGGACAGAGAAAATGATGGGATACTACCAAACTTTTTCAGTGTAAACAGTATTACACTAATTCCAAAACCCAACAAAGATGTAAAAAAAAAGCACAATTTCTTGCCAATATCATTAATGAATATAGAAGGAAAAATTATTAACAAAGTAAACTGAATTAAAACTGAATTCAACAAAACCTCAAAAAGATCATACAGTATATCAAAAACAATAAGAACTTTTATAAATGTCACAATGTACTACCAGTACAAAGATAAAGAAAAATTTAAAAAACTGATTACTAAAAGAATTCAATGGAAAAAAAAAGATCATCCACTATGACCAAGTCATTCTAATTCCAGGGATGCAAAGATTGCTCAACATACACAAATCTGTAAAGTTATATAAACAGAAGCAAAAAACAAAACCACATGATCATCTCACTAGAAGCAGATAAAGCCTTTCACAAAATTCAGTACTCTTTCTTTATAAAAGCACTGAAGCAACTAGGAATAAAAGGAATTTTTCTCAAGATAATAAAGGCTATATATGGCAAACCAATAGCCAACAATATGCTAAATGAACAGCTGAAAGCATTTCTGCTAAAGTCAAAGAGAGACAAGAATTTCCTATTTCCCTACTCTTATTCAATATAGTTTTGGAATTCCTAGCCAGAACAACAAGACAGGAGCAAGAAATAAAAATGATTCAAATAGGGAAGGAAGAAGTCATACTATCCCTGTTTGCAGATGATATGATCTTCCACCTACAAGACCCTAAAATATCAATGAAAGCACTCTTAGAAATCACAAATAATTTTGGCAAAATGACAGAATACAAAGTTAATATATGGATTTCAGTAGCTTTCCTATATACTAATAATGAACAGACTGAAAAAGAAATCAGGGAAACAATCCTATTTATAATACTCTCAAAAATACCTGCAAATAATTTTAATGAAATCAAAGGCCTTTTCAATGAAAACTATAAATCACCAAAGAGGGAAATTAAAGAAAAAAATCAGAAGATTTAAACATCTCCCATGCACATAGATTGGGATAATCAATATTTTGAAAATGTCTACGTCACCAAAAGCAATATGCCTATTCAATGCAATTCCTATCAAAAATCCCAATAACATTCTTCACAGAGAAAAAAGTCAATATTGAAATTCTTATCAAA
The DNA here is from genome assembly GCF_047511655.1 of Castor canadensis. Taxonomy (NCBI): domain Eukaryota; kingdom Metazoa; phylum Chordata; class Mammalia; order Rodentia; family Castoridae; genus Castor; species Castor canadensis. The sequence goes on along the minus strand of NC_133396.1, from coordinate 48,492,799 downwards.
GTAGAAAAGACCTTCAATGGCCAGAGCAATTCTGAGCAAAAAGTCCAATACTGGAGCTATCACAATACATGACTTTAAACTATACTACAAAGGCATAACAATACAAGTGCCATGGTATTGGCCCCAAACTGACATGAAGACAAATGGAACAGAAATAATGACCCAGATAAATCCTTGTAACTAAAGCCAACTTATTTCTGACAAAGTAGCTCAAAATACACAATGGAGAAAAGCTAACCACTTCAACAAATGTTACTGGCAAAACTTGATGTCCACATGTAGAAGTCTGAAAGTGTATCTGTATTTCACCCTTTAACAATATCAACTCAAAGTGAATCAAAGACCTTAGTGTAAGGCCTAAAACTCTGACACTGCTACTGCAAGTAGTACAAAATATACTGGAGCATATAGGCATAGGCAACTATTTCCTAAATAGAATTCTAATGGCTCAAGAACTGAAGGAAAGAATGAACAATTGGGACTGCATCAAACTAAAAACTTCTGTACAGCAAAAAGAAACAGTCACTAGATTTAAGGGACTGCCCACAAAATTGAAGGAAATCATTGCTGTTTATTCATCTGACAGGGACTAATATCCAGAATCTATAGGGAGTTCAAAAACTCAACCTTCCAGTTGAGTGCTAGTTACTTACACCTGTTATCCTAGCTACTCAGGAGGCAGAGCTCAGGAAGATTACAGTTTGAAGCCAGCCCAGGTAAAAAGTTCAAGAAACAGTATCTCAAAAATATCCTTGAGTGGCTCAAGGTGTTGGCCTTGAGTTCAAATCTCAACCCCCTAAAACTCAACTCCCAAGAACCAACAACCCAGTAAAGAAATGGAAACATAAATTGAATATTAATTTTCAAAGGAAGAGGTACAAATGCCCAATAAATGTATGAAGATGTGTTCAGTTTCTCTAGCCATAAAATAAATGCAAATCAAAACTACACTAAGATTGCATTTCATCCTAGTTAGAATGACTATCTTCAAAAACAAAAACAAATGTCGATGAATGCAACAAACAGGAACCATTATACACTGTTTTTGGGAAAGTATCTTAGTGAAACCATTATGGAAAGCAATATGGAAATTCCTTAAGAAGCTGAAAGTGGAACTCCCATACAATACAGTGATACTGCTCTTGGAAATGTATCCTGAAGAATATACATCAGGATGTAGTAGGGACACCCATGATTATCACAGCACTGTTCACAATAGTCAAGCTATAGAAACACCCTACAACTGATGAATGGATTAAGAGACTGAGATACCACACGCACACACACTTATATGTGTGTGTCTGTGTACATTTATGTATATATATATGGGTGTGTAGATATATATATATGTTTGTATATATGCAATAGACTTTTATTCAACATAAGAATGAATGAAACTACCTAATTTAAAGATAAATGAATGGAAGGAAGGAACTGGAGGAAATCATGTTAAGTGAAGTAAGCCAAGTTGAGACATACAAAGGCTACATTTTCTCTCAAATGTAGAGATAGATGGAATAGATAGATGTGTACACAAAAACAAATGTGATCATTTAACAACCTTATGTGTAGAACATGTTTATAATATTGAAACTACTCTATGGAACTTGGGGGAGGAAGAAAAGGAAAAGATAATAATAAAGTCAGTAATACAAAAACTACATCTATGAAGGTAGAGGACATAACAATTTGTACTGAAAGCTGTTGAATATTGGGAGGGTGGGAGAAAAGGGGTAAAGCAGAGTAATGGAGGTGGCTGAACTGACTAAAGCAACGTATACTCACAGTGGGGATACAGAGAAGAAACCTTTTGAACTTTGACTTTAGAATTAGTAATGAAAGACAGGACTGTAAAATAGGTACAGTGTGGGTTTGTTGTGGGGTATTTGTGGGAGGTGAGAGGATGAACAAAGGCAATGAAGGTGAGGGAATATGGTTAATGGGCTTTATACATCATACAAAGTAGAATGATGAAACCTCTTGCAATTGTTGTAATCGGGGAGGTTGGGAGGAGATGGCAGTGGTAGGAGATAGTAGGGGTGAGCTAAGCAATATACAGTATAAGGATATTCAGAACTGCCAGGATGAATCTCCCCTGTAAAACTGATATATACTAATATGTTTGTACTTAATTTTGGACTCTCAACTGTGTTTCATGGTCTATGTGACTTTTAATTAATGTAGCTTTGTAATATAGAACAAAATCAAGGAGTGTGATAAATACGGATTTGTTCTTCATTCTTAATATGTTTGTCTATTTGATTTTTTATGATTTCAATATAATGTTATAATATTTTCAATTTTGTTTGAATTATAATTATGCAAATTATACTTGTATACATTTGGAGTCCAAAATGATGTTATGACTTATGATGTCATATGCAACAATTAAATCAAGCTAACTTATGTACCTATCACCATAAATTATCATTGCTTCTGGTCAGAATATCATAAATTTACTTTAGTAGCAATATTGAAATGTCATATATGTTAATATTTTCTTTATATTCACTATGCTGTGTAATATGTCTGGAGGATAAAAAAACTAGAAGATTCAACACTACTAGTGTACTTTACTCTATTTTGCATCCTTCAACTATCATCTTCCCTTCCCCTTCACCTGCAGCATCTGACAATCATAACTGTAATCACTGCTTCCTCAAGTTTAATATTCCATTATCAAGAATAAACTCATGCCAGTTTCAGAAAAATGGAAGGAACTGGGGATCATCATGTTGAGCAAAATAAGCAAGATGCAGAAAATCATGTATCACATTTTTCTTTCACATTTGAAATCTAAAAAGGGAAAGTCATGAAATAAGAAGGGGACTATTTGGGAATAGGAAGGAGAACACAGGAAGAGAAAGAGGTGGAAATGTGTGGATAATGGGTCTTCACATGTGATCAAAGTACCCTATATACACGTATCAAAGTGTCATAATGAACCCTATTAGTTGTACAAATAATATACACTAATAAAAATAACCAATACTGATACTTGTATGTTGATTTTTGTATGCTGCTACTTTGCAGAAAGTGTTTGCCTATGTGAGTCTTTTTATAGAGTCTTTAAGTCCAAGTGTAGGACCATTTCTGTTGCAAACAGAGATAATTTTACTTCCTTTCCTCTTTGTATCATTTTTATTCCACTTTCTTGCCTCACTGCTCTAAGTTTTAAAGCACTACATTGCACAAGGGAGGAGATAGAGGACACCCTTGTCTCATTTATGATTTTTGAAGAAATGTCTTCAGTTTTTCCCATTCAGTATAATGTTGATTGCAGGTCTGTGATACATTGTCTTTATTGTATTGAGTCATAACTTATATTAATCATTCTAGTCATAGTTTCTTCAGGGTTTTTTATAATGACGGGATATTGGATTTTGTTAAAAGTTTTTCTGCACCTATTCTGATAATTTCATTTTCTTATCCTTGATTCTATTCATACACTATATAATGATTCTCAGTTTGCACATGTTGAAACACACTTGCATTCTTGATGCAACTCAAATCCAACTGGACTGAGGTGTATAATCTTTGTCATATGATATCAAAATTGGTGTGCGAGGATTTCATTGATGATTTTCTCATCCATGTTCATCAAGGAAATTAGTTATACTTTTCTTTCCTGGTTGAGTTCTTACCTGGTTTTGTACATGTGTAATGCTGAAGTGCAAGATTTCTACAATAAAAATTGTAAAACCTTGATGAAAGAAAATTGAGAGGACATGAAAATATTGAAAAACATCCTATGTTCATTTATTAAAATAATTAGTATAATTAAAGTGTCCATATGACTAAAAGCAATTTAGAAATACCACAATCCATACCTAAATACCAATGACATTCTTCACAGAACTAGGAAAAACAACACTGAAGCATACATGAAACCATGACAACCACAAAGCCATCTTGAGCAACAAGAACAAAACAAGACACATTAGGCTACCTGGCTTGAAAACATGCTAAAGTATGTAGTAACCCAAAACAACAAATAGAACAATAGAACATACCAGAGAACATGGAAGTAATTTTATGCATCTAGAGCCAACTGATTTTTGATAAAGATGCTAAGGACACACATTGGAGAATGAAAAATATTTTCAATAAGTATTTCTGGAAAACAATAATCACATGCAGAAAGAACAAACAAGATTTCAGTCTCTTGTTAGTTAAAAGCTAAACTCAAAATGAGTCAAAGACTTAAATGTAAAATTGGAAACTATGGAAGAACTATAGGAAAAGGTAGGGAAAATTACTCAAAATATTGAAATGGACAAGATATTTTTCACAAAACTATAGAATACAAGAAACAAAAGCCAAAATTACATCAAATTAAAAGCTTCAGCACAGTAAAGGAGACAATCAACACAATGAGGACATGACCTAGAGAATGGGAGAAATATTTGCAAAGTATATGTCAGATGAGATGTCAAAAAATATTCAACATAAATTTAACAGCATTAACCTAAATGGAAAATTGATTATGTGCCTAAATAGATATATTCAAAAGAAGACAAATAAATGGGTAACAGATTATAGAAAATGTTTGTTATTACTAATCCTGAAGGAATTGATAGGTAAAAGTTCAATAACATGCCAACTCTCCTAGGCAAGAAGAGTTATGGTCAAAAATTCTCAAGAGAAGAAATGTTGTCAGGGCAGAGGATAAATAGGAATTCTTCTACACTGTTGATAGGAGTGAAAATTAGTACAGCCAGTATGGTAAATATGATGCTTCTCAAAATGTTAAAAATGTAACTCCCATGTGAATTACCAATTATATTGCTAGGTATGAACCCAAGTGACATAAAATCAGTATGATGAACATAGACATCTTTAGACATGAAGGTAACAGTATTGCATGTTTGAAGCCAGCCTGGGTTACAGAGTGAGTTCAAGGCTACTCTGATCTACATAGTGAGACCACTGTCTCAAGAAAACAGAGAGAAAGGAAGAGAGAGAGAGAGAATCCTCTGTTTATTGTAGATAAGAAATGGAGTGTCCATCAAATGATTAATGGGTAAAGAACATATACCTGCACACAATTACGTTAAAAAGAAAGAACACAAGACAAAAAAGAATGAAATCCTGCAACATGGGTAGAACTGGAGATAACTAAGTTAAGTGACATAAGTCAAGTACAGCAGACTAGTCCAGTATCACATGATCTCAATCTTATGTGGAATCTGAAAAAAAATTGATCTCATACAAGTTCAGAGTATAATGCTGGCTATCAGAGGCCAGGGGAGAGTGAAGGATGGTTATCAACGGGTATTAAGTTACAATTAGAAAAGAACAAGAAGTTCTGGCATGCCATTGCATCTTAGGGTATCTACAGTTTTCAATAGTGTATGTACATTTCAGAAAGCTACAAGAAAGAATTCTTGTGTTTAACTTCATTTAATTATGGCACACAAATACATGTATCAAGACATTGCTTAGTGCTATTTAATATACACAATTTTACCTTATTATGTAACAACTTAAAATAAATAAAAATAAAAAACATTTTAAAAAGAGACCTTCTTCATAGCTTTGTTTTACATGTCCTTTAAATGTATTATTCTTGAATATCACCCAATTGACAGTCTGTTTCCTCCTACTCTGCTTTCACCTAACTTTCATTGCTATAGAACACAGGATCCATTTTTGTTTTTTATATAATGCAGATTGGAATCAAGGCCTCATGTTTACTTGCAGGATCTCCACCACTTGAGAAGCAACACCAGCCCTTTTCACTTGACTTACTTTTCATCTAGAGTCTCATGTTTGGGCCCAAGTCTAGCCCAAGCATGATCCTAGATCCTCCTACTTAGGGCCTCCTGCATAGGTGGGATTACAGGTGTGAAGCACCACATATGGCTTATTTTTTGAGATGGTCTCACTAACTTTTGGCCCATGCTATCATTGAACTGCAATCCTTTTGAACTTTGTCTGCTGAGTAACTGGAATTACAGGAATGTATCACTGTGTTTGATCTTGGATCCATTTAATTGCCTTTTGAATTAGGTTTTTCTGGTATACAGGGAAGTGATTTTATTTAAATATCAATCTCCTATCTTATCATTGCTACTTCTGTTTACTAGGCCACTAAGATTTCTATCTACTTTTTTTTTTTATGGAACGCTTCAAGAATTTGCGTGTCATCCTTACGCAGGGGCCATGCTAATCTTCTCTGTATCGTTCCAATTTTAGTATATGTGCTGCCGAAGCAAGCACAAGATTTCTATCTGTGATGTGAACTGGAGTTACCTTAATAAATACATGCAGAATAATAAAACATTTCATGACAATACTCAGTGCAATAAGCATAATACCCAAACCTTAATCTATTTCTGTAAATATATCAATGCTTATAGAGAAGTGGTTGCTCAGGTAAGTGGTGGGAGGTGACATCATAAATGAAGATATGGAATAAAGGACAAAGAGAACACTTGTATGGAACCTAGAGTTCAAGGCTGTGTGTTGACATTGACAGCCCACAGAGCCTGAAATGGAGACATCCACTGGGCGGATGAGAGCAGTGGGGAGCTCTGGAGGAAGATCAGAACTTCCTATGGAGATGTGGAGATCAGCAGATGGTGAAAAGTACAGGTTTAGATGGCATCACTTAGAGAGTACAACTAAGGAAACAAATGAGTCAAGGTTGGAAGCTCATTCTGTGCCACAGAATTTAAGAAGAATAACTGATCTCCACTTTCTAAAGTGAGAAATATTAAAAGAGCCATAGAATCAGATAGTCTGTAGTCTGTCACAGCCTCAACAATAGATCCTCTGGGTGACAAGGGAAATCATTGGGCTTCAGATTATTCAGTTTTATCTACTCCACTTAGCTGGAATTGTTATGAGGGCACAAAATATATATGCATATAAGAACTTCTACAAAGTCAAAATATCAAACAAATAAGAACTATCCTTAAAAACTGAAGTTTTTCTCCATCTGCAGTTTCTCTTCCTTAGTCCTAGAGAAAAAAATGCTATGGTTTCTGGCTTCCAGGTAAAGAAAAAAATGCACAAATAGTACTCTTATAGAAAAAGTCAGAAAAAAATCTTCATCATTAGCACACATCAGAAAAGACAATGTAAATATGAAAATTAGTGTGTAGAAAAGTTAAAAGATAAAATGATATCAAAATTTGTGCAGAAAGAAGATCTAGAATTTATTAAGAAGGAGGATGGGAGGTTGAGGTATTTGATGTTATTGACCATCCATCTAAGAATAGGCAGCACAATTTAAAAATGATGCCTCAGTTCAAGCAGAATTCATGATAAAATGTAAAATCCGGGGCTAATTTAAGAATGCAATAAAGGTACATTACATAAAACATTAGATCCTTTGCTATGCTTCTCCTGGGCAAGATAGAGATGAAGGAATACCAGCTTCCCCAAACTTCTCCTTTGGCTAAACTACTCAGCTAAAACTCCTATGTTTTACGTATTGAAGAGCTATGCAGTATGTCTTTTAACAGAAGCTGCTACTGTAAGCAGGACAAGTTGAATAGTATTCTAATATTAAATATAGCTATGTTAAAAATCCCAAGTATTACTAACTATACAGGCACGAATTTTATTCTTACTTCTGATTCTTCCCATAACTCTCTTCATGTCTTTGTTCCTCAGACTATAGATAAAGGGGTTCAGCATGGGAGATACCACTGTGTACATCATAGCCATGACAGTCTCCCTCATAGTGGAATTATTAGCTGATGGACATAAGTAGAGAACAGTAATTGTCCCATAGAACAGTGAAACCACAGACAGGTGGGAGCAACAGATGGCTAGGGGACCTTGAGAATTAAAGATACAATTTGTGCAAAGACATGACAGTGAGTATGAATGGAATGACAATAACCAGCCTTCCCATGATAAATACCACTAACTCAATAACATGAGTGTCAGAGATGGCCAACTTTAGTAGGGCAGACAAATTACAGAAAAAGTGGGGTATAACATTGTCATCACAGACAATCTAGTCTTGAGCAAGGTATGTAATGGCATGGAACATGGTCAGCACTCAGGACATCAACAACCAACATGCACAGAGCTTCGGACTCATGAAGCTGGTATAGCGCAGTGGGGAAGCAGATGGCCACAAAGCGATGATGTGCCATGGCCACAGGGAGGAAGCTCTCCAGGTCAGCAAAAAACAGGTATAAATACATCTATTGCCTGCATAGTTGATAGATGGTATTTGGCTCTGTATGTTCTGTAACATATTAGGAATGGTCACACAGGTAAAACAGAGATCAGAGAAGGACAAGTTGCTAAGAAACAAATACATGGGTGTATGGAGAAGAGAGTCCAGTTGAACGAGGAGGTTGCCTAAGATGGCGATAAGGTACACAGTCAAGAGCAGGACATAGGAACTGGAATAGATGCTCTGGCTGAATAGGCAGGCCAGGAGGAGGAACTGTGAGATAACACTTTTATTCCTTTCTGTCATGCTCTGTATTCAATAGGTTTAAGAGAAAATAATACTGTCCATTAAAGATTTAAATAAAAATGAAAGTATTTCTATGTTCATTGTCTACTATAATAATTGATTTAACCCTCTTCAGAGATTTGGAGTAATCTCTGTACTCCAAATGTTTATAATCTGTATAATGTTTAATGCCTTTTTCTTCACTTTCTAAGCCATGTTTTAACATCCCATTGTTACATAAATACTTTAATGTATTTCCTTCTGAGGCAGAAAATACATTTGTTTTTCTCTTCTCTACCTGAATGTTCATTCTAGGAAGTGCAATTGGCTCCTGTTCTCTCAGTATCTTATATCTTGACACTCTGCAAGGTTTTTCTAAACTGTATAATTGTATAATTCAATGTATATTCCAACAAAATCTCATTTATCACAATGATTTAAAATACCATTAAAAGGGGGACTATCTAGAGGGGGATCAGTGGAAGTGGGAGTGGGAAAGAGAGGATAGTGAGGAGTGAAGATAATCAAAGCATGCTGCACATAAGAAGGCAACATAATGAAACCAACCAAACTCTGTTTGCAAAATGGTTAAGGGGGAGGAAATTAAGGGAATATAATAGAGGGGGTGAACTTGTTCAAAGTATACTACATGCATTTATGCCATTATCACAATGAAACCTCATGTATTATTAATGTATGCTAATAAAAATTGTAAAAAAATCTAAGGTTAAACATCTTTCTAATGTATAGAACTATGTGTTACATTTTAAGAGCATACAGTATTTTATTTGTCTCAAGCTTATTTTCCCTTGATTGTTGTGATGGGTGGGGGGTATATTGTGGCATTTACATAGGTTATTATAGTGTATCAAATGTATCATATGTGAATTCATCTCCTCAAAAATTCTGCTTCAGCTACCCCAATGCTTTTATCATTTTTGCATTTACTTAATTATGTACACTTTTTATTTCACTGCATTCACCTTCCTTCCCATTTCCCCAACACCTCCCCCATCCCACTGGTGCCAGCCCTTGCCTGTGTTCAGGACTTGTTCCACCCTCCTATTATCCAATTTTGTAAGAGAAAATATGAAACAAAAAACATGGCATTTTAGCTTGAGATAAAGGTGACACACAGTGAGTTCCTTGTGATATTTCTATGTAGGTATGTATTGCAACCCACTTGTTTTATATTCACTAATTTTCTTTATTCTATCTTAGTCCTTTTCTTATGGTATTTCTCAGAGTAATATTTCTATATTCATTCTTATATATTGGGTATGTCAACCCTATTCAAGTTCTTAGTCTCCCTAATCTTCTTGTGCATAACCATCCTTTAGTGTGACCATTGTTTTATAGTATTGCTACATTTGTGTTAGGTCCATATTCCACAATGAGAGAGAACATGCAACTTTCCCCCTTCTAAGGAATCTCCCTTAAGGTGATGCTTCCTTGTTCCATTCATTTCCCTGTGAATGACAAAATTTCATTTATTTTTGTGGCTTATTAAAATTCCCTTGTATATAAAAACCACATATTCTTAATCCATTCATCAGTAGTGGGGCATGTAGGATGCTTCCATATTTCAACTATTGTGAATAGTGCTACAATACTCATGGGTGTGCAGATGCTTTTGTTGTAAACTGACTCACAATCCTTCTGGTATACACCTAGGAGTGGAATTTCTTAATGATTATCTTCTCTTTGGTGTAAAACAGGCTTCCTAAGCTCAAGAGATCCCACATGAAGCTTTTGACATTACATTACTCTCTTTCAAACTCCACTTTTTCTATTCTTTCATTTTCAGCAAGAGGAATTCAAGGTCATATCAGAAATCTTTGAATTTTATTTCATTCATTTTTACTCTTATCATCACCTTCAATCTAACAAATCCTTTAGATTCTCTCCTTAATTTTCCTTCTTGTTCAATCATTCCTTACTACATGACCATAGTGATAACATCTTTCCTCTCTTGGATTATGGAAGCACTCTCACTGCATGTTTCTGTTTCCATGTTTCCATGCCTCAGCATCTTTCTCCTTCAATATACTTCATTCTCACTGAGGCATTCTAAGATGGAAATTGATCATCTCTTTCCTTATTCATGCTTCAGGGAATTGTTATTTCTTTTAAAATAGAGTCAAAGTTCCTTTCAAAAGCAAAAATGTTGCTTCCTTATATGATCCGTGCTTACTTTCATGGCTTTATATGGCATCAGAGTGACATTTGGATTCTAGTCTGCAGTAAAGGTTGTTTGAAAGTAAAATTTTCTAGTTGCCAACATTTCAAAGTTTCTGTTCATCTTGCCTATCACTTTTTCTCCTGAGAGCCCTCTTCACCTCTTACTCAATTATCTTTGATATATACAACACCTCACTTGCTAAACTAAGTCTTCACTACCTTCCTAGCCCAAGTGAGTACTGGGGCTATGTTTCCAAGGTATCCTGTCACCCCATAATACTCAATGCCCCTGATCACAGGTATTTAGATGACTCCCCACCAGACTATAAACTCCATAAAGGACAGACTACATCTGCCATCATGACTGCAGCATGGCCAGCACCTGCCATAGGTCTTTAATGCTGCTGATGATTCATAAACATGTGTTCCTGTGATTCAGACTGAGACAGACTTCTCCAAATTAATAGGAGAAATTCTCATTAAATTAAAATTTCTACTCCTCTTAAATCTTCCCAGAATATAAAGTCACTATACTGTAACATCTAGCACTAAATTTTGACACTTTATGATAAATTTCACAAATGTAATTATTTTTATGATATCAGATTTATCAATCCCCATATCATGTGGGCAAAATACTTAAATAAGTTACACACACACGCACACACACACACGCACACACACACACGCACACACATACACACACTCACACACTAATCTTTTTTCTTCTAATAACTCTGATGGGTAAACCTCATTAGGTCTCAAAATTATCAAAGAAAGCAGAGGAGGAGCACTGAGAGACCTGAGAAGCCCTTTCATTAAAACAACATAACGAGGTGCATGCATATAATAGTATGCATTAGTACTGCAATTATTTTTATTGCTGAATAGTATACCAAATTTATTTATCCAGACTTTGACTGATCTCTCTTCTCATTGTGTAACTATTACAAAGAGTGCTACTATGATCACTAATGTTCAAATATATTAATACCACAATTATTTAGGTGTATATCTCAAAGGAGAATTTCTGAGTCATATGGTAATTCTTTGCCTAACTTTTTGAGGAATTGCCAAATAAGTTTTCCAGAACAATTGCACCATTTCACATCTCCACCAATCATTGGTGCACAAAAGTTTTTCATTTAGCAATTCTTTCTTCTGGGGTTTGGGCAGTGGCTCAAGTGGTATGGTGCCTACATAGCAATAATAAAATCTTCAATTTAAATCCAGTGCTGCCAAAAATTTCTTCTGTTTCTCATGGCTATTTGTCATAAGCACAGAACCATCATCAATTGCAAGGGCATGAAAATCTAACATCTATGTAATGTTTAAGAGTTTATAGTTTCCTTCTTACATTTAAATTTTTGATCCATTTATATTTAGTGCTAGTAACTATGTGAGATATGGGTTCAATTTTTCTTTTTTCATGTAAGCATCTCGATATCCTGCTGCCATTTGTCAAAAAGACTAAACGTTCTCAATTGAATGATTTTTGAAATCCTTGTAGAACCTAAATTGATCATGGATACATTGGTGTATTTTTGGACTATCAATATTCCACTAACTTCCATGTCTATACTTACATTAGTTTTATACTGTAGCTTGCAGTAAGTTTTTAAATTAGATAATGTAAAGCTTCTTACATTGATTATTTGGAAATGTGAAGGTCATTGCAATTCCATATACATTTTGTGACAGACTTTCCCAGGTCTTCAAAAGGACCATTGGGACTTTGGCAGAGATTACAGTCTATCTATAGATCACTCTTGATATTATTGCCATCTAAGCAGTATTACATTTTCTTAACCCTGAACACAAGATTTATTTCTATTTATATAAGACTTTTATTTATTCCAACAATATTTTGTCATTTTCAGGTCACAAGTTTAAATTTAGTTAAATTTATTTCTATGTATTTTATTTGCCTGGATGATACTATAAATATTATTTTCTTAATTTCCTTTTCAGATTTTTCACTGCTAAGGTATAGAAGTTCAACGTGGTTTTGTGTATTAATCATGTACCCTGAAAAGAATATGTCATTATGCATGTATGCTATTACCATAAATGCATATTTTGAATGTGTGAACATCTTTGTATTTTTTTGGATCAAAGACAGGGCCACAAATGATGTACCCCTTACCTATATCTCTAGCACCAAAAGCTTTTTTGTTTGATGTAGTCCCACTTACTGATTTTTGTTTTTGTTTCCTGTGCTTTGGTTCTGATGTTGAAAAAATTATCAAAAAGGCCAGTATCAAAAACATTTCCATATGTTTTCATCTAAAAGCTTCACAGTTTCAGGTCTTCTAATTAGGCCTTTAATACATTGTGAGTTGATTTTTCTATACAATGTAAAATTAGTAAGGTTGTGTGTGTGTCAGAGAGAGAGAGAGAGAGAGAGAGTACAACACGTTGGTGTGGAATATGCTATGTCATCCAGGCTGGTCACAAATTGCCATTCATTTACCTCAGTCTCATAAGTGCTGGGATTACAGACATTAGCAACCATGCCCAGCACTTCATAACTATTTATTGAATAGCCTGTTTTTCCCATTGTCTTATGTTGACAGTCAACAATTACTTTTCCCAGAGGAAAGCTCCTGGGACCTGGTGAACAGAACTGGAAGCAAACCACATGGCTTATCTTTGAACAATGATCCTCCCTAGATGCTGCATCCCCAGTGCTAATAAGAGTGAAAGGCAGTTTGAAACAGGAAACTGCCAGGGAAAATTTCCTCAGACATAGTGAGCAGAAGTGGAAGAGCAGTGCATGGAGTGTCTTTGAAGAAAGCCCCTTCTTGGAGTCTGCATGCCCAGCATTAATATCAGTGAAGGCCAGTGTGGAATTGGAATCAGTAGAGAAAAATTTTCTGGGACCCTGAAGCATCCCATAGATGTCCCAGGGAGCATAGTACACTGTGGCATAAGCACTTGCTGAGCACACAGCAACAGTGGTAGCAGAGATAGTGCCACCAGAAGTGAGCTGCTATTCCAACCCACGGGAAACCTCCATCATTGATGACATTTGGACAAAACCCTGTGTTTGCTTATACTTACAGTCTGTTAAGTTTTGGGGATTTTGAGAGAGGGGAACATTGTAAGTGTGGATAGGATGAGACTGGCAAGTTGAAAGTTCACAATCTAGACATCCTGCTTAGATCTAATGGTGCCTCACCCCATTATCAGACACCATTCCACAAGCAGTTATCCAACAAGTCTGCCATCTAGTAGACTGAAAGACTCAGACAGAGAGAGGGGAGAGAAGATCAACTGCTCAAAACAGCAATAGAAAATTAGCAATTGTTATGCACATATTTTTTGTTGTTAAATTTGTTATGGAGAATTTTTATACATTTATTTGTAGCTTCTTTTTCTGTATATTCCAACAGCAGTTTTGCATTCTTGTTGTCCAGTTTTCTCGTTAGTCCTGCCTTCCTCTCTTTCTCCTCTCTGTAGTCATCATATGAGAGTCCACCCAATGTTTAGGTTTGCAAACCTAAATCATTTCTTCTCCTCCCCTTTCCTCGATACCTCCCCATTTCATACTTCCCACCTGCCCACCACCAGAACAACCTCCTAGCTCTCAATTTACCTTTTCTCTCCAACCCACCCACAATACTCCTTTATTACCAATACTTTTTTGAACTGTTTTGCTGGGGGATACATTGTAGCATTTACAAACGTTCTTACAATATATCAAATGTATCATACTTGAATTCTCCCCTCCATCATTCTCCTTTTTACCACCTCTTCCCCATTCCTGGAATAGTTTCAACAGGTCTCATTCTTAGATTTACATACATGTGTACACAGTATTTGCACCATATTCACCCTCTTGTATCTTTTCCCAACACTCTCATCCTTCTCACTAACTAATACTTTTAATGGATAAATAGATTTCCAGATTTTTATTTATTTATTTGGTGTTTGTATTTGTCTGTGTGTCTGTTCAGTTTCTTCTATTGTTCTCCCCCCTCCTTTATCTTAACTACTACTTTATCTTTTCCACCTATTCCAGTCTGCTTCTTAATTATCTCTTTGATTAGCTTATCTGCCAATCCTTTCTGCTACATAAATTTTTCAGCTAACATTATCTATTAGAATTATGCCCCTGTTTCCCTCCCATAATGAGCCTTCCTACCTTCAGGCTTCCAGGACCATGAAGATTCATCTTTGCTCCAACAGACAACTAAAGGTACTGGAATAATAGCAGTAATTGATCCTTGGTCTGGATTACTGTAGATTCAATGCTGCAGCTTAACAACTGTGAAAGGTTTAATAGATAAATCTTCTTGCACTTTGTGGAACAGAGAATAAAATCCATTAGTTTGAGAAGAAGCTGAAGGGTGTACTGTTGCACCATTAGCCCTCCTCATAGAGAGAAAAGAAAAGTCACCAGAGCTCAATCACCACCAGTCCTGTATAATCAACACAGGGAATTAAAACCTCCAACCAAAATATGGCCCCAGATATGTAAATATCAATGCAGAAATATTAAGCTAGAGCACAACAGTGCTCCCTCAAAAACCAAGTCCAACACTAAGGAACTAAACAACAGCAAAGAGGAGGAAATATCAAATAATGAATTCCAAAAAATAATACTGAGTGATCAAAGATCACTCACTGAGTGATCAAAGATCAAAGATGAGACACAGAAGCTAGTGTCTGAACTCAAAGAGGAAAAGAATAAAAAACCAAAAGAGCTCAAAGAGAATTCAAACAAAGATATGAATTAAATTAAGAAGACCATGAAGTATATTAAGGAGGAAATCAATAAAGATATAGAAAGATTGAAAAATAACCAATTTGAATTGAACAGCTTAATAGCTTAATATTCACAAATAATAACCTCAACTGAAAGCTTGTCTAACAAAGTGGAGCAAGTTGAAAATAGAGTATCAGGAACAGAAGACAAAGAAGAGGAATTAGATCAAATAGTCAAAGACCAGAAAATATGCTACTAAAATACAAATGGAATATGCAGGATATCTGGGACAATATCAAAAGACCAAAGATAAAAATCATATATACAGAAGAAGGAAAAGAGATATAAACTTAAAGGAATAGATAAGTTTTCCAAAAACATAGTGGTTGAAAACTTCCCCAATCTGGAGAAAAGGAGGGATATCCAGATACAGGAAGCCTACAGAATACCAAACCAGTGGGGCCAGAGAAGAATCAACCTCAGATGTTACAAGAAAAACACTCAATTTTCTGGACAAATAAAGAATACAGAAAGCTGCAAAAGAAAATAACGGGTCACATATAAATACTAACCCATTAGAATAACAGCTGTTTTCTCAACACACACAAACATAACTAGGTAATGGAAAGATTATTTCAGGCCATTAAAGGAATCAACTGTCAACCTAATCTATTCATCAAAGTGATGCTTCCAAATTAAAGAAGAAATGAAAACCTTCAACAAAATCAAAAGTGAAGTAATTCATGACTAGTAAAGCAGCACTGCAGAAAATAATTCAAGGACTCATATACACAGAAGAAGAAATTAGAGTCAGTCAGGAAAATGTAAGAAAGAATATACACTGGTGACCAAGAAGACTATCAAACAAGGAGTATGGGGAAAGTAAATATCAGGGGACAATGACTGGAAATATCACACACCTCTCAATACTAACACTGAACGTTAATGGCCTCAATGACCCAATCAAAATGCATAGAGTAGCAAGTTGAATTAAAAAAAGAAGGCCCAGCCACTTTGTACTTATATTAAGTACATCTCACTGAGAAAAACACTCACTCACTTAAAGTGAAATGGTGGAAAAATATTTTCCAAGCATATGGACACCCAAAACAGACAGGAGTAGCTATATTTAAATCTGATAAAAGACCAGAATAAAATCAGAATAGACAATGAACACACCTCACATTAATAAAAGGAATGATTCATCTTGGGGAAATAATTCTTATTCCCCAAACATCAGTGTACCCAACTATACAAAATAACACTAATGGACTTGAAATCACAGACACCACACATTGACAGTTGGAGAAATTGCTAAGCCATTGTTACATGTCTCACCTCATCTCCCAAAGCCTACATTCCTTTATACAGGTTACCACTCAAAACCATGCCACCTCTACAGAAAAAATTCTGCATTTATGTCAACTAGTAGACCTCGAAATTAGCTGCCAATCTCTGACAACAAACAATGGACAGCTGGGGACAGTGGTTTTCCTGGGCTAAAGGCTCCAGATTTTCACCCAAGACATTACCCAGATCAACTCAATCCTGTTCCTCCATCAGGCCTGCTATAGCAAGAAGACCCTACTGATAACCCCTCTCCTTAGAAATCTCAGCACCACCACCTCATAATACTGTGTGGGATGAGACATAAAGCTATTTCAAAATACAAAATACCCATTCCCTGCCAATAACACCTGCAACAAGTCCCTACTCCACCAAACACCAGACTCTCCTTCCACTCACAATTAGGGATTCTAAGTCTGAAAACCCCAAATACTACAGAATGCAACGTCAGGAGCCTCAGCAGCAACACCATTCCTGCCCTAACAGCAGCTTTACTAGCATACTCCCACCAAATATGGCATAACTTCATCTATACCAAACATCTGCTCCCAAACCCTCCCCTTGACCTTCTCCTGCTCACCCAATTCCATGCATCAGGATGCCTTCATTTCACTTCAGGACACTTTTGGGTATGCGGGACAAACAGATACATCTCTGCCAACCAATTGGACAGGAATCTGCACCATAGACTATATGTCCCCCACACTTGAGTTTACACCTCCAGATACTTCATTCCCTGTCCCCACCCAGGTTAATACTCAAGTAAGGGCAAAAGGAACAGTACAACTGGTTCTAATCCTGGTAGCCCTGGGAGTTATTATTGGAGTGGGAACTGGCTTAATTGGCATGGGAATATCCATTTCTGAGTTTTCCAAGCCTTCCAAAGAATTAACTAACAGCCTCAAAGACATCTCACAACAGATAGATTATTTACAAGACAAAATGGACTCCTTAGTTGCAGTAGTCCTACAGAACCAATGTGGCCTAGACCTTCTCACAGCTGTACAAGGAGGCATCTACACCATGTTGGAAGAACACTGTTGCTTTTTCACCAATAAATCGGGATTGTTACCAGATAGAGCATGACAATTCAGGGAACAGGCAAACTGCCTCCAACAACAGACCATCACCTCCTGTCTCTGCTCCCCTTTCTTACTCCCCTTTTCCTGTTTGTTATAGGACTAACCTTTCTTCCCTGTTTCATCGATCTCTTCCAGAGTTTCCTACAAGAAAGAATAAGAGCGATCCCCAATGCTACAACAAAGGAACAATTCAGGACCCAAATGCTATTACAAGCTATTCTCCCTGAACCCCCACTCTTCCCCTAATCAGCAGGAAATAGATAAGAACACAATGCCCCCTTTCCCTTGCTTTTTATATTACTTTAGGGTCTGGAAATGTAAGAAACTGTGTCTTCTGACCTTGTACTGAAATTCCTTCTGTGGGCCATGGATCACAAGCTTTGAAACATGTTACACTGCCCAGCCCATGCAGACAAGCTTGGGAACATTCTGCACTGTCCATCCCACATGGGTAACCTTAAAACATGCTGCATTCCCAATCCTCCCACCTTTGTTCCTGCCTCTACCTTGGCTTTAAAAAATGCAGCCTACCCCTTGCTCAGTGCACTCTCACACTCGCATCATGGAAGATTGCCAGATGCCCTTCTATCTTGCTAATAAATCTTGATTCAACTCTGTTGAAGTCTCTGTTCTTCTTTCCAGCCTTTTCCTAACACCTTCCATCGGTTCCCTCCCAAATAATTGCCCTTTTATGTCCATTAAGAGTAAAGAATTCTTCCAAACACATTCTGAGGCCAGCATTACTCTGATACCAAAACCAAATAAAGACATAACAAAAAAGAAAATTTCAGGCCATTACTCATGTTGAACATAGATGCAAAACTTCTCAATAAAATAGTAGAAAAAAATCATCCAGTACCACATTAAAAAGACAGTCACCACTTTGTGGAATTCATGCCAAACATACAAAGATGGTTCAACAAGTGAAAATCAATAAACATGATACACTACAGTCAATGTAATGAAGGACAAATAGGATATGATCATCCAATAGATGAGGAAAATGCAT
Organism: Castor canadensis; assembly: GCF_047511655.1. Lineage (NCBI taxonomy): Eukaryota > Metazoa > Chordata > Mammalia > Rodentia > Castoridae > Castor > Castor canadensis. The sequence goes on along the minus strand of NC_133396.1, from coordinate 48,474,044 downwards.
TTACATAATTCAGCATACCTTCATGATAAAAATCCTGAACAAATTAGGCATAGAAGGAACATAACTCAACAAAATGCAGGACATTTACAATAACCAAAGAGCTAACATTATAAAGCATGGGAAAAAGCTGACAGCTCTCTCTCTAAAATCCAGAACAAGACAGGGATGCTCGCTTTTACAAATTTAAGTAACATAGCAATCAGGCAAGAAAAAGAAACAAAAGGCATCCAAATTAGAAAAGGAGAAGTAAAATTGTCACTGTTTGAAGATGACATGAATATATACACACCTTCAAACTCCACCAAAAGCTAATGGAACAAATAAATAATTCAAGCAATTTGCAAGACCCAAAATCAGCATAGAAAATCAGAAGCATGACATTAATGCAATTACAAACAATTCTTCACGTGTTTTTAGTTAGGTTTTTCTTATGTAGAAGAAATTGATTTTTTCACTGATTATTTTACTATGTAACTGTGATTTCAGAGTTTATAGCAAGAATTGGTGTCAATAATAAATATTTCAGGAAAATATTCTATTGAAAAGTCATAACTCAAAATTGCACAGACTTTTATTTACTTTGTTAATTTATCTATCTATCTATCTACCAACCTACCCATAGGGAAGTGGTTGCTCGGGTAACTGGACCAAAAGTGCCATAATATATTATCACAGGATAAAGGACAAAGAGAAAACTTGATTAGGCTCTAGACTTCAAAGTTATATTTGTTGAGTTGAACTGCCAGATAATCTCAAGGGAAGACATCACATGGCAGATAAGAATAGAACAGTGGGAAGTACTTGAGGAAAATATGGGCTTCACATGGAGATTGGGAGGCCAGCAGAATACATGCAAGGGTGAAAGGGATGGGATTGGATGTCATCACTTAGAGGAGACAACTGATGAACAAATGGGCAAAGCTGAAATCCTGGTTCATGCCATGGTGATGTGAAGAGTTTTAAAAGAATGCCTGTTCCCTTTCTTTCTGAAGTGAGGGAAAATGAGAAAAGGTGGCAGAATTAGATAGTCTCACTCTGCATGATAAGGGAAGCTGATGAACTTCATTTTTTTTTTTTTTGGCAGTACTGTGGTTGGAACTCAGGGCCACACTCTTGCTAGGCAGATGTGCAACTTAAGACATGTCTGAGGCCTTTTTTGCTTTAGTCATTTTTTCACACACGGTCTCACACTTTTTGTTCAAGCCAGCCTTGAACTATGATCTTCCTGCCTCCTGCATAGTTGGGATCACAGAAGGATGCACCATGCCTGGCTTTTTTAATAATGTTCTTAAAATTTTACTAGCAGTGCTGTGGTTTGAATTCAGGTGCTTTCCCTTTCTCGGCAAACTTTCTGCCAAATGAGTCAAGGACCAAGTCCTGAACTTCGTATTTTTCAAAAAAATCCATATATAACACATACGTATGTATATAATATGTACATGTAAAATTTTCAGATTCAAATTACCAAATAGAAGACAGACATTCTTAAAGAGTAAACAGTTTACTACCTTCTCACTTCTTCACCCAGTCCTGGGGAAAGTAATTGATTAAATAATTCTATGTGGTCCCAGGCTATTAATCAATTAATTCTGGTAAGGACAAAATGGTACAAATGACATTACTGTACAAAAGGATTAAAGTTTGATTAGTGTCAAGAGAGTTCAGAAAAATATGTAGACATGTAAGAAATAAAAGGTATGGGAGAGTTAAGAGATAAAATTATATCAAATTTTGTCCAGGAAGAAAATTAGGAGACATAAGAATGAGGTTGGTTAGTAGAGATATTTGTATATCATTGAGTAATGACCAAAGATTATGGAGGACTATTTAAAAATGGTATCATACTCAAAGCATAATTCTGTCAAAGATGTTACAATCAATATTAGTTCTTATACTATACTCTGCAGGATCCCCTGAGCAAGATAAATAGAAAGGCAAGACCTAATTCACAAGTTCAAATACTCAACTAAACTTCCTCTCTTATATATATTGAAAAATTATGTAGCAGATATTACCCATATGAGAAAACAAACGTGGAATAATATTCCAATATCAGTACCAATATTTACTGGATAAAATTATATAAAACTCAAGTGCTACCCTCATAGGCAGTAGGGAATTTTATTCTCACATACAACTCTTCTCAGGGCATCATTGAAGTCTCTGTTCCTCAGGCTGTAGATGAAGGGGTTCAGCATGGGAGTCACCACTCTGTACATCATAGCCATGACAGTCTCCTTCACAGGAGAATTATTAGATGATGGACATAAGTAGAAACCAAGGACTGACCCATAGAACAGTGATACCACAGACAGATGGGATCCACAAGTGGAGAAGGCCTTATGGATGCCTTGAGCAGAAGGAAACTTAAGGACCAAGCAGACAATTCGTGCATAGGACATGATGATGAGTAGGAATGGAATGACAACCACGGGTCCTCCAGTGATAAATATCACCAACTGATTAACATGAGTGTCAGAGCATGCCAGCTAAGCAGAGCTGATATATCACAGAAAAAGTGGGGAATCATGTTGTCCTCACAGAAAGACAATCTGGCCATGAGCAGGGTATGTAACATGGCATAGAATGTGGTCAGCACCCAGGACAGCACCACCACATACACACAGCGCTTGGAGTTCATGAAGCTGGCATAGTGCAGGGGGAAACAGATGGCCACATAGCAGTCATAGGCCATGACCACAAGAAGGAAGCTCTCTAGATCTCCAAAAAATAGGAAAAAGAACATTTGGGTCAGGCATCCTTCAAAGGAAATGGATAATACTTGGCTCTGTATGTTCTCCAACAGTTTAGGAATGGTCACACAAGAAAAGCAGAGATCAGAGAAGGACAAGTTGCTGAGAAACAGATACATGGGTGTGTGGAGATGGGACTCTAATAGAATGAGGACAATGATGATGAGATTTTCAAGTACCGTTGTAAGGTACATGGCCAGGAACAGGACATAGAACACGTGCTGGTGCTCTGGCTGGATGGGCAGGGCCAAGGGGATGAATTCTGAGACAATACTGTGATTTATTTCCATCATGCTTTGTCTCTAGTATCTTTAAGAGAAAATAATAATATAGTTCCTTTAAATTCAAGGAAAGACTAATATTTCTGTGTTCATGATCTATTATGTTTTCTACCATAATTGAGTTCACTCTCAACTCAGTATTTCCTAAATTCCAAGTGTCTATAATCCCCACAATTTTAACTCCTCCATAACATGTCTCAGCAGTCTAGCCTTTTCTAAACATTTGTCTGTTCTTTCTGAGGCATAAAGTGTATTGGTTTTCTCTTCCCTGCCTAAATGGTTATCCTAGGAAAATCCAGGTATGTCAAGTTTTATATGTTGGTGATCCTCAAGGTTCTTCTAAAACCTGTCTCATAATCCTATATATTCTACCAAGAAAAGTTGATCTATTTTAATGTTGTGTGAAGATGTCTCTCTAACCTACAGAACTGTTTCCCATTGCTTAGTTTTAGTCTTCCCTTGATTGTGTCATAGGCATGTTAAGTTCAATAGATCACAAGGAAATTTATGGTCTCAGTTTTTTCTTTTACCAACTACTCTTGTGCTCTAATATTTCAATAAAAGGAATTACAGATCAAATCAGGTATTTGTAAGTTCTATGTCATTAATTTTTTCTCTTACCTTCAACTCGAACCTAGCAAATCTTATAGACTCTCATCTTTATTCTCCTACTTCATCTAGTCCTTACACAGAATATATTGCTAGAACAAGATGACATCTTTTTTCTCATGGACTATTGAGGCAGATTCCCAATTTGTGTCCTTATTGACATGCCTCAATACCATTTTCCATCAATATGCTTCATCCACACCATAGCATTCTAAGATGGAATCATTCATGATTAGTGCTTCAGGTGATCATAATTGCTAAAAGATAAAGGCAAAGTTCCTTTTAATGGCACAAATGATGCTTCATTACCTGACCTGTGCCTACCTCATGTGACCTCACAGACACCTTTGCATTTCACTCTATTGTAAGACTGGACATGAAACTCATAATTTCCTGTGTCCATTCATTAACACTCTTTATTTCTCCTGCTTATAACTTTGTCCCCTCTGCTTATTCTTCAAATGGATGCCCTACTCATCCTTCATGAAAAGTGCTCTGGAATACTTCTATAACACCCCAGACCAGGTGAATCCTGCTGCCAAGTTTCTACTGCTTCCTCTACTCATCCCACAGGATTCAATGTCACTCATCTCAGGTTTATAACTGACTTGACACCAGACTGTGAGATCCATGCAGAAAAGATTATGTATGCCTCCATGACTGCAGCAGGGCCAGCACTGGACATGGGGCCTGGATGTGGCCAGTGTTTTATGAATTTGTTGGATGTGTTTCAGCCTAGACATAGATTCCTTCAACTTTAAAGGCAGAAATTTACCATTAAGTTAGGAAAAACTGCTTGTCTTAAATCTTCCCAGAATACAGACTCTCTAGATTGAACCATTTAGTGTTAAATTTTAGCAATCTATAATCAATCTTACAGGTGTAACTTTGTATTTATGAACAATATTAGGGTGCATTAGAATTACTGCTCTTCTCAGTAACACTGAGGAATCAAAATAAAATCCTTACATTTCAATGCACATGATATCATTGATATTTATGTGTGAAAAATAAATGAGAATTTTATAAATTATTGAAAAAATAACAAAGCTTATATTTTGTCTGATCCTTTCTTATAGTCTTCCTTATATATCAATACATTAAATAAAGGTTAATTTTATGCACCAACTTAGCTAGTCCCTGATTTCCAATTTTTGTCAAATAGCAGGTCTTGATGTTGCTATGAAAGTCTTTGTCAATGTTATTAACATTTAAATCAATAGTCTTGGAATAAGTTGATTACCCATCATAATGTGATGATCCTCATGCAATCATTTGAAGGACTTAAGAGAAAAATTGCAGTCTCCTGAAGAAGAATTCTCCTTTCTTGGAGCCTTGGGAGTCAAGACTGCAACATCTAATCTTCCAGAAACACCAGTCTGCTTTCCAGCACTGTAGATAACAGAGGTCTAAGTCACCAATATTGTGTGGGCTACATCCTTAAAATAAGTCCCTCTGAACCATTATGTTTTTTCTGACTAATGAACCCCAGTATGTCTCAAATCTGACAAAGAGAGCAGAGGAGGAGCATTGAGAGAAGCTATAAGCTTTTTCATTAAAACAATGTAACTGAGTCCAACTGATGGTGTTTGATGCAGCCTCATTAACATTTTACATACTTTGATATTTTATGTTGGCATTGTAGAAGAAAAAAACATGTAAGGAAAACCATGTAGCTGTTTTCTCAGAATTTTGCTTCCCTGTGAGTGTGGGGACCCAGGTCTTGTGTAGGACTGTGTGCAGAGACATAATATGCAGGTGTTCCCACTGATGACCCAATGAACTTCATGTCTTTTTCATCAGGTAAATCTGTAGTTCTCAACCAGGACTGCAATAAGAATTCCATGGGTCAGTGTTTCTAAAATGTACTATATATGCACATCACCTGGGTTTCTGCAAAAATATGGATTCTGGTTCTGTAGCTCAGATTCTGAATATGATATAGACAACCAGGTGATGTGAATACTGTGGTTAACGATTCCACTTTGGAGCAAGTCATCCATTACACTAAAATACAGATTACTGAGCCTTTTCAGGTTAATTTAATCATAATATTGAATTGCAGACTGATTCAAAATTTATTAAGGCTCCACAGGTAAAAGCAAAACAAAGGAAGTCTTAAGAAGTACTTGTTATGTTGAAATACATGACCTTGTGCCAAAACACTGCATGATAATTAATAATGAATACTGTCATTGATGAAGAGATGACAAATTGTGACCATTAATACAAATAATTCTGCAATCTGGAAAAATTGGGAGGCAGAGATATGACAATGCAGAAAATTATCATACCTGAAACCTTGTCCTGCAGAACATGATAGAGTAGGAAATGAAGATCCTCAGGGTAGAAAGACAGTGAGGTACCAGCTCTCTCTTCCTCCTGACAAACACCTAGAATTTCTATGGGTGACCCTCAGACCCTGACTCAAGGTCCTTCTATCCTTTATTCATTTCAGGCATAGGAACAAGACCCACTGTATTCATCCCCCATGCCTGCATGATCCCTTCTTACATGTTCTCTTCGAGCCATAACTGGGACTAAGCGGTTTTGGACCCCAGAGGAATCCAGATCCTGGAAGTAATTCATTAAAGAGAAAAGAATTACCCAGGGGCTGTCTAGAACCAATTATGTCAGAGTTTTGCAGTGGTGACTAATTAAAGTCACTGATGACAACTGACACTACTTTGGGGAAAGGTAGAGATGGAGTGAAACTCACAGGTAGATGCTGACTCCTTGACTGTTTAAGGAATGGACAGGAGTTCTGTATGGTTGGTGCCTACTTTTTGGGGTGATTGAAAGATTGTTGGAAATCTACTAAAATAGACAACAGACTGTGTTTTATAATATCATATAAGTATTGATCTTATTCAAGAAGCCATCAGTGACTTTGAAGAAGAGGACCATGATAAAAAACACAAGTTTTGGAAAGATACCCAACTACAACACAATTCCTTCTAAACAGGTCCTGGAAGGGATAAACCTGGGAAAACAAGGAAGGACTGTATGACCTCATATGAAAAGAACAGTAATAAGAGAAATGATAAACTACCCAGAACATATTAAATTGCTCCTCAGGTCAAGATGGAAAAAGAAGTTCAGTTTCCCACCCCATCCAGTTATTTCTGGCTCCTTACCACTCTAGGAAAACCTTAGTTGCAGCCACCACCAACACCACCACCACCATCATCCAACTACTCTCCACATATGTCAGATTACCTCCTACTGCCATGTTCTGTGTCCCTGCTATTGATCATAAGGCCATGGTTGACATTTACAGATTCATTCTCCCATAGTTTGTGTATACACTATTGTCATAGCCATGGAAACATAACAAAATCCAAGGGAATTTCTACCCCAATGTTACCTTGCTAGAGTTTTTTAGTCTTAGCAATTGTATTTAAGTCTTTGATTCATTTAGATTTAATTTTGGAAATGATGTTAGGTAAGGGTGCAACCTGATCAATTTCCAGGCAGATATCCAGTTCTAATAAACCATTTGTTGAAGACACTCTCCTTTCCTCACTGAATGACCTTGGCAACCATGTAGAATATAAACTAATAGATATATGGGTTTATTTTAGACTCTCAGTCTGTTCCACTAAATTCTGTGCAATCCTTACATTACATTTAAATACTGTCTCTCTGTAGTAAGTTTTAAAATTTGGACATGTAAATTATCTAACATTGATTGATTTGGAAATATGGAACCTTGCAATTCCACATGAATTTTGGGAGCAAATTTTCATGTTTTCAAAAAGACCATTGGGATAGGGTTTGTAGTAAATGAATAGATTGTTTGGGTACTATTGCCATCTTAGCAATTTAAAGTTTTTTCTTAACCATCAACACCAGATTTCCTTCTAGTTATTTAAGTCTTTGGGTCTTTGAGGTATAGGATCATATCATTTGAAAATAGGGATACTTTATTTCTTTACCTATTTGTATTCCTTTTATTTCTTCTTCTTGCCTTATTGCTCTGGTTAGGATTCCAAGACTGTGTTGAATAGGAATGAAAAGAGTGGGCATCTTTGTCATGTTCATGACATTAGGGGAAATGGTTTCAGTTTTTCCACATTAGGTATAATGTTGGATATAGATTTGTCATATATAGCCTTTAAAATTTTGAGGTACATTCCTTCTATCCCTACCTTTCTAAGAGCTTTTATCATGAAATGATGTTGAATCTTATCAAAGGCTTTTTCTGCATCTATTGAGATGATCAAAAGGTTTTTGCCTTTGTTTCTATTACTGTGCTGTATTATATTTATTGATTTGTATATGTTGAATCATCCCTGAATCACTGGGATGAAGCCAACTTGGTCATGGTGTATGATCTTTCTGATACATTGTTGGATATTTACATCAATATTCATTAAAGGTATTGGCCTGTGCTTCTCCTTTTTAGATATGTCCTTGTCTGGTTTTGGAATCAGTGTAATAATGGCTTCATAGAATGAGTTATGCAGTGTTCCTTCCCTTTCTATTTCATGGAAAAATTTAAGGAATGTTGGTATTAGTTCTTCTTTGAAGGTCTGGAAAAATTCAGCAGGCAATCCATCCAGTCATGGATTATCTTTTCTGGGAGACTCTTTATTGCTGCTTCAATTTCATTATGTATTATAGATCTGTTTAGGTGATTAATATCCTCTTGGTTCAGTTTTGGATGTTCATTAATATCTAGAAATTTTTCCATTTCTTCAATATTTTCCAATTTATTGTAATATAGTTTCTCAAAGTAGTCTCTGATTATTCTCTGGATTTCCTTGTTGTTTGTTGCTATCTCCAATTTTGTTTCTGATTTTACTAATTTAGGTCTTTTTCCTCTTAATTTTAGTCAGATTTGCCAAGGGTTCTCAATCTTGTTTAGGTTTTTCAAAGAACCCGCTTTTTGTTTCATTGATTCTTTTATGCATTACTTAGTCTCTATCTCATTAATTTCGGCACTTATTTTCATTATTTCTCTCCTTCTGCTTGTTTTGGGTTTTGCTTGTTCTAGTTTTTATAGGAGTTTGAAATGTATGTTGGTCTATGGATTGTTGAGGGATGTGTTATTCGGCCTCCAATTATTTGCATATTTTCTGCTGTCACTTTTGGTTTTGAGTTCTTTTGTTGTTGCATTGTGAACAGATAGAATGCAGGACATTATTTCTGTTTTCTTGCATTTGCTGAGGCTTGCTTTATGCCCTAAGATGTGATATATTTTGGAGAAAGTTCCATGGGCTGTTGAGAAGAATGTATATTGTGCTGTTGTCAGATGAAATATTATATAGAGAACAGTTAGGTCCATTTCATCCATGGTGTCATTTTTTCTAGAGTTTCATTATGATTTTTTGCTTGGATGACTTATCTATTGTTGACAGAAGGGTATTAAAATCCACCACTACCACTGTGTTGGAGTCTATATGTGCTTTTAAGTCTTTTAGTGTATGTTTTATGAAACTGGGATCACTGATTTGGGTACATATAGTGTGATAATTATTTCCTTTTGATGTATTTCCACTTTTATTAGTATGGAATGTTCTTCTTTGTCTTGTTTTACCAACATAAGATTAAGGTCTACTTTGCTGATACAAGTATTGTTTCTCCTGCCTGTTTTGGGGTTCATTGGCTTAGTAAATCTTCTTCCAGACTTTCACCCTAAGCCAGTGTTTATTTTTGTCAATAAGATGGGTCTCTTGTAAACAACATATTGTCAGAGCTTCCTTTGTAATCCAGTTTGCCAAAAGTATCTTTAGATGAAAGATTTTGAGTTCATTGACATTCGGTGTTAGTATTGACAGATATGTGGAGATTACTGACATTTAGTTGTTTTTGTTGTTTAATGGTTTGATTGTATGCAGTCAAATCAGTGCTACTCCCTGATTGTCTTTTCTTCTCTGGTGGTTAATACTTCCTGTCTAATCCTGGTTTATTTGCTTTCATCTTCTGTGTGCAGAATTCCTTGTAGAATCTTTTGTAGTGGTGGCTTGGTTGGCACATATTGTGTTAATTTATGTTTACCCTGGAAGTTTTTTATTGTTCAATAAATTTTGAATGATAGTTTTGCTGGATAGAGTATCCCAGGGCTGAAATTATTTTCATTCAGTCCAAAATACCTCATTCTGTGTCCTTCTTTGCTTTTAAGGTTTCCATTGAGAAATCTGCTGTTGTTTTGATAGGATTAACTTTGTATGTTATTTGCTTTTCCTCTCTTATGGCTTTCAATATTTTTCTATTTTCTCTGTGCTTGTTGTTTTAATGACAAAATGCTGTGGGAAGTTCTATTTTGATCAAGCCTGTTTTGTGTCCTGGAGCCTTCCTCTACCTGAATGGGCAAAACATTATTGAGATTTGGTAAATTATCTATTATTATTTTATTGATTATATTATGTATCCCTTTAACTTGTACTTCTTCTATTTTTTCAATGCCCATGATTATCAGCTTTGTTCTTTTGATGCAGTCATTGAGTTCTTGCATATTCCTTTCACAACTCTTTTTTTTTAATTTAAATAAGTTTTTTATTTTTAGTTTTTAAAATTTTATTAATTTATTCACATGTGCATACATTGTTTGGGTCATTTATCCCCCGACCCCCTCCCCCACCCTCTCCCCTCTTCCCCCCTCAGTTCCAAGCAGGTCCTGTTCTGCCTTTAGCACTAGTTTTGTTGAAGAAAAGAGGCAAGCCTAATAAGGAAGACAAAGTGTTTTTGCTAGTTGAATTGAGGATAGCTATACAGAAACCTTCCTAACATTGCTTTTGTGTACCTGTGTTATGACCTATGTTGATTCACCTCTGACTGATCTTTACCCTGGTTACTGATCCCCTTCTCATGATAACCTCTGTTGCTTTAAGGTTTCTGTATTAGTTCCATGGGAGTGGGGACATCAAAAGCCTTCATATTTTGAGTTTTTTACCAATTGTCTATATCACCCATAAGTGCTTTCCCCTTGTCATGTAGACCCAGTCCAAACACATTGCTTCTATTTGCCCTAGATCTAAAATCCACATATGAGGGAGAACATGCGATTTTTGGTCTTCTGAGCTTGGCTGACCTCGCTGAGAATGATGTTCTCTACTTCCATCCATTTACCTACAAATGATAAAATTTCATTCTTCTTCATGGCTGAGTAAAATTCCATTGTGTACAAGTACCACATTTTCTTGATCCGTTCATCAATAGTGGGGGATCTTGTTTTTTTCCCTAACTTGGCTGTTGTGAATAGTGCTGCAATAAACATGGGTGTGCAGGTGTCTCAGGAGTAACCTGTGTTGCATTCCTTTGGATATGTCCCCAGGAGTGGGATTACTGGATCATATGGCAGGTCAATGTTTAGATTTTTAAGAAGCCTCCAAATTTTTTTCCAGAGTGGTTGCACCAGCTTGCATTCCCACCAGCAATGGATTAGGGTTCCTTTTTCCCTGCACCCTTGCAAACACATGTTGGTGGTGGTGTTTTTGATGATGGCTATTCTAACATGGGTGAGGTGGGATCTTAGTGTGCTTTTGATTTGCATTTCCGTTATGGCTAGAGATGGTGAGCATTTTTTCATGTGCTTTTTGTCATTTGAATTTCTTCTTTTGAGAAAGTTCTGTTTAGTTCACTTGCCAATTTCTTTATTGGCTCATTAATTTTGGAAGAATTTAGTTTTTTGAGTTCCCTATATATTCTGGTTATCAGTCCTTTGTCTGATGTGTAGCTGGCAAATATTTTCTCGCACTCTGTGAGTGGTCTCTTCAGTTTAGAAACCATTTCTTTTGTTGAGCAGAAGCTTTTTAGTTTTATGAAGTCCCATTTTTCTATGCTATCTCTTGGTTGCTGAGCTGCTTGGGTTCCATTGAGAAAGTTCTTACCTATACCTATTAGTTCCAGAGTATTTCCTACTCTTTTCTGTACTGACTTTAGAGTTTGGTGTCTGATATTAAGATCCTTGATCCATTTTGAGTTGATAGTAGTGCAGGGTGATAAGCATGGTTCTAGTTTTAGCTTTTGCCAGATGGATAACCACTTTTCTCACCAACTTTTGTTGAAGAGGTTGTCTTTTCTCCATCTTATATTTTTAGGGCCTTTGTCAAAGATAAGTTGGATATAGTTGTATGTCTTCATATCTGGGTCCTCTATTCTGTTCCACTGGTCTTCAGGTCTGTTTTTGTGCCAGTACCATGCTGTTGTTATTGTTAATGCTTTATAATATAGTTTGAAATTGGGTATTGTGATACCTCCAGCATTATTCTTTTTACTGAGTATTGTCTTGGCTATTTGTGGCCTCTTGTGTTTCCAAATAAATTTAACAGTTGATTTTTTAATCTCTTTGATGAATGTCATTGGGATTTTGATGGGAATTGCATTAAACATGTACATTGCTTTTGGGAGTATAGATATGTTTACTATGTTGATTCTACCAATACATGAGCATGGGAGATCTCTCCACTTTCTATAGCCTTCTTCAATCTCTTTCTTCAGAAGTTTATAGTTTTCCTTGTAGAGGTCATTCAAATCCTTTTTTAAGTTTACACCTAGGCATTTGATTTTTTTCGAGGCTATTGTAAATGGAATTGTTTACATATATTCTTTCTCAGTTTGTTCATTATTAGTGTATAGAAATGCTAACGATTTTTCTATGTTGATTTTATATCCTGCTACCTTGCTATATCTGTTGATGGTGTCTAGAAGCTTTTGAGTAGAATTTTTGGGTCTTTAGGTATAGGATCATGTCATCTGCAAATAGGGATATTTTAACAGTTTCTTTACCTATTTGTGTTCCTTTTATTCCTTCTTCTTGCCCAATTGCTCTGGCTAGGAATTCCAGTACTATGTTGAATAAGAGTGGAGATAGTAGGCATCCTTGTCTGGTTCCTGATTTTAGAGGGAATGGTTTCAGTTTTTCTCTGTTAAGTATAATGCTGGCTGTAGGTTTGTCATATATAGCTTTTATAATGTTGAGGTACTTTCCTTCTATTCCTAGTTTTCTTAGAGCTTTTATCATGAAATGGTGTTGGAGCTTATCAAAGGCTTTTCTGCACCTATTGGGATTATCAAGTGGTTTTTGTCTTTGCTTTTGTTAATGTGGTTTATTACATTTATTGATTTTCATATGTGGAATCACCCCTACATTCCTGGGATGAAGCCTACCTCTTCGTGGTGAATGATCTTTTTTATGTGTTGTTGAATTCAGTTTGCCATTATTTTGTTGAGGATTTTTGCATCAATGTTCATTAAGGAGATTGGCCTATGATTCTCCTTTTTGGAGGTGTCTTTGCCTGGTTTTGACATAAGTGTAATACTGGCTTCATAAAACGTGTTAGGTTGTTTTCCTTCCCTTTCTATTTCATGGAACAGTTTAAGGAGGGTTGGTATTAATTCTTCTTTAAACATCTGATAGAATTCAGTGGAGAATTCATCAGGTTCTGGACTTTTCTGTTTTGGGAGACTCTTTATTGCTGCTTCAATTTCATTTTGATTTATAGATCTATTCAGGTGATTAATGTCCTCTTGTTTCAGTTTTCAATGATCATAAGTATCTAGAAATCTGTCCATTTCTTTAAGATTCTCAAATTTATTTGAATATGGGTTCTCACAGTAGTCTCTGATGATTTCCTGGACTTCCATGCTGCTTGTTGTTATCTCCCCTTATGCATTCCTGATTTTACTGATTTGGGTTTTTTCTCTCCACATTTTAGTCAGGTTTGCCAGGGGTCTATCGATCTTGTTTATTTTTTCAAAGAACCATTATTTCATTAATTCTTTATACGGTTTTTTTAATTTCTATTTCATTGATTTCAGCTCTTATGTTTATTATTTCTCTCTCTGCTTCTTCTGGATTTGCTTGTTCTTGTTTCATAGGAGTTTGAAATGCATCATTAGGTCATTGGTATGAGATTTTCAGTCTTTTTAATATATGCACTCATGGCTATAAACTTTCCTCTCAGGGCTGCTTTTGCTGTGTCCTATACATTCCGGTAGGATGTGTTTTCATTTTCATTGACTTCCAGGAACCTTTTAATTTCCTCTTTTATTTCATCAATGACACATTTTTCATTAAGCAATGAGTCATGCAGTTTCCAGCTGTTTGCATGATTTTTGTCTTTAGTTTTGTTGTTGAGTCTAGTTTTATTGCATTATCATCAGATAGAATTCATGGTATAATTTCTATTTTCTTATATTTGCTGAGGCTTGCTTTGTGCCCTAGGATATGATCTATTCTGGAGAAGGTTCCATGGACTTCAGAGAAGAATGTATATTGTGTAGAAATTGGATGAAATGTTCTGTGGACATCAAGTAGGTCCATTTGATCTATTGTATATTTTAGATCTTGGATTTCTTTATTGATTTTTTTTTGTCTCTTCAATCCTTTATTTTATTTATTTATTTTTTATATATCTCTTTTTTTATTTTATTATTCATATGTGCATACAAGGCTTGGGTCATTTCTCCCCCCTGCCTCCATGCCCTCCCTTACCACCCACTCAACCCCCTCCCTCTCCCCCCTACCCCCTCAATACCCAGCAGAAACTATTTTGCCCTTATTTTTAATTTTGTTGTAGAGAGAGTATAAGCCATAATAGGAAGGAACAAGGGTTTTTGCTGGTTGAGATAAGGATAGCTATACAAGGAGTTGACTCACATTAATTTCCTGTGCATGTGTGTTGCCTTCTAGGTTAATTCTTTTTGATCTAACCTTTTCTCTAGTTCCAGGTCCCCTTTTCCTATTGGCCTCAGTTGCTTTTAAGGTATCTGCTTTAGTTTCTCTGTGTTAAGGGCAACAAATGCTAGCTAATTTTTCAAGTGTCTTACCTATCCTCACCCCTCCTTTGTGTGCTCTCGCTTTTATCATGTGCTCAAAGTCCAATCCCCTTGTTGTGTTTGCCCTTGATCTAATGTCCATATATGAGGGAGAACATAGGATTTTTGGTCTTTTGGGCCAGGCTAACCTCACTCAGAATGATGTTCTCCAATTCCATCCATTTACCAGTGAATGATAGCATTTCGTTCTTCTTCATGGCTGCATAAAATTCCATTGTGTATGGATACCACATTATCTTAATCTATTCGTCAGTGGTGGGGCATCTTGGCTGTTTCAATAACTTGGCTATTGTGAATAGTGCCGCAGTAAACATGGGTGTGAGGGTGCTTCTGGAGTAACCTGTGTCACAGTCTTTTGGGTATATCCCCAAGAGTGGTATTGCTGGATCAAATAGTAGATCAATGTTTAGCTTTTTAAGTAGCCTCCAAATTTTTTTCCTGAGTGGTTGTACTAATTTACATTCCCACCAACAGTGTAAGAGGGTTCTTTTTTCCCTGCATCCTCACCAACACCAGTTGTTGGTGGTGTTGCTAATGATGGCTATTCTAACAGGGATGAGGTGGAATCTTAGTGTGGTTTTAATTTGCAGTTCCTTTATTGCTAGAGATGGTGAGCATTTTTTCATGTGTTTTTTGGCCATTTCAATTTCTTCTTTTGAGAAAGTTCTGTTTAGTTCACATGCCCATTTCTTTATTGGTTCATTAGTTTTTGGAGAATTTAGTGTTTTAAGTTCCCTATATATTCTGGTTATCGTCCTTTGTTGTATAGTTGGCAAATATTTTCTCCCACTCTGTGGGTGTTCTCTTCAGTTTAGAGACCATTGCTTTTGATGAACAGAGCTTTTTAATTTTATGAGGTCCCATTTATCTATGCTATCTCTTAGTTGCTGTGCTGCTGGGGTTTCGTTGAGAAAGTTCTTACCTATACCTACTAACTCCAGAGTATTTCCTACTCTTTCCTGTATCAACTTTAGAATTTGGGGTCTGATATTAAGATCCTTGATCCATTTTGAGTTAATATTGGTATAGGGTTATATACATGGATCTAGTTTCAGATTTTTGCATACTGCTAACCAGTTTTCCCAGCAGTTTTTGTTGAAGAGGCTAGTATTTCTCCATTCTATATTTTTAGCTTCTTTGTCAAAGAAAAGTTGATTATAGTTGTGTGGCTTCATATCTGGGTCCTTTATTCTATTCCACTGGTCTTCATGTCTGTTTTTGTGCCAGTACCATGCTGTTTTTATTGTTATTGCTTTGTAATATAGTTTGAAGTCAGGTATTGTGATACCTCCTGCATTGTTCTTTTGACTGAGTCTTGCCTTGGCTATTCGTGGCCTCTTGTGTTTCCATATAAATTTCACAGTAGATTTTTCAATCTCATTAATGAATGTCATTGGAATTTTGATGGGAATTGCATCGATATTTTTACTATGTTGATTCTACCAATCCACAAGCATTGGAGATCTCTCCACTTCCTATAGTCTTCCTCAATCTCTTTCTTCAGATGTGTGTAGTTTTCCTTGTAGAGGTCTTTCACATCTTTTGTTAGGTTTATGCCTAGGTATTTGAATTTTTTTGAGGCTACTGTAAATGGAATTGTTTTCATACATTCTTTTTTAGTTTGCTCATTGTTAGTGTATAGAGATGCTAATGATTTTTCTATGTTGATTTTATATCCTGCTACCTTGCTATAGCTATTGATGATGTCTAGAAGGTTCTGAGTAGAGTTTTTTGGATCTTTAAGGTATAGGATCATGTCATCTGCAAATATGGATACTTTGACAGTTTCTTTACCTATTTGTATTTCTTTTATTCCTTCTTCTTGCCTAATTGCTCTGGCTAGGAATACCAGTACTAGGTTGAATAGGAGTGGGGATAGTGGGCATCCTTGTCTGGTTCCTGATTTTAGAGGGAATGGTTTTACTTTTTCCCCATTAAGTATAATGCTGGCTGTATGTTTGTCATATATAGCTTTTATAATGTTGAGGTACTTTCCTTCTATTCCTTGTTTACTTACAGCTTTTATCATGAAATGGTGTTGCATCTTCTCAAAGGCTTTTTCTGCATCTATTGAGATGATCAAGTGGTTTTTGACTTTGCTTCTGTTAATGTGGTTTATTACATTTATTGATTTTCGTGTGTTGAACCACCCCTGCACTCCTGGGATGAAGCCTACTTGGTCGTGGTGAATAATCTTTTTGATGTGTTGTTGAATTCGGTTTGCCATTATTTTGTTGAGGATTTTTGCATCAATGTTTATTAAGGAGATTGGCCTATAGTTCTCCTTTTTGGAGGTGTCTTTGCCTGGTTCTGGAATAAGTGTAATACTGACTTCATAAAATGTGTTAGGCAGTTTTCCTTCCCTTTCTATTTCATGGAACAGTTTAAGGAGGGTTGGTATTAGTTCTTTAAAGGTCTGATAGAATTCAGCAGAGAATCCATCAGGTCCTGGACTTTTCTTTTTGTGGAGACTCTTGATTGATGCTTCAATTTCGTTTTGTGTTATAGATCTATTCAGGTGATTAATTTCCTCTTGGTTCAGTTTTGGATCATCATAAGTATCTAGAAATCTGTCCATTTCTTCATGACTTTCAAATTTTTTTGAATACAGGTTCTCAAAGTAGTCTCTTGATCTGGGTACCTGTTTTCTTCATTTCCCTCTGCTTCCTGTACTAATTTATTATTGGGAGGAAAGTAGCTTCCCTTTTTTCCATCTTCCCATCATTGCCCTTGTTGTTGCTACTGTCCCTGTACTGTGTGTAATTCAGTACTGTCTAGCTTGTAATAATTACTGTGTTGATATCTAGAGTGATTGGGTGAAGGGAGAGGGAAAGCAAAGAAGGTAAATAAAAAGGGAAGAAACCCAAAACAAACAAACACACACACACACACAAATTAAAACACCAGAGCCAAAGAAATAAAATGGAGAGGTAGTGTACTAATCAACGGTGAGCTAAACAGTCATTAGAGAGACAGAGAGTTTCAGTCTTAATAATTTTGGTGTTACTCCTTCAGCCTCCAGTCCTGGTGTTGGTGTCTGAGAAGAAGTTCTGTTGGTGTCTCATCAAAGGGG
This sequence comes from Castor canadensis, assembly GCF_047511655.1. Classification (NCBI taxonomy): domain Eukaryota; kingdom Metazoa; phylum Chordata; class Mammalia; order Rodentia; family Castoridae; genus Castor; species Castor canadensis. Next base: position 48,456,543 of record NC_133396.1, on the reverse strand, counting down.
AAAAAACAAACAAAAAAACTACCAAAAACCAATACAAATGAATCCCAAGTTCAAATGCAGTACAGTTTCAGTTAGTCCTTCAGCATCCAGTCCTAGTTCTGTCGTTGTCTCATCAAAGGCTGAGAAAAAAAGAAAGAGAAAAAAGTAGTCTTTACACAGCTTTGTGAATGTCTATCTGAGGCTGCTTCTCACCTGCCACCTACTGTCAGCCATCTCCTACTGCAGGCTTTATTTATGCAGATCTCAGGAATGAGCTTTATACTCACCTAGCCCCACAGGCTTTGCTTATTTAGAGCTCTCCTGGCCGCATGCCCCTTTTGTTTTCTCCAGTATACAGCCCTACTTGCCTGTTGCAATTGCAGTCTTTTTTTTTTATTTAGAGTTCGTGTGAGAATGTGCCCCTTCCCCACCCTCTGGTGGAGCATGCCACACTTTAGCTGCTGTTACAAGCTTTCCCCTTTCCAAGCACACTGGGGAAGGTGCTGCCGCTTCTGCCTTCTCCTGCCAGCTTGTTTATTTACAGTGGATTGGGGGGGTGCTCCTCCCCCACTCTCTGCAGCTCTGGGTGCCCACCCCCCTGTGGCTAAGTCTCTCTTTTTTTTCAGCTACTTGTCCATTATTCATATTGCTTTTTCCTCTTTTTTCCCTGGGTGGGGGTCAGTCTGTCCAGGGGGCTATGCTGATTTACCATGTGCCACTTAGCTCACCTGGTGGCCTGCATCTTCCCAAGCAGTCTGGGAGCTGGCATCTGGTGGTATGGGAGCCCTCCTGGTTTTTCCATTTAACGTGGAGTGGGGATGCTATGTGTGGGCTGGGGGAGTGGAGAAGTTGTTTAGCCCCTTCTTGGTGGTTTTCTCCTGCCAGGTGTACCTTCAGCATCTCTCCAGGAATTTTCTTTAGGTAGGACACTTTCTGTTTACTCCCTCTATTCGCCATCTTGGAAATAAAAATGGACTGTTCTTCTTTATCTCATTTGATCAATGTCAGTTTGAACTCTACTTGGCTGAGATAAGAATTTCTACTTCTGCCTGTATTTGGGGGCATTGGCTTGGTAAATATTTTTCCAGCCTTTCACCCTAAGCCAGTGCTTGTAAGAAAGCTCCAAGGAATTGAGGCAAAGTCCTCAGAACCAGATGTCCAGAAAAACAACAGTGCTCAAGGTTTCCCAGATGGCTTTGTGTCCTTCAGATGTAAATAAGAAGATTATGCTGACCATGTGCTGTCTCCTGCTTCTCTGTTCCCATTTTAAAAGAGACATAACAAAGAGTTAATTTTAACTCTGCTTCCTTGTACTAATGTAACCTTTACACGTAATACTTAGCATGCTTTTTCTGACCAAATGCTCTCTGTGAAAGAGGAGATTATAAAAAGCAAAAGTGATCTTTCATTAAAGTGGCTATTGAACACAGCTCGATAGTCCCATCATCTTTCTCAGCTTCGGTCACCCAGGTCCAGCTGATCAACAGCAAAGTTGGTGACTGAACAGGGACCTGAAGGATAATTTTGAGAGTGACATGGAAACCCTCACAGAAGTAAGTAAGTGAGACAAGATGGGTCAAAATCAGTACAGAGTCCAGCCTTTTCTTTCACTAGTGCATCATTTCTTATTGCAAGGAAGAGCTCAAGTTTCCAAACAGCAGTTAAAGAACTGTTTAGAAGTAATTTGTGAATATAATCCTTGGTTTTCTGAGGAAAGTACTTTAGATAAAGAAGTTTGGGAGTGAGCAGGTGAAAATGTTGAAAAGGCATATAGACAGGGAGAAAAGATACCTGTTCATTTTTGGATGACATGGGATCTGGTTAAATATGTAATTCTTATACTTGGAGGAGAGAGAAGGGAAGAAAATTTAGAAAAACATACTGTTGCATCCCTTTATGAATATAAATTAGATGCAGGAGATATGAAAAAAATCACAGAGGAAAGTAAATGGTGCTTTAGTCATGGTTTTCCTGTGCCAGAGAAAACCAAAAATAAACCACTGCCACTTGCAGTGCTGACAATTGCAGTGGCTCCTCTGAGAGAAACTGTTGATCTTTACTCTCCTCTACCAGACCGTGAGGATTGGGATGAACATCCTGAAATGGGAAACATTGAAGAGGAAATGTGTTATTTCATATTCATCCCAACAAGGGCTTGGGAAGAAAGAATGACCCTCCATTAGCAGCTCGTATTCCCATCCCCCATGACCACATGAATTGTGACTGCTGTTTCCTGTTATGTTTAATATGAATGCAATAACACTTATAATGGATTGGATATGAATATTATAAAAGACTTTAAAAAGGCTTGTGCAACTTATGATCCTGCTTTTCCTTTTTGTAAAGAATATTTGGCTGGATAGAACAATGATGCTTAGTGGATTCCCTATGATTTTTATATTGTGGCAAAAATGACATTATCATCATCAGAGTTTTTGCAATGGAAAATGTGGTTATCTGATGAAGCCCATGAAAGAGTTAGAGCTTTAGGGCAGCAAGGCAATGTTGGGGCTGTTTCATATGAGATGCTGACTGGTACAGGTGCTTGGCTGTCACAAGCCCATCAGGTTAAAAATATAACCCCTGCTGCCTTGCCTCATGTGCATGATGTTGCTTTTGCTGCTTGGTACAAAATTAATACTGGAGCAGAATATCAAGGCAGCTATACAGAAATACAACAGGGACCAACTGAAACTTACTCTGATTTTATAGGAAGATTGGAGGAGTCTGTAGAAAGGCAGGTGAGGGAAGATCAAATAAAAAAAATCTTACTGCTTCACTTGGCTTTGATAATGCTAATGAGGATTGCCAAAGTCTCATTCAACCAATTAAGGAGACTGGTGCTATTATGGACTATTTATAGGCCTGTCATAATTTAGGCACTTTTAAACATAAAGCAAGAGTTGCTGTTTTAGAAAGCATTGCAATACAGAAACAAAAAACAGCCAAATGTTTTAACTGTGGCCCCTGAATAATGAAAAATTACAGGCTTTAAAACAATTAGTTCAAGAACAATTAGAGCAAAACATATAGAATCTTCCTTTGCTCCTTGGAATTCCCCAGTGTTTATTATTAAGAAAAAATCAGGAAAATGGAGACTTTTATAGATTTAAGAAATGTAAACGCATCTATGGTAACTATGGGAGCTTTACAACCTGGATTGCCTACTCCTGCATGTATTCCTAAAGAATGGCCTTTTATTGTTTTAGATTTACAAGATTGCTTTTATACTATATCTACATTTCCCAAAGACAGGGAAAGGTTTGCATTTTCTGTCCCTAGCTTAAATCAACAAGAATCTTTACAAAGATATCAGTAGACAGTGCTGCCACAATTATGACTAATTCCCCCGCTATGTGTCAGTATTTTGTAGGAAAAATTTTACAACCTATTAGAGTAACATTTCCTGACGCATATATCATCGACTATATGGATGACATTTTAATTTCTCAAGCATGTTCTAAACAATTACATAAAATGTTTGAAACCACACAAAAAGTTTTACAAGTAAGAGGATTGGTAATACCTCATAAAAAAATACAAACTACTACTACTTTTCAATATTTAGGTCATACAGTCAAATGACTCACCATTTGTCTTCAAAAATCTGCCATACAAAGAGACTCATTAACAACTCTAAATGACTTTCAAAGGTTACTGGGAGACATTAATTGGCTTCATCCTTCTTTAGGTATACCAAATTATGAACTTATTAATTTGTTTTCTATCTTAGAAGGTGATACCACCCTGGACAGCCCTCTGACTTTAACACCTACTGCTGAAAATGAATAACAATTTTTTGAGTCACAGTTACAGACTGCCTTTCTAACAAGATTTGATACTTTAAAACCTATTTCCCTGTTAATATTTCCTTTCCACATTCTCCTACAAGAATTTTAGCCCAAGAGAACTCTCCTTTTGAATGGTTATATTTAAAACAAAAAGAAACTAAAGTGTTAACTTCATATGTTGATCTAATATCCTCTTTAATTATACAGGGAAGAACAAGATGCCTACAGATTCTGGGATTTGATCCACAAGTCATTATTTTACCCCTTACTAACAAACAGTTTGAAAATATGTTTCCTCTTACTGATAATTTAAGTAATAGCATAAGCAATTATTATAGATATATAGGTAATCATTACCTGACAGGTAAGTTGAGTGATTTTTTTTAAATGGTCTCCATTTATTGTTAACACTGTAGTAAAATTAAATCCTATATCTCATGCTTCAGTTTATTACACAGATGGCTCATCATCTGGAAAAGGAGGCATACATGGACATGATTTACATGAAACTATTCAAACTAATTATTCTTCTGCACAACAGGTAGAATTAACAGTTCAGATTTATTTATTGCAAAAAATTACAGGTAAACCATTAAATATTGTCTCAGATTCAGCTTATGTAGTAGGACTGTTTCCTGCTATTGGAACTGCGCTTATTTCTACTACTCATAAAGCTATGAAAACATTTTTACCCACATTACAACATCTAATACAAACCCGCACTTATCTCTTATATGTTACTCATATTAAGGCTCATTCTAATCTGCCTGGCCCTCTAGTGTGAGGAAATGATATTGTAGATAAACTTATATGTGCAGTGTTTTCATCCCCTTGAAAAGAACATCAAAATTTACATACTAATGCCAACAGATTACATGTGCATTATAAAAGTCCACTTCATACTGCTCATGATATCATCAAATCTTGTCTTGTATGTGCTCCTTTACATTGTAGATATCACCCATCTGGCACTAATCCTTGAGGTCTATGTACTAATGAATTATGGCAAATAGATGTGACTCAAATAACCTTTTTTCCACAACAACTATATTTACATGTTGTTATTGATATTTATCCTAAATTCATTTGGGTGTTCCTCAATGCAATAAAAATGTTAGTGCTGCCATTGCCTCTCTTTTACAATGTTTTACAGTTATGGGAGTCCCCTCTAAACTCAAAACAGACAATGGACCTGCATATACAAGTCATCAATTTAAACAATTTTGCAAGAATGGAACATTGTTCATGTCACTGGCCTCCCTTACAATCCACAAGGACAAATTATCATTAAAATGGCACATAAAACTGTAAAAACACAATTGTTAAAAACTTAAAAATAGGGAACTCCCCAAGATACCTTAGCATTAACAATTTTCACTTTAAAATTTTAAAATTTACCTCAGGGTGATATTTTGACTACAGCGGATAAACGTTTTGGTGAATCTCCCTCTTTGCCAAATATACAAGTCCCAATTTGGTATAAATCTTTTAACTCTTGGTTGCCTGCATTCTTACTTAAAAAGGGCAAGGGTTATGCTTCTGTTTCTACAGATGTCCAGGATCTCCTGAAACATTATGTGTTCCTCTTCGGAGCATCAGAGCCCAAAAAACCAATGAACATGTGCAACAGAGTGATGACCACCTCTCAGAGGGAGACTCCTAAAGATGAACAAATGGACCAGGCTACATAATACAAGATGCATGTTCTTACTTTTAAGAAGAAACATTCTCATAGCTCTTGGAATTTTTAGTTTTAATTTTACTTTAAAAATTGTTGACTGCTTTAATTGCAAATTACACAACTATGTTAAAAATTGTTTGTCTATTAATTGGTCCTCTCAAGCATTGTTTATATTAAGGGGAAGAAAAGATGTTTGGTTGCCTGTAAACATAACAAGAGAATGGCAACACTCTCCTTAGAAGGTTTAATGACTAAAGTAGTGTCTAAATATTATCAAATGGATTATCCTTGCTACAGTTGGTCTGTATAATTTTTATATAGGATACTCCTGTCATCAACAGCAATTAAAATTGTATAAAACTTCTGAAGCTATGGTCATGCTGGAATTGCTACATTTAAAAAATTAAAAAGGGGGAATTGTCAGAACCAGCAGTGGGACCATGCCTGTGTAAGCTGGTATCTGGCCTTGTGAGAAAGCTCTAAGGAACTGAGGCAAAGGCCTCAGGACTAAATGTCCAGAAAAACAACAGTGCTCAATGTTCCACAAATGGCTTCGTGTCCTTCAGATGCAAATAAGAAGGTCATGCTAACCATGTGCTTCTCCTGCTTCTCTGTTCCCATTTTAAAAGAGACACAACAGAGAATTAATTTTAACTGTGCTTCTTTGTACTAAGGTAACCTTGACACATAATAATTGGCACGCTTTTTCTGACCAAATGCTCTCTTTGAAAGAGGAGTTTATAAAAAGCAGAAGTAATGATCATTAAAGTTGGTATTGAACACAACTCAATAGTCCCCTCATCTTTTTCAGTTTCTGTCACCCAGGCCCATCCATAAATGGCAACAATATCCCTAGGAGGGATATGGCTGGATAATATGGCTGGTCTAGTTTTAGTTTTTTAAGAAGCCCCCATAATGTTTTCCATAGTGGTTGTACACACTTACATTCCCAACAGCAATGTATGAGGGTTCCTTTTTCCCCCCATTCATGCCAACATTTGCTGCTTATGGTGCTCTTGAGGGTAGTAATTCTAACAAGAGCGAGGTAGAATCTTAGTGGTGTTTTGATCTAAATTTCCTTTGTGGCCAGGGATGGCAAGCATTTTTTCAAGTGTTTTTTAGCCATTTGAACTTCTCCTTTAAAAAAGTGCTCATCATATCAAGGCTATATATGACAAACCTATAGTCAACAACATACTTAATGAGGAAAAGCTGATACCATTTCCCCTAAAGTCAGGAATGAGACAATGTTGCCCACTTTCCCCACTCCTATTCAACATAGTCATGGAATTTGTACCCAGAGCAATAAGGCAAGAAGAAAATACAAATATGTAAAGAAATAGTCAAAGTATCCCTATTTAAAGATGACATGATCCTATGCCTCAAAGACCCAAAAAACTCCACCCCAAAACTCCTAGACACCATAAAAGGCTTCAGCAATATATCAGGATACAAAATCAACTTACAAAAATCAGTAGTCTTTCTATACAACGACAATGAACAAATTGAGAAAGAATATAGGAGAACAATTATATTTACAATTGCCTCAAAAAAAATCAAATACCTAGGACTAGACTTAACAAAGGATGTAAAAGACCTCTACAAGGAGAACTACAAAACACTGAAGAAAGAGATCTAAGAAGACTATAGAAGGTGGAAAGATCTTGCATGCTCATGGATTGGCAGAATCAATATAATAAAAATGGCTCTAGTACCAAATTCAATCTACATGTTCAATGCAATTCCCATAAAAATTCCAATGACATTCATCAGAGATTGAAAAATGTACCCTAAAAGGAACCCTCCTACACTGTTGGTGGGAATATAATCTAGTACAAACACTCTGGAAAAAAATTTGGAGGCTACTTAAAAAGCTAAACATTGATCTACCATTTGATCCAGCAATACCACTCTTGGGGATATACCCAAAAGACTGTGACACAGGTTACTCCAGAGGCACCTGCACACTCATGTTTATTGTGGCACTATTCACAATAGCCAAGTTATGGAAACAGCCAAGATGCCCCACCACTGACAAATGGATTAAAAAAATGTGGTATCTATACACAATGGAATTTTATGCAGCCATGAAGAAGAACGAAATGTTATCATTCACTGGTAAATGGATGGAATTGGAGAACATCATTCTGAGTGAGGTTAGCCTGGCCCAAAAGACCAAAAATCCTATGTTCTCCCTCATATGTGGACATTAGGTCAAGGGCAAACACAACAATGGAATTGGACTTTGAGCACATGATAAAAGTCAGAGCACTCAAGGGAGGGGTGAGGATAGGTAAGACACCTAAAAAATTAGTTAGCATGTGTTGTCCTTAACACAGAGAAACTAACGCAGATACCGTAAAAGCAACTGAGGCCAATAGGAAAAGGGGACCAGGAACTAGAGAAAAGGTTAGATCAAAAAGAATTAACCTAGAAGGTAACACACATGCACAGGAAATTAATGTGAGTCAACTCCCTGTATAGCTATCCTTATCTCAACCAGCAAAAACCCTTGTTCCTTCCTATTATTGCTTATACTCTCTCTTCAGCAAAATTAGAGATAAGGGCAAAATAGTTTCTGCTGGGTATTGAGGTGGTTGAGGGGAGAGGGAGGGGGAGGAGTGGGTGGTAAAGTAGGGGGTGGGGGCAGGGGGGAAAATGACCCAAGCCTTGTATGCACATATGAATAATAAAACAGTAAAAAAGAAATCTACCCTAAAGTTCATTTGGAAACACAAAATACTGTGAATAGCCAAAGCAATACTGAGCAAAAAGAGCAATGCTGGAGTTATCACAATATCTGACTTCAAAGTATACTACAGAGCTATACCAATAAAAACACCATGATACTGGCACAAAAACAGATAAGAAGACCAGTGGAACAGAATAGAGGACACAGACATGAATTTGCACACCTACACCCACTTCATTTTTGACAAAGTTGACAAAAACATATGATGTTGAAAAGAAAGCCTCTTCAACAAATGCTGTTGAGAAAAGTGGTTATTTGCTTGCAGAAAACTGACATTAGTTCCATGCCTGTTATCCTGTACTAGTATCAACTCAAAGTGGATTAAAGACCTTAATATCAGAAACCATGCAATTAGTATAGGAAAGAGCAGGGAATAGTCCGGAAGCCATAGGTATAGGCAAGGACTTGCTCAGTAGAACGCCAGCAGCCCAGCAACTTAGAGAAATAATGGACAAATGGGACTACATGAAATTAAAAAGCTTCTGCACAACAGAAGAAGTGGTCTATAAATTGAAGAGACCACCCATAGAGTGGGAGAAAATCTTTGCTAGCTACATTTCAGACAAAGAATTGTTAACCAGAATATGCATTGAGTTCAGAAAACTAAACTACCCCAAAATCAATGAACCAATAAATAATTGTGCAACTGAATTACACAGAACTTTTTCAAAGGAACAAGTCCAAATGGCCAATAAACACAGGGCTCACCATCCTTGTCTATAAAGGAAATGTAAATCAAAACCACATTAAGATTCCACGTCACTAATTTTAGACTAGCTATCACCAAGAATACCACTAACAACAAATGTTGATGATGATGTGGGAGTAAAGGAACCCTCATACACTACTGGCAGGAATGTAAGCTAGTACAAACACTGAGGAAAACAATGCAGAGTCTACTTAAAAAATCAAAAATAGGTTTGCCATATTATCTACTCCTAGGGATATATTCAAGGGAATAGGACTCAGGTAATTACAAAGCACTTGCTCACCCATGTTTATTGCAGCATTATTCACAATAGCCAAGCTATGGAAACAGCCCAAATGCCCCACTACCAATGAATGGTTTAAGAAAAATGTAGTATTTATACACGATGGACTTTTATTCAGACACAAAGAAGAATGAAATTTATACACGATGGACTTTTATTCAGACACAAAGAAGAATGAAATTCTCAAGTAAATGAATGGAACTGGAGAATATCAACTTAAGCAAAGTTAGCCAGGCTCAGAAGGCACTCATAGGCTGATTATAGACCTGAAACAAATGCAGTAATATTGGACATGGGTCACAAACTAAGGGGAGTACATGCATAGAAGGAATAGGGAAAGTGAAGGAAACCTAAAATTAGAATGTTGTTGATATGAGCACTATAGAGGAACAAATATAGTAATCTTAAACTGGTAGAGTCCACTATGGGAAGAGAACCAGGAAGTAGTTAAGAGGTCTGAACCAGTGTGGGTTGTAATAAACATATACATGGAAGCAATGCTAGGAATCTCTCTGTATAGCTATCTTTATCTCAAGCTAGCAAAATGCTATGTCTTTCTTACTATCTCTTATCTTTTCTCATCAACAAAATTGGAGAACAAAAGGGTGGAAGCAGAGGGTGTTTGGGAGTGAGGTGACCCAAGCAATGTATTCACATATGGGTAAATGTAAAAATGATAAAATTAAAAAATTAAAAATAAATATTTTTTTAAAAAAGAAAAAGTTCTGTTTAGTTCAGTTGCCCAATTCTTTATTGGGTCATAAACTTTTTTGTATTTTTGATCCCCACTTGAGAAGTATGTTAAGAGTCAACTTATTCCAGGAGTTATTTGGTTGCGAGTTTTCATTGTGAGTTCTTTGAATGATCGTTCATGTTCTGAGGAGTTTATATGCAACTGGAAATGTGATTGCTTGGTTTCAGGGAAAGATTTTATCAGATAATTTCCTATGGTTACAATATGCCTTAATAAAAGTGGAATTTAGAGTGTTGGGTTTGATGCTGTAATTCCCTGTTAAATTAAGAATATATTTAGTTTTTAAGGAATAAACCTAAAATATTTTGTTAAAATAAATAAATATAAATAAAATAAAATAATTTCATACACATTGTGGTTCTGGGATGTAAGAGTTCTTTTGCAAATGGGCCAAAAATTCTGGATGAACAATGCACTCTTTTCTTAAAAAGTTGTTATATTTTAGTGCAGATGGTGCCAAATTAGTTCAGTCAAACTTTTAAATTATGTTTTTCTGCTTTCTAAACAATTTGAGTAAAAGATTTATGAGTTACCTGTGACAATAGAGTAAGGAACACACATTGATATTACATATACAGAACATTAGAATATAGAAGTCAAGACTTCTCAGTAGTTGATTCATTATAAAATACTAATTTGTCAAAAGTTGTGAGGGAGCTCCTTATTTTTTGTGGTATTAGAGTTTTGAACTCAGGGCCTCATGCTTGTTAAGCAGGTGCTCTACCACTTGAGCCAAACACCCCATCTCTTTTTCTGCTTTAGTATGTTTTTAGATAGACTCTCACTAACATTTGCCTGGACTGACCTTGTACAGCAATTCTCCCTCCTGAGTTGCTGCGATTATATGAATCACCTAAACAGATTTTTAATAAGTGACAAGATTGAAGCAGTAGTAGTATTCTAACATAAATATATTGATTCACTGCAAGTTTCTCTCAGACCTTGAAAGAAGAGCTAACACCAATGATACTCAAGATATACCATAAAATAGAAATGGAAGAAGTCTACCAAACCCATTCTATGAAACCAGAATCAGATTAAGGGCACACACACACACAAAATGCTAAAGACAAATTTCCTAAGTGAACATAGATGAAAAAAAATTCTCAATAAAATACTTGCAACCTGAATTCATTAATGCATTAAAAGATCATACAACATGATCAAGTTGGTTTCATTCCAGCATGCAAGGATCTTTCAATATACATAGGACAATCAATGCAATAGAACAAACAAACAAAGGACAAAAATCACATGATAATCTCAATAGATGCATAAAAACGCTTTAACAAATTTTGACATTCCTTCATCATAAAAAAGCTAAAGAAACCCTTTCCTAGGATGGTAAATATGTGCAAATACTGTGTACATATGTATATAAATTTAAAAATGATACACGTTGAAACTGTTCCAGGAATGGGGAGAGGAGGGATAAAATAGAACTGTAGAGGGAGTGAACTTAAATGTTATATATTTGATACACTGTAAGAACTTTTGTAAAAGTCACAATGTGCTCCCAGCCTGTGCAACAATAAAGACACCCAAATTTCATTTTGCAAGCTTTTATAGTAGTAGCCTGTAAACAAAGCCAGAGAAAGACAATAGAAAGAAAGAAAAAATAAAGTTTGCATATTTTGCATATATATGTCACTATGAGTAAATGTCTTTATCCAGGGATGCAACACTGTTTCAGTATTTTAAAAAATCAATGTATCCACCATGAAAAATAAAACCTCCACCAAAAAACTCAGCAAAGTAGCAGCATAGAAAATCAATATATAAAAATCTATAGTATTTCTGTACAGCAATGATGAATGCTGTGAGAAAGAAATCACAAAAACAATGTAACCTCAAAAATGCCTAAGAATAGGAGTTTCAAGATGGGGACTAGAGGGAAGTAGCGAGAGCATGAGCTCTGTAAATCTGGAATCTTGATGAGCTGCTGGAGCTACACTTGACAGAAAAAAAGAAGAAGAAGAAGCAAAACTCAGACACTCCAAATCCCCATCCCTTAAAGGACTTCTCCATGCCACGTTACCCTGAGAAAACAGGAGGGCTTCCACACCACCAGATGCTGCTGGCTCCTAACCTGCTTGGGAGATGCAGACCAACAGGTGAGTGGATAAGCAGCTCATGGTACTCCCATGGCCACCCATGAGAAAGGCCAGCATAGCCCCCTGTACAGACTGACCCCCACCCCGCAAGAAGATAAAAAAACTGAATAAACTGGAAATTGAAAAGGACGCACAGCAGAGAGGGTGGGGGTACTTTGAGCATACTGGAGAAGCGGGGGGGAGAGGTGGCTTTCCCTGAGAACGTCAAACAAGCAGCCTGCAGGAGAACCCAGCTGCCAAGCTTGGAGTAATACTAAAATAACTAAGACCGAAATACCTTTGTTCCTGAACCTGGATTTTTTTTCTTTTTCTTCCTCTTACTCTCCAAATGCTTGTCTTGTTCACTGTGTGTTAGTCCACCATCTCTCCCTGTAGATTTCTTTGGTTCTTCAATTTTTTTCTTTTCCTTTTTTCTCTTTCTCTCTAAGTAATTTTCTTGTTCACTGTTTGTTACTCCATCATCTCTCCCTGTTGATTTATTTTTTCTTTTTCTTTTTCTTCTCTTTCTCTTTATGTTCTCTCTTCCCTTCCAAATTTTATTAATTTTAATATTGTAAGTTAGCCAATTCCAAATTACACACAGAACAGCATTAGAAATAGCATTAAGTGGAATGATGGGAAGATGAAAAAGGGATAGAAACCATTCTCCTAATTCAGTACAGGATAGAGAGGGAGATAAAGAAAACAGATACCCAGTCCCAGACCCAAACAAAACAAAGACAGACTATTCCAAGGAATCCAACAAAGCCCACAAGACCATTCTGAAAGAAGAAATCCTGCAAGAAATCACTGATAATTTCATAGAGATGTTAATAGATAAAGTCAACCAAAATGTACAAGAAGCACTCAAGAAATTCCAAGACAACAGAAACAGAGAATATGAGAAGACACAAAAACACATAAGTGAACACATAGCAGCCCTAAATAACACCAAAGTAAAATAAAGAACATCATAAATAGAGAAATAAATGAATTAAGGATGAAAATTGATAATATTAAAGATGAAGTTACCCATGACATGGAAAACCTCAGAAAAAAAGTGAAACATAAATACAAAACACAATGGAAGGCTACTCCAGCAGAATTGAACAAGCAGAAGACAGAATCTCAGAACTTGAAGATGAAATGGAAATTAAAGGAAAAACTGAAGAGAAATTACTCAAACAACTCAAGATCTATGAAAAGAATATGCAAGAACTCACCAATTCTATCAAATGATCAAACCTGAGAATCATGGGCTTTGGAGAAGGAGAAGAGGGGCAAGCAAAAGGAATTTATAATATAGTCAACAAAATATTAACAAAAAATTTCCTAAACCTGGAGAAAACTATGCCCATTCTAGTACAGGAAACCTCCAGGACACCAAACAGACTTGACCAAAATAGAACTACACCATGACATATTATCATTAAACAAGCACAGAGAATAGAGAAAGAATATTGAAGGCTGTAAGAGAGAAAAAACAAATAACACACAAAGGTAAACCCATAAAATCACAACAGATTTTAACATTGGGAACCTTAAAAGCAAGAAGAGCGTGGGTTTCCAGGCACTGAATGAAAATAACTTCAACCCTGGGATACTCTACCCAGCAAACTATTATTCAAAATAGATGGAGGAATAAGTCTTCCATGACAAGCAGAAACTAAAACAATATATGACCATCAAGCAACCACTACAAAAGATTCTTCAAGGAATTCTGCACACAGAAAGTGAAAACATACAAAACTATGAAGGGACAGGCAGTACCAAACCACAGAAGAGAAGGCAAGAAAGTAGAGAGTAACATTTATTTAACTCCACACAATGAAACCCTTAAACAACAAAGACAACTAAATGACAGGAATCACCATATACCTATCAACAGTAACACTGAATATTAACGGACTTAATTCCCTCATCAAAAGAAACTGATTGGGAAACTGGATTAAAAAAGAAGATTCAACAATCTGTTGCTTTCAGGAGATCCATCTAATCAACAGAAACAAACACTGGCTTAGGGTGAAAGGCTAGAAGAAGATTTACCAAGCCAATGGACCCTGAAGACAGGCAGGAGTAGCAATATTTATCTCAGAAAAGTAGACTTCAAAGCTACATTGATCAAATGAGATAAAGAAGGACACTCCATACTAATAAAAGGGGAAAGATACCAAAAGCAAATAATAATTACCCACCTATAAGCACCAAATGTCAATGCACCCAATTTGATCAAACATATTCCGAAGGACCTAAAAACTTATATAAACTCTAACACAGTGATAGTGGGAAACATTAATACCCCCCATCACCAATAGATAGGTCATTCAAACAAAAAAAAAAAGAAATCCTAGATCTAAATCACACCATAGATAAAATGGACCTAGCCGATGTCTACAGAATATGTCACCCAACCACTACACAATATCCATTCTTCTCAGCAGCCCATGGAACCTTCTAAAAATTAATTATATCTTTGGACACAAAGAAAGCCTTAGCAAATATAAGAAAATAGAGAAAATGCCATGCATTCTGTCTCACCACAATGCATTAAAACTAGAACTCAACAACAAAAACAATAGTGAAAAACATACAAACAGTTGGAATCTGAGCGACACATTGTACAATGATCAATGGGTCATTGATGAAATAAAAGAGGAAAGTAAAAGTTTCCTGGAAGTTAATGAAAATGAAAGCATGACCTACCAGAACCTATGGGACAGAGCACAAGCAGTTCTGAGAGAATAGTTTATAGCCATGAGTGCATATATTAAAAGGACAGAGAGATCTCAAATCAATGACCTAATGCTACATTGCAAACTCCTAGAAAAACAAGAACAAGCAATTCCCAAGCAAGCAGAATGAGAGAAATAATAAAAATAAGGGCTGAAATCAATGAAATAGAAACAACAACAACAAAAAAATACAAAGAATCAATGAAACAAGAAGCTGGTTCTTTGAAAAAATAAACAAGATCGAAAGACCCCTGGCAAACCTGACTAAAATGAGAAGAGAAAAAACCCAAATCAGTAAAATCAGTAATGCAAAAGGGGAGATAACAACAAACATCACAGAAATCCAGGAAATCATCAGAGACTACTTTGAGAATGTATATTCTAATGAATTTGAAAATCTTGAAGAAATGGACAGATTTCTAGATACTTATGACCATCCAAAATTGAACTAAGAGGATATTAACTACCTGAATAGATCTACAATGCAAAATGAAATTGACACAGCAATGAAGAGTCTCCCAAAAAAGAAAACCCCAGGGCCTGGTAGATTTTCTGCTGAATTCTATCAGACATTTAACAAAGAACTAATTCTAACCCTCCTTAAAATGTCCCATGAAATAGAAAGGGAGGGAACACTGCCTAACTCATTTTATGAAGCCAGTATTACACTCATCCCAAAAACAGACAAAGACACTTTCAAAAAGGAGAACTTTAGGACAATCTCCTTAATGAACATTGATGCAAAAATCCTCAATAAAGTAATCACAAACCAATTCCAACAATGCATCAGAAAAATCATCCACCAGAACCAAGATGGCTTCGTCTTAGGGATGCAGGTGTGGTTTAACATACGTAAATCTATAAATGTAATACAGCACATCAATAGAAGTAAAGACAAAAACCACTTGATCATTTCAATAGATGCAGAAAAAGCTTCCAACAAGATCCAATACCATTTCATGATAAAAGCTCTGAGAAAGCTTGGAATAGAAGGAAAGTACTTCAACATCATAAAGGCTATATATGACAAACCTACAGCCAACATCGTACTTAATGGTGAGAAAACTGAAACCATTTCCCCCCAAATCAGGAAAGAGACAAGAGTGCCCACTATCCCTACTCCTATTCAACATATTCCTGGAATTCCTAGCCAGAGTTATCAGGCAAGAAGAAATAAAAGGAATACAAATAGATAAAGAAACTGTCAAAATATCCCTATTTGCAGACAATATGATCCTATTCCTTTAAGACCCAAAAAACTCTGTCCAAAAACTAGACACCATTAACAGATACAGCAAGGTTGTAGGATACAAAAATCAACTTACAAAAATCTTTAGCTTTTCTATACACCAATGTGTGCATACTGGGGTTCTTGATATGCCCTATCTTCTTCCCTAAGAGCTTCACCCATTCACCACTGAGGCAGACTTTTGGTTCAAGGTGCTTCCTAGGAAGAAAGCACTTGGACGTGAAAAGACTTTTTGCAGGGGCAGAAGGGTAACACTGGTCTCTGGAGAAGGAATTAGTTTATTCTTACAAAATCATAATTTAAATTGATATAAAAATGCTTATTAGCATTAATTCCTTCTACAAAAAATTAACAGCTTTAAAAAGAAACAAAAAGCTGTCTCGACAGAAACAATATAGCATTCTCCATACTCCCACCAAGTCCTCCAAAGTATAGATGAATGAGTTATGGAGCTCCATTGTACAGCATAGTAAAAATATTGCATGATATACTTGAAAATTGCTAAGGGAGTCAATCTGGAGTGTTCTCAATCCAAAAAAAACAGTATGTGAGGTACTGAATATATTAATTAGCTTGATTTAATCATTTCATAATGTATACATATATCAAAACATCACATGGTATGCTGTAAATGTACATAATTTTTATTATTTGTCAATTATACCTTAGTAAAGTGGATAAATTCAATTTACCCATTAAGTAAATGAGTGAACTTAATAAGTAAATATAATTAATAATAATGTAATGAATGACTAATTCATTTGACAACAGATGACATCACAGAGTTCACTTTAACCCCTTACCTACTCACATATGAGGTAAATGAGGAAAAAGCTAGAAAAACAAAACTGTAGCTGATAAGAATCAAAAATGAAATGCCTATAAAATTCAATGTATAGTGAATACTTGGAGCAGAATATGATGTAACTTAGTGTCAAATTTCATTTTCTATTTACTTGAAAATATTATACTTCAAAACACATTTTTAGGCTAATCTTTACAACAAAGTATCAAATAACTGATTTCTCACATTTCTGGAGACTGGAAGTCCTGGATAACATATTATCAGTTCAGTAACCAGTGGGGAACTGTTTCTTAGTTCATAGATGGCTGGGGATTTTTGCTGTTTACTCACAAGGAGGATTGGAAAGGCAAGTCTCTGGGAACTTTTGCATAAGGGTACTAATCACATTCATGAGTGATCTATACTCATAACGTAATCATACTTCAAAGGCTCCACCTTGTAATACAATCACCTTGGGGATTAAGATTTCAACACAATCAGTGCTAGCAGGAAGAAAACCAAATGAAGGTGACCTCAATGTCATTGTTTTGAAAGCATCAAATCAGTGTGTATTTTCCCCAATATAGAAAGTTTAATACATTGCTATTCTCTGAAGGATTTAATGTGCAAACATTACCTAAATTCAAAATCATTGAAGACTGCTTAAATTGAGATTTAGGAAGATCTGAAACACAGAAAGCATTTTATTTTTCCTCTAGAGTTCAGTTTATATATATGTTTATATACATATATATAAGACACTTTCTGAGCATGAATACCTCCACAAGACATGTAAAATTAGAAACAAATTTTTAAAAAGAAGTGTAAAACACCTACAGATATAGTAGAATTGCTTATTCAAAAATGTTATTGCTGGTGAAAAATTCTAACTGATAATGTCCATTATAACTAGAAGAAAAATGTCATTCACCATGTGTCTAAATCATTTCTAGGAAGCCAACTAGAAAGGTGAGAAGTTGCACACCATCACGTTGGAAACCACATGCTTTATTCAATTTTTTTTCCTAATGGTGAAGCAAAATGTATACTCTACACTCCCTCCAAAACAAAACAATAGACTAAAAATTGCATTTGTCTTAGCAAAATGGACTCCATATAATTTCATGAAAGGTAGTATTATAGGGTCAGATTCAGTGTTTGAAGCTTGGCTTGTGAAATCAGTCATGTGCTCAAAAGGCAGATCTTACATCTACTTCTGTATGACTTTGACAAATTAACTTATTTGTGTTTGCCTATAAAATGAGGAAAATGTTGCTGGGAAGGTTATATGAGCTGGGCACTTGTGGCACATGCCTATAATCCTGACTACACAGTAGGCAAAGATCAGGAAAATGGTGATTTGAAGTCAGATGGGGCAAGTAATTCAAGAGACCCTATCTCAAAAATATTCAACATAGAAAAGAGGTGGTGGAGTGGCTCAATAATAGAGTGCCTTCTTAGCAAGTATGAGGCCCTGAGTTCAAAACCCAGTACAGCCAAAAAAAAAAAACCACCCAGATTAGATGAGATAGAGAACCTTGCTTTGCATATGGACTTAATAAGTGTTTTACTAACGATAATAATAATGGTATGGGTATCCATTCTGTAAGAAAAGTCATTTTGACACTGGGAAGGCATCATAAAATAGGATTAAATTTTATAATCTTTGACCCTGGGATGCGAGTTATGTGAACTGACAGTAGATATGAATAGGGAAGAGAATACCTAATGTACATACAATTTCTAAGATTGGCTTGCTCAATATCTTCACCTCAATCTCCATACCTTGACTTATGTGGATTATTTGCTTTCCCATGGATGCAGATGATTATAAAAATTCAACATTTTATAAGCTAGAGATAGACCAGCCCTTTTGAGATTCATCAGTTCCACAAAGTGCACAGGTTTGGTCAGATACCTTTTATAGTACCATAAATTACTGCATTTAAAGCTTAAGCATTTGGGGATCTACTCACAAGGATGATTTGCTATGACCCACTATTCTCACTACCTAGATGAAACCACACAATTCATGTAGTATGTGTCCTGAAATGACTTTCATTTTTCTGACAGCTTACTTTCTAATAGTGGTCCTCCATTACAAATCAATAGAAACAGTGTAGAATACCACTCTTGCTAAGATATGTGAAAGTCTAATGTTGAAGTGACAGAGAAGTTTGATGATAGGTGCAAAAATGGCTAGGTACAGATTGATAACATTACCACAGTCTCTTCACTCAGTCAATAAAGAATATTTGAAAACATATCACTGCAATTTTCCTAGATATTTAAGAGGATTTTCTAAGTGAATGAGAAGGATATTAGACTATGTGATGTTTGCTTGCACTAAAATAGAGCTGAATTGGCCAAACATATCCCTGCTGGGACTTCACAATAACTGCTACTAGAAAATGGGAGACTTTATAGCTCACTTTAATTTGAAAATACTTCGTATCTACTAAAATTTATATATTGAAAATAAAATAATAAATAAAACTTATTTTTTGTTCCTTTGGAAATTACATTTGTAAGAATATAACTTCTATATTATACAATGAATAGAAGATATAGAAATTTTTCTCTTAATCAACTAAAACATAAAATGAGTTTTCCACTGAAATTACCAAAGTAAGGCTTAAAACAATGGGCTAATGAATTAGAAACAAACTATATATCTTTAGAAATATTAACAGAAAAATAAAATTTAAGTAGGCATTTTGAGAGTTGTTTATCAAGACTTATGGAATTACATCTAATTACCATTGGACTAGATTTAGGATTGAATAATAATCATTCTCATAATAGAAAAAAAGGGGAAAAATCCCTCAAAATCCTTGCCTCACTTAGAAATCTCCACATCTGAGTTCCATAATATAAGTGCACATTCTGAGTGGACGGCTCAAAATACTTCCTTTTTCTCCTAGTCACACAAGAGTACTGTGAGGCTCAGAAGAAAAATGTATTATTGTTGTTCTTATGTTTGCTCCACAACACCTGCATTCTCATGGGTCTTTTCAATTCGTTCCAAATACTTCTTCAGCCTCTGTCCTTTGTTTATTATTATCTAGTTGACATGCTGGGTATCAATATATGGTATACAATCAAAAATTCAGTTTTCATCTCTTCATATCTGTTTTATACAGAAAACCCCGAATTTCCATGTATAGACAGAGTATTATCCTCAAGTACTCTGCAGTTTCCACAAAAAAGAACATTCTTACACTCTCAGGATTCTTTATAAACTGTAACAGATACTTCTTTAACATGCTCTAGGAGCAAGAGTATAATTCAATGAAACAATGCTTGCCCAGTATGTGTAAATTTCTGAGGTCAATCCACAGCACTGCATAAAAAACAAACAAAATGTATTTGACACCCTTTATTCCTCCATTGCTCCTTTTCTGTTAGTTTGTTTGTTTGCTGTAGACTGAGCTCAGAAAAAAGCCTTCTCCTCAGCTTTATCTTGAATAACCACACCTAATTAGGATTGAGTCATTCCCATTGCTCAATCATTGGTTTAGCTACAGAATGTCATGTAATTCTGGCCAATGAAGTATGAAAATAGGTTTGTTGGAGGGTGTCTTGCAGGTTTCCCTTATACTTAAAAAAATCAATCAAGTCTATTTCTTCTTAACTCTACATATTTTGATAAACTGGTATTTGGAATTTTGGAAGCCATTTTGGAACTATGAAGGGGACAACTGAAGAGGAAAATCAATTCAATTAATACCTAATGGTGGGATCTTATGACATAAAAACAATGAAAATGAGACCAAATCATATATTATGAACAAGACAGGCAAGGCTTATTATTGAGGCTGCAGTTTACAAGCAGAAAGGAGCTACCAAGTGATTAAAAAGGTGGTCTGACTGCTTGGTCAACAAAGGAAACAGCAAGCTCTTATTGGTTTTCTGATGATTTCCCACTAGTTTGATAATTTCTCACTAGTTATGAGCATAGCTTCAATATATGCTTTCTTTTTTTGTGCACAAACATTCTGAGGTTTTCAGACTAATGGGCATTTGACTTAATCCAAGAACTGCTAAGTTTTTCTTGCAGCTGATGTCATTGTCTTGCATGAAAGTCCTGGCCCCATGGTTTGTTCTGGACTTATGATAAGACTGAAGAACTTCAGGTATGTGAGTTGCTGAGAAACTCAGTGTGACAAAGAAGAAACATATACCAGCTCAAACTGGCAGTTGGGGAAGTTAACCCTCCCTAAATCTTGGATAAAACATTTTTTAAATGATCAATATGTCTGCATGCAGAGCTAAATAGACTTTGATCCAATGGTTAAGACTGGAAAGGGGACAGACACAATATGAAGACAGACATGTCAGGCATTTTATATTATTTTAGTCATCCATAAGACTATTGCAGGCTCAAGTGAAGTGACAAAGTTCTTAGTGAAAGTGGACTTCAAGTTCCTGGGAAGGAATCTAGGCAGCTGTTTATTCTGCTCCACATATCAGAGGCATTATCTTAAGAATGCTACTGGGAAGCTAATAATGTATTGCCCAGCTATTTGTCAGCAAATAAAAGTCATTGTTTTTAAGTAAACTAAGAGCTAGTGAAGCTACAGTTTTGATTAAATTTCTTTCTGGTAACACTTTCAGAGAAAGAACATCACTAACCATCACATTTTAATTAGATATGCATAATACATCATAAATGAATTGCTGTTCTATTTAAATGACTGCATGATAAACTGGGGAAAATGGGTCATTACTATAATTCTCTATGTATGACTAGTACTTTCTCAAATAATTGTGTTCCACATAGGTACACAATGTGGAATTACAAGTAGAATGAAAAACTAGGAAATCATAATCCTGCATATCCCTGTTCCCTCAACACAAATTGCACAGATGGTTTCAACTATACTAAAATATCTGCACAAGAAGGAAAAAATTCTCTTAATCTGAAGATTTTTTGCTGTGAAATTTCTTATAAACAGATGTATATGAATTTACTCTATTTTGTACTGCCTTAAATTAAGTCACATATTGAAAGTATATCACAAAAGCAATTTTTGACAGCAGTAGCATACCTCTAAGTAAAAATTCTAACATAATTAAGACATCAGTTTATTATTGTATATAAGAGAAAGCAATCTTGTAGTGGTCATTATGAAGTAAAACAAAACTATCAGTATCTCACAATTAGTTTCATTTAAGTTCCTGTGGAGGAAAATGCAATTTACATT
Organism: Castor canadensis; assembly: GCF_047511655.1. NCBI lineage: Eukaryota > Metazoa > Chordata > Mammalia > Rodentia > Castoridae > Castor > Castor canadensis. The sequence continues at coordinate 48,434,529 of NC_133396.1, read as the reverse complement.
TAGACATTTCTATTTGCATGGGAAATATTTTCCACAGTCATTCATTAGAAATACATTCAATTGAAAATTATGTTTGGTGACTAATTAAGCACATTTTCTACATTTTTATTTTATACTTTACAAACACTGGATTTGTCTACATTAGAGACTTTTGACCTAAATATTAATGTTTTATTTGTCATTTTATTTTATTAACTAACTATTTTCTGGTGGTACGGGGGTCTGAACTCAGGACCCCACTCTCTATTACTTGAGATAAACCCCCACTCCTTTCTGCTTTAGTTATTTTTCAGGTGAGGTCTTCATCCTTCATGTGTGCGATGACAGTCACTTGTCACTACACCTAGCTTTTTAAAAAACTTTTTACATGGGCTGGGATGAACTTGCAGTTCTACAATCTCTGCCTTCTGAGTAACTGGGATTATAGATGTGAGCCACTGTGTGAGTCCTAATTTGATATTCTAAATCACATGTTGGAGAACAATTATTTTTTATAATATAGAGTATATTATTTATTTCTTAATAAAAACTATTTTTACTATACATGTATGCTTCCTTTTAACTTTTTAAAGGTAATTTTCTATTTTAAATCCTTATTACTCTAACACAATGCTTTATATTTCTAAAAAGCAAATTATTTTTAAAAATCTGACATAATTGAAATTTTATTAAATAGTTCTTCTGTTGGTGAGGTGCCATAGAAAAAGCCACAAAAATTTCCAATCTTTTGTTTTCTTTAATACCTTTAAAGTAAATATACTGCAAATTATTCTAATGCAGAACATGCTTTAAGTTAAAGTGAGGAAACTAATATTTTTTTAATTCAGCAAAGAGGTGAGATTTAAATCTTTCCCAAAAATGAAATTTGCAATGCTTGTTGAAAATTTTTATTAGGAAAGATAAAGATCAATATAATGATGATAATAAGAGTACTTCGGCAAGGTAATGATATTTGAGGCATCAGATTTAATTGTTTAGATTTTCATGAGTGATTAAATTTCAGCCAGTGTGCTTTTAGTTACAAAATGATTGCTTGTTGTGCTAAGAGGAACTTTTTAGCACATTTAGTACATTTTTAGTAATGTATACAATAGGAATTTGTCTAGTTGCTGTTATCCTTCTATGTGTCCCATATCTGAGATCACTACAAAAGATATAGGTTAGAATCAAATTACTGAACTAGGTCTCCATTCTAATTTACTTAAAAACTTAGCAATACATAAAGAAGAGATTGTCTAAAAGTTTACTTCTTCTACTTTTGTCCTACATCATTCAACTAGTGACTCTGCTCTTCCTTACTTCCTCTCTGAATAAGTCCTTAAGAGGTCAGAATTGGTCCAAATGTAGAATAAATTCCATCAACATAGTATAACTTCTCTACATTACTTAAAAATCATGCATAACTGAGAAGTATCAAATAAGCTAAACCATCTTGAACTCCTAGGCAGTTAGTTTTTAGCACAAAACGTAATATATTAACTAACTGGTCAAAATAATACAACCGTGTTAAAAAGCCCCCATTAATATGTTGGAAGAACATAAAAATCTTGGAAATTCTTGAGTCTTCTGGAAAAAATGGGGATAAATAGAATTGGTTGTTAATACTGACAAAATAGAATTGGTTGATAATATTGATAAAGCAGTTAATCACTTTCCTTTTATTTCAAACAGGATAGTGAGACTGATTCAAGTGGCACATATTTTTAGGATATATTAAAGCCATTCCATACTAACTCTGTGCCAATTGTGTTAACTTCAATTATGGTTATAACATCTATTTTTATCCAGGTACATTTGTATTTTGAGGATAATTTCTGCATTAATTTTTAACAGTTTTATTTTTGCAAAATAGAATTTGGAAATAATTGCAAAAGTAATGAAATCCTCATGACCCTTCAATTGTGTTCATGTATCAGGAAATATTTTTGGAGCTTCAACCTGGGCACTGATTTCAATTCCATACTTCTCTGTAAATAGCTATTCATTCATTCAATAAACAATTACTGATCTCCTGCTGTGCGCAAGGAGAGTTGGAAAGGCACCATTTTATAGAAGACAAAAAAATTAAGCCCTCTGCCCAGAATTGCCTTCCAGCCAGAAGATATATAGAAAAGTTGCAAGAGAATGAAGTCTGTTCTTTTTTTCTCCTCTTGTTTAGTCACATGTGCATACATCGTTCCGGCCATTTCTCCCCCCTCACCCTTGCCCCCTCCCTCTTCCCAGTCCTTGTTTTCAGGCAGAATCTGTTCTCCCTGTATCTCTAATTTTGTTGAAGAGAGAATATTAAAAAATCCTAAGAAAGACAAAGCATTTTTGCTAGTTGCGATAAGAGTAGCTATACAGGGAGATTCCTAACATTGTTTCCAAGTATAAATGTGTTACATGCTAAGTCGATTCATCTCTAACTGACCTTTTCTCTATTTCCTGCTCCCCTTCTCATATTGACCTCTGTTGATTTAAAGTTTCTGTATTAGTTCCTCTGCAGTGAGGACCTCAAATACTCTCATGTTTTTTGGGTTTCTTACCTATCCCCATACCTCCCATGTGTATTCTTACCTTATCATGGGACCCAAGTCCAACCACATATGAGGAAGAACAAACTATTATTTGTCTTCTGAGCCTGGCTAACCATGCTCAGAATGATGTTCTCCAGTTCCATCCATTTACTTGCAAATGATAAGATTTCATTCTTCTTCATGGCTGAGTAGAATTCCATTGTGTATAAATACCACATTTTCTTAATCCATTTATCAGTAGTGGAGCATCTTGGCTGTTTCCATAACTTGGCTATTGTGAATAGTGCTGCAATAAACATGGGTGTGCAAGTGCCTCTGGAATAACCCATGTCACATTCCCAGAAGTGGGATTGCTGGATCATAAGGAAGATCTATGTTTAGAATAGCCATCATTAAAAACACCACTAACAACAGATGTTCACAAGGATGAGGGGAAAAAGGAACCCTAGTACACTGCTGGTGGGAAAGAAAACGAGTAAACCACTCTGGGAAAAAAATGTGGAGGCTTCTTAAAAGTCAGTTCTTTTGAACAGTAAACAATAAAGTGCACTAGGTCAACAGGTGTGCAAGCTCTGCCAAGAAGAATCATGCATTGCTTTATAAAGAGTTAACATTTGATCTGAGGTATGTGAGTGCATTTTCCAAGTAGAAGGAAGAGTCCAGATCATTCTAGACAGAAGCAATCACATCTGGTATTCAATGTGTAGCTCCATTTCAAATCCTCTGTGAGATTTGCTTTTCTTTGGCTAACATACCTGACATTTTCCCCCTAATCTTCAAAACTCACCCCTATGAAGTTGTTCTTGGATTGTTGCTCCCCCATTGACCTCCTTTGCTGCATTATTGTAGCTTGTTCCATATCTTTATTATAGCTCTTCTTCATACTGTTTCCACCTGTTGTTTGGGTGCTTATCCCATGTTAAAATATTGTTCTTACTGCCAAAGCTTCTAATTCAGAGCCTGACTTATGCTAGAAACTCAGTCTGTGGGTGTTAAATGGATGAATGAATGATGTCAGATCACAAAGAAGAAAGAAAAACAGGGTCACTTGCATAGTTGCAAGATGAATGTAGAAGAGAAAGACAAATTATTCTCTATAACAAAACATGAAAGATGCAGTAACCATTCATCTTAAAAGAGAAAGTAAAAATCTAAGTGTCCTGTAGGATGGTTTTGGTTGGTTGGTTGGTTGGTTGGTTTTTTTAGTCGTGAAGAGGCACAATTGTTGCCTAAATGTGAAAAGAACAGGGGTTGAAGCAGGTGAATAATGGCAAAATAGAAAGTGCCAAACAGAAAAAAAAAATGAACTTGGCTGAAACTGGAAAAATCAATTAGTTGTAGTGCTATTCATTACTCGATATTTTACTACACTAATGTGTAACAATCAACTCACTTATTCTAGCACACTCATGTTTATGCTAACAAAATATTCCAGACAATATATTAGTTAAATATTGCATATATATTAAACAAAAAAATGGTGCATAAGAACAGTACTCAGTATCCTGCATTTTCTGTTGGGGATCAGGAAATAGGACTGGCTTGGCTAGGGTTTTCTGGCTCAAAGGCTCTTATGTGGTTGCAGTCAGGATGTTGAGTAGGACTGCTGGGATCATTATAGGATGGCTCCATACATGGTTTTGGCAAGAGTCCTCAGTTCCTTACCACAGAGCCTCTCTGTAGGTTGTATGCTGATTGATTACATTTATTACATGAAAGCTAATTTGCCCCAAAGTGAGCTGTCCAAGTGAAGAGAGACAGAGACAGAGACAGAGAGAAAGGAAGCTGCAGTTCTAGAACTCCCACATTATCTTTCATAGACTGACTGTTTGTGTGCTCCAAATTTATTTGTTGAAACCTAATCTCCAATGTGATGCTATTTAGAGGTAGAGCTTTTGGGAGATGATTAGGTCATGAGGGCAACTCATGCAGAAATCTCAGAATGGTCCCTCATCCCTTATGTCATGTGAGGTTATAATGAGAAGGCCATCTCTGAAACAGGAAGTGAGCCCTTATCAGACCCCAAATCTGCCAGTGCCTTGATCTTATACTTCCCAATCTCCACAACTGTGAGAAATAAGATTCTGGTGTTTGCAAACCACCCATTTTATAGTATTTTGTTATAGCAGCTTGAATAGCTTGAGTAGACACTATCACTTCTGCTTTTTGAAAAAATGTATTGGATCTAAGTTGTTATATCAGTCCACACCCAAAAGTAATGGAGTTAAACTTCACTTTTTAGGACAGTGTCAATAAATGTAATAACGTATTTTCAGTCACCATATAAGGGAATGATTGTGATTAAGGCCCTGTCTCTATGGAGATTAAAAATAAAAATATACAATAAAAATGAATAAAATATACAAATAAGATACAGAATTTCAGAAAGATAAAAAAATAAAATATGTAAACAAGATGATTTCAGATTGCTTTAAGCCCTGTTAAAGCAGAGAACCAGTATCTGGGTTGGCATTAGATGGACAAATCAAGGTGGACTGCTCTGGGGAAGTGAATGAGGACAAGAACCTAACAGATGAGGTGGGAGAGAAGCCATGGGAAGAACATGTGAAAGAACTTTCTAGGAAATAGAAGCTACTCAAGGAAATTGCAGGCCACATGTGAGTTTGGATGTTTGAGGAACAGTAAAAAAAGATCTACTAGATGCAGTGAGTGATTCTAGTTGGTAAAGAAAGTTAGAAATGACAGAATAATACAGATCTTCCTTTCATGTCCCAAGAAGTATGGCCCAATTTGGTTACACAGTGGGAGGACATCAAAGAGTTTGTATAGGAGAATGACATGACATGGAAACATTTAAGAAACCAAATAGGAGAAATAATCATGTAAACATGTAAAATTTACTTTTGAAATTAAACAAAAATATTTTTATAGAATTATGTGCAAAGTACAGAATATGAATCCTTCAACTCTGCAGTAGCAAGGGAAGGCATAATCTGTGTTTTGGACAGTGAGAAGGTGTGTTTCAGGTTGACAAAAAGAGGAGGAGTGGTCAAGGCTGCTATGACAATATAAATAAATACATTGAGCATCAAAGAACATTGGATAATTATTTGTTATTTGTGTGCTGTTTTAATGTGAAAGATATTTTACATTAAATTTCCTAAATAAACCTTTCAAAGATCTTTTTGAATACTTACTCATGTATCTCTTTCTAATTTATTTAATTTGATGTATCGAATTCACATTCAATAAAATATCTAAAATCACTACAATATAACAACTATCCTCTTCCCAAACATACAGAATCCAAAGTTATAAGCAGGAAAAAAAGTAAATACAATAAATAAAGTATGAAAATACAACATATATGTGTGACTTTTTCATTATCATTTTGAATATGGTAGTGAAATCATGATTCACTATGGATTTTCTATTTCTTTCTTCCTTTTCTCCCTTTTCTCTCCCCTTGCTCCTTCCTTCCCTTGCCCTTCCTTTTGTCCTTTTTTTCTTTCCCTTGATTTTCCATTCTTTTATTGTTTCTTCTGCTCCATTGTATTCCAAAATGCATTTAAAGTAGATTTCAAAATTCACTTAACCCAAAAATACAAAAATATTTCAAACAAAATAACCCAACATTTATTTACATGAATTCAACTAATATTTATCTTGGGATTTTCAGGAATTGTGTTAATCATTGGTGCTAATATACTGATCAAAAACAGAGCATTATGAATATTGCAGGCTAGTGAAGGAAATAAAAGTTGATTAACAGTTCTAATTAATATCTAATATCACATTGATATAATGGTTTTGTTATTATTGTTGTTGTATTGGGGTACATTGGACATTTACCAAAATTCTTACAATATATCATAGTTGAATTCACTTCCTCCCTTCATTCCCGGAATAATTTCAATTAGTCTCATTTTTCCTTTTACATATATAGGTACAGAATATTTTCACCATATTTACTCCCCCACACACCCTTTTGATATAATGGTTCTTGAGGCAAGGGACCTTACCTCTGAAAGTATATAAGAAAGGAAAACTAAGACTTAAAAAGTGAGTAGGATTTTATTAGATGAAAAAAGATGTTAAAAGTATCTCAAACAGTGAAGCAGTAAATATCAGACCCTGGGCTGCTGAAGGAGATGAGTGGGGAGTTGGAGCAGTTATGAGGGAGAAACAAGATGAACTGGAGGAATTAATGCTGCAGCCAAGTTAGAAAGATACACTCTTTTATGGAAAAATTCTGGAGTGGATGTCATCAAACATATCTTTTGAGCATCTTTAAGGCTCTATCTAATGTGGTAATTATTGTCCTTCATTTAAAGTTTCTGAAACAATTGAGAAACATTCACACAACTATAATCGGGATATAAAATTAATTTTTTTGCTAAACAACAAGTTTGAGGGCCCAGTTTGAATCACCTTTCTGCTTCCTATTGGTTGAATTATTTCCTCCAAAATGTTATGCTGAAATCCTCCTTGATACCTCAGAATGTGAACTTATTAAAAATTAGGGTCACTGCAGATGTAGATAGGTAAGATGAGGTCATTCTGGAATAGAGTGAGTCCTTAGTGCAACAAGGAGAGGAGATAGATGGGAGATACAGAAATTCACAGGGGAGGACATGCATGGTGTGATGACAGAGGCAGTGTCTGAAGTGATGCAACTGCAAGCCAGAGAACTGAGAAGATCAGGTCCTTTCCATGAGATTAAAAGGAGTAAAGAAAGAATTCTCCTTTAGTTTTCAGATGGAACACTGTTCTGACAACAGCTTAAATTCAAACTTCACCTCTAGAATTATGAGGCAATATATTTTTGTTATTTTAAGATACTCATTTTGTGCACCCAGAGAAATATCTCATCCATGGTGAATAATAAGTGAAAGAGAAAAAAGGAAGGAAGAAGCCACATGCTCAGCTATCAAGAAGTTTAATTTTTCTGTTTTCTGTCTTGGACTAGTAACATGGAGAGATAATGGAAATGACTTCTCTTTAGTGTTTAATCCTCAAGGACTTGGTAGTTTTATCTAAGGCAATTAGAATTTGAAGATATTTTGGTGTGCTTTATTTTGTTTTGGTAGAAGTTATGAGGCAGAAATGCAAATTAAAATTTTCAGTTTGTAAAAGTTATTTGCCTACATATAACAGAGTGGATTAGAGAGAACCAAGAGGAAATTCACCTCCCCTACCTTTATAATTGAGACAATAGGAATTTTCCCAAGAGGATTTCATTGGAAATGAAGTAGTTAAGAGAGACATAAATATAAAATTCTTCACAATTTCATAACAGATTGAATAGGGGTGTGGGGTGGGTCTGTGGAAGACAGTAAATTAGTAAGTGAGGAAATTATAGCAAAGAGAAAATAATAACAGTAAAATAATAGCAAAAGTAATAATAAAGGAACAGGAAGAAAAGGGTAAAATAAAGTATTCATAGATTATATGATCCATACAACAAAAATTCATGATTTTTTCAGAAATGGGTCACATTATTACCACTGAGGTTTCTAGACAAATACACAAACAAGTGGTTCTTTTTACTTAAATCTCTATACAATTAAGGACAATAGTGAATTTTTTTTTCAGACAGGGTCTCACTATGCAGGCCAGGCTAGCTTTATACTTTCAGTCCTGCTGTCTAAACTTCCTAACTGTTGTGAATACAGTGCATGCCACCAAGCCCAGCATTGAATCATTTGTTGAAAAGAAGCATCAGAATTACTTATACAGAGTCTCAAAGGACATTTCCTCAGTGATGTTCTACAAAAGAACAATTGATGATTATTATCCCCACCACAAATACAACAATAATTATCTCAACAATAAGTTGATGCCATTTAAAACTATTTCAAAATATTCCAGTGATGTTTGACAAGCACCCATGAGCATTCATTCTCTCAGTGAAGTGTTAAGTTACAGTGGATTGACAATAATAACCCTGATAAGAGAATGGAGTAGAGTCATCCCAAAATATTTTGAAGAATATCTCAAATGGCTTGTGTCTGTATATGGCCCATGGATACGTTCCTGTATACTTGAAATCTTCTCCACAATAATTCAAATAACTAATGCAATGTTAATAGTTGTCAGGCTATATTGTTTAGGGATTAATGACAAGAAAAAAATTCTGTGCATGTTTAGAACAGATCAAATGTTTTTTCCAGAATGTTTTTGATTTTCAGTTGATTGGTTGAATCTGCAGATGTAGAAATCATGGATATAAAGTGACAACTCACAACTGTGTAACACTCCCATGTGACTAAGCGACCCCTCAGATGGCTGAGCTTGATGTAATATGGAAATTAGCTTATGAAAGCAGTGATGTTTACTAAAAATATGTGTTGAGTGGTATACTAAGGAAAGTGTTTTGGTAGGAGCTGACTTACCACTATTTATAAGGTAACATGCTTAGTGGGAAAAGAGATTCTTTAAAACAGAGAAAGAGAGAGAGAGAAAAGAGAGGGAGACGGAAAAAGACAGGGAGGGGGGATTTCAGGATATAGGTAAACAGAAAGTGGAGTCATAGATGTGCTGGGTCTGGTCAATAACTGCTTATAAATGAGTGAATGAATAAATAAAGCAAGCAGCTTTTTATAAAATTTTTAAAAGGTACTTATGGTGTTAAGTAACTCACAATATGATGGCAGCTTCTTTGAAAACATAAATAGATAAATGGGACAAATATTTTTGATTGTTTGAATTCTTAATTAAAAATGGAAATATAAATATTTTCAGAGACTCTAAAAAGATAAATGAGGAACTGCACAATTTGATTGATATAATGGATGACTCTATTTTTATGTAGTAACATCCCTACAAGGTGGGTAGTTTTACTTTATTTTTGAGATTTTAGGGTTTCTTATAAATAGATAAATATCTTTTCAAAACTACTTCTACAAGAAAGTTAGTCATGTCAGAAAGTTTTCTTTCAGATATATCTGAAGACCTAAATAAGCAGGTTAAATAATAAGTCTTCTTTCCTTATATAACATGCAGTTCAGAAGAAAAATCATTGCATGTGAATTAACTCAGAATTAGTAGTAGCTTGGTACTTTCTGGCATTCTGTCCTGCCATCTTCGGCTTACAAGTGATGTTTCACTATGCTGATGCACGATTCATACTTCCTTCTAGGCATTGCTTAAAGATGCAACATCGTCCAGTGGAAAACTGAGATTTTTTTTTCTCATTTTAGACTCTTATTTAGTGAAGAACATTTCTAAGAAAAATGATGTTGAGTATGCCCCAAACAATGTATGTACATATGAATAAAAAAAAAGAAAAATGATGTCCACCTTATCTCATCGGTAAAGATTGTGACAAATACCATCAATGGTTAGAGTAATAAGACCTAGGTGAGGATTTTATCTGAGATTCTGGTTGCATGGAAAAAAACAGCCCAAACAAACTTAATGTGTTTTCTGTGAGGAAGAATAATGGCAGAGAATGTGGCTGTTGAGTGAGTTACCAGAAGTGGCTGCCACAAAGAGTGAAACCATTCATTTTAAGAAGTGAACTACAATGACATATTGAGGATTTACACAAGTCATATTCCATTCTGTTTCTTCTGTACAGAAAAGATTCATATATGTTTTCAGGTTTGGGGAGAGAGGGGAAGAGAGTGAATCCAAAGGAGGGAATAAATAAACTATTATTCTAGGAGAATAGCCAGGAATTTGGGAAAATGAAAAACAAATAAGCTCTTTGGTGATTGCTAATGTTGCTGTTGTTTTGCAGTCAGGAGAGAGCCTCTTGCTGATGGGAGGTCAGAATCTATGTGAAGGGGCAGAATGCACTCTGTATTTGCAGGTGTTGTTAGTAAGTTGCCAAAACCCTAAAATGAATCCTGGAAGACTAGGAAAAAGCAGAAGGAAAGTGGATGCCATTAAAGTTATTTCTGAGTCTTTTAGTTTTGCACCTTCAGGATGTAAAAACCTTAAAGAAAAAGGATCTTATAATATTTATTTTTATAGAAATTCACTCAAAATTCACTGTAACTCAATGAAACTCTAATAGGCAATATACATTCTTTTCCTTTCCATTAATTTTGTAGACTTAGGTAAATGATAGAAGTGACTTGCTGATATTTATTTTAACACTTTGAAGTTATTCTAACTTTTCCCTGTAATAGTTCCTGTGCCTCAAGAAAAGTCTGAAAAAAACATTTTACATCATCTAGACAGGAATGTGTGTAAGGGGAAGAGTTTCTAAAAACTCTTTTGGGATGAACAACCATAACCCACTGTGATCAGGTACAGGACTTTTATCCTTTAATTCACCTGGTTTTAAAAACATAAGTATATATTTTTCTTTGTTGTTATTTAACCTAATCTATACTTGGATAATAAATTATAGCTCACCTTACCAAAACACGGGAGATGTTGAGAACTCTGGCAACTAAAACTGACAAATACGCACTATATTGTCAATCAAACTTTATCCTAGTTCAAATCAAATTTCATTCTTCAAATCTCAAAATGTTTTTGCCCTCTCAATAAGCAATATAAAATACAAGTTTATAGAAAACAGAAACACGTAGGATGTTCTCAAAACAAATCCAGAATCCTGCCTGCATAATGAAATATTTCAGCTGTTAATAAAAAGGAGATATAACAGAAAACAAAAGACCATACATCAAGTTTTTGGGCAGATATGTTTCTTTTAGGGTAAGAAGAAAACATTAAAGCAGTGTTGAACAAGACAGTCTCTCAGAAGAGTGAATGAAATTTTTTCTTTTTTTTTAAAACTGAAGTGCTGTATTTATTGAATCCAATGGAAATCCTCCCTCCACCCCAATTATACAAATCAATATATCTTTGCCTATTTGAAGTTGTTGAATATTAAGGAACACCTAGAGCTTTTTGCTTGAAAGTATGCTTGAAAAGACTAACTTTGATCCATTTTACAATGCATTTTGATGGAAGAGGTCAAACAAAGACCACGAGTGCCATTTAGTTGACTACTGTGTTGGAGGGAAGTTGGATAGAAGCCAATATTTTCTCTGATCTCTATGATAGGTGTCACATTTCTGTAGATTTTACTAGAAAACTAGTTACAAATGCCTCTGAACAACTACATCTTTCCTTTGATCCCCCACAAGTCTTCCCCTAGATGTCCCTCAAACATCTTTAATATCATCCATACTTATATCTCTGATTTATGGCAGTCTGATTTATGGATTTATCTGATTTAAATATAATTTTTCTATTACACTTCAACCTGGATAACCAAAGGTTAGGGAATATAGTATAGCAATTATCCAAAATGTGTGTGTGTGTATTTTAGGGAGATTTTACAGTACTTGTAGAACACTGAAGAATACTTTCCAAAACTCAAAAAATAGGAAACCTGTCACTTTATGAATAAGATGAAGTCTCCATGATGACAATTCATCTTAGCAAATTTCTAAAATGGGATATGAGACATTTCAGAAGTTCTTAAAAGTTATTTGCATACAACATAAGGGGTTAGAGTTATTTGAAAGTAACTGAAGTCATCACCCAATCAATTTTCTTTTATATATCTGAAGAATGTAGCAAGAAAGGAAGGCAATGGACAAGATAAAATTCAAGTTCTGAATCATAAGAAGCTGAGATTGAATTGCCAAGAAATTCCAATGTTAATGTGCTCTTCACACAGGGGACACAGCATTTCAGGTCTATTGGTGGGTGTACTTCTACATGGGAACTGGATGCTTTCAATGAGTGTATTTCACACCAGTACCTTTTAAATAATCCATAGAATCTCTTTTGACCTAACTCCTTATTAATGAAGCAACCGTCAAACATAATTAGTGCTTTCAAAACATTTCTTTCTTGTGTATGTATGTGTATTATGGGGGATTATACTACAATGTGTTGAACAGTAATTCAGTCAGTTTTGATACTTACATTTCTAATTACATTAGCTTCTTGATTTATGTATTTGTCATTTATACATGTCTCTGGTAAGTTTGGTTAATGTGAATTTATTCATGTTTATTAACAAGCATTTTGTTACATGCATTTTGTTTGTATCTTCAGAAATGAGGATGAACAAAATATGATACAAAATAAACTCAAGATATAGACCTGCAAACCCAATTGAGGCAATATATCAAGGTATATTTTGAGAGGTACTTTACAGTAAGATAAAGAAAGAATACAGAAGAAATCTACTTAACTCATTTATTAAATAAAAATTCATCAGCACTAATATGTATAATCATGGTACAAGAAGTTGAAAGTATTTTAGGAAACGGGTCTCAAACACCACACTCTTGAAGCTTAGAGTTAGAGGATATTGCTCACCAGATTGTTGTAATGCAGAGGGATAAATCATGTGTTCTATTTGTCAGAATTACAAAAAAGACTCGTATATGAAAGTTAAATAAGCATTCTTTACATAGACAAATTGAGGGAAACAATTCAACAGGTTAAAATACACTTTGTGAGGGCACGAAGTATCATGGCATATTTATGTTTACTTTGGCTTGGATTTTTCTTTTCAATAGTTCATTTTATTTTTCTAGGAACATGGTGGTAGTGGGGTTTGAACTCTGGGCCTTGTAGTTGTTAGGCAGGTGCTCTACCACTTGACTCACACCACTAGTCCTTTTTTATTTTAGTACTTTACAGGTAGGGTTTTCCAGTTTTGTCAGGGCCAGCCTCAGACCATGATCATCTGACCTATAGTCCCCCAGGTGACTGGGAACACAGGCATGCACACCACATTTGGCTTATTGATTGAGATTGGGTCTCATAAACTTTTTACCTGGACTCCCCTCAAACCATAATCCTCCCTATCTCTACCTCCTTAGTAGCCGAAATTACAGATGTAAGCCACTGCTCCCTGCTGTCATTACACTTGATAGGAAAAAAAATAGTGTTCCTTTGAAAGATTAAATTTTAATGGAACATACACTAATTTTACTTATGTGAATATATTTTATCAGAAACTACCCAAAATACCTTATCAAAAATAGAACTGGGTCAGGAAGTGTTGCTCAAGTAGTTGAGCACTTGCTTTGTGAGTGCCTGCTTTGCAAATGCAAAGCCCTGAGTGCAAACCCCAGTACCTCCAAAAAAAAAAAAAAAGAAAGAAAGAAAATGGAGCTGAATCAAAGTTTCTTAGATTCTCCTTTGATTATATGAATTTAAGTGCACTGAAAGTGTATTCAAAGTAAGTTAAATGATTATAAGACTGTGTAGGAAGAAATACAGTAATTAGAAACTTCCTAGAAACTTAGTCCTTTAATCTAACTTTAAGAATTTTTAAAAGATTTGGCTTTAAGCTTTAACACTTGATTCTATGCTTTCTACCTCCCTGAAATAATATATGAATATGGGGATGGAGTTGCTCAGAAATACCCATGAGAAGTTTATTTTTGCCCAAGTTTGTGAAAGAAGAAATTGAGGGTAGATTTGGATTTTATAAGCTGTTTTATGACAAGAAGAAAATGGTCATAAAAAGGAAAGAAGTGATCATTTCTAATGTCAAAATGAAACATTTACAAAGCTTACCTTTTGTAGCAAAAATGTAATCCTAAAATTGACAGTTGATAGATTTTACAAATACCTCAGTGTATGGAAATCTGTCAAGAAAATGACAAAATGATAAAGGAGAAGGTTGTAAAGGAATATCACTGAAGATTGAAACTTGTGCTAAAAAGGCCATCCTACAGCTGGGAACATCATTAGAGCTTTGAACCAACCAGGAGGTAATGCCAAACCCACATATTGGAGTGATTGATTAGAAAGCAACTGAATGTATACTTTGTGCACTCATGAAAGAACAGAAATAATATAAACCCAGTATAAAACATCAAGCTTTTTTATTTAAATCAAAGAATCTTATATATTTAATTCAAGAAAAAATAAGATAACATTTCCAAGAGAAAAATCACCAAGATTTATAAGGAAGAGGAAATAAAGTAAGACATAGATTGCAGTAGGAACCCCTCACATATTTGCAATCTGTCATTACATTCATTATAATACCTAATATTAATTGAGCACTATCTACTAGTCATCATTATAACATTGTTATGTACTCATCATCACCACAATGCCACAAAGTATTATTGGTAAGGAATCAGATGCAAAGGAAAAATAATTAATTCTACCCATGTCACATTGTCAGAAAATGGAATGACAAGTATGTGACTCCATCCAATTGCAGGACAGATTTTTTTAACTACTCTACAATGATGATCCTAATTACAGTCAAACAACTTTATATAAAAGAACTTTATTGTAAATAAATAAATATACACACACATATTTATATATATATATATACTCTCCTAATTTAAGAAATTTTAGAAAGGAAGAACAAGGTATTTGTTATTGGTATACTAAATTATTTGCAGTTTTTAAGAGTTTATGCATTAAATCTCTCCAAAGGATATAGAAGAAAACTGTATATATTAGGTATGAAAAAACATCATTGTAATCTATTACATTTTTATGAAGTGTAATCGCCATAAAAATAAGATAAACAGTGTGATTATTTTATAAGGATGTAAGGAGAATTTCTTACAGTAAATGATCAGAGCTCAGGTTCTATATTATACCTACTCAAGTCCCAATGTTAGCACTTAGAAGCTTTGTAGACTTGAGTGAGCTACCATAGTTTCAATTATCTCATCTATTCAATGTGAAAAATAAACTAATCTATTTAAAACTATTTACTTATTTATTTTTACAACTGTATGATTTAATGTATGTTGATTGTTTAGCAAAGTATCTGACAGATGGTAATGAAAACAATAGCACAACAATTCAAAACAAATAATTAAATAGGCCATTATTTTATTTTCCATTATAATCAATAATGGATATAAAAATGATTAATGGTTCACTTATGAGACATAACATATTTTAAATTAATATATTATAGCTAGTATTTTTATTACTTCTATCATTTAATATTAAAATTAAGGGTGTTGTAGCTGTAAGAAGTGATTAAAAAGGAAAGGATTTTACACTAATAAAATATTACTGATATACAACAAACATGAAAATCAGCATATTCACTTAGGATTGAGAATAAGGTTTTATACTAAGAAGAACTTTTAATTTACTATTTGACTTTTTGCCAAATGTCTATCTCAGTTCACAACATAGGTACAGAGATAATAAAATTAATCATTAGTAGGGCTCTACAATGCATACTTGAATAAACAGATTTGATTAACAATTAATACTTCCACAAACTATGCTCTGTTATCAAGCTTTATAGGTTTATATTTGAAATATTTCATTCCCTCACAAATTGGGAAAACATGACTTTGAACATGATGCATTTTTTACTTTGCTATGAATACTTCAGTCTTTTAATTCTGCTAAGATGAAATATTCAAAATTATTTCAAAATCAGCTTGAAGGAAGATTGCCTGTGTAAAGATGTTCCACACATGTCCACTAGCATGTAATTTAGTATATTGGCTTCCAAATTATGCCTTTTAGTTCCATTAGTGAAACACCAGCTACTCTTATTAACAAGCCCTATTTATCTGTATCGTTTCCAAGCTATTCATTAACTGTATTTCATATTTTCAATTTAAAAAAAATTAGGAGTGCTTCAAATGAGTTTATGTTAATATTAACTAGTTTGTTACTAAAGTTACACTGCCTTCCCCTCTCCCAGCTTTTTTTGCAGTACTGGGATTTGAACTCAGAGCCTTCACCTTGAGCCACTCCCTCAGCCCTCTTTTGTGATGGGTTTTGTTGAGGTAGGGTCTGCCGCTTTTTTCATATAAGTTGAAGTCTCAGCAATAAGTATAAATCTATGCACAATAGAAAATTCTAAAGTATTTTAATGACTCGTGATTCTTAAACACAATTGAGCCCCATAGAATTATTCAGTGGTTATGGAAATAGAACTTTCAATTTTCCTTAACCAAATAAAATAGTGCAACTATGACAATGAAAAGGCAATAAAATTTCATTCTGCAATTAATATTAGTTTTCCATTCCATAGTCAAAATGCCAAAGGATCCCCAGAACCCACCAGACCAAAAAAAAAAAATGTAAATACCTTTGACACTTAATTTCTTTTCATCTGAAAAAACGTTACCATATTTTCTCTACTTCAGTTTTCCAAGGCAAACATTAGTAACTGCTCTTTCTTAAGGAACCCAGGATATTTTCAAAACTTTTATTTTAAGGTACTGAGGGCTCTCGCATATTGCTTAAGCTGATCAACAAAACACATTTGCTGTTTTCTGTCATACATTTTCAAACAAGAGTGCCTTTAATTACATACACCTAAAACTCAATGTAGAGTGTGCTTTTCTAGCCATTGACTAAAATGTTGCTTTAAAATTTTAATCATGAATGTGATGCAGAAACATTTATAACTTCCTGTGAGATAACTGTGACATTGTTTACAAATAGCATTAAAACAATAAATTATCCACTGCAGAATATTTTAAAGTCTGACACTCTCCTAAGTGCTAAAAGAATGAGATGTTTTAAATAAAGTATATTTTCTTAGCATTTCCAGATAGAACACTTCTGAATTAAAGAGATATATTGCAACACTAAGTTTAGCTGATATGTGTTATAATAATTACCTTGTCCATGCAAGGGACAATTTTACCACTTTGAGTTGCAGAATCCCAAATATCCTAACAGTAAGGAATTTTCTGTTACAATATTTGATTAACATTCATTTCAAACGTCATACACTCTGTTATACTGGTAGTAACATTTGATATCACTAAAATTAAAGAGACATGGTTAGGTGTCCCTATAGGTTCATAAGATCCTATTTGTGGTGCTTTTGTGCCTTTTGTAGATGAATTAAGAATTATAGCCAGGGAGTTAGCATTGATTTTAGTTAATTAATACATAATTAAAACCTTTACAGTCTGGAAAGTTAATGTCCTCTTCCTTATGTATTTGCACCAGTTTTAGCCAGCTAACACATTCTCTATAGAAGTTGTAAATTCAGACTTCAAGGTACATACATTCCAATTATGTAACTTAGCTATAGTAGGGAGTTTTCCTATCTTTCCTTTTTCTTTTCTTTCTAGTTCTCTGTGTTTGAAATTAGAAGCCTTTCTAGCATAAGCTGAAATTTTAAATTGACTTCTCTTTCTCCTGAATAAGGACTCCTTGAAGCCCTTCTCATTCTCAAACTGCCAAGTGACAGAATACTGTCCACACCAAGGTAGAACTATTGACTTTATCAAACATAGATGACTATCACCACTAAGAAAAAGTCTCATTCTCCCAGATAGTGATGTCTAAGAACCTGCAGAGCCCTTTCCTCACCCTTCTCTTAGTCTAAGTATAAAAGGAAACTCAAAAATGTCCCTTCACCTGTCATTACATTTTTCTTTAATAGGGATGACTGTACTCTCATATGCTGTATGCCAGAAATACCACATTCTTGCTCCTTCTTCAGGACATTTTTTGGATGAAAATATTTTCATTAAGTTTCTGTTTTTGATTATCTAAACTCAATTGAAATAAAAGACATAAATTTGGTACAAGTATCAACCTATTATGGAAGATTTTTCTATTAAGCATATACTTTATTTTTTAAATGTTAATGTAATTTAAGATATAAATGCTGTATTACATTAAATAATATTATAATATAATAACTTCTAAATATAAAAGCAATGTAGAAAGGAAATAACCAATATCTGAAAGAACAATATAATGGAACATAAGGGCCTCATTGCTGATGTAATAGCACATGGAAGAAAGGGTTAAGGAGAGCCACACAGTATGTGAGGAACAGGGCTGGGAAAGAGAGCTCTGAAAAAATGTCATTGACTGGACTTAGACTGGACCTGCTGAGACACAATCAGTGTACTCTTAATGAAAACAACCACACCCACAAAACAGTACAGAGGTAAAATATTGTCACTTTCTGGTCCATCTGAGGTTGCAAATATATCCTGCTTTGAGACACCCAGTATTTGAGGATAACCTACCTTGAAACCACAACTGAAGAAGAATCAAACTCATTCTTGTATTTCATGTACCCACCCCATTCCAACACACAATGATGAAGCTTTCTCCATATTAGTATTTCATTAGGTGTTGAGAATACTAGCAAAGCATTAAGCATAAGAGGGTTTAGGGAGGATTGAGAGAGGCTAGCTGTCACCTAGGCAGCTGGTGTAGAAGCCAATCTGCAGTATGAGCTCACTTCTCAGGGCTTCAGGCACATGCACTACAGAGGTGCTTTTCCTTTTAAGTTGACTGATTTCATATTAAACACTTTTTGTTGTTTACTTTATTGTAATATATAATATAAATTTAAGTATAATATTTACATAAAAAGTGCACACTCAGTAAATGCAAAAATGAATTTCTTACCAACTAGACACATTGTTGCAAACACACCCAGATCAATACACAGAACAATATGCCTTCTCCCAGTCACTCACCACCCCCTGATAAAGGAATCCATTACCCGAACTTCTAAACTGATGAATTAGTTTTGCTTATATTTGTACTTAATTTACATGTAGTATATGCTCATTTAAGAATAACTTGTAAGAGCAGTATTAAAAGATCAAACGCTGTTTGATATCACAGCTTTTTAACAAGTTCTTAAACACACATTATTTCTCTTACATTTACATAGGCTTTTCATTTTTCTGGATTAAGGTTTCTGTTACTCCATTCTGTGTCTTGTCCCTACTTCCTTATGGTTTACTTTAGAGCCTGCCTGCTGACCAGCATCTTCACTCTGATGTGTTTCTTTCCTCTTTCACTTTCTTCCTGTAAGTCCTGTGCCCATCTGTTTCCCAAATGTTCTACTGAATCTGCTCAAACTGCAAAACTTATAACAATAATGATCAAAAATTAATTTTCCTGATTTGATTTTAAATCTACTGATACATTTTTTATTTTCCCAGTACTAAGTCAAGGCAACCTTAATCACCAACATTTTTCACTTAATCTGAGTGATTGATATAAGCCTAACTGTATGTAAAGTCTTGTTAATTTCAAACTAATCACTCCTTCCACAATCACTCCTCAATCACTCCTTCCACATCTCATCATAGTGTATAATTGGTAGTTACTAAAAATAATTAAAATCACTATGAAATATCAACAACGTACTACTATGACAAAATAATTATTAAAATAAAGTGTGGAGATATAAAAAAGGAAGTCCCAATATTGTGATGATAGGTTCAACTTTTTAAATAGTCTGCCAAGGAAGATAAAATTAGAATATGCTACTTTGTAAATGTAAGAGAAATATGTATGTGGAAAACTAGAGTCAGACAATTTAGTGACAATTTACAGTCTATTGCTCTGCAGGAAGACTCAAATTAGTCTAAAACCAAAACTTTTGAAGGCATAAGTTATATCAGGCAGAACAAGGGTGACAAGTAGAAGTGGTTTATAAAACATCATCAAAAGAAGATATGCATATGACAAACCTACAGCCAGCATTATACTTAATGGAGAAAAACTGAAACCATTCCCTGTAAAATCAAGAACCAGAGAAGGATGCCCCCTATCTCCACTCCTATTCAACACAGTATTGGAATTTCTAGCCAGAGCAATTAGGCAAGAAGAAGGAAAAAAAGGAATACAAATAGGTAAAGAAACTGTCAAAATATCCCTATTTGCAAACGACATGATCTTATACTTTAAAGACCCAAAAAACTCTACTCAGAAGCTTCTAGACATCATCAATAGCTACAGCAAGGTATCAGGATATAAAATCAACATAAAAAATCATTAGCATTTCTATACACTAACAGTGAGCAAAATGAAAAACTATGTATGAAAACAATTCCATTTACAATAGCCCCCCCAAAAAAAATCAAATACCTAGGTATAAACCTAACAAAAGATGTGAATGACCTCTACAAGGAAAACTATACACTTCTGAAGAAAGAGATTGAGGAAGACTATAGAAAGTGGAGAGATCTCCCATGCTCATGGATTGGTAGAATCAACATAGTAAAAATATCTATACTCCCAAAAGTAATCTACATGTTTAATGCAATTCCCATCAAAATTCCAATGACATTCATTAAAGAGATTGAAACATCTACTGTGAAATTTATATGGAAACACAAGAGGCCACGAATAGCCAAGGCAATACTCAGTCAAAAGAACAATGCTGGAGGTATCATGATACCTGACTTCAAACTATATTACAAAGCAATAATGATAAAAACAGCATGGTACTGGCACAAAAACAGACATGAAGACCAGTGGAACAGAATAGAGGAGCCAGATATGAAGCCACACAACTATAACCAACTTGTCTTTGACAAAGGAGCTAAAAATATATGATGGAGGAATAGCAGCCTCTTCAACAAAAACTGCTGGGAAAACTGGTTAGCAGTCTGCAAAAAACTGAAACTAGATCCATGTATATCACCCTATAACAATATTAACTCAAAATGGATCAAGGATCTTAATATCAGACCCCAAACTCTAAAGTTGATATAGGAAAGAGTAGGAAATACTCTGGAGTTAGTAGGTATAGGTAAGAACTTTCTCAACGAAACCCCAGCAGCACAGCAACTAAGAGACAGCATAGATAAATGGGACCTCATAAAACTAAAAATCTTCTGTTCATCAAAAGAAATGGTCTCTAAACTGAAGAGAACACCCACAGAGTGGGAGAAAATATTTGCCAACTATACATCAAAGGACTGATAACCAGAATATATAGGGAACTTAAAACACTAAATTCTCCCAAAACTAACGAACCAATAAAGAAATGGGCAAGTGAACTAAACAGAACTTTCTCAAAAGAAGAAATTGAAATGGCCAAAAAACACATGAAAAAATGCTCACCATCTCTAGCAATAAAGGAAATTCAAATTAAAACCACACTAAGATTCCACCTCTCCCTGTTAGAATAGCCATCATTAGCAACACCATGAACAACAGGTGTTGGCGAGGATGTGGGGAAAAAGGAACCCTCTTACACTGTTGGTGGGAATGTAAACTAGTACAACCACTCTGGAAAAAAATTTGGAGTCTACTTAAAAAGCTAGACAGTGATCTACCATTTGATCCAGCAACACCACTCTTGGGAATATACCCAAAGACTGTGACACAGGTTACTCCAGAGGCACCTGCACACCCATGTTTATTGCGGCACTATTCACAATAGCCAAGTTATGGAAACAGCCAAGATGCCCCACCACTGACAAATGGATTAAGAAAATGTGGTATCTATACACAATGGAATTTTATGCAGCCATGAAGAAGAACGAAATGTTATCATTCACCGGCAAATGGATGGAATTGGAGAACATCATTCTGAGTGAGGTTAGCCTGGCCCAAAAGAACAAAAATCATATGTTCTCCCTCATATGTGGACATTAGATCAAGGGCAAACACAACAAGGGGATTGGACTTTGAGCACATGATAAAAGTGAAAGCACACAAGGGAGGAGTGAGGATAGGTAAGACACCTAAAAAATTAGCTAGCATTTGTTGCCCTTAACGCAGAGAAACTAAAGCAGATACCTTAAAAGTAACTGAGGCCAATAGGAAAAGGGGACCAGGAACTAGAGAAAAGGTTAGATCAAAAAGAATTAACCTAGAAGGTAATACACATGCACAGGAAATTAATGTGAGTCAACTCCCTGTTTGGCTATCCTTATCTCAACCAGCAATAACCCTTGTTCCTACCTATCATTGCTTATACTCTCTCTTCAACAAAATTAGAGATAAGGGCAAAATAGTTTCCTCTGTTTATTGATGGGGTGGGGGGAAAGGGAGGGGGTGGAGTGGGTGGCAAGGGAGGGAGTGGGGGCAGGGGGGAGAAATGACGCAAGCCTTGTATGCACATATGAATAATAAAAAAAGAAGAGATATGCCAGGGCTTTTGGAATGACTCAGGTGGTAGAGCACTTTGCCTAGCAAGCTTGACCCAGAGTTCAATGTGATGATGGGTTTCCTGCTATACAGAATCCAAGAGTTGTGGTGTCATGCAGGCTTCCACTAAAATTTCAAAGGAAAGCATTGATAATCAGGCAGCTTGTGCCATGATCAGAGTCCCTGCAAGTGGCCCCTGACAGTGTGAAGTTGTGAGAGGGAAGACAAAGCTGTGGCTAAAGATATCAGGGATGAGGAAGTTAAAGACACCAGGGATGAGGAAATTTCACCAAGGGAATCTTCAGGTAGTAATCAGAGACAGCCAAAGGAAAAAGCCAAGTATCCAGTAGCCAGCAAGACCACAGGATCAGGGATGTCCAAGCACGTTGAAGCTCACATCATGCCCCCATTTGTCCCAGATGGACAGACATGGAGCTACACCATGCAATGTTTGCCCTGCTGGCTTTCAGCTTCACTTTGGTCCAATCCTTCCTTGTTTTTCTCCTATTCCTCCCTTTGGGAAAGGGAATGTTTATGCTATGCTACTATATCTGAGAAGTTTGTGACTTTCCTTTTGATTTTACAAAAGCTGGACATGGTGTCTGATGTTTTTGATATGCATTTGAATTTGGTTTGTGAGATTTTATTGAGGATTTTTGCATCTAAGTTTAGTAAAAAGATTGGCCTGTAATTCCCTTTTGCTGTTTTGACCTTGACAGGATTTGGGGATAACTATAATACTGGCTTCACAGAATGAGTTTGGCAGTGTTTCTTCCATCTTTATTTCATAGGAAGTTTGAAGAGTGTTGGTAGTTGCTCTTCTTTAAAGGTTTGGTAGAATTCAGCAGTGAATTTGTCAGGTCCAGGACTTTTCTTTTTGGAGAGCTTCTTTATTGCTGTTTCACTTTCATTGCTTGTTATAGATCTGCTTAGGTCATTTATATCCTCTTCATTCAATTTTGGATGATGATCGTTCTAGAAACTTTTCAATTTTTTCTAGATTTTCCAATTTATTTGAATGTAAGTTTTCAATGCAAACCCTAACAATTACCTGGATTTCCTTAAAGTTTGTCATAATTTCACCTTCCTCCTCATTTTACTCAGTGTTGTCAGGGGTTTGTTAATCGTATTTATCTTTTCAAAGAATCAGATTTTTGTTTGGTTGATAGTTTGTGTGGTTTTTTGGTCTCTATTTCATTGATTTTCACAATTTTTTTTTAATTTCTCTTGCTACTTTGGGGTTTAGCTTGTTCTTGCTTTTCTGGAAGTTGGAGATTCAGCACTAGGACATGGGGAAGGTGGAGGAGTAAAAAAACAAGGAAATTTCATTTCTCTCATGTATTTTTGTATTGTTTGAATTTATTGCAGTGTATATATTATCTTTAAAGTGAAAACTGATGTTATACTATAAAAAGTATGTCTTTGAAATACTGGTGAAAAACATGAGCAAACAAAGTATTTTACCTGTCATTAAAACGTGAAAATCATATAGGAATATTTCACTAGAAAATAATAAAAAAACAGTAAACCATACATGTCCTGACAATTTCCTTTTAATAGCCAACATTAACAGACACTAATATTGTGTTCCAAAAGAAGAATAAAACTGATCACAGTAAAACTCCTTTCTGCATTTACAAAATAATTTAAAAAATGGAAAAATTCAAGTTCAGTGGTAACTATGTGGGAAATGAGCTAAACAACATTGCGAGAGAGATTCAAAAGTAGAAATATTTAAAATGTAAACACAAGCAGACAGTAGTAGGAATGGTCATGTGAGAAAAGTAATACTCCACACAGATGCATGAAACAAAACAGAGTTTATTACGAAGATAAAACAGAAATACCAATTATGAAACACAAATGCAAAAAGTGAAATAGTAACAGACAGACTTAGAGAGAGAGATTATGAGACAAAATAACTGGTGAACAAACAAAGAAGATAAAAAGAATATAGAAAGTAACCAAGTAGTGGACAATTTCAAACTAACATAGCAAACCTTTGACAAGGAAAATTGGGAAAGAATGTAAAAAAGAGGTATCATTTAAACAATATTGTAATAAATTTGGATCTATACATTCCAGAGATTAAATTTTAAACTTTCAGTGAACGTTGAAGTTTTAGTGCAATGAGCTGAAAAGGACATTTCATCCCAGGGAATTTCAGGGCTAATTTATTATAGAGGGATTGGCTCAAGTCAACAAAGCCCTGGGGAAACCTCCTTAGAAAAACATAATTACTCCTTTGTTCTTCCTCCAGGATAGGTTTGGGCAGGTATCTTGTTTGGATGACAGCTCACTTTTGGAATATCTGCTGCTTTTGAATATTTGATTCTTGGCTTTTAGGTTCATGGCAAAGAATATGTTGGAAATATAAGGATCTTTAATTCTGGTGTAAGAGAAAAAAAAGGGATGGTCAGGGTTAAATAGGTTGACTGTACAACCCCTACACTGTGGAACTGCCTCCATACCATGGTGTTGAATACCTCTAATCCAGCAACAAAAGCACTGAGAACTCAAACCTGTGCCGTAAACTAAGGAAAGACACTGCTTAGGACATGAAAACACATAAGGACTATTGCTCAGAAAGGGGCTTGGATTCCAGCATATACAACTCAGCCTGCAGCTGGCAAAGGGTCTTCTGATGCTCACACACTGCTGCCTTTGCTGCTGTGGACCAATAGGAAGAGCAGATTTTTCTAGAATTCACATCACCTCCACTTAATACTTCCTTACCCAGAACAAGGACCCCAGGATAATAAAAAGACAGGATGTGACCGGTTGCATCTGCTGGGTTCCAGGGAATTCCACATCCTTCCTGAGGATCAAAGAAATTGTTCCATGAGCCTCATCATTCCCACTAGTGCCCTTGGCCTAGTGTCTGGTTTGCACAAATGCTTGGATGAATTCAAGTTTGTGCCAATGTTGTTATGTCTAATTCTAATTCCTTAGCCCACCCAGACCTCAATCTTTGTTTTCTGTAAGATGGGGGACTTTTCAATACATCTTACATGTCCAAGGCCCTGAAAAACAACCCAATAATTATTGGACATAATTTCCAGAGAGGATGGGCATCAGTACTAACTGTCTCAGTTAATGGTGAGAAATACATACTGCCTCTACTCCCTTCTTCCCTCTCTGAGGATGAGAAAGTCCCATGCAGGAATGAGTGGAAGACCAGAGATTCCAACAAGAGTACACTGGCCTGAATGAGAACTTCATGTTGAGTTACACAAGCCATATGAAGACACACACTGGAGTCCATGTTTTATGACAATGGGTCTACCCATTAGAGGATGAGCTGGTGAGTGGTCCAGCTTTTCACCAAACTTCTACAAGGAAAGCATCCTTTCTTTCACATGACAGGAGTTGTGTCAAATGGCCAGAGTTCATTGGCCAAGGTGACAAATAAGGGCTTGTTATTGCATCTCTGTCCTATGCCTGAATATGCACAGTTAATGGAGGTGTCTGATGTCCATTGTCCAAAGGAGACTAGAATTCGAGGGTTAAGGAAAGGGCCATGATCATAGTGCACTGGTATTTCAATCACATAAATGGCTATTGACCTTGGAATGCCCAGACAGGGCAAAGGAAGTCAAAAGGGCACCTGCCACCATAATGCCCTTCACAGCCACTCACAATAGCTGTCATCATGAACTTCTCTGCCACCAGGTCCAGACAGTAGATGAAGAGGTTTCCTTTCAATCAGCTCACTGTCTGTGGCCATAGATGAAGGATAGCAAGGCTTCCTTGGTGATCCTTGAATGGGAGCTATCTGGAACTTGGTGGCTTTTGAAGGAGCTGGCTTGATCTCCAGAGCATCTGAGGAAGCTGATTCAATTTCTCCATTCACTGAGGGAGCTGGCTCAGGTTATATATTTGAGTTTAGAACGAACACTTGAGCTGTTGATAGGGCTGCAGGAAAAGACAAGATCCCAGTGTGACTGCATTTCCCTGAGGCTTTCAAATTCCCAGATGACCCTTCCTGCCTGAGACGCCCCAGCACTGAAACATAAGAGCATGCCATCCCAGATGGTGGTCCAACTGCTGTGGAGTCTAAGGCTCCTCCTAGTTTCCAAACTAGGGACAGGGCATGCTGAGAATGATGAATTCACACTGGTGCCTTCTCTGCAGAACTTTGCAGCCCCTCTCTTCCTTAGGTACCCAGAAAAATACCCACAAGTTTCTTGCCTTCCATCTCATGCAGGTCACACTCTAGCCCTCAGCCTTATAATTGAACTCACAAGACTTTGGAACCCAAGGTTGTGCCCATTCCTACCCACATCAAACCCCAACGTCCGTACTCTTGAGACTGGTGCCCACCCTCTTTCACCAAATCCTGCTCAGTTTTGGACTTGGTCCTAAGGTCCATCTTCCTCTTTGGAGCCAAACCTAGAGGATATCAAGAATGGGTCACATCTACTGTACCTGCTAAGACACTCAATGTTACTGGCTGATTTCCTAAGGGAATGGAACCCAGTACATAGTGATTTTTCCTGGTCTTTTATGGAGTTAGGCAAAATGCCTGGTAGCCTGTCCACACACACTAGGTGACTCTTATACATTTGGTCAAAGAAAGTACACACCCAACACATTCCCAGACACCTCTTGGGTTTGGGTTCCTCAGTAATTGTAGGACTTCCTGATCTGCTACATCTCCATCATAGATGGCTCCATGGAATGGTGACGTCTTTACAAATTGGCACAAGGTTGTACTCGGGTCAAGGAAAGTAAGTACCAAGGAAGAGAAACTCTCCAAGGGGGCTAGGGACATGCAGATGAGCCCTCATCTATGTCTCAGGCATGAAACAGGCATTTGCAGAGCTCATCCAGCTCCATCCTGGCAACACCTTATTAAGGGTATTCCAATAAACAGCCCAGTCTGCATAGTGAAACTTGGACTGAGCAGGGCAGGGCATTGCCAAGAACTAGCCAGAAGGTATGGATTCCTTAGGGTATTCATGTGGTTCTCACCATGAAAACAGCATTTCCAGCACATGCTGGGTGGTGGTGAATCTGCGGTAGCTGCCTAGGAAGGTGGGCACAAAGAGGGTGTCACCAAACAGCATGGAAGGTACCAGGTGGTCCACTAACTTTTCTAGTGAGCATTCATCCAGCATATCCTCAGTGTAGTTCTCATCCAGAATGGATGCTGACACATTCGCACTCTGGGTCTGAATGAAGAAAGGGTAGATCAAAGGCTCAGAGGTAAATGGCATGGGATCCATGCAGTTGCTCCCAATGGTAGTGGGGCTGAGCTTGCCTTCTGTGGGCCATTCATGCTGTCTCTACTTCCTGCTGTCATCTCCTAGGAGGTGATGTCCCTGAGGAATACTGAGGGTACTACCCATATTTTCAATGCCAGGAATTCGTCTGGGGGAGAATCTCAGGCTGCTGTATAGGAGCTACAGGTGATTACCAGGCACAATGTTATGATACTTGGTCTGACTACCAGAAGAGGAGCAGCTGAATATTCCCCAGGGGAAACACAGTGCTTTTCCTCTCCCTGGGAAGGCAACCAGAGATGCTTCAAGGAGACATCCCCAAAGAATTCCTGCATTGCATCTTGCCAGCATGGACACCCACACACCTCCTAACATCTTCTGCCCACTTGTGGGCTCCAGAAGAACTTTGTTCTTATCAGATAGAATTCTATTCCCAGGTTTTGCTACTAAGAAATTGCTTATACATGGCCTTCTGCATCTACTCATTGATTTCCTAACAGTTTTGACTGAAAATTGTAGTGAGTTTTGAGGTCCTTGTAGAGATCAGATATTGCCCATGCTTCATCCCTGATGTGTAAGAGGATGAGACAGAGGGACAAGGCAGAAGCCACAGAGGACAAAGATGGGGATTGACTTTTCACCACAGGCTGATTGCAGTCATTCACTGTGTCCTGGATTAGATAATGTGTGTACCTGCCATTTGGCTCTCAGCTCCTTCTGAGTAGTCTGTGAGGTGCCCTTGGTTTAGCTATTCCAAGCAGGTATGTTACCCTGGAGAGACGCTGCCCTGTGCAATCACTCCCTTCCTTGGTCATTGAAGAGAGGCCTGGTTGGTGGTAAATGGGTGTAACACAGTTTCTTGGACAGAGGTTCCCTTAAATTGCAGCCATTCTCCTCAGAGATTAGCTGACATGATGGAATAATGGGCACAAGGGCAAGGCCGTTGTCCAAGAATCATCAGTGCCTCTTGTGACAATTTAAACTCTGGACCTGAAAATTCTAAATCCAAGGCCTTCCCATGTTGATTCCAATACCTGCTATCCATCCTCTTTCAGGAAATGTCCTGGTGCTGATCATGCTGACAGCCTCCTGAGCCAAGAAACCTCTAACAGCCTCTGAAACCCTTGGAATCTGACTTTCTTTTCCCATCCTGAAGGAAGTAAAGTCATCCATCTCAGGCCTTCATCAAAGCCCTCAGGTCCTGGCCTAAGACAGAAATGTGGCTTTGGCTGCTGCAATTCTCTCCCATGCCACAGTGGACACAGTAACTGGAGGTACCACATGAGGCTTGTCCATAAGGGAATTGAGCTTTCTGGATGAGAAAATGTCTGTGGTCCTTGAGCACCTAAGACTGGAATCTCATCAATGACTCTGGATCAGGGAATGCCCAGTCTTATGAGAAAAGGTCAGAAGGATGACTGGTTCTACCCTACCCTGCACCACCACTCACGACATCTGTCAGCAGGATTTGCTCTGAATCCAACTCCGGAGGTCCAGCCAAGTGATGATTTTCCTTGATCTGCCCATTCTTTGTGTCCACCTGCAAAAGCTTGCTAGACTCTTGTGATGCACCAGGCATCATTTCAGGCTCAAGTTCTGGAGCCTCACTGGGAATTGGCTTGGGTTCCACAGTCTCTGACTCTGCTTATTTGCATTCTGGAGGCCCAGAGGTAGCTGGCTCAGCTCCTGTAGTTGGCTTTTGACCAACCCCTTGATCTGGTTTCAGACCTGTAGGATGAAACATGACCTTTTATTTAACCCCTGCTCTTGGTCTTTCCAAAGGCAGAGGTCACAGCAGCCTTACTAAGTAGACCCCTTAGTCAAACCTATGGGACTGATCTTGGCCTAGCACTTGCATGGATCATCACGCTTGGGCTCAAATCACTCACCTAGGGTGGTAAGCTGTGCTACCCAGTCAATACAAGCTGACTAGGCCATGAGAGCACAGAGGAAGTGACATGTCCTCTGGGCTTGGGAGTGGTGCTCACCATTAGAACAGTCTGCCACGCTCAGGGTAAGTTGTTGTGAATGTTTGTTTGCTTCACAGGAAGTTGGGGTTGAAGAAGTTTCCCCTGAACAACAGGGAAAGCACCAGGCGGTCCACCATTTTCTTCAGCATGACTTCCTTGAGGATTTCTTCCCCAATTTGCTCCCCTGGGATGTGGGTTGATTCATTCTCACCCTGGTTTGTGGCCAAGGAGGGACAGTTATAACATGGAGACTGTAGCAAAGTAGAAAACCAATTTGCCCTAAAGTTATGGGAAAACTGTGGCATAGTATTTCCTTTTAAACACACAAACACACACACACACACACACACACACGCACAAACACATACACACACACAACTGAGGAAGGATCTTTTGAGGTCCGTGGGAGAGAAGAGTGGATTAAGTGACCCCCTTCATCTGCCCTTTCCTGTTCTCTCTCACCTTTGGTGTCCTCTGGGAACATCTATACAGGCATTATTCACGAGTCCTTACTCAATTTCTCCAGATGTGGGCTGGCATCCACTCTGAGGTCTATTGCAGCCTGAGCCTCCACACCATGGGAGACAGCAAGGGAGCATATTTCTCTGTACATGTTTTCCAGAGATATGAGTTGTTAGTGGTTGGCTGGTAATCTGGTTGCCTGGCCACCAGGGTTCTAAGTTCTCTTTGGTCCTCATCCGGGAAGTGGGGTCACTTACAAAGATCTCAACTGATACTCTGCCTCATACCATGTCTTCCCTAGGTCTACTATTATGCTTACTGCTTTCTGACCCAAAGCATGTGGACAACTAGACACACACACACACACACATTTAGACACACACACACACACACAAACCGTCCCCACTACTGTGTCTGGCTGGTATGATCCACATCTCCAACTTTGAGGAAATTCACATGGACTCCAACCTACATCCTCTTTCCACTTAGGTGCTTGACTCTGGACAAGTCATTCCGCTTCTCACGGAATTCCCCATTTTGATTTTGGTTATGTTGTTACCATGGTATTATCCACCTCATAGAAAGCTTCACAAAGTCATGCCCATGTATATCCACCTGTCTTTCTCTGCAACCCTCAATGACATCAGGCACCTCTTTCTAATGCATGAACCCAATTCTGGCCCTAAGACCTTCCCAGGGTAATTCTAGTTTCTCCATAATTCCGGTCTCAAGGAGCTGACCAAGTGCTTGCCATCCTCCTGGACTCTAGATCATATCAACCCTTCAATCCTGTCTAACATTTCCATGTAAACCACTAATCTGGATCATTGACAACTCTACCACACAGTGAGGGGTCAACCAGTTCTGGCCTCACCCACAACCCTGAGATCATGGGCACAGTACACTGAAGCAGTCTAAGACATGGGGGTCCCACTTATTGGAAAAAAGTTAGCAGCTGGTGTTGAGGCAATCATGGGTTCCTGTGTTCACAAGGAACCTGAGTGTGATCTGTGCGGAAAGTGATAGGACCAGCTCTAACTGCCAACTGCTATCAGAAGAAATTTCATGAGTTCATTCCTTACAGGAACTATCCCCCTCTAGCAAAGGAAGCAGTGAGTGCATCCTGCAGTGTCTATGGTCATGCACAGAGCCCTGGATTCTTTAGTGCATCTTCAGGGCTTTTAACTTTGAGTAGACAATCTTGGTCTGTGTCCACTGTGGCCCTTGTTATGTATTCTGGTCTCATCATTCTGTTCATAAAGATTCAACCTGGTCCTTCTTGTGACTTTTCTCAGTGCCTTAAGGGCAGCCTGAGAAGTGCCCATGGTCAGAGCTGTTTCCAGGAGGGCTGTAATCTATGAAGGCCTCAAACATTGATGCCTGGCCTGCTTTGATGTCAGTTCCATGCTGGATTTGTTGGTTTGACTCTCTAGTATAATTTAATGTTAGGTAAGGTAATACCTCCAAGCAGGAGGTCTCATTTTTACAGATTCACCTCTTGAAAGTTCTTATTTACAAATACATTTGCATTCTGAGGTCCTAGTGGTGACAGTGTTAACATATGATTTTGAGGGGGACAGAATTTGGCCAATAATAATATTGTATATTTCTTCTTCTTCTTCTTTTTGTGGCAATAGTGGGTTTAGAATACAGAGCCTCAGTTTTGCTCGGCAGGTGCTCTAAATCTTGAGCCACTCCACCAGCCTAGCAGGATTGTACATTGTATTTATTAGTAGGGAAATATGCATGTTTATAATATGTATAAAGTTGAGTTCAGTCTCTTCACTGAGTGGATGCTTCATACTGAGAGAGCTTTGGTTTATTTTTGGCAAGAATCAGGACTGTGGCCCAGTGTGTATTTTGTGTAGCTCCTTAGTGATTAAGGAAGTGTTTATCATTTTGAGAAAATGAGGTTGCATTTGCATCCTAACTTTTCTTGGCAAATGGTACAAATGAACTTCCATGATCAAATGTTATCAACATAACTGTATTTGAAATTTTTCCATAATTTATTAAAGACTAAGAAATTACACAAACTCATCATGTTCAAATGCAAAATTCTATTTCACTACCATGTAACTATATTCTTACAGAGATTTATAAATAAAATGCTTTGTTTGTAATAAAAATTTCTTAGGAATCCTGACTTAGACATCCCTTAAGTTAGGGAGTAGTTTCTTACCTGATGTGCTCCCCTAGTATGTGGGCTCATTCATTCTCACCCTGGTTTGTGGTGAATGAATGACAGTTGCAACATGGACCAGTAGCAATGTACAAAACAAATTTGTCATACCATTAAGGGAAAATGGCAACATTGAATTTTCCTTTAAGCACGCAAAATGCACTCAACACCCATAAACACAAACACCTGAGGAAGGATTTTTTGCCCTTTCCTGTCCTCTCTCACCTTTGGTGTCTTCTGGGAACATCTCCACAGACATTATTCACAGTCTTGACTTGATTTCTCCAGAAGTGGGTTGGCCTCCACTCTGAGGTGTACTGAGGCCTAAGCCTCCAAACAATGGAGACTGCAAGAGAGCATCTTTCTCTTTACACGTTTTCCAGAGATATGAACTATTAGTCAGTAATGTGGTTGCCTGGCCACCAGAGTTCTAAATTTTCTTTAGTCCTTATCCAGGAAGTGGGGTCATTTATGAAGGTCTTAACTGACATTCTGCCTCAGATAAGGCCTTCCCTATGTCTACTGTCATGGTGACTGCTTCCTGACCCAAAGCATATGAACAACTATACAAAGACACACACACATACACACTCTCTCTCTCTTTCTCTCTCTCTTTCTCTACCCCAGTACTGTGTCTGGCTGGGATGAACCATGGCCCTAACTTTGAGGAGACTGACATGAATTCACACCTAGATCCTCTTTCTCATTAGGCATTTTAACCTAAAAATGGGTCATTCTTCCTCTCATAGCTTTCCCTTTTCTGCTATTTGGTCTGTTGCAACCATTTATTATCTGCCTCATAGAAAGCTTCAGAAAGACATGCCATATATACCTACCTGTCTTACTCTGGAACCCTCAAGGAGTTGGCACCTGTTGTGAATGCATGAACTTAGAATTGGTACAATTGCAAGAAGGGGAAAGTCAAAAAATATAATGCCAACCAGTTGTGTTGTAGCCTATGTGTAATCCCCACACTTAGGAGGCTATGGGAGGAGCAGTTCCAGTTCTCAGCCTGCCTGGATTCCATAACCTGACATTTTCCCCTCCAAAAATAAAAAATGAAACATAAGTTAACTCAGACCTGAGTACCAAAGTAGATTCTAGTGAAAATCATAAATTAATCCAAAGCAACGTATACATACAGACACACAAAATCTTCTATAAACATAAACATTCATATGCACATACAGATACGTATTCTGAAATGGCCACAAATGCACTCACAGATAAATTTGCATATGTGTTTGAACACAGGCTCACAAGCAGACACACATGCAAGCACACAGGAGCCAGATACTGTATTGTCTGTGCTACAAGTTTTGGTAATAGAAGAGAGGGTAAATGAGCAGTGGGGATCTGACAGCAGTTGGGGACTTCAGTTTTTAACCTGTGTACTGAGGCTCCCTTGAGCATATAATAAAGGACAGGGTGGCATCCCTGTGTGAAGGCAGATTGAGAGATACAGTAGGTATTGAATTGTGAAGTTGATGGAGCTCAGGCAGGACACAATGTTTGGAGAGCCCCTGATTTCTTCAATGTCCTCAGAGTCATGTGTGGGATCTGAACCAGATGTGGATATAGCTATGATACTCTGGGTTATGATTTTGGATGTGGCTGCCTTAGCTGTGTCCTCTGAATGGTCTCCAGGTGACATACAGCCACACAGGTCTGGCTTTGGGAGGCCTCCCAGAGTCTCCCTGACCTGACTCTTCTAGTCCTGACACCCACAGACCGTCTTTGTCCCTCTGCAAGTTTGTGGGCAACAGAGAAACTTCTTACTGATATTCAAAAAGGATTCTATTCAGAATTTTTAGTTGCCAAAGGATATTCTCATGCATGACCATGTATTTTAAGCCATGTGTTTTCTGAAAATTTTTATCAAAAAATTGGGGTGAACTCTGATATCCCTAAACACATCAGGCATTATTGAACTTTGACTCTATTAAGATTATCTCATTCTCAGTTGTCTACAACCCACTGGTACAGTCTGTTCCAGGACTCCTAGTGTCTTTAACAAAGAGGATTCTAGAGGGCTCCATGTACATGTGTAGATGTATCTGCAGCCTATCTCTAGTACCTGTGTGCTTGTAGGGCACAGGCTGCAGCAGGTCACATGGTGTTTTTTGTACAAAGGTCAGTCCTGACAACATTCTGAGTTTCTTCATAGTAAATACCTTGATGTCTCTCTATCACCTGGGCCTCTGTAGACCAGACACCGTGATCTCTTCCTAGCCCAAGTCAACTGCAGGGCAGATATCATGGACTACATTTGGCCCTTGGTGTGTGCAGGGGAGAGACTACTTTCTTTTGGTAGAAGCTAGTTTCTGTAGGGGAGAGTCTTTGGTCTATTGCCAGCTCCCAGATGTCTGGAGGGCAGTGCCTTCAAGCTATTCCTGACCCCACTTTTGTTTTTGGCCTCCAAGTTTCACACAGGAGTCACACAGGTCAGAGGCCACTGTGTGACTCCAGGTTTCTGCAGGGTAAGGGCCAGGGGCCTTTTGATGACACTGGGAGTCAGCAGGGCTGTAGAGCTATTCATACCTTGTTTCTGCAGGGTACAGGCCATGGCATGGCCCTACCCTGAGACTCTGTCTTTATGTCCTGGCCTGTATGTGTTTGCACAAACATAGGGCTATAGGATGTAATGTTTGCCCTTCTGGGTTTCAGTCTTGCCTTAGTCCAATCCTTCCTCGGTATTCTCCTATTCCTCACTTTTGGAAAGGGAATGTTTACACTGTGCTACTATATCTGGGAAGTTTGTGGATTTTTCTGTGTGTGTGTGTGTGTGTGTCTGTGTCTGTGTGTCTGTGTCTGTGTCTGTGTTCACAGCAATCTGTACTATTCAGAACAAAGCCAGGTATGCTGGAAGAGATTGTGGGTTCACAGGGACCTTTAAGCTTTCATTAAACTGGAAAGCAGTCAAGCCTTTCTGTCTACAAATTATACAGTTAACAATTCAAAAAATTGGCAAATTCATGATGACATCTAGGATGTTTTTGCCAAATTGTAGACATAAATATGGAAATTGTCACCCAACCTGATGATGTAGTAGGATGGTTTGCCTTCTACTTGGTGAATGACCGTGCCAGTCTTTTCAGCTGTCTTCTTTGGCAAATTCCACTTGTTTCCCTATCAGGCTGTCCACAACATCTCCAGGTTCCCTTTCTACTGGAGGTGAATCATTAAAATAGGGCCTGATGTGAATGTCACCTTCTTTGCAATCATCTAGGAACTATACATGTATAGCATAGGGTCTTTCACATAGGTGATGTAAAACCATGTGTTCATGACAGGTGCCTGTGCCAAGACCATTCCCCTCTGCTCATCTTTGGAGCCATCCTCTGTCTCAAACATATTGGCAAATCTTCACTGCTTTCCCATCATTGTGTCTGCTTAAGTGCACATTACTGATTCAAGATCTTGCAGTTCTGTCATGGAGGACTTCCAGCACAGAAACTCTTTTTTCTTTATTAAGTTCTAACCCATAAGGACAGAAATATCCATCATACTTTATAAGACACAAAGAAGGATTCACAGGCACCTGGTCCAGGACAGTCCCTTTCCACTGGGTGACAGGGCCCATTGCCCTCTCTTCACCCATGCTGGATCCTGCTGCTTGTGATGTTCTGCACAGGCTAGGACTCAGGCTTGCTTGGACTTACACTGCTCCAGTGCTTTCTTTTTACTTCCTGCCTGCTTGCTTGAGTTGGGACATCACTATTCTCCTGCCTTGGACTGGGGCTTAACACCAGTGGCTCTCCT
The DNA here is from genome assembly GCF_047511655.1 of Castor canadensis. NCBI lineage: Eukaryota > Metazoa > Chordata > Mammalia > Rodentia > Castoridae > Castor > Castor canadensis. Next base: position 48,398,636 of record NC_133396.1, on the reverse strand, counting down.
GCTTCTCAGGCCTTTGCACTTGGACTGAATTACACCATCAGCTCTCTTGAGCCTTCAAGATGCAGACAAGAGATCATGGGCCTTCTCTGTCTCCATTCTGCATGAGCTTGTGGCACAGCCTCTTCTTCATCATGTTTGCACACATTCTGGCATTGCCTGCATCAGCTCTGGACCACTGTCCTGGTGTCTTTCTGAGTGGGGTCTTCACTCATCTGTATTTATGTGAGCAGCAGAGCTGCTTGACTAGGGTGAAAATTCAACAGTCTCTACTTTGAAACTTTTCACAGAATGTCAGTGTTCTTGTTAATCCACCATCATTGTGCCTTTTTTACAAGTTCAGCAAAACTACATGGAATCACAAGCACTCTGCCAGCCACTGAATCCAACTTCTGCAGGCCCATTGGGTCCATCGTGGCTCACTCATTCTCCTGCCGGCCCAGTCCAAGCCAGATGGATCCTCTCCACCCATGCTCCATGACTTTCTTTTTCCCACCCCCCAAGCATGCCTGCCCAACACCTTAGGCCTCTAGTTACCCTGCCCGATCATGACTTTCCTTTTGATTTTGCAGAACATCACAGCTAAGAGTCAGCCTTGACTCTCAGAGACATTGGACTTGGATTTCTGAGCCAGTGCTATACCTGTTAAGATTGTGAGGATTCTAGGAAATGGGCTGGATGCATTTTACTTTGTGAGAGGTACATGAGTTTTCTGGGGCCAGAAGCAGAATGTTACATTTTGGATCTTAATTATCCCCCAAATCTCATGGCTTTTGGTCTCCAGCTGATGGGAATTTTTAGAAGGTGAGATCTAGTTGGGAGAAATAGGTCACAGAATGCCAGCCTTGAAGGGAATATTGGAATTCCTTCCTTTCTTTCTCTTTGCTTCTAGCATCAGGTTAGTAGCTTTGTTTGCTATATGCTTCCCATTATATACTAGGCATTATAAAAAAGTATGAAGATGATTTAACATATATGGGAGGATGTATGTAACTTATGTGCAAATACTATCCCATGTTATCTAACAATTTTGGTGTCCCCAGGGAGTCCTAGAATCCCTTGCAGAACCTAATGGGTTCTGATTTTCTGGAAAGCCCTGAGTAAGACACTGCCCCTCAGAGGTCTTTCAATCTATTATATAAACAAAACAAAATGGTCACTGTCCATTGGTCCTAAGGTTGTTTTTTACTTCACTGCTGGCTGAGACCTGTGGTCAAATCTCACTGGATCTGACTCAAAATTTTACACATTGAATTATTTTAAAAACAGTTCAAACTCATAGATTTTTTTCCTTCAGGTATTTAGAGCCTGTTGCATTACATACAGAAATAAACCCCTACTAGCATCTTTTGTTCATTGATAAGATGGAGCTTATGTTTACACAATTCACTGCTATTGCCCTTTGGAGCTCACTAACTCAACGATCCCTTCATTCCTGTATTGTTGTGTGACACCTTCTACATGTGTAGGATTCCTCTCTCAAGAATGCTGTCACCTTCTTGGAGCTTCTTAGAAAAAAAAAGAGTGACATTACTTTTTTATGACTGTTATTATATTTACCTCTTGCTTCAATGTATATGTATGGAAGGCTATCGAGCCTTCTAAAATAGGCTTCTAGAATTTCTTCTTCTCATCCCTTATTTTCTTCTATTGAATCTTTATGTTGTAAAGCTGTACACTGAGGCAATGTAAAGTAAGCATCCTTGATGCTTTGGAGGGATGCTTTGAAAGGATGATGAGAAGAGGCAGAGTGAGGTCAATGTATTATAGAATGAATGGGGTAAAAAAAGGAATGAATGAATGGGATAAGAAGGATATTTATGAACTAGCCATGTGGGACCAGAGCCAGGCCAGTGTGAAGAGGGCACTGTAGCAGAGAAGTGGTATTTTGTAGAGTATCAGAGCCTGATTCCAGCACAGATGTCCCAGCATCAGATATCAGAACATAAGAAGGGAGAGGAGTGTATCCTCAGAGAATAATGCGTTGAATTCCAACTAAAGTGAGGAAGTCATTCATGCAGTGGAAAGTGTAGGGGCAGAGATAAGAGATTTGTCTTATAGAGGGAGTTATCAAGCATATGAACATGAGATAGATAATGGGGGCCTGAAAGTTCACTATCAGAGAAGTGCATTACAGATATTGAAAGAAAAACAAATTAGAATTAACAGTATTGTGCTGGATTGGAAAAGACAGTGTCATATTTAGTTCACTATGGCTGTCATAACAAAATGCCCAAAACTGTGTGATTTAAACCACAGAAACTTAGTTCTCACAGTTCTTGGGGCTTCAAGTCCAAGTTCAGGTTTGCCTTTTTTCTGAGGCCTACCTTCTTGTCTTAGAGAAGGTCACTTTATCATTGTGTCTTCTTCACACATAACCCTGGTGTCTCAATGTGTCTAAATTCTACTTTTAATATTTTGAAGACCCTCCATACTGATTTCCATAGTGTCCATATTAATTTAATATCTTACTAAAAATGTACAAGATTTCCTTTTTCCTATACCCTTGCCAGCATTTGTTGTGTTTGTGTTCCTTTCTGACTAGCATGAAGTAGAATCTCAATGTAGTCTTTGTTTGCATTTCCCCAATGGGTAAGATGTGTTTTTCATCTATTTACTTGCCATTTTTTTTCATTTGAAAAGTACCTATTCAGTTCCATTATCTATTTTCTAATTTGATTATATGATCCAGCCATACTGCTTCTTGGTACATACCCAAAAGAATCAGTCAGTTTATTATACACATAGTTGTATACCCATGCTTATTGCAGCCCTACAATAAACATCACCAAATTATGTAATCAACCTAGGTGCCCACCAATGGATGAATGGATAAAAAATGTGGTATATGCACACACTGGGATTTTATTCAGTCATTAAGAAGAATGAGCTTATGTCATTTTCTGGAAAATGGATAGAACTGGATATTATGTTAAGTAAATAGTCTCACAAAGACAAATATCGCATGTTTTCTCTCATTTATGGAAACTAAGGGGGAAATAAAACAAAACAACCAAGGTCAGGAAAGTAAAATGGGGTCTATAAAGAAGGTAGAAGAAGAAGGGGAAAAGGAGGAAGGGGGTAGAGAAAGTAAGACAGAGTGAATATGATTGAGGTAAATTGTATGGATGTATGGATGTATCATAAAGAAACCCTTTATATAGAACAATTTAATATATGTTAATAAAAATGTGAATGGCTAGCTGGATATGGTGCTTCAAATCTATAATCTCAGTATTTGGGAGGCTGAGATGGGAGGACCATGAGTTTGAAGCCAACATGAGCTACATAAGAAGTTCCAGGCCAGGCTGGTCTACATGGTGAATGGTTTGAAGTAGAAATGAAACTTAATTCAATTTTTAAGTTGATAACGATATCCAAATTATTATTAATTAATCTACCCTTCCCCATATATTTTAAATGTCAGTTTAATTATATTAAATATCCGCATTCGTGTGAACCTAGTATCTATATTCGCAAAATTGGAATCAGGAGTGGTAAGAGTCAGAAGATGGAAGGTATTTGAAATGACAATGTCATTTTTGAGTCTTGACAGCATAAACAAAACTCTTATGAAGTAATGTCTTTCTTAAAATGTGTACCCATGAGGCCTCTAACACTGTAAAAGGACACACAGGCTTTATATTCATTCATGAGCCAATTTTACCATTAGACAAAAGCATTTAATTATAATTTACTTTGTAATTACAAACTAAGATATTCCTAATTTTTTTCTCTTGGTATTCTTTGGGGAGTTCTTTTGATTGCTTAGTGTAGTCATTGCTGGTAATTAGACTCCACTCTTTCCATTAAAGCAAAGAATGGCATTCCCTTGAGTATAACACTACTTGTTCCCTTGATTCAAATGTCATAAAAATAGAGAACTATCATTATATGTCTTTTTTTTAACTTAAGTTTTAGGAAATAAAATGATATTTCCAAAATCATTATGCTGCTTCTTAAAAACATATTCCCTTAGTTGACACTCTAAATTTTATAACCAATCATGTTTTTTGTTTGTTTTGGCTACAAGAAAATTGTGTTTAATGAAAGTTGTAGTCCAAATTTAAAGGCTGCATTTGAAGCATCTTTACATATTGGCTTAATTCACATTTATATTCTCCATGATAATGTATTCTTGTGCTATGACTTTTAAATGAACTTAAAAATTTAATGAGTAATAATAAAAAATTATGCTAACCAAATATACCAGACCACAATCTATGTTCAGTTAATATCACAATTTTCTTGGTTTAATTAATATGTACTAAACACTAAAGCTATGCTGTGCTGGGCAATAAGGACATGATACTGAGGACAAACTTACTTTATGGGCATATTCTTCTTGAGACATATTTAAGTGTCACCTCCAACATTTTAAATTTATCCAGCCCACAAGTCCATTTGACCCTCTTCTACATAATGAAACTTCATATTTAATTATATATGTACATATACATACATGCACATACATATGTACACAAATATGTATTTACTTCTGTAAGTCATTGTTCATTCCTATTCTTTGCAAGATTGTGTAGATTTTTGCAATGAATGAGGCATATATTCATTCTGAATCCCTAAATTTTTAAAAAATCACTATTCTGTTTATGTGTAATCACTATCTTAAGTACCTCCCTCATGCAAGAGAAATAATAATTCTAGGGAGAGTTATGCTATTTCAATTCACAATGAATATTCCTTCAATTTTGCCTCATACTTAGGGTCCAAACTAATTGTGAAATCAACAAGTTATGCCCATATACAGATAGGAAAATGCAGGAAAGAGTGAAAATGTATTTACTATGATGTTACATATTCTACAAGGTTGATGGGTGCTGACTGATAATACCAATAAGATAAATATGAATTGATAAGAATTATGATATCAACTAATACATACATAAATACACAAATAATAAGTAAAATAAACATTCTTTTTTTGGATGAAATTTCCACCTTTATTTTTCTTTCATGTGCATAGAAAATGGCAGTGAAGTGTCCTATGAAAGAGGCAGGGAATGGGCATGGCGCTGTTATACCAGACTGGACTTTGTGCTTCCAACGTACACTATTCATTGTGAAAACACAGGATATCTTAGCTTGTTGTTAATTGTTAACAGTTCCTTGGGTTCCCCATTTGTTTTTTAAGCTGTCAGTTTCTTCAAATCTCTTTTCAAGTGACACAGTGCATTACAAATGATGGCACTTAACCAATATGGCATTTCCATATTTACACCAACAAAAGAAATTTACAAGACATAATAGCATACAATCTTGACATTTAGTATTAGCAATAAAACATGAAGGGCATCCATTTTATTATTTTTCTCTGTACAAACTATCAGAACATAACTTTATTCACATTAAAAAAATCATCTTTAATTTGATTTGACCTACACATATCCCATCTAATTTCACCCATTTCTCAAGCCTCTCATCACATCACCCACACCTTCACCAGACTATAGAATCTACAAATAATTAGATCTAACACCTAAACAGAGCTTAGAAAGTCCTCTCCCAAGGGTTTCCTCACTTCCCTGAAAATTCCTCAAAAGAAAAAAAAATAGGCTCTTCACTCATTCCTTCCATTTAACGTTCACATTTCATCATCAAATCAGCAAGACGACTTTTCACCTCACTCCAAACAAGGTTAGAAGGAAAGAGGTCCTTTGCCGAGTGTCTTGTGCTACACCCACGAGTCTGGGGACCCTGAATACTGTTCTGCTCTGTAAGAAGGTCGTTTAGTGGAATAAAAGTCCATGTAATTTGTGTTTGACTTGAGTCCATACTTTGTTGAGTAATCAGTAGAAGCTGGAAAGTGAACTCGGTCATCAAAATTAGGGTCTTCATAGCTATGAGGAGACAGCAAGTATGATCTGTATGCATCAAAGTTCTTTCTGTTGGACTCACCTCGACTATAACACAGCTGCTGATGCTGTAGCAGTCTATTTTGTTCTCTTGCTGGTAAGGAATAGGAACTGATGTAATTTGGTGAAGGTTTGCTGGAGCCTGACTGAATGATGGGTGACATCTGTTGGTTGCTGGTGGATAAGGAAGGATGTGATTTGAATCGGTCTTGCTCTAATGTTGACACAGGTGTAATAAAATGGTTCTGATTCCATCCATCCTTTTTGTAAATGCTCCAGAAGTCCCGATATTGCCATAATGTATTCAAGACCTGGGCTGCCGCCTTCACCACTTTCAGAGAGGATCTGTATCCCCTGCCTTTGGTTATGTTCACCAGCTTCTCTACACCTCCAGAGTCAGCCAGGGCTTTGGCGTTCTCCATGTTTTTGCTGGTGACCTCATGCAGCATGCAGCAGATGGCCGCCATGGTCTCGTCAGACAGTATGCTGGGGCCATTGCCACCCAGAAGCCAGTTGACCAGGTCTCACATGGCGTATTTACCTATGAGCTCCTTATTGCAAACGTCTAGTGCCCTATTCCTCAAGGCAGTCACCACAAAAGAGACAACTCTATCATTATCCATCCTTAGAAGCTCTACAAGGATGGGGAGCCCTTTTTCTTTTCGGACAGCTGCCCGAATGTATGCTGCAAACTTCCACTTGCCAGCAGAGAGATTCTGGAGAGATCCAGCAGAGCCTTCCAAGGTGGCTGGATTGGAACTTTCTGCTAGAAGAGTCAGATATGGTTTTACCACTGATGGATGCCATAGCATCTCACCCCTTTGGGGGACTTGGACAGTCCTGGGATAGGGCCAACTCCATCCCATTGATCCTCTTGTGGAGTCCTCTTTTTCTTTTTCTTCTTCTTCCCCCAGCAGCTTGGCTCAGAGTCTTTGCTGGGTGACTCTTTTCCTAGCAAGTCATCCAGCTCATTCAGCCCTAGTAGCTGGGCCTGGGGGACCTCCAGCTCCAGCCGATAGGACAGGTTTCTCAGGGTGCACACACAGTTCTCTACTGTCTTGCTGTCGTAATCAGATGTGTTTACACACGTGTGGATCACATATAGTAGTGAGTCCACCAGCCCCTCACAGGATCGCATTTGTTTCCTTGCTTCCTCCCCTGCAGAACTGAGGTTCCTCAGGCAACCTGTGGTGTTATGCAGAACTAGTGAAGTCTGAAATTGAATTTTATGATCATCATCAAAAGAAGAGTTATTCCACCCAGAATGTGGAATGATCACAGTGTTTGTTAAGGTTGAGAGAGCATCTCGAATGATTGTCATCTTTACAGCATCACATGAGGATAAATTCCAAAGAACTCCTGTAACAAGCTCCCTTACTTCTGCATCAAAAGATTTTCTTAACAATCACAACAAGGCAGGTATCCCACCAACATTCTCCATTGCTATTTTATTCTCATCTGTAGATTTGCCAAAAACAAGGTTTCAGAGGGCACCACAAGCATTTTTCTGAACTTTCAAAACTCTGTGGTTCAAAAGGTCAACCAGGTGCTTGATTCCCCCTAGCCTATATACCTCCATCTTCACTTTGTTGTCACCAAAGCACAAGTGCTGCAGGTAGGCTGCCACATTTGCCTGAACAGACGGGAACTGTGCTGCAGCATATGAATGACTTCAGGCAACTCAGGATCACGCCAGGCAAACTCCCTGGTGTCTTTCTGAATGCTGTCTATTGATGGGGATCTTGTGGTGCCATCATGGCACTGTGTGCTGAAGCCTATTGTAATTGCATTCTTGTACTCGGTATTGTATTGGCCTGTAGGGCTCCGCATAGGTAGCTGCTGTGTTCACAGCATAATTATTTCTTTGGTATGTAAGGTTACTTTGTTGGCTGGATGTCCTTTGTAGATTTCCAACACCTGAACCTGTGCAGTACAATGCTGTCTGAGATCCTTGGAGCTCCACGGTTCCATGGTTTGGGCTCATATATAGAACTGATGTGCAAGTCAGGAGACACAGTTGAACGAAGGTCTTGCCCAAGCTGACTGTGTTGACTAGCATAGGAACTCCGTAAACCTGTCAGGCTGTCTGGCCACGGAGGAACCACCTTCTCATAAACATCATATGCTGCTGTCCAAATTGCTCCATGTCATGAACAGTCCTTTACAGTGATGGTCCCAGGTGCTGTGGTATGGCGGTCATCCCTGAGCGTTTGGGGGATGACGACCCCACCTGGCCTTGGGATGGGGAAGCTACTCGAGTCTGTACATCCGTCGGAGTCAGTGGGGACCCCACTCTGGTGGTAGTTTGGAATTGAAGGGTTGGTCCGTTGGGATTGGAGGTCTGTCGGGAAGTGACTGACCCAATCCGCGACACAGCTACTGGGGAGGCAGGTCTCTGTGAGTATGGAGAGGCTGCCCACTGAGCGGGTAATGTGGTAGAGGAGTATGCACTGGGGTTCAGAGGTCTGGAATTGGTCACTGATGGAGAGCCAAATCCACTACCCAGAGAAGTTCTCAGTGACCCCATTGAAGGAGACACGCCTGTGCTGATAACATAAGAAGGAGACTGTGCTCTATTTTTTTTCCTTTTTCTTTTATTATTCATATGTGCATACAAGGCTTGGTTCATTTCTCCCCCCTGCCCCCACCCCCCCTTTACCACCCACTCTGCCCCCTCCCTCTCCCCCCCTCAATATCCAGCAGAAACTATTTTGTCCTTATTTCTAATTTTGTTGTAGAGAGAGTATAAGCAATAATAGGAAGGAACAAGGGTTTTTGCTGGTTGAGATAAGGATAGCTATACAGGGCATTGACTCACATTGATTTCCTGTACGTGGGTGTTACCTTCTAGTTTAATTCTTTTTGATCTAACCTTTTCTCTAGTACCTGTTCTCCTTTTCCTATTGGCCTCAGTTGCTTTTAAGGTATCTGCTTTAGTTTCTCTGCATTAAGGGCAACAAATGCTAGCTAGTTTTTTAGGTGTCTTACCTATCCTCACCCCTCCCTTGTGTGCTCTCGCTTTTATCATGTGCTCATAGTCCAATCCCCTTGTTGTGTTTGCCCTTGATCTAATGTGCTCTAGCTGGAACTGAACTAACTCTTCTCATGGCCCGATTGGCTACTGATGGCAGAACTAGTGTTTGTCCTTCAGCTCTTGAATTCCTCAGCAAATGGTTACTGGTTGATCCTGTGAATGAGTACTGTTGCCTACCATCTGCCTTGGTCATACCCTGGTTGTTGTGAAAGCTCCCTGCTTTCTGGAACCCACTGTCAGAGTAAGAGTTCAGTTGCATTGAGCTTCTTGAGTTACCCAATGATCCCTCACTTTCATGGAGAGATGTCTGTTCTGGTGAATAGAAGGTCCCTTGTTCTGGCTCTGTCCTGATGAGATAGTTGTTGGGATGAACAGCATCAGAAACTCTAGGTTTGTTTACACCAGTATTTGGCACCTCTGTTGATCTCCAAAGAAATGACTTCTCAGTTGAGCTGGTGCTGGCGATGCTTGGTGATTCTGCTCCAAGCCTACATCTTTCTAGCTGGCTGGCAACAATCTGCCTTTCCACTTCCAGTTCTCGGGTGAGTCACTGAAACTGAAGCTCCTGCTCCTTCACAGAAGCTAGAATAGTGGTGGCTGTGGTTTCGGGTTCCATGCCTGGGCCAGTGGAAGCAGCTTCCTGGCGGGTCTGTGTTTGTCCCTCCTCCACCAGTGAGGCCTGTTCAGGAGCGGGCATTCCTCTTTCCAGGTTAGGCAGCAGCCGTCGTCGCTCCAGACATCAGAGACATCCGTTCCGAGGGATAGCCGCTGCAGCACCCGAAAAACTTAAAAAAGTTCTGCGGCGATGCCGCTGCCCACCCCTCCCTCCCTCACCCGCACCCTCCCTCGAAGAGGCTCTCCCACCACCCCGGTGGCGGCGGTGGCCAACTTGCCCCTCTAGCCCGTGCCCATGGTGCCGCCTCCGCGGCCGGCGTCGATAAGGGCTCAGCCCCAGAGTCCCCTCTACTGGCCAGAGGTCGCTGCCGCCACCCACCCAGCCGCCAGCCTGCCTGACCGGCCAGCCCCGGGCTCCAGGGAACGTCAGCACGCCGCCCTAAACATTCTTTCATGAAACACTTTCCCGATATACAAATACTAATGAAATAAATATACTGATTTTTATATATGTGTTATGCATTCAAGCTTAACTACATGTTCATGCCAAAGTATTTGGGGAAAAAAGGCTAATTTAGTATTGAAGAACTTGATCAAGTTGCATTATAGCTTTTATTTTTGGCTTGACCATATTTTAAATGCAGATAAAGACTACTAAGGGTTGAAATCAATGAGCCATGCTACAAAATCACTTGTAGCAACTGTTGAAAGCAAAAGGAAGTTAGGTAAATGTAGTGCTTCATCCTTTTTGTGGGTGAAAACAATACACTTATTTAAAATTTAAAACTATGCCAGTTTCTTTGTATCAAATTCAAATGATCCTGAAATTCACAGAGAAAGAATAACACTCTGTTCTATTTCCAACTTAACCATTATTACAGTACTTGCTAAACTAAGTGTTCTGAGTTAAATATAAAGAGCTATCTTACTTCAATACTCATATCTCCAGCTTAAGAAATTTGGAACAGAATAACTAAAGAATATTAATCATTAAGTTATCAGCTGTAATAGTAACTTTTAAAAAAATCTGTAAAAATTTGGATCTTCAGTTTTATCTTAAAATGTGTATCCTTGATATAGTCAATTGCTAAATAATTTTCTGAATTTCTTTTGGTAGTTCTGGGGTTTGAACTCAGGGTCTCATTCTTACTGGGTAGGTGCTCTACCACTTAAGACGCTCCACTAGCCAAAATAATTTTCTATCAACTCTAAAATACAGATTCTACAGTGTATTCCTGTATGTAATATTAACTAACATCACTATATGAATAGTACTTAGTTAGAATTAGGGAAGATATAAAATAGTGAGGCATAATTCTTTCCCATAAAAATTAAAGTATACAGATAAACCAAAACATACATATACATATAAAATAATAAATACCATTATGCAATATTATAGACTGATAAAATTATCACATACATGAACAGTATGCAAGTACTTGGTGAGTTGTAGCTCAACAAATTAAGAAAAAGAATATGACAAAATCCCACACCTCTTGATGACAACAACACACGAAACTAGCAATACAAAGGAATTTCCTCAAACTGATAAAAATCTACAGGGAAATGCAGAGGAAATGTTGTATGTTCTTGATGAAGACTAAAGGCTTATATTCTTACTGCTTCTTTTGAACAATCTTCTGGAGAGTCTAATCAGTGCAATATTCTAAAACAAACAGAAATAAAAAGTTAAGCAAATGAAAACAAAATATCAAAATGAGAAAAGAAGTAGAAATTTAAAATGTTCTTATAAAGTTAAACATACCTATAGCAAGTACCCAAGAGAAGTGAAAACATATTCCCTTATAAATAAATGCATATGAATGTTGACAAAAGCATCATTCATATTGTCAAATGTCTACAACTGATAAATAGATATATAAAATGTGATATATCCAGACAATGAAATATTCTTTATAAATAAAAAGATACAGGACGGATGTTGGCTGCAATATGAATTAAACTCAGAATTTTATGTAAATTAAAGACTCCAAATGCAAAAAAACACATGTACACTCCTATTTACATGAAATATCAGAAAAGAAAAATAATCAGAAAGCACATGTTGCCTAGAGTTGGAGTAAGAGTGAATTCACTTCAAGTGGACATGAAGGAAGTTGGCGGTAGGGATGGTTATGTTCTTAAACAAGATGTGGTGGAGTTGTACAAGTTTATAAATTTACCAAAATGCACTGATTTGTATAGTTATACAATGATTATTGAATGATTAGAAATCATTCTAATGAAATTGTTAAAGAATTGAAAAGATCTCAGCAGCTCAGCAACTTAGAGATAGCATAGACAAATGGGACTTCATAAAACTAAAAAGCTTCTTTTCAACAGAAGAAATGGTCTCTAAACTAAAGAGACCACCCACAGGGTGGGAGAAAATATTCGCCAGCTGTATATCAGACAAAGGACTGATAACCAGAATATATAGGGAACTCAAAAAACTAAACTCTCCCAAATTAATGAACCAATAAAGAAATGGGCAAGTGAACTAAACAGAACTTTCTCAAAAGAAGAAATTCAAATGGCCAAAAAATGCATGAAAAAATACTCACCATCTCTAGCCATTAAGGAAATGCAATTCAAAACTACACTAAGATTCCACCTCACCCCTGTTAGAATAGCCATCATCAAAAACACCACTAACAACAGTTGTTAGCAAGGATGTGGGGAAAAAGGAACACTTATATACTGCTGGTGGGAATGCAAACTAGTACAACCACTATGGAAAAAAATTTGGAAGCTTCTTAAAAATCTAAACATAAATCTGCCATATGATCCAGCAATACTACTCTTGGGTATATACCCAAAGGAATGCAACACAGGTTACGCCAAAGGCACATGCACAGCCATGTTTATTGCCGCACTATTCACAATAGCCCAGTTATGGAAACAGCCAAGATGTCCCACTATTGATGAATGAATTAAGAAAATGTGGTATTTATACACAATGGAATAATATTCAGCCATAAAGAAGAATGAAATCTTATCATTTGCAGGTAAATGGATGGAACTGGGGAACATCAACCTGAGCAGGGTTAGTTAGGGCCTCATATGCGGACTTTATATCAAGGGCAAACATAACAAGTAGATTGGACTTTGATCACATGATGAGGCGAGAGCACACAGGGAGGTATGAGGATAGGAAAGAAACCAAAGAGAAAAAAACATGATAGCATTTGATGTCCTCAATGCAAAGGAACCAATGCAGAAACTTTAAAGTAACAGTGGCCAATAGGAGAAGGGGACCAGGAACTAGAGAAAAGGTTAATTAAGAAGAATTAATTTAGAATGTAACACCAATGAACAGGAAAGCAATTCGAGTAAACTCCCTGTATAGCTATCCTTACCTCAACTAGCAAAAACCCTTGTTCCTTCCTATTATTGCTTACACTCTCTCTTCAACAAAATTAGAGATAAGGGCAAAATAGTTTCTGTCTGGTAGCGAGGGGGTAGGAGGGAAGTAGGTCTGCTGGGGATTACACCTTGTTCTCTCTCTCTATCTCTCTCGTTTTCCAGGATGCCATGAGATGAGCAGCTCTCTTGCATCATACCCTTAGTCATGATGTTTTGCCTTACCACCAGCTCCAAAAAACCCTGAAATCTTGAGTTAAAGTTAATATCTCCTCCTTTAAAGTTGATTTTCTCAGATATTTTGTCACAGAGATAGAAAGCTGAATAACACAATTACTACACTCTTTTACTCTTCTGTATGTCTTTTCAATTTTCAAAAATAAAGGGTTGATTTTTAAAACTTGACCTGTTGTCTATTCTTCATAAAGTAATGTGTCATTCTTGTCTGTAACAGTTTTTAATGGAGGACCTTCCTTAAGATTTTCCTATGACTATCTGAGATTTTTCGATGAGATACAACTAGCGAACTGTTCCTGAGCTCACTTGGAGAAGCAAGAGCATCAGTGGAAAGACAGAAATTGAAGGGTTCTTGAGTAGAGGCAAGGTACAATGATGAGGTATAGGTACATCATTTTGCCATATTGCACGTGATAATCCAATTAAAAATACACATTATTTTACTTATGTGTGTGTTCAACTTAAATCACTTCAAAGGGAGGGGATTCTCAGGTGTTTGAGGATAAACACCAAATATCTTAGTTTGTCTAAAGCCTACCCACCACATCAGCCTCATTTCTAACTGTGCACATCAACTTAATGTCCCAGCATTCCCAACCTTTCTTTATCCTTGCGCATGCTCTCTCATCCCATAATTTTATACTCATGAAGCTCATTGCTTAGAAAACTTTGCTCCTCCTATGCCATGTTATTCCTCCATAATTCTTCATTTCTTAGATTATAGATCACTTTATCAAGAAAACATTTGCTAATTTCCTGAACTGAGCAACTACATCTCTCCTCTTTCCTAAGACCCCACTCTGCCACTTATAGTGAATTATTGTACTTGCTCATTTTACCAACACTACAGGATCATGAAGGTATCTTTGGTGGCTCACAGTATGTTTAGCAATCAATAGGTATTTTAGGAAAAATTGTATTCAAAGATTGAATGAAATAATCTACAAAGAGCTCCTCTTCAGAAATCTTCTCTGGATAAAATTTGTGTTTAGCACATAGTGGGTATAAAGTAAGACAATTCTTCAATGAATGAGTGAATCTGTCCATAAATATAGTTGATCAAGCAACCTAAGATGCAACTGCAAAGGAACAGCACCTTTAAAATGAAGCTGTATTGACTAACTGCATAGAAAAATTTCTGTAAGACTCAATGTAAATGTGAAGAGAATAGAATTGTTTCCTTTTAATATGTCTTATTCATTTATGTTTAAGTAGAAGATAAGATAAAAAAAAATTCCTTAAACAAAATCTTTTTACACTTCCAGTAGTGTATCTTGTGTTTTCCATAGGAAAACAAACCATCCTGTCTGGTTTATAGGAGTGTCAAGTATCCTTAGCAGTTATTTTTGGTGCTGGGTTTTGATTGCACTGGAGATGCAGAGAAAAATCTCTGAATGTGAACATTTCTTTTTTTTTTTTTTTTTTAGAGATCGGAAAGATTTTATTTGTAGAGAATTTAGTTGGACAAAAGAGAAGAGAAAGACTGCATATTGGAGAATGCAGGGGGACCCGGAAACCGGTGATCCCAAATGTGAATATTTCTAATATTTAAATAAACATACACAAAGCTACATGATATTATTCGTGAATGGTGCTAAGAAGAAATGCAGCAAAGTATGCTAAAATAAATGTAGGCTTTTCCATTTGAAGTAATATAGATTACTTAGCTCAGATTGTGAGCTATATTATGATTATATAAAGCTATAACTTCATAACTGCTGTTTAATAGATAAATTGAAATAGGAAATACATATAGAAACCTTCTGTGTGTGGTGTGCTAGAATAAATTATCAAACAATTGAAAACCTTTTTATTAAATGCAACAGAATGGATAAATGGTGTCTATTGTAGGAATTTCTGTTACCAGATGTTAACTTATAACTGCATATTTTCCTTTGATTACTTATCTTATGTATTGATTTAACAGAACGCCATGCAAAGGGATTTCAATGAAAGATTTTCAGTTGAAGGGAGGTAATCAGCCAATGCTGTGTTTAATCATATTCACTTCATAATGCATTTCTTTCAACCAGTGGAGTAGGCTGAAGTGTTTTATAATTCTACATAGGATGGCCTAATGTGATCATGGAGCATGGAATGTTTGTTTCTTCTTTGGCTCATCATTGTATGCCATGGAGTTTCATGTGCAAAGTTTCAGTGCTTTAAAATGTTGAGTTGTCTTCTCTAATGGGGACTTCTATTGATTTCCCAGGTTTCTGATTTCAGAGGGACAGTGAAACATTTACTCTCCATTTCAAGACAGGTAAAACATTTCTGGTTCTCCAAGTCATGGTTTTCTCATCAGAAATTGTAAGTGAAGAACACTTCCTCTTCCCAATATCTAAGAAGAAATACAGGGTAATGAGAGAAGGATTTGTGGAAAAGGCATTGGGGTAAAGTCATAGGGTGTTATAATCACAGTAGCCAAATATCCGGTCTGTATGGTGTTTTCACAAGGAATTTTTAATATTTAATTTATCATGTCTTAATGATATGAGGGGATCTCATTGTGATAACACTATACATGCATGCAGTGTACCTTGAAAAAGTTCACCCCTCCATTATATTCAAACTCCCTTTCTCTCTTTCTGCCTATCCTTTCAAACAGTGTCTGATGGGTTTCATTGTGCTGTCTTCACATGCAGCATGCTTCTATCCTCTTCACCCTTCAATATTTCTTTCCTTTCCCTTTCCTGAATCCCACTGATTCCCCCAATAGTCCTCCAGATGCATTCATGTGGCATTATTATGATTATCATAGCCATCATTATCATTTTAGGTCTCAGTAATACAAATGAGCAACAACATACAATTTTGGCTTTTTGCATTTGGCTTATCTCATTTGTTTTCCTACAAATGACATAATTTCATTTTTCCTTATGGCTGAGGGATATTCCATTATACATATACATGTATATGTATATATATGTAATATTTTCTTTATTCCGTATTATTTGTTGGGCACCTTGACTGATTTCACAATTTGGCTATTCTGAGAACAGCCACAATAAACATGGATATGCAGTTATCTCTCTTGTATATTGATTTACACTCCTTCAGATGTATGCCCAAGATTGGTATGGTGGAGTCAAAGTTAGATCTATTTTTAACATATTTTAGTTTTTTAAAATTAGTTTATTGTTGTACTCGGGGTACATTGTGGCATTTATAAAAATTCTAGCAATACATCAAGTATGTCATTGTTGAATTCAACTCTTCTATCCTTCTCCTTTGTCACCCCTCCCCCCATTCCTGGAATACTTTTGATAGAGCTCATTTTTCCATTTACATATTTGTGTACACAGTTTTTGCAACACAGTTTCCCATATCCACCAACATTCCATTCATACCAAGTCCCCCACCCCACACAAGAACTGTTCTGCCCTCCTATTCCCCGATGTTATAAAAAAAAAAAAAAAAAAAAGAAGAAAGAAAGAAAGAAATGAAAAACTGACATTTTTTGTTGTATAAGGTAGCTATACAGGAAATTTCCTTGTTATATTTCCATGTATAGATTTATGACAACCCAAATTGGTTCAATCCTCTATTTTTCTCCTTTCTCTCTTAGGCCCATTCTTATGGTCATTTCAACAGGTTTAAAAATTCTATATTCATTCTCGTATAGGAAGTACATCACCCATATTCACCTTCTTAACTTCCTCATTTTACCCTCCCTTTCACATACGTAACCCCTCCTTATCATGACCTGTTTTTCATAATATTGCTTGTACTTGTTTTTGGTTTATATTCTACATATGAGAGAAAATATGTGACCTTTGGCTTTCTGAACCTGGCTAACTTCATTTAAGATGATGTTCCCCAATTCCATCCATTTACCTACAAACAACAAAACTTCATTCTTCGTGGCTGAATAAAATTCCATGTTATGTAAATACCACATTTTCTTAATCCGTTCATCAGTAGTGGGGCAACTTGGCTATCTATAACTTAGCTATTGTGAATAATCCTGCAATAAATATGGGTGTACAAGTGACTTTATTGTAAACTGACTTAGATTCTTTTGGGTATCTCCATAGGAGTGGAATTGTTGGATAATATTGTGGTTCTATTCTTAGTTTTTTTGAGGAGTCTCAATACTGTTTTCAATAGAGCTTGTACCTATTTACATTCCCACCAGCAGTGTATGAGGACTTCTTTTTCCCGACATCCTCCCCAACATTTGTGGTTGTTTGTGTTCTTAATGACAACCATTCTAACAGGAGTGAGGTGGAATCTTAACATGGCTTTGGTTGGCATTATCTTTATGATCAGGATGTTCAGCATCTTTTCGTGTGCTTTTTGGCCATTTTTGGACTTCTTTCTTGGAAAAAGTTTTGTTCACTCCATTTGTTCACTTCTTCATTAGGTCATTGATATTTTGAAACTTTAATTTTTGAGCTCCCTATGTATTCTGGCTATTAATCCCTTGTCAGATGTACTTGTGGCAAAGGTTTTCTCTCATTCTGTGGGCAACCTACTCAGTTTGGTGACTATTACTTTTGTTGGACAGAAGCTTTTTAATATCATGTAGTCCCATTTCTCTATCCTTTCTCTTAGTTGCTGAGCCATTTGGGTTCTAGTTAGGAAGTCACTGTCTATGCCTAATAATTCCAGTGTATTCTCTGCTCTTTCTTGCACTGGCTTCAGAGATTCAGGTCTTATTTTAAGGTCCGTAATCCACATGACTTGATCCTTGTACAGAGTGAAAGACATAGGTTTAGTTTCTGTTTTCTCCAGACAGATATCCAGTTTTCCCAGGAACATTTGTTGAAGAGGCTGTCTTTTTTCCATTGTATGTCTTTGGCCCCTTTGTCAAAACTCAGGTGGATATAGCTGCAGGGATTCCTATCTGGGTCTTCTATTCTGTTCCATTGGTCTTATGTTTCTTTTTGTGGAAGTACTGTGCTATTTTTATTGCTATGGCTTTGTAGTATACTTTAAAGTAGGGTATTGTGATACCTCCAGTGCTGCTCTTTTTGGTCAATATTGCCTTGGCTATTCATGGGTCTCTTGTGCTTCCAAGTGAAATTTAGGGTTGATTTTTCAATTTCTGTGATGAATGTCATTGGAATTTTGATGCAGATTGATTTGAGCATGTAGACTGCTTTTGATAATACAGCCATTTTTACAATATTGATTCTGACAATTCATGAACATAGGAGATCTTTCCATCTCCTGTAGTCTTCCTCAATTTCTTTCTTCCAGGGTTTATAGTTTTCATTGTAGAGGGCCTTCACATCTTTGGTTAAGATTATTCCTAGTTTTTTTTTTTTTTTGAGGCTATTGTAACTGGAAGTGTTTTACTATATTCTTTATCAATCTGTTCATTGTTGATAAATAGAAAGCCTACTGATTTTTGTACATTGATTTTCTATCCTGCTGCTTTGCAGAAGGTGTTTATGATGTCTAGGAGATTTTTGGTGGAGTTTTTCTAGACTTTTAGGTATAAAGTCCTGTCACTTAGAAATCAGGATAGTTTGACTTCTTCCTTTCCTATTTGTATTCCTCTTATTTCTTCTTCCTTTCTTATTGCTTCTGGCTAGGAATTCCAAGACTGTGCTCAATTAGAGTGGAGATAGTGGACATCTGCATCTCATTCCTGACTTCAGGGAAAATGATTTTTGTTTTTTCCCATTTAGTGTGATGTTTGCTGTAGGCTTGCCATACATAGCCTTTATTAGGTTGATGTATATTCCTTCTATTCCTATTTTCATCAGAGGTTTTATCATGAAAGGATGTTGAATTTTATCAAAGGATTTTCTGCATCTATTGAGATGATCCTGTCATTTTGTCTTTGCTCTGTTGATATGAAGCATTACATTTAATGATTTGAATATGTTTTGTCCCTGCATTCCCAGGATGCAACTGAGTTGATCATGATGTAGGAACTTTTTGATATGGTGTTGAATTTGTATCACCAATATTTTATTGAGAATTTTTACATCTAAATTTACTATAGAGATTGGCCTGTAATTCCCTTTTTGGTTTTGTCCTTGACTGGTTTTGGCATGAGTTTGGTCTCATTCCTTCCCTTTTTATTTCATAGGAAAGTTTGAGGAGTGTTAGTAGTTGTTCTTCTTTAATGGTGTGGTAGAGTTCAGCAGTAGATCTGTCTGTTCCTAGTAGGGACTTTGCTTTTTTGGGAGTTTCTTTATTGCTGCTTCAATTTAATTGCCTGTTATATATCTGTTTATACCAATTATATACTCTTGGTTCAATTTTAGATGGTCATATATCTAGAAAAATTTCCATTTTTTCTAGATTTTCCAATTTATTTCAATATAGGTTTTCAATGTAATCCCTCATGAATGTCTGCTTTTTTTTTTTTTGATGTTTGTCACAATCTCCTCTCTTTCATTTCTAATTTTATTAATTTGTGTCTTTTCCTTCCTCATTTTAGTCATATTTGCCAGGGATTTGTTCAATTTATTTATCTTTTCAATGAACCAGCTTTTCATTTCATTAATGCTTTGTATGGCTTTTTTTTTTCTTTTGGTCTGTATTTCATAGATTTCAGCCCTTATTTTTATTATTTCTCTCTTTCTGCTAGCTTGGGGTTTAGCTTGTTCTTGTTTTTCTGGGAGTTTAAGATTCAGCATTAGGTCATTTATTTGAGATCTTTCTGTTTTTTAAAATATATGCGCTCATTGCTATAAATCTTTCCCTGGGACTGCCTTTGCTGTGTCCCATAGGTTCTGAGAGTTTGTGCTTTATTCCCATTAAATTCTAGGAACTGTTTGATTCCCTCCCTTATTTACCTTATGCCCCATCAATCATGGAGCAATGTGTTGTTCATTGTCCAGATGTTTGAGTATTTTCTGCTGTTTCTTTTGATGTTGAGTTCTAGTTTTATTGCATTATGGTCAGACAGTATGCAGGGGGTTATTTCAATTTTTTTATATTGTTGAGACTTGCTTTGTGACCTAAAATATGATCTGTTTTGGAGGTTTTATGGGTTGCTGAGAAAAAAATGCATATTGTGCTGTTGCAGGATGTAATACTTTGTAGACATCTGCTAGGTCAATTAGATCTATGGGGTCATTCAATTCCAGCATTTCTTTGTTGATTTTTTCTTTTTTGGTCTGGATGACCTATTTCTTGATGACACAGAAGTATTGAAGTCTTCCACCACCACCACTGTGTTGGGGTGTGTATTTTTAAGTCCAGCAGTGTATGTTTAATGAAGTTAGTTACACCAAGATTGAGCACATATAAATTAACAATTCTGGGGGAAGAAATGGCCCAAACAATGTATGCATATATGAATAAATGAATAAAGAAAAATTAACAATTCTTATTTCTTCCTGATGTTTTGTTCCTTTTATTAGTATGAAGCGACCTTCTTTGTCTCTTCTGATTAATTTAGGTTTAAAGTCTACTTTATCTGACTAATTATAGCTACTCCTGCTTTTTACATGGAACATTAGCTTACTATTTTTCCAAACTTTCACCCTAAGCCAATAATTGTTTCTGTCTGCAAGATGGGTTTCTTGTAAACAAAAAATTGTTTTGTTTCTTTTAAACCCAGATTAGAAATCGATGTCTTTTGATGGGGCATTTGAAGCCAATAAAATTCAGTATTAACATTGAGAGGTATGTGGTGATTCCTGCCATTTAGTTGCTTTTGTTGTGTAATGGTTTGTGTGTGGTTTGTCTAATTCTGTGGTCCTCTCGAATTACTTGTCTTTTTCCTTGAGATTTAATAATCCCCATCCTTTCATGGCTATGTTTATTTTCTTTCAGAATCTTCAGAATCTTCTGGTTTAGGGATCATATACTGTTTTAGTTGCTGTTTATCATGGAAGATTTTTATTCCTCCTTCAATTTTGAATGATAGCTTTGCTGGGTAGAGTATTCTAGGTTTTTAAGGTTTCCACTGAAAAGCCTGTAGTTATTTTCATGGGTTTACCTTTATGTATTATTTGATTATTTGATTATTCTCTCTTACAGCTTTCAATATTCTTTCCTTGTTCTCTGTACTTATTGTTTCAACTATGATATGCCATGGAGAGGTTCCATTTTGTTCATGTCTGTTTGGTGTTCTTGAGACTTCCTGTACTTGTATGGACATCGCTTTCTCAAAGTTTGGGAAGTTCTGTGCATTATTTTATTGAATATATTTTCTATGCATTTGACTTTCACCTCTTCTCCTTCTTTGATGTCCAAGATTCTCAGATTTGGTGTTTCAATGGAGTCACAGAATTTTTGCATATTCCTTTCATAGATCTGCAGTCTTTTCTCTAAATAGTCTTCTGTTTTTTTAATATCTTTTTTGTCTTTAAACCCTGAAATTCTGTCTTCCACTTGTTTTAGTCTGCTCGCATGGCTTTCAACTGTACATTTTATTTGACTTAAGGAAATTTTATTTCCAGTTTTTCAGTTTGATTGGCTTTTTTTTGAGACTTCCCATATCTTTGTTAAGTTATTCTTTCACATTTTATTTGTATAGATGAATTGAATTGAATAAATTCAACATCTGGACTCCCTTATAGACTGCTTATATTATTTGTTTTCTTTCCCTCTTTCCTTTGACAATACTAACTGAACATTTCTCTTGAAAACATGACATTTTAAATAACGTGGCAATTTTGAAAATAAGACTTCTGCCTCCCCATATGTCCATCCTGTTGTTACTATTGTTCCTGCTGTTGCTGTTGCAATTCATTTCACTAATGGAATTGCTTAGATAATTCTTTCAAGTCATTATTCCTTGCTGTGTGTCCTCATTAAAGAATGCTTTGTTAACTTAGAGATGACTTCATGGTTGGAATGATTACACATAAACTTTCTTAATTTCTGTGAACCAGTATGTTATCTACTCTTAGTCAAGGGGCTGTATTTGTGTAGTAAATTCACTTCTTATTCTCACAGGGTTTTAAAGCCAAGCAAAAGCGAAAGACAAGGATGTTTACAGATTTTTTTGAACATTTGAATAGCCCTATACATGTGTGTGATCTTCTAAATCCATTATTATGTCAGAGCCCTTTGTGCATTTCAAAGATCCCTTTTCAGTTCTTCCTTTTCCAATGGATAATTTTCACCTCAGTCACATTCAAGTTAAACAATTGCCATTGATTGTTTTCAACAAACAATTTAGCTCTGAGTTGGACCATATAACAGCAGACCTGTGTATAAGATTTTACCAAGGTGCCATCAAATATGCCAAATAGTGACAATGGAGGTGAAGGCTTTGGAAGGGACCTTACCCAGGACACTGCTTCCAGTGGTTGTTTGTAGGATACACACCAGGATGTTTTTGATTTGTATTTCTTTTACAGCCAGAGATATTGAGCATTTCTTCATGTGTTTTTTGGCTATGTGAACTTCTTCCTTTGAAAAAAATCTCTGTTCAGTTCATTTGCACGTTTATTCATTGGGTCATTGATTTGGGGGGAGGGTTTAGCTTTTTGAGCTCCCTCTACATTCTGTTTATTAATCTCTTGTTAGATGTATAGCTAAGCAAAGGTTTTCTCCCATTCTATGGGTTGCCTCTTCAATCTGGTGATCATTTCTTTTGTTGTGGAAAACCACATTAATATTCTACCACACTCCTGTTAGAATGGCTATCATCAAAAACACAATCACAAAAATACAAACATTTGTTGTCATCATTCATTGTTGATATGGCTGTAAATTAGTACAACTATTATGGAAAACAGTATGGAGGCTCTTCAAAAACTAAAAATAGATCTGCCATATGATCCAACAATACTACTTCTAGGGATATACCTGAAAAAAAATAAGTCAGAATACAATAAAGACACTTGCACACCATGTTTATTGCAGCAATATTCACAATAACCAACTATGGAAACAACTCAGATGTCCTAAAACTGAAGAATGGATTAGGGAAAAAATATATATATATAATGGAATTTTATTCAGCCATAAGGAAGAATGAAACCATGTGGTTTGAAACTAAATGGATGGAACTGAAGAACATCATCTTAAGTGAAGTTAGCCAGGTTCAGAAAGCCAAAGGCCACATGTTTTCTCTCATATGGGGAAGACAGACACATTACAAATACAAGCAGTATTTGTATTAAGAAAAACGGATCATACTAAAGGGAAGTCACTAATGGAAGAAGGAGGGTCAAAGAAAGAACTTAAGAAGGTGAATATGGTTGATGTGCTTTCTATACAAGAATGAATATAGAATTTCTAAACCTGTTGAAATCACCATAAGAAGGTGACTAATGTTGAGTGTAGAAAAAGAGAGGAGATAAAAAAATTTGGTTTATAATATTCATGGAAATGACATAGTGAAACTCCCTATATAGTTATTTTAAACAAACAAAAATGCCTTTTTACAAAAATGGAGAAAAGGAAGATAAAACAGGTCCTGTCTAGGGGTTGGCACCAGTGGAAGAGGGGAAGATGCAAGGAAAGGGTGGGAAGGTGACTGTACTGGAAATATTATGTACTCTGGTATTAAAATGGAAAAATGAGACCTGTTGAAACTATTCCAGGAATTATAGCACAGGGTAATAAAGTAGAATGATGGGGGGGGTGAATTTAGCTATGACATATTGTAAGAACTTTTGTAAATATACTCCCAACACAATAATAATATGATAATAATAATTTAAAAAAAAACCAGGCTGGTTTTTGTTCACCTTGGATCTAAGGAGAAGAAAATAGAGTGAGTTAAACCAACATAAAGCTCACTATTCTTAGTAAGAAGAAACTTCTATAGAATAAGTCTTTCTTGAACTGGTGTCTTTTATTTCCAGAGTTATGAAAAAATTGAAAATTTTTACCAATTTCCTTATTGCTTTTATGAAAAAGCAGATTTTTTTAAGGTTCTTTGGCCTACCATTATAGAAGTCCCCTTGGTAACTAACAAATAAAAAGTGGTAGCAGGGGTCCACATGCCTTTGAAGGTTAGGTCACAAAAGATAACCCAAGACCTGCCCAGCTCTTTCTCAGGATTCCATTTGTAGAAACAGAAACAATGCTTTAGAGAATCCCAGGACACATAGAAAAAATGTTTAGGTTTCCTTCCTTCCTTCCTTCCTTCCTTCCTTCCTTCCTTCCTTCCTTCCTTCCTTCCTTCTTTCCTTCCTCCTTCCCTCCCTCAAAGTGATTTGTGAATAGAGCATTTGCTGATGGTAGAAACACCAATACAACTCAAAACCAAGGTGCTTAAATCATTCATATTACTGGAAACACTACCACAATGGACTAAATGAGACAGAGTCACCCAGTCACCATAATGCAATGAATCATAGGTTGCAAAGTGACCCCACTCTGCTCACTTGTCTAGTACTCAGCATCATTATGTTACAAAGATACACAGCCAAATAAATAGGTGTTTATGTAAATAAATGAGAAAGATGAAATGACCATTATTTACTGTGATTTGGAAAGACATATTGGGACATACTATTTGAAACAAGTAAGAAATATAGACCTCTTATTTGGCAGAAATTTCAAATGTATTCATTAAATAACTAAGAGTAGAATTAAAAAACATGAATGGACTATGAAACAAATGCAATAAAGATGAACAACATAGAGTACTTTGGAATCAAGAGCTTTAAGTGATTAAGCAAACATTTTATTAATTGGAGTTATTAATAGGTTATTGGATTATTTTATAATTCAATTGATGGAGAATTTAATTAATGGAAAATTAATGAGTTGTTTGAGCTCATTAGAATAAAGAGTTAAATTTTTTACATCAATGAAATAAGCATATAACTTGAGAGAAGATACTAACAATGGAATTTTGGGTTTTGTCTCTCTAAGAAAAAAAAACATAATTTACAGTTTTAACCTAATTCTGTAAATACTCTCACCATGGTAAATTCAACCTATGAAATAGAACTCAAAAGTTGGGAAGAGATGCAGAGTCATCTTTTTTTTTTTTTTTTTAATAGTTCTTGTGTTTAGGTGGTTTTTTCCTCACCTCAAAGCCACCCTCAGACTCCTGTTCCCATCCAACACCCACCTCATTCTCTGGGCCATATGATGTACTTTTTTTTTAGTGCCATAACTTATATTCTGTTTTTTAAAAAAAATTTTCCTACAATATTCTCTTAAGAGTACAAGTGGTTGGAATGGCTTCCAGCTCAGCCACCACTGAATTACAAGGAGGATATCAACTATAACTGGGTTCATGAAGATTGTCTATTAATGCTTGAGGACAGACATTGCCCAAGGAAATTTGCAATTCTTTGAAATGTATGAAATATATGAAAATATTGAATATATGAAAGAGAAAAGACTGTATCAAACTGACAATAATCTTAAATATAGATATGACATTAGTAATATTGACTTGTGAGGCTGAGAATAACTTCAAATGCTATCAATACAAATTTCAAAAAATCCTTACTTGAGGAAATATTAAACATAACTATTATTTTTCCTACAAAGATATTTGAAGGTAATGGAGAGGAAATTAAAGAATATACATGCAGAAAACAGAAGAAAGAAAGATCATTATGGATAAAGCTTTTAATAAAAACATACTGTTTTGGGGAGCCATTGGCTCACACCTGTAATCCTATCTACTCAAGAGGCAGAGATCAGGAGGATCACAGTTTGAAGCCAGCCTGGGAAAATAGTTCATAAGACCCTATCTCAAAAAACCCAACCAAAAAAGGGCTGGCTGGTGGAATGGTTCAATGTGTAGGCCCTGAATTCAAGCCCCAGTACTGCAATAAAAAAAGGTACTGTTTTTAGATGTTCTATTAATACTGTTTACTAGCTTATTATTTTCTATTTCTTTTCTTTTTTATTCTAAATACATTTTGACCCTAATTTTGTATTCATAATTTGTTTTATTTTTCTTAAAGAAAAACTCAGAATATCAGCTTAAGACCCCACAAACTCTGCCCATAATTGATTCACAATTCATCTTAATCCCAGTTCAACATTCAGATGTTAAGTGACATCAGTTACAGTTTTGTTGTCCTGCAAAGGTGAAATATGAAGGAGAATAATTTTTGGAAAGCATAGTCACAAATGAGTGCAGATTTCTTTTCATAATCCACCACTTTTAATTTTGAGTAAGTCACTTGATGTGTCAGATATTACTTCTTTACTCTGAAGATCAGGTTAACAGTAATTTTTGTTTACCTTCTAAGATTATTATTTTGGGGAATCAAGTCAACTGTTGTGCACTAAATATTTTTGTAGTACACAACAAAGTGCATATCAAAGAGATATATACCATTCCTGAGACTATTGTCATTCTTCATATATATATATATATATATATATATATATATATATATATATATATACACATACATATATGTATATATATACAGACACAAACATAAGATAGATAGATGACAGATAGATCAATACCTTCTGCTGAACTTGAACAGAATGATCTTTAAAATTTATTCAATTTCCACAAATTGCTAATTATTTAATTATATTAAAATAATTATTCAAATGAATTTGTTAACTCACAAGCTTTTCAAATTAAAATATAATGCAAAAATATAGTAGGCCTCAACACAAAGAACATTAACAGTTTTTTATGTAAGATGATTAGATAAAACTTCAGAAAATACCCTGAATGCCTTAACATTTGCTTTAAAACCAGTTTTTAAAAGAATATTTTATGCATATTCCTTTAATAAGGAACAAGAATCTTCTGGGTTCTGTTGAGAATTTTAAATATGCCCTAGTCTAGTAAGAAATTAAGAATTCCTATTTCTTTGAAATGAAAATCATTACCAGCATTTGAGAGATGATAGGCTTATTTTCTCAATGTCATTGATTGTTTGCTACCTGTATCATATACATATCTATCTATCTTGCTGGCCTCTAGCACTATTTGTGACTAGTGTATATATTGTAGCTTCAGTGTCTGATGAGAAGCCTCATTCTAAAATTATTACTTTGTCATAAGTAACAAGCCTTTATTTATGACCAGATGGTAATCTCAAGTAAAACCAAAATATAAGTTGAAGCATCTTTTGCTATAACTTTCTAGCACTAACACTTGAATGTAAGGATAGAATGATAAAGAAGGCATCCAGGAAGTAAATCTATCTATCTGACCATATATGGATCTATAGTTTGGCATATGAAGAATGTACTTTGACATCATTAAAACAATATGAAAAATATCTATACTTACAGAAAAGAATTTAACAAAACTCAGAATATAAAAATGATACTTAGAAATTTATTTCAAGAACATATGTCCATATCTTAATAGTCAATATTTCTATTGGTTTTTTTAATCATATACATATGATAAACAAGCATTAAACTTTTACTTAAAAAAAACCCTAGGGTTTAATTCAGGGCCTCATTCCTGTTAGGCAAGTTCTTTACCAGTTGAGCCACATCCCCAGTCCTTTTACATTTGGTTTGTTTTTCAGATAGGTTCTAACACTTTCACCTGGGCTGGCTGTGGGCTTTGATCCTCCCATCTCTTTCTCTAGAATAGATATGATGCAGGTATGTGTCATCACATCTGTCTTGTTTCTTCATATGCTAACTTCTGCTGGATCTAGCCTTGAGCAGCAATCCTCAACTTAGCTCTGCTTCCCAAGTACAAATTAAGCTTTTATATAGTTAAAACAATGACTTTTTAAAGCAATCTTTACCTATCACTGTACACTTATTATGTTCTAACAGTATGTACTATAAATTAGATTGCCATCTCCTATGTTTTGTGCCTCACCATTTATACAGAGGTCATTAAGGTTATAAGACCATGGGATAGAAATTACAGAATATGAGCCAACTGTGAAGTTAGAAGCCAAAGTCCCTAACATTATTCTCATTTTTGATACCAAATGAAAATTGAGGTGTCCTGAAATGACTTTTATACTTGAAAATTCTTTGCATGAACTCACAGAGACACACTGAAAGTTATTACACTAATGCTTACAGTTTATTGCATGGGAAGGATACAAGTTAAAATTAGTCCAGAGAAATACTAAACACAAAGCTTCCAATGCTTTCCTCAATGGAGTCAGCATGCATTTATCTTCCAGTATCAACTTGTGAAAATAGCCATAGAGAATTGTCAAACAGAAGAACTTACCCATGCTTCAGCATTCAGAGATTTTATTGAGGCTCTGATATGGTTGACTGATTATTACCCATGTGACTGGTGTAAGTCTCTAAATTGACTGATACTACTAACCCAAAGACCTATGTCACACTGTTGCTCCTTCTGGCATAGTCACTCCCACCCTGAGTCATATTGTTAAGCTATTCAGTATGGCTCCAAAGCCCTAGGCAAAGCCAGTAGACATTACTTTACAGAAGCTTAGGGAAGAGGCCAGACCTCTCTTTGAACAAGGTCAAATTCTTTATTACACAAAGCCTAAACAGATTAGTAATGTAGTAAGCATATGTTCCAAAAATTATAGCATTTTTTAGTGTGTTGAGCTAAATCTACTTGACTCTTTTTCTTCTCTGATCTAGTCCACTATATTTACTGCCAGAGAAGAAAACAAAACTGTGAGTTGAATGAAAGTGTGACAGGTGTCCTCATTGGTTTAGTCTGGTGTAACTAAGTGCCTTAGACTAGATGGCTGATGCACTATAGGAGTTTATTTCTCAAGGTTTTGGAGACTGGAAGTTTGAAATCATGGTAGCAATATGGTTGTGAGGCAGGTTAGGATTAGGGAAAGTATGGGACTGAGACCACCTCCCTGATTCACCTAAAGAGCCCCATTTCAATTACAATAAGTTAGAAAGAATGGGAACTTCCTCCCCCATGGGTAAGGTGCTTGAGAATTAACACAGCTGCATATAGGAGTCCACCCAGCTCCTCCCCTGGCTCAAAGGTCAATGGAGCCAAGTAAAGACTGGCCTTCACCTGGCTTTGCACCACCCAGGCCCTTCCCACTCATTGATTATTGGATGGGAATCACCTGGTTCCTCTCTTCCTATAGGTCAGCATGAGTTTTTAATGCATCTGGAAAAAAGAAGCATACTCTCTTGATCTCCATATTACATTGAGGTCTATCATGCTCCCCTTTGTATTTCCCTTCCCTAACTTTTAATAAGCTTCATTTATACTCACATGTCCTACCATGGATCCTTTACAGGACACAAGGACTTTGGGAGTCTTCTGATCTCAGACTGCATCCTGCCACCAACAGTTGGATGCTGGTGAAGGCCCACTTCCATTTATAGACTGTCAAATTCTCATATCTTCACATGGCAGAAATGGAGCTAGACAATCCTCTGAAATATCTTTCACAAAGCTATCAAGACATTCATAACAGCTCCACCTTCAAGAACTTATTATCTCCCAATGAATTAACCTAATACCATTGACTTACAGTTTAGGATTTTTTTTTGAGGTACTGGGGATTGAACTCCTGGCTTTCATCTTGAGCCACTCCACCAGCCCAATTTTTGTGAAGGGTTTTTCTGGATAAGGTCTTGCAGAACTATTTGCCTGGGCTGGCTTCAACTCAAACTGCAATCTCTACCTCCTGAGTAGCTAGCATAAACCATCAGCACCCAGCACAGGTTAAGATTTTGACATGTGAATTTTGAGGACAAACATTCAAGCCATAAAAACAAGTGAGGCACAGTTTTTTGAATGCCTTCTAAAAATAGTCCTTTTATCTATTGGAATTAATGGTTTCATAATTAAAGAACCCTTTTATTAATTATTAAGATCGATTTCTCAATTTCATAAAGGAAAAGCTTTGTTCAATGAATATAGGGGTTATCCATTAAATATACAAAATGCATTTATCCTGATGCAGAATTAAATGATGTAACATGAGTGACTAAATAATCTCAGTATTTAAACATTTGCTTCATGTGTTCTTTTATACCACCCAAACTACATATTGACAGCAGCTGGGTTGTAGGGAATACTAACCTTACTCCCATCCTTACGCTTTTTAAATGAATAGATAGGGATTTGAATCTATAGAAAAGGAATTCCAAGCACTCAAAATGTGAGAGACACCTTAACTCCAGATCATTGTTTCTCAAATTTGTAAATTGTATCAAGCCCTTTTTAGTGAAAAAAGTTTCCAATATTGGTGTGGATTCTATGGTTGATTCTAATCATCTTAATTATATATCTTGTCATAATTATATTATACCTTAAATATTTATAATTATAAATCTGCAGCCATTATTTACTATATAAAAGTAATTAGTAGGGGTGGATGCAGTGAATCATGCCTAAATTCCAGAGATGATCTGGAGGGAGGCAGGCATGGTGTCACATACCTGTAATCCCAGCTATGTGCATGGGAAGCCATAGATAGGATAGTGGTCTGAGGCCTGCCCCCAGCTAAAAGGTAAGGTCCTACCTGAAAAGAAAAAGAAAAAAAAAGGAAAACTCAAAGCAAAGCAACAAAAAATAACTAAATCAGACAAGAATTGAGATACGGTGCAAGTGGTAGAGGAGTGCCTAACAATCACAAGGCCCTGAGTTCAAATCCCAGTACTACCAAAAAAATAAGGCAATTAATGACTTAAAATTTTTTTTGTAAAGTGTGAAACCTAAGTAAGTCAATTAAAAATTCACAAGGGAGTATTGAGGTGTAGCTCAGTGGTAGACCACTTGCCTAGTATGTGTGAGGCCTTTGGGTAAGGTATTGTAAAATGAGAAAATTTTATAAGCAGAAAATCAACCACATTTTAAAGTCCATATTTATGTGCCACAGCTCCCTCATCTGATTTGATCCTGGTTTTCTCCAACTTTCTGGAAAAAACCACTCATTTTGAAGGAATTCACCCTGTACTACCAAAGTAGTACAAAGGTAAATACATGCCTATACTCAGCTCCTACATCCCAAAAGGGGGAACCCAATGGAGGTATTTGTAATTTAGAAAATAACAGCCTAAAACGAAAGCACACCAGACCCTGGGACTAAACAGTTAAAATTGTCTGACTATTGTTCTGTTCAGAAAATGTGCATTTATCAAACAGGGAAACTTTTGTGAGTCAGTTGTATGAGAGTGACAGCAGGCCACCCATTAGCCATGACAATAGGCACAGTGCCTTGGCTTTAAAGAAAAGCCAGTCATAACTATGGATCTTTTATATTCACTACTCAACTCAAGGAATATATTATCAAATTGATCACCTAGGCTCTCAAAAATATTGTGATTACAGTCCCCAGTATGAAGTTACTAAGAAATGCAGATGGAAATGACTGTTAGTTGACCAAAAAAACCAAAAATCATACAAAGAATCAACAAAACACAGAGTTGGTTCTTTGAAAAACTAAACAAGATTGACAAGCTCCTGTCAAATCTGACTAAAATGAGGAGGAAAAAGACCCAAATTAGTAAAATCAGAAACAAGAAAGGAGAGATAGCAACAAACACTAAGGAAACACAGAGAATCATAAGAGACTACTTTGAGAACCTATGTTCCAATAAGGAACATTTCTTGAAGAAATGGACAAATTCTAAAATACTTATGACCATC
This sequence comes from Castor canadensis, assembly GCF_047511655.1. NCBI lineage: Eukaryota > Metazoa > Chordata > Mammalia > Rodentia > Castoridae > Castor > Castor canadensis. The sequence continues at coordinate 48,367,117 of NC_133396.1, read as the reverse complement.
CAAAACTGAACCAAGAGGATATTAACCAGCTAAACAGATCTGTAACACAATGAAATTGAAGCAGCAATGAAGAGTCTCCCAAAAAGAAAAGTCCAGGAGCTGATGGATTCTCTGCTTAATTCTACCAGACCTTTAAAGAAGAACCAACACCAACACTCCTTAAATTTTTCCATGAACTAGAAGCTTCATTTTATGAAGCCAGTATTATACCCATCCCCAAACCAGACAAGAACACATCCAAAAAGGAGAACTACAGGCCATGCTCCTTAATGAACATTGATGCAAAAATTCTAATACAATAATGGCAAACTGAATCTAACAACACATCAGCAACACCATTCACCATGACCTAGTCAGCTGCATCCCAGGGATATAGGGATAGTTCCACATACGCAAATCAATAAATTTAACACAGCACCTAAACAGAAGCAAAGACAAAAACCTCTTGATCATCTCAATAGATACAGAAAAAGCCTTAGATAAGATTCAACGCAACTTCATGATAAAAGCTCTAAGAAAACTATATATGGAAGGAATGTACTTCAACATTATAAAGGCTATATATGACAAAACTATAGCCAACATTATACTTAATGGGGAAACACTAAAACCATTTCCCCTAAAGTCAGGAACAAGATAAGGATGCCCGCTTTCCCCCCCCTCTATCTGACATAGTCCTGGAATTCCTAGCCAGAGCAACAAGGCAAAAAGAAGAAATAAAAGGAATAACAATAAGTAAAGAAATAGTCAAAGTATCTCTATTTGTAGACAACATGATACCATACCTCAAAGACCCCAAAAAAGTCCACTCAAAACTCCTAGACACCATAAATTGCTTCAACAAGTAGCAGGATACAAAATCAACCTACAAATATCAGTAGCCTTTTTATACATCAACAATGAACAAATTAATAATGCATATAGGAAAACAATTACTTTTACAATAGCACAAAAATATCAAATACTTAGGAATAATCTTTAAAAAGGATATAAATGACCTCTACAAAGAGAACTACAAACTACTGAAGAAAGAGATTGAGGAAGACTACAGAAGATGGAAAGATTTCCCATGCTCAAAAATTGGCAGAGTCAACATAGCAAAAATGGCTCTACTACCGAAAGCAACCTACCTATTCAATGCAATTTTCAGCAAAATCCCAAAGACATTCACCACAGACATTGTAAAATCTACTTAAAGTTCATTTGGAAACACAAAAGACTGTGAATAGCCAAGGCAATACTGAGCAAAAAGAGCAATGCTGGAGGTATCAATACTCGACTTCAAACTATATTTCAGAGCCATAACAATAAAAAGCACAAAATCAGACAGAATAGAGGACCCAGATATGAATCCACATAGCTATGCCCACCTTATTTTTGACAAAGTTGCCAAAAACATATGATGGAGAAAAGACAGCTTCTGCAAAAAATATTCCTGAGAAAAGTGGCTATCTGCCTTCAGAAAACTGAAACTAGATCCATGACTATCACCCTGAACTAGTATCAACTCAAAGTGGTTTAAGGAAATTTATATCAGACTTGAAACCTTGCAGTTAGTACACAAAAGACCAGGGAATATCCTGGAAAAAATAGGCAAGGTCTTCCTCAACAGAACTCCAGCAGCACAGCAACTAAAAGAAAGAATGGACAAATGGGACTATATAAAATTAAAAAGCTTCTGCACAACAAAAGAAATGGTTTTTAAACTGAAGAGACCACTGACATAGTGAGAGAAAATATTTGCTGGCTATATATCAGACAAAGGTCTGATAACCAGAATAAACAGTGACCTGAAAAAACTAAACTCCCCCCAAATTAATGAACTAACAAAGAAGTGGGCAACTGAACTAAACAGAACATTTTCAAAGGAAAAAGTTCTAATGGTAAAAAAAAAATGGCCATAAAGGAAATGCTAATCAAAACTACATTAAAATTCCACCACATTCCTGTAGAATAGCTGTTATCAAGAACACCACCACCACCAAATGTTCATGAGGATGTGGGAAAAAGGAACCTGTATACACTGGTGGGAGTGTAAGCTAGTACAACCACTATGGAAAACAATACAGACACTTCTTAAAAAACTAAACATAGATCTGCCATATGATCCAGAAAAACCTCTGCTAGAGATATACCTGAAGGAATGCAAATCAAGTTATTACAAAGGCACCTGCATATCCATGTTCATTGCAGCAGTATTTACAATAACCATTCTATGGAAAGAGCCAAGATGCCCCACTAGCAACAAATGGATTAAGAAAATGTGGTATTTATACACAATAGAATTTTATTCAGCCATAAAGAAGAAGGAAATTTTGCCATTAGCAAGTAAATGGATGGAACTGGAGAACATTGCCTTAAGTGAAGTTAGCCATGTTCAGGAAGTAAAAAATCATATGTTCTTCCACAGATGCAGATTACAGACCCAAAACAAATGCAGTAATATTATTGCACATGGGTCACACACTAAGGGGAGAAAGCATATGGGTGAAATTTGAAAGGGAAGGAAACCCAAACTTCAATGTGGTTGTTGTGCGTGCTGTAGAAGAGCAAGTATAGTCATCTTAAACTGGCAAAGTCCACTATGGGAAGGGGACTAGGAAGTAGTGAAGAGGTTTGGCAGAGATGAACCAATGTGGGTTGCAATACACAAGTGCCTGGAAGCAATACTAGGAATTTCTCTATATAGCTATCTTTATCTCAAACTAGAAAAAGTCTATGTCATTCTTAATATCTCCTATGCTTTCTCTTCAAGAAAAGTGGAGAACAAGAGGACTGAACAGTTTCTGCCAGGAACCAGGAGAAGGGAGAAGGAGTGAGGAGGTGGTCCAAAGAATGCATACATATGTAAGTGTAAAAATGGCAAAATAAAAGAAAGAAAAAAACCCAAAGTTTGCGCTATATCATTGTAACAGAACTTAACCTAGTTAGTTACTGCAGACACAAGGCACAGGTAAAGTAAGAAGAAGTTTGAATGGCACCTATGCTATCATGATCAATAGAGGAGAGAGAACATGGGATTAGGAGATAATTTCACACACACACACAAACATACAGTGCTTAGGCCGATGGTGGTAGTGGATGCTTTTAAGGTTTGTTTTGAGAGGTAAGGAGCTAATAGTAGCAAAAGGAAACTCCGAACTTCTTTTCTTATCTTAACCCAAGGAAAAGCTGAACATGATCTAAGGAAATTCTCTTATTCATGTCCTTTCCATGTAAAGAACATACAAACCAAAATAAATCATAAAATCCTGATTTTTATATTATCATGTTTATCACTTCAAGGACCTCTGTACATTGAGAATCTATTGAAGCATATGTTTTACATGGAGGCTCTTTTCTTCAAAATTGATGATAGCATCTTAGAGAAAATTTTATACCCCTCTGATAATTTGAATAATTCTCAGTTTGGTCTCTGAATATGTTAGTGATTTTCCAATGATCTTCACTTCCCCCCAAAAAAATCATGCTATAGTCCCACAGAACACCTGTCTATGTCATAAGAAATCAAGGAATCAGGATCCATCTCGGACTTCTCTGCATCTCCATCTTCCAAAAGAATAGTCAGGTGTGATCAGAGACTATAATTAATTCGTCATCACCAAAGGACTCTGTGAGAATTTTTCCTAGAGAGGTCCTTAGGCAATTACTTTTTCTTTAATGAGTTACTCCAGCATCTTGACTCCCCTGGGTCAGCGAGCCTCTTAGGCCCAGGGATGGCTGAAAGAGAGTTATGAGAAAGGATGATACAGACACAGTTGATGAATTCAGAGGCTGTTACTTCCTTTGCCTATAATGTATAAATGTAACCAGATGTTGGGGCATGGCCCTGGAATCACCCTCAAACCCTCTAGGTTAGTTTTGAGGAAGGAGAACTGGATGGTACCTTACTGTCCCTCTACCCTGAGAATCTTGATTTACCACACTAAGTGGTGTTCTGCAGGACAAATTTTCTCTTATGATGCCTTATCTAACTCCACGTTTCTGCCTCCCAAGATGTTGCAAAATTGTAGAAGTATTTTGATTTATATCCACCTTTTATAACCTTTTTATTAATGCTAACGTTCATTACTATTACTCCCTTGCAATGTATTCTCCCAAGATCGTCTCATTTCAACGTAATAACAGTTCTGTGAGGTTGGACTCAATGCATCAGTTTCTAAGTCTTCTCCTATTTTACTTTCAACTTTATAACCATAATAAACTTGAGACAGGTTCCCTATCACAGATAGTGCTTAGATATGTCTGAGGAGTTTAGTAATCTATATTTCAAAGGCATGTCCATTGATGCAGAGTATTGACATCACCTGAGTGTTCATTATAATGTAGAAACAGAGCTACAGAACCAGAATCTGTGTTTTCACATAATCAAGATGAGTTGAATGTGCATGATCTATAATAAACACTGCCATCAGTGATACTTATGAACAGTCCAGGATGACAACTATAGATTTACCTGCAGGTGATGTCTCTATACATGTTCCATCTGTACACTTCTGTACTAGGCATACATTTGCTCGTTTACAGGGAAGCATAGTTTAGAGAAACAAAGTGTGTGATTTTCCCCAAATGTTCTTTTGCTCTATAATGCAACACATAATATCCAAATATACACACTGTTAATGCAACCACATCGAACACCATTAGCAGGATGACGATCCCAGCAGGCAGGCTCAGTTATGAAGTTTTAGTGAGAGAACTTTTCTGAATCTGTTAGTACTCTTCCTCTGCTTTATTAGCATGCTTGAATATTCTGGGGTTCATTAGTCAGTATTATCCAGAAGAATATTGAATAGTGTGTGTATGTGTGTGTTTATGGAACTTAATTTAGGAAATATTGGGGACTGTGCTAACTATAGTCAGCAGACTATAGTCCCTGGGAAGAGTATATGCTACAATCTTGAGTTCTAAGGCCATCTGGGGGCAAAATACTTATGCAGTTTTCTCTTATGTCTTTCAATTCATTGTGTGAAGCTTATCACATTCTGTAGTCTAATCTACATAATTATGTCTCCTTACTTAAATGTTAATAATATTTGTAAAATACCTTCATAGTAACATCTGGAACTGGTATTTAACACCACTTGCTATCAGGGCCTACCTAAGTTATGTATCATACAAAAAGATCACATATAGTATAGACATCTGAGGAAAACCCCAGGTGAGGGTTTGAAAATAATATGTGCTTCTTTTTCCTTTTTGTAATAATTTATATTTTTCCTGACATCAGTATCAATGGGATTGTGTAGATTGAAGCATAATGATTTTATTTTTAATCAGTATTATGGAAGTAAGTCCTACATCTTACATGCCGTAACATTTTTCATAAATGCCAAATTACATAGAAATTTAGTGCTAAATGGTTATGTATAGAGACTTTATATTCAAGGCATAGATAAGAGGAATAGTTATTCCAAATTAGTGGTAGTTTGTTGCCTTTAAAAATAAAGTATGTTGTGTCTCAGCTGAAGCACAGTCAATAACTATGAAACTCTGGTCTCATCTTGGCCCTATGCCAGATGCTACCCTGCTGAGCCATGAAGGCAAAAGTGGCCTTCCTTGCATGGAGTTTACAGTCTTGTGGAAATTCACATATAAACAATTGATCAATGGTATTGAATGATATGTGATGAGTACAAGATACTGTGGGAACACAGTAGCAGGTTTTACTGGATCTGGGGAAAAGGATATCTCCATCCTGGGGAACCTCCTCATCATTGTCCTCATTTGACTGTACTCACATCTTCACGCACCCATGGATTTATTTCTCTGCAGCTTTTCCTAGTGTGACCTCTGCTTTTCCTCCATGACCATTCCAAAACTGTTTGAAAACATGGAGAGTCAAATATTATCCATCTCCTATGCAGGCTGCCTGACACAAATGTACTTCTTTCTGTTTTTTGCTGACCAGGAAAGCTTCCTCCTTTTGGTCATCACCTATGATTGTTGTGTGGCCATCTGCTTCCCACTGCACTACACTAGCATCATGAATCCTGAGCTCTGCCTATGCCTGGTGGTGCTGTCCTGGGTGCTGACCTTGTTCCATGTCTTGTTATACACCCTGCTTATGGCCAAATTGACTTTGTGGGAACAAAATGATTCCCCACTTTTTCATGACCTATCTGCTCTCTTGAAGTTGGCCAACTCTGTCACTAAGGTTAATGAGTTGGTTGGAGGATTGGTTGGTGTCATTCCTTTTATTCTCATCATCATGTGCTATGCACACATTGTGTCCTCCTTCCTCAAGGACTTTTCTTCTCAGGACGTCCATAAGGTTTTCTCCACCTGTGGCTCTCATTTGTCCTTGGTTTCACTATTCTATGGAACATGCTCTGCTATCTACTTAAGTCCATCATGTAATAATTCTGCTGTAAAGGAGAATGTCCTGGCTTTCATTTGCATAGTGGTGACCCCTATGGCAAACACCTACATCTACAGCCTGAAGAACAGAGACATGCATGGTGTACTGAGAACAGTTCTTCGTAAGGATAAAATTCCCATCTTCCTATAAGGGGAGCACTTGGGATATTTACATAATTTTCTCCAGTAAATATATGCAGAATAGCATTAGAGTATTCCAGATTTTTCTTTCACTATCAGAGTTTTTGTTAAAAGAGCACACTGTACAATTATTTAATACATAACTTGATCATATACAAACTCATTTGTAGAATTTTTCTATAATAGTGAAACTACTCTATGGAAATCAGGGAAGGAGGGAAAGGAATAGAGAATGATAGAGCATCTACAATATTATAAAACATAACATCTATGAAGGTAGAGGATGTAATGATATATATTTAAAAATGGGGGTTGGGAGGAAAGCAGTAATGGAGAGTAATGGAAATGATTGAACATACCAAATTAAGTTTATTCACAGTGGAAATGCATCAAGAAACCCCTTTGAATGTTTAATTAGAAATTAAAAATGAAAGACAAGACCATAAAATAGGTAAGTGAAGTACTTGTTGAAGAGGGAAGGGTGAATGAAGGAGATTAAGATGACAGAGTATGGCTAATGGACATCATATACCCATATGAAACAGAACAATGAAACCTCTTGCAATTGCTTTAAGAGGGGAGATTGTAGGGGAAATCTAACCAAAGTACAATTTAAGTTTATTTGGAATTGTCACAATTAATCCTCCCTATAAAGCAAATATATCATAATAAAAATTTATTTAAAGAGAGGCTGTTCAGTGCTGTAGTTGAAATGAGAAACATGATCTTGGTTACCTAGCTTTGCCTTCCTATTTTTATTGCTCAAGTGATCCTGGAAAAAGTATAGTTTTTAAGCAGCTCTTCCATGTGGTCTCATTCTTCACATTCTTAAGTTATCCCAGGATTTTATCAGAATTCTATTTTGACTCTGGTGACATTTTCAATAGTGATCTATATTCCTAGATTAATATTCAATGTCATCCAAATATCTCAACCTCATGCTATCCTTCTAATGTCACATACATGCTCTTTCTGAACAAAATTTGACATATTACCTTTTAGTTTTCCCACTCCTTTCACTTCATATCTAAATTGTTTTGTGTGAAATGCCTTGACTGTAAACAAATTTTTCTAACTCTTTTTTTTAACAACAGTGTCTCCCATCAAAGTACTAACCAGGCCCAACCCTGCTTAGCTTCCGAGATCAGATGAGATCAGGTGCGTTCAGGGTGGTATGGCCATAGACACAACAGTGTCTTTGTAAAAGTTTACCTAGATTGAGTTATTAGCTAGGGCCCCAGAATTCCAGTTTCTCACAACCAGGGAGAGAAAGTAGAGGTTCAAATAAGTTCAGTGTTTCTGGATTCTTCTACTGCAAAAGCTATATTGATTTTACAAAAAGAAAATATAATATATTTAAAGTCAAGGTTTGCAGTATCCAGAATGACAAATGTGACATTCAACAACTTCACATATCACATGCAGTGTTGATATTTTGCCTGTGTAAATCACAGATTATTTGACCCTCCAGCTTATCATTTTTCCCATTTTAGAAATAAAAGAAACAAGCCTTTATTTTTTAATTATAAATCAATATAAAATGAATCAATTGCCCAAACTTGGCCTATTCATTTGCTTAAAATAGTCTCCTCTAAGTGATTGTGTCTAAATCCATTCATCAACAATATTTTAAAGCATAATAACATCTCTGTAGGTAGGGCAAATAAAGATATGTGAAAGTTGATGAAGAATGAAGTTTAGAGATAAAACAGAAAAGAACAGTAACAGAAAGGGATGAATGGACCAAAACAAAATATATTCACAGTGGGAATACATTGAGAAATCCCTTTGAACATTGACTTAAACATTAGTAACAAAAGGCAGGACTGTAAAATAGGTACAGTGTGTGGAGGTGTACTTATGGGAGGGAGGAGGGTGAATGAAGGTGATTAAAGTGAGGGTATATGGTTGAGACTTCATATACTTATATGAAATAGACCAAAGAAACCTCTTGCAATTGCTATAATTGGGTCAGGGAGGGGGTTGTGTGGGAGATAGGATGGGGGTGATCTAACCAATGAACAATAGAACCTACTTTGAAAGGGACCTAAGAACACAGTCTACTTCTATGTATTCCTTTAGCATGTGACCTTTTCTCCATTTGTGCTCTGCTGTTGCTACCTGCAACATGAGGTGATACACGGAAGGGTGGCCCTTGCTCAAGTTGTACAAGGCCATTTGCCCTTGGCACCTTGCAAACTGTGAGCTAAACAAACCTGCACTTATTTTATTCTTAGCATGTGTTAGGAATTTAATTGCGGTGATGCAAAGGTGACTAAGGTAACAGAGTTTTCAACTAATGATGCTGGAAAAAATGCCTGTATATATGAAAAAATGTTTAATTTCATTCCACAGCTCACACTGTGCAAAAGGAAACAAAAATGTATCATAGACTTTGATATTTTTATGAGTATTGATAGGATTCATCAAGAAAAATATTAAGGGGCAGATGGAACATGGTTGATTTGCAGTGCTTTCAGATTGCAGCTACTAAAGCCAACTGAGATACCATAGAACTAGTTACTGAAACTCTGATTGGAATAAGAGATAAGAATAGAAGAAAACTTAGAATTATGCACCAGAAGTGTGTACTCATTGAGGAAGATACTGCTATGACAAGATATATAAACATATCCATCTTTTCATATCAATATGAAATTGGGTTGTAATTTTACACCATATAAAAACCAACTAAAATGAGAGATGGCTTAATACAGATGGCATTTTATTAGTGTATATTACTTTTAAAAAATTGAGGTGTTCATAATGACATTTTCATAGGTGTTTATAAGGACTTTGCTTGTATTTTATCACCACTCCACCCACACATTTCCCATCCATGTGTTTCCTTCCTATTCCTGAGTAGTCTTTTAAAAATATTCTGTATGTGAGAGAAAATTGTGATATTTGTCTCTCTGGGCTGGCTTATTTTGTTGAGTGTGATGATCTCCATTTCCTACAAATGACATTATTTTACTCTTCTTAATTGCTGAATATTTTCCTTTGTGTATACATGCCATATTTTCTTCATCTGTCCATCAGTTGGTGAGCCCAGACTGTGTTGATTCCATGACTTATCTATTGTGAGTTGTGTTGCAATAAACATCAATGTACAGGTATGTCTATTGTATGCTGACTTTGATTCCTTCACGTATATACAAGGAGCATTGCAGGTGGATCATATGATAATTCTATTTTTAGTTTTTTGAGTAAGTTCTGGCCTGGGAAACTGGTGTAGTAGCAAAAGTCCTAAATCTACAGACTACTAGAATTAAAAATAGGGGGACATCTATACTACATTGGTTTAGGCAAATTGTGTTAGAGTTGACTACAAAAGCACCAGCAATAAACTCCAAAAGGTAATGGATTACATCAAAATCAACATCACATCAAAGAAAACAACAGAATTTAGAAACAACATACAGATTGAGAAAATATTTGCAATCCATGTATCTGATACAGGAGTAATATCCAATATATTTAAGGAACTCAAATGACTGCATAGAGAAAAAAGAAAATCAGGAAAGAAATGGGCAAGTGTGCTGCAAAGATATTTCTCAAAAGAAGACATATGAAGCTTGATTTGTTGATTCATGTCTATAATGCCAAAACTGGGAGAGCTGAAGTAGAAAGATTATGAATTTAGGACACTCTGACCTGCATGGCAAGATCCTTGCTCAAATAAAAATATATATAAATTACTGACAGATTCAGGAAAAAATGCTCAACACCCATAATCACTAGGTAGATACAAATTAAAGCACATTGAAATATCACCTCACATCTGTCAGAATGGCTATTACCAAAAGGATGAAAGGTAACAAGTGTTAGTAAGAATGTGGAGTAAGAGAACCTTTGCTCACTGTTAATGAAAGTTTAAATTACTACAGTACTTATATAAAGCTACATTGAGGTTTGTCAACACACTAAAAATCAAAATCTCAGTGAAATGCTTCACACAAGTAGAAAAAATAATTGTAGAATTTATATGTAACAACAAAAAACCATAATAGTGAAATCCATTTTGAGCCAAATGAACAAAACTTAAGAACATTACAAATCAGTAATGAACAAAACAGCATGATTTTGGCATAAAAATAGTCATATATGCCAATGGAAGAGATTACATAGAATGAAAGTAAGCTCACACCTTCAACCAACTGGGTTTCATCAATGGTGCTGACAACATCTATTGGAGAGAAGACAGATTTTCAACAGATGGGAATATCCACATGTAGAAGAATGAAACCAAACCTCTCTCTTTCTCTAGTCCAAAAATGAACTCAAAATGGATTTAGGACTTAAACATATGAGACCTGTAATAACTATCAGAAATCAGATGGGCAATGAATTTTTTTGCTTATTACTCCAAAGCATAGGAAAGAAAAACAAAATGAAATTAAAAGGATTTACATCAAGCTGATGGGATTCTGTACAGCAAAAGAGGCACTAAGAAGAGTGAAGAGAAAACCTACAAAATTAGAAAAATATTTTCAAGTATTGATCAGACAAGATGCTAATGTATAGAATATAGAAGGAACTCAAAATTCTTAATAGCAAAGAAATAATGAGTCAATTTAAAATGGAGTCAAAATAGATCTAAATAGACATTTCTCAAGGAGACACAAAAATGACCAGCTGATATATGCCAAAGATATTCTACATCACTACTTGTCAAGGAGATATAAATCAAAGCCACAAGAAGTTAGTAAATATCACCTCACACCAATCACAATGGCTATTATCAAAAAGACTAATGATAACAAGTGCAGGCAAGGATATGGATAAAAAGGAACACTTTCACACTGTTGGTGGGAATGTAAATTAGTACAGCAATTATGGAAACAATGATTGAGAGTCCCCATAAAATTAAAAGTATCCAGACTCAGTGGTTCTAGCTAATAATCTTGGCTACTTGGGAGGCAAAGATCAGGTGGCTCACAGTTCATGGCCAGCCCAAGCACAGCCCCCATCTCAATGAATAGCAAGGCACAGTGTCATGCACTTGTCATCAGGCCATACAGGAAAGCACAAATAGGAAATTGGCCTTCCAGCACAGTTGGGGCATAGAGTGAGACTCCAATGGAACCCAACCAGAGAAGACACTGTGGTTAAGAGACCTGTAATGCTCTTAACTTACTGTAGCGTAAGATGTAGAATATTAGGGGAGCATGGTGATAAAGAGTAAGTAATGCTTGAGTTTGATTAAAGCACGATATACACATGCCTGTAGTACCAAGATGAAACTCCATTGAACTATCAAGATACTCTTAAAAATGAAGGACAGGAGGGTAAAAAGGACTTTGTTTGGGGTTGGTAACAATGAGAGTAGAGTGAGCATAGGAGAAAAGGTGAATGAGGATGAATATGATTCATGTATTTTGTATGAAAATAGAAGAATGAAACCTGTTGAAATCATAACAATGGGGGAGGGAGATGAGGGAAAATGATGGAGGGGTAAATCTAAGATATATTATATGCACATATGTAAATATCACAGTGTATCCCCCTGTACAACTATTATATTCTAGTAAAATACATTAAAGGAAACAATCAAACAAAGCACCAAATGTCTGGTGACATGACTCAAGTGGTAGAGTGCCTGTCTAGAAAGTACAAGGCCCTGATTTCTAACTCTCATATTGCCCAAAAACATTAAAAGGATTACTATATGATCCATAATCCCACTACTGGCCATATATCCAAAGAAATGATATCACTATATTGAAGATACATCTACCCTCCTGTGATCAGTGCAGCAGTATAATCACCAAGGAATTGAAAGTAAAGTTTCACTAACTGGTGAATAACTAAAACATGTAGTACATGTACAATGGATTTAAAATTCAGACATAAAGAAATACCAAGATTTGTGACAACATCAATGGAACCATATATAATTGTGTTAAGTATAATAAGTCAGGGACAGGAAGACAAGTATCACATGATGTCAATATTAATGTGCAATCAAAAAAAGTTGATCTCTAAATTTGTGAGGGGATTCCAAGATGGCGGCTAGAGGGAGGAAGCAGAAAGCGAGCCTCCTATAGTGAAATCTTGGAGAGATACTGGAGACACACTTTGCAGGCAAAAATCACCGAGAAGAAGCAAAACTTTGAGCCCTCCACTCCTTCAGCCAGTGCAGAGAATCTCCACTTCATGTTAAACAGAGAAACAAGAAGGGGCCCTGGGCCGCCAGTCACCTGTGTCCAGATGGCTTGGGAAGATGCAGACAAGGTGAGCTTCGCCGTACGGCGGTACTCCCACAGACAAGCCTGGGCCAGAGCAGCATAGCCCCCTGGACAGACCAACCCCCACCCAGGGAAAAAAAGAGAAACTGACTAATAAGCAATAAGAACAATAAAGACACATGGGAAAGAGGGTGGGGTGCACTGAGCGCCAAAGATTGGGGGAAAGAAGTCCTTCCCAAGACTGTAAATAAACAAGCAGGGCAGGCCGGAGAGGCTCTGGCAGGAGCGGTGTTGCGTGCCCAGCAACCAGGAATGGGAAAGCTTGTGAGAGTGGCAGAGGGAGGAAAACTCCACAGGAGAGGGGAAGACCCACTTCCCACGTGAACTGTAAACAAACATGGTGGCTGGCAGGAGCAGCAGCACTGCCTAGTAATCAGGAGCAGGAAAGCTTGTAAAAGCAGTGGTGGGAGGAAAACTCCACAGGACAAGGGGGAATACCCACTTCCCACAGGAACTGTAAATAAACATGCAGGCTTGAGAATGCAGGTGTAGTGTCACCTTCACCAGTGTGCTGGAAAAGGGGAAAGCATGTATCAGAGGATGATGCACAGGAGAACTCTGAGTAAACAAAGCCTGCAGGGCCAGGTGAGTGCTAAGCTCACCCCAGAGATCTGCATAAATAATGCCTCCAGCAACAGCAGGCTGACAGCAGTAGGCAGGCAAGCCACAGCCGCAGATACCATTCTCAGAAATGTATCCAGACTCTTTTTTTTCTCTTTTTCTCCCTACCTTTGATGAGAGAACAACCGAATTACACCTGCATGCTGAAAAACTTACTGAAACAGAATTGCATTTGAATTTGGGACACTTGGTGGTTTTGTGTGTGTGTGTGTGTGTGTGTAGTTTTGTTCCACTTTATGCATCCCTTTGATGAGACAACTACAGAAGAACATCTGAGGGACCAACTCCAGGATTGGAAACTGAGACAGACACCTAAATTATTAAGACTGAAACTTCATTGCATTTGAACTTGGAGGTTTTTTGGTTTTTTTGGTTTTTTGGTTGTTTTTTAAATTTTCTATTTTTCATTTTATTTTATTTTATTTATATATATATTTCTTTCATTTACTTATTTTTTATTTTTATTCTTATCTTTATTTTTTTATTTTTTATTTTCAATCCTCTCTCTGTCTCTCTAATGCCTGTTCAAATACTGTTAATTAGTACACTAATGCTCCCTGTTTGTACCTTTGAAACTTTCTTGTCTGATTCCTGGTTCTGTTTTCTCCTTCTTGTCTGTTTATTTGTTTTTCCCTTTTCTTTAACTACTTGCTTTCCATCTCCACTCACACTTCCATCTAAATATCACCATTGTTATTATTACAAGCTAGAAAATACTTAATTGCACACAGTACAGGGACAGTAACAACACCAAAGACAATGATGGGAAGACAGAAAAAACAGGGAAACCAGTTTCCCCACAGCAAAAAATTAGTAAAGGAACCAGAGAGGAATGAAGAAAACAGATACTCAGATCCAGACTCCAACAAAATGAAGATAAACTATGCCAAAGGACCCAATGAAACCAACAAAAATAATTTAAAAGAAGACATACTACACATACTCAATGAGAATTTTATAGAGATGATACTGGACAGGGTCAAGCAAAATGTATGGGAGACACTCAAGAAATTCCAAGACAACAAAAGTAGAAAATTTGAAAAAGCAAAAGAAGAAATAAAGGAAACCATAGAAGCACTGTGTAAACACCAAAGAGAAACAGAGAACGTGATGAATAAAAAGATAATTGAACTTAGGACAAAAATAGACAACATAAAAGAGGAAACCACCCAGGAAAAAGAACAAAACAGAACTGCAAAACAAAACTGAAGGCCAATCCAGCAGAATAGAACAAACAGAAGACAAAATCTCAGAACTTGAAGATGAAATGGTAATTAAAGGAAAAACCGAAGAATTATTAATTCAACAACTCAAGACCTGTGAAAAGAAAATTCAAGAACTCACCAACTCCATCAAAAGATTAACTTGAGAATCATGGGCATTGAAGAAGGAGAAGAGGTATAAGCGAAGAGAATGCATAATCTATTCAACAAAATAATAACGGAAAATTTCCCAAATCTAGAGAAAGATATTCCCATACAGATGCAAGAGACCTCCAGGACACCAACAGACCAGATCAAAATAGACCTACCCCACGACATATCATCATTAAAACAACAAGTTCAGAAACTAAGGAAAAAATATTGAAGGCTGTAAGAGAGAAAAAGCAAGTAACATACAAAGGTAAACCCATCAAAATCACAGCAGACTTCTCAACAGAAACATTAAAAGCAAGAAGAGCATGGGGTGAGATCTTCTGGGCACTGAATGAAAATAACTTCAACACCAGGATATTCTACCCAGCAAAACTATCATTCAAAATAGATGGAGCAATAAAAGTCTTCCATGATAAGCAGAAACAAAAACAATATGTGACCACAAAGCCACCAATACATAAGATTATTCAAGGGATTCTGCGCACAGAGAGTGAAAGCCAACATAACCATGAAAAGACAGGCAGCCACAGGAAAAGAAAAAGCAAGACAGTAGAGAGTAACTTCAACTTAGGTACACACAATCAAACCTTCAAACAACTAAGACAATTAAATGACAGGAATCACCACATATCTATCAGTACTAACACTTACTGTTAATGGACTTAATTCACCCATCAAAAGGCACCGCTTGACAAAATGGATTAAAAGGGAAGATCCAACAATTTGTTCCTAAAGGAGACCTGTCTCACCGACAGAAATAAGCATAGGCTTAGGATGAAAGGCTGGAAGAAGATTCACCAAGCCAATGGCCCTCAAAAACAGGCAGGAGTAGCAATACTTATCTCTGACAAAGTAGACTTCAAACCTACATTGATCAAACGAGATAAAGAAGGACATTCCATACTAATAAAAGGGGAAATAGACCAAAAGGAAATAATAATCATCAATCTGTATGCACCCAATGTCAACGCACCCAATTTCATCAAACATACCCTGAAAGACCTAAAAGCATATATAAATGCCAACACAGTGGTTGTGGGAGACTTTAACACCCCATTATCATCAATAGATAGGTCATCCAAACAAAAACTCAATAAAGATACCTAAGATCTAAAATATGCAATAGATCAAATGGACCTAGTAGATGTCTACAGGACATTTCATCCAACCTCTACACAATATACATTCTTCTCAGCAGCCCATGGAACCTTCTCCAAAATAGATCATATCCTAGGGCACAAAGTAAGTCTCAGCAAATAAAAGAAAATAGAAATTATACCGTGCATAGTATCTGATCACAATGCAGTAAAAGTAAAACTCAACAACAAAAGTAAAGACAAAACACATGCAAACAGCTAGAATCTAAATAACTCATCACTTAATGAACAAGGGATCATCGATGAAATAAAAGAAGAAATTAAAAAGTTCCTGGAAGTCAATGAAAATTAAAACACAACCTACTGGAACCTATGGGACACAGCTAAGGCAGTCCTGAGAGGAAAGTTTATATCCATGAGTGCATATATTAAAAAGACTGAAAGATCCCAAATCAATGACCTAATGATACATCTCAAACTCCTAGAAAAACAAGAACAAGCAAATCCCAAAACAAATAAAAGGAGAGAAATAATAAAAATAAGAGCTGAAATCAACGAAATAGAAACCAAAAAAACAATACAAAGAATTAATGAAACAAAAAGTTGGTTCTTTGAAAAAATAAACAAGATTGACAGACCCCTGGCAAGCCTGACTAAAATGAGGAGAGAAAAAAATCCAAATTAGTAGAATCAGGAATGCAAAAGGTAGATAACAACAAACAACATGGAAGTCCAGGAAATCATCAGAGACTACTTTGAGAACCTATATTCAAATAAATTTGAAAATCTTAAAGAAATGGACAGATTACTAGATACATATGATCATCCAAAACTAAACCAAGAGGAAATTAATCACCTGAATACATCTGTAACACACAATGAAATTGAAGCAGCAACCAAGAGTCTCGCCCAAAAGAAAAGTCCAGGACCTGATGGATTCTCCGCTGAATTCTATCAGACCTTTAAAGAAGAACTGATACTAACCTTCCTTAAACTGTTCCACGAGATAGAAAGGGAAGGAAAACTGCCAAACACATTTTATGAAGCCAGTATTACACTTATCCCAAAACCAGGCAAAGACACCTCCAAAAAGGAGAACTATAGGCCAATCTCCTTAATGAACACTGATGCAAAAATCCTCAACAAAATAATGGCAAACCGAATTCAACAACACATCAAAAAGATTATTCACCACGACCAAGTAGGCTTCATCCCAGGGTTGCAGGGATGGTTCAACATATGAAAATCAATAAACATAATAAACCACATTAACAGAAGCAAAGAAAAAACCACTTGATCATCTCAGTAGATGCAGAAAAAGCCTTTGAGAAGATCCAACACCATTTCATGATAAAAGCTCTAAGAAAACTAGGAATACAAGGAAAGTACCTCAACATTATAAAAGCTATATATGACAAACCTACAGCCAGCATTATACTTAATGGAGAAAAACTGAAACCATTCCCTCTAAAATCAGGAACCAGACAAGGATGCCCACTATCTCCACTCCTATTCAACATAGTACTGGAATTCCTAGCCAGAGCCATTAGGCAAGAAGAAGGAATAAAAGGAATACAAAAGAAACTGTCAAAATATCCCTGTTTGCAGACAACATGATCCTACACTTTAAAGACCCAAAAAACTCAACTCAGAAGCTTCTAGACATCATCAATAGCTATAGCAAGGTAGCAGGATATAAAATCAACATAGAAAAATCATTAGCATTTCTATACACTAACAATGAGCAAACTGAAAAAGAATGTATGAAAACAATTCCATTTACAATAGCCTCAAAAAAAAGTCAAATACATAGGTGCAAACCTAACAAAAGATGTGAAAGACCTCTACAAGGAAAACTATACACTTCTGAAGAAAGAGATTGAGGAAGACTATAGAAAGTGGAGAGATTTCCCATGCTCATGGATTGGTAGAATCAACATAGTAAAAATGTCTATACTCCCAAAAGTAATCTACATGTTTAAAAGAAAAATGCTGTAGGTATCATGATACCTGACTTCAAACTATATTACAAAGCAATAATGATAAAAACAGCATGGTACTGGCACAAAAACAGACATGAAGACCAGTGGAATAGAATAGAGGACCCAGATATGAAGCTACACAACTATAACCAACTTGTCTTTGACAAAGGAGCTAAAACTATACGATGGAGAAATAGCAGCCTCTTCAACAAAAACTGCTGGGAAAACTGGTTAGCAGTTTGAAAAAAACTGAAACTAGATCCAAGTATATCACCCTATACCAAGATTAACTCAAAATGGATCAAGGATCTTAATATCAGATCACAAACTCTAAAGTTGATACAGGAAAGAGTAGGAAATACTCTGGAGTTAGTAGGTATAGGTAAGAACTTTCTCAATGAAACCCCAGCAGCACAGCAACTAAGAGATAGCATAGATAAATGGGACCTCATAAAATTAAAAAGCTTCTGTTCATCAAAAGAAATGGTCTCTAAACTGAAACGAACACCCACAGAGTGGGAGAAAATATTTGTCAGCCACACATCAGACAAATGACTGATAACCAGAATATATAGGGAACTTAAAAAACTAAATTCTCCCAAAACTAATGAACCAATAAAGAAATGGGCAAGTAAACTAAACAGAACTTTCTTCAAAGAAGAAATTGAAATGGTCAAAAAACACATGAAAAAATGCTCACCATCTCTAGCAATAAAGGAAATGCAAATTAAAACCACGCTAAGATTCTACATCACCCCTGTTAGAATAGCCATATTTAGCAACAACACAAACAACAGATGTTGGCGAGGATGTGGTAAAAAGGAACCCTCTTACACTGTTGGTGGGAGTGTAAACACTCTGGTAAAAAATTTGGAGGCTACTTAAAAAGCTAAACATTGATCTACTATTTGATCCAGCAATACCAGCCTTGTGGATATACCTAAAGACTGTGACACAGGTTACTCCAGAGGCACCTGCATACCCTCTTTTATTGCAGCACTATTCACAATAGCCAAGTTATGGAAACAGCCAAGATGCCCCACCACCGACGAATGGATTAAGAAAATGTGGTATCTATACACAATGGAATTTTATGCAGCCATGAAGAAGAACGAAATATTATCATTCGCTGGTAAATGGATGGAATTGGAGAACATCATTCTGAGTGAGGTTAGCCTGGCCCAAAAGAACAAAAATCGTATGTTCTCCCTCATATGTGGACATTAGATCAAGGGCAAACACTACAATGGGATTGGACTTTGAGCACATGATAAATGCGAGAGCACACAAGGGAGGGGTAAGGATAGGTAAGACACCTAAAAAATTAGCTAGCATTTGTTGCCTTTAACGCAGAGAAACTAAAGCAGATACCTTAAAAGCAACTGAGGCCAATAGGAAAAGGGGACCAGGAACTAGAGAAAAGGTGAGGTCAAAAAGAATTAACCTAGAAGGTAACACACCCGCACATTAAATCAATGTGAGTCAACTCCCTGTATAGCTATCCTTATCTCAACCAGCAAAAACCCTTGTTCCTTCCTATTATTGCTTATACTCTCTGTACAACAAAATCAGAAATAAGGGCAAAATAGTTTCTGCTGGTTATTGAGGGGGTGGGGGGATGAATTGAAAAATTACTGAGATAAATGAAGACTCTAAGAAATGAGATCACATGAAACAGTAGCTTGTACACTACAGTTTTCTAGGATCACCTGAGCAAGACAAAGAGGATGGCATAGCCAGGACATCAAGATCATGTTTCTATTTCAAGTACTCCACTGAACATCCTTTCTTTTATGCATGAAAAAATTATGCACTGCGCTCTTTTTTAAAAAGCTCCCATGGTGAGGAAAACATCTGGAATAATATTCCAAATTAACATTAGTACATTTGCTGAAGAATATTTTGTAAATATCTCAAGTGTTACCCTCATAGGAAGAAGGGAATTTCAATCTTACAAAGGAGTCTTCTCAGGGCACCATGCATGTCTCTGTTCCTCAGGCTATAGATGAAGGGGTTCAACATAGGAGTCACCACCATGTACATCAGAGCTATGATATTCTCCTTCATGGTAGAATTATCAGCTGATGGACATAAGTAGATAGCAAAGCATGTCCCATAGAATACTGAACCCACAGACAGATGAGAGCCACAGGTGGAGAAAACCTTGTGGATGCCAAGGAAAGAAAAGACCTTGAGGATGGATGATACAATGTGTGCATAGGGCATGATGATAAGTAAAAAAGGAATGACACCAAGCAACCCTCCCATAATGAATATCACCAATTCATTTACTTGAGTGTTAGAGCAGGCCAGCTTCAGTAGAGTAGACATGTCACAGAAAAAGTGGGGGATCACATTGTTCTCACAGAAAGACAATGTGGCCATGAGCACTGTGTGCAACATGGCATGGAATGTGGTCAGCACCCAGGAGAGCATCACCAGGCACACACAGAGCTTGGGGCTCATGATGCTGGAGTAGTGCAAGGGGCAGCAGATGGCCACATAGCGGTCATAGGCCATGGCCACAAGAAGAAAGTTCTCTAAGTCAGCAAAAAATAGGAAGAAATACATTTGTATCAGGCATCCTGCATAGGGGATGGAGGACACTTGGCTCTGCATGTTTTGCAAAAGTTTAGGAATGGTCACAGAGGAAAGACAGAGGTCAGACAAGGACAAGTTGCTGAGAAAAAAATACATTGGTGTGTGGAAATGGGAGTCCAGTAGAATGAGGACAATTATGAGGAGATTTCCCAGGATGGTTGTAAGATACATGGCCAGGAACAGGACACAGAACAGGTCTTGGTGTTCTGGCAGGATTGGTAAGCCCAAAAGAAGGAACTCTAAGGTGATAGTTTGGTTCCTTTCTGTCATACTCTTCTGTCTCCAAAATCTTTAAGAGAAAAGAATATTGTGACTTTAAAATGTAAATAAAAAGAACATATTTCCATGTACATGTTCTGTGTTCTCAATAACCGATCTCACCCTTACCTCAATAATTTCTAAATGTCACATGTATATAATGTCTATACATTTAATGACTTTTTGGAACTGTCATTAATATCTTTCAGTACTGTATAATTTCCTAAGATTTTTTCTCTTAGCTTCTGAGACACAATGTAGAATTTTTTTTATCTTATATGACTGACCAGTCATCCTAGGAAACAGTTATTGGTTCCTTTTCTATCAGTATCTTATACATTGATGGTCTTGAAGGATTCTTGAGATGCCTATCTGCTTGTATTTCTACATAGACTCCCAAGAAAAAAATCTGTCTTCAATGTCTTACAACACCAGTTAAAATGCAGGTATAAATGTTCCGATTGCTTCATACTTGTCTTCTCTTGGGTGTGTCACAGGCAAGTTAAGCTCAATAGATCTGAAAAGAAACTCATGATCTCATTTTCCTCTCTCCCAACTTCATATTCTTCTCTAATTTACCCAAAAGAGTTCAGGATTAAATGAGAGACCTTTAATTTCATTCATTCATTCCTTTCTTTCACTTTTACTTCAAATCTAGCATGTACTAGATTCTCTTCTTCATTCTTCTGCTAGTTTGCCCCCTCCTTACCACAGGACCATATTCCTAGAACAGGAAGACACCTTATCTTTCCTGGACTATTGAAGAGAACACTGAATTCTTGTCCCTATTTCGAAGCCGCAATAATCTGTATCTTAAATTGCTTTATTTACAGCATGACAGATCAAAATCTGAATACTGCTTCAAGGTTGTCATTGCTCCTAAAATAAATGCAAAGGACACAATTGATGCTTTAACACCTGAACTTTGCCTACTGCCACAACTTCATATGTCTCCACAATGACATATGCATTCTACTTTGAATTAAGGCTGGGGTTGAAAGTCCTGATTTCCTGCATCTTGTCTACAATCCCTTGAGGTTTTATTTGCCTATCACTTTGTTTCTTCTGTTGCTTCTTCACATGGCACCCCTCTTCATGGGTATTACATGACACTTGCTCAACAACTTACTCTTCTTCCCAATCAAGTGAAACCTGCTGCTATGTTCCCACAACATCCTGTACTCATCCATAGTACTCAATGGCATTCATCAATTGTTTATAGCTGATTTCCTACCAAGCTATAAACTCCATGCATGAAAGTTTACTTCTGGCTGCACGACTGCAGCAGGCCAGTATCTGGCATGGTGCCTGGATGTGAACAGTGTATATGCATATTTTTTGACTATGTTTCAGCTGAGACACAAATTCCTTCATTTTTAAAGGCAAACTACCCATATGTAATAAAAACTATCTCTTATAAATACTCCCTGAACATAAATTTGGTAAACTTAACTATTTGGCACTAAATTTTTACATTATTTGGCATTTATGAAAAATGTTAGGGTACATATGATATAGGACTTATTTTAATACTGATTATCCAAAATAAAATCTCTATGGTTCAATTCGTATGAAGTTATTGATATTGATAACAGGAAAAATATGAGTGGCATTAAAGAAATTGTGGGAAAAATGAAAAAAGAAGCATACATCTTTTCAAAACTTCACCTGAGTTTTCCTCAGATGTCTACACTATATGATATCTTTCATACTGTACATCATTTTATCTAGGCCCTGATAGCAAGTATATGTTACATAGCAGTTCTAGATATTACTACAAAGGCATTTTTACAATGTTATTCACATGTAAGCAAGTAAATTTAGATTAGAGTAGTTTATCCTACATAATGTGATAAGCTTCAACAATCAGTTGAAGGACTTAATAAAAAAAATGCAGAAGAATTCTGGCCCTAGATATCCTTGGGACTCAAGAATGTGACATACACTCTTCCAAGGGACTCCAGTTCCGTGGCTTGCCATGCATATATACATAGGATTTATCAGTCTTCAATAATCTTTAAAAGAAAGTGAGGGGGCAGAGGGAAGGGGGAAGAAATGACCCAAACATTGTATGCACATATGAAAAAAATGAAAAACACACATACACATCCTCCCCCACCCCCCTACACCTCTTTTTCTTCTGGGCAACCTGCACTAGTAAACCCCGGTATGTCTCAAATCAGCAAGAAAACTGTGCAGGAGCATTAACAGATTTGGAAAGCTCTTTCACTGAAACTCTGTAATTGAGGTGCTGAGATCTTCCTGCTGATGGTGTTTAATGCAGCTGCATTAACAGTTTGTACAGTTGGATATTATGGTGTTGACTTATGTAGGGAAGGGATATTTGAGGGAAATCATGCAGCTTGTTTCTTCAAATTATACTTCCTTGTAAAAGAGTAAGATGCATGACATGTGCTGGGGTGTGTAGAGGGAACACAAACAGAGACTCAACCTGCGTGTGTTGCCACTGATGACCCACTGATACTCACATCTTCAGCTGATACACCTGTAGTTCTCAACCTGGACTGTCCATAAGAATCACTAAAAGCCATGTTTCTAACATTTCATGAACATATAAGGCATCTTAATCCAGTAAAAACACTGTTCCTGGTTCTGTATCTCAGTTTCTACATTTTAAATGAGCATCTAGGTGATGTCAATACTCAGCATCAATGGGCTGTAGTCAGTAGATTCACTTGAGGGTCAATGTATATATTGCATTAAAAATAGGTCATCAAGATCCCTGGACAAATTCAATCATAATCTTTGATAGGTAACCTGTTTCAATTTATTAAGATTCCAAAGTTGAAAGTAAGGTAGTACAAGGCTTAAAAACTGTGGCATTGAACCCCATCTCACAGAACTGTTGTTATGTTAAGAGGTCTTGGAAGAATATGTTGCAAGGAATTAATAGTAATAAACCCTAGCATTAAAATGATTATAAAGATTGATCATGAATAGAAATACTTCTACAATGTAGCAAAGTCTTCAGAGGCAGAAATATGGCAAATAGAGAAGGTATCACAGCTTAAAATTTGTGCTGCAGAATACCACTTTGTGTAGTAAATCACGACTCTCAGGGTGGGAGGACAGTAAGGCACCAGCTCAATTTCTTTCCTCAAAACTCACCTGGAGTGTCTGAGATTGACTGAAAGGCCATGACCCAAGACTTGCATCCCTTTTATTCATTACAGGTACAGCAAGTAATAACCTCTGTATTCACCACCTATGTCTGTTTCATCACTTATCAATTCTTCCTTCTGACCATCCCTGAGATTCTGTGTCCCATAGGAGTATAGATCCTGGACTAACTCACCAAAGATGAAGTAATTACCCAGGTTGTCTCTATGACCAACTGTCACAGAGTCCTTTAGTGATTAATAATTAATTATAATCTCTGATCACATGACTTTTCTTTAGGTCAAGGTGCAGATGCAGAGAAGCTCACCAATGGGTGCCAACTCCTTGACTGCTAAGGAAATGGATGGGAATTCTGTGGGGCTGTAGCATAATTCTGGGTCAGTTAAAGACTGTTGGATAACTGATAAAATATTCAGAGAACAGTTTGTGAATTATTCAAAATATCATACAAGTATAAGAAATCATCTCAGGTTTTTTAAAAATATATTCATTTATTTCATCTTAGGTTTTGAAGCAGAGTACCACCATGAAAAATGTATGCTTCAGAATGATTCCTAAGTCTCTGTCTCAGTCTCTGAGTACACATTTCTCCATGTACAGAGGCTCCAGAAGAGATAAACATGTCAATACAAGAACCAAACTTCTATGACCCCTATTTGCATATATGCCACTATATGGAAAGGACAGGAATAAGAGAATTACCTCAGGTCATTTTCAACTTTTCCTTGGGTCAAGTTAAATAAGTCCAGATTCACACTCCTTTCAGTTACTTTTATCTCCTTCTGTCTCTAGTAAAACCCTAATGGCACCCACCACCATCATCACAAGCATTTTATGTGTGTCAGATTACTACCTAATGCCGTGTTCTGCCTCTTCTATCAATCATGATGCCATAGGTGACATTCATAACTCCTTTTTCCACTGCCTGTGCTTCACACTTGCAGTAATTACCTTGATAATATTCTGTACCAGGTGATATAAGGTAGTATATCTGCATCTTCATCGCTCTTTCTTTTATTTGGTTATTATAGACTTTATGAATGTTATTTTGAACACAGAAATAGTAGGTGGTAGCTAAAGATTTTATCAGAATTTCAAACACAGTAATTCCTTTTCAAGTTCTGTAAAGTGACCAAGTTTTCCCTTGTTATTCTCTATCAATCACATCAGTGAGAATGATGCCTCTGATCTTTGTACATTGGCTTACATAAGAACAAGAAATGCCTGGGTAGTAAGCTGAACTTCCAATTCAGCAAAATTGGTGTTACATCCCCTGCAAGAATACACCTATACATTCACCTATAGAAAGTATATAAATAAATGGGATTTTCAAACTTACTTAACAGCTCCCAAGTAATTCCTGTGACCACTAATAGCTACATTTCATTTTCTTAATTTTGCCCTGTCCCAGCCACAAACAACCTCTTTCTGCTTTATGTATTTATAGATTATCCTTGATATTTCATATAAAATAGAATCATAACAATATATGCTTTTATGGCTGCCTTCTTTCAATTAGCACAATGTTTTCAAGGTAACAGTTCCAATACTTCAATTATTCTTATATTGAATAAAATTGGATCATAGGGATACACCATATTGTGTTTAGCTAGTCAATTGATGGTTCTTCCCAATTTCATACTAGTATAAACAGTGCTACTATGAACATTCATGTATACAAATTTGTTTGAATACTGCAATTATTTTGGTACATATCTAGAGATAAAACTTCTGAGTACTGTGATCTTCCATTCACTTTTTGAGGACTTGCCAAATAAGTTTTTAGAACAACTACATCATTTCATATTTTCACCCACAGCGTATTGCAATTACAATTTCTTCACATTCTTAACAACTTATTTTTCATTTTCTCAAATTGAAACCAAACTAGAGGGTAGTAGCTATTTTTGAAAGCATTTCCTGAAAACATTAGCATACTTAAAGAGTGCCTGATGATATTAAGGACCTCTGTTACTTGTTTGCAATTTGTGCATTTTGTTAGTAGAAATGTGCATGGGATTCCTTTGCTTATTTTGATTGGGTTGTTTGTGTTTTTGTTGTTAAGTTGAATTGTGAGAATTCTTTACATATTCTACATACCAGACTCTTTCCAGGTTATGAGTAAAAGTGTTCTCATATTTGTGTGTTGTTTATTAGCTTTTCTGAAAGTATCCATTGGTGCACAAAAGATTTTCATTCACGTATTCCTCTTCTGTTGCTTGAGGGTGTATTTTCTCATAACTACAGAACCACAGCCAAGTGAAAGGTCATGAAAATGTACACCTATGTTATCTTCTAAGAGTTTTATAGTCTCAGCTATTACATTTAAGTCTTTTTAGTATTTCATGAAAATTTTGAATTAACATACATTAATAACAGAAGGGGGTTTATTTGTGATAGTGCCACACACACACATATATAGTGAACTTTGAGCAAGTTCACCCCTCCACTATATTCCCAATCCTTTCTCTCTCACTTTTCAAATAGAAATTGGTGGGTTTCATTATGCTGGCTAACTTAGATTTACTTTTGGTAATGTTGTGATGTGAGAGTACATCATCATCTTTTCATATGGATGTCTAGTCCTCCTACCACCATTTGTTGAAGAAACTATTCTTTCCCCATTGAGTGACTTTGGCCTCCTTCTAGAATGTAAATTGATCATAGCTTTATGTGTTATTTTTGGACTCTCAACATAATTTAACTCTTAACACACCATTAACTTCTATGTCTATTCTTACATTAGTTTTGTACTATAGTTTTGAAATATGCTTTACAACTGGATGTTGTGAATCATCTATCATGTATTATTTTGAAATTCTTGGGTCCCTTGCAATTCCATATGGATTTTGAGAGAGATTTTCTTTTCCTTTCAGTTTCTTTAAAAAAAATTTTATTGGTATATGATAATTGTGCAGGGACCTTTGTTGTGATATTTCCATATATGTGTATTATGTACCCCAGTTGGGTTCATCCCTTCCGTTATTCTCCCTTTTCTCTCTCCCATTTCTTAAAATGACTGATAGGTTTCAGTGTTCCATTTTCATAAATCTATAGAAAATGTGACTAAATTCACATTCCTGTAACCTCTTCTTTACCCTTTCTTCACAATAATATCCTCCTCTTAACATGACCTATTTTACATTCTTGTCTTCCATTGTTAAAGTGTCTGTTCATTGTTTAGTATGATTATGCCTTGGTATTTTACATGTAAGTACATTTCACTTTAAATGGTATAATCCCCTCTATTACTCTTCTTTCCCCCTTTCATGGTATTCTTTAATTTCAACAGTTTTCAGGGTATTTCATTGTGTCTTGTTCCTACACAGATGCAATGCATTTCAATATTATTAACTCTCTACCATTCTTTTCTTTCTCTCTCCCCTGATTCTCCATTACCAGTCCCACTGTTGGAAACTATATGTATAAATATATATATGAATATGTATTTATGTATGATATTGCTTGTATTTTTATTTGGATCTATCTTCAACATATGAGCACAAATGTGCTGAATAATGTTTATGGTATTTATGACTGAATAGTATTCCATTGAATGTATGTATCACATTTTCTTTCATTTTTTGGCTTATTTATTCATTTATTCATATGTGCATACATTGTTTAGGCCATTTCTCCCCCTGCCCCCTTCTTCTCTCCACCACCCCACTTGCTTCCAGGCAAAACCTGTTCTGTCTTTTCCAATTTTTTCATATCTGTCTAGTTTACTGTTGCTGTCCTTTGGCTTTCTATACTACCAGCTTCTCCCTATGGCCATGTACCTGAGAATTTGTTTCAGATTCATGGAGATGCATGAGATGCTGGGTGTCTCTAATATGCTATTATGTCTCATCTCTTTAATTCCCTTGTGAATGAGAAGGACCAGCTCTTATATAGGGTATATACAAGGATCACAAACCAGAGACATGACTTGAAGATGATGACCCAATGAGTCATCATATCTTCATAATATGAGTTTCATATTTTCCTCCACCATTAAATTTGTAGTTCTCAACCTTGATTGTACAAGATTCTCCTATATATACTCCTACAGCAGTATATATGACAGTTAATATATATTTAAGTCACCCGGGATACTGTGAAGACATTTATTCTGGCTCTGATCTACATTTTAAGTGAATAATCAGGCAATGTCACTGTTCTATATCTTTGGACTGCACTTGAGTAGCAAGTACATACATTGCCATTAGAAACAGAGATTACTGGGCTTCTGTCATGTATTTAGTTAATGCTCTTATAGGAGATTTCATAAGATCTATTAACACAGGTTATTCTAAAATAAAGGAGACTTAAAACTACTGCATTGAACCCTGCTTAACAGACCAGTTATGTTGAGATGATGGGACCTTAAACCAATACAATGCACAATACTCATAATGACCCATATCATTAACAAAAGAATTATAAATAGGACCAAGGATCAAAATATTTTTACCATGTGGCAAAGTAGAAGGTAGAGACATGGCAGAGAGGAAAGTTACCATAACTGAAAACTTTTCCTGCAGAACATTATACAGCATATGAAATCAAACACCTGGGTGTTTGATTCTGACAACTTATACCAGGTGTTTGTGGCTGACTCTAGAACCATAACCCAAGAAGGATTCCCTTTATTCATCATAGGTTTAGGAAGAATCAGCCTTTGTAGTCACCACCTATATTCATAACATTCCTTCTCACATGATAGCCATCCATGAGCCTCTGATGCTTTGGCACCCCAGAGGAGAAATTCATTAAAGAAAAAGTAATTAATCAGGATCTCTATAGGACAAATTTTCTCAGAATCTTGTGGTGGTGACTGATTACAGTAACTGACAAAGTATGACTGAACTGTGGGAGAAGGTGGAGATGTTAATGAGCTCATAAATGGATAATTACTCTTTGACAGTCCAGGAAATGGACAGGAGCCCTGTGTGGCAATAGCCTACTATTTTGGGTGTGGATGGGAGAAGGATTACTGGAAAAACAAGTTACTCATAGTGAAGACTATTGGATTACTTGTAATACTTTAGGATTATAAAAATTTAAACAAGAAACTGTCAGTGAATTCGTAGCAGAGTGCCACCATGAAAAACAGATGCTTTGGAAAGATTTTCAAGAGACAGAATTTCAACACAACAAGACTCCATGTAAAGAGGACCTAGCAGACATAGACATGCTGCTAACCAGGATCAGATTTCTATGACCCATATGTGTATATTTGCCAATATATGGGAAGGAAAACAAGAAGAGAATTCACCTATATCATGTTCAGTTCTTCCTCAAGCCAAGATAAAAAAGTCAGATTCTCACCCTATTCAGTTACTTTCAGCTTCTCACCTCTCCAGAAAAACCTTAACAGCACGCACCACTACCATTACTCAACTACTCTCTCTGTATGTCAGATTACCTCTTAATGCCAGGTTCTACCTCTCTTCCATTGATCATATACCATAACTAACATTTATGATTCCTTATTCCACTCTGTATTGTGATTGGCAATAGCTATCTGGATGAGGTTCTGTACATAGTGCTGTAAGGCAAACTTTCATTTCTTTTTTTTTATTATTATTCATTTGTGCATACAAGGCTTCGGTCATTTCTCCCCCCTGCCCCCACCTCCTCCCTTGCCACCCACTCCGGCCTCCCTTCCCCCCTACACCCTCAATACCCAGCAGAAACTATTTTGCCCTTATCTCTAATTTTGTTGTAGAGAGAGTATAAGACATAATAGGAAGGAACAAGGGTTTTTGCTGGTTGAGATAAGGATAGCTATACAGGGAGTTGACACACATTAATTTCCTGTGCATGTGTGTTACCTTCTAGGTTAGTTCTTTTTGATCTAACCTTTTCTCTAGTTCCTGGTCCCCTTTTCCTATTGACCTCAGTTGCTTTTAAGGTATCTGCTTTAGTTTCTCTGCATTAAGGGCAACAAATGCTAGCTAATTTTTTAGGTGTCTTACCTATCCTCACCCCTCCCTTGTGTGCTCTCACATTATCATGTGATCAAAGTCCAATCCCATTGTTGTGTTTGCCCTTGATCTAATGTCCACATATGAGGGAGAACATACGATTTTTGTTCTTTTGGGCCAGGCTAACCTCACTCAGAATGATGTTCTCCAATTCCATCCATTTACCAGCGAATGATAACATTTCATTCTTCTTCATGGCTGCATAAAATTCCACTGTGTATAGATACCACATTTTCTTAATCCATTCATTGGTGCTGGGGCATCTTGTCTGTTTCCATAACTTGGCTATTGTGAATAGTGCCGCAATAAACATGGGTGTGCAGGTGCCTCTGGAGTAACCTGTGTCACAGTCTTTTGGGTATATCCTCAAGAGTGGTATTGCTGGACCAAATGGTAGATCAATGTCTAGCTTTTTAAGTAGCCTCCAAATTTTTTTCCAGAGTGGTTGTACTAGTTTACACTCCCACCAACAGTGTAAGAGGGTTCCTTTTTCCCCTGCATCCTTGCCAACACCTGTTGTTGGTGGTGTTGCTAATGATGGCTATTCTAACAGGGGTGAGGTGGAATCTTAGTGTGGTTTTAATTTGCATTTCCTTTATTGCTAGAGATGGTGAGCATTTTTTCATGTGTTTTTTGGCCATTTGAATTTCTTCTTTTGAGAAAGTTCTGTTTAGTTCACTTGCCCATTTCTTTATTGGTTCATTAGTTTTTGGAGAATTTAGTGTTTTAAGTTCCCTATATATTCTGGTTATCAGTCCTTTGTCTGATGTGTAGCTGGCAAATATTTTCTCCCATTCTGTGGGTGTTTGCTTCAGTTTAGAGACCATTTCTTTTGATGAACAGAAGCTTTTTAGCTTTATGAGGTCCCATTTATCTATGCTATCTCTTAGTTGCTGTGCTGCTGGGGTTTCATTGAGAAAGTTCTTACCTATACCTACTAACTCCAGAGTGTTTCCTACTCTTTCCTATATCAACTTTAGAGTTTGGGGTCTGATATTAAGATCCTTGATCCATTTTGAGTTAATCTTGGTATAGCGTGATATATTTGGATCTAGTTTCAGTTCTTTGCAGACTGCTAACCAGTTTTCCCAGCAGTTTTTGTTGAAGAGGCTGCTATTTCCCCATCACATAGTTTTAGCTCCTTTGTCAAAGACAAGTTAGTTATAGTTGTGTGGCTTCATATCTGGGTCCTCTATTCTGTTCCACTGGTCTTCATGTCTGTTTTTGTGCCAGTACCATGCTGTTTTTATTGTTATTGCTTTGTAATATAGTTTGAAGTCAGGTATTGTGATACCTCCAGCATTGTTCTTTTGACTGAGTATTGCCTTGGCTATTCGTGGCCTCTTGTGTTTCCATGTAAATTTCACAGTAGATTTTTTGATCTCTTTAATGAATGTCATTGGAATTTTGATGGGAATTGCATTAAACATGTACATTACTTTTGGGAGTATAGACATTTTCACTATGTTGATTCTACCAATCCATGAGCATAGGAGATCTCTCCACTTCCTATAGTCTTCCTCAATCTCTTTCTTCAGAAGTGTATAGTTTTCCTTGTAGAGGTCTTTCACATCTTTTGTTAGGTTTACACCTAGGTATTTGATTTATTTTGACGCTATTGTAAATGGAATTGTTTTCATACATTGTTTTTCAGTTTGCTCATTGTTAGTGTATAGAAATGTTAATGATTTTTCTATGTTGATTTTATATTCTGCTACCTTGTTATAGCTATTGATATTGTCTAGAAGCTTCTGAGTAGAGTTTTTTGGGTCTTTAAGGTATAGGATCATGTCATCTGCAAATAGGGATATTTTGACAGTTTCTTTACCTATTTGTATTCCTTTTATTCCTTCTTCTTGCCTAATGGCTCTGGCTAGGAATTCCAGTACTATGTTGAATAGGAGTGGAGATGGTGGGCATCCTTGTCTGGTTCCTGATTTTAGAGGGAATGGTTTCAGTTTTTCTCCATTAAGTATAATGCTGGCTGTAGGTTTGTTATATATAGCTTTTATAATGTTGAGGTACTTTCCTTCTATTCCTAGTTTTCTTAGAGCTTTTATCATGAAATGGTGTTGGATCTTCTCAAAGGCTTTTTCTGCATCTATTGAGATGATCAAGTGGTTTTTTTCTTTGCTTCTGTTAATGTGGTTTATTACGTTTATTGATTTTCATATGTTGAACCACCCCTGCATCCCTGGGATGAAGCCTACTTGGTCGTGGTTAATAATCTTTTTGATGTGTTGTTGAATTCGGTTTGCCATTATTTTGTTGAGGATTTTTGTGTCAATGTTCATTAAGGAGATTGGCCTATAGTTCTCCTTTTTGGAGGTGTCTTTGCCTGGTTTTGGGATAAGTGTAATACTGGCTTCATAAAATGTGTTTGGCAGTTTTCCTTCCCTTTCTATTTCGTGGAACAGTTTAAGGAGGGTTGGTATCAGTTTTTCTTTAAAGGTCTGATAGAATTCAGTGGAGAATCCATCAGGTCCTGGACTTTTCTTTTGGGCAAGACTCTTGGTTGCTGCTTCAATTTCGTTTTGTGTTATAGATGTGTTCAGGTGATTAATTTCCTCTTGGTTCAGTTTTGGATGATCATATATATCTAGAAATCTGTCCATTTCTTTTAAGATTTTCAAATTTATTTGAATATAGGTTCTCGAAGTAGTCTCTGATGATTTCCTGGACTTCCATGGTGTTTGTTGTTATCTCCCCTTTTGCATTCCTGATTCTACTAATTTGGGTTTTTTCTCTCCTCATTTTAGTCAGGCTTGCCAGGGATCTATCAATCTTGTTTATTTTTTCAAAGAACCAACTTTTGGTTTCATTAATTCTTTGTATGGTTTTTTTGGTTACTATTTCATTGATTTCAGCTCTTATTTTTATTATTTCTTTCACTCTATTTGTTTTGGGATTTGCTTGTCCTTGTTTCTGTAGGAGTTTGAGATGTATCATTAGGTCATTGATTTGGGATCTTTCAGTCTTTTTAATATATGCACTTATGGCTATGAACTTTCCTCTCAGGACTGCCTTAGCTGTGTCCCATAGGTTCCAGTAGGTTGTGTTTTAATTT
Source organism: Castor canadensis (assembly GCF_047511655.1). Lineage (NCBI taxonomy): Eukaryota > Metazoa > Chordata > Mammalia > Rodentia > Castoridae > Castor > Castor canadensis. The sequence continues at coordinate 48,334,250 of NC_133396.1, read as the reverse complement.
TCACTGACTTACAGGAACTTTTAAATTTCCTCTTTTATTTCATCAATGATCCACTGTTCATTAAGTAATGAGTTATTTAGTTTCTAGCTGTTTGCATGTTTTTTGTCTTTACTTTTGTTGTTGAGTTTTACTTTTACTGCATTGTGGTCAGATACTATGCACGGTATGATTTCTATTTTCTTTTATTTGCTGAGACTTACTTTGTTCCCTAGGATATGATCTATTTTGGAGAAGGTTCCATGGGCTGCTGAGAAGAATGTATATTGTGTAGAAGCTGGATGAACTGTTCTTTAGACATCAACTAGGTCCTTCTGATGTATTGTATATTTTAGATCTAGGATTTCCTTATTGATTTTTTTGTTTGGATGGCCTATCTATTCACGATAATGGGCTGTTAAAATCTTCCACAACCACTGTGTTGGTGTTAATATATGCTTTTAGGTCTTTCAGGGTATGTTTGATGAGATTGGGTGCATTCACATTGGGAGCATACGAGTTGATGTTTATTATTTCCTTTTGGTCTATTTCCCCTTTTATTAGTATGGAATGTCCTTCTTAACCTCACTTGATCAATGTAGGTTTGAAGTCTACTTTGTCAGAGATAAGTATTGCTACTCCTGCCTGTTTTTGAGGGCCATTGGCTTGGTGAATCTTCTTCCAGCCTTTCATCCTAAGCCTATGCTTATTTCTGTCAGTGAGATGGGTCTCCTGTTAGGAACAAATTGTTGGATCTTCCCTTTTAATCCATTTCACCAAGTGGTGCCTTTTGATGGGTGAATTAAGTCCATTAACAGTAAGTGTTAGTACTGATAGGTATGTGGTGATTCCTGTCATTTAGTTTTCTTAGCTGTTTGAAGGTTTGATTGTGTGTACCTAAGTTGAAGTTACTCTCTACTGTCTTGCTTTTTCTTTTCCTATGGTTTGGTGCCGCCTGTCTTTCATGGTTATGTTGGGTTTCACTCTCTGTGCGCAGAATCCCTTGAAGAATCTTTTGTAATGGTGGCTTTGTGGTCACATATTATTTTTGTTTCTGCTTATCATGGAAGACTTTTATTGCTCCATCTATTTTGAATGATAGTTTTGCTGGGTAGAATATCCTGGTGTTGAAGTTATTTTCATTCAGTGCCCAGAAGATCTCACCCCACGCTCTTCTTGCTTTTAATGTTTCTGTTGAGAAGTCTGCTGTGATTTTGATGGGTTTACCTTTGTATGTTACTTGCTTTTTCTCTCTTACAGCCTTCAATATTTTTTCCTTAGTTTCTGAACTTGTTGTTTTAATGATGATATGTCGTGGAGTAGGTCTATTTTGATCTGGTCTATTTAGTGTCCTGGAGGCCTCTTGCATCTGTATGGGAATACCTTTCTCTAGATTTGGGAAATTTTCCGTTATTATTTTGTTGAATATATTATGCATTCCCTTTGCTTGCACCTCTTCTCCTTCTTCGATGCCCATGATTTTCAAGTTTAGTCTTTTGATGGAGTAGGTGAGTTCTTGAATTTTCTTTTCACAGGTCTTGAGTTGTTTAATTAATAGTTCTATAATTACCATTTCATCTTCAAGTTCTGAGATTCTGTCTTCTGTTTGTTCTATTCTGCTGGATTGGCCTTCCATTTTGTTTTGCAGTTCTGTTTCGTTCTTTTTTCTGAGGTTTTCCATAACCTAGGTGGTTTCCTCTTTAATGTTTTCTATTTTTGTCCTGAGTTCATTTGTCTATTTATTCATCATGTTCTCTGTTTCACTTTGGTGTTTATACAGTGCTTCGATGGTTTCCTTTATTTTGCTTTTTCAAATTCTTTATTTTTGTTGTCTTGGAATTCCTTGAGTATCTCCTGTACATTTTCATTGACCCTATCCAGTATCATCTCTATAAAATTCTCATTGAGTACATGTAGTATGTCTTCTTTTAAATTATTCTTGTGAGTTTCATTGGGTCCTTTGGCATAGTTTATCTTCATTTTGTTGGAGTCTGGATCTGAGTATCTGTTTTCTTCATTCCTCTCTGGTTCCTGTACTAATTTTTTGCTGTGGGGAAACTGGTTTCCCTGTTTTTTCTGTCTTCCCATCATTGTCTTTGGTGTTGTTATTGTCCCTGTACTATGTGCAATTAAGTATTTTCTAGCTTGTAATAATAACAATGGTAATATTTAGAATGGAAGGGTGAGCTGAGATGGAAAGCAAGAAGTTAAAGGAAGGGAAAAACAAATACACAGTCAAGAAGGAGAAATCAGAACAGGGTATCAGACAAGACAGTTTCAAAGGTATAAACAGGGAGCATTAGTGTACTAATCCACAGTAAGCTGAACAGAATTTAGAGAGACAGAGAGAGGATTGAAAATCAAAAATAAAAAAATAAAGTTAAGAATAAAAATAAAAAATAAGTAAATGAAAGAAATATCTATATATAAAAATGAATTAAAATAAAATGAAAAATAGAAAATTAAAAAAAAAAACAAAAAACCTCCAAGTTCAAATGCAATGAAGTTTCAGTCTTAATAATTTGGGTGTCCGTCTCCGTCTCCAATCCTGGAGATGGTGCCTCAGATGTTGTTCTGTACTTGTCTCATCAAAGGGGACGCATAAAGTAGAACAAAACTACACATACACACACACAAAAAAAACCCACCAAGTGTCCCAAGTTCAAATGCAATACAGTTTCAGTAAGTTTTTCAGCATGCAGGTGTAATTCGGTTGTTCTCTCATCAAAGGTAAGGAGAAGAAGAAAAAAAAGAATCTGGATACAGTAGTGAGAATGGTACCTCCAGCTGTGGCTTGCCTGCCTGCTGCTGTCAGCCTGCTGTTGCTGGTGGCGTTATTTATGCAGATCTCTGGGGTGAGCTTAGCACTCACCTGGCCCCGCATGTTTTGTTTGCTCAGAGTTCTCCTGTGCAGGAGCCTCTGCTACAAGCTTTCCCCTTTCCAAGCATACTGGGAAAGGTGAAACTGCACCCATGTTCTCAGGCCTGCATGTTTATTAACAGTTCATGTGGGAGGTGGGTCTTCCCCCCTCTCCTGTGGAGTTTTCCTCCCACTGCCACTTTCACAAGCTTTCCTGCTTCTGATTACTGGGTGGTGCTGCTGCTCCTGCCAGCCTCCATGTTTGTTTACAGTTCACATGACAAGTGGTTCTTCCCTTCTCTCCTGTGGAGTTTTCCTCCCTCTGCCACTCTCACAAGCTTTCCCACTCCTGGTTGCTGGGAGCGCATCCCTGCTCCAGCCAGAGCCTCTCCAGCCCTCCTGGCTTGTTTATTTACAGTTCCGGGAAGGATTCCCTTCCCCCAATCTTCGGCACTCAGTGCTCCCCACCCTCTTTCCCGTGTGCTTTTATTGTTCTTATTGCTTATTAGTCAGTTTCTCTTTTTTCCCCGGGTGGAGGTCAGTCTGTCCAGGGGGCTATGGTGCTCTGGCCCAGGCTTGTTTGTGGGAGTACCGCAGTACTGCGAAGCTCACCTGGTCCGAGTCTTTCCAAGCTGTCTGGGCACAGGTGACTGGCGGCCGGGGGCCCTCCTGGTTTCTCTGTTTAATATGAAGTGGAGATTCTCTGCATTGGCTGGAGGTATGGAGGGGTCAAAGTTCTGCCTCTTCTCAGTGATTATACCTGCAAAGTGTGTCTCCAGCGTCTCTCCAAGATTTCACTATAGGAGGCTCTCTTTCTGCTTCCTCCCTCTAGCCGCCATCTTGGAATCCCCCAAACATTCATTTCTGTAACATTTTCATCCTCATTGATCTTTCCCTAATAGATAATATTAAAATTTATTTTGAATGTGATAATTAGATTTGTTCCTTATAGATTTCACCATGCTTTTTAACATAGTATGCCCTATTCTAATTGTATACCCTAAGCAAGTTTTTGTAATCAGTATCATATACCCCAGAACAATGTAACCACTGCTCTGTATATATTGGTTTATATATGAACCAAACATGGCTGGGTAGTGGGCTTAACTTCCACTTCATTGTACCTGATGCTATAGCCTATAAAAGAATAGCTGAGATCTATAACATTCACATGTATAAGGTATACAATTATATGATTTTGTATATTCAGACTTATGTCACCATTCCACAATCAATTTTAGAACCTACTCATCACCCCTTAGAACTCCTGTGCACATCAGAGCTAAACTGCCCCTTCACAGCCCTACCACTACCTACACATAGCAAATTGCATTATGCTTCATGTCTTTATGGATTGCCTATCCTTGACATTTCAATTAATAGAATAATCAATATATGGTTTTCATAGTACAAAGTTTCAAGGTACATGCATGTAATAGTATGCATTAGTATTGCAATTATTTTATTGCTGAACAGTATACCAAATTTATTTGTCCAAACCTCAGTTAATCTCAATTCCCATTGTGGGATTATTACAAAGAGTGCTTCTATGAGTATAATGTTCAAACATTTGAATAGCACAATTATTTGGGTGTATGTCTATGAGAATTTCTGAGTCATATGATAATTCTATACTTAACTTTTTGAGTAATTGTCAAATAATTTTCCAGAGCAGCTGTAACATTTCACATGCTTACCAACCATGTGCAGTGTTCCAACTTCTCTACATCCTCACCAATACTTCGTTTTCACCTTAAAAATCCCTAAAATCAACCTAGTCAGTTACTACCCATTATGAAAAGTATTCCTTGAAGAATTTAATATGCTTATACCATAACTGTCAGAGCCAGCAGTGGGACCTTGCCTGTGTAAGTTGGTGTCTGGCCTTGTGAGAAAGCACCAAGAAACTGAGGCAAAAGTCTCAAACCAGACCTTGCCTGTGTGATTTGGCATCTGGCCTTATGAGAAAGCTCTAAGAAACTGAAGCAAAAGTCTCAGACCAGACTGTGCCTGTGTGATCTGGTATCTGGCCTTGTGAGAAAGCCAGCATCCAGAAAAGCAGTATTCAAGGTTCCCAGATGGCTTCATATCCTTCAGATGTAATAAGAAAGTTATGCTGATCATTTGCTTCTCCTACTTCTCTGTTCCTGTTTTAAATGAGACATAACAAGGAGTTAATTTTAATTGTGCTTCCCTATACTAATGTAACTTTGACATGTAATACCTGGAATGTTTTTTCTGACCAAATGTTCTCTGTGTAAAAGAAGTTTATAAAAGCAATTGTTTGCTTCATTAAAGTGGCTCAGTAGTCCCCTCATCTTTTACAGCTTCAGTCACCCAGGTTCCACTGGTACATGACAACAGTTGGTGCCTTGAAACAGGGACCTGAAGGATAATTTTGAAAGTGATGTGAAGACCCTCACAGAAGGAGGTAAGTGAGACAAGATGGGGCAAAATCAGTGCAGTCCAGCCTTTTCTTTCACTCATACATCATCTTTTATTACAAGGAGGAGCTCGAGTTTCCAAACAGCAGTTAAAGGATTGTTTAGAAGTAATTTGTGAGTATAATCCTTGGTTTCCTGAGGAAGGTACTTTAGATAAAGAAGTTTGGGAATGAGCACGTAAAAATGTTGAAAAAGGCATACAGACAGGGAGAAAAGATAAATGTTAATTGTACACAGTACATAACTGTATAATCGTACATGAAATTCTCCACCACAAGCGTATAAGTACATACACTCAGACTGTGACACATGAAACGTCAATGGACATAAACTTATTCAATGGTATGAATATTCATATCCAAAAAACACCTATAGAGGGACATAATACATTACTCTATTGATCGTACATTAGTGCATTAAGTCAAAAACTAATCCTTGTCAAAATGGATATCCCCTACCATAATATGGTCTCTTAATCTACCATCCTCCATGAAACCAACAACCCGCTCTGGAAGTATCCCTCTTCTCACTCTGGGCCCATTAAACTTGGGGGTTTCTATAATGTAACTATACCTGGCATCTGGTTCTAACTTCAGGGCCATGGCAACTAAGATCGCCCACATGTTCCCCTTAAATAAGACATCTTGATGGACTAATGACTAGACTGGCCCATGATCAACATAACTGCTCTGTCATACATTTGGTATTTTTTAAATTTTAGGATGCTGTGACTCAGCACAGCTGTCAAGGCATGGTCTCAGTCAATTCTATTGTAGCTGGACTTTTAAATCAACATTCTTTACCCACATAATAAAAATCAAGTTATGCTAGAACTTCATGCTTGATGGACATAAGAAAAAAACAATACACATATATGCATACACGTATACACGTATCTTTGGGCAGCCCCCCCAACCCCCCACGTGACTAACTCTTGCCAAACCCCAGAAACTAGAAACATGTTCTACTAACAAACTTTTATATACACATCCACCCATAAACCCCGTATTTTCATCCTTTATTTTATACGTTCAATTTATTAATGTGCCATCTAAGTATCTCATAAATTAAATTAGACAACACACAAATCCAACCACCACATAATACAACTCCACACTCCCTCCTTACATACTAGTAAGATACCTAAAATAACTAACCACATAAAAGAAGAAGATTAACCTCAAATACAAAAGTTAATGTAACTTATATATCAAAGCAAGACACTGAAAATTCCTAGATGGATTGCATAATCCCATAAACAAATAAAGGTTTGGTCCTAGCCTTTTTATTAGTTTTCAGTGAAATTACACATGCAAATCCCGTGCCCCAGTGAATATGCCCTCTAAGTCTAACAGACCAAAAGGAGTAAGCATCAAGCACACAAAATTTGTAGATAAAGACACTTTGCCTCACCACACCCCCATGGGACACAGCAGTGATAAAAATTAAGCAATAAACGAAAGTTTGACTAAGTTACACTGACTATAAGGGTTGGTAAATCTCGTGCCAGCCACCACAGTCATACGACAAACCCAAACTAATAAACCCTGGCGTAAAGTGTGTTTAAGAATTTCTGATCCTCAATAAGAATAAACTTTACCTAGGCCATAAAAAGCTACAGCTAAAGAAAAAATAACTTACGAAAGTAATCTTAACAAATCTGATAAATGACAGCTAAGACCCAAACTGGGATTAGATACCCCACTATGCTTAGCCGTAAACCTAAATATGCAAACCTAACAAACATATTCACCAGAGAACTACTAGCAACAGCTTAAAACTCAAAGGACTTGGCAGTGCTTTATATCCATCTAGAAGAGCCTGTTCTATAATCGATAAACTCCAATTCACCTCACCATCTCTTGCTAAATCAGCCTATATACCGCCATCTTCAGCAAACCCTACTTAAGGCACTTAAAGTAAGTTAAAACATACAACATAAAAACATTAGGTCAAAGTGTAGCCAATGAGATGGGAAGAAATGAGCTACAGTTTCTTACCCTAAGAAAATCAATGGAAACTCTTATGAAACTGAAGAGGATAAGGAGGATTTAGCAGTAAATTGAATTTAGAAAGCTCAATTGAACCGGGCAATGAAGCACTCACACACTGCCCATCACCCTCCTCAACATTTTTATTGCGAGACTTACATAAACTACTGCCACAAAAATTAAGAGGAGATAAGTCGTAACAAGGTAAGCATACTAGAAAGTGTGCTTAGAACATCAAAATGTAGCTTAATTATAAAGCATCTGGCTTACACCCAGAAGATTTCACTCAATGAACATTTTGAGCTAATTCTAGCCCAAAAACCAACAACCACAACTACATCAAACCGTAAAATAAAACATTCACCAATCTGTAAAGTATAGGTGATAGAAATATGTACCAGGAGCTATAGCGCCAATACCGCAAGGGAAAGATGAAAGACTAATTCAAAGCACTAAAAAAGCAAAGATTACACCTTGTACCTTTTGCATAATGATTTAACTACAAAAAGCTTAACACAGAGAACTTCGTTAAGCACCCTGAAATCAGACGAACTACCTAAAGACAGTTATCTATGAACACACTCATCTATGTAGCAAAATAGTGAGAAGATCTCTAGGTAGAGGTGAAAAGCCTACCAAGCCTGATGATAGCTGGTTACTCAGAACCGAATTTCAGTTCCACTTAAAATTTACCACAAGAAATAATACTCCAACATGTAAATTTTAATGTTAGTCTAAAGAGGGACAGCCCTTTAGATACGGATACAACCTTATATAGAGAGTAAAATCACCTACACAGTCATAGTTGGCCTAGAAGCAGACACCAATTAAGAAAGCGTTCAAGCTCAACCACATCAACCCCTAAATTACAAGAACCAACATGACCTCCTATAATACAAACTGAGTTAAGCTATTTCCCAATAGATGAGATAATGTTAATATTAGTAACAAGAAAAAATTCTCCAAGCACAAACTTATATCAGATCGAATGAATCACTGATAGTTAACATATATATAGAAAAAAACAAACACAGGAGTTCTGTAAGGAAAGATTAAAAAAAGTAAAAGGAACTCGGCAAACAAAAACCCCGCCTGTTTACCAAAAACATTACCTCTAGCATTACAACTATTAGAGGCACCGCCTGCCCAGTGACAATTCTTAAACGGCCGTGGTATCCTGACCGTGCAAAGGTAGCATAATCATTTGTTCCCTAAATAGGGACTTGTATGAATGAATGGCTTGACGAGGGTTTATCTGTCTCTTACTTTTGATCAGTGAAATTGACCTTACTGTGAAGAGGCGGGAATAAACCAATAAGACGAGAAGACCCTATGGAACTTTAATTTTTCAACCACAATTATACAAAACACACTCACCCCTAATTGGCCTAAACTTATAATTTCTGGTTTAATAGTTTTGGTTGGGGTGACCTCGGAGCACAAAACAACCTCCAAATGATTTAAATCTAGACTAACAAGTCAAAATATAGAAAAAAATCATAAATTGACCCATCACTTGAGCAACAGACCAAGTTACCCTAGAGATAACAGAGCAATCCTATTCTAGAGTCCATATCAACAATAGGGTTTACGACCTTGATGTTGGATCCGGACATCCCAATGGTGCAACCACTATTAAAGGTTCGTTTGTTCAACAATTAAAGTCCTACGTGATCTGAGTTCAGACCGGAGTAATCCAGGTCGGTTTCTATCTATTTACAAGTTTCTCCCAGTACAAAAGGACAAGAGAAACAAGGCCAACTCCCCATTAGAGCCTTAAATCCAATAGATACACTAACATTAATCTAGTAAATTATCTACTCACCTACCCTAGAACAGGGTTAGTTAAGAGCACTCCGAGCTGTCGCACAATCTCATACAAAGTATCCCTTGCCATTGTCGTTTTATCAGTAATACTTATAAATGGATCATTCACTATATTCTCACTAATTACAACACAAGAACATATCTGACTCATCATCCCAACATGACCACTAGCAATAATATGATTTATCTCAACATTAGCAGAAACAAACCGGGCCCCATTCGACCTAACTGAAGGAGAATCTGAACTAGTGTCCGAATTCAATGTAGAATATGCCGCCAGACCATTTGCCTTGTTCTTCATAGCAGAATATATGAACATCATTATAATAAATGCTCTCACAACAATCATATTCCTAGGAGCATTCCACAACCCTCTAACCCCAGAATATACACTATTAACTTCACCATCAAAACCCTCTGCCTCACCATACTGTTCCTATGAATGTGAGCATCATACCCCCAATTCCGATATGACCAACTCATGCACCTACTATGAAAAAACTTCCTCCCACTCACTTTGGCCAACTGCATACTATATGTATCCCTCTCCATTGCCATATTAAGCATCCCCCCACAAATATAGAAATATGTCTGACAAAAGAGTGACTTTGATAGAGTAAAATATAGAGGTTCAAGCCCTCTTATTTCTAGAGCTACAGGAATCGAACCTAATCCTAAGAACTCAAAATTCTTCGTGCTACCATATCACACTCAACTCTAAAGTAAGGTCAGCTAAATTAAGCTATCGGGCCCATACCCCAAAAATGTTGGTTTATATCCTTCCCATACTAATCAACCCCACTGCCAAATTAATTATCTTACCCACTATAATTATAGGAATAATAATTACAATAACAAGCTCCCACTGACTAGTAATATGAGCGGGTTTAGAAATTAACATATTAGCATTCATCCCCCTATTGATCAATAAAGGAAGCCCATGATTCACAGAAGCAGCAACTAAGTACTTCATAACACAAGCCACAGCATCCATGTTACTACTAATAGCAATTGTAATCAACATACTAGACTCAGGCCAGTGATAAATCATCTATATGCAAAACCCCATTACATCATTCATAGCCCTAGTAGCACTAACTATAAAACTTGGATTAGCTCCATTCCAACTATAAGTACCAGAAGTCACCCAAGGAACCACCCTAATGTCAGGAATACTACTACTAACATGACAAAAACTAGCCCCAATCTCCATCCTATACCAAATATCACCATCAATCAACCATCAACTCATATCAATAGCCCTACTATCAATTACAGTAGGTGGCTGAGGAGGACTACACCAAACACAACTGTGTAAAATCATAGACTATTCATCAATCACCCATATAGGATGAATAATAGCCATCATCTCATACAATTCCATAGCCTTCATACTAAACCTAATCATCTACATCCTACTAACTATTACCATGTTTACAATAATCAACTATAACACAAACACAACACACTAGCTCTAGCTCACTCCTGAAACATAGCCCCAGTAATTACCCTACTGTAATTACCCAGTAATTACACTACTGTCACTTGGAGGACTCCCACCACTAACAGGATTCCTACCAAAATGAATCATCATTAATGAGTTAACAAAAAATGATCTAATCTTAGCACCAACAATTATAGCTATACTAGCCTTACTAAACTTGTACTTCTATATACGACTAATTTACTCAACAACCCTAACCCTATTCCCACCCAACCACAAACACCACAAAAATAAAATGACGACACCCCAACAACAAACCCTCAATTCTTTTGCCCCCACTTTTTACCATTACAACTATAACCCTACCCCTAACACCTATCATATTTGCCCTAAACTAGGAATTTAGGTTAAATAGACCAAGAGCCTTCAAAGCCCTAAGCAAGTTAAATAAACTTAATTCCTGTAATAAGGACTGCAGGATACCACCTTACATCTCATGAATGCAAATCAAGCACTTTTACTAAGCTAAGTCCTCGCTAGATTGATGGGATTCAAACCCACGAAATTTTAGTTAACAGCTAAATACCCTAAACAACTGGCTTCAATCTACCTCTCCTGCAGTCTAGAAAAAAAAGGCAGGAGAGGCCCGGGCAGAGTTGAAGCTGCTCTTCTGAATTTGCAATTCAACGTGATCCATCACCTTGAAGCCTGGTAAAAAGAGGACTCAACCCCTGTCTTTAAATTTACAGTCTAATGCTTACTCAGCCATTTTACCTATGTTCATCAACCATTCATTATTCTCAACAAACCACAAAGATATCGGCACCCTGTACTTAATATTTGGGGCCTGAGCAAGAATAGTAGGAACTGCCCTAAGCTTATGAATTCGTACAGAATTAGGACAACCAGGAACCCTATTAGGAGATGACCAAATCTATAATGTCATCGTTACAGCCCATGCTTTTGTAATAATTTTCTTCATAGTAATACCAATCCTTATTGGAGGATTTGGCAATTGATTAGTACGACTAATAATTGGAGCCCCCGATATAGCATTTCCCCGAATGAATAACATAAGCTTCTGACTTCTCCCACCATCTTTCCTCCTTCTACTGGCCTCCTCAATAGTAGAAGCCAGAGCAGGAACTGGATGAACTATATACCCCCCATTAGCAGGTAATCAGTGGAGCATGCAGGAGCATCAGTGGATCTCACCATTTTTTCTCTTCACTTAGCTGGTGTATCCTCAATCCTTGGCACTATTAATTTTATCACAACAATTATTAATATATAACCCCCTGCAATATCACAATACCAAACATCATTATTAGTATGATCAGTCCTAGTCACTGCAGTCCTCTTACTACTCTCCCTCCCTGTCCTAGCAGCTGGTATTACAATACTCTTGACTGACCAGAACCTAAACATTACCTTCTTTGACCCTGCAGTAGGAGGAGACCCAATCCTCTATCAACACCTATTCTGATTTTTTTGGTCACCCTGAAGTATACATCTTAATTCTCTCAGGCTTTGGCATAATCTCTCACATCGTTACCTATTATTCTGGTAAAAAAAGAGCCATTTGGGTATATAGGAATAGTATGAGCTATGATGTCTATTGGCTTCTTGGGGTTCATCATATGAGCACACCATATGTTTACCGTCGGAATAGACGTTGATACCGGAGCCTGCTTCACATCTGCTACTATAATTATTGCCATTCCCACAGGAGTAAAAGTCTTCAGTTGACTAGCTACACTTCACGGAGTTAACATCAAATGATCCCCAGCCCTACTTTGAGCCCTAGGCTTTATTTTCCTTTTCACAGTAGGTGGCCTAACAGGCATTGTTCTATCCACCTCATCCCTAGATATCGTACTGCATAACACATACTATGTAGTAGCCCATTTTCACTATGTTTTATCAATAGGAGCAGTGTTTGCAATCATAGGAGGATTTGTGCACTGATTTCCACTATTTTCAGGCTATACACTAGATCAAACATGAGCAAAAATCCATTTTACCATTGTATTTGTAGGAGTAAATCTAACCTTCTTTCCTCAACACTTCCTCGGCCTATCTGGCATACCATGATGCTATTCTGACTACCCAGATGCCTACACAGCATCATCAATATACAGCATCATCAATAGGCTCTTTCATTTCCCTAACTGCGGTAATTATTATAGTTTTCATAATCTGAGAAACATTTGCCTCAAAACGAGAAGTAGGAATAGTTGAGCTTACAACAACAAACCTAGAGTGACTCCACGGATGCCCGCCACCATACCACACGTTCGAAGAACCCACATACATAAAAACACACTAAGAAAGGAAGGAATCGAACCCCCTAGAACTAGTTTCAAGCCAGCCCCATATCCTATATGTCTTTCTCTACATAAGATATTAGTAAAATAATTACATAACTTTGTCAAAGTTAAATTACAGGCTAATCCCCCGTATATCTTCATGGCTCACCCCCTCCAACTAGGCCTACAAGATGCAACATCACCCATCATAGAAGAATTATTAAACTTCCATGATCATACACTAATAATTGTCTACCTCATTAGCTCCCTAGTGCTTTATATCATTTCACTTATGCTTACCACTAAATTAACACACACCAACACAATAGACGCCCAAGAAGTAGAGACAATCTGAACAATCCTCCCAGCAATTATTCTCATTATAATTGCTCTTCCATCCCTACAAATCCTATATATAATAGATGAAATCAACAACCCAGTACTAACAGTAAAAACCACAGGACATCAATGATACTGAAGCTATGAGTATACCGATTATGAAGACCTAACATTCGACTCTTACATGATCCCAACATCAGAATTAAAACCCAGAGAACTCCGACTCCTTGAAGTTAACAATCGAGTTGTACTACCAATAGAAGGGTATACCAATCCAAATATTAATCTCATCTGAAGATGTACTACACTCATGAGCTGTCCCATCATTAGGCCTAAAAACAGATGTCATCCCATGGCTCCTCAACCAAGCAACCCTCACCTCTACACGACCAGGACTTTACTACAGCCAATGCTCCAAAATTTGCGGCTCAAACCACAGCTTTATACCCATCGTATTAGAACCTTATCTATACTTTAAGTACATTATGAAGCTACCGCAGTGTTAACCTTTTAAGTTAAAGACAGAGAGCTAGCTCTCCATAATGATATGCCACAACTTGACATATCCACATGATTTACAACAATTACCTCCATAATTCTCACCCTGTTTATTATCTTCCAATTAAAAGTAAAAACATTCAACTTTTCTCCCAACCCTACACCCAAAAATGTCAAATCTATAAAACAAGAAAACCCTTGAGAAAAAACATGAACGAAAATCTATTTACCTCTTTCATTACCCCTACTATAATAGGACTTCCTATTGTCACCTTAGTAATCCTTTTCCCAAGTATTATACTCCCAGCTCCAAACTGATTAATCAATAACCGACTAACTTCCATCCAACAATGAGCAATCAAACTAATCACTAAACAAATAATAACAATGCATAACTCTAAAGGATGTACCTGATCTTTAATATTAATATCACTCATTATTTTCATTGGGTCATCTAACCTACTCGGACTTTTTCCATACTTCTTCACCCCAACAACTCAACTATCAATAAATCTAGGAATGGCTATCCCACTCTGAGCAGGAGCTGTAATCCTAGGCTTCCACCATAAAATAAAATCATCCCTAGCCCACTTCTTACCACAAGGAACCCTGATCCCATTAATCCCAATACTAGTCATTACTGAAACTATTAGCCTATTTATTCAACCAATAGCACTAGCCATTCGACTAACAGCTAACATCACAGCAAGTCACCTATTAATCCACCTAATCAGTGGGGCTACACTAGCACTACTAACTATTAACCCAACCACAGCTTTCATGACATTTATTATCCTAGTTCTCCTCATAATTCTCGAATTCGCGGTAGCCCTAATCCAAGCCTACATATTTACACTCCTAGTTAGCCTATATCTCCATGACAACACATAATGACCCACCAAGTTCATGCTTGCCACATAGTTAACCCAAGTCCATGACCACTAACAGGAGCATTATCCACCCTCCTAATAACAACAGGCTTAGCAATATGATTCCACTTTAACTCTACATTCCTTTTAACACTAGGACTGCTCACCAACTCACTAACCATATATCAATGATGACGGGATGTAGTACGAGAAGGCACATTCCAAGGCCACCAGTTGTTCAAAAAGGGCTGTGATACGGAATAGTACTGTTTATTGTTTCAGAAGTATTCTTCTTCGCTGGATTTTTCTGAGCCTTTTACCACTCAAGCCTTGCCCCAACCCCAGAACTAGGAGGTTGCTGACCACCCACCGGCATTAACCCACTAGACCCCTTAGATGTCCCTCTTCTCAACACATCAGTTCTTCTTGCATCAGGCATATCCATTACCTGAGCCCACCACAGTCTAATGGAAGGAAACTGAAAAAAATATATAATCCAAGCACTATCAATCACTATCCTACTAGGCATCTACTTCACCCTCCTACAAGCCTCAGAATATTTTGAAACTTCATTCACAATCTCCGATGGCATTTATGGTTCAACTTTCTTCATAGCAACAGGATTTCATGGCCTACATGTAATTATTGGCTCCACATTCCTACTAGTATGCCTAACTCGACAACTAAAATTCCATTTTATGTTCCCCATTATCATCCTAGTCTTCGCAGCCTGCAAAGCCGCAGTAGGACTGGCCCTACTAGTTAGAATATCAAACTCATACGGAACGGACTATGTACAAAACCTAAACCTCTTACAATGCTAAAAATTATTATACCCACAATCATACTCATCCCTATAACATGATTTTCAAAGAACAATATAATCTGAATTAACTCCATTGCCTACAGTCTACTAATCAGTATACTATGCTTACTTACCCTAAACCAATCAAATGAAAACAGCCTTAACTTCTCACTATTATTCTCCTCAGACTCCCTCTCCACCCCTCTATTAATCCTAACAGCCTGATTACTACCACTAATAATTACAGCTAGTCAACAACACATGAACAAAGAACCAGCAGAATGGAAAAAAAATGTATATTACTATACTAGTACTACTACAAGTCCTATTAATTATAACATTTACATCCACAGAACTAATCTTATTTTACATCTTATTTGAAGCCACACTAATTCCTACACTAATTATCATTACACAATGAGGAAACCAAACAGAACGACTTAACGCAGGCCTATACTTCCTATTCTACACACTAATTGGATCCCTGCCCCTTTTAGTCGCATTAATCTACCTACAAAACTCTCTAGGGTCCCTAAACCTTCACATCCTAAACAACTACTCAGAGCAACTAAACCTATCACGACCAAACGACCTGCTCTGTCTAGCATGCATAATAGCATTTATAGTTAAAATACCATTATATGGACTACACCTATGACTACCTAAAGCCCATGTTGAAGCACCTATTGCTGGCTCCATAGTACTAGCAGCTGTTCTACTAAAACTAGGAGGATATGTTATAATACGAGTCACCATCCTCCTATCACCCGTCACAAACCACATAATATACCCATTTATACTACTCTCACTATGAGGCATAGTAATGACCAGCTCAATTTGTTTACAACAGACAGACCTAAAATCCCTAATCACATACTCATCAGTCAGCCACATAGCATTAGTAATCATCGCCATCTTAATCCAATCCCCATGAAGCTTTATAGGAGCTATAGCACTAATAGTAGCCCATGGTCTAACCTCATCAGTCCTATTCTGCCTAGCAAACACAAACTACGAACGAGTACATAGTTGAACCATACTTCTAACTCGAGGCCTACAAACAATACTCCCACTAATAGCTCTATGATGACTTACTGCAAGCTTAACCAACCTCGCACTACCCCCAACAATTAACCTAACCGGAGAACTAATAATCATCATCTCTTCATTCTCATGATCCAACTTCACCATCCTCCTTATAGGAACTAACACACTAATCACAGCCTTATACACCCTATATATATTAACCACAACTCAACGAGGCAAGCCTACCTATCACATAAACAACATTCATCCATCATTCACACCAGAAAACTTCTTAGTCCTCCTCCACTTACTCCCCCTACTCCTACTATCTTTAAATCCAAAGATCATTCTCGGCACAATATTCTGTAAATATAGTTTAACAAAAACATTAGATTGTGAATCTAGAATCAGAAAATAAAATTTTCTTATTTACCAAGAAAGTATGCAAGAACTGCTAACTCATGCCACCATACCTAAAAATATGGCTTTCTTACTTTTAAAGCATAGTAGCTATCCGTTGGTCTTAGGAACCAAAAAATTGGTGCAACTCCAAATAAAAGTAATAAACATATTAACCTCATCTATAATCATAATATTTACCATCCTTACATACCCCATTCTAATATCCCTAACAGACTTTTACAAAAACAAAAACTATCCTGAATACACCAAAACCTCAGTCAAACTAGCATTCATCACTAGCATAATCCCCATAATTATATTTCTACACCTAGGTAATGAAACCATCATATCCAATTGACACTGACTCAACATCCATACCACAAAACTCTCACTCAGCCTCAAACTAGACTATTTTTCATTACTATTCATGCCAGTAGCCCTATTTGTAACATGATCAATCATAGAATTCTCCCTATGATACATACACTCTGACCCCAACATTTTTGGATAACATGGGCTTTGGTTAAATCTGTAATTCTTATACTTGGGGGAGAGAGAAGGCAAGAAAATTTAGAAAAAGAGACTATTGCATCCCTTCATGAGCTTAAATTAGATGCAGGAGATATGGAAAAAAATCACTAAGGAAAGTAAAAGGTGCTTTAGTCATGTCTTTACTGTGCCAGAGGAAACTGAAAGTAAACTGCCACTACTTGCAGCACCAGCAATTGCAATGGCTCCTCTGAGAGAAATTGATGATCTTTATCTCCCTCCTGCAGAGGAAGAGGGTTAGGATAAATATCCTGAAATGGGAAACTTTGAAGAAGGAATGCATTATTTACATATTCGCCCTGACAAGGGCTTGGGAAGAAAGAATGACCCTCCACTAGCAGCTCACATTGCAATTGCTGTTTCCTGTTATGTTTAATATGAATGGTAATAACACTTATAATGGATTGGATATGAATCTTATAAAAGACTTTAAAAAGGCTTATGCAACTTATCGTCCTGCTTCTCCTTTATGTAGAGAATGTTTGGCAAGATGGAGCAATGACACTGTGTGGATTCCCTATGATTTTCATATTGTGGCAAAAATGACATTATCATCAGCAGAGTTTTTGCAATGGAAAATGTGACTATCTGATGAAGCCCATGAAAGTTAGAGCTTTAGGGCCACAAGGCAATGTTGGGGCTGTTTCATATGAGATGCTGACTGGTACAGGTGCTTGGCTGTCACAAGCCCATCAGGTTAAAAATACACTCCCTGCTGCCTTGCTTCATGTACATGATGTTGCTTTGGCTGCATGAGACAAAATTAATATGGGGGCAGAATATCAAGGAGCTAAACAAAAATACAGAAACTTATTCTGATTTTATAGGAAGATTGGGGGAGTATATAGAAAAACAGGTGAGAGATCAAATGCAAAAATTTTTACTGTGTCAATTGGCTTTTGATAATGCTAATGAGGACTGCCAAGTATTATTAGACCAATTAAGAAGATTGATGATATTATGGACTATTTAAAGGCCTGTTGTAATGTAGGTAATTTCAAACATAAAGCCAGAGTTGCTGCCTTAGAAACCATGGCAATACAAAAACAGTAAGAATCCAAATGTTTTAATTGTGGCTCCTGAATACTGAAAAATTCCAGGCTTTAAAACTATTAGTTCAAGAACAATTAGAGCACAAACATATAGAACCTTTCTTTTCTCCTTGAAATTCCCCAGTGTTTGTTATTAAGAAAAAATCAGGAAAATGGAGACTTCTTATAGATTTAAGAAATGTAAATACATCTATGGTAACTATGGGAGCTTTACAACCTGGATTGCCTACTCCTGAATGTATTCCTAAAGAATGGCCTTTGATTGTTTTAGATTTACAAGATTGCTTTTATACTATATCTACATTTCCCAAAGATAGGGAAAGGTTTGCATTTTCTGTTCCTAGCTTAAATCAACAAGAACCTTTACAAAGATATCAATGGACAGTGCTGCCACAGGGTATGACTAATTCCCCACTATGTGTCAGTATTTTGTAGGAAAAATATTACAACCTATTAGAGTAACATTTTCTGATGCATATAGCATGCATTATGACATTTTAATTTCTCATGCATGTTCTAAACAATTACATAAAATTTTTGAAACCACACAAAAAGCTTTATAAGTAGGAAGATTGGTAATAGCTCCTGAAAAAATACAAACTACTACTCCTTTTCAATATTTAGGTCATGCAGTTGAGTGACTCACCATTTGTCTTCAAAAATCTGCCATACAAAGAGACTCATTAACAATTCTAAATGACTTTCAAAGGTTACTAAGAGACATTAATTGGCTTCATCCTTCTTTAGGTATACCAAATTATAAACTTACTAATTTGTTTTCTATCTTAGAAGGTGATACTGCCCTGGACAGCCCTTGGACTTTAACATCTGCTGCTGAAAATGAATTACAATTTTTTGAGTCATGGTTACGGGCTGCCTTTCTAACGATATTTGATCCTTTAAAACCTATTTCCCTGTTAATATTTCCTTCTCTACATTCTCCTACAGGAATTTTAGCTCAAGAGAACTCTCCTTTAGAATGGTTATGTTTAAACCAAAAAGAAACTAAACTGTTAACTTCATATATTGATCTAATATCCTCTTTAATTAGAGGGAAGAACAAGATGTCTACAGATTCTGGGATTTGATCCACACTCATTATTTTACCCCTCACTAACAAACAGTTTGAAAGTCTGTTACCCCTTAATGATAATTTAAGTAATAGTATAAGCAATTATTATGGATATATAGGTAATCATTACCCAGCAGGTAAGTTGTGGGAGTTTTTAAAATGAACTCTATTTATTATTAACACTATAGTAAAATTAAATCCTATATCTCATGCTTCAGTTTATTATATAGATAGATCATCATCTGGTAAAAGAGGCATACATGGACCTGATTTACATGAAACTATTCAAACTAATTATTCTTCCACACAACAGATAGAATTAGCAGTTCTAATTTATTTAGTGCAAAAAATTACAGATAAACCATTAAATATTGTCTCAGATTCAGTTTATGTAGTAGTACTGTTTCCTGCCCTTATTTATACTACTCATAAAATTATGAAAATATTATTATCCACATTACAACATCTAATACAAACCTGCACTTGTCCCTTATATGTTACTCATATTAGGGCTCATTCTAATCTGCCTGGCCCTCTAGTGTGAGGAAATGATATTGCAGATAAACTTACATGTGCAGTGTTTTCATCTCCTGAAAAAGAATATCAGCATTTACATACTAATGCCAACAGATTACATGTACATTATAAAATTCTTCATACTGCTCATGATATAGTTAAATCTTGTCCTGTATGTGCTCCTTTACATTGTAGATCTCACCCGTCTGGTGCTAATCCTCTAGGTCTACATACTAATGAATTATGGCAAATGGATTTGACTTACATAACCTTTTTTCCACAGCAACCATATTTACATGTTGTTATTGATACATACTCTAAATTAATTTGGGTGTTCCTCAACACAATGGAAATGTTCTTGCCATTTTTGCCTCTCTTTTACAATGCTTTGCAGTTATGAGAGTGCCCTCTAAACCTCTAAACTTAAAACAGACAATGGACCTGCATATACAGGTGGTCGATTTAAACAATTTTGTGTGGAATGGAACATTATTCATGTCACTGGCCTCCCTTACAATCCACAAGGACAAGTTCTCATTGAAAGGGCACATAGAACTTTAAAAACACAATTGTTAAAAAATAAAAAAGGAGGAACTCCCCGAGATACCTTAGCTTTAACACTTTTTACTTTAAATTTTTTACCTCAGGGTGATATTTTGACTGCAGCAGGTAAACATTTTGGTGAACCTCCCTCTTTGCCAGACATACAAGACCTCGATTAGGTATAAATCTTTTAACTCTTGGTTGACTGGGCTTTTACTTAAAAAGGGCAAGGGTTATATTTGTGTTTCTACAGATGTCCATGGATCTCCTGAGACATTATGGGTTCTTCTTTGGAATGTCAGGCCTAGGAAAACCAATGAACATGTCCAACAAAGTGATGACCACCCCTCAGAGGGAGGCTCCTAAAGATGAACAAATGGAAAAGACCATGTACAAAATGTCTGCTCTTACTTTTAAGAAGGAACTTTCTCATCCTTATTATGTGAAAAGTTCCATCCCTACTTGGGGACAAATTAAAGCATTATCAGCAAAAGGTGAAAATGTCTTACGATCCACTGGAAGCCCCATTCCTCCAGAGAATCTTTTCTTGGCCATGGTTGCTATCCTTATCTGTGCAGCTGTGGTGAGTGGACAAGTGTATTAGGCCTTTATACCCCATCCTCCTCTATTGAGATTATTAGATTCATCTGAAAGGGGACCTATTGCTTTTATTCATGATTCTACCCACCCCTCTCCTCCTTGGAAAAGTACTGGACCAAATCACCCTTCAGAGGAAGGGAAGGAACGGACTGCCTTGGATATATCCTTAGGATAAGAAATTCTGCCTTCGTATGTTGATCATCCAACTCCTTTTCTTCCAGTAAGCATTCAAACATGGTTTAACATACTGCCTCCTACACAGGAAAGCTGTACTGGAGTTGGACTACTTGAGACATTATCTTGAAATATTACAGAAATTAATAATGCTAACATGGGAAAACCCAATCTCCCAATATAAACATTGGAAATATTCCCCTCCTCATTGGAGCAATTGCCGTGCCAGCACTGGAAAGTTTCTTGCATCCACTCATAATTTCTCTTTTATTGATTGGGGCCTTCATGGATGCTTTGTACGCAATTGTCCTGAAGATTGGAATAGGATAGTCTGTGATTATATTAACAAAATTGTTTGGCAAAATAGTCCATTACATAGAAAACATCATAAGAACTAATGGCATGGCATGATGGGGGAATGTCATCCCTAAGGCCCAAATTACTAATAGAAAATCTTACTTATCCAGAGCAACCTGAGATCTGCTCTGATGACCTATTGGAAAGGAAACTTTTCTGGAAGCAAATATTCCTGGTCTGACTATGTCATTGATTATAACACATCCTTTTATGCACAAGCATGAGTCAGGTTACCATATGTCTTAGCTCTTGGAACTTTTAGTTTTAATTTTACTCTAATTAGTGTTGATAGCTTTAATTGTAAATTATACATCTGTGTTAACAATTCTTTGTCTATTAATTGGTCCTCTCAAGCAATGTTTATATTAAAGGCAAGAAGAGATGTTTGGTTGCCTGTAAACTTAACAAGAGACTGGCAACACTCTCCTTTAGAAGGTTTAATGACTAAAGTAGTATCTGAATTATTGACATGATTAAAAAGATTTATCAAATGGGTTATTCTTGCTATAGTTGGTCTTGTCGTTTTTTGTATAGGATACTCCTGTCTCCAATGACAATTAAAATCTTACAAAACTTCTGAAGCCACTGTCATGCTGGGATTGCTGTGTTTAAAAATTAAAAATTGGGAATTGTCGGAGCCAGCAGTAGGACCTTGCCTGTGTGAGATGGTATCTGGCTTTGTGAGAAAGCACCAAGGAACTGAGGCAAAGGCCTCAGGACCAGACTGTGCCTGTGTGAGTTGGCATTTGGCCTTGTGAGAAAGCTCCAAGAAACTGAGGCAAAAGTCTCAGACCAGACTGTGCCTGTGTGATCTGGTATTTGGCCTTGTGAGAAAGCCAGATGTCCAGAAAAACCATATTCAATGTTCCCAGATGGCTTCATGTCCTTCAGATGTAAATAAGAAAGTTATGCTGATCGTGTGCTTCTCCTGCTTTTCTGTTCCCATTTTAAAGGAGGCATAACAAAGAGTTAATTTTAACTGTGATTTCCTGTATTAATGTAACCTTGACACATAATACTTGGCATGTTTTTTCTGACCAAATGCTCTCTGTGTAAGAGCAGTTGTTTGCTTCATTAAAGTGGCTACTGAGCAGAACTCAGTAGTCCCCTCATCTTTTACAGTTTACCAGGTTCTGCTGGTAAATGGCAAAACACAACTAATGATGTTGTGGGTCCTTTCAGGTACTTGCTGGCCATTTGTTTTTCTTATTTGTAGAAAGGTTTAGAGTTCATTGCCCGTTTTTGTTGGGTTGTATTTTTGTTGTTGACTTGGGAGAGTTCTTAACATATTGTACATATCAGGCTCTCACCAACTAATGTGCAAATGTTTTCTCCCTTTCATGGGTTTTTATTTCTTCTGAGTGTCCTTTGGTGCACAAAAGTTTTTAATTTAGCAGTTTTTTCTTCTGGGGTTAGGGGAGTGGCTTAAGAGTGCCTGCATGGCAAGAATGAAATCCTGAGTTTAAATCCTGTGCTGCCAAAAAATTTCATCTGTTACTCATGGATATTTATTTGTCATAATCACAGAACTATAGTCAATTACAGAGTCAGGAAAATCACATGTATATTATGTTCTAAGAGTATTATATTTTCCTTCTTATTTACATCTTTGATTCATTTTTATCTAGTGCTGGTAATTGTCTGAGATATGGGTCCAATTTTTCTTTATTTCATGTGAGTATCTGGTTATCTCACAGTCATTTGTCAAAAAGATTAAACTTTCTCAATTGAACGAGCTTGAAATCCTTGTAGAACATCAATTGATCATAAATACATTGGTTTATTTTTGGACTATCAATATTTCATTAACTTCCATGCCTATACTTACATTAGTTTTATATTGTAGCTTTATAATAAGTTTTAAAATGATATAATATAAAGCATCTAACCTTGGTTATTTGGAAATGTGAAGGTCTTTGCAACTCCACATGCATTTTGTGAGAGGCTTTCCCATATCTTCAAAAGGACCAGTGGGATTTTGGAAATTACACTCTCTATATAGATCATCTTTGATATTATTGCCATCTATGAAATGTTAAGTTTTTGTTACCGTGAACACAAGATTTATTTTTATTTGTAAAAGCCTTTCATTTATTTTTGCCATTTTTAGGTCACAAGTTTAAATTTAGTTAAAATTATTACTATGTATTTTTTTTTCTTTTGGATGATGCTACAAATAAAATTATTTTCTTAATCTCCATTTCTGGTTTTTCACTGCTAAAGTATAGAAGTTCAATGTATTTTTGTGTATTGATCATGTACCCTGAAAAATATTATATATTTTTATTAGTATATATATATATGTTGCACAGATTTTCATTATGCTATTATCATACATGAATATAATGTACTTTGATAATATTTACCCTTCTATTATCCTGCATTATCCCAGTTTCCCCTTTTTCCATTCCATATCCCTAATAAAGTCCCTCTTTTACTTTCTTGTTATAGTTCTTGCTAGATTCCACATATAAGGGAAAATATACAATACTTGTACTTGTGAGACTTACTTATTTCACATAATGCAATGTTTGCCAGGTCCATCCATTTTCTTGCAAACCACATTATTTAATTCTTTTTGGCTGTTATCCCTATAATTCAACAGCTTTCAATACATTTTCTTTTGACATCCTCCTACACAGATGCAATGTATATTAGCCACTTTAATGTCTGCCTTGAAGAAAGTATTTAGTAAGTCCATTGACCAATTTTCAATAATTTTATTGGTTTTCCTGCTATTGAGTTATATGAGTACCTTAAATACCTTGAACATGTGGAAATCTTTGTATTATTTTTGGATTAAGACAGGGCCTCCTCATGCATGCTAGACAAATGCTCTACTTCTCGGCTATATCTCTAGCACCAAAATCTTTTTTGTTTGATGTAGTCCCACTTATTCACTTTTGTTTTTGTTGCATGTACTTTGGATCTGATGTCCAAAAAATATCATCAAGGCCAGTATCATAAATGTTTTCATATAAGAGTTTCATGTCTTCCATTTAGACCTTTAATACATTTTGTGTTGATTTTTCTTTATGCTGTAAAATTACTGTCTACTTTCCTTCTTTTGCTTGTAGATATCTAGTTTTTCCATTAGTAGGTGTGTGTGTGTGTGTGTGTGTGTGTGTGAGAGAGAGAGAGAGAGAGAGAGAGAGAGAGAGAGACAGACAGACAGACACAGAGAGAAGTTATGTAGAGCATGTCTGGAACATACTTTGTCACCCAGGCTAGCATGCTTTTCCATTGTCTTATGTTAACAGTCTTGTTAAAAATTAGTTGTCCACAAGGACAGAAGTAGAAGCATACCACATGGCCTATCTTTGAACAAAGATCCTCTCTAAAACCCACATGTCCAGTGCTAGTAACAGTGAAAAGCAGTGTGGAACAGGAAACTGCCAGGGAAAATTTCTTGGGACCCAGTGAGCAGAAGTGGAGGAGCAGTGCATGGAATGTCTTTGAAGAAAGACCCTTCTTGGAGTCTGTGTTCCCAGTACTCATGTCAATGAAGGCCAGCATGGAATTGGAATCAGCAAAGGAAAATTTTCTCAGACCCAGCATCAGTCCACAGATGTCCCAGGGAACACAGCACACTGTGGCATAAGTAGTTGCTGAGTGCACAGCAGCAGTGGTGGCAGGCATAATGCCACCAGAGGTGAGCTGTACCTCCAACCCAACTGGAGACCTCCACCAATAAGGATATTTGGACAAAACCCTGTGTTTGTTTATACTTACAGTCTATACGTTCTGGGGAGTTTGAGAGAGGAGAACATTGTAAGTGTGGATAGGGTGAGATTGGCAAGTTGAAAGTTCACAGTTCAGAGACCCTACTTAGATTTAATGGTGTCTTGCCCCATTACCAGGCACCATTCCAGAGGTAGGTATCCAATGAGTCTGCCACCTTGTAGACTGAAAGACTCAGACACAAAGGAGGGAGAAAAGATCAACTATTCAGAACAACAATAGAAAATTAGCAATTTTTATATACAATTTTTGTTTCATGTTAAATCTGGTATGTAGATTTTTAAATACATTTTTGTAGCTTCTTTTTTGTATATTCCAACAGCAGTTTTGCATTCTTGTTGTCAAGTTTATCTTTTGTCCTACATTCTTCCCTTTCCCCTCTCTGTAGTCATCATATGAGAGCCCATGTTTAGGTTTGCAACTCTAAACTATTTCTTCTCCTCCCCTTTCCTCGCTACCTCCCCATTTTATACTTCCTAACTGCCAACTACTAGAACAACCTCCTAGCTCTCAATTTACCTTTTCTCTGTCTGCCCACCCACAATACTTTTTAATATTTGTGCTGGGGTGAATGTGGCATGTACAAAAGTTCTTACAATATATCAAATAAATCATCCTTGAATTTTCTGCTCCATCATTCTTTTTCCCACCTTTGCCCATTCCAGGAATAGTTTCAACAGGCCTAATTTTTAGATTTCCAAACGTGTTTACACGGTATTTTCACTATATTTACCCTCATACACCCTTTCTCCACATCTTCATCCTTCCCACTTACTAATACTTTTAATGGGTAAATAGAATTTCAGGTTTTTATTCATTTCCGTGGTGCTTATATTTGTCTGTGTGTCTGTTCAGTTTTCTGTATTGTTTTCTCCAGCTCTCTTTCATCTTAATTCCTATGTTATCTTCTCTCCCTATTCCAGTCTGTTTCTTAATTATCTCTTATATTATCTCAGCTGCGAACCCTTTCTGCTACATAAACTTTTCACCTCATATTATCTACTAGGACTATGACCCTGTTTCTCTCCCATAATAAGCCTTACTACCTTCAGGCTTCCAGGACCATGAAGATTCATCTTTGCTCCAATAGACAACTAAAGATACTGAAATAGTAGCAGTAATTGATCCTTATTAGGGATTACTGTAATTTCAAGGCTGGAGGTTAACAACTGTAATAGGTTTAGCAGCTAAATTTCCTTGTGCTTTGTGAAACAGGGGATAAAATCCAGCATTTTGAGAACAAGAAGCTGAAGGGCTTAACTATTGCACCATTACCCCCTCCTCATATAGTGATAAGAAAACACATCAGAGCTCAACAACCACCCAGTCCTCTATAATCTTTCATAAAATTCTAACTAAAGAAAAACAGGGGATTAAAGCCTCCAACAGAAAATGCCACAGATGTGTAAATTTCAATGCAGAAACATGAAGCTACAAGGCAAAGGTGCTCCCTCAAAAAAAGTCCAACACTAAGGAACTAAACAACAGTGAAGAGGAGGAAATATCAAATACTGAATTCCAAAAAATAATACTGAGAGTGATCAATGAGCTTAAAGATGAGACACAGAATCTAGTGACTGAACTAAAGAGGAAATTGATGAACATCTAAAAGAGCTCAAAGAGAATTCAAACAAAGAGATGGATGAAATTAGGAAGACCATGAAGGATATAAAAGAGGAACTCAATAAAGATATATAAAGACTGAAAATAACCAATTTGAAATGAACAGCTTAATATCCTTAAATAATAATCTCAATTGAAACCTTGGCTAACAGAGTGGAACAAGTTGAAAACGTATCAGGAACAGAAGACAAAGAAGAGGAATTAGATCAAATAGTCAAAGACCACGAAAAAATGCTAATAAAATACAAATGGAACATGCAAGATGTTTGGGTCACCATCAGAAGACCAAAGATAAGAATCATGGATACAGAAGAAGGAGAAGAGAAATAAACTTAAGGCATAGATAAATTTTTAATAATATAATAGCTGAAAGCTTCCCCAACCTTGAGAAAGGGAGGGACATCCAGGTATAGGAAGCCTACAGAATACCAAACCATCAGCACCAGAAAAGAAACACCCTCAGTTATATTGCATTCAAAACACTCAAATTACTGAACAAGGAAAGAATATGGAAAGCTGCAAAAGAAAACAACAGGTTATATATATATTATATATATATAATATATATAAAACCTGTTATATACATATACACACACACACACACATATATATATATACATACATGGAAACCCATTAGAATAACAGCTAATTTCTTAACACAAAATTAAACACAAGGAGGTAATGAAAAGAATTTCTGGCCTTTAAAGAAAACAACTGTCAACCTAGACTATTCTATCCAGAAAAGCTATGATTCCAAATTAATGGAGAAATGAAAACTTTCACCAAAAAACAAAAGTAAAGGAATTCGTGACTACCAAAGCAGCACTGCAGAAAATACTTCAAGGACTAGTACACACGGAAATTAGAGTCAGCCAGGAAAATGCAAGAAAGAATATACACCTATGACCTAGAAGACTATCAAACAAGGGAAAAGTAAACATCAGGGGAAAATGACTGGAAATACCACACACCTCTCAATGCTAACACTGGATATTAATGGCCTCAATGCCCCAATCAAAACAAATAGAGTAGCAAGTTGAATTAAAAAAAGAAGACCTAACCTTTGTGCTTACATGAAGCACATCTCACTAAGAAAAACACTCACTCACTTTAACTGAAAGTATGGAAAATATTTTCCAAGCATATGAACTCCCAAAACAGGTAGGAGTATCTATACTTAAATCTGATAAAAGAATTCTGAATAAAATCAGTCAGAAGAGACAATGAAGGTCAGTTTATATTAATAAAAGGAATGATTCATCTACAGGCAATAATTCTTATCCTCCAAACATCAGTGTACCCAACTACACAAAAAAACATTCATGGACTTAAAAGCACAGGTAGACACCAACACATTGATGGTTGGAGACTTGTCACCAATAGAAAGCTTATCCAGAAAAAAGATCAACAAAAACCCATCAGAATTAATAGACACTTTAGATCAAATGGACATAATAGATATCTACAGACCCTTTTATCCAACCACTATACAATATAATTCATCTTAGCAGCTCATGGAACTTTCTCCAAAATAGATAACATTTTAATTCTTAAGTTTGTTAAAGAGCAAGTCTTTAACAAACTTAAGAATTGAAATAGCCCTATGTATTATATCAGATCACAATGGAATAAAACTAGAACTCAACCCAGAATACACTATAGAAAATCTTTGAACACACAGAGGCTGAACACCACACTGCTGAATGACCTGTGGGTCATTGAAGAAATAAAGAAAGAAATCAAGAAGTTCCTAAAGTGTAATGCAAATGAAAATACAACCTTGCAGAACCCATGAACATAGCAAAGGCCATGCTATGGGGAAATTTATGGCTATGAGGCCTACATTAAATATGTAGATACATCTCAAATAAATATCCTAGTCAAGTACCTTAACCTTTTAGAAAACAAAAATATACCAAACCAATAAAATAAAAATCAGAAGTGGGATCAAAATAAAAAAAAACTATTTGAAAATCAATTAAACAAAATACTTGTTCTTTCAAAAGATAAATATGATCAATAAACCCTTAGCCAATCTAACTAGATGGAGGAGGGAAAAGACCTAAATTAATAAAATTAAAGATGAAAAAGGGAACATAAATACAAATATTAGTGATATCCAGCAGAACATTAGGGAAAACTTTGAAAACATATATTCAAGTAAATCAGAAAAATCTAAAATAAATAGATAAATTTCTAGATGGATTTAATCAACCAAAATTGATCCCAGAAGATATCAACTACTTAAATATATCTATAACAAGCAATGAGATTGAAGCAATAAGTGTCCTTACAAAAAGAATCTAGGACCTGAAGGATTCATGGTTGAATTCTACCAGACCATTAAAGAAGATCTAATAACAATATTCTTCAAACTTTTTCAGGATGTAGAAAGTGAAGGAACAGTACCAAACTCATTCTGTGAAGACAGTACTACATTCATTCCAAAACCCAATAAAGATGTAAAAGAAGAGAGAATTACAGACCAATATCATTAATGAACATAGAAGCAAAACATTTTAACAAAGTAAACTGAATTCAACAACACACTAACAGATCATAAAATATATTAAATATTGTAAGAAATCTTGTAAATACCACAATGTACCCACAGCACAACAATACAAACAGAAAAAAGATTAGTAAAAGAATTCAAAGGAAAAAAAATCATACCCCATGATCAACTCAGTCTAATTCCAGGGATTCAAGGATGGTTCCCTTGAACCATACACAAATCTGTACATGTAATACATTAAATAAACAGAAGCAAAGACCAAAATCACATGACTATCTCAATAGATACAAAAGTCTTTCACAAAATTCAAACCCTTTCTTGACAAAAGCTCTGAATAAACTAGGAATAGAAGGAATGTTTCTCAACATAATAAAGGCTATATATGACAACCCTATAGCTAACATTATAGTAAATGGAGTACAACTGAACCAATTTCTGCTAAAGTCAGGAAAAAGAAAATAATGTCCACTTTCCCTACTCTTATTCAATGTAGTTTTGGAATATTCCTAGCCAGAGCAGTAAGACATGAGGAAGAAATAAAAAGGATTAATATAGGGAAAGAAGAATTCAAACTTTCCCTATTTGCAGATGATATGCTGTTATAACTAAAAGAACCTAAAAACTCCAGCAAAAGCTCTTTGAAATCATTAACACTTTTGGCAAAAGCAGAAGGATACAAAATTAATATACAGAAATCAGTCACTTTTCTATATATCAACAATGAACAAAGAAATCAGTGAAACCATCCCAGGTAAAATAGTTTAAAAAATACTTAGGAATTAATTTAAATAAGGAAATCAAAAACATTTTCAATGAAAACTATACATTGCTGAAGAGAAAAATTCAAGAAGACATCAGAAGATGGAAAGACCTCTCATTCTCATGGGTTGGCAACCCTATCAAAATCCCAATGATGTTACTCACAGAGACAGAAAATTCAATCCCAAAATTCTTATGGAAACAGAAAAGACCTTCAACAGCGAAAGCCATCCTGAGCAAAACATCCATCGCTATGTGTACCACAATGCCTGACTTTACACTAGAGTGCAGTAACAATAAAATTATGGTATTGGCACAAAAACAGACATGAGGACCAACGAAAAAAAATAGATGGCCCACAGATAAATCCAGGCAGCTACAGGTGACTGATTTCAGACAAAGTAGCTCACAACACATGGTGGAGAAAAGAAAACCACTTCAACACATGTTACTGGGAAAACTTGATGTCCACATGTAGAAGACTGAAAGTACATCTCTGTCTTTCACCCTTTACCAATATCAACTCAAAGTGAATCAAAGACCATAGTGTAAAGCCTAAAACCTTGGAAACACCTACAGGAAGTAGTAGGAAATACACTGGAGCACATAGGCATAAGCAACTACTTCCTAAATAGAACTTCAATGGCTCAAGAACTAAGAGAAAAAATGAACAAATGGGACTGCATCACACTAAAAAGCTTTTGCACAGCAAAAAGAAAGAGTTTGCAGACTTAAGGGACTGCCCACAGAATGGGGGATAATCATTGCCAGTTATTCATCTGGTAAGGAACTAAATTCATAATCTACAGGGAATTCCAAAAACTCAACCCCCCAGTCAGGCGGTGGTGGCTCATACCTGTAATCTTAGCTACTGAGGAGGCAGAAATCAGGAGGATGCAGTTCAATGTCAGCCCAGGTATAGTTCATGAGACTCTTTATAAAGAAACAAACACCCATTACAAAAAAGGGCTGGTGGAGTTGCTCAAGGTGAAGGACCTGAGTTCAAATCCCAGTACTGCAAAAGAAACAACCCAGCCCCAAAAGCTCAACCCCTATAAAATCAACAACCCAATGAAGAAATGGGCAAATGAATTGGATAGGAATATTCAAAGAGTTACAAAAACTCTTTTGCCATAGAAGAAAGGCAAATCAAAACTACCCTAAAGTTTCATCTCATCTTAGTTAGAATGCCTACCATCAAGAACAAGAAAAACAACAAATGTTGGTTAGAGTACAGCAAAATAGGCACACTTATACATTGTGGATGGGAATGTAGATTTGTTCAACCATTATGGAAAGCAGTATGGAGATTCCTTAAAATGGTAAATATGGAATTGCCATGTGATCCAGTGATACTGCCCCTGCTATATATATTATATATATATATATATATATATATATATATATGAAAGTAAATCAGGATACAATAGGGACATCTGCACACTGATGTTTACCACAGCACCATACACAATAACCAAGCTATGGAGGCAACCAGGATGCCTTACAACTGATGAATGGATTAAGAGACTGTGATGTGATATATGTATACACTTAAGGGGTACAAAGTGGTGTTATGACTTATGATATCATATGCAACAATTAAATCAATTTATTTATGTATCTATGACCATAAATCTTTATCATCCCTTCTGGTGAAAAGATTGGAAATTTACTTTAGTAGCAACTTTGAAGTGTCATGCTTGTTAATATTCACCATCCTGTTTAATATGCCTCGAGGAAAAAAAACCAGAAGATTCAAGTCTACTAGTTTACTTGATTCTACTTTGTACCCTTCAACTATCATCTTCCCTTCCAATCCACCTGGGCATCTGACAATCATAATTGTAATCACTTCTTCAAGTTTGTTTTAGATTCCACATACAAGTGAAAAGATACAGTAATTTTTCTCTTTCTGGCTTATTTCTGTCTCTTGCTGTTTCTAGTTCTATCTATTGTGTCACAAATGGCACAATGTATTTTTTAACATTGAATAATATTCTCCTTTGTTTGTGTACACCACCTTTCATCTGTTGAGAAACACATGTTGATTTCATAACTTGGCTGTTTTGGTACTGTTTCAATGAATGCAGTGATGCAGACAACTCCTGACATTCTCATTGTAATTTTTTTGAGAGATTTTTTTTCCAGCACTGGGGTTTGAACTCAGAGTTTCTTGCTTACTAGAAAAGCACTCTTACTTCTTGAGTGATTCCACCAGACCCTGATTTTAATTTTTTGGTCTTATGGTAATTCTCTTTTAGTGTTTTTAATAACCTCAATGTAGTTTTCTAAAAATACTGCAATAATTTACATTATCATTAATGGAGAACAAGTGTTCTTTTTTTCTCCATGTCCTCACAAACATTTGACATCCTTTGATATATGTAGCAGTCATTTTAACAGGTATGAGGTGATAGCTCATTGTGCTGTAATTTGTATCTCCTTAGTGATTAGGGAAGTTGAACATTTCTTCATGTGTCTGTCAGTCATTCATATGTCACGTTCTTTCTTCATTTTTTTTTGTGACAAAGCCTTGCTTATAGCCCAAGTAGATCTCAAATTTGTGATATGCCTTCCTCAGTCTCCAAAGTTCTCCAAACTAAGATATTTATCTTATAATAGAATTGTTTAAATTACTTAAATATGTTGGATAGTAATCTTTTATCAGACATACGGGCTACAAATAATTTATCTATGTGTAGGTTGTCCCTTCACTTTTGTTTCCTTTGCTGTATAGAGATTTTATTTTTGATGTAATCTCATTTGCCTTCCTTGACTTTTGGGATCAAATTAAAAAATCATTGTCACTTATGCTTTTCTCTATTAGTTTTCTATCTTTAGGCCTTCTGTTTCTAGATCAGAAACAATAATTTAAAAAAACTAAAATATAACTACATATTAATTCAAAGACAATAATTAAAAAAACTTAAACATATCTACCATATGATCCAGCTATACCACTTCTGGGTTTATACTCAAAGAATCAAAGGTGGCATAAAAAAGAGATACCTATCTACCCATTGTTGCCATTTACTGGTGGGATGTGGGTGACAGGAGCCAGAAAAGATGAGGAGACTACTGAGTCTTGCTCAATAGCCACTTTAATGAAGATCACTTCTGCTTTTTACAAATTCCTCTTTCACAGAGAGCATTTGGTCACAAAAAGCATGCCAAGTATTACATTAGTACAGGGAAGCACAGTTAAAATTCACTCTTTGTTATGTCTCTTTTAAAATGGGAACAGAAAAGCAGGAGAAGCACATGGTCAGGATAACCTTCTTATTTACATCTGAAGGAAATGAAGCCATCTGGGGAACCTTGAGCACTGTGCTTTTTTCTGGACTTCTGGTTCTGAGACCTTTACCTCAGTTCCTTAGAGCTTTCTCACAAGGACAGATGCCAAATCACACAGGCACGGTCCCACTGCTGTATCCAACAACACATATTTACTATGCTATTACTCACAAGAGCCAAGACATGGAATCACCCTGGTGGCTGTCAATGGGAAAATGGATAAAACAAATGTGGTGTATATACACAATAGTGTAATATTCCATCATCTAGAAGAACAAATGCACGCCACTTTCAGAAAAATGGAAGGAACTAGAGATCATCATGTTAAGCAAAATAAGCCAGATGCAGAAAAATAAATATCACATTTTTCTCTTACATTTGGAATCTAAAAAGTGGAAAAACATGAAATAGGAAGGGGACCACAAAAAGAGAAAAGGGTAGAAATGTGTAGATAATGGGTCCTCACATGTGATCAAAGTACCATATGAACATGTTTGAAAGTATCATAATGAAACCTACTATTTTGTGCAAATAATATACACTAATAAAAATGGCCAGTACTGATTCTTGTATGCTGATTTATTATGATGCTACTTTCCAGAACATGTTTACCCATGTGAGTCTTTTTGTGGAATATTTAAAGTCCAAGTGTACCATCGTATCTTTTGCAAACAGAGATAATTTGACTTCCTTTCCTATTTGCATTATTTTTATTTCATTCTTTTGCCTCAAAGCTTTAAGTTTTAAAGCACTATATTAAACAAGGGTGGTGATAGAAGACACCTTGTCTCATTTCTGAGTTTTGAGGAAATGTTTTCAGTTTTTCCCATTCAGTATAGTATTGATTGTATGTCTGTGATATATTGTCTTTACTGTATTGAGTTATAAATTATTATTAATCATTCTAGTCACAGTTTCTTTAGGGCTTGTTATCATGAAGGGATATTGGGTTTTGTCAAAGCTTTTTTCTGCACCTTTTGAGATTATTAAGTTTTCTTGTCCTTGATTCTAGTCATACACTATATAATGCTTCTCTGTTTGTACATGCTGAAACACACTTGCATTCTTTTTTTTTTTTCAGTTTTGAATGTTCCTAACCATCTTTTCGGCATTTTATTTTTATTTTTTTCCCTTTTTCTTTTATTATTCATATGCGCATACAAGGCTTGGTTCATTTCTCCCCCCTGCCCCCACCCCCTCCCTTACCACCCACTCCACCCCCTCTCTCTCCCCCCCACCCCTCAATATCCAGCAGAAACTATTTTGCCCTTATTTCTAATTTTGTTGTAGAGAGAGTATAAGCAATAACAGGAAGGGACAAGGGTTTTCGCTGGTTGAGATAAGGATAGCTATACAGGGCATTGACTCACATTGATTTCCTGTGAGTGGGTGTTACCTTCTAGGTTAATTCTTTTTGATCTAACCTTTTCTCTAGTACCTGTTCCCCTTTTCCTATTGGCCTCAGTTGCTTTTAAGGTATCTGCTTTAGTTTCTCTGCATTAAGGGCATTTAGTTTCTCTGCATTCTTGATGAAACTCAAATCCAATTGGACTGAGATGTATAATCTTTGTCATGTGATATTAAATTTGGTGTGTAAAGATTTCATTGATGATTTTTGCATCAATATTCATCAAGGAAATTGGTTATAGTTTTCTTTTCTGGTTGTGTTCTTATCTGGTTTGGTATGCATGTAATGCTGAGTGAAATAGTTCTACAATAAAAATTATTAAAAATTGATAAAAGAAATTGAAGATATGAAAATATTGAAAAATATCCCATGTTCTTTATTGAAATAATCAGTATTATTAAAGTGTCATTACTACAAAAGCAATTTAGATTCATCATGATCCATAATCAATGACATTTTTTCACAGAACTGGAAAAAAAAACCTTGAAATATACACAAAACCATGACAACTCCAAACAGCCAAAGCAATCTTGATCAAAAAGTAAAAAACAAGAAGCATTAGGCTATCTTACTTGAAAATACACTGTATATATTTAATAACCAAAACAGCATGATGCTGTCATGAAAATAGACACATAGAACAATGGAACATAATAGAGAATGTGGAAGTAATTTTATGTATTTACAGGCAACTGATTTTTGATAAAGATGCTAAGAACACACATTGGAGAATGGATATTATTTTCAGTAAGTGTTTCTGGTAAAATTGGATATTCTCATGCAGAAATAAGATAGATTTCTAGATTTTTCTAGTTAAAAACTAAACTCAAAATGAGTTAAAGACTTAAGTGTAAGATGGGAAACTATGGAAGTACTGCATGAAAATGTAGGGGAAATTACTCAGAATATTGAAATGTACAAGACATTTTGCCCTAAACACTGAGAACCCAAGAAACAAAAACAGAAATAAGCAAATAGAATTATATTAAACTAAACCCTTTTGCATGGTAAAGGAAACAATCAACAGAATGAAGAAATGACCTAGAGAATGGGAGAAATATTTGCAATGTATATTTCAGACAATATGTTGACAGTCTACTCAAGGGACAATAAATTTAATAACAAAAATCTAAATTGAAGAATGGACAAGGTGTCTACATAGACATTTGTCAAAAACAAGATACTCAAAGGGCTAAAAAGTGTATGAAAATTGCTTGGTATTACTAATCCTCAGGGAATTCCTAGTTAAAAGTACAATAAGATGCCCACTCACCTAGGTAAGGATGGTTATGTTCAGAAATTCTAAAAAGAAGTAGTGCTCGCAAGGCTGAGGACAAGTGGAACGCTTGCACACTGTTGGTGGGAGTGTAAAAACAGCTATTATGGAAAACAAGAGGTATCTCAAAAAGTTAAAAATATAGCTCCCATGTGAGCTAGCAATTCCATTAATATGTATGTGCTCAAAGGACAGACATAAAATCAGTATGTTGAAGAGAGACATCTTAAAGGTTAAGGCAGTAGTATTGCATGTTTGTGGCCAGGCTGGGTTACATAAAGAGTTCAAGGTTAGTCTGAGCTACATAGTGAGACCCTTATCTTAAAAAATCTCCAGAAAGAGGAATAGAGTGGGAGAAAGAGAGAGAGAGAGAGAGAGAGAGAGAAAGAGAGAGAGAGAGAGAGATCTGGAATCCTATGTTTATTGCAGCACTCATCACAATAGCAAAGACATGGAAAAAACTTGAGTGTCCATCAAATGATGAATGGATAAGAAACTGTACCTACACACAATTAATACATAAAAAGAAAAGAATACAATAAAGACAAAAAAGAATGAAATCTGATAACATGGATAGAACTGGAGACAACTATGTTAAGTGACATAAGACAAGCACAGAAGGCCACCATCACATGGTCTCAATCGAATATGGAATCTGAGAAAATTGATCTCAATGAAGTTTAGAATAGAATGGTGGTTATCAGAAGCCAGGGAAAGTGCGGGAGAGGGAACGATGGTGAGAGATTGACCAATGGCTACTTAGTTACACTCAGATAAGAGCAAGAAGTTCTGGCATGCTTTTGCATCTAAGGATGACTATAGATTTCAGTACTCTACAGTACTTTTCAGAAAGCTAGAAGAAAATTTTTAATGTTTTACTTCATTTAACTATTGCACATGAATACCTGTATCAAGACATTGCTTAATGCCACCAAATATACACAATTTTGTGTCATCATGTACCAGTTTAAAAGTAAATAAAAATAAAAAGCAATTTGCAAAGAGACCTTCTTTATAGCTTTGTTATATATGTCCTTTTATTGTTATTCTTTTAGATCACCCAGGTAAGAGTCTGTTTCCCTCCTACTCTGCTTGCACATAACTTTCATTGTTATAGAGCACAGGATCCATTCTTTTTTTTGATATAATGCAGTTTGGAATCAAGGTCCCACGCTTACTTGGCAGGAGCTCTACTACTGAGCAGCACTGGCAGCCCTTTCACTTGAGTTTCTTTTCACATAGGGTCTCATTTTTGCACCACAGGCTACTCCAAGCATGGTCCTCCTACTTACTGTCTCCTGCATAGGTGTGATTACAGGTGTGAAGCACCATCCATGGCTTATTTGCTGAGATAGGGTCTCACTAACTTTGGGCCCAGGTTGTCTTTGAACTGCATCTTCTTGAACTCTGCCTGCTCCGTAGCTGGGATTATAGAAATGAGTCACTGTGTTTCTCCTAGGATCCATTTTAATGACTTTTTAGTTAGGTTTTTCTGATATACAGAAAATTGATTGAATTTAAATATTAGTCTTTTATCCTCTCATTGATACTTGTTTTACTATACCACTGAGATTTCAGATTTATCTATGGTGAGAACTGGAGTTACCTTAATAAATGCATGCAAAATAACAAATCATTTCATAACAATTTTCAGTGGAACAGGTATAATGCAAAACTGAACCATAATCTACTTCTGTGAATATATCTATACTCATAGAGAAGTGGTTGCTCAGGTAAGTTGATAGGAGGTGACACCATAAATGAAGATATGGAATAAAGGACAAAGAGAACACTTGTATGGAACCTAGAGTTCAAGGCTGTGTGTTGACATTGACGGCCCACAGAGCCTGAAATGGAGACATCCACTGGGCGGATGAGAGCAGTGGGGAGCTCTGGAGGAAGATCGGAACTTCCTATGGAGATCAGCAGAGCACATGAGAAGGTGAAAGGGATTGGTTTGGGTGGCATCACTTAGAGAGTACAACTAAGGCAACAAATGAGTCAAGGCTGGAAACTCATTCTATGCCATAGAGTTTAAAGGGAATAACTGATCTCCACTTCTTGAAGTGAGAAATATTAGAAGAGCCTTAGAATCAGTAGCCTGTAGTCTGTCACAGGTTCACCAATTGATCCTCTGTGTGACAAGGGAAATCAATGGGCTTCAGATTATTCATTCTGTGAAACAGTAATTTTATCTTCTCCATTTAGCTGGAATTGTCATAAGAGCACAAAATACATGTGAATTTAAGGAACCTTACCTAAGTCAAAATATCAAACAAAGACCCTTAAACAGAAATTTTTCTCAGTGTGTAGTTCTCTCCCTGGTCCTGGAGAAATAAATTCTAGGGTCTTTGGCTATTAGTTGCTTCCAGGTAAAGAAAAAAATATGCACCTGATACTGTTGTACAAAAAAGAAAAAAATCGCTTAGGGTTAACACATATCAGAAAAGACAGTAATATGAAAATAAGACTGTGTAGAAAAGTTAAAAGATAAAATGATGTCAAAATTTGTGCAGAAAGAGCACATAGGAGACATTAAGAAAGAGGCTGGAAGGTTGAGCTATTTGGATATAATTGACTATCAACCTAAGAATAAGCAGCACAATTTAAAACAATGTCTCAGTTCAAGCAGAATTCGTAATAAAATGTAAAACCCTGGGATAATTTAAGACTATAGGAACGCAGGTCACATAAAACATTAGGTCTTGTTGCTATGCTTCTCCTGGGCAAGAGAGAGATGAAGGCATAGCAGTTCCCCAAACCTTCTCCCTTCATCAAACTACGCAGCTAAGCTTCCTCTCTTTTACATACTGAACAACTATGTAGTATGACCTTTTAACAGAAGCTTCTGTGGTAAGCAAGGAATGTGGAATAGTATTTCAATATTAATATCTGTGCAAATACTGGATAAAATTACTTTAAATATCCCACATGTTACTACAATAGACAGGCATGAATTTTATTCTTACATATGACTCTTCCCATGGCTCCCTTCATGTCTCTGTTCCTCAGGCTGTAGATGAAGGGGTTCAGCATGGGAGTCACCACTGTGTACATAATAGCCATGAGAGTCTCCTTCACAGTAGAGTTATTAGATGATATACATAAGTAGAGACCAATAATTGTCCCATACAACAGTGAAACCACAGACAAGTGGGAACCACAGGTAGAAAAGGCCTTACAAATACCTCGAGTTGAAGGGACCTTGAGAATTGAAGATACAATTTGTGCATAAGACACAGCAATGAGTATGAATGGAGTGACAATGACCAGCCCTCCCATGATAAATATCACCAGCTCATTAACATGAGTATCAGAGCAGACAAGCTTCAGTAGAGGAGATATATCACAGAAAAAGTGGGGAATCATATTGTCCTCACAAAAATTCAGTCTGGCCATAAGTAGGGTGTGCAACATGGCATGGAATGTGGTCAGCACCCAGAACAGCACCGACAGACACACACAGAGGTTGGGGCTCATGATGCTGGTGTAGTGCAGGGGGAAGCCATGACCACAAGGAGGAAGCTCTCCAGGTCAGCAAAAAACATGAAGAAATACATTTGTGTCAGGCAGCCTGCATAGGGGATGGAGGGTACTTGGTTCTGCATGTTCTGTAACATTTTAGGAATGGTCTCAGAGGAAAAGCAGAGATCAGAAAAGGACAAGTTGGTAAGAAACAAATACATGCGTGTGTTGAGATGGGAGTCCAGTAGAATGAGGACAATGATGATGATGTTCCCCAAGATGGTGGCAAAGCACATGGCCAGGAACAGGGCAAAGAACAGGTGTTGTTGCTCTGGCTGAATAGGCAGGCCCAGGAGGAGGAACTCTGAGATGAGAGTTTTGTTCCTTTCTGTCATGCTTTGTCTGCAGTAGCTTTAAGAGAAAATAATACTGTCCCTTAAAGAGTTAAATAAAAATGAATGTATTCCTATGTTCACTGTCTACTATACATTGGACAGTAATTGATCTCTCTTTACATTAATTGTAATCTCTGTACTCTAAATGTTTATAATCTGTATAATTAGTAATGCCTTTTTCTTAACTTATTTCAAAGCATGTTTTAACATTGCATTATTTCCTAAACACTTTCATGTATTTC
The DNA here is from genome assembly GCF_047511655.1 of Castor canadensis. Lineage (NCBI taxonomy): Eukaryota > Metazoa > Chordata > Mammalia > Rodentia > Castoridae > Castor > Castor canadensis. The sequence goes on along the minus strand of NC_133396.1, from coordinate 48,293,879 downwards.
CTTCTGACGCAGAAAATATATTGGCTTTTATCTTGTCTATGTGAATGGTCATTTTAGGAAGTGTAATTGCCTTCTGTTCTCTCAGTATCTTATATTTTGATACTCTTCAAGGTTTTTCTAAATTGTAATTACATAATTCTACATATGCCCCAAGAAAAGCGTATTTACTCCAATGACTTAAATTACCATTGAAAAGGAGATTAGTGGAAGGTGGAGTGGGAAAGGAGAGGTAGTGAGGGGTAAAGATGATGGAAGCACGCTACATATAAGAAAGCAGCATGACGAAACCAACCTAACCTAACTGTTTGCAAAATGGGGAAGGTGGGAGGGAATTAAGGGAATAAAATAGAGGAGATGAACTTGTTCATAGTACACTGTACATATTTATGGCATTATCACAATGAAACCTCTTGTACTATTAATGTATACCAACAAAAATAGTAAAAAAATTAGGTTAAACATCTCTCTAACCTATAAAATGATGTATTGCAGTTCTTAATAATTATCTTCCCTTTGAGGTATAACAGGAATTTTTTTTTTTTTTGGTACTGGGTTTTGAACTTGGGACCTACACCTTGAGCCACTCCACCAGCACTTTTTTGTGTTAGTATTTTCAAGATAGGGTCTCACAGAATTAATTGCCTGGGGCTGGCCTCAAACCACGATCCTCCTAGGAGTACAGGCATGAGCCACTGGCACCTGGCAGTATAACAGGCATCTTAAATTCAAGACAGCCCAGGTGAAGCTTTTGAGATCACATTATTCTCTCTCAAACTCTACTTTTTCTACTCTTTAATTTTCAGTAACAGGAATTCAAGATCACATCAGACATCTTTTAATCTTATTTCATTCATTATTACTTATCATTACCTTCAATCTAAGAAACCTTTAGATTCTTTCTTTAATTTTCCTGCTGCTTCAATCATTTGTTGCTACAAGATCTTAGTAATGGCATCTCGTCTCTCCTGGACTATGGAAATGCTCTCAACTCATGTTTCTGTTTCTCAGTACCTTTCTCTTTCAATATGCTTCATTCTCACTGAGGCATTCTAAAATGGAAATCTGATCTCTTTCCTATTTAGTGCTTCAGGGAATTATAATTGCTCTTAAAATAAAATGAAAGTTCATTTCAAAAGCACAAATGATGCTTCCTTACCTGACCTGTGCCTACTTCCATGGCTTTATATGGCTCCACAGTGACATTTGGATTCCAGTCTGCAGTAAAGGTTGAAAGTCACAATTTCTGGTCTCCAGTTTTTCATAGGTTTGTTCCTCTTGCCTATCATTTTCCCCCCTTGTAGCCCTCTTTATGTTTTACTCAATTATCTTTGACAGATATAACATGTCACTTGCTCATCTAAGTCTTCACTACCTTCCCAGCCCAGGTGAGTACTGCTGCTATGTCTCCAAAACATCCTGTGCACCCCATAACACTCAATGTCCCTGATTACTGATGTACAGCTGACCCCCACCAGACTATAAACTCCATACGGGAAAGGCCACATCTGCCTTCATGACTGCAGCATGGCCAGCACCTGACATGGTGCCTCCTTCAATTTAATAGCATATATTCTCATTAAATTAGAATTGCTACTTCTTCTAAATCTTCGCAGAATGTAAAGTCACTAGACTGTAACATTCAGCACTAAATTTTGATACTCTATGATAAATTTCACAAATGTAATTGTTTTTATGAAAATATTAGGGTATATCTGATGTCTACTCTCAGTAATACTGATTACTCCAAATAAAGTGCCCTTGCTTCAATAGCCATGATTCATGGATATTGATGTGGGAAAAATAAATAAGATGAGCACTTCATAAAGCAAGGGAAATCAAAATAGCACATTATATACATATATATAAATATAACCATGAAATCTCTTTGTACAATTAATGTATTCTAACAGAAATCATATTTTTTCAAACCCTCACTTAAGGTCTTACTCAGATATCTACATGATATGTGATGGGTAATATTATTTGTGAATCAGAGTATTCCAAGATTATAATTTTTTTCAAATACTCATTCTAGATGTTGCTATAAAGGCCTTTTACTGTGGTATTAACATTTCAGTCTATATATTTTAATAAAACACTTTACCTTTCATAATGCAATGAGCCTCATATAATTAGCTGAAGGAATTAGGTGAAAAGGCTCCTAAAGTAGGTGAATTCTGTATCCAGATGGCATTTGGATTTAAGACTCCAACATCCAACCTTACAAATGACTTCAGTCTGCTGCCTGTCCCTATAGACATCAGACTTATCAATCTCCACATCATGTGGGCTATCTACTTAAATATACTGTGCACACACTCACACACACACACACACACACACACACACACTCATACACTAATCTGTTTTCTTCTGATAACGCTAACTAATAAACCTCATTAGGTCTCAAAGCTATCAAAGAAAGCAGAGGAGGAGCACTGAGAGATCTGAGAAGATCTTTCATTAAAACAACATAACCCATTCAGAAATGTTGGGTTCTTCACCCTGCTGTTGGTATTTAATGAAGCCCTATGAATACTTTGCACATCTGGATAGTATGTGTTGGGATTATAGAGTCAAGAAACATGTAGAGAAACAATGAACATGGTTTTACAGAATATTGCTTCCCCTAAGAATGAGTGGACCTACATCATATGTAGGACAGTGTGCAGGGATCACAAACTAGAGACATCACCTGTAGGCATTAATACTGGTGAGACATTGAGCTTCACATCTTCTTCAGCCATTAAATCTGGGCAATCTGAACAGCACATATGATATCTAGGGACATGTTCTATACATCCAAGTCACCTGGGATAGTATGAAAACACTGAATCTTGTTCTATACCACAGATTTTGCATTTTAAATGAACAGCCAGCTATGTCACCTGGCTCTGTGAGTAGAAAGTGGATACATTTCTATTAAACATACACTATGTTGCACAGTCAGATAAATGTAATCAGAGTATCTGATGGAGACTTGCTTAATATTTTTGAAGCTCCACAGATAAAAGTGAAATAAAAAAGGCTTAGTAACTACTGTGCTGAATCCTACCTCACAGAACCGTGATTTTGAAATGACAGGATATTGGTAGAATATATTGCATAGTCAGTAATAGTAATGAATCCTATCATTAATAGATGGTAAATTTTGGCAATCAAAATTCTTCTGCAGTGTGGCAAAGCCTTGGGAGGTAGACAGCTGTGAAGAAGAAAGTTACACCTGGAAAATTTGGCTCCAGAACATCATACAATGTAGGAAACTGAGATCCTCAGATTGGAAGGACAGTAAGGCACCAGCTAGTTCTTCCTCCTGTCACTCACCTAGGATGACTCAGTATGACTTCTGGATTCTGACCAAAGGTCCAGCTTACCTTTATTCGTTATAGGCATGGGAAGTAACACCAATGTCTGTACCATCTCTGATTATTACTTCCATTCTAGCCATTTCTGAGTTTAACAGGCTCAGCATCCCAGAGGAATCCCAATCCTTGAGTATCTAATTAAAGGAAAATAATTACCCAGGACTTCTCTAGGACTGATTGTCTCAGTGTCCTCTAGTTGTGACTGATTACAATCACTGATCACACCTGAGTATACTTTGGGGAGGTAGGTGGGAGGTGGAGGGTAGCTCATGGATGGATTGTCAAGCATTGACCCTTTTGGGGATAGACTGGAGTCCTATGCAGATTGAATTTATTTTTTAGGGGCTAATAAGTGTGGTTGGAAAAATCCCAGTAAACAAGGAATCAGACAGGATGATTTGCTACATCTTAGAAATATAAAGATACATTCAAGTGGATGTCAGAGCTTTTAAAGCAAATACCATGTGTAACAAATGCCTTGGAAAGATTTCCTAGTGACAATCTCTCAATTAAAAAATAAATACTTAAGGGGAAGGAAATCCCAGTACATATGTACATTGTGTCATATCAGGGTAACTGACATAACCTTTGCATTGGAGTATTCAAATTCTCCCTACCCATTATTTTGAAATGTACAATGGAATGTTGTTAACCATAGTCATCTTACTTGATAAACAACATTAGAAACTTTTTTATATTTCATTTTCCATTTTTATTAGCATATAATCATCGTATGTGTGACAACTCTGAGTAGACTTACATAGTACATCCCCTGCATCTTCCTCCTCATGTCTTACTTAAAGCAGTTACAAGAGATTTAATCATTCTATTTCCTTTATGTATATAAAACCCATCAACCCCATTGCACATCTTTATCTCCTCCATTCACCCCCCCCTTCCCACAAGTACCTCTCCAACACTGTACTTGTTTTATTGTCTTGTCTTTCATTGTTATTTCCAAAGTCAATGTTCAAAGGGGTTTCTCAGTGTATCCCAGTTGTGAATATGCTTTACTTTGGTTAGTTCAACCCTCTCTGTTACTCACTCCTCTTCCTCCCCTCCCACCATGCATTAATAAGCAGCTTTCAGTACATATCGTTATGTCCTCTACCTGCACAGATGTGAAGTACTTCAATATTTTTGCCTATCAATCTCTATTCCTTTCCCTCCTGCACTTAGTTACATAGTGTAGTCACACTATTGCCAATATATTCTACTCATAGATGAGTACACGAACATGTTTATATGTTAGCTTCTGTTAATGAGAGAAAACATGTGTCTGTTTTCTTTTTGAACCTGGCTTACTTCACTTAACATGATGTCCTCCAATTCCATCCATTTACCTTCAAACCACGTTGTTTCATTCTTTCTTATGGCCAAATAAAACTCATATATATATACCACAGTGTCTTAATGCCTTAGTATAGGAGGTCTGTTCATCTTTTGTAGTCTTCTTTCATTTCTTTCTTCAATGGTTTATATTTTTCCTTATTGAGATCACTCACATCCTTTAAGTTTATTCCTAGGTATTTCATTCTTTTGAGGCTTATTGTAAATGGAATTATTGTTCTGTATTTTTTCTCAGTCTATTCACTTTTGCTGTATAGAAAGGCTACTGATTTTTGTAAATTTATTTTTTATCTGTTACTTTGCTGAATCTGTTTATGGTGTCTAGGAGTATTAGGTCTTTTACATATACAATCATGTCATCTGCAAATAGGGATAGTTTGACTACTTTCTTTCCAATTAGGATTCCTTGTTTCTTCTTCCAGGCTTATTGCTCTGGATAGGAGTTCCAAGACTATGTTGACTAAGAGTGGAGAGAGTGGACATGCTTGACTGATTTCTGACATTAGAGTAAATCTTTTCTCCATTTAGTATGATGCTGGCTTAGTCTTCTCATATATAATCTTTATTAGGTTGAGGCACATTCTCTTCCACGTTTCATTACAGCCTTTATCATGAAGGATGCTGTATTTTATAGAAGACTTTTTCTGCATCTATTGAGATGATCATGTAATTTTTGTGTTTGCTTCTGTTAATATGCTGTGTTACATTTAATGATTTGAGTATGTTGAACCATCCTTGCATCCCTGGGATGACCATGGGTTATGATCTTTTTGATATACACTTGAATTCAGTTTATCAATATTTTATTGAGGAGTTTTTCTTCTATGTTCATTAAAGAGATTGGCCTGTAATTCTCTTTTTTTGCTTGTTCTTATCTGATTTTGGAATAAGTGTAAAAGTACTTCATAGAATGAGTTTAGCACTGTTGCTTTCCTTTCTATTTCATGGAAAACTTTGAGGAGTTTTGGTATTAGTTCTTTAAAGGTCTTGTAGAATTCAGTTATCAATCCTCAGGTCCTGGACTTCTTTTTTTGGAAGATTCCTTATTGCTGCTTCAATTTTATTGCATGTTACAGATCTGATTAGTTGATTAATATCCTCTTGGTTCACTTTTGGATGATCCTAAGCATGTAGAAATTTGTCCATTTCTTCTAGATTTTCCAATTTATTTGATTATAGGTTTTCAAAATAATCCCTGATGATTCCCTAGATTTCCTTGGTGTTTGTTGTTATCTCCCATTTTTCACTTCTAATTGTGTTAATTTGGGTCTTTCCCTCCTCATTTTAGACAGATTTGCCAGAAGTTTGTCTACCTTATTTACCTTGTTGATTCTTTGTTTTTTTTTTTTTTTTGGTTTGATTTTGTTTATTTCAGCCTTTATCAATTCTCATTTTCTGCTTGTTTTGGATTTAGCTTGTTCTTATTTTTCTATGAGTTTGAGATGTAGCATTAGGTTGTTTATTTGAAATCTCTGTTTTTATATATGCACTCATGGCTATAAATGCTCCCCTTAGTTCTGCCTTTGTTATGTCCCATAGGTTCTGATAGGTTGTGTTTTCATTCTCATTCAGTTCTAGGACCTTTTTGATTTCCCCTCTTATTTTTTTGAAGACCCACTGATCATGGAGCAGCAAGTTGTTCAGCCTCCAGTGGATTCAGTATTTTTTTGCTGCTCCTTTAGTTGTTGAATTCAAGTTTTATTGTGTTGTGGTTAGACAGTGTGCAGGGGTTATATCAGTTTTCTTATCTTTGTTAAGACTTGTTTTGTGACCTAACATATGTTCTGTTTTGGAGAAAGTTCCTGGACTGCTGATAATTATGTATATTGTACTGTTGCAGGATGGAATACTCTGTAGATGTCTGTCAGGTCCATTAGATCTACGGTGTCATTCAATTCTAGAGATTATTTATTGATTTTTTGTCTAGATGTCAATTCTATTGATGATAGAGGAGTACTGAAGCCTCTGCTACCACTGTGTTGGAGTCTACTGTGTTTTTTAAGTTCAGAATTTTATGTTTAATGAAATTGGGTGCAAGGACATTGGGTTCATTAAGCTAACAATTGTTATTTGCTCTTGATGTATGGCTCCTTTTATTAATATGAAGTGACCTTCTTTGTCTCTTATGACTAATTTAGGTTTGAAGTCTATCAGATATAAGTATTTCTACTCCTGCCTGTATTCAGGAGTCACTAGCTTGGTAATTCTTCTTCCCTTACACCCTAAGGCAATACAAGTTTCTGTCAGTCTGTAAGGTGAGTTTCTTGTAAACAACAGATTGTTGTGTCTTCCTTTTTAGTTCAGTTTGCCAAACAGTATCTTCTAATGGGGGACTTGAGGCCATTAACATTCAGTGTTAATATTGAGAGTTATGTGGTGATTCCTGTCATTTAGTTGTTTTTGTGTGGAAGGGTTTGTATGTGTACAACTAGTTCTGTGCTACTCTCTGAGTACTTGTCTACTCTTCTCTTGAGGCTTCATAATTCACATCCTGTCATGGCTATGTTTGTTTTTATCTTGTGTGTGTAGGATTCCTTTCAGAATGTTATGTAGTGGTGATTAAGTGGTCATGTATTGTTTTAGTTTCTGTTTATCCCAGAAGATTTTAATTCTTCCTTCAATTTTGAATGATAACTTTGCTGGATAGAGCATCCTGGGACTGAAATTGTTTTCTTTCAGTGCTCTAAATACCTCACTCTGTTATGCCCTTCTTGCTTTTAAGGTTTCTGTGGAGAAATCTCCTGATAATTTGTTTGGTTTACCTTTATATATTATTTGTTTTTTCACTTTTACAGTCTTCACTATTCCTTCTCTGTGCTAATTGTTTTTAACTCTAATATGCTATGGAGAGGTTTTTTTTTTCATGTCTGTTTGGTGTCCTGGAGGATTTCTTTACATGAATGGGCATCTCTTGCTTGAGATTTTGTAAATTTTCTTCAATTATTTTGTCAAATATATTATGTAAAACTTTTGCTTGCTTCTCTTTGATGTCCATGATGCACAAGTTTGGCCTTTTGATGACGTTGCAGAGTTCTTATGTATTTCTTTCACAGCTCTTGAATCTTTTGTCTAAGAATTCTTTGTTTTTTCCTTTAATATCTGCTTTGTCTTTGAGTTCTGACATTCTGTCTTCCATTGTTTGAGTTTGCTGGAGTGGCTTTCAACTGCATTTTTTATTTGGTTTAAGGACCTTTTCATTTCTAGGATTTTTGTTTGTTTCTCTTTTCTGAGACTTTCCATATCTTTGTTAAATTCCTCTTTTTTATCTTGAGCTGCCTTCTTTATTTCATTTATCTCTTATTTTTATAATCACCTGAGTTTCATTTTGGAGTTTGTTGAAATCTTCTCTGAGTTCATTTAGTTGTTTCTGTGTCTTCATGAGTTTTTATGTGTGCTCTCTTGGTATTCATTATGTGGTTTTTGTATGTTCTTTTTAAGCTCCTCTTTAAACACATTGAATATTTTTATTATCATTCTTCTGAAATAATAGTAGGGATTCATCACCTTCACTTTTCACCAAATCCTCTGTTATGTTATTGTTAGTCTTTTGAGGAGTTGTATTCCCTGTCTTATTTAGCTTCCCATATTTCTATTTTGTGTTTTGCTCATATGTTGATGATTATTTAGTTGGGGGTGTTAATCGCCTGTTATTTTTCCCTTGACTAAATTTCTATGCTTTGACTACCTTAGTTGTTAGGTAGATTGTTGTAATATTTATGATCCCTGATCTGGAAGTGTAACTTAGCAGTAACAATTTCACAAATTCAGTACCAAACCAGTTTTTTACATAATATATAATAAACCCCTTGGCAATATGGTTTAAAAAACAGTAGATATTGGGGTGATTACAGTTGTTTGGATAGAGATGTTTATTTAGGTAATTGAAAAGAGAAGAGAGGGCAGGGAGGGGGAATGGGGTGAGGGAAAAAGAAGCATGAGGTGTGGGGTCTGTAGGATAATAAGGCCCTAATATGCGTGAAGGAATAGTTCAGTCATTTTACCAGACTGCTGCTGGGCTTCCCTGCCCCCACACAGCCAGGGTCAGTGCAGGGTTCTACCCCACTATCAATAGGTAGAGGTGAAATTCCATCCGTTTTTTTGGCCAATTGCTTTGTCTAACGGGATGCAATATGCCCACCAGCAGTGCTGGACTGTGTGGTTCTCTGCAGTGCAGATGATATATGACATTCACTTGGTGAGATTCCAGATTCACTTGGGTGAAATCTCATCAGCTCCTGGATGGTACTAGCAGCAAGCAGAAGTCCAAGTTTCTGTGTCCATGTGTTATTTCAGGACTAGGGTGTCCCAGATGCTTGCAGAACTTGTTCTGCACTTCTCTGCATTGTGTTTGTCTTTTTTCAAGACAGGAGAAAATAAGCCAAGCAAAAGGAAAAATGGTTTTCCAGTGGACAGGTTGCTGGTCCCAATGCTGGGGTTTCCCCAGTTGTTATGTGCAATAAAAATCTAATTTAAAGGTCAGTCATTGAACATTATGTGCACCCTATGTATTGGTGATATTTTAGTTATCAAAATAAACACAAGGCTACCTGATCCTATTACCACAAATCAGAAGTATTTTTCTGAAATCATGAGCCCCCAGGTTCCCTCAGCTATCCACCATCTTGGTCCTCCTCCTTTTCCTCCTTTCAAACAGTGTTTTGTGAGTTTCATTATGCTAAATTATTTAGATTTAGTTTTGACAGCATTGTGTTGGGGCTCCAATACCATCTTTTTTCACACAGATGTCTAGTTATCCCAGCACCATTTGTTGGAAGAAATTAATTTTTGCCCATTGAATGACCTTGGCTTCCTTCTAGAATTTCAATTAATAGCAGCCATACATTTTAATTTTGTAACTCTCAACAGAACTTAACTGTTAATGTACTATTAACTTCTATGTATATCCTTACATCTGATTTGTACTGTAACTTTGAAATAAAGTTTTAAAATTGAATGCTGTGTGCATCCATTAGAGTTTGTTTTGGAATTCTGGGATTCCTTGCAATTCCATATGAATTTGGAGAGAAGCTTTTCCCATTTATTCAAAAGGACCTTTGGATTTTGCTATGGATTCAATGATTCTATTGATCACTTTGGATATTATCACCATCTTATCAATCAATATTATATTTCCCTAACCAAGAACATGATACTTCTATTTACTTATGTCTTTCACTCCTTTCACCAATGCTTTGTAGTTATCAGGGTAGAAATTTGCACTCCTCTGATTAAATTTATTAGCATGTATCTTATTCTTTTGGAAGCAGTTATGAATACGATTATTTTACTTCTATTAGTGCATATTAATTATACAAAGGGGAACCATTGTGATGTTTTCATACATGCATGTAATGTACTTAGATCAAATTCTCGACTTCTTTTACTTCTTGTCCTACAAAACTACTTTTTAAAAACTATTTTAATGGGTTTCAAAATTGTGCTTTCATATATGAATATAATGAACTTCATTCATATTCATCCCATATCACCTGCTTCTGCATTCCCTCTTTGGCTTCTCCCCACAAATAGTTCCCTTTTTATATTCATGCAATTTCTAGGTCTATATCAGCATATCAGAGAAAAATGTCATGTTTGTCTTTCTGAGGCTTGATTACTTCGCTTAATATTTTAATATCCATTTTCTTGAAACAGCATAGTTTCACTCATTTTCATTGCATAATAACACTACAATTTGAATATATTATATATTATCTTTATGCATTCATTGGTAGATGGGCACCAAGGCTGATTCCATAGCTTGACCATTGTGGTGCAGTTAACAGGTGTGTGCATGTATATCTATAGTATACTGGCTTAAAATTTTGGATTTATGCTCAGGAATTGTATATGGTAGGTCTATTTTTAGTTTTTTGGGGGACGTCAGTAGCAATTTTTACAGTAGCTCTGCTAGTTTACATTCCCACCAACCATGCATAAGGGTTCTTTTCTTCCCTTCTGTCTGGCCTGTATTTGTTTTCTTGATGATTGCCATTGTGATGGAGGTGAGATGAAATCCAAGTTTGTGTTGATTTATACTTCATTTATGTTAAGGATATTGAACACTTCTCATGTATTTATTTGGTATTTGAACTTCTTTTAAGAAATGACTTTACAATTCATTTGGCCATTTATAAATTGGATTATGTATTCTTTCAGTGTTTAATTTTTTAATCTCTAAATGTATTGTGGCTATTAAGCCTTTGTCAACGAATACATTCCAAAAAATTTCCCCTTCTATAGGTTGTCTCCTTATTGAGGTAATAGTTTCCTTTGCAGTTAAGTTTCCTTTTTAATTTTACTAATCTCATTTGTCAATTCTTGCTCTTGTTTCTAAATCAGTTGGACTCCTTTTCAAAACATTGTTATCCTTGCCTGCAAGTTATAATATTTCCCCTGTTTTTTTGTGGCTATAAATGTTTCAGGCCTTAAGATCTCTGGCTTATTTAAATAGATTTTTGTATAGGATGAGAGCTAATTTTTGTGCTCTCCCTATTTCTTTTGGGTAGTTTAGTTTATGCTTTATTCTTTATTTTTTCAAAGAAGGAATTTTTGGTTCATTGATTATTTGACAACTTTAGTCTCCATTTCATGAATTTGTGACAGATCTTTATTATTTCTTTTCCCTGACAATTTTTGGTTTGGCTTGTTCTTTTTGTATTTTATCATTATTACATTTACTCACACAGGCATATATTGTTTGGGCCACTGCCTCTCCTCCACCTACCCCCGCAACCTGCTTTCAGACAGAACCTGCTCTGCCCTGTTGTTCTCTGAGTTTGTTGAAGAGAAAAACATAAGAGATAATAAGATAGACATACAGATTTATTAGTTTGAGATAAAGATAGATATACACAGAGATTCCTAGCATTACTTCCAAGCACATGTTTATTGCAACCCACATGGGCTTGTATCTTCCAGACCTTTTCACTACTTCCTAGTCCCCTTCCCATAGTAGCTAATGCCAGTTTAAGATAATATTATTTGCTCTTCTGCAGTGTGGACATCAATCACATTCAAGTTTTAGGTTTCCTTCGCTTTGCCTATTACTCCAATGTGTGTTCACGCCTTACTGTGTGACTCATGTCTAATAATATTATGGCATTTGTTTTAGGTCTATAATCCACATATGAGGGAGAATGTGTGATTTTTTTGCCTTCTGAGACTGGCTAACTTCACTTAAGATGATGTTCTCTAGTTTCAACCATTTACTTGCAAATGACAAATTTCATTCTATGCAGCTGAATAAAATTCTATGGTGTACAAATACCACATATTCTTAATCCATTCATCAGTAATGGGGCGTTTTGGCTGTTTCCATAGCTTGGCTATTGTGAATAGTGCCGCAATAAACATGGGTGCACAGGTGCCTTTATAATAAACTGAGTTGCATACGTTCGTGTATATTCCCAGGAGTGGTATTGGATCATATGGCTGATCTATGCTTAGTTTTTAAAGAAACCTCCATATTGTTTACCAAAGAAGTTATACTAGCTTACATTCCCCAACAACAGTGCATGAGGGTTAATTTTCTCCTGCATCCTTGCCAACATTTGTTGTTGGTGGTGTTCTTGATGATGGCTATTCTACCAGAAGTGAGGTAGAATCTTAGTGTGGTGTTGATTTACATATCCTTTTTGGCCAAGGATAGTGAGCATTTTTTCATGTGTTTTTAGCCATTTGAATTTCTCCTTTTAAAAAAGTTCTGTTTAGTGCAGGTGCCCACTTCTTTATTGGTTCATTGATTTGTGGGGAGTTTAATTTTTTGAGCTCACTGTATATTCTGGTTATCAGTCCTTTGTCTAATGTGTAGCTAGTAAATATTGTCTCCCACTCTGTCAGTGGTCTCTTCCATTTACAGGGCATTAGTGCAGAAGCTTTTTAATTTCACATAGTCCCATTTTTCCGTACTTTCTCTGAGTTGCTGGGCTGCTGGAGTTCTACTGAGGAAGTCCTTGCCTATACCTATTGCTTCCAGAGTATTACCTGCTCTTTAATGTAGTAACTGCAAAGTTTCTAGTCTGATATTAAGGCCCTTAATCCACTTTGAGTTGATACTAGTGGAGGGTGATAGACATGGATCTAGTTTGTATTTTGCAGGCATATAACCGCTTTTCCCAGCAACATTTGTTGAAGAGACTGTCTTTTTTCCATCATATATTTTTGGCATCTTTGTCAAAAATAAGGCAGGCGTAGCTGTGTGGATTCATATCTGGGTTATCTATTCTGTTCCACTGGCCTTCATATCTGTTCTTGTGTCAGTACCATCCTGTTTTTATTGCTATTGTTCTGTAGTATAGTTTGAAGTTGGGTATTGATACCTCCAGCATTGCTTTGTTTGCTCAGTATTGCCTTGGCTATTCATGGTCTTTTGTGTTTCCAAATGAACTTTAGAGTAGGTCTGTGAGGAATGGCATTGGGATTTGCATTGAACATATGGATTGCTCTTGGTATCCATAGTAATAGGATAGCAAATTTTACTATGTTGATTCTGCCAATGTATGAGCATGGGAAATCTTTCCATCTTCTGCAGTCTTCTTCAGTCTCTTTCTTCAGTGGTTTGTAGTTATTCTTGCAGAGGTTATTTACATTCTTTGTTAAGCTTATTCATAGTTATTTGATTTCCAATATTATTTCTCAGTTTGTTTATTCTTGGCATATGGAATGGCTACTTATTTTTGTAAGTTGATTTTGTGTCTTGTTACATTGCTGAAGCTGTTTATGATATCTAGGAATTTTTGGGTGGAATTTTGTGGGTTTTTGAGGTATAAGATCATGTCATCTGCAGTAGGGATACTTTGACTATTTCTTTACATATTCATATTCCTTATATTTTTTCTTCTTGCCTTATTGCTCTGGCTAAGATTTTTAGGACTATGTTGAATAGGTGTGAAAAGAGTGGGCATCCTTATCTTATTCCTGACTTTAGGGGAAATTTTTTTCAGTTTTTCACCATTAAATATGATATTGGCTATAGGTTTGTCATATATAGCTTTTGTAATGTTGAATGTTATTAGAGCTTTTACCATGAAATGATGTTGAATCTTATCAAAGGCTTTTCTGTAACTATTGAGATCAAGTGGTTTTTGTGTTTGCTTTTATTAATGTGATGTGTTATACTTATTGATTTGCATATGTTGAACCATCACTGCATCCCTGGGATGAACCTGATTTGGTAATGGTGAATGATATTTCTGATATGAGGTTGGATTCAGTTTGCCATTATTTTATTGAGGATTTTTGCATCAGTGTCCTTTAAGCAGATTGGCCAGTAGTTCTCTTTTTTGGATGTGTATCCTTGTCTGGTTTTAGGATGAGTGCAATTCTGGCTTCATAGAATGAGTTAGAAAGTGTTCCTTCCCTTTCTCTTTCTCTTTTGTGGAAAAGCTTATGCAGTGTTGTTATTAGTTCCTCTTTAAAGGTCTGGTGGAATTCAGCAGTGAATCCATCAGGTCCTGGAATTTTCTTTTTTGGGAGAGTATTGTTACTTCAATTCCATTATGTGTTATAGATCTGTTTAGATGGTTAATATCCTGTTGGTTCAGTTTTGGATGGTCATACATATTTAGAAATTTGTCTTTTTCTTCAAGATTTTTCAATTTATTGGACTATCGGTTCTCAAAATAGTCTCTTTGTTATCTCCCCTTTTTGATCTTGTTTATTTTTTCAAAGAACACAACTTTTTGTTTAGTTTATTCTTTGTATGGATTTTTGGTCTCTATTTCATTTAATTTCAGCTCTTATTTTTATTATTTCTCTCCTGCTTATTTTGGGATTTCTTGCTCTTATTTTTCTAGGAGTTTGAGATGTAGCATTAAGTCATTTATTTGAGATATTTCTGTCCTTTTAATATATTCACAAATGGCTGTAAATTTTCCTCCTAGGACTGTCTTTGCTATGTCCCATAGGTACTGGTAGGTGCTGTTTTCATTGTCGTTAACTTTGAGGAAACTTTTGATTTCCTCTGTTATTTCTTCTGTGACCCACTGATCATTGAGCAATGTATTATTCAGCCTCCAATTATTTTCATATTTTCTGCTGTCGTTTTTGTTGTTGAGTTCTAGTTTTAGTTCACTGTGATCAGATAAAAGGCAGGGGCTTATTTCTGTTTTCTTAGATTAGTTAAGACTTGCTTTGTGCCTTAAGATATGATCAATTTTGGAGAAAGTTCCATGGGCTGCTGAAAAGAAGATATATTTTGCTGTTGTTAGATGAAATATTCTTTAGACATCAGTAATGTACATTTGATCCATGGTATCATTTAGTTCTAAGATTTCCTTGTTGATTTTTTGTTTGGATGATGTATCTGTTGGTGATAGATGGGTATTACATTTTCCCACTATGACTGTGTTGGGGTCTATATTTGCTTTTAAATCTTTAGTATATGTTTGATGAAATTGGGTATCCTGACATTGGGTGCATATAGGTTGATACTTGTTATTTTCTTTTGATGTATTGCCCCTTTTATTTGTATGAAGTTTCCTTCTTTATCTCATTTGAGCAATGTAAATGTGAAGTCTACTTTGTCTTTTATAAGTATTGCTAGTCCTGCCTGTTTTTAGCAGTCATTGGCTTGGTAAATTTTCTTCCACCCTTTCACCCTAAGCCAGTGTTTATTTCTGCCAATAAGATGTGTCTCTTGTAATCAACAGATTGTTGGATCTTCCCTTTTAATCCAGTTTGCCAAACAATGTGTTTTGTTGGGGGAAGTTGAGTCCATTGATATTCAGTGTTAATATTGATAGGTACATGGTGATTCCCACCATTTAGTTGCTTTGTTGTTTAAGGACTTGATTGTGTGGAGCCAAATCAATGCTACCTTCTGATTATTTGTCTTGTATCCTCTTCTCTTTGGGTACTTCCCATCCTCTCACTGTTTTGTGTGCTTTTGTCTTCTGTGTGCAGAGTTCCTTGTAGAATCTCCTGTAGTTGTGTCTTGCTGGTCATATATAGTTTTAGTTTCTGTTTATTGTGGAAGATTTTTATTGCTCCATCAATTTTGAGTGATAGTTTTGCTAGGTAGAGTATCATAGGTCTGAATTTATTTTCATTCCTTGCCCAGAGTACCTCAATCCATGCCCTTCTTGCTTTTAAGGTTTCCTTTGAGAAATCTGCTATTATTTTGATGTGTTCACTTTACATTATTAGTTTTTGCTCTCTTACAAGCCTTCATAATATTTCTATGTGCTTGTTATTTTAATGGTAATGTGTCATGGAGAGTTCTATTTTGGTCAAATCTTTTTGGTACTCTTGGAGTTTCCTGTACCTGAATGGGCAAAATTTTCTAAAGATTTGGGAAATTTTATGTTATTTATTTTATTGAATGCATTGTGTCGCCCTTTGGCTTGCAACTATTGTTCAATGCCCATGATTCTCAGGTTTGGTTTTTTGATGGGGTCTCTTACTGCTTGAATATTCGTTTCACAGCTCTTGAGTTGTTTAATTATGTTTTTATCTGGTTTTTTTTTGTTTAATTTCTATTTTATCTTTGTGTTCTGAGATTCTGTCTTCCACTTGTTCTGCAGGAGTGGCCTTCCACTGTGTTTTTTGTTTGAGTAAAGGGACTTTTTATTTCCTGGAGTTTTGTTTGATTCTTTTTTCTCAGGTTTTCCATACCTTTGTTCAGCTCCTCTTTTATATCTTGTGTTGCCATCTTTAATTCATATCTCTCTCTTCTTATAGTGTCCTTTCTTTCATTTTGATGTTTGTTGATTTACTCTCTGAGTTCCTTTATTTGTTTTTGTGTCTTCTCATGTTTTTTATTTTTAGTCTCTTAAAATTTCTTGAATGCTGTTGTAAATTCTGATTAACCATGCCTCATATCGTCTCCATGAATTTCTCAGATTTCTTTAAGGCTTTTTTGGGGGATCACTTGGGTCCTTAGTGATATTTACCATTGTTGGGGTCAGGAACTGTGTATTCATTTTCTTCATTTCTCACTGAATCCTGTATTTAATTATTTTTTGGAGGAGCATGGTTTCAGTCCTTCCTTCTTTCCATTTCTCTATTTGGTGCTGTGCATCTATGTTCTTGATAGGCTACTTGATGGTTCAAATTGCCTATTTTCTTTCTCTTGATTTCATTTTTGAGTTGTGGCTGAATTGTTTTTTAGATAAGTTGATGTGATCTTCCTGTCCCTGGCCTGAAGTTGTAATTTAGCAATAACAGATTTACAGGTTCAATGCTGGAACAATTGTTTATGTGTTAAATAGAAATCCCCTTGGTGATAATATCTATAAACAGTAATCAGTGGAAGGTGTAATGATTATTAGGATCTAAAGAGAAATTTGGAAAATTGGTAAAGGTTACACTAAAGAGGGGGTGGTAAAGAGGTGGGTGGGAGAAGTTGTATGGGGACTGCTGGTTTTTGTGGCCCTTGTGTATTTTTGGGTGTATTTCTTTTGTTGTAATGGAAGCTGCTTGTGTCAGGGATTTCAGGGGACTGGGGATGTGTATTGTTTATACAGTAGGCTAGTCAGCAGGTGGTGAATATGTAGGAGGGAGGGGTAGTGTGGTGACAGGTAGGGGAGATAGGAGAGGGAGGTGAAGACAGGGGGAGTGAGTGGGTTAGAAGGGGCAGAAAAGTTGTTGGGAGGGAGAACAATGGATTGTAGCACAGGAAAAGGAGGGAAAGTGAGTAGAAGTGAGGGAAAGTAAGATCAGGGGTAAGAAAATACTGCTGGTGAAGTTAACAATATGGGAATAGTAAACCACACACACACAAGAAAACCATACACACAAATAAGCAAACCAGGTCCAGGAGCAACAAAAAGTTGTTTTTCTTTTTGGTAAACTTTCTTGAGCTATTCCTTAGGTGTCTAATCCTGGTATTGGTGTATAAGCAGAAGTGTTAATGAGGTCTCACCAGGTGACTGGCCTGTGAGTCGTATTTGGTTCTTTCTGTCCACAGGGTTAGTTGCATTTGGGAGGTGATGTGAGTCTGCCAGTTAGTGCAGGGTAGTCAGAACTATTGTTATGTTCACCAGGCAGCAGCTGCATTACCCTTCAGCTACAACTCTGCTTGATCAACTCTTCCCCCATCAAGGTGGGGCAATTCAGCTTTTAATGCTACCCCCTGTCCCACAAGAGCAATTCTGGGATTCACCACCTGCCTCACTTTGGGAAGTTTGTCTGTTGCCCGACCCCTGCTCTGAGCCTTTAAGCCTCTCCTGACCTTGCTCAATGCTAGTTTGCCTCCTCTGGAAGGGTGGGTTGTTGTCTCACTCCTGCTCTCAGCCTTTGTTGCTGATGTTCATTGAGAGTTTGGCTCCTTGCCCCACACCTGTTCTCCATGATAGGTTCAGCATTCCACCCCTACCTGTGCTGTTATTGTTATATTACAGTTTGCTGTTTATGCTATTCAGTTTTGTTGGGGGTGTTCAGTTTGCTCAGGGGCTGTGCTGGATTATGTTCCTGGGAGGTGGATATGGGAGTCACAGGTGATGCATAATGCTCACCTGTTTGTTCTGCAGATTCATGCAAGCAGGTTTGGAGCTGGCCAGCGGGGAGAAGTGGCGCTGCTTTTCTCAGTGTGGCATGGCATAAGGATGATTTCCACAGGCTAGTGTTCCAGGATATTGTAGAGTTTGATTCTGATTGATGCTCTGACTTCTGCTTGTTGTGAGAAAGAAAAAAAAAAAGAGAAGCAGCTAGGGGACTTTTTTCTTTTTTCCCTAGGGCCAGATATGCCTTGCTGGCTTTGCCACATAGGATTTTCACCACTGTTAGATGCAATTAAAGGCTGATTTAAGGGTCAGTCTTTGAATTTTAATCTCTCCTAATGTATTGGTGGTTGTTATTTTGGCTAGAAGCAATTAGCATTACCGAAGTGTACCTCTGACATCTCAAAGTGCTTTCTGTAGTCATGGAGCTTAGGATTTCTGATTCCTTACCCTAACACCATCTTGGATTCCCCTAGCTTGTTCTTATTTTTCTATGAGCCTGCAGTGCCACATTAAGTTATTTATTTGAGATCTTTCTTATTATATTAAGGAAGATACCCATATCTAAAAACTTTTTTCTAGACACTGCTTTTGTTGTATCCTAAAAGTTCTGGTAATTATTATTTTCATTGTCATTACATTCTTATAATATTGAATCACCTCCTTATTTTGTTCATGACCTTTGATCATTCAACTGTGTATTGTTCACTCCCCTTGTGTTACAATATGTCCTTTAATTTCTCTTGTGGTTGATCTAGTTCCTGATGAAATACAGGAACTTATTTTGGTTTTTTTTAAAGTTGTTGTGTAATCAATTGAAGATGGTGGTTTTCTGACTGCTCCAAACTCTGGAGCTCTCACAAACCTGAACAAGATGGAAACAGAGAACTCTGGAGACACTTCCCAGGTCTCACAGTCAGTGAGAAGCAGAACTCTGCCCAAAACCTAAATTGAGTAAAACAACATAATACATAGAGAAATGTTTACAAGTTTGCATGTCCTGTAGCATGGATGAGCACAGGCTCCCCATCAAGGTTGGGGGAGCTGAAATCCTTTGCATAAGAACTCTGTGGAGAATGTTTGTGCCTAAACAACAGAGGCTCCCAGCAGGCAATCTGCTAAGTAAAGCTGTGGAAACCTGTGAGCAGAAGTCAAGCCACACCATACTGTGGGTGAGAACAAAAGCACTTTCTGGAGCATGTGGCAAACTTCTCAGGAGTGCATGTGACCATCCCCTCTAGAGCCCATGCTACCCCATTGCTTCTGGTGAGAACCCTCACCCACTGCAGCTCGCAGAACCATAGGTGGAGAGCATGAAAGTCAAGTGCCTACATGGGAAAACTTACTGGGAATCAGCGGCAGCTCTTAGAGGTCATAGGGAATGGGTACAGTGTGCAGCACTACCATTGATAAGCTACACCTGAAACACACCAGAGGTTGGGTGATATCTGGACAAAACCCTGTGCACTCAGTGCATAACTACAGACTGTACATTCTGGGGAACTTGAGAGAAATCATTGCGAATGTGAATTGGAGAAGGCTGGCAAGTTGGCAGTACAAACTCCAGAGATCTTAGATCTACAAACACTCCCCTTCCTGCACCAATCACCAATGCAGACATAGGTCTATGACTTAGTGTGGCATTTAATGGAATGAAGACTCAGACACAGAGGGGTGGGGGAAGGGCAAGGGCAATAGAAAATTTGCAAATTTCATGTAATATTTATGACTGTTGCTGCTGAAATTGTGATGTACATCTTTTACTCATTTTACTCACAGTTGTTTTGTCTCTGTACATTCCAACAGTGGTTTTGCATTCTCACTCCTCAATCTCTCTTTAGATCTCCCTCCCTCCCTCCTCTCCCATTGTAGTCATCATCTAACAGTTCCGTAAACCACCTTTAAACCATTTCTTCTCCTTCCCTTTTCTTCCACCCTTCCCAATTTATACTTTCACCTGTCAACCACCAGAACAACTCTCTAGTCTCAGTCTCCTTAATATCTGTCTACTTTCCCACAATCCTCCTTCATTGGTTAATACTTCCAATAAATGGATCACCAGACCTTCTTATTTTTTAAAAAATTATTTTTTTTCAGTTCTGTTGAGTTTATATTGTCTATATGTTCCATTTTCTCCATTGTTCTGCTGCCATTCATTTTATTACCTGCCTGAGCTTTTCTCCTTATTCCAGTCTGCTTCTTAATTAATCCTTTACCTTAATTCAACCACTTCTCCTGCATACTGCATAAATGTTTCACCTCATAGTACCTACTAGAGATTTCCTTCAGTCTCCCTCTTATCCATAACACTTATGAACTTTAACCTTCCAGAACCATGAAGAACCATCTTTGCTACAAAAGAAATCTTAACATACAGGAACAGGAGCAATAACTGATCTTCATCAGGGAATACTCCAATCTCAAGGCTGCAGTTTAATAACTGTGACTGCTTTAATAGCTAAGCACCTTGCCCTGTATGAAACAGGGTATACAAAATAGCATCTTGACAATAAGAAGCTGAAGGGATTAATATTGAGTCATCAGCAACACATCTTGAGGTAAGAAAATAATCAGAGTCTCATACACCACTCAGTCCTGAAAGTCCTTAAAAATACTCCAACTGGAGGGGCACAGTGGAATGGAAACTTGAACCAAAAATAGCCCCAGATGCATAAATCTCAATGCAGAAACATGAAACAGCAAGGCAACAGTGATCCCTCAATAGCCAATTCCACAACTAAGGATCAGAACAACAGCAAAGAGTTTCGAGGAAATATCAAGTATTGACTTCCACAAAATAATAGTAAGAATGACTAATGAGCCCAAAGAAGAGGAAAGCTGCCAGTATCTAAACTGAAAGAGGACAAGACTAAACAACTAATAAAGCTCAAAGAGAGTTCAAACAAACAGATGAATGAGATTAAGAAGACCATGCAGGATATGAAATCTTGGCAAACAGAGTAGATCAAGTCCAATATAAAGTATCAGCAACAGAAGACAAAGTAGAGGAATTAGATTGAATAGTCAAAGACCATGAAAAAATGCTAAAAAATATGAATGGAACATATAAGATGTCTGGGACAACATCAAAAGAATTAATTTATTAATCATGTGTATAAAAGAAGGAGAAGAGCTACAAATAATTGCATAGATATCTTATTCAATAACATAACAGTTGAAAACTTCCCCAACCTTGAGAAAGGGTGAACATACAAGCGCAGGAGGCTTACAGAACACAAAACCATCAGGACCAGTAAAGAGACACCCCCAGACATATCATAAAGAAAATACTTGGAAGATCCAATATGGTGACTGGGATACAGCTGCAAACCGTGTGAGCTCCATGAACCAGGGACTTTGCTGAGAAGCTGGAGACATGCTTGACTGAGGTAAAGCACAAGAGAAAGCTGAAACATCCGAACGCCTAGCTCACAGAAGACTTCTCCACACCACAATTTACTAAAAAGCAGCCAGTGCTGCATGCCAAGCCCTGCCCCATAAACCCTCAGAGCAGCTGTTCCATGGGCCATCAGATCTCTGATCCTTGGGCCCACTCTTCAGCCCAGGCAGGTCCATGCTCCCCCAAACTCACCCCTCAGACCCACATGCTCTCCACTGGGGCATGTCCCTAAGGCCTACCAAGCCAGTGATCCACAGGTTTCATGATCTCCACTTCACTGGGCCTGCACCCCTAAGGCCTGCACAAGCCTGCAGGATCTCCACTCTGTGGGCTGTGCCCCTGAGGCCTGCCAAGCTGGTGATCCACAGACATTCATGACCTCCACTGGGCTGTGCCCCTCTGACCTGCACAGGCTGGCATGATTTCTGCTGGGTCACGAACCTCAGGCCTTCCAGGCCTGCAACCCACAGGCACTGCACAATCTCTGCTCTACTGGGCCATGCCCCTCAGGCCTGCAAAGGCCTGCACAATCTTCACTCTGCCTGGCATGTCCCTAAGGCCTTCCAAATCAGTGATCCACAGGCATTCACCATCCCTGTTCTGCTGAGCCCACACCCCTAAGGCCTGCAAAAGCCTGCACAATCTCTGTTCTGCCAGTCCACACCCCTAAGGCTTGCCAAGCTGGTGATCCACAGACATTCATAATCTGTGCTGGGCTGTGACACTAAGGCCTGCCAAACTGGCAATCCTCAGGCATTCACGATCTCCACTGGGCCACTTCCCTCAGGTCTGCACAGGTCAGCATGATCCCTGCTGGGCTGCACCCATCAAGCATGCCAGGCCTGCAATCCACAGGCACAGCATGATCCCCACTCGGATCATGCCCCTAAAGCCTGCCAAGCTGGTGATCCACAGACACCCATGATCTCAACTCCACCAGGCCTACACCCTTCAGGCATGCCAAGCACATGTTCCAAAGGCCCACTAGAACACCTCAACTATAGGCCTCAACCTGCAGGACCATGGGACCCCACCCACCTGCCACTTACCACAGGAGGGCTCCAAACCAGCCTAGGAGACACAGACAGGTATAGATGCTAAAGGAGTGACTGCAGAAATACTAAGACTGAAAATCCACTGTTCCAAAACTGTAGATTTTTTTTCTACTTTTTTCTTTTTATATAATATTTTAAATTATTATTATTATTATTTTGTTTGCCTTCCTTTAAAGGTATGGCCATCTGGTTTGCTCTTTGATCATTTGCCACCTCTCCCTGCTGTTTTCCTTGGTACTCTCTTTTTGTCTTTTTTTTCTTCTACTTCTCTTGCTTTCTCTATATTCTCCTTCTTCCTTGATTTTGTTAGTTTCACCTTTGTAACTCAACTAACACTAAATTACACATAGTCCAGGGACAGAAACAGTATCACATGGAAATATGGGAAGATTAAAAAGGGAAGGAAACCATTCTCCCTCTAAAAATAAAATAGTACAGGACTCAGAGGGAAATGAAGAAACAGATACCCAGATCCAGACTCCAAAAAACAAAGATAAATTATGCCAAATAACCCAAGGAAGCCCACAAGAACATTCTGAAAGAAGAAATTCTGCAAGTAATCACTGAGAATTTCATGGAAATGTTACTAGACATGATCAACCAAAATGTACAAGAGACATTCAAGAAATTCCAAGAGGACAAAAATAAAGAATATGAGAAAACACAAAGACAAATAAATGAAATCATAGGCGCCTTAAATAAAAGCCAAAATGAAACAGAAAATACCATAAATAGAGAGATAAATGAATTAATGATGAAAATTGCAAACATTAAAGAGGAAATGACCCATGACATGGAAAACCTCAGAAAAAAGAATGAAACAGAAATACAAAAAAATGGAAGGCCATTCCAACAGAATAGAACAAACATAAGACAGAATCTCAGAACTTGAAGACAAAATGGTAATTAAAGGAAAAACCAAAGAATTATTAGTCAAACAACTCAAGACCTGTGAAAGGAATATGCAAGAACTCACTGACTCTATTAAGAGACCAAACCTGAGAATCATGGGCATTGAAGAAGGAGAAGAGGTGCAAGCAAAAGGAATGTGTAAAATACTCAACAAAATAATGGAGCATTTCCCAAATTTAGAGGAAATCATGCCCATCCATGTACAGGAAACCTCCAGAACACCAAACAGAACTACCCCACGATGTATTATTATTAAAATAATAAGCACAGAGAATAGAGAAAGAATATTGAAGGCTATAAGAGAGAAAAAATAACATACAAAGGTAAACTCATCAACATCACAACAGAAAACTTAAAAGCAAAAGGGCATGGAGTAAGGTATTCCTGGCACTGAATGGAAATAACTTCAAACCTAGGATACTCTATCCAGCAAAACTATCATTCAAAATAGATGGAGCAATAAAGACTTCCACAATAAGCAGAAACTAAAACAATATATGACCATCAAGCCACCACTACAAAAGATTCTCCTAGGAATTCTGCACACAGAAAGTGAAAGCAAACAAAACCATGAAAGGGCAGGCAGTACCACAGGAGAAGAAAAGGCAAGAAAGTAGAGAGTAACACTGATTCAGCTGCACACAATCAAACCCTTAAACAACAAAGACAACTAAATGACAGGGATCACCATATACCTATCAATACCAACACTAAACATTAATGGACTTAATTCCCCCATCAAAAGACATTGATTGGCAAACTAGATTAAAAAGGAAGATCCAACAATCTTCTGCCTACAAGAAACCCACCTTCTCAACAGAAACAAGCACTGGCTGAGAGTGAAAGGCTGGAAGAAGATCTACCAACCCAATGGCCCTGTAAACAGGCAGGTGTAGCAATACTTATCTCGGATAAAGTAGACTTCAAATTTAAATTGATCAAACAAGATAAAGAAGGACAGTCCATACTAATAAAAGGGGAAATACACCAAAAAAATGACAATTATCAACCTTTATGCACCCAACGTCAATGCACCCAATTTCATCAAACATATTCTGAAGAAGCTAAAAACATATATAAACTCCAGCTCAGTGATATTGTGAGACATAATTACCCCCCTATCACCAATATATAGGTCATCCAAACAAAAAATCATTTAAGAAATTCTAAAACTAAATCACACCATAGATTCAATGGACCTAGCTGACATCTACAGAATATTTCACCCAACTGGTGCACAATATACATTCTTCTCAGCAGTTCATGGAACTTTCTCCAAAATTGATCACATTTAGGGCACAAAGCAAGCCTCAGCAAATATAAGAAAATAGAAATAATCCCACGCATTCTATCTGACCACAATGCATTAAAACTAGAAATCAACAACAAAAACAGCAGTAAAAAATATGCAAACAATTGGAAGCTGAACAACACATTGCTCAATTTTCAATGAGTCATTGATAAAATAAAAGAGGAAATTAAAAGGTTCGTGGAAGTTAATGAAAATGAAAACATGACCAACAAGTACCTATGGGATACAGGAAAGGCTGTCCTAAGAGGAAAGTTTATAGTCATGAGTGAATATATTAAAAGGTCAGAAAGATCTCAAATCAATGATCTAATACTACAGCTCAAACTACTAAAAAACCAAGAACAAGCCAATCCCAAAATAAGCAGAAGGAGAGAAATAATGAAAATAAGGGCTGAGATCAACAAAATAGAAACAAACAAAAAAAAACATACAAAAAATCAGTGAAACAAAAACCTGATTCTTTGAAAAAATAAATAAGATTGATAGACTCTTGGCAAACCTGACTAAAATAAGAAAAGAAAAACCTCAAATCAGTAAAATCAGAAATGCAAAAGGGAAACAATAAACACCACAGAAACCCAGGAAATCATCAGAGACTACTTTGAGAGTTTATACTCTTAACAAATTTGAAAATTTTGAAGAAATGGACAGATTTGTAGACACTTACGACCATCCAAAATTGAACCAAGAGGACATTAGTCATCTGAATAGATTTATAACACAAAACAAAATTGAAGCAGCAATTAAGAGTCTCCCCAAAAAGAAAAGTCAAGGACCTGATGAATTCACTGCTGAATTCTATCAGACATTTAAAGAAGAACTAATACGAACCCTCCTTAAGCTGTTACATGAAATAGAAAGGAAAGGAACACTGCCTAACTCATTTTATGAAGCCAAGATTACTCTTATCCAAAACCAGACAAAGACACCTCCAAAAAGGAGAACTATTGGCCAATCTTCTTAATGAATATTGATGCAAAAATCCTCAATAAAATAATGGCAAACCAAATCCAACAACACATCAGAAAGATCATTCACCACGACAAAGTCAGGTTCATTCCAGAGATGCTGGGGTGATGCAACATACACAAATCTATACATGTAATACAGCACATTAATAGAAGCAAAGACATAAACCACTTGATAATCTCAATAGATGCAGAAAAAGCCTTCGACAAATCCAACACTTCATGATAAAAGCTCTAAGAAAACTAGGAATAGAAGCAATGTACCCCAACATTGTAAAGGCTATATATGACAAACCTACAGCCAACATCATACTTGATGGTGAAAATTGAAACAATTTCCCCTAAAATCAAGGATGAGACAAGGGTGCCCACTATCCCACTCCTATTCAACATAGTACTGGAATTCCTAGCCAGAGCAATTAGGCAAGAAGAAGAAATAAAAGGAATACAAATAGGTAAAGAAATGTCAAAATATCCCTTTTTGCAAATGATATGATCCTATAACTTAAAGACCAAAAAACTCTACCCAAAAACTCTTAAGCACTGTAAACAGGTATAACAAGGTGGCAGGATACAAAATCAACTTACAAAAAGCATTAGCTTTTCTATACACCAACAATGAAAAATCTGAGAAGGAATTTGTGGAAACAATTCTATTTACAATAGCCTCAAAAAAAATCAAATACTGAGTAGTAAACTTAACAAAAGATGTGAATGACCTCTAGAAGGAGAACTACAAACCCCTGAAGAAAGAGATCAAGGAAGACTACCTAAGATGGAAAGATCTCCCATGCTCATGGATTGGAAGAATCAACATAGTAAAAATGGCTATACTACCAAAAGCAATCTATATGTTTAATGCAATTCCCATTAAAATTCCAACCACTTTCATCATAGAGATTTAAAAATGTACCCTAAAGTTCGTTTGAAAGCACAAGAGATCACGAGTAGCCAAGGCAATACTCAGCAAAAAGAGCAATGCTGGAGGTAGGTATCACAATACCTAACTTCAAACTATATTACAAAGAAATAGCAATAAAAGCAGCATGGTACTGGCACAAAAACAGACATGAAGACCAGTGGAACAGAACAGAGGGCCTGGATATGAATCTACAAAACTATACCCACCTTATTTTTGACAAAGGGGTCAAAAATATACAATGAAGAAATGACAGTGTCTTCAACAAATACTGCTGGGAAAAGTGGTTATCCATCTGCAAGAAACTGAAACTAGATCCATGTCTCTCACCCTGCACTAGTATCAACTCAAAATGGATCAAGGTCCCAAATATCAGAACTGAAACTCTGTAGTTAGTACAGGAAGGAGAGGAAACACTCTGGAACTAATAGGTGTAAGCAAAGACTTCCTCAATACAACCCCAGCAGCTCAGCAACTAAGAGAAATGATGGACAAATGGGACTTCATAAAATTAAAAAGCTCCTGCACAGCAAAAGAAATGGTCTCTAAACTAAAGAGACTATCCACAGAGTGGGAGAATATATTTGCTAGCTATACATCAGACAAAGGACTGGTAACCAGAATATACACGGAACTTAAGAAACTAAACCCTCCAAAACTCAATGAACCAATTAAGAAATGGGCAACTAAGGCAATACTCAGTCAAAAGAACAATGCAAGAGGTACCACAATACCTGACTTCAAACTATATTACAAAGCAATAACAATAAAAACAGCATGGTACTGGCACAAAAACAGACATGAAGACCAGTGGAACAGAATAGAGGACCCAGATATGAAGCCACAAAACTATAACCAACTTGTCTTTGACAAAGGAGCTAAAAATATATGATGGAGAAATAGCAGCCTCTTCAACAAAACTGCTGGGAAAACTGGTTAGCGGTCTGCAAAAAACTGAAACTAGATCCATGTATATCACCCTATACCAAGATTAACTCAAAATGGATCAAGGATCTTAATATCAGACCACAAACTCTAAAGTTGGTACAGGAAAGAGTAGGAAATACTCTGGAGTTAGTAGGTATAGGTAAGAACTTTCTCAACGAAACCCTAGCAGCACAGCAACTAAGAGATAGCATAGACGAATGTGACCTCATAAAGCTAAAAAGCTTCTGTGCATCAAAAGAAATGGTCTCTAAACTGAAGAGAACACCCACAGAGTGGGAGAAAATATTTGCCAACTATCATCAGACAAAGGACTGATAACGAGAATATATAGGGAACTTAAAAAACTAAATTCTAACAAAACTAATGAACCAATAAAGAAATGGGCAAGTGAACTAAACAGAACTTTCTCAAAAGAAGAAATTCAAATGGCCAAAAAACACATGAAAAAATGCTCACCATCTCTAGCAATAAAGGAAATGCAAATTAAAACCACACTAAGATTCCACCTCACCCCTGTTAGAATAGCCATCATTAGCAACACCACCAACAACAGGTGTTGGCGAGGATGCGAGGAAAAAGGAACCCTCTTACACTGTTGGTGGGAATGTAGACTAGTACAACCACTCTGGAAAAAAATTTGGAGGCTACTTAAAAAGCTAGACAGTGATCTACCATTTGATCCAGCAATACCACTCTTGGGGATATACCCAAAAGACTGTGACACAGGTTACTCCAGAGGCACCTGCACACCCATGTTTATTGCGGCACTATTCACAACAGCCAAGTTATGGAAACAACCAAGATGCCCCACCACTGACGAATGGATTAAGAAAATGTGGTATCTATACACAATGGAATTTTATGCAGCCATGAAGAAGAACGAAATGTTATCATTTGCTGGTAAATGGATGGAATTGGAGAACATCATTCTAAGTGAGGTTAGCCTGGCCCAAAAGACCAAAAATCGTATGTTCTCCCTCATATGTGGACATTAGATCAAGGACAAACACAACAAGGGGATTGGACTTTGAGCACATGATAAAATCGAGAGCACACAAGGGAGGGGAGAGGATAGGTAAGACACCTAAAAAATTAGCTAGCATTTGTTGCCCTTAACGCAGAGAAACTAAAGCAGATACCTTAAAAGCAACTGAGGCCAATAGGAAAAGGGGACCAGGAACTAGAGAAAAGGTGAGGTCAAAAAGAATTAACCTAGAAGGTAACACACCCACACAGGAAATCAATGTGAGTCAACTCCCTGTATAGCTATCCTTATCTCAACCAGCAAAAACCCTTGTTCCTTCTTATTATTGCTTATACTCTCTGTACAACAAAATTAGAGATAAGGGCAAAATAGTTTCTGCTAGTTATTGAGGGGGTGGGGGGAGAGGGAGGGGGCAGAGTGGGTGGTAAGGGAGGGGGTGGGGGCAGAGGGGAGAAATGACCCAAGCCTTGTATGCACATATGAATAATAAAAGAAAAAAAAAGAAATGGTCAACTGAGCTAAGTAGAACTTCCTCAAATGAAGAAATTCAAATGGCCAAAAAACAGATGAAAAAATGTTCACCATCTCTAGCCATAAAGGAAATGCAAATCAATACCACACCAAGATTCCACCTCACCCCAGTTAGAATAGCCATCATCAAAAAAACCACCAACATCATGTCTTGGTGAGAATATGGGGAAAAAGGAACCCTTGTACACTGCTGGTGGGAATGTAATCTGGTGCAACTACTCTGGATAAAAATTTGGAGGCTTCTTAAAAATCTAAGCATAGATCTGCCTATGATCCAGCATCCACTCCTGGGAATATACTCAAAAAATGTGACTCAGGTTACTTCAAAGGCACCTGCACACCCATGTTTATTACAGTGCTATTCACAATTGCCATGTTATGGAAACAGCCAAGATGCCCCACAACTGATGAATGGATCAAGAAAATGTGGTATTTATACACAATGGAATTTTACTCAGTCATGAAGAAAAATGAAATCTTATCATTTAGAAGTAAATGGATGGAATTGGAAAACATCATTCTGAGTGAGCTTAGCCAGACTCAGAATACCAAAAATCATAAGTTCTCCCTCATATGCGGTCTTTAGATCTAAGGCAAATACAGCAATGTTGTAGGACTTGGTTTACATGACAAGGGGAGAACATATACGGGAGGTACGGGATTAGATAGAAAACCCAGAACATGAAAATATTTGCTGTCCCATTCCAGAGGAATTAATACAGAAATGTTAAAGCGACAGAGGACAACATGAGAAGGGGATCAGGAACCAGTGTAAAGATCAGTTAGAGATCGAGTCAACTCGGGTTGTAACACACTTCTACATGAAAGAAATTCTAGGAGTCTCTTTGTATAGCTGTCCTTATCTCAACTGGCAAACAGTCTATGTCTTTCTTATTATTGCTTATTTCTACTCTTCAATGGAACTGGAGAAAAGCACAGAACAGGTTCTGCCTGGAAGGAATGGGAAAGGGATGAGAGGGTGGGAGAGGGGGAAAGAGGCATAAATGACCCAAATAATGTATGCACATGTGAACAAATGAATAATAATAATTATAAAAAACCCAAATGTTAAAATGCAAAAAAAGAGTTAACTTCTTGTAGAAATAAAAAAAAAGTGATCTGGTTTTCTGTACCCAAGTTCCCAGTTTCTTAGTTAAAAAAAAAAAAAGAAAGAAAATACTCAGTATATAGAACCAAGAACTAATACTGAAAGGTGCAAAATACAAGTTACATATGTAGGCAAATGCATTAGAATAACAGCAGATTGTTCAACACAAACTCTAAACAGAAAAAGGTCATGAAAAGACATATTTCAGACCCTGACAGAAAACAATTATCAACCTATATTAGTGTATCCATCAAAACTATCCTTCCTAATTGAAGGAGAAATGAAAACCTTCCACAACAAACAAAAACTGAAGGAATTCATGACCACCAAACCAGCATTGAAGAAAACACTTAACTGACTTCTTACCATAGAAGAAATTAGATTTAGTAAAGAAGATGCAAGAAAGAATAAACCCTTTTGACCAAGCAGACTAGTAAATAAGAACAAAGGGAAAGGTAATATTAGTGGGATAAAAAAATGACTGGAAACACCACATGCCTGTCAATACTAACACTGAATGTTAATGGCCTCAATGCCCCAATCAAAAGATGTAGAATAGCAAACTTGATTAACAAACAAGACCAAACCACATGTTGCAATAGAAGAAACACATCTCACTGAGAAAAACAAACACTGGGTTAAAGTGAAAGGGCATGCAAACGGGAAAGCTTATAGGTGTAAGTGCCTACATTAAAAAAACAGAGACCATTCAAATAAACCACCTAATGTTGCACCTTAAGCTTCTAGAAAAACAAGAACAAACCAAACCATAAACTTGCAGACATTGCAAAGTAATAAAAATCAGTTCCAAGGATTAATGAGATGGAGACCAAACAAATAATACAAAGAATCAACAAAAGAAAAGGTTGGTTCTTTGAAGAGATTGACAAGATTGTCAAATCCATAGCCAACATGACAAGAGGAAGGAGGGAAAATACCCAAATTAATAAAATCCAAGATGAAAAAGGGGACATAACCACAAATACTACAAAATGCAGAGGATCATTAGGGAGTACTTTGAAAACTTTTATTCAAGTAACAGAAAATCTAGAAGAAATGGATAAGTTTCTAGATGCATATAACCAACTAATATTGAACCAATAAAATATTAACCACCTAAATAGATCTATAATAAGCAGTGCAATTGAAGCAGTAATAAAGAGACTCTCTATAAAGAAGAACCCAGGACTTGATGGGTTCATGGTTGAATTCTACCAGACCTTTAAATAAGAACTAATACTCCTCAAACTTTTCCAAAAATTAGAAGGGGAAGGAACACTACCAAACTCATTCTCTGAAGCCAGTTTTACATTCATTCTCAAATCCAATAATGATACAACAAAAAAGAGAATTACACACTAATATCTTTAATGATTACAGATGCAAAAATTCTCAACAAATACTGGCAAACTGAAATCAACAACACATCAAAAGCATCATACATCATGACCAATTTGATTTCATTCCAGTGATCCAAGGATTGTTCAAAATATGGAAAATTATAAATGTAATACAGCATATAAACAGAAGCAAAGACAAAAATCACATGATCCTCTGGACAGATGTAGAAAAAGCCTTTGAAAAAAATCTAGAACCCTTTCATGACAAAAGTTTTGAAAAAACTAGGAATAGAAGGAATGTTCCTCAACATAACAAGGGCTATGTATCACAAACCTATAGTCAGTATTATAGTAAATGGAGAATAACTGAAACCATTCCCTCTAAAAGTCAGGAAAGAGACATGGATGCCCACTTTCCCTACTGCTATTCAGTACAGTTTTGGAATTCTTAGCCAGAGCAATAAGATACAAGCAAGAAATAAAAGAGATTCAAATAAGGAAGGAGGAAATCAAACTATCCCTATTTGCAGATGACATATCCTATACCTAAAAAACTCTACAAACTCTATCCAAAACTCTTAGAGATCATAAACTCTTGGCAAAATAGCGGGATACAAAATTAACATACAGAAATCACTACCTCCTACACAATAAAAAAAATTTTAAAAATGGTGAGAGATAAGTGCCGATGAGGAAGTGAAGGAAAGGGAGACTTTGCACACTGTTGGTGTGCATGCAAATTAGTACAGCTGTTATAACAATCAATGTGGAGGTTCCCCAAGAAACATAAAGAAAAACTACCTTATGATTCAGCAATACAACTTCTTGGTATATAGGCAAAGAGATACAAGGCAGTTCTCCAAATATTCCCAAGTCCATCACCATTATTCATAATAGTCATGATATGGAAGCAACAAAGAGTCAGTGTATGAGTAGAGGAGATTAAATAATGTGGCATATATACACTACAGAATACTATTCAGACATAAATAGGAAGAAAACCTTATACCTGGTGACAACAATGGTGTACCTGAGAACATTATGCTAAGTGAAATAACCAGGAAAATAAACTAGACTGCATAATCAAACATATGTGTAAAACACATAAACGTGATCCTTACTGAATTAGAGGAGAACAGTAGTTACCAGAGGCTAGGAACGTGACAGGGAGATTTCAGTAAAAGAGTACAAAATTTTATTTAGATAAGAGGAGTGAATTTTTGAGATCAATTGCACAAAATAGTGACTACATTTAATAAAAGCTAATGTAAATTACAAAAATACCAAGATAATAGAAATGAAAGTTTCCCACCACAAAAATCCAGTATATGAGGTGTGTAAATTGGCTTGACTTAATCATTTTCTAGTGTACCCATACATAAATATATGATATTATGCCCATGGTATTTATACTTATTATTTATCAATTAAGAGTAAATAAAGGAAACCCTTTTTAATACCACAAAATATATGTGAAATGTGTATCATAAAACATTGGTAAAAGAAATTAAAGAAGATCTGAAGAAATGAATATATAACCATGTTTCTACATTGGAACTCACTATTGTGAAGATGTCATTACATCTGAAATAGATCTTAGAATTCAATATATTTCTTATCAAAATTCCAAATGGAAATTTTGTGTGAAAACACCTGATCTGATTATAAATTTATGTGAAAGGAATAGAAAATAAAAAGATATATCTTGGAAAAGAACAACAAAATAGGACAATGCACAGGGTCTGGACTCCAGAATTACTAGTAAGTTACAATAATCAGGAAAGTGTAGTATTAAGAAAGGATAGAAATATGCATCAGTACTAATATAGAACAGTATACAGGGGATAGAAATGATCCACTCATGTATTTTATGCTGCTTTGCATCTTCCAACTGTGCCAAAGCTGGTCAATTAAGTAGTTTCTGTGGTGTGTGTTTTGATGGCTCCACGAAATACACATGTAAAGACTTGGACAATGACTTGGTCATTGTGGGTGATAGTTTGGAAGGAGATCTGGAACTGCAGTCTACATCTTTATACTCCAATTTAGGATGTGCTCTTTTCTCTACTTATCCTCTGCCATTGCTATCCACACCATGATGTGAGGTACACAGGGTGGCCCTTCCCGAGGTTGTGCTAGGCCATTTGGCCTTTGCATCCTCCAAACTGTGAACTAAATAATCCTCTTTTTAATTTATTTGTAGCAATGTGTCAGACATTTAATTTCAGTGACGGAAAGGTGACTAATAGACTTTTCAACTAATGGAGCTGGAAAAATTGAGTATGTATATAAAAAAGGTAAATTTCAATCCATGTCTCACACCTCACACTCTGCAACATTTAGCGTGAAATGGATCATAGACTTTAATACTTTCTGAGTGCTGAAAGGATTCTCCATGACACCCTACTTTATGGAGCCAGAAACACCCTAGAGAAAAAAACTCTTGGGACCAATCGTGGTGGGTTGATATGCAGTGTTTCAGGTTGTACCCACTAACACCGAGACACAGCAGAACTGGTTACTGAAACTTTGGTTGGAATAAGAGATAAGGCTGAGAAAAATTAGAAACATACACCAGCATTTTGTTCTTCTATTTTTGTTTTGTTCTC
This sequence comes from Castor canadensis, assembly GCF_047511655.1. Taxonomy (NCBI): domain Eukaryota; kingdom Metazoa; phylum Chordata; class Mammalia; order Rodentia; family Castoridae; genus Castor; species Castor canadensis. Next base: position 48,259,638 of record NC_133396.1, on the reverse strand, counting down.
CTTAATTGATGAATATTATTCCATGTATACAGCACAAGCCATGTTTTCTTTATCCATCTGTCAGTTGATGGGCTCTTAGGCTGATTACAGGACTTATTTATTGTATATAGTGCTTCAATAAACATCAGTGTTCAGGTGTATCTATTGCATGTTGTCTTTGACTTCTTCAGTTATATATAAGAAGTGTTATAGTGTTATTGTCATACAGCAATTCTAATTTTAGGTTTTGTGCAAACTGCGGCTTGGGGAACTTATCTAGCAATATACATCCTAAAACTACAAATCTACTGGAAGAAGACATAGGGGGAAATCTATACAACATTGGTTCAGGTGATTTTTTAAAGAATTGATGAAAAGAACCAGCAATAAAAGTCTAAAAGGAAAGTGGATTAAAACAAAATTAACAGTACATCAATGAAAATAACAGAATGTAGAGACAAACTATAGATTGGGAAAACATTTTAATCTATGCATCTGATACAGGAGTAATATTCAATACATTTAAGAAACTGAAAAAACTGTAGAGAAAAACAAAAGAGATAGGAAATGGGGAATTGTCCTGGACATCTGTTTCTCAAAAGAAGATATATGAAGCCTGGTGTGTTGATTAATGTCTATAATCCCAACATTGGTGGAGCTAAGGCAGAAAAATTATGAATTGAGGCCACCCTGGGCTGCACAGCAAGACTCTGATTTAAAAATAAAAGACATATGAACCACTAACGAGGTGCATGAAGAAATGTTCAACTCCCATAGCCACTAAGAAGATTCAAATGTATGTTTTAAGCCTGAAAGACTATTTTTGTACTGACTTTTTCATTTCCTTTATTTCACTTTTGAAATTAGTCTCACTTACCTCAGCAGTTTAGTTATTAGATTGCTCTAGCTAATTGTGAGTTTATCATATATGTAGATTCTCATTTACACCTGGAGAAATTCTGTGATAATTTCTCCTGTCAGAATGACTATTACCAAAAAGACAAATGATAAATTTTGGTGAGGACATGAAGTAAGAGAACTTTGTTCACTGTTAATGCAAATGTAAATTCCTGCAGTATTTATATAAAGCTGCATTGAGGCTCCCCTACCCTTTAAAAATCAAAATACCAATGACGTGCTTCACAAAAGCAGAAAAAGTTCTAAAATTTACATGAACAAACAAGAAAATATAATAGTCAAAACCATTTTGAGCAAAATGAACAAAACATTACACAATATAATACATGACAACAGTACTGAGATGGTGGCTTTAAAAGGTGAAAAGAAGGAAAGGTAGGACCAATGGTCAGGACTAATTGGTCAGGACCAGCCAGTCAGAACGTTGCAATTAGAACTGCTTTTTGCACACCTAATTGTCAAGAGATTGAGCAACACCCTGGAGAGAATGGATAAAAATCTCAGGTCACTTCTCAGGCACCCTCTCTTGGGACACCCCCCCACAACTCCGGGGGCTCTACTCTTCAACTTTACACTATTCTGTCTCAATAAACTCTTCTACTGTACACTTTTCTCATTACCAGTGAAGTTCACTCTTGGGCTTCGTGAACCAGGACCCAGTCTCAAATCTCAAGTTTCAATAATACAAAACATAGTGATGAAAACATCATAGCATTGGCATAAAGCTAACATATAGTTCAGTCGAGTAGAACACAGCATAGAAGTAAATTCACACCTTAAGCCAACTGGTAAAGGTACTAATAACACACATGGATAAAAGACAGTATATCAATAAATCAGAAAATTGTATGCCCACCTGCAGAAAATGAACCTAGACCTCTATTTCTCCAGTACAAAAATTACCTTAAAATATAATCCATTTTGGATTTAAACATAAGACCTGAAGTTATGAAACTACTGTGAGAAAACATAGGGGGACTCCTTCAGAACATTTGAATGGGTGAATTTTTGCACACCACCCCAAAATGTAAGCAAGAAAAGCAAAATGGTAGTGACAGTATTACCTCAAACTAAAGGCTTCTGCATAGCAAAGGAAGCAAAAAACAGAATAAAGAGAAAACTTACAAAATGGGAGAAAGTATGTTCAAAGTATTCATGGGACAAGGGGCTGATATATGGACAGATGAGCAACTCAAAAACCTCAATATCAAAGAAACAATGGCTCAATTTAATATAGCCTATAGACCTAAACAGACATTTATCAAGAAGACACAAAATTCCAACAGGTATACTGTAAAAGTAGTCTACATCACTAATCAGCACAGAAATAAAAATCAAAGCCATAATAAGTTAATCAGGAATCATCTCACCCTAAAACAGTGGTTATTATCAAAAAGACTAAAGATAAAAGTACAGAAGAGAATGTGGAGAAAAATGAACATTTGCACACTGATGGTGGGAATGTAAATTCGTACAGTGATTATGGAAAACATTATGGAGGCTCTTCAAGAAATGAAAATTAGAGTTATTATATGATTAAGCAATCTCAGTAATGGGTATCCATCCTAAGAAATTATATCCTTATGTTAAAGATATAGCTATACTCCTATGTTCAGTGTAGTAGTATAATAGACAAAAAGTTGAAACTATATCTATTTCATATCTATATCTATATCTACATATATCTCCAAATATTCAGTGACTGCTCAGGTAGGCATGTAGGAGTTCATATAACAATCAAGACATTGGATAGAAGACAAAGAGAAGACTCACAAGGAAACAAAACCTTCAAGACTGCATTGTTGAGATTAAAATGTCCATGGTCTTAAGTGGAAAAATCCACTGGACAGATGAGAACATTGAGGAAGTCTGAGGAAGGTCAGGACATCATATAGAAATGTGGGAGTCAGCAGAAAATATGAGAGAATGAAAGAGATGGATTTAAGTGTCATCACTTAAAGGGAACAACTAAGGAAATGACAGGCCTAGCTTCAGAATTTGACACATGCAGAAGAGATGCAAGAGTTAAAAAAAAAGTCTTGTTCCTCTTATTTCTAAAGTGGGAGAAAATGAGAAGGTGCTACAGGATCAGAAATCTGTTGATTTACACAGGTAAACTATTGACACTCCATGTCATATGTGAGGTCATTGAAGTTCACATTTTTCAGTCTACAAAATAGTAATATAAAAAATAAAACCATAGCAGTGGATACCTCAAAACAGTGATTTTCAAAATGTGATTTCTGTGTGTGTGTGTGTGTATGTGCATGATTTGTACAGCCCAAGTAGATAATGAAATAGAGGCATCCTGAAACATTGAATTTATTCTAGTTTCTACCTTCTTTCCCAGGATAAAGGGAGGAAATAAATTCTGTAGTCCTAGGCAATGAACTCAGTCGAGGTAAAGTCAAGTTTTACAAATTACATTGCTGTAAAAAAGAGAAAAAATTATTTACAGTCAGGACAGGTCAGAAAAAACAATATAGACATGAAATAAAAGAAGGCATATGGAAAAGCTAGGACATAAAATGATGTCAAATTTGTTCAGAACAAGCATGTAGGTGACATTAGAAGGAGGCTATAAGGATGAAATATGTGGATGTTATTAAATGTTAACGTAAGAATATAGAGCACTATTTAAAATGATACCATAATCAAAGCAGAATTCTGGATAAAATGATAAAATCCTGTTATAATTTAAGAATGTAAGGAATGAGATTGCAAGAGACAGCAGCTTGTACACTATAATTTTCCAGGATCCCCTGAGTAAGTCAAATAAGAAGAAATATCCAGGTTACAAGACCAAGTTTCCTACTTCAAGTTGCTACACTGAACCTCCTCTGTTTTATGTATTGAACAATTATGCAGCATGCCCTTTTCACAGAAGCTCCCACCATGAGTGAAAATATCTAGAATAATATTCAATTTATTTATTGGATAAGATTATGCAAAAATCTCAAGTGTTACCCTCATAGGAAGAAGGGGATTTTACTTTTACAAAGGAGCCTTCTCAGGGAACCATGCACGTCTCTGTTCCTCAGGCTGTAAATGAAAGCATTTGGCATAGGAGTCACCACTGTGTACATCAGAGCTATGACAATATCCTTCTCAATAGAATTATTAGCTGATGGACATAAGTAGAGAGTACCAGCTGTTCCACAAAACAGCAACACCACAAATAGGTGGGATCCACAGGTAGAGCTGATCTGGATGCTCCGAGAAGAAGGGACCATGAGGATGGAGGAGACAATGTGTGCATAGGACATGATTATGAGTAGGAAAGGAATGACACCAATGGACCCTTCCAAGGACAGGTGGCTGAGAAACAAATGTATGGGTGTGTGGAGATAGGCGTCCAGTTGAATGAGGACAATGATGAGGTTCCATAGGACAGTGACAAGATACATGGCCAGGAACAGTGCAAAGAACAGATGTTTGTGCTCTGGCTGGATGTTCAGGACAAAGAAGAGGAAATCTAAGATGACAGTTTGGTTCCTTTCTGACATACTCTTCTGTCTCCAACATCTTTAACAGAAAATAACACTGTCCCTTTAAAATCTTAATAAAAAGAACATGTTTCCATGTTCAGGTTCTGTGTTCTCCATAACTCATGTTACCTTCACCACAATAATCTCTAAATGTCAAGTGTCTCTATAGTCCTCCATAATTTTAATGACTTTTAAAAAACTCTCTACAACATATTTTAGTACTGTCATAATAAAAGGTGTCATAGAGAGTAAAATTTGTTATCTATTTACCTAAAATTTTTATCTATTAATGGAGTACAGTGTTTTTCTTACTTGCTGAACCACTCATCTTAGGAAATTATAATTGGATCCTGTGGTATTAGCATCTTATGTGTTGATAGTCCTCATTATGTAAGCCCTATCATCTTATAAATAAATATAAATATATATTTATAAATATGTTTGTATATATGTGTATATATATATATTCCTTAGAAATTTATGTGCTTTATTGTTTTATATTACTATTTTAAATCACAGGAGTAGATATTTCTCCCACATGTAAAACTCTATATAATTGCTTAATTGTCTCCCTTTATGTGTGTCACAGGCAAGTAAAGCTCAACAGATCCCAAATGAAACTCATGATCTATTTTTTGCTGTATCGCAACTTCTCATCCTACTCTAATTTATTTTAAAGGCGTTCAGGATCAAATCAAAACTTTGCATTCATTTCATTCCTTCTTTCCTTTTATCTTCAACTCAAATCAGACAAGTACTATAGATTATCCTTTATGTTCTTCCGTTACTTCACCCCCTCCTTGAAACAAGGCCAGGATGACACCTTGTCTCTCCTGGACTGTTGACAAAAACTCTCATTTCTTGTCCCTGTTCCCATGCCTCAGTATTCTTCTTTGATTTCTTTATTCACACTGTGGCATTCTAAGATGGAAATCTGTGTAGTGTTTCCAGGAAGTGTCATTTTTCTTAAGATACAATCTAAGTTCCTTTTAGGGCACTAATGATGCTTTACTACCTGACCTGTGCCTACATCCACTGTTTCACAAGTCCCCACAGTGACATTTTCTGGAAGCATTGCTGGGCTTGCAATGTTTCCAGCAACTGTAACCACATGCTAAAAAAGAGGTAATAAAAGGGGATAAGGGGAAAGCTCTGTAAGTATTTAACCAAGCCCCTGACACAGATCAAGCCTCAGGGATGTGAGAAATTATCTCACATTATATCTCTGCTTCCCGTAAAAATGGTCTTGGTGACTTTGTTTCCTTCATCGCTCCTACAAAATTTCTGGTGCATTGGCCAGGAATGTGAGAGTCCAAAGTTGGCATTTTTTCCACCCTGAATATCAGGCCTGTGGTCTGGCTCCTGGGGACATGAGCCTGCTGGATGGCTAGAGGAGCCTCCTATGGAGTCTGAGGCCTCAGGTCCATACCCACCAGCAGAATCTGGGTAGAAACCTCAGGAACCGGGAAAATTTGGAGTGGCACCAAACTTAAATAGATAGGACCCAGGTTCATCAGAATAGGCCAGTACATGAGAGGACAGAAGAGGAGTTTGGTCACCCCCTAGGTATGCACCAGTACTCCTGAATTTGGTTTTTCGGTTTTTGGTTATTCAGGAGGAAGCTGCAGTACCTTCCAGGATAGGTTTGTTGGGTTGGATGAATGTGTGTTGTGTAACTGAAAGCATGAATGAAGTGTGACTTCCGTCACCACAGAGTGTGCGGAGTTCATTCCCAGAAGCCAGGGATGCTCCCATTTGGTCTATGGTGAACCCCCTCTTGGGGCATCAGTTTGGGGCTCACTATGGACAAGAAGCATCTGAAATATCTCCACAAGGAGAACAGCTAGGGATGGAGGAAGTGAAAGTTGTCTGCCTCTCCTTTGTGTTGGAAATTGAGGAACTCCCTACCTCATTTCAACACTCCCCCATCCTCTTATCTTTGTCTCAATATGGCTGGGAACCAGAGTAAACTGACTCTTTCATAATGCATGTTTAACAACTTTAAAAAAGATAGGGACATATAACTTGTGTTGTTTGTTAAACATCAAAAGTGTTATTAACTTAATTCCTCTTTTATATGTTACCTTGCCCTATGTTGAGAGGTGCTAATTTGAACTTTATTAAATAGTAATTTTATGTTTTGTCATAGTCTGAGTACATATTCTTCGCAGTTCAGATCTGCATGAGCTCTAATTTTGAAGCCACTATTTATAAAATTATATAAACGTAAAAAAGGATATATAGGTGATTACAGGGTAAAGCTCACATTTGAAGATCTTTAAAAATTCTGTCAGATAGATTGGGTGTCCTTTAAATTGGGATGGCCTTCTGAGGTATCTCTAGATCAAGAAACCATTCAAAGGGTTTATCATGTAAACAGGGTCATCAGTTCACCCTGACCAGTTCACCTGCATAGACATATGGCAGTCATTGGCAGTTCATTCTCTTTCCTGGCTTAAGAGGTACTTTGAGAACAATTGTAAGATTCTGATGGCTAAAACAGTGACTCTGGGACTGTTAAAAGAAACAAAGAAAAAAAGAGGCTTTTAAACTATGGTATATTGAGACCTTACCAATCTGCCTGGAAGACGCCCTTACTGCCAGTCCAGAAGCCAGACACCAATAATTACCATCCAGGGCATGATCAAAGAGTGGTCAATAAAGCAACAGTGAGTTTGCACCAGTGGTTCCCAACCCATACACTTTTTTGACCCTGATACTAGCAGAAGCAACCTGCTAAAAGATGCATTCTTTCGCATCCAGCTGGCACCTGTGAGCCAACCCATCTTTGCTTTCCAATGGGAGAATCCCCAATCAGGGGGGGACCCATCTCCCACAGGGCTTCAAAACTCCTCAACTGTCTTTGAAAATGCCCTGGCATTATATTTGTGAGCATATCTGACAGAGGAAGCTGGCTGCCCTCTCTTGCAACCTGCCTCTCTCAGCAACTAACTGTCAGGACTGCCTTAAAGGGACAAAACTTTTACTCCATCTCCTATGGGAGGCTGGGTAAAAGGTGTCCCAGAAAAAGGCTCAAATCTGCCAGGACCAAGTTAAATACATAAGATTCCACATATCCCAAGGCCAGTGGAGCCTCGGTACAGAATGAAAGCAAGCTGTATGCTCAATCCCAACCCTGACCACGAGAAGACAGATCCATTAGTTTTTAGGAGCAGCTGGGTTCTGTTGGATTTGGATACCTAATTTCTCATTGCTAGAAACACCTTTGTATAAAGCCACAAAGGGGGACCAAAGGGATCCCCTAACCTGGGAGTCTAAACAACAATAGTCTTTCAGTGCCATCAAGGAGGCAATAGTTATGTCTCTGCCTTCGGACTTCCAGATGTGAAGAAGCCTTTCTTTCTGTGCATAAGAGAAGTGGCATGGCAATTAGAGTCTAGATGCCTGGACTCATGGCATCTGCCAGTGGCTTATCTTTCTAAGAAATTGGACACAGTGGCAAAGGGATGGCTTCCCTGCCTGTGAGCTCTTGCAGCCACAGCCTCATTAGTATCAGAGACAAAAAAAGCTAACACTGGGAAAGGAAATTACTGTCCAGGTCCCATATTCTGTTGTGACTCTAATGAAATACAAGGGGCAGTACTGGTTAACAAATGCCAGGATGGTCAGATACCAGAATATGTGCTGTAAAAATCCACAAGTAAAGTTAAAAACTGTCTGAACTTTAAACCCAGCCACTCCTGTTGGCTGCAGGGCTCCCAGACCATAACTGTGTAGAGGTGATTAATGAGGTCTTCTCAAGCTGCCCTAACCTCTGTGACCAACCCTTAGCTCAGGATGAACACAAACTTTTCACATATGGGAACAGTTTCCCCAAAGTGGAAACAAGATACAATGGCTATACAGTAATGACTTTGGACTCAGTCTTAGACGCTCAGGCACTGGCTCTAGACATGTTGGCACAAAATGCAGAGCTCATTGAACTGATATACATGCTACAACTGCCAATTAAAAGGACTGTTAATATATACACAAACTCTAAATATGCTTTTACCACTCTTCATGTACATGGGGAGATCTATCTGTCTGTCTATCTATTTATCTATCTAGAGAAAGACTATTTCAAGAAGAAAAGACAAATACCTTCTGGTGATTGTGTACACCTTTTCTGGGTGGGTAAGAGGCTTTCCCTACCCAAAGAGAGAAGGTCCAAAAAGTGGCCCATGCTTTATTAAAGGAAAACATCCCCAGGTATGGGATCCCTATCTCCATTGGATCAGACAATGGACCAGATTTTGTGTCAAAAGTTGTTAAACAACTGACAAAAGGACTAAAAATAACCTGAAAGCTTCACACAGCCTACTAGCCTCAGAGTTCAGACAATGTTGAGAGGTTGAATTGGACACTAAAAACTCAGATGAGTAAACTGTCAGGAGGCTCACCTAACTTGGGAACACATCTTGCCATTTGCTTTACTTAGGATCAAGTGCAGCCCCACCAAACAAACTAGGTTCTCACCCTATGAGATTCTCTCTGAAAGGCCACCCCACTAGTAAAAGACATTAAGAGGGATTTAGAAAACAAAAAATCTAACCTTATGCCAACAGATGTGCAGTTTGGGAGAAATGCTAAATGATCTACACCACCATGTTCACTGAACTGAACCACTGATATGCATACCTTTAAGGCAGGTGATAAGGTTTAGATAAAGGAGTACAATCTCCAGCCTCTCCAGCCTCAGTGGAGGGGACCCTAGTCAGTGGTCCTGACTAGTCCCACAGCAATCAAGGTGATAAAAAAATCACCTTGTGGATCCATCACACCTGAGTAAAAGCTAGCAGCTCCCAAACTGAAGAGACAACTGGATCCCAGCAACTCACTCAAACTGACCCTGAGGAGGAGATCTTCAGTCTTGTCCTAGTCGTAAACTGGAAGCTGACTAGTGAAAGCACAGTAGAAGCTTGAGGAATCAACTAAACAGATAATTAACGGACTATTGTTTCTCATAGTTAGTGTTCTGTAGTGATGCTTAAGTTCTGCCATTCCTTGCCTATCTCTATTCTTGGCATTGTAGCCTTGCTTTGCTTTGGCCAATAGAAATAACAGTAACTGCCCCAGCAGGACAAAGCCAGATCAAACAGATTTCTCTGGCTGTTTTCATTTTTTCTCCTGCTAATAGGATGTGGTATTGTGTTTGGTTGCTTCTATTCTGGGTTCCTTTTGCAAACCTGAACCCCTCATCCTGTGAGTTGTGCTTAGGTACTACTTGGACTAAAGACGCCACTATATGGGAAAGATAATTTAAAAAATCACAGATGAAATAAAAAAGATTATTCATGTTCCAATTTAGACTTAAAAATGGTAAAATCCTGATGATTTATCAGGAGGATGTTTCTCTATAATAGGAGAATTTAAAATAATGTTGGAGGTTGTATTAATTATGGTGTTGAGCTGTCTTATACTCTCATGCTTGCTGCCACTGGTCATGCAGTCCATATTAACCCTGATAAAAGCCATAATGGAACAAAAATGGCCACACAATTGTATCTTTTACAAGATTACCAAAGAGTAAATCCTATCCCTAAAAAAATAAAAAAGATGATGCATTTTGATGATTAAAACGTCAAAGCATCAAAGGGGAGAATGTTGGGGCCAGCTTGGCTATTTTCCTGGGATTTACTGTGTCTGTATTCCCCTTGGTTTCCCCTCAGTCTACAAGCAGCTTTTTGTTGAATACAGAACACTGCAGCCATGTGCTAGCCTTGCAGAGTTTCCGGCAACTGTAATCACCTACTAAAAGGGGGGCAGGAATAAGGGAGGAGAAAGGGCAAACTCTGTAAGTATTTAACCAAGCCCCTGACACAGATCGGGGCTCAGGGATTTGAGAAATTATCTCCACTGAGTCCACCAGCATAATAAACTCCCTGCTTCCTGTAAAAATGGTCTCAGTGACTTTGTTTCCCTCATCATTCCCACAATGGCATGTCCATAAGAATCAATGAGGGCATGTTTCCAACATGTCATGTACATGAAAGTCATCTTCTGTGAAAGCATGGATTCTGTTTTTGTAGCTCAGCTTCTACGTTTTAAATGAACACCAAGGTGATGTCAATGCTCTGCGACAATGTACTGCAGTCAAGTCAGTGGATTGGACTTGAGTAGCAAGCATATACATTGCCATTAAAATGCAGATTACTATGATTCATGTATTTTCTATACAAGAAGGAATATAGGATTTTTAAACCTGTTGAAATCATTATAAGAAGGGGACTAAGGTATAAAGGAGAAAAATGGAGGGGATGAACTACTTCAGGTCATAATGCACGTATACACGGAAATGTCACAATGAAACACCCCATACAGCTATCTTAAACAAACCAGTATGTCTTATTTTCAAAAAGGAGAAGGTGAAGGTAAAACAGGTTATGTTTGGGGTTGGTATCAGTGGGAGGTAGGAAGATATAAGGAAAGGATGTAGTAGAATGAATATGGTGGAAATATATGTATTCATGTATGAAAACAGAAAAATGAGACCTATTTGAAACCATTGCAAGACTGGAGGTAAAGAATAAAGGAGAATAATGGAGGGGGCATTTATAAATATCACTACCGGCCACCAGCACAGCAATAACATAATAATAAAGAAAGGCCCAAAATGGATATCAGGCAGGGCTCAGCTGCAAAACATATGTTTGCAGAAGAAAAGTATTTTTCTTCTTTTTTGTAGCATTACCTTTTGGTACATTTCTTGTTTGGCAGCCTTGACTAATAAAGCATATTTAAAGAAAGCAAAAAGAATATATAGAAGAATATATAGGTTACTAAATTCTCCAAACTTAATCACAATCTCTAATAGAGAACCTGTCTCAAGTTTATTAAGGTTATGTAGTTGAAAGAAAAATACTACAAGGCTTAAAAACTGCTACATTGAGCCCCATCACACATAACTGTTATGTTAAAATGATGCAATACTGGGAGAATACATTATAAGGAAGTAAGAGTAATGTACCCTAGCATTAACAAAAAGATTACAAAAGGTGACTATGAGTCAAAATACTTCTACAATGTGACAATGTCTTGAGAGGCAGAAAAATGGCAAATGACAAGGTTCACAACTGAAAATTTGTCCTGCAGAACACCACTTAGCTTAGTAAGTTAAGACTCTTAGAGTAGAAAGACAGTAAGGTATCAGGTCATCCTTCCTCTCAAAACTCACCTAGAGCCAGATGCTATTGGCTCATGGCTGTAATCCTAGTTTCTCAGGAGGCAGATATCAGGAGGATCATGGTTTGAAGCCACCCAAGGCAAATAGATAGTGAAACCCTATCTCAGAAAAACCCATCACAAAAAGGGCTGATGGAGTGGCTCAAGGTGTAGGCCCCAAGTTCAAGTCCCAGTACCACCACCACCACAAAACCAACTCACCTAGAGTGTGTGAAGGTGACTCCAAGGCAATGAACAATGATCTTGTTCTGTTTTCTTCAGTATAGGCACAGGAAGTAACAGCCTTTGTATTCACCAATTATGTCTGCATCATCCCTTCTCACTTCTCCCTTCCAACTGTCCTGGGGACTAAGAGGCTCTGCACCCACAGAATTCCAGATCATGGACTAACTCATTAAGAACAAAGTATTCACCCAGGACCTCTCTAGGACCAATTCTCTCAGAATCCTATAGTGGTAATTAATTAATTACAATCTCTGATCACACCTGACTATTCTTTTGGGAAGGTGGAGATGCAGAGCTCATGGATGAATGCTGACTCCTTGACTACTGAGGAAATGGACAGGGTTCATTAGTTCTGTAGGACGGTAGCATGCTTTTGGTCCAGTGAAAGACTGTTGGAAAACTGCTTAAATATTCAGAGACCACACTGTGAGTAATTCAAAATATCATAGGAGTGTAAAAGTTTATAGAAGAAATCATCATAGGTTTTGAAGCAGAGTGCCACATGAAAAACAGATGTTTCAGAAAAATTCTCCACTGTCTGTGTATAACATTTCTCTATGGAAACAGGCCCTAGCAGAGTTAAACATGCTAATAAAAAGAACTTGGTTTCTATGACCCATATTTGTGCATATGCTATTATATGAAAGGAGAGGAATAAGAGTATTTCCTCAGATCATGTTCAAATTTTTCCCAGGTCATGATGCACAAGGAAGATCAGATTCACACCCCTTTCAGTTGCTTTTAGCATCTTGCCTCTCTAGTAAAACCCCAGTAGTGCCCACTACCACCACATTCCAAAACAGTCTCTGTGTGTGTGATTACGATTACCTCTAATGCCATGTTCTGGGTTCCTTCCAGTGATCGTGATGCTGTCACCTGCCGTGAATGTCCAGGCAATGTTCATAACTTGTGCTTCCAATACCTGTGCGTTTCATCTGGAGTAACTACCCTAATAAGGTTCTGTACCAGGTGACATAGCATAAAGTTTCTTTCCTAGAGAATCTGTCCTCATTGTTCTTGTGTTTATTAGGTTATGATGTTAAAATTTTTGAATATGGAAATACTAGTTGTGCTTAAGGATTTCACCACGATTTCAAGCACAAGGATTTCACCAAGATTTCAAGCACAGTTCTCTCTGTTCAGCTTCTCTAAAGTGACCAAGATTTTCCTTGGTATTCACTATTAATCACATCAGTGAGAATGACGTGTCTGATCTTGGTACCTTCGTTTACACAAGAGCAAGAAATGACTGGGTAGAATGCTCAAATTCCATCAGGAAAACTGGTGTTATGTTCCCTGAAAGAATAACCATACATTCAACCATATAAAGTTTTCAATTATATAGACTTTTGTAAATTCACAGTCATGTAACCATCACACAATCAATTTCAGAACCTATTTAATGGCCCCCAAAGAACTCTTGTGACCACTAAGAGCTATACTCCATTTTCCCAGCCCTGCCCTATCCCAGCTGTAAGCCATCCCATTCTGCTTTATGTACTTATGGATTGTCTATCCTTGATATTTCATATGAAATACAATTTATGTTTTTATGGCTGTCTCTTTTTAATTAGCACAATGTTTTTGATACTTCAATTATTTTTACTGAATAATATTACACTGTATGGACATTCCATATTCTATTTATCTATCATCAATTGTGATGGCTCTTTCCAGATTGATACTATGATAAGTAGTGCTGCTATGAACATTCATGCACATATGTTTGTTTGAATATCACAATTATTTTAGGAGTGGAATTTCTGAGTTAAATGGTAAGTCCTTGCTAACTTTTTGAGAAACTGCTGAATAAATTTTTAGAACAGCTGTACCATTTCATGTCTTCACTAGGGACAAGTTAAGAGTTCCAATTTTTCCACATTCTCAACACCTTGTTTTCCATTTCCAAGAACTGAAACCAAACTAGAGGGTGATGAGCCATTTTGGAAAGCATTTCTTGGATATATTATCATCCTTATAGGGTGAGCAATGATGATGAGTACCTTTGCCATTTATGAAACTCCTTTTGAGATATGTCCATGGAATACCTTTGACCACTTTAATTGGGTTTGGATTTTTGTTGTTGAGTTTAATTGTGAGAATTCTTCATATATTCTACATACTAGACACTTACCAGCTTATGAGAAAAAGTTTTCTCCCATTTGTGTATTGCTAATTAACTTTCCTGAAACTATCTGTTGGTGTATGAAAGGTTCTCAATTATTTATTTCTACTTCTATGGCATGTGGGTTGATTTTTGTTATAAGCACAGAACCATAACCCATTCAAAGATCCTATGTTATCTTCTCAGAGTTTTATAGTCTTTATCATTACATTGAAGTCTTTTTAGTATCATTGTATTTTTGAATTACCATGCATTAATTATACAAGGGGAGTTTCAGTGTGATAATTTCATGTATGCATACATAATAATTTCAACAAGTTCACCCCTCCATTATATTCCCATCCCTTTCCCTCTTCTCAAACCATACTTGGTAGGTTTCATTATGATGACTCATTTAGATTTAGTTTTGGTAATGTTGTGATATGTGGGTCCAGCATCACCTTCCACTGAGATCCCCACAAACAATTTTCCTCTTATATTCATGTCATTTTTTAGGTCTAGATCATCATGAGAGAAAAATATATTTTCTTTTAGAGGCTGGTTTACTTTGCTTAATATGATAATTTCCATTTATAGCCATTTCCCTGCAAACAGCATAATTTCATTCTTCTTTATAGTTGAATAGTATTCAATTGTGTATATATACTATATTTTCTTTATCCATTAGTGGTTAATTGGCATGTAGGTTCCTTTCTGTCTGTTGTATCACTGTTTTATGGAACAATTATTGGTTTCTGCTTATGTCCATCAGCTAATAATTCTACAGTGAAGGAGACTGCCATGGCAATGATGTTTACAGTTGTGACTCCTATGCTGTCCCCCTTCATCTACACCCTGAGGAACAGAGACATGAAGACAGCCTGGGAGGGAGTCATTTGCAAAATTATTCATACTATCTATAATAGCAACACTTGATATTTTTACATAATTCTATTATTTTGTCATAAAACTGTAATATTATCCCCGATTTTCCCAAACCATTGTGCTGACCCCTAAATCTCCATAAGAATCCCAGACATTTCTCCAGAACTCCCTGTTGTTCTCATCTGTTTAGTGTATATTTTCACATGTAACTGTGGAGGAATTTCAATTTCAACATGCAAAATCTTGACCTCTATGCTCCATCCAAATCTTCTCTTTGTCTTTTATGTATGGACAAATATGTATATAGGTCTGTATATGTAATTTTACATTTTCCTTTAACATCATATTTCTTAAAATATTTTTCATTTGTTCTGTAGTTGTTGAGGTAACACCAGATTTTTTTTTTGCAGATAAACTTTGAAGTTTCAGTTGCAGCAGACAGTAGAAATGCCAGTCACAGACGGGAACATAATTTTTGAAATAACTTTCCTTGAACTAAAAGTTCCCAAATAGCCATAGAATTTCTGAGTAAAAGGCAAAATGCTGGAGGTATTATATATCTTACTCAAACTATTCTAGAGAGCCATAGAAACAAGCAGGCAGGAGAAGCAGTACATACATCACCTAAAGTGAACTTCAAATCTAAATTAGTCAGAAGAGACAAAGAAGGTCACTTCACACTAATAAAAAGAGAAACACATCAAGAGGAAATAAAATCTATTAACATATATGCACCCAATATCAATGCAGAATTAAGTGCAGGATCTATAGGATTTGATACATTGAGTATGGATGGTGAGATAAATGAGTCAGTGAAATGAAATTCTCAGATTTCTGTTTCAGAATGAAATCCTCTTAATAAATATGAGAGGTTGGAAGAAGGGGGTTGCAGGAAGAAGAGCAGGCTGAAGTCATTAGTTTTGTTTGGAATCTGTGTTTTTAATAACTGCAATATATTCAAGAGATGATCATCATTTATCCTTACAACAGAGAGTTCTATAGGTTAGTTAAGTACACATTTAACTGAGTTTGAAATGTGAATCTAACCAATATGAGCACATGGAATATAAAGATAGTATATTATAGACTTATAAAAGGCCAAGCTTTAGACCTGATGTTCCTGAGGAACATCAACATGCAAGCAACTGAAAAACCTGTAATATGTTATAATTACTAGGGATGACCAGTTGGGCAGATAATATAAAATCCAATGCATTTTTGGTTCCATAAACAAATATATAAAGAACATACTGAAAAAGATGAAATCCTGAGACACATTAAGAGAAGTGCAGAGAATAAGTCACTAATGATCACAGAGATTCTAACTATAGCTATGTGGAGATTAGAAATTATAATTGTTGTAACCTCTAATTGACTGTGAGATCAATTAGCACAGAACACCTGACAGATCATGTGTCATAGAAATTTGTTCTTTTTTCACTTTGACTTTTAAAATACCCTACTATTTTCTCTTTATGATACTAGAGACAGATCATGATAGGAAATGACCAGACTTTCATCTCAGAATTCATCCTCAAAGGCCTGCCTATCTGGCCAGAGCACCAACACCTGTTCTATGCCCTGTTCCTGGGCATGTACCTTATCACCACTGTCTTGGGAAAAATCCTCATTATCACCCTCATTCTATTGGACTCCCAACCACATGTGCCTATGTACTGGTTTCTCACAATTTGTCCTTCAAGGACCTCTGCTTCTCCTCTGTCACAAGGCCCAAACTATTGCAGGACATGCAGAGCCAAGCACCCTCCATCCCCTGTGCAGACTGCCTAACCCAAATGCTTTTCTTCATATTTTTTGTTGACCTGGAGAGCTTCCTCCTTGTGGCTACGGCCTATGACTGCTATGTGGCCATCTGTTTCCCCCTGCACTACACAAGCATCATGAGCCCTAAGTTCCATTTGTGCCTTGTGGTGCTATCCTGGGTGCTGACCACATTCCATGCCATGGTGCACATTCTACTCCTGACCAGATTGTCTTTCTGTGGTGACAACGTGTTCCCCCACTTTTTCTGTGATTTGTCTGCCCTTGTGAAGTTGGCCTGCTCTGACACTCAGGTTAATGAGTTGATGATATTTATCGTGGGAGGACTTCTTGTTTTCATACCTTTCCTAATCATTATAAAGTCTTATGCATGAATTGTTTCCTCCATCCTCAAGTTCTCTTCTGCTTGTGGCATCCACAAAATCTCTACCTGTGGTTCCTTTCTGTCTGTGGTATCACTGTTTTATGGAACAATTATTGGTTTCTGCTTATGTCCATCAGCTAATAACTCTACAGTGAAGGAGACTGCCATGGCAATGATGTTTACAGTTGTGACTCCTATGCTGACCCCCTTCATCTACACCCTGAGGAACAGAGACATGAAGGGAGCCCTAGGAGGAGTCATTTATAAAATTATTCATAGTATCTATGATAGCAACACTTGATATTTTTACATAATTCTATTATTTCATCATAAAACTGTAATATTATCCCTGATTTTCCCAAACCATTGTGCTGACCCCTAAATCTCCATAAGAATCCCAGACATTTCTCCAGAACTCCCTGTTGTTCTCATCTGTTTAGTGTACATTTTCACGTGTAGCTCTGGAGGAATTTCAATTTCAACATGCAAAATCTTGACCTCTACGCTCCATCCAAATCTTCTCTTTGTCTTTTATGTATGGACAAATATGTATATAGGTCTGTATATGTAATTTTACATTTTCCTTTAACATCATATTTCTTAAAATATTTTTCATTTGTTCTGTAGTTGTTGAGGTAAAACCAGATTTTTTTTGCAGATAAACTTTGAAGTTTCAGTTGCAGCAGACAATAGAAATGCCAGTCACAGATGGAAACATAATTTTTGAAATAACTTTCCTCTAACTAAAAGTTCCCAAATAGCCATAGAATTCCTGAGTAAAAGGCAAAATGCTGGAGTTTTTATATATCTTACTCAAACTATTCTAGACAGCCATAGAAACAAGCAGGCAGGAGAAGCAATACATACATCACCTAAAGTGAACTTCAAACTTAAATTAGTCAGAAGAGACAAAGAAGGTCACTTAACACTAATAAAAGGAGAAATAAATCAAGAGGAAATAAAATCTATTAACATATATGCACCCAATATCAATGCACCAAACTTTAAAAAAAATACACTAATGGATATAAAAACACAGATAGACCCCAACATAGTGGTAGTGGGAGAATTTAGTACTCCTTTATCACCAATAGATAGGTCATCTAGACAAAAAATCAACAAAGAACATGTAGAATTGAATGACTCCATATATATAATGTACCTGACAGATGGCTAGAAAGTAACCTATCCTGAAAGGTACGTTTTTCTCAGCAGTCTGTGGAACTTTCTCCAAAATAGACCATAACTTATGTCACAAATCAAGCCTTAACAAATACATAAAAATTGAAAGAACCTCCTGCATACTGTCTGAACACAATGCAACAAAACTAGACTCCACAACAGAAGAAGCAGCAGAAAATACTCAAACAATTGGAGGCTGAACACCACTTTTCTCAATGATCATTGGATCATAGAAGAAATATGGGAGGAAATCAAAAGTTCTTGGAATTTAATGAAAATGAAAACATAGCCCTAAGAACCTATGGTAGATAGCAAAAACAATTTTAAGAAGGAAGTTTTTAGCCATGAGAACATGTATTTAAAACACAGAAAGTTCTCAAGTAAATGACCAAATATTGCATCTCAAACTCAGACAAATGAGAACAAGCTAAACCCAAAACAAATAGGAGAGCAATAACAAAGATAAGGACAAAAATGAACCAGAGAACAAAAACAATGTACAAATGATCAATGAACAAAAAGGTGGTTCTTTCAAAAGAAAACAAGATTGACAAACCTCTGGCAAATCTGATTAAAATGAGGGGGGAATACTCAAATTAATAAAATTAGAAACATAAAAGGGGAGATAGCAAAACACAGCAATGAAATATCGGGAATCATCAGAGATTACTTGGAAATCATGCATTCAAATAAATTGAAAAATCTAGAAGAAATGAACAAACTTTTAGGTACATATCACCATCCAAAATTGAATCAAGAGGATATTAATCACCTAAATGATCAATAACACATAATCAAATTGAAGCAGCATTAAGAGTCTCCCAGAACAGAAAAGTCCAGGAACTATAGGATTCTCCATTGAGAAAATCTAAATCATTTAAAGAAAAACTAACACCAACACTTCTTAAACTTTACCATGAAATAGAAAGAGAAGAAATTCTGCCAGACTCATTCTTTGAAGTCAGTATTACACTCATCCCAAAACTGGATAACTTCACAAAAACAACAAGAAAATAATCACAGGACAATGTCTTTAATTATCATAGCTGAAAATATCCTCAATAACATAATGGGAAACAAAATTCAACAACATATCATAAAGATTATACATCATGATCGAATCGACTTCATCCCAGGGATTCAAGTGTATCCATTCTCTCCACTCTTATTTGACATAGTCTTGGAAATCCTAGTCAAAGCAATAAGACAGAAAGAAGAAACAAAAGGAATACATATCAAAAAGGAATAAGTCAAACTCTCCCTATATGCATGTGACATGGTCTTATACATAAAAGACTAAATAAAAACTCCACTAAAAAACTGCTAGCCTCCACAAACAGGTTCAGCAAATTAGTAGGGTACAAAATCTGTTTGCAGAAATAACCAGCCTTTCTATACACAAACAATGAGCACACATAGACAGAAGGTAGGAAAACAATTCCATTTAAAATAGCCCCAAAACAAAAATCAAACACCTAGGAATAAGTGTAACAAAGGATGTCAAAGAACTCTACAAGGAAAACTACAAATGATTGAAAAAATTCCAAGACTACATTAGATGGAAAGATGTCTCATGCTCATGAATTGGTAATATCCACATAGTGAAAATGACTATATTACTAAAAGCAATCTCCATGTTCAATGGAATCCCTGTCAAAATTCCAATGACATTCAATGGAAAGATTGAAAATTCAACCCTAAAATTCACTTGGAAGCACAAAAAACTGCAAATAACCAAGGGAATCCTAAGCAAAAAAAGTAACCCGGAAGGTACCACAGTACTCAACTTCAAACTATACTACAGAGACATAGCAATAAAAATACCATGGTATTGGGACAAAAACAGATACAAAGACCAGTGGAACAGAATAGAGGACCCAGATATGAATCCACAGAGCTACTCTCACCTAATTTTGACAAAGGTGATAAAAATATGTGATGGCGAAAAGACAGCCTCTTCAACAAATGTTTCTGGGAAAAGTGGTTATCTGCCTTCAGAAAACTGAAACTAGATCTATATTGTTACCCTGTATAGTATTAGCTCAAAGTGAATTAAGGACCAAAATATAAAACCTGATATTCTGAAGCTAGTGCAGAAAAAGGAGGGAATTCACTGGAAACATTAAGCATAGGAAGTGACTTCCTACACAGAAATAAAATGGCTCAACAACTAAGAGAAAGGTTTGACAAATGGAACATCATGAAATTAAAAAGCTGCTGCACAACAAAAGAAATGGTTTCTAAATTTTAGATGCTATGCACAGAATGGGAGAAAGTCATAGCCTGATAAATATCAGGCAAGGGATTGTTAACCACAGTATTCAGGTAGCTCAAAAAAACTCCCCAAAAGTCAATCACCCAATGAAGAAATGGGTAAATGAACTGAACAGAGTTTTCTCAAAGGAAGAAGTCCAAATGGCTAAAATAACATATTAAAAATACCCACCATCCCTGACTGTAAAGGAAATGCAAATCAAAACCACAATAAAATTCCACCTAATTCCTTTAGAATGGCTACCATCAAGAACACAAAAACAACAAATGCTCATGAGAATGTGAGGAAAAAGAGCCCTCATACACTGCTGGTAGGAATATAAATTAGTACAACCACCATGGAAATAGTATGGGAGCTCCACAAAAAACTAAAAATAGAACTGCCAGATGATTCAGCAATTCCACACCTAGGGATATACCTGAAGGAATGTGACTCAGGTTACAACATAGGCACCTGCACACCCATGTTTATGGTAACATTATTCACAATACAAAAGCTATGGGAGCAGCCAAGATGCCCCACTACTAAAGAATGGATTGGGAAAATATATTTATATACAATTGAATTCTATTCAGCCACAAAGAAGAATTGAATTTTGTCATTTGCAGGTAAATGGATGAAACTGGAGAACATTATCATAAGTGAAGTTAACCAGGTTCAGAAAGCCAAAAGCTGCAGGTTTTCTCTCATAGGTGAAACATTGACCTAATACAAATATACCAATATTGTGAAAAATAGGTCACATTAAGGAGAGGTCACACAGGAGAGAGTTAGGGTAAAAGAAGGAAATTAAGTAGGTGAATGTTGTTTGGTGTATTTTCTGTACCTTAATGAGTATAGAGTGTTTAAAACAGTTGAAACCAGCATAAGAAAGGGACTAAAGTAGAATGAGGAATAAAAAGAGTAAATGAACCAATTGGGATTATAATACATATATAATGGAAATGTCACAAGGGAACTCCTTTTGTAGCTATCTTTACCTTAAACAAGTGAAAAGTCATTTCTTTCTCTGTTTTCCTTTTTCTTCTACAAAATCTGAGAACAAACGGGCAGAACATGTCCTGCCTGGAGCAGAGGTGGTACTATTGGGAGGGGAGAGGTGAAGGGGACAGGGTGTAGGAGAGTAAACACAGTGTAAATACTGTGTACACATGTATGTGAATGCAAAATTGATACCAGTTGAAAATATTGCAGGAATGGTAGGAGGGAGGGGTAAAGGAGAGTGGTGGAGGGGGTAAATTTAAATATGATATATTTAATACATTGTAAGAACTTTTGTAACTGCCACAATGCATCCCTAACCAGCACAACAATAAAAGAATCATATGGCTGTAGCTGCATGGACTTATTTCTGGATCTTTTATTCAGTTACTTTGGTCTTTGGTTATGTTTTTGTGTCAGTACCCTGCTGTTTTTTTTATTTTACTATGGCTCTGTAGTACAGTTTGAAGTCAGATATTGTGGTATCTCTGTCATTGTTCTTTTTGCTCAGGATTCCTTTGGGTATTTTGAATGTTTTATTGTTCCATATGAATTATTTTGGATTTACTTTCCTATTTCTGTGAAGAATGACATTGGGGATTTTGATGGGCATTGCACTGAATCTGCAGGTTTCTTTCTGCAGTATAGCCATTTTCACAACACTAATTCTGCCAACCCATAAAAATGGGAGGTCTTTCCATCTTTTTAAATTCCTTCTTCAATATTTTACAGTTTTCATTGTACAGGGCTTTCACATTTTTAGTAAAGTTCATTTCAAGGTATATTTTGAAACATTATAAATGGTACCATTTTCTTGACTTTTTTCTCAGCCTCTTAATAGTTGGTACCTAGAAAATACTGATTTTGGAAATGGTTACTTCACCAAAAGTAATTACCATATCTCAGTTGGTGGAGTCTTTAGGATCTTTAAAGTCTATGTTGTATTATCTGTAAATAGGGATAATTTAATTTCTCCCTTCTCTGTTCATTTCCCTTCTGTTTTTTCTTGCCTTATTTCTTGGGCTAGGAATTCAAGCAGTATATTGAATATGAGTAGACAGAGTGGACACCCTTGTCTCATTTTTGCTTGAGAGGAAATGATGTCAGTTTTTCAGCAGTTAGTACAAGGTTGAGTATAGATTTATTACATGTAGCCTTTACTATATTAAGGTATGCTCTTAGTTTCTTCAGAATTTTGTCATGTAGGAATGTTGAACTTTTGAAAGGTTTTTGACTTATGATCATGTTTTTGTTCTTGATCCCATTTATGTATGGTACCATGCTTATTTTTTTTTTATTATTCTTTTGTTCACAGGTGCATACATTCTCTGGGTCCCATCTTTACAAGCCTGGAATGAAATCAATTTGATCACGGTGTATGAACATTTTCATATGTTATTGAATTTGTATTTGTAAGAATTTTAATAAGCATTTTTATCTATGTTCATGAGGAAATTGGTGTATAATTTTCTTGTGTGTGTTTGTGCGTCTATATCCAGTTTGGGTATCAGGGTAGTACTGGTTTAACATAAGTTTTGTAGAGTTTCCTTCTTTTATTTTTCATGGAATAGTTTGAAAAGCACTGGTGCTAGTTCTTCTTTAAAGGTCTTGTGGAATTTGACAGTAAATCATCTGGTTCAAAAGCATTCCTTGTTGAGAGACTCTTAATTACTGCTTCAATTTTGTTAATCATTATAAATAGGTTGAAGTGCTTGATACCCACTTTGGTTAAATTAGTCTGGTCATATATATCTGAAAATTTATCCAGATTTTCCAGTTTCTTTCACTGTTAGTGTTTGAAGTGTTCCCTAATGATCCCTACAATTCATTAGTATGTGCTGTGATACCCTCCTTTTCCAGTTCTGATTTTATTAATTTGAGTCTTCTCCCTCTTACTTTGATTAGTTTGGCTGAGGATTTGTCAATCTTGTCTTTTCAAAAAAATCAATTATTTTCATAATTATTCATTTTTTAAAAGTCTTCATTTCATTAATTATTTCAGCCTACTTATTTGGGGGTAGGCTTTCTCCTGTTTTCCTAAGAGTTTGCATCATCTGAATTTTACATATGATCTCTCTTATTTTTTAATGTAGGAACTCTTAACTACAAACTTTACTATTTGCTCTGTTTCAAAGATTTTGTTAAGTTTTTGTTTTCATTTTACTTAAGAAATTTTTTTATCATCCCCTATTTCCTGGTTGACCCATGGGTCATTCAGCATGGTATTATTCAGTCTCTGTGTGAGTGAATATTTTCTGTGATTTACTTCTTTGCTATTGATGTGTAGTTTTATTCCATTGTGGTCTGATAAATACAGGATATAATTTTTATTTTATTCATTAGGGCTAGTATTAAGCCCTAAAGTATGATCTATTTTGAAGAAAGTTCCATGGGCTGCTGAGAAGAATGTCTGTTTTGCTGCTGTTGGGTGGAATATTCTGTAGACACTGTTAACTACATTTGATTTATAGTTTACTTAATTCTTCAATTTTTTTTGGTCTGGACGAACTATTATAAAGATTTGGGTATTGAAGTCTTCCATAATTGTTGCATTATATTTTTTTATTTTTTATGTTCATTATTGTTTTATGAGATGAGTGTGCCAAAGTTCTGTGTGTATATGTGTATATACATTTTCAATTGTTATCTCCTTCTGACCAATTCTTTATAATACTAAGTGAGCTTCTATAACTCTTCTGACTAATTTTGTGTTTAAGTCTGGTTTGCCAGATACTAATACAGTAACCACTGATTGCTTTCAGTTTCCATTTGCTTTCATTTTTTTCACTTTACCCCTATGTATGTCCTTATCAGTAAAGTGCAAATTACCTATAAACAACAAGTGATTGGGTCTTGTTTTTAATCCAACCACCAGTCCTTGTCTTTTGATTCCAGAATTGAGACCATTAACATTTAGAGTTATTAATGAAAGGTGCACAGTAACTCCTGTCATTTTGTGTTTTTTAAATGCTTGGCTATTTCCTAATCCTCATTTGCTTGTTAGCTTGTCTATAGAGATGTAATCTTGTAATCTTCCTCTATTTAGCTGGTTGTGTTTTTCTTCCTCTTCTATGTATAAAGTTCTTTTCTGCAGTGCTGGTTTAGTGGCCAGGAAATACTTTTGTTTTTGTTTGTCATGTAAGATTTTTACTACTCTTTCAATTATGAAGGTTTTCTCTGTTGGGTACAGTAATCTTGGTTGGAAGTTATTTTCTTTTGGTCTTGAAATGTATCTTTCCATGCTCTCATTGATTTTCGAGGTTCTATTGAAAAATCTACTGTTTTTTTAATGGTATGCTTTTATATGTTAGCATACCACATATAAAAGCAACTTTCATCTTTCAATGTTTTTTGCTTGTTCTGTATATTTTATACTTTAGTTATAATGTCTTTGAGTTGATTTTTGCTTGTATTATCTGTTTTTTGTCCTAAAAGACTCCTGTACCTGCATAGTACATTCTCAAGATTTGGGAAAAATTCTGCTATTTTATTAAGTATGTTTTCTGTACATTTAACTTGTACAGCTTCTCTTTCTTTTATGGCCCTGATTTCTAGGATAGGTCTTTTAATATTGTTCCAGAGGTCTTGCATGTTCATTCATACTTCTTTCTATTTTTTCTTTTTCTTTATCTGATTGTTGTAATATAACTAATCTGTGTTCTAGCTCTCATAGTCAGTTTTCAATTTGGTCCATTCTTTTCAAGTGGCATTCAGTGGAGTGCTTTTTATTTGACTTATTGAGCATTTCAATTGTAGGATTTCAGTTTGATTTTTTTCAATGTATCAATAGTTTTAGTGAATTCCTCTTTCATATCCTACATTGTCTTCCTTATTTCATTCAGCTGTTTGTATTCTCTTTGAATTCATTCAACTCTTTATTTCTATCATCTTTGAATTCATTCAGGTATTTATATATGTCTTCTTTCATTTCGTTGATCATTCTTATAATCAGGCTTTAGAGTTCTTTGTCTGGGCTTTCTTCCTCTTCATTATTGTTGGTGTTTGATTTTGTGGGTTTGGTGAACTTTGGAGGTGTCATGTTGTCTGTATTGTGATTTTCACATCTAGAACCAAGTTGTTGGTTGGAAGTGTTAATCACCTGAACTCTTACAGTAGAAATATTTTCAATGTTCAGGCAAGACTGTGTAGGAATGGGGTTGCAGTATTGTCTTCCATGTGTTGACTAGCAAAACGTTTGCCAACATGTTTAGGACACAAGGCTGGAAACCCATCACCACTCATATACACGAAAACAACCTGGAGTCTTTTGTAGTTCTTTGTGTATGGTTTGGTGTTGTATGTGGGTTGAGAGTTTGGCTGGTCAAGGAGAATTTGTCCAGTTCTGTGCTGCTTTCACCTTAGAAGCTGTCCTTCTTTGCATATTAGAAACTTCTGCTGGCCACAGAGTGCTCTGCACTGTCAGGCCAATTTGGTTCCCACTTGTTTCACAGGCCTCCAACTTTTGCTCCCATAGGCAACACATGGGCAATCCCAGGGTTGCTCCACAAATGCATCTGATAGTGGAAAACAAAGCATTGAGTTATGCACTGGTGGTAGAGCACAGAGGGTCTCATGTGCTCTGCCTACAGATCTCAGTTCTTTCAACAGTTCATCACCCTCTGTAGGCAAGGAGGACATATTGTGTTATCACTGGGTCCTGAACTTAGAGCTCTTAGCTCTGCATAGCAGCAAGCACCCACAGCCAGCAGGTAGCTCCTGTATCATGAGCACTCTGCCAGTCATATGTTTGATGTTGTTTCTGCAATAATCTTCAGGCAATGGGACTTGTTCTTGCCAGGAGGGTGGAGTCAGAAATCACCATGCTTTTTTACTGTCTGTGCTCTGTACTCCTTAAATTTTTCAGTGGGTCCACATCAGACTCTCTCCCTCTTTATAACCACCTTTTTATTTACTTTCTACCACCCAAACACAGTGAAAAATGTCCTAAGACTCCCTGACCATGGTTGATACTTGACATTCAAGTCCCCAGAGTGTATCAGTCTCAGACGCTGCTTAGCAACAAATACCAGCAGCTTGCAGGAAACTTTTGGAGTTTTGCACTCCATCTGCCATGAGCTTGGTGGTCTGCTTCTGCTGTGATTCTCAAGCAATGGAATTTTCTCTAGCCAGGGAGGGCAGGACCACAAACCACTGCACCTTCACTGTCCAAGCCCCTGGCTTATGAAATTCTCTCAGAATCCACATCACACTCTCTCCCTGTCCACAACCACCTCTCATGGTTATCTCCTTTCAGAACACTGTGGCCTGGTGTCTCAAGATTCCCTGAGTTGCAATTGTCCATTGTTTTCAAATCTCAGTATCAGATCATATCTGGCAGCAAACCTTTGCGGCCACAGGAAGCTCCTGGAGCTATACCACTGCAAAGCTGTGGATTCAGTGTTTTGTTTACACAGTGTCCCTCACATACCAGGACTTGCTCTTTCCAGGGAAGCTGGATCACTGACCCCCAGGCTCTTCACTGTCCCAGCTACCCATGCTTAAATTTCTCCACATGTCCATGTCAGACCCTTTCCCTCTCCATAACCACCTTTAATGGCCATATCCTTCCCAGACATTGTGGCCAGGGGTCTCAAGATTCCCTAAGCTGTGGTTAGTCCTTGTCTTCAAGTTCTCAGAGTATCTCAGTCTCAAACTCTGCCTGAAAGCAGATCCCTGCAGCCAGCTAATAGTTCCAGAAGTACCACACTCTCCCCACTGGGAGCTCAGTGCTTTGTTTCTAAAATATCCTCAGGCACTGGGACTTGTTCTCACCAGTAGGGCAGAGCTGCCTGTCACTATGCACATTGTTTCCCAACCTCCTAGATGTTTAAACTTCCCAGCTCACCCTGGTGAGGCATTATCCCTCCAAAAGACTGTCTCTTATTGTCTTTTCCCTTCCAGATACTGTTTCTGGGTTTCCCAAGGTCTCTGAGCTGTGATTGTTCTTTGTTTTCAGTTCCCTGAAGTAGCTCAGTCTTAAATATAGACTCTGTCTTAAGATGGTTCCTTGCCACAGCTCTTTGAGATCTGGAGAGAAAAAATTGTCTTGTCCAATGCTCTCCAGTCATTGCCAGGTGAATCACTGTCCCATCAAATCTCTGCACTGAGTTTAGGGTTGTAGAAGTTGTGGGCTTGACCCACATCTAGGGCTGCCAGACTGTCATAAAGGCCATCTAACTTACATTGTGGTAGATGCCTCAGCTTCCCCTCTTCCAGAGGTAGAGCCAAAGCTGTAACAGTCACGTTTCTGTTTCACCATGTTTTCATTGTCCTGTCTTTCTTTTGTGGTTCTAGGTGCTCTTCAACTCTTTCTCTCTTCCAAATACAGTTTCTTCCCTGTTATCTTGACTCTTCTTATTCATACCGTCCTATGGAGAATTTTCAACTCCACCCTCTTACCACAAATTTTCACAATACCTGCACCTTTAACCATTGTTATGCTTCCACTTTATCTCATAAGAACCCAAGTTCCTTTCCCCTACAACCTTATTAGAGAGGCAGTTCATATTTTCAAATATTTCTTACTACATTTAAATATCTGGTTTATTGTTGAATTACTGATCTTGTTACTTCTGTTGTCTCTTTCTCCTCTGAATGGAAGTAAAGGAGAATTCCACCCCAAGGTGTGCAAATTACAACATAGAAAGACAAGTAATATGAAAAACCAAAGGTATATCACTCATTAATCCAAAGCCTTGTAATAGATTAACAACTGAATCCAAAGATGCTAATTGGTTGAAATATCAGATAAATATTTGAAAAGCCTACTTTACTTTTAAAGATAATCAATGACCTCAAAGTGTATTCAAACAATCAGATAAGTGAAGTTAGAAAATCAATTCCAGACCTAGACAAGAAAGTCAGCAACATGTATGAGAAATTCAGCAATGAAATTGAAATTGTGAAAAAAGCAAACATGTTAGAAATGAAATGGTTAATAAATCAAAGAAGAACACAGTAGACAGTGTCATTAGCATAAAAGATCAAGAATGAGTAATATTAGACATGGAGGATATGAGTGAGAAAATATTACATGCAGACATCAATAAATAAATGTTGCAGTTGGGAGAGTGGTTCAGGTGGTACAGCACCTGCTTAGCAAGCACAAGAACCTGAGTTCAAACTGTACTACAACCAGAAAGAAAAAAGAAAACTGTGATCATAAACTTCAGGAACTCTGGGACATTATCAGGACACCAGTCTGAGAGTCCCTGTGGTAGAAGGAGGGCCTGAGCTACACACTGAAACCATAGAAAACCTATTCAATGAAAGTATAGTGGGAAATTCCAAAATATTGGGAAAAATACAGACATTCATGTACAGGAGGCACTTCAGACCCCAAGTAGACATGACCAGAAAAGAGTCTGAACATGCCATATCATAATAAAAATACCAAGAATAAACAACAAAAAGATACTGAAAGCTGCAATAGAAAAATGACAACTTATACACAAAACCAAACACATAATAATAATCTCAAACCTCTCAGCACAAACTGTAACAGTCAGTAAAGCATAGAACATGATTATTTCAAGCTATGAAAGAAAATTACTGCCAATTGAGAATACTATATTCAGCAAAGTTATCCTTTAAAGACAATGGAAAAATAAAGATTTCCAGGATAAGTTTAAGCGAAAGAAGTCATGTCCACTAATCTGCATTGTAGAAGATAATTACAGGAATAATAGAAGTCAAAGAGGAAGAAAGATAGCCATAGTCACAAATACAAACCCCAGGAAAGAATAAAATTCAAGAGAGGACATTATCAACATGAGAATTAGGAATGTATCAAATGTGTTCAACTAAACAAACCAAAAAACCAAAGAAGAATAACAGAAAAAAAAAAACACAAAAACCCCAAGAAAACCAGGCAACACTCAAGTCAGACTGAAAACACTCAGAAGAACTACAGGAAAGAGTAAATAGTTCTCAATTATAAACCTAAATGTAAATGGTCTTAACTTTCCAGAAAAAATGTTATAGGTGGGATAATTAGATTAGAAGGCAGGATCTAATCATTTGTTGTCTAAAAGAAGCACACCTCACAGGCAAAACATACACACACTGAAAGTACAATGATATATACAAATAAAAATGTGAATAAAGAATCTTGGAAGAAGAAGTACAAATTACCAATAAATTCATGAATAAATGTTCAACATTCCTACATGTAAAGGAAATGTAAATCAAAACAACATTGGGATTTCATCTCACCCTAGTCAGAATGGCTATCATCAATAACACAAATAATAACAAACGCTGGCAAAGATGCAAGATAAAAAAAAACATTTACACACTATTGGTGGGAATGTAAATCAGTGCAACCACTATGAAAACCAGCATGGAGCCTCCTCAAAGAGTTAAAAATAGAGCTACAATATGATCTGGCCATACTACTCCTGTGCACACATCTAAAGTCAAGACACAAAAGAGACACTTGCATACTCATCTTTATTTCAGCACTATTCAGTGTTCACTATAGCCAAACTAAGGGAATAACCCAGATGCCCTTCAACTTATGAATGGATTAAGAAAATGTGGTAGCCAGAGGCCAGTGGCTTATTCCTGTAATCCTAGCTACTCAAGAGGCAGATCAGGAGGACTGTGTTTCAAAGCCAGCCTGGACAAATAGTTCAGGAGACCCTATCTCAAAAAACTCATCACAAAACAATGGGGCTGTTGGAGTGGCTCAAGGTGAAGGCCCTGAGTTCAAACCCTAGTACTGCAAAAAAAAAAAAAAAGTAAAAGTGGTACATGCACACAATGGGATATTATTCAGGCAGGACAGGGAGAGGGAAAGAATACTACAAGGTGAGTGATATCAAATACATTATGTCTATGTATGAAGATGGATAATGATTCCCACCAAAAACTTTAAAATAGGTGGTTAGGGGCATGAGGACAAAAAGAGCAATAGGGGGGTTAGTTTGTCCAAAGTATAATATACCCATGTATGGAAATACCTTGGTGAAACCCTTTTGTGCTACTAATTTATGCTAACAATAATCATAACGTATTTTAAAAGAGAATTTTCGTATGATCAATCAATCCCACTACTGGGTATGTTTCTAAGGGAAGTGAAATCCTCATGTTGAAGACATCTGCACTCCTGCAGATGTTTGAGGATGGCAAAGACAATTCGTGCATAGGACATGACGATGAGTACGAATGGGATGACAACCACAGGCCCTCCTGTGGTAAATATCATCAAGTCATTAACATAAGTGTCAGAGCAGGCCAGCTTCAGCAGAGCAGATACGTCACAGAAAAAGCGGGGGATTACAGTGTCCTCACAGAAAGACAATCTGGACATGAGTAGGGTGTGCAAAAGGGATAGAATGTGGTCAGCACCCAGGACAATGTCACCAAGCACCCACAGAGCTTGGTGTTCATGATGCTGGTGTAGTGCAGAGGGAAGCAGATGGCCACATAGTGGTCATAGGCCATGACCACAAGCAGGAAGCTCTCTAGATCTCCAAAAAACAGGAAGAAGTATATTTGTGTCAGGCAACCTGCATAGGAAATGGATGGGATTTTGCTCCTCATGTTCTGTAAAAGTTTAGGGATGGTCACAGAGGAAAACAGAGGTCAGAGAATGACAACTTGCTGAGAGACAAATATATCGGTGTGTGGAGATGGGAGTCTACTTGAATAAGGAAAATAATGAGAAGGTTCCCCAGGACAGTGATGAGATACATAACTAAGAACAGGACATAGAACGTGTACTGGTGCTCTGACGTGATGGGCAGGCCCAGGAGGAGGAACTCTGCAAGGGTAGTTTGGTTCCGTTCTGTCATGCTCTGTCTCCAATATCTTTAAGAGAAAATAATAGCATCCCTTTAACATTCAAATAAAAATGAACATATTTCTATATTCATGATCTTTTATGTTTTCTAAATTAATTCATCTCACCCTCTTCACAACATTTATAATCTCTAAACTGTAAATATTTATAATCATAAAGTTAACCACTTTTTCTGAACTTGTCCTTAACCTATTTCAATATAATATCTTTCCCTAAACATCTTATGTATTTGCTTCTGAGTGACAAAATGCATTTGTTTTTCTCTTACCTTCCTGACTAGTTATCATATGCAATGATATTTGGCTCTTGTTCTATCAGTAACTTATATGTTGAAGGTCCTGAAGGATTTCTGTAAATCCTATACTGCTATAATTCTATACATACTACCAAGAAAAGTTCTTAGATTATCATTTAAAACTCAGGTTTAGTTAGAAAGATATACTCTTTTATAGAAAAATTCTGGAGTGGATGTCATCAAACATATCTTTTGAGCATCTTTAAGGGCTCTATCTAATGTGGTAATTATTGTCCTTCATTTAAAGTTTCTGAAACAATTGAGAAACATTCACACAACTATAATCAGGATATAAAATTAAATTTTTTGCTAAACAACAAGTTTGAGGGCCCAGTTTGAATCACCTTTCTGCTTCTTATTGGTTGAATTATTTCCTCCAAAATGTTATGCTGAAATCCTCCTTGGTACCTCAGAATGTGAACTTATTAAAAAACAGGGTCACTGCAGATGTAGATAGTTAAGATGAGATCATTCTGGAATAGAGTGAGTCCTTAGTGCAACAAGGAGAGGAGATAGATGGGAGACACAGAAGCTCACAGGGGAGGACATGCATGGTGTGATGACAGAGGCAGTGTCTGAAGTGATGCAACTGCAAGCCAGAGAACTGAGAAGATCAGGTCCTTTCCATGAAATTAAAAGGAGTAAAGAAAGAATTCTCCTTTAGTTTTCAGATGGAACACTGTTCTGACAACAGCTTGAATTCAAACTTCACCTCTAGAATTATGAGGCGATATATTTTTGTTATTTTAAGATACTCATTTTGTGCACCCAGAGAAATATCTCATCCATGGTGAATAATAAGTGAAAGAGAAAAAAGGAAGGAAGAAGCCACATGCTCAGCTATCAAGAAGTTGAATTTTTCTGTTTTCTGTCTTAGACTAGTAACATGGAGAGATAATGGAAATGGCTTCCCTTTAGTGTTTAATCCTCAAGGACTTGGTAGTTTTATCTAAGGCAATTAGAATTTGAGGATATTTTGGTGTGCTTTGTTTTGTTTTGGTAGAAGTTATGAGGCAGAAGTGCAAATTAAAATTTTCAGTTTGTAAAAGCTATTTGCCTACATATAACAGAGTGGATTAGAGAGAACCAAGAGGAAATTCACCTCCCCTACCTTTATAATTGAGCCAACACCAGGAACTTTCCCAAGAGGATTTCATTGGAAATTAAGTAAGTAGTTAAGAGAGACATAAATATAAAATTCTTCACAATTTCATAACAGATTGAATAGGGATGAGGGGTGGGTCTGGGGAAGACTAAGTTAGTAAGTGAGGAAATTATAGCAAAGAGAAAATAATAACAGTAAAATAATAGCAAAAGTTATAATAAAAGAACAGGAAGAAAAGGGTAAAATAAAGTACTCATAGATTGTATGATCCATACAACAAAAATTCATGATTTTTTCAGAAATGTGTCACATTACTACCACTGAGGTTTCTAGACAAATACACAAAGAAGTGGTTCTTTTTACTTAAATCTCTATACAATTAAGGACAATAGTGAATTTTTCTTTCAGACAGGGTCTCACTATGCAGGCCAGGCTAGCTTTATACTTCCGGTCCTGCTGTCTAAACTTCCTAAGTGCTGTGAATACAGTGCATGCCACCAAGCCCAGCATTGAATCATTTGTTGAAAAGAAGCATCAGAATTACTTATACAGAGGCTCAAAGGACATTTCTTCAGTGGTGTTCTACCAAAAGAACACTCGGTGATTATTATCCCCACCACAAATGTAACAATAATTACCTCGACAAGAAGCTGATGCCACTTAAAACTATCTCAAAAAATTCCAGTGATGTTTGACAAACACCAATGAGCATTTATTCTCTCAGTGAAGTGGTAAGTTACAGTGGATTGACAATAATAACCCTGATGAGAGAATGGAGTACAGTCATCCCAAGGTATTTTGAAGACTATCTCAAATGGCTTGTGTCTGTATATGGCCTGTGGATACATTCCTGTATACTTGAAATCTTCTCTACAATAATTCAAATAACTAATGCAATGTTAATAGTTGTCAGGCTATATTGTTTAGGGATTAATGACAAGAAAAAAATTCTGTGCATGTTTAGAACAGATCAAATTTTTTTTCCAGAATGTTTTTGATTTTCAGTTGATTGGTTGAATCTACAGATGTGACAACTCACAACTGTGTAACACTCCCATTTGACTAAGCGACTCCTCAGATGGCTGAGTTTCATGTAATATGGAAGTTAGCTTATGAAAGCAGTGATGTTTAATAAAATATGTGTTGAGTGGTATGCTAAGGAAAGTGTTTTGGTAGGAGCTGACTTACCACTATTTATAAGGTAACATTCTTAGTGGGAAAAGAGATTCTTTAAAACAGAGAAAGAGAGAAAAGAGAGGGAGAGGGAGAAAGAAAGGGAGGGGGGATTTCAGGACATACGTAAACAGAAAGTGGAGTCATAGACGTGCTGGGTCTGGTCAATAATTGCAGCCTATAAATGAATGAATGAATAAATAAAGCAAGCAGTTTTTTATAAATATTTAAAAGGTACATATGGTGGCAAGTAACTCACAATATGACGGCAGCTTGTTTGAAAACATTAATAGATAAGTGGGACCAATACTTTTGATTGTTTGAATTCTTAATTAAAACTGGAAATATAAATACTTTCAGAGACTCTAAAAAGATAAATGAGGAACCGCACAATTTGATTTATATAACGGATGACTCTATTTTTGTGTAGTAACATCCTTAACAGGTGGGTAGTTTTAGTTTATTTTTGACATTTTAGGGTTTCTTATAAGTAGATAAATATCTTTTCAAAACTACTTCTACAACAAAGTTGGTCATGTCAGAAAGTTTTCTTTCAGATATATCTGAAGACCTAAATAAGCAGGTTGAATAATTAGTCTTCTTTCCTTATATAACATGCAGTTCAGATGAAAAATCACTGAGAGTGAATTAACTCAGGCTTAGTAGTAGCTTGGTGCTTTCTGGCATTGTGTCCTGCCATCTTCGGCTTCCCAGTGATGTTTCACTCTGCTGATGCACGATTCATACTTCCTTCTAGGCATTGCTTAAAGATGCAACATCGTCCAGTGGAAAACTGAGATTTTTTTTTCTCATTTTAGACTCTTATTTAGTGAAGAACATTTCTAAGAAAAATGATGTTGAGTATGCCCCAAACAATGTATGTACATATGAATAAAAAAAAAGAAAAATGATGTCCATCTTATCTCATCGGTAAAGATTGTGACAAATACCATCAATGGTTAGAGTAATAAGACCTAGGTGAGGATTTTATCTGAGATTCTAGTTGCATGGAAAAAAACAGCCCAAACAAACTTAATGTTTTTTCTGTGAGGAAGAATAATGGCAGAGAGTGTGTCTGTTGAGTGAGTTACCAGAAGTGGCTGCCACAAAGAGTGAAGCCATTCATTTTAAGAAGTGAACTACAATGACATATTGAGGATTTACACAAGTCGTATTCCATTCTGTTTCTTCTGTACAGAAAAGATTCATATATGTTTGCAGGTTTGGGGAGAGAAGGGAAGAGAGTGAATTCAAAGGAGGGAATAAATAAACTATTATTCTAGGAGAATAGCCAGGAATTTGGGAAAATGAAAAACAAACAAGCTCTTTGGTGATTGCTAGTGTTGCTGTTGTTTTGCAGTCAGGAGAGAGCCTCTTGCTGATGGGAGGTCAGAATCTATGTGAAGGGGCAGAATGCACTCTTAGTATTGGCAGGTGTTGTGACTAAGTTGCCAAAACCCTAAAATGAATCCTGGAAGATTAGGAAAAAGCAGAAGGAAAGTGGATGCTAATAAAATTATTTCTGAGTCATTTAGTTTTGCACCTTCAGGATGTAAAAACCTTAAAGAAAAAGGCTCTTATAATATTTATTTTTATAGAAATTCACTCAAAATTCACTGTAACTCAATGAAACTCTAATAGGCAATATACATTCTTTTCCTTTCCATTAATTTTGTAGATTTAGGTAAATGATAGAAGTGATTTGCTGATATTTATTTTAGCACTTTGAAGTTATTCTAACTTTTTCCTGGAATAGTTCCTGTGCCTCAAGAAAACTCTGAAAAAAACCATTTTACATCAACTAGACAGACATGGGTGTAAGGGGAAGAGTTTCTAAAAACCCTTTTGGGATAAATAACCATAACCCACTGTGATCAGGTACAGGACTTTTATACTTTAATTCACCTGGTGTAAAAAACATAAGTATATTTTTTCTTTGTTGTTATTTAACCTAATCTATACTTGGATAATAAATTATAGCTCACCTTACCAAAACAGGGAAGATGTTGAGAAGTCTGTCAACTAAAAATGACAAATATGCACTCTGTTGTCAATCAAACTTTTATCCTAGTTCAAATCAAATTTCATTCTTCAAATCTCAAAATGTTTTGCCCTCTCAATAAGCAATATAAAATACAGGTTTATAGAAACAGAAAAACATAGGATGTTCTCAAAACAAATCCAGAATCCTGCCTACATAATGAAATATTTCATTAAGGAGATATCACAGAAAACAAAAGACCATATATCAAGTTTTTGGGAAGATATGTTTCTTTTAGGGTAAGAAGAAAACATTAAAGCAGTGCTGAACAATACAGTCTCTCAGAAAAGTGGATGAAATTTTTTCTTTTTTTTTAAATTGAAGTGTTGTATTTATTGAATCCAATGGAAATCCTCCCTCCACCCCAATTATAGAAATCAATATATCTTTGCCTATTTGAAGTTGTTGAATATTAAGGAACACATAGAGCTTTTTGCTTGAAAGTATGCTTGAAAAGACTAACTTTGATCCATTTTACAAAGCATTTTGATGGAAGAGGTCAAACAAAGACCACTGGTGCCATTTAGTTGACTACTGTGGGGGAGGGAAGTTGGGTAGAAGCCAATACTTTCTCTGATCTCTATGATGGGTGTCACTTTTCTATAGATTTTACTAGAAAACTAGTTACAAATGCCTCTCAACAACTATATCTTTCCTTTGATCCCCCACAAGTCTTCCCCTAGATGTCCCTCAAACATCTTTCATATTATCCATATTTATATCTCTGATTTATGGCAATCTGATTTATGGATTAAATATATTTTTTCTATTACACTTCAACCTGGATAACCAAAGGCTAGAGAATATAGTATAGCAATTATCCAAAATGTGTGTGTATGTGTATTTAGGGAGATTTTACAATACTTGTAGAACACTGAAGAATACTTTCCAAAACTCAAAAAATAGGAAACATGTCAGCTTATGAATAAGATGAAGTCTCCATGATGACAATTCATCTTAGCAAATTTCTAATATGGGATATGAGACATTTCAGAAATTCTTAAAAGTTATTTGCATACAACATAAGGGGTTATAGTTATTTGAAAGTAACTGAAGTCATTACCCAATCAATTTTCTTTTATATATCTGAAGAATGTAGCATGAAAGAAAGGCATTGGACAGAATAAAATATCAAGTTCTGAGTGGTAAGAAGCTGAGATTGAATTGCCAACAAATTCCAATGATAATGTGCTCTTCACACAGGGGACACAGCATTTCAAGTCTATTAGTGGGTGTACTTCTACATGGGAACTGGATGCTTTCGATGAGTGTATTTCACACCAGTACCTTTGAAATAATCCATAGAATCTCTTTTGACCTAACTCCATATTAATGAAGTAACCTTCAAATATAATTAGTGCTTTCGAAACATTTCTTTCTTGTGTACATGTGTGTGTTATGGGGGATTGTACTACAATCTGTTGATAGTAATTCAGTCAGTTTTGATATTTACATTTCTAATTACATTAGCTTCTTGATTTATATATTTGTCTTTGTACATGTCTCTGGTAAGTTTGGTTAATGTGAATTTGTTCACATTTATTAACAAGCATTTTGTTACATGCATTTTGTTTGTACCTTCAGAAATGAGGATGAACAAAATATGATACAAAATAAACTCAAGATATAGACCTACAAACCCAATTGAGGCAATATATCAAGGTATATTTTGAGAGGTACTTTACAGTAAGATAAAGAAAGAATACAGAAGAAATCTACTTAACTCATTTATTAAATAAAAATTCATCAGCACTAATATGTATAATCATGGTACAAGAAGTTGAAAGTATTTTAGGAAACGGGTCTCAAACACCACACTCTTGAAGCTTAGAGTTAGAGGATATTGCTCACCAGATTGTTGTAATGCAGAGGGATAAATCATGTGTTCTATTTGTCAGAATTACAAAAAAGACTCGTATATGAAAGTTAAATAAGCATTCTTTACATAGACAAATTGAGGGAAACAATTCAACACACCTTCTGAGGGCACGAAGTATCATGGCATATTTATGTTTACTTTGGCTTTGATTTTTCTTTTCAATAGTACATTTTATTTTTCTAGGAACATGGTGGTAGTGGGGTTTGAACTCTGGGCCTTGTACTTGTTAGGCAGGTGCTCTACCACTTGACTCACACCACCAGCCCTTTTTTATTTTAATACTTTACAGGTAGGGTTTTCCAGTTTTGTCAGGGCCAGCCTCAGACCATGGTCATCTGACCTATAGTCCCCCAGGTGGCTGGGAGCACAGGCATGCACACCACATTTGGTTATTGATTGAGATTGGGTCTCATGAACTTTTTACCTGGGCTGCCCTCAAACCATAATCCTCCTTATCTCCACCTCCTTAGTAGCCGGAATTACAGATGTAAGCCACTGCTCCCAGCTGGCATTACACTCGATAGGAAAAAAATAGTGTTCCTTTGAAAGATTAAATTTTAATGGAACATACACTAATTTTACTTATGTGAATATATTTTATCAGAAACTACTCAAAATACCTTATTAAAAATGGAACTGGGTCGGAAAGTGTTGTTCAAGTAGTTGAGCACCTGCTTTGTGAGTGCCTGCTTTGCAAAAGCAAAGCCCTGAGTGAAAACCCCAGTACCTCCAAAAAAAGGAAAGAAGAAAGCAAATGGAGCTGAATCGAAGTTTCTTAGATTCTCCTTTGATTATATGAATTTAATTACACTGAAAGTTTATTCAAAGTAAGTTAAATGATTGTAAGACTGTGTAGGAAGAAATACAGTAATTAAAACTTAGTCTTTTAATCTAACTTTAAGAATTTTTAAAAGATTTGGCTTTAAGCTTTAACACTTGATTCTATGCTTTACTACCTCCCTGAAATAATATATGTATATGGGGATGGAGTTGCTCAGAAATACTCATGAGATGTTTCTTTTTGCCCAAGTTTGTTTTGAAACAAGTTTGTTTGAAAGAAGAAATTGAGGGTAGATTTGGATTTTATAAGCTGTTTTATGACAAGAAGAAAATGGTCATAAAAAGGAAAGAAGTGATCATCTCTAATCTTGAAATGAAACATTTAAAAAGCTTACCTTTTGTAACAAAAATGTAATCCTAAAATTGACAGTTGATAGATTTTACAAATACCTCAGTGTATGGAAATCTGTCAAGAAAATGACAAAATGATAAAGGAGAAGGTTGCAAAGGAATATCAGTGAAGATTGAAATTTGTGCTACCAAGCCCATCCTACATCTAGGAACATCATTAGAGCTTTCAACCAACCAGGAGGTTGAAACCATCCTGGAGTGATTGATTAGAAAGCAACTGAATTTATACTTTGTGAACTTATGAAAGAACAGAAATAATATAAACCCAGTATAAAACATCAAGCTTTTTTATTTAAATCAAGGAAGCTTATATATTTAATTCAAGGAAAAATAAGGTAACATTTCCAAGAGAAAAATCACCAAGATTTATAAGGAAGAGGAAATAAAGTAAGATATAGATAGGAGTAGGGACCACTTACATATTTGCAATGTGTTATAACATTCATTATAATACCTAATATTAATTGAGCATTGTCTGCTAGTCATCATTATAGCATTGTTATATACTCATCATCACACAATGTCACAAAGTATTATTGGTAAGGAATCAGATGCAAAGGAGAAATAATTAATTCTACCCATGTCACATTGTCAGAAAATGGAAGGACAAGTATGTGACTCCATCCAATTGCAGGACAGATTTTTTTTAACTATGCTACAATGATGATCCTAAATACAGGCAAACA
Source organism: Castor canadensis (assembly GCF_047511655.1). Lineage (NCBI taxonomy): Eukaryota > Metazoa > Chordata > Mammalia > Rodentia > Castoridae > Castor > Castor canadensis. Next base: position 48,220,095 of record NC_133396.1, on the reverse strand, counting down.
ACTTTACATAAAAGAAGTTTATTGTAAATAAATAAATATATACATACACACACACACATATATATATGTGCATATATATACATATATATATACTCTCCTAATTTTAGAAATTTTAGAAAGGAAGCATAAGGTATTTGTTATTGGTATACTAAATTATTTGCAGTTTTTAAGAGTTTATGCATTAAATCTTTCCAAAGGATATAGAAAAAAAACAGTATATATTAAGTATGAAAAAAATCATTGGAATCTATTAAATTTTTCTGAAGGGTAATGGCCATAAAAATAAGATAAACAGTGTGATTTTTTTATAAGGATGTAAGGAGAATTTCTTACACTAAATGATCAGAGCTCAGGTTCTACATTACACCTACTCAAGTCCCAATGTTAGCACTTAGAAGCTTTGTAGACTTGAGTGAGCTACTAAAGTTTCAATTATCTCATCTATTCAATGTGAAAAATAAACTAACCTATTTAAAACTATTTACTTGTTTATTTTTACAATTGCATGATTTAATGTATGTCGATTGCTTAGCGAAGTATCTGACAAATGGTAATGAAAACAATAGCACAATAATTCAAAACAAACAATTAAATAGGCCATTATTTTATTTTACATTATAATCAATAATGGATATAAAAATGATTAATGGTTACTTATGAGACATAACATATTTTAAATTAATTTATTATGGCTAGTATTTTTATTACTTCTACCATTTAATATTAAAATTAAGGGTATTGTAGCTGTTAGAAGTGATTAAAAAGGAAAGAATTTTACACTGATAAAATATTACTGATATACAACAAACATGAAAATCAGCATATTCACTTAGGATTGAGAATAAGGTTTTATACCAAAAAGAAATTTTAATTTATTATTTAACTTTTTGCCAAATGTCTATCTCAGTTCACAACATAGGTACAGAGATAACAAATTTAACCATTAATAGGGCTCTACAATGCATACTTGAATAAACAGATTTGATTGACAATTAGTACTTCCACAAACTATGCTCTGTTATCAAGCTTTATAGGTTTATTTTTAAAATATTTCAATCCCTCACAAATTGGGAAAAAGTGACCTTGAACATGATGCATTTTTTACTTTGCTATGAATACTTCAGTCTTTTAATTCTGCTAAGATGAAATATTCAAAATTATTTCAAAATCAGCTTGAAGGAACATTGCCTGTGTAAAGATGCTCCACACATGTCCTAAGCATGTATTTTAGTATATTGGCTTCCAAATTTTGCCTTTTAGTTCCACTAGTGAAACACCAGCTACTCTTATTAACAAGCCCTACTTTTCTGTATTGTTTCCAAGCTATTCATTAACTGTATTTCATATTTTCATTTTTAAAAAATAAGTGCTTCAAATGACTCTATGTTAATATTAACTTGTTTGTTACTAAAGTTTACACTGCCTCCCTGCCTCCCAGCTTTTCTTGCAGTGCTGGGATTTGAACTCAGACCCTTCACCTTGAGCCACTCCCTCAGCCCTTTTTGTGATGGGTGTTTTGAGATAGGGTCTGCCGTTTTTTTCATATAAGTTGAAATCTCAGCAATAAGTATAAATCTATGCACAATAGAAAATTCTAAAGTATTTTAATGACTCGTGGTTCTTAAACACAATTTAGCCCCATAGAATTATTCAGTGGTTATGGAGATAGAACATTTGATTTTCCCTAACCAAATAAAATAGTGCAACTATGACAATGAAAAGGCAATAAAATTTCATTCTGCAATTAATATTAGTTTTCCATTCCATAATCAAAATGCCAAAGGATCCCCAGAACCCACCAGACCAAAAAAAAAATGTAAATACCTTTGACACTTAATTTCTTTTCATCTGAAAAAACGTTACCATATTTTCTGTACTTCAGTTTTCCAAGGCACACATTAGTAACTGGTCTTTCTTAAGGAACCCAGGATGTTTTCAAAACTTTTATTTTAAGGTACTGAGGGTTCTCCCATGTTGCTTAAGCTGATCAACAAAACACACTTGCTGTTTTCTGTCTACATTTTCAAACAAGAGTGCCTTTAATTTCATACATTTAAAACTCAGTGTAGAGTGTGCTTTTCTAGCCATTGACCAAATTGTTCCTTTAAAATTTTAATCATGAATGTGAAGCAGAAACATTTATAACTTCCTGTGAGATAATTGTGATATTGTTTACAAATAGCATTAAAACAATAAATTATCCACTGCAGAATATTTTAAAGTCTGACACTCTCCTAAGTGCTAAAAGAATGAGATGTTTTAATAAAGTATATTTTCTTAGCATTTCGAGATAGAACACTTCTGAATTAAAGAGAAAATATTGCAACACTAAGTTTAGCTGATATGTGTTATAATAATTATCTTGTCCATCCAAGGGACAATTTTATCACTTTGAGTTGCAGAATCCCAAATATCCTGACACTAAGGAATTTTCTGTTACAATATTTGATTAACATTCATTTAAAACATCATACACTCTATTACACTGGTAGTAACATTTGATATCACTAAAATTAAATAGACATGGTTAGGTGCCCTTAGAGGTTAGTAAGATCCTATTTGTGGTGCTTTTCTGCCTTGTGTAGCTGAATTAAGAAATATAGCCAGGGAGTTAGCATTGATTTTAGTTAATTAATACATAATTAAAACCTTTACAGTCTGGCAAGTTAATGTCCTCCTCCTTATGTATTTGTACCAGTTTTAACCAGCTAACACATTCTCTATAGAAGTTGTAAATTCAGACTTCAAGGTACATACATTCCAATTATGTAACTTAGCTCTAGTAGGGAGTTTTCCTATCTTTCTTTTTTCTTTTCTTTGTAGTTCTCTGTGTTTGAAATCAGAAGCCTTTCTAGCATAAGCTGAAATTTCAAATTGACTTCTCTTTCTCCTGAATAAGAACTCTTTGAAGCCATTCTCATTCTAAAACTGCCAAATGACAGAATACTGACCACATCAAGGTAGAAGTATTGACTTTATCAAACATAGATGACTATCATCACTAAGAAAAACTCTCATTCTCCCTGATAGTGAGGTCTAATAACCTGCAGTTCTCAGTATAAAAGGAAACTGTCAAATATGTCACTTCAGCTGTCATTACATTTTTCCCTTAATAGGGATGACTGTACTCTAATATGCTGTATGCCAGAAGTACCACAACCTATTATGGAAGATTTTTCTATTAAATATATAATTTATTTTTTAAATGATAATATAATTTAAGATATAAATGCTATATTACATTAAATAATATTATAATATAATAACTTCTAAATATAAAAGCAATGTAGAAAGGAAATAACCAGTAGCTGAAGGAACAATCTAATGGAAAATAAGGGCCTCACTGTGGATGTAATAGCACATGGAAGAAAGGGTTGCGGAGAGCCACACAGTATGTGAGGAACAGAATTGAGAGAGAGCGCTCTGAATAAAGGTCATTGACTAGAATGAGACTGGACCTGCTGAGACACAATCAGTGTATTCCTAATGAAAACAACCACACCCACAAAGCAGTATAGAGGTAAAATATTGTCACTTTCTGGTCCATCTGAAGTTGTAAATACATCCTGCTTTGAGACACACAGTATTTGAAGATAACCTACCTCAAAATCACAACTGAAGAAGCATCAAACTCATTCTTGTATTTCATGTACCCACCCCATCACAACACGCAATGATGAAGCTTCCTCCATATTAGTATTTCATTAGGTGTGAGAATACTAGCAAAGGATTAAGCATAAGAGGGTTTAGGGAGGATTGAGAGAGGCTAGCTGTCAGCTAGGCAGCTGGTGTAGAAGCCATTCTGCAGTATGAGCTCACTTCCCAGGGCTTGAGGCACATGTGCTACAGAGGTGCCTTTCCTTTTAAATTGACTCATTTTGTATTAAACACCTTTTGTTGTTTATTTTATCGTAATATATAATACAAATTTAAGTATAATATTTACATAAAAAGTGTACACTCAGTAAATGCAAAAATGAATTTCTTACCAACTAGACACATTGTTGCAAACACACCCAGATCAATAAACAGAACAATGTGCCTTCTCCCAGTCACTCACCACCCCCTGATAAGGGAATCCATCACCCTAACTTCTAAACTGATTAATTAGTTTTGCTTATCTTTGTACTTAATTTACATGTAGTATATGCTCATTTAAAGATAACTTGTAAGAGCAGTATTAAAAGATCAAATGCTGTTTGATATCACAGCTTTTTAACAAGTTCCTAAACTCACATTATTTCTCTTACATTTACATAGGCTTTTCATTTGTCTGGATTAAGGTTTCTGTTACTCCATTCTGTGTCTTGTGTCAACTACTTCCTTATGGTTTACTTTAGAGCCTGCCTGCTGACCAGCATCTTCACTCTGATGTGTTTCTTTCCTCTTTCACTTTCTTCCTGTAAGTCCTGTGCCCATCTGTTTCCCAAATGTTCTACTGAATCTGCTCAAACTGCAAAACTTATAACAATAATGATCAAAAATTAATTTTCCTGATTTGATTTTAAATCTACTGATACTTTTTCTATTTTCCCAATACTAAGTCAAGGCAACCTTAATCCCTAACGTCTTTCACTTAATCTGAGTGATTGATATAAGCCTAAAGGATATGTAAAGTCTTGTTAATTTCAAACTCATCACTCCTTCCACAATCACTCCTTCCATATCTCATAATAGTGTATACTTGGTAGTTACTAAAAATAATTAAAATCACGATGAATTCTCAACAATGTACTACTATGACAAAATAATTATTAAAATAAAGTGTGGAGACATAAAAAAGGAAGTCCCAATATTGTGATGATAGGTTCAACTTTTTAAATAGTCTGCCAAGGAAGAGAAAATTAGAATATGCTATTTGTAAATGTAAGAGAAGTATGTATGTGGAAAACTAGAACCAGACAATTTACAGTCTATTGCTCTGCAGGAAGACTCAAATTAGTCTAAAACCAAAACTTCTGAAGGCATAAGGTATATCAGGCAGAACAAGGGTGACAAGTAGAAGTGGTTTATAATACCTCATCAAGAGGAGATTTGCCTGGGCTTGCGGAATAGCTCAGGTGTTAGACCACATGCCTAGCAAGCTTGACCAGAAGTTCAGTATGATGATGGGTTTCCAGCTATACAGAATCCAAGAGTTATGGAGTCATGCAGGCTTCCACTAAAATTTCAGAGGAAAGCCTGGATAATCAGGCAGCTTGGGCCATGATTAAAGTCCCTGCAAGTGGCCCCTGACAGAGTGATGTGTGTGAAGTTGTGAGAGGGAAGACAAAGCTGTGGCTAAAGATATCAGGGATGAGGAAGTTAAAGATACCAGGGATGAGGAAATTTCACCAAGGGAAGCTTCAGGTAGTAATCACAGACAGCCAAAGGAAAAAGCCAAGTATCCAGTAGCCAGCAAGACCATAGGATCAGGGCTGCCCAAGCACATTGAAGCTCACATCATTCCCCACTTGTCCCAGATGGGCAGTCATGGAGCTACAGGATATAATGTTTGCCCTGCTGGCTTTCAGCCTCACTTTGGTCCAATCCTTCCTTGTTATTCTCCTGTTCCTCCCTTTGGGAAAGGGAATGTTTACACTATGCTACTATATCTGAGAAGTTTGTGACTTTCCTTTTGATGTTACAAAAGCTAGACATGGTGTCTGATGTTTTTGATATGCTGTTGAATTTGGTTTGCCAGTATTTTATTGAGGATTTTTGCATCTAAGTTTATTAAAGAGATTGGCCTGTAAATCCCTTTTGCTGTTTTGTCCTTCACAGGTTTTGGGGATGACTATAATACTGGCTTCACAGAATGAGTTTGGCAGTGTTTCTTGCATCTTTAGTTCATAGGAAGTTAATTCAGCAGTGAATTTGTCAGGTCCAGGACTTTTCTTTTTGGGGAGTTTCTTTATTGCCATTTCATTTTGTTGCTTGTTATAGATCTGTTTAGGTCATTTATAACCACTTTGTTCAATTTTGGATGGTGATAGTTCTAGAAATTTTTCATTTTTTCTAAATTTTCCAATTTATTTGAATATAGGTTTTCAATGCAAACCCTAATGATTCCCTGGATTTCCCTAAAGTTTGTCATAATTTCACCTTCCTCCTCATTTAACTCAGTGTTGCCAGGGGTTTGCTAATCTTATTTAACTTTTCAAAGAACCAGCTTTTTGTTTCATTGATTATATGTATGGTTTTTTGGTCTCTATTTCATTGATATTCACACTTTTTTAATTTTCTTGCTCCTTTGGGGTTTGGCAAGTTCTTGCTTTTTTGTAAGTTTGAAATCCATTATTAGGACATGAGGAAGGTGGAGGAGTAAGAAAACAAGGAAATTTCATTTTCCTTATGTATTTTTGCATTGTTTGAATTTAGTACAGTGTATATGTTATCTTTAAAATGAAAACTGATGTTATACTATAAAAAGTTTGTCTTTGAAGTACTGGAGAAAAAACATGAGCAAACAAAGTATTTTCCATGTCATTAAAAAGTGAAAATCACATATGAATATTTCACTAGAAAATAAGAAAAAAAAACTGTAAAACATGCATGTCCTGGCAATTTCCTTTCAATAGCCAACATTAGCAGGTAGTAATACAGTGTTCAAAAATAAAATAAAACTGATCACAGTAAAACTCCTTTCTGCATAACAAAAATTAAATGGAAAAACTCAAGTTCAGTGGTGATTATGTGGGAAATGAGCAAAACAACATTGCTAGAGAGATTCAAAAGTACAAATATTTAAAATGTAAACACAAGCAAGAGTACTAGGAATGGTCATATGAGAAAAGTAATACTCCACACAAAAGGAGGAAACAAAACAGAGTTTATTAAGAAGATAAAACAGATAAAACAGAAATAACCAATTATGAAACACAAATGCAAAAAGTGAAATATTAAAAGACAGACTGAGAGACATAGATTATGAGTCTAAATAACTCGTGAACAAACAAAGAAGATAAAAAGAAAATAGAAAGTAACCGAGTAGTGGACAATTGCAAACTAACATAGTGAATCTTTGACAAGGAATATTGGGAAAGAAGGTAAGTAGAGGTATTATTTAAACAATATTGTAATAAATTTGGATCTATACGTTCCAGAGACTAAACTTTTAATTGTTCCACGAGCCTCATCATTCCCACTAGTGCCCTTGGCCTAGTGCCTGGTTTGCACAAATGCTTGGCTGAATTCAAGTTTGGGCCAGCATTGTTACGTCTAATTCTAATTCCTTAGCCCACCCAGACCTCAATCTTTGTTTTCTGTAAGACTGGGGACTTTGCAATACATCTACATGTCCAAGGCCCTGGAAAACAACCCAAAATTTATTGAACATAATTTCCAGAGAAGATGGGCATGAGTACTGACTGTCTGGGTTAATGGTAAGAGACACATGCTGCCTCTACTCCCTGCTTCCCTCTCTGAAGATGAGAAAGTCCTGTGCAGGAATGAGTGGAAGACCTGAGATTCCAACAAGAGTACACTGGCCTGAATGAGAACTTTGTGTTGAGTTATACGAGCCATAAGAAGACACAGACTGGAGTCTATGTTTTATGACAGTGGGTCGACCTGTTAGAGGAGGAGCCGGTCAGTGGTCCCCAGGGGACACAAATTGATTTCTCAAAATACAGATTAAGGACTCTGAAAACCAAGAAAGCCCAAGGTGACTCCAAATCCTGCTTGTGGTCATTCATGGCATCCTGGATTGGATGTATGCACTTAGCATTCAGCTGTCTGCTCCTTCTGAGAATCCTATGAGGGGCCTATAATCTCAGCTACTCCAATGAGGAATGCCATCCACCTAGGCCTGGCTCCTGAGCAGCCTCTCTCTTCCACGGAAGACAGAGAGAGCACTGGTTCCTGCTATGTGTGTAGAATATGGGTTCCTACAAGGAGATTCCCGTACCATTACTGTCCTTCTTCACGTGCAAAACCAGCATGATGCCAAACAGGGCACAGGGGCAAGGCTATTGTAGAAGAACCAGAGTTCCCTGTTGTACAAGTTAAGTGGTGGGTCTGAAAATTCTGAACCTAAGGCCTTCTCATGGTGACTCTAAGTCCTCCTTTCTTCTCTCATGTAGCTGTCAAGGTAATAGTCATGCTTAGAGCCTCCTAAGCCAAACCAACAATCTGTACCTTTTCACTAAACTCCTACAAGGAAAGCACCCTTTCTTTCACACAACAGGAGTCAGTTCAGGCATCACAGTCCTCACTCAATGGCCTGAGTTCATTGGCCAAGGTGACAAATAAGGGCTTGTTATTGCACCTGTGTCCTATGCCTGAATATACACAGGTACTGGAGGGATCTGATCCCCATTGTCCAAAGGAGACTTGAATTCGAGGGTTAAGGAAAGGGCCATGACCATAGTGCATTGGTATTTCAATCACATAAATGGCTATTGACAAGGGAAAGCACAGACAGGGCAAAGGAAATCAAAAGGACACCTGCCACCATGCTGCCCTTCAAGTCACTCACAAACTTCTCCGCCACCAGGTCCAGACAGTAGATCAAGAGGCTTCCTTTCAATCAGCCCATTGTCTGTAGCCAAAGATGAAGGATAGCAAGGCTCACTTGGTGATCCTGGCATGGGAGCTCTCTGGAACTCGGTGGCCTCTGAAGAAGCTGGCTTGATCTCCAGAGCATCTGAGGGAGCTGATTCGAGCTCTCCACTCACTGCAAGAGCTGGCTCAGGTTCAACGTTTGAGTTTAGAACCAGCACTGGAGCTATTGATAGGACCGCAGGAGGAGACAAGATCCCAATGTGACTGCCTTTCCCTGAGGCTTTCAAAAGTCCCAGATGACCCTTCCTGCCTGAGCCGCCCCAGCACTGAAACACAAGGGCATGCCATGCCAGATGGTGGTCCAACTGCTGTGGAGTCTAAGGCTCCTCCTAGTTTCTAACGCAGCCCCATACTTGGAATGTCCACAGGGTAGAGCCAGACCCTATCCCTCCTCGAGTGCTCTATGTTCCTGTCCCAGGCTCCTCACCCTCAGCTTCTGCCTTCCTGGGCTCCAGGGGCTCCCACTGGCTGAGGAGAAGCCGGGCACGGCATTCCACATCTGAGGCTGGCATGTTGCGCTGAAGGTAAGCTATCACCACCTTTAGGTCAGCAAAGTCCGGGGGCTGATAGAAGTCCTTTGAGTACAGGGATACCCAGGTGGTCAGGATTGAGGAGATGGCCCTGGACAGGTAGACAGGCAGCAGAGTCAGAGGCCTGGCCTTGCCTTTCCCTGACCTGCCACAGTGGAATTTTGTGTCCTAGGTTCCAGGGCCTGCCCCTGTCTAAGCAGTGGGCATCAAAACCCGGACCAAGACTTTCCCATAATGCTCAGGGTATCTCTGGGAACCTCTTCCCTCAGGAATGTCAACTCCACTAGGACGTGTCCTGTCTACCAATCACAGGATGCTGTGGCCCTCGTGGTTTGGGTGGTGCTGCTTCATCTCCACGAGCACACTGTGGGATGTCTGCCAATAACAATTTTCACCTCAGAGGCATAGCAAGCCTTCTGAGCACACAGTGGGTCCCTGGAGAACAGGTGATTTCATTGAGGACCGAGTACCTCCCACCTCTGGGAAGTTGCAGAACAACAGGCAGGGACAGGGCCTGCTGAGAATGATGAATTCACACGAGTGCCTCCTCTGCAGAACCTTGCAGCCACTCTCTTCCTTGCGTGCCCAGAACAGTACCCACAGCTTTCTTGCCTTCCATCTCATGCAGGTCATGCTCTAACCCTCAGCCTTCCAATTGAACTCACAAGACTTTGGGACCCAAGGGTGTGCCCACTCCTACCCAAATCAAACCCCAACGGCCCTACTCTTGAGACCGGTGCCCACCCTCTTTCGCCAACACTCGCTCACTTTTTGTGACCCATTCCACGAATGGGTCACATCTACTGTACCTGCTAAGACACCCAAAGTTACTGGCAGATTTCCTAAGGGAATGGAACCCAGGACCTAGGTGATCTTCCCGGTCTTTTCTGGAGTTAGGCAAAGTGCCTGCTAGCCTGTCCCCACAGACTAGGTGACTCTTTCATTTGGTCAAAGAAAGAACCCACCCAACACATTCCCAGACACCTCTTTGGGTTTGGGTTCCTCGGTAACTGTAGGACTTCCTGATCTGCTACAGCTCCATCATGGATGGCTCCATGGAATGGTCACATCTTTGCAAATTGGCACAAGGCTTTCGTCAGGTCAAGGAAAGTAAGGACCAGGGCAGAGAACTTCTCCAAGGGGGACTAGGGACAAGCAGATGAGCCCGCAATCTGTGTCAGGCCTGGAACAGTCATTTGCAGAGCTCATCCCACTCCATCCTGGCAACACCTTATTAAGGGTATTCCGATAAACAGCCCAGTCTGCATAGTGAAACTGGGACTGAGCAGGGCAGGGCATTGCCAAGAACTGGCCAGATGATGTGGATCCCTCAGGGCATTCAGGTTGTTCTCACCATGAAAACAGCGTTTCCAGCACATGCTGGGTGGTGGTGAATCTTCGGTAGCTGCCTAGGAAAGTGGGCACAAACAGGGTGTCGCCAAACAGCACAGAAGGTACCAGGTGGTCCACCAACTTTTCTAGTGAGCATTCGTCCAGCATATCCTCGGTGCAGTTCTCCTCCAGAATGGATGCTGCCACATTTTCACTCTGGGTCAGAATGAAGAAGGGGGAGATCAAAGGCTCAGAGGCAAATGGCATGTGATCCATGCAGTTGCTCCCAATGGTAGTGGGGCTGAGCTTGCCTTCGTGGGCAATTCAGACTGACTCCACTTCCCACTGCCCCCTCTTAGGAGGTGATGTCCCTGTGAATACCGAGGGTACTACCCGTATTTTCAATCAATGCCAGGAATATATCTGGGGGAGAAGCTCAGGCTGCTGTATACATAGGTGATTACCACGCACAATGGTATGACACTTCAACTGACTACCAGAAAAAGAGCAGTTGAATGTTCCCCAGGGGACATACAGTGCCTTTCTTCTCCCTGGGAAGGCAACCAGAGATGCTTCAAGGAGACTTCTCCAAAGAATTCCTGCATTGCATCTTGCCAGCCCGGATACCCACATACCTCCTAACCTCTTCTGCCCACTTATGGGCTCCAGAAAAACTTTATTCTCATCAGATCGAATTCTGTTCCTGGGTTTCATCACTAATCAATTGCTCATACATGGCCTTCTGCATCTACTCATTGTTTTCCTAACAATTTTGACTGAAAATTGCAGTGTGTTTGAGGTCCCTGCAGAGATTAGATATTGGCCAAGCCTCATTCCTGATGTGTAAGAGGATGAGACAGAGAGACAAGGCAGAAGCCACACAGGACAAAGATGGGAATCGACCATTCAAAACAGGCTGATTGTGGTCATTCACTGTTTCCCAGATTAGATGATATGTGCCCCTGCCATTTGGTTCTCAGCTCCTTCTGAGTAGCCTGTGAGATGCCCTTGGTTTAGTTATTCCAAGCAGATATGTTACCCAGGAGAGACCCTGCCCTGTGCAATCACCCCCTTCCTTGGTCATTGGAGACAGGCTTGGTTGCTGGTAAATGGGTGTAGCATGGTTGCTTGAATACAGGTTCTCTTAAATTGTGGACATTCTCCTCAGAGATTAACTGACCTGATGGAATAAGGGACACAGGGGCAAGGCCATTGTCCAAGAATCATCAGTGTCTCTTGTAGCAATTGAAACTCTGGACCTGAAAATTCAAAATCCAAGGCTTTCCCATGTTGGTTCCAATGCCTGCTATCCTCTTTCAGGAGCTGTCCTTGTGCTGATCATAATGACAGCCTCCTGAGCCAAGAAACCTCTAACAGGTTCTGAAACCCTTGGAATCTGACTTCCTTTTCCCATCCATGAAGGAAGTAAAGTCATCCACCTGAGGCCTTCATCAAAGCCCTCCGGTCCTGGCCTAAGAGAGAAATGTGGCACTGGCTGCTGCAATTCTGTCCCAGGCCTCAGTGGACACAGTAACTGGAGGTACCACATGAGACCTGTCCAGAAGAGAGTTGAGCTTTCTGGATGAGAAAATGTCTGTGCTCCTTGAGCACCTAAGACTGGAATCCCAACCATGACTCTGGATCAGGGAATGCCCGGTCTTGTGAGAAAAGGTCAGAAGGATGCCTGGCTCTACCCTGCCCTGCACCACCACTCATGGCATGTGTCAGCAGGATTTGCTCTGAGTCCAACTCTGGAGGGCCAGCCAAGTGATCATTTTTCTTGATCTGCCCATTCTCTGGGTCCACCAGCAGAGGCTTGCTAGGCTCTCGTGATGCACCAGGCATCATTTCAGGCTCAAGTTCTGGAGCCTCACTGGGAGTTGGCTTGAGCTCCACAGCCTCTGATTGTGTCGATTTGCATTCTGGATGCCCAGAGGTAGCTGGCTCAGCTCCTGTAGTTGGCTTTTGACCAACCCCTTGATCCGGTTTTAGACCTGCAGGATGAAACATGATCCTCTATTTCACCCCTGCTCTTGGTCTTTCCAAAGGCAGAGGTCACAGCAGCCTTACTACGTAGATCCCTGTGGTCAAACCTATGGGACTGATCTTGGCCTAGCACTTGTAGGAATCATCGCACTGGGCCTGGAATCACTCACCTAAGGTGGTAAGCTGTGCTACCCTGTCAATACAAGCTGACTGGGCCATGAGAGCACAGAGCATTCCCAAGGCACAGTCAGGAGGTGACAAGACCTCGGGGCTTGGGGGTGGTGCTCACCTTTTGAACAGTCTGCCACGCTCAGGGTAAGTTGTAGTGAATCTTTGTTTGCATCACAGGAATTTGGGGTTGAAGAAGGGGCCCCCGAACAACAGGGCAAGCACCAGGCGGTCCACCATTTTCTTTGGCGTGACTTCCTTGAGGATTTCTTCCCCGATTTGCTCCCCTGGGATGTGGGTTGATTCATTCTCACCCTGGTTTGTGGCCAAGGAGGGATAGTTATAACATGGAGACTGTAGCAAAGTAGAAAACTAATTTGACCTAAAGTTATGGGAAAACAGTGGCAGAGTATTTCCTTTCAAACACACAAACACATAAACACACACACACACACACAACACACGCACACACACACACACACACACACACACACACACAAACACCTACACACACACAACTGAGGAAGGATCTTTTGAGGTCCGTGGGAGAGAAGAGTGGATTGAGTGACCCCCTACATCTGCCATTTCCTGTTCTCTCCCACCTTTGTTGTCCCTTGGGAACATCTCCACAGGCATTAGTCGTGACTCCTGATTTGGTCTCTCCAGATGTGGGCTGGCCTCCACTCTGAGGTCTGCTGTGGCCTGAGCCTCCACACCAGGGGAGACAGCAAGAGAGCATCTTTCTCTGTACACCCTTTCTAGTGATATGAGTTGTTAGTGGTTGGCCAGTAAACTGGTTGCCTGGCCACCAGGGTTCTAAGTTCTCTTTGGTCCTCATCCAGGAAGTGGGGTCACTTATGAAGGTCTTAACTGACATTCTGCCTAAGACCAGGCCTTCCCTACATCTACTATCATGCTTACTACTTCCTGACCCAAACCATGTGGACAACTACACACACACGCACACACACACACACACACACACACACACCCTCCCCACTACTGTCTCTGGCTGGTATGATCCACATCGCCAACTTTGAGGAAATTGACATGGGTTAAAACCTACATCCTCTTTCTATTTAGGTGCTTGACCCCGTTCAATTCATTCTGCTTCTCATAGATTTTCCCACTTTGGTCTTGGTTACGTTGTAACCATTGTATTCTCCGCCTCATAGAAAGCCTCACAAAGTCATGCCCATGTATATCCACCTGTCTTTCTCTGCAACCCTCAGTGACATCTGGCACCTCTTCCTCATGTATGAACCCAATTCTGGCCCTAAGACCTTCCCAGGGTAGCTCTCGTTTCTCCATAATTCCAGTCTCAAGGAGCTGATCAAGTACTTGCCATCCTCCTGGACTCTAGGTCATATCAACCCCTCAATCCTGTCTAACATTTCCATGTAAACCACTCATCAGGATCATTGGCAACTCTACCACACAGTGAGGGGTCAATCAGTTCTGGCCTCACCCACAGCCCTGAGTTCATGGGCACAGTACACTGAAGCAGTCTAAGACATGTGGGTCCCACTTACTGGGAAAAAGTCAGCAGCTGGTATTGAGGCAGTCATGGGCCATTGTGTTCACAGGAACCTGAGTCTGATCTGTACGTTCAGCGCTAGGATCAGCTCTAACTGCCAATGGCTATCAGAAGAAGTTTTATGAGTTCATTCCTAAGAGGAACTCTCCCCCTCTAGCAAAAGAAGCAGTGACTGCATCCTGCGGTGTCTATGGTCATCCACGGAGCCCTGGACTCTTTAGTGCATCTTCTGGGCTTTTACCTGGGAGTAGACAACCTTAGTCTGTGTCCACTGGGGGCCCTGTTCTGTATTCTGGTCTCATCACCCTGTTCATAAACATTCAACCTGGTCCTGCAGCTGATTTTTCTCAGAGCCCTAAGGGCAGCCTGAGCAGTGCCCATGGTCAGAGCTGTTTCCAGGAGGGCTGTAGTCCATGAAGGCCTCAGACATTGCTTGCCTGGCCTGCTTTGATGTCAGTTCCATGCTGGGTTTGTTGGTTTGGCTCTCTAGGATAATTTGATCTTAGGTAAGGTGATACCTCCAAGCAGGAGGTCTCACTTCTACAGATTCACCTCTTGAAATCTCTTATTTACAAATACATTTACATTATGAGGTCCTAGGGTTTATAATGTTAACATATGATTTGGAGGGGGACACAATTTGGCCAATAATAATATTGTATATTTCTTCTTCTTATTTTGGGGCAATAGTGGGTTTAGAATTCAGAGCCTCAGGTTTGCTCGGCAGGTGCTCTAAATCTTGACCACTCCACCAGCATAGCGCTATTGTACATTGCTCCTCTAAGTATGGAAATACGCAGGTTTATACTATGCATAAATTTGAGTCCAGTCTCTTCACTGAGAGCAGTTTTCATACGGAAAGAGCTTTGGTTTATTTTTGGCAAGAATGGGGACTGTGGCCCAGCATGCATTTTGTGTAGCTACTTAGTGATTGAGGAAGTGTTTATCATTTTGAGAAAACTAGGTTGCATTTGCATCAGAAATTTCTTGATAAATGGTACAAATGAACTTTCATGATCAAATGTTATCAACATAATTGTATTTGAAATTTTTACATAATGTATTAAAGACTAAGAAAACTACACAAACACCTCCTGTTCAAATGCAAACTTCTATTTCACTACCATGTGCCTATGTTCTTACAGAGATTTATAAATGAAATGCTTTGTCATAAAAATTTCTTAGGCGTCCTGACCTAGACGTCCCTTAATTTGGGGAGTACTTTCCTTACAAGGTGCGGTATGTTTCTTCAGTAGACACAAACATTGTTGAGGCCCAGTGGGTAAAGACAGAAGTTGAAATGAAGGACAACCACAGAGTGAGAATGATGAGGAATGCAGTAGGCTAGGAAGTCAGTGTATTGCCCAAGCCATATGAATTTAAACTCTTTAAAAAGACTGCTAGACCACATGGAAGTTCTGGTTTTAATACATGGAGGAACCTGCATATGGATTTCCATACTGTCCATACTTGTTTCAATTCCTACCAACAGTGCGCAAGATTTCCTTTTGTCTGCATCTTTGCCAGCTTTTGTTGTGTTTGTTTTCTTGGTGATAGCCTTTCTGGCTGGCATGAAGTAGAATCTCAATGTAGTTTGGTTGGCATTTCCCCAAAGGGTAAGGATGTTGAATGTGGTTTTCATCTATGTATTTACCATTTGTGCATCTTCATTCGAAAAGCACCTGTTTAGATCCATTATCTATTTACTAATTTAATAATATGATCCAACTATTTGCTTCAGGGTGCATTCCCAAAAGAGCAAAGTCAGCTTGTGTTAGAGATACCTGTATACCATGCTTATTGCGGCCCTAGTCACGATATCCAAGCTGTGGAATCAACCTAAGTGCCATCAAATAAATGAATGGAGTAAAAAATGGGGGAGAAAACACAACTCGGCCATTAAGAATGAACTTATGTCATTTGCTGGAAAATGGATGGAAGTGTACATCATTATGGTAAGTGAAAATTTTTTTCTCTCACTTGTGGATGCTAAGGGAGAAAGAAAACACACCAAAACAACCAGAGTCATGAAAGTAAAAGGTGATCGACAAGGGATGTAGAAGAAGAAGGAGAAATGGACGAAGGAGGTGGAGAAAGAAAGATGGAGTGAATATGAGCAAAGTACATTATTTGCATGTAAGGATGTGTCAAAATGAAATCCTTTATTCTGCACAATGTAACACACGCTTATAAAAATGTGACTGCTTAGCTGGGTGTGGTGTTTCACACCTGTAATCTCAGCACTTGGGAGGCTGAAAGAGGAAGACCGTGAGTGTGAAGTCAACCTGGACTGCATAGGAAGATTCAGGCCAGTCTACACACTGAGGTTTGAAGTAGAAATGTAACTTATTTCACTTCTTTATGGTTGATAACTTTCTCCTAATTACTTTTAATTTACCCACTCTTTCCCACATCTTTTCAATGTCAGTGTAATTAGGTTAAATAGCTGCATTCACATGAATCTAGTGTCTATAGTGCCAAAATTGGTAAGGTATGGAAGAGGGAGGGTATTGGAAACTGTTCACACAATGTCACTTGTGAAGCCTGGCAGCCGCATCAAAACTCTTTGTGAAGTACTGTCTTTCTTAAATGTATAACCGCGAGGCTTTCCACACTTTAAATATTTATCTATTATTTACTTTGTAATTACAAAATAAGATATTCCTCATATTTTCTCTTGGTACTTTTCAGAATGCTTCTGATTGCTTATTATCAGTCATTGCTGGGAATCAGTCTCCATCCTTTCCATAAAATCAGAGAGCGGCAATCCCTTACCTCTAAGAGTATTGTTCCCTTGAATCAACTGTTATATAAATATAGAGCTGACGATCATTATCATGTCTTTCTTTTAAACTTAGGCTTTAGGAAGTAAAATGACATTGCTAGAACCATGACGCTGCTTTTTCATAAGAACTCGTCCCCTTACTTGACAATGTAAACTTTATAACCAATCATGGCTTTATTTGTTTGGACACAGGAATATCTTGTTGATTGAAAAGTATAGTCTAAATTCAACGGCTGCATTTGAAGCTTATTTGCATATCGTCCATGATATTGTATTCTTATGTTATGACTTTTAAATCAACTTAAAAATCTAATGAAGTATAAAAAAAAACAAAACTGTGCTAGCAGACCTCAGCCTAGGTACAATTAATTCACAATTTTCTTGGTTGAATAAAAATGTGGAACACATTAAAACTACGCGATGCTGGGCAATAAGGACACCATACTGAGGACCAATTGAGTTTATGGGCATATCCTTCTCGAAACACTTTAAAGTGTCACCTTCACCATTTTCCATTTATCCAGCCCACAAGTGCATTTGACCCTCTTTGAGAAAAGGAAACGAAATATAAAGTTACATATGTCTACACACATGCACGCACATACATCTGCACACAAATACCTATTTATCTCTCCAAGTCCCCATGTACATTGGGTGAACATATGTATTAATTTTATACTTGCTTCGAAATTCACAAGTATTATATTTGCGTATAGTATAGGATTTTCTTTTTTTAAATGATCTACGTGGATTACGCGTATTTTCTTTTATCCATACGACCTAGTATCCGATAAGGAATCTACTAAATACTTAGCACAGGCAAAAGAAAATAAGGAATAGAAGTGATGTTTCTCTTCCTTGAGGAAATGAAACCACGCTCATCTGTTTTTTGGCATCTCCAGGTTTATTTATGACAGATAGGGCACACCCACAGTCTCCCGAGTCGGCAGGCTTGGAGAGAATGCCATCAGCAGTGGGCAGTTGGAGAAGGGGGTCATGTGACTCACCGGTCCTGCGAATGCCCCGCAGAGAGGGTCTGTGTTCAACTGACCGTTCAACCTTCCTGTGACCTAGTCCACCTCGGCCACATTCCTCTGGGTGGACACGTGGTCCTTGGCACCAATGGGGACATTGCGAGGGGAGCACTTCCGCAGAGAGGTTCCTACAGGGCCAGCCAGTCGCCAGTGTCGTTGTGCTTGTTGGAGCCGCACCTGCCGAATCACGCGTGGAGCCATGAGCCGGGCCAGGAACGCACCCCATGTCCGCGGGACCCGACTGATCCCCTAACTCCACCCAGCGCGACCCGCATGGCCGCGCCAGACTGCCTGCAGCCCGCGCCTAGTGGTGCACCTCCAACCATCATTTTTTAAATTCCCTCTTTTCTACACTATGAGAATACACTTTGACAAAACTGTCAACGTGAAATCAAAGGTGGAAATTGAAAAAGCACTTGTATTTTCAATACTTTTGAAAAGTTCTGACCTTTTAAATTGCCAGGTGGCATGAATTCATGATGTCAAAATAATTCCAGGAAATAGCAGTTTGCCTAAGACAATATAGAAATTTAGTTTTGCTTAAATGTACTTGATTTCTACCTGAAGGAGGAATTCTTCATACATTTTTTTACAAATACGCAAAATTCGTTCAGTTGCATACCACTTATTCGTCTCTTAGAAATTCTTTGATTTCTGCATTCCTGCTCTGTGCAAGACTCTGTAGAGTTTTGCAATACGTGAGTCATTTTATCATCTCGTTACCTCCATATTTAAAAATCACTCTTCTGTCTCTGTGCAATCACTGTCCTAAGTACCTCCCTTCATGCAGGAGAAAGAATACTTGTAGGGTTCGTTATGCAATTTCAAGTCACCATGAGTATTCCCTCAATTTTGCCTCATACTTAAGCGCCAAACTAACGGTGAAATCAATCACTTAGACCCATATGCAGACACGAAAACCTGCGAAAGATGAAAATGTATTTATGATGATGTTACATATTACACAAGGTGGATGGGTGCTGACTGATAAGAGCAGTAAGAGTCGAAGGTCTAGCCACGATATCCACTGACACATGCATAAATACAATAAAACAAACATCCTTTCTGAGAACATTGTCCTGAAATACAAACACGAATGAAATTAATGCGCTGTTTTATTATATGTGCCATGCATTGAAGCTTAACTCCATGTTCACTTGAAATATTTTAGAAAAATGGCTAATTCCGTTATTGATAGACTTGTCAAGTTACACGATAGCCTTTATTTTGATTTGACTAGATTTTAAATGCAGACCAAGACTTCTTTTTTTTTTTTTTTCATTTTTCTTTTATTATTCATGTGTGCATACAAGGCTTGGTTCATTTCTCCCCCCTGCCCCCACCCCCTCCCTTACCACCCACTCCGCCCCCTCCCGCTCCCCCCCTCAATACCCAGCAGAAACTATTTTGCCCTTATCTCTAATTTTGTTGTAGAGAGAGTATAAGCAATAATAGGAAGGAACAAGGGGTTTTGCTGGTTGAGATAAGGATAGCTATACAGGGCATTGACTCACATTGATTTCCTGTGTGTGGGTGTTACCTTCTAGGTTAATTCTTTTTGATCTAACCTTTTCTCTAGTTCCTGGTCCCCTTTTCCTATTGGCCTCAGTTGCTTTAAGGTATCTGCTTTAGTTTCTCTGCGTTAAGGGCAACAAATGCTAGCTAGTTTTTTAGGTGTCTTACCTATCCTCACCCCTCCCTTGTGTGCTCTCGCTTTTATCATGTGCTCATAGTCCAATCCCCTTGTTGTGTTTGCCCTTGATCTAATGTCCACATATGAGGGAGAACATACGATTTTTGGTCTTTTGAGCCAGGCTAACCTCACTCAGAATGATGTTCTCCAATTCCATCCATTTACCATTGATAACATTTCGTTCTTCTTCATGGCTGCATAAAATTCCATTGTGTATAGATACCACATTTTCTTAATCCATTCGTCAGTGCTGGGACATCTTGGCTGTTTCCATAACTTGGCTATTGTGAATAGTGCCGCAATAAACATGGATGTGCAGGTGCCTCTGGAGTAACAGTCTTTTGGGTATATCCCCAAGAGTGGTATTGCTGGATCAAATGGTAGATCGATGTCCATCTTTTTAAGTAGCCTCCAAATTTTTTTCCAGAGTGGTTGTACTAGTCTACATTCCCACCAACAGTGTAAAAGGGTTCCTTTTTCCCCGCATCCTCGCCAACACCTGTTGTTGGTGGTGTTGCTGATGATGGCTATTCTAACAGGGGTGAGGTGGAATCTTAGTGTGGTTTTAATTTGCATTTCCTTTATTGCTAGAGATGGTGAGCATTTTTTCATGTGTTTTCTGGCCATTTGAATTTCTTCTTTTGAGAAAGTTCTGTTTAGTTCACATGCCCATTTCTTTATTGGTTCATTAGTTTTGGGAGAATTTAGTTTTTTAAGTTCCCTGTATATTCTGGTTATCAGTCCTTTGTCTGATGTATAATTGGCAAATATTTTCTCCCACTCTGTGGGTGTTCTCTTCAGTTTAGAGACCATTTCTTTTGATGAACAGAAGCTTTTTAGTTTTATGAGGTCCCATTTATCTATGCTATCTCTTAGTTGCTGTGCTGCTGGGGTTTCATTGAGAAAGTTTTTACCTATACCTACTAACTCCAGAGTATTTCCTACTCTTTCTTGTATCAACTTAAGAGTTTGTGGTCTGATATTAAGATCCTTGATCCATTTTGAGTTAATCTTGGTATAGGGTGATATACATGGATCTAGTTTCAGTTTTTTGCAGACTGCTAACCAGTTTTCCCAGCAGTTTTTGTTCAGACCAAGACTTCTAAGACTTGTAATCAATGAGCAGGTGGATAAATCACTTGTAGCAACCTTTGGAAGCTAAAAGAAATGAAATTAATAGGGTGTATTATCTTTTTGGTCCTCAAAAATGATGCCCTTATTGAAAACCTAAACATATTCCAGGTTTTTTGTATCAAATTGAAATGGTGTGGAAATTCATAGAGAAAGAGCAATCCTCCTTAGTTCTACGTTCATTTTAACCACTGTTACATTACTTGCTAAGAATCACTTAGGGCCTAAAGAAGGTAAGATAGAAGAGCTAGCTTACTTAATACCCACGTCCCCACGTTAAGAAATGTGGGACAAAATAACAGCAGTGTTAATCATTACGTTATCAGTTGCAATAATGAATTTTTTTAAAAGGTGTAAAACTTTGGATTTTCAGTTTCATTTTCAATTGTGTGTCCCTGATGTAGCTAATCTCTAAGTGAATACAACTGATCATAGTAAAACTACGTTCTGCATTGACTAAATGATAACAAGAATGAAATGGAAGAAAATCAAGACCAGTGGTGATTATGTGGAAAATGAACTAAACAACATTGCTAGAGAAAATCAAAAGTAGAAATATTTAGTATGTAAACACAAGCAAACAGTTGTAGGAGTATTGATATGAGAAAAAACACACTTCACACAAGTGCAAGAAACAAAACAGAGTTTATTATGAAGATAAACCATATTAACAATTATGAAATGTAGATACAAAGAGTGAAATAGTGAGAGAGAGACAGACAGAGAGAGGGAGAGAGAGAGAGAGAGAGAAAGAGAGAGAGGGAATGAGTCTAATGAATGGTGAACCAAGTAGATCAAAAAGAAAATTGAAAGTAACCAAGTAGTGAACAATTTCAAACTAACATAGTGAATCTTTGACAAGGAACACTGGGAAAGATGGTAAGTAGAGGTATTATTTAAACAACATTGTAATAAATTTGGGTCTATACATTCCAGAGACTAAACTTTTAAACTTTAATACTTTAAAACTTTTAATACTTTACTTGCAATGGCTTTGAGTTGATTTTTGCTGGTATTATCTGTTTTTAGTCCTAAAAGCCTCCTGTACCTGCATAGTACATTCTCAAGATTTGGGGAAAATTCTGCTATTTTATTAAGTATGTTTTCTATACATTTAACTTGTTCAACTTCTCTTTCTTTTATGCCCCTGATTTCTAGGATAGGTCTTTTAATATTGTTCCAGAGGTCTTGCATGTTCATTCATACTTCTATTTTTTCTTTTTCTTTATCTGATTGTTGTAATATAACTAATCTGTATTCTAGCTCTCATAGTCAGTTTTCAATTTGGTCCATTCTTTTCAAGTGGCATTCAGTGGAGTGCTTTTTATTTGACTTATTGAGCATTTCAATTGTAGGATTTCAGTTTGATTTTTTCAATGTATCAGTAGTTTTAGTGAATTCCTCTTTCATATCCTACATTGTCTTCCTTATTTCATTCAGCTGTTTGAATTCTCCTTGAATTCATTCAACTCTTTATTTCTATCATCTTTGAATTCATTCAGGTATTTATATATGTCTTCTTTCATTTCATCGATCATTCTTATAATCAAGCTTTTGAGTTCTTTGTCTGGGCTTTCTTCCTCTTCATTATTGTTGGTGTTTGATTTTGTGGGTTTGGTGAACTTTGGAGGTGTCATGTTGTCTGTATTGTGATTTTCACATCTAGAACCAAGTTTTTGGTTGGAAGTGTTAATCACCTGAACTCTTACAGTAGAAATATTTTCAATGTTCAGGCAAGACTGTGTAGGAATGGGGTTGCAGTATTGTCTTCCATGTGTTGACTAGCAAAACATTTGCCAACATGTTTAGGACACAAGGCTGGATACCCATCACCACTCATATACACAAAAACAACCTGGAGTCTCTTGTAGTTCCTTGTGTATGGTTTGGTGTTGTATGTGGGTTGAGGGTTGGGGTGGTCAAGGAGAAGTTGTCCAGTTCTGTGCTGCTTTCACCTTAGAAGCTTTCCTTCTTTGTGTATTAGAAACTTCTGCTGGCCACAGAGTGCTCTGCACTGTCAGGCCAATTTGGTTTCCACTTGTTTCACAGGCCTCCAACTTTTGCTCCCATAGGCAACACATGGGCAATCCCAGGGTTGCTCCACAAATGCATCTGATAGTGGAAAACAAAGCATTGAGTTATGCACTGGTGGTAGAGCACAGAGGGTCTCATGTGCTCTGCCTACAGATCTCAGTTCTTTCAACAGTTCATCACCCTCTGTAGGCAAGGAGGACATATTGTGTTATCACTGGGTCCTGAACTTAGAGCTCTTAGCTCTGCATAGCAGCAAGCACCCACAGCCAGCAGGTAGCTCCTGTATCATGAGCACTCTGCCAGTCATATGTTTGATGTTGTTTCTGCAATAATCTTCAGGCAATGGGACTTGTTCTTGCCAGGAGGGTAGAGTCAGAAATCACCATGCTTTTTACTGTCTGTGCTCTGTATTCCTTAAATTTTTCAGTGGGTCCACATCAGACTCTCTCCCTCTTTATAACCACCTTTTTATTTACTTTCTACCACCCAAACACAGTGAAAAATGTCCTAAGACTCCCTGACCATGGTTGATACTTGACGTTCAAGTCCCCAGAGTGTATCAGTCTCAGACGCTGCTTAGCAACAAATACCAGCAGCTTGCAGGAAACTTTTGGAGTTTTGCACTCCATCTGCCATGAGCTTGGTGGTCTGCTTCTGCTGTGATCCTCAAGCAATGGAATTTTCTCTAGCCAGGGAGGGCAGGACCACAAACCACTGCACCTTCATTCTCCAAGCCCCTGGCTTATGAAATTCTCTCAGAATCCACATCATACTCTCTCCCTGTCCACAACCACCTCTCATGATTATCTCCCTTCAGAACACTGTGGCCTGGTGTCTCAAGATTCCCTGAGTTGCAATTGTCCATTGTTTTCAAATCTCAGTATCAGATCATATCTGGCAGCAAACCTCTGCGGCCAGCAGGAAGTTCCTGGAGCTACACCACTGCAAAGCTGTGGACTCAGTGCTCTGTTTACACAGTGACCCTCACATACCAGGACTTGCTCTTTCCGGTTAAACTGGGTCACTGACCCCCAGGCTCTTCACTGTCCCAGCTACCCATACTTAAATTTCTCCACATGTCCATGTCAGACCCTTTCCCTCTCCATAACCACCTTTAACGGCCATATCCTTCCCAGACATTGTGGCCAGCATCTCAAGATTCCCTGAGCTGTGTTTGGTCCTTATCTTCAAGTCCTCAGAGTATCTCAGTCTCTAACTCTTCCTGAAAGCAGATCCCTGCAGCCAGCTAACAGCTCCAGAACTACCACACTCTCCCCACTGGGAGCTCAGTGCTTTGTTTCTAAAATATCCTCAGGCACTGGGACTTGCTCTCACCAGGTAGGGCAGAGCTGCCAGTCACTACGCCCTTTGTTTCCCAAGCTCCTAGATGATTAAACTTCTCAGCTCACCCTGGTGAGGCATTATCCCTCCAAAAGACTGTCTCTTATTGTCTTTTCCCTTCCAGACACTGTGTCTGTGTTTCCCAAACTCTCTCCCAGGATTGTTCTTTGTTTTCAGTTCTCTGAAGTAGCTCAGTCTTAAATATAGACCCTGTCTTAAGATGGTTCCTTGCCACAGCTCTTTGAGATCCGGGGAGAAAAAATTGTCTTGTCCGATGCTCTCCAGTCATTGCCAGGTGAATCACTGTCCCATCAAATCTCTGCACTGAGTTTAGGGTTTGTAGAAGTTGTGGGCTTGACCCACGTCTAGGGCTGCCAGACTGTCACCAAGGCCATCTAACTTACATTGTGGCAGATGCCTCAGCTTCCCCTCTTCCAGAGGTAGAGCCAAAGCTGTAACAGTCACGTTTCTGTTTCACCATGTTTTCATTGTCCTGTCTTTCTTTTGTGGCTCTAGGTGCTCTTCAACTCTTTCTCTCTTCCAAATGTAGTTTTTTCCCTGTCATCTTGACTCTTCTCATTCATACCGTCCTATGGAGAATTTTCAACTCCACCCTCTTACCACAAATTTTCACAATACCTGCACCACTAACCATTGTTATGCTTCCACTTTATCTCACAAGAACCCAAGCTCCTTTCCTCTACAACCTTATTGGAGAGGCAGTTCATATTTTCAAATATTTCTTACTACATTTAAATATCTGGTTTATTGTTGAATTACTGATCTTGTTACTTCTGTTGCCTCTTTCTCCTCTGAATGGAAGTAATGGAGAATTCCACATCGAGGTGTGAAAATTACAACATAGAAACAAAAGTAATTTGAAAAACCAAAGTTATATCACTTATTAATCCAAAGCCTTGTAATAGCTTAACAACTGAATCCAAAGATACTAATTGGTTGAAATATCAGATAAATTTATTTGAAAAGCCTACTTTACTTTTAAAGATGATCAATGACCTCAAAGTATATTCAAACAATCAGGTAAGTGAAGTTAGAAAAATCAATTCCAGACCTAGACAAGAAAGTCAGCAACATGTATGAGAAATTCAGCAATGAAATTGAAATTGTGAAAAAACCAAACGTGTTAGAAATGAAATGGTTAATAAATCAAAGAAGAACACAGTAGACAGCATCATTAGCATAAAAGATCAAGAATGAGTAATATCAGACATGGAGGATAAGAGTGAGGAAATATTACATGCAGACATCAATAAATAAATATTGCAGTTGGGAGAGTGGTTCAGGTGGTACAGCACCTGCTTAGCAAGCACAAGAACCCGAGTTCAAACTGTACTACCACCAGAATGAAAAAAGACAAATGTGATCATAAACTTCAGGAACTCTGGGGCATGATCAGGACAACAATCTGAGAGTCAATGTGGTAGAAGGAGGGACTGAGCTACACACTGAAACCATAGAAAACCTATTCAATGAAAGTATAGTGTGAAATTTCCAAAACATTGGGAAAAATGCAGACTTCCATGTACAGGAGGCACTTCAAACCCCAAGTAGACATGACCAGAAAAGAGTCCGAACATGCCATATCATAATAAAAATACCAAGAATAAACAACAAAAAGGTACTTAAAGCTGTAATGAAAAATGTCAACTTATATACAAAAACAAACACATAATAATAACCTCAAACCTCTCAGCACAAACTGTAAAAGTCAGTAAGGAATAGAACATGATATTTCAAGCTATGAAAGAAAATTACTGCCAATTGAGAATACTATATTCAGCAAAGTTATCCTTTAAAGACAATGGAAAAATAAAGATTTCCAGGATAAGTTTAAGCAAAAGAAGTCATGCACACTAATCTGCATTGTAGAAGATAATTACAGGAATAATAGACATCAAAGAGGAAGAAAGATAGTCATAGTCACAGATACAAACCCCCGGAAAGAATAAAATTCAAGAGAGGACATTATCAACATGAGAATTAGGAAAGTATCAAATGTGTTCAACTAAACAAACCAAAAAACCAAAGAAGAATAATGGCAAAAAAACCCCAAGAAAACCAGGCAACACTCAAGTAAGACTGAAAAAAACTCAGAAGAACTTCAGGAAAGAGTAAATAGTTATCAATTATAAACCTAAATGTAAGTGACCTTAACTTCCCAGAAAAAATGTTATAGGTGAGATAATTAGATTAGAAGGCAGGATCCAATCATTTGTTGTCTAAAAGAAGCATACCTCACAGGCAAAACATACACACACTGAAAGTAAAAAGATGGAAAAACATATAACAAGCAAGCAGAAGCCTAAAGCAAGCAGGAGTGGCTACACTCATTTCAGATGAAGCAGATTTCAAGCAAAAACTAGTTATAAGAGATAAAGAAGGTCACTACCTACTAGCAAAGAAGTCATAATCATTCTACTACCTAGTACCTACTAAGAAGAAGTCATAATGATTCTAAATATATACACACCAAACATCAGCATCCCAAGTTTCATCAACCAAACATTACTGAGCATAAAGTGACAGGTCCAGTTACAATAAAAGTGGAGGACTTCAACCCATCACTCTCAACGATAGATGGAATATCAAGACAAAAGAGTCAACAAAGATATATCAGAACTAAACAACACCGTGCATAA
The DNA here is from genome assembly GCF_047511655.1 of Castor canadensis. NCBI lineage: Eukaryota > Metazoa > Chordata > Mammalia > Rodentia > Castoridae > Castor > Castor canadensis. Next base: position 48,193,320 of record NC_133396.1, on the reverse strand, counting down.
AATAGACTTAACAGACATCTATAGAGTATTCCATCCAACAGCTGCAGAACACATATTCTTCTCAGCAGCTGATGGAACTTCTCCACAATAGACCATATCTTATGCCATAAAGCAAGTCTTGACAAATACCAAAAATTCAAAATAACTCCTTGTATCCTAACAGATGTACATATGTTTGTAAATGGAAAAGTGAAACTGTTCCAGGCATGGGGAGTGGGGAAAGAAGAATGATGGAGGGGGTGAATGCAAGTATGATATATTCTAAGAACTTTATGTACCCCCACCTGATACAATAATCAAAATAAATTAAAAACAAAATTAAAAATCAAATGCAAGAAAATCTTCAGCTACTCAAACACACAGAGAATGAGCAACATATTTTCAAATGGTCTGTTGTGTCACCAAAGAAATTAGGAAATGAATGATAAAATTTCTAGATTCAAATGAAAGTGAAAATAAAACCCAGCAGAACAATAAGGCAAGAGAAGGAAATAAAATGGATACAAATAGAAAAGGAAGAAGTCACACTATTCCTATTTGCCAATGATATGACTCTGTACCTAAAAGACCTTAAAATGCCACACAAAACTTCTTAGATCTCATACTCATCAGCAAAGTAGCAGGATACAAGTCAGCATATAAAAATCAATAACTTTTCTTATACCAACAATGAACAGGCAGAGAAAGAAATCAGAAAAATAATCCTATTCTCCATAGCCACAAAAAGTAAAATACCTGGATGTAAATATAATGAAGGAGGTGAAAGTCTTCTACAGCGAAAACTTTAAAACATTGAAGAAAGAAATTCACAAAGATACCAGAAGATGGACAGACTTCCAATGTTCATGGATTAGCAGAATTAATTTAATGAATATGGCTATAGTCCTGAAAGCAATCTAGAGATTCAATGGAATCCCCATAAAAATTCCAATGCCATTCTTCATAGAAATAGAAAAATCAGTCCTAAAATTCATATGGAAGCACAAAGGATCCTGAAAAGACAAAGCAATCCTTAACAAAAAGAGCAATGCTGAGGTACACACTACCTTACTTCAAGCTATAGTACAGAGACATAGTAACAAAAATAGCATGGCACTGGCACAAAAAACAGACAAGTAGACCAACAGAACAGTATAGAAGATCCAGAAATAACTATGGCTACAACAATCTAATTTTTGACAAAGGTGCTGAAAACATACATTGGAGAAAAGATGGCTTGTCAATAAACATTATTGGAAAAACTGTATGTTCACATGTAGAAAACTAAAAATAGATTCTTTTTTCTCACCTGTGCTAAAGAAAACTCAAAATGGATCAAAAACCTTAACGTAAGACCTGACTATAGAAAAACATAGGGAAAATCTGGAAGAAATGAGCATAGTCTACAACTTCTGAATCAGACTCCAATTTCACAGGAAATAAGGGCACAAATTGACAATGAGATTACATCAAACTAAAAATCTTCTGCACAGCAAAGGAAACAATCACTAGAATGAAGACCAGCCCATATAATGGGAGAAAACCTTTGCAAACTATCCATATAACAGTGCATTTACAACCCAAGTATATAAAGAGCTCAAAAAGTTAAACACCAAAAGCACATATAAACTAATTTATAAATGGAAAAATGGATTGAGCAGCTGATTCTCAAAACAATTATCTCAAGCATAAGCACTGAAGCTGTGGCCCAAGTGGTAGATTACTTACCTACTAAGTTTAAGGCCCTAAATTCAAACCCCTGTACCACCAAAAAAGAAAAAAATAAAACACCTGAAAATCATAGCCAGTTACTCCTGGATAGAAAACTAATATCCAGAATATATAATGATCTCTAAAAATTAAATACCAAAAGAATAAATAACCCAATCAACACATGGGCAAATGAATTTAGAAGTACAAATGACTCCTAGTATATGAAGAAATTTTCCACATCCTTAGTCATAAAGGAAATGCAATCAAAAACAACATTGCTATTCCATCTCACCCCAGTCAGAATGTCTATGATCAAGGAAATGAATAAAAACAAATTCTGGTGAGGATGTTGACAAAAAGGGAGCCTTAAGCACTGTTCGCAATGCAAATTAGTGCAGCCACTGTGAAAATAAGTGGAGATTCCTTAAAAGATGAAAGATAGAACTACCATATGACTTTGCTATATAACTCTTGGACATACATCTGAGAAATAATTCAAGTCAACATACAGTTTAGACACTTGCACAACCATGTTTATAGGAACACTATTCACCATAGCCAAATTATGGAATCAGCCTAAGTATCCATCAACTGATAAATGAATAAAGAAAGCATGGCATATACATACTATGGAGTATAATTTAACCATAAAGGAGAAATTACATTGAAAATTATAATTGTGTTGAAACTATGAAATTATGTCATTAACAAGAAAATGAATGGAATGATAGACCATAATATTAAGCAAAGTAAGTCAGACTAGAAATACAAATATTTTGTGTTCTGTCTCATATGCAGTCTGTAAAACAGGTTCTGCTTTGGGTAGTAGTAGGAAAGGAGAGGGTGTTTAGGGATGAATAGGATTGAAGCACTTTTTATACATTCGTGAAAACAGAACAATGAAATGTGTTGAAATTGTCTTAAGAAGGTGGGAAGGGGAGTAAGGATGAGTGATAGAGATGGTGAATTTAGTTGGAAAACATTTTATGAACGTGTAGAAATATCATGTGAACCTGCTTTGTGCAATGATATATGCAAATAAAAATGTGAATAAAGAATCTTGGAAGAAGTACAAATGACCAATAAATTCATGAATAAATGTTTGACATTCCTACATGTAAAGGAAATGTAAATCAAAACAACATTGGGATTTCATCTCACCCTAGTCAGAATGGCTATCATCAATAACACAAACAATAACAAATGCTGGCAAAGATGCAAGATAAAAGAAACATTTACACACTATTGGTGGGAATGTAAATTAGTGCAACCACTGTGAAAACCAGCATGGATCCTCCTCAAAGAGTTAAAAATAGAGCTACAATATGGTCTGGCCATACTACTCCTGTGCATATATCTGAAGGAATGTAAGTCAAGACACAAAAGAGACACTTGCATACTCATCTTTATTTCAGCACTGTTCAGTATTCACTATAGCTAAGCTAAGGGAATAACCCAGATGCCCTTCAACTTATGAATGGATTAAGAAAATGTGGTAGCCAGAGGGCAGCGGCTTATCCCTGTAATCCTAGCTACTCAAGAGGCAAATCAGGAGGACTGTGTTTCAAAGCCAGCCTGGACAAATAGTTCAGGAGACCCTATCTCAAAAAACTCATCACAAAACAATGGGGCTGGTGGAGTGGCTCAAGGTGAAGGCCCTGAGTTCAAACCCTAGTACTGCAAAAAAAAAGAAAGTAATAGTGATATATGCACACAATGGGATATTATTCAGTCCCATTAGAAACAATGAAATTATGTCATTTGCAGGAAAATGGTGGAAGTGGAAATCATCATGTAAAGGGAAATAAGCCAGACTGAGAAATGCAAATACTGCATGTGTTCTCTCACATGCAGATTCTAGAGCTGATTATATATATATATATATATATATATATATATATATATATATATACATAGAACATATATACAGGAATGTAACTTTTGTGCTGTTGGTGGACAGGCAGGACAGGGAGAGGGAAAGAATACTACAAGGTGAGTGATATCAAATACATTATGTCTATGTATGAAGATGGATAATGATTCCCACCAAAAACTTTAAAACAGGTGGTTAGGGGCATGAGGACAAAAAGAGCAATAGGGGGGTTAGTTTGTCCAAAGTATAATATACCCATGTATGGAAATACCTTGGTGAAATCCTTTTGTGCTACTAATTTATGCTAACAATAATCATAACGTATTTTAAAAGAGAATTTTCGTATGATCAATCAATCCCACTACTGGGTATGTTTCTAAGGGAAGTAAAATCCTCATGTTGAAGACATCTGTGCTCCCCAGTGTTCAGTGCAGCACTATAGTACAAACAAATGGAAACAAATGAAGTATGTTTCAACTGATGACTGAAAATATAGTACATACACACTTTGGAATATAATACAGACTTAAAGAAAAATGAAGCACAGTTATTTGTGACAGTGGATCCAGAGACAATTATATTAAGTGAAATAAGCCAGTCAAAGAAAGAAATGCATGTATCACATGATCTTAACCTTATGGGGAATCCATAAAAGCTGCTGTCATACAAGTTGAGAGTAGAATGGTGGTTACCAGAGGCCAGGAAGCGTGTGTGGAAAAGAGGGATGGGGAGTTGTTGCTCGATATGTACTGAAGTTACAAGTAGATTGGAGCAAGAAATTCTGGTATGCTACTTAGGGTGGCTATAGATGAGAATAATGTATTGTACATTTCAGATTTTATCATAAAGAATTTTGAAATTTTTCATCACATGAAATGATATGACATGATAAATGATTAACATTTATGTTTAATCTGGTGTATACATATATCAAAACATTACATGATATTCCATTAATTACTATAAATTTTATGCTTTTATTTATTACTTTAAAAATAAAACACTGACAACTTTTTATAAAAAGAGATCCTGTATGAGGCCATTGTATGTGTCCTTTTACTGTGGTATTCTTTTATATCTACAATTAGAGTTTGTTTCCTTATGATAGTTCTTGCACCCAGTCTTCATTGCTAATATGCATCCTTTATGCCTTTTTAATTAGGTATTTCTGATGAAGAGGGTGACTTAATTTAAATGTTAATCACTTGTATTGACATTGATGATTCTATTGTACTATGTTACTGGGATTGCATAATTTATTTATAATAAAAACTGGTGTTACCTTAACAAACACATGGAGAATAATAAAATACTTCAGAAATATATTCAAAGAAACAAAGAGCAAAATTCTATAAGCTGTTATCTATATTGTAAATATATGCTTATTGATCTAGCTATAGTACATAAATGTATATGTAAGTATGTACTATATAGACATATATATGTAAAGTGAAATAGAATAGATCACTTAGTAAACTGAGTGAGAGTGACATCATAATTCAAGACACAAGATAAAGGCCAAAGATTTGGAATAGAACTTAGATTTCAAAGTTGTGTGTGTTGAAAATGAACTGCCCACAGAGCCTCAATGGGAAAAATACACTTTACAGGTTAGAATAAAGGGGAGCTCTGGAGAAAGGTCAGTTCTTCACGTGGAAGTGTATAAATCACCAGAATATATGGGAGGGTGAAATGGATGGATTTGGATTCCATCACTTAGTGAGTACTACTAATGAAATGAATGGGCCAAGGCTATTAATCTGCGCCATGCCATAGTGGTGTTAACTGTTTAAAATGAAGGTCTGCTCTCCTTTTTTCTAAAGTGGGAGAAAATGAAAAAAAAACATAGAATCAGATAGTCTGAAATCTTACATAGTCTCAACTATTGACAGTTCGTGTTATGTCGGAAATTTTGTTTTTTAGTCTATAAGGTATATATATGTGTTTGTATATGTGTGTGTGTGTGTGTGTGTGTGTGTGTGTGTGTGTGTGTGTGTGTAGAGAGAGAGAGAGAGAGAGAGAGAGAGAGAGAACTTGAAAAGTCAAAATATCAAACAGAAGATAGACATCCTGAACTTTTTACTAGTCTCTAGATTCTTTCCCTGGTCTATGGGTAATAAATTTTAGGGCCCATGGTTATTGATTCAAGGGAAAACGAAATTGTACAAATGATGCTATTGCACAAAGTGCATAGAAAATTTTGATTAGGGTCAAGTCAGAAAAAGATTGGAGACATGATAAAGAAATACGGGGTATGGGTGAAGATAAGAGAAAATTTCATGTCAAAATTTTTTCAGAAAGAACATATAGGAGATATTAGAAGGAGGCTGAGAGGTTGAGATATTAGGATGTTATGTGTATCAACCTTGGACTATGGGGCACCATTTAAAATTGATGTCATGTACAAAAGAAGTCTGGATAAAATAAAATTCTGGGTAATTTTAAAACATAAGTAATAAAGAACAAACAAAACATAGCTCTCATAATTTCCAGGGTCACAAGGACAAGACAAAGGGGAATATACAGCTCACCAAGACCCGACTTTCTCATTTAAATACTCACAAAATTTCTTCTCTTTTATGTATTGAACAATTATGCAGCATGCCTTTTAACAGAGGCACCATGGTGAGAGAAAAGGTCTGAAATAATATTCCAATATTAATATCAATATATTTATAGGAAAAATTAGGTATCACTCCTAAGTGTTACCATCTCAGACCAAAGGGAATTTTCTCCTTACGAAGGACCCTCTGCAATGCTCCCTTCATGTCTCTGTTCCTCAGGCTGTAGATGAAGGGGTTCAGCATGGGAGTCACCACTGTGTACATCATTGCCATGACAACATCTTTTTCTGTAGACTTATTAGTTGATGGACATAAGTACAAACCAATGACTGACCCACAGAACAGTGACACCACAGACAGATGGGAGCCACAGGTGGAGAAGGCCTTGTGGATACCCTGAGCAGAAGGGACTCTAAGGATGGCAAAGACAATTCGTGCATAGGACATGACGATGAGTGCGAATGGGATGACAACCACAGGCCCTCCTGTGGTAAATATCATCAAGTCATTAACATAAGTGTCAGAGCAGGCCAGCTTCAGCAGAGCAGATACGTCACAGAAAAAGCGGGGGATTACAGTGTCCTCACAGAAAGACAATCTGGACATGAGTAGGGTGTGCAAAAGGGATAGAATGTGGTCAGCACCCAGGACAATGTCACCAAGCACCCACAGAGCTTGGTGTTCATGATGCTGGTGTAGTGCAGAGGGAAGCAGATGGCCACATAGTGGTCATAGGCCATGACCACAAGCAGGAAGCTCTCTAGATCTCCAAAAAACAGGAAGAAGTATATTTGTGTCAGGCAACCTGCATAGGAAATGGATGGGATTTTGCTCCTCATGTTCTGTAAAAGTTTAGGGATGGTCACAGAGGAAAAACAGAGGTTGGAGAATGACAACTTGCTGAGAGACAAATATATCGGTGTGTGGAGATGGGAGTCTACTTGAATAAGGAAAATAATGAGAAGGTTCCCCAGGACAGTGATGAGCTACATAACTAAGAACAGGACATAGAACATGTACTGGTGCTCTGACGTGATGGGCAGGCCCAGGAGGAGGAACTCTGCAAGGGTAGTTTGGTTCCGTTCTGTCATGCTCTGTCTCCAATATCTTTAAGAGAAAATAATAGCATCCCTTTAACATTCAAATAAAAATGAACATATTTCTATATTCATGATCTTTTATGTTTTCTAAATTAATTCATCTCACCCTCTTCACAACATTTATAATCTCTAAACTGTAAATATTTATAATCATAAAGTTAACCACTTTTTCTGAACTTGTCCTTAACCTATTTCAATATAATATCTTTCCCTAAACATCTTATGTATTTGCTTCTGAATGACAAAATGCATTTGTTTTTCTCTTACCTTCCTGACTAGTTATCATATGCAATGATAATTGGCTCTTGTTCTATCAGTAACTTATATGTTGAAGGTCCTCAAGGATTTCTGTAAATCCTATACTGCTATAATTCTATACGTACTACCAAGAAAAGTTCTTAGATTATCATTTAAAACTCAGGTTTAGGTATTTCTCTCAATTGTAGAACTCTGTATCTCCTTGCTTAGTAGTTGTCTTCCCTTGGGTGTGAAACTCAACGGACCCAAAATGAAACATGATCTCACTTTGCTCTCTGTTAACCTCTTCCTCTTCTAGTCACTCATATTGCAGTAAAAGAAATTCAAAAATAAATCACTAATTTATTTCTCTTACCGTCAACTCTAATCTAGCAAATATCACAGATTCTCCTCTTCATACTCCTGCTACTTCACCTGTTTTCTACCATGTTCCTAGAACAGGATGATATCTTATCTCTCCCGGATTATTGAAACAGACTTTCAGTTAATGTCCCTTTCCCACATCTCCTTACTCTTCTTATTCCCTAAGCATGATTCACATTGTAGCATTCTTATGGAAATCGGATCATCTCTTTTCTGATTAGTACATCAGAGGATTATAATTCCTCTTAAAATGGAAGAAAAGTTTTTTCCCAATGGCACAATGACTGCTACTTGGCTGTGCCTACTTCCACAGCCTTGTATACCCCACAGTGACTGTTGCGTTCAACTCTGCAATAAAATGTCACTTGAATGTCATAATTTCCTTCCTCTAGTCTTAGATACCTACTGTTTCTCCTGCGTATCATTTGTCTCTTCTCTTCCATTTTCAATCAGTTTCCTCCTATTTATCCTTCCTGTATATTACATATAACTTGCTCAGCTAAACTCTTCCTGTCTGCTCAGACCAGGTGATACCTGTGCCATGTTCCCACAGTATCCTGCTCTCATCCCATAGCACTCAATGTCCTTGATCACTCACTTATAGCTGATTTCCCAACAGATTGTAAACCAGGCAGAAGAGGCTGCATCTGCCTTCATGACTGCATCAGAGCCAGCACTTAGCATGGTGTTTGGTGTGGTCAGTGTTTCACGAATAGTTTTGGCTGATCTTCAGCCTGAATCAGATTCCTTCAACTTTAAAGGCAAAAAATTCCCATTAAGTTACAGTAACTACTTAACTCTTAAATGCTCCTAGAATATAGTCTTAACCATTACCACTGTTTTGATGCTGTATGATCAGCTACACAGATGCAATTTTGCACTTCACAAAAATATTAGTGTATGTGAGATGTACTACTCTTTAAAGTAATGCTGATGACTCAAAATAAAATTCTTATGCTTCAATCCATATAATATCATTGATATTGATATAAGAAGAATAAATATGATTGGCATTTTGTAAATTATGGAAGGCAAAAAGAAGTATATTTTTGTACCTTCTCAAGTTCTTCTTCAGATGTCTATATTTTATGTGAAGCTAATTGAAGGATAAACTTTGCTAAGCTTATGAAGGATAAGCTTGTTTGTTCATGGTGAAGGATACCATGTTTGTGCCAAATACCAGTTCTTGATATTGCAATAAAGGTATTTTTAATGTTATTATCATTTAAATCAGTAGACTTGGGGTAAAAGTAGATTACCCTTCATAATGTGATCAGCCTCATACAAATCAGTAGGACCTAAGGGAATCTCCTCAAAAAGAGGAATTCTTAAGATTCTACCTTGGGACTCAGGACTTCAGCATCCATTCTTCCCAGGTCTCCACTTTGCTGTCTGGCCTTCAGACATCAGACTTGTCAACTCCCAATATTGCATAGGCTATCTCCATGAAACAAATTCCTCCTTTCTATTCTATTTTCCTCTGGTAAACTGATTAATGAATCCTACCATGTCTCAAAGCTGACAAAGAAAGCAGAGAAAGAGCGTTAAGAGATGTGGAAGGTCTTTCTCCAAAATAATATAACTAAGTCCCCACTGCTAGGATCTTCACCCTGGTGGTAATTTTCAATGCAACTGCATTAACAGTTTGTATTCTGGGTTGTTGGAGTAGCTCAAGTGGTAGAGTGCCTGCCTAGTAAGTGTGAGGCCCTGAGTTCAAACTCCAGTACTCTCAAAAGCAAAAAACTGTTTTTACCCTTGAATGTTACATGTTGGCATTATTAATGGAAGAAATGTGTAGGAAAAATGATAACTTGGATTCTTAGAATTCTGCTTCCACTGTGAATTAATGGAACTCATGCCTTGTGTAGGAGTGTGTGCAGGAATCACAAGTCAGAGACATTGTGCCTACTGATGTTGCCATTGATATCTCAATGAGTTTCACATATTTTTCAGCCATTAATGCACAGTTCCCCACTTAGATGGCATACAATAATCCTTTTCAGCAGTATTCCTAACATTTAATATACATGCCAGTCATGTGGGATTCTATGAAAACACTGATTCTGAATTTATAGTTCAGATCCAACATTTCAAATGAACATCCAAGCCTTGTGGTCAGTAGGCTGCACTTAGGTAGCAAATACATTGCCATTAAAATACTAATAAAGTTTTTCATAAAAATTTGATCAATATCTTGCATAGAAGACATATCTGAAGAAAGTTTATCAAAGTTCCCAGGGTGATGATAACAAAAGAAGGTTTAATAATTACTTCATTGAACACTGCCTCACAGAGCTGTTATTATGTTGAAATGATATCATCTTGGGAGAATACACTGAATAGTAAGTAATAATAATGACCACTATCATTAATAAAAAGATTACCAATTATGGCCATGAATTTAAAAGCTTTACAATGTGGCAAAGTCTTAGAAGGCAGAGAGAAAAGAGGAAAGTTATCATACCAGAAAAATTGTCCTACAGAATATCGTACAACCTGGGAATTCAAGACCTTCATGTTGGAAGAACAGTAGGCATCTGCTTCTTCTCCCCTGAAAACTCACCCAGGATGGCTGGTGGTGAATCTGGGGCCATGATTCAAGATGCAGCTCTTGTTTATTCATTATAGGCATAGGAAGTAACAGCCTCTGTAGTCATGACCTATATTGGCACCATCCCTGCTCATATCTCTCTTTCTAGTCATTCCTGGACCTAAAAAGCTCTGCATCCCAGAGGAATCCAGATTCTGGGAAACTCATTAAAATCAAAATAATTACCCTGGACCTTTTTAAGACCAGTTCTCGCACAGTCCTTTAGCGGTGAAAGATAAGTGTCTGATTGCACCTGACTGTACTTTGGGGGATAGTGAGAGTACGGAGAGAAGCTGGTGGGTGGATGCTTAATCATTGACTGTTTAAGGAATAGCAGGAATCCTGTGAGGCAAGAAACTTCTTACAATGATGTTGACTGATTGTTGGAAAATCGGTAAAAGTAATCAGTGACAAGACTGTGAATGATTCAAAATATCTTAGAAGTGTAAAATTTTACATAAGAAGCCACCTAAGGTTTTGAAGTAGAGTCCAACCATGAAAAGCACATGCTTTGGAAAGTTTCCCAAGTAATAGTCTCTAGGTACAACACAAACAGTACTTAGGAGACATAAACATTGCTGCATGCAAGGGTCAGCCTTTTATGATCAAACTTTCTATACGTGCTAATGCATGAAAATGATAGCAATAAAAGAAAAGATGAACTACTTTAGATCATGTTCAATTCTTCCACAGGTCAAGATAGAAAAAGAAGCCCAGAATCCAAAGTCATTGTTATTTGTGTTTCCTTAACTCTCTAGGAAAACCTTAACATCCCTTACCACCACCACCACCTCAATCACCTTCCATATATGTCAGATTATTCTTGGCAATCATCACTTGAATGAGGTTCCATGCACAATGTTACAATGCAAACTTTTGTTCCTAGTGAGTCTGTAGCCTCATTGGTTTCCTCTTTACTAGGCTGTTATAGATTACGATAGCATTTAATTTTAGATGTGGAAATATTAAATGGTACCCACAGAATTCCCCAGGATTTCAGACAGAGTGCGTGCTCACTGCTGCAGTTTTGTAGAGCAATAAAGCTTTCCCTTGGTAACAGGAGTCAATCACCATCGAAAGAATGACATCTCTGCTCTCTATACATTGGGTTACATAAGAACCAAAAAATTGCTATGTGGTTGGGTCAACTTCCAGTTCAGTGAAACTGGTGTTGTAGTCCCTTACAGAAGACCATATCCACGAGAATTATACTATTCACCAATATAAAGGGCATAATTAAGGGTTTTCTATATATTTAGAGTGGTGCAACCATCCCACAGCCAATTTTAGAACCTATGTATTACTATCAAAAGAACTTCTAGACCCAATCCAAACTCTGCCCATCCACAGGCAATTTCATTCTACTTTATGTCTTTGTGGATTTCCTATTCTTTATATATGTATCATATAAATGGAGTCATATAATATGTTTTATGGCTGCTTCTTTTCAATTAACATAATGTTTTTGAAGTACATGCATATAGTAGTGTGATCAATACTTCATTTGTTGTTGCTGAGTAATATTTCATTGTATGGATATACAACATTTTATCTACTTAATCATCAGTTGATACCTCTTTCCACTTGGGGACTATTGTAAATTGTGCTGCTCTGAACTTTCATGTTCATACCACATATTAAATGCCAAAATAAACTAGGAGTATAATTTCTGCATCATAGGCTAATTCTAGGTTTAATGTTTGAGGAATTGCCAAATAAGTTTTTCAGATCAACTGAACCATTTCGCATCCCTATCGCCTACTGGCAATCTGACCATTTCAATTTCTCCACATTCTCACCAACATTTATTTTCCATTTTGCGAAGCTAAAATCAACCTAATGGGAGATGCATTTTGTGGAAAGCATTCCTTGAAACATTTAGCATCCTAGGGGATAACTAATAATGCTAAGCATCTTTCCACATATTTGCTGACCATTTGTATATGTCCCTGGAGAGTATTTGTTGAACCCTTTGCCTAATTTTCAGTTGGTTTGTTTGTCTTTTTGTTGTTGAGTTGTGAGAGTTCTTCCTATGATCTACATGGGAGATTCTTATGCATACAAATGCTGATATGCAAATGCTTCCTTACTTTCCTTCACTCCCTGTATCCAAGTCATCACCAAGCTCTGAATATTAATTCCTGTTTCTTAAATGGATTCCCTTTTTTATTTTCACAATTACTATTGCAATTTAGGGCACTATCCACCATCAATGTAATCTTGGATATCTGCAGAACTCTCCTAACTGGTTCCCTGCCTCTGATCTCAAATGCCTTCAATATATTCTCCACACAACAACCATGAAGATATTTCCAAAAATGCCAGTTCGACCATGTCTCCTATGCTTTTTCATTTTGTTTGGCTTTTGTTTTTGAGACAGGATGTCACTATGTATCCCGGGCAAGCCTCAAATGCAGTATGTAGTTCACATTTAGCCTTGCCTCCCTAGTGCTGGGATTCCAGATGAGGATTCCCTCTGCTATCAGTGTACTTTAGTGATTTCCCAGTGCTCTTTGTGAAAAAGGCCAGTGTTTTACCTTAACTCTCATGGTCCTTCCAGATCCAAGTGTGCCTTCTCCAGCTTTATCAATTAACATTCCCCCCTCCCTCCTATCCCCTTCTTCTACCAGACAGACATGCTACACATTCATTTTTCCACACATTATCCAACACTTGTTATCTCTTGGCTGTTAGCTATACTAACAGGTATGGGATGAAACACATTATGTTTTTGACTTGCATTTCCCTAGTGATTAGCCATGTTGAACACCTTTTCATATGTATATTGGCCATATTAATGTTTTTGTTGGAAAAATACCTATTCAATCCTTTGCCCCGATTTTAAACAGGTGATTGGTTTTCCCACTGTTGAGCTGTGTGAATGTCTTAAATATTTTGGACTTGAATCCCTTTTTCACATAGATATTTTACAAACCTTTCCTGGCTATTCATAAAAACTGCCTTTAAATTTTGTTCATTATTTCCTTTGTTATGCAAAATATTTTTTAATTGTATTTGTGGGATGCTAGATATCCAACTGAGGGCTTTTCAAATGCTAGGCAAGAAATGTGCATATTTGAGTTACCTCTCCATTCCCAAAAGTTACACTTAGGTTGATGTTGTCCCGCCTGTTTATTTTTGCTTTTGTTGCTAGTGCTTTTAGTGTGATATCAAAAAAATAAAGAACCACATTGCCAAGGAGTATAGGTGTCCATCTAGCAGTTTTACAGCTTCAGATATTACATTTAGGCCTTTAATCCATTTTGAGTTGATTTTTCTGTATGGAGTAAGATAACTGTCTGCCTTCTTTTATTATATTTATGGGATACAAAGTGATGTTATAATTTATGGACACCATGTAGAACAATTAAACCAAGCCAATTAGCATATCTATCACCCCAAATAAAGTCTTCATTCTTTGTGATAATGAGGTTAGACATTTACTTTATAAGTGATTTTCAAATGCTCTATATGTTACTATTCACCATGCTGTGCAATAACCTCAATGAAATAATCTTATTCCTCAAGTCTACTTGTGGCTTTGAACCCTTGACCTGTCCTCTCCTTATTGTCTTTCCCCAACCAGTCTTTGGTAATCATCATTACTGTTGCCTTGACTTTAATTATTTTAGATTCAATGAACCAGTGACAAGATGCAGTACTTATTTTCTGTGCCTGACATATCTGTAGAATACTGTTTCCAGTTCCACCCAGGATGCCACAAAAGACATCATTTCTTTCTTTTTAAGGCTAAATATTATTCCATTTTGCAAATATACACTACCTTTTCTTTGTCTATTCATCTGTTGAGGGGCACAGGTTGATTTCAAAACTCGACTGCTATGAATAGTGCTACAGTGAATCTGGGGACGCAAACTGCCTTTGCCATTCTCATTTCAGAATTCAGAAGTGGGATTGCTGGATCTTATGGTAATTCTATGTTGAGTGTTTTGAGGAAACTCAATGCAGCATTCTATAAAGACTACAATAATTTACATTCCTATCAACAGCGTACAAGGGTTCTATTTTCTCCATATCCTCACCAACACTTATCTTTTGTCTTTTCATAATTGCTATTTTAACAGGTAAAAGGCGATATTTCATCATGCTTTCATTTGTGGCTCTCTAATGATTAGGGATATTGAACATTTTTTATCTACCTGCTAGTCACTCATATATCTTCTTCTAAAAAACTTCTATCAGGACCCTTCCCCATTTCATAACTGGATATTGGTTTTCTTTATCTAGAGTTTTTTTGAGCTACTTAAATACAATGGATATTAATCCCTTATCAAATGCATGTCTTTAAAATATGTTCCCAGGATGAAAGTTTTCTGTTCTTTCTATTGTTTCCTTTAAAGTACAGTTTTTTATTTTCATGTACTCCCATTTGTCTATCTTGGATTTGTGTCTATGATTTTCATTCAAGTGAAATCTAAAAAAGCATCATTGTCCTAGCCAATGCTGTACAGATTTCCCTTTTTGGCATAGTACTTTCATGGTTTAAAGGTTTATTTTTGAGTCTTTAATCCATTTTGAGTTGACTTTTGTATATGATGTGAAATAAGGGCCTAATTTCATTGCTCACCATATATATATATATGGTGAAAGACCTGTCCCTTGCAAAGCAAAAGTATTAATTAAAGAAATTGGAGATAATACAAATTAGAAATAGAATTAAGGTCTTAAACAACATATGTTGTGCAGACTATGCCTCACATTTTGTATATTCTTTGCAAGTTGCCAAGGATCAATTAATCATAGGTAGGTTCTTTTCTGAGTTCTTTATTCTGGTCCATTGGATTATGTATCTCTTTTTCTGTAAGTACTATGCTTTTTTTCCCCCATAAGTCTGTTTGTATGGATTAATCAAAAACTGAAATAAAAAAACCTATAAAATATACATAACACAAATCTACCATTTTATACATTTAAGTGTGTCAGTTGAATTTTCTTAACTACTTTGGCATTCAGTGTGTTTCTGGATATTGAAGAAAGTACTGTGCTTTTTTGCTTACTATTGAGTTTTAATAGTTTGAGATTCATGCAGTACAATGCCTCTACCAATATTCATTTTCCATGCTCACCTTAGCTATTCAGGATTTTTTGTGGATCCATGTGAATTTTAGGATTATTTATTCTATTTCTATGAACAAAACAATGGCATTTTGATAGAGATTGCAATGAATCCACAGATTCCTATGGGCAGTATGTTCAGTTAACAATATGAATTCTAATCTGTAAGCATGAGATATCCTTCCATTAATTTGTATTATCTCCAGTTTCTTTAATTAATACTTTTGCTTTGCAAGGGACAGGTCTTTTACTTTCTTGGTTAAGTTTCTTCCTAAGTACTAATTTTATAGCTAGTTTGGATGGAATTGTTTTTGTGATTTCCAAAAAAGTTTCTTGTTAGTATAAAGAAATGCTACTGACTTTAGCCTATTAGTTTTGTACCTACAGTTGTGAGGAGAGTATAATTTTATTTTTTCATATATAAGATCAAGTCATATGTAAATAGTTGCAATGTAACTTCTTCATTTCCCATTTGGAAGCCTTTCATTTCTTCTAATTGCTGTATCAAGGTCAGCTACTACTGGGTTGAGTATGGCCAAAACTGGACAGATGTGCCTTATTCTGAATTTTATAGAAAAAGCTCTCTCAATCTGAGTGATCAGTACAAAGTTCACTCTGGGTTTGTCATGTTTTTACCTCTATTGTGTTGAGCTATTTTCTTTTATACATAATTAGTTGATTCTTTTCTTGTGGTGCTGGAGATTGAACCCAGGGCCTTGAGCTTGCTATACAAGCACTCTAACACTGAACCACACCATCAGGCCAAGATGAGATAGTTTTAACATGACAAGATGTTTAATTGTCTGAGATGCTTTTACTCCCTCAAATGAGATGATCATAGGATTTTGTCATCCATTTTGTTATTGTGATGCATTGCATTTATTTATCCATGAATATTCAACCATCCTTTTATCCTAGGCATAAATTCCACTTGACCATGGTGAATTGACCTTTCATGACACTTTAAAAAATTTTATTGTATATAATAATGGCTTCCATTATCACCTTTTTGCACATATATGCAATGCACTTCAATGATTTTCACTACCCTCCATCTCTCATATCCTCCACCCTACTCTGGCTACTACCCAAGTAATTCACCTTTTATGCTCATCTCTTTTTTGTGTTTTTATATCTAGATCCCACATATGAAAGAATACATTTGCTATTTATCTTTCTGAGTCTGACATTTCACTTACCATAACAATCTCCAGTTCCATCCATTTTGCTACAAATGACATAATCTCATTCTTCTTTATGGCTGAAAAAAATGTCTGTATATACCACAATTTCTTTGCAATTTTCACTCATCTGTTGATGAGTGTCTAGGCTGATTTCATGTTGTGCCTAGTGTCTCAATAAATATGAGTGTACATGTAACTCTACTGTATGTTAACTTTGGCTCCCTTGTGTACATGCCCAAGAATGATACAGGAAGACCAACATTTTTAAAGAAAACGCCATACTGATTTCCATACTACTTGAACGGATTTTCATTTGCACCATCAGTATTTGAGGGTTCCTTTGTCCCACATCCTCATCAGGATTTACTATTTTTTCTTTAACGATAGCCATTCTAACTGGGGTGAGACAGAATATCAATATAGTTTTAATTTGTATTTTGTGTGTGGTTAAAGATGTTGAACCAATATTTTCATGTATTTATTGGCCATTTAGGTCCCATTTTTCAGAATTCCCTGTTCGTTTCCTATTTGTCCATTTAACGATTAAATTGTTTGTTGTTTTGGAGTTACATTTTTTGAGTTCTGTAAAATTGTGTGTATTAATCCCTTCCTAGATGAATGGCTGCAAATGTCTTTTCCCATTCTGTAGTCTGTCTTTTTACTCTAGTAATTGTTTCCACTGCTGTGTTGAAGCATTTTAATTTGATGTAATCCCATTAGTCAATTCTCATTCTTATTTCCTGAGGTACTGGAGTCCTATTTGGAAAGGTGTGGTTTCAATCTGTATCTTCAAGTTTTCCTCTACTCCTTTCAAAATTTAAGGTCTTACATTAAATTCTTTGATCCATTTTCATTTGATTTTTTGTAGAAGGTAAGAGACAGTAATTCAGTCTCAGTCTTTTTCAAAATATTTTATTAGCATATATTAGATGAACAAAGCTAATTAAGATATTTCCGTACATGTATACAATGTATACAATGTGATAAAATTCAGCCCCTCTATTACTTTATCATCCCTTTCCCCCTTTAAAAATGATTCTGGTTTCACTCTTCTACATATGGGCATTCAGTTTTCCCAACAACATATGTTGTAGAGGCTATCTTTTCTCCAACATATGATTTTTGCATCTTTGCCAAGAGTAAAATGGCTATGCAATGTAGTTTATATCTGGGCATTTTATCCTATTCCATTGGTCTGCATGTCTGTTTTTGTGGAAGTACCATGCTCTTTGTCACCATAGCTCTATGGTGTAATTTGAAATCCAGTATTATGATATATCTAGCATTGTTGTTTTGACTCATGATTTCTTTAACTATTTTGAGCCTTTTGTGCTTCCACATAAGTTTTAGGATTGATTTTTCTATTTCTCTGAAGAATGTCATTGGAATTTTAATGATGATTGCATTGAATCTGTAGATCACTATCAGTAACACAGTTTTGCAATATTAATTCTGGCAATCTATGAATATGGGTGGTATTTTCATCTTCTAGTGTCTTCCTCAATTTTGTTCTTCATTGTTTTATAGTTTCCATTGTACAGATCTTTCATTTCCTTGGTAATGTTTACCCCTAGGTATTTTGTTTTTTTAAGACTATTTTGGAAGTAATAGTTTCCTGATTTCATTCTTGATGTGTTCATTATTGGTATATAGACAAACTACTGATATTTAAATGTGATTTTTGTATCCTGCTACTTCACTAAAAGTATTTATCAGATGCAAGAGTTTTCTGGTAGAGTGTTTTGAGTCTCTTGAGAATAGGATCATATCATCTGCAAATATGAACAATTTGAGTTCTTCATTCTTATTTGTATTCCTTTATTTGTTTCTCTTGCCTTATTGCTCTGGCTACGAATTCACAGATTATACTGACAGAGTGGACATTCTTATCACATGCCTGAGTTTAGAGGAAATGCTTTTAGATTATCCCCAACTAGTACACTGTGGTATTAGGTTTCTTGTGTACAGCCTTTTTTTCTATTAAAGTATGTTCCTACTACTTCTAGTTTCTTTTCTACTTTTATCGTTATAATATGGTGAACTTTGACAAAGCCTTTCTATGCATCTATTAATATGATCATTTGATTTTTATCCCTGACTATATGCTTTATTACCCTTATTGATTTATGTATGCTGAGATATCCTTGGATTCCTGGAATGAAACCAACTTAATCATGGCTTATAATCTTTTTCATTTGTTGTTGAATTCAATTTATTAAGAATTTATTAAGAATTGCTACCAATTCTAGGTTTAATTCCCAGTATCACAAAAAAAAGATGCCAGATAAAGTGGATCATGGATGTAATCCCAGATACTCGGAAGGCAGAGATCATGAGGATCATGGGTTGAGGCCAGCAAAAAGGGAAAAAGTGAGCAAGAGCCCATCTTATTGAACAAGCCAGGCACGGTGGCTTGCACATGTGATCCCATCTATGCAGGAGGCCACAGCTAGACGGATGTAGCCCCAGACAAAAATGCAATACTCTACATGTGGTTGTATGTGTGTGTGATTGTACAGTTTTAATATGGGTAATACCAGCTTTATAGAATCAGTTTGATTGTGTTCCTTCCTCCTATGTTTTATGGAATAATATGAGAAAACAGGTGTTTATCTTTCTTCAACGTTCTTGTAGAATTCAGCAGTGAAATAGTATGGTTCTGAGATTTTTCTGTTGGGGAACTTTTGTTGTTGTTGTTAAAATCATGTAACTGTTGTATTGAGGATGCATTGTGACATTTATAAAAGTGCTTACTATATATCTTAGGTAAATTCACCCCCTCTGTCATTCTCCTTTACCCCCTACTCCCCACTTTTAGAATAGTTTCACCAGGTCTCATTTTTCTATTTTAATTCATGAGTACATAATATTTCTACCATATTCTCTTCCTACACCATTTCCTTATATACTTCCACCTCCCACTGGTACCAGTCCCTAGACAGAGACTGCTTATCTTCCTGTCCTCCATTTTTACAAAAAGACATCTTTGCTTAAGATAGCTAGACAGGCAGGTTCATTACGACATTTCCAAGCATATATGAATTATAACCGGAATTGGTTCATCCCCCTTATTTTTCTCCTTTCTACCCTAGTCCCCTTCTTATGGTAATTTCAATATATTTTAAAATTCTACATTCATTCTTGTATAGAGAGCACATCAGCTATATTTACCTTCTTTATTTCCTTATTTTACCCATCCTGTCCCGTTTGTGAGACCTGTTTTTCAAAGCTGTTCTTCAGTATTTAGGTGTCTATTCATTTTTCACTGGGATTTCTGCCTTGATATTATACTTGTATTTGTGTTGTACTTATATGACTCTTTATTTTTGCTTCAATCTCATTGCTCATTATAGATCTGTTTCATTTGTTTTTATCCTCATGGTCCAATTTTGGAAAAACATATTGGTCTAGAATTTTTTTCATTTCTTCTAGATTTTACATTTTATTGAAATAGAAGTTTAATTTTTGTGGGGTGTGTCTGATCTTTTTTATTAGCATAAATTGTACAAAGGGATTTCACTGTACTATTTTTCATTGGTGAATACAATGTATATTTATCATATTTGCTCCCTCTATTATAAACTTTCTCCTTTATTTCCCTTTTTAAAACTGTATTTAGTTGGTGTCATTATACTATCTTTATATATATAATATATATATATATATACTATCTTTGTCTATTAATATATTTATATATATTCACTTCAATAATGTTCACCTTCCAGCACAATTTCCTTTTCCCTTCTCCCTTCACTTACTCTCACAACAAACAGTCCACCTTTTACAATCATGTCCCATTGTTATTTTTATTGTTGTCATTATTATTATTTTAACAACATCATTTTAAGTCTAGATTCTCCTTATGAATGGAAAAATGTGATATTTGGGGTTTTTTGGACTCACTTACCTTGCTCAACATAATGATTACTAGTTCCATCCATTTTCCTGGAAACAACATAATTTCATAATATTCCATTGTTATATGTATCCCCTTTTCTTATCCATTCATTGGTTGTTGATCACCTAAGCTGAATCCATAGCTTGACTGTTGCAAATATGCTTTAGTAAACATGGATGTACAGTAATCTCTATTGTACACTGACTTTCAATCCTTTTCATATACGCCTGAAAGTGCCATAGCCATGTCAGAGGTAGTTTTATTTTTAGGTTTTTGAAGAACCTCCATACTAATTTGCAGAGAGGGTACACTAATTTACATTGTGACCAATTCTGTATAAGAGTTGTTTCCCCCCTCATCCTCACCAGTAATTGTTTCTTTTATTGATTCTAGCCATTCTGACTGGGTTAAAATTAATGCGGTTTTGATTTGCATATGCTGTGTAGCAGAAGATGTTGAACTTATTTTTCATGTATTTATTGGCCAT
Source organism: Castor canadensis (assembly GCF_047511655.1). Lineage (NCBI taxonomy): Eukaryota > Metazoa > Chordata > Mammalia > Rodentia > Castoridae > Castor > Castor canadensis. The sequence continues at coordinate 48,172,235 of NC_133396.1, read as the reverse complement.
TTATAGTTCTTCTTTGAAGAAGTATTCTATACATTTGCATATTTATTAATTGGATCATTTGTTCTTTGGTGTTTGATTTTTGAAGCTCTTTATATATTCTGAATATAATCTTTTATCTATTGAATTGCTTGAAAAGATTTTCTCCCATACTGTAGGTTGTCTGTTAAATCTGTTAGTTGTTTTCCTTGGTGTGCAGCTTTTTAATTTGATGTAATCCTGTTTGTCAATTAGTGATCTTATTAGTTGGGCATTTGGAGTCCTAGTCAGAAAACAGTTGCCTATTTTTATATCTTGAAGTGTTTCCTTATAGTAGTTTCAAAGTTTCATGTTGTACATTAAGAGCTTGATCCATTTTTTACTGATTATTTTGTACATAGTGAAAGATAGTCTTCTACATGTCAATATCCAATTTTCTCAACAACATTTGTTAAAGAGACTGTATTTCCTCCAACAGATGTTTTTTATACCTGTGTTGAAGGTCAGATGGCTGTAGCTATGTGGATTTATTTCTTGGTCTTCTATTTAATTACTTCACTGTATGTTTCTGTTTTTGGGTCTAATGAACAGTTTTTATGATTCTGTAGTGTAATTTAAAGTCAGGTATTGTGATACATCTAGCATTGCTCTATTTTGCTAAGCTCTTTGATGTTTTTTCTGTTTTTGTATGAATTCTAGGACTATTTTTTCTATTTCTGTGAAGAAAACCATTAATATTTTGATAAGCATTGCATTGAATCTGTAGATTGCTTATGGGTATATAGCCAGCTTCACAGTATTAGCTCTGCTAATTCATGAACGTTGGTGAAGTTTTCATCTTCCAGTGTCTTCTTTAATTTTTTATTTATGTTTTGTAGGGTTTTTGAAGAGTTCTTTCACCTCTTTTGCTAGGTTCATTCCTTTGTATTTAATTTTTTGAAGATAATGTGAATAACATTGGTTTTGTGATTTCTTTCTGAGCCTATTCACTGTTGATATATAGAAAAGTTAAATATTTCATGGTGACTTTAATCCTGTTTCTTTGCCCAAAGTGACTATCAGATCTAGAAGGTTTTTTTTAAGTGTAATCCTTAGGGTTGCTAAAGTATAGAATCATATCATTTGCAAATAATAAATAATTTGATCTTTTCTTTCCTATTTATAGCCATTTTTATTCCTTTCTCTTCCCTCAATGCTCTGGCTAAAATTTCAAACTGAACAAGAGTGGAAGGAGTATATACTCTTGTCTTATTCCTGACTTTGGAAGAAATCATTTCAGTTTTTCCCATTTTGTATGATGTTGGCTATTGCTCTGCTAGATATAGTCTTTATTAAGTTGAGGTACATTCCATTCATTCTTAGTTTTTATCAGATTATTTATGATCAAGTGATGCTGGATTTGTCAAAAGTTTTTTATACATCTATTGAGATTATCATGTGGTTTTTGTTTTTGATTTTGTGTATGTCCTATGTTACATGTATTGATTTGCATTTGTTGAACTGCTATGTATCCTGGAATGAGAGCTACTTGATCATGGCATATAATCATTAATATGTTGTTAAAATCTTTTTGCAAGCATTTTATTGAGAATCTTTGCATCTATATTCATCAGGATGATTGGTCTATTATTTTCTTTTTAGTTATGATCTTGTCTTGTTTTAGTTTCAAAGTAATAGGTACCATTGTTTTATAAAATGAGTTTGGTAAAGTTCAATCCTGTTGAATTTTTTTTGAGAAGTTTGAGGGAGTACTCAAACTTCTTTAAATTCTTTTAAGTTCTTTAAATATTTAATGGAATCTGGCAGTGAATCCATCTGATCACAGGCTTTTCTTTGTTGGGAAACTTTTCATTACTACTTCAAATTCCTTGTTTGTTATAGACCTGTTTATGTATTTTTTATTCTTTTGGTTCTATTTTTAGAGGTCATGTACATCCAGAAATTTATCCATTCTTCCTAGATTTTCCCATTTATTGCAATATAAGCTTCCAAAGTATTCTTTAATGATCCTCTCAGAATGTCATTGATACTTGTTGTGATATCTCCTTTTGGTTCTTTTCCACCATTGTTTAGTTAGTTTAGCTAAGCATTTATTAATCTTGCTTATTTATTCAATAAACAAATTGGTAAAATTTATTTAACCAATTTGTATTGGTTAAATAAATTTAATTTGTATTGGTTATTTGTATTGTTTTTTAGTCTCCATTTCACTGATTTTTGTTGTAATCTGTATACTCTGTTTATTAATACTTTGTTGGATGTATAGCTGGCAAAAACTTTCTCCCATTCTATGGGCAGCCTTTTCAATCTGGTGACCATTTCTTTTTGTTGTTTTGCAGAAGCTTTTAAATTTCATATAGTCCTATTTGTCAATCCTTTCTCTTAGTTGCTGAACCATTTGAGTCCTATTTAGGAAGCCATTGCCTTTGCCTATTAATTCCAATGTATTACCTATTCTTTCTTGCAGTATATTCAAACTGTAGGGCCTTATATTAAGGGTTTTTATCCATTTTGAGTTGATACTTGTACAAGTGAAAGACAGTGATCTAGATCCAGTTTTCAATGTGTAGATATCCAGTTTTCCCAAAAACCACTATGGACAGCAGTATGTAGGTTCCTCAAAAAAACTAAAAATAGAACTACTGTATGATCCAGCAATACTCCTGAGCATATATCTGAACGAATGTAAGCCATGAAACAATAAAAACACTTGAACACACATGTTTTTTAAAGCATTATTAACAATATCCAAGCTATGGAAATACCCCAGGTGCACTACAGCTGATGAATGGGTTGAGAAAATGTCACACACACACACACACACACACACACACACACACACACACATGGAATATGTTTCCGAAAGCAGAACTGTTAGAGGACACTAGGAAGGAAGGAAAGAAGAGAATGAGAGATACTGAATAATATTGAAACACATTGCATCTGCATCTGTGTAGGAACAAGTTACAATGAAATACACTGGAAACTGTTGAACAATACAGAGAAGGGTAAGGAATAGTAATAGAGAGGGTTAGGTTAGTTAAAGTACAATATATTTGCAGGTAAAACATCAAGACAAAAGCCAATTGAATAATGAATAGACAATTAACCAATGGCCAGCAAGAATGTAAAACAACTCATGTTAGATGAAGGTACTTGTTGGAGGGATGGGTAAATGAAGAAGGTAAAGGAGAGTGAATATGGTTGATGTATTTGGTGCACATGTATGAATGTGGAACACTGAAACTTGTTAAAGCCACTATATGGAGGAGGAGAATGGAGAATAGTAGAGAGAATGATCCAAACCAGGATACATTGTACACATGTATGAAAACATCCCAACAAACCTGTATAACTATTATACACTAATAAATGTGATTTTTAAATGTGGGTATCATACCTTATACATAATGACTGCAAAAATGGGAGAAAAAGAGCAAAAAGAAAGCAAGAGAACCATAACAATAGAAACAGCATGGTACTGACACAAAAACATATATGAAGACAACAGAACAGAACAGAAGACCGCAGCTACACCTACCTGATTTTTGACAAAGGTGCCAAAAATACACGATACAGAAAAGACCACCTCTCCAACAAATTTTGCTGGGAAAACTAGATACCTCGTTCTAGAAAACTGAAACTAGATTCATGTCTTTCACCCTGGACATGTGTCAAATCAAAGTGTATTAAAGACCTCAATATAAAACCTGAAACATTGAATCTAGTGGAGGAAACAGCAGGGAATACACTGGAAGCAATAGGTATAGGCAATGACTTCCTACATAGAACTCAAATAGCTCAGGAACTAAGAGAAAGGTTTGACAAATTGAACTATGTTTAATTTAAAAGCTTCTGCACAACAAAAGAAGTTGTCTTTAAATTGAAGGGATTGCCCACAGAATGGGAAAGAATCTTTGCCAGCTATACATCTGACAATAGATTAATAACCAGAATATACAGGGAACTCAAAAAACTAAACTCCAATAAAAATCAATGACCTAATGAAGAAAGGATCAAATGAACTGAACAGAGTTTTCTCAAAGGAAGAAGTCCAAGTGGCTAAAAAACACATGAAAAAAATACTCACCATCCCTGACCATAAAAGAAATGCAAATCAAAACCATGTTAAGATTCCACCTTACTACTGTTACAATAGCTACCATCAAGAACACAAACAACAAATGTTGGCAAGGATGTGGGGAAAAAGTAACCCTCATACACTGCTGCTGGTGGGAAAGTAAATTAGAACAACCACTAAGCAAAATTGTATGGAGGCTTTTCAGAAAACTAAAAATAGATTTGCCATATGATCCAGAAATTCTACTCCTAGAGATATACCCGAAGGAATGTAAGTCAGGTTACAAAAAAGGCATGTGTACACCCATGTTTATGGCAACATTATTCCCAATAGCTAAGCTATGGAAACAGCCAATATGCCCCAATACTGACAAATGGATTAAGAAAATGTGGTGTTTATACACAATGGAATTTTATTCATCCCCAAAGAAGAATGAAATTTTGTCATTTGCAGGTAAATAGATGGAACTGGAGCACATCATCTTAAGTAAAGTGAGCTATGTTCAGAAGGCCAAGAGCTGCATGTTTTCTCTCATACTTGGAATACAGACCTAATACAATTACAGTAATATTATGAGAAACAGTTCACACTATGGGGAGATCATGCAGAAGAGGGGTAGGGTAAAAGAGGGAAATTAAAATGATAAATATAAATGATGTATTCTCTATACAAGAATAAGTATAGAATTTTTAAACTAGTTGAAGCCACCATAAGAAAGGAACTAAAGTAGAATGATGAAAAATAGAGGGAACGAACAAATTCAGGTTATAATACATATATACATGGAAAGATCACAAGGAAATTCCCTGTGTAAGCTGTCATAAACAATCCAAAATGTCATTTTTAAATTTTTTCTTTTACAAAATTGGAGAACAGAAGGGCAGAACATGCCCTGTACAGGCATGGGAGGATGAGGCCCAGTGGGAGTGGGGAAGTGGAGGGGAAAGATTGTAGTAGGGTGAATATTGTGCAAATACTGATACACATGTATTTAAACATAAAAATGATACCTGTTGAAACTATTCTGGGAATGGAGGGAGGGGGGATGTTGGAGAACAGTGGAGGCAGTAAATTCAAGTATAATATATTTGATACATTCTAAGAACTTATATAAATGTCACAATGTACCCCAACCCAGCATAGAAATTTTGAAAAAGAGAAGAGGGTGATGAGAGAGAATGGCAGAGGGGGCAATCTACATTGTAAACATATATGGAAATGTCACAATGAAATACACATATATAATTAATATATACTGATAAAAATGTTTAAAATATAAAAAGAAACAGAACGAAACTTAAAAAAAAAACACCGACAGAAGACAAAGACAAAAACAAACAATATTTTCTTTGTTGTTGAGGAGGAGAATTACTACCTTCCTTCCCTGAGAGGTTTTTTTTCTTTTTCCAAAAGTCTGAACCAGTAAGGGGAGTAGGGACTGTGTGGTTTGGGGGTTTAGCTCAGTTGTGGAGTAGCCACTGAGAGCTGTGAGGGTCTGAACCCCAAGGTACCAGTACAGAAATGTAGGGTTAAACTTCTGGTCTTGGATTCCAGGGGCCGAGTTCTCATCTTGGCTTCCAGGGGCCCGGCTCCTACCCTCGCAGACTTAGTTTCACTCCCACCTGACCCATTGCATCCTCTATGTTTCCCAGGCCCCCACTAACTCACAGGCAGTGTTCCCTAGTCAGTGACTGCAATTCTGGGCTCTGTTTTTGTTGACACTTTTCTGCAACATACTGCTTAGGTCTGTGCCAAGATTTCCAGGATGCATCTGTGGCTAATGGCAGGACTGCACTGATTGTCAGTAAATCTTTTGACTCACAGGAGGCATCTGTCATGCAATTGGTATGGTCCTATGAGTTGAATGATCCCTGAAGCAGAGATAGCCAGTCTAGCTTGGGGTTTCCAGCCACTGCAGCTACACTCACCTCATTCCCTTCCTTCCACCTCCCGACTGTGTACCCATTCAGCACTCTCTGTCACCAGGCATTCTATACCCTCTTGTGCTCACAAGTGTGTTTGTGTGATGATGGTGTAAACAAATCTACTATGCCACCAGTCTTGATTTGCTTAGTTCTTCTGGAGGAAGTTTGTGAGAATAGCTGTTCAATTTGATATGTCTGTGAGGATTGTTACTGGGAATTGTTACTTAGCTGCCATCTTGATGCAAATTTCAGAGTCTTTTCTTGTTGAATTGAATTCTTATTTAAGTCTTTTGTGTGCTGTGTACATCTGTAGGACACTATGGCTATAAAACTGAATGCTTTGACACTAGCATTTTCAGGACCCTGCCATCAATGTTCAGGGAAGCATCTCTCCTGGCACTGTCTTTTAGGATAAGGCTACTCTTCTTACGCTTCTTGACTCATGAAATCCATTGACTTTCTTTCAGAGATTGCCTTCTAGACCACTTTTGAGCTGAAATCCTCTATCCCCTAGGCATAGGTGGCTCAGCACTACACAGGGCCACAAAGGACAGTGCCAAAGTGTGATAAAATATTTAAGTGATGTGTTCTCAACTCATCCTTAGTGATCCTCTGAATTTCATTGTTATCTATTATTGTAGCCCCATTTTCATGTCTAATTTTATTAATTTGAGTCATCCCTCTTTTGGTGAGTAATTCTTTTAATGTGTGAACGGAATTCAGATTTCTAGTATTTTGTTGAAGAATTTTGCATTTATGATCACTGAGGATGTTTGCCTGTACTGTTATTGTTTTGTGATTTCCCTGCTTATCTTTGATTTGGGGGTAATTCTGGCCTTGTAAAATAAATTTTGGAAGTATTAGTTCCTCTTAACAATTTTGAAAAGTTCAGGGAGAACTGGCATTAGTTCTTGAAGTGTCTGATTCAACATGGAGCCATCAGACTCTGCAAATTTCTTTGATGAGAAACCTTGTGTTATTGACACAATCTCCTCTGATTATTGGTCTGCTCAGATTTTTTACTTTGTAATTCAAACTAGGCATATTCCATGTGTCTAGTAATTTATACACTTCACCTAGGTTATACATAGTGTCATAACAGTCTTTACACTTCTGTGGAGTCAGTTGTAATGTCTTTGTTTTAGGTACTTTTTGTCATTTGAAAGAAACAACCTAAAGGAGGAAATATTTATTTTGGCTCATGTTTCAGAGGTTTCATTCCATAGTCCTTGACCCTGTTGATTCTGTGCCTATGGCAAGTTCACAACTACATGAGTCAGGCACATTATAGCAGCACTGATCTTGGAAAAAGTGTCACAGATGGAATCCCTGCCCTCCCCTACACACACACACACACACACACACACACACACACACATACATACACACACGAACCTTCTCAACCACCCTGGGCCATGTGGATCTGAAAAGTCCTTAGACACACTGGTTCTGCTCAGGCAGCACCTAAGAGCTGAGAGCCAATGTGTTACCAGAAGCTGTATTGATAGGAGAGGGGGAAACCTGGGGTAGCAGATAAGGTCAGAGCTCAGAACCAGTTGGAAGACATGGCTGAGTAGAAGAGGATCTGCAGGATCCATGCAATGTGAAAGCACAGTCATGATTATTTGTTCTCAGAGAAGAGATGTCACTTTCCATTAACAGTGGGTTAACATGCTACATAAGCCTCAAGAATCTAGATAAAAAGTAATATGAAATCAAAATGAAGAAATTAAGAGGGAAGACTTAATAAAGATGAAGTAAAAAAACATTGAAGGAGTCAAATTCCAAGAAATAATGGAGTTAATGTCAATTGCAGTAAATATTACTTCTTTGGAAAAATTATTAAAACAAATTAAAATTTAGCATCCAAAACAAGACAACATAGAAAAAAGGCATAATTAAAGAACTAAACAAATAAAAAGGAGACAAATGAAAAGCAAATTGTGCAATTTAATAATTCAAGGTGGGAAAGGAGGATGGTCCATTATGGGGTGCTGAATTTCATCAGTGCATGTGGTATGTATGTGGTGGAATATCACACCAAACCCTATTAATACATGCTTATAACAAAAATAAAAAGAAGCAAATAAAAATAATAATAAAGATTTTAAAACATGGACACAATTAGGTTCTAAGAACTTGTATATTACTAAAATCTGCTCAGTAAGATGGAAAAGAGAACAGATTACAAGTCACTGAAGACTACCTTATTAGGCTCAGGGCACTGGGACAGTTACTCATTTTCTCTCCACCTGCTTCTCCTCTTGCACAATGGGAATAACAGTGTCTTCCTCGAGGATCTTCCATTTGATGGAGACATGTGCATGGAGCAGTAAAGCCCAGGATTGCCACAAACGAGTCTTCACTAAATGTTGTCTTTTGTTATTTTTATGGCAAGAATATTTGTTACATCCTTTTAATAGTAAAAAATAAGAAAAAGCATCTTAAGATATTAACATATTCATCAACAGAGAAACGAGTAACCTCTGAGAGATCAACTCAAAGGTTCGACACCATGAGGTTAAAAATGGAAGTGTTCTATCTGTAGTGATATAGCAAGATTGCCTAGGTGTTCTGTTTCATAATAAAAGGAAATTGCAGAATGATACATATAAAATGATACCATTTATTTACTTATGTTTCATAATGGGAGGGGTAGGGAGAGACAGAAGGTAAGATAGTGATGGAGGTTGATGGGGGGTGAAGGAAAATTTAACCTGTATCTCTCATTTTGAATTTTTACAATGAAAATGGTGGATATAGTCTGTGAAGAATAGAATTAATAATTTTAAACCACTGTAAGGTAACTAGACTTTTACTGAAGTTTCCCAGGTTGGAGTCAGCAGGGCTGTAGGTGACATTGCAGCACATTCAATAAAACCTCCTTAAAACATTCCTCTGACCTCTACTGCTGCTCAGGCTTCCCTGTATGCACACCCATTTCTACTGTTTACACTTTTCCTTTCCTCTCCACACATAACACTCTTTCCTTACCTTCATTTTACACCTTTTTACTTTACAAAACTTAAAATGTAGACCTTATTTCAAGCTTCTGGTAATATACAAACAAATTTAACGTACTGTCTAACTTCATGGTACCTGTAATAAAAGCATAGTCATATACAATGCAGGTCTATTTTTTGTATTTAACAAACACAAACAATCAAATGCTATTGAATGAAAATATCAAGATTAATAGAGCTCTTAAAGGACAGAGAGAGAGAGAGAAAATGAGAGTGAGAGAGACTTTGATAATTGTTTCCGAAATGTCAGTTCATCCAGATCTGATTTTACACAGCTTTGGGTACAGCTCTGCATCTAAACCCCCTCTTTAGAGCACCCTTTACCTCTTTGTTTCTAAGGCTGTAGATGAAAGGGTTCAAGGTCGGTGTGACCACTGCATAGACCACGCTAGCAAAACGGTCATAGCTGGCTGAGTAGGCAGAAGATGGCCGGAAATAGACAGAGAGGACAGAGCCAAAGAAAAGTGATACCACCACCAGGTGAGTCCCGCAGGTAGAGAAGGCTCGGCATCGGCCACTCGCTGATCTCACTCCTAGCACTGACACCAGGATGTGTGCATAAGAGAGGGACACAAGGAGCAGCGGGATCAGCACCACTGTGAGGCCCTCAGAGAAGATTGCATTCTCCTCAGAGGATGTGTCTGAAGTCGCCAAGCTGAGCATCACCATCATGTCACAAAAAAAGTGGGGCACTGGAGCATAGCGGGGGTAGGAGAGTGCAGAGATGAGCAGTGTGTGGAGCAACGAGTGCAGGTTGGCCACGATCCAGGATGCCACGACCAGCCAAGCACAAAGCCAGGGCGTCATGACCCCACTGTAGTGCAATGGCCTGCAGACTGCCACTGCACGGTCATAGGACATGGCTGCAAGGAGATAGCTTTCAGTGATGCCCAGGGCCACAAAGAAGTACATCTGTGCAAAGCAGGCCTGGAAGGACATGGCCTGGCCAGGGTGGAGCAGGCTGGCCAGCAGTTGAGGGACAGTAACCGTGGTAAAGCAGACATCCACCAGGCTCAGGTGACCCAAGAAATAATACATGGGGGAGCACAGAGCCCTGTTGAACCTCACCAGCATGACCATGCTCAGGTTGCCCAGGGCATTGAGCAGGTAAACACTAAGGAAGAATAGGAACAGCAGTGGGTGGCTGTCTGTGTCATCCATCAAACCAAGGAGGAAGATCTCTGGGTGGGATGTGAGGTTAGCCAGAGCCATGGAGTGCCTGGACAGATGGAAACACTGAGGGAAGAGATGAGGCAAATATGATTTTGGAGATTTCTAGGTAGGGTTCTTGTATGTACCAAAATTTTGATCATATAAGTTTCTGCTTCCTAAAATGCATTCAAAAATCACACTGTCATCCAATAAACCTAATTTTGTGAAGAAAATGAATTTCAGAAGGATGTTCTGGGATATAAGTTTAGTCCCAAACTATGGAATATATCCAACCTAATTTTGTGTCCTGATTGAGCCACCAGGGTGGTGTGACATCTCTCATTGCTTCTTCTTTAACAAGGAAACTACTGTGACTAACTATCTCTGGAGCTGGTTATGAGGACAAAGTCAATAATAACTTTAAAATAGTTTAAAACCACGCTTGGCACACATAAAATGTTCAAATCTACTTAATGATGGATGTATATCCATCATTAGTCTATCATCAATTGTCATCAACTTTACTTGCTTAGCCAGTTATTAGTTAAGACTCAGGTCTTAATCTCTGCACAAAACCTTATTTCATTTGCCATTCATTTTTATCCCATATTATGTGTTGTTTCAGGAACTGACAAACCTTTTCTCTAAAGAATTATATAATGAACATTTTTGGTTTGTAAGCCATATGGTTTCTGACATTGTACTGCAAAAGCAGCCATCTACAAAACATAAATTAATGGCCATGGCTGTGTTTCAATAAAATCTCACTTACAAAATAGGTGGTGGACTGGATTTGAGCCATGGAGTATGTGTTCCTGCCTCCTGTACTGGCTACTGTAGGAGATAGCAAGATGAATGACCCTTAGTTTCTTGCCCTCAAATAGTTTGGCCTACAGCATCTTGCATAGTAAATTAGTGCTTTTCTAATTTTAAGAATCAAGTAGGAGTAAATTACTCTTCCTGGAGGAGTTGGGGAAGAATTCAAAGAAGTGGTACCTGAATTGCATCTAGGAGAATAATTAGGAGTTCATCAAACAGACATACTGCTCTTTAGGAGGAGAGAGCATTCCAGAGAGTGAGAAGAGCTTAGATAGGATTGTTGGTAGAGAAGGCATGGAATGAAGAGGGTGAAACATCCATTGATGACACTAAGACAAGACTTGCTCTTACTTTGACCTCAGTGCCTAAATCAGATGGACAGAAAACTTCTAAATTTCTCAGTTAACCAAGAGACTGCTATGATCTCAGATATGATACATACATTTTGTCCCCTATTCAATCTCTTCCTTAATATACTGCACTTTTTCCCCCATTGCTCCAAAGTCTTTCAAAATATTCTACTACTAAACTAACCTGCTGAGGAGGAAGGGTCAAATGTCAAGCTTTTGGTGAGTTTCCAGAGAATGAATGGATAACATAGCAGAAAAGCTCCGTGCAAGAATGAGCTGTATTGCACGGCCCTTTATAATGATCTGAACACAAAACTTATCCAATAAATATTTGTTGAATGAAGATTTTTTTAAGAGCAATGACTGAAAACAGAGGTGAAGAGAGGGTAAAGGGGAGAGAATTATGGGCAAAATCTTGTGAGTGCAACTATCAATTTCCAGGACAAGCTTCAAGTACATGCTATGTCTTCATTTCTCTTATTCTCTATCATTGTCACTTGGGAGCTATCCCAGGGAAATCATATACTGGACTCCTAAAATGAAACCAGGATCTTGACAGACCTCCAATCTTGCAAGGTGATGCAAGATCCTCCTTTGCAGAACCCTTGACTTTCACTTCCCAAACTTTCTTTAGGTGGGTGTGTGACACAACAGAATTAGCATGGCTTTGAAGTCATAGCACCTGGGCTTTAATTCTGATTGGCTATGTAGACACATGGACCCACCTTCATTTAATCACCATTCTCCTTATCTATAATATGGAGATGTTGATTCCTCAATTACCTGATTGATGTGAAGATTAAATGCAGTCATGTATGCACAAGGATTTTACAGAGAACAGATGCTAATAGACATTAGCTCCCTTTCCTTCAACATCTGATTGCTTCTTTTTGCTGCTTTATGGCTTTTTGAGATAAACGAATCCAGAGCTTCAGTTCTCTTAGCTATTTCATTTTTTTTCTTAATTCCAGCTGAAACCTGCTCTCTTATAACTTCTACAAATGGCTGCAATTCAGGACTTTAACGACAACCATGCAAAGAGTGATTTCTCTGCAGCTTTTTACATAGTGATCAAGGGAATCTTTGCTAGGTCTATTAAGTCCTCTTCAAACCAAACATTCCTTGTGGCATAGATCGTTTCTTATATATCCTAATTCACAGGTCCTTTTTCATTCTGGTCTCTCTTTGCTTTGTCAACATCTTTTAACAGGATTTTGACACAGTGTTCTAGCTGGGTTTTGGCAATGAGGAGTTCCATAGTACAGTAGAGTAGTTCAATAATAAAATTCATGCCATTTATTCAGTGTTTACTGCAGGTCAGGGATTGTGTTGATCACTGGGACTACAGTGGTAAATCAGCCATTGCCCTTGACCTCCACCTACATGCAATATAGTAAGACCACCCTCAGCTGTGGAAAGAAGTAGGTTTAATTTCCTCTGCCTGGCTGATGTGAGGAAGACTCCAAAAAATAGGATTCTAAATTGATTTGAAAGAATGAGTAGATTACCAGATACATAGACACTTGGGTTAATTTCCTCTGCCTGGCTGATGTGAGGAAGACTCCAAAAAATAGGATTCTAAATTGATTTGAAAGAATGAGTAGATTACCAGATACATAGACACTTGGGAGTGGAAGACATTGTAGGTAGGGAAAAGGGAATGTGAAGGCATAAGAAGATATTTTTGGGAAGGACTGGATCTAAAATGTGATCTCTTCTCTCTAATACTGTGCAGAGTGGATGGAGATGGGGTAGGGAGGAAGACAGAATACAAAGCAAGAAAATAGCAGAGACATGTTGGGTTCTCTCACCTGCAGGGCAGTGTGCCAGATTTAAACACTTCCTGCAGAGACTGTAGGCTGGACTCCCTCCTGGCCAGAGATCCCAAGCCTTGAGGGCAGATACATTGCTATCCATTTCAGTCCAGAGACTCCAATGTGCTTCCTGTGGGTAGAGAGATCAACCTTAGAGAGAGACAAAGCCAGAGCTGTAAGGGCCCTGGGAATTCCTGAGCTATGCTCTTCCCACTTAACTTTATTGTCTGGTCAGCTCCACATTTCCCATTGATTCAGTGCAGCCTAGTGTCCAAGGTTTTCAAACATGGCTCCCAGGAACATTCTCCAGTCTTACCTCCAAATGCTGCCCTAGGCTTTCTCTTCCCCCATTCCCACCCTGGTTCGCTTTTTCACTGCCTATTACAAATTTCTCACAAGCTTTCTTTGCATGATGTACCTGTCTGGAATACTTTTCTTAGCCTATCCGCATACCCAGCCCTGAGTCCACATCCACCAATATGTTCCATGCGGTTTCTGGACTTCTACAGCCAACTAACAGCCTTTCTCCTCTCAGTCTTATAATTTCTTGCAACCCTCATTTAAACTTAGATCTCATTTACTGATATTTTTCCTGCTGTGATACTCTTATTCCCCACCAGATGAGAAACATTCTAAGTATATAACTAAGTATTTAGTTGTCTTTACCCATCTGACCTTTGGCCTTGCATAGGGGTTTTTTCTAACTCTCCTGGAAATCAAGAAAGGCTCCCACAGAAATACTACAGACAATTAAAATTTCAAAGGAAAATAGGAAAGCTACTAAACCTCTTTAGGGCTCTTTCTCTCTCTTTCTCTCTCTTTCCCTCCCTCTCTACCTCCAATTAAAAGGCAGGCATAGTGGTGCATGCATGCCTATAGTCTCAGCTTCTCAGGAGGCTGATGCCAGAAGGTTACTTAAGCCCAGGAATTGAGACCAGTCTGGCCAACATGGTGAGACTCCATCTTAAAAGAAGTGGGACAAACACATAGCAAATGGTAGATATTAATAAATGTCACACTCACACACTCTCACTCACTCATAGCTACTAACTACTATAAATGATGGGGAAATACGTTTGCTGGAATTTTGTTAGCATCTCCTGAATCAATCGGCCGAGTACTGGGCTGCTGGATGCTGAATGCTGATGATGATGCATAGCTCTTCCTGGGGCCCTAAGTATTTCAGGTGCTGCTTTCAAATGGTTCAGAAGGATTTATTTAAGGTGACAAAATGAAGCAGAGATGTGTAAGACCTAGGACCAGTAACCATGTCTTCCAGGTAGGCTGCTATTCTATGCAAAGTCTCATAAATGTAGCAAACACTCAGACACACCAAGAAGTAAGCAAGAATCTACACCTGCAAAAAGACACAGGCATGTCCTGATGCATCCACACTCACAGCCTTGCCCGAGATATATTCACATTTACTAGGACAGACACACACACATAGGTACATATGGCTAACTGTCATGGACTCACAAGCTAACACATAGAAACATATACAATCCATACACATGATGACTTAAACACAGATGCCCCCCCCCCACACACACACAATAAACAAATGCAGAAATGTAGGGATCTCAATGGATTCTCCCAGAACAAGGTTGCACATAGACACACACTTACCAACTCCCTTTTCCCACTCACTCTTTCTTGCCATGGGTATGTCTGCCTTAAGAGATCAGGACTGGGCAGTGATAAACAGGGAAACCATTATTAGCCCCAACACACTGAGTCCTGAGTGCTTCTATCCAATTCCTTGAATCCAGCCTCTTCCTGATCAGCCCGAATACTTCTGTTTTTGGTGTACCAAATACATTTCTCTTCAAGTCAGCTTTAACCCAAGATGAATCCTTTGTATTCCAAAGACTTCATCTCTTCCTCTGCATTCGTCTGTCAACTGACTCACTCATTTCTCTTCCACAATTTATTCAACAATCTTAACTGTTGCATCTACTCCATCCCAGGCAGGTAATTGAAAACCAGGCCAGGAGAACATTGAGAGATTAAAAAGAATCATAGCGATCACCTTCCTATCTTGCTAACTGGCAACAGGTAATGCATATTAGGTACCACCTTACCAAATACCACATCACTAGCTGGGAAGCAATGCCTGGAGAACACTGTGCCTGAGGTTATACAGCAGTTTGGGAGTGAGCCAAGATTCCAGTTACAGGCTCTGAATCCACTCTATGGTTCAGACTACTTCCATGATGTCTGCCTTGCATCAGCAGTGGATTATTTATCTTCCTTTCTCTTGATTCACCCTCCTTAACTTTCTGCCACTGATTTCCTCCTTCCCAGCCTGTCCTCTAACAAATCACCTGTGAGTGTGAAGGGGCTCTGCTCTTCACTGCACATACCCAGAAGCCAATCTGCTTGTGTCAGAAATAACAGTATGGCAGGTAGGTCTTGGAGAGGAAGATTTGTTCCACAGTTAAATGTGGGAGGAGTGACATGCAGGCTGGAGCAGAGGAGATCACCCAACAATTAATTATCCACAAAAATCTATGGGGAGCTACAGTGGCCTCTGTACCCCACCATCCCATGAGAACCACTCTGCCCTGAACCAGCTTGGCTCCCCTTTCCTTCCCTACTATAGAGAGGCAGAGTTGCAGAGGGGGAACAAAGATGTCTGGAAACCCAGAATTGGGATAGATGCCCCTCAGCTTACTGTGCTCAGAAGCTGATGCTGTCACTCCTCTGCTTTCTTCCAATGATGGCCTGAGATGCACAGGCTGGTTAAAGACAACAGCCAGGGTATCTGGGTATCTTCCTCCTGGCTTCCCCCACCAACAGCTATGGTCGTCACCCTTAAGGCTGTATCTACACTGTGCAACCTGGCTCAGGGAGGAGCTCCTCCTCCCTATCCCACTGTAAGGAGAAAAGTGTGGATCTGATAGCCCTTTTCTGAGTCCCAGGTCCACCTCAGGACACAGAGGTCCCACCTCACTTACAAGTTGAGGAGAGAGAAGAGAAGAAGGAACCAGGGTTGCTAGCAGAGTCACTAGGATAGCACAATGGGGATCAGGGAAGTGAAGCCTCACACTGTGGGTGGAGGTACTCCTGATGGACTTGAAGTTTGCTCCCCTCTCACTCTGTGGTCAGACTGGAGATGCCAGGGTCTCAGTACTGACCAGTGATACCAAAACAAGATGATTTCTGTCCTTGCTCTAAAGATTTTGGACTATCCTCACTGTCTTCAGCAAAGAGCCCCATGGGATTTGAAAGAGCTACTTGATTTCCTAGCTGAACCATTGACTCCTAAGGTTCTCTCTCTCTCTATCCCCCCCCCACTCCCATCTCTCTCCTCTTCTTCTCTCCTTTCCTCTCCTCCCCTCTCTTCTCCTGTCCTTGCATCTCCTGCCATGTCTTTTAATACATGTGGAGCTGACAATCACTTCCCATGAATGAACTTCATCAAGTTGACCACTCATTCATTTGACATTTATCCCATGTCCATGGAGTGGCCAGTCCTATTTATCTCTCATGAGTGCCAGAGAAGTCTTGAAATGAGTGAGATATTCAAGTCCCAACTGCCATGACCTTGAGGAAGTCACTTCTTACCCCTGGGTCTCAATTTTCTCATTGGTAAATTGAGGAGGGTGAAGTGATGACTGTGATAATCTCCTTATGCTTTAAAATATAAAACTCTGAAGATGTGAGTTTAATTCAACTTGGGAAGAGAAGACTTGGGCACAGATAATTACAATTGTGGACAGTAAGTGAAGTGGGGGCTTAGAAAAGAAGCTGTGCCTGAGACTTGGGTATTCAGGGAGCACTTTTGGGAGGAAGTGAGGGTTTGAACCAAACAGAATAGAAAGATTTGGGAACATGGGAAGTATCTCTGAGCCACATTCTATGCAGAGGGAGCACAGGGAAACGCAAGGGAAGGAAGCTACTTCTACAAGTTTCTAGCAGGCGGAAGATCCCCACTTCTGTGAGGTTCTGGCAATTCTCTGTCCTTAATTGCTATGAGTCCTTGAAGAATTTATTGCAGTTTTATACCTCAGTGTCTCACTTGCAAAATAGGAGATAGTAAAACCTGCTACATAAAGATACGATGTAGACCAGATGAATCAAGGAGCATAATAAAACTCTTTGAACAGTGCTCAACACACAGCAAACACTACCCACATGATGGCTGATACTTCTAATATCCCTCTAATATTCCTATTATGTGCTGAGTGTTTTAGAGTTTGTTCTATCTTTCATTTTCCTGACTTGTATCATATTAAGAAGTCATTTTGATTCTATTGTCTGGATAAACATGAAATTACTGTTGATCAGTCGTAAAGATGTACTATCATTATGTTGCAGTAGCTATTTCAAATAGGTTTGGGGATAGTGACTATGTCCCCTAAAGTATCATTGTTGTCACAACATGGGGTAACGTGGGGTTCTATCTTTAGGTGTTTCTGAAATTTAACAATGCTAAGTATTACTGAGCAATGGAAACATAGTTGCCATAGAATAATGGCATTAGCTCAAAGAAAGGGATTCTCCGACACTTTCAGGCTGTAAACTCCTGAATCATGCTTTCTTTCTCTTTCCTTTTTTTCTGAAACAATTTTATTATGTTGAAATAAACATAACACAAATCTTACCATATTAGCCATTTGTGTATAGTTCATGGGATCAAATACTGCTTTTCTTTTTAAATTAATTTTTTTAAATAAAGACATAATATTCTTCCTTTCCCCCATTTTCTCTTTATTTCATTTGATGTTTCATTTCCTATCCTAGAGGAAATACACGATTTTTATAATAATTTAAAAATACAGAGATTCATAAAGATAAAAAACCCTCCCCTAATTCCCCACCTCCCCCACCTGCATGAGATAATCGATGTTGACAGCTGGCTTCCATAACTTTTTTTCATCACAGATGAACTGAATAACTCAATTCTTCTAATCTGTTATTACTTATCCACACACACACACACACAGTTTTTTAAAGTATACTTTTCAGAATAAAAATAACATGGGGAATGTATTAAAATATTGACAAGGATTGAATATCCTAGCAAAGCAAGTATTTGTATTTGCACTATTCCCTTCCAATATCAGTATAATGCTAAGAATTTTTCTTTTCAATTTTAACCACAGACCTTAAATTTTATTAAAAAGTTCACCAAGTAGTATCCATGTTAATGATTTCAATGTTTCATGATTTAGACATTACACACATTTTAAAACTATTATTATTATGTTAATAAATTATTAAAGATGATATGACAATACAGACCTTTTCCTTTCTTTGAACTTTTTCTAAGACCCCAGAGTGAAAATCCAGGGTCAAAGAGATGATCATTTCTTTAACTCCTGTAAACTGTGGAGAAGAAATTCATTGAGAAAATGTTCTACTAATTATCATCAATAATGGCTGAGTGAACCTACTCATCACTATGATATGTTTTATCATAGCAATGTATTTTAATATTAAGTATTGTTTTATTTATTTGAGTCTCTTTGGAAAATAGGATCTTGTTATAATTTCCTTTGATCATAAAGTGCATTTGTCTCCAATGACCTGAGGTCTACCTGTCCTCACATGGCTTTACCTGCCTGTTTCCAAGACAGTATTGCCTTCTCTGAATCATGATCAAAATCTGTCTTGAACCTCCTTCCTAAAAAATTAATTCACTTCAAAGAGGATATTTAATGTTTGCATTTTTTAAATTTTATTTTATCGTTTTTAAATTTTACATATGCACATTTAAAATGTGTATACATTATTTAGGCCACCTCTCCCAGTCCACCCCTCCCCCACCCAGGCAGAACCTGTTCTACCCTCTTGTTCTCCAGTTTTCTTGAAGCAAAACATGGTGTTTTGTTAGTTTGAGGTGAGGATACCTATACAGGAAGATTCCTTGGGTTTTTTCCATGCATATATGTGTTACAACCCTCATTGATTTATGTCTACCAGACTTCTTCACTACTTCCTCATCCCCTTCCCATAGTGACCTCTGCCAGTTTAAGATTACTATATTCATTTCTATCCAGTGAGCACATCAACCACCTTCATGTTTTTTGTCTTCTTCCCTGTCCCAATCCCTCCCATACATGGTCTCCCCTTAGTGTGTGACCCATGTCCAATAATATTAATGCATTTGTTTTAGGTTTATAATCTGCCTGTGAGGGACTTCTGAGCCTAACTAACTTGGCTTAAGATGATGTTTTCCAGTTCCATCCATTTACTTGTGAATGACAAAATTTCATTCTTCTTTGTGCCTGAATAAAATTCCATTGTGTATAAATACCTCATTTTCTTAATCCATTCATCTCTAGTGGGGCAGCTTGGCTGTATGGATACCTTTGTAGTTACCTGAGTCACATTCCTTTAGTTCTATACTCCTTAGGAGTGGTATGGCTGGATAATATGGCAGATCTATTTTTAGTTTTTTAAGAAGCCTCTATAGTGTTTTCTATAGTGGTTGCACAAACTTACATTCCCACCAGCAGTATATGAGGGTTAACAATTTCATTTAAAATCACCTAAAAAAATCAAATACCTAGGTGTAAACTTAACAAAGGATGTGAAAGACCTCTACAAGGTGAAATACAAACCACTGAAGAAAGAGATCTAGGAAGACTACAGAAGGTGGAAAGATCTCCCATGCTCATGGATTGGCAGGATCAATATAATAAAAATGGCTATAGTACCAAAATCAGTCTACATCTTCAATGCAATTCCCATCAAAATCCCAATGGCATTCATCACAGAGATTAAAAAATCTACCCTAACGTCCATTTGGAAACACAAAAAACTGTGAATAGACAAGGCAATATTGAGCAAAAAGAACAATGCTGGAGATATCACAATACCTGACTTCAAACTATACTACAGAACTATAGCAATAGCCATAAAAACATCCTAATACTGGCACAAAAACAGTGGAACAGAATAGAGGACACAGACATGAATCTACACATCTACACCCACCTTATTTTTGACAAAGGTGACAAAAACATATGATGGAGAAAAGAAAATCTCTTCAACAAATGCTGCTGGGAAAGTAGTTATCTGCCTGCAGAAAACTGAAATTAGATCCATGCCTGTTACCCTGAACTAGTACCAACTCACAGTGGATTAAATACCTTAATATCAAACAGAAACCATGCAATTATATAGGAAAGAGCAGGGAACACCCTGGAAGCCATAGGTATAGGCAAGGACTTGCTCAGAAGAACTCCAGCAGCCCAGCAACTTAGAGAAATGATGGACAAATGGGACTACATGAAATTAAAAACCTTCTGCACAACAAAGTAAGTGGTCTCTAAATTGAAGAGACCACCCACAGAGGAGGAGAAAAATCTTTGCTAGCTCTACTTCAGACAAAGGACTGTTAACCACAATATACAGTGAGTCCAAAAAGTAAACTCCACAAAAATCAATGTACCAATAAATAATTGGGCAACTGAACTACACAGACCTTTTTCAAAGGATGACATCCAAATGGCCAATAAACACAATGCTCACCATCCCTTTCCATAAAAGAAATGCAAATCAAAACCACATTAAGATTCCACCTCACTCCTTTTAGACTAGCTATCATCAAGAACACCACCAACAACAAATGTTAGCGAGGATGTGGGGGAAAAGGAACCCTCATACATTGCTAGTGGGAATGTAAGGTAGTACAAACACTGGAAAACAATGTGGAGGCTTCTTAAAAAACTAAACATAGGTCTGCCATATTATCCAGCAATAAAACTCCTAGGGATATATCTGAGGGAATGCGACTCAGGTTATTACAAAAGCACCTGCACACCCATGTTTATTGCAGCACTATTCACAATAGCCAAGCTATGGAAACAGCCAAGATACCCCAGTACCAATGAATAGATTAAAACAATGTGGTATTTATACACAATGGACTTTTATTCAGACACAAAGATGACACTTTGTCATTCTCAAGTAAATGAATAGAACTGGACAACATCAACTTAACCAAAGTTAGCCAGGCTTAGAAGGCAAAATATCTTATGTTCTAATATGTGGATTATAGATCTGAAACAAATATAGTAATATTATTGGACATGGGTCAGATACTAAGGGGAGAATGTGCATGGGAGGAATATGGAAAGGGAAGGAAACCTAAAACTTGAATGTGGTTGATATGCTCACTGTAGAGGAACAAATATAATAAACTTAAATTGGTAGAGTCCACTATGAGAAGGGGTCCAGGATGTAGTGAAGAGGTCTGAACCAAGGTGGGTTGCAATACACATACACAATGGAAGCAGTGCTAGGAATCTCTCTGTATTGCTATTTTTATCTCAGTCTAGCAAAATGCTATGTCTTTGTTATTATCTCTTATGTTTTCTCTTCAACAAAATTGGAGAACAAGAAGGCAGAACAGGTTCTGCCTGGATGCAGAGGGTGGTGAGGAGGGAGGTGGCCCAAACAATGTATACACATATGAGTAAGTGTAAAAATGATAAAATGAAAAACTAAAAAATAAATAAATTTTTTTAAAAAGAGAAAGTTCTATTTAGTTCAGTGTCCCAATTCTTTATTGGGTCATTAATTTTTTTTGTATTTTTGATCCCCACTTGAGAAGCATGTTAAGAGTCAACTTCCTCCAGGAGTTATTTGGTTGTGAGTTTTCACTGTGAGTTATTTGAATGACCATTCATGTTCTGAGGAGTTTATATGCAATTGGAAATGTGATTGCTTGGTTTCAGGGCAAGAATTTGTATCAAATAATTTCCCATGGTTATAATATGCTTTATAAAAGTGGAATTTTGAGTGTTGGGTTTGATGCTGTAATACATTGTTAAATTAAGAATATATTTAGTATTTTTAGGAATAAACCTAAAATATTTTGTTGAACTAAATAAATATAAGTAATATAATATGCACTGTGTTTCTGGGGTGTAAGAGTTCTTTTGCAAATGGGCCAAAAATTCTGGATGAACAATGCATTCTTTTCTTAATAAAGTCAGTATATTTTAGTGCAGAAGGTGCTAAATGATTTCAGTTAACCTTTTAAATTATGTTTATCTGCTTTATAAACCACAATTTAAGTAAAAGTTTTATGAGTTATCTGTGACCAACACACATTGATATTACACATAGAGAACAATATAATATAGAAGTGAAGACTTCTCAGTAGGTGACCCATTATAAAATACGAATTTGTCAAAAGTTGTGAGGGAGTTCCTTATTTTTTGTGGTATTGGAGTTTTGAGCTCAGGGCCTCATGCTTGCTAAGCAGGTGCTCTACTACTTGAGGCATACACCCATAGACTCTCTTCCTGTTTTCATATGTTTTTAGATAAACTGTTACTAACA
Source organism: Castor canadensis (assembly GCF_047511655.1). Classification (NCBI taxonomy): domain Eukaryota; kingdom Metazoa; phylum Chordata; class Mammalia; order Rodentia; family Castoridae; genus Castor; species Castor canadensis. The sequence goes on along the minus strand of NC_133396.1, from coordinate 48,149,792 downwards.
TTTGCCTGGACTGACCTTGTGCAGCAATTCTCCCTCCTGAGTTGCTGGGATTATATGAATCACCTAAACAGATTTATAATAAGTGATAACATTGAAGCAATAGTAGTATTCTAACAAAAGTATATTGATTCACTGCCAATTTCAATCAGACATTGAAAGAATAACAACACCAATGATACTCAAAATATCCCATAAAATGAAAAAGGAAGAAGCCCATCAAACCCATTCTATGAAACCAGAATCAGATAAAGGCACACACACACAGAACATGAAAGACAAATTTCCTTCATGAACATAGATGCAAAAATTCTCAACAAAATACTTGCAACCTGAATTTATCAATGTACTAAAAAGATCATATGCCATAATCAAGTTGGTTTCATTACAGCATGCAAGGATGTTTCAATATACATAGAGCGATAAATGCAATAGAACAAATAAACAAAATAAAGGACAAAAATCACATGATAATCTCAATAGATGCATGAAAACACTTTAACAAATTTTGACGTTCCTTCATCATAAAATATCTGAAGAAACCTTTACCTAAGAGGGTGAATATGGTACAAATACTGTGTACACATGTATGTAAATGCAGAAATGATACAAGTTGAAACTATCCCAAGAATGTGGACAGGAGGGATAAAATAGAACTTTGGATGGGGTGAATTGAAGTGTGATATATTTGATACACTGTAAGAACTTTTGTAAAATCCACCCAGCACAACAACAAAAATAAGGAATCCCAGTTTCATTTTGCAAGCTTACAGTAGAAGCCTGTTAACAAAGCCAGAGAAAGACAATAAAAATAAAGAAGAAAGAAAGAAAAATATATAAAGTTTGGCTGTATATATATATATTGTCACTATGAATAAGTGTCCTTTATCCAGGGATGCAAGATTGTTTCAGTATTTTAAAAATCGATGTATCTAACCTCTACCAAAAATCTCCTAGATCTCATAAACACATTCAACAAAGTAGCATTATAGAAAATCAATATATAAAAATCTGTATTATTTCTATATAGCAATGATGAACCATCTGAGAGAGAAATCAGGAAAACAATATTATTCACAGTAACCTCAAAACTGCCTGAGAAAAAATTTAAACAAAAACTACAAATCAAAGAAGACATCAGAAGATAGAATAACAGCCAATGCTCATGAACTGACAGAATCGACATGGTGAAGATGACTGCACTACTGAAATAAATCTACACATTAAATGCAATCTTCATCAATATTCCAATGACATTCTTCATAGAGATAGAAAAATCATTCCTAACTTTCATATGGAAGCACAAATGACCTTGAAGAGGCAAAGCAATACCTGACAACAAACTGTACTACAGCACCATAGTAGTAAAAACTGTGTGGTAATGGCACAGAAACAGACATGAAGAGCAATGGAAAAGAACAGAAGATGCAAACATAAACTTGTGGAGCTAAAGCCATTTGATTTTTGACAAAGGATCCTAAAACATGCATTAGAGAGAAGATAGTCTTTTCACCAAATTGTGCTTGGAAAACTGGATATCCATCTGTAGAAGATTTAGAGTAGATTCCAGTCTCTCACCTTGTACTAGTATCAGTTCAAAGTAGATCAAAGTTGTTAATGTAAGATTGGAAACTGAGACTACCGCAGGAAAGAATATGGAAAACACTGGAACATGTAACTTCCTGAATAAAACTCCAATGGCTCAGAAATTAAGAAAAAGGACTGATAAATAGGACTGCATCAAACTAAAAATTTTTCACAACAAAGGAAACAGTCACTAGACTGAAAGACATCCTACAGAATGGAAGAAACTATCTGACAAGGGATTAATAATCAAAATACAGGGAGCTCAAAAATACTAATCCCACAAAGAATCAACAACCCAATGAATAAGAGGACAAATTAACTGAACAGAAAATTCTCAAAAGAAGTACAAATGACCAGTAAACACATGAAAAGATGTTCAACATTCCTGACCATAAAGGAAATTCAAATCAAAACTATATTGAGATTTTACCTCACTCCAATCAGAATGGCTATCAATAACACAAACAAGTGCAGGTGAGGGTGGGGGGAGGAACATTTAACCACTGCTGGTTGGAATGCAAATGGGTGCAACAACTGTGGAAAGGAGTATGGAGGTTCCTCAAAATAAAAATAGAACTACCATAAGATTCAACAACTTCACTCCTAGGCATATACTCAAATGAATGTAAGCCAGGATATAATAGAGTTACTTGCACATCCATGTTTATTGTAGCACTATTCACAATAGCCAAGCTTTGGAAACAGCTCCAATCCCCTGTAACTGATATATGGATTAAGGAAATGTATTTATATACAATGGAATTTTATTCAGCCACAAAGAATGAAATTTTGTCATTTGCAGGTAAATGGATGAAACTGGAGAGCTTCATCTTAAGTGAAACTAGCCAGGTTCAGAAAACCAAAGGCAGCATATTTTCTCTCATACATGGAATATATGCTCAACACAAATATAAGCAATATTACATATGCATATAAATATATTAAAAACATATACTCAAAAATGGAATTTGTAGAGGAGACCAAGGGAGGAGGAAAAGAAAGAAAGATAACAAATAATTAATGAATACATCACATCTATGTAGGAATGCTCCACAATGAAACATACTGAAAACTGTTAAACAACACAGGATAAGGGAACAAGTCCCATAGAGGAAGGTTACAATGACTTAAGCATAATGCACATACAGGTATAATTACCCAAGTCAAAAATCCTACTGAACATTGAACAGACACCTAAACCACAAAGTACAAGAATGAAAAATAGGAGGGCACTAATAGGAGGTAGACAGTAAAAGAAAGAAGTAAAGAAGGTGAATATGGTTGATGTAGTTTCTATACAATAATGAATATAGAATATCTAAACCTACTGAAATCAACATAGAAGGGCACTAATGTGATAAGGAAAAAATGAAGGGGATTTCTTTGTAAATATGTGTTATATCCTGAATTGATATAACACATATTTACAAAGAAATGTCATAATGCAACTTCTTATATAGCTATCTTAAACAAACAAAAATGTGTTTTTTTCAAGAACAAAGTACAGGAAGTTAAAGGCATGTCCTATCTGGTACCACTGGGAGAAGGGAGGACATAAGGCAAGGCTGTAGGAGGTGAATATGGTGGAAATATTACATACTCATGTATGAAAATGGAAAAAAATGAGACCTGTTGAATCCATCCTAAGAAACGGGAGAGGTGGAATAAAATAGAATGGTGAAGGGGTGAAATTCACAAAAATGTATTGTAATCACTTTTGTAAACGTCAAAATGTACCCCCTGTACCATAATAATATGACAAAAAAATAAAATTCAAATAAATATTAATGTATAAACAATGGTGTATTATTCAGCCATAAATAAAAATGAAATTATGTAGCTTGTAGGTACATGGGTAGAACCGGAGATCATCATGTTAAACAAAGTAAGCCAGACTCAGAAGCACAAAGATCACATGTTTTCCCTCATATGTAGAATCTAGACCTAAAAGTCAAATGTCTACATAAAGACACCCCCACACACACATCAAACTAGAAAGCTTCTGCACGGCAAAGGAAACAATTACCAAAATGAAGAGATAACCCACTAAGTTTGAGAAAAATCTTTGCAAGTTATACATCTGACAAAGGATTACTATCCAGAATATATAAAGATCCTCAAAATTAAACTCTAAAAGAACAAATAAATGGGCAGATGAATTGAACAAACAGTTCTCAAAAAAGTACAAATGGCCAATAAATACTTGAAGAGATCTTCATCACCTTTATCCATGAATGAAATACAAATTAACATGACCCTGAAATTCCATCTTTCCCAGTCAGGATAGCCATCATTAAGAAAACAAACAGCAACAAATGAGGGTGGGGTTCTGGGAGAAAAAGAAAGCCTCTACTGTTGATGGGAAAGTAAATTAGTCCAGTCATATGAAACTTAGTATGGAAGTTCTCCGAGAAACTAAAAATAGAATGACTATATGATCTTGCTTTATGACTCTTGGGCATCTATATGAAGGAATGTATGTCAACATACAGTAGAGATACCCATACTCACATGTTTATAACAGTACTATTCACAATAGCCAAACTATGGAACCAGCCTAGGTGCCCCACAAATGACAACTGCATAAAGAAAATGTGATATATATGAGCATTATTCAGCAGAGGGAATGAAATTATGATGCTTTCAGAAATATGGATGTCATCTAGATCATTCTACTAAGTGAGCTCAGAAAATCAAATATCATATGATTTCCCTTGTATGCAGAATCTAGACCTAAAACACAATAATAATAGGGCATGATTGTCAAAGAGGGACTCTTTAGGGGATGAGAATTGGTGTGTTGGGGGAGAGGGAAAGGGGAGGGTAATGGAGGCTGAATATGATAATTGTACATTATATATAAGAAAATACTATAGCAAAACTCACTTAGAACTGTTAAAAAGGTGGAGGAGGAGTGAGAGGGATTAAGAAGAGTAATATATACTGGGTAAATTTGCTCAAGGTACATTATATGCATATATGTAAATATCACAATGAAACCTCTTTGTACAATTAATTTATACTAATGAAAATGTTTAATGTATTCACCTATATTGTTGTCATACTAGTTGAGATTCAGACCATTTCCATTATACTGGAAAATTGTTCATGTCCTTTCTAGTCGTCACCCATCCTGAGGAAATCATTGGTCTTATTTATATCATCATATAGGAATTTACCTGTTTATGAACATCATGTGAACGAAGCCATACACTATGCTCATACATGTACACTTAGGCTTGGCTTTTTTTGCTCCACACAGTGTTTTTGAAATTTGTCTATACTGCTCCTTTTTTTATTACTGAGTAGTACTAAGTTGCATGGATGATTGCCATCTTTTCTTACCAATTCTCCTGTTGACTAATATTTAGCTTATAATCTAGTTTTGGCTATTATGAGTAAAGCTGCTTTGCACATTCTTACACAAGGCTTCATATAGACATTTTAAAATATTTCTCTTTGATATATACCTAGTAGTAGAACTGCTGAGTCAAAAGGTGTTTAGCTTTCCTAAAAACTATCAAGCAGTTTTCCAAAATAATTACAATGTTTGATTCTCTAAGTTGCTACACATCCTTGTCAAAACTTGGTATCATTAGTCTTTTAATTTTAACTTCTCTAGTAGCCCTCTTATATTTTATCTATTTCTTTATCTGCATTGTCTCAGCTATCCTCAAATTCTTCTATTTCTGAGAGAAGCATCTAGAGCTATCACCTTGCTGTCATCTCCCCAGTCTATGGAACATCTCAGTAGAAGAGGCAGCATCCACTCTTCAGTATGTAGAACCGTGGGCAGGCTAAACCCTGTCACCTAAAGCCCAAGAAACAAAATTATGCACAATTCTCTTAGGATAAATCTCAGAGCCAAAATTTCCTTCTTATGGGCTCAATGAGTTAGGCAAAATATGGGCTCAGAAACAGAGAGAGAATAAGGCTAATAAAATTAATAACATTTATAGTAATAAAAGGAGCTACATTTATTGAGCAACTTCCAGACACGACATTTATTATATATACATGTGTTTGTGTGTGTATCCAACACACACATATATAATGTACATCTATATTATATTATTTAATACTCCTAACAGCTCCATGAACTAAAGCATTATTATATTGATTTTGTACATAGCAAAACTGAGACTGAGCTATAAGTCCCCAAATGTTGTACAACTTTTAAATGGAAGAGTTAGGATTTGCAGGTGAAGCCCTGACAGGCCAGTGTTTCCTAGAGACTCTCTTCTGGGAACCAGTGTGATTGATATTCACATTTCCTAGAGTCTCAACAATTGTCTGGATGGTAGAGGAAACACATTGCCACTAATGTCCTAGACATGAGTTGACTGGAAAAGAATCTTCTTCCTGAGGATTAACTTACTTTAAGAGGAATCAGTGAGCTTTTGAAAGAGCCAGAAATTTTTGAACAAAGGTATGAGCTATAAATGTTGAAACTTGGCTGTGATTCAGTGGTGTGGCATATTCCATTCTGAGTGAGGGATGCAAATTCAGTCTGATGTGTCTCTCCCTAAGAAATGTGTTGTGCTTTTATAGAGGGCAGGTAGATCAAAGTAGAGAATAATAAATGCTAGAGCTGCAATTCTCAGAGTGTGTTCCCCAGACCAGCAGCAGTATCATCACCCAGGAGTTTATTAGAAATAAACTTATTAGTTATTAGCATACATTAACTTTTATTATCATATATTAATTGTACAAAGGGGTTTCATTGCGAAATGTCCACACATGCATGTAATGTGCTTTGGTCAAATTCTTAGGTCTGCTGCAGGCCCACAATCATTAGATGAACCTGAGACGACACCAGGTGAGATGACTGTGATAGTTAAGGAGAAAACATCTTGATTGACAGAATATAAGGAGGTGAGGAGGCAGGAAGGTGGAAATAGTCTAAGACATCCTGGGAACTAAAAGTAGGTTTGGAGCAGTTCAGGAAACAGGGTGAATGATTTGGGGAATTATTTAAGAATATACTAAGCTGCTCTTGGTGGACCACACAATTGCTGCTTCCTTCCGTGCTTTTGTTTTCTGATGAATGGAACATAATTTGTCAGATAGCAGGTGGAAATCATTTGATCTCAAGGACAGTGAGGCCCTATACCAGCCATCACTCCCCTAACTACGTGATTGGTGCCATTCAACTTGACGTATGACCCAGTTCTGGCTAATGAATTGACAAGGAACATTGGCCAGCAAAGCCTCTGTTCCCAATAAAAGCTCAATACTGGAAGTATTTGGAGGGCTTAACTGGAGAAGAGAAAGTCCACAGTAATTGAGCTGAACTGGATGCTCTGTTTGACCTGGGATATCCCTCTATACAGAGTACAAAGCCCAGAACAGTGGCAGTTACACTTTCTCACAGACTCAAGGAGGTCTGCAGTGACTGTTTTAGATGAGTGTGTGTGTGTGTGTGTGTGTGTGTGTGTGTGTAAAACTGAGACTACATGGCGGGGTACAGTAACTCATGCTTGTTATCTCTACTCCTTAGGAGGCACAGATTGGGAGGCTCACAGTACAAAGCCAGCCCTGTGGGAGGATAGATAGGTAGGAAATCATGGTTTATGGACAACCCAGGAAGAAAAATGAAATCCCTACCTGAAAAATAACCTAAAACAAAAAGGTCTCAAGGTGTGGTACAAGTGTCTACCCAATAGCTGCAAACCCTGAATTCAAACCACAGTACTATAAAAAAGAAAAAAAATTGGAAAAGACAATACCCTCAATTTAAAATCTGAACTAAAGATACCCTGAATCTCAAATATTCTTGCTTCAAACTAAATTAGTAGTTCCCACAAAAAGGTCCCTGAGATTCTGGGCTTAGCTAAGTTAAAATCAAGAAAACCAGGACAAAAGTATATCCTGATATGTCCATTCTCCACATCTAATTATTCTGATTTTCCTTTTAGGGAAACTACTTCTTTCACCTATTGCACTTGATGCTGATTTAAGGAGAAAAATTCAAGCACCTTGCCTTTGTACTATATTAAATTGAAGGAGTTATTGAAGATTCCATCCTACCTTTTCTTTCCCCAACATAGTTCCTAGGACTTTGATTTTAAGTGGAAAAACACAGTACTAAAATAAGACAAAAGGCTATTCATTCCAGTGATGATACCCAAAAGACATGCAAGGATTTCCTGGTCTCCAGAACCACCAAGGATTCCTGAGTCCCCTGTGTTCAAAGCTGTCTCTTTAGCCTTCTCTTTGATGTTATCATCTCCCTCGTATACTTACAATGAATTTTCTTTTTGGTATAAGTGGGTTAGTTCATTTCTGACATTTACAATTAAACAATCTCTAGTAGAGACACCCTTCCATTTCTCCACTTTCTGTGCTCTTAGGTTGGAACTATGAGCACAATTGTGTGTCACTACTGTCCTGAGGCAGCCAAGAGCCGAGCTGTCTCCTCCATCCATCTCTACCATAGTGCAGTGACCTCAGAGGTGCTGGGCTCCAATTCATGATGGTAGAGCCTCTGTCAATGTGAGTCCTTGAATATGCGGAGTGAACAACTTTTGCCATCTGGAGGTGTGGAATGACTAAGAAACAAACTTTGTTGTGCTAATGCACTGAAATTTTAAACTTGATGTGTTACCTCAGCATAACCCACCTTATCCTAACTAAAAAAGAATAATTGAAGCATGAACTGATAGGCATGAGTGTGACAAATTCAGTGCTAAGACTTCTTACTTTCATTTACACATGAGGCTATTTTTTGGTTTCAATTTCCTTGTCTCCTCTGACCAAAAAAATATTGCTTCCCCTAGAGTGATATGGATAATCACATTCAGGTTATGTTTTCCTACCTTACTCCTGAGTTTTATATTTATCTCTGCTGTAAGTTTTTCATATGCAGGTAACCCAACAACTTTTCAGGTATCCTTGAATACCTAACATAGGGCATGGAACAAAGAATCTTTGTAGAATTAACTGTCATTTCCCAAGTGACATAAGGACTTTAAAAACTTTCCTTCAATGGCCATGTGAACAGTTAGCAACACCATCTGGAGTTTGTTGTGAAGCGCTTATCTCCATGACACAGATTATGGGACATAAATTCATCATTTGGATTTGGTCAGGAATTTACTTAGTTCTTATTGTTGGTGCAACTTTAAAACTTGGTTGTCCCTTTGCCTAACATGCACAAGACTGTGGGTTTGAGCCACAGCACTACAAAATAATGGATATCTTGATATAATAATGGAATTTTAATAGAACCAAGCCAAGGAGACTGCACAAACCACCCTCTTGTGGATCAGAAAATGTTTCTAAGGAATAAATGGTTCCAAGAGCAGAGACTCCAACAAGGTAAGGTCACTGAACTGAGTCCACTCCTTGATCTTGGCAGGTGAGGCTTCACTACTCAATAACCTGTTGTCTCTCTGATAATATATTTCCCTTAAATTTGTTTGGTGGCAAAATACACACACCACCAAACATTTTAATCATTTCTAAATTTACAGGTCAGTGGCATTAAGCATGTTGCACAACCATCACCACAATCCATCTCCAGAGAATTTTCTTCTCCCCAAACTGAAACTCTGAACCCACTGAACACTAACTTCCTTTTCCCAATCCTCACAGCCTTTGCTAACTATTGACCTACTTTCCATTTCTATGAATTTGAAAATTCTAATACCTCATTTAAGTGGACTTGTACAACATTTGTTCTTTGTGTCTGGCTTATTTGATGTTTTTAAGGACAACTACTTAGTATTTCATCTGGTTTGTGTGATCTTCACTCTAATGGCTAATTAGCCACATTAAAAACCTTTTTAAAAACTAAAATGAACTTTAATAATATACTTGCTTAACCCAAGACATACAAAATATTATTTCAACATATAATCAATATAAAAATTATTAATGACATAATTTACTTTCTTCTTTGCACTGTTTTCCAAATTCTTTGTGTTTAACACTTAGAGTATATCTTAAATCAGATGTTAAATATTTTATTAAAGTTAACTTGATCTGTATTCAAAAGTAGATTCATTTACTTAAGCTGTCCCAAAATTAAAGTTTTTCTTTCCCACAAATAAAATTAAACTTTAGTTTTAAATTTTAAAGTTAAATTAATTAAAGCTAAATAAATAACTAGATTTCTTGCTTACACTGGTCACATTTTAATTGCTCAATAGCCATGTGTAGCTAGTGGCTTCTATACTACACAGCACAGATATGGCTCAAAACTCCCAACTCATACCCAGGTAAGGCTCTCTTTAAACCTCAGCTCCTGACTCCAGGCTGGCTTTAGCTTAGTAACTTTCCACCCTCTTCTCAGAGAGCAACTCAGGGTCCCCAAGCTCAACACATTCAGTTGCATGTGTATGATGTCCTGAGGTTGCAGGCAATTGTCCTATGGTCCTGGATTAGCCTTATGTCTCTAAAATGAGTGAAATAATGGCCTGTTGATGAAGTGTGTGTGTGTGTGTGTGTGTGTGTGTGTGTGTGTGTGGTGTTCAAGTCCCATAGTTATAACAGTGCAAATCAAAACAATACTTAAATATTATCTCGCCCCAGTTAGAATGGCCACAATCAAGGGCAAAAACAACAACAGATGCTAGTGAGGATGCGGAAAAACAGGAACCCTTATACACTCCTGGGGGGAATGCAAATTAGTACAACCACTATGGAAAACAGTATGGAAATGCCCTAAAAAGCTAAAGATAGAGCTGCCATATGAGCCAGTGATACTGCTTCCTGGGCATCTACCCAAAGGAAAAAAAGAGAGGATAAAACACAGACACTTGTACACCAAAGTTCATCACAGCACTATTCACAATAGTCAAGCTTTTTTTATTCATTTTTTCACATGTGCATATATTGTTTGGGCCATTTCTCCCCCCACCCTCCACCCCCTCTCTCACCTCTCCACCCCTCCACACTTCCAGGCTAACCTGTTCTGCCCTTATCTCTAATTTTTTTGAAGAGAAAACATAAGCAATAATAAAAAAGACAAAGCAGTTTCCTAGTTGAGAGAAGGATAACTATATAGAGAGATTCCTAGCATTGCTTCCAAGTACAAATGTGTTACCTCCCAAGTTGATTCATCTCTAACTGACCTTTTCACTAGATCCTGATCCCCTTCTCAAATTGACCTCTGTCACTTTAAGGTTTTTGTATTAGTTCCTCTGCAGTGGGGACATCAAATACTTTCATGTTTTGAACTTCCTACCTATCTCTTTACCTCCGGTATGTGCTCTCCACTTGTCATGTGACTTAAGTCTAACAACATTGCTGTATTTGCTCTAGATCTAAAGTCCGCATATGAGGGAAAACATATGATTTTGGGTCTTCTGTGCCTGGCTAACCTCGCACAGGATGATGTTCCATTTACTTGTGAATGAAAAGATTTCATTCTTCTTCATGGCTGAGTAAAATTCCATTGTGTATAAATTCCACATTTTCTTAATCCAGTCGTCAGTAGTGGGGCATCTTGGTTGTTTTCATAACTTGACTATTGTGAATAGTGCTGCAATAAACATGGGTGTGCAGGTGCCTCTGGAGTGACCTCTGTTGCATTCCATTGGGTATATCCCCAGGAGTGGGATTGCTGGATCATATGGCAGATCTATGTTTAGTTTTTTAAGAAGCCTCCAGATTTTTTTCCAGAGTGGTTGAACTAGCTTGCATTCCCACCAGCAGTGTACGAGGGTTCCTTTTTCCCCACATCCTCGACAACACCTATTCGTGGTGGTGTTTTTGATGATGGCTATTCTAACAGGGGTGAGGTGGAATCTTAGTGTGGTTTTGATTTGCATTTCCTTTATGGCCAGAGATGGTGAACATTTTTTTATGTGTTTTTTTGGCCATTTGAATTTCTTCTTTCGAAAAAGTTCTGTTTAGGTCAGTTGCCCATTTCTTTATTGGCTCATTGATTTGGGGAGAGTTTAGTTTCTTAAGTTCCCTGTATATTCCGTTTATCAGAACTTTGTCTGACGTATAGCTGGAAAATATTTTCTCCCACTCTGTGGGTGGTCTCTTCAGTTTAGAGACCATTTCTTTTGTCGTGCAGAAGTAGTTTTATGAAGTCCCATTTGTCCATATTTTCTCTTAGTTGCTGAGCTGTTGGGCTTCTATTCAGGAAGTCTTTACCTAAGCCTATTACTTCCAGAGTGTTTCCTCCTCTTTCCTGTACCAAATTTAGAGTTTTGGGTCTGATAACAAGGTCTTTGATCCATTTTTAGTACAAGGTGATAAACATGGATCTATTTTCAGTTTTTTGCAGACGGATAACCACTTTTCCCAACAACATTTGTTGAAGAGGATGTCTATCTCTCTCATATATTTTTAGCGCCTTTGTCAAAAATAAGGTGGGCATAGTTCTGTAGATTCATATCCAGCTCCTCTATTCTGTTCTACTGGTCTTCATGTTTGCATTTGTGCCAGTACCTTGCTGTTTTTATTGCTATTGCTTTGTAATATAGTTTGAAGTTGGGTATTGATACCATCAGTATTGTTCTTTGTGCTGAGTATTGCCTTGGCTATTCCTGGTCTTTTGTGTTTCCACATGAATTTTAGGGTAGATTTATCAATCTCTGTGGTGAATGTCATGGGGATGTTGATGGGAATTGCATTAAAAATGCAGATTGCTTTTGGTAGTATAGCCATTTTACTATGTTGATTCTACCAATCCATGAGCATGGGAGATGTCTCCTCCTTCTTCTATACTCTTCCTAGATCTCCTTTTTCAGGGGTTTGTAGTTCTCCTTGTAGAGGTCATTCACATCCTTTGTTAAGTTTGCTCCTAAGTATTTGATTTTTTTGAGGCTATTGTAAATGGAATTGTTTCCATATATTCCTTCTCAGTTTTTTCATTGTTGGTGTATAGAAAAGCTAATGAATGTTGTAAGCTGATTTTGTATCCTCCCACCTTGCTGTAGCTGTTTATGGTATCTAGGAGTTTGGGGGTGGAGGTTTTTGGGTCTTTAAGATATAGAACCATATCATCTGCAAATAGGGATATTTTGACAGTGTTTTTACCTGTTTGTATTCCTTTTAATTCTTCTACTTGACTAATTGCTCTAGCTAGGAATTGCAGTACTATGTGAATAGAAGTGGGGATAGTGCGTATCCTTGTCTTGTCCCTGGTTTTAGGAGAAATGGCTTCAGTTTTTCACCATTAAGAATGATGTTGGCTGTATGTTGGTCATATATAGCCTTTACAATGTTTAGGTACTTTCCTTCTATGTCTAGTTTTTTAAGAGCTTTTATCATGAAGTAATGATGAATCTTGTGGAAAGCTTTTTCTACATCTATTGAGATGATCAAGTGGTTTTTGTCTTTGCTTCTATTAATACACTGTATTACATTTATAGATTTACGTAGGTTGAACCTCCCCTGCATCCCTGGGATGATGGCGACTTGGTCATGGTGAATGATCTTTCTGATGTGTTGTTGGATTTCTGTTTGCCATTATTTTATTGATAATTTTTGGATCGATGTTCATTAAGGAAATTGGCCTATAGTTCTCCTTTTTGGTAGTGTCTTTGTCTGGTTTGGGATGAGTGTAATACTGTCTTCATAAAATGAGTTAGTCAGTTTTCTTTCCCTTTCTATTTCATGGAACAGTTTAAGAAAGGTTGGTATTAGTTCTTCTTTAAACATATGATAGAATTCAGTAGTGAACATGTCAGGTTCTGGACTTTTCTTTTTTACAGAGACTCTATTGCTGCTTCAATTTCATTTTGTGTTATAGATCTGTTCAGGTGATTAATGTCCTCTTGGTTCAATTTTGGATGGTCAGAAGTATCTAGAAATCTGTCCATTTCTTCAAGAATTTCAAATATATTAGAATATAGGTTCTCAAAGTAGTCTCTGATGGTTTCCTGGATTTTCATGGTGTTTGTTGTTATCTCTCCTTTTGCATTTCTTATTTTACTGATTTGGGTTGTTTCTCTCCTCATTTCAGTAAAGTTTGCCAGGGGTCTGTCAATCTTATTTATTTTTTCAAAGAACCAACTTTTTGTTTCATTGATTCTTTGTATGGCTTTTTTGTTGTTGTTGTTTCTATTTCATTGATTTCAGCTCTTATTTTTTTATTATTTCTCTCCTTCTCCATGTTTTGGGATTTGCTTGTTCTTGTTTTTCTTGAAGTTTGAGATGTAGCATTAAGTCATTGATTTGAGAACTTTCTGTTCTTTTAATATATGCACTCATGGCTATATACTTTCATCTCAGGACTGCCTTTGCTGAGTCTCCTAGGTTCTAGTAGGTAGTATTATAATTTTCATTAACTTCCAGGATCCTTTTAATTTCCTCTTTTATTTCATCTGTGACCCATTGATCATTGAGCATTGTGTTGTTCAGCTTCCAATAGTTGGCATGTCTCTTAGTGTTGTTTTTGTTGTTGATTTCTAGTTTTAATGTATTGTGATCAGATAGAATGCATGGGATTATTTTTATTTTCTTATATTTACTGAGCTTTGCTTTGTGTCCTATGATATGATCAGTTTTGGAGAAGGTTCCATGGGCTGCAGAGAAGAATGTATATTGTGCAGAAGTTGGATCAAATATTCTGTAGACATCAACTAGGTCCATTTGATATATGGTGTTATTTAGAGCTACGATTTCTTTACTGATTTTTTCTTTGAAAGACCTATCTATTAGTGATGAGGGGTATTAAAGTCTCCTACTACCACTGTGTTGGAGTTTATATATGTTTTTAGGTCCTTCAGAGTATGTTTGATGAAGTTGGGTACGTATAGGCTGATAATTATTATTTCCTTTCAGTGTATTTCCCCTTTTATCAGTATGTAATGTCCTTCTTTATCTCATTTGATCAATGTAGGTTTGAAGTCTTCTTTGTCCGAGACAAGTATTGCTACTTCTGCCTGTTTTCGGGGGCCATTGGCTTGATAAATCTTCTTTCTGCCTTCCACCCTCAGGCAGTGCTTGTTTCTGTCAATGAGATGGTTCTACTGTAAGCAACAGATGGTTGGATCTTCCTTTTGAATCCAGTGTGCCAAATGGTGTCTTTTGATGGGGGAGTTAATTCTGTTAACATTCAGTGTTAGTATTGATAGGTATATGGTGATTCCTGTCATTTTGTTGTCTTTTTTAAGGATTTGATGTTGGGCAGCTGAATACATGTTACTCTCCATCTTGCCTTTTCACCTGTGGTTTGGTACTGCATGTCTTTTCATGGATTTGAATGCTTTCATTTTCTGTGTGCAGAATTCCTTGAAGAATCTTTTGTGGTGGTGGATTGGTAGTCAAATATTGTTTTAGTTTCTGCTTATCATGGAAAATTTTTAATGCTGCATCTATTTTGAATGATAGTTTTTCTTGGTAGAGTATCCTAGGGTTGAAGTTATCTTCATTCAGTACACAAATTACCTCACTCCATGCTCTTCTTGCTTTGAATGTTTCTTGTTGGAGCCAGCAGTGGGACCATGCCTGTGTGATTTGACATTTGGCCTTGTGAGAAAGCTCCAAGAAACTGAGACAAAGGTCTCAGGCCTTGATGTCCAGAAAAATAACAGTGCTCAAGGTTCCCCAGATGGCTTCGTGTCATTCAGATGTAAATGAGAAGGTTATGCTGACTGTGTGCTTCTCCTGCTACTCAGTTCCCATTTTAAAAGAGACACTACAAAGATAGAGTTAATTTCAACTGTGCTTCCTTGTACTAATGTAACCTTGACACTTATTACTTGGCATTCTTTTTCTGACCAAATGCTCTTTGTGAAAAAGGAGTTTATAAAAATCAGAAGTGATCTTCAATAAAGTGGCTATTGAGCACAACTCGATAGTCCCCTCATCTTTTTTGGCTCTGGTCACCCAGGTCCTGCCAATAAATGGCAACAGTTTCTGTGGAGAAATCTGCCATTATTTTGATGGGTTTACCTTTGTATGTTATTTATTTGTCTCTTACAGCCTTCAGTATTCTTTTCCTATTCTCTTTGCTTATTGTTTTAATGATAATATGTTGTGGGGTAGTTCTATTTTGTTAGTGCCTGTCCTGTACTTGAATGGACATAGTTTTCTCTAGATTTGGGAAATTTTCTGTTATTATTTTGTTGAATATATTTTGAAGTCCTTTTGTTTGCCCCTCTTCTCCTTTTTCAATGTCCATGAGTCTCAGGTTTGGTCTTTTGATGGAGTCTGTGAGTTATTGCATATTCCTTTCACAGGTTTTGAGTTGTTTAAGTAATACTTCTTCAGTTTTTCCTTTAAATTCCATTTCATCTTCAAGTTTTGAGATTCTGTCTTTTGCTTGTTCTAGTCTGCTGGAATGGCCTTCCATTGTGTGTTGTACTTCTGTTTCTTTCTTTTTTCTGAGGTTTTCCTTGTCATGGGTCATGTCCTCTTTCATATTGTCAATTTTTGTCCTTAATTCATTTATCTTTCTATTTATGGTGTTCTCTGTTTCACTTTGGTATTTGTTTAGGCCTCCTATGAGTTCACTTATTTGTTTTTGTGTCTTTTCATATTCTTTATTTTTGTTGTCTTGGAATTTCTTGAGTGCTTCCTGTATGTTTTGGTTGACCTTGTCCAGTAACATCTCCATGAAATTCTCAGTGATTTCTTGCAGAATTTCTTCTTTCAGGTTGTTCTTGTGGGCTTCGTTGGTTTCTTTGGGACAGTCTATCTTTGTTTTGTTGGAATCTGGAACTGGGTATCCATTTTCATCATTTCCCTCTTCATCCTGTATAAATTTATTTTTGGTGAGAGAATGGTTTCCATCCCTTTTTCATCTTTCCATCACTCCACTTGTTGCTTTTTCTGTCCCTGGTCTGTGTGTAATTTAGTTTTAGCTAACTTACAATAGTAAAACTAATGAAACCAAGAAAAAAATAGAGCACCAAAGAAATCAACAGAGAGAGATAGTGGACTAACAAACAGTGAACAAGACAAACACTTAGAGAGAAAAGAAAAATAAATTCCAAGTTCAGGAACAATAGAATTTCAATCTTAGTAGTTCTGGTGTTATTCCTTCAGCATCCAATCCTGGTGTTGGTAGTTAAGCAGTAGCTCTGTCGTAGTCTCGCCTGGTGGTTGGGTCAGGAGATGAGCTTTCTGGACCACTATTTCAGGCGGTGGCTCATCACCCACCTCTTGTCAATCATCTATTTTTCCAGGCTGTGTTTACTGAAAGTTCATGTAGAGTTCAGCTCCTAGGCCCTCCCCCTTCTCTGGTGCAGTGGCTTGTCAGCTGTCTACTTTTTTAGCCTTTGTTTACTGAAAGTTCACATGGAGATCAGCTCCTTGCTCATTCCCCCTTCTCTGTTTCACTTACAGCACCCTGGCCTCTCTGCTGCACGTCCTTTTCAGTTCCTTGTTTATTATTTAGTTTTTGTTTTTGTGGGGCAGGAGTCAGTCTGTCCAGGGGACTATGCTGGTTTATCCTGGGGGTGGCTGTGGGAATACTACATGCCACTTATTTGATTACCGGTTGGTCTGCGTCTCCCAAGCAGACCACCTGTTGGAGCTGGTGTCTGGCAGCATGGGAGCCCTCCTGTTTTCTTAGCATAACATGCTCTGGAGAAACTTTTTATGGTGTGGTGTTCAGGGTGTGTCAGAATTTTGCTTCTTCTTGGTGGGTTTTTTCTGCCAAGTGTGGCTCCAGCATCTCAGCAAGATTTTTAGTTTACAGAGCTCACACTGTCTGCTTCCTCCCTCTAGTCGCCATCTTGGATCCTCTCAATAACCAAGATTTTAAGATGAAATTAAATAGTACAGGTGAAGTACTTACTATGGTGCCTAGTATGAAACAAGCTGAGTGGTTGTTGGCAATAATAAAAGTCAGCATATTAGTTATAATGTTTTATCATAATAATGCACACATGTTATGCTAGGTTTTGTTTATAATAATCCATTGCAGCTTTATGCTATGAATCCTCAGAGACAAATGATTTCATGGAGGACACAGAAGAGTGATTTCCAGCACTCCAAGGCATGTTCTCAATGAGATCCTAAAAGATAAGTATAATTAAATGAAGTTTGTAGAGAATGGGATTTTTAAAAGAAAGAGGTTTAGAAAAATTCCCTCAATTTTTAAAATAAAAATGTTAGAGCAATCACTGTAGAAAAAGGAATTAGGACTTTAGAACCAACTTTTGGAACTTCTCTAAAGCACCCTGCTTTACCTAGGGGTTCTTGCGGAAATGCAGACCTGATTTGGTATGTCTGGCGAGGAGCCTGCTATTCTGAATTTCCAACAAGTCTTCATATACTGTTCCTGTGTGCACAGTAGCAAGGCTCAAGAACATTTATAGCAAGATTTATAGAAAAAAGAATTTGTACTTATGAATGAAATAGATAATTCCCTTTTTTCTACCTAGCATTTATTCTTCCTTAATTCTACAGCCTAGTTTCTTTCTTTAGAATTTTCATGTCTTTAAAGATGACTTCATGGCAAGATTTAGACTGATTTTTGTACAAATAACTGAGTATATAGCCAACCTGACATGTAAATTAACCATCACAATGTTTCTCCTAGAATCTACATATGACTCTATTTTAAATAATATGCATGTAGTGATCTCTCCTGATAAAGTGATTTTTACCTGTTGAGTACCTACAAGGCTTTATGATGACAATGACATCTCTTACACTTCTATGTCTTTTGTGTCCCCTTCTCCATTCTCCCAAATGACAATTTGGAAATAAATCATTATTCATTGTTTATATTACTGTGTCAATACAACAGTATTCTTAGCTGAGCAATGCAAAGTAAAATAATCATGTTTCTTTTTGCTTTTTAGAAAGTTTAAAAACACTCTTATTTCATTTTTTTAGCAACCATTG
Organism: Castor canadensis; assembly: GCF_047511655.1. Taxonomy (NCBI): domain Eukaryota; kingdom Metazoa; phylum Chordata; class Mammalia; order Rodentia; family Castoridae; genus Castor; species Castor canadensis. The sequence continues at coordinate 48,131,444 of NC_133396.1, read as the reverse complement.
CTAATCTTTATCACACCTTCCAACAGTCAACCACTTTCGGCAACAATTTTCCATACAATCAAGCAGATCAGTTACAATTTCAGTTTCTTTGTTTCTCCTGGAGACACCTTCCTGGAACCTTGCACTCTCCATTCCAGGTTGGTTGCTTACTATGGCTTCAGCATGGCTGTCATACTGGGGTTTTCCATTGCTAGCATCCTTGGAGCTTCCTTTGCCTCCTTCCTGGATTTATTATGATCTTTTTGCTTGTTTCTCAGTCATAAAACAAAGACCCATGGAGGCATCTCCTGGGAAAAGCAAAAAAAGAGGCAGCATCACAGAAGCTCCATTCTTGCCCTCTCTCTGAGAGATAACCACAGCTTCCCTGATTTGCTTTATTGCACACACACTCAGGAATGTGTGCATGTGTGTTCCCACAACATGCAGTCTCTTTTCTTGAACATGATGCTTTGAGATTCTTCCAAGTGTTCAAGAATTGCAGTTCATGTCCTTTGCTGTATAACATTCTGTTGCATGAATACACCACAGTATTCTATACTGTCAATGAAGGCACAGGGGTCCCCTCTTCCTTTCTTTCCTTTAATTTTCAGGTAAAGTTCCCCCAGCATCCTATGAGAGATTACAGGAATTTGTCTCAAGAGCAAGCCAAAGGAGAAGGCTGGAAGGAGGTGGGATATAGGGGAGTGGGTGTACTCTCATACTGGCTGGCAAATACCTCAACTTCCTTTCATGGAGAAGGGATATATGGATGGAGTTATTCCTGGGAAATCTGAGGAAAAAGAATGTTATCCTTCACTTTGAGTTACCAGGATGATTTTTTCTTATTGTTATTGTTTTCTGTTCTTATTAATGGTGGTGGGTGTTTGCTACAGAGACTGTCAAGTACTGGTTTGTTAGAAGCAATAACCAGAGGAACATGTTGGACTGATCTCCCATGCTATAGCAGCTGGGATTGCTTGGAGGTGAAACCTGTGCTCTTTGTGAGCTCAACCTTTTTTCTGCTTTGCACCTTCTTCTATCTCTATGTGGTTTCCTTTTGGTTATTCTCTTAAAATTATCCTCTGATTCATAAATTCTTATTTCAATTTTGTCCACAGCACTATTACATTTACTTGTATGTTCTTAATTTTTATTATTATTAAGTTCTTAAATTTTCATTTAAAACTGTATAATATCTAGTGTTTTGCCATTCTCAGTCTTTCCCCTCCCATCTCCCTAAAAATACAGTATACTTGATATCTTCAGGCTCCACGGAGACCACCATTAACAAAAAACCATGAATGCTGAGAAAGTATACAGTTTCAGTATTTAAGTGTGTATGGTTGATTTGTTTTTCTCTTAACACCACCCAACGTCCACTAAAGACACATACTCTTTCAATACATCTATTTTTTAAAACTTTATCAGGTAAATTAACCATAGTAGAAGCCCTTTTTGACTTGGTAAGATTGCAATAACTTTTATCTTGCTTTAGAATATCATTTGGTTTTTGAGAGACATGTTTTCACAAAATTAAGGGCAGGGAAATACTCAGAAGATCACACAATGATTTAATCCAACTAACAATAACATGGGACTAACTGAGAGCTTCTCCATACCAATGAAGCTCTGCACTGAACATGCAGGAATTTAAAATTTTTGTTTTTGAAATTTCTTTTGACTTTTCCCATGTATTATTATTTCTGACCATACTTGGTCAAAACCACTGTAATAAATCACCAAATAAAGCAGGTTTACTGTAATAAACAGGAGTGGAACTCCTTTTTCTTTTCTTTTTTTTTTTTTTTGCAGTACTCGGGCTTGAATTCAGGGCCTTCACCTTGAGCTGCTCCACCATCCCAATTTTTTGTGATAGGGTTTTTCAAGATAGGGTCTTGTGAACTATTTGCCTAGCCTAGCTTTGAACTGCAGTCCTCCTGATCTCTTCCTCCTGAGTAGGTGGGATTACAGGCGTGAGCCATCAGTGATCAGCTGAATTTTTTTTACTATCATATTATTGTTGTGCTGGGGGTAATTGTGACATTTGCAAAAGTGCTTACAATCTATCTTAGCTAAATTCACCTCTCCATAATTCTTTATTCCCCCCTAAACCCATTCCTAGAACAGTTACAGCAGGTCTCGTTTTTCCATTTTCATACATGAGTACATAACATTTCCACCATATTCAGTTTCATATCCTCTTTTCTTATATCCTCACCCCTCCCACTGGCATGAACCCCCAGACAAGGCCTGTTTTACCTTCCTGTCCTCAGTTTTTGAAAAAAAGTATATTTGAATTTGCTTAAGATATCTGTGCAGGGACTTTCATTATGACATTTCTTATGCATGTATTACACTGTGAATTGGCTCATCACCCCATTCTCCTTTCTACCTTGTCCCCTTCTTATGGTGATTTCAACAAATTTAAAAATTCTATACTCAATCTCCTATAGAAAGTACATCAGTGATATTCCCCTTCTTTACTTCCTTCTTTTACAAACCCCCTCCTGTTAGTCCCAGCCCCTTAGCATGATTCATTTTTCATTGTTGTCCTTCATTGTTTAGGTGCCTTTTCATTGTTCAATGGGATTATTACCTTAGTATTATACCTATGTGTGCAATGCATTGTGCTTAAGTAATGTAACCCCTGTCCACTGCACTTCCTCACCTTCTCCCCTGTATCCTGTGCTACTTAACAATTTTCAGTGTGTTTACTTGTGCCTGTTCCTACACAGATGTGATGTACTTCAGTATTATTTGCTGTCATTCTTTCCTTCCTTTTCTGCTCTCTTGGTCTCCTCTACCAGTACCACTTTTTGATGCATGTTCTGTATATATATATATATATATATATATATATATATATATATATATATTATATATATTATATTTATATATTTATGTATATATAATATTTCTTGTATTTTTATTGGGCCTATATTCCACATATGAGAGGAAACATGCAGCCTTTCGCTTTCTGAACCTGGCTAACTTCACTTAACACAATGTTCTCCAGTTCCATCTATTTACTGCAAATGACAAAATATTCTTTATGGCTGAATAAAATTCCATTTTATATAAACGCCACATTTTCTTAATCCACTCATCAGTTTCGGGGCATCTTGGCTATTTACATAGCTTGGCAATTGTGAATAATACTACAATAAACATGAGTGTGTAGCTGTCTTTATGGTTACCAGACCTCCATTCCTTCAGGTATATCCCTAAGAGTGGTATTGCTCGATCATAAGGTATTTTTTAGTTTTTTTGAAGAGCCTCCATACTGTTTTCCATAGTGGTTAAATATGGTCATTTTAAGTTTGAGTCTAATAACTTTATTGCCTGTTGTTTCTAACGTGTTTTGTTCATTTTGTTTTGCCTCCTCACACGCCTGGTCACTTTTGATAATATATTGGACTTGTATTTGCAAAATTATCTGATCAAAGTACAATATATATGCATGTGTGAAAGCTCCTTGTATAATTAATATATAGTAATGGAAAATTATTGGTAAAAATAATAAGCTTGTTAGGAGACTTACAGTGAGGATTTAGATTGTTTCAGCCAGGCATCTGAGAGCACTTGAACCCTGGATTCACTTCAGTCTAATTTCAGGGATTACCATAATTTGGGATTGCACTGCAGTCTCTGAAAGTGCCTGCATCCCTTTAGTTCATCTTTGACTGTTAAAAGTGTAGATTTTCAGGATCCCAAACCAAAATAAGGGGTTTTCATTTGTCCTTATTTTCCATTCCTTTTCCCTGAGATCTTCAAGGTTTTCAAAAGTACAGTCAGCATCTCCATCCCTTAGCTTTGCCATCTTTTTAATCAAGGAGAAACTTCAGGGAAAAGAAGTTCTAAGACATGGCTCAGCTACACAAGACACCATCATTCTCTAGGTTCTAGAATATATTTTAAAATATTTTCCCAGATTATTTAATTGTCCATAGAAGGAGGTTTAGTCCAAATTGTCTAGCCTGCTGTTATAAGAAACAGAAGTCCTTTTTACTAGTTGTCTTTTTTGTTTATTTTTTCCTTTGTTGTTGTGCTGGGTGAGGGTACATTGTGGCATCTACAAAAGTTCTTACAATGTATCAAATATATCATACTTGAATTCACCTTGAATTCACCAATCACTCTCCTTCCCCCCCCCATTCCTGGAATAGTTTCAATAGGTATCATTTTTCCATTTACGTACAAGTGTACACATTTTTGCACCAAATTAAACCTCCTACCCATTTTTGCTGCCACCTTCTCCTTCCCATTATTACCATCCTCCCACAGGACCTGCTCTACCCTCCTGTTCTCCTATCTTGTAGAAGAAAGAAGAGAAAAGAAAAGAAATGACATTTTTGCTTGTTTGAAATAAAGATAGCTACACAGAGAGTTTCCTTGTGACATTTCCATGTTTATAAGCATTATAAAACCAACAGGTTTATCTCCTCTAATTTTGTTCATTCTGCCTTAATCCTTTATTATGGTTTCAGCCACTTTAAGAGTTCCACATTCATTCTTGTATAGAGAATGCACCATATTCACCTTCTTAGTTTCCTTCTTTTACCCTATCTCCAATAAGTGACCTCCTCTTAGTATAACCAGTGTTTCAAAATATTGTTGCATTTGTATTAAGCCCATATTCCATATATGAGAGAGAAGATGCAGCTTTTGGCCTTCTAAGCCTAGCTAACAGAGAATACACTGGGAGCAACAGCCATAGGCAATGACTTCCTTAGTAGAACTCAACTGACTCAGTGACTAAGAGAAAGGATTGACAAATGGGACTACATGAAATTAAAAATTTCTGCACTACTAAAATGGTTTCTAAATTGAAGAGATTACCCTCAGAATGGGGGAAAATCTTTGCTAGTTGTACTTCAGACAAGGGACTGATAATCAGAACATATATGGAACTCAAAAAACTACACTCCCTAAAAATCAATGACCCAATGAAGGAATGGCAAATTAACTAACAGAGCCTTTTCAAAGGAAGTAGTCCAATGGCTAAAATTGGACTCACAATCCCTGGCCATAAATGAAATGAATATCAAAACCACATTAAGATTCCACCTCATTCCTGCTAGAATGGCTACCATCAAGGACACAAATAGTAACTAATGTTGGCAAAGATGTGGGGAAAAAGGAATCCTCATATACTGCTGGTGGGAATGTAAGCTAATACTTCCACAACGGAAAACAGTATGGAGGCTACTCAAAAATCTAAAAATAGACATACCATAAGATCCAGCAATATTACTGCTTGGGATAAACCCAAAGGAATGTGAGTCAGTTTACAACAAAGGCACCTGCACATCCATGTTTATTGCTTCATGATTCAAAATAGCTAAGCTATGGAAACAGTGAAGATGGCCCACTACTGCTGAATGGATTAAGAAAATGTGATATTTATATACAATGGAATTTTACTCAGCCACAAATAATGAAATTTTGTCATTTGCAGGTAAATGAATGCAACTGGAGAACATCACTTAAGTGAAGATTACTTCTTGTGTTTTGATAAGGAGTTGTGTAAACTGACACTTCTCTTCTTTCCAACCCCACTGTGGAAGCCTGGAGACCATTCTCTTTATTCTAGTGATGTGAAATTTCACAGTGATTGCATTGGGTTAGACCTATTTATATCTATTTTATTTTAACACTGGGCATTTTGAAAAAAAGGTAAATTATTACTGAATGATACCCTCAAACCCCTTTTTCTTTGATCTCTGGCTAGGAGGCTTTTATTTTTCAGATTTAAAAACTTTTATTCCTCTTTAAAATTACATTTCTCTTTTATTCATAAATATTTCTTTGTCCTCTCCTTTCAAGGATCCTTTTCAAATTTATTTTCCAATCTCTTTATTGCCAGAGAGGAATTTCTATGTTCACTTTTTTTCAAGAGATTATTTCTTATATCATTCTTTCTAATGGTGTCTTGTTCTTGGTTCATGAATTCAAATTCTCCATTTTTTTATGAAGGCTCATTGTAGTTTTGTTTTACTTCTGCTTTCTATGTTGCTTGTTTTCTTGTTTTGATCTTCTTTATCCCTTTATTCCTTTCTCCCTTTAAACTCTCACTCTTGGTCTAGTTACCTCTATCTTTATCTGTCATGAATTTGGCTGTCCTCATTATTTAAGAAGGGTTTTTTAAACCGTGACTGATAAGATGAGGCTCCTGAATCAGTATATGTGATTAGATGATTTAATTGGCTTACTTCTTTTAGCATATGGATAACTTTTCTCTTATACCCCTTCTTGTTAGTTTCCTGAGAGAGAAATCTTCCCATAATTTGCCCATACCTACATCTTTTCATTGAATTCATCATCTTACTTATATCAACACAATGGCTTCCTTACTTTCTTCCTTTCATCCTTCCTTCCTTCTCTCCTTTCATCTTTCCTTCCTTTTCTTTCTTCCACCTCTCTATCTATTCTATTCTCATTTGTCTACTTTAAGTTATTTAGTTTACCCTATTTCTCTCTTTTGTTTTAACCCATTTGAGGATGAGGCCAACACGGAGAAAGGAGGTCCTAGGAGATATGCAGAAACTGTTTCCTAGAGACTATTTGACTCCCTGGACAACTGATAGGCATTTTCCTCATGTTGGCAAAGTGACTACAGCAACTCTTTCCTAACTTCTTGGGAAACAGGAAACATTACCTCCAGATGGTTCAGCATGAGGCCATGATTCACCCTAGTTGAATAAACTTGGGTCATACTCACTTCCCTAAACTTCTAACCTTGGAAGTTACAGGTACACTGTTTGACCACATTTGAAATTAGAGTTCAGCTGAGGTCCATGAACTGAGAGAATGTCAAAGGTATGGCTCCTCAAAGAGAAATCAGAATGTGGTCAGGTAAGAAATTTGAGGTATTTCGGAACCAACTGAGAAAAGGGACATGAGTCTGAAGTGTCAGTAGTACACATAAGCTTCATTGAAAGAGGGCTTGACAGGCAAGAAAGACCCTCATATTGGGAGACTGGGCAGGAGTTACAGCACTAGCACCAGCATCAGTACTGAAAAGAGGAGGGCAAGATGACTCTCAAGAGAGAGGGCAACTGGAGAGGGGACTTTTGTGTCGAAATGTGGTTGTTTAGCAGAATGGTGTGGAATCTGTGTCAGAGAGCTCCAAAGGTCACCAGAGCTTGGAGTTGAATATCTCCAAGGTTATCTTATTTATACTTGGCAGATACTTGGTAAATATTTGTGAGATATGCAAGACAGGAATGGTCTAACTGGTCTAAAAATGCCTCTTTGGGCCATTTAAAAAAATAATTGGATGTGTTAATGCTTCTGCTAATATAAGAAGAAAATCTCAGCCCTACTCATAAAGAAGTGCAAACTAAAACATCAAGGGAAATGGTGGTTCATGTATCACATCACAAAGAATTTTGAAGATGATAGTGCATATATTTGGTTAGAATAAGCCTGTCTTACTCTGAATTGTGAGAAAAGTCAAATGGTAAAATCTTCTGGTTGGTATTTTGTCAAATTCATAAAAGTGTTAAAAAGTTGATGAAATATCTGTGCAAAGGCCTGTCAAAGCCTGGATGTGAATAGTGAAAAGCTGTCAAGACAGGGGGTTGATTTAGGAAATCATATGCAGTTATATAATGATGCAGCCACAGGGCTGAGGCTGCAACTCAGTGGTAACGTGTTTACCTACTTATGTCCAAGGCCCTGAGTTCACACACCCACACACACAAACACACACACACACACATGAAACACTGATACAGCATTACAAATAATGAAGCAGGTGCATTTGTTAACATGGAATTACAAAATAAATAAACAGTCTATGATACGAAGAAGAATGCATGAACAAGAGCATTCAAGAGAGAGAAGAGTGAAGGAAGAATATAATACCAATGATCAGACAAAGGTGAAGGAATGGGAGACTTGTGCATGCAGGGAAGGTGGCTCATGCCCAGGAATTCTCATTTTGAGCACCTCTTTCCTCCACTCACTACTAGTTAATGCATCTTGCTAACAATGCTACTGAAACCACCCATTGCTAATTGGCATCCTCTCCTCTCTAAAGTCCCAGTTTCTTTCAGATTAAGGACCAAAAAGAAAGTAACAATTTGAGGTGTCCCTTCCCACTGGCCTCATTAGCAGAAGAGAATTCACAAATCCCCAGTGTTCCCTCTGCCAGCAGGCCTCATTATCCTGAACTCTCATCTGGGAGCCGATTAGAGAAATCTGTTCATATAACTTGTAAGAACTTCATCCCCTAGTCCCAAACCTGGCTCTACCTCCATAGGAATAGTTGCTGGATGGAAGTCTCCTGAGGCCCTGCAGAAGTGGGGAAGTTAACAAAGTTTGTGAACTAGTTCCTTCTTGTCACATACGTCAAAATATAGTGATGAGTTTCAGGACCCAAGAAATCAATCATGCTCCCTCTCTGTGTGTGTTGGAAGCACAGCAGCATCTACAGGTTTATGCCCTTCACTAGCTCCCTGAGGAAGTGAAGTCAAGTGTGATTTTTTAAGAAAAGGCCATAGCACTAGCCAGAAGGGATATTTGGGGGCAGGGTTAAGTGGGAAAATCCTGTCTCTGGTTCTACTTGAGAGATCAAGAGCACAAACTCTAGAAATATGGTAACTTCTTCAACTCAAATCCCAATGGAGAGTTAGCCCCTACACTATCCCTAACAACAGCTCAATAATTCTGCAGCTCAAGTCATTTAATTCTCTGAATAATCATTTGAAGTACATGTTATGACTTCCATTTCATAAATGAAAAAACAAGGCTCACAGAGCCTACCTTCCCAGTGTCCCATGGTTATCAAGGAGCTATGTTATCCCAGAACTCAATTCTTCCACCTCCTCATTCAATGCTGTCTTCACTGAACGATGGGTGACTTAATGCCGCAAGGGACCTGGTCTTCTCATCTTGCTCATTTTCACAAAGAAAATGCTGAATTCATATTTGCCTTTTTCTATATTCTAGTTTGGAAAACTACCTGTAACTACCAAATAAAGGTTTGAACCCTGTTCAGGCCCTGATGTCTTTATTTCTACAGATCCTACAGACATTAACTCTTTAAGAAAAAATTGCATACTTTTATACCAATGTTTCTGTGCTTTCTTATTCTATTTCAGTTATTGCTACCTCTCAGGCCTTCACATATCTGTCTGGGCCACTGTCACTATCTCAATTTGGACATTTGTCCTGTAATTCCTGCCCATGAACTAGCCTCTATCATCAGACATCCATTGTGTGTGAATTAATCCTGGGTCTATAACCTGTTCTCAACCTTATTGCCTATCCATTTAGTTCCTAATAGTCACAGTTTGGCATCCTGTGTGAGTCTGAATATTTATTATTCAACAGTTGAATTAAATAAAAATCCTAAGACTCTTGGAAGAGACTAGGTAGGCAAAAGTAGGACAGTTTGGATTAGAACTGGAGTCTCCATATGTTCTGTTATGGCTTTCTTCATTCATCTTTGTAGTCCTTTGTATTTCTGATCCTCACTGCACCTAGAATCAGTATCACTGTTAATTTTGGATTCTTCAGTAATTTACTAGAAACAGAAAGGGAAGCAAAGATACTGGGAGAAGCCAGTATTTGGAGGCTAAGTGTTTGAAGTGATTTTCAAACACTTAGCCTATCTTTACCTTTTATAATCTGTGAACTGAGGATTATAAACTCTGGCTTTCTTATTCTGTATTTCAGTCTCTTCTTGTTACCATAGATGTCATTCGACTGCACTATTGCAAAATCCAAATGAGGACATATATTTAAAAGTGTGTTGTATATATTGTTATGTACTAGTAGACTAATAAAAGCAAACATTCTTCTGTTATAGTTCACCTGGGTCCTAATAGTGTCTTTTTCTGTGCTTTCTAATGCCATCTTTCTCTGTGCAGGACATATGGGAAAGATCTGGATGTAGGATGGGAAGTGGCAGTGTTGTGATGTATGTGGCAGCATCTCTAGGTAGACGTGTAAATTCTCATAAAGAATAAAATGACATCAGTGAACTTGACAGATGGATCTAGGAAATCCTCAAAAGTTCACAGGTGTATTGAAGACTGATACCATCTGAAACATGTTTCTTTGGATATGACCTATCTGAAGTTGGGGTGACTGAACTAAAATATTGCCAGAAGTTCCTTTTATTGTCAGGAGTCTATAGACCTATGTTCATAGCAATCACACATCCATCCCAACAAACATTGGTTACTATCTTCAGCTGGAATTACATGAAAAGAATGAAAACCAGGTAACAGGACAAGGACGCTAGGAAGAGGGTATGTGGATGGTGGTACAGGACAAAGGTTTGTGTGGTAGGAGGGTGAGATTTAACCTTTAGGAACAGAAGATGGGAAGAAGGTCAGAAGGTCACTAGGGGTATTCCCTTATGGACAAAGAGTTTGCCTTGACTCTTAACTTGGAAGAAGAAAAATGGACAAGATGACTACTTCCTATTTCTTCCAGGCTTTTGATTTCTGAGGAAGTAGACACAGTGGCCTTGTTTTGGGTGAATGGGCCCATATGCTAGATTTTTCAAACTTGAGGATGACAGCAGACACTTCAAAGATGAGGAAAACACTACAAGTCAACTCACTTTATACCCTATCCCCCAAAACCCCCTATACTTTTGACTATTATACTTTTTAACTTTTAGTATTTTAAAATTACTGAACACTGTGGAAAAACTTCAAACAGTTTTGGAGTAAAATCTGAAAACCCTTCTCCATTACCCATTGTTCTCCTCAAAGAAGAGATCACATTCTACAGGGTGGAGGTTATCCTCCAGGACATTTTCTTCTGTTACATATGTCACACTGTTGTCACTTTCTGAAATGAACAATATGTGCTGCACATCTTTTCACATCAACATATGAAAATCTTTGTAAACAAAGTATGTTTTCTATTAAAATTATTTATGCAAAAGACACATTACTCATATTTGCATAACATTTAAACGCTACTTACTTCAGAAGAAGAATTAAAGAAAATAAACACTTTTAAATAACTTCCCATTCTGGTGCTCTGTGCTCTACTTTTTTCAATTAAATGCCCTCTTTCTAATTCTTTGCATGGACACACTTCTTTGGGTTTAGCTTCAGACAATCCTTCTTCCTTTTTTTTGTGGGTGTGGGGTTTGCACTGGGGCTTCATGCTTGCAAATCAGGTGCTCACTACTTGACCCACACCTCAAGTTCATTTTACTTTGATAATTTTGCAAATGGTGTCTTGAGAACTTTTTGCCCTGGCTGGCCTCCAATTGCAGTCCTACAGGCCATAGCCTCCCAAGTAGCTAGGATTACAGATGTGAGTCACTGGTGCCAGTTGTTTTTTCTTTTCTATTTTTGTGATACCGGGATTTGAAAGAATTCTTAGTTTTTAGGAGAAATGATATTGCAGTTTATGCACAAAGTCAGAAAAGCTTCTCCCTAATATGCCATATTCAATGATTGCCTTTATTGTATCAGAAGAAAGTTCCTCTTTTGAAAAACTTTCCTTTTATATCTTTATATTGTTTTAATATTGGACCTTTTGTGGTATTTTGAAAAATCTAGTGGCTTTATGGCCTCTTATGTAGAAGACAAATTTCTTTTCAGAAGTCATGCTTTCTACTATCAATTAGCCCACAGCCCTACTGAAAATCAACAATGTACTCTGCATTCTGCTGGGACACAGTATAAGACATGGAGCTTGTCCTCAAGCAACTTATAATCTAGTTGGAGGCAGCAAAAGAAGCTGAGAGAAATATAGACATGATCATGGTTGTTTCTTGTTGTGTGGTCCACACTCTTTCAGAGAACATTGAGAGCAGAGGCTCTGAAAAAGGACAAATGAATCACGTGAGAATTGACTGTGATTGAGAGGTGAAAATCAACTGGAGAGGCTGGGAAGTAAGGATAGAGGGCCTTGTATGCCTGACAAAGGTCTAAATTTGAAATGGTGAAGAGAATTTCCACAGGAAGACATTGCTATGGGGATTAATGGGCACTGTAGACATCACTGGGTCAGGGAGCAGCACAGGGTTCAGAGGCTATTACAGGAACACTGATGTGATGGTTCAGAACCTAACTGAAGAGGCAGCTATCTGCAAGATGATGAGAGGGCAGGTGTAAGAGAGTCAAAGGATATTTGGCAGGACGCATTAAATGGTTGGCTATGGGTAATGACTGCAAACAGTTTGTTTAGAAGCCATCTGATTGGAAAACATTCTCACACACCTTAAGGGTCCCCGATGCCCCTTTCAAATGTTTAATAAGTAAGGTTAGTCATATTGGACTTCCAACCTCTTGGCCAGGAAGTATCTGAAATGGCTTATGGTAAATTTGAGAAAAGATGTACTACATTGCAAATATAAAATTTTCTATTGACCATTCCTTACTTTCCCCCTGTTGGTAAAACCCTGGGTTCCAGTATTCAGTCACTGAAAGATTGCAAACAATACCCCCCTCCAGTTTTCCTGAAGAGTCTTCCCACCTTCACTAATGATCTATACAGCTATATTGAGCAGAATGCCCAATAAAAATAAGTATATTTTGCTGTTAACAACAAAAATAATTCTTATAATTTCTTAATGCTTCTCATAAAAGGTGGGATGAAACATTTTTTATTATTGATAAAGGGGTCATAATTATCCACTCATGCACTGATGGATAAATATGTTGTGCTATGCATGAGTTACTCAGAAAGTGAATTCTGACTTGGGGAACAAGTATGTGATGATCTTGCTATGTAATAGGGTTGGAAGGATGCTCTGATGGTTACCAGCACCCTACTCATAGGGACAGTTAAATCCCAATTTAACTTTACCTTAGACTTACTTCTTAAAGTAGAATCTTTAGAAAACAAGGCCCCACATGTTATTACAAACACAGTTTATGTAACCAGGAGAAAGGACATTTTTAATTTATGAATATTTTAAATACATGACAACTGAACCATCATCAAATTGAAAAATACAGAAAAAGTTCATTTCCAATTCTTGATCCACATAATTTTCTGTCTTTAATCCATTTTCTTTTGTCAACTTAGATACTCTTTTACCAAAATGGGCCTAACTATTTCTATCCAATTCAAGACAAAATACTCTACCCTGGCTTGTAGTATCAATCTTTTTCCCATCCTCTGAGGATTTCCCCTGCCCACACTTATGCACTCAGCATAAGAAAGTTGGTGGGGGTGATCAGAAGGGAGGAATATTTTGATACCCCTGTTCAGTCTTCTCACACTGCAGGACACTTCTTGGTCATACTCTGTTCAGGTCTTTCTGCCACTCTACAGAAGTAGAGGGTTTATTTCAACCACTCCCCAGGGGCCAAAATCCTTTGTCTAGATCCACCCAAAGGGAGAAATGGTTTTCCTGTCTCTCTTCACAGGCAGAACACCTTTTGCTTCATATGAGTCAAGTTAGCAGGAGTTTCATATCTCTGTACCACTGGATGGGGCTCTCTTAGGTCTCCCTATTCCAAATTTTTCTCATGAGCTTCTTGGAAGGTCTGTGGAAAACAACTGGGCCTTATCAACTTTGAGGATATAGTTTACCTTATTCCTTTATAACTTCAGGTCTCTAATCATATGTAGAAAAGTTAAGATTTTGTAGGTGTCCCATCTTTTTCTGTTGTTTGTGTGAGAATGATATTTCCTGTGGTTTTCTACAGCCCAACTGGAAATCTTGGCATTTTTTTTTAACTTGTAGCTCACCTGTGATAGGGCTAAGCTTTGAAACTTGGTCCTTTTGCTTCTTAAATTGCTTCTTCAAAGTTATGGCATCTGAAATTATGACTTTGACTGTCATCTATATTTAATGACCTGCAAATATCTGCCTTCATCTAGAGTTTACTTATGAGGAATCTTATGTCCATCTTCTTAATGAAAATTTCTACTTGGCAAGTCATAGTCACTTTAATCTCAAAGTCACTTCCTCATCCTTGTCCCCAAATCCAAAAAGGATTTCCATATTCTCTTAGTCTTCTGAAGGTGCCACAACAAAATACTATAGATTGATTGGCTCAAACACATAAATTTATATTCTACAGTCCTAGACACTGGAAGTCTGATATCAGGGTGCCAGCATACTTGAGCTCTGTGTGGAAGGACTGTCTTCCTGACTTACAGATGGCTACCTCATCCTTGTTTGTTCACATGACAAAGAAAGAGAAAGCTCTGTGATATCTCTTATTATAAAAAAGTATTAATCTCATCTTGAGTGAACCAGTCTCATGACCTCATCTAAATCTAAATATCTTCCAAATGTCCTATCTCCAAGTACCATCACACTCATGGCTAAATCTTTGATATATGAATTTGGAAGGCATAATTAAGTCAATAAGACATATCTTGAATAGTGAAGCCACCTGCCTACCATGAACTCAATCAAGTGTGTGTGTTTTTGTGTGTTACATGAAACAATATTGTTTCACATAATATATTTATTAATTTAAAAATTCTTATCTCATAAAACAATATTTCATAATATGAATATAATAAACACCAAAATAGTTCCAAAGTAAGCCAGTCAACTTTCTCATATTCTTATTGAAGAGGAAGTTGTGCAGAATTGGTACACCCAGAGCTTCTCAATTTGTATTCCTTAATGAAAAGCATGAGCATTTCCTTAAGAGTAATGGAAAATACCCTTTGTCCCAAGATAAGGGGAATTGGAAAGCAAAGACTTTGGTAATGGAGGAATAACTTCTATTGGAACAACTATACTATAGATAATATAATTTCTAAATAAAATATGAAATGATAATGATAAAATCAACCCTCTCAAAAGGAGTATAATAGAATCCCAAGTCAATGTAATATATAATTCATAATGTCAAAGATACAGTCCCAAAATACTCAACATAAAAAGAAAGAGAATAATGTGATTCATTCTCCAGATAAAAAGAAATTAGAGTTTGTGCTCTCCCTTGAAAAAAAGAAGAAATTACAGAAGACTGAGTCAAAGACAAGCAAAATAAATGGACTTCTGGTCAAGCCCCAAATACCAAATTATCAGAGTTGCAGAACCTTAGTAGTCTACTGCAATTTCTACATACTCTGTAGGTAATTTACCTGAGTATAATTTTGAGGCAGGATGAAAATATGTGAAAGATGCAGGTAAAGTAAAAACTTCAGGGATTTATTATGGAAGTGATGGGCACACCAATAAGCATAGGATTTTGCTACACTGAGAGATAATATGCTAATATATTCCATTTAACCACTGGATGGCACCTTAGTCACATGATGAAGTTTCTTATATCCCTACCAATTGAGAGCAAGATGGTGGCTGTATACATTTCTTACAAACATGGAGATGCCTTGTACAGATTCATAATAGGACATGTTAAATCTAAGCCTGGTGCACATCCCCTTCTTCCAGGAGACCTTATCAGTACTGGTTCCATAGCATTGGACTATTTCAATCAGTTTCAAACCATATTGAGATCCCTGACCCATGCAAAACCAGTGGCTCCCTGTACTCCCTGACTCCCTTGAGGAGGGGCCTAGGAATGGAAAAGCATAGAGGAAAACTGAGGTTCATGTTCTAAACTAAGCACCGATTTCAGGACCACATACAGAAGAAGGCAATTTTCAAAATAAGAAAGCTTAGGATCATATAGAAATGTGATCAGAGAGAATGAGAAGGAACAGGCATCAGGACTGTACATGCATTCCAATTCATTTTTGTTGGTTCGTGAATGCATTCTGCCTGGGATGGTTAAGAATGCTAAGTGGGTCAAGGAAAGATCACTTCCAGTTTTAATTATTACATAAAAAAATAGTGGTATTCAAATGAACAGATAGCAGAAGAGAAAGACTGGGGAGAAGATGGGTTTGTCATTAAATGTTTGGCTTGCAATACATGTGAAATGTCCATTAGGCTGTTGAATATATGCATTTGAATTTTAGAAATGAGGAGCTATCAGGGTATATAAAATCATTAAAGTGAATGAGATAAGTCAGGATGTCTTATTAAAGTAACAGAACTTTCCAAAGTAATTAAATAAAAATGACTACAGTGGTTACTTGGCTCTTGTCTTGTGTTTATAAGAGATACTGTCAGAATTTTGTCATTAATATTATTGTTTGGCTGTAGGCTTCAAATAGATGCTTCATATTTTCTTAAAGAACATCATGATAATACTTTTCCAGTCAAATGCATTACAAACAGTTATAATAACTCTGAAAATTCATTCAAGATTTTTTTAAATATCCTACTAGACCTTGGAAACATCTTCCACATTTTGAACATGGTAAGTTCTAGGATTTGTTCTCAGCAAAGAACTGTGTACCATAGTACTTTAAGTTTTTCATCTATAAAATAAAGAACAGTACCTGCATTACTTATGGCAAGCAAAGATGTCTTGAAAATTTGAATAAAATGCTAAGCATGAAGGTGTGTTTGAGAATTCGGAAGTACTATTTGCATACCAGGAATTGTTTCTATACTTAGTGGTATTTGTATATACTTTGATCCACAGTATTTTATAGCTTTCATGCTATCTTCCAACAGAGAAATTTGTGCCTCTAATAATTATTCTGAAAGATATCATGATAGTGATATCTTAATAGCTTACAATGGGATGATTACATAATAATAATTAACATTGGTACAGCACTTTGCTATAGCATACAGAATTCCTTGAATTTAGAGTCTGAGCTTTTCTGTCTGTATTCTTTGTCAAGACAGTGCTGGGTATTTATCAGAACTACACCCATAGTTGAAAAAGTCATACCATTTTACGTTAAGTGTCCTTATTTCCCTTGGAGACAACAAAATAGCTGTGGTATAATTTTTATGTTATAACATTCTGATGAAATTTTGAGGAAGATTTCAAATCAGACTAATGGTCCTATTCAAATGAGTTAGTAATCAGTACTCAAAAGAATAAGTGAAAAAATAGACATGCATGATTAAAGGTAGATAAAATACAGATGATAGATAGCCAGATTTAAATTTTATATGAATATTGCAGGTTGATTCTGGTTTTCAATGCTTAAAATTTCTGTAGGTGAGTGGTTGTTAAATTCCTGGACATCACAAAGAGCATGTAAATTCTGTCATTGCAGTTAATATTGCAAATAATACATTGTATTGTTATTATTAAATCGTAGTTTTCTGTTCATTATAGATTCTTTGAAGGCAAGTGTCTTGAGTAGATATGCTTAAAATCCAACAAGCTGTTTAACAAAAGCACAAAAGCATTGGTTAACAAAGGAATACTGGGAAGTAACAATTATCTGGAGTCCAGTACTTAGTTATTTTATCACTTTAGTTAGGGGACAATGTGCTGGCCTCAAACCACAATCTTCCTGACATCTGCCTCACCAGTTACTAGGATTACAGGTGTGAGCCACTGGCACCTGGCTTCTCATATCCCCTTGAATCTCATTCCATCCATGATCTCTTTGTTCTTGAGCAACTTAATCATCTTCCTTTTGTTGAAAAAAGTCCAAGCTTCCCTTAATATTCGGTTTCTCCACTGGCTGTCTTTTGACACTAGCAATGTCCCTTTTTCCAATCACTGCTGAACTTCTCCAAAGAATTGTCTTCATCTATGATCTACACTTCCTGACTTCCCATTCATGGATCTTCCCACTACATCCATTTCCTACTCCCAGCACTGCTACCAAAGGTCACCCTCAAAGAGGTGAAAATATGCTGCCTAGAGTGACCCCGTACTCAGTCAATGTGGCAATGCTCACTCACATTTCAACATAAGACTCAATCTCCATCTTCTCATTAAGAAGGTAAGAACATTTCTGAACTTATAAGAAAAAAAGACAAACATCAAAGAAATATATATAATTTACATAAAAATAAATTATAGCACTATACTTTAAACATATACATAATTTTACTAATGATTAATTTCAAATTAAGGGACACTGTTATAACATTTGGCCTAACATATTGGCAAAGATATAAGTAATTGGTAATTGGAATTATCAATTTGTTTAAACTTTCCTGGGTGGCAGTCCAGCCAAATGTTTTCAAGATCCTGGAAGGAATTCATATCCTTTGACCCAGGACTCATGGGCTTCTGTCTTCATCACTTAGAAGAGTGTACACAAATGAATGTACAAGGATGCTTGTTGTACATTCCATCAAACCCAGGTTATTTGAATCAAAACTGGTTCACTAATAGAAGGCTATTAAATCCATTTCAATCCATCTATTTAAAGGCATAGTTATGCAACCATTGAAAAAGATAACAAGGATCCATATTTAATGTCATGGAAAGATGTCCACCTATGCTATTAAGTTGACTAATATTATTAAGGTTACAGAGCTTTGCATATGTAAAACTTCTATTTTTTAAGTATTTAATGAATGAAAACATTTTAACAATTATATCCTAAATGTTCTTTTAAATAGTCTCTGAATAGTGAACCTGTGGATGATTTTTATTTTATTCTCTGTACTTTCTAATATTTTGATGAACATGCATTTTTCTTGCATTACAAAAACAGCTTTGTAAAAAAGTATCTTCCTTCTTAGAGCAATATAGAGGGAGGTAACTGGTTTCAGGTTTAAGTCAGAGGTAACAAAGAGTTCCATTCAGTCAGAGAGATTTTCCAACATAATCCAAACGTTGTTCTACTAATTAACTGTATTATCCTTCTTGGTTTTTGTAGGGAGTCCAGTGTGAAAATATTTTCTCATCTCTATAGCTTTTCTAAACAATGCTTGTCTCATCAAAATTATGTTTTAAATATGTTTTCTTTTCATTGGTTTTAGCCTTAAAATTGATATCCAGCAACTCTCTCAATTTTTACCAGCTGCTGTGGAAAAATTAAGTTTGTTAAAGAAACAAAAATTTAATTTATGTTTTCATCTACTTAAATAGTTTTTCCCATCACAATGATACTCTTTTTCTATCTCTTCTAATTCTTCATTGTGCATCCCACCTCTTCACCTTAACATACACTTCCTCCTTGAAGTGATGTTTTATTCTTGACAAGCAATAGTTACAGATATAGCTTGGCCATAGGTCAAAATCCCAGCTGTGCCATTCAATAGCTCTGTGACTTTGGGCAAGTTACTCAGCCTCTCTGAGATTCAATTTTCTAATCTACAATTTGGAAATCTGTATCTACCTCATAAGGTTATGAGTATTAAAAGGGCTACTAGAGGCCAGTCATTTAGCATAGTGCCTTGCTAGTAATAATCTGTGATGGAAGTGATAGATGTCATTATTTTTACTGCACTTTCTCTGCTGATTGAGAATGTGACCCCACTTCTTTATGCTTACATGTATCTTAATACCTTTTAGAAGCATTAAGTGGAGCCATGACATTGGTGAAAGCCAGAGGAAGGGAGTATCACTTGGGAGCTAACCTGCTGGTGAGTACCCTCCATAGAGCACCCTGAACATCAGGATTCCTAAGGCTGCAGATGAGTGGGTTCAGCATGGGGCTGATGACAGTGTTGAAGATGCCAATGCCCTTGTCTTTGTCTGAAGCCTCCACTGAACCCAGCCTCATGTAGCTGAAGACTCCTGTCCCATAGAAGATGCCTACCACAGTGAGATGGGAGGTACATGTGGAAAAGGCCTTTTTCCTCCCCTCAGCAGAACGGATTCTCAGCACAGCAGCTACCACATGAACATAGGACACAGTGATAAGGACTAAGGGGGCCACACCCATGAATGCTGCTGCTACAAAGAGCAACTTCTCATTTAGTTGTGTGCTGGAGCAAGAGAGCTGGAAGAGCTGGGGAAGGTCACAATAGAAGTGATTGATCACATTGGGGCCACAGAATTTAAGAGTAGATATGGCAATAGTTTGTGTCAATGCATTACCGAAGGAAAAAACACATAATATGCCGACCAAGGCTTTCTGGATTCCCCAACCCATGCGGGTGCTATATGTGAGCAGTTGGCAGATGGCCAGATAGCAGTCATAAGCCATGACAGTCAGCAGGAAGCAATCTGTCCCAGCCAGAAGATGGAAGAAGAAAAGCTGTGAGAGGCAGGCCCTATAGGGAATGCTTTTGTCTTTAGATATGAAATGCTGCAACATGGCAGGGACAGTGACACTGATACATCCAACATCCAGCAGAGATAAGTTTCCCAGGAAGAAGTACATGGGAGTATGGAGTTTGGGTTCAATAAAAATGGCAGCCACAATGTTGAAATTGCCACCAATGGTAGCCACATAAGCAAGAAGAAAGATGACAAAGAGGATGGACTGAAGAACTGGAGTCTTGGTTAGACCCAACAGGACAAATTTGGTCACAAATGAATCATTTCCCAAGGCTCTGATATCCATGGTTCTTTTTCAACAGCAGTGGACTAAACAAAGTCCAAAGGTAACAAAGTTAATGACAAAAAATGACATCTTGATGAAAAACATCAGTGTAGCAATGTCCAACAGAGGCCAAGATGCAAAGATACATAAAATTTAAGAAAACAGTTAAAGACGGAGACATAATAGAAAAAGACATGATAAATGTGACTCTTAGTGGGCAAGAGTAGTGGCATTGGTCAGACGCCCACAACAATAGATGCATTGATATTAAAAGGCAGGCAAAGGTGACATTGGAAGATAGAGGGCAAGACTATTTTCCCAAAGCCAAAGTTCCAGGAAGGAAATTACAGATAATGGCATGGCCATACTTTTTGGTACAGAAGATCCCAGAGTGTGAAACTGAAGTGTAAGACAAGGAGGAGACATGTTCTCCCCAACCTGTACCCCATATGCATGTGTCATTGTGCAGTTGTTCCTTGGTATCCTCAGAGTTTTGGTTCCAGAATTCTCAGATAACAAAATCTATAAATATTCAGATCCCTTATTTAACATGGCATAGTATTTGCATACAAACTACACATATCCTAACATATACTTTAAATCATCTGTAGATCATTAATAATACCTAATACACTATTAATGCTATGTAAATATTTGCTATACTGTATTGTTTAGGGAATAATGACAAGAAAAAAATGTCTGTTCTTAATCAGTACAGATGCAATTTTTTCTGAATATGTTCAATCTTTTGCTGTCTGAATCTGGTGGAACTCACAGATAGAGAACTGACTGTAAGTGATGGCAGTAGTGAGATGATCATAGTGGTCCATACTATTGAACTTTTAACTTATGAAGCTATGAGATATGGTCTGGATTTTCCAGGGAAAGGTGAAATGCAATGAAAAACAGTAAAAGTAAATGAAGACACATCACTGAAGATATTTCCAACTCCAGGGCTGGTAAGAACTACACTTTTAGATTTTCTAAGTAGTAAGATTATGTTGCACTTCTCCATTTAGATTCTGGGGTAACTGGGCTCCAGTGTGCTGACATTTCACTGAGCAGTGTGAAAATTTAAGGCTTAATCTCCCAGATTGAGTGGCTATGCAGTCGAGGTGCCTCACTGGATATTCAGTTGAAACCTCTCACTGCTAGAGTCTTAAGCAAGCAGATACCCAGACCCTGAACAACCCTCAGCCTCCCATTCCAATGCCAAAAAGCATTTGCTCTTCAGTCTCCTTAGTCTAATTACATATCAGCTAACCTATGTAGTATCATGGGCCTACTGACCAGGTAGGGCCAGAGCATGTTACAGAGCTGAAAATAGCCCATGCACACGGACACTGGGATGATGCATCTTCAGCCCCAAAGTGGTGACAATAATAAAATACACAGTGATCCACTTTAGTGAGGTATAGACATTTAAGTCACTCACACAGAGCCTGACTCACATAGAAAAGGCTGGAACTTTTGATACCCAAGGATAAAAGGCATAAACAAAGGAAGACATTTCCTGATGAACAATGTCCTCAGATTCACAAAGGGTCAACCACCATCAATGAGTCTGGACTTGTCTGCATGGACATGGCCAATACCTCAAAGTCAGTCTCTCCAAAGCTGAACCACCTTCTCCCTTATTTGTCTGTTCCTGATTGAACAATTTGATAACAGTCTTGCCATCCTCTCAGTTAGTGTGACTCAAAACCTTAGTCTTCACTGTCTCTTCCCTTCTTCTACCTTCTCACTTCAGGCACCCCATTCCTACAACAGCCCTCTAGAGGAAAGAAGAAGACATTCTATGGCCCAAAAATAATATTTACTTGACCATGAAACAAAAGAGTCTTGGAACTGCACTCACCCAGTTAAGGGTCAGCACTTCTTGGGCAGAAAAGGCCAGGCATCCCTCACAGAGGGGAAAGTATATAAAGGACAGACAGGCAAACAGACAAACAACTTTCACATTGGGATTTTTTTCCTCCCCACTGCTACCCCCTGGGAGGCCTCAGAAATTAACACCTTCCAGGGGAACCAGAACCAGGTAAACACCTAACTCTGCCAAAGACATAACAATCTTTAAAATGTCTTGGATTTCTCAAGATATTCCCCAGTGTAATCTTCATGGATATGAGAAAATTCATTATTTAACAAATATTTATGAGCTCTTATTATTAACCAGAATGCTTGTTACCAGTGTGTTTAATTTAAAATAAAATTAACATGTATGAATTGTACATATTAATGGGGTTCGGTGTGATGTTTTCATGCACACACTGATAAAATTCAACCTACCTTTATCCACCCCCACACTCCCTTCTTAATTTCTAGTAATCACTATTCTACTTTGACTTTTGCTTTTTAGCTTTTATATATAGGAGAGAACATACAGTGCTTCTCTTTTTGTGTCTGGCAATTTCGCTTAGCATAATATCCTCTAGTTTCTTTCATTTTTCTACAAATAAGAAGATTTTTTCTTTTTCATGGACAAATTGTGTATATATCCCACATTTTCTGAAAGTTGCAGTGTATCAAGTCACACAGTATTGGGGACAGAGTCGTTATGTGGAAATTCTGGTTTAGCCCAGGCCATCATCATTTTAAGAAAGGAAGGAATTGAAGAGTAGCATACTCACACACACACACACACACACACACACACACACACACACACACAATTGTTCTTCATAGTTACAAGAACTGGAGGTTGGAGTGTGTAGGCAACTGCATAACAACTGTTGTTTCTGGGATGAGGAACTTTGTCAAAATGGGGGCCACCAGCAGAGCTCAGGCACTGTTAGTCTGTTCTTCCACTGAGCTGCTGAAACAATTTCTTGCTAAGCTACTAAAACATAGCAAGAAATAATATTCAGAACTCCTCAACCTCCAAGCCAGATGCTTCTTCACACCTTGATTAAAGAAGATGGGAATGTATCATACATTTATTGAGGAACTATTAAATTAGCTAAGTAATGTGATAGTTGAGAGGTGGCCAAAACCAGGCACCAGTGGCTCACACCTGTAGAGTCCAGGTTATTTCAGAGGCAGAGATTGGTAGGATCACAGCTCTAGACCAGTTGAGGCAAAAAAGTGTGTGAGACATCATCTCTACAGAAAAAAAACCAGCTGTGGTGGCATGTGCCTGTCATTCCAACTATAGCAGGAAGCATAAAATAGGGTAATCATGATCCAGGGTGGCCTGGATGAAAATGAGATCCTATCTCTAAAATAACCAAAGTAAAAAGCAAAAAGAAAGCAAAGTAATGGAGGGGTGGCTCAAATGGTAGCCCTCCTGCCTCATAAGCATGAGACCCTAAATTCAAACCCCAGTACCAGTCCCCCACCCCAAATAAGAGGTTACTTAAGAGAGACATAGTCCCAGCTCACATGGACCTTACCATCCCAAGAAGAAGGCAGGTGTTAACCAAATAGTTATCACCAAACCACTGTGTCTGTGCATGCACACACATTTTGTGCACATACATTTCAATACTTTACCCTGTTTACAAAAAAATATATTAACTGAAAGTTTATTTTCACTTTTTAAACACTATCTTTATATTATGATCTTCATGTAACATTTTACTCTTCAAAACATTATGACTTTCTTATGTGCAATCATTTGCATGTATGATAATTTACTTAATCATTGGATATTTCATCTCCTGTTTTTCAGTATTATTTTTGCATGTCTGATTTTTTCCTATATTCCAAGTAGTTCCAACCCTTCTATTGTGCATGGATCTTTTGTCATTCATTGATAATCTGTAGTCCCAAGACTAATTTCCTACTACCTCATAACAAACGTAAAAATTACTTAAATGCTTAATTTTATATAAGAGACAGGAGGCAAAGCATACATTCTCCAAATACCTTCATTATATTCTTTATATTCTTCACTTATGTTTTGCTTTAAAGAGAGTTTTGAGATTTCCAAGGCTTGGTGGCTTGTTTTTTAATGGAAAGGTATTTTAACTCAATTAACCATGGAGGGAAAGCAAAAGAAACATTCATAATGTAAACATGTGGCAAATTCAGTGCCTACATGTAATAAAGATCAGCAAGTAGGAGGGAAGCAAATTTCTTCAGTTTTTAGACCATTTAATCTATATAGGAATTGACAAGGATGATAGCAATGATGGTAGTGATGGTGATTGTACCATATTTATTTATAGGTGATAGCGATACAGATTTTAACCAACAGAATGACCTTGCCACAATGCCCACACATCAGGTATCAACAGAGCTGAAAGATTTTACAATGTTTCTCTTTCTGATCATTGTTCATTTGACTAATAAGATAACTCATTCATTTCATTTTATTGTATTTCAAAAGCACAGCACAACTACAATATGCAATATAATAATATTGCATATACAGCAGTGCTATCAGCTAGAGAACCAAAATTATTTCACCTTAGATTCCAGACAAATGTGGCAGTGAAGGGGGAGGACCACCAAGGCCAGCATGAAGACGGTACAGACGTGTCTTCTGTTATAGGACAAACCAAAGTGACAATCCCAAATCCAATGAAAATGGGTGGAGGGTAAGAGAAAACTCATCATCTAGTGACATCAGTTCTAGCCCACATTCTCTCTCACATTGGATTCAAGGAAAAGAGAGTTTAATCCAATAGTTATTTTCCTTTAGATCACTTATTTCACTCAACATTATACTGCTGTGATGCCTACAGATGTTCATCTATTTCTAAGACTATATAGCATTGCACAGTATAGCTATAACATGATTTATCATTTCTTTTCCACTTAAAGATACTCTGCTTCTGTGAATATTCTTGCATATATCTCTGGCACATGTGCAAGAATTTTTCTAGAGTCTGGTTCCTCCATTTTCTGGATGACTCTGTGCTGCTGGGAGCAGCTCTGCGTGAGTCAGTCTCTCGCCTGTTGTAATCTGCGCATGGCCCCAGGGTAGTAGGTAGAACTCAACTCACCACAGAAGCCTGAAATGGACAGAATCTAAATACAGTGTTGAACAGTAAGTCACAAATACAGGCCTTGGGGCAAGGGGCAGGATGGCATATTGTTGAAATCCCTATAGCCCAGCAGCGATTAACTACCTTGAAAAAGAAGACTGGAGGTACCCAGAAGGAAAGCACAGGGTCCCATAACCAGTGAGAAGCACAGCCCTCTCTGAATCCACAAATAGAGAAGCAACTAACCACAGGAAAAACAGGAAGAAAGACTCACAAATCAACACACGGAATCCCCCAACTGAATTCACCACGTGGCTCCAGGTTCCCTTACTGGGCACGCTTGATGATAAGTCTTGCTTCCCAACACACGGGAACTTGGAGCTCCCCTCTTCCTCTGCTATATGATCTACTATCTTTACCATGAAACACCAGGGAATGCTGCACCACTGTGAAAGCAGGACCCACAGCTACCACTACTCCATGGGTAAAAGAAGGCACAAGCCAGCAGGCATTCTTCTCCTGAGCCAACAGAAGTGTCACTGAACTGCACACTCTGAAACCTGTGCTGGCAATCAGGCTCCAGAACCTTGCCACATGCACACTTGGTTTGCCTGAGCTAGCAGCAGCTGCCATGGCTCCTAGTGATCAGTGCCAGCAAGCAGTCCCAGGGCTTCTGCTACCTGCAGGCTTGGTTCCCCCTGTGCTGGCAGCAGCATCACTGGACTGTGCTCCTGAAGGACTGGGCCAAAAATTGGGCCCCAGAACTCGTACTGCCTGCAGGGTTGATTCTCCTGAGCTGGCAGCAGCACCACTGGAATGTGCTCCTGGAAGCCCAGGCCAACATTAAGGACCCAGAACTTCTGCCAACCACAGTCTTTGTTCCCCTGAGCTGGCAGCAGCTACTGTGTCTCCTGGGAGCCTGCGCTGGCAAGTATGCCCCAGGGCTCCTGCTACATAAAGGATTGGTTCCCTTGTGCCTGCAGCACTACCGCACTGCCCTTCTGGAGCCCACACCTGGAAAGCAGGCCCCAGAAATCTCACTTCCCACAGGCTTGGTTCTTCTGTGCCTGCAGCAGTTGCCAAAAGCCAGCAAGTAGGCCTCAGTGCTCTCACTGCCTACATGCATAGGTTCTTTGTGCCTGCAGCAGCTGCCATGGCTCCTGGGAGCCCGTGCGCCCACACAAGTAGACCCCAGGGCCTCCACTGCCTTGTAGGCACCAGACAATTTAAGCCCACTAGCTTTGCTGCCCCACGAGTACCCTCAACATTCCACTCAGTGCCAGAAGTCCATCACTGCACACTTAAGGGAACCCCAGACTCTAGGCTTTGCTATTCTGCTGACACCAGGATGCTTCTCTCCCCACATAGAATGAGGCCCAGCACTCCCCACTGTCCCTGACAGCAAGCGAGCCCTTTCTCCTCTGTCAAAGTGTAAGAACACCAGATTCCTCACTGAGGGGAGGAAACCTGTTACTCTGCAGGTGGCACCAGAAACCCTTTTGCCACAAGGTACACAGAAGCCCAGCAGTTCACACTGTTCCTCCTTGCAGGAGAGCCACATCTCTCCTGTCCAAGATCTGGAATCCCAGCTCCTCCACTGATGAAAACCTGCTACTCTGCTGGTGCTAGGAGGCCTGCCCACTACAGTGCACAGAGACCCAGTGCTCCCCACTGTGACTGCAGGAGAGCACCCACACCCCATCAAAGAATGAGAACTCCATTCCCCTAGAGAATGGAGAAAAGAACCCTTCAAGGGGCAAAATATCCAGCATACCCCTCTCTGAAGAATACTGCCAGAGTTCTAGGGGAAAAAATTCAAAACCCCAACTACAGAGGCACAAGGGATTAAAGCCATAACAAAAACCAAGTCCAGCTGTGTCAATCTCAATGCAGAATGAAAACACAAAACAGCCACTTTCCATCAAAACCCAACTCCACTACTGAAGTTCTTCACAGAGGAAGAACTATCAAATAATGAATACCAAAACATAATAGTAAAAATGATTAACAACCTCAAAGAAGAAACACAAAAGTTAGTATTTCACCTCAAAGAGAATATGAATAAACAATTAAATGAGCTCAAAGAGAATACAAACAAACAGATGAATTAAATTAAGAAGATAACCCAATACATGAAAGAGGAAATCAATAAAGATAAGGAAACCTTGAAAAATAATTAATCCAAAATAAGTAACTCAATTTCATATATAATATCACAATCAAAAGCTTGGCAAGCAGAGTAGAATAAGTTGAAAATAGAGTATAAGGAACAGAAGACAGTAGATTAATTAGACCAAAAGGTAAAACACCATGAAAGCAGACTAAGAAAACACAAATGGAACATGCAAGATATCTGGGACACCATGAAAAGACAAAACATATGAATCATGGGTGTAGAAGAAGGAGAGGAGATATAACTAAAGGCACTGACAGCCTACAAAATAGTATAGTAGCTGAAAACTTCTATAACCTCGAGAAAGGGTCACCCAGGTTCCCGATGCTGACAGAACACCAAACTAACAGGACCAAAAAAGAAACATCCCCAGATACATCATAATCAAAACACCCAGCACACAGAACAAAGAAAAAATTCTAAAAGCTGCAAAAGTGAGAAGACAAGTCACATACAAAGGCAAACCCTTTAGAAAAACAGCAGATTTCTCACCTAAAACTCTAAATTCAAGAAGGCCATGGAAAGATATAATTCAGGCCCTGAAAGAAAGCACCTGACCACCTTGATTAGTCCACCCAGCAAAACTATCATTCCTAATTAAAGGAGAAGTTAAAACCTTCCACAACAAGGAAAAACTAAAGGAATTTGCCACCACAAAGCCAGCACTACAGAAGATACTCAAAGGACTTCTACATATAGAAGAAGAACTATAGTGAGGCAGGAAGACTCAAGAAAGAATAAACCCTTTTGAGCAAGAAGACCAGTGAACAAAGAATAGGTAAAACTAAACAGTAGGGGAATAAAAATGACTGGAAACAACAGGCACCTTGCAACTTTAACAGTGAATGTAAATGGCCTGAATGCCCCAATCAAAAGGCATAGAATAGAAAATTGGGTTAAAAAATAAGACCCAACCATATGTTGCTTGCAAGAGACTGAAAAAAATAAACACTGGCTTAGAGTCAAAGGGTGGAAAAAAGTTTTCCAATCAAATGAATCCCATAAACTGGAAGGAGTAGTCATACTCATATCTGACAAAGTAAACTTCAGACTAAAATCATGCAGAAGAGACAATGATGGTCACTTCATATTAATGAAAGGAACAATTCATCAAAAGGAAATATCAATCCTTAACATATACATGCCAAATGAATTGGTACCCATCTACATTAAAAAATCTCTAATAGCCCTAAAACCACAGATGGACACTAACACAGTGATAGTGGGAGACCTGTCACCAATACATAGGTCATCCAGACAAAAGTTTAACAAACAAACTTCAGAGCTACTCTGCACATTAGACCAAATAGATATGGTTGATGTCTACATAGTATTTCACCCCAAAACTAGGTAATACACATTTTTTTCTGCAGCTCATGGAACTTGCTCAAATATAGATTATATTTTAGTACACAAAGCAAGTTTCAATAAATTCTAGAAAATCAAAATAAACCCCTGCTTCATTTCAGATCAAAATGTAATAAAACTAGACCTCAACAACAATAGAAACCCCATAAAATATTAAAATACATGGAGACTGAAAAACACACTGCTGAAAAAAAATTTGGGTGACCAGAGTAATAAGAGATGAAATGAAGAAGCTCTTAGAGTCCCCTGAAAATTAAAATTTAACCTACAAGAATCTGTGGGACATAGCAAAGGTCATGCTAAGGGGATAGATTATAGCTATAGGTACATACATTAAAAAAACAAAGACATATCAAATAAACAATCTAATTATGTATCTTAAGCTCCTAGAAAAACAAGAACAAACCAAACCCAAAGCCAGGAGACAGAAATAATAAAGATCAGGGCTGAGATCAATGAGATCAACCAAAGAAACTATACAAAGACTGAATGAAGTAAAAAGGTTGTTGTTTGAAAAGATTAACAAGGTCGACAAACCCTTAGCCAACATGACAAAACAGAGGGAGAAGAAGACCCAAATTAATAAAGTCAGAGATAAAAAGGGGAGATAAAAACAAACACTATAAAATCCAGAGAATCATTAGAGAGTACTTTGAAAACATATTTAAGTAAACTGGAAAATCTAGATGAAATCCTGGAAGTATGCATTCAACCAAAATTGAACCAAGAAGATATTGACCACGTAAATAGTCCTACTACATGAAATGAAATTGAAACAGTAATAAAGTCTCCCTACAAAGAAGAGCCCAGGGCTTGATGGATTCACAGCCGAGTGTTAAGAAACCTATAAAGAAGAACTAACACTAATACTCAAATGTTTCCAGGAAACAGAAAGGGAAGGAACACTACCAGACTAATTTTATGAAGCCAGCATTATACTCATTCTGAAACTCGATAAAGATATAACCTGAAAAGAGAAGTATAGACCAATCTCTTTATTGAATATACATGCAAAGATTCTCAATAAACTACTGGCAAACAGAATTCAACAACATGTCAAAAGATCATACACAGTGATCAAGTCAGTTTCAATCCAGAGAAGCAAAGATGGTTCAACATATGTGAATCCACAAATGTAATACAGCATATGAACAAAAACAAGTACAAAAACTATATGATCCTCTCAATAAATGCAGAAAAGGCCTTTGACAAGATCCAACACTTTTTCATGATAAAAACTCTGAATAAATTAGGAATAGAAGGAAAGTTCCTTAACACAATAAAGGCTATATATGACAAACCTAGACTCATTATCATACTAACTGGAGAACAACTGCAACCGTTCCCCATAAAGTCAAGAATGAAACAGAACTGTCCACTTTCTCCACTGCTATTCAATATAGTTTTAGAATTCCTAACCATAGCAGTAAGAAAAGAGCAAGAATTCAAAGGAATTCAAATAGGAAAGGAAGAAGTCAAACGATCACTATTTGTAGATGACATGATCCTCTACCCAAGAGACCCCAAAACCTCTACCAGAAAACTATTAGAAATCATAAATTCTTTCAGCAAAGTGGCAGGATACAAAATTAACATACAGAAATCAGTACCTTTTCTATATACCAAAAATTCACAGAATGTGAAAGAAATAAGGGGAACAATTCCATTTATAGTAGCCTCAAAAACAATAAAGTACTTTGGAATAAATTTAGTGAAAGAAACCAAAGACTTTTTAATGAAAAGTATATACCACTACAGAGAGAAATCGAAGAAGACATCAGAAGATGGAAAAAACTTCTATGCTCATGGGATCAGTAGAATAAACACCGTGAAAATGGCCATGGTACCAAAACCCATCCACATGGTCATTGCAAACCCTATCAAAATTCTAAACACTTTATGCACAGAAAGAGAAATAATAATTGTACAATTCATATTGAAACAAAAAAGACCTTGAATAACTAAAGCAATTCTGAGCTAAAAGTCCAATGCTGGAGGCATCACAATACCTAACTTCAAACTATTCTGCAGAGTCATCACAATAAAAACAGCATGGTATTGACAGGAAAACAGGAAGACCAGTGGATCAGAACAGAAGATCCAGATATAAACCCATGCATATAGCCAACTGATCTTCAAAAACCGAGGACAAAACACATGATGGAGAAAACATAGCTTCTTCAACAAATGCTGCTAGCAAAACTGGATATCTGCATGTGGAAGACTGAAATTAGGTCCCTGTCCTTCTCACTGTACCAAAATGAACTCAAAGTGGATCAAAGACCTGAATATAAGACCTGAAACTTTGAAACAATTCCAAGAAGCAGTAGGAAATACATTGAACAAATAGGTATAGGGAACAACTTCTTAAACAGAACTCAAAAGGCTCAGTATCTAAGAGTAACAATGAATAAGTGGGACTGCATCAAACTAAAGAGCTTCTGCACAGCAAAGAAAACAGTCACCAGACTCGAGAGACAGCTCTCAGAATGAGAGAAAATGTTTGCCATCTACTAATATCCAGATCCACAGGCAACTCAAAAGAATTCATTCCCCAAAGAATCAACTTCCCAATGAAGAAATGGGCACATTAAGAAACATGAATTCTCAAAGGAAGAGGTAACTAATGGCCAGTAAATACATGAAGTGTTCAACTTCCTAGGTTATAAAAGAGATGCAAATGAAAAAAAACACTTAGATATCATCTTGCTCCAGTCAGAAAGGCCACAATCAAGGGCAATACCTTTATGCATGCTATTTTATTTAATTTTGAGATCAATCCTGGGTGGTTGGAAATATTCTGTTTTCACAAATGAAGAACTCAAGGCCCTGAGGAGTTTGCCAGCTGGTCCTAAGTTATATGTTTAAGGACTAGAAAAGTGAGTTTTCCTGTATACCATGCCACAGCTTTACACACCGTATCAGGCTGCCCTGGGAATGTGTGAAGGAAGAGCTGGGGTCCTGTAGTTTAGGGAATTACTATTTAAATGGAAATAGGGCACTGAGGGAGGGGTACACAACCTCTCCACATTCTCTGTTCATTAATCTCATCATTAAGACCCTCAACTTCTAGTGATTGGGCCTTGAAAATGAGAATGTGGGGTGATACCTTCACAGAAAACTTGGGTTCTCCTAACTCAACTCAGATTTTCTACTTTGTTTCCCAAATTGTTATAGATTCCCTTCCAATATTCAATCCCAATGGCTCCCACCAAGGTCCTAAGGGAGAAATCATTGAAACACTTAGGACTCTTTGGTAAAAGGAATTTGAACAAATTGGCTTCTTACATCTTAGAGTCTGACTGGGACCAGAGATGTGGGAGAGCAAAACACTTGGTCTAGAAACTCCTGGCCTCAGCACTACGATTAGCCTCATGGATGACTTTGGAAAGATGAATAATCTCTCTGGTCTTCATTGTCCTCATGGGGTAAATGGGATAAATAACTGCCTAGTTGGTTTTATGGAATGAATATATAAGGACTGGGAATAAGGAGTTGGGTATGTGACCTTTTTGAGAAAATAAAAAGCATTCCAAATTCAAAGAATCATTTTTGAGTTCATTAAAGATGGATTCTTTTTCAGTCTGTGTTTCTCCACACCCCACCACTTCCTATGAGGGCTAATTTCTGAGGTTCCCAGAGGATGACACTGCAGTGGATGGAGCCCTTTGACAGGATGATCTCATCTCTCCTTCACTGTTGTTCCTTCCTTGCTCTTTGGGGCTAGAGCCTGACTGGGACCAGGGATGTGAGAGAGATGTGCCTCAACCTCTTTCTTCCTTTTACACAGAAATCTTGGTGGCCTTAGTATTTATAACAAAGTAAGTGCTCTCTGTGGATTCCTTGAGAAGGCATTTGAATTGGTTCGAAGTGAGTCAAACCTCAAACCTCGTATTTCACAGAGGAGTCAGTAGGGAGAGTCTTGCTCAAGGTAATGCACCAAGTGAGAGAAAGAGCTGGGACATCCCTAAGCAGTGAACTTTGTCCAACTTGGCAAAGTACTTGCATAAAACTTGCCTTCTGCTTCTATTGGAAATGGGTGGCATTCAGAGAATCCAGCCTTTCTACCTGAACCTATTCCTCGGGAGAGCTGCCATTATCCTTCATCAGAGGGCCTGATTGAGTCTTCATCATAAGGTGCATTAAGGGTCTAGTTGCCACTTCAGGGGAAGTCATGAAAAATCAAATAGTGCAGCCTGAAGCACATGTTGGTCATCTGAAAGTGGTAATCTTGTCCACTAGTCTAGTCTAATGTAATCTAGTCTCTTCTTCAGCTAAGGTCTTCATCATGACCTTCTGTAAGACAGACATCTTGGATGCATAGACTTCTGCTCATCCTAGAATCTTGATAATGGTGATTAAATTGTATCTCTACAGATTAAGTGTCATCAGGTTTCTGTGTGCACTATTCTTGCCTAGCTTTATTGATTCACAATAAAGCTAATTATTGTAAAATTTTTGGATGTTTTTGGAGAAAAACTCATGCATATGAATGGATCATTTTAACTGCTTCTAATGAGTCCTCAGAAATACTCTAGCTAGACAAAGGGAGCTGAAATTCCTACAGAAGGGCATGTGTACCTTTTACTTAAACCTATACCTCCCTCAAACCATATCAGTCTCTCATGATCTTGCATAAATAACAGTTCATCCAGAAAACATTTCCCAACTCTGACAGCCAAATCTGATGTACCCCTTCCCTAAAATCTTGCTGATCTCATGTCCTTAGTTAGAAAGTTCATTCATTAATTTTTTCAGGAGTACTGAACACTTGCTGTATATGAACTATGATGACAGGCATGAGAATGCAAAGCTAAATTAGGCATAAATCTATCTACAAGTCACAGTGTAGAGGAAGTGAGCTCTACAGGGAAATACCATGCAATAGTTTCACAGAGATAGAGCTCTAAAGTATACAATTACAGAGCTCCTGAAGTTTAGTGAAAAGTACTTTGAAATGGGAAGGAACTAGAGGAACCTCTATAGAGAAGAACATTTATTGAGGACATTCCAGTCCAAATAATTTAAGAAAGATAGAGAGGTATGAACTCAAAGAGTGTGAAACCTTACAACTCGTGTTTAGATTAGAAAGGGTCAAGAGGAAGTAGTTTAATTATGTATGGTATGTATGGCCTCTTTCCTCCTATCAATACATCAATTCATATAGTATTTATCAAATAATTCTAGGTCTATAAATAGGACATGCAGGGTTACACACTGAATGTTGTCATTGATTTAAGAATTTTTAGGACTTGGGAGAAAGCATACAGGATGTTTCACCAATATGGAGTCCCCTACCTAGCAGACAGCTACCACATTATGGGCACTTACTTTGGGATTCTGACATTCAGGCTTCAACGAACTATCCCCATGTGCCTGTAGCTGTTGCCTTAGTTGCATATAGACAATTAACCATGTGGAAAGGGGCAAATGCAGGGTCTAGCAGGTCAAGTGCTACCTGAGAGAGTAAGATGACAGAATCGTCTTCTTGATCAGAAAAGTTTATCCAGAGATACTCCAGAGAGAATTGTATCAGGATTCAGAATGTTTTTAGGGAAAAATTTTAATTTTGGACATTTTTAAAGCATGTATAAATATTATATTAATAGCATTTATCCTGCTAGGAGGGATAGGTCATTTTTCACTGTAATCATTTTTGATAATTGCTTTCTGATATTTTTGCTGTCACGAATATACATTTTATACAGTGGAAAAATCCTCTGAATTGATGTAGTCCCACTGCTTCATCTCATAATAGCTCAATAACATTCAGAGTATTAGAAAGAACCATTCAATCCATGGCAGAAGACACACTAGAACTCAGGAAGTTTTTTTAACCACTACCCTGATATCCTTCCCAAAGCCTGAAGCAATTTGTATTTCATCACCTCCCATCTCCAGTAATCTCCAAAAGAAAAATTTCTAGTCAACTAGCTTTTCTACTACTACTCCTTCATTTATATGACATGAATAGTGGGGCATTAAAGGATTATGACATCTTTCCTGTGGAAAATTTATCAGATATTTGTTACTATGAATGGAATCTTTGTCATATAGCCTTGCTGGTCCTGTGCATGCCTTCTTTTGAGAGTTGTCTATTCAGATCGTTTGCTCATTTTTGAATTAGATTGTCTGTGTTTTTACTGTTGTTTGACTGCTTTCTATATAATAGATATTAATCCTTTATCAGATGATTAATTTGTACATTTTTTTCTTTCATTTTGTTTGTTGTCTCTTTATTCTTGATTATTTCTTTGCTTCTTATCAAAATAAGACTTTCAAAAGTTTTGGTATAACACTGTTTGTCTACTTTTTTTCCTTGGTAACTTTCTTGTTTGGGGTTGAGATCTGATCTAAAAAGTCTTTGCCTGAGCTGGCAGAGTGACTCAAGTGGTGAGCATATGCCTAGAAAGTGTGAGGCCCTGAGTTCAAACCCCAGTACCACCAAAAAACAGCAGTTTCATAAAAACATCTTTGCCTATAACAATGTCTTGAATTGTTTCTCCTCTGTTTTCTTCTAGTAATTCCATAGTCTCCAGGCTTACACTGAGATTCTTGATTCATTTTGAGTTCATTCTTGTATATGTTAAGAGGTAGGATTTTGTATTTTTCTTTTGCATATGTGTGAGGAATTCTCAAATGTCTCCTTAGATATCAGGTCTTACCTCTTGAGGAGTAAGTTAGAAGAACTTATCTTGGGGTGACCAGGCCAGTGAACCAACTTCTGCTGTCCTCATACAAATCCCTTCATTTATGGCCTCATAATTATTTGGGGTTAGCAAGCATAAAATATGCTGAGCCATACAGCACTATTTTTCAAAATAAAAAAGCAGAAATTATATAAATATATTCAGAATTTACTCCAACAGTGGCTTGCTGACATCATATCTTGGATTAAAAGCATCTTATAATAAATTGTAATCTATTTTCATTATTCATAGATAATAGTAAATGCAGATCCAAAGATCACACCTTTGATTATTATCTATGATTCTCAGCTCTCTTCTTTAAAAATCTAAATACGACCAGGAACCAATAATGTTCGCTAGTTACTATATTTTAAAAGATCCATGAGGGGAATTCCAAGATGGCGGCTAGAGGGAGGAAGCAGAAAGCGACCCTCCTATAGTGAAATCTTGGAGAGACGCTGGAGACACACTTTGCAGGCATAATCACCGAGAAAAGGCATAACTTTGACTCCTCCACATCTCCAGCCGGTGCAGAGAATCTCCACTTCACGTTAAACGGACAACTGAGGAGGCCCCAGGGCCGCCAGTGGCCGGCGCCCATACGGCTTGGGAAGACGCGGACCAGGTGAGCTTCGCGGTACCGCGGTTCCCCCACAGACAAGCCTGGGCCAGAGCAGCATAGCCCCCTGGACAGACTGACCTCCACCCGGGAAAAAAAGAGAAACTGAGTACTAAGCAATAAGAAC
This sequence comes from Castor canadensis, assembly GCF_047511655.1. Classification (NCBI taxonomy): domain Eukaryota; kingdom Metazoa; phylum Chordata; class Mammalia; order Rodentia; family Castoridae; genus Castor; species Castor canadensis. The sequence goes on along the minus strand of NC_133396.1, from coordinate 48,095,335 downwards.
AGTTAAGACACGCTGGAAAGAGGGTGGGGCGCCCTGAGCGCTGAAGATTGGGGGAAGGGAATCCTTCCCGGGACTGTAAATAAACGAGCCGGGCGGGCCGGAGAGGCTCTGGCGGGAGCGGGGTGCGCCAGCAACCAGGAGCGGGGACGCTTGTGAGAGGAGGGAAGACCCACTTCCCACGTGAACTGTAAATAAACACGCAGGCCTGACAACGCGGGGCAGTGTCGCCTTTCCCAGTGCTTGGAAAGGGAAAAGCCTGTAGCAGAGGCCCCCCTCCCCCGCACAGGAGAACTCTGAGCAAACAAAGCCTGTGGGACCAGGTGAGTGCTAAGCTCACCCCAGAGATCTGCATAAATAACGCCGCCAGCTACAGGCAGAGAGCAGCAGGCAGGCAAGACACAGTTGCAGATACCACTCTCAGAACTGCCTCCAGACGCTTTTTTTTTCTTTTTCTCCCTACCTTTGATGAGAGAACAACCGAATTACACCTGCAAGCCGAAAAACTCACTGAAACTGTATGGCATTTGAACTGGGGACACTTGGTGGGGCTTTTTTTTTTTTTTCTGTGTGTGTGTGAGTGTAGTTTTGTTCTACTTTATGCATCCCCTTTGATGAGACAACTACAGAACAACATCTGAGGCACCAACTCCAGGACTGGAGATTGAGACGGACATCCAAATTATTAAGACTGAAATTGCATTGCATATAAACTTGGAAGTTTTTTGGTTTTTTGGTTTTTTTTGTTGTTTTTAATTTTCTATTTTCCATTTTATTTTAATTCATTTTTATAAATAGATATTACTTTCATATACTTATTTTTTATTTTTTTTATCTTTGATTTTCAATCCTCTCTCTGTCACTCTATAGTCTGTTCAGCTTACTGTCGATTAGTACACTAACACTCCCTGTTTATACCTTTGAAACTCTCTTGTCTGATACCTTGTTCTGCTTTCTCCCTCTTGTCTGTATATTTGTTTTCCCCTTTTCTTTAACTTCTTGCTTTCCATCTCAGCTCACTCTTCCATTCTCAATATTACCATTGTTATTATTACAAGCTAGAAAATACTTAATTTCACACAGTACAGGGACAGTAACAACACCAAGGACAATGACAGGAAGACAGAAAAAACAAGGAAACCAGTTTCCCCACAGCAAAAAATTAGTACAGGAACCAGAGGGGAATGAAGAGAACAGAAACTCAGAGCCAGACTCCAACAAAATGAAGATAAACTATGCCAAAGGACCCAATGAAGCCTACAAGAATAATTTAAAAGAAGACATACTACAAGTACTCAATGAGAATTTTATAGAGATGATACTGGATAGGGTCAACCAAAATGTACAGGAGACACTCAAGAAATTCCAAGACAATAAAAATAGAGAATTTGAAAAAGCAAAAGAAGAAATAAAGGAAACCATAGAAGCACTGTATAAACACCAAAATGAAAGAGAGAACACAATGAATAAATGGATAAATGAACTCAGGACAAAAATAGACAACAATAAAGAAGAAAACAGCCAGGATATGGAAAACCTCAGAAAAAAGAACGAAACAGAACTGCAAAACAAAACAGAAGGCCAATCCAGCAGAATAGAACAAACAGAAGACAGAATCTCAGAACTTGAAGATGAAATGGTAATTAAAGGAAAAACTGAAGAACTACTAATTAAACAACTCAAGACCTGTGAAAAGAAAATGCAAGAACTCACTGACTCCATCAAAAGACCAAACTTGAGAATCATGGGCATCGAAGAAGGAGAAGAGGTGCAAGCGAAGGGAATGCGTAATATATTCAACAAAATAATAACGGAAAATTTCCCAAATCTAGAGAAAGATATACCCATACAGATGCAAGAGGCCTCCAGGACACCAAACAGACCAGATCAAAATAGAACTACTCCACGACATATCATCATTAAAACAACAAGTTCAGAAACTAAGGAAAGAATATTGAAGGCTGCAAGAGAGAAAAAACAAGTAACATACAAAGGTAAACCCATCAAAATCACAGCAGACTTCTCAACAGAAACATTAAAAGCAAGAAGAGCGTGGGGTGAGATCTTCCGGGCACTGAATGAAAATAACTTCAACCCCAGGATACTCTACCCAGCAAAGCTATCATTCAAAATAGATGGAGCAATAAAAGTCTTCCATGAGAAGCAGAAACTAAAACAATATGTGACCACAAAGCCACCATTACAAAAGATTCTGCAAGGGATCCTGCACACAGAAAGTGACACCCAACTTAACCATGAAAAGGCAGGCAGCACCAAACCACAGGATAAGAAAAAGCAAGACAGTAGAGAGTAACATCAAGTTAGGTACACACAATCAAACCTTCAAACAACTAAGATAACTAAATGGCAGGAATCACCACATACCTATCAGTACTAACACTTAATGTTAATGGACTTAATTCACCCATCAAAAGACACCGTTTGACAAAATGGATTAAAAAAGAAGATCCAACAATTTGTTGCTTACAGGAGACTCATCTCACTGACAGAAATAAGCATATGCTTAGGATGAAAGGCTGGAAGAAGATTTACCAAGCCAATGGCCCCCGAAAACAAGCAGGAGTAGCAATACTTATCTCTGACAAAGTAGACTTCAAACCTACATTGATCAAACGAGATAAAGAAGGACATTCCATACTAATAAAAGGGGAAATAGACCAAAAGGAAATAATAATCATCAATCTGTACGCACCCAATGTCAACGCACCCAATTTCATCAAACATACCCTGAAAGACCTAAAAGCATATATAAACGCCAACACAGTGGTTGTGGGAGACTTTAACACTCCATTATCATCAATAGATAGGTCATCCAAACAAAAACTCAATAAAGAAATCCAAGATCTAAAATATGCAATAGATCAAGTGGACCTAGTAGATGTCTACAGAACATTTCATCCAACCTCTACACAATATACATTCTTCTCAGCAGCCCATGGAACCTTCTCCAAAATAGATCATATCCTAGGGCACAAAGCAAGCCTCAGCAAATATAAGAAAATAGAAATAATACCATGCATACTATCTGACCACAATGCAGTAAAAGTAGAACTCAACAACAAAAGTAAAGACAAAAAACATGCAAACAGCTGGAAACTAAATAACTCATTACTTAATGAAGAATGGATCATCGATGCAATAAAAGAGGAAATTAAAAAGTTCCTAGAAGTCAATGAAAATGAAAACACAACCTACCAGAACCTATGGGACACAGCTAAGGCAGTCTTGAGAGGAAAGTTTATAGCCATGAGTGCATATATTAAAAAGATTGAAAGATCCCAAATCAATGACCTAATGATACATCTCAAACTCCTAGAAAAACAAGAACAAGCAAATCCCAAAACAAATAGAAGGAGAGAAATAATAAAAATAAGAGCTGAAATCAACGAAATAGAAACCAAAAAAACCATACAAAGAATTAATGAAACAAAAAGTTGGTTCTTTGAAAAAATAAACAAGATCGATAGACCCCTGGCAAACCTGACTAAAATGAGGAGAGAAAAAACACAAATTAGTAGAATCAGGAATGCAAAAGGGGAGATAACAACAAACACCATGGAAGTCCAGGAAATCATCAGAGACTACTTTGAGAACCTATATTCAAATAAATTTGAAAATCTCAAAGAAATGGACAGATTTCTAGATACATATGATCATCCAAAACTGAACCAAGAGGAAATTAATCACCTGAATAGACCTATAACACAAAATGAAATTGAAGCAGCAATCAAGAGTCTCCCCAAAAAGAAAAGTCCAGGACCTGATGGATTCTCTGCTGAATTCTATCAGACCTTTAAAGAAGAACTGATACCAACCCTCCTTAAACTGTTCCATGAAATAGAAAGGGAAGGAAAACTGCCAAACACATTTTATGAAGCCACTATTACACTTATCCCAAAACCAGGCAAAGACACCTCCAAAAAGGAGAACTATAGGCCAATCTCCTTAATGAACATTGATGCAAAAATCCTCAACAAAATAATGGCAAATCGAATTCAGCAACACATCAAAAAGATTATTCACCACGACCAGGTAGGCTTCATCCCAGGGATGCAGGGGTGGTTCAACATACGAAAATCAATAAACGTAATAAACCACATTAACAGAAGCAAAGACAAAAACCACTTGATCATCTCAATAGATGCAGAAAAAGCCTTTGATAAGATCCAACATCATTTCATGATAAAAGCTCTAAGAAAACTAGGAATAGAAGGAAAGTTCCTCAACATTATAAAAGCTATATATGACAAACCTACAGCCAGCATTATACTTAACGGAGAAAAATTAAAACCATTCCCTCTAAAATCAGGAACCAGACAAGGATGCCCACTATCTCCACTCCTATTCAACATAGTACTGGAATTCCTAGCCAGAGCAATTAGGCAAGAAGAAGGAATAAAAGGAATACAAATAGGTAAAGAAACTGTCAAAATATCCCTATTTGCAGACGACATGATCCTATACCTTAAAGACCCAAAAAACTCTACTCAGAAGCTTCTAGACATCATCAATAGCTATAGCAAGGTAGCAGGATATAAAATCAACATAGAAAAATCGTTAGCATTTCTATACACTAACAATGAGCAAACGGAAAAAGAATGTATGAAAACAATTCCATTTACAATAGCCTCAAAAAAAATCAAATACCTAGGTGTAAACCTAACAAAAGATGTGAAAGACCTCTACAAGGAAAACTATACACTTCTGAAGAAAGAGATTGAGGAAGACTATAGAAAGTGGAGAGATCTCCCATGCTCATGGATTGGTAGAATCAACATAGTAAAAATGTCTATACTCCCAAAAGTAATCTACATGTTTAATGCAATTCCCATCAAAATTCCAATGACATTCATCAAAGAGATTGAAAAATCTACTGTTAAATTTATATGGAAACACAAGAGGCCGCGAATAGCCAAGGCAATACTCAGTCAAAAGAACAATGCAGGAGGTATCACAATACCTGACTTCAAACTATATTACAAAGCAATAATAATAAAAACAGCATGGTACTGGCACAAAAACAGACATGAAGACCAGTGGAACAGAATAGAGGATCCAGATATGAAGCCACACAACTATAAGCAACTTATCTTTGACAAAGGAGCTAAAAATATACGATGGAGAAATAGCAGCCTCTTCAACAAAAACTGCTGGGAAAACTGGTTAGCAGTCTGCAAAAAACTGAAACTAGATCCATGTATATCACCCTATACCAAGATTAACTCAAAATGGATCAAGGATCTGAATATCAGACCCCAAACTCTTAAGTTGATACAAGAAAGAGTAGGAAATACTCTGGAGTTAGTAGGTATAGGTAAGAACTTTCTCAATGAAACCCCAGCAGCACAGCAACTAAGAGATAGCATAGATAAATGGGACCTCATAAAACTAAAAAGCTTCTGTTCATCAAAAGAAATGGTCTCTAAACTGAAGAGAACACCCACAGAGTGGGAGAAAATATTTGCCAACTATACATCAGACAAAGGACTGATAACCAGAATATACAGGGAACTTAAAAAACTAAATTCTCCCAAAACTAATGAACCAATAAAGAAATGGGCAGGTGAACTAAACAGAACTTTCTCAAAAGAAGAAATTCAAATGGCCAGAAAACACATGAAAAAATGCTCACCATCTCTAGCAATAAAGGAAATGCAAATTAAAACCACACTAAGATTCCACCTCACCCCTGTTAGAATAGCCATCATCAGCAACACCACCAACAACAGGTGTTGGCGAGGATGCAGGGAAAAAGGAACCCTCTTACACTGTTGGTGGGAATGTAGACTAGTACAACCACTCTGGAAAAAAATTTGGAGGCTACTTAAAAAGCTGGACATCGATCTACCATTTGATCCAGCAATACCACTCTTGGGGATATACCCAAAAGACTGTTACTCCAGAGGCACCTGCACATCCATGTTTATTGCGGCACTATTCACAATAGCCAAGTTATGGAAACAGCCAAGATGCCCCAGCACTGACGAATGGATTAAGAAAATGTGGTATCTATACACAATGGAATTTTATGCAGCCATGAAGAAGAACGAAATGTTATCATTCGCTGGTAAATGGATGGAATTGGAGAACATCATTCTGAGTGAGGTTAGCCTGGCTCAAAAGACCAAAAATCGTATGTTCTCCCTCATATGTGGACATTAGATCAAGGGCAAACACAACAAGGGGATTGGACTATGAGCACATGATAAAAGCGAGAGCACACAAGGGAGGGGTGAGGATAGGTAAGACACCTAAAAAACTAGCTAGCATTTGTTGCCCTTAATGCAGAGAAACTAAAGCAGATACCTTAAAGCAACTGAGGCCAATAGGAAAAGGAGACCAGGAACTAGAGAAAAGGTTAGATTAAAAAGAATTAACCTAGAAGGTAACACCCACGCACAGGAAATCAATGTGAGTCAATGCCCTGTATAGCTATCCTTATCTCAACCAGCAAAACCCCTTGTCCCTTCCTATTATTGCTTATACTCTCTCTACAACAAAATTAGAGATAAGGGCAAAATAGTTTCTGCTGGGTATTGAGGGGGGGAGCGGGAGGGGGTGGAGTGGGTGGTAAGGGAGGGGGTGGGGTCAGGGGGGAGAAATAAACCAAGCCTTGTATGCACATATGAATAATAAAAGAAAAATGAAAAAAAAAAAGATCCATGAAAAGAGAGAAAAAAGTCAAAGAACTGGATTTGTTTGATAAATTGAAGATAGATATTCTGAAAACATGCATTCTTTGCCAAATCATGCACACAAGGAATAAAACAGGCCATAAGCTTCCATTGATGAATGCCACATAGATTGTGGTAAAACCAGTAGGTTGTTTTGTTATTAGTAGATTTTGCACAAAGAGGGCATCATGGTGTAAATGTTATTTTATTACATCAAAGAGCACTGAGGCAAATTCAAGTCTCATTCTATACTTTATTTAATCTGCAGAGGTGAAGAACCTTAAATCTGCTGGAGACACACAAAGAAGAGGAGTCACCTAGCCACTTCCCCTGCCTATAGGGACCCCTGTAATCTTAAGGAACCCAGAGTGTATATATAATACATATGTGACATATTAACACATAGCATGTGTTATTATAAAAGTCATTTGACTTACTGTAGGTCATTTGAAAGCAAAAGAAAAGTAGAAAAAAGGAGTTTGAGTTCTTCCATGTTCCTACATGCTGATGGAAGTGAAATATTTCATTACAATCATTTTTTCTAGGTACCTGCACACATGCTTCAGATGTAAATTTATTCCTTGCTTAATTGTTTTGTTTAATTGTACAAAGCAAGGGGTTTAAACAGGAAATTTCCATACATGCTTCATATTCATATCCTTTCTCCTGCTTAGATCTCAAATAAGAGGGAAAACATGCACTATTTGTCTTTCTGAGTTGAGCTTAATTCACTTAAGATGCTCTCCAGTCCCATCCATTTTACTACAGGTGAAATGATTTCATTCTTCTTTATGTCTGAATAATACTCCATTGTGTCTATGTACCACATCTTGTTTATTCATTCATATATTGATGAGCAACTAGGTGATTCCATAACCTGGCTATTGTGTTATGATAAACATGGATATGAAGTTATTTTTACTGTAAGCTGAATTTTATTCTTTTGAGCATATACTCAGAAGTGTTATGGCTGGATAATACAGTAATTTTTTTAACTTTTTGAGATTCTCCATACTTATTGACACAATGGCCACTCTAACACATATATCTCCACGGCAAATATGGGTTCCTGTTTTCCCACACCCTTACCAACATTTTAAAATTTTTATTTTATTTTTAATTAGCATACATTGATGATATGACAAGTGTTCATTTTTTTGTATTCTTGGTGATAATCATTCTGGAATGGGGTGAGACTGAATCTCAATGTAGTTTTCACTGGCATTTCCCTGATGACCAAAAATGTGGAACAGTTTTTCTTATATTAATTGGTGATTTCCTCACTTGATAAATATCTGTTCAGTTCAAGTGTCTGTTCACCAATTGGACTATATTGGGTGTATAACTTTTTGAGTTCTTTACATATTCTAGATATTAATGCCTTTCAGACGAATAGATGACAAAGATTTTTCCATCTGTAGGCTATCTCTTCACTTTCTTGATTATTTCTTTTTCTGTGCAGAAGCTTTTACTTTTTAACTTAATACAATCCCTTTTGATAATTTCTGGACTATTGAAGTACTATGCAGAAAGTCTGTGTCTATGCCCAGATCTTGAAGTGTATCCCCTACGTTTTCCTCTAATAGTTTCAAAGTTTGGGAGTCTTATATAAAAGTCTTTGATCCATTTTGAGTTGATTTTTATACAGGATGAGAGATAGGGTTCAATTTCAATCTTCTATATGTGGATACCCAGTGTTCCCAGCACCAATTGCTGAAGAGGCCATCTCTTTTCTCAATGCATTTTTGGCACTTCTATCAAGAATCAATTGGTTATAACTGCATGAGCTTTTTTCTGGATGTTCTATCCAATTCCATTGGTCTATGCATCTTTGTGTTGTGCCAGTGCTATGCTGTTTTTGTTACTATGGCTCTGTTGTGTAGCTTGAGTGATACCTCCATCATTGCTCTATTTCACTCAAGATTACCTTGGCTCTCAGGGGTCTTTTGTGTTTCCATATGAATTTTAGAAATTTTTCTATTTCTGTGAGAAATGTTATTTAATTTTTATACTTTCTGCTTATTCTTAATAATATTTTAGAAGATATCATCTGCTATGAATTGGGAATTTTAGATTTTAGAGCTGATTATTGTTAAGATATATACTGGCTGTGTATAATTACTTAATCTTCCTTTTTATTTTGAGATGGAGTCTCACCACATGGTCCAGACTGGTCTTTAACTTACCTCAGCTTCCTCCATGTTCTGCCACACCCAGCTTCAATTACTTTTACCTGCCTTGTTAATTTCCTAATAATTCTGAGTTTCCCAGGTTTCCCCTCACTGGGTTTTTAAAGATATAACTTAATTATTTCCAAATTATTCCATTACTTCTCCTTTCTAATGTTTAAGTATCTTATGTCATTTTTTGGTTTATTTATTCATTTATTTATATGTTCGTACATAGTTTGTGCCATCTTTCCCCCCTCCTCCCTGCTTCTTTCCTCTCCCCCCACCCCTCGCTTCCAGGCAGAACCTGTTCTCCAATTTTGTTGAAGAGAAGATATAAGCAATAATAAGAAAGACATCGTGTTTTTGCTAGTTTCAGATAAAGATAGCTATACAGAGAGATTCCTAGCATTGCTTCCATGCACATGTATATTACAACCCAAATTGGTTCATCTCTACCAGACCTTTTCACTACTTTCCAGTCCCCTTCCCATAGTGACCTCTGGCAGTTTAAGATTACTTTATTCACTCCTCTACAGTAGCACATCAAACATTTTCAAGTTTGGGGTTTCCTACCTTTCCCTATTCCTCCTGTATATGTTCTCTCCTTAGCATGTGACCCATGTCCAATAATATTTCTGCATTTGTTTTATATCACCAACAAGTTTTAGAATAATGAAAAATACTTGAAGTCATGAAGGCTATTGCTTTCTTTCTCCTGATTTTAATACACATGATTCTACATCTTTCCTGTTGTATAAGATACAGACTGCAATGGATACGCCCTGATACAAAATGTTGCATAAGATTACATGCTTCCATTCCATGGGACTATGGGGGATTATTTTTCATTTTTTTCTCTACATCACAATGATGTAGAGTTTTTTTATTAATTGAGTTTTTGAAAATGTTCCTCTTTGTAATCCAATTAATATGTTTTTAGTATATTTACTAATGTCATGCTACTTCTTTTCTATAAGATTTTTCAGATTACGGTGGGTTTTATTTATTGTGTTTAGGATCTTGTCAAATGAGGATGATGTAAAATAATTCATTTTCTTATATTCTTGTCATATTTTAGGATCTGGATTTGCTAACTTTACAAAGTTAATGGAAAATTTTTCATTTCTTTCTGAACTAGGGGAAGTTCAGACACAGAAATTCTATTTATATTAAGACATTTAAAATAATTTATATATGAGGATAAACCTGGATGTACACATGAAAGCACATTTTTGACATTTTTTTAGTTCTAACTGGTTTATTGGGGATGGCTCTTGAATCATTTGTGCAAAGTTAGGAGCAGATAATATTCTGTGATTACTTGAACTTTTTAAAAAATTTTTGTTCTGTGGGTAGCATGACTTTGATTCTGGATTTTGTATACTTTTAAATTTTTCTTCCTTAGATTTTTTCAGAGATTTATTTCTAATAAATGTTCAAGGATTGATGAATAATTCTTGTATTCCTTTCTACTTTAGAATCTATTCATTTTAACTTTTAGCCTTATTTTCCCCCAAATCTCCCTATATAGGTCCTTGCTGGAGAACATCACATGTTGATTTAGGGAACACTGAAAAGAATTAAGTATCTTTAAATTTTTTTTAATTTTTTACATATTTTAATTAACATGCTTATATTAATAGGGTTCAATGTGGTAGTTCAACATCTTGTACAGCATGTACTGATCAGAGCAATTAGCATTTCCTTCTCCTTATCATGAACTGCAGTCATCACACAGTGCTGTGGAAGACCAAAACAAATTTCTCTATCTGTCTTTTGGAACCTGTTAGCCAACCTCCCTTTATCTATGCTCCTACTTCACCCTTTCAGCCTCTTGCAGTCACTATTCTACATTCAGGTCAAGTGTTTTAGATTCCACACATAAGAGAAAACATTTGGTACCTGTCTTTCTGGGTCTGGCTTATTTCATCTATCAGTGTCTTCCATTTTTTTTTCAATTTATCTCCAAATGACAGAATTTCATTCTTGTTCATGATTGAATGATGTTCCATTGCATGTATATAACACAATTACTTCATCCATGAATTAATTTTCATGAGGACAAGGAAAGGTCTTAGGTAGTAGTGACATCAGTCAACTCACAAGGCAGTCAAGTAAAGGCATTGACATCAAGGCAGAGAAGGTTAATAAGACATAACCCACTGAGACACTAGGGATCTTAGTCTGCAGCTTGGCATATGAACATGGGTCAATATATTCTTATTGAATAACTAAGTGATAAGACTGATCTCTTCTACTCTAAAGTGTCTTATTACAGAAAATGATGGAGCCAGAATCTAGGGTCAATGGAGCAGCAGTTATTGAGTTTATACTACTTGGCTAGGTGGAGACACTAGAGCTGCAACCAGTTGTGTTCTCACTCTTCTTCTTTGCCTACCTGCTCACAGTTGGGGGCAAACTCAGCATCCTGGCATCTGTCTTGGTGGAGCCCAAACTCCACACCCCAATGTTCCTCTTCCTAGGCAACCTATCAGTGCTGGATATTGGGTGTATCAGTGTTACTATTCCCTCAACGTTGAGTTGTCTCTTGTCCCACAAGCATACAGTTCCAAATGGAGCCTGCCTCAAACAGCTTTTCTTCTTCTACCTTTTTGCTAGGGTGAACTGTTTCCTGTAGACAGACATGGCCTATGACCAATTCCTGGCCATCTGTAGGCCCCTCACCTATAGTAACTGCATGACCCAGACAGTCCAAAGGATACTGGTGACCACATCCTGGTCTTGTTGCTTCAACAATGCACTGACCCATAATGTAGCTATATCTACACTGAACTTTGGTCTCAATGTGATCAGTCACTTCTACTGTGACCTTCCCCAGCTCTTCCAGCTCTCCTGCTCCACCACACAACTCAATGAGCTGCTGCTCTTTGGTTTGGGTAATGGCAGGTGCACCTTAGATTCTCATTGTCATCTCCTACATCCACATGGCAGCTGCATTTCTATGAATCCATTCTGCTAAGCACAAGAAGAAAGCCTTCTCCACATGTGGCTCCCATCTCACTGTGGTGGACATCTTCTATGGGACAGGAGTCTTCAGCTACATGAGGCTGGGATCAGTGGAGGCTTCAGACAAGGACAAGGTCATTGGCATCCTCAACACTGTCATCAAGTCCATGTTGAACCCACTCATCTGCAGCCTTAGTAACCCTGATGAGCTGAGTGCCCTCAGGAAGGAACTCACAGGAAAGTGATACCTCAGGAAGGCAGAAACTGTGGGAGTGGTCCTTGTTTCTCTTAGATCATTGAGTAACAGGACTTTTGATAGGAAGCAATACCTTTGTTCCCTACGGAGGCTTTACTATGCATACCAGAGTCCTTGGTTACCAGCCATTTCAATGGAAGAGCCCTTCACAGTCCAGATGGAAGTGGAACCTAGGAAACTCAGCATCCTGGGAGGTACATGGTCAAGCAGGAAATATCCTCCATTTATTTTTTCCAGGGTCTCCAAATATACCAGGAAATGTTTTGAAATACAGAAAGTCACATTTTAGTGCCAAGAATTCTCACATGCCCTGAAAGTGCTCCCATCACCTGCTTTCACACAAGATCCCACACAATGATCCAGACACAGTACAGTATAATTTGAGACATTGATCTCCAGTACCCTGTTGACAATGCAAGATTCTAGGATATTTAATAGATGAGAATGTATATTTCCTTTTGAATTTTTCCTTTTTTTCTAAAATGGGCATACTTATTGATATTTCAATTTTCATTAGAAATTATGTTTATAAATGTAAAACAAATTTTAACAACAGAAAATTAAAGTCAAATTTTACCCTCTCTGTTTCCACTTTCATAATTCAATTATTCAGAATTATGCTGTTAAGAATCTGTGCTGCCAACAAGGGGATTGGACTATGAGCACATGATAAAAGCGAGAGCACACAAGGGAGGGGTGAGGATAGGTAAGACACCTAAAAAATTAGCTAGCATTTGTTGCCATTAACGCAGAGAAACTAAAGCAGATACCTAAAAGCAACCGAGGCCAATAGGAAAAGGGGACCAGGAACTAGAGAAAAGGTTAGATCAAAAAGAATTAACCTAGAAGGTAACACACATGCACAGGAAATTAATGTGAGTCAACTCCCTGTTTGGCTATCCTTTTCTCAACCAGCAAAAACACTTGTTCCTTCCTATTATTGCTTATATTCTGTCTTCAACAAAATTAGAGATAAGGGCAAAATAGTTTTTGCTGGGTATTGAGGGGGTGGGGGGTAGAGGAAGGGGGTGGAGTGGGTGGTAAGGGAGGGGGTGGGGGCAAGGGGGAGAAATGACTCAAGCCTTGTATGCACATATGAATAAAAAAACAGTCAAAAAAAAAGAATCTGTGCTGCATGTGAATAAATGAATAATTAAAAATTAAATAAATAATAAGATATACACTAAAAAAGAATCCTTGCTTAGTCTTCTAGTTTTTATACACATATAAACATGCTTATTATTATGTCAGTACAAATATGCACATATATGTATATATTTCAGACATATACATATATAGCTCATATCAATAAGGTTGTGTTGTGTTATGCTTTGAAGATTTTTGGTTTGTTTTTGCAGTTCTGGGGTTTGAACTTGGGACCATGCACTTTCTAGGCAGGCACTGTACCACTTGAGACTTGCCTCCAGCCTTTTTGCTTTGGATTTTTACCTTATGTAACACTTTATTATAAAATAGACAGTTTGTTACTTGATATTGCCCAACAATAGGGTAATATAAGTGACTGGGATATTTTTACATCCATATTCTAGGGTTTAATGTTCACAAGATTAGACATATTAAATACATATGTCATTTATGTTTATTTATTATCATTGATAATAAATAACCCCATAAGACTTTAGCAACTGTATTTATGTAAAACAGTGTCTAATATGTTGTAGGGAATACTTGAGTGTTTACATAGTATGTAAAAAAGCAAAAGTAGGTCCAGAACACTGGAGTGGATTCACACTCACAGAAAGGCCAATTCTTATGAATAGACAAGTCACAAACCTCCAAAAGCAGGTAATGCTCTACAATGACTTGATGATCAAGACAAAGAGAAAGAACCAGATAAATGTGTCTATAAAATGGGCAAAACTCAATACACTGTGAATCATAAAGATCACTAATGTGACTGACTTGTACTTCTCCAGAATTAGGTTTCCTTCCTCTCCAATTTTCCAGCCTTCCAGGTAAAAACTACTGTGATGACACAAATATGCTTAAGGTTTCACATTATGACTGGACCAGCCTGGATTATTATCCTCCTATTTATACTTAACACATAGCTAGGCTGATGGGTATGTGCCTTCACATCCAGCTTTTTATTGGTTGAGATGGTATCTCACTTTTTGAGGCTTGCTTCAATCTGTAATTCTCCTAATCTCCATCTCCCAAGAAGCTAGATAACAGGCATGAACCACACATCCAGCTTTGATATGGTTTTTATCTACAAAGCACGTGGTGGATTGTGGTGAGCTGACAGGTGTATTGAATAAGCTGCATGTTCATATTTGGCACAACCCCAAACCCCAGAAAGGAGCAAGTATAGTTATGCACAGTAAAATTGCATGCTTGATTGGCACAGCCTCACCTGCAGAAGTGGGAAAGATGCAGTACAGCTGTTTTTTCCTTTAATGTTTACATTTGGAGAGAAGCTGTCAAAGGTTCCTCCTGCTCCTGAGGACTACACCTCCTCCTCCAGGAATTGCCTGTCTCATCCTGTTGTTACTGTATATAATAAACTCACTGGAGGAATAGGGAGATGGTGAGCCTGCATCTGAGCACACAAGCCTACCTGACCCAAGTTTTATGCATGTTTTGTCTTCTGCCTCTTGTCTTTTCTACATCTCCCATCACCCTCAGTTAGGTTTCTAGAATAAGCTTGTGCTGACAGGAGAGTGGATTCTTTTACAAATATCTAAAACTTTACCTTCTCCATCATAATGGCTATCTAACATTAATTTATGAGTAAATAATAATTTATTTAAGCAAATTGTTTTTGAGAAAGTTTAGACTGTATCCAGATTTGCTTCATTTACAAGTAATGCAAAGAATAATCTTCAGAGATATTTTTATTAGTATGAAAGTATTTCCATAAGGAGTCTATGACAAGTAAAATTCTTGACTTGAATAAAATAAAAATTTAGATTTTTATAAGCTGCACAAAATTTTACACTCTTTTAATTCAGTCTCCACTAGTTCACATTAATTGTACAAAGTAAGGGGTTTCATTGTGATATTTTCATACATCCACATAGTGTATGTTGATCATATTCACTCCTCTGCTACTCTTTCTTATTCACCATTCCCACTTCCCTCCCCTTCCAGCTCTCCAGTTGTCCTCCTTTTACTTTCACTCTTATTTTTCTAGGGAGGGAGATTATTTGTTTGCTTTTCACCCAAGCTTTCACAAATGAGAGGAAATATGCAATTCTTGTCTTTGACAGATTGGATTATTTCACTTAACCTGATAGTTTCCAGTTTCATCCATTTTGCAGTATAATTTTACTCTTCTTTATGGCTACTAAAACCCCATTGTGCCTATACACCACATTTCTATATGCATTCATCCATTGACAGGCACTTAGCCTGGTTTCATAAACAGTGATTTTGAATAGTGCTGTAATTACATGAGTAGACAGGCATCTCTATAAGAAGTTGACTTTGATCCTTTTAGGACTATACGTAGAAGTGGTATACATAGAAGTGTATCATAGGAAGTTCTATTTTTAATATTTGGGGGAACTTCATAATGATTTCTATAGTGTCTGGACTAGTTTACATTTCCTCTGGCAGTGGATAAGAGTTTCTTTCTTCCCCCATATCCTTACCAGTATGTGTTACTTGTTTTCTCAGTGATAGCCATTCTGAGTGGAATCTCAGAGTAGTTATAATTGACATTTCCCTGATGGCTAAGCATGTTGAACTATTTTCATGTATTTATTGGCTATCTGTATTTCTTCATTTGAAACTTTCCATTGTAGATTCACTGATTGAATAATTTGCTTAGTTGTTTAATATTTTCAGTTCTTTATATATTCTGGATATTAATACACTGTCAGATAAGTAACTGACTAATGTTTTCTCCCATTATGTAAGCTGTCTCTTCACCCTATTGATTATTTCTTTTGTTGTTCAGAAGCTTTATAATTTGATACAATCCCACTTGTCAATTCTTCTTATTATTTTCTGAGCCATTTTAGCCCTATTCAGGAATTCATTACCTATCCTTATATCTTAAAGACTTTTTCCTAAGTTTTCCTTGAGTAGTTTCAAAATTCCGGTCTTTCATTAAGATTTTTGATCCATTTTGACTTGATTTTTGTAGAGGTTGAGATCGGAGTCTAGTTTCAGTCTTCTAAATGCACTTTTTCAGCACTACTTCTTAAAGTGGCTGCTTTTTCCAACATGTGTTTTTGGTGCCTTTGGTATCAGACTATCTAGACAAAGCACTGGAAGACAGAGCCCAGAAGAATGATCTGCTGCTACTTGGTATCACTGGTTGTCCCCAAACAAAAGGCCCTCTGACTACTAGATGAACACACACACCAAAATAAAACCAGAGGAAGAAGAGGTAGCAAACAGAATGTCATCACAGACTACCTTAATGGGATAAAGAAAACCCAGTAGGCACTGATTCAGAACTTCATTAAAGCCAAGATTAGTCCTTGAAGGATCAGAAGCCTATTCTCTTTCTTATTAAAATTTTTATTCTTTCTTTTTCTTTTTCTCCATTCATATTTCATACAGACCTTTTAAAACAGATGATTACTTTAAATATTCACACACAAATGTTAATTCTACTTCTCTTATGTAATTTCTCCATTTAATCTCATTTCTTTGACCTATCTTTTCCTGCTCAGCTATTTTTGTCTCATTCGTTTGGTTTTATTCTCAAGATAGACTCTCCATAGGGCCCAGGATGGCCTGAGGTCTTCAATCTCCCTTCCTCTACCCACCAAGTGTAGGGATTGTAGGTGGCAGACTCCACATAGGCTTTCAATATTTCATGTTCAATCCTCTCGTCTTCTTCCCTTTTCTTTCTTCTTTCCCCCTATTTAACTGTTCTTAATCCTCTTTAGGTGTTCAGTTGTATTGGTTTTTCTCTCTCTTTTCTTCTTTCTCTAGCCCTCCTTCTTTAATTCTTCTTGATGTCGTAGTTTTTAGTTGAAGGTTTAATGGCTGTGTTTGTGTAGTAGTAGTAGTAATATTTTCTCTTTTCACTTTACCATTAGCTTGATCTCTTTATTCCCTTTTTTCATCTCATTCCTTCCTTCTATTTATTGTTATTATTTATTATTTACTATATTTCTCCCTCTCCTTCCATTTTACTTCTCTATATTTCCTGTACTACTCACTGTTATTACTCTTCCTATTTTCTTTCCATTCCTATCCTTTTTAACTACTGCAATCTTAGCTCATATAGTATTCTTTTTTCCCTTTATTCCTCTAATTTTATTGGAATTGTGGCAGTGACTGTTTATAACCAGTTACTATTGTATTTCCTTAGTGGGTGTGCCTGAACTGTGTTTGCTTCTGCAGCTAGTTTTCTCCTCTCTGGGTGGTCCTATTATTAGGCCAAGTTCTTTGAGCACGATGGGTGAATATATGACTACTGAGCTATACCTCCAGTTCAAGGGTGAGAAACTGAACCTCAACCCTGACACAACCCAGTCTCACCAGAACACTGTGAATACTTCAGTTGAAAGGATGTAGGAGATTAAAGCCTTCAAACAACAACTTGGCCCCAGATGTGCAAACTCCAATGCAGAAACATAAAAAAACATGAAAAAAGGCAACATGACTTCTCTAAAAGCTAACAATTCCAGAGCAACATACACTAATGATAATGAAGTGAATGAAATCCCAAATAATTCAAAAGAGTGATTATAAGAAAGTTAAACAAAATCAAAGAAGACATGAATAAACACCTGAATGAACTCAAAGAGAAAACAAACAGCTGAATCAAATATGAAGACAATGAAGAACATGAAAGGAATTCAATAAAGATGTAAAACTTCTGAATCCAACAAATTAAAATTTTTGAAGTGAAAAGTTCAGTAAGTCATAAAAAACAGTTGAATGTACTATTTTATCACTCCAATGGTAAAAGTGTTACCGTCTGCAGGCCAACAGGAGAAACTTCTTCAAAATCTGACTTTGCTGGCAACCTGATCTTGGTCTTCCAACCTCTAGAACTATGACAAAATACATTTCTTTTGTTTAAGCTACCCAGTCTATGGCAGCCTGATCTGACTAATACAATCTGTTTGTACTTTTTTATTCTGACATGTCTTTTTCATGTCCTTTGCCTCTTTTTTTAATAGATTATCAATGTTTTGTCATTGATTTGTAGGAAGTTTACATATTGTGTATTTTAACTCTTAACAATATAGTTTGTAAATAATTCTACATAGTCTCATAATTTGATATTTTCTTTTATCTTTGTTTTGTATATATTCACAATTGGAAGCTTTTTTTTTTCATTCTCAAATTGTTTATTTTAAGACTATACTTGAAAATTGGTCATATCATAGAAAATGTTCATGAAAATACATAAATAATACAAAAAATAATCTATATTAACAAGTTTGGTAAAAAATCAGCCATCAAATTTACTGCAAGTTTTGGAATCACTATATATATATATATATATATATATATATGCTTCTATGAGAATCACAGGAGCTTATTTATGAAAAAAAATACTCTGCCAATGTCCACTACAGTCCTCAGATACAGGCTTTATTTTAAAGAAGGCAAAAGTGCTTTCCAGTATTTACAACTGATTTAAAACCTTGAAATGGGTAGTAGTCACCTAATAGCCCATTGCTGGATATAGATGCAGAATGTTCACTAGAACCTCAAATATCATTCACCACAACATACACATATCTCATAATAAAGGTCCTTAAATACAGCTGTATTAAGTGGGAAAGAATAGGCCTTACTTTTAAAGAGGAAGAAAATAATATCTCTGAACAAGGTGATGCATATGGAGTTTATTATGACCTTTACGATTCCTTCTTCTTCTTTTAAAATTATATTTTCAACACACAACGTTTCTGTCCCTTCAGCAAGTTTGCACTACATACTGAATCTTGTGATGCAGGTTTTGGTGACCTATCAACTTTCCATTTTCCTCAAAGAGAGAGCCCACCTGCTTCCTCAACATTTCTATCTCCTGGAATGTTCTCTCTCTTTCTTCATATATCACTTTTGATCTCAGTTTTTCTTTTTCCTCAGTAATAAGGATATATTTTTAATTATATCTTTTTTTATAAGCTATGGACTTTTGTGTCTAACTTGTATAAGAAAAAGTCTTCTCCCTTATAACATTAAAACTATGTACCTATATTGTCTTCTATGAATTTTTATCTATGTCTAACTGCTTCAACCAACTGGAATTAACTAGATACTGTCTTTTTTCCCTATTAGTTCAGTGATATGAAGAACTCAAAATGGCCAGGTAGCAGTTTCAATTCCAGTTTTACGTATCTATTATGTTCCTGAAGGCAAGTACTCCCCACTTGGAAACCAAGATATAGAAATTAGCAACACCTTGATGATGAAGGAAAAATTCAGCATATAGGTTATTAAGTATAATACTTAGAGGAGCCCCTTTCATTTCTACCCCTTGAGACTCAGATACTTGAATTTTAGCAGTGCAGTAAAAGGCCATCTATTCATTGTTATTTTAAAGCATATATTATATCTTGTAAAATAAAACCCCATATTTTCAGGACTTTTCATCCTACATGACATTTAACGAATGCTATATTTCCATGGATGGAGGTACAGAGTATTGCAGGAGCTGGTGGAGTGACTCAAATGGTAGAGTGCTTGCCTAGCAAGTATAAAACCCTGAATTCAAACCCTAGTACTTCCCAGAAAAAGAGGATTCCAGGAAGGTAAACATATCACAAATGCATATCTATTCCAGGAAGGATAAGCAAATGGTCCCATTCCAATTTAAAGACCAACCTTCCATCAAGTGACTGGATAAGCCCAATCTTAATCTGCTTTGTTCTTCTATAACACAGTATACAAGATTGGATAATTTATTTTAACAAAACAGAGATTTACTTCTTAAATTTCTGGAAGCCAAAAGTGCAAGACCAAGTGAGAGACTTCTTGTTGGGTAATCCCAAGGCAGAAGGCAGGACAAGAGAGCATGTTGCATGCACACATGAGGGGAGGGGACTGAATTCATCCATTGACTTGGAACACACTTCCAAGATGACTAACCCCCTCCCTCAGTAAGAACATTAATCCACTCATGAAGGCAGAGACCTCGTGTCCTAATCACCTCTTAAATGTCCCACCTCCCAACACTTACATTGGAAATTAAGTTTCCAATACACAAACTTTGGGGAATCTATTTAAACCATACAGCCCCCTTAGGAATACAACATTTCAGAGACCAAGCATTGGTTGGCCTATGATATTGGTAGGTAGCTATTGGGCAGTAGAAGTAATCAAGCAAGGCTTAGTGATGATGAATGCACATTGATGAGCCAATGCACAGTCCCAATTCTTGTCCCCTTGGCAACTTTGTACATCAGGACATTTAGCAAGCACTGGGGAAGAGAGAGAAGATGGATGCTGACTGACATGTGGAGCATGTCATCTCATCAACTGAATATTAAGAGCTTTGTCTACAGTGAGGGTCTTTTGGAAAATGTATATGGGACAAAAATAATCTTTTGAGCCTGGGCCCTTCCTGAGAGTTTCATTCACCATCTAATTCCCCAGTCCTCACTTGACAACAATCATTGCAAGTTCAACCAAACTATAAACAACTACCAGTAAATTACTAAATAATCATAGATTTTCCACAAGTTGGTCCAAAGTGCTCAATTGTAGTGTATGAAGTTCTTCTCACATGGAGGATTGCTCTCCCTTCACCACTGCCTTCAGGGTCCTTCCTTAGAGGGCTATGAAATTACATCTTCTACTTGCATGTGTTTCTGATGGTGGAACTCATGTTTGAACTGAGGATTTTACACTTGCTGGGCAGATGCTCTACCTTAGAGCTATACCCCTAGCCCTTCTATTTCTACTTGCATACGATGTGAGTATATTGAGTAAAACTATGCAAAAACAATTCCAATAGGATTTTCCTCCTTACTACTCTAATTATAGGAGCCTTCAATATGAACTGAAAAAGAGATCTGCTGATCTCAGCAGAGGTGAGTATGAAAGTAAGCAGCTTGAGCTGCCTATTCATCAAATTTTTCATACTTTACACACCTGCCTGAGATTATCACTCTAAGACCATTTCCATGTGATGATGGATTGCAGATGCAAACACCAATTTTATGACTGATGGGTCAGATATCACTCAGTTCATTCTGAGCTTTTAAATTGCATAGGTATTTGATGCCCCATGCTTATATATTTAGTGTCCCAACAATGGCAAGACAGGAACTGTTTCTCAAAAGGAGAATACTCGTCTGCAGAGGAAAACATAGATTTGTTCTAAAACACTAACATGTGTATTAAGATTCTTTTCTTGGTGTTGAAAGGAGGTTTAGTTAACACCTCAAATTGCCACAGACACTGAGTAGGACTGGATCTACTCAGTCATAAAGACCAAGTGCAATAGCATCTTGATGTGCAGCCTAGATTTATTATAGCCTTCTCTCACTTTGGCCTCTTACTTAAAACCAAAGAAGATGTATTTCTGCCAGGCATCTGATGACTCTTCCTGTCTAGCATAATTTTAAACTGAGTTCAAATCTTAAAGATCCAACAGCCAATGTGCTGCACACCTAGGCTGAAAGTCCACATTAATGCTGGTTTGCCTTTTTACTATTCTTGCAATAACATAGTACTTAATACTGAAGTAGCAATTCTTTTTTACCCAAGACTCATTTAGGAAAGTGTATTTACTTACCTGTGATATTTTTTGTGTCAGGGTTTCACTGTATAGCCAAGGCTGTCCTTGAACTCCTGTCTCAGCCTCCCTAGTGCTGGAATTCCAGGAATGTTCCACCACAACCAGCCTCCCAGCAAATTTTACTATGTTTTAGCTTCTTTTGTCATTGGTCATTTTTATTGTATTGCTTTCAAAGTTTCATATTTAGGAAACCTTAATGAAAAATCTTAATATTCATGTATTCTAACCTTGAGTGGGATCCTTGGGGGCCAAGAAAATGAGCCCAACATGGGAAGGATAACTCCCCACAGAGTCAACGTTAGCATTCTTCGCAATGAGAGAAAGTGGAAGATACAATAGAAGGGAAAGAGACTTATGCTGATGATAGCAGCTGGAAGATGGACTTAGTGTTAAGGACTGGACTATTAGGGGTTGAACACAGGTTGCTATTACTAAGACAGGGATGCTTAAGCTTATTCCTGGAGCACATTGGCAGCAATAGTCATCATAAAATCAGAAAGTAAAAGTATATTGTTTGGTCAAGGCAGAGTCATGGAAGGAGATGGAGAGTAAGTGACCTAGCACAGTTGTTGAGATCATGTACCTTGGAACTTCACATTGAAAACTTGAGCACCTACTTCTTGAATTCCTGTGTGACCTGAGGCAAATTCCTTAATCACTTTGAACCTCAATTTATTTATTTGTAAAATGGAAATAATAATACCTACCTCACAGAATTGTTGGAAAGGTTGATTGGGGTTCAACCAACTCAATGAACCAAAAGCTCCTGGTATAGAATCAAGTACATAACAAACACATAGGAAGTGCTATCACTAATTATTCAGTTAATAGCATTAATGGTGGCTCCCACCAGAAACTTTACATTTGTTGCTGCCTTTAATTTTCCCAGAAACCCTAAGAAAGGATATGTTATGCATTTCATGCATAAGAAAACTGAGGCCCAAAGGGAATGAGCAATTGCTAACAAATTCTCTCCATCTACAAAGCCCAGCAGGCTTCCCACAGAGCATATGCAGGGCTTGGGTGGATAATTACTTGTCTGAAGAGGACATAAGGGTCTGAATGTTAGACTACACATCTGCTCCAATTTACTCTGTTTATCATTAGACTTTGAATTTCTAAGGGCCCAGCCTGGAAAATCACAGTAGGAGGCAATGGCAACTCCCACCCATGCCTACATTCATACTCCTCATTTCTCCTAGCCCAGCACAGTGTTTCCAGAACCTCTCTCAGGATCCTTATGAGGCTCACAATAGGCAGCCTCTCTGGTCCTCATTTAAAAAGCTCTGGGTAGGAACACACTTAATCCTTAGGGATTCATTAAGAAATTGAAGTTGGGAAGGGCCTCTCCCATTTTGTTTCCTTTCCTAGATTCTCCCTCATTCCCAGATACAAGGCAAGTTTTCTCCTCATTCTCAGGCTTAGCAGTCAGCCTGGGCTGGGTGAGAGGCTCAATCAGCCTGTCTCAGCCCCCAAGTCCTATGTGGAACAGCCATCTGGGGAGCAGTACCTTCAATCAGGAGACTGTGATTCAGTACTAGCTCTACCTCTAATTCCCTGAGTGGCTTTGGGACAGCAGAGAGCTCCTCTCTATCTCATCTGTTAAACTGAGTTTGTGCAAAGTCTCCACTATCCCCATCAATTAATATGGCAGTAGAGATGAAGGTATTGGAGAAATTATAAATCCCTCTGCTTTACCACTGCAGTATTTATTAGGTCTTATATTATTGACCTGTCTTTGGCTGTCACCACATCTTCCATTACTTTCTTGGGACTAATTTTGAAATCCCAAGAGATATACTATAATAGAAAAGCCCCATGACAGAGGTCTCAGCCTCTCTTAATATCATTTACATATATTTACAGAGCTCCTTGCTGTTTTTAATAAATCTGCAAGAGTTTGTGCAGCTTCTTGTCCCCTCACATCCCTCACATCAAGGAAACCTCACTGGCCTCTGTGCCATCACAAGGTACGTTCTTTCATGGTCCTCCCTCTGCTCTGCTGTCACAGGAAAGGGATTTTTGCTGCTTTCTATGAATCAAAGCTCCTGGTTTTATAGAGGTGGAAATAAAAGTTTCAATAGCAGGAACAAGAGACTTTCTGGGGATGACATATCAAGTAAGTGAAACAGCTGAGTCCTCATAAATTGTGATCCTCATCACTGAGGAGCCCATCAGCTTCAGACATCCTGGATGGAGACTCCAGTGGTCAGTGCAGACAAATCACATATGCTTCTTGTTTATTGAAAGCTAGGCAGCTGCTTTCGCTCTGGTCATTACTTGCTTATTTTTAAGGAATATTTCTTGTGATTGTACATAACTGCATGCTCATCTAACAAAAGGAGGAGCTGTGACAGCAGTAACTTTGTTGTGCCTTTCACAAAAAACTCTTTTACCTCCACCAAACTGCATTATTCCTTCAAAGTCTTTCACAAATTCCAATTTGTTCAAAAACTCTTTCCTAATTTCTATTAGCCACAATGATGCCCTCTTTTTCAGAAATTTTATTTATCAACCATGTAGTTCCAAAAGTTGAATCAGACATGAATTCTGTCCTTAAATTGAACTGGAGTGGCTAGTGTAAATAGCAAAACAATTGCTCTTGAAAGTTAGTGCTATGCAGAATATAATTGAAGTGCACCTAGAATGCTAAAGACACAGGTATCAATTTTAAATGGGCACAAACGGATCATGGTAGTACTTCTGGGTTTGACTCACAAGACCTTGTGTGACAAGGGAAAGGCATTCTATACAGAGAAAATAGCATAGGCAAAGATGAGGATGTAGGAAATCCAAATGGTTGCAATTTGATGATATCAGTTAATATGAAGAGTAAAGTCAGGGGCAGCTACTGTCTGTAGTTACGACCCACCTAAGGGGAACCTTTGGACTTGAACTACTGCAGCCTGCAAAGGAAGATGCTGGGATCTACAATGGCATAGGTAAAGAGTCTGTAGGGTGGGTCTTGGAGTCATGAGCCTGCATCACAAATAAAATCAGGCAAAACTGAAGGAGAAGGGTCTGACTTCATGATCCTTGAGATGCCCTGGGTCATGTGAAGTGGCAGTATGTGTAGGGCATACATTCTGGAGAGAGACTACCTTGGTTTAATGTCTGTCTGGGGCACTTGCTCTATGTCCTCATGTTTTCTTCTTGCTGTAAAATAGGGATTAAAATGTAGCTACCTTTATGTCAAACAAGAAAAAATGTCATTTTGTTTTTCTTTTTTCTTCTACAAAATTGGAGAACAGGAAGGTTGAAGATGTCTTTTCCCAGGGCAGGGGGTGGAGGGGTACCAGTGGGAGCAGGGAGGTGGCAGGTAAAGTGGATAGGAGGGTGAATACATGAAAATGTGTACACATGTATGTAAATGCAAAAATGATACCTATTGAAACCATTCCAGGAATGGGAGAAGGGGGGATAAAGGACAACAGTGAAGGGGATGAATTCAAATGCCAGTGTACCTCCACCCAGTACAATGCAATGACAAAAATAAAGTAATTGTTTCACAGGGATTTGGGGAGGATTCAGTTAGCTAATACATGTAAAACCTTTAGAACAATGCCCAGTGCCTAGCCCAGAGGCAGTCTCTCATGACACTCAGCTGTGAGTTTTATCTCAGAGAACTCTGAGGAAATTGTCAGCATTAAAGATATTGGATATGGTAGAGGAAGATATTTAGGGTTTCTCTTTTAAAATCAGGTTAGTTAATTGTGATGTAGGATTTAGTAGGTATGTTGCAACCAGCCTCAGAAGATGGTCCTAAATAACACTATAATCTGTATTAATTGCAGATATTTTGGAAAATTGAAAAAATTGGCCAGGGATTTGTGGGCTTTCTCAGGTAAACTGGTTTGGTTTGCACCTTTTTTGGGGGAGGGGAAACAGTCTTAGAACATTTATCATGTAAGACTCAACTAGAAATATTAGAAGGAACATAAAAATGTGTCTGCTAAGGGCTGCATATCTAGGGATCCAGATTCTGCAAAATTCTGTGACTCCCAAGAAAGCTCTAAGCTGCTTTATGGTATGGAGGAGTGGGAAATGGAGGATTGGGTCGATTACCTCATGACTCGGGGAGTGAGTTTGTCCCTTTAAGAACTCACCTAGGTAGGTGACCTGTGGGAGACAGGGACTAACTGTCAGGATTTAGGTTAAATGTAACATTCTTGGATAAAAGAGAGCTCTAGCTCATTTTTCATATAACTTTGTAAATGTTTGTACCATATTTAGATAAAGTATAGACACAACACTGTTACAAAGTGGTCATTTAAGACACTTGAGCAAATATGTAAATGAACTTTGATTTAGTAGTACATAAAGCTTGACAAGATCAGCATAAAACACAAGTAATTTATTTGATAAAAGCTTTCTCTGTAACAGTTTTTGTAGCTGTTACTCAGAGTAGAACAATAGTAAGATAACCTCGTTATTTTAGACATAGAGAATTTGATCTTAGTTTGACATGACCTTAAAAATCTTTTAGGCAACTCTTAGTCAATTTTAACTTTATCAGACCAAAGCTTTGTATTATACACTTTTAAAACTTACTCAGACCTTCATATAACATATTAAACCCTTTGATGGCTTGTCCTTATCCCTCCTATTTGAAACAATGTTTAAGAAAAACCCTTCTCTATAAAATCCAAAAAACAATCCTTTTTCCTTTAACTTCTCAAAAAATACATCCAATACCTATCTATATCCTTTCCAGATGTTTACTTTGTAACTTGCATTTTAAAATTAACTTTTATCTGGAGCACTAATTAGTAGCCCATTTTTTTAAGGAATTTATGATAGGCATAAGTCAGGAATTTATGATAGGCATGAGTCAATATCCCCTCAGGCTTGAGGGGATATTGTTTTGGGTGTGGAACCTGTGAGGGATTTTTGAGTTTTATTTGAATAGGGAGGGCTGTCCTGGCTCACACTACAGTCATCCCAATCAGTCCACACTGTGGAATCTATTTGTTCTTGAAGGAAGGGGAAGCAGAAATAGCTTCCTGGAGGGAGGAGAATTTGAGCTTTTAGTTGAGATAGTAAATCCCATCCCAGCAGAGGCACTGCAGTTTCAGAAACTATAAGGAAAGAGTGACAGAAGAGTAGGTCTCCCAAAGAGCAGGCCAGAGGTCAGGTAAACTAGCGTTCTAGGGGCTGGCCAGATTTGCACCAAATGATAAGTTTTGTCACTGGACCAGGGACTGGGAGAGAAAGGTAAGAAAGAGAAATGGGCTTTATTGTCTAGCAGGAAAATGACCTTTCCCTTTTCTGCCATTATGGCTCTTCAACATTGATGCTAAGAAGTGGAGCATTGAGAGGAGGCCAATCCATAGGAGGTGGCACCTTGCATTCCATCTGGAGATGGGGGCACTTAGACCTCCAGTGGTTACCTTTGAAGAGAGGGCAGGGTCCTGGTTGGGGTCCAGGCTCTCTCCTGGGCTGTTCTCCTTAAGCAATCTCTGCAGAAGTGCCCCTCCTTTCCACCATGGTAGCAAGTTCAGGATGCAGGCCCCAGTAGGCTGGGGCCCTCTCTGAGAGCAGCAATAAGGTCATGATGTCTCTTACCTTTTTCTCTCCTGTTAATAAAGTCCCAGACATACAGTCATACAGACATAGCTATAAATAGAGACATGGCCAGCTGTATTAGTTGATCCAATGACTTTTCTCCTTCAGCCACAGACTGAGTATTTTACAAATATCTGGGGCTGACTGTGTTAGAAATTTATCTTTGAGAGCAACATCTCTCACCTGTGACTCTGGGTCCACTGTGTGCTTTCTGATAGAGTCCTCAAGATGCTGCAGAAAGGTAAGGGGGTTTTCTTCAGGGCATTGTTGTAAAGCAAAGTTGTTATTTTACATTGTCACCTGACAGTCTGGAGAGTAGGTCTCTGAACCATTCTGGGCCTCAGTTTCCTCACTTGAAGAATGAGGGATCTGGTCTAGGTTAAACTACTTTCTTCTATGAGATGGCTGAAGTGACATTAATGCCACTTATCTTAATTACCATTTTTTTTATTTAGCAATGCTGTGTAATTGAACCCAGGACCTTGAACATGCTGGGCAGACACTCTTCCACTGAGCTACATCCTTATCCCCAAATATTTTTTTCTTTTTCCTTTGGCTGTACTGGGACTTGAATGCAGGACTTTATGTCTGCAAAGTGGCACTCTATTGCTTGAGCCATATCATCAGCCCCTTTACTGTGGATCTCTCAATGGGACTGCCTGTGCCCCTGGAGGTATAGGCACATTTATCCCTCATTTTTAGGTGCCACTAGTATTGGGGCTTATTGTAAATGGTAATCATTTCCAACCTGAGTGGCCTGGGCCAGAACCCATTACTTTTCTAATAAGGAAAGAGTCTGGTCTAGTAGAAGTATAATATCCTTTCATGCCAATTCAAAGGTTTGGATCACAGAGATAAAGGCTTGGATGCATTTGTTTGGGCGTCAGTATAGCTGTGCAGATGTTTTTAAATTTCCCTTAGATCTGATAGCTGAAGGGGACTTGCCCTCTTCCTATCATTACCTGTTGTGGGGAAGCACCCATTAGGAGGTTCTGAATATTAGGGTGGCTTAGAAGGTAGGGAAGAGGGTGGAGCAGCAGGGATGAGGGCCTTGTCATTGGCAAGGGGCTTTTTTGGTTCTCCTTTCCCATGTTTATCCTGTGGCTGACAAAGAATGGTCAACATGTCAACATTTGAGTAACTAAATAGCAATTATGGAGCTCATTTCTGGATGGAAATGAGAAGTTTAATGCCCACAATAATGCTCATTTTGCTGTTCCTGGGACTATAACCTTGAACTAACAATTGGCTTACAAGGGATGGGTTCTGGGGCCTGAGGTATGAGGTGGGGCTGGGAGCAGGACTTGCACAAGGTGCCCCCTCACACACACATACACCCAGGACAAGCAACCATTTCTGCATAGGCCTGATCCTGAGGCCTGTTACCTCTCCCCCATTCCTGTGTACCCACGCCTGTGCACATTTATTCTAGGGGAATTGGCTGTGGGCCACAGTCACTGCCATGTGTGGCTGGCAGCCTAGGATGTGTATTGGGTCCTTTCTATGGATTCTCTTAGCTATTGCAGGAGTTCCGCTGTGCCCAGTGGCCAGTATCCCTGTGCATGAGCATGCCTCTTTGTTTTCCCTCTTCCCCTTTTGGAGGCAGAGTTAGGGCATGAGTGTGGCAGCCACAGTTTTGTTTTGGTTTTTTTTTTGCAAGCCCTTCTGCCTTCACTGGTGTCTAGCAGTTGATTTAAAATTGCTTTAGACCAAAGGGGCTGACAAAGTAGAGGGAATAACTTAAATCATAAGGTACCATGCTACAAGTTATTCATGGGAGGTCAGGGTCCCAGTAAGCCCAGGAAGGGGAAGGCATACAGAGACAAAGGACAGTGAGACCATGGAGAAAGCAGAAAATGTGTCCTGCATCTTAGGTAAGGGAGGGGAAAGCAGAGCCTGTAGGCATGACACATGCCTGAGGGATTAGGAATCACCTGTGCCATTGACTGGTACTGAAACACTTTCAGCAACATGAAACCTCTACTCTCAGGTCACTCTCTCAGGCAGAAGGGGCATTAGACAGGGGGGAAAAGAGAAGCAGTCATCAGATGCCGTAATCAATCAGGACTCCTTCAATGAAACATGAAGGGTACCTGAATAAACCCCAGGCTTGTTCTCAGCTTACAGGGAGGGAGCATGAGCTCCCCAGAGCTGGAATCACCATGAGGCCAGAGTAGGCTTGACACCATGACTGGAAATTCCCTCAGGAAGATAGGAAGAGACAGGCAGGGTAAGAAGTGCAAGAAGTCTGCTTACATGGGGAAGGAGGAGATTAGGGAGAGGATTTGGTTGGTTTAGAGACTGGTTTAGAGGCTAACAGAATCTGCACAGGGGAACAGGCAGTGCAGAGGGAGGGTTTTGTGCGGAGATAGGAAAAAGATTGGATGTAGGGTATTTCCTTCCATTTACTAGCATGCTCACAGAAATTGTATACATCCCTTAAACTATTGAGATAGAAAGTGCCATTAAGTGGCCATTTCGAGGCATTGTCTAATGGATATTGGGGCCAGGCCATATTACAGAGAAAAATGAGCTTTCAGGGCTTAAGATCAGGCGTGAGGCAATGGGGCCCAAGGTTGGCCAGGAGACATCCCAATAGGGACTCTGAGGGAATTTGGGGCAGTCCAACTCCCATGGTAAGGCCTCAACTGAGGAGAGGATATGACAGGCATCCCTGAAATATCAATTCCTCAGGAGAGAATAGAGATAGAACTCCCAGGAGGGACATCTCCATCACTGGGGGCCCACAGTCCTAGGGGACCCGGTCCCCAGGGATGAGAGAGAGAGCCGAGATTTAGTGCTAGGATTTTGAGGAAAAGAGAAAGTGAAATCATGGCTCTGCATGTGAGGAGGACTCACTGAGAGAGGACCTTGAGGGAGGATTGACCGGTGGTGGATGGCAATTGGAGGTGCACTGAAGTGGAGGAAAGTCCCTATGAGTAGTGAGGGTGTCTTCTAGGATTGGGGGTTCTGGCAAAGCACTCAGATTCTGGAGGAAGGGAATGGGAGTTTGGAGGGAGAGAGAGAGAGTAGGAGGAGGAGGGCCGGGAGAGCAAGGTCAGCGCTGGGAGTGCACCTGATCTGAGTCATGGCACCAAAATGTTAGGAAAAATGCCACTCACAAAGAAAGCTCATGAGGAAAGTCTCATGTCCAACAGCATGGTTTAATGGCAGGCTCAAACTGCCAGGCTGGCCAGGGAAAGATGGCCCAGTGCTGAGTTTGGGCTAGGTGTGGCTTTTATAGAAGAGGGAGCTTGAGGAAGTTAGTGCGTGCACAGGAGTCTCCAGGCATGGTGGTGCAAGCCAGCAATCAACGAGGCAAACAAGTGAGGCCTGAGGATAAAATGGCCACTGATTCACAAAATGGCGACATTATTACTCTATCACCCATATGTTATCTATTATGGAGAATGCTACAGTGAACATGGGAGTGCAAATAACTCTTGACATGCTGACTTCAATCCATTGTATATAAACCCAGAAGTAAGGTTGCTGGATCATATGGTAATTCTATTTTTACTTTTTGGGTGAACGCTTTTTGTGCTCTTTTTCTTGTGAAATTATACCTACGTAAATTCCACTGATGACTACCAAGAGGGCTTATTTTCACACATCTTGTCAAACAAGTTTGGAAGAATGGCTAGGTGACATACACTCTAGACCTGTGGGGACAGCATTCATTGGGAGAAAACTCAGACTCAGAATATGCATCAAGCATACAGATCCAGCCAAGTTTGCTGGCACACACCTAAATTCCAGAGGGTCATGAATTCAAGTGAAGTCTCAGCAATAAATGTTAGCAAAATCCTATCTCAAAAAAAGTGGGGGCTGGAGATACGGATTAGTTCTTGACTAGCAAACATGAGGCTTGGTTTCAGTCCCCAATTCTGAACAAGCAAAAAGGCCATCTGGTCCCCCAGACCTATCACATTCTGTTACATCACCCCAATCTCTTTAGGCTGCATGATTGTGAACTAACTGTTCGTCCCAGGCATAATCAGTAGGCTGAGGTCCATACTTGTGAGCTGCAGTTCTACAGTAGGATAGAACCTATGGCATGAGTTCTACTTCAACACCAAATCAGGATCAATTACCTTGAAGACCTCAGTTATAGACAATGTCCATAGAGTTTTGAAGAAGGCCAGCCTACAGGAATTAATGTTGGATAAGTTAAATCTTACTTATCCGAAAGTTTTTGGTCTTTTCCCGTATGATAGGAGAAATTTTTTATTGTGTTGTAATTTAATTTGCAATCCTCCAATTAAGACTGAAGTTGATCACATTGTCTTGTTTTAAGAAGTATTTATGAATTTATCTTTGAAATGTTGCTAAAATCTTTACCTCATTTCTCTATTAAGTTATTGATCTTATGTATATAATATATATAAAATATATAGATAGATAGATATAGATTGTTTTATTTTTATTGTGTTTGTATCAATTAAGTTTATATATTAGGGTTCAGTCCAGGAAGTAGAAACAGTTGAATATATGTAACAATTTTGTATGGGATTTAGGCTTTAAACTTGAAAAAGAGCAAATTTGCTAACCAGCTCTGGTCGTGGTACAGGACCTGGAAACTGCAAGTCTGGCTGAAGCAGTAGAACTGCATAAGGAGGCAACTGCAAAAATCTGGGGAATATTGACCCTTCACAGATACCACCACTTAGAGTTTGCAGCAAAGTGCCTGGTCACGGTGGATCACCAGTGACAATCATGATGGAGAAGTCTAAACAATGCAAGGAAAACCTAGAACCCTGCAGAATCCTTAATCTGCTCCCCTCTGTCTAAATCCTTTTTTTTTTTTACTTTTTTTTTTTTCATTTTTCTTTTATTATTCATATGTGCATACAAGGCTTGGTTTATTTCTCCCCCCTGACCCCACCCCCTCCCTTACCACCCACTCCACCCCCTCCCGCTCCCCCCCTCAATACCCAGCAGAAACTATTTTGCCCTTATCTCTAATTTTGTTGTAGAGAGAGTATAAGCAATAATAGGAAGGAACAAGGGGTTTTGCTGGTTGAGATAAGGATAGCTATACAGGGCATTGACTCACATTGATTTCCTGTGCGTGGGTGTTACCTTCTAGGTTAATTCTTTTTAATCTAACCTTTTCTCCAGTTCCTGGTCTCCTTTTCCTATTGGCCTCAGTTGCTTTAAGGTATCTGCTTTAGTTTCTCTGCATTAAGGGCAACAAATGCTAGCTAGTTTTTTAGGTGTCTTACCTATCCTCACCCCTCCCTTGTGTGCTCTCGCTTTTATCATGTGCTCATAGTCCAATCCCCTTGTTGTGTTTGCCCTTGATCTAATGTCCACATATGAGGGAGAACATACGATTTTTGGTCTTTTGAGCCAGGCTAACCTCACTCAGAATGATGTTCTCCAATTCCATCCATTTACCAGCGAATGATAACATTTCGTTCTTCTTCATGGCTGCATAAAATTCCATTGTGTATAGATACCACATTTTCTTAATCCATTCGTCAGTGCTGGGGCATCTTGGCTGTTTCCATAACTTGGCTATTGTGAATAGTGCCGCAATAAACATGGATGTGCAGGTGCCTCTGGAGTAACAGTCTTTTGGGTATATCCCCAAGAGTGGTATTGCTGGATCAAATGGTAGATCGATGTCCAGCTTTTTAAGTAGCCTCCAAATTTTTTTCCAGAGTGGTTGTACTAGTCTACATTCCCACCAACAGTGTAAGAGGGTTCCTTTTTCCCCGCATCCTCGCCAACACCTGTTGTTGGTGGTGTTGCTGATGATGGCTATTCTAACAGGGGTGAGGTGGAATCTTAGTGTGGTTTTAATTTGCATTTCCTTTATTGCTAGAGATGGTGAACATTTTTTCATGTGTTTTCTGGCCATTTGAATTTCTTCTTTCGAGAAAGTTCTGTTTAGTTCACATGCCCATTTCTTTATTGGTTCATTAGTTTTGGGAGAATTTAGTTTTTTATGTTCCCTGTATATTCTGGTTATCAGTCCTTTGTCTGATGTATAGTTGGCAAATATTTTCTCCCACTCTGTGGGTGTTCTCTTCAGTTTAGAGACCATTTCTTTTGATGAACAGAAGCTTTTTAGTTTTATGAGGTCCCATTTATCTATGCTATCTCTTAGTTGCTGTGCTGCTGGGGTTTCATTGAGAAAGTTCTTACCTATACCTACTAACTCCAGAGTATTTCCTACTCTTTCTTGTATCAACTTAAGAGTTTGGGGTCTGATATTCAGATCCTTGATCCATTTTGAGTTAATCTTGGTATAGGGTGATATACATGGATCTAGTTTCAGTTTTTTGCAGACTGCTAACCAGTTTTCCCAGCAGTTTTTGTTGAAGAGGCTGCTATTTCTCCATCGTATATTTTTAGCGCCTTTGTCAAAGATAAGTTGCTTATAGTTGTGTGGCTTCATATCTGGATCCTCTATTCTGTTCCACTGGTCTTCATGTCTGTTTTTGTGCCAGTACCATGCTGTTTTTATTATTATTGCTTTGTAATATAGTTTGAAGTCAGGTATTGTGATACCTCCTGCATTGTTCTTTTGACTGAGTATTGCCTTGGCTATTCGTGGCCTCTTGTGTTTCCATATAAATTTAACAGTAGATTTTTCAATCTCTTTGATGAATGTCATTGGAATTTTGATGGGAATTGCATTAAACATGTACATTACTTTTGGGAGTATAGACATTTTTACTATGTTGATTCTACCAATCCATGAGCATGGAAGATCTCTCCACTTTCTATAGTCTTCCTCAATCTCTTTCTTCACAAGTGTGTAGTTTTCCTTGTAGAGGTCTTTCACATCTTTTGTTAGGTTTACACCTAGGTATTTGATTTTTTTTGAGGCTATTGTAAATGGAATTGTTTTCATACATTCTTTTTCCGTTTGCTCATTGTTAATGTATAGAAATGCTAACGATTTTTCTATGTTGATTTTATATCCTGCTACCTTGCTATAGCTATTGATGATGTCTAGAAGCTTCTGAGTAGAGTTTTTTGGGTCTTTAAGGTATAGGATCATGTCGTCTGCAAATAGGGATATTTTGACAGTTTCTTTACCTATTTGTATTCCTTTTATTCCTTCTTCTTGCCTAATTGCTCTGGCTAGGAATTCCAGTACTATGTTGAATAGGAGTGGAGATAGTGGGCATCCTTGTCTGGTTCCTGATTTTAGAGGGAATGGTTTTAATTTTTCTCCGTTAAGTATAATGCTGGCTGTAGGTTTGTCATATATAGCTTTTATAATGTTGAGGAACTTTCCTTCTATTCCTAGTTTTCTTAGAGCTTTTATCATGAAATGATGTTGGATCTTATCAAAGGCTTTTTCTGCATCTATTGAGATGATCAAGTGGTTTTTGTCTTTGCTTCTGTTAATGTGGTTTATTACGTTTATTGATTTTCGTATGTTGAACCACCCCTGCATCCCTGGGATGAAGCCTACCTGGTCGTGGTGAATAATCTTTTTGATGTGTTGCTGAATTCGATTTGCCATTATTTTGTTGAGGATTTTTGCATCAATGTTCATTAAGGAGATTGGCCTATAGTTCTCCTTTTTGGAGGTGTCTTTGCCTGGTTTTGGGATAAGTGTAATACTGGCTTCATAAAATGTGTTTGGCAGTTTTCCTTCCCTTTCTATTTCATGGAACAGTTTAAGGAGGGTTGGTATCAGTTCTTCTTTAAAGGTCTGATAGAACTCAGCAGAGAATCCATCAGGTCCTGGACTTTTCTTTTTGGGGAGACTCTTGATTGCTGCTTCAATTTCATTTTGTGTTATAGGTCTATTCAGGTGATTAATTTCCTCTTGGTTCAGTTTTGGATGATCATATGTATCTAGAAATCTGTCCATTTCTTTTAGATTTTCATATTTATTTGAATATAGGTTCTCAAAGTAGTCTCTGATGATTTCCTGGACTTCCATGGTGTTTGTTGTTATCTCCCCTTTTGCATTCCTGATTCTACTAATTTGGGTTTTTTCTCTCCTCATTTTAGTCAGGTTTGCCAGGGGTCTATCGATCTTGTTTATTTTTTCAAAGAACCAACTTTTTGTTTCATTAATTCTTTGTATGGTTTTTTTGGTTTCTATTTCGTTGATTTCAGCTCTTATTTTTATTATTTCTCTCCTTCTATTTGTTTTGGGATTTGCTTGTTCTTGTTTTTCTAGGAGTTTGAGATGTATCATTAGGTCATTGATTTGGGATCTTTCAATCTTTTTAATATATGCACTCATGGCTATAAACTTTCCTCTCAAGACTGCCTTAGCTGTGTCCCATAGGTTCTGGTAGGTTGTGTTTTCATTTTCATTGACTTCTAGGAACTTTTTAATTTCCTCTTTTATTGCATCGATGATCCATTCTTCATTAAGTAATGAGTTATTTAGTTTCCAGCTGTTTGCATGTTTTTTGTCTTTACTTTTGTTGTTGAGTTCTACTTTTACTGCATTGTGGTCAGATAGTATGCATGGTATTATTTCTATTTTCTTATATTTGCTGAGGCTTGCTTTGTGCCCTAGGATATGATCTATTTTGGAGAAGGTTCCATGGGCTGCTGAGAAGAATGTATATTGTGTAGAGGTTGGATGAAATGTTCTGTAGACATCTACTAGGTCCACTTGATCTATTGCATATTTTAGATCTTGGATTTCTTTATTGAGTTTTTGTTTGGATGACCTATCTATTGATGATAATGGAGTGTTAAAGTCTCCCACAACCACTGTGTTGGCGTTTATATATGCTTTTAGGTCTTTCAGGGTATGTTTGACGAAATTGGGTGCGTTGACATTGGGTGCGTACAGATTGATGATTATTATTTCCTTTTGGTCTATTTCCCCTTTTATTAGTATGGAATGTCCTTCTTTATCTCGTTTGATCAATGTAGGTTTGAAGTCTACTTTGTCAGAGATAAGTATTGCTACTCCTGCTTGTTTTCGGGGGCCATTGGCTTGGTAAATCTTCTTCCAGCCTTTCATCCTAAGCATATGCTTATTTCTGTCGGTGAGATGAGTCTCCTATAAGCAACAAATTGTTGGATCTTCTTTTTTAATCCATTTTGTCAAACGGTGTCTTTTGATGGGTGAATTAAGTCCAGTAACATTAAGTGTTAGTACTGATAGGTATGTGGTGATTCCTGCCATTTAGTTATCTTAGTTGTTTGAAGGTTTGATTGTGTGTACCTAACTTGATGTTACTCTCTACTGTCTTGCTTTTTCTTATCCTGTGGTTTGGTGCTGCCTGCCTTTTCATGGTTAAGTTGGGTGTCACTTTCTGTGTGCAGGATCCCTTGCAGAATCTTTTGTAATGGTGGCTTTGTGGTCACATATTGTTTTAGTTTCTGCTTCTCATGGAAGACTTTTATTGCTCCATCTATTTTGAATGATAGCTTTGCTGGGTAGAGTATCCTGGGGTTGAAGTTATTTTCATTCAGTGCCCGGAAGATCTCACCCCACGCTCTTCTTGCTTTTAATGTTTCTGTTGAGAAGTCTGCTGTGATTTTGATGGGTTTACCTTTGTATGTTACTTGTTTTTTCTCTCTTGCAGCCTTCAATATTCTTTCCTTAGTTTCTGAACTTGTTGTTTTAATGATGATATGTCGTGGAGTAGTTCTATTTTGATCTGGTCTGTTTGGTGTCCTGGAGGCCTCTTGCATTTGTATGGGAATATCTTTCTCTAGATTTGGGAAATTTTCCGTTATTATTTTGTTGAATATATTACGCATTCCCTTCGCTTGCACCTCTTCTCCTTCTTCGATGCCCATGATTCTCAAGTTTGGTCTTTTGATGGAGTCGGTGAGTTCTTGCATTTTCTTTTCACAGGTCTTGAGTTGTTTAATTAGTAGTTCTTCAGTTTTTCCTTTAATTACCATTTCATCTTCAAGTTCTGAGATTCTGTCTTCTGTTTGTTCTATTCTGCTGGATTGGCCTTCTGTTTTGTTTTGCAGTTCTGTTTCGTTCTTTTTTCTGAGGTTTTCCATATCCTGGCTGTTTTCTTCTTTATTGTTGTCTATTTTTGTCCTGAGTTCATTTATCCATTTATTCATTGTGTTCTCTCTTTCATTTTGGTGTTTATACAGTGCTTCTATGGTTTCCTTTATTTCTTCTTTTGCTTTTTCAAATTCTCTATTTTTATTGTCTTGGAATTTCTTGAGTGTCTCCTGTACATTTTGATTGACCCTATCCAGTATCATCTCTATAAAATTCTCATTGAGTACTTGTAGTATGTCTTCTTTTAAATTATTCTTGTAGGCTTCATTGGGTCCTATGGCATAGTTTATCTTCATTTTGTTGGAGTCTGGCTCTGAGTTTCTGTTCTCTTCATTCCCCTCTGGTTCCTGTACTAATTTTTTGCTGTGGGGAAACTGGTTTCCTTGTTTTTTCTGTCTTCCTGTCATTGTCCTTGGTGTTGTTACTGTCCCTGTACTGTGTGAAATTAAGTATTTTCTAGCTTGTAATAATAACAATGGTAATATTGAGAATGGAAGAGTGAGCTGAGATGGAAAGCAAGAAGTTAAAGAAAAGGGGAAAACAAATATATGGACAAGAGGGAGAAAGCAGAACAAGGTATCAGACAAGAGAGTTTCAAAGGTATAAACAGGGAGTGTTAGTGTACTAATCGACAGTAAGCTGAACAGACAATAGAGTGACAGAGAGAGGATTGAAAATCAAAGATAAAAAAAATAAAAAATAAGTATATGAAAGTAATATCTATTTATAAAAATGAATTAAAATAAAATGGAAAATAGAAAATTAAAAACAACAAAAAAAACCAAAAAACCAAAAAACTTCCAAGTTTATATGCAATGCAATTTCAGTCTTA
The DNA here is from genome assembly GCF_047511655.1 of Castor canadensis. NCBI lineage: Eukaryota > Metazoa > Chordata > Mammalia > Rodentia > Castoridae > Castor > Castor canadensis. Next base: position 48,057,194 of record NC_133396.1, on the reverse strand, counting down.
ATAATTTGGATGTCCGTCTCAATCTCCAGTCCTGGAGTTGGTGCCTCAGATGTTGTTCTGTAGTTGTCTCATCAAAGGGGATGCATAAAGTAGAACAAAACTACACTCACACACACACAGAAGAAAAAAAAAAGAAAGAAAGCCCCACCAAGTGTCCCCAGTTCAAATGCAATACAGTTTCAGTGAGTTTTTCGGCTTGCAGATGTAATTCGGTTGTTCTCTCATCAAAGGTAGGGAGAAAAAGAAAAAAAAAGCGTCTGGAGGCAGTTCTGAGGGTGGTATCTGCAACTGTGGCCTGCCTGCCTGCTGCTCTCAGCCTGTAGCTGGCGGCGTTATTTATGCAGATCTCTGGGGTGAGCTAGCACTCACCTGGTCCCACAGGCTTTGTTTGCTCAGAGTTCTCCTGTGCGGGAGCCTCTGCTACAGGCTTTTCCCTTTCCAAGCACTGGGAAAGGCGACACTGCCCCGCGTTGTCAGGCCTGCGTGTTTATTTACAGTTCACGTGGGAAGTGGGTCTTCCCTCCTCTCCCAAGCGTCCCTGCTCCTGGTTGCTGGCGCGCCCCGCTCCCGCCAGAGCCTCTCCGGCCGCCCGGCTTGTTTATTTACAGTCCCGGGAAGGATTCCCTTCCCCCAATCTTCAGCGCTCAGGGCACCCCACCCTCTTTCCAGCGTGTCTTAACTGTTCTTATTGCTTAGTACTCAGTTTCTCTTTTTTTCCCGGGTGGAGGTCAGTCTGTCCAGGGGGCTATGCTGCTCTGGCCCAGGCTTGTCTGTGGGGGAACCGCGGTACCGCGAAGCTCACCTGGTCCGCGTCTTCCCGAGCCGTATGGGCGCCGGCCACTGGCGGCCCCGGGGGCCTCCTCGGTTCTCCGTTTAACGTGAAGTGGAGATTCTCTGCACCGGCTCTAGCCGCCATCTTGGAATCTCGTTTTCTGTCTAAATCCTTAATGTCTCTGTCTAAACTCCACAGATTAAGGGCTGCTGCAAATTCCCCTTGTGGCCATTTTTAATCTGGAAATTTTAGGGAATGGGATTTGGGGAAATGTAATTCCAGCTTAGTTAAATTCCCAACTTTTCTGAATTTTAATAGATTCATCAATTTTGATATTTTATTTGTATTTTCTATGCTTCAAGTCATTTTATATTATTATAATCTAATTTTTCCTAATAACATTGTGGTTCAATTTGTACATGTAAATCTTTGATCCATTTAGAATTAATTTTTGCAAAATATGTGTGTGAGGTATGTATACAACTTATTTTTTTCCAGATTGCTATAATATTGCCCTGATAACATTTGTTGAATAAAATATTTCCCATTCATTTCAGGCATTACTTATGTATTTAATTCCTGTATTATTTTAGGTCACTATTCTATCTTGCTGTTCTTGCACAGAAACATAGTTGTGGGTCTATACTATATTTTAGAAGCTGGAAGACATAATCCATCCTCACTCATTTTTCTAGCTGTTCATCTTATATATTTTTCAGTAGCAAAAACTTTAGCACCAAGTTGATGTTTATGATTTAAACATACTATTGGCAGTTTATTGGGAATTGCCATAATTCATTGATGATGTAGTGATAAATACAAATACATCCAGTCTAAAGCGTGACTGTTCAAAGCTAATTTTGTACTTTTCAATGTACATTAATGTTTTCTTTGTAAATTATTTTACCCTCTTGTTTTCTTTCCTTTTCTTGAGTTAATTCATCATTTAACAACTTCAGTTTCCTCTTCCCCCACTCAAAATATCTATTAAATGTATTTATTAGCTCTGTATTTCTCTTTTCTAATCAAGTTTTTCTTTTATCATTATTATTTTTATGGTTCCTGTGCTAACACCTGAGTTTGATCATTTAATTAATTTTCTTTCCTTTTGTTTTTAATACACTTATTTAAAACAATGAATTTTCTTCTGAACACTGACTTAAAACACATGTTCTAATGTATTGAGTTTATTATGTCCCTTTTCCTATCCCCCAGATATTCCTTAGTTTTAGTTTTCAATGTTTATTCCAACTGTCTATTAAATATTTTTAAATATTGTTTTTACTTTTAAATAATTTTTCTTTCAGTAGAGGTATAATCAGATATTGTCTGTATTTTTTATACTTTGCAATATGCTGCATTTCTGGCTTTATACATGCCCTTTATCTCAAGCCTAAAATTTTTAATTTTCATTTTTAAACACATACTAATTGTACAATTTAAGTTATTTACTTTCTTTTTTAGAGAGAGTAAATGTTTAATGGGCACTTGGAAAAAATATATAAATCAATTGGTTCTACCTCTTAGGTAAGTATGTACAGAGTTTTTTTTAGCCTTGCTTTATTCCATCCATTTTAATCTATATGGACTGAGAGTCATTAAAATCTAATAACTATTTCCTGTTTCTTGAAATTTCTCTGTGAATTCCTTTTACTTCTTGCATTATGAACCAATGCTGTATATTTGGGCCATTCATTTTCTTAATTATTATGATTTGTGATTATTATTATAGAACTTGTGATTTTTTAAAAAACTCACATCTTATCTTATGATCATGATCCAGGCTTAATATTTGTTTACGTTTGGCTGGTATTCTTTTACCTTTAACATTCCTAAGTACATGTGTTTTGCAAGATATTTGGGCATTAGCTTAGAGTAGAACTTTCTTAGATAGAATTTGAATTCATTTTTTTTACTAGATGAATTTGACATACTACTATTTTTGCCTGTTAGGCTGGTTGATTTTATTGTGTAAAAAATTATAGTATATAATTTATAATGCTTTATTTTGTAGGATTATTTTCTTCATAATTCAGAAGATGAATTTTAGGGTTGCCTTTATAACTAAACTTTATGTATACAACTAAAGTCCATGTTTTCAGGCAATGTATACTAATTTCCTTTTATAAGCAATGATCAGATTACTATATTTCCTTATCTTTCACCTTTTCTCTTGTTTATATTATGTAATCTTTTCCTTTTTGCTGATTTGCACACTTTTTGCTTTGTATATTAATTTTCCACAAAAGAGAGAAAGTGTGGGACACTTGTCTTGGTGGGACTGGCTTATTTCACTTTAAATGATGATTCACTTTCATTCATTTTCTAGCAAAAGAAATAATTTCATTTTTCTTAATGGGCACATAATCTGAGCTCAAAACTGGGCTATTGTGAATGCTGTTGTGATAAGCATGGATATAAAAGTATCTCTATAGTAAACTGACTTTTATTCTTTTGGGAATATATCCAGAAGTGGTATGGATGAATCATATAGGAGTTCAGCCTTTAATTTTTTTGATGAAACTTCATACCGATTCCATAGTGGGTGGAATAATTTTCCTTCTATCCTGCAGTGGCTATGAGTTCTCTTTTTCCCTGCATTCTTGCCACCATTTGTTTTTGTTTTTTTGTTTCATTTGTTTCCTTGGTGATGGTCATTCTGACTGAGGTGAAATGTAACCTCAATGTCATTCTTTTCCCTGATGGCTATGGATGTTGAATAATTTTTTATGTATTTCTTGGACATTTTACTTCTTCACTTGAATGTAGTCTGTGCAGTTAATTTGCCAATTTATTACTTGGATTATTTGTTATTTTGGAGTTCAGTTGTTTGAGATCTTTATGCATTCCGGATACTACTTCCTTGTCATATGAATAGCTAGTAAGGATTTCCTCTCATTGTGTAAGCTATCTCTTCATTCCAGTAATTTTTCCTTTTGCTCTGCGCATACTTTTTAATTTGATACCATCCTATTTGTCATAAATTTTGCTCTTATTTCCTAAGATATTGGAGTCCTATACAGAAAGTCTTTGTGTATCCTTACATCTTGAAGTGTTTCCCCTATGCTTTCCTCTATTAGTGTCACAGTTTCAGGTGTTATATTAGGGTCTTTTATATAAATGTTATATTAGGGATTTTTACACAAATGTGATTTTTTAGATTCAAATGATATCTGTAAGCCCTCAGCAACAGAACATGGGAAAATCAGCACATTCATACTGCTTCCCATATACTCACCCCCTGCTATTTTTAATGATTTTAATTTTTCAAGTTTTAAAAACATTTACATTTTATTCCAAGCCCATACCTTCCACAAATATTTTAGGCTTATTATGATAGGGAAGTATATTTAAAACTAACTAGCAGCTCATATACTGTAGACTTTATATTTTCTCTGTTGACTAATGTTTCTCTTTTTTAAAATACCTTCTGCTTAAAAATTCAAATGCGTTCTCATTTCAATAATGACTAATTTTAGCAATACTACTTGAGTTCTTGCATTGCAAAATTAATTTTAGACTTAACTGATAGCTGAATACTTATAACATTTTGTGTATCACATCTTTTTTTCTTTCTTTTTAGGCATTGCACCAATTGGTTCCATTACATTTTGGCTTGACACACTATTTTGAAGAAATATAAGATAATTTCTTTAGAATTGATGTGTGTGTGTGTGTCATTGAAGTTCTTGTTCTCATTTTGCTTAGATACCTATTCATTTTCTAATCATTGATATCCAGTAGTATTACAATGGTATGTAAAAATGCTGGCACTCTCAATTTTTCCTGTGATAAAGTGTGCTTTGAATGTTTACATTCAAGTACTCTCTTATTTCTGTAAATTATCTTACTAAACTAACTTTAAATAATTGGTCTTTATTATTTTAATTTCCCTCATTTGTGACTCCAATTGTATGTCTTTTCTATCTCCTTTTCTTGAATAAATAAAGTAATTGAGAGGACTGATTCTTTTTCTTCTTGGATATTTCCTTGCAGGAGCTCATGCATCCAAAGTCTGGGGCCAATGGAACAGCCATTACTAATTTCATCCTTCCAGGTTTGGTGGAGACTCCAGAGCTGCAACTAGTTGTCTTTGTACTTTTCTTCTGTGCTTACATGGCCACAGTTGGGGGCAACCTCAGCATCCTGGCAGCTGCCTTGGTGGAGCCCAAACTCCACACCCCCATGTACTTCTTCCTGGGAAACCTATCAGTGCTGGATGTTGTGTGTATCAGTGTCACTATTCCCTCAATGTTGAGTTGTCTCTTGTCTCATAAGTGTACAGTTCCATATAAAGCTTGCCTCACACAGCTTTTCTTCTTCTATCTGCTGGCTGGCATGGACTGCTTTGTGTTGACAGCCATGGCCTATGACCGATTTCTGGCCATCTGCCAACCCCTCACCTACAGCACCTGCATGAGCCAGACAGTCCAAAGGATATTGGTGGCCATATCTTGGGCTTGTTCCTTTGCCAATGCCCTAACCCATACTGTGGCCATATCCACACTCAACTTCTGTGGTCCCAATGTGATCAATCACTTCTACTGTGACCTCCCCCAGCTCTTCCAGCTCTCTTGCTCTAGCACCCAACTCAATGAGCTGCTGCTCTTTGGTGTGGGTTTCATAATGGCAGGTACCCCAATGGCTCTCATTTTCTTCTCCTATGCCTATGTGGCAGCTGTAGTTCTACAAATCCGTTCTGTCAAGGGCAGGAAGAAAACCTTTTCCACATGTGGCTCCCACCTCACTGTAGTTTCCATATTCTATGGTACTGGTATTTTTAACTACATGTGTCTTGGTTCAGCCACACTTTCAGATAATGATAAAGCTGTTGGAATTTTTAACACAGTCATCAACCCCATGTTGAACCCAATCATCTATAGCTTCAGGAACCTTGATGTACAGGATGCCCTCTGGAGAGTGATCATGGGGAGGTGGTCATTGACTTGAGGAGATCAAAAGTAGCCCTTTCTTCCTCTGTCTTTCTTAACTAATGGAAATATTCTATAGAACTATGGACTAGGACCCATGATCCAGAAGTGCTTCTATCTCCCTGAGTTTGACAAACTTTTTTATTGGATAATAATTGTTGTCTCCCAAAGAAGCCCTTCCCACTTTTAGGAAATAGTATAAAGGTTCCAGAAGGCCAACCCATTTGAAAAGTTACAATTTCATTCACTGTGACTTTTCTGTAGTTTGAGTTCCCAGAAGTATCCCAGGAACAATTCCCCTGGAGAGGTCATATTTTTCCTCAAGTTCACCTACAGTTGATTCGTTCATAAAACATAGCCCTTGGGCCAAATCCATAGGTCTTTCCTCTCTTGTGACAAAAAGATTCCATGAGATACAGAGGGGACGGATGAGAATCCATGTGGTAATATGTTCTCTAGTAATTCTGAATATCATAATACCTCTGTTCTCTGCATTGACCTGTTTTTAGATGTTAAAATGCCATTTATATGTATGACACATTTTATGATACAAAAATTAGTTTATTTTATCTATCCTTTCCTTTAGACTTCCAATCTTTTGTAAAGACAGCAAACTATAAACATTATTTAAATATTTCAAAAATCCTAAGAGATTTAATATGAAATTCCCCTCTAAATTTTCTCATCACCAAACTTTCTATCTCAGACAATCCATAGCTGCAAATGTGAGCCATGGTAATGCCTGTTCTAAGTTTCCCTTATCAATAGGGTAGTGTGTACCTGACCTAGAACATTATCTCATCTTTCTGTTTTACCAGCATTAAGTTCAATTATTATTTAGGTGTATCTTCCTTCCAGCATCATTTTTAGGACTGATTGCCCATTCCTGAGAGCTCTATTATACCATTGATATTTCTTGATATATTCCTCTGAAACTTTCTTCAGGCTCTGTTTGTGGCTTAGTTTACAGATGTTATTTAATGTGGGTGAAAGGACTGGAAGGGTTAGAGAGGTAGAAAGAAAAGATGTGAAAGAAGGAAGAAAAGCAAGATTGGAGGTTGAACATTTGTGAGAAAGTGAAATTAAAACATGGAGAATAGGGAGAAATATTGAACTGCACACAAAGTGGGGCTGAAAGTAAATAGTATTGGGGAGGACCAAATGGAAGTTGAGTAGTAGATGAGAAATACAGGGAACATTGGATAAGATGCCTTGTGTCTGATAAAAACTAAGGAAGATATAAAATTAAGCCATATTTGCTCTTTCCATTACATACCATTCAGCAATAACTAGTTCTGGCAGCCTTAAAGCCATTATTGTTGCTCATCCTCTTTGCTAAGGAAAAAAACATCATAAAAGTTTATGATTAATGAGAAACTTATATGCCCTGCTTTGGGGGTCACACCTACTAACTGTGTCAAAACACAGGAAAGAAATGGTTCTCTCCTGATTCTTTTGAGTCATTAAGTAAAGTTCAGGGATACACAGAGTGAGATTCCCACAAGGGTTTGAGATACTGTTGGAAAGACCTGTGACATGACCTCATGAATTATTTCCTCCACAATGTTCTTGACCTTGAGTAAGTTTTTCACCTTCTTGGCCTGTACTTGGAAGAAAGCATAAGGAAATTATCAAGAATTTCATGATGTGTAGTTCTGTTTGAGTGAATAGAAAGACTTTATCATTCTGTTAAAGTTGACTGAACTTCCACTGACTGAACTTCCACTTCTTCCCCATCTACCCACAGAGTTTAACAGTGCAGCAAAACAAGACTTCTTTACATCCAAGATCCTTGAGTCTCCTATATTTCCTTCTTCTTACCATTCATGTCACACCTCAAGAGGTGAGTTTATCTCATCATTACTGAGGTAGAAGGGAACAATTGGGTTCAGAATCACAAAGAAAGACCTAGGACATCAATTCCCTGTTCACCCTCCATTTCATAAGATATCCTTAAGAAATTTGTCTCCTGTATTGTATGCCAAACTAGAAATCTCTTTGCAACTTAAATTTTTCATTAGACATGAAATATATCATGTTGTAAAAGTACAGACAGAACACAATGTCATCATCACCTTTTGACACCAGAGCCACAACAATACCATTTTTAAAAGTAACTGTTATGGATAGTTTGGTGTTTATCTTTCTAGACAAGAAAACAGACATATACATTAAGAACACCATATTGACTTTTAATTTAATGTATTTATGTCTCTCCACATTAATTAGTATAATTAATTTTATCAACCTATCTATCATATCCATTTTGAAAACTGCATATATTCCATTTTATGTGTAAGCTATAATCTACTCATCTAAACATGATTTGATGCAGTTTATTTTCTATTTTTACAATTGTTAATAGTATAAAGATATTTATGTATGTTTCCATACATTTCACTTAACTTCCACTGGTTAAATTCATGAAAGCAATCTGTGGCTATGGTATGGATGAGTGTACACACATGTGTGCTAAAAGAAATTAAAGGGTAAAGTTAAATATTGCTAAGTACTCTTCTTTTCTTTTTGCCAAAAAATGTGCACCATTTTATATCTGCCTTGGCAGTGTGTGAGAATACATCTTTGACTTCGTTCACTAGATGTCAAAAATTTATCTTTTGAATTTTAAAAATTAGAAAAAATATTTGATTTTTCTCTAATTTGAATCACTTTGTATGAGTATCTCTTTTTTATGTTAGTTTTAGTTACTAATTAAATTTATATATACTGATAAATAAAAATTATAAACATTAATAGCCTAACTTGTTTTGGTACATGTATACATTGTATAATTTTTATAATGATCAGTAGAATCTTCAAATTTTAAGATAGTAACACTTTGTTACAAATATTTTGCAAATGTAATTCCTAATTTCTCATTTGTCTTAACTTTGATTAGGGCATATACTGTCCAAATTAAGTCTCACACTTTTATGAACTTTATCATCCTTGTTCTATGTCATACTAAGAAAAAAGAACTTTTCCATTTAAATGCTATTTCTGTCAGTAATATCTTTCTAGTACTTTTTACATTTCTCTTTAGGTCAAATATTTGATGTATTTAAAGTTTATTTTTAGTGTATGTCCAAACTTTTTCCCTATTGGTAATAATTGTGCCCCACCCACAGTAAAACTTAAGCTTCAGCACATGTAAAATGTATGTGATATTCATTGCAAAAGAAAAACTATTTATACTTTGACCAGAGCTGGTAATCAAGAAAGAAGTTTATAGTTAAGCCTAGCTAAGACAATTCACTGCTAGAACATAGTAATTAACATTCAATAAGTAACCAAATCCAGAATCTCCAGAACTTAATATTCATAATGCCCAGAATACAACCCAAATTATCCATATGAACACTAAAAACACTAAAGAAAATGGAACAAACTTTTTAGAAAAAGTAAAACTTATCAAGTCTAACCTTGAAATCAACTAAAAGTTGTAATGAACTACAACTTTGAAACAGCTACTAATAGATGCAGATTTAAAGCAACTATTACAATTATCCTAAATTAACTTGAAAAAAAACATGTTTTCAATAAATGAAAATCTCAGCATAGAAATGGAAACAATAAGATGGTAACTCTTAAAAAATGAATAATACAATTTCCAAACTAAAATTTTATTGAATATATCTAACAGCCAAATGGTCATGTCAGAAGAAAGTAAGTAAACTTGAAGATGAAGAAAAATTTTTGATGGGTAGAGTGTCTCACGCAGTAAGAAAACTTGCCTAGCAAGCATGAGGCCCTGAGTTCAAACTCCAGGGCCCCCACAAAAATATTTTTAAGAAAAATTATCCAAAAATAAAATAAATATGATTATTAAAAGAAGAGATTACATTTTTAAAGAGCAAAATGTGAAGATGTGGAATAGTAGCAAAAGACCAAAAAAAAAAAAAAGGAAGAAAAATATGTGCACATAAACTTACCTACATATAAAATGAAGTAAGAAGTCTAAAGTAGAAAGGAGAAAATCAAAGGGGCTCAATCAATTCAGGTCATGATACATATACAAATGGAAATGTCACAATGAATCACCCTGTACAGCTATCTTAAACAAAAAATGTTAGTTTTTTACAAAAATGGAGAACAGGAAGGTAAAACAGATCATGTCTGGTGGGTTGGTACCAGTGGGAGGGGGGAGGATAAAAGGAAAGGATGTAGGGTCATGAATATGGTAGAAATACTATGTACACATGTATGTGAATAGAAAAATGAGACCTGTTGAAGGAGCATCAATCAGAATCAAACTCTACAATATCCTGGAACCCTAGCCTGTGGAAATCATCCTTATGCCATGCCACACTGAGAAAAGCAGCGCCACTTCTCCCCCCTGGCCAGCTCCAAACCTGCTTGCATGAATCTGCAGAACAAACAGTTGGGCATCATGCACCACCTGTGACTCCCGTATCCACCTCCCAGGAACATAATCCAGCACAGCCCCTGAGCAAACTGAACACCCCCAACAACCTGAATAGCATAAACAGCAAACTGAAATATAACACCAACAGCACGGGTAGGGGTGGAATGCTGAACCTGTCATGGAGAACGGGTGTGGGGCAAGGAGCCAAACTCTCAGTGAACATAAGCAACAAAGGCTGAGAGCATGAGTGAGACAACAACCCACCCATCCATAGGAGGCAAACTAGCACTGAGCAAAGTCAGGAGAGGCCTAAAGGCTCAGACCAGGGGTGGGGCAACAGGCAAACTTCCCAAAGTGAGGCAGGTGGTGAATTCCAGAGCTGCTCTTGTGGGCCAGGGGGTAGCATTCAAAGCTAAATTGCCCCACCTTGCTGGGAAAGGAGGTGATCAAGCAGAGTTGTAGCTGAAGGGCAATGCAGCTGCTGCCTGGTGAACATAACAATAGTTCTGACTACCCTGCACTAACTGGCAGACTCACATCACCTCCCAAATGCAACTAACCCTGTGGACAGAAAGAACCAAATACGACTCACAAGCCAGTCACATGGTGAGACCACATTAACACTTCTGCTTATGCACAATACCAGGATTGGACACCTAAGGAATAGCTCAAGAAATTTTACCAAAAAAAACCTGAACTTTTTGTTGCTCCTGGACCTGGTTGGCTTATTTGTGTGGGGGGGGGGGGGGTTGTGTGTGGTTTACTATTTCCGTATTATTAACTTCACCAGTAGTATTTTCTTATCTCTGTTCTTACTTTCCCTCACTTCTCCTCACTTTCCCTCCTTTTCCTGTGCTACAATCCATTGTTCTCCCTTCCAACAACTTTTCTGCCCCTTCTAACCCACTCACTCCCCCTGTCTTCACCTCCTTCTCCTATCCCCCCAACCTGTCACCACACTACCCCTCCCTCCTACATATTCACCACCTGCTGACTAGCCTACTGTATAAACAATACACAACCCCAGTCCCCTGAAATCCCTGACACAAGCAGCCTCCATTACAACAAAAGAAATACACCCCAAAATACACAAGGGTTACAAAAACCAGCAGTCCCCATACAAATTCTCCCACTCACCTCTTTACAACTCCCTCTTTAGTGTAACCTTTACCCATTTCCCAAATTTCTCTTTAGAGACTACTAATCATTACACCTACTGCTGACTGTTTATAGATATTATCACCAAGGGGATTTCTACTTAACACAAAAACAATTATTCCAGCATTGAACCTGTTACTGCTAAATTACAACTTCAGGCCAGGGACAGGAAGAGCACATCAACTTACCTAAAAATCAATTCAGCCACAACTCAAAAATTAAATCAAGAGAAAGAAAATAGGCAATTTGAACCACCAAGTAGACTATCAAGAACATAGTTGCACAGCACCAAATAGAGTAATTGAAAGAAGGAAGGACTAAAACCATGCTCCTCCAAAAAATAATTAAATACAGGATTCAGTGGGAAATGAAGAAAATGAAAACACAGTTCCTGACCCCAACAATGGTAAATATCACTAAGGACCCAAGTGATCCCCTAAAAAAGCCTCAAAGAAATCTGAGAAATTCATGGAGACGATATGAGGCATGGTTAATCAGAATTTACAACAGCAATAAGGCAAGAAGAAGAAATAAAAGGAATATGAATAGGTAAAGAAATAGTCAAAGTATCCCTAGTTGCAGATGACATGATCTTATACATCAAAAACCCACAAAATTCCACTCCAAAATTCCTAGACATCATAAACAGCTTCATCAATGTAACAAGACACAAAATCAACTTACAAAAAGAAGTAGCCATTCTATATGCCAAGAATAAACAAACTGAGAAAGAATATTGGAAAACAATTCCAGTTACAATGGCCTCAAAAAAATCAAATACCTAAGAATAAGCTTAACAAAGAATGTAAATAACCTCTGCAAGAATAACTACAAACCACTGAAGAAAGAGACTGAGGAAGACTACAGAAGATGGAAAGATTTCCCATGCTCATGCATTGGCAGAATCAACCTAGTAAAATTGGCTATCCTATTACTACAGATACCAAGAACAATCCATATCTTCAATGTAAATCTCAATGACATTCCTCACAGACCTATTCTAAAGTTCATTTGGAAACACAAAAGACCATGAATAGCCAAGGCAATACTGAGCAAAAAGAGCAATGCTGGAGGTATCAATACCCAACTTCAAACTATACTGCAGAACAATAGCAATAAAAACAGCATGGTACTAGCACAAGAACAGATATGAAGGTCAGGGGAACAGAATAGATAACCCGGATATGAATCCACACAGCTACGCCTGCCCTATTTTTGACAAAGATGCCAAAAATATTCGATGGAGAAAAGACAGCCTCTTCAACAAATGTTGCTGGGAAAAGCAGTTATATGCCTGCAAAAAACAAACTAGATCCATGTCTATCACCCTCCACTAGTATCAACTCAAAGTGGATTAAGGGCCTTAATATCAGACTAGAAACCTTGCAGTTACCACATTAAAGAGCAGGTAATACTCTGGAAGCAATAGGTATAGGCAAGGACTTCCTCAGTAGAACTGTAGCAGCCCAGCAACTCAGAGAATGTATGGACAAATGGGACTATGTGAAATTAAAAAGCTTCTGCATTAATGGCCTGAAAATGGAAGAGACCACTGACAGAGTGGGAGACAATATTTGCTAGTTATAATTAGACAAAGGACTGATAACCAGAATATACAGTGAGCTCAAAAAATTAAACTTCTCACAAATCAATGAACCAATAAAGAAGTGGGCACCTGCACTAAAGAGAACTTTTTTAAAAGAAGAAATCCAAATGGCTAAAAACATGTGAAAAAATGCTCACCATCCCTGGCCAAAAAGGTAATGTAAATCAACACCACACTAAGATTCCACCTCACTTCTGGTAGAATAGCCATCATCAAGAACACCACCAACAACAAATGTTGGCAAGGATGCAGGAGAAAATTAACCCTCATGCACTGTTGTTGGGGAATGTAAGCTAGTATAACTTCTTTGGTAAACAATATGGAGGTTTCTTTAAAAACTAAGCATAGATCAGCCATATGATCCAATACCACTCTTGGGAATATACACGAACGTATGCAACTCAGTTTATTATAAAGGCACCTGTGCACCCATGTTTATTGCGGCACTATTCACAATAGCCAAGCTATGGAAACAGCCAAAACGCCCCATTATTGATGAATGGATTAAGAATATGTGGTATTTGTACACCATAGAATTTTATTCAGCTGCATAGAATGAAATTTGTCATTTGCAAGTAAATGGTTGAAACTAGAGAACATCATCTTAAGTGAAGTTAGCCAGTCTCAGAAGGCAAAAAATCACACATTCTCCCTTATATGTGAATTATAGACCTAAAACAAATGCCATAATATTATTAGACATGAGTCACACAGTAAGGCACGAACACACATCAGAGTAATAGGCAAAGGGAAGGAAACCTAAAACTTGAATGTGATTGATGTCCACACTGCAGAAGAGCAAATAATAGTACCTTAAACTGGCATTAGCCACTATGGGAAGGGAACTAGGAAGTAGTGAAAAGGTCTGGAAGAGACAAGCCCATGTGGGTTGCAATAAACATGTGCTTGGGAGTAATGCTAGGAATCTCTGTGTATATCTATCTTTATCTCAAACTAATAAATCTCTATGTCTATCTTATTATCTCTTATGTTTTTCTCTTCAACAAACTCAGAGAACAACAGGGCAGAGCAGGTTCTGTCTGAAAGCAGGTTGGGGAGGGGAGGTGGAGGACAGGCAGTGGCCCAAACAATGTATGCCTGTGTGAGTAAATGTAAAAATGATAAAATACAAAAGAACAAGCCAAACCAAAAATTACCAGGGAAAAGAAATAATAAAGATCTGTCACAAATTCATGAAATGGAGACTAAAGTAGTCAAATAATCAATGAACCAAAAAGTTCCTTCTTTGAAAAAATAAAGAATAAACTATAAACTATAAACTACCCAAAAGAAATAGGGAGAGCACAAAAATTAACAATATTGGTGATGAAAAGGGATTTTACAGCAAATACAAATGAAATTCAGAGAATTATTATGAAATACCTTAAAATAAATATTCTAATAAACTGAAATACCAAAAAGATATAAATTAATTTCTAGATTAATATGACTTACTTAAACTGACCCAAAAGGAAATAAACAAATTAAAGATCTGTAATAAGTGGTGAGATTAAAGCAATAATAAAGAGGCTCTTAACATAGGGGATCCCAGGACTGGTTGGATCATTGCAAAATCCTACTAGACCTTTAAGGAAGAAGTAGCACCAACATTACTCAAGCTATTCTGCAAAAGAGAAAGGGAAGATTGCTACAAAACTCATTCTGTAAAGCTGTATTATTCAGACACAAAAACAGGATAAAGAAACAGACAAAAAATTAAGAATAATTTCCTTGATAAACATAGATACACAAATTTGCAGTAAAATACAAACTGAACTGAACAGAATATTAAAAGGTCATATACCTTCATCTGGTCTCAATCTAGGGATATTGGGATGTTAGAATACATAAATCAAACAATGTAATATACCACATAAAAAGAATAAAGCACAAAAGTCACCTGGTCATCTCAATAGGTGTAGAGAAAGCCTTAGACAAAATTCAACATCCATTCATGATATGAAGCCCCAAGAAGCTAAAAATAGAATGTATTTCAACATGATTAAGTTCAAAATCTGATAAATCATTACCCAACATCATAGTAAATAGGTTAAAACCGAGAACATTTCCTATGAAGTAAGCAATGTGACAGTGTCCACTCTTCTTCAATATAGTGTTTGATTTCATATCCAGAGTAATAAAGCAAGAAAATGAGTGGAAATAAGAAAGGAAAAAGTCAAGTTATTTATATTTGCAGATGATATAAGCCTATGCTTAAAGGACCCTAAAAGCTGTATCAGAAAACTCTTAGATCTTACAATTGTGACAACATTGCAGAATACAAATTCAACATAAAATAACTTGTGACTTTTCAATAATTTGTACCAATAACAAACAAGCTGAAAAGAAATATGAAGGCAGTCCCATTCACAATAGTCTCAGAAATAAAATAATTAAGTAGGGGAATGAATTCTGCAATGAAAACTGTAATACATCAAAGAAAGAACATGAATAATACAGTAGAAAATGGAAAGATCACCCATGTTCATGGACTGTCAAAATTGATACTGTGAAAATGGTTGTACAACCAGATGAAATTCCCATCAAAATTCCAATTTCTTTCTTCAGGGAAATATAAAAATCAGTCTTAAAATTCATAGGGAATCATAATCAATCACAAATAGTGACAGCAATCCTGAGAAAAAGAGTAGCACTGGATGTATCGTGAACCTGACTTGAAATTACCCAACAGAGCCATGGTAACAAAAACACCATGGAACTGGCACAAAAACCGACTCATAGAACTAAAATAAAAGATCTGTAAAGAACCACTCACAGCTACAACCATGCAGATTTTGACAATGATGCCAAAACCATATATTGGAAAAAATACAGCCCCTTTAAAAAATGTTGGAAAAACTTAATATCCACATGTATAAGATTGAAACTCAATTTCTAGCTCTCATCCTGTACAAAAATCTATTTAAATAAGCCAGAGATCTTATGGCCTGAAACATTTATAGCCACAGAAAAAACAGGGGAACTATTATAACTTGCAGGCAAGGACAACAATGTTTTGAAAAGATTCCAACTGATTTAGAAACAAGAGCAAGAATTGACAAATGGGATTAGTAAAATTAAAAAGGAAACATACTGCAAAGGAAACTATTACTTCAAGAAGGGCACAACCTATAGAAGGGGAAATTTTTTTGAATGTATTCATTGGACAAAGGCTTAATATCCACAACACATTTAGAGATTAAAAAATTAAACACTGAAAGAACACATAATCCAATTTATAAATGGCCAAATGAATTGTAAAGTCATTTCTTAAAAGAAGTTCAAATACCAAATAAATACATGAGAAGTGTTCAACATCCTTAACATAAATGAAGTATAAATCAACACAAACTTGGATTTCACCTCACCTGCATCACAATGGCAATCATGAAGAAAACAAATACAGGCCAGTCAGAAGGGAAGACAGGAACCCTTATGCATGGTTGGTGGGAATGTAAACTAGCAGAGCTACAGTAAAAATTGAAAAAACTAAAAATAGAACTACCATATACCATTCCTGAGCATAAATCCAAAATTTTAAGCCAGTATACTATAGATATACATGCACACACCTGTTAACAATGGCCAAGCTATGGAATCAGCCTTGGTGCCCATCTACCAATGAATGCATAAAGACAATATATTCAAATTGTAATGTTATTATGCAATGAAAATGAGTGAAACTATGCTGTTTTAAGAAAATGGATATTAAAATATTAAGTGAAGTAATCAAGCCTTGGAAGGACAAATATGACATTTTTCTCTGATACGCTGATATATATAGACCTAGAAATGGCATGAACATAAAATGGCGATTATTTGTGGGGAGAGGCCAAAGAGGGAATGCAGAAGCAGGTGATATGGGATGAATATGAATGAAGTTCATTATATTCATATATGAAAGCACAATTTTGAAACCCATTAAAATAGTTTTTAAAAAGTAGTCTAGTGGGACAAGAAGTAAAAGAAGTCGAGAATTTGATCTAAGTACATTACATGCATGTATGACAACATCACAATGGTTCCCCTTTGTATAATTAATACACACTAATAGAAGTAAAATAATTGTATTCATAACTGCTTCCAAAAGAATAACATACATGCTAATAAATTTAAGCAGAGGATTGCAAATTTCTACCTTGATAACTACAAAGCATTGGTGAAAGGAGTGAAAGACATAAGTAAATAGAAGTATCATGTTCTTGGTTAGGGAAATATAATATTGATAAGATGGTGATAATATCCAAAGTGATCAATAGAATCATTGAATCCATAGCAAAATCCAAAGGTCCTTTTGAATAAATGGGAAAAGCTGCTCTCCAAATCCATATGGAATTGCAAGGAATCCCAGAATTCCAAAACAAACTCTAATGGATGCACACAGAATTCAATTTTAAAACCTAATTTCAAACCTACAGTACAAAACAGATGTAAGGATATACTTAGAAGTTAATAATATGTTAACAAGTTATGTTGAGAGTCACAAAACAAAAATGTATGGCTGTTATTAATTGAAATTCTAGAAGGAAGCCAAGGTCATTCAATGGGCAAAGAATAATTTCTTCCAACAAATGGTGCTGGGATAACTAGACATCTGTGTGAAAAAAGATGGTATTGGAGCCCCAACACAATGCTGTCAAAACTAAATCTAAGTGATTTAGCATAATGAAACTCACAAAACACTGTTTGAAAGGAGGAAAGGGAGAAGGACCAAGATGGTGGATAGCTGAGGGACCCTAGGAGCTCATGATTTCAGAAAAATACTTCTGATTTGTGGTAATAGGATAAGGTAGCCTTGTGTTTATTTTGATAACTAAAATATCACCAATACATAGGGTGCACATAATGTTCAATGACTGACCCTTAAATTAGATTTTTATAGCACATAACAACTGGGGAAACCTCAGCACTGGGACCAGCAACCTTCCCACTGGAAAACCATTTTTCCTTTTGTTTGGCTTATTTTCTCCTGTCTTGAAAAAAGAAAAACACAATGCAGAGAAGTACAGAACAAGTTCTGCAAGCATCTGGCACACCCTAGTCCTGAAATAACACATGGACACAGAAACTTGGACTTCTGCTTGCTGATCAGAGCTGATCAGATTTCACCCAAGTGAATCTGGAACCTCACCAGGTGAATGTGATACATCATCTGCACTGCAGAGAACCACACAGTCCAGCACAGCTGGTAGGCATATTGCATCCCCTTAGACAAAACAATTGGCCACATAAACTGAGGGAATTTTACCTCTATCTGTTGGTAGTGGGGTAGAACTCTGCACTGACCCTGGCTGTGTGGGGACAGGGAAGCCCAGCAGCAGTCTGGTGAAATGACTGAACTATACCCTCACACATATTAGGGCCTTATTATCCTACAGACCCCACACCTCATGCTTCTTTCTCCCTCACCCCATCCCCCCCTGCCTTCTCTTCTCTTTTCAATTACCTAAATACCCATCTCTACCCAAACAACTGTAATCACCCCAATACCCACTATTTTGTAGACCGTATGCCAAGGGGTTTATTATATATTATGTAAATAACTGGTTTGGTACTGAATTTGTGAAATTGTTACTGCTAAGTTACACTTCCAGATCAGGGATCATAAATATTACAACAATCTACCTAACAACTAAGGTAGTCAAAGCACAGAAATTTAGTCAAGGTAAAGATAACAGATGATTGACCCCTTTGTCAAAAATAAGGTGGGTATAGTTTTGTAGATTCATATCCAGGCCCTCTGTTCTGTTCCACTGGTCTTCATGTCTGTTTTTGTGCCAGTACCATGCTGCTTTTATTGCTATTTCTTTGTAATATAGTTTGAAGTTAGGTATTGTGATACCTACCTCCAGCATTGCTCTTTTTGCTGAGTATTGCCTTGGCTACTCGTGATCTCTTGTGCTTTCAAACGAACTTTAGGGTACATTTTTAAATCTCTATGATGAAAGTGGTTGGAATTTTAATGGGAATTGCATTAAACATATAGATTGCTTTTGGTAGTATAGCCATTTTTACTATGTTGATTCTTCCAATCCATGAGCATGGGAGATCTTTCCATCTTAGGTAGTCTTCCTCGATCTCTTTCTTCAGGGGTTTGTAGTTCTCCTTCTAGAGGTCATTCACATCTTTTGTTAAGTTTACTACTCAGTATTTGATTTTTTTTGAGGCTATTGTAAATAGAATTGTTTCCACAAATTCCTTCTCAGATTTTTCATTGTTGGTGTATAGAAAAGCTAATGCTTTTTGTAAGTTGATTTTGTATCCTGCCACCTTGTTATACCTGTTTACAGTGCTTAAGAGTTTTTGGGTAGAGTTTTTTGGTCTTTAAGTTATAGGATCATATCATTTGCAAAAAGGGATATTTTGACATTTCTTTACCTATTTGTATTCCTTTTATTTCTTCTTCTTGCCTAATTGCTCTGGCTAGGAATTCCAGTACTATGTTGAATAGGAGTGGGATAGTGGGCACCCTTGTCTCATCCTTGATTTTAGGGGAAATTGTTTCAATTTTCACCATCAAGTATGATGTTGGATGTAGGTTTGTCATATATAGCCTTTACAATGTTGGGGTACATTGCTTCTATTCCTAGTTTTCTTAGAGCTTTTATCATGAAGTGTTGGATTTGTCGAAGGCTTTTTCTGCATCTATTGAGATTATCAAGTGGTTTATGTCTTTGCTTCTATTAATGTGCTGTATTACATGTATAGATTTGTGTATGTTGCATCACCCCAGCATCTCTGGAATGAACCTGACTTTGTCGTGGTGAATGATCTTTCTGATGTGTTGTTGGATTTGGTTTGCCATTATTTTATTGAGGATTTTTGCATCAATATTCATTAAGAAGATTGGCCAATAGTTCTTCTTTTTGGAGGTGTCTTTGTCTGGTTTTGGATAAGAGTAATCTTGGCTTCATAAAATGAGTTAGGCAGTGTTCCTTTCCTTTCTATTTCATGTAACAGCTTAAGGAGGGTTCGTATTAGTTCTTCTTTAAATGTCTGATAGAATTCAGCAGTGAATTCATCAGGTCCTTGACTTTTCTTTTTGGGGAGACTCTTAATTGCTGCTTCAATTTTGTTTTGTGTTATAAATCTATTCAGATGACTAATGTCCTCTTGGTTCAATTTTGGATGGTCGTAAGTGTCTACAAATCTGTCCATTTCTTCAAAATTTTCAAATTTGTTAAGAGTATAAACTCTCAAAGTAGTCTCTGATGATTTCCTGGGTTTCTGTGGTGTTTATTGTTTCCCTTTTGCATTTCTGATTTTACTGATTTGAGGTTTTTCTTTTCTTATTTTAGTCAGGTTTGCCAAGAGTCTATCAATCTTATTTATTTTTTCAAAGAATCAGGTTTTTGTTTCACTGATTTTTTGTATGTTTTTTTTTGTTTGTTTCTATTTTGTTGATCTCAGCCCTTATTTTCATTATTTCTCTCCTTCTGCTTATTTTGGGATTGGCTTGTTCTTGGTTTTTTAGTAGTTTGAGCTGTAGTATTAGATCATTGATTTGAGATCTTTCTGACCTTTTAATATATTCATTCATGACTATAAACTTTCCTCTTAGGACAGCCTTTCCTGTATCCCATAGGTACTTGTTGGTCATGTTTTCATTTTCATTAACTTCCACGAACCTTTTAATTTCCTCTTTTATTTTATCAATGACTCATTGAAAATTGAGCAATGTGTTGTTCAGCTTCCAATTGTTTGCATATTTTTTACTGCTGTTTTTGTTGTTGATTTCTAGTTTTAATGCATTGTGGTCAGATAGAATGCGTGGGATTATTTCTATTTTCTTATATTTGCTGAGGCTTGCTTTGTGCCCTAAATGTGATCAATTTTGGAGAAAGTTCCATGAACTGCTGAGAAGAATGTATATTGTGCACCAGTTGGGTGAAATATTCTGTAGATGTCAGCTAGGTCCATTGAATCTATGGTGTGATTTAGTTTTAGAATTTCTTAAATGATTTTTTGTTTGGATGACCTATATATTGGTGATAGGGGGGTAATTATGTCTCACAATATCACTGAGCTGGAGTTTATATATGTTTTTAGCTTCTTCAGAATATGTTTGATGAAATTGGGTGCATTGACGTTGGGTGCATAAAGGTTGATAATTGTCATTTTTTTGGTGTATTTCCCCTTTTATTAGTATGGACTGTCCTTCTTTATCTTGTTTGATCAATTTAAATTTGAAGTCTACCTTATCCAAGATAAGTATTGCTACACCTGCCTGTTTACAGGGCCATTGGGTTGGTAGATCTTCTTCCAGCCTTTCACTCTCAGCCAGTGCTTGTTTCTGTTGAGAAGGTGGGTTTCTTGTAGGCAGAAGATTGTTGGATCTTCCTTTTTAATCTAGTTTGCCAATCAATGTCTTTTGATGGGGGAATTAAGTCCATTAATGTTTAGTGTTGGTATTGATAGGTATATGGTGATCCCTGTCATTTAGTTGTCTTTGTTGTTTAAGGGTTTGATTGTGTGCAGCTGAATCAGTGTTACTCTCTACTTTCTTGCCTTTTCTTCTCCTGTGGTACTGCCTGCCCTTTCATGGTTTTGTTTGCTTTCACTTTCTGTGTGCAGAATTCCTAGGAGAATCTTTTGTAGTGGTGGCTTGATGGTCATATATTGTTTTAGTTTCTGCTTATTGTGGAAGTCTTTATTGCTCCATCTATTTTGAATGATAGTTTTGCTGGATAGAGTATCCTAGGTTTGAAGTTATTTCCATTCAGTGCCAGGAATACCTTACTCCATGCCCTTTTGCTTTTAAGTTTTCTGTTGTGATGTTGATGAGTTTACCTTTGTATGTTATTTTTTCTCTCTTATAGCCTTCAATATTCTTTCTCTATTCTCTGTGCTTATTATTTTAATAATAATACATCGTGGGGTAGTTCTGTTTGGTGTTCTGGAGGTTTCCTGTACATGGATGGGCATGATTTCCTCTAAATTTGGGAAATGCTCCATTATTTTGTTGAGTATTTTACACATTCCTTTTGCTTGCACCTCTTCTCCTTCTTCAATGCCCATGATTCTCAGGTTTGGTCTCTTAATAGAGTCAGTGAGTTCTTGCATATCCCTTTCACAGGTCTTGAGTTGTTTGACTAATAATTCTTTGGTTTTTCCTTTAATTACCATTTTGTCTTCAAGTTCTGAGATTCTGTCTTATGTTTGTTCTATTCTGTTGGAATGGCCTTCCATTTTTTTGTATTTCTGTTTCATTCTTTTTTCTGAGGTTTTCCATGTCATGGGTCATTTCCTCTTTAATGTTTGCAATTTTCATCATTAATTGATTTATCTCTCTATTTATGGTATTTTCTGTTTCATTTTGGCTTTTATTTAAGGCGCCTATGATTTCATTTATTTGTCTTTGTGTTTTCTCATATTCTTTATTTTTGTCCTCTTGGAATTTCTTGAATGTCTCTTGTACATTTTGGTTGATCATGTCTAGTAACATTTCCATGAAATTCTCAGTGATTACTTGCAGAATTTCTTCTTTCAGAATGTTCTTGTGGGCTTCCTTGGGTTATTTGGCATAATTTATCTTTGTTTTTTGGAGTCTGGATCTGGGTATCTGTTTCTTCATTTCCCTCTGAGTCCTGTACTATTTTATTTTTAGAGGGAGAATGGTTTCCTTCCCTTTTTCATCTTCCCATATTTCCATGTGATACTGTTTCTGTCCCTGGACTATGTGTAATTTAGTGTTAGTTGAGTTACAAAGGTGAAACTAACAAAATCAAGGAAGAAGGAGAATATAGAGAAAGCAAGAGAAGTAGAAGAAAAAAAAGACAAAAAGAGAGTACCAAGGAAAACAGCAGGGAGAGGTGGCAAATGATCAAAGAGCAAACCAGATGGCCATACCTTTAAAGGAAGGCAAACAAAATAATAATAATAATAATTTAAAATATTATATAAAAAGAAAAAAGTAGAAAAAAAATCTACAGTTTTGGAACAGTGGATTTTCAGTCTTAGTATTTCTGCAGTCACTCCTTTAGCATCTATACCTGTCTGTGTCTCCTAGGCTGGTTTGGAGCCCTCCTGTGGTAAGTGGCAGGTGGGTGGGGTCCCATGGTCCTGCAGGTTGAGGCCTATAGTTGAGGTGTTCTAGTGGGCCTTTGGAACATGTGCTTGGCATGCCTGAAGGGTGTAGGCCTGGTGGAGTTGAGATCATGGGTGTCTGTGGATCACCAGCTTGGCAGGCTTTAGGGGCATGATCCGAGTGGGGATCATGCTGTGCCTGTGGATTGCAGGCCTGGCATGCTTGATGGGTGCAGCCCAGCAGGGATCATGCTGACCTGTGCAGACCTGAGGGAAGTGGCCCAGTGGAGATCGTGAATGCCTGAGGATTGCCAGTTTGGCAGGCCTTAGTGTCACAGCCCAGCACAGATTATGAATGTCTGTGGATCACCAGCTTGGCAAGCCTTAGGGGTGTGGACTGGCAGAACAGAGATTGTGCAGGCTTTTGCAGGCCTTAGGGGTGTGGGCTCAGCAGAACAGGGATGGTGAATGCCTGTGGATCACCGATTTGGAAGGCCTTAGGGACATGCCAGGCAGAGTGAAGATTGTGCAGGCCTTTGCAGGCCTGAGGGGCATGGCCCAGTAGAGCAGAGATTGTGCAGTGCCTGTGGGTTGCAGGCCTGGAAGGCCTGAGGTTCGTGACCCAGCAGAAATCATGCCAGCCTGTGCAGGTCAGAGGGGCACAGCACAGTGGAGGTCATGAATGTCTGTGGATCACCAGCTTGGCAGGCCTCAGGGGCACAGCCCACAGAGTGGAGATCCTGCAGGCTTGTGCAGGCCTTAGGGGTGCAGGCCCAGTGAAGTGGAGATCATGAAACCTGTGGATCACTGGCTTGGTAGGCCTTAGGGACATGCCCCAGTGGAGAGCATGTGGGTCTGAGGGGTGAGTTTGGGGGAGCATGGACCTGCCTGGGCTGAAGAGTGGGCCCAAGGATCAGAGATCTGATGGCCCATGGAACAGCTGCTCTGAGGGTTTATGGGGCAGGGCTTGGCATGCAGCACTGGCTGCTTTTTAGTAAATTGTGGTGTGGAGAAGTCTTCCGTGAGCTAGGCGTTCGGATGTTTCAGCTTTCTCTTGTGCTTTACCTCAGTCAAGCATGTCTCCAGCTTCTCAGCAAAGTCCCTGGTTCATGGAGCTCACACAGTTTGCAGCTGTATCCCAGTCACCATATTGGATCTTCCAAGTATTTTCTTTATGATATGTCTGGGGGTGTCTCTTTACTGGTCCTGATGGTTTTGTGTTCTGTAAGCCTCCTGCGCTTGTATGTTCACCCTTTCTCAAGGTTGGGGAAGTTTTCAACTGTTATGTTATTGAATAAGATATCTATGCAATTATTTGTAGCTCTTCTCCTTCTTTTATACACATGATTAATAAATTAATTCTTTTGATGTTGTCCCAGACATCTTATATGTTCCATTCATATTTTTTAGCATTTTTTCATGGTCTTTGACTATTCAATCTAATTCCTCTACTTTGTCTTCTGTTGCTGATACTTTATATTGGACTTGATCTACTCTGTTTGCCAAGATTTCATATCCTGCATGGTCTTCTTAATCTCATTCATCTGTTTGTTTGAACTCTCTTTGAGCTTTATTAGTTGTTTAGTCTTGTCCTCTTTCAGTTTAGATACTGGCAGCTTTCCTCTTCTTTGGGCTCATTAGTCATTCTTACTATTATTTTGTGGAAGTCAATACTTGATATTTCCTCCTCTTTGCTGTTGTTCTGATCCTTAGTTGTGGAATTGGCTATTGAGGGATCACTGTTGCCTTGCTGTTTCATGTTTCTGCATTGAGATTTATGCATCTGGGGCTATTTTTGGTTCAAGTTTCCATTCCACTGTGCCCCTCCAGTTGGAGTATTTTTAAGGACTTTCAGGACTGAGTGGTGTATGAGACTCTGATTATTTTCTTACCTCAAGATGTGTTGCTGATGACTCAATATTAATCCCTTCAGCTTCTTATTGTCAAGATGCTATTTTGTATACCCTGTTTCATACAGGGCAAGGTGCTTAGCTATTAAAGCAGTCACAGTTATTAAACTGCAGCCTTGAGATTGGAGTATTCCCTGATGAAGATCAGTTATTGCTCCTGTTCCTGTATGCTAAGATTTCTTTTGTAGCAAAGATGGTTCTTCATGGTTCTGGAAGGTTAAAGTTCATAAGTGTTATGGATAAGAGGGAGACTGAAGGAAATCTCTAGTAGGTACTATGAGGTGAAACATTTATGCAGTATGCAGGAGAAGTGGTTGAATTAAGGTAAAGGATTAATTAAGAAGCAGACTGGAATAAGGAGAAAAGCTCAGGCAGGTAATAAAATGAATGGCAGCAGAACAATGGAGAAAATGGAACATATAGACAATATAAACTCAACAGAACTGAAAAAAAATAATTTTTTAAAAAATAAGAAGGTCTGGTGATCCATTTATTGGAAGTATTAACCAATGAAGGAGGATTGTGGGAAAGTAGACAGATATTAAGGAGACTGAGACTAGAGAGTTGTTCTGGTGGTTGACAGGTGAAAGTATAAATTGGGAAGGGTGGAAGAAAAGGGAAGGAGAAGAAATGGTTTAAAGGTGGTTTACGGAACTGTTAGATGATGACTACAATGAGAGAGGAGGGAGGGAGGGAGATCTAAAGAGAGATTGAGGAGTGAGAATGCAAAACCACTGTTGGAATGTACAGAGACAAAACAACTGTGAGTAAAATGAGTAAAGGATGTACATCACAATTTCAGCAGCAACAGTCATAAATATTACATGAAATTTGCAAATTTTCTATTGCCCTTGCCCTTCCCCCACCCCTCTGTGTCTGAGTCTTCATTCCATTAAATGCCACACTAAGTCATAGACCTATGTCTGCATTGGTGATTGGTGCAGGAAGGGGAGTGTTTGTAGATCTAAGATCTCTGGAGTTTGTACTGCCAACTTGCCAGCCTTCTCCAATTCACATTCGCAATGATTTCTCTCAAGTTCCCCAGAATGTACAGTCTGTAGTTATGCACTGAGTGCACAGGGTTTTGTCCAGATATCACCCAACCTCTGGTGTGTTTCAGGTGTAGCTTATCAATGGTAGTGCTGCACACTGTACCCATTCCCTATGACCTCTAAGAGCTGCCGCTGATTCCCAGTAAGTTTTCCCATGTAGGCACTTGACTTTCATGCTCTCCACCTATGGTTCTGCGAGCTGCAGTGGGTGAGGGTTCTCACCAGAAGCAATGGGGTAGCATGGGCTCTAGAGGGGATGGTCACATGCACTCCTGAGAAGTTTGCCACATGCTCCAGAAAGTGCTTTTGTTCTCACCCACAGTATGGTGTGGCTTGACTTCTGCTCACAGGTTTCCACAGCTTTACTTAGCAGATTGCCTGCTGGGAGACTCTGTTGTTTAGGCACAAACATTCTCCACAGAGTTCTTATGCAAAGGATTTCAGCTCCCCCAACCTTGATGGGGAGCCTGTGCTCACCCATGCTACAGGACATGCAAACTCGTAAACATTTCTCTATGTATTATGTTGTTTTACTCAATTTAGGTTTTGGGCAGAGTTCTGCTTCTCACTGACTGTGAGACCTGGGAAGTGTCTCCAGAGTTCTCTGTTTCCATCTTGTTCAGGTTTGTGAGAGCTCCAGAGTTTGGAGCAGTCAGAAAACCACCATCTTCAATTGATTACACAACAACTTTAAAAAAAACCAAAATAAGTTCCTGTATTTCATCAGGAACTAGATCAACCACAAGAGAAATTAAAGGACATATTGTAACACAAGGGGAGTGAACAATACACAGTTGAATGATCAAAGGTCATGAACAAAATAAGGAGGTGATTCAATATTATAAGAATGTAATGACAATGAAAATAATAATTACCAGAACTTTTAGGATACAACAAAAGCAGTGTCTAGAAAAAAGTTTTTAGATATGGGTATCTTCCTTAATATAATAAGAGAGATCTCAAATAAATAACTTAATGTGGCACTGCAGGCTCATAGAAAAATAAGAACAAGCTAGGGGGATCCAAGATGGTGTTAGGGTAAGGAATCAGAAATCCTAAGCTCCATGACTACAGAAAGCACTTTGAGATGTCAGAGGTACACTTCGGTAATGCTAATTGCTTCTAGCCAAAATAACAACCACCAATACATTAGGAGAGATTAAAATTCAAAGACTGACCCTTAAATCAGCCTTTAATTGCATCTAACAGTGGTGAAAATCCTATGTGGCAAAGCCAGCAAGGCATATCTGGCCCTAGGGAAAAAAGAAAAAAGTCCCCTAGCTGCTTCTCTTTTTTTTTTTCTTTCTCACAACAAGCAGAAGTCAGAGCATCAATCAGAATCAAACTCTACAATATCCTGGAACACTAGCCTGTGGAAATCATCCTTATGCCATGCCACACTGAGAAAAGCAGCGCCACTTCTCCCCCCTGGCCAGCTCCAAACCTGCTTGCATGAATCTGCAGAACAAACAGATGAGCATTATGCATCACCTGTGACTCCCATATCCACCTCCCAGGAACATAATCCAGCACAGCCCCTGAGCAAACTGAACACCCCCAACAAAACTGAATAGCATAAACAGCAAACTGTAATATAACAATAACAGCACAGGTAGGAGTGGAATGCTGAACCTGTCATGGAGAACGGGTGTGGGGCAAGGAGCCAAACTCTCAATGAACATCAGCAACAAAGGCTGAGAGCAGGAGTGAGACAACAACCCACCCTTCCAGAGGAGGCAAACTAGCATTGAGCAAGGTCAGGAGAGGCTTAAAGCCTCAGAGCAGGGGTCGGGCAACAGACAAACTTCCCAAAGTGAGGCAGGTGGTGAATCCCAGAATTGCTCTTGTGGGACAGGGGGTAGCATTAAAAGCTGAATTGCCCCACCTTGATGGGGGAAGAGTTGATCAAGCAGAGTTGTAGCTGAAGGGTAATGCAGCTGCTGCCTGGTGAACATAACAATAGTTCTGACTACTCTGCACTAACTGGCAGACTCACATCACCTCCCAAATGCAACTAACCCTGTGGACAGAAAGAACCAAATACGACTCACAGGCCAGTCACCTGGTGAGACCTCATTAACACTTCTGCTTATACACCAATACCAGGATTAGACACCTAAGGAATAGCTCAAGAAAGTTTACCAAAAAGAAAAACAACTTTTTGTTGCTCCTGGACCTGGTTTGCTTATTTGTGTGTGTGGTTTACTATTCCCATATTGTTAACTTCACCAGCAGTATTTTCTTATCCCTGATCTTACTTTCCCTCACTTCTACTCACTTTCCCTCCTTTTCCTGTGCTACAATCCATTGTTCTCCCTCCCAACAACTTTTCTGCCCCTTCTAACCCACTCACTCCCCCTGTCTTCACCTCCCTCTCCTATCTCCCCTACCTGTCACCACACTACCCCTCCCTCCTACATATTCACCACCTGCTGACTAGCCTACTGTATAAACAATACACATCCCCAGTCCCCTGAAATCCCTGACACAAGCAGCTTCCATTACAACAAAAGAAATACACCCAAAAATACACAAGGGCCACAAAAACCAGCAGTCCCCATACAACTTCTCCCACCCACCTCTTTACCACCCCCTCTTTAGTGTAACCTTTACCAATTTTCCAAATTTCTCTTTAGATCCTAATAATCATTACACCTTCCACTGATTACTGTTTATAGATATTATCACCAAGGGGATTTCTATTTAACACATAAACAATTGTTCCAGCATTGAACCTGTAAATCTGTTATTGCTAAATTACAACTTCAGGCCAGGGACAGGAAGATCACATCAACTTATCTAAAAAACAATTCAGCCACAACTCAAAAATGAAATCAAGAGAAAGAAAATAGGCAATTTGAACCATCAAGTAGCCTATCAAGAACATAGATGCACAGCACCAAATAGAGAAATGGAAAGAAGGAAGGACTGAAACCATGCTCCTCCAAAAAATAATTAAATACAGGATTCAGTGAGAAATGAAGAAAATGAATACACAGTTCCTGACCCCAACAATGGTAAATATCACTAAGGACCCAAGTGATCCCCCAAAAAAGCCTTAAAGAAATCTGAGAAATTCATGGAGACGATATGAGGCATGGTTAATCAGAATTTACAACAGCATTCAAGAAATTTTAAGAGACTAAAAATAAAAAACATGAGAAGACACAAAAACAAATAAAGGAACTCAGAGAGTAAATCAACAAACATCAAAATGAAAGAAAGGACACTATAAGAAGAGAGAGATATGAATTAAAGATGGCAACACAAGATATAAAAGAGGAGCTGAACAAAGATATGGAAAACCTGAGAAAAAAGAATCAAACAAAACTCCAGGAAATAAAAAGTCCCTTTACTCAAACAAAAAACACAGTGGAAGGCCACTCCTGCAGAACAAGTGGAAGACAGAATCTCAGAACACAAAGATAAAACAGAAATTAAACAAAAAAAAGACAGATAAAAACATAATTAAACAACTCAAGAGCTGTGAAACGAATATTCAAGCAGTAAGAGACCCCATCAAAAAACCAAACCTGAGAATCATGGGCATTGAACAATAGTTGCAAGCCAAAGGGCGACACAATGCATTCAATAAAATAAATAACATAAAATTTCCCAAATCTTTAGAAAATTTTGCCCATTCAGGTACAGGAAACTCCAAGAGTACCAAAAAGATTTGACCAAAATAGAACTCTCCATGACACATTACCATTAAAATAACAAGCACATAGAAATATTATGAAGGCTTGTAAGAGAGCAAAAACTAATAATGTAAAGTGAACACATCAAAATAATAGCAGATTTCTCAAAGGAAACCTTAAAAGCAAGAAGGGCATGGATTGAGGTACTCTGGGCAAGGAATGAAAATAAATTCAGACCTATGATACTCTACCTAGCAAAACTATCACTCAAAATTGATGGAGCAATAAAAATCTTCCACAATAAACAGAAACTAAAACTATATATGACCAGCAAGACACAACTACAGGAGATTCTACAAGGAACTCTGCACACAGAAGACAAAAGCACACAAAACAGTGAGAGGATGGGAAGTACCCAAAGAGAAGAGGATACAAGACAAATAATCAGAAGGTAGCATTGATTTGGCTCCACACAATCAAGTCCTTAAACAACAAAGCAACTAAATGGTGGGAATCACCATGTACCTATCAATATTAACACTGAATATCAATGGACTCAACTTCCCCCAACAAAACACATTGTTTGGCAAACTGGATTAAAAGGGAAGATCCAACAATCTGTTGATTACAAGAGACACATCTTATTGGCAGAAATAAACACTGGCTTAGGGTGAAAGGGTGGAAGAAAATTTACCAAGCCAATGACTGCTAAAAACAGGCAGGACTAGCAATACTTATAAAAGACAAAGTAGACTTCACATTTACATTGCTCAAATGAGATAAAGAAGGAAACTTCATACAAATAAAAGGGGCAATACATCAAAAGAAAATAACAAGTATCAACCTATATGCACCCAATGTCAGGATACCCAATTTCATCAAACATATACTAAAGATTTAAAAGCAAATATAGACCCCAACACAGTCATAGTGGGAAAATGTAATACCCATCTATCACCAACAGATACATCATCCAAACAAAAAATCAACAAGGAAATCCTAGAACTAAATGATACCATGGATCAAATGTACATTACTGATGTCTAAAGAATATTTCATCTAACAACAGCAAAATATATCTTCTTTTCAGCAGCCCATGGAACTTTCTCCAAAATTGATCATATCTTAGGGCACAAAGCAAGTCTTAACTAATCTAAGAAAACAGAAATAAGCCCCTGCCTTTTATCTGATCACAGTGAACTAAAACTAGAACTCAACAACAAAAACGACAGCAGAAAATATGAAAATAATTGGAGGCTGAATAATACATTGCTCAATGATCAGTGGGTCACAGAAGAAATAACAGAGGAAATCAAAAGTTTCCTCAAAGTTAACGACAATGAAAACAGCACCTACCAGTACCTATGGGACATAGCAAAGACAGTCCTAGGAGGAAAATTTACAGCCATTTGTGAATATATTAAAAGGACAGAAATATCTCAAATAAATGACTTAATGCTACATCTCAAACTCCTAGAAAAATAAGAGCAAGAAATCCCAAAATAAGCAGGAGAGAAATAATAAAAATAAGAGCTGAAATTAAATGAAATAGAGACCAAAAATCCATACAAAGAATAAACTAAACAAAAAGTTGTGTTCTTTGAAAAAATAAACAAGATCAAAAAGGGGAGATAACAAAGAGACTATTTTGAGAACCGATAGTCCAATAAATTGAAAAATCTTGAAGAAAAAGACAAATTTCTAAATATGTATGACCATCCAAAACTGAACCAACAGGATATTAACCATCTAAACAGATCTATAACACATAATGGAATTGAAGTAACAATACTCTCCCAAAAAAGAAAATTCCAGGACCTGATGGATTCACTGCTGAATTCTACCAGACCTTTAAAGAGGAACTAATAACAACACTGCATAAGCTTTTCCACAAAAGAGAAAGAGAAAGGGAAGGAACACTTTCTAACTCATTCTATGAAGCCAGAATTGCACTCATCCTAAAACCAGACAAGGATACACATCCAAAAAAGAGAACTACTGGCCAATCTGCTTAAAGGACACTGATGCAAAAATCCTCAATAAAATAATGGCAAACTGAATCCAACCTCATATCAGAAATATCATTCACCATTACCAAATCAGGTTCATCCCAGGGATGCAGTGATGGTTCAACATATGCAAATCAATAAGTATAACACATCACATTAATAAAAGCAAACACAAAAACCACTTGATCTCAATAGTTACAGAAAAGCCTTTGATAAGATTCAACATCATTTCATGGTAAAAGCTCTAATAACATTCAACATTACAAAAGCTATATATGACAAACCTATAGCCAATATCATATTTAATGGTGAAAAACTGAAAAAAATTTCCCCTAAAGTCAGGAATAAGATAAGGATGCCCACTCTTTTCACACCTATTCAACATAGTCCTAAAAATCTTAGCCAGAGCAATAAGGCAAGAAGAAAAAATATAAGGAATATGAATATGTAAAGAAATAGTCAAAGTATCCCTACTGCAGATGACATGATCTTATACCTCAAAAACCCACAAAATTCCACCCAAAAATTCCTAGATATCATAAACAGCTTCAGCAATGTAACAAGACACAAAATCAACTTACAAAAATAAGTAGCCATTCCATATGCCAAGAATAAACAAACTGAGAAATAATATTGGAAATCAAATACCTATGAATAAGCTTAACAAAGAATGTAAATAACCTCTGCAAGAATAACTACAAACCACTGAAGAAAGAGACTGAAGAAGACTGCAGAAGATGGAAAGATTTCCCATGCTCATACATTGGCAGAATCAACATAGTAAAATTTGCTATCCTATTACTATGGATACCAAGAGCAATCCATATGTTCAATGCAAATCCCAATGCCATTCCTCACAGACCTACTCTAAAGTTCATTTGGAAACACAAAAGACCATGAATAGCCAAGGCAATACTGAGCAAACAAAGCAATGCTGGAGGTATCAATACCCAACTTCAAACTATACTACAGAACAATAGCAATAAAAACAGGATGGTACTGACACAAGAACAGATATGAAGGCCAGTGGAACAGAATAGATAACCCAGATATGAATCCACACAGCTACGCCTGCCTTATTTTTGACAAAGATGCCAAAAATATATGATGGAAAAAAGACAGTCTCTTCAACAAATGTTGCTGGGAAAAGCGGTTATATGCCTGCAAAATACAAACTAGATCCATGTCTATCACCCTCCACTAGTATCAACTCAAAGTGGATTAAGGGCCTTAATATCAGACTAGAAACTTTGCAGTTACTACATTAAAGAGCAGGTAATACTCTGGAAGCAATAGGTATAGGCAAGGACTTCCTCAGTAGAACTCCAGCAGCCCAGCAACTCAGAGAAAGTACGGAAAAATGGGACTATGTGAAATTAAAAAGCTTCTGCACTAATGCCCTGTAAATGGAAGAGACCACTGACAGAGTGGGAGACAATATTTACTAGCTACACATTAGACAAAGGACTGATAACCAGAATATACAGTGAGCTCAAAAAATTAAACTCCCCACAAATCAATGAACCAATAAAGAAGTGGGCACCTGCACTAAACAGAACTTTTTTAAAAGGAGAAATTCAAATGGCTAAAAACACATGAAAAAATGCTCACTATCCTTGGCCAAAAAGGATATGTAAATCAACACCACACTAAGATTCTACCTCACTTCTGGTAGAATAGCCATCATCAAGAACACCACCAACAACAAATGTTGGCAAGGATGCAGGAGAAAATTAACCCTCATGCACTGTTGTTGGGGAATGTAAGCTAGTATAACTTCTTTGGTAAACAATATGGAGGTTTCTTTAAAAACTAAGCATAGATCAGCCATATGATCCAATACCACTCCTGGGAATATACACGAACGTATGCAACTCAGTTTATTATAAAGGCACCTGTGCACCCATGTTTATTGCGGCACTATTCACAATAGCCAAGCTATGGAAACAGCCAAAACGCCCCATTACTGATGAATGGATTAAGAATATGTGGTATTTGTACACCATAGAATTTTATTCAGCTGCATAGAATGAAATTTGTCATTTGCAAGTAAATGGTTGAAACTAGAGAACATCATCTTAAGTGAAGTTAGCCAGTCTCAGAAGGCAAAAAAATCACACATTCTCCCTCATATGTGGATTATAGACCTAAAACAAATGCCATAATATTATTAGACATGAGTCACACAGTAAGGCGTGAACACACATTGGAGTAATAGGCAAAGCGAAGGAAACCTAAAACTTGAATGTGATTGATGTCCACACTGCAGAAGAGCAAATAATATTATCTTAAACTGGCATTAGCTACTATGGGAAGGGGACTAGGAAGTAGTGAAAAGGTCTGGAAGATACAAGCCCATGTGGGTTGCAATAAACATGTGCTTGGAAGTAATGCTAGGAATCTCTGTGTATATCTATCTTTATCTCAAACTAATAAATCTGTATGTCTATCTTATTATCTCTTATGTTTTTCTCTTCAACAAACTCAGAGAACAACAGGGCAGAGCAGGTTCTGTCTGAAAGCAGGTTGCGGGGGTAGGTGGAGGAGAGGCAGTGGCCCAAACAATATATGCCTGTGTGAGTAAATGTAATAATGATAAAATACAAAAAGAACAAGCCAAACCAAAAATTGTCAGGGAAAAGAAATAATAAAGATCTGTCACAAATTCATGAAATGGAGACTAAAGTTGTCAAATAATCAATGAACCAAAAATTCCTTCTTTGAAAAAATAAAGAATAAAGCATAAACTAAACTACCCAAAAGAAATAGGGAGAGCACAAAAATTAGCTCTCATCCTATACAAAAATCTATTTAAATAAGCCAGAGATCTTAAGGCCTGAAACATTTATAGCCACAAAAAAACAGGGGAAATATTATAACTTGCAGGCAAGGATAACAATGTTTTGAAAAGGAGTCCAACTGATTTAGAAACAAGAGCAAGAATTGACAAATGAGATTAGTAAAATTAAAAAGGAAACTTAACTGCAAAGGAAACTATTACCTCAATAAGGAGACAACCTATAGAAGGGGAAATTTTTTGGAATGTATTCGTTGACAAAGGCTTAATAGCCACAATACATTTAGAGATTAAAAAATTAAACACTGAAAGAATACATAATCCAATTTATAAATGGCCAAATGAATTGTAAAGTCATTTCTTAAAAGAAGTTCAAATACCAAATAAATACATGAGAAGTGTTCAATATCCTTAACATAAATGAAGTATAAATCAACACAAACTTGGATTTCATCTCACCTCCATCACAATGGCAATCATCAAGAAAACAAATACAGGCCAGACAGAAGGGAAGAAAAGAACCCTTATGCATGGTTGGTGGGAATGTAAACTAGCAGAGCTACTGTAAAAATTGCTACTGACGTCCCCCAAAAAACTAAAAATAGACCTACCATATACAATTCCTGAGCATAAATCCAAAATTTTAAGCCAGTATACTATAGATATACATGCACACACCTGTTAACTGCACCACAATGGTCAAGCTATGGAATCAGCCTTGGTGCCCATCTACCAATGAATGCATAAAGATAATATATAATATATTCAAATTGTAGTGTTATTATGCAATGAAAATGAGTGAAACTATGCTGTTTCAAGAAAATGGATATTAAAATATTAAGCGAAGTAATCAAGCCTCAGAAAGACAAACATGACATTTTTCTCTGATATGCTGATATAGACCTAGAAATTGCATGAATATAAAAAGGGAACTATTTGTGGGGAGAAGCCAAAGAGGGAATGCAGAAGCAGGTGATATGGGATGAATATGAATGAAGTTCATTATATTCATATATGAAAGCACAATTTTGAAACCCATTAAAATAGTTTTTAAAAAGTAGTTTTGTAGGACAAGAAGTAAAAGAAGTCGAGAATTTGATCTAAGTACATTACATGCATGTATGAAAACATCACAATGGTTCCCCTTTGTATAATTAATATGCACTAATAGAAGTAAAATAATCGTATTCATAACTGCTTCCAAAAGAATAAGATACATGCTAATAAATTTAATCAGAGGAGTGCAAATTTCTACCCTGATAACTACAAAGCATTGGTGAAAGGAGTGAAAGACATAAGTAAATAGAAGTATCATGTTCTTGGTTAGGGAAATATAATATTGATTGATAAGATGGTGATAATATCCAAAGTGATCAATAGAATCATTGAATCCATAGCAAAATCCAAAGGTCCTTTTGAATAAATGGGAAAAGCTTCTCTCCAAATTCATATGGAATTGCAAGGAATCCCAGAATTCCAAAACAAACTCTAATGGATGCACACAGCATTCAATTTTAAAACTTTATTTCAAAGTTACAGTACAAATCAGATGTAAGGATATACATAGAAGTTAATAGTACATTAACAGTTAAGTTCTGTTGAGAGTTACAAAATTAAAATGTATGGCTGCTATTAATTGAAATTCTAGAAGGAAGCCAAGGTCATTCAATGGGCAAAAATTAATTTCTTCCAACAAATGGTGCTGGGATAACTAGACATCTGTGTGAAAAAAGATGGTATTGGAGCCCCAACACAATGCTGTCAAAACTAAATCTAAATAATTTAGCATAATGAAACTCACAAAACACTGTTTGAAAGGAGGAAAAGGAGGAGGACCAAGATGGTGGATAGCTGAGGGAACCTGGGGGCTCATGATTTCAGAAAAATACTTCTGATTTGTGGTAATAGGATCAGGTAGCCTTGTGTTTATTTTGATAACTAAAATATCACCAATACATAGGGTGCACATAATGTTCAATGACTGACCTTTAAATTAGATTTTTATTGCACATAACAACTGGGGAAACCCCAGCATTGGGACCAGCAACCTGTCCACTGGAAAACCATTTTTCCTTTTGCTTGGCTTATTTTCTCCTGTCTTGAAAAAAGACAAACACAATGCAGAGAAGTGCAGAACAAGTTCTGCAAGCATCTGGGACACCCTAGTCCTGAAATAACACATGGACACAGAAACTTGGACTTCTGCTTGCTGCTAGTACCATCCAGGAGCTGATGAGATTTCACCCAAGTGAATCTGGAATCTCACCAAGTGAATGTCATATATCATCTGCACTGCAGAGAACCACACAGTCCAGCACTGCTGGTGGGCATATTGCATCCCGTTAGACAAAGCAATTGGCCAAAAAAACGGATGGAATTTCACCTCTACCTATTGATAGTGGGGTAGAACCCTGCACTGACCCTGGCTGTGTGGGGGCAGGGAAGCCCAGCAGCAGTCTGGTAAAATGACTGAACTATTCCTTCACGCATATTAGGGCCTTATTATCCTACAGACCCCACACCTCATGCTTCTTTTTCCCTCACCCCATTCCCCCTCCCTGCCCTCTCTTCTCTTTTCAATTACCTAAATAAACATCTCTATCCAAACAACTGTAATCACCCCAATATCTACTGTTTTTTAAACCATATTGCCAAGGGGTTTATTATATATTATGTAAAAAACTGGTTTGGTACTGAATTTGTGAAATTGTTACTGCTAAGTTACACTTCCAGATCAGGGATCATAAATATTACAACAATCTACCTAACAACTAAGGTAGTCAAAGCATAGAAATTTAGTCAAGGGAAAAATAACAGGCGATTAACACCCCCAACTAAATAATCATCAACATATGAGCAAAACACAAAATAGAAATATGGGAAGCTAAATAAGACAGGGAATACAACTCCTCAAAAGACTAACAATAACATAACAGAGGATTTGGTGAAAAGTGAAGGTGATGAATCCCTACTATTATTTCAGAAGAATGATAATAAAAATATTCAATGTGTTTAAAGAGGAGCTTAAAAAGAACATACAAAAACCACATAATGAATACCAAGAGAGCACACATAAAAACTCATGAAGACACAGAAACAACTAAATGAACTCAGAGAAGATTTCAACAAACTCCAAAATGAAACTCAGGTGATTATAAAAATAAGAGATAAATGAAATAAAGAAGGCAGCTCAAGATAAAAAAGAGGAATTTAACAAAGATATGGAAAGTCTCAGAAAAGAGAAACAAACAAAAATCCTAGAAATGAAAAGGTCCTTAAACCAAATAAAAAATGCAGTTGAAAGCCACTCCAGCAAACTCAAACAATGGAAGACAGAATGTCAGAACTCAAAGACAAAGCAGATATTAAAGGAAAAAACAAAGAATTCTTAGACAAAAGATTCAAGAGCTGTGAAAGAAATACATAAGAACTCTGCAACGTCATCAAAAGGCCAAACTTGTGCATCATGGACATCAAAGAGAAGCAAGCAAAAGTTTTACATAATATATTTGACAAAATAATTGAAGAAAATTTACAAAATCTCAAGCAAGAGATGCCCATTCATGTAAAGAAATCCTCCAGGACACCAAACAGACATGAAAAAAAAAACCTCTCCATAGCATATTAGAGTTAAAAACAATTAGCACAGAGAAGGAATAGTGAAGACTGTAAAAGTGAAAAAACAAATAATATATAAAGGTAAACCAAACAAATTATCAGGAGATTTCTCCACAGAAACCTTAAAAGCAAGAAGGGCATAACAGAGTGAGGTATTTAGAGCACTGAAAGAAAACAATTTCAGTCCCAGGATGCTCTATCCAGCAAAGTTATCATTCAAAATTGAAGGAAGAATTAAAATCTTCTGGGATAAACAGAAACTAAAACAATACATGACCACTTAATCACCACTACATAACATTCTGAAAGGAATCCTACACACACAAGATAAAAACAAACATAGCCATGACAGGATGTGAATTATGAAGCCTCAAGAGAAGAGTAGACAAGTACTCAGAGAGTAGCACAGAACTAGTTGTACACATACAAACCCTTCCACACAAAAACAACTAAATGACAGGAATCACCACATAACTCTCAATATTAACACTGAATGTTAATGGCCTCAAGTCCCCCATTAGAAGATACTGTTTGGCAAACTGAACTAAAAAGGAAGACACAACAATCTGTTGTTTACAAGAAACTCACCTTACAGACTGACAGAAACTTGTATTGCCTTAGGGTGTAAGGGAAGAAGAATTACCAAGCTAGTGACCCCTGAATACAGGCAGGAGTAGAAATACTTATATCTGATAGACTTCAAACCTAAATTAGTCATAAGAGACAAAGAAGGTCACTTCATATTAATAAAAGGAGCCATACATCAAGAGCAAATAACAATTGTTAGCTTAATGAACCCAATGTCCTTGCACCCAATTTCATTAAACATAAAATTCTGAACTTAAAAAACACAGTAGACTCCAACACAGTGGTAGCAGAGGCTTCAGTACTCCTCTATCATCAATAGAATTGACATCTAGACAAAAAATCAATAAATAATCTCTAGAATTGAATGACACCGTAGATCTAATGGACCTGACAGACATCTACAGAGTATTCCATCCTGCAACAGTACAATATACATAATTATCAGCAGTCCAGGAACTTTCTCCAAAACAGAACATATGTTAGGTCACAAAACAAGTCTTAACAAAGATAAGAAAACTGATATAACCCCTGCACACTGTCTAACCACAACACAATAAAACTTGAATTCAACAACTAAAGGAGCAGCAAAAAAATACTGAATCCACTGGAGGCTGAACAACTTGCTGCTCCATGATCAGTGGGTCTTCAAAAAAATAAGAGGGGAAATCAAAAAGGTCCTAGAACTGAATGAGAATGAAAACACAACCTATCAGAACCTATGGGACATAACAAAGGCAGAACTAAGGGGAGCATTTATAGCCATGAGTGCATATATAAAAACATAGAGATTTCAAATAAACAACCTAATGCTACATCTCAAACTCATAGAAAAATAAGAACAAGCTAAATCCAAAACAAGCAGAAAATGAGAATTGATAAAGGCTGAAATAAACAAAATCAAACCAAAAAAAAAAAAACAAAGAATCAACAAGGTAAACAAGGTAGACAAACTTCTGGCAAATCTGTCTAAAATGAGGAGGGAAAGACCCAAATTAACACAATTAGAAGTGAAAAATGGGAGATAACAACAAACACCAAGGAAATCTAGGGAATCATCAGGGATTATTTTGAAAACCTATAATCAAATAAATTGGAAAATCTAGAAGAAATGGACAAATTTCTAGATGCTTAGGATCATCCAAAAGTGAACCAAGAGGATATTAATCAACTAATCAGATCTGTAACATGCAATAAAATTGAAGCAGCAATAAGGAATCTTCCAAAAAAAGAAGTCCAGGACCTGAGGATTGATAACTGAATTCTACAAGACCTTTAAAGAACTAATACCAAAACTCCTCAAAGTTTTCCATGAAATAGAAAGGAAAGCAACAGTGCTAAACTCATTCTATGAAGTACTTTTACACTCATCCCAAAATCAGATAAGAACAAGCAAAAAAAGAGAATTACAGGCCAATCTCTTTAATGAACATAGAAGAAAAACTCCTCAATAAAATATTGATAAACTGAATTCAAGTGTATATCAAAAAGATCATAACCCATGGTCATCCCAGGGATGCAAGGATGGTTCAACATACTCAAATCATTAAATGTAACACAGCATATTAACAGAAGCAAACACAAAAATTACATGATCATCTCAATAGATGCAGAAAAAGTCTTCTATAAAATACAGCATCCTTCATGATAAGGGCTGTAATGAAACGTGGAAGAGAATGTGC
Source organism: Castor canadensis (assembly GCF_047511655.1). Taxonomy (NCBI): domain Eukaryota; kingdom Metazoa; phylum Chordata; class Mammalia; order Rodentia; family Castoridae; genus Castor; species Castor canadensis. The sequence continues at coordinate 48,017,041 of NC_133396.1, read as the reverse complement.
CTCAACCTAATAAAGATTATATATGAGAAGACTAAGCCAGCATCATACTAAATGGAGAAAAGATTTACTCTAATGTCAGAAATCAGTCAAGCATGTCCACTCTCTCCACTCTTAGTCAACATAGTCTTGGAACTCCTATCCAGAGCAATAAGCCTGGAAGAAGAAACAAGGAATCCTAATTGGAAAGAAAGTAGTCAAACTATCCCTATTTGCAGATGACATGATTTTATATGTAAAAGACCTAATACTCCTAGACACCATAAACAGATTCAGCAAAGTAACAGATAAAAAATAAATTTACAAAAATCAGTAGCCTTTCTATACAGCAAAAGTGAATAGACTGAGAAAAAATACAGAACAATAATTCCATTTACAATAAGCCTCAAAAGAATGAAATACCTAGGAATAAACTTAAAGGATGTGAGTGATCTCAATAAGGAAAAATATAAACCATTGAAGAAAGAAATGAAAGAAGACTACAAAAGATGAACAGACCTCCTATACTAAGGCATTAAGACACTGTGGTATATATATATGAGTTTTATTTGGCCATAAGAAAGAATGAAACAACGTGGTTTGAAGGTAAATGGATGGAATTGGAGGACATCATGTTAAGTGAAGTAAGCCAGGTTCAAAAAGAAAACAGACACATGTTTTCTCTCATTAACAGAAGCTAACATATAAACATGTTCGTGTACTCATCTATGAGTAGAATATATTGGCAATAGTGTGACTACACTATGTAACTAAGTGCAGGAGGGAAAGGAATAGAGATTGATAGGCAAAAATATTGAAGTACTTCACATCTGTGCAGGTAGAGGACATAACGATATGTACTGAAAGCTGCTTATTAATGCATGGTGGGAGGGGAGGAAGAGGAGTGAGTAACAGAGAGGGTTGAACTAACCAAAGTAAAGCATATTCACAACTGGGATACACTGAGAAACCCCTTTGAACATTGACTTTGGAAATAACAATGAAAGACAAGACAATAAAACAAGTACAGTGTTGGAGAGGTACTTGTGGGAAGGGGGGGGTGAATGGAGGAGATAAAGATGTGCAATGGGGTTGATGGGTTTTATATACATAAAGGAAATAGAATGATTAAATCTCTTGTAACTGCTTTAAGTAAGACATGAGGAGGAAGATGCAGGGGATGTACTATGTAAGTCTACTCAGAGTTGTCACACATACGATGATTATATGCTAATAAAAATGGAAAATGAAATATAAAAAAGTTTCTAATGTTGTTTATCAAGTAAGATGACTATGGTTAACAACATTCCATTGTACATTTCAAAATAATGGGTAGGGAGAATTTGAATACTCCAATGCAAAGGTTATGTCAGTTACCCTGATATGACACAATGTACATATGTACTGGGATTTCCTTCCCCTTAAGTATTTATTTTTTAATTGAGAGATTGTCACTAGGAAATCTTTCCAAGGCATTTGTTACACATGGTATTTGCTTTAAAAGCTCTGACATCCACTTGAATGTATCTTTATATTTCTAAGATGTAGCAAATCATCCTGTCTGATTCCTTGTTTACTGGGATTTTTCCAACCACACTTATTAGCCCCTAAAAAATAAATTCAATCTGCATAGGACTCCAGTCTATCCCCAAAAGGGTCAATGCTTGACAATCCATCCATGAGCTACCCTCCACCTCCCACCTACCTCCCCAAAGTATACTCAGGTGTGATCAGTGATTGTAATCAGTCACAACTAGAGGACACTGAGACAATCAGTCCTAGAGAAGTCCTGGGTAATTATTTTCCTTTAATTAGATACTCAAGGATTGGGATTCCTCTGGGATGCTGAGCCTGTTAAACTCAGAAATGGCTAGAATGGGAGTAATAATCAGAGATGGTACAGACATTGGTGTTACTTCCCATGCCTATAACGAATAAAGGTAAGCTGGACCTTTGGTCAGAATCCAGAAGTCATACTGAGTCATCCTAGGTGAGTGACAGGAGGAAGAACTAGCTGGTGCCTTACTGTCCTTCCAATCTGAGGATCTCAGTTTCCTACATTGTATGATGTTCTGGAGCCAAATTTTCCAGGTGTAACTTTCTTCTTCACAGCTGTCTACCTCCCAAGGCTTTGCCACACTGCAGAAGAATTTTGATTGCCAAAATTTACCATCTATTAATGATAGGATTCATTACTATTACTGACTATGCAATATATTCTACCAATATCCTGTCATTTCAAAATCACGGTTCTGTGAGGTAGGATTCAGCACAGTAGTTACTAAGCCTTTTTTATTTCACTTTTATCTGTGGAGCTTCAAAAATATTAAGCAAGTCTCCATCAGATACTCTGATTACATTTATCTGACTGTGCAACATAGTGTATGTTTAATAGAAATGTATCCACTTTCTACTCACAGAGCCAGGTGACATAGCTGGCTGTTCATTTAAAATGCAAAATCTGTGGTATAGAACAAGATTCAGTGTTTTCATACTATCCCAGGTGACTTGGATGTATAGAACATGTCCCTAGATATCATATGTGCTGTTCAGATTGCCCAGATTTAATGGCTGAAGAAGATGTGAAGCTCAATGTCTCACCAGTATTAATGCCTACAGGTGATGTCTCTAGTTTGTGATCCCTGCACACTGTCCTACATATGATGTAGGTCCACTCATTCTTAGGGGAAGCAATATTCTGTAAAACCATGTTCATTGTTTCTCTACATGTTTCTTGACTCTATAATCCCAACACATACTATCCAGATGTGCAAAGTATTCATAGGGCTTCATTAAATACCAACAGCAGGGTGAAGAACCCAACATTTCTGAATGGGTTATGTTGTTTTAATGAAAGATCTTCTCAGATCTCTCAGTGCTCCTCCTCTGCTTTCTTTGATAGCTTTGAGACGTAATGAGGTTTATTAGTTAGCGTTATCAGAAGAAAACAGATTAGTGTATGAGTGTGTGTGTGTGTGTGTGTGTGTGTGTGTGTGTGTGTGAGTGTGTGCACAGTATATTTAAGTAGATAGCCCACATGATGTGGAGATTGATAAGTCTGATGTCTATAGGGACAGGCAGCAGACTGAAGTCATTTGTAAGGTTGGATGTTGGAGTCTTAAATCCAAATGCCATCTGGATACAGAATTCACCTACTTTAGGAGCCTTTTCACTTAATTCCTTCAGCTAATTATATGAGGCTCATTGCATTATGAAAGGTAAAGTGTTTTATTAAAATATATAGACTGAAATGTTAATACCACAGTAAAAGGCCTTTATAGCAACATCTAGAATGAGTATTTGAAAAAAATTATAATCTTGGAATACTCTGATTCACAAATAATATTACCCATCACATATCATGTAGATATCTGAGTAAGACCTTAAGTGAGGGTTTGAAAAAATATGATTTCTGTTAGAATACATTAATTGTACAAAGAGATTTCATGGTTATATTTATATATATGTATATAATGTGCTATTTTGATTTCCCTTGCTTTATGAAGTGCTCATCTTATTTATTTTTCCCACATCAATATCCATGAATCATGGCTATTGAAGCAAGGGCACTTTATTTGGAGTAATCAGTATTACTGAGAGTAGACATCAGATATACCCTAATATTTTCATAAAAACAATTACATTTGTGAAATTTATCATAGAGTATCAAAATTTAGTGCTGAATGTTACAGTCTAGTGACTTTACATTCTGCGAAGATTTAGAAGAAGTAGCAATTCTAATTTAATGAGAATATATGCTATTAAATTGAAGGAGGCACCATGTCAGGTGCTGGCCATGCTGCAGTCATGAAGGCAGATGTGGCCTTTCCCGTATGGAGTTTATAGTCTGGTGGGGGTCAGCTGTACATCAGTAATCAGGGACATTGAGTGTTATGGGGTGCACAGGATGTTTTGGAGACATAGCAGCAGTACTCACCTGGGCTGGGAAGGTAGTGAAGACTTAGATGAGCAAGTGACATGTTATATCTGTCAAAGATAATTGAGTAAAACATAAAGAGGGCTACAAGGGGGGAAAATGATAGGCAAGAGGAACAAACCTATGAAAAACTGGAGACCAGAAATTGTGACTTTCAACCTTTACTGCAGACTGGAATCCAAATGTCACTGTGGAGCCATATAAAACCATGGAAGTAGGCACAGGTCAGGTAAGGAAGCATCATTTGTGCTTTTGAAATGAACTTTCATTTTATTTTAAGAGCAATTATAATTCCCTGAAGCACTAAATAGGAAAGAGATCAGATTTCCATTTTAGAATGCCTCAGTGAGAATGAAGCATATTGAAAGAGAAAGGTACTGAGAAACAGAAACATGAGTTGAGAGCATTTCCATAGTCCAGGAGAGACGAGATGCCATTACTAAGATCTTGTAGCAACAAATGATTGAAGCAGCAAGAAAATTAAAGAAAGAATCTAAAAGTTTCTTAGATTGAAGGTAATGATAAGTAATAATGAATGAAATAAGATTAAAAGATGTCTGATGTGATCTTGAATTCCTGTTACTGAAAATTAAAGAGTAGAAAAAGTAGAGTTTGAGAGAGAATAATGTGATCTCAAAAGCTTCACCTGGGCTGTCTTGAATTTAAGATGCCTGTTATACTGCCAGGTGCCAGTGGCTCATGCCTATACTCCTAGGAGGATCGTGGTTTGAGGCCAGCCCCAGGCAATTAATTCTGTGAGACCCTATCTTGAAAATACTAACACAAAAAAGTGCTGGTGGAGTGGCTCAAGGTGTAGGTCCCAAGTTCAAAACCCAATACCAAAAAAAAAAAAATTCCTGTTATACCTCAAAGGGAAGATAATTATTAAGAACTGCAATACATCATTTTATAGGTTAGAGAGATGTTTAACCTAATTTTTTTACTATTTTTGTTGGTATACATTAATAGTACAAGAGGTTTCATTGTGATAATGCCATAAATATGTACAGTGTACTATGAATAAGTTCATCTCCTCTATTTTATTCCCTTAATTCCCTCCCACCTTCCCCATTTTGCAAACAGTTAGGTTAGGTTGGTTTCGTCATGCTGCTTTCTTATATGTAGCGTGCTTCCATCATCTTTACCCCTCACTACCTCTCCTTTCCCACTCCACCTTCCACTAATCTCCTTTTCAATGGTAATTTAAGTCATTGGAGTAAATACGCTTTTCTTGGGGCATATGTAGAATTATGTAATTACAATTTAGAAAAACCTTGAAGAGTATCAAAATATAAGATACTGAGTGAACAGAAGGCAATTACACTTCCTAAAATGACCATCCACATAGACAAGATAAAAGCCAATATATTTTCTGCGTCAGAAGGAAATACATGAAAGTGTTTAGGAAATAATGCAATGTTAAAACATGCTTTGAAATAAGTTAAGAAAAAGACATTACTAATTATACAGATTATAAACATTTAGAGTACAGAGATTACAATTAATGTAAAGAGAGATCAATTACTGTCCAATGTATAGTAGACAGTGAACATAGGAATACATTCATTTTTATTTAACTCTTTAAGGGACAGTATTATTTTCTCTTAAAGCTACTGCAGACAAAGCATGACAGAAAGGAACAAAACTCTCATCTCAGAGTTCCTCCTCCTGGGCCTGCCTATTCAGCCAGAGCAACAACACCTGTTCTTTGCCCTGTTCCTGGCCATGTGCTTTGCCACCATCTTGGGGAACATCATCATCATTGTCCTCATTCTACTGGACTCCCATCTCAACACACGCATGTATTTGTTTCTTACCAACTTGTCCTTTTCTGATCTCTGCTTTTCCTCTGAGACCATTCCTAAAATGTTACAGAACATGCAGAACCAAGTACCCTCCATCCCCTATGCAGGCTGCCTGACACAAATGTATTTCTTCATGTTTTTTGCTGACCTGGAGAGCTTCCTCCTTGTGGTCATGGCTTCCCCCTGCACTACACCAGCATCATGAGCCTCAACCTCTGTGTGTGTCTGTCGGTGCTGTTCTGGGTGCTGACCACATTCCATGCCATGTTGCACACCCTACTTATGGCCAGACTGAATTTTTGTGAGGACAATATGATTCCCCACTTTTTCTGTGATATATCTCCTCTACTGAAGCTTGTCTGCTCTGATACTCATGTTAATGAGCTGGTGATATTTATCATGGGAGGGCTGGTCATTGTCACTCCATTCATACTCATTGCTGTGTCTTATGCACAAATTGTATCTTCAATTCTCAAGGTCCCTTCAACTCGAGGTATTTGTAAGGCCTTTTCTACCTGTGGTTCCCACTTGTCTGTGGTTTCACTGTTGTATGGGACAATTATTGGTCTCTACTTATGTATATCATCTAATAACTCTACTGTGAAGGAGACTGTCATGGCTATTATGTACACAGTGGTGACTCCCATGCTGAACCCCTTCATCTACAGCCTGAGGAACAGAGACATGAAGGGAGCCATGGGAAGAATCATATGTAAGAATAAAATTCATGCCTGTCTAGTGTAGTAATATGTGGGATATTTAAAGTAATTTTATCCAGTATTTGCACAGATATTAATATTGAAATACTATTCCACATTCCTTGCTTACCACAGAAGCTTCTGTTAAAAGGTCATACTACATAGTTGTTCAATATGTAAAAGAGAGGAAGCTTAGCTGCGTAGTTTGATGAAGGGAGAAGGTTTGGGGAACTGCTATGCCTTCATCTCTCTCTTGCCCAGGAGAAGCATAGCAACAAGACCTAATGTTTTATGTGACCTGCGTTCCTATAGTCTTAAATTATCCCAGGGTTTTACATTTTATTATGAATTCTGCTTGAACTGAGACATTGTTTTAAATTGTGCTGCCTATTCTTAGGTTGATAGTCAATTATATCCAAATAGCTCAACCTTCCAGCCTCTTTCTTAATGTCTCCTATGTGCTCTTTCTGCACAAATTTTGACATCATTTTATCTTTTAACTTTTCTACACAGTCTTATTTTCATATTACTGTCTTTTCTGATATGTGTTAACCCTAAGCGATTTTTTTCTTTTTTGTACAACAGTATCAGGTGCATATTTTTTTCTTTACCTGGAAGCAACTAATAGCCAAAGACCCTAGAATTTATTTCTCCAGGACCAGGGAGAGAACTACACACTGAGAAAAATTTCTGTTTAAGGGTCTTTGTTTGATATTTTGACTTAGGTAAGGTTCCTTAAATTCACATGTATTTTGTGCTCTTATGACAATTCCAGCTAAATGGAGAAGATAAAATTACTGTTTCACAGAATGAATAATCTGAAGCCCATTGATTTCCCTTGTCACACAGAGGATCAATTGTTGAACCTGTGACAGACTACAGGCTACTGATTCTAAGGCTCTTCTAATATTTCTCACTTCAAGAAGTGGAGATCAGTTATTCCCTTTAAACTCTATGGCATAGAATGAGTTTCCAGCCTTGACTCATTTGTTGCCTTAGTTGTACTCTCTAAGTGATGCCACCCAAACCAATCCCTTTCACCTTCTCATGTGCTCTGCTGATCTCCATAGGAAGTTCCGATCTTCCTCCAGAGCTCCCCACTGCTCTCATCCGCCCAGTGGATGTCTCCATTTCAGGCTCTGTGGGCCGTCAATGTCAACACACAGCCTTGAACTCTAGGTTCCATACAAGTGTTCTCTTTGTCCTTTATTCCATATCTTCATTTATGGTGTCACCTCCTATCAACTTACCTGAGCAACCACTTCTCTATGAGTATAGATATATTCACAGAAGTAGATTATGGTTCAGTTTTGCATTATACCTGTTCCACTGAAAATTGTTATGAAATGATTTGTTATTTTGCATGCATTTATTAAGGTAACTCCAGTTCTCACCATAGATAAATCTGAAATCTCAGTGGTATAGTAAAACAAGTATCAATGAGAGGATAAAAGACTAATATTTAAATTCAATCAATTTTCTGTATATCAGAAAAACCTAACTAAAAAGTCATTAAAATGGATCCTAGGAGAAACACAGTGACTCATTTCTATAATCCCAGCTATGGAGCAGGCAGAGTTCAAGAAGATGCAGTTCAAAGACAACCTGGGCCCAAAGTTAGTGAGACCCTATCTCAGCAAATAAGCCATGGATGGTGCTTCACACCTGTAATCACACCTATGCAGGAGACAGTAAGTAGGAGGACCATGCTTGGAGTAGCCTGTGGTGCAAAAATGAGACCCTATGTGAAAAGAAACTCAAGTGAAAGGGCTGCCAGTGCTGCTCAGTAGTAGAGCTCCTGCCAAGTAAGCGTGGGACCTTGATTCCAAACTGCATTATATCAAAAAAAAGAATGGATCCTGTGCTCTATAACAATGAAAGTTATGTGCAAGCAGAGTAGGAGGGAAACAGACTCTTACCTGGGTGATCTAAAAGAATAACAATAAAAGGACATATATAACAAAGCTATAAAGAAGGTCTCTTTGCAAATTGCTTTTTATTTTTATTTACTTTTAAACTGGTACATGATGACACAAAATTGTGTATATTTGGTGGCACTAAGCAATGTCTCGATACAGGTATTCATGTGCAATAGTTAAATGAAGTAAAACATTAAAAATTTTCTTCTAGCTTTCTGAAAAGTACTGTAGAGTACTGAAATCTATAGTCATCCTTAGATGCAAAAGCATGCCAGAACTTCTTGCTCTTATCTGACTGTAACTAAGTAGCCATTGGTCAATCTCTCACCATCGTTCCCTCTCCCGCACTTTCCCTGGCTTCTGATAACCACCATTCTATTCTAAACTTCATTGAGATCAATTTTCTCAGATTCCATATTCGATTGAGACCATGTGATGGTGGCCTTCTGTGCTTGTCTTATGTCACTTAACATAGTTGTCTCCAGTTCTATCCATGTTATCAGATTTCATTCTTTTTTGTCTTTATTGTATTCTTTTCTTTTTATGTATTAATTGTGTGTAGGTACAGTTTCTTATCCATTCATCATTTGATGGACACTCAAGTTTTTTCCATGTCTTTGCTATTGTGATGAGTGCTGCAATAAACATAGGATTCCAGATCTCTCTCTCTCTCTCTCTCCACCCCCCCCCCCGCCCCGCCGCCCGCCACCCCACTCTCTTCCTCTTTCTGGAGATTTTTTAAGATAAGGGTCTCACTATGTAGCTCAGACTAGCCTTGAACTCATTATGCAACCCAGTTTGGCTGCAAACATGCAATACTACTGCCTTAACCTTTAAGATGTCTCTCTTCAACATACTGATTTTATGTCCTTTGAGCACATACATAGTAATGGAATTGCTAGCTCACATGGGAGCTATATTTTTAACTTTTTGAGATACCTCTTGTTTTCCATAATGGCTGTTTTTACACTCCCACCAACAGTGTGCAAGCGTTCCCACTTGTCCTCAGCCTTGCGAGCACTACTTCTTTTTAGAATTTCTCAACATAACCATCCTTACCTAGGTGAGTGGGCATCTTATTGTACTTTTAACTAGGAATTCCCTGAGGATTAGTAATACCAAGCAATTTTCATACACTTTTTAGCCCTTTGAGTATCTTATTTTTGACAAATGTCTATGTAGACACCTTGTCCATTCTTCAATTTAGATGTTTGTTATTAAATTTATTGTCCCTTGAGTAGACTGTCAACATATTGTCTGAAATATACATTGCAAATATTTCTCCCATTCTCTAGGTCATTTCTTCATTCTGTTGATTGTTTCCTTTACTGTGCAAAAGGGTTTAGTTTAATATAATTCTATTTGCTTATTTCTGTTTTTGTTTCTTGGGTTCTCAGTGTTTAGTGCAAAATGTCTTGTACATTTCAATATTCTGAGTAATTTCCCCTACATTTTCATACACTACTTCCATAGTTTCCCATCTTACACTTAAGTCTTTTACTCATTTTGAGTTTAGTTTTTAACTAGCGAAAGCTAGAAATCTATCTTATTTCTGCATGAGAATAATCAATTTTATCAGAAACACTTATTGAAAATACTATCCATTCTCCAGTGTGTGTTCTTAGCATCTTTATCAAAAATCAGTTGCCTGTAAATACATAAAATTATTTCCACATTCTCTATTATGTTCCATTGTTCTATGTGTCTGTTTTCATGACAGCATCATGATGTTTTTGGTTCCTAAATATATATGGTGTATTTTCAAATAAGATAGCCTAATGCTTCTTGTTTTATACTTTTTGATCAAGATTGCTTTGGCTGTTTGGAGTAGTCATGGTTTGTGTATGTTTCAAGGTTGGTTTTTTTCCAGTTCTGTGAAAAAATGTCATTGATTATGGATCATGATGAATCTAAATTGCTTTTGTAGTAATGACACTTTAATAATACTGATTATTTCAATAAAGAACATGGGATGTTTTGCAATATTTTCATGTCTTCAATTTCTTTCATCAATTTTTAATAATTTTTATTGTAGAACTATTTCATTCAGCATTACATGCATACCAAACCAGATAAGAACACAACCAGAAAAGAAAACTATAACCAATTTCCTTGATAAACATTGATGCAAAAATCATCAATGAAATCTTTACACACCAAATTTAATATCACATGACAAAGATTATACTTCTCACTCCAGCTGGATTTGAGTTTCATCAAGAATGCAAGTGTGTTTCAATATGTACAAACAAAGAAGCATTATATAGTGTATGAATAGAATCAAGGACAAGAAAACATAATAATCTCAAGAGGTGCAGAAAAAAGCTTGACAAAATCCAATATTCCTTCATGATAACAAGCCCTGAAGAAACTGTGACTAGAATGATTAATAATAATTTATAACTCAATACAATAAAGACAATATATCACAGACATACAATCAATACTATACTGAATGGGAAAAACTGAAAACATTTCCTCAAAACTCAGAAATGAGACAAGGGTTTCTGCTATCACCACCCTTGTTTAATATAGTGCTTTAAAACTTAAAGCATTGAGGCAAAAGAATGAAATAAAAGTAATGCAAATAGGAAAGGAAGTCAAATTATCTCTGTTTGCAAAAGATACAATCCTACACTTGAACTTTAAATATTCTACAAAAAGACTCACATGGGTAAACACTTTATGCAAAGTAGCATCATAATAAATCAGCATACAAGAATCAGTATTCACCATTTTTATTAGTGTATATTATTTGCACAAAATAGTAGGTTTCATTATGACACTTTCACACATGTACATATGGTACTTTGATCACATGTGAGGACCCATATCTACACATTTCTACCCTTTTCTCTTTCTGTGGTCCCCTTCCTATTCCTAGATTGTCCCCTTCCTATTTCATGTCTTTCCACTTTTTAGATTCCAAATGTAACAGAAAAATGTGGTATTTATTTTTCTGCATCTGGCTTATTTTGCTTAACATGATGATCTCTAGTTTCTTCCATTTTTCTGAAAATGGCATGGATTTGTTCTTCTAGATGATGAAATATTACACTATTGTGTATATACGCCACATTTGTTTTATCCATTTTCCCATTGACAGCCACCAGGGTGATTCCATGACTTGGCTCTTGTGAGTAATGGCATAATAAATATGGGTTGTTGGAGCCAGCAGTGGGACTGTGCCTGTGTGATTTAGCATCTGTCCTTGTGAGAAAGCTCTAAGGACCTGAGGCAAAGGTCTCAGAACCAGATGTCCAGAAAAAACAACAGTGCTCAAGGTTCTCCAGATGGCTTCATTTCCTTCAGATGTAAAGAAGAAAGTTATCCTGACCATGTGCTTCTCCTGCTTTTCTGTTCCCATTTTAAAAGAGACATAACAGAGTTAATTTTAATTGTGCTTCCCTGTACTAATGTAACATTGACACATAATGCTTGGCATGCTTTTTCTGACCAGATGCTATCTGTGAAAGAGGAATTTATAAAAAGCAAAAGTGATCTTCATTAAAGTGGCTATTGAGCAAGACTCAGTAGTCCCCTCATCTTTTCTGGCTCCTGTCACCCACGTCCCACCTGTAAAAGGCAACAATGGGTAGATAGGTGTCTCTCTTTTATGCCACCACTGATTCTTTGGGTATAAACCCAGAAGTGGTATAGCTGGATCATATGGTAGTTATATTTAAGTTCTTTTAATTATTGTCTTTAATATGTAGTTATAGTTTAGTTTTTTTTAATTATTGTTTCTGATCTAGAAACAGAAGTTCTGAGATAGAAAACTAACAGAGAAAAGCATAAGTGACAATGATTTTTTAATTTGATCCCAAAAGTCAAGGAAGGCAAATGAGATTACATCAAAAATAAAATCTCTATACAGCAAAGGAAACAAAAGTGAGGGGACAATCTACACATAGATAAATTATTTGTAGCCTGTATGTCTGATAAAAGATTACTATCCAACATATTTAAGTAATTTAAACAATTCTATTATAAGATAAATATCTTAGTTTAGAAATTGACAAGATTCCTGAAAAGACAGTTCTTAAATTGACATATAAACCAGGTGTTTGAGTGCATTCTTTAATCCCAGAACTTTGGAGACTGAGGAAGGCATATCACGAATTTGAGATCTACTTGGACTATAAGCAAGGCTTTGTCACAAAAAAAATGAAGAAAGAATAAGACATATGAATGACTGACAGACACATGAAGAAGTGTTCAACTTCCCTAATCGCTAGGGAGATATAAATTACAGCACAATGAGCTACCACCTCATACCTGTTAAAATGACTACTACATATATCAAAGGATGTCAAATGTTGGTGAGGACATGGAGAAAAAATGCAGTATTTTTAGAAAACTACATTGAGGTTTTTAAAAACACTAAAAAAAGAATTACCATAAGACCAAAAAATTAAAATCAGGGTCTGGTGGAATCGCTCAAGCAGTAAGAGTGCTTGTCTAGTAAGCAGGAATCCCTGAGTTCAAACCCCAGTGCTGGAAAAAAATATATCAAAAAAATTACAATGAGAATGTCAGGAGTTGTCTGCATCACTGCATTCATTGCAACAGTACCACAATAGTCAAGTTATGAAATTAACATGTGTTTCTCAACAGATGAAAAGTGGTGTACACAAACAAAGGAGAATATTATTCAATGTTAAAAAATACATTGTGCCATTTGTGACACAATAGATAGAACTAGAAACAGCAAGAGACAGAAATAAGCCAGAAAGAGAAAAATTACTGTATCTTTTCACTTTTATGTGGAATCCAAAACAAACTTGAAGAAGTGATTACAATTATGATTGTGAGATGCCCAGGTGGATTGGAAGGGAAGATGATAGTTGAAGGGTGCAAAGTAGAATCAAGTACACTAGTAGACTTGAGTCTTCTGGACTTTTTTCCTTGAGGCATATTAAACAGGATGGTGAATATTAACAAGTATGACATTTCAAAGTTGCTACTAAAGTAAATTTCCAATCTTCTCACCAGAAGAGATGATAAATATTTATGGTGATAGATACATAAATGAATTGATTTAATTGTTTCATATGATATCATAAGTCATAACACCACTTTGTACCCCATAAGTATATACATACATCACATCACAGTCTCTTAATCCATTCATCAGTTGTAAGGCATCATTGTTGTCTCCATAGCTTGGTTATTGTTGATGGTGCTGTGGTAAACATCAGTGTGCAGGTGTCCCCATTGTATCTTGTATCCTGATTTTACATATATATATATATATATATATATATATATATATATATATATATATATATAGCAGGGACAGTATCACTGGATCACATGGCAATTCCAGATTTACCTTTTTAAGGAATCTCCATACTGCTTTCCATAATGGTTGTACAAATCTACATTCCCATCAACAATGTATGTTTTGCTGTACTCTAACCAATATTTGTTGTTGTTCTTGTTCTTGATGGTAGGCAGTCTAACTAAGATGAGATGAAACTTTAGGGTAGTTTTGATTTGCCTTTCTTTTATGGCTAGGAAAACTGAACAGTTCTTCATGTATTTATTGGACATTTTTAACTCTTCCTTTGAATATTCCTATCCAATTCATTTGCCCATTTCTTCATTGGGTTGTTGATTTAATAGGCGTTGAGCTTTTGAGGCTGGGTTGTTTCTTTTGCAGTACTGGGATTTGAACTCAGGTCCTACACCTTGAGCAACTCCACCAGCCCTTTTTTGTAATGGGTGTTTGTTTCTTTATAAAGAGTCTCATGAACTATACCTGGGCTGACATTGAACTGTCATCCTCCTGATTTCTGCCTCCTCAGTAGCTAAGATTACAGGTATGAGCCACAACTGCCTGACTAGGAGGTTGAGTTTTTGGAATTCCCTGTAGATTATGAATTTAGTTCCTTACCAGATGAATAACTGGCAATGATTATCCCCCATTCTGTGGGCAGTCCCTTAAGTCTGCGAACTGTTTCTTTTTGCTGTGCAGAAGATTTTTAGTGTGATGCAGTCCCATTTGTTCATTTTTTCTCTTAGTTCTTGAACCATTGAAGTTCTATTTAGGAAGTAATTGCCTATGCCTATGTGCTCCAGTGTATTTCCTACTACTTTCTGTAGGTGTTTTCAAAGTTTTAGGCTTTACACTATGGTCTTTGATCCACTTTGAGTTGATATTGGTAAAGGGTGAAAGACAGAAATGTACTTTCAGTCTTCTACATGTGGACATCAAGTTTTCCCAGTAACATGTGTTGAAGTGGTTGTCTTTTCTCCATCATGTGTTTTGAAGTCCTTTGTCTGAAATCAGTCACCTGTAGCTGCCTGGATTTATCTGTGGGCCATCTATTTTGTTTCGTTTGTCCTCATGTTTGTTTTTGCGCCAATACCATGATATTTTTATTGTTACTGCTCTCTAGTGTAAAGTCAGGCATTGTGGTATATGTAGCGATGGACATTTTGCTCAGGATGGCTTTGGCTATTGAAGGTCTTTTCTGTTTCCATAAGCATTTTGGGATTGAGTTTTCTGTCTCTGTGAGGAATGTCATTGGGATTTTGATAGGGTTGCACTGAATATGTAGGTCTCTTATGGTAGTATAGACATTTTCACAATATTGATTTTGCCAACCCATGAGAATGAGAGGTCTTTCCATCTTCTGATGTCTTCTTGAATTTTTCTCTTCAGCAACATATAGTTTTCATTGAAAAAGTTTTTGATTTCCTTATTTAAATTAATTCCTAATTATTTTTGAAACTATTGTATCTGTTATGGTTTTGCTGATTTCTTTGTCTCATTGTTGATATATAGAAAAGTGACTGATTTCCGTATATTAACTTTGTATCCTTCTGCTTTTGCCAAAAGTATTAATGATTTCAAAGAGCTTTTGGTGGAGTTTTTAAGTTCTTTTAGTTATAACAGCATATCATCTGCAAATAGGGATAGTTTGAATTCTTCCTTCCCTATTTGAATCCTTTTTATTTCCTTCTCATGTCTTACTGCTCTGGCTAGGAATATTCCAAAACTATATTGAATAAGAGTAGGGAAAATGGACATTATTTTCTCTTTCTTGACTTTGGCAGAAATGGGTTCAGTTGTACTAGATTTACTATAATGTTGGCTATAGGTTTGTCATATATAGCCTTTATTATGTTGAGAAGCATTCCTTCTATTCCTAGTTTACTCAGAGCTTTTATAAGAAAGGGTTTGAGTTTTGTAAAAGACTTTTGTATCTATTGAGATGGTCATGTGATTTTGGTCTTTGCTTCTCTTTATTTAATGTATTACATGTACAGATTTGTATATGGTTCAAGGGAACCATCCTTGAATCCCTGGAATTAGACTGAGTTGATCATGGTGTATGATCTTTTTTTCCTTTGTGTTCTTTTACTAATCTTTTTTCTTTTTGTGTTGTTATGCTGTAGGTACATAGTGGTACTTACAAGAGTTCTTATAATATTTAATATATTTTATGATCTGTTAGTGTGTTGTTGAATTCACTTTACTTTGTCGAAATTTTTTGCTTCTATGTTCATTAATGATATTGGTCTGTAATTCTCTCTTCTTTTACATCTTTGTTGGATTTTGTTATGAATGTAACACTGTCTTCACAGAATGAGTTTGGTACTGTTCCTTCACTTTCTACATCCTGAAAAAGTTTGAAGAATATTGATATTAGATCTTCTTTAATGGTCTGGTAGAATTCAACCATGAATCCTTCAGGTCCTAGATTCTTTGTGTAAGGACACTGTTATTGCTTCAATCTCATTGCTTGTTATAGATATATTTGAGTAGTTGATATCTTCTGGGATCAATTTTGGTTGATTAAATGCATTTAGAAATTTATCTATTTCTTTTAGATTTTTCTGATTTACTTGTATATAAGTTTTCAAAGTTTTCCCTAATGTTCCGTTGGATGTCACTAATATTTGTAGGTATGTTCCTTATTCATCTTTAATTTTATTAATTTAGATCTTTTCCCTCATCCATCTAGTTAGATTAGCTAAGGGTTTATTGATCATATTTGTCTTTTGAAAGAACAAGTTTTTTGTTTAATTGATTTTCAAATAGTTTTTTTTTTATTTTGATCTCACTCCTAATTTTTATTTTATTGGTTTGGTTTGTTTTTGTTTTCTAAAAGGTTAAAGTACTTCATTAGGATATTTATTTGAGATGTATCTACATATTTAATGTAGGCCGCATAGCTATAAATTTCCCCATAGCATGGCCTTTGCTATGTTCATGGGTTCTGGAAGGTTGTATTTTCATTTGCATTACACTTTAGGAACTTTTTGATTTCTTTCTTTATTTCTTCAATGACCCACAGGTCATTCAGCAGTGTGGTGTTCAGCCTTTGTGTGTTCAAAGATTTTCTGTAGTGTATTCTGGGTTGAGTTCTAGTTTTATTCCATTGTGATCTGATATAATACATAGGGCTATTTCAATTCTTAAGTTTGTTAAAGACTTGCTCTCTGTCATAAAATATTATCTATTTTGGAGAAAGTTCCATGAGCTGCTAAGATGAACTGTATTGTATAGTCGTTGGATAAAAGTCTGTAGATATCCATTATGTCCGTTTGATCTAAAGTGTCTATTAATTCTGATGGGTTTTTGTTGATCTTTTGTCTGGATAAGCTTTCTATTGGTGACAAGTCTCCAACCATCAATGTGTTGGTGTCTACCTGTGCTTTTAAGTTCATGAATTTTTTTTTGTGTAGTTGGGTACACTGATATTTGGGGGATAAGAATTATTTCCTCTAGATGAGTCATTCCTTTTATTAATATAAACTGACCTTCATTGTCTCTTCTGACTGATTTTATTCAGAATCCTTTTATCAGATTTGAGTATAGATACTCCTACCTGTTTTGGGAGTTCATATGCTTGGAAAATATTTTCCATGCTTTCAGTTAGAGTGAGTGTTTTTCTCAGTGAGATGTGCTTCACGTAAGCACAAACGGTTGGGTCTTCTTTTTTTAATTCAACTTGATACTCTATGTGTTTTGATTGGGGCATTGAGGAAATTAATATCCAGTGTTAGTATTGAGAGGTGTGTGGTATTTCCAGTCATTTTCCCCTAATGTTTACTTTTCCTTGTTTGATAGTCTTCTTGGTCATAGGTATATATTCTTTCTTGCATTTTCCTGGCTGACTCTAATTTCCGTGTGTACTAGTCCTTGAAGTATTTTCTGCAATGCTGTTTGATAGTCATGAATTCCTTTACTTTTGTTTTTTGGTGAAGGTTTTCATTTCTCCATTAATTTGGAATCATAGCTTTTCTGGATAGACTAGTCAAGGTTGACAGTTGTTTTCTTTAAAGGCCAGAAATTCTTTTCATTTCCTCCTTGTGTTTAATTTTGTGTTAAGAAATTAGCTGTTATTCTAATGGGTTTTCATATATATATATATATATATATACACACACATATGTATATAACAACAGGTTTTATACATATACCTTTTATATAATATATATATAATTATATATATATAATATATATAAAACCTGTTGTTTTCTTTTGCAGCTTTCTGTATTCTTTCTTTGTTCAGTAACTTGAGTGTTTTGAACGCAATATAACTGATGGTGTTTCTTTTCTGGTGCTGATGGTTTGGTATTCTGTAGGCTTCCTATACTTGGATGTCCCTCCTTTCTCGAGGTTGGGGAAGCTTCCAGCTATTATTTAAAAATTTATCTATACCTTAAGTTTATTTCTCTTCTTCTTCTGTATCCATGATTCTTATCTTTGGTCTTTCGATGGTGTCCCAAACATCTTACATGTTCCATTTGTGTTTTATTAGCATTTTTTCATGGTCTTTGACTATTTGATCTAATTCTTCTTTGTCTTCTGCTCCTGATACGTTTTCAACTTGCTCCACTGTGTTAGCCAAGGTTTCAATTGAGATTATTATTTAGGGATATTAAGCTGTTCATTTCAAATTGGTTATTTTCAGTCTTTATATATCTTTATTGAGTTCCTCTTTTATATCCTGCATGGTCTTCTTAATTTCATCCATCTCTTTGTTTGAATTCTCTTTGAGCTCTTTTAGATGTTTATCAATTTCCTCTTTAGTTCAGTCACTAGATTATGTGTCATCTTTAAGTTCATTGATCACTCTTAGTATTATTTTTGGAATTCAGTATTTGATATTTCCTCCTCTTCACTGCTGTTTAGTTCCTTAGTGTAGGACCTTTTTTTGAGGGAGTACTTTTGCCTTGTAGCTTCATATTTCTGCATTGAAATTTACACATCTGTGGCATTTCAGTTGGAGGCTTTAATCTCCTGTCTTTCTTTAGTTAAGAGTTTATGAATGATTATACAGGACTGGGTGGTTGTTGAGCTCTGATGTGTTTTCTTATCACTATATGAGGAGGGAATAATGGTTCAATAGTTAAGCCCTTCAGCTTCTTGTTCTCAAAATGCTGGATTTTATCCCCTGTTTCACAAAGCACAGGGAGGTTTAGCTGCTAAACCTATCATAGTTGTTAACCTCCAGCCTTGAAATTACAGTAATCCCTAATAAGGATCAATTACTGCTACTGTTTCAGTATCTTTCATTGTCTATTGGAGCAAAGATGAATCTTCATGGTCCTGGAAGCCTGAAGGTAGTAAGGCTTATTATGGGAGAGAAACAGGGTCATAGTCCTAGTAGATAATATGAGGTGAAAAGTTTATGTAGCAGAAAGGGTTGGCAGCTGAGATAATAGACAAGATAATTAAGAAGCATACTGGGATAGGTAGAGAAGATAACACAGGAATTAGGATGAAAGAGAGCTGGGAAGAACAATACAGAAAACTGAACAGACACACAGACAAATATAAGCACCACAGAAATGAATAAAAATCTGGAATTCTATTTTCCCATTATTGGTAAGTGGGAAGGATGAAGATATGGAGAAACGGTGTATGAGGGTAAATATAGTGAAAATACTGTGTAGACATGTATGGAAATCTAAAAATTAGGCCTGTTGAAACTATTCCTGGAATGGGCAAAGGTGGGAAAAAGGAGAATGATGGAGGGGGAAAATTCAAGTATGATTTATTTGATATATTGTAAGAACTTTTGTAAATGCCAAATGTACCCCAGCACAAATATTAAAAAGTATTGATAATGAAGGAGCATTGTGGGTGGGCAGACAGAGAAAAGGTAAATTGAGAGCTAGGAGGTTGTTCTAGTAGTTGGCAGTTAGGAAGTATAAAATGAGGAGGTAGCGAGGAAAGGGGAGAAGAAAAAATAGTTTAGAGTTGCAAACCTAAACATGGGGCTCTCATATGATGACTACAGAGAGGGGAAAGGGAAGAAAGTAGGACAAAAGATAAAACTTGACAACAAGAATGCAAAACTGCTGTTGGAATATACAAAAAAAGAAGCTACAAAAATGTATTTAAAAATCTACATACCAGATTTAATGTGAAACAAAAATTGTATATAAAAATTGCTAATTTTCTATTGTTCTGAATAGTTGATCTTCTCTCCCTCCTTTGGGTCTGAGTCTTTCAGTCTACAAGGTGGCAGACTCATTGGATACCTACCTCTGGAATGGTGCCTGGTAATGGGGCAAGGCACCATTAAATCTAAGTAGGGTCTCTGAACTGTGAACTTTCAACTTGCCAGTCTCACCCTATCCACACTTACAATGTTCCCCTCTCTCAAACTCCCCAGAACTTATAGACTGTAAGTATAAACAAACACAGGGTTTTGTCCAAATATCCTTATTGGTGGAGGTCTCCAGTTGGGTTGGAGGTGCAGCTCACTTCTGGTGGCATTATGTCTGCTACCACTGTTGCTGTGCACTCAGCAACTACTTATGCTACAGTGTGCTGTGTTCCCTGGGACATCTGTGGACGGCTGCTGGGTCTGAGAAAATTTTTCTTCGCTAATTCCAATTCCATGCTGGCCTTCATTGACATGAGTACTGGGAAGGCAGATTCCAAGAAGGGTCTTTCTTCAAAGACATTCCATGCACTTTTACAGATTCACCTCTTGAAATTGCTTATTTACAAATACATTTACATTAAGAGGTCCTAGGGGTTACATTGTTAATGTATGATTTTGAGGGGGACACAATTTGGCCAGTAATAATATTGTATGTTTCTTCTTCTTCTTTTATTTTTTTGTGGCATAGTGGGTTTAGAATTCATAGCCTCAGTTTTGCTCTGCAAGTGCTCTAAATCTTGAGCCACTCCACCAGCCTACCAGTATTGTACATTGCTACTCTAAGTATGGAAATACACAGGTTTATAATATGTATATATTTGAGTCCAGTCCTTTCACTGAGAGGATTTTTCATATGGAATGTGCTTTGGTTTATTTTTCACAAGAATAGGGACTGTGGCCCAGTGTGCATTTTGTGTATCTACTTAGTGATTGAGGAAGTGATTATAATTTTGAGAAAACTAGGTTGCATTTCAGTCATAAATTTCTTGAAAAATGGTAGAAATGAATACAACATAATTATAATTGTATTTGAAATTTTTCCACGATTTGTTAAAGACTAAGAAAATTACACAAACACATCATTTTCAAATGCAAAATTCTATTTCACTACCATGTACCTAGATTCTTACATTTATAAACAAAATGCTTTGTTTATAATAAAAATTTCTTAGGCATCCTGACTTAGACATCCCTTAAGTTGGGGAATACTTTCCTTACAAGGTGTGGTATGTTTCTTCAATAAATACAAACATTGTTGAGGACAAGTGGGTAAAGAAAGAAGTTGAAATGAAGTACAACCACAGATGACAATGATGAGGAATGCAGTAGGCCAGGAAGTAAGTGTGTTGCCCAAGCCATATGAATTTAAACTCTTTAAAAAGAATGCTAGATCACATGGAAGTTCTGGTTTTAATACATGGAGGAACCTCCATATGGATTTCCATACTGTCCATACTTATTGAAATTCCTACTAACAGTGTACAAGATTTCCTTTGGTCTGCATCGATGCCAGCATTTGTTGTGTTAAGCTGTCTCTAATTACTACCTTAAGCTTTCCTTGGTGTAATTTCTTCATCTCTGGTATCTTTAGCCATAGCTTTGTCTTCCCTCACAATTTCATACACATCACTTTGTCAGCTGCCAAACCCATCATCATGTGGAGGACACCAAATACTGACACCAGTGCATGCTGTTCCAGAACCCACAAGAACCTCAGCAGCCTTGGCCTCTGTGTCTGAATTTTCGAAGACTATAACTACTCCCAAGAGAACAATACCTTAAGTAGCCCTGTGTGAGCAAGATTCCCAGGGGCTTTCTTGTCAAACAAAAACCTTTTATTCTGCTAGGGGTGTGGTCTTGCTATTTCTGAGATGCCCTCAATCCATCCTTCTATTTCCCTAGTCCAAAATACTTTTATTAGCACCAATCTCTTTAGCAACTCTATCTGTTTGTCAACTTCAAACATGCTCTTTTCCTGGCCAAAATGCAATTTTTTTCTAATTTTTCCATTCTGCTTTTTTGCTACTGATTCTCACTAAAAATAGCCATTAATAACATGCCACAACCTGAATGTTATATATTTTGAATTTCCTGCATCAGCTAAACTACTCCATCACCTTTGAACTCAGCAAAATCTCAGGACATGGACAAAACATAGACTTCTTTGCTAGAACATAACACATGTAACCACTTAACCAACTCTCAATAGAGTCCTCATTTTCTTCTAAAATCTCATCACCATACCCTTTATAGTCTGCATTCCCATCAGCATTTTTGTCTTTTGAGCCCAGACCATAATCACCCATTTCTTTCTTGAGTGCACTTCAAACTCTTTCTGCAAACCAATTACAAATGCTTCTGTACTACATCCTTAAAGATAGTCACAGTAGGGCACAGATGCCTCATACGTGCAATCTTAGCTACTCAGGAAGCAGAAAGCAGGAGGTCCCAGTTTGAAGCTGGCCAGGTCAAATAGTTCGTGAAACCATATCTTGAAAAAAATCACAAAGAAGGGTTGTTGGAGTGGCTCAAAGTGTAGGCCCTAAGTTCAAACCTCAGTACAACAAAAATAAGATAGTCACAGCAATGATCCTACCTATTAGTTCCAATTTTCTGTGTTAGTTTTCTGTCTCTGTGATAAAATACATGAAGTAACCCACTTAAGGGGAGGAAAGATTTATTTTGGCTCTTGGTTTGAGAGGTTTTAGTTTATGGTTTCTCAGACTTGTGACTTTGGCCTGTGGAAAAGCAAAACATCTTGGCAAAATAAAGGTGCTTACTTCATTATGAACAGGAAGCAAAGAGAGGGAGAATGTCAGGTCTGGGATCCCAATATACACTTCAAGGACTGGCCTTTGATCACCTACTTCCTCCAACTTGTCCCCACTTTCGAAAATTCCCATCACCTCCCAATTTCACCTTCAGCTATTCAGCACCTTCACAAGGTGCTTAAATGTTTAGCAGAACATTTAAGTTCCAAACAATGTCATGATAATACAAATGATACTGGGCTGAATCTCTCTCTCTCAAAAAACGTACTTTTATGAAAGAATTAATTGGAACTTGTACTTTTGCTTATTTTGATATTATTAAAACTTTTTTGACAGTACTAAGGTTTGAACTTATAGCCTCCTGCTTGCTAGATTAGTGTTCTACCCTTGAGCAATGTCCTTAATTCTTATTGAAGTGTTTTTAAACTACCAAATAGCTTACCCACTTATTTTTGTACCACAAAAATGATAAGAATCTACTTGTAGCAAAATGAACAAATAAATTCAAAATCAAGTATGTTACTAACTCTTGCAAAACCAATCCATTATAAGAAAGAACTCTACATTTTGTGACTGTCCTTTTGTTTGTAATGGCACTTGCAATTGGACCCAGGACCTCTTGCACGCTAAACAAATGCTCTACCTCCGAGCTAAAACTCCAGCCTGAACTCTACCTTAAAACACATAACAAGCAAATCCTTGTCCAAAACAGCTTATTTATTGCCTTCTCACAAACAATTAGATTTTTATTACTTCATTTTACTTCTTGATATGTAAACTTCTTTAAGCAAAAAAGTTTTATGTAATTATTGCTTTGTTTCCTGTCTTCAGATTCACAATCTTCCTTCTCTCATTGTAATAAAAACTTACTTTTTAAAAGAGAGGCCAAGTCATATTGTTCCTTGCTCACAAAAGGTTTCCTCATGCCGAGAATCAATGCCCCATGCTTGAACATACAATTTATGGACTTTTGTATAGATTCATCTTCCCTCTGATTTATCCTCCTTCCTTTCCTTTATGTCCTCCATTAAGACATACTGGAATACTAGTCATTCCTGACCACACCATGCCCAGCAGCCACGTGGATGGGCCTTGAGAGGGTGACACACTAGGATGTGGTCCAACTTGAGTCCATATGAAATGCTCTACAGATGCAGCTTACACATCCTTTATTCTCTCTCAAGCATCAGTGTGTTTCCCTTTAAGTCTGAATCAGACCCTAGTGCTATTGTCCACATGATGCTCAAAGAAATCATAACCAATGTCAATGGTCTCTATAGATTCTTCCCACGTTAATAAAAGTGAAAGAAGATATAATGCAACATTCCAGATGGAATTGGGTAGAGGTTAGTTGTAATGCACAATAACCAGGCAGTTCTTCCTAATTATTCTCTTCACAAGTCCTTATTTCCTAATTCATTGAATCTGAGAACCCACTGACTATAAGATTTTCTAGTAAATTATATTGCACTAAGCAAAATAGTATGTAGTCAAAACATATGATGTGCTATTGATTTAAAAATATACTCTGGAGCCGGCAGAGTGGGTCAAGTGGTAGAGTTTCTGCTATCTAGCAAGACAGAAACCCTGAATTCAACTCCCAATATGGAAAAATATATATATAATATGATATTTCTGATTTCAGAGATGTCAAAATAACCACCTACTTTTTCTCTCAGGAAAAGAGGTTAAAGATGAAACTCACAACCCAGTCCTTTCTGAGGACATACAAATCATCAAATGGTCTTCTCACATTACATATTTTTGCCTCAGCCATAATGTAACATCATGTTATATATCCCTTGTTTATACAAAAGTTCCTCCCCTCCTTTGTTTAATACTCAGCTAAAACATAAAGTTTCATAGAAAGGTGCCTCTGATCCATAATTACCTACCTGAGTTCTAACTGACAAGTAGAATAAACTACTTTAAAAAAACTTCACTGTATTTTTCAAATACCTATTATAAACCACTCTACTGATTGCTGTTGCACTCATGTCTGTTCTTCGGCGTGGTTTAAATATCTGAACTACAGCCTGGAACACAGGCTCTCTATCTATTGAAAGACTGATGCATCAAAAGTTAAAACATATTATTTAAGTCAAGACCCAACAAAGTTTGAGTATTTTGTTTTGATTTTTAGGCATCTAGTATCTAATCTTTAAGTATATAGAATTTAAAACTAGTTTTGATTTAAGCAGTGACTAGACTTTGTGACTAAAGGCATGGCAAATTAATTTCCAAGGACTGATTTTTTTTAATCCTAAAAAGGTGGGAAGGTATAGCTGCCAGGTAGACAAAAATTTCACATATTTCCAGATTATTTTTTCACTTTTAAGGATTTTAACAAAGGAAACAAAATTATGACTTGAGGTTCTTTGCCAAGCTTGAGTATCAAAATTAGAGTAGTCCACACTTCTAATTTGGACAAGGTGCTTTCTACTTTAGATATTTCTGGAGAAATATTAAGGTGTCTAGCTGACTAGATCTTCCTTATAAAATTTACTAGTCCTTTACATTGTCAAAATTACAATTATATCATTTATACAGCCAAAATTTTTATTGATTATAGTATTCTAAGGACTCCACCAATGTAACAGAGATGACAAAACATTCTCCTTAGAAATTCATTCAAAGATTATCTCTTAAAGAGTGACAATGCTACAAATCATAAGTATACTTCTTCACGTGCTGATTTCTATAGTTTTCAGTTTTAGAGAGAAATTTTTACCTTGCTATTTTTTTACCATTACCGGCAAGATGCATAAGACCTACCTGTGATGAACAGTATTTAAAATTCTGCTCTACAAAGAAGAAAAAATAGGTTTACACTACTAAGAAAGGGTTGCAAGATAATTGAGTATTATGGGACAAAATACTAAGCACATATTTATAATAAGTAATAGGATATATTTCTTCACTGGGAAATTTATTGGACCATAGAATAATTTATCTTGGGAATTTCTTTAGAAAATTTGAGTAGATTTGCAGTATTGCTTTTATTTCAAAATAAGCAAGTGACTCATTGAATTCTAAATTAAGATAGAAAAAGCTGTGATAAATCTAAAATTTGATGGGTTCTAATAAGAGTAAAATGATTCACTAGAAAACAGAGTATGATAAAAATTATTTGTCCAGTTTAGTTACTATATTCTACCTTTTATCCAACAACCTAAGCCAAGGTACTTAGTTTTGGATTCAATTTCTTATGAATACACTTAATTTGACTTCAAAAATTGTGCTTCTAGTAAAACCATAGAGAATTTTTACCAATACACTTCCTTTGATATTTGAGTTAAATAGTAACTGTAATTTTGTTTTGATATATTAGTAAGTGTCAACTCCTCGAATTAAATTATAATACTTTTGCTAAAATACAGCTATACCTTAATCATTTATTACAAAAAAGAAACCTTTTAGTTTATTTTATATATGTGTGGGAGGTGGACTATATATTTTGGGAACACATTTCTTATAAAAACCAGTCTGAAAATGAAATGGGATTACTGCTGAGACTTTAGATGCGGAAGCTATTTTATGTATATTCTAAATCACAACTAGCCATATGCTTCCAGATAGAAAACTCGTGTGGTCATAGCTGGAGTTCATCCACTGGGTGCAGTTCCCCAAATGGAAAGTGGAATGTTTTTTTGATTTCCTCTGCATGAAATTTCTCTATAATTTTCACATTAGAGAATGTTTTTTCTTAATAAACACTTAGCAAATAGAATTTTTTTAAAGCAAGTTTCTACCATTTCGATTTAAACACAATTTCAGTGTAAAAGATATCAATAGATAGTATGTGAATAAATGGCCATAAACTGTCAGCTCTTTTCTTTGTGAAATGCTTAAATTTTAAACTAACATTGAATTCCATTTTTCCTCAAGGGAAAAGTAATTTCTCCCAAAAATGTGGAAGATATTTATTATACATTTTAAAGTTACTTTTAGAGTAACTTTAGAGGTACTTTTAGAGGTAAAAGTAATAAGAAATGAAAAATTCAATAATCTTGTTAATATACATATTTATTTCTTTCATATATTTTTATCATTGATTTTGTCTCCTTTCTTCAAATATAATGATTTTAAACCATTTTCTCTTGTTGTCCACAGAGACTACTTTTAGAGAAAATGTCTATTATCTATTCCAGTTTACAAGGAATCCATGGGCTTGGTCATAAAGATCATATCCTCCTAAAGGTAAATAACTGATCTGTTTTAATGCAATAAGCTACCAAAATTATTCTTCATCAAAAAAGAAATTTGCATTCTGAAAATGTTATACCCTGTTAAAATAGATATGCATTGTACTTATAAATATTTGTCTCTGTCCTATGAATAAAACTAATTAGTTATCAGAATCATTAAAATAATTGTGATGCACCTTTTAGCTTTTCAGAGAGCACAATTAATCTAATCTTTTTCAATTTTGTTCTCTGACTTTAAAAAGTATTTTTATCTTTATTATTCTTCCGGGAGAGAGAAAACTCTCAATTATAGACTTACACTAGGCAAAGGCGTTAATTTAAAAAGCAATAGCATTCTTCAGATTTCTGTTATGTTAAATAGATGTGGCTAAATATTAAAGCAAAACTTAGATCTTAAACTCTAAACGTGGTGTTTAAAATCATTGCCAATCTTTACGAGATTTTAAAATAAGTTAAAAGGCAAAAAAAAGTTGAATGTGACATTTTGTCGTCATGAATAAAAAGCAGTTACTTGAGTTCAATTTTTAAAACATAAATATACATTCAGTCAAAGATTTTGAGTTTATTGATGTTGAAACAGGTAAAGTTAATGTTTTAAGTTTGCAATTCAAAAGCCAGAGTAGGTTTATATTTAGCGTCATAAAAATTAAGCATTATGAATTTGATCTAAAGGATGTATACTTGTTTTCTAATATTTATTTTGCTAATTGGAAAAATTTCAATATAAAATGAAATCCATGCTCTGAGTTCATGCTGCATATCTACTTGGGAAGTAATGCTATTTCTGGGCTTGGTGACACACACCTGCCATCCCAGCTAGCAGGAGACAGAGATCTGGAGAATTGTTGTCTAAGGCTGGCTGGGCACAAGGTGCAAGAATCTGTCTGCAGTGGAACAGAATAGAGGATCCAGATATGAAGCCACACAACTATGAGCAACTTATCTTTGACAAAGGAGCTAAAAATAAACGATGGAGAAATAGCAGCCTCTTCAACAAAAACTGCTGGGAAAACTGGTTAGCAGTCTGCAAAAAACTGAAACTAGATCCATGTATATCACCCTATACCAAGATTAACTCAAAATGGATCAAGGATCTTAATATCAGACCCCAAACTCTTAAGTTGATACAAGAAAGAGTAGGAAATACTCTGGAGTTAGTAGGTATAGGTAAGAACTTTCTCAATGAAACCCCAGCAGCACAGCAACTAAGAGATAGCATAGATAAATGGGACCTCATAAAACTAAAAAGCTTCTGTTCATCAAAAGAAATGGTCTCTAAACTGAAGAGAACACCCACAGAGTGGGAGAAAATATTTGCCAACTATACATCAGACAAAGGACTGATAACCAGAATATACAGGGAACTTAAAAAACTAAATTCTCCCAAAACTAATGAACCAATAAAGAAATGGGCAGGTGAACTAAACAGAACTTTCTCAAAAGAAGAAATTCAAATGGCCAGAAAACACATGAAAAAATGCTCACCATCTCTAGCAATAAAGGAAATGCAAATTAAAACCACACTAAGATTCCACCTCACCCCTGTTAGAATAGCCATCATCAGCAACACCACCAACAACAGGTGTTGGCGAGGATGCGGGGAAAAAGGAACCCTCTTACACTGTTGGTGGGAATGTACAACCACTCTGGAAAAAAATTTGGAGGCTACTTAAAAAGCTGGACATCGATCTACCATTTGATCCAGCAATACCACTCTTGGGGATATACCCAAAAGACTGTTACTCCAGAGGCACCTGCACATCCATGTTTATTGCGGCACTATTCACAATAGCCAAGTTATGGAAACAGCCAAGATGCCCCACCACTGACGAATGGATTAAGAAAATGTGGTATCTATACACAATGGAATTTTATGCAGCCATGAAGAAGAACGAAATGTTATCATTCGCTGGTAAATGGATGGAATTGGAGAACATCATTCTGAGTGAGGTTAGCCTGGCTCAAAAGACCAAAAATCGTATGTTCTCCCTCATATGTGGACATTAGATCAAGGGCAAACACAACAAGGGGATTGGACTATGAGCACATGATAAAAGCGAGAGCACACAAGGGAGGGGTGAGGATAGGTAAGACACCTAAAAAACTAGCTAGCATTTGTTGCCCTTAATGCAGAGAAACTAAAGCAGATACCTTAAAGCAACTGAGGCCAATAGGAAAAGGGGACCAGGAACTAGAGAAAAGGTTAGATTAAAAAGAATTAACCTAGAAGGTAACACCCACGCACAGGAAATCAATGTGAGTCAATGCCCAGTATAGCTATCCTTATCTCAACCAGCAAAACCCCTTGTTCCTTCCTATTATTGCTTATACTCTCTCTACAACAAAATTAGAGATAAGGGCAAAATAGTTTCTGCTGGGTATTGAGGGGGGGAGCGGGAGGGGGTGGAGTGGGTGGTAAGGGAGGGGGTGGGGTCAGGGGGGAGAAATAAACCAAGCCTTGTATGCACATATGAATAATAAAAGAAAAATGAAAAAAAAAATGGCTAATAAGTGTTTTTAAATGTTCAATGAGCACAGCCACTTTTTAATTTTAGGTGAACCAATATGGAAAGAGCAGAGGTGTCATTTAGCCTTGGGTAACTGATACAGATTATCAAGGAAAAACTTACTTTACATGACTGGAACAGGAGGAGAATTGTGTCTAAAATCCTGGGCAAATACTTATCCACCACTTATTATTTCCATGCTCAAAAATAAATGCTAACATAATACATTATAAACTAACAAAAGCAAGACCAATCAGGATGTAGATTGACTGGAAAAGAAAGTTTGCTTATATCACTATGTACGGAACCTCATCCAGCTGGCTATTGCCAATGCAAGGAACAGGTAGTAGAAGCAGGAGTCATAAAAATCACCTATGGCATCATGATCAATGAAAGGGGTGTAGAAAATGAAATTAGGGGTTAATCTGAAGTATATGGAGATTGATGGTGGTGATGGCTACTATTAAGGTTTACCTAAAGAGGTGAGGAACACAAAGTAACTGAAAGAGGTGGGAGTCTTGGCTTTCTGTCTACCTTGACCTAAGGAAGAATGGGACAAGATCTGCAGCCATTCATATTTTCTCTTATTCCTGTCCTTTTCTATATTATGAAATACAGAAAGTTGTGTCAAATAAGTCTAATCCTCATTAGCATATTTATCTCTCCTAAGGCCTGTTTACATAGAATAATGTTTTATTCAGAGACTGTCATTTGGGACTCTTTCCAAAGCTTCTGTTTCTCATGGTGGTACTCTGCTCCAAAGCCACTAATGGCTTCTTGTGCATGTTTTTATACCCTGTGATATTGTAAATAGCTCACAATCTGATCTCTGCTTTTAGCAGTTTTCCTTTGACTGCCTTTCCAGCCACATAGGACAGTCAAGGAGTCATCATTCGTCCATGAACTTCCCACTATCTCCAGCTTTGAAAAAATATAGTCAGGTATGATCATTGACTAATCATTCACCACTACAGGAGTCTGAAAGAATTGATTCTAGAGAGGTCCTGAGCAATTACTTTGTCTTTTAGTGAGTTATTCCAGGATATGGACTCCTTTGGGATGCAGAGCCTCTTAGGGATAGTGTAGACATAGATGGTGAATGCAGAAGCATCACTTCCCGTGTCTATAATGGATAAAGAGGAGCAGGATTTTGCGTCAGGACCCCAGAGTCACCTTCATAAACCCAATATGACTTAGTGGAAGGAAGTATGAACTGGTATTTTGCTGTCCTTCTAAGGAGAGGATGTTGATTTCCTATACTGTGATGTTCTGTAGGACAAGATTTCAGGTATGATAACTTTCATCTTTGCCGTCTCTCTGCCTCCCAAGACTTGGCCATATTGCAAAAACATTTTGATTTATCCTCATCATTTATAACCTTTTATTAATGATAGGAATAATTACCATTTCTGTGTAATACATTCTCCCAAGATCTTATCATTTCAACATAACAGCTCTGTGAAGTAGGATTCAATGTAGTTGTTCTTAAGCCTTCTTTTACTTTAGAAACACCCATGGAACTTTAATAAACACACAACATGTCTCTTATTACAGACCATGATCAAGTTTATCTAAGGGAGATCAGTAACCTCTATTTTTATTAATTTTTTTCATTTTTATTATATTATTGTTGTACTGGGGGTACATTGGGACATTTACAAAAGTTCTTACAATATATGATAGATGAATTTACCCTGTCCATCATTCTCCTTTACCTCTCTTCCCACCATTCCTTGAATAGTCTGAACAGGTCTCATTTTTCCATTTTCATACCTGAGTACATAATATATCCACTATATTCAGCCTCCATCATTCTTTCCTTTTATCCTCCCCTCCTCACAATGATACCAATCTCCCTTGTCCTGTCTTCCTGTTCTCTATTTTGTAAAAAAAAATGACATTCTTATTTCTTTAAGATAGCTATACAAGGTGTTTCCTTGTGATATTTCCATGTGTATATGTATTATAACTCAAGTTGCATCATGACTACTATTTTCCTCCCTTATACCTTAGTCTTCTTTTTACAGTGATTTCAACAGGTGTAAAAATTAAATATTCATTCTTGTGTAGAAAGTGTATCACCCAAATTCACTTCTTAACTTCCTTCTTTTACCCTCCCTCTCCTGTTAGGACCTCCCATTAATGTAACCTGTTTTTCATAGTAAGTAATCATTTTTAAGAATGATGTATATAATTACTACTGAAGTGCAAGCCAGTGACTTCAGTTCACTGATGCAAAATATTGACATAACCTAGTGGTTCACTTAAAATGCAGAATCTGAACTACAGAACAAGATTCAGTCTTTTCACAGAATCCCAGGTTACTTGCGTGTAAATTGTGCAAATACTTCCCTGGGGATTCTTATATGAAGTTCAGTTTGATAACTAAAAATTTAATGTCTTAAGAAGATATGAAGCTCATTAGGCCATCAGTGACAACAGCTACAGATATGTCTCTTGTTTGTGATGCCTTTTCCCACTCCTACATAAGACATAGGTCCACATATTCACAAGGGAAGAAGAATTCTAAGAAACCAGGTACGTGGTTTTCCCTACACGTTTCTTTCTTCTGTTGCCAACACATAATAGTCAGTCTCTTTATGCACCTACATTAAACACCACTAGTAGGCTAAAGACTCTAGCAGTTAGACTCAGGTATGGTGTTTTATTGAAAGAGCTTCCCACATCCCTCAAAATGTTGTTCCTTGGTTTCTTTGTCAGAAAAGACAAGTGTGTATGTGTTTGTGTGTGTGTGTGAGAGAGAGAGAGAGAGAGAAAGAGAGAGAGAGAGATTCATTTTAAAAGATATAACCCATAGAACATTGGGCATTAATAAGTACTATATTTCCAGTGCCATTCAACAGACCAGAGTCACTGGAAAGAGTGGATGTTACAGTCTTGACTCAAGAATTCTGGAGGCTGAATTCTTCTCCAGGAGACTGTACTCTTTTTCTCTTAAGTCCTTCAAGTAATTGTATGAAGCCCATCACATTGTGAAGGATAATCTACTGTACTCAAAGACTACCAACTTAAATGTTAATAAGAATTGAAAAATACCTTCATAACAGAATCTAGAATATGTATTTGACAAAACTTAGTGTCAGCACCTAGCTAAGTTCATACATGAAATTAACCGTTACATAGAGTATAGACATCTGAGTAACAACTCAAGTGAGGTTTTAAAAAACATATATGCTCCTTTTTTATTTTTCCTATGATTTATACAATTCTCATCAAATATGTTTTCCCACATCAATATCAATAAAAACATGTCTAATGAATCATAAGGATTTTATTTTTAGCCACCAGTGTTACTGAAAAATAATATATGACTTACATTAATATTTTTTCACAAATACAAAATTACATCTGTGGAGTTCATCACAGAGTCTCAAAATTCAATGATAAGTGTTTAAGACTAGTTACTTTATATTTTGGGAAGATTTAAGATCTTTAGTGATACTTAGTTAATAGAAATTATCTGCTCTTAAAGTTGAAGGAATCTATGTGTCAGCCTGAAGGACAAACAATAAATATTCATGAAAAAAAACTCGACATATCTAGGCACCATGCCAGCTGCTGGATTTTACAGTCATAAAGGCATACATGGCTTTTCCTGCATGGAATTCACAGTCTGGTAAACTACAAGTGAGCTATAAACTCGTGATCTAAGGCAATAGAAATTATGGGATGAGTACCTGATGCTATGGGAACATAGAAGCAGATCTCACCTGATCTGGGGAATAGGATAGGTTTATCTGAGAAAGTGACACATGATATATGTGAAGGATAAGTGAGAGAAAGCCACACGAACAGGGGACATAGTGATAAGCAGGAGAAACCGGGTGATAAGCAGGGGTAAAGATGAGAAGCAGAAAATTATGAGTTTCAAGCTCAACCTTACTCCAGAGTGGAATACAACGGTCACTGAGGGGTCATATGAGGCTGTGGAAGTAGGCACAGGTATAAAAATGAGGCATCATTTGTCCCTTTGGAAGGAAGTTTTCTTTTCTCTTAAGAGCAATAATAATCCCGCTGAAATGCTAATTGGAAAAGAGATGATCAAATTTCCATCTTAGCATGCTACTGTGTGAATGGAGCATATTGAAGAAGGGTTGAGGCATGAAAACAGAACATGAATTGAAAGTCTGTTTCAGAGATACAAGATGTAATCCTGTTCTAGGAATATGGTCATGTTCTGAGGAATGGGTGAAGTTGCAGAAGAATAAAGAGGAAAATCTATAGCTATTGCTAACTGGAGTTGATGGAAAGACAAAGAAATGAATAAAAAATAAAAGATTTCTGATTTTATCCTGAATTCCTTTCACTGACATTTTAGAGTAGAAGAAAATTTGAAGAGCAAACTGAAATCATGAGTTTCATTTCAGACTGGTTAAGCTTAGCATTCCTGTGGCATAGCCAAGAGAAGACAATTATTAACCAGCTGGAGTGAGAGTTCTATAAGTCAGAGAGACATCTATTACCTAGGTTTTAAATGGTAATCTTAGACATTAGAGTACATGAATTTCCCTTATAGTTATATATAGAGTTAAGAGGATGGGGTTTAGAAAAATCTTCCAGGACCACCGAAATTACATTACTGATAGGACAAAAATCACTTACAGTGGCCTAGGATGACTTTGTGAGGCAGATAAGGGGAAACTAATGCATTTTGTATCACAGAAATTAAGTAAAAGACATTAATAATTATAAAGGTGTTAAACACAATTACTGTGATAAAAGTGAGATCAATTATTATAGATTATATATAGATCGATTATTCTAGAAAAAATAATAGATCATAAACCTAGAAATACGTTCATTTTTATTTGGATTTTTAAGGGATGTTATTTTCTTTTAAAGATCTTGGAGACAGAGCATGACAGAAAAGAACCAAAGTACCCTATCAAAGTTCATCCTCCTGGGTCTGCCCATTCAGCCAGAGCAAAAACACCTGGTCTATGCCCTGTTACTGGTCATGTATCTTACCACTGTCCTGGGAAATCTCCTCATCATTGTCCTCATTCTACTGGACTCTCATCTCCATACTCACATGTATTTGTTTCTCAGCAACTTGTCCTTGTCTGACCTCTGTTTTTCCTCTGTGACCATTCCTAAACTGTTACAGAATATGAAGAACCAAGTACCCTCTATCAACTATACAGGCTGCCTGACACAAATGTACTTCTTCCTGTTTTTTGGAGACCTGGAGAGCTTCCTCCTTGTGGCCATGGCCTATGACCGCTTTGTGGCCATCTGCTTCCCCCTGCACTACACGAGCATCATGAGCCCCAAGCTCTGTGGGAGTCTGGTGGTGCTGTCTTGGGTGCTGACCATGTTCCATGCCCTGTTACACACCTTGCTTATGTCCAGATTGTCTTTCTGTGAGAACAATAAAATCCCTCACTTTTTCTGTGATTTGTCTGCTCTTGTGAAGCTGGCGTGCTCTGACACTCATGTTAACGAGATGGTGATATTTATCATGGGAGGTCTCGTCATTGTCATCCCATTCCTACTCATCATCATGTCTTATACACAAATTTTAACCTCTATTCTGAAGTTCCCTTCTGCTTGGGGTATTCACAAGATTTTCTCTACCTGTGGATCCCACCTGTCTGTGGTGTCACTGTTCTATGGGTCAGTCATTGGTCTCTACTTATGTCCATCAGCAAATAATTCTCCTGTGAAAGAGACTGTCATGGCTGTGATGTACACAGTGGTGACTCCCATGCTGAATCCCTTCATCTACAGCCTGAGGAACAGAGACATGAAGGGAGCCCTGAGAAGAGTCTTTTGTAAGAAGAAAGTTGCCTTCTACCTTTGATGCTAACACTTGGGACTTTTACATGCATAAATCCAGTAAATATACAAATGTTTTCTGTGGAATATTATTCCAGATTTTTTCTCTTACCATGGGAGCATAATGCATAATTGTTCTGAGGGCATTCTGCATAATTGCTCAATACATAAGAGAGAAACTTTAGCTGAGTAGTTGAACTTGGTGACATACCTACACCTTTTTCTTTGTCTTAACCTGGTCATCCTTGAAAATTACAGTGTAAGAGCTGATGTTTTTTATTATCTCCATTGTTTAACTGTGAATTCTCATTCAATTGAATTGAATTGTTTTTAACATTGTATACATTGACTTTTTAACATAAAGACATTTTCTGTATTGCTAACAAACATAAATAGACACCCATCATTAAGGACCAATTTAGGAGATTTAGAGTACAAATGTAAACATGTCTAATATCTTTATCTTTATTCTAGATCTGTTCCTGATTTTTTAAAGGAAAAAATAGTTCATGTCAAACAGATTAGGAACTGACAAAATTTGAAGCATTCCTTCCTGATCTATGAGAAGTGTGCAGGAAATAATCTCTGATGTCCTTTTCCTTTTTGTTGGCTTTTTGTTTTTATACATCTTAAGTTTTCTTAGTTTCTAAGTGGTTTGAGATGAAGGAGAAACTATAATAAGTTTCAAAATAAATGATAAGCTGGCCTTTAATGTAAAGATTATTCTTACCTAGAACCTCAATGCCCTTAGTCTGGAACACCTTGCAGTTTCCTGCGTAGTTTAAGAAACACTTACTATGTCAACAATAAAAATTTTGTAGATATTTAGCTTATAAAATGTTTTAACTTATCACACAAAGTTTAATATATGTTTAAAAAGCAGAGTATCTGTATTAGATACTGGAATTCCTTTTCACCAGACAAAGATTGGAAGTAACAAGAAATAATGCTTTCATTTTCAGCAGAGGAAGGTATTCTGATTACCTTAGAGAATGCCAAGGCTGAGTTAATACAGTGAATCAAAAATTTCATAAAACTCTTCTCTGTATTCAAGACTTTCATTAATCTTTACAAAATGAATCCTCCTGATACAATGACTCCATTATTTTTTAAATGAACTCATACAAAGGAGGAAATTTTATGAGGCATTAACATAATATCCCCTCCCCAAGAACTTCAGGGTCTTTGTTTTTGAGAGTCTATGCCTAAGTATAAGCAGTGCAAGCCACTACTGAAAGTCAAATATAAAGTTCCTGTTTCATTTAGATATAATAACTCAAGAAGCTGTAAAGAACTTTGAATTTTCCTATCTTCTAAAACAGAGATTATCAAATGTTTTCTGACAAAGGTAAGACAGTAAATATTTCAGGATTACTGGCCATATGATCTGTGTTGTAACTATTCAACTCAAAGCAGCAATATATATATATACAGAATGAGTACAGCTATGATCCAATAAAGTTTTATTTATGGAACTGATATTAGAACTTCATATAATTTTCACAAGTCATGAAATATTGGTCTTTGATTTCTTATCCCCATCATTTAAAATGGAGAAACCATTCCCAACTTACAGGTTGTATAAAAACAGGCCACAAGCCAGACTTGGTCCATGTGCTGTACTTTGCCAACCCCTACTACAAAATATACCTTAAAAGGCAGGCCACTTCAGAATTTCAAACCATTGCTTCCCAGAGAGTTAAAATAATTATTCAAGTCTTCATCAGTAACTTCTTTTAGATCAACTGGTTTCCACTTTGAACTCTGGTCTTTATCAACTAAAACAACTCTAACACCTTCATGAAATCCATAAACTTTCATACACGCTTGACCTAGTTGATATTCCATAGTTAATACTTCCTGCAATGTCTTTGAAGACCCCTCCATGAGTTGGCTTAGTGTGATCTTTAGGGATGCTGGAGACATTTTATTAAGGACTTTCAACTGATCTTTGGCAATAAAATAAATAATTTTTTAAAACTGCAACTATTTATTTTGTCCTCAAGTAAAATGGCTTTCTGGGTCAATCTTAGAATACCTCTGGTAGGTTTCTAAGACATCTGCAATACTTTCTTCTAGTGGAGGTTCAAAGTAACATATTCTCCTCTAACACTTAACAACTTTCCAGAATCTACAGTCTGTAGTAATTCCTGCTCCTCCTTTTAGAGGATTGGTAGCCCAATCCTCTCTAACATCTGGGCAAGAAATAACTTTCATCCACATCAGGGAGTTGCCCTATTCCTGCTTCTGGCATTGCAAAAAGTGACCTTTGGGAAGCCACTCAGAATTGCATGTGAAGTAAGATACAAACACCCTACCCATTGTGATTCCATCAAAATGTGTAACATATGGTCTCTTGAAAGAACCAATGGCATTACTCAGCATATATTCTTCTCTGAAGAAATCTCAACAGAGCTTCTGTTTGCCTTTGTAGCTTTGAGGTTGCTTTTTATAACCACACCAGCACAGAAAGTCTTTTCTCCAGCTCCTTTATAATGATCAGGAATGTGTCAGGATCTTGTTCCTATTTATTCAGCATTGGATATATTTGCTGAATCATATTCAGAGACAGTGCATTGAGGAACTTTGGTCTTATTGGTGATGTCACTCCAAATCAGCCTTTTCTTTCTAACAACACATCCGCTGCTTCTGTGTGATAGGACACTCAAAAGTTGCAGACTGATACTGGCTCTTTTCAGTAAGCAAAACTTTCACAAGAGCCTCCACACACCCTGCTACCACTGTGACCTTTCTCCTTACATCTTGTTATCCCAGGATCTTATCATTTCAACCAGAATTCTGCTTTGAGCATGATATCATTTTAGTGCTCCATAATCTTAGGTCATTACTCAAGAACATCCAAATATTTCAGCCTCCAAACCTCTTTCTACTTTCCCTTACATGTTCTTTAGGAACAAATTTTAACATCATGTTATCTCTTTTTGTTTGTTTGTTTTTTGTTTTGTTTTGTTTTAGTTATTTATTTCATTTATTGTTTGGTGGTACTCGGGTTTTCCCTCAGAGCCTTGGGCCTGCTAGGCAAGGGTTCTCCCACTTGAGCCATGTCCCCAGGCCAAGGCATTGACCTTATGAAGAAAAGGTTTGTTTAGCCAGGCACCTGTGGCTCACGCCCATACTCCAAGGTACTTGGAAGGCAGATTCCTCAATCAGGAAGATTGAGGTTTGAAACCAGCCTGAGCAAATAGTCATGTTATCTCTTAACTCTCCCATAACCCTTCTTTCTTTTCATGTCTACATTGTTTTGTCTGACCTGAACTGCTCCTAAAACAAATTTTTCTAACCACTTTGTACACTGTCATTTGTAAAATTTTGTCTTTACCAGGAATTAATAGCCAGAGACCCCCTTGTTGCCAATTTTGTTAAGAGAAAATATGAGAGATAATAAGAAAAACATATCATTTTTGCTAGCTTGAGATAAAGATAGCTATACAGAGGGATTTCTAGCATTATTGTGATGCACATGTGTATTGCAACCCACATTGGTTCATCTCTACCAGACCTCTTCACTACTTCCTGGTCCCCTTCCCATGGTGGCCTCTGCCAGTTTAAGATTAAAATATTCACTCCTCTGCAGTGAGCATATCAACCGCATTCAAGTTTTAGGTTTCCTTACCTTTCCCTATTCTTCCCGTGCACCTTCTCCCCTTAGTGTATAACCCATGCCCAATAATATTACTGCACTTGCTTTAGATCTATAATCTACATATGAGAAAGAATATGTGGTTTTTGGCCTTCTGAGCCTGGCTAACTTTGCTTAAGATGATGTTCTCCAATTTCATACATTTACTTGAGAATGACAAAATTTCATTCTTCTTTGTGGGTGAATAAAATTCAATTGTGCATCAATGCTACATTTTTTAATCCATTCATTGGTAGTGGAGCATCTTGGCTGTTTCCATGGCTTTGCCATTTTAAATAGCACTGCAATAAACATGGGTGTGCAGGTGCTTTTGTAATAACTTGAGTCACATTCCTTTGCATATATATCCCTAGGAGTGGCATTGCTGGATCATATGGCAGATCTGTGTTTAGTTTTTTAAGAAGCCTCCATATTGTTTCCAAATTCCAACCAGCAGTGTATGAGGGTTCTCTTTTCCCCACATCCTCACCAACATTTTTGTTGGTGGTGTTCTTGATGCTAGCTATTCTAACAAGAGTGAGGTGGAATCTTAGTGTGGTTTTGACTTGCATTTCTTTCATGGCCAGGGATGGTGAGCATTTTTTCATTTGGTTTTTGACCATTTGGACTTCTTCCTTTGAAAAGTTCTATTTAGTTCAGTTGCCCACTTCTTATTGGTTCAATTACTTTTGGGGAGTTTCGTTTTTTGAGCTGTGTGTATTGTGGTTATCAGTCCTTTATCTGATGTATAGCGAGCAAAGATTTTTTCCCATTATGTGGGTGGTCTCTTCGATTTAGAAACCATTTCTTTTTGTGTGCAGAAACTTTTTAATTTCATATAGTGCCATTTGCCCGTCCTTTCTCTTAATTTCTGGGCTGTTGGAGTTCTACCAAGGAAGTCCTTGCCTACTGCGTCCAGTGTATTCCCTGCTCTTTCCTATACTAACTGCAAGGTTTGGGGTCTGGTATTAAGGTCCTTAATTCACTTTGAGTTCATACTAGTACAGGTGACAGGCATGGTTCTAGTTTCAGTTTCCTGCAGGCAGATAACCACTTTTCTCAGCAACATTTGTTAAAGTGGCTCTCTATTCTCCAACATATGTTTTGGGGCCTTTGTCAAAAATAACGTGGAAGTAGCTGTGTGGATTCATATCCTGGTCCTCTGTTCCACAGGTCTTCATATCTGTTTTTGTGCCAGTAACATGTTGTTCTTATTGCTATGGCTCTGTACTATAGTTTGGAGTCAGGTATTGTGATACCTCCAGCATTGCTCTTTTTGCTCAGTATTGCCTTGGTTATTGGCAGTCTTTTGTGTTTCCAAATGAACTTTAGGGTAGATTTTTCAATCTCTGTGATGAATGCCATTCGGGTTTTGATGGGAATTGCATTGAACATGTAGACTGCTTTCGGTAGTGTAGCCATTTTTACTATGTTGTTTCTGACAATCCATGAGCTTGGAGATCTTTCGATCTTCTGTAGTCTTCCTCAATCTCTTTCTTCAGTAGTTTGTAGTTCTCCTTGTAGAGGTCTTTTACATCCTTTATTAAGTTCATTCTTAGGTATTGGATTCTTTTTGAAGATATTTTAAATGGAATTGTTTTCCTATATTCTTTCTCAATTTGTTCATTGTTGATGCATAGAAAGGCTGCTGAATTTTGTAAGTTAATTTTGTATCCTGCTCCATTGCTGAAGCTGTTTATGATGTCTAGAAGTTTTTTGGGTCTTTGAGGTATAGGATTACATCATCTGCAAATAGGGACACTTTGACAATTTTTTTACCTCCTTGTATTTCTCTTATTTCTTCTTCTTGCCTTGTTGCTCTGGGTAGGAATTCCAGGACTATGTTGAATAGGAGTAAGGATAGTGGGCATCCTTGTCTCATTCCTGACTTTAGGGGAAATGGTTTCAGATTTTCCCCATTAAGCATTATTTTGGCTATAGATTTTTCATATATAGCCTTTATGATGTCGAGGTACATTCTTTCTATTCCTAGTTTTCTTAGAGCTTTTATCATGAAGTGGTGTTGGATCTTACCAAGGCTTTTTTGCATCTATTAAGATGATCAAGTAGTTTTTGTCTTTGCTTCTATTTAGGTACCATATTGCATGTATTGATTTGCATATGTTAAACCATCTCTGGATGAAGCCAACTTGGTCGTGGTGAATGATCTTTCTTATATGTTGTTGGATTCAGTTTGCCATTATTTTATTGAGGATTTTTGCATCAATGTTCATTAAGGAAATTGGCCTTTAGTTCTCCTTTTCTGTTGTATCCTTTTCCATTGTTTGGATGAGTGTAATACTAGCTATATAGAATGAGTTAGGAGTGTTCCTTCCCTTTCTATTTCATAGCAAAGTTTAAGGAGGTTGGTATTAGTTCTTCTTAAAGGTCTGGTAGAATTCAGCAGAGAATTGGTAAGCCCTGGACTTTTCTTTTTTGGGAGACTCTTTATTGCTGCTTCAATTTCATTACATGCTATAGATCTGTTTAGGTGGCTAATATTCTCTTGGTTCAATTTTGGATGGTCATAAGTATCTAGAAATTTGTTCATTCCTTCAAGATTTCCTGATTTATTGGAGTATAGATTCTCAAATTAGTCTCCAATGATACCCTGGATTTCCTTGATGTTTATCATTATCTCCACTTTTTCATCTCTGATTTTACTAATTTGGGTTTTTCCCTCCTCATTTTAGTCAGATTTGCGAGGGACTGGTCAATTTTGTTTATTTTTTCAAAGAAACAGCTTTTACTTTTGTTGATTCTTTGTATGGTTTTTTTCATTGTTTGTTTCTATTTCTTTAATTTCAGCCCTTATTTTTATTATTTCTCTTGTTGTGCTCTGCTTGTTTTGGGTTTTGTTTGTTCTTGTTTTTCTAGGAGTTTGAGATATAGCATTAGGTCATTTGAGATTTTTTTGTCCTTTTAATATATGTACTCATGGCTATAAACTGTCCTCTTAAGACTGCCTTTGCTGTGTCCCATAGGTTCCGGTAGGTGATGTTTTCATTTTCATTAACTTCCAAGAACCTTTTGATTTCCTTTCTTTTTTCATCTATGACCCACCGATGGTTGGGCAATATGTTATTTAGCCTCCAATTATTTGTGTATTTTCTGCTGGCTTTTGTTGTTGAGTTCATTTTTAATGCATTATGATCAGATAGAATGCAGGGGTGTCATTTCTATTTTCTTATATTTGCTGAGGCTTGTTTTGTGCCCTAAGATGTGATCTATTTGGGAGAAATTCCCATAGGCTGCTAAGAAGAATGCATATGTTCTGATGTTGGGTTAAATATTCTGTAGATATGAGGTCCATTTGATCTACAGTAGCATTTAGTTCTAGGATCTCTATGTTGATTTCTTATTTGGATGACCTATCTATTGGTGACAGAGGGGTATTAAAGTCTCCTACTACCACTGTGTTGGAGTCTACATGTGCTTTTAAGTCCTTTAAGTTCATGTTTGATAAAATTGGGTGCATATAGGTTGATAATTGTTATTTCCTTTTGGTGTATTTCCCCTTTTATTATTATGAATTGTCCTTCTTCATCTCATTTGACCAGTGTAAGTTTGAAGTTTACTTTGTCTGATATAAGTATTGCTACTCCTGCCTGTTTTCAGAGGCTTGGTAAATCTTCTTCCATCCTTTCACCCTAAGCCAGTGTTTACTTATGTCAATAAGGTGGGTCTCTTGTAAACAACAGATTATTGGATTTTCCTTTTTAATTCAGTTTTCCAAATAGTGTCATTTGATGGGGGAGTTGAGTCCATTAACATTCACTGTTAATATTGGTAGGTATGTGGTGATTCCTAACATTTAGTTGTTCTTGATGTTTAAGGATTTGATTGTGGGAAGCTGAATCAATTCCACGCTCTAATTACTTGTCTTTTATTCTCCTGTGGTTTGTTTCTTCTTGTTGTCTCCTGGTTTTTTTGTTTGTTTGTTTTGTTTTTTGCTTTCATCTTCTGTGTGCAGAATTCCTTATAAAATTTCCTATAGCATGGTGGTCATATATTATTTTAGTATCTGTTTATCATGGAAGATTTTTATTTTTCCATCAATTCTGAATGATAGTTTTGCTGGGTAGAGTATCCTAAGGCTGAAATTATTTACATTCAGTGCCCAAAACTCCGCACTCCCTACCGTTCTTTCTTTTATGGTTTCCATTGAGAAACTTGCTGTTATTTTGACGGATTTACCTTTATACATTATTGTTTTTTCTCTCTTAAAGCCTTCAATATTCTTTCTCTGTTCTCTGTGCTTATTTTAATGATATTATTCCATAGTGAGGGTATATTTTGGTCAAATCTGTTTAGTGTCCTGGAGACTTCCTGTATCTTAATAG
Source organism: Castor canadensis (assembly GCF_047511655.1). Taxonomy (NCBI): domain Eukaryota; kingdom Metazoa; phylum Chordata; class Mammalia; order Rodentia; family Castoridae; genus Castor; species Castor canadensis. Next base: position 47,974,021 of record NC_133396.1, on the reverse strand, counting down.
GGAAGTTTTCTGTGATTATTTTATTGAATATATTACATTTCCCTTTGGCTTGCACCTCTTTTCCTTCTTCAGTGCCCATGATTCTCAGGTTCTGTCTTTTGACGGAGTAGTTCAGTTCTTGATATAGAAATTTGGGAGGGGATTCAAAATGATGACTACAACATGGATGCAGGCAGCATGAGCTCCATGAATCAGGGACCTTGCTGAGATGCTGGAGCCATGCTTGGTGGGGATGAAGCACAAGGGAGAGTTGAAGCTTTGGTGCCCTGAACCCCTAGCCCAGGGAGGGCCTATCCAAACCATGATACACTGAGAGAACAGGCAGACCACCAGCCTCATGCGGCCGCCAGCTGCTGGCTGCTGGCTCCAAATTTACTTGGGAGACCTTCAGCAGACCAAACAAATGAGAGCCAAGCATCACTCAGTATCCCTCAACCATCCCTAGGATAAACCAATACAACCCCCTTGGACAGACTAACCCCCCCCACAAAAAAAAACAGAAAAAACAATGGAACTGAAAACTAGCACACAGTGGAGGAGGCGGGGTTGCTGAAAGAACATAGGAGAAGGGGGGAGCAAAGAGCTGAACTCACATGAGCCATCAATAAACAAACAGCATGAGGGCCACCAGCAGGAGGGTGATAGGCCACTGCCTGAGGTAGGGAAGGAGCAAAGGGGGCAGACTACAGGGCTCAGACCCTGGGCCCACTGTCAGATGGCTCTGCAGTGTTGAGGAACAAACAGTGAACCATCACAACACACTAACAATAGCAGCCTGCTGACTGATCACTGACCTTGCCCTTGTCCCAGGGAAAGGGGGCAAGACAAAGACAAAAGCCCCTAGTAAACAAGCACAGAGACAAGCCAACTCAAACAGGACAACTAATAGACTACAGAGCTGCCACACCTCACTGGGAGAGAAGCTGACCAAGAAGCAGCTGCTGAAAGACAGAAGAAAAAAACACTACTCACAGGCCAACCACCTGGCATGACTAAGACAGAGCTTCTGCTCTGGATACTAGCGTAGTAACACCAGAACTTAAACTAAGACTGAAATTCAATTCATCCTGAACCTGGAGTATTTGTTTGTGTGTTTCCAGTTTATTTTTTCATCTCTCCCTGTTGATTTATTTGGGTTTTTTTGTTTATTTTTTGATCATTGCTGTTTTTTTGTTTTTGTTTTTTGTTATTGTTGTTGCTGTTTTGTTTTATCACTATGAATTAGTTAATACTAAATTACACCCAAGCCAGGGACAGAAACAGCACACACACAATTAGCTAAAAATCCAATACAGCCACAAAACTAAATTAAATCAAGGGAAAGAAACAGGTGACTGAAACCACCAACTAGCCTATCAAGAACAGTTACACAATATCAGCAGGAATGATGGGAAGAAGAAAAAGGGATGGAAACCATTCTCCCCACAAAAAAATAATTTGATACAGGATTCATAAGGAAATGGAAAAAAATAGATACCCAGTTCCAGACTCCAACAAAACAAAGATAAATGACACCAAGGAACTCAACAATGTCCACAAGAACAACATTAAAGAAGATATTGTGCAAGTAATCACTGAGAATTTCATGAAGATGATACTAGACTTGGTTAACTAAAATGTACAAGAGATACTCAAGAAATTCCAAGACCCCAAAAATAAAGAATATGAGAAGGCACAGGAACAAATAAATGAAATCATAGGAGCCTTAAATAAATACCAAAGTGAAACAGAGATCACTCTGAATAGGAAGACAAATGAATTACATACAAAAATAGACAATATTAAAGAGGAAGTGACCCATGACATGGAAAACCTCAGAAAAAAGAATGAAACAGAAACACAAAACACAATGGAAGGCCACTCAAGAAGACTAGAACAAGCAGAAGACAGACTCTCAGAACTTGAAGATAAAATGGAAAATTAAGGAAAAACTAGAGAGCTATTAGACAACTCAAGACCTGTGAAAGGAATATGCAACAACTCACTGACTCCATTAAAGATCAAATCTGAGAATCATGGGAATTGAAGAAGAAGAAGAAGTGCAAGCAAAAGGAATTTGTAATATATTCAACAAAATAATAACAGAAAAATTCCCAAATCTAGAGAAAACAACACCTATTCAGGTACAGGAAGCCTCCAGGACACCAAAGACTTGACCAAAATAGAGCTACCCCATGACACATTATCATTACAATAACAAGCACAGAGAACAGACAAAGAATATTAAAAGCTGTAAGAGAGAAAAGACAAATAACATGCAAAGGTAAACCCAACAAATCACAGCATGCTTCTCAATGGAAACATTAAATGCAAGAAGAAAATGGAGTGAGATCTTCCAGGCACAGAATGAAAATAACTTCAATACTAGCATACTGTACTCAGCAAAACAATCATTCAAAATAGATGGAGTGATAAAAGTCGTCCATGATAAGCAGAAACTAAAACAATGTATGACCACCAAGCCACCACTACAAAAGATTCTTCAAGGAATCTGTACACAGAAAATGAAAGCAAACAAAACCATGAAAGAGCAGGCAGTACCAAATCACAGAAGAAAAGGCAAGAGTGTAGAGAGTAACATTGATTCAGCGGCACACAATCAAACCCTTAAACAACAAAGACAAATAAATGACAGGAATCACCATATATCTATCAATACTAAAACTGAATGTTAACACAATTCCCCCATCAAAAGCACTGTTTGGCAAACTGGATTAAAAAGGAAAATCCAACAGTTTTCTGCCTACAGGAGACCCATATCATCGACAGAAACAAGCACTGGCTGAGGGTGAAAGGTTGGAAAAAGATCTACCAAGCCAAAGGCCCCTGAAAACAGGCAGAAGTAGCAATACTTATCTCAGACAAAATAGATGTCAAACTTACATTGACCAAACAAAGAAAGAAAGACACTATATACTAATAAAAGAGGAAATACACCAAAAGGAAATAACAAGTATAAACATATAAGCACACAATGTATGCACCAAATTTCATCAAACATAATCTGAAGGACCTAAAAACATCTATAGACTCCAAAACAGTGCTAGTGAGAGACTTTAATACCCCCCCTATGACCAATAGACCGGTCATCAAAACAAAAAATCAAAAAAGAAATTCTAGAACTAAATTACACCATAGATCAAATGGACCCAGCTGATGTCTAGACAATATTTCATCCAACTTCTGCACAGTATACATTCTTATCATCAGCTCATGGAAACTTCTCCAAAATCGATCATATCTTAGGGCACAAAGCAAGTCTCAGCAAATATAAGAAAATAGAAATAATACCATGCATTCTATCTTACTGTAATGTATTAAAATTAGAACTCAACTACAAAAACAACAGTTAAAAAGCATGCAAACAATTAGAAGCTGACCAACACATTGCTCAATGATCACTGGATCATTGATGAAATAAAAGGAAATTAAAAGGTTCCTAGAAGTTAATGAAAATGAAAACACGACCTACCAGAGGCTATGGGCCACAGCAAAGTCTGTCCTAAGAGGAAAGTTTATACCCACGAGTGAATATATTAAAAGGAAAGAAAGATCTCAAATAATATGACCTAATGCTACATCTCAAATTCCTAGAAAAACAAGAACAAGCAAATTCCAAAACAAGCAAAATGAGTGAAATAATAAAAATAAGGGCTGAAATCAATGAAATAGAAAAAAACAAAAAAAAAACATACAAAGAATCAATGAAACAAAAAGCTAGTTCTTTGAAAAAATAAATAAGATTGACAGATCCCTGGCAAACTTGACTAAAATAAGGAGAGAAAAACCCAAATCAGTAAAACCAGAAATGCAAAAGGCGAGATAACAACAAACACCATGGAAGTCCAAGACATAATCAGAGACTATTTTGAGAACCTATATTCTAATAAATTTGAAAATCTTGAAGAAATTGACAGATTTCTAGATACTTATGACCACCTAAAATTGAAACAAGAGGATATTAATCATCTGAATAGATCTATAACAAAAAATGAAATTGAAGCAGCAATCAAGAGTCTCCCAAGGAAGAAAAGTCCAGGACTTGATGGATTCTCTGCTGAATTCTATCAGACATTTAAAGAAGAATTAATACCAACCCTCCTTAAAACATTCCATGAAATAAAAAGGGATGGAACACTGCCTAATTAATTTTATGAAGTCAATATTACTCTCATCCCAAAACCAGACAAAGACACCTCCAAAAAGGAGAATATAGGCCAATCTCCTTAATGAACATCAATGCAAAAGTCCTCAATCAAATAATGGCAAACTGAATCCAACAACACATCAGAAAAATCATCCACCATGACCAAGTCGGTGTCATCCCAGGGTTGCAAGGGTGGTTCAACATCCGCAAATCTATAAATGTAATACAGCACATTAACAGAAGCAAAGACAAAAACCACTTGATCATCTCAGTAGATGCAGAAAAACCCTTAGATAAGATCCAACACCACTTCATGATAAAAGCTCTAAGAAAACTAGGAATAGAAGGGAAGTACATCAATATTGTAAAGGCTATATATGACAAACCTACAGCCAACATCATTCTTAATGGAGAAAAATTGAAACCATTTCCTATAAAATCAGGAATGAGGCAAGGGTGCCCACTATCCCCACTCCTATTCAACATAGTACTGGAATTCCTAGCCAAAGCAATTAGAAAAGAAGAAATAAAAGGAATACAAATAGGTAAAGAAACAGTCAAAATATCTCTATTTCCAGATGATATGATCCTATACCTTAAAGACCCAAAAAACTCCTAGACACCATAAACTGCTACAACAAGGTGGCAGGATACAAAATCAACTTACAAAAATCATTAGCTTTTCTGTACACTTATAACGAACAAACTGAGAAAGATATATAGGAACAATTCCATTTACAATAGCCTCAAAAAAATCAAATACCTAGGAGTAAACTTAACAAAAGAATTGAATGACCTCTATAAGGAGAACTACAAACCCCTGAAGAAAGAGATCAAGGAAGACTACAGAAGACGGAGAGATCTCCCGTGCTTGTGGATTGGTAGAATCAACGTAGTAAAAATGGCTATACTACCGTAAGCAATCTACATGTTCAGTGCAATTCCCATCAAAATCCCAATGACTTTCATCACAGAGATTGAAAAATCTATCCTAAAGTTCATTTGGAAATGCAAGAGACTAGGAATAGCCAAGGCAATACTCAGCAAAAAGTGCAATGTCATAGGTATCACAATACCTGACTTAAAACTATATTACAAAGCAATGGCAATAAAAACAGAATGGTACTAGCACAAAAACAGACATGAAGACCAGTGGACCAGAATAAAGGACCAGGATATGAATCCACATAGCTATGCCCACTTTATTTTTGACAAAGGGGCCAAAAACATACAATGGAGAAAGCCTCTTCAACAAATGTTGTTGGGAAAAGTGGTTATCTGTCTGTAGAAAACTGAAATTAGATCCATGTTTATCACCCTGTACTAGTATTAACTCAAAATGGATCAAGGACCTTAACATCAGACTCAAAATTCTGCAGTTAGTACAGGAAATAGCAGGGAATAGTCTGGAATTAATAGGTATAGGCAAGGACTTCCTCAATAGAACCCCAGAAGCCAAGCAACTAAGAGAAAGAATAGACAAATGGGACTTCATAAAATTTAAAAGGCTCTGCATTACAAAAGAAATGGTCTCTAAACTGAAGAGACCACCACAGAGTGGGAGAAAATATTTGCCAGCTATACATCAGACAAAGGACTGATAACTAGAATATACAGGGAACATAAAAGCTAAACTCTCCCAAAATCAATGAACCAATAAAGAAATAGGAAACTGAACTAAACAGAACTTTCTCAAAAGAAGAAATTCAAATGGTCAAAAAACACATGAAAAAATGCTATCTCTAGCCATAATGGAAATGCAAATCAAAACCACACTAAGATTCCACCTCACCCCTATTAGAAAAGCCATCATCAAAAACACTACCAACAACATGTATTGGTGAGGATGTGGGGGAAAAGGAACCCTCGTACACTTCTGGTAGGAATGCAAGCTGGTGCAACCACTCTGGAAAAAATTATACAGTCTCCTTAAAAACCTAAACATACATCTGCCATATGATCCAGTAATCCCACTCCTGTGGATATACCCCAAGGAATGCAGCACATGTTACACCAAAGGCACCTGCACACCCATGTTTATTGCAGTGTTATTCACAACAGGCAAGTTATGGAAACAACCAAGATGCCCGACTACTGACGAATGGATCAAGAAAATGTGGCATTTATACACAATGGAATTTTACTCAGTCATGAAGAAGAATGAAATCTTATCACTCTCAAGTAAATGGATGGAACTGGAGAACATCATTCTGAGCGAGGTTAGCCAGGCCCAGAAGACCAAAAATCAGATGTTCTCTCTCATATGCGGACTTGAGATCTAGGGCAAATACAGCAATGTTATAGGACTTGGGTCACATGCTACAGGGAGAGCATATACGGGAGGTATGGGGATAGGTAGGAAACCCCAAACAGGAAAGTGTTTGATATCCCCACTGCAGAGGAAATAATACAGAAACCTTAAAGTGACAGAGGTTAATATGGGAAGGGGATCAGAAACTAGTTAAAAGGTCAGGTAGAGATGAATCAACTTGGGTTGTAACACATTTGTATATGGAAGTAATACTAGGAATCTGTCTGTGTAGCTATCCTTATCTCAACTGGCAAAAATGCTTTGTCTTTCTTATTATTGTTTATGTCCTCTCTTCAACAAAATTAGAGATAAGGGCAAAACAGGTTCTGCCTGGAAGCAAGGGGGTCGGAGGGAAGGGGGGAGGAGTGTCCCAAACGATGTATGCACATGTGAATAAATGAATAAAACAATTTTTTAAATAAATAAAAGAAATTTGGGACATTGGTAAAGGTGGTACTAACAGGTGAGGTGGGAAAAGGGCTGGGTGTGTGTTTGAAGAGGTATGGTGGCTTCTGGGTTTTGTGGATTTTTGTGGGTTTGGATGTGTTTCCGTTGTAGTGGAGGGTGCTTGTGTCAGGGATTGCAGGTGGCTAAGGTGTGTACAGTTGATACAGCAGGCCATTCAGCAGGAATTGAGTGTGTAGGAAGGGTAGATAGTGTGGTGACAGATTGGAGGAGGCTAGGAAGGAGAGGTGAAGATGGGGGGAGAGTGGATGAAAAGGGTCAGAAAGTAGATGGGAAGGAGAACAATGGATTGTAGTGCAGGAGAAGGAGGGAAAGTGAAGGGGTTAAGAATAGGGATAAGAAATCAGTGATGGTGAAGTCAATAATGTATATATCTAAGAATTCTTCTGCTTCTTTTAGGTTATCTAAAGATGTCTCATTTTAACAGCTTTTGAAAATGAATTTAAATATAATAAAACTGATCAATTTAATATTCTGCAATGAATAAGTTTTGGGTCAATGAAATTTGAACATCAATTCTCCTCAAGCACATTTGATGAAATGTATGTCTAATTTCCAATGTAATTATTTTTCTTAAATTTATTTAAAAGAAAAATTAATAAAATTCAAACTATTTAAAAACTAAGAATCATAAATTGGTCCTACCTACCGATTTTCACATAACAATTAAACATAGTTATGGGATACAGGGTGATATTTAAGTGTATGTATATATTGTATACTGATCAGATCAGTAACTGACATACTTCACCTCAAATGTTTAGCATTTTGTTTTTGGAATATCTAAAATACTCTCTCCCAGCCATTTTTAAATATACAATGAATTGTTATCAACTCTAATTATACTACTGTACTACAGAATGTTAGAATTTCTTCCTCCTACCCATCTGTATCTTTGTACCTGTTTACCATCTTCTCCCCATCTTCTCTTCCCCCACACCCTTCCTAGTCCCAGATACTCACTATTCTATTCTATTCTTGGTTGCTTTTATGCAACCAAGATTTATCTCCTTTGTTTTAGAAATAAATATTGTCCCTTTTTTATATTTTCCTTAAATTCAATTTTGTTATTAGAATATAAGGCTTACTCACTATGGAAATCAGTATAAAGTTTCCCAAAAAAAACTAAAAATGGAACTACTATATGACCCCACTGTACCACTCCTGGGTATATGCTGAAGGGAACATAAGTCAGCATACAGCAAAGATACTTCCATAACCTATGTTTATTGCAATGCTATTCACAATAGCCAGGGTATGGAATTAGTCTGGATACCCTTCAACTAATGAATGAATAAATATAATGAATAAATAAAATAAAATTACATATATACACATTATGGAGATTATTCAGCCATAAAAAAGAATGAAATTATATCATTTGCAGGAAAATGGATGGAAATGGAAAAAATCAGATTAAAGTAAAATAATACTATTACAGAAAGACAAATATTATGTTTTCTCCCATGTGCAAAAATCTAGATATAAAACATCTGAACAAAACAAAATAAGGAAATGCATATAAAAAGGTGATTGGGCAGGGAACCAGCAAGACTGGGGAAGGTGACATGAAAGGATGATGGAGAGTGTATATGATCAAAGTACATTATATAACATATGAAAACACATAATGAAACACATTAAAGTTGTAAAAATAAAAAATTATGGGATGCTTGCACATCTCTGTGAATATGCAAAAACTATATAACTGCATTCTTTATTTTGGTGAATGCTACAGTTGTAAGGGATATATTATGTCATGGATGTAATACCAATTTTATTCAGTTGTAAGTAAAGCCTTCTACCAGTCAATTTTATTCATTATTACATAAACCAATATAGAAAAGAGCAAAAGTTTCATTCTACTGGGAGGGATTGATATTGATTGCCAAGGGAAAACTTGGTTTCCCTACACAAGTATAGTCTGTAAGACAATGTTTGAAATCCTGGGTAATTACTTAGCCACCTCTAATATTTCCATGCCCAAAAATAAATGTTAATATAATCTAAAACAATACAATAAGGGCATGACCAATGTGGATGCAGATTTCCTTAGGAATGATAGTTTGCCTTATGTCACTAGAAACAGGACCTCATCAAGGTGATAATTGCCAAGTGCATGAACAGGTACTGAAAGAAGGAATTACAAATGTCATCTACAGCCTGGAGTCAACGGAAAGGACAAAGAACTGACTTAAAGAGTAATCTCACATAAATACAGATGGTGGTGATGGGTGCTACTGTAGTTTTCCTAGATAAGGGAGCAAAAGTAACTGAATGTGGTGCAAATCTGGGCTCCTTTCTATCTCAATTCGAGGAAGAATTGAATATGATCTTGGGGGGGGGTTCACATTTTCTCTTATTCCTGTCCTTTACATACATAAGCACATATGGAAAGTAGATTCTTAGAAAGTCTGATCCTGGTTGACAGCATGTTTATCTATGGCCTATTTCAGGAAGTCATGTATTGAGAGATTGTCACTAGGGAATCTTTCCAATTCATGGTAGAATTCTGCTTTGAAACCTCTGATGGCTACTTGAATACATTTTTATATTCTTAAAATATATAGTAAATCATCCAATATGGTGCCCGGTTATTTATTGGGATTTTCCAACCACCCTTCTTAGCCCATGAAAAAGTAGGCTCCATATGTATAGGACTCCTGTCCATCCTCTAAAGAGTCAATGATTAAGGCTCCAGCCACAAGCCTTGACCCTTGGCCTTCCCCCCAAATATAGTAAGGTGTGATCAGTTATTATAATCAGTCACCACTACAGGACACTGAGAAAATTGTCCTAGAGAGGGTCTGGGTAATTATTTTTCTTTAATTAGATACTCAAGGATTAGATTCCTCTGGGATGCTGAGCCTCTTAAGCTCAGAATTGGCTAGAATGGGAGTCATGAGCAGGGATGGTATAGAAATAGGTGAATGTACAGAGGCTGTTACTTCCCATACCTATAATGAATTAAGGGGAGCTGGATATTTGGTCAGAGTCCAGAAGTCATACTCAGGCATCCTGGGTGAGTGACAGGGGAAAGAACTAGCTGGTGCCTTACTGTCCTTCCAATATGAGGATCTTAATTTCCTACACTGCAGCCAAATTTTCCAGGTATGATAATTTCCTCTTCACAACTGTCTACTTCCAAGACTTTGCCACACTGCAGAAGTATTTTGACTAATGATCAGCATTTATAATCTATTAAAGATAGGATTAATTGCTATTATTGACTATGCAATATATTCTACCAATAACCACTCCCACCTCCCACTGATCCCCTCTCCAGTCAGTCATCCTTTTAATGGTATTTTAATTCATTGGAGTAAATGAGTTTTTCTTGGAGCATACATAGAGTTATATGATTAGAAAGATTAGAAAAAACCTTGAGGAATGTCAAGATATAAGATACTGGGAGAGCGGGAACCAATTACACTTCCTAGAATGACCATTCAGGCAGATAAAGAAAAATCAATGTATTTTCTGCCTCCGAAGGAAATACATAAAAGTTTTTAGAAAACAATCCAATATTAATACATATTTAAAAGAAGTTAAGAAAAAAGTATTAATTATTTTTAAAGATTAAAAACATTTATTGTATAGAGATTACAATTATTGTGAAGAGGGTTAGATTAATTGTTCTCCAATGCATAGTAGACAAAGAACATAGAAACACATTCATTTTTATTTGGATCTTTAAAGGACGATATTATTTTCTCTTAAAGATATTGCTGAAAAAGCATGACAGACAGGAACAAAACTACCATCTTGGAATTCCTCCTCTTGGGCCTGCCCATTCCACCAGAGCACCAGCACTTGTACTATGCCCTGTTCCTAGCCATGTACCTTACCACCATCCTGGGGAACCTCCTCATCATTGTCCTCATTCTACTGGACTCCTATCTCCACACACCCATGTATTTGTTTCTCAGCAACTTGTCCTTCTCTGACCTCTGCTTTTCCTCTGTGACCATTCCTAAAATGTTACAGAATATGAAGAGACAAGTACCCTCCATCCCCTATGCAGAATGCCTGACACAAATGTATTTCTTCATGCTTTTTGGGGACCTTGAGAGCTTCCTCCTTGTGGCCATGGCCTATGACCGCTATGTGGCCATCTGTTTCCCCCTGCACTACACCAGCATCATGAGCCCCGAACTCTGTGTGTGGTTGGTGGTGCTGTCCTGGGTGCTGACCACGTTTCATGCCCTTTTGCACATCCTTCTCATGGCCAGATTGTCCTTCTGTGAGGACAATGTGATTCCCCACTTTTACTGTGATATATCTCCTCTGCTAAAGTTGGCATGCTCTGACACTCATATTAATGAGTTAGTGATATTTATCATGGGAGGGCTTATCATTGTCATTCCATTCATACTCATTTTCATGTCTTATGCACAAATTATATCTTCAGTTCTCAAGGTCCCTGCCACTCAAGGTATCCATAAGGCCTTTTCCACCTGTGGCTCCCACTTGTCTGTGGTTTCAATGTTCTATGGAACAATTATTGGTCTCTACTTATGTCCATCAGCTAATAACTCTACTGTGAAGGAGACTGTCATGGCTATGATGTACACAGCGGTGACTCCCATGCTGAATCCCTTCATCTACAGCCTGAGGAACAGAGACATGAGGGGAGCCATGGGAAGAATCATATGGATGAATAAAAATCATGCCTGTCTATTTTGGTAACACTTGGGATATTTAACATAATTTTATCTAGGAATTGCATAGATATTCATATATGAATACTATTCCACATTTCTTGCTTACCACAGAAGCTTCTGTTAAAAGGGTATGCTACACAGTTATTCAATATGTAAAAGAGAGGAAGTTTAGCTGAGTAGTTTGATGAAGGGAAAAGATTTTGGGAACTGCTATGCCTTCATCTCTCTCTTGCCCAGGAGAAGCATAGCAACAAGACCTAATGTTTTATGTGATCTCCATTCCTATAGTCTTAAATTATCCCAGAATCTTATCATTTTTATCATGAATTCTACTTGAACTGTGGCATCATTTTTAATGCCTAATCTTAAATTTAGTCAATTACATCCAAATATCTCAACTTCCCAGCCTCCTTCTTAATGTCTCCTACAAGTTCTTTCTGTAGAAATTTTCCATCATTTTATCTTTTAACTTTTCTTTTTTTTTCTTTTTTTTTAATTTTATTATTCATATGTGCATACAAGACTTGGGTCATTTCTCCCCCTGCCCCCACCCCCTCCCTTACCACCCACTCAGTCCCCTCCCTCTCCCCGCCACCCCCTCAATACCCAGCAGAAACTATTTTGCCCTTATTTCTAATTTTGTTGTAGAGAGAGTATAAGCAATAATAGGAAGGAACAAGGGTTTTTGCTGGTTGAGATAAGGATAGCTATACAGGGCATTGACTCACATTGATTTCCTGTGTGTGTGTGTTACCTTCTAGGTTAATTCTTTTTGATCTAACCTTTTCTCTAGTTCCTGGTCCCCTTTTCCTATTGGCCTCAGTTGCTTTTAAGGTATCTGCTTTAGTTTCTCTGTGTTAAGGGCAACAAATGCTAACTAATTTTTTAGGTGTCTTACCTATCCTCACTCCTCCCTTGTGTGCTCTCGCTTAACTTTTCCATATCCTCTTTTATTTTCATATTTTTGTCTTTTCTGACCTGTGCTAACCCTAAACAACTTTTTCTAACTCTTATAAAATAGCATAATTTTTACAATTCTTGTCTTTACCCGGAGGCAACTAATAATCAGAGACCCTAGAATTTATTTCTCCAAGACCAAGGGAAGAACTACAGACAAAGAAAAATTTCAGTTTTTAAACATGTCTCTTTGTATGGCATTTTGACGTTGCAAAAGTTGCTTATATATAAATATGTCGTTCTGTACTCTCATGTAAATTCCAACTAAGTGGAGAAGATAAAATTACTATTGTACAGACTAAAAGATAAGAGGTCTAGTGATTTCCCTTTTCACATGGTGGATCAATTTTGAGCCTATACCAGACTGCAAACTATCTGATTCCATAGTTCCTATAATTTTTCTCCCACTTCAGAATGGCAGTAGACATTCTTTTAAACTCCTAGCATCATTGTGGAATGGATTAGGTTTCCAACCTTGGACATTTTTACCCTCTAAGTGATGCCATCCAAACTCATCTCTTTGACCTCATGTACTGTGCCGATCCCCACATCTCCATAGGAAGTGCTGACCTTCCTCCAGAGCTCCCCACTCTTCTCATCTGCCTAGTGGATGTCTCCATTTGAGGCTCTGTGGGCCATCAATCTCAATACAAGCAACCATGAACTCTACGTTCCATACAAGTGTTCTCTTTGTTCTTTATTCCATATCTTGATTTATGATGTCACCTCCTGCCCCTTACCTTAGCAACTGCTTCTCCATGTATATAGATATATTCACTGAAATGAATTATGGTCCATACAGTTTTTCATTGTGTCTTTTCCATTAAATATTGTCGTAAAACATTTTATTATTCTGCATGCACTTGCTAAGGTAACCTCAGTTCTTGTAATAGACAAACTCTGCAATCTCAGTGGCATAATACAACATAATTATCAATGACAAGATAGGATACTGATATTTAAATTAAATTACCGTCCTGTATACCAGAAAAATCTACCTAAAAAGTCATTAAAATTAATTCTAGGCCAGGCACAGTGGCTCACACCTGTAACCCTAGCTATTCAGTTGGTGGAGCTTGGGAGGGTTGCAGTTCAAGAACGTCCTGAGCAAAAAGTCAAACCTATCGCAGTAAGCCGTGTGTGGCTGTGTACACATGTAATCCCAGCTACACACAGGCAGTAAGTATGAGGATCGTGGTCTGAGGCTGGCCTCAGATAAAAACATGAGACCCTATCTGAGAAATAACTCCAGCATTAAGGGCTGGAGGTATGTCTCAAGTGGTATAGCACCTGCCTGGCATACATGAGACCCTGATTTCAAACTGTATTACAGCATAGCCAAAAATCCAGAATGGTTCCTGTACTCAATAGCAATGAAACATAGGTGCAAGCAGTATAGGACAGAAACAGACTCTCTCCTGGGAGATATAAAGAAATAGCACAATAAAAGGACATGTACAACAAAGCTATAAATTGTCTCTTTTCAAATTGTTCATTTTTATTAACTTTTAAACTGATATATAATAACAAAATTGTATATATTAAGGTACACTAAGCAATGTCTTATACATGTATTTGTGTGTAATGATTAAATTAAGTAAAACAAAAATTTTTTCTTCTGTCTGAAATGTGCAATGCAATATCATCAGCCTAAAATGCAATAGTGTACCAGAACTTGGTCTTATTTAATTGTATCTTAGTACCCATTGATCAACCTCCCACCATCTTTCCCTCTTCCCACACTCCCTGGCCTCTGCTAACCACCATTCTACTCTGAACTTCTATGAGATCAATTTTTTAGATTCCACATAACACTGAGATCATGTGATACTGGTCTTCTGTGCTTGTCTTAGTTCACTTAACATAATTATCTACAGTTCTATCCATGTTGCCTCAGATGACAGAGTTTCTTTTTTTATGTCTTAATTATATCCCACTTTGTATAAGGACTACATTTTCTTTATCCATTTGTCAGTTTATGGACACCCAATTGTTTCCATTTCTTAGCTATTGTGGTCAATGCTGCAATAAACAAAGAATTTCAGATATCTCTCTCTTTTCCTTTCTTGCTCTCTCTCTCTCTCTTTTCCTTTCTCTCTCTCTCTCTCTATTTTCCTTTCTCTCTCTCTCTCTCTCTCTCTCTCTCTCTCTCTCTCTCTCTCTCTCTCTTCCTCTCTCTCTCCATCTTTCCTCTCTCCTCTGTCTTGTTTTGTTTGTTCTGAAATTGGTCTTACTATACCTCAGTAGATAAGACTAGCCTTGAACTCACTATGTAGCCAAGGCTGGCTATGAACTTGCAATATCACTGTTTTCAACTCTAAAATGACTCTTCCACACAGTGATTGCATATCCTTTAGATATATACCTAGTAATGGGATTTCTAGCTCACATGGGAGCCATATCTTTAATTTTTCAGGAACCTCTTATTTTTCATAATGGTTGCATGAATTTACATTCCCAACAACAGTGTACAAGGGTTCCTACTTCTCCCCAGCCTTGTTAGCACTTCTGGTCCTTAGACTATTTGAACATAACCATTCGTACCCAGGTGAGTTGGCATCTTATTGTGGCTTTAACTAAAATTCCTGGAGGATCATAATATAAAGCATTTTTTCATGTTCCTGTTGCCCATTCATGTGTATTCTTTTGACAAATGTCTATTTAAGCATATTGTCCATTTTTCAATTTAGGAGTTTTGCTACTGAATTTATGAAGTCACTTAAATATTTTATATATCAACATCTTATCTGACATATACTTTGTAAATATTTCTCCCATTCTCTATGTCATCTCCTCATCCTGTTGATTGTTTACTATGAAGAAACTTTTAGTTTGATGTAAACCTGCTTGCTTACTTTTGTTTTTATTTCCTGTGCTCTCAGGGTCCTGTGCAAAATGTCTTGCCCATTTCAATGTTCTGAATAATTTTCCCCTACATTTTCCTATAGTAGTAGCTCCACAGTCTTACATTTAAGTCTTTAACCCATTTTGAGTTTATTTTTTAACCAGCAAGAAATAGAGGTATAGTTTCTTCTTTCTACATGTGAATATCCAATTTTTCCAGCACCACTTATTGAAAATACTGTCCTTTCTCAATGTATGTTCTTAGCATCTTTATCAAAAATCAGTTGTCTGTAGATGCATGAAGCTACTTCCATGTTCTCTGTTATGTTCCATTGGCTGTTGTGTCTGTTTTCATGCCAACACCATGCTATTTTGGGTTACTACAAATTTATGGTATGTTTTGAAGTCAAGTAGCTTAATGCCTCTTGCTTTATTCTTTTTGCTCAAGATGGTTTTGGCCATTTGAGGTTATCATAGGTTCATGTATGCTTCAGTATTGCTTTCTTAGTTCTGGGAAGAATGTCATTGGTATTTAGGTATTGATTGTGTTGAATCTAAATTGCTTTTAGTACTATGGACACTTTAATAATAATGGTTCTTTTAGTAAGTGAACTTGGATGTCTTTCAATATTTTTGTACCATCTTCAGTTTCTTTCATCAATGTTTTACAATTTTTACTGTAGAAAACTTTCACATCAGCATTACATGGACAGCAAACCAGATAAAAACACAACCAAAAAAGAAAACTATAACCAAATTCCTTGATGAACATAGATGCAAAAATCATCAGTGAAATCCTTGCAAACCAAATTTAATATTGCAAAATAAAGATTATACATCTCAATTTGGATTCAAGTTGCACCAAGAATGCAAGTGTACCATCAAGAATGTAAGTGTGGTTCAACATGAACAAATTGATAAACATAATATAGTATATAAATAGAATCAAGGACAAGAACACATAATCATCTCAATGGGTGCAGAAAAAGCCTTTGACAAAATCCAATATTCTTCATGGTAAAATCCCTGAATAAACTATGACTAGAATGATTATAACTCAACACAATAAAGGTTAGGTATGACAGACCTACAACCATCATTATACTGAAAGGGGAAAATTTTTTCAATATAGTATTTAAAACTTATAGTAATAAAGCAAGAGAATGAAACAAAGGAGATACAAACAGTAAAGGAAGAAATCAAATTATCCTTGTTAGCAAAAGATATGACTTAAAATACTCTAAAGATTCCACAAGAAGACTCAGACGGGTACACAGTATTTGAAAGGCAGCAGCATACAAAAATCAATATACAAGAATCAGTATTGGCTATTTTTATTAATGTGTATTATCTGCATGAAATAATAGGTTTCATTATGATATTTTCACACATGTGTATAGGGTTCTTTGATCTTATGCGAGGACCCACTATTCACATATTTCCACCCTTGTCTCCCTGTGGTCCCCTTCCTATTTCCAAATAGTTCCATCCTGTCTTTTCTTTTCTTTTTTAGATTCCAAATGTGACAGTAAAGATGCAATGCTTGTCTTTCTGCATCTGGTTACTTTGCTTAACATGATGATCTCCAGCTTCATCCATTTTCTTGAAAATAGCATGAGTTTGTCCTAATTGGTGTTAGAATATTACTCCATTTATATATATGTCAATAATACATTTCTTTATCCATTCACCCATTGATGGGCTCCAGGATGATTTTGTGACTTGGCACTTGTGAGTAATGGTATAATAAATAAGGGTATGTGAGTATCAGTACTGTATGTGATCTTTGAGTCCTCAGTATATAAACCCAGAAGCTGGATCATATGATGGTTCTATTTTAGTTTTTTTAATTATATTGCTGATCTAGAGAACTGATCCAGTAACAAACTTCATAAAGATACAAAACTAGAAGAGAAAATGAATAGAGTAGCACATCAAAGGTTTGGACAATGATTTTTTAAAATTTTGATTCCAAAATCCAAGAAAGGCAAAATAGATTACATCAGAATTAAAAACTTTGTAAATCAAAGGAAACAAGAGTGAAGGGATAAGCTATACCTAAGGAAATTATTTGCAATCTATATATCTGACCTGTAAGTTGGGTTAAAATAAAGGCACCTGCACACCCATGTTTATTGCAGCATTGTCCCCAATAGCTAAGCTATGGAAATAGCCAAGATGCCCCACTACTGATGAACAGATCAAGTAAATGTGGTATTTATATACAATGGAATTTCATTCTGTCTAAAGAAGAATAAAATTTTGTCATTTGCAGGTAAATGGGTGGAACTGGAGAGCATCATCTTAAGTGAAGTTAACCAGGTTCAGAAAGGTCACATGTTTTCTCTCATATGTGAAACATAGACCTAATACTAATATAAGCAACATTATGAAAAACAGGTCACACTTAAGGGGATGTCACTAACAGAAGAGGGAGGGTAAAAGAAGGAAGCTAATGAAGTGAATATGGTTGATATACTTTCTATACAAGAATGAATATAGAATTTTTAAGCCTGTGGAAATCACTATAAGAAAGGGATTAAGGTAGAAAGGAGAAAAAGAGGCAGGGAAATCAATTCAGGTAATAATACATATATACATGGAAATGTCACAAGAAAACTCCCTGTATAGCTAGCTTAAGCAAACATAAATGCCAATTTATGTACCCCCAGAGCAACAATAATAAATTAAAAACAAAAATAAAGTGAGGACTACAAAATTAATAATAAAAATAATAATAGTTTGTAAGTAGTCAGGGATCTGGAAGAGGGGCAGGCTACAAGTGAAGGAGGGATGGTATAAGACTGGCAAATGAGATCCTGAAGTCCAGAACCATTCGCTGGATATAATATCCAGAAATCTAAATTCTTCCCCAACACCTGCACTGGAAAAGAGTGGAAGGCAGTATACAGACACCATTCCAGAGCTGGGTATCCAACTAGACAGTTACCTAATGGACAGAAAGACTCAGGCAGAGAATGGAGAAAAAATACCTACTCAAAACAGCATTTGTGTATGTAATTTGTTTTTATCATGGTTAATTTGTGGATATTTAGTTTTTTATTGTTGCGCTGGGGGGTTACATTGTGGCATTTACAAAAGTTCTTACAATATATCAAATGTATCATACTTGAATTCACTCCTTCCCCCATTCTCCTTTTTCACCACCACCACTACCACCTGCAATTCTGGAATAGTTTCAACAGGTTTCATTTTTCCATCTACATACATGTGTACACAGTAATTGCACTACATTCATCCTCCCACACCCTTTCTCCACCTCCTCCCACTGGTACCAAACCCCCTAGACAGGACCTGTTTCATCCACACACCTGTGTTGGATAATTTTGCACTCTCTTTCTCCCATTTTCTCTAGCTCTGCTTTCCCCTCTTCCTTTTCTTGGCAGATATCATAAGAGATCCATAGAATCTGCTTTTCAGTATTCAATCTTAAACCATTTCTTCCCCTTCCTTTTCCTATCACCTTTATCCTTTTATAACCCCCACCTACAACTAAAACTGCTCTCTAGCCCGTGTTTTCTCCTATCTCTATTTACCCATCCATTATCTTCCTTTGTTTACCTATACTTTCAGTTGGTAAATTATTGCAAATCATCTTGCTTAGTTTTGTTTTGTTAATGTTTGTTTCCTCAGTTTTCTCCATTTCTCTTCCTCCTCTCTCCCTCAACATGATACTAAATAGATCCTACCTACCTATCTCACTTCACTTTTTCATTAACCCCTTCTATTAAGTTTAGTTGGCACACTCTCTGGCTTATAAAGCCATATGCCTTGTATTACCCATTAAAGTTATCACTTCTATATCCTCCCCATTACCACCCTTATTACCTTGGGTCTCCCTAGATCATGAAGGTTCATTTTGCTCCAATGTGCCTCTGAAGATACTGGAGCAACAACAGCAATTGATTACTTGAGGGATTGCCACAATCTCAAGCTCAAGTTTATCAACTCTGATAGCTTTAGCAACTAAGCATCCTCTCCCTGTGTGCATTAGGGGATGGCGCCCAGCATATTGAGAACTGAAGCTGAATATTTGACTACTGAGTCACACACACCCAAGTCTAGAGAAAAGAAAATATACCATGACCAAACCACTACCCAGTTCTAGATAATCTTTGAGAAAGCTCCAACTAAAGGGACACAGAGGATTGGAACCTCAAACCAAAAAAACCCAGATGCATAAATCTTAATGCAGAATCATGAAGCAAAAAAGCAACAGACCTCCCTCAAAAGCCAACAACTCCACAATAAAGGTCTTAAACAATAGTGAAGAGGAAGAAATATTAACCAATGAATTCAAAAAAATCAGCAATAAAAATGATTGATGAATTCAAAGAGGAGATGTATAAGCAACTGAATGAATTCAAAGAAGATAGAAATACACAGCTAACTGGCCAGGTGCCAGTGGCTCATGCCTGTAATCCTAGCTATTCATGATGCAATGATTAGGAGAATTGTGGCTCGAGGCTAGCCTGGGCAAATATTTTGCAAGATCCCATCTTTAAGTTACCTAACACAAAAAGGGGGCTAGTGGAGTGGCTCAAGTGGTAGAACACCTGCAAAGTAAGTGTGAGCCCTGAGTTCAAACCCCAGTACCACCAAAAAAACCCACAGACAACTAACTAAAGTCAAAGAAAACTCAAAAAAGCAGATGAATAAAATAAAGAAGATAATGCAGGTTTCAAAGGAGGAGTTCAAAAAAATGCAGAAAACCTGAAAAAATCAAAATGAAATCTTGGAAATGCAAAGCTCAATATTGCAAATAAAAACCTCAATTGAAAGTCTGGCTACAAGACTCAAACAGGTTGAATACAGAGTATGAGATATTAAAGATAAAGTAGACAAATTAGATCAATCAAAGAGGATGAAAAATGTTAAGAAAATATGAATGAAATATGTAAAACCTCTGGAACACCATTGAAAGACCAACTTATGAATCATAGTTACAGAAAAAGGAGAAGAGATACAAACTAAAGGCATATATAACTTATTCAATAATGTAATAGCAGAAAATTTTACCAATCTCAAGAAAGGAAAGGGCATCCAGGTATGAAGGTTTTCAGAAGACCAAACAGGTAGGATTAAAAAAAAGACATATATAATTAAAATACTAAATATACAGAACAAGGATTTAGAAAGCTGCAAAAGAGAAATGACAAGTTGCATGTAAAGGCAAACCCATTAGAATAGCAGATTTCTCAACACAAATTCTAAGGCAAGGAGAGTGTGAAAGGATATATTTTGAGCCTTGAATGAAAACAACTGTCAACATAGACTAGTCTTCCAGCAAAACTATCTTTCATAACTGAAGAAACAAAAACCTTCCACAATAAGTAAAAACTAAAGCGATGTATGACCACTAAACCAACACTACAGAAATACCTAAAGGAAACCCACACAGAAGAAGATAGATGCAACAAGAAAAATACAAGAAAGATTAAATTCCACCTACCAAGTAGACTACCAAATAAGCAACAGAGAAAAAGTAAACATCAGATAAACAACAAAATGACTGCAAATACTACATACTTTTCAATATTAACAATGATTGTGAATGGCCTCAATTTCCCAATCAAAAGACATAGAAAGGTAAATTGGATTAAAAAACAATACCCAACCATTTGTTGCTTACAAAAATGCATCCCAATGACAAAGACAAACATTGACTTAGAGTGAAAGGGTAGAAAGGCTCTTTTAAGCACATATCCTCAAAGCAAGCAAGAGAACCATGTTCATATCTGATAAAGCAGACTTCAGACCAAAATTAGTTAGAAGAAATAATGAAGGTTACTTCATATTATTAAAGGGAACATCAAAAGGAAATAACAATACTTAACATATATGCATCAAATGTCATGCACCCAGCTACATTTAAAAACATACTTCATTCAAGGAGGATCCAAGATGGTGACCAGAGCACAGAAGCAGACAGCGCGAGCTCTGTAAATCAAAAATTTTGCTGAGATGTTGGAGCCACACTTGGCAGAAAAAAAGCACCAAAAGGAATCAGGGCTTCGACAACCTGAACGCCCAGCCCTTATAAGCCTTCTGCACACCACATTACACTGAAAAAACAGGAGGACTCTTGCGCCACCAGATGCCAGTCCCAAACCTGCTTTGGAGGCATCCAGCAGAGCAACAGGTGAGTAAATAAGCAACACATGGTATTCCCACAGCCATCCCTGAGATAAACCAGCACAGCCCCCTGGACAGACTAACCCCACACACTGCAAAAAAAAACTGAATAATAAAAGAGGAACTGAAAGAGAACACACAGCAGAGTGGGTGGCATGCTCTAAGCACACCAAGGAAGGGGGGAGGAGCAAGGAGCTGATCTCTGCATGAACTTACAGTAAACAAAGACTAGAAAGGCAGATAGGCCAACAGTGGATGGGGGATAAACTGCTGTCTGAAATAGGGCAGGTTACGGTCCACAAAGCTCATCTCTTGAGCCAGTGAGCAACATCCAAAGTCAAACAATGTTGCAAAATTGAAAAACAATCAGCAAACCAGCATAACACACTGAAAGCAGGGAGCCAACTGACAGATCTCTGACCTTGCCACAGAGAAAAAGGGCAAGGCAAGGAAACAAGCCCCCAGTAAACCAACACAGAAAAAACTCAACTCCAAAGCAGGATGACTGGTGGACCACAGAGCTATATCCAGAACCTGAGAACAATACACACCTCACTGAAGGAGGAGCTGATTAAGCAGCTGCCACTGAAAGACAGGGAAAAGAACTGGTGAGTCCACAACCACCTGGAAATACTAAGAGAGAGCTTCTGGTTAAATACCAACACCAGGACTAGATGCTGGAAGAGTAACACCAGAACAACTAAGACTAAAGTTCTATTGTTCCTGAACTTTGTTTGTCTGTTTTGCTCCCCATTTGTTTGTCCAGCACCTCTCCCTGTTGATTTCTTTGGTCCTCTTATTGTTTTCTTGCTTTCTTTGGTTCATTAGTTTTACTATGGAAAGGTAGTGAATACTAAATTATACACAGGCCAGGCACAGAAACAGCACCAAGTGGAGTGATGGGATGATGAAAAAGGGGTGGAAACCATTCTCCCCCCAAAAATAAATTAATACAG
This sequence comes from Castor canadensis, assembly GCF_047511655.1. Lineage (NCBI taxonomy): Eukaryota > Metazoa > Chordata > Mammalia > Rodentia > Castoridae > Castor > Castor canadensis. The sequence continues at coordinate 47,951,521 of NC_133396.1, read as the reverse complement.
TATTCAAAGGGAAATGAAGAAAACAGATTCCAAGTTCCAGACACCAATAAAACAAAGATAAACTATGCTAAGGAACCCAACGAAGCTCACAAGAATGCCATAAAAGAAGAAATCCTGCAAGTAATCACTGAGAATTTCAAGGAGATGTTATGAGATATGGTCAACCAAAATGGACAAAAGGCACTCAAGAAATTCAAAGACAGCAAAAATAAAGAACATGAGAAGACAAAAAAACAAATAAATGAACTCATAAGAGCCCTAAATGAACACCAAAGTGAAACAGAGAACACCATAACTAGAGAAATTAATGAATTCAGGATGAAAATTGACAATATTAAAGAAGAAGTGACCCATGATATGGAAAACCTCAGAAAAAAGAATGAAACAGAAATTTTAAAAAATGGAAGGTCACTCCAGCAGACTAAAAGCAAAGACAGAATCTCAAAACTTCAAGACGAAATGGAAATTAAAGAAAAAACTGAAGAGTTATTAGTAAAACAACTAAAGTACTGTGAAAGGAATATGCAAGAACTCACCAACTCCATCAAAAGACCAACTTGAGAATCATGGGCATTGAAGAAGGAGAAGAGGTGCAAGCAAAAGAAATTCATAATATATCAACAAAATAATAGCAGAAAAATTCCCAAATCTAGAGAAAACTATGTCCATTCAGGTACAGGAAACCTCCAGGACACCAAACAGACTTGACCAACATAGAAATTCCCAGCGACATATTATCATTAAAACAACAAACACAGAGACTAGAGAAAGAATAGTGAAGGCTGTAAGAGAGAAAATACAAATAACATACAAAGGTAAGCCCATCAAAATGACAGCAGGATTTCTCAATGGAAACCTTAAAAGAATAGCATGGAGTGAGGTCTTCCGGGCACTAAATGAAAATAACTTCAACCCTAGGTTACTCTACCAAGCAAAACTATCATTCAAAATAGATGGAGCAATAAAAGTCTTCCATGATAAGCAGAAACTAAAACAATATATGACCACCAAGTGACCAATACAAAAGACTCTTTAAGGAATTCTGCACACAGAAAGGAAGGCTAAGAAAACCAAGAAAGGAGAGGCAGTACCAAATCACAGGAGAAGAAAAGACAAGAAAGTAGAGAGTAACTTAGATTCAGCTGCACACAATCAAACCCTTAAACAACAAAAACAACTAAATAAAAGGAATCAACACAGACCGCTCAATATTTACATTGAATGTTGACAGACTTAACTCCCCCATCAAAACACAGCATTTGGCAAAGAAAGATCCAACACTCTGTTGGTTACAGCAGAATGATCTCATCAACAGAAACAAGCACTGGCTTAGGGTGAAAAGCTTGAAGGAGATTTAGCAAGCCAATGGCACCTGAAAACAAGCAGGAATAACAAAACTTATCTCAGACAAAGTAGACTTCAAACTTACATTGATCAAACAAATGAAGGACACTATATACTAATAAAAGGGGAAATACATCAAAAGGAAATAACAATAAACATATATGCACCCACTGTCAATGCACCCAATTTCATCCATTCTCTGAAGGACCTAAAAACATATATAGACTCCAACATAGTGGTAGTGGGAGACTTTAACACCCCCTTATTACCAATAGATACGTCATCCAAACAAAAATCAAAAAAGAAATTCTATAACTAAATCACACCATAGATCAAATGGACCTAGCTGATGTCTACACAATATTTCATCCAACTTCTGCACAAGATGCATCCCTCTCAGTAGCCCATGGAACCTTCTCCAAAATTGATCATATCTTAGGGCACAAAGCAAACTCAGCAAATATAAGAAAATAGAATTCTATCTGATCATAGTGAATTAAAACTAGAACTCAACAACAAAAACAGCAGTAAAAAAACAAGCAAAAAATTGGAAGCTGAAAAACACATTGCTCAATGATCAAAAGGTCACTATGAAATAAAAATGTTCCTTGAGGTTAATGAAAATAAAAACACAACCTACCAGAACCTATGGGACACAGCAAAGGCAGTCCTCAGAGGAAAGCTTATACCCATGAGTGCATATATTGAAAGGTCAGAAAGATCTCTGCTACATCTTAAATTCCTAGAAAAATAAGAACAAGAAATCCCAAATTAAGCAGAAAGAGTGAAATAATGAAAAAAAGGGAGGGGATGGCAAATTAAAAGCTGGTTCTTTGCAAAAATAAGTAAAATTGACAGTCCCCTGGAAAAACTGACTAAAATGAGGAAAGAAAAAAACCTAACCAGTAAAATCAATTATGCAAAAAAGGAGATAATAACAAACACCATGGAAATCCAAGAAATCATCAGAGACTAGCTTGAGAACCTATATTCTAATAAATTTGAAAATCTTGACGAAATGCACAGATTTCTAGATTCTTATGACCACCCAAAATTGAACCAAGAAGATATTAATCACCTGAATAGATCTATATGACGAAATGAAATTGAAGCAGCAATAGTCTCCCAAAAAAGAAAGGTCCAGGACCTGATGGATTCTCTCCTGAATTCTATCAGACATTTAAAGAAGAAATAAGACCAACTCTCCTTAAACCGTTCCATGAAATAGAAAGGGAAGGAACCCTATCTAATTCACTTTATGAAGCTGTTCTTACACTCATCCCAAAACCAGACAAAGACACTTCCAAAAAGGAGAACTATAGGCCAATCTCCTTAATGAACATCAATGCAAAAATCCTCAATAAAATAATGGCAAACCAAATCCAACAACACATCAAAAAGATCATTTACCACAACCAAGTCGGCTTCATCCCAGGGATGCAGGGGTGGTTCAACATACACAAATCTATAAATGTATTACAGCACATTAATAGCAGCAAAGACAAAAACCACTTGATCATCTCAATAGATGCAGAAAACGTCTTTGACATGATCCAACACCACTTCATGATAAAAGCTCTAAGAAAACTAGGAATAAAATGAAAGTACCTCAACATTGTAAAGGCTATAAATGACAAACCTACAGCCAACATCATATTAATGGTGAAAAACTGAAACCATTTCCCCTAAAATCAGGAATGAGACTAGGGTGCCCACTATCCCCACTTCTATTCAACATACTACTGGAATTCCTAGCCAGAGCAATTAGGCAAGAAGAAATGAAAGGAATACAAATAAGTAAAGAAACTTTAAAAATATACCTATCTGCAGATGATATGATTCTATACCATAAAGACCCAAAAAAACTCTACCCAGAAACTCTTATACACCATAAACAGCTACAGCAAGGTAGCAGCTTACAAAATCAACTTACAAAAATCCTTAGCTTTTTTATGCACCAAAAATGAACAAACTGAGAAAGAATATATGGAAGGAATTCCATAGACAAAAAAAAATCAAATGCCTAGGAGTAAACTTAACAAATGATGTGAATGACCTGTAGAAGGAGAACTACAAACCCCTGAAGAAAAAGATTGAAGAAGACAACCGAAGGTGGAAAGATCTCCTGCACTTATGGATTGCTAGAATCAACATAGTAAAAATGACTATACTACCAAAAGCAATCTATATATTTAGCGCAATTCCCTTCAAAATCCCAATGACTTTCATCACAAAGATTGAAAAATCTACCCTAAAATTCATTTGGAAACATAAGAGACCAAGAATAATCAAGGCAATACTGCTCAAAAAGAGCAATGCTGGAGGTATCACAATACCCTACTTCATACTATATTACAAAGCAGTAACAATAAAAACAGCATGGTACTGGCACAAAAACAGACATGAAGACCAGTGGAACAGAATAGAGGACCCGGATATGAATCCACACAACTATGCCCACCTTATTTTTGACAAAGCTACCAAAAATATACATTGGAGAAAAGACAGCCTCTTCAACAAATGCTGCTGGGAAAAAATGGTTATCCATCTGCAAAAAACTGAAACTAGATCCATGTTTATCACCCTACACTAATATCAACTCAAAGTGGATCAAGGACCTTAATATCAGACCTGAAACTCTGAAGTTAGTACAGGAACAAACAGGGAATACTTTTGAAGTAGTAAGTATAAGCAAGGACTTCTGTAATAGAACCCCAGCAACCCAGCAGCTAAGAAAAATGATGGACAAATGGAACTTCATAAAATTGAAAAGCTTCTGCACAACAAAAGAAATGGTCTCTAATCTGAAGAGACCACCCTCAGAGTGGGAGAAAATATTTGGCAGCTATACATCAGACAAAGGACTGATAACTAGAATATACAGGGAACTTAAAAAACTAAACTCTCCCAAAATCAATGAACCAATAAAGAAATGTGTAACTGAACTAAACAGAACTTTCTCAAAACAAGAAAGTCAAATGGCCAAAAAACACATGAAAAAATACTCACCAACCATAGCCATAAAGGAACTGCAAATCAAACCACACTAAGATTCCACCTCACCTCTGCTAGAACTGCCATCATCAAAAACACCACCAACAACAGGTGTTGGCAAGGATGTGGGGGAAAAGGAACACTTGTACACTGCTGGTGGGAATGCAAGCTAGTGCAACCAGGAGTTGGAGGCTTCTTAAAAAATATGGAGGCTTATCATCAGCAACACCACCAACAACAGGTGTTGGCGAGGATGCGGGGAAAAAGGAACCCTCTTACACTGTTGGTGGGAATGTAGACTAGTACAACCACTCTGGAAAAAAATTTGGAGGCTACTTAAAAAGCTGGACATCGATATACCATTTGATCCAGCAATACCACTCTTGGGGATATACCCAAAAGACTGTGACACAGGTTACTCCAGAGGCACCTGCACACCCATGTTTATTGCGGCACTATTCACAATAGCCAAGTTTTGGAAACAGCCAAGATGCCCCACCACTGACAAATGGATTAAGAAAATGTGGTATCTATACACAATGGAATTTTATGCAGCCATGAAGAAGAACGAAATGTTATCATTCGCTGGTAAATGGATGGAATTGGAGAACATCATTCTGAGTGAGGTTAGCCTGGCCCAAAAGACCAAAAATCGTATGTTCTCCCTCATATGTGGACATTAGATCAAGAGCAAACACAACAAGGGGATTGGACCATGAGCACATGATAAAAGCGAGAGCACACAAGGGAGGGGTGAGGATAGGTAAGACACCTAAAAAACTAGCTAGCATTTGTTGCCCTTAACGCAGAGAAACTAAAGCAGATACCTTAAAGCAACTGAGGCCAATAGGAAAAGGGGACCAGAAACTAGAGAAAAGGTTATATAAAAACGAATTAACATAGAAGGTAACACACACACACACACACAAGAAATCAATGTGAGTCAATGCCCTGTATAGCTATCCTTATCTCAACCAGCAAAAACCCTTGTTCCTTCCTATTATTGCTTATACTCTGTCTACAACAAAATTAGAAATAAGATCAAAATAGTTTCTGCTGGGTATTGAGGAGGTGGGGGGAGAGGGAGTTGGCAGAGTGGGTGGTAAGGGAGGGGGTGGGGGCAGGGGGAAGAAATGACCCAAGCGTTGTGTGCACATATGAATAATAAAATAAAAAATTTTTTTTAAATGAAGTCCATAAAGTCAGGTTTTTCATATGGAGCACAGAACCTGAAAAGGCCAAAAAATTAATTTCTGAATATTGGTACTCTTAAATAAGCAATCTGACACACAGCTGTTTAACAATATGGAATGTCTATAATACTGTTCATTAACATTTATATTATAATACCAATGTACTAATATTTACACTTACTATTACATAAATTTCATAATTGTTAAACGTCTATGTGATTACTTATACAGGAGTTGTCCTCAGAGGATCATAAATGTATTCTAATATCTACTTTTAGATTCTTTCTTAAAATTTCAAGATTAGCTTAAAAGAAAACTTAAGATTGAGTCTATTACAAAAAGGTACTTTAACTTTTATATGAATTAAACCAAAAATATAAAGGGGTAGGTAGAGAGAAGGGTCAGGATAGATAAGATGCAGTCAACTAAAACTAAAATTTTGGAAAATGGTAAATAACTATGGCTTTAAGCACAAGGGAGAAGATGAGTAGTTCCTTCAAAAGACTGAGAAGTTTTAAGAAAGAAGTTACTAGACTTGATGAAAAGGAAAAGATGGCAGGCATGGTAGCACAGGTCTACAATCCCTCAGGAGGTAGAGGCAGGAGAACCACAAGCTCCAGCCTAGCCTGGGGTATATGGCGAGACCCTGACTCAAAAATCCAAGGGCTAGAGATGTAGATCAGCAGTGGAGCACTTGCTTAGCATGTACAAGGCCCTGGGTTCGATCCTCAGAACTAGGGGAAAGGGGGCAGGAAAAGACAGTCTTATGTTAAAGTTCACACAACTCTGAACTTAAAAAAGTAGAAATGAGTTAATCTAGAATCCTAAAAGGCTATGAATTTAGTCATGACCCTACCTATTAGCTTAAAATCTAAATAAGCAGACCTTATGCTGTAAGAGCACATCAGTCATCAATTTACATAATACATCAATTTACATAATACATCAACTGATTAGCACTATAACTCCCTGGTATAGAAAATCCTGAAGACCTAACTTCCAAGGAAATTCCAGTTCTATCTGGGATGAAATGTTTAACAATAATCAATATGTAAAGATGCTGTGGCTTAAATTTATTAGACTCTGGAAATTTATCTTGCTTATGTTACTCATGGCTTCTTTTAAAGGCTCAGCATTTTTTTTTCTATTTTATGTCACTATCACCTCAAAACTTCTGAACTTTGCTATCTTTAACACAGACTTTATTCTTTCTGTCTTCTCAACAAGCATAGTAACTTCTTCCTTAAAACATCATAATCTGGGTTAAGAACACAGCTCAGTGGTAGAGCACTTGCTTAGCATGTGTGAGGTCCTAGGTTCAATTCCCAGTACTTCAAATTAATCACTATTTTTAAAAATCACAACTTTTATGATAAACCTAGTCATATTTAGGTATAAACATAAAATGGCATTTTACAAATACAGGTTTGGGGGACAGATTAAAATTGTTTTCCATTATTTTAATGTGGCAAGCTGTTTAGTGTTCCTGCTCTGACCTATGTTATGTTTCTTTATAATGTGCCCCCAAAAGAAGAAAGTACTCCAATCAGTGTCTCTTTACTTAGTTCCTCATTCCTTCATTTCTTCTTGATTTCAACATTTGTCAGATTTCTAATATGGAGTATGCATTAAAAACTTAATCTTTATGTTTCTGCCCTAGTCAGGGGATACCTCAGATACTGCTTTCACTAGAAAGGAATCCATCAGGTGCTATCTTGCCAGATTTAAGTCAAATCTACTTCCTTGGTTCTCCCTGAGGACCTCTTATTTTATTGTTCCTTCTTCTAGAGCTCCTTTGACTTGGATATGTTGAGGTCTGTTGAGGAGATCTGAGCAAAGTTCCAAGAGTGAAATTACAGTGTTAGACTGTGGGGGGGAAAATTAGTCTTCAACTGAAGGCCCTGCAATTCTCCTAAAACATCGTTCCTTGTTTCATTCTTTAACAAAGTTTAAGTTAGTGTTAATAAATTAAGAGAAACTGCTTGTCTGTCCACCTCAGCTTTGTTGTATGCCCATTTCATATTGCTGTCTGTGTTGTAATTCATACTTTTGATACAATTTCTGATGTGTAAAATTGGTTGTCTTGTAAATATCTTATAAAGAGTTTAATGTAAATAAACTATTGTGGCTGTTAAAAAAACTATATTATTCCATTTCTGTTTGTGCATTTTCTATAGTTTCTCTTGTTATTGATTTCTAGTTTTACTCAATTATGATCTTATAAGCTACAAGAAGTTATTTCAATTTTTCTGTATTTGTTTAAACCTGTTTTATGGACTAAAAACATTATTTATTTAGAGGAAGTTCCAGTAGCTTCTGAGAAGAATGTGTATTCCATGGCTGTTTGTTGGAATAGTCTGTTGATATCTAATGAGCCCATTTTATCTATGATTCAGTTTAACTTGGAAGCTTCTTTGTTAATTCTTTTATGGAATGATATTTTCATGAGATTAAGACCTTAAAATCTCCCATTATTATTGTATCTGGATTTACATGTCCCTTTATGTCCAGTAGTTTTTGCTTTATAAAATTGGGTACACCAACATTTGAGATAAATATGTATATTCTTGATGGATTTTTTTTCCACTTATTACTATGTAGTGGCCTTCTTTATCTCTTTTGGCTAATTTGGGCTTGAAGTCAGGTTTGAGTATAGCTACCTCAGATTTCTTTCAGATTCCTTTTACTTGAAATACAGTTTTATATCCTTTCACTTTCAATCTGCATATGTCTTTGCCAGTGAGCATGTTTCTTGGAAACAACAGTTGAATATTGCTTTATTAATCTACTCTCCTAATCTGCATCTTTTAATGGAAGAGTTAAAATAATTTATACTTAGAGTTTTTATGATGGTATGTGCTAATAACTATAATTTTGTTGTTTTTTTGTTTTGTTTTGTTTTTTTCTGGTTGATTCAAGTATACTTGTTCTTTTCTTTGTCCCTTAGTCATTATAGAGGTTTACAGTTTGCTAAATTGAAAATGCTTGATTCTTTCCTAATTCTTATTTGTTGGTGAAATTTATTATTTCCTGAGCCCTTGTCATAGTGGTTGTATTTCTTTCTATCATTTCTTTTCTTTTTTTGCAATACTGGGATTTGAACTCAGAGCTTCAAACTTGCTAGGCAGGAACTCTACCATTTGAGCTACGACCCTTACCCTTTCTTCCTCTAGTTATTTTTTGAGTAGGAGTTTGCATTTTTGTCCACGACCAGCCTCAGACTAAGATCTTCCTACCTATGACTTCTTGTGCAGCTGGGATCACAGGCACATGCCACCATATCCAGAATATTGATTGCGATAGAGGTCTCACTAACTTTTTTTCTGGGCTGGTCTCAAACCATGATCCTTCCAATCTCTACCTCTGGACTAACTAGGAACATAGGCCGAAGCCACCACACCCTGCTGTGACCATCTTTCTTTCTGTAACATCTGTGTGTTAGATTCCTTTATGTATCATCTTCAGTGGAGGCTGAGTGGATATGAATTGCTTTCGTTTGTGCTTATCCAAGAAGGTCTTTATTTCTATATTAATTTTAAAGAATATCTTTTCTGCAGCCACCAGGTACTCAGAGGCTGCTGCAGCCATGGTCTAAGGGGACTTGGCTACATACTGCTTGAACTGGTAGCAGATCTTGGCATCATCCACGTGATGCTGGTTTTGAAGACCTGCAGAAGGCAAGAGTTGTGGGGTCATAGAGGCTTCCACCAGATTTTAAAGGAAAGCCTGGAAGACCAGACAATGTGTAGCAGAAGCTCTGTGAATAGCCCTTGAGAAGGTAATGAGTGAAGCTGTGAGAGTGATGCAGAAAATGCAATGGAGCCCACAGGAAGTCAGAGATACCAGGAATGTGGGATGTCTGCCAAGAAGAGCTGTGGGCAATGAGCAGAGACAGCCTAAGAGGTCACGTGGGCTGCCCAAGACCTCTGGGGCTCACATCCCACCATGCTCTGGATGCCAAACATGGAGATACAGGATTTATTGTTTGCCTTGCTGGGTTTTGGTCTTGCTTTGGTCCCATCTTTTTTTCTTTACTATGTCCCCAATCCTTTTTTTTTTTCACTACTGGGGCTTGAACTCAGGGCCTACACCTTGAACCACTCCCCTAGTCCTTTTTTTATGTGAAGGGTTTTTTCAAGATAGGGTCTTATGGAACTATTTGTCTGGGCTGGTTTCAAACTGCAATCCTCCTGAGCTCTGCCTCCTGAGTAGTTAGGATTACAGGCATGAGCCACTGGCACCTGGCTTCCTTTTGGGAATGGGTTCAAACCCCAGGGCTAGAAAAAAAAATGGGCTGGCAGAGTGGCTCAAGTAGTAGAGTGACTTCCCAGCAAAGTGCAAGGTACTGAGTTCAATCCCTAGTACCACACATAAGGGAATAAAAGGAAACAAATGAAATGGGAATGTTTGCTGTATCCCATATTGTATGTTGGAAATATGTAACTCCATTTTTTATTTTTATAGGGGCTCACAGATTAGTTTGCCATGGGTCTCGGAGAAGACTTTGGAGTTGAACTTTTGAGCAATACTGGAACTGTGAAGACTATGGGGGGCTCAGTCTTAGAGCAAATGTACTTTGCGTTGTGAGATGGATATGAGCATTTTGGGAGCTAAGGGTAAATGTTGTAGTGTGAAAAAAAAAAGAATATCTTTTCTGGATATAGTAATCTTGGTTGGCACTTACTTGAAATATATCATACTGTGCTGGTAATTCCTCAACATTGCCTTCAATCCCTGATTTTTTTTCTTATTGAAATAGTATATTGGTGACGCTTTCCAATGAGTTTTTATTTGATTTCTTGAGCTTTTTATTATCCCAGGTTTACATTTTTCTTTTTCTTCGGACTCTCAATGTTTGCTGAGTTTCTCATTCAAGTCTTGAATTGACTTTCTTACTTCATTCCTCTCTTTATCTGAATCTAATTTGAAGTCATTGATCACTTTTAAAATCAGACTTTTGAATTCTTTATCTGGCATTTGAACCATTCCAACATGAACTTTTAGATGAGTGCATATTGTCTTCCTTGTCCATATTTCTTGTGTTCCTACATGATACTTTGTGCATCTGTTGGAATGGATATCTCTTCTGCTTTGTATTGGGGTTTTCTTAGTGTAGAGACTTCTCTTTTTATTATTTTAATTGTACAGCAGTACTTATTGTAATATCTCCATGTGTGCATATAACATAATTTGATCATATTCACCTCTACTGCTTCCAAATATTATCCATGTGTTTTTACAATTTTAACGTATTTCATTATTCTATTTTCCTACATCCTTATAGTGGACTTTGATCATATTGAACCCCCCCACCCTCTTCTTTCACCTCCTTCTCTTCCTGGTTGCCCCCCTCAAAATTACCCCTTTTATGTTCATAACCTTACTTTGTTTTTATTTAAGTCTAGATTCTGCATATGAGATGAAACATGTAATATGTGTCTTTCTGAGTTTTCTTTATTTTGATTAACCTGATCTCTAGTTTTATCCATTTGCATGCACAGGACATAATTTCATTCTTCTTTATAGCTGAATAACACTCCATTGTCCATATACAGCACATTTTTATCCACTTATATGTTGAGGGACACCTAAGCTTAATATCCATAGCTTGGCTGTTGTAAACAGTGCTACTATATATATGGCTGTGCAAGTATATCTATTGTGTGCAGACTCCATTCCTTCAGATGTATGCCCAGGCATTGTATATCAGGATCATATGGTAGTTTTCATTTTTTGAAGAACCTCCATACTGTATGATTTTCACTAATTTACATTTCCAACAAAAGTATATAAGGGTTCCTTCTTCCCTGCATCTTCACCAGCATTTGTTGTTTGTCTTCTTGATGACAGCCATTCTGGCTGGGATAAGATGAAGTCTCTATGCCATTTTGATTTCTATTTCCTTTATGACTAAGGATATTGAGCATTTCTTTATGTATTTTGGCTATAAGTACTTCTTTTGAGAACCGTCTGCTCAATTCATTTGCTCATTTTTCAATTGGATTATTTATTTTTGGCTTATTTTTGGAACTCTTTATACATATCAGATATTAATCAATTATTTGATGAATAACTGGAAAACAGTTTCTCCCATTCTGTATGCTTTCTCTTTAATATGGAAATTATTTCTTTTGATGTACAGAAACTTTTTAATTTGATGCAATCCCTTTTAACAACTCTTGCTGTCATTTCCTGAGCAGTTGTAGTCCTGTTCAGAAAGTTATTGCTTATGCTTATATTTTGGTGTGTTTCCCCTATGTTTTCCTGTAATAGTTTCAATGTTTTAGGTCTTTCATTAAGATCTTTCATCCATTTAGAAGCGATTTTTGTACAGGGTGGTAGATAGGGATCAAGTTTTAGTTGTCTACATGTAGATATCCATTTTTCCCAATACCATTTGTTGAAGAGGCTATCTTTCCTCAAGGTATGGTTTTTGGCACCTTTGTCAACCATCAAGTGGCTGTAGGTATGTATGCTCATGTCTGAGTCTTTTATTCCACTGATTTTCATGCCAGTACCAGACTGTTTTGTTTCTTCATGAAGCCTTCTCCAGGAGTATCAATTCCTTCCACTAGTCAGAGGAGAGGGAACAGACATCAATGACAAAAGGAATTCAAAAACAATCCAGATATTTAAGTGTAATTTTAAAAAGCAATTGGAAACTACATCTATATCCCTAATAATGATAGATAAGAAAGAGCTAGGATAGTTACAGCATAAATTAGGAATTTAAAAATTAATAAAGGTGAAAATATTAATGCTTAAGTAATATAAAGAAGAGAGGTACACATGCACAGGGAATTAATGTGAGTCAACTCCCTGTATAGCTATCCTTATCTCAACTAGCAAAACCCCTTGTTCCTTCCTATTATTGCTTATACTCTCTCTTCAACAAAATTAGAGGTAAGGGCAAAATAGTTTCTGCTGGGTATTGAGGGGGTGGGGGGAGCGGGAGGGGGTGGAGTGGGTGGTAAGGGAGGGGGTGGGGGCAGGGGGGAGAAATGACCCAAGCCTTGTATGCACATTTGAATAATAAAAAAATAAAAATAAAGAAGAGAGGTGAGGAAAGAATAAAGAGAGAATAAGACAGGAAAGGGAGGGAAAGTATATGTGTTGATGATTGATGGTTTAAGAAATAATAATGAGGGAAAACACACAAAAACCAATAAAGAAATAAAACATTTAAAAGGAAAAACAAAAAGTCAGTATTTCTTCTTTCTCAAAGAGATGGAAAATGAAGATGCTATGTTTTGTTTTGCTTTTTAAACAAGCTTGTAATTTTGAAGTTTACTTGGTCTGGGGGAGTCTAGGGTGGTATCAAGCCACTTTTTGTCCGAAGTACAAACGGGTTAGATCAGAAAGAGCTGTTTGCATATGGAGCCTTGTCCTGCCTTTCCCAGGGCAGGAGTGCCTGAGTCTGGTGGGAGTGGAGTCTCTTTCCTAGCACTAGCATGCTGGTGCCTCCACTTCACACACAGATGACCTTGTTCCTCTTCCTGCAGGTTGGGCCACAGTTCCCAGCTGTTAAGACCCTCAGTGTCCCTCTGTAATGTGACCCTTTCTACCCACCTAGCAGATCAGTGTCTGCAAATCTGTGTCAAGTCATAACCAGATTCTTAGACACACAATGATACTCAGGTAGTCGCTCACTTAGCTTGGGGGGCCAGAGTTATGGGGCTTGGAGATATAAAAATGCCAGGATTCTGCTCTCCCCAGTTCATAGGTTTGATCAAGACCTCTTCAACATGGTTCTCCACCACAGCATCAGTGAATAAGCCAGGAAATGCAGAGGGCTCTTCTGCTTGCTGCACAGATCACACATCTCCCCACTAAAGTCATACTTTTTCAGAGAGCCAGGCCATGCAATTGTGGAGCTTGCTGAGGTGTTCCCTTTCTTTTTCTCAAAGCCCCACTGTGGGGATTCTTCCCCCTTTCCTACTGTTGTGTCTAGCACCCAATGTCAGGATCCACTGCTTTATCTACAATTTTGAAGTGCTACATTTCTGGATTTCACCACATCTCTACTGTCTACTGTTTACTGTTGCACTCTTCTGCTTTTCTAAGCTCCCCACCTCTTCTTTCAGCCACACAAATGATGCTTTGTTCAGAGTCACGGAGACAAAGGAAAGTGCTAGTTCCCTCTAGTTCATCATCTTTCTTCCTCCATACTCACTAATTTTTAGCATTAACCCACTTTCCATGACCTCACTGATCAAGTTTTGATAAACTAGCATAAAAGACTGCACAGACTTCTAGAATAATGAATGCTACTAATGACATATCTCCATGTGAAAACTTACTAATAAGTCAAGCATGTTTAAACAAGAATACATACTGAGAAATATGCTGTTAGGAAATTTCATCATTTTGTGAACATCATAGCGTATACTTAAACCTACATGGTGTAGGTCAATCACTTGATGAATCCTGTTGAGACAAAGACTCAGTAAGCATAAGATACATGAGGCTACTGCCAGTATAATATAGCATACCATTATACAGTAAATTTTTTATAAGTGGGAAGAATATAAAATAATGACAAATAGTAAAGTATGGCAAATATCTAAACAATAACCTACTTTTTATTGTCACTTGCAGGTATCATATACTGTGCATAATTGTATTGCTATGTTTTTAAACAACTAGCAAAGTAGTAAATTTGTTTTCACCAAGATCACAATAAACATGTGAGTAATGCATTTTGCTACAATGTTAGGACACAAGGTCACTAGATAAATGGAATGTCTAACTCTGTCAAGATCTTCAGGAACCACTGTCATATATTCAGTTTAGCATCAACTAAAATATCATTCTGCTATGCAGGAATATTAAAAATGAGCAAATACTCAACTTCTAATGGAGTAACTTTAAAGCACAAACAAAATCTTGATTTTGCTCAATAAGATCCAACTCATGGTGGGTAGTCAGAAAGGGGAACAGTGATAAGGCACATGTGGATTGAGAAATGAGACCCATTAGGTAGAAAGTTTTAGTAGCCCTTCACCAGAGGAAAAGAGAGGATAACTTCAGCTGCTCTGCAGAAGTCACTGGCTTCATAAGAAGGATCCTTTGCCCCTGAAAAGTCTGACCAGTGCCCCCTTCATGTCCTTGTTCTGCAAGCTGTAAATGAAAGGGTTTAGCAGGGGAGTCACCACTGCGTACATGACAGCAGCTGCTGTATTATCAACCACTGAGTTGGAGGAAGAGGATGAGGGGCACAGATAAGCCTTGATCACAGTCCCAAAGAACAGGGAAACCACCACAAGGTGGGAACCACAGGTAGAGAAGGCCTTGAGCCTTCCCTGAGCAGAGGGGACTCTGAGGAGAGCAGTAACAATGTAGATATAAGAGACCAGGATGAGAAAAAGGGGGATTAATATGACTGTGCCCCCCAAGAAGAGAATCACAAGCTCTTTGACCTGGGTATCAGAGCAAGAGAGCATCAGCAGGGGTCCCAGGTCACAGAAGAAGTCAAGAATGATCTTCTTCGAGCAGAAGGACAGACGGAATAAAAGGAAAGTGTAGGTCATGGCAACAAGATTTGTCAGGGCCCAGCAGGCAGTCACCATGAATGTGCAGCGCAATAGGTTCATGATCATTGTGTAGTGGAGAGGGTGGCAAATGACTACATAGCAGTCATAGGCCATTGTGGACAGGAGAAAGCTGTCCATAACCCCAAAAATCAAGAAGAAGTAGAGCTGTGCCAGGCATCCTGCATAGGAGATGGACCTGCTCTGGGTCTGGATGTTCACCAGGGCCTTGGGCACAGTGGTGGAGGTGAAAAGGATGTCTGCACAAGACAGGCTGGCAAGGAAGAAATACATGGGGGTGTGGAGACGTGTATCAGCAGCAATGGCCAGGACAATGAGCAGGTTCCCAGCTACGGTGATGATGTACATCCACAGGAACAGCAGGAAGAGGATGCGCTGCTGCTCTGGGTTCTCTGACAGTCCCCAGAGGAAGAACTCGAAGATGCTGCTCTGATTCTCTCCAGCCATGAGACAAGGTCAGAGGAAGAGATCTCAAGTGAACCCCTTGAAACTGTAAAATGTTTCACTTCAGGCAATCAGTGAGCATGCCATTCTAGGAGCTCTAGAGATAAAGACAATACATTGTATTGACCACCTGCTATATGCACAGTAAATTATTATTGAAGCTACAAAATACACTGTTCTAGAAGGTGTAGGATGCAAAATTTATGGAATTGAAATAGATTGTTGCTTGATTTCTCTACATCCTTGTCTGAAAATACGTCTTTACTTGTATTTTCTTTTCTTTCCACTATATACTCCCAGGAATTTAAGAAGCTTTCAGTAATTCATTCATTCTATGGATTTTAAGTGCCAACTCTGGATCTGGTACAATGCCAGGTAAATAAAAAGTGATATACTACTCAGGCAGGCACTCTACCACTTAAACCGTGCACCCAGCCCTGCAAGTGATAGTCTTTAACCTCAGACAATTTTCAATCGAATAGCATAGATATAAGTATCTACATTAAAGTCTTATTTTCACTCAGACTCCCCTACCCATTCACATCACTTTTAGACCCCAGGCTGGATGTTTTCTGATCCATCAATTCCCAAAATCAAATTTTCTGAAGAGAAAATTTCATATTACCTATTCTTACAGAAATAAGTATTCAACAATCAAACAATTAAGTGAAGATTTATAGTACAGATTACTTAAGGTGTCAATGAAACACCTAAGAAGAAATCATAACCTCTAGTCTCCAGAACTAGAAGTTGTATCAAATGGGGGGGGGTGGGGAGAGAGAGAGAGAATGCATGATAGAAACAAACCAACGCAGAATAAAAAGGCTTCTGGGAAGTAAATGTGGTTGAGAGATTTACCAGATAGGTGTGGACAGCACAGTGAAGCAAACTCTTGAGCAAAGGCCAGGAGGTGGGAAGTCCTGAACAGGCTCAGGAATAAGCATGGGCTCAAAGCAGTGGTGGATTTGGGATAATTGGCTGAGATAAAGTGGGAAAAGGAATGAACAGAGTATCCAAATTGGGAAACTTTTGAATGGAAAGCAGAATTTGGAATTTTATTTTATATGTTATAATGGGTCACTAAACTATTTGTGCTGATAATGATGTCAGTGTTTAAGTAATCCTAATGTATGAAAATACTGCTCTCCTCCAATGTATGCAACAACTGAGAGTTGACACAGAGATGATCAGGTGGAGACAAAAAAGTTGTCTTTATTACTAAAAAAGAGTAGGTTGGAGAATGTGTTTTAACTGTGTTCACTGAGCTTTTTAGTATACTTCTGAAATTAAATGATTTTTCTTTCTTTCATAGGATCAATGAATAGCTAAAATAATTTGGGATGGTTAAAAATGAAATGATGGGTGAAAGAACAGGAGGCTAATGTGAGCCAAAGAACATAATCTTTATTTCAAACAAGGCAGAACCCAGAACAAAAAGCATTAAGTAAAATGCAGACTGTCTTATAAAAATAAAACCTACATCCTCAATGAAATGATTAAAGATATAATATCCATGATATCTAAGCACCAAATAAAATAGCAGAAAATTTTTGAAGTAGAATCTGTAGCAGATACAAGAAAAAAAGAAACATACTAATAAAAAGAGACTTATATATATCTTTGTCAGTCCAAGTCAGATAAAGTGATTATAAAGTAAGAATAGAGGCCTGGAATGGTGGCCACATCTGTAATCCCAGCTCAGAAGGCCACAATTAAGAAGATTGCATGTCGAGGCCAACCTGACAAAAAGTTAGCAAAGACCTATCTCAATCAATTAATGTGTCATAGTGGTGCATGACTGTGAAAACAATGAAAAATAAAATACATGAGTTAAGCATCTGACACAAAAGGACAACCATAATAAACTGGGGGAAAGCAAGCAAAAGGAAAAATATTAAAAGCCAAAATTGAGTTCAAAATTTGAAAAACTTAATACAGAGTTCTTTGGATAGTTCAACAAATAGTTTGAGCATTTCTGGATATTCACAAGTGAAAGAATGAGTTGGAGCCCCTGCCTCAGATCACACACAAAATTAATTCAAAATGTGTCAAATGTCTAAATGTAAGATCCAAAACTGTGAAAGTCTTAGAATAAAATTCAGACATAACCCTTTATGACCTTGAAGCTTCGTAGATATGATGTGAAAGCACACATCACAAAAATAAAAAATAGATACATTCATATCATCAAAACTTAAAACATGTGCTTCAAAAGATACAATCAAAAAAATAAAAAGAGCTTGAAAAATGTGGGAGAATTTTTTTGCAAATTATATATCTGATGAAGGATTTTTATGTAGAATATATAAATAACAATGACAACTCAACAATAAAAAGACAACTAACTGATATATTTTAGGGATTGGTTCAGAGGCAAGTTTTTCTGAGCAAACTCACTAAAACCACATCAAGGTATGAAATTTTCCTTGAGAGAGTCTCCACAGTAATTTTCTAGAAAGTACAGGTATCTGATCTAGTATTGTCATATGAAGAAAATACTGTCTTTGTAGTTTTGAAGATAATGAAATTGTTCTACATGCAAACAAAAGCCCTCACGCACACCCCTGTACACAAAGAGATACCACTCCACACCTTCTGGGTGGCTAACAGGACATCAAACAACAAGAGCTATCAAGGATCCAGAGAAACTGAAACACTCCAACACTTCTGGTCAGAATGTATATTGATAAAAGGACTTTAGAAAATAGTGTGACAGTCCCTCAAAAGGCTAAACATAGGGTTACTCTAAAATCCAGCAATTCTACCCTCTCAGTATACTCAAGAAAAATGAAAATATACATCCACACAAGAACTTGTGCACAGGTGTTCTTAACAGCATTTTAAATAACAGACAAAAAATAAAAACAAGTCAAATGCCTACAAACTGGTGAATGAATAAGTAAAAGTGTGGCATATCCATATAATTAAATAATGTTTGACATAAAAAGGAATGAAATACTGATACATGCTACAACATGTATGGACCATGAAAACATTATGTTTTGTGAAAGAATCCAGTCACAAAGGACCCCATATTGTATACATCCATTTTCATGAAATATCCAGAATAGGCAAATGTATGTGCAGAAAGTAAAATAGTGATAGCTAGGGACTAGGAAATACAGGCAGTGGGGGTGTTGGCTAAGAAGTGTGGGTTTCTTTTTTGGAGTGATGAAATCTCCAGATTAATGTATATCTCTGAATATACCAAGTCATTGGCCTGTATACATTGAATGTGTGAGTTGGCAGTACAGAAATTATAAAATATCTGGAAATAAATCTAACTAAAGATGGGAAAGCACACCTCTAAAACAAAATTACAAAATACTAAAGAAAGAAACTGAAGAAGATATTAGAAGGTGGAAAGACATACCATGTTTATGGATCAGAAGAATTAATACTGCAAAAATGACCATGTTGCCAAAACTACAGACAGTGTTCTATTATACAGCAAGGTGACTACAGTTAATAATAATTACTGTGTATTTCAAAATAGAGGGTTTTAAAATGTTCTCACCACAGAGAAATATTTGAGGTGATGGATAATATAATTAAGTTATTTAAATGATCTCTTTTAAGGTTCTTTGAAATAAGTCCTTAAAAGAGAGAAACCACTTGCCAATCAAGGAGAACAGAAAGAGAAAACACAAATAGGTGAGATAAGAAATGACAGGGGATGTAAACTTTTTAAAATCACAAGTTTACATTGCATAAATCCACGCAAATAAATGTATAACACTAGATGAAATAAATCATCTTTGGAGAATGTAATATACCAAAAATAACCCTGTAAGGGATGGAAAGACTAAGCCAACTACATTCCACAATGTGAAAAATAATTT
Organism: Castor canadensis; assembly: GCF_047511655.1. Lineage (NCBI taxonomy): Eukaryota > Metazoa > Chordata > Mammalia > Rodentia > Castoridae > Castor > Castor canadensis. Next base: position 47,932,153 of record NC_133396.1, on the reverse strand, counting down.
AATTAATTATTTTCATCTTACTAAAACTGTGCTAGAAACTCAGTGGCTTAAAAAGACAAATATTTAGGCCAGGTATGGTAGTGCATACCTGTAATCTCACTTATGTGGGAAGCATAAGGATCATAGTCTGAGGTCAGTAAAGACAAAAAGAGCACATCCTATCTGAAAAATAACTAAAACAAAAAAGGCTAGGGGTGTAGCTCAAGAGGTAGCATTCTTGCCTAGCAAAGACAAGGGCCTGATGAACTTCCGGTTGTATATATCTTTGATTACTGTGTTTCAAGTGTCTTCCTCATTCAGGAATCCAAGATGAAGCAGCATCCCACATTGAGACAGAAGTTTCTTAGAGAAAGACCAAAAGAATTTAGGAGAAATACAATGGCCAAGGCTGAGGTGGTTGCTGAGGCAGGAAAGGGAGGTAAAAGGTCAATGTTAAGGCAGGGGACATTCATTCAGTGAGTGTCTCTAGGAGCCCTAATCCAGAAAGTTCTAAATCCCCTCAAAAATCACTAGAGGTAGACCTTGATATCATTCATTGCAAGTGAGGAAATTGATGTTCAAAAAGACTGTGAGTTGCTCCAAAGTCACATACCAGTAAGTATCACAAACTTGATGTGCCCTTCACTCTTTTGACTCTAAATACCTTGTTCTGGTATAGTTTACTTTGAGAAGGAGGATGACTGCATAGAACCTACATTTGGACCCAAATTGCCTCCTCCTGGAGAGCTGTTGTCCAGCTGATTGGGGCTCTCTCTTACTGATGGTCCAACAGATCTGCTGTGTCTCCTGAATTCCTTGCCTCAGTGCCAGCCCAGAACTGATGGTCTCCTTGTGATGTGTCCCTTATCATTGCCATCATCAATTCGACCTGCTCTGTTAGAACAAAGTGTGATATTTTTCAATTTCTAGTACAATAGATTTCCTTCATCCCTATGCTGGACTCAATGCCTGGAGGCTCTCATTCACTCTTCCTTTGTCCTGGAACACTCCTCCACCATCCTCCACCCCATCCCTTCATTTAAGTCCTATTCATTCTTTAAATCACAATGTATTTCAAATTGAGCCTTGCAAGCTTTCTGTATCTTGCTGCATATGTGGACATAGAATTAACACCACAATAATTTACCACTATAATTGATAAGTCCAGCTTCACCACTAGATAAAACTTCCAGAAGTCATTTCCCTGTGTGTCTTTTTCACAACTGTGATTTTCCAGTACCCAAGATAACTCCTGAAACAGAAGAGCTGTCTAGTATGCACATGATGCCTAAATGAATGAATGAATATATGAACACTGGATATGCACAACTCGGATCTTACATTCTATTCTCAAAAAGCTGAGGCATATAGAAGTGAAAGGAACAAAAAGCTAGCTGCCCTGAATTCACGTGGAGGGGTCCAGGGAGGTGCTGTCCACAGACCATATATTCCAGGAAGTTTAAAACACTGTACAGTCTGTAATTGAGTGCAGTGGACCAACAACAAGCTTACACAGATATAGAGCAGGAGTTTAATAGACATTGTTCATTCCCATCCAAACTTAATATACAGGATCCATTCCACAGGAAGGAATTTCTTGGCCAAAAAAATCCTTTTTCGGAGTACCCTTTCTGACTGAGAGTACAAAGTTTGCAGCCATCCTAAAAGATTTGCCTGACTTCCTATGTGTGATGAGAAACATTTCTTTCACCTGCCTCCTTGTTTATGTAAACTGCGAGGGCCAGCAGCTTGCACAGATCCTCTTTCATCTGCTCCTGCCCATCACTTCTTTTTCTGTACCCCCTCACCAAAAATATATGGTGACTCCACAGACTGGGAATCACTTGTCTTTTGGTTGGAACGACTTTTAAATGTGTTTCATCTTTTCTCCCATGCAGTCCAATTACCAAGACTTCATTGTACTCTCATGATCAAATGATTAGGTCTTTTTTATTCTACTTGACTCAGGCTCTTTGGAGATGGAGAACAAGCCTTATTTACATATTCCTCCCATGATCTAGGATATGCTAGATTTGCCATGAAGCCTTCCCATAGTTGTGTCCCACCTCAATGTTAAGGCTTACCATACTGCCTGCGTCTATCTCAGCCATCATCACAATGACCAGGTACCTCTGCATCACTGGAACTTGAGGCTGTCTTCTCTGGTGCAGAGTCTGATAACAAGTTCATGGCCTGATTTTGTCCTGTAGTGTCCCAGAGCTGTCCTACACCCCACCAAAGCAGGACTGAAGATGGCGGTTTCTGTTAATTAACATCACGAGCTCTGTGACAGCCTCTGGGTCATGCCCTGTACTATAATTTACTCATGATTTATTTCCCAAGTAGTATCAGAATGAATTCTCAGGTGTCCTGTGGGAGACTGGAGCTTAGTAATTGATCCAGGCCTACACATTCCCTCAGGAGCAACTTCTTGGAAGGGGAAGGATATGGTCCAGTGGTAATGGACTTCCTCTAAGAAAAATTAACTGTTTCTCAGACTGAATTAGAGACAGCCCACCCCATCCATCCAAAAATATGTTCTTTTGGTCCGTGACATTTGAAATGACCCCCTTTAAATTAAATTACAACAGATCTTTGCAATAGTAACTTCACTGTGTGAATTTCTTGTGTAGAGGTAATAACTCCTTAAGATAGTAAAAATGTGCGAAGACATGGTTGTTCTCCTTTCAGTACGGATTTTTTCCTCAATCTTTATAAGGTCACTCCAATCAGGGTTGGGTACAGGGAGAGGATTAAGAGTGAGACACAAAGACATCCTAAAAAGACAGATAAATTAACTTGCAGCTCCTTATTGACCAAGTTTGAGACAATAGAGCAACAAAATAATAGTAGTAATGGATTATAAATAAAGGAATTAAATGAAAATTACTACATCATATTGATATGGATGGATTAATTAATTAACTGATTAGTAAAATCTCTTCTTTGGTATAGAATTTCAACAGATAAATTTTGAAGGGGGAGTGGAATTCAAAAAAAGGATATTTGGCAAATACCCCAGTAATAGTTATTGTAAGATATTTATTTATGACAAAGGAAAAAAAGTGTCTCTTCAGTGCATAGTGCTGAATAAATCACTCCTTCCAAGTGGTCAAAGTTCACATGCCTGTCACATGCTGTGAATTTGCTTAAAGATGCAGCAACTTCTAGTTAGTAGTTAGGAATAAGTTCTCCCTCCTCACTTTCTTCTCTTCCTCCAAATATCAGTAACAGTTCTCATTAACTAAGCTCAACCAGAAAAGAAGGCAGCCCATTGCTGAGTCCATATAGATCAAATTCCCAGAGCACAGGCCTGGTAGAGAGAAGAGTGGCTATGGAGAAGTAAATGGAATCTGCTCAGGATTCCAACCAGTGCTCTTCTCATTTTCCTTTAAATACACAAAATCTCCCTGTTAACAAAGTGGAAAGTGGAAATAAAAATAAAAGATTGCTGTTCTTTAAACTGAAGAGGGTAAAGAGAATCCTGAGCTGTAAACCAACTTTGAGTTATGGTTCATCTGGTCTTCAAGGATAAAATATTAATCAAGAAAATCTACAAAATAATCCATTTTCCTCCCTTGTCTAAAATAAAGACTTGAATGACAATATTCAGCTGTAAGCATCGGTTCTGTTGTCAGTTAAATGTAACTACATCCTGGAAGTTTTTTCAAGGTACTTGAACCTTAAAGATTATTTTTATATTCTATGGAATGCAATATTTTTAGCTTTATGTTGCTTTTGATTGACACATAATAAGTGTACATATTTATGGAGTGGTATGGGGTGTTTGGATATATGTATACATTCTATAATAATCAAATCAGGTTATTTGGCATAATCCTAACCTCAGGTGAAAATAAACATGAAAGGGAAATTAAGATGAAAACAATACTGAAAGAACTTTTCAAAATGGAGTCCTGTAAGAGAGCAGGACTTATGTACATCACAAGCTTGCAGGCATTTGGGATGACAGACAATGACATTGTGATGCATAACAAAGGGTACCCATAATCTTCTTTTTTAGATGTTTCCATTCTGTTTATACATTCTATTGTTTTTTCCTATTTTAATGGTGGGCAAGTAAGTTAAATAACAGTACAAGGGCGGCTATAGTCAATAAGTGTGGAGTGTGTCAGGTATCAGAATCTTCAACATTGACTTCTGCAGAAGGTGGTGAACTCTTTGTCGTAGAAAGTGCTAAACCATAGGACAGTGACCATCCTCAGGGCCCCTATAAAGGTGACAATGCATAAAGTAGACAGAATAACATCTATGCCCCTTGCATTCCTAAAATACAGAAAATTTGCAGCAGGCTAGAATAAAGAAATAAATCACTCCAGAACCTTTCTAAAGTCAAATACTAGATAAAAGATGAAATAAAATTATTTTCTTCATTGTCATGCTGAGCAGCAGAAAGCCTTAAAGATGGGACAGAAGAAATACCAAGAACTCAATGGTACCATGATTCTTGCAGCAACCATGGAGCAGATCCTCATTAATGCTGAACAGCAGAAGAGGAGATAAATTCTCAGCAAAGGGGATGGAAGATGTCAGACCAGAGATTGGACCTTAGAGACACAATCTCCAGGAAAATCCAGGTTACCCTTGAGAGACAATGTCCTTAGGACACGGCCATATGAGATTCCATGAGTCTCAACAATTAGTCTGACTTTGACCTGAGTGATGACCTGGGAGATTTGTTCAAGAGACTTTATAATCTACCAACTAATTCCAAATCTTCTCTATTTTTATACTACCTGCCTACAGACTTCCCACATGTGGAAGAGAAGTGAAGTCCACAGAAACAGGTCTCTTTTTTTACAGCATCTGAGCTGACTCCACAGGTAGAGAGAGAGAGAGAGACTGCATTAAAAATTGCAACACAGTCATCCCTTCTGATAACCCTCACAAAGCCACCACAAGGTGAGTAGAACTTTTATGTCATTTTTCTGGATTATCATTTATCAGGTGAAATGAATTGACAAAAGTTACGCAGAAAGGTATCAGGAAAACTAGGACACAAATGTATCTCTGACTCTAGAACCTAATCCTCAAGATCCCATGAACAATAATTAGAATGAGAGAATCCCTCCTCTGGTCACGCTTCTCCTGAGGCTCCTGTGTATGAACATAGACAGTGAAAGGGCAATTGGGACAAGGTTATCTCAACCTTAAGCCCTGTCTGTCTCCTAAAGTAATACTTATGTGTGCTAAGTGTTGTCTCCATACACATTTAGACAAATGCATGGTCTTAGGGAAGAGCTACAAAGACACTATCTGCTTTCACTCTCCATGGATCTTGGCAGTGGGCTCTTCACGGAGGTTATGGTCAAAGCACTAAGTGTTAACCTATCGGGGAAATTGGAAAGCCCCTGAAGAATGCATCTTTGGTCTTGTCTGTTGCTCCTGATAGCAGAAAGTAGCACTTAACCTCATCTGTCCCTGTACAATTGTCCTCAGCACCATCACACTCATGTCCCTGATAGCTCAGTGTGCAAATGCTTCCCAAGGAAGTGGATGTTAGTGATCAGCAATGTGTGAGTCTCTGACCTCCTCCCAGTGAACTCAGGACTCTGAGGATACCTCTAGTGTTCGTGTTGATGCACCTCCTGGCTTCTCTCCCAGGGGTTTGAGGGTCTTTTGCCTCTTCCCGGGTATCTGAAGATATCATCTTTTCCTGTGGCAACACTGTAATATATGGCATTGTGGAATTCCATGCTGAATTCCCTGTGCTCAGAAATCTCTTCCCTCTTGTTCTCTGGATCTTCAGTTTCTGAATTAATCATATCACCCAATTCTCCTTTTCTGGTAATTGCTTTACATTCTTGAACTCTATATTTTCATCACTTTGCAACAGATTGTCAGTCAAAATATGGAAACATTCATTAGTAACTTCATGAATATATGCTCAAATACCTATGTTTACATTAAACAAAAAGCTAGTTATTTCTAGTACCAGAAAGGGTAAGTGCAACCCATACTCACTCTACCATTTATTAATATTTACCATTTATTAATATGTACTGAATATGTTTTGCATTGAGTCAAAATCCTCCACAAGAGAAAATCCAAGCTTCTTTTTCAGGCTAATTCCTTCCTAATTCCTGGCCTGGCCTTACTCTCTGCTTCTGAAAAAAGATGTATAACACATTTTGGCCTGAAGTTACCCTCCACTATCTGAGCATTTTATCTTTGAGGTTTTCTACATGATATGTAACTTGGACATCATCAATTAATTTAGGGTAGACAGTGAATGATTTTCAAGAAACTGACACAATCACATTAGCATATTAAAAATATTTTTTCAGTCAAGAAAATGGACATCTCTACAAATAACGCTGGTTCAGAAAGGAAGAACAGAGGTAAGGAAAAAGTGACTATAAGAAAGATTACAAGATTGAGGACAATTCGTTGAATGACTAAGGAGACTACAAGATCTTTGCCAGTAAATAGGAAAGAGCAGGTATTGAAAAGAGAAAATATGGCAGCTGAAGAAGTTGATGGAGCAAATGTCTGAGAAAACAGAAGCAGACTTGATATATAGACACCTTTATTCTAAGTCTTGGGAGAAAGGAACTAAGACAGAAGTGGATATATGGACATTGTGTGCACTGGGAAATATTGAGGAAACACTCCGTGGTCTCAACTTCTCAATGAAAACAGAAGTGCCATTCAGGCTCAGGATGAGTTGGGGTAGCAGGTTAAATGTTTAGATAGACTTCCATGTATAATGGGGAAACTAGATAAAGAGTGTGAAGGGACAAAATAGAATTGGGCATCATGATTCCTAGTACCACGTTTCTGTGATGTCTCCACTATCCCTAGGTTCCTGCAAGAGAGAAGTAAGAAAAAAAATGAACATTGTCTGGAGATTGAATATTTTGCATGACAATTCCCTGTTTGGGAAGGCAGATTTGAAAGTGCCATGATACACTGTTGTCTGAGATGCAAAAAAAAGGGTAGCAAGACAGAGTTCACCATGGGTAGAAAACTAGATTTACACAAAACAAATAACCTTGTGGAGGAGCATTGAGCAATTAAATAACATAAACAAAGATTATTCAAAGCTGCCCTGTTTGATCAACTTACTATTGTGTTTTCTCAAACCTGAATTTCTCTTGTATTGAACCTATCTCACTTTGAATGATAGAAGGCACCTGGTTTACTCTTCCAGTGTAAATAAACTCCCTTCCACCTCAATGGCCTCCCAAGGAACCCTCCCTCTGTTTCTCTTTCTCCTTTAGTGAAATATGTGCTGAGCCCCCCAGCTCCATGATCACACATATGATTGCCAAACATATAATATCTTTAACTTTAAATGTAATTTATTGTGTTGTGTTAAAATATCAGAACAACAGAAAATAACTTAATAAAAACTCATCCTATATATTTAATAAATAGATTCATATTTGCTCCATAGTTCATATTTGCTCCATTTTAAAATAAGTGTTACAGACACACTTGAAATTTTCTGTTTCCATCTAAAATGTTATTTTTCTGGCTCTCACTCACAAGATAGCCACTCTTCTGTTGTTGATAGTATACTCCTATAAAGGACTTACACTTTTCTGTATTCCAATGTGTTACTTTTATATCAAAATGCCTAATTAGAAAGCAGCACAATTTTCTTGTCCATTCCGCAGTGGGTAGGCCATTTTTAGGTTTGCTGAGTGACAGTACATCCCTGTGTCTCCTTGCATCCAGGTGCTAGAGTTTTTCTAGGATCATCAGAAAGTATAATTATTGAGTCAAAAGTATATGAATTACAACTTTCATATATAAGTTTATTATTTGTCAAGTCTAGTAGTAATTTCCTCGTTTTGTTCCAACACTTGAAATTGTTAGGTTTTAAGTTGACATATTCCATGATGAAAGATGGTAAATTTTTCCATTGTGCTTATTCACAGTGCTAATTTTCTCTCTGTGATTTTTCCTTCTGGAGTTCATGTGCTAGAATTTCTCTAATAGCATAATTGCTGGGTTAAAGATGTATGAATTAAAGCTTTTATACAAATTGGTTAATTTTTGTCAAATGCTAAATCTAATTTATCTGTTTCTTTCCAAAACTGGAAATGGCCAGTTTTATATATTATATACATACTCCAGGATAAAAGATGTTAAATCATATTTTGTCTTCAATTCAATTGTTTTTTTTCATTTTTTTGTATTGACTGTTAATTTCCACTCTATGACTTGTCTATTCAAAAGAATAGAGAGCACAGACACTGATCAAGTGTCCATTAGAAAATGGGATATAACATGGCCTATTTAGCAGAGTCACTGGAAAATTAATTACCTGGAGAAGAAAAATAACAAGTCTGTTGCCCTTATTTCCCAATGTGTTTTCTGCCTATTTATTAATAGTGTATAAGATTCTTCTGTATGCTGAGTGTTAAACATTTATGAAATATGGGTGTACTAGATTCCTTTCTCTAGTCCATGGTTTGCCTTTCCCTTCTCTTTTTATGTCTTTTTCATACAAAGGTTGTAAGTGGTCAAAGATCACTCATTTTCAATTTTCCTTATGTTGTTTGTGCCTTGTTTAAAAAGTCAGTTCCTACCCTGATATCATACAAATATTTTTCTTCAAGCTGTTTTCACAGTTCTTTAGGAATTATTTTTATGTATTATTTTTCATATTTATGTAATCAGATTTCCTTGACTCTTTGCAAGTCAGTCCATCCTTTTCTCTGCTTACTTCTAAGCCAACCCATGTCATGTACCGCCATCTAACAAAAGCTTTACTTTTTTCTAATTCCTTAAGTCTGTTATGTTGCTCTAATTATAAGTCTCTCTGCCAGGACTTGGCCAATGTTTGAATTACTACAATAAGCCATTTTTATTCTTGATTGTTGAGGCCTTTAACTGCAGCCCACCTAGCCTAGAAATCAGCTATAACTGGCATAACCCTTGGGTAACCTCGTGAAGAGGAAGATAGCCTTGAAACAGGGTTGTAAAACATGGTGAATTGTCAATTAAAAGCTGTAACCTCGGACAGAGCTGTGAGGAATTGCTCATTAGAGCCATGCAAGAGTTCGGACCGAGATGAAAGTCACCATGCAGAGATAAGCACCCATCCCTGCCTTTCTTTGTCTCCACTTGTAAATAAACTTTCCAAAGCAGGACTCCCTGCTGTTCTTATCTAAACCTTAGGTTTCTATTCCACTACTAGCCCCTCATTTATGGGAGAACACATTCCTTGTAACCTGATAAGTAAGCCTCTGGTGTTTCCCCAGTTCCCAATAAATAATATTACTCCACCACCAAGATGTGGGCAAGATCAGGATGTGGGCAAGATCAGGAAAATGTGACCCCAGGGGCATTCCTATGCCCATAATGTGACCCCATAGGAATTCCTATGTGACGATGATTGATGCTTTAAAGAGTATAGATCTGCTTAAACTTTTCTCTCAGGGTCCTTGCTGAAACCTGCTGCGTCAGGCAGATGCTCGGACCCTAGCCAGCTAGAAATAAACCTCACCGTGTGACCTCCTTTGTCTCGAGTGTCCTTTGTCCTCTCAGAAGGTGGCCGGCCTCATACCCTAACAGATTAGACAAGTCCTCTCTCTTCCTAAAATTGTCTAGGTTCTTATTGACTCTATAATATGTCATGAGTTTTTGGAACAGTTTGTTAATTCCATATTTTTAAACTATTTCATATAGATTTGGATTGCATTAAATTCAGAGATTAATTGGAAGAAATAAGACATTTTCATATTGAGTCTTTGCATTAACATTCTGTATCCCCCCCAATTTCTTTAAGCCCTCCTTTGTTAAAATTATATCTAGATTCCTCAAAATTTTCTATTGCTATTTTGAATGAGGAATCTTTTATAAATTATATTTTCTAATTCTGTTTTGCCTAAATATAAGAATAATTTTAATTTTTTTACATATTGGTTTTAGTAAACAAACTTGAAGAAATCTTAGCTTATCTAGAGATTCCCTTGGGTTTTCTTTGTAAACAATCATATTTTCTGTGAATTCTCTCACTATTTTTCATTTCATTCCAATTCTTTATAGCAAAATTCTTTCTATTGTTCTTTTACTATTATTGTTGTTGTTGTTCTTTTTTCTATTGTTCTTTTCACCTTAAGTGTTTTATACAGAGACCATTAATCTCCATGTTTCATGTGGCTCTGGGATCACAACTCCTGTAACAAAGGAGAACAAACACACCATACCTCAACCTTGGTGCCCACGTAATTCCTGATTACAAACCCAAGGATCCACCACAGCATCAGATATAGCTTACAATTATTGCCCTCAGCTTTCTTTTTGTTTCTCATACAAAGGTATTCCCACATATTTCTTTAAATTTGGTTAAGCATTTTATGATTTTTTCTCTTTTATGTTTATCACTTCTATGTATTTCAATAGGAATGAGACTTGTCAATATGAGTTAGTCTGGCATGGTGCCACAAGCCCCACCACTGAATACTTACATTTCTGTGTCTTATGAGTTAACCATAATTTCTGAGACCTCCAGATTTACTGAACCCATTGAACCTTAGGTATTATGATGCTATATGAAAAAAGGAAAGGCACCTTAAGAGGCAAAACCTTATATGCACAGATAAGAAAGCACAAAATAATTAGTTGTGGCAAAGATAATTAGACTTAAATCCCTCAGTCTAACACATAATTTGCATATGTACTAAAAGAAACAGTGAAAACTGGTGATTGAATTCATTACAAATTTAATTAACTTTTAAAGAGATAGAAAAAATTGTGAATTATGTATTATATCCCAGATATCCCATAATAAAAGAATACATTCCTCTTATGTAATAGTCCAAGTGGGTATTTTTGGTGGTGGGCAGCGTTTCCGGATGTGGAGAACTAAGGGCTACAGGCTCATCCTACATTGTCACTATCTAATCACACTCAACTTCCTGCATATTTGCATACAATAGGCATAGAGGAGAGTGTGTAGGAAGACTAGAACTGTATTGTCTAGAACTCAGTCACATAAACACACCTCATTGCAAGAAAGGTTGGGAAATGTAACAACATAGATTTGGTCAAACAGCAAGTAGATTCTGCCATGACTAGTATGTCTTACAGTGCAAAATGAATCAAAGAAGATGGAACCTCTGGTGAAGCAGTTAGAAGAGCATTACAATATTCAGGGAGAAAAATATGATAGTCTAAGCTAAAGCACTGAAACAGTAAGTTAAAAGGTATTGCTATGTAATAGTTACTTTAAATGAAGATTTAAAAACATAAGATGTACAGGTAAGAGATAAATTGGCTGTTTGTGCTTACTAGCATCTCACATGTGGGAATGCAAGAAATAAACCAGGATTCAACTCAAAGAATATTGAGCACAAACTGTTCAGTACATGAAATGAACAATACTCCACAATAATCTACCTGGAGTTGTCACAATGAACAATATATGTCTTTTCTCTCTCCCCAAATCTTGCACTTATAGGCTGGTGTTGCAAGTGTATGGGGTTTGGCCAGCCACATTCTCAGGATTGAATATGGAAATATGGAGAAAAGAGAACAAGCCTATAGAAAGAGAGTTTATCAAACAGTAATTGAAGCAACTGTGGAATTCATGAATCAACCAAAGCAAGAACAGGAAGAGAAGACCACAAAAAACACCATTGTGGTTATACATATATGAGGGTTTGCCAAAAAATAAAGATTATGCAAGGAGGTGGTAGAAATAACTTTACAAATGGAACGCCTGAGGAGAAAATTCACTGGGCTCATTTTGGTAGGACCTAAATCCAGGAAACCTTGTGAATTAAATATCTTCCAAGCCAGTGTAGACACCTGTCATCCGCTGATATCAATAAATATTGATGAATAGAATGATCCTAAATTCCAAGATAGTCCTATTGACAGATTCCTTGTACCAGAATACTTTGTCAAAGACCCCAAAGTATTGCTTTTTCCTTGTAATGAACAATGATGCTTGGTAATGTGTCATTCTGACTTTTCATTGAAATTGTAAAGTCCTGAAAAGTAAGGAATATGTCTTAGATATTGAATGAAGGAATGGATAAACTATATTTTCCCCCATGTTTATTTCTCTATAGTTTGTAATAAAGGATTAAGGTGATGGAGTGAAAACTTAAATTATGAAATGATTAAATCTATGATGTTTGCAGGGTGATGCTGTCGGGGAAAGTGAGCATCTCTGATTAATTGCTTGCTACTTAGATAAAAATGTCAAGGATTATATGATGATTAGTCCCATTTACCAACAGGGAGTTTTCCCAAACCAAGGCATACCTTTGAATTTCATAAACACAGTTGTAGAAAAAGCTGACCTCTTAAAAAATATGTTGGATTTGGAATGTCATAACACACAGTATTTGTACTAACAAACTAATAATTCTGAATTCCTTTCCATTTTCTTGCTGAAGGAGCCATGAGAGAAGAAAACCAGACTTCCACTACCTATTTCATTCTTCTGGGAGTTACTGGGCAGCAGAAACAGGAAGATTTCATCTTCATCCTCTTTCTGCTCATTTATCCCGTCACATTAATTGGAAACATGCTCATCATCCTAGCCATTCTCTCTGACATCCACCTTCACAACCCCATGTATTTTTTCCTTGCCAACCTCTCCCTTGTTGACATCTTCTTCTCATCTGTAACTATTCCCAAAACACTGATCAACCATCTCATGGGCAGCAAAGCCATCTCCTTTGCTGAATGTCTGACACAGATGTATTTCATGATAGGCTTGGCTAATACAGACAGCTATATATTGGCTGCAATGGCAATTGATAGAGCTATGGCCATCAATCACCCACTTCGTTATACAGCAATTATGAACACCTGGCTCTGTGTCCTGCTGGTTGTTGGGTCTTGGGTGGTTGGACACACCAATTCGCTTCCCCACACTCTGCTCACAGCTCATCTGTCCTTCTGTGGAAACAAGGAAGTAGCCAACTTCTACTGTGACATTACCCCTTTGCTCAAGCTGTCCTGTTCTGACATCCACTTTAATGTGAAGATGATGTACATGGGGGTTGGTGTTTTCTCTGTGCCTTTGCTATGCATCATTGTCTCCTATGTTCGGGTCTTCACCACAGTCTTACAGGTTCCATCCACTAAGGGAACACTCAAAGTCTTCAACACCTGTGGTTCTCACCTGACAGTGGTTTCTTTGTACTATGGGACAGTCATGGGCATGTATTTCCGACCTTTAACAACTTACAGTCTTAAAGATGCAGTGATAACTGTGATGTACACAACAGTGACCCCCATGTTAAATCCTTTCATCTACAGTCTGAGAAACAGGGACATGAAGGCTGCTCTGGGAAAACTCTTCCACAGTAGAACCTCCTCCACTCCACTTTGAGATCATACACTGGGTACTGTGGACCCCAGTTAGGAAGCACTAGAGACCCAGCTCCAATGTCATCTCCTAAAAGAAGCTGCCTTCCATCTTACCAGTCTGAATTTCCTTTCCTTGAAAATCTTAAAATAGTTTGATGAGACAATGTATAGAAATGATAACTTACAACACATTTCCACTTCTTTTGGCAGAGTATCACCAGAAAGTGTTGGGTTCACGTCCCACCTATGCTACAGACCGGTAGAGTACAGTTGGGAAAGTCTGACCTTTGGGTTCTACTTCCACATATTAGAAATAATATGACATGTCCTGTTTGTGTGATCACAATAGATCATGCTTTCAAAACCATAAAACCTTCTGCATGTCAAATTAGACCCTCATTTTTAATCACTCCAGTTAGGCTTGCAAGCCTCTGAAGCCAAGACCTATACTAACTCATCACTGCATTCACAATCTTGTAAGATAAAGTTCATCCAAAACATCTTAATGCAGGTGGAACAAATGAATGAAAATATTAATCTCTGGAATGTAATCTAATAAAGATTAGCAGTAAATAGACTGAATATTATTTATCCACCCTTTAAAATTTAAAGATCTGCATTTTCCTATGAGATAGACACTTTCTGTATGTAAGCCCTCTCTACTACCCTTCTTCCATTTTTGATTTAGGAATTATCTTCTGAAAGCAATACTGATAGAGGAGTAAAAATGGAAAATTTGGGCAAGTGGTCTGTTGTATTGCTGGCCTTAGAAGTCATTTTGCTCACAATCCTTCCTAGAATTATTAACTGAGGAGAAAGCATTATATATTATGGACTCAAGTACTTCTATTAAGATTGTGGGAGTGAGGTGGCATGGTATTTTGGACAGATAATAAGATCTGAATTTGAATACTAGTTTCACCAGCTATGTGATAGTAAACTAAGTATATAATCTATTAAAGTCTCTCTTTTAGAATTAACTTAGAAGGTAACACACATGTACAGGAAATCAATGCAGGTCAACTCCCTGTATAGTTATCCTTATCTCAACTAGCAAAAACCCTTGGTACTTCCTATTATTGCTTATACTCTCTCTTCAACAAAATTAGAGATAAGGGCAAAATAGTTTCTGCCAAGTAGCAAGGAAGGGAGTGGGGGGGAGGGGTAAGGGAAGAGGTGGGGGTAAGGGGGGAGAAATGACCCAAACATTGTATGCACATATGAATAAAATAAAAATTCTTTTAAAAGTCTCTCTTTTAATCAGTAAAATTAAAAATTAAAGATCTGACCTGGGAAGAGAGATATCATTGTTCTTTCATCATAGTTAAACTGGAGTATCCCTAAAGATCATAAAACTCTCATTAAAATTACACTAAAATTACAGCTGTAAGTAGACTTATTACTACTTAAATAATAATATTCTGTTTTAATCATGAAGGATGATTGAATCCCTGATGTTAGCACAGACATGATGGGTGATGGGAGGGGGAAGACATCTACACAAAGAGAATAAGAGACACAGAGCAAGGCAGAGATGTGCCAAGCCAACTGACTGCCAAGAGCTGCAAACGTACTTAAAGATGAAGGAAACTCTGAGTAGCACTTGAGGAGTAAGTTCACCTCATTTTTCCCTCCTTCCTATCTCTTAGCAGTTCTGTATGGACTAACCCCAATCAGAAGCCAGAAGACAAGGCAGTCCATTGCTGAGTGTGTATGGATCAGCTTCCCTGGGCATGGGGGCCTAGTGGAGAGGAAAGAAGAATAGATCTGGTGAAGCAAAGGAAAACTATTC
Organism: Castor canadensis; assembly: GCF_047511655.1. Classification (NCBI taxonomy): domain Eukaryota; kingdom Metazoa; phylum Chordata; class Mammalia; order Rodentia; family Castoridae; genus Castor; species Castor canadensis. Next base: position 47,917,077 of record NC_133396.1, on the reverse strand, counting down.
AAGACTCCACCCAGTGCTATTGAGGCAACTCCTTGTTTTGCTTTGAAGACCCAGGGCCTCCTTAAAACAAAAGGGAATTTGCAAATAAAAATAAAGGTTGCTGCTCTTCATGACTACAGAAGACAGACATTACCCTAGACTGCCAATCAGGTTTGAAGGGTGGTTCATTTGACCGGCCATCTGGTAAGATGTTAAACTGAGGAAATGCATAAAGCAATCTTTCTCTTTTTTCTGATACAAAGGCTTGTGTGAAAACACTCAACTCTAAACATTCAGTTTTTTCTCCGTTACATACAAAAAAGGTCCTCAGAACAAAGATTTTTTGAAATACTTGAATTTTAAGGATTTTTTTATTCATTTATTCACATGTGTATACATTATTTGGGTCATTTCTCCCCCGTCCCGTGTCCCACCTCTCTCCCCTTGTCCCCCTCCCCCCTCACTTCCAGGCAGATCCTGTTTTGCCATTATCTCTAATTTTGTTGAAGAGAAGACATAAGCATAATAAGAAAGACAAAGTGTTTTTGCTAGTTGAGATAAGGATAGCTATATGGAGAGATTCCTAGCATTGCTTTCATGTACAAATGTGCTACAACCCAAGTTGACTCATCTCTAACTGATCTTTTTTTTTTTTATTACTAATCCATATAACAAAATTGTTGAATATTATTATTATATGCTAAGTGAAAGTAGCCTGTTACCCAAGCTATATAATTCTACTTATAATTGTACCCTAGAGAATGAAATAGTATGGGGACATGAATCAGATAACCAAGGGTCTGAGAGTAGAGATTGATTGATGGAAATATTCTATATCTCGTTTGTGTTAATGGTTATATGACTATACATTTGTCAAATGATGAATTTTCCTGTATGTATATGACATATCAGTAAAAAGGAAAGAAAAATTCTCACTTTCAGGATGGTTATAGAAATTAGAAAAGATCATTCGTCTTCTTCGTTTTTTTCTTCTGTCTGATTCTTCACTGTTCTTTACTTCCTCTATGTCTCTCACAGCTTTAAAGTCCATGATGAATTGGAATTTCTTTATTTTATTTTATTTATTAGCATGTTATAGTTGTCCTGGGGGTAGTGCTTGCAATATATCTTAGTTAGATTCAGCCCCCTCCATCTTTGTCCTTTATCACCCCCCCTACTCCCCTTCGTAGAACAGTTTTAGCAGGTCTCACAGTTCCATTTTCATACATGAATACGTAGTACTTCCACCATATTTGTCCTCCTTCACCCTTTACTTATGCCCCCCCACAACTGGTGCCAACCTCCAGACAAGACTTATCTTACCTTCCTGTCCTTCATTTTTTTTAAACAAAAAGGACATTTTTTGTTTGTTTATGATGGATATACAGGGAGATTCATTGTGATATTTCCTTATATATGTGTGTATTATATCCCAGTTGTTTCCTCCCCTTGCATTATTCTTCTTTCCACCTTAGTCCTTTTCTTATGGTGATTTTAACGGGTTTGAATGTCCATAGTCATACTTGTATAGAAAGTATGTCAACCACATTCGCCTTTATTTTCTTTGTTTATAATCCCCCCCTCATTAGTGTCCTCCCCTTAGCATAGCCTGTTTTACCTTTCTGTCCTTCATTGTTTCAGGGTCTGTTCATTGGTCAGTGGGAATTTTCTTGGTATTTTACCTGTAAATGTATTGTACTTAAGTCATTCTAACCCCCTCCACTGTACTTCTTATTTCATGGCTGAGATACTAAAGGAAAGTTTATGTCTTTATCTGCAATCCCTGAGTCATATTTTAAATCAAGTCATCAATTATTTTTATAGTTCTATATGTCCAGTTAGTACTGAATAACTGAGAGCTGGAGTTTGCATACTTTGTAAACTATGCCAACTTTAACTGCTTCAACTGGATTCCTGTGTCTGTCCTGTGGTCCCCTGCAGTCAGAGTGCGTAGTATGCCTGAAGAGTGTGTACAGCATCATAGAGCTATGATTGTGAGTCTTACATGTGAAAGGCTCTCCCTGTTTCTCTGCAGACTGTGGTTCTATGCCAGTGGTTCTGAAACTTGAACAAACACTAGAGTTACTTGAAGGAGTAGTTAAAACACAACTTGCTGTTGTCCCCACTCTCCCAGTTATTGATTCTATAGTTCATTTGTTTTTGGCAGTAGTTGTTCTTGAACTCAGGGCCTACACCTTGAGACACTCTACCAGCCCTTTTTGGTGATGGATTTTTTTTTTCATTTTTCTTTTATTATTCATATGTGCATACAAGGCTTGGTTCATTTCTCCCCCCTGCCCCCACCCCCTCCCTTACCACCCACTCCACCCCCTCCCGCTCCCCCCCCCTCAATACCCAGCAGAAACTATTTTGCCCTTATCTCTAATTTTGTTGTAGAGAGAGTATAAGCAATAATAGGAAGGAACAAGGGGTTTTGCTGGTTGAGATAAGGAGAGCTATACAGGGCATTGACTCACATTGATTTCCTGTGCTTGGGTGTTACTTTCTACGTTAATTCTTTTTGATCTAACCTTTTCTCTAGTACCTGTTCCCCTTTTCCTATTGGCCTCAGTTGCTTTAATGTATCTGCTTTAGTTTCTCTGCGTTAAGGGCAACAAATGCTAGCTAGTTTTTCAGGTGTCTTACCTATCCTCACCCCTCCCTTGGTGTGCTCTCGCTTTTATCATGTGCTCATAGTCCAATCCCCTTGTTGTGTTTACCCTTGATCTAATGTCCACACATGAGGGAGAACATACGATTTTTGGTCTTTTGGGCCAGGCTAACCTCACTCAGAATGATGTTCTCCAATTCCATCCATTTAACAGTGAATGATAACATTTCGTTCTTCTTCTTGACTCATCTCTAACTGATCTTTACACTGGTTCCTGATCCCCTTCTCGCATTGACCTCTGTCGCCTTAAGATTTCTGTATTAGTTCCTCTGGAGTGGAGACATCAAACACTTTCATGTTTTGGGTTTCCTACCTATCCCCATACTTCCCGTATGTGCTCTCCCCTTGTCATGTGACCCAAGTACAACAACATTGCTGTATTTGCCCTAAATCTAAAGTCTGCATATGAGGGAGAACATATGATTTTTGGTTTTCTGAGCCTGGTTAACCTCGCTCAGAATGATGTTCTCCAATTTCATCCATATACTTGCGTATAATAAGATTTCATTCTTCTTCATGGCTGAGTAAAATTCCATTGTGTATAAATACCACATTTTCTTGATCCATTCGTCAGTAGTGGGGCATCTTGGTTGTTTCCATAATTTGGCTATTGTGAATAGCGCTGCAATAAACATGGGAGTGCAGATGCCTTTAGAGTAACCTGTGTTGCATTCCTTAGGGTATATCCCCAGAAGGGGGATTGCTGGATCATATGGCAGGTCTATGTTTAGATTTTGAAAAAGCCTCCAAATTTTTTTCCAGAGTGTTTGCACTAGCTTGCATTCCCATGAGCAGTGTATGAAGGTTCCTTTTTCTGCATCTATTGAGATGATCAAGTGGTTTTTGTCTTTGCTTCTATTAATGTGCTACAGTACATTTATAGATTTGTATATGTTGAACCATTCCTGCATGCCTGGGATGAAGCCAACTTGGTTGTGGTAAATGATCTTTCTGATGTGTTGCTGCACTTGGTTTGCCATTATTTTATTGAGTATTTTTGCATCAATGTTCATTAAGGAAATTGGCCTTAATGGAAGGTTCTGGTTGGTCATCTTTTCATTTTCATTAACTTCCAGGAATCTTTTAATTTCCTCTTTTATTTCATCAATCACCCATTGATCATTGAGCAATGTGTTGTTCATCTTCCTATTGTGTGCATGTTTTACTGTTGTTTTGTTGTTGATTTCTAGCTTTAATGCATTATGATCAGATAGAATGCATGGGATTATTTTTATTTTCTTATATTTGCTGAAGCTTGCTTTGTGTCCTAAGATATGATCAGTTTTGGTGAAGATTCCATGAGCTGCTGAGTAGAATGTATATTGTGCAGAAGTTGGATGAGCTATTCTGTAAACATAAGCTAGGTCCATTTGATCTACATTGTGATTTATTTCTAGAATTTCATTATTGGTTTTTTGTTTGGGTGACCTATCCATTGGTGAGAGAGGAGTATTAAAGTCTCCCACTACCACTGTGTTGGAGTCTATATATGTGTTTATGTCCTTCAGAGTATGTTTGGTAATATTGGTTACATTGATGTTGGGTGTATACAGGTTGATAATTGTTACTTCCTTTTAGTGTATTTCCCCTTTTATTAGTATGTAGTGTCCTTCTTTATCTCATTTGATCAATGTAAGTTTAACACCTATTTTGTTCGAGATAAGTATTGCTATCCCTGCCTGTTTTGGGAGACCATGGCTTGGTAAATCTTCTTCCAGCCTTTCACCCTAAGCCAGTGCTTGTTTCTGTCAATGAGATGGGACTCCTGTAGGCAGCAGATTGTTGGAGCTTTCTTTTTAATCCAGTTTACCAAACACTGTCTTTTGATGGGGGAATTAAGTCCGTTAGCATTTGTGCTAGTATTGATATGTGTGTGGTGATCCCCATCATTTAGTTTTCTTTGTTGTTTAATGGTTTGATTGTGTGCAGCTGAATCAATGTTACTCTCTACTTTCTTGCCTTTTCTTCTCCTGTGATTTCTTACTGCCTGCCCTTTCATGGTTTTGTTGCCTTCATTTTCTGTGTGCAGAATTCCTTGAAGAATCATTTGTAGTGGTGGCTTAGTGGTCATATATTGTTTTAGTTTCTGTTTATCATGGGAGATCTTTATTGCTCCATCTATTTTGAATGATAGTTTTGCTGGGTAGAGTATCCTAGGGTTGAACTTGTTTTCATTCTGTGCCCAGAAGACCTCGCTCCATGCTCTTTTTGCTTTTAAGATTTCCGTTGAGAAATCTGCTGCGATTTTAATGGATTTACCTTTGTATGTTATTTGTTTTTTCTCTCTTACAGCCTTCAATATTCTTTCTCTATTCTCTGTGCTTGTTGTTTTAATGATAATATGTGATGGGATAGTTCTATTTTGGTCAAGTCTGCTTGGTGTCCTGGAGGCTTCCTGTACCTGAATGGGCATAGTTTTCTCTAGATTTGTTGAATATATTATGTATTCCTTTTGCTTGCACCTCTTCTCCTTCTTCAATGCCCATGATTCTCAGGTTTTGTATTTTGATGGACTCAGTGAGTTCTTGCATATTCTTTTCACAGGACTTGAGTTGTCCTGTGACAACTAATAGTTCTTCAGTTTTTCCTTTAATTACCATTTCATCTTCACATTCTGAGATTCTGTCCTCTGTTTGTTCTATTCTGCTGGAATGGCCTTCCATTTTGTTTTTTGTTTTGTTTTGTTTTGTTTTGTTTTTTCATGTTAGTATGACTTTTTTTTTCCTTTTATTATTCATTTGTGAATACAAGGCTTGGGTCATTTCTTCCCCCTGCCCCCACCCCCTCCTTTATCACCCACTCCGCCCCCTCCCTCTCCCCTCCACCCCCTCAATACCCAGCAGAAACTATTTTGCCCTTATTTCTAATTTTGTTGTAGAGAGAGTATAAGCAATAATAGGAAGGAACAAGGCTTTTTGCTGGTTGAGATAAGGATAGCTATACAGGGCATTGACTCACATTGATTTCTTGTGTGTATGTGTGTTACCCTCTAGGTTAATTCTTTTTGATCTAACCTTTTCTCTAGTTCCTGGTCCCCTTTTCCTATTGGCCTCAGTTGCTTTTAAGGTATCTGCTTTAATTTCTCTGCATTAAGGGCAACAAATTCTAGCTAGTTTTTTAGGTGTCTTACCTATCCTCACCCCTCCCTTGTGTGCTCTCGCTTTTATCATGTGCTCAAAGTCCAATCCCATTGTTGTGTTTGCCCTTGATCTAATGTCCACATATGAGGGAGAACATACGATTTTTGGTCTTTTGGGCCAGGCTAACCTCACTCAGAATGATGTTCTCCAATTCCATCCATTTACCAGCGAATGATGACATTTTGTTCTTCTTCATGGCTGCATAAAATTCCATTGTGTGTAGATACCACATTTTCTTAATCCATTCGTCAGTGGTGGGGCATCTTGGCTGTTTCCATAACTTGGCTATTGTGAATAGTGCTGCAATAAACATGGGTGTGCAGGTGCCTCTGGAGTAACCTGTGTCACAGTCTTTTGGGTATATCCCCAAGAGTGGTATTGCTGGATCAAATGGTAGATCAATGTCTAGCTTTATAAGTAGCCTCCAAATTTTTTTCCAGAGTAGTTGTACTAGTTTACATTCCCACCAACAGTGTAAGAGGGTTCGTTTTTCCCCGCATCCTCGCCAACACCTGTTGTTGGTGGTGTTACTGATGATGGCTATTCTAACAGGGGTGAGGTGGAATCTTAGCGTGGTTTTAATTTACATTTCCTTTATTGCTAGAGATGGTGAGCATTTTTTCATGGGTTTTTTGGCCATTTGAATTTCTTCTTTTGAGAAAGTTCTGATTAGTTCACTTGCCCATTTCATTATTGGTTCATTAGTTTTGGGAGAATTTAGTTTTTTAAGTTCCCTATATATTCTGGTTATCAGTCCTTTGTCTGATGTATAGTTGGCAAATATTTTCTCCCACTCTGTGGGTGTTCTCTTCAGTTTAGAGACCATTTCTTTTGATGAACAGAAGCTTTTTAGTTTTATGAGGTCCCATTTATCTATGCTGTCTCTTAGTTGTTGTGTTGGGGTTTCGTTGAGAAAGTTCTTACCTATACCTACTAATTCCAGAGTATTTCCTACTCTTTCCTGTATCAATTTTAGAGTTTGGGGTCTGATATTAAGATCCTTGATCCATTTTGAGTTAATCTTGGTATAGGGTGATATACATGGATCTAGTTTCAGTTTTTTGCAGACTGCTAACCAGTTTTCCCAGCAGTTTTTGTTGAAGAGGCTACTATTTCTCCATCGTATATTTTTAGCTCCTTTGTCAAAGATAAGTTGCTTATAGATGTGTGGCTTCATATCTGGATCCTCTATTCTGTTCCACTGGTCTTCATGTCTGTTTTTGTGCCAGTACCATGCTGTTTTTATTGTTATTGCTTTGTAATATAGTTTGAAGTCAGGTATTGTGATACCTCCTGCATTGTTCTTTTGACTGAGTATTGCCTTGGCTATTCGTGGCCTCTTGTGTTTCGATATAAATTTAACAGTAGATTTTTCAATCTCTTTAATGAATGTCATTGGAATTTTGATGGGAATTGCATTAAACATGTAGATTACTTTGGGGAGTATCGACATTTTTACTATGTTGATTCTACCAATCCATGAGCATGGGAGATCTCTCCACTTTCTTTTTTTTTTTTTAATTTTAAGTTTTATTTTTATTTTTTTTTCATTTTTCTTTTATTATTCATATGTGCATACAAGGCTTGGTTCATTTCTCCCCCCTGTCCCCACCCCACCCCCTCCCTTACCACCCACTCCACCCCCTCCCTTCCCCCCCCCAATACCCAGCAGAAACTATTTTGCCCTTATTTCTAATTTTGTTGTAGAGAGAGTATAAGCAATAATAGGAAGGAACAAGGCTTTTTGCTGGTTGAGATAAGGATAGCTGTACAGGGCATTGACTCACATTGATTTCCTGTGCTTGGGTGTTACTTTCTACGTTAATTCTTTTTGATCTAACCTTTTCTCTAGTACCTGGTCCCCTTTTCCTATTGGCCTCAGTTGCTTTAATGTATCTGCTTTAGTTTCTCTGCGTTAAGGGCAACAAATGCTAGCTAGTTTTTCAGGTGTCTTACCTATCCTCACCACTCCCTTGTGTGCTCTCGCTTTTATCATGTGCTCATAGTCCAATCCCCTTGTTGTGTTTACCCTTGATCTAATGTCCACACATGAGGGAGAACATATGATTTTTGGTCTTTTGGGCCAGGCTAACCTCACTCAGAATGATGTTCTCCAATTCCATCCATTTAACAGTGAATGATAACATTTCGTTCTTCTTCATGGCTGCATAAAATTCCATTGTGTTTAGATGCCACATTTTCTTAATCCATTCATCAGTGGTGGGGCATCTTGGCTGTTTCCAAAACTTGGCTATTGTGAATAGTGCCGCAATAAACATGGGTGTGCAGGTGCCTCTGGAGTAACAGTCTTTTGGGTACATCCCCAAGAGTGGTATTGCTGGATCAAATGGTAGATCGATGTCCAGCTTTTTAAGTAGCCTCCAAATTTTTTTCCAAAGTGGTTGTACTAGTCTACATTCCCACCAACAGTGTAAGATGATTCCTTTGTCCCCGCATCCTCGCCAACACCTGTTGTTGGTGGTGTTGCTGATGATGGCTATTCTAACAGGGGTGAGGTGGAATCTTAGTGTGGTTTTAATTTGCATTTCCTTTATTGCTAGAGATGGTGAGCATTTTTTCATGTGCTTTTTGGCCATTTGAATTTCTTCTTTTGAGAAAGTTCTGTTTAGTTCACGTGCCCATTTCTTTATTGGTTCATTAGTTTTGGAAGAATTTAGTTTTTTAAGTTCCCTGTATATTCTGGTTATCAGTCCTTTGTCTGATGTATAGTTGGCAAATATTTTCTCCCACTCTGTGGGTGTTCTCTCCAGTTTAGAGACCATTTCTTTTGATGAACAGAAGCTTTTTAGTTTTATGAGGTCCCATTTATCTATGCTATCTCTTAGTTGCTGTGCTGCTGGGGTTTCGTTGAGAAAGTTCTTACCTATACCTACTAACTCCAGAGTATTTCCCACTCTTTCTTGTATCAACTTAAGAGTTTGAGGTGTGATATTAAGATCCTTGATCCATTTTGAGTTAATCTTGGTATAGGGTGATATACATGGATCTAGTTTCAGTTTTTTGCAGACTGCTAACCAGTTTTCCCAGCAGTTTTTGTTGAAGAGGCTGCTATTTCTCCATCGTATATTTTTAGCTCCTTTGTCAAAGATAAGTTGCTTATAGATGTGTGGCTTCATATCTGGATCCTCTATTCTGTTCCACTGGTCTTCATGTCTGTTTTTGTGCCAGTACCATGCTGTTTTTATTGTTATTGCTTTGTAATATAGTTTGAAGTCAGGTATTGTGATACCTCCTGCATTGTTCTTTTGACTGAGTATTGCCTTGGCTATTCGTGGCCTCTTGTGTTTCAATATAAATTTAACAGTAGATTTTTCAATCTCTTTAATGAATGTCATTGGAATTTTGATGGGAATTGCATTAAACATGTAGATTACTTTGGGGAGTATCGACATTTTTACTATGTTGATTCTACCAATCCATGAGCATGGGAGATCTCTCCACTTTCTATAGTCTTCCTCAATCTCTTTCTTCAGAAGTGTATAGTTTTCCTTGTAGAGGTCTTTCATATCTTTACACCTAGGTATTTGATTTTTTTGAGGCTATTGTAAATGGAATTGTTTTCATACATTCTTTTTCAGTTTGCTCATTATTAGTGTATAAAAATGCTAATGATTTTTTCTATGTTGATTTTATATCCTGCTACCTTGCTATAGCTATTGATGATGTCTAGAAGCTTCTGAGTAGAGTTTTTTGGGTCTTTAAGGTATAGGATCATGTCATCTGCAAATAGGGATATTTTGACAGTTTCTTTACCTATTTGTATTCCTTTTATTCCTTCTTCTTGCCTAATTGCTCTGGCTAGGAATTCCAGTACTATGTTGAATAGTAGTGGAGATAGTGGGCATCCTTGTCTGGTTCCTGATTTTAGAGGGAATGGTTTTAGTTTTTCTCCATTAAGTATAATGCTGGCTGTAGGTTTGTCATATATGGCTTTTATAATGTTGAGGTACTTTCCTTCTATTCCTAGTTTTCTTATAGCTTTTATCATGAAATGATGTTGGATCTTATCAAAGGCTTTTTCTGCATCTATTGAGATGATCAAGCGGTTTTTGTCTTTGCTTCTGTTAATGTGGTTTATTATATTTTTTGATTTTCATATGTTGAACCACCCCTGCATCCCTGGGATGAAGCCTACTTGGTCGCGGTGAATAATCTTTTTGATGTGTTGTTGAATTCAGTTTGCCATTATTTTGTTGAGGATTTTTGCATCATGGCCTATAGTTCTCCTTTTTGGAGGTGTCTTTGCCTGGTTTTGGGATAAGTGTAATACTGGCTTCATAAAATGTGTTTGGCAGTTTTCCTTCTCTTTCTATTTCGTGGAACAGTTTAAGGAGGGTTGGTATCAGTTCTTCTTTAAAGGTCTGATAGAATTCAGCAGAGAATCCATCAGGTCCTGGACTTTTCTTTTTGAGGAGTCTCTTGATTGCTGCTTCAATTTCATTTTGTGTTATAGATCTATTCACGTGATTAATTTCCTCTTGGTTCAGTTTTGGATGGTCATATGTATCTAGGAATCTGTCCATTTCTTTAGGATTTTCAAATTTATTTGAATATAGGTTCTCAAAGTAGTCTCTGATGATTTCCTAGACTTCCGTGGTGTTTGTTGTTATCTCCCCTTTTCCATTCCTGATTCTACTAATTTGGGTTTTTTCTCTCCTCATTTTAGTCAGGTTTCCCAGGGGTCTATCGATCTTGTTTATTTTTTCAAAGAACCAACTTTTTGTTTCATTAATTCTTTGTATGGTTTTTTTGGTTTCTATTTCATTTGATTTCAGCTCTTATTTTTATTATTTCTCTCCTATTTGTTTTGGGATTTGCTTGTTCTTGCTTTTCTAGGAGTTTGAGATGTATCATTAGGTCATTGATTTGGGATCTTTCAGTCTTTTTAATATATGCACTCATGGCTATAAACTTTCCTCTCAGGACTGCCTTAGCTGTGTCCCATAGGTTCCAGTAGGTTGTGTTTTCATTTTCATTGACTTCCAGGAACTTTTTAATTTCCTCTTTTATTTCATCGATGATCCATTCTTCATTAAGTAATGAGTTATTTAGTTTCCAGCTGTTTGCATGTTTTTTGTCTTTACTTTTGTTGTTGAGTTCTACTTTTACTGCATTGTGATCAGATAGTATGCACGGTATAATTTCTATTTTCTTATATTTGCTGAGACTTGCTTAGTGCCCTAAGATATGATCTATTTTGGAGAAGGTTCCATGGGCTGCTGAGAAGAATGTATATTGTGTAGAAGTTGGATGAAATGTTCTGTAGACAGCAACTAGGTCCATTTGATCTATTGCATATTTTAGATCTTAGATTTCTTTATTGATTTTTTGTTTGGATGACCTATCTATTGATGATAATGGGGTGTTAAAGTCTCCCACAACCACTGTGTTGGCGTTTATATATGCTTTTAGGTCTTTCAGGGTATGTTTGATGAAATTGGGTGCGTTGACCTTGGGTGCATACAGGTTGATAATTATTATTTCCTTTTGGTCTATTTCCCCTTCTATTAGTATGGAATGTCCTTCTTTATCTTGTTTGATCAATGTAGGTTTGAAGTCTACTTTTTCCGAGATAAGTATTGCTACTCCTGCCTGTTTTGGGGGGCTAATGGCTTGGTAAATCTTCTTCCAGCCTTTCATCCTTAGCCTATGCTTATTTCTGTTGGTGAGATGGGTCTCCTGTAAGCAACAAATTGTTGGATCTTCCTTTTTAATCCATTTCATCAAGCGGTGCCTTTTGATGGGTGAATTAAGTTCATTAACATTAATTGTTAGTACTGATAGGTATGTGGTGATCCTGTCATTTAGTTGTCTTAGTTGTTTGAATGTTTGATTGTGTGTACCTAAGTTGAGGTTACTCTCTAGTGTTTTGCTTTTTCTTTTCCTGTGGTTTGGTGCTGCCTGTCTTTTCATAGTTCAGTTGAGTTTCACTTTCTGTGTGCAGAATCCCTTGAAGAATCCTTTGTAGTGGTGGCTTTGTGGTCACATATTGTTTTAGTTTCTGCTTATCATGGAAGACTTTTATTGCTCCATCTATTTTGAATGATAGTTTTGCTGGGTAGAGTATCCTGGGGTTGAAGTTATTTTCATTCAGTGCCCGGAAGATCTCACCCCATGCTCTTCTTGCTTTTAATGTTTCTGTTGAGAAGTCTGCTGTGATTTTGATGGGTTTACCTTTGTATGTTACTTGTTTTTTCTCTGTTACAGCCTTCAATATTCTTTCCTTAGTTTCTGAACTTGTTGTTTTAATGATGATATGTCGTGGGGTAGTTCTATTTTGATCTGGTCTGTTTGGTGTCCTGGAGGCCTCTTGCATCTGTTTGGGTATATCTTTCTCTAGATTTGGGAAATTTTCCGTTATTATTTTGTTGAGTATATTATGCATTCCCTTCGCTTGCACCTCTTCTCCTTCTTTGATGCCCATGATTCTCAAGTTTGGTCTTTGATGGAGTCAGTGAGTTCTTGCATTTTCTTTTCACAGGTCCTGAGTTGTTTAATTAATAGTTCTTTGGTTTTTCCTTTAATTACCATTTCATCTTCAAGTTCTGAGATTCTGTCTTCTGTTTGTTCTATTCTGCTGGATTGGCCTTCTGTTTTGTTTTGCAGTTCTGTTTCATTCTTTTTTCTGAGGTTTTCCATATCCTGGCTGTTTTCCTCTTTAATGTTGTCTATTTTTGTCCTGAGTTCATTTATCTGTTTATTCATCATGTTCTCTCTTTCACTTTGGTGTTTATACAGTGCTTCTGTGGTTTCTTTTATTTCTTCTTTTGCTTTTTGAAATTCTCTATTTTTGTTGTCTTGGAATTTCTTGAGTGTCTCCTGTACATTTTGGTTGACCCTATCCAGTATCATCTCTGTAAAATTCTCATTGAGTACCTGTAGTATGTCTTCTTTTAAATTATTCTTGTGGGCTTCATTGGGTCCTTTGGCATAGTTTATCTTCATTTTGTTGGAGTCTGGATCTGAGTTTCTGTTTTCTTCATTCCCCTCTGGTTCCTGTACTAATTTTTTGCTGTGGGGAAACTGGTTTCCCTGTTTTTTCTGTCTTCCTGTCATTGTCTTTGGTGTTGTTACCATCCCTGTACTGTGTGCAATTAAGTATTTTCTAGCTTGGAATAATAACAATGGTAATATTTAGAATGGAAGGGTGAGCTGAGATGGAAAGCAAGAAGTTAAAGAAATGGGGTAAACAAATACACAGACTGGAAGGAGAAAACAGAACAAGGTATCAGACAAGAAGGTTTCAAAGGTACAAGCAGGGAGCTTTAGTATACTAATCGACAGTAAGCTGAACAGACATTAGAGAGACAGAGAGAGGATTGAAAATCAAAAATAAAAAAAATCAAAGTAAGAATAAAAATAAAAAATAAGTAAATGAAAGAAAAATCTATTTATAAAAATGTATTAAAATAAAATGGAAATTTTACAAAAACCAAAAACCTCCAAGTTCAAATGCAGTGAAGTCTCAGTCTCCAGTCCTGGAGATGGTGCCTCAGATGTTGTTCTGTAGTTGTCTCATCAAAGGGGATGCATAAAGAAGAACAAAACTACACACACATGCACAAAAAAAAAAAACCCCACCAAGTGTCCCAAGTTCAAATGCAATACAGTTCAGTAAGTTTTTCAGCTTGCAGGTGTAATTTGGTTGTTCTCTCATCAAAGGTAGGGAGACAAAGAAAAAAAAGAGTCTGGAGACAGTTCTGAGAATGGTATCTGCAACTGTGGCTTGCCTGCCTGCTGCTGTCAGCCTGCTGTTGCTGGAGGCATTATTTATGCAGATCTCTGGGGTGAGCTTAGCACTCACCTTGGCCTTCCATTTTGTTTTGCATTTCTGTTTCATTCTTTTTTCTGAAGTTTTCCATATCATGGGTCACTTCCTCTTTAATATTGTCAATTTTCACCCTTAATTCATTTATCTCTCTATTTATGTTGTTTTCTGTTTCTCTTTGGTGTTTATTTAGGGCTCCTATGATTTCATTTATTTGGTTTTTTTCTCATATTCTTTATTTTTGCTGTCTTGAAATTTTTTGAGTGGCTCCTGTATGCTTTGGTTGACCATGTCTAGTAACATCTCCATGACATTCTCATTGATTACTTGCAGAATTTCTTCTTTCAGAGTGTTCTTGTGGGCTTTGTTGGGTTCCTTGGTAAAGTTTATCTTTGTTTTGTTGGAATCTGGTATTGGGTATCCATTTTCTTCATTTCCCTCTGAATCCTGTACTAATTTATTTTGAGGGGAGAATGGTTTCCATCCCTTTTTCATCTTCCTATCACTCCACTTGGTTCTGTTTCTGTCCCTGGTCTATGTGTAATTTAGTATTAGCTAACTCACAGTAGTAAAATTACCAAAACCAATAAAGAATGGAAAAAGGAAGAAAAAGAAAGAGAGAAAAAAATGGAAAACCAAAGATATCAACAGGGAGAGATGGTGGACAATCAAACAGCAAACAAAACAAACAAAAACTTAAAGAAAAGAAAAAAAATTCCCCGGTTCAGGAACAGTAGAATTTCAGTCTTAATAGTTCTGGTGTTACTCCTTTAGCATCCAGTCCTGTTTGTCTGTGTCTCCTAGGCAGGTTCCAAGCCGGCATCTGGTGGTGCTTGAGCCCTGCTGTGGCGTTCTGCAGCTAGTGTATCAATGGGCCAGAGGGCATGTGGCATCCTGGCCAGCTGGCAGGTGGTGGGACAGTGGGATGGTGGGCAAGTGACAGCCTGATGGGCCTGTGGGCAGTGGTCTGTAATGGCAGCAGCTGGCAGGCCTGTGGGGCAGTGGCAGGTGTGCCAGTGGGCCAGCAGGTGGGCAGCGGCCTGGCAAGCCTGTTGGATGGAGGCCTTGTGGGGTGGCAGCCTGGCAGGCTGGCAGGCAGCAGCCCGCCAGGCCTGTGGGTCAGAGGACTGGTAGGCCAGTAAGCAGGTGGCAGCCCTCCTGTTCTTTCAGTGTATCATTATGTGGAGAAGGCTTGTGTTCAGGGTGCTGAAATTTCAGTTCTCCCTGGTGCTTTACCTCAGCCAATTGTGTCTCCAGCATCTCAGCAAGATCCCTGATTCCTGGAGCTCACACAATCTGCATCTGTGTCCCAGTCACCATTTTGGATCCTCTAAGGATTATTTTTATATCTCATGCAATGTGACCTTTATTCTCCTAAGAATCTTTCAAACACATTAAACTGATGGGCTCCATGATTAATGGTGAAATGCTTGAATAATAATTACATTTGAACCTCTTGTCTTTGGAAATTTTAAGAGCCCAAAATATAAATGTTTTCTCTTTCTACTAAGAGGAAGGTAGATATCTGATTCAAATAAACATCTTGTTTTGCATTTAAAACATGAGGGCCAAGAATGGAGCTGCAGAAGGATAGTGGCCTGTGAGGCTTCTTACAGTGGTTTTGTCCCTGAGCCAGGCGAGGACCATGGTGACAGCAGCTGGGCAGTCAAGCCTTTGGCCTCCCTTTGGTAGAAGCAGCCAGGGGCCAGCACAGGAGCAGAGCAGCAGCAGCAGAGGAGGCCTCAGGGAGTCTCTGTCCCCCAGCCTGAGCCAGGGGAGCCAGGCAGCCCAGGGGGCAGCATGGGGTCTGCTGCCCAAGAATTGGAATTCTCTTCACCAGGATATGGAGACTAAAATCACCGGGAGCACAAAGTTATCATTCCTGGGCTGGATAATGAAGGGATACCTACCATCCTTTACCAATTTTCTATGAATAAAGTTGTACATTCATCCCTTACAATAAGAAGTAATGTAGAAGAGACAGTGATTTCTAATAAATGTGGGGTATTGGTGGCCAAGAATCTCTTTGTTCTTTCTAGAACACTTACTATACTAACACAGAGTTTTTATTAGTTGTTGTGGACAAGAGAGAAGGAGAAAGAGAGGGAGAGAGAATTTCTGTAACTAGAGAAGAGTTGTACAAAATGCAAGCACAAGAGGACCTAAGAAAAGTGGGATTGCTGATTTTTGCTAATAAACAAGATGTTAAAGAATGCATGACTGTAGCAGAAATCCCCCAGCTTGAAGCTGATTTCTATTACAGCTTGCCAGTGGCATATCCAATCATGCTGTGCTCTTACTGGAGAGGGATTATGCCAAGGACTTGAATGAATGGTGTCACAATTTAATATTAGACATTCTCTGCTCACCTATTCTCATAGGCTTTGTATGAGTGAAAGCTGCAAAAATAAATGGTTTAGATATATTTATAATAAACTGATTTAAAATTTTTCTATAAGATATATCAAGACCACTTATTTAAAACAAAGGTGAAGTTTCACCTTACAACCTGCTTTCCATTAGCTCCTTCTAAGGTAAATTATTAAAGTTGTGATTGACATTTTTTTCATAATGAATCCTCTCGGAACATTGTATAGCCTGATAAGTACAAAGGGAGAGGAAGACATTTTGAATTTAAGAGTTTTATTATCAGTATAACCCTGCCTGGTTGAATGTTGTTCTCTTTTTGTTCCATTAAATCAAAATACAATCAGCACACACATTGTTTCCAATTTTTTTAATGTAATGTTGCTTATGAAAAGTCTTTTGTTAGGGTTGTCAATGTATTGTGTATGTACATCATGCACAGTTTAATTACTTTGGTTTAAGTTCTAAAGAAAAGCTGCTAACACAAAAAATTACTACTATTCTTAGTTATTACCCTAGTGAGATGAGCACTGGCACTTGACTTAAATGACATTTTTTACCTTCCACCTGTGTTCTCAGCATTGTACTAACCAGATCCATGCTCCCCAAATCATTGAACAGCTCTTGAAAGACACATGGGAATGTTTAACCCAAATGAGCAGACTATTGATCAGATTCTTGACTATTATACTACTAGTGGGCAGAATTAACATTGAGCAAGTATCAGATTATTCTTTTTTCTGGTCCTTATGCCATCTAATTACTGAATAAATTGCTAATTAGCCAATCGTAAATTGTGATTAAAATTATCAACTGATTTCTTCTTAGTTGATAATTGTTATGTGTAACATTTATGCCTAGAAAGGTAGCACTCTATAAATACTAACAAAGTTTGACTACAGTTTTTTTATTTTCTTTGTTGTTTGGTTTTTTTGGGGGGGTAATTTTATTTTATCATTTTTACATTTACTTACATGTGTATACATTATTTGGGCCACCTTCCCACACCCCCCATTCCACCCTCTTGTTCCCTGATTATGTTGAAAAACAAATAAAAGATTATAAGAAAATCATGGCATTTTTACTAGATCGAGATGAAGACAGCCACACAGAGAGATCCTTAGCTTGTTTCTATGCACGTGTGCATTACAACCAAACTGGTTCATCTCTACCAGACCTCTTCACTACTTCTTAATTCCCTTCCCATAGCGATCTCTGCCAGTTTAAGATTACTATATTCCCTCCTATACAGTGAGTACATCAACCACATTCAAGTTTTATGTTTCCTACTCTTTCTATCCCTCCTATGAGCAATCTCACCTTAGGGTGACCCATAACTAATAATATTACTGCATTTGTTTTAGGTCTACAATCCACATATGAGGGAGAACATGTGATTTTTGGCCTTCTGAGCATGGCTAAGTTTGTTTAAGATGATGTTCTCCAGTTCCATCCATTTACCTGCAAATGACAAAATTTCATTTTTCTTTGTGGCTGAATAAAATTCCATTGTGTAAAATACAACATTTTCTTTTTTTTTTTCATTTTTCTTTTATTATTCATATGTGCATACAAGGCTTGGTTTATTTCTCCCCCCTGCCCCCACCCCCTCCCTTACCACCCACTCCACCCCCTCCTGCTCCCCCCCTCAATACCCAGCAGAAACTATTTTGCCCTTATCTCTAATTTTGTTGTAGAGAGAGTATAAGCAATAATAGGAAGGAACAAGGGGTTTTGCTGGTTGAGATAAGGATAGCTATACAGGGCATTGACTCACATTGATTTCCTGTGCGTGGGTGTTACCTTCTAGGTTAATTCTTTTTAATCTAACCTTTTCTCTAGTTCCTGGTCCCCTTTTCCTATTGGCCTCAGTTGCTTTAAGGTATCTGCTTTAGTTTCTCTGCATTAAGGGCAACAAATGCTAGCTAGTTTTTTAGGTGTCTTACCTATCCTCACCCCTCCCTTGTGTGCTCTAGCTTTTATCATGTGCTCATTGTCCAATCCCCTTGTTGTGTTTGCCCTTGATCTAATGTCCACATATGAGGGAGAACATACGATTTTTGGTCTTTTGAGCCAGGCTAACCTCACTCAGAATGATGTTCTCCAATTCCATCCATTTACCAGCGAATGATAACATTTCGTTCTTCTTCATGGCTGCATAAAATTCCATTGTGTATAGATACCACATTTTCTTAATCCATTCGTCTGTGCTGGGGCATCTTGGCTGTTTCCATAACTTGGCTATTGTGAATGGTGCCGCAATAAACATGGATGTGCAGGTGCCTCTGGAGTAACAGTCTTTTGGGTATATCCCCAAGAGTGGTATTGCTGGATCAAATGGTAGATCGATGTCCAGCTTTTTAAGTAGCCTCCAAATTTTTTTCCAGAGTGGTTGTACTAGTCTAACAACATTTTCTTAATCCATTCGTTGATAGTGGGGCATCTTGGCTGTTTCCATAGCTTGGCTATTGTGAATAGTGCTTCAGTAAACGTGGATGTGTAGGTGACTTTGTAGAACCTGAGTCACATTCCTTTGGGTATTTCCTTAGGAGTGGTATTGCTGGATCATATGGCAGATCCATGTTTAGTTATTTAAGAAGCCTTCATATTGTATTCCATAGTGGTTGCACTAGCTTACATTCCCACCAGCAGTGTGTGAGGGTTCATTTACCTCACATCCTCATCAACATTTGTTGGTGGTGGTGTTCTTCACAGTAGCAATTCTAACAGGAGTGAGGTAGAATCTTAGTGTGGTTTTGATTTGCACTTCCTTTATGGCCAGGAATGGTGAGCATTTTTTTTCATGTGTTTTTTTTTGACTATGTGAACTTGTTCCTTTGAAAAAGTTCTGGTTAGTTTAGTTGCCCACTTCTTTGTTAGTTCACTGATTTTTAGGGAGTTTAGTGTTTTGAGCTCTCTGTATATACTGGTTATCAGTCCCTTGTCTGATGTATAGCTAGCAAAGATTATCTCCCATTCTGTGGATAATCTTTTCAATTTAGAGATCATTTCTTTTGTTGTGCAGAAGATTTTGATTTCCTGTAGTCCCTGTGTCTGTCAATCCTTTCTCTTTGTTGCTAAACTGTTTGAGCTCTACTGAGGAAGTCCTTGCCTATATCTATTGTTTCCAGAATATTCCCTGCTTTTTCCTGTACTAACTTCAGAGTTTCAAGTCTGATAGATATTAAGGTCATTAATCCACTTTGAGTTAATAAAGTACAGGGTGACAGGCATGGATCTAATTTCAGTTTTCTGCAGGTAGATAGCCACTTTTCCCAGCAACATTTGTTGAAGAGGCTGTCTTTTCTCCATCATATGTTTTGGCACCTTTGTCAAAAATTACGTGGTCGTAGCTGCATGGATTCATATCCAGGTCCTCTATTCTTTTCCAGTGGTCTTCATATCTGTTTTTGTGCCAGTACCATGCTGTTTTTATTGCTATGGCACTGTTTATAGTTTGAAGTCAAGTATTGTGATACCTCCAGTATTGCTCTTTTTACTCAGGATTGCATTGGCTATTTGCAATCTTTTGTGTTTCCAAATGAACTTTAAGGTAGATTTTTCTATCTCTGTGATGAATGTCTTTGGGATTTTGATGGGAATTTTGTTGAACATGTAGATTGCTTTTGGTAGGATAGTCATTTTTACTATGTTTATTCTGCTAATCCATGAGTGAGAGAGAGGTTTTCATCTTCTGTAGTCTTTAATTTCTTTCTCCAGTGGTTTATAGTTTTCCTTGTAAATGTCATTCACATCCTTTGTTAAGTTTATTACTAGGTATTTGATTTTTGAGGCTATTGTAAATGGAATTGTTTTCCTATATTCTTTCCTAATCTATTCATTGCTGGTGTATAGTAAAGCTACTAATTTTGATAAGTTTATTTTGTATCCTGCAACTTTGCTGAAGTTATATGGTGTCTAGGAGATTCTTGGTGGATTTTTTGAACTTTCAGCCATAATACCATGTCATCTGTGAATAGGGATGGTTTGACTTCTTCCTTACCAATTTATTCCTTTTATTTCTTTTTCCTGTCTTACTGTTCTAACTAGGAATAAGATAGGAAAACTTGTTGAATAGGGGTGGATAGAGTGGGCACCCTTGTCTCTCTCCTGACTTTAAGGGAAATGGTTTCAGTTTTTCCCCATTACGTATGATATTGTCTATAGGTTTATCATATATACCTTTATTATGTTGATGTAAATTCCTTCTATGCCTAGTTTCATCAGAGCTTTTATCATGAAATGGCATTGAATTCTATCAATGGCTTTTTCTGTGTCTATTGAGATCATCAAGTGGTTTTTGTCTTTGTTTCTGTTAACATGCTGTATTTCATTTAATGATTGTGTATGTTGAATCATCCCTGCATCTCTGGGATGAAACCAACTTGGTCATGGTGTATGAGCTTTCTGATATGTTGTTGAATTTGGTTTGCCATTATTTTATTGAGGATTCTTGCATTGACAAAATAAGTGGCATGCTTAGAATTTCTGGAAAATGATTCAAAAAAGCTACACTGTAATGCTTGGAATAAGTACCTGATCCTTCAATGTCCAGATGATGTCACATGAAAATACACATCAAGACTATGAGCACATGATAAAAGTGAGAGCACACAAGGGAGGGGTGAGGATAGGTAAGACACCTAAAAAACTAGCTAGCATTTGTTGTCCCTAACGCAGAGAAACTAAAGCAGATACCTTAAAAGCAACTGAGGCCAATAGGAAAAGGGGACCAGGTACTAGAGAAAAGGTTAGATAAAAAAGAATTAACCTAGAAGGTAACACCCACACACAGGAAATCAATGTGAGTCAATGCCCTGTATAGCCATCCTTATCTCAACCAGCAAAAACCCTTGTCCCTTCCTGTTATTGCTTATACTCTCTCTACAACAAAATTAGAAATAAGGGCAAAATAGTTTCTGCTGGGTATTGAGGTGGGGGAGAGGGAGGGGGCAGAATGGGTGGTAAGGGAGGGGGTGGGGGCAGGGGGGAGAAATGAACCAAGCCTTGTATGCACATATGAATAATAAAAGAAAAAAAATGAAAGGAAAAAAAATAAAAATAAAAATAAAACCAAGGGCAACCAGCAGTTCCCAAAAACAAAAAAAAGAACTGTCAGGAAAACATGACCTCACCTAGTAGTCAAAATAAGGTGCCAGAAACTACCCAGGCAGTTACCAGAAGATATCTCTCAGAAAATAATTTAAAATGGCTGGCTTTAGGAAACTCAACCTCAATGAGCTTGAAGAAAATAGACAAACATTGCAATATCCTAACAGAAATTTAACAAAGTGATGGGAGGAAATCAAAGAAAAACTCTTGGTCTAAAAAATACAATCTGCAAAACTGAGAGTGTGATAGAATGCTTCAGTAGTAAGGTAGATGAAAGAGAAGAAATGATTGTAAAAAGCTGAAAGGAAAAATATTTTAAAATACACCATTGAAGTAGAAAAAAAGAGAAATAAGGAAAGCTTATAGGGGATTTGGAACAATAGTAAAGGATCAAATATGTAGGTTATTGTGGTTCACAAATGACTTGAGAATAACACAGAGGTGAAGAATTACCCAAAGAATAATCACAAGAAACTTCACAAACCTCCAAAAGGATACAAATATCCAGGCACAGGAAGTTCATTACCACTCAAATTTAAGTCATTGAATTGTACCCAATACAGCTTATACCCCAATACATATTATAATCAAGCTGTCACAGGTGACAGATAAAGAGAAGATACTCAAGAATTCAAGAGAAAAGAAACAAAACATAGAATTGTGTGACAATTTGCTTGCCAGCAGACTTCTCAGCAGCAACTTTACAGGCCAGGAGAGAGTAGAATTAATACATTAATATTTCACTGAAGGAAAAAAACTGTCAACCAAGAATATTGTAAACAAGAAAGCTATTCTTTAGAAGTGATGGAGGGATACTTTCCCAAACAAAAATTTAGTGACTATATATCAATTAGACCTGGTTCACAAAAAAATGCTAAAGGAAGTTTTTCAAACTGAAAGACATAGATGTTAATAAGTAAGAAGATAACATAGGAAAGTATAAAACATACCAGTAAGATAAATTACAGAACAAATTCTGAATTCTCCAACATTGTAACTTAGTTCACACTGACCAAACTTCTCCCATACCTAACTCCCTTCTCTCCACAGTCACTGGTAAGCACACTTCTACTCTCAACTTCTATGAGATCAGCTCGTTCAGGTTCCACATATGAGTGAGATCATGCAGTACTTCTTTTTCTCTGCCTTTCTTATTTTCTTAGCATAGTGACCTCCAATTCAATCCTTGCTACAGCAAGGATGACATTTTCTTCTTTTTAAAGTCTGTATACTATTCCATTAAGTGTGTAAGGGTCCTTCATTGGTTGAAGGACCCTTAGCTTCTTTTTTTTTTTTTGCTTGTGAATAGTGCTTCAGTGAACATGCAAGAGCAGATATCTCTTCAACATGCTGATTTCACCTCCTTTTGATATATACTCAGTAGAGGAACTGCTGGATCATATGGTAGCTCCATCTTTAAGCCAGTACTCTACCTCTTGCCTACATCCCCAGCTTGTTGTTCTATTTTTAACTTTTCAAGAAACTTGAATTTGGTTTTCCATGATGTCTATACTAATTTACATTCCCACCAACAGTGTGCAAGTGTTCCCATTTCTCCATATCCTTGTCAACACTTGTTATCTTTGTATCTTTTATGTTTGTTTGTTTGTTTGTTTGTTTTTGCTGTGGTGAGATATCATCTCATTGTGGTTGGGATTTCCATTTCTCTGCTGATTAGTGGTTTTGAGCATTTTTTTCATGAACCTGGTCCACAATATTTATGTCTCATCTTGAGAAATTTCTACTTTGGTCTATTGCCTGTTTTTAAGTCAGGTTGTTTTTTGTTGTTGATATCTTAGAAATTGTTACATACTTGGGATATCAACCCATTTCAGATAAGTATGGTGCACATATTATTTCCCAAACTGTGGGTTGTTTCTGCAGTCTATTTCTTTTTTTGTACAGAAGCTTTTTAGTTTGATATAATCCATTTATCTATTTGTACTTTTGTTTCCTGTGCTTTTTGCATCTTGCCCAAAAGTCCATGCTCATCCCAAACTTCTGAAGCATTTCTCCTGTGTTTTTCTTTCATTGGCTTTATAGTTTCAAGATTTACATATGCATCTTTAATCCATTTTAAATTGAGATTTGTAACTGGTGTCTTGTTTCATTATTCCCCAGATAAATAGACAATTTTCCCAGAATCATGTATTGAAAAAGATTGTCCTTTATCAAGTGAATGTTCCTAGCACCTTTGTTGGAAATCAGCTGGTTGTAAGATCTGTGGATTTACTTATTGACTATCTATTCAGTTCCATTGGTCTATGTGTCTGTTTTTACACAGTCAATACCATGCAGTTAGATTAAGACAGCTTTGTAGCATGTATTGAACATGCTTGAATTCAGGTCATATAATGCCTACTGACATTCTTTTTGATTAAAAATGCTTTGGCTATTTAGGTTTTTTGGTGGGAGGAGTTCTTGCACATGCTAGGCAAGTATTCTACCACTGTGCTATATCCAAAGCTCTACCTAGGTTTCATTTAACTTTTTGTTGCTCTATATAATGTTTAGAATGTTTTTTCTATTTCTGTGAAGAATGTCATTGATGTTGTAATTGAGAATTTAATACTACCATGAGTCATTTAATAGGGGTTGCATTGCAACTGTAGATTGCTATAGATAATATTGACATTTTGAACAATATTGATTCTTCCAATCCATGAATTTTTTGTGTCCTCGTTATCAGAGCTTTAAATTTTCATTGTAGAGACCTTCTAGCTCTTTTGTTAAATTTGTTCCTAGCTATTTTACTCTTTTCATGGCTATTGTAAATATACTTTCTTGATTTCAAATTCAGATAATTTGCTATTGATATATAGCAACGTTACTGATTTTTAAGTTGATTTTGCATTCTACAACTGTGCTGAATTCATTTATGTTCTAATACTTTGGGTGGAGATTTTGGCATTTTTCTATAAGACAATGTCATCTACAAACAGTGAAAACTTTACCTCTCTATTTGTCAATTAGGATGAATTTTAATTCTGTATCTTGAATAATTGCTTTAGCTAGGACTTCCAGCACTGTCTTGAATAAAAGGGTGAAAGATAGCATCCTTATCTTGTCCCAGATCTTAGACAGCTTTCAGCTTTTCCCCATTTAATTTTATGTTAGCTGTTGCCTTATTACAAGTGGCCTTTATACCATACCCTTCATACACTCTACCACTCAGTTGGTAGAGTGGAAGACTATAGACTGCACATGCAAGTAGCCTTTATTATGTTGAGATATGTATGTCTAATTTGTTCTGTGTATTCATCATGAAAGGATGTTGAATTTTATCAAATTCATTTTCTGAATCAACTGAGATGACAATATGGTTTTTCTCCTCATTCTGAGGATATGCTGTATAATGTGTATTGATTTGTGTATATTGAGCCATCCTTGTATCCCTAGGATGAATACCTACTTGATCAAGTTGTGTAATTTTCATTTTTGAAACAGGCTTTTTCTATGTAGCTCCAATTGGCCTGAAAGTCACTATGTAGCCCAAAATGATTTCAAACTCACAATCATCTTGCCTCAGCATCAAGAGGGCTATAATTAGACATGAACCACCATGGTCAGTCCTTTTTTCTCAAAATGGAATCTCACTGTGTTTCTCAGACTGGATTTCAAATCTCGATCTTCTTACTTCTGCATCCCTGGTGCCTGGGATTATAGACATATGACACTGCATTCAGTAAGTGACCTTTTATAAGCATAAATTAGATTGTACAAAATAAATGATTTCAATATGACATTTCCATACATGTATGTAATAAACTTTGATCATTTTCAACCTCTCTGTTGCCTTTACATACCTCCTCCCCCTTTTCCATCCCCATTCAACTCCCTATTTACTTTCTTAACCTTAGGTTTCTTTTTTCCCTTAGGTTCCAAAAGTGAGAGGAAAACATGAAGTTTATTTTGGCTAACATGAGAATCTCAAGTTCTATTCATTTTCAAGCAAACAACATAATTTCACTATTTGAAATTGCTGGGCAAAACTCCATTGTGTATGTGTAATTTTTTATATCTAATCATCCCTTAATGGGCACCTAGGTTGGTTTCATAATTTGACCAAAATTGTGAATAGTGCCAAAATAATTGTGGGTAGATGTCTGTACACATCCCTACATTAATCCCACTTTGATTGTTTTGGGTATATTCCCAGAAGTGTTATGGTGGGATCATATCAAATTTCTAATTTTACTTTTTTGAAGAAACTCCATACTGATTTCCATAGGTTCTAGACTAATTTACATTCCCACCAACAATGATTTTAAGTATCCTTTTCTCAGCTCCTAATTAGGATTTGCTGTTTTCTATTTTCTGGCCATAGCCATTCTGATTAGGGTAAAGTAGAATCATGATGTAGTTTTAATTTGCATTTCTTTAGTGGCTAAGGATGATGAACATTTTTCATGTGTTTTTGGCCATTTGAACTTCTATTGAAAGGAAACTGTGCAGTTCAATTACCCATTTTTACTGGATCATTTTCTCAATGATACTCAATTTCTTAGTCCTTTATATCTTTTGGATATCAATCCACTGTCCGATATCTGCCAAGAATTTTCTTCCATTATGGACGCCTTCTATGAGCATACTGGATTAAAGAAAATACAGCTCACCCCCTAATTTTCTCCAGTCAATGCTACAGAAAACATCAAACAGAATTCTTTTTCATTGTCATATAAACAGCAGAAAGAAATACAGAATCTCAATTGTAGAATAATTTTTACACCTCCCAAGGGATGGCACCAAACTGATGATGAAGAGCAGAGGAGAAGATACTTCCCAAAAAAGACTATGGAATACATCACCCAGCATGTGGACCCTGGAGACACACTCTCCAGAAACTCCAGGTTGCTCTTTAGAGGTACTGTGTCCCTCAGGGCACAATCAGATGAGTTTCCAGGAGACTCAACAATTAGTTTGGCTTTGATCTGAATGAAGACCTGGGGGACTCATGTTTCAGGAAACATAATCTGTTGACTAATTCCAATCTGCTTCATGTTAGGATCCACCTAGCTTTCTCAAGGGAAACACTAGACCCCTTGTCCTCATGTTCAATCCAAGAAAAGCCTTTCTGTCTTTTCTGCTCTTGGCTCAAAACTAGGGACTCCTCTTTCCAAGACATCATTCTTGTCTTCTCCACCTCAACCACATAGCACCATGATGCTGACCCTAAGCTGCCTGTACCACAAAAAGAATGCTAGCAGGTGCTAGACTAGTTGTCTGCAAACATCCCACTTGGGAAAAATGGGTAAAGGCCATAGGATCAGGTCCTTGTTTGACACCACTGAGCTGACTCCCCAAGCAGAATTATGGAGATTAGAAAATTTATGAAAGACTCAACAAAAGATAGAGCACTAGCAACTGCATTCTGCCATCTTTCCTTTAATTCTCACAAAGTTCCCCAAGAGGTGAGTAGAATTGTTATGTAATTTTAGCCAGTGTCATTTATCAGGTGAAACAAAATGACAAAATACATAGAAAAATAGCATGAAAACTAGGACACAAATGTCTGCCTGACTCCAGAACTTAAGTCCTCAACAACCAATGTACAAAAAAAGAATGAGAGAATTCTCACTAACATTACCATAATTCTCACAATGCTCTTGTCTATGAAAACAAGATCAAAGGGAAAGTTGGGACTGTGTTAACTCAATCTTAAGCTCTATCTACTTCCTGAAGGAGTACTTGGGTGTGCTGAGTATTGTCTTCAGACACACTCAGACAAATGCAAAGTCTTAGGGGAAAACTGCAAAGACACCAGATGCTCCCTCCCTCTGCACAGAGCCTGGCAGTGGGCTCTACAGAGATGTTATGGTAGTTTATTGTCAAAGCACTAAGGAGTTGAACCACTAGAGAAATCTGAATGCCCTTGAAGAATATATCTTTGGCCTTGTCTGTTGTTCCTAGTTAACAAGGGGAAGCACTGGACCTCTCTGCCCTTGTACAATTGTCCTCAGCACCATCACACACATGTCCTGATATCTCAGAGCACAAACACTTCTCAGGGAAATGGATATTAGCAATGAGCAATGTGTGAAACTCTGACCTCCTCCCACTGAACTCGGGACTCTGATGATGCCTCTGGCATTCAGGTTGATGCACCTACTGGCTCCTCTCCATGAGGTATGAAGTACTTTTTCCTCTTCCCAGTGTTTCTGAAATAATTGTCTCTTCTTTGACAACAACTAATATCTGGCACTGTGAATATCCATCCTAAGTCTATGTGCTCAAAAATTTTTTCTCTGGTTCCCTCCTTCTTTCGGTCCTACATTGATCCTACCAACCACATCTCCTTTCATGGCACCAATTTCCTTATATTCTTGAACTCTATTTTGTAAGTCACCTTGTTGTTTTCCTTGCAACAAACCTTAATCAAATGCTGCTACATTCTTTAGTCACTTAATGTATGTGCTTAACTACCTATGTTTATGTTAGACTAAGGTCTGAATATCTCTATTGCCAGAAAGCTTTAGTAGAACCCACATTCCCTCTACTAATTCTTACTACCTAGTTAATAAAGTATAAAGTCACTGCATTGGATCAAAATCCTCCACAACACAAATCCCAAGCTTACTTTTTAAGCTGATTCCTTCCTTTACGCTGACCTGAACTTACTCTCTTCTCTTGATAAAAATGTATAACACATTTTTGCCTGAAGTTACTCTCCACAGTCTAACCTTTTTATTCTTGAGGTCCCCTACCCATAAGGAACATGGATTTTGTCTATTAGTTGATGGGTAAAGAGTAAGTGATTTTAATGAAATGGAAAAAATCAGCTGAGCACTGGTGGATGACCTATAATTTAAGCTATTTGGGAGACTGATATTGGGAGGATCAAGGTTTGAGTTCAGTCAGATCAGGGAGTTCATGAGACTCCATTTCAACTAACAGCTGAGTACTGCTGCAGGCACCGATTATCTCACACTACTTGGGAGGCTAAGAACTGGAGGATCATGTTCTAGGACAACCCAGGCAATAAAAGTTTATGAGAACCCATCTCAATGTAAAAATATGAGCATGATAACACATCTGTTATTCCAGAAACAGTGGAAAACTTAAAATAGGAAGATCACAGTCCAGGATGGGCTGGGCAAAAAAAGAGGAGACCTTATCTCCAAAAAAGCCAGAGCAAAAAGGGCTAGAGATGTGGCTCAAATGGTAGAGCATCTGCCACTTCAAACAGTTCAAACTCCAGTACCTCCAAAAAAAGAAATGGACACAATCTTATCTGCATATTATAACCCATAGTTTTCATTCCTGTAAGCAGACATCTGCAAACAATGGAATGGAAGAAGAGATGAGACAAAGGGTGATCACTAGAAAGAGTAACAAGAGTGTGTTAAATTCATTCAATGACTAACAGATTACAAATATTTGCTGATAAAGGGGAAAGAGTTATGTTGAAGTATATATTTAAGAGAGATAATAAAGCAAGAGATTATTAGACCATGCCTACCATGTAACTCACATTCACAAAGGTACTATAAGAAACACTGAGAAATGGTGATTAAATTAAATTCATAATTAATTTTGGAGTATACAAAAAAGAGTGAATTGCATATGACATTACAATGCTAGCAAATTCACCACAAAAAATAAAAGGGCTTAGGGAAAATGAGGCATTATTTTTCTCCTATTAAACTGTTCAAATGAGAGCATTTTTAGTAGTGGAAGCCTCTCCTGGTTGTGGAGAACTAAGGATACATGCTCACCCAACTGTGTCATCTATCATCCCATTCAGCGTCCCTGGACATTTGCATACAGAGGGCACAGTGGGAGAGTAGGGAGGAAGCCATATTCACTTACCTCACTGCAGGAGACACTGGGAAATGTAGTCTGAAGGAGCGTGAAAAAACAAGAGCACAGCACAGATCTGGTTAAACAGCTAGTAGTCTCTGTCATGTGCCTTAAAGTGCAAAATGGATAAAGAATAGGGTATCAGCAGTGAAGCAGTTACAGAAGCTTTACCATATTTCAGGGAGAAAAGCGTGATGGTCTGAGCAAAAGCACTGAGACAAGTATAAAGGCATTGTCATGTAATAATTACATTAAATTAATAATAATAGTATCAGATGTACATGTGAAAAACAAATTGGGCAATTGTGCTTGTAAGCATCACACATGTGGGAAATGCAAGAAATAAATCAGGGTTCAACTCAAGAAATTTTGAGTGCAGACTGATTGGTGCATGAAATGAACAGTTCTCCACATTAATCTGTCATGCACAGTAGTTAACAATAAGTGATATGTAACTTACCTCTCTCAAAATCTTGCAGTCTTAGGATTTATGTCCAATGTATGGGGTTTGGCCAGTCATTGACACCTGAACATGAAAACTTGGAAAAGGAGATCAAGTCTATAAAAATACAACTGAGAGTTTATTAAGCAGTAGTTACCGCCACCATGGAGTTCCATGAGTCACCAAAAAAAATAAGAACAGGAAGACAAGACTGAGGAGAAAAATCATGTGGGTATGTATATTTGAGGATTTGTCAAACACAACCTATTCAAAGAGGTGGTGAAAATCTACTTTGTGAATGGTACACCACGGGCTACATATTAGTACAACAAAAATCCAATGATCCTGGTGATTGATTTACAATCAATGCCAGTGTAGATACCTGTTACCTCCTGGGCTCTTGGATATCTCTGTGTTTAGACAATGAAACATCCCTAATTTCAAAGCCAGTACTTCTAGTGACAGACCCCTTACTCTGGAATACTTTATCAAGATTTCAGAATGCTGTCTTTAACTTAGAATGCCTAATAAGATGAGTGTGCAATTCTGGTTGTAAGGTCCTTCAGAGCAGGGAATATGTCTTAGGTGTTGAATGAGAGGAGGAATTAACTGCATTTTTACCATTTCTATGATTTCTCTGTAAGGCATAACGGACAGTGGGCAATGGAATATGAACTTGAATTATGAAATAATCAAATCTGAGGTGTTTGCATGGTGGTGCTGATGGGAAGAGTGAGCACACTGATTCATAGATTGCTCAGTTCTTAGTCATGAGTGCCTGGAGTGAATAACTGTTAATTCCATTGACAAACAGGGAGTTTACCCCAAACTATGGGGTGCCTCTCAATTTTGTAAAGTCAGGCAAAGAGCCAGCTTAACTCTTGAGTAAAATAAGTTAATGTGAAAGGTCATGATACACAATAGCTGTACTAATAATTCTGTATTCTTCTCCCTTTTTTGCAGAAGCCATGAGAGAAGAAAACCAGTCTTCTACCACATATTTCATCCTGCAGGGAATTACCAGGCAGCAAGAACAGGAAGATTTGTTTTTCATCCTTTTCCTGTTCATTTACTCCATCACATTGATTGGAAACATGCTCATCATCCTAGCCATTCTCTCTGACATTCATCTTCATAATCCCATGTACTTTTTCCTTGCCAACCTCTCTCTTGTTGACATCTTCTTCTCATCTGTAACCATCCCAAAGTCACTGATGAACCATCTCCTGGGTAGTAGAGACATTTCCTTTCTTGGATGCCTGACACAGATGTATTTCATGATAGCCTTTTCTAACACAGATAGCTATATATTGGCTGCAATGGCAATTGATCGAGCTGTGGCCATCAGTAGCCCACTTCATTATGCAACAATTATGAGCCCCCGGCTCTGTATCCTGCTTGTTGTTGGGTCTTGGGTGGTTGGAAACACCAATTCATTTCCTCATACTCTACTCACAGCTCATCTTTCCTTCTGTGGCAGCAAGGAAGTGGCCAGCTTCTACTGTGACCTTGCCCTTCTGCTCAAGCTCTCCTGTTCTGACATCTACTTTAATGTGAAGATAATGTTTCTAGGGCTTGTTGTTTTCTCTCTGCCATTCCTTTGCATAATTATCTCCTATGTTCAAGTCTTCTCCACAGTCTTACGAGTTCCATCCATGAAGGGCACACTCAAAGCCTTCTCCACCTGTGGTTCTCACCTGACAGTGGTTTCTTTGTATTATGGGACAGTTATGGGCATGTATTTCCGACCTCTGAGCAGTTACAATCTAAAGGATGCAGTGATAACTGTGATGTACACAGCAGTGACCCCAATGTTAAATCCTTTCATCTACAGTCTGAGAAACCGGGAAATGAAGGCTGCTCTAGGGATACTCTTCCACAATAGAACCTCTGTGAGATCACTGTGACATCATATACTGGGTACTATGGTCACCAGTTGGGAAATGTTTATAGATCCAGTGATTCTGTCAGCTCCTTATAAGAAGCTTTCTTCCATCTTTCCAGCCTGAATTTCCTTTTCTTAGAAATCTTGTAATAGTTTGAGGAGACAACTCATTGAAATTATCACTTTCAACACATTTCCACTCCTTTTGGCAGAGTGGCACCACATGGTATTGGGTTTATGTTCCACCTATCCTATGGTCTAAAGAGTAAAGTTTGGAAAGTCTCAGCTTTGACTTCCACTTCCACATATTAGGAAAAAAGTTTTCCTGACTTGTATCATGGGGCGTGGTCACCATAGCTCATGCTTCAAAGACTAGAAGTCACTCCTTGCATGTCAAATTTACTATCATGTTGATTCACCCCTACTAGACTTGTACACCTCTGTAGCCAAGACTTATATTAACACATGACTCCATTCACAATCTTTGCTGTGTAAAGTGAACCCAAAAGCTATTAATGGAGGTGCAATCAGTGAATGAAAATATATTTATAAAATGTAATCAGATAATGACGCACAATAAACAGGCTAGATATATTTGCTCATTCTCAAAATCTTTAAATACTCTGACCCAGCATCCCAGATGTCAAAGCCAGGATGTGGTGGATCCTCCCAGGTGAAATTCCTGATTTCCTTTGGTCTTCTGGTAGGAGCTGTGATCAACTGTGCAGATAATATCAGAGCCAAAATCTTTACATCATGTCCATGAAGGGGATTAAACTTAACAAAAGATGTGAATGACCTCTACAAGGAGAATTACAAACCCCTGAAGAAAGAGATTGAGGAAGACTACAGAAGATGGAAAGATCTCCCATGCTCATGGATTGGTAGAATCAACATAGTAAAAATGGCTATAGTACCAAAAGTAATGTACATGTTTAATGCAATTCCCATCAAAATCTCAATGACATGCACTACAGAGATTAAAAACAATCTACCCTAAAGATCATTTGGAAACAGAAGAAACCACGAATAGCCAAGGCAATACTCAGCAAAAAGAGCAATGCTGAAAGTATCACAAAACCCAACTTCAAACTATATTACAGAACCATAGCAATAAAAACAGCACGGTACTGGCACAAAAACAGACATGAAGATAGTGGAACGGAATAGAGGACCTGGATAGGAATCCACACAGCTATGCCCACCATATTTTTTACAAAGGCACCAAAAACATATGACAGAGAATACACAGCCTCTTCAACAAATGTTGCTGGGAAAAGTGGTTATCTGCCTGCAGAAAACTGAAACTAGATTCATGCCTATCACACTGTACTAATAACTCAAAGTGGATTTAGGACCTTGATGTCAGACCCAAAACTCTGTAGTACAGGAAATAGCAGGGAATACTCTGGAAGCAATAGGTATAGGGAAAGAATTCCTCAGTAGAACTCCAGCAGTCCAGCAGCTAAGAGAAAGGATTGACAAATGGGACTACATGAAATTGAAAAGCTTCTGCACAACAAAAGAAATGGTCTCTAAACTGAAGAGACTATCCCCAAAGTGGAGAAAATAGTCACTGGCTATATATCAGAAAAAGGACTGATAACCAGAATATACAGGGAGCTCAAAAAACAAAACTCCCCCAAAATCAATGAACCAACAACGAAGTGGGTAATTGAACTAAACTGAACTTTTTCAGAGGAAGAAATCCAAATGGCCAAAAAACACATGAAAAAATGCCCACCATCCTTGGCCATAAAAGAAATGCAAATCAAAACCACACTAAGGTTCCACCTCACTCCTGTTAGAATATCTATCAACAAAAACAAATGTTGGTGAGGATGCAGAGAAAAAGGAGCCCTCGTACACTGCTAGTGGGAATGTGAGGTAGTACAACCACTTTAGAAAACAATATGGAGGCTTCTTTAAAAGCTAAACATAGATCTGCCATATGATGCAGCAATACCACTTGTAGGGATATATCCAAAGGAATGTGACTCAGGTGATTACAAAGGCACCTGCACACCCGTGTCTATTGCCCCACTATTCACAATAGCCAAGTTATGGAATCAGCCAAGATGCCCCACTACCGATGAATGGATTAAGAAAATGTGGAATTTATACACAATGGAATTTTACTCAGCCACAAAGAAGAATGAAATTTTGCCATTCACAAGTAAATTGATGGAACTAGAGAACATAATCTTAAGCAAAGTTAGCCAGGGTCAGAAGGCTAAAAATCATGTTTTCCCTCACATGCAGATTTATAGACCTAAAATAAATGCAGTAATATTATTAGACATGGGTCACACACTAAGGGGAGAATGTGTACAAGAGGAATACGGAAAGGGAGGGAAACCTAAAACTTGAAAGTGTTTGATGTGCACACTGTAGAGGAGCGAATAAAGTAATAGTTAAACTGACAGAGGCCACTATGGGAAGGTGACCAGGAAGTAGTGAAGAGGTCTGGTAGAAATGAATCAGTTTAGGTTGTAATACACATGTGCATGGAATCAATGCTAGGAATCTCTCTGTATGGCTATCTTTATCTCAAGCTATCAAAAATGCTATGTCTTTATTGTATTCTTTTATGTTTTCTCTTCAACAATACTAGAGAAGCCAGAACAGGTTCTGCTTGGAAGCGAGGGGGTACAGGGGTAGGCTGGAAGGGGGAGAGAAGGCCCAATGTATACACATATGAACAAATATATAAACAATTTAAATAAATAACAAAATTGAAATGCGCACACACAAAAAAAGTATTTGGCCTCAAAAAGAAAAGTCTCTGATCCAGGGAGATCTTTGTGCTTATTTCATAGTTAAACTAGAGTGTCCCGAAAAATCATAAAACTCTCCTATAATCTTACTAAAATGGCAGTGATCATTAAATTTATTCCCATTTGAAGAAGTAATATTCTGTTTTAAGTAATGAAATAAAGTCCTCATTTAATTAATTATAACATGAAATAAAGATATAGTGACAAAATTGTAATATGCCACACAATAAATGAAGAAGGTAGGCATGGTGACAAACACCTGTAATCCCAGCACTCTGGAGGCCAAGGTAGGAGGATCTAAGGTCAAGGCCAGCCTGGGCTGTGTAATGAGACCATGCCCAAATACATACATATATACATGCATACATACATATATATATATATATATATATATACACAATATTTTAAATGAAGGATGCAGGGAAACCATCAGGGATAATTCAGAACCCTGAGATTAGCAACAGTAATGCTTTTGTACACAAGATATGGTGGGTCATGGTGGGTCAACACAAAAAGAGAATAAGAGAAACAGACACAGAGTGAAAGAGAAATGTGCCAAGCCAATTGACTGGCACAAGTTGCAAATTTACTTAAAGATGAAGGAACCTCTAATTAGCACTTGAGAAATAACATCACTTCACTTTCTTACCTCATTCCAAATTCTTGGCAGCTCTACATGGACTAAGCCCAATTGGAAGGCAGAGGACAAGGCAGCTCATTGCTGGGTTCAGATAGGTCAGCTTCCCTGGCCATGGGGGTCTCAGGGAGAGAAGACTGGATCTGGGAAAGCAGAGGGAAACTATCCAAGACTCCACCTGCTGAAACTGAAGGCAAATCCTTGTTTTGCTTTGAAGACCAGGGCTTCCCTAAAACAAAAGGGAAAATGCAAATAAAATAAAGGTGATTACTTTATGGCTGCAGAGTCCAGGTAAGTCCTAGGCTAGAAATCGGGTTTGAACTGTGATTCATTTGACCTGCCATCTGGTAAGCTGTGAAAATGCATAAAATAATCTATCTTGCTCTTTTGTCTAGTATAAAGGCTTGTGTGAAAATACTCGACTCTCAATGAGAAGGCAAAGCAGGTCCTGTCTGGGGGATTGGTGCCAGTAGGTGGTGGAAGGATGTAAGAAAAAGGTGCAGGAGGGTGAATATGGTGAAAACACTATGTACACATGTATTTAAATGGAAAAACTGGTTCTTTTGAAACTATTCCAGGAATGGGGGAGGGGAATAAAAGGGAATGATGGAAGGAGTAAATTCAGCTATGACATTTTGTAAGAACTTTTGTAGATGTCACAGTGTACTCCCCAGTACAACAATAAGTTAAAAAATGAAACACTGGAAGGAGCAAAAAGATAAATAAATAAATAAATAAAAGACATCTCACCTTCTCTATAGATCCTGCCCAAACTCAATAAAAATTTTTTTTTAATATTTCAATGTGAAAAAAAGAAAACACTCAACTCTAAACCTTGGCTTTGTTCTCAGCTAAATAAAAAAATGTCCTCAAAACAAAATATTACTTTTATATTTTATGAAGTGTAATCTTTAATCTCCTAAGAACCTTTCAGGCATGTTAAACCACTGGGCTCAATGATTACTGCTGAGTTGCCTGAATAATTATTTACATATATACTTCTGGTTTCCAGAACCATAGGTACTATATGCTCTCTTATATAGCTTTCATGCCCCAAAATTTAACTCATTTTCCCTTTCTTCTTAAAGAAAAGTTAAGTATCTCTTAAATTAAAATTTGAGGGTCTATGTCTTTTTATATATGGCAGTTTATTTTATTTGAAATAGTGACTTCCACTTTGCAAAAATTCTATTAGTGGTTATCTAGTTCACTAGTAGAAATACATATTTAAACCTTTATTTCTCTATATAGAACATCAAGAACAAAAAAATATTTAAGAGCCCTTTATGTGGCACTCTCTTCAAATTCATATTCTTCTAAAATTATTCCGAGATTAAAATATAGGTTACTCACAGTATTTAAATGTTGCCAAAAATGATCTAAATGGATATAGAATGTCTAGTTGTGAAAATTTCCTCTTGAAACTGCAGTGTTTCTTAGGTATTTTCTTTCGGTATTGATCTCTGGAGAAATATGAAGCAAATTTGAACTTCTATTTCCTTTTACATAATCTCCATTGACATTTTCTGAAAAATGACATCCTATTACTAAAATATAAAAATATTGAAAGGATATATTGGGGGATATTTTCAAAAATTCTTCAGAATGTAGTAATGCTTTTTAAATTTTAATTTTTTTGCAGTACTGGGGTTTGAGCCAATCTACCAACTCTATTTTTGTGAAGGACTTTTTCAAGATAGGGTCTCATAAACTATTTGCCCAGGCTGACTGACTTCAAACCACGATCCTCTGATCTCTGCCTTCTGAGTAGCTAGGATTACAGGCATAAGCCACCAACTCCCA
This sequence comes from Castor canadensis, assembly GCF_047511655.1. Lineage (NCBI taxonomy): Eukaryota > Metazoa > Chordata > Mammalia > Rodentia > Castoridae > Castor > Castor canadensis. Next base: position 47,880,675 of record NC_133396.1, on the reverse strand, counting down.
GTTAAATTTAAATTTGATTTAACTAGCACAAAAAACATACAAATTGTACATATTAATGGGGTAACAGGTTATGATTTGATCATGTATACATCAAGTAATATTTAAATCAGATTATTATTCATAAACAAATATTTAAAGGGCAGCAGTATGAAGGATTGGCGAATGCACAATTTTCTTTGATGGCTCATCAAGAACCTAAGTTAGAATTGTCTGAAAAATGTAAAGCTGTGGGCAGAAAATAAAAATTTGATATAGTCACAGTTTTAAAAGATATAGAAATTTTCAGCATTGCTGTTAATTTTATGTTTCATCTTTATAATATCATTTTTCCATATACAAAAGCTAGACCTGCTGACTGTTAATAACATAGAAAACATAATAAGCACAAAAAAGACAAAATCATCCACATTCTCAAACTTCCTCTGCCATACAACCACTATTTGCATTGTGGGCTACATTCTTTTAGTACTTTTCTTGCACATTTATGTTTCTCTTTTCTTTAGAAAAAATAGTGCTGCAATGAACATGGAAGTATAATTATCTCTTCAACAAATTTATTTCATTCCCTTTAGATATGTACCCAATTCTGGGATTTCTGGCTCACATTGTAGCTCTCACATGGAGGAACCTCCAAACTGATTTACACAAATGGCTATACTCATTTCCAGTCTCTCCAACTATGTGTAAGGGTCCTCTTTTCTCCACATCCTCATCACCACCTCTAATCTTTAGCAATTTTAGTACTTACTTTTACTCAGGTGAGGAGATATCTCAATGCAGTTTTGATTAGTGATAATGAGCATTTTTTTCCTTATGATCTTGAATTTTTGATTCTCTGTATTATTTTTCATAGAACTTTAATTATGCTTTTCTTCTTTTTTGGCTGGTTTCTTTCTGTGGAACTATTATTATTCTTCAATTACAGCTCACAATCCCATCAACATTTCTCGGTTTACCTATTTAATCTTTTCATGAACAAAAACACTTCTGAATTGTCACGTATGGTACATTATTTTCTGAAATCTCAACTCTGCCTCAATTACAATTTAAATCACTTCACTCTATCTTATTAATTTCTGTCTTCTTCCATAGCAATTTTATTTTCATCCAATTTCTTTCTTTATACTTTCTTTTTTTTAGTTGACAAACATTTTTATTTATTTTATTTTTATGCTGGGGGGATACATTATCACATTTACAAAGGTTCTTACAAAGTATCGACTATATCATATTTGAATTCACCATCTCCACTACTCTACAATTCCTGGAACAGTTTCAACAGGTATCATTTTTGCATTTACATACATGTGTATACATTATTTGTCCCTTTATTCTTAATGTCTTAAAAATATGTTAAAGATAATTTTCATTTTTTCTATTCCCTTCTTAAATTACCTTTATGTTTTCCTTCATAATGCTTAAGATATTATTTGCATTCATTTTCTTACTATGAAAATATATTTCATAAAATGTTACTGTTTCTAAAAGGTTATTCAATGTGAAAGGATTAACTAAGTCTGGAATTTGCCAATAGACAAATAAATTCAGCCTCTATCAAAATCCAAGGGTTTTTCTGTTTGATAGGAAAGGGACACTCAACATTTTTTTCTCATAAGCTAAATAAATATTTGGCATTGACCATATAAAATATTTGCAAATATGTGAGGGATAAAGCATTGTTTTCATATTGATATCTTCTATGCTGTTGAATAATTTCTTACCTTTCATGTGACTCAGGGAAAACATGGAAGTAGTAAGAGGTTCTGAGAAGGATCCCAAGACTCCAAAGTCCAGTTCTTAGACTTGAACCCAGTCCCAATCCAACCATGGTGAAAATCAGTGCTAGGAAAAACCCCACAACACCTGTATGGTCAGACCAATACCCATGGTCTGAGCCTGTAAAGTTTTTTTACTTTTATTGAGTTGTTTAACAACCTCCACTACCTTCTTCCACTGCTCTGTGAAGTGGAGTAGCATGGCAGGGAGTAAGATTGCACCTACTGAACACTAGGGCAGGAAAGTTAACAGAAGGCTTCATCTTAGAGTTCAGGGACAGCCCTGTTACAGTGATACCCAGCATACGATAGAAATGGAAATCATCCAAGGTAGACCAACTCACAACAGTTCCTCTGACCCAGCTGTGACATAGGTGGAGAACTTCATTTTTTTTTCAAAAATGGGAGTCAGTGGGGGTTACAGATCTGAGTTTGGCCATAAAAGTTCCAGACATGGAGTGGGCCTAGATAAACCTTCCCTCCTTTTCCTGTACTGTACAGGTCCTGGAAGCTGTGAGACTCACGTGCAACCCAGTTAAGCAGGAAGCTTGATGTCCAAGGGACTATCTCCACCACCAACCACCCAACCTCAGGCAGCACAGCCATCACTAAGACAGTGCTCATATACCAGGCTCTAGAGCTGGCCAGTGCCTGGAAGAATCATCTCTCCAGAGGGACAGACTGATGTTTCAGCATGTATCAATGACAACTGTGTTATTGGTACTAGTACACTCCTGAGACTACAGGTCTTTGTTGCTATGTGACTTGGATGCAATTCAGCTCATCACTGCTCTGATGACCAAGGATCTGCCCTAACCTCAACCTTAAGCAGAAAAGGGTGATTCATGGCCTCATTCACTAGGAGTAGGTCAGGGTATTAATAAGCACAAGATTTTGCTCTAGATAAAAGTGGGATCAACAAATCCTAATAATCCCTATCTCTAGTCCTGCCTATAGACAGAGTCTCTATAACAAAGTCAGAGTCAGGGGAAAATATACAGTCCCATTCTATTGTACTTCAATTCCAGCAACCACCTCCTGGGTCTGTATGCAGCAATCTTGTCCCATGAATCTACTTCAGTGATAGGAAGCCCACAGAAGCATGAACCTTATTGCTAACCTAGTGTTTTGTTAGTCATCATGATCTCTGGGTTTAGGGTATCACACACCTGGAAGTGTTTGCGGGCAGAAGTATGGCATAGGAGTCTGTGGCTATTCCATTCCTGGTGACTTTGTCCAGAGCCAGACAAATTCCTGCAATTCCTGTCCACAGAGTGAGAACTGTGAACAAGGTATCTATCTTGGCCCCAGGGAGGGGCTTGTGGGGACAAGCTTGTCTTGATAGATACTCTCTGATTCCTTTCTAAGGAATACAAAAATGCTTAATTTGGGAGAAATCTTGGCTTGAATTGCCCTCTAGTTCTGAAGCACTGACAACACACCAACTGCAAACTCCTCACAAATCTGCACCTGGGCTCAATCCAGTACTGAAAAGTGGAAGAGACTACAATCGATGAGAAAATAAGCAATATGCTTAGAATTTCTGGAAAGACAGGCACAAACAAAGCTTGACTGAAATAACTACCTGTCCCTTCAGTGCCCACATGGTGAATTATTAAGAGCTTTCAGGAAACCATGACCTTATCTAGTACTCCAAATAAGGTGTCAGAAACTATCCAGGCAGTAATCAGTATGACAGAACTAAAAAGGAAATTTAAAACACCTGTTTTAAGGAAACTCAATGACCTTGAAAAAGCACAGAACAATGTTTAAATACTCTAACAGAGAAACTTCACAGAGATAACAGGGATTAAAAAAGTCAAACTTAAACACATGACCTGAGAAATACACCCAGCAAAATTAAAAATGTGATCGAATGCTTCAATAGTGGGATAGATGAAATGTAAGGAAGATATTGAACTGAAAGATGGGTTATTTAAAAATGCACAGTTAGAGTGGAATAAAGAAAAAGAAGATGTATGAGGAAACTTTATAGGGACTATAAGACAGTTTTCAAAATTCAAATATTTAGATGTTTGGGGTTTAAGAAGAAATTGGCAATGAAAACATAGTGGAAAGCTTATCCAAAGAAATAATAGAAAAAAACTTCACAAATCTAGAAAAGAATTCAAATATCCAAATACAGGACATGTTTACTACTCAAATTTAACTCAATGAAGTCTACCCCAATATATCTTATAATCAAGTTCTCACAGGTGACAAAAAAAAGATACAAAAAGTTGCAACAAAAAACAAACAAGGCATAGGATTATGTGATAGTTTGCCTAACAGCAGACATCTCAGTAGGAACTATACAGGCCAGGAGAAAGTGACATTAATATTTCACAGTATTCAAGGAAAAAAAACTGTCAACCAAAAGTTCTGTAACTAGGAAAGTTATTCTTTAGAAATGAAGAATGAATAAAGATTTTCCCAAACAAAAGCTTAGGAAATATATCTCTACCAGACCTAACTAAAAATGCTATAGAAAGTTCTTCAAACTGAAAGAGAGATGTTAATGAGAAGAAAACATATAGAAGTACAAAAGTTCTTAGTAAGATTAATTACAGAACAAATTCAAAATTCTCTAATATGGTAACTTGTACCCATTGATCAATCTTTCCCCATATTTAGCCCTCTTATCCCCATGACCTCTAGTAAACACCCTTCTCATCTCAACTTTTATGAGATCATCTCTTTTAGTTTCCACATGAGTGCAATTTTGTGGTACTTAGGGCCTGGCTTTTTTTCTTAGCATAATTATTTTTAGTTTCATCCATGTTAGAGCAAATGAAAACATTGCTTTATTTTTGAAAGCTGCATGGTAAGTCTTGGGGTATGGTTCAAGTGTTAGAGAACCTGCCTAACAAGCCTGAGTCCCTAAGTTAAAATCCCAGTACCACCAAAACAAAATTCTGCATGTTATTTCATTACATATGTATACATTTTCTTTATCCATTCCTCTGTCCATACACCCCTAGCTTGTTTCCATTTCTTGACTATTGTAAATAGTGCTTCAGTTCACATGAAAATTTAGATACCTGTTCAACATACTGATTTAATTTCTTTTTGATGTATAACTAGTAGTGGGATTTCTGGGTCATATGGCAGTTCCATTTTTAAGACTGTGCTTCACAACTTACACATACCCTCAAATGACTATTCTATTTTAAATTAGTTTTTAATATATTATTATTGTTGTACTGAGGGTACATAGTGACATTTACCAAAGTTCTTACAATATATCATAATTGAATTCACCCCCTCCATCATTCTCCTTCAGTTCTCCTCCTCCCATTCCTGGTACAGTTTCAACAGGTCCCATTTTTCCACTCTCATATGTAAGTACACAACATTTTCACCATATTTGCCTTCCTACATACTCTCCTTATATGCTACCCCCTCCCACTGGTACCAACCCCCAGACAGGACCTAATTCACATTCTTTTCCTCTGTTTTTGAGAAAAAAAAGTCATTTTTGTTTGCTTAAGATATATAGAGAGAGATATAGATAGAGATAGATAGAGATAGAGATAGAGATAGAGATAGAGATAGATAGAGATTCATTTTGACATTTCCATGTATTTACATATTGGGTACTGAATTGGTTCATTACCCTCATTTTTCTCCTATTTACCTTAGTCCTCATCTTATGGAGAGTTTGACAAGTTTAAAAACTGTATATTTATTCTTGCATAGAAACTACATCACCCATATTCATCTTCTTTACTTCCTTCTTTTACACTCTCTCTCCTTTTAGTGCCCTACCCTTAGCATGAACTGTTTTTCATTCTTTTCCTTTATTGATTAGGTGTCAGTTTGTTATTCAGTGATATTTTTGCCTGAACATGAACTGTGCTTAAGTCAATGTAACCCCCTCCACCTCACTTCCTTGCCCTTTCACCCATCCTGTGTTGTTCAGCATGTTTCCTTGTTTCTTTTTTCTACACAAATGTGATATATTTCATTGTTATTCACAGCTTTCTTTCATTCTTTTCCTCTTCCCTTGGTCTTCTCTACCAGTCTCATTTTTGGATACATGCTGTGGATAGATAGATAGGTAGGTAGGTAGATAGATAGATAAACAGATAGAGATAGATAGATATACATATACAAATACATATAGATGTAGATATAACATTTTTGTATTTAATTGGTTCTATACTCTACATATGAGAGAAAACATGTGGCCTTTAACTTTCTGAACTTGGCCAAATTCTCTTAAGATTATGTTCCAGTTCCATCCATTTGCCTGCAAATGGCAAAATTTCTTTGTCCTTTATGGCTGAATAAAATTCCATTGTATGTAAACATCACATTTTCTTAATTCATTCATCACATATGGGGCATCTTGGCTGTTTCCATACCTTAGCTATTGTGAATAATGTTGCAATAAACAGGTGTACAGGTGTCTTTATTTTAATCTGACTTCAGGTATATCCTTAGGGGTGGTATTTCTGGATCATATGGCAATTCTATTTTTAGTCTTTTGAGGAGCTTCCATACTATTTCCAATAGTAGTTGTACTAATTTATAGTCCTACCAACAGTGTATGAGAGTTCCTTTTTCCTCACATTCTTGCCAACATTTGTTCTGGTTTGTTTTCTTGAAGATAGCCATTCTAACAGACTGAGATAAAATCTTAACATGGTTTTGATTTGCATTTCTTTAATGGCCAGGGAAGTCCAAGTAGTGATTTCTGCGCTAACAGGGGGAACAGATTGGGATTCCTGATTGAGAACTTTCAGCCTATGTGTTTCTTTACAGAGGAAGTGAGTTTCTTTTTTTAATTTTTATTGTTTTATTATTCATATGTGCATATAATGCTTGAGTCATTTCTCCCCTCTGCCCCCACCCCCTCCCTTACCACCCACTCCACCCCCTCCCTCTCTCTCTCACCCCCTCCATACCTGGCAGAAACTATTTTGCCCTTATCTCTAATTTTGTTGAAGAGAGAGTATAAGCAATAATAGGAAGGAACAAGGGTTTTTGCTAGTTGAGATAAGGATAGTTATACAGGAGTTGACTCACATTAATTTCCTGTGCATGTGTGTTACCTTCTAGGTTAATTCTTTTTTATCTAAACTTTTCTCTAGTTCCTGGTCCCCTTCTCCTATTGGCCTCAGTTGCTTTTAAGGTATCTGCTTTAGTTTCTCTGCTTTGAGGGCAACAAATGCTAGCTAATTTTTTAGGTGTCTTACCTATCCTCACACCTCCCTTGTGTGCTCTCGCTTTTATCATGTGATCAAAGTCCAATCCCCTTGTTGTGTTTGTCCTTGATCTAATGTCCACATATAAGGGAGAACATACGATTTTTGGTCTTTTGGGCCAGGCTAACCTCACTCAGAATGATGTCCTCCAATTCCATCCATTTACCAGTGAATGATAACATTTCGTTCTTCTTCATGGCTGCATAAAATTCCATTGTGTATAAGTACAACATTTTCTTGATCCATTCATCAGTAGTGGGGCATGTTGGCTGTTTCCATAACTTGGCTATTGTGAATAGTGCTGCAATAAACATGGGTGTGCAGTTGCCTCTGGAGTAATCTGTGTCACAGTCTTTTGGTATATCCCTAAGAGTGGTATTGATGGATCAAATGGTAGATCAATGTTTAGCTTTTTTTCCCAGAGTGGTTGTACTAGTTTACATTCCCACCAGCAGTGTAAGAGGGTTCCTTTTTCCCTGCATCCTCACCAACACCTGTTGTTAGTGGTGTTGCTAATGATGGCTATTCTAACAGGGGTGATGTGGAATCTTAGTGTGGTTTTAATTTGCATTTCCTTTATTGCTAGAGATGGTGAGCATTTTTTCATGTGTTTTTTGGACATATGAATTTCTTCTTTTGAGAAAGTTCTGTTTAGTTCACTTGCCCATTTCTTTATTGGTTCATTAGTTTTGGAGAATATAGTTTTTTAAGTTCCCTATATATTCTGGTTATCAGTTTCTTGTAAGAAATACACAGTTGGAGATTGGATCCAAGATGGCAACTAGAGTGCAGAAGCAGAAACCATGAGCTCCATAAATCAAAATTTTACTGAGATGCTGGAGCCACACTTTGCAGAAAAAAAGAACCAAGAAGAAGCAAAACTTCGACATCCTGAACCCCCAGCCTGTACAAAGCTTCTCCATGCCACATTACACTGAGAAAACAGGAGGGCTCCTGCACCGCCAGACACCAGCTCCAAACCTGCTTGGGAGACATCCAGCAGACCAACTGGTGAACAAATAAGCAGCATGCAGTATTCCCACAGCCACTCCTGGGATAAACCAGAATAGCCCCCTGGACAGACTGACCCCCAGCCCTGAGAAAAAAATACTAAATAATAAACAAGAAACTGAAAAGGAACATGCAGCAGAGGGGGCAGGTTGCTCTAAGTGCATCAGAGAAGGGAGGAAGGGCAAGAAGCTGATCTCAGCTCAAACATTCAGTAAACAAAGACTGGAAAGGCAGAAGGGCCAACAGTGGGCAGATGATAAGCCAATGCCTGAAATAAAGCAGATAGTGGTCCACAAAGCTCATATCCTGAGCCAGTGAGCAACATCCAAAGTCAAACAACATTGCAAAATTAAAAAACAACCAGCAAACCAACATAACACACTGACAGCAGGGAGCCAGCTGATGGATCTATGACCTTGCCCCAGAGAAAGGGGTCAAGGCAAAGAAACAAGCCCCCAGTAAACCAACAAAGAGAAAACCCAACTCCAAAGCAGGATGGCTGGAGGACCACATAACTGATCTCCAGAACTTGAGGACAAGCCACACCTCACTGAGGGAGGAGCTGACTAAGTGGCTGATGCTGAAAGACAGAGAAAAAAAACTGTTGAGTCCCCTCCAGCCACCTGGTGAGACTAAGAAGAGCTTCTGCTTAAATACCAGCACCAGGACTGGATGCTGAAGTAGTAACACCAGAACTACTATATGATCCAGAAATCCCTCTCCTGGGAAATACCTAAAGGAATCTGACACAGGTTACTCCAGAGGCACCTGCACACCCATGTTTATTGCAGCACTATTCACAATAGCCAAGTTATGGAAACAGCCAAGATGCCCCACTACTGATGAATAAATTAAGAAAATGTGAGTACTTATACACAATGGAGTTTTACTCAGCCATGAAGAAGAATGAAATCTTATCATTCACAAGTAAATGGATGGAACTAGAGTACATCATTCTGGGCGAGTTTAGCCAGGCTCAGAAGACGAAAAATTGTATGTTCTCCCTCATATGCTGACTTTAGATCTAGGGAAAATACAGCAATGTTGTTGGACTTTGGTCACATTACAAGGGGAGAGCACATATGGGAGGTATGGGGATAGGTAGGAAACCCAAAACATGAAAGTGTTTGATGTCTCCACTCCAGAGGAACTAATACGGAAACCTTAAAGCAAAGAGGTCAATATGGGAAGGTGATCAGGAACTGGTGAAAAGGTTGGTAGAGATGAATCAATTTGGGTTGTAACACACTTGTACATGAAACAATGCTAGGAATCTCTCTGTACAACTATCTTTATCTCAACTAGATAAAACACTTTGTCTTTCTTATTATTGCTTATGTCTTCTCTTCAACAAAATTAGAGAAAAGGGCAGAAAAGGTTCTACCTGGAAGAAAGGGGGGGTGGGGGATGGGGGAGGGAGTAGGGGCAGTGGGGAGAAATGGCCCAAACAACGTATGCACACATGAATAAATGAATTTTTTTGAAGGCATAAAACTGAAAAAAAAGAACACTGCTACTCTGCAGGTAGCACCACAAACGTGGTTCCCCCAAGGCTCACAAAAGCCCAACACTTCACACTACACCTCCCTACAGGAGAGTCACATCTCTCCTGTCCAAGAGCTGGAATCTCAGCTCCTCCACTGAGAGAGGCAATCTGCTACCCTTCTGGTGCTAGAAGGCCTACCCCTCACAATGCACAGAGACCCAGTGCTCCCCACTGTGACTGCAGAAGAACCCCCACACCCCTATTAAAGAGCAGGAACTCCAGCCACCCTCACTGAGGGGAAAAAAGAAGCAATTGGCCTCACAACAAGAACCCTGCAAGAGGTAACATATGCAGCATACCCATCTCTGAGTAACACTGCTGGAGCTCCAGGAGGTTAAAAAAGAAAACTCAAAACACCAACTACAGGGGTACAGGAGATTAAAACCCTAACCAAAAACAACTCCAGATGCATAAATCTCAACACAGAATGAAACAGCAAGACAACCACTCTCCATCAAAAGCCAATTCCATCACTAAGGATCCAAACACCTGTGTAGAGGAAGAGCTACCAAATAATGAATTCCTAAAAACAATAGTAAAAATGACTGATGGCCTCAAAGAAGAATCACAAAAGTTAGTATTTGACCTCAAAGAGAACATGAATAAAAAATTAAATGAGCTCAAAAAAAATACAAACAAACAGATGAATGAAATTAAGCAGACTATCCAGGATATGAAAGAGGAAATCAATAAAGATATGGAAATCCTGAAAAATAATCAATCTGAAATAAACAACTCAATTTCCCAAATAAATATCACAATTGAAATCTTGGCAAACAGAGTGGAACGAGCTGAAAATAAAGTATCAGGAACTGAAGACAGAATAGAGGAATTAGACCAAATAGTAAAATGTCATGAAAAAATAAGAAAATATGAACAGAACATTCAAGATATCTGGGACACATGAAAACATAAAACCTACAAGTCATAGGTGTAGAAGAAGGAGAGGAGATACAAACTAAAGGCCCTGACAACTATTCAATAGAATAATAGCTGAAAACTTCCCTAACCTCGAAAAAGAGAGTCACCCAGGTTCAGGAAGCTTGCAGAACATCAAACTGTGAGAACCAAAAAAGAAACACTCCAAGACACATCATAATCAAAACACTCTGCAACAGAACAATGAAAGAATTCTGAAAGCTGCAAAAGAGAGAAGACAGATCACATATAAAATCATTAGACTAACAGGTTTCTCAACTCAAACTCTAAATGTAAGAAGGTCATGGAAAGACATAATTCAGGCCCTGAAAAAAAACAACTGTCAAACCAGACAACTCTATGCAGCAAAACTATCCTTCCTAATTGAAGAGGAAACTAAAACCTTCCTCAGAAAGGAAAAACTAAAGGAATTTGCAACCACATAGCCAGCACTACAGAAGATACTAAAGGACTGTTACATATAGAAGAAACTAGAGAGAGAGAGGTAGATCAAGAGAAAATAAACCCTTTTTAGCAAGCAGGCAAGTAAACAAGGAATAAGTAAAACTAAGCAACAGGGAAACAAAAATAACTGGAAACAACAGGCATTTCTCAATACTAACACTGAATATAAATGGCCTTAATGCCCTAATCAAGACACATAAAATAGCAAATTGGATTAAAAGCAAGACCCATCCATATGTTGCTTAAAAGAGACTCATCTCACAGAAAAAATAAACTTTGGCTTAGAGTCAAAGGTTGGGAAAAAGTTTTCCAAGCAAATGGAACCAATAAACAAGCAGGAATAGATATACACATATCTGACAAAGTAGACTTCAACCTAAAATCAATCAGAAGAGATAATGAAGGAAAAATTCATCAAGAGGAAATATCAATCCTTAACAGATATGCACCTAAATACATTTTTAAAAACTCTAATGGCCCTAAAAGCACAGATAAACACAAACAAACACAATGATAATGGGAGACCTGAACACCCCACTGTCACCAATGAATAGGTCATCCAGACAAAGATTAACAAAGAAACATCAGAGCTACACTACACATTAAACCAAATAGACATGGTTGACATCTACAGAGTGTTTTACCCAACAACTAGGAAATGCACATTCTTTCTGCAGCTGATGGAACTGTCTCCAAAATAGATCATATTTTAGGACACAAAGCAAGCCTCAACAAATTCAAGAAAATCAAAATAATCTCCTGCATCAGATCACAACAGAAAAAAAACTAGACTCAACAACAAAAGAATCCCTAGAAAATAATCAAACACGTGGAAACTGAACAACACACTGTTAAAAAAAACCAATGGGTGGCCAAAGTTATAAAGGAAGAAATGAAAAGCTCCTAGAATCCAATGAAAATGAAAATACAGCATACCAGAATCTGTGGGACACAGCAAAGGCAGTGCTAAGGGGAAAGTTTATAGCTATAAGTGCCTACATTAAAAAAACAGAGACCTCTTAAATAAACAATCTAATGATGTACCTTAAGCTCCTAGAAAAACAAGAACAAACCAAACCCAAAACTAGAAGACAGAGAAAAATAACAAAGATGAGGGCTGAGATTAATGAAGTCAAAACAAAACAAATGATACAAAGAATCAATGAAATAAAAGATGCTTCTTTGAAAAGATTAGCAAGATCAACAAACCCTGAGCCAACATGACAATATGGAGGAGGGAGAAGACACAAATTAATAAAATCAGAGATTAAAAAGGGGGCATAACCACAAATACCAAGGAAATCCAGAAAATAATTAGTGAGTACATTGAAAACTTATATTCAACTAAACTGGAAAATCTAGATGAGATGGATAAATTCCTAGATGCATGCAACCAACCAAAATTAAAGCAAGAGAAATTACATGCAATGAAATTGAAGCAGTAATAAAGAATCTCCATACAAAGTAGAGCCCAGGACCTGGTGGATTCATGGCTGAATTTTACCAAACCTTTAAAGAAAAACTAACACCAATACCCCTCAAACTTTTCCAGGAAATAGAGAGGGAAGGAACACTACAAAACTCATTCTATGAAGCCAGGCTCACACTGATTCTGAAACCCAATAAAGATGCAACCAGAAAAAAGAATTATAGACCAATCACTTTAACGAATATAGATGCAAAGATTCTCAACAAAATACTGGCAAACAGAGATCAACAACACATCAAAAAGATCATATACCATGACCAAGTTGGTTTCATTCCAGGGATGCAAGGATGGTTCAACATACACAAATCCAAAAACATAATACAGTACATAAACAGATGCAAAGACAAAAACCACATGACCCTATCAATAGATGCAGAAAAAGTCTTGACAAAACCAACACCCTTTCATGATAAAAGCTCTGAAAGAACTAGGAATATAAGGAATGTTCCTTGACATAAAAAAGGCTATATATGAAAAATCTATAGCCAATATCATACTAAATGAAGAACAATTGAAAGCATCCCCTTAAAGTCAGGGACAAGACGGGGCTGTCTGCCTCCTCCACTCCTATTCAATATAGTTTTGAAATTCCTAGCCAGAGCAACAAGATAAGAGCAAGAAATAAAAAGGATTCAAATAGGGAAGGAACAAGTCAAACTATCCCTGTTTGCAGATGACATGATCCTGTACTTAAAAGACCCCAAAAACTATACCAAAAGACTATTAGAAATCATAAACTCTTTCTGCAAAGTAGCAGGATATGAATTTGACATACCAAAATCAGTATTTTTTCTGTATACCAACAACGCACAAAATGAGAAAGAAATCAGGGAAACAATTCCATTCACAATAGTGATATAGAATGAATTTAATGAAAGAAACCAAAGACCTTTTTAATGAAAACTATATACCACTGAAGAGAGAAATTGAGAAAGACATTAGAAGATGGAAAGACCTTCCATGCTCATGGATTGGTAGAATCAACATTGTGAAAATGGCCAAAAGCAATCTACCTGTTCAACATAATCCCTATCAAAATTCAAATGACATTCTGCACAGAAATAGAAAAGGTAATCGAGAAGTACACATGGAAACACAAAAGACCTCGAATAACCAAAGCAATTCTGAGCAAAAAGGCCAATGCTGGAGGCATCACAATACCAAACCTCAAACTGTACTACAAAGCCATAACAATAAAAACAGCACGGTATCAGCACAAAAACAGACAGGAAGACCAATGAATCAGAACAGAAGATCCAAATGTAAGCTCACACATCTATAGCCAACTGATCTTCAACAAAGGAGCCCAAGACACACGATGGAGAAAAGACAGTCTCTTCAACAAATGCCTCTGGGAAAACTGGATATCCACATGCTGAAGACTGAAACTAGGGTATCTTTCACCCTGTATCAAAATCAATTCAAAGTGGATCAAGACCTTAATATAAGGCCTGAAACTTTAGAACAACTTCAAGAAGCAGTAAGAAATACACTGGAACAGATGGGTATAGGGAACAAGTTCCTGAACAGAACACAAAATGCTCAACATCTAAGAGAAACAATGAACAATTGGGATTGCATCAAACTAAAGAGCTTCTGCACAACAAAGGAAACAGTTGCCAGACTCAAAAGACAGCCCACATATGGGAGAAAATCATTTCCAGCTACTCATCCGATAAGGTACTAATATCCACAATCCACAGGGAACTAAAAAACTCAGCCCCCAAAGAACTGACACCCTGATGAAGAAATGGACACATGAATTAAACAGGAAATTCTCAAAGGAAGATGTACAAATGGCCAGTAAATACATGAAGAAGTGTTCATCTTCCCTGTTTATAAAAGAGATGCAAATCAAAACAACAATTAAATTTCATCTCACCCCAGTTAGAATGGCCAGAATCAATAGTAACAACAAATGCTGGTGAGGATATGGTGAAGTAGGAACCCTTACACACTGCTGGTGGGAATGCAAATTAGTATAACTACTATCGAAAACAGTATGGCGAGTCCTCAAAAAAACAGAGATAAGAACTGCCATATGATCTAATGATACAGCCCCAAAAGAGCATAAAACAGGATACAGTAGAGATACCTGTACAGCAATGTTCATCACAGCACTATTTACAATAGTCAAGCTCTGGAAACAAACCAGATGCCCAACAACTGATGAATGGATCATGAAATAATGCTATATATACACAATGGAGTATTACTTAGCCACAAGGAATAATGACATGGGGTTTGAAGGTAAATGGATGCAATTGGATGACATCATGTTAAGTGAAGTTAGCCAGGATCATAAACAGAAAATATACCTGTTTTGTCTCATACATGGAAGATAAATCCAAAGATAAGCATATATACTAAAAACAAGCATGATCATATACAAACTCAGTTGTAGAACATGTTTGTAATGGTGGAACTACTCTGTGGATCTCAGGGAAAGAGAAAAAGGAAAAGAGAATGATAGAGCATAATAACATAAGGTAGAGGATATAAGGATGTGATTGAAAGCTGTTGAAAATAGGGGGTGGGAGGTAAAGGGGTAAGGGAGAGCAATCAAAAGGATTAAACATCCAAAAGTAAAGCACACCCACAGTGGGCATACATTGAGACACCCCTTTGAATGTCAACTTAAATATTAATAATGAAAACCAGGACTATAAAACAGGTACAGTGTTAGGGGGTACTACAGGGAGGGGGAAGGGTGAAAGAAGGAGATTAAAGTGATGGTATATGGTAAATGGATGTCATATATCTATACACAAGAGGTTTAAAAACTTCTTTCAATTACTTTGGGTGGGGTGAGGAGGGGGATCAGGGGGAGATATGATGGGGTAGTGAAACTAATGTACAATATAAATCTAATCAGAATTGTCACTATGAACCCCCCATATCATGAATATGTCCTAATAAAAATTTATTTTAAAAATAAAATACCTTAAGAAATCAACCAAAAAACCTTTTAGGTATAGAAAACACTTTTGGTAGAATAGCAGGATACAAAACCAACATAAAAATCAGTAGGTTTTTGATACACCAATAATAAACAGATTGATAAAGCAATCAGGAAAATAATCCCATCAAAATAGCCTCAAAAAAATAAGATACTCAGGAATAAACTACTAAGGAGGTGAGAAGCTTTTACAATGCAAGCTATAAAACCTTGAAGAAAGAAATAGAAGAAGACACTAGAAGATGGAAAGATATCCATCCTATGCTTATAGATGGCAGAATCTATATTGCAAAAATGGAAATACTACCAAAAGCAATCTACAGATTCAATGTAATCCCCATCAAAATTTCAATGTCATTTTTCACAAAATAGAGAAATTAGTCCTAAAATTCATATGAAAGCACAAAAGACCCTGAATAGTCAAAACAACCCTGAGAGAAAAGAAATGCTGGAAATATCACAATACCTGACTCAATTATACTACCAACCCATAGTAACAAAGACAGTATAGTACTGCCACAAAAACGGACATATAGAATGCTGGAATAGAATAGACGATCCATAAATAAACCCACACAACTACACCTATCTGATTTTTGACAAACCAAATGTTGGAGAAAAGAAAGCCTCTTCAACAAATAGTGTTGGGAAAACTTAATGTGCACATGTAGAATGCTGAAATTGGATTGTTATCTCTCACCCTGTACAAAAATAAATTCAAAGTGGAACAAAGATCTAAAGAAAATATCTGAAACTTTGAAACTTCTAGAGAAAATATATAGAAAACCTTTGAAGATACAGTCAGATATAATTCTTTCCTGAGTGAGACTCCAATTGCTCAGGAAATAAAAGCAAGAAGTGACAAATCAAAAAACTGTACAGCAAGAGAAATATTAACAGAATCAAAAGACAGCCTACATAGTGGGAGAAAAAACTTTTCCAGCTATTAATCAAATGCAAAATTAATACCCAGAATATATATGAGCCCAAAAAATTAAACACTGAGAAACCAAACAAATATAATTCTTTATTCATTGACACAGTAAGCAAAAGAAAGGCTTAAGAATGGGCTAGAAGACATGCAGGATCTCAATTGTACCATAGCCCTTGAAACCCCAAGGGGGCTGTGCAAGTTTGCTGAACAGCAGAGGAGAGGAGATCACATACAAGCAAAGAATATGGAATAGGTCAGCACAGAGCTTGGACCCTGGAGACACACTCTCCAGGAAATTCTAAGTTACTCTTGAGAGGCCCTGTGTCCCTCCAGGCACATCCAGAGGAGTTTCCATGAGTCTTAACAATTACTCTGACTTTGAACTAAAAGAAGACTTGGGAGACTCATAGTTCAGGAGACTTTATAACTTGCTGACAAATTCTGATCTTCTCTATCCCAAGACTCACCCAGCTCCCTTTGAGGGGAACACCAGACTCCTCATTCTCAGACTCCATTCAAGACAACTCTTTCTGCCCCTTCTATACATAGGTCAGAAATTGGGGTCTTCTCTTTCTAAGGCATCTTGGTCCTGTCTTACTCACCTAAGCCACACAGCACCAGGATGCTGCACCCAAGATTACATGTCCCCCAAAAGAAATGCTAGCATGTGCTAGACAAGCTGCCTGCACACTTCCCATATGTGGAAGAGGAGTGACATTTACAGGAACAGGACTGTTTTTGATAGCAGCTGAGCTGACTTCACAGGTGGGGCTGTAAATAACGAGTAGGGTTTTCATGACAGCAACATCAAGCAGTATGGGGCCACTAATGGCACCAAGAGATTCCTTCCTTTGACCCTCACAAAGCTCACACAGGTGAGTAGAATTGTTATGTCATTTAATTTTCACATGAAATGAATTGACAAAAGTCACAGAGAGGCAGCAGGAAAACTAAGGCACAAATGTCTGCCTGAATCCAGAACCTAAGTCCTCAAGATCCAATGGACAAAAACAGAATAAGTGAAACCCTTGTCTGACCACACTTCTCCTTTATCCATGAACACTAACAAGGAAGAGGCAGTTGGGACTAGATTACCTCAGTCCTAAACTCTGTCTACCTCCTGGAGTAAAGTGTATATGTGCATGCGTTATGGACATACGACTCACCGAAATTCATGGTCTTAGGGAAAAGCTACAATGACACTGCATACTCTCAAGCACCACGGAGCCTGGCAGTGGGTCCTTCACAGAGATATGGTAATCCATTGCCTGACCATTAATCATTAGTCACTTATGAACCTGCTGAAATACCTATAAAATAAATGTTACAGATACACATGAAATTCTCTTTGTTCTATCCAAAAATCTTAATTTTCTACCTCTTAGTCCCAAGATAGCCACTAATCTATGGGTGGGAGTATACTCCTATTCAATATTTACACTGTTGCTATATACCAATGCATTACTTTATGTTAAAATTCATTAAGAAAGTAGCACAATTTCCTTATCCATTCCCTCAATGGTAGGCCATTTCTAAGTTTCCTGTGTGCCAATACATCCCTGTTTGTGTCTCTTTGTGTTCATGTGCTAAGATTTCTCTAGGATCATCAGAAAGCATAATTTCTAAGTGCAAGGAGTATAAATTATAGCTTTCATGTATATGTGCCAGTTGTTTGCCAAATGCTAATGTTAATTTCTTAATTTCTTTCCAACACCTGAAATGTCAAGAGTTTTATATTTTGTGTACTCTTGGATGAGAATACTAAGTTAAATTTCATTTTTAATTTAAAGATCTTCTTTTTATTTTGCTTACTGAGCATACTAATGTCTGTTTTACAAGTTATCTATTCAACAAAGTAGGAGCCCAGACACTGATTAAGCAGCCAATAAAAAGCAACATATGACATAGTTTAGTTTAAAATAGGCAGGATAAAGGATTACCTGACTATTCAGCAGTGTCATAAGAAATTGGTTACCTAGACAAGAAAAATAACAAGTCTGTTGCCATTATTTTCTGCTGTGTTTTTAGACTTTATCAACATATTTTTCTCTAAATTTTTGAGGTGTTGCATTCCACAATTAATCTTTTAGGAATTATTTTCTGTACTGTTTTTTATAACTAGGTAACCATTTTTCTCATGTGTCTTTGCAAAATAGTCAATCCATCCTTTTCTCTGCTTATATCTACACCAACCCCTATCATATACCACCTTATAATAAACACTGTATCTCTGTCTTATTCCTCCATGCTATTACATTGGTCTATTTGTCATTCCCTACCTCTACTTAGCAAATGTTTCAAGTACAATCTGATGGAACAATACTTTCTTCTTTTCTTCTTTCCCCAAATTGTCTTGGCTCCTTCTTGACCTACATAAATTTTTGGATCAGTTTGCTGCAGTCTATATTTTAATAAAAACCCATGATATTTCGATTCAGATTGCATTGAATACAGAGATTAACTGGAAGAGAACAGACATTTTCATATTAAAGCTCTCTCCATTGACATTCTGGATATCCCCATTTTTTTGTTCTTTGTTAAGTTTACTAATTTTGAAAGTAGTTTGGATATGTTTTGTTAGAATTATTTCCAGATTCCTCAAATTTTTCTATTGCTGTTTTGAATAAGAACTCTTTTGTAATTATATTTTCTGAATTGGTTTTAACCTAGGTATAAGAACAGTATTGTTTTAGCACATTCGTTTTAGCAAACTTCTTGATATCTGTTAGTTTATCTAGATTTCCTTGGGTTTTTTGTAGACAATCATATTTTCTGTGAATTCTATACTTTTGTTCTAATTTGTACAGCTAAATTTTTCTCAGTACTATTTTCATGCATAGGACACTTCCAGTTTTTTATACAGAGATTATTACTTTCCATGCTTCATGTAAATCTGTGATCATACTCCTGTACCAAAGGGGACAGGCAGGCCATGCTCCCACACTTAGTATCTAACTAATCCCTGATTGAAAACCCCATGGGGGATTACATATAATCAGCTATGGCTTCCAATTCTTGCTCTGAGCTTATTTGTTTCTCATACCAGAGTATTCCCATGTCTTTTTTTAAGTGTTGGTTTGTGTCTTGAAGGGGTTTTTACTTGCATATTTATCTGTAATTTCTATGTGTTTTAGTAGAAATGAGACTTGTCAACATCAGCTTAATCTGGCATGTTTTCAAGACCCCCACCTCTGAAATTTTACTCTCCCACATCCTATGAACTAATCGCAGTCTCTGAGCCCTCCAGGTTTACTGAACCCTTCAAAGCCTAAGGTATTACAACTCTATATGCAGAAGGGAAAGGCAGCTTAAGAGACAAAACCAAAATGCTTTATGTGCAAAGAAAAGAAAGAACATTGATTAGATATAATAAAGATAATTAGACTTACTTCCCCCATGCCACGTATATAATTCACTTATGTACTACAGAGACAGGGAGAATTTGGTGATTGAATTAATTGCAGATTTCATTAAGTCCTGATTAGAAGTTATGTTAGAAAAATTATCTATTTCAGACTACTGTAGCAAATTGATCACAAAATACAAAATAACTTAAAGAGTCTTTCCTGTGTAAGAGTCTGGCTGGGTAGTCTTGTGGCGAGTAGCTCTTCTGGATGTGGAGAACTAGGGATACAAGTTCAGCTCACCATGTCACTCCATTTTCCCATTCAGCTTCCTGGATATGTGCATAGAGTGGAACAGGTCCAAAACTGGAATGCATAAGTGAATTGACTAAAACTCAGTCACGTGAGCACACCTCACTACAAGGGAGACTGGGAAATGTACTTTGAGTGTCCAAGAAAAAAATGAACAGCTTGTATTTGAACACACAGCTACTAGTCTCTGCCATATTTAGTATGCCTTCATTGCATCATGGATCTAAGATGAAGGAACCTGTAACGAACAGTTATGGGAGTATTGCAATATTTCAGATAGAAAACTCTGATAGTCTAAGCTAGAGCACTGAGAAGTAAGTAGAATGTGTGAGTTATGTACTAATTGTTACATGAAGACTCACCAAGAACAGATTATGTACAGACAAGAAACAAATTGGGTGATTGTGCTTACAAACGTCACATAAAAGAAATAAACCAGAGTCAATTAAAGAAATATTTCAGGCAAAGTGATTGATGCATTAAATGAACAATACTCCACAATAACCTATCTACAAGAGTTTTTAAAAAACAATATATAGCTTTCCTCTCCTGGAAAATCTTGCAATCTTAGGCTGGATTTACACTGTACGGGGCTTAGTCAATCATGTTGACAGAATTCCTGAATATGGAAATATGGGGAAAATACATCAAGCCTACAGAAATTTAATAAGCATGAGTTACAGCTACTATGAGTTGTATGAGTCACCTAAACAAGTAACTAAAAACAGTAAGAGAGACATAAAGAGCATTATGATTCTGTATTATATCTGAGAATTTGTCAAAACAATAAAGCCTAAAACTCAGTGGTGACAAATCACTTTGCAAATGGGGCACATGGGGAGAAAGTTCACTGGGCTCACCTTGGTAGTACCTAAATCCAGTGATCCTTGTGACTTACAATCTTCCAATGCCAGTGTAGATACCTGTCATCTCCTAGGTTCTGATATCATTCTATGTTTGGTCAGTGAAACAATTCAAACTTCCAGGCCAGTCTTTCCATTAAAGCACACTCTGCCCTGGAACACTTTGTCAAATTCTCCAAAAACTGTCTTTGCCTTATCATGTACACTAAAACTGGTGGTGATTCTAGATTCTCCATGAAATTATAAGGTGATGAGAGCAGGTCTATGTCTTATATGTAGAATGAATGGATGAAAAACTATATTAATCACACATTTATGATTTCTCCACAAAGCATAACAAATACTCTATGTGATGGAAGATGAACTTTATTATGAAATGGTTAAATCCTATGTATTTATATGGGATGTTAATGGGGAGGATAAGTACTTCTGATTCATATATTATTTCTCACTCTTAGTCATGAGTTTCCAGGGATAGATGATAATTAGTCTCAGTGACCAAAAAGGAATTTTCCCAAACTATGGAGTGCCTCTGGATTTCATACAACCAGTTATTTAGACAGATGATAACTGGAGTCAAAATGGAGAATGTGGATGATCATAACACACAATAACTGTACTAATAATTTTGGATTCCTTTCCCTTTTCATGCTGAAGGAGTCATGAGAGAAGAAAACCAGTCTTTCACCACAGATTTCATCCTCTTAGGAATTACTGGACATCAGGAAAAGGAAAATTTCTTCTCCTTCCTCTTTCTGTTCATTTATCCCATCACATTAATTGGAAACATGCTCATCATCCTAGCCATTCTCTCTGATGTTCGTCTTCACAATCCCATGTATTTCTTCCTTGCAAATCTCTCCCTTGTTGACATCTTCTTCTCATCTGTAACCATCCCCAAGACATTGGTCAACCATCTCATGAGTAGCAAAGCCATCTCTTTCAGGGGATGCCTAACACAGATGTATTTCATGATAGGCTTGGGTAACACAGACAGCTATATATTGGCTGCAATGGCAATTGATAGAGCTGTGGCCATCAGCCACCCACTTCATTACACATCATTTATGAGCTCCCGGCTTTGTGTCTTACTGGTTGTTGGGTCTTGGGTGGTTGGAAATGCCAATGCCCTTCCCCACACTCTGCTCACAGCTCATCTGTCCTTCTGTGGAAACAAGGAAGTAGCCAACTTCTACTGTGACATTACCCCTTTGCTCAAGCTGTCCTGTTCTGACATCTACTTTAATGTGAAGATGATGTATCTGGGAGTTGGTGTTTTCTCTGTGCCTTTGCTTTGCATCCTTGTCTCCTATGTTCAGGTCTTCACCACAGTCTTACAACTTCCATGCACTAAAGGAACAATCAAAGCCTTCAACACCTGTGGTTCTCACCTGACAGTGGTTTCTTTATATTATGGAACAGTCATGGTCACATATTTCAGACCTCTCACCAGTTACAGTCTGAAAGATGCAGTGATAACTGTGATGTATATGGCAGTGACCCCAATGTTAAACCCTTTCATCTACAGTCTGAGAAACCAGGATATGAAGGTTGCTCTGGGGAAACTCTTCCACAGTAGAACCTCCTCAGCTCCACAGTGAAATCATACTCTGGGTACTGTGGACCACAGTTGGGAAGAACTTAGAGCCCCAGCTCCAATATCCTCTCCTTTAAGAAGCTGCTTTTCATCTTTCCAGCCTAAAATTCCTTTTCTCAAAAATCTTGTAATCGTTGATGGAACAATTCATTGGAATTATCACTTTCAACACATTTTTGCAACTTTTGGAAGAGTGTCAGCACAATGCACTGGATTCATGTCCTACCTACGCTACCAACTAGCAGAGTAAAGTTAGGAAAGTCTGAGACTTGGCTTCTACATCCACATAGTATAGCTATGTTCTGCTTGTGTCAAAGGGTGTGGTCGCAGTAATTCATGCTTTGAAGATCATTAATTGCTGTCAGTATGTAAATTTTTTGGTGGCACTTATGTCTTGAACTAAGGGCCTCCTGCTTGCTAGGCAGCTGCTGTTCCACTTGAACCAAAGCCCTAGCCTTTTTTAATCTAATTATTTTTCACAAATAGTCTTACACTTTTTGCCTCAAGACCACCCTCAGACCACAAACCTCCTACCTTTTCCTCTAGTGTAGCTGGTATTACAGGTGTGCACCAGCTTGTTCTTTGAGATAGGGAATCACTAACTTTTTGCCCTTCTTGCCTCAAACCATTCTGCTCCTACTTCCTCCTCCTCCATAGCTGGAATTACCAGCTAGATCCACCAACCCAAACTGCATGTTAATTTTTGCTTAACTATTATGTATTATCACCCCTAAAATACTTGCAAGCCTCTTAACTCATGACTATATTCACAATCTTCCTCATGTAAAATACATCCAAAAATTGTAATGGAAGTGGAATGAGTGAATGAAAATATTAGTCTATGAAATGTAGTAGGATAAGATTATAGATAAATAAACATTCATTTTTAATTTTATTATTGAATTGGCATACATTAATAATATAAGGGGATTTCATTGTGATAATTCCATACATGCATACAGTGTACATTGAACTTAACCCCCTCTATTACATTACTATTCCCGACTGCTCCCACCTTTTTCAAAGTGTTTATTGGGTTTCATTATGTTGTCTTCACATATACACATATGTGTCTGTATATATGTAGTGTACTTCAATGTTCTTCACCCATCAGTGCCCATTCCTTCCCCCTCCTCTCATCTCCTATTAGACAGTGCCCCTTTTACATTCATGTCTTATTATTATTATATCATCATTATCATCATTATCATCTTAATCATCTTAGGTCTAACCTAGATCTAAGAACATAAGATATTTGTCTTTTCAAGGTCATTCAAAGTGATGATACCCCTTTCCAACCATTTTCCTACAAATGACATAATTTCATTTTCTTTATGGCTGAATAATATTCCATTATATATGTATATACATATATATATATACATATATATATATATATATGACATTCTTTATCCATTCACTAGTTGTTGGGCACCTCAGCTGATCCCACAGTTTGGCAATTGTTAACAGAGCTGCAACAAACATGGGTATAATGGTATCTCTCTTGGATACTGACTTGTACTTCTTCAGATATACGTCCAAGAGTGGTACAACAGAGTCATAAGGTAGGTCTACTTTAAGGTTTTAGAAAGCTTCCATAGTGATTGCACTAGTTTATATTCCCACCAATAGAGTACGAGCATTCCTTTTCCCCTCGTCCTTGCCAGCATCTGTTTTCATCATTGCCAGTATGACTGGGGTGAGATGGAATCTTAGTGTAGCTTTGACTTGCATTTCCATTATGACTAAGGATGTTGAATATTTCTGCATGTATTTATTAGCCATTTGTACTTCTGATAACTTTCTGCTCAATTCATTTGCCCATTTATTAGTTGGATTATTTGTTCTTTTGCTGTTTATCTTTTTTGAGGTCTTTGTACATTCTGGATAATAATCTGTTATCCATTAGATAAAGGTTAATCAAAGTGTTATAAAAACTTAACCAATGAGGTGAAAATAATATATTTATAATTGATCATCAATCTCATATTTCCAAAAAAGGTAATGTTTAAAAGATGTGGTTGGGTGAATCTTAGAATTATGTGTAAGTTGTTACTGTTTTTCTTTAACTACCAGGAACAATACTAACTTATTGTCTTTGATAGATAATTCACATTGCAGGAATTTTTCCATGGACATTGAGGGATAGCTATATTCACACTTTAATGTCTTCAGGAAACCTAAAACACCAAGGGTGGGAAAAAAATCACAATTATTTTCTCTTTAACCAAAGAGGATTTGATTACAAATGAATACAAAACTGCATAAGTGAATGATCAAATGATGGGGGAAGTAACAGGATTTTATTTAGGGGTTTTTGTTTTGTTTTGTTTGTTAGTTTTATTATTGTGGGTTTTCTATTTTTGCTTTAACTTCTATTGTCTTTTTTTCTTTTCTCTTTCTATACTATCAACTTGACTATCATCATCCTTCATCTCTACTCTCACCCCCTTCACTCCCTATCCTTCTCCTGTGCTAAAAACCCATTGCTCCCCTCTCCAACAACTCTTTCTGCCCCCTCTCACCTACTCTCTTCCCCCAGTCCTCACCTTCCCCTCCCATTCTCCCCCAACCAGACTACCCTTCCCTTCCTCACACTCATCGCCCACTGAACAACATACTCTACCAACTTTATGCAATCCAAACTCTTGCAATCCCTAACACAAACACCCTCTTCTACAACAACAGAAATATACCCAAACACACACAAGGGCTACAAAAACAGCAGCCCCCACACTGATTTCCCCAATCATCCACCCTACTTCCCATCTTCACCTTCTTGCCACCCTTTCCAACTCCCCAAATTTCTATAGCTAGCATTACAAATGTTAACCACCCAACTCTCACTGCTTAAAGATATTACCACCAAGGGATCTTGTATATAGCACATAAACTACTGGTTGAGTATTAAAATGATGAATTAGTTAACACTAAATTACACCCAGACCAGGGAGAGAAATAGCACACACACACTTAGCTAAACACCCAAGACAGTCACAAAACAAAATTAAATCAAGGGAAAGAAAACAGGTGACTGAAACCACCAATTTGGCTATGAAAAACATGGTTGCACAGTACAACCTGGAGCTATGGGAAGAAAAATGGAAACCATTTTCATCAAAAAAAAATTAATGCAGGATTGAGAAGGAAATGAAGAAAATGGATACCCAGATCCAGACTCCAACAAAACAAAGATAAATGACACCAAGGAACCCATTGATGTCCACAAGAACAACCTCAAAGAAGAAATCTTCCAAATAATCACTGAGAAATTAATAGAGATGACACAAGACAAATTTAAACAAAATGTACAAGAGGCACTCAAGAAATTTCAAAACATCAAAAATAAAGGCTATGAGAAGACACTGAAACAAATAAATGACTCATAGGAGGAGCCCTAAATAAATACCAAAGTGAAACAGAGAACACTATAGATAGAGATATAAATTAAATAAAGATGAAAATAGACAATATTAAAGAGGAAGTGATCCATGATATGGAAAACCTCAGAAAAAAGAATGAAACAGAAATACAAAACACAGTGGAAGGCCACTCCAGCATACTATAACAAGTGGAAGAGAGAACCTCAGAACTTGAAGATAAAATGGAAATTAAAACAAAAAGTCAAGAGCTGTTAGTCAAACACTCAGTCCTGTGAAAGGAATATGTAAGAACTCACAGATTCCATAGAAAGACCAAACCTGAGAATCATGGGCATTGAAAAAGGAAAAAAGGTCCAAGCAAAAGTGATTCTTAATATATTCAATAAAATAATAACAGAAAATTTCCCAAATCTAGAGAAAGTTATGCCCATTCAGGTAGAGGAAGCCTCCAGCATACCAAACAGACTTAACCAAAATAGAACGTACCCATGACATATTATCATTAACACAACAACCACAGAGAATACAGAAAGAATATTAAAGGCTGTAAGAGAGAAAAAACAAATAACATACAAAGTAAACCCATAAAAATCACAGCAGATTTCTCAACAGAAATCTTAAAAGCAAGAAGGGCATGGAGTGAGGTTTTCCGGGCACTGAATGAAACTAACTTCAACCATAAGGATACTCTACCTAGCAAAACTATCATTCAAAATAGATGGAGCAATAAAAGTCTTCCATGATAAGCAGAAACTAAAACAATATGACCACAAAGCCACCACTACAAAAGATTTTTCAAGGAATTCTCCATACAGAAAATGAAAGCAAAGAAAACCATGAAAGGGCAAGCAGTTCTAAACCAAAGGAGAAGAAAAGGCAAGAAAGTAGAGAGTAACATAGATTTAGCTACACAATCAAAACCTTAAACAACAAAAACAACGAAATGACAGGATTCACCATGTACATATCAATACTAACACTGGATGTTAACAGACTTAACTCCCCCATCAGAAGACACCATTTGGAAAACTGGATTAAAAAAGAAGATCCAACAATCTGTTGCTTACAGGAGACCCAACTCATTGACAGAAACAAGCACTGGTTTAGGGTGAAAAGCTGGAAGAAGATTTACCAAGCCAATGACCCGTAAAACAGGCAGGAGTAGCAATGTTTATCTCTGACAAAGTAGACTTCAAACTTACATTGATTAAATTAGACAAAGAAGGACACTCCATACCAATAAAAGGGGAAATACACAAAAAGGAAATAACAATTATAAACCTATATCCACCCAACATCAATGCACCCAAATTCATCAAACATACTCTGAAGGACCTAAAAACATATATAGACTCCAACACAGTAGTAGTGGAAGACTTTAATATGCCCCTATCACTAATAGATAGGTCATGCAAACAAAAAATCATTAAAGAAATTCTAGAACTAAATCATACCACAGATCAAATGGATCTAGCTGATGTCTACAGAATATTTCATCCAACTTCTGTACCATATACATTCTTCTCAGCAGCCCATGGAACATTCTCCAAAATTGATCATATCTTAGGGCATAAACCAAGGCTCAGCAAATATAAGAAAATAGAAATAATCCCATTCATTCTATCTGACCACAACACATTAAAACTAGAACTCAACAACAAAAACAACAGTAAAAAACATGTTAACAGTTGGAAGCTGAATAACACATTGCTCAATGATCAATGGCTCATTGATGAAACAAAAGAGGAAATTAAAAGTTTCCTGGAATTTAATGAAAATGAAAACATGATCTACTGGAACCTATGGGACACAGCTAAGGCAGTCCTGAGAGGAAAGTTTATAGCCATGAGTGCATATATTAAAAGGACAGAAATATCTCAAATCAATGACCTAATGCTACATCTCAAACTCCTAGAAAAACAAGAACAAGCAAATCCCAAAACAAGCAGAAGGAGAGAAATAATAAACATAATACCTGAAACCAATGAAATAGAAACCAAAAAATCAATGAAACAAAAATTTGGTTCTTTGAAAAAATAAGTAAGATTGACAGACCCTGGGAAACCTGACTGAAATGAGGAGAGAAAGAACCCAAATCAGTAAAATCAGATATGCAAAAGGGGAGATAACAACAAACACCATGGTAACCCAGGATATCATCAGAAACTACTTTGAGAACATATATTCTAATAAATTTGAAAATCTTGAAGAAATGGACAGATTTCTAGATACTTATCACCATCATAAATTGAACCAAGAGGACATTAACTACTTGAATAGATCTATAACACAAAATGAAATTGAAAAAGCAATAAAAAGTCTCCCAAAAAAAGAAAATTCCAAGACCTGATGGATTCTCTGCTGAATTCTATCAGACCTTTAAAGAAGAACTAATACCAACCCTCCTTAAACTGTTCCATGAAATAGAAAAGGAAGGAAAACTGTCTAACTCATTTATGAAGCCAGTATTACACTCATCCCAAAACCAGACAAAGACACTTCCAAAAAGGAGAACTATAGGACAAACTCCTTAATGAACATTGATACAGAAATCCTCAATAAAATAATGGCAAATCAAATCCAACAACATATCAGAAAGATCATTTACTACAACCAAGTTGGCTTCATCCCAGGGAAGCAGGGATGGTTCAACATATGCAAATCTATAAATGTAATACAGCACATCAATAGAAGCAAAGACAAAAACCACTTGATCATCTCAATAGATGCAGAAAAAGCCTTTGACAAGATCCAACACCACTTCATTATAAATGCTCTCAGAAAGCTAGGAATAGAAGGAAAGTACCTCAACATCATAAAGGCTATATATGACAAACCTACAGCCAACATCATACTTAATGATGAAAAACTGAAACCATTTCCCCTAAAATCAGGAATGAGACAAGGGTGCCCACTATCTCCACTCCTATTCAACATAGTACTGGAATTCCTAGCCAGAGCTATCGGGCAAGAAGAAGAAATAAAAGGAATACAAATAGGTAAAGAAATTGTCAAAATATCCCTATTTGCAGACGATATGATCCTATACCTTAAAGACCAAAAAAACTCTACCCAAAAACTCCTAGACACCATAAACAGCTAGATGGCAGGATACAAAATCAACTTACAAAAATCTTTAGCTTTTCTATACACCAATAACGAACAAACTGAGAAAGACTATACGGAAACAATTCCATTCACAATAGCCTCAAAAAAATCAAGTACCTAGGAGTAAACTTAACAAAGGATGTGAATGACCTCTGCAAGGAGAACTACAAACCCCTGAAGAAAGAGATCAAGGAAGACTACAGAAGGTGGAGAGATCTCCCATGATCATGGATTGGTAGAATTAACATAGTAAAAATGGCTATACTACCAAAAGCAATCTACATGTTCAATGCAATTCCCATCAAAATCCCAATGACATTCATCGCAGAGATTGAATAATCTACCTTAAAGTTCATTTGGAAACACAAGAGACCACAAATAGCCAAGGCAATACTCAGCAAAAAGAGCAACGCTGGAGGAATCACAATACTTTACTTCAAACTATATTACAAAGCAATAGCAATAAAATAGCATGGTACTGGCACAAAAACAAACATGAAGACCAGTGGAACAGAATAGAGAACACAGATATGAACCTACATAACTACACAATTTATCTTTGACAAAGGCGCTAAAAATATACGATGGAGAAAGGCAGCCTCTTCAACAAATGTTGTTGAGAAAAATGGTTATCCATTTGCAAAAACTGAAGCTAGATCTATGTTTATCACCCGGCACTAGTATCAACTCAAAATGGATCAAGGAACTTAATATCAAACACTAAACTCTGAATTTAATACAGGAAAGAGTAGGAAACACCTGGAAGTAATAGGTATAGGCAAGGACTTACTTAAAAGAACCCCAGCAGCTCAGCAACTAAGAGAAAAGATGGACAAATGAGACTTAAACTAAAAAGCTTCTGCACAACAAAAGAAATGGTCTTTAAACTGAAGAGACCACCCACAGAGTGGGAGAAAATATTTGCCAGCTATACATCAGACAAAGGACTGATAACCAGAATATACAAGGAACTCAAAAACTAAACACTTCCAAAATCAATGAACCAATAAGGAAATGAACAATTGAACTAAACAGAATGTTCTCAAAAGAAGAAATTCAAATGGCCAAAAAAACACATGAAAAAATGCTCACCATCTCTAGCCATAAAGGAAATGCAAATCAAAACCACACTAAGATTCCACCTTACGCCTGTTAGGATAGCCATCATCAAAAACACCACTAATAGCAGGTGTTGGCAAAAATGCGGGGGAAAAGTAACCCTAGTACACTGCTGGTGGGAATGCAAGCAAGTGCAACCACTCTGGAAAAACATTCGGAGGCTTCTTAAAAATCTAAACATAAATCTGCCATACAATCCAGTAATCCCACTCTTGGGGATATACCCAAAGGAATGCGAGACAGGGTACTCCAGAGGCACCTGCACACCCATGTTTATTGCAGTACTAATCACAATAGCCAAGATATGGAAACAACCAAGATGCCCCACTACTGATGAATGGATTAAGAAAATGTGGTATTTAAATACAATGGAATTCTACTCAGCCATGAAGAAGAATGAAATCTTACCATTTACAAGTAAATGGATGGAACTAGAGAACATCATTCTAAGCAAGTTTAGCCAGGCTCAGAAAAGCAAAAATTGTATGTTCTCGCTCATATGTGGACTTTAGATCTAGAGCAAATGCAGCAATGTTGTTGGAGTTGGGTCACATGCTAAAGTGAGAGTACATACAGGAGGTATGGGGATAGGTAAGAAACCCAAAACATGAAAGTATTTGATGTCCCTAGTATAGAGGAACTAATACAGGAACCTTAAAGTGACAGAGCTCAACATGACAAGGGGATCAGGAACTAGTGAAAAGGTCAGTAAGAGATGAATTAACTTGGGATGTAATACATTGGTACATGGAAGCAATGCTAGGAATCTCTCTGTATAGCTATCCTTACCACAACCAGCAAAAATGCTTTGTCTCTCTTATTATTGCTTCTGTTTTCTCTCCAACAAAATTAGAGATAAGGGCAGAACATATTTTGCCTGGAAGCTAGTGGGGAGGGAGGGGACTGGGGGTAGAAGGGAGCAATGTCCCAAACAATGTATGCACATGTGAATAAATGAGTACAAATTTTTTTAAAAGATGTGAAATAAGGAAATGATTTTTTAAAAAGAAGAAAATCTAACCTTTGACTTCTAAAAGTGTTTTACAGAATTACAGATTTGTGGCTGCTAAAATGAATCCAAATTTTTAAAAAAAGACTTAATTTTAGGTAAGAGGCTTAATGAAAAAATCTAAATGCCTTATTGACTCTACAGAAGAACTCAGGAAGGCTGTCCTTTTGCCTTTTAGTTAAATGCCACAACTTGGAAAGCTCAAATTTTAATTTTAAATATATGGGGCATTTTAGACAGAAAATATAAATTTTGTCTTTGGTTTCTCCAGTGTGTGCCCAATGAGGCTGAGGGCATGGGTCCATAATCCCAAGTGTATGTTTCCTTGGCCAGGAGAGTGAATTGGCCTGCCCAGGGTCACCTCTTGCAGCGACCTGGATGTGACCCACCTCTCCCAGCCTTGACATGTCTGCAATGGGAAAACCACCCATCTCAAAAGCAAGACTTAAAGGAGAAAACTGTTAGTAGTGGGTTTAGGCAGACTTAGAGGCTTAGTTTTAGGTGGAAGACAAGAAGTCAGGACAGAAAAGTAGCTCCAATCATTGGCCACATGTCATTTAGATTTTTTAATTGATTTTATGGTTGTAGTCCTAGGATGTATGTGACTTGTGTAGGACTTTTGTTTTCCCTTTCTCCCTGTTTCTTTTTGTCTCTGTTGTTCTCACCTGTATGGTCAGTCCAAGAGAGGAGGCAGGAGCTGGACATGGAGTAGGAAGGGGGTGGAAGTAACCTCTATCATGGCTGAGACAGATTTAGAGAGAAGAGTTTTTAAGTTATTGAATCTTTAAGTTAAGTTTTTAAGTTTATAAGTTAAGAGTTTTTAAGTTAATATATAATATATATTGTGAAATGAGGGAAGAGGAAAGGATGACAGAGAGTTGGGTACAAGTCAGAGGAGGAGGTTTTTAATGCTTTGGAGGATAATGAAGACAGTTTTTGGAGGGTTTTTTATTTACAAGGAGAATCTAGAAGGGATTACTAGACTGACAGAAGGTTTTGAGTGGAAATAAGGGAAAGCCTGGATGTATGGGACCTCAGTACATCTGTTATAGCATTGAAGAAAATTTTCGAGATCATTCTGAATTTGGAAGTTGAAAGTGTCCTGTTTTTATCAATTGTTATTATTGTCCAATTTATATTGGTGTCAGACTGTGTTACAGTAGAAAATCAGTTTAGGCTTAAGATGTTTGTGAGACCTACGGTCTGGTGGTTTTGGAGAAGACATGTCGATGGATTGTCCTTTGGGGACCCATTTTGTGGATTTGAAATTGAGGGTTCAAAATTGAAATGGTTCCAGTGGGGTGATTCCAGTGAGACCTAAGGTCCAAAACCAAGATGATTCCCATGGGACTCAGACTGAGATTGAGAGGTGGTAAGTAATCCCCACAGTGGCCTTACCCAGTAGGACAAGCATATGAGAAGGTAGAGCATTCTCACTGTTAACAGATAGCCTACAAGTGTAAGTACCTGGATATTTTCCAGGTGTCTCCAGAAAATAGCAGGTGAATTAACCCAGTGGTGGATGGAGGGCGTCTCTTGCCTGGCTGGGGCTTCTGTGGTCCACAGTAGGACTAGAGAGAAACCCGGATGAAGGGGAAAACTCACCAAAATTTGAAAGTTGGTGTTAGGTGGAAATCCAGTGATGGAAGATAGTCTCTGGTAGAGCTGTCAAAGAAAGGAAAGGGTGGGTGAGTGGCAAAGAAGGAAACAGCAGAGATGGGGGAGGAAGACTCCAGCCTCCAGTCAGGTCCCAAGAGTGAACCTGGGAAGAGTCACTACTGTCTCACTTTTCAGATTGTGACAGCTAGAATCAAACCTACCCATACCCACCCCAGCAGTTTGAATAAAGAGAGGGTCGGGATCTGAGGTAGAAGAAAGACTGGAGAGAGGGAGCCTCTTGCCATTTGCCATTTCTCACAATAAAGTTGTCAAAGTCTTGGAGAACATTGGGATCAAAAGTTTTAAATTTGGGCAATTTAGAGGAATTATCTAATTTGTATTGAGGCCAAATTTTCATAGAAAAAATGGGTGAGGTGTTTTATTTTTTGGTTTTAGGTGGCACTTTAGGCCAGTTTAGTAAGGTTGTGTAAATGCCACCCCAGGGGTGAGTCTGAGGGAATATTTGAGTGGGTATTGCCCATGGCCAAGATTAGGAAGTTTTCCCTAAGGCATCCCCTGGAGAGAGCTGGGGCAATAGATAGACATCTTTAACCTACATAGCCAGGGGCCAAAAGGTGAGAGGGAAAGAGACAAAATAGAAATACCAAAGGCAAGAATGGCCAGAGATTAGCATACCAAGGTGCCACAGAGTCCTGGACAGAGAGGCCAGGTCTTACCCATCCTTGTAGAAATTGGAGCTGATGTTGAGTGCAGAGTGGAATTGATGAAGAGCCCTTCAGGAGGTCAAAGAGGAACAGGAGGTTAGGGGCATATGTGTAACCAAAAGGTCAGGCCCCAGAGTAGCATGGCTATTAGGTAGAATAAGCCTACTAACAATATTTTGGAGGCTTGAATCCAATCTGAAGGAGCTGTTGTGACTAATCCCATGCCCAGAACAATTGTCAATATGATGGGGAGTATCAACAGAAGACATAATAGTTCCAGAGTCATGAAGAAAACAGTGAGGAGGGAAAGAAAGGAGAGAAAGAGAGAAATTCAGAAAGAGGTTGGCAGTTTGGGAATGAAGACAGGCATTGGCTGCATCACTCCCAGGAACTTAGGTGCCTCTAAGCCATAGTGTGTCCATATTAAGCCCAAACTGGAGACCCCATGGGGTGCACCACAGACCATATGAGGATTGTCACAGAGTCACAGCTGCCCAAGAAAGGCATTCCCCTTGCTCAAAACTCTCTCCTGGGTTTTGGCACCAAATGAAAGGAGTGTGAGGAAAAGCTGAAGCACCTTAAGAAAAGGAAAAGAAGACACTCGCTGAGAAATAATTTGCAACATTTACAAGCAGCAGGCCTTTATTAGTGAGAAAAGACCAGAAAGGGGCTCCTGGCTATCAGAGTAACACTCTGAGAGGGATGAGAGCAAGCCTTTCTTACAGGCTGGGGGGTTTAAGCATCCTGTGGCAAGAAAGAGGGAGGGTGGAGGGGTGGGCATTAGGTAAGGTGGACTGGAAGGAGGATGGGGGAGGTATTGGTGGGAAGATGGTCGGGGTTGGGCAGCTTT
The DNA here is from genome assembly GCF_047511655.1 of Castor canadensis. Taxonomy (NCBI): domain Eukaryota; kingdom Metazoa; phylum Chordata; class Mammalia; order Rodentia; family Castoridae; genus Castor; species Castor canadensis. The sequence continues at coordinate 47,846,459 of NC_133396.1, read as the reverse complement.
GCCGTTCTCTGGCTCTCATATTGGATATATCCATGTTTGCATTGTTTCAATGTTTCTTGACATTCCAGCACCTATCATCAAAAAAAATTATGGAAAAGATGTGGGGAAAGGCACATTTATACACTATTGGTGGGAATGTAAATTAGTCCAACCACTATGGAAATAAGTATGGAGGTTCCTCAAAAAACTAAAAATATAACTACCATATGATCCTGCTATACTACTCCTGGTCATATGCCCAAAGGAATATAAGTCAGCAAACAAGAGGGATACCTGCATGCCCATTTTTACAGCATAATTCACAATAGCCAAACTATGGAACCAGCCTGGAAGGCCGTCATCAGATGAAGAGGGAGGGAGAAGCAAGATGGTAGGTTAGAAGTATCCACCATTTTCACTGTAAATGAGAGAGGTCATATAATTCAGGAAATACCTTATTCTGAAGACAGAAAGGGAGGAGGAGCTTAGGAAGTCATGAAAGAGGCAGCAGGGCAGCAGAAGAGTAAGGAGCAGCAAAGGCAACGATAAAAGACCCAAATATTCCAAGCCCAACCCTAACTCCCCTCGGAGACAGAGGACAACTAAAAACACAAGCAGAAGGTAAACCAAAGGGCCCTGGTGACAGACTTGAAAATCCAGCTGCGAAATAAGCCCAAACCTCCCGTGAGCCTTAAATCCATTAAAGGTATTTGGTGAGATGGAAACTGATTCTTTGCTGTGTGGCACCATGCATAAATAAAATATGAGATCATAGATCTGCTCACTAATCACAAACCAGAGCAGGAACTACTACACATCCTTATCTCACTCACCAGATACCATGGATGGATGACTATTGGCATGAGGTCTTAAAGACAAGCCTCCAGCTATGAAGTGCATACATTGCCTTTGTTTTGTTTTTCATCTTCGTTTTCCTTATTTCTACCTCTAATGCCCCAAACCCCCCTAACTCCACTATTCAAGCAAAGGCCCAAATAAGATGTAGTGTGTACTCAGAAAATCAGTAGGAATTTAGACTGCTCCATGCACTAAACTACCTGAATGGTAGGGAGAGACAAGCATTGCATGCAACAAAGGGGTCCATTTGACAAACTTGGGAGAGGAGGGCAGACTTCCCACAGAAGGAACTTTGGCGGACTATGTTACCCATGTGTTTGGATTTGCCCATTCAGGTACAGGAATGCACCCCCAGGATGCCAAACAGACTAAAATAGAACCTCTCCCAGTATATTATCATCAAAACAACTAGCACAGAGAACAGAGAAAGAATACTGAAGGCTGTAAGAGAGAAAAAACGAATAATGTAAAAAGGTAAACCCATTAAAACAACAGCAGATTTCTTAACAGAAACCTTAAAAGCAAAAAGGGCATGGAGTGAGGCATTCAAGGCACTGAATAAGAATAATTTCAGCCCTAGGATACTCTACCCAGTGAAACTATCATTCAGAATTGATGGAACAACAAAAGTCTTCCAAGATAAACAGAAACTAAAACAGTATATGATCACAAAGCCACCACATGGAAGATTCTACAAGGAACTCTGCACACAGAAGTTGAAAACAAACAAAACCATGAGAGGACAGGAAGTGTTAAACCACAGGAGAAGAAAAGACAAGTAATCAGAAAGTAGCATAGATTTGGCTGCACACACTGAAATCCTTAAACAACTAAATGGAAGGAATCACCACATACCTATGAATACTAACACTGAATGTCAACGGACTCAACTCCCCCATACAAAGACACCATTTGGCAAACTGAATTAAAAAGGAAGATCCAACAATCTGTTGTTTACAAGAGACCAACATTATTGACAGAAAAAAACACTGGCTTAGGGTGAAAAGCTGGAAGATTTACCAAGTCTATGGCTCCTGGAAACAGGCAGGAGTAGCAATACTTGTATCAGAAAAAGTTGACTTCAAACTTACACTGGTGAAACAAGACGAAGAAGGCCACTTCATACTAATAAAAGGGGCAATATATCAAAAGGAAATAACAATTATCAACCTATATACACCCAACAATGGTGCACCCAACTTCATCAAACATACACAAAGGACTTTAAAGCACATATAGACTCCAACACAGTGGTAATGGGAGACTTTAATACCCCCCCATCACTAAGAGATAGGTCATTGAGACAAAAAAATCTACAAAGAAATCCTAGAAAAAAAATGACACCATAGATAAAATTAACCTAACTCATGTCTGCAGAATATTCATGTAGCACAATGTACATTCTTTTCAGCAGCCCATGGAACTTTCTCCAAAATAGATCATATCTTAGGGCACAAAGCAAGCCTCAGCAAATACAAGAAAACTGGGGGGAAAAACCACTATTCTATCTTATCACAATACAATAAAACTAGAACTAACAACAAAAGCAACAGCAGAAAATTCACAAACAATTGGAGGTTGAAAAACTCATTGCTCAACGATCAGTGGGTCATAGAAGAAATAAGAGAAGATATAAAAAACTTCCTGAAATTTAATGAAAATGAAAACACAACCTATCAGAACCTATGGAACATCACACAGGCAGTCCTAAAAGGAAAGTTCATAGCTATGAGTACATATATTAAAAGGACAGAAAGCTCTCAAATAGATGACCTAATGCTAAATCTCAAACTCCTAGAAAAACAAGAACACACTAAACCCAAAAAAGCAGGAGATAAATAATTTTTTTAAAATAAGGGCTTAAATTAATGAGATAGAAACCACAAAAACATAAAAAGAATGAACAAAACAAAAAGCTGTTTCTTTGAAAAAACAAAGAAGATTGACAAGCTCCTAGAAAATCTGACTACATTGAGGAGGGGAAAGATGCAAATTAGTAAAATCAGAAACAAAAAAAAGGAGATAATAACAAATACCAAGGAAATCCAGAGAATCATCAGAGAATACTTTGAGAACCTATGTTCCAATAAATTGAAAAATCTTGAAGAAATGGACAAATTCCTAAATACTTTGACCATCCAAAACTGAACCAAGAGGATATTAACTGCCTAAACAGATCTATAAAATGTAATGAAAATGAAGCAACAATAAAGAGTCTCCAAAAAAAGAAAAGTCCAGGACCTGACGGATTCTCTACTGAATTCTACCAGACCTTTAAAGAAGGACTAATACTAACACTCTTTAAACTGTTCAATGAAATAGAAAGGGAAGAAACACTGCCTAACTCATTCTATAAAGCCAGTGTTATACTCATCCTAAAACCAGACAAGGACACATCCAAAAAGGAGAACTGCAGGCCAATCTCCTTCATGAATATTGATGCAAAAATCCTCAATAAAATAATGGCATACCAAATCCAATAACACATCAGAAAGATCATTCACCATGACTAAATAGGCTTCATCCCAGGGATGCAGGGATGGTTCAACATACACAAATCACTAAATGTAATACAACACACCAATAGAAACAAAGACAAAACCCACTTGATCATCTCAATACACAAAGGAAAAAGCCTTTGGTAAAATTCAACACCATTTCATGATAAAAGCTCTGACAAAACTAGGAATAGAAAGAATGTATTCAATGTTATAAAGGCTATATATGACAAACTTATAGCCAACATCATATTTAATGGGGAAAAACTGAAACTATTTCCCCTAAAGTCAGGAACAAGACAAGGATGCCCACTCTCCCCACTCCTATTCAACCTAGCCATGGAATTCCAAGCCAGGGCAATAAAGAGAAGAAGAAATAAAAGGAATACAAATAGTTAAAGAAGTAGTGAAACTATCCCTATTCACAGATGATATGATCTTACACCTTAAAGACATAAAAAATTCCACCCAAAAACTCCTAGATACCATAAACAGCTTCAAAAGTAGCAGGATACAAAAAATCAACTTCCAAAAATCAGTAGCCTTTCTATACACCAACAATGAACAGATTGAGAAAGAATATAGGAAAACAATTCCATTTACAATAGCCTCATAAAAATCAAATACCTAGGAATAAACTTAACAAAGGATGTAAATGACCTCTACAAGGATAATTACAAACCATTGAAAAAAGAGATCAAAGAATACTACAGAAGGTAGAAAGGTCTCCCATGCTCATAGATTGGCAGAATAACATAATAAAAATGGCTACACTACCAAAAGCAATCTATATGTTCAATGCAACTCCCATCAAAATCCCAATGACATTCATCACAGAGACTGAATAATCTACCCTAAAGTTCATTTGGAAACACAAGAGACCACGAATAGCCAAGTCAATACTCAACAAAGAGAACAATGCTGGAGGTATCACAATACCCAACTTCAAACTATATTACAAAGCCATAGCAATAAAAACAGCATGGTACTGGCACAAAAACAGACATGAAGACCAGTGGAACAGAATAGAGGACCCAGACATCAATCCATGCAGCTATGCCCACCGTATTTTTGACAAAGGTCCCAAAAACATACTATGGAGAAAAGACAGCCTCTTCAACAAATGTTGCTGGGAAAAGTGGTTATCTGCCTACAGAAAACTGTAGATCCTTGCCTGTCGCCCTGTACTAGTATCAACTCAAAGTGGATTAAGTACCTTAATATCAGACCTGAAACCTTGAAGTTCACACAGGAAAGAGAAGGGAACACACTAGAAGCAATAGGTATAAGTAGAATTCAACCAGCTCAGCAACTAAGAGAAGGGATAAACAAGTGGGACTACATGAAATTTAAAAGCTGCCCAACAAAAGAAATGGTCTCTAAATTGAAGATGCTTTTGCTATACATTAGACAAGGGACTGATAACCAAAATATACAGGAAGTTCAAAAAACTAAACCCCTCAAAAATCAATGACCCAATAAAGAGATGGGCAACTGAACTAAACAGAATGTTTTCCAAGGAAGAAGTCCAATAGGCAAAAAAAAAAAAAACATGAAAAAATACTCACCATCCCTGGCCATAAAGGAAATGCAAATCAAAGGAACCCTTATACACTGCTGGTGGGAATGTAAGCCAGTACAACCACTTTGGAAACAATATGAAGTATTCTTTAAAAACTAAACATGGATCTGCCATATGATTCAGAAATACCACTCCTAGGGATATACCTGAAGGAATGCAGCTCAAGATATTACAAAGGCACATGCACACCCATGTTTATTGCAGCACTATTTAAAATAGCAAAGCCATGGAAACAGCCAAGATACTCCACTACTGATGAATAAATTAAGAAAAAGTGGTATTTATACACAATGGAATTTTATTCAGCCACAAAGAAGAATAAAATTTTGTCATTCGCAAATAAATGGATGGAACTGGAGAGCATCATCTTAAGCAAAGTTAGCCAGGCTCAGAAGGCCAAACATCGCAAGTTTTCCATCATATGGGGATTGTAGATCCAAAACAAATGCAGCACTATTATAGGACAAAGGTCACACACTAAGGGGAGACCATACATGGAAGGATAGAAAAAGGGAAGAAAACCAAAAACTTGAATATGGTTGATGTACTCACTGTACAGGAATGAATATAGTACTCTTAATCTAGCAGACACCACTATGGGAAGAGGACTAGGAAGTAATGAAGACGTCTGGTAGAGATAAACCAATTTGAGTTGTAATACACATATGCATAGAAACAACACAAGAAATCTCCCTATATAGCTATCCTCGTCTCAAACTAACAAAAATGCCATACTTTTCTTATTATCTTTTGTTTTTTCTTCAACAAAATTGGAGAACAAGAGGGCAGAACAGGTTCTGCCCAGAGGTGGGGGTGGGAGGGCAGCTCAAATAATGTATACACATGTAAGTATACGTAAAATGATAAAGTAAAAAATTTTTAAAGAAAAGAAAAATAAATAAATAAATAAATGCAAGAAAGTAAAACAAGTCCTGTCTGTGGCTTGGTACTAATAGGAGGGGTTGGGGCATAAGGAAAGAGTAAAGGATGGAAAATATGATGAAAGTACTATGTATTCATGTATGAAAATGGAACAATGAGACCTCTTGAAACTGTTCTAAGAAGGGAGTGTGTAAAGGATAAGGATGAAAGGGGTGAATCTAAGATATACTGTAAGCACTTTTGTCAATGTCACAATGTACCCCACATATAACTATAATATGTTAAAAGAAAACAATAAAAGAAAAAGAGGAAAGAATCAAGCACAAGAAAGCAATGGAATGGCAGGAATTACTACATACCTCTAAATATTACATTGAATGTTAAAGGTCTCAATTTCCCAATCAAGAGATGTAAAATGTTGAGCTGGATTAAAAAGCAAGAGCCAATGATTTGTTGCCTACAAGAAACACATCTCCCAAAACAAATGAACCAATAAAGAAATGGGCAAGTGAACTAAACAGAACTTTCTCAAAAGAAGAAATTCAATGGCCAAAAAACACATGAAAAAATGCTCACCATCTCTAGCAATAAAGGAAATGCAAATTAAAACCACACTAAGATTCCACCTCACCCCTGTTAGAATAGCCATCATCAGCAACACCACCAACAACAGGTGTTGGCGAGGATGTGGGGAAAAAGGAACCCTCTTACACTGTTGGTGGGAATGTAAACTAGTACAACCACTCTGCAAAAAATTTGGAGGCTACTTAAAAAGCTAGACATTGATCTACCATTTGATCCAGCAATACCACTCTTGGGGATATACCCAAAAGACTGTGACACAGGTTACTCCAGAGGCACCTGCACACCCATGTTTATTGCGGCACTATTCACAATAGCCAAGTTGTGGAAACAGCCAAGATGCCCCACCACTGACGAATGGATTAAGAAAATGCGGTATCTATACACAATGGAATTTTATGCAGACACGAAGAAGAACAAAATGTTATCATTTGCTGGTAAATGGATGGAATTGGAGAACATCATTCTGAGTGAGGTTAGCCTGGCCCAAAAGACCAAAAATCATATGTTGTCCTGAATATGTGGACATTAGATCAAGGGCAAACACAACAAGGGGATTGGACTTTGAGCACATGATAAAAGCGAGAGCACACAAGGGAGGGGTGAGGATAGGTAAGACACCTAAAAAATTAGCTAGCATTTGTTGCCCTTAACGCAGAGAAACTCAAAGCAGATACCTTAAAAGCAACTGAGGCCAATAGGAAAATGGGACCAGGAACTAGAGAAAAGGTGAGATCAAAAAGAATTAACCTAGAAGATAACACCCACGCACAGGAAATTAATGTGAGTCAACTCCCTGTATAGCTATCCTTATCTCAACCAGCAAAAACCCTTGTTCCTTCCTATTATGGCTTATACTCTCTCTACAACAAAATTAGAGATAAGGGCAAAATAGTTTCTTCTGGGTATTGAGGGGGTAGGAGGGAGAGGGAGGGGGCGGAGTGGGTGGTAAGGGAGGGGTTGTGGGCAGGGGGGAGAAATGACCCAAGCCTTGTATGCACATATGAATAATAAAAAAAAAGGTTACATTCCTAAGACAGTGTTCCCAGAGCTGTGCCCCCCTCCCTCCAAAGTTGCACCTGTGTGACTGAGTACATGGTCTCTACACACTCCACCCCCTCATGCAGATGTATCCTTGCCTGGTATTCAGGCCCATAAGGAGGCTCATTGAAAAAAAAACACAAAAAAATATTGGTTTAGGATGAAAAGGTGGAATTAAAGTAAATGAACCCAGAGAGTAGGTAAGAGTATTTATATCTGGTAAAGAAGACTTCAACCCAAAGTTAGTCAGAAGAGACAAAGAAAGGCCTTCATATTAATAAAGGTAGCAATTCATTAAGAGGAAATAATGCCAGGTTCCAGGGGCTCAAGTTTGTAATCCTAGCTACATGAGAGGCTGAGATTGGGAGGATTTCATTTCAAGGCCAGTCTAGGCAAATAGTTTCTGAAACCTCCATCTCCAAAACAACCAGAGCAGAATGGACCAGAGGTGTGGCTCAAATAGTAGGGTGTCTCCTTTGCAAATGCAAGGCCCTGAGCTCAAACTCCAATCTCACAAAAAAAAGGTAATTACAATTATTGACATATATGTACCTAATTTAGTAAACAAAAATTACTGGACATAAAACCACAGACAGACAACACCACAATGATAGTGGTGTTCAATTCCCCCCAATTTCCAATATATATCTTGTCAGACAAAAACAACAAAGAAACTTCAAAATTCAATGGGCACCTTAGAACAAGTGGACTTTAAAGACATCTATAGAGTATTCATCCAGCAGCTGCACAATACTCTTTCTTTTCAGAACTCATAGAACTTTCTCTAAAATAGATTCATGTTTTAGAACACAAAGTCTTAGCAAAGATAAGAAAGTTGAAACAACTTCTGTATTCCATCAGACTAAAATGAAATAAAACTAGAACTCAACATTAAAAGTACAGAAAATATTCAAACACATGGAGACTACATTAAAAACGTTGTTGAGTGATCAGTATTCATTGAAGAAATAAGATGGGGGAATCAAAAAGTTCCTAGAATCTAATGAAACTGAAAACACAACCTACTAAAATCTTCATGATAGCTGGGTGCCAGTGGCTCACACCTATAATCCTAGCTACTCAGGAGGCAGAGATCAGGGGGATCACAGCTCAAAGCCAGCCCAGGCAAATAATTCCATGAGAACCTATCTAGAAAAAACCCTTCACAAAATAGGGCTGGTGGAGTGGCTTAAGGGGTAGGCCATGAGTTCAAGCCCAAATACTGCCAAAAAGAAAAAACTTTATGATATAGCAAAGGCAGTCGTAAAACAAAAGTTTAGAGCTATAAACACCTACAATGAAAATTTTGTAACACTGAAAAAGAAATCAAAGAAAACACTCAAAGATGGAAATACCCTTCATGTTCACAGACTGGCCAAATCAATAATGTGAAAATGGCTATACTACTGAAAACAACCTGTATATTGGATAAAATTCCCATCAAAATTCCAGTGACATTCTTCACAGAAGTAGAAGTCAGTCCTTAAGTTCAAAGCGAAACACAAAAGACCTCAAATAGACAAAGCAATCCTGAGCAATGCCAGAGGTATCACAATTCCTGTCTTCAAAGTGTACTACAAAGCCATAATAACAAAAACTGCATGGCACTAGCACAAAAACATACACACATACACCAATGGAATAGAAGAACAAAAAAAATAAGAACACACAGTTATAACCAGCTGCTTTTGACAAAGGTGCCAAAAATGCATTGGAGAAAAAAAAGCATGTGGCTATCTGCATATAGAACGCTGAAACAATCTCTGTCTCTCATCCTGTACTAAAGTCAATTCAGGGCTGGCAGAATGGCTCAAATGGTACAGCTCCTACCTAGCAATCGTGAGGCCTCGAATTCAAACTCCAGTACCACAAAAAAAGTTATAAAATCAATTCAAAGTAGATCAAAGTCCTTAATGTAAGACCTATAATTTGAAACCACTACAGAAAAACAGGCAAAACAATGAACGATATAGGCATAGGCAACAAATTCCTGACTAAAACACCAATTGCCCCAGAAATAAGAGCAAAGATTGGCAAATGGGATTGCATCAAGCTAAAAAGCTTCTGCACAGCAAAAGGAAGTCACTAGATTGAAGAGACAGCCTATAGAATGGAAGAAAAATCTTTGCCAGGTAGTCATCTGACAAGGGATTTAAAAAATAAAATATATGAAGGGCTCAAAAAAATTAAATTCCTAAAGAATCAACAAACTAGTTAATAAATAACCAAATGACTTGGACAATTCACAAAAGAAAAAGGGCAAATGGCCAATAAATACGTGAAGAAATGTTCAACATACCTGGCCATAAAGGAAATACAAATCAAAACAATATTAATGAGACATGAATGTATGTGGATTGTCTGAGTGTAAGAGGGAAAGAAAAGGACACTGAGGGGCAGAGTGATTCAAAGTGGAATCCTCTTAGTGGATTCCAGTTGGTGGGAATGTAAATTAGTACAGCCACTATGGAAAAAAGTGTGGAGGTTTCTAAAAAAACTAAAAATAAAACTGCCATATATCTGGTAATATCACTCTTGGGCATATATCTGAAAGAATGTAAGTCAGCATATAATAGTGACACATTCACACCCATATTTATTGCAGTATTATTCACAATAGTCAAGCTATGGAATCATCCTAGATGCCCTTAAATGATGGCTGGATAAAGAAATGTGGTATTTATACACAATGGAATATTATTCAGCCTTCAAGAAGAATGAAACTACATCATTTTCAAGAAAATGGATGGAACTAAAGATCATGTTAAGCGAAATAAGCCAGGTTCAGTAGAAAAAAGTTCACATTTTCTCTTATATGTAGAATCTCGTCCTAAAATATATGTATACATATATAAATATATGCATATATAGAGACATGATTATAATTGTAGGATCGTTTAGGGAGATAAGGAGGAAGGGGAAGAGGGAAAGAGAATGATGGGGGTTATATAATATCAAAATGCATTATATCTTTTATGAAGATGAAATAAGGAAACCCACTGAAAGCTGCTGAAAATAGAGGGGAGGAGAGGGAAGGCAAAGAGAGAGCAATAGAAGGAGTTAATCTAATCAAAGTACAGTATATGCATTGTGAAATATCATGATGAATCCACTTTGTATAATTAACATACACTAATTTAAAATTTTCTGAAGCAGCAAAAAATAAAAACAAATGAATGGTTAAGGAAAATGTGGCATATATGCAAAATGGGTTGGTATTCAGCCACAAAGAAGAATTAAACTATGTTATTTTCAGGAAAACGGATGGAACTGGAGACCATCATGTTAAATGAAATAAGACAGACTCAGAAAGACAAATACCACATATTTTCTATCATATGCAGAATCTAGTTCCACAAATACAAACAATAAATAAAATATGAACCTAAACAGAGTACTCTTTGCAAGAGACAGACCAGAGGAGGGAGGGAGAGGGACAAAGGAAGGTAATTGGGGAGTGAGTAAGATCATAGAACATTATTTTATACAATAAATTAATAAAAATTAAAATTACATTGAAATTCCATTTCACCCCCATTCAGAATGGCTATCATAAAGAACACAAAAATAATAAATGCTGGTGAGAATGTGGGGGGACAAAACCTTGAACACTACTTATGGGAAAGTAAGTAAGTTCAGCCACTACAGAAAACAGTATGAAATTTCCTCAAAATAATAAAAATAGAACTACCATAAGGTCTTGATATACTACTCCTTGAGATATACCTGAAGGAATCAAAGTCAGCTTAGAATGGAGATGCTTGCATACTCATCTTCACTGCAGTTATATTCATAATAGCCAAGTTGTGGAATTTTCCTAGGTACTCATAAATGAAAGGATGGATAAAGAAACTGTGGTGTATATACACAATGAAGTACTGCTCAACCAAAAAGAACAAAATCATGTCATTTTCAGGAAATGGATGAAACTGTACATGTTTCTTAAGTGATATAAGCCAGACTCAGAAAGATAAGGATTGCATGTTTCTCTCATAGGTGGAATCCAGAAAAATGATTTGAAAATACAAGAGAGACTATTCATGGAGAGAATGGAGAGGAGTGTAAGGTAGGGCAATAGGGGAGTAGGCATAATCAGAATATGATACAAGCATGGACGAGAGAGCCACAAGGAAACCCACTCTTTTGTATTATTAATGTGCACTAATAAAAATGAGAAATAAAGGATCAAGGTTTAAATTTACAGCCTGAGATTATCAAGCTACGAGAAGAAGACATTTGAGAAATAATCCAGTGGTTACCATCTCGTCCCAGTTAGAATGATTATCACAGTCTACGGCCATACCACCCTGAACGCGCCCGATCTCGTCTGATCTCGGAAGCTAAGCAGGGTCGGGCCTGGTTAGTACTTGGATGGGAGAATGATTATCACAAAAAAACCAAAAATGCTTGTGAGCTTGTGGAGAAGGGGGTCTCTCACATACACTGTTGCTGGGAATTCAAATTAGTAAACCTAGTATGGAAAACAGTATGGAATTTCCTTAGAAAACTGAAAATATAATTATTATATATTCAACATTCCCACATCAGAGAATATTTTCAAGGGAAATTAAATCCTTATGCCAAGGAGGTACACGTACACCCATTTTTATTGCAGCACCTATTCACAGTAGCCAAGCTATTGAATTCATTCATAGACGAATGAATGGGGTTTTAAAAAAAAAAAAGGAACTATACATACACAATAGAATATTATTTAGTCAGAAAAAGGATAAAACCCTGTTATTTATGTCAACAGGATAGATAGAACTAAGTGTAAAACTCCTGGAGACAAATACTGCATTCTTGCTCACTTGTAGAAGCTAAATATTGTTCATGTGGAAGTAGAGAGTCGAAGAGCAGTCCACAGAGTCTAGGAAGGGGAAAAGGAGGAGAATGGGAAAGTAGTTAAGGGGTACCAAAACATGGAAGAAAGGCAGCATCTCTAATGTTCTACAGCACAATATACAACAATTAATTATACATTTCAAAATACCTAGACAGAGTGTGAAGGCTCCCAACACATGGAAATGATAATATTGAAGGTTAAGTTAATGTTAAATACCTTGCTTTGGTTGTTACACGTTGTGTACATGTATTAATTCCAGAACTGTACCCATAAATAAATACAAACATTAAACATCAATTAATCCAATCAAGATTAAGCATCACAAGTTGCTAATATTTGTAAAGTGTTTGACGCTCAGGCCACTTTTATATACATTTTTTAAATACAGAAGTTCCCTAGAAAGAATGTTGGAATCACTCATGGAAGAGGTCTATTTCTGTGTCAGATTTTTCTTCTCTGTGAAAAATTACATGATAGAATAACTTGGAAGAGGAATGAATAGTTCTGCTCCATGTTTTCAGTCCATTATAGTGAGGAGGGCATGGTGGATCAGAGCAGCTCACATCATGGCAGCTACAAAACAGAGAGAGACAGTATGCCTGTGCACTGGACTTTTTCTATTTTGCCTGTTTATTCAGCCCAAGTCCTCAGCCTATGAGATATTGTGAGCCATATTCACAATAATTATTTTAATTAAAGATCTCCTTTTCCTCCTAAAAGTGAAGACATCTCTTGATGTACTACTATCATAAAAGTTATTAGATTCCATTCTGTTATTTGTTCCATGTTATCTTTGCATCTAGGCCCTTGGTATGCATATTTATTGTGTCTTCTCCAGATTACACTAAGAGATATCTGATGAAGCTCCCCATCTCTTTGCTCCTCCTGCCTCCTTTACTCTGTTGACCCAATCCTAGATTCAACAAGATACCTTAACATTGAGTTTTGTGCATATCTATCTATCTACATATCTATCACTTATCAATCTATCATAATATCATAAGTACTTCTGGACTAACCACCCAACCTGAAAATTAGGACACTAGTAATAACCTACACCTAATTGCAGGGTACCTGAGATCCGCTCCCCTTACTATTCCCTCATGAATTTCCATTCATTCTGATCCCTGTGGTCATCTTGCAATTTGTTTTTAACACACTTTTACGACACATGTGTTTATTCTTGCAAAATGTAATTTTTATTCTTTGAAGTTATTTATGGCCTTATAAAAGGTATCAATAATAATTTGGGGGGGTTATTTTTTAAACTTAATATTGTATTGTTAAGATTCAGCCAAATTTACAGCATGTCTCTGTGAACCAGTCAGAGAAAAAAGTTTTCTTTTTTCACAGTGAATGTGCAGCTGTTAAATAATGTTATGAGGGAGGATAATTGTCTGGAATGATGTCTGGAGTACCTTTCATTATTCCCATGCTCAATAGATAAAAGTCTAGAACTATACCAGTCTCTCCCCCAAAGTGATATAGAGGAATCAGACCCCTAAAAAGTGAGAGTTTCAGTCACCTCTCCAAGTGTTGACAAAGTAGAATCTTCTCAGTAGATTTCATCAGAGCTTAGAGTATCAGATATGTGGTCATCCTTCCTCCAAGCTCTGGGTTCTGGTAATGCCACCTTTTGCTTTTAGTTGTAGGGAAAGTGACTTCTTCCTGAAGTTAATATACCAAATGGGTACTGTTGAGAGACAGACAGAGAGAGAGAAAGATCGAGAGAGAGAGAGAATACAAAGAGAGACAGAGAGTTGTGTTTGTGTATGCATAGTTAAATCAACTGTGAGTAAACACAAAAGTATCTCCTCAGATCAGTTCTTTAAAGGATGACTAAACAACGTTCAGTAGGTTGATCTCTAATCCTTATCAGATTCCATTTCAGAGACTAATATTTTTATTTCAGTTCCATTAACATTTTAGATGCACTTTATATGATCAAGGTCGCTAATGTACAGTCATGTATAAAAACAGCTTCTGACCTCAATAAAAATGACATGCAAAGAGTGATTTATTATCTTAAAAGCATAAACTACTGTGACACAAGCAGGGTAGATATTATTCATAATATGTGGAAAGGGAAGTGAAGGCTAATATTTTCCTAACTTTACTCTGCTAGTCCATAGCATGGGTAGAACTTGAACCCAATACTTCCTGATGATATTCTCTGCCATAGGAGTAGAAATGTGTTGAAAGTTATAAATTCAGTGAGTTGTCTCATCAAACTATTATAAGATTTCTGAGAAAAGTAAATTCAGGCAGGAAAGATGAAAGATTCTTGTAAGAATAACCATGGAGTTGGATCTTTAAGTGCTTCCCAACTGGTGGCCATAACATTCAATATATGATGTCACAGTGGTGATCTCACAGAGGTTCTACTGTGGAAGAGTTTCCCCAGAGCAGCCTTCATGTCCCTGTTTCTCAGACTGTAGATGAAAGGATTTAACATTGGAGTCACTGCTGTGTACATCACCGTTATCACTGCATCCTTCAGACTGTAATTGTTCAGAGGTCTGAAATACATGCCCATGACTGTCCCATAATACAAAGAAACCACTGTCAGGTGAGAACTACAGGTGTTGAAGGCTTTGAGTGTTCCCTTAGTGGAGGGAACCTGTAAGACTGTGGAGAAGACCCAAACATAAGAGATAATAATGCACAGCAAAGGCACAGAGAAAACACCAACCCCCAGGTACATCATCTTCACATTAAAGTGGATGTCAGAACAGGACAACTTGAGCAAAGGGGTAATGTCACAGTAGAAGTTGGCTACTTCCTTGTTTCCACAGAAGGACAGACGAGCTGTGAGCAGAGTGTGAGGAAAGGAATTGGTGTTTCCAACCACCCAAGACCCAACAACCAGCAGGACACAAAGCTGGGGGCTCATAATTATTGTATAATGAAGTGGGCGGCTGATGGCTACAGCTCTGTCAATTGCCATTGCAGCTAAAATATAGCTGTCTGTGTTGCCCAAAGCTAACATTAAATCCATCTGGGTCAGGCACCCCTCAAAAGAGATGGCTTTGCTACTCCTGAGATGGTTGACCAATGTCTTGGGGATGGTTACAGATGAGAAGAAAATATCAACAAGGGAGAGATTTGCAAGAAAAAAATACATGGGGTTGTGAAGGTGAATGTCAGAGAGAATGGCTAGGATGATGAGCATGTTTCCAATCACTGTGATGGGGTAAATGAACAGGAAGAGGATGAAGAAGAACTCTTCCTGTTCCTGATACCCAGTAACTCCCAAGAGGATGAAATCTGTGGTAGAAGACTGGTTTTCTTCCCTCATGGCTCCTTCAGCATGAAAAGGGAAAAGAATGAAGAATTACTAGTGCAGTAACTATATATTATGATCTTCTATATGTCCACTCAGATGCAAGTGATCATCTGTCTGTATAACTGAGTTTATGAAACCCTGAGGTATCCCACAATTTGGTGAAAACTCCCTGTTGGTTAATGGGACTAATGTCCATTCACCCCTGGAATTTCATTTCTTAAAGTGAGCAATCTGTGAATTGGAGGTGGTCATCTTCCTCATAGCCCCACAATGAAAATATCTAGGATTTGATTATTTCATAATTAAAGGCCATATTCCATGGTCTAGAGTCTATTTCAGGCCATGCAAAGAAATCTTAAGTATGCAATGAATACAGTTTTCACTCATTCATTCTAACAAGAGACAGTCCTTGCTCTCGAGGACCTTATAATCTCATGGAGAAGTCAAAATCACACTCTAACATTAATGTACATAAGAAAAAGATAGCATTTTAGAGTCTTTGACAAGTATTCCATAGAAGAAGATCTTTCAGTGGAAGGACTAACCCGGAAATTGGAAATTGTTCCATTGACCCAACACAGAGTGATCCCAGAATCCAGGAGGCAACAAATGTCTACACTGGCATTGGAAGATCGTAAGTCACAAGAATCACTGAATTTATGTCCTACCAAAATAAATCAGTGAATTTTCTCCCTGGGTATCCCACTTGTAATGTAAATTTCACCCATTTAATATTTAATCCACATTAATATTTTATATTTTATCTTTCAGCAAATCCTCAGGAAAACATAATCACAAGGCTTTTTTCTTCAGTCTTCTTTTCCTGTCCTTCGTTACTTTTTAGGTTACCCAAACCACTCCACTTGTCTACAAGTACTGCTTAGTAAACACTCAAGTGTATTTCTGTAGGCTTGTTTTTTCCCCCATATTTCCATGTTCAGTCATCCTGCCAAAGTACCTGGCTAAATGCCAGTGATTTTTCTAAAGTGACTTTTCCTCCAAAACTATTTCTGTAATTAATTCTATCACCAATTCTCCATGTTTCTATAGCACATATGTGAACTATGTGCTAGGCCTGCATGAAGGAAATTGGTATAATTATCTTTAAAATAGCAATGTGCTTTCTTATCTCTTTTTGGCTTTGTCTCTTTAGATGCCCTTCCCCTTCTTCATTCTGAGTTGTAATACCTCAGGTCCAATGAGTTCAGTAAACCTGGAGGGCTCAAGACTGGTTAGCTCATATGATATGGAAGAATAAGATTTCAGAGGAGGGGCTCTTGGCAACATGCTAGACTAAGCTGATGTTGACAGTCTCATTCTTATTAAGAACACATGGAAATTATCAATACAAAAGTTAAAAAACATATAACCAATCTTGAAAAAAGACATGGAATATCTTGGCATAAGAAACAAAGATAAAGCTCAGAGCAAGAATTATAAGCCCTAGGCGATGCTGTATTGGCCCTTTGGAGTTTAAGTCAGGTACAAAGGGCTGGGGCATTACACTGGGTGCTTATGCCCTATGGTACAGGCAGTGAAGCAACCCACCCCAAGAAGCACAGAGATTAATAGTCTCCATATAAAACATATGAAGTTATTATTGCCTTATATGTAAACCAAGGACTAAAAATAATTTTGCTATGTATGAATTAGAAACAAAAGTACAGAATTCACAGAAATATGACTGTCTATAAAAAACAAAGGAATCTCTAGATAAACTAAGAAATTTCAGTAAGTGTGTTTGCTCAAATCAATATGTAAAAAAAGAAGTTAGCAGTCTGGAGGAACCAGACAGAGATGAAATATTTATTAAAAGGTGGTATATGACATGGGATGGTTTAGAAATAGACTGAGAGAAAGAAGGGCTATTTAGCAAAGAGTTATAGGAACATTGATTGCCTATATGAAAAGTAATTCCTAAAGGATTAGCTGTGGAATGCAAAAGTACAAAAAAAATTTAGAGGACAATATGTGTATGGTATGAGAACAGAAACTGACTTCTTAAACCAGACACAAAACATGAAAAAGATTATAAAATTTGACTATTTTAAAACCTTTTTATGAAAAGGATATATTTTTAAAAGGGAAAGGCAAAAGGATGACTCACACCTGTCTAGCTCTTGGGAGGCTGAGATAGGGAGGATTGTGGTTTGACGTCAGCCCCCATCTTCAAAATAACCAGAGCAAAACAGACTGAAGGTGTGACTCAAGTAGTAGAGTACCTGCTTTATAAGCACAAAGCCCTGAGTTCAAACCTTAGTCCCACCAAAAATTTTAAAGGAGGGAAAGGCAAACCATGACTAGAGAAAGGATTCTACTACACACAGATTTCTTAAAGGATTAATAATCAAAATACAGAGGAATCATAAACATTGATAATAAAGAGCAAAAAAAGCAGGAAATAATGGCAACAGATTTGTTATTTTTGTTATCTATGTTAATAATTTTCCTGTTATACTTTGCTAAATAGTCAGGCCATCCTTTTCCCTCCTATTCTAAACCATCCCATGTCATATATCACTTTCTAATGGATGCTTAATCACTCTCTGAGCTCTCAGTCACACACCAAAAATTAGTGTGATCAGTAAGCAAAATAAGCCAGATGATCTTTAACTAAATTTAAAGCAAAAACTAATTTAACATCTTTCATCCTAGAGAACACAAACTGTAAAACTGACAATTCAGTGTTGGAAAGAAATAGTATTACATTTGGCAAAAAATGAGTAGCCATATGTACAAAAGCAGTGATTCACCTACAGTGGACTCGGCAATTATGCTTCCTGATTCTCTTAGAGAAATCCTAGTACATGGACACACGAAGACAAAGACAGGGATGTATTGTTACACAGGAAACTTAGAAATGGGCTACCCATGAAGGGATGGATAAAGAAATTCTGCTACTTTCTCATTAATGAGTTTTAACAAAAAATAATACATTGGTATGTAGCAAAAGTATAAGACCTGAATGAGAACATATTCCCAACCATAGGAGAGTTGCAATCTCAAGAATGAGAGGCAAAAAATTAGATTTTGATGGAAATGAAGTAATTTTAAAATTAGAGTAAAAATGTACTATTGATTAAATGAACAGGATGATCTTTTTCTTATGCTTTTCTCTATGTTGTTTTGATATTCTAACAGCAGATAATAAAAAATTTAAAGTAAAGATGTCACATGTTTGTTAATGATATGTTCAGAGTGTGACCAGGGAGCTGGTATCTCAAACCCATGTTTCACTAAAGACAGAGAAAAGGTTCCTTGTAAAAAGGTCGAGAATTAAAGAAAGTTACTCATACTTGAATAGGGAACCAGGTGCCATGCTTCAAGCTAAATTAAATAGTTCAGTGGAAGAAAGATTCAAGTTACAGGAAACAAAACAGCAAGTGAGTCAAGTAAGGATAGCTCTGAGTAATCTTTTGTTTCTTTTCCACCATGTTATTCATTTTGTATAAACCTGGTGTTCCACTCATGGGATCTCTACCTTATTAACCTTTTTGTTTTATCACAGATAGCAGTGCAATTGTGGCACTTCCATATCTCCCTTCCAAAAAAAATAGAGAGATCATGCTCCCTTCCCTAAAATATTCAGTCCTCAGACAATGTATCCATTCTTTCATTTTCCTCTAGTAGGTAGCCAGGGATAGTTGAGAAATAACAGAAACTTGGGATTAGAATTCATGATGCCAATTCCATTTGGAACCTTCACCCTCTTCAGCAAGACTCCCCGTTATCCATGGAAGCCCATCTAAACCTTTGCTACTCTCCTCCAACTCACAATTACACCTACAGATGCACTGTTCCAGAGGTCAGGGTGTTACTTCCTTGTTCACTGAGAAACATGGACCCATAAGGGTTCTCCAGTGCACATCACGTTCACAGATTTACCTTCATCTTATTTCCTGTCTCCCAAGACTCAGGAAAAAAGTTTCTATATAATAAATCTTCTCTCATCCTTATTTTCTTATGTTTTCTCAAACATTTTGCTCCATCAGTTTCTTCAACTGCTCTATTTTCTCTCTCCAATATCTACCTCAATACCGGTAGCTCTTTCTCATTGACTGGCAAACATATTGTAGCCCCTAAGTCACTCACAGAATTGTTCTCAAAATTGTAACTCTTTCTAGCAACCACTCTTTTTCTTATCTCTGTTTTTCCTTTCTTGACCAGGCTTCTTTGTAGACACGTCTGTTTACTAGACTGAAAAAGTGTATCTATTATGCAGAGCTGTGAATGTATCCATTTCTTGCAAATCATTGACTCTCTACCCATCAGTTAATAGATGAAGTCTAAGTTCCTTATTGTGGAGAAAACCTCAAAGACAAAAAGTTCAGATAGTGGAGGGTAACTGCAGGCAAAGTATGCTATACAGTTTTATTTGGAGTAGAGGGTACAGGCAGGACCAGGGAATAAGGAGCAGCCAGGAAATGAAGATTCAGTTTTGCATTGTGGAGGATTTTGACACAATGCAAGGACTTTATTCAGTACATACTAAGAGTTAGTAGAGTGGATGTTGGTTCCACTGACCCTTTCTGGCAATAGAGATATTCAGCCCTTTGTTTAATGTGAATACAAGTATTTGAGCATATTCGTTAAGTGACTAGTGAATGTGGCACCATTTTGACCTTAAGGTTCTGTTGCAAGGATAACTAAAAGATGATTTAGAAAATAGAGTTCAAGAATGTCAGGAAATTTTGCACCAGAAAAAGGAGTAATTGTCAGTATGATTAATGTAGGGACTAAAGAAACAGGGAAGCAGTGGAAAGAGGTTTATGGGGGACTTCAGAATAGAATTCCACCAGATATTACAGTGTTGCCATAGGAAAAATTGATTTCTTCAAAAACTCCGAGAAATTGAGGCTAATAGGAGAAGGGGACCAGGAACTATAGAAAAGGTTAGTTCAAGAAGAATTAACTTAAAAGGTAACACACATGCACAGGAAATCAATGCGAGTCAACTCCCTGTATAGCTATCCTTATCTCAACTAGCAAAAACCCTTGGTCCTTCCTATTATTGCTTATACTCTCTTCAACAAAATTAGAGATAAGGGCAGAATAGTTTCTGCTGGGTAGCAAGGGGTGGGGAGGGGGTGGGTAACGGAGGGGATGGGGAAGGGGGAGGAAACGAGCCAAACACTGTATGCACATATGAATAAAATAAAAATTTAAGAAAAATAATAAATAAAATAAAATAAAATTGTGGAAAAAAAGAAAAGAAAAGACAAACAGACCCTCATTCCCCTAGAGAGAGAAGTCAGGAGGTGCCTCCACACAAATTCCAGAGCAATTGTCAGAGTTCTGAGGAGGTCAGAGTCTCACACATTGCTGATCACTAATATCCACTTTCCTAGGAAGTGTTTGTGGTCTGGGGTATCAGGGACATTAGTGTGATGATGCTGAGGATAATTGTGAAAGGACAAATGAAGCCAAGTTCTCTCCCTTATTATCTAGGAGCAACAGACAAGGCCACAGAAGCATCCTTCAAGGGCTTTCAAATTTCTCTGATAGCTCAACACTTAGTGATTTGACAATGAACTCCCATAGCTCTATGAAGGGCCCACAAACAGGTTCCATGGAGTATGAAAGCAGACAGTATCTTTGTAGCTCTTCCTTAAGACTATGCATTTGCCTGAGTGTGTTGAGGCTATACAGCACACATAAATATTACCTCAGGAGGTAGACAGAGCATAGGACTGAGGTCACATAGTCCCAACTGCCCCTTCCCTGTCTGAATTCAGGGACAAGAGTCCCAGAAGTGTGTCCAGAGGGGGGATTCTCTCTTTCTGCTTTTTGGATCTTGCGGACTTAGGTTCTGGGTACTAAAGACATCTGTGTCTCAGTTTTAATGATACCTCTCTGTGCGACTTTTGACAACTCATTTCACCTGATAATTGATATCTGATAAAATGACATAATTCCACTTACCTTGTAGTAGCTTTGAGAGTGTCAGGGCAGAGGTTCTGGGGCAGTTGCAAATGCTCTATCCTTGATGTTGCTATCATGAACTCTCCAATATGTACAGCATCATCAGAGAGTCAGCTCACGTGGCTTCACTTCTCTTCCACATTTGGGAAGTGTTCAGGCAGCTGGTCTAGCACTTGCCATCATCCTTTTTGGGACACAGACAAGCTGGGGTGCAGCATCCTGTTGCTGTGTGACTGAGGTAAAGAAGACAGGACCAGAATGGCTTGTAAAGAGGGGGCCCCAGTTTCTGAACCATAAGCAGTAAAACAGAAAGCATTGTTCTGGATGGAGCCTGAGGATGAGAAGTCTAGTTTCCCCTCAAGGAAGCTGGATGAGTCTTAACATAGAGAAGATTGGGAATTAGTCAGCAGGTTATAAAGTCTCCCAGGTCATCATTCACGTCAAGGTTATAGTAATTGTTGAAACTTGTAGAAACTCTTCTGGCTTTGCTCTGAGGCTCTCAAGAGTAACCTGGAGTTTCCTGAAGAGTGTGTCTCCAGGGTCCAGGCTCTGGGCTGACCTGTCCCATCCTCTTTGATGAGATGTTATCTCCCCTCCTGTACTGTTCAGCAGTAACTGGGATCTATCTCTTGGGAACTGCAAAGATCATGGTATACTGAGTTCTTGGTATTTCTTCTGGCCCAAGCTTGAGGCTTTCCACTGCTTGGTGTGGCAATGAGAAAGAATTGTATTTCATCTTTCCACTAATATTTGACTTTAGGAGGTTTCAGGTTCAAGTCACACTTTTTTAAATCCAATCTGCTAATAGTAGGTCTCCAAATTTTCTATATACTTAGAGATAGAAAGGGCCTAAATGCTACTCTGTCCACTTTATGCATTTTCACCTTTATAGTTCCCTGCCCTAAATAATGTTCATTGTCATGTGATTTAGCACTTCCTAAGCCAGAGAGGTCACTACCTTCTGCAGAAGGCAATGGTGAAGATCATCATTGACCAACCAGCACTGGCTGGTTCCCCACTTACTGACTATAATTGATCTTGGACTATTATTCAACCTATTTATGCACCACTGAAATAAGAATAATAAGAACAAGGACATTAACAACATACTCATAAAGTGGTAATGATTAAAACAAAGCCTGGAATAATAGTTAACACTTAGTAAATGCTAATGGTTATTACTACTTGTATGCTATCTCTGTACCACTTCTTGTACTGCCTATTCACTCCGTATCTCACTACCAGTCACGTAACAACTCTCCACCTCTCCACATTTTCTATCAGACACTGTACATGCAGATGTTGAAGTGTTTGTTGGGTTATATTTCCCCCTAGATATGTCTCGGGTCACATCATTCTGTTGACTCTGTTATTAATTGTCCTATGTCTATATCATGCCTTTGTGTCCAGGACGTGCAGCCCTAAGCATGGATGTAATGAGATGCCTTGATAAGCATTTTCTTCTTAATAATAACATTTAAGAGACTTAGTGTCATCTTCAGAATCTCCTAATTCTTCCATGTTTTATTTACTGGGCACCATGAGGAGGAAGGACTTGTACAATGGCATAGAAGATATTAATAAGAAAATGATGCTTTAACTTGCAAATATTTACTAATGTTTCTTGTAGGCAATGATCACAGCTTTCATTAGGTTATGAAAATGAATCTTCACTGTTCCTTTTTTCCTGAACAGGAAAATTATTTGAGTTTTCCTCAGGTAGAAGAGACTAAATTGTCTGGTGACAAATTTCAGGTTTAATTAAGTCACCTTTCATTGATTGACTTTTTAGAAACAGAAATTTATTAAATAAATCTACAGAATAAGAGAATGCAAACAATAGATTAAGTACTTGGAGTCAAAATAAAGGCAATTTAAGAAAGGAAACTGTAAAGACAATTTTAAATTATTTTTTAATGTTCTTAAGACCTGGAGAATGATGAGCAGTGTAAGGCCAGGTGTGGTGGCTCATGCTAAGCAAAGGTTGCAATAGGAGGATTTCAGTTCAAGGACAGGTGGGGATAAATTAACATGAGACACTATCTGAAAAACAAACTAAAAACAAAAAAAGACAGAGAACATGAATCAAGTGGTAAAGCACTTGCCTAGCAAGCATGAAGCTCTGAGTTCAAACCCCAGTACCACAAAAAAAAAATTAAATTACAGTGTAAAAAAAGAATGAAAGAAATTCAGAGGAAAATGAAATTTATCTGGAAACAGCATACAAAAAGTTATGAGAAACAGAATGGGGACTTAAATTGGCAAGTTAGGCATAATTAACATTTAAAAAACAAACATAATGCAGGTATAACTCATAAGTATTTCTGAAGGGAAGAATAAGAGACAAATAGTTTAAGACAAATAATGAAAATCTTGGTGAGAACATATAACTAACTTAAAACAACAGTTCCACAGAAAAGTACCAGTCAAATAAAACAAAAGCACAATTAAAGTTACAATAAAAATCAAATTATAGAGAATAAAAACCTGAGGTTATAAATGAAAAGCCTCCTCATACTCTGGATATTACTGGAGTTATGGGAAAACCTGGCTCCAGGGAGTTCCAACAGTAAAAACTCGCCACCCATCCTGGATAGTCAATCAAGGAGACCGGGGTGGTGAAGGCAGGAAAGGAGCTCTATTAACAGTGTGACCACATGGAATGAACAGAGATCTAATGACCTAAAATCTGTCCTCAATTGCTTACAGCAGCTTTGGTGTCATACAGGAAAGGCAAACGAGGCCAGGATTGGGAATTTCTGTGGTGGTCAGGTGTTCCTGGTCTGACTGTGGTCTGGCAGATCACTGTCTCTGGCCACTGTCTCCAAATAACCATAAAGAGTTTTGTTGGTGTCAACAGGAAGGAAAACCAGATCCTGTCTGGGGGTGAGTTTTAAGGGAAGAGGGGAAGGCAAAGGACAGGATCATGGAAGGCAAATATGGTAGATATATTTTGTATTCTTGTGTGAAAATAGAACAGTGAAACCTTTTGAAATTGTCCTAACAAGAGAGGAAGTGAGATGAGGGATAACAATAGAGTAGGTGAATCTAATTAAGATATATTTTAAGCACATATATAAATGTAACAATGTATCCCCTATGTACAATAATTATATGCTAATTAAGTTAAATTTTAAAAGGTCTCTGTCACTTAAGAGGTACTTTGGTCCTTTGTCTAAAGATGATCCTGAATCAGGTGTATTGTTCTTGGGATACAAGGTAACTGTAGGGGAGAAAAACT
The DNA here is from genome assembly GCF_047511655.1 of Castor canadensis. Classification (NCBI taxonomy): domain Eukaryota; kingdom Metazoa; phylum Chordata; class Mammalia; order Rodentia; family Castoridae; genus Castor; species Castor canadensis. The sequence continues at coordinate 47,821,742 of NC_133396.1, read as the reverse complement.
CAAGAGAGTTCAAAAGGAAGGAAAATACACAAGATGGAGTCAGAAAGGTCAATGACCTTCATAGATAATAATAATGAAAATATCCCTGGAGGAGTTCTATTGATAATTTTGCATTCTTATAATAGGAATAACTTTCCTTTTCAGGAAAAAATTTAATGTCAGAAAATAGCATTACCTAAAAAGAAATGGGAATTCAATATAGTTTTAAATTTCTCTTAAAATGTAAGAAATTTTAAGAGGAAATTTCACAACTTAACATTTCATACTTGTTAGATTAAGACTTTGTGCCTATGCTTGAAAAATTAAATCAAAAATCTGAACATACTTTCTAACAGTATTTTCTCAACACAAATTAAAATATTGATTAATCTGTATTTTAAACTGAATATTTTTTAAAGACCATGAGTTTGAAAACTGGGAAGGAATGCTTAAAAAACACATTCTAGAGAGGGATCTAAGATGACAACTACAGTGCAGAAACAGACATCATGAGCTCCGTAAATCAAAAATTTCGCTGAGATGCTGGAGCAACACTAGGCAGAAAAACAGAACCAAGGAGAATCAAAACATCAACACCCTGAACCCCCAGCCCATACAAAGCTTCTCCACACGATGTAACACTGAGAAAACAGGAAGGCTTCCATGTTGCCAGATGCCGGCTCCAAACCTGCTTGGGAGACATCCAGCAGACCAACAGGTGAGCAAATAAGCAGCACTCAGTATTCCCACAGACACCCCTAGGATAAATCAGCATAGCACCCTGGACAGACTAACCCCCATTCCTGCAAAAAAAAACTGAATAATAAACAAGGAACTGAAAAAGAGCAGCAAAAGGAGTAGGGTGCTCTAAGTGCACCGGAGAAGCAGGGAGGAGCAAGGAGCTGATCTCCATGCGAACTTTCAGTAAACAAAGACTGGAGAGGCAGATGGGCTGACAGTGGGCAGGTGATAAGCTGCTGCCTGAAATAGGGCAGATAACGGTCCACAAATCTCATCTCCTGAGCCACTGAGCAACATCCAAAGTCAAACAACATTGCAAAATTGAAAAACAATCACCAAACCAGCATAACACACTGACAGCAGGGAGCCAGCTGATGGATCTATGACCTTGCCCCAGACAGAGAGAGCAAGGCAAAGAAACAAGGCCCCAGTAAACCAACATAGAGAAAACCCAACTCCAATTTAGGATGGCTGGTGGACCACAGAGCTGATCTCTGGAACCTGAGGACAAGCCACACTTCACTGAGGGAGAACCTGACTAAGCAGCTGCTTCTGAAAGACAGGAAAAAGAACAGGGGAGTCTCCCCAATGACCTGGCAAGACTAAGACAGAGCTTCTGCTTAAATATCAACATCAGGTCTGGATGCTGAAAGAGTATCACCACAGCTACTAAGACTGAAATTCTATTGTTCCTGAACCTGGAATTTTTTTATGTGCTTGCTTATTTGTTTGTTTTGTTCCCTGTTTGTTTGTCCACCACCTCTCCCTGTTGATTTCTTTGGTTTTCTTTCTTTTTTTTTACTCTTGCTTTCTTGTTTTGTTAGTTTTATTATTGTAAGTTAGCTAATACTAAATTACACACAAACCAGGGACAGAAACAGTACCAAGTGAAGTGATGGAAAGAAGAAAAATGGATGGGAAACCATTCTTCCCAAAAAAATAAATTAATATAGGATTCAGAGGAAAATGAAGAAAATAATACTCAGTTCCAGACTCCAACAAAACAGAAATAAACCATGCTAAGGAACCCAAAGAAGACCACAAGAATACCTGAAGGAAGAAATCCTGCAAGTAATCACTGAGAATTCAATGGAGATGTTACTAGACATGGTCAACCAAAATGTACAAGAGGCACTCGAGAAATTCCAAGACAACAAAAATAAAGGATATGAGAAGACACAAAAACAAATAAATGAACTCATAGGAGCCCTAAATCAACACCAAAGAGAAACAGAGAACACCATAAATAGAGAGAAAAAAGAAATAAAGTTGAAAACTGACAATATTAAAGAGGAAGTGACCCATAATATGGAAAACCTCAGAAAAAAGAATGAAATGGAAATAAAAATCACAATGGAAGGCCTCTCCAGCAGACTACAAGAAGCAGAAGACAGAATCTCACACTTAAAGAAAAAACTGAAGAGCTATTAGTCAAACAACTTAAGTCCTGTAAAAGAAATATGCAAGAACTCACTGGCTCCATCAAATACCAAACCTGAGAATCACGGTCATTGAAGAAGAAGAAGAAAAGTTACAAGCAAAAGGAATTCCTAATATATTCAACAAAATAATAACAGAAAATTTCCCTAATCGAGAGAACACCATGCCCATTCAGATACAGGATGTCTCCAGGACACCAAACAGACTTGACCAAAATAAAACAACCCACAACATATTATCATTAAAACACCAGCACAGAGAATAGAGAAAGAACACTGAAGTCTGTAAGAGAGAAAAAACAAATAATATACAAAGGAAACCCATAAAAATCACAGCAGATTTCTCAACAGAAAGTTTAAAAGCAACAAAAGCATGGAGTGAGGTCTTCCAGGCACTTAATGAAAATAACTTCAACCCTAGGATACTCTACCCAGCAAAACTGTCATTCAAAATAGATGGAGCAATAAAAGTCTTCCGTGATAAGCAAAAACTAAAATAATATATGACCACCAAGTCACCACTACAAAAGATTGTTCAAGGAATTCTGCACACAGAAAATGAAAGCAAACAAAACCATGAAAAGACAGGCAGTACCAAATCACAGGAGAAGAAAAGACAAGAAAGTAGATAGTAACATAGATTCAGCTGCACACAATCAAACCCTTAAACAACAAAAACAACTAAATGACAGGAATCACCACACACCGATCAATACTAACACTGAATATTAATGGACTTAATTCCCCCATCAAAAGACACCAATTGGCAAACTGGGTTAGAAAAGAAGATCCAACAATCTGTTGCTTACAAAAGACCCATCTCATCGAAAGAAACCAACACTGGCTTAGGGTGAAAGGCTGGAAGAAGATTTACAGTTAATGGCCACCAAAAACAGGCAGGAGTAACAATATTTATCTCTGACAAAGTAGACTTCAAACCTACATTGATCAAATGAGATAAAGAAGGACACTCCTTACTAATAAAAGGGGAAATATACCAAAAGGGAATAACAATTAACAATCTATACGCACCCAACATCAATGTACCAAATTTCACCAAACATACTCTGAAGGACCTAAACACATATACAGATTCCAACACAGTGATAGTGGGAGACTTTAATACCACCCTATCACCAATATACGTCATCCAAAAAAAAAATCAACAAAAAAATCCTAGACCTAAATCACACCATAGATAAAATGGACCTAGCTAATGTCTACAGAATCTTTCATCCAACTTCTGCACAATATACATTCTTCTCAGCAGCCCATGGAACCGTCTCCAAAATTGATCATATCTTAAGGCACAAAGCAAGCCTCAGCAAATAAAAGAAAATAAAAATAATCCAATACATTCTATCTGATCACAATGCATAAGAAGTAGAACTCAACAACAAAAACAATAGTAAAAAAACATGCAAACAATTTGAAGCTGAACAACACATTGCTCAATGATCAATGGATAATTGATGAAATAAAAGAGAAAATTAAAAGTTTCTTGGAAGTTAATGAAAATGAAAACACGACCTACCGGAACCTATGCGACAGAGCAAAGGCAGTCCTGAGAGGAAAGTTTATAGCCATGAGTGCATATATTAAAAGGACAGAAAGATCTCAAATCAATGACCTGATACTCCATCTCAAACTCCTAGAAAAACAAGAATAAGCAAATCCCAACACTAGCAGAAAGAGAGAAATAATAAAACTAAGGGCCCAAATTAATGAAATAGAAACAAAAAAATACAAAGAATCAATGAAACAAAAAGCTGGTTATTTGAAAAAATAAATAAGATTGACAGACCCCTGGAAAACCTGAGTAAAATGAGGAGAGAAAAAACCCAAATCAGAAATACAAAAGGGGAGATAACAACAAACACCATCGTAACCCAGGAAATCATCAGAGACTACTTTGAGAAACTATATTCTAATAAATTTGAAAATCCTGAAGAAATGGACAGATTTCTAGGTACTTATGACCATCCAAAATTGAACCAAGAGGAAATTAATCACCTGAATAGACCTATAACACAAAATGAAATTGAAGCAGCAATAAAGAGTCTCCCAAAAAAGAAAAGTCCAGGACCTGATGGATTCTTTGCTGAATTTATCAGACCTTTAAAGAAGAGCTAATACCAACCCTCCTTAAACTGTTCCATGAAATAGAAAGGGAGGGAACACTGCCTAACTTATTTTATGTAGCCAGTATTACACTCAACCCAAAACCAGACAAAGACACTTCCATAAAAGAAGAACTGTAGGACAAACTCCTTTCAATGTAAAAATCCTCAATAAAATAATGGCAAACCAAATCCAACAACATATCAGAAAGATCATTTACCACAACCAAGTCGGCTTCATCCCAGGGATGCAGGAGTGGTTTAACATATGCAAATCTATAAATGTATTACAGCACATTAATAGAAGCAAAGACAAAAACCACTTGATCATTTCCATAGATGCAGAAAAAGCCTTTGACAAGATCCAACACCACTTCATGATAAAAGCTCTAAGAAAACTAGGAATAGAAGAAAAGTACCTCAACATTGTAAAGGCTATATATGACAAACCTACAGCCAGCACCATACTTAATGGTGAAAAACAGAAACAATTTTTCCTAAAGTCAGGAATAAGACATGGATGCACAGTCTCCCCACTCCAGTTCAACATAGTCCTTGAATTCCTAGCCAGAACAATTAGGCAAGAAGAAGAAATAAAAGGAATACAAATAGGTAAAGAAACTGTCAAAATATCCCTATTTGCAGGTGTTATGACCCTATACCTTAAAGACCCAAAAAAAACTCTACCCAAAAACTCCTAGACACCATCAACAGCTACAGCAAGGTAGCAGGATACAAAATCAACTTATAAAAATCATTAGCTTTTCTAAACACCAATAAAGAACAAACTGAGAAAGACTATATGGAAACAATTCCATTTACAATAGCTGCAAAAAGAAATTGAATACCTAGGAATAAACCTAACAAAAGGATGTAAATGACCTCTAGAAGGAGAACTACAAACTGCTGAAGAAAGAGATTGAGGAAGACTACAGAAGGTGAAAAAATCTCCCATGCTCATGGATTGGGAGAATCAATATAGTAAAAATGGCTATACTACCAAAAGCAATCTACAAGTTTAACGCAATTCCAATCAAAGCCACAATAACTTCATCACAGAGATTGAAAAATCTACCCTAAAGTTCATTTGCAAACACAAGAGACCACAAATAGCCAAGGCAATACTCAGCAAAAAGAGCAATGCTAGAGGTATCACAATACCCGACTTTAAACTATATTACAAAGCCATAGCAATAAAAACACATGGTACTGGCACAAAAACAGACATGAAGACCAGTGGAACAGAATAGAGGACCCAGATATGAATCCACACAAGCTATGCTCATCTTATTTTCTACAAAGTCACCAAAAATGTATGATGGAGAAAAGACAGCCTCTTCAACAAATGTTGCTTGGAAAAATGATTATCTGCAAAAAACTGAAACAGGATCCATGTTTATCACCCTATACTAATATCAACTCAAAATGGATCAAGGACCTTAATATCAGACCCAAAACTCTGAAGTTAGTACAGGAAAGAGCAGGGAATACTCTGGTAGTAATAGGTATGGGCAAGGACTTCCTCAATATAACCCCAGCGGCTCAGCAACTAAGAGAAATGATGGACAAATGAGACTTCATAAAATTAAAAAACTCCTGCACAACAAAAGAAATACTCTCTAAACTGAAGAGACCACCCACAGAGTAGGAGAAAATATTTGCCAGCTGTACCATCAGACAAAGGACTGATAACCAGAATATACAGCGAACTTAAAAAACTAAACTCTCCCAAAATCAATGAACCAATAAAGAAATGGGCAACTGACCTAAACAGAACTTTCTCAAAAGAAGAAATTCAAATGTCCAAAAAACCCATGAAAAAATGCTCACCATCCCTTGCCATAAAGGAAATGCAAATCAAAGCCACACTAAGATTCCACCTCACCCCAGTTAGAATAGCCATCATCAAAAACACCACCAACAAAAGGTGTTGGTTGGCGAGGATGTGGGACAAAAGGAACCCTCTTACACTGCTGGTGGGAATGCAAGGTACTCTGGAAAAAAATATAGAGACATCTTAAAAATCAAACATAGATCCACCATATGATCCAGCAATCCCACTCCTGGGGATATACCCAAAGGAATGCAACACAGGTTACTCCAGAGGCACCTGCACACCCATTTTTATTGCAGCACTATTCACAATAGCCAAGTTATGGAAACAGCCAAGATGCCCCACTATTGATGAATAGATCAAGAAAATGTGGTACTTACACACAATGGAGTTTTACTCAGCCATGAAGAAGAATGAAATCCTGTTATTCTCAAGTAAATGGATAGAACTTAAGATCATCATTCTGAGCGAGGTTAGCCACGCTCAGAAGACCAAAAACCATATGTTCTCCTTCATATGTAGACTTTAGATCTAGGGCAAACACAGCAATGTTGTTGGACTTGGGTCACATGCTAAAGGGAGAGCATATATGGGAGAAATGGGGATAGGTAGGAAACCCAAAACATGAAAGTGTCTGATGTCCCCACTCCAGAGGAGCTAATACAGAAACCTTAAAGTGGCAGAGGTCAATATGGGAAGGGGATCAGGAATTAGGGTAAAGGTCAGGTAGAGATGAATCAATTCGGGTTATAACACACTTGTGCATGGAAGCAATGCTAGGAGTCTCTCTGTGTAGTTATCCTTATCTCAACTAGCAAAAACGCTTTGTCTTTCTTATATTGCTTATGTCTTTTCTTCAACCAAATTGGAGAAAAGGGCAGAACAGGTTCTGCCTGGAAGCAAGGGGGAGTGGAGGAGAGAGGAAGGGGGTGGAGGTGGTGAGGGAGAGAGAAATGGCCCAAACAATGTATGCACATGTGAATTAATGAATAAAAAAAATTTTAAACCACATTCTAATTCTCATGTTACATCAAGCAGACTTCAGTTAATGTCTCGTTCTGATATACCCAAAAGAATGTGACACAGGTTACTCCAGAGGCACCTGCACACCCATGTTTATTGCAGCACTATTCACAATAGCCAACTTATGGAAACAACCAAGATGCCCCACCACTGACAAATGGATTAAGAAAATGTGGTATTTATACACAATGGAATTTTATGCGGCCATGAAGAAGAATGAAATGTTATCATTCACAGGTAAGTGGATAGAATTGGAGAACATCATTCTGAATGAGGTTAGCCTGGCCCAAAAGATCAAAAATCGTATGTTCTCCCTCATATGCAGACATTAGATCAAGGGCAAACACAAGGGGATTGGACTTTGATCACATGATAAGGCGAGAGCACACAAGGGAGGTATGAGGATAGGTAAGACACCTAAAAAACTAGATGGCATTTGTTGCCCTCAGTGCAAAGAAACTAAAGCAGATACTTTAAAGCAACTGAGGCCAATAGGAGAAGGGGACCAGGAACTAGAGAAAAGGTTAGTTCAAGAAGAATTAACTTAGAAGGTAACACACATGTACACGAAATCAGTGCATGTCAACTCCTTGTATAGCTAGTCTTATCTCCACTAGCAAAAACGCTTGGTCCTTCCTATTATTGCTTATACTCTCTCTTCAACAAAATTAGAGATAAGGGCAGAATAGTTTCTGCCAGGTAGCCAGGGGTAAGGGGAGGTAAGGGAGGGAGCGGGGAGTGGGGGGTACGGGAGGGGGCAGAGGGAAGGGGGATAAATGACCCAAACAGTGTATGCACATATGAATAAAATAAAAACTTTTTAAAAGTCTCATTCTTACTGTTATAAATAGAGAAATGAAGTTTCAATATGTTAGTTTACTTATGAACAAGATATCCACTAGCACAATTTTTGAAAAGAGAAAGTCACTGTATCAAATCAAATGAGCTTCATGATGTTAGAAAAGATAAAGACCCTCTTATTTTTAGTTTAAAAGAAATATACTGGAGTCAAATATCTATTTTTCCTTTAAATAGAAAGGAAACTTCAATTCCAAGGTTCTCAGTACTATCAAAGAAAGTAGATACTACTTATAGTTCTGGAAATCAGAGGTGCAAATTTAAATCATTATTCAAATAATTCAGTAATTAATAAATGAGTCCATTCATTTAACATTCCTGAAATACCCTTATGAGTGTTGATCAATCTAAATTCAAAACTGTAAAGGTAAAGGGACTCTATTTAGAGTCTTAGGAATTGCAATCCAAGAGACAGATTCAGATGGCTTTGCATCAGATGTTCCCAAGAAAAGTGGTAATAGGGGAAACTTATGTGGTTAACCAGTGTGGATTTAGTACCAAGCAGATCAAGAGGTGAATTTGATCAAAGTATATTATATGCATGCATTGGAATATCACAATAAAACCCCTTTATACAATTAATATACACTAATTTTCAAAGCAATAAAAACTCCTTTGTAGAAAACTTCTACTGAAATGTTGAGAAACAAGACCTAGTGATCAAAAGATAAAGAAAAACATGTTATAAGTTATTTTAGACCTCAGACCCAAACTCCTGGGTTTCATATGTAAGTTCTGGTCACTCACCCCAACAACCAAATAAAAAAGATGAATGATGGAGAAGAATGGAGGAAAGGAATGTATTGCATGACACAACAACTTCAGGATGAAAGCACTCCAACACATCTTCTCCAACAAACATTTGCTTTGGGTTTAAATAGGAGGAAGAATTGGGGGCAGGGAAGAAGTGTGCATAATTAGTTAAAAGTCCCAGTCACAGATGGTGGCCAGAGGTGATGCCAGGAAGTATTGGCTGCTCATTGTCTCAGGACTGGTCAGGAGGAGCTTTGTTGAAAAAAGAGTTATTGCTGTCTGGCCGGTGGTTTGTCCTGGGGAGGCTCTGCTATTCCTTATCTTGAGGGAAGTTTCCTCCATCTCTTGTTATAAAGATGTTATCAATCAGTCCTGTCCTTTTTGTATTCCAAGGTGGCTGCAAGACAGAATGGCTCAGCAAATGACATGGATACAAAATGGAGGTTGGAATGCAACGCTTTTATCCTGTTTTCAGTTAATCCATTGGCCTAAGAAAGGAATCAGTGACTTTTAGCAAAAGCAGCTTGTAAGCAGCACCTTTTATAAATGTATAAAAGCATGTAAATGTCAATAAAAGATGAGTCTGATGACCTATTGATATGCATCACAATGTGACTGTCTTGTCTTCCCAGATGCCTGCAGTCCAAAGGTGAAGATGTCAAGTTTGCAGTCCAGGCAACAGCTTGAGATGTGTTTGATCCCTGCTCCCTACAGGACTCTGTTTTGAAAAGCTCTTTCAGTGTGGCTTTCATCCTAATTTCCCCTTTATTTTCACTTGAGATTGAAATTATGCCACACATCCTGATTTGGTCATTACAGAATGTATACATATATCAAAATATCATATGTGAATATATATGCTTATTATGTGTCAATTAAAAACAAAATGAAAATGTTACATTCCACAAAATGTCAACATAATCTTTAAAATTCAAGTATGATAACAAAACTTATATTTGAGTATATATTTATATGTCACATCCTTAAGTAAATTCACAGCTCCTTTCAGGCAGCTGGTTTGGCACATCTCTCCTCTCACTGTTTCTCTCTTTCTCCCCATGTATTGATAACTGCCCCTTTCCTTGGTGTTCCCAGCCTCAGGATTTTAAATACCCCTGATTGTTCCCCTACCCCTTGCCCATTACTTTGTAAATAATGCCTTTATTAAACTTTATTCTTATTATCTATCTTGACTGTGCTGCTTCCTGTTGGGAATCCTGGTAAATGGTACCAAGAGTGGAACTAAGAATCAAATCTTCAAAATGGGGTGATGGAATTGGGTTGTTTGAAAGTTTGTACATGATAGGTTTGAGCTCCTTCATGAAGCAATGGTTCAGTGATATGATTAACATAAAGTAAAAGGATCATTCAAACCATCATCAGAAGTAGTTCAGGATGAAGTGCAGAAGGTGGCACAATGCTGGACTACCCAGTGGCTGTATAATTTAGTAGTATGAAGACAAAGATTATAGTTATCAGTTGATTCTTCAGGAGGTCTTGTGAATTAATGCAGAGAAAGGAAAAACTGAAAGCTTCAAATGGCCAACTAAGAACACACATGGAAAATCAAAATCTTCCTGGGCACTTATCTGCAGAGCAGATAAGGCTGAAACCCAAGTCCACGTTCTGGTTGTGAAGATTTACAGTTGTAGCTCCATTTCAGCAGTCAGTCCTGATGCATGTCATGCTTAGGTAAAGGTGTTGGTGGAGAAGAAGTGGGAAGTCTGTAATCTCTCCCCACCTCCCACATCCTCCCACCCCCACATCCCCCGCAATTTCCCTGCACCTGCATTCCTACTTTGGGAGCCTTGTTCTCACTGCTAGAGAAAATTCAGGGTTCTCTGAAGGAAAGTCTTCCAGTGATCACACCTGGGTCAAGTGCTACAAACCAACAGTGAGTGTCCTTACCACACAGTTCTACCACCCTCGTTCCCTCTGTGCCATTGTGTTAATGACTCTTAACATGATCAGATTAGGAGGCACTCCACCTGCTCCTGGAGGAGAAAGTCTGTCTACCAAGAAAGTTACAGGGAGCATTCACTTTACCTCAGCAGGAACATGTGTTGGGGACATTTCCACCTGTGAGTAGTTGTTAAATCATTGTTTCCCTTGAGGGTCAAGGGCTGAGACCTCCTAGATGCCACCTTCTTGACAAAACTCCAGGGATGCCTTGTATGCATTTTGTCTGACATCTTCTTGAAAATAGGTTTAGGGATGCATTTTTTGCAAGAAATACCACAGAAGTGGTGTTTTGTCCTTTGCATCATATCTCAAGGCACATGATTGGGCCCAATATGGGCATGTAAACGCTGACCACTTGGAAACAGTGATTCATACAGGAGTGTGCACTGAAGAGATACTATTTTTCTTTTGTCACAAATAAATATGCTACAACAATCATTACTACAATGTGTATCAAATATTTTACTCATTTTATTTGTTTTCTTGACATACATTGATTGTGCAAAGTGGTTTCATTCTGATTTTTTCTATACATGCATATAATGTTTTTTGATCAAATTCATCCCCTCTATTACTGTTTTTTCAAACTCTGTATTTATTTTTTTTTAATTTTTTTTTATTATTGTGCTGGGGTACATTGTGGAATTAGCAAAAGTTCTTACAATATATCAAATATATCATACTTGAATTCACTCCCTCTATCATCCCCTTTTTTCCCTTCCCCCATTCCTGGAATAGTTGCAACAGGGCTCATTTTTACATTTACATACATGTGTACACAGTATTTGCACCATATTCACCTTCCTATACACTTTCCCGACATCTTTCTCCTCCCACTGGTACCAACTCCCCAAACCAAACCTATTCTGCCCTCCTGTTCTCTGATTGTATAAAAGAAAATAATGATATTTTTGTTTAAGATAGCTATACAAGGAGTTTCCTTGTGACACTTCCGTGTATATATGTATAACAACCCGAATTGGTTTATCTCCTCTATTTTTCTCCTTTCTTTCACCCCTTTCAACAGGTTCAAAAATTCTATATCCATTCTTGTATAGGAAGTACATTGACCATATTCACCTTCTTAACTTCCTTCTTTACCCTTCCTCTCTTATATGTGACCTCCCCTTAGCAAGACCTGTTTTTCATAATATTGCATGGTTTTTTTATTAGCTCTATATTCCACATATGAGAGAAAACATGAAGTTTTTGGCTTTCTGAACTTGGCTAACTTCACTTAAGATGGTGTTCTCCAGTTCTACCCATTTACCTGCAAATGACAAATTTTCATTCTTCTTTATTACTGAATAAAATTCCATTCATCAGTATTGGGGCATCTTGGTTGTTTCCATAGCTTAGCTATCATGAATAATGCTGCAATAAATATGGGTGTCTTTATTGTAACCTGACTTACAATCCTTCGGGTATATCCCTAGGAATGAATACGTGTTGCTGGATCATATAGCAGTTCTATTTTTAGCTTTTTGAGGAGCCTCCATACTGTTTCCCATAATGGTTATTCTAACTTACATTCACACCAGCAGTGTATGAGTGTTCCTTTCCCCCACATCTTCGCCAACATTTGTTTTGTTTTTGTTCTTGATGGTAGCCATTCTAACAGGAGTGAGGTAGAATCTTACTATGGTTTTGATTTGCATCTCCTTTATGACCAGGGATGTTGAGCATTTCTTCCTGTGTTTTTTGGCCAATTTGACTTACTCCTTTGGAAAAAAAAACAGCTCTGTTAAGTTCATTTGCCCATTTCTTCATTAGGTCATTGATTTTGGGGGGAGTTTAGTTTTTTGAGCTCCCTGTATATTCTGGCTACTAATCCTTGTCAGATGTATATCTGGCAAAAATTTTCTCCCATTCTGTGGGCATCCTCTTCAATCTGGTGACCATTTCTTTTGTTGTGCAGAGGCTTTCTCTTAATTGCTGAGCCATTTGAGCTCTATTTAGGAAATTATTTTCTATGCCTATTAGTTCCAGTATATTCCCTGCTCTTTCCTGCACTAGCTTCAAATACCTAGAAATAAAGGTAACAAAGAAGTAAAAGACTTCTACAATGAAAACTATAAACTACTGAAGAAAGAAATCAAAGAACACAACAGAAGATGGGAAGATCTCCCATGCTCATGGATTGGCAGAATCAATATTGTGTGGAGTGAGCTTTTTCTCTTGCTCCTTTGTTGGAGTGAGCTTCTTCTCACTCCTGGTTATTATTGAACCTAACTGGGGCTAACTGGGCAGTGATGGGAGATGCAGAAAAGACACAGGATAGACAGACAGACAGAAAGTTGGGGCCAGGTGTGTTGGGTGCTCAGGTGGAGATGCATAACTGCCTCATTGCTTCTTTTCTCTATTATTGTCTTCATTTACTGTGTTTCTTATCTCTATCTTTATTCTTTAAGGCCTTACTCCTTTACAGTTCTTTAAAACCTTTCTTCTAAAGTCTTCTTTAAAACTTTGCTTCACTATTCTTTAAAACCTCTTTCCTTAGACTCACACTGTCCCATGTTTTCTCTTAGCTTTTCTTTATCATATTCTCTCTTAAAATCTTTGCTCCCAGACTTGCACTGTCCCATTGTTATGGGAAATTACAAGCTGAGATATGGGACACTGAGGCAGATTAGTAGGAAGCAAATTTTATTGTGCCAGCACAGACCCAGCAGACTCGTATCCAAAGGCTGAGCCCTGAGAACAATGAGGTCTCACCTTATATACCCTTGCAAGCAGGTTACAGAAGCAAAAAGCAAAGCTCAACCAACTTATGACTGCATGTGATTTCATTGGCTATTTTATTTCCCCAGTGCTATGTGACCTTCATGTTTCAATTATTTAAGTTTTATCTCTCTGCTTTATCATCCCTTCCCCCTGCCTCATCAGAACACAGTCTGTCTGTTTCTTTTCTGGCCCTTTTCCCTGCTACATCATTTCCCCCTTTGATGCTCAGATCCAACTAGGGTCAAAGAGCATCATCTTGATTTAGAGGTTTGTATTTTTATAGCATCCTTACATGTGTGGCTGTTTTGCCAGCAAATTGAGAGATCTTGTAGTTTTATTAGTTATAATTTTAGCAACAGCCTCCAGCCTAATGATGTTATTGAACATATGTAGGGCTGTGATAGTCCCAGGACTTGTCTTCTGCCCAAGTGGCAGGACCATAGTATTGGATGATTCATTCATCATCCAATGAACGAGTCATCATCTTTCCAGTTGGCAACTTGTAAGGCACCCCATTTTGTCTATTTAATTTTTCTTTATATATGGGGACTCCCAGTTTTTTTACCTTGTCTGAAGGGAAGAAGAAAAAGGATGGTCTGATTGAACATAGCACATAAGACCCAAACCAGCTACTAGGTAGCACTGTATAAGCTTGCTTCCCATAGATCCAATATAGCCCCCTGGGTGCTTACCCATCTATGTTTGTAGTAAGATTGTCCCAAGCTTTCCTGAAGTTAGAGAAGCTGGCCAGTGGTTGGGTCTGGGGTTCCATATGGTTAGGAGCTCCCCATCATTGGGTCTCTTGGTCAGTGTCATTGTAAAACTTCTGTCCTAAACAAGTTAAATCCCCCACTGAGGTGAAGCATTGGCCTCTAGGCAGAAGATACAATAATTTCCAATGATGGAAGTTTTTATGAGCCAGATGCCTTTCTATGTTTTGGGAAAGCAGTCTCATTAAAAGGCTCTTGTAGGTTCAGCTCCATTGCTTCCCAAGGCCAATGGTCTCCCATGTTGGTCCCCCACAAACAGCACAAAGTGACATTCAGTGTCTGGGCTATAGACTCAGCCAGTGAGAGGAACAAGTTTTTAACTTTGGCAGAAATGGAAAATTCATTCCTCATCTCATAAAAGGAGTGAAAAACTTGGTATGAGGAACTCTCATGGCTAAGAGTTACTAATTTAAGGTGCATCAGAGCCCAGGGTTAAGGCTCTTTCCATCTATCCTTATGCCAATTACATGTCCCCGTGTCCAATCAGATGGCTTAAGTATAGTGAAATGTACAGGGTTACAGGTGCCATGGGTATAGTCAGGGGCAATTGACCACTTGTGAAGGAAGGCTGCATGTTTTGTCCTTTGCCATGTGGCCCATGAAACACAACCCCAATAAGGGCAATAATAAGAACACACATCATCACATACCCAAGAGTTGTCTCTCCTGCACATATAGTTATCATTTGACATATAGGCTCTTTCCCAAGTCAGGCCCCCACAGCCACAGCCTGTACCTCCATACCCACCTTGGTCTATGGCCCCACATGCATCAAAGAACATTGACCCTGGTTTATCAGGGCTAAACACCTGGGTGTGACTGACGAGGTTCCTAGGGTTATGGATGCTCTACATCTCTAACCACTCCTCCTGGGGGCAGTAAGTGGGTTTGAAACTTCCTGAGATGACTAGAGAAGTACTGTCATCCTGTCATTCTGGGTCTCCAGTTGTTTCCTGGGAAGTGGAGTCCTGCCGAGGGAAGGCACTCAGGTTCCAGAGGGTGATCTTACATGGTGAAGCTGGATTAGGGATGCACTCCCACTGGAGAGAAGCTGGCTTGACTTGACTGTGGTGGATCCAAGGAGCAATCTCTGCTACTTTAACTGTAGTAGCGATAGGCAAGACAACAACAAAAGCACCCCTCTAATGGGATTCAAGTAGCTGGACATTTTATTATTTTACCTAATGTCTTTTTTTTTAACTGAGTAGAATTACCAAGGCAACAATATTGTCAGTATATATGTCCAAGAAAACATATTGTTTTGAAAAAAAAGTTAAAACCTCCATCTTCAAGTATTAAAGGACATGTTTAGAGACAGTAAAAATAGTTATTTTGTCTCTAAGTAGAAGACACTGTCTAAAAAATATGAGTTTGTATCTGGTTTTAATGCCAGATAGCCACACATGTATAAGAACCACTTCCTCAATCCTCTCAGCCTTGGTTATTTTTGAGACCCTTTTGGCCAAATTTAAGCATCAAAGAGGCTTAGAAAGAGTAGCCCTTAGGCAATGGGCTTTTAGACAAGGACAATATAGAACAAAATCCAACAAAAGCAGATGTCTAAAAAGTTAACCTGGTTGACATATAAGCACTTATTAGAGTCATTTTTTATGGACTTGATTGTAAATGCCCCAGAAGGATCAGAACTGTAATGACAAAAACTTAGAAGAGCCATGTTTAAAATTTTGATGGACAATTTAGCAACTAACAGAACAGTATACAGTACCATTAACTTTTTGTTATCATGTTTATCTAAATTTTGTACCTTAAAAGGCTTGATATGCTTGAAAAACATAAATATATTTAGTGTAAGGAACCAGCAATAGCATCATAGCTCTATAGAGGTTATATATACATATTAGTTTAGTTGTTCTTGAAGTAAAACCTTAGATTTTTATAAGTTGCTGCAGGGGGGGGAGGGAGAACAGTTTTAGTAAACCCAAATAGCCCAGTCACAAACACATATAGGGTACTGACTGTATTAGAATCACCCAAGACAACAGTTGTTTAACCATGAGGTCATCTAGAAAATTTTTTATAAACTGTTAGAAAATAAGAGGCATAGAAGAGGCAGAGAGAATGGCTCAAACACCAGTGCAGGGTTTATTGTTTAGGCAGGAGCCCTGTTGAGGGGGACCCCAGCAAGAGAGCTACAGCCCATTGCCATACACAGGCTTGGGCTAGATATAGGGGGCTAGTGGAAAAGTACTAGGAAGATCACTAAAGGATACTGTTGCTGGGCAACTAAGAAAAAGTTGTAGTTAGGTCACTGTCTGCCCAACTGTCCTTGGCATCCGTCCAGGGAGATAAAGGTTGACAATTGTCTCATAGTCAGTCTTTGGGGTTGAGTGGGTAGTTTCTAGTAAGCCATCTGCAAGGAGGGAGAGGGTCTATTCCTAACATGGCTGTCCTCGTTGTTAACCCCAACATAAACTGACTCTTAAATGAACATGACTCAGTTACCTTAGTAGTTAAAACCCCAGCAAAAATCACCAGAGAACACAGATAAATATTTATGGGGACTAAATGTGGAGACAGAAAACCTAATGGCCAAGAATCATGACTCAGATGTTGATAAGGGATCATATCCCAGATTGTTCACATTAACACATGGCTCATGACATACAGTAGGATCCCACCAACCTGTAGTCAATGGAGGCCCCCTAAAATAACAGGCCCAATCTGGCCACCTCAGGCCAAAAATTCTCTCTGCCTGACATGTGGAAGGAGTAGGACTAACATCTCCACTCTGTTGACTCCAATAAAAACTGGAGGTCTTGACTTTCAATGTAGTGCTCCTTTTTGAGTTTTTATTTTTTATGCTATCTGGAGGATGTACTTTGGCTTTCTGTCTCAACCCTCACATCAGTGCAGCAGTACTCCCTGTACTCAGCTGCCTCATGCCTCTCTGTGTTTTAATAAACTCTTGCTGTCTTGACAAATTTGTGGATAACCTGTAACACCAAAAATTCCTGACAGTTATCTTGACAAAATAAAAACCATTTTAACAGTTTTTGTAAATGTTACTAAGAATAATATTTTTAAGATAGTCTTGTTATGAGCTTAGAGAATTAAGTTTTAGTTTAACATCAGTACATTAAATTTTGACCTTACAAAAACCTTTAATGTAACTGGATTTTAGTCAACTCAATAACTTACATAAGCATTTATAAGCTCTATCCTTTTATAACAACTTACTCTGGACCTTTATGACAACTTATTTTGTATCTTTGTCTTTATCTTTTTTTATTTAAAAGTATTTTTATCCTTTTATTTTAAAAAACATATCTTTAATATCATATCTATATAATAGATATGTAGATATATAGATATAGATATAGATATAGATGTAGATATAGATGTTACTTGTTAAAATTAGCTTATAAAACCTTTTAACTTAGAACCTTATATTTGTATGGGAAAAAACAGAAAGAAAGCAACCTTAAAATTATTTTTGTATAAAAACAATTTATAGAAAGCCCATTTGCTAATAGACCCATGTATTGTAGAGAGAATTAAATCCCAGATTTTATTTATGGCATAATGTAATAGGCTAAGGTCATTTTTAACTACCCAAATTTTAAGACTTTTGTTGTATACTGTAGCCTTCCTTTTTTCTCTCTCTCTCTCTTCTGGTCTAAGCCAGAGTGTTAACCCCTGAATGCCTGCATCCTAGTGAGACCTGATTGAAATAAGTTTGAAAATTTGTTTTCTCAAAATTAGCAGTAGAACAGAGTAATAATTTTTTTACATTTATTTTATAATAAGAACCATTCTCAAGATGTTTATATATTTAAATGTAAAAAGCTTAAGCAGTTTGTAACAGAGAGCTTTAAAATAAACACCCTGGTTTTTTGTTACCTTGGATATCACATTAACCATATAACAGCAGTTTAAGAACCATTTTGAAGATGCTTACATATACACACACACACATAAAAGTTTTATAAATTAACTATGCCAGGAAAAAATGTCAATTTAAGCACGCATAAGATGAGCTGGAATTCCAGGAGCAAATTAAATTTTGCCCAGTGCTTTAAACAAATTTACACACACACACACACACAATTAGAGTGCACTCTCAAAAAAAGAAAAAAAAAGTTTAAATTATACCCAGAGGGCTATTGGGTGGAATGGTGGATGATGCATCTGTTCTCTTGGGAGTCTCCCCATTGGAACTGAATTTTTTGTTATCCATTCCTTAACCTTAGTTGTGATTATTTCTTAGGAAAAACTCAACCCCTCTAACTCTCAGAGGTGTCTTACACACTTTTACCCCACTCCCTTAACCTGAGAGACCCAGTTTCACCCCAAATAGGGTTATTATGGGGTCTCTGGGAGGTGATCGGTCTTCCCTTCTGCTACCTGAGGCAGGCCTGAATTCAAACCCGGATTCTTACCAGTCTGATGAGCAGCGCTCCCAGGTTGGTTCCTGCACCTCACCAGAGGTTCTGTTGTTCATCCAAGGCCCTCACCCCAACTCGCCAGGGGGACAAATCTCCCTCCTCCCTATGGATCAAGCTGTCTGTTGGTGCCTGGTAGGATCTCCTCCCAGTGGTCCAGGGAATGTACCCTGGTGACAAGGGAGGTGATAACTCACTATTTCCACAATCCCAGACAATCCCCAAGAAATGCTGTGGGAAATTATGTGCTGAGATACAGGACACTGAGGCAGATTAGCAGGAAGCAAATTTTATTGAGCTGGCACAGACCCAGCAGACTTGTGTCCAGAGGCTGAGCCTCAAGAACAAAGAGGCCTCACCTTATATACCCTTGCAAGCAGGTTACAGAAGCAAAGAGCAAAGTTCAACCCACTTGTGGCTGCATGTGACTTCATTGGCTATTTTATTTCCCCAGTGCTACGTGATCTTCATGTTTCAATTCTTCAAGTTTTATCTCTCTGCTTTATCATCCCTTCCCCCTGTCTCATCATAACACAGTCTGCTTCTTTTCTGGCCCTCTTCTCTGCTACATCATGTTCTCTATTTAGCTTTCTTAAAACCTTGGTGCTCAGACTTGCAAACAACAGCCACACCTAAAAACTGCATTGGCATAACTCCCAAAGTCCCAGTCCTTAGACTTGCACTGTCCCATATTCTCTTTAGCTTTTCTTTAGCTTAGCTTTTCTAAAGCCTATGTATAAAGTTCTCGGTGCAGACTTGCGCTATCCCATGTTCTCTCTTTAGCTTTCTTAAAGTCTCAACCCTCAGGCTTGCTAGCAATTCCCCTTTAGCAATTTTCCTTCAGCAATTCTTTTCCCTTCAGCAATTCATTTTCCCTTCAGCAATTCTTTTTTCTTCAACAATTCTTTTTCCTTCCAAAGGTGTCCCACACCAAAAAGCCAAAAGCCCAAAAGCCAAAAGCAAAAAACCTCAAAAAAAAACCCCAAAGCAAAAAGCACCAAAGCAAAAAGCCTCAAAGCAAAGCCCCCAAAGAAAAAGCCTCTTTCAGTGAGTCTTTTATATCCAGTAGTAAACAGGGTGGAGCAGCAGTTCTCAGGGAGAGTGACATTGTAACAGGAGAAACCTGCGTTCCTGCTTCTCCAAATGTAAACAACTTAGGAGAAGCAGTTGTTCTGCATTTTCCTCTTCTGTAGCTGGGGCTGTGCCAATCTCAGCCTACAGATAAACATCTTAGGAAAAACAGTTGAGCTATATTTCATCTTGCTCATGTCCAGTTCTCACAGGCTTCTCATAATCCGCTCTCCACAATTGTGAAAATGGCTGTACTACCAAAAGCAATCTACATATTCAATGCAATCCCCATCAAATATCAATGACATTCATCACAAAGATTGAAAAATCAACCCTAAAGTTCATTTGGAAGCACAAAAGACCATAATAGCCAAGGCCACATTAAGCAAAAAGAACAATGCTAGTGGTATCACATTACCCAATTTCAAACTACACTACAGAGCCATAGCCATAAAAACAGCATGGTACCGGCACAAAAACAGACATGAAGACCAGTAAAACACAGCAGAAGATCCAGATATGAATCCACACAGCTACACCCACCTAATTTTTGACAAAAGTGCCAAAAACATCCAGTGAATAAAAGAAAGCCTCTTCGACAAATATTGCTGGGAAAAATGGATATCTGCCTGCAGAAAACTGAAACTAGATCTATGTCTGTCACCCTGTACAAGTATCAACTCAAAGTGGATTAAGGACCTTAATATAAGACCTGAAACTTTGAAGCTAGGCAGGAAAGAGCAAGGACTACACTGAAATTAATACGCATAGGCAATGACTTCCTCAATAGAACTCAAATGGCTCAGCATCTAAGGCAAAGGGTTGACAAATGGGACTACATGAAATTGAAAAGCTTCTGCACAATTTGAATTATTGTCTATATTCTGGAAGGCCTGGGTATTGGCAGTGTTGATGTGCTGTTTCTTGCCAGTGCATGGGGTATAACTCAGCAATAACAAATTCTCCAATTCAAAACCAAGCCAGATATTTACATGAAGTAAAAAATTGATAACATTATCTATACCCCCAATAATGCTACATATGAAAGGAACTACAGGTCTTATCTTGTATACCAGGTATTTAAAAGAAACATGGTAGGAATAGAATTTAAAATTTAAGTAGATGGAGTGGGGTGTGGTGGCTTACTTTTGTAATCCCAGCTACTCAGGAGGTTGAAATTGGGAGGACTGCAGTTTAAAGGCAGCCCAAGCAAAAAGTTAGCAGAACTTCATCTCAACCAATTTTAAGCTGGGCATGGTAGTATCCACCTGTCATCCTAGCTATTCGGGAGGCATAACTAGGAAGATCGTGATCCAGGCCTTCCTTGGCAAAAATGTGAGACCCTTTCAGAAAAATAAGTAAAGCAAAAAAAGGATCAGGGGCATGGCTCTAGTGATAAAGCATCTGCCTAGCAAGTGTGAGGCCCTGAATTCAAACCCAGTATTGCAAAAATAAATAAATAATAAACAAATTAATAAATAAAGGACAAAGAAGATGGATGATCAGGAGGAGGGGGTTGAAGTGTATGTGCTGAAGGTAACCAAAACAGTAGTGTGTGAGAATATGCTTTAATTACTGCAATCAGAGATTGCAAAAGGATAGAAAAATTGAGAATAACAGAAAAGGAAATAAAATAAACTACCAATAGAAAAATTTAGAAAAGAGAAATAGAAAAAATAAATCAATACTTCTTCTTTGTTGAAGAGAAGAGTGTTTTCCAGCTGGGATCCATCAGTGCAGTAGGTGTCCTCCTCCAGTCTCTGTTTTCTCATGAATCCTTCAGGGCCCAGAATTTCCCAGCATTACTCTCTGGGTACAGCCTGGATGTAGTATTCTGTGGTCGTTTAAGTGTCTGAACCAGAGGCAGTAGCTGGAGTAAGGTGGTACAGGTCCCGTGGAGTAGCAAGAATTCCCAGGGTCTGGGCTAGTCTGGAGTGTGAGGAAGCTATGTACCACTGCAGGGGTTTGATGGGGAGGGGGGTTCCAGACATGTGAAGTAAAAGTGGAAAGATAGAGGGGCCTCCAAGCACAGCTTGGTCAGTGATTACTCTGCCAGGTGTACCCATTCTTATAGCCCTCGTCTTGTCCTGAACAGGGCATCCAACAATAACTCCAGCCTGTCCCCAGTGAGTTTTTCCCTTTTCCACCTAGACCTCTGGTTTGATGATTCATTTGCAGAGTGGCAGGCAGATAGCTCTTATCACATGTATATAGGCTGGGCTGGACAGTGGATTTCAGGATGTAGCTGGTTAGCTTAATACCATACTTGCATTTCTCCTTGGGCAGGGGACCCAGATGCTAGCTGTTTTCTACCCAATTAAAGTAATGTTAGGAGGCCTCTGATCAGCCTACCTTACAAAGAGACTCATGGGGAGTCGCATATGTGGTATATACACTGAAGTGCTTATTAGGTTTAGGAATATAGCTGCTTGGGTGGAGACTGCTCTGGGCTTGCCCATTCTTGTACCCACCTTTTGCCCTGGACAGAGGGACAGTAGTTGGTTGGCTTCTGTCTGATTGGGGCAAGGCTTGCCAGCTTGTGCTTAACCTGTCTAACTGTTGTTCTGTTTGCACAGTGGTTTATAGGTGGCTCTTGCTACAAATACACTGGGCAGTGAGTCTAGAGATGAAGCAAACCGGGTCTCACTTCTATGGTGCCACTCTGGGCTCCACCAGGCAATTTTCTCTTTGTTTCAGTAATAGACCTAAAATTTGATTTTTATTTTCTCTAGCCAGTAGCTATCTATTATTTTCCTTGAAGACATGTGCCTGAGGTTTTATTTCTAGTTCATGGAGATGCAAGAATGTGATGGGTGTCTTCATTCCACCATCTTGGATTCCTTCCAAATACTGCTTTTTCAAATTCTAACTTGCTTTCAAACTTTGTTAGTTGAAATTCTATCCCAAGGAAGAGACTTTCTTTCTTGTTTATTCATTTATCCATCCATTCATTCATTCATCCATTTATATCAGTATGATATACTTATTTTCATTGTCTGCCAGTAGATATAATACTTTGTTAGAATAATTTTGTTGCTCTGTTTTCTCAAATGTGGCCAATAGGGACCTTTTGGTTGGTTTCTCTGTCTCTTGGCAGTTTTCCATCAATCTCTGTTTCTTACTCTTGGTCCTCTCCCGAGTACCCAACCATGATTGAGATAACTCAAAAAGACTGGCAGAAAAAAATCCATGTTGAAAGGTGAATGACAATGACTTCATAAATTTTTATTGTCTCAAGGAGTGGCTCCCTTTGCACAAGAACTCCACACAATGAAAGTCAAAATCAGTTGTGATTTAATTTAAAGGTTATCATTTCAAATGTCATGGACCAAAATATCTCCAAAAGGAGATATTTTTAGATGGCTGATAGGCTCTATCTAGCTCAGTCTGAGAAACAGTCAGTTAATAATTTTTCTTGGAGGAAGTCCAGTACCACTGGACCACATCCTTTCCCCTTCCAAGAAATTGCTCCTGAGGGAATGTGTAGGCCTGGATCAATTACTAAGCTCCAGTCTCCCATAGGACACTTGAGAGCTCTCACTGATACTAGCTAGGAAATAAATCAATTGATTAAGTTGCTTATAGCCCGGGGCTGGGACCCTGGGCTGTTATAGAGCTCCTGATGTTAATGAATACAATCCCCCTATGTGCAGTCCTGCTGCCGTGGGTTGTAGGACAGACCTGGGGCACCACAGGAAGAAACTAGGCGTGAGCTTCTTATCAGACTCTGCACCAGAGAGGGACAACCTCAGAGTACACAGGCAACATTTCTATGTTATGTTCCAGTGACATAGAGGTACCAGGACTTTGTGATGGTGCCCAAGACGGACAAAGGCAGTATGGTGAGCTTCATGATTTGGGTGGGACACAACCATGGGAAGGCTCCTAGTCACCACAACAGAATTAGCATGTACTAAATCCAGAAAGGGATATGCAAATAAGGCTTGTTCTCCATTTCCAAAGAGCCTAAACCAGGTACAGTACAAAAGACCTAATCATTTAATCATGAAAGTACAATGAAATCTTGGCAGTTGCACTGCATGGAAGGAAAGATAAAATGTGTTTAAATGTCTTTCTAACCAATAGACAAATGATTCCCAAGTCAGTGCATGGAGTCACCATATGTTTTTGGTGAAGAGGTACAAAAAAAAAGGTGATAGAGAGCAGATAAAGTTGGATCCCTGCAGACTGGGAAGGCTTCAGAAACAAGAAGTATGGAGTGATGAAGTGCTGGAAGACCAACAAGGGAAAGAAATGGTTCTCTTCACACAGAGAAGTTCCAGGTAAATCTTTTAGGATAGCTGGCGATTTCATGCTGTCACTCAGGAAGGTGGACACTCCAAAAAGGGAATCTGTGGTTTGACCAAGAAATTCCTTCCTAGGGGATGGATTCCATGTGTTAGGTTTGGGTGAGAACAGGGAATGTCTATTAACCTCCTGCTTTACATCAATACAAGCCTATAGTTGATCCATTGCACTCAATTTCAGACTGTACAGTGTTTTAAACTTCCTGGAATATATGGGCTGTGTACAGCACCTCCCTGGACCCCTCCACGTGAATTCAGGGCAACTAAATTTTGTTCTTTTCACTTCCACATGCCTCAGCTTTCTGATGGCAGAATGGAGAATCTAAGTTTTGCATGTTCAGTGTTCATATATTCATTCACTCAGCTATCATGAGCATATTGAACTGCTTTTATGTGTCAGGAGATATCTCAGGCACTGGGAAGTCACAGTGGTGAAAAAGATACACGGAGACATTTTTATCTGGTTGTGAGGCTGGACTTATCAATTATACTGATAAACTATTCTGGTGTTAAAATAGGGGTAGTGAAGTTCTATGTCAGAACATAGACTTATAACATAGCAAGGCACAGAAATCCTGAAAAGCCTCTTTGAGATATTTATATTGAGACCTAAAGGATGAATAGAATGGGGTGGAAGGTAGTGGAGGAGTGTTCCAGGCAGAAGGAACAGTGAGTGTGAACCTCCAGACATGAAGTCCAGGGTGGGATTGGAGGAAATGTGTTGGTCAAGGAATTGAAAAATACCACATTTTGCACTAATAGACCAGACACAGGGTCAGATTGATAATGGCAAGGACAAGGGACAGATCACAAGGAGACCATGAGGATTGGTCTGGCACTGCGGCTAGGAACTCAGAAGACATGGCACAGATCTGTTGAACCATCAGTGGAAGTGGGACAGGGACCCAATAATCTGGGAAAGAGCTGGCCAGGAGGAAGCATTTGGATTCAGACATAGGCTCTGCACAGTCATTCTCCTTTCCAAAGTAAATCATACCAGAACACAACATTTAGAGTCAAAAGAGAGATGCACACATCCTGTTTGTGCTACTTACTGGTATGTAATCTTGGAACTCAACTGAACCTAAATTTCTTCACTTACTAAGGATGATAGCAAGATCTACCTCTAATGACTCGTAATAGAATTTAGGACACTCTGGGTCAAGCCCTAAGAGGGACTCACTGAATGTAAGTTCCCTTCCAGCCTCAACAAAGAGGCCCTGGCAGGATCACACCCTGCTCGGTTTTATTCTACAGGAAATGCCCTTTGCTTGGGACAGTGGTAATCTTGCTCTGAGATTTTACTATCTAGTCTGGCAGAGCCAGCTTTTCAGACCATTGTACTGAGTCTTTTGTCCAGTTTGTGGGACATGACCCTCAGAGATCACTGGCATCCTAGTATTTCTGTACAGCTCCTGGGATCCCAGCCCTCCTCTACAGCATTGCATCTAATTATGCTTCCTGTTGTAGATTTTTAGTTTTAGCAATCCTTTTTTTGCATCAGTGACTGACTGAAGAGATTGCCTCATCTCCTCCTCCTCCAAGTCCATTTCACTGACTGCAGCATTACTGTCACCCAGAGCTTGTCTGAAAAGCAAATTCTCAGGCCCCAGCACAGACCCCCAAATGCAAAGCTGCATTGACCCCTGTGCCCATGGTAATATTTGCATACTAGAATCAGGAGACTCTGCTGTCCCACCACGGATTCTTCTCATTACTTCCTCATGATGAGATAGCTTGTTCCTTGAAATCTGTGCTCTTGTTCCTAGGAGTTTATCACTAACAGTTTGAGTCCACTTAAAGAGTTTGAGCTAAAATACATCATATAATGTTGTGTGCCATGACAACTGATACTAAAATTCAGCCCTAGTTTTGAGAAATGGTAAGTGGAGAGCCCCATTTCCCATTTTCCCTATGTGTGGGTTTAGTTTGGCTTATGCAAATATCCACATCTCCATTGGCTATTCATGAGCAACATTTGATAACTGATGATTTAATTAGAGTTTTAGAGTGCTTTTACATAGGTCTTGATACCACTTTCTAAAAAATTTCCCTTCTAGGTATTTTGCCTGTTGGAGGAAGGGTATTTGAAATAGGTCCTTCCCTTTCATCACATCTCCTAGCTGGGCTGTTTGTATATACGAATATGATTGATGTGTATATGTTGACTCTATAACTTATTACTGTTCTCAGCATTCTTACTGTTTTTTGTTATCTTGTGTTATCCAGAAAATATTTTTCTCTCTAAACAGAAATAATTTACTTCTTCCTTTCCATTTTATCCTTTTAATTGATTTTTTCCTGTCTGGTTGTGTTGGGTAAGTCTGCCAATATAACATTAGTTTAAAAAACATTAATAATGGGCATCTTAATATTATTCTGGACTTTAGTACAAATGCCTTCTCTGTTCCTCTGTTTCACCATTAAGAGGTTAGCGTTTTAGCAAAGATGTACATAATTTTATCATGTTAAGGAACTATCTATTGATTCATTATTTTAAGTAATGAATAATTAAAAAGGAAATGGGTGTTGAATGGTGTTAAATGCTTTCTCAGAATTCCCAGGGATAAGAATATTATTTTTCCTGTTGAACCAGCCTCGCATTCCTGGAAGTTTTCCAGGTGTAGATACAGTGCTCTTTCAATATTCTGTCAGATCCTGCTTATATTTCCTGAGAATTTTTTGTGCCAATACTCACAAGGGACATTCTTCTATACTTTTAGTTTTTATACAGTTCTTATCACTATTATAACCTGCCTTTATTAAAGTGTTTTGGAAATTGTTGGTTTTTTTCTATACTCTGAGTAGAAAGGAGATTGTCTTCCTTTTACATGTTTGGCAATATCTCTAATGGCACTAGGAGATCGTAGCAGCACATCTCTGACAGAGAAACTGGACTGTCTTTCCTATTTTTCTTCTTCCTTTCCTATTTCTTTTTCTTTTCTCCTTTTTTTTTTTTTTTTTTTTGAGATGGGGTTTCACTGTTGCTCGGGTTAGTGAAACCTGCCTCAGTCTTCAAGTGACTATAGGTGTAAAAGTACAGGTAGGCCCAACTGCCAGACCATATTTTTGTTCTTTTTTGTTATTTTTTACCTTTCCTGATAGGGGACTATATACTCCCATTCTTTGCCTGGATGTGATATGTGCCCATACCAAGCCAAAGCTTTGAGAGACATTGTGGTTTTGTTCAGTTTTCTTGCTTTTTTGCCTTTTCCAAGAAATTCATATCCCAAAGGGGCAGCTCCTTCAGTTTGGATCTCTGAATGAAGAAAGTACGTTGTACATCATAAATCAAAGGTACCTACAGCTTGCAAATTGTATGTAATAAAGTGAGTGAACCTTTGTCTTTTTAGGGCTCTGAGACTTGAGAGTAGTTTCTATAATAGTTTTAATAAGAGGAAGATGACTAATAGAATTTTTTCCCATTATGGAAAGTAGTTGGCTTATTCTTTCCATCCCTTCCAGGGTTATTTTTTGATATATTGTATTCTCCAAAGATTATTTATTTCATGTAGTGTTTTGCATTGACTTGTCCAAAGTAGTCTTGTGATTTTTTAAAAAGTTTATATCTCTCTTGTCATTTCTTATTTTGTCTATTTTTGTTCTCTGTCTTTTTCTCGCCCCTTGATTAGCAAGTGGTGTCTTTTTTTTTTTCAAAGAAACTAAAAGAAAAAAAAATTAACAGCTTGAGAAGCACATCCATCACCTCAGGTACTTATCATTTCTCTATGGTGAGGACATTTTTTAATTCTCCCTTTTAGTTATTTTTCAATATATAGTACATTATTAACTATAGTCACCTGATGTGCAATGAAACACAAGAACTTAGTACTCCAACTGTAACTTTCACTCAACAGTGTATAATAGCACCAAAAAAACACAATGTATACCATAAATATATACAATTATCATCTATCACTAAAAATGAAATAAAATTTTTAAAAAGTGGTGAGATAGCTCTGAGGCCACTCAGTCCACTCACAGTGTGTAGCTTTTATTATATTCAGAGTTGTGCAACAATCACCACAATCAAATGTTAGAGAATTTTCATCACTCCAAAAAGAAACCTCACACTCCTCAGCAATCCTCCCCACTTGCCTATCTTTCCCAGTTCAGCCTTACAGTATGTGGTTAGCATGTAGTGTATATAATGTTTTCAGGTCCATCCATGTTGTAGCATTTATCAGTACTTCATTCCTTTTTTTCTGCCACATATCATTCCATTATCTAGGTGTGCCACTCACCAGCTAATAGGCTTTTGAGTTGTTTGCAGTTTTTGTCAGTTATGAATAATATTATTAAGTATATTTATGTACAAGCTTTGTGTGAATGTCTGTTCTGATTTTTCTTGAGCATACCTAGGGTAGAATTGATGGATCATAGGGTAATCCTATGTTTAGTTTTTTGAGTAACTGCCAAACTGCTTTTCAAAGACATTAAACCATTTTACATTCTCACCAGAAGTGTATGAGGGTTCTTATTTCTCCACATCTTGATAACCTTTTATTTCTGTCTGTCTTATGGGCTGTAGTCATCCTAGAGGGTGTGAAGTGGTACTACTCACTGTGTGTTTATTTCTTTTGTTTTTATTTATTTGAAGGTTATAGTTTGCATATGAACTGTTCCCCACAAACCCATGTGTTGACTGTTAGGTCCTCAGCTAGTGGTGCTATTTGGGGAGATTCTGAAAACTTTAGTAGGTGGAGCCTACTTTGAGGAAGTAAGTCACTGGAGACATGCGTTTGAATGCTGTACCTGGTCCACAGTCCTTTCCTCACTTTGCCATCAAGTGATCAGCCTTCTCCTTTGTGTACTCCTACCACCATGATGTTCTGCCTCACCACAGGCCCACTTGGAGCCAAGGCCTATGCACTGAAATCTCTGAAACCATGAGCTAAAATAAATCCTTTCTCCTTGAAATTACACCTCTCAGGTATTTTGGGTACACAAAAGTAACTAAGACACATGTGAAACCATTTTCATTTTGTTTTGTTTTGTTGGTACTGGGGTTTGAACTCAGGGGCTCATGCTTTCTTGGCAGGTGCTCTACCACTTAAGCCACTCCACCAGCCCAACATGTGAAACAATTTTATTTCAAAACCAGAATGACACTATTTTCTTCATTCTAGAAAATGAAGAACTCTGTTAAAGAAAAAGTCATCCCATTATATGGTTTCAGTGAAGTTACTTGGAAAAACTTACAACTGGACTAATTTCTAAAATATATCACTATTAGTTGACTTTCTATTATTGAGTTATTATTGAATTATAGTATTGAGTGTTGCTCATATATTATGTATAAAAATCCGTGATATATGATTTGTAAAATTTTGATCCCGCATTCTATAAGCTGTCTTTCCATTTTCCTGAGAGTTTCCTTTGAAGAAGAAGTGTTTTAAATTTTGATCATGTGCAATTTATCACTTTTTTATTTTGCAGTATGTTCTTTTGGTGGCAGGTCTAAAAAACCATTGTCTTATTATGGTTATGAAGATTTATGTGTAT
Source organism: Castor canadensis (assembly GCF_047511655.1). Classification (NCBI taxonomy): domain Eukaryota; kingdom Metazoa; phylum Chordata; class Mammalia; order Rodentia; family Castoridae; genus Castor; species Castor canadensis. The sequence goes on along the minus strand of NC_133396.1, from coordinate 47,792,253 downwards.
ATTTTCTTCTAAGGTTTTCACAGTTTTAGCTCTTACATTTGGGTATTTGATCCATTTTGAATTTGTTTGTATATGATCTGAGGCAGGTATTCCAATTCATTCTTTTGTTTTTGGATATCCAGGAGTCCCAAAATCATTTGCTGAAAAGCCAAAGAAATATTTTTGATAACAATTCTTCTCTGGTTTTAACTTGACATTGACTTTAAATATTTTTTTCTTTTTGCTTTCCTTTAATTTACTTTTGTTGCTCTTTTTTATGTCAGATGCTTAGTTCATGTATTTTATTCTTTATTGTCATTCATATAAATCTTTAAGGCAGCAATTTTTCCTTTCATTACAGTACCAGCAACAGTCCATAGATTCTAATATGTGGCATTATTATTGTTTCTTCCAAAAAAATCTGCAATATCGATATTTTGAGGTTATTTTATTTCAAAAGTGACACATAATTGTACATATTTATAATTCTTTTTTTTTTTCTTTTTTTTTTTTCTTTTTTCTTTTATTATTCATATGTGCATACAAGGCTTGGTTTATTTCTCCCCCCTGCCCCCACCCCCTCCCTTACCACCCACTCCACCCCCTCCCGCTCCCCCCCTCAATACCCAGCAGAAACTATTTTGCCCTTATCTCTAATTTTGTTGTAGAGAGAGTATAAGCAATAATAGGAAGGAACAAGGGGTTTTGCTGGTTGAGATAAGGATAGCTATACAGGGCATTGACTCACATTGATTTCCTGTGCGTGGGTGTTACCTTCTAGGTTAATTCTTTTTAATCTAACCTTTTCTCTAGTTCCTGGTCCCCTTTTCCTATTGGCCTCAGTTGCTTTAAGGTATCTGCTTTAGTTTCTCTGCATTAAGGGCAACAAATGCTAGCTAGTTTTTTAGGTGTCTTACCTATCCTCACCCCTCCCTTGTGTGCTCTCGCTTTTATCATGTGCTCATAGTCCAATCCCCTTGTTGTGTTTGCCCTTGATCTAATGTCCACATATGAGGGAGAACATATGATTTTTGGTCTTTTGAGCCAGGCTAACCTCACTCAGAATGATGTTCTCCAATTCCATCCATTTACCAGCAAATGATAACATTTTGTTCTTCTTCGTGTCTGCATAAAATTCCATTGTGTATAGATACCGCATTTTCTTAATCCATTCGTCAGTGGTGGGGCATCTTGGCTGTTTCCATAACTTGGCTATTGTGAATAGTGCCGCAATAAACATGGATGTGCAGGTGCCTCTGGAGTAACAGTCTTTTGGGTATATCCCCAAGAGTGGTATTGCTGGATCAAATGGTAGATCAATGTCCAGCTTTTTAAGTAGCCTCCAAATTTTTTTCCAGAGTGGTTGTACTAGTCTACATTCCCACCAACAGTGTAAGAGGGTTCCTTTTTCCCCGCATCCTCGCCAACACCTGTTGTTGGTGGTGTTGCTGATGATGGCTATTCTAACAGGGGTGAGGTGGAATCTTAGTGTGGTTTTAATTTGCATTTCCTTTATTGCTAGAGATGGTGAGCATTTTTTCATGTGTTTTCTGGCCATTTGAATTTCTTCTTTTGAGAAAGTTCTGTTTAGTTCACATGCCCATTTCTTTATTGGTTCATTAGTTTTGGGAGAATTTAGTTTTTTAAGTTCCCTGTATATTCTGGTTATCAGTCCTTTGTCTGATGTATAATTGGCAAATATTTTCTCCCACTCTGTGGGTGTTCTCTTCAGTTTAGAGACCATTTCTTTTGATGAACAGAAGCTTTTTAGTTTTATGAGGTCCCATTTATCTATGCTATCTCTTAGTTGCTGTGCTGCTGGGGTTTCATTGAGAAAGTTCTTACCTATACCTACTAACTCCAGAGTATTTCCTACTCTTTCTTGTATCAACTTAAGAGTTTGGGGTCTGATATTAAGATCCTTGATCCATTTTGAGTTAATCTTGGTATAGGGTGATATACATGGATCTAGTTTCAGTTTTTTGCAGACTGCTAACCAGTTTTCCCAGCAGTTTTTGTTGAAGAGGCTGCTATTTCTCCATCGTATATTTTTAGCTCCTTTGTCAAAGATAAGTTGCTTATAGTTGTGTGGCTTCATATCTGGATCCTCTATTCTGTTCCACTGGTCTTCATGTCTGTTTTTGTGCCAGTACCATGCTGTTTTTATTATTATTGCTTTGTAATATAGTTTGAAGTCAGGTATTGTGATACCTCCTGCATTGTTCTTTTGACTGAGTATTGCCTTGGCTATTCGTGGCCTCTTGTGTTTCCATATAAATTTAACAGTAGATTTTTCAATCTCTTTGATGAATGTCATTGGAATTTTGATGGGAATTGCATTAAACATGTAGATTACTTTTGGGAGTATCGACATTTTTACTATGTTGATTCTACCAATCCATGAGCATGGGAGATCTCTCCACTTTCTATAGTCTTCCTCAATCTCTTTCTTCAGAAGTGTATAGTTTTCCTTGTAGAGGTCTTTCACATCTTTTGTTAGGTTTACACCTAGGTATTTGATTTTTTTTGAGGCTATTGTAAATGGAATTGTTTTTATACATTCTTTTTCCGTTTGCTCATTGTTAGTGTATAGAAATGCTAATGATTTTTCTATGTTGATTTTATATCCTGCTACCTTGCTATAGCTATTGATGATGTCTAGAAGCTTCTGAGTAGAGTTTTTTGGGTCTTTAAGGTATAGGATCATGTCGTCTGCAAATAGGGATATTTTGACAGTTTCTTTACCTATTTGTATTCCTTTTATTCCTTCTTCTTGCCTAATTGCTCTGGCTAGGAATTCCAGTACTATGTTGAATAGGAGTGGAGATAGTGGGCATCCTTGTCTGGTTCCTGATTTTAGAGGGAATGGTTTTAATTTTTCTCCGTTAAGTATAATGCTGGCTGTAGGTTTGTCATATATAGCTTTTATAATGTTGAGGAACTTTCCTTCTATTCCTAGTTTTCTTAGAGCTTTTATCATGAAATGATGTTGGATCTTATCAAAGGCTTTTTCTGCATCTATTGAGATGATCAAGTGGTTTTTGTCTTTGCTTCTGTTAATGTGGTTTATTACGTTTATTGATTTTCGTATGTTGAACCACCCCTGCATCCCTGGGATGAAGCCTACCTGGTCGTGGTGAATAATCTTTTTGATGTGTTGCTGAATTCGATTTGCCATTATTTTGTTGAGGATTTTTGCATCAATGTTCATTAAGGAGATTGGCCTATAGTTCTCCTTTTTGGAGGTGTCTTTGCCTGGTTTTGGGATAAGTGTAATAGTGGCTTCATAAAATGTGTTTGGCAGTTTTCCTTCCCTTTCTATTTCATGGAACAGTTTAAGGAGGGTTGGTATCAGTTCTTCTTTAAAGGTCTGATAGAATTCAGCAGAGAATCCATCAGGTCCTGGACTTTTCTTTTTGGGGAGACTCTTGATTGCTGCTTCAATTTCATTTTGTGTTATAGGTCTATTCAGGTGATTAATTTCCTCTTGGTTCAGTTTTGGATGATCATATGTATCTAGAAATCTGTCCATTTCTTTTAGATTTTCAAATTTATTTGAATATAGGTTCTCAAAGTAGTCTCTGATGATTTCCTGGACTTCCATGGTGTTTGTTGTTATCTCCCCTTTTGCATTCCTGATTCTACTAATTTGGGTTTTTTCTCTCCTCATTTTAGTCAGGTTTGCCAGGGGTCTATCGATCTTGTTTATTTTTTCAAAGAACCAACTTTTTGTTTCATTAATTCTTTGTATGGTTTTTTTGGTTTCTATTTCGTTGATTTCAGCTCTTATTTTTATTATTTCTCTCCTTCTATTTGTTTTGGGATTTGCTTGTTCTTGTTTTTCTAGGAGTTTGAGATGTATCATTAGGTCATTGATTTGGGATCTTTCAATCTTTTTAATATATGCACTCATGGCTATAAACTTTCCTCTCAAGACTGCCTTAGCTGTGTCCCATAGGTTCCGGTAGGTTGTGTTTTCATTTTCATTGACTTCTAGGAACTTTTTAATTTCCTCTTTTATTGCATCGATGATCCATTCTTCATTAAGTAATGAGTTATTTAGTTTCCAGCTGTTTGCATGTTTTTTGTCTTTACTTTTGTTGTTGAGTTCTACTTTTACTGCATTGTGGTCAGATAGTATGCATGGTATTATTTCTATTTTCTTATATTTGCTGAGGCTTGCTTTGTGCCCTAGGATATGATCTATTTTGGAGAAGGTTCCATGGGCTGCTGAGAAGAATGTATATTGTGTAGAGGTTGGATGAAATGTTCTGTAGACATCTACTAGGTCCACTTGATCTATTGCATATTTTAGATCTTGGATTTCTTTATTGAGTTTTTGTTTGGATGACCTATCTATTGATGATAATGGAGTGTTAAAGTCTCCCACAACCACTGTGTTGGCGTTTATATATGCTTTTAGGTCTTTCAGGGTATGTTTGATGAAATTGGGTGCGTTAACATTGGGTGCGTACAGATTGATGATTATTATTTCCTTTTGGTCTATTTCCCCTTTTATTAGTATGGAATGTCCTTCTTTATCTCGTTTGATCAATGTAGGTTTGAAGTCTACTTTGTCAGAGATAAGTATTGCTACTCCTGCTTGTTTTCGGGGGCCATTGGCTTGGTAAATCTTCTTCCAGCCTTTCATCCTAAGCATATGCTTATTTCTGTCGGTGAGATGAGTCTCCTGTAAGCAACAAATTGTTGGATCTTCTTTTTTAATCCATTTTGTCAAACGGTGTCTTTTGATGGGTGAATTAAGTCCAGTAACATTAAGTGTTAGTACTGATAGGTATGTGGTGATTCCTGCCATTTAGTTATCTTAGTTGTTTGAAGGTTTGATTGTGTGTACCTAACTTGATGTTACTCTCTACTGTCTTGCTTTTTCTTATCCTGTGGTTTGGTGCTGCCTGCCTTTTCATGGTTAAGTTGGGTGTCACTTTCTGTGTGCAGGATCCCTTGCAGAATCTTTTGTAATGGTGGCTTTGTGGTCACATATTGTTTTAGTTTCTGCTTATCATGGAAGACTTTTATTGCTCCATCTATTTTGAATGATAGCTTTGCTGGGTAGAGTATCCTGGGGTTGAAGTTATTTTCATTCAGTGCCCGGAAGATCTCACCCCACGCTCTTCTTGCTTTTAATGTTTCTGTTGAGAAGTCTGCTGTGATTTTGATGGGTTTACCTTTGTATGTTACTTGTTTTTTCTCTCTTGCAGCCTTCAATATTCTTTCCTTAGTTTCTGAACTTGTTGTTTTAATGATGATATGTCGTGGAGTAGTTCTATTTTGATCTGGTCTGTTTGGTGTCCTGGAGGCCTCTTGCATTTGTATGGGAATATCTTTCTCTAGATTTGGGAAATTTTCCGTTATTATTTTGTTGAATATATTACGCATTCCCTTCGCTTGCACCTCTTCTCCTTCTTCGATGCCCATGATTCTCAAGTTTGGTCTTTTGATGGAGTCAGTGAGTTCTTGCATTTTCTTTTCACAGGTCTTGAGTTGTTTAATTAATAGTTCTTCAGTTTTTCCTTTAATTACCATTTCATCTTCAAGTTCTGAGATTCTGTCTTCTGTTTGTTCTATTCTGCTGGATTGGCCTTCCGTTTTGTTTTGCAGTTCTGTTTCGTTCTTTTTTCTGAGGTTTTCCATATCCTGGCTGTTTTCTTCTTTATTGTTGTCTATTTTTGTCCTGAGTTCATTTATCCATTTATTCATTGTGTTCTCTCTTTCATTTTGGTGTTTATACAGTGCTTCTATGGTTTCCTTTATTTCTTCTTTTGCTTTTTCAAATTCTCTATTTTTATTGTCTTGGAATTTCTTGAGTGTCTCCTGTACATTTTGGTTGACCCTATCCAGTATCATCTCTATAAAATTCTCATTGAGTACTTGTAGTATGTCTTCTTTTAAATTATTCTTGTAGGCTTCATTGGGTCCTTTGGCATAGTTTATCTTCATTTTGTTGGAGTCTGGCTCTGAGTTTCTGTTCTCTTCATTCCCCTCTGGTTCCTGTACTAATTTTTTGCTGTGGGGAAACTGGTTTCCTTGTTTTTTCTGTCTTCCTGTCATTGTCCTTGGTGTTGTTACTGTCCCTGTACTGTGTGTAATTAAGTATTTTCTAGCTTGTAATAATAACAATGGTAATATTGAGAATGGAAGAGTGAGCTGAGATGGAAAGCAAGAAGTTAAAGAAAAGGGGAAAACAAATATACAGACAAGAGGGAGAAAGCAGAACAAGGTATCAGACAAGAGAGTTTCAAAGGTATAAACAGGGAGTGTTAGTGTACTAATCGACAGTAAGCTGAACAGACAATAGAGTGACAGAGAGAGGATTGAAAATCAAAGATAAAAAAAATAAAAAATAAGTATATGAAAGTAATATCTATTTATAAAATGAATTAAAATAAAATGGAAAATAGAAAATTAAAAAAACAAAAAAAACCAAAAAACCAAAAAACTTCCAAGTTTATATGCAATGCAATTTCAGTCTTAATAATTTGGATGTCCGTCTCAATCTCCAGTCCTGGAGTTGGTGCCTCAGATGTTGTTCTGTAGTTGTCTCATCAAAGGGGATGCATAAAGTAGAACAAAACTACACTCACACACACACAGAAGAAAAAAAAAAAAAAAAAGCCCCACCAAGTGTCCCCAGTTCAAATGCAATACAGTTTCAGTAAGTTTTTCGGCTTGCAGGTGTAATTCGGTTGTTCTCTCATCAAAGGTAGGGAGAAAAAGAAAAAAAAAGCGTCTGGAGGCAGTTCTGAGAGTGGTATCTGCAACTGTGGCTTGCCTGCCTGCTGCTCTCCGCCTGTAGCTGGCGGCATTATTTATGCAGATCTCTGGGGTGAGCTAGCACTCACCTGGTCCCACAGGCTTTGTTTGCTCAGAGTTCTCCTGTGGGGGGAGGGGGGCCTCTGCTACAGGCTTTTCCCTTTCCAAGCACTGGGAAAGGCGACACTGCCCCGCGTTGTCAGGCCTGCGTGTTTATTTACAGTTCACGTGGGAAGTGGGTCTTCCCTCCTCTCACAAGCGTCCCCGCTCCCGGTTGCTGGGCGCGCCCCACTCCCGCCAGAGCCTCTCCAGCCCGCCCGGCTCGTTTATTTACAGTCCCGGGAAGGAGTCCCTTCCCCCAATCTTCAGCGCTCAGGGTGCCCCACCCTCTTTCCAGCGTGTCTTAACTGTTCTTATTGCTTAGTACTCAGTTTCTCTTTTTTCCCGGGTGGAGGTCAGTCTGTCCAGGGGGCTATGCTGCTCTGGCCCAGGCTTGTCTGTGGGGCTACCGCGGTACCGCGAAGCTCACCTGGTCCGCGTCTTCCCAAGTCGTCTGGGCGCCGGCCACTGGCGGCCCCGGGGCCTCCTCGGTTCTCCGTTTAACGTGAAGTGGAGATTCTCTGCGCCGGCTGGAGATGTGGAGGAGTCAAAGTTATGCCTTTTCTCGGTGATTATGCCTGCAAAGTGTGTCTCCAGCGTCTCTCCAAGATTTCACTATAGGAGGGTCGCTTTCTGCTTCCTACCTCTAGCCGCCATCTTGGAATTCTCCCATATTTATAATTCAATACATGTAGAATAGTAAGTACTAGAGTCTAGTCATTGTGAATGTAGGTTTTATTTTTAAAGGCAGCTTGCATATTACTTAATGATTTTTGGACTGGGTTCTGCTTGTTCATTTGCTCACATTAACCTCCTCTTCTTTTGTCCATCATTTCATTTTCAACCATTCTGAATTACTTTATCTTAGCTATCCACTGATTCTGTAAAAGAGAAAATACATTTAATTTCAGGAGAATACTAAAAGGCTTTCTTAGTGAACCCAGCTAAGGCACAGTCTCCAACCTACTCTTTTTCAGTAACAAAGGTAAAATTTTTTAATTCCATCTAACTGCCTCTGTGTTCAACTCTCAGCTGGTTCCATACATGAGAGAACAGTATTTTTGTGCATTGGGCCTGCTTAAACCCTGACGTGACTACTTACTCAAATAGTTTTGTGGTTTCCTATAACACATAGAATAATGTTTCAAATTCTTTGCCTTCCATTCAAAAGTTTCCCAGATTTGATGCTCAGTTTGTTCTCTTTTCCACTTTACCTCAGCCAATTATCCCTCCTCCAACTCTGATGAGAGCCCTTGCTTCTCATCCCTGAGACTGTCCAGGACTTCCCACTTCCTGGCCTTTGCTTCACTATGCTGACCACACCTACCACACCTATCTGGTAAAACTCTCAACCACATTTACTTCCCAGAAGACTTCTTACTCTGCCTTTGTCTGTTTATATGATGAAAAGTGTGTGTGAGTGTGTGTGTGTGTGTGTGTGTGTGTACATCAAACTAATTTGGGGGTTCTGGAGACTAGGGGTTATGATTTCTTCTATATTGTTTCATTGATACCTTAAAAATAAATCTGTACATAATGGGTCTTCGTTCAATTGTTGAATAGTGATTTCTGCAACAATGGACAATATGAAATTTTGTCTTCAGAATGTTGACTTTGGGGCATTAATGGACCAGAAAAGTTCCAGCATGGGACACAAGAGTGGTTTTAATGAGTGGAAGAATCTGAATCAAAATTTGATAAGACTCTAGTGTAAGCAGGTGTGTCCTATCCTATTACATTGAAATTTGTCTGAGGTTAAAGATCATCCCTGTATTATTTACCTGGCACTATAACAGGTCCAAAGATGGCTCTTAATATTAATAGAATAAGTGAGTGAGTGAAAGCTTCTTTTTTTGACTGAAAGCATCTTGACTCCTCTGAGAATACAGCTGGTGACAAAGACATTACCAGAAAAGAAATTTAAGACAGATAAGAGCATAGAGAAATTACCTAAAAAATCAATTTCAGTTACTTTTAACTTTGTCTCCTAAACGTTCTAGAACAATGTATTTGGTAGGCTTTCATAATATTTACTGTGGATATAGCAGTGGTCAATACAAATGCATTGTCCTTTTTTCTTTATCTCTAGAGCTCCTAGAATGTCATGCTCTCTGGTTATCTAAAGTGAAATATTTTACAGTTTCAAGGGGCTCACTCAAGATCTCTTCCTCTGACCTTGTCTCATGGCTGGAGAGAATCAGAGCAGCATCTTCGAGTTCCTCCTCTGGGGACTGTCAGAGCACCCAGAGCAGCAGCACATCCTCTTCCTGCTATTCCTGTGGATGTACATCATCACTGTGGCTGGGAACCTGCTCACTGTCCTGGCCATTGTTGCTGATACACGTCTCCACACCCCCATGTATTTTTTCCTCGCCAGCCTGTCTTGTGCAGACATCCTTTTCACCTCCACCACTGTGCCCAAGGCCCTGGTGAACATCCAGACCCAGAACAGGTCCATCTCCTATGCAGGATGCCTGGCACAGCTCTACTTCTTCTTGACTTTTGGAGATATGGACATCTTTCTCTTGGCCACAATGGCCTATGACCGCTACATAGCCATTTGCCACCATGAGCCTATTGCGCTGCACATTCATGGTGACTGCCTGCTGGGCCCTGACAAATCTTGTTGCCATGACCTACACTTTCCTTTTATTCCGTCTGTCCTTCTGCTCTAAGAAGATCATTCTTGACTTCTTCTGTGACCTGGGACCCCTGCTGAAGGTCTCTTGCTCTGATACAAAGGTCAATGAGTTAGTGCTTCTCTTCTTGGGAGGTGCAGTCATATTAATCCCCTTTTTTCTCATCCTGGTCTCTTATATCCACATCGTTACTGCTATTATCAGAGTCCCCTCTGCTCAGGGAAGGCTCAAGGCCTTCTCTACCTGTGGTTCCCACCTTGCTGTGGTTGCCCTGTTCTTCGGGACTGTGATCAAGGCTTATCTGTGCCCATCATCTTCTTCCTCCAGCTCAATGGTGAAGAACACAGCAGCTGCTGTCATGTACACAGTGGTGATTCCCTTGTTAAACCCCTTCATTTACAGCCTGCGGAACAAGGACATGAAAGGAGCACTGGTCAGATTATTCAGGAGCAAATCTCCTTCTCATAGAACCAATAACTTGTGAGAGAAACTGAAAGCATCCTCCATTCCTTTGGCTGAGGGTCTGCCAGAAATTTCTCCCTCAAGTGTCTCATTTCTGAATTCTGCTTACACCTGATACACAAGCAGACTCTCTACCACGTGTTCAATATTGTTGAAGAAAAATGAAGATTTTACTTTGTGCTTTAAAGTTCATTTGTTATAAGTTGCTTATTTGCTCATTCATTTTATAGTCATGCAGCACAGGATCACATTTCAGTGGCCCCAAAAGATTATAATGAAGCTAAATGAAAACAGAAGAATGAAACCTGTTGAAATTGTTCTAAGAAGGGGGAGGAGGAAGAGGAAAAACAATGGAGAGGTAAACCTAATTAAGGTTTGTTGTAGGCACATGTAAATATCACAATGTATCCCCCCATACAACTATTATATACTAATAAAATAAATAAATATATGAAATTATAATGGAGCTGAAAAATTCCTACCACCTGATGACCTGTGTCCTAACATGATAGCACAACTCATTATTCATGTCTGTAGTGATCTTGCTATAAACAAATCTACTGCACTGCCAGTGGTATAAAATTATATCACACACAATTACATGCAATACATAATACCTGATTGGGACAACAAAAGAGTAGATTACTGTTTATTTACTATACTATACTATTTGTCACTATTTAAAAGTTTCTTCTTTCCACTTACAAAAAAACTACTGTAAAGCAGTATATTGTGTTACACTGGCAGCAGACCCATACACCTTGTGCTCACTGATTCTTTTTATTGCATCAGGAGGACTCATTGAGTGACTGACCTACACCATCTAGGTTTAAGTACACTCTGATGTCACACAATGATGAAATTGTCTAACAGCCTATTTTTCACATTTCCTCATCATTAAGACATATGTGACTTACTTATTGGTAACTTTTCACAGGAGATATATCCTTTGCAGCATTCATAATTCAAGAAGTCCATACGGTCTTTTATGCTAGTTTACCGAAACTTAATCAGTGAGGTAACAGAAAATGAGTTACTGGTAGAAAACTAGCAAGTACAGAAGAGGGAAGATGGTAGATTAGAAACACCCAACACTTTCTCCATCTCCATGAGTTTGAAACAAAACATTGGTGTGTGACTGCAGGCAGAGGTTGGCGGCCCAGAAGGCACAGGAGTGCAACAGTAAACAGTAGACAGAGACCAGGCAAAATCCAGAAATATCAAACTTTAGATTTGTAGAAAAAGCAATGAACCCTAGCATTTGGTACTAGGCAAAACAGTAGGGAAGAAAGAGAATACATCTCATTGACGCTTTAATAAAAAGAGAAAAGGAGAGCCTCAGTGAGCACCACAGACACAATATGGCAGTCTGAAAAAAATATACTTTAAGAATGGAGATGACTGGAGGTATGGCTCAAATGGTAGAGAGCTTGCTTTGCAAGGGCAAGGTCCTGAGTTCAAACTCTAGTCCCACCAAAAAAAAAAGTGACAAGAATGGAGATCTGCAATCCACATAGCAAGTAGACACTGGAGAAGGGCCTCCTGCACTTCCTAGCTTGCTCATTGGTGCCATGGTGGGAAATCATCTTGAGAAAAATTATGCAGCAAATATTTCAACCAGGGAGGGCAGAAGTCCTTGAATTTTTACATCTCCAATCCCCAAAGTCCTCCCCTTCTCCACTGACTGAGTGACTAGCCTGTGAATCAGTGTGAGCCCAAGAAATTGCTTGTGACTTGGATGCAGATTTACAAACATAGGTCTGCAGGTTATCTGAGCCACACTGAACAGAAGGTGAGGGCCCTCGAGCTGTGAACTGTGGTCTAATCTCTGGGAAGAGGAATAAGACCATCTATGTGTGAATATGAGAAGTGTAAGGCATCAGGATGGAGACAGGTGTGTTTACAGCATACAGAACTACTCAGTACCCCATGCCTTGTCCCACCAGTGCAGATTGGTTTGGTCTGAATATTTTCTATGCTCTCCAAGCCTCAGAAACACATGGTGTAAACACAGCCTCCTAAGGTATTCCCCACGTCCATGCACACACTTACAGAGTATGTCTGGTATTAGAGGGCATCCAAGTCGGTGGTTCTTGGGCTCACCTGGACAGAGTAGCTTGGGAACAGCTCTTGCACTTCCCAGATTGAAGGGAATGGCACAGAAAACACTGGCAAGAATACTGGCAGCAATGTCATAGTAGCGCCAATCCCAGTAGGGAAGGCAGGGTGAGACTCAACCTGCAGACAGCCATTTTGGAGCTAACCTGTTTGGACTTCACAGAGAAAATGGTTCAATATCCCCCTGCTCCTAACACCAAATAAACTAAAAAATGACAAACCTGGGGAAAAACCAAACATCTCTATCCTCTGTCTCCTCAGGAAGGCAGAAATATTGACTGGTCTCTTTTCTTTCTTCCTTTTTCTTTTTGACTACTCTGCCATGCTCTATATTTGTTGTGTTGTATTTTCCTTCCATATTACTTCTCATACTTTCATCCCATGTATACTTTTACTCTCTTTCCAAACTTCTCTCTCTTTTCCATTCCCCATTTCCTCTTTCTTTGATTACTTATTAATATTTTACCTTTACTAATTTATCCTGTAAGTATCCTAGCTCTTTTCTTTTCAATCTTTACTGAAGATGTAGTTGATATTTCCAATTTTTTACCACATTGAAATCTTCAACTTTATTTTTTAATTGTTTTAATTATTACTGCTTTCTTTTTCTCCTCTTAAGTGGTAGTGGAGATTATGGCCCTAAGAAAAGACTGCCCTCTGCGAAGATCCCCACATAACATTAGAAGAGGTATCCCTCTCAACAGAGGTGCAAACTGCAACCTAGAAACATAAGAAATATGAAAAAAGCTGAGTACCAGTGACTCATGCCTATAATCACAGACACTTGGGAAGCTGAGATCAGGAGGATTGCAGTTCAAGGACAGCTGGACAAAAAGTTCATGAAATTCCACTCCCATCTCAACCAATAGCAGGATTCAGTGCCACATACTTGTCATCCCAAGCTATGGGGAGGCTGAAATCAGAGCGACTGCAGTTCCAGGCCAGCCTGAGGTAAAAAGTTTGTGAGACCCCCATCTCAGCAAAAAAGGTCTGGGCACGGTGGTTCACATCTCTCGTTCCAGCTGCAGCAAGAAGTGTAAAATAGGAGGATCGCAGTCCAAGCTGGTTGGGCAAAAAGTGAGACCCTATCTGCAAAATAATTAGAGCAAAAAAGAATGCAGGCATAGCTTAGACAGCAGAACACCTGTACAGCAAGTGTGAAGCTCTGAGCTCAAACCCCAGGACCACCAAAAAAAATGAAAAGGCAAAAAAAATGATCCTCCAAATGTTCATAACTCCTCATTAACCAAATTCAAATATATTGAAATGTTTGAAATGCAGAATAAAAAATGTTCAAAAATCTGGTTTTTAAAATGAACAAAGTATGGAAGTCAGTCCAAGACATGGATGAGAAATTCAGCAAAGTGATAGAGATTCTGAAGAAAAAAACAGAAATTTTGAAAATGAAAAAGCTCAATAAATCAAATTTTACAACCCACTGAAAAATATCACCAATAGACCAAACCAAGAGAAAGAAAAAGTATTAGTGATAGAAGACAAGGTTGAGGATTATTACATTCAAATTTTTTAAGAAATTATTAGCACAGCTTTCAAGAACTCTAGGATAAAGGTAAGAGACAAAACCTAAGAATCTTTATTATAGAAAGGGATCCAAGATACAGGCAAAAAGTGTACAAAACCTTTTCAAGGAAATTATAGCAGATTTCCCAAATTTGGGGAAAGATATAGACAACCAAATCCAGGAGATATTTGAACACCAAATAGGCATGACCAGAAATAAACCTCTTCACATTATATTTCAGTTAAAACACAAAGAGAACACTAAAAATAAAAATATTAAAATCTGCAAGAGAGAAGTACCAAGTTACTTACAAAGGCCAATCTATCAGAATAACAGCAGACTTCTCAGCTAAAACACTGATTTATTTCAATCCCTGAAAGAAAATAGCTGTCAACCAAGATTGCAATATCCAACAAAGGTATCATTTAAAATCAAAGAGAAAATATACACCTTTTTTGATACCTGCAAACTAAAGTAATTCATTACTACTAACCCAGTATTAGAGAAGATACTTAAAGGAATACTACACACAAAAGAGAAAGAAAGATATACACAGTCATGAGAGCCCAGAAAAGAATACATCTCACTTGATGAATGGATCAACAAATGAAAATTAAGAAAAGAATTAAATATTACTAAGCAGAAAAACTCTAAGATTAAAAAGGAAAAAATCAGTTAAAATCTTTCAATAGTAACCCTAAGGGGAAATGGTCTTAAATCTAAGTAAAATCCAATGGATTTTAAAGATTCAACTCTTTTCTGCCTGCAAGAAAGTCACCTCACTTGTAATCATATACAGTTTGTAAGTGAAAGGATAGAAAATGATATTCCAAACAGTATTCAAAAGCAAGCAAGCTACACTATTAGTCAGAAGATACAAAAGGGGTCAGTACATATTAATAAAAGGAGCAATCCATCAAGAGATATGATGGCAAATTTATATTCACCAAATATTGGTGCACCCAACACTATTGAAGTGGTCTCTACTCCCATTTCCTGCATGGGAGTAAGAAATGTTTGTCTTTTTTTTTTCCATTTCTCCCCACTTTTATTCTGTTATGCTAAATTTCATTCCTAATAATCTTAACTAATATTTTTACTACCAAAAAACACCATTGAAAATTAAGAGACAGATAGATCCAAATACAATAATAGTACTTGACTTGAATATCCCCTTCTCATCAATACATAGTTAACTTACATCATAGATCAAATGGACATAATAGTCATTTAAAGAACAAGCCATCCCTCAGCTGTGGAACACACATTCTTGTGAGCTGCCTGTAGAATTTTGTCCAAAATTGGTAACAGTTTAGGCTATAAAGCAAGGATTAACAAATGCCAAGAAAAACTGAAATAATTTCATGCCTCTTATTAAGTCATAATGGAATGAAACTAGAAATCAACAACAAAAGAAACTACACAAACACATGAGGAGTAAACAATATATTTTAGAATGGTCAGTAGGTTATTGAAGAAATCAGGGTAAATCTAGGAATTTAAAAATCCCTAGAATCAATTAAAAATAAAAATACAACATACCAGATTCTGTGGGATATATCATGAGAGGATCTAAGTAGGAAGTGTATAGTGACAAGTGCTTCACTGAAAATGAGACAGATCTTAAATAAACAACTTAATGATGCATCTCAAGGTCTTAGAAAAACAAAAATAAGCCAAACCCAAAAGGAGTAATGTGAAAAAAAGATCAGAGCTGAGATTAATGAAATAGAGGCTAAAAGAACAATACAAAGGATAGGTGAAACAAAGAGTTTCATTGATTGGTTCTTTGAAAACATAAACAAGGTTGACAAACCTTAGCCAAACTAACTAAAACAAAGAGAGAGAATACCCAAATTAATATAACTAGAGCTGAAAAGGGGATATTACAACAGATAACAATGAAGTCCAGAAGATCATTAGCAATATATCAGAACCTTATATTCCAACGAATTGGAAATCTAGAGGAAGTAGATGAGTGATCTATCAAAACTGAACTACGATGGTATAAACAACCAAAAAAGTCCGTAACAAGCAATGAGAATGAAGCAGTAAAAGTCTTCCAACAAAAATAAGCCCTGGACCAAATGGATTCATTGTTGAATTCTATAACATCTTTAAATAATTAATACAAATGCTCCTCAAAATAGAAAAAATAATCCATAAAAAATAAAACTATAGACCATGCATGAAAAAACCCTATATACTTCTTACAATCAGAATTCAACAACATATTAAAAAGTCATATGCCATGATCAAGTTGGTTTCATTCCAGGGATATAAGGATAGTACAACATAGGCAAATCAACAAATGTACTATAACACATAAATAGAATTGGTGGCAAAAAAATCACATGATGATCTTAATAGATACAGAATGAGACAGAGAATTTTTAGCAGTGCTTTATAATAAAGGTCCTGAAGAAACTAGGAGTAGAATGTTCAGACCTACATAGAACAAACCTACAGCCAACACTACACTAAATGGGAAAACACTAAAGCCATTTCCTCTAAAATCAGGAACAAAACAAGAGTATCCACTCTTTCTATTCTTTTTCAAAATAATGCTTGACCTCTTAGCCAGAGAAAAAAGGCAAGAGAAAGATATAAGAGATACAAATGGGAAAAATAGAAATTAAATTAGCTGTATAGGCAGATGATCAGAGCCTATGCTTGAAACTCTAAAGGTTCCACCAGAAAGTAGCAGGGTACGGTACAAAATCAACCTACAAAAATCAATAGCCTTTCAATACACCTATAACAAATATGCTGAGAAAGCAATTAAGAAAATAATCCAATCCACAATTTGTCAAAATAATACCTAAGAATAAACCTAGTCAAGGAAGTGAAAGACCTCTACAATGTAAACTATAAAACACTGAAGAAAAACCTTGAAGAAGACACTAGAAGGTGGAAAGGCCTCCCATGTTCATGTATCAGAGTATTAATATTTGAAAATGGTCATCTTACTAAAAGTGATCTATAGATTCAATGCAATCACCATCAAAATTCCAATGACATTCTTCACAGAAATAGAAAAATCCTAAAATTCATATGGTAGCACAAAAGTTTCAGATATGTGAAGCAGTCCTGAGCAAAAAGAGAAATGTGGAGGTATCACAATACCTGACTTCAAATTACACTACAGAGCTATAGTAACAAAAACAGACACGTAGACCAATGGAATAGAATAGAGGATCCTGAAATAAACCCACAGCCTACAGCCATCACATTCTCAACAAAGGTGCCAAAAACTTACTTTGGTAACGACTTTCTGAATAGGGTTCTAATTTCTCAGGATATCAGAGCAAGAATTGACAAATGAGATTATAATAAATTAAAAAGCTCTTCACGGCAAAGGAAACAATTACCAAAAAATCTTTGCCAGTTAATGGATAAATATCCAGAATATATAAAGCTCCCAAAAATTAGACACTTAAAGAATAAACAATCCAATTAATGAATGGGCAAATAAATTCGACAGACAGTTCTCAAAAGAAGAAGTACAAATGGCCAATAAATACATGAAGAAATGTTCAATATCCTTAGCCATAAAGGAAATGTAAATCAAAATGACACTGAGATTCCATTTCACCCAAGTCAGAATGGCTATCATCTAGAAAAAAAGCAACCAATGCTAGTGAGGATGCGAAGAGGGAAGAAGAAACTCTTATGCACTGTTGGTGAGAATGTCAGTGCAACCACTGTAGAAATCAGAATGGAGGTTCCTCAAACAGCTACAAATAGAACTACCATATGATTCTGTTATACCACTCCTGGGCATATCTGGAGGAATGTAAATCATCATACAATAGAGATACTTGCACATCCATGTTTACAGAAACAGTATAAACATTTTTAATAGAATCATGTTTATAGAATTATAAATAATTGTGTTTATAGAAACACAATTGCCAAACTATGGAATCAACTTAGGTGCCCATCACTTGATGAATGGATATAGACAGTGTGGTATAAGTGCACAATGGAGTACTATTCAGCCACAAAGAAAAATGAAACTATGCCATTTTGCAGGCAAATAGATGGAGCTGGCAATCATCATGTTAAGTGAAATAAGCCAGACTGAAAAAAATAAATATCTTGTTCTCTGTCATATGTGGACTCTAAACTTTTAAAAAATGAATGACAGGACTATAAAATGGTGACTGTTTACACGTGCACCAGTGTGAGGAGGAGGGAAGTAGAGGATGATGGAAGGATGAATATGATGGAACTATACATGAATGTATGAAAATAGAATGAAACTCATTAAAAATTATTTGAAATATTTGAAAATAAGGGAGGGGAGATAAAGAAGAGTAATAAAGGGGGTGAATTTGATCAAAGCACATCATACGCTTATATGAACTATCACAATTAAACCCCTTTGTGCATTTAGTATATACTAATAAAAATTATAAAGAATTGGAGAAGTTTCTGGGTCCCCTAATATTAGCACCCATCAGGTCTGGGAGGCAGGAGTTAGTGGGTCATAGCTGGAGACTAATGTAACTGGTTCTTTTCTGTTCTCACCACACAAGTTGGTGCTGTATATAGGCTGATATCAGGGCTGGTCAAGAGTGTGTTGGCAGCCTTGGGGCTGCATTTACTGAGGAGACTTCCCTTCTTTGCTTACTGGCTCATCCCAATAAGCTTCACAGCCTGTGGGCTGGGCAGGTTCCCACTCATCCCATAGCCTCTCCCTCCCAAGGGCATAACAATCATCCAAGCTGAGTAGTGCATCAAAAGCGTAGGGGAAGCAAACAGCACCATGAATTCTCCACTGGAGGGGAAAAGCTGTGGAACCCAGCAACCTACCACTGGCAGGCCACAAAGTAAACCACAAGCATGACTGTCTCTCAAAGCTGTTTCCAACTCAAACACTGTGGCGGAGGACCCCAGGCTCCTGACTTGTGATGGTATCTTGTTTTCAGGTCTCCGGTGTAGCTCAATTTCAAACAATAGACCCTCTCTTAAAGTGGTGCCTGGTTATGTCACTCTGAGAAACGGGGAGCCATGCAGGAAGACTCACTGTCACACCAAATTTCCCCCACTGGATTTAAGCCTTATGAGAACTGGATTTCTCCTGTTGCTAGGACTACCAATCTGTTGTCATTAAGGGCACCTGCATTCTTCAGGCTGACCCATGCTTGTATCTGTGGGCTCCCCTCTCTCCCTCCTCCTAAGGGAAGCAGGTTGAAGTTACAGACTGCTTCCTACTTTTTTCTATAGCCCCTTTTTGTTTCCTGTCACCTTTCTTAATTCCTGGTGTTCTTCTCTTTCTCTCCTTGGAATATAGTTTCTCCCTTGTTACCTAGACTCTTCTCATTTGCAGTCACACAGAGAAAAATTTCTAATACACCATCTTATTCGAGAAATCTACTGTCCTTCATCTATTTTGAGTTGTTTTAAATATGGCAAGTCGCTGTGTATTATATTCTTCTGCATATGTGTATCTAGTTTCCCATCACCACTGGTTGAAAAGACTACCATTTCTCCAGTTTATGTTCTTAGTTTCTTTGTTGAAAATCAGTTGCTATACTACTGAGGTCAATAGGAAAAGGGGACCAGGAACTAGAGAAAAGGTGAGATCAAAAAGAATTAACCTAGAAGGTAACACACACACACAGGAAATCAATGTGAGTCAACTCCCTGTATAGCTATCCTTATCTCAACCAGCAAAAACCCTTGTTCCTTCCTATTATTGCTTATACTCTCTCTTCAACAAAATTAGAAATAAGGGCAAAATAGTTTCTGCTGGGTATTGAGGGGGTGGGGGAGAGAGGGAGGGGGCAGAGTGGGTGGTAAGGGAGGGGGTGGGGGCAGGGGGGAGGAATGACCCAAGCCTTGTATGCACATATGAATAATAAAATAATAAAAAAAAGAAAATCAGTTGCTATAAATACATACTATAGTTTTGCAATATTTTTGATATCAGGTATTGTGATGCCTCCAGCTTTGGTTTCTTATGTGTTTTATTTTTGTTTTGTTTTGTTTTGCTTGATTGTTTGGATTTGCTCAGAATTGCTTAATTAGTCTAGATTTTTTATGGTTCCATATCAATTTTGTGCTTATTTTTTCTAATGCTATGAAGAATGCTATTAGTATTTTAATGAGGATTACACTGATCCGTAGATCGCTTTTGGTAGGATGCACATTTTAGCAATATTAATTCTTCCAATTCATGAACATGGAGTGTCTTTTCATTTTTCCGTGTGTCCTCTGTAATATCTTTCATCAGTGTCCTATAATTCTTATTGTATAGAACTTTCACTTCTTTGGCTAAATTTATACCAGCAAGTGTGTTTTTAATATTTGTTTAGGAACTAGAAAACCAAGAGCAAATTAAAACCAAAATTAGTACAAGGAAACAAGTAATAAAGATTAGAGCCAAAATAAATGAAAAGTAGAATTAAAAAACAATACAAAAGATCAATGATCAGGCCAAACAAGAAAAAAGAGAGAAGACTCAAAGAAAATCAGAGATGAAAAACGAGTCATTATCTCTTGATACCACAGATCATTAGTGACTATGATGAAAAACTATATGCAACAAATTGCAAAACCTTTAGAAGAAATGGATACATTTCTGGACATATATAATCTACCAAAACTGAACCATGAAAACACAGAATATCTGAACAGACCAATAACAATGAGATTGAATTAGCTAGTTTGGATGTCCTTTATTATTTTCTTTTGCAGAAACAGTGCCTAGAAAGGACTACAAGGCCCAGCTACTCAAGAGGCAGAGACAGGAGGTTTTATCCATTGCTGAAGATTGAACCCAGGGCTTCACCCAGTGCTCTACCACTGACCTACCTCCCTGGCACCTGATTTTTTATTAATTTGTTTTACTTAGTACTTGAAGTCAATAGTGTTTGAGATTTTACAGATTTCTAATGAATGACTCAAAGCCAAGCTAAAGGGTTTGTGAAAACTTTATAGTCTCACAAGGTAAATTTTAATGGATTGCTGCACAGTAATGATTTCATTTACTTCCTGTAAACAAGACTCATCTCCCAAGACCTTTACCTCGAGATATTATCATTGGAGCAATTATCCATGTTCATCTTAAGTAGCTGTTTTGGGATTATCTCCCCAAGGCCTCTCCAAAACTGATAAACAGGCCTGATGTGATCCCTCTTCAGCTGCTTTCTTCATGAATTTCAGCTCCAAGCATCGGTTCTCAGATTCCCCAGACCAATTATGAAACAAAGAGCTTCAAATTTTGTTTCTTTTTGCACAACTGAAGATCAGATGAATCAGCTCCCAGCTTCCCATCTTTAGCCAAGAGGACAAGTCACCAAGTCCTAATCAGAAAATAATAGAGTCCTTTATGTCCTAACTGAATTATCATCTTACATAGGATAAAAGTTAAGGCAGAAGAACCAGAGAACTCTGACAGCCACACAGAGTACAGTGGGTAAGGTCTGAACATTGAACACTTCTCTCTCTCTCTCTGTCTCTCTCTGTCTCCATTATTTTATCTAACCTCTTGGTATTAAAAGATGATATAATTCCTCACATCTCTTAAGTGCTTTACAGTACTATCACACACACTGCTGCATATGATTCTCACAGCCTGGAAGACTGGCTATACAGATGAGATGAGGACGATAAGGGAGTGAGTATTCCCTACTTAGGGTCATATAGCTAAGAAACAATCTGGTGGTACCAAAATCTAGCTTTCCTATTGCAAGTTTGGAGCACTTTTCCATATTGCCCTCACATTCTCTTCCCACACACTGAAGCCACACAATAGAGAGGTTTGTGTCTGTAAGGTCATCTGACCACACCAGTCAAGATCCTGACTCTTATAGACTCAAAGAGGTATTTCCCAAAATATAGGATCAGAATCACTGAATTCTTGGCAGAAAAAGGATTTGAGTCTCCAAACAGAACAAGTACTTCAAGGGAAAGTATCAGAAAATCACTGATCTTTTTGAAACATCACAGGTCATCCTGACACACACAAAAGTACCAGAGACTCTTACATTCAGGGCTAAAATGTAGAGCTCTCAGTTCCTCTGAGAGTGCTCTGGCTTTCCTCCAGGCTTGTCCTCTGCCCTCCATATTCCACACTCCACACAGGCAGCTGTCCCAAGGAGCTTTGAATACCAGAGACCTGACTGTAGAAGTGTAAAGAGGTGAAAGACCTTTCTCTCCATAGCAGAAACAGAGGAGGTGGCTCATTATGATGAACAGTGGTCATAATGCTGTTTTTTTCATTATCAAGTCACTTAGGGGATGTCAGAGTGAGCTCTAGGATGAGCCCATCCATTGTCTTTTCGTTTGCATTTCTTCATTTTTTTCTAAATGGCAAGCAGCCTCTCTTTTGCTGGCCACAAGTTTCCAGGTTTTCTCCTTCCTCCTAGTTTATACTAACACAAAGCAAACAGGCAACACTCAACCACTGGTCATGGCTCATCTCTGCCATCAAACCACACTATGACTTTAGGCAAATCCTCAGCTCAAAGCAGCATGTAAACAAGAAGTAAACAAGCTCATTCATGGTGCTGAATCATAGGAGAACAATATGAATGACAACATGCAGAAAGCTATGCAGTCTCTAGAGCATATCCCAAGAGTAGCTCTAGTTTTCACTCAAATGCCAAAAGACCACCATATCATTACTCTACAGTTGTATCAAGAGATCCTAACCATCACTACTTCCACTAAAACCTTCAATTGACTCTGAAACCATCGTTCATCCCAAGAGCTTCAGAAGATTCTTTGAATGCCTTCTGTGATGAGAAAGTCCCTTGCTTCCCAGCCCTCTCTGCTGGCACAGCACTTAAGTTTCCTGGGTGACAGCCTCACTCATCTTTCTGACTCTCTTTTATTCCCTAATTACTGACGTGAACAATCACTACCCCCTTTGTATTGGAAGAAGCCCATACTCTTCTCTCTCCCATGCATTTGAACCTCAGGGCCTGACAAAAACGAGTCTCCACCTCAACGTCTGGGCCCTTCCCTACTGTCATAAGGTGGGTTAAGTCTGCTCCTGTCTGAGTGCGAGGCAGACCCAGGCCTGGTGCGGAAAGGAGACTCAGAATCCTGCTCCTCTTCACCTGAAAGCAGTATTTCCTACTGGAAAGTGGTGGAAAATACCGGAAGTTTGAGTAACTGGTCAAGAACAGGGCTCCCTAAGACCTCCTCGTAAAATAACAGCCTCTCTAATTTACCACAGGACTGTAAGATTGGAGAAGGGTTTCCACGTTCAGCATTTCAGCTCTTTCCTCAAATTGCTGGGTGCGGTAAGCATTATTACTCTTGCCGAGTATGCGGCACAGTGCTTAGGGGATGGGACTTGGAGGCAGAAGGTGGAGGGCATCAAATCCCAGCTCCATTAGTTACTAGTTGAGCCAACTGAAAAACTTAAGAAACTCGTTAACATGCTTCTAAGTTCCAGTTGCCTCATCTATAAAATGGAATAAAAAGAAAACAATAGGCAGGGCACTGGTGGTTCATGCCTGTGATCCTAGCTACTCAAGAGGCAGAGATCAGGAGGATCTCAGTTCCAAGCTGGCTCCAGGGAAATAGTTCAGACCCTATCTCAAAAAAAACCGTCACAAAAAGGGGTGGTGGAGTGGGCCAAGGGGTAGGCCCTGAGTCCAAACTTCAGTACCACAAAAAAGAAAAACTAAAAATAGTTCTGCTGCAGATGACTAAATAAAAGATATATAGAGAGAGATATATATATAGAGAGAGAGAGAGAGATCACTTAATATTATCTGACCAAATAAATGGTAGTAATTTGTCTTTTAAATGCTTATATGTGTTCAACTGTGGTTTGGACCCAAAATCTCCTTCCACTATACTTATAATGTATATCTTTGGGTTTATCCTCTTTGGAGTTTTTTGAGCTTTCTGTGTGTATAGAGTAGTGTTTTTCTGTAAACTTGGGGAGAATTCAGCTATTCTTCCTTTAATATGTTTTATATTTTCTTTCTCATCTCCTGGTACTCCCATCACAAGTGTGTGATGTGCTTAGTAGTGTCCCATCTTTTTCTGAGTCTCTGTTCATTCTCTTCATTCTTTTTTCTCTATATTTTTCAACTGGTATAATCTATGTCAGTCTATCCTCAAGTTTGCTAGTCTTCTTATGCTATTTCAAAACTACAATTGAGCCCTTCTGGTGAAGTTTTAATTACATTGTACATTATTATACATTCCAAACCTCCAGAATTTCCATCTGGTTCTTTTTTATAGTTTTTATCTTCTTATTGACATGACATTGTTACTAAACTTCTCTTTACTCCTTTAATCATGTTTTCCTATAGTTTCATGAAAATACTTTTAATGGCTACTTTGGGGTCTTTTTCAGTTAAGCCTGACATCACGTTTTCACAGGCAATTTCTGCTGGTTTTTTTCCATAGGTATGTCTTCTGGGTGACAGCCTTCTCATCTTTCTGACTCTCTTTTATTCCCTAAGTCCTGACAAGGACGATCACTGTCCCTTTGCATGGGAAGACCAGAATAATTCATGCCACCTCTTCTCTCTTACCATGCAGTTGCATCTCAGGGCCTTGTTTTGTTCTGGTTTTGGTTGAGGGGGAGAGTTGTTAGTTGTTATTGGTGGTGGTGGTGGTGGTTTGGTTTGGTTTGACATTCTGGGGATCAAAACAGAGCTTCATACATGCCAGACAAGTGCTCTACCACTGAGCCACATTTCAGCCCCTTTCCTATTTCATGTCACATAATTTTTGTTGGATTCTGGGCATTTTATATAAATTATTGCAGCAATTCAGGGTACCAATCTCCCATCTGGGGATTGTTATTGTTATTTGTTTGGTGCCCACAGTCACCATGAACTGACATTCTGTAGTATTGGAAGCACTCTCTTGCTTTCCTTCCATGACACACTCAGCTGTTAAACTCCACTCATTGTCAGCAGTATATTGTGTTGGTTCAGCAATCCTTCAATCAAATTTGACTCCTTTGAAGGAATCAGGTTTTTGGAGTTGGTGATTTGGACTCCCACAGAGCTCCTGGGTCTCCCTAGTTTGTTTTCAGTCTAGACTGTATATCATTAAATCCACGAATCTTCCCCCAGCTGCCCTTCACCACAATCTCCACTGTTCTTGAGAGCACCCACACCTGAATGTCTCCATGTTCTGTTACAAATGAAATTAATTCCTTAAAATAAATAAGAACTATATGTTTTAAGGCTGATGCTTCTAGAGCTGGGTGTGAAATGAGGGATTTTCTCTCTTAGTGACACCCGCCCCTCCGCCCAACACATGGTAGTGTCAGCACCTGAGGTCTTCTCAGCTTCCCTCTCCTGCCATGGAACCACAAGCTCATGAATTTAGCAAAGGATGATCATAGCCCTGCGTCTTCAGCATTCCACATCAAGCTGGAGCCTCCATTTCACAAGGGTCTGAACACAAGCAGGCTCCATCCTCCCAACTACCCAGAACTGAGATTTAGCTCCTGCAACAGGATAAGAAGTGCTGAAATCCTGCTTCTCTTGGAAAGAAATCCCTCCTACTATATATAACCAGGGGAGAGGGAGCTAGGTTTTCTGGGTTGCAGACTCCCTGAGCTAGTGTAGGGTTGGAGCAATCCTGCTCCTAATACCACAGACTCTCACTTCTTCCCCACCTCTCATATATCTACTTAAATAGGTATTCATTTGCCATTTCCCCTTAGAAACATCTCCAGAGACTTTAAATCATTGCGGTTTTTTAATGTGTTCACTAGTTTCACTGCAGTGTGTCCACAAAGCTTTCCCCAACTGTCATACCAGAGGTCAATTGCCTACTCCATTATGTTTTCAAATTTAATTATCTTATTGTTCACCCAGAAGCAAGATTTCTTTTTTTATGGGACTGGGGTTTGAACTCAGGCTTCATGCTTACAAAGCCATGCCTCCAGCCCCATAGACGCTAGATTTCTTAATAGTGAAGCAGTCTCTTTTGATAGATAGATTGATATTTTTGCATTGATTTTATAAGGTTTTCTTTTTCATAAAGAAAGATTTTTTGCATAAAAGGAATGTTCACCTGATTGCTTGGAATAATATCTTCTTTTTAGATTACTGAATCTGTTCAAATAAGTATTTAAACTGTATTTTCACTTTATAAAAAGCAGGTTGGTATTTACTATGGATTCTGTAGGGTAAATGGACTAGAATTGCCAAAATGAAATACTAATTATATAGCCACTATAGTTCTAGTATGAATTCCACAAAATAAGGAAAGAATGAAAGAAAGCATTCCTAAAATGAGGGAAGACATAATTTTTAGGTTGAAAAGACAGTATCTGCCAAAACAATGAAGAAATAGTACTTAATGAAAATGGTCATTTTTATTTGAAAAATAAAGAAAAATTATGCAAGCAGAAAAATAAGGTAGAAATTTACCACAAAATGGTAGAATTTGATATAATTTTTATTTTTTGTGGTATTGGGGATTGAACCGAGAGCCTCATGCAAGCACTCTACCACTCAAGTCATGCCCCCAGCCTATTTGTTTGATTTTTTTGTTTGTTTCTCTGGCTTTCTATATAGCTGGCCTTCTATATAGCTGGGATTACAGGTATTCATCACCATGCTTGGCTTGTTGATTGAGATAGGGTCTCATTAAGTTTTTGACCAGACTGGCCTTGCACCACCCTCCTACTAATCTCCATCTTCCAAGTTCCTGGGATTGCAGGCATGAACCACTGCACCTGGCTTATTTTGTTTTTGAGATAAGGCATTGCTCACTTTTGCCCACGCTGGCCTCAAACTCACAGTCCTTCTGCCTCTGCCTCAGGAGTATCTGGGTTTACAGTCATGAACCACCTTATACTTGGCTTATATTTTTTAATTTTTAAAAAAATGTTATTTGTCTACATTACATTTTCAGAGCAAAAATAAACATAATATGTTGTTTTAATCTTTATTATGTTATAATCAGGTAAGATACAAAATACTGTTGCAACTATTCCACCTAAATAATTACACAATTGTCCAATGCTGTTTCTTAAATAACGCAAACTTATCTGTCAATATACATTGCTTACACAATAATCTATTAAATTCTCTTGTGTCCATCTGTGAAATACTGATTTGATCCTTCCAGCATCAGCACCACAGTATTATGGAGTCCTTGATTTTTTTTTTATACCGGGATTGAATCCAGGGCCTCACACATTTTATGTGTAGGCAAGAGTTGTACCACTTAAGCAACACCCACAGTCCAAGTCCTTGTTTTCTGATACAAGTATCACCTTATAACTCTCTAACATTTTCCTAGCTTATTTTCATGCTTCTTTTTGGGTGAAATTTAGATTACTTTTGTTTCCAAAAACCTTGCTACTAATTTTACATCAAAGGATTTTTATACCGTTAGTTAAATTCTAGATTAATTCAGTACAATATGTATCTTTGCAACATTTCATCTTTCTGAAATCTTTATATATGGTTGTGTGTATACATATATATGTATATACAAACATATTCATTTATTAAATTTTTTTCTTTATGCCTCACTGGACATTTTGAAGTTCTTGCCTGATTTGTCTTAACACCTTAATGCATAGATTTGCTTGTTGATAGTATAACTAGAATTGTTTTAGATTACATATAAACCTTATTTTTCCTGATTATTGTTACATGTAATAATAAAGTACAATCTGTTGAGTGCTCACTGCATTCCAGATCCTTGTGTTAATCACTTTATTACTTCATTCCTCCACCCCATGACTGATGTTTTACATGAAGAAACTAAGTCATAAATACCCCTGGTATGCTGCCTAAGTTTTCACACCTAGAAAATGGCAGAGCTCAGACTTGAAGTATTTTGAAATCCCTTTTTATCTATAATGGTCTTTCAGTTGATTTCCTACTTTTTCCCAGATCACCATATAAACATTTCCAACTTCTTTCAAATATTTTTATTTTTCTTTTCATTTCTGAATTATACTATATTTCTTATAATGCACACACTTGTATTATCATTCAAAAACCTATACACTATCATAACATCATATACTAACAGTAAACACTTCAACAGTGTTGTGACAGGATTTAAATAAGACTTAGTCCTATAACATTGAGTTTGCCAAACTAGACATTGCTAGAATGATTACATTGTATAAGGACTTTCCGTATTTGTTTCTGTGGGTATTAATTTGTTGCTTATGTTTTTTAAAAATTATAGGGTTGGGGATATAGTTCAGTGGTAGAGAACTTGCCTAGTGTGCATGAAGCCCTGATATTTTAGAAGTTTAGCAAGGATTCATTTGTAGTAAAACAGGATAAAGTAGGGAGAAATAGAAAAGGAAGGAGAAACACCTTATTCTCATACAAGAAACAGGAGTGAAGAAGATTCAAAATGGTGGTTCTTGCCTTCCAGTATTTATCTAGAGGATTTCATATACCACAAAAAAAGTTAATTATAAAATTAGGTCTAAGATATTTTTGAGATAGAGGCCTCACTGTGTTGCTAGCCTAAAACTAGTCTCAGTGATCCTGCTGCCTCAGCCTCTTGAGTAGCTAGGAGACACATGCCACCCAGCTCTAAGATATTTTTAATGCTAATAAAACAGCTGATTTTGCTGATCTTCATGCCCTTATATAATTGAGAGTACTTGGTAAGCATTTGTTGGGCTCATTTTGCAGGAAATTGGAGAATGAATGGAAGCAACCAAAGTGGGAACCCTGAGTTCCTACTCATAGGGCTCTCAGAGATTCCTGAGCAACAGCATATCCTATTTTGGGCATTTCTGTCCATGTATCTGGTCACAGTGGTGGGAAATGTGCTCATAATCCTGGCCATCGGCTCTGACTCCCATCTGCACACTCCTATGTACTTCTTCCTGGCCAACCTCTCCATCACTGACCTCTTCTTTGTTACCAACACAATCCCCAAGATGCTGGTGAACCTTCAGTCCCAGAACAAAGCCATCTCCTATGCAGGGTGTCTGACACAGCTCTATTTCCTGGTATCCTTGGTGGCCCTGGACAACCTCATCCTGGCTGTGATGGCCTATGATCGCTACATGGCCATTTGCCGACCCCTCCACTACACCACAGCCATGAACCCTAAGCTCTGTATCTTGCTCCTCATCTTGTGCTGGACCTTATCTATCCTCTATGGACTCATCCACACCCTCCTCATGACCAGAGTGAAATTCTGTGGGTCACAGAAAATCTACTACATCTTCTGTGAGATGTACGTCTTGCTGAGGCTTGCATGTTCCAACACCCAGGTCAATCACATAGCACTGATTGCCACAGGCTGCTTCATCTTCCTCACTCCTTTAGGATTCATGATCATGTCCTATGTCTGGATTGTCAGAGCCATCCTCGGAATTTCCTCAGCCTCTAACAAATACAAAGCCTTCTCCACATGTGCCTCCCATTTAGCTGTGGTCTCCCTCTTCTATGGAACACTTTGTATGGTATATCTGCAGCCCCTCCACACCTACTCCATGAAGGATTCAGTAGCTACAGTGATGTATGCCGTGGTGACCCCCATGGTGAACCCTTTCATCTACAGCCTGAGGAACAAGGACATGCATGGGGCTCTAGGAAGACTCCTAAAGAAACCATTTCAGAAGTTAACATGAGGGCAATTTTGGGAAAGGACATTGAAGTGGACACGGGAAATATCTTTCACCATATGCAAAGCATTTTCCTACAGGTTATACAGCAGTAATTAGGATAGAGCTCCAGCTCAGAATGAGCCTATGTATTTTTGGTAATGCAAAGAAAAGTAAGTTTAGCCTATGTCCCCTACATCTTCCCAGTCCTGATAAAAAATAAGGTCACACTAATACTAATACCAGACTTTCTCAGGGTTATATTTTTCAGTATGCCTGACCATAGGACCACATTCTCGCCTTTCTTCAGATATACCCTCGTGTGTCCTAGAGATGTCTCTCATGTTCTCTACCACACATTCAGTGCACAGAAAGTGAAAGTAACTGAAGAGAATGTTGGTCTCTGGGCTATGATGGTTTGAAAGGCAGTCAGCAGAGCCAGCATATGATCTAGAGTTCAAGTGATTTGATATTCATTTACTCATTCATCATTTCATTGTATTGAACATGATTGGCTGTCTATTAGGACTCTCAAACTGGATAACAAGCATAAATAAGTCTACTGGGAGATGTAGATAAAATTACAGAAACTGTAAATTAATCTAATTTATCAGTTAAAATGCATTGTTCAGCATATTGACTAAAAAGTAAAATATAGATATAATGATTTAAAAGACAGGCAGTAGACTGGGGATTTAGCTCAGTGATTGAATACTTGCCTAGAATGTGTGAGGCCCTGGGTTCAATTCCCAGTAGCACAAAAAAAGAGACAGAGACCGAGAAATTAAAAGCATAAAAATATACAAAACTTGAAGGTAAAGGAAAAGAAACAGGCTCATTTGGAAAATACTACATATTTTAAGTAAAATATTGCTGTGGTAATATTGGATAAAAAAAAGCCTTCAAAACAGAAGTGAAAAGGGTGACATCAGCAAGATGGTGGAAAAAGAAGTTCTATCCAACATCCCCCAATATTAAGACTGATTTATCAATAAACCACAGGTGAAAATACCTTCATGAGAGTTCCAAATACAAGTGAGAACTTGCAACACCCTTATAAAGCAAGACATAAAACAAGATGTACAGAAAATTGTGAGAAAAATTATTTCACTTTACCTTCATCACCCCTCACCCAAGCCTGAACAGCATAGCACAAAGAGATCTCTACGGCCCACATGCTCTCCTATATGGGAAAAAAGAAAGCAACACATATGTCCAACTTCCCCAACCTCCCAGGGATGTTATCCAAGAGGACCCCTCTGCCATGCTTTACCCAAAACACTTATCTTCTTCAATTAGCTAAGAACAGTTGGGCAGGCCTTGTTCTGAGGGGTGTGCACAGATAGGCCAGATGTTAAGGACCATGGGGATGCCCACTATAGAACACCAGGGGCCAGCTGCTGAAATTCATGCATTGTTTGTTGGAAACTCCTTCCGATTTGCTTATTTTCTTTAGACCACACCAATTAGCCCACCCAGAATCTCTGATTGGGCTGAACAGTGAAGCACTTTCCCTAACAAAGCCAGTCTATAAAGACTGGAAGAGGTGACTGCTTCTTCAAATATGCATTCAACAATGTAAGGTTATAGGGATCACAAAGAAATAAGAAAACAAAAAGAGCACCAAAAGAACAAAATAAAGCTCTGGTAACCATGTCATGGTTTAGATCTTAAATGTCTCCTAAAAGCTTGTATGTTGAAGAATTGGTCCCCCAGCACAGCAGTGTTCAGAGGTGAAACTTTTTAGGAGGTTATTGGATTATGAGGGCTCTGACCTTATTAATAAATTAATCCATTGATGGACTCATATCTTAATGGTTTGGGGGGAAGGGCTTTGTTATAAAAATGAGCTCTTGCTCTGCTTCCCAGCCACCATAAGCTGAGAAGTTTCTCTCTGCCCCAAGCATCTGCCATGACGTACTGACTCTCCACAGGCCTGAAAACAACTAGGCTGAGAGTCTGTGGACTAAAACCTCTGAAAACCTGAACCAAAATAAATCATTCCTCCTTATAATTTGTTTATCTCAGGTATTTTGTCACAGCAATAAAAAGCTGACTAACACATTATCCCTACGAAAATGGAGAACTACAAATTGCATGACAAAGAATTAAAATTATCATCTTAAAGTGGTTCAATAAGCTACACAGAACACGGATAAACAACTAAGATAAACCAGGAAACCAAACCACTAATAAAAATGTAAATTCAACAAACAAAAACCATTAAAAAAATAAAAAGGACCAAACAGTAAATCTACAGCTGAATATAGGCTTAAAAACAATACAAAATAAACAAATGAGAAGCTTAAAAAAAAAATAGAAACAAAAACCCCAACAGAAATACTAGAGATGAAGAATGCAAAGCATGAAAAATTCAATAGAAGGCTGGTCAATAGCAGGCTCACCTGAGCAGAAGAATCAGTGAGTTAAAAAATGGAACACTTGAAATTATCCACTCAGAAGGCAAAAAGGAAAAAGAATGAAGAAAATCTATAGGACTTATGGACTACAATAAGAGACCTAACTATCACACAATAGTTCTCAAAAAAGAGGAAAAGAGCCAGAAAGCATATTTAAAGAAATAATGGGGTACAGTGTAATATTTTGATACATGTGTACAATATGTGCTAATCAAATCAGGGTCATTATCACTTCCATCTCATCATTACTTTGTATTTGGAGCTTTTGAGTTCCTCTCTTCCTGTTATTCATAGAAATGTTAACCACCCTGATTTTATCATTACACACTATATAGTGTACCAACTTGTCATACTATACCTCACAAATTTGTGCAATTAAAATAATAACTAATAAATAAAAAATAATGGTTGCAAACTTTCCAAATCTGGGAAAAGATGGCCAATATCTAAGGACAGGAAGTTCAGAGATCTCAATCAAAATCAGCCCCAAAAGGAGTTCACAAACACACACTATCATCAAATTGTCAAAAATCAATGACAGGAAGAATACTGAAAGCAGAAAGAGATAAGAAATGTACCATATCACATTCAAGGGAGCCCTCAATATGGCTTTCAGCAGATTTCTCGGCAGAAACCCTGCAAGCTAGGGGAGAGTGGGATGATATATTCAAAGTGCTGAGAGGGAAAAAAAAAACACTGTCAATCAGGAATACTTCACCTAAAAAAATTGTCCTTCAGAAATGAGGAAGAAATAAAAACTTTCCCAAACAAACAAAAGCCAAAGCAGTTCACTGCCACTTGTCCTGCTTTACAGGCATTTCCAAAGGAGTTCTTTAAGCTGAAACAAACGACTGCTAATTATTAACAAAAATATATGAAAGCTTAAGTAATACATAATCATACTCAGAACTCCATAATGATGAAGAGCTCAAAGTCTCTAAACACAAATCAACAAGGAGAAACATCAGTCACACTGATTTGATCAGTACATATTGTGTATATACGTGTGTGTGTATTGAAATACCTGTACCCCATAAATATGTACAATTATTTTATGTTAATCAAAAAAATTTTATGTTTAAAGAGATGGAAATGTTAACCACTCTTATTCAATCATTGCTCACAGTACACATGTATTGAATACAGGTATTGAATTGTTACTCTGTACCCCATAAATTTGTATAATTAAAATAATAATTAATTTTTTTAAAGAAAACAGTAAGAGATGTTGAGACCAAAAAGTAAAGTTCATTAAAGTTATTTATAGTAAAGAAAAACCACAAAGTACATAATGTACCACAATAAAGGATTGCTTTAAAATTATGAAAAAAGAGACAGGCATGATGATACACACCTATGAGTCCAGGACTTGGGGGGTTGAGGCAAGAGGATCATGAGTTTGAGATCATCCTGGGCTACACAGAAAGTTCTGGGCCAGTCTGGGATACACAATGAGACCCTGTCTCAAAAAACTTTGAAAAAATGCCAGTCACCAGGGAGTCACACCTGTAATCCCAGCTACTCAGGAGACAGAGAACAGGAGGGTCACAGCTGGAAGCCAGTCCAGGCAAATAGTGATTGAGACCCTAGCTCAAGAAAACTCATCACCAAAAAGGGCTGGTGGAGTGGCTCAGGGTATAGGCCCTGAGTTCAAACCCCAGCACTGAAAAAAAAATGAAAAAATAGCTGTGGTTGATGGTTTACACCTACAATCCCAGCACTTGGAGGCCAAGGAAGGAGGATTGTGAGTTCAAGTCCATCCTGGGCTACACAACAAGACCCTGTCTCAAAAAAATTTTCCCTAATACTATAAGTGTGATGTCTAAACAATTTCATTCCTAGTAGGTGGGCTAAAACACAAAATCATTAAAAACAACAGTACATATAATTAATTATTAAGAGATACAAATTACAAAAACAAATGTAAATTTTGGTATCAAAATCATAAAAAGGCCAGGCACCAGTGGCTCATGCTTATAATCCTAGCTACTCAGGAGACAGAGATCAAGATGATCTAGGTTCAAAGCCAGCCCAGGGAAATAGTTCATGATACCATATCTCAAATATACCCAACACAAAAAAGGCCTGGTGGAGTGGCTCAAGTGGTAGAATGTCTGCCTACCAAGCATGTGGCCCTGAGTTCAAACCCCAGCACCTCCAAAAAAACAATTGTAAAAGGTGGGTGGTCAGGCATGGTAGTTCACACTTCCCAGTTACACAGAAGGCAGAGATCAGGAAGATCACAGTCGAGATCAGCCTGGGCAAAAAGTAAGACCTCCATCTCAATCAATAAGCTGGGCATGGTAGAATGCACCTGTGAGCCAAGTTACATGGGAAGTTGCAGGAAGGAGGATGGTTGACCGAGGTAAGCCCTGGACCCCCCCAAAAAAAGCAAAACAAAACACAAGACCCTACCTAAAAAAAAGAGCTGAAAGCTTTACTCAAGTGGAAAAGCAGGTGCCTCGCTAGTACAAAACCCTGAGTTCAAATCCCAGTACTGCCAAAAAAAATTATAAAAGGTGTCAGGGAGGGAGTGAAAGTGTAGAGTTTTTGTATGTGATTAAAGGTAAGTTATTATCAGCTTAAAATAGCCTGTTATAAGGAAAAGATATTTTACATAAGACTCATGGTGATCACAAAGAAAAAGCCTGTACTAAGTAGTTGCATGAAATATTTTTTAAAAGGATTCAAAGCATAATAAACACAGAAAAGCATCAAACCACAAAGGAAGACAGAAAGAGAGGAAGAAAAGGGAAAGAAAAAAGTCTACAAACAACCAGAAAATAAATTACAAAATGGTAGTAGCAAATAGTTACATTAAATGTAAATGGAATGGATTCTTCAATCAAAAGATATAAAGTAGGTGAAAAGATAAGGAAAAAAAATCCAACAATAGTCTGCCTACAAGAAACTCACTTTACTATTAAGAAGATACCCACTGAAAGTGAAGGGACAGGAAAAAAAAATATTCCAAGCAAATGGAAACTGAAAGAAAGCAGGAATTGCTATAATTATATCGGACAAAATAAACTTTAAGTCATAAGCTATATAAAGACACAAAGAAGGTCACTACATAATGATAAAGAGATTAATTTACCAAGAAGACATAACAATTACAAATACCTATGCACCCAACACAAGAGCACCTAAATACATAAAGCAATTATTAAATGATCTGCAAGGAGAAAAAGACTGCAATACTATAGTAGTATGTGGCCTTAATACCCCACTTTCAACAATGAACAGATTATCTAGACAGAAAATTAATGAACATCAGATTTAGATTAAATGCTAGATCTAATGGACTTAACAGATGTATACAGAACATTCTATCCACCAGCAGCAAAATGCACACTTTTCTCAAGTGCAATTGAGCAAGTGTAAAAAGTTTGGTCAACTTTCTTTAGTCCATTTTCTGCTGCTATAATAAAATATCTGAGATTGGATAATTTATTAAAAACAAAAATTTATTTCTCATGGTTTTGGAAGCTGGAAAACCCATGAAGTCTCTGGTTAGTGAGGGCTGGATCTCTTTGCTTCCAAGAGAATGCCTTGCTACATCCTCCAGAGGGGAAGAATGCTGTGTCCTCACATGGCAAAAGGTGGAAGAGCAAGAGAACTGAAAACAGCATTAAGCTCCTTTTTTTTTTAAGGTGGTACTGGGTATTGAACTCAGGACCTCACAGGAACACTTGTGCCCTAATCACCTTTATTTTTAATTATTTCCCTCCTTTTTCTTCTTTTGGCATTACTGGGTTTTTGGGCATCACACTTGCTAGAAAGGCACTCTATCACTTGAGCCATGCCTCTAGCCCCCTAATAACCTCTTAAAGGTCCCACCTCTTAATATTATCACATTGGTCATTAAGTTTCAACATATTAATTTTGAAGGGGATACTTTCAAATCATAGTACCAACCCAACAGGGAGATTTGAGATGAATACCGACCACAAGAGTTGTTCCATATCAGACCAAAATGGACAGTCTTTTTTTCTAGTCACGAGATAGGCTACACTGAAAAAGGCATGGCCTTGCAAAAGGAGTCTTTCTACAGCTAAGGCCAACCCTGAAGGAGCTGCCAGCTGTTGACCACACTCCCCACAGCTGGATACAAAGTCTGTTACTGAAGGGAAAACTGTCCTTAAATTTCATCTCCATGGACAATGTCATTGAGAGTCTCAATATATACAACAATTTTTCAGATGTCAATAGCAGCTCAAGTCTTCAAGAGCATCACCCACTAATTACGTTTATGTGGAGTTAGGTGGGGTTTGTGTTGTTGCTGTTGTTTTGTTGTTTGCAGTACTGGGGATTGAAACCAGGACCTCGTGCATGCTAAGCAAACACTCTACCACTTGAGTTAAGCCCCTACATGTCTTTTAATGCGCTTGATTTTATGTGGGGTTAGGAGCCTAAGACGCCCTGGAAGGTATGGTACTTGGCTGAGAGACCCTGGCTGGAGCCGACTCCCAACCGCCTATGGGGAGACAGGAGCTGCCCACAGAAAGACTTCCTCCTTCCCGTCCAGGAATCTGCCCAGCCTCCTGCTTGGCCGGCCGAGCATCCTAGGATCCCTTCTCGTGCCTAAGGAAAGACACCTTTGTCCCCATTTTCTACAGGAGGCAGTGTGCTGAGTTCCCAGACTCCAGGACCTGCTGTCTTCCATGAATGTTCTTAAAAGTCGTCCAGCCCTATTTGCCGCAGGCCTGGGGCAAACTGCAGTAGAGATGACTCCGAGCCTTCAGCAGCGTCCTGCACCCGCCACAGAAATCGGCTCAACAGCCACGGAAAAGCGGGCAGAGGACAAACGTGGCTGGCTCTTTAGAGACACATTCACGCACCCTGGAGGAGCCACCCAAAGAGACGCACCCATTCCTGGGCGGATACCCAATGAGGAGACGGGAGAGGCGGGCCTTCCGCAGATCCAGCAAATGAAAAGCCGGAAGAGGTTTGGCCCTCGAATACCCTGTCCCTGAGCGCGCCGCGCCGGCATCCTATGGTTCCGCAGGTTGCGCGCGCCATCCAGTGGCCGGCAACGGAGATTCTCGGCATTTCCATTTTTACAGCATTCGGTAATTGCAGAAGAAAGGATAATCCTAGAGGGAAAAGGAAAGGGTAACATTTCATCATGTTTTAAAAACACAAGTGAAATTCTTAGTAAACTAGGAACTAAAACTTAGTAAAGACTCAGAAAACCATGGCGAATCTCACACTATGTGAAACCCTAGAAGAATTCCTATTAAAGTCAAGATGGATGCAGTTCCCCTACCCTCGCTGTTTTTATTTAATGCTTTGGAGAGCCCCTGTAAGATGTTAAAGGGAGCAGGTCAGTTTAAATTGGTTGGCAAGGGGAAACAGAAAGCATTATTTCAAGTGAAATGATTTATACTTAAAAATAAAAAACCAAAGAATTTAGCAAGTTGCCAAGAAGAAGACATATTTGGGTGTGGAAAGCAGCTGTTAAACCCTATTACAAAATCATGACTCTTATGCAATATGAAAATGAATATATATTAAAGGCTTTATTTAATGCATCAATGAGAAACCACCAAGTGTTATAATACAAAGAAAAAGCACATTTGTTAATAGGAATATTGAAATGAATGTATAAACAGAGGCAAACTGTCTTTCTGTAAGGGAGTATGACAAAGGGGAAGAGGTGTCCCTCTGCTGGCATAATTCATTTGTGGGTCTGTAGACTGGAATTATTCTATCAGTTGTCTGAAACTTGCAGAACTATAAAATAACTCCCATGGTAACAGAATCAGATAACTCCGAAAGGTGTTTTTCACTGAAGAATAAATTATTCCCTGCATGTTGCTTGAAACAAATATTCTCTCTCTTCTGTTTAAGACATCAGTAGTTGATTTTGTACTTCCTATAGCTGAACATATTCCTTGCTGATATAACTGATAGATTTTACTACATAAATTTTTAAAAACTTTACAGAGAATAAAAAGAGCCAGAGACCACTACAAACTGAAGGAATATTCCCAACATAAATGACAAAGATATAATTTTATTAATGTTTACAAATCAAAACAGTAAGAAAAAGACAAACAACCCAATGGAAAATGGCAAAGGACATTAACAATGCACAGGAAAAGAAGTGCAAATGCCTTTTAAACATAGAGAAGATGTTCAACCACACCAGTAAGTTTTGAAAAATGTAAATGAAAAGTACAATGAAATACCGTATTTCACCTCTCAGATATGCAAGAATTTAAAAACTTATGGAGGTGAGGGTAATAAGATCATTTCATACAGTGTTGTGCAAGGGTAAGTTTATGCAGCCAGCTTTAAGACCAGCTTGGCAAAAATGTGAAAATATTCAAAATACACAAACGCTTTGTTACAAAAATGCCACTTCTAGGCACTATCCTGTGGATATACTTGTCCATGTACAGAGATATATGATGGAGAATATTCTTTGTAGCGCTGCTTACAGTTGCAAATGACTGCACAAAACCACTTACACATCCATGAAATGGAATATTATGCAACTATCAAAATAATGGGGCAAAGTGGTGGTGTTACAAGTCAGCAGGAAGTCTGGGTAGCTCAGTGGTAGAGTGCTTGCCTAGCATGCACAAGGCCTGGATTAAACTCCCAGCACTGCAAAAAGAAAATTTTATATATATATATATAAAATATATATACACATATATGTATACATGTATATATATATACACATACACACATGTGTATATGTGTGTGTATCCTGCTGACATATATGTATATATTATATATCAGCAGGAAAAGATAGTCAGTAGTAGTCTTTACAGTATCAGTACTACTTCATCAGTACTAATGTTTCCTTCCATGTTCATTAAACTGTCAAATATTTTTCAGTTATATATTTGAGTTATAGTATAACTCAACTTCACATGTCTTGCTTTTATCTTTAATAAAAGATCTGTAATAGACACCCCTGGGGGTGGGGGGGAGAGGGAGGGGACAGAGTGGGTGGTAAGGGAGGGGGTGGGGGCAGGGGGGAGAAATGACCCAAGCATTGTATGCACATATGAATAATAAAAAAATATAAATAAATAAATAAATAAAGACACCCCTGGGAACCTGCTCACAATGACCCTTTAACTGCCCCATCACTCACTGGGTTGTTTATGGCAGCCAGATGTCCCAAACAGCTGGGTACAGTTGATTGGATAGGGGGT
Organism: Castor canadensis; assembly: GCF_047511655.1. Lineage (NCBI taxonomy): Eukaryota > Metazoa > Chordata > Mammalia > Rodentia > Castoridae > Castor > Castor canadensis. The sequence continues at coordinate 47,753,530 of NC_133396.1, read as the reverse complement.
GATCACCTGATCTTCTTGGGCCAATCAGATTCTCCTCCAAGGGACTGAAGACTAGAACCAAATATAGGCCTTGGATAAATGTGGGAGATGTGGACTTCTATGTTACAGAAAGTCTTCTTACTAGAGAGACTGAGAAAGTCTCTCAATCTGGACCCAATCAGAAGGGAAAAACCACACCATAACTTGAATATGGAAGGCTTAATATGAAGAATTATTAACAAGGGATTGACTACTAGTAAGTGAAGAGAACCCTAAAGAACGTAGATGAATATTAGGAAAAAGAAACAGCCACTAGGCTGGGATGGTGAGCAGGGGTAGGGGCCTCTGCCCCCAGGACATGTTCCTCAGGATCCAGTGCCACAAAACCACCATCTTCATGGTGGCCAAGGAGTCAAGACTGTGTTCAGGCTGAAGTGCATGGTTGAGGACATCCTCAAGCAGCCACCAGACGAGCAGCTAGCTGCTATACAAGAATGAACAGCTTCTTGATGATGGAAAAAAGCTGGAGGAGTGTGTCTTCATCAGCCAAACACCACAGTCACAGGCCCCAGCCACAGTGGGCATGGCCTACAGGCAGATGACAACCTTCAAAGCTCTGCACATCAAGCCATTCTGCAGCCCACCAGAGCTTTCAGATGTGATGAAAATGCAGGATTCTGGAGGCAGTGCCAATGAACAAGCTGTACAGTGAGGGCCCTTCCAGGCCCATCCCAAAGACCTATTTCCAACCCTCCACTCCAATAGAAGAGACTTGGGTGTCAGCAAAAAGGAGCAGCCACTACTGCCAGAGGTGAGATAGAATGCCCAAGGAAGAGCTGCTCCTACCCTAGGACTAAGGTTCAGGCCCCACTGGCCTTGGCCTCGGCCTTGGATGAGAAAGTCACCATGGTGCCACATCAGTGGAACTGACTGCAAATCTACCCTCTGTTCACAAGGAGGTCGCCCACTGGAAGCATTCCACTATTAAACCACCAAGCCACTGAAGGAGACAAGAAGAGGTTGTTGGCAGGAAAAGCCACTGGCCACTGGGTGCTACTGCAGGAGTTGCTCACTGGAGAAGCTTTGTGCACTGCTAGAACCTGGTGCTGGAGAAGATGCACAAGTGGCAGGAGCCAGACCTCAAGTTACAGTGCAAGCTGCAAGAGCCTGCCAAGGAAGCCTTAAGTGCCTGCCAGTCAAGGAAGCAAAATATCTTCCCCTCCTGGGCTTCTTTTGCACCCTCTACTGACAAAGTTTAATATTATACCTGCTGACAAAAGAAACAGTTAAAGGACCCAGAGACTGGAAATTGTGGTTCTGAGACCAGCTCAGTTGGTCTTAGGGAACAGAATAAAACTAAACAAAAAGTTACCACAAATCCATAAGAAAAAGCCAGCAACACAATAGAAAAAAAAAAGAAATAGAGAAGCAATGCAAAGAACTGAAAGGCTAGAGATAGGCAAAAAACTGGAGGCTAGAGATAAGGAAAGAGGGCAGGCCACTTTTGCTGTCCTATTTAGGGCACAGCTGCATCCTTGTCCTTTGACTCCAGGAAATATCCCTATATCTTGTTAACAAATTCTCCTTTGACTTAAACTAGTGTGAGGTAATTTCAAGCCCTTCAACAAAGTCGTTCTATTCAGTACTGGATGTTAACAACAAAGTCACTGAATTAAAACCTTAGATAACACTTTTATCATTGCTGAGTCTGTGTAATAGGTTACAGTTTATATCTGTTAGAGTTTTATCCAATTTTTGGAAACTTTCTTAGTGGAAAATTCTTTAATTAAAAAAATAAAAAATTCTTTTCCACTATATTCCTTATTGCACTTCATGTGGTATAGCTGGATTTTACCTGGACTCCATCATCCATCTGGAGTTTTCCTCAGATATGCTATTAGTGATAAGTTCTTATAAAAATCTATCAATTGCTATTTTAAAACAGCTCCCTTTTTAGGGAGTTGTCTTTTTTGTATGCAGTGTCTTGCAGAGGAATGAGTAAAATTCATTTGATCCAATCATCTGGGCAAACTTCCTACCATCTTTTTTATAAAGTGTATTTGCTATTCCTAAGATAGACACCCTTGTATCTGTCTACTCACTTGTTTGCATGTTTTCATTTGGAGCTAATTATCATACAGCTTGTTTTTATTAGTTCTTTTAAATGGGCTGTTTTGTGTTCTTATTCCACTTGATGAAGTCAATTCATCAGCTCATTCTGTAGTGTATGTACGAGTTACTAGTTTATTCTGCCTTTAGCATCATTAGCAGTAGGGAACACTTTACCCATGGGTGTGAACATCAGATCTTTCCAGCAGCTGTTTTGCTCCTAGGTTGCTGGTAAGTTTCCACAGTCTCACATTACATGTTTCCTCCAATAATTTGTTTGGATTTGGAGAAAGAGGCTTTATCTATATTTTCATTTTAATTGAATTTTCAGTTTTCAGTATCTGACTTTTTTTCTTCTCACCAAATTCCTTCCACCTGTTTCTTTTCTCCCAGTTTTTCCAATTATAGGATGCCCTTGTCATTCTCACAGCCACAATCCACTTTCATCTCAAACTAGTCCTTTCAAGTTTTATGCTTTATGGATTTTTCTCTATTCCATTCTCTTTAGTGATCCCTTTTCATTTTCCTGCAGGATCCTGTGTTTTGCTGGGACAGATATTTTTCCACGTTGTGGTAATGATAATAATGATGCTCTCCTCCTTAGGTGGAGGACATCTGTCTGCCATCAGTACCACCCACCCCTCTCTCACTGGGAGAGGCTACTGTAATGGGGGATAGATTTGAATAGAAACTGTAAACTGGGTCAGTGTTTCCCAAAGTGACAGATCGCAGCAGAATCCTTCATATGCTTATTTAAAATGCAGATTCCTTGGTCTCACACAGGGCAATTGAATTGTACTGTCTGGAGTAATGCCTAAAATCTGCATTTTTAACAATACTTCAGATATTGAATCCTAAATCTGAACTGTTAGATAATGTTCCCTTCAGGGAACATCTGTTCTGAAGGTTGTTGAAGACAACTTTCCACAAATATCTCCAGATCCTGATGCTTCAGGCATCATTTCTACCTGATAAAACGGAGGCAGGAAGTCCCCCTCCCTGGATTGCTGCCCTTAGATGTCATCACTGTCTCAGATTTCCTCTCTGAAACCTTAAACGGTGCCTGTCATGGGAGCACCATTAAATCACTGAGGTGAAATATTTGGATGGATCATAACAATGACCCCCAAATTCACACTTTAAATTCAGAGAACCATTGTAGTCACTGGAAACAGCCACAAAACCCCAGCAGATGTGCAGAAAGGCACCATTGCATTGGAACCAACAATAAAACCAACATTCCCAGGGTGGGGGTGTATTTTAGAGGTAGAGCACTTGCTTACCAAGTGTGAGATCATGAGTTGAATCTCCAGTAGTGGAGAAATAAAGTATTAAAAACTAACACCCCCACCTTATTCCCCAAGCAATGTAAGAAGAGGAGTGGCTTAATGAAGGAGGGGTTGTATTTGATTTAGTGATGGCTAGTTTTGTGTGTCAAGTCAAAACTGAGCTAAGCGATGCACAGATAGCTAGTAAAACATTATTTCTGGTGTATCTGTGAGGTGCTCCCAGAAGAAATTTAAATTTGATTCCATAGACTGAGATCAACTTCACCAATGCAAGTGGACATCATCCAATCCACTGAGAGCATGAAAGCAACAAAAAGGTAAGGAAGTGGGGCCAGCTCTGCTGGATCTGGATGATGTCCATTTTCTCTCAACCTTCAGACATCAGCTCTCCTGGGTCTCAGGCCTTCAGAATGAGATCAGGACTTATGTAAACAGCCCACCAGTTCTTGGGCCTTGAATTTGTACGGGAACTACACCAAAGACAGGCTTCCCATAGGCTGCTCCCAACTATGGCAGGGGTAGTAATTGTAGGCTCATTCTTGGGATATGCAGGACTGCTCTGGTAGACACCTTTAGCCAGAGAACTCCTTGATGGCCTTGCAGAAGTCTTCTTAGAACTGTACTGTTATCTCTGCCTAACCTTCCTTCTTCCATCTCTCATCCATTCAGAGCCAACCTACATCACAGTTGGTAGCTTTCCAGTTTTTTCCAGTGTTGTCCTCATTCCCCCTCACAGGCCTTTCCCCTAATAAATTCCTGCCTTGGTATTTGTACTTCAGAGTACCCAGTCTAACCAAGGCGCTTTCTAGAGACAGTTTCAAAAGATAAATCTCTTTTGCCTCTCTCCTCTCCACCCCAACACTGGTAAGGAAGTACAGGGGTGACAGAGGGGAATTGGTGGGAGGGGTGACAGAGGGGAATTGGTGGGAAGATATTCTGGCCCCTCAGCAAAGAGAAATTGCACCAGTCAGAGTTAAACAGACAAGGGGGATTTTATTCAAAAGTGTTGTAATAGAAAAGGGAGATCAAACCCAACTCTGAACACAATAAAGACAAGTGGAGATTGGCTATAGCCAATTTCAGGGTCAGCAATTTTCTTATGTGGAAAATTACTAAGAGGAATTGTGGTTAATATCAAGAGTGAAAGAAGGCCGGACACTGGTTACTCGTGCCTATAATCCCAGCTACTTGGGAGACTACGATTGGAAGGATCATGGTTTGAGGCCAGCCCTGAAAGAAAAGTTCAGGAGATCCCACCTCAACGCAAAAAAGATGGGCATGGTGGTGCATCCCTATCATCCCAGCAATGGCAGGAAGCATAAAATAGGAGAATCACAGTCCAGGCCAACCTGGGTGAAAAGTAACATCCTATCTTCAAAACAAACAAAGCATAAACGAACTCAAAGTGTGGCTCAAGCGACAAAGCCCTGAGTTCAAACTCCAGTGCCACCAAAAAAAAAAAAAAGTGAAAGAAGACTAACTTGATGGGAAAATCAACGGCAGAGGAATTCTCAAAATTCTTTGCTAAAACTGGATTCAGCGATCAGGCCTAGTCAAAAAGAGGGCTCAAACTTTAAAGGTGGGATGAGGGAGTCCTTACTGCTACCCAAGGTGGAAAAATGGACCCACCACGCAAGCCTACCATGGATGGTTACTGCAAAGTCATAGAACTAGATGTGATGCTGTCATTGGAGTCAGCTACCCAGACAGCAGAGAAGGGCCAGTCAGAGCATGGCTGGCCATTAGCATCCTTGGACACAGGAGACACTTAGGAAATAGACTGAGGGAAACACTGAGCACAGCAAAGCAGAATAAGGGACCCTTAAGTTGTCTGATTACTGCTACACGCTGTTGAACAATGAGGAGAAGGAAACATTTCAAAAGTCTTAAGACTGCACCCTAACCTGGAGGTGTGACCACCTGATGAAGAGAACATCTGAATACAGACACCTATACTATCCACATATGAAGGTTTGGAGACAGTAATGGCTGAATGAGGTCCATGCCTCCTCTACCTTCCCACACAGACAGGAAGTGTTCAACCTCCACAAGGCTCCAGCAGTGACCCCCTAGCTTCCAAGAAGGGTAGAGCCCAGGAAGCAGCTAAACTATTGAGGTGTAGCTGGGCATGGAGTGTTTGTATGAACATGTGGCTTCACTTGCAGCCATGGAGACTGAACAGATGGAATCTAAAACTAGGAAGCCAGAAACCACCAGCTCACAGGAGGACTGGTTAACATGGGCTGCCATGTGGGAGCCAGGACTGGGGCTCCAGCTGGTCAGAGAAACCAAAGATCACTGGGATGCACTTTACGTGCTGTTTTTTTTCATGCATGCAGGGCTCCAGCAGTCTGGAGTCATGTTGAGGTCAGCCTACCAGATTTGGGTTCCGAGTGAAATGTGATTCTGATCCCATAACAAAATGGAAATAACACACATCTTAATGAATTGCTTGGATAACTAAATGAGATTATAATCAGTTCGGTTGTCATGTTTTAAAAAATGTGAATTTGGTCCAATGAAGTTAATACAATAGGGAATGGCTTAAATATAATGCCAACTGTAGCTTTGGGGGAGGGTACTTGGGATTGAACTCAGGCCCTGCTAGGCAGGCACTCTAGCACTTGAGACACATGACCCCCCCAATCCCTTTCTAGCTTTAGTTATTTCGGGGATAGGGTCTCAAGTTCTCTAGGCTGACCTGTATGACGATCTATTTATGCTACCCATGTAGCTAAAAGAACAGGCACATGCCTCCTTGCCCAGTAAGAGACAGGGTCTCTTAGTTGAGATAGGGCCTCATTAACTTTTTGCCTGGGCTGATCTTGAACTCAGTCCTCCCAAACTCCACCTTCCCAAGTAGTTAGGATTCCAGGCATGAGCCACCATGCCCCACACTGAATTGTACCTTTGATTATGCAATTTGTAAGAAATAATGAGTAAGTGCAAAAAACCATACCCAACTAAATCGAGCTGCACAGGAGCACACACAGAACACATATATATACTTCAACCATCTGCCATGGTCACACCCATCCACTTCTGATATTACAACCATCCATTCAATTTCAGAAAACATCTCCTTTTCCTAATTCAGAAGTGGCAACCCTTCTAATGCCCATTTCCATGTCAAACTTCTGGTCTTTTCAAGCTAAAATGCCTTATTTATTGTAGTATTGACATATTTTTGAATCATGTATAAAATTGTGCTACCATTTTTATTAAGTTCCCGTCTTTTTATTTTGATGTACCACTGATAAGTTTTTGAGTATATGTGCCTAACTCCATTTTCCCATAAGTCCTATGGTTGCACAATTTCACGATATTGCATTTTTAGTAGCTAGTATGTCACATTATAGCAAAACTGACTACACATGTAAAACAATTAACACATGACCAGCTTACAATGAATGTCAGCAGCTACTATCATCATTACTGAACCTCTTGTGCTAAATAACACTTGCCATTTTTTCTCCAAGCTTTTTCCCAATTATGAATTCATTTTTATCCTCATGCTTTACCTGTAGATTATATTTCTGATAATATATAAAAGAAAATGCAAATCATGGGAAATAATTTGGCCAAGATCATAAAACCAAGTCCCTGGAAGATACTTAAAAGCCTGTTCCTTGCCTTCAAATCTCTTTAAGGAAAAAAATGTATACATAGGTAGTACTTCTAGATCTCCATCCAAACTGTAAAGCAAAGTGTATGGAAGAGCATGGCCATTCAGAAATCAAAGGAAAATGAAACGAGAAGACATTTAATCAGAAAGAATGTTTGAGGAAGTAAATCAGGAACTTAAAAAAGGAAGTGGGGTGAAAGGAGGAAACTTGCAGGAAGGAGACACATCAGTGTCTGGGTCTCAAACTCATGCCTAGAGAGGTTAGGCAAATAATGAGAATGAATAAAATGCCCCAGGGGTGAACAGGTTGTGGTGGGGACTGTGATATACTTAGGTCCCAACCAAAAGGTCAGACTCCAGTGGATTTTAACCAATTCATGACTGAGTAGTAGATTCAGCACCTGATTTTTTTTTCTTTTTTTATTTTATTTTATTTTTTTATTTTTTTGGTTTTATGAAACAGTGTCTCACTATGTAGCCCAACCTGGCCTTAACTCTCCACCCTACTGCCTCTGTTGGGGACTTTTTGGCAGCCCACCTAGCCTAGAAATCAGCTATAACTGGCATGACCCTTGGGTAACCTCCTGAAGAGGAAGATAGCCTTGATAGCCTTTAGGGTTGTAAAACATGGTATACTGTCAATTTAAAAATTTACAACTTTAGGGTTGTAAAACATGGTAAACTGTCAATTAAAAGCTGTAACCTGGGACAGAGCTGTGAGGAATTGCTCATTAGAGCCATGCAAAAGTTCAGGACCGAGATGAAAGGCACCATGCAGAGATAAGCACCAATTCCTGCCTTTCTTTGTCTCCACTTGTAAATAAACTTTCCAAAGCAGGACTCCCTGCTGTTCTTATCTAAACCTTAGGTTTCTATTCCACTACTAGCCCCTCATTTATGGGAGAATGCATTCCTTGTAACCTGATAAGTAAGCCTCTGGTGTTTCCCCAGTTCCCAATAAATAATATTACTCCACCACCAGGATGTGGGCAAGATCAGGATGTGGGCAAGATCAGGAAAATGTGACCCCAGGGGCATTCCTATGCCCATAATGTGACCCCATAGGAATTCCTATGTGACGATGATTGATGCTTTAAAGAGTATAAGACCTGCTTAAACTTTTCTCTCAGGGTCCTTGTTGAAACCTGCTGCGTCAAGCAGCCGGCTAGAAATAAACCTCGCCTTGTGACTTTCTTTGTCTCGAGTGTCCTTTGTCCTCTCAGAAGGTGGTCGGCCTCATACCCTAACACCTCAATCTCCCGAGTACCAGGTATGTACCACCATGCCTGCACCATCTGATTTATTAAGAGAAGCAGAAAACTGAGGTTTAATATAAAATTTCTAGGGTTTTTTTTTTTAAGTTGCGGTTAATTTTTGAATCTGTGAATCATTTAAAATTTTTAAACACTTTTTAAGCAAAAGTAATATGTCTTCAGGCCAGCTAATAATATGCAACCTCCAGGGCCCAGGATTAGCAACCCATGCAAAGAAGTTTGAACACTGATGGACACAAAATATGTTATTTATTGTCAATTTCTGCAAAGACACATTTAAGCAACAAAATATACATTTGTCAACCTTTTAGAATTTGTTTTATACATTAACAAATACAATGTGCTACCATAGCAATAAATTAAATGTACACTATTTACATTACATAGGCAGTCGGGATCTACAAATCACCTCCTCACTAAGAGGAAAGAAAGAAAAGTCATCGTCACAGGGGGTCACTTCCAAGCTACACTTCTTAGGTTCTATCACACAGGAAGAGACATCAGCACTCCCCAAGCTGGAGTGTCAAAGGACAACACCCACAATGAGGGAGAGTTGGCACACATGCTAAGGATGGGCAAGAAGGGTTTCACCCTTCCAAGCGGAAATGTCACAAAATCAAAGACAATGGCAATTAAATTCCAGTCCTCCAGCCAAACACCCTCTCCCCAGGGCTGGTAAGGCACAGGACAAAGCCACTGCCCCAGTAGGGCAAGGCTCAGCTGCCCTTGACCCTAGAGAGTTATCTTTGTCTTCCCCATAGGGCACATGGCCCAGCTAAAAGGAGACGGACGTGGGGTTGGGGTGGACAAGGGGCTGGTGATGAAATTTGGTAGAATGCCCCAGCGCTCCCCTCCCCCCCCACATACACACACACATACCAGGCTGCAGGTACAGCCTTGGCAAACTGTACTGACCTGCCCTTGCCTTTGATAAGGGGTAGCTGGAGGCTAGGGGAGGAGCCACAGGTTCTGAATAGGGCTGTGATGGCCTGCCAGGTCTCTGTTAGCCCCTGCAGCTATAAGATCTACTTGAACCTGTGACTACTCCCCTGCAACAGAGCTGCCTCATTGACAAAGAAATGAAAAAAGTAGTGTTTGACTTGGCACCTTAAAGGGTAAGGGTAGGGAAAATGAAACAGGTTGTGATCCCCCTTGCTCCTTGTTGCTTGAGCCTAGGTTTTTATTAACAACCTCCATTTAAGAATTGGAGAGACTGGGGTCTCAGTGTAGGCGTGTTGCTTAGCATGTACAAGGCTCTGGATTCACTGAAAAAGTGGAGGAGAAGAAGGAGAAAGAGGAGGTGAAGAAGAGGGGAGGAAGCAGGGAAGAGGAGGAGGAGGAGGAACAAGAGGAGGAGGAGAAAAAGGAAGAGGAAGAGAAAAAAACAATCATGGAGAAATGAGTTTTCTTTAACCATTTTATGTCTTAATTTAGAACAAGGGTGGCTAACTGCATCTTTGCCCTGGCCCTGGCTCCATTACTGACTGGAGTTGAAGAACCAAGGTCACTGAGAAGCACTTTGCCCGAATCCCTTTTCCTCCATTTACTCAAGCTGCACCCTAAACCCCAAGGGCCCTTGCTGATCAACCCAAAAGCCCTCCTGATGAAAATCAGCAGTGACTGAGGCCCCACCAGCATCCACTATTGCCAGCACCTCCCAGCCAAAGCCCAGGCCCCAGCCAGCCAGCTTCCTCAAAACCTGAGACCCCAGGAAACACAACCACTTACTCTACCAACCATGTAGCTGGTACAGAAGAAAGGGCCCTGGGTTGCAGCTTCTAGTCCCAACTTTGCCACTTCCTGGCTGAGTGACTTCAAGCAAGTTCGTTCCCCTCACTGGAGCCAAGGTTTCTCATCTGGATGATAACATGGTTAGATGAGATGCTAAAATGGGTCAGAGAATTAGGCATTGAGATGATGCCCTCAAAGCTGAACCATGGAACATTTTCCAAGAAACGCCATTTGACATTCATTTACATAGATAGAAACTCTCGCTAAGAACTTGATCTCAAGCTTTTGTACATGTTTTTAAACCATCAACAGAGCTGGAGGCATCTGAATACCCAACAGCACCTGGAAAGTGTAGCTTCTTCAGTGAGTCAGGTGGTCCCCAGACCCAGAGAGGTGATCAGAGAACCCTTCATGGAGATCACAGTGGAAATCCTCCAAATACTAGCATGAGCACCATCTACACAAGTCTAGTCACAAGGGCTGGGGGGCTTCAGTAAGTCTCCAAACTCCACAGTAATGAAAAGAAAGACATTTTGGATCAGAGTGTGGGAAAACAACCCTCCATGAACCTGAGCTGCTGCCCAATGTCAGAAGAGTAAGGGGAGACTTCTTTTCTCCCTCCCTCTCAGCTCTGGGACAGCAGGCAGGCTGGTAGCACATACTCTAGAAGCCATGGGGTTGGCTTTCTAGAGATGGCAAGGCATGTGTCTCAGATCCTGCCCAGAGCACCCCAACAGCAAACAGAGGGCAGACCTGTCCCTCTTTGGGCTGCCCCTGTGCCTCTCAATTCCTCTGGACACACCCCACCATCCTGTCCACCAGCCCAGAGGCAGGGCAATGCTGGCCCAGAATGTAGGGACTGAAGGGGGAACAGCCAAAACAATGAGAATGGGAATGTGAGGTTCCCAAATATGACAGCATGGTGACATCAGGACCCCAGATCACAACGCAACATGGTACAACCCACCAAGCAACTATAAATACTAGCTACCTAGAGAGGCAAGCTAGAACCCTATAATAGTTTTCAAAGAAAATAGTTTGACCTTTCAAGTTCTTTCAAAACCCAGCCAGCAGAGCACGGCCAAAATCTATAGGCCTCGTTCCAGCAGTGGATGCCGCTACAGTGACTTTTAATAAAAGCTATACAGATATTTTGCTGACCTTCTAACTAGAGAAAATCTTACCAGACTAGTACTTTACGTAAGCATGTTTCCCAAATTGGGTGAAGGGAGAAGTCCCCTCAGCTGGCAAATAAGACCTGGCAAGTGAGTGGAGAGCTAAGGGTCAAAATTTCTCTCTGATGATAACAGCAATGGAGACATAGCTGTATCAGTCCAAAAAAAATGTGTCACATTTTTATGCTTTGGCTTAGAAACAGGTCCAGATCCCTATGTAGATAAAACACCTGGTTGGAACTCTTATCATCTGTAGGAACCCAGTCAGTGTCGCCCCAGCAGCACTGTGCCACCCTGTGCTGGAGGCCCAGGTGCCCTTGAAGCTGCAGGACCTCCAAGGTCTGCTCTTCAGACTGTGTTTGGCTTGGAGGATGCCCTGCAGACTTGGGTGGGTGAAAAAGCCATAAGAGTTGCTCCTTAGGACAAGCTCATCTCAGAGAAGGTGGCTCTGGCAAGGGCTAGGGCACCACCACGTGGTATATTGCTATATCACATGGGGCCTGCAGGAATTCTACAGAAGTGACAAGTGCCTGCTGACCTGCAGTTGGGGATGAGAAGTGGAGGACTGAGGATCAAGTCCCAGTCACCGAGGCAACACTGGGCCTCCTACAGATGCCAGGGACATAAATTGCTGAGGGCTACTGTGTTCCTTCTTCACAACTTAAATTCAACCCTCACACATTGGCCTGACCGGGACCTGCCAAGTCATTCCCTGCCAAACCAATCCCCTTTCACGGAAGCAGTGGATTGAAATAACTATTTCTTCTTTGAACTTCACAATCAGCAGAGACCTGGACCCTGGCCAAACCCTTGGACCCTGAGGTTTTCCCAGCCCTGGCTCATTTGCTCTCCCTGATTCCTGTGCACTCCAGGCTTCCCTTCACTGGAAAAAATATCTACTCAAAGAGAGAATGTCCAAGGCTTCTCCCACAGCAAGGATAATCAGGAGCCCATGAAAGTAAGGCAGGACAAAAAATTACAACTAGAGCCAAGGAAGTATATGGCCTGGTCTCAAACATGCTCTGCTCTGTCTCTGAGCTTCTATGAACCCAAGCCCCATCAAGGGACCCTGGCTGCAGAACAGAACATTCTTGACCTGTGCCAGCAGATGGGTCAAAAGTGCTTAGAAATAGATGGACGTTTTGGAGCTCCACAGATACAGGAGCAATGGAGCCAATTTTCATCAGGACCACCTTGAGGATACTGGTTCCTGGGAAAGAAGCCCCTCCACTGCCACTAAATGCATGGGTGTTGGCAAGAGACCCTGTCACATCCAGGAAGGCACTGCACTGTGAGCAGGGATAGACAGGGTCCCCTTCGCAGTCTTCTTTCGCCTCTGCTCCCCACCTCACCGCCCTGTGTCTCCAGAACAAACAAGCTCCCCAGTATCTCTACTGAGCCCTCAGGACCCAGATCCTCTTGCCCAACTCTCTTTCCCTGCAGACAAAACAAGATGAAAAATGACTCCCACGTCGTCAGGAGGTCAGGAGTATGGGTGCCTCCAGGAATGAGGCCTTGTCCGGAGGTGGGAAGATGCTCGCAGGGTATGCTGGCAAAGAAGCCAGAAGGGCTGTGGCTGGATTGGGACGTGGGACAGATAACTGGTCTGCTGAGCAGGCGGCCAGTGGGGCAGCAGGCCTGTGATGGTCAGAGTAGTGGACGGCACCCCCAAACTGCTAGAATAGGAGCTTTTTGCAGGACAGAATCGGGACTTCCCTGGAGAAGACAAGGAAGAGGGAGACGGTGAACAAGCATTCAGTAAAGGAAGAAAGTGAAAACAAATATTGATGATGTGGTCCTCAAAGAGTTAGGAACACCTCGCCCATGGTTATAAAAGCCCCCTGACTAAGCTATACCTTTGTATTTGACAAGAAGGGTGTCAAATACAAAGGTGCCCAACTTTACACAGCCCTAGAAGTTGGGCATAAGCATTACTTTGATAAACAGAAGTATCTGAAGTTCATTATAGATGATGGAGGTGACATTCCCATTTTCTCTTCTATTTTTTCATAAACAGTTTTAACATAAAGTAGTCTCCACTACACCCTTCCCCTTGGTCCCAACTGTGATTCATACTCCTGAAGCCCTAAGTGAGAAGAGGGTTGGGGGTTCCAATGGGTTTTGGTGACTTCACTAGCAGGAGTTCAGGTCTTTTTTATTTTTTCTTTTTCTTTTTTTTTTTGGCAGTACCGGAGTTTGAACTCAGGGCTTCATACTTGTTAGGCAGGTGCTCTACCACTTGAGCCACACCTCCAGCCCAGGAGTTCAGGTCTTAATGGTGGGAAGTTGACTCATGCCCTGTTCTGCTGAGGCTATATGCCCACTGGGCAGAGACTGGGAGCAGAGATTCACTGGAGGCTGTCCCTCAGTGTTTAGAGGGCAGAGGCATCTCTTCACATGCAGAGAGGATACATCCTAACTTCAAGTCTTGTCAAACACACAAGAAGGAATAGGCTGCGAAACATCAGGGAAACAAAGGGGTAAACTGAGGAATTCCCCCCTTGCCTTCTGGAATCAGACTCCATGGGAGTGGTGTTAATGTACTGTCTTCTCATCCACACAAAGGAATCTGTCCCTTCTTCCCTTTACAAATCTGGATGCTTATTATAGAGGTTTCAGGGATGCTGTCACTGTGTAATCTCCCCAGCTGGCAAAGACTCCCTGGCCATTCTCTGGTCACAAGGCCAGTGCCACCCTGATCTTAAAAGAGCACACTCCCCTCTTGGCCACCCCAAATACTCACTCACTCACCTTAGACAGGGGAAGGACTCCTCTTTCACATTAGTGGCCCTGTTTCAAGAAACATCCATACAAGAGTTTTAAAAAGCAGACAGCAGTTGACTCCACCAGCAGCTTCTGCACACTCAGCTTTCAAAAATCTGGTGAGCTCAGGAAGGGCCCCAGGGCCCCAGGAGCCAACAGATCACAACTCACATCTGGCCATGGCTGTGTCCAAGGGTATGGCTCTAACATGGAAGAAGTAGCAAAGGTGGCTGCAAGCCCCTGCTGCACCATGTGGGGACAGACAGTATTACCCCCAAATCTGGCCAGAACTTTTTTCCCCATATAATATCTGAGATGCACGCTTCCTCTAGTCCATAAGAAAGCAAGCTGGCTTTTGGAGGAGCCTAGAATGTGGTTCATGGGTCTTCCCATGCTGCCCCCACAACAGATTCTTACCGCACTGGAGCTGGCATGGCTGAGCTTATCAAAGCGGAATTTCAGGTTTGACCTCGGGGAGTTTCTGCTTTTGGCATCTACGAAAAGAAGAATGCCATGAAAAAGAGGTAAAGCAATACAAGTCATTCCATCTGAATTGTGAGCACCAGACGGGGAGACCAAGAGAAAGGGGTCTCTGCCTCTCCTCAAGACACACTGGCTGACCAGTACCCACTCACCAAAGATAACATCTAAACCTTTAGAAATGTCATGGGCCAGCTGTTAAACTCAGGTCATTTAAAAAATTAAATTATACAAGCTTCAACAAAGGTAATAAATACAATTCATCGTTTCCTCATTATTTTACCATGTCACACTATTATTTGTGTTTCCACATCTGTTATATCCATCTAGCCAAAACACACTATGGTGGGGGATTGTGCATCTCTTTGCAACCCTGTGCTCAGAGACGTCACAGTGGGGTGGAAGCTTGATATCCACCACAATACGAGCATTTACACCATCAAAATTGGTAAACTACAAATCTAGTGTTTTGTTGTCTAGACTCTTAAGAAACGGAGAAAAGAATATTTTTTAAACTTGAGAATGTGTCGTGCCTGCAGCCATTACATTGTGAGCAGCAGTATAAACACAATAAATATTCTTCCATTATTTGAAAACTATTTTCTGATAGAGGTGCAAGATGGCAGATTGTTGACACCCTATAGCACAGCAGCAACTAACCACCTTGAAAAAGGAAGATCAGAGGACCCCAAAAGGCACAGGGTCCTATAACCAGCAAGAAGCAAAGCCCTCTCTGAATCTGCAAATAGAGAAGCAACTAACCATGGGAAGAATGGGAAGAACAGTATGCAGCTCAACACTCCCGATCCCTGGCCCTGAAGTTTCGATGTGACTCAAGGCTCCATTTCTCTGTGTGATTGGCAGTAGTAAGTCCTGCTTTCCAACACACACAGGAACTCTCTACACTCCCCCCACTACACAATCTGCTACCTTCACCCTGAAATGCCAGGGAAATCAGCACCCCTGTGTAAGAAGGGTCAACGGCTCTGCTGCTCCACAGGTAACAGAACTCACAAGCCAGCAGACTTGGTTCTCCCAAGCTGGCAGCAGAAGCAGTAGACTGTGCTCCTGGAAGCCCTGGCTGACAATCAGGCCCCAGAACTCCCACCGCCTGCAGGCTTGGTTCCCCCAAGCAAGCAGCAGCTACCATGGCTCCTGGTAGCCTGTGCCAGGAAGTAGGCCCCAGGGCTCCTGCTACCCGAAAGCTTGGCTCCCCCCACTGCACTGCTCTCCTGGAGCCCACACCTGGAAAGCAGGCCCCAGAACTCCTGCTGCCTAAAGGCTTGATTCCCCCTTGCCTGCAGCAGCTGCCATGGCTCCTGGAAATCCACACCGCAATGCAAGTAGACTCCAGGGCCTCCACTGCTGGTGGGTACCACATGATTCAAGCTTGCTGGCTTTGCTGCCCCACAGGTACCCTCAACTTGCTAGTCAGTGCCGGGAGCCCACTACCACATACCTAAGTGAACCCCAGGCCCTAGGCTTTGTTATTCTTCTGGCACCAGGGGGCTTCCATCCCCACAGAGCATGGAGGACCACCACTCCCCACTGTCTCTGACAGCAAGAGAGCCCTCACTCCTTGGTCAAAGAGAGAGAATGCCAGGTTCCCCAATGAGGGGAGGTAAGCTATAACTTGCCACTCTGCAGGTGGCATCAGAAGCCCTGTTTCCCCAAGGTACACAGAAGATCAGCATTTCACACTGCGCTTCCCTGCAAGAGAACCACGCCTCTGCTGTCCAAGAGCTGGAATCCCACCTCCTCTGCGAAGTGGCAACCCACTACTCTGCTGGTGGTAGGAGGCCTGCCCCCCACAGTGCACAGAGACCAAGTGCTTCCCACTGTGACTGCAGGAGAGCACTGCAGCTCCCATCAAAGAGCAGGGACTCCAGCCCGTTCACAGAGGGGAAAAAAGAGGTAATCTGCAATACAACAAGAACCTTCCAAGGGGCAACACACACAGCATAACCCTCTCTGAGGAATACTGCTGGAGCTCCAGAAGAAAAAACTCAAACCCCAAATACAGGGGCCCAAGGAATTAAAACCCTAACCAAAAGCAATTCCAGCTGCATAAATCTCAATGCAGAATGAAACAGAAAGACAGCCACTTTCCATGAAAAGCCAACTCTACCACTAAGGAGCTAAACACCTGCATAGAGGAAGAGCTATCAAATAGTAAATTCAGAAAAAAATAATAATAAAAATGATTAAGGACCTCAAAGAAGAAATATAAAAGACCTCAAAGAGGACACAAACAATTAAATGAGCTCAAAGAGAATACAAACAGATGAATGAAATTAAGAAGACTATCCAAGATAAAAAAGAGGAAATCAATAAAGATATGGAAACCCCGAAAAGTAATCAATACCAAAAAAAACTCAATATCCCAAATAAATATCTCAACTGAAAGCTTGGTGAACAGAGTGAAACAAGTTGAAAATAGAGGATCAGGAAAGGAAGACAAAGTAGAGGAATTAGATGAAACAGTAAAAGACCATGAAAGAATGAGAAGAAAATATGAATGGAACATGCAAGATTTCTGGGACACCATGAAAAGACCAAACCTACGAATCATGGGTGTACAAGAAGGAGAGAATATACACACTAAAGGCTTTGACAACCTATTCAATAGAATAATAGCTGAAAACTTCCCTAACCTCGAGAAAGAGAGAGTCACACAGGTGCAGGAGGCTTACAGAAGACCAAACTGTCAGGACCAAAAAAGAAACACCCCCAGATACATCATAATCAAAACATTCAGCAAAATGAATAAAGAAAGAATTCTGAAAGTGGCAAAAGACAGAAGACAGGTCACATATAAAAGTACTAGAATAACAGCAGATTTCTCAACTCAAACTCTAAATGCAAGAAAGTCATGAAAAGACATAATTCAGGCCCTGAAAGAAAGCAACCATCAACCTAGACTAGTCTACCCAGCAAAACTATCCTTCCTAATTGAAGAAGAAATTAAAACCTTCCATAACAAGACAAAACTAAAGGAATTTGTATCTACCAAGCCAGAACTACAGAGGTTACTTAAAGGACTTTTACATATAGAAGAAGAAACTAGAGTGAGACAGGAAGACTCAAGAAAATAAACCCTCTTGAGCAAGCAGAGCAGTAAACAAGGAATAGGTAAAACTAAACAACAGGGGAATAAAAATGACTGGAAACAATAGGCATCTCTTAATTTTAACACTGAATGCAAATGGCCTCAATAACCCAATTAAAAGACGTAGAATAGCAAATTGGGTTAAAAAAACAAGACCAAACTATATGTTGCTTATAAGAAACTCATCTTACTGACAAAAATAAACACTGACTTAGAGTCAAAGGGTGGAAAAAATTTTTCCAAGCAAATGAACCCCATAAACAGTCAGGATCAGACTTACTCATATCTGACAAAATAGACTTCAGACTAAAACGAATCAGAAGAGACAATGAAGGTCACTTCATATTAATGAAAGGAACAATTCATCAAGAGGAAATATCAATCCTTAACATATATGCACAAAACACAGGGGCACCCATCTATATGAAAAAAAAACCCTCTAATGGACCTAAGAACACAGATAGATGCTAACACAGTGACAGTGGGAGACCTGAATACCCTACTCTCACCTATGTATTAACATAGGTCATCCAGACAAAAGAGTAACAAAGGAACTTCAGAGCTACTCCACACATTAGACATGGCTGATATCTACAGAGTATTTCACCCAACAACTAGGCAATACACCTTCTTTTCTGCAGCTCATGGAACTTTCTCCAAAATATATCATAGTTTAGAATACAAAGCAAATCTCAACAAATTCAAGAAAATCAAAATAACCCCTGCCATCATATCAGATCACAACAGAATAACACTAGACCTCAACAACAAAAGAAACCCCAGAAAATATTCAAACACATGGAGACTGAACAACACAAGCTGAAAAACCAATGGGTGACCAAAGTAATAAGGGAAGAAATCAAAAAGTTCCTAGAATCCAATGAAAATGAAAATACAATCTACCAGAATCTGTGGGACACAACCAAGGCCATGCTAAAGGGGAAATTTTATAGCTATAAGTGCCTAATTTAAAAAAAAAAACAGACCTCTCAAATGAACAATCTAAGCTCCTTAAGCTCCTAGGAAAAAAAGATGCACCTTAAGCTCCTAGGAAAAAAAGAAAAAACCAGGAAGGAGGCAGGGGGTAGAGGGGAGGAATGGCCCAAACAATGTATGTACATGTGAGTAAATGAATAAAAAATTTTTTTAAAAAAGGAAAAAAGCCAAACCCAAAACCAGCTGACAGAGAGAAATAATAAAGATCAGGACCAAGATCAATGAGATCAAACCAAAGAAACTACACAAAAAAAAATTAATGAAACAAAAAGTTGGTTCCTTGAAAAGATTAATAAGATAGACAAACCCTTAGCCAACATGACAAAACAGAGGAGAGAAAGACCCAGATTAATAAAATCAGAGATGAAAAGGGGGACATAAACACAAATACTAACAAAATCCAGAGAATCATGAGAGAGTACTTTGAAAACTTATATTCAAGTAAACTGGAAAATCTAGAAGAAATGGAGAAATTCCTAGATGCATATATCCAGCCAAAATTGAACCAAGAAGATATTAACCACCTAAATAGTCCTATTACATGCAATGAAATTTAAATAGTAATGAAGAGTCTCCCTACAAAAATCCCAGGACCTGATGGATTCATGGCCTAATTTTACCAAACCTTTAAAGAAGAGCTAACACCAATACTCCTGAAACTTTTCCAGGAACTAGGAAGGAAAGGAACACTCATTCTATAAAGCCAGCATTATACTCATTCTAAAACCCAATAAAGATATAACCAGAAAAGAAAATTATAGACCAACATCTTTAATAAATATAGATGCAAAGATTCGCAACAAAATACTGGCAAACAGAATTCAACAACATCAAAAATATCACATACCATGACCAGGTCAGTTTCATTCCAGGGATGCAAGGATTGTTCAACATATGTTAATTCATAAACATAATACAGCATATAAACAGAAGCAAGAACAAAAACCATATGATCCTCTCAAAAGAGGTAGAAAAAGCCTTTGACAAAATCGAACACCCTTTCATGATAAAAGCTCTGAAAACAAACTATCCCTATTTGCAGATGACACAATCCTATACCTAAAAGACCCCAAAAACTCTACCAAAAAACTATTAGAAATCATTAACTCTTTCAGCAAAGTAGCAGGATACAAAATAAACATATAGAAATCAGAAGCTTTTCTATATACCAACAATGCACAGACTGAGAAAGAAATAAGGGAAACAATTCCATTTACAGTAGCCTCAAAAACAATAAAGTGCCTCGGAATAAATTTAATGAAAGAAACCAAAGACCTTTTTAATGAAAACTATAAACCATTGCAGAAGACATCAGAAGATGGAAAGACCTTCCAGGCTCATGGATTGGTAGAATCAACATGAAAATGACCATGCTACCAAAAGCAATCCACATGTTCAATGCAATTCCCATGAAAAATTCCAATGACATTCTGCACAGAAATAGAAAAAATAATTGTGAAATAGATACAGAAGCACAAAAGACCTCAAATAGCCAAAGGAATTCTGAGCAAAAAGGCCAATGCTGGAGGCATCACAATACCCGACCTCAAACTATATTACAGAGCCATAACAATAAAAACAGCATGGTATTGGCACTAAAACAGACAGGAAGGCCAACAGATCCAGACATAAACTCATGCATCTATAGCCAACTGATCTTCGACAAAGGAGCCCAAAGCACACGATGGAGAAGACAGCATCTTCAACAAATGCTGCTGGGAAAAATGGATATCCACATGCTGAAGACTGAAATTAGATCCCTGCCTTTCACCCTGTACCAAAATCAACTCAAAGTGGATCAAAGACTTCAATATAATATAAAATAAATAAAAAATATAAGGACTGACACTTCAAAACAACTCCAAGAAGCAGTAGAAAATACACTGAAACCAATAGGAGTAGGGAACAACTTCCTAAACAGAACTCAAAAGGCTCAGCATCTAGGAGAAACAATGAACAAATGGGATTGCATCAAACTAAAGAGCTTCTGTACAGCAAAGGAAACAGTCACCAGACTCAAGAGACTGACCACAGAATGGTAGAAAATCTTTGCCAGCTACTCATCCAATAAGAGCCTAATATCCACAATCTACAGGGAACTCAAAAAAGTTAGCCCCCAAAGAATCAACTTCCCAATAAAGAAAGGCACACATGAATTAAACAGAAAATTCTCAAAGAAAGAGGTACAAATGGCCAGTAAAAATACATGAAGAAGTGTTCAACTTCCCTGCTTATAAAAGAGATGCAAATCAAAACAACACTTAGATTTCATCTCATCCCAGTCAGAATGGCCATAGTCAAGAGTAATAACAACAAATGCTGGCGAGGATGTGGTGAAGCAGGAATCCTTATACACTGCTGGTGGGAATGCAAATTAGTAAAACCACTATGGAAAGCAATATGGAGATTCCTCAAAAAAACTAGAGATAGAACTGCTATATGACCCAGTGATACTGCTCCTGGGCATCTACCCAAAAGAACATAAGACAGGATACAATAGAGACACCTGTACACCGATGTTTATCACAACACTATTCACAATAGCCAAGCTCTGGAAACAACCCAGATACTCTACAACTGAGGAATGGGTCAATGAATTGTGGTATATAGACACAATGGAATATTACTCAGCCACAAGGAATAATGACATGTGGTTTGAAGGTAAATGGATGCAATTGGAGGACATCATGTTAAGTGAAGTTAGCCAGGATTAGAAACACAAAAGATGCATGCTTTCTTTCATATGTGGAAGATAGATCCAAAGATAAACATATACACAAAAACAAGACTGATCATATACAAACGCAGAAGTAGAACATGTTTGTAATAGTGGAACTACTCTACGGAACTCAGGGGAAGAGGGAAAGGAAAAGAGAATGACAGAGCATCAGTAATATCACATACCATACAATGTGAAGGTAGAAGATATAAGGATATGATTGAAAGCTGTTGAAAAATAGGGGTGGGGGGGTAAAGGAAACTAAAGTTCTCAAGCTATTGACATTTGGGGCCATATAATTCTTTGTGGAGGGAAGTGGGCATTTTTAGCAACATCCCTAACCTCCACCCATGAATGCTATTAGGACTCCCCCATCAATTGTGAAATCCCAAAGTATCTTCAGACATAGCAAAGGTCCCCTAAGGAGCAAGACCTTCCCCCCAGGTAAGAACCACTGATCACACTATTGTTTTATTCTAGTTATTTCACAGGCACTTAGGCTAATGGTTCTATGCCTCTTACAAGCATAAGCTCAGTAAATATTCACACAACCAACCTTATGAGGTAGAAACTACTATCCTCTTCCCTTCATAGCTGGCTGAGGCACAAAAGGCTCAGTAACTCGCCCAATGTCACGTCACCAGTGAGTGGCAGATACAAGATTCAGAGGCAGGCTCCAGAGTCCTGTGCTTGCCCCATGCTACGCTCTCCTCCTTGAGAGTGAGACCGGGGTTTTAATTCCTGGGTACCCACAGTGACCGCCAGTGGGTAGACAGGGCCTTTATTCTACCAACTAGAGGGATCCCAGAACCCTGAAAGGCCAAGAACCTCCACTGAACCTCCATTACCAAGCCCAGTAGATTCTACATCCTTAAGATCCTCTCCTGTGGCCCCAACTCCTCTTGCCTCCCTGCTGTGCCCCTGCAGGTATCCAGCCCTGCTCCAGTCCACACCAGTTCCTCAGGTGATATTCCTTTACTTAAGTCTCCAAAGGCTTCCACTGCCAGCAAGATAATGCCCCAAACCCTCACCAGCGTCTTTGGGCAGCTGGCTTATTGTCGCTCTAGCCCCTCTCCTCTCTCACACCTTCCAGGACTCCAGCTGCACAAAATATTGTGAGATTCCAAAACACTGTGCCTCTCATCCCTCCAGCCTTTCCCATGCTATGCCTTCTTACCCTCGTATGGTCAGGATCATGGCTATGAGGGACAGCCCTGGGTATGTGATAGGGAGGATCAAGCAGAAAGTATTCAGCTATCTAACTCCTCCAGTACGGGATCTCCAACAAACCACTCAATTTTCTGAGTCACAGTTTTCCCATATGTAGGGAGAAGATCAGAATATAGATTAAGGTTGGTGGACAGATGGAGTGAGCCAACAGAGCTGAAGGGCCTAACATCTCAGAGCAGGAAAGGAAAATGGCCAGTTTAGCATGCCTAGGCACATGGTGAGGCCTAGCCCCACCCTCCCAGCTACCACTGACCTGTGGGACTCCGGCTCATGATGATGGGGGTGGCAACAGCCCCCAGGCTGGGGCTCTCGCTGCTTGGGGACGGGCTGTAGACAAACACCTCCTGCTTGAAGGGTGAGGTTGTGGATGGCTGGCTGCTCTGGGGAGAGAGGCCAGGTGAGTGAGCCCAGTGTACCACAAGGGTCCCATGCCCAAAAGGACCTCTCTAGACATCCTACTTGGGCCTGCTCTTTCCTTCTGGTGCTTCAACCCTGGCTCCAGGGTCCCTCCAAGAAGGCCCTTGACCCAATTCCATGGGACCCTGACCTCGCTTCTCTCCAGCTAGGGTCCCCATGGCAGGGACACCATCCAGCCTGGCCCTGTCCTTCTATTGCTGCTGTCATGCCCAGAGAGAGCCCTGCTCAGTCAATGCTCCCAGCAAGTGGTAACAACTGCCCGGGCTACCTCTTGCCCAGAGTGCAATTTTAAAATACAAGAGTGTGGTTTCCTGGACCTCAGAGTGCCATCCCCAAGTTGGACAGGGCACACCTACCCCACTGTCACACTCCTCTATGGCCTCGCCCTCTCCTGCGGTGCTACTGAAGCTGCTGGTACTGGAGGAGGAACGGGAGATGTTGGCACGGCCGTTCTCCTTCAACTTTATGAAGGGCCTGCAGGGAACAGGAAGAAGGTGAGTCTTAGTCACATGATACAAGACCCCCTCGGCCCCTGGGCCCTCCTCAGGCAGTGGAGATCTGAGCTTGCCCACAGTGGCTCCCCTGCCTGCTGGGCTTTGTGTTCCAGAGGCAAGAGATGTCACTCTCAGCTTGCCTGGAGGCATAAAGAGCACATTCCAGGACTCAAAATGACAAAAACCATCCTTTCTCTCCCTCTAACTCTCTTACTTCTCTTTGTTGGGGCAGATTTCCGGAGAGCTGGGATTGGATGAGGTCTCAGACTTTATCTCCTGAGAAGATTGTCCACCATCTGGTGTCTTGGGGATGCTGGAGGCACTGTCACTGAGGAAAGGGAAATGAAGTGTGAGGTCCTAGAGGTAGCTCCAAAGTGCCAGGTCCACCCCAGGCCTGAATCAGAACCCTGACTACAGGGTCCAGGGGCCCCCACAAAGCATGGCTGCCAGCACTTCCTTTCCTAATGGAGCCCTGAGACTGCAGTAGACAGCAGAATTTGCTGTTCCTTAAAATAAAGGCTACTCTAGGTTCATAGGTGACAGCCCAGAGCCATCAAACTGGAGCCCTGCTTGATAGCTTCTAGCTAAATTCTACCCTTCACCCAAGCAGCAAAGGAATGGGCCAAAAGAGGGCCCCACAGGGAATGGAGAGGGGTCTGTGCAGGAGACAATTCAACATACAGAGATCTCTGGAAGGTGCCAGGAGACCCACCCACTGTATGACTCTGGGGGACTCCTACATATAGATTATGATACAAACTCTCTGATCCACATGACAAGGCAGCTCTGGGTGCTGGGGAACAAAGCACTACTCTCAGCCCCAGAGTCTAAGACCATGTACCAGTGCCCACCATTTATCCTGTGCCAGCTGTTGGGGACATGATGGCTCTGCCCTCAATACACTTTTTTATAACAGCATTATTAAGATATAATACACATAACCATCTTCTATTTATGTGAACATTTAAATGGCTTTTAGTATATTCACAGAATTGTGTAACCATTCATCACAATCTAATTTTAGAACATTTTTAGACCTCTTAAAAGAAACCCTGGTCCCATTTGCAATCACTGCCCATGTCCCAATTCCCTATGGGCTTGCCTAGTCTGGACATTATATATACATATATATATACACACATACATGTTGTAGCCTTTGCACTGGGTTCTTTCACTAGCATAATGCTCTCAAAGTTCACCTGTGTTGTAGCATACATCAGTACCTCAGTCCTTTTCTATTGCAAAACAATATTTCATTTGATGGATGGACTACATTTTATTTATCGAGTCATCAAGTGATGTTTCTACTTTGGTCTACAATGAATAGCTCTGTAATGAACATCTATTAACTAGCTGTACTGGCTTTTTTCTGGATAATTGCTTTTCAATTCATATACCTAGGGGTAGAATTGCTTTGGTCTTATGGTAACTGTTTAGTCCTCTGAAGACCTGCAAGACTGTTTTCTAAAACATTTTGTATTGTTTTACATTCCCACCAGCAATGAACAAGGGCTCCAATGTCTCCACATCTTCTCTAACACTTGTTATTATTAGTCTTTTTGATCATAGCCACCCTAGAGGTGCTAAGGGCCTCCATGCACTTTTGATGAGGTTGCTAGTGATCTCCTCACTGTCAACCTACATAAGGGTTGGAACCTGTGCTGGACTTGCCTGCACATCTGACACGAATGGAATTTCTTCCGGCCCTCTGCAGCCTATCTTCTCTTCCTTCCCAGCTGTCTTCATCAGCTATTGGTCCTCCACTTGCCCTTGAACACTGGGACTTCACCTATTCATTCATTCAGCTGTCTTTAGGCAGCACCTCTATCCCAACCCTTCCTAACTTTTCTTCTCTAGTCAAGGCCTCTCCAAAATCCAAGAACCGGACATCTCTCTGGGTGGCCCATGAGACTACCATGAGCAAGTTCCAAACACAGCTTTTCATCCTCCTCCATTAGCAGGTAGGCACCACCACACCTGACTACATGCCCTAGCTCAGGGGATGATACCACCACCCAAGGCTATAGGCAGAGAGCTTGAAAACCTGAAAGTCAACCTAAATGTCTTCCTTTCCCTCGCAGGACTGAGAGCTTCTAGAGGGCAGATTATGGCTTTGGGAGCACTCATCTAAGCAGTCAGCACTATGCCCAGCCATGGCAGGCACTCTATAAACACTGTTTGCTAAATTAAAGAGCAAATGGGCTCATCAATCAGAAAGGCAAGTAGTAAAGACAGATTAAATATGATACAAGAGTTGCTAAAAAGAAAACCATAGACCATTCTAGAATTCCATAAGAAGGTTCAATTAACCCTTCCTGGCAGAATCAGGGAAGGCTTCCATGAGAGAGGACATTTGGGGCTGGGAGTATAGCTCAGTAGTAGAGCACTTGCTTAGCATGCATAAGACCCTAGGTTCCATTCCCAGCACCACAAAAAAAAGCAGGGAAGGGGATGGATATTTGAGTGAGCATTGAAACAGAAGGCAAAGAAAGACAAGAACCCAAGCAATGCTTCTAGCCTGGGTCAAATTGCTGCAAAACAACTTTGGAGTTTCATACTGGGAATGACCAAACTGGACTCAGCAGATAACGAGCTGAGTGACTGATGAGAGGTGTGGGTACCTGAAGCGGAGGCTGGAGAGAAGCCATCTCCCAATGCTGAGCAAAGCTCTCCCCATGGTTGTGCACCTGACAGCTGTCAAGAAGGACAGAGGTGACAGACCACTCAGTTGGTAGGTTTGGGGCCCTGACAGTTACCATCGTGTCCGGCTGTCCCCCTGGCCTTCAGAGCCCGTGTGCAGGCGGGGGAAGAGGCCTGACCTCCGCTTGATGGGGCTCCGTGACTGGTTCTTCACCGTCGCTGCCGCCACTGGAGGCTGCCAATGAAACCACCAAAGTGAGTACATACACCCCAGACCCACATCTCCTTCCCTCCCCATCTCTGGTCACCACACAGCTCCTGGTCTGGGGTCGGAGGAACAGAAAACAGAAAGGAGCTGAGACCCTGACATGCGAGTCACTCAGAGCCTCTTTCCTGTGTTCTTAAGCCAAGCCTTTGACCCCAGGTAACAATGCAACAAAGACCAGACTCTTAGAGGACCACAGGCTCAGGGCCACCAGAGGGGAAACTGTATGTTGAGAAGGCTGGGGTGGTTTAGGGGTCACAGACTAAGAACCACAAAGCTAGAGAGCCCCTGGAGTTACCTGCTTCAACCTTTCATTTCACCAACAAAGCAGCTGAGAACCAGAGCGCAAGATTTTATTAAGGTCAACTGCATATCGCTGGCAGGATGAGGACAAGAACACAGGGCTCCTGACTCTCGCTCATTGCTCATGAATAAATGGATGCAGGCAGGAGTCACAAAGAATGAGAGCTGTTGAGTTAGATCCACATCCACTAATGGGCAGCGGGAAGCTGGCCAGGGTTTCTGCTTTGAACACTCACCTAGCCTTACAGGAAGACAACAGAAAGGTAAAAATTTGAGAAAGGAGAGGTGGGAGCCTGGAGCCAATCTTTAGAGCCTGCTAAGTAGGCCTCTATCCCAGGCCTCATTCATGTGCTATGCAACCTTGGATAAATGGCAAAGCTCTCTGAGCCTGTCTCCTTGTCCACAGAATGGAGAAAATTTCCCTGCTCTACTTACTTCATGGGCCTTCTGGGAGGAATAAGACAATAGGTATGAAAATATTTGGAAAATTGAAATAGTTGTGCAAGGCCATTTATAATAAAAATCATTAGTATAATGATGAGTCTGTTCTGTTACTGAAATTTTTCTGTTACTCAGGAAATCCAAGTCCAAAGTTACTTTGCCTTATAAATGAACCAGCTATGTGATTCCTTTGCCTTCCCAGCCCCTGGTGCAAGTCGATCAGGTCCAAGCTCACAGACCTATAGGGCCCTCTCTCCTTGGGAACTGCACACACTGTGATGAAGAGAATAAAATTTAGGTCAGGCAGACCTGCATTCAAATCCACATCTTCAGCTGGATTAGGATACCTCTCTCCCTGTCATGGGCAGGGAAATGTACCCCAGGAACATTTTGCAGGGAAGGCCCAAAGGAGGAGACCTGGTTGTCAAGGAAATTCAGAGAAAAGGACAAGTGGATTTCTAATTCAGGCCAACCTCAGGTGCCACTTGGGATGGAGGCTCCAGAAGACCATTTTCAGGGGCTGGGATGTGGCGCGGGAGGTAGAGCACCTGACTAGCAAGCACAAGATCTTGGGTTCCAACTCCAGTACCACCATAAAAAAAAAGAAAAAAGACCATTTTCACAAAGGCTGAGTCATCCCCCAAGCAGACTCAGACTCCTCTATCATGCAGTTTGGCCTTCTCAAGTTGCCTAGTCCAAGCCTGGGTGGGGACACACTTCCTGCATAAGTTTTGGGGAGACCCTCTGCTGGCTCCATGTGCTGGCCCAGGGCCTGCTGCATTCACCGAGAAGGTGGTCTTGGTGACCTCCATGCTGTTGTGGATGATGCCCCCGCTGAGGCTGCCAGGAATGCTCCCACTATGCAGTTTCCTCTGGCTGCCAACCATGGTCTCCATAGAATGACTGCGCACACGGATGGCCCTCTGCAGAGAGAAACAGGGTTTTATCATCTTACAGGTAAGGAAAGTGAGACACACACCTCAGCATACCTGTGTAACACTAGTCCAGTTACCAACCTCTCTGAGCTACAGTTTCCTCATTAGTAAAGTGAGAATTATATGTTCCATGCAGGATCAGGCTGGGAATTAAACGGGCAGGTGCTAGACTGCACACTAATTCTTTTTTCACAAACTAGGCTTCCTTTCATATACACTGGATACCTTTTTGCTGCCATCCCAAAGTGTGCTTTGTGTAGCTGGGACTACATTCACCCTTGGGGGAAACCACGTGAAGAGCTCCTACTCATACACACATTGAACCCACGTAGAGGCCTCCCTCATGCTTTCAGGGGCTGAAGACACACTTCTGACTCATGGTCTGTATAGCTGCTGAAAGAGGAGATGCCCAGAAGACTGGGCACAGGCATGGGGTTTCAAGGGGCATGGAGCAATTCAAGCCAATGGAGCTTGTGCCCACTTAAGATTATCAAAGAGCAAGGGGCACGTTGGCAAACAGTGAAGTGCCCAGGAGAGGACAACCAGGATGGTCAGTTCCATGACAGTGCATATAAGGACAAGAAGAGCAGCTAAACCACAAGATCACTGAGCCCATGGTGGGGATGGACCTGGGGTGACAGCTACCCCTTCTGGCTTCTCTACAAGTGATACTGCTCTGTGCAGGGCCAAAGGGGAGTGGTGCTAGTGCTTAGAGCTCAGTTCTATCTAGGTCTGTCTATCATCACCATAGGTAATGCTCTCTTTCATCCACGGGTTGTCAAAGATGACATAAGCATTCTAGGAAGGAGAGGATCTCTCCAGTAACTCTCTAAGCCCC
The DNA here is from genome assembly GCF_047511655.1 of Castor canadensis. NCBI lineage: Eukaryota > Metazoa > Chordata > Mammalia > Rodentia > Castoridae > Castor > Castor canadensis. Next base: position 47,724,718 of record NC_133396.1, on the reverse strand, counting down.
TATACCACCACCCTCTGGTCATTCATCCAGTTGCTCAATAACACAATTGGGAAGCAACACCACTTAAGAGTCAAAAGCATAAAGCCTTAGGGTTGCACTGGATTCATAAGGGCCCTCTGCTCCTCAACCCATTAGCTGGGTACCTTGCTCAGTTTATCCAGCTTCTCTGAGACTTATCTGTGAATTCTCCTATAGATGGACCTGAGCTCGGAGCACTAACACCACTCCCCTTTGGTCCCATGTAGAGCAGTATCACCCTGCAAGGAGGCAACTATCATCCCCACCATGGGCTCAGAGATCTTATAATTTAGTTGCTCTTCTCATCCTTACATGAGCATGTCTACATCGCATGCTTGTTATGAGAATATATACAAAACTCTTAGACAGCCCAGTGCATCACAAATATCTAGTAAACATGGTGATATTCTTTTTAACTCCAGGCCTCAGGTTTGCTCTCTCCCAGTTGGTCCATTCCACCAGCCCTGTTTTGTGTTGGGTATTTTCAAGATAGAGTCTCATGAACTATTTACCCAGAACTGGCTTCAAATTGCAATCCTCCTGATCTCTGCCTCCTGAGTAGCTAGGATTACAGATGTGAGCCACTGGCTCCCAGAAGTGATTACTCTTATTGTTAATAATAAGCACTAGTTGTATGCTTCCTGTGTGTCCAGCACTGTGCTAGGAACAAGAAGAGCTACGGTCCAGAGGCCAAAGTGTAAGACATGGTCCTTGCCTCCAAGGCACACCCAAGCCTTCGGTTCACCTAAAACTAGAGCTATATGACCTGGAGCCCATGAAGATGCTCTATCTGTTAAACAGTTGCCCAGGGCACCCAAGAATAAAGACTCCCAGATACAGACATTCTTAGTGGCTCATGTACAAGTACCAAATCTAGCTCTCCTTGTTGGGAGAACCAGTCTGGTCCAAGGTCTCCTCTTCCATGGCATGCAGGAGCAAGTTATGATCAGTCTAAGGTGGTCACTTAACCCACCCCTTGCCAGTAGAATATGAGGGGATGTCTCCAGGGGGCTTTGGGGAAACGTTTCTTCGATGATTCCCAAGAGATGTGGCATGTTTGTACCCAAAACCATGGCAGCTATCTTGGGGCCAAGCCTAAGGGATAAAGCCAACAAACCCAGGATGCAGAAGGAAAAGATAGAGAAAAACTTGAAAGTCCATGACCCACTGAGTCACGAGTCACCTGGGTGTTGTTACATGAGCTAATGGACTTTTCTCACCATAGTGTGAGCCTGCCAAGAGGTAGGGCTTCAGAAAACTAAGTCATGGCCTGCTTTCTTCCTGTCTAGACTTAGACACACACACACACACACACACAAATATAGTGCCTGCTGACAGATATCTCCTCTGAAGCATCCAAGAAGAGCTCCATCTACAGCAAAGTGGTCCCAGGAGAATAGCATAAATACTACTTCAAACCAAATAGCAGGTATCCCTGAGACCTCTTGAGGCCAGGAATTCTCCAAGCTCAGGAATGGTGAAGGACGGCATCCTGCCTGCCTTTCTATCCTGACAAGGGGAGCAGACTTGGGAAGGCCATTTGTAAATACGAGAATGAGGCATGGGCCCATCAGTCTCATGTTCCTGATTGTCACCTTGCTTCTCCCATGTGAGTCAAAGGTATCTCTTGAAGAACATTACTTTCTCCTCTCTAGACCACAGAACAAGTCACCTAGCAACAGTGTTTTGTGACACAGTTGCAACAGCTGGCATGTTCAATTCACACCCAAGCATCCAAGTCATGTGCCCTGTGGAAAACAGAGGGCAGGAAAGGTATGACAGCACATTGGCATGTCCTTAGATGAACAATGAGGTTCCTGAAATGAGATAAGTGCTTCATAATCCCAGTATTTCTACAATCCTTGTGCCATCATATCTTGCCACCACCACCCCCATCATCAACAATGGCACTTCAAACTCATCACTTATGTTCTGATCTATTCCTCACTGTGCCTTTCCCAGAAAAGACCTTATGTGAGTAATAAGCCCTGTGTGATCGTATCTGGTCTTATGAGCTTCGCATAGACAGTCTAATTGAGTCCTCACAATGCTGAGGTTCAGAGAGGACAGAAATTAAATTGAAAAGCTCTCGAAAGGTAAATGATGGTCCAAGGCCAGACAGCAGTAGGAAATGGAGACGGGACTCTGTACTCTAGATAAAAGGATTCCTGTTTCCCCAAAAATGGTCTGGATTGAAAATAGAATTCAACTAGTTAATGAAACCAGGAGGTTTCAAGGCCTTCCCCCAAAACCTCAGCTGTTAATGTTAGGGAGGATACCGTGTCCTTAAATGCCCTTGGTACTGCTGTCAGAGTCAGCAAGCTGACACTGAGATGTGTGGGCCAATGGGATCCCAAGGATGAGCAAGGTGGCAGTCTGTTGCTTGAAGCAGCAAGAAGGGCTCTACTGCTCAGCGTGTGACCCTCTCTGAGCACTAAATAAATGTGGTGATGGCCCCTGCCAGGAGGAGTTGTCACTAAATGACATGTCTAATACCTGGCATGAAATATGCCCACTCGAATGTAAACTAGTACAACCACTCTGGAAAAAAATTTGGAAGCTACTTAAAAAGCTAAACATTGATCTACCGTTTGATCCAGCAATACCACTCTTGGGGATATACCCAAAAGACTGTGACACAGATTACTCCAGAGGCACCTGCACACCCATGTTTATTGCAGCACTATTCACAATAGCCAAGTTATGGAAACAGCCAAGATGCCCCACTACTGACGAATGGATCAAGAAAATGTGGTATTTATACACAATGGAATTTTATGCAGCCATGAAGAAGAATGAAATGTTATCATTCGCTGGTAAATGGATGGAATTGGAGAACATCATTCTGAGTGAGGTTAGCCTGGCCCAAAGACCAAAAATCATATGTTCTCCCTCATATGCAGACATTAGATCAAGGGCAAACACAACAAGGGAGGTATGAGGATAGGTAAGACACCTAAAAAACTAGATAGCATTTGTTGCCCTCAATGCAGAGAAACTAAAGCAGATACTTTAAAGCAACTCAGGCCAATAGGAAAAGGGGAACAGGAACTAAGGAAAAAATTAGATCAAGAAGAATTAACCTAGAAGGTAACACACATGCACAGGAAATCAATGCAAGTCAACTCCCTATATAGCTATCCTTATCTCAACTAGCAAAAACCCTTGGTCCTTCCTATTATTGCTTATACTCTCTCTTCAACAAAATTAGAGATAAGGGCAAAATAGTTTCTGCCGGGTAAAGAGGGGGTGGGGGGGAGAGAGGGGGTGGGGGGGTAAGGGAGGGTGGGGGGAAGGGGGAAGAAATGACCCAAACATTGTATGCACATATGAATAAAGAAAAAAAAAGAAGAAAGAAATATGCCAACTCAGGGTGAGCTTTCCTTATTTTGAGAGACAAGTTACAACTGACTCTAAGCTACCAAATCATAATTGATTTGAACGAAACTGCCCAGTGACATGGTCTAAAGAGTTTTGTATTCCAGTCTGATAAGCAACTACATAGATGCACTAAACTTCTCACACTGGAGAGAAGAGGAGAAAGGAAAAGGAAGAAGAAGAGATAGGGGGGCAGTGGTAATGGAAAGAGGAAAGTAAGACAGAGGACATGCAGGTGAAGCCTTTGCATTGGCTTTAGGAGGTCTCCAGGGATCATCTGGGCTGCCTCTCACTCAGCCCCTAACCCTCCCTGACAGAGCTCATCTGCCCTCTTCTAGTGTCCTCCATGGATGGGCTGCTCACTGCACTCAAGAGTTTCCCGTTCTAGTGGTGGGTGGCTTGACCTTCAGAAAATTCTTCCATGTAAAAAGCTGGAACTCTTACTTAAATTTGTAGACCCTGGAATCTTGGACCAGTCTATCCCACTATTTCACATGACTGCCCTTGCTGTTTTCCTGGTTGATCACCCCTGGTTCTATCAACCACTCTTGGTCACTATGGTATCCCAGCCCTTGGCACACCTCACTGCTTACCTTCCACTGGTTCTCTTTTAGAGGCATGAGAACAGAGAGAAGGTATCTCTTTCTAGTTATATATATGTCACCTCATCTCAGCCCCCAGTTTGAGCACCAGAGGGAGCCAGTTCCTTCCATCCCATCTATACTTCTTTTCTCTTTACAAGTGGGTTTTGTGAGTTAATTTTTTTTTTGATGGGTCTGAGGTCTGAATTCAGGGCTTTGTGCTTGCAAAAGCAAGCACTCACAAAGCAGGCAGGCAGTCTACTGCTTGAGCCACACCTCCAGTCCATTTTGCTCTGGTTATTTTGGATATGGGGGAGGTCTCTTGAACTGTTTTCCCAGGCTGGCTTCAAACCACAATCTTCCCAACTTCAGCCTCCCAAGTAGCTAGCATTACAGGTATGAATCACCGGTGTCCATTTTAACTTAACAAATATTTAAGGGATTAAAATCAAAGAGATGAACTCCAAGGGAGACATGCATACCTGAATGAGGCAAGTAACAGAGGCAGGGGGCCTTGGAGAAAAACATGCTAATTTCCTGCCCACAGAGATGGGGTCAATCAGGGAGACTGTGAGATTCATCATTTGCCTCTAGCAAGGCAAATGCAAGACAGAAGCTGACAACTCTTGTCATACAGACTGTGGTTCCAAACCATGAGTTCAGTAAGACCAGCACAAAGCTGGAGGATCACCAAAGGCAGTGGGGCAATCCTCCTACCCCAACTTCCTGTCTTAGGAGGGAAAGGAGGGGGCGAAGATGCCAAAGGCTGGGGATTCTACCCAGCTCCAGTGTGCTCTATCCATCATCACAAGTGCTGCTCAGGCTGCCTCTGCCTAGGGTACCCATGGGATCCTGTAGATACTTAGATGTCTGTGGCCTGTCCTGCCACTAGGGGTCAGGTCATACCAATGCATTACCTATCCCCATCCTTCAAGGGCTGGGAGAAATTAGCCTGACACCCTGTTTGCTGTGGTCCCAGTTCTGTCTTCCCTTGGACTCCATTCTCATTCCTGTATGATGAGGTCAGTGGAGGGCTGGGCTAGCTCAGTGTTTCTCAAAATATGGCACACATGCTTTAGGTCCATATCATATGATACAAAAAAACATCATCACTTTCCGTTAAGGAGATCACTCTCTTTCACAGGTGAGTAATGTACGTCTCCTTTATGAAGAAAAATGTTCTTCCAAGATTCCCAAGAATATGTCCACAGACTCCCATGGGCTGCATCTGCAATGCTAGCATCATAATCCACCAACTTACACCCTGGAAACATCTTTTAATTGTGAGTCATCACTGAACAAGTTTAGTCTTTATGTTGGAAATTTATACATTTTAGACTGTTGTGTAAGTGAAAACGCAAACTTTAAAAGTATTGGTAGGTCCCTGAGAATCCCTCCAAACAGTTCAGTTTGAAAAGCAGGTCTAGGTGTCCATAAATCAACTGGCCTGTGTCTCACAGAGGAAAAGTTTCAATTGCAGCCAGTGGTAGTACAGCAAGCTGCTAAGAACTACTCCATGTGACACAAAGTTCCAGGCAGCAGGGACTAGAGTCACAGCAAAGCTGCTTCTTGTGGCACAAGGGGTCATGGCCCTGTAGAGTTGGGGAAGACCAGTCTCAGGGGAGTAGGAGATGGATGATTGGACTGCTTTCAGTCCTGGCCATTTTATTGTGTTCCCATCTGGTATGAAATGAGAACTTTCACAGGGAGGTGATGCAACATGCTTGTTTTCTTCCCAGAATTGTTTCAGGCAACTCTTCATTCAAGAGGGATCCCATGAAGGTCTAGATGAATTCCATGAGAAATGTCAATAATTCTGACCATAAGAAAAACCTAAACTAGTGATAGATTCCTGAGCCAGACCAGACCTCTGCCCTGCCCTAGGCCTAGACCTGAAAGCAATAGTGAAAGGGACAGCACAGGAGAATCTGTGTTCCCTAGGTGGGTGGAGAAAGAAGCTGTTCACAATCATCAGGGCAGTCCCCTCCTCCCCTCCCCAACCACCCCCCACAGTATAACCTCAAGACAAGTATGAAATCTGAATGGAGAACCAGAATTGCAGTGACTTAGGATTAGCAAGAAGAATTCAGTGAATATTGGTTCAAAGACAAGTCATAGTAAAGTCTCAAAGCACAACCTCCCACAGAAACCCATTGGAGTACATACAGACCAACTGCTACTCCTATCAGAGACAGGGGACTAGACAAAATTGCCATGGGCCATGGTCCTTTAGACCTGCCACCTGTGTGTAGATGTTGGGCCACCTCATTCATTGGTTACCATGGACAAAGTATCCACACCACAGCCTACAAGTTTCTCTGGGTTATAAAATATTTGAAACCTGACAAAAGTTGTTAACTCTAAGATGCAAAAAAACCCCTGCAAAACTCTAAGAAACAAATGCTTCATTAAATGTCTGCAAAATACAGCATTATGTCAGCATGTCAACTACAGCTAAAATGATAATTCCATGTAGATTACATTTACTGTGGGATGTGCTTAACATGAGGTGATACAGAGCTTTCCAAAGACTCCAGAGCCTCAGAATGCCTGTCAGTGGCCCTGCCTATCTGCCATCCCCAGTCCCAATCCTGTTTTCCTATTACCATGTTTCACAGTCATCCCTCTCTCAGCTGGGCCATCTGACCTGGCTCCTTCTTTTATCTTCATCTCCCAATTTTTCTTTTTTCACCGTAGCTACCCCTGTCCATTAGTACTGAAACGATGTGCCAGGAATCTCTCACCAGCCTGGATAAGCAGCTCAACTCCTCCTCCCACTCTCATGAAGAATCTCAGCAGCTGGCTTCAGCCGGGGCCAGCAGAGCCATGCCTTGCCTTCAGTGGTCCAGGTGGGCAGTGAGGGATGGACTCCAGCCTGCCCAGGCCCAGGCCAGCATGCATGGAATCTTCAGAGTCAGAAACAGGGAAGGAGCATCATATAGTTATTAAGAGCCCAGGCTTTGGAATCTAGAAGTCCTGAATTCAACTCTGTCCCCAGGATGACTTAGGACAAATTAGTCTCTTTAAGTCTTCATTTCCTCACATATAAAACTATACACATGATTATTAAAATTGTATCTGAATTATTATGCCAAAATTATTATACCTATAATACTAGCCTTTCCTATAGGCACTGAGGGCAAACCAGAGGTTTAAAATAAGATAATATGTATCCCATCTGATGCAGCTAACACAGTGTATCCTACAATAATAGCTAATGCTTCTGAGCACTTACTGTGTTGTAGGCAATATACACTTGCCAGGCATTGTTTCAATGAATTCTCACAACTCTATAACAGAGGTCCAATTTTTGTCCCTGAGTCCTTAACAAGAAAACTGTAGCTTAGAGCCATTAAAGACTCTAAGCTTAGAGTGAACATGAGGTTCAAGTGGTAGAGCATCTGTCTAGCAAATGGGAGGCCCTGAGTTCAAACCCCAATGCTGAAAAAAAAAAAAAAACAAACAGAAAAAGATTTTGCCTAGCACCACACAGAGCTGGGATTTGAACTTATATCTAATCCTAACTATGCATACTACATCCAAATGGTATCTTTATGAATCGCTCTCTGATGAGCAATCCAGCAGAACCTTGGGCTAAGAATCAGAAAGCCTATATTTAAAACAAGGCTCTACCTCCAAATCATAAAGTTTTGAGCAATCCTGTGGCCTCTCTCAGCCTGTCCTTGTATATGCTAGTAGAAACAAGAAATAACTGTCCAAATAACTAGGTGCAATAGCACTCACTTGTCATCCCCCACTGTGCAGGAATGCATAAATAGGAGGATTAAGGTCCAGGCTGGCTCAGGCATAAAGCAAGACCCTACCTCAAAAATAATTAAAGTGAAAAAGGCTGGTGGCATGGCTCAAGTGGTAGAAAACAAGCCTAAAATGCAAGGCCTTGAGTTCAACCTCCAATACTGCCAAAAAAAAAATTTTTTTTAAATAACCATCCAGCCAACCACACAAAATTACAGCCAGGATCAAATCACATGTTAGGCCAACAAACAGTCAGCACACGATGATGAATGTTCTCTGCCCCACACCAGTTCCATGGCTGTCCAGGTCCACTTGAACACTTTCAGAAGCAGGAAGCTCACTACTTCCTTTAGCAGCTCATTATGGTTAAAAAGTTCTTCCTTTGCAAAATCCAGAAGGACTTGCCTATGACTCTATCCCACCAACTCAGTCAGGTCTCCAGGGCCTCGCCAGCTGGGAGCGATCATTTTAGCACCTCACAGCAGCTGCTGAAGCCCCCTCAGGCTTGTTTGTGTCCTTGATCCTGCCATCCTACCCTAGGCTCCCCTGCCTCAAAAGGAGGTAGTACCATATTTTGTTTTTTATTTTATTTGAGTTTGAACTCAGGGCAGCAAGCACTCTACCATTTGAGAAAAGCACTCTCCTTGATCTGCACTGGCTCCTCCCCATCGCTAACTCCACCTGTCCCTGTTTATCCAACTCATGGGCCAAGAAGAGATGATCCAGGACAAGGAAGGATGTGGAGGACGCTGGAGACACTGTAGGCTGATTGACTTCTCACACTCCTGACATCCTTACCCTTTGCAAATGCCTGGTATCCCCCGACTGGTCCTGTTGCAGCTACCTGGCCCTTAGACTCTTGAACTGGGATCCCAATGACCTTAGACCACTTCCTTTTGTCTCCTCGCCCCCCCATACCATCTCCTGTGCCCCACCACAACAACCCCCAGTCACCCCTGTGGTCATACCTTAAAAGACTCTAGGAATCCCCCGTGGCCCCCATTCTCAAACTTGTCCTCCTCAGGGCCCAGTCCCAGCATGGCCTGTGTGTGCATGTGGAGCTCATCATGAAGGTTGTCCAGGAGAGCAGCCCTGGTCCGGTCCTAGAGGGGAAAAGTGTACACGCAGAAGAGCTAGTGCTCCCTCCTGTGGAGTGTCAGTTTTCACTTCTCTTAGACTCCTATTAATTGCTTCTAACCAACCAATCTTCTGTCCCTCCTCGCCTTCAACCTGTCCTCACCACTGGCCAGTGATCCCTCTACCACGCAAATCAAACATCACTTTCCCGCCTAAGTATGTCACAGCACCCATCACAGCCCTTCTTCATTTGTCCTGACCACCATCTGCAGCTGCCCCACCATTCTAGACCTGTGATGCCTCCATCAGCCAGCCACACCAGCCCCACAGGAGCTCCCTCACAGAGTTCCGATTCTGCCTGGCCTTTGCTCATGCTATTCCATGCCTGGAATAAACCTCCCCACTCTTTCGTCCTAGCAAAGCTTCATCAGACATCAAGATTCAGCAGCCCAAGAGCCACCGCCTCCAAAAAAAAAAAAGAAGGCAAAAGCCTTCCCTGAACAGGCCTCAGCACCTCCCAGGGCAGAAGTGGTCACCATTCTCTGAGCAAAGCTGGCTCCATCATAGCCCAGAACCGACACACTGAATTATAACTGTCTCTTCAGTAATGGCTCCACCCACCAGCCTGTGAGCTCTATAAGGGCAGAAACAATGTCTCGCTTATCCCTGTATTCCAGGTAACAGAACAAGGGACATTGTAGGTGCTCGATAAATGACTAGTGAGTGTTTGACCAGACCTGGATTATAGATAGTTTCCACAACAAGAAAGTGTCCCCACAGCTAACACAGGGCTCAGGGCTTAGAGAGGAAAAGATGCTCCCAAAATGGGCAAAGAGGCCCCAAAATGAGACCCTACTCCCCAACCCCCTTCCTCCCAGGGAGCAGACCAGGAGATAGACTTCAGTCCTGTACTCTCACCTCCAGTTTGGCAAACTTGTCTGACTTGCAGCAAGCATTCTCTGCGTTGGTGAGCTTGGTGAGCAGAAACTCCCGGAACTCCGGGCCCTGGAACAGACAAGATGCCCTAGAACTGTCTCACCTTCAGCCATTGCTAAAAGGGCTTCAGCCACAGCAGCAGGCAGGAAGAGGGGACAGTGCCTGATAGGCCCCTTCTGACATTTGATCATTGCTAAAGCCAGGCCCACTGCCAATATGCCTAGAGGGAAACCAGCTTTCCTGGTCCTGAGAAATCAACCCTCCATATGGCACTTCCATGACTAGAGGCAATCCTTGCCCACAGCTCCTAGGACTGAAGCATAGAATAAAAACCCTTCCTCTAACAGATAGGCAGCCCCAGAGTCAAACACCCCAAAAAGTGGCCTTATGTTGGGCCAAACTGGCAGCATGGGACAAGAAAGGGAGAGACCCAAGTAAGGAGATTCCCCCCAGACCTACAAAAGGGCCTCCCCAATATCCCCAGCCCAAATTCTGCCCCAGTCTAACTGCCACTCCAGTATGGGCCTTGGATGTGAAAGGAACAGAAGAAGAATTTCTTACCTTCTGGAAAACAGGGGGGCTGGGCAGAGGAGGGCCAAAGGCAGGCACATCTTCCCGTGCAGTGACAGAGACCTGAATAAACAGTCACATGTGAGCTGAGAGGGAAGAGATGAGAGCTGCCCCTCAGCGAACCATGTTTCTTAAAGCAAACTGACTCACCTTCTCGCCCCTCCCCTTCTCAGAATACAAATAAAATGCCCTGTGACCACTGCCAGCACAGGCCCCAAGTTACTCTCTTAGCAGTGGGGTAAACAGTGTGGGGACAGCCACATCCTTCTCTCTGCCTCCTTGAGTGCCAGAGGCAAGTTTGGTAACATGACCAGATAGTGCTGAGGAGCATCAGAGACCTGACTGTAACACAGGACAGGTATCTGTCTCTTTACCTCATTCCATTTTAATGTCAAACCACAGAGGAGGCACAGGGAAAATTTTTGTCCCTGTTTTACTGAGACATGGAGCAAGCCCCCCAAAATCACACAGAGGAATAGGGAATCCAGACCTTCCTGACCCAGTGCTGGGGTTCTTACCTACCAGACTGACTGGCAGACTTGTTTAAAAGAGTAAATACTGAGTGTGTGGAAGCTTGGACTGCTGGGAGCCTTCACGTAGCCAGTGGACCAGGGTCTGGAAGTCCTGGCCCTACACACAGGGGATTAGCTGATGTGGCTGAGGCTTGAACTAATAGAGCTCCAGGGCCCTGGGTTAGAACTGAAGATGGTGGAAATCAAGGCTCCAAACCAGCGTGAGAAGCCTGAACTATGAGAAAGGGTGTCCAATTGCTCCGCATAGGGGCCACCAGGCCTCAGGGAAGCCCCCACTCCTCGCCTCTAGTCTGAATGGAGATGCCCTAGTTTCACCTGCTCTCAGCCCATTAGGCTACAGGGCTCTAGGGAGATTGCCCTGTCTCTTCCCCAGCAGCCACTGACTGGAGGGCCTGGCATATAGCCAGCCTCCCTGGCCTGTGAAGTAGGGCAGATGTGAGAGCCCGCCAGACCGGGTAAGCAGGCAGCCTGGGGACAAGCCAAGGCAAAGTCCTGCCAGGTCCAGAGGGGAGGAAGCAAGAGAGCTGGTCAATACAGGCTTTCTCTCCACAAGCTCAAGGCTGTCTGCATGGCCCAAATTGCAGTGCCCAGAGTCAGAAAATGGTATGTGTTTGCTGATGTGATTTCTGGCAAGGGCTCCAGCTGCTGAATACAGTTTGCCACCCCCAACTCCCACCATTCACTGGTGGTCCAAGCCAAGAATCCCAACCACAGTGCCAGAATCTGCAGTGGGAATAGAGTGGGAAGCCACTGAGAGGCTGCCCACTGCAGGCATCTGGGATACCTGGGACAAAGGACAGAAGGAGGCCCAGCTGTTCCCCTTACCCATACCACTTTCCCATCAGGCCTGCATTAGTGGTTTGTGCTGACAGGGTAAGGACAGGGTGAGTGGCTTTAGAGACACCCTTAAATCCAGCTGAGTCTCCTGGCCAGATGGTCCCGTGGCAATAGCAGCCAGGTTTGGAACACAGGAGCAGGATCCTTTCCCTCATCCCAGTCCCTCTCCTGAACCCATTTCAATGAGGTATTGTTGTTCCCTTCTCTCCAGACATTGATTCAGGTTGCTTCTGAAAGCAGAAGTTGCCTGAACACAGCCCCACCTTCCTGTTTCTAAATCCAGCAGGGCTCAGAGGAGAGGCAATGACAGCTGCAGGTGCTTTGGGAAGAGCGTCTTCGAGCTAGAAAGCGGAAGAGCTTAAGCATGGGTGCCACAAAGATGCAGCGGGGAGGGGAGGACCTGAGAGCTTGAAACCTGACAAAGTCCCCATGCCTAAGTGTGGCCTGCCACCTCAGAGGACCATGGAAGATCGTTCAAGCAACAGACAAGACATGAAGGGCAGCAGGAGGCTTGCCCCAGAAGCCGGCTTCCCAGAAGATTCCTGAAATCTTGGCAGGACCTTAGGGGTGGGACAGGGTGGCCCCAGAAAGGGGGAAGAGAGGAGTTGTGGTAGTGGCTGAACTGGAATTCCATTCCAATATGGTGAGATGGGAACTAGATTCCTCCTGAAAAAATAATCCATCGTGACATTTCTTGAACACCTGAGTTTATGCAGCCTTTGTCCCACTGTTCCAAAGGCTCTTAGTCAGGAATTCCAGCTCCTTGACTCGGTGACCTTGGCTTTAAATGACCTAAGCACTCAGACTCAATTTCCTCCCTATGATGTCAGGCTAATGGGCTTTGCTACGATTCAAGAAGACTGCTTCTAACACAGAGCCTGGCACCAGGAAGGAGTATAACCATCATCACTGGGTGGTTTTATTTATTTATTTATTTTTTACTTTTCCTGCTGATCTGTACCTAGTGAAGGGCACCTGAAATACAGAGTTCCCCCAAACCACTTCACTACCCACCACACACCCAAGTCGCTGCCTCGACTTCTCCATCCCTTCTCACAGGATGTCAGGACTGGAAGGAACCCACAAGTTATCTAGTCCAACTTCCTCATTTTGTACAGACAGAAAGAGAGGCACAGAGAGGGAAGGAACTGCCCAAAGTCACATAGCAATCACAGCCAGGGCCGGGGACTATAATCCCAGGCTGGTCTGGAATGGTCAGAGTGGCCCAAGTCACTCTGTCTAGGTCCCTTCCCTGCACATTCCCACCCTATCCTTCCCTCCTTTACTTTTCTTCCCTGTTGCTCATCATCCTTGGTGGGGGCCTCCTGGGCATTGCTCAGTCCCTGGGGAAATACCACCCTTCTTTGCCATAGTCCCTAAGCCTGCAGGGTTCTGTAAAGGTCCTGTTTCACCTGGGCCCCCTGAGAGATCTAGTCAGACCCTCCTCACAGCCTGTACTTCACCCAGGCTGTTGATTGGAGTCGAGCGAGCAGCACTCTGGGAATCCCTTGGAAGGCTGGTCCCCCTCCCTGCCCTCTGCCTCTCTGGTCCCATTCCCCCTGGGTGCCTGCTAGGTAGATGGAGTGCAAGGTCCCACATCCTGTGAACTCAGCCCTGCTCCTCTGCTCCTCAGCACCTCTCTGAGCACAGTGCATTGCCCTAGACCACAGATAGTGGCTTGGAAGACTATGTAAAGATCCCTAGCACTAAAGCTGGAAGGGCAGTGCTTTCTGGACCTCTGACTTTCCTCTGCATGGGTGCATCCCTTCACTAAGCCCTTGGGAAAGTGAGAAATGAGTTAATGGGATTCACTTCCTGTAAGGCACTGATGCAAACACTAAATGTCAACAAAAGGCCTCCTTATCCCAGCAAATAAGCCATTAGCAAACGACTGCCTGGCAGGGTCTGGGTCTGGGAGCCCTCCCATCATTTAGCTTTATTTCAGTGATCCTTCTTAGTTGCTCTTCTACCCCTACAAGATGTTAAAAAAAAAAGTTGGCCTTTTGGCTATCTGAACGGCACCATGTCAGTTGGCAAGAACAAGCACCTTACAAAAGGCAGCAAAAAAGGAGCCAAGAAGAAAGTGGTTGATCCATTTTCTAAAAAAGATTGTTAAGATATGAAAGCATTAGCTATATTCACTATAAGAATAGGAAAAGCACTAGTCACTAGCACTCAAGGAACCAAAATTGAATCTGATGGCCTCAACAGTCATGTGTTTGAAGTGAGCCTTACTGGTCTACAGAATGACAAAGCTACATTTAGAGAATTCCAGCTAACTACTGAGTATGTTCAGGACAAAAACTGTCTGACTAACTTCCATGGCATGAATCTTACCCATGACAAAATGTTCTCCATGTTCAAAAAACAACAGTGTGATTGAAGCTCATGTTGATGTCAAGACTACCCAAGGTGAATTGCTTTGTCTGGTTTTACTAAAAAATGCAACAATCAGATATGCAAGATCTTCTACACTCAGCACCAAAAGGTCTGCCAATCCAGAAGATGATGGAAACCATGACCCAAGAGATACAGACAAATAACTTGAAAGAAGTGGTTAATAAATTAATTCCACACAGCACTGGGAAAGACATACAACAGGCTTGCCAGTCTATTTATCCACTTCATGATGTCTTTCCTCATTAGAAAACTAAAAATGCTGAAGATACCCAAGTTTGAATTGGTAAAACTCATGGATTCACAGTGAAGGTTCTGGAAAAGCTATTGGTGTGGAGACAGGTGCTAAAGTAAATGAGCTGATGGGTATGAACCACCAGTCCAAGAACCTTTTTAAACTTCAGTTATTTTTTTGACGATACTGAGGTTTGAACTTAGGACTTTACATTTGCTAGGCAGATGTTGTACCACTTGAGCTCTGCCCCTAGCCCCTTTTTGCTCTCATTGTTTTTCAAATGGGGTCTCGAATTTATGTGTGGACCAGCCTGGACAGTGATCCTCCTATTTATACTTCCCATGTAACTGGGATGACTTTTTACTGATGCCCAGCTTTTTACTGGTTGGAGGGGGGCGGGTCTCATGAACTTTTTTGCCTGAACTGGACTGGATTGGAACCATGATCCTCCCAATCTGCACTTCCCAAATAGACAGGATTACAGGTGTGAGGCACCAAGCCCAGCCTAAAATTCAAAGTTTTAATAGTGACAAATAAAAAGTCCTATTTGTCAAAGAAAAAAAAAATTGGCCTGGCATGGTGCATGCCTGTAATTGCAGCCCTCAGGAGGCTGAGGCAGGAGGATCTCAAGTTCAAGGCCAGACAGGGAGACCCTGCCTCAAAAGAAAAGATAGGGGAGGGAACAAAAGAAAAAGAAAACAAGAACCAGCTAGCTATTTGAGCTGAACTGCTTGCAGTGGCTCCTGACTCTTGTCTGAGGACAGCAAGGTCCAGCAGGTCAATTCAGCATGTCACTTCCTTGTTCCCTACCCCAGCAGGGTGCCTGGCACACAGTAGGCACTGAATGAGGAAACCTGCTTCCACTAACAAATTAACCAAGCAGCTGGTTAATTCGGTCAAAGCAGGTGATCTTTAAAGTTGCTCAATGCCACAGGAACACAAATACGTACCGATAAAGAAATCAGTCAGCCTCAACAGGAGAGATTTGCTTTGTTGTAAGTTTTGTTTTGTTTGTTTGTTTGTTTGAAAGTCTCCCATTTGGTTATAAAAGTTGATGTGAATTCTGCACTGAATACATGTGATTTTGTACTGATGTAAGAGCAATTTAACTATGCATAGCAAAACTGATGCTTATGAAGGTGGCCATGGAGTGCTATGGTATAGTAAACCCTAGGAGCCAGCACTGGTCTAAGTTAGTATCTGAGATACATTTCCAAGCCTTGTTATCTCCCATTAGCAATGACAAGCTCATTTCTCCTCCCCCAACATTTTGTGGAGCAGGGAGCTGTGAGGAGTGTGTGCCAATCTGCTGAGCACTTTCATGCAAATCATCTTATTTTATACACACCCTCCATTTCTTCTCTTTTTTAAGTTAACATGTATCAACTATACATAGTAATGTGATTCAGTATAATGTTTCTACATATGTGTACAGCATGCACTGATCAAGTCCAACCTCCCTTTATCCATTCTCCCGTTCTTTCTCAGCCTTTGTTAATCACTATTCTATATTCAGGTTGACTTTTTCCGTTTTTAGAGACAGGGTCTTGCTATATAACCCAGGATGGCCTTCAGCTGTCAATCCTTCTGCTTCCTGAGTGCTGGAATTATCGGCATGCACCTGGCCAGGTAAACTTTTTTCCTAGCTTCCACGTATCTTAGGAAGAAAAACTAAAAACCTGAAACTCACTGATCAGGAGGCTTAACACAGGTCTTGCATCCCTACCTCACTCAAGTCTTTAAATCAAGATCACTCATTTATCCTGAACAGCCAGATCAGAGGGCTGGTCCAGGGGCCAGGGTATACCAGGCCCCCTTCCACCCTTCTCAAATATCCCTTTTGTCTTCCTTCCCTCTGCTTGCTATCACCCTTCTTTTCCTCCTTCCTGGTTGTCTCCTCCACCTCTCTTTTTCCTCCCCTCCCACTCAGCCTTACTCCAGTAGACGACATCACCAGATTCCAAACACAGAACTCAGGACTTCTGAACCCTCAAGTTAGATGCTGTTGAGCCTGGAGGCAGCAAGATGGTTGAGGTGATCTTGGAAGGTGCTTTCCACCAACAACCTAGCTCCAAATCCCAGAAACCCAACAGCCCACGGAAACCACAACTCTGTTGAGAACCAGTGTACTTTGCTACCCTGAGTCCACAGTATGGGCAGGTGTCTGGACCCTTGACTTCCTCCAACAAGGCTCTCCCCTTACCTTGTAGGATGAGGTCTCTGTGCCTGGGCTCTCAGCCTGCACAACAATGTAGGCATGTAAGAAATTGGAGGCAATCATATCTGGAACAAATGGTGTATTTTCCTCTTGAAAGATGATGGCCACAATGTCATTCCCAATGTGTCTCTTTCTCTGGAGCTAAACAAAAAGTGTTCCATTGTTACAAGCCAGTTAGGAACACCCTGAAAGCAGAAGAGAGCTGTATGGGAAATTCTTCATTATTTTACCTTTGTACATAAACCCTGAACTCTGAGACCTAGCTCTCCAGGGAGCTGTGTCTTTCAATCCTTAGAAGTCAAAAAAATAGGGACAATGCCCAAGTTGTTAAGTAATAGATAACAAACATTTTACTGAGCTTGACAGTACACAGAGCCTTGAGTAGGACCCTGGGGAGAATTTTCAAAGGTGAGGCCAGGTCTTGCCCTGGGAGAGCCTGTAATTGATCCAGGAGAAACCCAAACACAGGAGAAGCCACCTGAGAACACCAACAAAGCTGCCAGCCAGTACTAAGTCAGCTGCTGAACACAAAGTACCTGGCAGATCTGGGGACAGTGAGGGGGCTGAAATCAGAGGACAACCTGAGAAGGCTTCCTAGAAGAGGAGATGGTGTGGGGTCTTGACGGAAATGTGGATAGGCAGGAACAGGGTAGAGGGAAAACCCACTTTGGTCAGAGGAAAGAGAAGTTGTGCTTAGAGAAGTTCAGATCACCTGGCTGGGAAAGGTGGGTGGAGTGGGGAACCTGACCCTGACTCAGTATCCAAAACAGTATCAGGTGCTTTGGCACGTGATTTCAGTTACCAAGCATTTATACGGTGTGTCAGGAACATGCTGGCCTGTTCACATGCACTGATTTCAAATGTTACAGCCTTCTTGTAACCAGGTCCTGATTAGGTACTTACCCATGCATTTGGTTCTTTATTAAGTACCTACTACATGCACACCCTATACTCAACCCTTTAGCATGAGTTCCACCTTTATGCAAGTTGTCTCCACTTATTCCACAATCTTCCATTTCTCAGGAAAAGAAAACTAATATTTATTCAGTCCCCTCCAAGAGCCAAGCTCCATGCCAAGGTGTACTTCCCAGTTGACACACTTCAGGCTGAAGTGGCCCTGAGAGAACAAGCCCCCGGCTAGGGTAGCAGGTGAGGGGGGACTGTGAAGGAACAGAGACTAAAGGTGAGACCCTGAGAAAAAACCCACTTTGGCTATAAAAGGAATTCTGCACCCATTTGTTTCTGGAACATTCAGTAGTTATTTGAGAGCCAAATCATAATTTCATTTGCCAATTTCTTTTTTTTCTAAGAAGCCAGGCACTATGTTTATAATTTTACATTTCAGCTCCCTCCTCAGTTTCCTGCTCAGAAACAAATAGGTCAGAGTTGGGCACATGCCCATCTCCCCTTCTTGCTTCCCTAGAGATAGGAAGGAGCAAAACGTGAGATTGGGTGACCAGAGTCACAACCACCAGGATCAGCTGCTGGTTTCAGAAGAGCCAGGCCTTTCCCAGGGATGTGCAGCTGTCAGAACAGCAAACCTCAGAGGGAGCAAGTGAATGCTGGAGAGACATGGGTCACACCCAGAGTCCCCAGGTGAGGGACAAGCCCAATTCCCATCCACAGGCAAGCCCAATTCCATATCTGCCTGAGGCTGTGAGTCTAGGCAAGCATAAGTGGTGGAGAGGGGATCCTCATGCAATAAAAGCTTCACGTTGCTGGGGCAGCTGGGAGGCAAAAAGACTAGTGGCCTGGACAGACAACAGCTGTTACACAGGAAACCATGTCAGGCACTGAGTGTTGGAGCCCTGCATTCAGAAACTTATGACACCCTACAACGGCTCTTTGACTATCCCCATTCTGCAGATAAGAAAAATGAAGCCATAGGTAACCAGTTTTCCCCGAGTCACACAACCCTTGGCGGCTCTGCTGGCCTCAAGGCCCTACTCGCTGACTTCACTATGGACCCTTTACCCGCACTATATGCTTAGGGCCCCCAGGGGTTGGCTACCAACTCAACTCCTGATCAGCTGGGAAACCTCAAGGAGGTCCTTCTTTCTCCTGGTACTAGGGATGGAATCCAAGACCTCTGTACGGCAGGCGAGTGCTCTGCCACTGAGTTTACACTCTCAGCCTCAAAGTCTTTAATGGTCCACCTCAGGCTGCAATGTCCCATTGGCCAAGTGAAAATAACCAGGATCCAGGTCATGCCTTCCACACCAGGCACCACAGCCCCCAAAGCCCTCCCAGCCTGTTACCTGCTGGGCATCTCCCTCGGTGAATGGCAGCTTTGTGGAGACATGAAACATGATCTCCCGGTCCCGGAATGTTGTATACACTGACTCCACCCCTGTCTGTCCATGGGTCACGTCCAGGCCTCCTCGGAAACTGTCAGTAATATTGGGCAGGAGCAGGAGAGAGAATGAGGTGAAGTGGCAACATGGTACCATTTTCCTTAAGGACATGCAGCAGGTGAGTGGGTAAGAGTTGCAGGCAGAGGAGAGTATGCGGCAGGATGGCAGGGACATGAAGACTGCCCCTGGCATTCTAACCATAAAACTGTTATCCAAAAGATAAACACAGAACCTGCTTCAAGTGTTAGCTGTGTCCCCTCGACAAAACTGGTCATGTGGGAAGGGAGGCTGTTCATCCACCATCATACACAAATGCTGCTCCCAACTGCCTGTGGCCTCCAAGGCTGAGCACAGGCCTTTGCTCTCTGCAAGGCCACACCCAAGCCATCAAAACAGAGCCGGAGCAGCCAGCCATCATGCTGGGTGATGGTGATCCCATAGTATCATCTAGAATCAGCCAGGACTGGGGACAGATACTCAACTCCTATCTAGCCAGTCCCTGAAATGGATGCCCAACAATGGCAGCCCCCAGCTTGGGGCATCCAGGGAGGGCCCTTCTTAGGCTGCCTCCTTACAGGCAGGGAAGAAAAACAGGAAGGAACCAGTGGCTTTCCAGGAGCTATACTTCTGCCTTCATAGGAGCATGGCTGCCAGCCCGGGACCAAGGTCTTCAGCAAGAGGAAAAGAAAGCAGATATGGGTTCCTCTGAGAAAATGAAGTAAGAGGAACTCTAGATGTCAGACCCATCACACCTAATACAAGCCAGAAAATGTGCTCAGCACAGCATTGCAGAAAGGATTCTGGTTGGGCAATTCCAGGTTCTAGACTTGCTTCTGGCACTAAATGAATACATGCCCATATCACTCAGATCACTCTCTAGGCCTTAAGTTTCCTTTCTCTAGAGCATAATGGTTTAACATTACATGATCTCTGGGGTCCTTCTGAAACTAATACAATGTATCTCATCACATTTTTACATTGCCAAAATCAGATGATACCTCAAGGTCAATGACAGACAGTAAAATAAGAACAATAACAATGACAACCACTGTATGGTTGTAGCTCAGGTGCTTAATGTGAAGTATCTATTTTAATTCTCCAAAAACTTTGTAGAGTCAATATTATCTTTATCTCCCTTTTTATCATGAAGAAACTGAGGTTTGTCAAGGTAAAGTCACTTATTCCCAAGTCTTCGAGCGAGTAAGTTGCAGAAGTGGCATTTTAACCCAGGTAATTGACTCTAAACCGAAGTAGTGACTTTGAAGTGGGGAAAAGGTGGAGGAAGAAGGTAGAGGGAAAAGAGAAGGAAGAAGGGGAAGAAAGCAATTATTGAATACCCACTGCATGCCAAGCAACTGGGCTAGGTGTTTTTACCCATGATGTTAGGAGCTCCTGTTACTTTGTATCAATAGGGAGAGGGGTGAATTCCAGAACCCTCAACCATGTGCTAGACACTTAGCTGCATGGATCTGAAATAATCCCAAGTATTGCCTTTGCCAAGGAAAAAGAGCCAGAATCTTCCAACCAACAGTCCCAATAGTCTCTCTGTCTACTTAAATAACCATATGCTGTTGTATGAATTTCTACCTGAGGGTTATTATAGTTATATGAACTCTTAATTATCCATTCTCTGTGTATTATCCAAAATGGGTCATTTCTTTCCAAACTGCACAGGGTTTTCTTTTGCCTGGCAGGTGAGTAGTAGGGAAGTTTGATTCATTTCACTCTCAGTCTGAATCAAATGTAATTAGGAAGGCAAATCTCAGAGGGAACAATCTCATCACACATCCTAAAACCAAATGTCAGTGCCCTTCAGACAACCTGCCATGCTGAATTACCCTTTGGACCACTGATTCTTGAGGAATGTGTGTGAGTGAGTGCGGATCAGATGCTGAGTAAGAGTCCTGATGTTCCTTGTGTGTGTGCTTAACTCTCACATCCTCTCCTTGAGGACTGACTGTCTGCCTCTGACCCCTTCCTCTAGAGACTCATCAATGAAGCTGCATCCCTCCGTTGGCTAAAACTCACCCTTTGAAGTCCTGCAGCGTAATCGTGTCCCCTAGCAGGTCCAAGAACTCCTTGAAAGCTGGGCTTTCCTCATTGTTCCCAAATAGCTCCTCCTCCAGGGTCTGAAACAAAAATAGAAAAATGGGAGTTAGAAAAAGTCTTGTTGGTGTCAAGTGAAGGAATAGGGTTGTCCAGATCCCTGATCCCTTTCTTCCTTCTTTTCTATCTCCCAATACATTCACCATAGCTGTCCTCAACTGGAGGAAGGATTAATGGAGGATCACTCAGCAGAGCTGGGTAGTCAGAACAGGGTGATGAGACCTTTCTATCTGAGGCAAAGCTGAGGCAAAGAGCTCTTAGACGCAATGCCAAAAACAGGATCCATAAAGGAAAAATTGATAATTGGACTTTCAACAAGAACTAGTATCAAGAATATACAAAAAACTCACAAAACTCTATAGTAATCAAAAATACAATGAAAGAAATACAAATGAGTGTTGGTGTGGCTGTGGAAAAATCATATTTACTACTGATGGGAACGTAAAGTAGTGTGGCTGCTTTGGAAAACAGTCTAGAAGATCTTCAAAAGGCTAAAAATAGAGTTACCATATGACCCAGCAATTCCACTCCCAGGTATATATCCAAGAGAAATGAAAACACATGTCCACACAAGAATTTATACATGAGTGTTAATAGCAGCACTATGCTTAACAGTCCGTAAGTGGAAATAACTCAAATACCTATCAATTAATGAATGGATTAAAAATGTAGCTTATTCATAAAAAGGAATACTATTTGACCATAGAGAGGAATACAGTACAGATACACACTACAACACAGATAAATCCTGAAAATAATTTTCTAAGTGAAAGAAGATAGACACAAAAGGTGATATATAGTATGCTACCACTTGTAAATGATCCAGAATAGGTAAATCCACAGAGACAGAAAGGAGATTAGTGGTTGCCAGAAGCTAAGGGAATGAGGGTGGGGAGTGACTACTATTGGGTATTGGATTTCTTTTGAGAATTATGAAAATTTTCTGGAATTAGAAAGGTATTGTGGTACCACCCTGAGATTACACTAAAAACCCCATTATGAAGATATAAACCACATACTATTGTGAATTGCATGGTATGAGAATTATACTTTGATAAAGCTATTATTTTAAAAATCAGCTCAACAGTAAGAAAAATTTTAATTAGAAAATGGTCAAGACATGAGTAGACTTTTCACCTAAAAGGATATACGGAAGGCAAATAAGCACATGAGAAGATGTCAAATATCATTAGCCATTAGAGAAGCACAAATTAGAACCACAATGAAATATTATCACACATCTGTAAGAATCACAAAAATTTTTTAAATAGTGGCAACACCAAATCTGGCAAGGATGTAGAGAAAATGGATCCCTCATACACTGATGCAGGTAATAATCACTCCAAAAAAGAGTTTGGCAGTTTCTTACAAAACTAGACATGTAATTACCATACAATCAGCAACTGTACTGCTAAGTATTTATCCCAGAGCAATGAAAACTTAGATTCAAATAAAACCAATGCCTGTACACAAATGTTCATAGTAGCTCTATTCATAATAGCACAAAGATGGAAATGACTTGGAAGTCCTTCAATAAATGAATGAATGAACTGTAGTACAGCCATACCACGGAATCCCACCAGCAATAAAAAAAAAAAAAAACTAGTGACACACTTGAGAACTAAAATGAATCTGCTAAACAGAAAAAAAGCAACCCTGAAAGACTATAAGTTGCGTGGTTCCATTTATGTAACATTTTGAAGTAAAGTTTTTGAAGTTAGAGAACAGAGTCATGGTTGGGAGGTTAGGGACTAGAGGGGGAAGGGAAAATGGAGGCAGGAGGGAGATGGGCATGGCTATAAAAGTAAAATACAAGGAAACACTATGGCCATGGAATTGTTCCTTGACCATGGAACCTACACAGGGATAAAGTGACACAGAATGAAACACATACAAACACAGCATACACAAAGATAGGTAGATAGATAGATAGACAGATAGATAGAAAGATAGAGCAGTGTATTTTGTCAATGTCAAATCTTGATATCATGCTATAGTTTTATAAGACCTTTGGGAGAAAATGGGTCAAAGGTACATGAGATATCTTTTTATTATTTCTTACAAATATCTAAGACAAAAAAGTTGAATAGCTTAAAAAAAAAGCTGAGATCAGTAGCAAACTCTGCAAACAGCTATAGGCTTAAAATACTGGCTATAACCCTCGTGATCAACAGCTCTGCCCACAGTGGCAAGATCCACAAACAGCTGATGTTTCTACAAACGTCAGAAGGTTCTGCAAACATCTATGGACTGCGAGGAATGGATGCACACAAAAACACTGTAATCGCTTCAAGG
This sequence comes from Castor canadensis, assembly GCF_047511655.1. Classification (NCBI taxonomy): domain Eukaryota; kingdom Metazoa; phylum Chordata; class Mammalia; order Rodentia; family Castoridae; genus Castor; species Castor canadensis. Next base: position 47,701,427 of record NC_133396.1, on the reverse strand, counting down.
ACAAGTCTCCATAAGATAAATGTGAGTCTTTCACACACCCCCCCCACCAATGCCTGCTATTATTTTCAGCCATGCTGGGTATGGAACCCCCACCCTGTCCATGATAAACAGGTGCTCTACCACTCGTGCCTGCTTCATTACAAATAACAGCAGACCTCAGGTTCCAAACCTCCAAACCTTCAAGAGGCATCTAGTAGGTATCAATAACTTTATTTTGTTTTTAGTAGTATTTCTTTTTAGAATTATTTTCATTTCATGGCATGTAATACTGGTTTTCCAATTAGAGTAGTGATCTAAGATTTCTTCTAAAAATAAATGCACTATGACCTAGGGATGTAGCTCAATGGTAGAGCAGTTGCCTGGCATGTACAAGGCCTGGGTTCAATCCCCAAAACTGAAAAGAGAATCAATGAATGAATAAATGCACTTTATTTAAAAAAAAAACTTTATAAAGAAAATATTTAGTAGTTAATAGTATAGGTGTGATAAAAATGCAATATTGGTCTATAATAGAATAAAAGATATGATACAGATCCTGAGTGTGATCTGTGAAATTCTTAAGTTCAGAAATACCCCTTTCTAGTAGGGGTCAGCAAACTATGGCCAGTCTGGCCAACTTTCTGTTTTTATAAATAAAGTTTTATTCGAATACAGCCAGGCCAACTCATTTACATATTGTAGTACGGCTGCTTTTATACTACAGAAGCAGAGCAAAGTGATTATGATAAGATCCCAACACCCACAAAGTCTGAAAACTATTCTCTGGCTATTTATCAAAAAAGTCTTCTGATCCCTGGTCTTCAGCATACCACAGAGGTGCTACAGCTCTGGCCAAGCATCCAGTTTGCCTCAGATCATAAGGTCTAGATGTGTGAGAGCCACTGCTCCCAGGCAAGAAAACAGTCTATGTGTGTTCTGGGCGTGTGCCTCTCTTTCAAGATTCACACCCAGCCTGGTATTATTAGCATTGTCATTATTTTTATACTGGCCTTGAACTTGACCATGCACTCAGGGAGGGGGCCTTAGTCATCTCTACATCCCCCACAGTGCTTATCACAGTACATGACAAACAGGAGAGTTAGCTGAGGCTTATTTATATCCAAAGACCAGTATAGGGCTTTTATGCAGCAAATGTTCATATTAAATGTCCCCCAGCTGTAGGTCTGCAAAACAACAATCTGCCTAGTGTTTTAAAAAAAGAATTTAATCTTCCTGGTTCTCCTCCCACCCCCTGAAGCAGCATCAGGTACATAAACAACACACAGACTCCTTCTCAGAGGTGAATGGTTAAATGTTCAACAATTATAACTTTACTGGAGCATTGGATTATAATCTCCTTATAAAATCTGTTTTGATAAATTTCACAAGCAAAGAACTTTAATTATGGGGGTTATATTAGCCGAGCTATAAGAAATAAAAATGTAATATGTGAAAATAGTTAAAGTGGTTACTTGAATAATCTCCCTTAAATTATATGATTCATCAGTGCTGGTCTTTCAGACCCTAAACTCCTCACATAATTAGAGTTTTTAAGCAAACACATGTCACTTGTCATCTAATAATCTTCAGACAAGGAAATCAACTATCATCTAGGCAAGAAAGAGACTATCGTGCAAAAAAACCCCACAAATTATATGAGAGGACTCTACTAATCTGCCATTAGCAAAGCCAATCTTTTCATTCATTCATTAATTCACGTGTGTGTGTGTGTGTGTGTGTGTGTGTGTGTGTGTGTGTGTGTGTTTCACCATGCTAGGATCTTGGATGATACAAAGATGAAATGATAGTAGAATCTTCTTCTCACAGAACCTAGATGAGGAGACATCAGTATGTTTACCTGACCATTCTGCTTGGGATGTTAATAAACATCCATTGTACAAAACAGGTAGGGAACATGGGAAGTTAGTGGTCAAAGAAATATGGGAAACAGTGAGTTCAACAAAGTTACAAAGAAGTCTTTACCTAGAGAGTTCTTAGGGTCTTTAAAATGTTCCTACACAACAGACACCCCCTCCCCAAGTTATTTGCTCATAAACTGCTTCACCAGACTAGTGTCTCACAGAATGACACTTTGAGAACCATTTTTTGAGCAACTAACTCAGTGCTGGTCTTTCAGACCAGCCCATAGATAACATATAAGCTGAGACAGCCAGGAAGAGTGAGGCTTTACTACGTGAAAACCTATACTACCTTCTAAAAGACTTCAGGTTCATTTGCTTAGGGTAGGGAGGGAGAAAAGAGACTAAAATAAGAAAGCATAGGACATAGTGACCAGGGTGGATTCACAATGCTTACCTGCCTTGCTTTTTGATAAATGACCCCAAACTTGAATGTGTTATTCACATCATGCTCATCATAGGACACAATCATTTGGGAGGCCTGGAAAATGTAGAAGGGAAAAAAATTAAGGTTGTTTTTAATTTGGAGGCAAGTCAAGAAGCAAACAGAAGGGGAAGTACCCATTTTGGCAGAGAATATGCTCCTGATGAAAAACATCTACCCGTAAAGAAGAAGAGAGAGAAATAATAAGCAGAAAATCAGGATGCCACTCCAGAGGTCTCAGTTAGCTTCCAACACCTGGGCTTCACCAGCAGTAACCAAACCTCTGATCAGCCATTCTGTTCCCATCCAGATGTGCCAGCACATAAGGAGTCCACTGGGACTCAAGGACCTGACTTTACCCTTGTCTGTGACAGAAAAAGTAAAGCCAAACTCCAAACTGGTCAGTAAGGTGACTCTGGTTCTAATTCCACCTCTTTTCAGCAATATAATTTCAAGCAAGTCATTGTTCCTGCCCAGACTCCTATCCCTTTATGCATAAAATGAAGAATAATGAATAATAAGATATGCAAAGAGAAAAGATAAAAACTCTTGACCACTGGTTCTATCTAATTTTCTATTTTGCCTCATAGAGTTGTTGTCTGGGGTCAAAAACACTACACTCTAGTTCTAAATCTGCTGCTTTGACCACGCAGGTTTGAGTGAACCACTTAACTTCTCTGGACTTCACTTTCCTCCTCTGTTAAATGGAGATGTGTAAGTATGAAGATTCAATGAGACCACATAAAGTGCTGAGCACAGAACAGCTACCATCATCCTCATCATCCATGGAACCCTCCAAAAAGATCAAAGCTGAACCAGTTTGTTTAGAAAAAGCACATTTTGTTGCTGTTAGGATAACTTCTGCAATAAAAAGAAGGGATTCAATCATGTGTTATGCTAGGGGAAAAACAAACTTATTGGCTGAAATATACAACCCACGTTAAGTCGGCACTCATTATATCTCTATGAGGTTCTCAGCTGCCAGAGAAAATGACAATTCTCAGCTCCCTCAGTAAGAGCCCTGTTGCCTGAGGAAGCCCTCTACTCCTGCCTGAGATGAGTCAAAAGGGAGGAGGGGAGGAACAGCTGCCCTGCCAGGGAGAGGAACCAGACCATGAAGATCTCCCAAGGATCATTCTAAACTCTGTAAATTTTAGACACACACACACACACACACACACACACACACACACACACACACACACAAATCTCAGCCATATTCACAACCCAGTCAGAATTCAAATATAGAAAACATGAAAATACAGTGGCTCTTCATTATTACCAAGACCAGAGGATTTCCAAGTCAGAGAGTTCTATAGAAATGCACAATGTTGGATTCTCACGTGGATATGATTTGACAACAAGAATTGCCCAACATGTAGTTTAGTTAGGCCTTTATGATAAGGTTCTAATGTGTGGTTAACCGTCACTAACTCAGCTTTAATTACAAAGGGAGGTCAGTCTGAATGATTTAAAAAATAGAGTGTAGCATTTTACTGGTAAGTGTCTACAGATGCTAAAACAGCTAAAAAGAGGCTTCTGGAAGAAGGGCTCTGTGCAGCCACTGCAGATGGATATAGATGCTTCTGAGAGTGCCCTGCCCAGTCCTGGACATTTGTGCCAGTGAGTCTGGATATCCTGGCCAGGATGAGGGCCTCCCTTCCCTACCAGACATTTCAACTCATGGCTCCTGGCTGTCAGAGCTGGGACTCAGGGAACGGACAGAGTCAGCCCCAGCAAGCCTCAGCTGCCACAGCGTTGACCACAATGAAAGCTCAGAGCTCAGCTCTGCTCCATTTTCTCCCTCCAGTCCCATGAAGGAGCACTTGGTGCATGAGATCTTTTCCTGTGGCCAATTTCAAGTAATTCTCCATTGGGGATGATTTAAGTCCTTCCGTACCATAATTGTTCTTGAGTGGGTTTGTTGGTTTGTTTTGTTATTATTGCTCCTTTCCCGTTCACACTCCCATATCATAACTAGGGTCAAGATCGGGCCAACCTTAAGAAAACTGATATCAAAGAACCAGCAAGTTTATTAACTAAGGCCAGCAGGGGTTTTTAAGACCTCAGAGCTGTGGTAAAGTAGGCAATGGGAAGCCGAGACCTGCCTTTTACTTCTTAGTGGGTTTCTGCGCTCTGTATCATCACCCCTCCAAGATGACAGAGTGGATCTGCACCAGCCATCCCTACCCCAGCTACAGGTAGACTTATGCCCCATCCCAGTACTAGCCTTAGGGAGGTACAATTGGGACAAGGTAGAGAAGCTATAAAACTGTTACCCTCTGCCACCTTCACAACAAGATAAGGACCTACTCAACTGGGCTGGAAACCCAGGTCTGCCTGGTGATGGGTTCCCAGTGGACCAATTTGTGAAGAGGTTGGCAGGGAGAAAGGGAGACATAGAGATTTATCACAGAGAGACCACAAAACCCTACCACAATGCAAAGAGCTCCCTGCAGAGTCACAAGTGTGCAAATCCATGCCAAGTTGCAGAGTGGTGCTAGACAACAGGAAAGAAGTAGTATGAGGTTCTCACCTTGGGGTACAGGACAGGGTTGAATTTCAGCCCCACTGCATCATCACAAAAAGCCTAAATAGGGAAAAACACACACAGTTCAGGGAACATATCCATTGAGTCCACTGGGATCCTCTGCCTACCAAAAGAACACAGCATGGGAGGGCAAGGAACACGGGATTGGGATGCTTAGGCTCAAATTTTGGCTCTGCTGCTTGCTAATATGTGCTCAGACCTTTCTGGGGTTTCCTGATAAAGTGAGAGGAGGAACAAAATAAAGCCTGAGACTTATCCTTATTCTTGCCAGAAGATAACACCAAAAGTTACCCACCCTACCCCAGCTCCCACCAAAAGCATTCAGCACAATTCTCCCAGCATTCCTGTTCCCAGAGTGAGGGTCCAACTCTACCCAGCAACGCACCTGTCCCACCTCACTTGGCCAACAGTTCCCAAGTTCCATGCAAACCATGTGGTGAAATAGGCCCCTCTGTCAGCTGACAGTTCCTTATTCAGTGCAGTACTGGATCTGGACCATCCTTCAGCCTCTCCTCTTCTGTGAAAGTTGCCCTGTCTGCTCACTCCCCACCCTCCCCAGACACCCCATGGCACACTCCAGGGCCAACCCTGCCTTCCCATTTCTCTAGCTGTGACTACTTGGGGCAGAGACCACAGATTGGTGATACTATTCCCAGAGAAGCCTAAGTAGCAAGGATAAACTGGGGAGGGATAGGGAAAATGGAGGCAGCTACCAACAGCTCCCACCTCCTCCATGCAGTCAAGGGCCAAAGAGAAAAGTGTCTTCCCCTTTCCCAAGGACAGAGCCACCATCCCTACCCCAGAGGCCAGCCCAGGCTGACAAAGGAAGCTACCTCCTCAGGCATTTGATTTTACCTTTGCAATCTGAGGGACACTGGGCAACTTGCTCAGTCCAGCCAAAGGGATCCGCTCATGCACTGTCTTCAGTTTGGACCTGTACACGCAAAAGAGAGTAAGACAAGAGCACCAACCAAAAATATAGTCAATAAAGAAGATGGCTGAGGTCACACCAGGCTGGAGCACTCACTTCAGGTCTCCCTGGGGACAGACATACCTCCTTTCACCCAACCCATGTGCGGGACACCACTCTCACAGTAGGAAAAATGGGGTCTTTCTGGGTACCTCAGAGGAAGTGGATACTTAAAGCTATCTGCCACTGAAATATGGAAAATGCAATTAGTCACCCTCAAGGTCATCCTTATTTTTTGTCTTGTGTGTGGACTTTTTCTGTTCTCCCAGAAACTGGGCCCAGCTTCTAGATATATTTAGATTTTGACATGCAAATGAACCTGTATGAAAAGATAATCTAATATTTGAAAATCTGTATTTACTTAAAATATAAATGGGATGGAATCTGCTTTATAAAGGGATTCACCATAAGACTCTAAATTTAGCCTGTTCCCTTGATTCATGTAGCACATTACGAAAGTGTTGAATTTTACTGAATGCTTTTCCGCATCTGCTGTGATAATCACATGGTTTTTAATTTGTTAACCTGGTGGATTACATTTCTGTTAAGCCATCTTTTCATTCCATGGGTAAAACTCCATGTGGTTATGATGTATCATTTTTAATATCCTGCTGAATTTAATTGGCTAATTGTTTATTTAGATTTTCACATCTATGTTCAAAAGCAACATTGACCTATTTTTTTCTTCTTGTACTTCCCTTGCCAGGTTTTGATAGCAAGGTGTTATTCCTGACAGTCAAGTAAAGTTTCAGGATAGCTTCTTATTCTCTGAAATGGTTTTTCTAACACAGGGATTTTTTTTTTTTCCATTCCTTGAAAGTATGCTAAAACTCGTTTGTGACACTCTGGGCCGCTATCCTTTATTAGGAGGATACTTTACAGTTCTTTAAGGGTAAATGCTTAGGTTTCCTACTCCTTATTGGGTCAATTTCCATAGAAGTACTCTTTAAATGCATTGATACAAAGTTGGTTTTGGTAATCTCGGAAGACTTCATATCTGTTAGTAGTTATGCCACTCGTTCGTTGCTGTAATACTATTTGTTGGCTTTTTGTTGTTGTTGATATTGTTTTATGGTGTTGGGGACTAAATCCAGGGCCTTGTGCATGCTAGGCAAACGTTCTACCTTTGAGCTGCATCCCTAGTCCCTGTTTGTATCTTTTTTCTGTTTTCCTTAATCAGTCTTAGATGGAGGTTTATTTATTTTATTAGTCTTTTCAGAGAGACAGCATTTTGGTTTTGTTGATTGTCTCTGTTCTTTTCAACATTTGCTTTCTACTTTACTAGCATGTTCTTGGCTTTTTATTTCCTTCCTTCTATTTTCTTCAGAGTTTTTTCTACTATTTTTTCTACCTTCCTGACCTGCATGCTAACTCATTTAATCATTCCTGTTAATGAGAACACTTAGAACTATACATCTCCCTGTAAGTACCACTTTAATAGCATCCCACATGATTTGACAGGTAGTATTTTTTACTGCCATTTAGTTCTAAATATTTTGTTAGTTCATTTGTGATATACTCTTTAGCCCATGAGTTATTTACAAGGGTGTTTTAAGAAAAAAAAAAACTTTCCAAATACCAGAATTTTTTTCCTTCAGAATTTTAATTTATAAATTAATTTCTTATATACAGGGAACATAATATATATGATATTAATTATTTTAAATTTTGTTGACTTAATATATGCATTTTTCTTTTCACATTCCATGTGGGCTTGAAAAGGATTTCTTTCTTTTGTTGAGAGCAAGGATGATTGTTCATTACATTGCTCAAGTCTTCTATATCCTCACAAATTTTGTCTGGTTGATTTGTTATTTTTTGAGAGATATTATCAAAATCTCCAAATGTAACTAAGGACTTGTCTATATTTTTGTCAGTTCTTGCTTTTTAAATTCAGGACTATGTTACTAAGTACACATCCATGACTGTGAGGCCTGGGTGACTTGTCCTCCTTATCATCAGGTAGCCAAGGCCTTTGAGCATATTTCCCTGCCGAGCCTCTAAACAAATTCAGAAACAAACAGAATAACAATAAAGAGTACGGCAGTTAGGACTTGAAATAAGTCCTTTGCTACTGACAAAGACCCAGCAAGAACACACACCTTAGTACAAAGATGAGGTGCTTCTTTCTAACCAAACCCCAGAATTACCTACCCAGTCACAGGCAGTGCTGGGCAGGGGCAAGACCCTGCCAATGAGGGCTGCTCAGGGGAAAGCTCCAAGAGGAAAGAAAGAAAAAACACAGCTGCACATCAACATAGTTTGCTCCCCAACACAGCTATCAGAGAGAGCAGAGAAACCAAGGGTGCTGCACAAAAGTACTTCCTCCACACCACAAAAAACATCAGGAGTGGAGAAGTATTACCAAATTGCAAAGGAATGCTTCCTTTATCCCTAATGCTTTTGTCCTGAAATTCTACTTTGTCTTATTTTATATTAGTTCCGTGTCAGCTTTCTTGGTTAGTATTTTCCCATTCCTTTATGTTAAATCTTTCCATATCATTTTTTCTTAAGTACATATCTTATAAGCAGACTACAACTGAATTTTTAATTTAATCTGACAGTCTGATTTTTAGTGGGCTAATTTAATCTACTTATATTTATTGTAATTACTAACATAATAAAATTATTTCTGATATATCATTTTATATTTCGTATCCCCATATGGGTTTTCCTTCCTTTCTCTTCCCTCTCCTCCTTCCTCCCCCTCTCCCACCCTTCTGCTTAATTGAATAAAGTTGAGGGTATTTGAGGGTTTGGTTTAGTTTGGTTTGGTTATTCTCTTTTTATCCCTCTGCTAGTTTGGGAACTACAGACTATATTTCTATCATCTTCTAGTATACATTTTTATATTTTCCCAACAAACTAAAATTATTTCTCTCCTGTGGGGAACAGGAGTAAAAGAAAAACAAGTATGCTTTATCCACTGAATTCTTCCCTTCCCATCACCTTGTTACTTTGGTTTATAAATTTAGTTCAAGCTCCCTTTTAAACATGACAAAAATTGCTTCTTTTCTCAGTAAGTAATTAAATTTCTCAATAATATTTACCTATTTCTTGTTGCTCCTTCATTGCATCTTTTCTTCCAGGTTCTCTTTGTTTCTGGCTAAAGCACATTCTTTAGTAATTCTTTCAAGGAGACTCTGAGTTCTACACTGCCACCGCCCCCCCCCCCCTTTTTAAGGTATGAATACAGTTTTATTTTGTCTTTACTGGTAGTTTTTCTGGGTATAGAATTTTAGGTTAAGAATGTTTCTTTCTTCATTCTTTTTTAGTTTCTTGCTTGCTTACTTTCTTAGATGCTTGCTTTCTTGCTTTTAACACCGAAGATGCTGTCTCACACTGTCTTCCAACAACTATTATGGCAAAGGAGAAATTTATTCTCAGCCCAGTTTCACAAATTACTGTCTTTATCCTCAGGTAGCCTTGAAGTTTTTTTTAATTTTGATTTCTGATGTTTCACTTCAACATGTCTAAAGTATTATTTTGTTTTAAAATCATACTCAGCAGCAGGTTATGGGCTTTCTCCAATGGTGAAATTTTCTTGGCTGTTAACCGCTGGCTTTTGTTTACTTGTCTCTCTTTCCTTTTGAAACTCTTTTGACACAATGCTGAGGTTTCCTAATCTATTATCTACATATCTTATCTTCTTTTTCTTACACTTAATCTTTTAATCTGTGTTGTGTTCTGGATGAATTCCTTGGGACTATCTTCTGATTCACATCAGCATTTGTACAGACTAGATTTTATCCCACTTTTTATTTTGAAAAACTATTTTTATTTCTAATAATTCTAATTGTTTTCCTTATATACCCATATGTTCTTAATTTTTCTGTATTACAATTATCCTTTTATAGATACTATTCATTCTTTGGTTTTTTTTAAGCTCTTAAATATATTTGAGACTTTTTTTTTTTTTGAGACAATATCTCACTACACATAGCCCAGGCTGGCCTCAAACTTCTTATCCTCCTACCTCAGCCTCTTGAGTGTTGGGATTATAGGTGTACACCACCACAACTGGCTCTATTTTAAGTCATTTTGAAACCATTAGTTGCATCTCATCAGCAGTAAACTCATCTCCCAATTGTTGACATTTTGGCTGTCTTCTTAATGTCAATTTTCCCCAGGTATTGGGAATTTTCCACCCAATTTTCTCTATTCTCAGTGCAAGTCACCCTGATTTGATTCCCATCATGGCTGTTGGCCTGCACAGATCTGGGGCACCATTCACATTATGCAATCTGGTGACCTGGATCATCACCTGGCTCCTCTCAGCAGCCTCCTGACCCACCTTCCTGCTCTTGATCTTGCCTTTCCTACAAGCCATTCTCCCTAGTCTAGCCAGAGTGACCATTCTATGGGTCTGATCAGGACATTCTCGCTTCTGTAGCTCTCCTATTGCTCTTAGGGTAAAATCCAAGATCCTAAGCCTCATCTGTACATGATCTAGCATTTCCCCAACCCTCCAGCATGATTTCTCAACCTTATGCACACTCAGACACACATTGCACACTCAGACCGTCTGGAACAGTCTTTCAGTTCTCCCTTACCATCTACCTTTTGCACCATCCTCACTAGCCTATAATGATTCATGTCCAGAAGAAAAAGATGAGTAAGAATATTTAAATTGGGGTTGAGGGGATGGCTCACTGGTAGAGTGTTTGCCTAGCACGTACAAGGTGCTAGGTCCAATCCTTTGCACTAAAAAAAGAGAGAGAGAAAGACAGCAGAGTAGCTCAAGTGGTAGAGCACCTGTCTATCAAGCATGGGGCCCTGAGTTTAAACCCCAGTACTGCCAAAAAAAAAGAGAAAGAGAAAGAAAGGAAAGAAAAGAAAGAAAGAATATCCATAATGTATTGAATGCTTTCTATTGCCAAGTAACAAGATGAGAGATTATTCCTCACATATCCCCATCACTAAACAAAGTCTGGTACATATTAAGCACTGGTTAAACAAATACTGAATGAATAATGCATTTCCTCATATTAACCATCCTTGCATTGCTAAAAATTATTCTTAATAGTTTGCTTGGATTTGAGTTTCTGGGACTGATATCTTGTTTCAAACATTCTTCTATATAAGGAATACTGGGCCCTATTATTTTTTTCTTTTTCATTTTTTAATTTGCACTTCATGTGAATTTTCTAAGCATTATCAAATTAACTAGGAAGCTTTCCATATTGCTCTCTTCTCTTGAACAGTTTAAGTAACATAAAATCTGTTTCTTTAAAATTTAAAATGTCTACCTGCAAAAATATCTAGACCTAGAAGCATTTGGAGACATAATTCTTTGAGAAGTTTTCAGTGTATTCCATTGTTTTTGGCGCACTGGAGTTTTTTACATTTTATCTCATCATGAATTATATTTGATAATGTATATTTCCTTAGAGGGGCATCTGTTTCAAATAACATTTCCAATTTAATAGCATGGGCTGAACACAGCATCTACTAATAATTATTTAATTTCCACATCTGTGCTTATATTTTATGCATAATTTTGCATATTTTATTTTCTCTTTTTATCTATGTTTGATTACCAGTTATCTATATTGTTTTGTTCCCCCAAACAGATGCCTAGATTTATTTATCAAGTTTTGTGGTTTTTTATTTCTAATTTATTCATTTCTCCATTAATCTTTGCCCATTACTTCCTCTTAGTTTCTTTAGGTAATAATGTTGATCATAACAATAGCAGCTACCATTTTCTAAGTAGCTACAAAATACAAGGCCCTGAGTCACCAAGACACTAAGTACTCAATATTTTTAAGGTATATACCATCATTGCCATTTCACGAATGAGGAAACTGAGGCACTGAGAGGTTACTCACAATGATAACTTTCAAATATCATTCTTTCTTATTTAATAATAAACTGTTTAAGGTGGTAAATTTTCTTCTAAGTACAGCTTTGAATAAAACCCATTAGTTTTTATGTGATAGTATAAATGTCAGTACTTTATAAATGTTCTGTAACTGTGGCTTTGATTTCTTCTCTGTCCTAAAAGTTACTTAGGAAACAATTGAGATATTTATTTCTAAGTGGTTAAGTGGGTTTTCAAAAACATTCTTTTGTTATTAACTTCTAGTTTTATTGTCAAAATGTAAGTGACTATATCCAGCAGTATTTGCTTTTTAAAATTAATTTAGATTTGCCTCTTGGCTCAAAAGTTCCTAAATCTAGCTGCGAACAAGAACTATCTGTAAGTTCAATCTCCAGCACTGGAAAAAAAGAGAACTACCTACAAGATTTTTAAAAATAGAAATTTCAAATAACAATCCAATTTAAAAAAAAACAAAGCTTATGAACCGAATTCACAGCAAATAAATATAAGTGTATATATGAAGAGATGACTCCAAATGCTGGGCAGAGTCTCCCAGGCTGACCTTATGGCACACACAGAGGTTATTAGAATGCTCTGCTCAGATTTTAGGTTGGAGAGCTGGTTGCTATAAATTGGAGACATCAATTAAATAATTCAGAAGTCTCTGGAGAACGAGGGAAAAGCTGGGAGAGCTGTCACTGCCAGCAAGGGAATTTCACGTCTGGATAAATAAAGCTGCTAATCCATGCAGCCAATTTTTCATGCCTGGATTCCAGTTTGGCCAGGCAATCACTCCAAGTACATGATGTGATTGTCCAACTTCCTAGCTGTACATGGCTTCTCTCTGCCCTCCTACTCACTGACTTTCAACTGAGGAGAGCCACATTCCAGCTTGCCTTGGGACTCCCTAGGCATTCATTTCAAATGTTGCTAACCCAAAACAACAAAATGGGTTCTATGTGCAAAGACCCCTGACTATTCAGGGCTCTCTCTCACTCCTGAAGGATACAGGGTTCTTCCAGAATCTCCAATTCCATAATTTCCCATACTACATTGCTTCCTAAGGAAGGGAAACTGGGGTTCAACTCAAATCACCTACATTTTGGTCCTAACTGTCCCATAAATTACAAAAAGAAAAACAAAATAGAAGTGTTTGTTGTGCCTGGCAACTTTCTCTAGCTTTAGGCCCTGATAAGATAGAATTAGCACTACAGAAAAGGGCTTTGGTCCTTGTGTTAAAAAAAAAAAGCACCTTCCTTCTTTCCTCTCTCCCTTGCTTACTTCCTTACTTCCTGTAGCCTAGGCTGGCCTAGAATTCATGATCCTCCTGCCTCAGCAGAGATAACAGGTGTGTACCATCATGCACTACCAATTTTCTTTATAGAGGCTCATTTGGGTACAAATCCTATTTGGAGTCCAGGTATTACTGCCTCAGAAGATTATCTTTAGCTATTTCATTGACTCTTGCATTCCTTGAAAATTCTATGTATACCCAGGTGAACCTTCATAAAGACATTTATTTCCTTCATAAATAAGAGCAAACTGGGCACCACTAGCACACCCTTGTAATTCTAGCTACCTGGAAGGCTGAGATCTGGAAGACTGTGGTTCAAGATCAGCTCAGGCAAAAATTTAGCAAGACCCCATCTTCATGGAAAATGCTGGGTATGGTCATACACGCCTGTCATCCCAGTGATATGAGAAGTGAAATAGTTGGATCATGGTCATGGCTGGCCTGGGCAAAAATCAAGACCCTAACTCCAAAATAATCAGATCAAAAAAAAAAAAAAAAAAGATGACAAGATTGGATGGATGCTAAGGACTTTCCCAAACCACACCCCTTGTACCTCTCCCAAAGCAGGGTTAGAGGTCCTTATTCCTTCCCATATTTATCTCAAAATTTGGGGCAAGAACTTCCAACTAGATTAAAGAATATGAATTGAGAGCTTAGTAGACTCACTGAAGTCTGTTAAGCACCAAACCATGCTCTTCCTGGCCTCTCTACTAGTAATAAAGGTAAACAAGACAACTCCCTTGGGCTGCCACAGCATCCTGTGCAAATGACTGAGATAATACTTGTGACAAATAAAATTCTCTGGTTTTCTCACTTGCTAGAAGATAAGCTTTTAGGAAACAGGACCAAGTCTCAGTCACAATTGTTCCCAGCACCTATCCCAGCTAGTGGTTCAAGGGAGGTTTTACAAAGCATGTTAGCTGAACCAAATAGAAACTAGTTCCAGTTACTGCCCTTGAGTAGGTCATAATCCACTTCTACTATAAATCGGTGCTCCTGTTGTGAATGACTCTCTAGCTCTGGGAACCCAGCACACTCAACAGACACTTTGGGTTCACCTTCCTGACTAAGTGACCACCAGAGACAACCCTCTCCCAAGGTGCATCTCCGTTTGATGAACCACACTGTCTTCCTGGCTTCCTCAGGTCCCTCACAAGAAAGAGAGGCAAGGCATGGGCTCTAGGTGACCTTGAGAATCAGACAACTGGCAGAAACACCTGAGTCACAGTGCCTGGCAACTTCATACACAGCCCCAAGATTCCAGCATGTCTGTCCCTCCAGCACACCCAGACCAGACTGGTCAGACTAGTATTTCCTCTCTTCCTCCTCACTGAAGGCAGCCCCCACCTGGAGGAGGCGTGACCTCCACCAGTGCCACAGCCCCACCTGAGAATGATCCGAAGGTACTCAATCCCCTCTGCTTCCTCACACTTGATGGACAGGATCAAGTTCCCCAGGCTGCTGCCAGTACAGTAAAAGTTTAGATGATCCTAGAAATGGAAACCAGGTGTGAGTGGAGAGGAGGCAAGCCTCCAGACCCATCCCCTCCCCAACCCAATCACCTACTTCACCAGGAGGGAGAAGCCTACAGAAACAAGGAAGAGAACGCTACTGTTGTCACTGCCATAAGTGGTGGTGGTGATAATGTTGTTAATTATGGTGATAACATTAACGAGCACCAAACACTGAGTACTTCAGATGTGCCCGGTACCTTAGTATGGGCTCAATACCCATTATCTTCTTTAACCCTAACCACAACTTTCTGAAAAAAGTGAGGCCATTGTCACCATTGCACAGATGGGGTAGTCAATCTTCAGAGATGCTAAGTAACTGTCAAAGGTCACACAACCAGTGACTGACAGATCAAGGGTTCAACCTCACATCTATTTGGACTCTGAAGCTCAAGTTCTTCACCACTGGCTACTGAGTTCATTTTCTCACTCCCAGGTGGTAGTGGCAGCCCTCACCAATCCAGGCTGCTTGTGGGAGAAAGCCAGGAGGATCCCAGCATCTCCACCAAAGGGAGCCAGTGGAATCTGCATTTTAACAAGATCCCTAGAGTGGGGGATTTGGATGCAGCCTCCTCCAGGTGAAACTGCAAAGCTGCCTTAGGCTGGAGATTTCCGGACTTGGGGAATCTAGCAAGTCTAAAAGGACAGAATATATTTAAAGAAATATAACTTTATCACTGGTAAGCAATCAGACGTTCACAGCACCCCATCAGGGGACAAGCCTGAATGAGGACATGAGAGATGTGTACTGTATAGCTGTAAATGGAGATGTCTAAAGTGTGAGGCCATCTTTTTCCTTGAGCAGTTAAACTCCACCCCACCCTCCTTCACCCCCAAACACTACCTATTCCATTGCCTCCTACAATGCTTGTTGGGGGTAGACCCCAAACAGGGACTCTGCACCACTCCCAAGACACTTCCAGTCAGCCCTTTCAACTAAGACAGAGGCAAGCAGCAAGGAAGGAGACAACAGAGGAGGCCTGAAGAGAGGACCCCAAGCCAACCACCCTGGGTGTATCCCTTCCAGCAGACCTCTGGGCCTCACCTTCCCTAAGAAGTGCCTGCGGTAGGCCCTTGCTTCGGCCTTGCACTCGAGCTTGTAGCCAAATGTGTTGGGGCTGAGGCTGTCCTCTTCCTCCTCCTCACAGATACTGCTGCCCAGTGATGTCGGGGTGCCCACGTTCTCTGGGTCCTCGATCCAATAGCCCCCAAACTGGGGAAGGATGACCAGAGGGTATGGGCCTCCCTTCTCCACAACCTAGAGGCAGAGGACGGTCTTGACCCTGCAGCCTGTTTTAGAGCTGCAGGGAGTGCAGGGGAAGGAGGGGGTCCACTGGTATCCCCACCCACCTCTGAACTGCTCCAAGGAGGGAAGCCTGGCATATGAGCCCAAGGGCAATAACATGAATCTCCCCTCTGAGCCCCATAAGAACCTCCAGCTTCACTTGCTGACCCTGTTGCCCCAGGGTTGCAAGGCCTGGATGGGAGCCCCCATTTTAAACATAAAAAAGCTAAGGTCACAGACAAAGACAGAAAAAGATCTCAGACCTTCAAGTCCCAGGCCCAAGGTTCTCTCCCAAGAAGGGCTAGGAAGGGCCATCACCTCCCGAGGGGTGGGACCCAGATTGCGCTGCAATGCAGCTGGGAAGCTCCTACCTCATCAATGCTGGGGTACGGGATATAGTCATCCTGCAAGACAAACAGGACAACATCACCACTAGCCACAGCAATACCTGTATAGTCAAATCACTGTTTCTGTGTCCCTCTCCCGGGTCTGGGGAGGGTGCATTGCAGGATCTAGCAGGTTGCACCAAGATTGTGGGGAAAGCACATTAGATGGAAGAGCAGCCTAGAGGCAGCTCCAGGATCTTATTTGTACATCCACTGAGCTCATTTCCAAATTGACAGAATTTGAATGCAAAGGCAATGGGCAGAAGACACAGCATACAAAGGGGTTGCTCTTGTCACCCAGAGTGACAGCAGCTTCTCTCCCTAGGATCCTGAAATGGGAGAGGACCCCTAATATCCCCCAGAAGACCTCTACAGGTACCGGGCTCATCTTCAAGTGATAAGCTTCACCCTTGGGTAGGCCTTCGAAACAGAACCTGAAGCTGAGAGCTGATGGCTCACTGGCACCCAGAGTCTGACAACCCTAAACACTGCAGGTGCATGCACAGCATGAGTGGGGAGAAGCCAGGCCAAGGCTCCATCCTTAGGTCACACTTGAGGCCTCCACCCACGGCCTGCTCAGAAGCTACCTTCAAGGCACTGAGCCAGAGCCTTTGCTGCCCACTAGGCAGGAGTCTAACAAGGGCAGTCGTGTAGTGGCTCCTGGTGAAAACCAGAGTTAGACAGGAGAAGAGCCCAGAATATTCAATTCTCCTCTTGCCCAGCCCACTTGGTCACCACCTCAGCCCTCAGCCCACCTTATTCTTCTGGGGTCCTGGCCTTTGCTCTTCAAGCTTGATCCCCTGTGAAAACAAGAAAGAGAAGATCCATGGAAGCAAAAGTTACAAAAGAGGGGCCCACCGGAGGAATTTCTAGGCGCCTTGCTGGGGTTAATGGTACCATAGCACAACAGCTGGCAGATGCTGGGCCCTTGCACCTCCCACACCTGTTTGCTGTCAGTTCTCACAGCAGCCTTAGACAAGGCAGCAGCATAGCCAGTTAAGAACATGGACTTCAGCCAGATCACCAAGGATGTTCAAATGCCAACATTGCTATTTACTAGCCTGATAGACAAGTCACAGAAACCTCTCAATGACTCATGTTCTCATCTGGAAAATGAGAATGATGGCAGCACCCCCCATTGCAGTGAAAGTTTAAGGTTGTAATGGGTTAGGCCCTTGGGACACTGACTGGTATACAGTAAACACTATGGGTTATCATATAGCTCGGCAGAATCTTCATCCTAGAATTTAAATATCTTCCCTAGAGCCATTGAGACAGCAGGTGAGCAGGAAAGATGGGAACTCATGTCTGCTAATGCAAGAGCCAGCACTCTGGACCTCATGCCTGCAAGTGACAGGCAGAAGTCCTGTGCCTGGTCTTCATTCTGCTGTGAGCTTCCTATTAGTAACCTATAGCACTTCCTCTTGAATCTGACTGCAAGGACTGGGAACAGATTAAAGGGGTTCACCTGCAAGTGTCTAGGAAATGCACTTCCGGGAGCAGCTTCTTGTCTAGCAGTCCTACCCTCAGGTCTTACTTAACTGAGTTGTGCAAGAGAGGAACACATGGTGTACCCAAGACAGTTTGACTAAATCAGGGAAGAATATAAGCTAGTGGAACAACCTAGGAGAGATAATTTCCTCTATAGGGAGGAGAAACAGAAGCAGCACCTGCCTGGTCACAGCACTGTTACAGTAACCTTTGAAGCTCACAGAACCTTTTCACCAGCAAGGAAACTGAGGCCTTAGAAGAGGCTAAGTCTGGTTACCTGCCCACCAGGTGCATGACCACACCCCATACTCCCTGGGCACTATGGCTCCTGCTATCTGGATGGATTTAGATTCTTCTCTGGACTTCTCAGGGCTGAGTCACCCCAGAGACACATTGTTCAGGAGGGTGTGGGAGGGCTCCCTCCACCAGACAGGTGCTTCTCTCACACACAGGCAGAAAACCACCTGGGTGGCCTTGTAGACCTTGTCCAGGTTCGCAACCTGGACATGTGGGGGTGGGGGAGTGATGTCAGGAGTTTGTTTTGCTTGTCCTGCATTAGTCATCACTGTCTGGAACAGTCCCTATGGCAGGAGAGCAAACCTTCCCCAGCCCCTTAGCCACTCCATTATCTCACCTACCACAGAGCCCCTGCTCCAAGCATTATCCTTATTACTCTTATTATTTCCCTTTATCTCCTCCCCCTACCATGAAGAAGAGAGGGAAAGTGACTTGACCAAGGACACTCAGCTAGAAGACATCAAGCTGAGACCCAAACCCAAGACCAGAGGATCCAAAGTATGCACACTTAGCCTCTCTTGGCTTCATGGGGCCGAAGCCCCACTTAACTGGGGTTGGGCCCTTCATCAAATTCCTAGACTCTTGGGGTGGGATCAGAGGTAATGGATCTTAGCTTCAGCCCTTCACCACTAGCAGAATGACCCAGACACTTAATTGCTCTGAGGTTCATTTTTCCACAACTCCAAGATGAAGAAAGATAAAGCCCAAGCCCGAGGACAGAATCCGGCCACACCATGCAGTGCTTCATCACCGTCAGTTCCCCATATACAAGTTTCATACCAACAGAGTTGTGAAAAGTGTAAGCCCCCTGGGGTCGGCATCCAGTAGACACATGGGAGAATCTTAAATTAGGAACTTTGGCTCCCATTGTCCCCACTGAGATGAAAGCAGCAAAGCACCACGGATGTCAGCATCATGGAGATAAAGAAGGGAGACTAAAAACAAGTTCCTTGTCCTGAAGAGGCTCCCAATCTAGCTGAGAAGACAGGCCCAGCCGCCTCTCAAAACAGGGTGGTTTGAGGCCAGTTAAGTGGGGCTGAATTCTGCACTCACACAGAGAAGCCCTTTGTGGGGGAGGAAGGGAACTCCAGGTGGGGGTGAGGATAGATGAGTTGTAGGAGGAACCAGGGAGAAGGCAGGTGAGCTGCCAATCCACCTCCACCCCTCCAAGCTTGCCAGAGTGCCAGGGTCTTGTTGGCTTGAAGGGAAAACCCCAGCTTTGCTCCAAGCAATTGAGCAATTAACTATGCCCTGTCTCCCACCACTCTGCAGCGCACATGCTAGCCCTGTTTCTGCAAGTGGATTATAAATTCCCTAAATGCATATAAATGAGTTTGTAGTTCACACATGGGCTGGGCAAAAAGGGGAATTTTAATAATTTACTTGTGGTAATAGAACAACTTCCCTCAGGAACACCTGGCATCTCAGGACTGTCCTGCTCCACATTTGCTCCTCCTCCTGGAGCTTCTAGACCATTATTATAGGATCTTCCTCCTTTACTCAGGGTGAAAAGTATCATCAGACACCGGCTTGGCCCTCTGGCTCTGAAGTACTTACTAGCCATTCATCCTGCAGTGCTTAAGGCCTCAGGTTTTCTCACCTGTGATACGGAGATGATGCTACTTAATATACCTACTTTTGAGGGCCTTGTCAGGATGAAATAATGCCTGTCAACCTCTGAGCCCATGTGTACCATTATCAACTGCTTTTTCCCACTCTTCCCACTGCTATCAATTAAAATCTGGACATCTGCTCACATTCCCTAGAGTAATAGCTCTATTTGTGAGCCCTGGCGTGGGGGGGGGAGGAAGAACTGGTTCCAGAACCCCCAGGATACAAAAATCTTCAGATAGTCAGTTCCCTTATATAAAATGGCATAATGTTTGCATAAGAACCTATACATATTTTTTTTGGTTGTTTTTTTTTTAATTTTATTATTCATATGTGCATACAAGGCTTGGTCATTTCTCCCCCCTGCCCCCACCCCCTCCCTTACCACCCTCTCCGCCCCCTCCCTCTCCCCTCCACCCCCTCAATACCCAGCAGAAACTATTTTGCCCTTATTTCTAATTTTGTTGTAAGAGAGTATAAGCAATAATAGGAAGGAACAAGGGTTTTTGCTGGTTGAGATAAGGATAGCTATACAGGGAGTTGACACACATTAATTTCCTGTGCATGTGTGTTACCTTCTAGGTTAATTCTTTTTGATCTCACCTTTTCTCTAGTTCCTGGTCCCCTTTTCCTATTGTGTGCCATTACTTTAAATCACCTCTAGATTACTTACACTACATAATACAATGTAAACACTATGTAAATGGTTATTACACTGTATTGTTAGGAAAGAAGGACAGGAAAAGGTCCTATACATGTGTAGTACAGCCACAATTCCTCTCCCCACTCCCAGTGTTTTCCGTTCTGGGTTGGTTTAACCCGCAGGCTTGGAACTGCAGATAGGGATTGTGATTACAACAGGCACTCAGATCCACTTTGAACCCTGACTTTCATGTGGTGCCTACCAGGTATTTCCATACACTATTTCATCCCAACCACCATGGCTGTGGGTATTTTTATTCTTAACTGGAAATGGTAATGAGTGTTGGATGCAATGGCTCTCCCACCCCGACAGGACTCCCCTCAGAGGGGCCTGTTTTTTCAGGCTTTCTTTCCAACCCATTCTAGGAACAAGGCCCCCTTCAAGCCCTCTCCTCATAGATGGAGTTTATGGCGTCCCTGGGGGGCCCCTCCTGTCCACAGGCTGGAGTCTTCCTCCCCAAGTGTTCTGTGCTGCTCAACAGTGAAATGGCCTGTTGTCTAGGCTGAGGGGCTCCTCCCTCCAAGACTCCTCCTAGTATGGAGCCCCTCGAGGTCCCCACAGCACCCACATCCAGGGCTGGGCTGCTTCCCACTTTGGAGGTACTCACCTGCATTTTCTCCAGCATCTCGAAGAACTCCGCTGACTGAAAGACACAAAGAGGATGGGAAAGAAAGATGGTGTCAGCCAAGAGATCAGCTGAGAAAGTCTCCTGCTCACAACTGCCTGAAAGCCAAGCCCTGGCCTTCCTCAGGGAGGAGATTCATTTGGGTCAAGAGAGAAGATAATTTGATTTTGCCTTTGCAGTGCTAGAGGGCCAGACCACCTCATACAACAAAAGAGGAAATAAAACAGGCCTAGGCTGGCAACTAGCCCTGGGGAGAGCAACCACTCCATCTCTGTCTCAGAAAGGGGCAGTGGTGCCCCTGGGAAAAGCCAAGCTCCTTCAACTGACCAAGAAGACTCAGCCACCAAAAAGATATTTATTTGGGATATTTTCAACCCAACAGTGGAACCAAAATGCCCAAAACACATAGTTTTCCAACATCTGTAACAATACAGGCATTTTCTGTCTCCTCCTATCAAATCTCACCCAGGACAGGAGAGAGAAAGCCAATAAGTACAGCCAGGGCAGCCAAAGGAACTTGGGTCCTTGGTGTGCCTCTGGGCCACCTTGGCCCTGGCTGCCTAGGCATCACTTTGGGACCCTAGAGATAGTGAAATGAAGCTTGAAACCTGTTCAATGGAGCCTCCAGGCTCCTGGATGGACTATTTTAAACTCCCAAACAGCATCTGTCCAGCTACCTTTGTAAACTCCAGAGTAAGGGCAGAAAGGAGAACAAGGAAAAGGGAGGGACAACCGAGGTGCTGGCAGCTCTACCCTAACAAAGAACACACAGGGATCCCTCAGGAGGCTCCCACAAAAATAGCTCCTTTTTTATGCTTACGTCACTGACCATATCTGGGCAGTGGTACCTGGAAGTCAGTGACTGCCCAGAACAGATAGTGCCCAGATGAAAGAGAGACAGAAGCAATGATGAAGGCACCCAACCTTGTCACTTCTTTATGCAGAGTCTCCCAACACCCTTTCTGCAGGCACCAATGAGCTAGAAGTGTCTGGGACCCCACTACCTTCACAATTCTTCAGAAGGGAACCACTGTGGGGGGTGGGGAGAGACCCATTCCTGCTGCAAACCCAAACCCGTCAGGCCAAAACAGGTCTATTAGACACAGAAAGTGTCTTACCAGCAAATCAGGAGCTAGAGTCTGAAACCCCACATGTGAACATACAGAAATAGGCTTGGAGCACTACATCCAACACCCTTGACCAGAGAAGCCACCTAACACCCAGATCACAAGTACACCCTTCCTACTTGCTCTAGGTACAAATGCACCAGCCACTTGGCCTTACCAACTCCAGCTTCCAAAAGACCAGGATTGCCAGACACAAAAAGTTTACACAAATCAATAAAGATAGAAAGGTGAGCAGAGAGAGAACAACAGGACAGAAACAAGCAGCATTTTAAATACACAGACCTCTGACCCAGCAACTACACTGCTAGCAATCTATATTCTACACATTTGCACATGCACATAAAGACACTCTTAGGCTGGAGGAGTGGCTCCAGTGGTAGAGCACCTGCCTAGCAAGTGTGAGGCCCTGAGTTCAAATCCCAGCGCTGCCAAAAAAAAATATATATATATATATATATATATATAAAGTAAAGATACTCTTAGTATGATCTCTGCTAGGAGATGTGGCTTCAGCAGTACAGCGCCTAACTATTGAACCAACTCAGAAAAATAGAAAATCGGAAAAGACATATAACAAAGAGATTGAATTAGTAATTAAAAAACTACCCATCAAGAAAAAACAGATGGCTTCATTCATAAATTCTACCAAATATTTAAAGGAGAATTCATACTAATTCCCCATGCTCACTATAATAAAGGTGAAAAGACAATCCAGAGAATAAGAGAAAATGTTTGTAAACCATATCTCTGATAGAGACTGTATCTAGACTACATAAAGAATTCTAACAACTCAGTAACAAAAAAAAAAGACAAACAACTACTTTTAAAACTGGGGAAATTATCTGACTAGACATTTCCCCTCAAACAAGCCACACAAATGGACAATAAGTGTTATGAAAAGGCACATCATTAACCATCAGGAAACAAAGCAAAACCAAATGAGATTCCACTCATATCACTAAGATGGCTATAGGCAAAACATAGAAACAAAGTATGAACAAGAATGTAGAGAAACTGGAACCCTCATCTATTGCTAATAGAAAGGTAAAATGGAACAGCCACTGTGGAAAATAACTTTATGGTTCCTCAAAAAATTAAACAGAGTTGCCACATGACCCAGATATTCCACTCCTATATATATTCCCAAAAGAACTAAAAATGGGTACCCAATAAATACCAATAAACCAATGCTCACAGCAGCATTATTCATATTTGCAGAAAGGTGGAAACACTCTAAATGTCCATCCACTGGAGAAAGATAAACAAAATATGGCACATCCATGCAATGGAAGAGTATTCCATTATAAAAAGGAATGAAGTACTGATACATGCTACGATATAGTTGTACTTTGAAAACATTACAGTAAATGAAAGAAGACAAACATAAAAGACTATATATTACATGATTCCATTTATACAAAATGTCCAGAATAGGTAAATCCATAGAGACAGGAAGTAGATTCATGGTTACTTAGGGCTAAGGGGGCTTAAAGGATGACAGGTAAAAGGTTTCTTTTTGAAGTAATGAAAATGTTCAAAAATTGATTGTGATGATGGTGGCACAACTTTGAAGACACACCAAAACCCACTAAATAGTACAGTTTAAATGGGTGACTTCATGTATGTGAATTATCTCAATTGAACTATTCAAAAACAAACTATGTAGCCATTGAAAACAAATACAATTGATTTATTTTGCTTAGGTAAGACTCTCTCCAAAGTACAGTAAGTTGGGAGGAAGAGGAAGTCAGAGGATACCACATGGAATATGTCCCTACTTTTATGAAAACCTTAAAAACAAAATCTACAGCAACCTACATGTACGTATATAAATACATAAAAATTATCTGGAAGAATACACCTCAACGCTGTCAAAAAGTTTTACATCAAGAAAGGAGAACGAAAGGCCCTGTGTATCACAGTAGACATTTTATACTTGAAGACTGAACAATTACCAACCTAATCGGTTTGTTTTACATTACATTAAGATATTATGGAGGATGTGAGGCTGAAATGGTTTAATATCAGAGATGGTGTCAGCATTACTAAGAAAGGAAATTGTGCATATTGTATGTGCCCGGCAATATCGGGGAGGGGAGGAAAAACTGTTCTGTTGAAGAAAAAAAAAAGAATTGTTCAGCAAAATATATGTGCCCGGCAATATCGGGGAGGGGAGGAAAAACTGCTCTGTTGAAGAAAAAGAAAAGAATTGTTCAGCAAAATAAATGTGTATGTATACCCATATTAAATAAATAGATTTACTTATATGTATTTTTCATCCTAAAAAAAAAAAAAAGAAATGAGGATGAGAGTAGTGAGGGAAAGTTAAGCTTTATATTTGGCCTACTTCATGAATATGCAGATCCACGTGACTTGTATAATTAAATTTTCAATACATAAATAGGTTTTGTATTAGAAACAGAAAAATGAGCAAAGGACATGAACCAGCTCCTAAAGCAGAAATATAAAATGACCAATCAGCCCATGGAAATGTGCCCAGCCTCCCTAGTTATTAAGGAATTGAGATGATGACTAAGATAACATCTTTCATTTATTGGATTGACCAATGTCGGCAAGGACACAGGAACTGCAGTTACGCGCGGGTCTAGTACGATCTTTCTGAACAGCAATTTGGCATTATGATTCCAAAGTCTTAAAAATGTTCTCATCTTTTTGTCTAATAAACTCACTCTAGGGAATTTACCCTAAAGCATTATCTGAGTAACTGCACAAGGACACACATACAAGGATATCTGTCACAGCATCATTGTTCATAGGCAAAAAAGTAGAAATAGTCAAAGTATCCACCAACGAGGGGAGGAAAAAATAATGCAAGAGTCTAGCTGTATAATGAAATCCCACCAAAGGAGATCTGTGTGGATTAGGCTAGCACAAAGATTTACAATGCATTGCTAAGTAAGAAAAACTGGACTATGAATAAGATGATCCTATTTTTCCAATTAAACATAAAAAGTGCTTGTGTATACATGCACAGGTCGAGTATAAATACCCATATTACCCCTCCAAATAAAAGTAGCTTGAAGAGTGTATGCCCAAATGACATATTGGTTAAGCATGTTTCTTTCACTTTTCACCATTTTCATAACTTTTTTTTTTTGCATGCAATCCATGTTTTGAAGACTCTGACCCATAAGTGGAGGGTCTGGCAACCCTTTCTTTTGTTTCTCCTGGACCCTGGCTCCAGACCCTTTCCATAGCCTCAACAGGAAGTGTCCAGGGACACAGGACACAGCCTTTGATGCTAAGGAAACCCCCTGGATTCAGTCTAATTCATTCTTGAGTGAATCCTTGCCTTTCGTTGTTTCAAAGACTAAGATGCTCCTTTGAATCACCCCCATAATCCAACTCACTCTCTGTTATTTATATAAGCAGGCAATCAAAAGTCTTAATTGTATTTTTCAGCAATTCCCTTCTATTACCCAATCAGTTAACCACAGCTGATTAAGCATCTTCAAGACATGGATAGGATGCTGGAAGTACTGGGGTTATGTTACAGATGACTGGTGTCACTATGGTTCAGAGGACGCATGAAGCACTTCTTACTGGGACATCAAGCATTCATTTGTTGTGTAACAAATGACTCCAATACTTAATGAGTGGAAATAATTTCTGTGGCAGGAATTCAGGAGCAGCTCAACTGTACAGGTCTGGCTCAGGATTTCTATGGAGTTGCAGTCAAAATGTCAACAGAGGCTGTGGTCGCCTAAAGGCCTGAATGGGGTTGGAGGTTCCACTTCCAAGATGGCATGTGCATGTTGACATTAGCAGGAGGCCTAAGTTCTTCATCACATGGGCCTCTCCATTGACTGTCTGTGTGTCCTCAAAACCCAGCAGCTAACTTTCCCCAGAATGACCAGTCCAAGACAGAAAGAACATGGAGGAAGCAGTAGCATTTTGTATGACCTCATCTGAAATCACACACCATCATCTCCACTTTATTCTACTCATTAGAAGCAAGTGTCCAAATCCAGCCCAGACTCAAGGAGAGGAGATTTAGACTGCACCTCGTGAATACAGAACTACTAAAGAGTATATGTACTTATGTTAAAAACAAACACATCAATGTTTCTTGAAGGCTTCTTGCAAGACATAGAAACCTGGGTAGACCTTACAGGATAAAGAGAAATCACATGATAGACAGGGATAAAGAGGGCATCATTCCCAGCCAGTGGGAACTGTGTGGGCAAAAATAGAAAAGGGAAGTGCAGGCATTTGGTAATAGTGAGTGATCAGCCCAGTTGGACTGAGGTTTCTGAAGATCAGAACAGAAAGGAGAGCTGGAGTCTAGGTCTGAGGGATTCTGAACTCCCAAACTCAGGCTTCATCTGCAAAGCGGACTAGAACGACTTATATTTGGGTACAACAGAAGGACAGGAGACAGAAAAGCCCAGTGGTCAGAGCCCAGGTCTTGAGAGTATCCGACCTACTACTGCCCAGCTATGTGGAATGATGCGTGTTAATCTCTCTTGATGCTTCTCTTAATTTCCTCCCCCGAAAACCTGAATCAGATAATCCCTGACTTTTCTGGGTGCAGTGGCTCAAGTCTGTAATCCTAGCTACCTGGGAGGCTGAGGTCTGGAGGATGGAGGTTTAAGGCCAGCTTGGAAAAAAGTTCACAAGATCCCATCTCGACAGAAAAATCTGGGTATGGTGGCACCCTGGAAGTGTAAAAATAGGAGGATCAAGATTCAGGTGGGCCTGGGCAAAAAGTGGGACCAAATGTCAAAAATAACCAGAACAAAAAGGGCTAGAGGCATAGCTCAAGCAGCAGAGTACCTGCTTAGCAAGCAGAAAACCCTAAGTTCAAGCCTCAGTACTGCCAAAAAAAATAGTAACAATGATGCCTGACTTCCAGAGATCTTATGTGGATGAAGGGGAAAACTATACAAGAGCCCAGCCAGGGCCTCATTCAAAGTGAATGCTCAGTAAACAGCAGCTTAGAAGGAAGTGTTAGAAACCTTGCTTGGGGAGTACACTTTGTTCTCTTAGGATATGGTCTAGCAGCTTTAGGATGTCCTCCCTCACTTTTCTTGACTTCAGTTGTCCTCCCAGAGATGGTGTTTTTGCATGACTGTTGAAAATGAGTGTGTGTTTCCTGAATGAAGATGCTTCATGGCCTCAGGGCTGACACGGAAGGTAAGGAAAAGGGCTATGATTCATCCTCAGCTGTGAGTAACACACTGGATGGGCGATTCCTGCATGGACAGTGCCCAGGAACAGAAATCAGCCAGTGGCAAACTGGCGCCCGCTAGGCTGGTCTCACTTCTTAGGGACTTGTTGAACTTTCCAATGGGAAAGTTTCAGCCTTGGCAAAGAGCAGGTCTCTTTTTCCACCCAGAAGCAGGGTGACTCAGGCCAGCCTGGAACAGCAGCTGCAACCATTCAGATACCCTCATCCACACACCTTGAGAATACTTCAGACAGCCAAGGGCACACAGCCAGCACTCAATAAATGCTCACTGACTCACTGGCATTCTCCAACCAGGCTCTGTGGGACAGACTGAAGCCCTGCCCAGGGCATCCTTAGGAAGGGGATCTCCCTCCACCAGGAAGCCAGCCACTGGATTTTCAGAGGAATGTAATTTGGCCTCTCCATCAATAACAGTGTCATCTCAGCTGTCCAACTTATTATTAGTAACAGCCGTTGCCACCCAAATCAGAGCTGTGGCCAGCACTCCCCCAGGGGCTCTGCTTTAACAGCCAGTCAAGTAGGCCATGAAATAATCACAGAGCCAACTCAGCCAAGGAAGTCACAGGCTGGGCCCCAGGGTTCAGTCCAATTCAATCCCTGTCCTCCTCATCTCCCAATATAGAAACCGCCTGGTCTTCCCCGCCAAGGACAAAGCAAGTCCTTGGGGAGGTAGGAGCGGACGTGAATGGGAACTGCTGGGAATAACTTAGGCTTGGGAAAGCTCAAGAAATCTTTCCTGGTGCTCTGCTTGTCAGGTCTGGTGCTAGTCCACTGCCTAGGCAGTGAAGAAGTACAAGTAATGAAAGGAATATGGTATCTATGGGGATTGGTTCCAGAACCCTCTGTAGACATGAAATCCACAGACACTCAAGACCCTTCCATGAAATGCCACAGCATGTCATGAAATTTACACACATCTGTGTGCTTAAATCATCTCTAGATTACTTAGAATACCCAATGCAACGTAAATGCTATATATTGTCATACTATGTTGTTTAGGGACCAGTGAAAAGAAAAAAGTCCACACATGTTCAATACAGACACAACTTTTTGTTTAAACAGTTTCAGTCAGAGGTTGGTTGAATCTGTGGAGGCAGAACCAGCAGACATATAGAGCTGACTGTGTAAGAGGGTCAACAGCAGCCCATCTCACCCCCTGCTCCCTTCCTACCAGCAGGAGCAGCCTGCCTGCCTCCCTCTGCTCCACAGCAGCTTTGCACATGGATATGACTTTTCCCTGTAGCCACCTGTTCTTTCCCCCTTACTGCACCAAAGTCGGACCCCAATCAACACACTCCCCTTTCATTCCTCCTTCTCTCTGACCTTACTTGGAGAAGCAACACCCACTGCCAGCTCACAATGCCAGCTCACCTGCAGCTTACCATGTCTCATCTGGGCAACTTGTCCTAGTTCTAGGCACTGCCCCACTCCTCTACTCCTGGAGGGATGTGTTTATGTGTGAAATGCCTTTCTCCACCCAGTTCACAACAGGGAAACCATGCCTGAAGTTCACAACACAGTTAGATGCTGTGCAGGACCCCTTGAGCCAGTGTGCATAGTCTGGCACAGCACCCAACACACCATACACTGTGCTTGATGCCCAGCAGCAATCACCTTCTTTCCCCTGTCCCTTTCAATCAAAGACCCACATATCAATGGCAAAAAAAAAAAAAAAAAATCACAACAAGCCCAGGACAAAGGAGAAGGTATTTTCCACCACAAAGTGTAGTTCACCAGGACAGAAGGTCCTTGGGGCAGGGCTCTTGGTTCAAGGTATTCACTGCTGTCTCCCTAGGCCTAGAGGTGCCTGGTACACAGCAGGTACTCAAGAAACATTTGCTGAATGAGTGACTGAATACTGTGCTGAGAAAGATGAGAATGAAGAGGACCATGGAAACTGTCCAGGTTGAGAGGGGCAGGCTATGGCCAGAGAGCAGACAGTTCTTACCAGCAGAAACACTGGCCCATCCAGCCCCAGATCTAGCCAGCCCTAGGAGCCAGCCCTGATCACATCAGGTCTGAGACAGTTGACCCTACCTCCAATGGGTGCCCTCAATGATAAGCTTCCTTCCAAAATCAAATGCTGCTCCAGCCATGTCTCACTCCATGACCACCACTAAACTACCTGCATGATTCTCTTTCCTTACTTTGGTCTCCCCCCTCACCAACTCCTACTTCACACAGCTCCTTTGCTTCTAGAGAACTTCAGAGGGACTCTTTTACTATGTCACTGAGCCCGATGCCTACACTTGCTCTCTACTAATCATCACAGTGGTAATGCAATAGAGAAAAGGGATAAGAAGTAAACAGGTTGAATCAGTGATTAAAAACCTTCCAACCAGAAAAGTCCATGACTATATGGCTCCATAGTGAATTCTACGAAACATTTAAAGGAGAATTAACACCAACCCTCTGAAACTCTTCCATAAAAGAGAAGAGGAGGGAACACTTCCTAACCCACTCTATGGGGCAGCATTACCAAAACCACACAAACGAGCCACAAGAAAACCATAGACCAACATCATTATTGAACATAGAGGCCAAAATTGTCAACAAAATATCAGCAAACCAAACCCAACAGCATCTTATTATACACCATGACCATGTAGGATTTAGTCCAGTAATACAAGCATGGTTTAACATAAGAAAATTGATATACTATCTCATATAACAGAACAAAGGGGGGAAAACACATGATCATCTCAACCGATGCAGAAGCACTTGACAAAATCTAATACCCTTTCATGATAAAAACCACTGAGAAAGCCAGGTGCTGGTGGTTCATGCCTCTAATTCTAGCTATTTGGGAAGCTGAGATTGGAAGATTTTGGTTCAAGACCAGCCCAGGCAAAAAGTTCACAAGACCCCCACCTCAATCAATAGCTAGATATGGTGGCATGCACCTGTTATCCCAGGTAGATGGGATAGGAGGCTAGATGGTAGTTCCAGGCCAACCCCTGGCAAAAACATTTAGGCAGGGTGGTATGCACTTGTCATTCCAGCAACTGCAATAAGTGTAAAAAGAAGGATTGCAGTCCTGGCCAGCCTGAGCAAAAAGTGAGACCTTACCTCCAAAATAACCATAGCACCTCCTAGCAAGCACAAAGCCCTGAGTTCAAACTCAATCCCCTCAACAAACAAACACTCAGAAATCTAAGAATAAAATAGGACTTCTTCAACATGATGGGCATTATTTTAAAAATCCCCAGCAGGGCTGGTGGAGTGGCTCAAGTGGTAGAGTGCTTGCCTACCAAGTGTGAAACCCTGAGTTCGAACTCTAGTACCAACAAAAAAAAAAAGAAAAAACATAAAAGTCCACAGCAAACAGCTTACTAGTGAAAGTCTGAAGGCCTTCTCTCTATTATTAGGAACAAGATAAGGATGCCTGCTCTCACCACTGCTGTTCAGAATGCTGAAAGTAATGGCAAGAGCAAAGATATAAAAAGCATCCACCACATAAAGAAGAAAAACTGTTTTCAGATGACATGATCCTATATAGACAACCTTAAAAACTCACCCAAAAAAGCTACCAGAGCTAATAAAGAAAGTCAGCAAACCTGCAGAGTACAAAAATCAGTTATGCTTCCATTCAACAGCAATGAACGTTCTGAAAGGGAATGCAAGAAAACAGCTTCATTTACAATAGCATAAAAAGGAATCAAATACCTAGGAACAAATTTAACCACAAGATTTATACTCTGAAAACTATAAAACACTGGTGAAAGAAATTAAAGGTAACCTAAGTAAATGGAATGATAGCCTATGTTCATGGATTGAAAGACTTGCTGTTTTGTCAATACCAAAGTGATCCACCTACTTCATACAATCCCGATCACAATTCTGGTCAACA
The DNA here is from genome assembly GCF_047511655.1 of Castor canadensis. NCBI lineage: Eukaryota > Metazoa > Chordata > Mammalia > Rodentia > Castoridae > Castor > Castor canadensis. The sequence goes on along the minus strand of NC_133396.1, from coordinate 47,670,368 downwards.
GGGATTTTTTTGTAGAAACTGAAAACCTGACCCTAAACTTGACATGGAAATTCAAGGAATCCAGAGGAGCCAAAACATTCTGGAAAAGGAAGAACCAAGTTGGTTGACTCACACTTCCCAACTTTGAAGCTTACTACAAAGCTACAGTGTTGGTGGCAGCATAAGGGACACACCAATGGAATAGAATTGAGAGTTCAGAGATAAATCCATATACTTAATGGCTAACTGATTTTTGACAAGGGTACCAAGGCCAGTCCATAGGGAAAGAAAAGCCTTTTCAACAAGTAGTACTCAAAAGAAACTGAATATCCATATGCAAAAGAATGAAGCTGGCAGTTCCATTTTCAAGATTTTAAAGTAACCTCCATATTGCTTCCCATTTTGCATTCCCACTAACAAGGTTACAAGCATTGCAGTCTCTCCACATCCTTACCAACACTTGTTTATATTGTGGGGTTTTTTTTTTTAATATGCAAGCCATCCTATCAAGCATGAGGTGCTATCTCATTTTTTGATTTGTATTTCCCCTTATGATTAATGGTATTGAGCATCTTTTCATATACCTGTTGGCCATTTGTATCTCTTCCCTGAAGAAATGTCTATTCAAGCTTTAGCCTATTTTTTAAGCAGGTTATTAGTTTCTTTTGGCTATTGAGATATAGGAGTTACTTATATATTTTGGAAAATAACTTCCTAACTGATATATATTTTGCAAATATTTTCTCTCATTCTGTAGGACACTTTTTCACAATGTCGATTATTTCTTTCGCTGTACAAGAGCATAATAATTCCATTTCTATTAAATATCTAGAAAAACAGAAAACAGACTAGTGGTTGCCAAGTGCTGGGGGTGGAGGGAGGAGTAACTGTAAATGGGGTTTTATTTGGAGATGATGAAAATCCAATATTTTGGAACTATATAGAGGTGGTGGTTATACAACATTGTGGAATAATATATGAAATGCCATGAATTGCTTACTTTAAATGATTAATGTTATGTTATATAAATTTCACCTCAATTAAAAAAAGAGTGGGGGAATAAAACAATGCTAGATGCCTAAAAAGAACAGCCACAGCTTATCTCTAAACAAGCTACCAAGAAGAAATACAAGCTCAATGTAGCTAGTTTTCCAGATAAGCCAGAAATCCAAATATTTATGTGAGCTTTCTCAATTTTTATACATTGCTAATCAACTCATTGTTAATCAACTCATTGTTAAAAATCTCCAGGTAGACCAAACACAATTAACCTGCGAACCAAGTTACCCCACAAAACACAAGTGTCAAGCTCTGCTCTGGACAGTAGGAAGCCACTGATCATTCCTGCATTTGAAAATGAGACGATATAAGCAAAATTTTACAAAGTTCCAAGGTATCCTCTGTTGGGGACCCTGTGATATGCCAGCACTGGGCATTGTATCAGACACTCTACAAATGCCATCCATAAGCCTCACAAGCACCCAGGGCAGGTAGGAGGCTCAGAGTGATTAAGCAACTTGCCCAAATTGAACATACTTAGAAAGGCAGAACCAGAATCAAGACCAGATCCACCTGGGTTTGCCAAGTCAAAATCTCATGCATGTCCAATTAGCATCTCAAAATTTAACAAGGTCAAAACGAAACTCTCTTTAAATTTCCCTCGACAGCCTTTCTCTGCTCCAGTCAGTCTCTGCAGCTCAGTGAGTAGTCCCTCCATCCATCCAAAGTGCAGGACAAAACCCTCAGAGTCATCCTGGATTTCCCTATCCCTCACCCACTACATCTGATCCTCCTGCAAGTCTACAGTCAGAGTGCACCCCACGCCACTTTCCTGCCCTCATCACTTCATCATCCCCACTGGACCACTCAGCAGCCTCCTCACCAGAACCCCTGCCTCCCTACTACCCCTCTCTAATCAGATCCCCAGACAGCACTCCCACGGTCTTCTGGGAAGGTAAATCTGATGACATAAGTCCCCAGCTCAAACACTTTCACTTACCATTACCCACCCCTGCTGTGGTCCACAGAGATCAGGCCATTTCTGTTTGATAACAGTTGTTTGTCCCTACAATACTTATCCTGAAGCCAGTGGTGGCACAGCCTAAGAACAGGGAGCTCCTTGGCCCAATCCCCAAAATAGGTATCCCATCCCTCCCCACCCTCATTCCTAACCTATCCCTCTCAGCAACCTAAAGACAAGGGATGACACAATAGGGGGTGGGGAGGAACATGCAGGAAAGCAGCCAATCCCTGATCAGCAGGTATATGGACGAGGGAGACAGCAGTCCTGACCTGGCCATATCAGCCTGGTCCCCCATGCCACCAGGAGGGACATAAAAGGGCTGGCAGAGCTAAAACAGGGGACAACCTGGCTGGGCGGTACAGGACAAGGCTACTCTCAGTCCCAGAGTGCTGACTACCCACACTCTGCAGCTCTGGGACAGGATAGAGTCCTCTACCGGGAGATCCTATAGTCCTCTACCAGAAAAGAGGGGCTACACCCACAGGACTGACCTGGCAGCTCTAACCATCTAGGCCAGGTGCAAATCTAATGGAAAGTCCCTCGCTCTCTTCCTGGAAACCCTCACCTGCCACATGGCCTTTAGCCAGTGGTGGGTCCCACGGGCCTGGCTTGGGGCCAAGAAGACTTCTCAGAGGAGCACATGGGAGAACTCTGTCCAATCACAGACTAGGTTCCCATCTCATATCTCCAGGCTGGCAAAGAAAGGCCTAGTCCCTGCCTTTGTCACCTGTCCTCCAATCCCCCCACACCACACATACCCAGGATCCCCTCTGTCCCTGACCTCTGTTCCTCCTTCCGAGTGACAGGAGGCTTCCCATGCCCTATGGTAAACAAACAGCCACTCAGGGCTCCCTGCCAAGTGACAGTGGAGGGGCTCTACCCCGAGCCCCTCCAGGCACAGCCAGGGGACACTCACCATAAAGTTCTTTAAGAGGTCCATCATCTTCCCCTAAGCCTGTCCCCTGAGAGCCAGGGGCCTTGCCAGCCTTAACACCTCTGCGGCAGCTGCTGCTGCCTCCACGATGGTGGCGACTGCTGCTGACGTTGGACAACTTCCTTAAGATCAAACAAGGAACTGCAGGATTTGGGTGTCCGCCCGCCTGGAGCTGTTAGTCCACATTGACAAGTCCTGACCTTTGACCCCTACTCTGCCAGGGCTGTTTTTCTGGGGAGTCTGGCGGAGTCACTACACATCAAACGTCATAAGAACAAGGGGTCCCTCCCTAGCGAGAGGCACCGTGCCAGCAGGTCACATGAGAAACCCAGCTGACACCCAGGAAAGTCAAAGGTGAAAACCGGTCCCCTTTCCATCCCAGAATGCTAGTGATGGTGCCCAGTGTCCTGTGGATTTTAAAACTTAAGGCTCCACTTGGTTGGGGGCCTCAATGTTCCTGTCTGTGAACTGGGAAGGCCTATATGCAAAGAAAATAAAAATAATAAAAGATATATCAGCATCTTTAAAGACATTCCTGTGAACCACACAGAGCCTAACCCATCACACATCCAAGTGAAGTTACAGTGAAGATACTCTTTTGAGTAAGTGGTTGCTTCAGGGGTGGGCTGAGGTGGGGTGGCTCGTGGGAATGGGTACAGAGGAATAAGCTGGATTCTTTTTTTTTAAATCACATGTATTTCTGGGGGTTTTGTTGGGCTGTTTTGTTTTGTTTAGTTTTTTTAAGCAGTTTTGTCATGCCCTGCAGCTATCCCATGAGAAAGATTAAAAATAAATAAGATGAATAACTTGGGGAGACTCACACTGCATATATGGCTCAGGGCCAGAGGTGCCCAAGTGCTGTGCTGTTAGGAGCAAATTGTGGGAGGAGGGAGCCAGGTCCTCCCCTGGGTCTCGGAGTCTCTTTCCAACACTAATAGCAGTGTCAGACTCCGCACTCATCCAGGGCCTTTGGTTCCACTCCAGCTTTGGGAGGAAAGCAATGTCCCTAACTCAGAAGGAAAGGCATGAATTTTTAAATCCCTCAAAAAAAGCAGTATGGTGTGGTAGATTTAGTGTGTGGCAAACAAGCTTTTAACTCATGGTGTTGCATGAACCATGAGGAGCTATGTGGCTGGCTACTCAGCCTCCAAGCCTCAGTTTCCATATCTGTAAAATGGAGAAATCTGGCCACTTTGTAAGGCAACTGCAGAACTGGATGTGGCATGTACCAACCCCACCGCATGAAAAACTCACTATGATGATCACCAATTCCCATCTTTCCTCCCAGCTCTGTGCTAAATCTTCACACCCCAGTTCCCAAGGCATCATAAGAAGAAGGCTGATCTTGATTCTGCTTTCTCCACATAGCTCACCTGCTCTCTCTATCAGGGCTAGCCTGTGCCTGCTCCAGCTCCAGAAACCCTTCCAGTATCCCACAGGAGGACAGAGAAGCCAGGAAATGTCCCCAGGGGCTGGGGGAGGACACAGCTCAATACAGAAGGCTTTGGCAAGGGTCCAGCCCTGGGGCTTGAAATGACACTGAGGTCAGAAGAGGCAGGGAACAGAGGGACAGAGTGTTACATGTGAACTGAGCCACCTCCCTTATTTGGAGGTGCCGTGTACGAGAGGCAACCCTGGCTACAGAGAAGACTGGCAATGTTCCTTCTACCTCCTAAGTTTCTGGCCTAAAAACCCATCTTCAGAGAAGCGATCAAGTGAAGCTCCTGGGCCTTTCTGGCCCTACTGAGCCCAGGGACCAAACATCCTCCCTGAGCCTTCCCTCACCTGCCTCTGGCTCATCTCCATTCCTGCTGGGGCCCATGAGTCCTTTAGTAGAGCCCCCCCCTCCCCACCTTGCCCCACCCATCTGTGAAGCCCCAGGAATAATACAGCAAGCCCTGGACCGGAAAGACATGCCATATCTGGAACCCTTTGGCAAACCCCTTAACAACAAAACCCCTGTGGTTCAAGCTCCTGCCTGTGTAGAAATGCATTAAGAAGCAAGGAGGAAAGTGCGAGATAAAGAACTAACCGACCTCTCAGTCAGCCACTGACTGGGGTTAGAGACCCTGCTAAGAGCAGCCTCAGTCCCTCTCCTCCTACCCACTCTACTTTAAAACTTAGAGAGGTTAAGTGGCCTGTTGATGGTCACACAGCCTCCTAATAGCAGAGCCAAATGTTCTAGATGAAAGAGAGGGTGAGGTGGGGAGGATGGAAAGGAAGAGGGAAGAAGAGTAGGGAGAGAAAGTTAAGTATGTTTCTGTTAAATTCTGAGGGCAGGAAGGACACTTCTAGCTAGCTAAGGAGGCTCTCAGCCCCTGCAAGATCATAAGCAGAGGTAGCCACATTCCAAGAGCCTCTCCAGGGCAGGGGGAACCCCAAGGATAGCCAAGAAGAATAGGAATGGGGGCTATGGGAACAAGTAGCCATTCTTGTGCAACAACACTGGCCACTAGCCATGGAGGTAGTAGAGGTGGAAGAGGAGATCAAGGTCTGAGGTCAGAGCCTCCTACAGCTCCAAACAAGACCCCTCTTCCTCCAAAACCACGTCCTGCCACTCAGGATGCCTGACAGTAACCATCTGATGACCAAGTGCACTGACTGAGGGGGAGGCAGATCAATGGGGCTCCCTTTGTTGACAGATTTTCCCAGACCAGCATTGGAACCACAGCCTGGCCACACCACAGCCTGGCCACTCAACAGCCACATGACCTCAGGCCTCATTTTCTTCATTTGTAAAACTGGAATAATGATTTCCCTCCCCACACCTCAGGTGTTTGTGAAGATGAAATGAGATGACAAATACAAATGTGCCTAGCACACAGGACAGCAGTCAATCAATAATATCTGCTGGCTCTAAATCTGTTGAGCTTATAGAATTAATTTCTTGGAGGGGGGCACTGACATTTATTGAGCTCTCACTATATGTGCCAGAACCTTGACTAAATACTTCCCATATGTTCTCTTATCTAATCCTCTCAACCACCTGTGCAGCAGGCACACTCATCATGCCCACACTATAGCTGAAGAAACTGAGGCTGAGAGGTAAACAATTTGACCAACAGGTAGCGATGCAAACCCATGGTTGGCCTCCAGGGTCCAAGTCTTGAACCACCATGCTAACAGGACTTGGCTGTGTTGCCAATCAGCTGGTTGATACGGGGGAACCCTCCCTATGCCTTTTTTTTTTTAAGTAGTGCTGGGCCACATGCATGCTATATGTGTACTCTACCACTGAGCTATACCTCCAGCCCCCTAAATCCTTTCTAAAGCCCCACAGCCACAATTCTCATGGCACTTGACTTGGATTGGCTGGCTAGGTATCATATTCTGCTTTATGTTCATAGTTTGGGACTGTCTGATCTTTCCTCTGACAAGCAGCAGCCATGTCTACACACACCAGAGTTGTATACATACCAGATTTCACCAAATTTAAAACATCCATTATAAAATGCACGGTATTTTATGTACCACTAATAAGGCAGAAGTACTGGCAATTACAAGCCATGGCATAGTATTGCTTGTGAGATGCTCCTGATTTCAGAGTTGTTAAATAAGAGGGAGAAAATGTGTTTCAGAAGCAATGACATACAGATACTCAGTAATTATTTGTACTTGGTAATTATTTCTTAGAGTAGTGGAAAGAACATTGAACTTGAAATTACAAGACTCAGGTTTGTAATTCCCAGCTGGCTAAGGGAAGTACTTCATTTATTGCTCTAAGCCTCAATTTTCCCATCTGTAAAGTAGGAAAATAATTCTTCTCTTGCAGGGTAGCAGAGAGAAAAGAGCTCAAGAAAGTGACTTATAAACCATAAAGCATTATACCAACCTAAGCAGTATGAAGATGAAGACAGACAGAGAGCATTGCTATGGCCAGGATATGATCTGTGTCCCCCAGGGGTCCATGTGTTGAATGTGTTCCCCATTGTGAGGTATAAAGAAGTAGAAACTTAACTGACTTTGGTGTTTAGAGGTGGGACCTATGGAAAGTGATTTAAGATTAGATAAGGTCATCAGGGTGAAGGCCCCATGATTGAACTCTGGTGGTTTTAGAAGAGGGACCATATGAGGCACATGTATGCTCCTTCTCTCTTGACATAAGGTACCACCCTGGAATTCTGCCAACAAGAAGTCCATCATTAGGGCTGGTGGAGTGGCTTAAGTGGTAGAGCGCCTGCCTAGCAAGTGTGAGGCCCTGAGCTCAAACGCAAGTACCACTAAAAAAAAAAAAAGAAGAAGAAGAAGAAAGCCATCACTAGATGTGGGCCCTCCACCTTGGATCTCTAGAACTATGACCCAAAGTAAATCCCTTTTCTTTAGAAAATTATTTAGCTTTGGGTATTTGATATAGTATCAAAAAGAAAAAAAGACTAACACAGACACTACCTATATTTATGAAGGAAGGCAGACAGATGGCTTGCAAAGGATGAGGTAAGAGTGAGGCCATCAGCCCCCTTTCCAGGAAACAACTGCTTCCAGCTTCCAAGCTGCCCACTGCTGTTAAGGTGCAGGCATCTACACCATGGAGACTCTCCCAATCAGGCTTTGTGATGTCAGTTGGCGGAGTCCTGGTCTGAATCCAGTCTGAAACTGGATCCCACATCAAGTGGGACTCAGCTTCAGTGGAAGAATTGGAAAAACAACTGTGGAAATCTCATCAGGTTATTTGAGACAAACCTTGCTGGGCCTATGACAGTATGAACAGAAAGGTTGGGCATCCCAGGGAGGCCACAGCCTAAACAAAGGCCAAGAGGCAAGAAGGTGGGTAGGGGCTGGTTTGGCCATGGGGTCTCCTCAGCCTTCTCTACTTGTGTGTCCTTGAAGAAGGGGAAAGAGAGCTCCCAAGGCGGAGAGGGTGGAGCCAAGAAAATCTCTGCTTCTCTCCAACTTTCTGTGCTCCTGGAAAATGCAAATGTCTCCTGGATGACCTTGGTAGGTGAGCATCTGGTTGCCTCCTGTCATCACTCCCTGGTGGTCTCTGCTCCCTAGACAAGATTTTTGCATAACCCAAGGTCCCTTCCAACTCACTTACCCTTTCACATTACTACACTTCCTTTCCACTCCAGGGCTCTGAGAATGAAAGGCACTGCTACTTGAACTCTGGGTTCAAAATGGGGCAGCAGGAATCTCTGAGCCCTGTTGCCGAAATTCTCCTTCCTTTCTACAGGTAAGTTTGGAGACTCAGGTACTGCGGGTCCTAGAACCCACCAGCCTCCTCCCCAGCCCTGGCCTGGCCTTGTACCTGGAGGAGGAGGGACATGAAGAAGCTTCTGGGTCTGCCCATCCAGAGAGAACTCATCACAGGATGGATGTGGCACCCATGCCCTGTACCACAGCTCCTGCTCCCCTGCCAGAGCCCCCTTTCATCTTCCCCAACCCTCCAGGCAGATCCAGCATCATCTCAGGCACTGTGAACATCGGGGAGGGTGTTGAAGACCTGCCAGTAACTTGCCTGTGATCCACAGCTCAGTTCACTGGTCTCCAACATGAAAATTAATCTTATTCTACTACCCAACCCACTGCCAGGGCTGCTGGGGAAAACTAAGTCAAAGCATCCAACCTCAAACTGCTTCTAAAGTAGGAGGCACTGCTTACCAAGTCATTCTATGTATCACAACCTTCAGTTTCCACACTCATATTGGCATATGCAGTTGGCCACTCTCCCTTCCCCTCCATGGAGGTCACAGTTGTCCTCCAGAAGGACCATTAGGTGCTCTATCACCAGCAGAAGGCCAGTAACTGCCCCAAAATTTTAGTGCTCCAGCCTCCTGCATCAGAAATGCCCCCAGCTGATCACCCTCTGCTTTAAGGCAAAGGAGAAAACCAAAGCACCCCATCTTCCAGGCCCACATAGGCACTGTTAGTAAGTAGCAAGCACAGGTTTAGAACTAAACCAGAGTGTCAGTGATCTGGGCTCTTCCTGCTAATCCCCTCCTAAACCCAAGACAATAGGCTACTGGGATGTCACTGGAGCGTGTACCTTATCAAGCACATAGCAGGTGCTCATCAAGTGTGCTAGAATGAGAAGTAAATAAATCATTTTATATGTTGGTGCCACTGGGTTTGGCTGAGCAAAGAGTATTATTGGGAGAAAGGTCATCCCCCTGATCAGAGCTGGTGGGGGGAGGGCAGCTCATGTTTCTGATGTGCCTAAGAGATGCTATCTGAGTTATCCCAGTTCAGTCCTGGCAGCAGGACCCCAGCCTTCCCCTCACCACAGGGAGAGGGCAGAGGGAGGCTAAGGGGTTCTAGCTTCCCCTTGCTGGAAATTTCATTTCATGTTGGGGGAGGGGAGCTCTGTAAGTTTCATGTTCCTCTCTTTCCCTATTTTCTAGTTAATGATTACCTAAATAAGTGCTTCAGTCTCTGAGCTCCAACAGCCTAATTACACATGTATAGCACATGGAGACTTTGACATTAAACAGCTCTCTTCGCCATAAACCATATGTCAAATAACACAATTGCCCCATCCCCCTTTTACCAGCTGGGGCTGATGAATGGAGTGCTGGGGCAAGTGGAAACTCTAACAAGGTTTATGGTAGGTACTCTGGGCTGCCCATCCCAGGCCCAGCTGTCCTGGTTGGAGGAATCAGTCAGATGCAAATACATTTACTATGTGGAGTCCCACACTATTCACCCCCAAACAGACACCCAAAACACAGGGGTATTACAACAAACAGCTAGCCAAAACATTTGCATTCACATTCACCTCCCCCTACCCCATGCACACACAATAAACACTCATGGCAAACATATAAGGATAGTCCTAGTGAGGTTTATGGGCCCCAAAGGCAAGGACCATTAACCAGCTGCACACGCCCTCCTGCTATAAACAGTTATTATTTGCTCTTGTTTCCAATTTGTCCACCCTGTGGTCCCTGACTCAAAAGCACACAGACAATAAAGGAAGGACGCAGAGTGAAAAAGCACTGAGTTAGAGATCGCAGCCTTTTTCTTACAACTCAATTCCTTTTCTACCAAAAGAGATAAATGTATCCAGTGTGTGTGTGTTTGAAGTGGTGCTGGTGCATGGTCCTCAGGATGGAGGCTACCTTCCAGACCCTAGAATAAAGCTGAGAGCTGGAAAAGACTGAAACAGCAGATAAGGCTGCAAAGCAGGAAACGTGGGGCCCACTGGCAGAAGCCCTCATTCTGTGTGAGGAAGCTGCTGCAGCCTCTGCTCAGGCCAGGGTTGGAATATCTCCAGGGGCTCCTGAGTGGTACGGCTAGTAATGATAGGCACCCTGGGTAGGTGGTGATTTTAATCACCCCTCTGGAGTCTGCCCCAGCCAGAGGCTACCATCTGGTATTGATGATGTTGGCCACAAGGGGGTCTGTTGAGTCATAAGGAAGGACCAGGCCCACAGCTGGGGAACCTAGAGCTCCTGATCAGCTCCCAGTTAGGCTGTAGATGAGGTCAACAGCTGACTGCACAGCAAAGCCATCCATAGAGCGTTTTGGCCTCCTATAATTGCAGATGTGCTTCCAGGATCCTTTTAGCTCCTCAAAGGGCAGGAGTATGCCCTGACCCCAAGGAACAGACCTATTTTCACTAAGTGGGGAGGTACCTTTGGCCACACAGCTATCCAAGGGGAAAGTGGACTAGATCCTGGAAGTAACCAGTCTGAAATGGCCACCAGGAATTTGAAATCATGACCTTGCTCTCTCAGGCCCAAAGAACAAGATGTGGCTACTGGATGAAGGAGGGGCACAGGTGATTTAGGCTAAACCTCCAGGGTTCAGCTGGGCACTCACTTTGAGGAGTATCGTCTCCTGTCAGGCAGCATGAGTCTGGACCACCCCTGAGAAACAGGGCACCTGGACTGTGAAGGGAACCCACTGCCTCCCTGGGGCAGAACAGTCATCAGGTCTTAGCTATCAGAGGACAGCCTAGACTTGAACATGGGAGACCTCCTGCTGGAACAGGTAGAGTCTCTGGATTCTAATGGCTTAGCCACCTGCTCAGCTCTGTGAAATTCAGCACACCTTAAGTCACAGGTCTCCCTGCCTCATTTGGCAGAGCAGTGTGGCCCCAGAGTACCCTGAAACTACACTTGTCAAAGCTACCAATGATCTCCATGCTGCCAAGTGAAAAAAGCTCATCTCTCAGCACCACTCCCTCTTTGTGATATATTCTCCTCTGGAATTTCACAACAGCCCAGTGCTCCTGGTTTTCCTTCAGTCTTCCTTGCAGCCTCCTCCTCCTCTACGTGAACTCTAAAGGGCAGATGTCCCAATGCTTGGCCTAGCCTTCCTCTCATCTCTGTCTGTCTACACTGTCCTCACAAGCTGCCCATCACTACTCTGATTCCCCCACATGGAGCTTTCCAACCATGACTTCTCCTTGGAGTTCCAAGTTAGCATCTCCAAATGCAAATGTGATGTTTCCACTTAGCTGTCTCATGAGTATCTCAAACTTGGTGTGTCTCCTCTGAACCAGCCCCTTCCCAGGCTTCTCCATCTCAGAAAAACAAGACTGAAACCCACCCATTGCTCAAGCCCTGTCTAGGATAGCTAAACATCTATATTAATCCCTATTCCTCATCTGCCCTGTCCAATCTACCAAACAACCCCATTCCCTTGATCTCCTCAACATAACTTTCACCTCACCACTTCTACTGTAAACACCAAGGTCCAGGCCCCCTCTACTATCTGCCAATCTCCACCAACAGCCTCCCCTGGGGTTTCTCTCCTCTTACATCCACTGATCTATAATCCATTCTCCACATGGCCACCAGATGTAAATTACATCACCCTGTGATTAAAATCCAAACCCCCTCCAAGGCTCCACATGGTTGGTGTGTCCCGCCTCTTCGTCCTCCCATTATTCACACCACTGCAGTCACACAGGTCTCCCTACTACTTGGTCCTCAAGGTGCAGGCTCTTCCCTGCCCCAGTGCCTTTGTGCTTGTCATTTCCAGAATCCAGACACACTCCACACCCTTCACACAGCCTTCCTTCTCATCCTTCAGGGCACAGCTTACCTGTCACCTCCTCCAGGGACATTCCCACTCCCCGTGGAAAGCCATATCTTTCTACCACAGGTAGATATTCTCAAATATCACCCTAGAGGTCATGAGCACTAAAGTGCCATCCTCATCTCTCCTTTGGAGTACCTATCAGAAGCTGTAGTCACATGACTGTTTCTGATTTAGTCTATCTCCCTCACTGGAAGGGGAGCTCTGTGAATGCAGGAACCATGTCTGCCATATTCCCTGCTGCAGGCATTCTGTAAGTACTTGCAAAGTAAATGAAGGGACTGTCTTAAGTTTGAAGTGCTCTGTGCAGGCCAGTGAGCAACATCAGCTCCTGGTACAGAAGTGCAGGGAAGCCTTCCTGGGGAGGTGGCATCCCAGCTGTGCCTGGAGTGAGATTTGGAAAGAAGGATAGAGGCTATGGAGTGGGGAGGGTCCAGGTGGGTAGAATCCTGTGCTATAGAAGAGGGGCATAACTTGGCATGGTAGTGCAAGAGGCCGAGGCAAGAGGATTGCAAGTTCAAGGCTAGCCTCGACTACATAGCAAGACTCTGTCTAAAAAAAAGAGGGGCCATGCATGAAGTTTATGCAGAGCAAACAACCAAGTTGACCTGCCCTAGACCATCCAAGCTGATGTGAAATGACCCTTCCCTGACAGGAATGACATTACTAGGACACCATCCCATCAAGTGCCCTAGGAGATGTCCCAAGCAGCAAAGTGAGAACCTCCAGCCAAGGGGAGGCTAGACTACTTTCTCACTCCATACTGGTGGAGTGGGTCTGCCCACCTTCCCTGCTTCTCCACCAGCTGCTAGGCCCTCTGCTGTACCTCAAAAAGAAAGGAGGCTGCCTGCAAAGCGGCCACACGACACTTGGCATCACACATGCAGTCTTAGGGATTCAACCAACTTGAGTTTCCGTTTAGCAGGACCAAGAATAGCCTACAAAGCCTCTTTGCATGACCTGGAAAAGGGCACCTCTCTGAATGGGTCAATTAGAAAAAGGTGTCCCTTCTGTGATGCTGCCAATCACAGGACATGGCTTTGCCCTCACTGGGTCCCTCTGCAAACTCTCCACAGGCAGGGGCCCACCACAGTCATCTCTTTGCAGTCTAAGGCAGACTAAAATCTAGACAAGCTTCCCCTGGAACCCTAGCCCTTGAAGCTCCAGCTGAGAGCCCAGACCAGCCCCAGGGTCTCTTGGAAATCTGCCCAGAGTAATTAGGGTGACAGTCCTCATGAGGCCAATGCTGTGATGGGCCCAACCCTCCCCCCCACAACAGCTGATGGCCAGTTCCCAGAAGAGACCATCTGGGCCTTGGTGCAAAGCCCCCACGTGCATGGAGCAAGGAGAATTAGAGATTATCAGTGGGCTGGAAGGCCCTGCTGGAGTGTTTGCCAGGCAGTGATATTGAATTTTAAACATGTGTGCCTGTTTACTCTCCCTGCCGGAGCCTCCCTGTAGCCAGGCAACGCTATCTGACCTGAGGGACCAGGAGGGGGACTTCCCATGCCAGGCAGGTCACCTAGGGAAGGTTATCTAAGCACAGCTAGTCTGAGCAGAATGAAGTGCCTCCCTCCCCTCCCACACTCAGCCTGATGCCCCCAGACCCACACACTCTCCACCACAGATACCCACTCTGACAAGACCACACTCAGCCTGATGCCCCCAGACCCACACACTCTCCACCACAGATACCCACTCTGACAAGAAGCTGTAGAGAGTGGCCCCAGTCATTGGAACCAAAGTGGTGGCATTATAAGAACAAGACAAAAGTATATAGCTCACTGAGACTAGATGTCATTATCAACCTGTGGTAGCTTTACTGTTTTCCAGCGGGTTAAACTAAGAACTAGCAGGTTGAAATTGCTACAAGAGAGATTCAGGTTAGATCAGAGGAAGATGACAATGTGTGATGGGAGGCAGGTGATGGCACCTTCTTCCAAGAAAAGATTGGGCAAGTTCATATCAGGATGGATAAATGAAGCTCATATATGTCTTTTTTTTTTTTTTTTTTTTTTTGCTATTATTACCTTTCCACCTGGATAGGGGAATCTGCTAGTTGCTGACTGAGGGTTACAAAATGAAGGTCATATCTCAACTCTAAACTGACAACAGGAATGTGGTATGACCTTTTCTCTGCAAAAAAACTTAAGGTTAAGGCTATGGGCATGGTTAAAGTGGTGGAGAACCTGCCTGCCTAGCAAGCATGAGGCCCTAAGTTCAAACTCCAGTACTACCAAAAAAAAAAGAAGGAGGAGGGGAGGGAGGGAAGAAGGAAGGGAAGGAAGGAAGGAGAGGCAGGGAGGGAGGGAGGAAAAGTTAAAGGACATTTGACAAGTCCCAAATCTCATGGTTGTAAGGTCAAGGTGAGGACATGTGAAATAATCAGTCACAGGTTCACGAGGCAATGAAATCAGGATGGTTAAAGAACCTGTCACAGAATAATGGAATCCCACAGAAAGAAGTCCTGCTGTGTACTGAGCCCACAGGTTTCTTCTAAGGAGCAGGTAAAGATCATTACTTTACAGATGAGGAACCCGGGGTCTGAACAAGACTCAGTCCCTCCCACTGAACCATGAAGGTGATTTAATCTTGTGATGGGCTGAATAATGACCCACCTGTGCCCTAACCCTCACACACACACACACACACACACACACACACACACACACACACACACACACACACACACACACACGAGATACTCTTGTCCTAATCCCTGGAACCTGTGAACCAGTGAGTTTACATAGCAATGGGAATTAAGGTTGCAGATAAAATCAAGGTGGGCAATCAGCTGACCCCAAGATGAGAAGAGTAGCCCAACATAATAAAAAGAGTCCTTTTAATTAGAAGAAAGAAGAGTGAGAACCAGAGAGGTGGCAGCATGAAAGGACTTGGCACCATGTTGCTGGCTTTGACAACACAGGAATGGGAACAAAAGCCAGGCATACACGTAGTCTTCTAGAAGCTGGAAAATGCAAGTGAATTGATTCTTCCTTAGAGCCACTAGAGAGAATGCAGCCTTGCCAATACCTTGATTTTAGCCCATCGAGACCCATTTCTGACCTCCAGAAATGTAAGGTGATAAATTCATGTTGTCCTAAGACCTTAAGTTTGTGGTCATTTATTGCAGCATCTGTAAGAAAGTAATAGAGACCTCCTGACAGGTACAAATCCAATCTGGCTTTGTGGGGAAGGAGAAACTGTGACACTTTGACATTGTGCCTCTGAACTAGTAGTCTTCTCCCACTCTTGAAAACTGAAATGCTCTGCAACATATATTCACAGTCTGGAGTGAACTTGATTTTGATAACTGTCTTGAAGCTCAGAGCGGCTCCTCAAGAAGCCAGGTGTGTAGACTCCCTGACCTGTACTAGCTCTGGGACTCAAAGCAGCAAGGTATCTAAACAGGTCATAGATGACCACACCGTGCCAACTTGGGATGTCCCCAATGTGGAACTGGCCTGATGGCCTGGGATGCCTGGCTTCCTGCCTCCTACCTCTGCCACCAGCACTAACCTGAGATGATTGTGGACTCTATGTCCTCTAAGTTCCTTCAGACTCCAGAATCAACTCCTTTGGAGAAATGACAAAGAAGGCATTGTCTAAGGATTTCCTGACTTTTTTTTTTTCTTTTAGCTCATCCAGGCCTCTCTTGCCTCAACACTCAAGCAGAGACACTGGACCACTCAGTCCATCACAAGAAGGCCATATGCCATCTTGTGTCACTTTCAAAGGGTGTTTTCCATTGCCCCCTCAGTCATTATGCCCTAAAGCATAGAGATCACATCTTCCCAGCTCAACCAGGAATTACCAAGCATGAGGCCCAGGGTAAGTCAGCAACAGCCACTTCTTTCTGTCTCCCGGTGACCAGGTCACCACCAGGACCAGCCCCAGGAAGAAAGAGCTCTAGAAGCAAAACAGCAGGTCATCTTACAAAGGTCTAGAAAGCACACATCCCTCCAAATAGTGCTAAGATGAATTTTTTAACATCATGTTGGCAAAACAAAGCCTGACTCAGGACAAAGTCAGCACAAGTCTACAGCTTATGATTCTTGATGATACAAACCTGACTCCTCCACCTCCCCTCTCATCCCAACCTCTCCTCTGCCTACTCTACCACCACTGGCCTCCCTCCATCTCCCACCTTCCTTCCCTTCTTGCTTGCTCTCCTGGCCTCTTCTCCTTTCCCCCCTCCCATTTCCTTTCTCCTACATTCTTCCTCTACAACAGACGATGCCACCTAGCCATCCACTCCCTACTTCTGGCTTCTGGCCAGCCATCATATTAACATCTTACATTTCAGAAACTTCTCAGTCCTGCTGCCAAATCAAATCCATTTACCTCATGTCATTTGCTCACAAACCCAATTCACTCCTGAGATAGGCTCAGCTTAATTTCCACGTTTAACTGAGCCTGAGCTCTGGAACGCTCCCTTGGTGTAGCTGGAGAGAGCGAGGAACAAACCTGTTACCTTAGCCTCCTGCTCTGGGAACAGCAGTTCCCCTCAAAAGGAGCACCCTCTCTGAGGGGTGGAGTTCACAGTCAGTACCATCTTCCCTCCACTGCCTCTCATATTTCAAAGCAGGAAGTCAATGACAATAGACTTGAAATAATTCATTTTTTAATTATTTCTGTCCTCAAAGTCTTGGTTCTTTTTTTATAATAATTTTTTTCCTCATCCTTAGAGAACTCATAAAAATTATTATCTCTTATAGAGAAGAAACATCTCTCTAAACTTCAGTAATTCCTCTGAGCCACTTGGGGTTTTTTTCATCATTGGTTAAGTGCAAAGAAAATCAAATTGAACTATTTTTATTACCAAGAAGCAAAAACAGAATGATCTCATCTATGTATGCCTCTGTCTCTGTGTATGATGTCAAACTATCTGGATGCTTATCAAGTGGTAATAATGGATATTTCTGGATGGCAGGGTTATTAGGGCATTATTAATTTTTAATAATGTACTTCTCAACCACTTAAACTTTCATAATAAGCATATATCACTTTATTAAAAATAGTTTGAAGATATTTTGCTGTTTACTTGCAAAAAAAGAGAAATCTTATGAAAATTCTCAAATAAAACACTGGGCTTCTAGAACAAAATTTCACTGTCCATACTTCTGAAAGAATCCGGGGTCCTGAGTTCTTGAGGGGGAGTGTTAGTATTAGGCAGATAAATAGTGATGAGCAGGACTATAAGATACCACCTTAAAACTCCTGATGACCCCACACGCTTAACTGCTGAATTAAGATAATGGTCCTATATCCTCCTTACATTAGGAACATACTCCTTATATCAGGTTGAGCAAAATGAGTGAGTGAGAGAGAGAGAGAGAGAGAGAGAGAGAGAGAGAGAGATGATATTCCACTGGCAGCACTAAACTGGGGAGGGCAAAGAGGATCAAATGTGTCCAATACCCCAGATACTGTGGCAGTCATCAAACAACTTGGGAAAGGGTCCTAAGGGGAAGGCCTCATTTTTGCACCACCTAGTAGTCCACCCTATTGGATAAAACCCCAAGTCCCAATACTTTCCATGCAATCAGTCCTTATCCAACTCCCCACCTCATCCCTGGAAGTATAATTCTGCTTTTCTCGAGAGCACACAAGGGAGGGGTGAGGATAGGTAAGATACCTAAAAAACTAGCTAGCATTTGTTGCCCTTAACACAGAGAAACTAAAGCAGATACCTTAAAGCAACTGAGGCCAATAGGAAAAGGGGAACAGGTACTAGAGAAAAGGTTAGATCAAAAAGAATTAACCTAGAAGGTAACACCCACGCACAGGAAATCAATGTGAGTCAATGCCCTGTATAGCTATCCTTATTTCAACCAGCAAAAACCCTTGTTCCTTTCTATTATTGCTTATACTCTCTCTACAACAAAATTAGAAATAAGGGCAAAATAGTTTCTGCTGGGTATTGAGGGGGGGGAGAGGGAGGGGGCGGAGTGGGTGGTAAGGGAGGGGGTGGGGGCAGGGGGGAGAAATGAACCAAGCCTTGTATGCACATATGAATAATAAAAGAAAAATGAAAAAAAAATACTGCTTTTCTAATAAGTACCTCTTCACTATTTTCAAAAAAAAAAAAAAAGATACTGGACTTTTTGGTTCATCACCATAATCTCAAAGTGGATCAATCAATGACGATTCATCATTGTTTATTAAGCACCTACCTGTGGGCTCCTTTCATACTGGGTTCTGTGGTGGCAAGGAGGGAGAGGAGCTGTTGGTGTGAGCTATAGCCACACTGGGTCAGTTCCTCCTGGCCCTGCAATCCCCTGCCCCATACACACTTGACATCCAACTACACAAGGAGGAGCAGGTGTTGGCAGGGCTTGGGGCTTCACCAAGCTCCCACCAGGAGCTCCCAGGGGAAGGCAACCCAAACCCTGTAACGGACTAAAAGATGTGTCCATTCAAAAGCCTCTGAATGTTACCTTCTTTGGAATAAAGGTCTTGTCAGATGCTAAGGTTTAATTTGTCCCTGCAAAATTCATATGTTAGAACTTAAAACACTAAGGTATTGGCATCGGATCACCTTTTGGGAAGTGATCCGTCACCCTCGCGAATGAGATTAATGTCTTTATGAAACGGCTGGAGGGAAATAGTCCCTTTTGCCTTTCCAACCTACTGCCTTGTTGAAGACACAACAACAAGGCACCATCATGAAAGGAGAGAGCTAACCTTCTCCACCAGACACCAAAACCTCCAGTGCCTTGATCTTAGATTTCTCAGTCTCCACAATCATGAGAAATAAATTTCTGATGTTTATAAATGATCCTGTCTAAGGTATTTGTTGTTTATTCACAAAGGAGCTGAAATAGCAAATACATTTAAGATACATATCTCAAGATGAGATCACCATCCTAGACTACCCAGGTGGGCTCCACATCCAACAGTAAGGATCCTTATAAGAGATACACAAAGTAAAGACACCCAGGGAAAAGAGGCCACATGAAGATGGAGGCAGAGAAAAGAATGCCTAGAGCCATCAGAAGCTGAAAGAGACACACAAGGATTCTCCCCAAGAGCCTTTGTGGGGAACAAGGCCCTGCTGATACCTTGATTTCAGATTTCTGGCCTCTAGACTAAGAGGGAGTAAATTTCTGTTGTTTTAGGCCACCCACCAAGTTTGCAGTAATTTGTTACAGTAGCCAAACAAATGAGTACACACTCCAAGGCCCAAAACTCCATCTCCACACTCAGCCAAGAGCAGGGAGCCTGTCAGAGATCTTGGGGGAAATATCAATGGGAGGAAGACACATAGAGGTACTTACTAAGCCTCAAGACAGTACAAGTGACTTCAGGAACAAATGGAATCCACCATCCACTGGCCCCCAAAGCCCCAGACACTAGGCTTCAGGGTCAGATAAATGATACTCATGCCTGCAGTTATGAGTGAGAGGCTGGCTGGGTACAGCCAGATGATCTCAGTAAAGTATGTATGGTGGCTTGTCACTAAAGCCACCTTAAAAGGGTTTGGTTTATTGACCAAAAACCAGTATATATCAGCATGTACTGATATATACTGCTGTACATACCTGTATGAGGCCTAGCCCTTTATAAAGCCCTTGCCAGCCTACTTCCTCCTTAAGTCCTCACAACAACCCTATGGAATAGCACAGTTCTACAAATGAAGGAGCTGAGGTTCTCAACATCACTGAACTGCACAAGGTTACACCACAGTTGGTCACTAAATCATAGGACCAGGACCAGTGCTCTGTGCCAGGTCCAGCACAATCCACTGGGGGGAGGCAGGACCTAGAGCAAGCAAGGATGTTGTAGAACCAGATGTTAAGTTCTGGGGCAGGATGGCTGGTCAGGCCTCCGAAGGTGGGTGGTGTGAATGGAGCTAAAGCAGCCCAGGAAGCATCATCAGGGAGACACCCTGAATGCCAAGTGCTCTGTCAAGTCTTGTGAAGATGAGTGAGACAGGCCAGGCCAAAACTTGACCAACAGACAGGAAGATGGGGAGAGAATTATAAAAAAGGAGACACCTATGTAAGGAAGGCTTGGCAATTAAGTACCTTCACCAATCATCCAGACACCACTGCTAAGGCAGGAAGGGTAGCTGCAATCATGGAAGAAAGGCCTTCCTGGGCCTTTCTACCTGCTCCCTGCCTCCCAACATTTCCCACAGAGTTAGCACCTGTCTCAGAAACACATGTTCATTTTAACATTAGCTGCAAGCAAAAGCAAAAGGAATTAGGAAAGAAACTTCTGGTTGCAACAAACAAATCATAAAATGTGTTCTGAGGTCAACGTCAGAACTCTCCATAGCCCTGAACTAACCAAGTCTCTACATAGTCCAATTCCAGGATCCTTTAGGAGGATGCTGGCCTTTCAGGTTCTTCCTGTCACCACAGGGACCATTCGGCTGTGTGACTCCTGTTTAGATCAGGGCAGCCTGACTCAGAAAGCAAGAGTTGGGAGCAAAGTCCAGAAAGGTGCTGCTTCCCCAAGGCTGCTCCTCTAGGTCAGCCTTAGTTTGCTGGACTGGATCCTAGTTTTGGGTCTTTTCCCAACACCTCCATTGTCATTCACATTTATCAGGCAAGATTTTGTGTCTCAGGCATAGGCTCATGTGAGACCACACACACAAAACACAATTTCAATTCCTGTTCATTCCACAGAGTTAGACCCCCTCAGTGGTGGGCACCTGGCTAGGCTGAAATCGGGGAGCTCTAAGGAGAAACAATGGAAGAACTGTAGTGTTGTGGTGTCTTTCTTCCAGACTTTCACTCTAAGCATTTCTATCTTAGAAAAGTTTCATCTTTCAGAAACAAAGGTTTACTTTTTTTTTGAGGACTAATAATGACTAATACTTACTTAGCTCACACTGCATGCACCTGTTCTAAGTGATAAATGCACATAATCTCAATTAATCCTCATCACAACTACATGAAGAAGGAACTCTTATTATCCCTACTCCACAAATGAGGAAGGTGAGGCACAGAGGCATAGCTAAGAAGTGGTGAAAGCCTTAACCCCAGACAGACTAGCTCCAGAAATTATGTCCTTAACCACTATTCTGCAGGGCTTCATCTATTTGAAGAAGCACCTCACAGGGATCAGGAACCAGGTGAAAGGAACTGAATTAGCCTCCATGGCAGAGGAGATCAGGGAGCCAATATGAAGGGAAGAGAGGTGGGCTGGAGAATCAAAAGAAAGGAGCCTAGCCAGTCTGTTCTTCCCACGTACAGGAGAAAAAGAACAAGGCCCAGGTGGCATGGATGCCCAGGTCAAGGCCTCTGGCTTGGGCTCCTATAGCAATTTCTAGGAAGCAAGGTTCCCCTACGGAGTCTCCAGTTCAGAAGGCCAGGGGGCCAAAACCTACATGGAAACAGGCAAGGGACCCCCACGAGTTGGCAGCTCTAGGTTCCCTAAAGAGAAGCTATGACTGTCTGCCTCTCAAAGACAAGAACCTCATCCAAATCATCATTGTCACCATCATCATCATCACAGCCAATTACTGAGCACCTATTATGTGTTAGTCATTCTGTTAGCTACTTCATGGATTACCTCATTATTGCTTGAACCCACTCAGGTGGTCATTGTCCCTATTATCCAGGTAAAGAGGTCAGGAAGACCAGGTAGCTTGCTCAAGTGATTCATGCACAACAGCGTGGAGCAGTGGTTGGTTTAGAGGACACAGGCTGACAGACCTGAGCCCAGTTCCTGTGGGATCTTGAGCAAATAACTCAATCTTCTGTGACAATTTCAGCCAGAGATGCCAGAAGTGATTCATCTCAAATGACAGCTCCAAATGACTGTCAGGGGCTGCTCACAGAGCTTGGTTAGGCAGGATTCTGAGGCAACAGCAAGGCTCTTGGGAACCAATGCCATAATCAGTGACTAGTATCTGCCACAGGAGCAGAAGATGGAGTGACAACACAAATATCATGTATTTTCTATCCCTAATCTAGAGAAACACCATGGTTTATGGAGACACTGCACAAATTCACAGGTGTACATCTATGAGGAGCAAATTTTTTACTAAATCACCAAAGCAGCTCAAAGGAGAAAGAAGTCATTTCAGCAAATGATGTGGGAACTATGGATTATCCATATGGGAATACATGGACCTAAACCCTTACATCATGCTATTCACAATTAAAGTAAATGGAGATGGCTCTGGGGTGTGGCTCAAGTGGTAGAGCACCTGCCAGCAAGCACGAGGCCCTGAGTTCAACCCCAATACAGAAAAAAAAAGGAATATGGAAATGGATCTTAATTGGTTCAACATCATTAGTGATCAGAAAAATGCAAATTAATCCACAATAAGATACCACTACACACCCACTCAAGAGGCTTAAATTAAAAAGCCTCACTATGGCAAATATTGGCAAGGGTGTGGAGCAGCCAAGACCCTAAATGTAAAATGGCATGGTCATTGGAAGACAGTCTGGCAGTTTTATATAAAGTTAAAGATTTACCTACTCTTTGACTCATTGATTCTACTCCTAGTTATTTACCTAAGAGAAATGGAAACACATGTTCAAACAAAACAATACATATACCAGAATGTTCCTAGCTTTTGGCTGCTCATTACAGCCAAAACTGAAAACAATCCAAGTGTCCCTCAACAAAAGAACAAGCAAACAAATTTCAGTGTATTCATATGATGGAATATCGCTCAGCAATAAAAAGGAACAAACGACCGATACATTCAGCTGCATGGACAAATCTCACAAATATTGCACAGGACATGAAAGAAAATGCACCACACGATTCCATCTAAACTAAGTTCTAGAACCAATAAAATTAACTAATAGTCAAAAAAATTAGAACACTGGTTGCTTCTAGAGGGGGCAGTTGGGATTGATTAGGAAGGGACATATGAGATCTTTCTTGGGTGATAAGTATGTCTTTTGTGGGATCAGAGTATAGGTCACACTCCATTAATAAAAGTATACAATTAATATTTAGACATTTTCAGCTGAGCTCAGACCAGTGGCTCAGCCTATAATCCTACCTACTTGGAAGGCTGAGATTGGGAGGACTGAATTTCCAAGCCAGCCTGGGCAAACAGTTTGCTCGTCCCTATCTCCAAAGTAACCACATTAAAATGAACGGGACGCATGGCTCAAGCAGTAGAACACCTGCTTTGTGAACATAAAACCTGGTCCCACCAAAAAAAAAAAAAGAAAGATTTAGCCATTTATATGCATGTAATTTTCTAATCCATTTATACCTACAGTAATTTGCAGGAAGTATAAGCTAGTTGGCCTTAAAACATGAACAAAATCAGGGAAAATATACCCACACGCAGGTGTGCACACACAAGG
This sequence comes from Castor canadensis, assembly GCF_047511655.1. Lineage (NCBI taxonomy): Eukaryota > Metazoa > Chordata > Mammalia > Rodentia > Castoridae > Castor > Castor canadensis. The sequence continues at coordinate 47,647,159 of NC_133396.1, read as the reverse complement.
AGGTGGATTCACACAGGTAGGTTGACATGCAGCTCTCTCTGTGTTCTTAAACCCCCATGGGGGCATCCCCACCCTCAGGAGGCAAATAAGCCCTCAAATCAGATGTGCACTTCTCTTGGGCTCCCCTGTCCGCTGGCCTATGGGAAATCAAAGGGCTGCTGAAGAAGTGGCTCCTTAGGCGACAGCATGGATCTCAGCCATGTCTGGAATAGGTGACATACATAGGGTCCAAAAACAGCTCTCCTGCTGCCTACAGAGCCTCAACAGGAGCACTAGCTGAGTATCCCTCCAGTGGTAATAGGAAAACAAATGTCTGTCCTCTCATACCCCGCTCCAGAGCTTTCTTGAAGAGTAGACACCAAGCCTCCTTGCTGATGTCCTTGCGCACTTCCTGACCCAGCCAAGAGTCCTTCCCACAAACGCTTTCCTGCAGATTCCATTCACATAGCCTCCTCCACAGAGGGCTGGGAGGCAAACCTTCTCCTAAGGAGCCACTTCCCAGCAGCCCTCTGATTTCCCACAGGCCAGGGGAGCCCAAGAGCAGTGCACATCTGATCTAAGGCAAAAACAAAGGGCAGACTTCTTTGCCCTCTGAGGTGGGGGTGGTCCTTGGAGGCTTGTCTTGTCTATATAAAATTAGTAGCTATGAAGGGGGTTGACACTTTAACTCAGCCCTGATGAAGAGGTGCAATCTCCTCCCTCCCCAGCCCAGATAGAAGAGTGGGGAGCAAAGTAAAGAGATGGATTTGGGCCCGTGGCAGTACTATAAGCTGGGAAGCAAAACAGAATGGCTCCTGGGTAACTCATGAGCCTGGAAAGGAGCTGAGAAGGCCCCAGCTCAGCTCAAAGGGACAAAGACAAGGTCCTCAGATCTAAATTTTCTGCCCAGGCATATGAGGCTTGCACACCTGCCTCCTCTCCCTCTCAGGACTTCTGGGGGTCTTTATCGACCATGGAGGACAAAGCACTAATGAAGGACCAAGACTCTGCACCTCTCGATAGAGGGGACCCTAAGCCTCCTTTCCCTCTTCTGGAAAGGAGGTCTGACAGAGGGCTCCTCAGACTTACACAAGGAGGGATCTAGAAGCTGAATTAAAGTTACCTCCCAGCTGATTCAGCCAGTCCAGGGCCTGGTGGGGCTCCAAGGACAAGTGACAGTTCAGGTCAAGGTCAAATCAAATCCCAGCATAGACAATTCAAGAAAATTCAGAGAGCTAACTCTAACTCCTTCCCTTCTCAGAGCCTCAAAAAGTTGTGGTCTATAGTCCCAAGAAGCAAGCCCAATACCCCCTCTCATGCTTCCATTAGGGCCCCTTCCAACTCCTCATTCCACCTCCACACTCCTCTCCACTCTGCTGAGAAGCCACATTTCACATGTGAGCTTGTCACATGCTGAGCCATATGGTTACTTCTGCTCAATTAAGAACCCCTGTAGGCAGCAGACTGTTTGAGGGTCAAGAACCCCTGCTTCCATGCGGCCCCATGAGACCCAGCCCAACTCTGGGCACATGGTCAGTCCTCCTAAATGCCTGCTGATTCTTCGGATATGAAAACCAGACTCATGAAAATGTCCACAGCATTCCCAGGAAGACAGCCCCCAGCCCCTCTACCAGCCCAACCTGCCCCATGCACAGTTTGAGCTGGGAACTGGGCTCGCCTTCAGCCATCTGCTCAGAATCTCTTTAGTTGCTTTTTCTCAGCTTCATATTAGCAAAAAAAAAAAAGAAAGAAAGAAAAAAATTCGCTTGAAAAACATAAACAGAGATGAGGTGGGGGAGGGTGTGTGGAGAACCAGTTGCCACAGGCACATCACTGGGAGCAGGGACTGGAGGCAATAAGGGATCCAGCAAGTTCCTTCTCCAAGGGAGAAGCAACTAGAAGACGGGCTGTCCCTGGTCGTATGTTGTGGAATGAAAAGTAGCTTGGTGTTCAAATTTATTCAGTTGACTACAGAGGTACACAACTACTTTTAGTAGGACCACAGGTGAGTCATTTCCCACTTCTGGGACTCCAGAAGAAATGCACTGTCCTGACATTCTGACTTCTAAGCTAATCAATCAAACGGGTATCACACTATCCCCACCCCAAGCCTGCCAAGAGAACCAGGAGGGAGAGAGGTAGAGTCTAGGCCTCAGTGTACACAAATAACCTAAGAGATGGGGAGGTGTCAACAAAACAGAGGCCTGATTCCCCCCTTGCACACAGGGAGCCAGGTCTGCTGGGATAGAAGATGCAGGCAAAGTCCAAGGAGTTGGAGGATCAGGACCAGAGCAAGTTCTTCCAATCTGGAGATCATGGACAGTTCACAGTCTTCTCCCAGGCATACATCCCAAGCCAAAGCCTGGGACCCCCAAAACCAGGATGCAGTCTCTGCACTCCAAGACTTCAATGTCCGAGAAGAACTGGACAACCAACGGCAAAGAGTGGTGACATTATTGACTAAGTATGGTCACAATGGGATGCTTCCTCTGTATCAAGAGGGATGGTTTGAAAGGAGGGCTATGGTTTTAAATCCCTGGTGTAAGTTTAGCTTTGCACAAAGTGGGGGAAATGTCCTAGTCACAGAGTGACTCCTAACCACGGTCATAGCTTGTCAGAGACACATAATAAAGAAGAGACCACAAAGAGACTCCCTAGTCTAGGTACAACTGACACCCTGACCCCAGCACCAACCACAGAAGGGTTCCAACCCAGACCAAATCTTCAAGACGAGCCTTACATCTTCCTCACTTCCCTGCTCTGACCTTGCCCTTGAGATCTGAGCGTAAAAGTCAAAGACCAGGAAATTCTCAAGCTGAGTCCCAAGATGAGAAGTACAGTTTTGGGGCAGGGGTGCCTTCTGATGGTAGGTAGTTGCTGTTCACCTGAAGGTTGTGGAGTCACTCTGGGGCTCCCTGACATCCCCCTGACTCTGCGATGGCCACAGCAAAGCAGATCCCTGATCACTCCTCTCTCCCCTGGGTCTCCTTCTACCCTTTGGCTTCCTTCTTTCAACACATCCACACACTCAGGTCTCCCCACCTCACAAGGATTGCTCATATCCTTTGACTCTGACTACCTGCACTTACTCCTCAGCTCTCTGCCATTTGCTGTCAACACCTTCCTTCCCAAAACTGTTCTCAGTTACATCCCAGTGACTGCCAGGTCACTCTGCTTGATGGCCACTGTGCATGCTATGTCACACTTGACCTCTCTGCAACAAGTGACCTAGTTGCCCACCTCTCACTGTGAAAGGCTCCTCCCTCATGTCCAGATCCAACCTCTCCCCTCAGAGGCCGTAGCACCAGCCTCAATCTAGGGGAGCCCCTGGAGATGCCACCCCAGGAATCTTTTTCTTACTCCACCCTCTCCCTGGATCACTGACCCATCCCAGAGTTTCATGAAGAAAATTCCTTTGTCCAGTGAGAACACTCCCAGAGCCTGACCTCCACCCCACACTTTTCTAAGCCTGGCCCAAATACCCAGCTGCTCACTGACAAGCCCATTCCTGCCTCAGGCATGTCCAACTCAACACATAACCACCTGACCCCCACTTCTCCCTTCTGGGCTACCCCTATCTCAGAGGATGGCTATACCACATGCAGTTGCTCCAAACCTGGGAGCCACTCTTGTCTGTGCTCTCTCCTCAAATCTACTTCCAAATATCTCCACTAGCACCTTGAAGTCAGGCTTCATCCTATCCCCCTGGACTTCTCAGTGGCCTCTGGTTTATCTCTTAATTTCTATTCTGCTCCCTCCCACGAATTCTCCACACAACATCCATGGTGATTGTTCAAAATTCCCATCATCTTGTCAAGTATAGTGGTACAAGTTTATAATCCCAGAACTTGGAAAGTTGTTGAGGCAGGAGGATGGTGAGCTCCAAGCTGGCTTGGCCTACATAGCAAGACCTTGTCTCAAAAAAAAAAAAAAAAAAAGTCCTATTATCTTAATCATCTGGATAAAATTTTCAATGACTTCAGTGCTCTTAATTAGGAAAAACTGCAAAATCTTTAACAGTGTCTGTTTGATCTGGTCCCTGCCTATAGGCCCTACCTCTTCATTCCTAACTGGGGATGCTCCAGCCATTCTGGTCTTCTTCCAGCTCCTCTCTCTCTTTCTACCTCATCTTGTGCTCTCAAGCTGTTATGTGCTTCCGAATCACTAGAATGCAAATCCTGATCCAGTCGCCTGGTGTGGGGCCTGAGATTCTGCATGAAGATGAATGCAGATGTGGCTGGTCCCTTGGCCTCTCTGAATAGCAAGAATCTCAAACACTCCCTCCACTCTGACTCCATCTTTCCCTAAATCCTACTGAACTCTCAGCACTCAGCTTAAATACTATGTCCTCAAAGAAGCCCTACCTGTCCCTTTCCAAGAGTAAGTTAAAGGCCCCCCAAGACCCGACTTAAATTCTCCCTGAGCTACCCGGTGCTTCTCCTTGGAACGTTCACCCTGTGTAACTGTCTATTCCTCATTATTAACATTCTAACTTCAATTTTTGGTTCCCTGGAGAAACTACAAGCTCCAAAAGAGCAGGTACCATAATATCTTCTTCACACCTAGGTCCCCAGAACCCAGCACTGGGCCTGGCAGATCAGCAGCACTAGCAGTAGAAAGCCACTGGTCTTGCCTTCTTTGCATCAGTTTCCTCTTATTCTCATGGTAGACATTCCATTTTCTTTGGGGAGGCACTCCTCCCCTAGTCTCAGTTCTTACAGTGTAGATCATGAGATCAGGCATGGCCAATCATGGGCCTTCTAGCTTTCTGGCCACAGTGATTGGTTTAGGGATACACATATGACCTAAGCCAGACCAGTGAGCTTCCTCCCTGGGACTTCTGATAGAACTGCTCGGGAAAGATACTCTTCTTTCCATGGTGGTTACTGAGCAAACAGGAGCTATTGTCACCATCCTGCTACCACAGAGACAGCCCTTGACAAAGAATGAAACTGGTGCAGAAGAGAGAGGGAAAGCAGCAGAATTCACAGATGCAGCCATGCCTTGCATCTATACTTGCCATTATAAAGACAAAAGAAATTATATTTTTTGCCTAAGCCAAAGTAAGTTATGTTTCTGTCACTTGCAACCAAGAGCCCTGACTAATGCAACAGTCAAATAAATATTGGATGAATGAATTGAACAAGCATATGAGTAAAGCCTGCCAAGAGAACTCAGTGACTCCTCCTAGATTTTCAGAGTTCTCCTACAAACTCCTGCCATCCATGGGCAAACTTCCCTCACCCAACTCTGCAGACCAAAGGGCTAAAAACTCAGAACAGTAGCATGGTCCGAATGCTATACTGTACACACAAACTTCAGCAGCTGGGTCACATACCAGCACTAAACTAGGCTGACAAAGGTTGTCTAGCTCTCAGTGCCCCCAGTATCCCACCAGGAAGAGAGAAGAGCCATCCTCTATCGATAAGCCCTGTGCTCTGCCCCCCTACTGAATGCCTAACCCAACCAGAGCAAGCTCTGAAGCCATTGAACCTTTTCCCCCTCAGTGTATGTCATGTGGTTCTGTCTCTGTGCAAGGTGGGCATCTATTATAGGATGGTGACAGGAAGATGGATGATGTTTATCTTTGGGGGTGTCATCTTGCAACAGATTAGGCCAGGGAAGAGCAGGAGCAATATAGAGCAGCAGAGAAGAGATGCCTAATTATTTCCCATGTGAGTCACCTCAGTGCAGAGTCCGGGACAGAGATAAGGGCTGGCCTAGATGTCCCTTCTGATGACTCAAGAGGCAGGTGACTTCTTCAGAGCTAGTCCTCACCTGACAAAGTGTGAAGAAGGGAGGGCAAAAGGAGAAAGGATGCATGGCAGCCAGGTAGGAGCAAGGCTAAGCCAAAAATCATCTCTGACAGCCAGCTCAAGCCTATGTGGTCATCCTGCCAGTAGGGACTGAAAGGCGAAAAAGGAAAGGCATGGTGGGGAGATGACACACACCCCTTCCAGGAAGGGGAGGGTCCTAGGCCTGAGGTCTGGGATGTGGGATCCCTAGGAAAGAGGCTTCTGAATGTAGTGCTGATAGGATAAGAACTACTGATCTCCCCAGATCTTCCAGGGCAATTTTCCCATAGAGGACAGGACCATTCCAGCAAGGCTAGTCAGAGGCAGATGTACCAGTGCCATTCATTTCCTAGAAGGACCCATAACAGCCCCAAAAAAGTCCAAAGTAGCAACCCCTTAAGGTACCCAGCTACATTTTGTCCCCTCCTCTTCTTCCAGCCTGGACCCCTTATTCCCAACCCCTCCACACCACAAGACCTCTCACTAATTACCAAGCATCTGCAACCCATTACAGCCCCAGTATATTTCCTTACTGCCTCTTGACACAGACACCCCGAGTCTCAGACACACTTCCCTCCCCACCCCCTGCACTGGTGAGCTTAATGGGACGCTGCCTCTGGAGGTGTCAGGCGCTCCACAGCCTCCACTGGGACAGGAACAGCTGGGCCAGGAACCAAAGTAATAGAAAGGTCTCAAGATTTTCCCCACACAACTTCCCTCCCTATGTCCTCACTCTGAGCCCCTTACCTTCATGGTTGGAGGTGCAGTGAGAGGAGGGGACAGGGGCCGGTCTGGGAGGGTCACATCTGAGCTGTTGGCCAGCTCCTGCTTCCTGTGAAGAGACCAAAGAACAAAAAAGCAGTGAGCAAGGTGTTGCCTGTACCTCCCTCCATGTTCTAAGAGTGACTGGACTTGGGGACACAGTTTAACATGCAATGCAGAAGACCAGAGCAGACTGCACTTCTTAACTGGAATGTACTTACATCTAAAGCAGTGCTATACCAAGTATTGGCCCTAGACCACCTGCATCCTCTGGAAACTTGTTAGAGATGCATGTTCTCAGGTATATGCCCAATAATCTATTTCAACCAGCTCCCTAAGTGGTTTAGATGTCCCGAAGTCTCAGAACCACCAGTCTAATAGATAGGACTATAGCCCAGAGGGAGAAGGGAAAAGAGGCCAATGTTCAGGATTTATTCTCCCTTGGGTGTCTCTGTTCACACAGGTACACACACACACACACACACACACACACACACACACACACACACACACTCACAGAGGCCCTGGCTGGAGTACTGACCTTGGAAGGACAGGGCTGGCTGCTATAGAAGCTGCAGGTAAAATTTATTTTAGTCCATGTTGGCTTGAACCAGGAAGAGGCAGCTAAACAGAGTTATGTCACCATGGTAACATGATTGCAACAAGTTTGGTGCTCTCACACACTCCCCACTTCCCATCTGGCCCTTGCTGGTGACCAGGGAGAGCTTGTTTGCTGTCCCATCTGTAGGCTGGCTGTTCAGGGTGGGAGAAGCCTTTGGAGCAAGTTACACAAGAGGACCAGCTGGCCAGAGCCTGGGGAATCCCTAGGCAAGAGACTCTGGTGTCCTGGACAAGCCTGGCTATAGCCTGAGAGGGAACGGGAAGGGAAGGATAACAGAAGTAAGAACTTGCAAAGACCAGGCTGAGCCATTAAAGCCCCCAGCTTTATAAGAGCCACATTCTGAAGCAGCCAAGAAAGTCAGACCAATACTCATGTCCCTGTTAAATGACCAAAAGACCCTACTGCCAGCTGCAAAGAATGCTTCTGTACCTCTTTTCAGTCCACATCCTGCCAGTGGGGGAGATAACTCTAGCCTGACCTTCTTCATGAGAGAAATCCACATTGCCTAGAGTCCAGGCCTCCAGCTATTCAGAGGGCACAGCTCTGGTCCTAAGGCCCAGACACCATCCATCCTGGCTCCCCTCAGCCTGCAAGGCAGGCCAGTCTAACACCTCCTGAGAAACCAGGCTGGGCCCAGAGCCATGCTACCTGGCATAGCAACCCTTGCTGCCCTTGCAGCCAGTCACTCCTCACTGTCCTCTAAGCAGCCAGAATAGGATACTGGTGAACATCTGGCTTTGCATAGGATCCACATGACTCCATTAACCTCAACCCTGGCCACCCCACTTTCTGCTCCTCCATTCATCTTCGTCCTTATTTCTTCCTGGACCTTGGTGATGCGACCTACGATAGCTGCAGGCGGGAGGGTTCCTCTCTCCTGGTGCAGACTGTAACTGGCATAAGAACTAGCAGGGCCAAGACTCAGCACATACACACACACACACACATACACACACAGAGAGAGAGAGAGAGAGAGAGAGACAGAAACACTCCAGCTCTATCTCTGAGCTAGAGGCACCAGTCTCCCCTTCTGAGTATGGCCTCATGTGACCATTGTGGGGTCCAGCATGCTGATCTGCCCTCATCTGCCTGTGAACTCTACACAGCTGGCCCAGCACAGGCTCCAACCTCCTGCCATCAAGCCCTCTCCCAAGTAGCAAGCACAGCCCCTGTGGAGAGGCCTGGCCTCTGAGAGCTAGGAGCAGGGAGAGGAGGAAGGAAGGATGACCCAGGATGGAGTGCATCCCCCACAGCCCCTAAGGTGAAGACAAGGGTGGCTTCCCTGGAGGCTGGAAGCCTGGCAGGAAAAAGCAAATAGAAAGTGGGGGGAAAGGTAAGTCCCCAACCCAGAGGCCATAGGGATGTCTGGACTTAACTGAGGACCTCTGGCCCATGCCTCTGGAGATAGCTTATGGACCTCTTTACGGACGGCAGCCCTGCCTCTCCAGGAACACAAAGTCTGAGAGGGGAATGTTGACAGATTTTTAACATCACTGGTCAAGGGACACTCATCCACACAATCGTGCTGCCTGGTCCTATGTCTACATCCATGTAGCCAGAGCAGATGCAATTACTGTCCAAGGTCTCTGAGTCCCAAGCAAATGGCCCAAATCTATCCCTCACTAGGCTGAGCCCCTCCCTCCTACACCAGCCTGTTTCCTCTGGATGTTGGATTAGCTCCTGGGACCAGTCTCCAGGGAGTGGTGAGGACTACCAAGTGGTAACCCAGAGAAGCTTCGAGTCAGAAGGAGTCCCACATGCTACAAGGGAACAAAAGTGAATGTGCATAGCCAACAGCCTCCTGCTACCTCCAGGACTGTGTTCAGGACTCCAGAGGGGACACCTAGGTAGACATAAGTATGACTGTTGCCCTCAAAAAGATCAGAACTCAGAGTACACACACACAGGCCCTTAGCCACAAATTCTGATTCCCCTTGCCTTGGTACACAAACCGTTTCAAGTGGCACCATGGGAGGTGGGCACACCATCATCCTCACTCTTGGCTCCAGTCTGCTCCCTGTTTAAGAGCTAACTGCCTATTACAAGTTGAACTGACTGTGGCCCCCCTCAACAAAGATATTTTGACATCTCAACCCAGTACCTGGACCTACAGCCTTATCTGGAAATAGGGTTTTTGTAGATGTAATCAAATTAAGATGAAATCATAGGGTAGGCCCTCAACTCAACATGACCAGTGTCCTTATAAGAAGAGAAGGCAGCCATGTAAAGACATGGATACATGGAGAAGTCAGAGTGATGTGGTTACAAGCTGAGCAATGCCAAGGATTGCAGCCACCTGCCACAAGCTAGAAGAAACAAGGAACACTTCCTCTCCCTCTTCAGAGGGAGCATGACCCTGCTAAATCTTTTGGACTTCTAGCCTCTGAAACATAGACAATTAACATTGTACCTTAAGCCATCAAATTTAAGTACTTGGTAATGGCAGCAGCCTCAGGAAAGCAACATACAGTCCAAGGTTCTAGTCTTGGCCTTATGATTGAAAAACCAAAAACAAAGAGATGAAATCCCTGCTTCTGCCTCACCACCCTTGTTCTGATCAGCTGTGCTTAACCTTGTCCTATCCCAACACTCATGATGATGATGTTTACATGTGAGATACCCCCACCCCCAGGACGCCAGGTGAGACCCAACCACCAGCTGGTGTAGAGATAAGATAGAGTAGAGCTGCAGCCACTCAGTGCAGTTCCAGCCCTTTCTCTCCCACTCAAGCAAACATCACACATGAGTAAGTGAACGTGTTGTGATTGTATCAAGGGATAACCTTGAATCTGCTCTCATTTATTGTAAGCAAAAGGTAAATCATTAGCAGAGGTGACAACTTTCTTGTGCCACAGTGATCTTGCCATGTGTTATGGCACCAAGATTGAAAACTGCCCCCTCCCACCAACTCAGCCAAACACATGCTTAAAGGACACAGAGTCCCCGTCCCACAGGACACATAAGAAATGGTACTGGCTAGAAAAAAAGGAAGGGAAAGAGAGGATGGAGAAAAGGGAGGGGGGAGGAAGAAGATTAAACACTCAGCTAAAAGAGAAGGGTGTGAGGGTGACTGAAAGGGCAGACCACCTGGAGGATCCCAGAGGTGCTGCTCATTCAGCAGCTCAGCCGCCCACAGCCACATAGCACTGAGGTTCCTCACTCTGGGTTTCTGTCCCCAGCAGCATGCAAGAGCCCAGAGTGGAGGGAGGGATGGGGGTGGTTCAGGGCAGCCAGGGGAAGTCCTACCCAGCTTTAGTCAAATGTAAGTTCAGCAAAAAATGATCAAGGGGCCTGGAATTAGGAACTGATTCACCAGATGGGGCTTGGAGACCCCTAGGGATGGTTCCTATGACAGTGCCCAGAACTCCAGGATCCTCACCACCCTGAGATGGCTCTGCCCAAGACCCCTAAGGTCACTATGACAGCACACCTTGTCTCACACATTGCTATGGAGAATGCCCTACACTAAAATCAAGAGATTCCTGGATTCAAGTTTTCTCCACCTGCTATTCTGCCATGTAAACTCACCTCTCTCTTTCAATTCCTTCACCTGTATAGATGGGGATAATAACATTCTAAGAGATTAAAAGTAACAACTCTGAAATAAAACATGAAGTCCTATTCAAATGTAGACTGAGATGATGATGGTGGTGATGGTGATGGTGATGGTGATGGTGAAGATGAAGATACAACTCACAAAATGATGATCCAGCCTCCAAGTGGAGACAGAGAAGCAAAGACCCAGGACTATTTGAATGTCTTGGAAAACATTTCTGGGATCTCAAATAATCACCAGTTCTCACTCTAATGGTCTATTCTCAGGATCATAACCACTGGTTAATAAACAATAGCAGGAAAAAAACCCACCCAGCAGCAGATGGTCCCAGGGCTAGGTACAAAGGCTCCCTTTGGCAGAAGATTCTTGAAAACCTTAAAACTCCTCTTTTCTGTATCAGTCACTACCCCAACTCTTCAGCCCCACAACCACCACACACAGCTAGCTAGTTTTCTAATTCTTTCCAAGTACCCAAAATAAAGGAATATAGACAGCTGAATGCTGTGAAGAGCTCCTCAGGAAAACCAAAGCAAAAGGAACAAGAAACATGATTCACAGTAGCAAAAGGTGGAAACAACCCAAATGTCCATTGCCAAGCGAGTGGATAAACAAAATGTAGTCATTTCATGCAATGGAATATTGTTTGGCAATAAAAAGTGATAAAATGATGACATATGCTATAATATGGATGAACCTTGAAAGCATTATGCTCTGTGAAAAAAGCCAGTCACAAAAGGTCACCTATTGTATGATTCCATTTCTATGAAAAGTTCGAAACGGGCAAGTCCAGAGACAGAAAGTAGATTAGTGGTTGCTAGTTGCTTGAGGGGAGAAGGCAGAGGGAGCAATTGCCAATGGGTACAGGGCTTCTTTTGTAGGTGATAAAAACATCTGGAATAGATTGTGGTGATAAGTGCACAATTTTGTGAAAATATCAAAGCCTTCTAAATTATATACACTTTCAAAGAATGAATTTTACGGTTTATGAATTATATGCCAATTCTTGAAAAAGAAACAGAAAAGGGGGGCTGAGTGGATTCCACCTTCTGTCATTTCTGCTGCTTAATTTCCTCTCCAGCTACCTTTTGTTGCCCCCAGGGTCCCAGGCAGTGACTGTGTTCTGACTTTGTAGCAATGGTGGTGAGTGCTCAGGATGCTGAGTGAGGCTTCCTTTCTATTCTCACCTGCTGAAAGCCACTTTTCTGTCCCATACCCAGCACTCATAAGTACCTGCAACATAGCTAATCATTTAAAGAGATTTTAGAGTTCTAACTTTTCATATTTCTCATCCTACATAAACAACTAGACCAGCAATGATAGTCTAAAAACAAAACAAAATCAAATACTTTATGTCCTGACTTCTGACCTGGCGGCAGGTCAGAAGTCAGGACTAGCTCCAGCCAGCTAGCCCACGCTCCAATGAGGGGGACCCTTGAAATCTTAGTGCTTCTGCTTTCCCCTCCACAGAGTGGACAGGCCAACTCCCAACTTCCATGCCCTCTACAGAACTCAGAAAGTGGTGCTTAGTTCTTAGAACTAAGAATAACTCTTAGTTCTCATGGTGGCAGAGAATTAGGTGGTCACTGGGCCGCCAGGCCAGGGGAGAGACAGCAGAAAGGATGCTGGATGGAGGCTGAGGATTCATGCCCAAAGAAGTCTGCCTGGTCATCTACAGAGACCCAAGGCCCAGCAGCACAGTCACACAGCGCACAAAGGTACTGGGTATCCTCATACGCGGCAAATTGCATTGGAGAGCATGTCCATCCACACTTGTAGGACAGGCTGGAGTGGAGACCCAGGCTCTATCCTCGAGGAAGGCAGGAGGGCAGCCTGCATGTGGTTCAAAAGGACAGGTTTCACCATCCAACAGGCCTTGACTTGAATTCTAACATCACTACCATTTAGCTATGTCAGGTTATTTCACCTCTTTGTACCTCCACTTCCTCGCCTATGAAATGAAGCGATACTACCTACCTTACCATTTTGAGTCAAGTGTTTTGAATAAGGCTGTGAAAGCAATTTGCACAGTTCCTCATGTATACATCAGAAACACAATCGATGGTTGCCACTTCCATGGTGGTGGCTGTTGTTATTGCCCCAAGGCTTGAGTCAAATCAACTGGAAGTAATCTGGTAAAGAAGAAGCCAAGGCAAAAAGCCAATTAGAGGGAAGAGATGGACAGGGGGAAGGAACAGCTACAAATTTGGGTAATTCAAATGCTCTGAACCCTGAGCCTAGGAGCAGGACATGAGAGTCCCATGGCTGTAACTGGGCCATAAGTCCTGGGTATGTGCACCTGGCTTAATTACAAGCCCCTGGAGAAAGACAGAAGTGAGGGCATTCCCATCAATCCTACTGTACTGAGCCAATGTGGAAGTGGAGGAAGAACACAAGCCCAGCAGAAGTGGCAGTGGGATAAGGAATAGGACACAGGACTCAGGAGTGAGAGGCTCAGGCAGGTGGAGTAGGAGGGTCCCAATGCCCTCCTGACAAGCCCCTTTGGAAGAAGCAGGTGTTGTTCACCTGTTGACACCTGGCAGGGTTGACCTGGGTGTCCCATCCCACCCTGTGCACATTGTTAAAAGATCTCAGCAATTCAAAGTACAGTGCTGGACATGGAGAGGGGCTTCCATGTCGTACTACTTCCCCACGTAGAATGTGTGCATCTCTGCTGACACCCGAGGTGGTTTGGGATGGTCAGCATTGTAATAATCATTTATAGATCTTTTACAATGACCTTTTCATGATGAGCTACCTTGATTGTCCTTTTATAGTAGTGGCTTAAAGTTGTGTTCTAAAAGTCCAGTAAAGTAAAACATGGCTAGTTAAATGAACAGAAACTGACATATGGCAACAAACGTGACAGGAAAAATGAAGGACTCTGAGGAGGGAGAAGTGGGGAAGTAGCCATTAAGCAATCTGAACTGCCAGGTCTCAGAGGCAGGGCTCAGAGGGTCTGCAGGGCTTTGGGTGGACTCCCCAGCAGCATAAAGGGGAAGGGAGGGACTGGTAGGTGTGAGATGGAGGGAGGAACAAAGTGAGAGGGGCTCCCCTGTGCTATGGCCATAAAAGTGAAAAGGGTCAGATTCCTCTAACATTCAAGGGGCAAAATTAAGAAAGCTTGGTCACTGAAGCTATAGGAGGAAGAGAGCTAAACACACTGAAAGACGTGGGCTTCAGAAAAACAGTGATTGATAATACAGACCAAGGAGGAAAACTGGGTTTGCAAAAAGTGCTCATTTTGAGCATGGACATGGGGTAAGTTGTGGCCCTTAGGATATCCAAGTAGGATGGAAAAATGACTGAACCCTAACCAGAGACAGGTGTGACGTGCATAGAGGTGGAGGTTGAGGCCATGAGAGGAAATGAAATGAGGCCCTGGGGAGAATGTGTATAGCTAAGAAAGCATAAAGGAACAACAGGGGATGAGCAAGTGCCAACAATGGGGCAGCAAGCCAGTCACCCGCTTCACGAGAGGCTCCATTTCCCCACCTGTGCCCTCCAGCCCTCACCTCGCACTGCATCATCTGCAAACCGCCAACTGAGCAGCTTTGCTCACATGGTCAGTGCTTCTGCTCGGCACTACCTAGCCTCCATTGAGGGAGCTACACCATGGTCAGAGCAAAGACGGCCAACTCACAAGGTCAGAATCAAGCATAAAAGCATGGAGTCCCAAAGGCACAGAATATCAGCATTTTCCCAGTCTGTTAGCATTTTTTAACCTGTGTGGTGAGGGCATGAATGTTCATTTTATGATCCATTTAGTTTGGGTGTATGACATTTATCCCAATAAAACATCATTTTTAAGTGGTGATAAGTATGTTCTTTTACTTCCTTTAGGAAATGATAGATTCTTGAGCCCATTTAGACTTCCATAATGAACATGTCACATTGACCACATGCATTTATTTTACTTCCTCTGAAGCCCTTGGAAAAAACGGTAGAAGAAAGAGTTTCAGCTGACAGGGCAAATGTAATGGGAAGAGGAAAATTCTGCCAACAGGATATTATAGGTGCTTGGAAGATGGGCAATGGATAAGGAGTGGTAAATGCATTTGTGTCCAGAAGGAGAATGAGCTGAAAAGATGATGTTCCACCCTGGAGAACCCCAGAAAGGCTCCAGGTCCCTCCACCTGAGATGCAGGACCAAAGGCGTGGGAAGAATACTTGATGGAGACTTGAGATGCTGAGCCTTTAGACTACCCACCATTAATTCTCACCAGTTAGGTAATGCTGCCCAGCTCCTACCACTAAAAGAAATTAAACAGTCCTTGAGAAAAGACATCTGATTCCTGCAATGGAAAGGGCAACTTGGCATTGACTGCAACCATGGCCCCATCACCCTGCACAGAAGCCCCAGACAGCAGGACTCAGGTCCACTCAGAGTTCCCAGTCCATTCCTAGTGTCCCACTCTTGGGTACAGAAAGAAAGTAAGGTTAACCAGAGACTTGAGGAAGCCTCTCTTACGTGAGGGAGAGACATCAAAATAAACAAGAGAAACCTGAAGGAAACTTCAATTTCCTTTCAATGTAAGGAACCGATGGAACCTTCAAAAAAAACACTATAAATTAATAGCCTCAGAGAGATAAGACAAGAGTTTGTATCCATGGCATAAGGAGAGAATATATTAAAATATAATGGTTAGGGTACAAGAAAGAGATCTTAGGAACTGGAAATGATTGGGGGACTGAGGGTGTAGTTCAGTGGTCTACAGAGCACTTTCCTAGCATGTACAAGGCTCTGGGTTCAATTCCTAGCACCATAAAAAAAGAAAAATAGAAAGAAAGAAATATAATTGGAAAACTAAGTTGAGGAAGTCTTCCAAAAAGTAGGAAAAGAAACAAATAGATAAGGAAATTGAAATTTTCCTTATCAAAGGATCCAATATACGACCAATAAAAGTTCCAGAAAGAGGTAATAGATAAAAGAGAAGGGTATTGTAGTAGCTAGTATCCAAAGTTGGCCTTGACATTAACACCTGTGTGTGGTCCCCTTCCCTTAAATCTAGGCTAGCCCTGTGACTCAGTTTTGGCCAAGAGAATGGGACAGAAATAATATTACTGAACTTCAACGATTGAGTCATAAGAACTCTCACAGCTTCCACATGGATCTCTAGGAACATGTACTCTAGGGAAAGCAAGCCAGCATGTAAAAAGTCTGACTGAGATTGCCATGCTGTGGTTCACTATGGAGAGGCTGCACAGAGAGGGATGCCCAGCCAATTCCCACATGTTCCAGCCATTCCAGTCCCTAAGCAAGAAAAAACCATCTTGGACATTTCAGGCCCAGCAGATGCCATGCCAGAGCCAAGGCCCCTGACATATGGCCCCAGTTGAGCACCCCAGCCACCTCCAGCCATCTGAACTACCTGGACATTGTGGATGAGTCCCAGACATTGTGAAAACAGAGATAAGCATCTGTCTTCAATGTGCCCTAGCTGAATTCCTAATCCACAGAAGCTGAGCATAATAAAACGGTGGTTGTTCCACCATAACAGAAGAAAATTATCAGAGAACAAGTACAAGGACATCTCAAGACTGAAGGTCCTGAGTCTCTTGGTCCACTGAGTATCCAGCACAATGAATGACACAAAATCCACCCCAAACATTCTCAGAAAATTCTAGAACACATGGGTAAATAAAAACTATTCAATGACTCCAGAGAACAAATATAAATACCATATACAAAGGAATGTGAACCTGAACATCATTCAACTTTTCAACACCAACTGCAGAATCTAGTATACAATGATGTTATAGCCTTCAAAATTCTTTCAGTCTAAAATTTTATAACTAGGCAAACTATCAACCAAGTTTGAAACTAAAATAAAAATATTCAAAAACTCAAAAAATTACCCTCTTGCACCTTTTCTTGGGAAGCTACTGATAAACAGCAACTAAAGGATAGAAGGTTCTAGAAGTGAGGTCTCCTGGTGGGAAGAATGGAATTGGCAGGATATCTAATGGGTATAAGCAAGTTTTGGGGAAAACTATTAAAGGAATTGTGAAAGAATAAATTTAAATGTAAAAAAAAAAAAGATAGGGGAATTCCAAGATGGCGGCTAGAGGGAGGAAGCAGAAAGCGAGCCTCCTATAGTGAAATCTTGGAGAGACGCTGGAGACACACTTTGCAGGCATAATCACCGAGAAAAGACATAACTTTGACTCCTCCACATCTCCAGCCGGTGCAGAGAATCTCCACTTCACGTTAAACGGAGAACCGAGGAGGCCCCCGGGCCGCCAGTGGCCGGCACCCATACGGCTTGGGAAGACGCGGACCAGGTGAGCTTCGCGGTACCGCGGTAGCCCCACAGACAAGCCTGGGCCAGAGCAGCATAGCCCCCTGGACAGACTGACCTCCACCCGGGAAAAAAGAGAAACTGAGTACTAAGCAATAAGAACAGTTAAGACACGCTGGAAAGAGGGTGGGGCGCCCTGAGCGCTGAAGATTGGGGGAAGGGACTCCTTCCCGGGACTGTAAATAAACAAGCCGGGCAGGCCAGAGAGGCTCTGGCGGGAGCGGGGCGCGCGCCCAGCAACCAGGAGCGGGGACGCTTGTGAGAGGAGGGAAGACCCACTTCCCACGTGAACTGTAAATAAACACACAGGCCTGACAACGCGGGGCAGTGTCACCTTTCCCAGTGCTTGGAAAGGGGAAAGCCTGTAGCAGAGGCTCCCGCACAGGAGAACTCTGAGCAAACAAAGCCTGTGGGACCAGGTGAGTGCTAGCTCACCCCAGAGATCTGCATAAATAACGCCGCCAGCTACAGGCTGAGAGCAGCAGGCAGGCAAGCCACAGTTGCAGATACCACCCTCAGAACTGCCTCCAGACGCTTTTTTTTCTTTTTCTCCCTACCTTTGATGAGAGAACAACCGAATTACACCTGCAAGCCGAAAAACTTACTGAAACTGTATTGCATTTGAACTGGGGACACTTGGTGGGGCTTTTTTTTTTTTTTTTTCTTCTGTGTGTGTGTGAGTGTAGTTTTGTTCTACTTTATGCATCCCCTTTGATGAGACAACTACAGAACAACATCTGAGGCACCAACTCCAGGACTGGAGATTGAGACGGACATCCAAATTATTAAGACTGAAATTGCATTGCAATATAAACTTGGAAGTTTTTTGGTTTTTTGTTTTTTTTTTTTTAATTTTCTATTTTCCATTTTATTTTAATTCATTTTTATAAATAGATATTACTTTCATATACTTATTTTTTATTTTTTTTATCTTTGATTTTCAATCCTCTCTCTGTCACTCTATTGTCTGTTCAGTTTACTGTCGATTAGTACACTAACACTCCCTGTTTATACCTTTGAAACTCTCTTGTCTGATACCTTGTTCTGCTTTCTCCCTCTTGTCTGTATATTTGTTTTCCCCTTTTCTTTAACTTCTTGCTTTCCATCTCAGCTCACTCTTCCATTCTCAATATTACCATTGTTATTATTACAAGCTAGAAAATACTTAATTACACACAGTACAGGGACAGTAACAACACCAAGGACAATGACAGGAAGACAGAAAAAACAAGGAAACCAGTTTCCCCACAGCAAAAAATTAGTACAGGAACCAGAGGGGAATGAAGAGAACAGAAACTCAGAGCCAGACTCCAACAAAATGAAGATAAACTATGCCAAAGGACGCAATGAAGCCTACAAGAATAATTTAAAAGAAGACATACTACAAGTACTCAATGAGAATTTTATAGAGATGATACTGGATAGGGTCAACCAAAATGTACAGGAGACACTCAAGAAATTCCAAGACAACAAAAATAGAGAATTTGAAAAAGCAAAAGAAGAAATAAAGGAAACCATAGAAGCACTGTATAAACACCAAAATGAAAGAGAGAACACAATGAATAAATGGATAAATGAACTCAGGACAAAAATAGACAACAATAAAGAAGAAAACAGCCAGGATATGGAAAACCTCAGAAAAAAGAACGAAACAGAACTGCAAAACAAAACGGAAGGCCAATCCAGCAGAATAGAACAAACAGAAGACAGAATCTCAGAACTTGAAGATGAAATGGTAATTAAAGGAAAAACTGAAGAACTATTAATTAAACAACTCAAGACCTGTGAAAAGAAAATGCAAGAACTCACTGACTCCATCAAAAGACCAAACTTGAGAATCATGGGCATCGAAGAAGGAGAAGAGGTGCAAGCGAAGGGAATGCGTAATATATTCAACAAAATAATAACGGAAAATTTCCCAAATCTAGAGAAAGATATTCCCATACAAATGCAAGAGGCCTCCAGGACACCAAACAGACCAGATCAAAATAGAACTACTCCACGACATATCATCATTAAAACAACAAGTTCAGAAACTAAGGAAAGAATATTGAAGGCTGCAAGAGAGAAAAAACAAGTAACATACAAAGGTAAACCCATCAAAATCACAGCAGACTTCTCAACAGAAACATTAAAAGCAAGAAGAGCGTGGGGTGAGATCTTCCGGGCACTGAATGAAAATAACTTCAACCCCAGGATACTCTACCCAGCAAAGCTATCATTCAAAATAGATGGAGCAATAAAAGTCTTCCATGATAAGCAGAAACTAAAACAATATGTGACCACAAAGCCACCATTACAAAAGATTCTGCAAGGGATCCTGCACACAGAAAGTGACACCCAACTTAACCATGAAAAGGCAGGCAGCACCAAACCACAGGATAAGAAAAAGCAAGACAGTAGAGAGTAACATCAAGTTAGGTACACACAATCAAACCTTCAAACAACTAAGATAACTAAATGGCAGGAATCACCACATACCTATCAGTACTAACACTTAATGTTAATGGACTTAATTCACCCATCAAAAGACACCGTTTGACAAAATGGATTAAAAAAGAAGATCCAACAATTTGTTGCTTACAGGAGACTCATCTCACCGACAGAAATAAGCATATGCTTAGGATGAAAGGCTGGAAGAAGATTTACCAAGCCAATGGCCCCCGAAAACAAGCAGGAGTAGCAATACTTATCTCTGACAAAGTAGACTTCAAACCTACATTGATCAAACGAGATAAAGAAGGACATTCCATACTAATAAAAGGGGAAATAGACCAAAAGGAAATAATAATCATCAATCTGTACGCACCCAATGTCAACGCACCCAATTTCATCAAACATACCCTGAAAGACCTAAAAGCATATATAAACGCCAACACAGTGGTTGTGGGAGACTTTAACACTCCATTATCATCAATAGATAGGTCATCCAAACAAAAACTCAATAAAGAAATCCAAGATCTAAAATATGCAATAGATCAAGTGGACCTAGTAGATGTCTACAGAACATTTCATCCAACCTCTACACAATATACATTCTTCTCAGCAGCCCATGGAACCTTCTCCAAAATAGATCATATCCTAGGGCACAAAGCAAGTCTCAGCAAATATAAGAAAATAGAAATAATACCATGCATACTATCTGACCACAATGCAGTAAAAGTAGAACTCAACAACAAAAGTAAAGACAAAAAACATGCAAACAGCTGGAAACTAAATAACTCATTACTTAATGAAGAATGGATCATCGATGCAATAAAAGAGGAAATTAAAATGTTCCTGGAAGTCAATGAAAATGAAAACACAACCTACCGGAACCTATGGGACACAGCTAAGGCAGTCTTGAGAGGAAAGTTTATAGCCATGAGTGCATATATTAAAAAGATTGAAAGATCCCAAATCAATGACCTAATGATACATCTCAAACTCCTAGAAAAACAAGAACAAGCAAATCCCAAAACAAATAGAAGGAGAGAAATAATAAAAATAAGAGCTGAAATCAACGAAATAGAAACCAAAAAAACCATACAAAGAATTAATGAAACAAAAAGTTGGTTCTTTGAAAAAATAAACAAGATCGATAGACCCCTGGCAAACCTGACTAAAATGAGGAGAGAAAAAACCCAAATTAGTAGAATCAGGAATGCAAAAGGGGAGATAACAACAAACACCATGGAAGTCCAGGAAATCATCAGAGACTACTTTGAGAACCTATATTCAAATAAATTTGAAAATCTAAAAGAAATGGACAGATTTCTAGATACATATGATCATCCAAAACTGAACCAAGAGGAAATTAATCACCTGAATAGACCTATAACACAAAATGAAATTGAAGCAGCAATCAAGAGTCTCCCCAAAAAGAAAAGTCCAGGACCTGATAGATTCTCTGCTGAATTCTATCAGACCTTTAAAGAAGAACTGATACCAACCCTCCTTAAACTGTTCCATGAAATAGAAAGGGAAGGAAAACTGCCAAACACATTTTATGAAGCCAGTATTACACTTATCCCAAAACCAGGCAAAGACACCTCCAAAAAGGAGAACTATAGGCCAATCTCCTTAATGAACATTGATGCAAAAATCCTCAACAAAATAATGGCAAATCGAATTCAGCAACACATCAAAAAGATTATTCACCACGACCAGGTAGGCTTCATCCCAGGGATGCAGGGGTGTTTCAACATATGAAAATCAATAAACGTAATAAACCACATTAACAGAAGCAAAGACAAAAACCACTTGATCATCTCAATAGATGCAGAAAAAGCCTTTGATAAGATCCAACATCATTTCATGATAAAAGCTCTAAGAAAACTAGGAATAGAAGGAAAGTTCCTCAACATTATAAAAGCTATATATGACAAACCTACAGCCAGCATTATACTTAACGGAGAAAAATTAAAACCATTCCCTCTAAAATCAGGAACCAGACAAGGATGCCCACTATCTCCACTCCTATTCAACATAGTACTGGAATTCCTAGCCAGAGCAATTAGGCAAGAAGAAGGAATAAAAGGAATACAAACAGGTAAAGAAACTGTCAAAATATCCCTATTTGCAGACGACATGATCCTATACCTTAAAGACCCAAAAAACTCTACTCAGAAGCTTCTAGACATCATCAATAGCTATAGCAAAGTAGCAGGATATAAAATCAACATAGAAAAATCATTAGCATTTCTATACACTAACAATGAGCAAACGGAAAAAGAATGTATGAAAACAATTCCATTTACAATAGCCTCAAAAAAAATCAAATACCTAGGTGTAAACCTAACAAAAGATGTGAAAGACCTCTACAAGGAAAACTATACACTTCTGAAGAAAGAGATTGAGGAAGACTATAGAAAGTGGAGAGATCTCCCATGCTCATGGATTGGTAGAATCAACATAGTAAAAATGTCTATACTCCCAAAAGTAATCTACATGTTTAATGCAATTCCCATCAAAATTCCAATGACATTCATCAAAGAGATTGAAAAATCTACTGTTAAATTTATATGGAAAAACAAGAGGCCACGAATAGCCAAGGCAATACTCAGTCAAAAGAACAATGCAGGAGGTATTACAATACCTGACTTCAAACTATATTACAAAGCAATAACAATAAAAACAGCATGGTACTGGCACAAAAACAGACATGAAGACCAGTGGAACAGAATAGAGGATCCAGATATGAAGCCACACAACTATGAGCAACTTATCTTTGACAAAGGAGCTAAAAATATACGATGGAGAAATAGCAGCCTCTTCAACAAAAACTGCTGGGAAAACTGGTTAGCAGTCTGCAAAAAACTGAAACTAGATCCATGTATATCACCCTATACCAAGATTAACTCAAAATGGATCAAGGATCTTAATATCAGACCCCAAACTCTTAAGTTGATACAAGAAAGAGTAGGAAATACTCTGGAGTTAGTAGGTATAGGTAAGAACTTTCTCAATGAAACCCCAGCAGCACAGCAACTAAGAGATAGCATAGATAAATGGGACCTCATAAAACTAAAAAGCTTCTGTTCATCAAAAGAAATGGTCTCTAAACTGAAGAGAACACCCACAGAGTGGGAGAAAATATTTGCCAATTATACATCAGACAAAGGACTGATAACCAGAATATACAGGGAACTTAAAAAACTAAATTCTCCCAAAACTAATGAACCAATAAAGAAATGGGCATGTGAACTAAACAGAACTTTCTCAAAAGAAGAAATTCAAATGGCCAGAAAACACATGAAAAAATGCTCACCATCTCTAGCAATAAAGGAAATGCAAATTAAAACCACACTAAGATTCCACCTCACCCCTGTTAGAATAGCCATCATCAGCAACACCACCAACAACAGGTGTTGGCGAGGATGCGGGGAAAAAGGAACCCTCTTACACTGTTGGTGGGAATGTAGACTAGTACAACCACTCTGGAAAAAAATTTGGAGGCTACTTAAAAAGCTGGACATCGATCTACCATTTGATCCAGCAATACCACTCTTGGGGATATACCCAAAAGACTGTTACTCCAGAGGCACCTGCACATCCATGTTTATTGCGGCACTATTCACAATAGCCAAGTTATGGAAACAGCCAAGATGCCCCACCACTGACGAATGGATTAAGAAAATGTGGTATCTATACACAATGGAATTTTATGCAGCCATGAAGAAGAACGAAATGTTAACATTCGCTGGTAAATGGATGGAATTGGAGAACATCATTCTGAGTGAGGTTAGCCTGGCTCAAAAAACCAAAAATCGTATGTTCTCCCTCATATGTGGACATTAGATCAAGGGCAAACACAACAAGGGGATTGGACTATGAGCACATGATAAAAGCGAGAGCACACAAGGGAGGGGTGAGGATAGGTAAGACACCTAAAAAACTAAAAAACTAGCTAGCATTTGTTGCCCTTAATGCAGAGAAACTAAAGCAGATACCTTAAAGCAACTGAGGCCAATAGGAAAAGGGGACCAGGTACTAGAGAAAAGGTTAGATCAAAAAGAATTAACCTAGAAGGTAACACCCACGCACAGGAAATCAATGTGAGTCAATGCCCTGTATAGCTATCTTTATCTCAACCAGCAAAACCCCTTGTTCCTTCCTATTATTGCTTATACTCTCTCTACAACAAAATTAGAGATAAGGGCAAAATAGTTTCTGCTGGGTAGTGAGGGGGGAGCGGGAGGGGGTGGAGTGGGTGGTAAGGGAGGGGGTGGGGGGAGGGGGGAGAAATAAACCAAGCCTTGTATGCACATATGAATAATAAAAGAAAAATGAAAAATAAAATAAAATAAAAGTCCTAAAGAAACAAAAAAAAAAAAGATAAGTACATAGAAAAACATGCTACATTAGAAACATGAATTAATCATTAACTCTTGAAAAATAAGAAGTTATACAAGAAAGGAAGCATAATCATAGCATGCTCCATGACTCAATAACAAATACAGTTATAAGTAAACATGGAGTGCTGAGTTAAACACAATGCCACTGGGAGGCATTGGGATCTCATGTCTTCGCTGAATTCCTGGTAAACTCAGAAAGAGTAGAAGCTCCCCGCTCTCAGTGCTCAGCACAGGGTATGTTAAACCAGCATGCTTGAAACCACTCATCAGTTTGTCAGTACCAGGACTCACCTTGCCACAAGTCTAACAGGCCTACCACCTAAACCTAAGCCATCACTCCACTCCATTCTAAGATTCTCTCAACTTTTAAGTATTCTGAGTAAGTTGTTACTCAGTGACATACTAGACTACAAGTTTTCATCATTAGTTCAAATTACATAGTAGTCTGGATGGGGACAGACCAAAGCATTTCAAGGTAAACATGCCTGTTCTACTCAATTGACAACTACTTCCTATCTATGAAAGTTGCACTCATTAAAAAGACAAACACTTAGAGCTGTTTCCCACCACTAAGACAGAACATGTGGCCCATCCTCACTCTTGCCCTTTCTAGCTTGTGATTATAGTACATCATTAGGAGATGAATGTTGAGTTCTCCCTGTGACCAAGCAACCAAGCACAGCTGACTAGGACCCAGGGCCCAGGTCTGCCATCTCATCTCAATAACATGCTCTAACCCAACCTACAAGGCCTGCTGTAGATGAGTTGAATCCAGTGACAGCAAACCTCTGCCCCCTCCTAATGCTTCCTCTAGAAAAAGAAGGATGGGAGAGCTGTGAGTGCCCCTTGCCATTCTCTGTGGCTGGAGGTTTCAGAAAAAAGGACTTGGAAGGCTGGAGCACTGCTGGATAAGCAAGATCTCCAGATGATGAGCAGAAAGTCACTTTGCTGGCCTGGCCGACTTTCTGACCCAGCCAGAGCAGAGGCCCCGGCCTTGCCCTTCAGCTAGTTTCTCATGGGCATCCTGACCATTGGCTATTTCCGGCACAATGCTTGGCACTGAATGAACTGGAAAATGATCAGCAAATGGGAAGCTTGCAGAGAGCTAGAGGGCTAAGTTGAATCTTGCCTCTAATACAATTGGTCTCTTACTGTTGCTACTTTAGCTGACCTCAACTTTCTGCTCAATTGTCTAAGACAGAGTTAACCCATTTCCCTATCAGTTTGATCTGTTACTAAACTCATGTCATTCCTCTCCTTAGCTTCCTCTTCTGGATACCAGATGACAGAGATAATAGAAGCATTCTTCATTGTCATCATCGTATCAGCTCACATTTACTTAACACTACGTTAAATTCTTTATGTACCTTATTTCATTAATCTTTTCAACAACTTTATGGGGCAGATACAGAATTACTCTCCCATTTTATAGAAGCAAAAACTGAAGCCCAGTGAGGCTAGGTGACTTTTAGAAGTAAGTGATAGAGCTGGAATTTTAAGGGATCCTACAGGGTAAGCTCTGGAGGGTTCTCTTCTGCCCTGGTCTTCTGGAGCACTGGGGTCATTCATTAACACTTCTGCTGGAAAGAGAATAGCTCAAAGGCTTGGAGACCACCTTCCTAGACAAACCTGAAATCCAAAAGCAATGCTACTTGGGAAATCATCTGAGATAGACATTATTTTCATTTGCTAATGTCTACAAAAATCCTTTCAAATACAAATAACCCATTCTGGATTGTCTCAAAGACAATCTTTTGATTGTCTTAAGAGATCATCATTCCATTTCTGATCCTTAAATTTTCATTATAAATATGAATACATACTAATTGGGAGAAAATTTTCAGAGAACCCAAGGCATCTAATGAGGGCCAGGTATGGGGAGCGGCCTTGCCACATCTGCCTTCTGCTCTTCTGAAGTAACATATCAAACCAGAGTAGACCCAGCACCTGCCACAGGGAATCAGGGCTGAGAGGCTGGCATTTCAGCCTTCCTGCTAAATCACTTCCAGCTGCCCTGGTCACTTTTATGACAAGATGCTACATCAATGTCAATAATGCTGGGAGGATCTGCCACAGACTTCCCAAAGGGGGCATGAAGTCAGCCTTAGCAGGCAGCTGGAACCACTGAGAATTAAGGGTCCTTGCACAGGGCCTCTGTCTTTCCCTTCCAAATCCACTCCTAGCCCAGTCTGCAAAACCAAATGGTGACAAGCTACTCCTAGGCCAGCCAGAAAATCATCCAAGTAAACAGATGCCACTTGAGCCCCTGGATGCAGAGCTGAGTGCATGAGGTAGGACAGAAGTGGCCAAAGGGGGGAGCACACAGACTTCCTGGTCACAGCATCAAGACTTGGTGGGGTACCTGGCCTCACCCTGTTTGCCCTCCAACACACTGTAAGACACTGGTCCAGCCCCTGCCCACTGCCTGGCTCCTGTGGACATTTGGTGACTATTTGTTGGATGAACTGAAGAGCTTAGGGGCTCTGTTGGATCAGTGCCCCAGAAAAAAGCATGATGAGAACCCTCCAGCCAGATTCTTCAGGACATGTCTATTTGCCTGCCAGGCTATAAGCACTCAGCAGGCAGGAACTGTCTCACCCATCTCCAAACAGTCACAGCATCCAGAGTGGCATTCCTACCCTGCAGGCCCTCAAAAAATGTGCTCATTTGCATATAACCTACTCACATCCTCCCATTATGTTTAAATCATCTCTAGTTTAGTTATAATGCTTAACACAATGTAAATGCTACGTAAACAGTTGTTACACGGTTTAATTAAGGAATAACAAAAAGAAAAAAAAGTCTGTACATGTTCAGTACAGACAACTTTTTTTCAAATATTTTTGATCTATGGTTGGTTGAATCCAGGGATTCTGAATCCACAGGTATGGAGAGCAGAAGGTATAATAATTTGTAGTGGCTGTGTTATGAACACCTTCTCACAGGACTAGGTGTGATGTTGCCTCTCCTATATAGACACGTCAGCTGAGGTTAGCAAAAGCTAAGAGAAGTACAGCTAGTCAGTGGAGGAACTTGACCTCAAACTCAAGAACTCTGACTCCAAAGCCTGGGGCTGACCCATCGTCCTATGCAGGGAGTAGATGGATGCATGAAAGAAGGAAACGACAAATGAGAGAACCACTCAGCATCCCCCCACCCCGATCTCTCCCTCCTCTCCCAACCCACAGCAAGTCATGGACTTGGTTGCACTTAATGTCCTCTGTTCCATCAAGATCCTGCCAATTAAGGGTGGTTCTGATTTGCTGTGCAAGCTAGAAGCTTCAAAGGACAGTATCCTGTGCTCTTCACACCTGACATATACCTCCAATAGTGCTAAAAAACAATTTCTGACTGGCCCAGCAAAGGACATGTCTTTTCTCCCTGAGAAGGCAGAGGCTACATCTGACAAGAGCCTATAGTCCACCCAGGCCAGAGGTTGATCAGAGTGGCCTGTCCAGTTCTCACTGTTGCTCAAAGGCTGGATAAAGCCTCCCTGTTCCCTGCAGGTCTCTTCTGGGTCTCTCTCTCTGGACAAGAGGATGAGCAGGGAGCAGAGAGAAAGGGCCCACCACCCACCTATCTAGGTCAGGCTAGGCTGGAAAGGCCCCAGGCTACAAAGCAGCCACCCTGGGTTCTATGCCAATCACCCAGCAGCCAGCAGGAACAGGACTGACGCCCAAAGCTCAAAAGCCAGCTCCAAAGGCAGGCAACATCTTAATCCTACTCCAAGCTGCAGATGGAATAAGTGAGACTTTTTAAAATGTGTTTGTTTTACAAATTTATAAAAGAGGGAAGAAGTAAAAAAAAAAAAAAAAAGGAAGAAAGGAAGGAAGGGAGAAAAAAAGAAGGAGGGAAATCAGGACAAAGGACAGAAAGGGAGGGAGCAAGATAATTTAGACAGAGCAGAAAGAGGAAGAAGAGACAAAAGATTCTGGAAGCTTTTAGATTTGAAGGCACTTCACTCCCCATCAGGGCCAAAATCCATCAGTTTTAAGTCAGCCCAGCAGGAAGGTGACACTGAGCACAGGAGAGGAGGGAGAGGGGATAGAACACAGGACTCCACACAGAAGGCTGGGCCAGGTCTTTGTGGCTCCTTCTGGAAACCTTTCCAGAACAGAGGAAAGCCCTGAGTGCTCCCTGGATGGCCCTCGAGGGGGGGTGCACATGACATCCCAGGCCTACCTGCAGACAGGAAGTTCTGTTACACCAGCCTTGGGAGACCCAGAAAGGCTTCATTGCCCCTCAGAGCAGCTAGTTTGGCCCCTGACTATTCCCTGCCCAGTCCAGATCCCCACCCTTAAGGCCATCAGATCAACCAAAAGGCCATTTTCTCCAGCTCCTAGCTCCCCCACATGGTCTCCCAGGGGCTGGAGACCTTGAAATAAAGACAGGATGGAGGGCTGGGGTTGTACTCAATTGGTAGGAGACCATGAGAGAGGAAGAGGGGGCAAGAAAGGACAGGGGTGCTTTTTACAGGCTGCTTGGATATCCTCTCCACCCTAACTTATCCCTCCCTAAGGTAGCCTTGCAGCCTCCCTCAGAAGATGGGCTGCCAAAAGCCTTGCCTTATCCCACCTCTCTAAGACCAAGGACACTACTAGAGCAGGCATGGAGGGGCCCTCAGTAAGGGCACAAAGAGTATCAAAGTCTCCATTTTTTCTCCTAAAGTATCTGACATTCATTCCATGAATATTTATAAAGCACTCACCGTGTGCCAGCACAGTGCTAACCACTGGTGTACATTACACGAGTAAGTCATGCTGGAGCCCCCTCTTCCCTCACCCAAGGCTGCCAGAACATCACTAACTTCTCACCACCCCAATCTACTCCAATTCCTCCACTCTACTGTCACTGTTATCCCACTATCCCTCACATAGATAAGCGTACCCACACCCCAAACCATATTCATGCCTTTTACCCTCTTAATCAATTCTTCAGGAAGGAGATACAGGGACAATTCTAAGATGAAAAACTGGTCACACTCCCTAGGTTGGCCATAATTGTAGACAAAATCAAAATAACAAGTTGTTGGAAAGGATGTGGGGAAACTGGAACGATCATACAGGTTGTGGCAATGTAAAATGGTATAGTCTCTTTGGAAAACAGTTTGGCAGCTCCTCAGAAGTTAAACATAGAGTTACCATGTGACTCAGCAACTCCACGCCAAAAGAATTGAAAACAGGTGTTCAAACAAAAACGTGTACACGAATGTTCATAGCAACACTATTCACAAATAGCCAAAAGGTGGAGACAATCCAAGTATCCACGAATGGGTGAATAAGTAAACAAAATGTGGTATAGCCACACAATGGGATATTATTCAGCCTTTAAAAGGAATAAAGTACTGACACATGGTAGGACATGGATGAGCCTCTAAAATGTTATGCTAAATGAAAAAAAGCCAGACACAAGGACCACATACTCCATGATTCTACTTACTGTGAAATGCCAAGAATAGGAAAATCCATGGTAACAGAAAGTAGACAGGTAGTTGTCAGGGCAGGAGGGAGGAAGGACTGGGAGTACCTGCTAATGGGTAGAGTTTCTGTTTGGATGATGAAAACGTTCTGGACAAGAACATGGTGATGGTTGCCCAATATCATGAATGTATTTAATGCCACTGAACTGTACACTATAAAATGATTAAAATTGTTAAGGTGTATGTTATGTGTGTTTTACATGAAAAAAAAAGGTGAACCGTCACCTGGCATGGTGGTACACACCTGTAATCTCAGCACTTGGAAGGTAGGAGGATCAAGAGTTTCAGGCCAGCCTGTCTCAAAAGACCAAAAAAAGGTGACAAGTAAAAGTGAAGTGAATTATGCCATCCTCCTTCCAATGGCTCCCTCCACCCTTAAAATCAAATTCAACTCTTTGACAAACCCACAAGGCTCCTCTGTCCCAATGGCCCTATCCAGTCTCACCTCCCATCCCTCTTCACCTCATCTGCCCCAACCAGTCTGCCCAGCATATCAATTCCTCCCATAAGCCACCATCGCACTCACACTGGGCCTTTAGCACATGTGTCTCCTCATTCACATGTCACCATACTCCAGACTTTGTTCACTTGTGTCTTAGCCACCTGCTGCATTTCTACCTAAACATGATGTCACGCACTGGTTCCATTCTGGATCAGGACCCTGCGTTCTCTGCCATCACACCCTGCTCCCAGACTCTCCAATATAATAACCTGTTCAGTGCCTGCCTTCCCTGCTGGACTGTGAGCTACAGGAGGGTAAGGAGCAGGCCTACCTTATCCCCTCTGGTTCCTCAGTATTTACCCAGCCTCAAGGACTTCCTCACAGTCCCATGGGGAACACAGAAGACAGAAGATTACCCTGTCCCCAGGACTTATTGGCAGGCTCAGGACAAGACACATGCTTACATGAATTTACAAGAAGTTGGTGGGGACTGATATGAATGGAGGGGAAGGGGTCAAGCCAAGGAGAAGGACCAAGGAGGAAGCAGTGATCTTCAGTGTAGGAAGGGCTTGAGGTGGGACCAAGCTAGTGTGCATGCAAGAGGCAGGGAAGGACAGAGGCAGGCAAGACCAGAACCCACTGACTGTGCAGAGAAAACCATTACAACCTTGCCAGGGCCAGCCTCTGTGCTCAGTGTGTTACATGCACCATCTTGTTGGCTCTCACAACAGCTATCTAAAGAGAGCACTATTTTTATCTCATCAAACAGAAAGCAAACTGAGGCCCAGAGAGAGGAAGTGGCTTGCCTGTGGCTACCCATGACAGAGCGGGGTCTGCACCACAGTGGGGCTCCTGGGTAGTAGGGACACCCAAATGCTCCAGCACAGGCCTGTCAGGATAGATGTGCCAAAACTGAAGAATGTCTGGCTCCTCCTTAACACACAGTTGTCTGGCTCCCTTGTGGGCCTCCAACACAGAAAAGACTCTTACCCGTTTATTTGGTTGGGCTATTGGTCAGCCTGGGACCAGTATCACACTCCATGAACCAGTGAAGAAAACACCTGTCACAGTCCCTCACCATTAGGTGTCCTAACCAGTGGCCTTGGCAAAGGACCTTTCATAGCAGCACGAGTGATCTAGAACAGGGAGAAAAAGACAGCATACCCTCCCCAGCACTGACCACCCACACTTGCCCTCTCCAAGGCAGCTTGGCCCTAGGATGACTCCTCATTTCCCCGCTGGCCCAGGGCTCTTGCTGAACTTCAGGTACTGCTACCACTTGGACATCTGCCCTTGGAGTTTCATAGACACCCCCAATCCAACATGTTCAAAAGTCACCTCATCATTTCCCCGAACCTGTTCCTCCTCACAGGTTCTCTCTCTCAATTGCAGAAACTAGGTGCTCCCAACTCTCCTGCCTTAACCCTGACTTCCAGTCCCTTCCTATGCAAAGTGTATCCCAGACCAGTAGCAAGGGTGTCACCTGGAAGTAGACAGCAGGGCCCCACTGAAGACCCATGTACACAAATGTGCATTTCAACAAGATGCCCAGGTGGCCTGAGCACGAAAGTTTAAGAACTGCAGCTCTAACATCAACAATCCTTCATTCTGCCTCTTACATTTCTAAGGTCCATCAGCATCCCTCCAATCCTCCACCATCATCTCCAAGCCACTGACATCATCCTAAATGATCTCCACAATTCCACTCTTCTCCCACTCCAAAACCTTCTCCCCCAGAGCTTAAGTGGCCCTCCAAAAGTTTAATGTGATCATGAATCCCCTATGCAAGGCCTTGAAGTGGCTTCCTGTTACCCTCACCAGGAAGACCAAATTTCACAATTTGTTCATTCACTACATTTTTCTTGAGCATCTTCTATATGCCAGATACTGTTCTAGAGAAAACACTGAGCAAGACAGACAAAATCCCTGCCCTCTCTGAACTTATATTCTAGTAGAGAAAAGAGATAATAAACACCTCGTTATGTAAAAACTTTACATGTGAGGTATGTCAAGTGGTGATAAATGCTATAAAGAAAAAAATACAAAATTTTGCAAATTTAAATAGGGTAGTGAGAGAAGACCTTAAGAGGTAATATTTGAGCAAAAATCTGAAGGAGGTGAGGGAGCAAACCATGAGGACATCTAGGGGAAGAGCATTACAGAGAAAAGAAACTGAAAGTGCAGAGGTCCTGAGATAGGAACCTTTGTTGGTCAAGGAATAGCAAAGAGACCAGTGTGGCTGAAATCAAGGTTACCAAATAAAAAGGTTACCTGAATAGCTCAGGTGAGGGCTGATGATGGATGGAACTTTACTGACAGTGATGGAAAGGGTGGAAAGTGATCCCACTCTGAATGTATTACAAAATAGAGCCAACTGAATTTGCTGATTAAT
Source organism: Castor canadensis (assembly GCF_047511655.1). NCBI lineage: Eukaryota > Metazoa > Chordata > Mammalia > Rodentia > Castoridae > Castor > Castor canadensis. Next base: position 47,614,997 of record NC_133396.1, on the reverse strand, counting down.
TGGGTGTAGAGAATTAGAGCAGTATTGAGAAGACAAAATGATCCAAAGTTTTGGTCTAATTGATTAAATTGAGGAAGTATACAGGAAAAATGGGGGGATGGGGTGGAAGAGAGAGAAGGAATTCCACTTTGGACATGTTCTATTTGGATGCCTATTGGATATTCAAGTGGGCATCACCAGGGGAGATAAAGAGGAAGGGCACATGGACATAGAAAAGTCAAGCACAGGAGGATCAAACTGGAATGGACCTCTGGGAGATGGAGGGAAACCAGAAGGGCAAGCTGGGAAAGCAAGTGAAGAAGGCCTTTGAGAAGGAGGACATAGGAATCCTTGTAGAATGCAAGTGAACTGGGGTCATAGGGTAACCACTGGACTCAGTAACAGGAGCAGCTGGGGCAGTGGGGGGGAGGGGATAGGGGGCACTGTTGAGGGCAGGCCTTCAAGAGGTCCTGCTGGAGCACAGGGAGAGATGCAGCTGAACAGAGCTACAGGAGGTGGGCTTCCCTGGCTGAGCTGCTGCTCCCATGTCCAGTGGGACCCACTATCTGTCTCACCTCCTCCACAGCCTCGCCTTCAGTCTTGGACCTCTCTGGAGCTCAGCTCCCTGGATCTCAGTCTCGAACCTTGATCTCCTTTTCCCTCCTGTTATTCAACCACTTTCCCCTTCCCCCTTCCTGGTCTTTTTTAACGTGCATAAGTCGAATACTTTCTCAGACTAAGAGAGCAAGAAGGGCCCTATGAAGAGAGGACATTCCAGCCAGACTTTCTCAATTGTAGTTTGTCCCTGAAGGGACACCGATGAAGATGGCAGGAACTTAATTCTGCAGTGGGGGGCAGGGGCTGCAGGGAGGGAACAACACAGGACACAGGACATGGGGAATAGTTTTCCCCAGGTAGGAGCTATGGATTTTTTCTGAAATTCCAACCATTCCTCCTTCTGAGTCATGAATGTTTTTTATATCAAGAGTGTCCATTTAAATGCAAATGTCCAAGTTAGCAAGAGCGGAAGGAGCCTGGCAGCATGGCCACTGTCTGTACCAACCCCACAGAGGCCAACTATTCCCCAAGAACCTGGCTAAATCCCTAAATTCTAATACTCATTATTCATGTTTTACAAATGAGAACACTGATATTCTCTCTCTCTCTCTCTCTCTCTCTCTCTCTTGCTTTTTTGCAATAGGGTCTTGTTATGTAGGACAGGCTAACCTCAAACTCTGATCCTCCTGCCTTTGCTGGGATTACAGGCATTCACTACCACATCTGGCTGTAATAAACTGATTCTCTCAAACATCAGGTAACTTGTCCACAAGCTAGAAAATAAGAAAGTCAGGATTTAAACCTAGCAGTCTGCCTCCAGGGATCACAACATACTCACTGCTTCTTCAATTTCTTCCTTTTTTTTTTTTTCTTTTGATCTGTTGATTTTTTTCATTTTAAAAAAAAATTATAAAATAGACATGAACTTTACCAAGTTAACCATTTTGAAATACATAATTTGGTGACATAAAGTACATTCACAATGTTGTGCACATTAAATTCTAGAACTTTTTTTTTGCAGTACTGAGGTTTGGGCTCGGGGCCTTCTGCTTGCTAAGCAAGGGCTCTACCACTCAAGCCCCACCCCTAGACTTTTGCTTTCAGTCTGCTTTCCAAGTAGCGTCTGGAAATGCTTCTGCCCAAGCTGCTCTTGAACCACGATCTCCCACCTCTGCTCCTGAGTAACTGGGATTACAGATGTGCATTACCATGCCTGTGCTGATTTTTGAATAGGTAACACATTTGTGTGGTTCAAAATCCAAAAATTATTAGAAATCTATTTTGTCTGATCTTTGTCCCAATCTGTCCAGTGCGCACTTGGCCCATGAAATGATCTGCAGTTTCCCTATGCAAATATAGCAGCTCCTCCTTACCTACGGGGAACCTGTTCTAGGACCTCCCCATCATCATCCCTACCAGCCCCTACCACCACTACCACCACCACTGCCACAAATACCAAAATCTGAAGATGCTCAGGTCCTTTCTATACAATGTTGTAATACTTGCACAAAACCTACACACATCCTTCCTCTCATTACTTCTAGGTTACTTATAATACCTAAGGCAATGACAGTGCTATGCAAACAGCTGTTAAGCTGTATTGCTTAGGGAATGATGACAAGAAAAAAGGCTGTACATGTTCAGTATGAACGCAGTTTTTTGGGTTTTTTTTTTTTTTTGGTGAGATTGAGGTTTGAACTCAGGGCCTTGAGCTCACAAAGCTCACCACTGGAGACGCACCTCCAACTCCCCAGATGCAATTATTTTTAGAATATTTTTGATCCAAGGTTGGTTGAATCCACAAATGCAAAACCTACAGAGTGCTGACTAAACAAGCCAACACAAACATAAAGTCCTTTTTCCCATTTTTTCACATAAAAGATAGTATACTGTACATTTTACTCTGCATCTGATTTTCATTACTTAAAATATCTTGGGAGTGATTTTTATTTGTGTGCGTGTGGCACTGGGGTTTGATGCTCTAACACTTGAGACACTTTGCCAGTCCCAGGAGTGATTTCTATCCATATGTAGACAGCTTCATCGTTGTTTTTAAGCAATAGTCTGTGGCATGAATATGAAATAGCTAAGGTAATTAATTCCTTCTTGATAGGCATTTGGCTGCTTCCAGCGTTTTGCTGTTTCAAATAATGTTGCATTGACTGACCTGGCACTGCATCATCCCGCATCATCCCACATGTGTGGAAACAGGCATTTCCGAAAAACTCCCAAAGGGGGTTCATGGGTCAAAGTAGATACATAAATACAATGTGTATAGGTGCTAAATTGAATGCTGTCAAATTGATGCTTATGAGATGTATGAACCGAAGTTCCATCAAGTTGGTATGACAATGAGAGCCTCCAAGCTTACCCAGCAACCTGCAAGCCCCGCCCCCTATGGCTGGAAGCAATGCCAAAGAACTTCAGTCTGTGGTTTTCGCCTCTCCAACTCACTTTTGCCCCTTCTTCTGGTAATTAAATTTCTCATCCTTACTTTAGGGAACTGCCCCTCTCCCACTGAAAGGATTCTTATCTCCATACCCACACACTGAGTGGGAGAAATGAGTCTCCTCCCACCCATCCCACCCACCCCATCTCAGGCTGGGCCAATCATTGATGCCTGACCCTGGGACACAGAAATTGGTTCAAAGATGGACATATAGTCCGACCAATCAGAACTCCTCCTTGGAATGTGTCTAAGTGGAACTGGGGAAAATAGCTTTCTTTCCTTTCTAGAGAAAAAGGCATTAAAATGTTCACCTCACCGTGATCTAAAACAACGAATCCATAATCATGAGGAAAGATACCCCAAGAGAATGAAGCCAATACAAAGACAGACATAGAGACAAAGACAGAGAGGGATACTGCAGAGGTTTCTGGATCCGCCTGTTCCTAAAACTCAATCCTTTCCACGTATGGGTCATGCCTGCCAAGAAATGTCCCTATTTTGTTTGATTAATTCAAGTTGACCTTTCTGTAACTTGCCACCCAAAGTTCTTAGTAATGCACTGTATTTAAAGTATAATCCCAATTTGGTTGCAATAGAGAGAGACAGATACAGATATATAGATGTGAATATACTATGTAGAAGGGTGTGTGTTTGGATAGGAAAAAAAAGACCAGAAGAAACATATTAAATGGTAATAGGGTTATCTCTGCAATTCCCCCATCTGCGATTGCAGATGATTTTTATTTTAGTCTTTGTACTTGTCTGTGTTTTCCAAATTGTCTGCAAGGAACATGGAATTTAAAACCATAATACACAATCCTTTTTAAAGATCTGGTTGGCAGGAAGCAACCCAGAGTGCACTGAGAGGAAGGCGCTGAGCCCCTGCAGTGATCAGCACAGCATGAAGCCCACCATGAGGCTTTCTCTATGTGGTCAGCACATCCAGGCGCAACCACTGCTCATCTCAGGCAGACTGGAAGGTTATTGAGGGGATCTACTACGTAGTCACTAAACCCAAGAGCCCTCAGCGTCTGTCCCAGACTCCTCCCCACACTCCTCCTGAACCCCTGGCTGAACTCAGAAAATCCCTGCCTGCCACATCAGCCTCCTGGGAGAGCCTCATATGGCACTGGCAAACAGTTGTCCATGATCCTCAGCACAACAAAGAGAAATGTGTGCCCTTCTGCAGTTGAATTTTTACTATTGAGGGGTCCCTTCTCCCCAAGCCTCTTCAGACTTCTGCTTGGCCTGGACCTCCAGCAGAGGAATGAATCACACAAAGCCAGCCCCATCTCAGCCAGGGCCTGTGGTCAAGACCCTCCATTGGCCAGTTGGATGAAAAGGGTAGTAATCTGCACTTAAGGAATCCAGATTTTCTGGGTTGAAGGACAAGTGGGCCCACAATGCATCAGCAAGAGAGGGTGGGTAAACATTATCCAATCCCAGATCCAGACTGTCCTACAACTGAGGTCCTGCGCAGTGTCTGATGGCGTCAGGGTTAAAGATGGACTAGCTAAAGGGAGTCCTGGGAGTGTGCTCTCTGCTGAAGGCTGGGGGCCCCAGCCTGCTGCATCAGCAGAGGAGTAAGAATGCCTTCCTTGCCCAGCAGAAGGAGCAGCCCTTTACCTTGGAGATCACAGCAGCTGAGCCACCTGCCAACGTTGCAAGACCGAGCCAACACCAAGACCAACCAACACACCAGGGCTAGTAGAGTGAACAGCTGTTGGTTTTTTCCTGCCCAGTTTCCATCCCTGCTCTTCTGAGAGCAACATGCCACATTTCCTTAGGTGACCCATCCCTCTTTTGCCCTGGGACCACAAGTGCATCAATGCATCCCATTCCTCAGGGATAGCTATGTATCCTACCATATCCAATTTGAGCCATCCCTGGGATTTCTGCTGATATTATTAGGAAACAGATTTGCTTTTCCTATTTAAATGCAAAATGTAAATCTGGAACAGTCATTATCCACTTTTGTGGATGACCTATCTGAAGATGAAGCCAATCCAAAAGAAAGCATAAGTTAGAGATGGACAGAGAGAACCAGTGTCCAAAGACACCATTCAAGACCTAGATCCAGCCAGGCCTCAATCTGACCGCCTTGAACTTCCCAGTTACTTAAACAAACAAAACAAACAAACAAACTAAAAAAACCTCTTTTTTTTCCCTGTATAAGAGTCTGTCAATAGCAACCAAAAAGTTACTAATTCAGTGAAATCACCAATCAGAAGCAGCGTCATTTTGGGGAATATCCCTTCAAGACAACGATTGGCCTCAAACCTCGTTTAATAAAATTGCAGTAAGACAAATGTCAAAGAACTGTTCCCAGTGTAATGCTGACTAATTCTGCTCTGAAATGTTAACTGGGGCACCAAGTTTAAGGGAGGCAGAGAGTTTAGGGAAGCCGGCCATCGCCTAACCTGCCCTTCTCTCCCTGCATTCAACACCAGCCACAAAACAGCCTCAGGCCATCCTGACAGTCTCATTTCCCACTACTCCTCAGAATGGAATCCACACCACAAACTGGGATCTGATCTTGTCCCCTGATTTTCCCACCTCCATTCCTTTGCTTGTGCTGTCTCGTTCAGCACAAGCAAAGTTCAGTGCACTTTTCCACTCCATCTCTCCTTTTGGAAATTCTGCTTAGTCTCCATAGCCCACAGCCCACTTCAAATGCTCCCAACTCCACACAGCCATCCTTGGTTGTCCCCCCTTTCTTTTGCTCTCCCAGGACACCCTACACCCTTTCTCTAGCGCCCACTATCTTCTGCCTTGGGTCCACGTGACATGGCTGGTCTCTCCTGCTTGAGTCAGTTAGAGGGTCTTGTACTCTCCTGGCTGCCCAGCACCTGGTACACACCTGCTCTCCACAAATATGGATGAGTAACTGGAACAGGGCAGTTCAATTGGAATGTACCTCATTTACACACAGGACAGCTACTTGCATTTGTAGAGGGGAAAGAAAGGGCAAATGCCACAGAGAGGGCTGGCAGCCCTTTCCAGAAAGGGAAGGGAGGCAGAGGAACAGAGATGAAGTAGCCAGATGTCTCTATTCCCATCATTTGCCCCACAGCCTGTGTCCTGACTCCACTGGGCTGTGCCCTTGGGGGACCTTCTCTGCTATCAGTAATTGGCCTTTGTTGATGTCACAGTCAAATGCCTTTCCAGGCACATTTGCAGATCTGGTTTTCAGATGGCCTGTTTCAGTTACCTCTTGATTTACACATTGTTTCTGCCTGTGCAGCTTGGATTAAATATCTTATTAAAATAAATGTTCCATTAAAATACAGGCAGTGTGGGTAACCCAGGCTGTAGCCAGATCTTCTCATTCAGAGAAAAGTGAGAATTTCTAATTAGTGAGGACAGTGACCAGAGCAGCCAAGACACCTTGCAGCTTGGTTTAAACCTAACAGGACACACCCTTCCCCAACGTGAGGCTCCACATCCCCCAACTCAGGCCAAAAATTCAGAAGAGGCCCAACTACCCCAGCACCTGTCCCATCCCTTTCTTTGCACATATGTAACTGTCACAATGAAATCCCCTATACAACTAAAATAATATATGCTAATAAAATGTTTTTAAAATAATGGAATGTGGATTCCATCCTAGGTGCCCCAGGTCCTAATGTTGGGAAGCTCCTAGTTTCCTCCAACTGCACTACAATCCCCTTCATAGGTAATGAAAGCCAAGTGCCGTGAGGTAAGTGTTTCAGCCAGAGTTACCACACTCCAAGTAGTGGGAGAAAAGACATAGAATATGACATCAGACAGAGTTGGGTTTGAATTCCAGAGCTGCCATATGGGCTGGCTGACATTGGTTACACTGCCCCTTTTGAAACTCAATGAAAAATAGAGATAATGATAGTAAGTTCCGTGCAGGAGAATTAAATGAAGGTTAGGTGCCAGCCCAGTGGACATCCAGAGTGGGGTTCCATCCATGTTCCCAACCCTGACTTTTTCTCTCATTATTCCTGAGTTTCTGTACCATAATGCACAGCCACCCATAATTTCTGTCATTTTATTTCAAGGTAATTCAGGGGGATGAAGGAAGAGGAACATCCAAAGATCAATCCACAGTGACCATTTGTAGCCCAGCTCCAGCAGGGAGCCCAGCCAGGCTGCCAGGTCCCCTTAGTCCACTCACAAAAGGCCTACTCCAAACCAAGGGAGTCCAAGGGACACACAGGGCTGGGCCTTTGGGATCAGAGAGTTACACCTAGAGCTCCCCAACCCTGGGCCTCCTGCCTCCCACACTGTACATCTCATGTGACACAGGTGTGGCCAGGTGTGGCCAGGTGAGGAGGGGCTGCAGTGAGCAGGTGGCTGGCACTTTACGTGTAAGGAGAGAAGGCAGATTCTGCCAACGTTGCCAAAGCTACCGATTTCTCAAGGGAAGACTGAAAAACAGATTCACAACACGGACACTTCCAATTTTGAAAATATCAGCTTAAATGGGAAAAGGAGGCTATGTAGACCTAACAAAGCCCCCAGAGAAGGGAAGCTCCGGGAGGCAGCACTGTGTTTCCATGCCATCCACTCCTGCATCTCCAGCACCTACAATAGTGTGGCCCAGGGAAGAGGCTTCCTAGAGATCAGAGGGATCTGCAGTGGCCAGGTTTTAACCTCTGCCTTGGACAGTAAATCCTAGATGGCAGAGCCATGCAGCCACTCCTACTAGACTCTGTGACCCAGGCCCTGTGCATAAACCAGGGATTAGAGATGTGCCTCACTCATGAGGTGTCAAGAGATTCTGTACCCCAAAAGTAAGCATTTATGACCACAGGTGCCACCCTAGTGCACTGATTCTACCCTAGAGCATTCCTTTTGATTGGTAAAGAAAAAGAAAACAGCAGAGGAAGGAAAAAGATACAGGACGGATGGCTCTGATCAATGGGCCTCCCTCCTCCTACCCTCAGAGAACAGGACCTGGCAAGGTCAGCTGTCTCGGGACACACATGGGAACAACACATCTCCATGGTCGGTTCCGGGAAGGACTTGGCTGGAGCCTCAGCCTTCATGAAACAGAGTGTTCACAACTGATAAGCTTAAAAGCAAGTGACAATTTTTCAATCACCCTTGTTCCAAGGGCAGTGAATAATTACAACATCAGCTCCAGGTTGCCACTAAGTGTGTCTAGAAGGAGAAGAGAAGGTCAAACCAAGTTCACTCGGCCCTAGAAACCAGTCAGGGTGCTCTGATATCATCCTGTTCAGGATTAAAACAGGCCTCCTCACTCAGAAATCCCAATTTAGGAAACACCAGCCCTGCTTGTCCCACTATCATGAGGGTGAGGCTCCCCCAGATACCACCCAGACACACCCAGTGGGAATCCCAAGGTGATGACAGAATTGACTTTAAGAATAAAGGGACTGTGGAGAAAGAGGCATGAGAGAGTCTGAGGGAGTGTGGGTAGTTCCTACACAGGTGGGTATGTATGCAAAAATTCAGGGCGGGACCTTTAAGAGCTGTGTCCTTCCTGTACATAATGTCACACTTCCAACATTCATAACAGCAGCTGCAGCTACCTGCATTAAGCACTTACTACAAGTCAGGCACTGCGACAGTGCTTATCTAGGTTCTGAATCATTGTTATGGTTTGAATCTAAAAATGTCCCCTGAAGACTTATATGTTAAAGGCTTGGTTGCCAGCTGGTGGGCTTTTGATTTCTCTTTTGAGGGGTGATTAGAGCATGAGGGCTCTGACTTCATCAATGGATTAATCTATTGATGGATTCATAGCTGAATGAACTGGGACCTAGTTGGAGGAAGTAGGTCACTCATGACTTTGAAGGGTGTATTTTGTGCCTAAACCATTCCTCTCCACACATGCACTCCCTTCCTCCCCACCTCTCTCTCTCTCTCTCTCTCTCTGTCTTTTTCTCTCTCTCCCTCTTTTTCTCTTTCTCTCCCTCTCTCTTTCTCTCTTTCTCTCCCTCTCTCCCTCTCTCTCTCTCTCTCTCTCTCTCTCTCTCTCTATACTCCACCATGATATTCTGCCTTACCACAGGCCCAAAGCAATGGAACCAGCCAACCTCAGACTAAAATCTCTCAAACCATGAGCAAAATTAAATATTTCCTTCTTCAAGTTGGTCTCCTGCCCCCCTCAGGTATGTTGTGACACAACCAAGTAATAGTTAAGAGCACTGCCTCATCAGTAAGCCTGAGACCCTAGTATCAAACCCTAGTATCACCAAAAAAAATTTTTTTTAAAAATTTTAAGGAAAAAAGTGGGGAGCATGGTGGCACACACCTGTGATCCCAGCACTCTGGAGGCTGTCTGGGCTATATGGCAAGACCCTGTTTCAAAAGCAAAAACAAGGCTGGAGGTGTGGCTCAAGTGGTAAAGTGCCTGCCTAGCAAACGTGAAGCCCTAAGTTCAAACCCCAGTCCCACAAAAAAAAAAAAATCACATAGCTTCTATAACCATATTAAAAATCCCTGCTCCTCTACCTCTGATTGCACCTAGCACCCTCCCCAGCATCTGAGCCTCAGCATCTCAGCTGAATGACAGTGATAATACTGGTAGAATTAAGTGGCTGGGGTCCAGTGGTACAGTGCTTACCCAGTATGTGTCAGGTCCTGGGTTCTAACCCCAGCACTGCAAACAAAATTAATTACTTAACTGGTAGAATTAAGACATATGTATATGTATATGTAAGCCCTTAGCACTAGGCCTAGCAAATAGTAAGCTTCAAAATGTACTGGTGCATTACAGCCACTATTCAACCCTCAACAACCCTGGGACACTGGTGGTCCTGGGCCCATACTAACCTATTAAAAAATGGTTTCCCTCCTGCCAACTGCACTTTCCAGGTCTCAGGCATTTTCACATCATCCTCCCTATTTTTCCCAAACCCCAGTAGTACTTGACAATTACTTCTTTACATTGACTTGCATTTTTGACTTAAACAAATTTGCTTTTTTTTAAATGTTATATAACTGTCATGCATAGAAAACCAGTATCACTTGCCATGAATGATTTTTTTAAATAGCTATTAAGGTAAAAGGGACTTGTCCACCTGAAATCACCTTGCCTACCTCATTCACACTTCATGAGTTCAGGAGGCGAGGAACTCAGTTTATAGGGAACGGGGAGGAGTAGGGGGAGCACTGGGGGCCTTCTCTGCTTAAAATGACTGAGAAACTTCTTGGATCCTGGGGCAGCCCCCATGTATACAAAAGTGATTTTCATTGGTTGAACCAAACAGACTTGGCAAGCCCTCTATTTGGCAACATCCTGGTAAGCAACCATCTGCACACACAAGGGCTACAAAGAGATAAAACTGCATTTAGAAAAAAAAATATATATGTATTGGCTAATGGCAAGTGTTCACCAATTCAGATGCCAACTAGCATATGTGAAGGTTGCCTGTTAGGTACCAGCTCCAGAACCCAATATCTAGGAACTCAGAGCCAAGGACTGCCCTGGTGCCCAGTCCCAGCCTCAGAACAGTCAGGACTGAGCCCTCTTCTCATGTCTATGGGCCCCAAGACCATGAAGAGACAGGCAAGGGCTCAGAGGAATTACAACAGAATGTGCAAGTGATCATTTGCCTCCATTTCTCTCTTAGATCTCAAGGAAGGAACGGGAAGGGAGAGATTCCCCAATCTCAGAAAAGAAAAGGGCACCTTGACACCTTTGTCAAAACAAGAGGACAGTAATAAGAGGACCTCAGACATAGGCAACTGGCATGTTTTCCTTGGGGGAGCCACTAACTCTCTTGAGTATCCCTATTCTGGGCAATGGGGACCCAGAGGTGACAAAGGCAAAGTCACTGCTCTCAGTTCACATTCTGGCAGAGGAAGCAGCTAATAAGCTGTTTATTACACAAACTAGATAATATCAGCTAACAATAAGCACCACAGAGGAAATAAATCAGGGTAAAGCAATGACTGGAGTGAGCTGCTTAGATTGGAATGGTCAGGGGAGTAGTTTTGAAGGAGATGACACTGGAGTCAAGAGTCCAATGAGAGAAAGTACCAGCCAATAAAGTCACTGTTGACAACAAGTGCAAAGGACCTGCAGCAGGAACACCCTTGCCATGTTCCAGGAGCAAAAGGAAGGCCTCTGAAGTAGAAGTACAGGCATCATGGTGAGTGAAGGGTAAAGTGGTAAGAGGTACGGTCGTTGACTTCATCTGAAGTATAATGGCATCCTACAGAGAGTATTCTACAGGAGATAAGCTTGATTTTATTTGAATTTTTTAAACTCCAGTCTGGTCACTGTAAGGAGAGTGGATAAGAGGGTCTAGAAGCAAAGACACAAAATAGGACATTAAAATAATGGCTCAAGTCAACTGTGGTTGATGCACACCTGTCATCCCAGCACTCAGGAGGCCACAGTAGGAGAATTACGAGTTCTGACCAGCCTAAACTACACAGAGAGACCTGTCTCAAATTAATCAATTAAAATAAATAGTGGCTCAACAGGAATCAAACAAACTGACTTATGCCTCAAATTCTGTCCCTTAAATTCCAAGGGTCTAACTCCTCAGATTCTCAGGGAGGTTAATAATGTAAAACTCGTTAAAAGGAGATGTTTGTTCTTTAAGGCAAGGACAGCCAACTGGGTGGCATTCAAACATCAGACAAGAGAGAGCCGGAGAGAGGCCCTTCAGAAACAGCAGGACCCAGCCACCTCCTAACAAGAGAACAAGCACCATCTGTTCCAGGGCTGGGGAGTGGATCGGCTCCTGCTCCATGACCCTTCCAGCTTCGTGACTCTAGGACTCCAAGGCCAAGACACAGGCTCAGACCTCATGCTCAGCAACAAATAGGGCCATCTCCAAAGACAGAACTGAAGTCTTCTCCTGGAAACCAGATTCAAACCCTAGGAACAAATCCACCCATGACTGCCACTCTCACCAAAACAGACAACCAACCTCCAGCAGTACAGCCTTGCAAAGAAATGAAAGAATAAGAAATCAACCCAAATCTCATGGTGACTCTAGACCTATATACAGGTAACACGGGGGACAACAGAACATGGTGAACACCACCAATCCACAGAGTCCTAACCATAGAGAATTCCTAGAGATAAATAATCCAGGAGCTGGAGGTATAGCTCCGTGCTGAAGCGTTTGCCCAGCACACATGAGACCCTGGGTTCTATCCCCAGCAAAAGAAAAAAAGAAAGACAATCTAGTTCCTTCGATAAATTGTAAGGGGAAAAATAAAAGAGTTGAAGGAAGAAATTTTATAGATTAAGAGAAGTACAAGCCTGGAGAGGTGGCTCATACCTATAATCCTAGCTACTCAGGAGGTGGAGAACAGAAGGATCAAAGTTTAAGGACAGCCTGGACAAAAAGTTAGCAAGACTCCATCTCAACCAATAAAAGCTGGACAGATGGCACACAACTGTCATCCCAGCTACACCAGAGCAGGATCATGGTCCAGGCCCACCCAGGCATAAATGCAAAACCCTATTTGAAGCAAAAAGGGGTGAGGGCATGACTCATGTGGTAGAGCACTTGCCTACCACTCTGAGTTCAAACCCCAGTACCTCAAAAAAAAGAAAAAAACAGGAATTCAGGCCAGCCTGAGCTTGATTGCCTGAATCCTGACTCCGAAAAATTTTGGAAAACTTTTATGAGACAATAAGTGAAATTTAAACACTGCCTGCCTAGACATGATTAAAAGGGTATGATAATGGTTTTTTAAGAGAATTCTTATCATTAAGATGTAAACTAGTGGCTCAAGTGGTAGAGTACCTGTTCTGAAAGCTAGAAGCCCTGAGTTCAAACCCCAGTACTGAAAACAAAACAAACAAACAAACAAAGCCAAAAAAAAAAAAAGATGCAAACTAAAATAACAACAAAGTGATCTAATGTCTGGGAATTTACTTAAAAATAATATTCTGGGGGAGATGGATAGCAAATAAACAAGATTGGTCATGAGTTAATAATGGCTAAAACTGAACATTATGTTATACTATCCTCTGTGCTTTTGTGTATGCTTGAGATACACCACAATTAAAAATAAAAAAAAAAATCACAGGTTTAGAGTATAACTCAGTGGTAGAATGCTTGCCCAGCATCCACAAGGTCCTTGGTTTGATACCCAGTGCCCCCTAAAAAATATTTTTGTAAAAACTAGGGGCCGGGCTTTTTCTAATAACCCACACAAGAATAGCCCTGGACGTTACACTCCACAATGGAAGGCTCCCATTCAGCAGACTCAGAATTCTCCCTCCAGAGCCTGCCAGCAAGAATTTGATGGATAATGAGAAAATTCTTATTTTCCCCCTAGTAGAAATCAGGCTCTTCATCAACACACCTCAAAGGAACTCTCCATCACTATACTGTTGTTTATAAATTGGGCTCTCATGGGACAACTTCATTCAGTTGTTCAAATGCAATCCCCCTCAAACACAACTCTGCAAGATCCAATGGGACAAAAACCCTGTTAATGGTCAGAAAGGGGCAGAATCTCCAGGATGTCCCATAACTCCAGAGAGAACTGTCAAGTCAAGTCTGATAAGCACCACATCCATTACCCCAACAGGTAAAATGAGGGTGGAGTTTTCAGCATAGTTTTCAGGACCTACCAAGAGGGTCCAGGAGTCTGTGAGTACTGAGCCTAAATGGAATATCTATCTCATTACCATCACCCTGGCACACCCTCCTGCCCCTTAATATGTAGTATTTCTAAGTGGCTTAGAGGGAGCAGAAGGATAACAAGGACCACCAGGACATCCCTAACAGCCACATGTGACCGTTTCAACCCTGAAGGCAAAAAGCCCAGAGTGTTATCTGCACAAGCCTGTCAATTAAAGGTGCTGGAAAGATCGATGGATGGATCAGCCTTGTGGAAGGATGAGGAGGGGCCTGAGTCTGAGCTGACCCTATGGTGAGACAAGGAGGAAGGAAGAACTCAGCAAATTTAACACCCAGCACGGAGTTTGGGAAAGGCTTAAGAGAAGCTGGCAGCTGCAGCCTGCTCCAGCCAGCGCTCCCGCCCTCAACCAGCTAGCACCCGCAGAGCAAGGGTCAATAGTGTACACTGCACTGATTTCAGATACTTAAAGACACAGAAACTCCAGATTGCAGCAAGGGAAGCAAAGATCATTTAGCAACAAGATGAAACCAATCCTTCTATCTCCTTAGGTAGGTTACGTTCATGACCAAAGCCATCAGGATGGCTTTAACTACAGAAGAATGGGATAAAGCCAAGGGCCACTACTGTCTGCCTGCATTGCAGGAAACAACATAATGCATCCAAGAAGAAAGGCTGCCATGGGGCATCCTGACCTGGCCAACCCAATCTGTCCCCTATCCAGGTCTTCCCACCCCCCAAACTCTCTCTATCCAGACTCATTCCTGGCTGCCCCTTTGGCTTGTCCATGACTGGTCTCTCCTCCAGACATCTTTTCTTAGTCAGTAGGGCAGAGGGCCAATGAGAGGAAATGGGAGTTCTGAGCAAACCCCTTCATCCTCATACAGCACTTTAGATTTTTCAGCTCCATCTCACCTACATTCTGCCACTTGAGCCTCACAAGCCCTTTGTGTGCAGGCAGAAACTAAGGCTTGGGGAGTTCTACTCTACATTACCATATCATAATCAACTGATGAGTCTAGCTCCCTATATAGGGGTTTTTCCACCCCACCACACATTCTGTCCTCAAGATCAGGAACTGGTCTGATGTGTCCACCTTTTTATCCAGCACATTTTCCTTTTCATTCCCTAAGGCAGGTGTGACCAGCTGCCCCATACATCCTTCTGAAGCCAGAAGATTGGCCTGTTCATCCCTACTCTACCGATTAGATGCTGAAGGGCAAGGAATGGAAGGGAATGAAAGTCCAGAGACAAATGGGGCCCAGACCTGGAGCACTAGGTTTCAGAATTCTGCTAGAAGCTTTCTCTACGAGATGCACTTGTCCCCAACATCAGCCACTCCTAGATCACCTGCAGGATTTCTGCTATACTCAATACCACTTGTACTTTTATGACTACTATTTCTATTAAACAGACTCATTCTAGTGACTTCATTCATTTAACTTAAAGTGATGCTTTATATTACTGCCACAAATGGAAAAATCAGTACCCCTAGCCATGAGAAGGAGGGACTGTAAAACAAAATGATCTCCCTGTCTAGGTAGGTATCATTTCCATCTAAAGAACCTGAGCTGGACAGCTACTCTCTCTTTGTTACAAAAGGGAGATTTAGCAAGTGTTAAAAAGTTGTCAAAGCCAGACTAGCACCAACCTGAAACTTTCCTCTTGGAGAAATCAGGAGGATTGGTAGCGAACTGAAAAGGGAAGAACTTTCTCACCAGGTGACTCAATGCTATTTCATGCTTAACCACCTTGAATCATTTCCCTGCAGTTGCATCCTGTGCTGTGGGAAACATCTTACTAAACTACATTTTAGGAAGTGGGAGACAAGAAGAATGGGAAACAATCCCACCACAAGGGCAGCCCATTCCATCTTCCCAAAGGCTCTCCTGTTCACTGCCCAACACCCCCACTCCAGGGCTGCCAGTCCCCATCCAGGTGTCTCTGGCTCCAGTGCCCTTGTCTCAGACCTTGTCTTAGATAGTGTGCATAACTAACCTCCTAAACTCTGGAAATTAGGATCCGGCAGGGCCACTGGAAATTGCAGGAGTCAGCTGCCATGCCTTCAGCTTCTGGGAGGCTTTGCTATGTACTCTAGCAGAAGAGGGAGGCTGTGCCAATAACCTGCACTGGCAGCTCCCTGGGGTCTATGGTGGATGTCAAACCTGCAGCTGGGGGCTGGAGCCCAAGAAGTTGACACAGAACTACCTTCTTGCACCCCCCAACCTTACACCTCTCACTCCACAGATGCCCAAAACGTTTCTGTTTTTTTGTTTTTTTTTTGAAATAGCCTAAGAAAACGATTTTCAACACCCAGAGCAAACAGGAAAGCAAACTCAAGAAAGAAAACAGAGAAAACCCAAAAACAGACACGGTGGAGGAAGGGGGCGGCGGTAAGTGAACAACCTCCAAACTTGGTCTTTGCCTTAGGGCACCAAGCACAGAGCAAGCGGAGCTCGGCCAGGAGGGCACCTCTCGAGCTCAACCAAGTTTGCAGAGAAGCAAATGGCAACACCGGTGCATTGTGCCACTCGAGCTGAGCCAGGGACAGTCGCCCGGGCTGGATCTATGCTATTCGCGCTGCAGGCTTCGGGATGGGTGCCGAGAGTGACAAATGCAAGGTCTGGGGGCGAAGGACTTGGTGTCCCTGTGGCCGGGATGAACCCCGACAGCCTCTCTCAGTCATCCTCCAACTCAGCCAGTGTCCCACCTGGGCTTCCTAGGGCCAGCCAGTGTCTAGAGCTAATCTCCCAACTCGCTCCCCCCGACCGCGCCTGGAGAGGAAGCTTTTTTTCCAATCAACACGGAGCCTAACGCCGGTTGGAAAAGTCCACCCCAAAGAAAATTGGGATTTAGAGCGAGAGAGGACGGAGGGGAGGAGGGAGCTGGCAGCTTTACCTTTTCTCTTTATTCTGTTTTCGGGATTTGTGCAGGAGTCCGATGAGCACCACGGCGGCGCGGATCCCCGCCTTTCGGCAATGCATCCTCCCTGCCGGCTGGGACATGGCGAGGCCGCCGGCGGTGCCCGGCCGCGCCCTCGCCCGCCCGCCCGCCGCGCGTCCCCGCCGCCCCGGCTCCGCGCGCTCTGCGCTACCCGCGCCGGCCCCAGCGCCCGCGCCCCGGACCCCCGCCACCCGCCTTGCATGGGCCCCGCCCCGCCTAGGTGCGCCCCGGGGGTCAGGTGACTGGGCGCTCACTTCCTGGCGACCTTCAGCGTCTCCTGGGGGCCCGCGGGGCAGCCGGCGTCAGCTCCCCAGGAGCCGGCATTTCCAAGGCTGGCTCGGGGTGCGGCCGGCCGGCGGCTCCCGGGCTGTCGCTCAGATGCGCCGCCCGCGCCCGACCCCGCCTCGGTCCCGCCTCCAGCGCCCGGGCCGCTGGCTCCCGGGCTGGTCCTGGCAGCGGACGGCTCGGGCGACCCGACCAAGGGAGGCGGCCGGCTCTCTCCCGGGACTACCGGGGACTCAGCGCCCGCATTCGCGCTCTGCCCGGCGGCGGCGCTCTCCCTTGCCGCCCCGCCCCTGCCTTCTCTCGTCCTTGTCCTCTTGGTCCCTTCTCTGCCTTCAGCGTCCCCAGCCCCGCGCCCCCGCTGGCCGGCCACGGGCTCCCTCCCCAGACAGGCGGCTGACGCGCCCTCCAGCCCGGCCCGCCGGGATACTTCTCCGATGCTGTCACTGTCTTTAAAACAGAGGAGGAAAAAAACATGCACCGAAAGGAAACGCGTGTCCTCTATCCAAGCAAATCTGCCTTCGTGCTGCCGCCGCCGCTGTGGGGACTTCCCGGTCGGGTCCCGAGCTGGGGGTGGGGGAGACATTTTGATTAGGCAGGGTGCTACCTCCTACCACCCGGACCCCAAGTCTGCGAAAAGATTTTCGTGATAGGCTGGGGTCAACTCCCTTTAACATTTGCTTCGCGGCCCTGGGACTTTGATACAACCCAGGGTCTGTGACCAACTTCACCGCCCGCCGCTACATCGCCTTCAGAACCAGGTTGCCAGGGAGGCGCGGGTCGTGCGCCCCCACCCCCACAGCATCCAACATCCCCCCCCCCAGTCGTACTCCACCCCTTGCACACCGTGTGCATGCTTCATCTTCATTTCGGAACAGAAGCACGCAAGGTCACGCAGTTCCTGGAGAAGGAAGCATAGCTTGGTCCCTATCCGCGCGGGGGACCTCGCCCCAAAGTATCCCTCCTCCACCTCCATTTGCTGCTTGGGCCTCCCAGATCCCTCCAGCTTCTGAAGCACGACTAACCGCTTTGCCCCCAAGGGAAAAGGAATCGGGCAGGGGGGCTGGAGGGAATTAAAACGAGCCAATTAGTCCATATTTAGAAACAGTCCTGTTGGGGCCAGAGGTTCCTGAGGCAATTCACCTTGGTTTTTATACAGTCTGGTGTTCAAGCAAACAGAAAATTCAGGCAGGGAAGGTGCCCCTGCTGGAGAGGAGAGAGGGCTGCAAATAAACTCCAGGGCCTGGGGTTTCAGCCCTGCCCCTTCAGTAGGCACAGTCGTCCTTTGCTGGCACTGAAGCTGGGGTGGGAGAGAGTCTCAGAGAGGTTCCAAAATGCACCTGGTCTCTTTATGAAGCATCCATTAGTAATGGCCTTGGGCCCTTCTGGACTGGCCTGGGTGGTGGGGAATCACAGATATAAACATGAGCATCTATTCATAACAAGATTGAATGACCCAGGTCCTACCCTGGGATGAGAAACTAGGCAGGTTTCAAGGACTGCACCAGTAGTGACCTTCGAAACCAGCTGGTGAAAGAATGGGAAATGAGAGTCCTCAGTAGGAAAGAGAGAAAAGCCTCAGGGCCTCTGTAAGCCCCCAGTACTTCAGGTTAACTTCAGCTGCATGCCAGGGAGCACAAGTGTATTTTAGTTGCACACAGGACACAGTGGAAAGCTGCATCCCAAGGGAGAGCCAGTCTCCCTCCATCTCCCTTCCTAGCAGGTGAGAATGTGGATGACTCCCACCCATCTCCCACTAACTAGTTCAAGTCAAGTGCACAGCTGGTAGCAGGGCATTGAAGTGAGGGTGCAGACTCTTTCCACCAAGCAAGTTCTAATACTCATTCTTGTTCTGAGGTTTCAGGCTGTCTCAGCTCCTTCACAATCCCAATGTGGCTGAAAACACAAGGCAGTCTTCAAAAGACCACATTCTCTCAGATCCTAATTGCTGGGGCCATAAGAGGGTTACCGAGGAATAGGACAGCCCTTCCTTACATCCCACAAACCCTTCACCTTTGGGACATAGACAGGATGCCCCTGCTGAATGCCTGCTTCAGCCCCCGCTGCCAATCACAACCACACCCAACAGTGTAAACACCAAAACACAAGGAAACCCAGTGACAAAGAGCATAATGCCCATCCACGCCAGGCCTGGTCACTCCTCTAACATTTATTAAACACTGAAGATGAGTCTTCACAAAACAGACTGTAGTGAAAGAGAAATGGAGTATTATCCTTGCCCAGAACAAGCAGGACTAACATACACCTCACTGCATTTCCAGCTAGCCTATGCAGAGTGGCCCAGCTGGTGTTTCCCAAAATTAGGCCACTCGCATGCAACCCTTCACAAATTTTTGTCTTAGGTCAAACTGCTGGATTATTTATTTTACTTTCATGAAGTTAGCTCATTTTTTACTTAACAGTAAAAGAAAATATTACCACCCTAAATGAAAATCCATGATCGCTTGCTATCAATACCATAAAAACAAATACAGGCTTATTAAATTCTACCTCAGTGCTGTGCCCTGGTGAACGCTATTCCCTGATGAAGCACCTTCCTTAAGAAAGAAAAACATGCAAGTGTGAAGTGTCAGCAAGACATCTGCATCAAACTGAGACACTGTCCTTGAAGAAATCATAGTTTGGAAGAGAACTGAAAGGGAACAGTTTTTCACATTTATGACTCGAAGATGTGCATGGGCATTGTGGGGTGGACTGAAAAGGCTGCACATGTTCAAGCCACAGGAAGTGAGAACTGCAGCAGTCAGAGACGGGGTCTTCCTCCAGGCCCCAGTCTTCCCCATAGCTTACACCCAGCAGCGTTCCCACACACACGCCTCCAAGCCCACAGTCCCTGAAAGCAAAGTGCCAGGCAGCGCCAGCCTGCTCTTCCTGAATGCAGGGGAAACCCAAAGGCAGTGGGGCCTGAGTGGGAGTCAGGGGTGGGGGCGGGACAGGGAAGTTAATCATGAACAGAGGGCAGACAGCTGCACAGCCCACTCCTAAGGGGTCAGTGGGTTGAGACAGACAGACACGCATGCTT
This sequence comes from Castor canadensis, assembly GCF_047511655.1. NCBI lineage: Eukaryota > Metazoa > Chordata > Mammalia > Rodentia > Castoridae > Castor > Castor canadensis. Next base: position 47,595,189 of record NC_133396.1, on the reverse strand, counting down.
GGTCCTGAAGAAAAGGGCCTTCTATGTCTGAGAACCTGCTCCAGAGCCACATTCATGTGAAGGCAGAGTAAGCCCCGCTGCCAGCACTTCAGAGAGAGCCTGCAGCAGACACTCCCTCCCTGCCCCACCCGACCTTGGACTCTTGGTGCCTGCACTGCTTTGCAGCAAAATGACTGCAACCATTCTTAGCTAGGACTGGTGTAGACCAGGCAAGAGGGGCTTTGGAGAAGGGAGGGTAGGACCTTTGATGAAAACCAGATGTCTTTGGATGCCTTGCTCCTCCCCTTCTGCAGGGCGGGGCAGGCTCTCCAGCCATCCCCTGGATCTCACGAGGTTTGGAGCAAGGCAACATTTATACAGCCTTAGTAAGGACCGAGCAACACTCACTCTCTTCTAATTTGATGGCGGGGGTCGGGGGGGAGTGAACACATACACATACCTGCTGAGGGAAATCACTCACAAGCCCCCTGTCACACCTCACACTTCTACTGGGCATTCACACCTGCGCTTGTTACCTACGGAACGGGACTGACATTCATTCTTGCCAGATGCATCAGCGCCCCCTGCTGGGACACAGCGCAGTTGCGTCTCTGGAAGACTACCATATGAGGAAAAGAGAGAAGTGGAGAGGAAGAGGGAGGGCAGGAAGGCAAAAAAAGAGGGGGAGAAGGAAAGACTGAGGAAGCCATTTAAAGTGGGGGAGCAGCTTCTATTTTGAAGAGAAAGAGATGCAGGAAGAGAATTTGCCAACACAGACTCTCCTAACAACCCCTCCCAGAGCTTATAACCAGCCCCAAGGAGGCCCATCTCACAGTGACAGCAACAGGAGGCTGATATACCCAGGCAGAGTTGGAAGGCCTCAGAGACTAGCCTTAGTAACACAGCTCAGCCCTCCTCTCCTAGAGCCACACATCTACTAAGCAGAGGCTCTGATCATGAACTGGCTCCAGATCTGGAAGCAGATCTTGGTGACTTGTGTGGCATTTCCAAATTCCAGGGAAAGAAAACACTCTAAGGAAACCCACAGATACCCGCCCCCCCAAGAGTGGGCATCCAGCCCTTGGGCTGCACAACATTTAGAACCCAGAGTCACCAAAGGAACGCATGCCAGGTGTGATTTCAATCAGAACTGTGTTGATTTCCTGTTGAGGGGTTAGAAGAAGAGGACAAACTAGGAGGAGTTTTTAAAATATTGCTCGGGCTACTGAAAGTATTTTAAATGTTTCTCTTTATTGGCTCATTCCTGAATTTTTAAGTTTTTGCTAAGCTGCATGATTATAATTTCTCCAACAGTGGAAACAGTACTTTTGTGTATGAAATTTCTGATGAACATGAAGAAGGCCTTTTTTGCATGGAGACTGTCCAGCTATCACTCCAAAAATCAGTGCAGCACAGGTCTTCTCACACCCAGGGCCCCCTGGCCCTCATCTCACTGATTACCAAATCTCTCAGCTGCTGCTATCCCCAAAGCAACTTCCAACCCCAGAGTTTCTGAGGCTGAGAAGAAAATCAGAAGGGAAGCTGTCTTTCTGTAATATTAGCAACATTGCTTAGCAACAACACCCTTCAAAGAAGAACCAGCAGACTCTCCAAAAACCTATTCTGTTTGGCTCTACAAAGAACAGAATGGATTCTTATACATGTATTATTTATATACTATTTTATATGCCCAGGAATGCAGTCTGTGCCTAGCTTCTTTGGGAGATGACGAATTATACTTATATGAGATTTCCAGACAGCTAGAGCTTTGAATAGGAAAACTTTGTGTTTGTTTGCTTGCTTGCTTGCATTGCTGTAATGACCTTGGCTAGAAATTTCTCTAAAATGTCTCATACACTGTTGTCCTCTTCGAAGACAGGTTTAATGTAACCTTTTCATGGTGACTCAGAACCATTATTATCAATATCAACCATGGTAGTGAGCTAAAATGCAGTTATGAACTGACAGGACATTGAAGTGACAATCCCATTTGTAACCGCACTTAGTGGCCCCAAACAACTGTGGCATGAAACACCATAAGTAAAGCACAGACCCTGCAGACAGACAAACCTGAATTAGAGTCCCACCTGCAGTTTTTACCACTGACCAGACTCAGGTCAAGAATTAACCTCCTTGTGTCTCAGTTTCTTCCCCTGGAAAGGGGGAAAGCAGTAGTGCCATTCTCCTAGGGTTATTTGCAAGGATTGGATGAACATACAGAGTCTACACAAAGACTTGCATGAAAATGTGCACAGCAGTTTTATTCAAAATGGCCAAAGTCTTAAAATAGCCCAGAGGTCTGTCAACAAACTGTGATACCTCCACCTGGTGGAATATCACTCAGCAATAAAAAAAGAACAAAATACTTATACACGCAGCCACGTGAATAAATTTCAAAACGATTATGATGAGAGAAAAGAAGGCAGATATAAAAATGTAATTTTCTCTATGATTCCATTTATGAGAATTTTAGGGCTGGCAGCTTGGCTCAAGCGGTAGAATGTCTGCCTAACAAGTACAAGGCTCTGGGTTCAAACCACAATACCACCAAAAAAAAAAAAATAGAAAATTTGAAACAGACAATTTGAGGTGCAAAAAATTTACAACAGTGGCTGCCTCTGCTTATGGAAGATTTTTCTATATAAATGGAACTATTTTGTACCAGAATGAGATGGAAGGTCCATTTGTCAAAACATAGAATTATGATTTGTGCATTTCAGTGTATGTAAATTTTATTTTAAAAAGAGCTGAGACTAATAATAACAGTAATAATAACAGGAGAGAGATGTGGAATGAGTAGAGGAATAGATGAAACAATGGCAGAATAGCCAAATGTGACTGTATGTGTTTGTCATCCCAGCACTCAAGGTTAGCCTTGAATAAAGAAGACCCTGTCTCAAAAAAAGAAAGAATGGCAGAATGTTGGTGATTTTTGAAGCTGGGAGGGAGGAAAAGGAGCAGGAGTTCATGGTACTATATTCATATGTTGGGCAATTTCCAAAATAAAATATTATAGGGAATGTTCATGGTGGGAGAAGTGGTTAACAGTGGTTATCTCAGGAATTATCGTTTTATTGTTCACTCTATTTTTCTTCTATTTACAACTTTTATGTAAGAACTATGTATTCATTTTGCAAATAAAATTTAAAAATATGGGTTTGGGGTTGTAGCTCATTGGGTAGAGCACTTGCCTAGCATGCATGAGATTCTGGGTTTGATCACCAGCACCTCTATAATAATACTAAAATAAAAACAAAAGGATATACCAAAACTGTTAAATGAGAATACGCATATGAGCACTTTGCCAGTGACCTATAAGTGGCCTTGCTCACTGTGCTGCATTAATGTATGCTGGGTCCTCAAGTTCCTGGAGATGGCTATGTCTATCCTTGCTGCCCCCTGGGAACCCAAATAACCAAGCTTGACAGAAATAAGGAACAAGCACCTAAGGGGTTTCCCACCCCAACTGCAGAGGCTCCCTTTGGCTCCTGGATTTTCCTCCTGACTTTTGTATACTTGCAGCATGAAAGAACCTTTGGAAAGACTGTGGTCCTGCCATGTGTGGGTACATTTCCCAGGGTTTGATCCAGGATATGGAGGGGCTACTACAGTGCATTTGCAGTGCAGTGCATCTGCAAGCATGGGGGTGCCAGACAGAGTGTGCAAGCAGAGAACAGATGAGGTGGAGCTACTGGACACCTTAGAGTTAACCACAAGCAGATCACCGCATGGACTGCAGTTACTGGCTCACACTCCTGGTGGACCAGAAAATTCACAGGTTGGGACCCCATCCACACAATTCCTGGTAGATTGTAATTTATTTCTCTGTGCTCTGAACTAATCTCTTTCTTCCATCAATTGCCCCTGAAGAACTCTGGGCTGGCTATTCCTTTCCAGAGAGAAACTGCCCCTATTGAGGGGCTGGGCATCTTTCTGCTTAGCCGCAATGGTTTCCTTTACCGTGGACTCTGGACTCGAACTCATTGATGTGTTAATGATCTTTTCCACACTGACATTAAGTCCTTTTAGCCTAAAAGATAAACACAAAGCTAATCTTGGTGTTGACACAGACTGCAGAGCTTTGCCCTGCCTGGAGCTGAGCTCTGAGCCTCCTGCAGAGCAGCTGCAAGACTGCACAAGGCAAGTTTTCTCCTGCTTTCCCAAGCCCACCCAACAAGAAAGTTCTTTCAGTTATCCAGCCTACCTCAATTCTGCTGTAGCCTATGGTCTCCATCTTTGGGGGGTAAGGGGAAGAATCCATTTAGTTCCTACTATCCCCACCCTCCCCAAGTTCCAAAGCAGTTTCAGAAACTGCACTCACTAGGCATTTTCCTTTCACTTGCAAGAGTCTCCACACTCTTCCATTCATTTTTCTCCCCTACCCAACCCTCTCATTCATTCGGTGTCACAGGGCAGGATCAGTAGAATATAGTATGCAGAATAGTAAAATATCCCATCCCAAACAGATTTTGAGGTGTGTATTTCAAATGGTTCCTCAGAGAAAGTGCAGAGCTTTGCAGACACAGGAATAGAGCTGAAAAGCTGTCCTTTGGGAGTTTTGTTTGTTTTTGCTTTCTCGAGGTGATGGGGATTAAACCCAGGGCCTTGTTCATACTGGGCAAGTCCTCTACCACTGAGCTGCACCCCCAACCAAATCTGTCCCTTTATAAAAAGAAATTTACATCTATCCACACAAATAGCAGCTGCAGACACAGGCTTGTTTATCTGACAGGAATAAGGGTCTTTTCACAGCAAGAAGAGAGTGGGGGTCTGACACCTGGTCCAGACAGAGATGGCCATAGGTGACTGTTGCCTGGAGACTTTAATCTTCTTCGCAAGACAACCCTGACTGGCTGTGCACAGACACCAGCTTTCTTCCTCCTAGATGTGGAAGGTCCTATCCCTTTGTTAAACTCTGTATGCGGCTCAGCCACCCTGCCCCCTTTTTGGTCTTCTACTGTGTGTTGGACTCCCTTGCTTAGCCATATGACAAAAACTGTATGTTCTTTTTCCTGTTATCTATCTATTGTCAGTTTATTTCATGGACTAAAATAACTTAACTTTGAAATGGTTACACAGGTCCCAAGTCATGGGGTCACAATAATAACTAAAAGACTAAGTTTGTCAAAAAAATTCTTTCTCTTGAATACCTTAGATCAGTTTCAAGGTCATGGGAAAGCTGGACTCAGGGATTATCTGTTGTGTGCACACCATCCATCATACATTTCATGGCAGGGGATACATGGGGAAAGGGTTTCTAATATGGTACCCAGGCAAAACCAGCAGTGACCTCCATGTGGCCTCAAGAACTGCGTTCTTGAGAAATAAGGCTTTCGCTTTCCTTAGAGCTTGCCTAGAGAGCCAAGTCAGACCCAACCTCCCCTCACCCCCAAAGGTAGTGGGGTGCAAAGGAGTAAGTGCAGCACAATGCATTGCCACTGGAATGTTAACCAAATCATACCAAAGGGGCTGTTAGTTTTTTAAAGGGAGTTTTTTTTAGTTTTAAGGGGGTCAGAACTGGGGTTTGAACTCAGGGTTTAAACTTTTAGGAGGGTACTCTACCACTTGAGCACATCCCTAACACTTTTTGCTTTATTTTCCAATAGGGTCTCACATTTATATCAGAGCCAATCTGGACTGTGTTCCTCCTATTATACTTCTTGAGTAGAGCTGGGACAAGTGTGTGCCACTGCACCCAACTTTTTGATTGAGATGAGGTTTCTTGAACTTTGCCCTGGCTGGCCTTGAACTGTGAAGAGTAGTTAGAATTACAGGCATGGTCCACCACACCTGGCTTTTGGTTTTTGATACATGGTCTTGCTATTTTTTCCAGTCTGGCCTCAAACTCCAGAGCTCAAGCAATACTTTTGCCTCAGTTTCCTGAGCAGCTGGGACCACACAGGCGTGTGTAACCACATTCGGCTTCCAATGGAGAAATTAACTGAGCTGCTTTCTCATCTGTAGGCCTAGTCCAAAAGAATGTCACCTCCTCAGAGAGGCCTTCCTTGACCACTCACCTAACATACACCCCCCACCTTGGTTATTCTGCACTTAGCCCTTGGCTTGTTTTTTTCGTGTCAACTACTCTAGCTCAAGGTTTTTTGTGGTTTTGTTTGTAAGATTGTTTTTAACTGATTTGTCTGTTTGCTTCATTTCACTGTTGGTCTGTTTCTCTCCTCCCCTGCCCCCCCACCAGGCCTCCACTCTACTAGAATGAAAACTCCATGGGGACAGACAATGGGAATGTCATAGTCATCACCACTATTCACTCCATCTACCCTTCATTCAGGATGATGTCAACAGTATCAAAACCCATTAACCCTCCATAAATGGAAGGAAAGGAGGGAGGGAGAGAAGAAGGGAAGAGAAGGAAGGGAGGGAGAGAAAGGAGATGTCTCCCCCTCTCCTCCAGGAGAATTATATGTCCTGGAGTCTGAGCTTCCTTTGCCCCAGAAAAACTCTTAGGCTTTTGATTTGACAGAATTGGAATTTGCCAGAAGGGACAGGAGGGAACAGCATCATGAACCAGATCCAGGGACAGGTACCTGCCCTCCACCTCACAAACTGCAAAAATCAATGAGGGTGTTCTAAAGGACACCTGCATAAGAGGCTCCAGTCGCCCAGCCATCTCCACCTGCCAAGGAGAATGTAGAAGTGGTACTGGCATTCACAGTGTTTTTACAGTACCCCTAAGTATCTCCCCTGGCTTACCACCAACTCTGGAAAGGGGAAAAACACCAAAAGTAGTATATTTCTCTTCTTCCTTTCCATTTTTATTTTTTTCCTTTTTCTTTCCTGAGACAGGGTTTCACTATGTAGCCTAAACCTCCCAAGTGCTAGGATTACAGGTATACACCCTATACCCAGCTCAAATACAGAGTATTTCTTATTACCCTTAGAGAGTGAGGCCAACCCATATTTTCAAAGTAGTTTTTAGCAAAATAGAAGTTTGGGAATGTAGCTCAGAGGTAGAACACTTGCCTAGTATGCATGAGGCCCTGGGTTCCATGCACAGCAATTGGAATGAGAAAGAGAAAAAGGAAAGAGAGACAGAGAGAGAAAGAAAGAGACAGAGAGAAAGACAGAAAGTGAGAGAAGACTATACTTTGGTACTTGTTCCACCACAAGGAGTAGAAAGCCAAATCCCAGCCTCTTACCCAGGGTGGCTCTAAGTCAGAGCAAGCTTGCTCAACGTTAGTCCTGACCAGCTGGTGATCTAGACAGATCTCTTCCTCTCTTCTATGGAAATGAAAAGAACATGAAAAGGCTGGTGGAGTGGCTCAAGTGGTAAGAGCACCTACCTAGCAAGCATGAGGCCCTGAGTTCAAACCTCAGTACAGCCAAAAAAAGAAGAAAGAAAGAAGGAAGAGGAAATGGATACTATTCCAGCTCATGGAGTGTACCAGATAGCATGCATGGAAGGGCCCAACACATAACACTGGCTTCCTGACCTCAAACAAGGGAGAGGTTTGAAGTTCAAACCTACACAGAAACCACTACAGAGCGCTGCCACAGGCTCCCTACCCAGGTTTCCACACCTACCTGCTAGAAGTTTTGGGAAATACTGTGGGTTCAGGACAGGGAGAGGAGAGGAGAGGGAAATGGTCATGACCTCAGGAAGTCATCACAACTATCCCTGGGGTAGTCACACTTTTCTGAGCTGTGTGGGGCTTCTCACATCAGTCACTTCCTGTTCTGTCTTAAGAGAATTTGGGGACCAGCCCAAGAGGTGAGCCTGAGGTCCAGACATTTTCCCAGCCAATTTTCTCAGAATCTTCCTACCTCCATTTGCGTAGCATGCATGAGGCTCTGGGTTAAATCCCCAGTCCAGGAAAAAAAAAGAATAACTTGACAGTGGAGAAACCTAACACCAACTCAGTCAGGTGATCAAGGCCAACGTCAACAATAAGTCATGTTGACAATATATGATCTTGATATTATAGAATAAAAATAATTCTTTACCTTTACCTATGTGGTTATCTTCCAAATATCCATAACCCCAGCCTAGTTTAATCACAAGAAAAATGTCAAATTCCCATGAAGGACATTCTCTAATACAACCAACCAGCACTGCTCAACACTGTCAAGGTCATTAAAAACAAGCAAAGTCTAAGAACCTACTACAAGCTCAAGGAGCCTAAGGAGACATAACAACTACACATCACATGGAATCCTGGTGGGAACCTGGAACAGGAAAAGGGCATTATGGAAAAACTAAGAAAATCTGAATAATCTCAGTTACTCCAAAGGCAAGGCCAGCCCCTGTCAGAAACTCCAGACCTTACCCAAAAAAAAATGTAAGCAAAAAAAAGGGCTGGAGGTATGCCTAGTAAGCATAAGGCCCTGAGTTCAGGCCCTGTATGGCAAAAAAAAAAAAAAAAAAAGGAAGGAAGAAAATCTGAATAAACTACAGATTTTAGTTAATAATATGTCAGTATTGCTTCAGCAATTGTAGCAAATGTTCCATACTAATGTAAGATGTAGAGGAAGCTGGATTACAGGTTATATAGGAATTCTGTACAATCTAAATTTTTCTGTAAATCTAAAACTGTTCTTTAAAACATTAAGTCCACTAAAAACAGTAAATATAATTAAAAAAAATAAAGAATATAATTACATCCTAGCTAACTAAAAGCCTGAGGCTGAGCTCTCTCTATTAAGAAGAGAGATTGGCAAATGTTAGAAAGGTGTTAAGGACTGATTAGCATCTACCTGAGCCTTTCACCTGGAGGTCTTGAGAATTCTGCATTGCAAGAGGACTATATGGGGAATAAATAGTTTTCTTTGGCCATCAGTGTCAAGCAATGCCATATTCTGGTGTCACCTAATGCAATCTCTTCCAGTTTTTGAATCGATACAACAGCCCAACTACTTCCACCTTCTTCCCTTCCTCATACAGAGCTCTGAGAACGAGCAAAGGCTTCAGACTGTCCCCTGGTGGGACAGTGCACTGCCCCATTCTGTGGCCCAAGGGATGCATGACCCAGTGCATGTCTCCATCCCAGCAAACCAAGCAATTCAGAAGGAGGCTCTCTCATCCTGAAGCAGGAGGGACCCTGCAGGGTAACAATGCATTTTATACAGGGCAAGCACCTTCCTCTGTTATTTCACTGCATACACACAGCCCTGTAAAGAAGGACAGTTTATATGGCCCCCACTTGCTGGATTAGTAAAGTGAGACCTGCAGTTTCATTATTCTGTCCAGGATCACAGAACTACTATAAAGTGGAGCTGAGATCTATACTCAAACAGTTCTGATAGACAATGACTCCCACAAAATCCAAACTGAACAGGACTGGGGACCCCAGGAGGCAAAGAGCTGACTGGACCAGTCAGAGACTCACTGTGTCTGTCACCAGAGAGAGGACAGTCTGCTTTTCTGCCTGCTCAGGACCCAGGTCTCTTCCTCTGGCTGAACTTGGGGACACTCTGCCATCACTGTTGGGATCTGTAGTTGAGGTGAGTTGTCCCTCCCTCTGTCTGCCCATCCTGAATTCTGCAGTGGGAATACATGGTACAGACCTGGGCAATCCATGTATTTCAGTCACCAGGCCACAGCGATTGCTTCAGGGATGGGCACATGAACCAAACTAGTTCAAACAGAGTGAACTAGTTTTTACTGGCACCAAAGAAAACTGGTGCCAGTTTTTACTGGCACCAAAGAAAGAAGATTAATACAACCTATGGTATTTCCAAAGTGGCAGCTGTAGCTGTGAGTAGCTGTCTTGCAATATGAAAAGTAAGGTGCCTGTGAGTGAGGTGAATGCAGAAGAAAGTAGAGGCAAGAGATAGGGACAAACTGTCTGATATTACGAGCCACCTGGATCCAGCCATTCCTGAAGCCAAATTTCTTCAACTGATCAATAACAAGAGTTGAGTTTTCTTGGATTTTCTTTTTCCTTTTGGTATTTTTTTCCCCTTAAGCCAGGTGAAGTTAGGTTTCTGCCACTAGTAATCTAGCTAATTAATATAGCAGACCTCTACCTAATAGGAAGAGAAGCACATGAGAGAGTAAAATATACATCCTTGCTCACCCAAAGCCAGCATCTCCAAAAAGGGCCATGAGAAGCCTCCCCAGAGGGAGACCCTGGAACTGCTTCCACAATACCAAACACAGCCAGTGTACCAATACACCCATGAGTGACAGGCTGCAGAAGAGACTGTAGAGTCCTCTCAGCCCTACCCAAGGAGAAGGCAGGCATGGCACAAATCTGTCCTCACACATACAATAGAAGCTTTTCCCGTTCTCTTCACTGTCAGCATGCAGGCCTCGTTTCATCTTTCTTCAATAAAATCAAGGACTGTTCAAGGAAAACATCTGAAGAAAAGGAACATTCAGACAAATCCAAAATGTGGGACAGTCTACAAAAACAACTTTGCCAGGTCTGCTATTCTATTTAAAGAAATGAAAGAGATTGCAATAACCAAGTCCAATGAGTAACAGTAAGTTTATACAACCTAACACACTATCCATATTCAAATCTGGGGACAACTGGAGACATTCGTGTATGGTCTTTATATTAGAGTATATTATCATGCAAACATGATTTTTTTTGGCAGTGCTGGGGATGAAACCCAGGTTCCCACATGTTAGGCAAGCACTGTACCACGGGACTACATCCCTAGCCCATGAATTTTCTTATATGTGGTAGCAGTTTTACAGTTATGTCCAAGAATGACGTTATTTTGGGGAGACATCTGCAGAATTAGTTAAGTGTGACATGTCATGTCATGGTGTTTGCAACCTACTTTCCCTGTCTTATTGCCATTCTATAGAAAGTGGGAGTGAGCAGACATCTATGGCAAAATGTGCAACCTGGTGAATCCAGGTGAACTCAGGTGTTTGTTGTATTATTCTTTAAATTTTTTGTGCAGGTTAGTAATTTTCAAAACAAAATTTTTTGGTGGGGAACCCATTATCCTTGCCTATGCCTGCCTCAAATGTGCCTGCTGGGCAGGCAGTGCACAGCAGAAGAAATTCAGAGGGCCAAGTTTAAAATGCAATCTCAACAAAGAAACAGGATGTTTCGCCCCACAGATGAGCAAAAGGTATGCGACGACTAGTGGCAGCCATAGAGCTTGGAGAGCAACTAGCAGTGTTATTAAAATAAAAGTCACCTGCCCTATCATCCTACAGCCTCTAAGACTTACTCAAGTCTAGAGAAACATTTGTACATGTGTAGGGACAAGTTACAAGGGTGTCCACTGTGGCACTTGTATGAGTAAAAAAAAAAATACCAGAAACAACCATTTAGTGGAGAAACAGGTAAGTAGGGTACGGTTTATCCCTCCACTGAACACTATGCAGTGCTTGGAAAGAATGAACTAAGTCTATGTACATTGAAATGCACATAAAAGTATTTTTTTAAATAGCTCAAAAAATATGTACCAAACTCTGAACAGTGGCTACTCTAGGGAAGAGAGTAAGGGATTGGCATTGCTGGCCCCAGGAGAATTTGGGTTTAGTGTTCTGGGTCTTTTAAAGGAACATGTATTTTTTAATTAATTTACCTATTTTGAACTAGGATCTCCAGTTCAAAGGCTAGTTGGTCTCCAACTCCTGGACTCTAGTAATCCTCCCACCTCATCCTCCCAACTAGCTGAGACTTCAGGCAAGCACACACACCCAGCTAGGAAAATGTATTTTTATATTATTTGTGTAATGTAAAGTTTCATTTCTTAAAAGAATTATGAGTCTCTAAAAGTAAATCCACACTATGAAATAATATATAGTTATTTTCAAAAAAAAGTAGGGTTAGGCACTGGTGACTCACACCTGTAATCCTTGCTACTTGGGAGGCTGAGATCCAGAAGATCAAGGTTCTAGGCCAGCCTGGGAAAACTGTTTGTGAGACCCCCATCTCCAAAGTAACCAGTGCAAAATGGACTAGAGGTGTGACTCAAGCAGTACAGTGACTGCTTTGTATGCTTGAAGCCCTAAGTTCAAACCCCAGTACCACCCAAAAAAAAAAAAAAAGGAGTGGGATGGGGCAGGAAAAGGTGGTAGGTTTGGCTATATTGGCTCTTAATGGACAGATATGAAAAGATCTGCAGGATATATTCTCCAGTGGATAGAGCAATATGAAAATGCTGTGTAGTACCCAAAACCAGGCAAAGACACCTCCAAAAAGGAGAACTATAGGCCAATCTCCTTAATGAACATTGATGCAAAAATCCTCAACAAAATAATGGCAAACCGAATTCAACAACACATCAAAAAGATTATTCACCACGACCAAGTAGGCTTCATCCCAGGGATGCAGGGGTGGTTCAACATACGAAAATCAATAAACATAATAAACCACATTAACAGAAGCAAAGACAAAAACCACTTGATCATCTCAATAGATGCAGAAAAAGCCTTTGATAAGATCCAACACCATTTCATGATAAAAGCTCTAAGAAAACTAGGAATAGAAGGAAAGTACCTCAACATAATAAAAGCTATATGTGACAAACCTACAGCCAGCATTATACTTAACGGAGAAAAACTGAAACCATTCCCTCTAAAATCAGGAACTAGACAAGGATGCCCACTATCTCCACTCCTATTCAACACAGTACCGGAATTCCTAGCCAGAGCAATTAGGCAAGAAGAAGGAATAAAAGGAATACAAATAGGTAAAGAAACTGTCAAAATATCCCTATTTGCAGATGACATGATCCTATACCTTAAAGACCCAAAAAACTCTACTCAGAAGCTTCTAGACATTATCAATAGCTATAGCAAGGTAGCAGGATATAAAATCAACATAGAAAAATCATTAGCATTTCTATACACTAATAATGAACAAACTGAAAAAGAATACATGAAAACAATTCCACTTACAATAGCCTCAAAAAAAATCAAATACCTAGTTGTAAACCTAACAAAATATGTGAAAGACCTCTACAAGGAAAACTACAGACTTCTGAAGAAAGAGATTGAGGAAGACTATAGAAAGTGGAGAGATCTCCCATGCTCATGGACTGGTAGAATCAACATAGTAAAAATGTCTATACTCCCAAAAGTAATCTACATGTTTAATGCAATTCCCATCAAAATCCCAATGACATTCATCAAAGAGACTGAAAAATCTACCGTTAAATTTATATGGAAACACAAGAGGCCACGAGTAGCCAAGGCAATACTCAGTGAAAAGAACAATGCTGGAGGTATCACGATACCTGACTTCAAACTATATTACAAAGCAATAACAATAAAAACAGCATGGTACTGGCACAAAAACAGACATGAAGACCAGTGGAACAGAATAGAGGACCCAGATATGAAGCCACACAACTATAACCAACTTGTCTTTGACAAAGGCGCTAAAAATATACGATGGAGAAAAAGCAGCCTCTTCAACAAAAACTGCTGGGAAAACTGGTTAGCAGTCTACAAAAAAACTGAAACTAGATCCATGTATATCACCCTATACTAATATTAACTCCAAATGGATCAAGGATCTTAATATCAGACCCCAAACTCTAAAGTTGATACAGGAAAGAGTAGGAAATACTCTGGAGTTAGTAGGTATAGGTAAGAACTTTCTCAGTGGAACTCCAGCAGCACAGCAACTAAGAGATAGCATAGATAAATGGGACTTCATAAAACTAAAAAGCTTCTGCTCACCAAAAGAAATGGTCTCTAAACTGAAAAGAGCACCCACAGAGTGGGAGAAAATATTTGCCAGCTACACATCAGACAAAGGACTGATAACCAGAATATATAGGGAACTTAAAAAACTAAATTCCCCCAAAACTAATGAACCAATAAAGAAATGGGCAAGTGAACTTAACAGAACTTTCTCAAAAGAAGAAATTCAAATGGCCAAAAAACCCATGAAAAAATGCTCACCATCTCTAGCAATAAAGGAAATGCAAATTAAAACCACACTAAGATTCCACCTCACCCCTGTTAGAATAGCCATCATTAGCAACACCACCAACAACAGGTGTTGGCGAGGATGCGGGGGAAAAAGGAACCCTCTTACACTGTTGGTGGGAATGTAAACTAGTACAACCACTCTGGAGGAAAATTTGGAGGCTACTTAAAACACTAAACATTGATCTACCATTTGATCCAGCAATACCACTCTTGGGGATATACCCAAAAGACTGTGACACAGGTTACTCCAGAGGCACCTGCACACCCATGTTTATTGCAGCACTATTCACAATAGCCAAGTTATGGAAACAGCCAAGATGCCCCACTACTGACGAATGGATCAAGAAAATGTGGTATCTATACACAATGGAATTTTATGCAGCCATGAAGAACGAAATGTTATCATTCGCTGGTAAATGGATGGAATTGGAGAACATCATTCTGAGTGAGGTTAGCCTGGCCCAAAAGACCAAAAATCGTATGTTCTCCCTCATATGTGGACATTAGATCAAGGGCAAACACAACAAGGGGATTGGACTTTGAGCACATGATAAAAGTGAGAGCACACAAGGGAGAGGTGAGGATAGGTAAGACACCTACAAAATTAGCTAGCATTTGTTGCTCTTAACGCAGAGAAACTAAAGCAGATACCTTAAAAGCAACTGAGGCCAAGAGGAAAAGGGGACCAGGAACTAGAGAAAAGGTTAGATCAAAAAGAATTAACCTAGAAGGTAACACACATGCACAGGAAATTAATGTGAGTCAACTCCCTGTATAGCTATCCTTATCTCAACCAGTAACACTTATTCCTTCCTATTATTGCTTATACTCTCTCTTCAACAAAATTAGAGATAAGGGCAAAATAGTTTCTGCCGGGTATCGAGGGGGTGGGGAGGAGAGGGAGGGGGCGGAATGGGTGGTAAGGGAGGGGGTAGGGGCAGGGGGGAGAAATGACCCAAGCCTTGTATGCACATATGAATAATAAAACAATAAAAATTTTTTTAAAAAATGCTGTGTAGTCAATGGAATTTTATGCAGCCATGAAGAAGAACGAAATGTTATCATTCGCTGGTAAATGGATGGAATTGGAGAACATCATTCTGAGTGAGGTTAGCCTGGCTCAAAAAACCAAAAATCGTATGTTCTCCCTCATATGTGGACATTAGATCAAGGGCAAACACAACAAGGGGATTGGACTATGAGCACATGATAAAAGCGAGAGCACACAAGGGAGGGGTGAGGATAGGTAAGACACCTAAAAAACTAGCTAGCATTTGTTGCCCTTAACGCAGAGAAACTAAAGCAGATACCTTAAAGCAACTGAGGCCATTAGGAAAAGGGGACCAGGAACTAGAGAAAAGGTTAGATCAAAAAGAATTAACCTAGAAGGTAACACACCCGCACAGGAAATCAATGTGAGTCAATGCCCTGTATAGCTATCCTTATCTCAACCAGCAAAAACCCTTGTTCCTTCCTATTATTGCTTATACTCTCTCTACAACAAAATTAGAAATAAGGGCAAAATAGTTTCTGCTGGGTATTGAAGAGGGGGGAGAGGGAGGGGGCGGAGTGGGTGGTAAGGGAGGGGGTGGGGGCAGGGGGGAGAAATGAACCAAGCCTTGTATGCACAAATGAATAATAAAAGAAAAATGAAAAAAAAATAAAAAAATAAAAAATTTTAAAAAATGCTGTGTAGTAGTATAGTACCTTGTATTACGAAAAGGAAATAAGTCGAATATATGCTCGTATTTTATACAAATAAAAAAGCACTGGGAAAAAAACCTTACAAATCAGTTTTAGAAAGTAAGGATGAGGCTGGGCACTGTGGCTCATGCCTGTCATTCAGCTACTTGGGAGGTAGAGATAGGAAGATCACAGTTTGAGGCCAGCTCAGGCAAAAAGTTAATGAGACCCCCATCGCAATCAATAAGCTAGGCTTGGTGGCATCCCAGTTATGAGGCAGGAATAGGTAGGAAGATCAAGGTCTGAAGCTTGCCCCAGGCAAAAGTGCCAGACCTATCTGAATATAACCTAAAGCAAAAAAGGCTCGAGAATGCCCTAAGTGGTAGAACATCTAGCAAGTGTGAGGCCCTGAGGTCAAACCTTAGTACTGCCAAAAAAAAAGAAAAACAGAAAAAAATTAAACTGTAGTTTCTACTGAATGTGTATGCCTTTCACACCATTGTGATCTTTTTTTAAGTTAAGAAGTATTAAGTAAAAACACCATAAATTGGTTACTGTCTGTACTGTAAAATTTTATCTTACAACACAAAGTAAGGTAAAACCAAATAAGCTAAGGAAACCAAGGTTTTAATCACAGGGCTACTCATAGACCAAAGGTGAGGCTCCCTCAACCTGCAGCCTTAACCCTGATATGTCACAGCAGGGGGCTCTAGACAGTTCAGTCTCCACTGACAGCTCAGAGTTCATGAGTTGTAGAGTGTGTGCTTTGCATGCACAGGTCCTGGGTTCAAACTCCAGCATTACAAAGAAAACACAAGTAGCACTTGTGTATGTTTTTGTTTAATTTGTGAACAAAGACTTTTAAACAGGTATAAAAAAAAATAAATCCTCTTTTGCAACCCAGAACTTATTGTTCAATATGAGTAATGAATGATACATATGAGAAAGAATATAATGATACCTAAGAAGGAAGGAAGGGTGGAAGGGAGAGAGGAAGGGAAGGAAAGAAAGAGAGGGGAAGGAGAGGGAGAGGGAAAAAAAGGGGAGAAGAGAAAAGACAAAACAAAGTGAATGGGTAGGACAAAAGCTTTCTCTGTCACTAGCTAGGTCCTTTCACATCGATGCCTATAGTGAGCTCTTTTACTGTTTTCAGCAGTCTGTTTTGCTGTCCAGGTCTCTCTTCTCAATTCGAGCCCTAGTTGTCTCTATCAGGGCCAATGACAAACCAGACTGCTCGCTGGAGGTGCCCAACCAGTCAGGCAGGTCACTGGGAGATGGGTACAAAGGATCCTGCCATGAGAGTCCTGGGAACATTTTCTGCTGGCAGGGGTCACTATTCCAGCCCCAGCCTTTCACAAAGAGAGAACTGAAGCCACGGAGAGGAGGAGCAGGTACTGAAGCAGTCGTTTCCTCACCCTAACTCACTACCCCCTCATCTGAGCTGCATCAGGAAAGCAAGTAATTATCTTCCCAACAGGACCAGCTGCACCAGGGAGCACTGAGAGAGGGAGGAGCAGAGAGTGAGGAAGATAGAGGAGCAATGGGAGAGTGGAGACAGATATCTGAAAGTTGGGGGTGGGGTGAGTAAAGAAACACCACAAACAAGACCTGAAGGGGAAAGGAAAACAGTCAGGAAGCTGTGACATGCTCTACTGCCAGGACTTCCTTACTGTCACTCCTCAAGTGTGGAGCAGAACCTGTGACAAGCCTAGGTTCAAATTTGAGTTCCAAACCTGAGGTCAAGACACCTGTGGTCTCACCTGCCCTCCCGGTTACCCAGGCACTTCTAGCCAACAGTGCCTCTTGCTGGCACAAGGAAACTTTTCAGTGTTCCCAGCTTGCCCACCAATAGGGTGGTCATCTCCCTCCCTTCACACCTGCCAAGCCTGTTTCCACAAGGCTGTTTCCACTGCCTGTGGTGCTCTCCCCCCAGATATCCTCATGCTTGGCTCCTTCTCTGCTTTCCGGTCTTCCTGAATGTCTATGGAGAGGCTGCTCCTGACTGTTCACCTAAGTAAACCCCTGCCCCACTGTTGTTTCCCTCCCAGGATTGGACATTATCTGAAACCATCTAGGTTCTTTATTCTGTACCTGTCTGCCTCAAACTAGCAAGTTCCATGAGGCCCGATGGGGTCCAACTCGCCCACTTCTGTATGACTCGCACTCAGAACAGACCCTGACAACCAGTATTGTTGGATGACTAGTTCTGTATTCACCCAGCTGAGCTCTCCTCAGCTCCAGGACCCAACTTCAAATTCCACGGGGATGATCCACAGCTCTTTGAATTCACCATGTTCAAAGCCACGGACACTACCTTCCCCTGCAAACTGGGCTTTCCTCCCTGTGACCTGAAAAATTGCTTTGCAAATCCTGAGTGTGAGCCCCTAGTTTCCACAGGACTCCTCCTTTCACACACCATGTAAACCAGACATCTCTGAGGATTCCACCTTCATGCAGCCCTTAGCCAGGCCTCCAGGCTCAGGCCACCTGGATACTCAGCCCCATTTCTCTGCGCAGCCCAGCAATGGTGTCCTTGCCTCCCTAATCCATCCCCAGGATGCCCAAGCTACTGTTCCAAATCACCAGTGAGACAGGGGCCCCACTCTTCTGTGGCTCCCATCCCCTCCTCAGCAACATTCAGGCCCCGAGCAAACCCTACGCTTGCACGCATGCTGCTTCCTGCCACGTCCTTCCATGAGCTCTGGAGCCCGGCTCTCGGTTTCCTAAACAGCTCCATGCACTTCCCCACTGGAGCCTTTGTTCTTGCTGTTCTCTGGGTGGGCAACTCCCCTGCCACCCCTATGCTAGGCAATTCCCCTGACTCCACCAGGGAGAATTCCCTGCTCCCCCTGTGTCTCTACTGCCACTGCCTCCTACTTTGCAAATGACTATTAAACGTCTGTTTCCTCCATAGACTGTGAGTTCCTTGGATACAGGGACCAGAAAGCTAATGTGCCAAGGACCATGCTAAGTGCCTTTTGTGTGTAGGCTCATTTAGTTCCCAAACATCCCTGTAAGGGAGGGGAAACAGGCTCAGAGAAGGTCTGTCTTTGCCACAGATAACCTCAGTCTCCGGTGGCAGAGCCAGGATTCAACAAAAGGATCCTAGCTCCCACAGCAGCCACTGGCTTAAAGTAGGTGCTTAATGAATATTCATGAAATAAAGGACTGACCTCAGCTCAAAGGATGAACACTGGTGTTCTTGCCTTCACTCTTCCTATTCTGACCCAGTTACCATGCAAAGTTTCTCCTCCCTCCCTTTCCCTCCTCCTGGCCAACCCAGGAGCTAAAAATGACCCAGCCATGACAGGTGAAAGAAATTCTATTGACAGGCCTATATTTATTTTATTCTTTTTGGTGAAACTGGGGTTTGAACTTGGAGCCTCTCTCTTGCTAAGCAGGCACTCTACCACTTGAACCACACCCCCAGCCCTTTTTGTTTTAGTTATTTTTTGGATAGAGCCTTATGCCTTTCCCTGGGCCAGTCTTGGACTTCAATCCTCCTACCTCTGCCTCTCAAACAGGTGGGAGATCACAGGCACACACCACCAAGCCCAACTTGTTAGTTGAGATGGTATTTCAATAACTTTATGCCCAGATGGCCTCAAACCACAATCTTCCCATTCTCCACCTCCTGAGTAGGTGGAATTGAAGGCATGAGCCACCATGTCTAGCACTCAGGCTTTACGTTTAAAGGGAAAGGGAGGTTGGGCACTGTGTCTCACGTCTGTAATCCCAGCTACTTGGGAAGCAGAGATCAGGAGGATCTCAGTCTGAGGATGGCATGGGCAAAAAGTTAGACAGATCCCATCTCAATCAATAAAAGTTGGGCACGATGGCATGTGCCTGTCATCTCAGCTACACAGAAACCATAAATAGGAGGATCACAGTCCAGGCAAGCACTGGCATAAAATGCGAGAACCTATTTGAAAATAACTAAAGCCAAAAGGGCTGAGTGTGTGACTGAAGTGGTTGAGCACCTGCCTAGCCATGGGGAAGCCCTGGGTTCAAACTCCAGTACCACCAAACAAAAAAGAAGGGAAGGCAGCATGATAACTTTTTAGGTGAAATTCAACACTATACAGAAATCCCTTAAACAAGCCAGGTGGTCCCTTCAGTACCACAGGTGTCTCCACCTACCTCCTCCTGCTGCTCTTCCTCCTTCTGCTCAGAATTCCTAACAAATGCACTATTTCCCATTCAGTTTGGTTGTTTCCCTATTCTGCTTGCTCACAAACCACTCCATTGCCCTGTACTCTTTCCAGCTGTCTTTTATGGGCTGGTGGAGTGCTCAAGTAGTAGAGTGACTGCTGAGCAAGTGTGAGGCCTTGAGATCAAACCCCCATGCCACAAAAAAAAAAACAAAAATCTAACTCCAGCTGCCTTTTTTAGGTACAGAGCCACTCAGGAACATGGACACCTCTTTTAACCTTGATTTAGTGAGTACATAAGCTGGACAGAGAGTCCTGCACAGCCATCTCAGAGAGGAATGTGCTAGACACACTCCCTGAGAAAGTCCAATGGCCCATGTGCCCCAGGGCCCCTTCACTGCAGAGACAGTACTTGGGGGATTAAGAATGGTTTGTTCCACACTAATAAGGGATAAAGCCAACATGTTTTCAGCTGAATTAGAATCCTAACAACTTTTCTCTCTCAGACACTTACAAATTCCTGAACCCACACTGCACAGGCCGTGTGCACATGTTGATGGGGGTCCCTGACAAGACCAAGTCCAAATTCACTCCAAGGAATTAGGCCCTGGGGTGGGAGACCAAAACCACAGACGACACTGGGACATGACCTGTCAGAACGTAGCCCTCCCAGTCTGTAGACTGGAAATTAACATGATCCCAAGGGAAAGTGGGATTCAACAGCTGCACTTGGAAACCGTGGGTTCAAGTGGAAACAGAGAACATGTCAGAGGTCAGGCAGCAGGAAACCAGCCCGACCCCACCCTCCACCCCATAATATCCACATACCCTGGACCCAGCACAACTGCCCATTCATAGCATTTCACACTTTACCAAGAGATCCCCCACGTGGCTGTGCCTCCCACCCTGGGAAACAGCAATCACTGTCTTCATTTCACAAACTCTGTATCCCACATGCCCCTCCCCCAGCACCAGCATCCAGCCTGCCTGGGACCAGACATGTGTCTGTGCAAGTGTAGGGAAAAGTCTGTCCTTCCCCACCTGCAGCAAGGTGTCTGAGTGGTTACATGGGCCTTCCGAGTGACAGAAGATCAACAGTAGAATGAAGAAGCCTTGGAGGGAGACAGTCCTGGGGAATCCCAGCTTCATCTCAAACCAGCCATGTGACCAGGGAAGGTTACCATCCTGAGCCTTGGTTTCTTCCATTTTAAAATGGGAGGAATGACAGGTACCACCTCCCAGGATTAGAGATGACGGACTGAGGGGACATAGCAAGTACTGGAGAACTGCAGCTATTTCTGTCACTGTTATAATGGAATGTGGTATTGGCAAGTGTTTGTGCCTTTTGGGGACTGTGTTTCCAAGAGTGGATATGGCTGTATGTGTGTGTGACTCTCAGTGACCTCGGGTGGTCATGTCTGAGTGAGGTAATTATGTGTGTGTGTGCGTGCACATGCATATGCATGTGTGTACACAGTGTGTGTGTGTGTGTGTGTGTGTGTGTGTGTGTGTGTGTGTCAGCAGGCCCAAGGAAGCAGAAGCTGTGAGCGTATGCAGCTCATGGCTGCCTCCTTGGCGCCACCTAGTGGCACTAGATTTGCACAGCGCACACACTTGCTCTTGGGGGTCACCAAGAGTTTCTGCAGATCACAAGTCACAGACTCTCTGGACTTGTCCGAGGGAGTCATCTTCAATCTCAACCAGTGCAGACCAACAGAACTGTCTGTGATGATGGAAATGTTCTGCAGTGTGCCGCACCTGTACTATTTAATACAACTGCCGCCAGCCATGTAAAACTACTGAGCACTTGAAATGTGGCTAGTGTAAATGTAAACTCAGTTCCTAATTGTACCGATTTAAATTGTCACATGTGACTGACCAGTGGTTGCCATACCAGACAGCACTAGTCTGGAGCACTGTTTGAGTCCTAGGCTCCAGCTGTGCCTCTAGCCAGGTGAATCAACCCCTAGACCTCCCAGTCACAGGAACCAAGATACCCTCTTTCTACCTAGACTGATTTGAACAGGTTTTTGGCCACTGTCATGAAGACTTGATCAGATGATGAATAACTGATCAGTCAGATCCTCTTGTGAGGCGTGTGAATACAAAATGCACTTAAAGAGGCAACAGATACCTGCTGCTGAGGACAAGAAGGACAGGCCACTGGAGGTGCCACTGGGTCCCAAGCAGTATGCCATTTTGCTAAGATGCCATACACCCTACTCCTGGAAGAGCAGGGATCCAACATGACTGAAGGCTATCAAAGACATTCTGTGCCTCCTTCCTATGGATTTATGGAGACAGACAAATCTGATCAGTTCCCACATTACTGATTGCGTGACCTCAAGCTAGTGACAGCCTTTGTGAGCCTCATTTTGTCATCTGCAAAACAGGAATTGAAAGAAATATCCTGTATGGATAGGGTGAGGATTAACATGGTGCATATAAAAGTATTTCACAAGGCTGGGCACAGTGGATCACATCTGTAATCTTAGCTACTCAGAAGGTGGAGATCAGGAGGATCATGGTTCAAAGCCAGCCTGGGCAAAAAAGTTGGCAAGATCCCAATGGCTAGGTGCAGTGGCATGCTCCCATCATCCCAGCTACATGGGGAAGCAGAAATAGGATCTTAGTCCAGGCCGGCTTGGACATAAAGCAAGACTGTATCTCCAAAATGACCACAGCCAAAAGGGCTGGTGGAGTGGCTCGAATTATACACCTGCCTAGCAAGCATGAGCAAACCCCAGTACTGCCAAAAAATAATAACCATAAAAGCACTTCACAAGCTGTGTGTAATGGTGCTCACCTGCAATGCCAGAGCTCAGGAGACTGAGGCAGGAGAATCGAGAGTTCTAGACCAGCCTGAGCTACATAGTGAGGCCCTGTCTCAAAAAAAGCATTCCCTCTCACACCATTCAGTCGCACAAAGTACTTGATGTTTGCTTTTACAGTGTGAAAAAGTCCGGATTAACGGACAAATACCAGGGTGACATGGAAGCTATGCTGAGGAATATGTCTCCCTCACCTTTCCAAGTCTGGCTAGCCTTCACATTTTGCAGATTCTACCGTGCAGAATCTTGCAGCCATCTGTCTGTTTCTACCCAACATTGGAAGCCACATTCATCTCTCTTGAGCAGCTGCTGCTCCATGTCCATCTGCATCTAGCAGAGATCCTTGGGTCCCCCCAACAGCCCTGACAACCTTCCTGGAAAGCTGTGATGGAGTCCCTCCACCTCTGCTCAAAGCCTCCACCTAGGGCTGGGGGGCATGGCTCAAGTGCCTAGCATTCAAGTTTTGGGTTCAATCACCAGCACTGAAGAGGAAAAAAAAGAAAGATTTACCTATAGTAGTAGCTAGCCAAAGTAAATAATCAAAGCCACATTAAAAATATTCATTTTCAATGATTTTTACATAATTATTAATATTATTTGGTGGTACTGAATGTGAACTCAGGGCCTTTCGCTTACTAGGCAAATGCACTACCACTTGAGCCACACCCTCAGCCTATCATTATTTAACAGCCAGAAGTTGAAATCAACATTAATATCTAAAAATAAAGCAACGGTTAAATAAATTTGGGGACATCATAACGATAGGATGGCATGTGACATTTTTAAACCATGTTTTTAAAGAATACTTACTGTTGAAAAGTGTCATCATATAACAAGGTTTAAAAGGAAGTTAAAAACATAAAAAGTTGGTACAGAAACATTTAACATTTTGGGTGGTGGGTTGTGAGTTATTTTTATTTTTTCATCTCAACAATTTGTACATATTTCCTAAATCTTCTACTGTGGGTATGTACTATTTTTGTAATCAGGAAAAATTCCACTTTAAAAAATGGAAAAAAAGACTGTACCGATATGGGGAAATGCTTATGACCCAGCTCAGAAAAAAGGAGAAAACAAGAACCTCCCTGCCGGCCTTGGAGAGAGACTCAAGGAGGCACAGACACTGTGATCTGATGGCTTCTGGGAGGGCTTCCATTCAGATATTCAGAATTCTATCAATGTTTGTAGAATAACAGAATAAAATGTGCTCTTGTCAATTCAGTTGAAGTGAATACTAAGTATTGGTAAGGGGTGGGGAATAGGGTTCTCATGGAATTCTCATTGCCCCTGGGGGGAGAGAACCTTTCTTGGGAGCTGTCTCAAAATACTGCACAGAGCTGCAGCCCCCCAGCCTCACCTCTGGGTCCCTCCCCTGGGACCTCTCACAGGGGCGCAGAGGGTCAAGAGGGGCGGCCACTGCAATATTGTTTACAATGTAAGAAAATGCCAAGTGCTTGCCTGTAATCCCAGCATTCAGGAGGCAAAGGCAGGAGGATGGAAAGTTTGAAGAGAGCCTGGCTGCATAGCAATACCTTGTCTCCAAAAAGAAAATGAAAACAGAGGCAAAGAGAGATTAAGTAACTTGCCCAAGGTTTTACAGCTGATAAGTGACAGAGCCAAGATCTGAACCCATGCAGTCTGGCAACAGAACACCACAAATTCAAAAGAATGTTGGGCAGGGGCCATGGCTCAAGTGATAACACACCTACCTAGTAATCATGAGTTCAACCTCCAGGACCACCAAAAAAATTTACAATAATAATAATGTCACAGATATGAATTTTTAATACAGGTGCCCCTCAGTATCTTCAAAATATTGGTTCCAGGACTCCCACAAATACCAAACCCTGAGGATACGCTGAAGTTCATTACAAAAAAATGCCCTAGTATGTGTATATAACCTGTGCACATCCTCCTGTATAAGATACAAGTCACCTCTGATGACTTATTGTACCTAATGCAATTAAACGCTGTGTAAATAATTGTTATACTGTATTATTCAGGGAATAACAACAAGGAAAAGCATCTGTATGGTTCAGTACAGGCACAACTTTTTTTTCCCAGTACTGGGGTTGAACTCCACTTGCTAGGCAGGTGTTCTACCACTTCAGCCATGCCTCCAGCCTTTTCTGCTATGGTTATTTTGGAAGTAGGGTCTTGCTTTTTGCCCTGGACCTCAGGCCTGGACTCCAATTCTCAAGCATACCACCACATCCAGCTTTTTTCCTTTGAGATGGGGTCTCAAAAACTTTTTTTGCCCTGGCTGGCCTGGAACCCTGATCCTCCAATCTCAGCCTCCTGCGTAGCTTGGGATGACAGGTGTATACAACTGCAGCCAAAAATTGGTTGAGATGGGGTCTCATAAACTATTTCCCCCAGCTGGCCTTCAACCTTGATCCTCCCAATCTCAGCCTCCCAAGCAGCTAGGATTACAAGTGTGAGCCACTGGTGCCTGGTTTGGTTATTTTTAAGATAGGGTCTCACCTTATTCCAGGGTTGACCAGGACTATGATCCTCCTATTTGTGCTTCCCTGTGTAGCTGGGATGACAGGTGGGTAACACCAGGCTCAGCCACTGGTTGAAATGAAATATCTTGAACTTTATGCCCAGGCTGGCCTCAAATTGCTATCCTCCCAATCTCAGCCTCCTGAGTAGCTAGAATTACAGACTTGAGCCTCCACCCCCAGCCACGAGGAACAATTTTTAAAAAGCATTTTTGATCCTAGGATGGTTGAATCCATGGATGTGGAACTTGAAGATACACAGAGTCAGTCACACACAAAAAAAGTGGCATAGTATTTCTAGATATGAAAGTATCAAAACAAGAACTGAGAGAGAATACATCAATTTTTTTTTCTTTCCTGGTGATTTTTTGAGACAGAATCTGACTACATAGCCCAAGCTGGCCTTGAACTCAAAATCCTTCTGCCTCAGCCCCCCAAGTGCTGGAATTAAAAGTGTAAAGTGTGTACCACCACCCCCAAACCCCAAATTTTTTTTCTGATAGTATTCACCTCTATGGGTGGAAGAAACAGGAGAACAGAGCTAAGAAATAATTACAAAAACTTAACTTAATCTGTGACACTGTATTTCTTTAATTAAAAAAAAAAGCTCAGGGGCACAGCAAGGTGGTGCATACCTGTAATCCCAGCTACTTGGGAGGAAGAGATAGGAAGATGTGGCTCAAGACAGCCTGGGCAAAAGCAAGAGACCCTATCTGAAAAGCAAACTAAAAGACAACAGAATGGAGGTGTGACTCAAGTAGTTAAACACTTGCCTAGAGAGCTCAAGACCCTGAATTCAATCCCCAGTACCTAAATAAATAAAATAGAGGACTGGAGGTGCTGCTCAAGTGGTAGAGTGCCTGCTTTGCAAGCATGGAGCCCTGAGTTCAAACCCCAGACCCACAGAAGGAAGGAAGGAACGAAGGAAGGAAGGAAGAAATGAAGAAGGAAGGAAAGCAGGGAGGGAGGGAAAGGAAGGAAGAAAAGAACTCAGATGCCAAGTGTGGGGGTGTATGTCTGTAATCCTAGCTACTCAGGAATCTGAGACAGAATTATGAATTTGAGGCCAGCATGGGATACATAGCAAGGCTCTGTCTCAAAAATAAATAAATAACACTAAAAAAGTTAAACACAGCACTACCATATGATCCAACAATTCCACTCCTAGATATATATACCCCTGAGAATCAAAAGCAGGCACTCGTAACCAGTGCTTGCAGCAGTATTGTTCACAACAGCTAAAAGTAGAAACAACCCAGGTATCCACTGACAGATAAATGGATAAACAAAACGTGGCATTTACACAAATGGAATACTATTCAGCCTTACAAAGGAAGAATTTCTGACACATGCTCCAACATGAATGAATCTTGAAGACATTATGGTAATTGAATATTTTTTGTTTCCCTTATATCAGGTTCACAGAGTAATGAAACTCACAGAGACAGACAGGCAAATGGTGGTTACCAGGGACTGGGGAAAGGAGCATGGGGAGTTACAGAGTTGCCGTTTGGGATGCTAAAAAGATTCTAGATACGGATGGTGGTGACGGTGGCACAACATCTATGCACTTAATACCACTGAATGGCATACTTAAAATGGTCAAAGTGGCATACTTTCTGTTATGTATGTTTTATTATAATAAAAAAAGTTTGACGCAAATGAGATAAAACGTTAACTGTCAGCTGATCAGTGTGAGTGCTTGTCCAGCATGCACAAGACCCTGGCGTTCCATCCTTGGCACCATCAAAAAAAAAATGTAACTATCAATCTGAAGTCTTGAGTACCCAGGTCTGCCATGCCATTATCCTTATTTAAAAAAAAAAGATAGAAAAGGAAGGGAAGGAAGGAAGGAAGGGAGAAAGAGAGAAAGAGAAGAAAAGTCTCAATATGGACGTGGAGGTGAAAATAAGGCACCCAGCAGCCAGGATGCCCCTGGAAGCTGGCTCAGGTTTTTCCATCTCTTCTCTCCTCCTCTTCCTGTTTTACAGCACAGTGGTTGCTATGGAAACAAGGGGCACCTTGGGCTCCCAGAGCTCAGCCCAGGTGCTGCTAACTCCAGCAATATGTCAGTGTGTGAGTAAAAGAAAAGCTGCAATCCATGGGTCTTGGTTTACACACACGTCTGCCCGCGTGCATGCATCTATCCAGCAACTGTGTCATGCGTGTGCACGCATCTGTCCTCAGCATCATTCCAGTTTACCGTTGTGGGTATGTTCTGCAGTCATGAAGGCATGTCACCTGGTTATGTGTGTGATCACACAGCCCAGGGTTATTATTAATACTATCAGAAATACTAAGGCAGGTAGCATTTGTGTAGCATTGTGTACTGGCACTGGTCTCCATGCTTCTCCTGTATCATCTCATTCAAACCTCACAATGGCACATGCATAAATAGCACTATTATCCCTAGTAAAGAAACCGGCTTGCCCAACATCACCCAGAGTGTGTGACCCACAGCATATGAACCTAACCGCTGAATTTGCATTGTGGGGAGAGTGGTTTTGTTGTTGTTGTTGTTGTTGTTGTTCTGTTTTGGTTTTTTTGAGACAGGGTCTCCCTTTGTAGCCCAGGCTGACCTTGAATTTGAGATCCTCCTGCCTCAGCCTCCTTAGAGAGCTGAAATTACAAGCATGCACCATGCCTAGCTGAAAGCACTTTAAATGGACCAGTTCCCAAGCCACTGCCACCCAGCTGCCTCACAAACATTACCTCTGGCCCCGGTATCATGCAGGTTTCCTGGACCCCACCCGAGCATGATGAAGCAGAATCACCCCGTGGGCCCCGGAAGCAGCATTTTAACTCAGTCCCTTGGATGGATCCCACTGCCACCAGAATGGGAAGCCATTGTCTTGCCTAGATCTCGCCTTCTGCTGGCTGATGGGGTTAAACAGGTCACAGCAGGATGGAGACAGGGGCTGTCCCTTCTGAGTCCTGCTCGTGAACCCAGGAATGGAAGTGGGAAAGTCCGAGGTGTTCAAAACTCCTCAGTTGCATCTGCTACTGGCACAGCACCCAAGAAAGGGATGGTGGCTGTCACCACACACCTCCCTCTAGGGCAGGGCCCCAAAAGTCAGTTATGTGGCTTTGTGGCCTGCCAAGCACGGATTTCCGCCCACTCCACCCTCTCAGAATGAGCTGGAGTAGGAGGGTTCACACTGTGGTAACCTGTGAACTGGTTCACAGCTCAGCCCAAAGCAGGGAGGGACAACCACCTCACCTGAGCAACAAACAGTGTGGGAGCCAGGGTGGGGCACCCGAGAGGCTCAGACCTCCAAGGGAGAGGGACACAGAAACCACCTGACCACCTGTGATTGCTGATGCTCTCCCTGCTCCAGGGACCCAAGAAAGGGAGGGCTGGGTGTGCGTGGAGGAAGAAAGTCTAAGCTGACCCTGGAAGGATGAGCAGGATAGCTACAGGGCCTGGGGGTGATGTGGGAGGGAGAAGAAAAGGTATGTGCACAAGCCAGGCAACAGCCAGGCCCTCTCCTGGCGTGGAGCTAAATAAGGAAGTGTAATTGAGCTCAAAGAAGTTAAATAACTTGCTTAAGGTTACCCAGCTGGTGAGTCAAGATTTAAACAGCGGCTGCCTGACTCCAAAGCGCACAGACCAACCACTAAGAGGGGCTCACTGTTTGGTATCCTTTTCTTCTGCGCAGATTTGAGAATGCTGTGAAGGATTTTGTGCCATTGCCCAAGAACTTCACCAACATCTGGAGACATTTTTCATTGTCACTAGGGGGTGAGTTGCTGGCACTTAGTGGGTTAGAGTCAGAGATGCTGCTAACCATCCTGTAATGTCCACAACAAGAAATCATCCAGCCCCACCATGACACAAACCCTGACCTGGAGTGACACACCCGTCTCCCACCTGACCATCTTCGCACCTGCTAGTCACCTGGGACAACGGATCTCAAAAGTTGCTGCATGTTAGAATTACCTGTGTGTCTTCTAAAAAGTACAGACCAGCAGTTTCCCAGACCTTCTGATGTTATTGGAATTGGATACCACCTGGAAATAAGAATTTTTTTTTGAGACAGCATCTCACTATGTTGCCCTGACTGGTCTTGAGCTCTCAATCCTCCTGCCTCAGTTTCCTGAGTGCTGAGATTACAAGCATGCACCACCACACCTGGTGGGGCATCAGAATTTTTTAAAGCTGCCCAGATGATATCAAGTACAGAAAAGTTTGGGGATCACTGTCTTGGGGAAAAGAGCAGGGATCAAACCGCTGGCTGTGGCTCTGAAGACTGCGGATGTGTATACTATATAGAGAAGTCCCTAAGGTGTACACACAACAACCACCCTCACCGGCAGGAGTAGAGGGTGTGCCCATCCCAGCACCTGGGGACAACCATGTGGAAGCAGCACTAACAAGGTCTGCCATGGATCCGCCTCCTCAGAGCAGAAGGGCAGAGCTAGAGCCGGCACTGGCATGAGGAATTAGTCAGAGCAGGCAGAGACTGGAGGAGGAGGTTAATTAGAGAGCCTCTGTCACTGTCTGAGCAGGAGATAATGGGCCTGAACCAGGAGGCAGGAGGACCAACCCCCCCCCACCCATGACTCAGAGGCTTCTCAGCTTAGTGACAGAGGAACTGAATCTGAAAGAGACGAAAGGTTAATTGAGAGGGAGCACAGTCTGAGAACAGAGCCGGACATGACCAGGCAGCAGGTGAAGGGGACAAGAAAGGGGAGTAGCTTTGAGAGGTGATCTGGGAAAGGGGGTTGGGAAGCCTAAGAGGGGTAGCACATCCACAGCAGAGGTGGCACACAGGTGACACCATGGGCTGAATTTGGCCTACAGGATAGGCCACACACAGCTGCTTTTTTTAATTCTTGAGTTAGTTGTCAAGATTTTGCCTAAAACTTTAGATCTCCAGCAGCTCTCATAAACTGGAAAATCAGGTGGGGTGAGCCACACTCCCGAAGCATCCAGGGCCCAGGCAGGCTGCTGGTCCTTCTAGGCAAGGCACATATTTGCCAGTACTCCCAAGTCTCCTCCTCATGGTTGGATTCCTGTGAGCATCTGGGTCTATCTTCAGAAAGAGGAGAGAAGGTCCTAAGTCGGAAAGAGGCAAAGAAAATGGAGGAGCTGATGGAGAAGCAGGAAAAGAGCCAGGGCCGCAGACAGAGAGCTGGTCTCTCACATGCTGATCCTGCTAGACCACCTTCCTGTTGTGCTGTCAGTTAGGAGCATCCTGGATCAGAGGCTCAGTTCACTGACCTCTAAGGAGGTACAAGCTTACAACCTTCCAGCCATCCTTCCTGTGTCTATGGAATTCCCACAGGCTGCCTAGAAAATCTGAACTCTTCTAGCAAAGCTCAATCCAGGCTCTAAGGAACTCCAAATATAGAGAAAGGTCCAGGGTCAGTCAGCCAGTGAAAGAGAAGACTCAGGATGCAAGGATTGCCTTCCAATGTCTGAAGGGCTCTCAGGAGAAAAAGAAATATTAGTCTTGTTTAGGAATGGGGTTTTGGGAGCCAAGGGATAAGGTTGGACTCAGTCATTGCAGTTTCAGATATTCCAGATGAACATAATGGTCAGTATTGAATAAGCAGAGCTGTATTGCAATAGATAAGGCATCCTTGCAAGGTAATGAACTCCCCATCACTAGAGGTAACCAAGTTCAAACTGAGTGACTAGTTCCAGAGCCACAGGAAATTCGCATGGTAGTTAGTTTGACTTTTTTATTTCAAGCCCTAAGACTCCAGTACTCCAGAGATTCTGGAGGTCTCTCCCAAAGCCCCTAGGGATTAGCTCTGGACTCTGCCTCCCATGAAGGCCTACATGGTCCAAACAAAACACAGAATGTCTACTTTGTTGCTCCCCTTGGCCTTCACCAAGACCACAGCCACACAGCTAAACTTAGTAACTTCTGCCACATAGCCCCCCAGACCCCCTCAGTGGTGCAGCTCCTGGTAGAGGAGCCCTCCCAGCACAAGCCAAAGGGGCCACCTACATCCCTTCTCCCTACTCCCAGATAAGCCAGCAGTATAAAAGAGTAGAAGAGACTGCCACTCCCAGACACCAACACCACTCTGCAGGGCCTCTGAGTGCTGCCTGGGCCCCTGACCACCAGGAGCCTCTACAATTATGACTTGGGAGGGGGTGTAATGATACACAGTGTGTGGACAAGGAGCACAAGGGATGCACAGTCTTGGGTGGCAAGGGCCTTTCTCCAAAGCCCAGTGGGAGCAATGCTTCCCCAGTCCTGGCCAAACCCAGCCCCCCATGAGCAGAGCAGCAGCCTTCAGCCTCGTTTCCCAGGACTGTGAGTCTCCCATCCAGGCCTGGACAGGGCTTTGGGCCTGGGAGACCTGTGAGGAAGCCCAAGCACATGGCCAGAGACCTGGGGGTCTGCAAGAATTAAGGGAGCTAAACAGGGTGAGAGAAGCCTCCAGGGATGGTAGGGTCTGGGCTGGCAGCCATAGGCTGTGCCATCTGCATCCTCTTTCCTACATCCCTGCCCTTGCCCCTACCCTAAGCTAATGCAGTTAGCCATGTTCTGTTCTGCTCCTCAGCCCTACCAGCCATGTGGAAGTCACCCTTACAGGGCTCCAGGAATAAGCAGAGCCCCTTCTGCTAGCTGTCACACACCCATCTCAGAAGAGCCCTAATCCCCAGCGCCTACTGGTCAGAGCTGCCAGCCACTTGCTACCTGACCATCACAGACACCCTCCTGCCCAGGTCAAGTCCCAGAGGGCTATCTGTCCACCCAGGAATCAGAAAACAGACTCACCAGGGCTTCCTGGGCATGGCAGGTACCAGCTGGGATGAAGGTCAGGAGCACAAGGGTCCCTGGAGTTTGCAGGCCTTGCTGCCTAGGAAATGGCACCTCCAGGTGCGTCCCCAGTGCCTGGCAATGAAATCAGGCCACAACCCAATTGCCAGCTAAGCGCCCGCCCGCCTTACTTCTCACTGTAGCCACTCACGCCCCAGACTCCAGATCCCAAAACAGACATGTTCGTGGTTACCATAGGAACTTGCTAAAGCCAAAAAAGGCACCACACAAGCACTCACATGGGCCCTTGAAGCTCATGTCCACCTGCATGGGTGAGTGCCCACCTTCACCCACACATGCTCACACATGCCAACACTGTTCCCAGGCACAGGGCCTGTCCTGAAGAACTGAATGACCCAGGGTCTGACACTGGGCCCAAAAACAGGCATGGAGTGGATTTGCAAGCGGTTCCCTGCCTGCCTAGTGCACCAGCCATCAGCTACAGGGCAGCAAGACTCACCTGCCAAAGACACTCCAGGAGCTGAGCAGGTTGGGGGCTAGAGCCAGGCCCACCCCACTGTGCCTACAGGACCAGCAAAAGAGCATTGTCCAGCACACTGCAACACACTGGCTCCCTGAGCACTCCAGACACTACTCCTCTCCCATATTCCATTCTACAGGGTGTCACTGTAGGAGTCAGGATCTAAGACAGCCACCATTCTGCAAGGATGCAGAATGGAAGGGGAGGGAGGTTTTATATTCAGAACCTTACCGTGTCCCCCAAACTGCTCCAACTCCTCAGTTCCCCACCTCCATGAATAGAGATGCACCCAAGGCTCTCTCTAGCCCCACTGTCCCACTGCTGCAATGACTCCAGTCTGGCCACTCACACCTCTGCCAAAGGCCCTTCCATCATGCCCATCTCTCCCACAGTCCAGCCACAGCTGAACAGCTGAAGCTCAGCTTGACCACACACTTACCCCCAACTTCTGACTGGCAAGAATAACAGCTCCCAGGTCCTCCTACCTACGGTGCCTCACACCTCACTGTCTTTGAGGTGCAGTGTGGTGGCTGCTGTCTGGAGACCTCTCTTCCCTCACTGACCTTGGAGACAACTCAGGCATTCCCCCAGTCTCCGAGAGAGGAGTTGCATCTGAGCACTTGTCACGCTCCATGATAACAATGCATCTGTCTCCTTGTGGGACTAGAAGCTGTCATGGGCAGACACTGTTTCATCTCTGTCTTTGTCCCCTTCCCCAGCCTCTGGTCTGACACTGCTCTATATATGTAGAGCCAACCCTGCTCTAAGTTCCTAATTTAACCAGCTAAGATTTCAAAATTCTAATAGAATTAAAATTCTAACAGATCTATCTTCTTGAGCTATCTTCTGGTCGAACCATAATATGGCTGAAAGACTGCCCCCAGCCAGGTCTCTCTCTCCTTCCCCTGAGGAAGAAATCCAAGGGCACAGCACACTCAGTCCCACTGCATTTCTCCCTACCAGGCATGTCATTTCTAGGAGCCAAAACTGGAGCCCAGTTAAAAAGTTGTATTGTTTTTCTTATAAGACAATGGACTCTGTGTTTCTCCTGTCAGAATGTGTATGATGCTAGCAGTGGAGACCGGCTGCTCTGAGCCACCTGCATGTTCCTGTGACCAATCCCTGGGCACAATGGTCACCTCAGAGAGCTTGAGTTATGCATCAGTCAGATGATAAACACACACACACACACACATGCACACACATACTCCTTCTTTCACAAGAAATGGGTCTCTAAGATGGGAAGATATGACAGGAAGCAGAGGAAAGCACCCAAGGTTCTCAGCTTAGTTCCTTACCCTCTGGATGCCATTTCAGGATGCCCTGCCAGGCTGGGCTTTCCTCTGGGAAACAGGCTGACTATGACTCAGTTACTCAGTTACTGCAGACAGGGATCTTGTCCCAAACTGACCCCCAGAGCAGACTGGAGAAAAGGGGAGCCCACATGCTGACCCCTCCACCCGCCTCCTGCACCTGCCTCTGTCTCTCTTCCTCCACTCCTCCACCCTGCCTCCCTCCATCTGCCTCTGCCTCTCTCCTCCCCCTGCCTCTGCTTTTTCTCTCCATCCTTCCACCAGCATGTGATAGTCTA
Source organism: Castor canadensis (assembly GCF_047511655.1). NCBI lineage: Eukaryota > Metazoa > Chordata > Mammalia > Rodentia > Castoridae > Castor > Castor canadensis. The sequence goes on along the minus strand of NC_133396.1, from coordinate 47,561,317 downwards.
AGCATGACAACCCATAATTGAGTCATTCAGCAAATCCAGACAGAACTTGCTTTGTGCCAGGTCTGTGTTAGGTCTTAGGGAGCCAGAGCTAAAGGGTGAGGAGTGCCTGCTCTCAAAGACATCCGCGCATACGTGTTTACCTACTCAGCAGTGAGCACCTACCATCACCCAGGTCCTGAGGAGAATCCAAAACACCATAAGGCATGCCTGTAAACCAGTATGTCAAAGATAGAGGAGAGCAGGCAGTGCACTAACCCAGCCTTCCCATTTTACAGATGAGGAAGCTGAGACCCAGAGAAGTTAATGATTTGCCCCTTTGTTAGCCTGGGGCTATAAGCTGGGCCTGCCAAGCCACACTTCAAGCCTCTTTCTGCCTTGTGGCACTGCCACCACCGCCCCTTTACATGTTCCTGTGTGGCTCTGCATCCCATGTACCCCCACTGCAGTTAAGTAAGGCCTTGCCTCTGGGGGTCCTTCTCATTCAGGTATCATAGACCCTTTGAAACCTGGGCCTCCCCCAAGGATGGGCCTCATGAGGCCAGTGCGAGGCAGAGGTGTATTCTGTGCCCAAGGACTCTATACACAGGGCCCCCAAGCACATCAGGAAAAGAGAGGGGAGGAGAGGAAGCAGGGCAGGAAGTAGGAGCTGAGAACCACACAGCTCCACCCTGAATGGGAACGAAATACAGACCTGGATTCAAATCTCAACTCCATAACTTACTTGCTGATGACCTTGAACAAGTTTCCTAACTTCTCCCAGTCTCTATTTTCTCATCTCTCAAATGCAGAGAGCAGTGGTACCTTCTCTGAGAGGTAGCTGCAAAGCCTCGGGAAAGCAAAGAGATGAACTCTTAGCATGTAGCACGTGCCTAAGAACTGTGGGGCCAGACAGAACACACCTTCAGAGCTGCATGCCTCAGAGGTGCCTCCAGAGGTCACACAGCTGACTGTCTTCATGTCAAGGACACCAGATCCCTGGGGAGGAAGCCAAAGCAATCAGGGAGCACAGGCCACAGCCCAGGAATATGTGCTGCTCAGCAGAGCTCAGTGGACTGCATTAAGAGAAGAAAAGATGTCTCAGTCAGCAGAGGCAGAAGGAAGGAAGTATCTTTGTGCTGGGGGCGCCCCACATTTTGCTGTCCAATTGATGTGCCAGTGAGCAGAACCCCATCTAGAACCACATTTGGGCAGAATTCTACACAGCGTCTGCCAATGGTGGGGAAAGGAAGACAGAAATTGGTCCTTTTAGTCTCTCCAGCTAAACTGATTGTACCATGACTACACGTCTGACAGGGGCTGGACCAATCTTTACTATTATTAATATGTTTGTGGCATTGGGTTTTGAACTCAGGGCTTCACACTTGCAAGGCAAGTGCTCCATCACTTGAGCCACACCTCCAGTTCTTTTTGTTGTGGTTATGTTGGAGACGATGCCTCAAGAACTATTTGCCCGGGCTGGCCTCAAACCTTGATCCTCCTGATCTCAGCCTTCCAAGTAGCTAGGATTACAAGCGTGAGTCACTAGCACACAACTTAGATTTTCTCTTTTTGAAAAGCTCTGTTGAGATGTAATTTATTTAGCACTTTTAAGGGTACAATTCAATGGTTTTTAGTATATTCAAAGGGTTGTACCACCACTATTCTACCTGTCATTACCATCCAGTCTACTTCCAGAACATTTTCATCAACCCATAAAGAAGCCTGCATCTTTTAGATTTCACTACTCTCCCTGCTCCCAACACATCTAGGCAACCGTTAGCCTACCTTGTCTCTGGGGATTTGCTTACTCTAGACGTCTCGTGTAAGTGGAGATGTCTGGCTTCTCTCACATGCATGTTTCCAAGGCTCATCTATGCTATAGCATGTACGTATCAGGACTTCCTTCCTTTTCATGGCCAAAATAATATTCCATTTATGGATAGTCCACATTTCATTTATCCATTCATCTGTTGATAGACACGTGAGTTTTTTCCACTTTGGGATTATTATTAACAATGCTGCTATGAATATTTGTGCACAAGTTTTTGTGGAGGGATATGTTTTCATTTTTCTTGGTACATACCTAAGAGTGGAATTTCTGATCATATGGAAACTCTATGCCTTAACCTTTTGAGGAACTGCCAGACTATTTCCCAAAACAGTTGTTTCACAATGAATATACACTTAAACAATGAAGGACAGGGTGTTAAACAGGTCCTGTTAGGGGGAAGGGACCAGAGGGGAACGGTGAATGGAGAGGGTAAAGGAGGGTGAATATGGTCGCTGTACTTTATTTACTTGTATGAAAATAGAACATTAAAACCTATGGAGATCATGTTAAGTAGGGGAGAGGGATGAGGGATAATGATGGAGGTGATGAACATAACCTAGGTACATTATAAGCAAATATGGAAACGTCACAATGAAACCCCCCATATAACTACTAGATTTTTTTTTTAAAGCAGTTGTTCCATTTTATATTCCCACCAGTGACAGGAGAGTTCTAATTTCTCCACATCCTCAAAAACAACAGTCAGTTGTTATCTGTATTTTTTATTATAGCCATCCTAGTGGGTGTGAAGTGACATTTCACTGTGGTTTTCACTCACACTTCCCTGACGGCTAGTGATGTGGGCACCTTCTCATGTCATTATTGCCCACTTGTGTATCTTCCTTGCTTCTTTGGAGAAATGTCTATTGTCTCTACAGAATCTTTGTGTGTGTGTCTGTGTGTCTGTGTTTGTATCTGGGTGTGGTGGGGGGACTGAGGATCAAACCTACAAGGGCCTCACAAAAGCTAGGCAAGTATTGTACCACTGAGCTACATCTCTAGCCCTATGCCTCTTTGAACATTTTTTACTTATTGTTTTGTTTTTGTTTATTTGTTGTATTATTGAACTGTAGGAGTTCATTTGTTGTTTGTTTTTCAAGGTACTGGGGATTGAACCCAAGGTCTCATGCATGCCATGAACCACTCTAAAACTTCAGCCATGCCCTCAGCCCTTTTGTTTGTATTTTGTTTTTGAGGTAGGGTCTCCCTAACTTTGCCCCAGGTGGTCTTAAACTTGTGATCTTCCTGCCTCTGCCTCCCAAGTAGCTGGGATTACAGGTACAAACTACCACACTCAACCTGAGTTATAAGAGTTCTTTATATATTCTGGATATGAGTTCTTTATTAGATAAATTTCTTGCAAATATTTTTCCAATTCTGTGAATATCTTTTCACTTTCTTGATGTCCTTTGTAGCACAAAAGTCCTTAATATTGATGAAACCGAATTTATCTGATTTTTTTTTATTGTTATTGCTTATGTTTTGGGCATCTTTTCAAAGAAACTATTGCCTTATCCAAAGTCAAAAGATTTACACCTTTGTTTTCTTCTAAGAGTTCTCTAGTTTTAGCTCTTATATTTATGCATTTGATCCATTTTAACCACTTGCTGCATTTTGGATCCAAGTTTATTATTTTGCATTTTGATATACAGTTGTGTCTGCACCATTTGTTGAAAGGACTATTTTTCTCCATTGAATTGTCTTTGAATCCATCTTAAAACTCCTCTGACCGACAGGGCAACAGTGGCTCATGCCTGTAATCCTAGCTGACTGGAAGGCTGAGATTGGGAGGATTGAGGTTCGGGGAGGCCAGCCCAGGCAAATAGGTCATGGACCCCATCTCTAAAATAACCAGAGCAAAATGGACTGGAGGCTAGCTCAAGTGGTAGAGTGCTTGCTTTGCAAGCACGAAGGGCCTCCCCCATCAAAAAGTCCTCTGACCTGTATGTGCGGTTTTGTCTCGGAACTGCATTCCACTCCACTGATCTGTACGTCTTTATACAAACGTATAAAGATATCTGTTATAAAAACGTGTAAGATATCTGTATATCTTTATACCAGCAGCACACCATCTGTAGCTTTATAGGAATTTTTAAAATCAGAAGTACAGTCCTCCAACTCTGTTCTTTTTCAAGATTATCCTTGAATTTCCACATACATTTCAGCATTGGTTTACCAATTTCTGCAAAGAAGCCAGCTTGGTTTTGTTTGTTTTTCGCAGTACTGGAATTCAAACTCAGGGCCTTGTGCAAGCTGGGCAAGCACTCTACCACTTGAGCCACTTCCTCAGCCCCCAGCTGAGATTTTGATAATACGGGATTTTCAGTCCCTGAGCCAATCATTCCTGAGCTCAGTTTCTCCCCTTGGGATCTTTTCCATAAATTCCATCTTTTGCTTAACCAGATTACATAGTTTTTGTTTCTTGCAATGAAAAGAATCTCACAACTAGAAATTTAATTCCACACCCTGTCCCAAATCACCATCTCAATACCACCTCTCCAGCCCTTAACTATGTCCCAGATACCCAGAGACCCCACTGGACCCCCAATCTCAACACTGGCCAGTGCCCCCAGCCCTGCATTCTACCCTCTAACTAGTTCCCTTCCAAGTTACAAGTATTATATTTACCAGAGTAAACAAACAGGACCTCAAGAAATGCTTACATGGTTGAACTAGAAGTCCCAAGACAGCCCCAAAAGAAAAACTTCTTTCATTCACACCCCTCAGCAACTCTGCTTCATGCCTGCATCTCGCTCAATATGAAGACAGGCCCTTGGAAGGCCAGATATGGTTGTGCCCAATGGACAAAAGATATGGAAACTGAAGCCCAGAGAAGTTCAGTGTCCTGCCTCGAGATGGTGTGCCCTGACCCGGACAGGAGGTCCCATCGTCCTGCCCCAGCTTAAGACCAGCATTAAGCTGGGTGTGGTGGTACACACCTGCAATCCCAGTCACTCGGGAGGCAGAGGCAGGAGGATCACAAGCCTGCACAAAGATGGGGAGACCCTGTCTCAAAAACAAAATAAAAACAAAAGGGCTGCGATGTATCTCAGGTGGTAGAGCACTTGCCTGGCATATGCAAGTCCCTGGGTTAATCCCAGTACCAGGAAAAAAAAAAGAGAGAGAGAGCAGCTTTAGAAGGCACTTCCTCCCAGCAGTGTTCAGGATGGCCCTCTGGAGTCAACTCCATGGACAGACCGATCTCTCAAAGGACAGGGACATTTTGTCTTCCATTCTAGGCCTGCTAGCTGCCCACCCTCACCTTTCTGGGATAAACAAATCAGAGTGGAAACCCTTAAGAGCAGCTGTGCCTTCCCCAGGGACCTGTGTCCAGGGAGGACACAGTCAATGCTGAGAGGAAAGACTTTCGGCTGAGATGGGACAGTGACAACCAGAGAAGCTGCCTCTAAAAAGGGTGACTCATTGGAGAAGGGTTACTTTTTGGATGGGGTGGGGGGGACAGTCTAGATGTGGAACCCAGGGCCCTGGGCATGCTAGGCTTCCCCGCTGAGCTACAGGAGGAATTTTCATGAACAAGTTAATTCACATGTGGCAAGAGAATATTTTAAGCAAGTGATCAATTCTTTTTTGTTTGTTCTCTTTTTGGAGGTACTGGGGTTTGAACTCAGGGCCTTGCACTTGTTAGGGACCAATACTTTTTTTTTCCTAGAATTTTCCTCCTCTTCAATTCATTCAGCTGGAGTGGATGGTTAGTAAATCCTCTTTGCTCCAAGAGAGGGGATGCAAATGGAAGTTCTTTAAACTCTGGTTACGTATCAAAAGAGAAAGATCAGATGCAGACACAATGGCTGAAAAAACATAGAAGAAAAAGGAACAACAGTGGTGAGGGAAGGGAGAACAGCAGTTCCAGGACAGAGGTGTGCCTGCTCAGGGCTCCCTGCACAGACTAGCAACCATAAGGTAAACTGAGACAGACAATTCCCAGGCCAGACAGTTCTGGCATGGAAGCCTCAGAGAGCAGTATGACAAATGTCTAGTAACAGATGACTAATGAACAGCTGATCCCACATACACACCAAGGGTGTTTTATGAGGTTCTAGAGCTATGTCACAATTTACAAGTCAATCAGCAACGTCAGAGAGACAGCCTTATGGAATAAAAATTAAAGTGATAGAAAATACAGCTATCTTTCTTACTGCTATCTTTGTGGCCTGAAAGTCCACTACCCACATTCTCACCACGCTGGTCCTGCCTCACCCATTTGCGCCTCTGTCTTTCCCTGGACATCCAGGAATCAAAAGCCTGGTTCAGCTTCTTCCAATCCAAAAGACCACCAGCTGAGGCTGGAATCTGACAATGCCACAGCCATGATTCACAACATGGCAGGAACAAAGACCTGAGGGAATGCTGGTCTCTTGTCATCATAGAACAGAAAGTGGCACTTACTTGACCTTCAGACTCGCCAACATGGTCTTGTCGATCCTGCCAAGAGAAAAAGCAAGGACGTCAATCAGTGTGGGACTGAAGGCTCCCATCTATATCTGCAGGAGAGGAATCCCTGGGCTGGCCCAGCCCACCAGACTAGCAGACCTTGCAGGGGACAGCTGCTATAAGAGCAAGTTCTCCTCCAGCCTAAAAAGGGAAGACTGAGTTTTGGGAGAACAGGGACCACACATACCCCTATGACATGGGTACTATTATTCTCTCCATTTTAGAGATTAGGAAACCAAGATTCAGAAGGGTGAAATCACTGGTGGTCTAACTCCAGGCCCAGGGCTCTTAAGCGCTCTGTGTACAGCCTCTCACTTCATTACTGCTCCCCCATGAGGGGACTCTGCAACCCAGCTGCATTGGTCACTGGCAGAGGCATAATCAACACAGCAGGATTTTCTGGCCTTCAGCTGTGGGAAGATGCAAGCACCCCCAGCAACACGGACCCTCCTGCCCCCAGGACCTGCCAGTCCATCCAGGCAGGCAGGCAGACCCCTCTCCTGGGACAGAACCTAACAGCAGTCTCCAGGGGAAACCAGCAGGTGGGTTCCACCAGGCAAGGAGTTGGGAACAGGGAACATCACATTTCCTGCAGACAGTCCCGACAGCCGTTCCTACATCCAGCCTGCACCCGCCCTTTCTGGCACAGGAGGCAGTGTGTGAGCTGCTATTTTTACCACTACATATGCCAGCCCTTATGTCTGGAAAGGCAGGTCCCCTCCCCCACCAGAGACAGAGAGGGGCAATGCTTCCACTGTCTGAGTCTCCTCTTGTTTAGGAGTCATGACCACCAGAATGACCATCATCATCAGTGTCATCACCACCAGTAACTGTCACCATGACTGTGTTACATCACCATCAATGTTATCCCAGTGTCACCCTCAGTATCAGTTCACTAAAATGACCACCACTTCCAGGATGCTTGAAACCCTGGAAGTTCTTATGGGGACCCTGTCTAGGGTCAGCTCTGCCTCAAGCTTCCCATACTCATGACTGCTGGGGCCAGTGGGGAGAGGGAAAGACGAGAGGGTTGGGGCACATGGTAAGGACAGACCTGCCCTGGCCATCACAGGTTGGCACTGGGCTCTTAAGCTGGTGGCAGGATCCTCTCAGAGCAAGCTCCGGGCATCTCTGATCTCAGCCCCAACAGCAAAACCTGCTACACCCAGAGTGTCTGGTCCACATCCCTCCCAGTTTCTTTCCCAAACCCTGTCCTGGGCCTCTTCTTTCAGGCTTTCACTCCTGGTCTCTGCAAGTCTTATCCAGGTCCCCTTCCCCATTAGGATGTAGCTCCTCCACAAGATCCCTTGATCTGACTAGAAGTCAGAGCCCTGCATCCTGCTACCCAATCGTAACCCCTAATAATAAGCCCTCACATCATACGTTTTCTCAAGGAATCTCTTTTAATTCTTACAACAGCCCTGTTCTGTGGGGAAAGCAGAAATGCCACATGGGAAACTGAGATCCAGAGAATGGAGTTCCTCAATAGTCAAGGCAAAGGCAGATCTAGACCCTGGTCTCCTTACATGTGCCTTCTCAGCCTCTATCTGGTCAGTCCACTGGCCCCCAGGGGCTACAGCAGGCCCCGTCCCCACATCTTTCTCTCTCTCTATCTCTCTCTCTCTCTCACTCTCTCTCTCTCTTTTTTTTGTTGGTACTGGGACTTGAACTCAGGGCCTTCACCTTGAGCCACTCCATCAGCCCTATTTTTGCAAAGAGTTTTTCAAAATAGGGTCTCATGAACTATTTGCCGGGGCTGGCTTTGAACCACAATCCTCCTGATCTCTGCCTCCTGAGTAGCTAGGATTACAGGGATTACAGGCGTGAGCCACTGGCACCCAGCCCCACATCTCTCTTATCCAGCATCCCGCCCACCATGGTTCCCATGCTGGGGTGTGGCCTCCGGGAGGGCGGAGCCTGCCATTTGGGCAGGGCTGAGAGCAGCTATGGCACTGGGACTGGCCCTGGCCCTTTCAGGAACCCAAGTCCCCAGCTCCTCCCTCCCCTGGCCCATCCCACACTCACCATGGCTGCCCAGATGCCAGTGGCTCTCCAGTCTGGCAATCAATGGAGTTTTAAAATACCACCCCCAGTATGGCTCAAGTGGTGGGGCCCTTGGTCTAAGTTCAATCCCCAATACTGCAAAATATAAAATAAAACACCACCCCAGGGATTCCCTTCACTGTCTGGAGGGACGAGAGTTCCAAGAATCTGTAATTTAGCCCCAACTAGCTGTGACATCCCTTTCTAACTGACAGTCATGCCCAGATTGTGCCTGTACCCCGTCAGACTCACTTGCATGCCCAAGACCATTGCTGCGTGCAAAACACCTCGCTTAGTCAGCCCACAAGCATCCGCTGAGCACAGATGATGGTCCAAGGACCAAGAGACCATGGTGAATAGGATGGAGCAGGCCTGCCCTCCTGGAAACTAGTCTAGCAGACACTGTGGTTGGCACATGGGATCTCTTGGACATACACTAGGTCTCTCTCCCCCCACCTTCCTCTTTGTTTCTAAGGCAACTCTGGATGACCACATTCACATCCTCCCCCTCACCTGGCGAGGTTCAAATTACAGGCCCCAACTTGTCTCTGGAACAGGGTGTCTCAATGCATAGCCCTGCTATTGGGGGAGTCACTTGGCATGACCAGACGGAGAGCTAAGCCTTGCAAAGGGAGCTTTCTGCATGCCCCACACCTTACAGAGAAAGGTGGGTCTGGGAGAACATAATCTCATCCCCTGAGCCTTGCCCTGCAAGAATCCCAGCTCAGTCTCACACATCCACCCCAGAGAAGGAAGCAGACTGTGTAATTCAAACCCAGATCCCACTGTCAGCACAGCAGCCTTTGGCCCAGCATCAGGGAGAGCCTGTGAGCAGGCACCAAGCCACACTGCCACTCGCAGCATCATCTCATCCTCATCGTTCCATCAGCCAAACATGGAGTCCCCCAATCTCTTCCTGCAGGGGGATGGATAGCAAAGTGCTTTCAAAGAGGGGAAAAGGGAAATAAAGAGCTGTGCACATATGGGAACAGAGTCCATTCCTTCCCAGCCCTACTGTGTCTCCCTACCAACCCTGTGTACCATCCCCAGTTACCCTCCCTGTTCCTCACCAGGACACCCTGGCCACCCTCCCCCTAATTTGACAACGTCCCAGTCCCACACACTGAAAGGAAACTGATAATGAAAACCACTGGGCTCTGCTCCCAGCTGAGGAGAAACCACCACCAGCTGGTAACCAGAGAGAAGCCTTTAACCTCAGTCCCCACTTTCTGGTCACCTGGGGAAGAAAGAGCATCTCTCTTCTCCCAGACAGAAGCTGAAAGGCAAAAGGTGGCCCAGAGGGCAGGCATGAGGCAGGACACCTAACAGTGGGGCAGGGAGGACAGTGACCTTGAAGACAAGCCTTCCACTCCTCTCATGACTAACCCCCCAAGAGGAGGCAGACAACAGACCCCCTGCCATGGACTCACAACAGTGCACACATATGGATACAGGCGACCCAAGAGGCAGGCAGGCACCTGCTCCCAAACAGGGAGTGCCCACGTGGTTACACAGAGAGGAACATCCAGCCAGCTAGGCACACACTTCACACACACACGGTCACAGGCTGGCAGCCACAGTCACACACTCACACCTGCACACACGCACACATGTGCACACACACGCTTACATACAAGAACACTCTGACACAGACATATGCATTCAACTGCAGTCACACCCACTCACACCCACACTGGTAGCTAGCTCCAACCTTCTGGATCCCTACAGACTGTGCCCCTGGGACAGTAAGAAAAACCTTACACCACTGTCCTCCAGTCTTCCCCATCTGGACATCTGAAAGTGCCCCCTGCAGACACAGGTTCTCAGGCACAACCCAAACACCGTGGACCCTACAGACAGCCAAAGAACTCAACAAGACCCCACCTCCAAGTTCGCTCCCATCCCTTTATCTGTCACCCACCATCCGAAGCCCCCAAAAGAGACGCTGCGCTTCCTGCCAAACATGGTTGCAATCGTGAGGTCCAGGGTCCAGCGATGCCCCCAGGGCCGTTACTGAGTGGGCCGTGGTGCAGCGGTCCGCCACAGTGCAGGGCAGGGCGCCAGGCGTGGCACCTCCCTCCTTGCCTGCCCCCCAACCCCAGCTTCCTGTGGGTGAGGCTGCAGTGTTGGGAGGTGTGTCCTGTACTCCAGGCAAGGGAGGTCACAAAGAGCAGCTTCCCCACACCCAGAGGAACCCACACCTCCGGAAGGGGCTCAGCTGGCAGATTGCACCACAGCCCCATTTGGCAGCTGGCCCCACACAGCCCTGGCTTCCCGGAACACAAAAGAGGCCCAAGGATTCCCACAGCCCCACCTGGGAGGGAAGGAGAAACCCACCTGGAAGCTTCAGGGACACTGAAGACTAGGACCCCCTCACATCACTCCCCAGGGCTGCCTGAGACAGGGACCTTCACCTGCTGCTGTACTGTGGCTCAGGACATGACAGATAAACCAGTCACATACTTATAATTGCACCAGCACACACATGGACATAGGTATACATGTACATACATGGGCACAGGGGCATGCACACACAGCTATAAGCATATGTGCATATAACATACACAGGATACATAAGTACACACAGACACATGCATGCTCATTAGACCCCTGCACTTGCATATGCATAGAAACACATTCACATGCAGGTCCACGTAGACTTCAACAGATGCCTGTCCACTCCGCTCATTTACTTACAAATGCTCATATAGGCATGCGCACATGCACGGATGCAGACAGGTGCTCAAACGTACATATTAACATAGGAGCTCAGACTGCTCGCATGCCTGTGAGGTGCTGTGATGTGTGCACACACACATACATGGGCACCGAGCTGTACTTCTCAGGCCCCATGCAGGGTCTAGACAGAGGTTGGAGCTTTGCCCTGCTTCACATGGGCAGGGTTGGGGAGAGAAGGCAGCACATGTGCCTGGGTGGGTTTGTCTTTCAAGTTGGAAGTGCAGGGCTGATCTCCTAACCACATGCACCAATGCTGACCACATCAGGACAGCAATACGTGTGCACTGATGACAGCCCCTCAGATATAGACACTGCAAAAGACAGCAGGGTAAGTGGACACTGATGGGGTGCCAGGCCCCCACCCCACCCCAAGCAATGGAGAGGAAGAAATAAAGCTATCCTAGTGGGTGCTGCTGTCCTCTGACCCAACTTCCCTGCAGTGTCCTGTGCAGGTCCTGCTGCCACTCTCAGAGTCAGAGGTTCTGTGCTAAGGTGCCAGGTGCTGGCCCCAAGCTGTGGACAAAAGGCACAAGGATCTCTACTTTCTGGACCCCCTCTGCAGCAGGAAACATTACAGTGACCTGATGCTGCACCCTGAATAGGCTTGGGGGAGCAGCTTCAGAGGCTTGGGCCACAGCAGGGCTGGGGGCTAGCTTCCTTCCCCCCAAACAGCTGGCCCCCAGCAGAAGCCAGAGATCTTCAGTTCAGGCTTCCCTTCACCTCCAGCTGTGTCCTGGAAAGGACAGTTCACAGTCTGGGATGGCTTTACACCATTGGGCGCTGACTGCATACAGTCACCAGTACATTTCACCCCTGATGCACCCATCCCACAGCCAAGAAAGTCTCAACAGGGCCTGTGGACCCTTGAGTATCCAGCCTTCCCTGCCTCCCTCTGGCCTCTTTTGGAGAGAAACACCACTGCATTTCATTCACCCCTGACAGGAGCTGGCCTACCCAGGCATCCACTCTCCTGAACCTCTTCTGATGGGTTCAGAAGACCTGAGCAGACAATTACACTCAATCCTGGGACATTTCCACCTCTCTGCCCTCAGGGTGGCTAAACCACAGGACAAAAGTCTGGGGTGGTGGGGAGTGCAGGAAAGAGAAGCTGATCCCCAGGAAGGCAGGGGACAGAACAGACAGATCCATTCCAAGTTTAAGGCCGTATTCTGAGCTCCTGGATCCAGCTATGCCAAAAGTCAGTTGACCCCTGGGCATATAAGAACCAGCATAAGAAGAAGCAAACAAGCAAACATGCTTTTATTCCCAAAGCCAATATGAGTTGGATCTCTCTCTCTCTCTCTCTCTCTCTCTCTCTCTCTCTCTCTCTCTCTCTCTCCCCTCACACGCCATTGAGAAAGTTCTAACTAAGGAAAAGAGCTCAATGAGCAAGAGCGAAGATGAGAACAACCCATCTGGCTGCTCTGCCTGCTCCCTCTGCCAACTCCCAGACTTTCTCAAGGCAGAGCACTGTGCTCAGTGCAGAAGCTCCAGGGAGAGCTAGACACAATTTATGGTCTCAATCTATAGTTGCTGAGATGGGTGGGCATCACATGAGTTACTAAGAACAGAATCCCTTCTGCAAACTACTTACTCTTTTATCAGTTAGAGGGAGTTGATGGTGGCCCATCTTTGGAGCGTACATTGTTATGCTCTTGTGTGGGAGAAAGAGGTAGGGTGACAGCCACATCAGATTCAGGCACACCCCACCACCCACAGATACCACGTGTGAACGATGCCCACTGCACCAATGCTGGGGGAAGAGGCAGCTGACAGATGTTCTAATACAGGGCCCCATGATCTTTGGAGACATGCAGGTATGAGGCCACCTGGACCAAGTGTTCCCAGAGCCAGGAAGGCCCAGGCCTAAAAATCTCAAGGGCAGCAAAGGCAGCCTGGGGACCAGGCAGAGGCTCCACAGCTCCTGTCACCTTGAAGCTGGTTTCTGCCACTTAGCTGGTCCCTAGCAGTCACAAAAGACATTCATGGGATTTAAACACCTGGCCAAGGAGCAGCAATAACCTAGTACATTGACAAGGAAGGGCATGGAACCCATAGCATCCTGGACATCCTCCGTAGTCCTGGGATCCAGGACCTCCTCATCCTCAGGGTGAGAACCTAGAAAAGGAAAGGGAGGTTCCCATGTGACTTTTCATTTCACTCCCTGAGCTCTAAGGGCAGGTGAGAGCAATTCTAGAGGCATCTCTATGCTTCCCCACTAACCCCTCAGTCTTCCAAGCTTTGAAGCTGTACAAACTCATGCAAGTTACTTAACCTCTCTAGGCTTCAATTTTCCCCTCTGTAATATGGGGTGGCTGCCACTAATCTCACAAGGTTTTCAATGAATGGAAACACTTGGCACCAGGCTCCACAGCACTATGGGAGCTGTTTAATTACTATCTATTATGACTCCACCCCCTGCCCTTGTCTATCAGCTTTGGTTCCTCTTCCGTGTGGGGTGGGTGGCAAGAAAGCCCCAGACTCTCTGGGAAGAACTGTGAGCCAAGAGAAAAGGGAAGCACTGTGTGAGCCAGCCCATCCCTCCACCAAACACAGTCTGCTTCCTCCCAGATCTGGTCTGATTTGTAGCCAGGCTGTCAGTCAGAATTGAGTTGAGAAGGAGCCACAAAGGAGCCAAGGGCAGCCCCTGTGTTTATGAGCTCACTACCAGCCAGGGTTGGCCTCATTACCTAGACCCATTCAGCCCCACATCCACACCAAGATGGTACCACTGTTATTCCCATGTTTCAGATGAGGACACTGAGGTCCAGGAGGGTTGAGGAACTCCACAAAATTCACCCTGCTCCACAGCAACAGAATTAAGTCTGTCCTCAGCTACTGCTATGGAACCTACCAAATTGCATGATTCATGCAGTACCCATTGTACAAATGGGGAAACTAAGGCACCAAAAGCAAGGCACAGTTCAACAGTGGGAGAGAACAGTAATGAAGAGCAAGTGCCAAGCACCTTCCCAAATAGGCTTCTTTTCTCCCAAGGTTACTCTTCTACCCTCCCCATGGTCTGCTTTGGGTCACATGGCACAAGGCCCAGCTCCCGTGGTGGAGCTTGTGGGTGTTCCTGGAGGAGCAATCTCGGGGACAAGTCCTAGCCAGGGCTTTAGGCCCAGGGCAGGGCTCCAAAGAACTCATCCCACTCCACCTTTCAAGGTAGGAGAGTTAGAAAGCTGGGTGCCACCAAAGGAGAGGCAGCTCAGGCTCCTGTCAGCAGCAGCCCCTGCATCATGTCACCAGGCCCCTGGGCAGGAGGGAAGAAAAGGGAGAGTGTGGTTTCCTGTGCTTAGAAGCTCAGACCTTACAGCCACAGTGTGGCCTGGGCAATGAGACAGGCTCCTTCCCCTGGTGCGGGGATGGACAGTCACAGGAAGTTCAGGAAACAGATGCCCCTAAAGAAGTGGCACTCAGTGGGCCAGCCTACATCTGTCCCATCCAGACAGCAAGAGATGACACCAAACTGGCTCTGTGCAGCTCAGTGCTCATCCTGCTCCACTTTGAGCAGGCAACCTACTCTTCTGTGTATTCAGTCTACCATTCATCAAAGGGGAGACGCAGATTGGCCTTCATTTCCTTCATAAGTCTGGTGAGGACAAGGACAGAGGCAGAGAAAGACAGTCTGATCTCCAGGGAAACAGCACAGTGGGCACGCAGAGCAGCAATCCCACATCAGTGAGGGGCCAAGATAAAACAGCATCTAGCATCTGCGTAGTGATTTCCAGCCCACAGATCACTTCCCCGAGTGCCTATCTCAGGGCCCAGACTGAATTTCCCATTGCACAAGTTCTGAAAAGTAAGACAATGACAAAAAAAAAAAAATTGCAAGAGGACTGCTTGTGAAAACCAGGTTCCAAAAGACAGACACATCATGATTGCACAATTCCCTCCTATCTGTTCCTTTTCTCTTTTTTTTTTCTGGCAATACTTGGGGTTTGAACTCAGGTCTCATGAACTATTTCCCCAGGCTGGCTTTGAACCATGATCCTCCTGATCTCTCCTCCTGAGCAGCTAGGATTACAGGCATGAGCCACCAGCGTCTGGCTTGTCCTATCTGTTCTTGGCCAGTTGACCAAGAGACTTGCTAGCAGTGCAGTAGTACATGGCTGTGTGCTAAAAAAAAAATGACAAAAGTTTTAGCACAATTAAACTTTCTTTTCTTTCCTTTTCTTTTATGGTACTGGGGTTTGAACTCAGGGCCTCATGCTTGCTAGGCAGGTGCTCTGCCACTTGAGCCACAGGTAGGATCTCACATTTTGCCCTGACCTCCTACAGCGATCCTCATGATGGCTTCCTACACCAGTTTTCCTGGATCTCTGACTTGTAGAAGGCAGATCCTGGAACTTCCCAATCTCCATATTGCATGAACAAATCCCTCGTAATTAATCTCTATTACACATGTATGTGTACACACACACATTATTCTTTTTTTCTGGAGAACCCTGACTCATACAATATCAAAAGTTTGAGTGCCCATATCTTTGTGTCAACAATTTTTAGAAATTTATCATACAATTTAATTCATACCAATTGATAAAATCTATCATATAGATAGCATAATTTATGATAATTATAATTATCATATCATTATAATTAAATACCATAGCATTATAATTAATGATAGCATTGTTTGTAATCACAAATACCAAAAAAAAAAAAATTAAAGGGTTATTTGGAGTTAACTACATTGTGCAGCAAGTATACAGTGGAATACCATGGCCATTGAAAAGAATGAAGCAGATCTTACATGTGTTAATATCGAAAGACATTCTAAAAATTCATGTTAAAGGGTTGGGATGTGGCTCAGTGGTACAGCACTTGCCTAGCATGTACAAGGCCCTGGGTTCAATCCTTAGCACTGAAGAAAAAACCAAAGTAAGACCCAGAACAGCTCGTGTAGTAGGATTCCATTAGTTTATATAAATATATAATTTTTATACATGCTAGACAATTTCAGAAAGGAAACATAAGCAATGATCTGTGGCTCTAAAGATGAGACTGGAATTGCCTATCTGGGAATGACTTTTCACTGTATGTTCTTTTATGCTGGGTTTTGTTTTCTTTTCAGTATTGGTATTTGAACTCAGGGCCTCATGCTAGGCAAGCGCTCTACCACTTGAGTCACTCCAGCAGTTCCCAAATCTTATGCTGTTTTTTTTTAAACTATGAACATACTATAATTTGAAGAAAAACATGTTAAATAAATGGATGGTTCTCCCTTAAAGAAAACAAAGAAGAAGCCCAGTCATAGTGGCTCACACCTGTAATCCCAGCCACTCAGGAGGTGAAGATAAGGAGGATCAAAGTTATACAACAGCAATGGCAGGAAGCTTAAAAATAGGAAGGTTATCGTGGTCTGGGCTGGTCTGGGCAAAAAACAAGACCCTCTCTCTAAAATAACCAGAGTAAAAAGGGTGTGGCTCAAGTGATAGAACACCTGCCTCACATGAAGCCGTGAGTTCAAACCCTAGTATCACAAAAAAATAAAAATAAAAATTATGCATACCTCTCCCACTTGCCCCCAATTTTTTGTCTATTTAAACCTAAAGCTCATGTTTGTACGCCAAAGATGGCTAAAGATGGGCTGAGTGCTTACTTTGTCTCTTCTGGAGTGTTCTGGGCTGAGTACAGGGCTTGAGTGCAGTTCCCAGTACTGCCATAAATAAATAGATAGAAAGAAGTAAACATAAGGGGGCAGATCCAGTGTTATAAAACAGCTTCTCAAATGATATGCTTAGCACAGGCCCTGGCTTCAATCTCCAATGCCAATCCATCCATCAATCAATGTTTCAAATGTACTGAGCAGGAGAATTACTTAAGGCCTAAAAAGCATAGGTTCAAACCCCACTCCCGCAGCTTGCCAGTGATGTGGCCTTAGGCAATGTCCTCAGCCTGTCTTTAACTTGTCTGTGCTGCAGTTGTCCCATCTACAAAATGGAGATAATATTAGTACCTCCTTCATAGTGCAATTGGGGTGAGGAAATGAGATCATACATTCCAAGCCTTCAGAGCCATGCCTGGCACAGACCTGCAGGTGTGTTAGCTAGTATGACTGCTAAAATTCTGATTCCATGCCTGACATAGTGGTACATACCTGTAGTCTCAGCTACTTGGGAGGCGGAGGCAGGAGGATCACTTGAGCTCACTGCTCAAACTGGGCAACATAACAACACCCTGTCTCAGAAAAAAAAGAAAAGAGAGAAAAAAGGAAAAAAGCTGCACACAGTGGTACACGCCTATAATCCCAGAACTGAGGAGGCTGAGGCAGGAGGATCTGAAGTTTAAAGCCAGACTATGATACATAACTGTTTCAAAAAAAAAAAAATCAGATTCCATTATTCAAGGGTGGGACTAGGGAACCATCCCCAGATGATCCTGACGCAAAAAGAATGAAATATCATAGTATATTCCCATGATCACTGATGACCCTGTAGTTAGGTAGGAAGACATGGGGACCAGGAACTGCCTGAAGGGAGTTCTACTAAAGGTACTATGGCCAGTTCTGTGCCTTCCCTGCATCTGCTGACCCCCATCCAGCTGGGCCACTAACAACTCTCACCTACTACAGTGCTTCTTCACCAGGATGGGCCAGAAGGTGGACATTAGTGCCCTCTACAGACAAGTTTTGATGGTGCAAGGAGAGCAAGGGGAATCTTGTTTCCATTTCTAGAATGTCAGCCATATTGCCCTCTGGCAAAAAAAGATTGAGGAATGGGGGAAATTCTCAGTGCTGCAAAATATAAGCAACAACCACCTGATGTCAGAACATACGGATCCCCCAGCCCTGATTCTGACACTAAATGTAGCTGTGAGACAACTACTTAAACTACCTTCACCTCCATTTTTCATCTATGAAGAATTAATTTCAGTCATTCCTTGAGAGCCTCCCATGAATTTGGGAAGTCATACTTTCTTTTCTTCATTTAATCCTTACCACAACCATATTCACTTTCCTGGTGAGGAATTCGAGACCCAGGTTAAGAGACCTCCCCAAAGTCATAGGGCTGGTGTGTGTCAGTGACAGAATTCAAACCCAGAGCCTTCTCTTTGAACCCTTCTGCCATTCTTATAAAGCAATGATCAGACCCCAAATGAGGCCAGTGTTGAGCGTGAGCTGCTGACAAGCTGGGCTCCAGAAAACCCCGAGATTCTCCCTGGGCACCTTGCCAATACCCAGCAGAGCAGCACTGCCAGCCTGGGCCAGGACAACAAACTGAGATTCCTCCCCAAGGCCTGCCAAGCTGGGTGGAGGGATCATGCCTCTGGGATGAACAAGAACTCAGGTGGGCAGCAGTGGGGACAGAAGGGGCAGGGAGCTCCCCTGGACACTTTTTTAAAAGGCCTTCAGCTGAAAAACACCATGTTCATGATTCATTCATTTGATTTCCTTGGCTAAAGATGAGGTTTGCCCCAGTTTCAGGCCCAGAGCAATTCTGCTAGATCCCCAGCCTTACAGGGTCTTCAACAACAACATTTGTCCCTTGTCCATTTTAAGAGAGCAGGGCTGACATGGAATGATATAATAAACTGAGGCCGAAAAGGTCTTTTCTGCTCATTACCCCCTCTCTCTATAACAGACCCCACCCTTAGGAGGGCTCTGCACAGTAAAGTACCTTCACATGTTTTACAGGACAGCGGGTGGACAAAAGGAAGAAACCTTACATTTGGTGAAAACCTGGCCAAAGCCTCATCCACGGCCAGGAGGACCCTGGGTAAAAGTGTAGTTGCTGGTACAGGAATAACCTGATGAGGCACAGCCTGACAGTCCTCCCTCTTGACAGATGGGAAACTGGCAGAGACTAAGTACCATGCTCCAGGTGAATGCCTGTGGCACAGTGTATTTTCCAAAGATGGTTACACCACTCACGCATGCTCTTTTGTGAGTATAGAAGGGATACAGCGTCATTTCCAGGTTAGGCAAGAAAAAGTGAAATAGCTTTTGCATGGCTGTCTTGGGATGCTTGTCCTTTAATCCAGCATCATGCTATGCAGAAGCCCAAACTAGTGCTTTACAAAGAAAGCACATGAAGAGGCCATGTGGAGAGGGGCTGAGACCCCAAGCCAACAGCCAGTATCAAGTGCCAGACGTAAGTAATGAAGCCTGCAGGTGATTCCACCCATAGACCTTAAACCAACCCTGACAACACTCTGTGGAGAAGATGAGAGTTATTCCCACTGAGCCCTGTCCAAACTGCAGATTCATGGGCAAAATAAATGTCACCACAAAAGGTTCTAAGGACTTATGATGCAGCCTTAAATAACTAGAACAATGGCAGAACCAGAATTCGAACTGAGCAAGTGGGCTCCAGAGCAATAGGCCACACTGTGGAAGAGATGGTAAGGAGGAAAGGCTGGAGCTTGGGTTCAGAGTCAGGTCTAGCTTCATTCATTAATCCATGCGTTCATCAAATTTTTTGGCATCTCTACTGTGTTACAGACTCTTTGCTAGTTCTGAGGATATTTAGGTAAATAGATAAAACATATCACTGCTCCAGCCAAGGGATAAGGAGGTCGAGGATAAAAGAGGGATACATCCAGGTATCCCTCTTCCAGGTACAGTGGTATGCATCTGCAATCCCAGCACTTGGGAGGTACAGCAGAGGATCTTGAGTTTGAGGTGAGGCTGAGCTACATAACAAGTTCTAGGCCAGCCTGGGCTACATAGCAAGACTCTGTTTCTGCCATCTCCCAAAAAAGTAGAGAGATAACTTGAGGCAGGTATTTACAATAGGCTGATGTGATGGTTGGGGAGCCCTGTAAGGGGGTGACCTAGGACAGCCTCTCTAAAGAGGAGATAGCGGGATGAGATACAGAGTGTGGAGGGACTAGCAGCAAGTGTCAAAACAGACATGGGTTCACATTTTGGTTCCATCACTTGCTAGCTTAGTGACCTTGTGGAAGTGACCTCCACTTACCCAAGAATAAGGGTGCTTTTAGAAGCCACCTCATAGGATGGCTGTCCTCACAGTCAAGCCTGTACTAAGGAGTAAATGAGATGATGCATGAACAGTATGTGCTCCAGAGCCTGGTGCAGGACAAACCACATAAACATCAATGGTTACAGTTTGAATTCTGCAGAGGCCAGGCCCCCATGGGATGCCCAGAGCCCCAGAGACCACTCTGTCTTCCACGATAAACTACACCAGCCAAGGCTTCTGGGGAAGAGAGTATGCATAGTGGGGGTCAGGGAGTCTTCCCCCTTGTGCATTGGTGCCCAAGTCCCTGAGGGTGGGTCAGGTGGATGAGGGCAGGAGTGCACACTCCCCTGAAGCGTGCTGACATACTGGCTGCTTCTGCCCACCCCTGCAGCCATCCTGACTCATCTCCTCAACCCAGGGCTCACGGCCCACCCCAAGAGCTCAACCAAGCTGAAGGTTAGACTGGTCGTCCTTCCCCAGGGAAGCAGACACCCACATATCCAGAGAGGGAGGAACAAGCACAGGGGCGTATAGCTCAGTAGCAGAGCATTTGACTACAGAGAGAGAGAAGCAACAAGACAGTGGGAGGGGCAGGGAAAGAAAGCCTAGCATGAGGGCAGAACTGAGCAAGGCAGAAGAGTCACAGAGCCCCTGTTGGGGTAAAGTATCACCTGCCATCTCAAAAGGCACACCCTCCAGGACCCTGAAGGGCACCCAATAGGTGGCCAGCACTCACATCCAGAGAACAGTACCCACAAGAAAGCCAGAAATCACAAAACCTACACAGAGACGTGCTCAGAAGAGCCACACATAGCCACACAGAGATGAACAGGCAGCAGCCTAGCAACCAGACCTCCAGAGCACACCTGTGCACACACACACACACACACCTCAATCCACCTGACTGCTGGCCATTCCCCTCCTGCTCTTGCTCACTCCCAGCCACTGTGCCAAGGTCCTCCAGTGTCCATACCCAATGCCATCTGCTGACCCAAACCTGGAGGGCTCAGACAGACAGACCAGCATGATACAGGAAGCAGACTGACAAACCTGGATCTGAATTAAGGACAGCGTAGGATGTGACCCGGCTTTGAGGACAAGATGCAGACACAGAACCAGAGCCTGGCCGGGTTCAAGGGGCTCAGAACAGCCTGTCTCATGCCAGGATCCCCAAAGCATAATCTTGCCTTGTCATTCCACTTGCCTTAGAAGTCCCTGCAGCTGCTTCGCATCATGAACAGATGGACAGGAATCCCTTTGTCCCCATCTGGAAGCCCTGAAGACTGGCAACAGACAAAAGAAAAAACACAAAACACACACACACACACACACACACACACACACACACACACACACACACATACACACACACAGAGTGCAGCATGCTAGGCTGAGATCAGACATGAGGTAGAACTTTCCACTGGAGATGCACCAAAACATTGAAAGAGGTGTGGTCAAGAAGAGAGTGTTATCCATAAAGGGAGAGGCTGGCGTTACTATTTTATTTTTACTGAAGTTACTAAGAACAGAAGCTACCCTCAATTGCAGAGGTCAGGCTCGGTTGCAGAAGTCAGAGTAGTCTTTAAATGACTGTAAATGAAAACAGTGGCTACTGCACCTCTCCAGCCTCAACAGTGTGTGCCCTTGCCTGCAGACAGAGGGATGGATACAGTGACTTTTGTAATGCCAGCTGGAACTGCCCATGCAATACCTTCCCTGCTGTGTGAGCTCTCCTGGAGGGGACAGCATGTTGATCAGAGATGGGAGAGGGTAGGAAGACAAAGGCTACATGGTACCATGGCAACAGACCTTGGCCAAGGCACATGCACAACTTCTCCCTTTGCCGCTCAGTTGGAACAAGACCCAAGTATTTGCAGATGGCACCTCCCCTGTCAAAGCAGGTGGTGGCCTAGAACTGGCAGGTGGGCACAATGGATAAAGGGGAATGAAAAGGCTATGGACCCTGAAATATGAAACCTGCTGTGGCTTATGACCTTGTACTCCCCAACTAACCCTCAGCTACTGCTTCCCTTTCCTTCCATCCTGCCACTCCAACACTCTCCCTTAAGCCCAGTCTGTCCCTGCCCCCAGACATCTAATCCAGGGCACCAAGTCTGCCAACTCAGCCCCAGCCCTGGTCCCTCAGCATTCTTGACCACCTTCTGCCAACTCACTCTCCTCTCCCCTCCTGCTCTGAATTTCCCCTAGCCTTCTCCCCCTCTGCCCTGTCCTCCCACTGACTGTGGCCCAGACCAGTGCCCACGACCATCTGCCATCTCCAAACGCCAGCATCCACCCTGCCTCCATTCCTCCTTCAAGCACCTGCTTCAGAGCCTTCTGCTCTCCTCGTCCTCCTCTGCCCACTGCTGGGCTCCTGTGTCCTAGCCAACAGTGGCTCCAATTCACAGACTTAAACAGATCCAGTCAGGTCTGGGAAACTGGGCCATAGACTTAGAGGCACTGATCAGGGCAGGAGCCTGGCCTTTGAGCCCTAGATTCCACAAAGGAGGCTCAAAAGGTCGTCTTACCCAGGCTCCTCCTCCATTTGAGTACATGAGTATCTGAACCACCAGACCCTATTGCTTTCCTGACTACACAGAAATAATCCATCCGTGGAGTCCTTCACCAAACATGGGGCTGGCACACACTTGTGATCCCTGCTATGCAGGAGGCCATAGGATGGAGGATCATAGTTTGAGGCCAGCCCCAAGCAAAAATGTGAAACCCTACCTAAAAATAACTAGAATTAAAACAGGGCTGGGGCATGGCTCAAGTGGTAGAGCACCTGCCTAGCAAGTAGGGTACTAAGTTCAAACGCCAGTACAAAAAAAAAAAAATCACAGCACCCAGGTAAGGTAAGGAAACCAAGGTTCAGAGAAGTTAGGTAACTTTCCCAGAGTGGTCCAGCAAAGCATGCCACAGCACACTCTCTCAGCCATACCACCTACTCCAGTCACATCTTCAGTGACCAGCCCTGGGTGAGCTCTGAGCATCTTACATGAAGCCTGGACAGGCCTTCCTTGAAGGAATACCCTTGGGAAACCACCTGAACCTGATGCTTTCTGGAAGAATGTGGAGGTTAATGTCCAGGAAGCCACCCTGGTCCAGTAGAGACATGGCCAATGGATAAAAGCTTCTCTGTTTCTCTCCCCCAGCAGAAACAGTCCTGAAATGCAGTCCTGAGGATCCTCAGGACACCACCCAGGATAGGGTGTGGCCATAACAAAAAGTAGTACCTCCTGGTGTTGCTTTCCTTTCCCTCCTTCCTCACTCTCGCCCCACCCTTACTTCCTCAGATCATTTCCTAAATAAACCACCACATGCCAGCCTTTCTTTCAGGCATTGCTTGGGCGGGGGGCAGGGGAGATGCAGGTGGACACACAGGAGTAAGTGGTGGCTGGGTTAACATCCAGGACTGAGTGACAACAGAGAGTCACCAAGAGAGTGAAAGAACCTTCGTGCTTAACCACTGTACGCCACACTGCTGCGGCCGCCACTATCCAGGCCGGGGCCCTTTTTCCCCCAAGTCATTCTGAGCCACTGAGGCTCAGGACATTTGATCAGACAGGATCATGGAAACAAGGAAAAGGAGGGCTGTGAGGGTGCCTGCCAGGGGAGGATCCTCTTCTCTTGAAGCTACCTCCTGCCAAATTACCTTGACACCCTGGGCAGAGCAGGAGTCCCACTGGACATGCCCTGGCCTTACACAAGGGTAGCATCTGTCTCTGTCCAGCATCAACCACAGAGGGTCTTCAGCTCCCGTCCCCCATTCTACACTCACCAGGCCCCCCACGCCTCACTCTCCCCCATTCAACATCTGGCAAGGGAGGAGGGACTGGAGGCAGCTTCCAGGAGCCTGAGCAGACAGATCTAGGAGACACCCACCCAGCCCATGGACTGAAGCCACCCAGCACCCTTGCTTGGAGGTGTGGAGAGAACCTCCCCCAAGTCCATGGGTGAATCACTGCCCCAGACCTCACAGGCCCTGAGTCACTCCTGGCCTCCACGCAGAAGGATGAGCTTTCTGTTTACTCCTCACCTATAGTGGGACATATGAGGGAGAGCAGAGCCTTCTCCTATAAGGGAAATTGAGGCTTATGGGGATCAAGGGATAGCACCAGGGTCACAAGGCATGCCCCGATGCCTGGTTCAGGTTCCCCTTATTACTCCCTTGTGAGGTTACCACTCAGCAGAAGCAGATCCCCAGATTCAGAGCCCAAACCATACTTGTATGGAAATGCCCTTCAGGTTTGTTAAGAAGGGTGAGGGAGGGGCTGTATAGAGAAGCATGTCCTCAACCAGCTTCCAGGTCCAGACACAGCATCTGCTGGTGGCAAAGCCTAAGTGGAGCATTTACAGACTCTGGAGGTCCTCTGAACACATGCCCTAGACTTCC
The DNA here is from genome assembly GCF_047511655.1 of Castor canadensis. Taxonomy (NCBI): domain Eukaryota; kingdom Metazoa; phylum Chordata; class Mammalia; order Rodentia; family Castoridae; genus Castor; species Castor canadensis. The sequence continues at coordinate 47,536,950 of NC_133396.1, read as the reverse complement.
ACCCAGAAATGGCATCACCACACCCCCCACTCACCCATCACCCAAGGTTCTAGAAAAAAGCATCAGGCTAGAGGCTGCCTTACTCCACAGTTGGGTGAAGGCCTCTCAGCCAGCAGCCCCCATCCTGGCTTCCCTCCCTGCAACAGGCTCACGCTGGAGTGAGAATCAACTGGGGTTTATTCTCTTTTGCAAAATAAATAAATAATAAAAGAATTTAAAAGTCATCCATCCTATCTACGGGGTCCTTCTGGGGTCCCTGGCTTTTTTTCCTTCTACTGGCCACCTGTAAACACCCATGTCTGACCTCGATCTTGGTCAGCTCTCACCAGACTCCAACAGGGGCTGGCCAACATCTCACTCACGCATGCACACACACACACACACACACACACACACACCTGCATGGATGCATGTGCAGTGCCCCACCCGGCAGGGATTTCCGAGGACAGTCACCCCAGCTCCCAAACGTAACATACTCTGTACAGTCACAGCCAAGACTTCACACGGGCCATACGTGCTGACATCGCTTTGCAACACGCGCATTCACACTCACAACATACGCTCCAATTCCACGCTCAGTCACACCCAGGACTCGCGTCCTGATCCAGGCTGGCTGTGGAATTACAACCCAGCCCCGGAGGCACTGACCTTCTCACTCTCCGTCGTGGATGGAATGTCAACAGTCAGTCCCGCCAGCTTGCCACGCCAGCGCGCGGGGAACGGAGGCATTCACCCCTCTCCATGCGGACCCGAGCCCCTTCCCCCTGCGTGCCGGGGTTCCCTCGCAGCCCGCCCAGTCGCGTGCACCGTCACCGCGGCGCGCACACGCGCACACCCGGCCCGCACAAAGCTGCACCCGCCGCCCGCCCGCCCGCAGCCGCTAGCACACCTGGCGGGCGCGCCCCCGATCTCCGGAGCCGCGCACCCGCGGCCCCAGCCCGCGTCCGGCGGGAGCCAGGGGTCCTCTCGCGGCCGCCTACCAGGAGCGCCCGCCCCTCGCCACAGCCACCCGGCTGTCCCTTCCCTGGTCCTGGCGGTGCTCACCGCGCAGCTGCCGGAGAGGGGCGGGAGGCGGGCACCGGGGGCGACGAGGGCGCCGGAGTGGGTGGTACAGCGGGTCCTGAGCGCTGCGCTCGTCGTGGGGACGCTCGCGTCGCCACCGCCAGAGGACAGCCCAAGGCGGCTCCTCCGGAACAAAGGCGCGGGGCGGGGCAGGCGTGTCCAGGGGACCCGGAGAGAGCAGGAGGAAGAAGCCCACCTGCCCACAGAAGTTCCTGGAGGATGGGGCCCCGCAGCAGTGGGGCACGGAAGTACGGAAAGATCCATGCGTTCACTCTGGGTGAATGCCATACTATGGACACTCGTTAGTGAGGTACCCTCCAGAACTGGCAGAACCCCTGAAACTGCCCTCCCCACCCATACCCACCCCGCCTTGGACCTAGCAGCTCAAGCTCCCAGCTTCTGTCAAACCAAAGATGCTCCTGAACTTGAAGGGGTGGAGGGAACGAAATATCCTCTACCCAACCTTTGGAGTACTTTGAGGCTTTTCCTTGGTAACCCACAGGGAGGGGAGCCTCTCATTATGGCTTGCACACCTCTAGTGATGGGAAGCTCTCTTCCTCAGGGGACAGCTCGTGACGTCCTCAGGCAGCTGTAAACGCTGAAAAGCTCTTTAATTGCACAGAAATCTTCGCTACAACCCCTTGGTCATGGCCTCACTCTGTACCGGCCACGAGAGCATTCTGCTTTTAGAACATCCCTAGGGACTTGCACTTACTGTTCTCGTGCAGGAATACCCTTGCACATCATGTACTGTGTTTTCCCAAGCCCCACTCAGCACCCCTCACTAGCACCTTCATGTGCTGTCCCCTTGTGTCATGCAGGACTCAATTCATATGTCGTTTTCCCAGAGAGTTTTGCCACCTCTTTCAAAGACCCTACACACACCCTGTTTTAGTTTATTCAACCATCTGACCCTCTTGGAAACTCTGGTCTCTGTGTTTACATGTTGGTCTGTCTCCCAGTAGGTGTGTATCTCATACAGGACGGACTACCCTTGTCTGGACCGTTGAAATCCCAGAGCCTGACACAGAGCACCATCACAATGGACAACTGTGGAAGGAAGAAAGGAAGGTCTGAATCCCTCCAGCATCCTGGTTCTGAAGGGTAACCTTGGCACAGGTTCTAGCAGAGGAGATGTGCTCAACCACCACTCACAGAATACTCATCTTTGTCTGAGAGTCTGAATCTCAGAACAGCATGACCATCTCTTCTCTCACTCTGGACTCTGCCCTGAGCACTTAAACCCCAAGATTCCAGTGTTTTCTTTGGCAAGCACTTAAAACATAGGGCCACACTTAAGATTCTACTCAATCAGAACCCCTCAGACAGCTCTGATTCCCTTGCCTGGCTGTCTAGATGCAGACAGGTTTAAGAAGTCAACATTGATTTCACTCTATCCCTATTAACCTACAACCATAAGAAGTCCCCCCTTATCCTCCCAGGATACATTCCAAAGATGCCTAAAACCACGTATGGTACCAAAACCTTATATACTGTGTTTTTTTCCTATAAAGATATCCCGGACTTACAATGGCTCCACTTACAAGTTGTTGACTTTAGGTCAGGATAGCGTGGAAATGATAAGCGTTCAGGGGCTGGCAGAGTGGCTCAAGCAATAAGAGTCCTAGCAAGCATGAGGCCCTGAGTTCAAGCCTCAGTGCTGGGAGGAGAAAAAAAAGCATTCAGTAGGAAATGTACTTTGATTTTTTAATTTGGGTTTTTCCAAGTTGGAGACGTGCCATAAGATACTCTCTGGGGATGCTGGGCAGCAGCAGAGACTATAACTCCCAGTAAGCCAGTGTACTGAGTTACCAGCATTTTTGAGATAAAGGCATTCAGAAAATTGCATCAGATAACTAACACTTTATTATAAAACAGGCCTTATGTTGGATGATTTTGCCCAACTGTAAGCTAATGTAAGTGTTCTGAGCACATTTAAGGTAGGCTAAGCTGTTATGGTGTTCAGTAGAATAGGTGAATTAAATGCATTTAGTATTTTCAACTTACAGTGAGTTTATCGGGATGTGATCCCATCATAAATTGAGGAGCATCTGTACATACATACCAATTATGAAGTTGAGAACTGTCAGTTTCTCTTTGAAATATACAAATTTCCAGCATTACTACTCTGGCAGTTTATGGCCATTTATTAAAATAAGGTTACTTGAACACAGCACTGCAATACCAGGACAGTCAATCTTATAGCCAAAGCAGCTACTGACCAACAGGCAGGTAGTCTATACAGCATGGATACACTGAATAAAAGGAGGATTCACATTCCAGGTAGGACAGAGAAGAATAGACGAAGATTTCCTCAGATGACTTAGAATAACACAGGATTTAAAATTTACAAATTGTTCATTTCTGGAATTTTCCATTTAATATTTCAGGCTGTGTTTGAGTATAGGTGAATGAAACTATGGGAAGTAGGACCTCAGAGAGGGTTTCCTGCTGTTCTAGATTTGGACCTAGAATCCAGCTTCCAGGGCATGTAGGGTCCCATTGCTGCCATCTCCCCTGCTGATATGATGTCCAGGTTCCTACCATCAACAGTGTCACCAGCATGCAAGCCACATCCTTCCTCAAGGCACAGATAAAATACACTGAATAGGGCTTAGGTAACAGCAACCAACTCATCAGCCTCCTTAGCTGAGCCACCCCCCAGCCCATATTCCTCTGTGTCACTTGCAAAGCTTCAGGAGGAAATAAGAACAATTTCTTGCAGAAACTCACAATCACTGTCTCTATTCCACCACCCCCAATCCAATTTCTAGTCTAGAAAATCAATCAGAAAAGCAAGTGAGCTTCCCCCAGCAGAGTGGGGTCTCAGGAACTTCACTTGAAAGTGAAGGTTACCGACCTCTTCCCTGAGTGTCCCAAAACCATCTCTTTATTAACAGACTCTGAAACTTGACCAAGACTGATGCTCAGCCTACTTATTTATGGTTTGTGGATGGCACTTCTCCCCCTTTGCAGAGATAGAAATGTTATACTCCCTGCTTCCCACCTTCAGGTTTGTGCCTTGTTCTCTGACAGGCAGTGAGCAAAGTGGTTGGAGCACTGTCACTCACTAGCTGTTATTAACCTCTGTGTCTCATTTTCATCTGAAAAACAGGAAGAACAACAGTACCTAGATCAGCCAGGCACCTGTGGCTCATGCCTGTAATCCTAGCTACTCAGGAGGCAGAGATCAGGAGGATTGTGGTTTAAAGCCAGCCCTGGGCAAATAGTTCACAAGCCCCTATCTCAAAAATACCCAACACAAAACAGAGCTAGTGGAGTGGCTCAATACTAAGGAGACTTCCTAGCAAGCATGAGGTCCTGAGTTCAAATCCCAGTACCTCCAAAAGGAAAAATAAAATAGTAACTAGATCATAACATTGCTATGAAGATTCACTCAGTTTATTCTTACAAAGCATAACAGACATTTTTTTAATTGGTCAGACATGGTAGTGTATGCCTATAATCCCAGCACCCAGGAAGCTAGAGGCTAAGGCAGGAGGATCATGAGTTCAAAGCCAGCCTGGACTATATAGCAAGACCCTGTCTCAAAAACAAACAAACAAAAATGGGTACAATCACTATGAACTATGGAAGACTCCTCTTCAAGTTCCCTGGGATGTAGCCTTTGCAGGGATAAAATCTGAAGTTATTTTAAATGATTGCATCATGCCTTAAGATGATTGCTTTCCTCTTCCATTAGTACTTTTTCATTAGTAAAAAAGAACTTTTACTAATGTGTCTTTGAAGGGCATTCTTGTTCTCTGGCTCAGAAAACTGAGCAGCTCTAACAGCTTCAGGTCCCACCCTCCTGCTTTTCTCTCCCTATTAACTTGGTCAGGTTTAGCAAGCCCACCTCAGGCTTGGGGCTTGCCTCCTACCAGCCTTCCTGTGAGTTCAGAGACTGCATGATGTTGGGGCACAGAGAAGAGCAAAATGGAAAAGTCCTGGCCCCAGAGAGCCTACCACCCAGCGGGGAACACAGACAATGACGAACAGACTGATAAGATGTCAGACAGTGGACAGATCTCTGAGGGAAAGGAAATAAGCTACCTTATGCCAGATGGCAATTGGCCTGCAAGAGGGCTTTGCAGGTGGCCTGAGACTAAATTAGACTGTGTGTCCTTCACGTCCACGTCTCACTAGAGTGCTCCCAGGGCAGCCACACCAGCCTTTCTCTCTTTCCCTCCAAGCAGTCTCAACCATACACTCAGAATCAATTTTTTTCTTTTTCTTTCTTTCTTTTTTCTTTTCTTCCTTCCTTCCTTTCTTCTTTCCTTCCTTTCTCCCTCCCTCCATCTTTCTTCCTTCTTTTCTCCCTCCCTCTCTCCCTCCACCTTCCTTCCTTCCTTACTTCCTTCTTCCTTCCTTCTTTTTAATAGGGTCCCATTATGTACCCCTGGCTGACCTCAAACTCCCAATCCTTCTGCCTCAGACTCCCAAGTACTGGGTCAGCATGTGCTCCCAGCTTGGAATTTCATTTTTGCACACTTCCTAATACTCTTGCATTAAGTTCCTGGGGGTTTTCTGTCTTTTCTCTACATTATTTGAAATCCACTCTCTGGAGTCTGGGGCACTTCACTAAATAACAAAAATTCCCAGTTGGCCTGAGTCACCTCTTCAGGGTTCCTATCACATCCACATCTTCAATTTGTTCTTCCTCATTGGTCAGAACCAGGTCCAGGGTAGTCGTCCCCTTTGCTGCTCCCTGTACCTTCTGAAACCGATCTTCAGTGAGACAAGAGGAGGCAGATCTGCTGCTCTTAGCTACATAGGACTTCCAGCAGGTGTCAGAAGAGGTGAACTCTCCCATCACTGCTAAGCCTGATTCCTGGGGTCAACCTGAAGCTGAAGTAAGAACATGTGCCCTCCATATCACATTCCTCCTTTCCTCCTTCATTCAACCACTCCTGGAAGGGAAGACCTGGCCATTCTTTGTTCTACCATTTTAGAAGCTGCTGCAATGAGGTTTTTCTGGGGCAAGTGAGAAGAAGGCTAGGGTTAGGGCTAGCAAAGGTTTTAGGAAGGGGTATGGCAGCAGCTGTTACACCAGCTATCCTGGGGCCAGAACCTGAGTCACGAAAAGCCCTCACCTCCCAGACTCAGGATCCCAGCTGGATTCTCTAGCAGGGAGGAGGAGACAGATAAGGAAGGCAGGGCTTGCTCCACCCAGAGCAAATCAAGGACTGCCCACCAAATTTGTCAGCCACCCTCTCTCTCAAAGAGGAACCTGCTGATCTCCAGGTCTAAGAAATCTCTGCAAGCATCATTCTTTGGGGACCCATGATCTCCTAGCAGAAAGCAGGGGAAATATGTTCATACCCATTTTACAGAGGAGAAAGCTGAAATGGAGAGTTGCCTCCAGTCAGTCAGGGCATTCTAGTGTGGGACCGGGCTCAGGCGGATAAACTCTTCCCAGGACCCTCCACCACTGAGGGCCAAGTTTCCCAATGTGGATTTATGGACCAGTGTGTGCAGGCTACAGAGGCAACAGCTGGGGGCTCCTGGGCCCAGGCTGAAGAATGAGGACTAGGGCATAAAACCCCTTTACCTGGAGGGAGACTCAAGGTCGGCTCTGCTGAGGATGCGGTGTTGCTGTGGGCTGTAGAGCCACTGGAAGGCTGTCAGCGTCCTCTCTTCAATTCGGAACCGCCCTTCCTGCACGTACCTGTGGGCAGAATAGAAGAGAGTGAGGAAGGAGTCAGGGCTCTGCCAAGCTTCCTTTGGGGAGCTGGCCCAGGTTGTTAAAGACAAGGAGTACCCATCGCCAAATACCCCGTCCCCTGTTCATCTGCCAGAAAGCCATTTTCAGAGGACCACAGTATAATGCCCTGAAGAAGAGGCAGCCACGGAGAGCAGATTTCAACTCAATAGATTGAAAAGCTGTCTAGAAGTTAGCTGTCCAAAGTTAAGAGGAGTCACTTGGAAGGGGTGAGTTCCCTGTCACTGGAGAAATGCAAGTAGAGGACAGGCAAGGGATCCAAACATCCTGCAAGACTCGCATAGGGCTAAGGCACTGGACTTCTTGCTGTCACAGCAGGAGAAGGGCTACCACCCCAGTAGAATGAGTCCACTCGTTAATTCAAAATTTATTGAGTGGTTGGGCTGGTGGAGTGGCTCAAGTGGTAAAATACCTACCTAGCAAGGGTGAGGCCCTGAGTTCAAGCCCCAGTACAGAAAAAAGAAAAATTATAGAGTGCCTATGAGGATGAACAAAACTGACATATTCCCTGCCCTCCTAAGTTTTACAGTTCTGTGAAAGAGAAGTAATCCAATAATCACATGAATAAGTACATCAGAACTACAGGGACTCTCCTGCTACTACAGTGGGAGGAGGACCTGACGACACCCGTCTACATTACAAGTGCATCTCCCTTTCAGCACAGTGACTCTCCACTTTGCAGAATGCATCTACTTGTTCCAACATGTGACCCAGGTTATCTGTGAGATTGTTTATAACAGCAGCAGGCTGGGAACAACCCAGCCAGCCATCAGTAGGGAACTAGTTAAATAAATCATGGTTTGTCTTTACAGTAACACCACGTGTAGCCATGTTTGTTTGTTTGTCTCCTCTTTTTTTAATAGTGGGTATTAATTGCACAAAGGGGCTACATAGTGATATTTCCATGCGTGCATATAATGTACTTTGATTAAATTCGACCCGTTACTCTTATTTATCCTCTCCTTCCTTTCTTTTAAACAATTTTAACATTTCATTATTCTATTGTCATACATGCATATGAAGTACTTTGAACATATTCACCACCACTCCTTCACCCTCTCCTTTCACCTCCTTCCACCCTCTCCCCTCCCACTGGTAAGAATACTTTTTTTTTTTGACAGCATAGGGTTTGAACTCAGGGCCTTGCACTTGCTAAAGCATACCATTTGAGCACAACCTAAGAAAGGTTTTAAATGAGGGTTCTTATGTGCTATAATGCAGGATCTCCAAGACACATTAAGAGAAAAAAAATCAAGTTCAGAGCAGTATGGGTAATGGATCTTGAAAGGGAGGGGGAGGGAAATAAAGTAGAAATTATTACTTGCTTATCTTTATATATACAAGCTCTAGAGACTAAAAGGTAATAAAAATCATTCCCCCCTGGGAGGGGAAGGAAAAACAGGGTGGGAAGGGTGTGGGAAAGTGATCTTTAAACAATGTAACTTGTCATACAGAAGAGCTGTTACCTATCCCAAAGTTTCACTGAGGATGTGTGTGTGTGTGTGTGTGTGTGTGTGTGTGTGTGTATGTGTAATTATAAACTGGGTAAAGTGCCAATGTGGGAAAAAATGTGCAGCTTTTTTGCTATTGCCTGGGGGACCCAGGCCATTTACTAGGGGGTGGAGGGGTGGGATTTGCAGGTGCAGCTGAGCCACAAAGAACAAAAAGGACTGTCCTAGTCAGCTTGAGCTGTTGTAACAGAATACCATGGATCAGGTGGCCTAAGTGACAGACATTTATTTCTCACAGTTCTGGAGGCTAGAAGTCCAAGATCAAGGCACCAGGGTCTGGTGAGGGCCCTCTTCCTGGCTTGCAAGTGGCCATTTTCTCATTTCATCCTCACATGGCAGAGAGAAATCACCTCTCTCATGTCTCTTCTTATAAGAGCTAGAGTCCCTCTCACAATGTCTTTCTCTTGACCTAATCACCTCCTGAACACCCCACATAATATATATATATATATATATATATATATAATATATATTATAATAGATATATAATCTTAGCATATATATGATATGCAATGTACCTCAATTGTCTTCACTCCCCAGTACCCTCTCATTTCCTCCTCCCCCATCACACTGACCCCCCCACACACACAGACCACATTTTACACTCAAGGCAGATGGCTCGGATAGGAGAGGGCAAGAGATGGAGAACAATCAGAGGACATATGAGTGAGCTAAGCTATCTTCCTCTGTAACCTGCTTCCTGCCCCCAGATGAGTTCCTTCTTATAAACTGTGGCTCAGAGGTTGGCTCCTCCACGAAGCTCACCCTGACTAATCCCATCCTATTCTGGTGATGTTTCTGACTTCTTCCATACTTGGAAGAAGATTCAGTTCTGAGTGACATGCTTCTGTCAATAGGGAAACTAATCACACTGATAAACTGGCAATCTTGTTTGCCTCCAAGGAAAGGGAACCAAGTGTCTGGAGAGGACTGTAACTGTTTTGGTCCCTTTGAATGCAAACCACATAGCTACATTGTGTTTTCAAAAAGTAAATGATTACCTTTTAATTTAAGACCTCTTCTTGGCTGGTAGAGTGGCTCAAGTGGTATAAGCCTGCCTAGCAAGCATGAGGCCCTGAGTTCAAACACCAGTGCTGCCAAAAAAATAAATAAATTTTAAAAGACCTCTTCTTATCATGAAGTCCTAGGTTGTTAGGGACAGAAAAATCCCAAAGGGTCACTAATCTGGTCTGATAGCTTTATTTAATAGGTGAGGAATAGCCTCAGAGCAGGCACAGGGCCACTCCCAGGGTGACAGACCACACCTCAAGTTGTTCTTTGTTCCACTAGGCACACACAGGCCCCTGAGGGGACAGCAGGCCCACTCCAAGCCTCTCCTCACTCACCACTCAGCCCTGCCCTGATGTGAGATAAACCTCAGCCATAGCACCCTCTCCACCTCCTTGTCCGAACCAGACCCAGCCAGCACTTCCCTCCTCCCTGCATCCCATCTTCCAGATATAAGGGGAAGGGACTGTAGTAAAATGGCTATCAGACTTTCTGGCAACCCCAACCTGTATTTTAGCTGTGGGTAAGGGATTTTCCCTGTGAGTCCCTGGTTCCTCATCTGTCAAAAGGGGTTATGGCACCCTTTGAAGGGTTGTGTGAGGATTAAATGAGATAATACACAGGAAATCCTTGCCATGTGTTCATCGTGATCACCATCCCTTCCCACCATCCTCTTCAGTCTCCTCCAGTCACATGCCTCACATGCATCCCTGAGAGAAAACCACACCTCACACTCTCTCCTCTAAGCCCCACATCAAACCCTGTGGAACTGGTTCGTCCCATTTTAGAGATGAGGAAGAAGAGGCTCAGAGAAAGAAGTGAACTTGTCTGAGATTGCACATGTAGGAAAGAGCAGAGGCCAGGCCCTCCTTGCACCATCAGCCACTGGCATCCATCCTCTCCTTCATCTGAATCAACCCCACTCTCCAACACATATCTGGTCAGTTCCACCCCATTCCAAAAGGTCAGTGGCTTCTGAATGCATACAAAATGTCATCTACACTACTCACCTTAAATGTTCAGTTGTTCCCTATTCAGTTGTGTGTGTGTGTGTGTGTGTGTGTGTGTGTGATGCTAAGAACTGAATTGAAATCAGGGCCACCCACATGCTAGGCAAGTCCACCACCATTAAGCTACACCCCCAGCCCTTTTTAATTTTATTTTGAGACAGAGTCCTGCTAAATTGCTTGGGCTGACCTTGAACTTGTGATCTTGCCTCAGCCTTCCAAGTAGCTGGAATTATAGGTATGAACCATCACATTTGGCCTTGTTCCAGTATTTCCCACCATTACACACTCCCCATGCCCCCCGACCCCGCCATTCACCCACAAAGACCACTCCATCCCTGATGCATTTGTTCTTCTCAAACATGCTCTGGTGCCTCTTCTTACCTCAGAGCCTTCTCTCAGGCTGTGCTTCTAGCTGAACTGCCCTCCATCTCTGCCCCAAACCACACTGCCTCAGAATCTGTCCCATCTCCCAGCCAGAAGCCCAGGCAGTGCTAAGTCTCCTAGGTTGCTTTGCTTAACCTTGATCACAGCATTTGATCTCTCTGCTCGCCTCTACATGAGTTATTTATGTGTTCCACTAGAGTGTAAAGACTGGACCTTATCTGGCTCTGAGATCCTCTGGCCTTCAGAGTCAGCCCGCCATAAAAATCACAACAGCAACAGTAACCATTCCATCCCAGTAATGTTCTGCCATAGATTATCTTCATTAACAACCCCAATATGGTAATAATGTGTTTGCTGAATTGGACTGCATCTGCAAAACAGACTGACCATCCCCAAATATCTTCCGTTAACCCGCCATGTATCTTCAATTCCAGTTAGTGGTATACTGAGTAAATACTGCATAGGGCCAAATTTTTCAGCTTTATCAGTCAATGAAACTTTAGCAATGCTGAGAGTGGTGGTGCACACGGTAATCCCAGGACTCAACCAGGGGGATTGAGAGTCCAAGACCAGCCTGAGCTACACAGCAAGACTTGATCTCAAAAAAAACAAAAGCTGAGGATGTAGCTCAGTAGTAGAGTACTTGCCTAGCATGGGCAAGGCCATGGCTTTGATACCAGCACAAAAAAAAAAAAAAGAAGAAGAAGAAAGAAGAAAAGGAAAGGAAAAAAAAAGAAAAAAGAAAAGCAAGAACTAGTTGCTAAAGAAAGAGGTCATGATACCCAGTGCTATGGTCTGAATGTTTTGTTCCCCAAAATTCATACGCTGAAATCCTCACCCCAAGACAATGGTAGTAGGAGGTAGAGTTTTATGGGAGGTAAGTCATTAGGGATAAGCCTTCATAAATGGTATTACTGCCCTTAAAAAGAGACCCTTCCCCAGCATGGTGGCTCAAGTCTATAATCCTAGCTACTTGGGAGACAGAGATCACGAGGATCAGTATTCAAAGCCAGCCCAGGCAAAAAGTTCTTAAGACACCATATCATGGGTGGGCATGCTGGTGTATACCCATCATCCCAACTTCTGGGGAAGCACAAATAGGAGGATCAAGGTCCAACCCAGGCATAGAGCAAGACTCTATCCCAAAAATAATCAATGCAAAAAAAAAGAGGTCAGTAAGAACATGGTGCCAATCACAAAGATGCAGAGCCTAGAAGACAGTTCCTAGATAGAAGCCTGAAGCCATTAGTCAGGGTAATTCAGGAAAATGAGCCAATAAGGTTAGAGTTTTGATTTTGGTTTGTTTTTCACTTTAGCTAGTTTGGATCCAGGTTTCTTGTAACAAAAAAAAATTTTTTTTTTTTGGTCAGTACTGGGGTTTAAACTCAGGAACTCACACTTACTGCACAGGCGCTCTACCAATTGAGGCACTCTGGCAGCCCTTTTTTGTACTGAGTATTTTCGAGATAGGGTCTTGTGAACTACTTACCTGAACTGGCTTTGAATTATGATCCTCCTGATCTCTGCCTCCCAACTAGTTAGTATTATAGGCATGAGTCACTGGCGCCCAGCTGCAAAATAATTCCTACACAGTATCCTGGAGGTCAATATTCTATCAAACAGCACAGCCAGCTGCTAATGGAAGTTGGAGATTTTCTTGCATCACTAAGAGTACTGCAAGAATATTTATAACGGGAGGTGTGGCTCAGTGGTAGAGCTCTTGCATAGCATGCATGAGACCTGGTTTGATCCCCATCACTACACACATGCAAAAATCAATGCTCAAGAACATTTCATGACTCTCATTGTTCGAATTAAATATAAACTCTTTGGCTGAGCACTCAAGCCCCACTACCACCTGGTTCTACTCTCTAGAGCCCTATGTCATCTTCCTCTCCTACATGGATGTAATCCCCCAGCCAATGTCATCAGTGCTATTGTTCCAAACACATCCTGCACTTTCCAACTGGTATATGTCCTCACCTCAGAATGTCACCTTTCCCCCCATCTCTGCCTGCCAAAATATCCTTCCAGGAAGTTTCTAAATACAACAGAAATATATATACATATTCATATAGATAGATAGATAGATAGATAGATATAACACATGTACTGTATGTTGACATATTTGGAGAAAATACTTAGAGCATAAAATCAAAGGACTGGATGGGCAGAGTGGCTCAAGTGGTAGAGTGCCTGCCTATAGCAAACATGAAACCATGAGTTCAAACCTCAGTGCTGCCAAAAAAAAAAAATCAAAGAACTGAAGATATATATATATATATTCTCCTCCACCTTGGTGGTACTAGGGTTTGAACTCAGGGCCTCATGCTTGCTAGGCAAGCGCTCTACCACTTGAGCCACTCCACCAGCCTAACTGAGCATAAATTAACTAGAATCCAAATCTTAATTTCTACATTTTTTGGGGGGGGCAGCACTGGGGGGTTTGAACTCAGGGCTTCATGCTTGCTAGGCAGGCTTGAGCCACTAAAATGGGCCTAATCTGTGTTCTTCCTTCTAGTACTGAATCTTAATTTCTAGTACCATTCTCCAACATAAAATGGATCCTTCAAAAATTACTGATTCTGGAATTGAGGCAGGATTATACGAGATGAACCTGGAGCATCTGATAGTGTCAAAAAGTAAGGAAGCCATTGAGTATAGTAGCTCATGTCTGTAATCCCAGCTAATCAGGAGGCAGAGACAGGAGACTTGAGGTCCAAGGTCAGCCCCAGGCAAAAAGTGTGGCGCAGAAGATAGAGCACCTGCCTAGCAAGCATGAGGCCCTGAGTTCAAAACCCAGTACCACCACCACTCCCAAAACCAAGCACAAGGGCCAGGGTGTAGTGGTACCTGCCTATAATCCCAACTAGTACAGAGACAGACAGGAAGATCAAGGTTTGAGGCTGGCTCAGGCAAAAAACAGCTAAAAGCACATGAGCTGGGGACATAGATCAAATGATAGAGCCCTTGTCTAGCAAATGCAAAGCCCTGAGTGTAGGCCCAGTATTGCAAAGCAAAACAAAACAAAAAACAAACAACAACAAAAAAACAACAGTGATTGGGGTCCATCAAAGGAAAACAGTAACAACTACAAGAATTTTCAATGGGACACTGCCTGGCAGTCTAGTGATTAGGATTCAGCACTCTCACTGCTGAGGACTGGGTTCAATTTCTGATTAGGGAAGCCCTTCTTGGGCTTACAGAGTGGCTCAAGTGGTGGAGTATCTGCTTAGCAAGCATGGCCCTGAGTTCAAATCCTAGTACCGCCAAAAAAAAAATTCCAATGGGCAATCTGAGCAACAAAATAAAGTAATTTTGGCCTATAATGCAAAGTTTAAAGTAAACATCCATGAGCAAGGAGAAGTTGGAGAGTTCACACTTCCCAGTTTCAAAAGTCACTATACAACTACCTTAATCAAGATAACATAGTATAGGTATAAGGACAGACATATACACCACAGGAATCAAACTGAGAGTGCAGAAATAGACCCTAACACAGTCATTTGATTTCTAACAAGAGTACAAAGACAATTCAACTGAGAAAAAATAGTCTTCTCAATAAACGATTCTGGAGCATTGGGTTACCCATATGCAGAAGCCAAAGTTGAACCCTTTTCACATACCATATGCAAAATTTAATTCAAAGACTAAATGTAGGGCCTAAAACTATAAAACTCTTAGAAGAAACATAGGGGTAAAACTTCATGACCTTGGAATAGACAATGATTTCTTTCTCTTTTTTTTTTTTTTTTTTTTGCGGTAGTAGGGTTTGAACTCAGAGTCTACACCTTGAGCCACTCCACCAGCCCATTTTTGTGATTGGCTTTTTTGAGATAGGGTCTCACGAACTATTTGCATGTGACTGGCTTCAAACCATAATCCTCCTGATCTCTGCCTCTTGAACAGCTAGGATTACAGGAGTGAGCCACAAGCGCCTGGTGATAATGATTTCTTAGTAAAGACATCAAAAGCAAAAGAAAAAAATTAACAAATTGGACATTATTAAAATTTAAAGCTTTTGTGCTCCAAAGGACACCACTAAGAAAGAAAAGTCAGGCACCAGTGGCTCATGCCTGAAACCTAGCTACTTGGTAGGTTGAGATCTGGAGGATCACAGTTTGAAGTCTGCCAGGCAAACAGTTAGTGATAACCCATCTCAACCAATAAAAAGCTCAGCAAGGTAGTGCACACCTGTCATTCCGGCTACATGAGAATTGTAGATACGGGGACTGCAGTCCAGGTATAAAAACGAGACCACATCCTGGTGGTCTACTGGTAAGTGGGCAAAAAAAAAAAAGCAAGACCATATCCAAAAATAACAAAAGCAAAAAGGGCTGGCAGCTTTTGGTAACACGTCTGCCTAGAAGCACAAGGCCTTGAGTTCAAACCCCACCACTAGCTAGGCGCTGGTGGCTCAAAAGGCACTAGCAAGTGTGAGGCTCTGAGTTCAAACCCCAGTGCCACCAAAAAAGAAACAAAAACAAAAAAACCCCACTACTTCAAAAAAAAAAAAGAGAGAAAAGATAAAGCCTAGTAGCTGGGCTACAAGGGAAACTGAGACGAGACAGGAGGATCCCTTAAGTATGGGAATTTGAAGTCAGCCTGGGCAACATAGTGAGATCCTGCCTCAAAAATAATAAATAAAAAATATTTTTAAAAAAGCTTACTATAGTCAGGTGCCAGTGACTCACACCTATAATCCTAGCTACTCAGGAGACAGAGATCAGAAGGATTGCAGTTGGCAGCCAATTCTTGAGAAACCCATCACAAAAAAGGGCTGGTGGAAGGGCTACAATGGTAAGAGCACCTGTCTAACAAGTGTGAGGCCCTGAGTTCAAATTCCAGTGCTGGAAAAAATAAAATAAAGTTACTATAGAACAGTATGCTGTGTTATGCCTCACAGTTCTGTTTATTGCATATCTTGATTAAATCTCTCTCCTCTCTCTCCTCTCTCTCTCTCTCTCTCTCTCTCTCTCTGTTTCTGAAGTACTGGGGTCTGAACTGGAGCCTACACCTTTTTTGTGATGGGGTTTTTGAGATAGGGTCTCATGAACTATTTGTCCCAACTGGCTTCGAACCTCAATCCTCCTGATCTCTACCTTCTGAGTAGGAGTAACTAGGATTATGGGCGTGAGCCAGCAGCACCCAGCTCATCATTTTCTCTTATGCTTGATTTTTATCTCACCTTGTTTCCTTCATCATGGCCCTAGGAGCAACAGGCTATATAGAGCCTAGGCTATGCCCTCTGGGTTTGTGTAAGTACACTGTATGATGATGAAACCATCTAACCATGCATTTCCTTGTCATTTAGTAGCACTTGACTACATGTGAAATGCCATAAAAGATCATCAGTAGAGGCAAGGTACAGAAATTATGGTTCAAACTTACATTTAAATATTCTGCTACCAACAAAAAGAATGTTGCCAGAGCACCATGCGTCCCCTTTTAGCTGCTCATCCAGCCCTAGTCTCTATCCTCCATCAGCTCCCTTAGACTCTAAGCCCTAAAGTTGAAACTGGGCAGCGCCCAGCACTGGCCTTTAGACATAACAGGAATGTCAAAACAAACAAACAAAACCACACATACATAATAATGAATTGATGATTCTAATTGAATTGTAATTTAATTTTTGGTATTTTGTAGAGAGTTTGGAGAGTCCAAAGAAGGTAGGTGGTGGTTCTGAAAGGGTAAATGGGCATCAACTGTTTTTGTTGCTCAGTGACAATTCCCTGCCCTCTTCCCCAAATCCTCAAATTTCTGTTTGAGTAGAGCTGATTTAGCCCCACCCATGGGGGACACTTATCCCCCTTGGCCAGTTAGGCCACTCACCCCCTTGGCAACCGTGATTTGCTCAAAAATGGGCATGTGACCTAGGTCAGGCCAATGAGATGCCTTCCAGAGAACTGGGCTACAATTTTTAAGAAGTGGAAGCTTCTTTCCATGAGGGTTGTAAATCTGGAGGCCTTTCTGCAGCTTCTAATAATCACCTTGTTTCCCCCAAGGAATAAATGAATAAACTGGAACAGAGGCAAGCAGAGGGATAAAGTGAGCTGGGTACTTTTTGGTGGCATTATTTGAGCACCTAAATCCAGTTGTGCTCAAAACATGAAGAATTCCTAGAGTTTTCAGCACTGTGAGCCAATAAATTTTCTTTTCTTTCAAGCCACTTGGAGTTGATTCCTACCAGCAACCAGACCACTTAGGTCACATCCTCAGGACCTTTTAGAAAGGCTGAGGCCTGTAATCCTAGTTACTCAGGAGGCAGAGATCAGGAACAATGCAGTTCAAAGCCAGCCAGAGCAAATAGTTTGTGAGACCCTATCTTGAAAAAACCCTTCACAAAAAAGGGCTGGCAGAGTGGCTCAAGATGTAGGCCCTGAATTCAAACCCCAGTACCAGAAAACAAAAACAAAAACAATTAGGCATTAAGAATGCTCTTTGCTTCATCAGATTCAGCCCAAGATCCAACTCAGTCAGATTGCGCAGGCAGCAAGGAGTGGGAGTGGGGTGACTGTGAGTGAGTAACCAAAACCTATCCCTTTAAAACTGTCTCTGCCACTGTGATGGAGAGAACTGATCTGGAATGTCAGTTCTGGGAAGTCCTGGGATCTCAGTGTTGTGCCTCATTTTGAAGAAGAGAATACTAAGTAACTTCTTGCCCCCCCCACAACTCTTCAGATTCTACTTTCATATGATTTATATATTGGCGTACCATTGGAGGAGGGATTCCATTGCTAAATAACAAACTTGGAAATACACTGGGGATTCCTCCTGCTGACTTGCAGGAATTCTCTGACAACGTGAACTTGTATGTGTGGCCAGTCTGAGGTGGTGGGACAGTCCAGGAAATGGGCAAAACAAAGGAGTTAAACCCTTGAACAAGGCGTAGATTCAAATTCTGTCATATTTTGCTGTGACCTTGACTAATCATTTTCCCTCTCTGACCCTCAGTTTCCTCATCTATAAAATAGGGGTGCTAATACCGTTCTCTGAGTGTAACTGTGAAAAGTAAGGGAGTCAATACCTGAATCCTGATGACCACAGAGCCCTGGGAAATGCTAGTGAAGTCCCTGTTGTTATTATTGATACTATTACTGTGGTTTGTATTTTAGACTCAGAAGTACTAGATGCTATGTGTCCAGGAATGCTACTTCGGAAATGTCTCTTGCCCCTGGTGCGCGTAGGATGATTTGGGATGGGAGTGAGGTCTCTGCCAGACATTCTGCCTTAGATCTTGGAGATCTTAGATCTTGGAGTCCTCCCAGGACCGTGGTGGGCTGAACAGGCTGCCCTGGATCAAGACCCTGGCAGCTCTGAACATAAGGACTTCGGAAACAGGGGAGAGAGAGGACCCTGTGTTCCAAGGGCCCAGCCTGGGTGACTGGGCTGTGGTGAGTCTGAAAACCTTCTCAGCCTGCAGTCCTGTAACCTGACACCGGCAGGCTCTGATTTCCCAGCCTTGGAGGGATGGCGGTGGGGTAAAGGAGCAAGTGCCCACCTACGCCATACCTCCTAGCCCCAATTCTCTAAGCCCCCGTCCCCAAAGTGCCCACACTCTAGGGGTCCCTGGTGATGAACTGGGGCTTCTCTTTGAACACAGGGTTAGAGGCTGTGACTTGTGCCTTGTTGGGGCCCAGGTCTGCAACCCCACCCTGGGCAGCAGAAGGAACAGAGGTAGGCGGGGACCCTTCCCCCGATTACACCGGGGGGTGAACCCCGCCGGTGTGCCTGTGGAAGGAGGACCGGGGTCCCTTCAAAGTCTAACGTCACGCCCAGGATCCCGGGCGCCGCGCCTATCTCTCTGGACAGCCGCAAAGACGCGCGCGGGGACGCCGGGTGACTTTGATCCGGCAGCCCAACACCTCTCCATCAACCCGGCCCTGCAATCTCTCAGCTCAGGAAGAAACTTTGGACCACTGTCCCCGCTCCTTTCGGTCAGGCCCAGCTTCGGGGCGCAGGGCACGCGGGTTAGCGCCCGCACCAGGCCGCGGCCACCCGCTGCCCACTCACCAGCGCACCAGCTGCCAGCGCTTCTCCCCCGGCGCCCGGCGGCCTGCCATGCCTCGCCCGGCCGACAGCTCCCTGCCCGGCGGAGGCTGCTCCGACTCCGGCTGCCGCAGGGCCAGTGCCGAGGGCGCGCTCGCAGTCGCGGGGTGCGGCGCGGGGCCGGGCGGGCGGGGCGGGCGCGAGGCGGCTGGGGCCAGAGCCCGGGCGGTGCGGAGGGCGCCGCACTCATCTCCCGTGCGGCCGCGGCCCCGCCCCTGAGCGGGCTAGGTCTGGGTCACC
Organism: Castor canadensis; assembly: GCF_047511655.1. Classification (NCBI taxonomy): domain Eukaryota; kingdom Metazoa; phylum Chordata; class Mammalia; order Rodentia; family Castoridae; genus Castor; species Castor canadensis. The sequence continues at coordinate 47,517,964 of NC_133396.1, read as the reverse complement.
GCGCGCCCCCGCAGTTGCACGCGGGACTACAGCCTGTCCCCTCCGCGTTCTTCTACGTCGTCGGGCTTGTGGAGCCGCACCCGAGTTCGGCTTTCCCAGCCCTACTAAAGGGAAATTTGACTTGCTGAGGGAAGAAGCAATTCATTTAATCCTTCTGTTCCTTACTCCCATGTAACACTTGTTCTACCTACCCAGAAGGTTATGCATAAAAATTGAACTATTCTACATGCTTTAAGTGAAAGCTGTTTTGTCCTGTAAATGATTGAAGTATTGTAAAGTGGCAGTAATTAAAACAGTATGGCATTGGCCTAGCCCCTCCCTAGGACAAGCTTCACTCCGCCCTTCAACCTCCCATCCACTCCAGTATCTGGTTCATTATGGAAGGGCGGTAGACCAGCCTGGCTGGGAGTATAATTGTCACATGAATCCCAAGTCTGGTGTAAAGGAACTGAGTTAAGATTGTTTACAGCCTGGCGTCGATGGCTCACTTCTGTAATCCTAGCTACTCAGGAGGCAGAGATCTGGAGGATTGCGGTTCAAAGCCAGCCTGGGCAAATAGCCTGCGAGATCCTATTTTGGAAAAAAAAAAAAAAATCCATCACAGAAAAAAAGGACTGATGGAGTGGCTCAAGATGTAGGCCCTGAGTTCAACCCAGTGCTGAAAAAAAAGAGTGTTTACAAACACAGAGGTTGTCCATACATTACACCAGCCCTCCCAACTCACCTGTCTCCTATCTCAGGACAGCCCATATGCTTTGCAGGACAGAAACTATGCAGACAGAAGAACAAGACTTGCTTCCCCGTGTAGACTGTGGGCCCATGGCCCAGAACACTATAAGTTTCTAGGGGAGTCCAGCACTATCCTGTGTTCAATAAACCCATGCATGCCTGTAATCCCAGCATTCAGGAGGCTAAGGCAGGAGGACCATAAATTCAAGGTCAACCTGAGTTACATAGGGAGACCCTATCTCAAACAAACAAACAAAAATAAAACAACATTACAAAGGTGAGCAAGGCAGTGTGCACCTGCAATCCTAGCTACTCAAGAGGATTGATTGAGCCCAGACGTTCAAAGCCAGCCTGGGTAACACAGACTGTTCTCTTTCTTTAAAAAAAAAAAAAAAGACAAGATTACATAAATCTTCAGGATCCCCATCTAGGCTTCCCATTACACTCAACTACAGAAATGACAAAAGAACTGGGGATGAAGAATGTAACTGACACAGAGGTGCCTTGCAAGGGAAAGAGAGGAATTCTCAGAAGTTTAGATGAAATTACTTGGGTAAAGTGCTCCACTCAAAATAATGGTTACTTCTGGAACTAGATGTGTACTTTTTATACACTTTTATTTTGTTACAAGTTTAATTTTAAAATAGAAAAAAAATTTAAATAGCATTTAATAAATTATCACATACAAAGTGCATAATAACATTTATTATTATCAACATCATCATCTCCCATCTCATAACACGTGCAGTCAGCTTTGCTCTGTGTGTTCACCGGTGATTTCTAAACCTCTTCCAAGGAGGAAGCCCCAAGTCCCCTGACCTTCAAGTTCAGGCCCTAGCTCTCCCTTCACATAGCAATATTCTCAGCTCTGGTGGCTCGATCACTTTCAGATGCTCCTTGGGTGATTTATACATGTCATTTTTTTGTTTCACATATAGATATTGTCCCAGTCAAATATGTTGCAAGTTTCCCGAGGGTAGCCTTAGATGTTTTTGAAGTCCATGTGGAAGTGTGGTCAGCTGCACAGCTCTGTAAGAAGCTCTTCTTGTGGCAAAGCTGTAGACCCCCATGTACAAACAGGACCACTTCTCAGACAGAAACCAGAGTTTCAGGATTCATCTTGATATAGGACACAGAGAACATTTGGGACTTGGTCATAACCTTCCTATCCATGTGTACTTCACACATACATAAAAGCTTTCATTCACATCTCACAACACTCTTACAAGGATCCTGTTGTCAGACTCGATGTTCTTCCCATTTTACTGAGGAAGAACTAGAGCTCAGAGAGGCTAAGACTTGCCCAGAATTAGCTTATAAGTGGCAGAGCTGGTATCAGAGCCCAAGTTTTCAGGCTCCTTTATACCTCATCTTTTGGAGATTCCAAATATACCTTTCATCATTCTTACTGTTGTAGGTGGTTCATCAGAACCCATCCCCCTGCTGGAGACACTTGGCCTAGGAATACAGTCCTCTAGGAAGGAGATCAAGGAGCTAGAAAACAACACCAGGACCAGGATGGCTTTTGTGCTTCTGTCCTAGGAATTTTCTAGACAGGATGAAGAGGGACCACCAACAGCACAGTTAGAAGCTAGAGTTCCTATAGGGTGGCATTTGAGAGGCATTAGAACAGAATACAAACTCCATTGCCTGTCAAGTCACCAAAGACAGTCATTCCTTCAACTGTGAGGCTTAGAATCTGCCAGGAGCAGCTAAAGCTTTTATTCATTGGCACCCAAGTCCAGTTAAGCCTTAAAGATTTGCCCAGAAGCTAGGCATAGTGGTGTGCACCTGTAATCCCAGAACTTAGGAGACTGAGACAGGAGGATAGAGAGTTTCTAGAAAGAAAGGAAAGAAGGAAGGAAGGAAGGAAGGGTAAAGTTTTCTCTGGAAATTTGGTTCAGGAGGAAAGATTAGGGAAGAAGTATTTGGCTGGCTTCAGGATGGAAAAAGCTAGGCCTGAATCTAGCTTTAGTCTGAATCTCTTTGGCCCCTTCCTCCCGTGTCTAAGGCAGGGATGGAAGAATTTCCCAGGGGAAGCTCTGAGCCACCTGCCACTGCCACTCATAATGCACCTGGTCCTTTGCCATCAGCCATCAAGAGCACAAATGTCTAATGAGCACTCAGCCCTGTCATAAGCACTTTATAGGTTCTCATTCATTTAATCCTCACAACGACCCAAAGATCTTATGAACTACGTAGACCACTAACATTCCCATTTTATAGGCAAGGAGACCAAGGCCTGGGGAGGAGGAAGATTATTGGCGCAGCCAGAATAACAAGCAAGCAGTAGAACTCCAGAAGCCTCCTTAAACGGATCAACATCAGTGCCTTGTACTTGTTACAGACTTTAGAGTTTTATAAAAGATCTTGCATTGGCTGTTCGGACCCTCATATAGGGGGAAATGGAGTATCTTATCAACTGGGGCCCAGAGAGGTGATGTGACTCACCCAAGGTCACACAGCTTGTGAGAGGTCTGGCGCGGCTTTGCTGCCGGCTAGACAAGGTGCAGATTTTCAGGTCCCCGGGCAGCTTGCCCCCACCCCAGCCCTTCCCTAGGAGGCTGCGGGCCCTGCTTCTGGCTGCGCGGGGTCGACCGAGGGGCGGAGCAGTTCGCGGCCTGTGGGCCTGGGCGCTGTCCGCGGTGCTGATCTGTCGCCGCGCCCTCACTTGCCAAGTCCGCCAGCGGGATTCCAGGGTTCCCTTTCCAGCTCCCAGCCAAAGGCAACTCCGAGAGTTCGGCTGCCCGCCGGGGTCCTTAAGTCTGGCTCCCGGGGCTCCCTGGGTTCCCCCCCTCCCCCCGCCCGCGCGCCGCCAGCCTCCCTTCCCCCCCGCCCCGCCCACGGCCCCTCCCCGCCGGTCCCAGGTCCCTCCCTTCCCCCCTTATCTCTCCCGCCCCCCGCCCCCCTCCCGTTCGTTCGCCAGTTCCGGTCACGTTGCTGGGTGTTTACGCCCGGAGCCCGCCCCAGACCCCCCGCTCGGCGCCCCGGAGCCCCCCGTAGCTCCGGCCCCACCGCCCCGCAGCCTCGCAGCCACTGATGGCGTCGCAGCCGGGGCGGGCGCTGCGGAACCCCGGGCGCAGCTAGCGCGGCGGGGGGAAGAGCGCCTCCCCAACACCCATTCCGGCCCCGGGCCCCGCCGGCCGGTCGCTCCCTGAGGTCCCGAAGGTGAGGAGGCCGGTCGGTGGGCTTGGAGGGTGGGCGCTGGCCGGCGGCCCCGGGTGGGGAGCTGCGCGGCCGAGCTCCAGCTCCCCCAGGAGGGCTGGCATGGAGCTGGGCACCGCAGCGCGCGGGAGGCGGACAGGACCGCGGGCTGCGAGCAGAAGTTGTCCTCCGTCGCTCGGACCCGGGTCCTTCCTGGTGCTGGCGGGGAATCCAGAGAGACCGAGGTCCAGCCCTGCCACCTCCCACCACATGCGCCTTTTTTTCTGCCTGTCTTTCCTTCCCTGTCCTCCTTAGTCGCCACATCCCCCCGCCCCTGCCTTCTCTGGGAGTCATATTCGAGGCACAAACAGAGCAGAACATCAAGATTGAAAGGCGGGGGCGGGGGGGCTTCAGTGGAAGGGTTGCCAGAGTTGAAGGGTATGGGGGAGGAGGGGCAGGGAGTGGAAAGGTCCACAAGGTCCCTAGGGACCTTGGCTTTACCGCTGGCTAAGTGGTCCACCTTGCAGACAGAGTCCCAGACATTTGTCAAAGGCCAAATTCTTGTTCCAGACTCAAGTCCCAGGAGAAACAAGGACTTGATGGGGATAGGCAAGGTAATTATTTTTTAATACATGTCCTGGTGATTCCCGTGAAGACTCAATTCTGTTTCACTGTAGTTCGTGTGCTTGTTCCTTGCAAGGGAGTCCCAGAAACAGAGCTCTACCCACAGGAAGCTTATGTGCACAAGGAAGCCAGGTGCACACAACACACACACCATGCAGATTCTAACAAATTTCCTGGGAAACACAGACGCAGGAGAGAGTCGTTCCAGCTTGGTGGGGAATCAGGAAAGGATTCCTGGGAAAGGAAGCAGTGGAGCAAGGCCTAGAAGGAGGAATCCGTTTCAGGAAGCAAAAATTCAGTAGGATAAAATGAGGGGATATCTATGGCTAGATAGAGTTTGTCATGAGAGCAGCAGTAAGTAAAATCCAAAAAACATCAGCATGCAAGTGTGGACTGTTCGCATTGTGAGGGACCTTAAATTCTGGAGTCAGCTTTAGTGTGTATGTTAAACAAGTTACTTTATTTCTCTGAAACTCTGTTTCTTCAACTATGGAGTGGATGTACTAACAGGACCTTAGGTGTAGCGTTCAGCGTTGTGGTCCAGATCAATGAGTTCATATGTTTAAAATGCTAAGAACAGCGCCAAGACTGTATTAGGATTAGGATTAGTGTTGGCATTATTGCTGTGCATTGATGCCATGTCCCAGAAAGACTTCTTGAGTTCCTGCTCTCCTCCCACCCCAGGCATCTGAGTCAGGCAGTGAAGAGGAATAATGACTAAGAAAAATAAAGAACATATTGATTCATTTATTTACTCATGAATTGCCATGCCTGACCTAGCCAGTATACCTGCCCTGGATATAAGAATGACAAAAAATAAGTTTAACATTCTCCTTGAAACATAAAATGTAGGTTTTGAGTATTCAGCATAGTACAGAGATATATGTTGACTCAATAAATATTTTCAGTTCCAGAGAGAAAAGAAACACTAAGAATGACATTGAAACTGGGACAAGAGAACCTGTCAGGGAGTTAAGGTGGCACACAATAAAAAGTCTGTGTAAGCAGAAGCAAGAATCACAGGTGCTGGTCCGCTGCCAGCCACCTGGCCTGCCTGAGGGAGAGATAGATGGGGCAGAAGAAGCCAGGGCAATATGGAGCAGACCAAAGGGTGGAGAAGATAAGATTTAAATATCTAAGGAAAATTGGACTCTAAAAGTGGTCTTTAGCAAAGCATGGTGGTACATTCCTGTACTCCCAGCACTCAGGAGGCTAAGGCAAGAAGATTGCCAGTTTGGGGCCAGCTTAAGCTACAGAGCAAGACCCTGTCTCAAAAGAAGGTTTTCAGAGGTTGGGAATGTAACTCAGTGGTAGAGCACTTGCCAAATATGTCTAACGTGTAAGATTCTGGGTTCAATCCCTAGCACTGCAATAATAATAATAATAATAAGTGACTTTTGGTTAGCAGAAGCCTTTTCTCCAATGAATTCACATATACAAGCTCATCACAGAAAAGAAGATTAAAAAGCAAATCCTCAAGCCCTGCCCTTTGGCCCCAATCCTTTTGGCAGCATCTGAGGTCCCCTGTGCAGAATTCTGGACCGCGTAGAGCAAAATATGAAAACCACTGACTGAGATGACTCTGGAAGCCCTCTGAGCCCAGGGTACCATGATTCTATGTTTACTTTTGTTCTTTCCACCCAGAGAGCTGCAAGAACTGAAGAGGAGAAAGAACTAAATTTCCCATACACAAAGTCAGTTGTAGGCAGAAAGCTGGGTAGGAAAAGGGGGACCCAGAAACTCCAGAGACAAGCAGGGTCTGGGTTATTGTCAGGAGTCTCAGAATGTCAGAAGGTTCCTGAGCCTGCCATGTTGCTGATGGTTATGGTCTTGAGCACTAAAGGCATCTTCCATCAGCTTTCTCCAATGGGAGAAATATTTGTAACTTTCAGACACATGAGAGATGTGTCAAAAGTACTTAGAATTAACTTTGTAAATTGTGAACCCTAAGCCTAGTGTAATAGCACACACTGAGGCAGGAAGATCGTGAGTTTGAGGTCAGCCTGGGCTACATAGTGAGACCCTGTCTCAACATAACAAAAACAAAACTGGGAACCCTGTGTCACAGGTCCTTTTTTATTCTTGGTGATTTTTCAAGCTAGAAAATAAACATGGAATACCAGGAGGGAAGCAGAAGCAAGGTGGGCCCTGAGGTGGTCAGGACAGTGCAGAGAGGTGAGAGAACCTCTTCACCTTGAACTTGTGAGACTGGACATCTAGAGCTGGGTTTGGGGAGAAGATGGAGCTGACAGCCCTAACCCTTCAGCTGCTGCCACTGGCCTGAACCACGTCCAGGGCACAAGTTTCTGAAACCCAGTGGTTCCAGGCATGCATTTCTATTGTGCAAACCTGACATTTTCTTGGCTCAGGCCTTATAACGAGCTTGTGACTCCTCATCTACCTAGAGAGATTTGTGCTGTCCTTAGTTCTTCCTTCCCCAATCCATCTCCCACCCTCAGACAAACTACACAATAATGTCTAAGAAAGACTATTTGCCAAGATCGTTTATGACCCAAATTTCTGCCCTGAGAAGAGGAGCCTGCCTCGTTCAAAGCAAATGCTCAAGTCCTTCTGGGAAAGGACAGAAACAGCTGGTTGGCTCAGCCTCCTCTGTGGCCAAGGTCCAGGCTTCAAGCTCCAGGGCTGTGTGGGAAGGGCTTTCACCCATCATAATCATTTGCATTCCAGCAGCTGAGAACAGATATTTTCTCTCTTCATCCTAACAGGCCCACACACCTTCATCCTCCAGGTATGCACACAGCACACACACAGATGAGAGACAAGTAAGAAACACAAATAAAGCTCGGCATGGTGGCACACAGTCGTAATCTCAGAACTTGGGAGGCTGAGGCAGAACGATTGTGAGTTTGAGGCCAGCCTGGTCTGCATAGCAAGACCCTGTCTCAAAAATATCAAGGGCTGGGGAGGTAGCTCAGTGGTAGAGCACTTGCCTAGCATTTGAGCATCTCTGGGTTACTAGCACCTCAGACATACTCACATACACATGTGCACTCCCTGAGGCACTCACAAAGGCACAGTCACACATATTCCGACACAGATGTATAACTGCACAGATGTACAGCTCACCTGTTCTCCTGAGTTACACCCCAGTATAGTGGATGGTCTGCCTGACATCTATTTTTCCTTGTTTAAGTTTTCTCAGGCATGTCAAACCTAATGTGTCCATCTTGATTTTACCTTCTCTGTAAATCTGCCTGTCATCAATCTAGCCATTCCCACAAATCCATTCACTCATGCATTCTGAAAATATTCACCAAGTACCTCCTATTAGCTAGATACTGTACTAGGGACTGAGGAACCAGAGGAAACAAAACCAAAGTCATCTTCTGTTGCTAACAGTCTGGCAGGAAAACAGACAGTAAACAAAACTCAGTGCACTTATGGTGAGAAGCTCATGGAGAAAAATAACGCAGAGCAAGGGAGTATATTGTGATCCAAGAAAGGCCCTAAGGAGGTAGCATTTGAACAGTCTGAATGAAGGAACAGAAAGGGCCATGAGGCCACCCTGGTGAAGGGCATTCCTGGCAGAGGGGAACACATACAGAGTCCCCCAGGTACATGTGCTTGGTACATTCAGGAACAGTTAGGAGGCCAGAGTGGCTGGGGTGGAGCTAGCAGTGGGAGAGCAAGAGATGAGGCAAAAAAGAACGAGGGGCGGACATGTAGAGTCTGATCAGAACATTGGGTTTGGGTCTACATGTGATGCAAGAGTCTTCAGTTGAAGACAGGGAGACGCGATCAGGTCTATTATTTGCTAAAGAACTCTGGCTCCTACATGGACAACAAGGCAGGAGAGTGGAAGTCCAAAGCCCAGCAGCAAGCTACTGCAGTGGTATACCAGAGGGAGGTTGTGACTTGGACTGGGAGGGATAGTGAAAAGTAATTGGATTTGGGACACTTTCTTGAAGGCAGAGCAAACAAGATTTGCAGATTGGCTATGGAAAATAAAGAGAGATGACCCCCAAGTGTTTGGTCCCAGCAACTTAGTGGGCAATAGCAAAGCTGTCCATCAAGATGGCTAACAGTGGGCAAGAGCAGGTTTGTAGAAGGGAGTGCAAAAGTTCAGTTTCAGGCTTGTAAGTTTGAGGAACCTAATGTACATCCAAATGGAGAGTTAGGTAATGAGTGTAGCAGTCAGGGAAGAGTTACTTTAGAGACCAGCAGCATATAAATAGTATTTATAGCCCTAGAATTGGACGAGGTCACCTAGAGAGTAATTATAAAGAGGTCCAATATGAAGATGAAGCAATAGGGAAGGCTCTAGCCAATGTATATTCATTCTTTAGCTGCTCCAAGCAGAAGACTGGGGAATATCCTGGACATTACCCCCCCCACCATCGTGACTCAATTCACTCCATCTCCAAGACCTGCCAATCCCACCTACAGAATACACCTGGAACATCATTCCATCTTCACTTCCACTGTCTGGTCCAGGCCACCATCATCTTACCCTGGCCACTTCTATACTTTCCCTATTGACTTCTTTGTATCCACTCTACTGACTCTAATTTGCGCCTCCCACAGCAGAAAGAGTGATCTTTTAAAAATGCAAATCATATCCTGTCATTCCCCTGCTTTAAAATCCTTTAATAACTTCCAAAATCATTGAGTAATTTTTTGAAGGTGCTGGGGATCAAATCCAGGATTTTGTGCATGCTAGGCCAGTGCTCTACCACTGATCTACAACCCCAACCCAAAGTCACTTAATATTGATCTAAAAGTCTTTTTTTTTTTTTTTTTTGCAGTATTGGGGTTTGAACTCAGGGTCTACACATTGAGCCACTCCACCAGTCCTTCAGTCCTTTTCTGTGAAGAGTTTTTTCCAAGATAGTATCTTGAGAACTATTTCCCCGGGCTGGCTTTGAACCTCGATTGTCTTGATCTCTGCCTCCTGAGTAGCCAGAATCATAGGCGTGAGCCACCTTTGCCTGGATGATCCAAAATTCTTTTTTTTTTTTCTCAAAATTCTTAACATGATTTACAAAACCCTGTGTGATCCTCCCTTTCTTCCCTTGCTAACCTCCCTTACTGTGACCCCTTACTGTGACCCTTCCCCAGTACTTTGTACTTCAGCCCTCACTAGCTGTGACCACATCCCAGTTCCTCACACAGACCATGTGAAGCACTTAGCACAAAGACTGACACGCAGCAGTATTTGATAAATGTACACTATTGTTATTATCACTTAATTCTTTCCTACCTCTGGGCCTTCACAGATTGTTGTTCCCTGTTGAAGATGCCCTTCTTTTTTTTTTTTTTGATGGTACTGAGGTCTGAACTCAGGACCTCGTGTTTGCTAGGCAGGCACTCGGCCACTTGAACCACCCCTCCATCCCTGAAAATGCTCTTCTTTAACTCCTACCCCTTAAGTCTGTGCTAGTTTCTGGGTTTTTGTTTGTTTGTTTGTTTTTGGAGACAGGGTCTTGCCATGTAGACCAGGCTGGTTGGTACTCACTATATGGCCCAGGCTGTCCTCAAACTATTGATTCTCCTGCCTCAGCCTCCAAGTACTGGAATTACTCACAACCACCACACCTGGATCTGTGCTAGTTTTTATGGCTGTATAACAAATGATCACAAAGTTTATTGATTTAAAAAAAAAAAACAAATTTAGGGCTGGAGTGTAGCTCAATGATACAGTGTCTATCTAGCATGTGCAAGGCCATGGGTTTGATCTCCAGCACTACAAAAAAAAAGAGGGAAGGGAGGTAGGAAAATTATCTCAAAGTTTCTAAAGGTCAAGAGTCTGGCACATTTTTGTTGGGACCTCCACTCAAGAGTTGGCTTGAAGAGCTCAGCTGATTATGCAAGGCCTACTCAGATAATCTTCCTTTTGATTAATTCAAAATCAACTGATTGGTGCCAGGTGCCAGTGGCTCACACTTGTAATCCTAGCTACTTAGGAGGCAGAGATAAGAATGATCGTGGTTCGAAGCCAGCTCAGGTAAATAGTAGCTTAGTGACAAAGTGTTTGCCTAGCACGCACAAGGCCCTAGATTCAATCACCAAGTGGAGGTTCTGGAAAAAAAAAAAAGGAAAATTTTAAGATGGCTGTAGGTGTGTATGTCTATAATCCCAGTACTTGAGAGGCTGAGAAAAGAAGATGGTAAGTTAAAGGCTGGCCTGGGCTACATAACAAGATCTTGTCTCAAAAACAAAACAAAACCCTTTACTTTTGTATATATAACCCAACTGAAGTGAAACCCATCATATACATTGTCCCACTCCCACTCAAGAGGAAAAGGTAAGATAGGAGGTTATGTATGCCTGAGGCTGGGAAACTTGGGGACCATCTTGGATTCTGCCTGCCATAAGATCTCAACCTGTCTGAACATGGTGATACATGCCTATAATTCCAGCACTTGGGAAGTAGAGGCCGGAGGATCTCCAGTATGAGGTCAGCCTGGGTTACATAACAAGACTCTGTCTCAGAAAAAAAAAAAAATCAACCTAAAAGTCACTTACTTAAAGAGACTTTCCATAACCCCAAGTCTAAAATAGGTCCCATGGGATGGGGATGTGGTAGAGCATTTGCCTAGTATGTACAAAGCCCTGAGTTCAGTCCCCAGCACCACAAAAAAAATAAACCAAGTAAAATAGGTCCCACTTCATATTCTTCCACGTTATCCTGAGGGTTTCTCATGGCACTTACTTGTTTTAATACATTATTTGTTTCTTTCCTCTTTACCCCATGAACTCCATGAGAGCAGGGACCCCAATATGTTCATCACTGTGTCCCCCATGCCCAGCCAAGTGCTTGGCCACAGTACATCAATGAATGGATGAATGAATGAAAAAAAACAGGCAAATAAAGACAAGAATTAACCTACTTAAACATTAATAAAGGAGGATGAAGGGATGTAGCATTGATTAAGCCACATTGAATACTATGTACTTCACATTACCTATCATTTAATCTTCATGCCATCCTAGGACTGTTACTGTTCTTAGCCCCATTTAACAAAGAGAGGGGATAAAAGTTGTGGAGAGGTTAACTTTCATGTTCAAAGTCACACAGCAGGAAACTAAAAGAGCTAGGAATCAAACCCAGGGCTACTCCCAGGGTAAATACTGGAAACCTTTGGATTTGAAAGATGTGGTTGCCTACTGGGCATGGTGGCACACATCTGTAATTCCAGCTACTCAGGAAGCTGAAGCTTCCTTCACTTGAGCTCTCAAGTTTTAGACCAGCCAGGGCAAGATAGTAAGACCCTGTCACAAAAACAAAAGACTTGGTTGGAGAACCACTACTTAACTGAGCATGTGAACTGGCCCACCAGCTGAGTCTCTGCCCTTTGTGAATGGGGGATGGTAATACCTACACAGAAGGAGGGTGTTATGTATAAAGTTCCTTGAACATAACAGATGGTCAGTAAATGTCTAGTGATCCCGGCAGGCCAAAGGGCCATCCCCTGCTGAAATAAAAGTCCTGGTTGGTTGGATTAGTTGGGTCAGGGGAGTACTAAGGAAAGGGTCCTAGAGAGGAGCCTATGAAGGCGAGGTTCTCAAGCAGACCTGCTTGCTGTAACCCAAAAAATAAAAATCTCATGTGGAAGCCAGTGTGGAGGGGTCTATTATCTGAGCAGAGCTGTCTGTCTTACTGGCCTCCCTCACTGTTCAAGGAGTCCTGGGGCAGGTAGAGGCAGGTCCTTCAAAAGCTTAAGGCATGATAGTTCACACCTGTAGTTCCAGCTAGTCCCATTCAGGAGGATCACTTGATCTCAGGAGTTCAAGACTAGACTGGGCAACAGGAAAAAAAGAAAAAGAAGAAAGAAAGAGAGAGAGAAGAAAGAGAGAGAGAGAGTCACTAGGAAGATGGCAGGGCCATAGGGAGTGCTGGAAAGCCCTACCATCATTAGGATTCTGTGGTGTATATCACTTGTCCATCGTGGTGGCTTATGGTTCCACTACAGATTCATTGCATGAATCTCCCTAACACCTTCTCCCATTCCTTTTTGTTTGTTTGTTTTTGTTTTGCTTGAGACAGGGTCTTGATATTTAGCTCAGGCTGGCCTGGAACTCACTGTGTAACCCAGGCTGGCCTTGAACTTGTGATCCTTCTGCTGGGATTACAGGTGTGCCCCACCACACTCATCTCACTTTCCTTTTTTAAAAGGGACCTTGCCAGGCACTGGTGAGTGCTCATGCTTGCAATCCTAGCTTCTCAGGAGGCCGAGATCAGGAGGATCATGGTTCAAAGCCATCCCCAGGCAAACAGTTTTAGAGACCCTATCTCAAAAACACACAACACAACAAAGGGCTGGCAAAGTGGCTCAAGTGGTAGAACGCCTGCTTACCAACCATGAGACCCTGAGTTCAAGCCCCAGTACCACCAAAAAAAATAAATAATAAAAGAGATCTCCAGTTCTTGCCTTCAGCAGAGAGTCAGTGTAATTAAAGCATTCATTGGCCCTTCTCCATGATTTGAAGAAGCTAAGAGCCTTAAAGTCAGGGGAGTGCAGTTGAACTGGCGAGGGCTATGCTCAAAACAACTCACCTGTTGATGGTCACCCTGGAGCTGGGATGGTTGAAGGACTGAGGAGCTGGAAGAGACTAAGGGTTCATCCTCCCTCCCAACACCTTCATTCTATCCATGGGAAAACTGAGAGCCCAGAGAGGGAGAGGGCTAGCCCCAAGTCACACAGCTAATGAAGAGGCAGGCAACGCCCCAAGTCATCTGTCTCTCTAGGCAGCACTCTAGTACTTGAGTCACACCCAGTCATCCCAGTTACCTGTCTCTCTTTGCTGACTTTGCTGCTCCATTTGTTTTCCTTTCTGAGATGAAGAGGCTGAAGTTACATGGGAGCATGAGTGTAAAGCCAGTTCTCCCTGGACCTCTGCTTCTCTGTCTATTAAATGGGAATAATTATTCTGCCTGCCTGCACACCCACTTGCTTATGAAGCTTGAGTAAGTGACTAGAGGGGAAATGAAGTGGTGGTAGAGTTGTCTACCTGGTGGCCAAGGACCCAGAGTGGAGGAGACATGCCAGATGTGGCGGGACATGTCTATAATCTCAACATTCCCAAGGCTGAGGCAGGAAGATGGTAAGTTCGAGGCTAGCCTGGGCTACACAGTGAGAACTTGTCTCAAAAACAAACAAATGGGCTGGGGATATAACTTATTGGTAGAGCACTTGCCTAGAATCACAAGACCCTGGGTTTGATCCCTGGCACAACAAACAAAACAATGATGAAGGATCTGAGAGTGGGGCAGGGCAGGTGGGCTCCAAAGATGTAGGTTCACATTGTGGTCCTCCCCAGGTGGGGCCCAGGCCTGGGTTGCCATGGACACCATGTCCCTGGAGCATCAGATTCAGAGTGTGCAACGCCACATCAGCTTCCTGAAAAAGGAGCAGATGGCCCTGCTTCGAGACCTGCACCTAGAAATTCTGAGGCTGCAGAAACGCTGCTCAGGTGAGGCCAGGAGAGATGGCTGGGTTGGGGGTCACTGTCTCTGATGGGGAGCTCACTGTGAGCCCCTTCAAGCCTTACATCAATCCTGTCATCTTTTTTTCTGAATGAGGAAACTGAAACTTGAGGTGGTGGGGTCAGAGTTTGGGGGCTGAGGGTTCTAGTGAGATAGTGGGTGAGGGAGTCCAGGAGTCCATTCTTGGGGATACCTGTCCCTTTTGAGTCACTGCCCATGGAGCATCTTCCAGCCCTCAAAAAGCCCTGAGTTCAGGTGGGGAGGTACACATATCAACAAATGATAAGATATAGCAGAATCTGGGCGTGGTGGTACACATCTGTAATCCCAGCACTTGGGAGGCTGAGGCAAGAGGATCATGAGTTCCAGGCCAGCTGGACTACATAGTGAAACCTTATCTTAAATTTTTTTTAAAGATTCAGCAAAGGGTTAGGGGTGTTGCTCAGTGGTAGGTCAATTGCTTGTCTAGAGGCTGGAGGCGTGGCTCAAGTGGTAGAGGGCCTGTTTTGCAAGTGCAAAGCCCTAAGTTCTAACCACAGCTCGTCCAAAAAAAAAAAAATTGCTTGCCTAGCATGTACAAGGCCCTGGGTTCCATTCTCAGCAGTGCAAAAAAAAAAAAAAATTAAAAAAGAAAGCTACAGCAGAAAATAAAGAAGACTGACAAAGTCATGTGCAGGGTCATGTTCAGCTTGAGAAGCAGGTGATTGGAGGACACAGAGGCTCCTTGGGAGGGAACTCTTCACCTCCCTGAAGGCTGAGTAATGTGGAATGTGCAGACACACTGAAATATAACAGGGGAAGGGGAAGGAAGAAAACATTCCAAATGAAGGGAACAGTATAGCAAAGGCCAGAAGGTGGGAAACCAAGCTCTCACAAAAAATTCTTTGACTGGGTAAAGTTGTGTATAGAGTGGTGAGAGATCCAGTTGAAGCCAGATTGTGAACGCCATGACAAATACCCAGATAGTTAAGGAGTTTGGCCTGTCTTCCTGGAGAGTAGGAGCCACTGGAAGGGGTTTTGAGCAGTAGAGTGTTGCTCAATCAGCATTATCAATCTGACAGTTGTAGGGAAGATGAATTGTGAGAGGTGAAGGTCAGGAGGCCTGTGACAGAGCTGATAAAATGGTCCAGGGGAGAAATGGAGGTGGGTGAAATGGGGAGGGAGGCAGGTCAAAGGCAAGAACCTGGCAACTGACTGGATTTGTGACCAGGACAGAGGGAAGCAAAGGATGAATGGAAATTCCAGGCCAGGCCCCATTTTTGAAACTGCGGCCTCATCTGCCTGAGCCTCTCAGAGGCTTGGGATGGCCCAGAGTGCTCATATGGCTGAATCTCCAAGTGCAGGCTTTAGAACCAGTAGTTCATAGAATACCTCAGCTGAGAGAACCCTATTTATTGTACAAGTGGGTAAACTGAGGCCCAGAGAGAGTCACACAATATGTTAGTGACAGAGTCAGGATTAGAATGCAGAGTTCCAGGCTCCCAGTCTTAAGTATCTTTGCAGGTTTCTAGACATTCTCTATCTCCATGATGCCTGGACGTCTGCCCCATTCCAGTCCTTGCTCATGGGAGGCTCTCCACTCTCCAGAGGGAAACAAGCCCACAAGGCCTGAGCAACCCACCTGGTTTCTCACAGTTGTGGCACAAGATGCCAGTAGTCCTGACTCTCAGCCACCATGGCCTCCTCTCCATCCATACATAGGTCCAGCTGCCAAATTCCAAGCCAGGCTCCCAGCAATTTTGCTCCAAAGACCAGATGGTACCAGAGGCCAGCCCAGGAGGCAGGGATGGCCCACAAGGACCCACCCCTCCCTGATGCCACTTTTTCATTACAGTAGCAACATTAGAGGAAAATAGGGAACCCTATAAACTTACATCAGTTCCTCCCTCCAATTTCTTCTTGTTTTGTCCTAATTATGAAGACCTGATTCCCTCCACTCTGGAGAAAGGCCAGATCGCAAGAAAGTGTAACAGGCAGGACCAGAGGGCCCTCTGCCCCACTACCCTTCTAGACCAGACTCTTGATTATTGATTAAGGAGATTAAAAATTAACTCTGTTCTAGTCTGGAACTGCCACTGTGGGGCTGAAATGATTAGATAAGGCCCTCCCTCTGGGGGGAGGTGCTGAGAAGAAGGAATAAGAACAAAGGAAAAAATTGGAGAAAGAGCTGGGTGCTGGTGGCTCATGCCTGTAACTGTACCTACTCAGGAGGGTAGCAGTTTGAAGGCAGCCCGAAGAAATAGTTTGTGAGGCCTATCTCGGGGTTAAAAAAAAAAAAAGGTCACAAAAAAGGGTTGGTGGAGTGGCTCAAGGTGTAGGCTCAAGCCCCAGTATCGTTAAAAAAAGGAGAAAGGACCCATAGAGGCCAGGAGGGTATGGGAGAGAAAAGGGGCTTGTGGCAGAGCCAGCAGGAAAAGCTGCCTGGAAAGCCAGCTGAGAACGGCTAAGGACTCAGAACAAGTTGCTTGAGAGATGGGGAATGTGTTCTGAGCTGGTGGGGCAGCCTGGACAATAACAAGCCCTGCTTTTATGTCCTCAGCACTAACCCAGCACTAGGTCAAACCCTCTATTTTTTTCTCATTTCATTCCAGCAACAGCCCCTTGTAAGGGAGGGGCTGTTTTGTTCCCATTTTCCACATGAAAAAATTGAGGCTCAGAGAGGTGCTTTTACTGGTCTAAGGTTACACAGTGCCATCCGACTTCACAGCATGCTTATCTAACTCATAGGGACTCTGGCCAGAAGACAGGCAGGCACATTCACTAGATGGAGGAGTGGAGCCTAACTGGGATTCTGTCTTCCCATCTCCAAGACGCATGGTTAAGGACTGAAGAGCAACCAGCCCTCAGGGACTTAGTGGCAGAGCCAAGGTCTCTTGGGCTAAGCTCCTGAAACTAGTCCACGATCCCTTGAGCTATATCGCAAGGTCTTGGAGGAGGGCCTACATTGGTTTCAGAAAGACCCAGGGGTGGAGGCATCAGAGTCCTCACAGAACTCCTGGGAAGAGGTTCAGGCTCCGGTCACAGCAAAGGCCCGGGCACCCTGAGCTCTCCATCTCCTAGCAACAAGCGGCCTCCCCAGAGAAGGACAAAGCAAAGCCCCCAGTCTCTAGAAGAGCCCTGTGAGGGCAGAGGAAGAGCAAGCCAAGGGACCAGAAGCCTGTCTCTGAAGGTGCTATAGGGCAGTGGTCCCAGAGATGTGCTACCTTCCCAGCCCCCAGTTCACGCCCTCTTCTGCATCTCTACAGGTACGCTGAGGTGCTCCTGAGTATGCCACTATGGCTTCTGGCTCTCTTCTGCCCTTTTCCCAGTTCTCTCCAACCTCTGGCAAGGATTTAAACTCAGGGCTTCTGGCATGTAGTCTACCACTGAGCAACAGCATACTTCTAGCCCCCTTTTTCCAGTTCTTGAGCTCTGGTGGAGTTGGGAGATGGGAGGTGGGGCTGGAAAATGAGCATTTGGGGCACCAGAGAATTGGGACTGGGACAGGCAGGGAAAACTGGTGGCTGGGCTGCCAGCACCCAGGAGGAACCTGCTTCTACATCAGTGCCCTTCTGCAGCTCTTCCTAGGCTTTGGTGGCAGTCCAGCTTCCTCAACACCAAGCCAAAATAGGATGCAGCTCCCATCACTAGGAGGTGCTGTCTTTCTTAAGTCTCTCTCTCTGCCTTTGGAATGTAGTGGAAGTGGTTGGGGAAGCAGTGCCCATCTTCAGACAATATCATAGGCACAGCAGTACTGGCCATGAAAATAGTGAAAGGCATATATTTACTACCTATCTCCAGTGACCCCAGGAAGCTCCAGATACTCCAGCATCCATCAACTAAACACTAATGAGTGAGTCAAAGCCCTGTGTAGAACCACTCTGCTTGCTTGGCACATCACCCATAGGGAGGGGCAGATAGTCCCCCAGCCCCCAAACAAGACTCTGCCCAACAAGGAGTGATTAATCCCCAAACTGAGGCACAAAGTGTGTGCTGGAAAGATCTCTGACCTCAGGATCAAGCCTGACAGGCTCCCATGGTGCCCTGGGCAAGTCTCTTCCCTTTGCTGGGCCATAGTAACATAGGTGTAGCGGATGGGTTCGAGGGGTGGGCTTAGATGGTTTTAAGGATCTTTATTGCCACTTACTGAGCTGTCATTCCCTGATATCTAGCTTGCTTTCTGTTCATACGTATGCACACACATTTATAATTGCTTTTTCTTTTCTTTCCCTCTAGAACTGACCCATGATCTAGAGATGAGAGAGGCCCAATCTCACCAGCAAGGTAAAAGAAGGACTACCAGTGGAGAAATGCCATGGGGCCCAACAAGTTGAGTTATGGGTCCATAAGACCCATGCCTTTTCCCTCCCCAGCCTACACTTGGGGACAGCCACTCCTGTGCTTGAGGAGCAGAGTGCAGGATATCAGTCCCACTGGCCAATTCAGCTGGGTGACAATGCACAATTGAACAACCTACACCACTACACATAGTACCTGTATCCATGTTTGTCCAAAGTAACAGAGGAAAGGAAAGCCGAAAGGAGATGGCACTGTGGCTTAACTTCCACCTGGTCTGCCTCCCCAGTCCTTCCCATCGATGGCACAAGTGATCCCATGGTCACAGTCCACAAGATGGGACTTCACAAGACGCTGAATGTCAAGATGCCACACCATGGCATCAGGGCATGTCCTTGGCTTCAGGGCATTTAGCCTAGATAAAGAGAAGAGAGACATACACATAGCAAATCTTTCATTTTATAAAAGCACAACTTAGTGCCATCGCCACAATTCTACTAAAACATTTCTTCATACCATATGACTTCATATATTGGGGTGAGGTGGGGAGATGGTACACAATAGGTATAAAGTTTCAGTTTTGCAAGATGACATGTTCTAGAGGGCTAGAGGTGTGGCTCAAGCAGGAGAACACCTGCTTTGCAACAGCAAAGCCCTGAGTTCAAACCCCAGTCCTGCACACACACACCCCCAAAAAAGTGCTGGAGATCTGTGAAAAGGTGTACTCCTGAGTAGTCTCAGCTCTTTGAGAAGCTAAGGCAGGAGAATCACCTGAGTCCAGGAGTTTGAGGCTAGTATGGGCAACATAGGAAGATCCCATCTTAGAAAAAAAAAGTTCTGGAAATGAATTACACCAAACCGTCCACCTGAAAATGGTTAAAATGGTAAATTATATCTTGCTTTCTTTTAAAAAAATTTTTTTAATTAATGCAGCAGGGGAAAGATTGCCTTGTTGAGATCTTAATCATCAGACTGTAGGACCTCTGAGAACTGGGACTCGGTGTTACCCATTGTCTGTGAAGTGTAAGGCACAGGTTATCTAAAAATAGATCACAAAAATAGTTTCCAGTGGTCAGGAGAATTTTTAAGAACAGGCTCCCTGTCATATTGATGTGTGCCTTATAGATCAAGAGCTACATGGTGAAGAGTTGGCAACTGGGACTACTGGAAATGTAAGCTAAAATGTTAAGAGCCCTACAAATTGCTTCATGTATATAAATATCAGCTAGGGATCATCTAAACAGGTCTTGAACTTATTCTGCCCACTTCCTTAGATGGCAACCATGAACAGCCTCTTGGTGCAGAGAGGAAGGGGGCAAATAATGCCAGACACTAGATGAGCATAGGTCTGTGACCATAGTATCCTTCCTCTGAAGAGATTTTGGGGTTACCAGGTCTCAAACCACTGCCCCAAAGAAAAGGAAAAACCTCTCTCACTGGACCTGAGAACTCTTTCTTCATCCTTCTATCACTTGGTGCTTTTCATATCCCTGGAAGAGACATGTCCTAAAAAGGACATGTCTTTTGCCTCTTTCAGCTACCTGGATCTCCTCACTCACTCACATGTACCCAATCCCAGAGTACAGATGGATCTTCATGGTCTGGGAGGCAGGGGTCCTCAACTCTGAGCATGAGGACCACCTAGGAAGATCTAAGAGTACCCATTCCTAGAGGCGCCCATCCAAATAATCTTTGGTACAGCCCAGGAAACAGTATTTTTTTAAAAACTCTCTGGTTCCAATGTACATCCAGGATTGAAACCTACAAAGGCAAAGGCAAACAGTGAACCAGTAAACAAAAAAATTGACAAAATGTGCTAAATGCTCTGTGAAGGAAACAAAGACATTGACTCCCCCTTCCTGGCACACCCAAAACTCTTCCAGTCCCTTGCTCTTGCCATGTCTTCCTGCCACGGGGCTTTTGCACAAGCTGCTCTCCCATCTGAAGCACCTGTCTCTAGGGGAGGGGAGAAGCTGTTCATCTTCCAGATCCTAGAACAAGCTGCTGCTGCCTGGAAGCCTTCCCTGATCTGTTGACATCCTTCTATGGCAGTGAGAACACTGATTTGCTCCTTCCTGGCAAGTCACAGTGGCAACCTCACATTTAATTTGTGATTATTTACTACACTTCTGAGTGCTTTTTGGGGACCGTTTCATTATGCACAATATACACAAAACCTAACAATGAATATAGACGGGTCAATAAATGACTTGTAGATGAATAAACGGTCAAGGAGGGTTTTGAACTTAAGCTGAAACAGCAAGAACTAGGGGTAGGGTAGGTGCCAGGCCCCTGAAGAAGACAAGGCAAGGCCGCTGGCTAATGCGTGCGCGGCGTCGGGGAAGTTGGGGGGAGCAGGGCTGTGCTGTATTGACCGTTGAGCGGTTCAGGTTCTGCTCCAGGCCAGGCGAGCATCGTCACCTCTTCTCTATTCTCCCTTCCCAGAGGAGGCTTCCCGGGAGCTGGAGAGCAAGTGCCGCGCGTTGGAGTCGCAGCTGGAGGCGCGGGCAGCGGCCAACGCCGAGCTGCGGCGGGAGGTGGCGCAGCGCGAGGCGCTGGTGTCGGCGCTGCGCTGCAGCCTGCGCGCCGAGGAGCGCCGCTTCCTGGAGGAGCTGCGACGCCGCAGCCACCGCGCCACCGTGCTGGGCACCGAGCTGCAGAAGCACACCGAGGCGGCCGCCTACCTCTCCAGCCAGCTGCACGCCGCGCGCCAGAGACTGCAGGCCCCGCGCGCAGGCCCTGGCGCCACCGCCGAACCCCGACCCCGCCGGCGCGCACAGCGGGCCCGCCGGCCGCCCGAGGCCACCGCCAAGGGCCCCAGCCGGGACTGGGCCGCCTGGGACCGCGCGGCCTGCGCCCTGGACGACGTTGATCCCATGCCCGACCCCGCGCTCTTCCTCTACGCTCGGAGGCCCCCGCGGCCCAACGCCCGCGGCCCGCACCAGCCGCCACCCCAGGAGCCCCCGGACCAAGGCGGCCCGCAGCCCGGGCCCTGCCGGAGCCCGCCCGGGAACGCCAAGTAGGCACTGGGCTGGCGGGGAGCAGTGGGGAAGCCCGGCCGGGCCGGGCCTGGCTTGGCCTGGGATGCCCCCTCGAGTCGCCCCCAGCCTTTTGTATTTCCAGACGTTTCCGAAGCTTCGAGCTCTCCAGTCCCTCGAGGGAGCTCGGCTGCTGGGCTGAGCGACCGACCGCACCTTTTTCGTGGAGAAGGACTCTAGCAGGAGTAATCCAATTTGGTCCCCACCCTGCCTCGGGGAGGGAAGGGAGGATGTCACACCCTGCCCCTAGAAAGTTGACAATCCTTTTTTTTTTTTTTTAGGAGGGGGTGGGCTGGCCTACTGGAAAGGAGGAGTGGCACTTGGGCATCCCTAGGCCTTCCAGCTCCCCTTCCCTGCCTTCCCCAGTCCTGCCTAGCTTCTTCCTCCCAGGAGAGGCTAGAGGCTGGTCCTTTTACTTAGAAGGCGCTGTCCTCTTCTCCTCATTCGTTGATAGGTCCTTGCAGGTGAGCACCGAACACTTGAGTAGCAGTCCAGTTCTCTCAGAGCCCCTGATGGGAATGCGGCCTGATAGTTGAACTTCTGACGGGCAGAATGCATACATCCTCAGAGAGCGTTATGGAGTTGGTTTGGTGGCAGGTGCTGGCCTAGAACGTCTCCAGTACAGTTCTGCCCGGGTCAGCCAGGCAGGGATGCAGGGGTAGGAGCTGTGCTAGGGGAGAGGATGGGGTGGGAGAAGCAGGCTGCCTCTCAGGCGTGTGTGAGGTCAGAGGCGCCTTTCCCCATCAGAGGCTGCCCTGGACTTTTCCTCTTTCCTGTTACTGGTGCTGATGTTGCCCAGCTTTCTAAGCAGCTGGCTGCACGGTAGGAAAGAGGGTGTGACTCCTTGGAAGTGACAACTGTTGGTAGGTGTTTGGGTTTGTTGGGGTGGAGGGAGAGGAGGTGGGAGACCAGTTAGTCCCCAGCCTAGCTCTCCTCCAGGGATGCCCCTAAGCCTGTGGGAAGCTGACAGTGGTGGGGTGCTCTGTCTTGGTAAGGGGTGGCAAAATAGGAAATGGAATGCCCTCTCCTGACTCCTTTTCTGCCCATCTCCCCTCACTACCAGAGGCAGGAAATAAGTTCCAACTTACTTGCCCTCTACCCCCAACCCAGCCTAGAAACATGACCCCCAGACTCCCAATGCTGTCCGTCCTGGGTTTTGGCCCTGCAATGAGTACTAAGTGCCTGTGAGGGCTCCCAGGAGCTGCAGAGGAAGGACGCCATTCCCACATCCTGACACTAGGTTTCTGCACATTCTGTGTTGTCACCCTGGGGTCTGGGAGGTGAGCAGAATCAATCTCTATAGAGATACTGCACCCAGGAAGAAAAGGGGAACTCACTTACTGTGTTAGAGGGAGTGGGAATTTAACAAGAAACATGCCAGTGAGCAGGCTCCCACTGGATTAGACAATCCAGCCCACCCCTGCAGGATTGCTGAGGCCACTGAGCCTGGTCTGGGCTGTGCAGCTTCTGGGAGTCAGATGGCAGAGGTGCAGGCCTGGAGTCCTTGCTCTACCTGCCCTCACTTCTACCCCATCAGTCCAGTGGCTGTCCCTGTACCACCATCTCCCCTAGAGTGTGCATGGCTCACTCTGCTCTATTCTGCCACCCTTCCTATCAGAACCTGTGTGATGGCCTCATTCCCCTCTCTCAGAGGTGTCCAGAGGATGTGGGAAAGAGGGGAAAGGTCTTTTCCCACACAGCCTTCATCTCCCACAACCATACTTTTGGGGCAAACAGGGTGACTTTGTTATGTTGATTCTTCTATAGAGATGGTGAAGTTTTTTATCTGCCTGTCCCCACAACCACCCGTCCACTAAAAGCCATAGCTATGCCCACCTAGCCTCCCTCCAAGCTCTATAGCAATAGCCCTCTTCCCCTTCCCTTCTGGGTACACAAGGTATCCAGCGTGGGCCCCACAACACCCCAACCCCAGGGATCCTCATAACCTGCTTGCCTCTCCCTAGCTGACCCCATCAGTACCTCCCAAATTCTGTCCCTCTTCCAGCAACCAGAGATAATGATACTTAATTGTTTGTGGGGTGCTTAGAGATCCCTCAGATGAAAGGTTCTGAGTGCCAGGGTGGCTGACTTGCAGCTGAGGTGTTGGGGTGGCTGAAGTGTTAGGAAAGGAAGTAAGGCAGTGTGTGTGGGGGGTTATTGGACAGGCTGAGGCAGACACAGGTTTCCAGTTTCAACAGAAATGAACTTTCCCCTATCCTGTCCTGGATATAATGGAAGAGACTACCTTCTCCCACCTCCCCTTCCTGGGCCTGGCTCAAGGGACCCACTAGGCTAAAGAAAAACCTCCCAGCCCCAGCCCTGTAATGTCTGGGTGACTGAGAAGGGATGGTTTTTCCCTTTTCTCTGCTGCATGCATTCCCACTAGAGGGAGGGAGAATGTTGACATGGACATTCAGGGACCCTAGGTGAGGTTGCCACCACAGCACAAATGTGGATTGACCCAGAAGGGAGAGGTACAGGTGGGGGCCCCTCCTGTGTTCTGGAAGCCAGGCTGCCAGGACCAAGTAAACAGTGAGGTGCAAGGCTCTGTACCTTTGTTCCTGATTCCTTCCAGGGTAACTTGCACTGTGGGGGACTAGTTCAGAGTCAAAATGGGGCAGCCCTTTCCCCATACAAGCAGCAGGATAGAGGCCTTCCTTGTGGAAGGGAAGAAGGCCAGAGGGTATGGAGCAGCATCTTTTCACTTTGGGAGCCCAGGGGCCCCTAAAGCCCTCTCTCACTGATGTGCCAGCCTTGAATGGGGAACATGCAGGGCTCCAAATTCTCTGTTGGCTGCGCTTTTTAATCCAATGCTTTTCAGAGTGTGTTCATTCACCCACAGAAATAGAGCCCTGTGCTTTAGGGGTGACTGTCATATGCCTTATTCTTAATAAAATGTTTTAAAACCATGTAAGTCAGCTCCCTTCCTGCTGGCACAGTGCCGCACTCTGCCTCTGTTCCCAAAGGTGTGGGGAGAAGATAGGGGGAAGACAAAGTGGTTGGGGAATCAGTGGGTAAACTGAGCCTGGATCCCCTCTGTTGTTATTCCTCAGATAGGACATAAGGTGCTCTTGGCTGAGGTGCCCTGGCTGTCAACCTAACCCTACTCCCCCATGGGCCCCCAGTCCAAATGAATGAACAAGATCTTAAATCAGTGGCTCTTCCACAGGCTGGGGAGGCCCATGCATGGGATTATTCATTGTTCTGGCTTAGAAGGAATCCTGAAGTTCTGGCATCTTTGGCAGTGCTGGATAAACATCTGCCCAAGATTCTTGACTCCTATGTACAATTTGAGGAAAAGGGAAAACAAGGGGAAGAGAAAAGGAATTGGTCTTAGGGGTCCACTCCACGGCCACCTGGGGATGCATGACTGAGTCTAGCTCAGAGTCACAGTGTAGCAGGGTGGAGATGGGAAATGTCAGCACCAGATAAGTCTCAAAGATCATCTATGTAACCTCCTCATTTCAGATGGGGAAACTGAGGGCTATGGCCTCTTCCTTGCTATCATCCTGTCTTCTGTTACCTCTGCCCACACAGAGGTGGAGCATCTTCTCTCTCCTGGGTTCCCAGAGTCAGACCTCAGAGGTGGGGTACTTTGTCCTTCAGTACAGGGGCTGTGGGTTCCTGCCCCACCTCTTCAACCCCCCGGGGACTTCAAAAGGAGGGGGAAGTGAGCATGGCCAGTTAAGTAGGTGTATCCATCATAACAATAATTAGAGATGTGGGAGGCTTTAAGCAGACTTAATTATGCAGGCTACGTCTCAGCCTAGATAAACCTCCATCAGCACTTACGTAGAATCTTTGTGGGACTCCAGCCCCACCCCCTCCCAAATGGGGAAACTGAGGTGCCCAGGCAGCCCTGAGAATGGGGTTATACAACTCAAACCTGCAAGGGACAGAGGAAGGAGTCAATAAAGACAAGTGGGGATTCCAAGGCTGCTGGGACTGGTTAGTCATCAGGCCCATGGACAAACGGGTTGCTAGTACCTCTGCTGACCAATAGGCACTGGAGGACAAACCATGAGGAGGACAGGGAGAGGCAACTCTACTGGGCACTCACATGGTTTCAGGCTGGTGGAACTGAGCCAGGTATTATGAAAATGATCTGAAGCTCCGGATACAAAGGTCAAGGCTGCGATACACAAAGGGAATATCTGCAAGTAAAGCCCACATTTTATAAATAAGTCTGGAGATCAAAGGTGGCACTCTGAGCCACCAGCAAAGTTCCCCCTCGAAAGGATTGCTTGGCACTCCCTACACCTGTATCATCCACTCAGCCAACAAGTAGGCCTTAGCACTTACCCTGCATCAGGCTCTGGGAAGATGCTGGAGATACCTAGATCAGTCAGGTATGGTCCTTGTCTTCAAGAAGTACTCTGGAAGCCTGGTTTGGTGGCACATGGCTAGGATCCCAGCACAAAGCAGAGACAGGAGGATCTAGAGTTCAAAGCCAGCCTGGATTACATAGCAGGATCCTATCTTTAAAAAAAAAAAAAATTTCCCTTGGTCTAGTGGCTAGACTTCTCACCCAAGAACCAGACATCCCATTTTGGCCAAGACAATCTCAATTTATGCCTGTTATCCCAGTATCGTTGTTAATAGTATCCACATTCACTCTTAAAAGTGTCCTGTTATGAGGGCTTGAGGTGTGGTTCAAGTGGTAGAGTGCCTGCCTGGAAAGCTCACGGCCCAGAATTTAAAACCCCATCATCACTGCCCCCCCCAAAAAAGTGTCCTGGTTTGAATGATAATTTATATTCCTGTACATAGCACATGTTATAGGCAATAACGGAAATAGTTGAGGGGAAATAGTTGTGGGTAAAATAACAGTAGTAGCTACTGTAAAAAACTGCAAAGAGGATCTAGAGGCATGGCTCAAGTGGTAGAGCACCTGCCTAGCAAGCTCAAAAGCCCTGACTTCAAGCCCTAGTACAGCAAAAAACAAAAACTGCAATGGAGACTGGAAGTGTAGCTCAGCTGTAGAGCACTTGCCTAGCATGCACAAGATCCTGGGCTCAATCCCAACACTGCACAAAGAAAAAAAACACACCAGGTGTGGGAAAAAAAAAAAAAAGCCAGGTGTGGTGGTACATTCCTATAGAATGCCAGTACTCGGGAGATGGAGGCAGGAGGATCTTGAGTTTGAGGCCAGCTTGAGGTACATAAGCAAGACCTTGTCTCAAAAAAAAACGGGATGAAATAAAGACATTTATGGAAGGGTGAACACAAGAATTAGTGTATTTGGATATAGCCGGGCACTGGTGGCTCATGCCTGAAATCTTAGCTACTCCGGAGGTAGAGATCAAGAGGATTGAAGTTTAAGGCCAACCCAGGGAAATAGTTTGTGAGACCAATCTTGAAAATATCCAACACATAAAAGGGCTGGCCTAGTAATAGAGCACCTGCCTGGCAAGTATGAAGTCCTGAGTTCAAACCCCAGTACCACCAAAAAAAAAAAGAATTAGTTTCTTTGGACTGGTGGTGTGGCTTAAGTGGTAGAGTAGCCGCTTAGCAAATGGAAGCCCATGAGTTCAAGCCCCACTACTGCCAAAAAAATTAGTGTGCTTAATATGTAATCAGAAGTCAGACCACCAGACGCTAGGGAAGGTGGTCAGAGAATGATGCTTTTTGTATGTCTGTTTCCTCATCCCCAGACTTGCTGTTCCACACCCCAATAGTGTCTTAAAACTGAGCTGTTATGAGCAGTATTACCACGAAAGGTGGTGGTGGGGGGGGAGTCCTCAACTTCAACTATACTGTACTAGGTACAATTCTCCAAAATCCTGGAGTTTCATGAAAACAAACTAAGTGCCCATAATCAGGATTATGGTAAAACCATACAAAAGCATATTATTACCCAGCACAAAATGGAATGAGAAAGCTCTTTGTGTACTGATATGGAGCAATCTCCAAAATATACTGCTAGTTTCAAAAAAATCAGGGTAGAGAATAAGGGTAAGTATGCAATACATTTACCTAATAAAATGGAAAAGAGTATAGAAAAGAAAGAACATGTTTATATACATATACATATGCATATTCTTAGCATATTTTTATATGCTAAAAATATCTTTAAAAGGGTATAGAACTGGTAACCTTGGTTGGTTGGCTGGGAGCCAGTGAGAGACTTCACTGTATATCCTTTTTACTTTTGGATTTTAAGCCATGTGAATTTATTTAAAATTCTAAATAAAATAAAAATATTTAAGTAAATGAGTCAATTTCCAGAGTCTTCTGTATCTGTATGAGTCTTTAAAATCCTTCTCAAATTTCACTAAAATGCTTCTCAATCTTCACAACTCAATTTTGAGTAGCCTCTTCAGAAGCTCTTCCTGACTGCCTCAGAACAGCTTTGTTGAAGACCCTTTATTCTGCAGCCTTGGACATGGCACTGCCAGGTACATATCACTTTATTTACCAGACTGAAGCTGCTTCTTGCAGGACCAGAGTCTGGCTCTCCTTTGGTCTTCCTTCTCTGGTCTTTCTGCAGCGCCGAGCACTTGTAATCTGTTTTTGAAAGACTGAATGGATCACAAGTGTGAGTGTTTTACACTTTCCAAAGTGCTTTGATGGCCTCCCAACAGCTAGGTGAGGCTAGATAGATGGGCATTTTTACCTGATAAAGGAAGCACCTTTGGGCTAGGAGTATAACTCACTGGTAGAGTGCTTGCCTAGCATGCATGGGGAGGCCCTGGGTTCAATCCCAAAAGCAAAACAAAACACCTGAAATTCAACAGAGTGATGATCCACTGGTTTGCTCAAGTTCATTCACAAAAAGAGACAAGGTAGAGTTTGCTATGTACAGAGTTCCAGTCCAGTTCAGTGTTGGACTCATGCCTCACCTTGCAAGTCTGCCTTCTACGTTCATCCAGTAGTGAGGTCTTGCTCTTATTTCCAATCCTTCTTGTGCAATAGGCCTTACCCTTCTCTCCCTCAGCTCCCCCAACACAACAGCCAGAGGGATCATTGATTCAGATGAATCTCAATCAATTCTTACCATCCTTCCTCCTGCTTAAAGCCTTCCTCCTTTCACTGGCACCTCTTCTCCGGCCTGCACTCCAGGGCAAAGTCTTCTTTCCTCTGAAATTTGTACAAGGGCCTAGGTAGCTCCCCCTCCCCCTCTCTGCAGTTTTGGACTCTCAATTTCCATTAGATCCTTAAATCTTTCACAAGGGCTTCCTGAACCTGTGCAGGGAAGGCTCAGCTCCACTCTGAGCCTAGACAACTTTAACTCTCTAGCAAGACCTGCTCCAAATGTCACCTCTGAGACTAGGGCTTAGCGTGCCTCAGGTCCTGAATTCAATCCTCAGCACCACACACACCTGAATCACTCTGACGTCACTCCTCAGTCCCCCACCAAGTCTACCTCAACTGAAAAGAACTACTGTAAAGTGTTGAGGCTGTGGAATCATACTGACCCGGCTCTTATCTTGCTCTCTATGTGATCTTGGCCTCAGCTTCCTCTACTATAAAATAATATTTGCCTGAAAGTGAGAACCAATCTAGTGGGGGTGTGCGAGGACTCTTAATAGGGGAGGAACCCGTGGTGGCTCAGGACAAAATTTTGTGTACGTTTTTAACACTTCATCCTCTCCCACCTCTGGTGACCATGCTCTAGGCTGCCCTGAGTCCTCTCCTCAATAACCCAGGTGTACTCCACTCCCATCTCTGGTGGGAAAGGGGGAGAGGAGAGCGGTGAGGGTCACGCTAACACCGCAGGTTAGAGACCGTGCAGTGGTTTCGCAGACCTGCGATAGGAAGCAGAGGGTCATTGGGGGAGGGGAGAGTTAGCAATGGCAGTCCTAGACAAGTCTCCACCCAAGGTCACGGCGCCCGTCCAACAGGCAGCAAACTGCCTGGACTTCTCCCTGAAGCCCCGCCCCTTGGGGGGGGTGGGATCCGAAGCTCCTCTCTCTAGCGTCAAGGTCCTTTGCCTTTAAGGCGTTTAGGAAAGTCACTGCATTAGTGGATGGGCGCCGAAGAGCGGCGTATTTTGTCCCTTGCGGGCCTCCGTGGGCCAGCCCAGGCGCTAGGGCGGGGCAGAGGAGCGGCGGCGGGGTCAAAGGGTACAGCGCACACCACGTGGGCCGGTGACTCCGTCCTTCCCGCAGCGGCCGCGGCGCGCAGGGCACTTGGGTTAGTGGCGCGGCGGGCGGCGCGGACAGTGGAGCCGGACGCCCGCTCCCGCCACCATGGTCATCAAGACGGACGAGTTGCCGGCGGCCGCCCCGGCCGACAGCGCCCGGGAGCACGGCTCGCAGGCCGGTAGCAAGGGGCGACCAGGCGCGGCCGGTGAGCGGGCCGGGGCCAGGGGCAGCCGGGCGGAGTAGCTGGACTGGGCCGAGCGGGCGGGTTCGGATCTCTGCAGGGACCGCCGCCTTCCCACCGCGCCGGGATCTGTTGCACCACATTAGGCCCTCCGCTGGACCGCCCCGCTCTGAAGGTCACCTTCACTGTCGCCCCCGGCTGCGGCCCGGGCTTCGCACATGGGGTCCAAGAAGGGCAGCGGCGGCGGACACACGCGCGTCAGATCGTGGGGACACGTGCGCGCACACGCGGTTTCAGGGTGCGCCGCTGCCGCCGCAGATGGATGAATCGGCGGCCCCACCCCCTCGGTCCCCCTCCCCCCCGCCCGGGGTATGGGAAGCCCTCTCGGTTTGGGGTCACAGACACATTCGGCCCAACCTCCATAAAGTTCCCCTCCTCGTCAGGATTCCAGCCATTCCCTATGCATCAGGGCTGCAGTCCTGCGAGTGAGGCTCAGTTTGACGCTTCCCAGGCTTGGTCTGTGGGAAGAGCACGAGTTGGGGAGGAGGATGTGTTGCGAAGGAGGCTTCTCTGGTTCATTCTCAGAGATGAAACAATCTCAGGCCTTCAGGCCGTGATCTTTGCCCTTGTTTAAGTGTGGACCTGGGGGTCTGCCTGTGTAGGGGAGCAAAGCCAAGCTCCTTGGCAGCAGGGAGGTGTTTGTGCCAGAACTTGATCATTAACCTGCCTTATTGCGAAAAGTGGGTCAGACTAGAGTGTTGCTGTTTTTAAGGCAAAGGTCATTAGCGTGGAGTGGAACTCCTAGGTTCTCCCTCATGGGGGCTGTGTATCGCGGCTTTGGGAGTGTCCGAGGCTTGTCTAGGGGCGGGGCCTGGTTCTCTTCCATTTCACTCTGGCCCCTTCTGTTATTTTCATCATGTCTCAGATTCGAGCCTTGAGTCTGGAAGCTCTTTCCCCAGTTGTCAATTCCCCACATCTTCCTCAGAGCCAGAGTGCTCCTGGTGGCAGTGGGAATGGAGATCTACCGGTATCTCCTGCTCACCTCACCTGTCCTCAGTAGGTACTTGTGGTCATCATCACCTCCTTTCTCAGCTTCAGTGAGCAAGCTGGGGCTGGCTGGAGTTGGGATGGAGAAAACACTGGCAAGGCTCTCTGTTTCCTGTCATAGTGGATTTACCTGAGGTGGGGGACAGGTACTCTGGCAGGTTTGTTGATTGCCCAGACAAGGCCAGGGTTTGTTCAGAACAAGAAATGCTATAAACTCCAGCCTACCAGGTTCCCTGATGTGGTTCTGAATCAGTGGGCAGGCTAGATAAGAGGAAGTCGAGGCTAGCAGGTTTCCCTTCCAGCAAAGAGACCTGGAGAGATGAAGTGACTTGGCCAAGGTCACAGCAGTTTAGTTCTTGAGAAAAACATTTGGATTTTTAGTTCATGGTCAGCATGCCAAGGCTACCCTAGCCTGACCCAGAGGGAGCTGGGACAGGCATGTTGGTCTGCATCATGTACTGAAAACCAAAGGGCTAAGGAGGGGAGAGTGTTGGAGGATTTCTGTGAAAGCCTGTGTGAAGCTTAGGCATAGCTGTGTGTTGAGGGGTCTTTGGGGAGGGTGGAGGGGGAGCTGGGTGAGTGGAAGGGCAGAGCTGTTCATTTTGGGTAAAGTGGGGGTAGTCTAATGGGTAGGACCTTGGCTCCCGTGTCTCCAGAAGCTAGTATAGCTAACTGGAACTAGCTGGGCAGCCTGGGTCTGTTAAAACGAGGAGGGAGCCTTAATGGAGACCCCCAGCAGGCTCTTACTTGATCTTCAGTACCTTGAGGAAGAGGTGATCTTGGCCTTTGGAGCAAGCAAGGGTCGTTTACCTTCTTAGGAATAAAGCAGCTTTTAGGGATTAAGAGAACAGGCAGGTTTTTCAAGTTCACAGTGATATTTCGTGTTTCTTCTGCTTAGGGGAGGACTCCTGGAGTTGAGGCCCAGAGAGGGAGGAGAAGGGGACTGGCAGATTGGGGAGGAGTTTCAGGGGCTTACCTTCTACCTAACAGGATCCTGAAGCTCTTCTCTTCAATACTGGGTAGACTACATGAGGATCTCTGAAGTAGCTTCAGACCTTGAATACCTGCTGGGTGGGACAGGAACAAGGCAAACAAAGGTGCTGGCTTTTCCAGGATCTACCATAGGCTACCTTCTTGCCTCTACCCCTTGCTTTGAAGCCTTGTACTTCTGAGATGGAGCATGTGTCTTTTGAGGCCCTACTTCCTGCTGCAGTTTAACCTGCTGAGGCTTTTGCTGGGTGTGGCCTGGCCCTGGCACCTTCTCCTGAGTGAGACCAGATCCGGCTGGAGAGAGACACAGAGGCTACTTGGAATAGCCTAAGACTCTTTCCTAACTCTCATCTGCAGCCAGTGGCTTCCTTGTCTTTTCACTCTGATTTGTCCCATTAAAACTTAGTTGTGGGGGGGTGTTGGGGGTGATCTGGCATGTGCCCTAATCACCCATCCCATTCAGCAGTGAACCACTTTCTCTTTTCCTTTTTATAAATCCCAAGTTCTTAGCAATGCCCTCCTGGGATATGGGAGGAGGGGAGCTGGCTCAGGAATATAGAGGCCTGGGGAATTCCATATCTAGAGATAGATTGCCTGCTGGACTGAATCTTGAGGTATCCAGGAGGAAGGGTGTGCTGCAGTCTGATCCCCTAGGAAGTGTGGCTTGTGCTCAGTGAGAGTAGCACTCAGAGCATGGCTTGGATGTCTGACATCCCTGATTTTTTTTTTTTTTTCCTTAGCTTGTCTTTGCTGACTCTTGCCTCTGTGACCTTGGACAGCTTGGTAACTAGTCTTGTGGAGCCTCATTTTCCTTGAGTGAGATGGCCTGATCAATCTGATTTAGGGCACTGCTGTGGGCTGGGTCTGGAGTTAGTGCTGGCTCTATGGGAACTAGAACAGAGAGAGTGTCAACATTCTTGGGTTATTGCCAGGCTGCTCTGCCTCCTTCAGAGGGTTAGGGTGTGTTTGGAGAGGGGTAGGAGGAGAGGCTCTCTGTTTGAGTCCTTCTTGCTATCTGGTCATTGGAAGGCCCAGAACCCTTCATAGGGCTTGAGAGTCTGTTCAGTGGTCTCTGGACTTAGAGGGAAGGGGACCTGGAGTGAGAGCCTAGCTCCCTGCCCCCACACTGGTTAGTATGGATGCCAGAGTAGTCCTGACTGGGCCCTGGCAACAAGTCAGAGGCTCTGGGAAGGCGTCCTGGCGAGGCTGGGCATGCTTCTTCTCCACAGCCCAACAGCCTTCGGCCTCTTGCTGCCATCTCTGTTTTCCCCAAGGGAGTCATTTGGTTTTCTCCTAGCAGCGCATGGGCTGTTGGGAGAGGAAGATGGAGCCTGCCAGCTTCTTGGTGGAGCTCTGAGGCCTGGAGCATGGGTGTAGTTGTCCTCTGGGAGGCTGGGGGCCCATCTTCCTCTCACTGGAACCAGTGACTCTCAGAAAGGGGCTAGCTGCCAGGTCACCTGCAGGGGGCAGCAGGAGCCAGAGGCCCCAGCCATCCCCTTGACCCAGGAGACAGGCTGGGTTCTCAGTGTCTGACTGGTGGACAGCAGGCAGCCACTTCATGGCCTGGGCCTGGGTCTGTGCCAGCTGTTGCCAGCAGCTAGCTGAAGTGGTCCTGCCCACCCCCGCCTCCAGGATTGGAGATGAGGAGAGAACCCCCTTGCTGGGTCCTATCTCTGCTTGCCAGACCCCCAGGCCTTCAATCTTGAATGGTCCAGGTACACCACATACTGGGTTCTGCTCCCCAAATAGCCTCACCATCAGTGACTCCTTTCCTGAGGGGCTTAAAGAGGCAGGCCTGAGTGCTGATTGCAGCTCCCCCCAGGGTTTTGGAGCCGCTGGGGCCTTCTGGTCCATGGCTGTCCTTCTGGCCGACCTTGAGCAGGATGAGAGGCAGAGGCAGGGGGAGTGTGCTCTTCCCAGAGCTGCCCTAGCAGGCCTGGCCCCACTGAAACCCGAAGCCAGCTGGAGCTCCAGCCCTGGGCCGACCAGCTGCATTAAGGCAAAGGTAGCAGAAGAGGCTGGAACAAGGGACACAGACAGTGCTAGCCCTGGGCTGGAGAGCTGGTTGCCTCACTGCCATGGAAGTCCTAAGACGTCAGAACCAACAAGAGCACAGCCACTGAGTGCTCCAGGTGGGCTGTGGGGCTATGTGAATCTGCTGGCCTGCAGGGAGATCACTTGGCCCTAACCCAGTGGTGGGAAGACCTTCAGTGGAAAGAGGGTGGGGAGGTCTGGCATTCCTGGGGGAGAGGAAGCCCCTAGGAACCAACCATGGGTCCCTTGAAATGTAACCAGGGAATAGGTACCATTCCCTCTGCCCCCAGGTGCAGATATCTGTGCTGGGTGGGGAAGTCGGGGGAGCTGTGACCAGCTTGCTTTGTCTTCTCTCCTGCTTTGTGGCCTTCCTATTCCAGACACCCTAAGGAGTACCAGCTGCCTCTCTGGTTCCAGGTCTGACTCTTATGTTCTGGCACCTCAGAATCAAAATTCCTGACCTGTGTTGGGTGGGGGTCTTTCTTGTTTCTTCCTTCTTTCTGGGAGGAGGGACTTACCAGCCAGCAAGCCTTTCTCAGGGACCCAGTTGGGGGGAAGCTCCTCCTGCCTGCTGTCCTTCATGCTCCCTCTTGGAAAGCTGACTAACTACTGTCCTCTTATCTCTGCCCAGTCATTAGAGCAAGGCAAGTTTTTACTTTAGGGGTGGAGCTGCTCCTTTCTAGGGACTGCCCTGCCTAGTGCTCCTGGATTACTGAAAGGGACAGACTTCATACATCCTGTGGTTCTTGGAAGTTGTACTCTAGGTTTGGAAAGGATATGGTGGGGACAGAAGGGCCAGGACAGACACTATTTTTGGAGGCCCATAGTAGCCAAGATTGAGAATAGTGTAGTGGTGTGGGTATGTGGGTTGTAGGAATCTGGAATTCACTCTGACTTGGTAACCATGGGCCAGTCTCTAAACCTTACTGGGCCTCAGACACCCTTGTTTGGAATAAGAGAATGGGGACTATCTCTGAACTCCTGGAGGTCCTATTTATTACTAAGTTAAGGGGTACAGGGAAGGGAGAGTGGCTTCTCCTCAAGTCCCCTAGTGTGCCTTGGAAAGGAGGGCCAGCTTCCTTTTCTAAGGCCTTTGCTCCACATTCTGGTGTATCTGAACAGACACTACACAGCTTTGGGACAGTGTTTCCCATCCCTACGCCTGATGTCTGGGTAGGGAAGGAAACTGGGGGTCTGGACTAGATGGGCTGGCATCTGGTACAGAGCAAAGTGAGCCGTCCTGTCTGAAAGGGGATTCAGCCCTGTTCAGAGCTGAGACTGTAGAGTTCAAGCCAAGGGGGTCAGTAGGGGCCAAGGTCACCATTTGCCAGATGGGTACCCAGTTAGGCCTATGTATATCTGGAGGGTTTCTAAGAGGAGATTCTTGGCTCTTTAGAGCCAGGAAGGCTTCTCCTTTGTTCTCCTCAGTGCCTAGAGAGAAATGGGAAGTTTTGTAACTTGCTCCCTTCTCTCACAGCATTTGAATTGGGTGCTAGTCACGAATACTAGACTTGGCTATGGGTTTGCAGAAATTAA
Organism: Castor canadensis; assembly: GCF_047511655.1. NCBI lineage: Eukaryota > Metazoa > Chordata > Mammalia > Rodentia > Castoridae > Castor > Castor canadensis. Next base: position 47,482,831 of record NC_133396.1, on the reverse strand, counting down.
TTCATTAATTCAGTGTCTTTTCTTTGAGACAGGGCAAGACAAGAGTTGGAAGATAGAGCTTCTGGTGTGAATAGCCACTCAGAATGCAGCAGAATGACTGCTCTTCTGTCTTCTAGGAATGATGGGGTAGTAATTTAGGCAGTTTTTGAGAAGAGGGTTTATTCACTTAGACCTTCAAGGATGAGTTGGAGTTGCCCATTGGAATGGTATATCAGGGGCAATGGAATGCTCTTCTGGAGGCTATGGGATGATAATCCATCAGCGGTAATGGAATGGTTCAGCCAGGGTGATGGAATGGACTGGTAGAGGCAGTAGAAGGGTGGCATAGAGGGGAGGGAGCCTGTAGAACTGAGGCTTACTTTAGGTAGGTGTCCAAGAGTGCTGACCTAAACTTATCCAGAGGAATGATTAGGAAGGGTTCCAAGTGTTGTTCTTGAAGTTGGGGAAATAGCTGTACCAGAATTATGATTGTAGGGACTGGAGCCCAGGGGTCAGGTTGGAGATTTAGATTAGGTGACTGGATAGGTGGTAGGGGGACTTTGCAGAACCTGGGCTGGTTTATGGGGGACAATGAATTCCATCCTGGGAAGATGAACTTTTCGTTATGTCTAAGAGTGCCTGGGTGGCAGTTGTCTGCTTTGAAAAGCTTGAGCAAGGCCAGGATTGACCATGTAAACTTCCAGGAAAAGGGTATTTGAAGCTGTAGGAGAAGGTGAGGTGAGGAAGGGGATAGACTGAAGCATAACCCACAGCCCGAGGACCAGAGGAAGAGAATGGAACTGGGGTGGGGAGACAACAAGAGTGACGTTAGTCAGGAAAGAGGGTGAAGAAATGAGTAGTGATGTGATTGCTGCTAGAACCTAGATGGTCAGGTCTGGAGACCTGTGGCTCAGCCCTAAGTGTGGCATTGTCATTCTGGAGAGAGTGGTTTTAACAGTATGCTTAGGAGAAATCCAGTCTGGTGGGCCAAGGAGCAACAATAGCAAGGGTGAAGGTAGGTGTACAGGGGTGAGGTGGTATGTTGTCTAGGATTAGGGCCAAGCCTAGTATTGGGAAGGCATGCAGACCCCATTTTATAAGACACACACCCTGCTAGACCCCTCTAATTTAGCTTCTTTCTTGTCTTCCCAGAGCCTCCCTCTGTCATGCTGTTGAATGGGGACTACCCAGAGAACATGAAGAAGGAGGAGGTGATTGAGCCACCCAGGGAAAATGGGCTGGATGAGGGTGAGCCAGGAGATGAGACCACGGGACAGGAAGTCATTGTCATTCAAGACACGGGCTTCTCTGTGAAGATCCTGGCCCCTGGCATTGAGCCCTTCTCCCTTCAGGTAAGGTGGAGGAAGAGGTGCTGGGAGTGGGCCTGAGTCTACTAAGGGGGACCAGGCTGGAAAGCTAAGCCAAGTCCTTGCTCATCTTGGCCCTGCATTATAGCAGGAAGCTGAGGATGCTGGGCCTAGCCACCATGGTGGGCGAGGAAATCAATTCCAGGTTCAGGTCATTGCCCATTTGCTAGAGGACAGCCACAAGCAGGGACTGCCAACCCTGTGTGAGGAGATGAGTGGTGGTGGCTGGGTGGTGTTGGTCCCAACACTTGCCAATGTCTTGTTCTGTGCCCTCAGGTGAGCCCCCCCCTCTCTCTGGACCATGGTTTTACCTTCTGCCTTAGGAGTGGGTGGTATTGGGTACTGGTCTCTAAGAGCAGAGTTAATACAGTGGTCTTGCAGAGTAACTCTGAGGAACCAGGCCAGGCCCACTTAACATTCTCTGTAACAACAGGCTCAGACCCTAGAGCACCTTCTGGAAGGTGAAAGTCATTTGCCCTGGGGACCTTAGCATTGCTTTCCCTGTTTTTCCATCTTCACAGCACTGGTTAGGGTTTGCTCTTAGTCTATAGGAATAGTTTAGGCTTGGGGCAGGGGCACATGTGCCTGCACGCGCACACACACGCACACACACACACACACACACACACACACACAGTTGCAGATAGACATGGCATGTATGGACAGGGCCTGGAATTTAAAAGCCAGAAAGTAGGAAACTAGGTATTGTGGGCATTTATTCTAGGGATCCAGGTACTTTGGCCAGGACATACCTTGGGCCAAGCTCTTACCAGGATGGTTGGGACCTTCTCTGTGGCAGGTGTCCCCCCAAGAGATGGTGCAGGAGATCCACCAGGTGCTCATGGACCGTGAAGACACGTGTCACCGTACCTGCTTCTCACTACACCTGGATGGGAACATGCTAGACCACTTTTCAGAGCTCCGCAGTGTTGAGGGGCTCCAGGAGGGCTCAGTGCTCCGTGTGGTGGAAGGTTGGTCTGGAAATTGACAGCCTGCCAGGGGAGGGCCCTGGAGGCAGGTCAGTTAGCACTCCACCCCAATGCTTGTATCCCTGTGTCACAGCTAAACATGTGGAGATGGGATTGGAGCATGGGTCTGCTGCTCAGGCTGTCACATCCTCTCCCTCCACTGCATGACCCACCAGAATCTACATTCTAAAAATCCAGTCATTCCCAAGCCAGGCTTGGAATCAGCTTTATCTAATTTAATTACATGTTGAATCTCTTAAGGAAACTTAAAAGTTACAGCTCTTGTGTAGGGAAGTCAGGCCAGTGCAGAGCCATTCACTCTGGTGTGGTGAGACTAGTTTGGTTATAAAAGAAGTTCCCATGAATGCTCAGAGGTTCCCAGGGCCTGTTAGGTTGTTAACAGCAAAGGTGGGAAAAGTCTAACTCATCTGTGCCCATAGTTAATTGATCACAGAACCTCTCCCTGACCTCACAAAACATTATGAAGTTGGGGGTATGTGGAAGTCACGTCCTTAGCCCTCAATGAGGGCTGCTCCAGGAGAATAAGACTGACACTGTGGAGGGTCCAGAGGACCTGACACCAGTTCTGGGCTCCCCTGGGACTGTGTGAACTTTGAGAGGTATTTGCAGAAAGTTCTTTGCAAACCAGGATCCCAACCCATTAGCAAACAGGTAGGGCTGTGTGTGTGTGTGTGTGTGTGTGTGTGTGTGTGCGTGCTGTGTATGTTTTGGTGGTGCTGGGGGTTTGAACTCAGGGCTTCACACTTGCAAAGCAGGTGGTCTACCGCTTGAGCCACACCTCCAGTCTATTTTGCTCTGATTGTTTTAGAGACAGGGTCTCACTTTTTGCCCCTGTTAACATTGAACTGAGATCCTCCTGATCTCAGCCTCCCAAGTAGCTTGGATTACAGACATGAGCCACTGGTTTCCAGCTTGCGTGTTTTGAAACCAGAACTCCAGTTTATTTGTTTCAAATTCTACATATAGAATTTGAAAATGGGAGCCTAAAGTTGAAAACTTAAACTACCCCAGGGACTAGAGATAAAAGCTCAGTGGTAGAGCACTTGCCTATTACGCAGGAGCCCTGGGTTTTATCCCCAGCAATGCAAAAAGAAAAAAAAAAAGCAAAAACCTCGCCCATGATAGCACCCTGCAAACTATCCTCTGAGCTGGGTGGGTTGTCGTTAGTTGGGCCCTGGTAATGCTCTGCTCCTCTCCCTGACAGAGCCATACACAGTACGTGAGGCCCGCATCCATGTGCGCCATGTTAGAGACCTGCTCAAGAGCCTGGACCCATCTGATGCCTTCAATGGGGTTGACTGCAATTCCTTGTCCTTCCTGAGTGTCTTCACCGATGGCGACCTGGGAGGTGCGGGAGGCATTGTGGTTAGGGGTGGACAGAGGGGCAGGGAATAAAGAGGCCAGGGACTGGTGAAGAGGCTGGAAGCCAGGTCTTCCCTTCTGAGGGATTGGCCTTGAGGTGCCCAGACCAGGGTTACATTAAGTTAGGGAGGCAGCTGGCCCCGGGCCGATCACCAGCCTTGGGTCCCTCAGACAGTGGGAAGCGGAAGAAGGGCTTGGAGATGGACCCCATCGACTGCACACCACCTGAGTACATCCTGCCAGGGAGCCGGGAGCGGCCACTATGTCCTCTGCAGCCCCAGAACCGGGACTGGAAGGTGGGACTCACAAGGGGGAGTGAGGAAGAGGGTCCTTGGTGGGCGGGAGGGGTCCCAAGAGATCTGGCCCCCTCATGCTTGGCGGTTCCTGCAGCCCCTGCAGTGTCTAAAAGTACTCACCATGAGCGGCTGGAACCCACCCCCTGGGAATCGCAAGATGCACGGGGACCTCATGTATCTGTTTGTGATCACAGCCGAGGACCGGCAAGTCAGCATCACTGCTTCCACGAGGGGCTTCTACCTGAACCAGTGAGTCCCTGCTGGATCCACATGTGCCCCTGTTGTGTCCCCCATTCCAGGTTTGAGAGCTAATGCTCGGGTACTTCCTCAGTGATAATCTCTCCCTGCAGGTCCACAGCCTACCACTTCAACCCCAAGCCTGCCAGCCCCCGCTTCCTCAGCCATTCCCTAGTAGAACTGCTCAACCAGATCAGCCCAACCTTCAAAAAAAACTTTGCTGTGCTGCAGAAGAAAAGGTAACACCTTTGTGCCATTCTTGCCCTACCCTGCCTCCCATCCCACTGTCTGTACATGAATCCAGGAGTGAACACCAGCACCTCTGCCTGCAGAAGTGGTACCCCCAGGTCCTGAGAGTCCCCATGTGAAGGGGTGGCACCTGGGAGAGGTGTCCATCCACTTCTGTCTGACTCCAGGGCAGCATTTCAGGGCTGAGAGATTGTAAAGCAGTGGGGGCCTCGGAAAAGGAACCCACAGCTGTGCTTTGAGCTTGGTGGGCTGCCCCATCTCCCTTTCCCTCAACTGCCTGCCACAGGGTCCAGCGCCACCCGTTCGAGAGGATCGCCACCCCATTCCAGGTGTACAGCTGGACAGCTCCCCAGGCAGAGCATGCCATGGACTGTGTGCGTGCAGAGGATGCCTACACGTCGAGGCTGGGCTACGAGGAGCACATTCCTGGACAGGTGCTGCCTCCCTGCCCTTTTGGCTCCCCTACTCCAGGCTGCTTCTATGCACCTCCCACAGAGCTCCCATCTGCTGGTCTGTCTATGGGGAGGGGGGTGAAGAGACTGCCCAGGCAGGCTGAGCCTGCACCTGCCTTCCTCTGCAGACCCGGGACTGGAATGAGGAGCTTCAAACGACAAGGGAGCTGCCCCGCAAGAACCTGCCTGAGCGGCTGCTTCGAGAAAGAGCCATATTTAAGGTACCCACAGCCCCTGTGACTGACAGCCTCAGGCCTACCCACCACCTGCTGGTTGGTCTTATGATCCGGAGGAATGTGATAGAAGCTGAGATGATCCAGCCCTGTCAGCTGCTCTAGAGACTAACCAGGGTACCTGTGGAACATCCTAGCTTCCAGCCTCTCAGCAGCCCCTTTTTCTGGTCTCTTTGAGACTTTAAAAACATAGGAAGGAGAAGGACCCACCTCACATTGGGCTGAGTGGCAAGGGTCATCTAGGGCCCCAACCTTCACTGACTGCATGGGGCCCTCTCCTGGGCACATGCTGTGCCATCATGACCCTGTTCAGGTGGTTAGCACATTTGCGTAGCACTTTGAACTTGCTTGGATTTAATAGGTACTATTACTAAGCTAGAAATGAGGAAAAATAGTTACCAGAGCAAAAGCTATGATTTCTAGGGTTCTAATTTGGCCAGGGGCTGTGCCAAGTGCTGTGTAGGTATTACCTCCTGAGTAAAGAATCCCTTGTAAAGGTCCACACAATACATTACATTTTTTGTCAGTGGTTTGTGGATGTGGATACTGGGTCAGTGGTTACCTGCCTCAGTTCACCTGGCACGTAACTGGTGGATCCCAAACCTGTTCCAGTTCTCACGTTCCTTGTTAATCACTAAGCTCTGCCTTCTAAACAGAAGAGTTAAGTGTAGTTTTTTTTGTTTGTTTTTTATGGTGTCCTCATTTTTTGTAAATATGAGGCAACTGAGGCTATGGTCCTTTGGCTTCCAGGATAGGCCGTGCTGCCTCAACCATCTAGGTGAGCAGGGCCAGACTAGGGTGTACCTTGAGGCTCTTTTGAGGCCTCTCTCATCTTGCCAACCTCACCCTTCTCCCCCACCCCCCCACCAGGTGCATAGCGACTTCACAGCCGCAGCCACACGGGGTGCCATGGCAGTCATTGATGGAAACGTGATGGCCATCAACCCCAGTGAGGAGACCAAGATGCAGATGTTCATCTGGAACAACATCTTCTTTAGCCTGGGCTTTGATGTCCGTGACCACTACAAGGACTTTGGTGGGGATGTAGCAGCCTATGTTGCACCCACTAATGACCTGAATGGTGTTCGCACCTACAATGCAGTGGACGTGGAGGGGCTGTACACACTGGGCACAGTGGTGGTAGACTACCGTGGCTACCGGGTCACAGCTCAGTCCATCATCCCTGGCATCCTGGAGCGGGACCAGGAACAGAGTGTCATCTATGGCTCCATTGACTTTGGTAAGACAGTAGTATCACACCCTCGGTACTTGGAGCTGCTGGAGCGCACCAGCCGTCCCCTCAAGATCCTGCGGCACCGGGTGCTCAATGACCGAGATGAGGAGGTGGAGCTCTGCTCCTCGGTGGAGTGCAAGGGCATCATCGGCAACGATGGGCGCCATTATATCCTTGACCTGCTGCGCACCTTCCCACCTGATCTCAACTTCCTGCCTGTGGCTGGTGAGGAGCTGCCAGAGGAGTGCAGCCGTGCTGGCTTCCCCCGTGCCCACCGTCACAAGCTGTGTTGCCTGCGCCAGGAGCTGGTAGATGCCTTTGTGGAGCACAGGTGAGGAACTGCCTGGAAGCCTAGGGCTGTCAGGACCCTGTATGTTCTGAGACTGATCTTAGAAGGGAGAAGCTTTGGAGAGCTAAAGCCTGGCTGTGGTTATGCTCCCTAGAACCTATAGCCCACCCGGCCCATTCCCACCTCAGGTGCCCTAATGTGGAATCCAGGGGCTTAGTGTTGGTTGCATAGTAACAGGGAACTCAGAAGCAGTTCTGTCCTCTTCAGGAGCACATAGAAATGTCACTACCAGGGTTAGGAGGTGGTGCTTAGGAGTCAGCCATACATTCCACCCCAGAACAAACTCTTTTCTCAAGATGCCAGTGGTATCGCTGTGTCCTTCAGAGCCTTGGCCTGGAGCCCATGGCCCACCCACACAGACCCCAGCCTGTCTGGGGAGAGCTTTGTTTGTTTTGTTTTTTTGAGATAGGGTTTTGGTGTGTAGCCAAAGACTCAGGATCCTCCTTCCTAGATCTCCCAAGTGCTAAGATTATAGGTGTGCAGATCTCCCAAGTGCTAAGATTACAGGTGTGCTTGAGCTTGCTTTTTGGGGTTTTTGTTTGTTTTTGCAGTACTGGGGTTTGAACTCGGGGCCTTAAAGCTTGCTGGTTCTACCACATGAGCCACTCCACCAGCCCTTTTTTGTGTTGGGTTATTTCAAGATAGGGTCTTGAGAACTCTTTGCCTGGGGTGGCTTCAAGCATCAGTCCTCCTGATCTCTGCCTTTCAAATAGCTAGATTACAGGTGTGAGCCACCAGTGTCCAGCTTGAGCTTGACTTTTGTATGACTACTGCCATCTGGTATTGCTGCTGGTCTGCCACAGACATGCATGCAGTTGTATGTGCACACTGGGCAGGACGTGTTCCTGTGCCTTCAGGATGTCCAACTTCAACATTGCCTAACTCTAACAGGCCAGGAACCTGGGCCCTGGCTCTGGTTCTTGTAGCCAGCAAGAGGCTACCAGGCCAGCAGAGTTTCCAAATGCCTCTTTCCTACCTCTTGCTCTTTCCCTTCTGCTGTGCTGTAGGTACCTGCTTTTCATGAAGCTGGCTGCCCTGCAGCTGATGCAGCAGAAGGCCAGCAAGGTGGAGAACCCCACCTCCTTGGAAAATGGTGACCTTCCCTCCTCGGAATCTAAGCATGAAGACCCTCTGGGATCTGAGGCAGGAAATGAGGAGGGCAGTAGTACAAGTGGCCTGGCCAAGGTGAAGGAGCTGGCAGAGACCATCGCTTCAGACGACAGTACAGGTGGGGCTGCTGTGCATGTCGGGGGAGAGCCTGAACCTGCCTTGGAATCTGGTCTTTTGCCAGGTGTGGGTCATGACTGAGCCCCTGAGAGAGGCAGGCAGACATCCCGGCAGAGAGTGAGGGGGCCAGAGGCTCAGGACAGTACAGCCCCACTTCCCATTATGCTATCTCCACAGCAGACCCCCGGAGCCGGGAGGTGATCCATAATGCGTGCAAGGCTGTGGGCTCCATCAGCAGCACGGCCTTTGACATTCGCTTCAACCCTGACATATTCTCACCAGGCAAGCAGTTAGGGTGGGGAGTGTGAGAGCCCTGAAAGCAGGGGCAGAGCATCATGGGGTAGGGTTGGGGCCCTGGGTGCTGGTAGATCCACCTGCCCATCTGAGCCCTGTCCTCTTCCTTCCCTGCCCCCTAGCATCTGTCTTGCCTCTCCTGTGCCCTACCTAGCTGAAATCTCCCCACTCTTCTTCTAGGGGTTCGCTTCCCTGAGTCCTGCCAGGACGAAGTTCAGGATCAGAAGCAGCTGCTAAAAGACGCAGCTGCCTTCTTGCTCTCTTGCCAGATTCCTGGCTTGGTGAGGGAGGGGCTGAATGGGTGGGTGGGGGCCATCAGAAGGGGCTGTTGGAGGCCCTGGTGCCTATGAGTCTGGACATATGTGGAACTTTTGTGAGGCAACTGCTTTAGTGCCTCCTGTCCTACCCATAGGCAGGGCCAAGTGATTGTCCCCATTTTACAGAGGGGGACCTGCCCACAAAGGTTCAAGGGAGGCGTTGGGCACAAGCTCTGCCCCACTGAGCCTGGGGGTCTGGTCCTCTGAGTTCCATACAGCGGGAAACCTGGAGGTTCCCATCCTCCTCATCCCACAGGCTTTGGACTTGGGCCCTTCTGATGACATGCTGGCTTCCTCTTAGGTGGCACACTTGTCTCAGATTGTTGAGCCTCCAAGCCTAGGGTCATGGGTATAGGTAAAGCTGTGGCCCCTACATGGTCACCTGTGTTCCTTCCTATGTGATCAGAGAACAACCTGTGCCACCTGCAGGCTCTTAGTTCTTTACCCATGGGCTAGGCTGTGCTTGTGTGGAAAGCAAGGAAGGTTCATGGCCTTGCTACCACCTTATGTCCTCCTTTCTTCCTGTCTGGGAGCTGAGGCCCCAGGACAGTGAGAGTTACCTGGGGAGACCTAGGGGGGTAGAGGCAGAAGGTCCAGGCTGGGCCTTGACCTACTGCAGCCCACAGGTGAAGGACTGTACAGACCATGCAGTGCTGCCCATGGACGGGGCCACACTGGCCGAGGTGATGCGCCAGCGTGGCATCAACATGCGCTACCTAGGCAAGGTGCTGGACCTGGTTCTGCGGAGCCCAGCCCGTGACCAGCTGGACCACATCTATGTGAGTGGGATTTGGGTGTACCATGATGAGATGAATGACTGGGGTGGAGACTTGGGGCCTGACTGAGACTTCCCCCTTTGAATCCTTCTCAGAAAATCGGCATTGGAGAGCTCATCACACGCTCTGCCAAGCATATCTTCAAGACGTACTTACAGGTGCCCCCTGCCCTGGCTTGACTGGGCCTCCCTGGGTGGTATGGGGTTTTGGGGAAAGAGTCCTGGGGTCCACCCTTCGTGACTTCAGTCAAAATGTCCCTTGCAGGGAGTTGAGCTCTCAGGCCTCTCAGCTGCCATCAGCCACTTTCTAAATTGCTTCCTGAGCTCCTACCCCAACCCTGTGGCCCACCTGCCTGCTGATGAGCTGGTCTCCAAGAAGAGGAACAAGAGGAGGAAAAACCGGCCCCCAGGGGCTGCAGATAACACCGCCTGGGCTGTCATGACCCCCCAGGAGCTCTGGAAGAACATTTGCCAGGAGGCCAAGAATTACTTCGACTTTAACCTTGAGTGGTGCGGGCACAGAGTCCTAGGGGAACAGGGCACCATGGGTGTGGAGCCCCAGGGGTGGCGGGTTGGGTAGGTGAGGCAGCACTGCTGGCTTTCAGGTGGCATCTAGGGCCTGTGGTCACAGGCAGTGAGGAGAGAAGGGAAGGAGGATTGACTATGAAGGTCTGCTGGCAGGGGACTCAGGACTGGGAGCTGTTTGGTCTGAGCACTGGGAGGACTGGGGGCTCCTAGAGTCAGATGGAGAAGCTGCTGTTCAGAGGGGCAGGCATGGGTGTGGGGTTGCTCAGGGTTCCTGCTCCTCCTCCAGTGATGCCGTGGACCAGGCTGTGGAGACCTATGGCCTGCAGAAGATAACGCTGCTGCGGGAGATCTCCCTCAAAACTGGAATCCAGGTGGGTGTGGGTTGCGGTGTCTTTGTTGTGCCCTTGCTCAGTGGGCCTCTCTTAGCCAGGGTCAGAGCCATAAAAGAGGTGGCTTTCTTAGGGTGGCAGTCTCTGGACACAGGTAGGGTGGGAGGTGCTGGCCCTCTGAGCCTGAGCCTGAGGCTGAGGCTGCTTACCATATTGGCCCTGTTCATAGATCCTGCTGAAGGAGTACAGCTTCGACAGCCGCCACAAGCCAGCCTTCACCGAGGAGGATGTGCTCAACATCTTCCCCGTAGTCAAACACGTCAACCCCAAGGCTTCGGATGCCTTCCACTTCTTCCAGAGTGGGCAGGCCAAAGTACAGCAGGGTGCGTGACCAGGCAGGCTAGGGGAGATGGTGGGCATCCTTCGCCTAGCTCTGACCTTGCTGTCTGGGACTGCCCTATAGGTTTCCTGAAGGAGGGCTGTGAACTTATTAACGAGGCCCTGAACCTGTTCAACAATGTGTATGGAGCCATGCATGTGGAGATCTGCGCCTGCCTGCGCCTCCTGGCCCGACTCCACTATATCATGGGCGACTACGCTGAGGTGGGTGAGCAGGAGCGCCCCACTGTGTCACAGAGGCCTTTGGGCCTAATGTGGGCAAGTGAGGGGCTTGGAACTGCATTGTCTCCCCTGCATTGACAGATGGAGTCCAGGCCTGTGGGACTCTGTCAGAGGGGAGAAGGTGGAGTCCAGGAAGCCCGGGGTCACAGTTCCACTCCGCACTCACTGTCCTTGGGAGAGGTTGTGCTCTGATAAGGTGGACAAGTGGAAATGACGCAGGGCCTCCCCTTTCAGGGACAGTGGCAAGGGTAATTCTGAGACCCTGTCAGCAAGAAGTGTTGTACAGTACTTAGCTTCTTCCAGTGCCAAGCAGTGTTTCTGTTGTCCTTGAACATTCTGTGGCCCTGTGTTCAGGCTGCCTTGCTGGTACCTGGGCTTTAAGAGGCTATTTCTGGGGTTATTATGCTTTCTTATCCTTATACCCCTTAGAGGCTTTTATCCTTTTGTGTAGGCATGAGCTTTTTAAGTGCAATTTAGATTGTATGTGTATATTTGCATAGATTTTGTTAGGAAGTTTGTAGAAGAGTTTAGTGGGGTATAGGAAACCCCTCCCACCCCCGCTTGGTCACAGGAGCTGGTCGTGACCACCTGTCTACTGCTTTTGTGAAGAAAAGAATAGGGCAGCCAGAGTTGACAAGGCTAAATGGGGTCAGCTTGGGTTCTGGGTTGAGGGGCAGTGATCATTTGGGATTGATACCCTTTTCCCAGGCACTGAGTAACCAACAGAAGGCAGTGCTGATGAGCGAGCGAGTGATGGGTATTGAGCACCCAAACACAATCCAGGAATATGTGAGTAGCCACCCTGGGACTGGTGCACATGGGGGCAGCCCTGCAGCTACCCTGACCTACCATGGGTCCATCCACAGATGCACCTGGCCCTTTACTGCTTCGCCAGCAGCCAGCTGTCCACGGCCCTGAGTCTGCTGTACCGTGCTCGCTACCTCATGCTGCTTGTGTTTGGGGAGGACCATCCTGAGATGGCACTACTGGACGTGAGTGCCAGGGAGGGGGGCAGCTGGTACCAGCTTCAGTCCAGGGGAGCCCAAGTTGACCAGGTTCCCGCCTACCCCCCAGAACAACATTGGGCTGGTGCTGCACGGCGTGATGGAGTACGACCTGTCTCTGCGCTTCCTGGAGAATGCACTGGCTGTCAGCACCAAGTACCATGGGCCCAAGGCCCTCAAGGTGGCCCTCAGGTGAGGCTGTGCTGGCACAAACTTCCAGGTTCCTGGTGACCTCTTGGTGGGATACGGGAGGGATCCATGTTTTCTTCTCAAGCTCCACCTCTTCTCTGCACCCTGGCCTTGTGTGATTTCCTCAGAAGGACTCGGGTTGGGGAGGTTGGTAATACAGAGCAGACTCCCAGCCCCAAGAAGGCCCCATTGCTCTTGCCCACTCACATACCTCTTTTGCCCTGTGCTCCCTGCCTCCTCACAGCCACCACCTTGTCGCCCGGGTCTACGAGAGCAAAGCTGAGTTCCGGTCAGCCCTGCAGCATGAGAAGGAAGGCTACACCATCTACAAGACCCAGGTGGGTGGAGTGGAGGAAGTAGGAGCTGGGCAGGTGGACCGTGGGCAGCCCTGATCATCTCCTGCCTTGGCCCCCTGTCCTGTAGCTGGGTGAGGACCATGAGAAGACCAAGGAAAGTTCTGAGTACCTCAAGTGCCTGACTCAGCAGGCCGTGGCCCTGCAGCGCACCATGAATGAGATCTACCGCAATGGCTCCAGCGCCAACATCCCAGCCCTCAAGGTATGGTTCTGGCAGTGTTGGATGGGCCCATCCCCCGCCTCACAGCCTTGCCCACCTGCTTGTCTTCCTCCTGTCCCTCAGTTCACAGCTCCCAGCATGGCCAGTGTCCTGGAGCAGCTCAACGTCATCAATGGCATCCTCTTCATTCCTCTCAGGTGAGGCTTCCACTGCCCTCTCCCCCACTTGGCAGTTAGTTTTTAGGTTTTAAGTCATGTCATACGTTGACATGGCTAAGAATTGAAAAGCATTACCAGTGATAGTTCCATATGATTCTTGCTAGAATTTACATTATTAATAATCTTTTTTTTTGGTAGTACTGGAGTTTGAGCTTGCTAGGCTAGGCAAGTGTTCTACTTCTTGAGCCATGCCTCCAGCCCTCAGAAATTGCATAATTGAGAAGTACATAGCTATATTTTTTCTTTTTTTTAAATACAAAATTGGAGCATATGACTATGTATATGGATTTCATTTTTTACAACATTTAATGTGTTGCTGATCTTTCATATCCAGTACATAAAAAAGTAGTTCCTTAAATTCCAAGGACTCCTGCATGGGTGCTTACAAACTGTGGGAGATGGATTTGGTCAGCCAGCACCCCCCACCCATTTTCTGCATATAGTCTGCCGTAGGAAAGGCCAGAGGTTGCAGCTGATTTAAACATTTGAATGGTGTGTAAGGGTGAGTGGGAATAAGGTGCTTAGTTAAAGGCTCTGTCAAGTATATCCAGCTTAGACTTTTTTTTAGCACTTAGGAACCTTTCTGCTTTTGGGAGGGAAGCGCTTGTTCTATACCTCACTTAATAAAGCACAGAGCTTGATTGTATCCCACATATAAGTGTTACCAAAGCCAGCAAGGTGGCAGAAGGCCCAGGCTTCTCAGACCGTACCTTTACCTCCATCCTTCCACTTAGCCAAAAAGACTTGGAAAATCTGAAGGCTGAGGTGGCACGGCGGCACCAGCTCCAGGAGGCCAGCAAAAACAGGGATAAGACCGAGGAGCCCATGGCCACTGAGTCTGAGCCAGCGAGGGCCCCAGAGGATGTGGGCTCCCAGCCCCAGGCTGCCAAGGACCCTTCCTCCCAGAGTTTGCAGGGATAAAAAAGGGAGAGACAGATGGACATTCAGCGGCCCCGTTACCCAGTGATCCAGACAGACTGCAGGAGAAGGGGGCATGTCCTGCAGATTGGGAGAGGAAGCCAGTCCCTCTTCTTCCATGTTCCACCCCAACCCCACCCCAGCATCCTCCTAGGATCCCAACCTGGCCTGCCTGCCCCCTAAAAGATGTGTTTTTGCACTGGTTCAATGAATACACAATGCAGAGGCCTAATTGAAGACATGTGAATGGAGTGTGTGGGCATTGGTTCCAACTGGGGGGCAGGTGCCCTTCAGGCCCCCCGTCCTCAAGCAGGTGTGTGCAAGTGTGTCCATGCCCGTGAGTCTTGATTCTTCCCTCCTAACTTGTACATACCCCCCCAGTCAGTCCTAAGTGGATGACGTGCAGATGCGATTTCTCAGGTCATTTGTATGTTTGACATTATGGCTGCTGCTTTTGCTGCCACTACCCCTGGGCCAAGCCTGGCTTAAAGTCCAGGTTTAAGCCAAAAAAGATGGTGGGAGGTGGGGGTGGAAGAGCTCTGTGGCAGGGCTGGAGAGTTGGGGTGTACTATAGTTTTGTGGCAAGGTGAGAGCTACAATGGCTTTGTTAATCCTGATTAGGACCTGGCCTGGCTTCAGAGTAAAGTGAAGGGGCTGGTGGTGGTGGACTCCAGACAGCCACGGGTCCATCAGGAGGCACTGCCTTAAGCTCTCACTTGCCTCACCAAACCCTAGGTGGGTCTAACCCTCGGGGCCACAGTCTGAATGTATCCTTCACCCCATTTTAACCTAAGCTGCCTAACGCACAGTGTGGGGTAGGTGGGTGAGGGGCTGGGGACCCAGGGCTGAATCATGGATCCTGGGGATCCAGATAGTAGTGATTGTCACCCCTTTGTGGAGCCCAGCTCCTTACCTGACCCTTGCCACACAAGCACCTTCTACAAGAAAGTAGCTCTGGAGGTGGTGGACACCCGACCACCCCAGCTCCTCCCTCTCCCCGCCTGCCTGTGTCGCTTTTCTGTGCCTGCTGTCCCAGGAGATGGCCATCCTGCAAGCCCAAGGGAGCTGTTCTGGGCAGAACCTCTGCCCAGGGCTTTCTGGAGCTGCTAATGGGTAATAGGGTCTGTCCAGGCACTTTGTTTCAAAAGGAGTGGGTGTGAGCTAGCAAGCAAGGCATCCCCACAGCTGATCAAGAACTTTTTCTTGTTTTTAAACCATCACGTCTTCATTTCACATTGGAATAAAGTGAGTTTTTGAAACCTGCTGCCCTAGCCTCACCTGTGTGCTATGTAACCCAGTCTCTTGTCTGACTGTGAGGCCCTCAAGATGTCTTTCTATACCTTAGGTCAAATTCAAGATTATGCCTAGGTCACTTAAGTGGGAGGAAAGGGAGTAGAGTTCTAGGTACTCAGCTTGTCACACAGGTGACAAGAGGAAAAGGCTGAAGGCTGGGTGGGGGAGAGAACACTGGACAGCTAACAGGCTGGGCAACCCTCTACAGTGGGAGTGTCAAGTTAATCAGAGTGCACTTTAGAGCCAGTTCATGGAGGGCTAATGAGTGGGGGAAATATGAACCCAATTAGGTGGATTTGAAGAGAGCCTGTGAAAAGGGTTTAAAGAGAGGGGTGATTACATCTCAGTGGCTGCTACTCAGCCACCCCTTTCTAGAGCAGGCAGGCCCTGGGACCTCATTACTCTTGAAGTCCTTCTGGTTTTATTTGTGTGCTGTGGAATCCCAAGCCCTTGAAAGCCTTTTTGAATACTTGGAGAGTCTTGTGTCTGAAAAGAAAAAAAAAAAAAATTCAAGCCTAATGTGTTAGTTCTCCTGAGCCAACTGGGGAAAAGACTGGAGGACTGCCTGATCTTGAGAGTTTAAGTGACCTCTAAGCATAGCCGTCAGTACCTTGACCATGTAAAGCTAGTGTATGTTCCCCACCAACAGTTTTAATCTCGTGCTTGTGTTCTAAACATGCTTTCCTCTGGCTCTCATCCAGTGAGCATGAGTCACAAGTCGTTTCTGCAGACGGGACATCCATGTAAAGCTGACACTGGCTTGGGTGATTATTGTGCCAACTAGTGAACCATTTTTCTTTTTTTTTTGGTGGTATGGGTATTTGAACTCAGGTTTTGCATTGATTGGCAAGTGTTCTACCACTTGAACCACACCTCCAGCTTCTGGTTGATCCCTTAAGCATATTAGCATACTAGTGCTGTGAGACACTGAGATCTCAACCAAACTAGGGGCAGTTTTATAAAAGAAATGGGGAGCAGAAATGTGAAGTCCACCCTTTCTTTTTAGCTTTAGTTGGCCTTTTTTTTTTTTTTTTAAAAAAAAGGCTAAACAGTGGTAATGCCAAAGTCTGACGTGGCTGTGGTGTGGATAGAAGTTATTCAAGATGGAAACGTCTCCCCAAATTCCCTGAGCCATATTCACTCTACCATGGTCTTCTGACTTTTCTCCCATGTTTTGATTCTTTAACATGCACATCACTTTAACGATTGACATTGTACGCTAGGGATGTAGCTCAGTGGTAGAGTGCTACCACTAGCATACAGAGTCCTGGGTTTGACCCCCCAGCACAACAAAGAAAATAACATAGCCAAATTAAACTTTGAAGGTTGTGTCTTGTGTGTTCACTCCCTGTCCTGAAAACTCATTGTTAATGTAACGAGTATTCCTGCTACTAAGGAATCTCTAAATCTTGCAGCTAATAAGTTTTGGGGGCTTTTTTGGTGTGGGGGGGGTTGGAACAGGGGTTTGAACTCAGGGCTTCATGTTTGCAAAGCAGGCTATCTTCCACTTGAGCCATGCCTCCAGTCCATTTTGCCCTGGTTATTTTGGAGATGGGGATCTTTGAAAACTATTTGCCTGGGCTGGCCTCCTGCAATCCTCCCAATCTCAGCCTTCCAAGTAACTAGGATTACAGATGTGAGCCATGCTAAGAATAAAATATTCTGATGTGGTCCAGACTATTTTTCACTCCTGCCCTGAGCTACCAAATCAAATCAGGTGGCCAGCCTCTTGTGGAGCACGCCACTAATGGGTGATCAATACACTTAAAGATGGAATCAGACTCTTCAGGGTACAATTACCCTGAGCCACTTGATGTTGACTGAGGGGTCTTTCCAAGATGGGCAAGTTCTTGCTTATCCATTGCCAGCACCCCCCCCCCCAAATCCCTAATGGCCATCCTACAAGGTGTGAGCAGTGTGGTGTGCTGAGCATGAGCTACAGGGATGAGGCCATCTCTCAGTGGTTGAAAAGGGCTGGTGGAGTGACTCAAGTGGTAGAGCACCTGCCTAGCAACCGCGAGGCCGAGTTCAAACCCCAGTACTGCCAAAAAAAAAAGTATATATATATTATATATATATATATATATATACACACAAGAATTATTTTTGCAGTACTGGGGGTTGAACTCATGGCCTACACCTTGAGCTTGGGTTTTTTCAAGATAGGGTCATGAACCATTTTTCTGGATTGATTGGCTTCAAACTGTGATTCTCCTGATCTCTGCCTCCTCAGTAGCTCGGATTACAGGTGTGAGACTCTGGTGCCCAGCCCACTAAAAAAATAACTTAAAAGACACCACAATGTCCTTACCCTCAACATCTAATACGGTTTTAGGCAGGTGAGGGAAAAAGCAAATGCATTTTAAGTCCCAGCTCACTCCTTAATTAGCTATAATACCCTCGGCATGTGATCGCACATTATTGTGAGCCTGTTTTTCTGTCCATAAAATCCACTAAACCAATTTCACATTCATGGTGTGAGAATAGGCTGTATGCCTCATTAACATTCACAATGCCTACCACCTTCCCTCTCCTAGTCCCTTCATGTTCATGGAGAGGGCTAGGTAACTTCCTGGAAATGGCGACCATCTGAATACTCACAAAGGAACAAACTCCCCTGTGTCAAAGGGTGAAAGAGAGAGGAGATCGGAGTTCAAACCACAGCCCTAGGACCCAGGGACCATCAACTTTTGCCCAAATTTCTTTGGTGATAAATTGAATCCTTCATATCAGGGCAGGTTAAAAATAGTTGAAAAGTTTCATTCAGTAGGACTGAGGGGGGGGGGCCCAAAGCTCGCATTTCTAATGAACCCCCAGGTAATGCTGATGCCAGTGCCCTGGTTCAGGGAACTTTGTGAATTGCTGCACTAGAGGGTTCTGATATGTGTCAGTTGCTGAGAACTGCCACACACAAGTCAGTTTCCACCAAACTATGCAGGGAGTGCTGCAACACCTTTCTCTGCCTTTTCTCTTCCATTTTCCCTCCCCCTCCATCAAGGGACAGACACAGCCATGAATCCTGTTATGTGCCACAGGCTTTGAGCACTTACTAAAGCTAGAACTCTACATCCTGGGTGAGTGGTCAGGCCCATCTAGGGGAAGCAAAGAGGTACCCTACAAGGAAGCGAAAAACTAAAAATGCAGGATATTCTGGATCCAGCTTTCCTTTTGGGGGGAAGCTATTCCCAACAGGAAGCAGAACAGCTGGGTTGTAAAAGAAGAGCCAGCACATGACTTAACACCTGTCCTTTTGTACATGAGAGAAGGGAGCTAACACTAAAGACACAAGGTGAGCAGTAGCCTGGGGATAAGGTAGGACACAGAAACCACCTGCCTGTAAAGTAGAGAGCTGTGGGGAGGATGAACAGATGAAGACACTTAGGTACACTTCAATAAAACTTAAAGACAGTATTAGGGATCTACAGGAGGCTCACTCATAACAAGGGAGTAGGCCCCTTACCTCTGGGATCACATCTATATTGGGAGCTCTCACAGGCCATTCCTGGCTCCAGCTGAAGTGACCCTCAGAGTGCTTAGCTGGAGAGGGGGGTGGGGCTGTAGCTGCCCAACCACTCAGCAGTTCTGTGCAAGCCCACCCAGCAACAGCCCTACCATCGTGCTTCCTCCAAGCACAGAAAAGCCAGTGGTGGCACTGCCCTCAAGAAAAGCCTACCATCAAGGCACTCCTGCCCTGTGACCCACTAGTGTCTTACTCTTTCTGTGAAGCCTCAGTCTGTGCACAACCCCCCCACCAAAAAAAATCACATCTAGTTTTATAGGCATTTAATAGTTTACCAATTGGTACAATAAGATTTTTAATATGCAGAAAACATGAATAAATTTTGTTTTACACAGTCTGAGAGCAACAAATCTTACTGTAAAACACAAGAGCAATATTATATACATTCCTTTACTGATTTTTTTTTAAATTGTATCAATATCTTCAGTGAACTCTTACAATCTGGGGAACTGTTTTCTCCAATTACACCTCTGCAACGTTCATATGAAATCAATGTTTGCCTTCATGTCAGTGTCAGGATCGACTTTTAACTCCAAGATTTTATTTTTAACATCTTCAGAGTGAGCTTTAGGGATGCCTGAAGGATAGGCAGGACAAGAAAGCAGCTACTTACATGATATAGTGGAAAGATAAAAAGGCCAGTCCAGTCCAGTTGTGACTTGTAAATCCAGCTTGCCCTCCCCCCACCCCACTGAAAAAAAAACAAAACATTTTCCACCAATTTTGTACATGTCACTTCTCTACCAGAAGATTATTCTTTGCATCATCTAGATTAATTAACACATTGGACTTATATACAGCTGGACAGAAAGAGTAACGATATTAAGTGCCTTTTTCTTCAATTTTCAACTTCAGTGGCTTAAGTATATTAAGCCACCACTGTCAACAAACAAAATGTCCTTTATTCTTAAATAGTTTTTTCTTTTTAAATTAAAAAAAAAACTATTTAATGAATGATATTACCTGGAAGTTCACATAGAAACAGAAAGAGGCAAACAGGAGAGTAGGGTACTGACAATAAGGAGACTGGGCTTGGTGAACCTAGAGCCAAAGTTTCCAAAGTAGTACAGCGCTCCACAGCCCAGGACGTCTTGCAAACTAGTGGTTTTTGGGTAGTGCTCTGGGGCACTCCATTGGTCACACCACACACAGACAAAATAGGACGGTCTTAATCTCCTAAAGTGCAAGATACCATGTCGAAAAGCAACTATTCTCCAGCAATGTCTAGACCAGTTTACGTGGCTTGCACTCTCAAGAACACAGCTAGGACTTCTTGGGCACGTTCTATTAGGGTGGCACTGGAATGTTTGTTTCCACACACACAAAGTCAGTAATCATCTGAGGATGCAATTCTACCAGTTTTTTATTTCTTAAATAAGTGGCCAATCTGCAAAAGTGACAAAGCAGCAGTGAACCTCTAAACCAATTAATAAAGTCCTCTACTTACAATCCAAACCAGTAACCTCATCATATTGTCCTTATCCCAGGCAAGGCACAGGGTTAGACAGCAGACAGAGAAAACAAGAGAACACAGTAAGAAAGGGCATCAACAGGGCAGTGTCAAACAACAGTGCAGGAAACCTTTGCAGATCTGATTCCAGATTGTGGATAGATTGCTCTCTCCCACCCCCCTTCATTATTCAAACAGGGCTCTTTACATTTGGGTCCAGTTGTGGACCATCCCTGAGATTCAATGTTCGCTGCTTCTTAAATGGAGGATGTCTGGTAACTCAACTAGGCAGCAGGCTGTGGCAATCTCCCAAGGAAGGGTAACTTTTGCTTACAGAGTAACTGTTTCTCCTCCTTTGTCAATGACAGTCATTGTATGCTGCAGGGGAAGAAACCCAGCGAACAGCAGCTTTGTTCCTCCAAATCGGTACCATTTTTCCTTTATTGTTTATGTCTGTGAGTGATTTCTAGATGTTGTGGCTTACCCTTAAACAATTCATGTTGCTACATGCTAAAACTGAATTAAAATACAAGACATTTATACATGTACAAACAAATGTTAAGATGCACCATTTCTATGTAAATATATTTCTTGAAATAGGACAGGAAATAGCAGCAAACGAGAACAAAGATATTTTCCATAGCTTTTGGAGAAAAGTCCAGTCAGAACACAGCCTGTTTGTGTGAGGGAGGAAGACTCCTCAATGTAAGCAGGGTTGTGAGGCAATATTGTCCTGAAAGTTAACCTACTATTTAAGGAATTAGCTTAAGATGTAATTTTTGTCCTCAAAAATAGCCATTACTTCTCAAAACACTTTCCCTTCCAGAGACATCTCTCAGGAATTACTAAAAACAAACAAGCAAACAAACAAGATACAAGCTAGACATTAAGCTGCTTCTAGTTAATACATGGCCTATTCTCTGTGTATGTATCTACAGGACATTAACCCTCACCCTTTGTCTTTTTCAGGAATTAAATCTCCATTAAATACTAAAAGGGACATTTTTAAAAAATCATGTATTACACAAATGAGTAAAATGGAATTCAGAAAAAATTATCTTTGTTAAACTGTCATTGTTATTTCATTGTTTTCTATTAACTTTTCAAATAACTTTCTTTAAAAAAATTATTAGCTAGGCATTGGAATTCTTTATTAATAAATGACAATGAAATAGTGTTCCAAAAGTCATGGACAAAAATTCTCTTAAACCTACTTGTAGCAACTTTGGATCAAAATATACAATATATCAGGGATGTGTAAAATGCTGAATGGCCAACATAGGGAAGGGGGAGATGAAGGAAATGACTCTGCTTCAGCTGGGAACCCTCCCCCCACCCCAGTCAGATCTAGTTTTTAGAAGTATTAAAACAAAAAAAGGGTTTGTTCTAAAGCATGGTTGTGGTATTCCACAGCAAGATTTATTCTACTTGTATGTTTAAGACATGGAGGTTGTATGTATGTGATATACAGATATAGACTTATCCACCTACAGATAGGCCCATATACTTATAAACATTTATATATAAACAAAAGGTGAAAAACAGTACATTTTTATGCACACTCCATTAAACCCTGTCACTTTTAAACTTGTAAGTGAAGCATAGTTCAAATTATCAGATTTACCTTGAAAAGCAAACTTCTGTATTTCTCCCACTCCTTTAAAATGGGCAAACAACCTTTCAGTATTTCTGTCATTATGTAATGCACATTGCACATCCCTAAAAAACATCATAAAGAAATAAGTGATTTGTACCATGACAATGAGAAGGTTAAATTCTACTTGGTAGTCACATCACGATACAGTCTAATAGTATGAAGAATATAACTAGAAGCATGTCTAGTGTGGAAAATAGAAGCTTAGACTATGACAGTGTTTATTAACCTGTTTACAAAGCATTAAGATCCAAATGAAAGAAGTGATTTGCTATTAGCTGCTGAGATTTTTCTTGAGATTTACAATCATTTTCTTACATAAATATACCACTAGCCTTTGCTTGATAGGCCGCCAAAACAAACGTATCCTATTGATTTGGCAAATGGGTCATGACAAAAATTCCAATGTGTAATCCCCATTAATTACATAGATGGTTCATAAGATTTAGAATTGTCTTATTATCTAACATCCTTAAAGATTTATTAAGCACACTTAAGTGATGTTACATAGATACACATTTCAGAAAAAGCCCTAATAACCACCACTTTTCCCCAAATGAGGCCAACAAGTCAGGCACCAACAGATAGCAGAAAGAAAAACAGGAATTATAATCCAACATAAAATGACACTGTCAACTATTCAGTTTAGTGCCCTAGATCAATTTATTCAATTTCTGTCCTTGTAGGCCTGGTGTGACCAACGCCAGCCCAGGTTTTTAAACCCTATGGTACTTCTAGACAACGTATGTAAATTTACAGTATACAATTTGGATTCACCATGCATGAATACTTTGTGTGTAACATTTAATAAGCTCAATCTACATCCAGAATAATTTACATGAAAGGACAATATTTATTTAAACAGAGCTCAATGGGGTAACCATGGTATCATCAGAGTGCATCCAGAGGAAAAGAGGGAGAAGGGGCCAAATGAGACTCAATCAACGGCACTCCCACACCTTTACTGTTTGATCTACACTGCCAGTGACCACATAGGGTGCCGTCTTGTGGAAATCTGAAAGAAAAAGAAAAGGCTTGTTTTCAAATGAGAGTAAACCAGGTATTAATTTTTACTGAATCATAAAACAAAGAAGTCCACATGCCAAGAATCTCTTTTTTTTTTTTTTTTGTAGTTTTTTATTTTGAGACAGGATCTATTATGTAGCCTAGACTGGCCTCAAACTTGTGATCCTCCTTCATCAGCTTCCTTAGTGCTGGGATTACAGGCATGCACCACCACATGGGCTACAATGTTTTTGTACATATACGTACCCACTCCACAGAGGGTATCAAGCTTACCAACTGGGTTAAAGAAGGTTAGACTCAATGATTACATCCTGTATTAACACCTCAATAAAAACACAGTCTCATTACCCCCATTCCAAATGAGGCTCAATTCTAACAATGAGAGCTAAGGCATATCGACTTACTGAATACTAACTGTGTTCTAGGCTTAGTACTAATGTTTTCTGTTCACATTTAATCCTTGAAATAGTTCTGTTAGGTAGCCATTAAGTTCATTTTACTAAAGCTTTATCTTCAACATTAAGTCCATCAAACCCTGGCAGACAACTTAACTAAATTTATTGTCTTAAATTTCATATTCAAGTCCAGACGATACTGAGGATGTCTATTAAACTTAAATATAATTTTTAAAGCTCCTACTACAAGGTAGTACCTTTCCAGAAGGAAAAAAAAATCAAGCAAGATTTTTTGTGGTTTGTTGGCAGTACTGGAGTTTGAACTTAGGGCTTGCTAATCAGGTTCTCTAATCCGAGTCACACCCCCAGCCCTTTCTGCTTTAGTTATTTTTCAGATAGGGTCTTGCACTTCCTTCCTCCCTACTCCTCGTCCCAGGCCAGCTTTAGGCCTCAATTCTTATGTATACCACTTGTATAGCCTAGATTACAGCTGTGTACCACCACACCTGGCATATTTGTTGAGATGGGGTCTTAACTGTTAATTGTTTTCAGCCTGGACTGGCCTTGGACACTGATCCTCCTGATCCTTCACCTCCTGAGTAGCTGGGATTATAAGCATGTACTACACAGCCAGCAGATTTTTTGTGTGTCTTTTTGAGATAGGATCTTGCTTTATATAGCTCAGGCTGTTCAGTAAGATTTCTTTTGAGAAATTTACACACTAGTAGGGAAGAAAAATTAGCTATCAGAGTGGTCAGTTAGTATCCTTTCACAATTCTAGTTTCCAAAACCAATGCTGTACAATGAAGAGGGTAATTTTTTATTATAAAGCTAATGATGGAAAGAGAAATTTAAAGCAACTGGTAGGAGTTCACAAAGTTTTAATCTGCCTTCTCTATTCTATTCTTCCCTGAAAAAACATGGTCATTTCTTACCTGGAAAAATCCACAAGGTTACACAAAACTTTATTACATCTGGCACTCCAAATGTAATTGTTCAGAAATATAATGTGTACATACCCAAGGAGGTAACAAAGTGTTCATGCGCATTGAGGGTCTTCATGCATCGCTTATTCTTGTAATCCCATACACGTAGGGTCTTGTCATCAGCACAACTCAAAATAAACTTCCCCCCAGAATGGAACAGAACTCCACGTACCCAGTTATCATGACCCACCTTAAAGACAAAAGGTTATTTGGTAACCTTTTGTTAGTAAGTAAAAGGCTAAATAATTCAAATAGCATCTATACAATAATATGCTATTACAATAAAACTATATGCACCAGTATTCTTGAAAAACAAAGAGAAAAGAGAAAGACCCTAAAGCGTTATCACCACAAAAATGCTACCTATCTCTAAAAGGGGAAGTCAATAATCTTCACACTAGAAATACTGGACCAAATTACAAATCTTTTGAAAATGTACCAGTTATAAAAATTGCTATGGGAAGGCTACTGGAGGGCTGGTGAAGTGGGAGACCACTTGTGTGTAAGCAAGCATGAAGCCCAGAGTTCAAACCCAGTATGGCAAAAAGAATTGCTATCAGATTAATAATACCCATGGGTCCCCTTGGAACTACCTAAGGCAAACTAGAATGTCCACAATCCCTTATTAGCATTATAAAATTGCACAGAATTAAAATAAACCAAATAAACTACATCATATGAATTAAGAGGTGATAGTTAAAAGAATTCATATAAATACAGTAAAATAAAGATGCAATCATTATAAAATATGAATGAGTGTGTATGAACATTCTTTCTCCTCCAGAAAGTATTACACAATTTTTAAAGAAACAGTTGCCCAGGATCTTCTTCCCCAGCACTGACTGGCTTTGTAGATTCTTTTGTTTTTTTTAAGTGTGTATTAGCTGAATGAAGGGGTGTCGCCATTATATTTCATAACACATATATTGTACTCTGAAATTAACTCCCTTATTGCGCTCTTTTTTTCCCTGCCTTCCCTTGTCAAAAGCTTTCAGTGGGTTTCATTTTACTCACCTCCCATCATTTCTCTTCCCCTCTCTCCCCTCCCCGTTTCATTCACCCCAAACAGTCCCACAATTACACTCGTATCACAAACACTTTAGGTTTAGATTCTCGTATTGTAGATTTTTTATATAAACATGACATTCTATATGAGTTTCATATCACTGTAACAATGGAATTTAAAGAAAAGCATTTTTTAATATCCCAGAATAACTAAGATTATTAAATAAGATATCATAAAGCAGCTAATCCAAAAGGTAAAAAACACAGTGAAGATGCCAAAGAAGCAATGACATCATGCAAACTTACAAGGGTCATAAGGCACATGCCAGTACTGACATCCCACATCTTAATAGTTTTGTCTCTGGATCCAGATAGCAAGAACGGCCCAGGCTTGCCACTTTTTTTAGTCTACAGAAAACATAAAAATTAATTTTCTGATGCAAGAAGTTAGATAAAGACTTTAAACGGCTTCTATTATTAACTACATTTCTAATTTTGCAAAATTGCAATTTTTTTTTATTTATTGTAATACACAAGTCTTTTGATACTATACCTAGGCTACACAGGAAGGGCCTAGGTAACAACAGGTAAGGAATTTATTGCTCAAGATTTCCTGGGCTGGATGCGTGGCTAAAGTGGTAGAACACATGCTGAGCAAGCACAAACTCCTGAGTTCAAACCCCAGTAGGGCCAAAGAATAAAGAAGGGAAAAAAACAGCAAAGAATTCTGTAATCAGGGTGATGATATAGCTCAATGATAGGCTATTTGTCTGGCATGCACAAGGCTCTGAATTTGAGCCCCAATTCGACCACTTCTGTATCTAAGAATTTTTAAGCCTGGGCACAGTGGCTGAGGCCTGTAATCCTAGCTACTTGGGGAGGCAGAAATTGAGAGACTCAAGGTGCCAGGCCAGCTTGGGGAAAAAGTTAACAAGACCCCACCTCAATCATAATCCAGGTGTAGTGGTATGCACTTATGATACCAGCTATGTAGGAGGCCACAGGTAGGAGGATCCAGGGCCAGGGCCAGCTCTGGGCAAAATATGAGACCCTACCTTAAAAACAACTAAAGCAAAAACTGCCTGGTGGGTGCATGGCTCAAGTGGGAAAATGCCTGCCTAGCAAGCATGAGGCCCTGAGTTCAAACCCCAGCACTAACAAAAATTAAATAATAAATGAAAATTTTAAAAAAGAGAGGGGTTTAAGGGGTGACTCAAGTAGCAGAGCACCTGCCTAGCAAGTGTGAGGCCCAGTTCAAACTCCAGTACCACCAAAAGAAGTAATAAATTTTAAAACTATTCAGTTTTTATGTAAAGTTCAGTCAGCACTTCATGATATATGGCAAGTAAAAGGAATCTGAAATTCCGTCTGGGATGTAGCTCAGTGGTAGAGCACTTGGCCAGCATGTGCGAGGCACAGGGTTTGATCCTTAGCACTGTTAAGAATAAATAAATAACAGACAAACAAATAAATTTGAAAATGTGATGGGTCTAGCAAAATAAAGAGAGACCACAATACAAGTTTAATTTAGACAAATAACTGGGAAATTATTTAGAAAAATAGTTTCTTCCCGTTTATTAAGGTCTCGCTCTTTTTTTGGCGGCATGCTTGCCTCAAGCTACCTTGAGCCACTCACCAGCCCTGTTCAGGTCTTGCTACACAGCCCAAGCTGGCCTTGCACTAAGATCCTTCTGCCTCCACCTCACAGGTGTATGTCACCACACCTGACTTCAAATGATCACTTTCATTCTTCAGGAGACTCCCCAGACCAACACAGATCAAATCAAGGGTCAGTTTACAGCAATAATAATCACTGGTTAAAAACCATAAGCACAGCTGCATGTTGGAGAGAGTAAAGAGTTTCAAGATTCAAAATTCTAGGATGCATATTCTTAAATGCATTATCAGACCTGAAATTGAGAATCAGAAAAGTTATCTAAGGCTCTAAGATCAGCAACTAAATCATGAAATGACATATAAATCATACAGTACCTCAGATCCTGTTGCTTCAGAGATGGAAGAATATGAACTTTCTGGAGCCCAGGAAATGCACTCTACCACATGCTCATGTTCTCGGAGCTCAGCCTTGCATTCTTTTGTGGCTACGACCCATACACGCACAGTCTGGTCATTGGAACAGCTGGCTATCAGAGTGCCATCCTGATTTGGCCGCACCATACGTACCCATTCTCTGTGTCCTGTAAATGTCTTCACACAGTAGCTGTCAACATAAGTAATAATTTATATTGTGAATGACAATCATCAGTATACATATTCTCCACAAGTCATACAAAAATAGCATTAGGATAAAGAGAATAGCACCAAGTTAGAGAAATCATATGCAAATCAACAAAATAAATGTAAAATCCTGCTTAATAAAAGATAAGCACAGACCAAAAAAGTCAAATACCAGCTAAGTTGGCAGGAATATCATTAAAGAACTACAAATCAACAATTATAGAAGGCAAAATATATAAAAGAATAAAATCTTTTAAAACTAAATCCCTAATAAACCAAAAAAATTATTTCTAGCCATGCTGGGAAAAGTTTTGTTTTGATTTTTGATACTCGTATTTGAATTCAGGGCCTCACACTTGGCAGGCAGGCACTCTAGCACTCGAGGGCCACTTTAGTAGCCCTGTTTTGTGGGGGGGTTTTTTGTTTTTTTTTTTTTTCCCCCAGTACTGGGGCTTAAACTCAGGGCCTACATCTTGAGCCACTCCACCAGCCCTTTTTCGTGATGGGATTTCTTAAACTAGTTGCCTGGGCTGGCTTTGAACTACGATCCTCCTAATCTCTGCCTCCTGAGTAGCTAGGATTCCAGGTGTGAACACCAAGCTTGGAAAAACAGTTTAATTTGAGCAAAAATAGTTAAGGCTTGGCTACAACAATCGAGTGTAAGTCTAAGCACAACCAAAATCAGCCTAACAGGGGCATATCAGCAGACATAACATAAATGTTATTTACATTTAATTTCAATCCACAAAAACATCACCTAAAAGGAGACCATAGAGAAAATAAGCCACGTAACAGAAACCGTCTCTTATGATGTCTCTGTTTCTTTTTGGAAAGAAGTGAGTTTTTGGTTTTGTGTTTGTCTGTTTTCTTGCAGTGCTAGGGAATAAAGCCAACCCTCAAACTTACTTTCAAAGTACATACTATAACTGTCATGATCATTCTAGATTAAAGCCAAAATTACTAAACATTCAGAATACAGTTTTGTTTATTCATTTCTCTTTAGCTGATACCTTTTCAACTAAACCTACTTACCCAGTTTGTACTTCCCACATTTTTATGGTTTTATCCCTTGAGGCAGACACTATATGATCTCCATTGGGCATGATGGCTACTGAAGAGACATTGTGGTCGTGGCCTAAAACACACAATTAACACATAATGTAAAACACACAATTAACACATAATGTATCACACAACATACCACCAAGGACAATTAAACCTCAGTTTGCCATGGTATTAAAACAACAACAAAAAAATCACAGCAAGTTCTCAATACACTGAGTTTTACATGAATTTGGTAAGATTTACACAAAAAGGAATTAATAAATGTTCAACCTGTACAACTGTTAATACAGCCATCACCATCTGAATATACCAATTAATTTATATGAATTTAAATGTTTATATGTGAACTCTATACGTGAAATACAAATTCCCTATGGATGATATTCTAAGACATAAAAAATAAAATTTATAAAGATAAACAGAATAGATAAAATATACAGTGTGGTCATGAAGACCTGTAATCCCAGTCCTTGCAGAGACAGAAGGATTTCAAATTCAAGGTAAGTCTAGGTTACAAAGCAAAACCCTATGTCAGAGAAAAGGATAGAGAGTGGGAGAGAAAGGGGAGGGAGGGAGAGGGAAGGAAGATGAAAGAGACAGAGAGAGATGGGGAACTGGTTCTTTGCTTACAACAGTGGTTGAGAATTAACTTTGCTGATGTTCATGGGGGTAAAAAAAATGTATTGTTTCATAAACTTTGTTCACATGCCTAACTACAGCTATGCTTTGTGGAAAAGGTCCCAGACAATACTCATAAATATCACATTTTAGTGGGTAAATCTAACACAGATATATTGTAAACATATCATGTAAATGTCACAATGTACCTCCCTGTACAACTATTACATGCCAATAAAATAATTCAAAAAAAAATCACATTTTTCAAGGAATGGATAATGTCAGTTGTTTTTGATTTGAACTCAGAGCCTCCCACTTGCTAGGCAGGCACTTTACCATTTTAGCCATGCGCCCAGCCCTGTTATTTTTGAGAAAGGAATAAACTATCACTCAAGCTGGCCTCGAACTTGCAATCCTCCTGCTTCCTCCTCCCAAAAGCTGGAATTATAGGCACATGCTGCCACAACAGGCAAGAACTCACTAAGTGACAACAACAACATACCAACAACTTACAGAAACATAACTAAGACACTTTACAAAAGGATATACCAGAATTCCTTAAAGGGAGTAAACTTCTCTAGTGCTTTTAATTTGGGGGAGAAACCATACTCTTCAATTATAAAATCCTTATTTAATAAACACCTCCTACATAACAAGATGATTTAAGTATATGACCTCATTTTATTATTAAAACAATTTTATGACTTAGGTATTACCTTTAGTTAAAATTTCCTAATGCCCTAAATAAACAAGAATTCGAACTCCATTAACTGACTCCAAAGCCCCACGCTATTCCCACATTGCCTCAGGAAACAACCTTCACAGCAAGACTTGGAAAACAAGCTTACAACGGGTGTATATACGGAACATTTTCTAGCTTTCAATATACCTACTCTTTCTACACTTGCTTCCTAATTGAAAAGATGGAAAAAGAAAATCGCAGTAACAATTTCCCTTTCTCTCAGACAAATCAGTGACCCGGTAGTTTTTGTTATCCAAGACTAGTGAAAGCAAATTAAATATTTTATGTAAGCTACTGAGAGATAAACCATCATAACAAACAACCCTCAACCGCAGTGGCTTATCCACTGACTATGTACATATATCATATGCCCTTTCAGCAATGCAGACAATTAAGATTTCAATACAGGACACCTGCAAATTGTTAGAAACGGTATTTTCTTCTCTCAAGTGCCAAGCTAGAAATTACTGCTGAAGTACTACCCTCTCTATCTCTTACCATGCATGGTTCTGATGCATTCAAAGCCCTGAAAATCCCATAGCTTAATGGTCATATCTGCAGAACAGGAAGCCAGAAGCTTGCCACTGTGGTCAAAGGAAATGTCCTGTACAGAATCTGTATGCCCCTTAAGAGTTCGTTCAAAATCTCCAGTCTCATAATCCCACACCTGTAAAGTGAACAGAAAGCTTGTTAACACCAACCCTGCATTTCTTCAAATTTTACATTTACACTCAGCAGGCCAGTCTGACATTATTGACTAATTAACTAAACAAGTAATAAAGAATAATCTGTCTTAGAAATATCACATCTTCAAATACAAGTTGGTCTTTTCTCTATAGAGAAAACTGATGTTGTTTGAGAGCAGGCAATAGACATAAATAAGGAAATTTAAGTATAAAAAATTGTTTTCTTATTTGTAGAATAGAGCACTCAATCCTATTAGAGCTCAGACATCTAAGGGGCCAAGAAAAAATTTTTGTTAAGATATAAACTGTTCATGAGTAACAGATTAACAGAGGCATATATCATTTTAAATTTAAAAAATGAAATAACAGTAACACTTTAAGAAGACAATTTTTCTATTTTAGAAATAAGTTAGCTAGATGCTGGTGGCTCACACCTATAATCCTAGCTACTCTGAAGGCAGAGATCAGGAAGATGGAGTTTGAAGCCAGCCCCAGGCAAATAGTTCACGAGATCCTATCTCAAAAAAAATCCATCACAAAAAAGGGCTGGCAGTAAGAGCATTGCCTTGCAAGTATAAATAAGGCCCTGAGTTCAAATCCCAGTGACGTCCCCCCTTCACTCCCAAAAAAGAAAGAAGTTATCAAAAATAAACATTAGAAACTGATCTTGAGCTGGAGGCATGGATCAAGTAGTAGAGCACCTGCCTTGCTGCCTTGCAAACACAAAGCCCTGAGTTCAAACCCTGTACCACTTAAAAAAAAAAAAAAAAGAAGAAATAGATCTAAGCTTTCGTTCTATTGGTCAAATGCTGGTCTGACTTCAACCTTTAACCAGTATCAACTCTAAACTCTAAATATCAAACAACTGATCCCATTCACCCTGAAAGTACAGATTTGACTGTGACAGGGTACATCAATTTGGGGAAACAGTGTATTCTGAAAACATGGAAGCGAAAAAAATACTTTAACATCAGGGGAAAGACCAAATAGAAATAAAATTTGTATCTATAAAAAATTTATTACAAATATAAAATGTAAAAAATTAAACACAATAATCACAACTACAAAAAAGTTGCTTAAGAAAAATTACTGATAACAAACATTTCTTTTATATAATACTTAAATGTTTCCTAATATAAATAATTTTTTTTTTTTTTTTAAAGACAGGGTCTCACTATGTAGCCCAAATTGGCCTGGAACTCCAGATCCTCCTGTCTCAGCCTCCCTAGTGCTAGGATTATAGACATATACCACCATGCCCAGCTCTAAACAAATAAAACCTTTACCACTTAAATTTTCAAGCATTTCTACATGAAAGAGATTAGTATGTGTTTAATTTTTTGTATGTCTTGATAAACTTATGCCTAAGTACATCAGGTTTTTTTTTTAATGTTAACATAAGTGGTATTCCTTGAGTTTCTATTATTCATTGCTAGTCTATATAAATATAATCTTTTTATATTGACCTGGTGTCCTGTGATTCTGTTATATTCAGTCATAGTTCTAGTAGCTTTTTGTGGTAGGTTCTTTGGGATTTTCTATGTAGAAGATCATGTCGTCTGCAAACAAAGACAGTTTAATTTCTTCCTTTCAAAACTGTATACCTTTTCTTTCTTTTTCTTCATTACTGCATTGGCTAGGAACTGCAGTGCAATGGTGAACATAAAAATGATTGAGACTATACAACCAACCTTGGTTCCTGATCTTCGGGGAACTATATTCAATTTTCTACCATTAAGTATTATAGCTGCTTTCTACTTCTAGCCAGTTGAGTTTTTATCAGGAAATACTGGAATTTTGTCAAGTATTTCTCTAAATCTGTATTTTTTTTTATTGTTGATAAGGTACATCATCACACTGACTCCATTTTCAAATGTGAAACCAATCTTGCATCCTGGGATAGATAAATTTTAGCTACAACATATTAATTTATCTATTATAACTGGTTACATTTAATTTACTCACAATTTCTTAAAAATATTGCACATATTCATGATTGATAATGATCTGTAGTTTTCTTGTAATATCCTTGCCTCAATTTGGTATCTAAACATTTAATTTTTTCACCAAGAGTTCACAGAACTCTATTTTGCATACTGAAAATAAACAAGATGTAATCTTGCATGGGAAATTATATTAAGTTTCTTCTACATTCAATAAAGAACACTAAAGCAGTTTATTCTTCAAATAAACTCAAAAAATGAACTGCTTGCTGTCTTTGTAAACTATAAGCAAATAGAACATTTCACTGTTAGTTCTTAATGAGTCATTAAGGATTTCATTTTTTGACATTTACAGTTCATCTAAGAGTAGTAAGTACTCATGACAAAAAAAAAAACCTTTATAAAAAAAACGTACACAATCCTACCAATGGTACAGCTTTTCCATTTTGTTTTTATGTCTTTTTTTTTTTTGCAGTACTGGGGTTTGAACTCAGGGCCTCACACTTGCCATTTGCTAGGCAGGTGCTCTACCACTTGAGCCACTGAGCCAGCCCCCATTTTGTTTTTAAAGCATAATGACTGCATATACTCCAGTCTCTATCCGTGGGGGCTACATTCCCAAGAGACCCAATGGATGCCTAAAACTGTGTTACTTTGTTTTCCCCCCATATATACACTACCTATGATAAAGTTTAATTTATTATTTAGGCAGAGTAGGAGACTAACAATAACTAGTAGTAAAACAGAATAAATGTAATAAACTAATAAAAATTATGTGACTGTGGTCTCTCTTTCAAAACATCTTACTGTACTATAGTTTTTGACTGCAGTTGACCTTAGGTAACTGAAACCATGAAAATCAAAACACTGGATAATTGGGAGAACTGTACTTCATTATCCCACTTTCCCTCTGCTTCCTATGAAAGTTTTTTTTTTTTTTTTGGGTGGGTCTGGGGTTTGAACTCATAGCTTTGCACTTGAAAAACAAGCACTCTACCACTTGAGCCACGTCTCCAATCTTTTTTGCTCTGGTTATTTTGGAGAAGGGGTCTCTCCAACTATTTTCCCAGGCTGGCCTTGAAACTTGATCCTCCCAATCTTGACCTCCCAAGTAGCTAGGATTACAGGAATAAGTCATTGCTCCTGGCTCTGCAAGTATTTTTTGATGCCATTAAATATTTAAGCCAGGGGACGGTGGACGGGGACACACATAGAATAATAAAACCCACCACAAACTGTTTGAAAAGTGGGGGAGAGAATACAATGAGAGAAAGGGAATATAACAGAGGGAGTGAACTTGTTCAAAGTATACTGTATGAATCTATGGGATTACCACAATGAAACTTCCTAGAACTGTTAATGCATTCTTTATTTTTTTCCATGACATCAGGCTTGAACTTGAACTTAAGGCCTACAACTTAAGCCACTCCACCAGCCCTTTATTGTGATCGGTTTTTTCAAGATAGTGTTTTGCAAACTATTTGCCCAGGGTTGGCTTCGAACTGTGATCCTCCTGGCCTCCACCTGATGAGAGGAAGATAGAATTACAGGTGTGAGCCTCTGGCGCCCAGCTATTAATGCATTGTAATAAAAAATTTTTTAGAAACTTAAAATTAAGCCAAGTGCAGTGGTGAACATCTGTAATTCAGCACTCATGACACAGAGACAGGAAGATCTTAAGTTCAAGGCCAGCCTTGGCTACACAGTGAGACTAGTCTCAAAAAACAAAAAGAAACAGTAAGAAAAATTTTAGCAAACAGAGATGCAAACGTTAACTTCATGGCAAAATACTTGTATAACTCACACAAGATCCTGAGTTTGATCACCAGACTCAAGGAAATGGGTGGGAGATGGGGGTGGGGGAAGTAAATTTTTAAAGGAATTTCTATTGTTGGCTGAACATTTCATTCCTATAGAAAATTTGTCAAACATCTCTAAATAGTGAAAAAAAAATGTCTTCATTTTGCCAATACTTAGATCAGACTGCAATGGTGAGAAAGAATTAGTGGATGTGGGATGGGGGCATGGCTCACGTGGTAAAGCCCCAGTCTAACAAGTCTGAGGTCCTTAGTTCAAACCCCAGCACAAAAACAAAGAGAAAAGGGCAAAAATACAAACTTCTGTTGGGCATGGTGGTGTGTGCCTATAACCTAAGAGGCAGGAGGATCATGAGTTTGAGGCCAGCCTGAGTCCCATAGTTAGACCTGTCTCTAAAAATAAATTACTAGAAGTGTAAATGTTTTATGCCTTTCATATACTCTACTAAATTGCTCTCCTATAATTTTTCTTGAAATGTAATGAGAATGCCTGCTCATCAAACTCTCATCATTGGGAATACTTGTTTAGTATCTTAGCAATTTGATATATATACTATTTCTTTGACTGTAAGGTCAAAACTTCTATAAATCTTGGTGAGCTATTATCTGTTCCTGTCCTATGTTCATTATCTAATGAGATGTTATGCTTTTCGTATTTGTTTGAATGTTTTATACAGACAGTCCTTGTCATACGATTTCTCAACATGATGATAGCATGAAAGTATAAACCACACTTCTATCCTGTTTTTCACATTCAGTATGGTATTCAATAAATTACATGAGATATTCAACACTTTATCATAAAACAGGCTTTGTGTAAGGTATTTTTGCCCAATGTAAGCCAATGTGTTCTGAATATGTTTAAGGTGGGGTCAGCCCAGAAGGTTAGGTATTTTAAATGCATTTTTGACCTACAACTTTCTCATCTTACAATGGGTTTATTAAGACATTACCCCACCATAAGTCAAGGAACACCTGTTTGCTTAGTAGCTGAAATACATTTTTAAATTTTTATTTATTTTTTTTACTATTGATTTTTTTTTTTTTTTAATATTATGAGTCTGGTGACCTACCCCAGGGCCAGCTGGTTAGGAGGAAAAACTGTCCAATATTCTATAGCACATTAGCTAAGGATAATTATGATTCAGCAAACTGAATATTTTAATAGGTAACAGAAAGGATTTTGAATTTGTGTTGTGTTCTCAACACATACACAAAAAAGATGTCTTAGGTAACAGATATGCCAATAATCCTGATTTGATTACTCACTGTATACACAAAATGAAATGTCACACTTTATTTCACAAATTTATACAATTACTATGTGACTATCAGAAATAAAAATACGTATTTTTAGAAACAACCAAAATGACATTAATTTAAAATACTGTCATGTGACTGGGTATGGCTCACTGACAGAGCACAAGCTTAGCTGTGGGTTTTTTGTCTTGTTTTGTTTTGTGGTGGTTAACTAGACTTTAAACTCAGGGTTTCACGCCGGCTAGGCAGGTACTCCACCAATGAAGAAGGTACTCCACCAATGAGCCACGCCTCCAACCCTAGCTTTTTCCCAGGCCAGCTTGAGCAGGGATCCTCCTATTTTATACTTCTTGATATAGCTGGGATGACAGGCACATGCCACCATGCCAGTTTTTTTCCACTGAGATAGGGTCTGACAAACATTTTTTTTGTCCATGCTGGCCTGGCTGCCATCCTCTTGATCTCAGACCCTCAAGGATTAAATGTGAGCTACCAGCACCCACCTAGCAGTCGCTTCTTAAATTTTTTTTTTTTTTTCTTTTTTGGGATAGGTTCTTGCTGGCTTAGAACTCACTCTTTAATTCAAGCCAGACTCCAACTTGAGAACTACTGCCTCCTACTCCACCTCCCAAGTGCAGGGAATATAGATGTATGTGCCATCATACCCAGCTTCCTGAAGTTGGTTTTTAGCAAGCAGTAAGAAAAAACTATTATGAAATCAATAATTTAAACACGTCTACCTATGTTTGAATATATATATATATATATGTATACAATACACATCTAACGTAAAAAATAATACAGGGATGGGGACACAGCTCAATGGTAGAGTGCTTGCTTGGCCCTAGGGTTTGATATTTAGCACTGCAAAAAAGGAGGGGGAAAAAGAAAAAGAAAGAAAAAACTAACATATTAGTTATTAGGTATATAATTATTTCAGCCTACAGATACAATGCACATATGAATTCATGGCTCCCTTACAAGCTGGGCATGGTGGCACATGCCTATTATCTAGCATTCAGAAGGCAGGAGGATTTTGAGTTCAAGACCAGCCTGGTCTACCCAGTGAAAGAATATCCAACCCCTGCTCCAAAAAAAGTCAATGACTTAGAAACTAAAGAAACCACATAAGCCAGACACTGGTGGTTGACACCTATAATCCTAGCTACTTCAGAGGCTGAGATTGAGAGGATTATGGTTCAAGGCCAGCCCAGGCAAATAGTTTATAAGACTTCCATCTCCAAAATAACCAGAGCAAAAAAAATGGACTGGAGATGTGGCCCAAGCAGAGCACCTGCTTGGCAAGCATAAAGCCCAGAGGTTGAAAAAACCCCAGTATCATAAAAACAAAACAAAACACATATAAGAAAATGCAGAATATTTTTACATAATTCACATTTTCTTAAAATTTTACAAATAAAAATTAATCTGTAACTTAAGATGAAGTAAGCCTTAAAACAGAGAAGCCTACCTAAACTTACCTACATTTTAACTATTTTATCTTTCTATATATAACTGTCACTTCATTCTGTCTAGATTAAAGACAACTGTAAAAAATAACTTTGTTCTAAATTTTTTTTGGTGATACTGGGATTTGAACTCAGGGCCTCACGCTTGCCAGGCAGACGCTCTACCACTTGAGCCATTCTGCTAGCCCATGTTCTAAAATTCTTTTGCAAAACAGAATTACTTTGAAAACCATTATTTTCATGCATTACATCTGCTTTAAAATAAGGAATACAATTTTCATTATTCAAAAACAAAAATTATTCAAGCACAATGTTAATAACATTTGAATTTTTTCAAATTCATCAGTGAACATAATGGTATAGCATGCCTCTCAGGAGCTACAATGAAATTTAATTCTAATTCTTTTGTTTTTATTTTGGCACAGTACTAGGCAGCACTAGAGTTTGAACACAGGGTCTAGCTTACTAGGCAGGCACTCTACCACTTGAGCTACTTCACCAGCCCTGTTTTGTGTTGAGTATTTTTGAGATAGGGTCTCACAAACTATTTGCCTGAGCTGGCCTCAAACCTCAATCCTCCTGATCTCTGCCTTCTCAGTAGCTAGGACTACAGGTGTGAGCCAGTGGTGCCCGGCTTGTATAGGACTAGGGATTGAAATCAGGGCATCTCAAACTGCTCTACCACTTCAGGCATTCCCCAAGTCCTTTTGTTTTTCAGATAGGGTCTTGCTAATTTTGCCCTAGCTGGCCTTGAACCTCGATCCTTCTACCTCCTCTTCCCAAGTAGCAGGGATTACAGTTGTGTACTACCATACCCAGCTAATTCTGCCTTTAAGGTTCAGAATCAAATCACTTAACACAGATTCAAAGAGCCTCACCCTGTCCTTTTATGTAGGTCCTCATTTTCAGGATCTTTCAGATTCTTACCTAACTCATATCAAGTCTGCTTTGAACAAAAACTTGCCTTAATTGTAGCATCCTCTGAAGCAGAGACCATAACACTGAATACAGGATGGAAAATGACACGAGTGACTGGACTCCTATGACCACTCAATGCGTATTTTTCTGGTGGACGGGGAATCCATTCTTTTGGGTCTCGTTTCTGACCAAGAGGACCACCTGACGTAAATTCTTCTTTTGCTTCATTTAGCTTTGATTCTAATTCCATAACCTTGAAGAAGAACATAGTTAGGTATAGAGTCTGATAAAAATAACATTTGATATTAAAAAAACAAAACAAAACAAAACAACCTGCCTTTCTTTTATATCAATATATGTAAAATACTTGAAAACTTTTTTGTATTTTGCAAAGCATGTCACTGAGTTAAATGGAAACTGTCTTAACAGACCACCAAAATCTAAGTAATGTGATCAAACTAAAACCTGGAAAAATAAAGTTTTAAGACAGGGTCTTGATATGTAGCCACAACAGCTCAACTGACCTGATTTAATTCAAAGAAAAATTTCCGACTTATATTTAGTGATAGAGTTTTCTATTAGTAATTACAGGAAGAGCAATGAACCTCCTTGCTTCCTCTAAGGTTATTATTCTTACTAAATTCTTTCTAAACCAGTTTATATTATATATGTTAGTAATAATAATATTAAAATAAAAGCTAATATTTACTAAACATCTATTAGGAGATAGGGACTTTTCTAAGAGCTTTATATACGAGAACTTATATTAGAACAATATTAACTTTGCCTATGAAATGTATTAGTGCTTGTTTTCCAGTACCCACTGGTTCCATATATCTTTCTGTTCTATGGACACAAATGAACTCCTTCAGCATCAATTTCTCAAAGTCAGGACTATGCAGATTCAACCCAGTCAGTGTTCCAGACTGCAGGAGTTAGTATGCATAATATGTATCAGCAATTATCTAAGTCAACGTTTTCATAAAGCATAGGAAATGTATTTTTATTTGCCTTTTCATGATTAGATATGATTATTAATGAACAATTCATGCCAATATTTCAGAAAGTTTATGCAAGACCAAAATACAGCTTATTTTAAAGAAAAAAAGTCTTGGTTACCTTCTTTTGTAATCTAATAACAGATGTCCATTTTTTTTCCAAAAGCCCAGCATACTTTTTATCTAATTCTTCATTCTACAAGAAAAAAAATCAAGAATATTTTTAAAATGACAGAACTAGAAAATTTTAAGCCATTGAAACCATCTCTAACCCTAAACAAGTTCAATGCCAAGTAAAATACAATCACAAACAAATTTTGTGAATAGTGGAGTTGGCTTTTAACTACTAAACCCTGAGTAAAATCCACTCATGAACTATACTACAAATAATTCTATGAAGTCAAACATACCATATCTAATTCAGCTTCCTTTTTAAAAACCGAATATGCCTCTTCATAGCCATTTGAACGAAGATAATCTGCTATAGCTCGATTTCTGAAAGAAAACAATTTAAATTAATCCTAAACATATTATTTTGAAGAAATTTTATTTAAAACCTCATAAGCCTAAATCATATACTTCACAAAAAATAGACACCAACCCAAATATATAGCACTTGAACAACTTTTTTCTTTTCTCTCTGTGTGTGTGTGTGTGTGTGTGTGTGTGTGTGTGTGTGTGTATCTCAGATAGGGATTCCACGCAAGGCCTGTGCAAGCTAGACAAGTGCTCCACAACTGAGCTATTGCCCTAGCCCCTTAAGTCTTCACACATTTCTAAGTTACTGCTTACCTCACAAGTTGTGAGCACTCTTCAGATCAAGATATGGCTTATATAACTAGGTATCAATCTGTGACAGTAACCATCAATTTTGATAATGTTTACATTTACCCTTTTCTTACTACTTGGTATACATGCTCAAGGGCTGGGAACTAGAATTTAGTGTTTGCAGTAAACTGTTTTAATAAAACTGAAGTACTTTTATATTAGAAAAAAACTTAGCCAATTAGAATGGGCTAAAAAAAGAAAAAACACAAACTAGGGCTAGAAATAAAGCTTAGTGATAGAGCAGTACTGAAGTTTGAACTTAGGGCCTCATGGATGCTAGGCAGGTAACAGTTCTTTTTTTTTTTTGGCTTAGTTATTTTACAGGTAGGGATGTATTTCTGCCTGGGCTGGCCTCAAACCTCAATCCTCCTCCAGAGCACACAGGATTACAGATGTCAGCCATTGTGTCCCAATTTCCTTTGCAATATTTTTAATTCATTTAAATAACCTACAAGTTAGTATCACACAAGGCTAAGTAGATTTTTAAAGATGTAAATTTATAATCAATGTCCTTTACAACACTGATCCATAATATTCCATCCCTGAGTCAACTACTTACTAGTGTTTTATGTGTTTTTCCAGAAATAATTTACCTAAAAACACACAACCTTGGACTGGAGGTGTGGCTCAAGCAGTAGAGTACCTGCTTTGCAAGTGCAAAAACCTGAGTTCAAACTCCAGACCCACCAAAAACAACAACAAACTCTAGTTTTCTAGACAATCATTTTTGCCTTTAAACCAAACTGCAGGTCAAATATGCCACATAAAACCACTGAATTTTATCTATAATTCCTTATCAGCAGACATAAATCTGTTTTAATGAAATTATATTAAATTCCATTATATAGACACTTTTATTACTATAAACTATGCCACTGTCCACTTAATGCTTAGGAAATAAAAGCTCTCCAGTAGTATAGTACAATTACTCAGGTTAAGTTTTAATTCAAGGGTACGTTAAAAACAAACAAACAAACAAACAAAAAAACTAAAGGAATGGAGAAAGATTAATAGGGAATTACAGCAAACACTTTATGTTCCAGGTTAATTACTGGCATGTCAAATATCAAAGTATAATTGTAAGGTTAGCACATGGCATTCAGACATAGGGGATGAGGTGCTAAGTTTTTATTATTATGAGGAAGGAAGACTTATTATTATAGTGAGTCTATGTTTGTGTGGGGCTCATATCACACCCTGTATCTTCTGGTTCTAATGGCTAAGGTAATCTTTTAAGAACTTTTTCTTTGTCTGCTTTTCAGTTTTTGAGTTAGGGTCTGCCTAACATTGCCTAGGCTGCTCTCTAACTCCCAATCCTCCTATCTGAGCCTCCTCACTAGCATGTGCCTAGTAGTACACTTCTGTAATCCAAGCAATGGGAAGATGGATGCAGGAGGATTTTGAGTTCAAGACCAGTTGAAGCTTCATAGTAAGTCTGAAGTCAGCCTGAGATACTTGGGAAGACCCTGTCTGAAACAAACAAACAAAAATTCTTTATACAGAGGGAAATCTATTTTTTAACTTCCATTAAGTAGTAGCTCTACTTGGCCTTCCAAGTCAATACAAAATTAGAAGGCAGAAGCTCCCTCATGATCTTCCATCAAATATTTTGCATTGTAACAGCTTGTATTCCATGTGTTGAGCTGTTTGGTTTTTTTGGCCATATGGGGTTTAAACTGAGGCTTGCTAGTCAGGCATCCTACTGCTAGAGCCACTCCTCTAGCCTTGAGAAAGCTTAAATTCCAAACTTTCAACAAAAATAAATTTCTTTTGGTTAGAATATTCCAAAATAATGATGTGAGTAAAGAACTTAATAAAAACCACTTATTCCTTAGCTTAACTTTCTTCTTTCAATCTAAAAAAACAATCACCAAGCAAAAAGAGGGGAATGTCAAGGGCAAACAGATCATATATAGTACTTGTAAACACTTAATGTTCCTACTTGTTCCACTTTTGGATTTCCTTTTTTTCTCCTTTTTTTTTTCTTGCTGGCACTGGAGTTTGAACTCAGGGCCTTGCACTTGCTAGGCAGGCACTCTTACTGCTTGAACCACTGCCCTAGCCTTTGTTCCACTTTTATCTCAGGGTTAAGTCCCAACACCTGAAACTTTGCTGGAACACAGCACAAAGACTCCAACACTAAAAGCTCAGCTAACAGACAATATGGATGTCCAACACATGCGGAGTTTAGGATAACTATGACATTGGCTTTTTCTGGCAAGGAAACGATAAGTGGTGATACTTTCCCATATAAGAATATTTAAAGGAAGCTGGAAATGACCCAAACATTGTATGCACATATGAATAAAACAAAAATTAAAATAAATAAATAAATAATAAAAGAAAGGAAGCTGGGGGCATAGCTCAAGTGGTAGAGTACTTGCCTAGCAAGTGCAAGCCACTGAGTTCAATTACCAGTACTGCCAAAACCAAACCAAACCAAACCAAACCAACAAACAAAATCCTGAAGAGTATTAGAAGGAGAAAAATGGAAAATGACAACTCCTTTTGCCTTATTAAAACAAATCAGCAATTACTAGGCATGGTGGCACATGCTTATAGTCCAAGTAGCCTGGTCTACATAGTAAGACCCTTCTATTAAAAAAAAAAAAAAAAAGCTGAGCACCAGTGGTTTACACCTGTAATCCTAGCTACTCAGGAGGACCTTGGTTCTAAGTCAGCCTGGGCAAATAGTTCGGGAGACCCTATCTTGAAAAAACCCAACACACATACATATAACAAAGGGCTGGTGGAGTGGCTCAAGTGGTAGAGCACCTGCCTAGCAAGTGTGAGGCCAGAGGCCCTGTGTTCAAACCCCATCACCACCCAAAAAAAAAAAAAAAAGCTGGGTACACCAGATCACCCCCCTTTTATCTTCAGCTACTTAGGAGGCAGAGACAGAACAACTGTGGTTCAGGGACTGTAGATATGGCTCAAGTGGTATAGTACTTGAGACCCTAAGTTTAAAGCCCCTGCATAAATAAATAAATAAGCAGGTAAGTAAATAAATAAATACCAACATTTTGAGATATTGAGATTGCCCCTACAGGGTAAGCAACTTAAATCTGAAAATCTAAAATGTTCCAGAATCTAAAACTTTTCTTTGAGAGTGCTGGGATCAAACTCAGGGCCTCCAATTTACCACTGAGCTATACAACTAGGGCTCATTTTTTAAAAATAAATTTTAGGCATGGCACTGGTGGCTCATGCCTTTAATCCTAGCTACTGGGTTGGCAAGATGAGGAGGATGGCGGTTCTAGGCCAGTCAGGGCAAATAGTTCACAGGACCCTATCTCAAAAACACCCAACACATTGCTGGGCACAGTGGCTTACACCTGTAAACTAGCTACTCAAGAGGCAGAGATCAGGAGGATCACAATTTTAAGCCAGCCAGGGAGAATAGTTCATGAGGCCCTATCTGTGGTTCAAGGTGTAGGCCCTGAGTTCAAACCTTACCACTGTCATAAAAAATAATAAAAAAATTTTTTTAAAGGGCTGGTGGAGAGGCTCAAGCGGTAGAGCATCTGCCTAGCAAGTGTGAGGTCCTGTTCCACCAAACCCCAGTACCACCAAAATAAGAAGTAAATTTTAATACATTGTAAATAACTTTCTTTACCAATATTCATTTACATCATACAAGTTCATGCTCAAACAATATTACATTATATAAATGTACCAAATTTCATTTAAGCAATTATCTATTGCTACTCTCAGGATGTTTCTTATTCATCATTTTAAAGTGTTTCAGACAGGGCACAGTGGTTCATGCCCGTAATTTCAGCTCCCTGGGAGGTACAGATTGGGAAGATCAAGGTTTAAGGCCAACCCAGGCAAAAATTTAGCAAGACCCCCCATCTCAACGATTAAGCAGGATGCAGTGTGCAGAAGGCATACACAGGAGCATCACAGTTCAGGCCAACCTGGGCAAAACCACAAGATCCTATCTGAAAAATAAGCAAAAATGGTTGGGGGAGCCAGGCACTGGTGGCTCATGCCTGTAATCCTAGCTACTCATGAGGGACAGATCAGGAGGATGAGAGTTCAAAGCCAGCCCCAGGCAAATAGTTTGTAAGACCCTATCTTGAAAAAAACCACCCCCCCAAGAAAGGCTGGCAGTGTCTCAAGCAGGTAATAGCATCTGCCTCACAAGCATAAGGCCAAGTTCAAACTCCAGTGCACAAGGAAAAAAAAAAGGTTGGCGGGCATGGCTCAGTTGGTAGAGCACCTGCCTAGTGAGCATAGTAAGCATAAGGCCCTGAGCTCAAAATACCAGTACATACACATATACTCACATATACACAAAAGAAAAGATATTCTGAAATGTGCAACAGCTCAAAAAAGAAAAAAAAAAAACCTGTTTATCCTCTTGTATTTTTTTTCTTAGAGGGCTTTTGTTAAAGTGTCTATCCAATAAAGGACAGAAGATTCTAGAAATGAGGTCTCCTGGTAGAAAGAATGGGATGGACAGGATATCTAATAGGTGCAAGCTTCTGGGAGTAAAACAAAGTAAATTTAAACTCCAGTACTGCCAAAAACATACTGCAAATAAATAGGCACATAGACAAGTCTAGTATCTTTACATCTGAATCAAAAGATACACAGATTTTTCAAGCTACTTTTAGTATGAAAACTAAAAGTA
Organism: Castor canadensis; assembly: GCF_047511655.1. NCBI lineage: Eukaryota > Metazoa > Chordata > Mammalia > Rodentia > Castoridae > Castor > Castor canadensis. The sequence goes on along the minus strand of NC_133396.1, from coordinate 47,438,598 downwards.
TGAAACTGCTTCCCCCAGTTGCACCAATTATGCTTCTACCAGCAGTTATCAATGTCTCTACACCTGGTAAAGATGGGCAGCAAACAAGATGAATTAAGAATATGTAGGTAAATCCAAATAGTACATAAAGCAGCAACTCAAACAGTTGTGCTTTACACCTGTGTTTTTCATAGGTGTAAATAAACTGAACTTTAAAAAAAATCTGTTAAATTAGATAGGAAAGTGTATTACACAATGTCTTACTGGCCGAATGGTTTTTCTGAGACCTAAAACTAGCTAGCAAGCAGTAAAATAAATTAGGATAATAATTTCAATGAACATTCATTGAATAGGTAGAGAAGAAACTAGCTAAGCAAGTGTAGCAACAGAGCTCTTAACCCTTCCTAGAATGTATTTCCATATATATACAATTCTTCATAAACATTTAAAAATGGATTTATACTGTTCTTTAAAAAAAAGTCACACACACAAATCTTTGAAACCAGGTCTACACCAGAAATTTCACACTTAACTACCAGGCTTTACTATCTTGGTGACTGACTAGAAACAAGAGATGAGGGAAAAGAGCTGATTTGTTAAGTATTTAGTGAATGAAGTCCTTTTTATTTGGCCAGGAAACACAGGAGAAGAAAAAGAGAAAAGGAAAGCACTAATATTAAGTTTGGCTTACTTATTTATTTAACAGTACTAGAGATTCAGTTGAATCCAAGGCCTTAAGCATGTTAGGCAAGCAGGTAACTCTACTACTGGGCTACATTTAAGACCTTTTTATTTTGAGACAGGGTCTTGCCTAGGCTGGCCTCAAACTTGTGATCCTCCTGTCTTAGCCTCTTGAACAGCTGGGTCTGTCTTAAGTATTTTTTGACTTGAAGTACCTATATGATATTTAACTAAAAATAACTAATATATGAAATAATTGAAGACAGGTGAGAAACTAAAAGAGATTTTGGTAAAATGAGCAAAGTAGACGACACTTAGGAAGATAAATAATAAAGTAATGAATGAATAAGAAAGATCACAATGTAAATGATAGAACCCTTACAGGTATCAATATTTAAGAAGTTGTAAGGTCCTAAGGTAAAGGCAAAAAATTATGTCAGGGCCAGGCATGGTAGTATACTCTTGTAATCCCAACTACCCGGGAGGTATAGGCAGGAGAATAAAGGTCAGAGCTAGCCCCAGGCAAAAACATGAGGTTTAGCTACATCCCAGCCCTAATTTTTTGTTTTAAAAAAATCTTAATTCAGACATGATGGTACAGTTGTCTTCTCAGCACTTGAGAGGCTGAGGCAAGAAGATTAGGAATTGAAGGCCAGCCTGTTACAGAAAGAGACCGTATTTAAAAAAACAAAAACAGAAATCCTTTCTAGCTCTTTACCAAAAAGTCTTAAATGACTTAAACAGCAATTCTGATTTGAGATTGGGTCAAAGTAATTTGAATAATCCTACATCCCCTGCCCTTATTCCAACCCTTGCCCCACATTTCCCTATTATGCATTATTTTGCATTATTGTACATTTTATATGCCAATATGGATGCATTATCATTCATAAGCCAATATTAATAATTGCCAACTAAAATCCACAGTTTAAAGTTTATTGTGTCCAGAGTTTTGACAAATGCTATGTATTTGTCATTGCAGCATTATAGCAAATAGTTTTACTGCCCTAAAATTCCTGAGTTCTACCTATTCATCCCTTCATTCTTCTTCCCAAATCCTGAACAATCACCATTATTTTTACTATCTTCATAGAGCATGTAACCTTTCCTGATTAGTTCTTTCATTTACCAATATTCAGTTAAGTTTCTTCCATATTGTTTCACGGTTATAATAAATTTCTAAGGTTTTTTGTTGTTTTTGTTTTTGGTCTTGCTATGTAGGCCAGATTGGCCTTATCATCCTCCTGCCTCAGCTTCCTGAGTGCTAGGACTACATTCACGCACACCACATCCAGTCCTGTCTTCTTTAAAAAACTGGCATCAGTTAACTACTTGCTTTTCTCCTATAGGTATGTTTGAACACACACACACACACACACACACACACACACACACACACACACACAAGAAAGTGAAGATCCACACCTGCCTACACACTTAAAATTGTACAAATCACACGTAAGAATATAGTATAGTAGCATACATTCATGGAGTTGAGCTGGATGCCAAATAGTTTTAGGGCTTAGTTTAAGATTTAAGCAAACATGAACTTTTTTTTTCTTTTGAGAAGGTGGAACTGGGATTTGAACTCACAGCTTCACACTTGCAAAGCAGATGTTCTACCACTTGAGCCACACCTCCAGTACCTATCATTCTGGTTATTTTGGAGTCTCACGAATTGACAGGGATGGTCATAAACTTTGATTCTCCCAATCTCAGACTCAGACATAGCTAGGCTAGGATTACAGAAGTGAGCAACCAGTGCCCAATTTACATAAACTTTTTAATGCATTGCTTTTATCCAATATATGTGCTTAAATTCTGTTACTTTTTAAACTTACAAAGTTTGGTAATTATATTGTCCATACTTAGGTAAAGATTATAAAGGGTCTTCTAAGCCCCCAAAACAAAATAAAATATTCTCAGTTTATGTTAATCTTTTTATTATTTAGGACTTTTTTTTTTTTCTTTTTGTGGGACTGTGGTTTGAACTATGGGCTTCAATCTTTGCAAAGCAGGCACTCTATCACTTGAGCCACACCTCCAGTCCAGGAAAATTTTAATAGAAATATTTCATTCAGTAGAAGGCATCATATCCTGATTATTCCAGACAATAAATAATGACATCCTGTACTGTAGGATTACTGTTATTTTTCCCTATTGTTAAATGTTAAGACTTGTCGTAAATAGTGAGCCACCAAACAACATAAAACTTCATTTGTGAATGTGAATCTAAATGATGAAATTTCTGATTTTTCAAAAGAATGAAATATGGCATCTCTAAAGGTAACTGAGATAGGATCAAGGTCAAAATTGTTTACATTCTATAGAATTCACACAAGGCCTTCTTATTGTGCTATATCACATTTCATTTCAATGACCAACTTGATGGTAGATGGTATTCTAGATGGTTGTATTACAAGAAAAGACACATTATAGAAGAGGAATGTCATGACACAAATACCAATAAGGAAGTTGAGAAAGTTACATGCTGACTAGCTCCTCTTTTCTATTTGGGGTTGGAGGTAAACTGAAGGCTGGGATTTAGTTAGATATTTGAGTATGGAAAGGGGACCAAGAACATGTAAGCAACTTATCAGGGAGCACTACAATGACAACCATATATTATAAGTTGACCAACACTAATTCACATTACTGATTTTCTTCATCCAGAAATATGATGGCATATACCTGTCGTCTCACCACAGCTACTCAGAAAGTTGAGAAAGAAGATCACTTGAGCCCAGATGTTTAGACCACTATGGGCAACACAGTGAGACCCAATTTCAATAGGAACATGGGCCAAGAAATGTTTTCTAATATGTTATCCAACAACAAAAACAATTTATTTTTTTCCCCTCCTTGGCAATACTGGTGATTGAACTCAGGTCTTCTCAGGAATGCTAAGCAAGCAATCTACTACTGGGCCACCCACAGCAAACAGGTTACCTTTGAATGCTATCTTATTTCAGGTCCCATACTGAATCCATTAATTTTAACTGTTTATTGTGTCTTGGGTTGTCTATGTAGATGTTATCACCTAAAAATAGTTAAGTTCAGTCTAATACTTTTAGTTCTTTTTATTGCCCTGCTGTGTTGGCTAGAATCTCAAATATGCATTTAGACAGTTGCAGAAACATAAGAATAATTATTCTTAACTTGAATTGTAATATACCTAATGTTTCTAATGTCTAGTGCAAACTTCTGATGGACAGTCAATGAAGTTAAGAAATTATTCCATTCCTTATTTTCTAAGAGGTTTATAAGAAATAAGAATGGATATTAAAAAATACTATTTTCAAGGGCTGGAGACATGGATCAAGTGGTAGAGGACTTTGTTATATGCCTGAGGCCCTGAGTTCAAATCCCAGTATCACCAAAAAATAAAGCAAAAAAACTAGACCAAGGGTGTGGCTCAAGTGGCAGAGCACCTGCATAGCAAGTGTGAGGCCCTGAATTCAAACCCTAGTTTCATCAAAATAAATAAAGAAGGCAAAAATAAAAAGACAATTTTCAGCACTGTGGATGTAGCATAGTGTTAGAACACATGCTTAGTAATGCACAGGCCCTGGGTTTGACCCCTAGCACCACATACACAAAAATAACGTTTTCAGTGATTGATCATGTAGTTTTTCTCCCATTAATGTAGCAATTATATTAATATGTTTCTTGCTGTTGAATCACCTTTGCATTCTTGGGATAAATCTTTCTTGTCTTTGATTAACTTTTTTATATTCTAATGGATTCCACTATTTTATTAATTAGCATCATAACATCTGAATTCATATTAAAAATTATCCTGGGGCTGGATGTCGGTGGCTTATGCCTGTAATCCTGTGGTGGTACACTCCATAATTCCAGCTACTTGAGAGGCAGAGGGAGGACAATCTAGAGTTCGAGGCCAGCCCAGGCAAAATTAGTGAGACTCAATCTCAAAAATCAAAGTAAACCCACTTTATTTGTGGATTTATTGCAATACTGTCTGTAATGTCCTGAACATAGAAGACTGGCTGAAAAACCTATGGTATACCCACAGAGAACTACTATGTCCTATGTGTATGCAGCTGTTTTAAAAGAAAAGAAAATCTCAATGAATATGGAACAGTTCTAAGAAGTATTAAGAAAAAAACAAATACAAAAGAGCACATATGTGCTTTTATGTAACAAAGTTGGATAAATGAGAAAATATATGTAAGTCTCTCATTTTCATAAAACAATGGGAATGGTTCCCACAAGGGGTATGGGTAACATGGTAGAAGGATTCAGAAAGTAACAGCACATTTAAGAGTACACTTTTGTATACTGTTCTGCATATTGAAAAAAATTAACAAAGATTAGTGGAAGATCTCAAAAAAGCATAAAACTAAAATTGATGAACCTAATGATATTTCAAGTGACTAATAAAACCACACAAAGGCGGCAAAAAATAGTAAAGTGAATCAAAGTAACTGATCAATACAATATTTCATCCACGGGTGAACAAGGGGAGATTTACATACAAATTCTGGACTCTTTCCAGGTTAGTTTTTGTAATAGATATAAAGGAAACAATCTTCAAACAATATTAAGTATTTCAGGATTGATCGAATGAGTCAGTGTTGATATTGTTGGGAATAAGGGTTCTCACTATGGAAGCAAGAAAGATCCTTGGGATGGAACAGAATTACAAGTATCACTATAGCCTGACTTCTAAAACAAGTATGTGAGCATGTGTATGTGTATGTGCCTAACAGTGGTTTTCAATCAGGGATACTGGCAATAACCACAGACATTTTTTGTTGTGGTATATAGAGGGCAGAGGCTAGATATACTGCCACACACCAACATTGTACAGGACTGCCTCTACAAAGAATTATCAGGTCTAAACTGTTAATGGTGCAAAACTACTTAGTGTATGTCTATATAAGGTGCCTGTATACATTTATACATACATTTCCTAGTTCTGTTACTTAAAGGGCCCAGATGCAAACACATCCCAGTAATGAAGTACAAACCTTGTACCCATATCTTGGTCTCTAATACTATTTCCCATTAAGAGGATCCACGGCCTGTTGGAGAAATGGCTGACTCCAGAGTTAAGGCAAGATAGGTAAATGACAAGCTGACTCCCCCAAAATGACAGAAACATGCACAAAACCAACTGAAGGGGCTCCTATGGGCCAAATCTAGAACTTCTCAAGTAGTAAAACAGAAAAAATAGCAATGAAGGATGAATTACTGAAAAATATGAGAATTCAGGAGTTCAAACCAATAATGTAAAGACAAGTAAATAAAAAGGAGTAAAAGAAGGCCTCTTGCTTCACAGTAAAATGATGACTGCTAACTAGTAAATGTGAAATGGTGTGTTAGAAAATCATTACCTTGCAACCATTGTAATAAAGAATGGTTTGAGAAAAGCTGGGCCAGTTGTGCATGTCTATAATCCCCACTACTCAGAAGGTGGAGATCAGTAGGACCACAGTATGGGACCAACCCAGACACACAGTTCTCAAGACTCCTATTCTGAATGAATAAAGAATTATCAATGGACATTAAACCAAGAATATTTGCATGATATGGGCTGGAGGTGTGGTTCCAGTAGAGCACTTGCAAAGCCCTGAGTTCAAACCCCAGTCCCACCAAAAAAAAAAAAATTCTCAAAGAATGTTTGCGGGGAGGGGGGCAGAGGGGAGAAATGACCCAAACAATGTACGCACATGTGACTAAATGAAAAAAAAAAAATGTTTGCATGGGCATGGTCTTAAATATCTCCTCAGATATGCACAACTGAACCTAATCATGAGGAAATAATAAATAAATCCAAAATGAGGAAACTATATTTTTTAAAAAAGACTATTCTTCTAAAATATCAGTGTCACGAAAAATAAGAGACATAACAACTAAATGCAACACTTGATTCTAGATTGCATGGTATATTACAGAAGAAATGCCTTAATATAAAGTACATCCTGGGGTCAACTGGTAAAACTGGAATATGGAAGGCACACTAAATAAAAGCATGCACCAATGTCAAATTTATTAAAATTGTGAACTGTACTGTGGTTTTATAGAAGAAATATCTTTATTCTTAGGAAATGAACACTGATGTGGGGGGGGGGGTTCTTTGATATATGCAACTTTGAGTCAAACAATTTAGGGAAAAAAATCTGTGTACATATTATGCACACACATATTCCTATGGAGTGCACATGATAAGACAAATAGTAATTTTTTTTTCTTTGCAGTATCAGTGATTGAACCCAGGGCAAGCACTCTACCACTGAATTACATCCCCAGTCCCCAATCTGTACTGTTATTCAATACTTGGGGATTAAACTCAGATCTTGCAACTTGCTAGGCAAGCCCTCTACCACTTGAACCATACCACAGCACTTTTAGCTTTAGTTTTAAGATAGGGTCTAGTACTTTTGTCCAGGCCAACCTCAGACCACAATCCTCCTACCTCCACTCCCAAAACTGGGATTACAGGCATGTTATCACCATACATTAAGCCTCCCCCATTAAGCACAAAATAGAGAAACTTACAGTTCATCTCGTTGTCTCTGGGACAGCACCATTTTGGCTGTAATGGCAAGCTTATTTAATATAGTGGTATGTCCCTCCTTCAGGAAATCAAAAAGCCTTGCAATCCCTGGATTTATAATTAAATATGCCACCAAGTGGCTTCCACACAGGGGAAAATGATTCTTTTGCAAGTGAATCCAACCAGTAACGAGGAGATATTCAACAAGTAAGGTTCATTCCACCTGAGGAGAAAGAGATAGTAAAGATTATTTCTTTCACTTAAAATTTAAGTTATTTCTAAATTATTAACTGCAGTACACATTTTCAAAGAACACATTTACTATGATGTGAATATAAGTATTAGATTACATTTTCAATCTAGTATAAAAATCAATTAATTCAAAATATTTATCATTTTATGGGTTTACTTGAGACACAGTTCGAAGCCAGCCCAGGTAAATAGTTCTTGAGATAGTATCTTGAAAAAACACTTCACAAAAAAAAAAGAGCTGGTGGAGTGGTTCAAGGTGTATGCAGAGTTTAAACTCCAGTACCACAAAAAAAAAAAAACCATCTGCCTCAGCCTCTTGAGTGATAAAATTACAGGTATGTATCACTACACCTGGCTGCTAGAGCTTCACGCTTGCTAGATAGGCACTCTACCACTTGAGCCACTCTGCCAGCCCTTTTCTGGTGATGGGATTTTGAGATAGGGTCTCATGAACTATTTGCACGGGTCTGACTTCAAACCACAATCCTCCTCAGTAGCCAGGATTATAGGCGTGAGCCATGGGCACCAGGCTTGAATTTAATATACATTTACATATTCCTGGTCATATTACCTGCCAAATACAGTGAATTTCAAAAATTAACATGCAATTATTACAGAAGACTAATTCTCCTTTAAAGACAAAAATTGAGTTGGGCATGACAGCTCACATCTGTAATCCCAATACTTGGGAGGATCAAGGCTCAATGCTGATGTGGGCAAAAAAAAGTTCATGACCCCATTTCAACCAATGGCTGGGCAAGGTGGTACACCCCTGTCACACCAGCTAGTTGAGAAGTATAAATACGAGGACCATGGGCCAGGGCATAAAAATAAAAGCAAGACCCTATCTGAAAAATAATGAAAGCAAAAAGGGATGGGGCATGGCTCAAGTGGAAGAGTCCTCCCTGCCTGGCAAGCACAAGGCCCTGAGTTCAAATCCCAGTACAGCCAAAAAGAAAGACAATTTATAATTTACAAAAAAAAGCAGAACATGAGGATGTCATAAACTATACCCATGTCAAGAACTACCAAGCATAACTGGAACTGACCTTCACAGTTAACTGTTAGCCAGCAATAACCATAGAATGGCTGGTATTTATGATTTAAATAAACTGCTTAGCAGTCTCATAGTCTCAGCCAGTGCACTTAATCAAAAGTGATTTAATAGGGTTTCAATGTATTTTATGTCCTCTGGAAGGACATGCTTTTAAGAAAAACCTAAATGGACTATTCTGGATTCTACATGTAATCCACTTCCCTAAGCAAATTTTTAGGCAGTATTACTTAACATTTCCGAGACCATACTTGTTATATTTGTAACACCATGAAAGAAATTTCTATACAGTATTTTTTAAATGATGTAATCAACTGAGAGTAAATGGAGGCGAAGTTTTGTGACACAATCAAGAACTCTCATAAATACTAATTTTTTCTGGACATGGTAACTCATGTCTACAATCCCTGCACTGGTGAGCCTTAGACAGGAGGACTGAGTTTGAGTCCAGCCTAGTGAGTCCCTGACATAAAATTTAAAAAGAAAAAAAACCAACCCTTCAGACAAGGCATGGTGGGGAATGCCTGTAGTCCCAGCTACTCAGGATGCTGAGGCAGGAGTATTGCTTGAGCCCAGTAGTTCAAAAACAACTTGGACAACATAGAGAGCCCCTCCCCATTTAAAGGGAGGGCATTCTTCAAATCTTGTGTTTTACAAAAAAAAAAATTTCTTTTAGCTTGTCTTATACAGAAATAGCTAGACAGAATTTCCACTGAATTTGGGAAGTACACCTGAGATGCTCTTAAAATATAGGCTACTAGCCAGGCGCCAGCAGCTCACACCATCACAGTTCAAAGCCAGTTTGGGCAAATAGTTCTCAAGACCCTATCTTGAAAAAAAAACATCACAAAAAGGGGCTAGTGAAGTGGCTCAAGGTGGTTCAAGCTCCAGTACCACAAAAAAACAAAACAAAAAAACCCCACAAAACCAGTAGGCTACTGATATATATAAAATTCAATTGGAAGGGATACTTCAAAGTAATACAAAATAATCATTTAGATGAAATGAAATTAATGCATAATGAAAGGCCTGTGGGAACATAATCAAGAAACGTTATCATGGGCAGAGGAAATAAGGATCATTTTCTTGAGTGTCTTTTTCATGCTATGCCCATGCCAGGCACTGTTCCAGACAATGGGAATACAATGGTAAATAAACTAGTTGAGAAAGAAAAATGAGACTATTAACCTTAGTCAAATATGAACCCTGAGTCAAAAAGTGAGAGCTCAAATGCTCCCAATAGCAGCTGGTGACTTGAAAGAAGAGAGCTCTTTCTGCACTGAACAGCTCTGGTAAATATAAGCTGAATTCATTTTATGATTTTTATTGATTCTTCAGACAGAGAAGTGCTAAAAATTACAATGAAAAACTACCACTACCACTCCAAGTCCAGAGAAATAAAACAGCAGTAATAAATAGTGAAATTAGAACCAAACATAATGGATAACCCAGAAACACAATGGATAACTTTGGTATCTAACAGTTCCCAATTAAATCTCACATTTCTAAGTCTTAAGTGTTGCCAAGCCAAAGCACCTAAGGACTCATATACCCTGAAAAGGACATGATAGGGTTCAGGATTATCTGCAGGGTAGCTATCAGAAATGCCTACAGGTTTCTATTGTGTGGAACCACAAGACAGGGAATTAACCAATTAAAGTGGGGGGCATGAAGAAGCATGGGAAAAAATCCCAACTTGATCACTTGATCAGGAAAATACAATCAGGACTACTTATATTGTCCAATTTAATTATGGAGAGGCTTCCTCTAACCAAATAAGCAAATCCATATAAAAAATAAGGACAGTACTGAAATAGTAGGATTATCTAATAATGATAAAACTGAAACATAAATCATTAAATTGTATATCTGTGTACTGAACAAACTTATTTATTCATTCAACAAACATATATAGAAAACTTACTATGTGCCAGCCATTCTTTTCTTTTTTCCTTTTTTATATTTGGTGGTGGTACTGGGGTTTGAAATCAGGGTTTCACACTTGTAAGGCAGGCCCTCTACCATTTGAGCCACACTGCCAGCCCCAGGCATTGTTTTAAACACCAAGTTTAATGAGGGAAAAGACTTGGTCTTTATAGACAAGAAGTTACAATCTACTGGAAGGATCAGTTAATAAAAAGGCAATTTAAACAGAATAGTGTGAACTGCATGAAAATGAGCAGGAAATGAGCATGATGAAAATGAGCAGGAAAACAGGGGATGGAACACAAAAGAAGCTCATGTCTTTACAATTTATCCTAGAGCCAATGAGGAGTCACAGAGTTTTTCTGGAAAATTACTCCCACGGCTGGATGTGGTAGCTCAAATTTATAATCCTAGGCACTCCAGGGCAGAGAGGAAGAGGATTAAGTTAGAGGCCAGCCCAGGCAAAAAGTCTGCAAAATCTCACCTCAACTAATGAAAAGCTGGGCACCATGGTGCATGCCTGTCATCTCAGTTATGCGGGCAGTATAAACAGAAGTACTGCAATCCAGGCCAACCTGGGCATAAAACTGAGACACTATTAGAAAAATAACAAAAACAAAACCAACACTGGGGGCATGGCTCAAGTGGCAGAGCAAGGCCCTGAACCCCAGTACTAGGGGGAGGAGAGAGAAGGGAAGAAAGGAAGGAAGGACAAAATCATTTTCACATAGTAAGTGGACCAGAAAGGAGACCCGAAGTAATGAAGGTGATAGATGAAGGTCTACACTGGAACAGAGGCAGTAAAAGAGAACTGGATGGATTTAAGTTATGTATTATAGCCAGGCACCAGTGGCTCACGCCTATAATCCTATCTACTCAAGAGGCAGAGATCAGGAGGATCTCAGTTTGAAGACAACTCAGGCAAATAGTTTGTTCTATCTTGAAAAAGCCCTTGACAAAAAAGGGCTGGTGGAGTGGCTCAAGGTGTAGCCCTGAGTTCAAACCCAGTACCATTAAAAAAAAAAAAAAAAAAAGTTATATGCCAGTTATTCAGTTTCTGAAATGGAGTCTCACTATATTGTCCAGAGTGGCCTGGATGTTATGACCCTTCCTCCTCAGCCTCCCAAGTTGCTGTGAATACTACCTTGTGCCACCTCACCTGGCTTTACAAAAAAAGCTAGTTCTGAAGAGAACTGACCTGCCAAAAACAAGAGGGGGAATGGTATTTACTTACAGATGATAAATGAAAACACAGCATTGAATAAGATGAGCCACAGAGAATGTGCAAGGCAAGCTAAGCACAGAGCCTAGGCTAGAGACAGAGAGAGCAACACCAACACTTAAGAGTCATTAGGGCTGGAGGTATAGCTCAGTAGTAAAGTATGTTTGCCTAGCATGCATAAGACCCTGGGATCAATCCCCAACACTACAAAAAAAAAAAAAAAAAAAAAAGAAAGAAAAGTCTGATTGAGGTAGATAGGATGCAGTTTAAAAGCAAAAATAGAGCATGTCACAAAAGCCAAGGGAGTATTTCAAGGAGAGGCAATAATAGTATCCAAAGTTGTCCAACTACTGAGCAAAATAAGGTTGAGGTAGGACTGCTAAATTCAGCAAGCTAGCTCACTTGAAGAGAATGGTTTCAGTAACACATTATGGAAATGACTGAGCATGTCAGAAACAATAATTAAACGGGCAAGGAAATAAGAGATGGTATCATATTCTAAACTTATAGAAGTTGCTGGAAATACTAAAAAGTGGACATTGTTCTCAGCCACATGAGATGCTGATGGTGAAGAAAAAGACAGAGGAGAAAGGAAGAAAGGAAGGATTTTATAATCACTATTTTCACTCTTTAAACAAATACTGCCAGAGAAAATGAGGCATGATGTATAGTTATACAACTATATTTTCTACTGGTATAGTGGGAAAATAACACTAAACCATCTTTGAAATACTGTTGCCACAAAAATCAAATCTCAATCTGATTGTCTTTGTTGACTTCAAATATCAACTTGCAAGAAGTATAGAAGGGAGAAAAATATATTAAAGACACCATGAGAATACAAGCAGAAAAATCTAGACTGTGTACAGTTCTATAAACAAATGACCTTTGCTGGGTATGGCAGTACTCATGTATAATCCCTGCCCTCGGAGGCTGACAGAACCGCAAATTCAAGGTCAACTTGGGACATATGAGTTCTAGGCCAGCCTGGGATATACGTATGTACACACATGTACGTACGTGTGTGTGTGTGTGTGTGTGTGTATACAATAAAGTCCATATCCCAAAACAAAAGATAAAAACAAATGACCCAACTTCTTCAAATTTCAAGGAAAGAGAAAGAGATAGAAAGAGAAACCTATGGATTAAAAAAGACAAATAACATATCACCAACTGCAATTTATAGGCCATATTTAGATCTAGATCTAAAATTTGAAACATTTTTTATTGTATCTGATAATATTAAAGGATAATTGTTCTGGATATGGTAACTCACACCTATAACTCTAGGTACTCAAGAGGACTGCAGTTTGAGGCTATCTCAGGCAAACAGTTGGCAATACCCCCACCCCAATTAATAAAAAGCTGGGAGTGACATGCACCTATCATTCCAGCAATGATAGTGCAAATAGAAGGACCACAGTCCTGGTAGGTCCTGGCATAAAAGTGACATCCTGCTGGAAAGATAACAAAATCAAAATGGGCAAAGACTGTGACTCAAATGATAGAGCACTTGGTTAGCAAGCATGAAGCCCTAAGTTCAAGCCCCAGTACCACCAACTACTACTACTACTACTACTTCTACTGACTACTACTACTACTAATATATCCTACGAATTATCAAGATTTTTAGACTTTAGCTCCAAAACATAGTAGCTATCTTATTAGTCTATATGGCTATTCATCTCACAAGAATACTCCTATTTTTGCCATTTTATCCAATTATCTTTACACAGTCCACTAAAGAAAAACAAACTAATCTTTTATTTTTTAAGTTAGTAAAAGAGAATTTAAAAACATTTTGTTTATAATTTAATGAAATAAAACCTCAATCTGAGTAAGGAAAGTAAAACCTATTCTCTTGGTTATGCTGGCTGTACATGATGCTAAAATCACGCCAAACTTTAAAAAGTACAGATAACCAACACCCAATAGAAAAGTCATTATTTTACATTCAGAATCCTACCTAATAGCCTACCATCCTACATAAACAACAAAAGAATCGTATGGTAAAATAATCTTGAAATAGACTACAATAAGGTAAAAATTTTAAAGTAAATTAGAAATCTGATATGCGTGAATAGCATGTAAATTTCCTTTCTAAGGTGGATGTTACAGTTCCAATAATTTTTTTTGACAGTACTGAGGTTTGAGGTCAGGGTCTTGTACTTGCTAGGAAGGTGTTCTACCACTTGAGCCACACATACAGCCCTGATGTGTGGCTGAATATAAAGCAAGGTACAACTTTAGGCTAGTCAATCAACTCAACAAAAGTTTAGTGAATCTAACCTAAACTTTCAAGCTAAAGCAACAAAATTTAATCAAAATGGGAGATTAATCATGTTCTCTCTAACACACTAAAAATCAGGTAGAATTTATCAAGTAGTATTTATGAAAGTATGGCCTTCAGATGTGAGCTATAGCATCACTTCTGCCCTGAGTCTCCAGCTTGTCAGTCTACCCCGCAGATTTTGAACTTGGCTTTCACAATCAAGTGAGTCAATTCCTTAAAATCAACAAGGTTAAATCAATCTCTCTTCACACACAACACACAAATACACGTTGATTCTAAGTTACAGTAATATAGAACCCTTTATTCATATAGGTTTAGCCTATCAATAAATTGTACTGTAGTTACTCTCATACTGCTTAAACTCTACTACTTAGGTACCACCCTCCAAGGAAATTAAGTCCTTTGAGGGATAACAAAAATAAAAAACTGCTTTCCACCCTGCAACAATAAGACAGCCATCTTCACTTACTGGAAGATGCTCGAAGACTACTTCTTTATTACTCCCAAAAGAGAAAAAAAGTCCCCTTCTTTGACTTCAACATGAAGCTACTTTGATCAGTTTCCAAAGAAACTGAAAAAATTGTTTATTAGATATTGTTGGACACAGCTTTAGTGTTTTAAAATCTCGAATCAGTTGTTCTGTACGACACATGCCTGTAAACAGAGGAAAGGAATGTGAAAAAATGTAAACATACACTGTTTTAATATTTTAGTCATGGTGGTCACTTTTTTCTTTTAAATTTATTTTAGTGTTAATATACACTTAAGTGAAAACATGAGAAAAATATCTATAATTTCCATGGTTCGTGCATAGGCAAAGGGCCTGGTAGGCAAATTGGCAAAACAAATGGTTCTAGAATGTCCAGTATTCCTTAACTACAAAAAAAAAAAAAAAAGTAGATCTCCTGTAAAACTATTTTCCTGACTTGCTGGAATTCTATGATAACAGATAATTACCTCATAAAATAAAAACTACTGCACGAAATCATATGACTTGCACTGTAATGTAACTTCCAACTTGGATTCTATTATTCTTTTAGTTGAGTGCTATCAAAAAAAGAGAGCTAATTCAACAAATTGATGCTGTTTACATAAATTTAAGCAATGATTCTTTAAGCTAGTAAACAGCACAGGGAAACAGAACAATAATTGCCACAAATGGTTTTGTGGGGTTTTTTGTTTTCAAATTAATTTTGCTGAAGGGATCTTAACCAGTATGCGCCGAAGGCCTCACCTTCAAGAGTCTGCTGAGGAGACATAAGAATTTTAAAAATTTCTCCAGGTGATTTTGATGTACATTCTCAAAAGAAAGCCATTATAGTCAGTAGTACAAACTACAGCTACTACTAATAGGTCGAAAGCAAAATTACAAGAGATGAAGGTGTGGCTTCAAGGGATAGCGTGCCTGCCTAGCAAGCATCAAGGCCCTGAGTTCAAACCCTAGTATCATGGAAAAAATTGTAATAACCATTACAAAGAAAGGGAAATTGAGAAATCTTCAACATCAAAAAATGTTATCTGGGACTGGGGTATGACTTACTGGTAGAATGCTTACCTAGTACATGCAAGGCCCTGGTTTGATTGCCAGCACCAAAAAAAAAAGAAAGAAAGAAAGAAAAAGTTATCTGGGCTCCAAGAACAAAATCAAATTAGGAAGCAAAGATACTCAAATTTCAACAGTAATTACAACAGTGACCTCTCAAATTCACAAAAGTATTACAAAATCCTTCCAATATATCTTGAAGAGATAGTAATATGAAATAGGTCTTCCTCCAAGTTTATGAAATAAGTCTAAGCATTTCTCATTATAGTTGTGCTTTTATAAAATAGACTTTTAAAAATCCTTAAAGAAAATATAGCTACTTTGTTCATTACATAACTATCTAGTCTTCCTGGTATATCCTCATAAAGACACATTCTTCTCAATTTATACTTTTTTATTATTGTGCTCAGTTAGGGATACATTGTGGCATTTACAAAAATTCTTACAACTTATCAAATTCCTTTTCATCTATATTAGTTTTGTTGCTTTTTAGCTTATGTTCCTTCTCCTTTGTTTTTAGAACAGGGATGAGCAAACTTTTTTCAAAGACCTAAGTGGTTATGTGGTTTTGTGGGCTATTCAGTACTCAACTCTGCCACTGAAGTGAGAAAGCAACAATAAATTATATATAAAGGAAAATATGTGGCTTTGTTCCCATAAAACTTATCCACTCTGAAATTTGAGTTTCATGTAAATTTTTATAAATTGATTTATAAAATAAATTTTACAAATATATTTTTCATTTATGTTTTTCAATCATTAAGAAACAAGCTAAGAAGCTAAGTCTTCTTAGCTTGCAGGCCATTATAAATAAATAAATAAATACCCAGGTGGTAAACAAGATCTGGCTTGCTAGGCATCTTGTGCAAATTTCTGTATCTATGTTATTTGATACAGCTGCATCAAATAATGACAGCATCTAGTTCATAGGGTTGTCAAGCAGATTAAATGAGTTAATATGAAATGCTTACAACAATACCTAGTAAGATTTTTCATATATGTAAGTCTGTTACTCTTAATTTCTCTATCTCCTCCATTTTAATTAATATCTGTTCATTTTGTTAGCCTATACACTAAAAGGTTTTGCCTAAAATCTGATTATTACAAACAAGGAACAATCTTTCACTGTTGAAGCAGAAAAAGTATCCAACTATGATTTCTCAACATTTATTTATTTATTGTATTGGGGTCTGAACTCAGGGTCTTCTGCCTGTTAGGCACAAACCCAGTCCTTTTTGCTTTCATTATCTTTCGAATAGGGTCTTGCTTTTACGCCCGGACCGAAATTCTATTTGTGCTTCCTTCAGTAGCTCAGATGACAGCAGTAGCTGGGATGATAGGCAGTTTTATTGATCGAAATGGATTCTTGGCAAATTTTTTACCCAGGTTGGCCTTGAACCTGAGTAGCTAGGATTACAGGCATGTATCACTGCACCCTGGCTCCACTTTTCCTTTCTATCTCTCTCAAAACTCCAAAGTAATATATATTTATCCATAGCAGTAGTACCATTAAACTGAATCTTAGGCTTATCTAAGACTTCAGAGGAGGACATAAAGAATCCTAATTTTTGCCTATCCAACTTCAGCCTGGCAGAATGGCTTCTGCAAAGAACAGTAGTTAAGAAGGACCTTTCTGCCATCAACGAAGTGTTGGCCCGAGAACACACCATCAACATTCACAAGTGGATCCATAGAGTGGGCTTTAAGAAGCGTGCCCCTCAGGCACTCAAAGAGATACAGAAATTTGCCATGAAGGAGATGGGGACTCCAGAGGTGCACATGGATATACCAGGCTCAACAAAGCTGTCTGGGCCAAAGGAATAAGCAATGTCCCATAACATATCCCTGTGCAGATAACAGAAAACATAATGAGGATGAAGATTCACCAAACAACCTCTATACTTTGGTGACCTATATCCCTGTTATTACATTCAAAAATCTGTAGTCAATGTGGATGAGAACAGCTAAGTGAAAGTAAAGTTATAAAACTGCCAAAAAAAAAAAAAAAGATGATTTCTAATTTTCAACACACTGGGATCCAGTTTCATTTAGGAAGAAATTGTCTACAAATGGCACTACTAGAAACAACCTTCAAACTCAGGTTTAGAGTAATTTTTCCTTTAGTTTAGTAGCTAACAATTAGCCAAAGAAAGTGTCTATCTCTTCGCCTAATACTAAAGTGTGATTCAACAAATGTACACAGATCTAGAAGTGATAGAACACATCTGTAATCCCAACCACTCAGGAGGCAGAAACAGGAGAGTCAAAGGCTGAGACCATGCTTGGCAGAGTGGCTCAAGTAGTAGAGTACCTGCCTAGCAAGCATGAAGACTTAAGTTCAAACCTCAGAACAACAACAAAAAAAAAAGTCTGAGGCCAGCCTGGGCAAAAGCAAGACACCCTAGCTAAAAAACAAACTAAAAGAAAAAAAAAAGACAGGAGAATGACTCAAGTGGTAGAGTACTGACTCAAGTGGTAAAGTATTTGCTCAAGCACAGACCCGGACTTCAACTACAAGTACTACAAAACAAAACAAAAAAGCTACCTATAACTCAAATGATGCCTTTCATCTCCAAAATGTGTAACAAGCCTGCATTCCACATGCCCAAATCTTTATTACTAAAATGTATTAACCTATATATCTGAATTTTCCCATTCACCTTCAAGATAGGGCCTAAAAGGAAGCCAGCCTATCACCATCTAAAGTCTCTCCTGACCAGCCCATTCCCTAGACAGAAGCATCTTCTTTAGACTCACTCATTCATTGCATGAATATGTAATCTTCATAGTTACCATTTACTGAATTCCTTTTGACTCCTGTAAGTCTCAGTAAGAAAAGCTAGTTGAAGATTTCTCTTAAGGTTAAGTCACATATCCAAGGTCAAACAGCTAGAAAGTAGCAGGACCAGTATTCAAATCAGTGTGTTTGTTTTTCAGTGCCAGGGATGGAAACCAGGGCCTTACCCATGCTAGGCAAGGCTCTACCACTGAGCTATAACCCTAGCCCCCAAGTTTGCTTGTGATTCCCACAATGATGGTTTCAAACAGTAGGCATGAGGACAGAGAGGAGGCCAAGTAGGTAAGATTCTGTTTTTATCTGCTATGTATAGAGCTTCTGTGTAAGAATTTTTTGGGGAAACATTTCCACTGATTTTACATAATGCTCCCTCCCACATTGAATGTAACTGTATACCCGTTATCTCTGGTATAAGACTGATCTTCTTAGGGGGAAACACTAAATTTGATTCAACCTTGCACCTCTAGTTTAAGGCACTGTGTATGGCATTCAACAAATGCTTGTAGGGAATCAAACTGTGAAAGCAAACTCTCCAAACTAGTAACTATACTTCTAGTTACAAGCATTTGTTAAATAATTTATAATCAATGGTATTTTATAGCTAATTATGTGTGTATATAATTTTTTTCTTCTTTAAAAAAAAATAAAAGAAATCAAGCTGAACTTCAAAAAATGTTTCTGTAGGTGCCAGAGGTTCACACTTATAATCCTAGCTACTCAGGAGGATCTTGATTCAAGGCCCACCCCAGGAAATAGTTTGGGAGACCTAATCTCAAGAATACCCAGCACAAAAAAGGGCTGGTGGAGTGGCTCAAGTGGGAGAGAGCATGCCTAGCAAACGTGAATCTCTGAGTTCAAACTACAGCACCACCATAAATAAATTAATAAAACAAAACTAAAGTTTTTTCTGACTGGGCATGGTGGCCAGCTACTGAGATGCTGAAGGAGAAGACCACCCTAGGCAACAAAGTGAAACACCCACCTTTAAAAAAAAACATTCCTGCTGGGTCCCAGTGGCTCAAACCTGTAATTCTAGCTACTCAGGGGACACAGATGAGGAGTTTGAGACTCTATTCTCAAAAATACCCAAAATAAAAAAGGACTGGTAGAGTGGCTCAAGGTGTAGTTGCCCTAAGTTCAAACCCCAGTACCCAAAAGAAAAAAAATCCCAAAATAAATTTCAGTTATTAAATATTCAAAGCTTCATTTTAATAAAATATTAATTATCCAACAATTCTCAAACAGTGTTAGCAAAAATGACTGTTTTATTTCCTTCTTTAAATTGTCACACAAGGGCTGAGGGTGTGGCTCAAGTGGCAAAACGCCTGCCTAGCAAGCCTGAGGCCTGGAGTTCAAACCCCAGTACCATCAGAAAACAAACAAACAAACCCAAAGCCATTACAAAAAAACAAGCATAGAACTATTAAATTGTCACACAAAATACTATTATTACATCTATATCCTGTAAAACTGCCAATAATTGGCAATTACACAGGTTCAACCTAATACTTATCAATGATATTTAAATAGCATAAGCAATGCCCTTAGCAGCTAGCACAAACAGCAGAACCTGAGGTCTTATTTACCATTTTAACAGTTTTGACAGAAAAAAAATTAAGCCAACAGAGTCAACTCCCTCTTCTGTGATTTCATAGCACTTTGTACATACACATATTTAACACTTCTTACACTACACTGTAATTATCTGCTGTGATGTCTCCTCAACAACAGTCCTCCAAAGCTGCAACTTTGACATACTCTTCTTTGTGTCTTTAAAATAAATTTATGGTAATTAGCACACAGTAGGCATGTAGTGTTCCTGAATGATTACTGCAGACATCACAGTAAAATTGATACCAAAATTTACTGTGTTCTCAGAAAGACACACTAGATCACTTTATTCTCACCCCTGTTTTTAGAAAATCCAAACACCCAAATTCTAAAATCTGGGCAATAAAATTTATCAAAGTCCAGCTGCTTGGGGTTGGTTTTAGTATCATCTTTCTTTTTAAAGACTGGACATTAATTAACATATATCAGAGAATATATACTGATTTTTAAATTCTGTAGAAAAATCAATAAGCTGTCTCATCTTTAGACTAAAACTGCAAAAAGTAAAGACCTATTTATTTATTTATTTATTTATTTGGTTGGCTGGTTGGTTGTACTAGAGTTTGAACTCAGGGCCTCACACTTGGCTAGGCAGGCACTCTACCACTTCAGCCACTCCACCAGCCCTGTTTGATGTTGGGTACTTTGAAGATAAGGTGTCAAGAACTATTTGTCTAGGCTGGCTGTGAACTGTGATCCTCTTGATCTTTGCCCTCTTCATATAGGCACATCCTGAGCCACCAGCACCCAGCAAGAACTTTTTATGTGTATTTTATATACTTTTTTATGTATATTACTCTTCTAGTTTCTACTTACAAATGTTACATTTTCAAGGGACAATAACACAAACATGGTTAGAATGGCACTGTAATTCTGATTAAAAAAAAGTCAAAATTAAGAAATAACAACAAAATCCACTGCTTTAAAACAGGAGGAAAAAAGCTTACTAATATTTCCAACCATCCTTCAAACAGTAAGAGACATAACCATTTGGTGTTTTCTTAACTATATGACAATGGTGAATACTGAAACACATAACCTAAAAGAATTATGCCAATGCAGACATCACTGCAATCTTCAAGCAAGGGAGGAATTTTCTGAAATTGGTGTTTCATGGTGAGTGTTCTAGAGATAATGTACAGGATATATGAAAGCTAAGAGACGGCTGGTAGTTGATGACCAAAGCCTTAGACTAGGATGGAAGCAAGGAGAATGACTTAAGAGCTTCACAGTAAAACTGCAATTACAGGAATATGGACTTTTTCCTTTTAAACATAGTCCACTATTTGTTCTCAGTCTCAAAGATGTTCTTCCCTAGGGAATGAATCTTAATCCTAAAGGCAACTTGTTAAGGCAATTTTTAGGGCAACTGCTCAAAAGTTATGATAACCAAAATAGAAAACAGACAGTGTCACTCTCCTGATTTCTAGTTTATTATTATTAACGCCAATGTTTGTCTCCACTAATGCAAGTAACTTTAGAAAGAACTCAGTGTCAATTATTCAACTTATTTACTGCAGATTTGCAAGGTACCCAGCATTCAAACCAAGCAACAAATACTGTGTGGCATTTAGCCCAGCACATGGTTAACTTTAACCTATGTGTTTTTATCTATGAAAATTGGCATGGAACATAAAAGTAATGTTAAGGACTAGAGGCATGGTTCAATCAGTAGAGTGCCTGCTAGCAAGCACTAAGTCCTGACTCAAACTCCAATACTGAAAATAATGTTAAGAGGCAATCCCTGTGGGACTGGTGGAATGGCTCAACCATCAGTACCACCTCCCCACCAAAAAAAGAGATAATCCCTGTCCATAGAAACTTACACTATAGTTAAAGATTTGACCTAAGCATATTCATTGATTATCTACCCTGCTAGGCTCTATGCTATGAGGTTTTAACATAAAAGATTCATAAAATGCAATCCACTAAAGTAACACACCATCTAGTTAAGAGTGAGTTGGGAGGGTAGGGATGGAAAAGGAGACAATAAAGAGAAGCCCAGT
The DNA here is from genome assembly GCF_047511655.1 of Castor canadensis. NCBI lineage: Eukaryota > Metazoa > Chordata > Mammalia > Rodentia > Castoridae > Castor > Castor canadensis. The sequence continues at coordinate 47,416,711 of NC_133396.1, read as the reverse complement.
ATTGTAGTACAAGTCTGTAATTCCAGCACTCTGGAGGCTGAGGCAGGAAGATCAAGAGTTCAAGGCCAATATGGGTTATATAGCAAGACACTGGCTCAAAAAACATGGGAGAGCCAGGCATCAATGGCTCACACTTATAATCCTTGCTATTCAGGAGGCAGAGATCAGAAGGATCAAAGTTTGAACGAAGCCAGTCCGGGCAAACAGTTCACAACACTCTATCTTGAAAATACCCAAAACAATAAAGGGCTGGCACAGTGGCTCAAGCAATACAGCAACTGCCTAGCAAGCATGAAGCCTTGAGTACAACTACCAGTACCACCAAAAAAGGAAAAAAAAAAGGGGGGTGGGGTGGGTAGAATATGTGTATGAATATGAATGTAATGTAAGCTAAGGACTGACCATTAATTATAAACTGCATGCCTAAAACTGATGGAAATGATTGGCAATTCTTTGAGCAGATTTCAGAAGAAGAAAAAAGTGTTAAGCAACATGATAAAAAATACCTAAACACAAAAATTTTAAACAATTGGCAAATACAGTATTACTAAGAAGTTGAAGCTAAAATGACAAACTGAGTAAAAAATCAGAGTGAGGGCCATACCACAAGGGAGGAAGGGAGGAAAGGAAGGAGGGAAGAAGAAAGGAAATAATTATTTTGGCTTTGAATTCAAAAGGTTCAGCAGTACAGTTTTAGAAGTGTCAAAGAAAAAAATCTTGTTTTTAAATAAAGGTTGAATCTTGGGCATACCTGAAGAAAGAGGCAGAACCCTATCTATTACAGATGAGTAAAAACCACACCACCTTACATTTAATCTATGGTGAAAACTAGCATGAGTCCTGATCCATAGGAAGTATCTTCTGTTGAAGCAATTAACTTCCAGCAGCATAAAACAGGGTTGTGTCCTGACCCCTCTTTTTCTTTAAATCTCTGTTAATGGATTTATTATTTTGGATACTCTGGAAGAATATGCTCTGCATACCTTCAAGCTAAAGAGAAGGAGGAGAAAGACAAGGATGTAACATTCAAAATTTTTTTTGGGCTGGCGAAATAGCTCAAGTGGTAGACACCTGCCTAGCAAGCATAAAGCCCCAAGTTCAAACCCCAGTACCTCCACAAAAAAAAAAAAAGTAAATACAAATTTTAGCCGGGCTCCAGAGTCTCATGTCTGTAATCCTAGCTACTCAGGAGGTAGAAATCAGTCAAATTGTGGTTCCAAGCCAGCCCTGGGCAAAACAGTTCTCGAAACTGTATCTCAAAAAATACCCAACCAAAAGGGCGGGCAAGGTGGCTCAAGCAGTAGAGTGCCTGCCTAGCAAGTATGAGACCCCAAATTCAAATCCCAGAACCATTCAAAAAAAAAAGATCCATTTTCTAAGAATTTTAACATGCAGGCATTCCCACAAATTCTATTTGAAGTAATACTAGGTTTTCACAAAAGAATTTAAATCCTACATATGAATAGCCTGTATAAAATGTATAAAACATCCCTTCTTAGTTTAGGTACTTATCAAGAAGCTCAATCTCAGTACATACTAAAAACTGGGCCAGCAGCTAAGTATCAAGTATTCAGGAGATCTAGACAAGAGAACTGCTTGAGTCCAGGAGTTTGAGGCTAGTCTGCTCAACACAGAGACCCCATCTCTTTCAAAAAACAAGCAAACAAAAAACTGTGCTGAGGAAAGGTGCTAAATAATAGCGATCTATCTAAATTAAAGATGTTAAGGAAGAAGTAGTTACAACATAACCCTCTTTATATGGAACCCTATGGGGAATTCTAATTTGATAGCACCAAATGTTAGTTATCTTTCTGAACTAACAGGTTTATTTATCAATTTATTTATTTTTTATTTACTTGGTGGTATTGGAGTTTGAAGTCAGGGCTTCATGCTTACTGGGCAGGTGCTCTACTGCTTGAGCCTCGCCTCCAGCCCTGAACTAACCGGTTTCTTTCTATCTTAAGGACACTGTGAACCTACTAAGTTCTGGATTATTTTTCCCTTCTGGTGACAACTCCTAGAAAGCTCAGAGTCAAATGTGTGCTCTGCCTGTAGCAAGGAAATTGTGAAATATCTTTTTGCCTAGATCTTTTTGTTTTTTTTGTTGCTGGTTGCGTTTTAAGACAGGGTTTGTATGTTAGCCCAGGCTAGCCTTGAATGAGCAATCCTCTTGCCTAAGTGCTGGGATTATTGGTATTTACTACCAACTGCCAGCTGTTTTTTTTTTTTTTTTTTTGAGGGGGTGGGGAGAGGAAGAGAGGTGGGTGCTAGACACTGAACCCAGGGCCTTGCCCATGCTAGGTAAGTGTTCAACCAGTGGGCCACACCAGCAGCCCTTACCCTTTGTTTTTGTTTTTTTTTTCTTCACTTTTTATCTGTAGTATATAGTTCCTTATAAAATGCCTAAAGGTGTTACAATCAAATAGAGAGTAACGACACAGGTGAAAAATGTAAATAAGCGAGAAATAAAACAGCCCCGTTTTTCAAAATAAGTTCAATTACTGGGGCCGTGGATGTAGTTCACTTTGAGAGCATATGTTTATTAGCATTCATGAAGCCCTGGGTTCAATCCTCAGCATCTCCCCCAAAAAGACCCCAATACTACTAAGCAGTCAGACAGACAAAAATGTATTCGAACTAAATCCTAAACCATCCATTTGCAGCCTCTGGAAAAGATCCTTGATAACACCAGTTTTCAATTCTCCTTAAATCTTTCTGGAAGGCTAGAGGTATGGCTCAAATGGTAGAACACCTGCCTAGCAAAACAAAACCCCTGAGTTTAAGCCCCAAAAAATAAAAAATAAAAAACTTTCTGGAACAAGATTATATATAAAAAGAACTGGTAAATATCTTGCATTTGTACAGAACTTCAATGTTTACTGTTTTTGAATGTTTTAAAACCTACACTTGTGCTGGTGGCGTGGCTGAAGCAACAGAGTGCCTGCTTAGCAAGCATAAGTCCCTGAGTTTAAGCCCCAGTGCCACTAAAAAAATAAATAACATACACTGCACTATGGGCAGTCTTAATAGTTAGTTGCACAAAAATGCAAGGATCACAAACACCTACAGAGAACAATACAAATGATATAAATAAGTAAAGCAGGCAAGGCTGTACTCTTACATGACTCATTTTATGTATGTATTAATCACACTAAAATTTTTTCACCTCTAAAGAAAAATGTTTTCTTCTTTTCTTCAATATTAAAACTGTCTACTAGGTAAGCATGAGTCCTTAAGTTCAAACCCCAGTACCACCGAAAAAAAAAAAAAAGTGCCTACTTATACTTTTCTTTTTTGGCAGTACTGGGGGCTTGAACTCAGGGTATTGTGCTTAATAGGCAGGTGCTCTGCCACTTGAGCCACTCCATCAGCCCTTTTTGCACTGGTTACTTTTTAGCTAGGGTCTCGCTTTATGCCTGGGCAGGCCTGGACCATGATCATCCTATAGTGCTTCCCCATGTAGCTAGGATGGCAGATATGCATCACCACATCCAGCCAGTGGTTGAGATGGGATCTTGAATATTTTCAGGAGCAGGCTTCGAACTATGATCCTCCTCATCTCTGCCTCCCAAGCAGTTATGGTTACAGGCTTGAGTCGCTATGCCTGGCTACTTTTTTTCTTTTCTTTTTTTGTGGTACTGGGGTTTGAACTCTGGGCTTCGCACTTGGTAGACAGGCACTCTTCCGTTTGAGCCACTCTGCCAGCCTTTCATGTTGAGTATTTTCAAGATAGGGTCTCTAGAACCGTACGCTCGAGATGGCTTCAAACTTCCATCCTCCTGATCTCTGCCTCCTTATTAGGTAGGATTACAGGCATGAGCCACCATCATCCGACTACTTTTTCATTTTTGATAGACACATTACCAATTGAGAAGTGTTTCTTATGGTAAACAACAATATAAGTACAATAATAAACAGCATCAAGGAGTGGTAGGAGAAGTTATACTCAGTTAAAGAAAGGCAGCTGTTACTTGGTTTGGGATAACTGTTGGAAAATATGGTACCCACTGTTATCTGAGTTTCTAATTTTTCAGGATATTCCAAAAAAAGATTTCCATGTAAAACAGCTGATTTTTTAAAATGTTGGCTCAAAAAAATGTTTTAACTATGCAAGGCCAAGAGAAATATATTTACAAACCGTCTGGCCTGCAGGCTGCCAATACGCAGCCCCTGGTGAGGTACTAAATACAGGTTGTTTGAATGGTTGAGGAAATTTTTAAAAAGGGAACAAAACTTAGGACTCTATAAAACTGATGCCAACAATATTATTCACTCTTTTTCCAATCCAAAGCATAAAAATTACTAAAGAAATATTGTATTTTACCTGAGGATCAATTCTGCAATACAGAAACAAACTATCCCCAGCACAATAACAAAAAGCGTCAAAAAATAAATAAATTAGATCATTTCATTTGTAAATACCTTCCCCATGTTCACTGCAGCACTGTCTGTAACAATGCAATGTTGGGAGCAATCTAAATACTTATTTCTGAGCTCTAGATATAAAGAAACTATATTTATATAAAATAAAAAAACATAATAAACTAGATCTATCTGAATCAACAATGTAACATGTAAATTCTAACAATCTACAAAGCATTACTATACAGAGCTTATAGAATCATACATGTATAGTAAAGGTACAAGAACATGAAACGAAGGATATATACAGTGGAAGAAGTTTACCATTGGGAATAAAGGAAAGAATGGAACTGGAAAAAGTGTACAAAAGTGACATGTACACTTTGGGCAACCATGGGTGCCCGTGGTTCACACCTATAATTTTAGCTACTCAGGAGGCAGAGATCAAGAGGACCGAGGTTTGAAACCAGCCCGGAAAAATAGTTCAAGAGACACTATCTCAAAAAAAAACTCTTTTCAAAAAGGGTTGGTGGAGTGGCTCAAGGTGTAGGCCCCAAGTTCGAGTCCCAGTACTGCAAAAAAAAAAAAATGACAACTGTAATTGTAATAACACTTTATTTCTTTTTTTTTAAAAAAAGCTCTAAAGCAAATATGACAAAATGTTAACATACAGTCAAATTGTGGTAGTAGTTACATGGATTATTTTATTGTATTACTATTACTATTTCCCATACATTATGTGACATATTCTATAATAAAAATAAACTATAAATAACTACCATAAAGAAAAATAAGACGTACTTTTCTGATTGAACACAGATCTCATGACAGGCCCTCTGACAGGTAACAAGTTGGATATGGATAAAAAAGCATTGGAAGAATTAAATCCTATACCTTTTTGTTTTTGTTTGTGAGACATGTCTTGATAGGTTGCCCAGGCTTGCCTTTGAACATGGGATCTTCCTGTCTCAGCCCCCCAAGTAGCTGGGATTATAGGTATGTGACCACAGCTTGCCAGTCCTATACTTTTGATGCTCCACTGTGCAGGATTTTGGATTCGATAGTTGAGGCTGAAATATCTTGGGGCTGGGGTGTAGAGCTCAGCAGTAGAACCACTGCATCAATGTGTGAGGCCCTGAGTTTGGTCCCCAGTACCAAACGGGGGGACAAAAATCACCTTGGCCATTCACTTGCCCTGTGATTCTAGCCAAACTGTCTAACTTCCTACTTTTCCATTTACAAAAAAAAAAACTTTCTATTTTCCCATTTACAAAATTTAAGGGGCTATCCACCCTTGCATTTCCCTCACTACAGCTCAGAAATTGAAGTGGCACAAAGACAGTAATTTCACTTTTGTACTTTTACAAACATACACAAAGTAAATACAGCTGGCTCATCCCTGTAATCCTAGCCACTTGGAAAGCTGAGATAGAGAGGACTGCAGTCAGCCCAGGCATATAGTTCAATATACCCTCACCTCCAAAATAACCAGAGCAAAATGGACTGGGGTTTGGCTCAAGCAGTAGAGAACCAGCATTATGAGCATGAAGCCCTAAGTTCAAACTCCAGTCTCATCAAAAGAGAAAAAAAAGAAATATTGTTTTCCTAGTATCCAAGGACAGAGAACAAATCAGTTTTGCCATCCCAAGAAGGTACAGGTATAGGCAACTTTCCTATTACTATTATCATCATCCATCTTAATCATCTTCACTATTACTACAATAATAATAATATTACAACAATAACAATAATATTATTTACTATGTATTAAGTTCTGTCCCTAGGCTCTTTAAATTCATTTGCTTGCTTTATATATCAGATAAAACTTTTTATATAAACAATAACAAGGGGAAAAGTAGTAAGTACCATAGCATGAATACAGAAAAAAGTTTCTTCTGGGTAGAAAAAAATTAGGAAAGGCTGTCTGGAAATGATGAATCTGATACGTAGATTCGAAGGACAGATTAAAGGAAGAGGATACATTAAAGAACACAAAGTTCTTCCTAAGGGTAAATCACAGAAACACACAGCAGGTACCAGGCACCAGTGGCTCACACCTGTAATCCTAGCTACTCAGGAGACAGAGACCAGGAGGATCAAGGTTGGAAGTCAGCCACAGCAAATAGTTCTGGAGACCCTATCTCTAAAAAACCCATCACAAAAAAAGGATGGTGGAGTGGCTCAAGGTGGTGTAGGACCTGAGTTTAAACCCCAGTACTGCAAAAAAGAAAGAAAATATGGCAGGCAATGAAAAAAAGGATGAAGCCCATATGACCCTTGGCTCACACATGTGATCCTAGCTAGATGGGAGGATCCAGAGTCAAGGCCAACCCAAACAAATAGCTAACAAGACCCCATCCCCAAGTAAACAAAGCAAAAAAAAGAAAAAAAAATCTATGGAAAGATTTGGCTAAGATTTATCCAAGCTAAGATCTGTCTAAAGTGCAAATAAATGATAAGGATATTAAAATTTAATGAAAATTTTGGATATAGTAAAATGAATTTTTAATTTGTCTCTAATAATTCAGCAGTGACTTCAAAATTTTACAGTATTACCATGGTGCTATTATCTTTGTAATCACATTTCAAAATAAAATTGTAACAAAGCAATATAACTAAACCATTATTTAAAGCATTCTCGTTCTTTGAAACTTGGCTAAATGAGTTTTCTGCATAATGGTCGAGAAAACACAAGGGCCCATAAATCTAGAGAGACTGAAAACCATCTTAAGCATTAGTTCTTATTCTAAAGGAAATATCACAACATACCCCCAAAACATCAACTATTACTAGCATAGATTATACAGAAGAACTAAAGTTCTTTAAAGAATGTTTCTTTTCAAAATGTCATAAATAGGGCTGGCAGAGTGTTCAAGTGGTAGGGTGCCTGTCCAGCAAGCATGAGGTCATGAGTTCAAACCCCAGTACCACTCCCCAATCCCCCAAAAAATGCTATAAATAATGAGGCTGGGGGAGATGTAACTCAATGGGGTTGAACACTTACCTAAAGTGAAAGGCCCTGAAATTGAACCACAACATAAGAAAAAATGTTCAAAATACTTTGTCGACCTTGATCCCTCCTTTCTTTTATATCCAACCAATTTCTTTGTCCTGCAAAGTTTACCCCCTCAACATTTATTCATTCTCTCATGTCCATCTAGACCAGTACCATTACCTTACACATCATCTCTTACCTGTACTAATTTCAACACATCTCCCTAATCCAGTCTTAACCTGCTAACATCTATCCACTACACAACCCCTGGGGTCATCTGTTTAAAATACAACCTGATCCTATCACTTTATTTATAAACAACCCTTCATTGGCTCACTTTTTAAAATGTATTTAACAAATATTTTTATAGTACTTACAGTAAGTAAGGCACTATTTTAAGTGTTTTACAAATATCAATTTGCTCTTCCTCACAACAATCTAGGAGAATTTACCTGGTCCAATAAAACACATTATGTAAGCAACAGAGCTGGAAGTTAAATCCAGGTATCTAGGCTCCAAAGTCTGAGCTCTTAGCCACCATACTTTGCTGCCACTGTATTTCCTAAAGTATACATTTTTTTAATAGTGTTTGATTAGAGCTGGCTCCTGCCCATATGTCAAGTTCCATTTCTAATCAAGCCTCACCTTATACTTCAGTAACACCGAGTCCCATACCCTCCTCACTTTGTAACCTTTTTGACTGTATTCTTGCTGTCTCTTCTGCCTAAAGAACCTTGAAGTACCTCAGCATAGTTCCTACAGTAGAGTACATTGAATACATTTTGATGAAAGAATGAATTTTTTTGTGTGTGGTGCTGGGATTTGAACCTAGGGCCTATACCTTGAGCCACTCCACCAATCTCAGGACCTATACCTTGAGCCACTCCACTAGTCCTTTTCTGTGAAGTTTTTTTTGAGACAGGTCTCACAACTATTTGTCCGGGCTGGCTTTCAACAGCGATCTTCCTTATCTCTGCCTCCTGAGTAGCTAGGATTACAGCCATGAGCACCTGCACCCAGCACGAATGAATTTTTTAATATCTTTTCTTATCACTTTATATAATACCCACATCTATTCAATAGTCCAAACCCAAAGAAAGAAAAATCAATTCCTTATTTTCCTCATCCCTCACCTCCTGCATTTCCCATATCAAACAAATTTTATATATACTAAATAAATCCCCTTTCAAATTCGTACTTTCAACCTACATTTTCACTTAGTCTCCTCTTGGGCCTATCAGCCTCTACAGCTGCATCTTCCACAATGCTGACAAGTGCTTCTCTAAAAGGCAAATCTAAAGATGTCATTTAGCTGGGCTGGGGGGTTAAATCAAATGGTAAAGCACCTAGCTCGCAAGAACAAACCCCAAAGCCCTTAATTCAAACCCCAGTACCACCAAAAAAAAAGGCCAGTGTAGTGGTTCACAACTGTAACTATGGTTTAAGGCCAGCCAGAAAAAAAGCTTGAGAGACCCCATCTCAACCAAAAAAAGGTGAGCATGGCAGTTCACACCTGTCATACCAACTAGCAGGATGCAAAAAATGGGAGGACAGCAGTCCAGGCTGGGCGTAAAAGTGAAACCTATTCAGAAAGTAACTAAGTTCAAACTTCAATACCACCAAAAAATACTACTACTAATAATAATAATGTCATTTACTAAAATCCTCCACTGGTACCACAAGGGCAAAAGCCGTGATTCTCTAAAACAATCAACTAGGGGGTTACTGAAAATGTAAATATCCCTGGTGCTACCACATGAAATTCTGATTGCCTAAGTCTAAAACGGAGATAGAAATATTCATTTGTAATGGGTAATTCCAATACACATGGTTCATGCAGCAGCCGGCCTGCTCAACAGGCTAGATGAAGTATTTGCTCCAATCTCACATGCTATGTCTCCCAAACTGAACCATATGAAGTATCCTTAAACTTACCAACTATTCTTTCTGTACAAATGACTTCCTCTGTACAAATTAACATTCTCCCCACTAATCCCAAAGAACATAACAGGCTTTCTTCAAAAATCTTCAGCCAACATCTTTAAGACTTCCTTGAAAATTCTAAGCTCTCACTCATACCACCAAGTATATATTTTGATTATATCACCTTTACATGTCAAGTATTTATAAACTTTTAAGATTTTTGAAGGCAAAAGCTGACAATCATGTTTGTTGCCCTAATCCTTAGTGTATTGTTTAGTTTAAAAAATATTTACTAGTATGAAAAATTAAAAGAAAAACAAAAATATTTAATGGCACTGGATGTTTTAAAAAATAGAAACCCGGGGGCTGGTGGAATGGCTCAGGGGATAGAGGGCCTGCCTAGCAAGCATAGGGTCCTGAGTTCAAACCCCAGTACCACAAAAAAAAAAAAAAAAAAAAAAAAACAAAGGAAAGAAACCCAGGCAGGACATGTCTTTAACCCTAGCTACTTAGGAGACACAGATCAGGAGGTATACAGTTCAAAGCCAGCCCTGGGCAAATACTTCAAGAGACCTAATCTCAAAAACACCCATCACAAAAAAGGATTGGTGGAGTGGATCAAGCAGTAAGAGCACCTGTCCAGGAAGCATAAGTCCCTGAATTCAAATCCCAGTGCAGCTAAATATAAACTAATTAATTAATTAAGCTTTACATAAAATAAATCTCTTTCAGGACATGAACCTACAAGCTCTATTTTAAAATAAGGCTCTAATCAGTCAAAACAGTTTGTTTTCTGCTGCAGTATGTTATTTTGGGGCAAGAGAATAAGATTCATCCAACTACTAGCACAGAACTTACTTTACTACAGTAAGAAACCCCATTTGCCTTGCTCCTCAGATCACAACAGTTTCCCTCTAAACAAGACCGTAAATTAGCTCTTCTCTAAAATTCCAAGTCCTTATTTACATCAGTCTTAATAACAAATTTTACTGACCTTACGCTCAGTATTCTAGAGTAATATATACTTATATATAGCTTCTTCAAAAACTCTCTGTTTGATCTTTATTATCCTACCTATTATGTATGTTAAAACATCTTAAGACATAGTAAAACCTAAACTCATTAAAAAAAAAAAAACTAGGAAAAACTGGCTGTTATTTAAACTAATAATACTCAAAATGCTAAACAAAATGTCCTGACAGTTAAAACAAAGATGTAACTTGTTTTAACAAGTGGGGAAGGGCTGGTGGTGTGGCATAAGTGGTGGAGTGCTTGCATAGCAAACACATGGTCCTGAATTCAAAACCCAATACTGAGACAGGCAGACCATTTACCCATACAACCTATAAATTGCTCTTTAAACAAAGATGGGACTTCTGTACCCTCTGGCCAAAGCCCGTCACCCTTTCTCTTGTGGTGCCTATACTTTCCTTTTCATTTCAACAAAGCTTTACTACTGCTTTGCAATCTGTGCCTCCATCCAGTTCTTTGTTCAAAAGACACAAGGACTTGAGATTTTCTAAACCAGGTCTCCTGAGACCACATGGGTAATAGTACTACCAAAAATATAAAATAAGTGGTGAGAGAAGACAAATCTGCCTTACAGACACATTCCAAATAATGTTATATGGACGCTTTCCCATTAGAACCTGGCTTGTTTCCTAAAGATAAAGTAGGGAAGAGAAAAATAATAAATTCACAGGTGATAAAACTGGCAAACACCACATTAACAAAGGGATGAAGATTCACATCACCAATGATGTTGGTGCCTGATAGGATGTGATGAAGTGCATTTCACAACTGGGACATTTTTTTTTCCCCCCGATAAAAACCCACGGGTCTAGTCTCAACTATAAAAATAAACATCGCACAGGGCAGGCAAAGTGGCTCAAGTGGTAGAGGGCCTGCCAAGCAACTGTGAGGTCCTGAGTTCAACCCTCAGTACCACAAGAAAAAAAAAAAAAATCAGACAAACATAGGTGGAGTACATTCAACCAGTACCATTCAAGACTGTCAAGGTAGGAGGAAGGAGAGATAAGAGAAACAGAGAGGGTAAATTTGATCAAAGTACATTAATGTATGGAAGTAGCACAATGAAACCTTTTTGTATAGTTAACATACTAATTTAGAAAAAATAACTGTCATGGCCATGAAAAACAAAAGGTGACTGACAAACTGTCAAAGACCAAGAGACCAGACAGATAATACAACCAAATGCAATGTGGTAACTCATATCCGACCTAGAGCAGAAAAAAGAAGACAGCAAGAAAAAAACTGTAGTCTCAAGTTTAGCTAATATTACCAAGATTAGTTTCTTAATTTTGATAGTTGTACCACACAGAAATTTAAGATCTTAACAATAAGGAAAATTGGCTGTGAGGTACATTCAGGAACTCTCTATACTATCTTTATAACTTTTTGATATATCTAAAATTACTCCAAAATAAAAGTTGTTTTTAAAATGGGAGGGGAGGGCTGTGGATGTAGCTCAGCAGTAGAGCACTTGCCTAGCATGGGCAAAGCCCAGCACTGCAAAAATGAGTAAGTGGGTAAGTAAGTAAGTAAGGGATGTAAAGATTTTTAAATTAATGATTAAAATTTCAAACAAAAAGTGTTCTCATTACTGCCAGGCATGGTGACAGATGCCTATAGTCCCAGCTATGCAGGAAGCAAGAAGATATTTTGAACTCATAAGTTCAAGACCAGCCTGGGCAACATAGTGAGACTCCCCCCACCCCAAATCTCAAAACAGAAAGTTCTGATTGTTAAAATAAATGTAGTTGCTTATTTGCAACATAATTTTATGTTTAAGGCATCAAATTTAGCTGGGTGCCAGTGGCTCACCCTGTAATCCTAGCTACTCAGGAGGCAGAGATCAGGAGGATCACAGTTTGAAGCCAGCCCTGGTGAACAGTTCATAAGATCCTATCTCAGAAAAAACCCTAAATAAAAAAGGCTTGATGGAGTGGCTCAAGGTATAAGCCCTGAGTTCAAACCCTATACCACAAATGAAAGTGGAGGGGGTTGGGAAGGAAGATAGGGTCATGGCTCAGGTTATAGAATGTGCATGTCCACCTAGCAAGCATCAGACCCTGAGGTTAAAAAAAGAAAAAAAAAGTTGTAAGGCCTATATTAATGAATTTATGTTGGTTACCAGTAGCTTATGCCTATAATCCTAGTTACTTGGGAAGCTGAGATCAGGAGGATCCAGGCCAGACCAGGGAAATAGCTCCCGAGATCCCATCGCCAAAATAACAAAAATACAATAGGTTGGAGGTGTGGCTCAAGTGGTAGACTGCCTGCTTTACAAGCATGAAGTTCTAACTGAGTTCAACTCCACTCCCACCAAAAAACAAACGAAAAGAGAGAGAGAAAGAGACAGAGAGAGAGAGAGAGAGAGAGAGAGAGAGAGAGAAGAGAGAAATGCATGTTTGCTTATATGGTTAAACTGTACCTTAAGATAGTCCTTGGGAAAAAAAAAAAAAAAAGCCAGGCACTGGTGGATCACGCCTTTAATCCTAGCTAGTTAGAAGCAGAGATCAGGAAGACTGAGGCTCAAAGCCAGCTTAGGCAAACAATTCGCACCTATCTTGGAAAAAAAAAAATCACAAAAAAGGGCTGGTGGACTGGCTTAAGGTGTATACCCTAAGTTCAAACCCCAGTCCTGCCAAAAGAAAACAAACATACCCTTCTATCTTTGCCATAAATTAAAACTGGATTAATCCACAATGTGCAAAACATAAAACTTTTTATAATGCTTTCAAAAATTAGAATTCTTGGGTCTGTTGGTATAACTCAATGGAAGAGCACATGCTTAGTATACACAAGGCCTTGGGTTCACCCTCCAGCACCTAAAAAAATAAAAATAAAATTCCTGACATTTTCCCCAGGTTCTTAATTTTACTATTATCAAAAGACAGTTTTCTCTGAAAATTTCTTAGCCTCAGTTGACTGCCGATTCTTGTCAACACAAGAGCCCCTACAGCAGATAACCAAAATGTGTATATCATTTATCTGGTTAATTCACTTCTCAAAGCTGAAAATTTTATGGAAGTATAATTTTGTTCCCTGGGACAAAATAAAATCTCCATGGAGGAGTATCACCCTAACTCTGAAGAGATAATCAGCAGATTTGCAAAGAACTTTAGGATAGCCAATCAACGTCCCCCCTCCCCCGTGGATCCCAGGGTCTAGTGCACACTAGACAGTTGCTTATACCCCTACCCTAGCATACTTTTTTTCACATAATCCTGCATTCCATCAAAGACAACAAGTATTTACTTATTAATACTATCCTTAAAGCAGTATTAGGCACTTTCTGGTAGTTCCTACTCAAATGTTCAAGGCCTTATGCATGCAAAATAACAAATACAAGATGGTAGTTGACCCATGCCTATTTAAATGATGCGGGCAATAAATGCCAGATTGTCACCATTCTAAAAAATGAAATTTAAGCTGGTGAAGTGGCTCAAGCAGTAGAATGCCTGCGTAGCAAGCATGAGACCAAGTTCAAACCCCAAGTGCTGCCCCCCAAAAAAAAGTTTATCAAAAAATAAAATTTAAAAGTTAAGTTTAGCCAAGACTAGAGTCACATCCTGACAGAGCACTTGTCCTGGTGTGCTAGAATTCTTGGACAGAATCTGCTGGTCTTGATTCACTGGTGAGGGGTGCTCAGTGCCCATGTTAAGTGTCCAGATCAGAAACATGGTAGTCTGGATCCCAGAAAGTTTGGGTTGGCAGGTCCTTTTCTTTATGGCCTTTAGGGAGTTGGTATCTGCTATGACATACTGTAAATCTCTCTCCTTCTAGGGCTACTACAAAATTCCAGGAAAGGGAAAGCTTCCAAAGCAGCCCATCATCCTGAGGCCAAATTCTTCAGCAGAAGAGCTAAGGAAAAGATTAAGGGTGTTTGGGGGGGGGGGGGGACCTGTGTCCTGGCGGCTTGAAGTCATGAAGGGAAGTTCATTAAATGCTAACAAATTCTTTAAAAAAAAAAAAAAAAAAAAGTAAGTTTAATCACTATAAAAAGAAAAGAGAGTATTTTATCATGTAAGCCAATACCCAAGTGGTTCAGTGACTAAGATTTACCTCAAACTAGTCACTGACCTTAACCTCTGAAAAAAAATTTTCAGAATTTTAGTTCTTTTATCCATAAATATACCAATCTACCTCAAAAAGTCACTGAAATAACAAACAAAAATAGATACCAAGTTCGATATTAATAAAGTTTTACAGGAAAGCTTATGACAATGTTCAATGATACTTTAGAGAATACCATTCCAGAAGCATCCTTGACAAATGCAGATTAATACTAACTACACAGTTTTGATCAAAAGCCACTATCTTTTAAAGAGAAAACAAGTCAAAATGAGCACTTATGTATGATGCTTACATCCAGTGGGTATAAAGCCACGAGTATCAATTAAAATCTGTAACTGCTATGCCAAGGATAAAAATTATATACCTAGCAGAAGGTAAAGTCCCACTTAAATGACTGGGGCAAAGTGTCATACAAAACCAGCAACAATGCTAGAACAATGCAAAAAGACTTCACTGCAGTCAACTATTAGGCTTATAAAATATAACATCTTTCTTCATAAAATACAAGTAGATATGCTTTTCTTTTCAGTATTCATATTGTATACCATTAGTATTATTTTAAATACAGCAACTTATCAAGTAAAAACCATTTAACAGTTTTACAAGACACAAAAACAGTGGCAGCCAGTGGCTCATACCTATAATCCTGGCTACTCAAGAGGCAGAGATCAGTAGGCTCTCAGTTTGAGGCCAGCTCAGGCAAATAGTTCTTGAGACCCTATCTCAAAAAAAAAACATCAAAAAAAGGGCTGGTAGAGTGGCTCAAGGTTTAGGCCCTGAGTTCAAACCCCAGTGCCACAGAAAATAAAAAAGAGGAAAAGTGCCTGCTTTGCAAGCATGAAGCCCTGACTTCAAACCCCAGTCAGAACAGTGGCAAACAATTTCCACTTCAAACTTAATTCTCTTACCAAAGTACATAAAAACAGGTAACCTGTCATTATTAAATATTTTCACAACAGAGACTTAGAGGCAAGTAAAAAATATCTGTGTGTGGGGGTGGAGGTAGCTTAGTGGGACAGTACATTCAGGTGGCAAGCCCTGGGTTCTATCTCCAGCGCTGCAAAAAAAAAAAAAAAAAGAAAGAAAAAAAAAGAAAAACCTAAAGGGACCACTGCAGACATGGCCAGTTCAGTTTAAAACCAAATGAGCCTCAAGTCCCTCTGGCAAAAATGTGCGTGACTCACTGTTTCAGAACTCAATGGGAAGAACTGGAAAATTCACTTTGCCTAACGTTTTGCTTTGGGCTTGTTTTTTAACACAACTGTCTTAATACTGACAAAAATTACAATTTCTATAGCTTATTTATTAAGATGATAAATTGTGAGTAATATGAACCACATGTAAACAAAAAAGGTCTTATTCTTCTCCTGGATACTTAAAATATAAGCCATAAAGTCAAGTCATTTACATATACATAAAACCTAATATATAACCAAAAGGGAAACATTTACATTCCTTTTAAAAAATATAATACAGACAATACAACATGGATGTTCTAAAGTAGAAAAACAAATATTATGAGATACTGACTTTTCCTTCCCAGGAAAAAATCCAAATCTCTTTATATTAGAGATATTATCTGGAAAATATTTAAATCCTATATAATAGGATTTAAAAAGATACCACTATTACTAAAAAATGAAATTCATCCTACTCTCATTAGAAGTTTTATACATACAGGACTGTGAAGAATTTAAAAACTAGATCTCCAAATTAAGCAAAAGATCCTGCCACATGTACCAGAAATGTGCACACACATACATTCCTTTTGTACTCAAGTCAAATTATCTTAAGCTCCTGATTGCTGAAAAATCACCACTCAGTGTACTTTTATAACTACAAACAGTAGGAATGGAAATATGTCAGACATACAATATAGGGAATTAACATTCTCAACCTATTCATTCCTCACCATATTAACCCTTCCACTTTCTAATCACATTAAGAACAAAACAATAAAAATATAACATAAATTGACAAACACTTGTAAGACTCGTCAAAATCTCATTACCACATGAACTCGAAATTCTTTAAAAAAAAAAAAATGCCTACTACCCATATTAATTAAAGTTGACCTACCCCTATGTAAGATAGTATCTCACAAAAAGGTCCCTTTTAAGGAACAACACAAGAGAAAAGGTCTGTATAAGAAGCTTTTAACAGAAATTATCTCATTTTTCATCTTCAATGTTCACTACTTAAAAATCAAAAATAGTCAATGTTTTAGTTCAAACTGAAGTAAAAGAAAACATTTGCAGTACTTACTAGATTTTTTTGTGGCATACCTACTATTTCTTGCTAAATATTTCTAGCATTTATTTACATTTGATTAGAATAATTAAAAACATTAACAAGAGTATTTAGTTTGTACTTGTATTTTACATATTTACCTATTCACACAAATATATAGACAATAAGTGTCTGCTTTGGGAGGGACACTGCTTTTATCCCAATTATTCAGTCCCCATCTTGCAAAAAAAAAAAAAGTGGAAAATGTGAACTATTAAGATTTACTACAGAGAAATGCCTTTGTTTAGCTATAATTAGTATCAAATAACCTTACAAAGCATAAGGAAGAAAATATGCTTTCAAAGGGCAATCTAGCATTTCACAGCTTCTGCTCCCTTACTCCACCCAGTCTTCTCGGCTCAATGGCTGTTCACAGCATCCACAAATATTAGCCCATTTTTTAAAAAGGAGGTGGGAGTACCAAAATAGGGCTGGCTCCATTGAAGTCAACATATGCAGAAATATTTATGTGAAAAACTGGGTTCCTTTCTCTGAATATATTATATATATATAAAATATATATATTAAACATATATATGTGTATATATATGTGTATATATATATATATATATATATCTCGCTGGTACATGGAGGGAGTTTTAGGAAATCCTCTCTGAACAATCCAATGATTTAAAATAGAAGGTGAAGGAATAAATCACCCTAAATACAGATTACTCTTCTGTTTTAATAAGAACTGGAATTTACAACTGCCAATTATTTGGTAAAAGTATCCTGAAAGACATTCATTGGAGATTAAAGGCTAGCTCATGCCTTAAAACCAAACCATAATTTTTAAAGTAAAAGATTTATATATATTCAACATTATATTGCTACTGGCATATTCGAAGTAGGAAATATTCCTGATTAAGGGATTGAACCGTGCAGCAATTACGCTCTGCAGACGGGTAAAATTTAAGGAAACACTGTGGCAAAAGGGGAGGGAAGACAACGTTGCTGGTATGAAAGGCCCAAGGGTCTCCTCCGCCCTAGCCTCAAAAAGAAATTCACAAAACAACCCACCCCCAACAAAAATAGAATTACCAAAAATGGCCAGTTTTGTTAAACCTTTAAAATGTTACTAATCTCAAGGATTGTGTACTTAAAGGGGAGGCGAAATAACAGTGATACCTTTATTTTATTCCGTTGCCTCTTAAGGAAAGGGGGTGGGGGGACCTTGGCATGACATCGCCCATTGAGAAGATACCACAAATCTGTTCCTTCTCTTCAAAAGCACAATTTCTTAACCGAAGGCCTGATATGAATTACACTCATCTCCGAAGAAAAATTTTCTATCCTCATCCCAAGGAGTTTCTTGCTAAGTCACTGAAGAAAGGCAGAATAATAAATAAAGCCAGAGACCTTGCTCTCTCCTATCTCAGATACCGAAAACCACCTCCTGTTCGCTGTGATGTTTCGAGGGCGACAGTCACAATCTGCCCACCATCTCAAAGGCATTTTCTCACCTGCGAGGCTAGACAAGATAAATGGGCAGGGGCACTGCGTTTCCTAAAGGAGTGGGGAGACGAGGTTACATGAAGGGGGAAGCCTCGATGCTCAGTGTTAGCAACGTCAAAAGGCAACTCCCGTCGGAGGAGACGAAGGCAGAAAGAAAAACCCTGCTCGATTCGGTGGGTGGCTGCTGAAGATCGCTCAGGGGGTCCGGCCGCTCATCATTACAGGGTGCCGCACTGGGAGGCCGGGGAGGCAGTGGGCCATTCTCCCCAGGTCAACCCCATCCTAAGGACAGGGCGGGACGGAGCGCCTGGAAGGCTTTGGGGGTGCCTGAGCCGGGTCCTAGAGCCCACAGAGGCGGAGGGGTGGAGACTGCGGTGCTCGCCTTCACCGCCGGGGAGAGGAGGGCCGAGCCCTTTCCCCAAGATCAGAGAGTGACCTGCTCCCCACGCCCTTCCCACCCAAGAATACTTTTCTTGCTAAGTCACGACGGGAGGAGGGCGATCCCCAGTCGGGGAGTGCCGCGGATGGAGCGGCGGCGGCGGCGGCCCCCGGCACCCCGGAGCCCAGCCGGAGGACGCGAGCGAGGGCAGCGCCCTCACCGGCCAGGCCCCCCTCCTCCGTGCCACTCACTCAACGGCCGTCGCGGCCGCCATTTTGAGAGCGAGGAGAGAAGAAGAAGGAGGAGGCGGCGGCAGGGGGAGGGGAGAATGGGAGGGAGGGGAACGGCGCAGCCACATCCTCAGGCCGCCGGGCCCGGCCCGCGGCCGCCCGAGCGCGGTGGAGGAAACAAGAGGGAAAGGCACGGACCTCGCCGCCTTACCGGAGCGCTGCACCGCCGCCTCCGCAGGGTCTCTTCCGTCCTTCACTCCCATCCACCGGCGGGGGAGGGGGGAGGGAGAGGGAAGGGAAGAAGGAGGGAGGGAGGGAAGGAGGGAGGGGGAGGATGGCGCGCTGGGCCCGGTCCCGGGGAGGGGGAGGGGAGGGAAGCGGGCGGGCTCCTCAGCCGTTCCGGGGCTCGAGCCCAAGCCCGGCGCTCGCGGTTTCTCTCCCTCGCGCCCGAGCGCTCCCCTCCTGCTCTTTCTCGCTCCCTAGAGCCTGGGGCGCTGCTCGTTCGCTCGCTCACTCGCTATCTCGGCCGCCGGACTCCGCCGCCGCCCGGCCGCTCCAGCTCCGTCTGTCACAGGAGCTGCCCCAACGCCCTGACGTCACCGCGCCGCCGCCGCCGCCGCCCCAGACCCGCCAGGAAGAGGGAGGGGAGCGGAGGAGGGGCTGCTGCGCATGCGCCGAGCTGGGCCGGGCCCGGAGCCGCACTGCCTTCCGCCTAGCGGGCTGGCGGCTGCGGTTGTGCGGTTTGGTGGTACCGAGGGGCCCGCGGGCGAGTTTGCGCACGCGGTGCCGCTTTTGACACTGCTCATGCCGCTGTCACCTTGAAAAGAGCCTCTTTTTTTCCCCTAGGCCCTGGTCTGACTTGTAGCGCCTCGTGGAGTCTGGCTCTCCTTACCTCAACGCCCTGCCTCAGTCCTCTTACTACGCTGTCCCCGCCGGACATCAGGGACCCGGTGGCACGGCGTATCTCCGGCCCTGATGGGCTCCAGAGTAACAGGAGCCCGGGTCAGGCTGTCGTCCCTCCTGCCTGGGGTTTAGGGATTATCCCTCCCCCATAAAAGGAAAGGAGTAGGTTGGTTGACTTGGAAGGAAGAAATGTTGAGGTTAAAAGGCTGATGGAATGCCTTAATTGTCTTCCTTTGTATTATAGATTTTTAATTGGGACGATTCTCTTTCAGATGTGATTCAGCTATTCTTTTCCTTAGTCACACAAGCATACGTCGGAGACTCCCAGAAAGACCTGGAACTTGATTTCTACAAGGGGTGTGTGTGTGTGTGTGTGTGTGTGTGTGTGTGTGTGTGTGTTAAATTATGGGTTGAAATATTGATGACCAAGAAGTCTAGAGGATTTGTAGTCAATTTACTCCACACAGAGACACTTGATTTTTAAAAAGGCAAAGTTTGGGGCTCTGAATAATTCAATGTAGGCTAGTCTTTTAATAAGAGGTATTGACAGATTATTTTATCATTAATTTGTATTGTCCAAGGATAATTCCTGAAACAGGCTCGGGCTTATGTTTGCCGATTTTACTACCCTTTGTACACCGCGCTTGGGAAACCCAGAGTTAACGTCTCTGATATGAATCCTGGCGTGGCCACTTGCCAGAACTGTGACCTTGAGTAAATTACTGTACTTCTCTTTGGCCTCAGTTTCTGTATAAAATAGATCGAATAGCCTCATTTTGTGGATGAAATGATAGCCAGGCATTATGGCACATAGCCCCTGCTATCTGGGCTCAGGAAGTAGAATCAGGAGTTCCTAGTCGGCAAGATTCTATTTCCATAATATTAATAATAATAACAATAATAATAACTAACTTGTAAGCATTCTCTGAGTGCTAGACAGAAGATGCCGCATGTGTAATGTACCTAACCTTAGTGAGGACTTGTAGGTAACTCACAACCCATTACTGCTGCCTGGTCCCAAAATGAGTTTCCTTTTATCAAGAAAGATGGTCTCTCGAAGTGTTCAAAAGGAACATGAGCCAATAGTCTGCAGCGATTGGGGCTTTATCTTCACGAGACAGAGAACTAAATCAAGTGTTCTTTGGAAGCTCTTGCCCAGGTTTTACAGTCTAGGATTCTCTAGTCAGAAATAAGGACAAGAGGAAGCACAGAGGTTTGGTCTGTGCTATTACTTACAACCAATAAGTGTCAATAAACATGCAGGAAATTAGAACATCTCTTGTTCTAAGAATCCACCACCTTTCATTTTTACCTTTTAAAATATTTAGTAATGCCTGATATACTGCTTAATATTTAATCAGCTGAGTAAATCACTTCTTTTTTAATGAATGCTCCAAAAGTCAACAAAACTGGAAAGAAATCAGAAGCACATTGTTAAATTGATAAATGCCAGTTTAACACAAATAGGTAACCCCTAACTTCTGTAAATCTTGAGCTCACGTGCTTATGTATTTTAGAAAAATTTTAAATCTGTATGATTTAATTGTGTACTAAATTGAGATCAGATTTTATTCCTATAGTAATTCTCCAAAAGAATAAATTCCCTTTAGAGAGCTGGGCGCCTATGGCTCATGCCTATAATCCTAGCTAATTGGGAGGCTGAGATTTTTGAGCATGTAGGTTTAAGACCAGCCAGGGCAAGTAGTTCAGGTACCTCGTCTCCAAACTAACCAGAACAAAATGAACTAGCGGTGTGGCTCAAGCAATAGAATGCCTGCTTTGCAAGCATGAAGCCCTAAATTCAAACCCCAGCCCTACCAAAAAAAAAAAAAAGTCCCTTTGGAGGAAGATATAAGAACTTTCCCCATGGAATATGATTTTTCTGAACAGAAAAGTGTTATGGTTCTGTGTACTTTCTGTTAGTTGCTACTACTATAAATCCATGTTAATAAATGCTTGTCTACTGAAAATGGAAAATTAGGACAACTATGCTATCAATCACAATTCATAAGGACTCATATAGAACCTACTATATCCATCCAGGAAACATTTAATAATGGATATTTAGAATGATGTTTCTTGAAAAGAAAGGAATAAACATCCGTTTTCCTTAGAACAATTTTAACAATCTCCCCATTCATTTGAATTGCAAATCTTTATTTTTCCAGTAGCCATTTTCAAACTGGAAACATTTGTTTAAATTGCTGCAGTAAAATTAGTGTTACTTTAAACATTTCTGCAAATAAGCTGAAAGAAAAGCACTCCAAAAATACTGCTATTGGGGAGAGAACAAAATGTCTTCCAAAAGTATCTCCAGAGCAAAAAATCTGTTTATAATGAGTACAATTGTAAAAACATTATTTTGATAATTCAACTGTCCTCTGTAGTTTATAGGCAAATATACATTGTTGTGCATGCAAATTTGATAGCAAAGTAATCAGCAAATGGTGAGAAGGAAGCTTTTGCCCATACAAGTTATATGAATCAAAGTCCCACTTAAAAGATAGCTATGACCCAACTGGCAAGGAACTCACCAGAGGAGATTTTAGCTAATTAATTTGTGTTCCTGCCTTTCTACAAAACATGGATATGTCAACGAGGGCAGATCCAACTAGACCAGTCATTCTTCATCTCAGCATCATGACATCTTCATGTGTCATGAAGATTGGGAGGCCATGGTAACAAATTAAAGGCTATTAACAGTGTGAAATTCTCAGCCTGGACATACAAGAAGTATTCAAAGGCAGCACATTATAACCTAAAACCATATATATATATATGTTAATATAAAGAAACATAACATAAAAGGATGTCACCACATAGACTAGGCAAAAAATAAAACAAACTTTTTTTCCCTTTCTGCCTGTTTTTGTGTGTGTAGTAGGGTAAAAGCAGTCTCTAGTGGAGAACTTACAGAAGTGTTTATGAAGGAGATTATTTTAAACAGATTTTTTTTTTTTAAAGCCTAGGACTGGAAATGTAGTTTGGTGCTAGATCTCTTGCCTAGCATGCATGAGGCCCTGGATTCAATCCCTGATGATGCCAAAAATAAATAATATTAAATGGCTAGAATTTTCACTCCTTTATTCAACGAATATTTGAGTGCCTTGTACATGCCAGCCCTTGTGTTGGCAATGAGTATGCATAGTAAACAAGACAAAAAGAATCCTTGAGCTCATAGAATTTATATTCTGGTAGAAGACATAGAAAAAAGAAAAATGGTGACAAACGTAGGAAGGCCATCAACATACTGAGTGTGAGGAAAATAGGAAAGATCATCTTAGTCAGGATGGTAAGAAAAGATGTTCTGAGGCGTTATCACTCCTCAGTTTAAGCTAAGACTTGAGTAGTGGCAAAAATCTAGATTATGAAGAGGCAAGTAAAAGGCCCCAATGCACGAAAACACCTGCCATGAAAGCACTCGCTGTGTCCAAAGAAATGAAAGACTGTCCAGTGGTAAGGAGTGAAGTGAGGAGGGAGGGCTACTAACCACACTGCTCTGGAACACACTAGTCCTATTTTACTTCTACTTCATCAAGGGCCCAGCAGAGGAAGGTAACAGAAGAAAAGATTGGAAAGATGGGTCAGAATCAGATGGAGCAAGGCCTTGAGAAAATAGTAGAGAGTTTGGATTTTCATTGTTGTAGCAAAAGAGGTAAAAACTAAAACAAAAAAAAAAAAAACCCACACATTTTGACTCCAACTTTTCGATTTTTTTTTTTTCAGTACTGAGGATGAACTCAGGGCATCAGGCACTCTACTACTACACCTTTTGATCTTAAGGATTTTTTTTTTTTAAATCATGCTATTAGTGTACTTTTTATTGCAGCAAAATTCAGATTCATGCAAAAGTAGACAGAATGAAATAATAAAACCTCATGTACCCATTATCAGGTTTGACAATCATAAACTAATCTATGTTTTTATCCATTTCTTCCTTCAAAGAAGGAAGTATGAAACACATACTAAATACCACATTACTTCAACTATTAATAGTTTAATATGGGCCAGGCATACATATTACAGGTACATGCCTGTACATGCCTGTAATCCCAGCACTCAAGAAACTAAGGTAGGAGGATTGAGAGTTCAAGGCAAGCCTGGGCTACATAAGTAGTTCCAGGCCAGCAGGCTGCTGAGACCCTGTCTTAAAAATAAATAAATAAATAAATAAAAATTTCATATGTGTGATGGTTCATTTGAGTTGTTAACTTTATTGGATTGAGAAATGCATAACAGACTGTCATAGTGGTACACACCTATAATCCCAGCACTTGTGAAGCTAAGGCCAAAGGATGGCAATTTGAGGACAGCCTGGGTGTCAGAGTGAGTTCAAGGCCAGTCTGAACCAAAATGGAGATCCAGTCTCAGTGCTCCCCCCCAAATAAATAAATAAATAAATACACCTAGGAGATTAGTAAAGCATACACCTGTGGGCGTCTTTATGGGATTTCCAGAGACAACTAGGAGATGAGGGCTCTCCCCTAATGAATGGATTAAAACCCTTGATAGAGTCATAGCACAATGGCAGTACTGGGAGGTGGCTAAAGGTAAAATACTTGGATTCCTTGGCCTCTTCCTGTGTCCCTTCTCTCTGCTTCTTGTGCACAATAACATAAAGAACCTCCTCCACCACACACTCCTGCCACCATGATGCTCTGCCCAAGTGCACGGGACCAAGAAACCAAGACCTGAACTTTCTGAAATCCTGAGCCAAAATAAATAAAATGAAGTAAATACAAATAAAATAAATCCTTCCTCCCTTAAATTGTTTTTTTCTAGTATTTTGGTTACATCTACAAAAGATGTAACCAACATCTACAGTAGGTTGTTCTAAAATAAAAGTAGCTATTGTATTTATTTTAAGACAGGAATCTAGCTATGTAGTCCAGGATGGAATTACAGGCATTGACCACCAAACCTGGTTCCCAAAAGTAGCTGTTTTACAAACATAACCAGGAGCTGGGAATGTAGCTTAGTGGAAAAGAGCTTGTCTAGCAGACACAAGGTCCTGGGTTTGATCCCTAACGTTTCAAAAAATTGCTACACCATTATAATACCAAAAACAGTAACAATAATTCCTAAAGGAGAAGATTCTGGCCTGTCCTTGCTTCATTGAAGAGCAATGCTCTTCTTCATTGAAAAGAACTACTCACAATTTTCTCATGGAAATACTTGAAAATGAATGTCTCTTGGCATGGTGTTACCTGTCATAGTCCCAGCTTCTTGGAAGCTGAGGCAAGAGAATTGCTTGAGCTCAGAAGTTTGAAGCCAGCCTGGTCAACATAGCAAGGCCCCATCTCTTAAAAACAAAGTACATATAAATAAACTACTGGCCTGTTATCCAATTTAAAATGAATATTGCTGCCAAGCACGGTTTCTCACTCCAGTAATCCTCGCTATTTGGGAGGCTGAGTCAGGAGGATCATAGTCTGAGGCCAGCCCAGGCAAGTACTTTGTGAGACACTATTTCCAAAATAACCAGAGCAAAACTGACTAGAGGTGTGGCTCAAGAGGTAGAGTGCCTGCTTTGTGAATGCAAAGCTCTTAGTACAAACCCCAATCCCACCAAAAAATAAAAAATAAAATGAATATTGCTGGTAGAACTGATTTACCCAGCTTGAGTGGCAATGGTGAAAAACACACCCAGTAAATCTCTAATCTGCAAAATTTTACCCAGAAAATTGCATGTGGCCAAAATCAGGACCACAAAAGAATATTCACAGTAACACGAAACAATAATGAAACAACAACAACAAAAAATCTGGTAAATTTTATTTTAAGATTATTAGAAAAAAGAACTGATCCCAGTGAAAGTAATTCCACTAATAGTGACACAAAAACAGAAATTGTTTAATGTTACTAAATAGAGAATAGACTCACAAGTGTGATGCCCTTAGTCCAAACCCTTGTAATACCCTTCCCCACCAAAAAATATGCATGAGTAGGCATTTTAGGACTGGAGGTGTGGCACAAGCTATAGAGCACCTGCCTACCAAGTGCAAGTCCCTGTACTGCCCCCCCTCCAGTTGGTTAAATAGAGCACATATCAAAAGTTAATTAAATTAAATAGAGTTTGTTCCGGTAGATACATGTTCCCTAAAAACTCACTGAAGTGAGTATAATTCTGATTAAAATATTTGGATTTAAAAATACTGAGCCATTGTGCCCTTGTCAAGCTTCCTAAATCAAGCCTGGTGCCAGTGGTTCACACCTGTAATCCTAGCTACCCAGGAGGCAGAGATCAGGAGGATCTCTTGAGACCCTATCTCAAAAAAACCTAGCAAAAAAGGGCTGATGGAGTGGGGCAAAGGTGTAGGCTCTGAGTTCAAGTCCCAGTATGGCAAAAAAAAAAAACCTCCTTAAATCCAGGGCAACACTGTCCAATAGAAATATAGTGTAAACATGAATGTAATTTTGTATTTTGTAGTAGCCACATTTTTAAAAAAGTCAAGACAGGCACTGCAGGTAGCACATGTCTATAATCCCAGCTACTCAGGAGGAGGAGATTATGAGGATCAAGGGGTGAAGCCAGCAGGCAGAAAGTTTGAGAGACTTCATTTCAACCAATTAAAAAGCTCGGCAGCTACTCGGGAGACATAAATAGGAGGATCATTGTTCAGGCTGCCCAGGCAAAAGTGCAAGATCCTATTCAAAAAGTAACTAAAGTATAAAAAGGGCTGGGGGAGTGGCTAAAATGGGAGAGCACCTACCTAGCAAGTGCAAGGACCTGAGTTCAAACTCCAGTACCACAAAAAAAAAAAAAAAAGGTCAAAGATAGATGCGATAGTGTGGGCCTGCTATCCAAGCACTCAGTAGGCTTGACGCTCCCTGGTGGTCTAGTGGTTAGGATTCGGCGCTCTCAGTAGGCTGAAGCAGGAGGAGTATGAGTTTGAGGCCAGCCGGTTACACTGAGAGAACATCTACGTCAATGGGCAAGGGGGTATGGCTCAAAGTGGTACAAGGCCCTGACGTCAAACCCCAGTACCAACAACAACAAAAAAAATAAAAAAGTCAAAGGAGGTGAAATTAAATTTTATCTTTCTTTCTTTGGTACTAAGACTTTGAAATTTGGTGTGTATTTTACTCTGACAGGAGTCTTAAGTCTGCACTAGGCTCATTTCAAGTGCTTGATGTGTAGCCAGTTGCTACCATAGTAAACAGTATAGATCTAGAAGACAGGCAATTTATCTAGATGGAGAGAATGGTTTGAGCAATGGAGTTACAAATGTGGAAGCAAGTCGTTTGTTTGTTTTGGTGGGATTGGGGTTTGAACTCAGGGCTTTGCACTTGCAAAGCAGGCACTCTACCACTTAAGCCACACCTCCAGTCCATTTTGCTCTGGTTATAGATGGAGCCTCACAAACTATTTGCTCAGGCTGGCCTTGAACCTAGATCATATTGATCTCAGCCTCCCAAGTAGCTAGACTTACCAGTGTGAGCCACAGTGCCCATCTAGGAAGCCAATTTGGGGAACGAGAAATGTTGCTAGTGCAATTGAGAAGGAATATTTGTTTATGTAAGAGAAAGGAGAAGGTGGTTAAAGTGTTGCAGAGGGTAAAAGGGAAAAATATATGAAAAGATTGTGCTGGAAGGTTTTGAATAACTTGATTAGTGAGTCAGTCCCATTTGCTATGAAGCTGCTCTTGTCTTTGTTAAAGTCAGAAGCCAGTGACCTTCATCTTTCATAGAGAACTTTCCTGGTTTCCTTCAATAGTTTGTTGGCTCTTTTCCCCTCTCAGTTCCTATTTCTATTGTCCTCCTTCCTCCAGTACTGTACAGAAAAAGGAAAGAGTGGATTCCAGCTTTCTAAAATGATGGCCCAGAAAACCACTAAGTTATATGAAGACACAGCCTAATCATAGTTTTCATACTTTCTTTTCCTCCAAGTTTTTTTTTTTTTTTCTTTTTTTAAATGCCTATATACACGAAACAGAAAAAAGTAGGGCTTCCCTATTTGAAGTAGTGGTTTGGAGTCCAAACTGCCACCCCCTCCACCACACCACTAGCAGAAAGAAACTTGTTATGTGCTTTTTTTTTTTTTTTTTTGGCAGCACTGGGGTTTGAACTTAGGACTTCATGATTGCTAGGCAGGCTCTCTACCACTTGAACCACTCCACCAGCCCTTTTTTGTGTTAGGTATTTTTGAGACAGGGTCTTTTAAACAATTTGTCTTGACTGGCTTCGAACAGTGATGCTCCTAATCTCTGCCTCCCAAGAAGAGAGAATTACAGGCATGAGCCACTGGCACTGAGATAGAGTCTCACTTTTTGCTCAGGCCAACCTGAACAATCATCCTCTTATTTTGGGCTTCCCACTGTAGCTTGGATGACAGACCCATGCCACCACACTCACCTTAGTTGAGATGGGATCTTGTGAACTCTTTGCCTTGACAGGCCTCAAACTTTGATCCTCCCCATCTCAGCCTCCCAAGTAGCTATGACAACAGGCAAAAGGTTATTATTTTTTCTAAACTGTTTCCTTATTTTGTTTTGTTTTGTTTTGCAGTACTGGAATTAGAACTCAGGTCTCATGCTTGAGAGGCCAGCACGCTACCATTTGAGTCATGCCACCAGCCCTATGTTACTTTAAAAAAAAACAGGGCAGATATAGTTCAATGATAGTCTGTGTGCTTACCTCCACCAGGCTCTGAATTCAGTCCTTAACACCCGAAATAAAAAGGTGGTGAGCGGGTTGGGGATTTAGCTCAGTGGAAGAGTGCTTGCCTGGCAAATGCAAGGCCCTGAGTTTGGTCCCCAGCACCGGAAAAAAAAAAAAAAAGGTGGTGAGTGACCCACATATTCAGCACTAAGGAAGTTATAAATAGGTTCATTTATATTCAGACAATGGACTATTAGTCAGCCATTTAAAACTGAGCCAGGTGCCTTTGCACTTATAATCCCAGCTACTCAGGTGGCAGAGATCAGGAGCATTGAGGTTCAAAGCCAGCCCAGGGCAAATAGTTTATGGTCCGCAAGACCCTATCTTGAAAAAAAATCACGAAACAGGGAAAACAACAACAAAAAAGGCCAGAACTTTTCATTTAGGTCATATATAAGCAGATAAACTAAAATAGTTTATCAAAATGAAAAAGAAGTAAAAAAGTCCTATGTAGACAGTCACCCCAGCCCAAATTATGTTTTGGTCACGCTACATATACATAAAACATATGGTTGTTGTTGTTTTGGCTTTTTTTTTAAATGGTACTCGGGTTTGAACTCAGGGCCTCACACTTGCTTAGCAGATACTCTACCACTTGAGCCACTCCCCAAGCCCTGAAGTCTATGTTCTGAGTCCAGAAAGAGTCTTGGAAGAATGAAGTAGATCAATGTATGTATTGATATGGAGAAAATTTCAAGACATATAGTTAAATGAAAAAAAAAATCAAGGTTCAGAACAATGTAGTATAATCCCATTTACAGCAAAACAAAAACAAAAAATATATACATAAATGTAGTTTTGTGTGTCTAGGTTCTTTGGTGGTAAGGAATATATTCTAATTTTTTAAAAGACACCAAGAGAATGAGTTTAATGAGTGATCAGGAAAATGTGTGTAATCAGGTCTCAGAAATGACAGGAGTCATGGTCATGGAGACCTGGAGAAAACAGCCAATGGTCAGTAGGCTCTTCATGATGCTGCTGTTAGAAGGAATACACTCCAACAAGTTTTTAACTTTCAGCTAAATAGCCAACTTACATGGAGAGAGTTTTGATTGGCCTAACTTGAGTCATGCATTGCCCACCTTTTTACTGACAACCCCAGACAGAGAAGAGAGAGACTATTTCTAATTTGCATGATAAAATTTGGGAGTTACTAGGGTAGGCAAACCAAGAGATGACCTCCTTGATACATAAATTCAGTTTCCTCTGGGGAGAGCATGGTCTCTTACAAAGATTACTACTATGGTTTAGAATTGTCCCCCAAAAGCTTGGTTGCCAGCTTGTGGCGCTATTGGAAACCTTTAAGAAGTGGGGTTTAAGGGAAGGAAGTTAGGTCACTGGGGATGTGCCCTTGAAGGGGATATTGGAAACATGGCCCCTTTCTGATTTTCTCTTCTCATTTTGTGGCTATCGTGAGGTAAGCAGCCCCTCCTACCATATGCTCCTACCATAATCCCAAAGCAGTGGAACCAAGTGACCATGACTTAAATCATAAGCCAAACTAAACTTTTCCACTTTTTTTAACCTTTACACTTTTTGAGTTGATTATTTCAGGTATTTTGTCACAGTGATGGAAAGCTAATATGACTGTGATAAAATGGCATTCCTGGATTTGTACAGCACTGATACTGTGGGAGGGGGATTTACACCATTTGCTTTACATTAATCTGATCTGAGTTTTTGTTTGCTGTTGAGACAGGGTTTTGCTAGGTAGCCCAGGCTGGACTGTATCTCACTAGGCTGGTCTCAAATTCACGATCCTCCTGTCTCTGGTTCCCAAGTGCTATGTAATCTAAATTTTACAACTAGGAGAAAAGATCCTTGAGCTCTCTGCCTCAATTGAGGCCAGAGCTACTTGTGACTGCCAATATTAGAAAAAGGGCCCAAACGGGAAAAAATGGCAGAAAGAAACAAAAAGAAGAAATAATCTCATGGTCTACACCCTGGATCTAGTCATGCGAGAAGTTATTGCTACACTTTTCTCTACTAAGGCTTAGAAGTATGAGATATTAAACTGGACACAGTGGCTCATAGCTATAATCCCAGCTACTTGGGAGGCAGAGATTGGGAGGATTGTGCTTCGAGGCCATCGTGGGCAAAAATATTGCCCATTTCAATAAAACAATCCAGGCATGATGTTTCACGCCTGTAGTCCCAGCTATGCCTGAGATGTAGATTGGAGGATCGTGGTCTGAGGCTGCCTGAGCAAAAACTCAAGACTCAATCCAAAAACTAAAGCATAAAGGGTTGGAGGCATGGCTCAAGTGGTAGAGCATCTGCCTAGTGAGCATAAGGGCCTGAGTCCAAAAACCTAGTACTTCCAAAAAAAAAAGAAAAAAGACAAAAGAAAGAAAAGAAGTAAACGACATTAATCTAATCCCACCATCACCAATTTTTCTTAAATATGATTGAATTTCATTTGGAATCAGAAGACTCTTGACCCATATTTGAAGGTAGAAGTAGAGAAAGATATCGATGATGTTAGTATAATCACAAGAACAAATAAGTTTGTCTAAAATAGCATTTAAAAATACAGCCTAAGGCCATGTAGAAATGTAATTTGAAAATGGTAAATAAACAGTGAAAAAAGCAACCTCCAGAATGGGAAGACATTTACAAGTCATATATCTGTTTCATGGGTTGGTTGGTTGATTGACTGACTGTTTCGAGACAGTGTCTCACTATGCAGCCCAGGCTGGCCTTGAGCTCATGATTCTTCTGCTGAAAATTCCTGACTATGGGGATTAGAGGTGTGTGCTACCTTGTCTAGCTCACAAGTCATAGACCTGATAAAAGATTGATATATAGAATATATAAAGAACTCCTATCAGTTAGCAACAAAAATTGAGTAAATCCATTTAAAAATAGGCACAGGACTTTCATAGATACTTTGCCAAAGATAATATATGAATAGCCAAAAAGCATATGAAAAGATAGCCAACATCACTAGTCAGCAGAGAAATACAAATCAAATCCACAATGAGATTCTACTTTCCTGTTAGGATGGCTATTGTGGGGAAAACAAGAAAGAAAATAATAAATGCTGGTGAGACCATAGAGAAATTGTAACCCTTGTGCACTATTGGTGGGATTGTATTTTTGGCAGTCCTGGGATTTGAGCTCACAAACTTGTGCTTTCTAGACAAGCACTGTACCATTTGACCCATATCTCCAGCTATTGGTAAGATTGTAAAATGGTGCAACCATTATGGAAAACAAAATAGGTGGCTCCTCAAAAACTAAAAACATAATTGTCATATGACCCAACAATCTCACTTCTGGGTATGTAACCAAAAGAATTGAAGACAACAATCCAAAGAGATATTTGCACACTTCTGTTCATAGAAGCACCATTCATAAAACTCAAGAGATAGAAGCAACCCAAATACCTATCAAAGGATGAATGGACAAACGAAATGTGGCATATACATAAAATAGCATATTATTCAGCTCAAATCCCAGCCCCACCAAAAAAAAAAAATCTAATTAAACAGGAATAGGAAGTTACTTCCTTATCATCATAAAGAATATCAGAATCCAGTGGCCAATATTAATTACAAAATACTGAAGACAGTACTATTAAAAGCAGAAGCATAACAAAGGGATGCTATCTATTACTACTCTTAATTTTAATTATTCTAAAAATTCTAAGCTAATGCAATAAGATAAGAAAAAAATAAAAAGCATATAAATTGGAAAGGAGAGAATATAATTTCCACTTTTTTAGGGGAATAAATGTTCGTTAAAAATTAAAACAGCCGGGCTCTGGTGGCTCACACCTGTAATCCTAGCTATTCAGAAGACAGAGATCAGGAGGTTCAAAGCCAGACCTAGGCAAATAGTTCAAGAGACACTATCTTGAAAAAACCCATTACAGCTGGATGCCAGTGGCTCATGCCTGTAATACTAACTACTCAGGAGGCAGAGATCAGGAGGATCACAGTTCCAAGCCAGCCCTGGGAAATAGTTCTCAAGAACTTATCTCGAAAATACACATCACAAAAAAGGGCTAGTGGAGTGGCTCAAGGTGAAGGGCCTGAGTTCAAGCCCCAGTAATACAGAAAAAAAAATTACACAAAAAACAAGGGCTGGCATAGTGGTTCAAGTGGTAGACTGCCTGCCTAGCAAGTGTGAAGACCTGAGTTCAAACCCCAACACCACCAATAAAAAAAAGGGGGAAAGGGGTTGGTGTGTCTCTTTCAGAATGTTTTCTATGCATGCTCAGGCCATATATATTTCTAAGTGTATATGCTTTGAGTTTGAAAAATAAAACTAGATAACCAATATCTCAGGAGACGGAGGCAGGAGGATCACAAGTTTAAGGCCAGCCTGGGCTACAAAGCAAGACCCTGTTAAAAATAAATAAATAAATAAATAAATAAGGAGAAAAAAACTAGGATCATAATAGGTTATTATCTTGCAACACTTTTTTTTTTTTTTTTTTGGCAGTAATGAGGTTGGAACTTAGGGTGTCTTCATTTGCAAGGAAGGCACTCTACCACTTGAGCCACTCCACCAGCCCTTTTTTGTGAAGGGTTTTTTCGAGATAGGGTCTCTTGAACTATTTGCCTGGGCTGGCCTTGAACCTTGATCCTCCTGATCTCTGCCTCCCTATTAGCTAGGATTACAGGCATGAGCTACCAATGCCCAGCCCTGCAACATACTTTCTCAAATTCACAAAACAGTGTGGACCAATTTCCAGTTTGTTGTATATATGTACCTTATTCTCTCAAATGGCTGCAGTATTTCATAGCATGTATGTGCCATAGGACATATAAATGTTCCCTACTGGTAAATTTTAAATTCTTAAAAAATGTTTTCTATTTTTAAAAAGTGGGGTTTTTGTTTTGTTTTTGGCAGTATTGGGGTTTTACACTTATTAGGCAGGTGCTCTACCACTTGAGCCACTCCACCAGCCCTTTTTCGTGATAGGTATTCTTGAGGTGAGGTCTTGTTTTTTTGCCCGAGTTAGCCTCAATCCACAATCCTCCTGATCTCTGCCTCCCAAGTAGCTAGGAGTACAGGAGTGAGCCACTGGTGCCTGGTGGTAAGTATTTTAATGAATATCTTCATCCATCTATCTTTGCTCCCTTATGAAGAACAATGCTTTAGACGAGATCGGGCGCGTTCAGGGTGGTATGGCCGTAGACAAGAACAATGCTTTAGAAATGAAATTGCCAGGCCAAAAGACATGGAAATTAAAGGTATTCAGACATATCTCAAATTATCCTTCAGTTATATGTACTGACTTACACTCATACGGTTTAAAAATATCCACTTACCTACATTCTTCATAAATTTTGTTTTGTTTTTGGCAGAACTGGAGTTTGAACTCAGAGCCTCACACTTGCTAGCCTTACACTTATCTTACCCGTAACTTGAGCCACTCCACCAACCTTGTTTGCATTGGATTTTTTAAAGATAAGATCTCATGAGCTATTTGCATGGGGCTGGGTTTGAACTGTGATCCTCCTGATTTCTGCCCCCTGAGTAGCTAAGATTACAGGCTAGCCACCAGCTCCCAGCAAACTTTTTTTTTTTTTTCAGTATTGAGGTTTGAACTCAGGGCCTCACACTTGCTAGGCAGGTGCTCTGCCACTTGAGCCACTCTGCCTGCCCTACCCACATTCTTCTTTTTTTTTTTTTTCTACCCACATTCTTAACAATACTGAAATATTGTCAACTCTTGTAATTTTTGCCCATCTAGGAAATCCAAGAAGAAAATAAAAGTTAAAAAAACAAACAAACAAACAAAGACAGTTATGCCAGGTGCTGGTGGCTCATATCTACAGTCCTAGCTACTCAGGCGGCAGAGATCATGAGGGTCCCGGTTCAAAGCCAGCCTGGACAAATAGTTCTGTGGGACTTTATCTCAAAAAAAAACAGTCATTGAAAAAAGCAGGGGAGCTGGCAGAGTGGCTCAAGGTGAAGGCCCTGAGTTCAAACTCCAGTATGGCAAAAAAAACAACAACAGAAAAAACCCCAAAACATTTATAGCTTAAATGATCACTTACCTAGAAAACTAAAAAAATTTAACTGAAAAAAAAAAATTAACCAAGTTAAGTTAAATGGAATGCCAGGTGTATGTGAAGGAAAACAATTTCATACTTGACAAAGGATAAATTGCACTCTGATGGGCAATTTCTTAAGATGAAGCAAAAAATTAAAAGAATCTATCTCTTCTGCCCCAGCCACAGAAAATTCAGAATTCAAGTGGTCATGGTGGCATGTTCTTGTAGTCCCAGCACTTGGGAGACTGAAGCAAGAGGATCAGGAGTTTGAGGCCAGGGTGGGCTACATAAAGAGATCTTGCGAGAGAGAGAGAGAGAGAGAGAGAGAGAGAGAGAGATTCTAGTTCATTCATATAGTCAAACACAATACATCTATCAGAAAGTATATTATAGATTAAAATTTGATAATATTTTCCTCATAGTGAAAATTAAAGTGAAATTTCAAAAATTTTCATTTTTCAATGAAAAAAGTCACAAAACAGTTTATATAACATGACATCAATAAAACATGTGCATAAGTAGTCCTAAATTTTCCATAACATTTATTTAGTGTGGTCAAATTTATTCTATTCTAAAGGTAGATTCTTTTGGAAGTCCAAACCAAAGCACCAATGCACATGTAAGCTTAACACCTGACATCCAAGCTAAGCCAGCAGGAATGATGCAAATACAAAACTCAGACATAATCCTAGTATAAAAGGAAATGCCTGCTCTGGGACCTTAAAATGAGGCTTCTTAATGAAATTAACAGCTGTTTGAATAACCTCTCTCTGCTTGTTTACAAAGATCACAAGCTTTGCCAGGGCATCTCAGAATTGTTTTAAACACCCTGGGGGACCCTGGAAGGCCCATATTGCTTCTCTCATTTAGATGCTTCCCCAGTGCTTGGAAGAATCCAAACAAGATGCTTTCAGCTCAACGTTGCAGTGTCCCCAGCAAAAAGGAGAGACAGTGTTTGTTCTGTGACAATTCCCTGTTTTCCCAAACTATGAATCAGCCCCATTGTCACCTAGCCACTGTGCATCACTCGTTCTGTTCATCACAGCTAACATCAGAGGCAGGAACATGGCAGGGAAATTGAAACTCTGGACAGGGGGAGAACATGAACCACAGTACTGAATTCTGCTTTCAGGAGAGTCAGGCTTTCTCATGGGCTGCTTCAGAAAAATGGCCAGAAATGTGTCAGAAAGCCAATTTTATGACATCTAATTTACAAAGGAAATTGGCAATTGAATGAGAGTTTTGCATCCAAAGGTAAAGAAACATCAGGGGGTGAATGCATAAGCATTTCCTGGGCCCCACACCATGTCAGATTTTTCCACTCTTTCTCCACTGGCATTTCTTCCGCCCAGTTTTTTTCTCTCCTACTCCCTGCTCCTCCCCAGCTGGAAATGAGTGCTAGTTTAACATGGATAATACTCTCCCATGTTCACATTGTACATACAAAATGACTTTTGCTTGGCTGGCCTAAACCTTACATATATTTTATTCTACGAAGCATAAAAGGAGCCGGGCGGCAGTGGTTCATGCCTGTAATCTTACAGAGGCTGAGATCAGGAGGATCACAGTTTGAAGCCAGCCAGGGCAAATAGTTCATCATGAAACTCTATCTTGAAAATACCCAATGCAAGACAAGGCAGGTGGAGTGGCTCAAGTGGTAGACTGCCTGCCTAGCACCATGAGGTGCTGATTTTAAACTCTAGTACCTCCAAAAAAAAAAAGCAATCTTGAGTCCTTATTTCTTCCTCCCTGCTTCATTTCATTCTTTTTCCTTCAGCATATCTTTCTTTGTATTTCTTTTCTCTCTCTCTCTCTCTCTCTCCCTCCATTTGATAGGCAGAATATGGCTGCTGTATAACTCCCAATACACATGTTAAAATTCTAGATGCTTGCAGACAGCATTAGTGGCTCCTCAGTCCAATCCTGAATTTCCCAAAGAACAGTGTCCACCTCACCATGAGATGTGTCTGCCTCACTATGGCCAAGGAGGCAGAGTCAAGTGGTAGAAAAATGGTTCCCCAGAGCTCAGTCAAGGATGTGAACTGTGGGTTTGCTTCCCAGAGAAAGGAGGGTAGTTAATGGGCTCGGTAGATGACCTAAACACTCTTTAGTTTATCTGCACTATTTGGTAACAGATTTTTGTTGTTGTTGTTGAAGATTTCCAGTTTATATATATAAAGGTTTCCAAGTCAGGTGCTGGTAACTCACACCTATAATCCCAGCTAACTGGAAGGCTGAGATCGGAAGGATTGTGGTTGAAGGCTCTAGACACACACACACACACACACACACACACACACACACACACACACACACACACACGTGCACGCACGCGCACGCTCGCACACACGTGTTTAGTACTGGGGATTGAAATCAGAGCCTCTCGCTTGCTAGGCAAGGTGGTTCACTTGAGCAGCCCCTAGTCATTTTTGCTGTTTTAATTTGTTTTGTATGACAAGGTCTCATACTTTTGTCCATCTGGCTTTGGACCATGATCTCCCTACTTCCCTCATAGCTGGGATTATTGGTGTGAACCACCACTCTTGCCTTGTTTTTGAGATAGAATCTCACTAACTTTTTGCCTTGGCTGGCCTGGAACTGCACCAATTTTATATATGTATGTGTGTGCATGTATATATGTGTATATTTATATATATGTTTGTATACATTTTTGACACAGAAATACAGTAAAATTTATTAAAAATGAGGGAAAGTTGTCATAGAGAAAGCAATGATGGCCCTGGCCAGGACAGAAGTATGTGCTGAAAAAACTATATATTTTTTCTTTTTTTGTGTGATACTGAGGTTTGAACTCAGGGTCTACACCTTGAGTCACTCCACCAACCCTTTTTAGTAAAG
Source organism: Castor canadensis (assembly GCF_047511655.1). Lineage (NCBI taxonomy): Eukaryota > Metazoa > Chordata > Mammalia > Rodentia > Castoridae > Castor > Castor canadensis. The sequence goes on along the minus strand of NC_133396.1, from coordinate 47,379,544 downwards.
GGTTTTTTCAAGATAGTGTCTCATGAATTATTTGCCTGAGCTGACTTTGAACTGCAGTCCTCCTGATCTCTGCCTCCTGAATAGATATGATTATAGGCATGAGCACCGGTGCCTGGCCCAATTATATTTTTATAAAATGAAGTTTGCATGATCATGGCCGGTTCACAGAACAGAGTGGTGACATATGACCACTTCTCTTGAGTAGTCCAAAGGACCATCTAGAATCCTCTAAGATCCCATTCCAAATCCCTGGACCTTTCCAGTTTCCAAAGTCCGTCCAGTAGCTTATAGTTATGTAGTGAGTATTGACTTTTGCTTCCACTGTTCTGACATAGTAGTAGGAATAACTTGGAACTTTGAAAGGTGGCTCAATGTTTACTGAAGTTCAATAACGTGATGAAAGTAGTACTGACTGGAAGAAGATGTAAGTTCCAATCTAGATGCTCTCCCAGAATGCTAAGACATTTGGAGCAAATCACCTAACTTCTCTTCCTCTGTAAGATGTGGGCAATAATATTTTGTTACTACCTTACAGGGCTGATTGAAGGCCAAATGAGATTAAGTGATCAAAAGTACATTGTGCTGGGTGCCTGTGGCTCACACCTGTAATCCTAGCTACTCAGGAGGCAGAGATCAGGAGGACAGCAGATCAAAGCCAGCCCAGACAAAAAGGGCTGTTGGAGTGGCCCAAAGTGTAAGCCCTGAGTTCAAACCCCAGTATTGCAAAAAAAAAAAAAAAAAATCAAAATTATACAGTCAGAAATCAGGTCAGTTGTTGCCAGGGGCTACAGGAAGGAGTAGGGGATTAAATATACAGGACCACAGGGGACCTTTAGAGGATGGAACTGTCTATATCTTTTGACTGTGGTGATACTTCCACAACTGTATATAACTCAAAACTCATAGAACTATATGCCTAAAAAGTGAATTTTACTGTATGTAAATTACTTCTGAATAAACCTGACTTTTATAAAAAGAACAAAGTTTGACAATTCCTTAAAAAGTTAACCATAGAGAGCTGGACACCAGTGGCTCACACCTGTAATCCTAGTTTCTTGGAAGGCTGAGATTGTGAGGATCACAGTTTGAGATCAGTTTGGACGTGTAGTTTGCAAGACCCAATCTCCACTAGCAGGTGGCTCAAGTGGTAAGAGCACTTGCCTAACAATCATGAGGTCCTGAATTCAAACCCTAATGCTGATAAAAAGAAAGAAAGAAAGAAAATAGATACCATCTCCAAAACAATCAAGTAAAATGAACTGGAGGTGTGGTTCAAGCGGTGGAGCACGTGTTTTGCAAGTGTGAAGTCCTGAGTTCAAACCCCAGTCCCACCCCCTCAACCCCCAAAAAATAGCTATAGGATTACCATATGATTCAGCAATCCTCTTCTGTGTAGATCCCAACAAAGAACTGAATTCAGGGAGTTGAACAGAGTAACATTAATCATAATAGCCAAAGTGTGCAACAACTCAAACCTCCAACAAAAGATGGCTAAACAAAGTGTGGTATGTACATACAATGAAAAAAAGATTGAAATGATGCCTGTTACCCACAGGGATGAAAACCTCGTGCTATGTGAAAACACACAGAAACACCTGCAAGAACGAATATTACAAATAAATGGAAAGGGTTCCATTTAGATGAGGTACTTAAGCTAGGCAAATTCCTAGAGACAGGAAGTAGAATAAAGGTCATAAAAGGTTGGTGGAGGGGAGAATGGTGAGTGATGGAGTTTGTGTTTAAGATGATGAAAAAGTTCTGGAAATAGTAAGTGGTGATGGCTGTACAACACCATGAATATCCCAATACCACCAAATTGAGCACCTGTCAAATGGTCAAATTTTATGTTGCTTTTTTTTTTTTTTTTTTTTTGGCAGTACTCAGAACCTCAAGTGGTAGATCCTCTATCACTTGGACCACAACTTCAACACTTTTTTGCTTTAGTTATTATTACTACTTTCTTTTTGTGGTACTGGAGCTTGAACTCAGGGCCTACACCTTAAGCTACTCCATCAGTCTGTTTTGTGTTGGGTATTTTTGAGATAGGGTCTTCAGAACTATTTGCCTGGGCTGGCTTCGAAACGTGATCCTACTGATCTCTGCTTCCTGAGTAGGTAGGATTACAGGCACGAGGCACCAGCACCTGGCTGCTTTAGTTATTTTTTGGATAGGGTCCCTCATTTTGCAGGGACCAACCTGGACACTACTTGTCTCTCTGGCTGCTGGGACCACGGATGTAAATCACCATGCCTGGTGCATTGGTTGGGATGGGGGTCTCACTAACTTTTTGCACCCCCCCAAGTAGGTGGGATTATAGGTGTGCAATACCATACCTGATCTTATGTATTATTAGGCATTGTTTTTAAACACATTTTTTTTTTTTGGTGATACTTTGCACTTGCTAGGCAAGTGCTCTACCACTTGAGCCACATCAATAGTATTTTTGCTTTTAGTTTGTTTTTCCGATAGCATTTATTGCTTTTGCTCAGGCCAGCTTCAGACCTCCATTCTCTTATTTCTACCTCCTGAGAAGTTGGGACCACAAGCAGGGGCCACCATGTCTGGCCTTAAACACATTATTTTTGTTGTTTTTTTGTTTTGTTTTTGTGGTACTGGAGCTTGAGCCACTCCACCAGCCCTTTTCTGTGATGGGTTTTTTCAAGATAGGGTCTCATGAACTATTTGCCGGAGCTGGCTTTGAACCTCGATCCTCCTGATCTCTGCTATCTGAGTAGCTAAGATTACAGGTGTGAGCCACCAGCAAACACAATTAAAAATAAATAAATAAATAAAGCCTAGGTGGTCCCAAGTTTGAGTCCTAACTTTGCCATGAACCAGTTGGTCAATTTGTCGTCTTGGGTGAGTTACCCCGGATCCCTTGAAGTAGTTCAAGTGGTCACACTGCAGTTAAAACAAAGCAAAACATTAAAAAAATCCAGAATATTGGAAATTTTCACAATACATCAAATTTTTGTAGCTCAGTAAAAGAGCATATGCTTAGCCTGTGTGAGGCCTGGTTTTCATACAAAAAGACCCACTTATTTGTAGTGTATATTTGCTGTCCAGTGTGGATTGGTGAGAAAAGAGGGAGACTTTGTTTCAACACACACTACAAAGTACCAGGCTTACAGATACTCCACATTTCATCTGCACGTCGCCCTTGTGGGCACCAAGGCAAGGGAAGAGAAGGGCTGGAGAATCACATAGTGCCTTTATTTTTTTTATGGGACTGGGGTTTAAACTCAGGATTTCAAGCTTGCAAAGCAGGTGTTCTATCGCTTGAGCCATGCCTCTGGTCCCACACAGAGGCTTTGTGGTAGCATTTCTGACCCCATCCAACTGGGAAGGACTAGGAAACATGCGGAAGCAAGTGGAACAGTGGGTGAGCACAGGTGTCTTTGCCTTATTTCTCGGTGTCTCCATGTCTTCGTTTATAAACTAAACCTGGGAATCTTTAAGTTTCAGGTTGTTGTGAGAATAAAATGGTGATAAACTTAAAGTGATTAGTACACATGGTAAGCTTTCAAAAAAAAAAATTGCACCTGGGTTTGGTGGCTCTGCCTGTAACCCAGCTACTTGGGAAGCAGAGGTAGGAGGATCCAGGCCAGTCAGGGCTAAGAGGGTCTTGGTAAACAAAAGGGCTGGGGCCATGGCTCAATTGGTAGACTGCTTACTAGCATGCATAAGGCACCAAGTTCATTCCCAGTACCAAGAAAAAACAAAAGGAATCTGAGTAAAGCAAAAATGAACCACAGCACCTCAGGGAGGGCAGGAGACAGTTGTTTGGCCTGGGAGATGATTTTCTCTCTTTCTTGCTCTTTCTCTTTCTCTCTCTCTCTTTCTCTCTGTGTCTCAGGTGCTTTGTCTGCAATTTGGTGCATCTGCTCCATTTTCTTGCTGTTCCCAACTCTCCCGCGCAGAGCCTTGCTCTGGCTGACTCTGACTTGCACAAGGCCATTAACAAGCTGCCCTATCATCTTTGCTTCTTCAGTGCTAGGGTTCAAGTAGCTGCCCTCTGTGTATTTCCCTAGGACAGACACATTAGATCAAGTTCACCTTTTTCCAACTTGGCCACATAAATGGCAGAGAGCTAACCCATTGGTGTTTGGCTCCCTTCATTTAAGTTGTCCATCCTTGTTTAATCAGTCTGGGTCCTTCACAGGTCCTAGTCTGGTCAAGTGGCTTGCTAACCAATGGAGTGAATAACAGTAAGCCTGCCTTTTCGGGAAGTAATTACATGTAGCTTTGACCAAACATGGTCAAATAAATAAATAAACAAAATCAAAAGAAAGTGCAAGGCTGGGGTTGTGCTCAAATGGTAGAGCACCTAGTAAGCACAGGCCCCGAGTTCAAACTCCAGTATCACTACAGGGAAAAAAAAAAAAAAAAAGAAAAAGAAATTTCAAAATCAAAAATTTTAAATTCCCACACATGCATCATGCAGCTCAGTTGATGTAGAGAAGGTCTCATTCAGTCTCTTGCTGCTGTCAGTTGTGTTTAAATCATTGTGTGATCTTCTGAGGATTCCACTGTCCTTAATTTTGTGAAAATCTACCTCCCAAAAAGCAAACAGTGCCCAAAAGCAAAGGAAAAGCGAATGTGCTCAATTGAATAGAAAAAGTGAAATTTTGAGATGTGTAGAAAGGCAGCATGTCTTTAGCCGAAGTTGGGGAGGGTCATGGGAAAATGAATCAAGCATCTGCAGTACAGCATTGAGCTCATGCACGGTTTTTTCCTTAGCAGAGGTCAACTTGCAACCCTAGACCAAAGGTCTACTATATCTGAAAACGGGATTTTTTTTTTCAGCACTCAAAACTATGCTGACTAAAAATAAGCATTATTATAAAAATATATTGGGTTGATTTGATATATAAAAAAAACAGAAATTCATTTTGCTTTTTGTGGTACTAGAGATCAAACTCATGACCTCATGAATGCTAGGCAAGTGCTCTGCCACTGAGCTACATCCCAGCCCAGGAACTGCATTTGAATTCACATTCTTTACTAGTGAGGTCCAACATCTTCTCCCACTTATCTAATGAAGACTTTTTCATTTGTTTATTTGTGAGTGCTCTTGGTGCAGTTTTTTTATTGCTGTATCCATCTTTTCCTTGTGCATTAGAGACTGTTAATTATTTGGCTGTTACATACACTGCAAATGTTTCCTGCTGTTTGTTATTTATATTCTGACTTTGTCCATGTAGGGACTTCGGCAGAAAGAAGTTTTGGGTTTAGGGTCTTTTGAGTGTTTTTGATAGTCAGAGCTATTACCTTTTCCTTCATGTTTTTAACCCTTAGAGTCATATTTAGGAAGTCCTTCTGTTTCCTGAGATCATAATAATTCTCATTAATTTTCCTTCTAGAACATTTATGGTTTCATTTTTTCATACTAGTTTGTGTGCCATTTAAGATAGATATGATAACTAACTTTTATGAGGTACATTCTGTGTGATAGGTAGGCACTGGGCTTTTATCTTTTTATACCCATCATCCCTTTTAATCCTCACCATAAGAGGGAGTCACTTTTATTACCTTGCCTTTTTTTTTGTTGTTTTTGGTGATGCTAGAAGTTGAACTCAGGGCCTACACCTTGAGCCACTCCACCAGTCCTTTTTGTGATGGGTTTTTTTCAAGATAGGGTCTTGCGAACTATTTGCCTACGCTGGTTTGGAACCACAATCCTCCTGTTCTCTGCCTCCTGAGTAACTAGGATTACAGGTGTGAGCCATAGGCTCCCAGCTCTACCTTGCTTTTTAATAGGGCAGAAATGAGTCTTGGGAGGTTAAGAATCTTCCTGCAATTACACAGCTAATCAGTGGCAAAACTGTCATTCACACTCCAACTCTATTTTTGTTTATTTGTTTATTTATTTATTTGCAGTATGGGGTTTGAAGTCAGGGCTTTACAACTTGCTAGGCAGGCATTCTACAACTTCAGCCACACCTCCAACCAAAGTCTGTCTTTCAAAGGTCTTAATCATTGCTCTATATTTTTCTAACTCCACCCCCCAAAAAACAATCATTCTTTAAGCTGGATGCCAGTGGTTGACACCTGTAATCCTAGCTACTCGGGAGGCTGAGACCAGGAGGATCATGGTTTGAGGACAAGTTGTGGTATTAGATCATGAGACCCCCCTCCCATCTCCAAAATAACCAGAGCAAAATGGACTGGAGGTGTGGCTCAAGTAATAAAGTGCCTGCTTTGGAAGCTTGAAGCTGTGAGTTCAAACCCCAGTCCCAATAAAATAAAAAAGTCACTTGTCAATTTTTCCAATATTGCTGGGCGCCGGTGGCTTATGCCTGTAATCCTAGATACTCGAGAGGCAGAGATCAGGAAGATTGTGACTCAAAGCCATCCCCAGCAAAAATAATTCACAAGACCCTATCTCAAAAAACCCTACCACAAAAAATTGGGCTGGTGGAGTGGCTCAAGGTGAAGGTCCTGAGTTCAAGCCCCAGTACCACAAAAAAAAAAAATTACAATATCATTTGCTCCAGGCTTTTCCTCACTGATGGAAATGTCACTCTTATCATCCAGTAGCTTGATAGATTCTTGGGTCTGTTTCTGCCCTTTCTTTTTGTTCTATTGATTCTCTGTCTATTCCTGTACCAGTAACACACTGTTCTTATGACTGCTGCATAATTTATATATTCTATTATCTGCTAGGCCAAGTCACCACTAGATGCTCTTCTTTTTCAAAGTTTCCACACTTTCCCCCCTCATGATTTATTATTCCAGAAAAAAAAACAACTTTAGATTTATACTGCAAAGTCCTCAAGAAATTAAGGTGGTGGGGTTAATTTTTGTTTTTGTGTGTGTGTGTGTTTTTTGCTGAAATGGTATTAAAAACACTGGGAATTTGGTACTGAGAGTTGAGTTCATTGGATTCCTTGGTCCAAAGTATATGTCACAGTCTGAATATCTCTATCTCTATCTCTCTCTCTCTCTCTCTCTCTCTCTCTCTCTCCTTCTCTCTCTCTTTCAGTGAGAACCCAAGATCTCATGCTTGCTAAGCACATCTACTACATCCTTGGCCCAATGCCTCCCCTTTCTTCTTTCTCAACTGACATTCTTCCTCCCCTCCCATGTAAAACACCCATTATGTGCCCTTGGAAAACTATGTATTTGAAGATACACACTGCAATTTTGTGATTTCCATTCACATAAACAGCATTGTCCTAAAGATCATTTTTCTGCTCCTTTTTTTTAAATTTAAAATTTTTATTTGCAATTCTGGAGTTTGGACTCAGGACTTCACAGCACTTGCTAGGCAAGTGCTTGAGCCTTTCAACACTTTTTTCTCTGGAAAAGGAGATAGGGTCTTGCTTTTTGCCAGGCCTGGACTCCAATCCATTTTAGGCTTCCTACTGTAACTGAGATGACAGGCATGTGCCACTGGGCCCAGCTATTGGTTGAGATAGGGACTCACAAATCACTTGCCTGGGGTCAGCTTCAAACCATGATCCTCACAATTTCAACCTCCCAAATCCTGGGATTATAGACATGAGCCACCGTGCCTGGCTTCTGCTCCTTTTATGATTTTACTCAAGGCTGTTTTCTGACCTACACATGTTGCTGCATGTACATCTAGCTCATAGGTCCCACTGCTCAGCAGTATAACACAGGATGCACCCAAATACTGCACTTCTGATGGATGGCGGGATGCCGGAAGTCCTCACTTGCACACAACACTGCAGTGAGCATCCCTGTGCATGGCCCCTTAATAGACTTGCGGACTCCAGACTGGGATCCTTTGTTGTTAGGTCTTTGCACCTTTGACTTCCCTAAGACTGCCAGATTCCTTTCCAAAGCATATGTATCACTTCGTACTCCCATAATGAGGCAAAGGATGTCCATTTCTCTAATCTCACCTTTACTTGTTATTTTCTTTCTTTCTTCCTTTCTTCCACCCCCCCCCCGTGAGACTGGAATTTGAACTCAGGGCTTCACATTTGCAAAGAAGGTGCTGTCTACCACCCGAATCACACCTCCAGCCACTTTGGGGATTCCTTCAACATGAATTTGGAAGGGGACACAGACATTCTAACCATAGACTTAGAGGACAGGAATTGTATTTTATTTTTCTCCAAGTAGTGAGACAGTTTTCCTGACACTCTCTCCAGAATCATTCATCCATTCCTTATTGATTTGTGGTGTCATCTTCATCTATCAAGTTCCCATAAATGGGAACTGTCTTCTAGCTCTTCTGTTCCTCTGGTTATGGATCTGTGCCTGTACCATCACCATTCTGGTTATATGACTCTGGTTTCATAGTAATAGTCAAGTCACTTGACTCTTGTTTTAAAAATCAATAAAGTTATTCTAATAAAAACTAACTCAATCTCTCAAAAATAAATCCCGATGGCATTTTGGTTGCACTTAATTTACAGATTAATTTTTGGAGAACTGATTTTCTTTTTGGAAACAGTCTCCTCACGTAGCCCAGGATAGCCTTGAACTGGGTCTCCAGTGATCCTCCTGCCTCAGCCTCCAGAGTAGCTGGTACAATAGGAGTTCAACACTGTGCCCAGCACTAATTTTAACTGTTTTTGAGGGTACAGTGTAGCGTTTTTAAGAACAGTCTTTATATTGTGCATTCATAATGTTGTACAGCTATCCTTACTCTCCATTTCTAGAATTTTTTATATTTTATTTTTTTAAATTGTTGTTTGCTCGCTTTATTTTATTTACTAGCATTTCCTTACAGTGTTCATAGAATTGGTGAAAATAGACATCCTGATCTTATTAATTAACTTTTTTTTTTGCAGTACTGGGATTTGAACTCAGGGCCTCACACTTGCTAAGCAGATGCTCTTCCACTTGAGCCACTCTGCTAGCCCCATTTCTACAATTTTTTGTCACTCTAAACAGTAACTCCATATACATTAAATAAAACCATCCTTTCCCTGCCTGCCCCTGGTAACCACTATTCTATATTCTGTCTATGAATTTGACTACTCCAGGCACCTCATGTAACTGGAATCATGTAATATCGTCCTCTTTTGTCTGGCTTATTTTCCTTAGCATGCTGTTTTCAAGGTTCTTCCATGTTAGAGCATGTATTAGAATTTCATTCCTTTTTAAAGCTGAATACTATTCCGTTGTATGTACTTATCCCATTTTGTTTATCCATTTATCTGCTTATTATTATTGTTTTGTATGTTAACCTTCTATTTGGTCTTACTAAATTCTATTAATCCCTGTGATCTTTTGATTCTGCTTGGAAGGATTACATATAGATAATTATGCCATTAAAATAATGATAATTTTAGCTCTCCTTTCTGTATTAATTTTCTACTACTGCTTAAAAATTCCCACATATTTAATGGCTGAAAGCAATATAAATTTATTATCTTATTCTAATTGATCAAAAGTCTAAAATGAATCTCACTGAGCTAATATCAAAGTACTGGCAAGTCTCCATTCTTTTGGAGATTATAGAAAGAATCCACTTTCCTACTTTTTGTACCTTCCAGAAGCTGCCCATATTCCTTGGCTGGCTGACTGTTCCATCTTCAAAAGTAGCAATGGCCACTGGGGCCTTTCTTATATAGCAGTAGAGAATGTGCTTAGCATTTGAGAGGCCCTGGGTTTAATCCCCAGCACTAAGAAAAAATTATAAATAAGCATATGCTAATAAATTTGGAAACTAGACAAAAATGGTTAAATTTCTGGGAAATATGAAATGACAAAACTGGTGCAAAAAAAGAAAGATTAAAAAGCTGAGAAGAATAAGTATCATTATAAAAAATGCAAGGTAGGGGCTGGAGGCATGGCTCAAGTGGTAGAGTACCTGCCCAGTACATGCAAGGGTCAGTTCAAACCCCAATGCTGTGAAAGAAAGAGAGAAAGAAACAAAGAAAGAAAGAAAGGGGGGAGGGAGGGGGGGAGGAAGGAAGGAAGGAAGGAAGGAAATGTGAGATAATAAAAAACCTCTGGCCACCTTTGTCCTCTAAAAGCAACTCAGTTTCAGGTAGTTTGCAGATGAGTCTTACCAAATATTAAAATAAGATAGTTCTTTGCTTCATGCAAGTTGCTCTAGAAATTAATAGACAGAATAAGAAGTTCTTAACTCATTGTTGAACCTAATATCACTTTGTTTCTAACTCCAATAATGACAGTAAAAAGAAAAAAACCCGTAAAATCTATGTAATTTATGAACATAGGAAATCTTAAATAAGATATTAACTACCCAAATCCAACTCTATGTGAAAATAAAAATTCATTATGATCATGTAGAGTGTACATATGATTTGACACAAACAAAAAAACCTGGCTATATAATTAATTAACAACTAAGCAGCAAAAATTTGGAATTATCTAAATAAATACAGAAAGTAATTGGAAAAATTTCAGTACCTATTTATCATGAGATTTCCCAGAAAACTTAGAACAGATCATAACTTTGATAAATCTCTACAATATTTCTTATTATTTTTAATCTCTATTGTATTTATGTTATCTTCCCTTTTATGTTCTTATTTTATTTGCATGATCTCTCTTGAGTAGTGTAAGCAGAGTTTTGTGTAGTATTAATTAAAAAAAAATAGCTCTGGGTGCAGGTGGTCTAAGCCTAACTACTTGGGAGGCTGAGATCAGGAGGATCACGGTTTGAGGCCAGCCTGGGCAAATAGTTCATGAAACCCCATATCCAAAAAAATAAACAGAACAGAATGGACTGGAGGTGTGGCGCAAGTGGTAGAGCACTTGCTGTGCAAGCTCAAAACCTTGAGTTCAAATCACAGTCCCATCAAAAAAAAAAAGAGAGAATATATAATCTAAGGGTTCTTTGGAGAGGGTCATTAATATATACATGTATGAATGTATATATATGCACATATATACTAATGCATATTTATTTGTTTACTTACATACAGTAATTTGAGTTAACTATTTTATTAAATCATCTATATACTTTCTTATTGTCTGCTTGAGTCACAGTTTCTAAGGAAGTTAATTTGTCTCTTATTCCATTTCTGTCAGCTATTACTTCACATAACTGGAGGCGTAATTAGGTACATGTGTATTAGTGGTTATTATACCTTTTTGATCTACTGTTCTGTTCTTTGTCCCTTAGGATTATTTTTTTCCCTCAAGCTTTTCTTTGTCTCCTCTGATGTTAAAATTGTTATCATGACTTCCTTTCAGTTCTTATTTATATGATTTACTTGTTTTTTTCTCTCTCATTTTTAAAATTTTGTTTTTTGAGACTGGATCTTTCTATATAACCCAGGCTGGCCTCAAGCTCTCGATCCTCCTGCCTCTCTTCTCGAGTGCTGGGACTGCATGATTAACTATAACTGCTGTCTGTCTAGATTCTGCACCTTCTTCCTGAGCCATCAAATTCTTAGGGTGACTTCCACATGGAACAAGATAGTGGATCAGGATCAATTAGGACTTTGGCAGTCTCATTCAAATCTGGGGACTTCCCACTGCCATGGAGGGGGAGATAAAGTTAGTTTGCTTGATTTATTTAGATTTAAGTAAGTCCCACACCTGGAACTACCTATCCAAACTACATGGATAACCCAGCAGAGGGTAGAATGGAAGCTGGAAAGATACAATGTCAACTACTATTTGACCCCAAATTTTTATTTCTAAGAATTTTTCCTTCAGGAAATATTTATTTTCTTCTATAAAAGAAAGTGCCAGATGGTATTTAACATGGCAAAGGAGGAGTAGGAAGAGAGAAGGATTGAAGAGAGGGAGAAGGGGAGGAAAAGAAGAAGGAGGAGGGGAAGAACAAGAAGAAGAAGGAGAAGAAGGAGGAGGAGGAGGAGGAGGAGGAAGAGGAGAAGGAGGAAGAGAAGGAGAAGGAGAAACAAAGTCTAAAAGTCTGAACAGGCCAAAACAAAAACAAAAGTTAACCACTAAAGGTAAAATAGAAAGAGAAATTGCTATGTGAAGGAATGGTCACTCATAAAGTACCTTCTGACGAGGATGTAGCTCAGTAGCATGTGCAAGGCCTAGGGTTGGATCCCCAGAACCTCAAAAAAAGAAAAAAGTACCTCTTATATCGGTTACCCATTGCTGCATTACACACCACCCCCAAATGTCATGTCTTGCTCTTGATTCTGTGAGTGGTTAATTTGGGAGGTATCCTCTAGGTGACTCTATTGCTGGTCTTTCCTCGAGTCATTCATGTGTCTGTAGTCATCTAGCATCTTACATGGGGTTGAATAGTCTCCAGTGGCCTTATCACATGCCTGGCAGTTGGCCAGTTAGACATAAGCAGGCTGCTGGCTGGACTCAGTCCTCCTGCATAAGGCCTCTCTGTCAGGCTAGCTCAGGCTTGTTCACATCCCAGTCCTGGGGTTACAGCCACAGACAAGCTCTTTTCAAGCCTCTGCTTGCATCATATTTGCTAATGTTCATTGGCAAAGCTCAGATTGAAGGAGTGGAGGAAACTATCTCTATTCCTCAACAGAAGCAACAGCAGTCACATTGCAAGGAGAATTTGCTTAAAGGAATAGGAAAAATTATTGCTGCCATCTTGATAAACAAATGACCATGTCCGCTCTCATGGTCTGGAGATGAAATGTCCTCCCTCTAAAAAACAAAACATGCTAATGTATTGAAGACTTGGTCCCCATCTGGTAGTGCTATTTTAGGAGGTCCTAGAAACTTTAGGAGGTGAGGCTTATGTGGAGGAGATAGGTCATGGAGGGGAAAGAGGTCCTTTGGGGCATCTTGTCCCTGGCCTCTTCTTGTCCCCTTCCCTCTGCTTTCTGTCTGCCATTCTGCCATGAGGTGAGTAGTGTCTGCCACATGTTCCTGCCACCATGATGTTCTGCCTCACCATAGGCCTAGAATCAAAGGAGCCAAGGACAATAGACTGAAACTGTGAGCCAAACAAATCCTTCCTTATATTCTTTTTCTTTCTTTTCTTTTTTTTTAATAGTGGGGGCTCAAACTCAGAGCTTACACCTTGAGCCACTCCACCAGCCCTATTTTTTTTTTTTTTTTTTTTGTGAAGGGTTTTTTCAAGATAGTGTCTCAAAAACTATTTCCCCGGGCTGGCTTCGAACCCCAGTTCTTCTGATCTCTGCCTCCTGAGTAGCTAGGATTACAGGCGTGAGCCACTGGCGCCCAGCATTGTATTCTTAATTTAGTAAATGTTATGTGCTACATGCTGGGACCTAGGTATAAAGAGAAAACAGGCACATTTTCTGTCCTCAACATCATCTGATCAAGTGAAGAACAAAGAACTCTCCTAGAATCAGCATGCAGTGAAATTGGAGCCACAACAGAGTTTGGAGGCTATTATTTAAGTTGGTGGAAGGGCATGTGATTCATACTGGGTAAGGGACATAGCATAGGCTTCCTGGAGGTGACTCCTAAGGAAGATCTTGAGATTGAGAAGGCAAAGTTCAGAGGGAGGAGGAAAAAATGTTAAACACTGAGAAATGAAGTCAAAGTAGTAGCCCTTCAATCGGCCTTCAACTCTCAAGTCGATGGAAGCCACGATGGTAATTTCAACACTTGTGAGGTAGAGGCAGGAAGATCTCATTCCAGGCTAGCCTGTGCTACATGGTCAGACTGTCTCCAAAAACCAAAATGAACAGGCTGGTGGAGTGGCTCAAGTGATAGAGTGCTTGCCTATAGAGCAAGTGTGAGGCCCTGAGGTCAAACCCCAGGGCTACTAAATACATACATACATACATACATACATAAATTCTGTTCAAATTCTCATTGATTACCTTCTCCATTAAAGGACCCTTGTTGAAGTGATTTTCTTAGAGGAAGGTTGTATACAGTGGCTTTGGGTCTGGAGCTCAGTCTTTCTCATTCATCCTCAGTGGCACAAGCTGTCACAAGATCCTGGAAGAAAGCTAAGATTGAGCCAGGCGCTGGTGGCTCACACCTGTAATTATAGCTACTCAGGAGGTAGAGATCAGGAGGATCGTGGTTTGAAGCCAGTGTGGGCAGATAGTGTGTGAGACCCTATCTCGAAAAACCCTTCACAAAAACAGGGCTGGTGGATCGGCTCAAGGTGGAGGCCCTGAGTTCAAGTCCCAGTATTGCAAAAAAAGAAAGAAAGAAAGAAAGCTAAGATTGGCAGCATAGCTAAAGTGCCGTAAAACACAACAGAAGAATGAATATAGAAATGAAATGACCATTGTGTTTTTTTAAATGTGAGCTGGGCATTTGACTCAGAAGTAGAGCCCTTGTTCTATTCAAACTCAATCCCCAATATCAAAAAAAAAAATTTTTTTTTAATGTGTAGAAGGAAGGATACAGTCCTAACAGTTATTTGTATTTATCTCTGATCTGGTCACTGGAATTTAGGAGATGCAGACATGCTCATGCTATGCCCATATTTACTTGCATATTGTTTGAATACTCTACAATCATCTGACATTAGTTTTGTATGTTTAAAAGTTTTGAAAAAAGAATCAAAAGTCTGAAATATTTTCACTGATGCTACTATTACATCATTGCTACAGTCAACTCTTCATGAATCCTTGATATGTGCTAAGCATTTTATAAGTGTTTATTATACAATTATACCTTATAACAACTCGGTGAGTTACCTACAATTATTTTCTTGTTTTACAGATTAGGAAACTGAGCCCCAGCTAGGTTATGTAATTTGCCCAAGGGGACACAGCTAAAAAAGGTCAGGGCAAGCATTTGACTCTGGGCTGTGTGGCTTGAGAGTCTATTCATAATCACTGTGTTTTATCAAAATGCCACTATCAGCAGAAGAAAGGGACACATATTCCCAAAAGTCTGAGCGTAGGACCCAAAGCAGCAGATACAGTTAATCTAAGCTTTGTCACACGTTGTCTTCTGTATCATAATATATGCACATTTGTTTTAAAATAAAATAATGCAAATTATTTCTCATTCAGTCAAACGAACACTTCAGGAAAAATGCCCCATGTTTATCTTGTGGTGTCACATGTCCTGGACACACTATTGTGTGTATACAGGGAATTGTTTGCCCCAAGGTGAGAAACGCAGACAAAACTAGTTTGTCGTCTCTGGTACTCCCTGATAGACGAATGAAGTCAGAATGTTTTTCTAAGATCCTAGGAGCAGTCACACTTCAGTTAACTCTGATCTCCACCCTGGATCCAGTTCGGGGGATACTTCTTTCCTTCAGTAAGCATGCCAAATGGCCTGTCTGGTGGCAGCTGACAGATCTCCAGACCTGCTGGCCCAGGCATGACATTCCTGAGGCTGGTCCCAGCTGTCTCTGACTGGGTCAACTTCTTACAGTGCACAGCCCACTTTCTAGGAACACACACACACACACACACACACGACTGCTGCAACAATGCATTGACACCCAACATGCAGTTATAAAAGATTGGTAAGTACAAAATTATATCCACGAAAAGAAAATGAGGTCGGGCGCCAGTGGCTCGCATATATAATCCTAGATACTCGGAAGGCAGAGATAAGGAGGATCTTGGTTCAAAGCCAGCCTTGGCAAATAATTCACAAGACCCTATCTTGAAAAAGCAGCACAAATATTGCCAGCAGAGTGGTTTAAGGTGTAAGCTCCGAGTTCAAACACCAGTGCTGCCAAAAACAAAACAAAAAGAAAAGGAGAAAGAGAGGTAACGGTTCCCCAACATTTTGAATGTAATGTGAGCCACGGAACTGTGCACTTAAAAATAGTTAAAGTGACATATTTATACATATTACCACAATAAAAGAATAGTTTGGGGCTCAGAGCACATATTTAAGCTCTACAAGACCCTGGGTTCAGCCCAAACACTCCTAAAAGAAGGCTTAATCTACAGATAAACAATATTTGGTACCATCTTCCAAGATATCTGGGGTGATAAGTGCACTCTAGGTGGAATGAAGCAACTAGCCAAGGAGAGAGTGAATCTAATCTAGTAACTCTTTCACTGAAGCCCTGTCAATGGCTCCCAATTTCTGTTGGAATAAAAACCAAAAGCTTTAACAGGCTCGTGAGGCCTTGTGTAGCCACCTCTCCAACTCTATTTGTGCTACCTTGCTTTTTCTTTCCCAGCCACACTGCGCCTTCTTTCTCTTCCTGAGAGCATGCCATGATCCTTTCCACCTCAGGACCTTTGCACAGGATTTCCCCTATGCTTGAAAATGTTTTTTACCCACTCTATCCTTGACTAATTCAAGACAAATGTCACTTGCTCAGAGAAGGCCCCTAGTCTGGGTGAAGTTTCATGTTATGCATATAGAACCACATATCTTCCTATTGTACCTGCAAATCATAGCTGTCCGTTCCATTAACCATCACTCAAGTCTCTTTCAGGCCTAGGCTGCAATGTGGCAAATTCCACCACCTCTCATTCTGCCAAATAGTCCCAGGCTAATTCAGTTCCTCCAACTGCATCCTTGTTTCCTCAGGCTAGCTCAACCTAATGCAGCCCAGAGTCTGCTATTCTAAGGGAACCAGTGTCGTGCTGAGAAACACCAGGAGGGTAAGAAACAGCAGTGCTCTCATCTACCAGGATGGAAACTATTTTAAAACAAACAAACAAACAAGTGTCAGAGAGGATATGGAGAAATTGGAGGCCTCATGTGCTGCTGGTGGGAATATAAAAGGACACAGCTGCCATGGAAAATAGTCTCCAAAAAGTTAATCATAACTACAGGCATGGCAAGTGGTAGAGTGCCTTCTTTGCAAGCAGAAAGCCCTGAGTTCAAACCCCAGTCCCACAAAAAACAAAACAAAATAAAAACCCAAAAAGTTAATCATATACTTGCCATAGAATCCAGCTGCTCCACTCTGGGGATGTACTGGAAAGACTGAAATCCAGGCTTGATTGAACAGGCTCTGTACTTCCACATTCACAATTCACAAGAGCCAAGTGGAAGCAACCCAAACGAATATCAAAAGATGAATGGGGCCGGGTGTGCACACCTGTAATCTCAGCACTCAGGAGGTGGAGGCAGGAAAATTGCAAGTTCAAGGCCAGGCTGGCCTACAAAGTGAGAACCTGTCTCAAAAAAAATGAATAAACAAGCTGGACGTCAGGTGGGTCACACCTGTAATCCTAGCTATTTGGGAGGCTAAAATTAGGAGGATTGCGGCTCCAGACCAACCCTGACAAATAGCTTGAGTGTGAGGCCCTGAACTCACACTTTTGTGGGACTGAGTCCCACCAAAAAAAAAAAAAAGAAAGAAAATGAATAAACAAAATATGGGCTTTTTCGGTACCTGGGGTTGAACTCAGGGCCTACACCTTGAGCCGCTCCACCAGTCCTTTTTTGTGACTGTTTTTTTTCAAGATAGGGTCTCTCGAACTATTTTCCCTGGCTGGCTTTGAATTGCAATCTTCCGGATCTCTGCTAGGATTACCGGCGTAAGCCACTGGCACCTGGCCAAAATATGGTTACACACACACACACACACACACACACACACACACACACGAGATATCAATCACCCTTAAAAAGGAAGGAGGTTCAGGTGTGTGCTATAACATGGATGAACCTTGAAGCCATTGTGCTGAGTGAAATAAGCCAGTGACAAAAGGAAAAATACTATATGATTCCATTTATATGAGGTATCTGGAATACTTGTAACCTGCACACGGACAGAAAGTAGAATGGTGGTTGCTGGTAAGAGTGAGAAATGAGGACTTAATGTTTAATGGGTCAGAGTTTCAAGTGAGGAAGATGAAAAAGCTCTGGAGATGGATGGTGGTGATGGTTACAAAACTATGTGACTACAGTATGTGCCATAGAACTGTACACTGAAATGGTGAATTTTATATTTTAGATAGGGGTGTGTGTGTCTGTGTGTGTTTGGTGGTACTGAGTTTTGAACCCAGGCCCTTGAACTTGTACTCTACCTCTTGAGCCATGCCTCCAGCTGTTTTACTTTTATTTTTATCTGGTTTTTTTTTTTTTGATATCACTGGGGTTTGAACTCAGGGACTCACACTCACTACGCAGGCACTGTTATTGCTCTGCCAGGCACTCTACTCTGCCAGCACTTTTTTGTGATGGGTTTTTTTGAGATAGGGTCTTATAAACTATTTGCCCAAGTCTGGCTTTCACCTATGATCTTCCTGAATCTGCCTCCTGAGTAGCTAAGATTACAGGCATGAGCCACCAGCACCAGCATTTTGAAGTAGGGTCTCACTACTGCCTAGGCCTCAAATTTGAGATCCTTCTCCTTCTGTCTGCCTTCCAAGTAGCTGGGATTACAGGCATGTAGCACCACACACACATTAGTGTTTCCCAGTGGGACTTCTTTTTTCTTTTATTCATATGTGAATACAATGTTTGGGTCATTACTCCCTCCTTCCCCCCCTTTCTCCACCCAGTGGGACTTCTAGGCTGGGCTTCCAGGGGCAAGGTAGCAAAGAAGAGGAGACTTGTCTAGAGCCCTTGTCCTGTGCCTTAGGCCCTCTGCCTTTAATGGGCTGGTTGGGGAAAAGAGCCTGGATCATCTGTGGTGGATAGGGTGGATCTGTCCCCTTTCCTGGATTGCTTGGAAGTAAACCTACTAAACCCCAGGCCCTGTCTATTCCATTTTGCTCCTGTGACTTGCACACAGCAGGCCCCAGAGGGACACAGAGGGCCAGGGCTGGGGTAATCAACCAACAGAACCACAGACTGGATTTGTTCTCATTCTACTTTCCCTAAATAGTCCTCTGGCCTTAAGGCCCCTCCCCCAGGATGACTGTCTTGTTGCTGCATGAACCTCAGCACTGAGATCTCCATGTGGAAAAGGACTCTCCAACACTTGCTATCTAAGGAAGACAGGACTGTCTGAAATGAGGGGCAGCAATGAGGGAGCATAGGTCTTTTCCTGATCCCTTAGTAATTCAGACTGAGTGGGTAGGGTATCCCATTCCAGTCATTGCTCCTGATAAAAATTTGGCCCATCAGGACAATCTAGAAAGCATGATCTACTTGACATCACCAGGAAAAAAAAAGCCAAGGTAGTATCACACCTATTTCTGGTTATCAAAGGATACTTTTAAAAAATGGTAATAAAAATTTTAAAGCTGGGCACGGTGGATCATACCTGAAATCCCAGCTACTTGGGAGGCAGAGATAGGGAGGATGGAGGTTGGAGGCCAGCCCGGGCAAAAACTTAGCAAGACCCCATCTCAACAAATAAACCGGGTATGGTGGCACATATCTGTCACACCAGCTACTCAGGAGGCTGTAGTTTGGAGGATGGTGATTATGAGACTAGCCTGAAGCAAAAATAGTCCTGAAAAATAACCAAAGCAAAAAAAAGCTGAGGGCATGGCTCAAGTGGTAGAGTGTCTGCCTAGCAAGCATGAGACCCTGAATTCAAACTCCAATACTGCAAAAAAAAAAAAGTAAATATATAAATTTTATCTTTAATAAAGTCTCTTAGGTACAGAGTTTCTCCTTTTTAGCTATTTCTTCTGGTCTGATCCCATAGTTCTAATAATAAGTGTACACTGGTGTTTCTTAAATTTTCAGCTGCACGTGTTGCCACGGGCTTCCTGTGATGAACGTGGAAGAGGTAGTGGACTCCACCTCTTCCTCTACTTGTCTTTTAATACAATTTTGGTTCAAGTCACACTTAGCATCTTCATTATTATGACTCTGTAGAGATGGATGACAGCAGCACCAACGTTTCTCTTTTGTTTTCCCTGGAGTGAATGTCGCTCTTTGTCATGTGCTCAGCAATGTTGGAATCTCTGAGTCTTCCAGGTTCTCATTGACTCTGTAAACCCCTCTTAATCCCATTTTCCGCAAAGTCATGATTGTCAGATAATCCCTCTGGTTCACTTCTTCCTGGAGGATCCCTCTTGCAGCTCCTCACCCCACCTGGGTGAGTTGCTGCTCCCTTCTGAAGATTTCCCTTTGCTGACCTCCTGGGATCCTGAGAGGCATTGTTTTCTAAATACTTTTGTGTGATTTCAAGGGGACTAAATGCTCATTGCAAAAGAAAAAAAAAAAAAAGCTTAAAGGTACAAGGAAGAAAATAAAGGTGACATACAATTCTTTTACCTAAACATCATTTTTAACATTTTGGGAGGTATTTTTCCAGTCTTTTTTCAATATACATCAAAAAGAAGGGGCTAGTGGTGTAGCTCTGTGTTAAAACACTTGCCTCACATGCACAAGATCCTGGGTTCAATGTTCAACCTGGGGTAAAAAAAAAAAAAAGAAGAAGCTGGGAATGATGGTGCATGCCTATAATCCTAGCACTTGGAAGGCTTAGGCAGAGGGTCATGAGTTTGAGACCAGCTACTCAGGAGGTGGAGGTAGGAAAATCTGTGGCCAGTCCAGGCAAAAGTGAGATACCCTATTTTTAAAAAATAAACTAAAGCAAAATGGACTGGCAGGGACATGGTTCAAGTGGTAGAGAGCCTGCCTAGAGATCTTAAGGCCCTGAGTTCAAATGCCAGTACTGCCAAAAAAAAAAAATTAGTTCCTCATTCTTATTTCAAATACTCAGTAAGCACAAGTGGCTAGTGGTTAACATTTAGGACAGGGCAGAATAGAACATTTCCATCATCACAGAAAGTTCTATTAGTATTTAATGAGGATAAAAGGAAACTTGCAATGTCAGAGTGAAATTGAGTTCCTAGCGGCTGAGGATGGTGATTAAGAGATAGTCGTTACAGCCAGACACGAGTTGAAATCCTGCTCTGCCACCTATTTATCCATAGGACAATTCTGTGCTTCATTTTCCTCACCTGTAAAGTGGAGCTGATAGTAACTACTTCATAAGTTGTACAAAAATCAAATAATATCTATAAAGTACTTACGAAAGTTCTCAATAAGCACATAGGAAACACATAATAAAATATTTGGATTTGCCTGTTAGGTAGTAACAAATGAAGATGATTACTTCAAAATAAAAATCTATGGGGTTGGGGGGGAGGGGGAAGAAATGACCCAAACAATGTATGCACATGTGAATAAATGAATTTAAAAAAACTCAAAATAAATTCTAGGTGTTATGATTTGGATAAGAAGTGTCCCTCCAAGGGCTCATGGTGTTGAAAGCTTGCTCCCCACTGGTGCGTCCAGTCACTGAGAAGTGACTGACTCATGAGGGATCTGACCGTATCAATGGATTAATCTGCTGATGGATTCACAGCTTGATGGCATTATTGGGAGGTGATGGAAACTTTCAGAGGTGGGGCCTAGTTAGAGGAAATAGGCCACTGGGGGAACGTCCTGAGGGGGTGCTATATTTTGTCTGGACTGCTCTGTATCTCTTTCTGTTACTGGCTGCCATGAGGTGAGCAGCTCTGTCCCACCAAACACTTGTGCCATGATATTCTGCCTCATTACCAGACCAGAAATAATGGAGCCAGCTGACCACAGACGTAACTTCCGAAACCATGAGCCAAAATAAATCTTTTCTCCCCTAAATTGATTTTTCTCAGGTATTAGACACAGTGAAGGAACTCCTTCTCTTTCTCCTGCTCTTTCTCCTCCTCCTCCTCCTCCTCTTTCTTCCTCCTCCTCCTCCTTTATTTTGCAAAGTCTGGAAATCCTGGCTTGTATCCCTGCAATGCAAAGATTGGAGAAATCTGAGTAGTACCTTCCAGGTAAGATGGAGGCATAGACTCTCCAGTTACCCACGTGCTTTTTTTTTGGGGGGGTGCAGTACTGGGATTTGAACTCAGGACCTCATGATTGCTAGGCAGGTGCTTTATCACTTGAGCCATGCTTTTAGCCCACCACATGCTCTTTTTGAAGTTTTGCATTATCCTGCGCACAGCAAGCATCCTTTTCTTTTTAAAAAATATGGAACATTTCACGAATTTGCATGTTATCTTTGCATAGGGGCCATGGTAATCTTCTATTTATTGTTCCAATTTTAGTATATGTGCCCTGAGCGAGCACCAAGCATCATTTTCTAATTTCCACAATGGACTAGTATAGGGTGTTGAGCAGCCCTGGAGGAGATGGCAAATCCCTGGACATCAAGAGATGTCTTTAAGCTAGAAAATGGCAGGTGGTTACTTAGGACAGTGATATCTAATGTCCAGTTTTGAGCCATAATCCAGACTGTAGAGAGTTGTCACTCTATACCTCAAATCTTCAGTGAAGTTGTCTGCACATTATATTTTGATGCACATAAATACATAGCATTTTGGGGGAATGAAGTGGTCCAGCATGGAACAAAAATTGTGGAGAGAACAATAGGAGTTTCAGGGTGAATACAGACAATTTCAAAGAATAATGAACACTTTGCTAAATCATAGGAGCTAAAATAGAAAGAAATAGAAAAAAAAATTTTCTTTTCGCTGGTCCTGGGGTTGGAACTCAAGGCCTCACAGCTGCAAAACAGACCACTCTACTGTTTGAGCCACACCTTCAATCCTTTCATTATTATTACTGATGAGAATGGGGCTTGAACTCACAGTTTTATGCTGCAAAGCAGGTGCTCTATCTTTCGAGTCACCACCTCAAGTGCATTTTGCTCTTGTTGTTTTGAAGATGGGGTCTTGCAAATTATTTACCTGGACCGGCCTCAAATCTCAATTCTCTTGATCTCTGCCTCCCAAGTAGCTATGATTACAGATATGAACCACCAGTGCCCAACAGGAATAGAAAATTCATAGAAGGTAGCTAAAGGTTGGAATCATTGTACTGAGATAATCAGGGAAATGTGGCTTTTTGAGATTGGAAAAAATGGCAACTTGCAGGCAGTCATTGGGTTATAGACTCCTACACATATGGGCATGGGAGAAGAGAATCAGACTATTTGTAACTTTGGGATTTCATCTCTTATATATCATGCTCATCTTTCCATGTCATTCTTGTGTGTGTGTGTGTGTGTGTGTGTGTGTGTGTGTGGTGTGTGTGCGTGTGTGTGTGTGTGTGTGTGTGTAGTTGGGGATGGAACCCAGACCTTGACCATGCAGGGCAGGCACTCTGCCACTGAGCTTCACCTCTAGCCCATGTCATTATTCTTTTACATCTTGATTCTCAAGGAGGGGAGACATCCTGTTCAAGGTCATATCAGAATCAAGCCACTTGCAAGTGCTTCTTTTTCCTTCTTTTGTTTTGTCTTGTTATGTGAGATAGGGTCCATTAGGTAATTTAGGCTGGCCTTGAACTTGATATGTAGCCCAGGTTGGCTTCAAACTCAAGAGTCTCCTGCCTTGGCCTCCTGAGTGCTGGAATCACAGATGTGCACCACCACACCCAGCCTCTGGTGCTTCTTTAAATCACACGGTGTATCAGTCAGTGATTAGGAGAGGAAACAAAATCTCTTTCAGTATTTAAAAACAGAATGAATTTAACTCAAAGATTATGTAATCTACGTTACATAAAGATTACCAAATCCTTGAAAGAAGGGGAGGGGCAGACTCAAGGTTTGCTTTCACAAATTATTCCCAGGCCACTCCCTTACAATGGAAGCCATTCCCTCTGTCACCCTCAGGAATGTCAAGTTCTAAGACATACTGTTCTGTCTACAATCCAGGTACCAACAAGCAAGACTACTGCCACCTCAAACTGGGCATGAATGTGGAATTCTGCCACTGCTACCTCTACAGCTTCCTCTCAATATCCTTGAACCTAGAGGCTTAATACTGGTCTTGCTCACCAGAAGTAAACAGCCAAGAGCAACAAGAATATGGCATAACTTCCATCAGGCTTCCACTTTTCAAATCTTCAAGAAATAAATTTAAGTGGCAACCCAAAACCTGGTTTGCAGCCAGAGTCTGAGTTGCATGCAATCTTAGAAGTGTGGCTTTATCTTTCCAGCTGGCATAGCTTAGAAAGGCCCACTGGAGCAGGTGGATGCCAAGGTAGATTTATACCAGAGATTCTGCTCCAGGAAACCATCACTGTCTCAGTTATAGCAGACCTTTTTTTTTTTTTTTTTTTCAGTCTGGGGTTTGAACTCGGGGCCTACATCTTGAGCCACTCCACCAACCCTTTTTTTTGTGAAGAACTTTTTTGTGATAGGGTCTCATGAACTATTTGCTCAGGCTGATCTCTGATCTCTGCCTCCTGAGTAGCTAGGATTACAGGCGTGAGCCATCGGCACCTGGCTGGCAGAACGATTTTTGCTCTCCCTACTATTCATATCTTCTTCTTCCAAGAAGAATTCTCTGATTATCCTTTAAGAAACCATCTCTCCAACTTGTGGTTAGGTAAGGCTGATCTTAGGCCCCTTCCCAGGGGATAGCACATGTCCCAGCTCTGGGCAACTAGCGTACCATATCCTGTTCTTGCTTAGGGTATAATTCCTTAGAGAATATGTGAAGGGATGTGATAGTACGTCCCTGGAGTAGCCACGAGGAGAAGGGACAGCGATTTATTCTGGGCTATTGAGACATGTACTAACCTAGCAGCTGGGGAAAGAATACTATGATTCATTGTCATTTTCTGCTCTGAGATTTGGCAATTGTCTAGCCTCAGCAACTCAGATGAGCAAATGACTCACAAATATCTTTCAGAATTCCAAACTGTCTTCAAAGAAGACAATCCTGATTCCAAGTGTTCTGTGCCTTCAGTGAAACATTCGACCACAGTCTCAATATAGCCCGCACACCTTCCCCCCAACACACACACACACACACAGCTCTGCCTCTTCTTTTCATTCTTCCTGGGTTAGCATTCCTCCACCTCAGCATCACCATCCCAGAGGCTGGGTCACTTGCCTCTCCAGCTAGTAATCACATGAATACTGAACTAAAAGGGGAAAGAGTGCCAGGGAATAGATACCTAGCTACAAAGTTCCTATGGCACCTGCCAGACCCAAGGCTGCCTTCCTTCTACAGTGTTCAGTTCTGTGCAGCTGAGGGTCTGGGCAGGCTCTAATGGAGATAGCTGTGAATGAGACCAGAGAGCTGGTTCTGAACCTGGACAGTCAAGTGCCCCTGGGTCATCTCTCTGGGTCTCAGGTTCTCATTTGTAAAAATAAATAATAAATAAATAGTAAATGGATTAGATCTTTTTATTTTCTAGTTTTGATGGATACACTCCAAACCATAAGACAGTTTGCTTTAAGATGAAATACCCTGGTAAACGAAAAAGACAAATAGTGTAATATCAAAGTGAGAGCTCTGAATTAGGAGTCAGGAAACTTGGGCTCTGGCACTTGTTATGTACCAAAATATCACTGGGCAAGTGGTTTGGCCTCTCTGTGCTATAAAGTGTTGGGGGTTGGAATAGATGATCTCTAATGGCTTTCCAGCTCTGAGAGCCTATGTGATCCCATAATCCAAAATCATCAAGGTGCCAGCCCAAATATTTTCCTGGGGGAGGTGAGTTAGAAAGAAAATAAAATGCTCACAGTGCATCAAAAGGCTGCTCCTGAGAGATTTGATGCCTCCTGAATCCATGGGTATCTTCTCTACCATTTGCCCTCATCTTGCTCCCAAACTCTCATGTCCAGATTTCAGTGTAGAAGGTGGCACATTTGAGGCCCAAAGCCAACTAATGAGCTGAACCTTGAGTTCTGCTGAGTCCTCTCATGGCTGGAGTCCAAGGGTTGAAGAGCAGACTTTCTCAGCAGCTTATCAGAGCCCATTGCTAGCCCAGCCCAGGTGACTACTTGGCAGTGGACTTTGTTAAATGTTTCAGAAGTGCCACTTTGGCTGGCATTCTCATTTATGCCAGGCCTCATGCCTCAGGGAAACTGTCTCCAAGTCTGGCTATTGTAAAGGTCAACAAAGGACATTTTAGGAAACTTTCCAGGCTGAGAGGGATGTCATGAAGGGCAAGGAGCAATGGGCAAGTGGGAAGGGCCACTTTTATAAAGAATGTTGACAAAAGAAGTCCAGAGGGAAAAGAATATGGCTTCTGGGAAGAAGCAGAGGCAATGAGGGGAGGGGAAACGAGGGTGAGTAGTACAGGAGTTACCCACAAAGGAAGAGATGGTCTGGAGCCGAGTGAAGTGAAGAGGCATGGAGCCCACAAACTCTTTTTCCTTGCAGATAGATTTTTGATGTGAATGATAAATTGAAATGTGCAAAATATCAAAACATTTGTCTGTGAATAATAACACATATTTATTGGGGATTCTTACTTTTGACTGTCTACACAATGTAATTGGAAATAATTTGAGATAAGAAAGAGACTAGTAAGCTGAGTGTCAGT
The DNA here is from genome assembly GCF_047511655.1 of Castor canadensis. Classification (NCBI taxonomy): domain Eukaryota; kingdom Metazoa; phylum Chordata; class Mammalia; order Rodentia; family Castoridae; genus Castor; species Castor canadensis. The sequence goes on along the minus strand of NC_133396.1, from coordinate 47,353,528 downwards.
GGCTCACACCTACAATCCTAGCTGCTCAGGAAGATCCCGGTTGAAAGACAACCTGGGCAAATAGTTCGTGAGACCCAATCTTGAAAAAACCCTTCACAAAAAAAGGACTGGTGAAGTGACTTAAGGTGTAGGCCCTGAGTTCAAATCCAGTACCACAAATAATAATATTAAAAATAATGACTATGGGAAAGAATATCTAAAAAAGAGAAATCAGCATAATCTCAACACGTAGTAATAACCACTAGAGATAAAGACCAGCGTTTCCTTCTGGTCTTTCATTTCATACATACATCCAAAATATAATTTTTTTTGGTTATGCCTCTGCTTAATGTTATGCTCACCCTTTGTTATATTTACCATTGGTATTTCTAAATAGTTCTGTGCCTTGGTCACACCCCAGAAGTTGCCATGTTGTTTAATCTTAACAAAGGTAGCCCCACAGTTAGCTTTTGCCTTGGTGCCCCAGGCAGACTGGTTGTCAGCTAGTGCCAAGGGAGCCTGCCAACCTGTGACCTCCTGTACCACCAGAAAAGGGAGTGGGGATGGGGTGTGTGTGGGATGGGGAACTAGGGGGTCTTTATGAGACGATTTAGGGCCCAGGCTGAAGGGGGGTTGTAAGTTGAGAAAACCCAAACCATGAATAATTAGCCCAGGCCCCTCCACCTCCCTCTAGACCTGCACAACAGTGGATGCTGACAGGGCCATGGATGGGAGAGCAGCCTGCCTGCCTCACAGACCGTTGTCTAGCTAGAAACAATTATTGCAGCAAGGGGGATTGGTAATAAAAATAGTTATATTTTCCTGGCCAGAGCAAGGCAGCACACAACCACCTAACACATTAGAGGAACTCCAAGGTCATATAACAAAGGGGTTAGATAAAAGAGGTAAGGAGCAACTGGGGTTCAGGCTCCAGTTGAATTAAAACGTTGTTTCATCCCTGCCAAACCTCTTCCCCACTCCATTAAAAAAAAAAAAAGGCATCAGGTATGTACCACACACACACACACAAATCTATATTAATTCCTATCATTGTTAGTATTTTGTTATTATTCGCAGTGCTGAGGAAAATCCCAGGGCCTTGTGCATGCAAGGCAAACGCTCTACCACTCAGTTACATATCCATTCCCAGTCCTTTTGTCATCACTTCTTTTTTCTTTTTTTTTTTTTTTTTGCAGTACTGGGTTTGGCACTTGCTACTTGCTAGGCAGGCACTTTACCACTTGAGCCAAGCCCTTAGCCCTTTTTGTTATAGTAATTTTTCCAATATGGCCCTCGTTTATCCTGGGGCCCTCAATCCTCTCATTCATGTTCTCTGAGTAGCTGAGATGAGAAACATGTGCCACTGTATCTGCCTTTGTTGGCTGATAGGGAATCTTTCAAATTCTTTGCCCCATGCTGACCTCAAACTTTGATCCTTTAAATATCTGCATCCCAAGTATCTGGGATTATAAATGTGAGCTACTGTGCCTAGCTTGTCATCACTTGTAATGACTGTGTAACACTGTATCATATGGATGTACTATTTTTTATTTAATAATTTTTTTATTGCTAAATATTCAAATATTGTCTATTTTCAACTATTAGAAACATGCTTCTTTTAATCATCTGGCATGTACATCCTTGCACGTCTGTCAAATTCTTTTTTTTTTTTTTTTTTTTTGGCAGTACCGAGGCTTGAACTCAGGGCTTCACACTTGCTAGGTAGGCAGGCACTCTACTGTCTGAACCAGGTGCCCAACCCAATTATTTCCTTTTTTTTTTTTTTTTTACAGTTATTTCCTTCAGATAAGTTCCCAAAAGTAGAGGTGATAGGTCAAAGATATTTTATACATATTGATAACTTTCCCTTCAGAAAAATTATATCAATACATTCTCTACCAGAAATATCTACAGCCTTTGAGTTAACAATTTGGAACATTTTTGCACTAAGACAATAGCTACTTTTTTTTTAACATCAGAATTGTATAAATTTTATTCTTTGACTCAGTAATTCCAGCTATAGGAAATTTTTTGAAGAAAATATCCAAATTACACACACAAAAAGCATTTATGCTGGTAAATAATAGGGTTTTTTGGTATGTGTGCCTGTCTGAGCAAGCCAATTGCTTTGGGCAACCATTAGTCCATCCCTGGAAAAGGCCCCATTAATTGTGCCAGAACCTTCAGTTCCAGCAATTCTCACAGGGACACCATTGTTCAGACACTATCAGTCTCTAGCCTTCTTCTCTTTTGAAGGTAAACCATCTGCTTCTAGTGTGCTCTATACCCTCAGCTTCCAGAACCTAACCTCACCTCACCTTCCAATGACATCAGACCTTGGCTCAGATACAGTCGTCTGCCTCACTCTGTCAAAGGTCACTGGTGACATGTGCCCAAGTACTTTTACAGCATTAGTTATGCAGCGAGACAATTTTTTTTTTTTGCAGTACTGGGATTTGAACTCATAGCCTCATACTTGCTAAGCAGGTGATCTACCACTTGAATCACTTTGACAGCCAAAGCAAGGTAATTATTTGATATGACAACGGTGTATTCTTTCCCTTTCTCAAAATCCCTTTTGTTTTGTTTGTTTTCTTTTGTCTTTTGAGACAGGGTCTCACTATGTAGCCCAGGTTGGCCTCAAACTTGCCATCCTCCTGCTTCTATCTCCCAATCATGGGATTACAGGCGTACACCACCATGCCTGAATATTTAAAACCCCTTTAATCAAAGACCACTATTCCTCCTTTTGGGTTGGGAAGCTTGGGCCTGATGCAGGCTAGAGTTAAGGAAAGTTAGGGACTCATAAAAAATACATGATTTAGTATTGTATGTGTAGGTAGGTTGCCCATGCCTGGCTCAGGAATGGCACAGACCGCCCTCACCTGGCCTGAGAACCACTCATGCCCCTCCCACTCATTGATTATTGATTGGGAATCACCCGGTTCTGCCCTTCCCATAGGTCCGCCTAAGTTTTAAAAGCACCTGGAAAAGTAAAGCATGCTCTCTGCTTCCCGGCTTCCACCTGTATTTCTATTCCTTAACTTTTAATAAACCCAAATTACACCCATGTGTCCTGCTTGGATTTTTCCACACCAGAGCACAAGGACTGAGATTTTCTGAAAATACCTTTTTCCGTTAACAGGCCCACCTAGTGAAGAGTTAGTAGGACAGGACTAGAGAACAAAGTCAATAACATCTCAGCTTTTAAATTCGCAACTTTTTATATGTAAGGCTGAAAGATTCAGGGTGAATGTTGGAGCAGGTGAATTCAGCTATGTTACATTATAAGAACTGTCGTAAATGTCACAATGTACCCCCAGTACAACAATAATATGATAATTAAAAAGAAAGAAAAGAAAGATACAGGAAGAGACGATAGCAAAACCAAATTTCTTTAACTCCACTCCAGGTAAGAATTTTGAGTGTGACCCCCAAAGCTCATGTGTTAGCTCAAGAAGTAAGTCCCCTCCCCCACTTAGCCCTTAGTGACATATGCATAACTCCCTCAGCAAGACAGGAAGAGAACTGGGGGAAAAAAAATCGCAGAGTGATATGACTGACTTTTGAATGTAACTTTTTTTTTTGCTTCTAGAGACCTAGGGCTTAAGAAAGAAATTTATTCAGCTATAGAAAAATAAAATAAGTTGTATTTTTCCACACCTGAGCTCATGTGACTGTGAAATCTGCATCTCCTTTGATGACAGTGAAAAACTGGAAAAGTGTAGTATTCAAAAGAGGGGACCAGCTGCTGTACTGTGTGAGAAAGTCCTATATAAAGACCCACCTCAGGGCACAAGCATGCTGATGATGTCACGCTAAACGAGAAAGCACAATTCTAAAATGTATGTCCTTCTTTATCGGAACAATGTTTAAAAAGAAAAACCTCAAAACATATACTGTAGTTGAAATAAAATTAAGGAAGCAAATAGACCAAAATATTAGGTGGTTATATTAGGGGAGCTGTGGGTAATTTTTTTTCCCCTCAATTTTCCTTTATAGCATATAGTTATTTTCTTTCTATCTTTTTTGTTTGTTTGTTTTCAGTGTAGGGGTTTGAACTCAGGACTTCTACTTTCTAGGCAGGTGGTCTACTGTTTGAGCCCCTTAAGCCATACTCCTAGTCCTTTTGACTTTTTTTTTTTTTTAAGACAAGATCTTGAGCTTTTTGACCAGGGTAAGCTTTGGACTGAGATTCTCCTACCTATGCCTTCTGCCTAGCTGGGATTACAGACATGTACTACCACACCCTGCTTGTTTGTTGAAATAAGGTCTTGATAACTTTTTGCCAGAGCTGGCCTGGAACAGTCATACTCCTAACTCTACCTCCTTTGTAGCTGGGATTGCAGGTGTGTACCACCACTCCTGGACAGTATATATTTCTTTACAAAGAAATTTATACTTATAATACATGTGTATTGTATATAAATGTATAACACATATGTACATATGAACATATTTAAATAGGTGTGCGTATATTATTGTAAGTATGGTTTGATCTGCGGTCTAGAACTTTGAAGAGGTTGGAGAAAAGGAGGAGGAGAAAACAGGATTTCCCAGATTCCCCTGGGTGACTTTAGGTTACTCATCAGTTACCTCACTCTTCTTGCCTGTCAGGTAAATGTTGAGTGATGTCATGGCAGAATGAGCCAAAAGATGATGGTCTGATGAATGGGAGGCTTTGAATTGTAAGTCATTGGTTCTCAAAGTGTGGTCCTCAGATTGGCAGACTCAGCATTACTTGGAAGTGCATACTAGACCTAGGACATCAGCATTTCTGGGAGTGGGGCCACCAATATGCAATCCAACAAGCCTATCAGGGAATTCTGTTGAAATTTGATGACCTCATTCTTTCTTATTTATTTATGTTTTTTAAGATTAAGGGTTTTTTTGAGCTGGGCTATGGTAGTTCATGCCTGTAATTCTAACTACTTGGGAGGCTGAGATCATGAGGATCAAGATTTGAGGCCAGCCTGGGCAAATATTTCATGAGACCCCCCCCCATTTCCAAAATAATCAGAATGAAAAATGGACTGGAGGCATGGCTCAAGCTGTAGAGTTCCTGCTTTGCAAACATGAAGCCCTGAATTCAAATCCCTGTTCCACCAAAAAAAAATGTTTTGAACAGTTTTAGACTTACAAAAAAGTTGTAAAGAGAGTACTGTCTATCTGTACCCAGCTTTCCCTATTAGCATCTGACAATAGTATGGTTCATTTAGAGAACCATTTTTCTATTTAAGAGTCACTAAGCTGGCTTTAGATTGGTCACTGGAGTAAGTGTCAGTCTGGAGGCTAGAAGGAACTAGAGAGACACTCATCATCACCTTCACTGCTCTGGTGAAGTGGTGACATAGGGCATTATATTATTGACATAATATTAGAATCATTTGTATTTCATGTTGATTATATATTTCATTTGATCCCCAATATACATCTGTGAAATAGTTGAAAGAAATTACTCCCACCTTATCAAAGTTATTCCCCTTACAAACACTGAGGACCAGAGCCAGGTGTGATGGTAGACTTCTGTAATCCCAGCACTCTGGAGATGGAGCCAGAAGGATTGTGAATTTAAGGCCAGCCTGGGCTTCATAGTGAGACCCTGTCACTAAACAAAATAAAACACAAACACTGAGGACCAGAAAGATTAAATGAATTTCCCAAGATCTTACAACTAACAGCAGCTGGACTTTTCCAATGGGCCAAGACACATTGATAATCTATCAATAATATATTAGCATCATATGTGTATATCATTTAAACCGCAGATGAATCTTACAAGCAAGCACTATTGTTACATCTTCACTTTATGGACAGCCCAATGAGGCAAGAAAGACTAAGGAAATTACCCTTGGATGAACAGCTTGAAATAAAGGAGCTGCAATTCAAACCTGGGAAATCTGATTCCAGGGCTTACATGCAAATCATTAAAGTATAGAATAACTGTGGTGGCTTTGTAATGTATTGACTTAGCTAGGCCAAGAGACATTTTCCAGAGTTCCCTTTCCTATGCATCCCCAGGTAGCATAGGTCACAGGAGAGATTGCTATGGAAGCTATGGAGGGTGGAGGCAAAGCAGCAGCCATTTTGTAGCTGACACATATTGCTGGTTGCTGCTGTTACTCCTCATGGGCATGAGACAGTAGTCATGTCTGTAACTGCTTCCTGTGAATCCTCCTTTAGCTTCTCTGACTCCTGGGCTACGTGTGCCTATGTAGCCCTGGCTTCTCCAAGATACCCATCCACCACAATCAGAGGCAACAGGAACTGACAGACTTCAGTCTGTCTACAGGGGCTCCACCTCACACTTGTGAATTCCAACAGTCCTCTACTTTCCCTGCCCTGTGGAATTCAAGCTTCAACACCAGATGTGAAGACAACAGCCTTCTAGAAACTGCTTAACCAGCTGTCTTAGCTTTGCATGGTAATGTAGGACTATAAAAATGACTGTGCATGGGCTGGAGGTGTGACTCAAGCATTAGAGTGCCTGCTAGCAAACACAAGGCCCTGAATTCAAACCCTAGTACTGCCAAAAAAAAAAAAAAAAAAAAAGAGGGAAAGAGAAAGAAAAAGAAAAGAAAAAAAATGACTGTGTAAGCTGAAATCATGCAATGCAATCTTAATAACCAATGGGAAAATGTGTGATGGTTCTATGACCTTTCACTATGTCAATCAAAACATGCTAATATTTATTTAGTATACTATAATTTTTAAAATTAGAATTATTGAAAATTAAAGTATTTTATTTCTTTGTAAAAACTTACCAAAGTAATGTCAGATTGGGAATGTAACTCAGTGGAAGAGTGCTTGTCTAGCATGTTTGAACCCCTGGATTGGATACCCCACAAAAAAAGAGAAAGAAAAAAATAGTGCCAAATCTTGCCTTTTTTATATTTACCATGTAACTTATGATACAGATCAAACATCTTTTCTGTTAGTTGGCATACTGTCCTACCCATTTTTAAGATTTTTTTTTAATATGTAGGCGGTTGTTGGAAATTAGAACCCAAGGCCTTGTGCATGCTAAGGGAGCACTCTACCACTGAGTTACACCCTCAAACACTTTTTTTTTGGTGGCATTGGGTGTTAACTTGGGGCCTCATGTTTGCTAGGCTCTATCATTTGAGTCATCACTCCTTTTCTTTTAGCAGTGTTGGGATTTGAACTCATGGCCTCACACTTGCTAGGCAGGCTATTACTTGAGCCACTCTGCCAGTCGCAGAGTGGACTATTGACTTTCATATGCTTCACGTTACTCCCCCTCCCCCCTTTTTTGTTCTGTTTTGATTTGATATTCTCCCTTTTTGCTTGTTTTTTGGTGATAGGAATGGACCCAAGGCCTCACACATGCTAAGCACATGCTGTACCACCCAGCTGCATACCCAGCCTCCCCTTTTTTAAGTAGAAGGGTCTATATCAGTTATCCTATGCCATTCTATATCGGATATGTGGTACATCTTTTACTGTACAAGTTTTTGGATCAAAAAGTACTGTGCTTGAGAAACCAGATCCAGGGAGCTTCAGCTGCACCTGGACCTGGTTTAGATAATGGTATGTTGGGTTTTGAGCTGACACTCTAACAGGTTGAAACTTTGGGGGGTCATGGAAGGGGCAAATACATTTTGCATGGGTGAGAAATGTAAATAATCTGTGGCCAGAGGGCAAAGTACAGTGGTTTTCAGAGGGAACCACAAATACTTTGACTAATCCTCTTTTTTTCTTTTTTGGTGGGACTGGGTTTTGAACTCAGGGCTTCATGCTTGCAAAGCAGGCAGTCTACTGCTGGAGCCACACCTCCAGCCCATTATTCTTCTTTTCAGAAGGTGGAGCCTGTGTTCCCTTGTTTTGACTGTTGGCTGGACTTAGTGGCAGGCTCATAGTTAGTAAAATATAGTGAGGTAATGATATTTGACTTCTGAGAAGAGCTCATAAAAGACTTCAAGATATCTGCCTGGCATTCTCTTGGATTCTCTAGTGGGGGTTACCATGACCCACCACGGAGTGAAGACATTCCAGTAGCCCTGTGGAAAAGTCAACGAGGCAAGGAAGTGAGGTCTCCTGCCAGGATGAGAAGTCACACTGGTAGACTCTTCAGACTTGGTGAAGCCTTTAGCTGACTGTAGACTCAGTTGATATCTTTCGTATGTATGTGTTTTCTTTCTTTTTAAAAAGTTTTGTTTTTAATTGACTGGTAATGATTACAGAAATTTATGGGGTATAATGTGCTATTTTGAAACATGTATATATGATGATTAGATAAGCATATCCACCACCACAAGGTCCATTCTTCTTAGTATTTCTTTTTTTTTTTTTTTTTGGCAGTACTGGGATTTGAACCAGTGTCTCATGCTTGCTCGGCAGGGGCTCTAGCATCTGAAACACCCCACCAGTACTTTTGGTGTTGGTTACTTTTGAGATAGGTTCTCACTTTATGCCCAAGCCTGCCTGGACCACAATCCTCCTACTTGTGCTACACCATATAGTTAGGATGACAGGCTCGCGCCACTGTGCCCAGCCACTGGTTGAGATGAGATATCTTTTTTTTTTTCCTTTTTCTTTTATTATTCATATGTGCACACAAGGCTTGGTTCATTTCTCCCCCCTGCCCCCACCCCCTCCCTTACCACCCACTCCGCCCCCTCCCTCTTCCCCTCCCCTCAATACCCAGCAGAAACTATTTTGCCCTTATTTCTAATTTTGTTGTAGAGAGAGTATAAGCAATAACAGGAAGGGACAAGGGTTTTTGCTGGTTGAGATAAGGATAGCTATACAGGGCATTGACTCACATTGATTTCCTGTGCGTGTGTGTTACCTTCTAGGTTAATTCTTTTTGATCTAACCTTTTCTCTAGTACCTGTTCCCCTTTTCCTATTGGCCTCAGTTGCTTTTAAGGTATCTGCTTTAGTTTCTCTGCGTTAAGGGCAACAAATGCTAGCTAATTTTTTAGATGTCTTACCTATCCTCACCCCTTCCTTGTGTGCTCTCGCTTTTATCATGTGCTCATAGACCAATCCCCTTGTTGTGTTTGCCCTTGATCTAATGTCCACATATGAGGGAGAACATATGATTTTTGGTCTTTTGGGCCAGGCTAACCTCACTCAGAATGATGTTCTCCAATTCCATCCATTTACCAGCGAATGATAACATTTCGTTCTTCTTCATGGCTGCATAAAATTCCATTGTGTATAGATACCACATTTTCTTAATCCATTCATCAGTGCTGGGGCATCTTGGCTGTTTCCATAACTTGGCTATTGTGAATAGTGCCACAATAAACATGGGTGTTCAGGTGCCTCTGGAGTAACCTGTGTCACAGTCTTTCGGGTATATCCCCAAGAGTGGTATTGCTGGATCAAATGGTAGATCGATGTCTAGCTTTTTAAGTAGCCTCCAAATTTTTTTCCAGAGTGGTTGTACTAGTCTACATTCCCACCAACAGTGTAAGAGGGTTCCTTTTTCCCCGCATCCTCGCCAACACCTGTTGTTGGTGGTGTTGCTGATGATGGCTATTCTAACAGGGGTGAGGTGGAATCTTAGTGTGGTTTTAATTTGCATTTCCTTTATTGCTAGAGATGGTGAGCATTTTTTCATGTGCTTTTTGGCCATTTGAATTTCTACTTTTGAGAAAGTTCTGTTTAGTTCACTTGCCCATTTCTTTACTGGTTCATTAGTTTTGGGAGAATTTAGTTTTTTAAGTTCCCTATATATTCTGGTTGTCAATCCTTTGTCTGATGTATAGTTGGCAAATATTTTCTCCCACTCTGTGGGTGTTCTCTTCAGTTTAGAGACCATTTCTTTTGATGAACAGAAGCTTTTTAGCTTTATGAGGTCCCATTTATCTATGCTATCTCTTAGTTGCTGTGCTGGGGTTTCATTGAGAAAGTTCTTACTTATACCTACTAACTCCAGAGTATTTCCTACTCTTTCCTGTACCAACTTTAGAGTTTGGGGTCTGATATTAAGATCCTTGATCCATTTTGAGTTAATCTTGGTATAGGGTGATATACATGGATCTAGTTTCAGTTTTTTGTAGACTGCTGACCAGTTTTCCCAGAAGTTTTTGTTGAAGAGGCTGCTATTTCTCCATCGTATATTTTTAGCTCCTTTGTCAAAGACAAGTTGGTTATAGTTGTGTGGCTTCATATCTGGGTCCTCTATTCTGTTCCACTGGTCTTCATGTCTGTTTTTGTGCCAGTACCATGCTGTTTTTATTGTTATTGCTTTGTAATATAGTTTGAAGTCAGGTATTGTGATACCTCCTGCATTGTTCTTTTCACTGAGTATTGCCTTGGCTATTCGTGGCCTCTTGTGTTTCCATATAAATTTCACAGTAGATTTTTCAATCTCTTTAATGAATGTCATTGGAATTTTGATGGGAATTGCATTAAACATGTAGATTACTTTTGGGAGTATCGACATTTTGACTATGTTGATTCTACCAATCGAAGAGCATGGGCAATCTCTCCACTTTCTATAGTCTTCCTCAATCTCTTTCTTCAGAAGTGTATAGTTTTCCTTGTAAAGGTCTTTCACATCTTTTGTTAGGTTTACAACTAGGTATTTGATTTTTTTTGAGGCTATTGTAAATGGAATTGTTTTCATACATTCTTTTTCAGTTTGCTCATTGTTAGTGTATAGAAATGCTAATGATTTTTCTATGTTGATTTTATATCCTGCTGCCTTGCTATAGCTATTGATGATGTCTAGAAGCTTCTGAGTAGAGTTTTTTGGGTCTTTAAGTTATAGGATCATGTCGTCTGCAAATAGGCATATTTTGACAGTTTCTTTACCTATTTGTATTCCTTTTATTCCTTCTTCTTGCCTAATTGCTCTGGCTAGGAATTCCAGTACTATGTTGAATAGGAGTGGAGATGGTGGGCATCCTTGTCTGGTTCCTGATTTTAGAGGGAATGGTTTCAGTTTTTCTCCGTTAAGTATAATGCTGGCTGTAGGTTTGTCATATATAGCTTTTATAATGTTGAGGAAATTTCCTTCTATTCCTAGTTTTCTTAGAGCTTTTATCATGAAATGGTGCTGGATCTTATCAAAGGCTTTTTCTGCATCTATTGAGATGATCAAGTGGTTTTTGTCTTTGCTTCTGTTAATGTGGTTTATTACGTTTATTGATTTTCGTATGTTGAACCACCCCTGCATCCCTGGGATGAAGTCTACTTGGTCGTGGTGAATAATCTTTTTGATGTGTGGCTGAATTCGGTTTGCCATTATTTTGTTGAGGATTTTTGCATCAATGTTCATTAAGGAGATTGGCCTATAGTTCTCCTTTTTGGAGGTGTCTTTGCCTGGTTTTGGGATAAGTGTAATACTGGCTTCATAAACTTTGGCAGTTTTCCTTCGCTTTCTATTTCGTGGAACAGTTTAAGGAGGGTTGGTATCAGTTCTTCTTTAAAGGTCTGATAGAATTCAGCAGAGAATCCATCAGGTCCTGGACTTTTCTTTTTGGGGAGACTCTTAATTGCTGCCTCAATTTCATTTTGTGTTATAGATCTATTCAGGTGATTAATTTCCTCTTGGTTCAGTTTTGGATGATCATATGTATCTAGAAATCTGTCCATTTCTTTAAGATTTTCAAATTTATTTGAATATATGTTCTCAAAGTAGTCTCTGATGATTTCCTGGACTTCCATGGTGTTTGTTGTTATCTCCCCTTTTGCATTCCTAATTCTACTAATTTGGGTTTTTTCTCTCCTCATTTTAGTCAGGTTTGCCAGGGGTCTATCGATCTTGTTTATTTTTTCAAAGAACCAACTTTTTGTTTCATTAATTCTTTGTATGGTTTTTTTGGTTTCTATTTCGTTGATTTCAGCTCTTATTTTTATTATTTCTCTCCTTCTATTTGTTTTGGGATTTGCTTGTTCTTGTTTTTCTAGGAGTTTGAGATGTATCAGGTCATTGATTTGGGATCTTTCAGTCTTTTTAATATATGCACTCATGGCTATAAACTTTCCTCTCAGGACTGCCTTAGCTGTGTCCCATAGGTTCTGGTAGGTTGTGTTTTCATTTTCATTGACTTCCAGGAACTTTTTAATTTCCTCTTTTATTTCACCAATGATCCATTCTTCATTAAGTAATGAGTTATTTAGTTTCCAGCTGTTTGCATGTCTTTTGTCTTTACTTTTGTTGTTGAGTTCTACTTTTACTGCATTGTGATCAGATAGTATGCACGGTATAATTTCTATTTTCTTATATTTGCTGAGGCTTGCTTTGTGCCCTAGGATATGATCTATTTTGGAGAAGGTTCCATGGGCTGCTGAGAAGAATGTATATTGTGTAGAGGTTGGATGAAATGTTCTGTAGACATCTACTAGGTCCATTTGATCTATTGCATATTTTAGATCTTGGATTTCTTTATTGGTTTTTTGTTTGGATGACCTACCTATTGATGATAATGGGGTGTTAAAGTCTCCCACAACCACTGTGTTGGCGTTTATATATGCTTTTAGGTCTCTCAGGGTATGTTTGATGAAATTGGGTGCGTTGACATTGGGTGCATACAGGTTGATGATTATTATTTCCTTTTGGTCTATTTCCCCTTTTACTAGTATGGAATGTCCTTCTTTATCTCGTTTGATTGATGTAGGTTTGAAGTCTACTTTGTCAGAGATAAGTATTGCTACTCCTGCCTGTTTTTGGGGGCCATTGGCTTGGTAAATCTTCTTCCAGCCTTTCATCCTAAGCATATGCTTATTTCTGTCAGTGAGATGAGTCTCCTGTAAGCAACAAATTGTTGGATCTTCTTTTTTAATCCATTTTGTCAAGCGGTGTCTTTTGATGGGTGAATTAAGTCTGTTAACATTAAGTGTTAGTACTGATAGGTATGTGGTGATTCCTGTCATTTAGTTGTCTTAGTTGTTTGAAGGTTTGCTTGTGTGTACCTAACTTGATGTTACTCTCTACTGTCTTGCTTTTTCTTTTCCTGTGGTTTGGTGCTGCCTGCCTTTTCATGGTTAAGTTGGGTATCATTTTCTGTGTGCAGAATCCCTTGCAGAATCTTTTGTAATGGTGGCTTTGTGGTCACATATTGTTTTAGTTTCTGCTTATCATGGAAGACTTTTATTGCTCCATCTATTTTGAATGATAGTTTTGCTGGGTAGAGCATCCTGGGGTTGAAGTTATTTTCATTCAATGCCCAGAAGAACTCACCCCACGCTCTTCTTGCTTTTAATGTTTCTGTTGAGAAGTCTGCAGTGATTTTGATGGGTTTACCTCTGTATGTTACTTGTTTTTTCTCTCTTACAGCCTTCAATATTCTTTCCTTAGTTTCTGAACATGTTGTTTTAATGATAATATGCCGTGGGGTAGATCTATTTTGATCTGGTCTGTTTGGTGTCCTGGAGGCCTCTTGCATCTGTATGGGAATATCTTTCTCTAGATTTGGGAAATTTTCCGTTATTATTTTGTTGAATAGATTATGCATTCCCTTCGCTTGCACCTCTTCTCCTTCTTCGATGCCCATGATTCTCAAGTTTGGTCTTTTGATGGAGTCAGTGAGTTCTTGCATTTTCTTTTCACAGGTCTTGAGTTGTTTAATTAATAGTTCTTCGGTTTTTCCTTTAATTACCATTTCATCTTCAAGTTCTGAGATTCTGTCTTCTGTTTGTTCTACTCTGCTGGATTGGCCTTCCATTTTGTTTTGCAGTTCTCTCTCGTTCTTTTTTCTGAGGTTTTCCATATCCTGGCAGTTTTCCTCTTTAATGTTGTCTATTTTTGTCCTGAGTTCATTTATCCGTTTATTCATTGTGTTCTCTCTTTCACTTTGGTGTTTATACAGTGCTTCTATGGTTTCCTGTATTTCTTCTTTTGCTTTTTCAAATTCTCTATTTTTGTTGTCTTGGAATTTCTTGAGTGTCTCCTGTACATTTTGGTTGACCCTATCCAGTATTATCTCTATAAAATTCTCACTGAGTACCTGTAGTATGTCTTCTTTTAAATTATTCTTATGGGCTTCATTATGTCCTTTGGCATAGTTTATCTTCATTTTGTTGGAGTCTGGATCTGAGTACCTGTTTTCCTCATTCCCCTCTGGTTCCTGTACTAATTTTTTGCTGTGGGGAAACTGGTTTCCCTATTTTTTCTGTCTTCCTGTTATTGTCTTTGGTGTTGTTACTCACCCTGTACTGTGTGCAATTAAGTATTTTCTAGCTTGTAATAATAACAATGGTAATATTTAGAATGGAAGGGTGAGCTGAGATGGAAAGCAAGAAGTTAAAGAATTGGGAAAAACAAACACACAGACTGGAAGGAGAAAACAGAACAAGGTATCAGACAAGAAGGTTTCAAAGGTATAAACAGGGCGCTTTAGTGTACTAATCGACAGTAAGCTGAAAAGACATTAGCAAGACAGAGAGAGGATTGAAAATAAAAAAAAAAAGATAAGAATAAAAATAAAAAATGAGTAAATGAAAGAAAAATCTATATATAAAAATGTATTAAAATAAAATGAAAAAATAGAAAATTTAAAAACACCCAAAAAACCAAAAAACCTCCAAGTTCAAATGCAATGAAATTTCAGTCTTAATAATTTGGGTGTCCATCTCAGTCTCCAATCCAGAAGATGGTGCCTCAGATGTTGTTCTGTAGTTGTATCATCAAAGGGGACACATAAAGTAGAACAAAACTACACACACACGCCCAAGAAAATCCCCACCAAGTGTCCTAAGTTCAAATGCAATACAGTTTCAGTAAGTTTTTCAGCTTGCAGGTGTAATTCGGTTGTTCTCTCATCAAAAGTAGGGAGAAAAAGAAAAAAAAAGAGTCTGGAGACAGTTCTGAGAGTGGTATCTGCAGCTGTGGCTTGCCTGCCCACTGCTGTCAGCCTGCTGTTGCTGGAGGCATTATTTATGCAGATCTCAGGGGTGAGCTTAGCACTCACCTGGCCCTGCAGGCTTTGTTTGCTCAGATTTCTCCTGTGCGTGAGCCTCTGCTACAAGCTTTCCCCTTTCCAAGCACACTGGGAAAGGTGACACTGCACCCGCGTTGTCAAGCCTGCGTGTTTATTTACAGTTCATGTGGGAGGTGGGTCTTCCCCCCTCTCCTGTGCAGTTTTCCTCCCACTGCCACTTTCACAAGCTTTCCTGCTCCTGATTACTGGGCAGTGCTGCTGCTCCTGCCAGCCACCATGTTTGTTTACAGTTCACGTGGGAGGTGGGTCTTCCCTCCTCTCCTGTGGAGTTTTCCTCCCTCCGCCACTCTCACAAGCTTTCCTGCTCCTGGTTGCTGGGCACGCCCCGCTCCTGCCAGAGGCTCTCTGGCCCGCCCGGTTTGTTTATTTACAGTCCCAGGAAGGGTTCCCTTCCCCCAATCTTCAGCGCTCAGGGAGCCCCACCCTCTTTCCAGCATGTCTTAACTGTTCTTATTGCTTATTACTCAGTTTCTCTTTTTTTCCCCAGGTGGAGGTCAGTCTGTCCAGGGGGCTATGCTGCTCTGTCCCAGGCTTGTCTGTGGGGGTACCACGGTACCAGGAAGCTCACCTGGTCTGCGTCTTCCCAAGCAGTCTGGGCAGGGGCCACAGGCGGCCCCAGGGGCCCTCGTTTCTCCATTTAACGTGAAGTGGAGATTCTCTGCGCCGGCTGGAGGTGTGGAGGGGTCAAAGTTATGCCTCTTCTCAGTGACTATGCCTGCAAAGTGTGTCTCCAGCTTCTCTCCAAGATTTCACTATAGGAGGCTCGCTTTCTGCTTCCTCCCTCTAGCCGCCATCTTGGAATCCTCGAGATGAGATGGCTTGACCTCTTTGCCCAGGCTAGATTGGAACCATGATCCTCCCATGTCTGCCTCTCCAGGAGTTAGGATTATAACCTTGAGCCACCTTTCTCGGCTTCTCTTCTTACCATTTTCAAAATAAATGTTATTGATTTTTGCTTGTTTGTTTTTTTCATTGGTGGACAGGGTTTGAACTCAGGGCTCCATGCTTGCAATGGAGGTACTAGCAAAGCAGACACTTTACCACTTGAAACATACCTCTAGCCTCTTTTTAATTTGGAGAAATATATGCCCAGATTGGCCTCAAACCTCAATCCTCCTGATCTCAGCTTCCCAAGTAGCTAGGATTACAGGTATGAGCCACCAGAGTCTAGCTACATTATTTTAAAATTTAGTCTTCCTACTGGGCAATAGAGCACCAGAACTTAAAGAAGAATGAAGTGATGTCATTTGCAGGAAAATGGATGGAACTGGAGATCACCCATATTAAGCAAAATAAGCCAGACTCAAAAAGACAAATATCCCATTTTTCTCTCATATGCAGAATCTAGATCCATACATGCAAACAAACAAAAAGATGTGAACCTAAATGGGGCACTATTTGGGGAGGACCAGAGAGAGGGGGAAAGAGAAACAATGGAGGGTAATTGTGGGGTGGTGGTGGGGGGGCAATAGGATTAAAGTACATTGTATACATGTGTAGAAATGTCATAATGAATCCTGATTTCATACAAAAAACAATTTTAAAAATTAAAAAAATAAGGATTGGGGAATTTAGCTTAGTGGTATAGTATTTATCTATACATGTGAAACCCTGGATTCAATAACCAAAAAATAAAATAAATAAAAATAAATAAGTGCAAAAACTTTTTTTTTTGTTTTGTTTTTTAGAAAAACTTTTTAAAAAGAAAAGAGAGCTGGGCATGGTGGCCCATGTCTGTAATCCCAGCACTCAGGAGCCTGAGGCAAGATCGTCAGTTTCATCTTGGTTTACATAGCAAGCCCTATCTCAAAAACAAAAACAAAAAATAAAAAGAAAACAAGGCAAATGAAACATTTACCATAATTGGGTAAAAAGATGATATTTATGAATTTTAATGTATTTTAAAATATTTAAATCATACAGAGGGAGGCAGGAAGATAGTGAGTTCAAGGTCAGCCTGGGCTAAATAATAAAAGCCCCCATCTCAAAAAAAAAAAAAAAGAGTGAGAGAGAGAGAATAAATCAGGCAGACACAGTAGCTCATACCTGTAATTCCTGCAACTTGGGAAGCAAAGATTGGGAGGATCAGGATTCAGCGTCAGTCCCGGCAAAAAGTCAGTTAGACTCCATTTCAACCAATTGGGCATGATGGCATGCACTTGTCATCCCAGGTGGTAGGTAGGAGGATCATGGTTCCTGGTTAGAAGTCTGCCCCAAGCAAAAAGCAAGCAAGACGCTATCTGAAAAATAACCTAAAGCAAAAAAAAAAAAAAAAAAAAAAATCCAGGGTTGGAAGTGGCACAGTGTTTGTCTCACAGGCTCAAGACCCTGAATGCAAGCTCCAGTACTACACATGCACATGCATGCGACAGAGACAGAGAAGAGAATAAATCATAAAGAGCACTTTCACTGGCCATGATGGAATTAAGCTCCAAATCAATAACAGAAAGGGTAAGAAAAATACTTCTGTATGATGAGAAAAATTTAAAGCACACTTTTGTATGATCTGTAGGTCAAACAAGAACTCCCAGTGGAAATGAGAAAATATTTTTCGAGTAACATTATAATGTAAATATGACATAGTAAAGCTTGTAGATGTAACTGTGCTAAATGAAAGTTTATATCTTTAAATGTGTATAATAGAGTGGAGGAGAGACCAAGAAATGATTGGGACAGCCAGGTTCAGAAATTTTTGTTTAACGACAAAGCAAACTTAAAGAAAATGGAAGAAGAAATAATTAGTATAAGGCAGAAGTGAATGGAGAAAGCAAATGTGCAGAGAATATTAATGAAGACAAATGCTGGGTTTTTTTGCAGTGCTGGGGATGGAACCCATGGCCTTGCACATGCTAGGCAAGCATGCCACCACTGAGCTACATCCCCAGCACTTAATGTTGATATTCTGAAGATACTAATTTCTGAACCCTTGGCATGACTGATCAAGAAAAAGATAAAAGATATAAATAATCATTAATTTAAATAGCAGGGTGGAGGTGTGCAGGTCAAGTGGCAGAGCATCTGCCTCATAAGAGTGAAGACCTGAGTGCAAACTCCAGTACTAACAAAAGAAAAAACAATATATATATGTATGTATGTATACACGTATATATGAATAACAAAAAGGATATAATTATAGCATCTACAGTTTTGTGTTTTTTTAATTCAGTTTTATTGCTCAGGCTGGCCTTGGACTTGTGGATTCAAGCAATCCTGCTTCAGCTTCCTGAGCAGCTGGGTCTACCAGCTAATGCACACCTGGCTACAAATATTTTTTTAAATAATATTACAAACAACTTTAATAATTTCTACATTTTGTTGAAATGGGAAAATTACAAGAAAAAGAAAACAAACTGGGCACAAGAAGAAATGGAAAATCTGAATAGTTCTACAGTTATTAATGAAATTAAATCCATACTTAAAAGCATTATTACAAAGTATCTACAGGCTGGATGATTTACCATTGAATTCTACCAAAATATTCAAGGTAGAAATAATGCAAATTGTACAATAACTTCACTTCTGGGTCTCCATTTCTCATCTGTAAAAGCTCAGTGTTGAACCAGTCCAACTCAAATGTCTTGTCCAATGTTAGGCCTTGATAGCTTTCTCAACTTCCTTCTGGCCAGTGCTGTTCCAAGGGTAAAGTTGAGGGCATTTGGCTTTTTTTTTTTTTTTTTTTTTTTGGTGTATGGGGGATTGAACTCAGGGTCTTGTGTTTTCCTAGGCAAGTACTCTATCAGAGGACATTTGGCTTTGGTTGGAAAGATTTTGAATTTTGTGGTTTGCTGCTCAGTGACCATCAGTGTGAGAATGTTCTCATGGTCTATAATGTCCTCAATGGCCTATAATCTGCCATGAATCTGAATTGAGATGAGTTCTCCTAACAGTGGTTTTATATTCCCCATCACTGCTCTTTTCTCTTTGGGGAGCATAAGAAGCCTAAGTATTTTGTGAAAAAGCTGGGGATGGTGGCACACACCTTTCAAAAAACAACCACCACCACCAAACTATTCTATAATGGGCTGAGAATGTTGTTCAGTGGTAGGCCACTTGCCTACCATGTTCAAGGCCCTTGGTTCCATCCCCAGGGCTACCGTTCAGCTGGCGCAATTCTTCTGATGTACTCATATAACAATCATGGGTAGGTGAGGAAAAGCTCTTCCAGAGCTGATAATCCCAGGCCTTTGAGTGCCCAGAGCCTATGGGCTGGACTGGCAGACCCAGAGGCTTACAACTTCAAACCCTGAGAGCTAGGGGCCTATTGCTCCATGGTTTGGAAGTCAGAGACTGTGGTTCTAGACACTCAGGTTGGAAGCTTATTGCTCTGCACTTTAACCACCAGTGGTTCTGGCACTAGGCAGCTTTTATAATCCTTGACTTCTGGCAACAGTGAGCAGCAGCAGCAGACAGCAGCAGGTAGCAGTAGGTAGCACCTTGTAGTGTTAACTGCTCTTATATAGGCTTCAGGGGCTGGAACTGTCAGCTCCTACAGCAACAAGTGTTAAAACTCTCAGACCTAGAATGTCTGAGACCCTTGGCCTTCAAAGCTTGGCATCTCCCTAGAACTGTTCCTCTGGCTTTTTATAGCCTTCTGTTCTTCTTTGACCTCTGCTGTCTGTCCTGTGCTATCTCTCACCTTCTCTACTTCCACTGCCCCTCATTATCTCTGATGCCCCTGCTCCCTGTCAGCTTTTGCCCTGGATGCTCTCTGGAACCCTTCAACTGCCTCTTGTTACTACTGTTTCTGTCACCATTGCCACAGCTTTTGTTCATCTGTTACTTTTACTATTTTCTCTCTTCATGTTACCAGCTCAGCCTGCTGTACTAATGATAAAGATCAAAGGTAGGCAAGCAAAGACCACTTAAGAGAAGCCTTTTATTGGGCCTAACGTTGCAACACCAGAGGGCACCACAGGAAGGTCTCCCCTAGCTGACACAAAGTTAGCACAACATTCTGTTTATATAGCCAGAAAGAAGGGTGTGGCAAAGGGGTCTGCAACAATCACAGCAGTCCTATGCTTGCACTAAACATAAGCTTTCTTCTGTGCTACCAGAGGAATTGCTCCCTCTCTGGTCTGGGTGGAAATGGCTACAGAGTCATCTAGAGTTCCCTGAGGCTTGTGAAAACTGTTTGTAACAGTCATGACTAGGACACTGTCTTCAGGAGCAGGATTTTTGCTTTAGCAGCAAGCAGCTGTGGTTGCTGTGTAGCTTCCTCAAGGTGTCAGTGGAGTGATGGCATGAGGGCAGTTGGGTTGGCTGTTTGGCTGATAGTCCTTTCCTCAAGGCAGTCAGGGCACCAGGAAAGGATTTAACAGCTGTCAATTAGGGAATCAAATCACTCTGGCCCCCACAGTCTTAGCTTATTTAAAGGGAAAATAAGTATTAAAGGCATGCTACCAATAAAGGCTTATCATTAACACTGACAGTGCTTTAACAGCATTTAAGAGGGATTTACTAATGCTTAACTCCTGCCAAGTACCCCAGGTGAGTCCCTCTCATTTGTCTCACCAGAAACACACACACATACACACACACACGCAGAAAGCATACTGTAAGAAGAACCCCAGGATTAAGGGGCACGAAGTCCTCAGTGCAATATTAATTTCAAGGGGCTGGCAGTTTAACTTAATGATAGAGCATGTGCTTAGTTAGTATGCTAGGGTCCTTGGTTCAGTTCCCAGTGCCAAAGCAAAACAAAAACACTTTATTCCCAAACATTTAAACTATCCAGAACCTGCAGATTTATCCCTTTAAGCACCAAAACCTTTTAACTATATTGTTCAGAAACTATGCTAACTATATTATATCTACTTCTTTTTTTTTCTAGCACTGGGATTTGAACTCAGGGCCTCACACTTGCTGGGTAGGCACTCTACCATTTCAGCAACTCTGCCAGCCCCACTTCTTTTCTTTTTTTTTTTTTTTGTGTATGGTACCGGGGCTTGAACTCAGGGCCTAAACCTCAAGCCGCTCTACCAGCCCTTTTTTGTGAAGGGTTTTTCCAAGATAGGGTCTCTTGAACTATTTGTCTGGGCTAGCTTTGAACCGCAATCTTCCTGATCTCTGCCTCCTCAGAAGCTAGGATTACAGGCATGAGTCACTGGCACTCAGCTCCCACTTCTTTCTTAAGTATAGGTTAACATTCATTTAGCTTTTTCTTTAGAATATAGGATTAGAGAGAAGGATATCAGTTATTCTAATCTCAGAGAAGCAATGGGGCTATTAAAATACACATGTAATTGTTTGCCCATATAACAGCAAAATCTTTCCAATATTCTTTGATTTTTTTGTTGTTGTTTTTCTTGGGATTTTCTGTGATTTTTAATTTTTTATCTGTCATTAAAGATTCTTTTTCCTACATCTCAGGCTGTTTGTAGTCATCTTATGTATTATGTTTTCTTAGCAGCTAGTGATCAGATTTTACTGATCTGCTGTTTCTTTTTTTCTGTGAGTTACAAAAAAAAAGAGAGAGAGAAAAAAAGATTATCGGCAAGTTAGGATTATATGTAAACTAAATGAATAAACCCCAGTGAAGATAACATGGATATTAACATAAGCACCCCCCTGCCTTCCCCCCCACGCCCTCCCCCCGTCATTCAAACAGATAATAGGTATCAGGAAAGGTTTGTGACTCCTATTGAAGAAAAAGAGATTGAGAAAAATTGAATTTCCTTTGACCAAGGTTTCTTATGATCCATGGTTCTTGAACTTAGATGGGAAAAATTACATCTTTATTTTCACTAACACATATCTGATGTAGTATTCCTTTCCATTATGAATATAGGTGACAAACTACTGTGGTACCTGTGCCTTTGTCATCAGCAGAAATCAGATAATCTCATATGATATTATGGTTGTTCCAGTACGTTGAAATACTGGTTAGACTTGCCACGACTTCAAAAGTAAGAAGTTATTAGATCCATTGATAGATCTGGGTATTTCATGTGCTTTTCAAAAAAAATCCACACATTACTGTATCATGTCTGTCTTTAAAATATTTCGATTATCATTCACTAGTATTTCATCTGGATCGTTTGAGAGAGAGCAGCAGTTCACCACCTAAAGGGACAAGAGAGTCCCATATCTCCAAACCAAGCACAGATACAGCCAACAGAGTCACCTGTGACCTGTGGTACCAGTGCTGAGTGCCCGATGGGCCCTTCAATGAAGGCACTCCCAAAACTGTGCATAACCCATAAAAATGGGAGCCTTCCCAAAACTCAAGCTCTATTTCTTTTCCTTTTTCTTGCAGTGTCTCGTGCATGCTAGGCAAGTGCTCGACCCCTGAGCTACACCTCCAGTCCTCCAAGGTCAATTTCTTACACAACTGCATTTAGGGACTGAAGTCTTGGTAGCTACAAATCCTCTCGTAACTAAAATGCATAATTTTACTTATAGGACTTCTGTGGATTATAAATATAAACAGCAGGGAAAAAGCTAAATACCTGTTTTCAGGTTCAGAGGTCTAAATGATGGTCTTGCTGGGTGTACTGTAATATTAACTAAGAACTCCTTTGTTCTTTGAATTATTTAGTTAGCTTGCAGTACTGGAGTTTGTACTGAGGGCCTATACCTTGAGCACTCTGCCAGCCGTTTTTTGTGATTTCTTTTTAGAGATAGGGTCTTATGAACTATTTGTACTAGGCTGGCTTTGAACAGAGATCCTCCTGATCTCTGCCTCCTGAGTAGCTAGGATTACGGGAGACACTGGCACCCAGTAACAGTTGAATAATTTAAAAACAAATAAACAGTAATTCCAGCACTCAGGAGTCTGAGGCAGAAGTACTGCAAGTTCAAGACCAGCCTGGACTACATAGTGAGACTGTGTCTCAAAAAAGCAAAACAAGGGCTGGGGGTGTGGTTCAAGTGGCAGAGCACCTGCCTAGCAAGCTCAAGGCCCAGAGTTAAAGCTCTAGTACTGTCAGGGGTGGGGGGGGAGGGGGAAGGAAAAGGAAAAAGAAAACAAAACAACAACAACCCACCTCTAATTGGATGGTTCCTGGGGTTTTTTTTTTTTTGTTTTTTTTTGTGGGACTAGGGTTTGAACTGAAGGCTTCATGCTTGTTGCAAAGAAGGAACTCTACCACTTGAGTCACAACTCCAGTCCATTTTGTTCTGGTTATTTTGGAGGTAGGGGTCTCATGAACTATTTGCCCCGGCTGGCTTCAAACTGTGATCCCCCTGATCTCAGCCTCCAAAGTAGCTAGAATTACAGGTGTGAGCCACTGACACCCAGCCTTGGATATATTCCTGGACAGCTAGCAGCCTCACTACCCACCTTAGCTTTCTGTCTCAGCTCCAGGGTCTCCATTTCATAGATAACCTCTCAATTCATGGGCTGAAAGAAGGACCAGGCAAAACCTTCTTCCTCCTTCCTGGTTTGTCCACAGTTTCCCTCCCTGAAACAGAAGACCCCTCTGGAGGTAATGAGGTAGGTTACCCCTGCCCCGTCAACTCTTGCAGAGAACCTTCTTTCCCATCCCTGCTTCTGCTCTGTGGGCCATTCTTACTCTCAAGCACCCAACTCATGCAGGGGGTGGGCCTAGAGTCTGAGGGAGAAGTAGGGCTGGTGTCCAGCTGTTTTTGTGTTTCCCTGAACCCTGACCTTTCCCCTCTACAGCAGAACCCAGTGTGGGAAGAACAGTCACAAGTCTCAACTTGCCAAGCTGCACAGTGGGACCACAGACAGGTAAGGCAAGCTCTTCCTGTCCTCAGAGGGGTCAATCTCATCAGCAATTTTAAAAAGTACATTTTTGGAGGGTTGAATAAGGAAGGGCTGAGCTAGGGTTGAAGTACTCCTCCTTCATTTCTATGCCTCAGTAAGCAATAGGTAGGCAAGGAGATGGAGATAGGAGAATTGGGTTCTGCTCCAACATCTACTGAAGAATGAAGCTTCCTTAGCCCACCCCAGTCTCCTGCCCACCTAGCCTTTGCTTTTTTATCTTTATGATAAGTGGGTAACACTAAATGACCTTTAAAGTCCCTTCAAATCTTGATGGTCCATGTACATTATCAAAGTCCCATCTCTTTATCTCACAGACAAATCAATAGACTCAGGAGGTCTGAGGGGCCTGCCCTGAGCTACACAGTCAGGCAGGTGGAAGAGAAACACTGGAACTCACCTACTTTGAATCTGTCTGTCTGTTCAATTACTTTGGTCAAGGCAAACCTCACCTCAGGAGCTCTGCTACTCTTTCAAAGGTCAGGTAGTCACTGAAGTGGGAAACATGGCAGAGGAAGAGCTCTAGGCCAGCTGCTGAGCTCACAAGCAGAGAGAAAGACAGTCAAAGGAAGCTCATCACCAGGAACACAAAAGTAAGTCTGGAAGTTTGCTAGATGTGACCCTGGAAGTTTGCCAGTTGGGAAAGAGTGGATGTTGGGATTACTTACTTATTCAGAAAACAATGTACCAGTCTGGCTTGGTGGTGCATGCCTGTAATCCTAGCTACTTGAGTGTTAGAGAAAGGAGGATTGGATCACAGTTTAAGGTCTGTTTGGGCAAAAGTTATTGAGACGTATCTCGAAAAGAAGCTGGACATGGTGGTACATACTTTTCATCCCAGCTACTTGGGAGGTGGAGGTTACAGGATCATGATCCTTTGCCAGGGCTGGCAATGTTAGTTTATCTGAAAAACAGAACTAAAAAACAAAAAGAGCTGGGTGCCAGTGGCTCACACTTGTAATCTTAACTACTCAGGAGACTGAGATCAAGAGGATCACAGTTTGAAATCAGCTCTGGGCAAATAGTTCCCGAAAAAACCCATCACAGAAAGGGCTGGCCTGCTTAGCAAGTGTGAGGCCCTGAGTTCAAACCCCAGTGCCTCGAAAAAATAAAAAATAAAAAAGGACTGGGGGTGTGGTGTGTGGCTGAAATGGAAGAGTACTTGCCTAGCAAGTGTATGTGAGGCCCTGAGTTCAAACCCCAGTACTGCTAAAAACAAACAAGCAAGCAAACAAAGTACAGTCCCTCTGTCACCAGAGAAAAATGCCACATAAGCTACACATGCAACCAGCTTGGCTAGGAAATGAGGCTGTGGCTGAGTGACAGGAACAGTGTATGAGAAACAGACTGAGAGGTAGTGAAAGTCTCTAGATGATGAAGATGGAGTTGGGTTTGTAAAACTTCCACTGTCTTCAGACCCAACCTCTTGTTTCCTGGTTCCTGGTGCCTGTTAGAGAAGGAATGTGGTACAGGGATATATATACCCTTGAGGCCACAGTAGTGGCTAGGTGATGTAGTCATTTTTTTCCTTTTTTTCAGATTTTGAAATATTTGGTATAGTTAAAAGAATACTTGCCCCCTGCCTTACCCAGAAGTAACCAGTATTCTGTATTTGTTCTACAATCTTTTGCTTTTCTTCATATTTTTCTACATGTAGATCCCCAAACAAAAAGTTGTTCCATTTTGCTTATTTTTTAATTTAATAAGAATGTATTTATTCTATGAATTACTTTTTCATTCATTATGTTGCTAAAATGTATCCATGTGCGGCAGGGCATTGGGCCCATTTCTGTAATCCTAGGTTCTCAGGAGGCAGAGATCAGAAAGATGGCGGTTCAAACCCAGCCTGGGGAAATTGTTTCCAAGACCCTATCTCAAAAATGCCCAGCATAAAACAGGGCTGGCAGAGTGACTCAAGCAGTAGAGCACCTGCCTAGCAAGTATGAAGCCTGGAGTTCAAACCCTAAGGCCACCAAAAACCAGAAAAACCCAAGCAAACAAAGATGTATCCATGTGATGTGTGTATAATTTATTTGTACCATGCATGGCATTCTGTTGTTGGAATGTACTACAATTTCTTTATCTGCCCAAAGGCATTTAGATTCTTCATAGATTTTTACAGTTTGATGGATAAGAATATCCTGAATGTTTAGGTTTTCTGGAGCCCACATGCAAGAGTTTCTCTAGTATATATATCCTGAAGTGGAATTATAATGTTAATTGCACCAATCTGTCCCCTCATCAGTATTCCTGTCTCCACAGACTTGCACTGTCCTCCCACCTCCCTGCAGCATCCCTAATCTTGTTATCTCTGCCGGTGACTCCGGACAGCTCTCACCTTTCCCAGCTAGAGTCCATACCCATTTTAAAGCCCCAATGAACTTGCTGAGGTGTTTCTATGTACTCTGCATTGAGCACAAGGGAGATAGGAAATGCTAGTTTAGGGATTGACCAGGGGACATGAGGTCTTTCTATGTGTCTGTCAGAATCACTGGACCCTCTTAGAGAATGAAGGCCAGCCTGTAGATTTGTTCTGCTCCAACCCAAAGTGTGCTGAAGCTTTGTCCCCCAGGGTGACTGAAAATGCCTAATTAATTTTTCTTCCTGTCAGCCCCCACTCCCACCTATCCTGTGTCTCAGGTGAACACCATTTGCCTCCCTCTACTCTCTGTCCATGTTTCTCCACGTGTGGTCCACAGGGCAGAATGCATTGGTTACATCATGGAATTCACCTGCGTTAGAATCTGACGGGGCACATTCTCAGACCCCTCCCCAGATTGACTCTGACTCTCTAAGGGGTTGCTTGGGAATCTTCTGTTTAATAAGTTCCCAGGTGACATGCACATTGAGATTTGAGAGGTGCTGCTCTGCATACTGCTATCAAGGAGTCAGGCCAAGATCATCTCCAAGAAGGTTCAGCTTCCCTTCCAACAGCTGAGCCTCATCTTCCCTTTACCCTTCTGTTACTTCTACTGCCTTGAAGGACAGCAGGGATAAGGAAACCCCTCAGATTATAGCATAGATAGATATATGATGTGCAATCCAGCATTGTTTACAGAAAGAGAAGCTGAATACAGCTGCCTGGCAATAGAGGTCTGGTAAGCTATGTAAATGATACAATTTTCCAATGGAATACTACACAATTATTGAGTAACTTTCTGTCTTTATTATTGGATACCAACTTTTACTGAATCTTTTTTTTTTTTTGTGCACTGTTCCTGGAGGTACTGCAATACCAGGTCAATGAATGGAGTGGATGGAGCAAGCTCCTATTCCATCCCCCTGTTACAAAAATCCATTTAATATATTGTCCTTGGATAGAGGACGTATTAGATATTAAACTGATAAGAACAGATACTACACTTGATCTTAGCCAAAAGGCCAAGAAGTAATGAATCTTTTTCAAAAATCATTTTTAAAGCTGAGCCCTGGTGGCTCACACCTGTAATCCTAGCTACTCAGCAGGCAGAGATCAGGAGGATACGAGGTTCATAGCCAGCCCAGGCAAATAATTCTCGAGACCCTATCTCGAAAAACCCCATCCCAAAAAAAGGCTGGTAGAGTGGCTCAAGGGTAGGCCCTGAGTTTAAACCCAAATACTGCAAAAAAATTTTTTTAATCATTTTTAAAGCATGGTAAGTTGGGTGTGGTGGCACATGACACTAATCTTAGCACTTGGGAAGCTGGGGCAGGAGGGTCCTGAGTTCAAGACCAGTCTGGGCTACATGCTGAGACTCTGTCTCAAAAAAAAAAAAAGAGTTAAAATTCAGTTTCTAGTATTGGTTGAGTTTTCTCCATAAGTGTATACTATATTTTTATTTTTGTGGGTGCTGGGGGATCGAACCTCATGTATGCCTAGGCGAGTCCTCTACTGTTTAGCTATACCCCAATCCTTATTATATTTATAATCAGAAAAACATAATGAAGTTATTTTCATTGGGAAATAAAACACAAAATGCCCAACATTCAGAAGTCTTAAAGAAAAGTCCAGGACCTGATGGATTCTCTGCTGAATTCTATCAGACCTTTAAAGAAAAACTGATACCAACCCTCCTTAAACTGTTCCACGAAATAGAAAGCGAAGGAAAACTGCCAAACACATTTTATGAAGCCAGTATTACACTTATCCCAAAACCAGGCAAAGACACCTCCAAAAAGGAGAACTATAGGCCAATCTCCTTAATGAACATTGATGCAAAAATCCTCAACAAAATAATGGCAAACCGAATTCAACAACACATCAAAAAGATTATTCACCACGACCAAGTAGGCTTCATCCCAGGGATGCAGGGGTGGTTCAACATACGAAAATCAATAAACGTAATAAACCACATTAACAGAAGCAAAGACAAAAACCACTTGATCATCTCAATAGATGCAGAAAAAGCCTTTGATAAGATCCAGCACCATTTCATGATAAAAGCTCTAAGAAAACTAGGAATAGAAGGAAAGTACCTCAACATTATAAAAGCCATATATGACAAACCTACAGCCAGCATTATACTTAACGGAGAAAAACTGAAACCATTCCCTCTAAAATCAGGAACCAGACAAGGATGCCCACCATCTCCACTCCTATTCAACATAGTACTGGAATTCCTAGCCAGAGCAATTAGGCAAGAAGAAGGAATAAAAGGAATACAAATAGGTAAAGAAACTGTCAAAATATCCCTATTTGCAGATGACATGATCCTATACCTTAAAGACCCAAAAAACTCTACTCAGAAGCTTCTAGACATCATCAATAGCTATAGCAAGGCAGCAGGATATAAAATCAACATAGAAAAATCATTAGCATTTCTATACACTAACAATGAGCAAACTGAAAAAGAATGTATGAAAACAATTCCATTTACAATAGCCTCAAAAAAAATCAAATACCTAGTTGTAAACCTAACAAAAGATGTGAAAGACCTCTACAATGAAAACTATACACTTCTAAGAAAGAGATTGAGGAAGACTATAGAAAGTGGAGAGATTGCCCATACTCTTCGATTGGTAGAATCAACATAGTCAAAATGTCGATACTCCCAAAAGTAATCTACATGTTTAATGCAATTCCCATCAGAATTCCAATGACATTCATTAAAGAGATTGAAAAATCTACCGTGAAATTTATATGGGAACACAGGAAGTCACGAAAAGCCAAGGCAATACTCAGTGAAAAGAACAATGCAGGAGGTATCACAATACCTGACTTCAAACTATATTACAAAGCAATAACAATAAAAACAGCATGGTACTGGCACAAAAACAGACATGAAGACCAGTGGAACAGAATAGAGGACCCAGATATGGAGCCACACAACTATAACAACTTGTCTTTGACAAAGGAGCTAAAAATATACGATGGAGCAATAGCAGCCTCTTCAACAAAAACTGCTGGGAAAACTGGTTAGCAGTCTACAAAAAACTGAAACTAGATCCATGTATATCACCCTATACCAAGATTAACTCAAAATGGATCAAGGATCTTAATATCAAACCCCAAACTCTAAAGTTGATACAGGAAAGAGTAGGAAATACTCTGGAATTAGTAGGTATAGGTAAGAACTTTCTCAATGAAACCCCATCAGCACAGCAACTAAGAGATAGCATAGATAAATGGGACCTCATAAAGCTAAAAAAGCTTCTGTTCATCAAAAGAAATGGTCTCTAAACTGAAGAGAACACCCACAGAGTGGGAGAAAATATTTGCCAGCTATACATCAGACAAAGGACTGATAACCAGAATATATAGGGAACTTAAAAAACTAAATTCTCCCAAAACTAATGAACCAATAAAGAAATGGGCACATGAACTAAAGAGAACTTTCTCAAAAGTAGAAATTCAAATGGCCAAAAAGCACATGAAAAAATGCTCACCATCTCTAGCAATAAAGGAAATGCAAATTAAAACCACACTAAGATTCCACCTCACCCCTGTTAGAATAGCCATCATTAGCAACACCAACAACAACAGGTGTTGGCGAGGATGCCGGGGGAAAAAGGAACCCTCTTACACTGTTGGTGGGAATGTAGACTAGTACAACCACTCTGGAAAAAAATTTGGAGGCTACTTAAAAAGCTAGACATTGATCTACCATTTGATCCAGCAATACTACTCTTGGGGATATACCCAAAAGACTGTGACACAGGTTACTCCAGAGGCACCTGCACACCCATGTTTATTGCGGCATTATTCACAATAGCCAAGTTATGGAAACAGCCAAGATGCCCCAGCACTGATGAATGGATTAAGAAAATGTGGTATCTATACACAATGGAATTTTATGCAGCCATGAAGAAGAACGAAATGTTATCATTCGCTGGTAAATGGATGGAATTGGAGAACATCATTCTGAGTGAGGTTAGCCTGGCCCAAAAGACCAAAAATCGTATGTTCTCCCTCATATGTGGACATTAGATCAAGGGCAAACACAACAAGGGGATTGGACTATGAGCACATGATAAAAGCGAGAGCACACAAGGAAGGGGTGAGGATAGGTAAGACATCTAAAAAATTAGCTAGCATTTGTTGCCCTTAACGCAGAGAAACTAAAGCAGATACCTTAAAGCAACTGAGGCCAATAGGAAAAGGGGACCAGGAACTAGAGAAAAGGTTAGATCAAAAAGAATTAACCTAGAAGGTAACACACACACACACACACACACACACACACAGAGGAAATTAATGTGAGTCAACTCCCTGTATAGCTATCCTTATTTCAACCAGCAAAACCCTTGTTCCTTCCTATTATTGCTTATACTCTCTCTACAACAAAATTAGAAATAAGGTCAAAATAGTTTCTGCTGGGTATTGAGGGGGTAGGGGGGAGAGGGAGGGGATGGAGTGATGACCCATGCCTTGTATGCACATATGAATAAAAAAAAAAAAAAAAGGTAAAACTCTCCACAAACAGCAAGAAGAACAAAAAAAACCCCTAAAAGTTCCCTAGCAGGTCCCGCTTATACTACGGTGCACGGGACTCCCTTGCTACCATACCCCCGCCTTCTAGTCAAAAGCAGCTGCAAACTCCTAGCATCGCGACAATTTCTCCTTTATTCAAACTAGGCTTCAGATCTCGCGAGAGTGTCTTGTCCAATCACGAGGCCAGATGGGCTCACAAGATGGCCGCGCGCTGGGAGCGTAACATCTGCGTTTCTGGGAGCTTCGTGCTGTGGGTGGATTAAAATTCAGGGTTTGTACAGGCCCACGCCACGCACGTAGTCAGGCAAGAATATCGGCTTCAGAGGTGGGTCACTTAACTTCTCTTTATACGGGTTGAGATCATGGGTCACTTAACCCATGGCATCACCGTCCTCCTTGTTCTCGGATTTTGGACTTGTGCGGTGCAGAGTTCGGGGTCTAGAGAGGGATTGATACGGCGGGGGTGTTAGGGGTGGGGAGGTGGGAGGAGTTGGCGAGTAGTACAGAGACTATGTTTGAAGGGGAGACCCCGAGAAGGGGGTTGTCTGATGTTTAGACACTGAAGCGCGAAGACCCAGTGGGTAAAGATAAGGCGTGAAAGGAGCGAAAGAGCAGGACAACAGGTAGTGGCGGGACTAAAGGAAAAAATAAAAATTTATGAGGGAAGACGAAGAGAAAACGGAGGTCGTTGGGGTTTAGGTGGGAGGGATCTGTTGAAAAGGAATTCGACGTTCTAAAAGCAGAATGTAGGCTATTTTATTGGCTCATGTAGTAAGAGAAGTGGTAGTTGAAGAGGGTTAAGGGGCAAGAGGAACTAAGGAAGAGAAACATGGGGTAGAATTTTAATTTGTTTTCGAAACGAGGGGCTTGACCTCAGGGCCTCACGCTTGCCGGGTTTAGTAGGCAGGCTTTAGAAACATGGAAATGAGAAAGATCAAAGAAGGTTGACAGCCTCAAGCGTACTACTACTTTAGCTTTCTGAACTGACTCAGGTTACCCAGAAGAAAAAGTTCCAGTCCTTGGATTGAGGGTTTGTTTGTTTTTTTGTTTTTTCAACTCAAGATGGGGCCTGCCAACTGAGATTGAGAGTGCTATGTTTCAGTGGTTAAATCAGCGAATGGTTGAGTGCCTGCCTCAGGCCCTGTTTTAGGCATTGGGATGTCAGCAGTGAGAAAAACAAAATATTTTCCCTTTTGAAGATTACTGGTAACGCAGATTTAAAAAAAAAAAAACAGTAATAGACCCTAGCACCGAAAAAAAATATGGAGTGTCACATGTATAAGTTTTGCATAGAAGACAAGCTAGGAAGGGAAAAAGCACTTTAAATAGAGTGCTTAGGAAGGATGTTAATGAGAAGGGGACATGTGACCTAATGCTTGAACAAGGTGAGGGTACTTTCAGTATACACATTTCAGGGGGAAGAGCAGTTCATGCAGACTGAATTAGCAGCAAGTGCAAAAAAAAAAAGCCTTAAGACCATGAGTGTGACAAAGATGAAGAGACAGCAAGGAGGCCAACGTGGCTAGAGCAGAATGAGTCAGGAATATTAGATTTGGTCAGAGAAAAGTGAAGTGATGATAGTAGTGCCAGGTAAGAATTGGCATCTAGTTTAACTTTGAGGAATGGGTATGTTTACAAAAGTGTTATGCCTGCATTAGGAGGTTGGTTAAACTGGATTGTATATAGAAGCTTATTAAGTAGAGTGTGTGCTTAGTATGTGTGAGATTCTGGTTTTAATACCTAATCCTTGCTCCCCCACTGTGAAAAAAGTTACTTAGTGAAGAAATGACTTATTGACTCTGCAACTGTTCTAACAAGAATAAGTAATGTAGGAAATGAATTAAAGTTGCCATATCTGTTACTTAATTTGTTTCACATAAATTCAGAATATCAAGTTGAGTGTATAGTTGTCAGCTATGAACTCAGGGCCTAGCACTTGCTAGGCAAGACACTCTAGCATGTGAGCCATGCTTCCTGCAGCTATGTTGCTGCCCAGAATTTCAAGAAAGGGAAACATTTTCCTTTTCATTGTTTTCTTGGAGATAGGGACTTGTCCTAGTTTTATGCTCCCATCTTTTCTGATGATCTTTAAAGGGAATGTTAAAGCTAGGGAATTAAAACTGGTGTTTAAACCACACATGGTGGTGCATGTCTGTAATCCCACCACTTGGCTCTTGAGTTTGAGGCCACCTGGGCTACACCGTGAATTCCGTATCAGTTTGAAGTACATGAGACCCTGTCTCAAAACAAAACAAAACACCTGGTTTATAGTGCATTTCAGTGATAGTGTGAGGGGCAAAAGGTTGTAACTTACTGTTGAAAAACTTACGAGTGTCTCTCAGTGTTCATTTAATCAAAAAATATTGTATGCCAGTTGCTGGGGGTTCAGTGAATAATAAAATGTAGCTGAAATGAGCATATGTGAGACATGTATATAGTAATTACCTCCACAATAGCAACTGAAGAACTCTAGGAAAAGTACAGGGTGCTTTAAAAGCATAAAGAGTAGGGACTACCAATGTGGCTGAAGAGGCCCTGAGTTCAAACCTCAGTACTACAAATTAAAAAAGAAGGAAAGAAAGCATATAGAGTAGGCACTTGATTAATGTGTGAGTTAGAGAAAGCCTTTCTGAGAAAATGATGCTTAGGGGTGTGATTCAGAGCATTGATGGGCCTTCAGGAGCGAAAGGACTTCTACAGAAAGAGTAAGGAGAATCTTGCATGCAGTAGGAATATCAGATGGTGAGACAGACCACCTTGTAGCAGAGAAAATGAAAGCAGGTCAGGATGTCTGGAGTTCAATGCAGGAAGGGGAAAGTGTCGACAGAGGTAAGCAAAGCCTAGATTTTTGTATGCCTTGTTAGTGCATACGAGACTTTTTTGGTTTAATAGCTTTAGAAAGCTGCTGAAGGGATTTAGCAAGGGAATGCTCAGAATTACATTGAGAGGGGTGCAAGGGGGCTTGTCTGCCGAGTAAAAAATAAATTGCAAGAGACAGGAGTGGTAATGAGGCTCTTATTACTCTAAGAGGCTCTAATAGTAATCCAAAAAGGAAATGATTATGATCTGGGCCAGAGCCAGAGAGGTGGAGTCATGGGGGATGAAAAATTGGATAGGATCAAGAAGTAGAGATAGAGAATGTTCAGCACATGGTGTGTGTTTGGAACAGGAGGCAGAGCAGGGAAAGTGCTAAAGATTTCTGGTTTGTGTACCACCAGAAAGATAGTGGCTCCATTCAGTGAGATAAGGAATTTTATGAGAGATCCAATTTGGAGTTCAGAGAAATGATTTAATTTTGAACACAGTGTATACGAAGTACTTTTGAGCCATTCAAAAGAGAAGCATGACTCAGATGCTGTAATCCTAGCTACTTTGGAGGCTTAGATCAGGAAGATTGTGGTTTGAGGCCAGTTTAGGCAAATAGTTTGTGAGACCCCATCTCCAAAAATAGCCAGAGCAAATGGGCTGGAGGTATGGCTGAAGAGGTAGGTAGAGCGCCTGCTTGAAAAGGTCTGGAGTGAAGACAACAATTCTTTTTTTGGGGGTGGGAGTACTGGGGATTGAACCCAGGGCCTTGTGCATGCTAGGCGCTCAGGCACTCAACCACTGAACTACATCCCCAGTCTCAACAATTCTTTTTTGAAATTGGTTAATTCGGAGTATAGCAATCTGTCAAAACCTGAAATAGATTGTTAACAGATTTACTACTGTGTAAAATTACATCTCTATGGAAGCTTGTGAAGGAAAGGTGCTTGTTGCTAGGAAACTTTATAATGGGGAGGGGGCCTGGATGGGGTGGCAGGGAGGGATTAGGGAAAGAAAGGCCTTCCATAGTTAAGCATCTATGATCCCAAGGATGAGTAGGAATTCACTAGCTGAATAATCACCTGTGTAAAGGCCCTATGGCCAGAATGGAGGGACAGAAAGCACAAGGGCTGACTTAAATTTATCATGAAAAGATAGGTAACATTAGACTACACAGGGCCTAATAGGTAACAGTAGACTACATAGGGCCTAATACGTATGCTGAAGCGATGATACTTACTTTTATCTTAAGAGTAAGATTTTGAGTAAGTGGATGTCAGAAAAAGATATTGACATTTATGTTTAGAAATGATCACTGCACAAGGCATGTAATTCCAGCCCTGGGAAGGTGGAAGCAGGAGGATCATGAGTTTGAGGCCAGCCTGGGATTCAAAGGAAGTTCCAGGCCAATCTGAGCTACATAGTGAGACCCTGTCTTAAAAACTAAGGGCTGGAGTTGTAGCTCAGTTGAGGAGTGTTTACCTAGCATGCCCAAGGTTCCATCCCTAGTGTGCACAAATAAATAAACTGCACACCTTTAATACCAGGAGGCTGAGGCAGGAGGATCATGAGTTGGAGGATCGCCTGGGCTAGTGAGACCCTGTTTAAAAAAAAAACTAAAAAAAAAAAGAGCAAAGCAAAAACAAACATTTCAAGGTAGAAAAAACAAGGGTGAGAACAAGAGTGATTCCAGCAGACAAATTCAGAGGCTGTTTCAGCATTCTAGGTGATTTGTACTGGGCTGATACTGGTGGGTATAGGGAAAAAGATATGGATATAATGTGGTTAGCTGGTAAGCCCATAGGACTTAACTATTGTTTGGATGTGGGGAGGAGAGCGAGCTAGTCGGTAACTCCTAGACTTCAGAATTGGATTGTTTAGATGAATGCTTGTTAATTAAAAAGTAGAATATACAGAACAGTATATAAAGAGTAAAGTAATTGCCTATCACCCAGAGATAGATACATATTGAAATATTTTTTAAATTGCCAACTTGGGGCTGAGGTAGTGTGCATGCTCACATGCCTGAGGCCCAGAGTTCAATAACCAGCATCTAAAAAGAAAAAAAAGTTACTAACTGCCTGGAGACTAAGTAAAGTACTACCTTGGTTTTTCTTCCAATTTTTCTTTCTTTCTTTTTTTTTTTTTTTTTGGCAGTACTGGAGTTTGAACTCAGGGTCTCACACTTGCTAGGCAGGTGCACTACCACTTGAGCCACTGTACCAGCCCTGTTTTGTTTTGTTTTGGGTATTTTTAAGATAAGGCCTTGCAAACTATCTCCTGGGGCTGGCTATTTTGTGTGTGTGTGTGTGTGTGTGTGTGTGTGTGGTACTGGGGTTTGAACTAAGGGCCTATACCTTGAGCCACTCCACCAGTTCTTTTCTGTAAAAGAATTTTTTTTTCTAGATAAGGTCTAAGGAACTATTTGCCCAGGCTGACTTTGAATCACCATCCTCTTGATCTCTTCCTTCTGAGTAGCTAGGATTACAGGTGTGAGAAACCTGTGCATGACCAGCTTTGATTTCTTGACAGAAACATGTAGGGGATTTTTTTTTTTTTTTTTTTTTTTTTGTAATCTAGAAGAAGACAAAATTATGTTTGTGTTCAGCTATGTAGGAATGACAAGACTGAAATTTATAACACATTTGAGACAGTGACTTTATGTTGTACTGCCAAATATTAATAATCCTTGCAAGGCCACTGTAAAAACTAACCTGTAATCATAATAATCTTGGCTATTGTATACTACTTTCTGTCACTTTGATGCTCTTAACATTTTGGGGAGCAGTGCTGGATATTGAACCTAGGGCCTTGCATACACTAGGAAAGTAATCTACCACCAGTCTATACTTCTAGCTCACTTTGATGTTCTTTATCAGATTTCTCCCTTAGATGAGATTGGGTGCATGTAGGGTGGTATGACTATAGACCTTCCTCCTTAATTAAAAATAAAAAGGTTCGGGTTGATGGAGTGGCTCAAGTGGTAGAGCACCTGCCTAACAAGCATGAGACCCCGAGTTCAAACCCCAGTACCACCAAAAAATAAAATAAAATAAAAATAAAAATTTTCATCCTATGTTGTACATTTTTATGAGTAAAGTATACATAAGATTTATTAGGTGTTTGTTTGTTTGTTTGTTTGCAGCACTGGAGTTTGAACTCAGGGCCTACACCTTGAGCCATTCCACCGGTTTTATTTTTTGTGATGGGTTTTTTTGAGATAGGGTCTGTGAACTGTTCGCCTGGGCTGGCTTTGAACCTTGATCCTCCTGATCTCTGCCTCCTAAGTAGCTAGGATTACAGGCTGAGTCATTGGTGCTTGGCTATTGCTTACTGTTTTAACTGATGTAGTTCAAGTTTTATTTTTCTCATTTTCTGCTGTGAGGTCTGAAAATTCATTGGCCTCCAAAATAATCATATCCTTTTTCACATTAGCAGTCTTAGACATTTGCTGAAGAGTGATTTCCTGCTGCACCTTGGTGACCATATCTTTGTAGACAGATCTATGTTGGCCGTTTGCCTCCATGATGTTGATAGCATGATTTCTGCTTTTGTGTGTGTGTGTGTGTGGTCCTGGGGTTTAAACTCTGTGTTTCATGCTTGCTAGGCAGGCACTCTACCACTTGAACCATTCTGCCTGCTGACTTCTGCTTCTTGAGTAGTAAAGCCATTTTCTTTGAGTAAGTACACTAAAGTATGGGTGTCAGAGTAGAGCTTTCTATTCCCAGATATATTCCCAGAAGAGATGAAATCTTTCCTTTTGTGCTCCAGTTGCAGATACCCAGCAGTCAGGATGGAGAAAGTGAGGGCAGCTGCAGGGCTATGGGCCAGGTGAAGGGTGCCAGCGGAACCCATGAGGCCGGTGGGTACCTCCAAACTGCACCATGCCCTTCTGGGGAACGGGGAGTGGAAATACCCCTGGCATTAGTGCTCCCTGTTGTCCAGCAGCAAGCACCACAAATCTACTTTTATTAATTTACTTTTTTTTGGTGTGTGTGTGGTACTAGGGTTTGAACTTGGGGCATCAGTGCCTCTTAGTTGCTAAGCAAGTACTCACCACTTGAGCCACACCTCCAGCTCTTTTT
Organism: Castor canadensis; assembly: GCF_047511655.1. NCBI lineage: Eukaryota > Metazoa > Chordata > Mammalia > Rodentia > Castoridae > Castor > Castor canadensis. The sequence goes on along the minus strand of NC_133396.1, from coordinate 47,316,104 downwards.
TGCTTTAGTTTTTTTCCCTCCCCCCTTGACTAGGGTCTTGTGTTTTTATCTGAGACTAGCCTTGGACTACAGTCCTATGTCTACCACATAGTTGCTTGGATCATATAGGTGGCCAACACCATGCTCAACTTATTAATTGAGATGGCGGGGTGCGGGGGGGAGCAGTTGTTTCACTGAATTTTTGCCCAGGCTGGCCTTAAACTGGGATTTTCTCCATCTTCGCCTCCTAAATAGCTGGGATTATAGGCATGGGCCACTGTGCTCACCTAGCTATCTATTTACTTTTCATTAGTTTAAGTCTTGGAAGGACACCAGCATCGCACAGATTTCTCTGCCCAGTGACCTTAGCTGAAAGGTTGCTTTGGGATTTGGTGCAAATCATGCCACTGTTTCCACATGCATAAATTACCTTTCCCTAGATTGTTCTGGTTTTGTTCAGTTTGCCTCCAGGAGTCCCTGGAGTTATTTGCTTTGTAGATGTAAGTATATCTTTTGCCTAGTAAAATTTAGTTTCATTTTCAGCATAAACACCTTCAGTTTTAACAAGAGCCATGTGCTCCCTTTGGTTCCAGAGACCCACTTAAAGCCAACAAAAATGGCTTGGTACCACACCCTTCCAGACATATTTACCTTTTAGAACTCCTGTTCCTAGCAAGCCTCCACTCAGTGGTAAGAGTCCATGTTTCACGTGTGTGTGTGTGTGTGTGTGTGTGTGTGTGTGTGTGTGTGTGTATAGTATAGTATAGTATTGAGATATGTAGCTCAGGCTGGCCTAGAACTTGAGCTCTTCCTGCTTTTGCCTCTCATGCGCTGGAATTTCAGGTTTGCACCAGTTTCCCTGGCTGCAAATACTTTTCTGAGTTTTAATTTTTGTTTTTGTTTGTAATTCTAATGAATGTGAAGTGGTATCTCACTGTGATTTTGATTTGCATTTCCCTAATGACTAATGGTGTCAAGCAAGTTTTCATGTGCTTACTTGTTTACATTTTCAAAATATAATTTCTGATTTCTTGTTTGATTGGAAAAGATGTGTTGGGTATGACTATTGAGTTTGTATACTTTTCCCCGTCAATGGTGTTTTAACTAAATATGCTAATTTTTTTCCTCTTATTTTTATTTTATTTTTTTTAAGATGGCTCTGAGTAAGTCAATGCATGCAAGAAATAGATACAAGGACAAACCTCCTGACTTTGCATATCTGGCATCCAAGTATCCAGATTTTAAGCAGCATGTTCAGATAAATCTGAATGGAAGAGTAAGGTAGGTACACATGGACGTTATTAATACTGTATTTATTATTCTAGCATGATCTGAATGTACATAATTTAATAGGAAGCAGGCTGGACTGATAGAATACCGGAATGCTAACAGTAGACATTTCATTAAACATTTTATGTGACCTGGGAAAAATTATGAGTCTCAGTTTTTCTTTTTGTTTGTTTGTTTTGGGTTTTTGTTGGCAACACAAAGATTTGAACTCAGGGCCTCACACTTGCTAGGCAGGCACACTACCACTTGAGCCACTCCACCAGTGACGGGCTTTTTTTTTTTGAGATAGGGCCTTTGAACTATTTGCCTAGGTCTAGCTTTGAACCTTGATCCTCCTGATCTTTGCCTCCTGAGTAGCTAGAATTATAGGCATGAGCCACTGGTTCCTCGGTTTTTTTAAAGCTACCAAATGAAAGGATTGGAACACATGCTTTTAAGCTTCCTTTTGGTTTTTAAAAAAATTTACTTAGCTCAGTGCTGGTGGTGCACACCTGTAACCTTAGTTACTTGTGAGACTGAGATAGGAAGGATTGAGGTTCAAGGGCAGCCTGTACAAATAATTGGTAAGACTGCATCTTCAATGTAATCAGAGCAAAATAAGCTAAAGGTGTAGCTTAAGTGGTAGAGCATCTGCTTTGCAAGTGTGAAGCCCTGAATTAAAATGCCAGTCCCTTAAAAAAAAACAAAAAACTGATATCTAAGTTACTGTGTATGCTCTGGAGATCCCAGAGTAACTGCAGAGACTAGGATTGTGCTGTTTTCTAAAACTTGATTGTTTTAAGAAGTGGATGAGCGAGGGGGTGTGGTGGTATATCTCTGTAGTCCCAGCTACTTGAGGGGCAGATGTAGGAGAATCCCAATCTAAAACTGGCCTGCGTGAAAGCTCAAGACCCAATCTGAAAAACATATTAAAAGCAAAAGGCCTAGAGATGTGGTTCAACTGGTAGAGCACCTTGTTAACAAGCATAAGGCCCTGAGTTTAATTCCATTATTGCCCCCCACCCCCAAAAAAAATGTGAGGTGCAGTAGCTCACAACTGTAATCCCAACTACTTGGGAGGCAGAGATTGGGAGGATTGCAGTTTGAAGTCAGCCCTAGAAAAAAGTTCACAAGATCCCATCTCAAGAAACAAGTGTGTTTCACATCATGCCCTGTGTGATGGGGCATGTCTGTAATTTTAGCTATGCAGGAAGCAGAGGTAGGATTGTGGCCTAATGTTGGCTGGGGTAAAAGGTGTGAGACCATAATAACTAAAGGAAAAGGGACTGGCAGTGTGGCTTAAGTGGTAGAGTCTTACCTAGTATAAGGCCCTGAGTTCAAACCTAAGGACCCCCTCCAAAAAAAAAATTAAAAGTTTATGTTTATTTTGATGTGAGGTAAGAAAATAATAACTATGATATCTAAACTGATTTTATTTAGGATACTGCTAAATTTAAATTTAAACTTAATTTTTTTTTTTTTTTTTTTGGTGGTACTGGAGTTTGAACTCAGGGCCTCATGCTTGCTGGGCAGGTGCTCTTACCACTTGAGCCACTCTTTCAGCCCTTTTTTGTGATAGATTTTTCTCAAGATAGGAGCTCAGGAACTATTTACCAGGGCTGGCTTTGAACCTTGATCCTCCTGACCTCTGCCTTCTGAGTAGCTAGGATTATAGGCGTGAGCCGCTGGCGTCCACTTAATTTTTGAAAATTAAGAAAAATAGAACAAGGGTACAGCTCAATGGTGGTGTGCGTTCATGCTTAGCGTTGGTGAAGCCCTGGGTTTATTCCCTAGCAAAGGATTAATGCTTTAAGAAAGGGCAAAAATTAATGGTATTGTATGAGAATGAAAAGGAGCCATCTCTGAATGCATTCTTAAGCTCTGTGGGAGTTACCAGAGGATTTTAAAATTCCAAGCCTTCCTGGAGAGAAATGTGGTGGTTCATCTTTGGGGAGGAAGAGGATCAGGGGTTGAGGAGAAAAGGGAAGTTAAAGAATGATAGGATCACAGAGCTTGAGGTATTTTCTTGACCTCCCTACTCCTAGTACTATCCTTATGCCTTTAGAAATGGAGGCCCTAGGATAGGACTTAAACTGGGAGCCAAGATATTCTTAAAATTATGCTTATTCTTAAAATATGTTTATATTCATTTTTCTGGGAGATAATCCTTAGCTTTCATCAGATTCTCAAAGTGATCTATGATCCCTAGCCCTCCGAAATATATATATAAAGGTTAGGATGAAATGCCCTAGAACTATTGTGTCCAAGCTTTCATCATTGTCTTCTACAGTCAATTAAAAAAAAAAAAAATTGAGCACAGCTCAACTGTGAATTATGTACTACTATGTACTGTGTTACATATTAAGCACTTTTGAAAGGATTCTTCATAATAGAAACTAAAAAATAAATTTAAATGGGAATTCTAGGTTTTCTCTGTATACCCTAAATAATCAGTTTTGGCACCTTACTTTGGAGATCACTCTCAAGAGATTGAGCTGGTATTTTTCTTTGTTTATAACATCCCTACCATTGTTCTTAAATCTTTGTTTCATAGTCATGTGTATTACTCATCTTTCCACTACAGTAACAAAATGTGAGATAAATTAATTTATAAACAGAAAAGATTTGCCAGGTGCAGGTGGCTCAGGCCTGTAATCCTAGCTACTTAGGAGGGAAAGATCAGGAGGATTGCAGTTTGAAGCCAGCCCTGGGAAATAGTTCACAAGACCCTATCTCCAAAGAACCCATTACAAAAAGGCTGGTTGAGTGGCTCAAGTGGTAAGAGCGTTGGCCCTGAGTTCAAACCCCAGTGCCACCAAGGGGGAAAAAAAATAAAGGAAAGGTTTATTTTGGCTGATAATTTTAGAGCTTTTGTCTGTGATCAGTTGCACTGTTGCTTTTAAGCCTGTGCCACAGTCCATCATAGTTGGGAGCATGTGGTGGAACAGAGTTGCTTACCTCATGGCTACTAGGAAGTGAAAGAAAAAGAGGAAGGGATGGGGTCCCATAATCCCTTCAAAGGCACACATGGCCTTTGGGAGGACATTCTAGATCCAAACTAGCATCATGTATATGAGTGTTTATTTTTCCTAGTAGCTTTGGGGAAGATAAAATTTTGGTGATTTTTTTCTCTGTATACCTGCTGTTGTATCTAATCAATTATCTAACCAAAATCAGTTGATTAGCTACATTGTGCTCAGTTCTAAAGAAAGCCCAATAAACTAGAAAGACATGGTCATTGACATATTTGTAGTTTTTAACCTACAAACAAGAATGTGCATTGTTTTCAAGTAACTTTTTTTTCTTTTTGGAGGTACTGGGGTTTGAAGTCAGGGATTCACACTTGCTAGGCAGGTGCTCTACCATTTGTACCACGCCTCCAGCCCCCAAATAACTTTAATAGGATTTTAATACTAAGAAATGACTGACCTGAAACTTTTGACTTTTTCTGGCTTGAGTCTATTGCTTCCCTCATTATAAAGCAGGTATAAAAGGAAAAAAGTTACAATTTTTTTATACATGACTTTATTATCTACCTAAAAAAATTGAGAATCTTCTAAAAATAAATAACAAGGTAGCTGGATAAAATACATATAAACATGTAAAATATAAATAAAAATATAAGAAAGTTGATAATTTTCCAAATACTAGTTGGAAATATTGTTGCAATAAGAGATCCTATCTAGGGGTTAGATGTAGCTCAGTGGTAAAGTCATGGGTACTGTTCCCAGCACCAAAACCAAACCAACAAAAACAAATCAAAAGAGCCTATCTAAGGGCGGGGGATGTGGTTCAAATGGTAGAGCACCTGCCTAGCAAGCACAAGGCTCTGAGTTCAAACCTCAATACTACACATACACACAAAAAAAAAAGAAAAAAAAAGATAGGTATAATAGTAAGGACTAATAGAAAGTTGGAAAGAAATATGTATGTCTCTGTGGGTAAAACAACTGAATTACAGTCGGGGGCTTAGGAGGAGACATGAAGAAATAGAGGAATACTGTATTTCCTGAATGAGGAGACTTAAGATAGTTAAAAGTGTCTATGAAAGCTGGGTGTGGTAGTACACTTCTGTAGTCTCAGCTACTCAGAAGGCTGGGGCAGGATTAGGAGTCTGAGGTCAGCCTGGTTAACACAATGTGACTTGGTCTCAAAACAGAAGTAAAAGCAAAACAAAAGGTGTCATGCTTCTAAAGTTCAAAGAAAAAAAGCAATTTGTTTTTTCTTTTGGTGGTACTGAGATTTGAACTCAGGGTTGGACACAGTTTTTATATTCACTTATCTGTCGATAGACACCTATGTTGCGTCCACATCTTGGCTATTTGTGAATACTGCTGCAGTGAACATAGGAATGCTAATACCCTCCATTTTCCTCCCCATGTACACACACACTTGCTGACTTGCTAAAACTTGATTTCAGTGCCTTTGTATAAAGGCCCAGAAGTGAGATTGATAGATCTTATGGGAGTGCTACTTTTATTTATTTTTTTTGACGGTACTGGGGTTTGAACTTTGCCTGGCACTTGTTAGGCATGTACTCTATCGCTTGAGCCCCCAATCCCTAATTTTAGTTTTGAGAAAGCTCCGTAATGTTTTCCGTGGTGACATCTTTTTGTTTGTTTGTTTGTTTTTGTTTTTTTGGGACAGACTCTCACTGTGTACCCAAGCTGACCTTTAAACCCATGATCCACCTGTCTTCACCTCTAAATGCTGTTATTACAAGTATTTGCCAGGTATGTCCACTGTGCCCAGCAGTGGCACCAATTTTACATGCATACTGACTTGTAGCATGTCAGGATTTTGCTACCTCCTCACCAATATTTGTCTTTTGTTTTGCTTTTAATAGCCGTACTAACCAGGTGCAAGGTAATAGCTTATTGTAGTTTCAAATTACATTTGCCTGATGATTTTCTACTCTGAGTACTTTTGTATACTTATGTATACTTTTTTTGTATACATATTGGCCATTTGTATGTCTTAGTCCCCCCGCCCCCCCCTTTTTTTCTTTTTTTTTTTTTTTTTTGAAATAGCATCTCATATCGAAGGCTGGCCTTTTGTCTCAGCCTTTGGAGTGCTGGGACTGTAGATGTGCAACTACATCTGGCTCCCGTAGCCCATTTTTAATTACTTATTATTTTTTTGTTTTGTTGGTGGTACTGGGTTTGAAGTCAGGGCCTTACCACTTGAGTGACACCCCCAGACAAGTTATTAGTTATTTTCTTTTTGAGTTATAGTTCCTTACATATTTTGGGAATTAATCCCTTCTGAAATACATGGTGTGCAAAACATTCCATAGCTTGCCTTTTACTCTGTTGATTGTTTCCTTTTTTTTTGGTAGTATGGGGTTTGAACTCAGGACCTCACACTCACCAGGCAGGTGTTCTACCACTTGAGCCACTTTGTCAGCCCTGTTTTATGTTGGGTTTCTTTCAAGATCGGGTCTTACAAGCTGTTTCTCCAGGCTGGCTTTGAACTGCAATCCTCTTGTTCTCTGTCTCCTGAGTAACTAGGATTATAGGTGTGAGCCACTGGTACCTGGCTGTTAATTTTCTTGGTGAGTGTTGCATAACTTTGGTGTAAGGAAGCTTTTTTTCACTGTACTTCAAGGGTAAAATTCATAAAAGAAGAAATCAGTGGATTCAACTACATAAAATAGTTTTATGTATAAACATGTAAAAGTAGAAAATATAAAACAATATAATACTTTATAGCATATGGCAAAGAATTAACTTCCTTAAGATAAACTTCTCCATTTTTTCTTTCTTTTTTTTTGTTGGAGGTATTGGGGTTTGAAGTCAGGGCCTCATGCTTAGCTAGGCAGGCACTCTTACCACTTGAGCCAAGATAAAGAACTCCTAAACGGGGTGTGGAGGGCATGTTTGTAATCCTAGCACTTAGGGAGGCAGAGCAGGAGGATCTCAAGATTGAGACCAGCTTGGGTTATGTAGCAAGTTCTAGGCCTTCCTGTCTCAAAAGACAAAAATCAGGGCCAGGGGCATGACTTAGTGGCAGAGCATTTGGCTGACATGTGTGAGGCCCTGGATTCAATCATCAGTACCTCAAACAAACAAAACACCATGTAATCCCAGCTACTAGAGAGGTGAAGATAAGAGGATTGTGGTTTGAGGCAAGCCCAGGTAAAAGTTAGTGAGACCCTATCTCGTAAACAGCCCTCGTTGTTTGCTTATACTAAAATCGGATTGATACAGAGAAGATTATCATGGCTTCTGCTCAAGGATGACATGCAAATTTGTGAAGTGTTCCATATTTAAAAACAAAAAACATAAAAACAACCCTGGGCATAATCTCAGCTACTGGGGAGGGGGAGGTAGGAGGATCTGTGTCCCAGGCCAGCTGGGAAAAGCAGCAGACCCTATTTGAAAAATAAACTAAAAAGCAAAAGAACTGGGAGGTGTGGCACAAGTGGTAAAGCTCCTGCCTAGTGAGCATAAGGTCCTGAGTTTAAACTCCTATACTGCCAAAGACAAAAACAAAAGTTGAAGCTGGGCACTAATGACTCATGTCTATAATCTTAAACCACTTGGGGGGCTGAGTTTGGAAAGATCACAATTCAAGGCCAGTCTCTTAAATAGTTTGAGAGACTATCTCAAAAATAACCAGAATAAAATGGACTGGATGTGTGGATCAGGCAGTTGAGAGCCTGTTTTGCAAAGGCATAGCCAACACACACAAAATGGAAGCAAGAAAGTCCTACAAAGCAAAAACACTTGAATAATATTTTTTTTCTGTAGGGATGAGATAATGCATGTTGAGAATGTTTCTAACAAGGAAAATTGAAAATAAGTAAATGTTTAGAATGTAGGTTAGTATAATACAATTCCATACAGGGAAATACGTAGACTATAAAATGGATGTTGCAGATTATAAAACATGGTAATTGTGTTTCAATCCAAAACCAAAATATCTGTGTTGATATTCTGTGCATTTGGGTACAACATAGTGGTAGGCATGCATGCCTTTGGTTCAATCCTTAGCACTACCCAAAAAAAAAAAAAAAAAAAAGATTATGAGCTTTGAGGTTTAAGGTGGGCGAGGCTGAGGCAGGAGGGACTTTGAGGCCAGTTTGTGCTACATAATGAAAGCCTGCCTCAAAAAAAAGTGTGTGTTTGTTTTTTTTAATCAGGCAAAACAAATTTTAGGACTTTATGCAGGGGAAAACAAATATGCCAGTAAAGGGACAGGATAAGATAGTCATGAGCAACTACCCTACCCTTTTTTCTTTCTTTGTGGGACTACGGTTTGAATTTGGGGCTTTGTAAAGCTTGTAAAGCAGTCGTTCTACTTTTTGAGCCACACCTCCAGTCCATTTTGCTCTGGTTATTTTTGAAATGGGGGTGTCTCATTAACTATTTGCCTAGGCTGGTCTTGAACCTTGATCCTTCCAACCTCAGCCTTCTAAGTAGCTAGGATTATAGGAATGAGCCACCTGCGACCCCCCTCTTTTTTTTTCTTTAAAGATGAGAGCACTTTGAACATATTTATAGTTGGCAATATGGCTTGTTTATTTATTTTTATAGTAACAATAACATAAAATGTATTTAATGCTTAAGGTATGTGACTATTAGACTCCAATATTCATATTTAGTAGATACAGGAGATAGGATATATGCTCTTTAGTGTACATACCTAACTGTTCCCAGACATCATCCTTCCTGCTTGTTAATGTCATTTTATTTAATTCTGAGAGATGTGTGAAAGAAGAATCAGATCAGGCTCCGTGGCTCATGCCTGATATCGTAGTTACTTGGAAGGCAGAGATCAGAAGGCTAGCCTGGGCAAAAAGTTCACAGGAAACCATCTCAAATAATGGCTGTGCATAGTGGCACATGCTGGTCATCCCGACTACTGTAGGAAGCACAAATAGGCCCCTTGTGGTTCAGGCAGCCTTGGCATAAAGCTGGACCCTTTCTCAAAAATAACCAGTGTAAAAAATGCCAGTGGGCTGGTGGCTCATGCCTGTAGTCCTGCCTACTCAGGAGGCAGAGATCAGGAGGATCTTCCTGGGCTAGCGTAGGCAAATAATTCACAGGACCCCATCTCAAAAATAGTCAACACACAAAAAGGGCTGGGGGAGTGACTCAGGTGGTACGGTACCTGCCAAGCAAACATGAAGCCTTGAGCTCAAACCTGGTACCATTAAAAAAAAAAAAAAGTGCACTCCCAGCTGTGTGTGAAGTGGAGGTAGGAAGATCATAGTCCACGGTTGGCCAGGGCAATAGCACAAGACCCTGTCTGAAAAATAACTAAACCATAAAGGTCTCAGGGCATGGCCCAAAGTAGTAAAGTATACTAGATAAGTACAGCCCCAGAGTTCATCCCCCAGTACCGCACACTACCCCCCCGACACACACATACACACACACACACACACAAAAAAAAAATGAAGAATCACCAGAATATAAACTCAACTAGTGATGGGAAAGGAATACTAGACAGCACATTAGACCTGAGATTGGTTAGAGTGTCATTCATTTGCTTAGCTCTTAAGTGATCTCTTAAGAGAAACGGGGTGTTGTGGAAAAAAGGTGGGACTTCTAAGTCAGTCATCCTAAGAACCAGTCTTGGAGTATCACTTACCAACTGTGAGCTTTTAGATGCTTTTCTTAGTTTCTCTGAGACTGAGTCTCCTCAACTAACAAAGAGGGGTAAAAGGATTAGTTTGCCTAGTTGTTGTAAAAACTAGCAATGATGCATGTATAGTGATTAGCATATTGTAGACAAGCCTGGACTGATCAAAGTGATCAGTATTACTGATGTGATAGCCCTCTTTCTTCTGTTTTTCTTCCCTGCACGCATCACTACATTGCTCTTGTCATATCAGATTCAGCACCTTGGGACATTCACAGTCATGAACATAGGCAAGATCTTTTTAGTTCTCATTTCTGAGATCACGGGGAGGCTAAGAACATTATAATTAGTTTTTAGTTTGTGATTTTTCAAAATAACTAACGACAGCACTACAAGGACACACTAAAGTTTACTTGAGCTCGGTTAGTTGAGTTCGAATACAGTGTAACACTTAACTGATTTGTTTTGTTTTTACTTTTTTTAAGAAATTTGTTTTTTTTTTTTTTTTTTTTTTTTTTAGTGGTACAGGGCCTTGAGCTACCACTTGAGCCACACCTCCAGTCCTTTTTGCTTTAGGTTATTTTTTAAGATAGGGTCTCATTCTTTGTTCAGGGTGGTCTTGGACTGCCATCCTCTTACCTTTGTCACCCTCTTTCATAACTGGGCTGATAGGTTCATATCACCATGCCTAGCTCATTTTGTTGAGATGGGGGGGGGTCTCACTTTTTGCATGGGTTGACCTTGAACTGGATTCCCCCAGTACCCTTCTGAGTAGCTGAGATTATAAAGGCATGAGCCACCTTGTCCAAACTAGTTTTTTCGGCACTGGAATTTGAACTCAGGTCCTCACACTTGCTATACACATGCTCTTACAGCTTGAGCCATTCCACCAGCTCCTGATCTGTTTTGAAAGGACTTGGTCTTGCTAGGTGATTGTACCATTTTTAGTACCTCGGTGATGATCGAGTGACTAGAGACCAACTTTGGAATAAGGCTGATAGGCTTTGGCCCTTGTTACCACGTCAGGTTCAACTTTTATGGTATTAGAATGATTGTTGTTTTAGCCATGGATTACAGAGATGTATCCTTCCAAAATCCATCTACAATGGTAAACTGTATTTATCTGCATTAGAGAGGAGAGTCATTCTGTAGAAATGGGACTTTGGCCTTTTGACAATGGACTGCTTTATGAGCTGATATGTTAAACAAACAACAAAGACTGATGAAATGAATAAATTGCTGATATTCATGTGAGAGCTAATTTTAGTTCCTAGGCCTTCCTCTGATCTCAGAAATGAGAATAGAAAAAAATCTTGCCTATGTTAAGAATTTTGAATGTCCCAGGGTACTAATGTGACCTAGATACTTAACTAGTGAAGTTGAATGACTAGACTCTGTCCTACAAAAGGGTTTCCAACTAATGTCTGCATTTTCTTAGAAGTAAAAAATGGACACTCATTTTACTAACAAAGTCTAAGAATCAGGTCTTAATTGATTTTAGTTTGGTTCCTTCAGTTGCCTCTTGCTTCTATTTGATGTCTTAATATTTTTTTTGTGATTATGATAGTTCCTTATTAAACTATGTGCTATAGTTCATCAGAATGAGTATGAATAAATATATGTACATATGTATTTTTTATTTTACAGTTGTTGGGACTGAACCCAGGGCCTCAGCATTGCTAGGCAAGCACTCTCACTGAACTACACCCCTTGCCCTGTATATGTTTTTGAAAAACAAGAATTGCTTATATAAACAACTTTGTTGACTTACGGAAAACATTAATTATATTACTTTTTCTTTTGGGCCAAGTGTCCTGTGAAGCTATGTGATAAATGAATGTTTAAGCTGTAGCACTGTCTTTTGGTAATTGCTGACACCATTGGAAACATCCTGGTTTGGTTGTCAACAGAATTGGCCCATCAGCCCTCTGTAATAGATGCCTTAGTTGGAGGGTGGGGGAGTGTATCAAATGTATCCTTCCTAACTACATTTAGATGCAGAAGAAAAAAGTCCCAATTCTACTCAAAAAGATGAAATTGTCAGTATTCCTTTTTTTTTTTTTTTCTTACTGGGGTGTGAACTCAAGGGCCTTGTGCTTGCAGATCCACTTAGTACATCTATAGCCTTTGTCTTATTAGTCTTAGTCTTTTTATTGAATGGATAGTATTCTCTTGTGGATATATTATAGTTTATATAACTAACTCCTTATTGATTACTTTTAGGTTGTTCCTAAATTTTCTGTAATATAAAATTTAAATTTAGTAACTGTTCTTTGTACCACAGGACTCTTTAAGTTTTACTTGGTTTAGAGTAAAGGCCAAGCTGTGTCTGGATGACTAGATTTTTCTTTCTTGTTATTTGTTCATTAGTTAAAAGATCAGTTTGACTGATCAAGACACTATTTCTTGTTATTTTAATAGGTCACATTTTACCAGTAGGGATATATAAAAGTCACCATTGAAAGGTACTTTATTATTACAGATTTTTTTTTTTTTTGGAAGTAGAATTTTTGGGGTTTTTTTTTTTTTAACATTTAACATTAACATTTAGGGTTATCACTAATGATCATTTCCATTTTTTCAGTATCTTTTTTTTTATATGATGTAACTATCTAATTGCTTTTTTTAACCTATGGGGATGTTAAAGTTTAAAAAACAGACATTTTCTGCAATAGACCTTCCGTATCAGATCATCTGAATGAGTGGAAAGGATGAGAGTGTCATACTTGAATAATAATTTAAGGCATTTTTTTTAATTTGCTAAGAAACTCAAAATATACCATTGTAACCATTTTTCAGTGTATGCCAGTGTTAACTACATGCTTCTTGTTGTGTATCAGATCCTAGAACCTTTTCATCCTGCAAAACTGAAACTTTAGCCATTGACCACCTCCCCTTACCCCTGTCCTTATCCTCTGGCAGCCACCATAAGTTCTGTATTTATTTATTTATTTGTTTGTTTGTTTGTTTATGGCAGTCACCATAAGTTCTGTTTTATATTTATTTATTTATTTATTTATTGTGGTATGGGGATTTGAACTCAGGGCCTACACCTTAAGCCACTCCACCAGCCTTTTTTTGTGTTAGGAATATTTTAAGATAGGGTCTTGTGCACTATTTACCTGGACTGGCTTCGAACTGTGATCCTCCTGATCTATATACCTCCTAAGTAGCTAGGATTATAGCCATAAGCCAACGGCACCTGGCTAAATTCTGTTTTTAGTGTTACCTTTTTTTATTTGTTTTTCTTCCTTGTTAGGCAGGTGCCATACCACTTGAGCCATGTCCCCAGCCACTTTCTGTTTTTAAGAATTTGGAAAGTTTCAGGATTGGGGGGTATGGCTAAGTGCTAGAGCATGTGCCCAGCATGCGTGCAAGAAGCCCTGAGTTTAATGCTTAGCACTACAAAAATAAATAAATTATATATATGTAGTATTTATAAATATATTATCATATAAATGTATGAGTAGTATATCTAAAATAATTTGACAAATTTAGATTCATTATGTAAATGTAGTCATGTAGTATTTGACTTTTTGTGACTGGCTCATTTCCCTTAGCATGATGCCATCATGTCCTTAGGGTTCATCTGTGGGCTTTTTTTTGACAGCCTAAGCTGTCTTCAAACTTGTGATCTTCCTGCCTCAGTCTCCCAAGTGCTGGCATTACAGTTGTATGCTTACCATGCCTGACCAGGATTTCCTTCTATTTAAAGGCTGAATAACATTAATATTCCATTCTATGTATATACAGTATTTTCTCTTATCCATTTATAGACATTTTGGTTGCTTCCACATGGCTTAATGTGAATGACGCTGCAACAAACATAGGAGTGTAAAGGCTATTGGTATGGCTCAAGTGGTAAAAGTGCCTGTCTAGCAAGTATGAGGCTCTGAGTTCAAATACCAGTATTCCTAACAAAACAAAATAAAACAAAACCAAATCAAAAAACATAGGTGTGCAAGTATTTCTTTGAGGTACTGTTTTCAATTTTTTTATTTTAAAAATTATGTTATTAAGGTACACAGTGATCTGATTATTATAGCCAAGCTAATTAACATGCCCTTTTCTTTACATAATTACTTTTTTTAACTAGTGGTAAGAATATAAAAAAATCCATCCCCTTGGGTTTTTAATTTAAAAAATTTTTTTTAATTTCTTATGGAGATGAAGTCCCACTGTGTAGTCCAGGCTAACCTTAAACTTGAGATTGCTCTGTCTCAGCCTCATGAGTGCTGGTATTACAGGGGTGTGCCACACCTGCTTTTAAATTGGGCTGTTTTGTTGTTGTTGTTGTTGACTTATAAGACATTTTATTTTAATAGGTCAAATTTTATCAGTGGGCATATGTAAAAGTCATCATTGAAAAGTACTTTATTGTTTTTTATTATAGACTTGGGGGGGCAGTACTAGGGTTTGAACTCAGGGCATTTCACTTGCTAGGCAGGCACTCTACCTTGAGCCACACCTTTAGTCCTTATAGAGTCTTAAACTCAGTGGTAGAAAGGTATGAGTTGTTAGAAAAAGCACAGTACTCTCCCCCCACAAAAGTGAGATTATTTTTTCAACTAGTTTGTGCTGAAGAAGACATAGTAAGAATACAATTTTAGATTCTTTAGAGTATGGATTGAGATTTTGATTCTGTTGGATAATCAATTCTCTTATTATTCTTACTATATTATAATTAGAGATACTTTGGGTCTCATATCATCCCAATGTCAGGAGCCTTATACTGTTTAGGAATTTTATGTGTGTGTGTGTGTGTGTGGTGCTTGGGATCAAACCCAGAGCTTTGTACTTGCTAGTCAAGCACTTTACCACTGAGCTACAACCCCAGCTCTAGGATTCTTTATCTTAAATATTTAATCTATTGCTTAAATATTTTCCCATTGACTTTTTTTAAAAATTGAGATACAATCATATACCATAAATTTCACCATTTTAAAGTGCACGATTCAGTGCAACATTCACAAAATTGTGCAAAGCATCATTAGTAATTCCAGTACATTTTCATCATCCCCTGAACAAACCCTACACCTGAGAGCTCTCACTCCCTATTTCCCCTGTACAGCCCCATACAACCTGTAATCTGTTTTCTGTCTGTGTAGATTTGTCTATTCTGGACATTTCATATTCATGGAATCATAATATGTGACCTTTTGTGACTTTCCATTGACTTTTCAACATATTTAAGTCTGGTGTTTAAAAACATTAAAAAACTTCTCCATCAACCCTACTACTGATCCATCTTCTGTACACAACCCAACTTCTTGAAAGAATTACCTATTGTTACTGTCTCCATTTCTCCCCACCATATTTACTCTTCAGTTCATTCCAAGGTGGATTCTAATTGTACCACTACCAAAGGTCTCCAGTGATGTCATGTCATTAATTCCAGTTGACTCTGAGCAGCAGTTTACCTTGCTAGCACTCTTTTCCTTTGTGGTACCCTTTTCCCTTGGCTTCTCTGGTACTACACTGCTCTGGCTTGCTTTCCTCCTTCCATTCTGGCCTCTCTTTGTGTCCTTGCAGAGCCTCCTTTGTAATGACTTTGCACAGCTGTTAAAGGATGCTTCCAGGATTACCCTTGGATTCTTTTTCTTCTTACTGTGTATTCGCTCAGTATCTCTCATTTGTCCCAGGGCTTCACTTATTTATGTATATACCTCTTTTTTCTACAGGTGGCTTCTGTGGGTTCCATATCTACAGAAGTAGGTTCCATACCCACACTGCTATTTAGTGTCATCTACTTGGATGCCTCAGCCACAGCTAAAATTTTGTATTTCTCCTAAAAAAGTACTTTTCCTACACAGTTCCTAATTTCAGTGGATGGCACTGTGACCCTGTTGAACAAGCTAGATAATAAGAGACAAATTGAGACACATTCTCCTTCACCTCACACCTCACATTATCAGTCTGTCACCAAATCTCATAAATTTTCCCTCCCAAATATTTCTTAATTCTTTTCACTGTTCTCTGTTCTGCCATCACCATCTCTTAACTCAGATACAGCATTTTATTTTTTTGATGGTTTTGAGGTTTGAACTCATGGTCTTGTGCTTGCTAGGCAGGTGCTGTACTACCTGAACCACTCTGCTAGCCCTTCTTTTCTTTTTTTTTATTGCCAGCAGTAGTTTTCTAATTGGTGTCTCTCCTTTATCTTCACAAATAGCTTTTCTTTTTTGCCTTTTCAAAATTTCTAATACATTTTTTGTATTAAAAAGAAAAGCATAATTGCCACAAATTACAAAGGATTAAAGTAGGACTAGAATAATGAGTGAATGGCTTCAACCTGGAAAGCAGATACTCTTAATAATATTAATGTTATAATACAAGCTCTTTCAGTTATTTTACATTTTTTTGTCCTTTTAAATGTGATGTCTTTGGAATTTATATTTTGTTATTTATTTATTTTTTTGTGCTACTCGGATTTGAACTTGGGGCCTCATGCTTTCTAAGTAGGTACTCTAGTTCTTGAGCCACTCCACCATCCCTAAATGTGACATCTTAGTACATGGTATTGATAATGTACTATGAGCTGATTTTCCTCTCCAGTGAGGAACTGGCTGTAACTTCTTATCTTCTTTGCCCGTGCCATCAATATGGCTGAAGGAGGAGATAGTGAGATCTGGGGGAGAATCGAGGGGTCCTTGGACACAAGACCTTGGGGCTCCATTCAGAAAGATGCCAGAGAGGGAGATTCCAAGATGGCGACTAGAGGGAGGAAACAGAAAGCATGCTTCCTAAAGTAAAATCTTGGAGAGACGCTGGAGAAACACTTTGCAGGAAAAACCACCAAGAACAGGCAAAACTCTGACACCTCCACACCCCCAGCCTACACATAGCATCCCCACTCCACGTTAAACAGAGAAACCAGGAGGGCTCCCGCACCGCCAGATGCCAGCTTCTATCCTGCTTGGGAGAAGCAGACCACCAGATATCACCATTGTTATTATTACAAGCTAGAAAATAATTGCAGACAGTACAGGAACAGTAACAATAGCAAGGGCAATGATGGGAAGATGGAAAAAAGAGGGAAACCAGTTTCCCCCCAGTAATAAATTAGTACAGAAACCAGAGGGAAATGAAGAAAACAGATACTCAGATCCAGACTCCAAAAAAACGAAGATAAACTATGCCAGAGAACCCAATGAAGCCCACAAGATCATCTTGAAAGAAGAAATTCTGCAAGTAATCAATGAGAATTTTATAGAGATGATACTGGATATGGTCAACCAAAATGTACAGGAGACACTCAAGAAATTCCTAGACAACAAAAATAGAGAATTTGAGAAAGCACAAGAACAGATAAACTATAGAAGCACTATATAAACACCAAAGTGAAACAAAGAATACGATAAATAAAGAGATAAAGGAACTAGGAGGAAAATAGACAATATTAAAAAGGAAGGGACACAGGATATGGAAAACCTCAGAAAAAAGAATGAAACAAATGCAAAACAAAATGGAAGGCCAATCCAGCAGAATAGAACAAGCAGAAAATAGAATCTCAGAATTCGAAGATGAAATGGTAATTAAAGGAAAAACTGAAGAACTATTAGTTAAACAACTCAAGACCTGTGAAAAGAAAATGCAAGAACTTACTGACTCCATCAAAAGACCAAACCTGAGAATCATGGGACATTGAAGAAGGCGAAGAGGTGCAAGCAAAGGGAATGTGTAATGTATTCAACAAAATCATTACAGAAAACTTCCCAAATCTAGAGAAATCTATGCCCATACAGGTACAAGAGGCCTCCAGAAAACCAAACAGACCTGACCAAAATAGAACTACCCATGGCATATTATCATTAAAACAAGTACAGAGACTCGAGAAAGAATATTGAAGGCTGTGAGAGAGAAAAACCAAATAACATGCAAAGGTAAACCCATCAGAATCACACCAGACTTCTCAACAGAAACATTAAAATCAAGAAGAGCTTGGGATGAGGTCTTCCAGGCACTGAATGAAAATAACTTCAACCCTAGGATACTCTACCCAGTAAAGCTATCATTCAAAATAGATGGAGCAATAAAAGTCTTCCATAATAAGCAGAAACTAAAACAAAATATGACCGCAAAGCCACAACTACAAAAGATACTTCAAGGGATTCTGTACACAGAAAGTGAAACCCAACATAACTGTGAATGGGCAGTACCAAACTACAGGAAAAGAAAAAGCAAGAAAGTAGAGAGTAACATCGATTTTACACACAATCAAACCTTCAAACAACTAAGACAACTAAATGACAGGAATCACCACATACCTATCAGTACTAACACTTAATGTTAATGGACTTAATTCCCCCATCAAAAGGCACGGTTTGACGAACTGGATTAAAAAGGAAGACCCAACAATTTGTTGACAGGAGACCCATCTCACTGACAGAAATAAGCATAGGCTTAGGATGAAAGGCTGGAAGAAGATTTACGAAGCCAGTGGCCCCTAAAAACAGGCAGGAGTAGCAATACTTACCTCTGACAAAGTAGACTTCAAACCTACATTGATCAAATGAGATAAAGAAGGACATTCCATACTAATAAAAGGGGAAATATACCAAAAGGAAATAACAGTTATCAACCTATATGCACCCAATGTCAACGCACCCAATTTCATCAAACATATGGTGAAGGACCTAAAAGCATATATTAACTCCAAAACAGTAGTCGTGGGAGACTTTAACACCCCATTATCATCAATAGATAGGTCATCCAAACAAAAAATCAATAAAGAAATCCTAGATCTAAAATATATAGACCAAATGGACCTAGTTGATGTCTACAGAACATTTCATCTAACTTTTACACAATATACATTCTTCTCAGCAGCCCAAGGAACCTTCTCCAAAATAGATCATATCCTTAAGCACAAAGCAAGCCTCAGCAAATATAAGAAAATAGAAATTATACCATGCATTCTTTCTGATCACAGTGCAATAAAACTAGAACTCAACATCAAAAATAAAGACAAAAAACATGCAAACAGTTGGAAACTGAGTAACTCATTGCTTAATGAGCACTGGGTCATTGATGAAGTAAAAGAGGAAATTAAAAAGTTCCTGGGAATGGATGGAATTGGAGAACATCATTCTGAGTGAGGTTAGCCTGGCTCAAAAGACCACAAATCGTATGTTCTCCCTCATATGTGGACATTAGATCAAGGGCAAACACAACAATGGGATTGGACTTTGAGCACATGATAAAAGCGAGATCACACAAGGGAGGGGTGAGGATAGGTAAGACACCTAAAAAACTAGCTAGTATTTGTTGCCCTAAATGCAGAGAAACTAAAGCAGATACCTTAAAAGCAACTGAGGCCAATAGGAGAAGGGGACCAGGAACTAGAGAAAAGGTGAGATCAAAAAGAATTAACCTAGAAGGTAACACACACGCAAGGAAATTAATGTGAGTCAATTCCCTGTATAGCTATCCTTATCTCAACCAGTAAAAACCCTTGTTCCTTCCTATTATTATTGCTTATACTCTCTCTACAACAAAATTAGAAATAAGGGCAAAACAGTTTCTGCTGGGTATTGAGGGGGTGGGGAGGAGAGAGGGGGGCGGAGTGGGTGGTAAGGGGGGGGGGCAGGGGGGAGAAATGACCCAAGCCTTGTATGCACATATAAATAATAAAATAAAATAAAATAAAATGAAATAAAACTAAATAAAAAAAAAAGTTCCTGGAAGTCAATAAAAATGAAAACACAACATACTGGAACCTATGGGACACAGCAAAGGCAGTCCTGAGAGGAAAGTTTATAACCATGAGTGCATATATTAAAAAGACTGAAAGATCTCAAATCATTGACCTAATGATACATCTTAAACTCCTAGAAAAACAAGAACAAGCAAATCCCAAAACAAATAAAAGGAGAGGTGAAATCAATGAAATAGAAACCAAAAAAACCATACAAAGAATTGATGAAACAAAAAGTTGATTCTTTGAAAAAATAAAATCGATAGACCCCTGGCAAACCTGACTAAAGTGAGGAGAGAAAAAACCCAAATTAGTAAAATCAGGAATGCAAAAGGGGAGATAACAACAAACACCATGGAAGTCCAGGAAATCATCAGAGACTACTTTGAGAACCTATTTTCCAATAAATTTGAAAATCTTAAAGAAATGGACAGATTTGTAGATATTTATAATCATTCAAAACTGAACCAAGAGGACATTAATCACCTGAATAGATCTGTAACAAAATGAAATTGAAGCAGCAATCAAGAGTCTCCCTAAAAAGAAAAGCCCAGGACCTGATGGATTCTCTGCTGAATTCTATCAGACCTTTAAAGAAGAACTAATACCAACCCTCCTTAAACTGTTCTATGAAATAGAAAGGGAAGGAAAACTGCCTAACACATTTTATGAAGCCAGTATTACACTTATCCCAAAACCAGGAAAGACACCTCCAAAAAGGAGAACTATAGGCCAATGTCCTTAATGAACATTGATGCAAAAATCCTCAATAAAATAATGGCAAACTGAATTCAACAACACATCAAAAAGATCATTCACCACCCACCAAGTAGGCTTCATCCTAGGAATGCAGGGGTGGTTCAACATACGAAAATCAATAAACATAATAAACCACATTAACAGAAGCAAAGACAAAAACCACTTGATCATCTCAATAGATGCAAAAAAAGCCTTTTGATAAGATCCAACATCATTTCATGATAAAAGCTCTAAGAAAACTAGGATTAGAAGGAAAGTACCTCAACATTATAAAGGCTATATATGATAAACCTACAGCCAGCATTATACTTAACAGAGAAAAACTGAAACCATTCCCTCTAAAATCAGGAACCAGACAAGGATGCCTACCATCTCCACTCCTATTCAACATAGTACTGGAATTCCTAGCCAGAGCAATTAGGCAAGAAGAAGGAATGAAAGGAATACAAATAGGTAAAGAAACTGTCAAAATATCCCTATTTGCAGACGATATGATCCTATACCTTAAAGACCCAAAAACTCTACTCAAAAGCTCCTAGACACCATCAGCAGCTATAGCAAGGTAGCAGGATATAAAATCAACATAGAGAAATCATTAGCATTTCTGTACACTAATAATGAACAAACTGAGAAAGAATATATGAAAACAATTCCATTTACAATAGCCTCAAAAAAAAATCAAATACCTAGGTGTAAACTTAACAAAGGATGTGAATGACCTCTACAGGGAAAACTATAAACCTCTGAAAAAAGAGATTGAGGAAGGCTATAGAAAGTGGAGAGATCTCCCATGCTCATGGATTGGTAGAATCAACATAGTAAAAATGTCTATACACCTAAAAGTAATCTACATGTTTAATGTAATTCCCATCAAAATCCCAATGACATTCATCAAAGAGATTGAAAAATCTACCATTAAATTTGTATGGAAACACAAGAGGCCACGAATAGCCAAGGCAATACTCAATAAAAAGAACAATGCTGGAGGTTTCACAATACCCGACTTCAAACTATTACAAAGCAGTAGCAATAAAAACAGCATGATACTTGCACAAAAACAGATATGAAGAATAGAGGACCCAGATATGAAGCCACACAATTGTAACCAACTTACCTTTGACAGAGGAGCTAAAAATATACGATGGAGAAATAGCAGCCTCTTCAATAAAAACTGCTGGGAAAACTGGTTAACAGTCTGCAAAAAACTGAAACTAGATCCATGTTTATCACCCTATACCAATATTAACTCAAAATGGATCAAGGATCTTAATATCAGACCCCAGACTCTAAAGTTGGTACAGGAAAGAGTAGGAAATACTCTGGAATTAATAGGTATAGGCAAGGGGTTGGGGATTTAGCTCAGTGGAAGAGCGCTTGCCTGGCAAGTGCAAGGCTCTGAGTTCGGTCCCCAGCACCGAAAAAAAGGAAAAAATAGAAAAGAAAAAAAATAGGTATAGGCAAGAACTTTCTCAATGGAACCCCAGCAGCACAGTAACTAAGAGATAGCTTAGATAAATGGGACTTCATAAAACTAAAAAGCTTCTGCTCAACAAAAGAAATGGTCTCTCAACTGAAGAGACCACCCACAGAGTGGGAGAAAATATTTGCCAGCTACACATCAGACAACTGATAACCAGAATATATAGGGAACTCAAAAAACTAAATTCTCCCAAAATTAATGAACCAATAAAGAAACGGGCAAGTGAACTAAACAGAACTTTCTCAAAAGAAGAAATTCAAATGGCAAAAAAACGCATGATAAAATGCTCACCATCCCTAGCAATTAAGGAAATGCAGATTAAAACTACGCCAAGATTCCACCTCACCCCTGTTAGAATAGCCATCATTAGCAACACCACTAACAGCAGGTGTTAGCGAGGATGTGGGGGTGGGAAAAGGAACCCTCTTACACTGTTGGTGGGAATGTAAACTAGTACAACCACTCTGAAAAAAAATTTGGAGGCTTCTTAAAAATGTAAACATAGATCTACCATATGATCCAGCAATACCACTCTTAGGGATTACCTAAAAGAATGTGACTCAGGTTAGTCCAGAGGCACCTGCACATCCATGTTTATTGAAGCACTATTCATTATAGCCAAGTTATGGAAACAGCCAAGATGCCCCACTACTGACAAATGGATTAAGAAAATGTGGTATTTATACACAATGGGATTTTATGCAGCCATGAAGAAGAACGAAATGTTATCATTTGTGGGTAAATGGATGGAACTGGAGAACATTATTCTGAGTTAGCCTGGCCCAAAAGACCAAAAATCGTATGTTCTCCCTCATATGTGGACATTAGATCAAGGGCAAACACAATAAGGGGATTAGACTTTGATCACATGATAAAGCAAGAGCACACAAGGGAGGTGTGAGGATAAATAAGACACCCAAAAAACTAGATAGCATTTTTTGCCCTCAACGCAGAGAAACTAATGCAGATACTTTAAAGTGACTGAGGCCAATAGGAGAAGGGGACCAGGAACTAGAGAAAAGGTGAGATCAAAAAGAATTAACCTAGAAGGTAACACACATGTACAGGAAAGCAATGCGAGTCAACTCCCTCTATAGTTATCCTTATCTCAACTAGCAAAAACCCTTGGTCCTTCCTATGACCGCTTATACTCTCTTTTCAACAAAATTAGAGATAAGGGCAAAATAGCTTCTGCCTGGTAGTGAGGAGTTATGGGGGGGAGGATGGGGCGGGGGGAGAAATGACCCAAACATTGTATGCACATATGAATAAAAAAAAAAAAACTTACTAGATTAAACAAAAAAAGAAAGATGCCAGATTGATTTAGACTCAGGCCTTTGGTAAAAAGTCCTACCCTCCCTGTTTGTTTTCTTGCTCTTCCTTCCCTACTTTCAGGGCCTTTTGAGCAAATTACTTTCTTTTTTTGTAAATCAGTCATCAGCAAAAGGGGTGTGTGCAATGGAATACAACAAAAACATTGAACAACTTTAACCTGGGGCTCAGTACCTCTAACTGAGCTCCATGGGTCCAGGCTAGAGCTTACTGGGGAGCTTTCCCTACGGGTAGTGCATTTGCTCCCAGGTTCCGAAGGGCAATAGAAACCTGCCCCTTACTAGGTTCAGCAGTAGCTTCCTAATTAGTTTCTGTAGTTTGGTTCTTCTTCATTCCATGTTAAATCTAAATCCTTAACATAGATTATATGATTCTGGTGTGGTTATTAAGATCTATTTCTTTCACTTTCAGAAAAGGTCTGGATTAGATGACAAAATTATAATGGCCACCCTAATTATAAGGTACTGGCCATTATCTTCCTCTCCAGCCTCATCCTAAATTACCTCCACTTACCTTGCTCTGTATTTCAGACACAGTGACTGGTCTCCTAATAGCTGGAGTGTCCCCTGCGTTCTCTTCTGCCTCAGGGTCTTTGTACCTGTTAATACTTTTTACCCAGGACCCAGAAATGCTATGTTCCCTTTCCCTAGTTCCTTTCCTTTGTTAATTTTTCTTCTGTTTTTAGGTCAGAGCCTTCCTTGACCATTCTAAGGCAGATCCACTTACTAGGTAGGCTTTAGAGAATTTACTACAGTTAGAGTTTTACACAAATTTGAGTGTAAAAGTTCTATCCTGTTCTAGAGAACTCAATTGAACAAAATGATGCTCAAAGAGGAAGAAACATTTTCATACTCACTTTAAAAGTATGTGGTAGCCAAGTACCCCAACTTTTTTTTTCCTGGTGATGTTGAGGTTTGAATTCAGGACTTCATGCTTGTTAGGCAGGCACTCCACCGCTTGAGCCATGCCTCCAGCCCTACCAGCTTTCTTTACAATTCTGTTTACCATAGAAGGTGCAGTCTGTTAACCTGTGAGTTGTATAAAGCTTGCAGTTACTATTTATTGTTCATATAGATTTTAAGAATTAGAGAAATTTCATATGAAAATATGAATTGCTGGTTTGTTTAAAAATATTATAGGGCCAGGTATAGTGTTTCACAGCTATAATTCCAGCTAGGCAGGAGGAGGATCATAGTACTGAGTAAAAAGCTTTTGACCCTGTCTAAAAAATAAAAGCAAAAAGGACTGAGGGCATGGCTGAAGTGGTAGAATGCTTGCCTAGGACTGGCAGAGTGGCTGAAGTGGTAAAAGTACCTGCCTAGTAAGTATGAGGCCCTGAGTTTAAACCCCAGTACTGTAATAACTACGTACATATATACATCCATAAATAAATAAAGAGGAAGAAAAGGAAATATTAGAGATCTGCCAAAATTGAACTGGCAAACCCAGTTGACAGTGATGGTGGCCATCTACATTGAAATGGTCATTTATGTTATCTGGCATAATGCTACTGAAAGTATGGTCATTGAACTGACTGCTCAACCACAAACTTTGTTACTATCCACAGAGATGAGGACCTTGTACCATTTATTTTAGTTCACCTGACAATTTTTTGGTTGTACCAGTATGTTGATTTATATCCTAGCACAAGCTTCTTGCCTTGTCCTGGACTGGAATTTTGAGTAGTACTAATAGCTGTTCTGGAAAATATTTGAGTTTGCAACACCTGATTTTCACAATTTTCTTTGAAATGTCATTGCAAAGTAGCATTCAGAAGTTGTAAGGCAATAATTATGTTACTATGTATTGCACTTAGGTAACACAATTCAAACTTATAAGGTCATTACTTTTTTCTTTTTCCATTTTTTTTGGCGATACTGGGGTTTGAACTTAGGACCTCATGCTTGTCAGGTATGTGCTTTACCACCTGAGCACTCTGCCAGCTATTACGTTTCTTTAATAGAAGTTTTCTCAAGTTTTTAAACTGCACAAGGGCTTTTGTCATATTGACAAAGTTGCACAACCATCACTGTTGTCTTACTCCTAAATTCTGTTTAATTTTGCCTGCTTTTAGTCTTTTTTTTTCATTCTTTTTTATCCTTCCCAGTGTATCACTGCAGCATATAAAATTAGTTTGTTTTATGGTTAGAGGTATTAACTTTGATCACTTTGTTAAGGTAGTATTTGTTAGATTTCTTCATTTTAAGAGTTACTGTTTTCTCTACCATAATTAATAATTTACGGGGAAATATCTTGAGACTGTGTAAAATCCTGTTTCTCATTAAACTTACCCACTTTTTAGAATCCACCGATAATTCATGGTGATTGCCAAATGTAATTTCCTAAGTCTTTCACTTACTTCTGCATTTATTATCATTGAGTATAAGTAAGCTGTTCCCCTATTGTCAATTTATACAAGTATGGACTCATGTATTTTTTTATTCTGTAGTCTGTTATTCCTTGTTAGCATTCTGCATACAGATTGTTCCAAATTTGGACAGTGGGAGTCCCATCAGGCTGGCTCCAGTGTACTTTTGACTAGTCCCTATCTTCCTTTGAACATGGCCTATTTTCTGAAAGGATTAAATTACCACAGGCTTATCTTGTACTTTCCTTACTCCAAACATGGACTGGCTGATTATCCAAGGAACTCTAACTTCTTTTAGTGGAGAGTGGTACTTAGAAATCAAGATATGGAGCTCTGGGTATGCTTATTGTTATGGGAGTGTCACTGCTGGGCTCTTACTGTATCTTTTGAAATTCCATTATAGCCATCCTCTTTCTGTTTGCTGATGCTTGTATTGAAATTTCATTCCTCCCTCCCCACCTTGAGGGATTGATTCCATGTTTTTGGTAATTGTGTCCACTGTTCCATGTCTCTATAATTTGCTCTACAAATATTTAAGTGACTATAACTATTATATTAATCCATAATATTCCTCATAATCATACAGTTCTAGTTAGAAGGTCCCTAGACAATCATGGCTAATCCGTTACTTTTACAGATGGAGAAACTAAGACCTAAGAACTGAAGTGACTTGCTTAGATTCATGACTAACTGATTATTGAGCCAAGATTAGAGACCAGTATCCCAAATCCTATACTAGGACATTCTTTCTTTGGATAATAGAGGGATAATAATGGTACTTTCCTAAAGTTTCTACAGTTACTGGATGGATATAGTGGTCTTTGTTCTATCATGACACTCAGACATCTAGATGGGCATTTCATTCTAGATAAGTTTTTTAAATAATTGGTCATTTGATGACCAGAAGGGTCATCAAAGAAGGGAAAGAAGGGAACAGAAAAGAAGATGGGACAGAACAGAAGTTTGAGAATGGCCAGCTATCTGACCATACAGTTTAAGGCCAGAATTCTAAGAAGTTTCAATGCCTTTCCTACCTTTTATAGTCCCATTTACTGGCTCTTTGCCTTCTCTTCTCATCACCGTGCTTATATAAATAAGGTTTGTTGCTTTTCTTTTTTAAGATTCTTAGTTTAAGCCAGGTGCTGAAGGTTGGAAGCCAGCCCTGGGCAAACAGTTCAGAAGTCCCTATCTCAAAAACACACAACACAAAACTGGGCTGATGGAGTGGCTCAAGTGGTAGAACACCTGCTTAGCAAGCCTGAGGCCCTGAGTTTAAACACCAATAGTGCCCCCCTCCCCCCTGCCAAAAAAAAAGAAAGAAATGTCTCAAAAAGGCAAAATTACAGAGATAGAACGTCTATTAGTGAACTGGGGGTAGAAATGAGGAATGGCTTGCAAATAGGCATGAAATTCTTATGGGGGATTGATAGGAGTATTCTAAAATTGGATTCTGGTGATGGTTGCAGAACTCTGATAATGTACTATAAACTATTCCTTTGTACATTTAAAAGTTGGATATGGTGACATACAACAATAATCCCGGCACTTCAGAGGTAGAGGCAGGCAGGTTGAAAGTTCAAGGCTAGCCTGTTGAGACCTTGTTTCACCCACTCCACCCTGTAAAAAAAAGTTGCACTTTAAATTTAATGTCTGGAATAGTTGTTATATTTAGGTATATTATCATACTTCCATTATCGAACATTTTTATGTTGCTTTCTTTCCATTTTAAAATATGATTTTCAGAGTGTGCTAGTGTCAAATGATACACATAATAGTGTTTGATACTAGTTAAAAAAATAGCATTTATAAAATAGTTACTATGCACCAGGCATTATGTAAATACTTTTCACCGTTGTATTGTGATACAGGCACTACTACCCTCATCTTACAGCTGAGGAAACTGTCAAAGTAGTAACTAAAGTTACTGTCCAAAGTCTCACAGCTAAGTAAGTGGACAATCAGGCAGAAATTGGAACAGAGAGTCTTTTCTTCTTTTTTACTTTTTAGAACAGAGGTACTCTTTAAATCTGTGTTTCACGTATGAATATGCAACGTCTTATGTGGAAAATTGCCTTTCATATGCTATGAGGGTATTAAACACCTATGTGTGTATACCAGTGCACTGAATGCTTTGTGTAACTATTCATGCGTGATCTCCAGAAAAATCAAACGGGCTTAGTGAATCTTACTAATCAGTTTGACTTCTTTCTCTCCACTCAGTCTTAATTTTAAAGACCCAGAAGCAGTCAGAGCTCTGACTTGTACCCTCCTAAGGGAAGATTTTGGACTTTCTATTGATATTCCGTTGGAGAGGCTAATTCCCACAGTTCCCTTGAGACTCAACTACATTCATTGGGTGGAAGATCTGATCGGTCACCAGGACTCTGACAGAAGTACTCTCCGAAGAGGAATTGACATAGGTACATAATTTTTTTTTTGGTGGTAGTGGGGTTTGAACTCAGGGCCTTATGCTTGATAGGCTTGCTAGGCAACCACTCTACCACTTGAGCCACTTCACCAGCCTTGGTACATCCCTTTTTGGTTAAAAGTAAGTTTCATGTTTTGCAAGGTCAAACTCTTTATAAACTTCTCTACTGTGTATTTATCGTGTAAGAGAAGTGGGCCACAGATGCTACTATTTTTATTCCCTGCACCTTGGGTTTTCTGCCATTGATTTCTCTTGAGAAGAAGTTGTCAGCTCCAAATAGGGAACAAGAAAGGTAAGAGAAGAGAAGAATGAGAGAAATGCTTTTGTTACTTAGCTTTTCAGATTACCACATTGATGTCATGTTTACTTGGGCATATTACTCTTAGTTGAAGTTAGTATAGCAGTCCTCATTCTAAGATTTTGAAATGATAGCCATTTAATAAAAGATCATGTGGGCCTGAATACTTTCAGAAATATCTTAGATAATTATTTGTAGAGGGTACATAATCCAAGATTAAAGAGAGGAAAAAGTCATTGAGTTAAAGTAAGATTTGCTTTTTGTAGCGATACTAGGGATTGAACTCAGTGTTCAGGCTTGTTAGGCAAGCACTCTTCCACTTGAGCTATGCACCAGTCTTTGCTTTTAGTTTGTTTTTTCAAATAGGGTATCTTTAGTTTGTCCAAGCTAGCCTTGGACTAGGATCCTTCTACCTCCCTCTTCTAAGTAGCTGCGATTACAGCTACGCCCCTCATACCATCTAATATATTCTCTTAAATTGTAAACTTTTGTAATAGAGAAGGCTGTCCAGTTTTATTCATTTGATAGAGTAATTGGAGATACAGAAGAACATGAATACAGGGCATGTTTTGTAATTATAATGTAAGGGACGATCAGATGGGGATTTGAACAGAGGTACTCTTAATCTCTTGATAGTTTGTTGCAGCCAGTCTTTTTATTTGATAAGATTTTCAATATTTTCTTTTAACCCTTTGGCCTTTACTAGTCCCTTATAGGAAAGATTAAATTAATAGTTGTGGGACCCTGTTTCTAAATACAGTATAGTCAGTAGCAATCCCAGTTTCCAGATTGTAGTAAGTATTTAATGTTGACATTTGCATGCATGTTCAGTCTTCATTGTACATGACCTTTCCAGCAACATTTAATTGACCCCCTCCTTTTTATGTACTATTCTCCTTTTGCTTCCATGACACTAGGCTCCACTGGTTTTCTTCATTTGTTTCTGCTCCTTCTTTTCTCCAATTTTCAGGCCTCTCTTCCTGTATTTGACTATTCACTATTGATAATACTTAAAGCTCTTTCTTTAACCTCTTTCTCATTCAGTCTCCTACCTTAGCAGTTTTATTCCTCTGTGTGTGTGTGTGTGTGTGTGTGTGTGTGTGTGTGTGTGTGTGTGTGTATCTATCTATCTGTCTGTCTTGGCAGTTATTGGGGTTTGAACTCAGGGCCTTGTGCTTACCAGACAGGCACTCTACCACTTGAGCCATGCCTCCAGCCCTTTTTGCTTTTATTACTTTTTGAATAGGGTCTTGCTTTTATGCACAGGCCTGCCTGGAATGGTTGGACCACAATCTTCCTATATATGCTTACCTCACAACTTGAACGACAGGCATAGGCTACCATGCCCAGCTTTTTATTGGTTGAGATGGAGTCATGCCAACAACTTTTTGCCTGGACTGGCCTCAAACCATGATCCTTCTGATCTCCGTTTCCCAAGTAGCTATGAGTACATGTGTGAGCCATTGCATGTTTATGACCTTACTACCTGCCTTGATGTAATATATCTATATATTACATCATTATATATACATTATATATATATATATATTCCTCTGACTCAGGTTACTTTTCTTGACCTCAGCTCTCGTATACATGAGAAACTTGGATGTCTCAAAAGTGTCTCAGACGTGCTATGTCCAAGATCAGACTCATAGTCTTCGTTCCTAATCCTCGTTCTCCTCACTTCTAATTTCAGTGAATCTTCCACAGTCTGCTTTCCCTCATGAGGCTGGGGTTTGAATTTGGGGCTTTGCACTTGCGAAGTAGGTGCTCTGCCACTTGAGCCACACCTCCAGTCCATTTTGCTTTGGTTATTTTGGAGATGGGGATCTCAAGAACTATTTGCCTGGGCTGGCCTCAAACAGAGATCCTCCTGATCTCAGCCTACCAAGTAGCTAGGATTACAGGCATGAGTCACCAGTGCCTGGCCTTTTTTGTCTGTTTGTTTGCTTTGACATGTTGTCTGTGTTGCCCAGGCTGGCCTCCATCTTCTGGGCTCAAGTGGTCCCCTGCCTCGGCCTCTGGAGTAGCTGGGAATACAGGTGCACTTACCACACTTGACTTTCCTAAATATTTAAGTTTTCTACTTTTCTCCATCTCTACTGCCACCACTCCAGTCCAAGTCATCAACATCCCTCACTTTGTGTGCAGAGGTGCTCTGTATGTGCTCATCTACTCAGTTGCCCCATCCCATTCCCCTCTCTGCACTTCATTCCCCTCTCTGCACTGCATCTAGTAAGTATGTATAAATCTGCATCTGCTTTCCTCTTTATCACGTAATGGTTTCCTTTTGCTTTTGTGATAAACACCCAAAACCTTGACTTTGCCTGCTAGAATTTCCATTGCCTGACCCATGCCATTTTCTCTTAATGTCAACATTCCATTGTTTTCTGCACTTGGCTTTTAGTTCATCTAATAAGGCATCGTGACCCCAGGCCTATGTATGTTATTCCCTGTGCCTGGAACTTCCCCCGTCTTCACCTTGAGCCTGCTTCTCGAGCCTGCTTTTGTCAGGAAAGCTTTCTCTTGTCTTTCTAGCCTGGGACAGGTTCCTTGGTTATATATAGTAAGCTTTCCTAAAACCCCTTCATGGCATTTATTTCAGTGTTAAACTACACATTCACCTAATGGGTTGCTTAATTTTTTTTTTCCTTTTTGCAGTATTGGGGCTCGAACTCAAACCTTGAGCCACTCCACCAGCCCTTTTTTGTGGTAGGGTTTTTCGAGCTAGGATCTCTTGAACTTTGCCTGGGTTGGCTTTGAATTCCAGTCCTCCTGATCTCTGCCTCCTGAGTAGCTAGGATTGTAGGTGTGAGCCATTGGTGCCCAGCCAGTTTGATTAATATTATCCTCTACCACTAGATTGCTAGATTGCACTAATTTTTGGTTATTATATTCCAAGACCTAGGAAGGTTTCTGTACATAGTATGTGTCCAAAAAATGATCTATTGAATGTTGCTGTGTAAATGAATCATTCTTTCTATATTCAAAATTCTGAGCATTTCCTATGACTGAACACTAAAAACAGTGGAATTTACCTAAAGCCCTTACCCTTTTATATTCATGGCAGATGGGTCATAGAAAGCTTAAAAAGCTGGATAAGCTGGGTGTGATGGTAAATGTCTGTAATCTCAGCAATCAGGAGACAGAGGCAGGAGGATT
This sequence comes from Castor canadensis, assembly GCF_047511655.1. NCBI lineage: Eukaryota > Metazoa > Chordata > Mammalia > Rodentia > Castoridae > Castor > Castor canadensis. Next base: position 47,284,743 of record NC_133396.1, on the reverse strand, counting down.
TCAAGTTTGAGGCCAGCCTGAGCTGCACAGTGTGACCCTCTCAGGAAAAAAAAAAAAGCTTGACAGCCTATTTGGTACTAATTTGATTTTAATTATGCCCCAAACTCTCTAAAATAGCACTTGGGGATATAGGAGGTTAATGGATTTTAGTTCTTCACAAGGGGCAATGCTTGCTAAAATCACATTCATTCTAATTAGGGTTTTATATATATTCTTCCCCCAGACTCCATCAGTTTGCTCTAATTCTGTGATTATATATTTTCCCATTTTTATTTATCATTATAAAGATTATTACCCACTTAAAATGTCATTTGGCTTTCTGAAGGAATTCAAATACCACATTGTAAGCTTTTTGGGCTTGAAAATTGAACTTTTTTGGGGATGCAAGGTATGGGTGTTTTACCTACATTTATTACTCCAGAGGTAAGAGCACTTTTTTTTTCCCAATGAAATTAAAGTATGAAGAGAGAGGCAGTTGTATGAGAGTCAAGGGCTTAGGATCTGGTCTGGATTTTTTTTTTTTTTCCATAGAGTTGAAAATGCTACTGTTCTGAATGACTGGCTGGCAAGAATTGCTTCCCAGGGCTAAATAATTTGGCTTGTAGAGGAGCCTGAGTACCCTTTATCCTCCTTCCTCTGTCCTTCTCACAAATCCCCAATTATTAGGGCCAGTAGAGTTGGGCAGCAATCCCTGGGACTGTCTTAAGAGCTTAAATGTTATAACCATGCCCTCATGCCTATAATCCTAGCTACTTGGGAGACTAAGAACGGGAGTATCTTGGTTTGAGGCCAGCCCATGCAAATAGTTCAAGAGACACCACTTCCAAAATAACCACAGCAAAATGGACTGGAGGTGTGGCTCAAGCAGTAGAGCGCCTGCTTTGCAAACCCCAGTCCCACCAAAAAAAAAAATGTTGTGACCATTAGTCACTGGCCTTTTTTTTTTTTTTTCCTCTGTTCAGAATACCTCATGAGGAAGCAATAAGATGAACTTGAGTTTCCTTTGCATTGGGAGTAGCTCCAGCCCCTACCTCTTCCTACAAGATCCTTAAGAGCTAGACAGGAACCAGGATGTGATTAGGGGAACACAGCCTGGTGCGATTGGTTTAGGTGACTGCTGTAGGCCTTCTGGAGAAGACTGGCTGTCCTTGCTAAGGTCTAATTGGCCAAGATTAGTTAGTTTTTGTAAAAGCAATATTTGTGGTTGACATTTAGACCAGTCTAGGGCTAGGGGTTCTACATTCAAGTTTAGGACCAAAACCTAAATGTCAAGAGTGATTTTTGCCTGGAGCATCAGCCTCTGAATGTCCCCTGAACCTGTGGTAGAGCTAGCAAGTGATTGACATTTTATGGTAATGTGGGGAATTAGACCATTTGATCTCATGAAAATTTTATATTCTATATATTTTTTTCTGCTTTTGGAGAATGGAGAATGAGATATACATCTGTCTGTTTTTGTTTGTTTTGTTTTGTTTTTTGAGACAGGGTCTTGCTCTATAGCCCAGGCTGGCCTCAAACTTGAGATCCTTTTGTTTCTGCCTGCCAAGTGCTGGGATTACAGGTGTGTACTACTGTGCCCAGGGTACATTGATCTGTTTTAGGATATTACTGTGTTAATATCAAGTAGCTATTTTAACCAATAGCATTGAATCCTTTTAAGAAAATTAAGTTTTGTGAGATTTAAAATGAAGACTTTTTTTATAAAGCAAAATAAACTTAATTTTCACCATTTTTAGTTAACCAGTATTATATCCCTCAGCCTTCAGTTATGTGCATTTCATTTTTACAAGCGATGTACCCAGGAAGAGGGTAGAAAGGTTTCTGTACTTTAGAAGTTTGACTCTGCTTCTAAGATAAGGTTCACATACATGGAATGACTAGAGAACCCAGCAGCCCCCGTATGTCTTGGCTTGTGATTTATACTATGAGAACCAAGAGAATTCTGAGAAAAGAAAAATGGTGTTTTCATTATTCTCCCTTATCCCATTTGTGTGTAGAATGTGTTCTGAATTTTCACTTTACTAGGTACTGGGGCATCGTGCATCTATCCCTTGCTTGGAGCAACCTTAAATGGCTGGTATTTCCTTGCAACAGAAGTGGATGATATGTGCTTCAACTATGCCAAGAAAAATGTGGAACAGAATAATTTATCTGAGCTCATAAAAGGTTAGCTCCACAGAAGAAATATCCCCTTTGTTTATTAACCTTTCTAACACGTCTTGCTATCTTTTGCTTAACGGCACAGGCTTTGATAATTTTTAAAAATTTGGTTCATTGTGATTGGATTTACTGTTTTGATACCAGAATTAACTTCAGGAAGAATATAGTAAGTATAGACAATCCTCATTATTTCTGGATTCTGCATTTGTGAATTTGCCTACACGTTGAAGTTTATTTAAAATTTAGTTAAGTAGATTTTCTTTAGTGAATGTTTTAAGATTTGGAGTATGTCCTTAAATGGTTTCTGTGTGTATAGCTTCATAGAACTTATAGAGCAATTCACAGTAAAATTGAGTGGAAGTTATAGATTTCCCGTGAACCCCCAGCCTTCACATATGCACAACTTCCCCCATTATAAACATCCTGTGCTACAGTGGTACACTGGTTAAGATCAGTGCACTTATATTGACAAGTCACTGTTACCCAAAGTCCATAGTTTACATTAACATTAACTCTTGGTGTCGTACATTATGTGGTCTGGGACAAATAGAAATTAGACGTATCTGCCATTTCAGTGCCTTAAAAATAATGGGTGCTCCATGTTTTCACCCCTCTGTACCCTCACAGCCCCTAGGAGCCACTCATCTTTAATCTTATCCATAATTTTTGCATTTTCCAGATGTCATATAGTTGGAATCCTGTATTATTATAGCCTTTTTACATTGGCTTCTTTCACTTAGTATTCATTTGCATTTCCTCCATGTCTTTTCATAGTTTCACAGTTCTTTTATATTTAGCACATTTCTTTTTAAATATCCCATTGTCTGCAAATGTCACAATCCATTCACCTCCTGAAGGACATCTTGATTGCTTCCAAGTTTTGACAGTTATGAATAAAGTTACTGTGAACATGCATGTGGGTTAAGTGTTTTGGCCTGTTTTTTAGTTGTTTTTTTCATTGTTGAGTTTTAAGAGTTCTTTGTGTATTTTGGTTACATAGTTCTATCTCTGATACATCTTTTGAAAATATTTTTCTGTAATTTGTCTTTTTATTCTCTTGACAGTGTCTTTCACAGAGGAAAAAAACCCAAAAAACTAGTATTAGTGAAGCCCAGCTTATTCTGTTTGACCTTCGATGTTGTGTGTAAAAAGGCCATCTAGTTATCTTCTGGAGTTAACTCTTATTTTCAGGAGTTTTGTTTATTTATTTTGCAATATGGGGGTTTGAACTCACCCTACATCTTGAAACACTCCACTAGCCCTTTTTTGTGATGGATTTTTTAAGATAGAGTTTCGCCAACTATTTGCCTGGGCTGACTTCAAACCTCGATCCTCCTGATCGCTGCCTCCTGAGTAGCTAGGATTACATGTTTGAGCCACCTGCACCAGGCCTCACTAAGATTTTAAACAGAAAAAGACCCTACTCTTGATTAAACTGTATTATTTTTTGAGACATGGACTCCTATGTACCCAAATGGTACATTCTCCTGCCTCCGGCTCCTGAGTGCTGGGATTACAGTCATACACCACATGCTGGCTAAACTATGCTATCTTTTCAATTTCAGTACATAGAAATAGTCAAATCCCTGTGTGATCATTTACTGTTTTTGTGCCCATCATATGAAGTGCTGTCAACTATTTTTATTAAAGTGATTCTGCTATGTCTGCTTATGAAAGAAATAAGGCTCTCATAGTACTGTTAAACATACTATAAGGGGAAATACTAATATTGTTAATGCATTTGTTTTAATTCTCCATTATTGTGTAACAGGTTATTGCAAAATCTTGCCCTTTAAACAAGCATTGATGATCTCATAGTTTCTCTGGGTTAGGATTGGGTGTACTTGCATGGTTCTGATTAATCTTTTTTCCTCAGATTGCACTGCAGTTGTAGGCTACAACTGTCATTTGCAGGATTGAGTGGTGACAGAGATATGCTTCCAGAATGGCTCACTGACATGGCTGCTGGAAGGAAACCTTAGTTCATTGCCACTTGGATCTCCATAATCTCATGGAGCAACTAGAGTGTCCTTAGAGCACATCATTGGCCTGCCTTTCTTTCTTTCTTTCTTTCGTGGGACTGGGGTTTGAACTCAATGCTTTGTGCTTGCAAAACAGATGCTCTACCACTTAAGCCACACTTCCAGTCCATTTTTCTCTGTCTATCTTGGAGATGGGGTATCTCTTGAACTATTTGCCAGAGGCTGGCCTTGAACCACGATCCTCCCCAACTCAGCCTCCCAAGTAGCTAGGATTATAGGTGTAAAGCACTGAATCCCTGCTTGTCAGTGGCCTTTCTTCTAAAAAGTACTCAATGGAAAAAACAAGGGAGAAGTCTTTTTGTCACCTCTTTCATTTTTTTTTTTTTGATAAAATTGAATCACTAAGCACAATCTACTTGCAAGGAAGAAAATTAAACTCCACCTCTTGAAGAGAGTAGAATCAGAATTTATGCACTTTTTTTTTCTGTTTTGTGCACATATTTTATTTCATTTTTTATTGAGGCTGGGGTTTGAACTCAGGGCTGTGGGCTAACAAAGCAGGAGCTGTACCACTTGAGCTACATCTCCATTCCATTTTGTTCTGGTTATTTTGAAGGTGGGGGTCTCATGAATATTTGCCTGGGCTGACCTTCAGTCACAATCCTCCCAATCTCGGCCTTCCAAGTAGATAGGAATACAGGTGTGAGCCACCAGCTCCTGGCTTGTGCACACACTTTAGAGCCACCACAGCATTAATAGTGGTTAACAGTTCCTGTTTTTTCTCCTAGTGGTAAAAGTGCCACAGAAGACACTCCTAATGGATGCTCTTAAAGAAGAATCTGAGATAATATATGACTTTTGCATGTGTAATCCTCCTTTTTTTGCAAACCAACTGGAAGCCAAGGTAAAATATCTTTTGCTATAAAGCCATTGAATAGTTATCTAAATTTGCAGAGATAAGAGCAAAAGACAGATTTTACTTTGGAAGTTATATCAGGATTTTTTTAGTTGAAGTCCTTTAAAAACCCAATTCATATTGACTTAACAGTGAAAAAAGTTTATTGGCTTATGTATCAGAGAAATCCAGGTGTAGTTTGGGCTTTAAGAACAATTCGATTAAGGAATTCACAGTATCATAATATTGAGGCTCTGTTTTTCCAGGTTTCTCTTGGCTCTGATCTGGTCCTTGGCTGGTTTTGTTCTCAAGCTGATTTAGTTATGGTGAAAACTATATTTAGGGTGGTAGGGTTAGGAAGGAGCTCTTCTTTTCTCCAAACCATTAAACATTTGATTTTCTTCTAATGGGACCAACTTAGGTGACAGTTCACTCCTCGACTGAGCATGTTTGCTTAGGGAGGAAATCACTATTTTTGCTGCCATTTGATAGTAAGTAAATGGCCAATTTGATATTTCTAACTTGAAGGAAAAATACATTTATTCACAAATATTGAAAGAAAAGAACTAATGTATTTTTAAAAAAACCCATAATACTTATAAAATATTATTGATTTAGCCTAAGTTTCACTTCATTTCATGAACCCTCTGTTAATAATAAAAAGTAACTAAATATTAGCCAGGCATAGTGGCACACATCTGTAATCCCATCTCCTCAGGAGACAAAGACAGCCTAGGCAGAAGTTATCGAGACCCTATCTCAAAAACAAGTAGGTGTGGTGGTACAAGTCTGTGGTCCCAGCTACTTGAGAGGCAGTGGTAGAAGGATCTTGGTTTGGACAGTCCAGGCAAAGTTAGCAAGAAACCCTATCTGAAAAACAAAATACAAAAGGACTGGGGGCATGGCTGTAATGGAAAATTGCTTTCCTAGCCAGTATGAGGCCCTGAGTTCAGTTCAATCCCCACTACTGAAAAAAGAAAAAAAGAAAAAAAAAAAAAAAACTAATGTTAATCAGGGGAAATGGGTAATGTGTGTACTGTAGACTTTTGAAAGAATAGTTTGTTTTTATAATTACAGAACAAGTCCAATTCAAATGGCTCATAACAAAATCCAGATGGATCAATTTTTTTGGTATAGTGGGAAAGTTGGACAGAAATTTATTAGTAATATGAACACTACAGATTAGAACATAAGCGAAGCATGATTTAAGAAATTTAAATTTTAACCTTCAATGCAGATTCATTATATGAACAAAAATAACTACATCTTAGAGTACAGTTTTTAAAAAAATACTCAGTTGCCATATATACATAAAAGTACACATGGGTGGGGATGTGACTGAGTGGTAGAATGCTTGCCTATCATGTGCAAGGCCCTGAGTTTAATCCAAGCACAAAAAAAAAAAAAGACAAAAGCATATGTCACAAGTACATACTGGATTTTCCAAAGTGAACACTTCCGTGGACCAGCATCCAGATGGAATATGTATATTAGCATGCCATATAATTCACCCATTTAAAATACAGGATTTGGGCTGGTGGAGTGGCTCAAGTGGTTGAGTGCCTGCTTAGCAAGCATGAGGTCCTGAGTTCAAACCCTAATGCCAGAAAAAAAAATACTCATAAAATACAGGATTTAATGATTTTTAGTATATTCCCAAAGGTGTGCAGGCATTACCAGTCAAATTGGAACATTTTCATCAACTCAAAAAGAGCTCTTACCCATTAGCAATCACTTGTTCCTGCTCAGCACCCTGAGGCCTAAGTACCTTGTGTCTTAGGATTTGCCTGTTTGGGCATTTCATATAAATGGAATCATACAATATATGCCCTTTCATGTCTGACTTCTTTTATGGAGAATCAACTATTTTCAAGGTTCATCTGTGATGTAGCATGTGTCCGAATGTCATTTCTTTCTTCCTTTTTTTGGTGGGACTGGAATATATACTCAGGACTTCACAAGCACTCTGCTGCTTGAGCCACGCCTCCAGTCTATTTTGCTCTGGTTATTATTAATTATTGCCATCCTAGTGGGGGTGAAGTGATGTCTCTGTGCTTTTGGATAGTGTTTTCCTCATGGCTGATGTTGAGCATTGTTTCCTGTGCTCCTTGGCCATTTGTTAATTTCTTTGGAGAAATGCCTGTTTATATCCCTTGCTCCCCATGCACCCTCTTTTTGCCGTGCTGGGGATTGAACCAGGGCCTGAGCTTGCTAGGAAACTACTCTACCACCGAGCTAATATAACCCAGCTCTTCTCATCTACTTTTAAATTGGTTTAGTTATTTTTCTTTCTATTACTAAGTTGTAAGGATTCTTCACATATCCTAGGTACAAGTCCCTTATTAGATAACAATTTACAAATACTTTCTACCATTTTATAAGTTATCTTCGCTTTCTTGATGGTGTCCTTTATAGCTCAGAAGTTTTAAATTTTGATGATAAAGTTCAACTTAGGGTTTTTTTTTTGTTTTTATGCTTTTTGGTGTTGTAGCTAAGAAACCATTGGCTAATCCAAGTTAATGAAGATTTACTTCTATGTTTTCTTCTGAGAGTTTTAAATTTTTAGCTCTTACATTTAGGTTGTTGATGAATTTTAAGTTTACATTTTCATATGCTGTGAGGGTAGGATGGGTTAAATATTTAAATATAAAAACCATAAAAGTACTAGAAGAAAACATGAGTAAATATTTATTTAATCTTTGAGTAGATTTCCTGTGCCTTGGTATCAAGACAGAAAGCATAAAGGAAAAGCAACAGATTGGGCTATATAAAAAGGTAAAAATTTTTTATATTTAATCACAAAGATGGAAGGTAAAATCCTCAGGAAGGAATACTTGCATGAATGCAATTGTTTATAATATTGCAGTGGCTATTAAATCCTAGTTTTAGCATGATGTTTGGAAAGTAAATTTACATGTACTCATTCTTACAGCTAGATTACATTCAAAGACTTGATTATTCAGATGTAAAATATTTCATCATGGTGTTGTTGTTGTTGTTGTTGTTCAGGGGGTAAACTCTAGAAATCCTCGAAGACCTCCACCTAGTTCTGTAAATACGGGAGGTATCACAGAGATCATGGCAGAAGGAGGTGAATTAGAGTTTGTTAAAAGGATCATCCATGACAGTCTGCAACTTAAAAAAAGATTAAGGTAAGTTGGTTACTACAACAAAGAGTATTTGTCCCCTGTGTAATTCTTAAGGAAGCCAAGTCACTCAGAGGAAAAGTAATCACTGAGGTCTGAAAGAATAGACAAATAAAGATTGAAAAGAAAGGGGCTCCACATTCTGCAAAGATCCTGTTTCTGAGGATGTTCTCATGCTTTTAATTGATATGATTTTCCTGTAGTCACCTATACATAGATAAAAAGGAGGAAGATACCATATGATTGTATTGTTCCCACTAGTGAAGTCCTGTGATAGAACAAAACTGATTCAAATACGGCTTTTGATTAGAAAACAGATGGGTTCAAATCTGTCCCATGAACCAGAATAAATTTGTTGCCTAGTCCTTGAAGCAGTTTATGTTCTTGGAATTAGTCTGCCAAACAGTGACAGAGTTAAGAACACTGAGCTGTCAAGAACTTAATGAAGGGAGATTACTAGTCAGTTCCAGAAGAGAGGTGAGGCTATTCCTTTTTAAAAGCTAATTCTTTAGGGTAACACAGTTGTCATTAAGCAGCTCTCCTCTTCCTCTTATTCCCTCCACCTCTCCTCTCCCCATATTGTGTCCAAAGTTCCATTTGAACTATAGAAATAAGTTTTAAAGGAAACTATTTTAAGGGGTAGAAATTGATTCAGTTGATTCCACATATTTCAAGTCTGCCTGCACCTGGTCCTATCGTAGCCACTAAAATAAAAAATATACATTTGCTAGCAAGGATAAATTATAAGAACCCATCATGCCTCTGGATAGTTGGCCATTTAAGGGAAATGCTATCTACTTAGCATTTATTTAAAAACAGGGTTCAGTTGTCTGGTCTGTTAGGATTCAGGCAGGTTTAGAGGGAAGATAAAGAAAAGAAAACATGAAGTAATTTTTATTGAAAAGAATAGAGCAGTATTTTTTTGCAAATAAAAATATTTGTTTTAATAATAATGGTGAGTTAAATAGGGTCATTTAATTTTTGAGTGTTCTAGGAGTCCAGTAGATTTAAATGCCCACTGTGTTGAAAGGAAATGTTATAGGCGCTTTGTTTTTCTTTTTTTAAGGTAGAGCTTCCGTCCTTCCTCTTTTTTTGGGGAGCGGGGGAGGTACTGGGTTTGAACTTGGGCTCTCACTTGCTAGGCAGACACTGTACTACTTGAGCCATTCCACCAGCCCCTCTTTCTGCTTTTTTAAATTAGATGCTTACATGGGGTGATGTAAATGATTGTAGAGAATGATTGTAGGTTTTGTAATAAGCTTTGAGTTAATTATCTATCTAAAAGATCATTCAGTTCTATTACAAACTTTTATGTGCCTTTATAAAAGAATAAACTACATCATTTTCCTTGTTTGTAAGTTTGGGATAATACTTTTTGCAGTTACGAGAATTAAATAAAATTTTATGTTAACGTATCCATAGACTACAAAGTACTGTAAAAATGTTAAATAATATTACCATTAGTTATAATTTTGTTATTTCTTAAAAAACAAAGCCATACTTACAGAAAGTCAGCACTGTGAAGCAAGTATTAGCTGATTTGGGGTGCATTTCCAATCAGTTCTTTCCCTTTCCTTATTCATGTGGTTGTAAAGATGAATGCAAGTGATTTTGTTTTCTGCTTTTGTTTTTTTACTAACCCTTCAAAATTCCCTTTTTTGTGTGTGTGATTAATGGTATGTACAGCAGTAATTTTAAGTAGGGTGACAACTGTCCTTTAACCAATACCTTATTATTGGACATTTAGATTTCTTATTTTCACTTATGAAGAACAAACCACTTCTCTTGTGTCAGAGTGGACAGCTTCTCTCCTTTCTTACTGTACTGCCATCTGTCCAGACTGTTATGGGTGGCTATCTTTGGTTTCTGGTTTTATCATTGACTGAATCACAAAGTACGGTTGAAAATCAATAAAAAGTGGATTTTTTTGGTCTTGTTACAAAGAAATGTGCCTCCGACTCCCTCCACAGATATAAAGGTAGAGAAATATTGGATAACAGATTATATACCAGCTTGTTCTCCAGGTAGTACAATATTTTTGCAATTAAAACTTGAAGGAGCATTTCCCAGTTGTGAGCTCCACAGGGAACAAATGTTATTTGGATATTCCCTTCATTCTGAAGTAAAAAGGAGAAGGTAAGGAGCCTGAAAGACAAGAGGCTACTTTATTTATAATGAGTTAGGTTACAATTTTTTGTTTTGGGGTTGTTTTTGGCAGTACTGGGGTTTGAACTTGGGACCTTATGATTGCTAAGCAAGTGCTATCTACTATTTGTGCCATGCCCCAGCCCTTTTTGTTTTAGTTTATTTTTTCAGATCGGGTGTCAAGCTTTTGCCCAGGCCAGCTTCAGACCACAATCCCTTTCTTCTGAGTAGATGGGATTACAGGTGTACTCTACCACACCCAACTTGAGATAGGATCTCAGTAGCTTTTTTGCTCTAGCTGGCCTGGAATTTGAGATTCTTTTGTCTTTACTTTCTAAGTGGCTAGGATTGTGGATTTGCCACCACACCTGGTCCACATTATGTGCTTTCAACACCTTAACTTAGGTATCATACTTAATTTAATTCTCTTTCCATGTTTAATATGGTAACATCATTAGTGTCTTCTCTGAGGTCTTGGGGAGAAAAGATTGGATCTAGTAACTCATGCCATGGTGAGCTGCCTCCTGTATCATCTTTTGTGACATTTCTATGTACATGAGGTGGTTGCTGGTTGACTCCATTTTAGATGGTCAGAGAAAGAGAATTAAAATCAACAAGCATGTACTGAGTGCACTAAGTGGCCCAACAAGGAATTAGAGAAATTCTTTATAGTGCAGTATTTCTTTTCCATATAAAAATGTTTATGAATAATTAAAAATATTTAATAAGAGTATAGGATAAAAGTTTATTTCTAACCATGTAGATTTGAAATTTCTGACAGTTTAAATGATAAATTTTGAAATAAAGCAGGTAGGAGGCCTGCTCTGATGAATATGTAGGGGCATTCTAGTAATTAATTATTTTATAAGCAATAAAGTGTTGGTTCTACTATTTACAGAAGGCTTTAGACCAGACTCATAGTCATTTACACCCTAAATCTTTGCTTGCTCTCCCTTCCCTCTCCTCCCCTTCCTCTTCAGTCCCCTTTCTCCTCTTTTCTCCCCTCTCCTCCCCTCTTCTCCCTTCTCTTCCCCTCTTCTTTCCTCCCCTCCCTTCCCTCCTCTCTCCTCCTCTTCTTTTCTCTTCTTTCACCCCTCCCCGCTTGGTAGTACTGGGGTTTGAATTCCAGGCTTCACACTTGCTAGGCAGGTGCTCTACCCACTTGAGCCACTCCACCAGCCTTTTTTTATGTTGGGTATTTTTGAGATCGTCTTAAACTATTTGCCTGGGCTAGCTTCAAACCACAGTCCTCCTGATCTCTGCCTCCTGAGTAGCTAGGATTACAGGCTTGAGCCACTGGCACTCTTTCTTTTTTATTTATTTTTGCAGTACTAGAGATTGAACCCTGGCCTCACACTTGCTGGGCAAGTGCTCTACCACTTGAGCTACACCCTCAGACCCCAAACCTCTGCATTTCAATTTAATATTTGGCTTAAAGAAAAACTCTAATTAACCATTCTGCAAGGAAATAAACCAGAGTTCATTTCCTTGGAGAAGCAGTTGATTCCAGAGCTGGGCTAAGAAAAATATAAGATGAGCCTGAATATCTCATATGAGAAAGTAAGGAAGTGCCCCATATCAGAAGGACATAGGAGCCAGTTCAGGCCAAACTGGATAATAGGAGTTTGAAAATGAGTGATGATAGTAATGTTTTATAACCCATTGAATGTAAACAAATGGAATACATAAAGAAGATATAGGAAAAGTTCTTCCTTACAAAGTAGAATGCCACCAAATAAATACAGAAAGAATAAAATTAGAAAGGTCATACCAGGCACTTCTGGCTCACACCTGTAATACTAGCTACATAAGAGGCAGAGATTAGGAAAATCACAGAAGCCAGCTGGGACAAATAGTTGTGAGACCCTATCTTAAATAAACCCATCACAAAAATGGGCTGCTGAAGTGGCCCAAGCAGTAAGAGTACCTGCCTAGCAAGTATGAGGCCCTTAGTTCAAACCCCAGTGCCACCAAAAAAAAAAAACAGGAAAAGTCGCCATTTTTGCAGTCATCATAGTAATAATTCATTCATTGAAGAATTAACAATGGGAAGTTTGAAAAACAGGATTGATTGCCTGGAGGGTGTAGCTTAGTGGTAGAAGCACGTGCTTAACATTTTTGGGCTGTGGGTTTGGTCCCCAGCACCAAAAAGAACAAAACAAATAGCAAGAATAGGATATATAGTTGTAAAATATCTCCCCATAGGAGAACTTATAATTACAGTGGAAATTATGGGAAATTTATTAGAATGGATAGACAGGAACCCACACCTTTCCTAGGTGATCATCTGATGTGATGAGCCTTTGAAAAAAGACCACCTGTGTGCTGTTCACACCAGAAATGTGTACCTGGAATCTAAACTTGTGGAAACTTCAGACGGACCAAAGTGAAGGACCTTGTAAGACAATTCTTACAATGATCAAGGAGCAATTCCAGATTAAAGGAGACTAAAGAGACATGACAATTGAAATGCATGATCCTAGATTGGCTGGTGTATCAGGGCATAGTATTGTATGAATAATCTCAATTTATTTTTCCTAGTACTGGGGATTGAACTCAGGCCTCTTGTGTGCTAGGCTCTGCCACTTCAGCCATGTCCCCAGCCCTTTTTGCTTTTTGTTATTTTTGAGATAGGGTCTTCCTTTATGCCTGGGCTGACCTATACTGTAATCCTCCTGTTTATGCTTCTCTGTAGCTGGGATGACAAGTACCAGTGCACCCACTGGTGCACTGGTTGAGATGGGGGGTCTTGTAATTTTTTTGCCTGGGCTGACCTTGAGCTTGATCCAATCTCTGCCTCCCAAGTAGTTAGGATTACAAGTGTGACCTACCGTGTCCATCCATTTTGTTTGTTTGTTTGTTTGTTTGTTTTTTGTTGTTTTTTGGTGGAGGTACTGGGGATTGAACCCAGGGCCTCGTGCAATCCATCCATTTTCTTAGTTTTGATAATTGTTATATGGTTACCAAAGAGAATGCCCTTACTTGTAAAATGTTCATGCCAAAATGTCAGGGTTAAATGGGCTTGGTGATGTCTGTAGCTACCTCCGAAATAGTTTAGAAAAGCAGAGAGTAAGCAAATTGGGGAGATTGTTAATTGGTATATCTGGATGGAGGATGTACTAGAGGCATTTGCACTAATCTTGAGATTTTGTAGGCTTGAAATTATTTCAAAATAGTTTTTCTTGAAAACTACCATCTCAGTGGAATTCCTAAATGCTGTAATGAGTAAAGTGCTAGTTTCATCATTAAAATAGTATAATGGGTTCAGAGTCTCCTGGGTCACTAGATCTTCCTTTTATTCCTTTTTTTTTTAACTTGCATTTTGATTAGTTGTCACAAGATGCCTGTTGAGACGAGCTAGGGTCTAGTGGGTAGGCACTTTTAAATATGAAGCTAAAACAAGATCTTTAACACATCCAGTGACTTCACCTTTTTCAATAAAAAATAGAGTTTAGAAAAACAGTTAAGTATACTGATGAAATTAAATCTTAAAAGGTTCACAAAAATAGTACTTAGTTTAGAGCAAGGGTTAAAAGAAATAAGAACAATAGTAACCTGTTTACAGATTACCAGCCTTACTTATGCAAATATTTTCTTTTCTTTCATCTCCTGAGGAACTCTCTATAATATTTTTGTCTGTCCTAGGCCATCTCTTGGCTTCTGCTGGCTCTGATTTAATCTGCTCAGGAATTCTAGTTTTAAAGGAAAGTTGTTAACCCATTTTATACTGTTGCTATGTGAGCTTCTTCATCTTGTTCCTAACATACCTAGGACTTCTAATTCCTAGTTAATGATTTCTCTATTTATGCACTGTCAGTCCATCCTCTTTGTATTCATGGCCTCCTCCTCCCCCTCCTCTTTCTCCTTCTCCTCTCTTCCTCCCTCTTTTCCCTTCCCTCTTCCTCCTCTCCTGCCTCTATCTTCTGGCAGGGTCTCACTATAGCCCAGTCTGATCTTGAACTCCAGATCCTCCTGCTTCAGCCTCCTGAATAATTGGTATATAGGTGTTCACCATCATGCCCAGCTATCCACTGTGTTAAAGAGAAGGTACTTTTCTTCTTCCAAACCACCAAATTAAGTTGATTGTTCTTTAATAAACTTACCGAGGTTTGTTTAAAGTAGTTCAACTGAAACTTTTTTTTTTGAGAATGGCATTTCTGCAATATTGATTCCTCCCCCCCTTTTTGTGTGTGTGTGTTATATATGTGGTGCTGGAATTTTGCTCATATTGGGCAAATCCTGTACCACTGAGCTCCAGCCCTCTTTTCATTTAAATTGGAAATATACAGTGCGTTATTATTACAGTCGCCATGCTGTACAGTATATCACTAACATTTCTTCCTCCTATTTAAACTTTGTACACTTTTACCAACATCTTCCCTTTCTCTATCTCACCTCCTTGGTTAAGGATTTCTATATCTTAGGTTCATAAAAGTTACTGCTCTTATAAAATGAGTTGGAAAGTGTTCACTCTTAAATATTTTGGAAGAGGTCATGTAGAATTGGCATTATTTCTTTCCTAAATATTTAGTGGAGCCAGGTGTGCTGGTTCAAGTCTGTAATCCCAGCTACTCTAGAAGATGTGCTAGAGGTGTAGCTCAGTGATAGTGTTTGTCTAGCATGTACAAGGCCCTGAATTCAATCCCCAGCACTGTAAGAAAGGAAGGAAGGAAGGAGGAAAGGAAGAAAGAAACAAGACTTAAATGCTTAAGTAGAACTTACCAGTAAAATGATGAAATGACTTGAGCTGAGAATGGTTTTATTATAAATGTAGTTTCTTTAATTGATATTTCTTCTTGGGTAAGCTTGGTGGTAGTTTGTGTTTTTCAAGGAATTTGTTTCATTTAGTTGTGAAATTTATTGGCAAAACATTTTAAAAGTATTTTCTTCTTACCCTTTTAATGTCTTTTGCATCTGTAGTGATGTCTTCTCTTTGAATCCTAATATTGGTAATTTATATCTTCAAGGTTTTCTTGACTTAAAGGATTTTTTGGTTTTCATTAAATTTCTTGATTTCATTATTCTCCATTGTTTTTCTGTTTTCTCATTCATTGGTTTCTGTTATCTTTATTTTTATTTTATTTATTTTTGTGTGTGTGTGGTACTAGGGTTTGAACTCAGGACTTTGAGCTTGCCGGGCAGGTGCTCTACCACTTGAGCCACTCCTCCAGCCCTATTCTTTCTTCTTAATTCGGTTTGATTTGCTCTTGTTAATTTAATTTGCAAATCCTGACTGCCTCAGTCTCTATGAACTCCCATCTCAGTCTCATCATCTCATCAGGACTGTTGGTCTGGGTTTAGGCTGCCTTTCCCTGCACTGCAGCCTGGAGATTTTCTTTAAGCAGTAAGCTTTGGCAATTGTAGGACTACCCTTGTTTCTCTTTCTGAGATTAATGGTCCATGTTACCAGCTGCCCAGTGTCTGAAAAACAGTTTTCATATATTTTATACAGTTAATTTATGGAAGGACAACTCTCATACTAGTTAATCCTTCATGGATTGAAGTAGAATTTCTGTATGCATTTATACTTTGCAAATTTTTAAAAATAATCCGAAGAAATATAAGACTATAATTTTACCTTATAACCAGTTCATCCCATCTTTTTCTGGATTTGTGTTTACTGTAGAACATATTGACTTCATGATAGTATCTATCCTTAAACTATTTGCAGGTAAGATACAAGTTCAGGCAGGATTTTACAAGTTGTCTTAGTATGGTGTAGAGAATATTTATATGCATTTTTATTATTTATTGACTAATTTTTGCCCCAAATGTAAATGGCCTTCATTCTGAGTATGACAGATAAGACTTGTCTGCCTCTCTCTTTCCAAATACATAAAGCCCTGAAGCATTGGAGAGGCTAAGTGGATTTTTGTTCTTTTAAGTTGCTTTGGGCTTGTTTTCCATCACTAGATGCAGTCTTTGTCTAAATACATTATGTACCTTTCTTGTTATCATCACCTTAACTAAACTCAGTATTCGTTACTATTCTCATCTTGCTCATTTGAATAATGCTTATTTCAGAAGTAAGCATTCACAACATTCATGTGGTTGGTTTCCTTGGTTTTTTTTCTTTTTTAATTCTCTAGGTGGTATAGCTGTATGTTGGGAAAGAAATGCAGTCTGGCCCCACTGAAGGAAGAGCTTCGCATCCAAGGGGTAAGGTTTTGTCATTACCATCCTTCTGTGTCTTTTTTTGAGACAGGGTATGCTATTATAGCCAAGGATGGCCTAGAACTCATTAAGTGTCCCAGACTGGCCTCAAACTTGAGTTCCTTCTTCCCCGGCCTGCTGAGTATTGGGAGTACAGGTGGGGGCCACCATTCCTGGCTGTTACGTGTCTGCTATTTTTTTTTTCCTCTTGATTTGTTTTATTTTATTTTATTTATTGATTGATTTTTGCAGTAATGGGACTTGAACTCAAGGCCTACACCTTGAGCCACTCTGCCAGCCCTTTTTTTTTTTTTTTTTTGCTAAGGGTTTTTTCAGGATAAGGTCTCATGAACTATTTGCCTGGGCTGGCTTTGAACCATGATCCTCCTGATCTCTGCCTCCTGAGTAGCTAGAATTACAGGCATAAGCCACCAGTGCCCAGCTTATTTTATTTTTTTGGTGGTACTGGGGTTTGAACTCAGGGCTTCACACTTGCTAGGGATGAGTTCTACCACTTGAGCCTCTCTGCCAGTCCTTTATGTTGGGTATTTTTGAGATAGGCTCTGTGAACTATCTGCTCAGACTGGCTTTGACTTTTTTGTGTGTGTGTGTGTGTGTGTTACTGGGGTTTGAACTTGGGGCCTCACACTTGCTAAGCAGGATCTGGCTTTGAACTGCAGTCTGTAAGGTACTGCCGAATAAAGACCATGCCACGTGTGGAAAGGAAAGATTTATTAATCCAGACTGCAGGGCTGTCACTCTTTTCAAGTTCAGAGTGAGGCGGCTTGGCTGAAAATGGGTAGTGGGCTTTATAGGAGGGGCCAAGCCATGGGGGAGGGAGAGAGAGTCTCTGGTCTCCAATTATCTGTGATCACCAGATGGAACAGGTCAACATGCCTGGCTAGTTGAGTAACTGGAAGTTCCTGAGTTGTTTTGCAAGCTGAGAAACAGTCACACAGGGAGAAACAAGCAGTCATAAACCCAGGGGTCTGGTTTTAAGGTGTAGCCTCAGGTCCTTCCACCTGCCCCAAGAATGCCAGGGACCTAACACAATCCTCCTGATCTTTGCCTCCAAAGTAGCTAAGATTATAGGCATAAGCCACCTGTACCTGGCAAATTTTTTGTTTGTTTGTTTTTTATGACAGGGTCTTGCTGTATAGCCTATGCTGGCCTAGAACTCTCTTTGTAGCCCAGGCTGGCCTTGAACTCAAGATCCTCCTGCCTTAGCCCACCACAGTGCTAGGATTACAGGCATGCTGTACCACATCCAGATCATGTGTCTACTTTTTATTTTATTTATTTGTGGTGCTGGGGTTTGAACTCAGGGCTTCACGCTAATAAGACAGGTAAGCTTTACTGCTTGAGCCATACCTGCAGCCCACCATGTATCTATTTTGATGATAGTTTGAATATAGTATTTTCCTTCATACTATAAAACTTTAAATGTGGTGTTTTGTTTCCTTTTTATTTATTTTCACTTGTTTTGAAAACTCCAATTTTATTATTATCCAATTTTAGGGATAAGAGTGACTTCTTACATATTACTAAGACAAGAGCTTCTTTGACACTTAAAATAGAGAAGGTGAGGAAAGATAGGATGAGTAGAACAGCAGAGAGAAACCAAAACTAAAAAATCTGAATATCTTATCACCCTCCCTCCTAAAATCAAGTTTCTTTTTTTTTTTTAATGTTATTGTTTTTACATTTACTTAACATGTGTATAAATTGTTTGCACACACACACACACTCCACCAAAATCCAAATTTCTAGTCATTTTCTCTCTGACATTCTACTCATTTTGTTTTCTTCATAAAACTTTCTTGGTAAATTTGTAAAAGCTACAAAGTAGTTCCTTTTTCTTTGCTAAAATATGATAGAGAAAAGAGATTAGATAGCTGAATATAGCTAGGTTTTGGTTGACTCTCTTTATTAAAAAAGAAGAAAACAAAGAAAAAAAACCTACTTCAATAACTTTACAAATGATTCTCTGAAGAGCTGTTTTATTTGATTCTTCTATTTGGACCTTTGAGCCAAATCTGTAAATTCTCTCTATTGTGGGAGGCAAAAACAACTTTGTCAGGAGGGAGTTATTCATCAGTTATCAAGCAGCTATGTATATCTGTTTTTGGGATAATAATGTTTACTAACTAATAAGAAAAAAAGAGCAACAACTAATTTAACAGAGGCAGCAGCCAGAAGCATTAGTAGAACCATTGCACTTTGACGTGATGCTGTGTTTGTTGGTTTCAGGTTCCTAAAGTCACCTTCACTGAGTTTTGCCAAGGTCGCACAATGAGATGGGCCTTAGCCTGGAGTTTTTATGATGATGTCACAGTACCAGTAAGTAGAGACTGTTTCTGCTTCTCTACATGCTTGCACATAGTGGGGTTTAGTAGGTTACAAATGAACTAAATCTGTATTGTCCCATTTCCCCAAAGTTTGCCCTTAAATGCTTAGGACAAAATGGGAAGTGGTTATAAAGTGGGCACAGTCCTGGAAGTCTGACTGTGGTGGCTGTGGAACCTTCCTCAGTGGGTTTGTGCAACATAGCGATTCTTGTTCAGTAGACAGAAATGTATCTTTTAGGATTAGACATGGCAGGTAATGTATGTGTAGGAACACATGCACTTGTGGACATTCCTCAGGAATGGAAATTGAAGTCTGAAGTCTGTTTCTTTGCTTTTGTCATTATTGCTTTCCTAGGGAAACTGCCTTCTGGTGTTCCTAGGAACTTAGAAGTTGCTGTTTTGGTTGCAGCCTTTCTCTCTCTCTATTTTATTTTATTTTTTGAGTGCCGGGGACTGAACTGGAGCCTTAACATGATAGTCAAGTATTCTACCCCTGAGCTATACCCCCCTCTTTTTTTTAAATGTGTAACACTTAGGAATAATTTTATTTTAGTGGAGGGTTCTATCTTGCCTTTAAGATTACCAGTAGAGGGTTTGGAGGCATGGCTCAAGTGATAAGAGTTCAAGGCTCTGAGGTCAAACCCCAGTACTGGAAGGAAAAAAAAAGGTTACCAGTAGAATATTGACCAGTTTTGAAGATGGGTGATAGGTCATTATCCTATTCTTTCTACTTTGTATGCTTTGTTATTCTCTAGAATAAAACAGAATGAACTTTTTTTTTTTTTTTTTGGTGCACCATTCCTGGAGGTGCTGCAATACCAGATCAATGCGTGGAGTGGACGGAGCAAGCTCCTATTCCATCTCCCTGTTCCAAAAATCCATTTAATATATTGTCCTCGAATAGAGGATGTATCAGATATTAAACTGATAAGAACAGATACTACACTTGATCTTAGCCAAAAGGCCGAGAAGCAATAGAATGAACATTTTTTTAAAAAGATGTGATCTCACATGTCTTTCTGTCCTCTTCACTGTTGTATGTAAAGAACAATGCCGATGAAACCAAGCATGGTGGTGCATGCTCATGAGCTCAGAATGCTGAGGCAGGAGGACCTTGAATTTGAGGCCAGCCTGGGCTGCACAGTGAGACCCTATCTCATAAAACAAACAAACAAACAAACAAAAATCCTCCTAGCTGACCAGACTGAAAGGTTTTTTGGCTGCATGGGGAGGTGTTGATGGAACAGAATGTGTTTGTTCTCACACTTTCCTCCAAGAGTGGCTGGCTTCTTGTCTGAAGCCACCCACCTTACGCTCATGCACTGCTACTCATCGAGTGAGCCTTCTTTCCATAGTATATATTGGAGGCCTAGTGCCTGCTCCCACAAGTCTCCATCCCCTGTCCTTACAGCAGACCTGATCTGGGGACTTACCTCCTAAGTTCTTGACTTTGTGATCTCTAAATCCATCTTAGATGTTGCTGTGTCTCTAGGGCAGAGGAGTAGAGACCTGTGGAAGGACTGGGGAACCCTTGCAGGTGCTACCTTGTTTCTGCAAACATGAGCTCTAATTTGAGACTGAGTGCCCTTCCTCCACCAGGCATCCAGGCGTGCTGCTGTATTGAAATTGTGCCCCTGTTTCAGTGGTCTTTCCCATGGAAACCTAGACTCTGGGCGGTGTGGTAGGGTTCTTCGAAGTTAGTGTTTGAAATAGTCACTGGGGTAGGATTGATCCTAGCCTGTGGGAGGCAGAGGTAGTAGGAGGATGGAAAGTTTGAGGTCAGCCTGGGGCAACATAGCAAGTTCAAGGCCAGCTGAGCAACAAAAGAAGGAAAAAAAAAAGTCACTGGGTTAAAAAAAAAAAAACCTGCTTTTCTGACCTCCGCTGAGAGATTATCCTTTCTGTTGCTTCCTAAAATACCAGGACATTCACAGCAGGTGGTTAAAATCCCTAGCAGTGCTCTAAGTTAGCCCTGCACAGTAGGGAAAGCTGTTAGGAGCATGGAGCAGCACCTGATTCTGCCTGCTTCTGCTTAGCCTGCTGCCCATATTTGTTAACACTGCAGCTGGAAGAGACCAATCTACCTTGCCCAGTTGGGTTAGTACCTATTGCAGATCCAAGTATCACAGGGTGCAGTGTTTCTACATGAAGACAATCAGCTTGTTATGAAAATGAACCCTTGAGCATTCCTCCCTCTCTTTTAGAGCATCCTGTGTTGTCTGTTCATAATGTCCAACCATCAAAGAATTCCTCTGCCTAAGGGCCTCAGATTCCTCCTTCCCCACCACTACTGCCACCCCTAAGCTGTTAATAATGCATTCCCAAGTGTTCCATTAGATGCACTTAAACTGCTAGGGAAAAAAATGGTAATTTCTGATTTGTAGTAACCCAGCAACAGTTTCTTAGCACTGGTGCCCTTGATCAGCATCCGCTTTCCCTGGGGTAGTCCTAGGTTACTCATGAGATTTTGGTTTGACCTTCTTGGTTCCACTTCCCTCTACTTACACATCTTCCTATCTCTGCTTTTTTGAAAAGCTCACCTGACTTTCCCTCTCTTGCTCCTGTTGGGGGTTGTGAAGAGGGAGGATGCTGTTTTAAACAAGGAGAGGAAGCAGAGAAATAGAGCTAGTTAAGCAGAAATATTGACCTACTTCCCCACCCCCACCCCTGCCATTTTAGGATAGATGTGCAAGTTACTATGGCAACTTCTGTTTTCACTTATCTCAGGCCCTCTGTATCCTTTCTGTTGGTGCTGAATGCTGAACAATTCTAATTCACTAGTGATTCAAGTGCCTCCACTAAGCCCATTGCCATTGTCTGGATATATTTTAGCAACAAAAAAAAAAAATGGGTCCTAGTGTTGATAGAATTTTTGTTCCATCATTTCTGCTGCTGCTGAATGTAAGAAAGCCTATTGTGAGGACCCTGCTTTATAGGATTCTAACAAGCCACTTAGCCTCTTTGTCCCAGTTCTCTAATTGCTTAAGGCAGTATTTTTGCTTTGCTTTGGTTTGCTTTAAGAAACTTTGACATTTGTTAAAAAAAAAAAAAAAAAGGGCAGGGAGGACTACCACATAGCTCTAGTAAGTTGTATGCGCTTGGTATGAGCATTGCCCGGGAACTCTGGTTTATTCTCCTATGTTCAAGGCATTTCCCTTAAGTCTGGGCCTTTCCTGTCTAGGGAGTGATAACCAGAAGGCTTTTTGGAGACCAGATGAGGGGAGGGGAGAGGTCAAATTAGATAAGTTTATGAGTTTTAGAGCTAGGGTCTCCTAACAATGCTCTACTTATGCTCTGTAGGTTTTCCAACCAATACCAGATAGCTGAGAGATTCCAAGTAGATACCCCAGGATTGACACTTGGGGGTTGATACCAGGTTGGTACTTTAGGTTCACTGTCTTTTTAACTGGAGCTGATCTGCTCTTATCATTTAGGTGTTGATTTTATTTATTAAAGGTGTTCTGTTGTTAAGAAATGGAAGCCCTGAGTTTAATCCTCAGTACTGGGGGGAAAAAAAAAAAGAAATGGTTTAAGAGCTGGGGGTATAGCTCACTTAGTGGTAGGGTATGTACTTAGCATGTGTGAGGCCCTCGGTTTGATTCCCAGTACAAAAAAGAAAGAAAGAAAGAAGGGCGGGGGGGGGGGGAGGAAGGAAGGAAAAGAAAGGAAAGGAAGGAAGAAATTGTTTAATTGTTTAGGAACCAGCAATACCAGGCTGTACTTTAACCTACAAAACAGAGGTGATGTTTAAGAAGCTGAGCCTTGAGCAAAATCAAAGCTAAAGACCCTCTTCTTAGTTACTTTCTTAAGTATGATCTTTTTTGTGATAATGACAAAGAAATAAGGCCTTTTTCAATTCCTTAGGAATTAGGTTTTTTCCTTTTTTTTCTTTGCAGTACTGGGGCTTGAACTCGGGGCCTACACTTTGAGCTACTCCACCATCCCTATTTTTGTGAAGGGCTTTTTGACATAGGGTCTCTTGGAACTATTTTCCCCAGGCTTGCTTCGAACCACGATCCTCCTGATCTCTGCCTCCTGAGTAGTTAGAATTACAGGCTTGAACCACTGATGCCAAAGGGAAATATATGTGTGTAGTTACAATTATCCCTTTTAGATAGGTAGCATTCAGCAGTGTTGGTGAGATATAGCCATCCTTCTCAGCACACCAGCTGTCTGTATCCGGGCCAAGTGGTAATATTAGTGCCTAGACTCTTTCTCCAAATAGTTGTGGCCTGTGCTGAATGCCATTTCAAAGCATTCTGCCAGTTTCTGTAGGACCTGGGGCAGTTGCAGTTCAGAGGGTGGCAGAACAGCAGGGACCCCAGTGCCCGTGGCCAAGAGCACCCTTTTCCCCTTGAGGCCTTTTTTTTTTTTTTTGAGGCCATTTTAGAAGCTGCTTTACCAAGACAAGGGAGCTCAGTAGCTCTCTGGCAAATGGCTCTCTCTTCAACTCTCCTCTCCTCCTCTCCCTTCCCTTTTCCTCCTCTTTCTCCTCTTTTCTCTGTTCTAGTAGCTACCACAGAGAACATAGTGGTTGTGTGGAGCCTGTGGCTTCATTATGTGTTTTTGACTCACTGTTCATACTGTGCATCCTTGTATTTGTAACAGGGTATAAAACTGACCTAACACCAGGGATCTTTGAGATCAACTTTAAATCAGTTTCTTAAGACCCAGTCTTGGGGCTGACTGAGTTGTTCAGGTGGTAAGAGCCTGCCTAGCAAGTGTGAGGCCCTGAGTTCAAGTGTGAGGCCTTGAGTTCAAACGTTGGTGCTGCCAAAAAATTTTTTTTAGAAGTCATCCGAGACCTGATCTTGTATGTTACTGTGGTCCTGCCAAATAAGTATTTTCAACACATACAAGAGAGGACTGGAATGATTGGTATAGGCCATGCTTAAGTTAATCATTAGTCATTTAAAAACCTTGCTGGAGAATTTCTGCTATATAAGTTATCTCTTTTTTGTCTCTTTTTTTTCCTCCAGTACTGGGGTTGAACCCAAGGCATCAAGCATTCTAGGCAAGCACTCTACCACTTAAGTTGTACCCACAACCCTTTTATTTGTATTTTGTTTTTGAGATAGGGTCTTGCTAACTTTGCTTAGATTAACCTTGATCTCTGGGTCTTTGTACCTCTGTTTCTGGGTAGCTAGAGTTGCAGGCACGCACCACCCCACCCAGCCTGAATGATCAGTTTATAGTAGAGTAAAACTAAATTCAAGACAATCCCGAGAGCATGCATGTTATGTGTGTATTAAAATAATCCATTAGAAATCTTCAGAAATGCTATAGTTTGGGAGGCTTAGGGGTATAGCTCTGTGGTAAAGTGTGTGCTTAGCATATTCAAGGCCCTGAGTTTGATCCCCAGCACAGAGAGAGGGATGGAGAGAGACAGAGAAAAAGAGACAGACCGTATTTGTTGATCTATCATTGTATATGGGAAACTGGGGAGCCAGAGTGCAAGGTAGAAGACCCATACTTGAATAGGAAAACTTTCATTTCAGTCCTGAGTTGGCAAGATAATGAGTTAATTCACTGCTTCCAACCTCCTTATCAGTTCAAGTAGATCCTTGATAGAGCTTTTGTTAGGTTTGGTGAGGGTGTGCTTTTCTCACTTTTAATTTCTAGAAATGGTGAAGAGTACATTCTGTCTTTTGGAAAAAGAGTATTGCAGGCCAGCTTTAGCATAAGAAATGAGAAACAGCAATACTTTGCTGGTTAGAATTTGTGATCACAAGTGATTACTCCATTGCCAGAAGACACATGAGAAGAGATAATGAAGGGCTATCCTTTTTATCATACTTATAGATGACCTTTGGGTGCTGGATTGGGCTGTTAGGGATTGTCCCATTACTGTAAGCTGGCTATGGTAAGGACCCAGGATGTTGGGAAGTAAAACAGGAAACCTACTTTTTTTGGTTTCCATCATCCTCCCATACACTTCCATCTTTCTTCCTCCCCATCTTAATATAATTTTCGTTTTTTTTTTTTTTTTTTTTTAGAGCAGTACTGAGGATTGAACTCAGGGCCTCACGCTTGCTAGGCAGGTACTCTGGCACTTGAGCCAGGTCCCCAGCCCTTAATATAAGTCTTTTTTTTTAAGCTTTTCAATGCAGTGTTATGCTGTCAGTACACTACAGGAATTGTCTCTTGTGTTGGGTGATTGAGTGATAATAATACTGATGCCTTAATGTCAATATGAATTTGTTTCATCTTGTCTGAAACATAATTGAACAAATTCAGGCTCAGACAAGTCTTAGAGTTCACTATTAATTTCTCAAGAGCAATTTCTTACACACATGAACACCCTTTGTTTTTGGTCTTCTGAGACAGGGTCTCACTATGAAGCCCAAGCTGGCCTCAATTTTTTTTTTTTTCCAGTTGGTCTTTCTCCCACCCCCTACCCCTCACCCCCTTATCTTCTTCCTTTTTTTTCTACAGTTATGGAACACTTGCTTAGCATTCAAGAGGCCTGGGTTTGATTCCCTGTACCAAAGATAGATAGATAGATAGATAGACAGACAGATGATAGATAGATAGTTTCTGAAAATTCTGAAAGAAATTTTCTTCTATTCTTTATAGATTCGATGTGGGGGTGCTGGTTAGTTATGCAAGGCCTCACCAAGTAATTGGATCTTGCTGAGTTCGTGCATGTGTTGTGTGTCATTGTTGCTAGGCAGAACTTAAGTTAACAGCAGCACAGTTGCGAGATTCCTATTTGCAGGAAGTGATCTTCAAACCTGACCATTGTTTTCTCTTTTGAGCCTTTTGCCTTTTCCTTGCTTACTCATTTTGCCCGGACTTCAGAATTGTTTTAATTTTTTAAAGTTCTAATTTTGTCAGTAAGTACTAGTCTGCCTCTTAAGCAGTGTCCATATTATGTATGGTCTTTGCCAAAAGTTTTTTGTTTTTATTTTGTTTTGTTAGTTTTAAAAGTCCTGGTTACTCTTTTTTTCCCATTTTTTATTAGCATATATTAATCGTAAAAAGGAATTTTACTGTGATATTTCTATATCTGCATATATTGTACTTTGGTCAAATTAACCCTTCATTACTCTTTTTTATTCCCTGTTCCCATCCCCACCCCCTTTTTTTTTTTTTTAACAGTTTTTAGTAGGTGTCCTTATGCTTGTCATACATAGATATAATACACTTGATCAGCTAGTGCCCGTAGCTCATGCTTATCATCCTAACTTATTTGGGAGGCCAAGATCGGGAGGATCATGGTTTGAAGCCAGCCCAAACAAATAGTTTTTGAGACTCCAACTCCAAAATAACCTGGACAAAATAGACTGGAAGTGTGGCTCAAGTGGAAGAGTGCTTGCTTCACAAGTATGAAGCGCTGAGTTCAAACTCCGGTCCCACCAAAAAAATAAAATGCTTCAATCATAGCCATCCCCCCATCACTCTCCTTTCCCTCCCTCCCCTTGCTGGTTCCCTGCAAGCAGTCCCATATTTATGTTCATTTTATACATATACATATATATATATCCAAAAGTCATTTTTTAAATATGTAGTACAGGACTGGAGATATAACTCAAGCAGTAAAGTGCCTGCCTACCAAGTACAAAGGCCTGAGTTCAAACTCCAGTACCACCAAAAAGAAAAAGAAAACTTTGTAGATTAAGACAAGGTGAATTTGGTCAAAATACATTATATGCATGTATGTAAATATCACAGTGAAACCCTTTTATACAATTAATTTATGCTAATAAAATTTTTAGACTGGTGGAGTGGCTCGAGTGGTAAGAGCACCTTCCTAGTAAACATGAAGTCCTGTGTTCAAACCCCATGCCGCCCAAAATAAATAAGTAAATAAAGATAAATACAAATATTATATAGAACATTTCCAATTTAAAGAAATAAAATTAAGTACACTGGTGCCATTTGGGTTTAAAATGGAACTTGAGTCCCTCTAGTGGGTAGATGTAATTTACCTTACAAGCTTGAGATAGAAAGGATGATAATAGTCTGAATTTTCATGGCACCAGCTTTCAAATCCAGTGTTCTGGCTAGCCACTGGCTTGGCCCTGACCTCAGCCAAGACTCAACCACATGATTTTAGCAGCCTGGTCATTCCTAACATGTAGTCTCACAAGCTGCTGTATTTAAAGCTTCAGCAGGTGTAAACTCAACTACAAGTTGGTGATTTTATATCATGCAGGTCTTTATGGAAAAGAACACAGTGTCCCAGGGTCCTTGAGTTGCCGTGTGCGAGTCTGCTTGAGGCACAACAGATAGGCAAGACCATACACCTTTCATCCCTACAAAAGGGATCTGTACTGATGGCTGGAACACAGCCAGCTGGTATCTTTGGAAAGAACTTGTGTTGACATAGCCTGTATCTTAGTTTTTCCTTTTGTAAAGTGGAGAGATGATAAAACAATTGTGCAGGGCTGTTTTAAGTATTGGTAATAACCTGTGCAAGGGTTATTCCTAATATTAAAAGCACAAAGACTTTTAGTGCTTTTTGTGCTTTGTGCTTTTAGGTGCTGTGTGATAAGAAGCAGAAGTCCTAGAAATTTTCCTAGTTGAGTCTGTTATAATATGTGGGATTTAGTTAGGCACAAGTGGCTCACTCCTGTAATACTAGCTACTAGAGATCAGGAGGATTACCATTTGAGGCCAGCCTGAAGAAAGAGTTTGAGACCCTGTCTCGAAAATACCCAACACAAAAAAAGGGGTGATGGAATGCCTCAAGTGTTAGAGTGCCTGCTTAGCAAGCATGAAGCCCTGAGTTCAAACCCCAGTATCAACAAACAAACAAAAAAAACCATGAGATTTAATTATTTGGGTAACTTTCTTCTTTTGCTCTACACACTTCTTTTTTCTTTCAGTCACCACCAAGTAAACGAAGAAAATTAGAGAAGCCAAGGAAACCCATTACATTTGTAGTGTTGAAGTCTGTGATGAAAGAATTATCCCTCAAAGCTTCATCTTTGGGCTCTGAGACAGTGGAAGGCATAATAGTTGTGACAACGTGGATAGAAAAAATTCTCACTGACCTGAAGGTATGTGGCTAAGCATGTTGATAAAGTGCTTGTAATAATCTTTTTTTTTAAAGGGAGTTTGACAAGAAAGGAAAAGTGATTTGCTATAAAATTCTGTCCTCCACACAGGTCCAGCATAAACGAGTTCCCTGTGGAAAAGAAGAAGTTAGCCTTTTCCTGACAGCCATAGAAAACTCCTGGATTCATTTAAGGAGAAAGAAAAGAGAGCGAGTGAGACAACTGAGGGAGGTTCCTCGAGCCCCTGAGGATGTCATCCAAGCCTTGGAGGAAAAAAAGGCCACTCCCAAAGAGTTGGAAAATAGCCAAGTTGTGGCCCAGGGTTCCCAGGAGAATGCCCTGTGTGGGCCTGCTCTACCTGAAGACCAGTCTGCCACTGTTGGTAGCCAGGAGTCACTGTCTCAGGAGGAAACCCCAGAACCTATGGAAGATGAAAGGAATGATGAAAAGGGAGGGATGGAGAGTGTGGAAAGCTGCAAAGGCTCTAGCAATGGAGCCCAGGACCAAGAAGCTTCTGAGCACTTCAGCAACCCAGTGGCTGAAAAGGGGAAGCACCTCCAAGGAGTAGCTGGACATTACCTGTTCAAGTGTTTGATCAACGTTAAGAAGGAAGTAGATGATGCCTTAGTTGAAATGCATTGGGTTGAAGGCCAGAATAGGGATTTGATGAACCAGCTTTGTACTTACATACGTAACCAAATTTTCAGGCTTGTTGCTAGTTAACTCTAAACTTCTTGAATAATAGAAAAGTGTCTATGTGGAACTGGAGGTGTAGCTCAGGTGGCAGAGCGCATGCTTAGCTTGTGGGAGGCTCTGGGTTTGATCCCCAGCACCTTTAAAAAAAAAGGGGGGGGTCTATATCTGTGGGGTGGCAAGAGGAATTTCACCACTGATTCATTAGTAGCATTATGTAGAATCATTTTAGGAAGCAGAAACCAGTTAATTCATTTTACACACACGTACCTTTTTTAAGTTACAGGGAATTGTATTTCAGGAGGAAGAATTATGGTTATCAGCAACAACAAAAAGCTGTCAGTAAACTCATGAGGAATTTAAAGCTGACTCATGCCAGTCACCTCAGCTTTGGATTAATTCTCTGAGGCCTTAAGGGACTGTGTGGCATCTGGTCTAGGTCAGTGTTACCCAGGACATCAGAGTCTCTGTCACCTGGAGTTGCTTTGTGAGGGGGATGGCACCCTTATCTTCCAGTGAAGACAGTTCAGCAGGGCAGAGGCCCAAGATCCCTCTTGTAGAGTCACCTTCAAGATGGAATCTACTTGCCATGGGTTCATTTGATTGATTAACCCTGCTTCAGTCTCTAGAAAGGAGCCAGTCCCATGGTGAATGGCAAGAGAGTCATGGAAAGAAGTCTTGGTAAGGCTGGGGAGAAGGGCCAATCTGGGGAGCACCTAGGAAACCATGCATTCCCAGCTCATGGCCATTTTGATGTCCATTTCAGAAGCAGAATTAGGTAAGCAGAACTCCAAGATGTGACTGAGACACAGCAAAATGCACCCACACCCCACCTGTTCAAAGTACCAATTTATAGCAGTTTTACTGTTCTATATTTGTTTCAACATGTGAAGTGGAGCTTATTTTGTTTTTAATATAAGAATAGTCAAAATTAAAAACTGTCAATCCTGTTTGAATCCTGGTGCAGAGGAAAATAGTTTCTTGGCTTTGACTGGGTAAGTGGTTAATGATAAAAGTGGGAAAGGGAGCCGGCACCAGTGGCTCACACATGTAATCCTAGCTACTTGGGAGGCTGAGACCAGGAGGACCACAGTTCAAGACCAGCCCAGGCAAATGGAGAGTCTCCATCTCCAAAATAACCAGATCAAAATGGACTGGAGGGGTGGCTCAAGTGGTAGAGTGTGTGCTTTGCAAGCATGAAGCCCTGGGTTCAAATCCCAGTCCCTCCAAAAAAAAAAAAAGAAAAGGAACAAGGTACTATGTGTAGTAGGTTAGCTTAATTTCTTGTCTTATGTGGGACTGGATGTGTGCCTCAGTGGTCGAACACTTGCCTACCATACATGAAGCCCTAGGTTCAAACCCAGCAGGTAGTCTGGCACTGATGGCTCACACCTGTAATTCTAGTTACTGGGATATTCAGGAGGCAGAGATCAGAAGGATCACGGTTCGAAGACAGCCCAGACAAATAGTTTAAGACCCTATCTTGAAAAAAACCCATCACAAAAAAGGACTGGTGGAGTGGCTTAAGGTGTGGGCCCTGAGTTCAAACTCTGGTACTGCGAAATAAATAAATAAATGATGAAAGTTTCAGGTAACTTGTTGCTGACCAAATACTACCTTTTGTGGCTCCCCTTGTAATCCATGCAGGTTTACCTGCTAGCACTGGAGAATTTTAGGCCAAGGTAACCATTTCTTCAAAGTAGAATTCTGCAGGTGCATATGGGGGAGTCTCGTTTTTTCTCTCGGTGTCATGGTAAGCATCTCCTGTGACTTTCACAGTGTGGCTTTACGCCAGCAGCCTAGAGTTAGGTTGAGACTGAAATCTCTAAGTTCAGAGTCCTCTGGTATCCTGAGAGAAGATGGGCTGAGTAGTAGTTAAGGCATCCATTTGAGAAGTGGCTGTTGGTTAGGGCAGAAAGCTGGTTCAGCAGCTTAGCTTGGTGGCAGCTTGATCAGGCCTTCAGCCTGTGGCAGTTGAGGTAGAACTGAGAGAGAGCATTTAACCTGGCCCATGGGCCTCCAGAGAATCTGTAAACCTCCTACAGTCACTTTTATTTTTGTTTTTCCAGTACTAGAGATTGAATCCAGGGCCTTGCAAATGCTAGACAATTATTCTGCCACTTGATCCATTCCCCCGCCCCATCCTTTTGTTTTTGAGGCAGAGTCTGGTTACCTTTGGGCTGGCCAAAACTTGTGATCTTCCTTTTGCTGCCTCCCAAGTAGCTGGGATTATAGGTGTGTACCACCACATCCAGCTCCTCCTGCAGTTATTTCTAAAAGCTTCATGAGTATATGTGGGTTTGTTTTTTTTTTTTTCCCCTGGGGAGCAGGCCCCTGACAGAGAGAGGTCAGTAACCCATTAAGGATAAAGAACCATTATTCTAGTCATTCCCATTCATTTGAAAGAATAGGAAACCAATGCCCAGGGTCACACAAAACCAAGTTTCAATCCCAGGTATTGGATTCTCTCTATCTAGTAATTTTTGGCTGTGCTGATCCATGCCATCATACTATACTTTTTTTTTGGAACTGAGGTTTGAACTCAGGGCCTCACACTTACTAGGCAGTGCCTGAGCCACTCCACCAGCCCTTTTTTGAGATAGGGTCTCACGAACTATTTGTCCCAACTGGCTTAGAACTGTGATCCTCCTGATCTCTGCCTCCTGAGTAGCTAGGATGGAGGTGTGAGCCATAGACACTTGGCTAACCCTTGTTTTCTTGATGAAATTTCAGGATTTTGAATTACATGGCAACTACTCATTCAGATAAGTAGTCAATAAGTGTTTCGTTATAAAAAGGTAGCAAATGCTCAAAGATTTAGGGGGAAGATGAGCTAGAGCTGTGGCTCAGTGGTGAAACACGTGACTAGCGTGTATGAGATTCTGGGTACCATCCCAGCATTGGAGATCTCAACCTTGTCTAACAACCAGTATTGGCATTAGTGTGTTTCCTTCCAGTCAGTCTTTCTGTAGGTGAGCTGTGGGGGAAGGGACCAACTTTAATCATATTTATTCTGTATGTTTGGCTTTATATTGTACATTTTTTTTCATTTAATGTACCAATACATTATGCCAGTAGTGTATATATTATACTCCTTGCCTCTTTAAAATGTGCTTCAGGCACAGTATTGGCCTTTGTTCAAGTCTAGTTCTAGGGATTCTCAGAAAGTACTCTGTTTATCTGGAGACACGAAAGTTGTGTCTGTGTCTGTGTTTCAGTCCCAGGTTTAAGGAGGTTGTGTAGGTGTTAAGGTAATGATGCTAGAATTTTAAAAAATAATACATGACAGGGTAGTGTCTACAGTCTTTGAAAAACTAGAACTGTGAGTGTGTTCTTGCACTTGAGTGTCATTTCCTTCTCCGAGAATAGTTTATTTCTTAAACTGCGTAATGAGAGGACATTGAAAACATAAAAGGACATCTAAAAATTGTTCAGGTTTTGCATCTGCTTTATGATCATGTGATGTGTGATAGCATATCTCCAATATAGGGGGAAAGGAACTTTGTTTCTTTAAAGAAATAGGTTACTGACCCATGGGTCACAGTGTTGAGTGACACTCTCCTTAAGTGTCTGGAGGTCAAGTTCATGTTGATGTTGGTGGATTGATAATGAAATTAAGTCTTTGTGGTATTAAATTCTATTCTGGTCCCTAGAATTGGCTTCTGATCTTTTGATAGCTAAAATGAGAACAGAAGCTGAGCTTGTTTTCTGAGGCGAACTAAAGCTGCTTCTGTTCTTTGGAATCTGCTTTGGTTTCATCAGTTTGATTCCTCCACCCCACATCCTCATCCAACTGTTCCCACACCATGAGCTTTGCTACATGTCCTGACAAGAGTTGGCAACTCTCTGGAGGAGTTTCAGCTAATCTTAAGGGGTTGTATTAATTACTGTAGCATATGGTTTTAAGAATATAAAACCTTTTTTCTTGATGGAAATTTTTTTTTTTTGGTGGTACTAGGGTTTTAATTTGGGGCCTCATGCTTGCTAGGCAGGTGCTCTACCACTTGAGCCATACTGTCAGCTCTGGAAATCAAATCTTATAACATGATTAGCATACCAGTTTCTGAGCTCTAAGAGGAGTAAAACTGCAAGGTGTGGAAAAGATGCAAAAACCTGTGGAAAACCTACGATCTTTTCAGAGATAGTTAATGAATGCCAGGCTGGCTGGAGGGCCCCACTCCTACCACCACACACATACACACATTCATTCTCTCTCTCTCTCTCTCTTTCTCTCTCTCTCTCTCTCTCTCTCTCTCTCTCTCAACCTGCAGCACTTCCTTCTGTAGCCACATGGGGGCACAGTTGGCCCTTTTATCAAGTGCCTTAACTTCACCATAGAATGGATAAAATTATGTCCATGGAATTTTCTTGAAATAATCCACTTGCAGATAAGTATTTTTATGTGAACAAGTTCATTTTCACATTAAAAACTTTGAAAAATAAAAGTAAAAGTACAAAACTCCACTCATGTCTTTTTATCTGATAGAATTCCTTTTAATCTTTTAGTGGTTTATATATAATAGTTCCAGTTGAGTTTTTTTTTAACTTACTTTTTTTCTTTTTCTTTCTACTTCAGAATACATTCAGATTGGGGCAGTTTTTTGGATTAACTTTTTGTTGGTATCTAGTTAATGGGGATACTGGAGGGGAAATGTTTAATGATCTTAAAGCAGTAACTTCTCAAAAACTGTTCTAGGATGAGTAATATGGACAGCTCCTAGAAAGAAATGGTTTTCAATATTCTTTTGTTGGTCTTGCATTTGAATTTTATCTTGTTGGTAGATAAGCATGTAATGTGGGGGTTTGAAGTTTTGGGGTTTTTTTTGGTGTTGCTTGAGAGTAAACCCATACAATATGCTAGGCATGCATGCTACCACCAGCCTGCATCTTAAGCCTGTATGATGTGTTGTTTATATGAAAAGTTGGGAAGGTTGGGGGTACAGCTCAAGTGATAAAGTGCTTGCCTAGTAAGTGCGGGGCCCTGAGTTCAAACCTCAGTGCTGGTGGGGTGGAATGGTAAAGATCTGTTTTGTGTATATTATGTATGTTAGCTGGGCCTTGTTTCTTACAATGGGTGTTTCTGGGTAGAACATGAATATTACTAACCTAGGGGTGTGTGAACTCAAAGAAAAAGTTCTGTATACTCATATTATATGGCACAGAGTTTTGTGGTGGCCACTTCACAGATTGGCCTGTTAGGAGGAAGATTGTCCAGTTTGAAAAACTTTTAAGTCACAGCCCTTTGGAAGAAGGAAAGTCTTAAAGATGCCAGACAGGGGTTGTTCTAAGGACAAGGACATGACCACATCACGTATAGGGAAGCTGTTGGTCAGGAGATTTTGTTTGCCCTATCCTAGTCATTAACAAAATGAATTGGCTTTTGTGCCCCAGAGCAGAGCACTGGTGGTTTTGAACCTTTTTAATCATCCTAAATTCATAAGCTGCATGAACACCAGCACAATACTAGAGCACCCTGCATGGGGCACCTGCTAGTTACAGAGCCTCACTTGTATACCAGAGCTCCTGCTCTACTCTGGAAAGACATTCAGATCCTCTGCTGTGACTCACCCAAATGACTAAAACAGTGGTTTATTTCTTTAATTGCTGGTTGGAACAGCTAATGCTGCCTTTTGTAGGCTGTGCTTTTACTCTGGAAAACTGTTGTGACTGAGTGAAGACCTTGTACCTCCAAATGCCCTTTGCCATGTAGATTGTCTGCCTGTCTCAGTCAAGCCGAAACACTGGGGCCTCAAGGCTTTCCTTAGGGAAGTAGATGATCATGTACTCATTAGGAATGGGAGAACTGAGCAAGAGTAGGAAGTATAGAGCAGAAAGCATAGCTGCAGTTGGCAGAAGTGGCTTGATGTGATGCGCTGAAGAGGACAAAGGATGTATAAATCTAAGGCACTTTTCCAGGTGCCCTAATGGAGTAGAAAATGGCAGTTCATTAGCCCAGGGTTCACAGTGCAGTTCCACTCTTTAGATAGGACATGTCAGTCTAAGTCTTGTCTTCTTCACGTAAGCTGAGAGCTGTGTGCTCCACAGAGTGAGTGGAGCTTTGGTAAGAGGACTGGCACCTGGGGGAGTGCAGAAACAGAGCCACCTCCGCAACTTCTCATCTCTCCTGCTGCCTGGAGTTTTTGACTTCTGGTCAGAAATTCTTCTACCAGTGGACTTACATGGGAAGGCTGAGACCTCATGTCTATGGTGGCAGGTGTAGAGTACTACCTATGGGTCAAGAGACTTCCAGTTATGGAAGGAGGTCAGGGAACCATTAATTGGTTGTCCATCTTCTACATGGGGATTGTCTCATTTAGTAACCCTGTAAGGTGATGTGTCCCTCTGTGATTGCTGAAGGGAAGTGAAAGCTCAGAGTTTAAGTGACTTGCCCTGAGATTATTCACAGAGCAGTCATTGAAATAGGATTTGAACTCTAGACCAAGAAGCCAAGACTGGGATCTTGTGCCAGATTTCAAAATGTCACAAGTGATGCACTTGAGATCAAAATGTATTTCCAGTGTCATTTGACTCACCTCTGCAGAAGGAGGCTTCAGTTCTATGACACAGGGAAAGAGAAAAAGCATGTCTTATCCAGTTTCACAGTTTAACACTTTACAGTAATATTATTTTCCAGTCTATGATCAATAAGTGAGAGTAAGTGAAATTACTTATAATTAGTTCTTAATTTATGCTATCAAATCTTCACAGAATCTTGTATTTGGCAGTAGTGCAGACAATTAAGTAGTTAATGAAACCACAAAATAAAATGTCTAGTGAAAGCACATGTTGGACCAGAATCAATGTGAAGTAACTGATAATTAGGTAATGCTTCTTTGACAATACATAATTGTGTAATAGTGGAGAGGAGGTCTAATTCTTTTTTAAATAAGGCTGCTCCAGATATTTCACTTCCAGAGCAACACAAAACTGATGTGCTTTGTGTGTTTGCCAGAGAAGGTAACACCATCAGAAAACCAAGTTCTTTTCCCAGGTAGGTGTGTGAACCAGTATAGGTAGGGGGAATGCAGAGACTGCCTGCCATCTGGTGGACCTTTTCAGGGAGTGTGGCCAGGAAGTCTAGAAAGAGAGCCAGGAATTCCCAGCTGGGGTACTTGGCTGACACCAGCAGAGTGCCCTCCAGGGAGATGGCAACTTGTGCTGCTGCTTTTCGAAAAGAACGGGCTACCCCAAGAGCTTCTCTGCCTGGGACCCCTCTGTGACTGTAGTGAGGCTTAGCCCTGCTCCTGTGGATCTGCCACTCTTAGACTTGGTGTCTCTAGCTGGGAAAGGGGGTCACAATCTTGTCTGACATAGGATCCCTACTTCAGACAGTTGTCCCAGGATTCCTGCCTTCAGGGTCAGATGTGGGTATGTTGTGGAGCTGTATGAACCAAATTCTGGCCAGGATTTCTTCATTCACAAAGGGAAAAAGCTCCTCATCTCTGCCAGGAGCTGGACCTGTCTCCTAACTAAAAGGGAATGGCTTTTACTCAATTCCTACTGGGTACTGCCATGCTAAAATATGTGTTGTGGATCTTCTCATGTTTTGTGAGAATTATGAGAAATGTACTTAATTGTAAGTCCTGAAAATTCAGTATTTTATTTAAAAAACAAAACAATGCAAAACAATCATCAGTTTATATCCTCTTCTACCACCCAGAGGTACTTGTGTATGCTGCCTCCACCTTTCCTAACTCATTCACTTCTGCCTCTAAAGTGTGGCTGCTGCCTGTTCTCCTTTTTTAGGGCTCTTCCCACCTCTTAAAGGAAAAATCCTAAGGATTCTATCCATGGGTCTTGTTTATGCTTTTCTCCCATTTCTGACTGACAGCATGTACTCTTATGACCAGCTATTACTCACGTTCATCCTATCCAAATCTAGACCTGTTTTGAACAATGCACATACCTAGCTGCCTATTGGACATCTCCTCTGTGACCATGGATGTGTCTAACCCAGCTTTCTATCTATGCTGCTTTTCCTGTGTTCTCCATCACCATCCATCTGGCTGTCCAGATTGGAACTCTCTGCTCTTCCTCTTCTTTACTAAAGAAGACTAAAGGCTTCCACTGAATCCTATCAGTACCCCCTGAGAAGTCTCCCTCGTCCAGACCAAGGTCTCCATCCCTAGTGGCACTGCCTTAATGTTCCTCATGGCCCACCTGGGCTTAAGAATAGCCTTGACGAGGGCTGGCGGAGTGGCTCAAGTGGTAGAGCACCTGCCTAGCAAGCGTGAGGCTCTTGAGTTCAAACCCCAGTACCACACAGAAAAAAAAAGAGGAAGAATAGCCTTGACGATTTCTGAGGACCTTCAGAGAAAGGCAGCAGAAAGAGCACATTTTTAGATAACTTGTGGGGAAGACAAGGTGAAAAGACCTGGTTTGGGGATGTTTATGAAGCAAGGCCCAACCTTTCCCCTTCAGTGACTTAATTTTACAAAAGTAATGTTTTCAGTATTAAAAAAATAGTGAATAAAACCTACAATATTTGTGAAGCCCTGAGTTCAAACTCCAGTACCACCCAAAGAAACAAAGATAACCTACAATTCCATTCTAAATTATTTTATATTCTGTCAAGTATTCTTATATGCATATATATTTTTTAAACAGCAAACGGGGGTCACATTGCATGTTACTCCTTCGTAATCTTTTTCATTTAGCAATGTTATAACTTTTCTCATTAAAAAAATTAATATCAGGTTCAGAAATTTTGTGAAAATAAAAATTATCAGTAATCATCTGCCCTGTGACAACCAATGTCAATATTTTGGTGTATTGGCAACCCGTTTTCTTCACATGCCATAATATTTTGTGTGCATTGCTTCACTAAGCCAACTGCTCCTAGCTGGAAATTCGGATTTTTCTAAAAACGTTTTCACTATTGCAGATAACACTTTGGTGAATGTCTTGTATAAAAATTTTTGTGCGTTTCTTTTTGTTTTAGGACATGCCTCTTTTAAAGGCTCTTCCTATATATTGCCAATTTGTTCACTAAAAATGCTGTCCTGAGTTACATTTCCATGAGTGCATTCTTACCGCACCTTCAGTAGCATTAGAAAGCAAGTTTTTAAAATTGTTTATTAATTGTTGGCAAGAAATTACTCCATTGTTTGAATTTTATTATGGTGCTAACGGTGAAACATTTCTGTGTATCTACACCTATGTATACTACATTTCATGTTTAATGGTTTATAAATTTTAGATGTATGTTCTGTGTTTGTTTTTCTATTCCAAGTGTTCTTTTTCCTATTGAATTGCAGGGGCACATCTTGCCAAGACTTCCATTTTTATCTTTTCACTTTTTTGGGGGGTGGGGTGGGGAGGATTTGAACTTAGGCCTTCACACTTGCAATGTAGGCACTATACTGCTGTCTTTTTATGTATTTATATTTTTAAAAAATGATTTTTATTTTTGCGGAGCATCTAGAGGTGATCAAATCTATCACACTTTGTCTTTGTATTTCCTTTGTTTGCTTTAATGGGTAGAAAACTCCCATCACCACTCTAGAGTAGAAAAATGTTTGCCTATATTTTATTATGGTTGTTTGGGTTTTGTTTTTTTTACATTCAGCCCTTGACTTTCTGTAGGTGAATGATACATAGTTTAAGGATCTAACTGTATTTAATCTGTGGTTCAGGGTTACCGTAGTAACTGCAGAGAGACAGGTGGTAGGCCATCTAAGGTGCACTGATGGGACAGGGAAGGGATTAGGGTACATACTCTTCTAGCCCCCAGCCTGGAATTGAAAAGAGAGGTACTGGCTGGCAAGTGTCACCTTAGGCTCTGAAGAATATCCCCCACACTGCCCAGTAGACACTCCCTGTGGGTTTTGGGCCTTGGTAAGAGATCTGATGCAGTGGATCTCATCCCTGGTTCTCTGGAATCTGCTTTGGGCAGGCCAGCCATTGGTAGGCACTGCCTGGGCCTTGTCTGTCCTTCAGAGAGAACGTAATTGCCAGCCTAGGTAGCCCATCTCTTGGGATTTGGAGACTTTGATTCTATAGCTTGGGTTTTAGATGTGAACTTGGGTTGCTGGAATGGTAGACCTTCCTTTCTATGAGGCACTATGGACATTCATTCAAGTCCCCTTTCTTGGGAGGGGCCTTACCTATTACCAACATTGCCACCCATGGGTGATCCAGCTGGCTCTTAACTCACATTGCCTGACTCCACCTCTCTTACTCATAGCTTTGCCCAGTCCCATTTCCTTGACCTGGATTCATTTTCTCTCAGAAAAGCCACTTCTTTTTTCCTTTAAGGGATTATCTTAGAGCCTCATCCTTCCCCTTGTTCCTTTCCTGTTGGTCAGCTTCTTCCACCCAAGTGTGACCCCCTGGTGTCCACAGCCCCACCTTCACTGCACAGCTTGACTTGCTTCTTTATCGGAGAAGCTGAGTACATGGCTCCTCCCCTTTTGCTTCTGAGCTGCATTTTCTTTCTTACTCAGTCAGTGTCCACACCCAGGGTGGGTGCCTGGATAAAAAGTCTGCCCCTTTCCCCAATCACCTTCTCAGGCCAGCAAGGAATGGCCATCTTCCCAGACCCAGTTAGATGTTTCTCTCCTCACGGTGGCCTGAGGCAGAACAGTTTCCTCTGAGGTCACTGAGCTCCTGGATCCAAGTCCAAGTCTCACTCATCGACTGAGCTTGTTTATGGAACAGCACTAAGCAAAGTTAATGATTATCTGTCTTTACTAAGGAGGGGAGTAATTGTTCACTCCCCATCTTCATCCACTTCTCTAAGGCTTTCAGGGACTCAACCCCACATTCATAGAACTTGTCCAGGCCGGGCTGGCCCAGACAAAGAAGAGGACCAGACCACTCCTCAATTTGGCAGCTTGGTGACTGACTTTCAATAAGATAGCTTCTCTTGGGAGGTCACCCAGGTGATCTTAACTCTTCCATCTGTGACATTGTGTCACCTTGAGTGGGAAGGTGGAACCCAATTGTTCCTGGTTAGTGGGTTCTGGAGAAGTCCTCAGATCACTGGGGGTGAGGGTAGAAGGGAGATGAAGACTGCTGTAGGGAGCCCACTTCACTGATGACTGGGGTGGGTGCCCTGTAGGGTACACCTCTGTTAAAGTAACTCAGAATCCTGTTTATCATTCTGATGGGCTTGTCAGGAATCAGGTTCAGTTGACAAACCCAGCCCTTAAACCTAAAATGAGCATTTCAGAGTCCTTAGGGAGCTTGGTATAGTCTATCATCTATTGTACTGCATCCAGCATGATGTCGGAATGCAAAACTAACCTCCTTCAGTATGCCTATGGCCATGCATTCTTTCCAGTCACCATTTACTCCACTCTGGCTTACCAAAGGTCACCTGCCTTGGCTAAAGGATGTCTAGCCCAGTGCCTGACACATTAGGTGTCCAGTAGTTGTTAAATGAATGTTGCCTAGTGTGTCCCTGAGTGTAGCAGTCTTCTGTCTCTTCCTCTTCTCCCCACAGCTGACTCTCCCTGTGGTCTTGTTTTAATTACAAAAGGTGAAAACATCCCTAAAATCAAAAGCAACTAGGCCTGAAGGGTTGGCATCTTCTGGGATCTAGTGTGAATACCATATAGCTTCACACCTTTTCCCCCACTTCACACTTGGAAAGGGTCAAGAAAGTAATTTTCATATAGCTCTTGGAGTATGTACCACTTGGAGAGAAGGGAGGGGATAGGAAGATAGTGTCACCAAGGGAATGTCTCTGGTAGCTTATTAAAAAATCTAGGGGACATCGCTAGCTAGCAAAAATGAGGCTGTGAGGTCAAGCTCCAATACTGCCAAAACAAAAACAAGGGTGGGTGTTGGGGGCATGGTGGAGAAGTGACCCAAACAATGTATGCACATGTGAATAAATGAATTAAAAACAAAACAACAAAAAAGCCTGGGGACAGCCAGGCACCTATGGCTCATGCCTGTACTCCTGGCTACTCAGAAGCCAGAGATGAGGAAGATTGTGGTTTGAAGGCACCCTGGGCAAATAGTTCGAGAGACCCTATCTCAAAAAAATCCCACCACTAAAAAGGGCTGGTATAATGGCTCAAGGTGTAGGCCCTGAGTTCAAACCCCAATACCAAAAACCCCACAAAAACTGGGGGACATAGTGTGATTTGAACTGGACATTGAAGTGCACAAGATGGAAAGAAGATTGAAACCAGTACACTTGAGAAAGTGTACGGTGGTCAATGGCCCAGGTTTCCTCCTGCCCCAGAGGTCCAAAGCGCCTAGAAACCATGAAGAGACTTTAAGAACAACTTTGGAGACGCCTGGCCTTGGAATCACTCCCCAAATCTGCTAAGCCTTCTGCTGAAACATCAAGAAGACTGCTCTTCCCTTTGAGTGAATATACTCCCCTGGCTCCACCCCCTTGGAACAGGAAGTGGGGCTGAAATGTTTAAACAGCTCTCCTAGGCATTCCTCTCTACTTTTATGCCTCCCTCTTACAGGGGTCTCCCACCTCACACTACCCATTGCCCAACTGAGGGAAACCTTGGTTGATGAGAAATTCTGTTAGGCCATTTTCAGCTCCCGTAGGTGACAATGGGCCTCCTTTCTAAACCCTTGTTTTGGCCTAACATTCCCTGGCTGCTGTCCCCAGTGTGACCCAAATAAACATGGGAAGCCAGTAAGGCTGTTTAAATAGCAAGCATCTCCACTAAGCTATGGAACAGATAGGGTATTGGGGGCAAGGGAGAGGCCAGCATTCAAATTTGTATTCACCTCATTTTCCCAGCTTCTTCATCCCTGAAGGAATAGATGGCTTTGAAATAATACTTCTCAGAGAGGTGCCTACTTAATGGTACAGAGTTGGTCCCTGACAAGAAGAGTCAGAAAGCCTGGCCCGGTGGCTCGTGGCTGTAATCTTAGCTACTTGGAAGAGCTCAGGAGGATCCCAGTTGAAAGCCAGCCCAGGTGAATTGTTCCAGAGACCTTACCTCAAAAATACCCAACACAAACTAGATGCCGGTAGCTCATGCCTATAATCTTAGCTACTCAGGAGGTAGAGTTCAGGAGGATTGCAGTTTGAAGCCAGCCCGGGCAAATAGTTTGTGCGATCCCATCTGGAAAAAAAACCCATCACAAAAGGCTGGTAGAGTGGCTCAAGGTGACGGCCCTGAGTTCAAAACCCCAGTTCCACACACACAAAAAATACACAACACAAAACAGGGCTGGCAGAGTGGCTCAAGTGGTAGAGCACCTGCCTAGCAAGCATGAGACCCTCAGTTTAAACACTAGTACTGCCAAAAAGAAAAAAGACTTCATCTTCTAGAAAAGATGTTAGGTCTGTATAAGTGCCATGACCACCTGAGGAGCGCAGAGGACACTGTCGCTAGAGGCTCTCTGAGCTAAGTGGTTCTATGCTAACTCCAAGCAAAATAAGAACTTGGTCAATAGCATCATCTCAGATCACTATGCTGTCTAGTGTTTGGCCCCCTACATCCCGCCTCAATATTGCCTTGGAATTTCCCATTTTCTCTACTTGTGCAGAGTGGGCCAGGCCTAACCACACCTGCCAAACAGATGGCAAACTAAAGAAAGCATTGTCAGGGCCAGCACTGATCTAGCCTGGCTAGGAAAAAGGCACTCATCCTGTGGAGAAGTACTGGGCTGTTGTGTTCTAATCTCCCTTTGCACCAGTGTTGTCATAAGCAGTGACAAACTGTGTGTGATGACCTCTTCATTCTTAGCTCCAGATGCTGGGGCATTAAATATGCCAAGATTTTCTTTCCCTGGGATGCATTATGATGTCTACAAAGGAAAGGAGTAAAACCAGCAAGTATTGTTTACACTAGCTTTCCATGCTCTTGGCTCTTCAGCTAGTCCCCAAAATCTGCACACATACACCTCTGAGGACACAGTGTGGATGGGATGGATTATCAGGGTGGCTTACTTCAGCGCCCTCATAAAGGTTTGCCTGATGGCATTTTGTGACGAAGCCCAGGCTCCAGAATACTGAAACCACTGGCATGCTCCTACTCTACTTTAACTGGTTAAGCAAGGAATTTGAAACAGTAATTGAGGTTATGTCCTTTGCCTAGCATTGGGACAGCAGAAATGGATAAGCTCTAGGATGCCCCAAATATGCCTTCAGCTGAAGGGTATCTCTCACTACCAACTGCACTAGTGGGGGTTGTGTGGCCTCCATCAAAAAAAAAAAGTACTGTGGGGTTAGGCTTCAGGCAAAGGAAATTTCTGTTGTCCCAATCACAATGTGTCAAGTGTTCAGACCCTTTCCTGACAAACAGTTTGATTGATAGTCCTTGGTTTTTGTTTGTTTGTTTGTTTGTTTTTTTAATTGAGGGTCTTGCCTTAGAATTGGCTTCAAAGAGTGGCCGGTGGGGTCGTGGATAAATGCTCTTCCTCAGGGGGCAAGGAGCAGCTGGAATACTGAGTGATCCTAAACAAGTCCCTTCCTATCTCTGCGCTTTAGT
Source organism: Castor canadensis (assembly GCF_047511655.1). Classification (NCBI taxonomy): domain Eukaryota; kingdom Metazoa; phylum Chordata; class Mammalia; order Rodentia; family Castoridae; genus Castor; species Castor canadensis. The sequence continues at coordinate 47,241,802 of NC_133396.1, read as the reverse complement.
TTCTTCATCTAAACTGAGAGGATTTGGGCATGCTGACCTCAAAGGTCTAACTTTCTGATTGTACCCAGGGCGCCCTTAAGCACTGGAGCCAGGAAGAGGAGAGAAGGGCGCACCTCCGGGAGAGCGCGGTTCAGTCCAGACGCAATGACCCCGCCCCGCGCCCCGCCTGCGGCCTCTGTGGCCCAGCGGCCAGGAAGGCCGGGCTTCCGCCCTCCACGTTGTTGTTCCCGACTCGGACCACGCCCCCTTGGTCTGGGTAGTGGACGTTTCGCTTTGACCGCCGTCCTCCTGGCCCCAGAGCAAAGGTGGCTTCTTGCAGTAGCAGAATGGTAGCACCAGACACGCGTGGACAAAGACAAGACTTTAGAGGAAGAGAAAGACTTGCTCTTAAATAGGTTGGTGCTAAGTAAGAGGGTAGGTTAGGGCACGATTGCGAAATTTCCCTTTAGTTGTCTCACTCTATGTTCAATCCAGGGGCCCCCTCCGCACGCTCTAATGTGACCCTGCAGACACTGGCCCTTTAAGCACAAGACTGGCGGTGCGGGGTGTCCATGTGGAGCTGCTCCATGCCGTGTTGTTCTGCCCACCCATTGGCCTGCGGCCGGGTGACGTAGTCTAATAGGATGCGAACGCACTGCGGGGGGAGGAACGGAGACAAAACAAGGAACCGGATCGTCCCTTCACTCCCTCCGCCTTGTTCCGCTGCCATTAGCTCCGCCCAGGAGCGGATCCCGGGGGAATTGCAACAGCCGGGTAGTTACGGGATTTAGGTCGCGTGTGGGTGGGGATAGAGATCTAGGAGGTCAGGCCGTAGGTTTCCCTAACCTGGGAGACTTATTTCAGCTAACCTAAGTCTTTAATTTTCCATTATTCCTACCCTTCAGCAGGACAGATTTCGTCGTGAATGACCCGAGCACGCACCCCTTGCTCAACTTGTGGCTGGCAACCGGGGCGGAGCGAGGAGAAAAAGCGGAAATACAGTTCGCAAACCCAGCTTCATCTTCTCTTACCCCCCCGCCTCAGGACACGTGTGCGCGCGCCGTCTATAGTGGGCGGGACCAGCCCGCGCGCGACCCCGCCCTCCCTTCGTGAGACGCCGCGGCCCTGCGGGCGGGGGCTCCGGTCCGGGCTTTGGCTGCGGCCCCGGTGTAGTAGCGGGGGCGGCGGCCGGGGGCAGCGCGGCTCCTTCCCTTGTTGTGTGTGTCGGTGCCTCCTCGCCATCTTGTTGCAAAGCCTTTTCTTGTCGGCGGGACTCCCGAGGGCCGCGGGGCGGGAGGCATCAGAAAGGAGGAAGAGAGGGAGGGGAAGGAGGGAGGCAGTGCCGCCTTTTTTTTTTTTTTTTTGCATCAAAAATTTTCAATTTGCAAATTTACATTTTGCAAATATTTTGGGAGACATTGATTTTTCTCCCTGTGCTCCCCCGTTCTTTCCTGAGGAGTGCGCTGCGCCGCCCAGCCCTGTCGCCCCCCGGAGGTGATCCCTTCCTCCTGCCCGCCCGCCAGCCTGACCTGTTCCTGGCTCGCGGGCCGCAGACTTGGCCCCGGCGCGCCCCCGGCCGCTCTCGGCGCGATGAGCATAGAGACGCTACTGGAGGCGGCCCGCTTCCTGGAATGGCAAGCGCAGCAACAACAGAGAGCACGTGGTGAGCGGCCGGGCTGGGCCCCTGGGGCACCGGGTAAGGGGAGGCAAGTGACCCGGGTCCCGGAACCCATGCAAAACCGCAAGCAGGCCCCTCTTGTGGGTGGCATGAGAAGCTGGTCAGCGCACCGTTCTCCGCAGGAGCCGCCGCCCGGGAGGAGTGATGTGGGCAGTGAAAATAATTAATGAATTCATTAACATGCAGCGAGAGACTGGGCTCCTGCGGGCGCCACCCCAGCTGCCTGGCACCCTGGTGTACCCTCCGTGGGGGCCTTTTTTCGCATGGGCCGGCAGCTCCCTCCATACCACTGAGGATGTGTGAGCTGGGGGTGGGGTGAGGGATGGTGTTGCGTGGGGGTGGCAGATCCGCGTGTGCGTGCGTGCGTGTGTGCACGGGGATGTGTGATGAGAGCCTCGGAGAGACGGATGAACGGACGTGTACACGGGTGTGTGTACAGCACACGAGTGGGCGTGTGTGTAACGGGGTGGGGGTGGGGATTACTCTACGCAGAGCAGCTCTCCGGCTTCCCTGGCCCCGGCAGGAGGGTGCGGGGGGCGCTCCCGGCAGATCTACGCTCCGCTTGGGGCGGAGGCGGCCTTTGCAGAATGAAATGACATCGCGTGTCTTATGATTCTGGCCAGCCCCGCCTGACCCCGCCTCCCAGAGCTGGGCTGGGTCGCGCGTCAGGGGGTTTGGGTGAGAGCCGGGCTGATTGGGTGTCTCATAATGCCCCGCGGGTCGCTGGGGGCAGCCTCTGGGCCCCCCTCTTTGAGCCCCGCTGTAGCCGGTGTGGAATGTGGCGTGTCTGCGTGTTCCAAACCCGCTCTCGGCTGGAATGTTGCGTGTGCCTGCATCCCAAGCCCGTTGGTTACACCGGGTGGTGACGTGGATGGGCCCCGCCCCCTACCACGTGCACGGGGGACACTCCCGCTGGGGACAGCGCGGCCCAGCCCCTCCTTGCTACAGCCTCAAGCTCTGCCGGGGGCGGGGCCTGGGCGGGGCTAGCCAGGGGCCTTGCGCCGGGTTGGGCCCTGGTTTTGGCCGCTGGGCATCTCCCTGGGAGATTCTTGCCCTGGGAAGGAGGAGCCGCGCTCACCTCTTGGTTCTAGTCTGCAACCTATTTTTACTCCTAAGGCGAGGAGAACCCTCAGAATCTCAGGGTGTCAAGACATTTAGAACTCACATCTCCCTTCTGACCCCTAAAGCTTTCTCCCTAAGGCTTCCTCAAAACACTCGCGCCCACACTGGAATGATCCAGATCCAGAAGGGGCAAACTTTAGCCCTTCCTCATAGTAACGGAGAATCGGGGATTTTACGCTCCTGTTCCTACGTACCCTTGGTGGTGGTCCCTAGCTTCAGGGTGCTGCAGAAGTAGGGACTGAGGGGGAAAGGCTCGCTTTCCAGACTGTTTCCAGGGCCTCAGCGCCGAACGGTGTGTGCGCCGTTCCCAGGGACTCCTGTGCCTTCCCAACCTCCCTAGAACCCCCGGCTGGCTGGGTTGTGGTGAAGCGAGTGCTTCGCCCTCCTTTCCTTTCTCTCTGCCTATTGTTGCTTCAATGATGAGTCATGCAGGAGGTAGTAGTGTGTGTTCTGTGCGCGCGCGCCTGCAGCTTGTGCCGCCGCCACCGCGGCGGCGGGGGTGGGGGTGGGGAGCTGTAGCTAAGCAAGGGGCGGGAGAGCTGCGGGTCCGCAGGCCTAGTCAGACTGGACTGGCCTCTCAAGGTCAAGAGTCACTAGAAATGTGCCAGATCTAGATCTTTGGGTTCAAGGAACTCATGAGCTGGGACATCTGCCCACACGCCTCTCCCTCTTGGCTTTGGGGTCCACAGCAGGGTCAGGCAATGGACAGTGCCAGTGGTTAACTAGAATGTCCTGTGTGTGGTCCCAGTGGTGGGGGACAGACCATGCATTAAGTCACATGCTGCCTCCGTCAACACAATACAATTAAGAGTGCCAGTCGTGTCCCGGGGGTGTACCATTCACTGTCCTAAAGGTGACCAGGATTGGCACTGCTATTTCAGGGAACTCTCATTTCACCCTCCCTTAGCTGAAGGCTGAGTGGCCATAAGGGGGAAGGGGACGAAACCATCACTGTCATCCTTCTACCCTTGCCCAATTAAGCCCAGAGCTGACCAATAAGTTGGAGGGGGATGATGTCAGCAGCTCTGCCAAGGAACCAAGGAAAAGCTCTCCTAAGAAGTTGCAGAGCCTTGCCCCTCCCCCGAGTGGTAAGAACTGGGGACTAGCAAATTCAGCTGCTGGGTCACAGCTTTTGGTGCTGGATCAGGGATCTTAGGAGCTGGATAATTGGAAAGCCATATCTGAGAGCTCCTGAATAGAGATAACCAAATTTGATCTTAGTAATTTAATCTCCAGAATTCACTTTCTTCTTCCTCTTCTTTTTGGGGGGCCTAGGGAGTGAGGGACAGCAGTGGGGTTTGAACTCAGGGTCTCATGCAGGCACTTCTACAGCTCTTTTTTGTGGTGGGCTTTTTCAAGATAGGGTCTCTTGAACTATTTGCCTGGGTCTGGCTTTGAACCATGATTCTCCTGATCACTGCCTTTTTACTAGCTAGGATTATAGGTGTGAGCCACCGGCACCTGTTGTCTTTTCCCTCTTAAAGTTCCATTCTTAGACCTAAATCAAGAAGAATGGACAGGACAAGGTGGGATGTGAATCTGCTGACCGGAACTGCTCTCCAAGGGTATTTCCCTGATGATCAATCTGAACAAAGATCCTCTTGTCCATCCCTCCTTCAACCTCAAAGGCAGGTTTCTTGCCTAGACCAGACAGTTTGCTCACATGATGAACCTGAGGATGGGTGCACATGTGAGCATGTGTGAGAGAGAAGAGAGGAAAGGGCAAGGCCCTCCTGGTGCTCAGCAGGTCTGATCTTTCCTCATGGAGGTGACTTGGAATTTCTTCTGCCTTGGTTGGAGGGAGCTGACCATGGCGTTCAGAGGCTCCTGACTATGTCCCATCCTGGGTTGCCTTATGTGCCAAGTTTCCTGGTAGCATGTAGAAGGAGGGGAACTCCTGTGTACATTCAGAGTCACAGTGTGTAGATCCCTCAAGCTGGATGGAGTCCTGTGCTTGGTGAGTCTCTGGGCCATGGTAGCTTAGAAAGATTGCAGGCAGTACTATTCTATGTGTGTGCTTTCCTAGTCTTTGGTCTTGAATTATCCCAGAGAGACCTGCTAAATTCCTTGGGAGCAGTGTCTGAGTAGAGCCCAGGGAAGGTGTAGTGTGCATGTATGTGAGTGAGGAATGCACCTGTGGGTGAAGAACATTCTCTGAAATCTGTTCTTCAATGCAGATTGCTCCTGAGAGCGGCCCTAGCACCCACCAATGTGTTTGGCCCTCCAGTGCACTGGGGAAGGTAGTTGTGGGTGGGAAATAGGGGAGGGAGACAGAGCTTTAGTAGCTGGCTTTGACTGGGGGCAGCCTTCTTCACTGCAATCAGGATTTTTCATGCTGGGCCAGATGTGATGTTACTTTACCATTCACCAAGGTCCTTTCTGGCACCTGTGAAGTGAACCTTCCTGGCTCTGGGAGAAAGGGGAGGGGAGAAGGAGGTTACCACCTCCTAGGTGAGCTTTGAACTTGCTTTAAAACATGGGGTTGCCAGGCACTGGTGGCTCAGGTCTGTAATCCTAGTTACTCAGGAGGCAGAGATCAGTAGGATCTTGGTTTGAAGCCAGCCTTGGCAAATAGTTCATAAGACCCTATCTTGAAAAAACCTATCACAAAAAGGGCTGAGGAGTGGCTCAAGGTAAAGGTCCTGAGTTCAAACCCTAATACCGCCAAAAAAACCCACATGGGGTTGCTGGGCACTGGTTCATACCTGTAAGGCAGAGATCAGGAGGATCCAGGTTCAAGGCCAGCCTAGGCAAATAATTCCTGAGACCTTATCTGGAAAATACTCAACACAGGGCTGGTAGAGTGGCTCAGGTGATAGAGTGCCTGCCTAGCAAGTATGAGATCCTGAGTTCAAACCCCAGTACTGCCAAAAAGAAAATACCCAACACAAAAAAGGAGTAGCAGAGTGGCTCAAGTGATAGAATGCCTAACTAGCAAGTGTGAGACCCTGAGTTCAAACCCCAGTACTGCCAAAAAACAAAACAAAACAAAAATAAAAAACCATAGTGTTTATTTTCAGTCTAGACTCCAAGGATACTTGGCCTTGAGGCCCTGTCTGTCCCTCTGCCTGTGGACAGTGGAGTACTTGCCCCAAAGCTAATGAAAGTTTGGGTCCTAAATCACTGACAGGAGTGGAGGTGGGGGCTGTGTTAGGCACTGAGATCATTTTGAGAGGAGCTGGTAGGGGATTTTCCATGCCAGGCCTGCCAGGGGTCTTTAGTGGGAACTCAGCAGGTATCTTTGCCAGTGTGGTTTGTGGGAAGCTGGAACACAGGGAGCTGGTTTTCTCTGGGGCTGTAACCTAAGCCTGTGCAGGCAAGGAGAGACCTAGGAGAGCAAGGCCTCCTCATGCCGGAGCAGGCCTACCCAGCCTGGCAGCTCTCTTTCCTGAGGGGAAGGGGTGATTGGAAGAGGCCCACTGACCGGCAGCCCTGAGCTCTGACTGCTGGGAAACCACTGAGGGCTTCCCTTGGAACACTTCCTCCCTACTTCCTTTTATGGCCTTTTCCCTGCTGGGCAGGGCCTGGAACCTCTGAAGGTGTCATTGGCCAGGGAGTTGCTCCTCTGCTCTGTAGGGAGGACTAGGCCCCCAGCCCCACCTGGCAGTATGTTTGGGGTGTGTCCACCCCTGTGTTGTCACCTATGCTGTCAGCACTGGTGAATGTGTAGGAGGAAGGGGCTGGTTGTTCAGCTCCTCCCTGGTCTAGGAATGGCCCAGCCCTGTAGCCAGGGAACCTAATAGTTGGAGCCTGAGACAGGACAAGGAAGTGGGGAGGTGAGGAGAGGCCCTGCCCCTTCCTCTTTCTTGAGCTGGAAGGCCTCACCTTCCTGCTGGACTTTCAGCAGAGATGCTAAAGGAAGTGATGGTGAAGGTGGCCTGAGTCCATGGCCCTGCTTGGCCTGTACTAAAAAGCCCAGCCTTCCTTTCTGCCTGTCTCTTACCTTTCTAGTTTGTGCTGCTGCTGGTGGTGGAAACACAGGGGGTTGAGAGAAATGAATCCTATAAGGGGCAAGTGTGTTGGTGAATGATCCCTGACCAAACCTAGCCTGGGAGTTAGAAGTCCTGAGCCATTTCTTCATGAAGTAAAGGTGATGCCCCTGCCCTGCCTGTGACATGGGACTCTTGTAAGGATGGGAGGTGTGACTGTATGTGAGAAGACACCTAGTGAGCTTATATTGACACAGCAAGTACAGAGCGTCCAGCTAGGTGTCAAGAGTCTTGCTGTGTAACCCTCAACAAATCAAGGTGCCTCTCTGCTCACTGATCACATCAGTGGAATGAAGGTACTGTCTACCTCTAGCAGGTGCAAGGCAAATACTGTGGAAGGTCTTCCACAGAAGCTGTGATCTGTCAGCATCCCCTTCTATTTTCCTGTAGTGGCCTAAGCACTCTTTTGTGACCTGGCCTCTACACAGCTCTTCAACCTCCTCATCTGTTCCCCTTGGACACATTAATTAGCCTTCTTGCTCCAGATTCTCCTTGCTGAATACCTGCCTACCCCACCCCCCCCCAAGCTTTAGGTTGCCAGACCTGCAGAACCCTGTCTTAACTTCTACTTGCATTTTGGACCCCTACCTTTCCGTAGCCTGGCATTTTTACTTTTTGCCCCATCACAGCCCCAGACTATGAGTTCCGCAGTGGCAGGGAGTAAGCCACCTTTGTTCACTGTTGTCTGTTGTGTCCCAGCCACCACTGTCCCAGTGCCTGGCTGGACATACTTAGGTGTATGTAGTGTCTCAGACTGGGTGGGGTATCACTGAACACTGCCTGGGACAGGTCAGCAGTGACTTTGGGTTGGAGGACAAGTGAAATCAGGGTCTAGGACCTGCAGTCCTGCTGAGACTCCCATGTGTTCTCTCTGTGTAGAGGAGCAGGAGCGGCTTCGCTTGGAGCGGGAGCGGGAGCAGGAGCAGAAGAAGGCCAGTAGCCTGGCCAGGCTGGCACATGCCCTACCTGTGGAAGAACCCCGCATCGAGGCACCACCCCTACCCCTGTCCCCACCAGCACCCCCACCAGCACCTCCACCACCACTTGCCACCCCTACCCCATTGACTGTCATTCCTATTCCAGTAGTGACCAACTCTGCCCAGCCACTGCCCCCGCCCCCACCACTGCCCCCTGCAGCCCAGCCTCTACCCCTGGCGCCACGTCAGCCAGCCCTGGTCAGTACCCCTGGACTTAGCATTAAGGAGCCTGCCCCCTTGCCTGCTCGGCCACAGTTGCCCACCCCTGCTCCCCTACTGCCAGACTCGAAGACCACTGTTGCACCCACTGGCAGCCCCAAGCCTCTGCAACCCCTCCCCACACCCATCCTGACCATAGCACCGCATCCTGGAGTCCAGCCTCAGCTGGCCCCCCAGCAGCCACCCCCACCCACTCTTGGGACCCTGAAGTTGGCACCAGCTGAAGAAGCCAAATCCAGTGAACAGAAGAAGAGGCCTGGGGGGTGAGTGGGGTTTGGCAGAGTGGGGCTGGTGGGATGGAGAGATCTGTCCACCCCTTGGGCTGTGTGTGCAAGAGAAGCTAGCCCTTCTAGATGTCCTCCCTTCTAGATGTCTAGAAGCTCCTCCTGTATTTGAACACATTCTCACAGTGCTCTAGACTGGGAATGAGTGGTCATTGTCCACTGTTCTCATGTGTTGTCTGACCCCCTCCAAGGCTGGGGCTTATGGTATTTCCAGACCTCTGGATAGGGTACTGGATTATAGGCCTCTTGGGTAGGGGTCAGACTCAGCAAGCTGCTTCCTCTGAGTCCCAAGATGCCTTCTGTCTCCTCAGCTGACTGGGTGGGATGGAAGGGTACAGGGCTTGTGAATTACGAACATAGATGTTCAGGGAGGGAAGGAAGAGGAATGGGCTCAGCACAGGGCAAACACTTGCCATTGCTGCTTTTATAGAGAGAATGTTGGGAACAGAAAGCCTGTGGCATTTGAGGGGGTGGTGGGGGTCAGGAAGGCTTCCTATTTGGGCCCTCCTCCCTGAGCCTCCTGTCTTGTCTGGGTTTCAGGATCGGAACCAGAGAAGTCCACAACAAATTGGAGAAAAACAGGTGTGTGTGCGTGCGTGTGTGACTTTGGGCCCGACGGGCCAGCTCCCGGGACTCACCCAACCCTTGCTCTCCCAACGCTCCCCAGGGGCCTTCCTTCCACCACCGCCCTCCCCCTCCCCCCCGGCGCTGGCTGACCAGGCGCTTGCTCCCTTTCCCCAGGAGGGCCCATCTGAAGGAATGCTTTGAGACCCTGAAGCGCAACATCCCCAATGTGGATGACAAGAAGACGTCGAATCTGAGCGTACTGCGGACGGCGCTGCGGTACATCCAGGTATGGGGGAGGGAAGCTGGGCAGGGCGGCGCCGCGACGACCGCAGCTACTGCTTCCTCCCGCTCTGCAGCGCTCCTTCGCTCTCGCCGCCTGCCCCGCCCTCCCGCGCTCGCCGGCTCCCCCGCCCGCCTCCACGCGGGCGCTGAGCACATGGCCCAGCTGACGTCAGCGGGGCTCCCAGCCCGGGAGGGGGGTTGGTGGGAGGGCGCGTGCGCTCTGGCGCTCTCCGGTCCCCTGCCCCCTTTCCCTCGCTGCGTCTGCTCTGCTCTGGGACTGTGCGCGCTGTAGACTGGTTTGCTATAAACCTTGTTGCCCGAGCGCGTCCCGTTCGCTCGAGTCAAGGGCGCAGAGCGACCCAGCGCCTCCCAGCCTGCAGGCGGGACCCTAGTTCCTGATTCGGCCTGAGTTGCTAGTGGGGAAGGGGGCTCCTGGGTGTGGTCTTCAGCTACACAGACGCACAGGTGAAGACCCCACCCCATTACATGTAAGCCTTCGAATCCTATTGGTACGCACTTAGAGGCGCCACCATCTCAGCAGCAGCCCGGGATCACTAAACCTTAAAAATTAAGCCTTCCGCCTGTGTTGAAAAAAACCGGGATCTTTTTTTAGGAGGCCCTTTTGACCGTATGTCTCTCACTTGGGCATTGGCGCCCCTCTGCGGTAGTGGGGAGCTGCCAGATAAGACAGTTGCTATGACCGCCCGGAGTTTCGGTTTCCCTGGAAACCGGTTGAGGGTTTCGCGTGCCTGGGAGGCGGTGGGGGATGGGGCGAGCTTTTACGCTCGGCTGCCGAGGAGACCTGGAGCCGTTAGGGGAATGGGAGGGACTAGGGGCTCCCTGCCGCGGGGGCGGGGTGAGCTTTGGAGTCTCCCAGTCTGCCTACTTGGGAAGATTTTGAGGTGAAGGATAGCAGCACAGCCCCCATGGGAAGGGTGGCAAAAACGGTCTAGCAGGGCATAAGCTTCGGACGCTGGGGTCACAGCCCCTAAGTAACCTGAGTGTGACTTGCTGGGGGGGCAGAGGATACGTCACTTCTCTCCTCCTTTCTCCCCCCCCGCCCCCAGCCTCCTGCACACGCGCCTTTCCGCCTGCCCTCCCCGGCGAGGGGGAGGAGCTGGCGTACTTCCAGTTCTCTTCCCGGTAACCGGGAGGGGTGGGGCCAGGCTCTTGGATTGGCTGGGTTGGGCGAGGGGCGGGGATCCTGGACGGGGTGGGAGGGTGGGGCTGGCGGGGAGTGACGCAGCAAAGCCGGGGTCCGCGTGGGTGAGCGCGTGCTCCGAAGGGGCGGGGCCTCTTGCAGCCCGAGGGGCCCGGGCGGGGCGGGAGAACAACCCCGGGTTGCAGAGGGTCCCCCGGAGACTGTGAAAGACCTGATAGCTTATTTTCGGAATATCTTTTTTCCCTTGGAGTATTTTTGAAGAATTTAGGCTTGAATGTAATTGTTTTAGCTATTCGAGCTCTTAGCAAATCCCTATTAGTATGCTGTGACTTTTTTTTTTTTTTTTTTTTTTTGCGGTACTGGGGTTTGAACTTAGGGCTAGTCAGGCGCAATACCTCTTGAACCACTCCACCAGCCCTTTTTTTGTGTTGAGTATTTTTGAAATAGGGTCTTGCAAACTATCCCCCGGGCTGGCTTTCAATCGCATCCTTCTGATCTCTGCCTCCTAAGTAGCTAGGCTTACAGACTTGAGCCATCGGACCGGGTGCTGTGACATTTTCCATGAAGTGGTTGTGTCATGCAGATGTTATAGGAGAATTGAGATTGTTCATGCAAATAATTCATGGCACTCTAAACATTAACAGGAGTTGTTACTGAGAAGTAGGAAGAATAGAATGGCAAGTTCCTCTTTATAGATGCATACTTGGGGTGAGTAGCAGTGCATATAATGTGAACTTGAAAATAATTCCAGAAAGAAACTGATAGCAGCAGCAGAGTGACTGGGTCTGGATTGACTAGGAAGTGGGAAGGACCCCAGGCTGTCCTGGAATGCTTGTCCTGGTTCTGGTAATGAAGCAGAAACAGTAGAAAACTCACAGGACTCTGGAAACCCTCAAGGTCACTTGTTCATTTATTCCTTTAAGTACATTTATACAGGACCTGGGTCTGCTTGTGAGGATACAGTGGAGGTGGTAAAGGACAGGAAAAAGAGCCATGTTATCCAGGTAGTCACAGAAAGGGAGTGGGTTTAAAATGAAGCCATGTGGACTAGGGGTACAGCTCAGTGGGCAGATTGTTTGCTTAGCATGAGTGAGGCTGTGGGCTTGATCAGGAGCACAACAAACAAAAAAATGGGACAGTGTGGGCTACAGCTATAACCTGGAGGAACTTTCCAGAGGACTTGGAGGCCTATGCCCTGGACCAGGTGGAAAGAAGAGAATTTGGTCCCTGACCTTCTTTCTCTCTGACTTGGAAGTCCAGCCTCCTGCAAGCTGGTAGAGTTTAGGATGGTGCTTCCAGCCCCAGCCACCAGATTCAAGTTAGGGCGGAGTCACCAAGGGTCTGGCATTGATATGGCCTCTTATATCATGTCTAGCCTTCAGGGACAGAGCCAGGTGAGAGGCCACACAGGTGTGTGGGGCGAGAAGGGAAGATTTTTCTAGTCTGTCCACCAGAAATGAGGAGAAGTAGGTTAAACTGTATGTGGTCTGGGACTGGTGAGAAGTCAGTCATGTCAAGGTCAGTATAGGGCAGTAATAGTTTGAGGCTTCTCTTAGTGGTGAGGTCAGAAATGCAAAGCGTTTGGGGCAGGAGGAACATAGGGGATGGGGGCTTATCATATGGGTGGGATTGTGAAGGTGTTGCCATTCCCAATCAGGAAAAGCTGCCACAACAGTAAGATAGCCACTAAGGAGTGGAAGCAGGGGAATTTCTAGCCTGCCGGGTTCCTGTGATTCTTCTTGAGATTAAGGGATGAGACAGGACAGAGCTCACGAGGGCAGCAGGTTTACAGGCCCTTACCTAGGGGCTGGTAAGCACACTGCTTAAACTTCCTGGCCACTGGTAGGGTCAGGGGTATAGTGAAGTATATAGCAGTTCTTATCTTCGTTTGCAGATTGATGAGCAACAGTGTGCTTTGAGGTCGGAAGATAAAATATAACACATGAAATACTTTGGTGGACATGCCAGCCAGTGGCTGATGAAGTCCCATTTGACATTCTCCTGTTTAATGAACACAGAATGGCTCATGAGACAGGAAGGTGTCCTGGCGAGGCCTTGGACTGGGGAAGGGCATGGAGGAGGTGGGGACTCAGTTGTGGTCTTGGAGCTGGAGCAGACAAGCTGGTGGATCTGGTGTATGAAGAGCCTTGTGGACTCTGCACCTGGATGTGCAGCCTGGGAAGCTAGGTGCTCAGGAGCAGGTTGAGAAATGAACTTGAGAGGCAGCAAAGGTAGGAGCATTTGCCTTGTCTGATGGACACAGCAGTCCTGACACGACTAGGCCAAGAGAAACAGCCAACAGAGAGGCCCATGAGACACAGAATAGTTGGATTAATAAAGTGTCAGTCAGGGTCATGGAGGCACTGGAAAGACTTGTTTATGGGCTGGCAGAGTGGCTCAGGTAGTACAGTGCCTGTCTAGCAAGTATGAGGCCCTGAGTTCAAAATCCCAGTACTACTAGGAAGAAAGAAAGAAAGAAAAAAAAAAAAAAAACCAAGCAAACAAGACTTGTTTAGAAGGGGAGCTGGCCATTTAGACCTGTGCAAAGGAAAACCAGAGAGGAGATGAAAGCAGGTCATGGGAAGGAGAGAAGGGTGGGCACTGTCATAAAGTCCAGCCCGTCATCCTCCAAAATCCAAGCTAACAAGGGAATAAGTGAATAATGAGGTTGAGAAAAGTGTAGGATCTGCTTGGATTCTTTGGGAAATGTGTTCTAAGAAGGGTAACTTGTAGCATCAATGACTGAGAAGAATGAGAATAGTGGTAGAGGCTTCCAATGTGATCCAGGAGGCAGAGAGGTTGAAGGGAGAGATGAAGCAAGAGGTAGTGAAGCCCCTCAGGACCAAGTCAAGGTGGGGGAGTAGGAAAGGTCCCTGATACTTGGGTCAGGGCTGGCTTGGATTTGTGCTTGCTTTCAATGGAGCCTGCTCAGGAACCCTCAGTGCTCAGGATGCTGTGCCTGTATTGGGCAGAACAGGAGGCAGGTGAAGTCTCCAGCAGTCCCAGTCAGGCCAGGCTGCTTGCCACTACTGGTTTTGAAGTACATGGTGTCTGTGGCTCAGAGTGCCCTCATGTCCCTAGTCCCTGAAGAGGAAGGAGAAGGAGTATGAGCACGAGATGGAGCGACTGGCACGGGAAAAGATCGCCACACAGCAGCGGCTGGCAGAGCTCAAGCATGAGCTGAGCCAGTGGATGGACGTGCTGGAGATTGACCGAGTGCTCCGGCAGACTGGCCAGCCTGAGGACGACCAGGCCTCCACCTCCACAGCCTCTGGTAAGCCCCAGCCCTCTGCTGTTCCCACCACCTTCAAATGTTGTCCCCAGCTTCCCTGGGCAGGTTTTACTAGAAAAGATGCCACCTGCCCCAGCCCCATCATATCCCAAAACCTTCAGGGGCATGTCTGCCTCCAGCCACTTGTTTCCCACACCTTTCTGACCTGTTCCCTGCCCCATGTTCCCCCACAGAAGGTGAGGACAACATAGACGAGGAGATGGAGGAGGACCGGGCAGGCCTGGGCCCACCTAAGCTGAGCCATCGTCCCCAGCCGGAGCTGCTGAAGTCCACGCTGCCACCCCCCAGCACCACCCCTGCACCTTTGCCACCCCACTCCCACCCCCATCCCCACCCAGTGGCCCTATCTCCTGCCCACCTCCCTGTGCAGCAGCCACCGCCACAGCAGAAAACCCCTCTGCCAGCACCTCCTCCTCCACCAGCCACCCCTGCCCAGGCACTGGTGCCAGCTCCGGCCCATCTGGTGGCCACAGCTGGAGGTGGCTCCACAGTCATTGCCCACACGGCCACCACCCACGCCTCAGTCATCCAGACTGTGAACCATGTTCTACAGGGGCCTGGCGGCAAGCACATAGCCCATATCGCCCCCTCGGCCCCCAGCCCTGCTGTGCAGCTGGCACCTGCCACGCCTCCCATTGGCCACATCACAGTGCACCCTGCCACCCTCAACCATGTGGCCCACCTCGGCTCCCAGCTGCCCTTGTACCCACAGCCAGTGGCAGTGAGCCAGCCCGTGGCGGTGAGCCATATCGCCCACACCCTTTCACACCAGCAAGTGAATGGCACAGCCGGGCTGGGGCCCCCAGCCACTGTCATGGCAAAGCCAGCCGTGGGGGCCCAGGTAGTGCACCACCCCCAGCTAGTGGGCCAGACAGTGCTCAATCCTGTGACCATGGTCACCATGCCCTCTTTCCCTGTCAGCACACTCAAGCTGGCTTGAGGATGAGGCCACTCAGAGGCCCCCAGTGGGGGCAGGGAGGGGGACCTGTCCCCCCTCTCCTACCCACCAGCTCCACACATTCCAGCCAGGCCAGGCCCGTCCCACCCACACCACCCCCAGGCCTCCTAGGGGAAGGGGGTGCACAGACTCTGAGCCAGGGAGGGACCCCCCCCATGGGGCAGGGCAGGGGCTTTCCCTGCTTCACTAGGACTTGATACAGTGACTGATGAGGATGCTGTAGTGGGCATGCACCTGTCCAGCCTGGTGCCAGCTCCAATGCCACTCCTGCCTCCCCACCCTGTCCCTTGAAATCAGTGTGATGTGGTCTCCTTGCTCTCTGGCTTCTTCCCCTGCCCGCCTTCCTGTGCTGCTGCTACTATTGCTCTGGTGAGGTGGCTGAATGCCCTAGCCTCCCCTTCCTGACCTCCCTTCCCTAGCCTCAGTGTCCACCTCTAGGGCCTTTGGAGGGGAAAGAGGGAGACAGAACTGAAGCCACTTAGCCCTAAAAGCTGGAGATGGTGGTAAGGGGCCCTGTTCTGAGTATATGTGACAGATCCTAGAAGTGGCTGGTCTGGAGACTGGCCGGACAGGTGGGTGTCTGGGCCTGGGGCTTTCTGACCCACTGGGAGTCACTGATTCCTTCCAGTAGAAATGGTTTAAAACGATTTTCTACCAACAATAAACAAACCCCAAGCTGTTGCCAAGCTTCCCCACTCCTGCCACTGGTCTCTTGACCTCCAAAGGGCAG
Organism: Castor canadensis; assembly: GCF_047511655.1. NCBI lineage: Eukaryota > Metazoa > Chordata > Mammalia > Rodentia > Castoridae > Castor > Castor canadensis. Next base: position 47,226,563 of record NC_133396.1, on the reverse strand, counting down.
GCTGAGATTGGGGCTGGGGAAGGCGGGACTTGGCTATTCTGCCTCCCACTAGTGTCCCTGCAGCCTGGGCCTGGCCTGGGAGAAGAGCTACTCTGGAGCTCTATCCCCATCCTTGGTCTTGGCATTTGACGTTCTGAAGTTCAGAAGGCGCACTCTGGCATTCACACCCCCCGCCCTGTTCTGTAATCTGCCCAGTGCGGTGCACTCACCCAAGGGATGGAGGGACACCTCTGTGGGTTTGGGTGCCTCCTGCAGCATGGGTGATACCAGCAGCTGGTCTTGGTTCCAGGAGCTTAGAAGCCCCATTGTTGAGGCATCAGGAAATTAGAATACAGGGGGTTAGCCAAAACCCTGAACCCCTCACCGAACAGGCCCTGGGGACCTAGAGAGAAGAGCTGGGGGTGAGTGACCATGGAGGAGTGCTGCTTTTGCCCTCTTTCTCTGGACGACCTCATCTCTCCAGGGATAGTTTTGAGGCCCCTCCCTGGTGGCTACTGCAATGTGCCACCACCTTTTGCTGTGGAAAGGGCCTTATAATTAGGCAGGACAGGGCTGAGCTTGGGATTGGGAGGAATAACAGTCCTGTGCTAGGGGATGCTGCACCCCTGATACTATCATGGCCAACTGCTTTGGCTTCTCTTTTTATGTGGATATTTATTACAAGTGGCCTTGTGTCAGACACTCAGTTACACGCACATGTGCACATTCAGCTCTCCACTGGACACATTACCAATGGCCTTTGCGTGTGGGAGAGGAAACAAGTGTCCCTAGGTGTTAAGTTTGCACTGGGGGCCTGGCAGACAAGGGAACAAGGGAAAGCTTGGGATCTTCCTGGAGTGCCCAGGAGTTCACTGAGGAGGCCAGCAAAGGTCTTAAGTAGATTCTCCCTTGAAATAAAGACTCCTTAGATGCCTGAGGACTCCCTTCCAGTTCCTGGCCTTGGAGACTGGGTTTTTCTTATTCCCATTTGTCTTCTGGGATGGGGAAAGGGTGGCTAGGCTAGGACCAGGTCTCCACCCTCAGGCCTGTGGGAGGGAGCCCACCCTCCCCACCCAGCACAGCAATTCCACCCTACAGGCTGGCTGTCTTCCTGCAGCTGTAGCCACCTCCACCAACACCCTGGCTCTGAGGGGCCGGTTTCACTCTCCATGGTGACAATGAAAGAGCAGAGTCTGGTGCTGGCACAGTCAGAGCACTTTGGTGAACTTGCCAGCCCCCATTTTCCCTGTATCCTGAAGCCAGTTCGAGTTCAAACTCCTGTTGGCCAGTCGCCCTTGGGGCCTGCAGATACCTCATCATCCACCCGCTCTACCCCCTCCCAATCCCCCAGTAGGGGGTCCTCCAAATCTAGTGCCGAATGACTATGTCCAGATTGGTGATGATGGGTGTTGTTGCTGTTGTTTTTTGTTGTCGTTTGTGAATGCTGTGATGCCGTGTGCCCGAGTGGGCAGCCACCTCCAGGCCCTTTCTTGGGCATCACCCCTCTGAGAGCTGTTAGGACCATATCTGTCCTCACCCGTGGGACCGCCTGGCCCTTCCCCCCCAGCCCTTCCAGCCTGGGACACATACACACACATCTTACCTCTCATGCGTGTTTTACCTTTGATGTTAGGAGTGGCTCACTGGCTGGGAGTCTTTACCTCGGGGAGAAGGGGAGAGTGGTTCTTTGGGGCCAAAGAAGGGCAGGGAATGCCTGGAGGGTAGTTGGGTCACCATACCCCTGCTCTCTGGGAACAGCTGCTTCCCCTCCAACCCAGGGTCCCACCCCTAATCCCCAAAGAGGTGGCCCTTGTTTACAGTGAGGACTCGGTCACTGTGTCTCCGTTTCCTGAAATATAAACTGTAGCGACCCCAGACTGTAGAGATTTTTATGTGTTTGGATACATCTGCTGTGTGGGAAAAAAAAAAAGCCTACAAAAACCCTAATTTTGTACATATTGTATTTTTACTATTGAACTGTATTCTAGTGGCTGTTCATGCTCCAAGACTTTAGGTATTGAGACATGAATATTATCCATGTAATAAGCACTTGCCTGGAATAAAATATAAATCTGAAATAAACCTGCACTGAAACCTGAGGTGGAGCTGCCAGCCTGCAGCATCTGGGTCATTTTATTGCGAAGGGAGGCAGGGAAAGATCCAGCAAGAAGCAGGTAGTACTCAGGAGGCTGAGGCAAGAGGATGGGTGGTTAGACTGAGCTACCTAAGGGACTCTGAAAATGCCAAAACAAAAAACCGGTAGGGGGATGGGCTGTCCTTACTCTGGGATGCTTAGGGAGCACACCAGGACAATTTTAGAGAAAGATTTGGATCCTCCTAGCCTAGACTGCAGTTCTGGTCTTAGGCTTTTGCAATGCATTATACTTCCTCAAAGCATTTTTACAAACATTATCTCCTTTCATCTTTTAACAGCTTAGCGAAGTAAATAAGCCAAGAGCCAGCCCGTTTGGGCAGATAAGAAAACAGGTTTGAGGTGGTCAGTTAACTTGTTAAGGTCACATAGTTGCCTGGAACTTCACTGGAGCTACTTTCAGATCTCTCAATATAATTTTCCTCCTAGCATTTGGCACCCTTATCCTGGCTTGCCAGGGACACACACACTGGGGAGACTGTCCAGGATCTGGGCACCAGCAGTTAGCAGCTTCCTAAGAAGCCACAGTTCATCCCAGGAGTCAGCAAAGTCACGGAAGGGAACAAAAAGAGAAAGAGGTTGGAGGTCAGGGGCCAAGAAACCATGTTCTCAGCTGGACATGAAGACCCTTGTCCCCCTAACTATTCTCTCCACAACCACACCTTTGGCAGGTTGTGTCTTTGGAGCAAGTAGTGAGGAATGAGGTCAGGCAGCAGTTAACTGGGCTTACCTGCAGACTGGGCTGGCTTCTTGACACAGCCCCTGAAGGGAGAACTGACCCTGTTTCTCTTCTGGAAGGTTGTGCAAGAGGTTATCCTTGAGAAAGGGAGTGGTGGCCACATATGTGCTGGAGTCCTGTTCTCTAAAGGTGAGGGTCAGTTCACTTCCCACTGTGGGTCTCCCCAGCCGTTTTCACTAGTGAGATGTGGGCTCCCTCTGCTGGTAGCTCCAGGAAGAGCTTGATTCGGGGTAACCCTTTGTGAACTCCCTCTCAGACCTGGCACTGTGCCTAGTACTGGGGGACACAGATGAAAATTCTGCCCTGGCAGTGGTGATCAGCATCACCCAATGGCTGTGGCTACATATTGAGGGTAGGCAACAGTTCCCTCAGCACTGCAGGACAGGGGCCTATGGTCAGAGCAATGGAAAACAAAAATCCCAAGTATGACTACAGTTACTCCCATTTGCCAACTCCTGCTCTAAGAGAGGACTCGTTTTCTGAAGCGTGAGAATCTGCTGAGATGGTGTTTCTAGAGCCCACCAGGCTTCTTGCTCTTCCTACTCACAGAAAATTGGCCCCTGCCCTCTGAAGACCTGTCCTGTTTTGGCTGTGGGACTCCCTGTGGTACTAAAAGCCTATCCAGGGTCTGGTAGAGTAGGGAGGGGAGTGTGAAGGAGCCAGGCTACTTTACACAAGTCTTTTTTTTTTTTTTTTGGAGGCATGGGATTTGAACTCAGGGCCTAATGCTTGCTAGGCAGGCACTCTACCACTTGAGCCACTCCACCAGCCCTTAGTCTACTAAAGTCTTTGGTGAATTTCTTTTAGATGGTCACAGCAGAAGAAACTGATTCCTGTAAACCATGGAACCAGCCAGGGAGTGGGGAATGTTCCCCTGAAGGACTTTTCAAATCCCCTGGCCCCAGAATTCCCTGTGTCAACTGGCTTCTCACCTGGGCAGCTTATTTTTTGTTTTTGTCCCAACAGCCTTCTGGGACCATGGGCTAGGATTTTTGGCTCTTGAGTTGGCAACAGTCCCTAATGCTGAAAGTGAGTATCTAGAAAACATGTTGGGTGACTGCCATCTTTTACCTGGAGCCACTGAACATGTTAACAGTGGCACTTGGGTGGGAACAGCAGTAGAGGAAGGGACAGCCAGACCTTTTCCTTTTCCATGCCTCAGCAGGGTCTAACTCCTCCTGTGGGATTTTTTTTTTTTGGTTTGAACTCAGAGCCTCACGCCACTCAACCTTCCAGGCTGGCTTTGGACCATGATCCTCCTGATCTCTGTCTCCTGAGTAGCTAGGATTACAGGTGTGAGCCACCTGCACGTGTGGCCTTCTGCTGGATTTTAAGAGAGGTAAGAAGTGGATGGGATCAAGGGGCTGGGGCCAGAGGTGTGGGAGCTCCACCTAACCCAGGCATCTCAAGAGACATTGATCAGTGGATAGGAATCATGATCAGAGGGGCAAGTCCCCGGTGGTAGAAGGGGCCTGGAGGCTCCTGTCATTCCTAGTCAAAGTCTAGCTCCTTCCTGCAGGAAGGAAGGCAGGTGGAGGCAAGAGGAGTAATAAGGGGCTGGGGGCATAGCTTAGAAGCCCTGGGTTCAATTTCCAGTACCACAAAAAAAGAAAAAAAGAGGCACATCAGGAAGCTATTCTCATCCACAGGCTGGAGACATCACTGGTCATTCTGAGATGGAACCATGATTCTGGGATGAGGGTTCCCCCCAGGGCTCTGAGTACTTGAGGTATAGCTATTACCACTAACTTTCTGACCAACCCATGCCATCAAGCCCAGAAACTAGAGGCCCCTTCAACAGGAAACTGTTTGGTTTTTGTCCATTGTTGCCTTTTGTAGCTGGCCCCTCGTGGAGTGTACAGAATTCCTTAATGCACAGTTACTCAGTGTCTAGTGTCAGTCACACAAACAGCCCTCAGAGCCTCAAGCATCGCCAAATACTGTGTTTATTGGTCTGTTACACTGAAGTGTACAGTTTCTGAGCTAAACAACCACACACTCTGCTCTTCACAAAACCACTGAGTCACTAAAGCAGGCACACATTGGCCACCCGTGCTTGGTGGAAGCCAAGGACTCATGGACAACAGGGGTGGGCCGGCCCCACACAGGCCGTGCAGTGCCCAGGGGCAGGGGTGAGCATGGGTTGTGCTGTCTACAGAGGGCTGCTGGCTCTTTCTCATGTTTCTCAAATGCTCAAATGCAGGCCTTGCTGACTTTGGTCACTGATGGGCAGGAGGGAGCCCAGTGAGGCCTAGCTTGCATGTGTTTAGGTGGCAGGGGACATGGGAATGACAGACAGAGCAAGCAGCATGCCTAGGCCTCAGGTCAAGGGCTGGGCCCTTTCTGGCACACCTCCAAGTATAGCTCCTCCAAAGGGGTTTCTGGGTCCCTAAATATTTCAGCATTCTGAGAAGCATGTGGAAGGCAGAGATAGCCTTGTTTCTCACCAGGGATAAACTGGGGAAACCAAGGCACCACCCACCTCCCTCAGCCCCAGGGTCTTGGCAGATTCCTGGAACAGGCGATGGCTGCCCTGAAGCTCAGAGGCCTGTCCCTGAGGAGAGGATGTGACAAGATTGCCTCCCTGCAGAATCACCCTGGGCACCTCTGGAGAGTGAGTACTCTCACTATATTCTGGACCATCCTACTGGCAAAAGCATCACTTACGCAGTCTCGGGGTGTATCTAATGCACAAAGCAAGGGCAGGATGGTAAGAGTGAAGTGACACTGTACAGACACACGGCGGTGCACTGTGCAGTATGAAGGAATGTAAGGGGTCACCTCAGGTGGCCAGTGGCAGTGCTGCTAAGGTGGGCTGCTTCCACCCAGGGCTCACATCTGACTGCCTGAGTCTTAGGGGGAGGGCCTGGAAGGTGGTCCCAGTCTCCTGCCCCTAAGACACATGCCTGAATGGGCAGCTGTTCTAGCTGCTCTATTGGGACTGCAAAGGGGCTCTAAAGAGAGATGTAGCACAGAGCCTCTTGCCCCATACAACTTCACCAGGTGGGGGCCAGGACACAATAGCCCTGCTAGCCCCTGCTACAAGGGCCCCAGGTTGACTTGAAATAGGCATTGGGAAACAGTCCAGGCTGAGGCTGCAGGTGGCAGTGGACTACTCCCAGTTGTTTTGAGAGGGGAACAGAATAGGTGTCCCCTAAGGTAGTTGCTCCCTGAGGCCAACCCAACCCCTCCTATCCCAGCTCTGGTATGAGGGCATTCTGGCCCCCTGACTTGCCCTGCAGGGCCAACACTGCCCAGAGTCAGATCCCAGGCTCACAGTCACTTTTGTTAGGAACACAGCTGGGTAGGTGGGGTCACCTGGGGGTTTGGGGCAGTCTGGACAGTGATGCCCCTGCACCTCTGCCTGCTGGAACTCTGGGGCCTGGTTCTCAGGCTCTCCATGCTGCTTCCCTGGCTACAGCTCTCACTTGTTCTCAATGAGCATCTGCACCTTGTGGACGAGGTCCCGGGCAATCCGCAAGATCTCCTGGGCATCGTGATGTTCAGCCCGCTCTGGGGGAAATATGGATAATTGTAGCAAGACCCAGAGACAGGGTAGCAGGTTGGGAAGAGCCCCGTGGCTAACTACCCTGCTTCATGTCTACCTGCTGGGCTCTGACATCTGCCTGTGGGGAAGAGACCCTGATATTCCTGAGAACCCTCCAATTCTTCCCAGGTCAGGAGTAGAGGCCCCCATGCCACTGCTGGGGGCAGCCAGCATGGCTAGACCAGTTCATACCGTTGAAGAACTTGATGATGTCGGTGAAGTCCATATTGTTGTCACGAATGATCTCTCGGTAGGCCTCCACCAGGGCCAGGGCAATGAACAGGACAAAGTGCTCTGATGAGATGTGCCTGGCTGCCCAAATCACCTCCCATACTGCAAACACATCCTCATACAGCAGCTCTGGGGGCAGAAAGGGGCTAGCACTCACCAGACCTGAGCACAGGGCTGGGGCTAAGGCTGAACCTGGCTGCCCTGGCTCCCACAGGCCTCTGGTGAAAGTCAGAGTTTCAACAGCCTGCAGTTGCCCCACTACACACAGCATGGTTCAAGGATAGGGGTCTGTACCCCAGACCAAGACTGTCCTTCTCTGATCATTGCTATATCCTGGGTTCCTGCAGACTCTATATGGCACTTCACTTCCACAGAGCAATCTATTTTTAGCTCTTAGGGGAGATGAGGTATGAAAAAAGTTCCAAATGGTCATCACCTATTAGGGGTGATGACTGTGAGTTCTGGCTGTGCTATGGAACCAACTCATGTGCTTCTAAGAGCCCATCTACTGGCAACCTCAGTAAGGCTGAGGTGGGGTGGGTGCAAAGCACTGGCAGTGTTTCAAAGCTCCCCATGTGGAGGTCAAGGTGCAGTTAGGGGACTACAGACTTAGGGGCAGAGGGAGCTCCCACACCTCTGGCCCCAGCCCCACAATGCCGCCCACTTCTCACCTCTCTTAAAATCCAGCAGGAACCAGCGGTAACAGAAGTAGAAGTGGGTGTAGTCTCCATTCTGGTGCATCAACTCAAACAACTCTGAGTCCAGGATCTCAAGGGAAAGAGGGAGAGAGAAACTGACCCGGGGCTGCTTTTCTGCCCTCCTCATCCAACACACCCAGAGACAGCCTTGGCTGCGCTGCTGTGCTGTGCCTGCATACCTGCTGGCAGTCGCACCTTCTTCCCCTCAGGTCACCTTGGATGGGTCACATTCTCCTGTCCCACCTGTCTCTCTCTGCACAGCATTCTTTTTTGGAATCATGCCAGTTTCAGGGTGTTCGGACTTTACCACCATCCCCCACCACTTACCAAAATGCTCAAGTATGTAAGCATACTTATATTATACTCTTTAATTTGTAACATAGATAACAGTGTCTTTAAAATGAAAGAAATTAAGCTTATATGTAAAGGACATTTTTGGCATACTCCCTAGCCTCCCAGGGGGCGATGGACAAGCCCAGCACTTCCCAGTCACGAGCCCATGGGTGGCTGCAGACCTCACCTGGATGAGGGAACGCATGTTGGCAAAATGGGTGTCCATGGCACCCCCATTGGGGAAGTTCTGGCTCATCCTCTTCATGAGGTGGCTGAAGCAGCTGTAAGCCAGCTGATCTGCATTGAGAATGGAGTGAGACCATCAGTGCCAGATACTCAAAAAGCAGGTGGACTCATATTCCCATCCTTCCAGACCTAGCTGTCTTTTTCCAGTTTGTCACCCCAAACCCAGCTCCACATTGGGCCCACCACACTCCACCTCTCACCATTGTCAAGGATGACCAGGAGAGGAGCCAGCAGATCACACATGCCCTGTACATAGCCCACATCCAGGTGCTCCCACACGTAGCTGAAACACCGGGGACAGACATGATGGCTGTACTCTATTCTTTCCTCTGTTTAGGGATCCCTGGGGACATGGTCTCAGAGCAGCCTGCTGCCCACAAGTCAGCTTTTCTGAAGCACTTACTGTTAGCCCCACCCTGAGAGACAGTGGGGAACTATCCATGGCCCTTGTCCCCATTGCATTTGGGGACCTGGAGAAAGAGACAAAGAGGCCGTCACAGCTTGGTGTGTGGGGCAAGGAGTGAAAGTAGGTAAGGCTTCCTGAAGAAGTGTAGCTGAGGTGGGAATCTGAAAGTCCTCTGGGAACGCAGAGGAGTGGGATGGGGGACGCTACAGGGAAAGTGTTGCAGATGGAGGGCAATAGGTGTGATTCAGGCGTGATAGAGAAGGGCAGGGCATGGGCTGGTGCTAAGCTTTCACAGAGAAATGGGTGGCAGCCAGGGTATGGGCCCGGGTCCCTGCCTCCCTCCTTCAGCCTGCCCCACAATGGCACCTGCACATGATGTCTCTGAGCCTCTCAAGGTTGTGGGGTGTGAAGTACCAGTAGTTGCGGTCACATCTCTGCACGTCCTTGTCTATTCGGTGCAGATTTAAGGCCACGGTGTCCAGTAATTCTATCTGGAAGAGTGGATGGCCCTCAGGGCTGTGGCTGGCCAGTCCCTCCCAGGTTGGGGCAGGAGGTGGTGCCTGAAGAAATGCATCCCTCTGGGGAACCCAGAACTCTGAGAATAGAGTCCTCTGGGGATGTTGAGAGATGGGCTTGATGTTCTCTTTCAGGACAGGCAGAGCACCCCACCCTTCCCCCACAGCTGCTCCCCAGGTGTTGGGATGTCAGGAGGGCCCCTGGAGGTGCTGCAAACAGTGCCAGAGAGCATTGGGAGTGGCCACGTACAGTGTAGGCCGCAGCACACACAGCCATCAGCTCCTCCCCTGCCTCCAGCTCACTGGCCCTTGAAGCCTTCTCTCGTTTAGGATCCTGGGGCTCAGAGAAAGTGTGGGCTGCAGAGACCAGCCCATCTGAGCCTTCTGCTCCACCATCATCCTCCTCAAAGCCCACGCTCTGACCTTCATCTAGGCTGGACTGGATGCCTGAGGCCACAGAGTAATTGCGGGAGGAAGGCAGCCCTGAGTCTGGAGAGTCAAATTCCACGGACTGCTGCTGCTCCACCACTGTGGTGCCTGGAGTCCCAATTCCTGGTTCCTGCTCAGGCTTTGGTCTGGAATCTTCAGGGCCCTGGAGCCCTGGGGGATCCAGATCATCCACAGAGATAAATACCTTGTGGGAGTAAACACATAGATAATGTCTCCTCCTAGCACTATGGGGCCTTCCTGCAACCCCAGCTTCCTCCCTGGGTCTCCTTATATCCCTCCTCTCACCCACAGACCCCAACCAACACTGCCACCCCTGGACGCCTAGCCAGCTTCTGACCTGGCCACCCAGGTGGAAGAAATAAGGTTCTGGGAAAACACTGTTCAGTCCTACCCAATCCCTACTTGAGTGAAACACTCCAGGGCTTCCTGTGGCTACTGTAGGGAGGAAGGGCAAGCAAAGGCCTGGATATTTGATGGCCAGTTTAAATTAAATCATTCTACAAACAAAATAAGTCATGAGCCCAGGAGAGCTGCCCTGGTGTCTTAGTATGGCCACTATGGAGGAAGGCTGGCTAGGTGTTCTTTCCTGTTTTCAGTACTGAATGTTCAACAGGACAAGACAGGAAACTGGTAAGTACCTAGTCAGCTGTTAGCCTTCAGAAAAACTGCAGAGAGGCCAGAAATAAAAGGAGACACACTGTAGGGCTTTGTGCTTGTGAGGTAGTTGCTCTACCGCTTGAGCCATGCCTTCAGTCCTTTTTGTTCTGGTTATTAGAGATAGGGTATTGCTTTTTGCCCAGGCCAGTCTGAACCATGATCCTACTTAGATTTTAGGCTTCCTGCTGTGGCTGGGATGACAGGCACATGCCACTATGCACAGCTTTTTTCTGTTGAGGTGGGGTCTCACATACTAATTACCTGGGCTGGCCTCAAACCATGATCCTCCCAATCTCAGCCTCCCAAGCAGTTAGGATTACTGGTATGAGCCACTGGTGCCTGGCCATTTTTTGTTTGTTTGTTTTGAAGCCCAAGCTAGGATGGCCTAAAACTCTTGATCTTTCTACCTCTGCCTCCTAAGTGCTGGGATTACAGGTGTATGCTACCATGCCTGGTCATTCTGCCAGCCCTTTTTGCATTAGTTATTTTTGAGATAGTGTCTTGCTTTATGCCGAAGCCAATCTGGATCACAATCTTCCTCCCTGCATAGCTGGGATGAACATGTGCATGCCACTGCATTCAGTCGTTGGTTGAGATGGGGGTCTCATGAATTTTTCCTGGGCTGACCTTGAACCCTCTATCCTCTTGATCTCTATTTCTTGAGTAGCTAGGATTATAAGCTTGAGCCACTACATCAGACATGGGCCTGTATCTCTTTATGTCTTGCTTCAACTTATGCTTTCTGTTAATATTAGCAAGGGTTTAGTAAAGTAACAAGAATACACATCACCTAAAGAGACAATTTTAAACAAAAGACATAAATTGATAAAAATGTCCTTAAAAAAGAAGCTTATCTGTGGGTTAGGTCAAGAATCCATAGTTTAGAACTTGCTTTTCTCTCTTTCCTTCTTTCTTTCTTTCTTCTTTTTTTTTTTTCCAAGATAGGGTCTTGCAAACTATTTGCCCGAGCTGGCTTTGAACCATGATCTTCCTGATCTCTGCCTCCTGAGTAGAACTTGTTTTCTAAAGTGAGGGGTGATGCCAGGAAGAACTACCAACCAAATGCTGTGAACTAGCTCTGCATATCACTTCTACAAGGTGATACACTGGAGGGGAAGAGGATCTTGCCAGTGGACCCAGTGGGACAGCTCTAAGTGTTCCCCTGTTCTCTGGCCAACAACTGTGGGTGAAGCCTCTGCAATCAGAGAACGGGGAACCAAGGCCAGATGGGAAGGCCAGATGGGAAGTTCTTGGCAGAGACACTGCTCATGAGTAGTGGACCCAGGACTGGACTCCAGGGGTACATGTTCCTATCCTTGGGTTCTGTCTACAAGGAGGGAGCACTTCCCTAAATCCCAACAGACCCACCTTTCCCTGCAAGACTGCTGAAACAGAACACAAAGCATGGTCTTGTTTTATCCTTACTGCACTCAGACAAGTTGGCAGCAAAGGGACAGCTACACATTTTTCAGTTGAAGAAAATGAGGCACAGACATAGTAAGTCTTCCACCCAGGGCTCCACTGCCAGTGAATATAAGAGGGCAGGCTGGTATCCAGGGCCCTTATAGATAAAAGGCTGTTGGGCCCTGCCCAAGCCCCCACCCCACTGGCCCATCAGGCTCACATCGTTGCTGATGGTGGAATCTCGGTGGATGAGGCGCTGCACATGACTGTCGATGCTGCTGCCCGAGGAGAACTTGCTGAGAGTGGCTGGGTGAGCCTCCCGCTCCCGCTGCCTCACCACCACCTCACAAGCCTTCCACTCCGCCAACACCTGCTGGTACCTTGCTGCCACCGCTGCATCCACCTGTGCTTAGACCACATCATAACCATGGGGGAAGACTGCCCCAGGGCCTCCTCCTCAGGGCTGTGAGGCACTGGACCTCTGTCCCAGAGTTTCAAGACTAGGAGAGCTGCAGACAAGGCAGGACCCTCGGTGAGGACCGTGGGGTGCACTGCTATCATCTTCCTCTGTTATGTTTCTTTTTAGCTAGGAAAGGGCTGAGGTTTCTGAGGAGGTCCCCTCCCTGGGGCCCCTTTACCCAGCTCCCATCCCCTTGCTCCATAATAACAAGTTCCCATTACCTGCTCCATCTCCTTTTTGCTCATGCCAAATTTGTAGTGGCTAAGCAGGAAGGGCCAGACGTCCTTGCGGATCTCATGTTCTACACCTCCGTAGTAAACCTGCCGCAGCAGCTCCAGCTCCTTGTAGTTCTGAGGGACCCGGAGAGGTAAAGACTGTGCAACCCCATGGTCATGCCCAGCCAGCTGAGCCTCATCTCAGGGAGAGCTTGGGCCAGGGCTGGGGCTTTAATGGCTCTGCTGGAGCCCAGGCAAGAACTCCTGTGCCCAGGTTGCAGTTGGATGAGATCTAGTGCCACTTCCTTCCTCACAGGGCAGGAAATGAAGCCCAAAGGAAGGCAAAGTTCTGCTTGATGTCACAGAGCAATGTAGAAGCAGAATGGAGCCCCAGCCCAGTCAACTTCCCATGTGTACCCACAGATCCAGCTATATGAGAGTGTACTGTGACTCAGGTCACTCCATGGACATCAGTCCTGGCCTGTCAACCGGTCCCCCACCACACTTTCTCCTCAATTCCCATTTGGTCTACAAAAGCTGCTCCCAGAGCAGGTAGCTGTGCATAACTGCTACCCACCGTAGCTCTCAGCCCAGCCTCTGGCTCTACAACCCCTGAGTTGCACCTTTTTGTCTTTCTGGTACTTGCTCCACACATCCTTGGTGAGGCCTCCTGAAGCTCCAGGGGGCCGGTCGGGCGGAATAATGCTGTGATGCACCAGCGCTGACAGGTGAGTCCGCACCGTGGACAGGTGGCGGCAGTAGGCCAGCCCTGTGGTAGGCATCCAGGAGGCAGTGACTGAGGTGCCCCAGCCCCTGCCCCTCACAGTCCCACTTCACCACACACTCACAGCCATAGAAGGCTCGGGACACAATCTGCCTCTTCATGCTCTTGCACAGTAGCCTGAGGGGCAACCTGTGGAAACAACCTGGTTCAGAGGCTGGGGTTATAACCCTCCTATGGGAGAAGGATGAGAAGGACATTCTGGCTTGGGGGAAGGCAAAGTACTTGGGATGGGGTGGGATCAGGCATCACATTAGCAGACCCTGTCCCTGCTAGCCACTCTTGATACTGCTGCTGGGGGCCCCACCTGGCCCCCAACTAATACTCTAGTGAATCTTGGTTTCCTCATGAGAAAATGGAGAAAGCTACCTTAGGGTCATCAGGAGTAACAGGTAAACATGATATGACAAGTAAAGGAGAAGCACCCAGCCAATGGCCCCACGCAAAGGCTGTTCACACATTGTTCTTGCACATGGCAGGCGCCCAGAGACATGTCAAGTGTCCTCAGGTATGCAGCCTAAAGCAGGCTCTATATCCGCACTGGGAGCGCAAGTTCACAAGTGTGGGGCACCTACTATGTGCAGGGTCAGTTCTGGGCATCCATGTGGTCCTCATAACTGCTTTAAGAAGTAAGTGTTATTATCCCCATTTTACAGGGGAGAAAATAGGTTGAGAAGCATAGAGGCTCATAGAGACTCAGAAACTTGCCAAGTTACATGGGTAGCATAAGTGAATTTGAACCCAGGTCTGTCCAACTCCAGAGGCCACTCTGTCATGCAAGTGACACAGCCTATAAGGATAGAAGGATATACACATGGATGGATATACAAACAGGAAGCTGGTATTCTGGGCCCTGCTCACTCACCTGTCAGGGATGCAGCTGCAGTGGCTGGGGGTTGTGTATGGGGAGCTGCTGGAGGAGCAGGAGAGGCAGGAGGAGCCCTGGCTACACAGAGGCTCCAGGTGCCAGGCTGTCAGGCCGGGCCCAAAGCCCTGCATCTCGATCATGTCACCAGCATCTGAGGGCAGGAAGGGGTCAACATCAGTGCCTGACAAGCCTCCTCCCCCACAAGCACCCTTCAGCATGCCCACCTCTGTGCCCAGAGCTGCAGCATGAAATCACCCGTAAATGGAAAACCATAGGGGTGGTGCCTGCCTGGTCCAGAGCCCAGAGATGGAAATGGTGGAGAGGGTGCCCAACACTTCCCAGCCTCCCACAAGCCTGGAGAGGGCTGGCACATGATAGAATACTTGGACTGAGTTGTGGGTGATTGTGTCTACCTACCTCCATCCCACAACCAGCAAACACTTGCTTTTCTAGAGGGAAAGGAAGGAAAGAGAAGGAACAGTGCAGGTCTGAGCTCCCCTGAAATGCTGCCAGTTAGCCTGGTCTTTAAGGGCTCAGCTTGATTTTCTTGAGCAAATTCTGAGATGCTCAGGAGGGTGCTTGGAACCCTTCAAACTCTGACTCCTCTACCCAAGGGAGTCTCTACTGATCAAAGCCCCTGAATGACCTGAGCTACCTGTCCCACTGGCCTTGCCCTTTTGAGGGGTTCTAGATCTGGGGACAAGTGGCTAAGTAGGAACAGTGCTCCCTACACAGTCCAGACACCTTGTGGCCTAGCCTGACTGCATTTGGTGTGGTGGCTCACAGGTGAACTGGAAAGGAAAGCAAAATTCCCAGGGCTGCCAGGGACTGTGAGGGCAGAGATGATGACCAGCACACAGGCCTACCACCCAACACACCAGTCGCACACAAATATGCCCAGGTGCAGCTTCAGAAGATGGCTCCCTTGGCCACATCTACCCCACTGCAGATGGAGCCTTTCCAGCCAGCCCTGCTGATCTGCATCAGAACTGAATCAAGACCCTTGAGAGTTTCCAGGGCCCAACTGGGGCAGGATACTGCTCAGGGGAGGACATTGGCAGGCCCAGGGAGCCACAGAGATGAAGCACAGTGAAGCAGGAAGTGAAAGGACCAGGAAGTGTTACCATAAGGGAGGAGAGATAAGAAGAGAGTGAAGAAGAGCAATGAGAGAACCCTGTGTTCTGAGATTTCTTTAAGCAGTGCTGATATTTCTTTTAGCAGTGCTTTATTCAACGAATCTAGCACGACCTTGACTCAGCCTGGGCCCTGGCCCACCAGGGTCTAGAGGGGGCCTAGGCCTGGTTTTTCTGGGAACCAGACTTTAGCTCTGGGTGTACCTTGATGGGGAGGGCTGAGCTGAGTTCCCTCCAGTTCCCTCAGGGGCCGTCCTGCCTTGTCCTTCTGAGACCCATGGCTGGGAGTGTGGCCCTTCAGCTCCACCAGGAGGCAAATTAAGGGAACATACTTGGTGGGGAGGGGGAGGCTGCGGCTCTGGGAGTGAGGGGTTGCAAGCCATGCTCAACACTCTGGGAAGAAGAGAGGAAGGGGACAAGTGCAGGTGGGCGTGGGTCAGGAGCCCAGCTCATGCCCCTGCAGCAGGCAAGAAAGTGGTAGCTCTGGGAGGGACCTAGGGTAGGAGTAGGCAAGCAGCCTGGGCAAGCAGCAGGCAGCAGGTGAGCAGGCAGGGAGGGTGACAGGTGCAGAGGGCAGAGGATGGGCACAGAGGGAAATGAGCTCATGCCCAGAAAGCAGGGCCCAACCAAGGCAAGTCTCCTGGGTTAATGCTCTTCACCTTAATTCTCCAGGAAGGAGCTGAACCAGCCAGCACTAAACACTGTCTCTGAATTAACCCAGTACAGACAGCTGGAGCTCTGGAGTGACTGGGTGAGGGTGCAGCAGGCTGGATGAGGGTTGCTGGGTCAACTTTGACTCTGACTCTCTCCTCTGAGCATGAGGAAAGAGTAAAGTAAACAATCTGGGTGGGTGAACCCCACAGCCCCTAAGACTCCGAGTGAAAGGTGCCTGGCCTGGAGCAGAATTAGAGTGAACAGCATCTCTGCTCTGTCGGGGAGGCAGCAGGAAAAGGGGGAGAGGGAGGGGGAAGGAAAGGAGATCTGGACACCCCGCCACTTGAATCACATGCACAAGTCAAGCATGTTGCAGGCCTGAAAAGCAACAGCTAGCAGAACGGACTCAACAGTGTTGTCATTATGGACTGGAGTGTAGACAGAGGCTCACAGCCCTCATTCCCTTTTCCCAACCATCTATGGATTCTGTTGTAATGCCATCTTTCTCCTTTCCAAGTATTGGGGGCTCACAGGCTGCATGTTGGGTTGGTCTTGCCCCTAAATTCTGCAAGTACATTCCCAGACCAATCCCAAGGCCTCTGGATTCCGTGGGCTTGGAAGTCTCTCTGATTTTGGAGGCCTCAATCCTAACATTAGTCAGTGGGCTTTCTATCTCCAAGTCTGCCAAGACAAGGACTCTGCTGGAAGCCTCCAGCCTCCAGCCTGGCTGCTTATTTGTGGACCTCAACCTTCCATACTATTCAAAGTCAGTTGACCTGCAAATTAGCAGCAGTCCCAAGTCTAAATGTGCAAGGAACCAGATGGCAGGCATGTGGACAGGCAGTAAATATGAGAAGGATGGTGTTCCCACCTGGGCCTGGCCTACAGACTTGTGCTGGAAGGGCTGGGAGGGAGGACAGGTCCAAAGGCAGGCATGTGGGAGGAAGGACAGCTGGCAAGATTGGCTAAGGAGTGCTGGATGTGTTCTAAGCCACAGGCCTGACTGGCAGGGATGGGGAGGCTCATTATTACTGGCTGAGCAACTAGTTAAGGAACTATGCTCCTTAACAGAACTTTGTAGAAGCATAAGGGGAATGTTATCTATTCTTAGACTCCTCCTGCAGGGGCAGGGAAAGAGGAAAAGCAATCATTTCTCTGGCATGGAAATAGGTGGAGAGGAGGAAGTTTCCTGACCTTCAAGATAGCTGGATTTAGCCCCTTCCTGTCCAGCTTTTCCTCAAGTGCCCCTGCCAAGCCATCACAGAGCTCCTGGCTGACACCTCTCCAAAAAGAGTGGTATTCCCTCTCTAACAATGCAGATCTGTGCTAAGAAAGACGGTGGTAGACAGAGAAACACTGGTGGCTGTGGGCACTGTGCTGTGTTGTTTCCAGTGAAGGGGTCCTCTGCAATCATAGACTCTGAGGGTGGGAACACACCTGTGTGATATCCCTGGCATAGCACCTGGCACCAGTGAGGAAACTGAGCATTGAGATGGTGAGACACTTTTTCAGGAACCAGGGACATATCTGGCGCAAGAATTCATGTTGCCATGCCCTGAGCCTGTGCCCCTTCCTGGACACCCTGCAGCAAGAATTTCTATATTTCATGCCAGGACTGTCTGCTCAAGCTGTTAGGCCTCCTGGGAAAACTAAGCACTGGGGTGTCTTCCCATGGTGGCCCCCACCCCTCACCTGACATGTTCAGCCCCATCTCTGCCTTAGGAAGGGCCTAGTGCCACTGGCCCGTTTCTGTTAAGTCAGGAGTCAGAAGCACAGGAAATTCAACAGGAAACAAAGAAAGAGACCACTTCCTGAAATCTGTCATCATGACTGTTGGAGTAGGGAGGGGCTGAGAGCCATTCAGGTCCTCAGGAGCAATTAGTCAGCCCTTCTCCTCAATGGCTCTTCTTCCTTCCTTAGACCCAGTGCTACTCACTCTATGTGCCCCCTATTCTTTCTTTCTTTTTTTTGGTGGGGGGGAAGGCGGGGTTTGAACTCAGGGTTTTGCACTTGCAAAGCAGATACTCTACTGCTTGAGCCTCATCTCCAGTTCATTTTTGCCCTGGTTATTTTGGAGATGAGTCTCACAAATTATTTGTCCCGGCTGGCCTTGAACCGCAATCCTCCTGATTTCAGCCTCCCAAGTAGCTAGGATTACAGGCTAAGCCAGCAATGCCTGGCTGTTCCCTTTTCTTGCCAGCACCTGTCTGTCTTCCTTGCACCATCTCTGATCTGCCTCCTAATGGAAGGAAATCACCCTAGGTGCAAGTCCCCTAATGCCAACACTGCTTTTTGAGCCCCTGTGGTGGGTGGCAGGTGGGCCCAGGGGGTAGTGGTGGAGGATGAGGTGAGTCAGGGAGGGGGAGGGATAAAAACCTTTCATCGGATTGGGAGCTGTGAGGTTCCGCGAGCAGATCATTGAGAGCATCGCGTGTAGTTTATCCTCCTCTTCCTCATCATCGTCCACCGAGGCCGCGCGGCTGGCCGCTAGGTGGTGGTAGTTAATAGTGACTGCTCAAAGAGAATAGCGAGAGAGGCAGAGGCATGAGGACCCTAGTCCCTGGGCAGGAGGGACCAACTCCCTCCTTGAGGTAAGTGGCATGGAGGCTGGGATCACCTTGAACCTATAGGACACAGAAGAGGGAAAGGAGGATCTGGGAGCCTTTTGATAATTATTAGGAGAGAACAGAAGAAAGTGAGGCCGGTGCAGAGCTCTACTCTTTGGAGGGGTCCTTTCTAGGAAGAAAAGAAGAGAGATAACTGGGTGTGTGTATGTGAAAGACAGGGACTATTTGGGCAGGTTGGTAGCTCGAGAGCTCATCAGCCTTGGCCAAAGGTGGGCAGGACTGCTGGCAGACAGGACCTTATCATTCTTCAGCTCTTGTCATGATCAGGCTGGAACAAATCTGAAGATTTGGAGGTAATCCCCCTTTTTCAGACTGTAAATTCAACCTTCTCCTTCCAGATTTTTCCCACGGTCACCCTAGAGAAGCCTGAGTCACTCAGCTGAGTTTTAGCTCCTGGCACCCTGGCTTTCCCTTTGGGGAATGAAGCGGTTCTCAAAGTGAAGTGACCAGAAAGGGAAATGTCACCAGCTAAAGAGGGGAAGCAGAGGCGGAAGAATCTAAACCAAGCAGCAGCCTGAGATTAAACGCTGGGTTTAAACACATTCTGGCTAAAGATGTCTCCTTGTCAGGCACATCTGTGGGGAACAGGGGATCCCCCACACCTTTTGTCCCCCAAGCCCATCAGGACAATTTGTGCTGTAGTTTTATATGTATACACCCTGGGTCATCTGCCTGCCAACACAGAGACAACTTGTTGACAACTTTTTGGCACCATTTAGGAAATCTAGGAAACAGGTGGTCAGGTTGGCAGAAAGCACTCTGGGCTGACAAATCCCTTGAACTTATCTTCAAGAAACAGGAGGCTGGTCCAGAGAAACCCCTGGGTAGAAGCAGCACTATGCCCAGAAAGGGAACTTTGATATTGTAGTTACTAAATCAACAGACCTCTTAGGTCCTGGGGCGTACATCCGGGGCAGGGCAGGACCCACGACAGCCCAGCCACCTTCAGGCCCCAGCCCTCAACATCCAAGCTCGTCTCCATATGCAACCCTGCTCCAACCAAAGCTCCTCTGCTAGGAGCTGGCTTGAGGAGAGCTTTAGGTGAGTCAGTGAACAATTTGCATTGTCCCAAAAGAAATGTAGAGCCTATGCCCAGGCCACATTGTGGAGGTTGGGTGGCAGGCTGAAAAAGGTTCTCTGCCTTCTATTTCTAGTCCCTCCACCTTTTTCTTTTCTGGTGCAGGGCATGAAAAGATGACTAAGAGAATCTTGTACAGTGATGCCCAAGTCTGCTGAGCAAAGAGTCTCTGGGTGAAGAGGTGGGGAAGACAGCTAACTAGAAGAGAGGTGAGCTTTCCAAGGAATGACTCCTGGGTAAAAGGTCTAGCAGGAAGACTAAGCAATAAAACTCTTATCTTAACCTGGCCTGCCCAGTGGAACCTGCCTGCTGCCCTCCTGAGTGATGGAGTGATCCCCCACCTTCTGAGCATCTCTTTCCTTCTCCATGGAGGAAATTTGGGACACTCACTGTGCTCATGCCTGTGCCCGGGGTAGATGATCCGGAATACGTAGTCTGTGGCCCGCCCCATGCCCAACTCCTCCATGTCTGTGGACCGTATGCTGCTGCGTTTTCGTAGCTTGGGGAACACCTTGCCCTGTGGAGGGAAGGGGAGGTCAGCCTGTCCAGAGCAGAGTCCAGTGCATGCTTCTTTGGGTCCCACTCAAAGCTGCTTCTAAGAACTCCATGTGGGAAAAGGAAGGGAGGTGGGTTTTATTCACCCAGCCCTGCACCCAGAGCTCCTCCCACCCCACCTTGAGGTACCTTCCCCTGCTGGGTCCACAGCGGGGGCTCAAGCTGTCCTCGAGGCAGCAGCCCATTCTCCAGACAGGACAGAAAGGACAGCAGGTGTCCTCCCTGTGGGAAGTGCAGTGGCGGCCTCTGGATGCCGTCCTGGCTCACCAGCACGAGTGTGCCACCGCTCTCTGGGGGGATGAATGTGGGCAAATGAGGCTGGGGCCCTCCTTGAGACCTCCCCGACCATCACCACAGCTCCTTGCCTAGGTTCCTCAGGTTAGGCAGGAGGACAGTCAGGCTGGAGTGCAGCCCAGGAATCTCATTAATGCAGACAGCAGGAGTGCTGAGGATGCGGCTTAGTGGTAGAGTACCTGCTTAGCATGCACAAGGCCCTGGGTTCAGTCCCCAGCACCAATCAATCAATCAATGAAACAATAGGGATGATGGGAAAGACAGGAGAAGTCTGACAGGCTCCATGCACGATGCACAACTGGGAGGTGTCTGCCCTCCCATCTCTGTGCCTTGGACAAGCAGACTTACTTTGCTGATGGCAGTGGATGCAGACGATCTGACTGAAAGGTACCACCAGGGCATAGTCCCAGTAAACACTGGAAGGGAACACGATTGATGTCACTATGTTCCCAAGACCTGTCATACTGTCTTCCTTGCCACCTGGCCCTATCACCCCTTGACACTACCCTGCAGATAGGATAACATAACTGAGAAATGACCTCGGCTAGCTCTATCCCTCTGAGCCTCATGCTGTCCTCATGGCACAGAGCCCATCTGGCTCAGCTGCCTAGAGCTTGGCTAAAGCAAGGCTCTCCACAACCAGGCATGGCTCAGTCATACAGGGCTTGGGAATCACTCCAGGCAGCCTCTCCCTGTAATTCTTGGCACTGGGATAAGGAGTGAGGCTTGCCTTCTGGAGCAGGCTGAGTCACTCCACCACCCCGCATTGGGTCAAGCCCCCATTCCCTTCCTGTCTCCTGGGAGCAAATGTCAAAGCCCCCACCTTCTTTCCAGCTCAGAATCCCCCAGAGTCCCATTCATGAGCTGGTTGGGAGTCCACTTCAGAGTTAGGCTCTCTGCAGACTGGTGCAAGGAGAGGTAGCCAGGGACAGCCTCCATGTCCTCCTTCTATAGGTTGGAGACATACCAGAAGACAGAGACAATGAGGATCTGGGAAGTCTCCCAGAGATGACCCATGGAAATAAGTTCTAAGTAGGAGCAAGGCAGGCCAGTTATGGGGTCTTGGGCTAGAGACTGGGCAGAATCAAGGGAGAACAGGAAGCTATACAGAAGATCCAGGCATCTGTTCTTCCTGGTTGGCCTGGTACCATTGGCTGTACTGTCAGCCTCCTGAATATCCCAGGCCAGCCACACCCATCCTGGGCATTCACCCTGCCTGCCGGCTGCCACTCCTGCTCCCGGATGGCCTGGTTTTCAGTTAGCCGGGCTAACCAGCAATTCCAGATTGGGCATGAGTCATATTAAACAGTGAGGTGGGGAGCTTTATCTCTGATCAAGCTCCTTAGGAAAGAAACAACTGTAGCTAGAGGCTTCTGGATCTGAGACCTTCGGAAGAGGGAGACGGGGTGAGGAATGGTGGCCTTAAGCCTTCCTACCGGCTGCACCAGCACGTTGTTCTTGCCATAGAGCAGCCGTGTTCTTGAGTTTTGGTGCAGGGACTCCACGTATTCGCGGGCACAGGCAGCTAGCCTGTCCTCTGAAGCACTGCCACTAGAGTGCCGCTTCCGGATCTGCCAAGAAAGCTATAGCTGAGTTCCTGGCCTTGGAAGTTGGCCTCAGGACTTGAGAACCCTAAGGCTTCCACGATCACCCTTCTAATTGACCCCAGACCACTTTCTGTCCCCACTCTCTGTTCTCCAGCCAAGCACCGACATGGACTCCTGGCATTTATCTAAGTGCTAGTGGAGGCAAAGGCTCTTCTAGGGTGACCACTATCTTAAGGACCAGTTTCCCCTCCCTACAAGCATAGCCTGGATAAGTGAGCACAGTGGTGGAGAGAGGGATACCCACCCCCAGGGCTGGGCGCTTTGCAGGGGAATCCTGGCGACTGGGGGGACCCCGGATACGGTGCCTCTGCACTAGCTCATCAGCAGAGGGGTCAGTCCAATAGTGGTCAGCTGTCTTGAGCTTTGTGTATTCCAAGGCACAGGGTCCCACTGTGGAGATAGGGATGGTTAGTTTAGATGGGCTCCCTTGCTACCTGCCCCTCACCCTACTGACTCCACACAGGCTTTCAAGCTCTCAGGCTCACCTAGAAGAGAGGCCAGGATTGGGCCAAACACAGGGTCTGCCAGTAATGCTTCCTTCTCATAGTACTTGCTGCCAGGAGTTGAGACAGACAGGGTGACTACCAGGGCTCCTGGACTCAGTCCAAGGCAGTCAAGTTCACCAGGAAGGGATATCCCCACAAAGATTCGTGTCATTCACCAAGGAATGAGTCCATAGGTTGAAGCTTTGTGGGGTGGTGTGGTTTGTGATTTTGGGGAGCTAAAATGGGAGGTGTAGGCATGCTTACAAGCTGTAATAGACTCTTATTCATGTAGAAGGGTGTGGCTGAGGCCTGTGCAGGAGGTGGATGAGGGGAAGGGCCATAGAGGGATGGGGCAGTCACCTGCAGTTTTCCGCCAGGTACTGCACAACCCTGTCCAGAACTTTCTCGATGAGTGCTGTGCGTACCCATATGTGTTTCAAGGCCTGTGGGCTAAGGGCTGGGCCCTTCCCACTGGCTGAGCCCTGTCTCCGCAGGGCCTCCTGGTTGCCTCCTGAGGATTTCCTGCAAAGAGGAGGAGGGCTTCAGGAGCACAATGGTCCAGGGGTAAAACCTAGGTTGGTAGCACGGGAGTGGGGACTTATACCACTAGACGAGAACCCAGAGAGTCCCTGGGCTGGGGCAGGGAGGTAAAGAAGGAGGACAGGGCCAATCCCCACCCTCATGCTGGCCTTCCTCTAAGTAAAGTCCTGTAAGACATGGGACCAGAACTCAGTCTTTGGATGGGCTGTCCTGGGTAGCAGCAGATGCCAAGGGGAAAGAGCCGAGGGGAGGGCTGAGTGGACTGGCCCAGGCTTACCTGCCCTCTACTTGTTGCTGTAGCTCCTGCACCTTGTGGCAAATCTCCCCAGCCACAGAGCATGTCTTCCCCACCTTGGTGAACAGGGCTGCCATCTTGTCACTGCGCAGGAAGCCAGCAGCACGGCGTCTCAGCTGATGTAGGAGGCAAGCCTCTACTGCACCTGGGCCACAAGGGAAAATAGCACCTTAGCCTAGGTAAGGGGGGGCCATCTCTCTTTTTGATGACTGTGGAGAGACAATCATGGATTGCATAGGCAATCCATGACCGATGCTGAAACTCGGGGCGGGCTGAGGAAATATACCCTGACGTACTTCCTTACTTCCCTTCCTGTTTCTTTGCTCCTGCCTAGGGTGGACCTTTGAATGCTGTGAGGTGCCAAGCTGTTCCTCTCCTTTGCCTGGTGTGTACATGCCTCTTGTATGCAGCATGACCCCAGCTACCTGCTTGGGTTGGCATGAACAACTCCAACTGACCATGAGGGCAAGCAAGGACAGCACCTACAGGGTGGGGATGCAGAGAGCACCTGGCCCAGCAGCCCTCCTGGAGAGCATGGTGATGTGGTTGCTAAGAAACAGAGCTCTAAAGGAGCTGAAATATTGATGAAGCCACTGCAAAGATCAGACCTGATAGCAGCCTCTGGATTATTGATAAGCACAGCATTTGAGTGAGAGATTTCTCTTCCACATTGGGAGGGCTTTCCTTCCTTCATTCATATTTTTAGAGACTACATTTATTTTCTCCATCTGGATCCTGCTTATCACAGAGATCCTGCAGGAAGGAAAGAAAGGCTTGGTGGGAGAGGTCAGGGAGTTGCTCTGGGCATGTACAGACTCTAAAAATGTCGGTGTGTATGTGTGGTGGAGAGGACTTGGCCATGACTGAGGCCAGGCTAGATGAACAGTGCTGGAGACAAATCAGGATCTGAAGTTGGTGCCACAATTCCCTGATTAGCTTAGGTGTCCACATGCTCCTCCCTATGGTCAGAGGTCTTGTGTGACCCTGAGATGTACAGGTGAGTGACTCCTGGGTCCTAGTCTTTTGGTCCTGGGGTTGATGCAACTATAGGTCTGCACCTATGAGAAGGCAGGAACCATTTCCTGGGGTTGCATCCTCATCTAGATGGAGAGAAAAGCTACACTGAACAGAGCCAGAGTGGCAGCAGGTGGCACCAGTTCTACAGAGCATTGTGTGCCTCCGTGATGTGACTAATTGCAGGGATAATGAGTCATTAGCCTTGCCACCTTCCCCAAGCGACTGCCAACACAGCCAGGCTGGGAGCTGGGGAGTGGCCACCTGACTTGGCCTCACCCGCCCTCCCAGCCAGCAGAGACACAGAGTTCTCTCAAGAGAGCAAGAGAACGGAGGCAGTCCTCCTGGCAATTACTTCAAGGAGGGAATGTTGAGAGAAGCCCAAACATCACACCCAGCCTCCTGCTCACCTCATGGTTCCTGAGTTCCTTCTGTGAAACCCAGGCAAGGTGCCAGGCCCTTTCTGGGGAGGAGAAATCCCTCTGACTCTCAACTTTCCAAGGGACCCACTATGCCAGGTGTTTTTGGCCTAGTTTCACTTACTCCTTTACCAGTAACTGTTGAAACCAGTGTTCTTTCCCATTCCCACAGTGGTGTCTGGCAAAAAATCAGCAAATGCAATGAAAAGAGTTATTGTACGCATTGTGTAGGTAAAATAATAATAGTAATGATAATAATAATTATTATCCTAAGGGGGCTTGTTGGAGGGGCTTCTTGAGCTCCAATGACACCCTGAAATTATGTGTAATTTGTGTATAAATTGTTGGTATGCTGTGGAATGCTTAGGTGAGTGTTTTGTTTTGTTTTTTTTTTTTCAATAGGGGTCCATGGCTTTCAGTTGCTACAAAAAAGTACCCAACCCCAAAACCCCCTCTCCCAAAATTAAGAACCCTTGGTCTAAGACTTTATGTTAAGCAGAAAACCAAACATTTCTACTGAATGAAACTCAGAGATGGAAATATTAACCTCTCTCTCTCTCCTTCCCTTCTTCCTTTCTCTTTCTCTCTCTCTCTCTAATACACAAGTGACTATGACACTCAGAACTGCCTGAAGAACAATGGGCAACAATGTCTAACCCTGTTCTGAACTCACTCCCCAGGGAAGTGAGACAGAGAAGGGAGTCCACTTAAAGGCCTATGCTTATTTCCTCTCCCAACAGAAGGGCCAGGGCACCAAGCAGCCTCTAGGACCTTATTCCTCTTTCTATACCAGATCTGCCATCAGGACCCTTCCATGGTGGGAGTGGGTGGAGGCAACGGAGGAGATGCCCACAGAGATAAATCACCAAGTTGGCTGAGCCCATACCCCTGATGAGCTGTCTGGGCCCTGGGCCTCCAGTCATGGAGGCTTCAGGCCTCTATGTCCCAAGTGTGTACCAGCACTATCTGGATGGAATGCAAATTGACAGCCCTGACATCATTTGGCTAATTTCACATGAGAAAAACATGTACTAGTTAATAAAAACACTGGTTAGAGTGGAAAGGTTTGGGAAAATGAATTAAAATAGTTAGAGACATGACTTAACAAACATGATCCTCTCACTTCCTACTCTGGCTTTCCAGGGGCCTTTGGAGTTTGGACCAGATGAGCCTGGGGTACCCTTGCCACTGTCATGCATCTCATTCCACTGACAGAAAGGCTCAGAGAACTGCAGTTCTGAGTGGGCAGGAGCATAACTAAATTTAACTCCAGCACCTTGCTGTAAACACCCCTTTTTTCCACTGAAAAGTCTGATGCCATCTTCCCAACAAAAGGCTGGGAACCACAGGTCCAGAAGAGCCCCTAGACTTACCAGCTCCTGATGTGCCCTCAAGCCTATTAAATCATGGAGCTTAACAAATGCTACCTGGGGCTGGAGACCACAGTGCTATTGGAATCCTATAGGGCCCCACCCTCAAGCGCTCATGATTTAATCATTCCAGTGGCCCAGTTCACAGTGGAGACTAGGGGACATAGATGGAAGGAGCGTGAGAAGTTGCTGAATCTGCTGGTGGGAGGACTGGATGGATAGACTTCTATTTGGCAATTTGATATTATCTGTCAATGTGGCAGATACCTTCTGACACGCAACCCCTATTTTTGGAATCTTTCTTACAGATATAACAGCATGACTACTTAGTTACATGTAATAGCAAATGACTGGAAACCATCCACATGCCCATCAATAGGGGTCAGGTTAAGTCAATATGGTATGTTCACACAGTAGAATCTTGTGCAACTCTAAAAAAAACAATGAGATACTCTCTAGGAACTAACAATGGAAAGCTTCCCCAAAGTAAGATGCAGTGGGGCACCCTTGGCTCATGCCGATAAGCCTACCTACTCAGGAGGCAGAGATCAGGAGGATCTTGGTTTGAAGCCAGCCCAGGCAAATATTTCATGAGATCCTATCTAGAAAAAATCCACTACAAAAATAGGGCTGGTGGAGTGGCTCGAGGTATAGGCCCTGAGTACAAACCCTGATATTACAAAAAAAAAAAAAGGAAGATGCAGGGCAGTACGACTGCATAGCATCTTTCAATTACAAAAATGGTGGGTGGGTGAAAATTACAATCTTTTTTATTAAGATTTTAAAAAAACTCCAGAAGAGTACATAACCTGGGCACTGGTACTCATGCCTGCAATCCTAGCTACTCAGGCAGCAGAGATTGGGAGGATCATGTTTGAAGCCAGTCCGGGCAAACAGTTTGTGAGACCCTATCTCGAAAATACCTAACACACACAGAAAAAGGCTGGTGGAGTGGCTCAAGGTATAGGCCCTGAGTTCAAGCCCTGGTACCACATACACACACAAAAAAAGGGTACATAAGATACAAAAGTGATAACCTGTGTGGGAACTGGTAAACAGAAGGGAAGTAGGTGAATGAGGGCAGGGAAAAGAGTAAGACATTAAGAGTACACCTTTTATATAGTTTTGATTTTAGAACCAGGTAAATATATTACCAGTTCAAAATAATAACTATAGTAATCTAATAGGAGACCATCAAGGGTTCCTAACATGAGATTATGGCAGAGATTTTCTCCAGACAAATAGGGTCTTCCAAATGGCTTGGTTCCCTAACCCTGGTGGTGCCTGCCTGGGGCAGCAGCTCATAACCTGAGCTGGCAGGGATCAGAGAAACCATTCCATAGGCTGGGAAAAGCATAGGTCTCTCAGAGACTTACAAAAATAAACTGAAGCTATGGCTGCCAGGAAATGCAGGAGTGGGTGGGGAAGGGGTCCTCAATCAGCTAGAGGTTCTAAGAAATAAAGCAGAATCTGGGAGGCCCCCCCCCTCCACATTCCACCTTGCCTCTCATGTACATATATATCTATATTTAAACCAGTGCTTAGCAGCTAAGTGGCCTGGATAAGCCCACTTAGTTCAGCCTGGTTACAGTAGGAACTATGGGGAGGGGTTGGGGATGGGAGGACAGTAGTGTGGCCAAGTGTAGCCGGCTCCCCCTACCGCTGGCTCAGTTTCATGTTTACTCTCGGCTGCCATCTGGGGGAGTTCAATCATGGCTGCCATAGAGAACCAGAGGGAGGAAGTGGGGGTAGAGCAGTCAGCCTCCAGTGTCATGGGGTTATTGGTTCAGGTCCCTGGAAAGAGGGCCGGTGCCAGTGGCTCATGCCTGTAATCCTAGCTACTTGGGAGGAACTATTTGCCACAGGGGTTCCTAACTGGAAAATGCCAATGCAGAAAATGGACTGGCGGAGAATGCCTGCCTAGCAAGTATGAGGCCCCTGAGTTCAAACACCAGTACCCCCAAACAAACAAACAAACAAACAAAAAAAGGGGGAATTTAGGGAGAGGTAGGTAGCTTTCTCCAGCTGCCAGAGGAGGAAGTTGGAGCTCTGCTGCAGCAGATGAAGCAGAAGGAACAAGGAGGTACCAGCAGGCCTCTCTCCTCCCTACTTTTTTCTTCTTTGATGGGCTGTTTCTTTTTGCTTGTTTGTTTTGTTAGCAGTACTGGAATTTGAACTCAGGGCCTCACACTTGCTAGGCGGGTGCTCTACCACTTGAGTCATGCTGCAGCCCTCCGACTGGCTCTTCCAACTCAAGGTCTGGTAATGACTGCCTCCACTCAGAACAAACATTTCTACTGTAACTAGTATGCATTTTTTTCTCAGCCCACATTGGTGATATTGGCTATTTGCTTCAACTTTGGGAAGCATTCAGCCAGTTTGGCAAGGGACCCATTACCTCCCAGGTCTCTGGACACCATGTGCCCTGTTAGAGGATTGCAGTTGAGTCTCCATGAGAGTTGACTCTCCTGCAATGTCCCCACTCCTGGGTAGGTCTCATAGACATCAATCCCTGGGCAGTACAGACTCTGGACCAAGACAGGTAGTCCAAACAGTAGCTCCTCTCATCACCTGAGCAAATCAGTGAACCTCTCTCAGCTTTAGCTGCAGCTAGAGAAAATAACAGGTCCCAAATCAATGAATGCTGGATGATGAAAAGCAACTGTGAGCCGGTGCTGGTGGCTCATGCCTGTAATCCTAGCTACTCAGAAAGCAGAGATCAGGAGGGTTCGGAGCCAGCTCTGGCAAATAGTTTGTGAGACCTTGTCTTGGAAAAAAACATGATAAAAAAAGGACTGATGGAGTGGCTCAAGTGGTAGAGCACCTGCCTAGCAAGTGTGAGGCTTTGAGTTCAAACCCCAGTACCGCCAAAGAAAAAAAAAGGAACTGTACATGCAAAGGTGCAACAGGCTTCTTGATCCCTGCCCAGCACTCTGAAGGTTATCAGTGAGCACTGGTGCCATCCTCCTTATGCTCATGCCCGTCGCTGCCTTCCCTCCCACACCTATGATTTTCTGGTAGTGTAGTGCTCCTCTCTCAGGCCATTTGCACAATGGAGCCTAGCATTTCTCACATTTGTAAGGACATCATTCCAGCAAATGTGCCTTCTCTTTTCTTTATCTTTTTTTCCTATTAGATACTTCTCATTTGAATATAAACATTTTATAATTTTCTCCTTAAAAAAACACTACCTTCCTTAGCCCTGCATCCTCATCTGGGTATTGCTCCATTTAGCTGCCCCCCCACCTCTCTTATGTAAAAATTCTCAAGAAAATCATCTATATTTGCTATCCCCATCTCTCCATCTCCCCACCCTCTCCTCCTTCTTAAAAAAATTGTTTTTGAGGCTCAGAGGATTGAACCCAGGCAAGGCCTCAGTGCTTTACCACTGAGCTAAACTATACCCCGGCCCTGCATGGCTCTTCCAATCCACATACCCACCTTTTAGAGGCAGGCTGAGAGAGGAGTAACTGGCTATGGCTACACACTGAGTGGTATGGCCAGGATGTGAATCTGGATCTGTCTGGCTCCAAAGAGCCAGTTACAGATCATACTACATGCCCAGTACATAGGGAGAGGAACCAGTTCCTTTCTGCTGCATCTTTTCTGAGCTTGAGCTACTATTCATGGAGTGCAGGTGGGAAGAAGGAATCCCTCTTGCTGAAGAGACAGACTGAAAACTGCCTGGAGTCTGAATTTCAGAATGTGCTGTGATACCGCAGGTGGGACGCAAGCCTCCTGTGGCATCTGCTGCTTTTTTCAGCTTATTAGCATTTCCTTGCCATTCCCTAAAGGAGCTCACTGCAGGGCAGACCTTCCTGACTAATGAAAGCTGCTTAGCAATAGGGAGCTGGTTAATAAAGCCTGATGTTATTCCCAGCCCTACAGACTCCACCCTTGTCTCCCATTACAATTCACCCTCAGCCTGAAGCAGCACTCAGATTGACCCTTCTGCACCCAAGAAAGCAGGGAAGGTCATGACAAAAGGGGCAAGGCTGGCCAGTTGGCCCGGGCTACACCTGCCCCAAAACCCTTGGGGTTAGTGGTATTGTGAGAAGACATAGTGAAGTCTGAAAACCTGCTCGGCCAGCCAGAAGCCTCTCTCTACCCACCAAAAGTTAGTACAACCTCAGCACCCAATCAGAATAAATAGAGATACTGTAGATTCAGAGACTCCCAGGTCTGAACCAAAGGGAAGGGCAGGTCCAGAGATTGATGCCTGGATTACCTGAATGACCTCAGATCCCTTGATGACAAAGGAATAACCACGCCTCTTTTAAACACATGCATTCTTATAAGCACACACATTACTAGTTCAGATGAAAGGTTTAAAGGCAAGACTTGGAACAATTTGCTGTTTAACTCTGACCTTGAGTGCTCTGTCTATAAATACATTTTAAACAATTTGCTGTTTAACTCTGACCTTGAGTGCTCTGTCTATAAATACATTTTAAAAGCACCTTTCCCTCCAAGGGAGGGTGTAGCAGAAGATACTAGCCTATGGTGTGAGTGGGGCAGTTCATGAAGTCACAGGAAAAACATGAAGCATTAATTTGACTAAATGCTAAATCTTCTTCTTCTTTTTTAAAATGTAGTGCTGGGGATTGAACAGAGTCTCACACATATCAGGGAAGTGCTCTACTATGGAGCTATACCCCCAACTCTCAACAAGAAGTCTTTACATTAAAATTTAAAAGTTCAGGGCTGCAGGCATGGCTCAAGTGTGATAGAGTACTGAGAACTGAAAACAAACAAACAAACAAAAAAACCTCAAAAGGCCAGTCTCAGGGTTCATATAGCTCAAAGGTAGAGGTGAGAGCCCATGCTTAGTGTGCAAGCCCTGGGTTGAAACCCCAGCATCAAAAAAAAAAAAAAAAAAAATCAAAGACCATATTATGGAGCCAAATGAGATTTTAAAATAAACAGGGGTATCAAAGTTCCCTTTTCCAAGATGGTGGTTTTTGAGCCCATCTCCAAGCTCTACCCTCTGTCAGCATGAGGGGCAGTAACACAGACCCCAGTGTTCTGGCCTGGGCACTGGGAGGTGTCCATAGTCAAGCAGCACTATAGCCATGTTCTGTGTGCTGAGGTAAAAGGAACAGCACATGGAGAAGCCCCCTTCCTGGCAGCTGAGTTTGCCAGCAAAACTTCTTCACTAGGATGCATTCTAGTTGCAGGGCCTGACTGATGTCTAGACAGACAGGTTTAGGAACAACCACAGCAAACACTGAACAAATGTACCTTCTGCCTCTCTCCCTCGTTCACATGAACAAAAGCCTGGCTTCAGCATTCTTGGATTTGTCCATGGCAGGGTTCCAGGGCCTAATGTTTGGGTGCTGTTTCGTTTGAGCTACATCTCCAAACCAACCCAGGAGGGTTGCATTCAGGGCCTCACGCTTGTTAGGCAGGAGCTCTACCCCCACTTGAGCCAGTCCACCAGCCCTTTT
The DNA here is from genome assembly GCF_047511655.1 of Castor canadensis. Taxonomy (NCBI): domain Eukaryota; kingdom Metazoa; phylum Chordata; class Mammalia; order Rodentia; family Castoridae; genus Castor; species Castor canadensis. The sequence goes on along the minus strand of NC_133396.1, from coordinate 47,195,364 downwards.
TGCATTGGTCATTTTTGACCAATAACCAGCTGTTACTGGTTGAGATAAGGTGTCCCAAAATTTTTGCCTAGGCTGCCCCTGAATGGCGAGCCCTCTGATTTCTGCCTCCTGAGTAGGTAGGATTACAGATGTAAGCCACTAAGCCCAGCCCCACCCAGGTATTCTTTTTATTTATTTATTTTTTGTGGGTATATCCTGTAAAGAGGTTAACCTGGCTTAGAGGATCATGGAGAACTGAGGTTAAAGACCCCCAGACATTAGCCAGGTGAAGGTATATGGGAAGAGGAACATTATAGAAGACAGTATAACTGAAGATGCTGAAGTGGAAAAGGTGTGGCGTGTTAGGGGATATGTCACTGAGGCATAGAGAGGAGTGGAAGGTGGTCCTCAGAGGTGAGCAGAGGTTCCAGCATCGAGGATCTCATTCTGATGATGATAGAGAACCTCTGAAAGAATTTGTTTTGTATTTTCGCTGTCATTGAGATGGCAAAGTGGCTGTAGCATGGTGACAATAACCAGTTTTCTTTGTGCTTTATCAGTTAAATACCTAGGGTTTTTTTTTTTTTTTTTTGCGCTATTTGTTCATCGAACGTGTGGAAGAGTCAGGACTCTGAGAGTGTGTGGCATGATGTGTAACTTTGCTGAGGCACAAATTTGAGTTATGTGCCGAGGCTGATGCACAGCAACCAGTTAACTTAGCTTCCTCAGGAATGTCTATTTTCAGAGAAGCTTTGTGTTTTAGTTGGTGACATGTTAATTTTTTTGTAGAGTGGAATGTAATTAGATGTTGTGAAATAATGCTCCTTAGGGAGATGTTTTTGGATTAGGCCCATGTCTTAGAATTGTTAAGAGTTCACTTTGTTGTTTTCTCACTGATATATTCCAAGTCTGTCAGTGAGAAAACATAGTTATAGTACTGAGGCTATCTAGCACGTTGTAGGTATTTGGTAAAAAGTAACTTGTTTTAGATGAAGAGAATGTAGTATAGTGAGTGTGAGGAAAGACTATAATGATGGCAGGAAAAGAACAGAGTAACCAATTGTCTTAATATTTGTATACCACTTTGTTTCTTCATTTATTCCCTCCATTTCCCTATAGAATATATATTTTTATAGTCAGATGAAGGGTCCCAGGGACTTCCTTGGAATCACATACAATTACAAAGTCAGGTCTCCTGACTCTTAGTTTTGGAATGTCATCTTCCATTTGCCTGAGAGTCAAAATAAGAATCACCCCTCTCCCTTCTGCCACTGTGACTCAGGGCCTTGCCGCTTGCCAGGCAGGCGCTCTACCAGTTGAGCCACTCCGCCAAGCCCTTTGTTGTACTGGGTATTTTTGAGATAGGGTCTCTAGAACTATTTGGCTTCAAACCTGGGTCCTCCTGATCTCTGCCTCCAGAGTAGCTAGGTTTACAGGCATGAGCCACCGGTACCTGGCTGCCACCATGCTCTATCAGTAAATTTTGTGTCATGCTATTGGCTGTGTTTCAGTAGTCAAGGTTAGGCTGAAAACTTTGTACTTAACAATTAGTCCTCAGTCAATGCTATTCTGTCATTTTGGCTGCATCCCTGTCCTTTGGGATTCAAGTTTGTGTTTTGAGGGTACTCTACTAATTGATTGTTTCTCTCGAAGGTAAAATATGCCTTGATCAGCGCCCAGCGATGTATGATTTGCCAAGGAGATATCGCTAGGTATCGGGAGCAAGCCAATGATACAGCAAACTATGGGAAAGCACGCAGGTATTCTTTCTCAGTTTGTTATTCCTCTTCCCTCTGTGGCATTAAGAGAAACCCTATTAAGCAGTGGTCCACTTGAGCTGCATTCCATGTGGATGTCCTACAGTATCACTATTGGTCTCTTTAGTCATGCTTTACCATTCCAGGGCAACATCGAGCTCACCCTCCAGATTATGCCTTAAATAGTAGGGTTATCAGAATGAATTGGGAAAGAGGTGATATGGAACTAGCATTTTCTTACTGTTTTTCTCTTCTAGTTGGTACCTGAAGGCCCAGCACATTGCTCCCAAGAATGGACGCCCCTATAATCAGTTGGCTTTGCTGGCAGTGTATACGGTAAGAAATCCTGTGGGCCTGAGAACAGGTCTGCTATGTAGCCTAGGCTGGCCTCAATCTTGTAATCCTCCTGCTTCAGCCTCCCAAATCCTGAGATTATAGCCTTATACCACTGCACCTGCCTGGATCTTCTTAAAATATGGATTTTTTTTTTTTTGGTGGTACTGGGGTTTGAACTCAGGATCTACATCTTGAGCCATTCCACCAGCCCTTTTTTAGTGATGGTTTTTTTCAAGATATGGTTGTGAACTATTTTGCCTGGGCTGGCTTTGACCCTCAGTCCTTCTGATCTCTGCCTCCTGAGTAGCTAGGGGCAAAGGGCAGGCTACTGTATCACTAAATTACACTGTGTGTGTGCCCTCTGCTTAGCGCCTTCTCTTGGGAAGCCAGGAAGTTGGCACTCACGTGGTTCTAGCTCAGGAGCTTCCCCAACTAATTTAGCTTAATACTGTTGGCAACCCCTCCTGTTCAGTCTCCTCAGTAACTATGTACTGAGCCCAAGGCAGAGGCAGCAAACTGGCAGAGGCCTATGGATGCCTTTTGTTTGCCCACACATTTTTTTTTTTAATGAGAATTAGTTATCAGCATTTACAAAGTGAGAAATTTTATATAAAATCCCAGACTTCTGGTTCCTTTTAAAATAAAACAGAGGCCATGGGAAGGTTGGGCCCACATTCCTAGAGGAGCTAAACAATGGCTGTCCTTCTTCAGACGGGGAAAGTGCTATCCAGATCACTTTCATCCCTGACACTGCCTGCTGTTTCACATCTCGACAGACATTTTTGTTTGACTCTGTGGGCATTTAAGTTTGAATTGGTGGCCCTAAAGTACCTTCTGAGGACCAGCAGAACTGGGTTCCTCTTGCTCCTGGGTTGACTTTAGAACTTTGAAGGCTGGTTTGCTGGAAAGAGCTCTGAGCTTCCAGGCAGGAGGCAGAAGCGAAAGACTTACTGCTTCTCAGGACCGATTCCAGGAGACCTGATAGTTGTTTCTATCCAAATGGCCCTGAATGTGGGACACTCACAACTTTTCTCCTACTTGACTTCCTCCAGTCCCCTTTCCCTCATTCTCCGATGGCTGCGTACACATGGCACCCATTCACAAGCTGTTTGCACTATTGGATTCTGTTTTCTTTTGTGTGTGTACTTTGACAAAACGAAGCATCAAGCCATGCATAACTGGGCAAGTAAGAAAAAAAAAAAGAAAAAAGAAACTTGCGCAAGATGACTTAAGTAGTAAGCAGAGCACCAAGATTCAAACCCCAGTGTTGCTTAGCATCTGCTCACTCATCAGCTGCCTTTCCCTATCACCCTCCCATAGCTCTCTGCTTTATTTTTTATAGTTCTTATCACTACCTATGATCACATGACAGCTCTGTTTTTATTTGTTTATTTGTTTTGTGGTACTGGGGTTTGAATTCAGGGCCTACCCCTAGAGCCACTCCACCAGCCCTTTTTTGTGATGGGTATATTTGTGTGTTTGTTGTGTGTCTACCTCCCTAAACAGAATATAAGTTCCCAAGCTGGGCGCTGGTGGCTCACACCTGTAATCCTAGCTACTCAGGAGGCAGAGATCAGGAGGATTGAGATTCGAAGCCAGCCAGGGCAAATAGTTCATGAGACCCTATCTCAAAAATACCCATCCCTTGAAAAAGGGCTTGTGGAATGGCTGTAGGGGTAGACCCTGGGTTCAAAACCCAGTACTGAAAGAAAAAAAAAAACCAGAATGTAAGTTCTTGGGGCACAGACTTTGTCTATTTTTGTCACCGCCATTTCTCTGCATGAAAACAGAATCTGGAGCTCTTCCTGGAGTGTTTGTTGCTGGACTCACGTGAAAGGCAACTCTGTCTAACTGTACTACTGTCAAAAAGCATCCTTTCTGAGTGCATGCTTAGTATACACTATGCCCTAGATTCAATCCCTAGTATTGAAAAAAAAAAAAGAAAAGAAAAAGAGGGGTGGTGGTGGTTAGATGGTTAGAAGAAAGTCAAATTTCTGGAATTCTAAGAAAACTCTATGTAGGGATAAGCTTTCTACTACAAAGGCAAAAATCTTCATGTTGAGAAGAAAGTATTGGTATGTTATGGACTTTCGCCCCTTCTATGGCTGGAAGGCATTGGCTATCCCTCCTTACATCCAAGTAAGTGCATGGAGAGTTAGAATGATGGGGCATACTAGGTTGAAAGTAAACACAATGCAGAAAGCATCCTAAAAGTACCAACCCTTTCCCAAAGTTAAAAGAAGGATAAGAGCAGTGGTTCCCAAACCTGAATTACCTAGAGCAGTGATTCTCAAAGTGTGGTCCCCAGACCAGAAACATCAGCCTCACCTGTGAGCTTGTTAGAAATCCAGAGTCTCAGGCCTGCTCCAGATTTACTAGAATCAGAAACTCCAGAGCTGGGACCCAGGAATGTGTTTTAACGAGCCCTTCAGGTGACTGATGCACAATAACTATTTTAGTCCCAGGAAACTAAAAATACATAGATTCTTAGATCCTGAAGATCCTGATTCAGTAGGTTTGGGTTAGGGCCCAAGAAATTTCAAAAGCTTTTCATTGATTTGGACTTGCAGCCAATTTTGGGCATTATACCCGAGGACTTATTTTTTCCTGCTCCAGGACAGTGTCCTCAATATTAAACCTACCTCCCATCATTGCTAAGTTACTCACCACATAGAGCAATGATGTGGCTGCTATCTTCATGCACAAACTTCCTGGTGACAGCCTCCTCCATGATTTGTTTCACCTGTGAATAAATGTATAGCATTGTTTTATTGATTGATTGATTGATTGCAGTGTTGGGGATCAAATCCAGGGTCTCAAGCATGCTAGGTAAGCATTCTGTAGGTAAGCTACAGCCCCAGTCCACCATCATTATTATTTCTTTTTTTTTTCCTGATCAAAGGACTTCAGGGGCTCACTGGTAGAGCATGCACAAGGCTCAGCACGGAAAGGAAAAAGGAAAGGAAAGGAAAAAAGAAAACCAGGTCTCCAGGAAGGTAAATTAGCATGACTGGGTTTTTAGACACTTGCAGAGATGATAAGAATGAGGGGAGTAGGGAAGCAAATTTTCTTTAACACAGCCTGCTTCAAGCCTTATGGAGATGAAACCAGGAAAAGAGATGTCAAAACCCACCAACTAATCAGAACAGAGGTCTAGTCCAGGTGAAAGTGTCCTGCCTTGGAGAACAGGGATAGGAGGCTGTTTGCTCATCTACACTTAGCTGGAGAAGGGCTCTAGGTACAGCCTGCAGATAAACAACCTACCCCTCCTTTTCTTTCCCTTCTCAGGTTAGTGGGCAGGTCCATCCATGCCTCAGGAACACTAGCTACATGTTCTCATTCTTTTTATCTAGGTTCTAAAACTCTGATGTTTAGAAGCTTTTGAGTGACATCTTTCTTCCTTTTTTTTTTTTTTTTCTTTTTGGTGGCAGTGAGGTTTGAACTTAGGGCTTCACACTTGCTAGGCAGGCACTCTACCACTTGAGCCACTTCACCAGCCAAGTGACATCTTTCTTTAGTAGAAAGTACTTGTAGGGGAGCAGGAAATGTTTTTCCTTATTTCTCCTTATTTTTATCCTATTATCCTAAATTTCTTACCTAATAAACTTTGCTGTCATTTTCACTAAAAAAAGAAAAGAAAAAGAAACAAAGAAAGCACTTATAGAGCTTGGAGGTATAGCTCTGTGGCAGAGTGCTTCCTAGTATCTAAAGCCCTAGGTTCAATCTCTACCACCTACCCCCCAAAAAACGGTTTTTTATTTTCTTTTTGGTGGGAATGGGAGAGTTTGAATTCAGGGCTTTGTGCTTTCAAAGCAGGCATTCTACGGCTTGGGTCACACCTTCAGCCCATTTTGTTCAGATTATTTTTTGAGATAGGGTCTCTGGAACTTTTTGCCTGGACTACCTTTGAACTGTGATCCTCCTGATCTCTGCCTCCTGAGTAGCTAGGATTACAGATGGGAGCCAAGGACACCTGACACCTGGTGCTGGTTTTCTTTTTTTTTGGTACTGGAGTTTGAACTCAGGGACCTTGCTCTACCACTTCAGCCACAATCCCAGCTCTTTTTGCTTTACTTTGCAAATAGGATCTTGTGTTTCTGCCTGGGTCCTGCTCTGCAATCCTCCTATTTATGCTTCCCTTGTAGCTGGGATGACAAGTGTGCCGCTATGACCAATTTTACTGGTTGAGATGGGGTCTTGTTTTTTGCCTGGACTGCTCTCAAATCACAATTCTCTTCATTTCCACCTCCAGAGGAGCTGGGATTATAGGTATGAGCCATTGTGCTCTTCTGTGACTGGTTTTATTTGCTCACCTTATTATAGAATTTGTTCATTTTGTGTATAGTTGTAGATCATTCATTTCCCATAGTGTGATAAACACACCACAATTGGCATTTGGGTAGTTTCCTGTTTGGGGCTTTTATGAATGATACGCTTTTATGCTTGCTTCTATGTTGCTATGAACATTCTAGACATGTCTTTAAGTGAACATATGTGCTAGCTTTTTAAAATTTATATTTCCATGCAAGGAATTTCTGATGCATATATTCTGCCTTACTAGACATTGCCAAAATGCTCTCCAAAGTGATTGTACTAATTTACACTCCCATCAGTGGTATATGAGGTGCTAATTGTTCACAACACTTAAACTAAGTACTATTGATGTCCTGGGAGAGTCTGCCAAGGAGACATACACTAACACTGGAGATTGGAGAGCTAGATTTTCCCTATCCCAGTGTAAAATTTTACAGATAAAGTGATTTCTGGACAGAACTAGTCTTATTTATTTATTTATTTTTGGTACTGGGATTTGAACTCAGGGCCTACATCTTGAGCCACTCCACCAGCCCTTTTTTGAGATGGGTTTTTTTGAAATAGGGTCTAGTGAACTATGTCGGGGTTAGCTTTGAACTGTGATCCTCCTGATCTCTGCCTCCTGAGTAGCTAGGATTACAGGCGTGAGCCATTGCTGCCCACCTAGATCTAGTCTTGCCATTCTTTGGACAGGCATGTAGTGTCCTAATGCTATCCTGGCCTCTAAGGCCTTCACTAAACACTATACATTTTGGAGAGTGGACAAGTCCAGAGTCTGGGGAGGAAGTGTAGGTAAGTGGAGGTTCCTCCCTGCTGGAACTGCTCATGGCTTAGTCGTTAGGTAAATGAGGGTCAGATTGGATTGATTCATGTACTCTAAAGCTTCCTAGATTACTTCCTAAGAGGTGTATTAAACAGAGTATAATATCCCAACTAAAGATCTGTAGGCATCTGAAGCAGCTGATGGGACATATTTTTTGGGTTAGGAGACCCTATATGGTGCCCTTAGAATTATACCAGAGACTGGCCTTGCCTACAATTATCCTGAGAGAGCAAGATACGTTTTTTGCAAACTAAGCACTGAAGTGGGGAGTACATGGAGTTCAGAGCAGTTCAACTTTTGTCAGGAAGACATGTAGTTGTGGAATATTCTGGACATTTCTCAGTTTTTAAAGACTCATTCTTGGAATAATACAGTCTTCTAAGTTCAGGGGGCGGGAATCATTATCTTCTTAAAAATCTTTACCAGTATGCTAACCAACCCTCAGATTTGGATCAACCAATAATCCTAGCAACATCTGTCTTATATAATTAGGTATAGCTACTTTCCTGCTTTTGTTTATAGTCTTCCTGAAAGTCTTTGTCATTAGACTGCTTTTATTTTCCCCCCTGGGGATAATTACTGAGATTTCTCTTTTCCTTGGGGAGGGCAGGATGAAGCTTAAATGCTGATTTGATATATATCCCTGGCTTAAGAAACCCTTACTTGGCCACTTCACAGCAAAGGCACAATGAAGTGTCTTACACAAGCTGGTAAGATTATGGCTTCAACTACATCTCTGCCAAGGAGAGGGACGGGAAGAAATGTTAGGGCAGAGTAACTGCAACTATGTAGAGTGTTTCAAGGATTTTATTAGAACCCAGTCTCTCCCCCAATCCTGAAACTCTAAGGGTAAAGGAACCAATTTTGTTACTATTTATACATGAGATAGATAGCATTATCTATATTTTAATAAGAGATGAAGAAATCAAGACTCAGAGAGGTTAAGCAACTTATTCAAGGTCACACAGAGCTAAGTCCAGACTATTCCATAGTTCATCCTTTCCCACGGACCTCACAGTCTCCAAGATCAGATTTATTTACCAAATAGTTGCTGAGTGCCTGCACACTTGTATAGTGAACAAGGCAGATGGGCTCCCTGCCATTAGGGAGTTCACACATCTGGCAGACCTAGCTACAAAAGCAGGTGGGGGGAGACCTCATTCATTTCATCTACTCTGCAGGCTTGAGCTCTCATAGGCTGGTGAGTCATTCATATGTGCACCCTCCCACACACACACTGAAATCGAAATGGGCTTTGAGCAGGGTCAAGGTGGAGAGAGAAAGGTTCTTCTTTCTGACGTGGACGGCTTCCCTCAAAAGGGGGGAAAAATCCAATTGTTAAAAACCATTCTTAAATCCCCATTCCTGGGTAAGGATGTGGGCGTGGAGGGAGGAACAGGGAGAGTGCAGCAAACCCTCCGACAACCACGACTCAGTTGCCAGAGGGATAGCGGAGGAGGGTGCAGGACACCCGAGAACTAAGCCTCTAAATCACTCGCGTGGCGTTGCAGGAGGCCGGCGGAGGCTCTGCCCGCTTCCCCAGGCTGCACAGGCAATGAATGGGCAGCTCTGGTTTTCCAGAAATCGTCACCACCCTTCCCCCGACCTCGGTCCCCCGGCGCGGCTGGCGTCACAGGGCGGGAGCCTCGGGAGCGCGAAGCAAACAAGCCCTGAGGTGCCAGCTAGGTTCCTAGGGCGAAGGGGCGCTGCCCCCATGTGAGAGGAGCAGGAGCCGCAGCCGGTCCAGGACCCCGCCCCCGCCTGGCCCAGGCCGGATCCCTGGCGCTTGCGTCCCGGGTGGGCGCGGACCTTTCTGCCCCCTGGGCCGCGCGGGTGGTGCGCAAGTCCCGGGGTCTTTGCCCCGATTTTACCTCTTTTTTCACGTTCCAAAGCAGTTTCTCTTTGACAGCGTCCTCTGCGCTGCCCATGTTGAGGCGGGTAGCGGGGAGGCGGCGCCGATCGGCCACCAAGCCCCCCGCTCGCCCTCGCCGCCTCCTCGCCTCTCCGCTCAGCGCCCCACGCGCAAGGCGGAGCCCCCGCCGGCAGCGCTCCCCGCCCGCCGCCGCCGCAGCCACTGCCTGGTGCTTGGCTCCGCCGCCATCTACCGAGCCCCGCACAGACGTCAGGCAGCAGGCCCAGCCCCTTCCCACTGCCGGCGGGGGAGGGGTGCGCACACAGAGTGGAGTGGGGGAGGTCGGGGCTGGGGGAAGGCTGCGCGCGCCTGGGGCAGCGGGCCCCGGGTGCGCGCTTCGGGGGCCGCTGTCATGGCAACGCGCCCGCTCCCCTCTTAAGGACGCGAACCCGCATTGTGAGCGCTGGACTAGGCTGACAGTGGACTCCCGCGGCCGAGGGGAAAGCCACACGCTCCAGGGCTGACCTCATCCCAGTTAGATCACCCCAGTTGTACCGCTTGTTCTGTAAGGAGGGGGCTGGGAGGTCCGAGCCCCGGCATTGTGTCCCCGGTGGCTCGAATGCTTGGGAGGCCAAGCATTCATTGCCTAATCATATGACTCCTCTGAATCCCACGGCTAGCCAGGACTCTCAGTGGCAAAACTTGTAAGAAGAGAAGTGGGAACTCAGCCGCCAGTTATAGAGAACCGGAGCCAGGAGTGTCACGGCCAGTCCCACCTTACTGAGTCTCCTACTCCCTTCTGGCCTTTCTTGCGGCTATGTGGGAGATGGAGCGCGGGTTGGAGTAAGAGAAACTGACGGGAACTTGAACGGAGTTGGCGATAAAATAAACGCCTTCCACGCAATTCGCCTTGGAACTAAAAGAGTCTGAAGGGAAAGATCAGGTTGCTCAGTGATAAAGAACACCTGCTGTTGCAAGCTGTGGAGCTGCGTACCCACATCTAGGTGAGGGGAGGGTTTAGGTCTCCAGCACGAATGGAGAGTTTTCCACTCAACATCTTCCTACGTGATGCAAAAATGAAAAAAAAAAAAAAGCTGGGGAGCAAAACATCCCTCCCAGGCCGAGGGCCCGAGCCCGGAGGATCTATACCTGGCGTTTTAAAGCCCAGGACCCGGGACTGCGCAGTGGGAAAAGTTCCCACCCCTACTTTGCTGAGACTCCGGGATCTCGGCACTCATTGGCTGGTGGAAAAGATCTCCAAACAGGGTGCGGGAGTCCCGCCCCCGGAAGGCCTTCCTCCACTGGGGGCCGGAAACGCTCAGCTCGGGCCGGAAGTGGTGGTGACTGGGCGCACGTGAGCTGTGCGTCATGGCAGCTCACCGCTCAGGCCCGCTGAAGCAGCAGAACAAAGCTCATAAAAGCGGGCGACATGGGGGTAGAGGATCCGCACAGAGGGGCGGCAAAGGTGAGAAGGCAGGGTAGGAAGAAGGTCTGCTTAACGGGTATTAACTACTTTTCCCCATGCCTAGAATGAGGTACAGTCTCCCGCGTGGGACCCGCGCAAAAGGCCCTTTCTGAGGTGGGCAGAGAAGGGTCCTCTTTGTTGATCTTCTGGTACCTGGCACAAAACCCCTTCTGATCTTCCCTCCAGGTCGTGTAGAACTGAAAGTCCTGTGCAAGAAGGTGAGAAAAGAGTTGAGCCGAATAGACCAGAGGCATCGTGCCAGCCAGCTCCGAAAGCAGAAGAAGGAGGCGGTGAGAGGAGTTGGGGATGGGAAATTGTGCGGTTTCTCTACGGTTCTTCAAGGACAAAGCTTTGAGCTAGAAAACGTGACTCGGGAAGGGGTTGGAGATAGAGAATGAATAACACTAGAGCACATACTCGTCGGGCTGCGGGTCTAGACTCGACCTAGAGCGTTATTTAGTCTGAGCTCCTGCCTTCAGGCGCCTCTCACCTCCCCCGCACCCGTACTCTCCTCCCCACAGCTTTTAACAAGAAGGATGCTAGTTACTGGCGGCGATATTTGTACTGTTGGAAATGCAGTACAGGAGCATAGTACAGGGGTGTTCTGTGACCATTTCTATTCTTAGGTTCTGGCAGAGAAGAGACAGCTGGGCAGCAAGGATGGGCCTCCTCATCAGGTGCTTGTGGTGCCTCTGCATAACAGGATTTCTATTCCTGAGGCCTTTGGACTGTTTCAGGATGGAAACTTGGGAACAGTACACCTGAATGGATGCAGAAGCACTGATAATTTTATGCTGCTATGCTCACGTTTGAAACATCGGTGGTTCTTCACACATGCAAGGCCAGGTTAGAGTATAAAATGTTTTCCCGTCTTTATGTTTAAATAGCGGTTCTATTTCTTTTTTGTTTTGGCTGTTATTGAAGATCGAACCCAGGGCTTCCTGGATGCTAGGCAAGCACCCTGAGCTATACCCACAACCCTGTTTTTTTTGGGACAGGGTCTCAGTTCAGGCTGGCCTTGAACTTGTGATCCTCCTGCCTCAGTCTCTGGAGTGCTGGGTAGTAGTTTTTGAGTATAATGTGTTCTTGGGAAGCACTTCTTCTTACTGTGTCTTTTATCTTCAGGGGATCTGCACACTGTGTTAGATATGGCTAAAGTGGCTGATACCATCCTGTTCCTTCTTGATGCACTAGAAGGCTGGGACAGCACTGGGGATTACTGCCTTTCCTGCCTTTTTGCTCAGGGTCTTCCCACCTACAGTAAGTGCATTGAAAGAGTATTGGTGGCCAGGAAAGAAAATGAATTTAGCATTTGTTGTACACCTACAATTTCCCAGACACTATGCTTGATATTTGATTCAAAAACACAGCTGGTGGGTTGTTTTAGAATATATATGTACAAATTAAATTTGATCATTTATTTACAAACTGTCAGTCAAGACTCCTTTTTCTGGGCTGTCCTTTGCCTGGAGAAAGAATGTGGAGGGTTTTTTTGTTTTGTTTTGTTTTGGTTTGGTTTTTTTCTTGCGGTCCTGGGGCTTGAACTCAGGGGTTTTTTTTCCTGAAGTGTTTTTTTCAAGATAGAGTCTCTTGAACTATTTCCCCGGGCTGGCTTCGAATTGAGATCCTCCTCATCTCTGCCTCCTGGGTAGCTAGGATTACAGGCTGACACATTTCTTTAGGGTAACTGAGTGTTGACTTTCCCAGTGATTTCTGGGATTGCAATAGAACTGTTACGTTGTTTGTGAACTGCAGGCGGATTTGAAGCAATAAGCTAAAAAGCTTTTTTTTTTTTTTTTTTCTTACAGCACTAGCTGTCCAGGGAGTTTCTGGCCTTCCACCAAAGAAGCAAATAGATGTCAGGAAGAAGCTAAATAAAGCAGTGGAGAAGCGCTTTCCTAATGACAAACTCCTCTTGTTAGACACCCAACAGGAGGCAGGGATGCTGCTTAGGCAGTTGGCTAACCAAAAGCAAAGGCATCTTTCTTTTCGAGATCGAAGGGCCTACCTGTTTGCCCATGCTGCTGATTTTGTGCCTAGCAAAGAGAATGACTTAGTGGGAACCTTGAAAATCTCAGGCTATGTTCGTGGGAAGACTATGAATGTAAATAGCTTGCTGCATATTGTTGGACATGGTGATTTCCAAATGAAACAGATAGATGCTCCTATGGACCCTTTTCCTCTAAATACTAGAGTGATTAAATCCCAAAAGGACTCAAGCATGACAATGGAGGTAAGATTGATGTGTTTTGTGGCCTCTGCCCTCCCCCCTTTTCAATGCTGGGGAACAAAACCAGGATCTTCTGCATGCTTAGGCATGCACTGTACCACTGAGCTACAACCCTAGCCCAAGATGGATGTTTTTAAGAAATGTATATTATAGATTCCTATGTAAATTGGCTCAGAATGGAAACAGGAGAATGCTGGAGGTATGGCTCCAGTGTTAGAGTGCCTTCTCCGTAAGCACAAAGCCCTGAGTTCAAACCCTAGTCCCACCAAAAAACACAAGTTAAAAAATTCAGAGAAGGTAGTCTATACATTTAGGACAGCAGAAAGACTGCTGGTTTGAAAAATGAGGCAATAGTCAACTACAAATATGTTGGTAAGTTATATTTTTCTAGTTCTTTTTAGATATTCTACACTACATTTGATTCTGACTTTGGTTCTGTATAGATACGTAGATGTGGTCCCTTTTCTTAAAGAACTTAACTTGAGTTAGACAAAAAATGGCAAACTCTTGTGATGGGATATGGATACAGTACACACCTGCTGTGGAAGTTGAGAATGTAGACTAGCAAGCTACACAAAAAAGATCAGACTTGAGTGAAATGTGGACAAGGATGAGTGTGATTTATGAGCTGATTAGAGATGAAAAAATGTAGAGTCAATATGAACCTAAGCATAGTAATGGGAAAAGAAGGTTTGTTTGAATTCTGAAGAAAGCAGCTTGATGGGAATGAGGAATATACTAAGCAGGTAGATGAGGGACACGATTATGAAAGGCCTCAGTCTAAACAAAGGTATAGAGTCAAAATTCTAGGAAATGGCCACTTGAGAAATTCTGACATGTTTTGTCTTTTCATCTACATGAGGACTGATACTTCTGAATCTTTCTGATTACTGTGTTATTGACTAGTTATACCTGCTTTTGTTTTTCAGACTTATGCCACAGATGATACAACTGATATGGAAGAAGACCTTAAGGTCCTAGTAAAGGCAGACCCTGATAGACAGCAGTCTTTGCAAACAGAGGTTATCCCAGATCCAATGGAAGGGGAGCAAACCTGGCCCACTGAGGAAGAGCTGAATGAGGCAAATGGTTGGTAGTGGCAAATTTGTTTGTTATACATCTGATCTGGAATTGTGGATTTTGATTAGTTCCTTACAGGGTAGCTGCTGAGACCCTATATATAGGATAGAGTGAGTTGAAAATACAGTTGAAGTTCTGTTACCTCCCTATTTGCCCAATTGCTATAGGATTGCACTAGACAAACATTGGACACAACTTTGTTACATTTCTCAAAATTACTTACTGTTTTATAATGAACAGAAAAACAACATTAGATCCTTTGCAGGATTTATTTAGATGTAGTATTGTTGATTGTGAGGCAGCCAAAATAAACTTGAAATAGTCTGGTCTACTCATGTGTCTATCATGTTGTAACCATGTTGACAGCAGTATCATCCTGCATAGGTGAGAATACCCAGGGGAAAGGAGGTATATAACTTTACTTATTTGGGTTTTTACAGACTTTATGAAGCAAGGTTCTAAGGTGGTAAAGAAGGTTCCCAAAGGAACATCCAGTTACCAAGCTGAATGGATTTTGGATGAAGGTGATGAAAGTGGTGGGGAAGGAGGTGAATATGATGATTTAGAACATGAGGATTTTATGGAAGAGGAATCTCAGGTAAGGAAAGAGGCCACTGGGCCACTTGTGTATACAGCTCTAAATACTAAGCAGTGTACAATCCTGACTTTGAGGGGTGCGTGTAGTCAGTTTCTTAGGAATGACTGATTCCAGGGAATAAGACTTTCATGACTTAATCTATTAGAATTTATATTGCTTGGAATTAATTGTCTAGTAAGATTATTCTTGGTTTTAGAGGTAGAGATGTCTGTGTTTCTTCTGAAATTATCACAATATTTTATTTTACAGGATGAGAATGGTGAAGAGGAAGAAGAGGAGGAATGTGAAACTATGACTATAGGGGAGTCTATGCGTGATGATCTGTATGATGAGAGAGTAGATGAAGAAGCTGAGGAAAAAATGTTGGAGAAATATAAACAAGAAAGACTAGAAGAGATGTTTCCAGATGAAATGGACACTCCTCGTGATGTGGCTGCTAGAATTCGGTTTGTCAAGAAGTCTAAATTCAAACAATATGTTTTTATTTGAAACTTCTATGGCTCAGAACTAGGTCAGCATGGTACAAAAAGAGACACATTGCCCCTGCTCCTAAAGGGCTAACATTCTATATGGGAAGGCAACACACATGTGGGAAACTAATATATAATCAAGTTCTAATCCGTGGCACAGATTAATGTTACAGGACTTAAAAGGAAGATCCTAAGGTTAATTAGCAGATACTTCTATAGGTGCTAATACTTAGTTTAAGTGCATAAAGTTGGGATTATGGTGTGAGGGGGATTTGGATAGGACAGCAAAAGTTAAAGAGCATGAAAGATGATCCTGTCTTCTCTGGATGAGACTCTGACCAAGCCAGAGTTTACCAGATTAAAGAGCCACTCCCTGACATGCATCAGGGAGCCATTGTAAATATTTTGTCCTTAGTGAAAAGCCTGAGTTTGTTCTGAAATACTTGTTTCAAGATGTTTTTAGAGTGTGTTTTTTAAACTATTAGATAGTTTTGAGAGATAGTAATTATTCTCTTTTCCTCTCTCTCCTGCTTCCTTCTTCTTTCCCTTCTTTTCTTGGCATACTGGGGTTTGAACTCAGGGCCTTGCCTTTTATTTTTTTGGCAGTACTGAGGCTTGAACTCAGAGGCTACACCTTGAGCCACTCTACCAGTCCTTTTTAGTGGTATTGTCCCATCTTCTACCCACTGTAGTCCTCCTGATTTCTGTCTCCTGAGTAGCTAGAATTATAGGCATGAGCCACCGTTGCCCCACCTTTGCCCTTGCTAGGCAGGCACTCCACCATTTGAGACACTTGTGCCCCTCTTCCTTCCCCCAGCCTTTTCTTGGTTATTTTTTGGATAGGATTTTGCGTTTTTGCCCTGGGGTTGACCTTAGGTGGTAATCCTATATGTGCCTTTTTTGTAGCTATGATAGATAACAGGTGCAAACCACAAAATACCTGGCTTACTGAGATGGAGTCTTAACTAACTTTTTGCCTGGGCTGGCCTTGAACCACAGTCCTTCTGATCTCTGCTTCCTAAGTAGCTGGGATTACAGGTGTGTACTACTGTGCCTAGCCCTCTTTTTTTTTTTTTTGAGATAGAGCAATGAAAGCCTGTAGTTCATGCTTTTAATCCTCCTTTTTTAGTGCCTTTTTTTTTTTGTTTGGTTGGTTTTTGGTGCTACTGGGGATTGAACTCAGCCTTGAGTTTGCTAAACAAGTGTTCTACCACTTGACACCAAGTCCCAAGTCCGCGCTTTCAATCCTCCTGCCTCAACCTTCTGAGTGCTAGAATTACAGGTGTGCACCCCCAAGCCCTGCTGAAGAGGGTTTTTTTTTTTGTTTGTTTCTTTTTTTTTCCGTCAGTGCCAGGGCTTGAACCCTGGGCCTTGGACATGTGAGGCTAGCACTCTACCACTGAACTACATTCCTAGGTAGAGCTCTTTTAAACTAGAACCTTAGGCATTTAGAAGTGATGTGAGTCTTATGTAGCACCATATAAATCTCTTAATTTCTTTAAAATCTCCTATATTCTAGCTTTCAAAAATATAGAGGCCTCAAGAGTTTCCGGACATCTCCCTGGGATCCTAAGGAAAACCTTCCTCGAGATTATGCTCGGATCTTTCAGTTTCAGAACTTCACTAATACTAGGAAAAGCATCTTTAAAGAGATTGAGGAAAAAGAAGCTGAAGGAGCTGAGGTATTGCTTTCTTGTCCACCATACTGCCTATTTTGTTGCTTCTCTTGGTATGAGAATGAGTACCCAACTTAGTTTTGTGCTGCTGTCAGCTGAATCAGAGGGGCCACTGAGTTGGAACAAAGAAGTTTCAAAGATAATAACTGAAAACACTGAATCTGGGTAGTTGAAGCATCTGTGAAAAGCAATCTTGAAGCGTTTTAGGGTACTCCGAGAGAACAGTTGGAGAAATGTTCTATTGTTATCAGGACATTAAGGGTAATCCTGTGATTGTTTTCTGCTTCCTCTTGGAAGGTTGGATGGTATGTCACACTTCATGTCTCTGAAGTCCCTGTCTCAGTGGTTGAGTACTTCAAGCGAGGAGCACCCTTGATTGCATTTTCTTTGCTACCTCATGAACAGAAGGTAAATTAGTATCTTGTGGAAAATGGAGAGTTATAAAAAACTTTTCCAATCCATTCATGAAATTTGCTCCCTGGGCTATGAGATTCTGCTTTTATGATTTAGAAATCAAAGAACAATAGAGAAGTCAATGATGGTTATACCCATGATGTCTGAACCTGTCTGAAGCATCTCACTGATGAAATCTGTGTGGTTCTGAGACTTCTCTATGATAAATATGTTTTCAGATAGAGTTTAGGCCAAAGCTTAGGTCTCTATGTAGACAGTCATGCAGATTGGAGTGTGAGTATGTAATAGCTCTGGCCTTCGATTAGTATGAGTAAGGGTCAAGGAAGAGATTTGAATGAGTGGTGCATATGGTGAGTGACTTACAAGTCACTGATTTTTGTGGTGGAGGTTGAGCTCATGTTAAATGTAGGAAGGTAAATTAGCAGAGACGAATGAAAGCTCTAATTAGCCTATGTTCAGCTCTAATGCCAATTATTGATGGATAAAAAGGATAAATCTGTGTTCTGT
This sequence comes from Castor canadensis, assembly GCF_047511655.1. Lineage (NCBI taxonomy): Eukaryota > Metazoa > Chordata > Mammalia > Rodentia > Castoridae > Castor > Castor canadensis. The sequence continues at coordinate 47,177,863 of NC_133396.1, read as the reverse complement.
CATTTATACTACATTAATTTGTACATTAATTAGTACTGTCAGTTCTTATAGTGAATCTGATGTTTCTTTGGTTTGCCTTCTTTCAGGTTAGACTGTTGTATTCTTAGACTGTATAGCTTTTTTTCTTACTTGGTTCTCAGATGTCAGTATTGAACATGGTGGTGAGTCGGAATCCTGGCAACACTGAACCTGTGAAAGCCAAAGAGGAACTGATCTTCCACTGTGGATTCAGGCGCTTCCGAGCCTCACCTTTATTCTCTCAGCACACTGCAGGTTAGCAGGGGGGAGCTTTTGGATTCTTGTCCATCTTATTCTCTTTTGGGAGACTAATTTTTGGTGGAGGGAGGCAGAATACATAGTTTCACACTCTTAGATACCTGGGTTAGAGGTATTTTCAGTACTCTGACTTAGTAGCCAATGATGTTTTTATTCAAAATGTCTGAACCTGTCTGAAGCATCCTAGTGATGCAATCTCTGTGGAACTGAGGCTTCTCTGTCATGAGTATTTGTTTCAAAGTAAGTTTTGAATCAGGGTTGGTAGCTTAAAAAAAGCTTTATAAAAAAGCATGTGTCAAAGTATGGAAACCTTGGTATCTGGTGTGCGAGTGGCAGTGGGGTGAAAGGATGTGGGTTTTGAGATGGTGTATATGAGTTTGGAGAATGGTAACCATGAATACTTCTGTGGTAAAAAGTGGTTGTATTCCTACATTCTAGGACTAGGAAGATTTGTTGTTAAATAACTTGGGGCTTTTAAACATCACCTTAGCTTACTCAATGGCAGAAAGAAGAGATGAAGGCAGCATTAGTGGTTATCTGGATAATTTTTATCCTCACCAATTATGCTACCTAAATAGCATGATTAATCTCTCTAATGGATTAATTTCTTCATTCAGATATCTTATTTTCCTCTAACTTCAGTATTATTAAAGTCTGAGGTCATGGAACTGTAGTCTTTGGGCCAAATCTGTGTCACTGCTTATTTTTATAAACAAAGTCTTATTGGAATACAAATACTACATTTTAATTTTAATTTTTGTTTTTATTGAGACAAGGTCTCACTATGTAGCCCAGGTTGGCCTTGAACTTGCAGTCCTTTTTGTTTTTAATTTCTTTCCTTTAAAAAAGTCTCCAAATGTATTTGTCTCTGATTGCTTTTTGTCACAAGTAGTGACAAACACAGAGTTGACTAGTTGGAACAGAAACTGTATGACCACAAATCCTGACGTATTTACCATCTAGGCCTTTGTAGAAAAAGTTTGCCAATTTTTATTAATGAGCTGTTGACTCAGGGATAGTGTCCGTAAAGCACTGATTGTCAAATGAGGTAAGGGATGAGAACTAGTAGAGAAACTCAAGTGGTAGAGCACCTGCTTAGCAAGTGTGAGGCCCTGAGTGCAAACCGCAATAATGCCAAAAAGTAAAATTAAAAATTAAAAAAACCCACAATTTTAGCTGGGCACTGGTGATTCACACCTGTAATTCTAGCTACTTGGGAGGCAGACATCAAGATTTGAGGGCTGGAGGTGTGGCTCAAGTGGCAGAGCACCTGCTTTGGAAGCACAAAGCCTGAGTTCAAACCCCAGTCCCACCAAAAACTAAATAAACAAGATTTGAGGCCAGTGGAGACAAACAGTTCTAGGCAGGAAGTTCACAAGACCCTGTCTCAAAAATACCAACACAAAAAAGAAATGGCGGTGTGGCTCAAGTAGTAGAGTGCCTGCCCACAAGTGTGATGCCCTAAGTTCAAACCCTAGTACCAACAAAAAAACAAACAAAAAAATCACCTGGGATAACTTTTTGAACCCCAAATACAGTTTAAGCTCCAAGATTCTATCGCCTGTTGAAAAATAACTGATAGGACTGGTTTATATCTTTTAATTGTGTTGAGGTAGGATTTTTTTATTTACTTTTGTTTTGAGACAAGGTCTCACTATGAAGCCCAGGCTGGCTGCAAAAATCATGATTTTCTGTCTCTGTCACCAGAGTACTGGGATTATAGGCATGTGCTACCATGCCAGGTGAGGCAAGAAAAATTCTGAGAATTAGTGGAATAAGGAAACACAAGATGTTTTTGGTTTAAGAGTTACAGTTGGACTGGCCACTAGTAGTTCACATCTATAATTCTAGCTTGTCATGAGGTAGAGGATCAGGAGATTGTGGTTCGAGGTCAGCCTGGGGGAAAAAAAAAAAAAAAGGCAAAAATATCCAACCCAACAAAGGGCCGGTGAAGTGGTTCAAGTGGTAGAATGCCTTCCCTAGCATGTGTGAGGCCTGAGTATAAGCCCCAGAATCAACAACAAAAATATTGCAGTTGAGGATTGAGGGGAGGCTCAAGTGGTAGAGTGCCTATCCAAGGAAGTGTGAGGCCCTGTGTTCAAGCCCCAATACTGCAAAAAACCCAAAAAACAAAGGGGGATTAAAAAAAAGCGTGGAGGGGAGTTACAGCTGGGTATATAACTCAGTAGTAGAGAACACTTAGCATGCATAAGGCCCTGGGTTTGATTCTCAGCACTGCAAAAAAAAAACAAAAAAATGAGTTGGCTGTGATACAACTTTCACAGGCCTCTGGATTACCTATGGATTTCTCAGTGTTTTTGGTTTTTCTTTTTTCATCTTTTACTGTGGCAGCGGATAAACATAAATTTCAGAGATTCCTGACTGCTGATGCGGCCTTAGTGGTGACAGTGTATGCACCAATCACTTTTCCTCCTGCATCTGTGCTGCTTTTCAAGCAGAAAAGCAATGGTAAGTTGAGTTCACGGTGGTAAATAGGCCTGCAGGTCCTTAATAGGATTATAACTGTTTTCTCTTATTTAGATTTGAGGGTCAGATCTTGGGAGGGTAACAGTGTATTGCTACTTCAAGGTTTTTCTCAGAAAATCTTGCACAGGTCTTTAACTGTATTAGAGCAATAAGTGAAGGCATTGTCTTACAGACTCCTCAATAGCTGCTTTCTTCCCTTCATAGGAATGCACAGTCTTATTGCTACAGGCCATCTGTTGTCAGTTGACCCGGACAGAATAGTCATCAAGAGAGTTGTTTTGAGTGGTCATCCTTTCAAAATTTTTACTAAGATGGCAGTAGTGCGTTACATGTTCTTTAACAGAGGTAGGCATGAAGAAGGAGAAGGATGAAATTTGATTTTGTGCGTGTGTGTGTGTGTTGGAAAGGTTGGGTTTACATTTTATGGGTAAATGTTTCATCTTGGTCTTTTGTGTTCTCCATTTTAAGAGGACGTGCTGTGGTTTAAACCAGTGGAACTGAGAACAAAATGGGGCCGCAGGGGACACATCAAGGAGCCTTTGGGTAAGAGAATGTAGGATTTGGGGCCTTATTTAAATTTCCCCAGTGTTACTGATTGACTATTGGGTTGAAATTCATTGCTTTAAAATTTTATACTTTTAATTTTACCAACTTGATGTTTTCTTTCTAGGTACCCATGGCCACATGAAGTGCAGCTTTGATGGGAAATTAAAATCTCAGGACACAGTACTGATGAACCTCTATAAACGAGTTTTCCCCAAATGGACTTATGATCCGTATGTTTCAGAACCAGTACCTTGGGTGAAAAGTGACATTTCTTCAACAGCGCCTGAAGTGGACATGGAGTAATGGAGTCATTGGGATTCTGTCATACTGCTTGCCAGTTACCACTCCAATGATGGGAGCCTACAGGTTGTGATCAGGCAGTTTGCAGTTTCTACTTTAGCTAATTAGTCTGTTGCCTCTGTTTACAAAGGTCTTCTTAACAAGTGTCTTAACTGACAATTTTTCTGCTGCTTAGTCTAAAAAATGATTACATCTTACTGAAGTATCTATTCTCCATTAAGATTTGAAAACTTGTTTAAGAGGGGAAGATGGAAAACAAAATTTTTACTACCTGGACACTGAAATCATACCTCTTCCTTTTGCATAAATTAAACAAAATCAGACCGATAAGGAGCTGGCCTTTCAGCCTGTTTGACCCAAGTTAGCGAGGTTAAGTCTACATTTCCACCACTGAGCACAATACAAATGTTCTTTACTTCTGGAGAAACTGTTTGGAAATTCTGAGACAGCACGGCTGCTACTCCAACACCAGCGGTAGGTTCAATGAGTAGTTTCATTCTCTCCCACACCAACTGGGTTGCATACTGTTGGTATAGAAGGGAGTAAGGATTAGTGAAACGGGAAAAGAATCTAGGAATCCTAGTAGTTAAGTTCTAAAGGCCAGGTGAGGATATATGCCCAGTCTGAATTTTGTTGCTATATACACTTTCATCCTAACTCTGCTACTGTTTAGTAGTTTGGTACCCTCCCACAGTCATGAAGTCACTTAGTTTAAGTCCCTGTGAGTCAGTTGCTACTCCTAATAGGAGAAAATTCTTTTGCCTAAGAAATTGCACTATTGTTATTTCTTGTTGGAGCCTTACCTTAATTTCATCCTCTGTGACAGTGAATACATCATCCACAAGATCCCTTATAATAGGCCACGTGTTTAAGCCAATGCTGGATTTGACACCATCTGCTATGGTTTCTGGAGGATGGAGATTGGGGATCAGTTCCCCTTTCAGTTTGGACTGGTAGCAGTCATCTGCATTCAAGGGTTCAGCAGCATATACCTTCACACTAGGTTTCAGAGCCTGAAAGGGAGTATTAGATACCTTACAACCAACTATACCATTGACTAAAATAAAGTAGGCAGAACAGCTAACACATTTCTATGTAAGAGTCTTCCCTTTGATGGATATAATGGAAATAAGACCTATAGGCACTTTATAAATAAATTATATGTCTAATACTGGCCTTTGGTTGCCTGAATCATTGGTAGTTTGGGAATAGTAGTCCCTGGTAGGTTGATGAGGTGGATTTAGGGGAAGGACTGAGAATGCTGCTTACTATGTAACTGCTTTTGCGCTATAAAGTTGTCAAGACAAAGATGGGCCTTCCTTCTAGAGTTTCAAGAGATGATGGGAAGGAATGGCAGTTGCAGGGAATGTTGAACACATACCTTCAGTGCACTAAAAAGCAAATAAATGTGCCTAAAACAGGAAGTCCTTCAGAAGCTGTTTTCTCACCTTAACTGTAATTGCTATTCCAGCAGCCATTCCTCCTCCCCCTACAGGCACCACCAGTGCATCTACCAAGGGAACCTTTGGTAAAAATATAAATAGACTAATTAATGAGCAGTTTTATATGTACATATAAAATTGAATCTACAGCCAAACAGCTTTCGCAGTAGCTAAATAGGAAGAACTAATTAGGCTGTTTTACCTGATTCAACACTTCCAGTGCAATTGTCCCTTGCCCAGCTATCACTGCCGGCTCCTGGTTGGGATGTACCATGATGCCTTCTGTTTCTTCCATAATTCTTTTTGTAACCTTTTCTCTGGACTGAAATAACATTAATTTGGTTTACTTCATTTAACACAATTCTCAAAAAATTTGACTTAATAATTAACACCTTTATTGACAATTTAACTGTTTTTCAGATTTGGTCAGTGAGGATAGATGTGGCAGTAGACAAAACATCCTGCCTTTAAGAGGGTTATATTCTTAGGGGTGGGATATAAGTAAATTTCTGATACCATGTTTAAGTATTTTGGAGCAAAGTGGAAGAATTTGTCCTATATGGACTGATCAGGAAGAGCCTCTGATAATGTGACAAATTACAGATATGAACAAATACTATTGATTCTGGAAGAATATTGAAAGAAGGTGGTCGTAGGTAGAAAGACTATAAGGCAAGAGTGGTTGTTCTTTCTGAGGAACTGCTAAGAAGTTGGTGTGACTGGCATGAAATGTTTCCAGCAGAATAACAGATGAGATGAGGTCAAAAAGATAGTAATGGGAAAGTGTGGTTCAAGTAGTAGAGTGCCTCCTTTGCAAGTGCAAAGTTCTGAGTTCAAACCCCAGTCCCACCAAAAATGAGTAAATAAGTAAAATAGCAAGCAGAAAACAAAAAATAAAGACGCATGAACTAGTTCATCCATGTCTTGGATGAATAGAAGTACTTTGGTTGCCTAGGGATATAGCTCAGTGATAGACTGCTTGGCATGCACAAGACCCTCGGCTCCATCCCAGTACCATAAAAACAAAACAAAAATTGACAGGTGCTGGTGGTTCACACCTGTAATCCTAGCCATTTGGAGGCTGAGATTGGGGTGATCATGGTTCAAGGCCAGACCAGGAAAATAGTTATCAAGATCCCACCTCCAAAATAGTCACAGCAAATGGACTGGAGGTGTGGCTCAAGAAGTAGAGCTTTTCAAATGCTAGGGCCAAAAATAAAACAAAAAACTTTGGTTTCACTATGTATGAGATTGAGAAGAGACAAGTTGTTTTTGGTGGGACTGGAGTTTGAACTCAGGGCTTCACACTTGCAAAACAGGTGCTCTACTGCTTGAGCCACACCTCCAGTCCAAGACAAATTATAACTTATTGATTGCTTTTGAAAACAGACTGTAGTGAGTGAGGATGCAAGCAGAGACCAGTTAGGCTGCTGAGTCTAGGTGATACTTAGTGTTGGTTTCAGTCAGGGTGGTAATGGTAGTTGGATTATGGAAATATTTTGAAAGGATAGATTTGGATGTGGGGTGTGAAAGGGCTAGCAAAATTTTTTTTGCTTGAGCAACTAGAAGGATAAGTGTTGCCATTTACTGAGATGAGAAAGACTAGAAAGGGAGAAATTGGGGAGTAAGATCCAGAGTTTGATTTTAGACATAGTAACTTTGAAACGCCACTAGAAACATCCAAGTAGAAGCTGGGTGCCAGTGGCTCATACCTATTATCCTAACTACTTGGGAGGCAGAGATACCAGGAGGACTGTGGTTTGAAGCCAGCCTGGGAAAAATAGTTTGTGAGACCCTATCTTGAAAATACTCAGCACAGAAAAAGGCTGTAAAGTGGCTCAAGCATTAAGAGTTGCCTACTTTGCATGCGTGAGGTCCTCAGTTCAAACCCCAGTGCTGCCAAAAAAAAAAAAAGAGACACACCAATGGAGTACTGGCCTAGCAAGCAGGAGGTTTTGAATTCAAACCCCAATACTGCCAAAAAATTTAGATTAAAAGACATCCAACTAGGAAAGTTTGGTAGCTGTTGGGTATAGAAGTCTGAAATTAAGGGGAGAGTTTAGGGCTGGACTTGTTGAGAATAGGTGATGTTTTAAACTAAAACTAATGTTATCAGCTGAATGAGTAGATAGAGAAAAGATTGGGCATGCTAACACTTGAGGGATGATGAGGAAACAAAGGAGACTAAGAGCATCCAGTAAGGTAGGAAGAACAGTTGGTCAAATGAGCCTGTTAAGGTGGTACTGAACCCTGCTTTCTCCTTACCTCATCACTCTGTTCACTATATACTATAGAGGCTCCATAGGCTTGTATTGCCAATTTCTTACAGTTGGGAGCTGTTTGGGGCACCACAATATAAGCAGGAATCCCTGGTAGGGGAAAAAATATGTTTAGTTAGTACAAGTCAGGAGAACTCAGGGTAAAAACTTACATTTCATTTTTCTTGTAATCAACTAAGGACTTCTTTAGAAATTCCCACAGGTAATTCTACTCTCACTGATACTTTTCTGCTTCTCTCAGTTGATCCTCCCCAGTACCGTGAGAAATTAATTCAGTACCTTCTAGTTTGGCAGCATAGGTGAGAGCCTGGCCATGATTTCCACTGCTGTGAGTAACAACAGCTTTGGGTTTCCCTTTTAAAGTGGCAGGTGTTAAGACTCTGATAGCATTAAGGGCACCACGAATCTGGAAAAGAAGGGTGGTAAACTCATTGTACAGTTGTGCATCGCTGAACCGTGGCGACATGATCTAAGAAATGTATCATGAGGTGATTTTGTTCTGCAAACACTATAGAGTGTACTTACACAAACTCAGCATACTATACACCTAGGCTACTTAGGTATAACCTGTTATACTTAGGCTACAAACCTATACAGCATGCTACTGTACTAAACAATAGTGTTAGCAATTACAACACAGTGGTATTTGTGTATATAAACACAGGAAAAGGCTAATAAAAATAAGGTATAAAGCTAAAAAATGACACACCTACAGGTGTACACTGTTAAGTGTACACTTAACATGAGTGTAGCTTATAGAACTGGTTTGCTCTGGGTGAGTGAATAGTGAGTAAATGTAAAGGTCAAGGACATTGTACATGACTGTAAACTTTATAAATGCCATAATTAAGCTACATTAAATTAGAATATTTTTCTTCAATAATAAATAAACCATAGCTTAGTGTAACTATTTACAAATGTTTAATTTAAAAAAAAAATTTGGGGAGGCTGGTGGAGTGGTTTAAGGGGTAAGAGGACCTGCCTTGCAAATATAAGGCCCTGAGTTCAAACCCCAATGCTGCCAAAAAAAATAAAATAAAATTTTTTTGGCGCCAGGCAGGTGCTCCAACACTTGAACTACTACACCAGCCCTCTTTTGTGTTCAGTATTTTCGAGATAGGGTCTTGAGATACCGTGATCTTCCTGGTCTCTGCCTTCTGAGTTGAAAGCTTCCTTTTATGTTTGGTTTTGAGACAGAATCTTGCTATGTACATTCAAGCTGACCTTGAACTTATGATTGTCCTGCCTCAGCCTCTCAAGTGCTAGAATTACAGACCTGTCCTGTGTCACCAGAAAGCTTTTTTTTTTTTTTTTGGGAAAGGGATGGGGAGGTGCAGCACTGCATTTGAACTCAGGGACTCATGCTTGCTAGGCAGGCGCTCTTACAGTTTGAGCCACTGCCAGCCCTTTTTTTCTGATTGTTTTTTTCGAGATACAGTCTCTTGAACTATATCCCTGGGGATGGCTTTGAACTAATCTCTGCCTTTTATTTTTTTGTTCTTTCAGTATTGGGGTTTGAAATCAAAGCCTACACCTTGAGCCACTCCAGCAACCCTTTCTTTTGTATTGGGTATTTTCAAGATAGGGTCTTGCAAACTATTTGTTCAGGCTGGCCTTGAACTACAGTCCTCCTGATCTCTGTCTCCTGAGTAGTTAGGATTATAGGCATGAGCCACGGGCACCCGGCAATAATACATATTTATGTATAAATATGTAACTTTAATTATAAGGAATTTTTAGAGTATGTAAAAGTGGTTTATCAATACTATGATGCTAGGTAACCAGGATTTGAGTGTGAGGTTTTTTTCCTGGCACTGGCATTTGAACTCAGGGCCTCATGCTTGCTAGGCAGGTGCAACTTGAGCCACCCCACCAGCCCAGTGACCAGTACTTGAAAAGGAAATTTCTTCAAACTTTTTTTTTTTCCCAACTGCAAAAAGGTGTTAATTTACTGCAAGCTACCTCACTGGCTGTTCCTGTTCTGGAGGATTAAATTTACATGTTAAAGGGGTTGGAAAACATACATGATACATTAAGAAGGGGAATTTTTACCTTAAAAGATCCAGTTTTCTGAAAGAGTTCACACTTGAAGAAAAGATTGCGCCCTGCTACTTGATTCAAAATGGAGCTTGTTAGCACTGGTGTGAGGTGGATATAATCTCGAATGTTGATATGAGCTTTTTCAACATCGGCAAAGGAGATGCAGTACTGAGCACACATGGTTCTGAAATCCAGGAATAAAAAGAGGTCAAAGCAAAATCTGAGACAAGGTGTTCATTGAAAAGATTTTATAATACTGGAGAATAGACCTGAGGCCTGTAGTGCTATTGGAACTGTCTAAATTATTAAAATTACAGAATTTCTGTGCAAGGGACTTATCTTGAAGCTGAAGTAAGTTTTCTGGTGAAGCTGAAGTAGGTTTTCTGGTGCTTATGGATGCTCAAGCTCACTCTCCAACTCATACCATTCTTGTCTTGGCATTGCCACTGGTTTGCACCTTTTCATCATTGTTGTAAAACTGCTTGAATGAATTGAGTTCAAAATCTGCTATAAGTTTTTTTGTGAGACAGCTCACTAGGTTATTGGGGCTGGTCTTGAACTCATGGGCTTAAGGGAGTCTCCTGCCCCAGTCTCCTGGATGCTGGGACTATAGGCATGAACATTGTACTTGGCTTAAATTTTTATTTTAAATTAACAGCCATGAATGGTGGCACATGTCTGTAATCCTAGCTCTTGGGAGGCTAGGGCAGGAAGACCAAGAGTCCAAGGGCAGCCAGGGCTACATAGTCAAACTCTTATCTCAAACAAAACAAAACAAACTAAAAACAAAACAAAAGGGGCTGGAGATATAGCTCAGTGGTTTAGTGTTTGCCTCGTATTCATGAGGTCCTGAGTTCAATCCCTGGTACCACAAAAAAGAAAAAAACAAAAAACCAAAAAAAACAAAACAAAAGCAGGTGCCAATGGCTCACACCTATAATCCTAGCTACTCAGGAAGCAGAGATCAGGAGGATTGTGGTTCGAAGCCAGTCCTGGCAAAATAGTTCATGAGACCCTATTGAAAAAACCCAACACAAAAAAAAGGCTGGTGGAGTGACTCAAGGTGTAGTTCAAATCTTGGTACTGCAAAAAAAAAAAAAAAAAAAAAGAAAAGAAAAAGCCACACACTCATGCACACTTCTAAGGAGTCTGAAATGCCTTCTTTGTGCAGAATATAGGGCATGAGATATTTGATACCCACTGCCAAAATGATTCCCAGAAGACTTGTAGATTATATCAATTTATACTACACCAGCAGTTTCCAAAGGATGTCCATTTGCCTTTATCCTTATTATATCATTTTTATCTGTCAAATTGTCTAGTATTTTATATTACTATGATTGAGCATTTATTCTGTATATGTTCTGTTCTTTTGTGAATTTTTTTTTTTGTGGTACTGGGGGTTTGAACTCAGGGCCTTGCTAAGCAGGTGCTCTACCACTTGAACCACACTGCCAGTCCCTTTTGCTTTGGTTATTTTTGAGATAGGGTCTTGCTTTATGCCTGGGTTGGCCTGGACCTGGTCCTCCTGTTATGCTTCCCTATGTAGCTGGGATGACAGGTATGTATTAACTCCCAGCGTGATTGAAATGGGAGGATCCTGTTTTTGCCCAGGCTATCCTTGAGTTGTCACCCCTCCCAAATAGCTAGGATAACAGACTTGAGCCACCAGGCCCAGCTCTTGAAATGCCACATTTATCAAAAAAATTAAATTTCTATTAATGCTTGAGGCTTTTGTATTTTGTTCCATTGATAGACTGTCGATTCTTTTTGTAGGTATACATTTTTGTTGTTGTTTGTAATACTGGGAATCAAACTCAGGGCCTTGTGCCTGCTAACTAAGCACTCTTATCACTGAACTACATCCCTAACCTTCCAATTATGCATTGTATTAAGTTCTTGATTACTCATTCTAAAATTTGTTGGCTTTTCTCGTAGATGAATTCTTCCAAGTAAATTTTAGAATTCCTTTAACAAGGTTGCCAGAAATTCCATTGTAAGATTTATAAATGAATGATTGACACTTGAAAAGTCTTGGGCTGGCAGAGTGGCTAAAGTGCTAGTGTCTGTCTGCCCAGTAAGTGTGAGGACCTCAGTTCAAAGCCCAGTACTGCTGAAATAAAAGAAAAAATACTGAGTCTTTCCATAAACATGGGTGTCTTTTAATTTAGGAGTCATTTTTAGATTTCTTAGTAAAGTTTTATGTCTCATATGTATCTGATTAAATTTATTCCAAAGTATGATCTACTTTTGTATTTGAGGTATTTTTACCATTAGATTTTAAAATTACTTAATAATATGTTAATGTAAACTAGTAATTACTTATCATGTAATAGGACAATTTCTTAGATTATCTTGTTTTTTTTTGGTGGGGGAAGGAAGGGAGTAGTAGTGCTGGTGGAACCCAGGCAAAACCCTCAGCCTCAGCTTTGTTTTATAGTTGTTTCTCCTCACCCTTAAAAAAATTTTTTTCTAGCTTCAGATATGATTTAATGTAGCATTCAAATAATACCTTGCCAGGTGCTGGTGGCACAGACCTGTAATTCTAGCTACTCAGGAGGCAGAGATTAGGAGAATTTTGATTCAAAGCCAGTTCTTGAGACCCTATCGAAAAAACCCACCATAAAAAGGGGCTGGCACAGTGGCTCATGGGGGTAAGAGCACCTGCTTAGCAAGGATGAGGCCCTGAGTTCAAACTGCAGTGTTGCCAAAAAAACCTAAAATGATGAAGAGCATTATTCCTATTAGCTTTTTCTTTTCTTTTTTTTTTTAAAATACAGGGTCTTGCTATATAGCCCAGGAGACCTTGAAATCTTCCTGCCTTGGCCTTTTCCTAGTACTTCTTTCCAAGTCCTATGACTCTTAACTTTATTATCTTGAGTCACTTCACTTACATCTGAACCAGTTTTTTTCTTTTTTTGGTGGGACTGGGGTTTGAATTCAGGGCTTTGTACTTGCAAAGCAGGTACTCTACTGCTTGAGCCACACCTTCAGCCCATTTTTGCTCTGGTTATTTTGGAGACGGCGGTGATGGTGGGGGGGTGTCTTGAACTATTTGCCTGGGCTGGCCTCAAAGCAAAGTTATCTCCACCTCAGCCTCCTAAGTAGCTAGGACTACAAGCGTGAGCCACGAAAGCCTAGCCTAACTGTGGCTTGAAGAAAGGAATGTACACCTGCTTTCTAATCTTTTTTTTTGTTGTTGTTATTTTGCATTTTGCAGTGCTGGGGATTGAACCCAGGGCTTCATGAATGCTACAGTAGTGCTCTATACCCCAGCCCTCCTCACCCTTTTAAAGAAAACTTGGCTGGGGTCTTGACTCAAATAGTGTAGGGTACCTATCTTGCAAGCTCAAGGCCCTGAGTTCAAACCCCAGTACCACCAAAAAAAACCAAACCCTCTAATACTTTACCTTATAAATATAATTCAGAAAATTCTTTGAATTTTCTACCTTCTCATGAATTGATTTCAGTAGCTTCCACTGAGCTATAGCCCTAGCCCCAGTAATAATTTTTTGACAAAATAACCTAAAATTTCAAATGTATTAGTATAAAGTTGTATATATTAATATTTCAAAATAGCCTCCATATCTGGTTTGTTCATTTTTTCCTGTCAACAAATATATATATATTTTTAGATTTAAAATTTTTTAAATTGTTTATACATTTATTCATATGTATACACATTGTTTGGGCCATCTCTCCCGAGTATGCCCCCTGTCTCCACCTTCCCCTTCCCCCCACACTTCCAGGCAGAACCTGTTCTGCCCTCTTCTCCAATTTTGTTGGAGAGAAAAGAGATAATAAGAAAGACAGCATTTTTGCTAGCTTGAGATAAAGACAGGTATACATAGATTCCTAGCATTATTTCCATACACGTGTATTACAACCCAAATTGGTTCATCTCTACCAGACCTCTTATGCTAGTAAATTTTTAAAAATCTTTGGTTGCTGTATCCCAGGACTTAAAAAAAAAAGATTTATTATTTTCACCATTCATTTAGGCTCATTTCAATGGAGAATGAGCATGCAGAACTCCTGACACCACCATTCTAGAAGTATCATTTGTCTTTATAAAGTATTTACACATGTGAATTTTAATTTCCTCGGAATTTTATGAAAGAGGGGGAAGGATTTCAGCCCTCAAGGTGAGGCTGAGATGTTGAGTAACTTGGCTAAAGTTAGAAGACGTGTCAGTTATGTGCTGACCCACGAAGTAATTACCTGCTGTGTCCTAAGTATAAAAAATGTTGCTCAGGCATGGTGGCGCACACCTGTAATCCCAACACTCAGAAGGATCGTGAGTTCAAAGGCAGACTGAGCTGCACAGCAAGATACCTCCCTTCCTCCCCCAAAAGTAGAACAACCTAGCATGCACAAGGTCCTGAGTTCAATCTCCAATAACAAAAGAAAAAAAGGTGTTGAATGAGGTTTACTGTGTAGGTTACAGGTAATCACGGCACAGAGTAAAGTACTGGAGCAAAGCATATAGTGTTTTAATTGATACATAACTTTACAAATTTATGGGGTACAGTATAATTCTCTACACATAAAACAATCTGTGATGACCCAATAAGGACAATTAACATTTCCCTCTCCTTAAACACTTGTGTTGGGGAGCTCCAGACTCCTCTCCCAGTTCTTTATAAAATATAAAATAAGTTGTGAACTACAGTCACTCTATGTTGTAGAATATTAGAACTTATTTCTCCTATCTAATTGAAGAATATGGTATTTATATGTACCTAGTCCATATTGAATAAGAATTAGTATTTTGGTTCCTAATCTTGTTTTTCTTGTAAATAGGAGTTTGCTCAAAACAAAGCAGCACAATACACGGTGGTGAAGAGAAGACTGAAAACCAGTTTCCTAGTTGAATTTCAGTTCAACTAGTAGCTGGTATCTTGGGTAAGTCAGCCTTTTCATCTGCAAAATGGTGCTGACAGGACCAACCCCTTCTAAGTTCGAAGATTAACTACACTGTGCTTAGAACTGACCCTGATGTAGTTGGTATGTGTGGCTGCTAAGTAGATTCTATTAGTGAAAGAATGGAGTTAAAATACTGAATTTCCCCAGAGGTATAGTCAGCTTCCTAAAATGCTTAACTTCCAAAGTTGAGAATGATTTCTCAGGATACAGTGCTTAGCAAAACCGGTCCATTCATATTCTCCACTCTCAGCAGGTCAAATGTGAGACTGAGTTAAGACAACACCCCTGCAGGAAATGACTGAGAACCTCTACAGTCATCCCGTTCACATACTGCCATCACATTTAAGAATGTGATTTATACAAATTAATGCAAAGAAAAACATACATTAATGTTTAAATTTTCTCTTGATGGTTAAGAATCACTATCTAAATCTATTAAACTATTGTAAGATGCTAATTAAGAGCCAATTAAGGTCTGGGCATATTGATACAGGCATGTAATCCCACCCAGCACGAGAGGCTGAGGAAGGAGGATCTTGAGTTGGATCCCTTGCCTAGCAGGCATAAAGCCCTGGACTGGATCCCCAGCACAGGAAAAACAAACACGTTCAATTCTAAGGTTTCTTCAGGGTAACTTTTAAAACATTCATTGTATGGCTCCAAAGTAGTCATTGTACCATGTTCAATCAGTCCTGTTAAAGTTCTAAAAATCAGGGCTCAAGCCCTTAGTGCTAAATATATCTTCTAAGACAGGAAAAAACAAAGTGTACCTCAATACATGGCTCTAAGCTGAATAGAACACAATCATCTTCTATCCCTATCCTTACCAACCCCAAGTACCCACTTTCCTGGGAAGCGATCCTGTTTTGGGTATTCAGTGCCTCTGCAAACATAATATACACGTCCACATTTTCCCTCCCTTAATATCATACTCTGAGACAAAACAAATAAAAACCTTGTAAATTGAGCTTCTTACGGGAAACTGTCAACATCTTAAATTTTATGAATGTAAACATTTGATGCCAAAAGAAAGTTTTTTACAAACTCAATTTTTTTAAGTATATGAAATTTCCAGTTTCCAATTTATCATTTTATCTCACACTAGTTCTAAGGCATTTAGCTCCTTGGCATCATTTGAATCAGCCTAACATGTGGCTTTACTACTGACCATGGAGCTAAACAAACAAAATGCCAAGTAACTTGTATATGACTGGGACAAGAAATAGACCTTAGATGGTGACTAGGTGTCAACAAATATTAAGTACGTTCTATATGTTAGTTTGAGATATAGTTAGATAAATAGATTTGTCCCTGTCTTCATAAAGCTTACAATCTAGTGGCAGATGTATAATAATGTATAAATACATGCATATAAATATGTATAATTTTTTTCACAGTATTGGGGTTTTAACTCATGGCTTCACACTTGTTGCTAGGAAGGTGCTGACCCACTTGAGCCATGTCCCTAACCTTTTTGTGTTATTTTTCCTTTTCTTGTGTACTGGGGTTTGAACTCACAGGCTACACCTTGAGCCACTCCATCACCTTTTTTGTGATGGGTATGTTTGAGATAGGACTTTGTGAACTATTTGCCCTGGCCAGCTTCGAACTGTGATCCTCCTTAGTAGCTGGGATTGCATGTGTGAGCCACTGGTGCCTGTCTTTCTGTTATTTCTCAAACAGGGTCTTGAGGTTATACCCTGGCCAGCCTGGACCTTGATCTTTCACGCCTCCCTCAGGCTGGAAGTGTCAGGGGTAGTGTGCCTGCTCTGCAAGCACAAAGCCCTAAGTTGTGCCTCCTTTGTAGTTGGGATGACAGGTGCACACCACCACACCCAGCTTTTGTTGGCTGAGATGTGGGGGGAGGGCAGGTCTCATGAACTTTTTTGTCTAGGCTGGCCTTGAAATGCTCTCAAAATTATAGGCATGATTCACTGGTGCCATGTAGTTACAAATTTTGACAGGTGTTATTAGGGAAGTGTGTTAAGAGAGAGTACTATAAATGGGGGCCTTTCTTAGATCAGGGAAAGAGGTTAAGGAAGGGCCTATACAGAAGTTATGATCAATAGGATGAATGAGTTGGAGTAGAGGAGAAAGTGTTTCAGGTAGAGGGAACAATATGTGAAGACTTTAAGATCTTAGGTAAAGAGCTGGGCATATTCTGGTAACTTAAAGATGGCAATAGGTCTGAAAATAGTGATCATAAAGGATATGATAAGAGTAAACTTGGCAGGATTCAGATCAGAGACTGACTTATGGTTTCTTTTTTTTTTTTTTTTTTTTTGGCGGTACTGAGGTTTGAACTCAGGGCTTCACACTTGCTAGGCAGGCCTTTTATCACTTGAGCCATGTCCTTAGCCTCCCTTTTTTTTGTTTTTTTTTTGGAAATGGGTCTTGCTATGTAGCCCAGGCTGGTCTTGAATTTTCATTCCTCTTGCTTCTGCCTCCTGAGTACTGGGATTATAGATATGTATCACCATACCTATTTTTTTGGGGGGGGGAGGGGTACTGTGGATTGAACTCAGGGCCACTTGAGCCACTCCATGAGTCTACAGTTTTTACAAGAATAATGGAATGCTATTAAATTTTGAGCAAATCACGTTAGAATACACACACAGATACACACACACGCACATCTCCAGGTTGGCTTTGAACTTGTGATCTGCCTGAGCACTGGGATTCCAGTGTGTGCCACCACACCTGTCTTAGAATTTATATTTTTAGAAAATCATTCTGGGTACATTATAGTGAATGAAAAGATGAAAAGGATACAAAAATGGAGTCAGGAAGTCTAGTTGAAAGGTATTTCAGTTTTCCACATTAAGGCTAAAGGGTCTTTTTTTTTTTTTTTTTTTTTTTAGTGAAAGTGATAAAGTTTATTAGGAAAGGAATATACTCTAAATAGATTGAAAATGGCTGACGGAGTGGCTCAAGTGGTAGAGCGCCTTCCTGCCAAGCAAGCATGAGGCCCTGATTTCAAACCCCACTGCCACCAAAAAAAAAAAAAAAAAAAAAAATCTGGGGTAGAGTGAAAGTGTGTTGTCGCTAGAGAAAATAACTGAGAATTTTTTTTAGAAAACATTTAAGATGCATTTTGGAAACACAAACCCAATTTAAAAAATGGGTAAAGAATTTGAATAGAAATTTCTCCAGATAAGATACACAGATGACTAAAAAGCACATGAAAAAAATTCTCAAAATCACTGATTGTTAGAGAAATAAAATCAAAACCACAAGATACCACCTTACACCTGTGAGCATGGTTACAATTAAAAAAATCAAAACAATCAGAAAATATTGACAAGTATATAGTAAAATTGGAACCCTTATGCACTGTTAGTGGGAATGTAAAATGGTACAGCTGCTATAGTAAACGCTATGTTGGTTCCTCAAAAAATCAGCCATAGAATTATATGACCTAGCAATTCCACTATTAGATAAAGACCCAAAAGAATTGAAAGCAGGGTCTCAAAGAGTTATTTGTATACCTAATACAAATATATAGCTGTATTAATCATAATAACAAAAAGATAGAAGCATCCCAAATGTCCATGAACAGAGGAATGACAATATATAATGTGGTGTGTACATACAATGGAATATTATTCAGCTTTAAAAAGAAGGAAATTCTGACATATGGTGTAATATGGATGAATGCTGAGGACATTATGCTAAGTGAAATAAGCCAGTCACAAAAAAGACATATACTGCTTGATTCTACTTATATGAGATTATCTACGGAATTCAAATTCATAGAAGAATGGTTGTCAAGGCTGGGGAGTTAGGGGAATAGGGAATTTAATAGGTATGGCATTCTGGAGATTGCACAACAATAGGAATGTATTTAACTAAAGAACCATACATTTAAATGGATAAAATGGTAAGTTTTATGTGTATTTTACCACAATTAAAAAACACACACACAAAAAAGATGTATTTTGGAGGTTGTAATTAGGCATCTTGGTTGCAAGTGATAGAAACCCAATTTGAACTAACTTAGGCAAAAGATAAGGGAGTCCTGATTTACTGGCCCATGAATCCAGGAAGAGTTGAACAAACCATGGGAGGGCAGAATATAGAGTCTCAGGTGCAACTGGAACCAGGGACTTGATAGCTTCTGGGATATGCTCAGTTTCTCACCTCTGCTGCTTTTTGCATGTTGGCGTCTTTTTCTTTGCAGACCAGCTTGCTCCATACGGCAGGAGACGTGGCTGCTGAGAGCTCCTGTGTTTTACATTTTATGGCTTCCACATTGGAGAAGAATGTTCTTTCTCAATTTCAGTTCAAAAAATTCTTGGTAAGGAATTCTGACTGACCCATCTTGGCCCAGGATCAGTGACCAAGGGTGTGAGGTCATTTAAGAAGTACCAAGCAATAGAAGTATTTACAGAAACATGAAAAAGAAACAAAATGAGATGTATAACATAATATCAGTTACATATACATGTAAAACATTATATATTATCCAAAGATACATGTATATTCAAGGACATATCAAACACATCAGTCACTACCCAAGTTTGACGAGATGGAACATGAGTGGGAATTGAAATGAAGAGCAAAAAGGTAAGAATGGCCTTGTTGGCAGTGAACAAAATACTGGCTCAATTCTCTGCACCTGAGGGAAAATCAAGCAAAAAAAGGGAATGATGGAAGAAAGAAAGAAGGAAAAAAAGCAACGAGAAAAAGAGAAAAATGTATTTTTTTTTATTATTTTATTATTCATATGTGCATACAAGGATTGGGTCATTTCTCCCCCGAAAAATGTATTTCTGAGTGGG
The DNA here is from genome assembly GCF_047511655.1 of Castor canadensis. Taxonomy (NCBI): domain Eukaryota; kingdom Metazoa; phylum Chordata; class Mammalia; order Rodentia; family Castoridae; genus Castor; species Castor canadensis. Next base: position 47,158,786 of record NC_133396.1, on the reverse strand, counting down.
AGTGAATTGAATGTGCGGAGTGAGGAAGATGGAGGTATCAAAGATAACGCCTGGATTTTGACTTAGATGGTGGTATAATTCATTGAGTTTTTTTTTTTTTTTTTTGGAGACAAAGTCTTGTTATGTAGCCCAGGCTGGTCTTGAATTTATGATCCTCTGCCACAGACTACTGAGTGCTAGGATTAGACACCTGGCTTAATTTACTGAGATTTAAGACTAGTGAATAAGTATTTGAGAGAAAAACCAGAAATTTGATAAACTAAGTTTGAATTGCTTATAAGGCATCTAAGAGAATATCTTGTTTTTTTTCTTTACTGTTTAAAATATTTTATTGCAAGTTTGGCAGTACTGGGGTTTGATCTCGGGCTCATACTTGCTAGGCAGGTGCTCTCCTACTTGAGCCACTTTGTCAGCTGCTCTAGTTATTTTGAAGATGGTGTCTCACAAACTATTTGCCCGGACTGACCTCAAATTTTGATCCTCCAGATCTCAATCTCGTAAGTAGCTAGGATTACAGGTGTGAGCCACCAGCGCCTAGCTCCAGTTTATTAAATAATAAAAGCATTATGGCTACAAATTTTCTCCAATACTGCTTTAATGATATACCTGGATTCAGTTATGCAATATTTTCATTATCTTAATTTCTAAAGAACCCATGATCTTAGTCTTGTTTGTTTATTTATTTACTGAGATGAGGTCTTGCTATGTTGCCCAACTGGGTTGCAAATTCCCAAGTAGCTGGGACTACAGGTGCATATTATTGCACCTGGCTGTTCTTTTTTGACTTGAGTTATTTAAAACTTTATGTTTAACAAAGTTACAAATGGTTAGAAATTTTCTGATTTATTTTATTTTATTTTTTTATTTTCGGTGGTACTGAGGGTTGAACTCAGGGCCTTGTGCTTTCTAGTTAGGAGCTCTATCACTTGAGCCACTCCACCAGCCCTGGAATTTTTCTTAATTTGTATACATTTCTAGTTTAATTACTTAAATTATTATTATTTATTGACTTATTATTTAAGTCAGTAAATGTGACTTGTACAGTTTTCATTTTTAGATACTGAATTCATCTGTCCCCCGTTGTACACCATCAAATCCCCTTTCTTTCACAAAGTTAACCACTTTAAAATGTTTGGTATGTATTCCACACTTTTGTGATGTGCTCATATAGAATAGAAATTTACATATATAATAAATGGTTTTGCTGCACAGAGAACCATACTATATATATTGTTCTACAAATAATTTTTAAAGGAAAAACATTTAATGATACATCATAAATACTGTTACACATCAACACATAAAGGTATTTTAATTCTTTAAACTCAGAAACTTTCAACGTAACAGGCCTAAATATGTTTGTCTTTTCATTTCTTTTTCTTCTAATTTTTTTTTTCCTAGTACTGGGTGTTAAACCCAGAATATGCTAGGCTATCATTGAGTCACACCTCCAACCCTTTTAAATTTTATTTTGAGACAGGGTCTTGCTAAATTGCCTGGGCTGGCTTTGTGCTTGCAATCCTCTGCCTCAGACTCCTGAATGTGTAATCCTAGCATTCACAAATGAATGCTAGGCAAAGCCTGCCTGCCCGGCTTTGAATTAGTTTTAAATACTTTGTCCTATTTCTCTCATATCTGTTAGCAAAGGTTGCTTTTTGCTCTGGCCACTCAAGTCATTTCCCTTTTTTTGAGCTGTTTAATCTTTTCACACAGTTCTTGTTTTTCTCTTTACGCTTAACCTTCTGATGTGAAGTTGTCTGTCACATAATAGGAATACCTCTATTAGGGTCAAGTCTTTTATGCTCAAAGAAAAATTGGTAAGTATTCTTTGAGGGTTTAGAGGTCAATGGACAGACGGTGTGCGGCCTCAAGAGGGAGGGAACCTTGGGGAGGCGTTTCCCCACATCAGTTTTTTATAGAGGCTCATGGTCAAAAACGGTCAAAGTACCCGTTTTTTGGTCTGGTTAAAATTTAAAAATGGAATAAAAAAATCAACTTATCCAAAGAAGTAATTTTTTAAAAAACCCACAGTGATCCAGAAATTCCCAAATCGACTGGTAACGCCTCCTGATTTACTTCCACCCCACTTTCTTCAGCAAGAGCCAACCATACTGAAAATATTTTTTAAACGTCAGAAGGTTTGGGGATGAACTTGGCCTTAAAGAAAAAAAGACTTCCCCTGGGCAACTTACTTCCTCAGTTCCCTGGGATTTGGTTTCCTTATCTTAAACACGGGGATAATGATTACTCTTACAAGATCTTTAAGGTTCCCCAACAAAAGCCTAGGACTCTAGTCCGGGCCCGTGACGGGAGACCCTGGCGTAAAATGACTGGAGAAGGCAGGATTGTGGGGTGTCTCCGCCAGCTCGAGCCCCACACCAGCATCATTGTCCTGGGTGGCCACCAAACAGCACCTGCAGTCACCGCCGCGAACACCCGCCTCACACCACACCACACCTTACCTCACCTCGCCTTGCTTCGCCTCACCGGAGACTCTTACCTGTAGCCGCGGCGCACCTTCCTCGGCCACAGGTCTGCGCACGCGCAGCGTACGCCTCTCCCGCCTACCTCAAACGCGCGTTCTGGAGTTTTTCCGTCCAGTTCGGCCACCGTCGTTGGAGGGAGGGCAGGCGGGAGGGGGCGGGGAAAAGGGTGGGAGTGAGTGAGCGCGCGCCGCCCGTCCGTCGTGGTTTCCTGGCTGCGCGCGGCGCCGGCGGAGTTGCTGCAGCTGTAGCACCAGCGGCGAAGATGGCGGAGGGGTTGGAGCGTGTGCGGATCTCCGCCTCGGAGCTGCGAGGGATCCTAGCCACTCTGGCTCCCCAGGCCGGGAGCCGAGGTGAGTCGCACCGCCCAGCTCCTGGGCTGGGTCTGCCCGCCCCGCCTCCCTCTCCACCTCCTCCGCCTCCTCCCAGTCCGGCCCGCTGCGCTTCGGAGCCCCCGCCCCTTCCCCCAACAGTGGGGGCGGGGACCAGGGGCCGCAGGCGGGTCCTAGGGCGGGTGCGGGGTCCTGCTCTGCCAGCTCTGGCCCCCTCCGGGACAGCCCAGCCTGAGTTCCAGCCTCCATCCTCTTTCTCACCGCGAAAGGTGACTGTTTCTTAGTGCCCCAGTCCTCTTAGACCAGCCGGTGGATTTCGTCGTCAGGAGACGCGAACGCGATTGGGTGCTGGGGTCTGGTGGCGGCCCTGGTGTATATCGTTTCCAAAAGAATTTTTCGCGGGTCTGCGGCCGTCATCTGTTCGAAGTCGAAGAGGAGGAGCTGGGGAAATGGGGGAGAAAGGCTTAACAGACTGGGATTTCCTCACTCAACTTTTTCCCCCAAGGCAGGCTTCTGAAAGCTGCGCCACTGGAGGTTCCAGGATCTCAGGGAGCTGTGTCTACTCCGGTTTGTGTGGCGTGTGTGGGAGCAGTTTTTATCAGAGAGAATGCTCAGTTTGCCAGTTAAAGACTCCAGCCACATTGGGAACGCGCCTGGAAAAAGTCTAAGTGTTTCAACCCTCCTTTGTTAGGTTGTGAAGTTGTGTACTAATGGTAGCTATAGCACGTTGGTTTTCTTCAGTCACTTGAGCCGGATTATTCAGGCTGCTTTCCCTCTGTGCTCTGGAAGGTAGTAGTAGCTCTTCAGAGAGCTAAGCTACAACGTTTTCTGAGAATTGTGAAGCTTAAACTGCTTTATCTTCTTTCATACTTGATGATGAGTCTTGGGTTTTTTATTTTGTTTTGTTTTTTGTGGGGGAGGGGGGCCGGGAATTGAACCCAGGGCCTCCTGCATGCTAGGCAAGAGTTGTCCCTTGAGCTACGCCTCCAAACCGGTGAAGAGTTTTTTAAAACTATTTTTTTGGGTCGATATTGGAGTTTGACTTCAGGTCCTGGCGATTGCTAGGTAGGCGTTTTACCACCTGAGCCAGGCTCCAGCTTGTGGGTTTTGTGTGAGAGTGTGTGGTGTGGTACTGAGGTTTTGAACTCAGAGCCTCTCATTTGTTAGGCAGGCACTTGAGCCACTCTATCAGCCCTTTTTTGTGATGGATTTTTTCGAAATATGGTCTCATGAATTATTTGCCTGGGCTGGCACAGGCAACATCCTCCTAATCTCTGCCTCCTGAATAGCGGGATTATAGGCATGAGTCAGTGACACCTGGCTGAGCCTATGTTTTAAACTCATGAAAATACCAAAGCAGTATCTTAAATTTCAGTTTCATTTTTTTCATTTTGTTACACCCACAAAAAGTGGGGTAAATGCTGGAGCATCTGGTATCTGCTATGGACTTGTTTGCATTTATGTTTATAGTACAATTCAATACTAGCAATTTATATAGCATTCCATTTTGTGTACCAGATAATATCCTCACTAATACCTCTCACTTTCCTGTTTTGTAGCTATTTGTAGTAGTCTCCCCACCTTAATAAAGGTAACAGATACTTACAAAAACCATATACTTGTTTATCTTTCTCTCAATAAGTTGATGTTGCCTAGAGAGTGGCTTATAAAATCCTGTACTCGTTTTTTTTTTTTAGAGGTTCTGGGGTTTGAACTCAAGGCCTCATGCTTGCTAGGCAAATGCTTTACCACTTGACCCATTCCACCAGTCCCTGTACTCCTTTTTAAAATAACTTTTTATTTATTTACTTTTGGCAGTACTGAGGTTTGAACTCAGGGCTTCGTGCTTTCTAGGAAAGTCCTCTATCACTTGAGACATACCCCCAGCAACCTGTATACTTATTCTTGAGTGCCCCAGTCCTTGGTACTTTGAGCGCATATAACAATCCTTCCATCATTGTCCATGGAAAACTCCTCTGCAGAACTTTTTTCTTTATATTCCATCATCATAGTAGCAGTTAGTCTCAGTATTCTAATGATGATAGTTAAAACAGTATTTTCTTGAAATGATTGCTGGCTGCTATTACAGAGCTGGTGAGGATGAGTACACTTGAAGAATGGATAAAGAACTGCTTCATGTTTTGCTTCAGTAGGAGGAGTGGGTTAGGTGATTGGTTTTCTAAAGAAGAGGATTTTCCTTGTCACTTTTACAGACTGGAGTTGCACGTTTTTTTCTCCAGAGATATCTAAGATTGTAGATTGTTATGTATACCCCTTTTCTTTTTCCTCCCCTTGTACTCTGTAATTTGTATATATATAGTGTGTGTGTGCCTTTTTTTTGGTACTGGGGATTGAACCTAGGGCTTTGTGTATGTTAGGCCAATACTGTACCACCAAGCTACATCCCTAGCCCTGCTTTAAAAAATTTTTTTTAAACTTTGAAACAGGATCTCGCTAAGTTGCCCAAGCTGTCCTCAAACTCACAGTCTCCTGCCTCAGCCTCCTCTGTGCTGGTATTACAGCCTTTTTTTTTTTTTTTTTTTTGTGATGCTGAGGATTGAACCAAGGGCCTCTTGCATTAGGCAAACACTGTACTACTGACTACATCCTCAGCCCCATTTTAATATTAAAAGAACTTAGCCACCCTGGAAAAAGTTAGAAGCAGAAGAAAAGACTGAGATGGAATCATGGACTCTAGAGACAGAGAATAGTTTAATGCTGAAAATGTTAGAGATATTTTATTTTGACAATAATGAAGTAGTTTGGGGTCTTGGGGATCTGAATTACAACTTGGGTAATTCAAATGAATATTGGTTTTCTTCTCCCATTTCCCCAACCCAAGTGTAGGTAGCTGTAACAGTTAAGTTCTTAGCCTTGCTCGTGACTGAACAAACATTATAAACCAAGCATGTCTGCCTTTGCGGAAACATTGTTCTCTCCCTACTGATACTAGCATTTGAATATGTAATTCTTCTTTGATTTTTTTTTTTTGTTACTTAACCAGAATGACAATTTTTCCCCTCCCTCCTCCTTTATTCTCTTCTTTTACCTTTTCCTCCTCAATCCTCTCTGCAACATAACAGAAAACATGAAGGAATTAAAGGAGCCCAGACAGCGCAAAGATAATAAGCGTCCAGATCTCGAAATCTATAAGCCTGGTCTTTCTCGACTAAGGAACAGACCTAAAATCAAGGACCTCTCTGGGAGTGAGGAACTTAAGGATGAAATTGCTAATGACAAAGATTCTTCTGCTGTTGGAAATGGTACACAGCTCATTAAAGATGTCTGCAGGGAATTGGACAGCCAACAGCAAAATGGTCCTATAGACTCAGAAAAAAATCGGGCACGAGAGACTTTTCTTAGGACTGCTGGACAAGAGGATCGAACTCTAAGAATCATCAAGAGAACAAAGAAACCAGACCTTCAGATCTATCAGCCTGGACGCCGTTTGCAGACTGTCACCAAAGAGTTGGCTAGCCGGGTGGATGAAGAAGGAATCCTTAGCCAGGTGGAACAGTTGAGAGTAGAGGAAGATGAGTTCAGGGGAAAAGATGTAAAAGAGGAAGTTGTAAATAAATCAGACAAAGCTGAGACAGAAAAGAACCAGAGTAATGACAGAGGAAGGACTGTAAAAGGAGAAAAAGGAAAAAGGACTGAAAAGGGGGAGGGGATGAAGAAAATGAGTGATGACCCAGCCCAGGGGAAGCCATGTTCTGCAAAGCGCTACTCCCGCTCAGACAAACGAAGGAACCGCTACCGCACTTGTAGTACCAGCTCAGCTGGTAGCAACAACAGTGCTGAGGGAGCTGGCCTGACTGATAATGGATGTCGTAGACGCCGTCAGGATCGGACTAAGGAAAGGCCACGACTGAAGAAGCAAGTATCCTTATCTTCAACTGATTCCTTAGATGAAGACAGAATTGATGAGCCCTATGGATTAGGGTCCAGGAGGAACTCAGCAAGGAAGAAGCATTTAGAAAGAAACTGGTCTGGTCGTGGGGAAGGTGAGCAGAAAAACAATGGTAAAGATAATCGAGGCACTCTTCGGGTCACTTTTGATGCAGAAACCATGAACAAAGATTTCCCTATGGTGAGGTCATCCAGGGAGGATGTGGATAGGATAAAGCCAGACAAAGGCTTGAGCAGTGGGGGCAAAGGCTCTGAGAAGCAGGAGTCCAAAAACCTGAAACAAGAACTTCGTGGTCGTGGTCGTGGTATTCTGATTCTTCCTGCCCATACTGCCTTATCTGTCACTTCAGCAGGTTCTTCAGAGCCCACACCTACAGGACCTCGACTTTTATTTGGATCTAGTAATAAAGGATCTCGGAGTTGGGGCCGTGGAGGTACCTCCCGCCGACTATGGGACCCAAACAATCCTGATCAGAAACCTGCTCTAAAGAGCCAGACACCTCAGCTACATTTCTTAGACACTGATGATGAAGTCAGCCCTACATCTTGGGGTGACTCACGCCAGGCCCAAGCATCTTACTATAAATTTCAAAACTCTGACAACCCCTATTATTACCCTCGGACACCAGGCCCTGCCTCCCAGTATCCTTATACAGGTTATAGCCCTCTACAATACTCAGTGGGCCCTACAAATGGTGTTTTCCCAGGGCCTTACTACCCAGGCTACCCGACTCCATCAGGGCAGTATGTATGTAGCCCTCTCCCTGCCAGCACTATGAGTCCTGAGGAGATAGAGCAGCATGTGAGGAGTATGCAACAACAGGAGTTACATAGGCTTCTCCGGGTGGCTGACAACCAGGAACTGCAGCTCAGCAACCTGCTTTCCAGGGACCGCATCAGCATTGAGGGCATGGAGAAAATGGCGCAGCTCAGGTATGGTATGTTCTATTCTGGCTAGAGGGAAATGGGAATAAACTGGAAGTGTATAGACTCCCGTGACTAAGGAAAGTAGGAAGTTTTTAGGTGAGTCATTGGGATTTCACATTGTTTTTTTTTTTCTTCTTGTGGTGCTGGGGAACAAACCCTGGGCCTTGTGCATGCTGGGTAAGTATACCACTGAACCACACCCCTAACCGCCTCACATTGATGTACGGGAGGGACAGCTGGAAAGAACAGAAGTTTTTTTTGTTTTTTTTTTTTATTCGCTTATTCACATGTGCATACGTTGTTTGGGCCGTTAAGAACAGAAGTTTTGGTTCTAGTTTTAGAAATGAGTATACTTAATACTCTTTAAGAAAAAAAAATTATCTTTAACGGAACATAAAATCTTGAAAAGGAAGGACTTTTCCAGAATGCCAAGAAATGAACAACATGCAGTGAAGATCTTATTTCAGCTGTTAAATTTAGTTGTGGACATATCGGGAAACACTATTTTCTTAGACATAACTGTCTTTGGACAGTTATGCTGTGCAGAATACAAACTAATGTGAAAAGGATACCGGGTCACATTTTGTATTTTTTTGTCAAGGGAGGAGGTTAATTGGAGGAAAGCTCGAATCTTGGGTCTGGCCTTTCCTTTGATGTATTTGGAACTAGAAGTCTGTATGCATTTTATTGCAGAGCTGAACTACTGCAGCTGTATGAGCGCTGTATTCTATTAGACATTGAATTCTCTGATAATCAGAATGTGGATCAGATCCTGTGGAAGAATGCTTTCTATCAGGTGATTGAAAAGTTCAGGCAGCTTCTCAAGGATCCAAATATTGAAAACCCAGAACAGATTCGGAACAGACTCTTGGAGCTCTTGGATGAGGTAAACCATCATTTTGTCTTCGGGATAAAGGCTTCAGCAACCTGTAGTCTTGATAGATTTTTACCACCTGAAGTACTGTCCTTTAGTACAGAATATTGACAGAAAACTTTATACTTTTTTTTTTTTCTTGCAATACCGGGGATTGAACTCAGGGCCTACACCTTGAATCACTCCACCAGCCCCTTTTTTTGTGAAGAGTGTTTTTGAGATAGGGTCTTGTGAACTATTTTTCCAGGCTGGCTTCGAACCACGATCTTCCTGATCTTTGCCTCCTGAGTAAAGAGGATTACAGTCATGAGCCAACAGCTCCTGACTCTGCATGGCTTTTGATATATATAGTTATGAAAACTTTGAAGCAACTGAGGCAAATGGAATAAGAAAATATTTGCTTTGACTTTAACTGCCATGTAATGTATGTATATTGAAAACAAGGAAACATGAAAAGTGAATAGTTAATTAAAATGGTAGGATTTTAAACCAGGCATGGTGGTGCATGCCTATTTTGGGGGGTTACTAGGGTTTGAACTCAGGGCCTCACACTTGCTAGGTAATCACTCTACCACTTGAGCCACTCCACCAGTTCTGTTTTGTGTTGGGTATTTTCCAGATAGGGTCTCTTGAACCTGAGTGGCTCCAAAATGAGATCCTCTTGATCTCTGCTTCCTGAATAGCTAGCATTACAAGCATGAGCCATCTATGCCCAGCAAAACTTTATACTTTTTTTCTTGAGTTTAGGCCTTACTACCTATACTTTCTTAGGAGTATATCTTATTGACAATTAGTATTAGTTTTATGCTTGATAGCTTTTCTGAATGCCTTGGTTTCCAGGAGCGAGAAGAGAAAGAGCACATGTGTTTGTGTATTTTCTTATATCTTTAAAACCATTGAGAGGCTTATACAATGAATTTATCTTGTACTCATTCTAAATACCAATGTGCCTCCCTTCACATGGGATGTCTGAGTATTGGCAGAACTGTGAAAGGGTCATTTGCTGCAGTGAATAGGATAAAAATAGGTTGATTCAGATATTTCTTTTTTCTCTTTATAGGGTAGTGACTTCTTTGATAATTTGCTTCAGAGGCTGCAGGTTACTTACAAGTTCAAACTGGAGGACTACATGGATGGTCTTGCCATTCGCAGCAAGCCATTACACAAGACAGTAAGCCAGCTTCTTTATCTTAAATCTGTTTATGTATTTGTAAGCATTTATCTAGTGCTAGTTAAGTGCTAGGCACTGTGCTGGATATTGAGGGTTTAAGAGTGAAAGATGTAGTTCACTAGGGGAACAAACAGATGAAAACCAGTAATTGTAATGTCAAGTACTTTGGAAAAGGTATACATAGAATGGTGTAGAGGCATAGAGAGAAGTGGTTCTAACTTAGGCTAATAGGGTAAAGGAAGGCTTCTCAGAGACTGTCAGGCTGGGTCCTTTTTTGTGTGTGTGTGTGTGTATGTATGTTTCTGAGGATTAAACTCAGGGCCTCATGCACTGTAGTCCTGAGTGATATCCCAGCAAAATTGAGTCCTGAAATATAAAAGAGTGTGAAAGATGGGAGGGGTAGTTTAGATGGCACAGTGAGAGAGAACCAGATGCTATTGAGAAAGTGCAAGAAATTCAGCATGCTGGTGTTTATAATGGGAAGTGGGGCTGTTGAAGGAGTCAGTGAAGTAGGAAGCAGTTAGATCAAAGGTTTTTGACTGCCATGCTGAAGAGTTTGTATTCTGTAAGCAGCATTGGGGAGCCATCAGCTACCTATTTCAGAAAATACATAACAAAGATTTGCTCTTTTTTTGATGGTACTGAGGTTTGAACTCAGGGTCTTGTGCTTAGTAGGCAAGTGCTCTACCACTTGAGCCATACTTCCCAACTCCAGATTTGTATTTAGAATCAATCATTTTGGCAAATTGGTGGGTTTGGATGGCAGTTGATCAAGAGTGGAGTTAGGGGAGTCAGGCTATAAACATAGATTAAGGTAGAGACAGTTGCTGAGTAGGTGGAAAAAAGAAGGCAGATTAGAAAGATAGGAAACTAGAATTGAATTGCTGGACACTTGGTGTGAAGGCTAAGATTGAAGGCCCAGTTTGTGGCTGAGTGAGGGTAGTGACTGTAAAGGAAGAGGTAAATTTAGGCTTGGAAGCCTCAGCCTCCCAAGAGCTGGGATTACAGGAATATGCCACATTGCTTGACTCTTATTCCTTTGATGAATTATTCTGTTAACATTCTCTTTTACTAATCAAGAAGTATTTACTGAGCTGTTCTTTCATGGTAGGTACCAGTCTAGGCAAAGGTAATTCAATGCAGAATAGAAAAGCTATGATCCCAGTTGAGGGTGAGGGAAAATGTTGGATGAATAATTGCTGGGTTAGTGGACTTTGGAAAAGGTGTTGTGGGTATATCTTGTAAAGAGGTTAACTTGGTCTAAGGAGGCTAAAGACCTCAGACGTTAGCCAGGTGAAGGTATATGGGAAGACAGGAAGAAGAGCATTATAGAAGGGAAGAGACAGTGTGACTGAAGATCCGGAAGTGGAAAAGGTGTGGCGTGTTAGGGGAACTGATCTCACTGAGGCATAGAGAGGAGTAGAAAGTGGTCCTCAGAGGTGATTAGAGGCTCCAGCATCTAGGATCTCATTCTGATGATGATAGAGAACCTCTGAAAGATTGTGTTTTGCATTTTCGCTGTCATTGAGATGGCAAAGTGGCTGTAGCATGGTGACAATAACCAGTTTTCTTTGTGCTTTATCAGTTAAATACCTAGGGTTTTTTTTTTTTTTTTGCGCTATTTGTTCATCGAACGTGTGGAAGAGTCAGGACTCTGAGAGTGTGTGGCATGATGTGTAACTTTGCTGAGGCACAAATTTGAGTTATGTGCCGAGGTTGATGCACAGCAACCAGTTAACTTAGCTTCCTCAGGAATGTCTATTTTCAGCGAAGTTTTGTGTTTTAGTTGGTGACATGTTAATTTTTTTGTAGAGTGGAATGTAATTAGATGTTGTGAAATAATGCTCCTTAGGGAGATGTTTTTGGATTAGGCCCATGTCTTAGAATTGTTAAGAGTTCACTTTGTTGTTTTCTCACTGATATATTCCAAGTCTGTCAGTGAGAAAACATAGTTATAGTACTGAGGCTATCTAGCACGTTGTAGGTATTTGGTAAAAAGTAACTTGTTTTAGATGAAGAGAATGTAGTATAGTGAGTGTGAGGAAAGACTATAATGATGGCAGGAAAAGAACAGAGTAACCAATTGTCTTAATATTTGTATACCACTTTGTTTCTTCATTTATTCCCTCCATTTCCCTATAGAATATATATTTTTATAGTCAGATGAAGGGTCCCAGGGACTTCCTTGGAATCACATACAATTACAAAGTCAGGTCTCCTGACTCTTAGTTTTGGAATGTCATCTTCCATTTGCCTGAGAGTCAAAATAAGAATCACCCCTCTCCCTTCTGCCACTGTGACTCAGGGCCTTGCCGCTTGCCAGGCAGGCGCTCTACCAGTTGAGCCACTCCGCCAAGCCCTTTGTTGTACTGGGTATTTTTGAGATAGGGTCTCTAGAACTATTTGGCTTCAAACCTGGGTCCTCCTGATCTCTGCCTCCAGAGTAGCTAGGTTTACAGGCATGAGCCACCGGTACCTGGCTGCCACCATGCTCTATCAGTAAATTTTGTGTCATGCTATTGGCTGTGTTTCAGTAGTCAAGGTTAGGCTGAAAACTTTGTACTTAACAATTAGTCCTCAGTCAATGCTATTCTGTCATTTTGGCTGCATCCCTGTCCTTTGGGATTCAAGTTTGTGTTTTGAGGGTACTCTACTAATTGATTGTTTCTCTCGAAGGTAAAATATGCCTTGATCAGCGCCCAGCGATGTATGATTTGCCAAGGAGATATCGCTAGGTATCGGGAGCAAGCCAATGATACAGCAAACTATGGGAAAGCACGCAGGTATTCTTTCTCAGTTTGTTATTCCTCTTCCCTCTGTGGCATTAAGAGAAACCCTATTAAGCAGTGGTCCACTTGAGCTGCATTCCATGTGGATGTCCTACAGTATCACTATTGGTCTCTTTAGTCATGCTTTACCATTCCAGGGCAACATCGAGCTCACCCTCCAGATTATGCCTTAAATAGTAGGGTTATCAGAATGAATTGGGAAAGAGGTGATATGGAACTAGCATTTTCTTACTGTTTTTCTCTTCTAGTTGGTACCTGAAGGCCCAGCACATTGCTCCCAAGAATGGACGCCCCTATAATCAGTTGGCTTTGCTGGCAGTGTATACGGTAAGAAATCCTGTGGGCCTGAGAACAGGTCTGCTATGTAGCCTAGGCTGGCCTCAATCTTGTAATCCTCCTGCTTCAGCCTCCCAAATCCTGGGGTTATAGCCTTATACCACTGCACCTGTCTGGATTTTCTTAAAATATGGGTTTTTTTTTTTTTTTTTTTGGTGGTACTGGGGTTTGAACTCAGGATCTACACCTTGAACTACTCTACCAGCCCTTTTTTAGTGATGGTTTTTTTCAAGATATGGTTGTGAACTATTTTGCCTGGGCTGGCTTTGATCCTCAGTCCTTCTGATCTCTACCTCTTGAGTAGCTAGAATTACAAGTGGGACATTGGCTCCTGGCAAACATAAATACCAATTGGCTGTTTTTTTTTTTTTTTTTTTTTAATGGCACTGGGGTTTGAACTCAGGGCCCTTGTGCTTGTAAAGCAGCACTCTTCCTGCTTGAGCCACTCTTCCTGCCCCCCAAAAGTTTCTTAGTGGTATAAAATCATTGTCCAAAGAAGCAGTATTGGTTTTTGGTTTTTTTTTTTTTTTGTGTTATCGGGGTTTGAACTCAGAGCCTACACCTTGAGCCAGTCTAGCAGCCCTATTTTTGTGAAGGGTTTTTACGAGATAGCGTCTCTCAAACTTTTTGCCTGGGCTGGCTTGAACCGTGATCCTCCTGATCTGTGCCTCCTGAGTAGCTAGGATTGCAGGCATGAGCCACCAGCTCCTGGCCTGAGCCACCAGCACCTGGCATGAATGAGCAGTATTTAAATCATATTTATATTATGCTTTATCCCTCAAAAGAGGCAAAGAAATTCCTAATTATGGGTTGAAATAGTTAAGTAATGTGGTTTTTCTGAAACACTTCCTTCAGAACCTAATGAATTTCTTTCCTTTTTTTTTTGGTGGGTCTCGAGTTTGAACTCAGGACTTTGCACTTGCAAAGCAGGTGCTCTACTATCTCTTTCCTCATTTTACCTTGTTCCTGTTCTTTGTGATGGGTGTTTGAGTTTTTTTCTAACCCTCTTTGAAACATTATTTTTTCTTTCCTTTCTCCTTATCTACCTTTGCCATATTCTCCATTTTTCCCTTTTTTTGGCTGTACTGGGGTTTGAGCTCAGGGCCTTGCACTTGCTAGGCAGGTGCTCTACCACTTGAGCCACTCCCCCCACCAGCCCTTTATTGTGTTGAATATTTTTGAGATAAGATTAACTATTTGCCCTGCCTGGCTTCAAACTATGATCCTCCTGATCTCTGCTTCTTAAATAGCTAAGATTACAAGCGTGAGCCACCGGCGCCTACTTCCTTCTTATTTCTTGACTCACTTTTTAGCTTTTCTTCTTTGTAATGGCTGAATGAAATGTTATGTTTCTTGTTAATTAAAAAATACAAATCTCTGTCACCCCTACCTAGAACACATTTTTTTTTTATTTTATTTTTTTTCATTTTTCTTTTATTATTCATATGTGCATACAAGGCTTGGTTTATTTCTCCCCCCTGACCCCACCCCCTCCCTTACCACCCACTCCACCCCCTCCCGCTCCCCCCCTCAATACCCAGCAGAAACTATTTTGCCCTTATCTCTAATTTTGTTGTAGAGAGAGTATAAGCAATAATAGGAAGGAACAAGGGGTTTTGCTGGTTGAGATAAGGATAGCTATACAGGGCATTGACTCACATTGATTTCCTGTGCGTGGGTGTTACCTTCTAGGTTAATTCTTTTTAATCTAACCTTTTCTCTAGTTCCTGGTCTCCTTTTCCTATTGGCCTCAGTTGCTTTAAGGTATCTGCTTTAGTTTCTCTGCATTAAGGGCAACAAATGCTAGCTAGTTTTTTAGGTGTCTTACCTATCCTCACCCCTTCCTTGTGTGCTCTCGCTTTTATCATGTGCTCATAGACCAATCCCCTTGTTGTGTTTGCCCTTGATCTAATGTCCACATATGAGGGAGAACATACGATTTTTGGTTTTTTGAGCCAGGCTAACCTCACTCAGAATGATGTTCTCCAATTCCATCCATTTACCAGCGAATGATAACATTTCGTTCTTCTTCATGGCTGCATAAAATTCCATTGTGTATAGATACCACATTTTCTTAATCCATTCGTCAGTGCTGGGGCATCTTGGCTGTTTCCATAACTTGGCTATTGTGAATAGTGCCGCAATAAACATGGATGTGCAGGTGCCTCTGGAGTAACAGTCTTTTGGGTATATCCCCAAGAGTGGTATTGCTGGATCAAATGGTAGATCAATGTCCAGCTTTTTAAGTAGCCTCCAAATTTTTTTCCAGAGTGGTTGTACTAGTCTACATTCCCACCAACAGTGTAAGAGGGTTCCTTTTTCCCCGCATCCTCGCCAACACCTGTTGTTGGTGGTGTTGCTGATGATGGCTATTCTAACAGGGGTGAGGTGGAATCTTAGTGTGGTTTTAATTTGCATTTCCTTTATTGCTAGAGATGGTGAGCATTTTTTCATGTGTTTTCTGGCCATTTGAATTTCTTCTTTTGAGAAAGTTCTGTTTAGTTCACCTGCCCATTTCTTTATTGGTTCATTAGTTTTGGGAGAATTTAGTTTTTTAAGTTCCCTGTATATTCTGGTTATCAGTCCTTTGTCTGATGTATAGTTGGCAAATATTTTCTCCCACTCTGTGGGTGTTCTCTTCAGTTTAGAGACCATTTCTTTTGATGAACAGAAGCTTTTTAGTTTTATGAGGTCCCATTTATCTATGCTATCTTTTAGTTGCTGTGCTGCTGGGGTTTCATTGAGAAAGTTCTTACCTATACCTACTAACTCCAGAGTATTTCCTACTCTTTCTTGTATCAACTTAAGAGTTTGGGGTCTGATATTCAGATCCTTGATCCATTTTGAGTTAATCTTGGTATAGGGTGATATACATGGATCTAGTTTCAGTTTTTTGCAGACTGCTAACCAGTTTTCCCAGCAGTTTTTGTTGAAGAGGCTGCTATTTCTCCATCGTATATTTTTAGCTCCTTTGTCAAAGACAAGTTGCTTATAGTTGTGTGGCTTCATATCTGGATCCTCTATTCTGTTCCACTGGTCTTCATGTCTGTTTTTGTGCCAGTACCATGCTGTTTTTATTATTATTGCTTTGTAATATAGTTTGAAGTCAGGTATTGTGATACCTCCTGCATTGTTCTTTTGACTGAGTATTGCCTTGGCTATTCGTGGCCTCTTGTGCCTAGAACACATTTTTATTACCTTCAAAAAATTATTACTCCCTATTTCTCCTTATCCCTAGACTCTGCCAACCACTAGTCTGAGTTCTATATCTGTAGATTTACTGATTTTGGGTGTTTCATATAAATAGAATCATATAATGTGACCTTTAGTTTCTGGCTTCTTTAATGTAGCATAAAATTTTCAAAGTTCATACAACTTGTAGATGTATGCATGTGCCAGTAGTTCGTTTTCATAGGTGAATAATATTCCACTATTTGGATATGCTAGTACATTTTGTTTATTCATCCATTATTGGTGGACATTGAGGTTTCCACGTTTTAGCTATGGTGAATAGTACTACTATGATGTGTAAGTATTTTCGTACCTATTTTCAGTTTTTTAGGGATTATACCTAAGAGTAGCATTGCCGAGTCATATGCTAGTTCTATGTTTAACTTTTTCTTTTCGAGGAACTACTAAATTGTTTTCCACATTAGCTGTAGCCTGGCACCGGTGGCTCATGCCTGTAATCCTAGCTACTCAGGAGGCAAAGATCAGGAGAACCACTGTTCAAAGTCAGCCTGGGCAAATTGTTTGAGAGGCCTTGTTTCAAAAATACCCAACACAAAAAAGGATTGGTGGAATGGGTGAAGTGATAAGAGTGTCTGCCTAGCAAGCTTGAGGCCCAGAGTTCAAATCCCAGCACCACCAAAAAAAAAAAAGTGATGTATAAGGGTTCCAGTTTCTTTACATTCTTACCAACATTTGTAATTTTTCAGTTTTTTAGATTAAGACCAACCTAGTGGGTGTGAAGTGGTATGCCATTCTGGACAAATTGAGCAGAAACTACAGTTTTCATATAGCCTTACAACTCCTTCCCTTACCATTTCTCCTATTACTGACATCTTGCATTGGATATGTATTGATTAGCCATTATTGATACATTATTATTAACTGAAACCCATAGTTTTATTTTAGGTTTCACTCTTAGGTTTTATGTTCTGTAGATTTTGGCAAATAATGATATATCCACCATTACAGTATCAAATAATTTTATTGTTCTATAAATATGTTGTGCTCTACCATTTATCTCCTCTCTGACCTGCTGACAGCCAATGATCTTTTTATTGTCTCTGTAGTTTTCCCTTTTCTATAATGCCTTATAGTTGGAATTGTACAATGTAGAGTCTTTTCAGATTGATTTTCAGTTAGAAATATACATTTAAGGTTCTTTCTGTGACTTGACAGCTCATCTCTATTGCTGGATATTACTCCATCATATGGATGTGCTTCCGTTTGTTGATTTGTTCACCTATTGATAAACTTCCAAGTTTTGACAATTATTCGTTAAGCTGTTATAAACATTTGTGTGTAGATTTTTGTGGAAAATAAGTTTTCACATCCTTTGGGTAGATACCAAGGAGCACAATTACTAGATCG
The DNA here is from genome assembly GCF_047511655.1 of Castor canadensis. NCBI lineage: Eukaryota > Metazoa > Chordata > Mammalia > Rodentia > Castoridae > Castor > Castor canadensis. Next base: position 47,141,366 of record NC_133396.1, on the reverse strand, counting down.
TATAGTAAGACTATATTTTGCTTGTAAGACACTGTCTTCCAAAGTATGTGTACTATTCCTTATAATAATGAATAAGAGTCCCTGAGAGCATTTGGGGTAAGCAGTGTTTTGGATTTTTGCCTTTCTTTTTTTTGGTGCTGGGGATCAGACTTGGTCTTTTCCCATACTATTGAGCTAACTTCTGGCCTGTTTGTTTGTTTGTTTGTTTTTCTTTGGCCAATCTGTAAGTGTGTAGTGGTATCTCATTGTTTTAACAATTTCCTAATAACATACGCTGTTGAACATCTTTTCTTTATGGTTATTTGCCTTGTGTATATCTTTTGGTGAGATATTTAGATCTTTTGCCCATTTTTAAAGATTATTTATTTTCACCACTATATCTATCACATTTATTATTCTAATGGCATTAATACAGCAGGAGGTACCCATGTTGACACTACATGGGACTTTCCCCCTTCTGGGGGAAAAGCTACTTTGTTTTTGCCCATTAATTTTTTTTTTTACTTACTGTTGAGTTTTAACTATGTTTGGATACAGGTCCTTTATCTGACATATGGCTGTCCCTTATCTTTTTTTTTTTTTGGTGGGACTGGGGTTTGACCTCCATTTCATGCTTGCAGAGCAGGTGCTTGCAAAGCAGGCGTTCTACCACTTGAGCCACACATCCAGTCCATTTTGCTCTCATTATTTTGAAGATGGGGTCATGCAAACTGTTTGCCTGGGCTGGCCTCAAACTGCAGTCCTCTGGATCTCAGCTCCCAAGTTGTTAGGATTACAGTCATGAGCCACCAACACCTGGCCCTTACCCAATTTTTTTTTTAAATGTATTTATTTATTTTATTATTTTTACATTTACTTACAAGCGTATACATTGTTTGTGCCACCTCCCCACTCCCCTCTTCCTCCCCCCTTATGCATTTTTATATGTACACTTCAGCAGTGTTACGTATGTTTGTATTGTAGTATAGCCAGTCTCTAGAACTTTCTTGGTCTTGGAAAGCCAAAACTTTAAGTCCATTAACAATAGTTCCCCATTCTTCCTCCCTCCGAGGCCCTGGCAGCCATCATTCTATTTTCTCTTCACTGAATTTTTCTGCTCTTGGTATCTCATATAACTGGAATTATTCAGTATTTGTCTTGTGACTGGTTTATTTCATTTAGGAGGTTCATGTATGTTGTAACATATATGGGACCGGGGTTTGAACTCAGGGCTTTGTTCTTCTTTTCTTTTTAAAGCTAATAGTAGGGCTGGCGGAGTGGCTCAAGTGATAGAGTGCCTGCCTAGCCAACGTGAGGCCCTGAGTTCAAATCCCAATACCACCCAAAAATAAATAAATAAAGCTAATAGTATTTACTTGCATGTATGTTCCACATTTTGAACAGTTTTTCCCTCCCTCACACCCTTCTCTTCGGGGGATATGATCTGAGATCCCCAGGGATGGCTGAAACCACAGAGAGTACTGAACTTTACACATATGTATTGTAGCTATATTAAGGTTTGAATTATAATTTAGGCACAGTAAGAGATTAACAATAATAATTAATAAAAATAAAGCAATTAAAACAATATATGCAACAAAAAAGATTTTTGTCATACTAGTTAGAACAGCATGTAATTCACAACTTATCAGTTGTTTATTTGGAAGATTTTACACTTAGTATTTTTGGCCTGCAGTTGACTGTGAATAACTGCCACTGCAGAAAGCAAAACTGTGGATTAGGGGTGCACTATTCTATATTCATTCATCTGTTAATGGATACTTGGGTTGCTTCTATTTTTGGTTTTATGAATGATCCCTCAGTGACCATGAGTATACAAATATCTTCGAGACCCTGCCTGCATTCTGTTGGGTCTATACCTAGAGGTGGAATTACTGCATTGCATGGTATTTGTCTTTTCAGTTTTTAGAGAAATGTCCATACTGGTTCCCATAGCAGCTGTACCATTTTATATTCCTGCTAACAGTGCTCAAGGGTTCCAGTTTCTTTACTTTCTCACCAACACTTCTGGTTCATTTGAGGTTAATTTTTGCATTTAATTTGAGGAAGTGGTCCACCTTTATTCTTTTATATCAGCATTGTTTGCTTAAAGAGACTATTCTTTCTCCATAGACTGGTCTTAGCACTTTTGGCAAAAACCAGTTGATGTACAGGTTTATTTCTGAACTCTTTATTCTGCCCCATTGATCATAGATTTGTCTTTATGCTAATGATACTGGAGTGGATTGTTGTTCCATGGGTTTGTGTCCTGGTGCAATCAGTGATTGAAGGTGCCAGACAAGCAGTTAAGAGTTAAAGTAAGTTCACACCAGATCAGAATTTAAGAGTAAAGCAAGCACAAAGTTTATTGAAAGGATAGCAAAATACCCTAATGGGTGGGACTTAGTGAAGGAGCTAATCCAAAGGCTGGCTGAAGTTCATGACATTAGATAAAGGCCAATTTAGGTATCCCTCCCCACTCTACCTCTGACACTGTGGTTATAATTGATTGTCTAATTGACTTCTGGTCAAGCTTGAGCAGCTAGTTAGTTGCCCCCATCCTAATTAGACTGGACATTCCAAGAGGGTCTCATTAATCTATCCTGTCCTTGAGGCTTGTCACCTACATTTTATGATTACCACTTATTATTCTGGTGAGACCCCTTTTTTGTTTATCTTGGAAGAGTTATTGTAGGTTTGTGATTTAAAAAAATCAGGAAATGTTAGTCCTCCAACTCTTTATTTTGCAAGATTCTTTGGGCTATGTGGGAACTCAATTCTGTATGAATTTTAGGATTGGTTTTTTTCATTTCTGCAAAAACAATCATTGGTACTTTCATAAGTATTGCTTTCAATCTAGATTTCCTTGGGAAGTATTGCTAACTTCTAATGCACTAACACAGAATGCCGTTTTATTTAACCTAGGGCTTCTCTACTTTTGACACTGCTTTATAGTTTTTTGGAGTATAAATGTTATACTTTGATTGAATTTGTTCCTAGGTATGTTATTTTTCTCGATGCTATCATAAAAGGAATTGTTTTCTTAATTTCCTTTTCATATTGTTCATTGTTAGTATATAGAAATACAGCTGATTTTTGTGTGTTGATCCTACGTTTTACAACTTTGCTGAATTCCCTCAATGGCCTTTTGCCATTCTAATTAAATTGTTGTTTTCTTTTTGTGGACCTCTGACCTAGATTTGCTCTCCCTTCAAGTTCTTTTCTTCTTTCCCTCTTTTTCTGTCTCCCTCTCATACTAGTTGTCAAATAACTCATTTTCTTAACTTTTTTGTTTTCTCCAATTAATCCATCAGTGTAGGTATTTATTGAGAACATCCTTGTGTGCAGTGCTTTGTGGTGTGCTGAGAGTAATAGATGATTTGATTTCTGTCCTAAATAAAGCTATTGAGAAGACAAGTGAGGTATATAGACAGTGATACAAATTAGGTTTCATAAAATATGTAATTCTTAGGTACTCCTTTTTTGTTCTAGTAAGAAAGAAGAATGCTGCAAATTAAAATAAGACACAATGGTAGATTTTGCTTTTTCTGGTTTTTGTTTTGGCAGCACTGGGGTTTGAATGCTAGAGGAAGGTACTCTTACTGCTTGAGCCACTCCACCAGCTAAACACAATGGTAGATTTTGATTATAAAGGTTTTTATTTATTTATTTATTTATTTTTTTGGTAGTACTCAGGTTTGAACTCAGGGCCTCCTGCTTGCTAGGCAGGCACTCTACCACTTGAGCCACTCCACCAGCCCTTGGTTATGTGTTATTTGTCAATTTCAGAAATGTTTAAATATGAAAAAAATGAAGCATCAATGAAATGAAGCCTCAAATCAAGTGACTGATACAAGCAGAGATTAGTGTGGATTGGAATAATATTTAAAATAGCTACCACTTAACTGACTTTAACAGTGTGCCAGATACTATGTTAAACTATATGCATTATGAAAATTTAGTCTTTCCAGGAGTCATATGTGTGTAAATACCTCCACTTTGCGAATAAAGAAACCCTTCCAGGTTGACTTGCTTAGTGCTATACTTAATAAATACAGGGCCAAATTCATGTCTTTAACCATGCTACATGAATACGAGATAAAAATTTTCTTTTTTTTTTTTTGGTGGGAGTGGGATTTGAACTCAGGGTTTCATGCTTGCAAAGCAGGTGTTCTACCACTTGAGCCTCACCTCCAGTCCAAGGTAAAAATTTTGAAGAATGAGTGAATGCTAGAAGAGAGAGAAGCTGATAGTTTAAATGTGTTTTGAGACAGTTACAGAAAATAGTGAAAATGAATATGAAATGGAAGAGACTCTGAGAAAGGCTTTCATGTATTCTTCCTTCTTTGTTTCATTATTTTTCTTTTCCATTCTGTCTGATCTTCCTATTCTTTCTTTCTTCCCTCCTGTCTTCTTTCCTTTGCCTAGAACCTTGTGCATGCTAGGCATGCCATCTACTGCTGAGTTGCATATATTTCCAGCTTCCCTCCCTTTTCTTTGAAATGGGGTTTTGCTATGTTGCTAGTCTGGGCTTGAACAATCTTCCTACCTCAACCTCTTGAATAGCTGGGACTACAGGTGTGTGCTACTGTGCCTAGCTTGTTGTAGTTCTTTTCCCTATTCATTGGCTATAAAATCGGCTTGAAGTGTTTATTTGCTGAGTTCATTGAATAATAATAGCCCTAAGATATACAGGCAGGGTGCCAGTGGTTCATGCTTGTAATCCTAGCAACTCCAGAGGCAGAGATCAGGAGGATCTTGGTTCAAAACCAGCCAGGGCAAATAGTTCAAAAGACCCTGTCTTGAAAATACCCAACACAAAAAAGGGCTGGTGGAGTGGCTCAGAGAGTAGGCCCTGAGTTCAAACCCCAGTTCTGCAAAAGAAAAAAAGATAATTCAACCCACCTATTAATTATTTTAAAAATTAATAACATTGGCATCAAGTACAATTAAGTGTGAGGCAAGTGATCACACCATAGATACTATCTCTAAACCTAAGGACATCGCTTTGTGGGTACTGTTATTTTTACTTTAAAGGTAAGGATATGGAATCTTAGGAATATTTTTATATAATTTGTCCAAAGTCTCAAAATTTGAATGAACCAGTGTTTGAACCTAGGTCTGTCTGACTCCTAATTTCATGATTTCATTATACCATATTGACTCTGATAACAATATAAAATATAAAGTGAGTTGAACATTGTTTCCCTAAGAACAATGCATAATTGCCATTTACATTTTGAGATTTTGTGCTTTTCTATCCCATATGGGTCCTTGGCTCTTGGAAGGACTCTGCATATAAGTACTATGCTGGGCAAGAAGAGACCTCTGTTATGGTTGTCATGGCTTTTCCCATGGAGTACATTCTGATACTCCTTTTTTTTTTTTTTTTTTTGACAGGACTGGGGTTTGAACTCAGGGCCTCATGCTTGCTAGGCAGGTGCTTTGCTACTTAAGCCACTCCACCAGCCCTTTTTCGTTTGGATATTTTCGAGATAGGCTCTCACAAACTATTTGCCTGAGGGTGGCTTCGAATGATGATCCTCCTGATCTCTGCCTCCTGAGTAGCTAGGATTACAGGGATGAGCTTGGCTCATTCTGATTTTCTTACTGGAATTCCTTACAGCTTGGGGGACAGGCTGTGAGAGGTACTAGGATTTTCTGAGTCAGCTGCATCATGCTGGTCTAATTAAGAAAAATCAGTTTACTGAGTATCTCTGGCCTCTTTCCACAGAGGAGGAAGCTTGATGCTGTATATTACTATATGCGTAGTTTAGCTGCCAGCAACCCCATCCTGACTGCCAAAGAGAGTCTAATGAGCTTGTTTGAAGAGACCAAACGAAAGGTAAGTGGGGATGTAGGTAGAATCATTCCTTCCTAGAAGAATTTCCCTTTGTACCTTTGTGTCCTTAGGGGAATGACTAATAACATTCTCAAGTGGTTTCATGGGATTGTGCTGATAGGTTATTAGTCAGCCCATGTGCAGAATGTAATTAATCTTCAGGAGAGCTTTCAGGGCCCTTGGTATACATGTTCCATAGCATCTAGTTCACAGAATTAAGTAACTTCTGTGAGACAAAACAGATGATATTCTGTAGCAAAGTCTTTGCTTTTTTTATAGTCCTTAGGCAACAAACACAGGTGAGGGCTTTTCTCTTGTTAGCTGAATCCCAGGAGAGTCTGATGTATGTCTGTATGTTGTATAGGCAGAACAGATGGAGAAGAAGCAATATGAGGAACTTGAACTGAGTCCTGATCAGTGGCGGAAAGGAAAGAAGTCTACTTTCCCACATATTGGAGATGACACCACTCGCCTGGAGATTTGGATTCATCCATCCCATCCCCGGTCCTCTCAGGGCACTGAGTCTGGAAAGGATTCTGAACAGGAGAATGGGCTGGGCAGCCTGAGCCCCATTGATGTAAGTTCCTGAGACTGATGCAGTGAGCTAGGCTACCTCAGTAAGCCTGGAGGCCCTGGTTCATACAGCTATAGGCGCACCTCAGATGTTTCCCACTTATCTCAGGAAATATCAGCCACTTGAGATTTCCTGATGTTCTCTTCTATCTTACCTATAGGTCCTTTATCTTTATTCTACCATCACTCACCACTATGTGGCACTGCAGAATTTAGTAAATGTAGTATTAGAATTTTATGGTTGCTTTAAGTTGGGTGTCACCATTATGATGTGCGAAGATTCTCTGGAATTTTGTACTTGGTTGACTTTATATTTGGAGAATTAACTAAACCAGCATGGATAGGCTGGTTAGTGTGGTTTGTGATCAGTCTTTATAAGATGTACTCTTATGACTCTTGGGCTCTGGGCTGTTCTCCTGTAACCCAGGAAAAATAACAGTAGAAAATCACAGGCTTATATGGAAGCTTTCTACTCTTCAGGTACTCAATAAATAATGATTGATTTCTTACAGTGTGCTAGGCGCTGAAGACACAGTAAACAAGATCTTCCCTTGCTCTCAAGGCAAGGAGGAAGACATAGAAGCATGAACAGGCAGAGTACAGTGTAATGAATTTCTTTTGAGGAGGGGTACATACCCTCCTATTTTATGGTAATAAATGACTCTGGGACCAAAGCAGCGATTGGTCACTTGAAGTGTAAAGAATGAATACAAGTTAGCTAGAAGAGAAGGGAAGGGAGAATGGTAGTGTATCCCAGGCAAAGGAAATAGCATATGTAAAGACCTGAGGAGAGGGAGGAGGGGTGAGGGAGGGAGGAAGGAAGGAAGAGAGGGAAAATGAATTGCAGGAGTCTGGTTCATTGTGCCTTGAGAGTAGTCCAGTGAAATGTGAAAAGGACTTGAGCCAAGAAGTGGAGATGGGGAGATGTGAACAGATACAAGGGGTATTAATAAGGTAGAGTTCAGAAGACTTTATTGGATGTGGAATGCTCAAGGAGAAAAGGGAGTCAAGAGATTTTGGAAACTGGGTAGATGGTGGTTTATTCTCTAAGACAGGGAATCAAGGTAGAGCAGGTTTTAAAAGAAAGATGAGTTTAATTTTGATATGTTGCTTTCCCTTGCTCTCCTTTGGTACCAGGAATTGAACCCAGGACTTCACACACGTTATTCAATTGTTCTGTCACTTGAGTGACATCTCCAGCCTAGACATGTTGAATTTTTGATTCTCGTGTAACATTGAAGTGGAGATTTTCAGAGGCTACCAGATGGCTGGAGCTGAGGAGAGTGGTTGAGGCCAGAAATGATTTTTTGAGGGCTTCTTCTTATAGATAGAAATGAAACCATGAAAGCTGATTCATTGTTAAAAAGGTTGAATGATAAATAAATTAAAGATCTGAGAAGGAAGACCCTTGCACATGGTGTACAGGGAGTAGCATCTGGAGTATGGGTAAAGGGATTAGCCTAACAGAGGACAGAGATCCTTTTTTTTTTTTTAAATGATGGAGGGAAAGGATAAACCTGGTTTTTACCTAGGGATGCAGGTAAATTTTCAGGCATTGTAGGAACAAGATGAGGGAGGGCCTTTTGTGTTTCTGAATTTTCTTTGAAGTTGGAGGCATGGTTGCCTACCAAGAACAAGTCAAAAATGGTTGGGATAGGACTTTTCTTTTGTGGGTTAATTTAAAACTTCCATTTATCTTCCTGTTTCCTTTTCAGTCTTTAGCTGTTTTGTGGATGACTTGGAAAGCAGTAATTGCTTGTAAATAAAACCACCAACTTTCCCTCATACTGCAGTATGTATGGGGCTTCTTGTTTATGTGTTATAGCAATATGTCAAAGTGCTTTGGATTGCTACTGTATTAGAATCCCTTACTGCTGCCTTTGGTAATTTGGATTTTATAGCCCAAAGTAGAAGTCCTATTGGGCAGAATTACACTGTATAACTATTTTTAAAATGAAAGTACCAAAGGATAGTTTGGGAAAGCATTTTGGGACTTTCTCTGATGTTGGCCTCAAGGTTGGGGAACATATCTCATAAAGGCTATAACTAATGTTTTATAGAACTCTTTCTTCTGTTAGGTGTTTTATTTATTTATTTTTTAAAAAAATAATATGTATAAGGATTGGGCATATAGTTCAGTGGTACAGTGCTTGCCTTGCATGCACAAAGCCCTGGAATCAAACCAAATACCCCAGGAAGAAAAACGAGTAAGTATATGTAAGTTTGTTATGTGCGTCTTGAAGAAGGTGTTTTTGGCATGTGAGCTGCCATTGGACTCATTAATTTTAATATTTTAATCTTTTTTTTCCTCTGTGGTGCTGGGGATTGAATCCAGGACCTTGAGCCTACTAAGTGTGTGTTTTACCACCGAGCTACATCCTTAGCCCCAATTATTTTACTTTTAATTATTTAAATACTGTATGAATATATTCCTAGTAAAAATTTCAAATAGTTGCACACATGTGTAAGTGTGGCAATTTGTTTTTGAAACTATATGTATATTTTTAGCTTATATATCATCCTTGAAGGACTGTTTCCCTTAATTCTTTTTTATTGTACTGGAGCTTGAACTCAAAGCCTACACCTCGAGCCACTCCACCAGCCCTTTTTTGTTAAGGGTTTTTTCGAGGGAGGGTCTAGTGAATTATTTGCCTGGGCTTTCTTTGAAACATGATCCTGCTGATCGCTGCCTCCTCAGTAGCTATAATTATAGATGTGAGCCACCACCAGAGCCTGGCTCTCTTAGTCTCTTAATTTCTTTTAAATTTATTTCTGTGATTTTGGTTTTTTGTTTCTAGACTTCCAACACTTTTGAAGAAGTCTGCAGTTGTTTTTACCTGCTTTCAGGCCACAGTCAGCTTCTATATTTTTTTATTTCTTGCAGTAGGAGGTCCCAAGAACTCAACTTGCTTTTTCTATTCCTAGGAACACATGGATTGATGAGAAGTAGGAATTGGGGATACAAAGATTAAAACAATCAAAAGTGATCTTTAACCTCAGGAACACTCAGTCACATGGGGAAGACAGAAACATGAAATACAGTCATGTGATAGAATGACAATTTAGTCAGTGATGGACTATATAGGATGGTAATCCCACGAGAGTATATTGCCTAGTGAAGTTGTAACTATCTTGGTTTGTGCAAGTATATTTTGTGCTGTTTGTACAATAATGGAATTGCCTAATGGATGCACTTTTTAGAACGTGCCTTTGGTTAAGCAGTGCATTGTAGCAGGTATTGTAACAAAAGCAAGCATGGGAAAAATAAAAAGAGAGAGAAAACAAAAAGGAAGCATGGGACTGGAGGTATGGCTCAAGCAGTAGAGCTACTGTTTTGCAAACATGAAACCCTGAGTTCAAGCCCCAGACACACCAACAAAACCCGGAAAAATAGAAAACAGCTCCTTCTATAATATACTTTCTTGACCTGGGTGCCAGTGGCTCACACCTGTAATTCTTGCTACTCAGGAGGCAGAAGTCAGGAGGATTGCAGTTCAAAGCCAGCCTGGGCAAATAGTTCATAAGACCCTATCTCGAAAAACCCTTCACAAAAAAGGGCTGGTAGAGTGGCTCAAGGTGTAGGCCCTGAGTTCAAGTCCCAGTACCACAAAAAAAAGTGTTACAAAAAAGCAAGCATGGGAGGCTATAAGAGCATACAATTATAGCACCTGATGTGGGTATGCTTAGGGAGGCTGGGTTGAAATAGCATTTTGCAGCTGAAGGATGATATAATGACATTTCTACATAGGCATAAGAAATTGAAAGAGGCTTAGAGGCTCGGGGAACTTCAAGTAGTTCAGTGTGGCTGGAGACTAAGATGTGAGATGGACTCAAGAGACTTGAGTCATCCTTTATCCTTTCCCTTCCTTCATTCCAACATTGAGCCAGTACTATTGAATCTGTCCTTTAAACATAACTTCACTCCATTCTCGTTGCTATCATCTAGTCCTCTTCTGAACTTTCTTTTTAGATGTTTCCAAATATACATTTCTGATCATGTCACATTCCTATTGAAAGTCTTTAGTTGTTTTTATTTACTTTTATAATCAGATCCAAAGTCCTTAACATAGTCTCCTGAACCTTGCATGATCTGACCCCTGCTACTTCTAACCTGTTCCTCTTCTTTCCTTTGTTCCAGTGTTCCACTGATCTCTTCCTTGAAAGGTACAAGTTTCTCTCTGGCCCCTGGGAGTTATACATTCTCTCTGCCCACAGTGCACTTCTCACTAGTTCTGCCTTTCTCAGTCCTGTTACTGTTTATATGTCAGGTCTCAGCCTAAAGTTCTTTTTCAGGGAAGATTTTTCTGATCCTTGAGATTGGCTAGTTCTTATTTGTAAAACCACATTTCTAGTTAAATAATTGTAGGTATCGTTTTGTTGCTGCTATTAAGAGCCCTCCCTCACTAGATTGAAGGCTTTACAAGAGTAGGGTCATTAAATGGAGCGAGTAAGGAGAGCAGATACAGTTAATGTATTTTGGCATGTGGAAGTAGAACAATGAAAACTGTTGAATTTGTGCTAAGAAGGAAGGAGGAGAATGAGGGAGACTGATGGAAGGGGGGTTAATCTAATTAAGATACATTGTAAATATCACAATGAAACCACCCTATACAATTAATATATGCTAATAAAAATGCTAAAAATAATTTTAAATAAAGGGTAGGGTCACATCTCCTTTGTTCCTTGCTTGTCCCTAGTACCTGCATATAGAAGATTGTAGGTAAATCTTAGTTTAGTATACAAGTGAGAGAAAAAACAATGAGGAAAAGGTAATAGGGGCCAGATCCTTATTAGAAGTTTGCATGTCAGTTATGAATGATTTTAAGCTGTGGAATGGTATAATCAGATTTGTGTAATGATCATTCTTCCCAGTATTTTTAGCAGTGGACTAAGTTTATTAGTTTTTTAAAGGTAATTTTTTAATATTATAGAAGTAATACCAGTTTATTGTATCTAAATCAAACAAAAATGTGTATACAATTTAAAGCGAAAATCACTTGTATTCCAGATTTCATAGACAACACTTATAGACCTTTTTCTAACCATTTATAAGTGTATATGAATATACAAATACCTGAAGAAGCTTGAGATATACACACACATACATGTGTTCGTGATGCTAAGGATTGAACTCATGGCTTTATGCATGCTTGGCAAGCGCTTTTGCCACTGAACTACACTTCAGCTCTGAAATGTATGTGTACGCACACACACGCACACACACACACACACACACACACACACACACATATTTTTTTTTTGCCCTTTTTTTGTGATGGGCTTTTTCGAGATAGGGTCTCACGAACTATTTGCCTGGGTTGGCTTTGAACCGCAATCCTCCTGTTCTCTGCCACCTGAGTAGCTAGGATTACAGGCATGAGCCACTGGCATCTGGCTTGATGCATAAATTTGCATCCTCAAATTTCATCTCTCTCTCTTTTTTTTTTGGTGGTACTGGGTTTTGAACTTAGGGTCTCATGCTTGCTAGGCGGGCACCCTACCGCTTGATCCACACCACTAGCCAAATTAATTTTTTCATTTATTATTTATTTTTTGTGGTATGGGGTTTGAACTCAGGGCCTTGTGCTTACTAGGCAGGTACTCTACCATTTGATCATGCCCTCAGCCCCATAAATTATATTTTTTCACAAAAAACAAAATGGAATTATGTTATATAAAATAATCTAATCTTCTTTTTAAAATTATCAGCCAGACATAAAGTTAGTTCTGTTATACAATGCATAGGTTCCTAAAAATCACTGTGCTGTGCAGAATTATACAATAAAAACCACAGGGCTTTTGGGAGAAATGGAGTTGGGGCACAACACCCAAAAAATTTGGTGACATAGTGAAAAAAGAGGAACCTAATTAAAAATAGCTATACAATATTATACATGTTAAATTGTTAAATATATAAAATACTACATTAAGTATGGCACTTTACCTTGAAAAGATACAAAGTTTGCCTGTGGGTGGAGGCTTTGGAAGAGTTATGTGTTTGTGAGATATTGTGAAGGATAGAAGACGTGAAAGGGCAGGTGTAATACCAGATGTAGATAGATGTGTCTTTGTAACGTGTTCAGGTGTTGAACTGAGGAAGCTGATAGATGACATTTGTAGTATGTGTGCATGCTTTATATGTTTATATATACCTTGATTCAGGTGCCGCCATTTTCTTGTGTTCACCTGTGCTTTTTGTGAACAAAAGTCATGCATAAGCAAACACAAAATATATGTCATGTCAAGAATGTTCCCTAATACATTTGGTCTGATGGAACAAATTCCTGTTTTCAAAATGAGCATTATAGCAGAATTGATTGTATTTCACTATTTATGTGTCTTTCCATAGTACATTCTTAATATGATTGTGTTATTTCACTCTAAAGATGTATATCAATTATTGAACTTACCTGTGTAATTTAAATGTTTTCGTGCATTGCCTGCTCACATTAATTGTCCCTTTTTGGATGACTTGACTTAGTAGGAATTGCTCCTTTGACAACAACTAGAGAGTTTCAAGCATAAATTACCAAAATTCAGACCCATGAATAATCAGAAAGTTGGCTTCTGCTGGTTATTAATGATGATAATAACATCCCAGCTAGTATGTTCTGTCTTCTGCTAAGCATGGACTTTGGATCTGTGAATGGTTGCAGGAGGTTAGCTTGTGGGTTGTTGGTTTTCAGCCTTGAGATGTGGTTTGGGTCGAGCCTGGGAAGGAACTGCCAACCTCAGCTGCAAGTGGTGTGCTATTGAGATTCATGTGTAAACTCTTACCCTTGCCAGCTAGGCCACTGAAAGTCAGTGTTGCTGGGGTTCTGAGCATTCTTAGTGGAGCTGCCTTCTGCTATGCTTTATCTCTCTTTGGAAATTAGACAAGAAGGGTACTACTTGGCCAATGGGTTGTTGCTGATAGAAAGTTACTTAAGGATATTAAGTTATAGCATCAGATATCATCACACTGAGAGGCAAAGGTCTGTGATAGAACTATAAAGATTTTTTTGTTTAGATCTGATTGCTCTATTTTCAGCATTTTGAGTAGAATGTAATACCTCTTTTCTGGGAAAGAATGAGCATGTAAGAATGGGAGCTGTTGATAGGTATGTTTGTCTTTGAAACCTTAGTGAGTTCTCATGTTCCAGAATGATTTGGTTTACCATTCATATCTTTTCCCCAAACCACCATGACTATTCTGCCTACAACATATTTGGTTCTGTGTGTAGAAAATAAGTCTTCAGATAATGAAAATGTTATTAAATACTTGGTTAAGCGCTTATCAATCCTTCCTTATCTTTGGCCTCTCTGAATATGTTTTGGAATTCAGTCTGGACTGTATCTTAATAGCCCTTCACACTTATTATCTGGCCTTATTTGAATCTTTTGTGTATTCTACCTGGTTTGCCTTGGTCTTGCTCCTTTTGCTATTCTGTCTACAGTAGCATGCCATTATTTATTTTATTTCTTTGTGTAATATCTTTTTTTTAAACTTGTTGAGGTGTGGAGAATTAAATGCAGTTGTCTCTAAGATTGTGTAGTAGGAGGTTATATTCTTGGTCCAGTGCTTGCTTAACCAGACTAAAGCTTAGTTTGTCTGTTCCTAATGTGCCAGCTTTGATGAATACAACATTATTATTATCTCAGATTGCTTAGAGTCTAGAGCATGGGTCAGCATACCTTTTCCATGAAAGGCCAGATAAATATTTTACACTTTGTAGGCCACATGGTCTCTGTTGCAACTATGCCACTGTAGTGCTAAAGCTACCATATATAACACATAAATGGGCATACATGGCTTTAGTGGTGTTCTAGTAAAGCTTTATTTGTAAGACAGATAGTGGGTTAGATTTGGCCTGTGGGCCTAGTTTGCCAACTTCTGCTCTAGTGGTAGAACTGCCTACATAAACAAGTTTCAGTGTGTAGTTGATTCTTGTTATTTGATTTGTTTGTTTGTTTATTTATTGGTGATATTGGGGTTTGAACTCAGGACCTCACGTTTGATAGGCAGGTACTCTACCACTTGAGCTATACCCCCAGCCCTGATACCTGTTATTTATGATAGTTTTATATTTTCTCTGTAAGGTACATCATCACAGGCATCATGACCATCTTATACTTAGGAACACTAGACAGCACTTCAGCCCTATGCTTATGGGCCATTTTAAATAGCAAAATCATGATCATGCCCAATTTTGTTTTGAACTACTAGAGTTTGAACTCAGCTTTGAGCTTGCAAGGCAGATACCATACTGCTTGAGCCACACCTCTAGTTTCCATGCCTAATTATTAAATAACACAGAATCTGATTGGGAAAATGGTGTTCTAATTTTTTTCTTCTTCTGGTGCTGGGAATCAAACCCAGGGCCTTGTGCATGTCAGGCAAGCATTCTACCATTGAGTTACATCCTCAGCCCCTATGATATTTTAATTTCTTAGGTTGACATAGTTATCTGTATTTTTCTGTTTTATCAAAGTAGCACAATTAGAGTGACACTGGAAAGCCCTGACTCCTTTGCATAGAAGGGAAACTTCTCAAGCCACATGAATAGGGAAGCACAAGTTCAAGAAAGGTTAGGAATCTAGTAGACCAATTATCCTTCTAAAAAATTTAGTCTTGGGTGATGGTGTATGTCTCTAATTCCAGCTACTCATGAGGCTGAAGCAGGAGGATTGCTAATTGGAGGCCATCCTGAGCTATGTAGTGCGACACTGTATCAAAATAAAATAAATAAAAGAGCTGGGGATATAGCCGACTATATTCTAGACCCTGGACTTAATCCCTGGTACTGGAAAAAAAAAAGTTGAATTTTAAGGGTCCATTTCACAAAGAAGCATACTGAACTAGTGGTAAATTAGGGTATGGAGATTAATTTGAGGCCCCCTGCATGTAGAAAATTTGTTAACTTGTTTTGAAAGCTGGGTTTAGGTGGAAAAACCTCTAGGCTATAATGCTGGGATTGGTTTCTAGATTGGTGAGAATAGAGGTTTGTTCGCTTCTATGAGATCTGTTTGAGCTTCTTTTTGTTTGTTTTTTGGTGCTGCTGTTGAACTCAGAGCCTTGGGCATGCCAAATATGAGCTCTATCACTGAGCTACAGGTTCAGCTGCCTCAACATATTTTCTTTTTTTTTTTTTTTTTGTGGGACTTGGCTGTGAATTCAGGGTTTTGTGCTTTCAAAGCAGGTACTCTACTGCTTGAGCCACACCTTCAGCCCCTCAGCATCTTTTAAACTGTTAATTAGCTGGGTGGGCACAGTGGCTCATGCCTCTAATCCAGCTACTCAGGAAGCAGAGATCAGGAGGATTTCTGTTTCAGGTCATCCTGGGCAAAAAGTTAGCAAGACTCCCATGTAAACAAATAAGCTGGGTGTGATTATTTGTGCCTGTAATCCCAGCTGTGCAGGAGGTTGTAGGTGGGAGGATGGTGCCCTGAAGCTGGCCTGTGCAAACATATGAGACCCTATCTGAAAAGTAACTAAAGCAAAAAGGGTTGGAAGTATTGCTCAATAGTTAGAACTCTTGTCTAGCAAGCACAAGGCCCTCAGTTTAAACCCCAGTACTTCTAAAAAAATGTTTTAATTAAAGAAACATTTTAAAATAAGTAATATATTACTTATTTATATGATTGCTTTCTCTTTCTTATGGTAGTAGTGGCATATTAAATACACTGAGTTCAAACCCCAGGTACAAAGAGAGAGCAAGAGAGAAAAAAAGAGAGTGAGCGAGATACAACGGAATTAAAAGAGGCACCAGTAACAAAATATCCAGGAACTCCCAAAAAACTTAGAAATTAGCACATTGCTAAATAATCAGTGTGTCAAAGGAGATATTACAAGGAAAATTCATTTAAGCTAAGGAAGTATCATTAAACTAAATGATAATGAAAATGAAAACATATCAAAATATGTGGGATTGGCGAGAAAAGGGCAAATAGGAAAATTTACAGCTTTAAGTGAATGTTAGAAAAGTCTAAAAGCAGTGGTCTAAAGGTTCTCAGTTTAAAAAGTTAGAAAAATAAACTCAAAGTAAATAATGAAAGTATCAGAAATTTTAAAAACTATAGTAAGGAAGTATTATGAACCACTTTATACCTATAAATCTGACAGCTTAAATGAAACAAATTTCTTGAAGACTACAGCTTAATCAAACTGTTGAATAAAGACAGAACCGATAATATGATAAAATTATGACTAATTATATATATTAAGTCAACTAGATTATCAAAAAGTTTCCGAGAAACTCTAGGTCTAGTAAATTAGTAGAATTTACTAATGGTTGTTAGTAAATTCTAACAACCATTTTTTTTTGTGTGCTGTACTGGGGTTTGAACTCAGGGCCTACACCTTGAGCCTCTCCACCAGACCTTTTTTTTTTTTTTTTGTGAATGGTTTTTTTGAGATAGGGTCTTTAGAACTGTTTGCCCAGACTGGCTTCAAACTGTGAAGCCAGTGATCTTTGTCTCCTGAGTAGCTAGGATTATTGCATGAGCCACTGGCACCTGGCAAAGTTTTTGTTTCATGGCTATAAGGATTCCGTATTTGTAAGGTGGGCTTCATGTGTTTTTTCAGGGCTGTTGTTTGACTTCATGTTATTTATTTGTTCTTTACTTTTGTAAAGCAGTTTGTAGTGTGAACCTCATTATACTCTTTCACCCTGGAAGCTATTTGAAAGCATACTTCTGTGAACTGAAATTTGGCAACAAATAGACCAGGAGTCTTTCAACAGGAAAAAGCTCTAGATTGGTGCTCTGCTCTTTATAGGTCATAAGAAACAGCTTGGACAGAATACTGTCAAAGATCAGAACCAATACTTGGATTTTCAGATAATGTAAATTATGCTGTGAAGAGTATCCCCTAAATAGGCAAGGACTGGGTCTGCTTGCCTGGACCTCTGCTGGATTCTGGGGCAGAGGTCTTTGTCTCTTTGTGGTTGACAATGAGTAGAAGTTTCTCAAAGCACACTGGCCCTACCTGCAGACCCTTAGCACCCTGAATGACCTCAATCACCAAACCACTTCAGGGCTTTATTTTTATCCTGGCTGTTTGTTTCAAGATGTGAGGCTGGTTTCTTTCCTCTAAAGTTCTCTAGGGGAAGAAATAGAGTGCCAGGGTGCAGTTGAGACTGGTTAAACACCAAAACCACACTCTTCATCTTTCTGGGCTTGAGACGTGACATAAGCCATGCTGCAAACACCAGCTTCCACATTGTGAAGAAGCCTCTTCAGATACTCTTGTTTATTTTTTGTGTTTTATATTTTTAGACAAGCAAATGTAGATGAAGAAAAGGTGTACCTTCTCATTCTATGTTAGCCAGAATTCTAATTCTAAGAATGGACACTTTTTAAAAATCCAGCATTTCCCAACTCAACGTTTTTCATCTTCCCCAAGGGTGTTGATGAGAACTCTCACAACTCACCAGGTCTCAGGAAGCCAGATTACCAACATATCCTGTTCGCGTGCATGTGTATTCTGTGTTACCCACAGGCCACTTTCCACCCCACGTGAACTTTAGTTACCATCCGGAAAGTCAGGACCCAGATACCAGTCAGAATTTCCAAGCTTTGGTTTGGTTTCGACATTTTAGAAAATGTTAACAGCAATAGTTGTTTGAGTGGCACGCATAGCAAAAAGGAAGCAATGTATCCTGAAGAGAGGAGGGAGAGACATTGTGTGTACTTTTTGCAGTCATATGTCTGAAAATGAACATGTAGAAGAAAATATGAAGCAACTGAAATGCACAGGGGAAAAAGAGGCAGATAATCAGAGAATTAATTGAATTCTTAGGTCCTAAAGCTGAATTCTGAAGTTCTTTTCCTTCTTTAAAATTATACAGCTTTTTATTGGATCCATCTATATAGCACACTCTTTATCACATTTTATTTTAATCACTATTTATTTATTTTGGTGGTATTGGAAATTGAACCCATGTCCTCATGCATGCTAGACAAGTGCCCTACCACTTGAGCCCTTTTGTTTTCATTTTGATTTTTTTGTATATTTGTTTGTTTGCTGGGACTGGATTTGAACTCAGGGCCTCATGCTTGCTAGGCAGGCACTGTACCACTTGAGCCACTCTACCAGCCCTTGATTTTGAGATAGGGACCTCTTTTTGCCCAGGCTAGCCTTGAACTTGAGATTTTTCTGCCTCCACCTTCTGAGGAGCTGGAATTGTGGGTGTGTACCACCACACCTGTCTTATTAATTAATTAATTATTATTACTATTAATAATTAACAAGCTAGGGTCTTGTTATATTGTCCAGACTGGCTCCAAATTTCTGAGCTCAAGTGATCCTTTCCTCTTCAGTAGCTGTCTTCTCTTGCCTTAGTTTTGGGAGTAGCTGGGACTACAGACACATTTAATTGTGCCTACCCTAGCTGTAATCAGCATTTTTTTCTTTTTTTGTAGGGGGCACTGTGGCTTGAACTCAGGTCCTATACCTTGAGCCACTCCACCATCCCTTTTTTGTGATGGGGTTTTTTGAGATAGGGTCTCAAGAACTATTTGCCCGGGCTGGCTATGAACAAACAAACTGTAATGATTCAGGTAATCCTCTAGAACAGGGATGAGCAAGAGCTGCTAAGAATGGCTTTTACATTCTTACATAAGGAATTATTTAAAAACATAAGGAGTTGTTTTAAAACATAAGATGTGGCAGAGACCCCACAAAGCTTAAACTATTTACTATGATCTTTTGCAGAAAAAGTTTGCACATCACTGCTCTAGAAGCTGTGAGAGAGGGAGTCAGTTAATGCTGAGGTCTATCCTTTTAGGACACTGATTGCCAATGAGGGTGCTGGCACCTTTTTGGGCAGACAGTTGACTTTGCAGGCTTGCCATTGCAGAATGTTTAACATTCCTGGCCCTACCTACTCGATGACAGTAGAGACCCACACACATTTCCAAACATTCCCCGGGAGTACACTGATTCAGGAGCTAGATGAGATCAAAAGTACCTTGTTATCGTTTCTTCTTTCATTTCCTTTCAGAGAAACAAACTTGGGGTTTGGATTTTCATGACATAGATCAACAATAGTGAAAAACAACTTGAGCAGCTAGTAGAAAAGAGGAGAATGTTGAGTAGGGTAAAATAAAAGGTTTTGAGTAAACCATTTATTGCTTGTGGCCTGTTTATCCATTTTAAGAATTGTTGAGATCGATTTTTAATTTGTGAAAGGTTTGTTCTGATGTTGCTAATACTTTGAGGAACATTTTTCCTCTCTGTGAGAAAAGTGACCATCTTTGACTTTTGTCTAAATGACTTTGAGGTCTGTGGGAATCTGTATGGTATACTTGAGATACATGTTCAAAGCCAATGTAGAGATAAAGTTTTGACATATCATGAATAACCTGACTTATGCCAGAACTCTGGCATTAGAGAATTTTGCAGCCTGGCAGAGTTGACTGAGAAAAGTCCTCCTTTGGCTCTTTACCAAGTTGGCAAGGGAGCAATCAGCTGCTGAGTTCCAGCCAATTGGAATGTATGTGAGGATGTACAATAAATTGTCATTTAGGATCCAACTCCCAGATTGTGAAGAGCCTTCCAAATAAGAGTGAGTCCTATACATTGGAACTTGTTCAGGCTGCAGCTGCAATAGGAAGGAATAGAGTAGTGAGGTGATGTTTCTCTGGGAGCAGCTCACTTTATATAGTAACATACTACCTGTTGTATGGGGTAAGAGACTGTGCTGACCTTTTTGTTGTCCCCATGTCGTCTTTCTCATGATTTCCTATATTGGTTTTTGTTTCTGACTGAACTCTTGGGGAGATACATCCATAGTTCTATTATTCTGTAATCCCTTTCTGCTCTTAAAAGTTCTAGAATTTCATCTGTCTACCCTATTCATACCATTTCAGATGTGATGTTTGGACTCAGACAGAGAATATGAAATAGTTCTTTTCTTTCTTTGTGGTCTGCCCCCAGTCTGTGGACTGTTTTTTGGCTCTAGGGGGATACTCTGGGTTTTTCCCCTCTTAGAAGCCTTTTACTTTACTTACAAATATTTAGTATTGAAATTATTGCTCAGTTTTATTCTCCTGAGAATTAGTATATAGAATCTAGATCAGAAGGAATTAAAAATACTATTTAGACCCTCTGTCTTTCTGATGCTTGAGTCTCTATAAAATGTATTTAGTCACATTTTTATTGTTAAGAGCTTCTATGATGTTTTGAGTCATCTTCCATGCACTGATCCAAAATTTATTGAGCATCTCTTAGAGAATTATGAGGCAACTCTCCTGCTAATTTTTGCATGTCATTCATGCCTAGAACCAACATAGAGCTATGTAGCTATGAAGATAACATGTTGGTTATCAATAGTATTACTTTTACTGATTTGTGCTTTGGGATACAATCAGCCCGTAGTAAGACAAATAATAATAAAGAAATCTGAAGTCATTCCGTTTGCATTACGGGGTATCGTCTATACCTGTGGAAGAAATTTTTGCCTTCAGTATTAGAAATAGTTATGCTGTTTTTTTTTAATACATTTTTTAATACATACACATTTATTGATGTTATTCAGAATAATTCTCTATTTTAATTGTTCCAGAGGTTGTAACCAAACTTATAACATTCTGTAAAGTGTAAAAGACACTGGCATGTATGACCTTAATACTGGTGGCTTCTTTATCCTTTTCTCCTGGCTCTTGTTTTTTTGTTTTTTTTTTTAAGTCTATTTTATCTTCTCATGCGGTGTATATACCTCTGTCAGTTACTTAAATAACTGACTTCAGTTTTATATGGACATTTCTTTTTGTACCTGCTTATTCATTTGTAAAACCTTTTCCCAGGTCAGGTAGTAGTTGCTGAGAGAACCAGTTTTTCCTTGTCACATTCAGGTAATTCCCTAAATATTTAGTGAGTATCTCTTTATATGTTATTTGTTATTTAAGACACTGCATGTTGGACCAAATGATGTTGGTCCTTTCCTTAGAGATACAGTATGGTAAGAAATGGATATATAAATACTTGTAATGAAGTGTTTCAAGTATAATAATATAAATAGATACACTGTTACAGAAGTAGTACAGAGGAGAAAGTGAGTAATTGAGGGTGACTAGGGAAAGCCACCAGGAAGGTAGCCTGTATCCTTAATTTTGAAGGATGGAAGAAGTTTTTTAGGTAGGTGTGGACAGGAAGGAACAATGTGGATAGAAAATATGATTTGGTAAAAACTGCAAGGAAGCCAGGTGTGGTGGTTCAAACCTGTAATCCTAGTTACGTGGTAGACTGGGGCAGGAGGATTGCAAGTTGGAGGCATTCCTGGGCAGCTTAGTGAGACCCTGTCTCAAAACAACAATAACAAAAAAAACCTAGTGATTAAAACCAAACCAAACCAAACCAAACCAAAAATCCCTATAAGAAGTGGTTGCTTCTGATATTCCTAACTAAGAGTCTATTATTGGGGTTGGAGACAAGGCTCAAGCGGGATGGTGCCTACTTTGCAAATGTGAGGCCCTGAGTTGAAACCCCAGTTTTACCAAAAAGAAAGTCTGTTACTGGAATACTTTTTTTTTTTTTTTTTTTTGGGTGATACTGGGGCTTGAACTCAGGGCCTATACCTTGAGCCATTCCACCAGCCCTTTCGTGTTAGGTATTTTCGATATAGGGTCTTGCAAACTATTTGCCCAGGCTGCCTCCCAACCGTTGATCCTCCTGAGTAGCTAGGGTTACAGGCATGAGCCACCAGTGCCCTGCTATCATTAGAATATCTTGGATAATGGTACAGACATCAGCACTGATGCTGTCTAATCACTCATTTAGAACTGAGGATTCATCACAAAGTAGATTGATTTAGGATTTGATTTGGCTTAAGCCTAGAAGTGAATCCTTCAAGTAGTTCTGTGCTTTATTTTATGCATTAGCTAAAGTTGACTCACCCTAAAGTCATGCCTTCCAGCATTCTGGGAAGCTTTCTGAGCCAAACCCAGCTTGGCTTAGGAATAAGTTCTGCTTTGTGTTGTAACCATTGGCAATAAGTCCTATTCTTGTCCTTTACATGCATAGTAGGACTGCATCTACTGAAACATTAAGGAAAAGAGACTCTCTGTATTTGCATTTTTCTGGGGGTGTTTCATTCTTGGTAAATATACTAAAGACTTTAATTAGAAAGTTGGAGCTGACTTGTGTCACAAATCTCTTAGATGCTAGGTCCTAATTTGTAAAGCAAGCTATGTTGAGGCGGTTGACATTCTCTCTGAGGAATTTCTTTGGCAGGTTTTCTTTTATACCTCTGGACAGATCTGTAAAACACTGTAGCTTTTAAAATACTTACAAGTGACATATGTCAGAAGACTGAATAAGGCCCTAATAGATGCCCGTGGTGCCCTAAGGTGCTGTACCTTGAGGGCAGTGCAGACTAGGTGTCGGATCTTCTGGAATGCATTCCTAAATTTTTAAAAATTTCCATAAGCAAATTTCTTTATCTCTTTCCTGCTTTCTATGTCTGTAAAATAGGGATATACTTGGTATTAAACACCAGTGCAGCTTTCCACACCCAAGTGGAGCTCCAAACTTTTGTCACAGTTACCTTCATTTCTACCATCTCAGAGTTAGAATTTTGGTGGGGCTTAAGAATATGTGGGCAAAGGGTATTAGCTATTGGAATAGAGGCTTTTTGTGGAAAAGGTTGTAATTTAAAAAATGATTACGATGCAATTAACATATGCTAGAGAAATGTGCACATATCAGTGCCATCCAGGCTGATAAATTGTCACAAACTGAGTGTATTTGTGGCCTTTTTACTTGGTATCTTGGTATGTCACTTTCATTCTTTTCTTCCCTTTTAAGCCTTAACTCAAATATTTTCTATACTTTTAATGGTAACAATAATAGGGATAGAACACTGCAAATAAATTAGAAAGATGGTAATGCCCTTGCTTTCTGGTATGCATGTTAAGACTGATTTTCATTGTTGAGAGAGGATAAGAATGAAGGGAAAACTTGGACGATAAAGAATTAAATCAAAGATATTCAAAGGCATTTGCTTTGTTTTTTTGAATTGATAGTTTCTGTGTCTAAGAAGCAGCTCAGAAAAGATAAAAGACTGACAAAAAAAAAAAAAAAGCTAGCTGGAGGCAAGCCTCGCTTCTGGTCACAATGAAACTGAACCTTCCTTCAACAGTGATGTGGTTTTTGGCCTTAATCTTGAAATATCTGGCTGTTGTTGGGGGAAAAGTGACATCATGACCTTCCTTCTCCTGGATGTGCTTGCTTCAGGTCAGATGTGGAACCCCGAAGTTTAACATTGCCATGTTTATGGCCTTGTCTTTGGTGTCAAGGCAAATGGTAGGCTGTACAATGCCATGTTGTTGTCCTTGTGTAATCCATTTTTATTCTAGGTTTTCTCTTTCTGCTGTTAGCTGCCAGTGAGGTAAAGTTGCCTCTTGATAAAGAGCAGATACAGAAGTTCACATCCAAACCTGAATAACCATTTTTAACTTGAAACACTTTTCTTAAGAGTTGATGCACCAGAATCCTTCCCTTATTTGGTGCCTTGCTTAAATCTGAAGCTTGCATGAGGTTGCCAGCACTCCCTGTATGCTGGTTATTTGCTTTTTGGTGCCCACAGCAAAAAGTAGTTTGTGAAATCATTTTAGTGACCACATCTTGCTTAAACTGAAGCTTCTTTCTCCTTTGGTTCTTTGATTAGTTCTTGCTCCTCCCTTTCCTGAGAGACTCAGGGGTTTTCCTGTATTGTGGTAGGTGGGTAGGCAGAGGTTATGTTTTCAGATATTTTTTTTCTGGGCTGTGTACAGTCCCTTGATGATACTGTGTCCATATACCTATATTCTTTGACTCTTGAGGAACTCTTTCCATATGATTCAGGCAGGTTGTGTATTTAGCCAAGAAAAATGTTAGGGTTTTTATTAGTTTTATTGTTGCCATTGTTTTAATTGGCATGGAAAATAGGCTTTTATTCACTTTTAGCTTTTCTCTCTTCTTGCTGGCATTTTCCTGTGTTGCACTCATTAAGCGCTTCCACCAACAAGAAATATATACACTTTCCTTAACCTGCAAAAGTTCTCAGTTAGTTAGGCCTGGTGGTCTCAGTGAATGACATCTGGAATCACTGGTTTGTTTGTGTTTGAGTTTCTTCAGCTTTTGGTCTTTATATAAATATCCATGGTGCCTGTCTTGGTTATGCTGAAGATTAAGAGCCCAGACTCTGGAGCTAGACTCCCTGCCTTGACCTTGGGCAGTTACTTAGTTTCTGCTCAGTTTCCTCATCTGTAACATGGGAATACTAGTACTATGAATTAGTAGACATAACATGAGTTAGTAGACATAAAGTTCTTAGAATATTGCCCTATGCACAGAAGATGCTATCAAAGTTTTGACCATTGTTGTTATTATTACTATTGTTAAAGTGTTGAGTATGAATGACACTTTTGTTTTGTTTAGCTGGAAAAATTGAGCCTTTAATGTTTGAATTCTGTCTGAGTAACTTAGGGTACTTTTAAGTCCTAAAGTATAGAGCCAGCTGTGTACTTTTGTGAAGGGCTGGGCCCAAGCTTCTAATATATAATAAGTCAATAATTAAAATCAGGTGTCATGCCACAGTAACTTCTGTGCGAGTTATATAGCTGGGCAGAATAGTAGAGCTCCAGATAGATAGGTTCTTCCAGTCTTTGCTCCCTTTGGAGCCCTGTTTGAGCTCTAGAGTGTCTCTTTTGCTCCTGCCATTTGGCATCCCAGAAGGTATATGGGTAATCTTTGGAGCCAACTCTCACTCGTTTATTTATCTCTCCACTCACACATCACCTATTAATAACTCTTTTGCCTTGGAATATAGAAATGAATTGTTTACTAATGGAGATCAGTCTACAAATAATGTAGCTATTTTAATTAGCTAAAATGAAAATAAAAATTCAGCTCAAAGCAGGACTTTACTAGATAAAGAAGAGTATAGGAAAAGGCATTCTAGGCAGAGAGGGTGCAGCAGAATAAAGAACATTATGAATTTAGGATACCATGAATAATTCTTTGTAGCAAAGTGTGGGTTATGTCACCAAGGGTGGATGCAGGATCAGCCAAACAGGAAAGACTGTTTTACTCACCAGATATTTATTAGTTAATCTGCTGTGAGTCCACTGTGGAGAAACTGTGATGAACAAAACATACAGTCATTGTTACATATATATATATAAAATCATTTGGCGATAAGTGCTATGAAAGCAGAGTAAACAAGAGCAGACTTTCTCACACTTTGCTCTACAGTACAAACATCTGGGCAGCTCTTACAAACCTGAATGCCTGGCCGGGCACCGGTGGCTCACACCTGTAATCCTGGCTACTCAGGAGGCAGCAATCAGGAGGATCATGGTTTGAAACCAGCTCAAGGCAAATAGTAAAAATCCTTCACAAAAAAAGATTGGTAGAGTGACTCAAGGTATAGGCCCTGAGTTCAAACTCCAGTACCAAAAAAATAAAAAACCATCTCAGTGCCCACACCTCCACCCCATACTAACTAAGTAATAATGTTGGGGTGGAAGTCAGACACCAGTATGTTTTTAAAAGATTCTCAGGTAATTATAGTGTGCTGTAAAATGCTTTTTGAACATTTTAGAGAGAATAAATGTGAAGGCCTCAAGGTAGGAGTGTGCTCATTCAAAGAATGGGAAGAGACAGGAGTGGAGTAAGAAAATATAGGCCCTTTGTAGGCCATTGTCAGGATGCTGGCTTTTATCCTGATGTTAACTCTGGTCTTTTCTTGCCCAGTGACTTGGGGTGGAAATTAGCAGATAAAACTGCTACTCAGAATCTGAATCTTTAAGTCCCAACAGAACTCTCTTTTCTTTTAAATACTTTTATCTGGGTTTTGCCAAATTACCCTCCAAAAAGAGATGTTAATTCTCACAGTGGTAAGTATGCTATTTCCCTATAGCATTAATATTAGTAGTGTAGTGTTTCTCTTGTTGCTGTTTTTGTGTGTATGTGTATTACCTGGGTAACTATTTAATCATTGTCAAATCTATATTTAGATAAACTTTTCAACAGTTATTAAATGTGCACTAAGTGCCAAACATCATGCTAGGCCATTTAAAAATATATTGAAGCTAGACACTGGTGGCTCACGCCTGTAATCCTAGCTACTCAGGAGGTTGAGATCAGGAGGACTGTGGTTTGAAGCCAGCTTGGGCAAAATAGATCACGAGACCCTATCTCAAAAAAACCCATCACAAAAAAAGCGTCGGTGGATTGACTCAAGGTGTAGACCTGAGTTCAGACCTCAGTACCGCAAAACAAACAAAAATATTGTGGGAAGGAAAAAAGTTAATTCCTAAACTATCTCTAAAAATGAAGTCGGTTTCATTTAGTTTGAGTCTTCTTAAAAAGATTTATACTTGGTTCTGGGCCACTAACTAGAACCACTTAGGAACAGTGACTATTATTGTCTGCATGTAGAATGGTCATCTGCTTCATCTGTCTTCCCTTCTTCTCTGACTCATTGCCATTGGGTGATTGCAACAACAGCCTCTTACTTTGCCTCCAACACCCTCCCAACTCCCAGCCTCCCCCCCCAAAAAAAATCCCAAACAAACCCAAACCCTGCATTTTCTCAATAGTCAGAATGACCTTTAAAAATACATTTTGCTCATGTCACTTACCTGCTCAAAACCCCTCAATAGCTTTAAAATCAAATTCTTTAACATGGTCTTCTGTAACTTGGTTCTGCCAACCTCTCCAGCAGCCTTTTTTACAGAACCAATCATCTAGCCCATGCCAGCCTACCACTCTTGGGACCATCACTCATATTGTTTCCTTTGCTTATGACACATTGAAGCAACGCCCCCCCCCCCACTTCCACCTTCCAAACACCAACTGATTAATTTATTCAACCTTCAGATTTCAATTAGAGTCTCTTCTGAGAGAATTTCTCTAATGTTTCTGTATCCATAACGTCTTATACTTCCCCAATCATGGCACTTTATAATTGTGTCACCTACAGAAGAAAGATTATTTCTGCTTTGTTAACAGTTTGTATACAGTATTTTGTACATAGAATGTGTCTGGTAAGTTTCTGTTGAATGAATAAATGAACAACAGTGGGAGGACTTCATCCTTCTTAAACTCTGTTGATATATTTATTTATAAGATGGGTTTGAGCTTGTGTATGTGCCCTTGGAAAACTGTTTTCTGATTGCCTAATGATTACAAAGTAGGAGCCTCAGTGGAGACACAGGACGTCCCAGCTACCCTTCTATTTGGGTAGATGGGCATGAGAGTTCTCAGGCACTGAGAGAGATGAATCAGAAAGAACAGTCATTCAGAAAGTAACCCAGTCAGAGCAACAGTGTTGCCCTTTGGCTGAACTTTCTCTTTTTCTGTATACCTTGAGATACTAAACTGTTGGCACTTTTGAATTGGTTGCTACAGATTGTCAGATCACAGTACAAGGGACTCATAATCTTAATCTGGCACTTTTCTTTGATTAGGGATGTTTTAGGAGATGTCCAGAAAGTCTGTGGCCTAAGTGAAGTCTTTATTGGGTTTAGGTGTTTTGTCTTTTCCACCCTGTGATTTAGCCCGGTAATAGATTCTCAGGTAGACACCCAGAGAGCCCATTTATAGTTCTTCCTAACCTTTGGAGTGTTTAAGTTCAGAAGCTTTGAGAGCAGCAGTCCTGGGCATTTGGGGTCATTTGTGCTACCATAGAATAGGATGGTGCTTGCATAAAAACTGGCAAGAAGTGTTATATTTAGCTGGGCATCAATGGCTCATGACTATAATCCTAGCTACTTGGGAAGCTGAGATCAGGAGGATTGTGGTTTGAGGCCAGCCCAGGCAAACACTTTATGAGACCCCCCCCCCATCTCCAAAATAACCAGAGCAAAATGAACTGGAAGTGTGGCTCAATTGGCAGAGTGCCTGCTTTGTAAGTGTGAAGCCCTGAGTTCAAACCCTAGTTTCATCAGAAAAAAAATATTTAGTTGGAATTATACATTTGTGAGCTTTTAGCATTGGAAGGAATGCTATAAATTGGGAGTGTTCCTGAGGTGGTGAGAGTTGGGTGATACTAAAATTTCCTGAAGGTGGGGGTTCCTTCAAACCATGTTTCTTATTATTATCTCTCTTTACTTGTTAGCCCATAAGAATAATCACTGTTCCCAGTATATGTGTGTGGTAGCCCTCAAGTGTGGGATAGGTAGAAAAATTGTTTGAGACACCAGCGTTGTAGATGTTTTAGTCCAGAGATCAACAAACTTTTTCTGTAAAGGGCCAGATAGTAAATATTTTAGCCTTTGTAAGCCACATACCTTCTTCTGCAGCTATTTAATTCTGTTGGACACTGAAATTTAAGTTGATATAATTTTCATATCATGAAATACTCTTTTGTTGTTTGTCTGAAGGCCAGCCTAAACCACAAAGTCAGACCCTGTTTCAAAAAAGAAAAAAATAAAATTTGTAACTCAGAGGCAGTACAAAAACAGGTGGCAGGCTAGATTTGACCTGTAGGCCATCAACCCATGATCTAGCCCCATGGTTCCCAAATCTGACTATCTTTCAGAATTACTTGGTGACCTTCAAAAATGCTGATTTGCAACCCCCTCCCCCATTCTGATTCTATAGGACTGGGAAATCAGTTACTACTTAAAAAAAAAAAAAAAAGGAAAAAACACTGCTCAGGTAATACACATATACTGGGTGTGGAATCACCCATAGTGATCTCCCTCAGCCTTCTCATTTTATAGTTGAAGAAACTGCCTTAGAAAGTTGTGTGACTTGCAGATTGTTATATTGCAAATGAATGGCATAATCACAATTTGAGTGTAGGTCTTTGGCTCTAGGATCAGTGGTCTTTGTTCATACTATTCTTTGTTCATATTACTCTGTCTGTTCCCTGTCCTCCAGTAAACACACAAGAATATATACAGAACAGTCACACATTCATGACTCCTGTTTTTTATACCTGGTACAGATTTCTCTCCTGAGATCTAGCCAGATACTGTAAGCTCAACTGTTCCTGTGCTTGCTGGCTGAGTTTTCTGGATTTGACGCTGATTTGACATTTAGCCCAATTTCCTTCTACTTTGTAGGCTCTAACTAGGAAAGATAATGAAGCAATGGAAAGTGAATTGTTTTAATACCGTGTAAGACTTTGTTGAGGCAGCAACTAAACTGCAGCTCAAGGCTGAGAGCCATTGTTTCCAAAAGTACATTAGTTAGGAGAGGTAGTTTTAAAAGGTACATCTTATACCTAAATTCACATGGCTCAGATCCAGCTGTCTTAAGTGGAGCATCTCTGTATGAAACTGGTGCTTAATTTTTAGCTAACTGAGCTGTCATTCTGCCCAGAAGAGTTCAGGAGTAGAGAAAAAGTAAAGGTGAGGAGCAATCATCACTCCTGTTCTGCCTCAGCCTTGGTGTGGCTCTTTGGTTCAAGTAAGGGATATAAGGGTTAATTTTGATTTGTTCTTCCTTCCAACAGGCATCTGGGTCATACTTCTTCACTCTCCTGTGTTTCTTTCCTTACCTATATCCTAGAAAGAGGAATGCTGAAAATACTAGTGAATAACTTTTATCTTTACCAAATGATTATCAAGTTACTGATGTTTACACATTCTGTGTGCCAGGACCTCCCTTCCTCACTTTCTGTATCATGTCCTTAGCTCTCACTTCCCCCAAAGATATTCCCTGTCTAAGGAATCACAGTGTTTCCTAATGCCTTCAGAGTTGATAGATCTTGTCTTAATGTTTTGGAACATAAAAGATGTGTAAACTTCTTGGCATGAAGACCCTGTCTTGCTAGTGTAGCAACACAGGGATGAGGATGAAAAGTGGACAACATTACTGATGCATCCACCCACATCTTTTGTCACCCTGTGATCTCAGGCTTTACAGAGACTGAATGGGCATTTTACTAATAGATACTCTTAAAATTTGATCTCCACCTATATTGTCTCATATCTAAGAAGACAGAAAGCACAACAAATTTGGCTTGCTTTTTTCTTTTTTAAAAAAAGTATGTGGTGTATATGAAAAGTTTATGTGTCTCAAAAACACTTTTAAAAATGCACCCGGGATTTCCTTTTATTTTTTGGTGGTACTGGGGTTTGAACTCAGGGCCTCGTGCTTACTAGGCAGGTACTCTACCTCTATGAGCACCTCTGTCAACTGGAATTCCTTTTAATACTAATTACTTCTACTGTTCTTAAAATGATTTACTTTTCAGAAATTTCATTTTTCCATACAACTCTGTTGAAGCTGGAACAACTATTTAGGGATTGAAGTTGACATATTTCAGAATCTCCTCTTGTTGTGCTGTATTTCTGCCACTGAGTAGATTTCTTTTTCTCTTTCCTTGCATCAAGTTTCACAAAACACTTAGATGCAATTTCAAGGATTAATATCTAAGGATTATATAAAATATCTACTGTCCTGAAAATGGTTTAATTTGTATTTTATTTCATCCTTTCAGTTCTGAGTTAGGTAATGTCAGTGGTAGAAATTCCATTTTATAGTTGAGGAGCAGTTTTGTGTGTGTTTGTGTGTGTGTGTGTGTGTGTGTGTGTGTGTGTGTGTGTGTGTTTGTAATCTCACAGTCAATGACTGACAGCTTTGTTGAAGAGACCTACCTACTGCCATTATTGTCTCTTTGGGATAAGCTCAGTCCACAGTGAATGAGTTATGGACTTGAATTAAGGAGGCAGCTAATGTTTCTCACACTGTCTCTGAGGACTGTACCCAAGAAACATTTTTAGTTTCCTGGTGAACACTATGTAAATGTGCAAGGGAGATCTGGAAGCAGATAGTCTCATAGTTCTTTCTCCACCTGAGTGAGTCCATCTAGGGGTATGTTAAAAATAAAAAGAGTTAAGGCTGGTGGAGTGGCTGAAGTGGTAGAGTGCCTGCCTAGCAAATTTGAGACCCTGAGTTAAAACCCCAATACCACCACCACCACCACCAAAAAAAAAAAAAAAAAAAAGCCAGTCTGTGGTGCTGTGTTGGAGAGGGAAGAAGCTCAGACTCATCCTTTCCCATTTTTATTAATGTGTAACAAATCTGCTCCCTCCATATGCATGTCTTACCTCTAATATGCTTCTACATTTTTAGCACCTTTCCTAATCGAAGTATTCTTGGTGAGAACAAAGAGGAACTATGTTTAGGGTGACAGATACTTTCAGATTAAAAAAAACCAGTGGTTCTTAAGGTCAGGGAGAAATGTGTATGTACTTTTAAAAAGTTCCCTAAATTTTCCATCATTCCCACTAGTTGAAAAATGATGCATTAAAACCCACCTTTTACTAGATACAGTTAAAATGTGATAGTGGCAAATGTGAATTCAGGTAACTAGATGGGTCCCATCTAGTATTCTAAGGGAAAGATCTTTGGGAAGTATAGATAGAACCATGATGTTACAAAACCTTTTGGGGTTCTCACTTTATCCAGGAGGCGTTCTTGTTCAAACAGTATGAGTTTCCTACCCAATCAGTAAAGAAAACTTAAAAGCAAAACTTGCACGGCTTTTCAGTTGAACTCATTCCCTCATCAGCCATTCATTGAATCAGTTCACCAGTTCTTTTCCTGAAGTCAAGAAAAAGAAAACCTAGAGTCTGAAGACCTGGATTTAAGTTCTAACTGTGCCATTTAAAGCTGCTTAAATTTTGAGATTGCCTTGGGGTCTATAGGATGGTATTATGCTTGAATGAGGTGGATCAGCATCATTCTGTTCTGCAGAAGTACCCTTTCCGTGTAAGTATAACAACTTATAAAGGTTTCCTCCTGATTATGAATTAATTCATGTATATGATTGAAAGCTGTGGGAAGAGAGAATGATAAATGAGTTAAAATACAAATGGAGAACGTATATTTTACTTGGAATAATTTCATACCTATAGAAACCTAGTGTTGTGGCACTAGGGAGCCTGAGGCAGGAGGATCTTGAGGTTAAGGCCAGCCTGGGTTACATAGTGAAACTATTTATTTGTGGTACTCTGGTTTGGATTCAGGACTTCGTGCTTTGTGAGGCGTGCAGTCTACTACTTGAACCAGACATGAAACTCTTTCTAAAAAAGGAAAAAAGGAAAGTTGTAAGAATAATACAAAGAACTCCCACATATGTTTTTCCCGGATTCCTTAATTGGTAGCATTTGACATTTGATTTTTTTGTTTTGTTTTTTTGGTGGGACTGGGGTTTGAACTCAGAGTTTCATGCTTGCAAAGCAGGCACTCTTATCGCTTCAGCCAAGGCTCCAGTCCATTTTGCTGTGGTTATTTTGGAGATAGAGTCTCCTCACGAGCTATTTGCCCAGTATGGCCTCAAACTGCCATTCCCTTCCCGCCCCCATCTCAGCATTTAAGTAATTGGGATTACATGCGTGAGCCACTGGTGCCCAGCCTGACCACTTGTTTTATTGTTCATTAAGAGAGAATTTTAAAGTATCAATTGAGTGTTTATAAAATATCAAGCATGCTTTAAAAGCCTTATCTCATGTAATCGTTACAACAACCTAATAACATAGGTACCATTGGTTAGAAAGACAAACTGAAGCTAAACCCAAGTGGCTCATGCCTGTAATCCTAGCCACTTGGGAGGCTGAGATTGGGAGGATCACTGTTCGAAGCCAGCCCAGACAAATAGTTCAAGAGACCCTATCTCCAAAATATATAGAACAAAATGGGCTGGAGGCATGGTTCAAGCAGTAGAGTATCTGCTTTGTGAGTGCCTGCTTTGTAAGCACAAATCCCTGAGTTGAAACCCCAGTTCCACCAAAATAAAAAGGAAAAGAAAGACAAACTGAGCTGGGTGTGATGCCCTTGCCTATAATCCCAGCGCTTAGAAGGCAGAGGCTAGAGGAATTTCAGTTTGAGACAGCCTGGGTTGCAGTATAGCAATATTGTGTTTTAAAGAAAAAAGAAAAAGGGAGGAAGGAAGGAGGGATGGAAGGAAAAACAGAAGGAAGACTGGGACTTAGGAGAGATCTCACAGCAGGTAAATGGCACTTAAACACAGGTTCCTGTTTCTCACCATCATAGTAGAGGCCTATATTCTAGTCCAAGTTTTGCTACTGAAAACTGTATAACAGTTAGCAGTTAACTGCAGTTTCCTTTCTGCTGATGGAACCCAGTGTCCCTGGTCCTGATTAGAAAGATAGGGTATCTTCAATGAAGTACCTGAGCCTTTTCTTTCTTTTTTCTTTTTTTTTTTTTGGTGTGACTGGAGTTTGAACTCAGAGCTTTATGCTTGTAAAGTAAGTACTCTACAGTTTGAGCCACACCTTCAGTCCATTTTGCTCCAGTTATTTTGGAGATGAGGGTTTCATGAAATATTTTTTCTGGACTGGCCTCTAACTGTGATCCTTATCTCAGCCTCCCAAATAGCTAGAATTATAGGTGTAAGCCACTGGCTATCATGAGATTTTAAACTAAATAAATCATTGTTTTGGTCTAGAGTAGGTGCTCAGTATAATTCACATAAGACAAAAATAATGACAAATTTGATAATGAAGCCATTGGTGAAGTGAGAATGTACTCCTTTTTTCCATGGTACAGCTGTAGTTTATTGATGTTTTGTTATGCAAGACTCTTGACCTTCCTTTTGGCAGTATACAAGGTCCTGTACATACTGCTTCTAGGAGACCAGGGAAGGTGATAGTGAGGTTTAGTCTATAGATCGCTTCTACTTTCTTTGGAATTGAATTGAATATTTACCTCTCTGCTTTATTTTTCTCAGAGGGATCCCTTGGTTTTGATGGGAAAAGATTTTTTAGAACCATGAACCACGATTATAAATTGGCATCTCATGGGTCATATGTTGCTGGCAAATGTGTTTCTGGCTCATTTAATATTTAATTTTTTTTTCGTTAGTAGCCAGTATTCAGAAGCCAGAGTATTTCACATAATAACCCAAATTCTGGTTTTCTGGAATCTGGGCTGACATAGAGCATTTGACTAGAACTGGAGAGTAATAGCCAATTTGCTACCATCCCTACCGCCTACTTTATACCTACCCTCTGTAAGACACTCGAATTTTCAGCACCAGACCTAGAGCTTGAACTCCAGTTTTAAAGCAGGTGAAGTACAATTTGATGAGCTAGTAGGTTAAAAAAGAAAAGAAAAGAAAAAGCTCATAAATAAGATCAGAGATTTCTCCAAAATCACTATTATCCAAACTGTTCCTGTCAGAGTTTCATTTCCAAAATTATGGACCAGTTGCTTTCAGATCCCAGAAAGCTGCAGGCATCTCCCTCTGTATTCTGAATTCACAGAATACAGTTTGAATTGTTTCATTTCTTGCACACAAGCATCACTGCCAGCAGAGGGTGCTGACTGCTCACCAAGTCTGCTGTCCTCTTGGCTCAGCTGAGCCACAGCTGTTGGGCATGTGCCCTGGGTCTATGTGAGAGTTTGGGCATGTCCATTTGGTTCCCATCCCCTGTGCCCACCCCTTTAGACCCTGGCCAGGTTATTGTGTCACTGGGGACTCTGTTCAGTAACAGGAAACTGGGGAAAGTTTAATTGTTTTCTCCTCTCCCTTTTTCCCATGCAGCTGAACAAAAGGTTCATCCTCAGTTTTCTCCATGCCCATGGGAAGCTGTTTACCCGGATTGGGTAAGTGTGCAGGATGTTTATTTTATTTTCCTACATTACAAGTCATTTTGGAATTTAATATTGTTAGCAACTAGACTGTGTTTGTAACTGAGGGCACAGGGTGTGAATTCTTAGAGGTCTCCACCTTCCCTTCATTCTCTCTCCTACTGTGCTCATGAGGTTTGAGAAATATTACTCTGTACCTCTTTTTTTTTTCCCTTTACTAGAACCCCCCATTTCAAGGGCAGTCTGTTCACCAGTCCCCTCTTAGAGACCCCCTTAGTTTCTGTTTCCTTTGCTTTCGGACTCAGCTCCTAGTAAGTGACTTGATGCAGTCATGATACACCCCTTGGTGCAATTGCCAGGGGTCCTCCTTGGTGGAAAAACTAATTTTCCCTGAAAGATGAAGAACATTTTCTTTACTCCATCTCTTTCTGACCCATACCCCTTCCTTCTGTGCTCAGTTTCCTATGCTGTTATTGCTGGTTTCAGTAAATACCAAGAGTGTTCCATGGTTTCACCATCCACTATGAATTTATATATAAAAACCAGGGAAAATAGTATATGGAAAGCCTTATTACTTCACCTTGTAAGTTGCTGAAAAGAGATTTGAGTTTTGAGTATTTCTTTGGTGGCTCAAGGAGTTCTTCCTCACAGCATAAACTCATGATCCTGCCTTCACATCAAAGCAGACGTATGCTGAGAGCCTCTAGTGTAGGACCTCCCTGGGTATAGGACAATGAAGAGAGGAAGAGGTGACAGTGCTCTGAGATAGGTCTTCTACTGAGTATTTTTTTTTTTTTTAGTGGGACTGGGGTTTTGAACTCAGGACTTCACACTTGCAAAGCAAGTGCCATACTGCTGGAGCCACACCTCCAGTCAATTTTGCTCTGGTTATTTTGGAGATAGGGAGTCTTACAAAGTATTTGCCCAGGCTGGTCTCAAATCATGATCCTCCCGATCTTGGCCTTCCAAGTAGCCAGGGTTACAGGTATGAACCACCAATGTCCCACTCTGCTGGAGTTTTTTGTTTGTTGTTCTGTTCTTTTGGTGTGGGGGGGCAGTGGTGAGGTTTGAACTCAGAGCCTCATACTTGCTAGGCAGTGCTCTACCACTTGAGCCATTCCCCTGGCAGTTTGTTTTTGGTGGTGTCTTACTATGTAACCCGGGCTGGCCTTGAATTCATGATCCTTGAGCCTCAGCCTTCAAAGTGCTGGGATTACAGGCGTGTACTACCACACCTGACTTTCTGTTGAATTTTGGTCTTTTCTGAGTTGGAGGTTCTATTGTGAGCTACACTTTGAGGTGATTTGGTTTAGATTAGAAACCCTCCAGTTGTAGTGCTTCCCTTTCACTTTCTGTCATAAACATGTTAGCTTATTTGTAATGCTGGGAGGTTTCCTTAGTGGGAGGGAGAAGCTATGTCAGTTTCCACATAACTTCTGTATTTAACACTTAGGGGCTTTTTTTTTCCTCCTTTTTTTCAGTACTGAGGTTTGAACTTAGGGCCTTGAGCTTGCTAGGTAGGCACTCTACCACTTGCTTCATACTCCCAGCCTTTGTATTTAACTCTTTTGAGAAGCTGAAAGACTTTGTCCTGCTTGAAGAAATGCTGATTCTGGAATGGTGAAGTAGAAACTGTGCTCAGGAAATATGCGTTTGGCATCAGCCTGAGCAAGAGTGGCAGAATGGCCATTTCAAGGGTAGTTTTGATTCTGAAGTGACATGGGGAAATTGGGGAGGTGCCCAGAGATGAATCTATCAGTAGAAATAAGTATGAAGTAATTCACTTAGGAAAAATAGCTAGATTCATCAGTAGCTTCCATCCCTCTCCCCATACCACCACTACCAACGAAAGCTCTATTCTGGCAGGAGGTTTTATAGTTTTAAATTTTTCTTTCTTTTTTTTTTTTTTGAGACAGGCTTTTACCACATAGCCCAGGCTGGCCAGGAACTCACTATATAGACCAAACTGGCCTTGAACTTGCAATCCAGGAATTTTTGACTAAAGCTGTTGCATCCTGAATGCCCTGTATATATAGTAGGCACTTGGTTAATATTTGTTGTATGAATGAGTAAATCATTACAAGAAATGGATAGATTGTGAAAGATCAGAAAGAAAAGATCTGGTATTTTAGTAGATTATAGTAGACTTGGGTCTAGTGACCACTCACTAGTGAATGATGTAAAACTGCAGTTATGAGGTAGATAAGATAGTCAGTGTTAGCCTATAAAATTGCCCATCATAGCAGGAAATACTACTGTGCTGCATTTAAAATAACATTGATAGTGTTTTTGTGCCTTATCTCTCTATTTTTTAGTTCTCATTTTTCATCTTTCTTTCCCCGCTGCCTTTCACTGAATATTTTCTCTTTTTCACTTTCTATGTTTGTTCTTTAGATTTTGCTGTTCTTTAGATTTTCATGTTGCTCTAAGTCAAGGTTTCTCAACCTCAGCACTGTTGGCGTGTTAAGCTGGATAATTCTTTGTTGTAAGTGGCTGCCGTATGCGTTGGAGGATGCTTTACGGTATCCTGGCTCCTTTCCACTATAATAAACCAGTAGCATACCATACCCCCCCACCCCGCCAAGTTGTGATGATGAAAAATGTCTTCAGACATGCCAAATGTTCTTTGGGGGGCAGAATTGCCCCTCATTGAGAACCGCTGTTTTAGATGTTTCTTGTTCTGTTAGTGACTTTTGGTAGTGAGAAAATTATAAATCTTATTTTAGTTTGTTGACATACTTATTTTTATTAGGCTAAGTGTTAATTATACCTTTATTTCCTACTTCTTAAAATTCTCATTTAAATACAGATATTTTGGAAGAAGTTTGGGAAAGGACCACAATAATGATTAAGAAGTTGGGAAATTAGAACTGGAAGAGAAAATTAATCTTAAAAAACAAATATGAAAAAACAAAAAACCCACTAAAGTTAAGCCGAGTGCTGGTGGCTCATGCTGGTAATCTTGGCTACTCGGAGGCAGAGATCAGGAGGATTGCGTTTGAGGCTAGCCTGGGCAAATAGTTCTCAAAACCTTATCACAAAAATAACCAACAAAAAAGATCTGGTGGAGTGGCTCAAGTGGTAGAGTGAATGCCTAGCAAGCATGAGGCCTTGAGTTCAAACCCCATTGTCACAAAAACAAACAAACCTGTAGTTAAAAAAATTGTAGACGCTGGATGCTGGTGGCTAACACCTATAATCCTAGTTACTCAGGAGTCAGGAATCAGGAGGATCGTGGTTCGAAGCCACATGGTTCTTGAAACCCTATCTCAAAACCTGTCACAAAAAAGGGCTGGTAGAGTGGCTCATGGTGTAGGCCCTGAGTTCAAACCCCAGTACCACAAAATAAATAAATAAATAAATAAATAAATAAACAAACAAACAAACAAACAGAATCCCTGGGTTGGGGCTGGGCACAATGGCTTACATCTGTAATCCTACTTACTTGGGAAGGCTCAAACCCCAATACTTAAAAAAAAATTTTTGTTTAGAAACAGCTGTAGGGTGCCCTAACTGTATTTAAATATAAGAGTCATGATCAGTAAAAGAAATAGACTTGTGGTGCACTTGGAGATGTGGATTAGGTATAAAATATTTCAGAATGGAGATGTTTCAGAAGTTTCTTCCTTGGAAACCTTTAAAAAGGAATAAATTATCTCATTTCTTAAATAGTTTACTGTGGTCAAGGTTATTTTTCAAGATCTCTTCCATTCTTCCAATATAACATATAATCCGTTGTCAGAAAGACAGTCCAAGGCTTGGGAGAAATGACCCAAGCCTTGTATGCACATATGAATAATAAATAAAAAAGAAAAAAAGAAAGTCCAGTTTCACCTTCGCAAAGGATGGCAGTTTTCAATGAGGAAAATGTGTATCAATTCTAGGTATACTTCAGCTCCTAAATGAGTATTCCTTTTACACTGTCCTGAAGGTGAAAGGGAATTGAGCCCCAAGTTTATTCAGCAAGGCAGAAATAGCAATAATATTCCTGTTGTTAAAACAGGAAAAAGGAGTTCAAGCCCTAGTACTGCCTTTCCCACCACCCTTCAAAAAAAGAAAAAGCATAGAAGTCTATAAAAGTAGAAAAGCAGTGAGTCTAAGCTATACATACCATGGACTGTTGCCTAATTACCAAGATGTGAAATGTGGGAGGCGTTGAAAACGAGTTAAGACTGAGAGCAGCTGAAGGCACATCATTGTCCCGCCTGCCCTTGGAGAAGAGCCCTGACAAAAGTCTGTATTTTCTGTTCATAGCTTTCCATGTTACACCAACATATACTTGAATACCTACTGTGCACCAGGCAAGTCTGCTTCCTGTCAGTGTCAGCTGCAAACAGGTTCACAGCTTTAATGAGATTAAGTGCCAAAAAAGAGTTTGTTTTCCACCGCTCACTACTTAACACCTCAAGAGTAAACAAGTCAAAGCTTCTGAGAGCTTCAGTTTCTTTAATGGTGGCTTAAATAGATGATCTCTGCTGAGGTCCATTCTAGTCCTTAAGTCCTGTAGCACTATGATGTTTTCTCTTACTTCATGCCCATGGCTTAGGTTTATTGTTGTTCCTAGGTTGCTCCTGTATTGCTCAGGGTTTTTTTTTTTTGTTTTTGTTTTTGTTTTTTTTAATTAAGTAATTGAGATAAGTTAGGAAGTCTGATTCTTTTCTGCAGAGAACGTTGTCTAGCCCAGCTGTGTTCCTCAGCATCTGAGGGTTTGGGTCCTGCCCTGTTAGTCACTGTCTGAGTCATACTGGAGTCTGGGTCCCAGCGTTGTCTGAAAGATTGGTTTCTTGAAACTGCCATTCAAATGAGACAAGGTGCCTCTAGAGATCCCTTCACAAGACAGCCACTTAAGTCAGTGAAATGCATATCCTGAAAATGATTGTATCTTCTGAGGTTTTAAAGAATAGGGATGGAGTGCTCTTGGACTCAGGAAGAGAGATCAGTTAGGGTTGGCGGGTCGCTCCTGATAGGCAAATGCTTTCCTGGTGAGAGGCACATCAGACCTGCACTTGGCCTCCATGAGAAGTTGGGAAGCTGGCAGCCTGTAGACTCTTGATTTGTGACAAATGGAATAATTTTGTTTCCCGTTACTGCTTTGGTTAAAGTTACTACTTTAGTTTTTACTTGCTTGTGTGCATAACTTCAAGGTCTCTTGGAATTCAAAGACTGATATATTTTTTGGACTTTGAATTTTTAAAAATATAGTGTTTGTATCTTGATTTATTTTTAAAATTAATAATTTTTTAAATACTAATGTAAGATAATCATTGCTGAGGAAATCTTTTTTCCTTACTATACAGTGCTCATTGTAAAATGTTTAGAAAACTTAGCAAAAAGAAATGAAAAGTTACTCATGTTCTTGCTACCCAGAGATAACCAACTTTAACATTTGTTACATATTTTGGGGATCTTTTTTTTCTGTATATCACACACACGCTTTTTTTTTTTTTTTTTAAAGATAGGGTCTTGCTATGTAGCCCAGTCTGTCCCTGAACACTCAATCCTCCTGTCTCAGCCTTCCCAAGTGTGAAACAGCAGACATGCTTTACCACTTCCAGCTATACTTAACTTTTTATAGTATGTATACAAAATGATCACTTTAAACTGATTTAAAAGTATTTTCATTTAAAGCATGTTGAAGTTTTCCCCACATGATTACAAAATATAATGCAGCCTTTAAGAAATTGTATTTTATGGGGGGAGGAGGGATAAAGGAGAATGATGGAGGGGGTAAATTCAACTATGACTTATTGTAAGAACATTTG
This sequence comes from Castor canadensis, assembly GCF_047511655.1. Taxonomy (NCBI): domain Eukaryota; kingdom Metazoa; phylum Chordata; class Mammalia; order Rodentia; family Castoridae; genus Castor; species Castor canadensis. The sequence continues at coordinate 47,100,673 of NC_133396.1, read as the reverse complement.
TAAATGTCACAGTGTACTGTAATAATAATAATAAAAGAAACAGTAGTTTACATGGATGTGCATCTAAGGTTGCTTCCAATTTTTTGCTATTATAAATCACCATCTTCTGATGCTTTTTCTGTCTTCTATCTCTATTGTTACTGCTTCTGCAGTTTCTTATTCTTGGTTTAAGTTTTATAATTATTACATAAATAATATCAAAAAATCCTCATAACATTAACATTATAGCTAAGGCTAAAATTTCTTTGAATGCCTGTGCCCAAAGAAATAACCACTGGACATTGGGTTATGTATCAGACTGCTTTTGCATACTCATATGTATGTCCTAAACACGACTTATATACCATCATCCTCAGTTTTTATACAGTTTCTCTCTGTAATATGTGGTGAAGCAAAGATTATTTCTCAAAGAGAAAGATATAAAACTACCCACAGGTAGTTGGAGGCCAGTATCAGACAGGATTTTGGTTACAAAACTGGGAACCAGAATCTTCATTGTTGAGCCCTAAGTAGGAGATCTGTCTGTGTTTCCTTCAGTTATTGCTTAATAAAGCTGATTTTGTCAGGATCCGTCTTCCTCTCATAGCTCATGTGTGAGGTTACTCTACACATTTGGGTTTTTGTTTGTTTAGTTGGCTGGTTTTGTTTTAATCATTTTGTGCTGTGGTCTAAAGGCAAAGGGAATCAAAAATGATAAAATAAAATAATATTAAAAAAAGGCAAAAGGAAGGTTTTTTTTAGAAGTTAAAAAAAATAATAATGTTGAGAACATTTGACCTGTGCTCCTTTGAGACTTTAGTCTAACCCAGGAAGTGTTAATGGATCTGTTTCAATTCCCACCCCAGGAAAGAGGCTTCCTTAGGCAGGGCTTCGAATCAAGACTGTCCCACGTGATGCTTCTGTCCTGTTGTTCTGTGCTGGCTCTTTCCTACCTTTCAACACAGAGACATATGGCTCTGAAACTTGCCCAGTGTGGCTGAATTTCAAGCAGAGTGAACTCTGTTCTTCTCGTAATGAGAATTGCTAGCCCCCTTCCCCCCTTCCCACCTCTGACCAGAGAGAGTGCTGCACAGTGTCAGGATTTAAAATGAAACCTTTGTTGTAGCCCATGGGGAAAAATGGATCCAGTCCAGCCCCAAATGTATCACTCTCTACCATTCCAAATCTACCAAGAAGTTTGGCGGCTCCGAAACTTTTCAGAGGGAAAAAAAGTTTTGTCTTGTTTTGTTTTGGGGAGGCACTTGCAATGGCATGTGGGGAAAAAAAGCAAATGCATGGCATGTTTTGTGCCAATGAAAATGAGGACAGCTCAGCAGAGAAGGAAACTGGAATGTAAACTGTAATTGACCCATAGCTGTGGCATGACTTCTGGGCACCAGAAGGTCAGTAATAGGGGTTACCATTCAACGGCAAGGAATGAAGACTGCCAAGATTCCATTAAGTTCTAGGGCTTTCTGATCTGGAGAGGGTACTATTCATTGAGGAAAGGCCAAGGTTGAGGTGAAACTAGGAGCACCTTTCTCTAAAACTTGCTTCCCTGTGACTTTCCAGAAGCTATTTATTAATCCAGCCTAGAGCTGTTCACCACCCCACCCCTCAGTGTACCACAAGCAGTTTGTTTGATTGAGGGTATGAGGGTGGATAAAAGATGCTTTGCTGACCACGAATTGTTCAGCATGGCCCTAAGGCCCATGTGCCTGGTTTCTCTCTCTCGCACCAAGTTTGAGTTTGCTTTTTATTTCAGAGGACTTCAGCTGTGGTTTGTTCTTGTTGCCAAAGGAGCTCCAGGCATGCACCGCTGTTTAGGATCCAGTGGCCACATTTGGCAAGCAGTATTTTGAATGACCTCTCCTTAGGAACCCTAGGTCACTGGTTGGATATTTGCCTTCCTACATTACAGGCTCTTCCTGTATTGGGAGTGGCAGTTGGCCAGGGCATTATATTTCCACTGGCCTGAAAACATACAGACCCTGATGAGCAGAGGCTTGTGAGGAGGAGGGCGGCCGCATAGGAAAGGCTGAAACAAATCATTGGGGTCCTAGGTCTCTGGATTCTTCAAGCGGAAATTGGGGATCCTTAGGTGGGGCAGTTAGTGTGATATGTAAGAAGACAACAGCAGAGCTCTGTTTGGTTTCTTTTCTTTTTCCTCTTCTTCTTTTTTCTTTTCCACAAGGGCTTGCTATTTAGCCTGGGCTGGCCTCAAACTCATGATCCTTCTGCCTCACCCTCCCAAGTACTGGGATTACAGGTGTGTACCACCACACCCAGCTCCTATGACTGGTTTCTTTTTTTTTTTCTTTTACTCATATATGCATACAATGTTTGGGTCATTTCTTCCCCCTTCTCTCTTCTTCCACCCCCTCCTTTACCCCCTCCCGCCCCCTCCCTCTCCCTCCCTACCCCCTCTATGAATGGTTTCTTGAAGTAAATCTTTTTTTGTTTTGTTTTTTTTTGGCAGTCCTGGAGCTTGAACTCAGAGACTCCACCTTGAGCCACTCCATCAGCCCCCTTTTTTTTTTCCGAGTTAAGGTCCCTGGAACTATTTGCCGGGTTGGCTTTAAACTGTAATCTTCCTGATCTCTGCCTCCTCAGTAGCTAGGATTATAGGTGTGAGCCACTGGTGCCTGGCTAGAAGTAAATCTTTAAGAATCTTTATAGCTTCATGGGACTTCTTTTATAGAGCATAGTTTTCTTTTTTCTTTTTTTTTTTTATGGTGCTGGTTTTTTTGTTTTGTTTTGTTTTTTATTCTTTTGGTATTGGGGTTTGAACTTAGGGCTTTGTGCTTGCTAGGCAGATGCTCTGCCACTTGAGCCATGCCCCCAGCCCTTTTTTGATGTAGTTATTTTTGGATAAGGTCTTGTGTTTTTGCTTGGGACCATTCTTAGACCACGATCCTCCTACCTACCTGTAATTCCCACATAGCTGGAATTACAGGCTATGCACCACCATGTCCTGCTTGTTTGTTGAGATTTGGTCTCTACTAATTTTTTTTGCCTATGCTGGCCTTAAACTGTGATCCTCTGGATTTTCACCACCTGAGTAGCTGCCAGGTGTATGCTGCCATGCCTGACTTAGAATATAATTCTCTTATCAGAGAGTTTGGGGACTGTGTATGTGTTACAGCCTAAAGTAGATTTGTTTACTGTTTAGAAAAACTGATTATTTCAGTGAGAAACTTTTATGTCAACTCGAATCCAGTTGTTGCCAAGGATTAGGAAATAGCATACCAAAGCATAATAACGCATAGTGATTTACCCAAGAATTGAGTTATTTTCATCTCTCAACCCTGACCACTTTATTCCTTTTTCTTAAATCTGTACAGAATTGCTTGATACCAGGAAGGTTTGTGAAAGAAGTGTCCTAGGCATTAGTTGTCTGCTTTTGGAGTGGGGGGATAGTTTCTTCAAGTGCTCTCAGAAATGTGCCTCACTAATGGACCCCTGTTTCTGCAGGATGGAGACATTCCCTGCAGTGTCTGAGAAGGTCCTCAAGGAGTTCCAGGTGTTGCTGCAACATAGCCCGTCTCCTATTGGAAGTACCCGTATGCTGCAGCTTATGGCCATCAATATGTTTGCTGTACATAACTCCCAGTTGAAAGGTAAGGAGCATTGAGTTACTTCATCTAGATAGAGGTCAGTCTAGCTTCTTTCCTGTGCTACCTTATTACCCACCTGCCCTCAGACATACACACACTGCTTTTTCCACCATTGCCTTTCACATCTTAGTTTACTCTCTGAAATCTGTAAGACTCTCAAGTGCTTGGGTGGGATGAAAGGGAAGAATCATGAGTTTAATTTGCAAACCTAGAGATGCTATTACACATCTGGCCATGCTAAAGGCAGCAACAAGGCTTCTTGGAGGCTGCAGATCCAGAGCCTCTCCCAAGGGAGAGGCATTGCTGAAATGTTTCACTGCAGAGACCATACGTTTGGCAAGGATTGGGAATGGCTGTTTTGGACTCGTGTACCCTGTTTGTTCAATATGGAAAAGTCTAGTTCCCTATGGGATATCCCTTGTGGGAGCCTGCCAGAGAGTAAGAACAGAGAATTGATGAGCTTTGGTGTCTCAAATCTGGAAGCACAAAACCCACCAGGCCCAGAGTTTGGCTAATGTACTGGTATACATTCTGAAGTGCTTTTCTGAATACTCTTTGAGGGTTTTTTTTGATATGGGGTTGAGGAGTGGAGGAAAGAAGGGCAGTTGGGCATGGTTTTTAAATGTCCTGATAACCAGGCCATAGCCAAAGGATATTACCAGGATCCTTTCCCTTCCTTCCATCTCACATAGGTAAGGATGATGTGGTTTGACTTGATGGAAATATGTAGTGTGAGGGTGACATTATTTTGTGTGTTTCTTTGCAACATTTGGTTTATGCTGCCAAGGAATCATTTTGGAGCATTGACAGAGAGTGTTTGATCTCAGGGCTAGAAGGTTATTATCTGTAGTGTCAGGCAGTGGGAATTGTCCCATGAAGACTCTGTTATAAAACAGATCTGGTATTTCTGGACAGAATGCCCTGGCTCTCTTGTACCTTTTCTTAGAGCTTTCTCCCACTCTGAAATTCATTTATTTCCCTTCCTATTTTTATTTGGGGGTTATGTTCAACTTGCTGGTAGTGAGGAATTTCTTCCCCGTGAGTGGATATACCACACTTTCTCTGGAAATAGGGTTCCTCCTGGGATTTGGGGAGGTCCTTAACAAGTCACCTGGGTTTTCAATCACAAATGAATCCTGGAGGACTTCTTCTCTCAAGCTGCCTGCCATAGCATTTAGAATTCCCAGCAGATGGCAAGATGCAGCGGTTTAGGAGCCCTTTTGAACTTGGCTAATTATTCCTAAGGTGGCTATTTGTTTAAATGGATCTGTGAGGAGGCATGAGGTCCTGAGGGGTAGTGCTGGTTTCTAGGAAGGAGGATATTAAGCTTGGAAAGTGCTGTCCTGGTAAGGCTGGGAAGTCCAAAGGGAGGGGAGATTCTGCTACCAAAAAGGAAGCTCACTGGCCTCTGGAAGTGGGGCCTCCAGAGTTGTCCTACTTATTTTCCTGTCTTCTACTAAAACATCTCACCAGTTTAGTGAGCAATCTGTCAACAGAGCTGCAGCATATTGTTCAGCATTGGATGACCCATGACCTCTGTAGGTGTGAATGTAAAGGGCCTGTAGCTCTTGCCTGCAAAGCATCTGTTTTCAGTGGCTTCTGCTCCTCAGAAAAGGAATAACCTGGTCTTTTCATAGGCCACTAGTGAGTCCTTTTCTTGTAGCTGTTGTTAAATAAAGGTTAAGAAAATACGGGTGGAAGTAAGGTGAGTACAAAGAAAGAAGGAAATAGGTGGTTCCCCCATTTGAAGCCAAGGTATTTTTCCTAGAACTTTTCCATGGTTAGTCATAAGGAGTACCCTCTAGCCAGGAATGACATGTAAAAGCCTGTCCTAGGACCTTACTCTTCATTACTGTTCTTGCTCCAACTCTCACCTCCATGAGGCAAGAGGAGCCTGAACTGAGGTTGTTGGTCACAGGCTGTAAGGGTGGTTCAGGGAAAAACAGCCCAGGCCACAGGATATAACATTCAAGTAGGACACAGAGCTCTGTGGATGTGCTGCCAAGTACCTGGTGTGCAGCTGAGGCGGCTGTCCAGACCCCACTGTGTGGGTTGCCATTGGGAGAGGGGTGAACAGAGCACTCAGCAGGACTGGTTGGTGGGAAGATGCACTTTTCCATTTCCCAGCATATGAGTCATCTTCTCTGGGCCCCTGTGCTGTGCTTGCATGGACAGTGGCAAGAAGGGGGTGTTGTGGCTGAGAAGCAGCATCTGTGCCGGGGGTGGAGAGGGAAGAGGGTTGGGGAAAGGGTAAAGATTTAAATCCTTTACTAATCAGCAGCAGTTTGAATCACATTTTTATGAGTAAGGAAGTGATAAATCAGCCCTGTATGTTCAGTCCCCAAATCCTGTCAGCTGGTGCCCTTCTAAAGGTTTCTCTCTGGGCCAGTCTGCATGCTGTCAGAGTCGCCACCCAGCCAAAGGTCCCTGGCTGTCTGAAACCAGGAAACAGGGCCTGATGCTGTCTGGCCCTCCCAGGTACTTGGGGTCTGTGGTGATTTGGCAGTTGCTGCAAGTTACAGAACATCTGGGCCATCATTTTTCTTCCCATTCCTTCTTGAATATGTCCTTCTGGGTGGGTGTTTATGCATGTCAGTTCCTGGATTCTGTGGAGGAGAGCATTCCAGCCTGAAGTAGAGCGATCTTGTGGCCCCAAAAGCAGCCCAGATCCTCTCAATCTGTGCCTGAGTCTTCATGGGACATAGATGTGGGGTCAAAAGTATGATTTGGAGAGCAATAGAGAAGTTCTTGCTTAAAAAATATGCCCTTTGCTGATGGCTGTAAATGCTATTATGAGTCATTTGTTCTTTATGTTCCTTGCTACCCTTATAATAACTAGCTTCTTTTTCCAGTATCAGTAGTCCGGGGATAGAAATATTGCTACTAACACTTTAGTCTGTGTAATTTTTCAGATATGCTTTCCTTTTGGACACTGGGCTATTTAAAAGCTTTGGAGCTGCAGAAGGCAAAATGAAGGGAAAAGCTGAGATGTTAGGGGAGAGAATGGAATCTCTAGGGTTAGGGTTTTCCTTAAAGCCAGATTTGCTTATGAAGCTAGAGGCTCTGAGGTTAGATTCACTTCCTTTTCCATCCACAGGGAAAAATAAGTTGAATTCTGTGACATGATTTAGCCAACTAAACTTTCAGGTCTTAGCAGTGATCTTAAAACTCATGGGTTCAGGATTGTTGGGTAGAAATAAAGGTCAGTCCACCATCATGTGCAAGATCCTACATAAGTGAAATTATAGAGTCTAGACTCCTAATACTCTACCCTGAGGTGGTTGGAAACACATAAATTTGAGGGATGGGGCAAGAGATGTTTGGGAGCCCCAGCATAGTGCCTGATATTTATTAGGCACTCAGTAATTATTGAATACATGGATGAGGAATGTCATAGCTCTGAGAAAGCTGTGTTCCTTACCTGGCCTATATCCAAAGCTGGTGGTGAGATAGGTAGTTCCCAGAGTGATATCACAATTGGTAATCTCTCTGTGGCATTCTGTGCCTGAGAGGAAAAAAGGCCTTCTCCACATGCCTCAGTATTTAACACTTCAGTAGCCATCTGATTGGCTGATGTGAGGTGAGGATGAACTGTTGGTCTAAACCACAAATACTCCAAAAATGTCAGTTTAAAAAAAGCTTAAAGAAATAATTTTAAGAAATAAAACTCTGTAATTTAAAGAACTAAAACTAGTTTCTTAAAGACAAATAATTGAAGCAACTTTTTGTGATAGGGTATCACTGAAATCCCTTTGCATTTCCCATCTGTGCCCAATTTGCTCCAATCTAGCCCTCCTTCTCCTTCTCTTCCCCCCTTCCTTTTTCTCCACCCCCTACCTTTAATGTGCTTTATAATATTTGGAATCAAAACCATCTCAGGCACACACTGTTTTATTTTACCGTATTATTGGATTATATTTTCTAGAAATTATTGGATGTTACTCATTGGTCACCACTGGAATAACTTCCCTTTTCTATACCTTGGCCTCTTCTTTTTCCTCTTCTACCAGTTCATAGAGTATGTCTCCATTTCATCCTTGGTAGCAGCAAGAGGGCACCCAAGAGACACTTCTGTGTGTGCTATTGATGTTGCTTGCTCTGAGGGAATGTTTGGGGGCCAGAATTGAGGTAGAGCTAGACTGGCTTTCCTTTCATGATCATTTATTCTTGCTTTTTTTTTTTTTTTTTTTTTCTCTTGAGGCAGTGTCTAAACCAGGCTGGCCTTGAGCTGACTATCCTCCTGCCTCAGCCTCCCAAATGCTAGGGTTACGGGTGTGCAGCACCATGCCTGGCTTATGGTGTTAGTAGTCCTGAATTACAGGAGGTAGAGGGAATGCCACATGTGCATCTTAGGAGGGATAGAGAGTTACCACTATCTGTGTGGGACTAACAGAGCTTTAACACATAGGCATGGGATTCTTCATGGCATGCTTATAAATGGGAGTTGGCTCTAGTTGAGAAATTGACTTTACAACCAGAATTTGTCTTCTAGCATACAACAACCTAAGAGATCTTCAGAAAAGCAATTTGCCTAAGAAAAGCAAAATGTATGAAGCTTGTTAGAACAGTTGTACAGGATATCTACCTTTCATAAGGGGTTAGGGTTGAGTTTAGCTATATAAACTGTCCTTTTCATTCCTCCTCCTGTTTTCTCTGGTGGTAGAAATCCTGGGGCTCTTTGTCCATAAAGATCCATGAGAATATTTCTACAGATAATCAGTATTACAAAATCTTCACTTTCAGGAAGAGAGAGGGCCAGTGTGATCAACAAATTTTGTAAGAAATAGAGTGAAAGATCAGAATAGGTTAGACTTTGGAAGACAAGCTAGAGGAGACTGCATTCTTAAGTTTTGCTCTCTGTTCCTATGGGGGAGACATAACCGTCAACAGACTGCTTAGCACAGGCTTCATAGATCCCTGGAAAAGAAGAAAAAGTTAAAGAAGTCAGTATGTTAAGGAACCTACCTATCTTTCCAACTCTGAATTCCAGGATCTTGGTTTCAGAACGAACCTACAGCATTAGACTGAGGAAGGAAAAGCAGTTGTGAAAAGCTAAAGAAATGAAAATTAAGCCCCTTAGCATGTTGGTTAAAGATAGTCTTTATTTTTGCCCCAAGATAATAGTGTGGTTTGGTGTCCATAGCTTGTTTGGTGTGGAGTAAAGAGGTGTAATATTTCATTGTTGTCCAGTGGTTCTTATGAGACTTATATTTCATTTCTCTTGCCATGTTGTTGCTTCTCAAATGGACTGGATAGGAGAAAGTATTTTGGGGGGAAATTTTGGCAACAGGATTTTCAGTTACCTTTTCTGTACTGTTTTTGGGCAGTATTAGTGTTTGAACTCAGGGCCTCACACTAGCTAGACAGGTGCTTGATTACTTGAACCACTCCACGAGACCTGTTTTGTATTGGGTATTTTTGAGATAGGGTCTCAGGAACTATTTGCCTGGGGCTGGCTTTGAAGAGTGAGCCTCTTTCCAAGTACAGACTTAAGCCACCAGCACTGGCCTTTTCTATACATTTTAAAGAAACTTATCCTGAGGAGAAAAATTGTAAATGTCCACTGGAATGCATGCCTCAGGACAGATATGTAGTGGTGTTGGATACAGGAGAAAAAGAATTGTTTTCAGAGCATATAACCAGTAATGACAACAGCAGCAACAACTGTGGTGATAAATGTTGACATTTTATAATTACTACATATGTGTGTTTATTTGATTCTCCTGCCACTCCTCTGAACACAGATTGGACAGATATTTGGTGTCTTCATAGGTAAGGAGAAATATATCAGAAAGGTTAAGTAACTTAGGCAAGGTTGCACAGTTAGTAAATTAAACCTAGGTCTCAAGTATCCAGTCTTCTCCATCAGACGGCATTAAAAATTTTTCTAGATAGCTAGACACTGCAAGAATTTTTCCCCCAGTTTGAGCAGTCTGTTGTTCTTCAATGAGGAAAGTGCTCCATAAATCAGATCTGAGACTAGAAGAGGAACAGTAAGGCGGAGAGAGAGAGAGAGAGAGAGAGAGAGAGAGAGAGAGAGAGAGAGAGAGAGTGTTGGAGGTAGGGGGTACAGGTAATAAGCTGGTAGAAGGGTATGATTTAGATGAAATAAGGCTATGAGTGGTTCATGTTTACTGTTGTCATGGAAGGAGGGAAATCTCCTTTCCATGACAGTGGAAAGCATTGCTCATGTTCACAGCCTCTTGATTAAAAAGTATTCAGTTTTTCTCTTAGTTTGGGATATGTGTCATCCCCCACCTTTCTGGAGTTTGAACTCAGGGTTTCATGCAGTGCTCTACTGCTTGAGCCATGCCTCCAGCCCTTTTTACTTTTTAAAAAAATTTTTAATAAAAATTATTTATTATCCTTTATTTATTTATTGTCATATCATATTTATTATCATGTACTGTTTCTTTGATTATTTTGGAAATAGGATCTTCCTTTTTGCCCAGGCCAGCCTGAACCATGATCCTGTGAATTTTAAGCTTCCTGTTGTCACAGAGATGACAGGCCCATCACCATTCACAGCTTTTTTTCATTGAGATGGGGTCTCAGCTGGCTGTCCTGGAGCCAGGGTCTTCCTGATCTCTACCTCCTGTGTAGCTTGGGGTGACAGGCATGCACCACTGTGCCCAGCTATTAGTTGAAATGGGGTCTTGTCCCCCAGGCACCCACTGGCCTCAAACCAAGATCCTGATTTCAGTCTTCCAAGTAGCAAGGGTTACAGGTGTGAGCCACTGGCACCCAGCTTGATATATAGTGTTTTTCTAAAAAGTTGGGTGAGGGTCTCTCTAGGAACTTTTTTTTTTAATGATCACTTCTAGTATCACTGTCTGTTTTTTAAAAGAAGCTTTTTTTACATACTATTCAAAGAGACTGTGCTTCTTTTTCTGGCCTGGGGCAAAGGTTGATATATCATTCACACAGAAAAGAATATGATAGTATATAAAACACTTAAAAGAAGATAAAGTAAATATACATGTACCTACAACCTGGGCTAAGAAATAAGAGTATCATCAGTACTTAAGATACTCTCAGGCCAGGCATTCAAGACCAAAAGGTAGGAAGATCCTATCTTAACCAGTAAAGCTGGATGTGTTGGTACATATCTGTCATTTCAGCCAAGTGGGAGGGTGATATAGTCCAGGCTTCCCCAGGCAAAGTGTTAGGCCACATTCCAAAAAACAAAAAGGACTGGGGGTGTGGCTTAAGTGGTAGAGCACCTTCGTAGCAAGCCTGCGGCCCTGAGATCAAATCCCAGTACTACCCTCCCCCCCAAAAAAATTGCTTCCTGTATGCTTCATCCCCATAATAGCTATAGCTATCTCTTTCCCCTCCACCATAGGTAATTATGGTCTGATAAGTAGAATTCATTCTTTTTCTTTTTCTCTTCTACCCCCACCCCTCCCTTCCCCTGTGTTGCTAGGGATCCAACTCAGGTTCAACTTTGTATATTCTAGGTGAGCACTCTATCACTGACCTTCATCCCTAGCACCCTCTTGCTTTTCTTTATAGTGTTATCATCTAAGTATGTATCTCTAAAGATAACATAGTTTGCTTGCATATAAATGGAATTACGGAATTATGCTAACATATAACTTATATTCTATTCCCTTGGCTTGCTTGGTTCCATGTAATGTTTGTGAGTTTTGTCCATGTTAATGCACGCAGTGGTAGCTCATTTATTTTCATTGTTATTAATGCTACATTTTATTCATTTATTAGCTTATTCTTCTGTTGATGGACATTTGCGTTCTTTTTGTTTGGAGCTATTACGAGCATTGATAGTCATTTGTAATTATTGGTATATTTGAATTTATATGTTGTATCCTATTTTTTAAGTCAGCTTTATTGAGGAAAAGTTTGCATAGGAGAAAGTACACCCAGTTTAAGCATGCATTCTAATCATTTGGGTGAATTTATATGTCCAAGTAACTAATCATCACGATCAAGATACAGAACATTTCCTTTATTCCAGAAAGTTTATTGTTGAGCCCTTCCCAGTTGATCTCCACCCTGGCCTTAAGCAACTGCTGATCTGCTTTCTGTCAATATACTTAGATCTATTTTTTTCTAGAGTTCCATATAAATGGAATCATACAGTGTGTGCTCTTTTGTGTCTGGCTGTTTTTCCTTAGTAAATCCATATTACTATATGTATCAATATTTCATTTTTCTGCATTACTGAGTAGTACTCTGTTATATGGAGATGCTGCATTTTTGTTTATCCAGGTACCTGTCAGTGAACTTTTGTGTTATTTCTAGTTTGGAGCTATTATGAATAAGACTGCTATGAACATTTATATATGTGAACGTATTTTCATTTCTCTTGTGTAAATACTTAGGAGTAGATTGCTGGGTCATATGGTAAGTATGTTTAATTTCATAAGAAACTGCTAGGGCTGATGGAGTGGCTCAAATGATAGAGTGCCTGCCTAGCAAATGTGAGGCCCTGAGTTCAAACCCCAGAACCACCAAAAACAAAAGTAATCCTTGGGCTGGCATAATGGCTCAAGTGGTAGAGCACCTGCCTGGTAAGTATGAGACCCTGAGTTCAAGCCCTACTACCACCAAAAAGAAAGAGAGAGAGAGGAAAGTGAGTAAGGAAGGCAGGAGGGAGGGAGGAGCTAAACTGTTTCCCAAAGTGGTTGGACCATTCCTACCAGCAATATGAGAGTTCCACTTTATTTACAGCCTTGCCAACGTTTGATATTGTTCATGTTTTTTGCTTTAGCTACTCTAGGGGGTGTGTGGTTTGTTTTGGTTTTAATTTGTGTTTCCCTAATGAATGACTTTTCATGTGCTTACCTCCCATTTGTACATTTTCTTTGGTAAGCTTAAATCTCTTCCTCATTTTTAGAATCAAATTGTCTTTATTAATTAAGAGTTCTTTATAAAAGAGTGGCACAAGTGGTAGAGTGCCAGAGTGCCTGCTAGCAAGTGCGAAGCTCTGAGTTCAAACCTCAGTATCACCAAAAAAGAGTTCTTCATGAAATCTGGATATAAAGCCTCTTTAGTCGATACTTGTTTTGCAATATTTTCTCCCAGAGCTTTTTCATCCTGCCTGTTCGTTTGCTTGCTTGCTTGCTTCCTTCCTTCCTTTGTTTTTTTTTTTTTGTTTGTTTGTTTGTTTTTAAATCTTCTTTTGTTTGTTTGGGGTTTTGTGGAAGCATTGTACCACCCATATTTAGCCACTCTTACCTTCTTTTGGATGGATTATTTTTTCCATTTCATAACCAGTCCCTCAGAGTTTCTTTTTCTCTTAGTGATTACCCTAGGAATGAAAGCAAAATGATCCCAAAAGTTAAAAGATAATCAGCATTTTTCATTCTCCTTAACAATGAAAGGACCACAGAACACTTAAATTATATTTATTCACTTTCTAGTTTATGTTCATATGCTTTTGTTGTCATGTTTATTAATTCTTTTTTTCTTTTAAGGCCTGTAAGACAAATTCTGTTTTGTTTTTAAACAAGGTTTTCCTAAGTAACCCACGCTTGCCTCAACTCACCGTCATCCTGCCTCTGCCTCTTGAGTGCTGAGATTAAAGGCATGAGTCATCACACCTAGCTCAAGACAGATTCTTATTTTTTTAATTTTGTTTTGTTTTGTTTGTTGTTACTTTCATAGTAAAGGTTTGGATAAACTCACCTATATACTTCTTACAACATTCAGTTTTGCATTTCAGACTCTTCCTGATACCACTTTTTTCCTGCCTGAATTACATTCTTTTGAATTTATTTTGTGAAGAATACTGTTGTTGCTTTGTGGTACTGGGGTTTGAACTCAGGACCTCACACTTGCTAAGTAGGTGCTATACCACTTGAGACATACCTCCAGCCCTAGTGAAGCTTTTTGATAACAAACTTTCTGTTTTTATTTGTTTGAAAAAAAAAAAAGCTTTATTTTACCTTTCTTTTCTAAAAGATTGTGTTTACTCATACTAGGAATTTTAGGTTCACATTATTTTCCTTTAGCCCATGTAAGATATTTTACTGTCTTTGTGCTTCCAGCGGTGCTGACTAAGGTCAGTTGTCTGTACCTCTAATTGTTTTTCTTTTAAAAGTAATGTTTTTCTCTGTGGGTGCTTTCCAGGTTTGTTTTTTTTTTTTAAATCTTTGAAGTTCTGTACATTTAGTGATTTGTCTCAGTTTGAATTTATTTTTTATTTTTCCTGCTAGAGGATTATTAGGCTTCACGTATCTTTGAGGTTTTTTTTTTTTTTCCCCATCAGTTTTGGAAAATTCTTAGTATTCATTTTTTAAATACAGCCTCTGCCCATGCTTTCTCTTTTCCTTTTGTGATTTTGATTAGACATATGTTAGATTTCCTTTGTCTTTGATGTCTCTTAAATGTCTATTTCATTTTTCTGTCTCTGTTTTTGTGCCACATTCCAGATAATATCCTTAACTCTTTTTTTTTTAATTCATTGAACCTTCCTTTTACTATATTTAATTTGCTGTTAAATATGCCCCATTGATAAGATCATATATGTATTTGAAATATGCCCCATTGAGTTTTTATTTTTAATTCTTACATATTTTTTATTTTTTAAATATATAGATTTCTTTGTCATCTGCTTTGACTTTTTTTTCCCCTGTGGTACTGGGGTTTGAACTCAGGGCCTACACCTTGAACCACTCCATCAGCTGTTTTTTGTGATGGGTTTTTTTGAGATAGGGTCATGTGGGGCTGGCTTTGAACCGAGATTCTCCTGATTTCTGCTTCCTGAGTAGCTAGGATTACAGGTGTGAGCCACTGACGCCTGGCTATGGCAGACATCTTGAATTTCTCTTTATGTTGGCTATACTGATAAAGCCTTGGAAATCAAAGTTCAGATTCATCAGTAGTCAGTTTTCTGAAGGCCAGTTATATTTCCATATTTACCTTTACTCAATCCCTGACCATGGTATCCTATTTTTTTGTTTTGTTTTGTTTTCTGTTTTTTAGCAGTACTAGGGTTTGAACTCAGGCCTTGTGCTTGCTAGGCAAGCATTTTACTACTCCTTCATGTACATCTCCATTTTATTTTACTAGCTCATCAATGCTTTAAAAAAAGTTTTAAAAATGCTTTCTCCAGACTAATTAGTTGTGACATTGGAAGAATGAATCTAGGTGTTTAGTCTCCCTGCCATATGACTAGTGAAAATGCTGTGATTTCTTCTGACTTTTTACCATCAAACTTGAAGCTTTTGTTTCTTCAGCTCTTCTGTGAGCAGGTAACTGGAACACCAATATCCAGGGTGGCAAGCGCTTAATGCTTGCTCTTATGAAGACTAACTCCTTTTCTAGCTCCTGCCCATTTACAACCTTGTCTTGTGGCAGATGCTGATATCAGGCTCCCACTTTTTAATTTTTTCCAGAGGTTTTCAATGTATAGAGTCTTACCCCGAGAGCTAATTGGGTGGAGAAGAAAGGTAAAGGAAAGGGGTTGGGAAGCCTGCAGCTGAAGTGATAGAAACTATTTATTGTCAAACGAGTGTGAGCTAGAGATCTGGAAAAGAGTGCTCTCTTGTTTCAGCCACATTACATTACATATCTGGTGAACCCTGTTGGCCCATAAAATCCTTTCCATTAGTCAGGGTACTCTGTGCTTTTGTTCTTGATTGCTGCTGTTCTTAGAACTGTTCAGTGCTTGCATGGTTCAGTTTCCTTTTCAGAAGTCAGACTGTCATATATTTTGGAATGTACTTAGGGTAATTGGAGCTTTGTAGCTTGGTTAAGTCCTCTCTTCAGCTATAAAATTCATTTTGAAGCTTAAGTTCAAAAAATGCCCATGTGATCCCTTGACCCAAGTGCCAACAGCAGATGCAGCAATTGACACGCTATAGGGAATTTCCAACTCTGGGTAGGTTTCTGAAATCCAGACACGTGCTGTTCACACTTTGGCTTCTGAGGCAAGGATCAGTGGTTGGAAGAGGGGAGGGCCTGGCAGGGACTGGAGGGAGAAAGATCTCATAATGCCTGTCCAGTGTTAAAGGCTGTGTCAGCTTTCTTCTTCCTCTCTTCTCCAGCTGGCATTGGTAGGGTAGAGTAAATCACCATAGAGTGGTTATGAGCTGAACTCACTGGGGATTTCTGTGAGGCACATCTGTGACGTCATCACTGTCTGTTCTGCATAACCTCTTTTCACTTCTCCCCTGAGAGAGGGTGATGCCCAGAACTCATGTCAGGGCATTGAACAGAGGGAAATGTTTGGTAGTCATTACTTTTGAGATGCCTGTTAAGAACACACTTTTAGGCCATTGTCACTCTTGGGCCATTCCTATTATTGCCTAGCAAGCCTAAGCCCTGAGTTTAAATCCCAGTACTGCAAACAAAACAAAAACAAAATACAAAGGAGACTTGACATCAGAAAAGAGAAGCCCTCTTTGCAAACATGGTCTGAATACCCATTGTAGGTAAAACTTCTTTTTAAATGGGGAAAAAAGACAGTCTAGAAAGTCTTGAAACTTCCAAGTGATATCTCTTATTGCCCTTGCCTCCCTCCCTCCCTTCTGAACATGCATACACAAGTGTGCACACAGAGAGTCTGTGTCATGTCACTCCTCTATGCAAAATCTCCACTGGCTTTCCATTTTACTTGAGTAAAAGCCACAATTTTTAGAAGGTATGTGAACCTCTCCTTCCACCCTCTACATTGCCTCTCTGACCCATTCATTACTTTCTCCCAATGGCTACTTACTCTGCTTCAGCCATACTGACCTTCTTACAGGTCCTCTTAAGAAGCTGGAGATTCCCTTACCTTTGGGCTTTTGGATTAGGTGTTTTCTTCACTTGGAATGTTCTGTGTCCAGATAGCCTCATGGTGAATACCTCACCTCCTATGAGGCCTGCCCCAATCATCCTATTTAACACTGCTGTATACTGCTCCCACCCTGCAGTCCTAATCTTTCTTTTTATCCTGTGCACTTATTTCCCATATAGTAAGTAATTTACCACTTATTGTGCATATGTTTATTATTTACATTTTTCTGGGACTAGGCTGCAAGAATGTAAGCTCCCTGCAGATAGAAATGCTTGACCTGTCTTATTCACTGAAGTGTTGTGAGCAACAGGTCAGAACAGTGTCCTGTTGTAACTTCTCAATGAACATCTGTTAACTTGAGTTCAAGTCAAAGAATAGTTTGTCACTTAAGTCATTGTGAGCAGTGAAGGTTGATGGCATCTGTTCTGTGGGTTATTGCTCATAATCTTACTGTCCTTCCTTGTTTTCTACTAAGGTGACTTTCCAAATGCATGTTTAGCATCCTAACATTAATGAGCTTTGGTATTTACTGTTTTTTGGGTTTTTTTGTTTTTGTTTTTCCGGTACTGGGGTTTGAACTCAGGGCTTCATGCTTGCTCAGCAGGTGCTGTACCACTTGAACCACTTAGCCAGCCCTTGTATTTACTGTTAATCCTGGAGTTAATATCTTTGGGTTCTATAAAACAAAATTGTTTTAGAGCAGCATGAGTTGTCTTTTTTCCTGCCCATAAATACTCTCTTAATTTCTCCTTCTGTACTTGTTTACCATATTTTTACTATCACCTTACTAGAGCAACTCTATAACTCTATCCTATTTATGCAAACTATGTGAATTTAAAAAAAATTAGCATTTTGGGTTGTCTTGTTTAGTGTGGGTTTTTTTTTTTTTCCCGTGATACTGGGGCTTGAACTCAGGACCTATACCTTGAGCCACTCCACCAAGTCCTTTTTTTTTTTTTTTTTTTGTGATGGGTGTTTTCGAGATAGGGTCTCAAGCCTCAATTCTCCTGAGTAACTAGGATTACAAGTGTGAGCCATCAGCGCCTGGCTTGTTTAGTGTTTTTGTTGTTGTTTTTGGTTTATTTTTTTCCCTACTGGGGATTGAACTCAGGTTCTTGCACTTGTTAGGCAAGCACTGTACCACTGGATCTTGTTTAGTGTACTACAAAAGATAAGAAAGTAGAAACTACCTATAAGCCAATTACCTGGCAATGATATTTTCCTACATTAATGTATTCAAGAGTTTTTAACATAGTTGAAAAGATACTGAATATAGAATGTTTGGTCATACTATTTTCACTTATTATAAATACCATCTTTATACATAAAACCATTGTTTACATTTTATTAGAATGTAGTTTCAGAAGCTCAGTTGTCAGAATAAGGGGTTTGAGTCTTGACACTTTTGATAAATATATTCCAGGTTACTTTCTTTAAGAAGCTGTACCACTTTATAGTTTCCTTCCTTCCTTCCTTCCTTCCTTCCTTCCTTCCTTCCTTCCTTCCTTCCTTCCTTCCTTCCTTCCTTCCTCCCTCCCTCCCTCCCTCCCTCCCTTCCTCCCTTCCTCCCTTCTTCTCTTCCTCCCTCCCTTCCTCCCTTCCTCCCTTCCTCCCTCCCTCTTTTTCTCTTTTTCTTTCTCTTTCTTTCTGTCTTCCTTTTTTTCTCTCTCTTTCTTTGTCTCTGCCCCTCTTCCTCCCTCTACCCCTCTCTCTCCTTTCTTTTTCCCTCCCTCCCTCCCTCCTCCCCCCCTCCTCCCCCTCTCTCCCTCCTCCCCCCCTCCTCCCCCTCTCTCCCTCCTCCCCTTCCCGCCTCCCTTTTCACCCAGAGCATGGTGGTGCCCGTCTATAATTTTAGCTACATGGGAGACTTATGGTCCCAGACCAGACAAGGCAAAAAACAAGACCCTTTCTAGAAAATAACCTAAAGCAAAAAGGACTGGAGGTGTGGCTCAGATGACAGAGTGCTTCCCTAACAAGTGCAAGGCCCTGAGTTCAAACCCCAGTACTGCTCCCTCCCATACACCAAAAAAAAAAAAAAAAATTCTTTAAAGTCTTCAGGTCAAGGTTAGTTCAAGAAGAATTAATTTAGAAGGTAACACACATGCACAGGAAATCAATGCGAGTCAACTCCCTGTATAACTATCCTTATCTCAACTAGCAAAAACCCTTGGTCCTTCCTATTATTGCTTATACTCTCTCTTCAACAAAATTAGAGATAAGGGCAAAATAGTTTCTACCTGGTAGCGAGGGGGTGGAGGGGAGAGGGAGGGGGTGGGGGAGTAAGGGAGGGGGTGGGGGAAGGGGGGAGAAATGACCCAAACATTGTATGCATATATGAATAAAATAAAAATTTAAAAAAAAAGTCTTTTCAGGTCTTCAGAGCTTTTATCATCCCTCTGCTTTCCCTCCTCCTTCCCTCCCTTCCTTCTTTCTACTCAGGGCCTTATGCATGCTAGGCAAGTGCTCTCCCACTTGAGCTACACCCCCAGACAAATAGCTCATTTTTTTTAGCAATAAATAATATTCCACTGTCTGGACGTGTCACAGTTTATCCATTCACCTATTGAATGACATTTTGGTTGCTTCCAAGTATTGGTAATTATGAATAAAGTTGCTATTAACATCCATGTGTAGGTTATTATGTAGACAAAAGTTTTCAACTCCTTTGGGTAAATACCAGGGAGCATAATTGCTGGATCACTTTTACTGTAAGTAAAAGTTTAGTTTTTTTTAGTTTTATCAGAAACTATCAAACTGTCTTTCATCCTGTCTTGTTTTAAATTGCATTTCTTTGATTACTAGTAAAAATGGAAATCTTTTTGTATGTTTTATTACCGTTTTATAGTTCTGTGTAGTCATGTTCTATCTTTCTTTTTTTTTTTTTTTCTGGTGGTACTGGGATTTGCAAAGCAGGTACTTACTACTTGAGCCACACCTCCAGTCCATTTGGCTCTGGTTATTTTGGAGATGGAGGTCTCACGAACTATTTGCTGGGGCTGGCCTCAAACCACAATCTTCCCAATTTCATTGTCCCAAGAAGCTAGGATTATAGGTGTGAGCCACTGGTGCCCAGCTCTAGTTTCTTTCTTTTCAATTTATTTGAGCTTTTTCAGATGATTGATTTGGTAGTCCTTTGTATATTTATTGGTAATTTCTTATTTGTGTTTGGTTTTTATTATGCTTGTGAAAGTTCCTTCATTTTTTCTTTTATGATTTTTTTAAATGTACAAAAGCCTTCTTTTTTTTTTTTTTTGTGGTACTGGGGCTTGAACTCAGGGCCTACACCTTGAGCCGCTTCACCATCCCCTTTTTTTGTGTGTGTTTTAGGTATTTTTGAGATAGGGTCTCACAAACTATTTGCCTGGTCTGGCTTTGAACCGCAATCCTCCTAATCTCTGGCTCCTGGGTAGCTAGGATTACATGTGGGAGCCACCAGAGCCTGGCTAAGGCTTCAAATTTTATGTTATGTCATTAATTCATGATTTATTTGCTGGGATTACAGACATGCACCACCAAGCTTGGCTACAAATTATTTTCATTTCTACCTCTGCAAATGTATATTTGTTCCTATCAGCTGGAGGGACTTGTAGCACCATTTGTTGGCTACATTTACACAGTTGGTAAGAGATGTGGAAAACCTTACTTGCTTAAGTAAAAGAGCAATGTATTAGTGAGGGTAGATCTTTTGATCAGATGTAAAAGTTCCCCAACCAGCAAATCAGCCCATTTTTATACATTACTTGAATGAAGTAAAGTTGCAGTTGTCATGGACTGCATTGTCAGAATTAAACCTTTTGCTTCACCTCAGGTGAAAACTTGCTAGCTGGGAATAATTCAAGCATGAGTATTGCAGGTGAATAGTCTTATTGGCTTATTACTTCAGGGAGGAAAGAATATGATTATCTTTTGCAGTTATCCTTTTTTTTTTATTATTAACTAATGAATGAATCATTTGTGCTCTAACAGAATGTGGGAAGTACTTCTCCATTTCAGGATAAAAGATCCTGGATTAAACCATGTACTGAGCTGAACAGTGAGGTAGTAGGCTGTGTTTGTGAGGGTTCATATGACACCACTTTATGGGACCATACTTAGCCAATCATTTGGGTATGGGTGATTCCTTTAATCTCTGATGGCTTTTCATTCATTCCTTATTCTTTGTCTTTGGAAGCACTGTGGAAAGTGTGCTAAGGGCAGCATTTCTGTTGTGTATGTAGTGAGTTGGTGCACTTGATGTCTTGGTCTGTGGCTGGTATGTAGGAGGATGGATAAGAGGGTAATGTTTTTGAAATTTCTGTGCTTTAGAGTTCAGAGAAAATGTAGGAATAGAACAGATCTATCGTGCCCACTGTGGAGAGTTAGGTGGTGACTTTTTCATTTTCTGGGTGGTTGACTCTTGGAAGAAGAGGGTGGAATCTCTGAATGCCATGTGACCTCATGGTTATGAACTTTGTGACTGATTATATATTCATAAAATAACACATATTAGACATCTGAATTTTAAAAGGCTGGTAGATATATATAAAAACTTAACCATTCTTTAGAATAGTGGAATTATGAGTGTTTTAAATTTTTTCTCAATATTTTTGTAGTTTTCTGGCATGATAACAGTACTTTAGTAAAAAAGACATTTTTTTAAATTGTAATGATAAAAATAAAGTATTTGTAGTTAGCTAAAACTAGGTTCTAAGCGTGATTGGATTATTTACTTGCTGCATCATGGAAATTTCTTAACCTCTTCTAAACCTGTTTCTATATCTAGTACTTTGTTCATAGAAGACATTTAATAAATGTTATTGAATTAAACCTTCCCCATGGTATGTTTGCCACTGATTACCAGTATTTGTTTCCTCCTATTAAGGGAAGATTCTGGTGCTGGAGGCATGGCTCAAGTGATAGAGCATCTGCCCAACAGTGTGAAGCCCTGAGTTCAAATTCCAGTACTGCCAAAACCAAAAAGATAAAACAAGGTTCTGTTTCCTCTTTTGAACTTGAATTTCAAAAGAAGCCTCTGTGGTTTTGAGAGTTTATCAGTTATCATGTTTTCTTTTGATATTGCTGATTCTTTTGACTCTTCTTTTATTCCAGAGGAACCAATATGATAGACCAAGTAGAAAATAGTCACTGATTCTTAAAATGCAAGTGTTTTAGCCTCATAAAATATATAGATACCTCAACTACAGTATGTATTCATGAGGACAAGAGATTTTATCAAGTCCCTAACAGTGTTCAAGGCTGACTTTAAAACTAAGTATTCAATCAGTAGTGAGTGATTGATTTGCTAAGATGTATTGAAGTGTATAAAATGAGTTTAGGCAAATAAGAAATTCACAAATGTAAACTTTCTAAAAAAATTTATCCTTGTAGCTAAGCAATTGTGCCTTGCAAAATGTGGGACTGTATTTTTATAATTATTTGACTTCCATGATGATAAAGAACCCCTTTGAGACGTCATGCTGCAATAGGCTGCTTTGAGAAACCAGGATTAAAATCCTCAGCATATATTCCCTCCCTTTTTTCTTAGCCTCTTACCGGAGGACCTCTTTCTCACTCTCAAGAGACTAGAAAGCCAAATTTGTAAAGAAATTCCTTTTAATTACCTAATGGTCTTTAGCCCAGGATGTTCCCTTGGAAGGACGACTGGAGCAGTTCTTTCAACTGTCTTGATACCTACCATCAGAATTTTTACTTTACTTGAGGCCCCTAAAGGCTCAGAGCCCTTTTGGGAAGGGGTGGAAATGCCTCCACATATGTGTGCTATTTCTTTAAAAGAAAGTCTAGCGGAAGTGATGCTGTAGGGAACATCTGCACTTGGGGCTGAGTGGAGAAAGCGAGATGCGCTGCAGCTGGTGTAAGGCTCTGGCAAGCTGAAGCGCTGCTGTCTATTGGGGTTTACTTCTGTCTACATTGAAACATGGCTTGGGAGGGGGTTGGTGGCCTGCTGCCAGCCTCAGTTAGCCTGCCCTCCTCTTTCCTCCTCATCTCCCCCCCACCACCTCCCCTCCCTCATGCTTTAAAGTCACATTTCCAGGCCAGACGTAGAATTAATCTCTGGGCACTTCACATTGCTGGCAGCTGAAAGCAGGATGTGGGATCTTTTTTTTCTCTTTCTCTCTCTCTGCGTCTTGGCTGACTTTTTTACCTCTCGAAGAATTTGGAAGACCGTGAGATTTCCCCCCCCAGCCCCCGCCCAAAAGTACTGTGGAGTTTTTCAGCACACTGATCACCCTGCTGCGGCTTCACCCTAATAGACTTCATATGTTGATGCAGTTGACATCAGTATCAAACTATTTTACATGTGATCTGGTGTATTTCCTGAGGAAATCTGCAAGATATTTATTAAGAACTAATAAAATAAACCTCTCCATGAGTTTTTAGGTAGTTTTCAATTTTTCATGTCTCTCTCGTTTCCTCTTATCAATGAGTTGCTATTTTCTCTCTCTACTCTGACCATCGCAAAAGGAAACAAAAATAAATGTTTTAAACTGTTCCTGAAGGGACAGGGAGAGAATAGTTCTGCCATGATGTATCAGCCATAGCTGTATTTTTAGTGCAGCATTGTAGATACTAAAAATATCCTGTTATAGTGGATCCTTTTTATAGGTCTCTGTGTGAGTGTGTATGTGTGTGTGTTTATAATGTTGTATGCACAAGTGCTTTTGTGCATCAGCAGCCACTCTTCCCATTACAGCTGGACTCCATTAGTCCTTGAAAATTAATGTAATCCTAGTTAAGAAAAAAATTAATTACTCTACCAGAGCTGTGTTTCATCCAAAACTAGTGTTAGCTCCCTAGCTGGCAGCTTAGTTTGAGAGGCTCCAGGGACCCATGGATTGTGGCTTTAGTATCACAGCATTTGCTGCTGTGTTTTTCCCGTTGAGAGCATTCCTCACTTTTTTAAGAGTTAGACATGTGGCATGCAGAGAATGACTGCAGACCCCTCTGCCTCAGTGAAGTACTATGTCCAGCCTGGTCATTCCCAAAATGAGTGTCCACCACAGGTTTAGCTTACCTGCCATAGCAGGTTTTCTTTACAAAAGAGATACTTTGGTAGTGGTTGATTTTTCATGTGTTCTAGAAGAGAAATAACATTTATCAAAGTCCAAGAGATAGGTGGGATTTGCCTAGGAAGATCCTATGTAGAAAAATTAAGAATGATAGTCATGCTTTGCCCTTACTATTTGTTTAAGGTTTGGAGTAGTTTATTTAATACACACCTTTTATTATGAATGTGTCAGAGTTGACTGCCAGTTTCTAATCAGATTTCTCAGCACTGGCCCTGGTGAAGGACTGATTAGCTCATCGTGTAACATTTTCAAGTTTGTGATCAGTGTTCTGGGATGTGGTATAGACACAGCCCAGCAGTTGTGGCAGTCTACCTCACCTTCATGACATAGTTCTTATGAAGTCACCTGCTTTCATTGTTGCTTTTACTCTTTAGGGGCCTGGACTGGGGTGGTAAGGAGGATAAGTGGGAAGATGGGTTATTTCCTTACTGATCAAACTCTTCAGGCTCTCTGCTCAGAGTCCAGGCAGGATCCATCTGTCTTGGACTGCACTTCCCTTTTTTTGCTGAGCTGGGGCGTGGGCAGCATAGGCCTCTATAACTCGTGACAGGCCTCCCAAAGTGCCATGATGGCATGTATCCTCACAGAGCTATTCAGAACAAAAACAGGGCTAATGCCCCTTTGTTTCTTTTTGGGCCTGGGCTTTGAGGCTTGTCTCTGGACCTTATGTTCTTTCTTGCTGGTGACTCTTAGGCTCTCTCCCAACCTCTCCCTCATCCCCTAGCTGACAATTGGTTGGGCCCTGAACTTCCTGTACTTGATCCCCAAACAGTATAGTTCAGTAAAAGTAGTAATTAGGCCTTTTACAAATTTATTTTATTAGTGAACAGAGTTGTGTGTAATGGGCTGTAATTCTAACACAGTCAGTTTGGAGATTAATAAAAAATGTAAAAGGAGCAGTTTTTAACAGGGGCAGTGGGCCTGTTATTTTGAGTTTCAGCTAAGCCGAAATCAGAGCCGCGTGGGACCCATGGCAGACTATGCTGCTGGGAGGATGCAAAGCCACGTTCCTTGTTGTTACAGTGTGTGCAGTGCCCGTCCTTGAGGGTGCTTTACGCTGGCATTGGAAAAAAGAAAACCTTGTTTTCCAAGAACTCTGCTCTCTCTCAGCTTGATAAGCATTTAAAAATAAAAGCTGCACAATTGAAATTGGCAGTGCATCCTCATTCTTTTGTCTCTCTGTTTATTTTTTTCACTCATCCCTCAACATGTGTGCTACAGCCCATGGTTATTACACCCTCAAGAGTGATGTCCTGGAACTCACCAAACTTACACCAAGGTCTGCTTGCCCTGCTGTTTGAAGCTGGCTGAGACATAAGGGCCTAGTCTATTACTGGGAGGCTGTGGATCAGCCACACTAAACCCATCTGGGGCACAATCCCCCTTTCTCCTAAAGATGCTGCATAGAATTTTGAATTCCAGAATCCTAATTGGTCATCTCAGCCTTTCTTGTTAGTTTTTGTAGTTAGCTTAGTTGATTTGTTTACCTGTCCATCGGAGGAACTCGAAAAGAAGGCACTTTGGCACTGATCAGGAGCAGTTCTGTCGTGCCTTTTAAAAAAGATTCTTCTGAGCTAAGATTTTATAGTATCTATCCAGGGAAAAGAAAAGCTACTACAACTTGGGCTAGGGTGACTATAAGTCCTGGTTTGCCCAGGAAATAGACCCTATTTATGATTTTTTAAAAATTATTTTTATTAACATATATACAGAGTGAGGGGTTTCATTCTGATATTTCCATACTGTTTATGAATTATTTATAGCACACTCTTTCACTCTTCAAAGTATCTCAGTTTAGGTGATAAATTTTGGCATCACTCTAGCTTTGGTGAATTTAGAAAAAAAAAAAGTGTTAATTTTTTTTGTCCAGAAATATAATGGGTTTGTGAGACAGCACCAAACCCGATGCTAAGTATTGGATGGAGTTGTGCACGTGTGACCTCAGATGGAATTGCTGTATCTCTGGCTCTGTGTGTGAGGACTGGCCTTCCCTCTTGAGTAGGTCCTGGTTCAGCCAACTTCAAAATGCCATGTCACTTGTTCTGGCATTTCTGTTTATCATTGCCTGCTTGGTTGAGTCAGAAGCTGGAGTTAGTTTGGTAGGGTGTGGTTTCAGGTTTGCACACTTCCTGGTTGATGCCAAGAAAGGGTTTGTGCCTGATGTAACCGAATAGGGTGTTAACTTCAGGCTAGTAGTCCTCGTTGTTGCTTGACTGGTTGGACAGAACCTGGTGTTACTGTTTCCCAAAGAATATTTTTGGTTTGAAAACCAAAGGTCAGCAGTTCACAAGTGCCGAACTTGAAGCCAACTCTGTGGTTTGTCTTGTGCCACTGGGCCAGCAGCACTGCAGTCCTGATCAATTGATCTGCAATAATATGAAACCACGAATAGCAACTGCCAGACAAAATTCCATCTATCCAACCTGTTTCTTTGCCCAGCTCTCCTTTGTTTCTGCTTGTATGTCTAGCTTAGTCTTGGTTATGTATTCCTCTTTTTGGGGTTTATCTTTTCCCATCTCCCTGTCTCTTTCCATAGCAGTTTTTAATAATGTTTTAGTTAGTTCCAGCCTTTTCCCTGAATGGATCCCATTGGAAAATGCATTTGAAAGGAAACAGTTATACACTTCCCTTCCTTTGAAACTCTATTGGCACCTTTTCCAGTGCAGTAAACCATACAACATGTATTTTCAAAGTTTCCAAACACAGACATGCTGGCGTTAAATTTGTAAAAAAGTATTTTATTCAGCTGTATGGTAACTGGGACTTTCAGAGATGCTGATCAGATTTGAAGTTGGTGCTGACTTTTAGAACTCCAGTAGGTTTTCAGGTCTCTACAAAGAAATACAGTCACACTGGCTCTTGGGAAGTCTGCGATGCTTTGCGCCTTGGCCTTGACTTGCAGGTTTGGCAGGTGGAGTTGGGCAGAGATAGATGTGGGGATCCCCAGCCACACCCAGAAGAAAACAGGGAAAGTCAGTGAATTATTAACAGTATTACGTAACTGTGTTGGGTACAGAAACAGAAGGTAAATGCCTTCTATTCACAAAAGGTAAATTCTTTCTGTATACTACAGCCAAATCTGGAAGTCACATAACACCTGTTCATGTGGTTCATTATTTTTGTTAAGATGTCATTGCTAAAAAGAGCTCATCTATTGGCATTCAAAGCAGTGTAATGTTGCTAATGTTCTCAATGATTATCTCACTTTTTTAAAACTATGGTCTGATAAAAAAAATTGTATTAGAATCAGATCTATGTATTTCAAAGTCTTTGGGTTTGACGGAAGTTGGAATTTGATCGGTAAGGACTGATTCTTCTCTAGGACCCCAGCTATTTGTTCAGAAGATCCCTGGAAATGTTCTTTTAATAAGAAACCTTTCAGAAGGGGTTGCTTCCAAATTGCTCAAACAGCTGAACTGTGTCTTGGCTCACTTAGCTTTATATACTACATCTTTTTCAGCTTTTCTTTGTGTATCAGCTTAAGAGTGGTGAGTTCTGCCCTAGAGTATTAAGATAGATTCTGTGTTGCCTTCATAAGACTGAAGTTGCTGCAGACCATCCTACAGAAGCTGGGTATCCTGCAGGCTATGTATCCCACTCAATTTAATTAACTAGAATTTATTAAGTATTTGTCGTGCCTCATTCTTCTTAACCTTTTTTTGGTAGCCTCTGCCTCTGATGACGACAGACTTTCCAGAAATGCTTTCTGTACATTTTTTTGTTCTTCCCTTTCTCTCTGCCTCTTTTTGGGGTCTTCTGTTTCTCATCCTGCATCCTAAATATCATCATTTACTAAAGTTCTCACCCAACATTCTTTTTCTCTTTGCCCCATTGATATATTGTAAAATCTCCTGATTTCAATTGTTGGGTTCTATGGACCACTCCTGTCCAAATCTTTTTACAACTTTGATCTTTTTCTTGAGCTTTAGCCAATATTTTTCACTTGCTGCCAGACATTTTCACCTGTGGGCTCAAGCTTCTTCAACCTTAACTTACCTATTTCTATGTGTTGCAAGTTAGGTTCCAGGTAAAGTAACTTCTTAAGACGAGGACTGTGTGCTGTTGGCTCATGCCTGTAGTCTTTGCTACTCAGGAGTCAGAGATCAGGAGGATCTCAGTTCTAAGCTAGCCCAAGCAAATAGTTCAAGAGACCCTATCTTGAAAAAACCCATTGCAAAAAAGGGCTGGTGGAGTGGCTCAAGGTGTGGGCTCTGAATTAAGTCATAATACCACCCAAAAAAAAAAAAAAAAAGACGTTTGTATGGAGAAAGCTCATTCCCCAGTCAACTTCCTGTAACACCTGAGGGGGCATGAAGAAAAAAGGATTGAGGCAGAAGGAGAAGTTGAACTGCACTACAGCTGTAACAAAAGCCTTGGCCAGTCCTATAAGGAGTTCTGGAGCTGGCTTAACCCTTTAGAGTAGTCCCAGATGAGACCACAGGGGCTGAATCTTTGTACCCCCTTCCTTTCCCTAGCAAACAGTTCACTGGTGGAGTGACATATGAGAAGCACCTCAAATGTGGAACTCAGTTGAGAGCCACTCCTGCCAATACTCCCAGCAGCTGAGGGGATGAGTGCTTTAGTCCTGGAGGGGATCTGGGCAGAGCACCAAATCATCCATTGTGTCACCTAAGCAGTCCTTCCTATGCACAATATTTCTGTTGTTGGAACCAGTGCCCTCCATAAACTAAGACTGTCTCAACCTCACTGTTTCTGTTTTTAAGTTACAATTTACATAAACAATAGTGCACAGATTTGAAGTGGTCTGTTTGGTCAGTTTTGACAAATGCCAACCCTGTTTTTTTCTTCTTTATCCTTTATGTTGGAAGTATTTGAAACTAACAGAATCATCTTGAAATAGCTTTAAAAAAGAAATGTGTTGCAACAATCTTGGGGACAAGAATATAGCTAGGCCTGCAGAAGGGAATGCAACTAGGAAAGCATTTTTTTACTTCTGTATTCTCCCCACTCCCCGGCAATACTGGGGATTAAACTCCAGGCCTCATGCTTGTTAGACAGGTGTTCTTCCATTTGAACCACATACCCAGTCCTTTACTTTTAGTTTGTTTTTCAGATAAGGTCTCTTACTTTTGCAGGAGCCAGCCTCAGATAGTGATCTTTGTACCGCCATCTGCCTCATAGCTGGATTACAGGCATATACTACCACTCCTGGCCCATTTTTGAGATCATGTCTTGCTAACTTTTGCCCAGGCCAGCCTCAAACTGCGATCTTACTATCTCTGCCTCCTGTCCTCTGTACGTTCTGAATTTCACTTGTCCAGCTCCCCTTCCTGGCACATAGTAAGGACTCAGAAAATAGTAGCTTTAATTATTATATCATTCTCATATGCACATATTTTTACAAATAGAGGTGTCTTATTCTTTTGAATTGCTATCATGTATGTCTCATGATTTATGTAAGTGCTTCTGTATTCATGAATATTGAGGTTGGTTGTACCCTTTCCCTGCCCAAACTAGATAGCAATGAATTTCCTCATTCATAAAATTTCACATTTTCTTGTTGGGTGTGCTGGCACAGTCTGTGCTTCCAGCTACTTGGGAGACAGAGATTGGGAGAATTGAGGCCAGCCTTGGGGGCAAAAAGTTAGTGAAACCTCATCTCAACTAACAAGCCAGGTGTAGTGGTGTCTGCCTGTGGTCCTAGCTACTGGGAGACATAGGCGGGTAGATTGCTGTCTGAGATCCGTAACAGGCAAAAGCCCTGAGACCCTATTTGAAAAATAGCTAAAGCAAAAAGGGCTGAAAATGGGGCTTAACTGGTAGAGTGCCTGCCTAGCAAACCTGAGGCCTTGAGTTTAAGCCCTAGTACTTCCTACCCCCCCCCCAAATACGGTTTTTTTCCTCCTAAGGTATTTTTCAGTGTCTCTGATGTATGGTTAACTGCATACCTCAGTGTCCAAATTCTATTAGTCTTCACCTCCTTGGGGAGAGGACAGAACTGGGGTTTGAACTCAGGACCTTGTACTGGGTAGGCAGGTGCTCTGCCACTTGATCCATTCTCCCTAGCTCTTAATCTGCAGCTCCTTGAGGGTCTGGTTAATATCTGATCCATCTTTGAAAATTAAATGTCTAGCATGGGACTTTGCATGTAGTAGCTGCTTAGTAAATGCTGAGTGTGAATGAATTGGTCCAACACCGTATGAAGTACCACTTAGAACTGATGAACTGAAGTGAGATTGACTGGAGTCTGTGAGGTAGTTCCCAACCTATTGGAATTTCTAGTCTCATGGGGGAACTTGATGGATCATAAATCATGTACTAGGGCAGCTTTGAGCTATGTGCCCAGTCATGTATGTGCTATGGATAGAAATACTTCCAGAGTCCAGAGAAAGGAGGACTATCAGACAGCACAGTACAGGCTTAATTAATCCTGGATCTTGAAGGAGGGACTTAGATAACAGAGAAGCAAGAGGTAAGCTCTGGAGAGTGAGGGTGGGAAAATGGCCATTCAGGGCCATGAAGGCAAGTTTGCTATTTTGTTTCTTATTGTCTGTGGTCACTCATCATCTTTTAGCATGATACCTTTTTAAGAAGCAAGGCAGTGCTCTATAAATAACCTATTAGGTCTTCTGAACCAGGCAGAAGCAGGTCAGTTCTATTCTTCAGATGGAGGAAATCTCACCAAGAAAATAAAGTAAAACTGGTGCTTAAAAAAGTGCTTGGCAGGGGTGCTGATCCTAGAATTATGAAACACTATTCTTTATACCAGCATTCAAATATAAATTTAGCTTTTATATCCCCTTTGCCTTATAACATGTTGTTATATACTTTTTTATTTTAGAAATATCACAAAAGTCCATAAATTGAAGTTTACGTTCTAGACAATTCCCCTTTCATACTTGTTCTTGTATGTTTACATATGTATGTATTGCATATACATTTTGATATAGTTAGTCCTTTTAAATAAGAATCTTAGGGCTAGGCATGGTAGCTCTGTAATTCCATTTATTCCAGAGGATCGTGGTTCAAGACCAGCCAAAGTTAAAAGTTAGCAAGACCCCCATTTCAACTAATAAGTCAGTTGTAGTGGTACCCTGAAGTGTAGTGTTATCCCCCTGCTATGAGAGAGGCTAGATGTAGGACAACAGTGGTCCAGGCTGACCCTGAGTAAAAATGCAAGACCCTATCTTTTGTTTGGTTTTTGTTTTCTTGGTGGCACTAGAGTTTGAACTCAAGGCCTCACACTTCCTAGAGAGGCACTCTTACTGCTTGAGCCACTCTGCCAGCCCTTTTTTTGCCCCCAAGTAGCTAGCACCCAGTAGGAGACCCTATTTTTAAAAATAAATAACCTAAAGCAAAAAGGACTGGTGGAGTGACTCATGATCTTTTCTAGTATTATGTCACTTTTCTTTAGGATTTTAGAATTCTTCAGTCTTCATTCTTATTATTTCTCCCCCCCCCCCCCCCCCCCGCTGTCACAAGTCTTTGGGATGATGTGTAGAGGAATAAATTAAACAAAAGCACTTAATCTTGTAAAACTAGTTTTATGTATTTCAAACAACATATTTAGATTTCCTTAACTATTATTGACTGTGATTAACTAAGATAATCCACTTAAAAAAGAGAAAAGGTATATTTTGCTCACAGTTTTAGTCCATGGTTGGCTGGCTGTTGCTTTTGAGCATGTGGAAGACTAAAGTTACTCACCTCATGACCAGGACACCCAAAGAGAGAAAGAAGGGGCCAAGGTCTCCTATCTCCTTTACTGAAGGTCATGCCTAAAGTGACGTAAAGACCTCCAGCTGGTTCCACCTCTTGGCACCAAGGTGGGGACCAAGTCAAATTATAGATAGCATTGACAAATGATGAATCAGTTAGCTGAATACAAATTTGGAAAGGCTATCATGAAAGGGTATCCATTCTAGAGCCTCTAGGTAAGGAGCCTTACTGGCTGGAATTCTAGGCACCTTCATTGAGTGCTGCTTTTCTCACTTTCTTCCTTGGCATGATTGCTTTATTTGGCTGTTTTTCTGCTGACCTCTTTTCTACTTTAAAACTAGATGTACCATAGTGGGTGAGATTGGATGAAGTCATTACTTACACAATCTAGTTTAGGCATTGATTTTGATTGTGAAGCTTTGAGGATCCATTTTAGGGTAAGTTGCTGCAGCAGATCCAGATGAATGTGCAATATTCCAAAGAATTAAGTCTTATTATTGGTCTCATTTTTTAGTACTGACCCCTTAACGTTTTTTGATAGCTGTACTCCTTGCATTCTGGAAGCTTCCTGAAATAGCATACTCTTCCAAAGCCTTCCAAGAGATCCTTCATATATTAGGTACCTCTCTGCCCTACCTGTCTCAGCATTGTTTTTTTTTGGAATTGTTTACAAACTCTCATAGATTCTTTTTGAAATCTTTTAGGAAGCCTTTAAAAGAAAGAAAATGAGTTAATTTGGTAAGATAGAAGCTGGGCACTTCTCTGTCCCTCTGCCTGCCGTATTAAAGAATCTTTCTTTGAATCTGGATGTTTGCAAATATTATCTCTTATTAACTTTTACTTTCAGCCCTAAGTGCTTTTGAAACTTCATGCCAACAGAAGTGGGTTTCAAGCAGTTTGTCTGAATCAGCTGTCAAATCTCTCCCTGCTCTATCAGAATTGTTGTAATTTTATTTATTCCTTCTTACTATTGAACCCAAAACTTCCTTAGAAGTTCCTTAAAAGTCTTATGGGGTATGCCTCTTAGGAAGCTACTTTCACATCTCTGCTCCTTCACACCCTGAGGTAATTTCTGATACAAGACACTCCAGATCTGCTGTTTGGAATTCCACAGGGTTTACCTGCCTGATATAATTAAAGAGTTACTGCTCTTTGCTACCCCTCAAATATTGCCTTCTCCCAAAATAATAGTAGAGGGGCAAACTTCCCAAAACATCTGGCAAGCAGAAACTCTGTCATACAAGGTCTACTTATAATTCTTACAAATGAGCTGCTGGAATGGCAGGCCCTCTCCTCCTGGGCCCTGTTACTAAAAGACTGGTTTGGTGCCAGCATGCCATTCTATTGGCTGCAGCTCTGCTTGCTCAGGAGAGAACATATATTTAAGTGACCCTGGAATTAAGCAGGAACTTCTAGTGAGAAAAATACTGAGCTAGAGACATAGCTGAGGTAGAAATGGCCAGAATGTGTTTTGACTGGTGTTTTACTTGTTTTCCAGGAAATCTATAGGAGCACTATTACTAAAATTGCAAGGGTATTTTCTGGAAAAATTAAGCACTCAATTCAGAGGTATCTTGCCTCTGAATAGAGACCCCATGATATCTCTTGGTCCTAGAACCAGATATAAAAGGACAGAAACAAAGTGTCCTTGAGAGTCACATCCCTTTTTGAGATCATTTTCTCACCTTCAGAAGGTAGTGGTTGTGCTGTAATGCTGTGAAGAACTTTGGAATTAACCTAATCAAAGGTTTGAATTTCCCACTGAGCTACTTAGTAGCTGTGGGACCTTGGTGAAGAAAGTGTACTTGTCCTTTCTGAGTTTTAGCTTCTTTGTCTGTAAAATAGAATTATCAATGTCAGTTTGCAGGACTTTCCCAGTGTTAGATAGCACACAAAATACCTTACCCAGGGCCTTGGTACATACTAGGTACTCAGTAGCCATGTCCAATTTTCTTTATCAAATCAGCCCCTAATTAGAGACTCTTAGCATTTGAAGTGATGGCTCAGACTAATATCCTTCTAAATGTCATCCCTCATCCTTTCCTTTCTGTGGTGTTGGGGATTGAACCTAAGGCCTTACTCATGCTAGCCAAACACTTTACCCCCTCGTTACATCCCCAAGCCCCCACATTCCTCCATTTAAAAAAGAAAGTTTTACTAAGGTATAATTAATATACTTCAGACTATGTATATTTAATTACACAGTTTTATGAATTTTAAGAATTCATTTGTGAAACCATCACTGAATTAAGCTACCTTAAACATGGGCTGGCTCAAGTGGTAGAGTGTCTGCCTGGCAAAGGTAAGGTCCTGAGTTCAAACTCTGGTACCATAAACACAAAAATAATGACTATGTCCTTCTTCACTAAATTTTTTGTATTCCTTTGTAGCTCATTCTTCATGAGCCTTCCCTAGGCAACCACTAATTTACCTTCTGTGACAGTATATTAGTTTGCATTTTCTAGAATTTTATATAAATGGAATTTGATAAATAGAATTTTATATAAGTGGAATTTTATGTAGATGGAATTTGATGTTCTCTTTACTTTGCATAATGATTTGACAATTATCCATGCGGTGGAGTGCTTCAAAAATCTGTTCTATTTCTGAGTAGTCTTCACTGTATGGCTATACCACAGTTTATATCTATTCACTTGTTGATGAACATTTGGTTTTTTTCCAGTGTTTGACCCACCAAATAGTTCTGAAAAAGAGGGGAAAAGGAAGGAGGGTTAAGAAAGTATACTAAAGAGGGTAAATTGATCAAAGTATATTTGTAAGCATCTATGGAAATACCACAATGAAACCCCTTTGTACAATTAATACACACTAATAAAGAAAATTGTTAAAAGCATTCAAGTGTAACTCTGTGTGGAGATAGGTTTTCATTTCTCTTGGGTAAACATCTAGGAGTAATAGGTAGGACATGTGGTAAGTATGTTTTTAAGAAACTGCAACTGTTTTTCAAAGTAATTGTATCATTCTTAAAGCAGTGTGTGAGAATTTCAGTTGTTCCACATTCTAGCCAGCATTTGTTACAGTCCATTTTTTCTTTTCTTTTCTTTTTTTTTGGTGGGACTAAAGTTTGAACTCAGGGTTTCACGCTTATAAAGCAGGCGCTCTATCACTTGAGCTATGCTTCCAGCTCATTTTGCTTTGGTTATTTTGGAGATGGGAAGTCTTTGAGCTGTTTGCCTGGGGTGGCCTCATACCTCGATCCTCGTGATCTCAGCCTCCTAAGTAGCTTTTTTGCCCCCATCATGATTGAATTCAGAATCTCCAGTATAGTGCTTTATCACCTGAATCATACCCCAATCCTAACAGATGTTTTTTTGTTTGTTTATTTGTTTTTTGTGGTAGGGATTGAGCCTAGGGCCTTGCACGTTTTTAGCGAGCCACTTCAGCTACATCCCAGTCATTTTGCTTGTATTTTGTTTTTGAAGCAGCGTCTTGCTAATTTTGCCTGGGCTGGTCTCAAACCTGAGATTCTCTTGCCTCTGCCTCCTAAGAAGCTGGAATTATAGGCATGAACCATCACACTTGGCTTCTGATAGATGTCTTATAAATTTTTTCTCCCAGTAAAAAAAGTTTCTGTGATTTGGCTTGTTAGGCAGGTGTTCTACCTCTTGAACCATTCCACGAATTTGTGCCCAGACCAGCCTGGACCACAGTCCTCTTATTTATGTGTGCCACATAACTGAGTGTATGCCACCATGCCCAAATTTTATTGGTTGAGTTTGGGTTTCTTGAACTTTTTGTGCAGTCCTCTACCTTTCAGCTTCTCAAGTAGCTGGTGTTATAGAATGGAGCCATAATGCCTGGCTGTCTTTTCATTTTTGTCTTTTGAAAAGCAAGTGCTTTTTATTTTGATGTTCTTCTTTTTTTCTTATTTACTTAGTGGTACTGGAGTTTGAACTCAGGGCCTCTTGTTTACTAGGCGGACATTCTGCCACTTGAGCCACATTGTTAGCCTCTTAATTTTTTTTTAAGTTTGAGGTTTATAGATGCATTGACAATGGGCTGTTTAACAGAATACTTCAGCTGATGTTACTAGTTTTAAAAATGCATCTTAGTATCTATATGATTTATGGTTTAAGGAAGGATTGAAAGTATATAAGCAATTTTGTTGAAGAAAACAGTGCTAAGACTCATGTTTTAAGCAGCTTTTTCCCCTGCTGTCTTTGAAGGAAGAACACACATACCATTGGTTTGAGATTGGTAATTTACTTATTTTTTGAGAAGCAAGAACACATTTAAACAGCTCATTTAGCTTCTGCAATTCATTGTCATCATTCTTCACTTTCTCATCACCTTGACCTTGTGCTGCTTGTCATGGATTTTACTGATTCGATGGGTCATATCCTTGATCATAACCTTCTCTTGCTTTATCCCTTATTCTTTAGATAGAAGTTCTTTCCTTTTGGTTGCCCCTGGCAGTTTCTTGCTCAAGCTAGATAAGGACCAGGACAACTGGGCATCTCCAGCAGCTTAGGCCAGGCAGCACAAGATGAGAACAAGAACAGCATTGGGACTGCATAATCAGCCATTGTTCATTGAGGAAGTGTCCCCCAAATATCTAAGTTACCCTTTTGTGTACAGAAAAGTTTTTGGAATCTATTCCATATCTTTTAGGGATTTGTTTACCTTTTTTGTTGGTCATTTACTTTTTCTAAATTTTTTATTTTGAATTAATTACATATTCATAGGAAATTGTTTAAAAAATGTACAGAGAGATTATATATACCAGTCCTTCCCCAATGCGTATTGTATAACTTTGGTACATAACAACGTCATTAAATTGATACTAGTGTAATCCACAGACTTAATTCAGATTTCAGTTATACTTGCACCCTTGTGTGCCCACGTGTATATGCACGCAGATGCATGTGCATATGTTCGGTATGAATTTATTATGTTTGTAGCTTCATATAGCTACTACTACACTTGAAATGCAGAGCTGCTCTATCACTGAAAGGTTCTCTTACGCTACTCCTTTACAATCTTCCCTATACGCTCTGCCCCCAAAACTTAGCTCCTGGCAACCACTAATCTGTTTTTCGTCTGTATAATTATTGTTATTTCAATAGTATATAAATGGGGTTATATAATATAAAACCTTTTAAAATTGACTTTTTCACTATGCATGATCCCCTTGAGGTCTATCAAACTTATTGCATGTATCAGTTGTCCATTCCTTTTTATTGTTGAGTAATATTCTGTAGTATAGATGTTCCACAGTTTCTTTAACCATTCACCTTTAGGACATTTTGGGTTATTTCTGGTTTGAGCTATAATGAGTAAAGCTGCTGTGAACATTTGTCAGTCATCCTGATAAATGGGAATGGTATCTCATTGCTTTAATTTTCTTCTTCTCCTCCTCCTCCTCCTCCTCCTCTTCCTTCTCCTTCTCCCTCCCTCCCTCCCTCCCTCCCTCCCTTCCTTTCTTCCTTTCTTCCTTCTTCCTTCTTCCTTCTTCCTTCTTCCTCTTTTTTTGGTGGTACTAGTGTTTAAGCTCAGGGCCTGATACTTGCTAGTAGTGCTCTACCACCAGAGCCACACCCCCAACCCTTTTATCCTTTTTTTTTTTTTTTCAGGTAGTTTTTTTTTTTTTCAGGTAGGGTCTCACAGTATTGCCCAGTAAGCTTGGACTGGAATCCGCCTACCTATGACCTCCTGCATAATGACAGATGTGCCACCACACTCAGTGTATTGGTTGAGGTGAGGTCTCACATTTTACCTGGACTGGCCTGGTACCTTGATCTTCCTGACCTCCACTCCCATGTAGCTGGGATTACACGTGTGAGCCACCTTATCTAGCCTGGTATTATGTTTGTAATTTTGATTTGTACATAGTCATTAAGTCAGAACTTTTTAGTGTAGAACTAGTGCAGTAGAGAGTAGGCTGAGGTTTTTGTGTTCAACATAAAGAATAGAAAAACAGTTGGAATGTGAAACTTGAGTCATAGGCTTTTGAAAACCTGGTATAGAAACAATGTGGGCTCAAGAGCTGACAAACTTAGATTCAAATCCCAGCTCTGGCACTTACTAGCATCGTGCTTAGGCAAGTCATTTGAGCCTGTGTCCTCAAATGTCAAAAAGGGAGTAAGACCTCCTGTGCAAATCTTTATTAAAGCTTTGAGATAATATATATAAATGCTCTGTTCCTAACACAGAGTTCACTGTCTTTGTAGAATCATGCTATTTGTGGTTAAGATCTGTAACTAAGAAAGGCAAGTATGCCTACTGTTATAAGCAGCAAACATATTTTGAGCCTCTTGATGGTGCCAATTTTCAAGGATATGAATCTTGACATAGCTTTTGCCTTTGAGGTTCTTATACTTTTATTAGGGAATCATGTACATTTATAAAATTCCTGGACAAGGTAGTGCCTGTTAAGTTCCAAATACATGAAGCAGATGAGTACGCCAGAGAACTTTCTCTTTCTGGATTTTGTTTGTCCTTTTGTACCCTTGTTCATCAAGGTGGCTTCTGGATGATG
Source organism: Castor canadensis (assembly GCF_047511655.1). Taxonomy (NCBI): domain Eukaryota; kingdom Metazoa; phylum Chordata; class Mammalia; order Rodentia; family Castoridae; genus Castor; species Castor canadensis. The sequence goes on along the minus strand of NC_133396.1, from coordinate 47,063,083 downwards.
TTGATGAGAGAATGTGTGGGGATGGGAGGGGGTATATACAGATTTAGAGGAAAGGAATCATGTGGGAATATGTAATTAATTTTTATACTTTCCCCAGTAAACCATGGACCCTTTTTATGATGTCATGAGGGATTCCTTAATTTTGCAGCTGCTTCCTGATTACGTCAGAGAGGAGCCTCTCACTCCACAGCCTAGAGCTGTACTCCTACAAGAATTGGAAACAAATGAAGTGCTGAATATCTAATGGCTTCCACAGGGATAGCCAGTTCAGACTTCCCAGGCCTTCTCATGCAAGGTCTTCCTCAAGTATTTCTGACCCCCTGAAGTGTCTTTGCTCTGGAAAGATAGGACTTGGCCCAGGGACAAATGGGCAGGAGCTTGGGGACTCTGATAAATATCTCACCATCTCCAGGTGTTCTGCAATCCTGAGTTCTGTCCCTTTCCTGGATCTCCTTTGGTGGGTGTTACCCATCTGTGTCCCCAGGATCCTCTGGAACCTGATGAGAAAGTATCAGTGACAGTCATCTCCACCTTCTCTTCATCTTCTCTCTGGAGCACTTTTATATCTGTGTGCTTCATTTATTATAAAGTGCTCTATGTATAATTTGTTTTAATTCAAACAAGTTCATGTCTTCTTAGTTTTCTAACTGGTCTCCCTCTCTGTTACCTTTTTCCAGCTATTCTAGCCTTTTCTAAATGTTTTAACTGGATTAGTCTTCCTAAAATGTCGTTGCTTCATTTAGAAACCTTCTCTCTGTTGAGGCAAGTCTGTGTTCTTTATTCAGCCTATTGCAGGCCCTATGCTTTGTGGACCCCGGAAAGGCAGGTTCCATGCTTTGTGCTTCCTGCCTCCATATACAGTCCCTCCTGCATCCACCAATTCTGTCAGTGTCCTACCTTGCAGCCCATCTCAGAAAGGGTCTCTTCTGTGATACCATAGAATGGCCCTTTGCTGATAGACACTAGATGAAATTACTTCCTTTCCTCCCAGGAGAAAAAAACATCTTATTCCCATCTTTCCTATAGCATGTGATACATTGCTTAAATTACAGTTATTTGGGTATGTATATATTTTTCCTATCTTTTTCATTAGATTATCATCTTCTCATGACAGGGTCCTAGTTTCCTTTCAATCTTCCACATTGAACACCCAAATAAATGTTTTCGGAATCAGTGAGAGAGTTCACTTTGTTAGGAAGTTTGTATTTTCTTTGTCCATCTCCCCACATTCAGTAGAGCACTAGAAGAAGCCTGGGTTTTATAATTCTGGAATATCCAAAGGGAAGCAGCAGGTATGACAGTGAAAGCTCCTAGGAAGGCAACATTGCTTTCCACCTCCCTCTGTCTTGTCCCTTGGCTGTACCCTGTTCAGAGATATGAAATGGTTTGCCTTATACCCAGTCAGTCTGATTGTTCCACCATTGTGCATGAGTACTTTGCTTGAGTGTATTGATGCTTGATTCTTCTGACTCATTCATTCTCTCCTCAGGAAATAAAATAATGTCCTGAGGGAATGAACATCTTAACCTTTGCTCTGAAATTTTGTTCTTTTCTGGCTCCTATGCAGAGACTACTGCCTCCTACCTCCTCTTCACCCAGCAGCTGCCATAGAGAACTCTGGCTCAAGCATCAGCAATCAAAAGATGTTCTTACTGCCCACTTCTTATAGACAACGGGTTGGGTGGGCTGTTCAGGAACAGCTTTGTGCCAGCCCTGCGTCAGATTGGTGACTGACTCATGAGAAAAGCAGTCTGATATCTGAAAGATAAGAGGCCACAAATCACCTCCAGGTGGTGTTAGTTTGGAAGTGACTGACTATTCATTTCCTCTTGTTGAGAGGAAATAACTGGAGGTAATCAGTGAAGAAGGGGTCTTGCCTGCATTTTTCTTCAGCTAAAATAGCCAAGCAGGTAGTTGTGTTTTTTTTTTTTTTTTTTTTTTTGTGATAAAATGGCTAGTGGACCTCAGTGCCCTCTGAATCCCTCCCACTTCTGTCACGGTAGCAATCTGTGTGCATCAAGGGAACTCTGCTAATTCAGTTGCTGCCAGATTTATCTGTGACCAGCCAAACCCCATCCCACTGATACAGGTTTTCTCTGAATCTCTCCCTTTAAAAAACTTGGTACTCTGTCCCAGGAGTTTATCAGAAGCAGTAGTTCTGAATCACTGTCCCTTGGCTGGGATTAACGGTGCAAGCAGGTGGGCCTGCCTCTACTCCCCTCCCCTCTCATCCCTTCCCACCCCTCCTGACTTGCTCCCATTTCCTGCAGGAGGATGCTTTGCCATCCTGGAGCCATCAGGCACAGCTTTGCTTTGGCAGCACCATCGCACACACACTGGTGGAAGAGGGGACGTGTTTATCACTTTTCCTGGAGATTATCTGTTTAAGCACTTCTCTGACAGTTACAATAACAAGGGCAGTGTGTTGTGTTTCCCAGCAGAAGGACACTTGCTGTTGAAAGATGTATAGCACTAATTAGAAATACATAACATCCGGCCACATGGCAACCTTCTCCCGGCCGCTCCATTTCCTGATTTCATACAACTTTGACGACAGTTGGTTTATGTTTTCCATGAATGTGTTCTCAGAGGAAAAAAAAATGAGAAAGTGTCCCTGTTATGTAGGAGCACGAATATTTCTGCCTGAGCAGGTATTTGGCCACAGAAATACTAGGAGGTGTGGTCACCTTGTCCACATGTGGGAAGGGGCAAAACCAAGTTCAGACCTCAGGTGACTTTTTTGGTAAAAAATATTTCTGACATCCGTAGCCAAAACCATCTCCCTAAATCCTTGAGCAAATCTACTTTTGGAAAGAAGGGGAAAGGCTATTTCACAATGTTAATGAGTTCCTCAGCTCATGTTAGGCTCTTGCTACCCGACACAAAGCCAGAGGAACCCAGGCAAATACCAAGACAAACAATGCTTTTCCTCTCCACCCCACACACTTGTTGGCCTGACATAGCCCAACTCTAGGGATATATGTGGACGTTTGTCAGACTAAGGCCAGTTTTCTAAGTCTAATCCCAAAGTGGGTGGACTCTAGGAATCTATTTTCCCACTCACTTATATAAGGATGAATACTCTCCAAGAGAGGTATCTTATGACTTCTAGTCCACTAAGCCTAGGTGAAGCCAAGAGCCTCCTCTGAAGATACTATGTATGTAGTACATTATTCACTTGAAATGTATTGGGTCCAAGTTGCTATGGTTACTTGGATAAATAATTCTCTTCAGCCTACTAAAGGTTCTTTGGTTGTAGAGACCATAATTTATTTGTAGCTATGTTCTCCACAGTACCTAGCACATTTTAAATGCATACCTGAGCCAGGGAGAGGAACAAGCCTTCCAGAAAGTGCTCCAGATAGCATGGTCAGTCTAGAGCTGATCAAGACCCAGACATTTTGGGCTTTTGATATGTCTTCCTGCTTGATCAGGACAGAGTAACTTCCTGGTTTGCACCTCCTCATCAGTTGAACCAGACACAAAGTCAGGCAGTGCCCTTGGGCCTTACTCTGGAGGGCATGAGGATCGAGAGGCTGAGTGACATAACCATGCAGAGCAGCTAGTTATCCCAGCTTTGTCTGTCTTGGACTTATTCCCTCATTCGGGCTTTGTTGCTAATTAGAGGCAGGCTGTTGGCAGTGCTTGGCAGGGACCTGTACTGAGCTGGAGCGGAACTGACAGTGTTGCTGCCTATGGCTAGGGGAGGGGCAAGGGAAGACTTTGGCAACTTTTCTTGGGACAGCTTCCACATCGTCCCCTCCTCTGCTCACATCTCCCTGTCTCTTGGTTCTTGGATGCTTGTTTTCTGTCTGTTTAGCAGAGGTTTAGGGCCTTACCAGGAGAAGACTGAGAGTGGTGGTCTATTCTGATCTCATGAATTGTTGCCAGTGCCTCACTGCCTGCTACAGTTAAGTTGGAAAGTTAGAGGGTGACATTTGGAACTACCAGGCATCTGGAAGGATGACCACAATAGAAAAATTGGTGCATTAGTGCTGTTAATACATTGGGCCCTCCTGAGCAGCCTGCTCCTCACTTCCAGGTCTTTGAAAGTACTTTGAGCAGGCTTAGTATTCTTGGGTCATCCTTGCTCCTGTGGTGAAGATTTTTAGGAATAGCTGTGGTTGTGTAGCATTTCTGGAGTAACAACTTCAGTTAGGCCCACTGACAAGACTAGAGAGCTGACAGAGGTTAAAATGCATGCAGGGACCAAGATCAAACCTGTGACTAAATGTCCTTTTAACACTTGGAGACTCAGAGTTCTCCTGTGTTACAGAGGAAATTAACAGATTAACTGCTGCCAGAGCTAGTGAGTTTGGTGCGTCTATCACTTGGGTGTCTCTTCTCCTAAGGGTAGACCACTGCTTTTTTTTGGCGGGGGGTGAGGGGGGCAGTCAGGGGCCGAGTTTTGGTACTAGGGTTTGAACTTAAGGCTTCGTCCTTGTTAGGCAAGTGCTTTACCCCTTGAGCCATACCTCCAGCCCTGGACCGCTACCTTCTGTTTGTCACCAGTTCCCCTCAAGTCTGGTGAAGAGGCTGTTGAGGAGGCCACTGACAAGGAGTAGATGCAGGCAGAGAGGTGGGAGCATGTTATGTTGTTCCCACAGAAGACTCACTCTGCCCACCAACAGAGTAGCTCCTTTCAGTGACCTACAGCCAGAAGGAAGTTAACTGGCCTGACGGTGAGGGACAGAGGGTGCTGGTATTGGGAGCCAGTTTTATTTTTTTAGCCCTAAGGGAAAATAAAAATAAATGCTAACACTGATTAAGTGTGTCTTATATGCCTGGCACTGCTTTCTATAAAATTAACTCATTCGGGAAAAGTAGGTTAATTGTATCACATGTATTTGGTTAGGAGGAGCACTATAGAGGAGGTAGACCTAGAACCAAAGGCTGGTGGGATTGAAGGTAATTTTTTAATTGTTGATAGTGTTCCTACTAGTTATACATTAGAGAGACTGGGGTAAGGAGGTAAATTTCTGTTACAGCTTTACATTATCAGTAGCTAGCTAAAGGCAGAGACCCTGCAACTCCAGCTGACATTGCCTGCCTTGAACTAATGGATCCTGGGATAGATATGTGGTGTCAAATTTACATAGGTGATCCTTACAGATAATTGAGCACTTATCCATATGCCAGACATGCTGGTGAGTGCTTCCCATATATTATACATATATTTTTTGGTGGGACTAGGGTTTGAACTCAGGGCTTCATGTTTCCAAAGCAGGCACTCTACCGCTTGAAACACACCTCCAGTCCATTTTGCTCTGGTTATTTTGAAGATGGGATCTCATGAGCTATTTGCTTGGGCTGGCCTAGAGCTTCCCACTCTCAGCTTCCCAAGTAGCTAGGATAATAGGCATGAACCACCAGTGCCCAGCAACATATATTATCTTAATTATAAGCCTTTTTTAATCCTCCTTCAAGAGAGGGAATATTACTACCCATTGTTTTAGATGAGCAAAAGGAAACTCGGTAAAGTGGCCAAGGAGGCACCCTTCATAAGGTAGGGAAGTAGTCCTTGGCCTCCAGAGTATGATGGAGTTCCTTTGCCTCTCCTCAGACTGCTTCTCAGAGGAGTGTCGTTCTGTGATCCAGGAGCAAGCTGCAACCCTGGGCCTGGCCATGTTTTCTCTACTGGTGCGGCGCTGTACCTGCTTACTTAAGGAATCTGCCAAAGGTAAGCAGGAGGGTCCCTGACCAGTGGGCTTTCCAGCTGCCTGGCCCTGTCCAAATGAGCCTCAGAATGCCAGGCTGCCTTCTCAGTATCTTCTTCCTCTACCCTCCTGTCCTTCTCCTCCTAACATGCCCCTCTTACTTTTGTCACTTTAATTAGTCTCATCTCTGTCTGCAGTCTGATGGCCTCTTGGGCCCTCTTTCTTCCTTCTGAATCTGTTCCTTCACTCTTTTCTCCTTTAGTTGTTAAGATTTTCACTGTACCTATGAGCTGTTGTATGTTCTTACATCTTTAAAAAGACAAGAAAAATGACTTTCCTTCTCCCACCCCCAGTGCTTGGGGATTAAACATGCTTCCCTTTTTGTTCATAACTGATGTTTTATTTTTATTCCTTTTATCTCTGTGTCTCTCCTTCTTACCTGGTAGGTGTTATAACCACTGTAGGCCAGACATCTTGGAGGCTTTTTGGACCAGACAGACACTATTTTTAACTCCAGGCCTAAAGTATTATGTTATATCCTTTAAGGTGCCCTGAGAATTCTAGGCCTGATTGCAGTAGCCATGTAAGGTAAGGCTGAAGATCACACTTTCCTCTTCAGCTCCTGCATCAGTGTTAATGAGTAGTCTCTCTGTCATCCCCTGCCACACCAGCTTTGTGAATGCCTATAACCTCTAGGGCTGGCTTTTGTTCAGGTGTAGGGAGGCAACTTTTTATTTTGAAAGAACTTCAGATTTACAGAATAGTTTTAAGAATAGCCCAAAGTACTTTTATATACCCTTCTTCTAGGCTGTCTACCAGTTAACATTTTACCATATACTTTAAGTTCTGTCTCTTTGCATATGAACACAGTCAACACACTCACTCTTAAGTTTATTGTGAATGGAACCATTTGATCTTAAGTTGCAGGCATGGTAGTTCTTTACCCCTAAATACTTGACTCTATATTTCCTAAAAACAAGGACATGCTTTTAACAGTTATCAAAATCAGGAAATAAACACTGATATATTATTGAATCTACAGGCCTTGGCTCAGTTTGTGCCAGTTGTCCTAATAAAGTTCTTTTGTTTTGTTTTTTGAGATGGGGTTTCACTTAATAGCCTAGGCTGACCTAGGATCCTCCTGCCTCTACCTCCCAAGTACTAGGATTACAGGTGCATGGTATGCACCGCCACATTCAGCTCTAATAATGCTCTTTATAAAGGAGGGGGAAAAAAAGTTGGTTTTTTTTCTGCCCTAGCGTCTAATCCAGGATCACACACTGCATTTATATGCCATATCTTCCCCCCTCACCCCCTCACTGCTCCACCCCCTGCCACCCCAGTACACTCTAGGATTGAACCCAGAGCCTTGCACTTGCTAGGCAAGCACTCTACCACTAAGCTACATCCCTAGCTCTTTAGTCTTTATTCTGGGATGGTTCATCAGTCTTTGTCCTTCAGGACCTTGACATTTTTGAAGAGTTCAAGCCACTTATTTTGTAGAATGTCCCACAATTTGGGTTTCTGTGATATTTCCTTATGGTTAAATTCAGGTTATGCAAGTTTGGCAAGAACTCTGGTGCCATTTCAGCAATATGCTGAAGGAAAGCTAAAAGAATGGGCTAGAGGCCGGAGTAGAGTCTTCAGCCAGGCCTCAGGTGAAGCAGAAAGAGCTGTATCCAGGGGCAAACCCAATACACTGGTTCTCTTTTTCCTACTTTCTAGAATCCTCTTAGATGTTGGCACTTGTCTTCACTTCTGGGCCCAGATTTTCTGTGTACTTAATCTCCCTGCCTTAAAAGATTGCTGCCATCCCAGCGTCACAGGCCTCACTTTGGAGGGGCCACAATAGACATAGGCTCAGTTCTCATTCTTTGCCTCTACAGCTCAACTGTCCTCTCCTGAGGACCAGGATGATCAAGATGACATCAAGGTGTCTTCCTTTGTCCCAGACCTGAAGGAACTGCTCCCCAGTGTGAAAGTCTGGTCAGACTGGATGCTCGGCTACCCAGACACCTGGAATCCTCCGCCCACATCCCTGGATCTGCCCTCTCAGTGAGTTGGCCTACCCATTCCTTCTGCTCTGCTGGGCTTGGCCCACCTATACTTCCTCAGCTCCCCTCTTTGTTTTCTCCCACACACAGCCCATGTTTTTTCCCTGTTCCCTCCTTATTTGAATTTTTGTTTACCCCTTCCTTGAACACTTGCCTTATCCTGTGATGTTTTAGATTATTTTGGCCTATTCTGCAGTCCCGTGGGTCCTCCTCTTGAGTTTTCCTGCTTTTTCTTGCTCTGTATTCTCTGGTTTTTTTTGTTGTTGTTCTTTGTCCTTGTTCTTGCTCTTTCATCCTCAGTTCATATTGTTAATGCTCACCATTGTTACAACTACCTCTAGAGTATGAATGTGTGTTGATGATCATGTGAGAGACTTTGTCTCTTTCTGTTTCTTTTAGTTTTTACTCTGTACCTCTCTCAACAGTCTCAATTCTGCTGGTGCTATCTTTTGTACTCAATCTCCTTGCCTCCTCTTGCCTTTTTAGGGTGTGAGAGGGTGAGTGTGTGCATTTCTCTCTCATTCTTCTTTTCACTCATTCCCTGTCTTCTCACCTTGCCCATGTGTCAGTGTAGTATCTCTCAGGGTATCTGGGTGGGACGTGTATTGGTCTTGGAATATGTGGGTCCGCTTAAATGGTCTGTGTAGATCTATTTTTTATTTATATTTATCTATTTTGTATTTATATATATGTATGTATTTTTTTTAATTCATATGTGCATACAATGTTTAGGTCATTTCTCCCCCCTTCCCCCTCCCCCTCCCTTACCTCCTCTGCCCCCTCCCTCTCCCCCCCACCCCCTCGATACCGGCAGAAACTATATTGCCCTTATCTCTAATTTTGTTGAAGAGAGAGTATAAGCAATAATAGGAAGGGCCAAGGGTTTTTGCTAGTTGAGATAAGGATAGCTATACAGGGAGTTGACTCACATTGATTTCCTGTGCATGTGTGTTACCTTCTAAGTTAATTCTTCTTGAATTAACCTTTTCTCTACTTCCTGGTCCCCTTCTCCTGTTGGCCTCATTTGCTTTAAAGTATCTGCTTTAGTTTCTCTGCGTTGAGGGCAACAAATGCTATCTAGTTTTTTAGGTGTCTTACCTATCCTCATACCTCTCTTGTGTACTCTCACTTTTATCATGTCCAATCCCCTTGTTGTGTTTGCCCTTGATCTAATGTCTGCATATGAGGGAGAACATACGATTTTTGGTCTTTTGGGCCAGGCTAACCTCACTCAGAATGATGTTCTCCAATTCCATCCATTTACCAGCGAATGATAACATTTTGTTCTTCTTCATGGCTGCATAAAATTCCATTGTGTATAGATACCACATTTTCTTGATCCATTCGTCAGTGGTGGGGCATCTTGGCTGTTTCCATAACTTGGCTATTATGAATAGTGCTGCAATAAACATGGGTGTGCAGGTGCCTCTGGAGTAACCTGTGTCACAGTCTTTTGGGTATATCCCCAAGAGTGGTATTGCTGTATCATATGGTAGATCAATGTTTAGCTTTTTAAGTAGCCTCCAAATTTTTTTCCAGAGTGGTTGTACTAGTTTACATTCCCACCAGCAGTTTAAGAGGGTTCTTTTTTCCCTGAATCCTTGCCAACACCTGTTGTTGGTGGTGTTGCTAATGATGGCTATTCTAACACGGGTGAGGTGGAATCTTAGTGTGGTTTTAATTTGCATTTCCTTTATTGCTAGAGATGGTGAGCATTTTTTCGTGTGTTTTTTGGCTATTTGAGTTTCTTCTTTTGAGAGAGTTCTGTTTTGTTCACTTGCCCATTTCTTTATTGGTTCATTAGTTTTGGGAGAATTTAGTTTTTTAAGTTCCCTATATATTCTGGTTATCAGTCCTTTGTCTGATGTGTAGCTGGCAAATATTTCTCCTACTCTGTGGGTGCTCTCTTCAGTTTAGAGACCATTTATTTTGTTGAGCAGAAGCTTTTTAGTTTTATGAAGTCCCATTTATCTATGCTATCTCTTAGTTGCTGTGCTGCTGGGGTTCCATTGAGAAAGTTCTTACCTATACCTACTAATTCCAGAGTATTTCCTACTCTTTCCTGTATCAACTTTAGAGTTTGGGGTCTGGTTGTATTTATATTTATATGGCAATTTTTTTCTTTTTCAAAATAGTGCTAAAACATATACCAAGATTTGCCATCTGAACCATTTTTTTTTTAAATTCATATGTGCATACAAGGCTTGGGTCATTTCTCCCCCCTGCCCCCACCCCCTCCCTTACCACCCACTCCGCCCCCTCCCTCTCCCCCCCCACCCCCTCAATACCCAGCAGAAACTATTTTGCCCTTATTTCTAATTTTGTTGTAGAGAGAGTATAAGCCATAATAGGAAGGAACAAGGGTTTTTGCTGGTTGAGATAAGGATAGCCATACAGGGAGTTGACTCACATTAATTTCCTGTGCGTGTGTGTTACCTTCTAGGTTAATTCTTTTTGATCTCACCTTTTCTCTAGTTCCTGGTCCCCTTTTCCTATCGGCCTCAGTTGCTTTTAAGGTATCTGCTTTAGTTTCTCTGCGTTAAGGGCAACAAATGCTAACTAATTTTTTAGGTGTCTTACCTAGCCTCACACCTCCCTTGTGTGCTAAAGCTTTTATCATGTGCTCAAAGTCCAATCCCCTTGTTGTGTTTGCCCTTGATCTAATGTCCACATATGAGGGAGAACATATGATTTTTGGTCTTTTGGGCCAGGCTAACCTCACTCAGAATGATGTTCTCCAATTCCATCCATTTACCAGCGAATGATCATCTGAACCATTTTTATGTTTACAAGTCGTTGGCATAAACTACATTCACAGTATTTTGCAACCTCGTGTGGCTGTTTCTTTGTCCATGTCTGGGATGTGTCTGACCCTAGCTGTCTGGGACCATATGTCTGTGTGTGTCTGTGAGTCTGTGTGTCTCAATGTCTTATCTTTGCCAAGTGTGAAGATCTAGTGTTTCTGCCTTTACATGGTTGTCTATCTAGAGGTCTTTCGGGGTGTCTGTCAATTGCTGCATATGTATATGTGTCCACATATGTCCATCTGTGGTCACATGTGTTATATTCATGGATGTTCATATGATATGTCCCATTCTGTACCCATGCCAGTTCATATCTATGTCTTTGTATGTTCTTGGGTCTGTGTTTGTCTCTAAAGGGTTCATGTGTCCTGATAGGGGTCTTTTCATTGTCCGTATCTATGTCAGTTTTTGTTTGCTTTGGTCCTATTCATGTCTGTGTGTGACTGTGTCCTGTGAAAATGTGCATATGGTCCGAAAAGTCTGTGTCCGTGTCCATGTTTGTAACCATGTCTGTATGTGTCAGTTTGATTGTCCCTGTGTGCTAGTCTGGATCTCTCTTGGAAGGGGATTCTGTGTATGTAGGTTTGCTTGCAGCTACTTGCCGGGCTTGTGTCAGCCTGCTTCTGTTGTCTCTGCCAGCTTCTGTTGCTGTGTGTCTGTAGACTGTATCAAGGGTTAGCACACTGTGCCCCACAAGCTAAGAAGAGTATACATTTTTAAATGGTTGAGAGAGAAATAAGAATACTATTTCATGATCCATGAAAATTATATGAAAGTTAGATTTCAGTGTCTGTAATGTTGTATGGGAACATAGCCATGCTTATTTGTTTACACTTAATCTGTGGCTACTTTCACACAGTAGAGGCAGAGTTGAGTGGATGCCACTCCATGTGAGACTAAACAGCCCACGTAGCCTAAAATACTAACTACCCAGCCCATTATAGAGAAGGCTTACCGAGTGCTAATCTGTGTCCCTTTCTTTTCTGTGTTTTCATATTTGCATAGTAGTATCTGAATATATGTGCACATAGGCTCTGTCTCTGTTAACTCTGCCCATCTTTCTCACTTCTCCCTTTCCCTTCACTGTCTTTCTCCACCCCTCTCCCTTTTTTATTTCTGTGTCTCTGCCTGTCCCCACCCTTACACACACCTTTCTCTTCCTTTCCCTAGCCTCATTGTCTTTTTTTGGTCTCTGGCAAGTATATGCACTGAAAACTTCTTCAGGCACTGTGTGGTGTTTTAAAACAAGCCTCTATATCCAGTACCTCATCATTCATGTCCAGGACTCATCTCTGGGAGAGGGAAAATACTGGAGGACAGAGTATGGAGACCTTGGTTGCTGCTAGGGAGTGGGAGGGGAGTTCCTCTGGGTTGGGGTCCAGACATGGGTATCTCCCAGACTCATGGGTGACCCACAGAAGGAAAGTTGCAGCAGAGACTTCTGGGCAGCAATTATTACACTTTCTGTGTGGGCTGTGTAGTCTGATTTCCTCTACTTTCCTTCCAGATTTTTCCTTATTCCTCACCCTAAGAGGCACCCCTGGACTGTTAATCTCACTTCTCTCTGTAACCATGTGGGCAATGCTTACAGCAACCATTTGCATCCTTCCTGTGAGCCCTTCTAGGTTTCCAAACTGTGCTCCAGGCTGTGACCTCAAGAGCCCTGAGTTGGGCAGCTGGGGTCATACAAAGAAACTAACAGACTTGTTGTCTAGGGGCAGCTATTTCCCAGCAGTGATCCCCAGAGTTAGCATGTACAGTCCCAAGCATTTTAGGCTGTTAATCTATAATGAAAATAGGCAATTTGCAGAAAATTCCAGGAATGAACTTAGTTCTCCAAATATCTAAGCCATTGCTTCTGAGCATGTGCAGGGGCCACTGAATATTCCCTCATTCCTTTCAGGAATGGGGAGGCAGAACATCTGTCCCTGAACCTTAGGCCTTCCTGGGTCACATCGCCTCACAACCACAGATCCCTTATATATGCAATCATGTCCTATACCATCAGGTCTCTTGACTCTTCTGCAGCATTTCTTCCTTTATTCCACCTCTCTTCCTTACTCCCTTTTGGCTTTTGTTTGACTGAGGAAATGGAAAGCTCACACAGGAAGTGCTGGGCCTTATTTGCTTGAGGTGCTGAGTCTGCTTTCCCTTTGGATGTTGCAGCAAATGGCCCGTTGCCGGTTCTTGTGAGTTGCTGCCCATCTTTGGGCAAGGACTCAATCTGCAGCTGGGCACGTGGTCCAAACTGAGGCCATCCTCAGTGGGGTTAGCGGGGGTTGGGACACTTGAATCTTACTTACTTCATCTTTACAGACTTCTCTTCACAGGGAAAGCAAATATAACCCAACTATATTGATCTGACTACACAACAAATAAGTTTCTGTGGCTGTGAACTCCACTCATTATCTTGTAAATCCAGTCTGAACAGGAGAAGTCAGTGTGGTCAGGAATTACATCCCCTTCTGCACTGTCTCTTTCTACAGTCAGGATAAGCAGCTGACTGTCTTTGGAATGCTAATTTGAGCATAAAGGAGGGTCCTTGGACCTGACACCAGTGCATGATTGTTTAAGGACTGGTGCCTCTGTTCAGCAGAGAAAATCCAGTCTGACTAGCATGAGTGTAATCTTACCCTGTAGCCTTCAGATCTGAGCGCCAGAAAGGTGGAATAAGAATTTCACCTTCTTCCTTTTAGTTTCTTGCATACTAGCTCCCTATACACTCCCTGGTTGAGAGATTGGCAAGATATGGTGGTTTTGTGGGTTTCATACTTAAATCTTGTACCCACTGATCTTAACTGTAGAGCTTTTTAAGGCCATAAGGAGTGACACACCCCAGATGGTTCTATAGATGTCAGAACTGTAACACCCCTGACACTGAGAAGGTCCCTGTTGCTGATCTTCATTTTGAAGGGTTTATGAATGCTCTCAAGGGAGTAGAAAGGAAATGGCTTCCACTTACTGCCTCTCCTTGGCATGCTTTCATTGGTCCTTGCCTGCATTTGTTCCCTGCAAGAACAAAAATTCCTGTGATCTTAAGATAAGGTGACCAGATAGTCTATATTTCCACTTGTTTTTCCTCCAGAAGCTATTCAAGATGGTCCTTCTGGCATGTTGGACCCTTACTTCCATCATGCTCCCTTCATTCCTTCCCCATCTTTTATTTGTTACTCTCTCTCCTTGTATGGTTAGAGAATCATTGCACAGCATCCTCCACTGTCCTGGGGGAGTTCCAAAATTCATCATCAGTGTCCTTGATTCTTTTCTCTTTGCCCATGTTCCTCTTCTTTCTAGTCAAATTTACTTTTATCTAGGCAATAGCAAGAACACTTAGGATGCTCGGTAGTAGAACATCATTGGCACTGTGATAAGGAAAGGATTGCAGGGATATTTGTTACCTCATAGTAGCACTTAGTAGGTCTGTATGGTAGAATAAGCATCTAAGTTGACTTCACATTTGTATCTCTTAAGAATTATAAGATGGCTTCATATCCCAGGGATTTCTGGTGAGAGCAATATAGCAGGGTATGTTAAGTGGCCTTGTTCACTATAAAAGGCAGAGGAGAATGCGTTGGTCTTTTTAGAACAGACTTTAGTGTTTAGAGGGGCCATCTACTTGATCCATCTGCTAGCACAATTTCTACTCTTCCATACCAGGCCTCATATAATCCAAGAGAGGCAGCTGCTCCTCCCTTCACCATGTGAGCATGAGGAAAGGTATGAATGTCAGTTGAGGGAGAGGAGTAGAGCAGCAGGCTTCCCTAAGCCTAGACATATGGACCCCTGGCATCCCAGGACCTTGGGCTGGGCCAGAGCGGTGAGACAGCCTACCTCATTTCACAGTCTCTGCTGAAGCCAAATCTTCCCCTCATCTTGATCTCTGGTTCTCAGTAAGTGAAAGAGTCAGGGGACTTTGAGAACATCCAAACCTAGCCCAGCTGTGGCAGTTGGTTTATTGCTTTCAGCTGGTACTTGAACCCAGGTCCTGGTCTTGGAGGCTTTCCCAGGTTTAATCCCCAGAGCTTTCTCTGCAGCTGTATGACACTGCGCTGACCCCGAATGAGGATAGGAAAATAGAACCAGTGCCAAGCCAGAGTCTCTTTTTCATTTGGAGTCTGGCTGTCTGCCCATGACCAGGGTTACATAATGGGAAACATAGCTGGGGCTCTGGAGAGCCCGCGTTTCACCAGGCTGCCCAGACCTTCGCATTCTGATGCTATATATCTTCCTAATTGTAGCTCAGATGCATTTATCACACTATTGAGTTGGAGTACTGTTAAAAAAAAAAAAAGAAAGAAAGAAAGAAACTCTAGAAATTCCTGGATTTGCTGCTTTTCCATAGTCTGCAGGGCATGCTGGAAAAGGCTCCATAGGAAGCCCTCTGAGGTACTGTCACATAGGGAAAAGCGGGGAAGTATAAGGAGTAAGCAATAAGCTAATTTCCTCAAGGACCCTACATGTGTTCATCTTGTTGAGGAGATAGAAATTGTTGAGTTAAAAAACCAGCTAGTTCACTCACTCTCATAGGGCAGCTCTGCTATAAGAACTAATCCCAAATCTAATCAGCACCCTTTCAAGGACGCTTAATACGTCTTCCCAAAAGGGCATTTTAGGAGGTCACTAAGTATTAGTCCATCAGCACTTCCCTGAAGGAAGTGGTGGTGACTGTGGGAAGCCCCTTTGCTACCCTGGCTCCCCACCCAGTCTCCCTGGCTCCGGGTTGGGGCGTCAGCACTACAGCCTGGCACCAGGGGGTTCCTCTTCCTCCAAGTGCTGAGTGGGGGACACACGTGATCTCTCCCACGACAGGAGCCTCTGTCCCCTCTCCACTCCTCCCACAGGACTCCTTGTGAGAGGAAGGGGTGTTGGCCTAAGCCTTCAGTCTGACCCCAGCATGGTACAGCAGCAGCTGACCCCAGGGAGAGTACTTTCCAGTTCTGAGCTGAGGTTATTTGGGTCCAGTGTGTACTAAACTGAGAAGACGTGTTGGAGTGGTTACAGCTAAAAGTTTGGAGAGGCAGGAACCGTGAGAATCCGCACCAGGGAGGCCACCAAGGGCTCTGCTCATGCCATGGAGATGTCAAGATCCCCTAGGGGCTGCTCTTCCCAAAATACAGTGCTGATGGGTTTAACACACCACAGTGATACGACAGAGACTATGCATATGAACATGGCTTGAGAGAACTGAAATCATACAGGGCTCTGACCTAGATAGAGTTTGGGGAAGGGACACACTAGAGGTACTCTGGTACTTGAGAAATCCTGGAATGAGGTTACTGTGACCTAGTAACGGCTATAGGGCTATAGATGCACCGCTTAAAACACAGGGAACATGTCCTTCCAGTAGTACAGGATGACTGCACTTCAGAATCTGATTTTCTGTGTTGGACAGAATTTACTTAGGATTAGGTACTTTCCCAAAGGGCCAAGTTAACTTGTTTATATAAACTAGAACTATTGAAGGGATCATTTTCAACTAGATCTTAATATTCTTTAGTGTTCGCACAGTAAACATCTCTTATTCTTGGAGGGTGACTGCCTGTGTCTTAACTTGTAGAACAGTGACCTCTGACTTCTTTATATCATAGTAGTATCTAGAAGCCACATTATAGTTCCTGTATCCCAGAGAAGTTTCTGTATAGGTTTCTTCTCATCTCCACCCTACCCCAGGACTTACTATAATACCTAGTGCTGAGGTACTAGAACTAATTCCTCATTCCATTGCAGATAGAGTTGGCATGACATCTTGGCTTTCTGTAGAGCTAGCTAAGTCATTTTAAGTCCAAGTATTAATTCTTTTAACTCTACTAGATTTATTGGGTTTAGGTCCATATCGGCTATTAGCTGCTCACCCCTTGCCATTTTCTTCAGCTGAGTGAGAAATGCTCCAGGACAACCATCTTGGCTGTTGAGTCCATAAATTGGAGAGTTGTGGGCTCCCATAGAGAAATGTTTTTAAAAGCATATATGCTGGGTATGGGTGACTCAAGCCTATAATCCTAGCTACTCAGGAGGCAGAGATAAGGAGGATTGCAGTTCAAAGCCAGCCTGGCTTTGAGATAGTTCCTATCTCGAAGGAACAAAAAAGCCCTTCACACACACACAAAAAAAGACTGGCGGAGTGGCTCAACGTGTAGGCCCTGAGTTCAAACCACAGTACCACAAAAATATATAGATAAATAAATAGCAGATATTGCACATCTTAGGAGCTTTTTGATTGTTTATAGTCTTTTGTCTTTCCTCTCTGTCTGTATTAAATGGACTATCTATTTTTCAGCTTCCCTGTGCCTAGTTTCTATGCCATCTTGGCTATATTTCCAGATTGCCTCACCCCAGGTACCAAAAGATCCAACTTGTTTCCCATCTGGGCTATTTCTCTGATCTTCCATAGTTCTGAAACACAATGCAGGGCTTCTTCTCACTCAACTCTTTCCGGGTTTGTTCTGCAGCTGTGGAGTTTGAATGCTAGTGTTTAAACAAGCTGGTATTACACAGGAAATGGCCACCTCCACAGGCCCCTGCAGGCTTGTAACATGGGGTCATTGTAAGTGATATTAATCACCAGTCAGCCTGTTCCCCCAGTAAAAATATGAAGGCGTATGTGAGTACTTAGTCCATCTTAGTCTTTTCAGAAGGAGAAACTGAGCCCTAGTGAGTTTGTTCCAAACTGTCATCCTCCCTCAGACCTGCCCTAATTGGAGCTTTCAGAACAGCCCTACCTGATCCCTTCCCTAGAAAGCTGGCAGATCTACCTTTTGTTCTGAGTTCCAGGAAAGGAGGTAGATTGTTGTGGTGTTATGCACCTTATAACTGTTATGCACCTTATAACCATCTCACACCTTAATCTTTCAAGGCATGTTTACAGTGGTAGCATCTTCTATGAGAGAATGCTAGAATTTAGTTATCTTTGGGGGAATGAGGGGGCAGTACTTGGGTTTTAATTCACAGCCTTGTGCTTGCTAAGCAGGTGCTCTACCACTTGAGCCATGCCCTAGCCTAAGAACACTAGAATTTTAGAAACACAGAAACCCACTGGTCCACCTGAGAGCAGGGCTCCTCAGTTTCCTGGACTGAAGTGCTTTTCTAATGCTATTTGCAGAACTAACCCCAGTCTGAAGGGTTAATCTGATTTCCCAAGTCAATATCCCCCAAACAACCAGCCAGGAGTGTGTGTTGGTTCATTTCTGTGAAATGTGTTTCCCTAGTCACCTGGGCTGGCCTGGGCTGCATTGTATCGGCCAGCAGCTGCACTGCACTCAAACTGACAGCTACATTAAACTTTGGAATTCTGAGGCAATAAAAAGTAAATTAACTCTTATTTTTTTCCTTTCCTGGTGGAGTAAGTAAATGCATATCTGTATGGAAATAAGTGAGCCTTGGTTCTGAGTGCATACCTTTAACTAGTCAGTGCAAGTCTGTCCCAGGCTAGGATCTGGTGTTCAAACTCCCGTGAGGGGTCTGCTTTCCTGGTGTGTGGTGTATTCTGTGGGGTTGGGCCAGTGGGTCACCCTGCAACTGCTGATCTTGTGCACTAATCACAGCCCCAATGCTGAGAGACTTCTTTGCCACCATCCTGGGAGCTATAAATTGGTTATCAAACACAGTTTCATATTCTCAGGCTGCTTTGTGTCTGCTTTGTGAAGGGTGCACCCTAACTTTAGTGGGATTTTGTGAGCTCTGGGAGCTTCCCCAAGGTATAAGTTAAACCAGAACAAGCCAGAAGGACTTGAGTCCATAGTACTGTAGAGTATCCATTTAGAATCAAAAGTGATTTGAGATTTTTCAAGAAAAAAGTTCTGGGACATCATTTCCAGAAGATTGGGAGCTGTTTAAAGCTCCTCAAATTCTCAAACGAGAATTTGATTTTGGGCTCCTTGGTTAACCTTGAGGATACAAGGGCTTTGAGATGAAGGTTAGGGAGGCACTTCTGGTTGGGATAAGGAACTAAAGCAGGAAAAAGCTAAGCTTTTCCCCTTCTACTTAGACAGGAAACTGTTCAAACACAGAACTGACCTCCCAGCCCAGAGGCCTAATTGGAGTAAGCTAAGGTAGTGTTGCCAAGGTTCTAGGAGTTACCTCATCCTCTTGCACATAACGCCTTTTGAGTTCAGGCATCTCACCTAGATTTTCAGAGCACCTCTTCCTTTTAGTGTTAGTTTCCTGATATTACCCACTCCCACACCACCTATAGAGAGCCACTGGATGACCCATGAGTACATACATATTCGTGTTCCTGTCTGTGGTGTTCACCAAGAGAAGATAACTAATGATGTGAAACATTAATAGGCTATTTTTGTGTTTGTGTGGGACTAGGATTTGAACTCAGGACTTCATGTGTGCAAAGAGGTGCTCTACTACTTGAGCCACTCCTCTAACCAATGCTGTGAAACATGGACTAAACTTGGACAATTCCACTGTGATACCCACAACAATACAGAAAAAAAAAGCAGCTACTCAGAATCAGAGTTCAAATACAACATCAGGATGAATTGAGCAGGGCAAAAGTGACTTTTCACTGAAGCATTTTGTGTATTCCCTTGGTTCTGATCAGTCTAGCTTGACCCATGGACCACTTTTATTTACATTTCTGAGTTGGGAATCAGGGTACTTCCTATGTCTTTTTGCATTAGCTTCTGTCTTACAAAATCAACATTAGGGTATGAACTCGCATCCACCTTATTTTTTCAGTGAGTCTTAAGGTTTTGGCGCAAGGTGGGTGGTAATGGGCAAAAGGCAGATGTGGGCAGGGGTCCCTAGTGGTGGCCAGCAGTCTCTGGTAGGAGTCAGTTTTGGTTATCTGAGCCTTAGGGGACAGGAGAGCATGGTAATGAGAACCACATGGTACCACATATTTCTTCCTCTTGGATCTAAGATGGTGGGGTGGGAGGATGAGAGAGGGATGTAGGACTTCACTGTGGCAGCCATGGATGATTTTCTGCTACCTCTCTCTGGCTGAGGATGCTGCTGCCCACACACATGCCCCGCTCCCCAACTATGTCCTGTAGCAGCCTTGACCTGGACAGCACCAACCAAGGCCCCCAAGCCAAGAATTTAGCTGGGAGACTTTTCACCTTCTTCCTTCTCACTGTCGTCTTTCCTGTTTATTTTCCAAATTGCTGCTCTGCATCCGAGCAATGCCTTTGGCCAAAGCTCACCAGAGCTGTGGGATCAGACTAAGGCAGTGGGCTCAAGTGGCCAGCAGGGCACTGGGGGAGGAAGCAGGGAACTGGAAGAGCCTCCCTGTGCGTCTCCCATGGGCAGCACTAACCTCAGAGGCGGCCCTGAGCAGCCCTATCACATCCGGTGCTTGTCTCTGCAGCCGGACCAGAGGATAAACTATCAGAGCTGTGGGGCAGTGCATCATTCCTCTTATTATTTTCTTCTCTGCAGATGGGGTCGTGGAAAGTTCAGTTCCTTTTAACCCTCAAAGTTCTGTTTATTCTACAGCTGGTAGCCTGAATGCCGTGTTTCCCATTACATCACAAAGGGGCTCAGGCAGATCTCTGCACAGAAACGTGTTGCAACTGTTTATTTTTTTCCAAATTTAAACATTTCTGACAGCCAAACCTGGCTGAGCCAAAATAAGGAGCTTTGTGAATGAGTCTGGTTGTTGGTGTCTGTGCAGAGAGAGGCTTTAGAAAACTCTCATCCCTCTGGTGATTCTTCCTAAACAAGTTCTTTTTCCTGGGCAAAGCCTGTGAAGTGAGTTACTTCTGCAGTACACGTGTGTTGATTATGTGCTGTTGTGTGATTAATGGGGTTGTGTTCCGCCTTGTTCCCAGGACACTCTTGAAAACAAGATGTTTCATTTCATTGCCTTTTCCTAGTGCAGTGATTACAGTAAATAAACCAGTGCAGCCTCCTTCCACCTGGAGCCAGTGAGGGAGTTCCCATACCACTCCCCCATGTTCTCCACTAGCATCACCTTCAGTAATGAATTCCTTGAATGCCCTCTTTTCTGCCATCTCTCAAGATTCCTAGTCTCCAGGAGAAACAAATTGCTTAGTCAGAGGCCCCTCCCTCTCAGGTAGATTCTGTATAGTAACCATCCTGGGGAAGTTCCAGGATGATTCTTACAGCTCTCTTTGCTTATTGTCTCTTTCTACTCCATCTCTTAAACCCTAATTGTGAATGTTTTCTTGTACCTATGTACCTCACTCCCTTTGGAGTAAAACTTACCATCCATAGGGTAGTGCCTATTTTAGACTCCCAGGCTTCTCTGGAGGAGAAAGCCAAGCCTGTAAACTTGGCAGGCACTGCATCTTACTACAATTTGAGGTATCCCTGTGAGGGGAAAAAAAAAAAAAAAATTCATGGGGTCTTTAGCACCCATCAAGCAAAAATCTGAACCACAGTAGATGATAATATCTACTGATAAGTAATGGTGAAAGAAAAATTAAGTATCTTTTTATAATTCTACCTTAAATGGAAAGACTCAAACTTTGAATTTTCAGGGTTTCTTCTTAGGATCAACCTGAACCTGGTGCTAAGTAATCAGAAGGACCAACCATCCTGGCTCGCACAGGGCTAGGGGATTTGAGGGAATGTGATACTTTTGGTGCTAAAACAGAGACACTGCCAGAATGGCTGGTCACACCACCCATTCTAAGTAAGTAAAAATAAGTGGAGTGAAAAGAGAGGTATGAGACAGGCAAGATAGCACTGATAGTGTTCATCTGCTGAAATACACGAAAGGTTTTGCCTTCCCAGGCAGATTTTGGCAGGCCAGGAATGAGGATTTTGTTGGATCTGTATTTGTTTTCCTACATGCATGCATGATACATACACATATGTACATATGTAAGAGATTTCTAAAGCATTGTAGGGGGAAAACCACATGACAGTGTGACTGGACCCTGTGTATCTATGGCTGGAAGAGAGAGATGGGTGCCTAGTTGCTGTTTGTGTGGTATATACTTGGGTGCACAGAAGTTCAGGAGCTGCCTTAGGTACTGGTACAGTGTTTGAGTCAGTGTCTCAGCACTCTTGTCTGGAAAGTTGACAAAACCTGCATTAGACAATTGATTCTCCAAATTCTTTTTCTCTCTGGTTAGGATTAAAACTCCCCCTAATTAATTTCAACTTTGCATAGAGGGGGACACACACCCCAGATTGCTGCCATGAGCATATTTTCATATCCTAGCATTTTTGGAATGATTTATTGGCAACGTGGACAACTTTTGCTGCAAGTATCTTTCTGCTGACAAGTGCTGAGAATCGTTTTATTGGTCTCTCTTTAGAGCTCTCTTCTTTTCTGATTTTATTTCTCACAGGGTTGCTGTGGATGTGTGGTCGACACTGGCTGATTTCTGTAACATATTGACTGCGGTGAATCAATCTGAAGTGCCACTGTACAAGGACCCGGATGATGACCTCACCCTTCTTATCCTGGAAGAAGATCGGCTTCTCTCAGGCTTTGTCCCCTTGCTGGCTGCCCCTCAGGACCCCTGCTACGTGGAGAAAACCTCAGATAAGGTCAGCCCCAGGCCAAACGTCCCCCTTCACCCCTCCTCTTAATTCTCCAGACTTTTTTATTCTTGGGAAGTTGTCTGTGCAAACGGAACATGATTAAGTCATTGAGAAGGGTGTTAAGGGAAAATATCGACCTTTTAGCTGCTGACATCCAGCTTTGTGTCCTGAAAAAAAAAAAAAAAAAATCCCTCTTGACTTCCTTTGGTGTGTGTGTGCTCGCTGGCATGTTGTATATACGATCATTTCCTCACTTGTTTAAATAGTGCAGCTTGTGTTGGCAGTGCTCTCACTCAGCTCCAAATGGTTTGCATCATGCTTTAAGCACCCTCCTTCCTCCCCCCTTCCTCCTTCCCCCAGCCACAAAACTCTGCACTAGGAAAACAGCCAGGGCTTTTTCCCTTCTCTAAGGAGGAGAGTGATAAATAGGTGACTAGAGAGAAGCAGACACCATGTGTTAACTTACAAAAAAAGCTTTTAGGAATATGAAGCATTCTCTGCTGCCTGGTTTCTATTTTCTTTCCTCTGAGGACTGTGTTTTAACCTGACTTTTTTCTTGTCTGTCTGTTTATAGAAAACAAAGCTCATTCCCTGTTGCGCTGGTGGGGACTATGGAGCTTCTAGTATGTACTTAACAGTTGGGTCTTCAGCCAGGTGGAGAGTAGTAAAGCCTGAACTTCTCTATTCTTCCCATGTAGCAGTCACTTAGCTAGGGAAGTAGCGGTCACAGACATTGGGGACAGAATCTCCTGTGTGGATGCAGGGGCACGCTATACCTGACAAGAGTATTTGGCATCACATGCAAGGCCTTTGGGGAGAAGTCCACAAATACCTCTCCCCCCACCCAGTACTGAGGTTTGAACTCAGGACGTCAATAAAGACTAAATTCCAACGTGCGGAATATAGTAGAGTGCTTGTCTAGCATGCATATTCAAGGTCCTGTGTTTAATCCCCAGCACCACCAAAGATTAAAAAAAAAACAAAACTAAATTCCAAACATGAACTGCAAATAGGAGAGCTTTTTGTATGTGCTGCTTTAGCAAGTATGAGAGATTTTATATTGAATATAAAATTTTTTAAACTGGGTGGTACTAAAGTTTGAGCTCAGGGCTTCACCCTTGGCTAAGCAGGCGCTCTACCATTTAGCCACACCTCCAGTCCCTAAAAACTTCTTAATATAAAACAGTATTTATTCATTGTAGAAAATTTAGAAAATGTACAAATAAAAAAAGAGAAAAATTTACGCCTTATCCCCCTACCCAGTGATAAAAATCACTGCTGTTTTATTAATCAAATATAATTATATGTAAGTGGAAATATAATTTATACCACTTAAAAAGGTGGGGTGGGACTGCAAATGTTAAGTCAGTGGTAGAGTACTTGTCTACCATGCACAAGGCCCTGGATCCTATCCTCAGCATAGTAAAAACAAAAGCAAAACAAAAAAATTGGGGGGGGGTATTACTTATAATCTGCTTTGTTTGCTTAATATTTTTAATGTATTCTTATATGGAACTCAGTGTGGTGCTGGGGATTGAATATGAATTCATTTTTGATGATCACTTAGTATTTTTTATGTGCCAAGATTTCTTTAACCAGTCTTTGTTTTATCAATCCAAGAGAATGTTTCCAATTATTTTCACTATTATAAACAGTGAATTGATACCTTATAGCATAATTTGAGCATGTATTCCCTTTTAAATTTCTGTAAGTCGGTAAAGGTTCTATACATTGACATATAAAAACTCCATTCTCTTAGCTGGGTGCCAGTGGCTCATGCCTGTAATCCTATCTACTTGGGAGGCTGAGATCAGGAGAATTGCTGTTCGAGGCCAGGCCAGGCAAATAGTTTGAGAGAATCCATCTCCAAAATAACCAGAGCAAAATGGACTAGAAATGTGGTTAAAACAGTAGAGTACCTGCTTTTCAGATGGGAAGCCTTGAGTTCAAACCCCAGTCCCACCAAGAAAAAAAGAAACAAAAACTATACTCTTCAGATGCCTTTAATGAGTAAAGGGTCTTGGGAATAAGAAAATGGGCAATGAGGAATACTTATTTTATGCCTTTGCAGAATAAACTTGAGTGAAATTCTGCTCCTCTGGTCTTAGAAGTTGGTAATAATATGGATGTGTAGCATGCAAGACTGAGGACAGCAAAAGTCTTTTATACTCTGTGGAAGGCATTGAGTTAGAAGAGAGACTGGATAGCCATGGCTTGGGCCAGAGCATGCTAGTAATCTCTGACCACAAGGTCATCTTGATTCTAGAGTGTCATTTTGGGAGTTGACAGCTGAGTTTGCTGTTTTTTTAGTACAGGATGGGGAGGAGTCCTAACCAGCTTCAAGTTTCCTAAGCTCCGTTCATCAGCTCATTAGCAGCACTTGCAACTGTAGTGTTAGATACCAAGTCTGTTACCAGGCTAGAGAAGACTATAGAACCAGCAGTCCACTCTCAGTCTATGGGAGTGATTTATAGGCTGGTCAGGGAGCAATTGTGTCTCACTGAGTCTAAGGCAGGGCTGTACTTCAAAAACTGTGAAATGGATATGTTGAACATAGCATTTCCATCCCACCTCACCCACACCCCTAAACCTGGTCTGTCTTCATCTTTCCCCTGTTGGTAAATGGTAGCATTGACTCTTGGGTTGTTGCTCATGTCAGAATCTTGGGGTTACTCCTGGCTCTACTTTTTCTCAGCCCCTCTCTCCATGTCTAATCAATCAGCAATTTATGTCTTCTTTACCTTCAAAATACATGCAAATATAACTCTTTTCTTAGCACTGTATCTCAGTTCCATTCATTGAAATACTTTCTAACTGGTTTCTCTGGTTCTTCCCTCCTCCTACCCCCTAATGTATTTCAGCATAGCAATTAGAATGAGCTTTTTAAAACATTAGGAAATCATATCAGTTCTCTCTTCAAAACCTTGTAATGTCTATTCTTTTTTGAAGTAAAACCCAAAGTTTTAACAATGGCCTCCATACCCTCTGTGATCTGACTATACTTCTACCCTGCTTACTCTCTGACCTCAACCCCTGTGTTCTGCTTGTCCGAATATGCTCTAGTTACATTGATGTCCTTGCTTTTTCTCAAGCAAACCAAGCATTCATGCCTAAAGGTCTTTGCAATTACTCCTCTCTTAATCTGGAATGCTCTGTCACCAGAGAGCTGTGAGGACTCTCTCACTTCCTTGTAAATGTCACCTTGTTAGGTCTTTCCTGGCTACCCCTTTTATGTGTATCCTTTTTTCCTTTTACTCTGCTATATTGTTCTCCATGGTGATGAAAAATAATTATCTATCATGTATCAGTCCCTGACCTAGGTTTTTCTGTATAGTATTTCCTCTAAGTAAATCTGCCATATGAATATTAGTGCCTTCATTTATAAAAGAGGAGCCTGAGACTTGAGAGGACAATGAAGAATGATGATACATTCACATAGGTCATCTCTATGGCTGACCTAGAAGATTAATATGGATGTGTCAGACAGAATCTTGGGGAACTCTTGAACTTTTAGAAATCTGATAGACATTTTCTCAAGCTTCTAGTGGTCCTTACTAAGAAATATAAATATCTCAAGGGCTTTGTTTCAGCAACATGAGTGATTTCATTACTGGTTAACATCACTCATATGTTTGGGTCAACCTGAATACTCATTCAACAGTATTTACTGAGCATGAATTACCCACAAAACATGGGAGATTCAGCTATACAAGGTAAATTTGTCTAGCGTGGGAGACCATGGGTGGCATATATAAAGATATAGCAGCAGCATTAGTTAATTTGAGCCTATAAGCAGTGAGGAGCTTTGCAGTTTTCTTGAGCTGGTAGTATTCCAATAAGGACATTGCTTTTTGAACACTGATTTGGCACTAACATACCATTTTATTTCCCAGGTATGTTCTATGTGGGGGTTTGTATGTGTGTGTATGTGTATGGTGTTTTGTTTGTTTTTGGCGGTACTGGGGTATGAACTCAATGCTTCCAGCTTGCTAGGCAGATGCTCTTCCACTTTCAGTCTGGACAGTGATCCCTCCTAGTTATGCCATCCTCATAGCTGGGATGACAGGCACATGCCACCACACCCAGTTTATTCGTTGAGATGAGAGGGTCTCAATAACTTTTTGCTCAGGCTGGCCTTGAACTATGATCCTCCCAGTCTCTGCCTCCCAAGGAGCTGGGATTAAAGGTGTGAGCTACCACACCCAGCAGAACTTGAGTTTTGTGGATTCTTAATTGTTGGGGTGGGGGAAGCTTTGTGATCAAATAAGTAAAGCAGGGTTAGAACCGATTACCGCAAGATTTCTTTTATCTTTTATAGCAATGGTGTGCATTACAAGAAGGATAGTCATTATATACTTTCCCAAGCTTGTTTTGCTTTTGATTTTTTTTGATTTGCTGCACATCTTGCAGGTTAAGTGTTCTACCTGCATTAAACAAACCACAGTAGAAATGTGTAGATGTATAGTAGTATAAGATGAGCAAGAGGTGAAACAACAGATTGTTTTTGGAATTATCCAGAAATAAGGTAAAAAGAGCATAGATTAAGGTAAAAATAATAGATTGTAGCTAATTACATTTTGAGAGAAATGTCACAGGTATTGAAACCAGATGTAGCCAGTCGGGGGAAAGAAAGTGAAAGAAAATTCATTGAGTAGCTGGTAGGCACCTGAATTCAGAAATTAAGTAGTTTACCCAAGGCAATGTGGCTAGTAAAGAAGTATAGTATTAACATCATTGTTTTGAGATTTCAAAATCCATGTTCTGCTGGGTGTGGTTGCACACACCTGTAGTCTCCCAGCATTTGGAAGACTGAGGCAGGAAGATCATGAGTTTAAGGCCAACCTGGGCTACATAAGTGTAAT
This sequence comes from Castor canadensis, assembly GCF_047511655.1. Classification (NCBI taxonomy): domain Eukaryota; kingdom Metazoa; phylum Chordata; class Mammalia; order Rodentia; family Castoridae; genus Castor; species Castor canadensis. Next base: position 47,036,237 of record NC_133396.1, on the reverse strand, counting down.
CCTGTCTCAAAAAATATGTTCTATTTTTGTGTGGGGAGTAGGGGCACTCCTGGAGTTTGAACTCAGGGCCTTGCAATTGCTAGGTAGACGCTCAACCACTTGAGCCATTCCCCCAGCCCTTTTTGTTTTAGTTATTTTTCAGGTAAGGTCTCGTGTTTTTTGCCTGGGCAGGCGTGGACCATGAGCCCCTTATCTTTGACCTCCCTCTTCACTGGGATGACAGGAATGCATTACCAAGCTAGGCTTGTTTGTCTCAATAACTTTTTGCCTGGGTTGGCTTTGAAATGCATCCTCCTGATCTCAGCTTCAAAGTAGCTGGGAAAACAGGCGTCAGTCACTGTGCTAACTCTGCCACTTGAGCTACACTATTGTTACACCATGCTAGATCTTTTGTTGTTTTTATTCCTTGAAGTAGTTTCTCCTTATACCTTTCTCTCTGTCACTTCATAGATATCTACAGAAAAATTATTTCCAGCCAAATATGTAGAAACAAAACTATGATCTGTATTTGTTTCCTTCCCTGTTTTGCTTGTTTGATACAAGGAGCACTTGCTGGGTGTAAACTTAGCAAAAATTATATAATGCTTTGAAAAGTCTTCCAGTTTATAGTAAGAAATGTTATAAATTCAATCTTATTTTTCACCTTGTCTCACTTAGGTACAATTTAAAAACCTTTGTTTAATGATTCATTTTGACATGACCTTCTGACACTATTTATTTGTATTGTGTATTTCTTTCCACTCAGCTCTTTGTTGCCCTCACTTTTTTTGTGCTCTCTACCTCTTTATTAATAGATTATAAATTTATAGAATCATTATTGCTTTAATTTACTAAAATCCTTTCAGTTACTGATTAATGTATAAATCTAATTCCCCAGATGGGGAACTCAGTTATTATGCCTATGCTGTTGATAGGTCAGTAACTAGATGTTCTCTTTTTGTTCTAAGATAGTAATTCTCACACGTTAGCATTCATCAAAATCACATTGAGGGTTAGTTAAAACACCAGTCTCTGGGCCTCACCCTGAGAGTTTCTCGTATACAGAGGAAGAGAAACCAAAAATTGCATTTCTAATAGGTTCACAGTTATGCTAATGGTCTGGGTTCCATACACAGGTAAGCACTATTATTAAGAACTTGGTAGCTGCTAAAGTTGCAGAGATTAGGTAAAGATTTTAGCCCAGACAAAAATAAAGATACCAGTTATAATTTGGAAGACTGATAGGAAGACTATAAGTACTAGTCTTCCTAATTTTCTTTAACTTTGGAATGCAGAATATATTTCCTGAGAGTTTACACATTTTACCTCCATTTTGCTAGACAGCAGCTCTGTGAGCTCTTCAAAAAAAGTTATACTCAGAATGCCATGAATATATCTTTCTGGAATGTATATGAAAAGTCACAGGTCTGGTTGTTCTCCTTTCCTAAGAGGACCCTGAGCCATTAATACTTAGCCACCTAACAATTATTGTTTATCATGTTTTTTGGCACTGTTTTAATGTTTTTAAATAAACATTAAATAATAATTAAGCATTATATAATGTTATTTCATTTAAATTTCACATAAGAGCCAGGTGTTGATGGCTCATACCTGTAATCCTAACTACTCAAGAGGCAGACATCAGGAGGATTGTGGTTAGAAGCCAGGCCAGGCAAATAGTGAGACCCTGTCTTGAAAACACCTGTCTCTCTCTCTCTCCCTCTCTTTCTCTGACACACACACACACACACACACATACACACACACACACACACACACACACACACACACACACACACACACACACACGGAGGACTGGTGGAGTGACTCAAGGTATAGGCCAGCAAATAGTGAGACCCTGTCTTGAAAACACCTGTCTCTCTCTCTCTCCCTCTCTTTCTCTGACACACACACACACACACACACACACACACACACACACACACACACACGGAGGACTGGTGGAGTGACTCAAGGTATAGGCCCTGAGTATGAATTTCACAAAAGCCCTATGAGAATTTGAAGTATGGAAAAGAATTTACCAAGGATAACACAGTTAAGAATGATAGAATCAAATCCAGGTAATCCAAGTCTAGAGCACACACTTTAAATATAAATATAGTAGTAGAGTAGTTGAACAAAACATATTAACTTAGTACATCCAGTTCTTCTCTTGACTGTAATAGTTTTATTTTTATTAGAAGTTTAATTTCTCACTAAGAACTTAGGGACCATTAACTTGGTTTGAGGAAGACTGTCTGAATAGTTCCTGAGAATGAACAAAGAAGTGTAAACTGATACTAATGGAATAGGACCCTTTGTTTGAATTTACCTGCATCTTCCTTTCTGGGTTGGATGTTCTTTAAATCTTGAAATGTCCTGGATTCACAGACACCTGAGTGTCTAAGTCATCTTTGGAGAGAGAATTTGATTTTTTTTTTTTTTTTTTTAGGCAAACCCTTGAAAGTGTTCTAAGAGGTGTTCTCATTTTGGAAGTGATCTAAGAATACTAGTAGTGCAAAACAAAAAAATTTAAAACTTAAAAAAAAAAAAAAGAAAGAGCAAATACTAATAGTGCAACATCTAAGGACCAGAAAATCAACAAAATGTCCCTGACTCCAAATTTTGTAGGGAGGATTGCTTATAGGTGAATAGTGATGCTTGGAGTTGGCTGATGGGGACGGCTGATAGATTAAAAACCTGAAAGTCAGTTATGTAAGCATACCTGCCTGCCTGTCTACACACACATGCACACGCACATGCACATGCACACACACATGCGATCTTTGGTACAAGACTTAATTCTTATTTATTTACTTATTTATTTATTCATTCATTTATTTTTGCAGTACTGGGATTTGAACTCAGGGGGCGCCTACACCTTGAGCCACTCTACCAGCCCTTTTTTTTTGTGAAGGGTTTTTTCAAGATAGGGTCTCCTGAATTGTTTGCCTGGGCTGACTGCAAACTGTGGTCCTCCTGATCTGCCTCCTGACTAGCTAGGATTACAGTCATGAACCCACCAACACCCAGCTTTATTTTTACTTATTTATTTTTTTGATGGCACTGAGGTTTGAACTCAGGGCCTCATGCTTGCTAGGCAGGCACTCTACCACTTGAGCCACTCCACCAGCCCTGGTACAAGACTTAGTAAAATGCGGTCACAATTAAAAATTAAAATTGGTAAGAAGAGGATTGCTATAATTAGAATAAAACTATTGTGATAAACTTCTGTCTTAGTACTTTCTACCCCATCCTTTTTAATTTTTTACTAATCTCTCAAATATGTAAAATAATATATATTCTTTAATAATTTTAGATACATGAAATTGTATTTAATAACTTTACTTTTATTAATGAACTTACTGATACATAATTTTCAGTACAATTCATACATTTCATGCACTGATGTGTTACACCTGAGTAAGGACCACTCCAACCAAGATAGATAATACTTCCATCTCCCCAAAATGTTTCCGAGTACCACTATTTCCTGTCCCACTCTCTGCCCCAGCCAACCGCTGGTCAAATTATTCTTAGTATAGACTAGATTTGCCATTCTAGAATTTCATATAAATGGAATCTTTTAGTATGCTCTTCTTTGTCCTTTCTCTCAGCATAGTGTCTATGAGATTCATCCATGCCATTGTGTTGTGTTATTTCAGTAGTTCATTCCCTTTTATTGATGAATAATTCCATTTTATGGACATAGCACTCTTTGTCAATTTACTTAATGATGGATCCTGGGGTTGCTTTATGTTTTGGCTGTTAGGAATAAAGATTCTGTGTACATTAATTTATGAATCTTTTGTGAACATATGTTGTAATTTCTTTTGAGTAAATATCCAGGAGTACATTATATAATTATCATATGATAAGTATGTATCTTAACTTTAAAAGAAGCTGCCAATGTACAATTTTACATTCCCAGTTAGCAATGTATGAGAGTTCTAGTTGCTTCATATCCTTGCCAATACTTGTTATTTCTAATCTTTATAGTTTTAACCATGCTAATAAATGTGAAGTAGTATTTCATTTTAGTTTCAATTAGCATTTTCCAGATTTATGAGAGGTATCTTTCCTTGGATTTATTGACAGTTCACATATAGATGCTCCTTGACTTAAAACAGAGTTATATCCTAGCAAATTTATTGTAACTTGAAAATATTCTAAGTCAAAATGTACTTAATACATTTAACCCACCGAATATCAGAGGTCAACAACACAGTATGCTGAAGAGTATCAGGTGTTTTATCACTAGCTTGGGGAAAAGATCAAAAATTAAAATTTGAAATGCAGTTTCTACTGAATGTGCATTGTTCCCATAACATGATAATGTCAAAAAATTGTAAGTTGAACCATCATAAGTTGGGGACTGTGTCCTTATTTGGGAAATGTTCAAATCTGTTGGCAAGTTTTAAACATTATGGTTTTAATTGAGTTGTAAAAGTCATTTATATATCCTTTATATATTCTGGGCACAAATATTTGGCAGATAGGTCTGAGTATTTCTTATAGTGTGTAGCTGGTTTGTCTTTTTGTTTGTTTACATAGTCTTGAAAACCAAAATTATTTCACTTTGATGGAAGTTCATATTTTCAAATTTTTCCTTTATTATTAGTGCCTTTTTGTATTAGAAATCTTCCTCTTAACCCCAAAGTCATGAAGATTTTTCTCCAGTGATTTTAGTGTTATAATTCATTTCTGTCTTCTCCTCCCCCTTCCCCCCTCCCCCCTCCTCATTCCTCCTCATTCCTCCTCATTCCTCCCTTGTTTTGTGTAATTTGTCTTCTCTTAGTTTTCTTATGTTTTAAATCTTACTATAGTGTATTAATATTTCTGCCTAAACAGTTGTATTTTAGTAAAATATGAACAAAAGGAAAACAAAGACTTGTATATTTATTTACTTATTTATGGGTTTTTCTTTTCTGTAGATCTAAGTTTCCATATGTTATCTTCAGCCTATATTAGCAGGTTATCTAATGACAAATTCCCATAGCTTTTGTTTATCTAAAAATGTGTCTATTTTTTCCATCTTTTGTTTTTTCAACTGCATATGGAACTATGGACTGAAGGATTTTTTTCTTTCAGCACACTTTCAGGGTATTCTTTTATCATCTCTTCCACTTTTTTTTTTTTTTTTTGGTCGTTGTTGTTTTAGCAGTACTGGGGTTTGAACTCAGGGCTTCACACTTATCAGGCAGGCGCTCTACTGCTTGAGCCACTCAGCCAGCCCACCAGTAGATCTGTGCCCTTCTTTGTAATGTTTTGTTTGGGACTCTTTGAATTTTTTCTTTTTAACTTTGGTTTTTAGAAGTTTGAGATGTGTGTTAGGTCTAGTTCTTTTTACGTTTATTCTGCTTGATATTCACTGAGCCTCTTAGATCTGTAAGTTGATGGTTTTCATCAAATTTGGAACCTCTTTCAGATGATATTCTTTTTTTCTGCCCCATTTACCCTCTCTTTTTTTTTTCTTTTTTCTCTCTTCTCTTTTTGGAATTCTGATTATATGTATGTTAGACATTTTGATATAGTCCCATAAATTTGTAAGACTCCTCTTTTTCTTCACTTTTTTTTTTCTCTATTTTTCAGATTTCTTGATCTCCCTTCAAGTTCAGTGACTCCTTCTTCTACCTTTTCTTCCTCTTTTTTTTTTTTTTTTTATAGTGCTGGAAATTGAACCCAGGGCCTCATGTTTGCTAGGCAAGCACTCTTACACTGAGCTATAGCTCCACCCCCTCTTCTACCATTTCATCTAGTGAATTTTTTATTTCATCATTTTGTTTTTCAGATCATGAATTCCTACTTTGTTCTTTTTTATAATGTACTTTTCTCTTTTGGCATTTCCTATTAGTTCACTCATTAAAACTGTATTTTTGTGCTGGGTGCGATGGCACATTCCTATAAACCCAGAACTCAGGAGTGCAAATTTAAGGCCAGCCTGGGGTTAAAAACAAACAAATGACTATACTTTCCCTTAATCCTTTGAAAGTCTTCCCCATTAATATATTGGCCATATTTATAATAGCTGCTTCAAAGTCTTTGCTGGTTAATTCCAACATCTGAGCCACCTTACATTTACTTTCTATTAAATACATTATCCCATTTCTTTGTGTCTAGTGATTTTTGTTTAACATGAACGTACATTGTATCTTCCAGTCCACAGAGATTCTGGATCTTGTTATTTTCCTCTGGAGAGTATTTTTGTTGTTACTGTTTTACTGTTTTTTGCTTTGTTTTGTCTTTCTTTTCTTTCTTTTTTGGTGATACCAGAGTTTGAACTCAGGACCTTGCTGTTTACTAGGCAGGTGCTCTACCATTTGAGCCATGCCCCCAGCCCAAAAGTATTTCTTTAAATTTCATTTTAGCTGAGAGTTAAAGTACTCTCTGATCATCCCAAGCCTGTGTATTCTTGGTTTTTGCACATTATCGATGAAGATATATAGAAACCCAGGATGTTTTCTAACTTTCGATAATTTGACAATAGTCATCCTCCAACCCATGTCTCTGTAGTTTTTGTTTCTGTTAGTATAGGTTTAGATTAGGTCTAATTGCAGGGTATGGTCCTTACTCCTAAAATGTGGCTACTCTGGAGTCTCAACTGGATGCTGAGTGTTAACAGTGTTAAAAATCTCTTCACTCTGGCAGTGTCATAACTCCAGCTCCATCATCACCAGACAGTGCCCTTTCTCTAGCTCTGCCAGACCTCTAATATCTCTCTGTTCTACTCTCAGCCCCAGCTGTACTCTGGAAAATTGTGGTAATACTAGCCAGTCCAAACATCACCAGCGTATTCACTGAGGATTCTTACTTTGTGCCCTTTCTTTGCATAATTTCATCCTGTCCATTTCCTTACAGATTCTAGCCACTTTGACCTCTTCAGCTCAGCAGGACCACCATAATTGGTTTGGGATTAAACTTCTGTGTCATGGTTGGAAATTATAGGTTCCTTTCATGAGTTTCTCTTCTCTCAGGGATCAACTTATACTGCCTATTGTCCACTGCCTAAGAAATTGTTGCCTCATATATAGCTGTTTATGGAGGGAGAACTAGTCTGTTACCAGTTACTCCTTAAGTTCAAAAGTAGAAAGTAGCCTATCTTTACTTTTGAATTATAAAGGTAGTTCATACTTTCTATAATAATACAGTTTAGAACTATTGAGAATAAGTGTATGAGTCCTTCCCTTCTAAAGATAATTGCTATTAACAGTGTGATAACTATCCTTTCGGACATATACACACAATAATAGTTTTTCTAATAAAATTAAAGTGCATGCTACATGTACATTACTTTTTTCTCTTAATACATCTTGGGACTCTTTCTAAATCAGATATAAATCTATATTCTTTTTCAGAGTTGCTTCATATTCATTATATTGGTATGATGTAATTTATCTATTTGTCTATTAATTGATATGTAGTTTCATCCAATTTTTGTTATTACAAACAGTATTGGAATGAACTTCCTTATACTTAAGTCTTTGTATATATATGGCACTGTTTCTGGAAATTGCTTTGTCAAAGGACATTATTTTCGTTTACTATTTTAGCAAATACTACCAAATTGTCCTCCAAAGTGATCATACCATTTACACTCCCACCAGTAGTGTATAAATGTCTCTTTTCTGGTGCTGTCATCAACACTATGTATATTATCAGTATTTAAATTTCTGCTACTCTCGGTAAAAAAATATATGTATATATCACTTTAATTGCCCTTTGTTTAATAGTAGAATAAATGATCTGTGTATTTATTGTCTGTATGTAGTCTGTGTGTGTGTGTGTGTGTATCTTCCTTGCACATTTATGGCCTTGCCCATTTTTATACAGTTATTATTATTCTTATCATTGACATGTAGGAGTTCTTTATATACTGTATATAGTTATATTTTGCTTTATAAATTGCAAATATTTTGTCTGGGTCAGTGGCTTGTTTTTATAATCTTGATTATATTTTTTTACAATGTACAACTTAATATTTTTATAGAGGCAAATTTGTGTGTTTTCCTATGTGACCTCTTGGTTTTTTTGTCATGTTTCCTTCATCCCTGTACCCACCTACTATCCTTCTTCCTATTTGTTTAATTTGGTTCCTCTAAAAAGAAAGTTTGTGATTAACAAGGTACACCATGATTTACCCAGGCTTCCATTGGAATTTTGACTATAAAATGGGGACTTGCCATTTTTAATTACTCTACATATTCCAGAATAGCTATCATTTAGAACAAAGGCTTTTGGGGTTTGATGTTTTTGTAGACATTTTTTAATACCACTATTATCAGTGACAGGAAAAATGGATCTTTAGATGCCTAAGAGTAAGTTTAAGTGTTTCTAAACTCAGAAATAAGCAGATGAAATCATGTAAAAACCTCATTTGTAGTGAATGCTTATCTAGCAATATTTTTTTTTTGACCCAAGTATGCCCCCTCCTCCAGTGAGAAAGAGAAAAATGAGAAACTGTTCTTAATTCTAGAGTACAGAGAAAAACGTGGTTTGCATATGTTCAACAACCAAGCATTGGAAGGTTAAAATTGCGCAATGAGTATAGGTTGAGCAATTGCTTAACAAGGCATACATGGTGGTGGTGGGGGGGGGGAGTCCTTTGCTCTTGTGCAATTAGGGAACTCCAGAGCTGCCTAGATAGGGGATTTCCTTTTTATTTCTTACATACCAACTAAAAATTCACTTTTTCTCTTCTTTTCAATGTTTCTGTCTTCATTATTTTCTTGAATTCCTACTTGTGGTTTCTATTTTTTTTCTTCTTATTCTTTCTCTTAAGGGAGTCATAACACATCTTTGTGTCCCCACCTCTGTGACTTTGATTAGAAATTACATAGCAGGGCCAACTAGTGGTGGAAAAAGGAGTTTAAGAATTTAGGAGTTTTTTTTTTTTTTTTTGTACTGGAGTTTGAACTCAGGGCCTCATGCTTACTAAGAACCACTCCACCAGCCCTTTTTGTGTTGGGTATTTTCAAGATAAGGTCTTGTGAACTGTTTGTCTGACTGGCCTCAAACCATGATCTTCCTGATCTCTGCCTCCTGAGTAGCTAGGATTACAGGTGTGAGCCACCTACATTCAGCTGGTTTAGGAGTTTTCAGTATAGCTTCTTCTCACAAATGCAACACTCATCTGGTTATGTGTTTGAAATATAGGTTACTAATCAGCCTGACTTCTTTGGATTAGAATTTTGTAGACTTTGTAATAAGGTCTTTTTTTTTTTCCTGTTTTGCTTTTAATAGTGACCAATACCTCCAGATGAAGATCAGCTGCAGACTTTACTAGAAAGTAAAGCTAAACTTTAAGCAGAAAGCATAGGAGCCAACCAATAAGATCCAGAGCTAGACAGGACTTGTTTTGGCAAAAGGAAAATCCTTATTTTCTCCCCTCTTCCCTTTAACCTGCTCAGCCACACTCATGTACTTCATATTCATAAGCATGCTTCCAATTCTGATTCTCTTCCACTTACCTTTGTGGTGAGGATACTAGAATCTGTTCACCCTCATCTTTGCTATGTTCCAGAGGACAGGAGAGGTAGGTGGGTCAGAGTGCCAGAAAAGCAGAAGTTAAGTATGCAGATTTCATAGCTGCATGTATGAGTGTTTGTTGGGCAGGGAACTTCTAATGGAAAACATTTGTGTTGCATCAAAAACAGAGCGAGGCCTGGTTAGAGTCTGTCTGCTCTGTCTGTCAGTCTGTTCCCTACTAGCACTAGTCATTGTTCTCCTGGGAGTCTCAGGCGAATTGTGGTTTCTTCTGCTCTTGCCTCCCCCTAATCTTGCCAGAGTTTTTGTGTCATGGGTGGCCCATGCACATTTTGAAGTGAGGCAGCAAGGGTAGTGACTAATGGCTCTGAAGGTACTCAAGCACACATATGGGCTTTGGGATCCTTAGGGGGCTAGTCTGAGGAGGGGGAAGGGTCTATAGCAAAGAGCATGCTGAGGCTCATGCAGGTAGGATTTTTTTTTTTTTTTTTTTTTTTTTGGTAGTACTGGAGTTTGCCCTCAGGGCCTCGAGTTTATTAGACAAGTGCTCTACCTCTTGAACCACACCTCTAGTCCTTTATGCTTTAGTTATTTTTCAGGTAGAATCTTGTGGTTTTTTGTCAGGCCAGCCTCAGACCATGATCCTCCTACCTACACTTTCCAAGTAGCTGGGATTACAGGGGTGAAGCACAACACCTGGCTTATTTTGTTGAGATTGGGGGGGGGCTCTCACTAACTTTTTGCCCATGCTAGCCTTGAATCTTGATCCTTCTGATCTCTACCTCCTGAGTAGCTGGAATTATATATGTGTGCCACTGCCCCTCCCCTTCCCCACTGTAGAAGCTTTTTTAGTTCAAGCTTTCATTGCTAGCAAGCACAAACCAGAAGAATGGAGACAAGAGTTTAGAAAGCTTGCTGTTTGGGCTTGTCATTTCATTTGTAAATGCTCCTCAGGGATGCACCTGGTGCCCAAGCTTGCATCTGACAGGCTGATGTCAATCAGGTTGTGTGACTGGATCCCCTTTGGGAAATACAGAAGAGAAAGTGCTAATTTCCCTGAGGATAGTGTCACTCCAAGATATGAAAGGACTTGTAATTTAAGCTTTCTTTTTTTCCCCTGCTAGTCCCCCTGAAATTCACATTTGTTCATCATTTAAAAAAAAAGAAAAGAAAACAATAAAATAGCAGCAACTTGGTTGACAGTTTTCACAGTCCCCAAGAAGGTACCTCACCAATGTGGTTTTCACATTTTCAGGTTTTTGGCTGATGGATAAGATTGAGCAGAAATGCTTCTTCCCCCAGTAACAATACATTCAGATGCAGGATCAGGAGTGTGTGGATTAAAACCAGACGTGGATGATTAATAGTTTTGCTTATAGAGGTAGACATGGCAGCTTCCTCCATTTAAATAAAAAAGCTCTTTCTTTGCATTTGTATGTATGCATGTGCTTACATGCTTGTGCTCTTGAAGGTGTGATAGCTTAGTTATAGTTTCCAAGTATTTCCTTCTCTTTCGAAGCACCCAAGAAGCACTAGATGGACTATGCTGTGAAGCAGAAGTGTGAAGATCAGCCACTACAGTGGGAGTGGGAATATGTTCTTTTTTCAAGCTAACGGCTGTCACAGCTCTCCATACTACTGTAATACACATCTTTATCCACCAGACCTACTTAATCTCTGTGATCACATGACCTTACAAGAAGTGCCCATCTCCATCATTTTATTAGTAGATATTAAAAGAAACTTTATAATTACCTGGGTACTTATGTTTTTGACCTCACTCACTGAAAACATGACAGATTGCTTAGAGTATACTTTTAATGAGAGATTGGCAGGTGTTTATTTATTACTAAAAATGTGTTGGAGGATTTATTTTTATTAGGGTCTGTACCTATTAACCCATTCAGGCCAGGAGTCCTCCAGTTAGCCTAGACCTCTTATTTCCCCTGTGATTTAAACTTTGCTGTTTGTAGAACAGAAACCTCTGCCCAAATGAAACAGGAAATGAAAGGGGAGGAGGAAAACCAGGCTGGGACTTGGTATCTTTTTATCTACATAAAGAAGGTTGTTTTGTCTCTGCAACAATGAAAAAGTTGGGGCACAAAGAGCATAAAATTCCTTTTATTCCAACAGAAAGTTGAGTCTGTTTTAATGTTGCTTTTAAGTTGGGGGTAAAAGTGGGCTGTCTCAGCCTTGTCACATCCTAATCGAATCCCTAACTATTCTCATTCACGGAATAAAGTGATGTTCCTCTAGTTCACCGCTTCCCCAAGGACCAAGATTAGTTCATTTACAGTTTTGACAGATGCACGCAGTTAGGTAACCATCACTACAATTAAAACATCAAGCATTTCCATCACTCCCCAAAATTCTCTCATGAAATCAGCCCCTCTCTCTGCCTCTAATCCCTGGCAACTTTTTGTCTGTTTCCTGTCTCCACAACTTTGCTTTTTCCAGAATGTCACTGTACAATATGTAGTAGCTTTTTCAGGTTGTTTTCTTTCATATAGCATAGTGCATTTGAGATTCATCCATGTTGTTACCTGTATCAGTAATGCATTTTATTGTTACTGCAGAGTAGTACTCCATCATATAGGTATGCCACAATTTGTTTATCCATTCACCAGTTAAGAACAGTTGTGCTGTGTGCACTTTTTGGTAATTAGGGATAGAACTGCTGTAAATATTTGTGCATAGATTTTTATATGAACTCAAGTTTTCATTTTTCTTGGATCAGTGCCTATGAATGAAATGGATAGTTCATGTATTAAATGTATGTTTAACTTTGTTAGAAACTGCCAAGCTGTTTTCCAGAGTGACTGTATGATTTTGCATCCCCATCATCAGTTCATGAGAATTCCAATTTTTCTGTATCCTTGTCACTATTTGGTACTATCAGGATTTTTTTCATTTGTTTTTCTTTAAGTCATTGTAATAACTGTCTTATTGTGATTTTAATTTGTATTTCTCTAGTCGTTAATGATATTAAGCATCATTTCATGTGTTTATTTGCTAGTTGTAAATCTTCTTTGTATATCTCTTCATATCTTTTGCCTATTTTTAAATTGGATAGTTTGGGTTTTTTTACTGTGTCTTGAGATATGTGTTACTGATATTTTCTCTCAACTGTGGCTTGTCTTTTACTTCAGAGACTAAGTTTTGACTGATTAAATGATGAGAGCTATAGGTTTCAGACTCTCTTGGTAGAGGAAAGTAAGGAAAATGAGACCTTAGTCAGCAGAAAGATGTGAGGACCACCCCTTTTGAAGCTGTTTATTTAAAATAAAAGAAGGAGGAAAGGGGTGAGCCAAGATTGAGTTGTGCAGACAGATTTCCAAAGCTTTTTTCTTTACTTCCTTCCCTCTCTCTCGTCCCTACCTCTGATGTAGATTCTGAGCTTCTACCTTCAACTGGGTTGTTTACTTCCTGCTATCACTCCACAGAGCCATTGAGACCTCCCCAGCTCTGGAAAACTCAAACAGAATAGGGAGGCCAGCTTCTTGTCCAGAGTAGGTATCAGAGTGAAGTCATTTTTGATAAGTAATCATTCCATGCCCTAAAGCAATAGTCTCCAAAGAGCCTCCCGCTTTGAAGAGCTGCTTTCAGCCTCAGCTGGACTCTACAAACAAGCATCTGCATAGCCTAGTCAGGGCTGTGCCACATAGGGTTCTAATATGAGAACAAATTGGCAGCCACAGACAGCCCCCTGAGGCAATGGAATTCAGTTCTCAGAATATACATTAAATGTGGATGAGATATTTATTTATCATGGGACTCTTTCAGTTGTGTGGAATTCTTTCTAGAAGGAAGCCCACTTAGGTACAGGGCAGAAAATATGTCCTACCCCATTGAACAAAAGTCAAGAGAAGATACTCTGTGGAATACTGCTACTTTGTTTGTTACAGGGTCTCACTATGTAATCCAGGCCAATGTCCAACTCCAGATCTTGCCTCCACCTCCTGAGTGCTGGGATTACAGGCTTGTACCACAGTACTCAACAAATCTTGTCACTTTTTGGGGGAGGAGGGCGAAATACTGGGGTTTGAACTCAGGGCCTGTACTTAAGCCACTCCACTAGCCCTTTTATTTTGTCAAGGGTTTTTTCGAGATAAGGTCTCACAAACATTTTTCTAGGGTTGAGTTTGAACTGCAGTCCTCCTTATCTCTGCCTCCTGAGTAGCTAGGGTTACAGGTGTGAGCCACTGGCACCCAGCTTCTTGTCACTTTTTAATTGCAGATTTCTGTTGAGGCATTTTTCCTAAATAGCATTTGTTACTGACTAGACAGCAGAGTTTTTCTTTCTACACATGACATGAATCACTAACACTGCATGTGATGGTCAGAGTCCCACTATAGTACTGGAGGTTTGTCCATTTCTCCAGGATAATGGCTTCTGGTCAAGACTCTGCCTTCTGACCCCAGTAGGAGTGATGTGTACAGAGAAGAATTTCTGACCCTTCACTAATCTCAGTTATTTGAATGCCTTTTTGTAAACAAAGCAGCAGCTTGTAGGCAGCCTTAAAGTTTTTCTTTTTCTTCTCATGAAGGCACAGATTTCTCTTTTTACTAAGGAGAAGTAAATTTAATTGAAGATAAACTTCAATAATAGTGCACATTGCTTTAAAAACAGGAGGGATTAAAAACAAGTTCTGCAGTAAATCCATAAATCTGAAATCTAAGGGAAATGATCCCATTTAGAAAGCCCTACTGGTGGTGCTGTGGCTGGTTTGTGGAGCAATGCAGATTGAGGAGTGAAAAAAAACCTGTAGTCTTGAAAGATGACAGGCTTCTTAATTGATGTCCATTTCATCTGGTGCTATGCCAGCTTACGTTGGCCCAAGTCCAGCGTTCCTGTAATTTGGGAGCCAGGTGTGAAGCATTTTTGTTCCATCTTGTTCCCCGGCATCTACAGAAACCTCACACATCTCATTTGAGGCAGCAGCACTCTGTAGGAGCAGATGTACAGGTAGAAGTGGAAGGAAGTGTCAAAGCTGGGTTGTAGATATTAAAAAAGGAAAAAAATCTTCCTTCACAAGTGATATCTGGGCTTGTGAGTTAGGGAAAAGGTATTTCACAGTCTCAGTGTAAGGTGTAACTATTAAGTATCCTAATTAGACTGACACTCATTTGTGATTTTTTTTTAAAACATGTCTTAATAGACCTAGACAGAAATCTTTCATGATTTGTTATTGTCTGACTCTGGAAATAGCATATAGAGTACAATGTAAAGAAAATCTCAGCTTGGCATGGCTCAAGTGATAGACCACTTTCCTAACAAGTATGAGACCCTGAATTAAAACCTTAGTACCACAAAAAACAAACAAACAAAAAACCAACAACAAAAAAGAAGATCTCAAGATGGACATTGGAATTGGGCCTGATCACTTCCACCATGGCATCTAAGAGCCAAGGGAACATAAGCACCTGAGAAATTAGTTATCCCTGACTGGATAGGAACATAACTGTGTTCTTTGGAAATGTTGATAAACACAGTAGAAAACTCTTAATAGTATCTGTCCATTGTGTTGATAATAGGCTCTTAATGCTGTGGACTATGAGTACAAGAGGCCAAAGATCTTCCCAGAATCTAACCTGTATCCTTTCTAGCCTTCATGATAAACTGAACATTAATGAACAGGCAGTTCTGCCCTTTAGGATTACAAAGCATGAGCAGGATCTTCCCTGTGGGAACATTAAGACCTCTGGACATAGAATTTAGATGTTGGCATTGGAGCTGGGTACCAGTGGCTCACGCCTGTAATCCTAGCTGCTCAGGAGGCAGAGATCAAGAGGTTCACAGTTCAAAGCCAGTCCAGACAAATAGTTCATGAGACCCTATTTCTAAAATACCCATCACAAAAAGAGCTGGCAGAGTGGCTCGAGGTGAAGACCCTGAGTTCAAGCCTTAGTACCACAAAAAAAAAAAAAAAAGAAAGAAATGGTATTGGTGCTTTGCCGTTGACTTTTTTTTCTTTTCTTTTTTTTTTTTTGGTGGCACTAATAATTGAACCCAGGGCCTCACACAAGGCTAGGCAAGTGCTCACTAAGCTAAACCCCCAGCCCTGACTTAGATTTGATAAAAGGGAAGTTTTAGTTTTCCACAACTAAGAGGACCTAACCCCCTTAGTTAGACAACTGAAAGAGTCCTTTGTGGTTCCTCCTTTTAACTCTGGATCTCACACAGACAAAGCTGAAGATAGTCTTTGGCCTTAAGAATCAAATCACAATGTCCAAAAGTTCCTATAGGCATGCTTAAGGTAGCTTCTTACTCCAAATGTGCCAGAATGACAGAGAAGCCCTTGCTTCACTTGTAGCTTTTATCTGTTCTTATCTTATCAGTACCAAAAGCTGCAAAATGCAGCTCCCAGACAGTTCAAGACAGTAAGACTCTAGGAAGGGACGTTTTCCTCTATTCTAATTTCTTAAAAATATGTTCATTCTATTTTATTTTTTTATCCATTCTATTTTATTGTGGTAAAATACATAAACATTAAATTTACCATTTTAACCACTTATTTATTTATTTATTTATTTATTTATTTATTGGCCTCATGCTTGTTAGGCAGGCTCTCTACTACTTGAGCCATGCCCCATCCTTTATGCTTTAGAAATCTTTCAGAAAGGGTCTAGCACTTTTTGCCCAAGCTTGCTTCAAACCATGTGCTCCTGATCTCCATCTCCCAAGTACTGGTATTACAGGCATGAGCCACTGCCCCATCTTTTAACCATTTATAAAGTATACAGTTCTATGGCATTAAATATATGCCTTCCCCTAATGAATAGTGATGTTGAGCATCTTTTTGTGTATTTATTTGTTGTATCCTTTTGTGTGTGTATATGTGGTGCTGGGGTTTGAACCCAGGCCCTACACCTTGAGCCATTCCACCACCCCTTTTTTGTAATGGGTTTTTTCAAGATAGGGTCTTGGAAACTATTTGCCCAGGCTGGCTTCCAACCAAAATCCTTATCTCTACCTCCTGAGTAGCTAGGATTACAGGCATGAGTCACCAACACCCAGCATGTTGTATCCTTTTTTGTGCTAGGGATCAAACCCAGGGCCCTTGCACATGCTAACCAAGTACTCTGCCACTGAGCTGTATCCACCAGCCCTTATTGCATGTATACATTTAATATGATTTTTGCTTTCTCAATTGATTGGACTTGGACTGCCTGAGCTTTTCCATTTCCTTTTGAGGTAAAAGGAGGCAGAAGCAGGGTAGAATAAAAGAAGTGTCAAATTTGGGTTCTAGACCTGCCTCTGCTGTAGGTGACTTGTGTGGCCTTAGGCAATTCATATAACCTATCCGGACTCCTGTAACTTCTTCAGTAAAACAAGGAAACCTATAGCTGCCCTAAGGCTATTTCTAAGAATAAAAGTCGATCAGGTCTGTGACAGTACCTTGTAAACATTTTATGAAAGTAGTGTAGATATTATCATCTCGGGCCATTAAGTCCACTGTTGTTGAAATTCTCCATGAAACCTCACAGTAAGACAAATTTATAATCTTTTTGCCTTAGAACTGTAAGTTACCTAGGCTGCCTTAGGCTGTAAGTTTCTTTGGTAGGTGAGGGGACCAGAACACAGGTGATCTATTTATTCATATCTCTTCATGTCCCAACATGGAGTTGTCTCCGCTGAACTCAGTCAAGGGTCAAGTCCTTGATAATGTTTTTTCCCTGAAAATGACCATACAGTCTGAGCAGCTTTGTGTAGGGATGTGAATGCATTGGCCTCATTATTGACATAAAGTGAAGTATATTATGTAATTTAACAGATTCTTACTATGTGCCATTTACCCACTGGGTTCCTGCTTTTGACACATATCACCAGGTTTTACGTACATTTTGTGTTTGTCCATGTAGGATTGTGTGCTTTTGCATACATTGTTCTATTTCATTTAATTATGTCTTCTAGGTCTTGTAGGCTCTGTTTGTCCTGGTGTGTGTGTGTGTGTGTGTGTGTGTGTGTGTGTTTGCTTCACATAAGTGAAGTACATAGGGAAGGAGGCAGCATCTGAATGACTAAAAGATATATAAAACCTACTTAAGATTTAGAATGAGCGTCATTCATCTCAGGAGCCCTTGAAGAAAGTTAGAATCTGAACTCTTGTAAACCTCAGGGTGGATTGTGTCCTCCATAACTATTGTACAGACAACTAATTGAGTTCAGAGTGGGTGATCAGGAATAGGTTTTCCTCCATATGGATGCTGATCCAAAGTATACTGTCTGCATTTTCCTTGAAAAATTTTGGAGAACAGTGGGGAGACTTCAGCAAAACTTCAACTTTTACAGTTATAGGGATTTTACTTTGTTTTAGTAGCATGCGTGGTGTTCTTGATGTAATTTTGCTAAGTTATAGCATGTGAATGGTTCATTTTTGTTCAGAGAACCAGAGGAGCACTGTTAGGTAAACCCAGGAGCTGCCACCAAAGGAAGAAATGATTATCTCCTTTATCTTTTAGTTCTGTGGCTTTTCTGGGTCTGGTTCAAACGGGGTACTGACTTGTAGAGAACTGTATCTTTATTTAAATTCTTCTCTTTCTTGTATTCTGACCCTCTTTGAATTTTCCTAAAGGCCTATATCTAAAAAAACAAATGAGAAGCTGCCAGCAGTCTTGGCTCATAGGCATATTTGATAATGGTAATTAATAATAATAATAATAATAACAACAGCACAACTATGAAGTTACATAGTTATCATGTGCCAACCACCATGTTAAGAACTTTGTATGATTTCTTTTTTCTTAATGGTGCTGGGGACACCTCCAGCCCCAGATTATAACCTTTTATCTTCATAATAGTTTTAGGAAGATAAGGCATTACCGTCTCCATTTATAGAATAAGGAGACTAAAGCTTATATTGTGACTTGTGCAAAGTCACACTTTTTACTGAGTAACAGAACTGGATTTAAATCCAAGTCTATCTGATTTGAAAATCTACAACCTTAACCACTTTGTGCATGTTCCTTAATCTCAAGAAAGATGCTAACTCTCATGTGTTAGTAATTGATATGTTGTTTTTTTGTGGAGGGAGGGGAAGACTAGAGTTTGAACTCAGGGCTTTATGTCCACAAAGCAGGACACAAAGCCACAAAGCAGGACACAAAGCCACACCTCCAGTCAGTTTTCCTCTGGCTGTTTTGGAGATGGGGTCTTGTGAACTATTTGCCTAGGCTGACCTCAAACTTTGATCCTCCTGATCTCAGCCTCCCAAGTAGCTAGGATTACAGGCATGAGCCAACTGTGCCCAGCCCCATGTGTTGAGTTTGGAATAAATAAAAAATCATTTTCAAAGAAAAAAACCTACTCTATAATTTCCCTAATTTTACATGAGAAGTTTAAGACTTAGACTTTAATGGCAGCCTTCCATTTTTTATTAGTATGAGATACACTGAATGATCCTTCTTATTGACACAACACACATGCTGACTATAATCCTGAGCTTGCTTGAAAAAAAAAATTGTACAGATTTTAAGTAAATTAAAACAAAATTCTTTTGTTATTGTTCTTGGACTTTTTGTTTGGTTTGGTTTGGTTTGGTTTGGTTTTTTGAGGAGGGGGTGGTTTGCAGTTCTGGGGATCAAACCCAGGACCTTAAACATCTAGGCAAGCCCTCTACCACTGAATTGCATCCCCAATCCTTAAAAACAAGATTCTTTTTTTTTTTCTTTTTCTTTTATTATTCATATGTGCATACAAGGCTTGGGTCATTTCTCCCCCCTGCCCCCACGCCCTCCCTTACCACCCACTCCGCCCCCTCCCTCTCTCCCCACCTCCTCAATACCCAGCAGAAACTATTTTGCCCTTATTTCTAATTTTGTTGTAGAGAGAGTATAAGCAATAATAGGAAGGAACAAGGGTTTTTGCTGGTTGAGATAAGGATAGCTATACAGGGCATTGACTCACATTGATTTCCTTCTAGGTTAATTCTTTTTGATCTAACCTTTTCTCTAGTTCCTATTCCCCTTTTCCTGTTGGCCTCAGTTGCTTTTAAGGTATCTGCTTTAGTTTCTCTGTGTTAAGGGCAACAAATGCTAGCTAATTTTTTAGGTGTCTTACCTATCCTCACCCCTCCCTTGTGTGCTTTCTCTTTTATCATGTGCTCATAGCAACAATGGGATTGGACTATGAAAACAGGATTCTTGAGAACTGAGTGCCAGAGCTGGCTGGTGCTTGCCCAGATGATTTCTGTAAAATGCTGGAAACCTTCAGCTTGCACTTTTAAAAGCTTCCTGGGATGTGAGACCTACCTGAGTAAGGAATCACATAGGAAGAGCCCTACTTAACACTGAAACTCCAATAGAGGGAGACCCTCAACTGTGAGGGTGATTGAAGAACAAACCTCACTGGGAAAGTTTATGACTGCACTAACACTCCTGGAGCTTTAGTCTCAATACTGTCCATATGCTCTGAAGAACCTTCAGCAAATAGTTTAAGGTGACCTCAGGTGACTGACAGAAGCACAGACAAATCTTCACTAGAAGAATGCAGCTTCAACGTGGGCCACAAAGAATTCCCATGGAAACCAGCCCATAATCTTTAATGTCCTGAAAGAAAATAATTATCATTCTTAGCAAAACTATGTTTTAAAGCAAAGTTAAGCTGAGCACCAGTGACTCACGCCTGTGATTCTAGCTACTCAGGAGGCAGAGATAAAGAGGATAGTGGTTCGAAACCAGCCTGGGCAAATAGTTCATGAAACCCTATCTCCAAAATATCCATCATAAAATAGGGCTGGCAGACTGACTCAAGGTATAGGTTCTGAGTTCAAACCTCAATACCACCACAAAAAAAAAAAAGATAGTGAGAAAAATATATGTCTGCACAAAGACTTGTTCACTACACAGATGTTCATAGCCTCAAATTGGAAACAACCCAAATGTCCATTAACAGGCAAATACCAAACTGTAATATACAAATGCCATGGAATACTACTCAACAATGAAAAGTAATAGCTATTGATAGAATCTCAAAATCCTTACATTGCATGAAAGAAGCCAGGCCAAAAAAGAAAAGTGTACATATTGTGTGATTTCATTTTACATAGAATTTTAGAAAAGTCAAACTAATCTATAGTGAAAACAAGGTAAATCATTGATTGCTTGGATGAGGATAGAGGTAGGAGTAGATTACAAAAGGAATGAAATTTTGGGCAGTGATGGATATGTTCATTGTCTTGGTTTGGTAATAGTTCAATCTCTCACATGTGTATAAAACTGATCAGTTATATGCCTTAAACATGTGCTCAGATATTAAGATACTTTAGTTATATGCCAGTAAAATTGCAAAAAAAAAACCTAAATGGATATTTTAAACAACCTTTAGCTTAAAAAGATACATTTTATTTACTTACTAATTGCATAAGAAGAAAGAGTTTAATATCCTTTGCATTTTTAAAATAACAGATTCGAATCCCAAAACAAATAGAAGGAGAGAAATAATAAAAGTAAGAGCTGAAATCAACGAAATAGAAACCAAAAAAACCATACAAAGAATTAATGAAACAAAAAGTTGGTTCTTTGAAAAAATAAACAAGATCGACAGACCCCTGGCAAACCTGACTAAAATGAGAAGAGAAAAAACCCAAATTAGTAGAATCAGGAATGCAAAAGGGGAGATAACAACAAACACCATGGAAGTCCAGGAAATCATCAGAGACTACTTCAAGAACCTATATTCAAATAAATTTGAAAATCTTAAAGAAATGGACAGATTTCTAGATACATACGATCATCCGAAACTGAACCAAGAGGAAATTAATCACCTGAATAGATATATAACACAAAATGAAATTGAAGCAGCAATCAAGAGTCTCCCCAAAAAGAAAAGTCCAGGACCTGACGTATTCTCTGCTGAATTCTGTCAGACCTTTAAAGAAGAACTGATACCAACCCTCCTTAAACTGTTCCACGAAATAGAAAGGGAAGGAAAACTGCCAAACACATTTTATGAAGCCAGTATTACACTTAACCCAAAACCAGGCAAAGACACCTCCAAAAAGGAGAACTATAGGCCAATCTCCTTAATGAACATTGATGCAAAAATCCTCAACAAAATAATGGCAAACCAAATTCAACAACATATCAAAAAGATTATTCACCACGACCCAAGTAGGCTTCATCCCAGGAATGCAGGGGTGGTTCAACATATGAAAATCAATAAACGTAATAAACCACATTAACAGAAGCAAAGACAAAAACCACTTGATCATCTCAATAGATGCAGAAAAAGCCTTTGATAAGATCCAACACCATTTCATGATAAAAGCTCTAAGAAAACTAGGAATAGAAGGAAATTTCCTCAACATTATAAAAGCTATATATGACAAACCTACAGCCAGCATTATACTTAACGGAGAAAAACTGAAACCATTCCCTCTAAAATCAGGAACCAGACAAGGTTGCCCACTATCTCCACTCCTATTCAACATAGTACTGGAATTCTTAGCCAGAGCAATTAGGCAAGAAGAAGGAATGAAAGGAATACAAATAGGTAAAGAAACTGTCAAAATATCCCTATTTGCAGACGACATGATCCTATACCTTAAAGACCCAAAAAACTCTACTCAGAAGCTCCTACACATCATCAATAGCTATAGCAAGGTAGCAGAATATAAAATCAACATAGAAAAATCATTAGCATTTCTATACACTAATAATGAACAAACTGAGAAAGAATATATGAAAACAATCCCATTTACAATAGCTTCAAAAAAAATCAAATACCTAGGTGTAAACCTAACAAAGGATGTGAACTACCTCTACAAGGAAAACTATACACTTCTGAAGAAGAGATTGAGGAAGACTATAGAAAATGGAGAATCTCCCATGCTCATGGATTGGTAGAATCAACATAGTAAAAATGTCGATACTCCCCAAAGTAATCTACATGTTTAATGCAATTCCCATCAAAATCCCAATGACATTCATCAAAGAGATTGAAAAATCTACCGTTAAATTTATATGGACACACAAGAGGCCACGAATAGCCAAGGCAATACTCAGTCAAAAGAACAATGCAGGAGGTATCACGATACCTGACTTCAAACTATATTACAAAGCAATAACAATAAAAACAGCATGGTACTGGCACAAAAACAGACATGAAGACCACTGGAACAGAATAGAGGACCCAGATATGAAGCCACACAACTATAACCAACTTGTCTTTGGCAAAGGCGCTAAAAATATACGATGGAGAAAAAGCAGCCTCTTCAACAAAAACTGCTGGGAAAACTGGTTAGCAGTCTGCAAAAAACTGAAACTAGATCCAGGTATATCACCCTATACCAATATGAACTCAAAATGGATCAAGGATCTTAACATCAGACCCCAAACTCTAAACTTGATACAGGAAAGAGTAGGAAATACTCTGGAATTAGTAGGTATAGGTAAGAACTTTCTCAATGGAACCCCAGCAGCACAACAACTAAGAGCATAGATAAATGGGACCTTATAAAACTAAAAAGCTTCTGTTCATCAAAAGAAATGGTCTCTAAACTGAAAAGAATAGCCACAGAGTGGGAGAAAATATTTGCCAGCTACACATCAGACAAAGGACTGATAATGAGAATATACAGGGAATTTTAAAAAACTAAATTCTCCCAAAAACTAATGAACCAATAAAGAAATGGGCAAGTGAACTAAACAGAACTTTCTCAAATGAAGAAATTCAAATGGCCAAAAAACACATGAAAAAATGCTCACCATCTCTAGCAATGAAGGAAATGCAAATTAAAACCACACTAAGATTCCACCTCACCCCTGTTAGAATAGCCATCATTAGCAACACCACCAACAACAGGTGTTGGCGAGGATGCGGGGAAAAAGGAACCCTGTTACACTGCTGGTGGGAATGTAAACTAGTACAACCACTCTGGAGAAAAATTTGGAGGCTGCTTAAAAAGCTAAACATTGATCTACCATTTGATCCAGCAATACCACTCTTGGGGATATACCCAAAAGACTGTGACACAGGTTACTTCAGAGGCACCTGCACACCCATGTTTATTGCGGCACTATTCACAATAGCCAAGTTATGGAAACAGCCAGGATGCCCCACTACCAACGAATGGATCAAGAAAATGTGGTATCTATACACAATGGAATTTTATGCAGCCATAATGATTAACAAAATGTTATCATTCGCTGGTAAATGGATATAACTGGAGAACATCATTCTGAGTGAGGTTAGCCTGGCCCAAAAGACCAAAAATTGTATGTTCTCCCTCATGCAGACATTAGATCAAGGGCAAACACAACAAGGGGATTGGACTTTGATCACATGATAAAAGCGAGTGCACACAAGGGAAATAGAAAGATAGGTAAGATACCTAAAAAATTAATTAGCATTTGTTGCCCTCAATGCAGAGAAACTAAAGCAGATACCTTAAAAGCAACTGAGAGGGCTGAGGATGTAGCTCAGTGACAGAGCACTTGCCTAGCATGTGCAAAGCCCTGGGTTCAATCCCCAGCACTGCCAAAAACAAAAAAAAAGCAACTGAGGCCAATAGGAGAAGGGGACCAGGAACTAGAGAAAAGGTTAGATCAAGAAGAATTAACCTAGAAGGTAACACACATGCACAGGAAATTAATGTGAGTCAACTCTCTGTATAGCTGTCCCTATGTCAACTAGCAAAAACCCTTGTTCCTTCCTATTATTGCTTATTCTCTCTCTTCAACAAGATTAGAGATAAGGGCAAAATAGTTTCTGCCAGGTATCGAGGGGGTGGGTGGTAAGGGAGGGGGTGGGGGGGAGAAATGACCCAAGCCTTGTATGCACATATGAATAATAAAAAAATATATATATAAAATAACAGATTTGTTGAGATACAATTCATATCCCCCCATCAGGTTCACTCTTTTATAGAAGTTTGTATATTCATTGAGTAGTACAATAATCACTACTAATTCCAGAATATTTTGACCATCTCAAAAAAAAAAAAAAACACCATTTCTGTTGTCACTTCTGTTCTTCCCTGACCCCTGGCAACCACTGATACACTTCCAGTCTCTCTGGATTTGCCTGTTCAGCACATTTCACATGAATGGAACCATATAATTACATGTCCTTCAGGTCTGACTTTTTTTTCACTGTATAGTGTTTTCAAGATTCTTTTTGTAATTCACTCCTTTTTATGACTGAATAATGTTCCACTTTATGGAAATTCCATATTTTGTTTATTCATTCTTTTGCCATTTGGGTTGTTTCTGCTTTTTGATGATTATGAGTAATGTCACTGTGAACATTTGTTTACAAGTTTTTGTGTAGACATGTTTTCATTTTTCTTGAGTATATACCTAAAAGTGAAATTGTTTGGTCATGAAATTAACTTTGTGAGGATATTCTGCATTAGACTGTTTTCTAAAGCTGCTGTGAAATTTTACATTCTCACTAGCAACAAATGTATTAAAGGCTCAATTTCTCAATATCTTTAGCACCACTTGTTATTATCTGTCTTTTTGATTATAGCCATCTTTGTGGGTGTAAAGTGGTATCTTATGGTGGTTTTGATTTGCATTTCTCAGTAACTAATGATGTTAATCATCTTTTCATGTGCTTGTTGGCTGTATGTCTTCTTTTGAGAACTGTTTATTCAAATAGTTTACCTTTTATTGAGATAGGACTTCACCATGTAGGCCAAGTTGGCCTTGAACTTATGATCCTCCTGACTCAGCCTCCCATGCTGGGATTACAGGGGTGTACCACCATGCTTGGCTGAAGTTGTCAATTTTGATGAAGTCCAATTAATCTATTTTTCTTTTGTTATTTGTGTTTTGGTGTTCTAAAGATGTTTTAACAACAACAAAAAAAATAAAACAAAACAAAAAAACAGGCTGGGGGAATGGCTTAGGTGATGAGCGCTTGCCTAATATGTCAAGGTTCCGGGTTCAGTTCCCAGTACGGGACGGGGAAAAAGTAACCAAAAAACAAGAGGATTTATCTTTACTAGTGGAAGTTTCTTCTACCCAAAGAACACATTTTAAGAAAACTATTCTAGCTGAGTCTTGGCAGCTCACACATGTAATCCTAGCTACTCAGGAGGCAGAGATCAGAAGTATAGCAGTTCAAGGCCAGCCCAGGCAAATAGTTCTTGAGACCCTATTTTGAAAATACCCAACACAAAAAAGGGCTGGCAGAGTGGCTCAAGTGGTAGAGTGCCTCCACAGCAAGTATGAGGCTCTGAGTTCAAACCCCAGTGGCATTTAAAAAAATAAGAAAAGAAAAAAAGATATCCGAGATGCAGTGATAATAATTATAGCATTGGCTCCAATTCATTGTAATATAGTGGAGAGGCTCCTTAGAAGATACCAGGGTCAGTCTTCTACCTAATGAAGGCCTGGTTGTCCAGTAGTCTCTGTTTCAGATCATTCCCAGAGTTTTTTCTGTCATGAGACAGTCGCTGTTAAAACTTAACACAGGTGGATGGAATTGGAGAACATCATTCTGAGTGAGGTTAGCCTGGCCCAAAAGACCAAAAATCATATGTTCTCCCTCATATGTGGACATTAGATCAAGGGCAAACACAACAAGGGGATTGGACTTTGAGCACATGATAAAAGTGAGAGCACGAAAGGGAGGGGTGAGGATAGGTAAGACACCTACAAAATTAGCTAGCATTTGTTCCCCTTAACGCAGAGAAAATAAAGCAGATACCTTAAAAGCAACTGAGGCTGATAGGAAAAAGGGACCAGGAACTAGAGAAAAGGTGAGATCAAAAAGAATTAACCTAGAAGGTAACACACACGCACAGGAAATTAATGTGAGTCAACTCCCTGTATGGCTATCCTTATCTCAACCAGCAAAAACCCTTGTTCCTTCCTATTATGGCTTATACTCTCTCTACAACAAAATTAGAAATAAGGGCAAAATAGTTTCTGCTGGGTATTGAGGGGGGGTGCAGAGGGAGGGGGCAGAGTGGGTAGTAAGGGAGGGGGTGGGGGCAAGGGGGAGAAATGACCCAAGCCTTGTATGCACATATGAATAAAAAAAAAAAAAAAAAGGAACACATACTGCGAAAAAATAAATAAATAAAAAATAAAAATTTATTTACTACTAAAAAAAAAAAACTTAACACAGCCAGGCGCCAGTGGCTCACACCTGTAATTCTAGCTACTCAAGAGGCAGAGATCAAGAGGATCTCGGTTTGAAGCCAGCCCAGGCAAAATAGTTTGTGAGGCCCTGTCTCGAAAAAAGCCATCACAAAAAAGGGCTAGTGGAGTGGCTTAAGGTGTAGGCCTTGAGTTCAAACCCCAGTACCACAAAAAAAAAAAAAAAAGCCACTTAACACAGTCTGACTTCTTGCAATTCCCACAAATTGGTTTTAGACAGCTTTTCTCAGAATCACAATCTTTTTTTTTTCTTCTATGCCTGACACACCTTAGTGTACCTGAAATTCTCCTGAAGTTTTCTTTTCTTGAAGCTAAAAATCATTTACCAGGGCAATCAAATCGATTCTTGACCTTCTGTGATGATAGAAACAGTCCATTTCTGCACCATCCCATTCAGTAGCCACTAATGGTATGTGACAAATGGATACTAGAAATGCGTCTAATGAAACTGAAAAACGCTTGCACTGTTTTACCCCCAGAGTTACGAGTCTGAAAGTTTTGGAGGTGGATCCCAGCAATCTTGTTTAACAAGCTCCGTAGGTGATTCCATTTCTCTAGCACTGGAAAGCCAATGTTAGATCTTCAAGGCATTTGTTAAAAGCTGCGCTCAGGCATGGTCTAACCTGCATGGATTTCATCTGGAACCTGTTACGATGGCTTAAAAAAAAGTTTGAATACTGTTATATAGATAACACACTGATTGCATATTATGAAACTAATTATGGAGAATTTTTAAAAAAATGAAGTGCCAGCTGAAGTTTTAAAAAAATAATGGTTAAGGGGACCATCCCACTAAATCTCATACACAGCTGGAATTAGAAGCATGGGCTGTTGATTCTTGGCCTGGTAAGCTTTCCCTCTATCAGGATGTTTCATGAAATAGGCCCCACTGTTTGTTTGACTTGATGTCTCCCAGAAGAGAAAAATCTGGTTCTTTGGAATGTATTTCACCCTTTGGGGGGCATTCCTGCCTGTCTTTCCACTACTACCCCATTGTTAAGGCGCCTCTCTGGTCATACTCACAGCCTTGGGAACATGTCCTTTCTAGGGTTTAATAGACTTCACATATGTAGTTATCTGTTTTTATTATGATTTTTGCCCTCTTGTGCTTGAAACCTAGGAGAGGAGTTGGCTTGTTCTTTTGCTGGCCTTGAGCCAGATGTCATAACTTCAGGCAGTGCCACGCTACATGTCTCCAGCAGTTTGAAATGGAGACCGGGAGTTAGAGATAAGATCAGCAGCTTTAGGTGATGGCATTGTTTCAAATAAACCATGCATGACCCAAAGCTTCCACTTCAAATGGGGAATGAAATTGCTTCATCCTTTGACAGCTTGCTCCATGAAAGAAATTTATCTTCATTTAATTGCTTTAGATCCCAAGAGGCTATATACAGTAATTTCTAGGAGATAATTATATCAAATTTTAAAAATATGTGACTATGGATGTGAATATGCAATGGACAGGGAGGGAAAGGAGTTGGGGGAGGGGTGGAAAAGTTCCTGCTGAACTTTCTGGTAGGTTTCTGTTCTCATTTTGGGAGTCCACTTTGGGTCCTAGACCCAAAATCTCAGAATTTGCTGATTAAGATGCATGCATGATAGTACAACTGTGTGCTACTAGGGTTAAAGCATCTATCTGGTCTACCACTCCTGTAGCAAGGTAATATTTTACTCAGACTCCAGAAATGAGGAGGGGTCAAGCTGGCTGATTGCTTTCTGGCCACATATCTTCATCTAATCTGGCCAGGCCCCATCTGCCTATACTAGGGCCAGAGCCACTAGGGGGTTCCAGTCAGTGGCAGCTGAAAACCAACAAACTTGTTGATTTTAAAACGTGATTATTTTAGATGTTCGGGATAAACTTCCTGTAGATGGGGACAGGCTTCTTAATCTACGCATGTTTGAATTTCCAGTTTTTATTTTCTTGACCTTTATATTTGAAAGAATCTAAGGCTACATTTTGTTGCTTTCACTAGTCACAGCTACTACCAGCTTTTACACCACATCTTTTTTTCTTATTTCTGAAATTCTAAGATTTTTTTTACCCACCTGCTGCTAGATAAGTATATTTCCATGTTGTAATATAACAGCCCGTAGAATGACCCACAGATGTTTTCCAAGTGTGAACACAGTTCTCCGAGGTTATCTCTCACCACTTTTTGTCTGCATATCCCTTTAAGATCACATTCTGAGCATTAAATTGTGAGCTCCATAAGACTTTTCTATAATTGACATCCCAAATGTCTGGTGTGGTGTTAACATATTTCATGAGGGCATGTGAGTTAAGAGCCAGTGAGACATAGCTAAATGACATGGCTTATAGATACTCCTGCCCTAAAGATAATGGAGAACTGACTTGGAGGTGGCAGGGGACTTTTGCATTCTATACTAAGACCAGTGAATACCTAAGCCAGCATGCAGTAGAGGCATGCCAAAATCAATCACAGTGGTCAGACTCAAGCAGAGAATCTGCAAAGCCAAAGACTTCCGTTTCCCATCAGGTTGTATCCAGGTCAAGTCCCATGTGCCTTCTGCTCACAAGAGTCATATTCTAGGTATCCTTTGTCCCTTCATTCTCACTTAACCAGGGTTTGTTATACTTCTTATCTCAGGGGAGAGTGTTGCCTTTTCTTTTAAACTCTTACCCAAGAAACCTGACAGCTGTAATGAGTAAGCCAATTTGCATTTGAGGCATACGAGTATGCCTCTGAGGGAAATCTGCAGCAAGTACTATCACATCATTTGTTGAAGTCACATCAAGGGGTTTTTGAAGGAATTACACTTTTACTCACATATAAAACATAAATGCCTGTGTAGCAGTCTGGAGAGGGTCATCAGGGTCAGGGTGTTTATTCTGCATGTGTTCTTTGAATGAGAAAACATTTCTGTGTATTGTCTCCACCACTGGTGACCTCACCTGGAATATAGCTTTTCTCCTGCTTACCTATCTATGGGCCTGAGAGTAGAAACCTAAGAAAAGTTGGTCAATCCTGAATTGAAATCCATAAATCTGTCCAGGCAGATGAAACAAGCCAGTAAATTGTCTACCACCTGCCCTTCCTGAGATTTGGTCAGCACTGTTAAGAAGTATCAGCTCTTTCATAGAGTAGAGGTTAAATCTCCCACATTATTACTAATAGGTTCTTATCATGAACCTACTAGTTCCTGCGGTTGATTGGTTGCTGAGTTAGCTAGTTAGTTAATTTTGAGATAGAGTCTTACTATCTAGCCCAGACTGGCCTCTAACTGGAAATCCTCCTGCCTCAATCTCTTGAGTGCTGGCATTACAAGCATGTATGCCCAGTGGGTTGCTTATTTAGACAGCTTTTTTTCCAAGAGGCTTTCATGGTGAGTTAGCATAATCCAGGCTGTTCTTCTAGATTGATCTCTCAGAAGCAGAACATTCCTGTTTCTTCTCCTGTTTAGTTAGTAAAAAGGACATGTGAAAATTATATAGGGTACATAGGACTTATCAAGAAGGATAACTAAACTTCTAGTGTCTTTAGACCAAAAGTTATCTTTGGTACATTTTTTGTGAATTTCATGAATCCAGTTATTCTGGTATGTTTATTAAAGTTTGCCCTAGGAAGGTCTATCTGTCTTAGGACTATATGTGTATGAGGGAGGGGTGGTGGCAGTAGATAGTTGTCTGTTCCTTTGAAAGATCATTCCAAATTTTCAAGGGTTTAGGGTCACATTAAGTGAAAGAAAGCATCAGTAAGACAAAAGCAGTTTAGCATAGAAATTGAGGAAAAATGAGATAAATCAGATAGGAATGAAGAAATGATATACAGTCTGCTTCTCTATCTTAGAGCTCATGGTCAGTAACTAGTAATAGTCACTAGCCATTCATCTGTCTAAAATTTAATTAATTAAAATTAAATAAAATTTAAAACTCAGTTCTTGGGTCACCCTACACTCCACATTCCAAGTGGTCAATTGCCACATGAGATTAAAAGCTACCATATTGTCAAACATAGGTATAGAACATTGCCATTATTGCCAGAAGTTCTCTCCATCCAGCTCTGCTTTGTGATAAAGTTGAATATGACTTGATTATTAAGGTTGGGAGTTGAGGAAGGGGCTGGGGAAAACAAAACTGCTGGCCGAAGAATGTAGAGTTTCAGTTAGACAAGAGGAATAATGTCTGGTGACTGTAGGACTGTAGTTAATAATAAAATGTGTATTTCAGGACTGGCAGAGTGGCTCAAGTGGTACAGCAAGCACCTACCTAACAAGCATCAGGCCCTGAGTTTAAAAACCCAGTACCACCAAAATAAATAAATAAATAAATAGAAAATGTATATTTCAAAATAGTTTTTATAAAAAAGTGGACTTTAAGTATTCTCACCACAAAAAAATAGTAAATATATGAGGTACATTAATTAAGTGTTAATTAGCCTGATTTGATCATTCCACAATGTATATATTTATGGAAACAGCAACTTATACCCCATAAATAAAACAATTCTTTCTCTCTCTTTTTTAATTGTTTTTATTATTCATATGTGCATACAAGGCTTGGGAATTCTTTCTCTTTAGGGTATGTGTGTGTGTGTGTTACTGGGGCCTGAACTCCTCAGGGCCTACACCTTGAGCCACTCCACCAGCCCTATTTTTGTGAAGGGATTTTTCAAGATAGGATCTCACAGAACTATTTCCTTGGGCTGGTTTCAAACTGTGATCCTCCTGATCTCTGCTTCCTGAGTAGCTAGAATTACAGGTATGAGTCACTGGCACCTGACTAGAACAATTATTTCTTAATTTAAAATAAAAATTTTTGAGATAAGGTATTGACATGTTGCCCAGGTTCATCTCAAAATCCTGGACTCAAGTGATTCTCCTACTTCAGCCTCCTGAGTAGCTGGGATTATAAGCAAGTACCACTACTGACTTAAAATAAATTTTTTTTTTTTTAAGGCACTGGAGATTGAACCTGGGACCTTGTGCTTGCTGTGCAAGTCCTCTAAGCTATGTTCCAGTTCTTTTGCTTTTAGTTTGTTTTTTAGATAGGATCTCATGCTTTGGCCCAGGCTAGCCTCAGACCACTGGAGCTACTTTTTAAAAGGTCTGGGTAATAATATGGAGGATATAGAGAAGTAGATACTGAGATTTGAATGGCTAAACGCATCTAATTAGGAATAAACCCACATCAGAGGTGTTGGAGTTCAAAGAGAAGAAAATTATAAAATTCCTATTGAAATAATGTAGTAGTGAATTTTGCAGGATACAGTATATTGTCTCCCAGAGTGATTAGTTTTCATGATCTTCTGTAAAGAATTTTTCTGTTCTCACAACAAAATCTCTTTTCCTGTCCTTTTTTCCCCCAATCCTCTTCTTAGTCTGTATCCCTGTTCTTCAACCCTGTTTTTCATTCTGAGAATCTCTCAGATTCTCAGATTCAGTAAAAATCTCACCAGCATTTTGCATATAGTGCTGTTATGATGTGTTGTTTTACTTGATTATCACTATCACTTTATGAAGCACTTCACATTTTATAGGTAGAAAACTATGATTTAAAGAGGCGAATTTATTTGAGACTGTATTTTAATAATAGGTCAGAAACAAGATACATCATGTAGTAATAGGTTTACATGAATATGTACCTCAACCACAGAGGCCTGAACATACAAGGTTTGATTCTCTTGAGTCCAGAGTCCAGAAATAGACAGTCCAGGGCTAGTGTTTAGACTCTAGCACTTGGCTCCTCTAACTTTTCAGACACTCAAGCCCTGTTTGGATATGAAGTGTCCTCTAAAAAAGGCTCATGCAGTGAAGTCTTGGTTCCCAGATGGTGGGGCTATTATCAGTGTGGCTAATACATTGATGAGTTCATATTGAATGGACAATATGGAGTTAAGACTGGAGAAAGAAGGTCACAGGGGATGTGTCTTTGAAGAGTATATCTTGCCACAGCCCATTTCCTGTTTGTCTGTCTCTGCTTCCTGGCTGCTATGAGATGAGCATTTCTGTTGTACCACACCCTTCTGCCATGATGTTCTGCCTCCCCATGGTCCATAACCATACAATCAGCCATTCATAGACTAAAACCTCTGAAGCATGAGCCAAAATAAATCTTTCCTCTTGTAAACTGTTTCTCTCAGGTACTGTTGCCAGTAAAAAAAAGTCAGAGACTAGCTAACTGAAGAAAAGAAATTTCAACTGACAGGTCTGGAGCTCCAAGGTAAGGTGGACCAATTGACCTTGCCATCCCATCTGGTGATGGCATTCTTGCTGGCAGAGCTCCAAAACATAGGTCATCACATGGCAAGTAGCAGGGAATGCATGTGTGTGTGCATGTGTGGTCTCTCTCCCTCTTCTTATAAGACCGCCAGGATTCAGTCATAGGGTCTCCACCCTGATGATCTTATCTAATCCTAATCACTTTCCAATGTTTCCATTTCTACTCACCATAGTCAAATTGTTTACGTCCTCTCATTATCTCACAATGGAGATCAAATTTCAATACATGAAAACTTGAGGGACAGAAACCATATCCAAATGATAGCAGGGACCCATGCCAAGAAGGCTACTTGAGCATCAGTGGACAGCATAGTGAAGGAGAACAGAAAAGGTACCCCTCACATACAATTGAGTTTTGTTTTTGTTTTTAATTCAGGGCCTTGTGCTTGCTATCTAGATATTCTACTACTTAAGCCATCCCCTCCATCCTTTATTTATTTCTTAAGATAGTCTTGTGCTAACTTTGCCTGGGCTGGCCTCAAACCATAGTCCTTCTGTCTCCACCTCCTGGGTAGCTGGGATTATAGGCATGTGCCACCTGCAATACTTTTAAACAGAATTTTTTTCAAGATTTTACATAAAACTTCTATTTATGACTGTTTTAGAAGCCATTTACAGAGAAGGGTATAAACTAGTTGGGCAAAAATGTGTATCCATATAAAAATCAAAGTTCTTTTACTAAAGAAGAGGAGACTGGAATTGGGAGGTAACTCGAAAACTCTGTTCCCACAGATGTTTTGATTTTTGGTCCCATACTTCACTATTTCATATTGTCTCTAATGCTAATGGTGTAGTCATCTAAGTCACTGGGGCTACAATTTTTCCAAGGAATCAAACACAGATTGTGTCTCCTGGGTGAATAATTACAATAAAAGCTACAGTTTATTGAGGTCTTGCTGTGTCCAGGGTGTTATTATAAGAGTGCTGTATGTATTAAAACATTAAGCTGGGGACCAGTGGCTCACTGGCTATAACCCTAGCTACTTGGGAGGCAGAGATCAGGAGGAGTGTGGTTCATGGCCAACCTGGGCAAATAGTTTTCAAGACCTATCTGGAAAATACCCAACACAAAACAAGGCTGGCAAAGTGGCTCAAATAGTAGTGCACCTGCTTAGCAAGCACAAGGCCCTGAGTTCAAACCACAGAGCCACCAAAAAAAAAATTAGTCCTCACAACCATTCTTTGTAGTAGATATGATTATTCTTCATTTTGCATTTAGCTGCAGTACAGAACTGTTAAGTAACTTGCCCAAAGTTATACAAGTAGTAAATGGGAGAATCAAAATTCAAGCCCAGCTCTAGAGCCCATCCTTTAAACTGCTGCTTCTTTATAGGGCCTTTTGAGGAGTGCTATATGTTTGGCCCTCCTAAACTCGGGGGATACATTCCAAGACTTCTACTAGATGCTTGAAACCATGAGTAGTACTGAAGCTTACATACACTTAGTTTTTTCAGTCTGATAACTGAGATGGCTACTAAGTGACTAATGGGTGGGTAGCATATACACCATGGATACACTGGACAAGGGGATAATTCACATCCTGGGCAGGATGGAACAGGCTAGCTGGAGAGTTTCTTACACTGCTCAGAACAGTGTACAGTTTTAATTATGAATTGTTTTTATCTAAAATATTTCCATTTAACATTTTTAGACTGCATTTGTCCTCAGTAACTAAAAAAAAAGTTAAACTAGGATAAGGGATGACTACTGTAGTTGCTTAGAAGTTGATGGTAGCCTTCGCTATTGCCTGGGGGAAGAGCCTTTCAAGTCACCTCTCTGCAGGCATGCACTGCTCTTGGGGATTATTTAAAAGGTGTTCTAAAAGTACATTTGACATGCCTTCTTGTTTTTCCATTTGTTGTCCTCTTTCTTCTGTCCTTCCAGACCTGAAGCTGGGAAAGGAGATTAAGTACATACTTTATTTAGGTTTTTAGAAAGTTCATTTCCTGGAATTCATGTTGAAATTTGCATGAGAAGATTGTTTTGGGTAATAAATTAGGTATCTGTAGAAAATTCAGAGATTCAAAGTTTCTCTATCTTTTTAATAGAAATGTTATTTCCAAACAGAGTTTTTTATTTTCTCTTCCCTCTCATTATCCATGTCCCATGTTCTAGTTCTAGCTGTAGCTGGTAAGATCACCATCCATTTTATCATTCTAAATCTCTTCCCCAC
This sequence comes from Castor canadensis, assembly GCF_047511655.1. Taxonomy (NCBI): domain Eukaryota; kingdom Metazoa; phylum Chordata; class Mammalia; order Rodentia; family Castoridae; genus Castor; species Castor canadensis. Next base: position 47,001,247 of record NC_133396.1, on the reverse strand, counting down.
AGACACTTAACTTCCTGGAGACCAGTGCTTGAACTTACAGTCCAAGTAGCTTGGACTTCTCTTCAAGAGTCAGACACGTTTCAAGTTACTCTGACAGGCCTGATTTCTGGCATTCATTTAACATTAGATATTTATTGAGCACTTACTATTTGCCAGGTGTACTGTTCAAGATGGTAGGGACTCTACTGAATGAGACAGACACTATCTCTTACCTCTTAGATCTTTTATTCTAGTGAAGGTGAGACAAAGAGCAAACAAGTAAAGAAAGAAGCTAAAGAAATCCAACTTGTGTTAAATACTAGAAAAGAAGTAAAACAGGGCAGTTTGATAAAAGACTAACTGTGGGAGTTTAATCAGTCACATAACTTTGTTCCAACACCTGCTTTGGGCTCCAATTTTACTGTCCTTAAAGGAGAGGGACTGATAGTGGCTAACAGTCATAAATGAACTCTATGCTCTATTCTTGCAGAAACTAGAACTTATTGGTAACTGATCCTAATCTCTACCCAGTTTTACTTTAAAGAAATGATTTTTTTCTTTTGCAGCATTGGGATTTGAACCCAGGACCTTGGACTTGCTAGGTGAACCCTCTACCACTGAACTACATCTCCAGTCCCAAGAAATTACTCTTTTTTTTTTTTTTTGACAGTACTGTGGTTTGAACTCAGGGCTTCCCACTTGCTAGGCAGGTGCTCCTGGGTTGGTGGTATAGCTCAGTATTAGAGTGGTTGTATAACATGCAAGTTCATGGATTTGATTCCCTAGCACCACCAAAAAAGAAAAGAAAAAAAAAAAAAAGAAATTCTTCCTATATGTGTAGTATTGGCCATGTATTTTAATTGTTCACATTGAGTGATATATCAAATTTATCATATTAGCTTCTACATTTGAGTACTTTTCAAATTTTCTGTGATACAACAGTTTTAATTAAAACAAGACCACTAGAGTGCATTTGTTAGTAGATTTATTGTATAGAAATATCAGTTAACCTAATAATAAACCAAAGCTTATAATGTGAGACAGAAGAGTTAACTTTTATCTCTGTACAAGACTTTGTTATTTGATCTTTTAAAAAAAAAAAACCACTTTGTTGTTAGGTAAAATATTACCAAGAATAATTGTAGTTTTACATGCAAGAAAATGAAACTTTGCCTACCCTGAGGTCACAAGGAATATACACCTACATTTTTTCCCATTAAATGTTTTAGTTTTGGCTGGGGATGTAGCTCAGTAGGAGAGTGCTTACCTAGCTAGTGCAAGGCCCTGGGTTCAATCCCCAGAATCACAAAAATATAAAATAAATAAAAGTTGTGGGTTTTCTGTGTACATTTACATCTTTGTTCTGTCTGGCATTTTTTTTTTTGTAAATTGAATTTTCCCATGTATAGGTCAGTTTGTTAGTTCTCTGTTCTGTTCCACTGGTTCAGTGCATAGGCCAGTACCGTCAGTATCACCGTCCTAGTTCTTAGGTCCTTAATACTAGTAGGGAAAGTCTCCCCACCTTCTTTGTATTTTACAGAAGTATCTTGGCTCTTTCTGGGTATGGTGATGCATACCTGCACTTCCAGCACGCAGGCTGAGGGAGGAGGATGGTGATTCCAGGCAAGCCTGGCCTATGTAGCAAAACCCTGTAGTTAAAAGAAAGTAATATCTTAGCTCTTTCTAGCTCTTCTTCCAAATGAAATCAACTTTCCAAATTCCACCAAAAGTTTTATGTGAATTTTGTTTGCAATTGTACTAAATTCAAAGATTAATTTGGGGAGAATTGCCATATTTATAATACTGAATCTTCCCAACCATGAACAAAAATATACTGTTATTTTATTAAGGTCTTCTTTTATGCTCTTTAAGGATGTTTTATAATCTTTTCCATAAAACCCTAGGGCAATTTTCATTCTAATTTGAATATTATATTTTCTAGCTAATTAGTGATGATATGAATATAAATGCTGCGTTTTTCTTTTAATCTTATATCTACCAACATAACTGAAGTATAACAAAAGAAAATCTTAACCTTGTTTCTGACTTAAGGTAATGTTTCTAAGCATGGTGGGACATACCTGTAATACCAGCACTCGATAGGCCAAGACAGGAAGGTCAAGATTTGGAGGCCATCCTGCTGGTGTACACAGCAAGATTCAGTCTTTAAAAAAAAACAACAAATAATGCTTCTAAAATTGCATCATTACATCTGATTTTTGATATCTTGATAGATTTCTGATGAATATCTTTTATCAGATTAAGGGGTATTCCATTCTATTCCTAGTTTACTGAAGTTTTTTGTTTGTTTGTTGTTTTTAGTGGCACTGGGGTTTAAACTCAGGGCCTCACACTTGCTAGACAGTTGCTCTACACTTGAGCCACTCCACCAGCTTCTGAGGCTTTTTTTTTTAATCATAAATAACTGAGGCCTGAATATTAAGTATTTTTTCTTCTGTTGATGATTACATAGATTTTTCTTAACCTGTTAATATGAGAATAAATATATTAATAAATTTCTAATGTAGAACTCATATCCTTCCTAATGTGGTGTGTGTGTGTGTGTGTGTGTGTGTGTGTGTGTTTTGTTGGATTTTTTGTTGTTTGTTTTTTGTTTTGGGGGCACTGTTGATGATCAACCCAGGGCTTTGTACATGTAGGCAAGTGCTTTACCATTGACCTATGTATCCCCAGCCCAGCCTAATATATTCTTTCATTCCCAACCTTCCTCCAAAATGAGCATATTCTTGACTCATAGTGACTTGTTTTTCACTCACTTTTCTTAAGTGTTTTTTAATCTGCTGCCTTGCAGGGAGACTGGGGGGTGGGAGGGAGGACTGGGGTTTGAACTCAGGGTCACGCTTACAAAGCAGATACTCTACCACACCTCTGAACCATTTTGCTCTGGCTATTTTAGAGATGGGATCTTGCAAATTGTTTACCCCATATGGCCTTAAACAGGGATCCTCCTGATCTCAGCCCTTTCAAATAGGGGCTGAGATTATAGGTGTGAGCTACTGGCTCCTGGCTCTACATGCCATTTATTCTTTCTGAACATATTATTTGAACAATAGCTGTGTTTGTTGCACTATTCATTATGCTGGGGTAGTACAGAAGAGGAACTTGGAACCAGTTCCAAGCATGCTGCACTAAAAGGACAACCCTACCTCAGTGGAGAGTTGTGGGAAATAATGTTAGAAGGTAACTGAGATCTCATTGTGATCGACCAGGCTCCTTGGACCGTATCGGGCAGAACAATTTAAGGACTTAGGGAATGACATACAGAAATGGGATATAAAGGGCTAATCTGATTAGCTCTGTTTAGGAGGAGAAAAACAGTAAAGGCAAGAGATCAGTTAGACAGCAGCTGCAATATCTGAGCTTGCAGTGATGAGAACCTAGTTTAGACTGACTACAAAAGAATAACAGGAGTGGAAGGGATGGATATGAGAGCAGCATCACAGTGTTGCTTAGTGTTTATTTAAATAAAAAGAAGTATGGACAATCTGTACTTAACTGTGAGACTAAATAGCTAAAAAAAATTGGGTTCCTGGTAATTAAAATGGGAAAGATGAAAAAGCCTTCGGAAAATGTATTAGTTAACTTTTCTTGCTGTTGTGACAAAGCACCTGATATAAACAACTTAAAGAAATAAGGATCTATTTTGGTTTCAGTCTTTGGTCACTTGGCTTCATTGACTTGGGCAGAACATTGTAGCAGAGGGACAGTATGGCATGAGCTGTTCATCTCATGACAGTCAGGAAACAGAGAGTGAGACAGGAAGGAGCCAGGGATAAGATACTCTGAAGGACCTGCCCTAGGGGCCTACTTCCTCCAGCTAGGCCCCAAAGTTTACAGAACCTCCCAAAACAGTGCCACCAGTTAGGGACCTAAGCCTTAACACATGAACCTGTAGGGAACATTTTCTGTGTTCAAACCACAACAGGAATGAACTTGTTTAAGGGTGGAAACTCCTAAGGGGATGGTGACCAACTCTAAACAACATCCAGGATATTACCATAAATAGATCAGCAAATGACTTTTGGTGATGGGGTGAAAATACCTTCTCGAAGGCAATATAATGTAGGGGTAAAAAGAACACAAAGTGAAAGAGTGTGGATCCCAGCCCCACTTACAGGACTGTGGGTCTTAATTTTACACCTAAGAAAAAGGAATAACACCACCACTCCAGTTTGTTTTTTTCTTTTTTTAATTTTATTTTATCATTTTTACACTTATTTACATGTCTATACATTATTTGGGGCACCTCACCCTTCCAGTTTGTTTTAAATATCAAATAAATAGCATTTGTGAAATATTTACAGTATTAGAGGGATTCACACTGGCTAAAGATGCTGTTAGAATAATGAGTAGGCAGGATAATGGTAACCAAATAAGTCTTCTGGAGGCAACATAAAGATGGTTCTACTGAAATCAGGATCAGGTGGTTTTTTAATATACCTCTAGAGTGGTGCTATCCAATATAACCTTTGTTGATGGAAATGTTCTACTCTACACTATCCAGTATGGTAGCTACTAGCCACATGTAGCTTTTGAATACTTGATAAATGTGGCAGATGAGGAAATGATTTTTTAAATTGTGATAAAATATACATAACATGAAATTTACCATTTTAACCATTACAATTCAGTGGTATTAAATACATTGACAATGTTGTGCAAACATTACCACTATCCATTTTCAGAACTATAATCACTCCAAACAGAACTCTACCTATTAAACAGTAATTCCCCCATTCCTCCCACCTCCCTAATCCCTGGATCACTTGAGCTCAAGAGTTTGAGAATAGCCTGACCAACATAGTGAGACCTGTCTCCAAAAAAAAAAAAACAAAATCATCATGTTGTAGCATGTATTAGAAGTTCATTTTTTATGGATGAGTTGTATTTCATATTTTATACACACATGCATATCACATTTTGTTTCTTCATCTATTGATAGACACCTGGGTTGTTTCCGCCTTTTGGCTATTATGAATAATAGTGCTATGAATATTAATATATAAGCATATATTTGAGTCCTTGCTTTTAGTTCTTTTGGGTATGTACCTAAGAGTAGGATTGATGAATTTTGTCATAATTCTCTGTTGAACTTTTTGAGGAACCACCAAACCATTTTCTGCAGAGCTAGGGTGTTTTATATTCCCACTAACAATGAACAAAAGTTAGTTTTTTTCGTATCTTCACCAACACTCATTAACTTTGTGTTTTTCTTTAAAAAAAAAAAGTGTCCATTCCAGTGAGCATGAAGTAGTATATCATTGTGGTTTTGTATAACTAATGATGTTGAGAATCTTCTTGTGTGCCTATTCTTTCGGGTCCTTTGCCTGTGTTTTGTTTGCAGTGCTGGGGATCAAACCCAGGGCCTTGTTCTTGCTATTTAAGTGCTCTACCACTGAGCTATGTCTCTAGCCCTTGTTTTTTTGAAACCAGAGTCTCATTGTGTAGCTCAGGTTAGCATAGAATTCATGTTCCTCCTGGCTCTGCCTTCCTAGTGCTAGGATTACAGGTGTACACCATCACACCTGGTGCCCTTTGCCTGTGTTTTAGTTGGATTGTTGAGGTTTTTTGTTGTTGAGTTGTAGATGTTCATTACATATTTTAGATATCAATCTCTTACCAGACATAAGATTTGCAAATATTTTCTCCTGTTCAGTAGACTGTCTTTTCACTCTCTTGCTCTAGTATCCTTTGATGAATAAAAGTTTTTAATTTTGATAAAGTCCTGTGTATTTATTTTTTATTTTACTGCCTGTGCTTTCAGTGTCATAATGAAGAAATCATTGCTAAATCCAATGTCATGAAGATTTCTCCCTATGTTTTCTTTAAGATGTTTCAAATCTAGTTCTTTGATCTGTTTTGAGTTGATTTGTTTGTTTGTTTTGCAGTACTGGGGCTTGAACTCAGGGCCTACACCTTGAACCACTCACCAGCCCTTTTTTTTTTTTGGTGATGTGTTTTTTCACAATAGGGTCTTGCAGATTATTTGCCTGGGCTGGCTTAGAACCAAGAGCCTCCAGACCTCTGCCTCCTGAGTAACTAGGATTATAGGCGTGAGCCACCGTGCCCAGCCTTGAGTTGATTTTTTTTAATGTGGTATTAGGTAAGGATCTAATTAGCTATCCAGTTTTCCCAGAATCATTTGTTTAAAAGGGTGTCCTTTCCCTTTTGGCACCATTGTCAAAAATGAACTGAAAATCTATATGTGGGGGATTATTTATGGGCTCTCTATTCTATTTCATTGAACATCATGTCTTTTCTTGTATCAGTACCACATGGCTTTATTACTTTAGTTTTTTATAGTAAGTTTTGAAATCAGAAAGTGTGACTCTCCAACATTTTTGTTTTTCGAGGACTATTTGGGGGCTCTTGAAAACCAGTATGAATTTTCTTTTTTTTTTTTTTTTTTGGCAATACTGGAATTTGAATTCAGGGCCTTTCACTTGCTAGGTAAACATTCTACCGTTTGTGCTGTCATATCCCAGACCCGAATTTTAGGATATGTATTTTTTATGTTTCTGCAAAAAAAATGTTATTGTGATTTTGATAGGATTGCATTGAATCTGTAGATTACATTGGATAGTATGTCATTTTAACAATAGTAAGTCTTCCAAACCATGAATATGGGATGTCTTTTAGAACTGACTTTTTCTTTTCTTTTCTTGTTTTTCTTTCTTTCTTTTTTTTTTTTTTAGACAGGGACTCATTATGTGACCCACCCTGGTCTCAAATTCTCAGTCCTCCTGCTTCAGCCTTCCAAGTACTGTGATTACAGACATGTGCCACCATACCTGGTGGTATTAGGAATTGAACTGAGAGTCTTGTACATGCTAGTCAAGGTGCCTCTGAGCTGCATCTCCAACCCCTGAATTTTTAATTATGCTTAATTTTAAGCTATTGGCCATCCTGTTAGAGAGCACTGCCCTAAAGAATCATCCTCAGATAAGCTTTTCTTCCTAAAATATTAAGCAGTGGTGACATCTATAGAGTCCTTGTAGTATCTGAATGATCACTGGTCTCAGGATGAATGGGTTATATGAAATGCATGGTTAGAAGGACCTAAATATGAGGGGCTTATGTCCTTCTAAGTGCTCTCTGTCTCTAGAAGATAAGAGGTGGCTATATGTCTTGCTGCCCCCGATCATGTCTCCTCCATTTTTCTTTTGAATTAAATTTGAATTAAATTGAATTGAATTTTCTCAGAATTAAAGAGAACCTATTGTTTTAAGTGGGCTTTTTAACTTGTTCAGTTGTTTTGTTGGTTGTTTTTTGAGACACTATGTAGCTCGATCCTCCTGCCTCCACCTCCTGAGTGATGGGATTATAGATGTGTACTACCATGCCCAGCTAAGCAATTGCCTTAAAAAAAATTTTTTTAAACCCTAAAGGCCAATTCTGTCTATGATAGAATTGGAAGTCTATTTTCATAGAAGCAGTCTGTGATGTCCAAAATAGGACAAGTGTTTTAAAAGAAATTCCTTGTTCAAATGAAGATGGTTATTTTACATTTATGCCTTGTTTACTATTCTTATGTTGTTCTTATTGGCATGCAGGAAGCTCATAAAATAGGATCACTGACCCAGGCATAAACTCAAGACCCTATTTGAAAAATAACAAAAACAAAAAGGGCTGGGCATGGCTCAAGTAGCAGAGAACCTGCCTATCAAGTACAAGGCCTTGAGTTCAAGCCCTAGTACTGCCCCTCCCCCCAAACACCCTCCCACAAAAAAAGTCTTAAGAGATCCCTGTACTTTAGCAACAAAAAATGAAAGACAAACTCTCTAAATAATTAAACCAGGAAATTCTTCTTCAGTGTCACTCTCTTTTCTGCCAGGTAAAAAGTAATGATAGCATACATAAGAGCTGTATACCTGGTGCTGTTCACAGCAGTGTCCCTGCTGCTCCCCTCCCTAGCATGTCTATAAAGACTTTCTAAGGAGATCTGCAGATCTTCTCAGAGTAAAGGAGGAAACAGGAAAGCTTAACAAGTAAAAAGGGAGTCCTAAAACCTAGAGGCTGTCAAATACAGCTCTGCCAGAAGAAGGTGCCGTTGGCCTTGGACAACCAGAAGGCAGAGGGTCTGTCATTTTTTATATTAATGCTCTGTTAATGACTCTCCTGTAGAGAAGCCCACCAATCTACTTTAGGCCAGAAATGGAACTCTACATCAGCTTCTGCAAAGAAACTGGAATATTCCTTGTGCTTTCAGAATTTGACTAGCCCAGCAGCTAGTCAGTTCCCTAAAAATTATTTCTGCACCTTACTACCTTGTTCTCCTCTCTTTATGCAAAGATAATTCTTTATTGCAGTATTTGGGTTTTCCCCCACACCATAGTTGATCTATCACCATGCTACCAAAATGCCTGTGCTAACACTTGGATGTTCTGGTGTCAGAATCTAGAAGTGTCCCAACTGCCCCACCCAGCCTCACCCAGCCTCCTCAGCCCTCTCCACTCTTCTGCATTGTTGTGCTGGAATGGTGTTCCTCTTGGTTTTCAGCATGTGCAGTCTGCTTTGGGTGGAGCCTTGAGCTGTTCGCAGGAGTGCTGGTAATGTCTGGACTTCAGTGGTGCCAAAGGCAAAAAGTTGGCTTCTTCTCAGTTTAAAGCACATATTTGGATTGCTGGGGCAGTATTAGATGGAGGGTGGGGTGACCAAATACCACACTCTTCCTACAGTGTTTTCAGGAAATGATTATAAAGCAACTTTAAGTGCGAATGAAGTCAAAAGAATGGATTGGCATTCACACCCCCTTCCCCAAGAAAATACAACAACAGATGAAAACACACACACACGCTCTCTTCTGGACTCCATTCAAGATCCACACCCTTATTGTTCTGCTAGGCTTAACTTTGGGGCTATTTCAGAGCAAAGAACCTTTTTTTTTTTTTTTACTATCTCTATACTCTTTCCTGGAGAAGAACTCCAGTAGTCTTCTGAATGAGAGTCTTCTGAACAGAGTTGAACTTTTCCTGTAGGCAAACTGCGAATCCCTCTTCCCTTTCTGCTCTTCCTCCAAGAAGAGTGTGGACAGGGGGTGGGTAGCTATTATCCACGTTGAATCTTGGTAGATATCCAGTACGAAGATTCAATTCTCAAATAGGGACTAGATTTCAGACTGATAGTAAAATTGTTTAGAGTCAGTTGTCAGTTTTCTAACTGCTTGCTTCCCTTGCACTGCCTTTTGCCTAGTACTACCATGAGGCTTAAGCCATTTGGTTCTTACAGATATTATTTGGAGTCTGCTGAAGTCAGAGATTTTGCTGTACAGTGCATAGTACCCCTGAGTCTGCTCCTCCCCTCTTAGCAGCTGTTTGCCACTAACCGAGGTGGCGACTGAGCCTCTGTGTGTGGCCAGTCAGTGACAAGCCTCCCACCCGGGCCTGGGGAAGCCCTCAGCCAGTGTGGTTCCTGTGGCAGCAGCCATACACGCCAGAGCTCCTCATACCTTCAGGGCTGTGGTGTAACAGCCAGCTTTATGTGGTGGCGTTGTTTAGTGTTGGTTGACTTGACTTCTCTATCCCCACCCTCTGTGTTTAAGGGAATTTGGTCATCGCCCAATAGTGAAAAAGCTGGCATTTGTAGAGAGTGGCTTCCTGTGCCTTTCTTGTAGTAGAGTCAAGACCACCTTCTATATCTCTTCTGCCTACCCGTGTGGCAAAGATGAAGGACCCCTCTGCACTCAGCCTCCTGCTGTGGAGTTTCAAGTTGGCTAAGATCAGGACCAGACTATCTGCCAGGTTATCTGCCCAGATAAACATTTGTTGTTACTGGACATGTTTCAGCTGCTCTGGCTGGTCCCACTTCACCTTTAGTTTCTCCAGGTTTTAGGTGAGTATGTGGGGCTGACATCCAGGCACAGAGCTGCTGGAGTCTGAGCTATGTGACAGGCCACTTGTGAGTTAGTTTTGACATTGCCCTCTCCCAACCCACTGCCAGAGCCAAATGTGTATCTCTTGTTTCCAGTCCTCCCTCCTGGGTATTGATACCCTCTACATTTTCAATTAGGACTTTGGGGATTTATAAAAAAGGCAATATTATGAGGCAAACAGCCAGTGACCTCTTTTAGGTGGCATAGCCAGCATTCTGACACTACTTTCCTTTAGCATGTCTGCCCTAACAGCTCATGAGTCTGCTATTTATGAAGGTGACATGGATAGCAGCAGATTTTCTATTTTTAATCCAACTATGGTCATATCCAGTGCCCATTGAGTTTTTTTATAATTGATTTTCCAACATTTTATTATATAGCAAAGTTGAATTTTATAGTGAGCTCACTTATGCCAGAAATCTATACTCTGTCATTCTTGTTTTATTATACTTGCCTTATCATATTATTTCTCTATCCACCCATCCATCCATCCTTTTTTATTATTTGAATGTATGTCATCTTTCTCATAATCCTTCAGCATGCAAATACACCATTGATTTCCATATTTGTTAATTGTTTGAGGTAAAATCCAGTGAAATGCAGAAATATTAAATGTACCTTTGCTAAGTTCTAACAAATGTATGCACCTGTGTAAAAAACTATCATGCTCCCTCACCTCCAACTCTACCACCAACAGTAATCTCTTGTAATTTTTTCCATCGTAGATTAAATTGCTTGTTTTAAAACCTCATATAGGGGCTGGTGGAATGGCTCAAGTGATAGAGTGCCTGCCTAGCAAGCATGAGGCCCAAACCCCAGTGCCACGAAAAAAAAAAAAAATATATATATATATATATATATATATATATTTTTTCACCTCAAGGTGAAGGCCCTGAGTTCAAGCCCCAGTACTGCAAAAAAATAAATAAATAAAACTTCATATAATTGAAATAATATATATATTCTTGAGCAAGACATTTCTTTGAGCATAATCTTATTGAGATTCCTTCATTTTGTTACATGTATGAATAGGTTGTTCCTTTTTATTGCAGAAAAGTATTCTATTTTATGAATATGTCACAGTTTATCCATTCTCCGATAGATAGACATCTAGGTTTTTTCCAGTTTGTAGGTATTATGAATAAATGTGCTTTGAGGAACATCTTTGCTTTAAGTTTGTCAATTATGGATAAAGTTGCTATCAATATTTGTGTATAAATTTTTGTGGGGTTGTATGTTTTCAACTCATTTGTATAAATACCAAAAAATTTAATTGGTAGCTTGTATGATAAGACTGCTTTGTAAGAAACTACTGGACTGGGATATAGTTCAGTAGTAGAAGCATGCATGCTTAGCAAGTGCATGGCCCTGAGTTTGGTCCCCAGCACCCAAAAAATAAAAAAATGAAAAGGTGGCTCAAAGCCAAGTCCAGTGTACGCTGGTGATCCCAGCTCTACTCAGGAGGCTTAGTCAAGAGGATCGCTTGAGCCCAGAAATTCAAGGCCAGCCTTGGGTAACATAGCAAGATTCTGTCTTTAAAAAGAAGAAGGAGGATGGGAGAAAGGAAGAAATGAATGAACTGCTAAAAACTATCTTGGGCTGGCAGAGTGGCTCAAGTGGTAGAGCACCTACCTAGCAAGCGTGAGGCCCTGAGTTCTAACCACGGTATGCTAAAAACCACCACCACCACCACCACCAACAAAACTGTCTGTACCTTTTTGCGTGAATGAACATTCCTATTGCTACATTAACTCACCAGCATTTGGTGTTATCCATATTTTGCATTTTAACCATTTGGTAGGTGTGTAGTACTATCTGGATGTTTAAATTTGCAATTCCCTATGACTTATGGTGTTAAGCATCTTTTCATATGCTTATTACTTGCCTTTAGTGAGGTATCCTGATATTTTGCTTGTGTGTGTGTGTGTGTGTGTGTGTGTGTGTGTGTGTGTGGTGTGTGTGTGTGTGTGTGTGTGTGTGTGTGTGTGTGTGTGTGTGTGTGAGTGTGTGTGAGTGTGTGTGTTTGTTGCTGGGAATTGAACCCAGGGTCTCATTCATGCTAAGCATGTACTCTCTAACTAAGCTACATTCCAAGCCCCATTCATTTTAAATTGTTTTCTTATTGTTAAGTTTTAAGAGCCACTGATAGGTTTTTAGTTTCTTTAGCTTTGGTTTGGTTTTTTGAGGCAGGGTCTCCTTTTGTGGCCCAGGCTGGCCTGGAACTCTCTATACAGCCCAAACTGGCCTCGAACTTTTGATCCTCCAACCTCTGCCTCCTGAGTAAAGGGATTACAGGTGTGTACTATCTGTATTGTATCACCTGACTGTATTGATAGATTTTTTAAAGCATTAAAAACAATCTTGTATACTTAAAAACATCCTATTTGCTGGAATGGATTTGCTAATAGTTTGTAAATATCCTTGTAGCCTACCTTTGAGTTATTTTGTCCTTGTTCAGTGACTTGGTAAGTGCAACCTCTGCCCATTTTCTGAAAGACTTTATATAATACTGGAGTCAATTCTTCCTTAAATGTTTGCTAAAGCCGGGCACCGATAGCTCATGCCTATAATCCTAGCTACTTAGGAGGCAGAGATCAGGAGGATTTTCACTCAAAGCCAGCCCAGGCAAATAGTTTGTGAGACCCTATCTCAAAAAACCCATCATAAAAAAGGGCTGTTAGAGTGGCTCAAGGTGAAAGCCCTGAGTTCAAACCCCAGTACTGCAAAAAATAATAATAATAATTTGTTAGAATTTACTGATAAGACTACTGTGACCTAGAGTTTCTGGGAAACTTTTTGATAATCCAGTTGACTTTATAAATATATACAATTAGTCATAATTTTATCATATTATCTATTCTGTCTTTATCCAACAGGTTGGCTAAGCTATAGTCTCCAAGAAATTTGTTTCATTTAAGCTGTCAGATTTGTAGGTATAAAGTGGTTCATAATATTTCCTTATTATTTCTAATAATAAGGAAATAATATTTCTAATTTTTTAAGCTGAGAACCTTTAGACCACTGCTTTTAGACTTTTCTAACATATTCACTTAAAGCTGTAAATTTTCCTGTACGCCCTTTTTTAGCCAGTCCCACACATTTTGATGTTCCTTGTAATATCTTCTTTGACACATTGATTATTTAGCAATGTGTTCATTTCTAAGTTTTTTGGGGAGTTCCTGGATATTTTGTCACTGATGCCTCTTTTAATTCTATTCTTTCTCTTTCTCCCTCTCCCTCTCCCTCTCTACCTCCCTCGCTCTCCCCTGGGGGTTTGAACTCAGGGCTAAATACCTGATAGGCAGGTGCTCTACTATCTGAGACATGGCTCCAGCTCACATAAGTCTAATTTGAAGAACGCACTGTATGTACTTCAGTGTGTTTTGTAGGTATTGGATATAAAGTTTTGTAAATATCAGGTCAAGGAAATTGATGTTAAGATCTTTGTCTCGGTGTTCTGTTAATTTCTGAAAGAGGAATGTTAAAATCTCCAAATATGATTATGATTGTGGATTTTCTATTCTTTCCTTTAATTCTGTCAATTTTGCTTCATGTGTTTTTGGAGGTCTGTTATTAAGCATATGCATAATTGTGATTATCTTCTCAATTGACCATTTTTCATGAAATGCCTATCATCTCTGGTAGCACTTTGCCTTGGAATCTGTTTTACCTGTTACTAATATAGCTGTTCCAGCCTTCTTTTATTTGTTATTTTCGTGGTTTATCTTTTCCCATCCATTTGCTTTTTGTTTCTATGATGCTAGGGATCAAACCCAAGTCCTTTAAATATGTTAGCTGTGCCTCCAGTTCTCCCATCTTTTTTCTTTTAACTAGCCTGTGTCTTTATATACAAAATATGTCTCTTGTTGACAACATATATTTAATCCAGACTGATAATCTCCTCCTTTTAAATCATAATACTTACTTTATTGACATTTAACGTAATTACTTTCATTTTCTATTTCGTATTTTCTGATTTTTGTTTTTCTGACATTTTATGACTTTGAATATTTTTTAGGATCTCATTTCATTTATTGCTTTTTTAGCTATACCTATTTGCAGTTTCTTAATGATGACTTTATAGATTATGGTGTATATAACTTTTCAGCCTATTGAGAGTTACTGTTATACATCACATAAATGTAGAATCCTATAGCCACATGCTTCAATTTACCCACTGCACTCTCCTTTATTATTATAATAGTTATGTGAAATATACTGTAATATATGATGTACAGTATACTATATACATTATAAATTCCACCTAATGTTAAATTTTTTTACTTCAGAGATTTTATTCTTGCTAATTTAATCTTAGTAAGATTTAATACTAAAGCCTTGTGCTGATAAAGTTACTGTTTGGGGGTTCTTGAAGGAGGAGTTGTGATAAAATATACATAACATTTACCATTTTTATCTGTTTTTTCCTTTGTTGTTTGTTCCTTTGAGGTCATATCCAAAAAAATCACAAATCCAGTCTCATGAAGAATTTTTCCCTTGGTTTTCTTCTTAGTTTTATAGTTTTGGCCCTTACGTTCATGTTTTTGATCCAGTTTTTTTCTTTGGCACATTTTGAATTAATTTTTAAGTATGGTATAAGGAGAAGTTTCAACTTAATTCTTTTGCATGTGGATATTCAGTATTTCCAGCATCCATTGTAAAAATCTTATGATTTTTGCTTTAAATAAATTATAAACACACATGTACATAAATTTAGGAGGATAGAAAATTTGTTGTTTATGCAGTATTTACCCAAATACTTACCATTTCCTTATGAAGAGCCAAATATTCAAGTGAGATAGTTTTTCTCTTGATTGAAGAGCTCTTAGCCCAGGTTTATTCAGCAGGTTTATTCTTTTATCAGGAAGAGTCTTTATTTCACTTTCTTTTTTAAAGATGTAGAAACTTTTTATTACTTTAAATATGTTCATCTGTTGTCTTACAGCCTCTAAGGTTTCTGGTAATACTTTGATATTCATTCAGATTTTTGTTCTGTAGCCAGGCACTGGTGGCTAATACCTCTAATCCTGTCTACTCAGGAGGCAGATATCAGGAGGATCCCAGTTCAAAGCCAGCCTAGCCAAATAGTTTGTGAAAACTAATCTGGAAAAAAACCCTTCACAGGGGAAAAAAAAGGGGGGGGGGGCAAGGGGGAGGGGAAGACTGGTGGAATGGCTCAAAATATAGGCCCTGAGTTCAAACCCCAGTACACCAAAAAAAATTTTTTTGTTCTCTATATGCAATGTGTCATTTTTCTCTGGCTGCTTTCAAGATTTTCTCTGTTTTTCAGTAGTTTGACTATAATACTTAATTTTCCTCTGCATTATACAGTGGGTTTAGCTATGTATTTAAATATATAATTTGTCCTTGATTAAATTTGGAGAATTTTCAAACATTTTTACTAAGGTTTTTTTTGTTGTTGTTGTTTTTTTTAGTTCTAATCTCTTTCTCTTCTTGAATTCAATTACACATACATGCTAGGATTTTTGCTAATGTCCCCCAAATATGTAAGACATTATTAATTTATGTTCTGTCTTTGTTTCCCCTCTGTTCTCAGATAGGTAATTTCTGTTGGTCCAGCTTCAGTGTTACTCACTGTCATGTCCATTTTTCTACCCAGTGACTTTTATTTCAGGTATTTTTTTTTAGTTCCAGAATTTCTATTTGGTTCATTTTTATATTTTCTTTCTTTACTGGAATATTCATCTTTATTTCAGTCATTGTCTGTCTTTCATCAAACAAAGGTATAGTAACTTCTTTGATAATCTCGCTGTTAATTCCAGCATTTGGGTCATTTCAGAGTTGGACTCTGTTTACTGACTTTTTTCTTAAGAATGTCATGTACTCTTGTTTGTTTGTATATTGAGAAATTTTGGATTTTATTCTGGGATTATACTGTTTGTAGAGACTTTGGTTTTTGTTTCAACTGACAATTCAGGTAATTAGAGAACAAAAAAAAGTATTTTTTTTTTTGGTACTGAGGTTTGAACTCAGGGCCTACACTTTGAGCCACTCCACAAATCCTCCCCTCCCATTTTGGGTCAGTCATTCATTTTATTTGTCTGTTTGTATGATTTTTGCATATAATCTGTGCCTGAACAATTCAGAAGTCAACCAGGAGTTTTGGCAATATTTATACCCAGAGTGTGGGTCTTCTTGTCTTTGGCCAGCTCCTTTCTGGGATTTCTTTGCTTCCTTTCTAGTAGCTATGGTTATCCTAAATTCTGTCCTCTGTTTCTTCTGGCCAGAAAGACTACAGGTTTTCTTTTTTTCTGGTACTGAGGTTTTGAACTCAGGACTTCACCACTTGTTCCATACCTCCAGTAAGACTGGATTTTTTAATAGAGGGTTGTTGTTTTGTTTTTGTTTTTGTTTTTTGGCAGCACTGGGGTTTGAACTCAGGACCTCACACTTCTTAGGCAGGCACTCTTACTGTTTGAGCCACTCTACCAGCCCTTTTTTGTGGTGGGTTTTTTCAAGATAGGGTCTCACAAACTGTTTCCTGGGGCTGGCTTCAAACTGCAGACCTCCTGATCTCTGCCTCCTGCGTAGGCCTAAGCCACAGGCACTGGGCTCCAATAATTTTTAAGCTATTTTATATGGAATCACCAACTATGGCCTGCCCTCAACCTAAAAGTTGGAGAGAGGGTTCTGTCTCAGCTTCTTCTTCTGAGTGTCAAGACTCCTCGTGAATCTGCCTCTGTGTTGGTTCATTCTCTAAGTGTTTTTAGGTATTTTGTTTTTGTAATTTTGCCTAGAGTTAATCATTGTTATCTGCAGAAAACCAAGTTTTGGAAGCAAAACTTGGTTGGTCAATGGGAATTTGTGTACATTTACATTAATGCCATTTCTGTCACTTAGTGTATCACATTCTCTGCTTTCTGGACCCATGACACATTCTTTTGAATATCCTTAAGGATGACAAACCTTTAGACTTTTAAGTCTAGCTTTGATTTCAAAAAAGTAAATAACAACCAGAATAAAACTTAGAGTCAAAGTTAGTAAATGTGTTTTACAGTGAACAATAAATACAATAAGTTGTTATTCCATTTTAGAGTTAAAAAATAAAATAGGTCTTTGAAGTAACCTATTTTGAAAATGCTTAAAAGAGGAATTCTTGGGCTGGGCATGTAGCTCAGTAGTAGAATGCTTGCCTAGTATGAACAGCCTAAGTTCAAGCCCTACCACCACCAAAAAGAAAACGAAAAAAATAAGAACAGAATGAAAGGTAGAAAAGAAATTCCACAAAAAGGAAATGTCATTCTCTTTGAGCATGACATTTTATCTTCTTAGTGAATTATCTTGCCATGTTCTTTATGTCCTTTGCTTTTTTTTTTTTTTTGCTATATTGCAAGACCCTATCTCAAAAAAAAAATGTAGGCAATAGGTTTTCTTATTTATATTCTTTATATAATGTTACTTAGTCTTGATTCTCATATTCTATTAGCAGTCCTATCACTCTACCTTTTAAATATATACAGAATCCTGCTGTTTAACTATTTCCACTGTACTACTCTAGTCTAAAATGTTTCTTTTTGCATGTAGCCTTGCAGTAACCTTGTTCTAATCATTTGTGCTTCCTCGTCAATCTAATTCTAACACTGCAAACCAGAACTGATATTTTAAGATGTGAGTAGGAATACATAACACCTTTGCTCCAAACCCCTCCAGAGGATTCCTGTGTCACTCAAGAAAAAAATATATATATATCAAGTCCCCTACCAAAGCTTACTTCCTTTATTCCTCTCTATCCTACTCATTCTGTAGTCATACCAAATAACTCATGCTACTGCACCTTTGCATTCCTGTTCTCTGTCCCACTCGTTGTTACTTCACTGCCTGGATTACATTCTGGCTTCC
The DNA here is from genome assembly GCF_047511655.1 of Castor canadensis. Lineage (NCBI taxonomy): Eukaryota > Metazoa > Chordata > Mammalia > Rodentia > Castoridae > Castor > Castor canadensis. Next base: position 46,983,516 of record NC_133396.1, on the reverse strand, counting down.
ATCAGATCCCTGTTCAGAGGTCAGCCTTACCAGTTACTTCCCCAGACCCACCCTCTCCCCTTACTGAGCTTTATTTTTATTCTTAGCACTTACCATCAACCTACCATTGATTGATTTTTTTGTTTTCATCTTTGTTTTGCTTATTTATTAATCCTCCACTAGAATATAAAAATTTTGTTTCTTTTTACTGTTCTAAACTCCAGTGTTTAGAACAGTTCTTATGGTATATATCACTCCCCTACCACTAACAAATATTCGTTAAATAAATACATAAATGATTGAAGTAACTCACACTTATAAAGGCATCCCAGGCTCTAGTAGTTTTGAATAGAAAAACTTTGTCACCTCTTTTTTCTGTTTCTTCCTTTATTATTAGTCTTTTCAGACTTTTTGTTGTTGTTTGTTTTGTTTCCGTGCTAAGGGATTGAACCCAGGGCCTCTTGCATGCTAGGCAAGCATCCTACACCTGAGGAGGTGAGCTACACTGAATGCACTCCCAGCCCAGATTTTTTAGTTCTTGTATCAGGTTTTAATCAGAATTATTAAGATTTGACACAAATATATAAGTAATTAGCCAATTGGATATGGTTTGATAAAGATACATAGTGTTGTAAATACGGTCACCATCATGTACAACATACCCATCACTTCACGTGTCAATAATTTTCCACAAAATCAATTATTTCTCTGAAGTTTTTACTGTTTTTTTTTGTAATTACAGGGGTTTGAACTCAGGGCCTACACCTTGAACCACTGCACCAGCCCTTCTTGTGATGAGTTTTTTTTTTCAAGATAGGGTCTTTCCAACTATTTGCCCAGGCTGGCTTCAAACCAAAATCCTCTTGATCTCTGCCCCCTGAGTAGCTAGGATTACAGGTGTGAGTCACCGGCACTTGGCTTCCGCATTTTTCATTCTTTTACTAACTAGAAGTTAAGAATATAATTGAACATGGTGGTACATACCTGTAACCCCAGCACTTGTGAGGTGGAGGCAAGAGGATTGGAAGTTTCAGGTCAGCCTCAGCTGCATAATTAAACCCTGTCCCAAAACAAAAAAAAAAAAAAACCAAGAACTGGGCACCAGTGAATTACACCTGTAATCCTAGCTGCTCAGGAGGATCAAGGTTCAAAGCTAGTCTGGGCACATAATTTGAGAAACCCTATCTCAAAAATACCCAACACAAAAAAAGGGCTAGTAGAGTGGCTCAAGTTCCACTACCTAGCAAGTGTGAGGCCCCGAATTCAAAACCCCATTGCCACCAAAAAATAAATTATAAACAACACCAAAAACAATTTTTTAAAGATTATGAATATATTGTTATAGCCTCTTATATTCCTTATTTTATTTGTGTGTTACATTTTCTTAAATTTATATCAATGTGAATTTCTTAATTTTTTAAAAAAAACTAGGTCTTATATTTATTAATTCTGTTTTGTAGTTCATTAATTTTATTTTTATTTATTTTTGGTAGTACTGGGATTTGAACTTGGCTGCACACTTACTCTGCAGGCACTTTTATCACTTGAGCCACACCTCTAGCCCATTTTTGCTCTGGTTATTTTGGAGATGGGGGGGGTCTCAAAAACTATTTGCCCAGGCTGGCCTTGAACCTCAGTCCTCCTGGTCTTAGCTTCTCAAGTAGCTAGGATTACAGGTGTGAGCCACTGGCACCTGGCTAATTTTTATGTTTATTTTCTTCCATTTATTTTCTATTAGTTTATGTATTAGCTATATGACTCTGAATATGCCATTACTTCAGCAATATTCTAATCCATTTGAATTGGTACTATTCTAATGACCATTTTCTTTTTCCTTTTTTATTGTTTATTCATTTATTCATATGTGCATACATTGTTTGGGCCATCTCTCCTCCCTGTCCCCCACCTCCTCCCTCCCTCCCTCCCTCCCTCTCATCCCCTCAATGACCATTTTCTAAATAATGTTTATCATTGTTTTTTCTTCTATTCTATTCTAAAATTATTTGATTTAGTTCTGTTTTAAAGGTAGGATTTCTTAATCTTTTGCTATTAGTTTCCACATTGGGAGAATTCTTTTTTTTTTTTTAATTGCAGGCTCATGACTGTAATCCTAGCTACTTGAGAGGCTAAAATCAGGAGGATTGAGGTTTAAAGCCGGCCCAGGCAAATAGTTTGTGAGAATAACCAGAGTAAAATGGACTGGAGGCATGCTCAAACCATGGAGCACTTGCTTTGCAAGTGTGAAACCCTAAGTTCAAACTCCAGTCCCATAAAAGATGTGTGTGTGTGTGTGTGTGTGTGTGTGTGTGTGTGTGTATAAAATCTTAATACTTATTTTAAATAGGACCTATTTTATAGAACTTAAAATTTAATATGTGACTATTAAGTCATTATTAATTGTAATATTCTTATGGTCTGTACTGCTATTTTAACCTATTTGTATGGTAAACAGCGAAAGTGGTGTTAATCTACCACTACAGTTAGGTTTTTGCCATTTTCTCCTTGTATTTCCAAAGTTTTTGCCTCCTAAATTTACTTTTCATTTCATTCTTGTCTTGTATCCTACTTCAGTTTTTTTTTGTTTGTTTGTTTGTTTTGTTTTTTGTCTTTGTCTTAATAGATTTTTGCCTACCCTCTTTTTTTTTTTTTTTTTTAAACAATCTTACTGTTTCAGGCATGTGTCTTTTTTTTTCGAGGTGCTAAGAGTTGAACTCAGAGCCTTGTGTTTGCCAGGCAGGCATTCTATCACTTGAGCCATACCCCCAGCCTAGCATATGTCTTTAAAAAGTAGCTGTACAGTGCAATTTGAAATTCATCTAATATAAATTAATCATTTAAAGCAACTCATTCAAAGTCAGGTGTGGTGGCACTTGCCTGTTATCTCAGTTACTAATGATTCAGAGGCAAAGAAGATTATGAATTCAAGGCTAGCCCAGGCGTATCTCAAAAACAAAATAAAAACAAAAGGACTGGGAGCATAACTCAAGTGATTAAACTCTAATGCTATTTAAAAAAATGATTCAGTGGAGTGTAGACTATTCACTGTATCTTAATTGCATTCATACAGACTTAATTTTTAAAATAAAATACTTTTCACTTATCAACTAGAAGATGTAACAGTTTCTACTTGTTAGGATTATGATTAGCTGCAAGAGATAGAAAGGTAACAGTGACTTAAGGTAGAAATGGATTTCCTTCTCAAGTGGAAGAAGTCCAGACTTTTTGATTTGGCCCTCTGTGATGTAAGGGACCCAGGCTCTTTCTAGTTTGCTACTCCACTTTCATTTTCAAGGTCTCCTCAAAGTCTAAGAAGGCCGTTGGAAAGCCATCCATGACATCTGCAGACTACCTAACCTGTGAGAAGAAACAAAGAAGGAATATAGTTTTTTAGGGTGGAGGGGAGACCATAACTGAGTCACGTGGCCAGACCTAACTGCAGTATATACTGGGAAATACTTTTATTCTGGCCCTGTTACAGAGGAAGAAGATAGCAAATGACTAGCATTTTTTTTGCCACACCTCCCCATGTGTAAATGTATCATTTCCTATTTACTTCTCCTACCCTCTTCTGATTTCCTAGTTTTTATAAACATCAATGAGATTTTAGATAATAACCATAGCTCTTACTAAAGGCTTCCAATATGCCAGTATTTACTCTTCATAATAACCCTACTTGGGGCAGATATTATTATACCTCATTTTTCATAGAAGGAAACTGAGACTCAAGACTTAAGATTAAGCACCTTAACCTAACATCAAACATCCAGTAATTCATATCCTTGCCATAGTGCCTAGAGTACTTACTGTACAACTTAATGGCTTCGAAGTCATTAAATGTTTTTGTAAAGTTTATCTTTCCTTTGAATAAAAATTTATGAGCCCTATTAACATCACTTACATAGAGTTAAATATCTTTTGGGTTGGAGGCATTATTCAAGCAGTAGAGCACCTGCCTCATAAACATGAAGTCCTGAATTCAAACTCTGGTGCCACTAAAAAAACAACACAACAAAAAAAAAATAAAAGATAGAAAAAAATTTTTTTTGCTGTTTGCCATATTTTTCAAATACAACATATCTACTTTTTTTTTGACAGTTACTAGAGTTTGAACTCTGGCTTTTCATGCCCTCTCCCTCCTGAGCCATGCATTCAGCCCTTTTTGCTTTAGCTATTTTTTAGATAAGGTCTTGTGGGGTCTTGTGGTTTTGCCCAGGCCATCGTCAGGACACAGCCCTCCTGCTATACCTCCCAAATAGCTGGGCTTGTAGACATGAACCACCATACCCAGCTTGTTTATTTAGATGGAGTCTCAGTACCTGTTTTGCCTAGGTTGGTCTGGAATCATGAGCCTCCTGATCTCTGCTTCTCAAGTAACTGGGGATTACAGAAGTGAGCCACTACCCTGGCCTTACATCTGCTTTCGTTCTTAGGAGTTTTCTTGTTTTGTTTATTTATTTATTTTTTTACTATTAAAATTTTTAAACATAAATAAAAAGTAAAGAGAATAATGAGTCACTTGTAGCTTGAGCAGTTATCAACATTTTGCCAATTTTTAAGGTCATTTTTCTTATAGTCCTGCCACATTTTTGTTCTGCAGGTTTCAGGTCAAATCCCATTCATCATCCTGAATACCTGAGTAGATATTTCTCCCTTGCAAGGCTTTTATCCCTAGCATAATAATAATTGTTAATATGATAGAAATCATATTAGAAATTATTTTCAGGTTCCACGTTATCTCAAAAATGTCATTTCTCAGTTGATTTGTCAGGATGAAGTTGAGTATGCTGGTGCATGCCTGTAATCCCAGCTGGCACTGGGGAGTTAGAAGCAGGCCAGCCTGTGCTATGTAGTGAGTTTGATTGTTTATTAATACTTTATTCTGCTGGGGTACATATTTAAGGAAGTTTTGTCAGAAAACTTTATCTTTCTAAGTCTTTGCTTATCTGGAATATCTTTCTTTTGCCCTACTAAAAGAATGGCAGCTAGTGTTGTAGCAAAAAAAAAAATCTTGAGGCTAAGGCCAAGCATGGTGGTCCATACCTGAAATCCCAGTTCTTGGGAAGCTGAAGCAGGAGGATTACAAATTTGAGGCCAGCTTGGACTACAGAGTGAGACCCTGTCTCAAAAAAATTAAAAACAAAAAACAAGTCTGGGGTTAATCATATTTGTGTACTTTTTTTTTTTCTTTCTTTCTGTGCGGTACTAGGGTTTGAACTCAGGACCTACACCTTGAGCCACTCCACCAGCCCTTTTTTCTGAAGGGTTTTTCAAGATAGGGTCTAGGGAACTATTTGCCTGGGCTGGCTTCAAACCACGATCCTTCTGATCTCTGCCTCCTGAGTAGCTAGGATTACAAGCATGAGCCACCAGCACCCAATACATGTGTGATATTTTTTTTTTAAATGCTTTTAGGATTGTGTTGAGCTTGGGTTTTTTTGTTCTGTTTTTTAATTCTTGAGAAAGACTGAATGAAGATATGTCTGGATTAATGATGGCAGATGTCTGATAGGTGTAGGTGTGCTTTCATTCTGTGCCACAGATAATCATTACTGTGTAATCATGGCCTCCTTGTCCATTGAAGACAAATGAAGACTCAGATTCCTTCAGCAAACCTAAGGGCTGGGTGTATGGTTCAAGTGATAGACCACTTGCCTAGCAAACTCAAGGCCCTGAGTTCAAACTCCAGTACTGCCAAAAAAAAAAAAAAGCCAGGCACAGTGGTTAATACCTGTAATCTAGACAAGAGATCTGGAGGATCATGGTTCAAAGCCAGCCCAGCCCAGATCAAAAGTTGCTGCGACCTCATCTCAACCAGTAAAAACTTGGTGTGGTGTGGCTAAACACCTATAATCCCATCTGTGCAGGAAATATAAATAGGAGGATTGCAGTCCAAGCTGACCTTGGCATAAATACAAGACCCTATTTGAAAAATAAGTAAAGCAGAAAGAGCTGGGGCACATGGCTCTAGTGGTAGAGCACCTGCCTAACAAGCATAAGGCACTGAATTTAACTTCTAGTCAAACAAACAAAAACCATTTTGCCATTTGTAATGAATCTAAGTTGGTCTCTTCTAAGCATGAATGCTTAAGATTTAAACCTTTCAACAAAGTTACTTTCCCTCCTCTCTTTTTTTCCCCCTTTTTAAAAAAGTATTGTTCTTTTTCTATCAGTCTTAATCTTTCTGGAATAGTTTATGAAGATTAGGGTTCTGCTACAATTCATATGCAAGCACAAAAGACCAAGAATGCCAGAGCTTTTTTTTTTTTTAATAAGCAAAAAGAGCAATGCTGGAGGTATCATAGTACATGACTTTAAATTATACTACAGAGCCATAGTAACAAAAAGAGACATGTAGACCCATGGCACAGAATAAAGGACCTAGAAATAAGACCACACAAATGTCTGATTCTTGACAAAAATGCCAAAAACATACATTGGAGAAAAGACAAACTCCTTAACTGGTGCTGGAAAAACTAGATATCCTCATGTAGAAGACTGAAACTAGGTCCCTATCTCTTGTCCTTTACAAAAATCAACTCAAATGTATCAAAGACCTTAATGTAAGAACTGAAAATCCATTGGATGCAGTGAATCAAGCCCTTTTGGGGGAGGCAGATGTTGGGAGGATGGCAGAGATGGGGGGGATAGCAGTTTGACGCCAGCTCGAGCAAAAAGTTCTTGAGACCCCATCTCAACCAATAAAAACTGGGCATGGTGGTATGTGCCCAGTTACATAGGAGGCATAAAGAGGAGGATTGCAGTCCAGGATGTGCTGGAGCATAAAGCAAGACCATGTATGAAAAATACCTAAAGCATAAAAAGGGTTGGGGGCATGGCTCAAGTGGTAGGGTACCTGCCTAGCAAGTGTGAGGCTCTGAGTTCAAGCGTAAATACCACCAAAAAAAAAGATTTGAAAGTAGTAAAGGGAAACATAGAAAAAAACGTGTATTTTAAGATTGTAGGCATAAGCAGTGACTGTCTGAATAGGATTCCAGTAGCTCAGGAAATAACGGCAAGAATTGACAAACGGAATTACATCAAATTAAAAAGCTTCTACACAGCAAAGACAACAATTGCCAGAGTTAAGAACCTAGAGAATGAAAAAAAATCTTTGCCAGATATTTATCTAACAGGAGATTAATATCCAAAATTGACTCAAAAAATTACTCTAGTTGGGTGCCAGTGGCTCACATCTTTAATCCTAGCTACTCAGGAGGCAGAGATCAGGAGGATCGTGGTTTGAATCCAGCCCAGGCAAATAGTTCCCTAGACCATATCTCAAAAAACCCTTCACAAAAAAGGGCTGGTGGAGTGGCTCAAGGTATAGGCCCTGAGTCTAAACCCCAGTACTGCAAAGAAAAAAAAAATTACTCTAGGCAGAGTGGTGCACACTTAGATATATTCTGAATCCAGCTTGGGCTACATAGTGAGTTTCAGGCCACCCTAGTCTCAAAGACCCTGTCTCAAAACAACAACAACAAAACACAAAAAGAACAAATAGTTCAGTCAATAAATTGATAAATGAATGTTCTTAAAAGAAGTACAAATGGCCAATAAATACATGAAAAAATGTTCAACATCTTTGAAATTCCAACTCACCCCAGGCAGAATGGGGGTATGAAGAAAACAAAACATAACAGGTTCTGGGGGGTGGGGCAACATAGGACCATTTTACAGTGTTGGTGAAATGCAAATTAGTGGAGCCACCATGGAAATCAAAAAAAAGAAGAAGGAGGAGGAAAAGGAAGAGGAAGGAGGAGGAGAGAAGGAAAAGAGAAAGAGAAGGAGAAGGAAGAAGAAGAAGAAGAAAAGGGAAAGTCTTCCCAGGTCCTCTAATATTGGAATCTGCCAGGTGGAGGAGGGAAGGCTGACTTGTGATTGTTCCTTGTTTTCAGGTCCCCAGAGTAGTTCAGTCTCTGACAATTATGCCTCCTTTCAAAATGGTGCCTGGCTATAGCTCTCCTAGATATGTGGGGAGATGCAATGGATTTACTCTACAGTAGGAGGAGTCACTGTCAATCCAAATTCTTGCACTGGATTTAAGGCTCTCGAGAAATTGTGTTTCCTCTTGTGTCAGTTGTGGTAACACCTGTCAGTCTGTGGTCACCAGGACTGCTTGGCTTACCTTGTGGTTGTACCTTTGGGTTCTCTCCACCCTCCTTCCCAGGGGGAGTTGGAGTTAAAGCTAGGTACTGTTTCCTACTTTTCTCTGTGTCACCATTCTTTTTCTCCATGCCTTTTAAATTGTCTTTTCACCTCTTTGATTTCTGATGATCTTGGTCTCTTTCTCTTCTTGAGATATAATCTCTTCCTTTGTTACCCTGACTTTTTTCATTCATTGAGTAGCACTGAAGAAACTTTTATTCCTGTATCTTACCTTGTCCCAAGCCCTTTTTTCTGTTTTTCTGTTTTTGTCTGTATGTATTCTTCTGTGTTGAAGAGGCTCCAACAAGTCATCTATTTCACTAATTCAGCTTTGTATTCTGTTTAACTGCTGCTTATTGCATTCCATATGGTTTTTCCTGGCTGTTTTTCTCTATATAACTGCCTAGTCTACATTGCATGCAATTACTCTGATTTTTACATTACAGTAATGTGTACTAGTCTTAAATTTAAGCTAACTTATTTATTGACTGGTTGACTAATCGAGGTATACTCCTACTATTTTGCCCAGGCTGGCCTTAAACTCCTGGGCTCAAACCATATTGCCCCAGGCCCCCAAGTGCTAGGGCTATAGGCTTATACCACCATGCCCAGTATCTTCATTTTGGTAGGAGGGGGGTTATTTTTGAAGGTTTCTTGGGTTTTTTTGGGGGGTTGTTGTTTTGGGGTTTAGACTCAGGGCCTTCCTTGTATTTGTTAGGCTTGTGTTCTACCAGTTAAGCTACATACATTCTCAACGTGTTTTGGGGGGTTTTTTGTTTGTTTTTTGTTTTGTTTTTTTGAGATAAGATCTTTCTATGTAGCTCAGGCTGTCCTTTAACTTGCTCTGTAGCCCAATCTGGCTTTGAACTTGTGCTCTTCCTACCTCTGCTTCCCAAGTGCTAAGAGTATAAAAGTGTGAGATACCATAGCCAGCTCCTTAGTTTTTGTATATAGTTACATTCATGCTAACTGCCACCCTGATCAAGATCAGAGTATTTCTAGCATCCCAGCATGCTCATTTGTGCCCCTTCTTATTAGTACTCTCCCCTATATAACTAGTCATTGTTCTACCTCATTCACTGTCTGTCTCTTAGGTTTACCTATTTTTAAACTATATATAAATGGTGGCAGGCACTGGTGGCTCACGCCTTTAATCCTAGCTACTTGGGAGGCTGAGATTGGGAAGATCGTGGTTCAAGACCAATGGGGCAAATAGTTTACAAGACCCCTTCTCCAAAATAACCACAGCAAAATGGATTGGGTTTGGGAAACCGAGCTCACCAAATAATAAATAAATAAATTGTATGTAAATGGAATCATAGAGAATATAGCCTTTGTATTTGACTTCTTTTGTTCAGCACAGTCTGTGAGAGTTTCATCCATATTGTTGCATGTAAGAATAATTCATTCTTTATTGCTATGTAACATGTTTATGAGTATTCTACTGTTTATTCTCCTGTTGATGTACATTTGTTTATTTTAGCAGTTTGGAGCTATTATGAATATAACTGCCATGAACATTTTTATGTATGTTTTTAGATGGACATATGCTCTTACTTCTCTTTGGTATATACCAGGGAGTGGAATTATTAAGTCATAAGGTATATTTAACTTTTGTAGATACTGCTAAAAAGATTTCCAAAGTGGTTATACTGCTATTCATGACTAGCTCCAATGTAGAGGAGTTCTAGTTGTTCCACATCTTTACGAATCCTTGGGTTGGTTGGTTGATTGGTTGGTTTTTGGCGCATTACAGGAGTTTGAACTAAGGGTCTCATGCTTGCTTGCTAGGCATGCACTCTACTACTTGAGCCACACCCCCAACCCTTTTCTGCTTTAGTTATTTTTCCAATAAGTTCTCTAGTTTTTTGCCCAGGCTGGCCTCTGATAGTAATCTTCCTACCTATGCTTCTTGCCTGCCTGTCTTCACTGGTACACACCCACCACATCCAGCTTATTTGTTGAGATAGGGTCTCACTAACTTGTTTTGGACTAGCCTCAAACTGAGATCCTTCTAACTTCTGTCTCCCAAAGTAGCTGGGAATTAAGCATGTGCCACCATGCCTAATGGTGGGAGGGGGGTTATTTTTGAGGGTTTCTTGGGGTTTTTTTGGGGGGAGTTATTGTTTTGGGGCAACTGGCTGCCTAGCTTGGTTTTATTTTTAATTTTAGCCATCCTGGTGGATTTATAGGAGAATCTTGTGATTCTTAATTTGCATCCCTTCATGAATAATGATATTGACTATCTTTCCTTCTGCTGTTGGACATCTGGATAGTTCCTCTGGAGTGCCTGGTTCTGATTTATGCTTGGGTTTCTTGTTTGTAGGGTTGCTTTATTTATTTATTCATTTATTCATTTATTTATGATGTTCTGAATATAAGTTTTGTATTGGATATATGTATTGAAAATCTCTCATTTTGTGATTTTTTTTTAAGTCCTATTGATTTTTGTTTGCTTACTGTTTTTTTTAAGTTATAGTCTTATTATATAAGCTCAGGCTTCCCTAGAACCAAAGATCCTTCTGACTTTGCCTTTTGAGTATTGGGATTACAGATGTATACCACCATACCCAGCCAGGTTAGTGGTATCTTTTGCTGAACACAGATGATTAATTTTTCTCCTTTTTTCTTCTTTTTTTTTTTTCCAGTGGTAATGAGCAAACTCAAGGCTTTGTGCATGCTAGGCAAGTACTCTACCACTGAGCTACATCTCTAGTCACAAATGATTAATTTTAATAACATCGCATTTTTTTCTTTTATACTTAGTGGGTTTTGTAGTTGTTTGTTTGTTTGGGGAAGAGGGGGCAACGGAGTTTGGCTGGCTAATACTCAGGCTGGCCTTAAACTCCTAGACTCAGACAATCATCTGTCCTCAGCTTCCAAGTGCTAGGACCATAGGCCCACACCACCACGCCCAACTGGTCAGTGCTGTTTGTGTCCCATTTGAGAAATATTTGCCTCTTCCAACATCAGGAAGGTATTCCTCTATGTTTTCTTCAGAATGTCATATATTATTTTACCTTTAACATTTATGTTTGTGGTTCATGTCAGATCAGTTTTTATATGCATGAGGAAGGAGCAAGGTTAATTTTTTTTTCTGTGTAGATATTCAATTGATCCAGCACCATTTATTAAAAGATGAGTTCCCCCCTCTAAACTGAAATGGTACCTTGTTATCAGTCAAGTGACTATATACATATATTTGTATCTATTTCTAGGTTCTGTTCTACTCTAGTGGTGTATTTAACTATCCTTGTACTGTTACTATTAAGTCTTATGTTGTACTAATTTGTAAGTTTGCAAAGTTTTCACCTATTTTTTAGCCACTTTTCTAGAAAGATGTTTCCTAATTCCTTAGATTGGTATCTTATATCATGCCTTTTTATGTTTTAATGACTTTTTAAATCCTTTTTGGGATCAGTCTATATTTGTTTTGAGAATTTAGATGGCCCTTAAGATTTTTAGGTGCATGTAAAGGGAAAAGAAGAAGTCTGATTTACACTGTTAGGATTACACTCTTCTACAGGAGAGTAGAGAGGAAACTAGGACAAGATATAATTATGGCAAGCAGCTAACCTTGTGTTTACTGTAGTAAACACAAGTTTCTTAACTTAGTGTTCTTATTCTGGGGCTTTTGCTTCTATTGGAGGCCAACCTCAACTTTTGTCTTCCTTCTACCCACATTAATTGTAAGTCAGCAGCTAAAAAGTGTCTTCTGATACTTGCTGTGCTTCCTGTCAACTGTGGTGGGGTACATTTGTGTCCTTCTAAGTGCATCACAGCCCATCTTGGCTCTTGTCCTAACTTGTTCCAGCTTAAGAGTATTATTAGTGGGGTATTGTTGCTAAAATCTTCTCTACATTCATATCAAGCCTGCAAAGGATTATACACTAGTTTGTCTTTTTCCTCATTCCAGTTCCATCTAGAGTTAATCTTGCTGAAAATTTTTGTTTCTGGTATGTGGTTGCCTTTTTCTTCATATTCCAATAGAAAACTAGAAAGGAGATGAGATAGTTAAAAGTGTATATTTAAAGCCATTCTAATTACAGGTCAGTGCTAGATTATAAAAACTTTATTTTGCTGGGTACTGGTGGCTCATGCCTGTAATCGTAGCTGCTAAGGAGGCAGCCAGAGATTAGGAGGATCGTGGTTTGAAGCCAGCCCAGGCAAATAGTTCCTCAAGACCCTATCTTGAAAAAACACTTCACAAAAAAAAGGGCTGGTGGAGTGGCTTAAGGTGAAGGCCCTGAGTTCAAGCCCCAATACTGCAAAAATAAATAAATAAAAATAAAAAATAAAAAACTTAATTTCTAGGATCTGGAGATGTAGGTCAGTGGTAAGCCCTTGCCTCGGATGCTCAAGACCCTTGGTTCCATCCCCAGCACTGAAAAAAATTAAGTTTTTTGGTTGTCAAATGATCCTTTATTGAAATATTTCCCTTGTACTTAACTAGCTGGGCATTCACCTCTTTTGGTATCATCTGTGATATCATGAGGATGGCAATCATCAGCATTGGGCAGTCTCTAGGATCTCTTTAATAGTTCTAGAGAGTTCTCTGACTGAATATCAATGCTGCATCTGCCCAGTAATATTGACAGTCTCATCAAAAGTGATACTTCACACCAGCTATGCTGGCACAGCCTATAATCCTAGCACTCAGAAGGCTGAGGCAGGAGAATTAGAAGTTCAAGGCCAACCTAGGCTACCTAGTGAGACCTTATCTCAAAAAACAAACAAAAAGTGATATTTCCATTGTGTTTAATATTTTTCTGTTTCTTTCTGTCTCTTGGTGGCTCCTTGAGGGCTTTCTTGATCAGGGCAGAGGCTGAAGGTACCACCTCAACCTGGGGCTGTCTGTTCTAAATGGTCATTTTCACTAACCCTCAGACGTTTCCAATCAGTGGTTGCCTTGACTGTGTCATCACCAACCTTTTTCAAAGACAGACACAGGGATCTGATCTTGGGGGCTTGGGCAGATGCAGGATGATCTCACCTCATATACACACTCTGTTTTTATTGGCATCAAAGTTGGGCATCATGGTGTAGGTGTCTGGTGTCAGGTAAACCTGGATTTGGGACAACCAAAGAAAGTTTCACCTTGGCCTCCTCCAAATCAAAGGCAGAAAAATTAATTTCTAGCTTTCCAGGTTGAATTCTCTGAAAATAATTGTTCATTTTATTAAGGTGTGCATTGTACTTAGAATATATTTGCATAGGCTTATATACATAGGCTTGTTACATCATAAGAAGCAGTTCTGCTCCTCTTCTATAGAACTCGGAAGGGAACAATCCAATGATCATGAAGATTCCCCTTTAACTCTTTCTGTGTTGGATATTATTTTTGCAGCTTGATTTCCCCACCTCAGCCTGAATATGAGTGAGGACAGTAGCCCAAAGGCCTAATAAGAAAAAAATAAGACAATGACAGATATGCAGAATAAAGTAGGAGTGATTGTTTTGACACTCATGGGTTTCAGATGATCTGCCTGTATACCTTCATTTGATAAGAACGCCACATGGCTCTCTTGGCAGCTGTATAAGAGAAACTGACCCTGGAATGAGGGATAACCCAGGGAATGATTTGAGAATTTTGTGCTTTTGCAGTGCCAGAGTCTTTTCCCAAGGCAGACTGTCAAAGTCCCAGCTGGAGAGCAGGAACTATTTCCTGTATTCTTTGTAACTCTCATGCAGGTCATAATTTTCATGGATTGGTAAGAAAAAGTACCTCTTTACAAGTTTGGGGCTTATTGTACCTGACCTTTTTTTTTGTTGTTGTTTATTGTTTTTGCTTTTTAACGTAGCTAAAGATTTAATTAGCTTTAAGTTTGTTTGTTTGTTTTCTTTTCTTTTTTTTTGCAGTACTGGGGCTTGAATTGAGGGCCCTGAGCTACTCCACCAGCCCTTTTTTTGTGAAGGATTATTTTCGAGATAGGGTCTCAGGAACTATTTGCCTGGTCTGGCTTCAAACTGCGATCCTCCTGATTTCTGTCTCCTGAGTAGGTAGGATTACAGGCATGAGCCATAGGTGCCCAGCTGAAGTTTTATTCTTAATTCTAGTGGAAAACAGCATAGAAATTTTTCAGTTTTTATATTGTTATGCAAATATAAGAACTTGAAACAGATCATCCATTGACATTTTTTGAAGAGAGAAGCAGTAACAGAAAATTTAACTAGGAAAACTCTAAACTTCTATTGTAAAGATATCTTCTTCCTTCAAGAATTAGACTAGCTTAAGGTTCATACCTACCAGTACAGAGTAGAAGGGGGTAAATCACAACTAAAGACCTTGGCACTTATGTAAGAAATTTAAATAACAGGCAGACATAGAGATTTGTAAATGTGTACTTTGTGCCAGCTGAACCACAGAGAAGATACTGCATTTATGGTCCAGGGAAGTTTAAAATATTTGTGGTCAAACTTTAAATTCAACATAAAACTCTCTGTGGTGGAAGCTTTCCAGAAGCTGCATGAAGGGTGTGCAAGCTGCATAAACTCTCAAAGGCCTTTCCTTTCCTTTCATTGGGCTAAAAAAGCCAAATTTTCCTTCCTTCATACTGTGTGGCTGAAAGTGTGTAGACTCCCTGAGGCTCCAGTTACCCACCCAGGAAACCCACTCTCAGGCCTTCTTTGCTTTGTGTCTTATTCCTTCAAGTTTGATCAAATACCACCTCATCAGGCTGGCAGAGTGGCTCAAGTGGTAGAGCACCTGCCTAGCAAGTGTGAGGCCCCAAGTTCAAACCCCAGTACCACCAAAAAAAAAAAAAAAAAAAAAGTCATCTCATCTAAGAGCCTTTCCCTGTCCATCTTATACAAGATAACAGTCTTGTAAATTTTCTATTACTGCTTCTGTTTCTCTGTCCCTCTTACCCTGCTTTTTTTTTTTCACGTACTTCTTACCACTATCTGCTTATTTGACTCTCAGTCTCTCCAAGAATGTTAAGTTCCATGAAAGCAAGAACATTTTTTTATTCACTGCTGAATTGCTGATGCTTTGACTAGAACCTGCCACATTACAACAAGTGCTTAATAGATGTTTATTAAGTGCATTCAGCAGGATACTTCAAAATGTTTTGGGAAGTATGGTCTAGAGAGGAACAAGTTAAACCCTGCCCCACTTATATAGTAGAACCTCAAATCTTACTTTCTGTTCTGTGACAACTGTACATATGGTCCTTTATAAGGAGACAAGTGCTAAGGTGGTTTATAAGTCTTCACATACACAAGGCATCTCTTGCCATAGAACCTGACTTACACATGAAGACTTACACATGAAGATAGAGCAGTTTAATTTTCACAGTTAAATTAAGTGTTGTATTATTTGTTTCTGCCCTTTGAATTTGAATTTGTTGAGAACCCTCTAGATGTTGATTGCTCTGGTATGGGAGCTCTTTCTGGGTAGCATGCAGACTGGAGAAGATGAATACACTTGTCAGCATATTTTTGTGACAAGTAAATGTGGTCCCTCTTTTGCAGCCTTTTGTCATTTGAGACCCTGACTGACTATGGAATCGGTTGTTGCTGACCATTCCCAGTCCTCTTAGACAAGAGCATTACTGATAGACTTGAACATGTCTTCAAGGGCTTTCTCCTATCTGCTTTTCTTTGCTGCTAGCTTGGGCTACATGAAAAAAAAAAGATGACAACGGTAGTCACTTCATAAAATTTCATTAAGGATTAAATGAGATAAAATAAGTGAAGATGCCTAGATTTTAAAAATAAAATTTCTTTCAATATGTGTTTTCATTGTGGGGAAGGGGGCTATTTAAGAGGACTCCAAAGAGATGATCCATTACAAATCCAGTCACACACCAGATTCTCACATATCTTCCCAGCTCCTCCTGCAGTTTCAGTTGCTATTTTCTATAATTCATGCAAAAGCCTTCAGATCCTCCATCATTTTCTTTATTTACTCTTTTAGCTATTGCTATTATCTTGTAGCTTTGAATATCAAAAACCTGTTAGATTAACTTTGTAGCCTAAGATTCAGGTAGGCACAGGAAGAAAGTAGGCAGGACTCAAGTAGCTTTTCAGAAGGTGAGACAGGAGTACTTATAGTCATTTCACCTGACGTTTCTCCCTAGAATGGAAACACACAAGTGAGGGCTTGCAAGCCCTTGGAGAACAACAAAACACCACTTTGGAAATGTAACCATGCTGTCATGGGTACTCCAGCCCTTCTTCTTCTGACTCTTTTTGGTACTATTCTTTTCTGCAGTCCTACCCTACTTCCAGCCTTAACGCGCAGTCTCATGAATATGCCACCTGCCTTCTCTCTTTGGCCCCATCCTTTGCTACTCAGTGTATTTTTTCCACATCCTCACACTTTTCCAGATTCAAATTAAATAACCCTCACAGTTGGCTTGTTCCATCATCCCTGTTTAAGAATACAGCACAGTGAACTGGAGTCTGGAAGGAGGTGCCAAAGCCTAAGACTACTCTCCTCCTAGTGACTCAAGACAACTTTGTCATCAGCTCCCTGGAAGTCTATGGACGTCAAGCAGAAAGGCTGGCAGGTTGGGGAGTGGAATGTCTCTTTAGCACCATAGCCTCTAGCAACTAGTTCTCACTTAAATTTATAAGTTAGAACCCTGGAACTGGATACATTGCATATTCATCCATTTTTCCAAAGAAGACAGTGAGAGCACTTTGTAGTTGGCAATTAATTCTTCCCCCACTTTTTACTGCATGGAAACCCAGCAGAAAATGGCAGTCCTGTTTGTGTTTGTGCTCATGGTTTAAGTCCTTAATGGAACCTCCTCATGAACTCCTGAGAAAGGTCTAGATACCTGCCCTGCTTGACATGAAGGGCAGTATTCCCAGATGTCAGCATGCCCTGGGAAAGAGGGAGAACTTTGGATGCCTATTGAAAATCCTACAGAGAACCAAGACCCAGAATTTCACTCTTCCTTTCCTGTCAGCAAGGCCATGGAGGTTTCCTGTCTGTGTTGTCATCAGCTTTGGAACACTTTCCTCTGACAATCCCCCACGTATGCAGTGATCTATAAGCATCGCCCTTTTTATTTTCCTAGCACCTTCCTTCCCTCTGTCATAATCAAATGGGTCTGGTTAATTTTGCTTTTGTGACAGGGCAGCCTTGTTATTCCTGTGGGACTTGAGACTTCTCTGGTCAGGGTCTCTCTCTCTCTTTCTCCTTCTTGCTCTTCCCTAACTGTAGCCTTGGTATCCAAGGAAGGTCAGTTTATGCAGTTCACAATTATAGGAGTATCTTTTCCTCAGTAAGCAGAGTTCCCTTGAAAGATGCTCTCCCTTCCTCTGTTAAATGGCATGTTGGCAGCTTATCTGCTTGAACTCTAACATAACAGAGCAGGAAACAATGGCATGTGCACAGTGGTCTGGCCAGACGAAGGGAAGTTAACTCTCAGCCCCAGAAAGCAGACAGTTGATGAAGCTTCCCCTGGAAAGAAAAGAGAAGGAAAGGGATGGGTTAGAAAGGCACAATTCTATGACAGGGAAGTGTTCCCTGTGATCTCATTCAGAAATCAGTACCTCCTCCCTAAGTTTAGTCTTTTCACTAAGAAGTAAATTTATTTATTTTTATCTGTGTCTATCTCTCTGTATATTTTGGGTACTGGGGATTGAACCTAAGCCTCATACATGCTAAACGTGTGCTCTACTATTGAGCTATGTCCCTAGCCAGAAGTAAACTATTCTTTCTCTTTTCTTTCATACGTTACACCAAAATCAAGGATTAACAGGTAAACAACACACCCTGTTGCTTGCATAGTAAGTTTCTGGGATTGAGATTTGTAGATTCTTTGTGGTACCAGGTAGGAGGCAACTCTTTTGGGAGGGTGGTACTGGGGTTTGAACTCAGGAACTTCATGCTTGCTAGACAGGCACTCTACCACTTCAACTATACTACCACTCCTTTTTTGCTTTACTTCTTTTTTTTTTTTGCAGTACTTGGGCTTGAACTCAGAGCCTACACCTTGAGCCACTCTAGCAGCCCCCTTTTTTTGGAGGGGGGAATGGGTATTTTTGATATAAAGTCTCTCAAACTATTTGCCTGGGCTGGCCTCCAACTACAATCTTCCTGATCTCTTGTCTGCTGGGTCGCTAGAATTACAGGCATGAGCCGCCGGCACCCGGCCTGCTTTACTTATTTTTTTAATACGATATCACATTTATGTGTAGGCCAGCATGGACCACAGTCCTCCATTTATGCTTCCCATGTAGCTGGAATGATACGGCACTTCACCACACTCAGCTTTTATTGATTGGGATTGGGGGAAGGGGGGCCCCACTCAGTTCTTCCCCAGGCAGACCTCAAGCTACAGTCCTCCCATTCTATGCCTCCGGAGTAGCTTGGATTACAGGTGCCACTGCGCCAAGCCAAGATGGAGTTTTGATTTCCATTTTCCTATGCCTGTGCTCTCTGATGGACTTTCCTCTGTACAGTGCATCCAGTGTAAAAGTTTAAGGCTGTGTAATATAAAGAGCTTTAGGGAGACTCTCATACATAAGGTCTTAATTTAGCATCCAGCACCATGACTAGTTTCCTATATTCATTCATCTCAGCAGTTTATCAGCAGAGGACTTGGCCATATTGTATCTAGGGAAATCAAATGAATCTGAATGACAGAACTCCTTTCAGGACAAGTACTTGATTTCAGAATTTCTGTTCTTACATGTGGCTTAGCCAAGTACCTATTGAGTTTGTGTTCATCTAAATGCAAATTGATCAAAACTCTTTATTTTGTCCTGGGTGCTTTTGGGCTGCTGCTGAGCCAGAGCAAGCGTACTGTCCTTTAAGTGAATACTATCCATAAGTGAAAAGTAGGACCCTTTCTCCAGATGTGTCCTGTACTCTTTGCAAAAGTACTGTTACCTTCCTGAGAGGCCACATAATGTAATGGACTGAACCTATTCAGTAGGATCATTCTGGGTTCAAATCCAGCTTCATCACTGACTAGATGTTCATTTTCTCTCAGCTTCAGTTTCCTCTTTTTCTATCTTACAAGCTCAATGAAATATCATAATGCCTATTAACCATCAGTCACCACTTCATCTACATCACAGCTTTTACATTAAAATTGGATATTGCAGTCACTGAGAAGCTGTGACCAGTGAAAATTGCAGGGAAAGAAAGTGCTGACTTCCTCTATTTGCCACTACCCTGAACCTCCTCAGCGAGCTTCTTACATGTTCATGAAAACCTCCATGCTTCAGTTTGTTCAGTCTTCTTTTCACTTGCAGGGACTTCTTTCATGATAAATACCCAAGAGCCTCAGAGCTTCTGGCAGGTGACTGTCCTGCTTCCCTCTGCGCTGCCACAGAGGTGTCGCTGGCAGACTGGTCTCCCATGCCTTACACCTTGGCTCTTCTTAAGGGGTTCCTCCCATTTTCAGATCTGATGAGAAGCTAGCCGAAAAGAGTGGTCTAAGTCTCATGGGGCTCACAGGTTTGGCTTATATGCTCCAGGTGGCCCAGAGGGAGCTGTGGGGTTTGGAGACAGCCATGTGAAAGAAACATCTCAGACAAGCGCATGGTGCATAAGCCAGCAGCATCTCTCTGCCTGCTGGAGCAAGCTCAGTGAGATTGCTGACAAGAGTCTTCAGAACACTAAACAGTTGATTAAAACATCAGTATAAGTCTTTCCAAATCTCACAGACAGCCAAAAACTTAGTTTGGACACTAACAAAAATTTTCCGCTTTGGAGCTTTATATACTGGTCCACTATTTCTTCCTTTGCTCTGGCAAGAAGGGGAGCTTTGTGCTTATGATTTTATCAAACCCTCCCTGTCCTTCTGAGTGGCTAATCATATGAAAAGAACCTGAACCACCTTTTTCCATCAAAATTACCTCTAGCTTCTCACTGTTAGTTCAAATTCTAAATCTTCAACTCCCCCCGAAAAAGCCAAGCCCAGCTTTTGACACTATCCCTTCGGATAGCTGAGCTCCAGCATCAACCTTAGTGGCAGGACTATCTTTCCTCATTTCCAAGATGACTGCCTGGAATCATAGGACCTTTAAGAATAGAAAACTGGACATCAGTGGCTAGTACCTGTAATTCTAGGTACTTGAGAGGCTGAGATTAGGAGGATCAAGGTTTGAGGCCAGCCTGGGCAAATAGTTTACAAGATCCCATCTCCAAAATAAGCAGAGAAAAAGTGCACTGGAGGTGTTGCTCAAGTGGTAGAGTGCCTACTTGGCAAGCCAAAAAAAGTGGCCTCCCTCTTTGAACCCTGAGTTCAAACTCCAGTCCTACAAAAAAAGAATGGAGAGATCTAACAATCCCACTCCTGAGTATTTACCCAAAAGATTTGAAATTAGTTTGTTGAAAAGATACCTTCATTCCCATGTTCATTGAAGCGTTATTCACAATTCCTGTGTTATAGAATCAGCCATCAGCAGATGAATGTATTGTATATATACAATAAAATACTATTCAGTCTTCAAAAAGAAGAAAATGCTATCATTTGCTATAACATGGATGGAATTGGAGACCATTATAAGTGAAATAAGCCATGCACAGAAAGACAAATGCACATGCACTCACTTATATGTGGAATATAAAACAATTGAATTTAGAAGATCAGAATACAATGGTGGTTATCAGAGGCAGAGGGCTGGGAGGATGAGAAGATGAGGTCAAAGTATGCAGAGTCTCGGGCAGGAGGAATAAGAGGTTTGTGCGATATATTTGGTTGGGGGTTTTTTGTTTTGTTTGGAGATCTATTGGATAGCATGGTGAATATAGCTGATATATGATACGTTTCAAAATTGCTAAGAGTAAATTTCCATTGTTCTCAAAAAAGTAAGAATTTGAGGTGAAGCCAGATGCTGGTGACTCATACCTATAATTCTAGCTACTCAGGAGGCAGAGATCAGGAGGATCGAGGTTCGAAGCCAGCCAGGCAAATAGACCTTGTCTCAAAAAAAAAAAAAATCACAAAAAACAGGCTGGCAGAGTGGCTCAAGGAGTAAGAGTACCTGCCTAACAAGTGTAAGGCCCTGAGTTCAAGCTCCAGTGCTGCCAAAATTAAAAAAAAAAAAAAAGTAGGGTATGGGCTATGGGCTGGGAATGTAGCTCAGTGGTAAAGTGCATGCTTGGCACATGAAGCACTGAGTTATAACCCAGCATCAAAAATAAAAATAAAAATAAAAAAGGTCACTAGTGCTTTAAAGAACATTAAGCCTGCATAATGCATCTCCTGTCGAGATTCATTATATCTTGCCCTGAGGCATCAGCCTCCAGTAAAGACTTGCCAAGACAGGCCAGAACTTGGCTTCTTGTGGCATCTTACTTCACATTAGAAATCCTGAAGGCAGCCTGGCAAAGAGAGCACCTATCCCTTAGTGATTTGCATCTCCTCCAGGAGAGCACCCAAAGCAGAGTAGCATATCCACATCTGCTGGGTGGGGAGGGTCTGTGTTATAGAACTTCAGGGAGCATATTTCACATAATATACAATGTTGCTGACACTTCCTCCATTATGTCCTCTGAAATTGTCCTAAGCCTGCCATCTGCCTTCCATGATTAGTCATCCACACTGGCCAAGTACCCATAGTGTGTGTTAGATCTTGTAGATAGATTTTATACACACACACACACACACACACAGAGAGAGAGAGAGAGAGAGAGAGAGAGAGAGAGAGAGAGAGAGAGAGTTAGTTCCTGCCTTCAAGAATCTTACTTTGGAGAAAAAAACAAGTGTGCCAACGAGAGAAAGAGCCTGAGAAGCACTAAAAAAAATAGATACATATATTGGTCAAGGTATAGGTGACATGAACTTCAGAGGGAGTGCATTCTGAGATGACAAATTTGGGACCTCAAGAGTATTGATGTGCTACAATGGAAGAAGTATATAACAAGATGAGCAAGAAGAAATCAAATAAGAACAAATGTAAAATATTACTCTTGTTCAAAAAACTCAACCACACATAGCGAGGAGCATGCAGCACAATGGTAAATAATAGGATTTCTTATGACACAGAGAGACCTTGGAAAATAATGGAGGGCTTGAACTCAATGGGAGGGAGACATGATTTAGCCACATGTATGAAAACAGTTTGGGATTGATTAGAAGTTCACAGTTTGTCAATAGGGCAAGGTGGTGAAAAACCAAAGTAATGCCATTTAGTCTATTCACAGAATTAAGGTTTCCAGAACAGAACAAGGGAAGAGGTGTTCTATGCTGTTCTCTGCCAGGTCAACATGGACATTCACTCACATTAGGAGACATGTCTCCTAAAGAATAAGCAGGATGTTGAAGAGACAGTTGAAGTAAGGAGCAGTTAGGAAATGAGATTGTTTAGCCTAGAAAAAGTATAATACAACAGACCTCAAATAATTTAAGACCAGTCAGATAGAAGTAGGGTCATTTGTAAGGGACCCAAGAGAACAGAATTAGAAGCATTAGTAGGCAGATTTGGGCTTAAAAGAAATAGGCATTTCTACCAATTAGAAGATTCCAAAAATGGAATGGGTTCCTACTAGGAAATCAACTCTCTGGTAGATTAAAGACAGTAACAGACTTGGTCAGAACTGTGTGTGTAGATAATGAAGATTATTTAGTATTAAGTAATGATTGATTTTACTTTATTTTATTTGCAGTGCTGGGGTGTGAATTCAGAAACTCATGCTTGCTAGGCAGACGCTCTACCACTTGAACCACTCCGCCAGCCCCTTGGGTATATTGAGATAGGGTCTCGGGAACTATTTCCCCAGGCTGGTTTTGAACCTCGATCCTCCTGATCTCTGCCTCCTGAATAGCTAGGATTTCAGGTGTGAGCCACTGACACCCAGCATGATTGATTTTAAAAGCTTTTGGAATCTTGAATCTTCTCTATCTGAAGTATTCAAGAAAGGTGAAATCACTAGGGGATATTCAAAGGAGGTTCTCTTGTGGCTTGGAATGATTGTTAAGGCCCCTTCCAACCCAAGGGGGCAAGGCAGCACAAATTGTGGCATATAAGTTATAGATGTTGAGGGCTGCTAATGGGGTCAGAGAAGATGAACAAAGTATAGACCTAGCTCCTAGATGCTGAAGAGACAATCCATAGTTGTCAGGTTTCTGTGGAATCCTTTGCTGAACTGAAAGTCCCATGAAGACAAAGAACTGTATTGGCCTTGTTCTGTCTTATGTACCAAGGATGTCTAGCATAGTCCCTGTCACGTGGTAGGTCCGTAGGAAAAATTTGTGGATTATAGCCTGATAGAATATACAGGCTTATATTCAAAAGAAAGACTTTTTTAAAAAATCATAGCCAGGTATGGTGCACCACAACTGTACCCCAGCACTCAGGAGGCTAAGCCAAGAGGATTGCAAGTTTGAGGACAGCCTAGTGAGACTCTGTCTCAAAAAAAAAAGACTTTTTATCAAGCTTAAAGGAAAGTGAAGGAATGAAGTGATTGCATAAAGGCAATTACTTTATGTGGCCTAGGGAATCATCTGTAAAGTTTCCAAAGTCACAGGGGGAACAAATATCCTGCAGAGGAAGTAACAGATAGGGCTGTCTATAGAAGCAAGGGTTAGAAAGTAATAGTCAGAAGTACAAGTAGTGACCTATGAGGAGGTCATAAACTGGGGTGGGGTGGGGTGGAGGGCTTGCACAGAGCAGAGAAGCATTGAGGCAGGTGCTCTACCACTTGAGCCACTCCACCAGTCCTAGCAGGGAAATATTGAGAGAAACTGGGATTCATCTTGTAGCAAGGTTGAGCCCAAGGAAGGTCTCCATCCTGACTTCCTCAGGACTCATCAGCCTGAAGGGAAAACAAGTGTACTAGGCTCTGCAAGGAGTTTTTCTTCTTATGGCTGTCTCTTCTTCCTTCTTCGAGGGAAGAAGAGTGAGAATTCTGCCATCATCAGTACTGTAAGGTAATAGGAGAAGGGGGCATATAACTAACTGGTATAAATGAGACCTTCCCCACTGCTGGAACAGGGACTTTGCCTTGTTCTCTGTTCCCGGGTCCTAAGCAATGCCTTATACACACAGTAGGTACTTAGTAAATATTAGCTGTATTGAATGTAAATATGTTGTTGAATGTTGCAAATATCTCAGAAAGGACACTTTCTCAGAATAAATAAAACTGGAAAGAGATTTGATGAAGGAACCTGAACATAAACCTAAGGGATAGCCTCCTGGGGCAGGCTGTCTGGAAGGCAAATAAAAATGTTGCTCAGAGTGACTAGATCCCAGGATTCAGTAATCCTGGCCCAGAACTAACTGGCAGTGTGGAAACACTGGATATTTGCAGATTGAGGCAGAGGACTTTCATCCCCAGGGGCTGAGCTTGTAGCCTCCCCTGCTGGTTCAGAAAGTGAGGGCCCCAGCGCCTGTGTTCCAGGTTTCAGACCAGCTGAAGCCAGCCAGACCTGAAAGGCTTGTGTTGGCAGTACCAGTATCCGCCCCAACCCCTGCCACTGTGGGTGGCTGCTCTTGAGTACTCTGCAAGGGAAGTAGGATTGGACTGGAGCCCAAGCTACTGCTGCCTATAGCGTTGCTCTCTGCAGTGCCCTCGCTGTTCAGAGTGCACCTTGCAGAAACAGTGGAGCTTAGAGCTCTAAAAGGAGAGAATAGTTTCTTTCCATGGGGGAACAGTTCACAAAGAACAAGCTGCATTCTGCCCATGGAAGACCAGGCTCGTAGCTGACTTTGTTCAAAATGCCCACGCTCAGAAAATTCACGTGGATAGAAAATACCATAGTGGGGATTTTCTTATCATTATTCTTGTTTTGGGAGACCTGGGTCTTATTTAAGGAAGATACCATTAGCAAAGGCAAAGCTACCACCCATACCCCACTATAAAAGGGTCAGGTAGATAGGCAGTTTTAGTTTAAAACAGAATTTTATTTTAATAATATGCAGTAGTGGCATGCTCATCCTAAAGCCCAGGACTTTGGGGCCTCTTCAGAATCCTGTAGTTAGTAATCTTTTTGGAGAACAGGAAGAGGGAGGATCAGGCATAGCTGTTTATACCTATAATCCTAGCTACTAAAGGTTGAAGGCCAGCATGAGCAAAAAAGTTAGCAAGACTCTATCTCAACAAACAAGCCAGGAGTGGTAGTGAATGCCTATGATCTCAGCTAGGCTGGAGGCATAGGTAGGAGGATCTCTGTCTGAGGCTGGCCCTGGGCAAAAAGCTCAAGACTGTGTCTGAAAAATAACTTAAGCAAAAAGGGATGTGTGTGTGGCTTAAGTGGTAGAGTGCCAGCCTAGCAATTGCAAGGCCTTCAGTTCAACCTCTAGTACCACAAAAACAAAACAAACAAAAAAAAAAAAGAATAGGAAGAGGAAAGGAAAGGACTGCTAGAGAGGCCAGGCTTTCCCTTCACCAAGCAGCCTGTTCAGTAGCCTGAATCTAACATGTTAGCCCTGAATAAAGTATTTCGGCAGTTTCAACAGACAGCTGAGCATTCCATGTTGCTACCCCAGCCCTATGCTGTTTAGCAGCACCATGTTTCCATCTTGCCTGAGTTTTGCATCTTAAGTTCTCAGTGGTGTTAGAAAAGGTGCCCCTCTTACCTCTGAGCAGAATGAAGCAGCAAACAGAAAGGAAAAAATGCCAATCACTCATTTATTCAGTACTTACTAGACCTAGGCAATTTACTAAATATTCAATATGCATTATCTCTTCTAAACCTCATAAATAACTTGAGTAAACAGAGACTCTGAGAGGTTAAGTAACTTGTCCACAGACACACAGCTAGGAAATGACAGATAAGTTTTAAACTCAAGTCTCTTGGACTGTAAAGAGCAGGCTCTTGACCAATGCGCCCCTCCCTCCCCATGTTGTCTTGTCTTGCCTCTTGCTACTGCATTTTCCTCTTCACTGCGTGTATGTTCCACAATTACTCTTCCTCCTGGCTCTCCCTCCAGTGTGATACAATCTCTCCCTGTAGCTAAGCACCTGTACCTATGGAATCTTCAATAAAACTGTTGTTGTAGCCTCACCACCACCAAGTCTTCCTACTTACCCATTTTTTTTTTTAAGTACCAGGTTTGAACTTGGGGTTTCATACTTGCTAGGCAGGCATGCTACCACTTGAACTACTGCACCAGCCCTTTTTTGTGTTGGGTATTTTTGAGATAGGGTCTCGCCAACTATTTGCCTGGTCTGGCTTCAAACCTTGATCCTCCTGATCTCTGCCTCCCGAGTAGTTAGGATTTCAGGCGTGAGCCATCGGCACCCAGCCTACCTATTCATCTTTAGGTGACTTACTGCTGATGTGCATATGTGTGCATACATGGTGGATATGGATAGGAAGAGCAGGTCACCCGCCACTCTGAGAACAGGAGCCTATATAGTGCCAGCTGATTGGTGACTGCCCATATTGTCTCCTCTGAGAAGAAAACAGCTGATGGGACCCAGGTCATGGAATGATGTTGCTGCTGTGAGTTGAGTATTTCATCTTGTGATCTTTTGACCCCTCAGCTAGCACAGGGCAACCATAGGACTAGGGAGTACTGGGTCTGGACATTGGAATCAGAAGTGACTGAGGAAATGGCCTATGCTTGGTGTCTTGCATAGAAATGAGGCCACGCTGCAGACAGGATAGGGAAAAGAGAGACTGAGTCAATGCCTTCGACATTATGTATGCTCTGTGGTTATCAGGAGATGCGTCTGGTACAAGACCCATGCTTTTTCTCCCTCTTGCCCTCTTGGTCAAGACCTCTTGGTCATTCAGTCCCAGCACAACTTCTTCCTTTCTCTCTCCTGACCCATGATCCTCTCTCTCCATTTCATACCATTATGTTCTGATTCAGGTAGGCTGTGAATATGTTTCTCCCTGCCCTAAACTACTGCCTCTGTCTTCCAAGTGATTGTACTTCCTTGCAACCAGTTTCTCTCCTGCCTGTGGAGCCTGCTCCCTGCCAGGAAGCCCCAACCCTTAGGAATGTGAATAAACCATTTCCTCTGTCCTCCCAGCTCCAGAGGATTCCCTGTGTGGTATTCTTTATTTCTTGTGTCTAAATTTTCATTGGCAGACCCCTTCTCAGGCTGACCCACCCTTGGCCACCATAGAATTGAGCTTCCCACCCTTCAGTCTCCTGTGAGGGTGAGTTGTGCATAGCTAGAAATTCCCAGTTTGTGAAAACAGATTAGTCTGAGTTATATTTCTTGTAGCCAATCCTGTAAGCTTGGCTCATTAAGATGATAATTAACCCATTGCTAATTGACCTCAGAAGCCAGCCAAGCAGCCTGTATTTTACCAGCCTTGGTGGTAGATTCTGAGGCTATTTTAAGGTTTCTTAATAATCTCGGCTTTTCCTGTCTGAATCTTATTTGCTCTAAGGACATTCTGTAAAATTAACAAGCTATAAAGTTTGATTGAAGGTTTCAACAAATGTGAGAATAATTGGCTCCATTTAGAGAAACAAGAAAAACAACCTGTAAACTTTAAGTTTGTGGGGGAAAACCTGTGTGGTTTTCCTCTTTAACCAAAGAAGCAGTAGCAAGCTGGACTTTTTAAGACTGGGGGAAGAAAAAAAAACAGGGACTAGCTGATAGTGCAAGTTTAAATAATTCTGATTCCCCTAAACCAAAAGTTCAGCAAAAGAAATCTTGCAAAATGACTAATACTATGAGTCCTTCATTCCCTAAAGTTTGCATCCAGAGGCCTGGTTCAGCTCTCCAACCTCTGCTCATATTCCCTGGCTAGATATGTGGTTTTCTGCCTTTGCAGAGGCTGCTCTGAGGTGTTATGTCTTAGAACTCAGTATGCATAAGTAAGTGGTGCCTGGTGCTCAGTTCTTTTTCTCTGTCACTCTTCCTCACCTTCCATAAGGCAATGTATGTCTCCTTTTCTGTGCCTCTGTGGGCATCTTTGCCCAGGCAAGGCTTGTCCCCTGCAGAGTGGGTAGGGGGAGTCACCAGATTTCAGTTTTCACCATTCTTCTGTACTTATACACCACCCCGCTTAAGAAGACTGGTAGGCCAGTCTACTCCTCTCTTAACCTAAAGGTTTCTTCCCGCTTTTCTCAGAACCTAGCTTACTTCTTGTCCCCAGCCACTACCTGCTCACATTGTCTCTCTCTTAAGGAACTGAGTCTGGCCAAGACAGATGTGGTATCGCCTCTCCACATCGAGCTTTCAGTTTTCCTTTCTGCTTGGTTCTTTGCGTGTGGACCTGATGGGGTGATAACTGGAGCCCTGAAGCTCAAGGTTTCAGTTCCTGCTGATGATGGGGCAAGCTGCCTCAGACAATCTTCAGAGGAAGAGAAAGGGGTTTTCTTTGGATGCCTTTCTTTTAGCTTTTCCTTGATCCAAAGCCCCAGTTTTCTGTTCAGAGGTAGAATGATTCATGTGAGATTCCATTAATTTTGGTGTTCTGTTTTTTTTGATGGTACTGGGTTTTAACTCGGCCTACACCTTGAGCTACTCCACCAGCCCTTATTTTGTGATGGGTTTTTCAAGATGGGGGTCTTGTGGAACTGTTTGCCCAGGCTGGCTTCAAACCATGATCCTCTAGCCCCAGTCCAGCTCTGGCTGTCATAGCCCAGGAAGATGCTCCTGCCCAGCTCTTTCTCCTCTGGAAAATCTAGAGTTTGCCCAAGCTGCAATGTACATACCATTTACATTCTCTGCTTTTCATTGATACAGATTGGAAAAATGTGCTCATGAACAGTTATTGTGGGAATTATGTCATAGACTTCATTTGGACTCTTTCCTCTCCAAGCAGAGGACCTAGCTTTAACCACTCTCCTACCAGGAAGTTCCCTGTAGCCAAACAAAAATAATCTTAGGGTATGGTTTTTTTCTTTCTTTCTTTCTTTCTGTCTTTCTTTTTTCTTTCTTTTTTTTTTGTGGTACTTGGGTTTGAATTCAGGGCTTACATCTTGAGCCACTCTACCAACCCTTTTCTTGTGATGGTTTTTTTCAATATAGAGTTTCACCAACTGTTTGCCCGGGCTGGTTTCAAACCATGATCCTCCTGCTCCTCCTGCTCTCTGCCTCCTGAGTAGCTAGGATTACAGGCATTAGCCACCAGTGCTTGGCTTAGAGTTCATTTTTTGTAGATAGTTTGAAAGGCTCCCTCCATCATGATATATCCCTTATTAAACGTAAACTGTTTTTGTTTCTGTTTTTTTTTTTTTTGTCTCGTCCTGACTTGACTGCTAGAGGCTTTGTGTCAGAGAATATTCCCACAAGCCTCCCATAGAATGCCAAGGTCAAGAGAGTTGTGGTCTTCTCCCCAGTGGGCGTACTCCTCCTAACTTAAGACAGAATGCTCTTGCAGACAGGCCAACACGCTGGCGACAGGAGGTTTCTTGGTGTCTCTGGACAAACCCTTGGTGTTCTTCCTTTTAGCTTCCCTGTCTCCTAAATATAAATAGTTCAAATGCTGCATCTCTCACTGCCATGGTATACTTTAGAAACTTAAGGAGAATGTATACAACTTTGACTCTTCTCCCTGGCAATTGGATTGCAAAGGATTGAAAGGACACTTTTCCCAAAAAACTGGATACATTTTCTCTCTTTAATCAGGTAGGTAGTAGACCTCTTAGGACCAGCTCAGAGACCCCAATGGATCAAAGCCCTTTTGCCAATTAGGTAGTCAAGTCCTTGCCATGGTCATAGTAGACAAAATCCCCACCGAAATCAGGTTCCTTCTAAAAATCATGGAAACACTTGAGTTCAAATCCCAGTCCCACAAAAAATAAAAATTTTAAAAATCATGGAAATGAAAACTGGGACAGAAGAGGGCTTTTTGGCTTATCCGCATGATGGACAATTCCCACTGAACCTCTAAGGATGTGTCACAGGCAGACTGAGGATGTCTGCATCCCAGAGTCCTGCTGTGCCCTGGAAATCCCCATCTCCAGGAGTTCCACATCCACACACATGTGGCCCTTCTCCCTCTTGGCCAGAAATCACACTTTCTTCCTGAGCCATATAGTATACCACCCAGCCTGTGTCCTAGCAGCAGTTGTGTTCCTGCCCACCTATCCAAGTGTATGCTTGTGGCACATCGTCCTCTCCTGGGCAGGCTTCTACTGCAGACTAAGCAGGGGTGCCTATGGACCTCTCACCATCCAGGTGAGCCAAGAACCATCATAAGCTGCTTCTCTCTCCTCTTCTCACCCCTTCACCCCACCTCCTCTCTATTCAGTGGCAGCAGCTTCATGCCAAAAAGGAAAGTCCTAGACCCATTACATAATTCTCCATAGGGCAAGCAGTAGCTGGGGTGTAAGGTCAGAGGTCATTGTGGGGTCAGATGGCTGACACACACTGTAACGACAAGGTGGTTAAAATTAGACCACAAGAGGAAACTGGCAGTCTTGTGGAAATGCAGAAGTTTCCTCTGCAAGTGAGAGACTGGGGATGCAGGGAGGCCACTATGCGTGCTGCCTGCCAGGCTATTACTCATTTCAGCTCTGTTCTTTAATGCCTTTTAGCCCCTGCTTCTGTATTTCTAGCCTTCCTCATCACATGTTTGAATACACGCAATGGAACCATAGTTACCTGCCCTGACCTAAGGCAGAGCATTCCTTCCTCCTTGGTGAGCCCAGAACCAGGCAACCCAAGCTCAAGAAATTTTACTTTTTCTAAGCCTTCTTGGGGTAGCTGAGAACTTTTTAGGTCTTTCAGGTGGAGGTAGTTAAGGTTCTTCACCTGAGATTCCAGCCTACAGGGGTAATAGGGCCATTGGTGAGGGCTGCCTAGGCAGAGAAGACGGCAAAAAATGGAGTGATAAAGTGCACAGGTAAGTGGTATGTGCTGCACTTTCCCTGGCTAGCTACCTGGTGCTCATTCCACAGTGACCTCAAGGACATAGATCATGCCTGTATTATATGCCCCCTGTGTTACCCAGCTGAGCTTCCCTATGCCTGCCAGTCTTTGCTGTGAGCCTACTGCATGCCCAGTTTGTCTTTTAGCCCCTACCAGGGATGTGTGAAAAGTATTAGATACAGTGTTTGCCACTTGAAAGGCTTGCAGTCTAGATGAGGTAACACCTGCCCCCGTAAAATGAGCCAAGTCAGTCTCCATGTTAGTCCTTCACTGCATGATGCAGATATATAGTCCTTTTCGTATTCAGAACTGGGAAAGCATAAAAAGGGATACTGAGCATACATACTCACTAATGATGAAATGGCATGTCTGGCTACTGCAGTATGTTTCCCATGTGGAACAGCCCTCAGTTTCTGAGTTGCAGATCAAGCAGGGCTCTCTTCCCTTGGTGCACACCCTGCCAGTATGGAGGACAGGACCCAGAGACCAGAGAGGGGAAGAAAAGAGCACCATTTTGCAAGAATGATGGCAGGCCCAAGCAACACAGGTGGGGTTGGATGTGAAAGTATGCATATGTGATCTTACAGGGAGGACCCCAAACTGGGTGACTGTGGACACTTCAGCTAAGACACTGACAAATTTGATGATTGTTTTAGATAATGAGTTTCATCTCAGCTAAATCAGCCCAGCTTGTTTAACAGTTCCAGCATATGTGCCGCTGTGACCACATGACAGCAACTGACATGAACCCTGGAGGGCAGATCTTTGGTGAAACACTCCTACCTGCTCTGCCCCAACCACCTCCTGACAATGTGCTGGCTGATCCCAGTCTCTTGGGTATGAGAAGCTCTTAGGTGGGACAAGAACCTCTCAGGGAAGCCCAGAATGACCTAGCTGGAATGAAATAGCCAAAAAAGTTCTAGTTACTCACTTTGCATTCAGTCTGCAAGTTCTCCTGGAGAGAGTTTGGGGAGGGGCAGCAAGGGGCGCCAGGAAGTAGCGTTCTATGAGAGTCAGCATGCTGTACTCCATTTCTCCGTTGGTTGATTCTATTCCAAACTTAAAAGAATTTAGTTTATTCTTTTTTTATATTAGTACTTTAGTAAAAGAAAAGCACATTGGTCCTGGGGTTGTCTGCTGCCCCAGGGATGACCTAAAGACAACTTCCTTCCTTCAGAAGACCTTGGTCCATGGCCCTTTCTCACCTCATTACACTCAAACACACACACTCTTGTCACTCACACTGTCTCCCTTCCCAGTAACTTTAACACACTTCTCATGTGCCCTGCAGCAGTATCTCTCATCTTCATCTTCCCTTTCAGAAAATGCTGTTTTTCTTCTCTTCCTCTTGCCCTGTAGGTTATTGCAGCCGACTGCAAAAGGGTCACAGTGCTGAAGTATTTTCTGGAAGCCCTTTGTGGACAAGAAGAGCCTCTGCTGGCATTCAAGGGTGGAAAATATGTGTCAGTGGCACCCGTCCCAGACACCATGGGAAAGGAAATGGGAAGCCAAAAGGGAAAACAACTGGAAGATGAGGTACTATGCGGGAAGATCCCGCTGTGACAGAGGGAAGGCCTCCCCCTGACCAGGCTGCAGCTTCTCCTCAGGATTATTTATAATGTCTCAGAGCAGTGTCTGTGTTGATGTGACAACCAGCTTCTCCAGAGTACACTCTGCTGGTGCCCCTTACTGCCAGTCTACCTCAGTGCCTCCATCTCACTCTGCTACAAGTTCCAGATGCTGCTTTTTAATGTTTCATTGGAGGAGAAGGGAGGGAGAGAAAGAAAAGAGTTTAATAATGTGCAGCTCTGGAGGCTTAGAAAGGGGAGTAAAGAGGGGGGTGTTAGGGTTCAGACTGAGGATCAAGTTTATGGATGTGTGGAGCTCAGTGCAGCACAGGCCTGAACTCCAGCCTCTAGCACAAGTACAGGAAGAGCTGACACTGCTGGCCCTGTGTGGAAAATCACCCCTCCCCCGGTCTATCCTCCCTCTTTTGCTCCTTCCCTCCCTCCCTCCTGCACATCCTGATGTGATTAAGGAATTCTCCTCTTGTTTGTTTGCCCTTGGTTGTTCCTGTAGCCCTTGCTTCACTCCAGAGTGTGTGTGTGTCTGTGTGTGTGTGTGCGTGTGTGTGTCTGTCTGTCTGTCTGTCTGCCTGAGCCTATGTACTCACCTTGCAAACCTTACTGGCAGTTGTCCTGCCTGCATGTGTGTGTCTTTCTGGGCATGATCATTGGCATGGGCATGTGTTGCCAGGTTTGTGTGTCAGTTTAAGTGAGCATTGCTGCCAGCTCTCCTGCTGTCTGTGGGTTCTGAACAGATGTGAGTGTGTAGCAGTGT
This sequence comes from Castor canadensis, assembly GCF_047511655.1. NCBI lineage: Eukaryota > Metazoa > Chordata > Mammalia > Rodentia > Castoridae > Castor > Castor canadensis. The sequence continues at coordinate 46,950,353 of NC_133396.1, read as the reverse complement.
TGGAGCAGTGTGCGTTTAGCATCACTGCCAGCTTCCCTGCTGTGTTGTCTGGGTGTGGGTAACTCTGTCTGGGTGTGTACACACACCTCATTTTTGCCTGAATGTTGATTCTTTCCTTCTTTTTACCCCACTATGTTAAAGATAGGGGTCTTAGGTGGGAAGGAACATGGAGCTAAGAGAAGGGACGGAAGCAGTTCTAGCCAGAGGCCAGGTCACCCATAGGCCAACACAGTCATTTGGCCCACAGCAGTCTCAAGTGCCCGGTGGAGCAGGGCGGGGTGCAGGGATGAAATCAGCAACCGGCCAAGGAAGCCAGATGTCAGCTGGAAGCTGTCATTTGGGATCTGAGGCAGTGATAGAGTGGCCACCTTTGGAACAGAGTCTTCAGAATATAGTGGAGTCTTGGCCTGGCTTCACTGGGATAGTTGGAGAACCCCACCCCACCTCTGATGACACAGGGCTCAGCTTCCAGGGCAGAGATGGTTCCAGGGATATAACTGAACCCATGATTTCCAGGCTCTCCAGATGAAACCTGGGCAGGGAATAACGGGAAAGAATGAGCTGTCAGCATGGGAGGAGACAGTGAAGTTGCCAAAGCCATTAGGGTATCCAAGCTTCAGGCGGGCAGAGCAGTGCCACCAGTTCTGGACACTGTGGGAAACATGGGGCCGAAGGTGTGCCTTGGTCCTTTATCTTACCACACTAGAAGACTGAGGAAGGCAGTGGAGGGTGAGCAAGGCTTGTTCACCAGGCTGGCTGTAAGAAATGCCTCTAGCCAGTGGAGCCTGCAGCATAAGCCCAGTTAGGGAAGGAGGGCCTTGTCCCCTCTCACAAGGAGCAGACTAGCTCTGTAGACCCAGATATCAACTGTCCCTCCTTTTGAGGTTTATTGACCAGGCAAAGGTTTGTGACCCACGCCAGGCTGCCCACTTCTTCCTTTTCCCACGAGCCTCCTGGGTTCCTTTATGTTAGTGGTCTCTGGGAAACCCTACTTACCCTGGTCTGTGTAATTTCATAACCTCACACTTCCTCGTTTGCTGTGAGAGTTGAGCAAACCTCAGACAAGCTTCTCTGACCCTCTTTTGACCTCAGTCCAGCCCACTGCAAGCCTGTGATAGCCTGTGCATCCCTGTTCAGAGCAGCCAGGGGCACTGTTCCTCAATGGGCCAGCAGGTGTCCTGTTCCACTCGCCTGTTCAGGTTAACTCTGTGAACAAGGAAGCAAATGTGCAGTCTTCCTCCTTCCCATGGCCAAGGATTAACAAATGAGTAGTGCCTGTGGACAGCACCCCAGACCCCTGAGACCTCTCAGGACAGTGGAAGTTTTAGTCTTATCTTCAGATGTCATCTCTCCCCTAGGCTTTCTGTCTCAATTCAGTACTCTCAACCCTGTGGGTCTGCTCATTATGGTTGTTAAGGATACAGATTTTAGAGTCACTAACTTGGATTTGAATCCCAACTCTGCCACCTACTACCTATGTGACTTTGAGCAAGTTGTTTTACTTTAAACTTTGGTTTCTTCATGTATAAAATAAGGGTGGTAAATTAAGAAGAATAAAAGAAAAACCAAAAGGATTATGGATGTGGTGCAAGTGGTAGAGTGCCTGCCTAATAAGCACAAGGCTCGGAGTTCTAATACCACCAATAAATAAATAAGAAAGTAGGGATGGTAAGAGCAGCTATTTCTCAGGTCACTGTGAGGATTAAATGAGTTAATCAGTCAGGTCAGTACCTGACCGATAAGAAGCACTGAGTAGATGGTAGCTGTTGATATAGTTATCATCATTATCATCCTGTTAGAATCACAGGAATCTTCTCCTGCTGAATCACTCCCCATATACCCCTGCTAACTCTGTCCTTCAAAGGAAGCTCTCAGGCAGCTCAGTGTTCTCTACTGACCAAGGCCAAAAGTGAGAGAATGAGGAATGGAGCTGGGACCACCCGGGGAGTGATGGCTGCTAAGAGCTGAGGCTGCAAGGAGGGCGGTGCCATCCCTGGGGAAAGGCTCCACCAGCCTGGCAGAAGTCTCCTTAAACTAGCCAGCCACCACCTACCCTGTCGAGGCCTGGAAGGGCAGCTGAGCAAGGCCATGTCATGTGAATTCCTGAAATGGGGCCCAGCAGTCCCCACACCACCAGGCTGTGGTCTTAAAAAGAAACCAGGGCAAGGTCTGCTGAGCTACCACATCTGTTCCTGATGCTTTCTCAAGCAAGGGAGCTTTCTCGCCTAACTCCTAGATGTCGGCCAGAGTCGATTCCTATCAGATCATTTGCATGAATTAAATTTAAATTGGGCAGTTTAGTTTTTTCCCATTGTTTACCCCTTGAATCATTTGTGATTTCAAAACAAAGACAGTCCAAGGTTTGACTTTGTGAGTATGTACAAGGGAGAACAAGGAGTATAAGTACAAGCATGCAACTGTACATACGTGATTGTGAGTAACTAAGGTGTGACTGAGTAAGAAAGAGCCCTAGAACGTAAAAGGTAGAAATCTGAGGGGAAGAGTGACAGCTTCTTTCAACCCACTCTTCCTGAGCAAGGGAAGCACACAATGGGGGACCCTTGGCAAAGAGTAGTCCCAGGTCAGCATGGACTGGGATTAAAGGTGGGGAGAGGGATGATTCAGTAAGTGCCTTGCCTCACAGTCTCCTCTCTTCCTTGGTCTGCTCTACCACCCAAAGGAGGAAGACGTGGTGATTGAAGATTTTGAGGAAGATTCAGAGGCTGAAGGCAGTGGAGGCGAGGATGACATCAGGGAACTTCGGGCCAAAAAGCTGGCTCTAGCCAGGAAGATAGCTGAGCAACAACGTCGCCAGGAGAAGATTCAGGTGAGGTGTGATAGGAGAGAGTGATTCCAAGGTGTGGCTGTACAAGGTGTGAGGTGATATGGGTGGGAGTAGGGATTCCTCAGGAAGCCATCTTCATGTTCTGCACTGACTAAAGCCAAAAATGAAAATAAGGAATGAAGCCAGGACCCTCAGTGTCCTGTCCATCTCCACCCATTGTCATACTCCTATTCAGGTAGCTTGTCTGGTACCCTGAAGTCTCCCACATCACAAGCTCTAAAGTAGGGGGAAAGTCGTCTCTTGACAATCTGATGGAAGACTCTGTCAATGGCACCACACATACACACTCTTTCATGCTATTTCACCATACCCAGTCACTCATGGAGAGAACCCCTTCTTGGGAGGAAAGAGTACCATAGCTACAGGGTACTGATCTAGGTTCCTAATGTAATGGAAGCAGAGCCCCTTCTAGATAGAATAGTCTCCATACCCTCCCAGAGGGACACTGCCTAATCTCCCACTGTCAGCTTTGTTAGGACCCAAACCTTCACATCAAGCAGGTTTTTCTATTTGGCTTTTCCAGGTCTATCCCTCATGCTATATGCCCGTTTCTCCTTATCTAGGGCTCAAGGCAGTTGTACTCCCCCTTTATAAACCGGAGGGGAGGAGGAAGAGCATTAAGCCACCCTGCTTGGCCTCTCTAGGATGTCAAACCTGATAATAAGTAGCCCAATCAGTGCAACTTAGCATAACTTCTCAGAGCTGGTTTCCTTACCTACAAAGAGAAAGTTATAATAGCACTTACGTCTTCATGTCTGAGGCCTGGATGAGACAGTGCACCTAAAGTGCTTAGCACGATGCATGTCACACACGGGCTCTTTATCTGAGATTAGTCTCATCACCCTGCCCAGGAAGGGGAATGGTAACAGTTGGGATTCATCCTTCTTTAGACATACTCATATCCCACTGCCACTGGGATCCAGTATGTGATGCCTCTGCCAGCCTGTCTGCTATGGTGGGTCTGCAAGTAAACCTGTGTGGCCCAAAAAGCAGCTTCATTCTCAAGATACTCTTCTTGCCCTTTCCTTCCTCACCATCAGTCTTCCCAAAAGTCCCATCTCTACTTACCACCTCAACCTCCCAGCAGTTACACAGACATGAATCAAAAATTACCTCTGAGCACTGGTCGCTCACACCTTTAATCCTAGCTACTCAGGAGGCAGAGATCAAGAGGATCACAATTCAAAGCCAACCTGGCAAATAGTAGATTCTATCTTGAAAAAACAGGGCTGGTGAAGTGGCTCAAGGTGTAGGTCCTGGGTTCAAATCCCAGTACCACAAAAAAAAAAGAGAGAGAGAGACAGAAAGAAACTAGTAAAGACCTATCTTTATCAAACCTTGATATCCCTATAGCTTTAGAACCTGAACACCCTCCACACCCCCACCAGCTTCCCTTAACACGAATGAATCTTGTCTTCTCTCTGCTTATCATACCATCCTCCTAGGCTTCCTCACCACCATTCTCCCTCCTCCTTTGGTCTCTACCTTTCTATTACTTCTTAGTCTCAGCAAGCTGAGTTGATGTTTATTAAATATTTGTGTTTGACTTCATAGATAGTAGCAAGTAGAGGATGATTTTAAATTCATACTGACTTTGTACCCCTCCTGTTTTCTTATCACAGCCTATCTGTCCATTCATTTACTACCTCCTCTTCTCCTGTTCTTATTGCCACTGCTATCCTAGTTCAGGGACTTGTGTAAATTGTTGCAATTAAAGCTCCTGAATTGCACAGCTACAGGGGGTGCCATTGATCTTACAGTCTGTGACTGGCCCCTCCTGGAGTTGTGTAGTACACAGCTTGACCACCAGGCTCCTGTTTCGCCCCACTGCTGCCAGCACATCATTTTCTTCCCCAAAGAACCACTCCCCTGCTCAGAAATCATCATTGCCTTTGCTTGGCTAGTGAAATGAAGTCTTAATTCCTTTTTACAGTATTCAAGGCTTTTTGATCTCCCAGTATTTTTCCGACCTCTTCTCCCACTACCACATACCCTGTGAGCCATTACTAGCTATATGACTGGGCAAAGTAGTTAACTTCTCTGGACCTGTTTCCTTATCTACAAAATCAATGTGGTTTATTCTGAAGCAGTGTGCATGAAGTAGTCATTTAGTCTCTAAGGCCCTCCATCCTGGACAGTGATATCAGTCTACCCCTAAACACACTCCATCCTTTCCCAGTCTTTGGTTCTTTGTTGATACTCTCCCTTAATCCAGAATACTCCTTTTCTGTTCCATGTTTCCTGTTCCTGTTGAAATTCTATTCATCCTTCAACCTCCAGATGAAATGTTATCTCCCCAGGGAAACCTTCCCTAATTTCCCCCAGGAGGAATTCATCTCTCTGCTTAGTGTTCCTATAGTGTTGAGTTGTACTTCATTTGTGGAACTGCTATCATGTCTCCTATTACAGTTGTTTCTGGGTTTGTTTCTTACTGTACTATGAACTCCTTGGAATTGGGGACATGTCTGAGTTTAGCAAGTGGTTTGAATAGTGACTCTGCTGGTGCTGGGGGAGACAGAAAGTGAACAAAAACATGGCGTTCCAGAAAATACCAATGAAGAAGCCAGTCTTTAAACAAGTGATTTGACACAGAATGCCAGGCATGCTGTCACCCGTTTGTAATCTCAGCACTTGGGAGGCTAAGGGCAGAAGAGTTATGAGTTTGAGGCCAACCTGGACTACATAGTGAGTTCAAGGCCAGTTGAGACTATATAGTGAGACCCTGTCTCAGAAAAAAAAGTTTGGGAGGCTGAGATTGGGAGGATTACACTTCAAGGCCAATCCAGGCAAATACTTCATGAGACCCCATTTCTAAAATACTAGAGAAAAAATGGACTGGATGCATGGCTTAAGGAATAGAGTGCCTGCTTTGTAAGCACAAAGCCCTGAATTCAAACCCCAGTCCCACCAAAGAGAGAGAGAGGAGGATGCTATTAGGAGCACATGCTGTGTGGATCTGTCTCTGGCCAGAGTATTCTGTCTAGGTTGGTTTCTCTAGCAACAAGCAACCCTAGTAATTGGAAGTCTAATGTAAGACCTGACTTCCAGTGCCACTGGCTGGCCCTGTCTCAGAGACCTATTCTCCCCACCAGCTCCTCCAGAGGGGCCTGCTCAGGCCCCATCCTGGAGGGCCTGCTGTGGGCCAGCAAAGTGTGGGCTGCTGTGGCCCCTTTAAGAACAGGCCCCACATGCACTGCTGCTGGCGGCCCTACCTCCTGTCAGCCTCCTTATTCCAGCCTCATAGCCACAGGAGGATTTCTCAGCAGAGGAAAAATTCCCCCCTTCACTCCCCCCCACCTTTAATGCCCGGGGCCCTTCACTTCCATAATTCTTCATTTTCCAGCCTTGAACGTAAGCCAGACACATCTGTCTGGCCATATGCGTGAACCCTGGAGTCTGTGCCGAGGTGGCTGTAAAACAGGGCCCGTGAAGGCCCTTCTGGGAGAGCACGCACATGTGTGTGCCCTCGGGCCATTGGCTCCCTGCCCAGAACCACGGGGCTTCAGCGCTCCAAACCCATGTTAACCTTCTCTATTTTTCCTCTTTTTTGTTTAATTTAAGGGGGAAAATCCCAAGGAAAAGGTATAAATTGTCCTGGGAATGGGGGAGAGGCTCCTAGCTAGAGAAGCCATTATTGTTGGCAGGTACCTGGGTCACACTAATACAATAAGGAAGAAAAGAGCATCGAGTGAATTAAGATTGGAGAGATGGACTGTAAATTACTCTGCTCTGAACCCCATCAGTCTCTAGGGTGTTAACCGAGAGGTGTAAGGCAAGTCCCCAACTCCCAGCGCCTTTTACAGATGCAGCAAAACAGGAACCACACATGTTTGAGGAGGGGGATATGAAGATGGGGTTGAACAAAATCCCCCAGTCCCCAGGATGGCTATAAAGTCCAAGTGAGATCTGCGTCTGTAGCCACACCCCCACTTCCTTGCTCCCACCTAGACCCCTGGGCCTCAGCTCATCTGTGGGGATGGGGGGGGTGAGGCCTGCCCTCCCTCTGTAGCCTGTCCCTCCCTGCTTCCGGCACTGTACAGACTCTGGTAAGTGGGGCCGACTGGAGGTCAAAAAAGAGGTGTGGGGAGCTCTAGGGCCTATGCAGCTGGAGCTGCAGCACCCAGGCAGGCCCCTGGATGTGAGGGGCGCCAAGTCCACCCACCCAGAACTTTGAAGCCACACTCTATGGTTCAGCCCAGGCTTTGCCTTGTTGCCTGAGACCTTACTTCATATTGGGTTGGTTCTGCCCACCTTGCTGCTTTCTGCCTGAGTTCTTTTCATTCCCACTGCCATTCTTGGGAGGTATCCAGAGACCAGAGGAGGGTACATGGTTTGTCTGGGAAATTGGGTCAAAACTGTTTCATTCCTAACCAGGCCCCCAGGGCCAAGGAGTCACTGAAAATTCTCCTCCAGGAATGGGCATGGCCTCTTGGCACCTCATACTTGCCCTGGCCCTGTGTGTGAATCCCCTGCCTCCTCCCTGCCTTCATGAGGCTATGCTGTGATTTGTGCTACTGTCGGGCGGGGTCAGGTTTCCTGAGCAGTTGCAAACATCCCACCTGAAACATAACAGGCTCTTCCTCTGGCCACAGCTATTGTTTCCTTCTGCATTATGGCCACAGTCTTGCTCTGTAGCCAGCAATGACATGTGTTCTGAAAATAGCATTGCTCCCCTGTCCCCTTCCCGCCCACCCACCCTCCTGAAGATGCAGTCACTCCTTTGTGGTAGCCCCAGGAGTTTCACTCTAAATATAGCCACAGTCCATTCACACTGCCACCCAGCTGGGGGCGGGGGAGGGGGGCATTGTGGAACAATGGGGCATGCACAGAGCCCCCCACACCTGTATGGAAGCTAGCGGAAGGCAGACACTCAGCTCTGGCTCCTAGCTGTCGGAGGCAGGGTGGGAGCCAGCACACTACCAGGCCAGGGGCACGTTCACGCCAGGGCAGGAAAGCACATCAGCCTGTACGGCTGGGCACCGCCCAAGCCTACTCCAGCCTCTCCACACCATGGTGCTGGGCCTCCAATTTGCCCTAGCTGCTCCCAACTCATTGGATCCAGCAGCATTCAGGGGATCCTGTCCTCCACAGAATGGTCAAGCCTTTGACTGAAACACCCTTAGGCTGCTGATTGGAGCAAAACTCAGAAGTGTCACGCTTAGATCTGTTTCCTCTCCACAGGAAAGGGCACAAGTCTGGCTTTTTCAGAATTAAAAGTTACTCATTAAAATTCAAGCAGATTATTCCAAGACTCTGTGATTGAGTTCTTTGAGCTCTACAATACATTAAGCTCTATACTAAGCCAGTCATGTTTGTACATGCCTATAGCCCCAGCTACATGGGAAGCTGAGGTGGGAGGATCATTTGAGTTCAGGAGTTCAAGACCATCCTGAGCAACATGGAGACCCTGTCTCAAAAAAATAAAAAATAAAAAACCCTCTATGCTAGTTATTGAAACCAAAAGAAAAGCAGACTCCTTGAATGCCTTTGTGGTCTGGTTTGAAAATAAGATCAATTTTCATAAAACTAAGAACTAAGGTCTGGCAGAGTACTGAAGTGGTAGAGCACGTGCAAGATCCTGAGTTCAACCCCCCTCCAATACCACCAAAAAAAAGGCAGAAGGACTGGTGGAGTGGCTCAAGTAGTAGAGCCCCTCCATAGCAAGCATGAGGCCCTGAGTTCAAGCCCCAGTACTGCCAAAAAAGAAATAGCAAAAAGGTTGTCATGATTTCTTTTTGCAGTACTGGGACTTGAACTCAGGGCCTACACCTTGAGCCACTCTGCCACCTCTTTTTTGTGATTGTTTTTTTTTTTTGAGATAGGGTCTCACATATTTGCCTGTGCTGGCTTTGAACCACGAGCCTCCTGATCTCTTCCTCCTTGGTAGCTAGGATTACAGCCGTGAGTCACCAGAGCCTGGTGGTTATGATGTATGCTAAGCTCTGTGGCACTTTTGGACATCAAGAAAGGGAATTCTAAGCAGCAGTTTTCCCATTAGCAGTACACCCCAGATGAAGACACTAACCCTGCTGTTCCCAGTGGAAACTCTGCTTTGTATAGTCAGTGCAGTAACTTCTGGGTTCAAGTAATCCTCATGCCTCAGTCTCCTCAATACTTAGGATTATAGGTACATGCCACTGCACCTGGCTACTGTGAGTCATACAGTAGAAGTCAGCAGTCCTGCCTGACACCAGTGGCTTACGGCCTGTAATCCTAGCAACTCAGGAGGCAGAGATCAGGAGGATCAAGGTTCAAAGCCAACCTGGGCAAATAGTTCATGAGACTCTTATCTCAAAAACACCCATTGCAAAAAAAAAAGGGCTGGTGTAGTGTCTCAAGGTGTAGGCCCTTGAGTTCAAGCCTCTTTACTGCCCCAAAAAAAGAAAGAAATCAGCAGTCCTCTATCCCACCCCTTTCCAACTCCACCTCTGCTCCCTAGTGGTTTCCTCAGATAGTTACCCTCTTGGATACATAGAAAGTAAAAGAGGGAGTTGACTGGAAGGAGGGAAACTGACATTTGTTGAATTACTTATATACATGTCAGGCACTTAGTTAGATACTTTCACATACAAGGTGAATGTAGAAATTTGCTGTGTTACAAAACCTCTAATTTCTGGTGAAGACATTGCTCTGTCCAGAGGAGCCCAGGGCTGCATGATTTCATCACGTTTTGGAGGGAAGAAAATAGTTACACTCTGTGTGGAGTCTTTAAGCTGAAGGAAGACCTAAGAAAGCCTTTTCCTGATCTGGCCCTACTTTGTGATAGGTTCTCCAAGTTCTACTTCTTTGTCAGCTAATTGCATTTCTTTTATTTGTAACTCTCAGCATCTCAGTTTTCAGGGGGTCAGCATTATAAAATCATTTTTACTGTATAGAAGGAACTTAACCTGTAAAAGAGCTCTTCCTTGGGACCCGAGCCCATTAGCTTCCTCTTTAGGTATTATCTCTCTTTCCAGTTCTCTGCTAGCTTGCTCTAGTAAGTTCCCATACCTCAGAGAAAGGTGGTTACTTAACATCTTCCAGAAACTGAATTAAATTCTTTTTCACTCCCATACTTTATGCCACTGTGCTCCTTATTACCACCAGTCTGATTTGAAATGAGTACACTTTCCTCGGATTCCCAGTGCACTAAGGACCAGTGTGGCCCAGGCTTAGCTGCAGTCAGAAGAGTTCCTATGGAGCTCTCCTTCCGGGTCAGCACACTTGACTCCAGGCCAGGGCCAGTCTGTCTGAATCTCAGCATTCCAGTTGTGCCGCCCCCCCACCCCTCCAGAGGCTTCTGCAGCTTTTTACTCATACAAACAAAAATAAATCTTACTACCGGCCTCTGAACCCCACAGCAGCATGCTTCCCCTCTCCCCAAGCGTCCCATGGCTGTGAGTGGGGATTTGGCACTCTCCCCACCGACATCACTTTTTCACTCCCTGCGCATCCTGTGTCCTTCTCTTACCGTGCGACCCAGAGATCAGAATGGGACGTGACGGCCGGCACAGGCGCCGTGCACAGCTGCCAGGAATCTGACGGGTAAAATCTGGAAAAGTTGGGAGGGCAAATTCTAAACACACACATAGCAGCCACTCAGAAAGAGCCGGAAACACAGACACCCATAGAAGAGTTCCTGGGGACTCGTAAGCCCTTCTTGGTCTACCATTCTTTTTAAGGGGACTAAGCCAGTCTTTGTGATTCAAGTATTTTTACACCCCCAAGGCCTACTGGCACCCCAGGAGAAGAGGCAGCAGCCTTGTCTAATCTCTTGAGACTCTGTGAGGGCATGTGGGGAACAGGAAGCAGTTGTGTGGTGACTCACTGGGCAGAGCCAGGTTAAGGGAAGTTGTCTGCAGACGTCCCTGGGACCGGATGAGGGCAGCCCAACTTCGACCACCCGCACACTGCTTGACCCTACCCCACCCCTAAAGAACCAGCTGCCACCTCCCTAAGAAGCTGTGGCCAGTTCACCCTTTTGGCCATGAGGCAGAGCTCTAGGAACCTAGGGAAGCTTCTTTTAACCTCACTTCTAGGTGTTGCTTCTATCCTGTCATCACAACACCAAGGTTAGCTCACTTTGCTCCTAACCTCCCTTAGCCACTTGGCTTAAAGACCCTCCTGCCTACCAACAGCATAAAGGTAAGATGATACAAGGTCTCCAGAGCTAATTCTTCACACGGGGTGAAAAATGGCAACCAGACTTCCTGGATAGAGTCAAACCAGGATGGGAGTATCATTTCTCAAAGCAGGAAACCGTGAGAAGAGTGGCAGAGATACAGTGCTCAGTGAGGACCTGGGCCCCCACCACTAAAGGTGTCAGTGTCCCCCATCCTCCCTAGGCATATGGCAGTGCTTGTTATGTCCCTTCACCCAAAAAGACAGAGATGTGGGGCCTAGAGAAAAGCTAGGTGAAAAAGAAAAGCCTGTTGAAAAGGAAGAATAGGAACGCTGATGCTCCTCTGCAGGAAGAGGCAAGACAGTGAATTGTTCATTGAACATGTTCTTACAAAATGCTCAAGCCAAAATTGGTGTAATGTTCACCCTCTCATTGGCAGCTTGAGGGAAGGGGTAGTGACCCAAGTTCCCTGGGAAGGTGACTGGCAGCAGTGGTATTTTCCCTTGTGAGGTAAGATCAGTAGGCAGACTTCAACAGACTGGGCCTCTTGGCCACATTTCTCATGCTGCCAGCGTACTGTGGCCTGTGCCTTCACCAGCTGTGGTGGCAGTGGCAGCAATGACTTACTCATAGGGAGAGGTCCCTGGTAGGTCATGGATAAGCCACCCCCATCATTTAAAGGCATGCCCTTTCAATTTTACTGTCACTGTTAGTGAAGCCTGAGCAGCCTCCTCACTGACTGTTGGTGGCCAGGCATAGCACCCTGGGCCCCCTCTCAGTTGGCAAACACATATGGTCCCTCTACCTGCTACCTTGTGCCTGGGTCTGTGTCCCTGTAGTTTCCGTATGTCAGAAGGCCAGGAGAGGGCATGAGGGGGCTGGGACCTGTAAGGTTCTTGGTGTCACCACCTCCCTACACAGGGAACACACTGGCTGGGCAGGTGCCAACAGATCAGTTCACTTCTTGGCTGTGGTCTCCAAAAGAAGAAGCAGCACAGTAATGACCATATTCTGTAGTGACAGACATATCCAGAGCCTATCTCTATGGGCCACTGCCACACATGTCAGACATGTCAGGCTTTTGCAGAAGTACTTAGAACTTCCCTGAAATGTGAAAGCCCTCAGGACAGACAAGCCCTGGGCTACAGGCTTCTGAGGGATGAGGGAGCTACACACATCATTGGTGCCACATGAGGTGGCTGCTGAATAGTGCAGGCGGACACTTTGACTTTTTATTAATGGCAATTTAATGTACAGTAGGAAACATATGACTAACAAGGTTATCAAATTATTGATACTCCAGATAGCAGTGCTGAAAAGGAACCTAAAGTGGGCTGGTGGAATGGCTCAAGTGGTAGAGTACCTATCTAGAAAGTATGAAGCCCTGAGTTCAAGCCCCAGTATTGCCAAAAAAAAAAAATGTCTAGCAAAGTGACTTGAGCCAGGTGGCAGTGGCTCACACATGTATTCCTAGATACTCAGGAGGCGGAGATCAGGAAGATCGAGGTTCAAAGCCACCACAGACAAATAGTTTGAGAACCTGACTCCAAAAAACTCATCACAGAAAAGAGTGGGTAGAGTGGCTCAAGTAGTAAGGGCACCTACCTAGCAAGCAATAGGTCCTGAGTTCAAACCAGTACTACCACAAAAAAAAAAAAAGTGACTTAAAGTCAATCTAAAAGAAAATATGAAGTCAATGATTCATACAGGGCTGTGGCAAAGGGACAAAAGTAGGACAGAAAACTTTTAGGAGATAACCTCACCAAGTGAGGGGAAGGTGGCAGTAGTTGTAATCAGTCTGGGTTGCTCTTTGCACACACGTGAGTTAGGGTTTACTTCACTGCATGAACTCCTGCTGCTTCAGGAGACTGGTTATTTTTTTATATAGCCTTTGAGTTTTAACTTCATTAGCTTCATTAGGGGTTTTTTGGGTTTGTTTTTTTTTTTGGTTATTTGGTTTCAGAACACAGGAAAGTAAATTGAGATAACAGATTGTGTTCTGGATATTCCCAAGTGCCTAAATGAGAAGTGCCCTTGCATATTCTGCCTGGATCATATATGTGAAAACCCTTTCCAATCCAAGGAACTAACTCCCTTCTTAATTTTTCAGCCCATAGTCCTACTTTCAGAAACCTGTTATTTTTAATACCATCAGGGTATTAAAATACCCTGCCTCAGTCACAGGCAGGGTTTAGTGACTCCCCCTGGACCAAACTTGGTTTGTGTTTTTTGTTTTTTTTTTTGGTGGTACTGGGGCTTGAAGTCAGGGCCTGCACCTTGAGCCACTCCACTGGCCCTTTTTTGTGAAGGATTTTTTTACGATAGGGTCTCATGAACTATTTGCCAGGGCTGGCTTCAAACCGTGATCCTCCTGACTTCTGCCTCCTGAGTAGCTAGGATTACAGGCGTGAGCCACCAGCATTCGGCTTTGTGTTGATTTTGATTGCACTACTTTGCTCAGTCTGTGGACCCGTCCCTCAGGCCTGATGGGTTTGCTGTACCTCTGGTAGGGAAGAGGTATGTGGGGACAGGATGCTGACACACTGTTAAGTCAGCACCTTGGCTCACCCACCTGCTTGCTTGCTCACACTCTGGCTCCCTCACATTCTGTGTCCCTGCAGGCTGTCTTGGAAGACCAGAGTCAGATGAGGCAGATGGAGCTGGAGATCAGACCCTTGTTCCTTGTACCAGACACCAACGGCTTCATTGACCACCTGGCCAGTCTGGCACGGCTGTTGGAGAGCAGGAAGTACATCCTGGTGGTGCCCCTCATCGGTGAGCTGGGCAGGAGGGCAGAACGCCCTGCACATATGCAGCAGCCCCCTCCACACATGCCCCACACCCAGGGCTGGGCAGGCAGAGCCCTGCTGTGTGTGTGTAAGACAGGATTTGCAGGGAAGAAGGGAATGCGTGGGGCAAAGAAAATTGTTTAATAATCAAAGCAGTTCAAATTATTATGGCTGATCCATGGCTTAAACTGCTTGAACAAATGGACTCCTGTGTCCCAGCAACCAGCGCCTGGATGAGCCCAGCCCTTGTTTTTATCCTTATAAAGCTTGCAGTAAAACAGCAAAGCTGGTTCCCGTTATTGGTAAACACTCAGCCCTGGCAGATAACGGCAGTGCTGCTGGGTGGTCTGGCAGGGAGGCTGGGAGGATTTTGAAGTGGTTAGATGCCTTTGGTCTGATTGTCTTGTAGCTTTTCGTGATCATTCTGCTCATTCGAGGTAGCATTCTTCTGGCCAGTGTCACCCCAAGGCCAGGCTGACAGGAACTCTCCAAAGCAAGCCCTTGGCTCATGCCTGTTGATTCCTACCACTTGGGCGCTTACCACTGTTTGGTCATTGATGCTGGTGCACGGTCAGCATCTCAGGGTCCATCAAACCTGCTTTTACCAGCTAGATTGCCTCCAGGGGACCATCTGGGCACCCTTAGTTTTAGAGCTCTGTGGTAGGTCAGCCTCAGGGGAGTCTTTGGACTTTGGGCTACTGTTGAATATAGCTGATATAGCTAATATAGCTGATCGCTGTATTGTAGAGGCAGAGGGTCTGGGAGATGATTGTGAAGCCAAACCTTTTTAATGTCCCCCTCTTTAACAGCCATTTGAAACAAGTTTGGGAGCCCTCTCCTTTGGAAAAGCCACCAGACTGGCAGTCTGCCTGCCAGGCTACCTCTGACATTCATGCCAAGATGTTCCATTGGGCCTTCCCTCTAAGTCCCAAGTGTCTTAGTGCCAGATGGGGGTGGAAACAAAGGGCAGGAAACATCCGCCCCTGCAGAGCCTGTAGAACCCTGGGGGGTTGTGGGAAACACGTTAGCACCACCTGAGAATGTTGGCACTGAAGCAACCCTCCTCCCTCCTCCACCCTCCCTGTCTTCCTTCCCCCTCCCCATGTGGCCTGGCCAGAACCTCTTAAACCCAGGCCCTGAGACCTAAGGAAAGGTTTTCTGCACTTCAAAAGAAGAGCAACTTCTATCATAAGGCAGAGCAGCAAGGCTATCACATTGTCCTGGGCTTCCCTCTTGCCTCACTGGGTCCTGGTGGGTTGCCTTTCAGGATATAGCTGTACTTTCCTCCCGGGAGGATTTCAGGGGAAAGTGGCTTGGACACTTTTTTGCTAGGTGGTTGGGAAGTGGTATAACAAAGCTTGTTGCTGGTGGAGTGCCTAGCAGGCATGAGGCCCTGAGTTCAAACCCCAGTACCATCAAAAGAACCCATATAGTTTAGTTAGGCACTGGTGGCTTATGCCTATAATCCTAGCTACTCAGGAGGTAGAGATCAGTAGGATCTTGGTTCAAAGTCAGTCCCAGGCTAATAGTTCGCAAGAACCTATCTCGAAAAATCCCATCACAAAAAAGGACTGGTGGAGTGGCTCAAGTAGTAAGAGCACCTACCTAGCAAGTGTGAGCCCCAGTGCCACAAAAAAAAAAAGAGAAAGAGAGCTGACATCTCAGAGGCTCCTTAAGGCTCAGAAAGTACCTCAGACACTTCCTAGACTAGCTAAAGTTCCTGTCACCAGCCCTGATTATGTAATCTCCTTGTTCCTGAGAGATCCAGTAAAAGACAGAGTATGGCCCTTGGCCCTAAGGAGCTTACAGTTCAGTATAGAAACCCAGGTTTGGTACAGAAAGGACAAACACAAGAAAATCAGAGGACACTTGCAAGAACACAGTCCATGACCCACAAGGATTTTGGGAACTGACAGCTGTTTTGTAGCTACACAGGCCAGTCTCACAGCTGTGAGACAAGCTCCTATTTACTCATGTGTTCCTTAGTGGACTCTTACCCCTATGCCCAGAGCAGCAAAGGGTTAAGCCAACGTCTTGTTTGTTGTGCTCTTTTAACCTGCTCTGTGCTCCTTAGGCCTGACCCCAGCATTGAGAAGTCCCGCCTGGTGCAGAAGCACAAACAAGCTTCCCCTTTGAAGCCTGTTTAGTTTGGAAGCAGGAAAGCAGATTTTGGGATAGAATACCAGTTTTTCCTGTTTGATGTTCTGTTTGCTGTACCATACACCCATCCACCATTACTCCCCAGCCTCAGCCATGCATCATATGGACACTGCAACTCGGATTACAAAAAGCATGGTTATTTTGTGTGTGTGTGTGTGTGTGTGTGTGTGTGTGTGTGTGTGTGTGTGTGTGTGTTTTCCCACATGGCTCTTTTCCAAAGAGTGTTTCTGAATACCCAGACAATGAGTGCCAGGCTCACTATGGAACAGCATGCTCATGCTGACTCCCCAAGCCATGATTCATTGTACTAAAGAGAGGCCTCAGACCCCAAACTCTCTGGAGCCCCCAAGGAGTGCATATTTCCCACTTGACCTCAGGCTTTTGGCTGGAATTTTGGAAAGAATCTTCACCAGAAAATGAAGCCATGTCCCAGACACTTAGACAGACAGGCATATACACACACACACACACACATACACACGTGCACGTGTAGTTTCAAGGAGGTAATGTGGCACAGTTACGGTTTTGAGAAACACCAGGGCACTTGCAAGTGAGGATATAACTGTCCTTCATCTGTGCTGGCTTCTCTGTACTCTGCCAGAGGGGGCACATAAAACCTTGCCCCTTTTGGACTGCTGGGTTGGGAAGCTCTCCCATAGTTGAATGCGAGTACCTCACTTTCCCTTTAGCTGCTGTATACCCTTGCCTCTCCTGAGGGACCCTTTTAATTTGATCCTGTAACTAAAGAATGCAATAGCTCTCTAATAGCCAGGTTTGTTCCTCTGAACATAACAGCTGTAGAAAATTCCTGTAAGTTTCTCCCAAGAGGAGGGCAGAGCCCAGGAAAAGAGGCAAAAAAGAGAATAGGGCACTGTGAAAGTCTGGGACCCTTCCTGCCCCCACAAGTGGCCCTCCTACCCCTTATTTCATTGGAAGGCTCCTGTGGGGAAGGTGGCCTCTGTGGTCTTTGAAGGAACTGAATGGGAAAGGAAGTGGACAAAGCCTAGGATGAAGGCATACATGATTACTGAGACTGACACCATGTGGGCTCTGTCTTATCAGTGATCAATGAGCTGGATGGACTGGCCAAGGGGCAAGAGACAGACCACCGAGCTGGGGGCTATGCCCGTGTGGTGCAAGAAAAGGCCCGGAAGTCCATTGAGTTCCTCGAGCGGCGATTTGAGAGTCGGGACTCTTGCCTACGGGCCTTGACCAGCCGTGGCAATGAACTTGAATCCATTGCATTCCGCAGTGAGGACATCACTGGCCAGCTGGTGAGACCCTGAGCTGGGAGGGAAAGCCCATAGCCCACTATTAGAGTTCCTAGGAAGGAGGGACTAAAGGAAGACTTGTGGGTCAGGGCAGCTGAGGGAGCAGCCACCATCAAGGACCATGAAGGGGGAGTTCCTTGTCCCCTGGATCACTCAGCACAGTTAGACTCATCCAAGCAGAGCCAGAGCATGCATGAAAGGGACTCTAGGACATAGCCTCCAGGAAGTATGCCTGTGCCTCCTCTGCATGGCGCCCCCTCCTGCCCAGTGGTGCTTCTCACACTGTTTTCCTCCAGGGTAACAATGATGACCTGATCCTTTCTTGCTGCCTACACTACTGCAAAGACAAAGCTAAGGACTTCATGCCCACCAGCAAAGGTACGATTTACCCTGTCCTCCAGGATCATCCATCCCCTTGCCCTACCTCATCCTACCCATCATCAGCCCCTGAGAAGGGTTTCTCCATTTGACTCTGGCCTAGGAAATCAGGGACTGGCAGGTGGATCCTGGGCCAACTAGGAATGAGCTTAGTTCAGGAAGCCCAGCTCTAAGCAGTGAGCTTTCCCACTCAGTCTGCATCCATTTCCTTTCTTGGGTCCTCAGTGATTTCCCTTTGACAGCAAGAATGTCTTTATGATTCAGTGTAGCCTGTTCTGGCCATGGTCTCCTGAGTCCAGCCTTCTGTAGCCCCAAGAAGCACAGTCCCCAGTGGGCACATTTCTTTTCCTGGCCATGCTCACCTTCTTACCCCTCTCAGTGCATCCCTGAATGTTTATTCTGTATCAGGCCTGGGAGAGAGGTGCCTCCCCAATAAGGAGTGTGAACCTTTCTTCCCAGTCTCTATGGCTATGAGCTATAGTACTTTGTGAACCAGCTAGAGTTGGAGGCAGAAGAAAGCTTAAGACTGCACTCACAGTCCAGTTTTCAAGAATTTTTTGGTGAGCAGAGGCCCACCCTATGACTGTCTTCCAAGTGCCCAACCACCTCACCCTCATCCCTGAGATTCCTACACAGCCCTTACAGGGTCAGTGACATGTAGGGGTTTTCTGCTTCTGATTCCCAGGATTCTGACAGTTCTTTTGGAAGGAATTCCTAGCTCAGTGTCATACTTTCTTTTTCTTTTTTTAACTTTGGCTGTATTGGAGTTTGAAGTCCGGGCCCTTATGCTCTCTAGGCAGATGCTTTACCACTTGAGCCACACTCTAGCCAGAATTTCTAATTTTCATATGTGTTGTCATCTTACTTATGTCCTTGTTGCCCCTCTGTCTTCTCTGTTCATGCCCCTAACCCTGGCTTTCAGGCCTCTGTAGAAGTTGTTTTCCCTCCTGCTTCCCCTCTCACCCATGTTAATGTAGTTCTCTCTCCTGGCTGAGTCTCTGTACCAGGGGCTGGTCAGAAGCCCACAACTGCTGTTCCTCAGAGGGGTCCTGCCACATGGTTTGCAAATACCATCCCTTAGAGCCAGATCTGGAATTTTCAAGTGATGAAAGAGAGTCCTAGCTGAACCAAACAAAGGAGTTTGTGCTGGCTTTCTAGAAGGGTACCTCCTGAGGGAAAGGATTGCAAAGGACTTTGTGGGGAAGTGTAGCTCCCATGCTCCTCAGCCTCAGAACTATTTATTTCCTAGCACAAATACATTTGGGCTTTGACCTTACTACTCCTTCCACATCCACACTCACCCACACCCTCCTGCACTATACCCCAACAGCCAAAAAGAACCCCTTGCCATCCTGGGGACCGCCCCTATCAGAATTACATCAGCAACGGCTGGTGTAATCAAACCCCATTTGTCAGTGTGAATTCTTAGCAGATTAACTTGTCAGATTCACAGAGAAACCGTCACCAAATGTTTATGTGTAAACGATGTTGAATTTTAAAATCATGTGGATTATGGCGGATGGGGCCTGACAAGATGACAGTTTCTGGTTTCTAACAAAGTGAAGTTACCAGTGTCAAAACAGAGGATGTTTATTGTTAAAAAATGTCTCAAAGTATCCACAGAAACCCCTGCAGACCCCTGCCAGCAACGCTGGGCCTTGGTTGGCTGACCTAAGGCCTGGGACTCTCCTCATCTGAGGCCCAAGGCAGGAATAGTGGGGCTGTAGACAGACCCAGACAGGCAGCTAGGTGCCCCACATAGCACCACACTCCCTACACCACCAGCCCATCCTCCCTAGGGGGTGAGGGCAGCCCCAGTCAGTGGAGGGGTCTTAGACCCCTTACCCATTGACTACCTTCTTCACCCTCTGTCCACCACAGCACTTGCCTCCGTCACACTCTCCTTCCTCCTCTCCCTTTCTCTCACCACCATCAGCCCATAAGCCTCTCCCTTCTTTGTCCCCGCAACTCTTCCCCAGGCTGAAAGCCAGTTCTCAGCCTCCCTGCCTGGACCTGGCAAGCCTGAAACTACTCAGGTCAGACATGGATGTTTGCAATCCCCTTTCCCCACCAACCCACGCAGTGCGTGAACACCGCAGGATGTTTCCTGTGCCTCACTGTCTGCTGCACCTCCGCTAGGAAATGTCCAACCTGGGACTGAGGGGTGGACCTGCCACCAAAGTGGGTATGTCAAGGGTGGGGATGTTAGTTGCATGACTATTTGGCCCACTTTAAGTTTTCTCCATTAAAGGTCAGAGAGGAGAAGAGATAGTGGAGATACTGTGCTAAAAACGTCATCTAAAAAGAATGAAGGTTATCTGTGCTACTGTAGAAAGATGGGGTTTTTTGTTTTTTACGGTACTGGGGTTTGAACTGAGGGCCTTACGCTTGCTAGACAGGAACTCTAGCACTTGAGCCACTCCAACAGCTCTGTTTTGTGTTGGGTTTTTTGGGATAAGGTGTCTCAAACTATTTTGCCCAAGCTGACTTTGAACCGAGATCCTCCTGATCTCTCCCTCCCAAGTAGCTAGAATTACAGGCATGAGCCACCAGCATCCAGCTTAGATGTTTTAAGGTTATAAAATTTCAGTAAAGGAAGTATGGCTAGTATGATCTCAATGTTGTAGGAAAAACTGCATGCGTGTGTGTGTGTGCGCTTGTAAATGTGCATAGAGAAGTTTGGAAGGTCAGGTGCTGGTGGCTCATGCCTATTTTCCTAGCTACTCAGGAGGCAGAAATCAGGAGGATCGAGGTTCAAAGCCATCCAGGGCAAATAGTTCTTGAGACCCTATTTTAAAAAAACCCATCACAAGAAAGGGCTGGTGGAGTGGTTCAAGGTACAGGCCCTGAGTTAAAACCCTAGTAGCACGAAGTACCACCAAAAAAAAAAATTTGAAAGATACACAGAGCTACTCCTAGGGTACCAGACAGGTGGGAGGATAATCCTGACTGCTTTTCCTTTTTACTCTTCTGTACCATTATCTATATATATGTGTAGGTTACTTTTTTTTGGGTGGGAGGGGGCAACACCAGCATTTGAACTCAGGGCATTGTACTTGGTAGACAGGTTCTCTACCACACCCCCAGCTGTACTTCTGTTTAGTACAGGAAATCATTCGGCCATAGCCACAGGACCTTGTGGGCACAGCTTTGCCAGGGACCCTTGCCTAACTCTCCTCAGAGTACCCTCAAGCCCGTCCTTGTCCCTGTACCTGGAAGCTCTGCATCCACTTTTTTCTCATCTTTGGTTTTCTACCTCTGGAAGCATAAAGCATTCTGTCTTTGGGAGGTAAAAAGAAAGGAGTGAGTCCAGGGCCAGTCAGTAGTGCACAGCATGGGACTTCTGCTCCTATGAGTTCATAGTCCTGGGAGACAGGTCTGTGGAAGCCTGAAGGTTAGGGCAGCTTTCAGGCACAAGACAGAACAGAGTTCTATGCAGGAGGGTGGGGGCCCAAAGCAGAAGCATAGCCACTGCCCAGCATGGCCTTCTAAACAGCAGGAGAGGTGCAACCCAAAGCTGAGAGTTGCCCCATATTCCCCTTCAGGGTTAGAAGAGGCAGCCACCCCTGCCTCCTGTCAGTGAAGCCCTTTTGCTTTCTGTGCCAACAGAGGAGCCAATCCGCCTATTGCGGGAGGTGGTGCTGCTGACAGATGACCGGAACCTGCGTGTGAAGGCTCTGACAAGGAATGTGCCTGTGCGGGACATCCCAGCCTTCCTCACGTGGGCCCAGGTGGGCTGAAGGGGCCACACAGGGGCCCACCCCCATGGAACCGTTCCTGAGAGGCCACTAGGCATCCACTGTAGCACGGAAGATGCCCATGTGCCTGAGCCACCAATCCACCCAGACAATAAACCATCCTCTTCCAACCCACGCCGTGGCCGTGCTGTGGGGGAGCTGCTCCTCACATAGCCCCTCCCAAGGGTCGGGCGGCAGCTGCTGGGACCCTCCTGGGCTGCCAAGATTTAGCAGGGAGGTGGCTGACTACAGTGACAACAGGTGGGCAAGCCAGATCAGCCGCCCGTGCTCTCAGCCTTTCTCCTCTCATCTTGTTCAGGGCTGGGGGAAGGCTGCTCACCCTGGGACTTGTCCACTTTCTCCAGGTGGTGATGGGGCAGGGCTTCTAGAGTTCCCATTAGATGCAGGTGAAATCGGACCCCTTGTAATCTGCAGAACCTCTGGCCTGTGTCCAAGAGGCTTTAGGTGTGTTATGAAGAAAGTGCCCAGGGGTGTATTTCCATCTTCCTGAGGTCTGGATCCCCCATGGACCCAAGTTGGGTTCTGTCCCTAACAGCAGCCCTAGGTCCCTATGTCTGTCACCCCCACCCCAAACATACACCCATCCTGCTGTTCCTCTTCCTGTCCATATCAACCTGCATCCCTTACACTTGCCCCGCCTTGCTTTTCCTTTAAACTATCATGGGTCTAGAAGGAAAGGACTTCTAGTCACAGGCCCATGCTTCCTGGGTGGCCTTCACCTGCTCATTCTACCCTTCTTGACCTTTCTTTTGCTCTTGTTCCCTCTTTGGGAAATTTCCTCAGACTCTTGTCATCCCTCCCTCACACCTTCACCCCAGAACATCCTTTTATCCTCCTTCCTTTTCTAATTGGTCTCTTTCGACCTCCAAGGTCCCCTCAACTTCCTCACTTCAGTTCCTCCTCATGAGAGTTCTCACTCTGAATCTTCCTCCTTCCACTACCTGTGGCAGGAACCTAATAAAACTTTCCCACCCATCTTTCCTTCTCAGGCCCCTATGCTCTGAGAAGCTTCCAAGGTTGATACATCCCAGCCTGAAAGCATTACTCAGCCTTGATTGTTCACCATTTCTGACTTTTCCCTCTACTTCCCAGAACTGACACAGGGGCCCCTTAGCCTTTGAGGTTTTTGTTGCCCCTTAGCTGGTACCCATGTTCACAGCCTCCTTCCAGAGGCTTCCTATCAGGAATGAGTTCCCTCCAACCCAGGGCAGGAATAAAGGAGCTAAGACTTAGAGATAAGGCAGGGTCTCTGGTGAGCAAAGGGATAAATCCTGATGGGACCAGTGAGGAATCTCCCCACAGCCCACATCTGGCCTTACTACCTGCCCCTCTGGGAACTTTCCTGGGGATGCTGGGCCTTTCCCAGGCCCGGGACGGTGCCAACAGGGGGCTGGGCAGGACAGTTCAGGCCTGTGGTTTGGGATGTCCCTATGGACTCATTACTCAGAGACCGGCTCTTTGGGTACAGGGTCCTGGCCTCCCATGAGATCCTCTTTTCTGTCCCATTTGAAGTCCCGGTTTTGTTTGCTTAATAAATTTTTAGTTATGAAACATACTTGACCTCTTGCCAGTCTGTTTTTGGGATTGGGGAAGAGAGGCAGGTCCAATCCTATACACCTGTGTGCCTGTGTGCCTTGCCACCTCCTTGGTGCAGTCCACCCAGGTCCTTGTGCAAGGGCAGAAGACACTGTGGCAGGATTAGGGACCTTGGTTACTGCTTTATTGCTGTTTGGTTCGAATATAGAAAATGGAAACGGCTCTGGAAGAGCCTGTGTACAGGTATGAAATATACAAACGAAGAGGAGGGAGCTAAGGAGACCACGTTCCAGCCCAGCCCAAGGGGCTGGGAATGGGGGCCATCCGGGGCGCATGCAATAAATATGTTCCGGGGCCCCAGGGAAGGGAGGGGAACACCTTCGGAGTGGGAGACAGGTAGGCCAAGGCTACTCAGCCCTGGCTCCATAACTCCCTACCCTGGTGGGTACAGAGGGAAGGGTGGGCCCTGGGGCTAGTGCCACTTGTGCAAAATGAGGAACTTCACATTATCAGTCCCGGGGCGGGCAGAAGCGGGAGGCAGGGGCCCTCCGGCCGGCTCAGTCCCCTTCCCTCTCCCCAACTCTGCCCAATGCTCCGACCCCAGCGGGGAGATTCACAGTGAGAGTAGGTGTGGTCGCAAGGGCCGGAGGTAGGGCTAGGAGCGCCCGAACAGTGACACCCCTCCCCCAAGAGCAGCACGGAGCCAGGGGAAGGAGCCAATGAACCACAGAAAGGCAGGGAGAGGCCGGGGGTCTCCTTTGGTCAAAGCTGATATCAAAAATATAAATCTCCCTTCCCCCAACCCACCCCCGTCCCGGGGTTTTCCCCCACCCCCGGGCTAAGGCACAAAGCAGTGAGGCCAGGTGGAGCCGCCACTGCGGCCGGCTGCCGCTGCTACTAGTCCCGAGAGCGGTGCCTGCGCGCTGCCTGCGCCGCTTCCTTAAGAGAACGAGCCAGGCCGCGAGGCAGTGGTCGGCCGGGCCGGCGAGGGGCGCTCTAGGTGGGAGAGAAACGGTCGATGGTCCGGCCGTCGGGTCCAGCGGCCAGGTGAGCGCCCTGGCTCAGCACTTCGGCCGCTTTGTCTGGGCTGAGGCCCAGCTCCGCAGTGAACTTGGCCAGCGGGTAGAGGCTCTCGAGCGCCACCTTGGGATCGTGCAGGAAGTGCGTGGTCTGCGCCAGCAGTTCAGCCGCAGCCGCCTTGTCCTGCTGCTTCAGGCTCAACTGTTCAGCCGTGAGGCGGGCCACAGCAAAGACGCCCTCGGGGAAGTCGAGCTTGCCCTTGCCATCGGGGCCTGGGACGCCGGGAAGTCCCCCTAGGCCTGCCAGCGCCCCGGCTGCACCGGCTGCGCCACCTACGGCGTGCATCTTCATGTGGCTGATGAGGTTGCGTTGCTGTGCGAACTTGCCACCGCACACCTGGCATTCGTAGGGTTTCTCGCCCGAGTGGATGCGCATGTGCTCGGTGAGGCGGTACTGGCGGGTGAAGCGCATGCCACACGCGTCACACGCAAAGGGCTTGAGACCCAGGTGGCTGCGCATGTGGCGTGTCATGGTTCCGCGCTGCGTAAACTTCTTCCCGCAAATGGTACATGGATAGGGCCGGGTCAGCCAGTGCGTCTTCTCGTGCTGCCGCAGTGTGGCCGGGTCCTTGTAGCTCTTGTCGCAGGACGCGCAGCGGTACGGCCGCAGCAGCTCTCCCAGACCGCCTGGAGCCCCAGCAACCTTGTCCCCACCGCTGCCATAAGGGGGCCCGAGGCCGGCGGCCCCGGCAGCCACCTCAGCCGCCTCGGCCCTGCCATAAAGCGCCTCCTCCTCTTCCACGTGAGCCTCCACGTGCGCGTTCAGCTGTTCAGAGCTGGGAAAGCCCTTGCCACATGGGATACACACGTACAGGTTGTCACCAAAGCTCTCTGGCTCGCCATAAGCCAGGTGCGGGCATGGGTAGCCCTCAAGGTGGCCTCCGGGTGGGCTAGGATCCTCACTACTGCCAGTCTCCTCGCTGCTGCTCTTGTAGTCGTCGCCATCGCCGCCTGTGCCGGGTCCGTCCAGGCTGCCCGGGTAGCGCGGCGGCGGCACCAGGCCGAGCGGTGGCCCCCCGGGCGATGTGGCCGGGTCCCCGCCGCGCTCCTCGCAGCGCTCTCCTGGGGACCCGCGATCTCGGCCCAGTTCGTCGCCGTAGCTACCCAGGCCCGGTTCGTGTTTCATCCAGCGGTAGAGAAGGCTGGACCCGTCGGGGCGTCCGGGGGGCTCGGGTCCCGGGCTGCCGCCGCTGCCACGAAACGGGTCCGGAGTCGGTGCGGCCTCCTCCAGCTTCTGAAAGGGCAGTGGGGGCAGCGGCGGCAGGCCAAGCGGTGGGTCCTTGTAGGCGGTGGGACCCGCACTGGGAGGGCTGTCGGGGCGCGGGGGCAGCTCGCGCTCACTCAGCGGCCGCTCGGGAGCCGAAGAACCGGGTGGGCTCTTCTTGGACAGGTCCAGGCCGCAGAGTGGGGAGCAGCGGCGCTCCGGGACGCAGAGGGCAGCGGCCGGGCCCGGGCCCGAGGCGTACAGCTCAGCGCAGTGTGTATTGACCGCAGCCTCGGGGCCCGACGACGGCTCGGCGGCGGGCGGCGGCGGAGGCCCGGCCGGAGACGAGTAGCAGGCCTGGATGACGGGCGTCGCGGCCCTCAGGCCCCGGCCCGGCCGCCCATAGGGTGCATAGCCGCCGCCGCCACTGCCGCCTCCCCGCAGGTGGCAGTACTTGCCGTGGCGCTTGAGGCGCTTCTTGCACAGCGCCACGAGGTCAGGGATCTGCAGGTAGCTGGCGGCGGCCAGCACGGCGCCCAGGCTCGGCTCGGCCCCCGGGGCCACCGCTGCGGCTGCCGCTGCCTCTGCCCCATCAGCCAGGCGGCCGGTGTAGATGAAGTCAAGCACCAGGCGGAACACGGCCGGGCTCACCATGTCATGGTCCAGGTTTAGCAGGTTGTCATGCACCACCAGGGACTTGAGGTAGGCGCTGCTGGCCGCCAGCACGTTCTTGTGCGCGCGGAAGAGGGCGTTCTGCACCACGATGATCACGTCGCACAAGAAGCCTTTGGTGCGCTGGTTGTTGAGCTGCAGCAGCAGCTGCCTCGAGTGGCCGGGCGCCTCCATCGTGTCCAGCATCGTCTGCCCAGCACACTCTCCTGCGGGGACACACACCAGCCGGGTAAGAGCCACGCAGTGCCCTGGTCGCCTGTACCCAGCCCGGCACTTCTCCCTCCACTTCCCCTTCCCCTCAGCTGAGCAGGGGCATGGAACACCGCGGCCTGGGCACTGGCGGAGGAGGATCGGCGGCCTGCGGGAGTGGGAGTCTAGGCCCGCCGGCCCGAAGTAGAGGAAGGAGCAGGAGGAGAACGGCTGCGGATGGAGAGGAGGCCAAGCTGGCCTGTGCGCGCCAGGCCCAGACGCTGCTGGGCACAAGGGCTGGTGCTGGGGACTTCCAAGGAGAAAATTGATCAGATGAAGTGACCCTTTCGAAGGAGACAATTACCCGACTTAAATAAAATGTCCGCTTCAGGAAAAGTCATTCAGGACCGAGAATTTTGCCCAAGTGGGAAGAAAAGGAGTCGAGTAAGAAATGCCTCCCGCCTCGGGAGAAGTTGCCCCAGCTGGGGTAAGTGATACGAAGGACAGGAGAGCGGTGCCCACCGAGGCGCCGCCCCGGCCTGGGGCTGTCAGGCCCTTGGTTGGGCCCAGGGTAGTGGCGCGAGGATGGAGACAGCGGCTGCCGTGGCGGGCAGAGCGCGAAGGCCGGGCCCCGGCGCGGGGAGGGCGTTATATCAGGGCAGGAGGCTGAGGCAGGAAGCAGGTGGGGGGGAGGGGGGAGCCACGCAGCTCCCAGGGGAGGGAGGGGGCAGCGCCCCGGGCGGGCACGGCGCTCAGCCGGCTGCGGCCCTGACCCCGGCCTGCGCCCCACCCGCGTTCCGACTCCAGCCCTGGCCTCGACTCTACATTCGCGGCCCTGGCGCCTCCCTCCCCAGCTAGCTCCCCTCGACCCCCTTCTCCCCCGGAACTCTGCCGCCCCAAACTTAGGGAAAAGTTTCCCAACTTCAGACAGGGCGGGAGGAGAGCGCCAGCCCCAGTCCCTGCGCTCCCAGCTTTCCCTCTCAAGTCCCCAATTCCGGCGGCCAAGCAGCCGCGGGTCCCGAGCCGAGTCCTGAGCTCCGCTGCCCGCCTGCTCGCCCGCCCGACCCCATTCCCCGCCTGGCCCGCAGGGCCTCGCGGCCCGTTACCTGCGGCCGCAGCCCGGCTGGGCTTCCCTCCCCGCGGCAGTGGCAGCTCCTAGCCCGCGCCCCACCCGCCCCGCTGCCAGGCGCCGAGCTGTGCCAGGGCAGCGCCCCTGCCTGCCCCGCCCGCCAGCTCCCCTTCTCTTCCCCTCTCCTCTCCAGCCCATGTGCGGGCAGAACCGGCCCCGGGCCGCTGACCCCACCGTGAACCCGGCGCGGAGCAGCGGCCCTGCGGTCCTGAGTCCTCTAGGGAAGACATTCGGAGCCCTGAACGCCAGCTGCGATGGGGCGCCCGCGCCAGAGGATGCGCCCGAGGCAGCCAGCACGCGAGTACCGGGCTGTCTCGGGTCCCTTGTCCCTCCCGGTCCCCAGCTCGAAGGCCCACCTGGGGGGCATGTCGAAAGCCCCGGGCCCGGCTGACGGCGGATCCAGGGGGGATGTGGCTGCGCTGCGCTGCCCTCCGCCCGCCGGGCCCCCGGTCGGTCTGTCCTGCTGGTCCGTCCTCCCCGCGTCCTGGTCGCGTCTCAGACCCGCCGCGCTTTCCGCACACTCTTATCTGGGGCTGCCCCGGCCAGCAGGCGCTGCTGCAGCTATGGCGCCACCTCGCGGCCATAGGGGACTGCGCCTCCCGGCTGCAGCCGCCCTCCCTCGCACCTGGGCTGGAGGCTTGCAGATGCCCAGCTAAGCTGGGAATGTGTGTGCAGGTTTACGCTTCCAGATGTGCCCACCTGAGACGCGGACCCGCGAGTCCTGCAAGCCCTAGGGCTTTGGGCTGAGCACTCTCCTTAACACATTTCTATGAATTTAGCTCCAGTTCGGGAAAAGTGCTGCCCAAAAGGAAGCGACGGTGGTGAGGGAGCTTATGGAAATCCTAAAGAGATGAAAGTAGACAAGATCTCGGGGGACTCTCCTTACACATCCCCGGGCGCGACTTTCCCCTTCGACCTACCCCCAGTACGCCCACTCGAGCACATGGGTTAAGTATGCACAGCACAAAGCCGTGTGCACCCAGACCCTATCCAGGTTTACACACACACCCCGCCCCCTCCCGGAGTCGCAGCTGTCTGGGATACTCCTGGGGCTGCTACGTAGTGCCCCGCCCCGAACTTGCGGGTGTCCGGAGAGACCCCAGGATGCCCGGCTGGAAAGGGCTGGACAGAGCCTCATAGGGATCCGCAGGAGTGACCCCAGATCCCCCATGCGAGCCGTTTAGAGAGACCCCGAGTGAGTGATTTTTTTTTCTCCAATCCAACCATAAAACATGACCTGAAAGGCTGTGGCTTGGGACCCCCCCCGAAAAAGTTCTGAACCCCACATAAAGGATGGGTTCACTCCAGTGACGAATGCCTCTTCTAGAAAGGAGAGGCACCGGCTGGCGCGTGCACCACTATTCCGGAAGTGTCCCCTCGCAGCCGGGTGGAGGCACTAGGACTGTGGCAAGCCCCGCGTCTCTGAGGCCCACGCTCCGCCTCCTCTCCCCCGCAACTCCTGACCTCCGCCCACACGCGAACCCCCCCCCCCGAAACCGCCCGCAGCCTCTGATTGGCTGCGCCTTCCTCAGCGCGAAGCGGAGAGACTGGAGCGCAGCGTCACCATGGTAACCAATGAGATTCGCCCAGATCGCGTCTCTCCGAAGCCTTGACGAGCTTAGCAACCGCGCCGGGCCGCAGGGCGGGCGGAGGCCACACTCGCCGCCCTCCGCACTGTCCTCTGCCCCCACGCCCCCGCTAGAGGCAGTGGCTGAGTCACTCCGCCAGGGGCGGCCGGCGTGGCCACTTGCTGTCCCTGACCGACACCAAGGTCTTGGGCGCCCCCCAGAGGTTTGGTTTCCTTCGCAGGCGGCTTCAGTGCCGGGTTGGGGCTTGTGGTCCAAACAAGTCCTCCCGCCTGAGTCCCGCTGCGTCTTGGGTTTGCCTCCTTCCCTCGTGTCCGCTCTGTGTTCTGGATTCATCTTATCCACGTACTGCATCTCACCACGGCCACAGCGTCCTCACCAAGCAAGTACTAAGGTCCCAAAGCAGAAAACAGTGTGCTTCAGAGTTTGACCTCTATCAGAGGTGGACCCCCCCACATCTCTGCCGAGTAAAGGCTAAGGTAGAAAAGTGTACAGAAGTGTTTGGGGTGGGGGCGGTGAGAGAATCAATAGAAGTGCTCTTAGAGCTGGGTTTTGACGGATGAATAAGAGTTCTCCCGCCCAGTTGGAAGGTATTTCTGGAGAACAGAATTACTGGAACAAAGATTTTGGCAAAATAACGGGAACTCTAGAATCACAAAGGGCAAGCTGAGCTTCTCTGAGCTCATCTCTGCTTTAATCTTTTCTCCTCCTCTTGGGGTCAGATCATCCATGTCTCAAGATTAGTCCCTCAGCCCTGTCTTTTGCGTCCACAATCTTTGCTTTTATTCTTTAGCACTTGCACCAAGTTAACCCCTACCCCGCACCCTCAAGCCCTCATTGCATCAGTATGAGAAGGGTCTTAGCCTTGCTCCTAGCCCAGTGGCAACGTCAGAGCCCCTAATTCTCCTGTGGAATCTATTCCATGCTTCAACCATTCCCTTCTTCGTCAGCTCCACCAGCCAGCTCCACACTGCTTCCTCTCCACCCTTGTCCAGCTCCACCCTGTAAACACTCCTGCCCCATTTAGAGCCTAGGGTTGGGCGGGCCATTTATTTGCCGGCTACTGTTCCGAAGAACTGCCCCCACGTGGCACGGACTCCTGTCAATTCTGACCCTCAGGTCAGACTCTAATTCCTCCAGGAAGTGGTCCCCACACCCCCTTCTCTTAAGCTGCTGAGCCCTTGGTCTCCTTCACCCTCATAGGAGCTCTGCCGTAAGTGCGCCACAAATGAGTGCTGAGGTGGTCCCTGGGTGCCAGAGCTGGGCACTGCCACCTATGCTCTTGTCCGCTTGCCAGGCTTCCTTTTGCCCCTTCTTCCTTTTTTCTCCACCTCCCTCATTTGAACCCATCACTCCTTTCTGGGAAGCCCAGATCTCTGTCCTTAACCACTTGGCCTTTCCTCGGGTCTCCAGCTCAGGACTGGTACCTGAACCCCGCTGTGCCTACCTTTCCCATGTCCACCCCCGCCCAATCCCCAAGCTTCCTGGACTCTTCTACCTTTCTTCCCCTCGCCACCCTCCACCGGGATGCCACGCCACGGCGCTGGATGCACGCTAGACCCCTCGGCGGATGTAGCTTCTTTTCCTACGCCCCCCTCCCTCGCCCCAGGAAGACGGTGACACTACAGTAGCCATGCAGAGTGTGACGCCGGCGCGTGGCATCCTGTGATGTCATAGAGCCGTCCAGTCCTGGAACTGAGGCATGGGATTGGGGGCTACAGGGTGAGGACCGCCGAGGGACAGGCGGGGAGGAGGCTGAGCCCCCAGGAGCCCCAGCTCCGGAAGGGGAGAATGATAAACATGTAACGGAGCCGCCGCACCCTCCCTGCACTCCTCCCCCGGCCCCGAGCCCCGCAGTTCCGGAAAGTTAACCCCTTGTAGACCAGGACAGGGGGCGCATGGTCCCCCTACCCGATCCAACTTCCGCGCACCCTCCTCCCCCTCCCAATTCCCATCGCTTCGGTCCCCACCACCTCACCCCCCGCCTCGCCACTATAAATAGCCCCTTTTCCCGTTTCCTAAATTCCCCGCTGACGTCGGCAGCGCGTCAGTGTGTAGGAGCCGCGGCCGCATGAATGAGCCGCCACACGAGTACTACGCGCGTCTATAAAAGCGGCGGCGCCCGCCGGGCTGCGGGAGGCGAGCGGGCGCTGGCGCGACGCGGCCCGCCAGGTAAGCGGTACCGACGGACCGATGGGCCACAGATGGACCGGTACGCGGACACGGGTGGGGGAGGAGGAGAAGACCGGTGGGCAGAGGGTTGGAGGTCTTTACAGAGTGGGGATGGGGACAGGATGGGAGGGACGAGTGTTCTTGCAGCTGGCGGATCAGGGGCCAGAGATTGACAACCCCGCTCAGCACCTGCCCGCGCCCAGATGGAGACGCAGCCACTCTGGAGGCGCATCCAGGAGAGACTGGACCCGAGACCCTGAAGCTTTCGGTGGGTCTCCTGCGCCATCCTCCCAAGAAAGTGGGGAGAAGGTGCTGGTACCCCAGGAGACGCGCCCCCATCCTCCCCCTCCCTCCCCGCAGCGCGGTGACTCAGCCTAGCCCAGCTCTCCTGGACTGCTGACTGAGCGGGGGCGGCGGCGAGAGATAGACGCCCACCTGCCCCCAGCCTCAGCTGCTGCTCTCTCGGGACCCCTGCCCCGCATTTCGCCCCAGCGCCCCTCTCCCCGTCCCCTCCCGTCGGGCTGTGCCACTGCGCCCACGACTTCCCGCCTCTGCAAGTGGAGCTGTCCTCTCAGGACCAGGCGGGGGCGGGGCTTCGGCCAGGGCGCCCCGCCCCCACCCGCCGGAAGCGCCTCCTGCCAGGACATCTTTGACGTCACAGGACTCTGACGTCAAGGGTCGCGTGCCTGTCCGCGAGTGTTGAGGCCAAGAAGGGCAGGAGACGTGGGGGAGGAGGAGCAACAACGCCCCCAGCCGCGGGCTACGGGGGCACCCCTGTCCGGGCAGCGCGTCGGCACCTTGGCTCTAGACTGCTTACTGCCCGGGCCGCCCTCAGTAACAGTCTCCAGTCACGGCCACCGACGCCTGGCCCCGCCCCAGGACCGCGGACCCGGCTCCCCGCCGCGCCCTGGGGCCCTTCTGTCCCTCGGGGTCCCGCAACCCCGCGCTGGCTGCTTGCGCTGCCGCTGTCCGCGGTGCTGATGCAGCGCGGGCGCCACCCTCGGTCCATCCCGTTCTGGGTCCCCGGGGACTGCGAGAGGCTCCTGGCCCACACGCACGCTCCGCACAGCCCCCGCGCCAAGTAGTGCCGGTCGCGACACCGCCTCCAGCCCGCGCCGCAGCCGCCCCCAGCCCCCCGGCCCCGGCCCCGCGGTGCTGACGTCAGCCGCCCCGAGCTGCAGCCGCGGTGCCGTCAGCGGCGCGCGCCCCGCCCCCGCGTCTCCAGGGCAACCGTGGCTTTCGATTGTTACTGTGGGAACCGGAGGTAACAGTCTACAGCCATGGTCGCCCCGCAGCACGCCCACGCGCCGCAGCACGCCGCGTTCTGCCAGCCCCGGCTTGGGGAGACGCAGAGCAAGAGGAGGAGGGGCGGCTGTGACCGCGGGGGTGACACGAGGTGTGCGCGGGAAGGTGGAGGCGGGCCCTGGGGTCTGCCCGCTGCGCATCCACCCAGGCACCAGAGGAAGCACGGTCCGCGCAGTGGGTCTGACCGTCCGCTTCAGTGACTGTGCTGTCCCCGCAGCCGAGGTATCGCTGCCCGGGGATGGTCAGAAAGCAGGTGGTTCTGGGGCGTGGATTCCTATCTCCTCGGCGGGAGATAGGCTGCTGGAATGAAGAGGTATGAAAGAATGTTGTTTGCCTCCTAAGTACTGAAGGGGGCAGAAGGAGTGCGCCACACCTTTCTTCCAGGAACCCCTAGTTGAGCAAGGCAGAGGGCGAAGAATAAACCCTTGAATCTGTTTCCTGCTAGATAGGGCTACCGCATCCCCTCAGTCCCTTCCCCAACTTTCTCTTGAGCCATGAAGGATAAGAATGGTCCCTAATACTCAAGAAGCCGATAGGCTAGTAAAGTTCACCTGGTCCCTGAAGCATTGCCTGAACATACCAGCATTCTCACCTCAGCCTGTCTCTAGATGCTGAATTCCAGTTTGAGAGTTTCTCAGATTTGCTCTAAAGAGGAGAATTCCACAGGGGCCGAAGTCCTGTTCCACCAGTGAAGTGTGAGCAATGACCTCTTCAAAAACAATTATGTCATCTGTCACTGCCAACATCACCCATCGCTGAGGCTGGCTGAAAGTATCAGGTGTGGAACTTCAGGGATGGTGTAGGAAGTGATTAAGGCAAGGCACTACTCATTAGGCCAATTTTGATTTCCTTCTCCACACACACCATCCTTTTCTAAATTACTTCTAAGATACTTGGTGGTGGTCTCCCAGCTAATCACACTCCACTACTCCATTGGCTGCTCAGGATTCTGAGGTCTTGGAGCAAAACGTGTTTCATTCTGGACTCCAGACATCTCTGGGCCCATTGTCGTGTGTGCAGGTGGGAGAGTATATTGGGAAGTGAGAAGTCCAACCTGCCTTTATCATCAAGTGGCTGTTAAATGGCCATGTTCTGGATTTTTTTTCTTTTTTTTTTTTTTTGTGGTACTGGGGTTTGAACTCAGGGCTGCACACTTTCTAGGCAGGTAGGTGCTCTACCACTTGAGTCACTCTGCCTGCCAGCGTTCTAGATTTTTGGGAGGAGTTGTGTTTTTGAGGTAATGGGAATTGAACCCAATACCTTGTTCTTGTTAGGCAAGAGCTCTACCACTTGAGAGCTCTTGCTCTCAACCCCCCCACCCGGCCCTCGTCTTTTTCTGGTACTGAGGGTTGGGTTCAAGGCCAAACACTAGGCAGGTGTTCTACTTCTCAAGTTACACCCCTAGCCCTTTTGCTTTATTTTTGGGATAGGGTCTTCAGTTTTTCCCCAGGCTGGCCTGAACCATAATCCTCCTGTTTATGCTTTCTGAATAGCTGTGATTACAGGTGTGCCCCACCACACCCAGTTTCATTTGTTGAGACAGGGGTCTTGCAAACTTTTTGCCTGGGCTGGGCTCAAACCTCAATCTTCTCTATCTCTGCCTCCCGATTACAGGTATGAGGCATTGCATCTGGCTTTATTGTTTTTTGAGACAGGATGTTGATAACTTTGCCTGCACTGGCCTTGCACCCACAATCCTTCAGCCTCCGCTGAGATTACAGGCATGCTTCATCACCACCTGCTGCTGTGTGATCTGTTTCTGACCCTTCTGCAAAACCTGATAATCCCTCTTAGCAGGTGCATTGTGAGGATGAAATAGGAAGTGAAAATCCTTGAAACAGCAGAACTCGATTCCAATCTTACATATCTTATAGGACACAACATGTTTGTGGGTGGATTGTTAGGAGACCTCCGCTCTGGGCCCTTAGGCAGAAAAAGGAGAGCACACTTCCCTGTGCAGATGCTCTAGAAAGAAGGCTGTCGAGGGGTTCTTTCCTAAGGGACTCTGCCCAGAGCTTTAGAAATCCAAGGTACAGTTGGAGGTAGAACAGAGAAGTGGTAGGGATGTTCTGAAGAGGCCAAGTCTTTTGCAGTTTGAACCCATCCGAAAAATGCAGTCAGAGGGGAAAACCTGAGAACTCACCATACAGTGCTAAACACACTTAGTGTGTCCCCTCCTCCAACGTATGTTATGGAATGGGAAACTAAGGCTCAGACAAGTGACATAGCCCAAGTACTTGTCTTCCACAGTGCAGCAGAGAAAACAGTGACTAAAGCCAGGAGCAGTGGCATGTACCTGTAGTTCCAGCTACTTAGGAGGCTGATGTAGCAGGGCTTGAGACTAGGAGTTCCAGGCCAGCCCAGCCTAGTGGACCTGGTCTTAAAAAAAAAAAAAAGAGCAGACTATTAACAGACAAGAATGTGAGTTCTTGAGCCAGGCACCAGTGGCTCATGCCTGTAACCAATCAATCCTAGCTACTTGGGAGGCTATCAGGAGGATCCAGGTTCAAAGCCAGCCTAGGAAAATAGTTGGGAGTTCATCTCCAAAATAACCAGGGCACAAACGGACTGGAGGCATGGCTCAAATGGCAGAGTACCTACTTTGCAAGCGTGAAGCCAAGCCTTGAATTCAAACCCCAGTACCACCCAAAAAAGAGCATGACCACTCCACAGCCATGAAGATCCAGAGTGAGCAAGAGCTGGGGGCGTGGCTCAAGTGTTAGAGTGCCTGCTTAGCAAGCACAAGGCCCTGAGATCAAACCACAGTACTGCCAAAAGAAGGAAAAAAAAAAAAAAAAGAGCAAGAGAGAAGGGGGGAAAAGGGAGGAGGAAGGACAGGACGAAGGAAAGGAAGTTATTGAATCTGAACCTTGGTGGCTGGAGGTGTGGTTTAAGCAGTAGAGGGCCTGCCTACCAAGTGGGAATCCCTAAGTGCAAACCCCAGCACTGCCAAAAAAAAAAAAAAAACCAACCAAACAAAAAAAAACTGAATCCAACCTTGGTAAGTCGCTTGGCCTCTCTGTGCCTGTTTCCTCAACTGTAAAATTAGGTTCTTAGCTTAATAACAAACAGTCCTTGCCTCATGAAGTCATAAAATTAAATTAGGCATGGAAGGGTCTAGGGTGTAGCTCAATGATAGAGGGCATACATACCATGCTAGAGACCCTGGGTTCAACCCCTAGTACCAAAATAAAATTTAAGTTAGGCAAAGGCTCCTTCCTATCAGTGTCTGGCATACAGTCAGTACTCAATAAACACTTTCTGTCCTCTTAGCTATAAATTAAAAATGTGAGCTCAATGATTCTTCAGGAGAGCTTGTTCCCCCCGCCTAGGTTTACATGACAATCACACTGGGGACTTTTTCCCCCCAATAACACATACTCCCGGAGACTTTATTCTATTTCCCAAGGCAATGGTTTTCAAATAATACCTCAATGAGGAAGAACCAAGGGGCAGTTTGTCCCAGTGATTCTAACAGAAGCTCCTTTGTAGGTGGTCCATAGACCCTGTGCATGTGGTGGTGGTATTAGACGGGGTAAACAACCTCCTCAAATTCTTTTCTGTTCTTGGAGAGCATGAAGGGAAGTGACGTCCCACTTGTTGGGAGCTAGTGGACCATATGATCTATTACCTTGGGCATTCTGATTCTCAGGAGAAATTCTCCTCAACCCAAGTATGAGCACTTGTGTTCCATCTAATTGTTCTGTCCTACACCCCTCCTCCCCTTCTAGCTTTAAGCTCTGGTTTAAAATCCATTCCCTCAAGCTATCTTGCTCTCTTTTAACCAACATAACAACTCCAAGTAGTAACAGCTGGGCCATGCAAGTCCTCATTTTCACTCTTTTGGCCTAACTAAAGAGAGCAGCCTATGCCAGGAGGTATGTGATCTGCAGATCCATTACTTACAGAAAAGCCAGGAATCCTATGGGCCAAATCCAACAAGTCTGTAAGAATAACTCAAACCTTTTGCCAAGGAAGTCATTCCTTTAAAACAAAAGCAAGGCAGAGGCCAACTTCTAACCTGGTGCAACATAAACTTTCTATTGTAAAGGCTCTAAACCCAGTAGAATGGATCTCTGGGCAAGTAATTCCAGTTTGTCTTGCACAGCTTCTACCCGTAGAGAAGAACCTACAACTTTGTGTAACCTATGAAGTATGTGGTTGTCAAAAACAATGAACTGGGATATTTGTACTAACCCTAACTCCTGCTCAGTTACTAAGCTTCCTGGGGGATACTGTGGCTCAGGGCTCGATAGGTCTATTGTGAAATTCTACAAATTGCACCAGTTTCCATCTGCAGAGGCAGGAAAGAAGTTACAATCTGGGAAGGGGGAGGAGTGGTAAAAAGAATCAGCAGAACTGGGAGGGAAATGAGTATAGAGGGCAGTGCTTTAAGTGCATGGGACTGACTGTACTCCCCAAGGGCAAACCAGCTGGACTACTTAGGTCTTGGCTAAAGTCACTCCATCAATGATAATTACCATCATCAATTTTGCATGGGATTCATCTCAGGAACCCTGCAGACAGGGTCAAGCTAGGAAGAGGCTGTTTATTCTACGCTCTCACTGGCCCCCTGCCCGAGGTCTGGTACCACCTCACCCTTCAAGCTCATAGTTCAGAGGGGCTGGGGCAGTTAAAGAGCAGACAGCAAAGAATGAGGGAAGGCAAGCCCACAATTCTCAAGGATCAAGATGGAGGAAGCTTCAGGCTGGTGGAGTGACTCAAATGCTAGAGCGCCTGCCTAGCAAGCCTAAGACCCTGAGTTCAAATCCTAGTACTGCCAAAAAAAAAAAAAGACTTAAGGTAAAGGAAGCCTAAAATCAATGCGGCCCAGGCAGAGCCTTGCCAGGTAACCTCTGATGAAAACTTCTCAAGTGTAAATTCTTCTCTGATTCATCCACCAAGGCCTCCTTTTCTTCAGTCTGGAACTTAAGACTTCCACCAAAAATGTGAGTACACATATGTACAAGCTTGTTCTGGGGAACTCACCTACAGTGGGAGAAGTACCTCCCCACTTGGTGCTGCCTAGGGAGCTGTGTGGATGGTCAGGAAACCAGACTTGCATTATAAAATGAGTTTTTCTATGTGTATTAGAAAAAAGGTGTTCAAAATCCAAACCACTTTATTGTGGCAGTAGCAGTGATGCCAGCCCCTGCTTTCTCATCCAGGGTTCTCTGGCCTTTTTCATGTTTGATTATCAGAAACCAAAGTTTATTAAGGTCTGCTCCCCTTTTTCTGCACAGCAGGGCTTATATTAGTACACTCCTGAGAACCAATAATTAGCACAGCAGTGGAGGTCCCAGGGTGGGGAAAGAAGGGCATAGATTACAGCTGCTCAGAGGCTTCAGAGACGTTTGATGATCTTTCATTCTGAAAACTGGTTCAAGAATTTGAGATAGGCTTGGCGCTGGGATGCAGCCGCTGGAATGAAGTGGCCCCCAGAGTGAGTAAGGGTGATGGCGCCTGGGAATTGGCTAGCCAATTGCATACTCTCCTGAGAAGGGATGACTCCATCAGTGTCCCCGAAAACGTGGAGCGAAGGCAGTAACAACGGGCTCTGCAGGATGGGTTCCTTGAGGCTAGGGCCCCGGGGGCAGAAACCAGACACAAGGATGATAAACCGTGGCAAGGGAAAGCGGGGATCACCCGCCTGGCCCAGGGCACACACAAGGGCTGCTAATGCAGCCCCCTGGCTGAAGCCAAGAAGTCCGTCAAAAGGCCCCTGCTTGTCCAGTGCCTGTGCCACGGTTCTCAGAGCTTCCTCCAGACCCCGGCACACTGCAGGCTCTTCCAGTGCGGAGAAAACGTCTGCCTGCTGCTCGGAAAACCACCAACCTCGAGGCTGCTCCTCCGGAGGCAAAGGCCCTACAAGGGAAGAGGATCGCGGTAGGGCGAGGGGGAAAAGACAGAGGGACAGGGAATGGGGGACATGAGGCTTGGCGGTAACTGGAGACAAGAGGAAGCAGAAGCCTGGGGGCCACGGCTCGAGTCAGAGCCGGAGGGGCTGGGTGGGAGGAATAAGGAGAGGGCACAGGGTCGGGGCATTAAGGGACAGAGCGAGATAACCAAGACACTGGGAGCATTTCCCGAGCGGGGCTCGTCTCACCGGAGTCTGGCCCGGCGCCGTAGAGGCCCGCTGCGTCGGGGAGCAGGTGCGGGCCACTGAGGCACACGAGCTCGGCGCGGCCCCGCAACGCCTTCCTCAGCGCGCCAGTCTTCTCGCGGAAGCCCCGCTCGCTCTGCCGGAAGCCCGCCAGGCACAAGACCCGCAGGGGCTGCCGAGCCGCCATCCTGGCAGGTAGCGCGCCACAGGAAGACCGGAAGCGGTCCTTCCCCGAGCGGAAGTGAAATATGCGAGGGGCGGGACCAAGTGCCAGTACCACCCTGAAGGCGGGGCTCCGAGTGGGAGGGCGCTCCTACGACAACGGAGAGGGGTGGGAAGTAGCCAGAACAGCGGCGGATACCTGCGACTCAAGGAGCCAGCGGCGCCACTTTCTCGTCTCTGCAGCTGCAGCCTTCGCAAGCCACGTCTGGAGAGGGGCGCGTGGACTCCTCCTGCACCTGAGGTTGCAGACTTAAGTCAGGGTCTCGCTTCTGTGACGACCTCCACTCCGCTGTCGTGCAGTTCCCCTAGCGGCCGCAGGGCGGCGTCTCCGAGAGGCGGCCAGTACCAAGGCCGCGCCCCGGGGCTGCCTCTCCCGCTCCTTGAAGTCCCTGCCTACCTTCTCCAACACCGGCCGGCCAGGGCCCTGGGGGGTTCGGTCCCGCCCGTGGTTCACAGTCCACGGCCCCAAGGAGCTGCCCGCGTAGAAGTCCATAGGGTAGGGCTGCTGCCAGGAAATGTCTCTCAGGGCCACAGCCGCCTGCGGGAAGAAAACCGGACACGTGCCAACATTTTTCTGCGCTAGGATTGAGTGCATAACTCACAACAGTCTATAAAGGTATAGATTATCCCCATACTGCAGAAAAGTCAGGTGAAGGGACCTGCCTAAAGTGACACAGCAAGGAATGGGGCTCAGTTGAGAGATTCAAGACGTCTGACTTCAGAACCTATGAACAACCTAAGTACTGCCCATCCACTCTCCACCTCAGAGCCCTCCTGACAGAAGGTACAAAGCCCACTCCTCCACCAATTTTCAAAACCTGGTGTTACCTCGTAGGGCGTCAGCAATGGCTTGGGGAAAGCTTTGCCCCAGTCAATGGAGAGGCGTGGACATGCCACCTGCACCCACCTGGGAAGGGAAGCCAGGTAAGACAGGAGGTAGAAGGCAGCCCCTCTTCTGGGCAGCATGTTGAAAAACATGAGTGCCTAGACATACCAGTTAATCAATAGAATTTATGAATCCTAAAGTAAAACTGGTGCCTACTGCTGTTTAGAATACAATACTGTTCTTATTTTCCCATTTCCTGCACTGACTCTGAACTTTCTAAGGGCAGTTCATTTGTGATCCTTTCCCCAGAACCAAATTTAGTACCTGATACAGTACGGTGCCCTCAGATTTATCTCACCAGAACTACTGCGGTGTTACCATTGCCTCTGAGCCCCAAGTCTAGACAGAGCAGGTGACCCACTGTCAAGGGTGGCCCCTGCTGGGCAAGTGCTTGGTAAACATTAAAATTTCATGATCATGTATGGAATTCCCATTGATTGCATCCTTCAATCTGTGCTGAGCAGGTCCCAAGTTTAACTGTTTTAGCAGAGTTAGGATAGGTAGGTAAGGTGGGGAAACTCACACATCCACCCCAGGAAGTAGACTGAGTTTGCTGGGGAAGATCTCAGAGAGCAGCAGCCTCACAAAGGGAAGTCCCAAGGCTTGGAGCCGAGATTCCAGGTGCTGTTGTGAGAAGGAAGCAGCCAAAGCTAAATTCCGTGGCCTACTCATTTTCCCAGCTGGTTTTCAGGCAGCCCTACTCCTCCAGAGGCCACCCTGAGTCCTCTGACCTCAAGGATCTTAGGACTGCCCTGGCGGCCCAAAGTTCCCAGAATAAGGCCCCAGGACTTGGCAGAGCGGGCAGTGGCTATGGCTTCCTGACGAGTGGCCTGCATGCGCTGGTGGTCATAGTGCTCCCTGGACAAGATTTTGCTGTATGGGTCATACCTGGAAGAGAAGTTGCCAGGGTCATTGTGACAGCCACTCTTGTTATATATATGGCTCCCTGACTTAGGCCTCAAGCAAGTAATTAGGAAATCAGGTCCAAGACAAGAACAGGGATTATCACTTGGGAGATCAGCCCCACAGCTGGAGCAGGCAAGAGTTGAGGAAGTATTTTAGAATCTCAGTGTGAATCTCAGGACCCAAGTGCCTCAGACCCTTATAACTGGGGAATGTTTATCACTGAGGCAGAAAATGACCTTTCAGCCTATTGAAGGCCTTAGGGGCAGAGACTCTGACCCCTCCACAGCTGGTCAATCCCACCAAGCCTATACCTGTAAGCAGGAACACTAGGGTTGGCAATCATGACAGACTCCAGATGGAAGCGGCCATCTCCAAGATACCTACAGGGGTGGAGAGAGACAGTGTGATGTGGAGCAGCAGAAGAGGCACTCTGGGTTAGAGGTACAAAGGGCTGAGTTCTCAACTGCCTGTGCTACTGACTTTGTGTGTAAACTGGACAAGTGGTCATATCACCTGTCAGCAACTCAGTTTGACCTGGATGCCTGTGTGATTCCTCCACCTGGGGCTATAGAGAGCCTCACTTGGAAGTAAGGGGGCAGGTTCTGTCTTATTAAGCTCAGTACAGATGTGGAAATTAAGTGTTCATCACAGTGTCATCTATTCTGTAAATGAGGTGCCATGGTATACACTGGCTATGCAAAAACAGCTCTGGGTCTGGGTACTAGTTATAACAGCTACTGTGTCTTGGACCTACATCACCATCATCTTTTTGTGTGTGTGTGTGGGGGGGGTACTCAGGAACTACACCTTGAGCCACTCCACCTGCCCTTTTTGTGATGAGTATTTTCAAGATAGGGTCTCTCAAACTATTTGCCTTGGCTGACTTCAAATCTTGATCCCTCTGCCTCCTGAGTAGCTAGGATTACAGGTGTGAGCTACTGGTGCCCAGCAGGACCTGTGCCTTCTGAGTTCCAGACCTGGACTAAGTACCTTACATGTATGAACTCATTCAGTCCTATCAAATGATCCTCCAAGACACCTACAGTATCCCCATTTTACAGAAGATAAAACTGAGGTTCAGGGATAAGACACTTGCTCAAAGCTACACAGCTGTGAAACAGTGTATTTGAAACTTGACTGCAGGCTTAACCACCAGGCTGTACCAAGCACACTCTAGGACATACTATAGCTAATAGTGCCTTCCTAGGCCCTGGAGACACCCAAGCATGGAACATAGTCCACCTGTGGCAACTGCTTCTTTCCCTCCTGGAGACCACACCACCTCCTTTTGACATTCAGGGTGTCCCTTCCTCAACACACACCTTGAAGCCCCCAAGGATAGACATCTATGAGCTCAGGGTTATGCGGGGAATATCTTTCAGGGCACAGATACAGCAGGGCTGCCAGGTCTGGGCTGGGGAAGGCCCAAATGTGGGCCTGTGTCCTATATGGGTGCAGCAAAACCTATGGGACCAGCACTCAAAGCCCCAGGAGTGGGGCTGAGTCCAAGAGTACCCCTCCCTTTTCCCTGTCATTAGCTGGGAACAGGGCTCCCCTCCCCAATCCCAGCCGGGGGAGCTGTTGGCTCTGAGGCTGGCTGCATTCACACAACATTAAGCATTTCCATTACCTAAAATAATTAGGCAGCAGGAGACATGCTGCTCCTGCTTGTTAGCTGTCCGGATGCTAAATTAATGGGGCTGCAGCCTGGGTGTGCCCATCCATCTTCTCCAATTATATTTCCACCATTTCTAGCCCACCCTCCTCCCCGCCATCAGGCCCTCTGACTCAGGACCCCATCCTAGGCATAGTCTTTCACATGCTACAGTACTGGAAAGAGACAGTAAACCTGAAGTCTAGTCCCTGTTTGGTCCCCACTTTGCAAGGTCACCTTGAGCATACAGGTTAGGAGCTTTAGACTTTCATGTGTAATGAACCTCATGTTCCTTTCTCTGGATACAATTCTCATGTTTCTACAAGGTAGCCCCTGTTTCTAACTTACACAATGGCCTCCACCTCCTTGGGTAGTCGGGGAGATGTGCAGCCTAGAACCTCCCCAGGAGACAGGGGCTTGCACTGTGGGACACTCACATGATACTCAGTTTTCAGCTCTTGGGCAGCTGCCTGTAGGGATAATGAAAGAAGGGAAGGAAGTGGCTGGGGCCAGAGGAAAAGCCTGGACATTGGTCTCTGTCTGCCCCACAGAATGCTGGGATCCTCATTCCACTTACCTGCAAGGTTGACACAAACTGAATGGTGCTGACCAGAGCAAGGGTACTGGCTGAGGGAAAGGTAAGGCGGATAGAGTCCAGGAGGTGGGCAGTGTCTATCTGGATGTCCACAAAGACATACAGCACCCGGAAGTCTTGAACTGAGGTGTCTATAGGAACTGGGGGAAGAGAAGAGTTCAAGAAACTGTTTTGAGCTGGGTGCCTGTGGTTCATACCTGTAATCCTAGCTACTCAGGAAGCAGAGATCAGGAGGATCACGGTTCGAAGCTGGCAAATAGTTCGCATGACCCTATCTCAAAAAAACCCATCACAAAAAAGGGCTGGTGGAGTGGCTCAAAGTGTAGGCCCTGAGTTCAAACCCCAGTACAGAAAAAAAAAATCTTTTTTGGGGGGCTGGTAGAGTGGCTCAAGTGGTAGAGCACCTGCCTAGCAAGCATGAGGCCCTGAGTTCAAACCCTAGTACCACCAAAAAAAGGAAATCTTGGAAGGCAGGAGGAGCAGAGGGCCCAGCCCAACCCCAGTCTCTGAGCAGCCAGGACCAGTGGCTTCAGGCTGGGGGCCGAATGATGTGGTAGGAAAGGAAGCGGTCACAGGTCTCCTAGAACTCTTCTATCATTTGGTTAGGGGACCCAGCCTGCTGTACCACCAACAGCCTTTCAATCACATGCATCTAGGACAGTAGCACAGTTTCCAAGGCAATCAAATCCAAAGAAAGATCCACCTGCAAAGCAGGAAGGCCAAGGCCATCCTGGGCCTCCAAGTGAGGCAAGAAGACTCTTTTGTGGAGAAGAAGGGTCTTCTCCTTCTATGGAGAAGATTAGTATGCAACCTGCCTCCCTGCCAGCATCCAGATATCTTGGCCTGCCATACCCAGGCAGCTGTGGCCATAGTGTACCAAGAAGTCAGCTCCTAGGGCCCTGGCAGTAAAGTCATCCACACAGCAAGCCCCATAGGTCACGTCACCCATCACCATCACTTCAGCCTCTGTGAACCTGTAGGAGTGGGGGTGGGAAACAATGAGACAGTGATACGAAGAATGAGTTGGGAGACAGTCTAACTCTGTGGAGGTGTCTCAGGACTCAGCTCCTCTCTCCCCACCTCTTCCAATTCCTTGGGTTGGCAGCTGCCAACCAAGAGTAGGAGTGGCACAGCTGCCACCTCCCTCGGCCCTGGCAGCAGCTCCTGGAACAGTTGCTGCATAAGGAGGTCTCTGCAGCACCCTGACTCCTTTGCCCAGGCTCAGAGTGCAAAAGGGACCCCCAA
Source organism: Castor canadensis (assembly GCF_047511655.1). Taxonomy (NCBI): domain Eukaryota; kingdom Metazoa; phylum Chordata; class Mammalia; order Rodentia; family Castoridae; genus Castor; species Castor canadensis. The sequence goes on along the minus strand of NC_133396.1, from coordinate 46,906,568 downwards.
CCCTTGGCCAGGCATGCATGGAGTCCAACACAGATTCCCTGACTCATCCCACCCAGGGCAGTGAGCATGCACACACATGCAAAGGTCCCCACTCCCATGCCCTGGCATTATAGTGTGCGTGGGCACGGATATATGGATACACACAGCCTCCCTCTTGCCTGGACCCCCACCACTCCTTACCCATAGGCAAGGCCCTAGGTGTCCAGGATGGGGGTCCAAGCACAGCTCCCCCACAGCACATGGCACCACCCACATGCCTCATGCATCAGGAAGAGTGGGCTGTGGCCAGCACATTGCCATGGGATCTGCTGCCAGGCCTGAATCACTGGGGGCAGGGAAGACCCTGTACCCCCTGAACTTGCCACAGGAACAGAGCAGGAAACTGAGCTCTTCCCTAAAGGAGACCCTAAAGGAGATGTACCACATCTGGGGTGCAGAGCCTGCCTCAGTGGCTGTGGTCCTCCACTCTTCCCCTGGGGTGTGGTGGGGGAAACTAAGCTGTTGCCAGCCGGCCCTCTCCCCCACCCCTTCCCCAAATCAGGCTGTGCACACAAGCAGATTATTCAGCTCCTTAGAATGCAGCCCAGGCTCTGAGTCAGCCAGAGCACTTAATTTTTTATAGATTAAAATGTATGCAAATTGGCCTGAGCCCCAGAGAGCATCCCCAAGGGGCAAGAGGGTGGGAGCAGGGAAGTAGGTATGTGGCAGTGGGAAGGGGGAGAAAGGGGGGGAGGGCAGCAGCAGGGAGGTGGGAGGTTCCCAGCACGAGATGACCTCCCCTTTCTTCATTCCCCCTCCCTGTGCCTGTGCTTGTTCCAGATGGCTGAGTGCTCATCATCCCCCACTTCCAAGGATGGCTCATTCTACTGAAGAAACTTAGAAGGTGGGGGTAGGGGAACTGAATACCTTTCCCTAGGCACCTCTCTCCCCTGCCATCCTTGCCCCGCTCCCCCAGTGTACCTGAGAAAAAGGTGATATACCTCCCTACCCTCAACCTCCGCCCAGACCCCTCAGCCCAGTTCAGGGTCAGCTTTGAGATTCTTAGGTTCCTCCCCAGGTCTGTCCACCTGATGTGGGTCTTGAGAGTGGAATTCTTCCTATCACCAACATAGAGGAGGGAAAATTTATATGGACAAGCAGGGCTGTTAACAAACTGGGAGTATTGTCTTGGGTAGTTCCCCTTGTGTGTGAATGATTGTAGGAGGGATAAGGGAAGGCAGAGGTCCAGAAGGGAAAAATGATGCTGACAGGCAGCACCATAAAGGACAAGGAAGGGTCTTGGCTCTGCTTTTTCGCCAGCACCCCAAGCCTCACCTTTCCAAGATATCCACAATGGTGCAGGCAAAGAGGAGGAGCCCTTCTGGCATTTGCAAGGCCACTGCAAAACAGAGCAGAGACATGAGAGGCAGAGGGCTAGAAAAGGCAAGGATGGGGATTCTGCCCCATTTCTAGGCTAGGCAACCTCTCCACCCCACCCCAGCTAAACACTTGGGAGCTTACTTACCCTTCTTGGCCTGAGCTTGTTGGATCCTCCAGATGGTCTTGGGGATCTCAAAGTTGTAGTTAGAAGGTAGGGCTTGGATGGCTACCTGCAGCTGGGGGTTGTTCAGGATTTCAGAAGGAATCTGATTGGCTAATCGGCCCCGAAAGACCCGACCTAGAAAACAATACAAGGCCTCAGTCTATGTCCGGCCTAGACCACAGCCAGACCCACTTAAGCTGTTATCTCTAAGTATAAAGCCCAGATTCCAGACATGGAGGTTGGCCTAGCTTTTTCCCCCACTGAATTCATCCTGACAGTAGAGAGATAATCTATTAAACCAGGAGGAAATCTGCATAATTAATTTCCATATCATGAGATTATTGGGAATCAAAGACTTGAGCCTATGAATGGGATATGGCTCACCTCTTACCTCAGAAGAGTAGAGATGACACCAGGGGACTGAGGGGCAAAGCAGAGCAAGTCTCAGTACACAAAACTCAAGTCTCACTGACTAGGCACACATTAGTTAATTACCTCACTCTTTCCTCTCCTCATTTAAAAGGAAAATAAACACATTTAATTGACTTAACAAATTTCCTAATCCCATTGTTCTTCCTTATCCCCACCCCAGGAAGGACAGAAAAGCCACTAGTCAGGACTGTAGACATACAGATAAGGACAAAAAAACAACCTTGGCCTTGAGGGCAATAAGTTTAATGGGAGCAGAGGATACATATAACCCTTTGAAAAGAGGAGAAAATACTGTAACTTCTTTTCTAGCGAGAAAGGGGAGGTTTGAGATGTCTCACCATGTAGCCAAGTCTGACTGCACATTCATGATCCTCCTTGGCTTCCCAGGTGATGGGATTACAGTGTTGCACCACCATGCCTGGCTCTACTGTAACTCATCCCATTCTTTACAGTACAGTTTAGCTCAACGCAGAGGTACCTCTTTAGGAACCAATTCAAGAATGTGGTAAGGCAAGAAGTTAATTTATTCACTGAATACTTACTGAGCCTGTACTATGGCCCAGAGCTTCTATTATGGCCCCTGTGTTAAGAAGGACCCTCCCAGGACTTGTGTTTGGGGGAGATGGAGAGGTGCAGTGAACTAGCCTGGCATGCTGGAGCCCTGAGACCAGATTTGAATGTTAGGGTTTTTGGTCAGTTGTTTCAAAGACCTTGGACAAGCCCAGCCTCGCTGAGCCCTTTGAAGAACCTCTTCTGGCAGGTCCAAGTCCCTGTGGTAGCTGCTGTCCTTAACAGCTCAGTAAGTTCCCTGGGCCAGTAGGCGGCTGTCATCTGTTTACACCAGTATCCCGGGTTGACTGAGATCCTAAGGGCAGGTCCTGTATTCTAGTGCCTGCACCTCGCGCAGGCCTGCCATTCAGTGGGCGCTCAGCTAGTGCCCAGAAACCATGAGCCTCTTCCCAGAAAGCATTCCCTTAGAGCCCACAGATGAAACGCCCGAGGCCACAGGCCAGCCCCAACCCTCCCCGCCAAGTCAATCTTATCCGCCACTATTCTGGTGTCCGTTTGCCAGCCAAAGCAGGGGGTGGTTTCCGACACGAGGACTACAGGTTCCTAGGAGGGGCAGCTCTCGACCGCACCCTAAGGCAGCGAAAGAAAAGAGCTGTCCCCCTGGCTCTGGTGACAGCCGGCCACAGCAGGAAAACAGCGGAGACTTCCTGATCTGGCGGAGAAAGGCGCCGCCGCTATTAAAAGCGGGTAGTGCTGTCCCTAACTTGGGGGGCACCACCCCGAGATGTGAGATCTGGAAGCAGCAGCATTGCAGCACCCACCTCTGCCAGGGCTGTTTCGGGGGCCGGACTCCGCTGCCTGGGACACAACCTGCGCCGCCATCACCTGCCTGACCACGTGGGAACCAAAAAGACAGTACAGGCAGAACGCAGACAGCGCAGGCATTGCGATCGATCGCCGATCGTCCAGCGAGAGGCGGGGATTCTGTCTGGGTGGAGCTCGAGAAGGAGAAGGGGGAGGGGATATAGTGGGCCCCGCCTCAGTCCAGAAAGGCTGGACTCTCAGATCCACTAGTGGTTCTTGACCATAGCAGTTGCCCTCTCCCAGCGACCTTGTCCTTCAGCTGCCTCCCTGGCCTGGCTGGAAGCTGGCACTCCCAGACCCATGCTGTATATCTACTCTGAATCTTGCAAAGAGGAATACCCATCAGGTATTCCTGCTGTTCCCCACCCTCACTCCCTCCTCCTGTTAGTAGGATGCTGGGTAGCCACATTCCCTACAGGGAATACTCTACTGCCCCAGCGAAATGGAACTCAGCGCCCACAGGCCCACATCCAAGTTGGAAACCTTGGTGTGGATATCTGGAGCACCAGGGTGCTCTTAGCATCTTTAGAGCCTATCATGTGGAAAGAGACTGCTACTAAGCAGTAGGCCAGAACTTGAGGGGGTTTTCCTGGGAGGGGCAACCTGAGGTCTCCATTTTCTAAACCTCTGGATCCCAGCTATCCTTTGTCCTGCCTAGGCTCCCTTCAGGTCTGGATAGCCTTCCTCCTGACCAGTGGCCAGAGCTCCTGGGGCCCCAAAGAGAAGTCAGTGAGACAGCCTTGACTTCTGGAAGATCAAAGTACCTGAAGGACTGGCCCTCAGCAGTCTCCCCCACCGGAGCAGTGGTCCCAGGGCTATTTGCCCACCCAGCCCCCTGGCACCATCCTCCTTTCTCTGCAGCCGGTGCTGTGAGCACAGCTGGCCCTTTAAGGCAGCTCTGTGGCCTCAGGCTCCCCCGGAGGCCCTCCCTGCTTGGAAACCCCTAATTAAGGTGCAGAGAGAAGTGAAAACAAGCAGCCAGGGACAGTCCCTGCCTGGGAGGCTGCCCAGAGAAAAAGGATGGATGTAGGCTGGGAGTGAGCAGTGAAGGGAAGAACAGAAGGGGTCAGTGCTCTGCCCCTCAGGCCCTGGCACTCTTAGGACAGACAGAGCTGAACTAGAATATGGGTGGCATGGGTCCCAGGAACACCTCCTCTCACTTTGATCAGAGTCCAGCCTGACTGAGAGCATGGTGGTTCAGGCCTGTTATCCTAGCACCCAAGAGGCAGAGGAATGAGGATCTTGAATTTGAGGCCAGCCTGGGGTACATAGTGAGATCCTATTTCAAAAAGGAAAAAAAAAAAAAGTCCCTCTGGGGCTTCTATCCCTCCCAGATTCTCTGGACACCCCCCTTCCCCGCAGGGTGTAGGATCTAAATTCCAGGGACCCAGCCTGGCCTCCTCAAGGCCCCACCCTGAGCAGCTCCAATTCTGACTTTAGCTTTTGAGTTCCAAGGTGGAAAAAGCACTGGCTTTTCCCTAGCATGTGCTTCATCCCCTAGGGCCTTTTTCTTATCAAAGGTGAATCCTCTTACAATATTGCTGTATAGACTCTTCTGAATGAGCAACCCTGGCCCCTATCAGGAAGGGGAGATGCCTAGGATAACTGCACACCAAGAACAGATGTGAAAGTCCTGCAGTGCAGGACGCTGGAGCTGCCATTCAGCTTGGGCTGAGGATACCTCCATCTGTCCGTGGGGGTCTCCCTTCCTGAGTTACTCAGCAGTCTGAGTAATTACTGCCTGACAAGAAGGCAGGCTTAGTGCACCCCCCCCCCACATGAAACCACAATACCCGATTATAGCCACCCCCACCCCCTGGCTGGACTCCAAGTCAACACCCAGCCCTCCCAAAGCCTGAAATAACTGCTTCTCACACTTATGCCACCCAACTTTGCCTAAGACCCTGGAGTTTGTGGGGCAAGGGTCATGAAAAGGTGGCTCAGGGAGGTGGCAAGAGGATTTGCATACCCTGATTCAGGCCCACACTTTATCACTGGATCTGCTTTGTGACATTGAACAACTTGCTCAGCCTCTCTGGGCCTTAGTTTCACAAGGACCCCAGACGTTCCCAATGTCCTAGAGCTTAGCTCTGGTATCTGTCTGGTCATGCTCAGCCACTGTGTCGGGTCAGTTCAGGCTTAACGCCTGGTGGAGGCTAGAAGAAGGAATGTCTTATTTTCTGTTTCCACCCCAAGAGGGACCAATTTGTGTAATCTTCTGAACAGATTATTTCTCACCTTCAAACACTTGCACAATTTCAGTCCTGGAATACCCTTTCCCCTTAGCCTGATGAACTCAGCCCTTCAGTGAGTGAGAAGGAGTGAGTGAGAGGTGTGAGAACACCTCTTCAGTGCATTGCTTCCTGATTATCCTTCACCCCCTTTTCAGAGCTAGCAGAGCCCCTTCCCACACCTCCTAACTTGTCACATTCTAAGATGGTTCATGGTTTTTCTTCCCCATTCTGCCAGATTTTGGAAGTCTGGATGTCTCTTTTGTCACTCTGCTCAAACCTGGAGCATCAGTGTTTGTGTGCATGAATGATTTGGCCTTCCTTTTGACCTTCCTAGTATGCCCAGTTTTCTTCCAAGGAGGAATGCTATTAGGATCTCTGCTTTGACAGCACCTGCTCAAAGCAGCTTTCCCTGATCCCTCATGGCACCTCCAGAACAATGCTTGTTTTTCTTCAAAGTACATCATCTCATCTGGACTTTCCCATTACAGTGTAAACTCCATGAGGAAAGGGTCTTTGTCCTTTTATTGGCTGAATTTCCACAAATAGTAGTGCCCCCCAACAACCCTCGATTTAAATTTTTTTTTTTCTTTTTGCCTCCCTCACAATCCCTCTTATCTCAGGCCAGTAGGGGGTGCCGGCCTCCACCCAGGATCTCTCTTGGCTTGAACCTTTTCTACAATCCATAGGGTCCCCTGTGGACCCGTTTACTAAGCGGTGCCTCCTTCATTTTCCGCGAATTCCCAGGGTGGGCGGGGGTCTGTGTGGACCAAAGGAAATAGAGGCTCCCTAGGCGGAGATAGCCCACCTGAACCTTGTGTTGATCCTTCCCTATGGAATTTGTAGCTGGACCTCCCCGAATGCTTACTGCCCCGTACCTCTCCCCTAAAAGAACAATATCCTGGGACGCGGGATGGGGAACGGCTGGTTCGCCCGAACTGTTTTGGACAGGGAAGAGCCGTCGAGTCTCAGAGGAGGAAGAGGCGCTGGCCAGGGAGGAGATGGGGCGGGGGTGCCGACTTGTGAGCAAGACTCTGGGCGGCGGACTCCGGGCGCAAGCTTCCAGCCGCCTTTCTCGATGACCTCCAGCCACGAAGGGCGAGCGGGCGGGGGCTGGGCTGCGGGTGCGGGCTCTGTGAAGCCTGAGGGGCCGGAGAGGGCCGTTCGATGGGTCCGAGGACCAGCCCGGGGGCTGGGGCAGGTACTTGGACGGACTCGGACAGAGGATCGTCCCCGGGGGCGGGCGCAGCGAAAACACCTTGGGAGGCGGCGCCGCACGGCTGAGCGCCGCTGCCCTGGGAATAGGACGGCGCTCGGCACCGCGAGCTGAGAGCACTTTCATAAATTTTGTATGGGAGGCGCTCCGTGAGCGGGGGCGGGGAGCGGAACAGGGAGGGAGCGAGCTAGCGAGAAGAGAGGGAGGGAGGGAGGAGGAGGAGGAGAGGTGGGGGAAGCCGGGGGGAGGAAGGGAGGCGCCCCGCTCCGCCGATCGCTCGGTCCTCCAAACGCGCGCCGGGCGCTTTCCCCGGAGCTCTGCTGTGCTTGCGAGCGCCCTTTTGCAGCAGCCGCCGCGGCGGCTGCCCGAGGGGGCGGAAAGGAGGGGGCCGCGGTCGGCCGGCCGGGGGGCGGCGTCCTCCCTCAAAACCGCCTGCAAAGTGCTCGAGGAGGCAGAAGCAGGCCGCCGGCTCCACGGAGCAAGCTGCTTGCTCGGGGGTTGGGAGAGCGGACAGGGTTGGTTGGCAGTGCCTCGGTTGCTGGCGGGCGCCGGTGCCCTCGGCGCGGGGCTTGGGCTAACCATGCCCCTGCGGGGCCTGGCCACCGGGCACAAGCGGATCCCAGGCTTGCCCCCGCCTCGACGCGCTCGGATTAGCTGCAGCTGGCGCCCAGGGATTTGAATCTGGACCTCGGGAGGGAGCACGCCTAGGCCGACCTCGGAGCGGCGGCCCCGCGGCCAACATGCTTCGCAAAGGTGAGTTAGAACCGCAGAGGCAAGTTAGAGTTGGATGCGCACGGGGCAGAGCCACGAGCCCGAAATCCGTCCGGCGCCCGGGAGCCGGGTGCGGGAAGCAGACCCGGGCGATATGGCTGGCTTTGTGAGACGCACTCGCCTAGGGGCTGTGCTAGAGCTCAGCTCCCGTCGGTGGCCTGAGCCACCCCTGAGACAAGGGGTTTGCTCCATGGATCGAGTGGCCAGGCCTAGGAATAGGGTTCCAGGGGTCAGTCCGAGACCAGAGTGTGATAAAGGGAGAGCTGGCCTCCTGGGACCTTTGCTTTGCCATTATAAAGTTTTGCACTTGTAGGCTCCATTCCCTGCGCGGGCACCCGCCCCTGCTTTTGCCGCTTCGGCCGGGCCAGGTTCAACCCGCGTTCTATTGCAGCCAGCGCTCAGTCACCGTGCGCCCCAGCTCGCGAGGAGCGGCGCGGACGCCGGCATCTTCCCTGCAGCCCTGCTTTATCCCCAGGGACAGGCTGTGGGCACCCAGCAGCTGAAGGTGGGGAGTGGCAAGCGCCAGAAGTCCGGTTCTTCAAACTTTCCTAATATCTGGATCGGAGGGACGGGAAGGCGAAAGCCGTGCCGGCGGTATGCGCGACCGGTGCCAGGCTCAACTTGAGGAGAGCTGGTTCTGCAACCACCTCACCCGGACTGCCTGGCAGCCCGGCCGGGGTACAGAACGCGGCAAAGTTGGCGCGGGCGCCGGGGAAGTCCTGCCGCGCCCCCACGTGGTTGCAGCGCGGGATACCATCCCTCCGGCCCAGGGAGGGCAGGTGACCACGCCGTGAGCCCGCGGACCGGCCGCCCGCGGCTCGGGCCTCTGCGTCTGCCTTTCTCCCTTCCCGGGTCCTAGCGGGCTGTGGCGCTTCGCTGGGACCTCCTTGTCCCTGGCCCCGGCTAGTTGGAGCACGAGCCGTGGCGCCTGCGGCAGGCAGCTCCGGCCCTGCAGGAGCCGGCTAAAGCGGGAGCTCAGGTAACGGAGGGGCCTGATCCCTGCGCTCCGCGCTCCAGCCTTAATCCGCCCCTGTTTCCATGGCAACAGACCGAGGTGTCGTAAGCACAGGATTCTGACCTCACAGCGGGATCGAGAAGGAGAAAATGGGAGGGGGAAGGTGAAGGAGGTGGGGGGAAGTGAAGCCCCGAGATGGGCAGAAAGAAACAGTTGTGGGGTGATGAGGAAGACCCAGATAAGCAGGTCAGACAGGTGGGTGAAGAAACCACGCCTTCGGTGGGAGCAGGAAAGACTGAGTGGTGGTCCTGCCTCAGGCCAACCGTGGAGGCTTCGTTACCCCATTGTATAGGAGTAGTCACAAACTTGTGTGTGACTTGTGCCCTCCACGTGGGTCAGTGCAGTGCGGGCAAACTGGCTGCCTTTTACTGTGGTGTGGAAAAAGTCTCTATGGCTAGTTGGAGGAACTGCTTCACTGATACACTGCAGTTCCTTTCCGTGCAGAAAGGCACAGAAAAATCCTTTCAGCGAATGATCTGTGCTGGCCAGAGTGTGTCTGTACAGAGAAGGTGCTTTTTACAGAGATGAGAACAGGCCCAACTCTGAAAAGCTTGGGCCTGCAGCATGTAAACTTGCCCCAGTGGTGAAGGCTTCTCAGGTAGTTTTAAAAGGCCTCCATGTCTGGGCTGCAACTCTATGATGGAAATAATAAAGAACTGACATCTCATTTCCCTTTTGGTCTTTTGTCTTTTGGCAGTTTACAGTTAAAAATGAGCCACGAAGCAACCCACACACTTTATTTATATGGCTTAGGTGCCCAGGGAGGCTCCAGCAGCTTCCAGGAGCTCTATCCTCTCTAGCCAGAGGCCCAGCTCTAGATGAGCCCAGTGCATTCTGGGGGCTGCTCCCTGGAGCTAGGCTTACCCTGCTCAAGAAGTGGCCACTGGAGGTTTGGCAGTCACGTGAGTTTGCCACTCTGGCTGTTTTTCCCTTCTTGCAAGGCCTTGTTAGCCGGAGAGGTTCTACCAACAAAGGTTTGCACCTGGATTGACCTGGGAGAAGCAGAGCAGAGAAGCCCTTGATTGGATCCAACTGGGCTTGGGTGGCCTGGAGCCTGCTGCTGGGACACTGTGTGGGCAAATGACTTTTGTTTTGGTCCTTTCCTGGACAGTTTCCTCTTTTGGCACTTAATCTGATCCCTTGGATTTGTCTCTTCTGCACACATGTAGAGGACACTTAGATTCTCTGTGGGGATTCTAGGTATGTGCCCAAAGCCAAAAGTATGCCTCAGGCAAATGCCAAGGGAGCTGGTCATTGAAGTTTCTTTTTTAGAGTTGTTTTCAAAGGTTCAAGACAGCACCATTATAGGATGAGTTGACATGACTGTTGCCCATCAGATGCAGAGCTCTACATGGGGTCCTAGACCTGAGCAAGTTCCAAATCATAGTTTATGATTTGGAAAGTGTTTGAAGGATGATGAAAGAGTTGCCCTCCCTAGATTCTGGGGGAGGTTTAGAAAGAGTAGGCCTTGACCGCAAGAGTCATCTTTCTGATTTTTTGATTTTCTATTAAAGCTGTTCTCTGGCAGGCTGGTTTGGGGGTTTGGGGGTACTGCCTTCCATTTCTTAATGAATGGGCTCTGCTGGTCACACACACAACCACCTCTGTGAACCTGAAGGGCCCCAGTGGGATCTAGCTGTCGACAGTGCCTTCGGCAGCTGCTCTGCCTGCTTTTCCATCTCCTGGCCTACCCTGGCAGAACAGGGATATAAAAAGCAAGCCTCTCTGGTCAAGAGAGATGAGAGGCAGGCAGGGCAAGCAAGGCCTCTAGCCATCCAGCAACATCCAGGAAGGAAGGGCAGCCTGCTGGGGGTTTTGCTTTGCCAGAGTGACCTGTTTAAGGTCAGGATCTATGGTTTTCATTTTTAGAGCTATAAAAACAGAATGCAAATCAAGAGCCTCTGGGCTAATACAGAACCTTTCCTTAAAGTTTTTGTCTTGTTAAGCAAGGAAATAGAGTGCCAAATAGGCTTTGTTAAGTGGCAGTCTAATTAATAATTTAAAATCTTGTAGCTGTCTTTCATTAGAATTTATCTGTACATCAACCACAAAATCAGTCAAACACACTCATTTATAAGTTAATGCCGTCCCTGAATAATTCAGGAAGAGCTAGATTAAGGCCTGCAACCCAGTAAGATGCATTTTGTTCTCTTGGTTTCCATAGCCAGATGGGCCAGCCTGGTGACTGAACTGGGCTTCTCCTTTGTGGGAAGAAGGGAAGGCAGAGAGAGGGAGGGAGCATGGCATTATCAGGTGGCTGAAAGATTTGAATCCAGAAGTTTCCTAAGTGATGGGAGAGTCTTCCTGCAGCCAGGTATAGTAGGCTCCATCTCTGCCAGGAGTTGGAGCTGTTGGTAATATGGCCCTTCTTAGCCCCAATGGAGAGAAGGGAGAAGAATGTTCACAGACAACCAAATTATTCTTTTCTGCTGTGCAGGAAGTGTAGAGAGGAAATATGAGAGCCTTTTTCAAGAGAACTGAAACAAGCTGGGCACCAGTGGCTCACACCTATAATCCTAGCTGCTCAGAAGGCAGAGATCAGGAGGATTGTGGCTCAAAGCCAGCCTGGGCAAATAGTCCACAAGACCCTATCTCAAAACACCCTTCACAAAAATAGGGCTGGTGGAGTGACTCAAGGTGAAGGCCCTGAGTTCAAACTCTGGTACCACAAAAAAAAAAAAAAAAGGGCTGAAACACAATGCTTTTCAGCCCAAATCTAGGTGCATAAGTAGAATTTCAGTCTTCCCAGACCGTTTCTGTTCTGATCAAAGAATCAAGGAATGCAGTGTGGTGGAACCAATCTCACCAAAATACTTCCTTCATAATTAGCTTCTAATTGGCTGCCTCTCCCTCAAAGCTCCTGGTCCTTACTCCAGAAAAGTGAATAAAGGAGGAGGAATTTTAGGGGTGCACTAGGACATCCCGGTAGAGAGGAGAGGCAGAGGAAGTTGGTAGGTAAAGTGCAGGTATGCATGTTCTCTTGTGCAGCCAGAATAAAGGCAAGCACAGCAGTGCAGTGTTCTGCCTGTGAGCCCAGACAACATAGATACTGTGTTTTGGTTCAGTTCCTATGATGACAACATGGAGCCAATTCTTTGGGTGTTTTGTTTTTTTGGCAGTACTGGAGATTGAACTCAGGGCCTCACCTTACTAGTAAAGTGCACTATCACTTGAGCCACACCCCTAGAATTTTTTTTCCCATGGTTATTTTTGGGATAGGTTCTCACTTTATGCCCACGCCAGCCTGGACCACAATCCTTGTATTTGTGCTTCCCCTGTGTAGCTGGGATGATGACGGGTTCATGCTACCATACCCAGCCATTGGTTGAGATGGAGTCTCAAGAACTATTTGCCCAAGCTGGCCTTGAACTGCAATCCTCCTGATCTCCACCTCCCAAGTAGCTAGGATTACAGGCATTAGCCACAACACCCGGCTACATGGGGCTTGTGTGTGTGTGTGTGTGTGTGTGTGTGTGTATGTGTGTGTATGAGAGAGAGAGAGAGAGAGAGAGAGAGACAAGGTCTCAGTATGTAGCTCAGGCTAGCTTCAAACTTGAAATCCTCCTCCCTTAGTCTCCTGAGTGCTGAGATTAGAGGTGTGTGCCACCATGCCCAGTTTTAGGTACATTTTCTATAGGGAAACTGTCCAGGACCCAACATGGGCACTGGTTCCTCCATTGTAGAGACGAGCCCCAGAGCTCCTGGTCTCTGCCCCAACCACCAGCCCCCAGCTCTCCAGAGGGTTAAATAGCACTGCTTATGGAGACAAGATAGAGGAACCAGAGCAAACATGCACTTGGAGCCAGGAGAGGTTCTTGGCCAAGTTTAAGAAGAGGAAGGCTCACTAGGAAAAAGAAAAGGCAGGAAGAGGAGGCATTTGCCTCCTTGACCTGGAACAGAGCTTTCAACAGACGGTAGTCTTAGGAGGTGAATCCAACTGCAAGCTCTGGCCACATCTTTGGGATGGAGCCTGAGAAAGGACAGAGCAATTTGCTCTGATGAGATGAGAAGGAGGGGGCAGGCATCTTGAAGGATGTCAAGAACGGGTCTGTTTGGTACCATCTGCAGTGAAGTAGTGGTTAAGGTTAAAGCAGAGAGGAGATGACAGGGAGAGAACAGATGGCCAAGGAAGCAAAATAGCTGGCAAAATGGGAACAGAGCCTCCAGGGACAGCAAAAGGCAGGACCTCGGTGCTGAGTGCCAGAAGCAGCCCTTTTCTCAGGGTGTGATGGCTAGGCCACCCTGGGTAGAAGTGAGTCAGGACATGGTGGTGTGTGTCTATAATCCCAGCACTCAGGAGGCTGAGGCAGAAGGATCATGAGTTCAAGGCCAGCCTGAGCAACATAGCAACTTCAAACCCAAGCCCAGCTACATAATGAGATCCTATCTCAAAAAAATCCCAAAGGCTGGGGCTGTAGCTCAGTTATAGAGTGCTTTCCTAGCATGTACAAGATCACTAAAAAAAAAAAAGAGTACAGAGAGGAGTAGGGCAAGGGCCCCAGCATGAGAGCTCCCCTGAGGCCTGGGAGAAGACCTAGGGAGCCACCAGCTTCAATGCTAGGGTCCCAGGTGCAGAAACCTTCTTAGTTATCAATGAGCTGAGGCGAGGAGGCAGTCCAGCTCAATGTCCTTCACTAGAGCAAGGCGAAGTCACTTCAGGTCTCACAGAGCATGCTTGGAGGAGCCTCCTGGGAGGGGATATGGACGTCAGCTGGAAGAGCAACAGGGAATAGACTATTTTTCCCAACTTCCCATACCCTGGCTTCACTTATGCCAGTCCCTGTTCATGTGTTGACAATAGCTGTTTGTATTTACTGAGCACTCACCATGGGCTAAGCTAAGTGCCTGATCGCATGCTATCTCCACATCCACCCTGTGAAATGTGACCATGCTGTTCCCATTGTAAAGACAAGGAAACCGAGACACTGGCAGGTGCAGTCCCTGGACCTGGTCTCCCCCAGCTGGCACACTGCTGAGTCAGACTACAGTCTCAGGCTTGTCTGCTCAGCCCACGCTCTTTCCTTGCTCTTTCAACCTCTAAGCTTCACTGTCTCACGTGCCCATCTGTCTTGATTTCTATGACATTTGTTTTGCAGGGTGCTGGGTGTTGCTGAATCATTTGTGTCCTGGCAGTTTCTGTGCACTCCCTTCCTGTGTTCCTCCAGGAGGCTCTCTGGCTGGGACGTGAGCCCCGAGCTATGGTCTTACACATCCTTTTCTACTGTGTCCCCCTCAATGTGGAGGCAGACCTCTATCTCTTGCTCTGGTTTCTTCATTGCAGACAGCTGGCCAGGAGCTCTCCTGTTGGCTTTCATAGCCCTGAAAAAGATCCAAGGCCATGGCTAATTTAGGGGCTGGGTTTGGCATGGGTTCTCAGACCTCTCCAAAGGCTGACCTGAACTGGCCAACACAGTCACACTCCACACTAGTTGGTGATTGTCTGGGGACTGACAGCCCCAGAACATGCTGGTCCAGGTGGGCAGTAGCTGTCAGTTTGAGTGAGGGAGACCCTTGCCAACTGTCCTTCCTTCTGTGGTCCAGCCCCTGTAGCCTGCTGTGAGGATGGTACCTGCAGGACTCAGCTGTCCTGCAGGATTCAGAGCTTCTCCTGTCCTCTTCCAGCCATAGCTGAGTCCCAGATGAACTGAGGCAGAGAGTCTACCTGGTCTTGGGGGGTGGAAGAACAGATTCCCACTTTGGAATGCTGTGGTGAGGCGGGCGTCTGATCTAATAGATACAGCGGGTGCTTCTGAGCCTGTGATTACTGTCTCATCAGTCAGCAAAGTTTGGAGACAAAACTGCAAACAGCCCCTGCTATTTGATTCACAAGAGTCACTCTGGGGCCTCCGTGCTGGCACAGCAAGAGGGTTGGCACAATACAGGCTGTGTGTGTGTGTATGTGTGTGTGTGCATAGAAACACACCTGGCAAGCACGCAACAGGCTCCCAAAGCATGCACACCAGAGATCCACTGTGGTGAAGCAGCCTACCTCCAGTGCACTGGAGTAGACATTGGTACCCGTGCCTTCAGTCCACTAGCATGGCTTGGTGCCATCACGGGCTGGTGAGCCACTCCTTGGGGGGGTGGGGCAGGTGGGCGGGCCAGTGCTATGTGCACTACACATGTTGGGAACAAAGCCTGCTGAGTGGGCATGTGGTTCACCCTCGCTGGGGGTGGATAGGCACGATTCATCACAGGACTGCCAGGGGACAGACCACTGCAGCCCCCAGAGATAGAGCCTCTTGGCAGCTTACTGGCTTGGTTCCAGAGGGTAGTAGCATTGTGGTGACAAGTGCATTAGTTTGTAGGAAATTGAGCAAAAGTCTTCCCTGAGTTAGGAGAAAAACTGGGCTCTCAACACAGCCTGTGGTGGTGAAAGTTTGCTTCTGCCTTCCAAATTGTAGGGGCAGAATTTACCATCTCTCTCTGTACCCACAAGCCAGCTGATAGTGAAGGAGGACTTTACATATGCTTATGTGGAGAGATTCATGAGGCCCTAGGGGGAAAATTGGCACTCTTCTTACGATGATTTATTTATAGGGCGATTGGATGATGGGATATGGAGGCCAAGGTGCCTCCATTAGTGAGAAGCTCACAAGGCAGGAAGTCTTGCTCTGCGTTTGACATTTAGTGGGGCGACTCCTACCAGGGAGCTGCTTTTTCTTTTAGAAGGTTTTGCCTTTAATGTTCTATTCATGGGCTTGTCTGGGCAGGCTGGGGGAAGGAAGGAGATGTGCTGAGATGGGCCAGGGACTGAGGCTGGCCAACCTCAAGGGAGGCAGGGTTTAGGGAGGTCACTCGGTGGCGGTGGCCAGTGGTGTGGGGATAGAAGGGGCAGGCTGGATGCTGGAGGAAAAGGAGCTCTGCTTTTGCACTGCAGGCAGTCCACTCGCCCGCTGCCTCTCGTTGACATGTGCTGCATGCGACATGCTGCGTGTTTGCTTTCCTGCCTGTCTTTCTCTCTGTGGGCTGCTGGGCTCTGCCTCTGACCGCAGCACCGCCCCCCCCCCCACCCCCCTGCAACCTTGGCTTTGGCCTCACCATGGCCCTTTCTGTTCTTGGGACTGTGGGGATGTAGAAAGAAGACCTCCATAGTTGGAGTTCTGGGGCGGGGTTTAGCTGACTCCCAGGATCCTGGGCATGTCTTCTCTCTGGGCCTCAATTTACCCATCTGTAATATGACTAGATTATTGGTCTTTGAAGTGATTTTCAGTAGTACAGTAGTTTCTTCAAATGATGCCCAGTGTCCAAGCCTAGAATATACAACACATAAGCGCAGGGTGGGGGCCCTGGTCAGAGCTGGGGGAGGAGTCTTCTCCTTTGGCCTCATTGCCACCCGGGCTGCCTTCCAGTTTGGAGACTCCAGTCTACCCCAAACCCAAGAACTGGAAGTCCTGGATGATCTCTCTCACCTCACCCCTCCCTGCAGTCCCTGATGGCTGTGTCCTTGATCCCTCCCCTCCTGCAGCTGCTCCTTCTCAGCCTGCTGTTCCAACTTCACCTCCTCTGGCCATCCCTTAACATGTTGCCTCCCTAAGGCAGTGCCTGGACCCTCTCCTTTCATGTGCTACCCCTGGGAGCTTCAGTACACCCATGGCTGGAACAGCTATTGCTGACTGCTCCCCCTCCCTCCCCCCTACCCTTCACCCCCCAACTTGTTCCATTTCCAGAGCATCTGTCTGGCTAATCCCCAAATGCCCCCAGTGGTTCCTCCCTTTCCTGACCCTTCAAATCTTGTGAGTCTGGAACTGCATCTCTGCTTCTACCCTTGGCTCACAGCAAACTGCTCCTTCCTCATTTCCCCCATCTCCACTATCCTCCCATCCACCCCAGCCCAAAAACTGGAAAGTTCCAATCATCCCCTCTCACCTCACCCCTCCTTACTCTCCATCGCGGAGCGGAGTCTCTTGGCTCCTTTCACACCTTTCCTTTGCTGCCCAACCGCCATCCTTTCCCCACTAGCCCAGTGGTGCCCCTTCCTCCTCACTTGCTGTCACCAATGCAGGTTTTTCATTGTGGCCAGAATCTAGAGTGCTGTGTGCTCTTGTCACTCTCTTTTCTTTAGTTTCTTTTTTCCATTGACACACTAAGATTGTGCATATTTATGGGTACCATGTGATGTCCTTTCACTCTCTTGTTTAAAAGCCTTCAGCAATTCTCTTTTCCTGCAGGGGATGGCCCAGTCTTCATAGCCTGGCTGTCAGGCACCTCCTGCCTCGCCCCACCTGTGCCTCCCTCTCTACACCCTGCTTAGAACTCTGAGCTCATCTTCTTCTCATTCAACCAAATCATGTTCTCTTTCATCTCTGAGGATTTGCACAAGCAAATATGCCTAGAACACTCTTTGTTGCCTCTTCCTCTTCTCTCTGCCCTTCAGTCTCAGCTTCTACACTGCTTCCTCTTGGGAAGTCTTCTTCCATTCCCTGGACCAAGAAGAGGGTTCCCATGAGACCCGCACCTCCCTGTCATGGCACTCAACTTTATTGCAATGATTTTTCTATTATCTGTCTTCCTTACCTGATAGTCTGTCCCATGACGAGGCTGGCCCCTCTAAGCGTGCTCTCTACCCTGTTCCTCAAGATTAGTCTCAAGTTCAACAATGGGCTCTCATGTCCTCTTGCTTCCAGTTGGGTTCAAACAGGGGTGAGTCACCATGGGCTTTCTGTGTCTGTCCACCAAAGGTCACCCACAGGTTTTCCTAGAAGCACAACCTGTAACCAGGATTCAAGCAAGTATTTTCCTTGGAAAGTGATCCTAGGGTATGAGTGGAGAAGGTAAATCAGAAATGGCAAGGTGTCAATAACTTACCACTACAGGAAACCAAAGCTAATCCCACTGGACTTTGGGATACAGTCTAGAACACGCACCTCCAAGTTATCTCACCAAAGGATGAGGGAGCTGGGGTTTTTATGCTCTACCTCCTGCCAGCTATTTGTTAAACATTGCTCCTATGGAGGTACTAATTTCCTGGCATTCGGGGCCTGCTCTGAAGGTGAGCAAAGCCAGGTCTACTGCTAGAGAAAGCCTCTGGGAAAGATGGGGGTTGGAAGGCAAGCTGCTATGTGGTGAAATGGTACAAGTTGAGGCTGTGGCAGCCCTGACTGCAGCTGCTACTTGGTTCCTGCCAGCGTGCTCTCCACAGATCTTTCTGTGTCTAACTTTGGTAAGAGCTCCTTCCCCTCCTTCAGTAACCTCCTTGTGTGTGTGGTAAGAGGTAACACTACTATCTCTTAGGGGTTCCCCCTTTCTTTGTATACTAAATCCGAGGACGCTTTTTCCTACCAGGACCTGACTAAAACAGCATCCCATACCAACGAAACATAGCTCATAATGGCATTCAGTAAAAAGTATTGAACCAATAAACTAGTGGAGCCAGTGCTGGTGGCTCACACCTGTAATCCTAGCTACTCAGGAGGCAGAGATCAGGAGGACTATGGTTCAAAGACAGTCTGGGCAAATAGTTGGAGAGACCCTATTTCGAAAAAAACCCATCACAGAAAGGGGCTCAAATTGTAAGCCCTGAGTTCAAACCACAGTACTGAAAAAAAAGGAAGAAGAGAAGGAAAGAAGGGAAGAAGGAAGGAAGGAAGGGAGGGAAGGAAGGAGGGAGAAAGGAAGAAGTAAAAGAAAATAAGAGCTGTGTGCTGGTGGCTCAGGCCTGTACTCATAGCAGCTCAGGAGCAGAGATCAGGAGGACTGCAGTTTGAACCCCAGTACCCCAAATAAACAAATAAAATAATGCATGTGTCTATGAGGTGATTGACTAATGAGTATTGATTGATCTAATGATTCTATACATAGGTTTGAACATAAGAAACTTAGTACAAAAATCTAATTTTTACATTGTTTTGTAACCATAAAATTAAGTCATGAAAACCTAAAGTGTTTTTGTTCGTTTGGTTGGTTGATTGGCTGGGTTGGGGGAGGGGCGTTAAGATGGGCTCTCATTATGTTGCCTAGTCTAGACAGACACTCTACCTCTTGAGCTACACTCCAGCCTTGTTGCCTAGTCCAGAGTCACCTGTTTTAAAACCCCAGGCTCAGATGATCCTCCCCTCAGCCTTCGGAGTAACTGGAACTACAGATGCTTGGCTAACCCTAGAGCTTTTTAGAGAGAAAGTACCAGGAACCAGGAGGAAGCAGCTGTTTTTTAAAGAGGAGGATGTAGAATGGAGTCATATTATACAGTTTTCCCTGTGCAATATCTCATAAAAACAGAAAAACTAGGTCTAATTAACGGCAAGTTACAGATGAGAACAGTGAGGCTCAGAGGGGCTCTGAGTAGGGTCCGGGGGCTGCCACCACCTCACCCAGCCCAACCCTGTTCCTCCCTGCCCCTGAGTGCTCACATGAACACAAAGACTGGTTGGTCCCGTGGGCCATAGAGGACGCCCAGCAGGGCAGGCACTGCACTGGATGAAACCAACACTCTCACTTGAAAAAGTTTAGGGTGGTACTTAGCGGATTTTTATGGAATAAAATTTACATATTGATTCCATGGCAAATGAAAACCTCTCGCAGACACTCTCAGAGATCTGAACAGTTTAAATGAGGCTGGACCAAACATGAGGAGGTAAAATTGCCAGCTGAAGCAGAGATCAGGTGATACCTGGGGTGAGAAGACTGCCTCTTTTGTCTTCTCTCCCATCTGTGAAAATGGCTTGTTCCTTTGAACTGCTCCTTTTCCTTCCCTCCCTTCCCTCATTGGTGGGGGGCGGGCAGTAGTACACGGAGATGAATGACCTGGACGCCCTAAACCTCCAGGGAGTGGTGGCTCTAGGAAGTGCAGCCTCTCTATGGTCCCCTTCCTGGTCCTCTTCCTTTCTGACTCTGCCTTCCTCACCCCTAGATCTGATCTTCAGACCCTCGCACAAGGCCCAATGTGGCCACTTCTGGCTTGGCCTTCATGACAGCCTTTCCCCTTCTCTTCCCACAGTGCACTGCTTCATGCTTTTGGTGTTGCAAGTTTTATTTCAGAGGGAAGACCCCAACTGAGCCAGCTATGCATGGCTCTTGTCAGGCCATGTAACAGATCATGTTCTACACCTGGCCTCCTCTTACCTTGTCAGCCAAAAGGGGCAAAAGAGGGTTGTTCCCACTTGACAAACATTTATGAAACTATTGTGTGGCCTTCTGCTGGCTGGGCACTGGGAATGAAGCAATAAAAAAACCCAAGACCCTGTATTTATGGAACTTACATTCTTGTTGGGGGTGGGGAGATAGACAATAAATAATTACACTCTATTCATTGACGGTAAGTGCTTAGGAGGAAATTAGCAGAAAGTCAATTAAAGAATAGAAAGTGCTGCAGGCGCCAGTAGCTCGCCGCCTGTAATCCTAGCTATTTGGGAGACTAGATTGGGAAGATGGAGGTTCGAGGCCAGCCCATACAAACAGTTTGCAAGTTGCATCTGCAAAATAACTAGAACAAGATGGACTGAAGGTGTGAATAAGTAGTAGAGCACCTGCTTTGCAAGTATAAAGCCCTGAGTTCAAAACCTTGGTTCCACCAAAGAAACAAGAGAAAGTGACCAGAGAGGGACCTACAGATGACCAGAGATACCTCTGACTAAGAAGAGTTCTTCAGACAGAAAAAACAATGGCAAGTGCAAAGGCCCTGAGATAGGAGTGTACCTGATATGATACTTGGCTGCCTATGGGGTTGTGGCCAGGACAGGCATTCTGAGGTTCAGACTGTAGTTTCAGATTCCTTTGGAGAATCTGAAACTTGGGTCCAGTCCCATGTCCATCAGTCACCTGCCCCGGGATTCAGAGACCAAGGCAACAGCTATTATGGGGGAGGAGGAGTAGTGGTGGGTCTGGGGATCCTTCTTGGCATCAAGGTCAGATACCTCCCTTTCTGGGCTATTTACATGGACCAGGTTACAGTCTGGAGATCAGTTCCCGTAAGCCCTTCCCTTTTACTCCAAAGCATATACCCTAGAACTGAGTTCTGTGAATAGTGTTATTTATTTATTTATTATTTATTTTTTGGTGGTACTGGGATTTGAACTCCAGGCTTCATACTTGCTAGGCAGGTGTTGTACCACTTGAGCTACTCTGCCAGCCCCTGTGTATGATCTTGTTTTCACCCATGACTTCACTCATACGCCAGCCTTTTGTCTCCCTTCAGTCCATCAGTTCCCCTGTGCTTTGTAGTCATTTAGTAGTTTTTGTTTTGATTTTTGGCAGTGTTAGGGGTTGAACCCAGGTCCTTGTGTATGCTTGGCAAGTGCTGTGTCACTGAGCTATGTCCCTCACCATTTCCTGAGTGAACTCTCACTGTGGTCCAGGTATGGCCAGAACTAGGCAATAGGTTGAGTACCAGTTCCCATTCTAAGGACATTTACCACCTGGTGGGAGAACCTACACACTGGGGAAAAGGGAAAGGACAGGCAGCTGGAGGGGCAGGCCCTCCTCCCCAAGCTCAACTGGCCAGGCTTTAGGAGAGGAGGTGGGCCTTGAAGGAAATGTCAGAAAGACTAGAGGACAAGTGAACGAGCTGTATAGTAGTAAGGCAATGGTAGGAGCCTGACCATTGGAAAGTCTTGTGTATCAGGGAGGAGGAGGGTTGGTTGATTCAACAGCCATACAGCACATTTTTTGAACATGCCAAAAAATGCATAGCCATGGCAGAAAACGTTGGAAAGCCCCAATTGGCAACAACAACAAAAAAAAAGAAAATCACTAATGTCACAACCCAAAGAACAGAGAGGGAAAGCAACTTCTATTCTTCTTTCCTCCATTCCTATAAATGCGCCCTGTCTTGTTAACTAACCGTGGGTGTGGTATGGACATCTTTCCATGTTGGAGTGTTAGGAAAAACGCCGCTCACAAAGAAAGCTCACGAGAAAAGTCTTACGTCCATACAGCAAAGTTTAATGGCAGGCTCCAATTGCCAGGCTGGCTGGGGAAAGATGGCGCAGCAGTGATTCTGGGCCAGGTGGGGCTTTTATAGAAGGGGAGGTTATGGAAGTTAGCGCATGTGCGGTAGTCTCTGGTAGGGGTGGGGCTGTCTTAGAGCGTGGGAATTTCTGTTAAGGGGCGGGGCTGTCCTTGGAAGTTTCTCAAGTGAGGTCTGAGGATAAAATGGCCGCTGATTTACAAATGGTGACATTATTGTTCTGTCAGGCAGTGCTAAGCCTTGGATTGATTGATTGATTGATTGATGGTGGGACTGAGGTTTGAACTCAGGGCTTTGTGTGTATAAATCAGGTGCTTGCAAAGCAGGCACTCTATCACTTGAGACACACCTCCAGTCCCTTTTGCTCTGGTTATTTTGGAAATGGAATCTCAAAAACTATTTGCTTGGACTGGCCTTAAGCCATGATCTTCCTGATCTCAGCCTCCCAAACAGCTAGGATTACAGTAGTGAGCCACCAGCCACCAGCTTTTTTTTTTTTGAGACACAATCTCCTTATATTGCCCAGGCTGAATTCAAATTTCTGGGCCCAGGCACTCTGCCTACCTCAGCCTCCTGGATAGCTGGGAATGTAGGCATATCACCACAGCTAGCTAAGCCTTAGGTTTTTGGTACTGGGGTTTGAACCCAGGGTTTCACACTTGCTAGGCAAGTATTCTACCACTTGAAGTATGACCCAGCCCTTTTGTTTTTATTTGTTTATTTATTTATTTATTTTGGTGGTACAGGGTTTGAACTCTTATTTTGTTTTTGAGACAGAGTCTCACACCCAGGCTGGCCTCAAACTCTCAAACCTCCTACCTCGACCTCCCAATTACTGGGATTACAGGTGTGCACCACCATGCCCAGCAAAGCCTTAGTTTTAATGGCTTCAAAATGGTCCATAGTGTGACTTGCCAATTGGCAAGACCTCGGATTGGCAAGGCCACCGTTAGAGGCTGTGCCATACCCAACATCTGGCAGCCTAGGCCATGTGCTTTGTGGCCTCCCAGCAGGGGCAGAAGAGAAGGGTGATGGTTCCAGGCCTTTGCAGGAGCCAAGTAGATGGAGGTCATTGTGGGAGGTCAGTGATACCCATTGGCATACCTCAGCCAGCAGCCAGACAGGACCCAGAGCCATCCTCAACAAAGAGCCCCATGTGGCAGCCTGTGGGTCAGGCATCAGCAAGTTCCCAGACCCTTGCAGGCACCATACATCTTTGCACCACACTCAGGACCTGCCCCCTCTCTGCAGGCAGACATTTCTGGGAGGAAAAGGGTGTGTCCTGGGTGCTGGCAGTCCCTGGGGAAACCCTCTGAAGCCTGGGGTCCAGATGTCTCACCTCCCCCACAAAGGAAGCTGGAATGGGATTGATTTTTCTCTCTCCACTTCTTTGAAGAGAACAGCAACCCAGGGGTAAGGCCTCTTACTGGTGAAGGGTTTGTCCCGGAAAGCAGCAGGGATAGGAGAGCTAGGGTGCCCCAAATAGGGGCACAGACTCTTCCCACCCCACCCTCTCTCTGCTGAGTTGGGTCCTTACCTATACCTGGGGTATGGAGGCCCTGTTTGCCTCACTAGTAGTTGACTGGCCTACCCCACTGGGAATTGGCTAAGGGTGTTTTTACTAATAAGCTAACCACATTACAATCTCAACGGAATTAACGAGAGAGAGAAAATAGTCCTTGAACAAATGCCAGTGTCTGCCAGGACCTAAGATCTGGTTCTAGCTATTTTTTAATAATTGAGGGTAATAAATATGTATTTCTTTCTCCTCATCACCCCCCATCCTCCGAAGCTTGTCAGCTCCCTGCGTCTCTCCTCTGATCAGACCAAGTCTTCCCCAAGCAAAAAAAAAAATCCTTTAAGCAAAAGGATTAAAGTCTTGAAAGTAGGTCTGCCTGAGCTCTCCCCTCCCCCACTTCCCCAGGGCTGAAGTGGAGAGGCCCCTCAGGGAGCCAGGGACCCAGGGTTGGGGAGGTTGACGCATCAAATCCCACCCTGGCTCCCTGAGGCCTATCCAGTCATGGGCTGGTCAGGAAAAGGTAGCCTAGTTTAGCTTAAGTCTCATTGGCCACTGAGGAGGGCTAACCTGAGGATCAGAGTTCCCCAGACTCCAGGAAGAGAGAAAAGGGTTTGGTTTCAGCTCCACTTTGTACCCTGGCTTTGTACTCTAGGGAGCTGTGTGCCTTGGAGCAAGCACTTGAGTCTCAGTTTCTTCATTTGTAAAATGGGAAAATAAACAGAATCTACTTCACAGAGGATCAAATAAGATGAAGATAGTCCAGTGTCTGGCATTTGGTAAATACCAAATAAATGAAATAACCATTATTATTGTTTTTATGGGATTCTTCTCAGACAGAGAGGGCAGTCTGTCAATTCTCCCATCCCAGGACCCACCAAGCTCCCAAGGCCTGCCCTGCACCGCTGATTTTCATGCATCATTCCTTCTTGAAGAGCGGGTTGAACCCAAGGCTGGGTGGTATGGTTAGGACCTTGCCTCTAACTGTTGGAACTCATAGGCAAGTGGAACTGGAACTCAGAATAGGATTTGTACCCTCCATCCTCCTGCCTTCTTTTGCCCCTTGCTGCTTCCTTACCGGGCACCCAGTATCCCTGACTATGGGCTCCAAGAGCTACCCAGAAACTCAACCAGGAGAAGCCTAGCCTAGCCAGGAAGGTAGTACCCCAGCACTGTGGCCACTGCTTGGCAGAGCTGTCTTTCTCCCACCACAGCTGCCAGCCTTGCAGTTTCTGCTGAGGCAGCAGCCCTGGCCCAGAAGACCTCCCTCCCTCTGTGCTGGGCACATGCACACAGGGCTGGCTGCAGGTGGCCAGTTCTATGTCCCTGCACCCACCAAGGCCCAGAGTCCCTGGCCTGCTCCAGTGCTCAGTGGTTGGCCACGTGGCCTCCAGGGCCCCACTACCTACTCCCCGCCCCCCCTCCCCAGGTCTGCCTTAGCTGCTCTGGGCCTTAGGCATGAGAGGAGAGGCAGGGCCAGGCCGGAGGGCAGGAAAAGCAGGAGGGAGGTGGCTATTTATAGCTGGCTTTGCTTTTGTTCCTCTTCCAGCAATGCTTCTCTTTAAATAGGAGCAGGGCTGGAGGCTGCAGCTCTTCCCCAGCCGCCTGCAGTCAGCTCGTACACGCATGCCTGAGTGAGTGAGTGTGTGTGTGTGTATGTGTGTGTGTGTGTGTGTGTGTGTGTGTGTGTAAGGAGACACATATATAAGACTGGGGTAGGGTTGGGCTTTTCAGTTCATACGTGTGATGTGCATATGTGTACACGAAGAGGAGAAAGGGAATAGAGAGTTCTGTGTGTGTGTGCATACACCAGCATGTGCAAGGGTGGAGGTGTCAAACTGCGCTTTGTATGTGGCCTGTATGTCTACATGTATAAGATGGTAAGCAGTTCTGAGTAAGCATAGTTTTTTGGTTTGTTTTGGCCTGAGTTTGAACTCAAGGCCTCATACTTGCTAGGCAGGCTCTCTGCTACTTGAGTCATGCCCCCAGTTCATTTTGCTTTAGTTATTTTAAGGTAGGGTCCCAAATTTCTTGTCCAGGGCTGGCCTCAGATGGCAATCTTCCTACCTGTGGCCTCTCTCATAGTCGGGACCACAGGCTTGTACTACCATGCATGTCCAGCTTATTGACTGAGTTGGGGTGGGGGACAGGCTCTCAACAACTATTTGCCTGTATTGGCCTGGATCCTTGATCCTCCTGGTCTCAGCCTCCTGACTAGTTAGGATTACACATGTGAGTCACTGTGTTTGTTTTTATTTTTTGAGACAGGGTCTCACTAGGTAGCCCACACTGGCCTCAAACTTGTAATCCTCCTCCCACTGCCTCCCAAGTGCTGAGATTACAGATGTGTACCACCATGCTGAGCATTTGTGTGTGTTTATATTGATGGGTGCACCGTGGGGTAGAGCAGCCACTCAATGTGTGCATACACCTATGTGTAAGAGATAGTGTCAGGGCTGGGCAAGGATGTGTGTGCCTGGTGTGGAGAATGTGATGAGAGCAGCTCTCTAGGGTGAATACATCCACCATGGGGCTGTTGAGAGCAGTCACCGTTGTACGTGTGGCATAGTGCACACACATAAGGATAGAAAGATAATGGTGCTCATATTTTGTGCATACCAGACAGTACGCTCCATGAGGGCAGAGGCTTTGTTCCATACCCTGCACATCACTGTGCCTGTCTCCTCCTCTGTGGGGTGGGATGTTAACTGGATGCTTAGAATTGCATGTGTGCTAGAGGCAGCGGAAAGGGCCTCTGGGATCCTCTCTGGCTGCGCACCCAGCAGTCTTTTTTTTTTTTTAGAGCACTCCCAGAGCCCCTGGGGCAATATGGGGAGGAAACCACTCCCTTTTCCTTTCTCTGCTGCTAAACCCGGGCCTAGAGCGGGTGGGTAGGAAAATGCAGGGGCGACCTGGGTGACCAGATCCCGGGCTGCCTAGTGAAGAAGCCCTGGGATGATGAACAGGCCTAGGTTCCCCACCTGGTCCCACACCTGTCCCTACTTCAGATTTCCACCCACCGTTCTGCCTGCAGGAGGCTTAGGGGCACCTCCCTTGCCCCTGGACTGGGCCCAGCAGCTCCAGATCCGTGCGACAGCCCTCCCCTCCTCTCCCGCAAAGGCCAAACAAAATATAGTAAATATTTAATCCGGGCCAGGGAGCCAAGGAGGCCTCCCTGCCCCCTCCGCAGCCGTCTGGCTCCTCTGCCAGCCCCGACTGCTCTCCTCAGTAATGAGGCTGCACAGGATCGATGGCAGCCGGGGTGGCAGAGGGGGTTGTCCTGCGCCCTGAGGGTGGCATCACTGTTTGTCCCCAGGTTCCAGACCCGGGAACCCACCTGAGCACACCTGCACCCTCGCCTTTCCTAGAAGGCTCTCCACTGACCGCTGCTGCCCACCTCCTGGCTAAGAGGCCACCAGTAAGCAGGTAGGGTGGGGAAAGCAGAGGCAGGCCCTGCGGGAAAAAGGCAGTGCAGTAAAGGGAGTGGAGACATCTCAGCCCCAGCTGTTGCCTGTGTTCTTGTCACCAGGCCAGACCTGACCTCCAAGGCCCAGGGGCCTGGATGAAACAGGGAGGCCCATAGAGAGGGGGAAGGTACTCCTATGGTGTGGTAGACTTGGTCTCCCCAGCCTTGCCCTGGAGGATACATAGAAGAACTGATGACATCCTTGCTGCTCATTCCTTCATGCAGCAATTACTGTGCACCTACTGTATGCCAGGCTCAGGCTGCCAGCCAGGAGACACACAAGTCTTGGCTGCCGACAGACTACATTCTAAAGGACCACAAAAGATGGTTTCAGTTAGTGGTTGAATTTAGGGTAGAGAGGAAAACTGTAATGTGATACTGTGTTTGGCTAGGGAAAGGACAACATGAGCAAGGGTGGTCAGGGAGCTGACAGATGACAATGGGTTGGGATAAAATCATCCCTGGCAAATTTCAGAGCAAATGCAAAGGCACATTGGCAGGAAAGAAATTGGTGTGCTCTAGGACTTGGAAGAAGGGCCCTGGAGGTTGAGTATAGTGAGTGAGGTAGAAGTAGGCAGTGGTGGGTCCCTTAGGGTCTTACAGGCCATGGGAGGGGTTTGGATTTTACTGTAAGTGTTGTGTGATGGTGTTACAGGTTTTAAGCAAAGGAATGACATGCTCTGATTTACATTTTTAAAAGCTTCCGCTGGCTGCAGTGTGAAAAAAGGAAGGAGGGAGTTAAGGGTGGAGGCAGGGAGGCCAGGTTGGGCTAGGGAGATGGTGCCCTGCTTGGCTTGGGCAAAGACTGTGAAATGACCATTTATACTCCTGCAGCTAGCAGGGGGGTTCCTCCAGCATCTGGAACAGCCTGCTCAGTGGTTCCTGGTGCACCAAATCCTTGGGGGCCTGAGCAGAGGCCAGGTTCTGTTGCCCCTGTCCTGTCTCCCTGACCCAGACTCCATGGTGGGCAGCCCAGGAAGTTTTTCTTCCTTTTTTTTTTTTTTCTAGGAGCATTAGAAAATGTTGACATGTTTTTTGAAACAATTTCAGATCTGATATCTCCGCCAGATTGAGTTTGTAACCAGCTTTATTGTTTAAGCCTGCTGGGATTTCATCAAAGGCGTCTGCTGTTTACCCAGAACCATTTCATTGGAGAAAACAGCAAACAGACCTGCATTTCTATCTGATTTCACTTTTTCCCTTTCCTCATGAATTTAAGTGCTTGTGAAAGTCAGGGCTGATAAGGCAAAGCAGGGAGGATCAGACCCTGAGGAGGGGGCTCGGAATGATCTCAGCAGAGGTTTATTACTAGAGCAGAGAAAAGCTGGGGGTGATTGGCTGCCTCTCCCCCTGGGGGGCCATTCCCGGTCAGCTGCCAGCACTCCCTCGAGGGACATTGGGGAGAGCCGCTGTTCTCTATACTCTGGCCAAGAGTTTTCAGCCATCTCCTGTTGTCTGTTGTCATTACCGGTTTCTGGGCCATTTCAGACACTAGCAACAATAAGCCTGAACATCAGCTCCCACTTGGAGCAAGTGGTGACCTGGCCCCTGAGGTGGGCTGCCCTGGCTCCAGCCTTCCTGGGAGAAGAGTGAGTGAGGAAGCAGAGCAAAAGGCAAATGGGAACCAGATCCTGAGAGAACCTGAAATCGCTGTATTGCTCCTCCTCTGCCAGCGCTGGGGACTCGGCCTCTGGTCCTGCCAAGCTGCCTGAGCCAACACAGTGCAGTCAGGGCAGGGTCTAGGGACTCTTGTCACAGGCTCAGGGCTCCCTCCACCTCCCTAAGGCATCTACCCTGGTGTTACCTTCTCCTGCCTAATCGGACCCAGGGTCTTTAAGCAGGCCCGTTGTTGACCCAGCAAATGTTTTAACCCAATGAGGGATTAGAACAGCCTATCAGGAGAAGGCACTCTGGTAAATTTGGCTTAATGTGCCTTGTACAGTTGCTTGAGTGACAGCTAGTTAAGTGCACTGGTTGCTTGGCACATAGCTGTCTCTTACCAGTTATACATTAGATCCACTTGTAGGGTCAATCGATTTGAACCAATTAGCAGGAGGATAAGGACTTGTTTATCTTTAACTGACTGGAGATCTTACGGCAAGCCACGTGAGAGGGATAATTCCCTCACACAGAGTGCTGGGCTTACCACTGGGCTCTATCGCTTTCTCAAAGGTGGGACTTCTAGCAACAAGAACCCCTTGTCCATGAGATGAACCTACAGGCAGGAAAGAGAGAGAAGGCCAAAGCTCTTGACCCCACAGTGCCAGGTCTAGGCCCTTCTGTTTGTGGCTGCTCTCCTTCCCCACCCACCTTCCTAGTGAGAGCTCAGCTGCTCTGGGACTTCAGAGGCTTCCTCCATCTCTGTGGGCTCAAAAGATGCCCCGGTTTCCTTCAAGAGCAGGGGAGCCACACGGGGCCTACCTCCTGAAGACCTTGGGAATATTGGCTGCCACTCTTAAAGAACCCACATCATCTCATTTTACCAGTGTAAACCTCCATGGGTGGTGGCATATACCTGTAGTCCCAGCACTCCAAAGGCTGAGTAAGGCAGAATCACGAGTTTGAGGCCATCTGGACTAAACAGTGACTCTCTCTCTCTCTCTCTCTCTCTCTCTCTCTCTCTCACACACACACACACACACACACACACCCTTATGCCTCCTTTCCAACCACCCCTCCCCCAATCCAAGTAGGTCTTACACAGATCCTTTCTTAGAGAAGGAAACTGAGACTTGGAGATGGGAAGCAGCAGGATCTATCTGTCTGCAGTCACCTGGCCAGTCAGCTGGCTACCTCTGGAGTCTGGGCTCTTCTCACTTGACCTCACTGTTCTTGAAGGTCTGTGAGGTTAATTAGGGCAGGGGCTTCTCCTGAATTGTGAGGTTAGGAGAAACAAGCTTCTAAGCTGGCAGGAGGAGGTGGAGTGGGTCCTTTGGTGTTTTGATCTGAGGATATTGGAATGAGCCTGAGCTATTCAGGCCCTGCCTTTGCCCTTTGATTAGCTAAGTGGACCTCTGGTTGGGACGGTGGGTATGTCTGTTGTTACAAAGTGCGCTCAGGGTTACTGAAGTGGCTGAAGCAGGAGGATCTCTGCAGTCCTATATTTTGAGGCCAGCCCCGGCAACAGCATAATGAGACCCCATCAGAAACAAAAACAGACTGAAGGTGTTGCTTAAGAGGTAGAGGACCTGCTTTGTAATCACAAAGCCCTGAGTTCAAACCTTAGTACCACCAAAAAACAAAACAAAGTGTGTCTGATACAGGGGAGACACTGCCTAGCTCCCCGAAGCATCCCATCTCTGGAGAACTCCCCGGGCTCCTTTTGCATCTTTCCCATAAAAGGAGGGACGGCCTCTCCATCCTCCAGCTCTGGCCATCATTTCCCCTGAAGACCTATCCTCAGCTTGCTGTCTGTGAATTCCAGCATACATTCTCATGCATTCTCAGAGGCAACAAAATCTATTCTCACTGAGTGTAGGAACTAGATCCACAGAGTGGGAGCTGGGGACGATGAGGTAGATTTTCCTTCAAAGAGGGTCAAATGTAAGAATCCCAAGGAAGGGGCCAGCTCAAAGAAGTCTTTTGGGGGTGGGCAGAGGTGGGGGTGCCTTTCTGTCAGTTCTACCAGCTTGCTCAAGAGAGTTGGAATTGGTGACTTCTTCTTGAGAAATTACTTCAGATGTCAGCATTTTCTTAATAGCCTGGGCTGTGGTGAATCCTTGACCTTTTAGGGTGGGTTTGATTTTTTGGAAAAGGCCAAAAGTAATTTGAAGCTGTGTGTTGTGAATAAAGGGGATGAGGAATTTGTAGTAGGTGATTTGTTTTTGTTGAGATTTAAAACAAAATTTCTTTTATTCAAAATGAGATGGGGTCAGTTTTCTCACAGGAAGTTCCAGAAGTGTATTAAATGAAATGGGGGGAGATAGGGACTGAAACTTACCACTCTGAAGAAGGTCAGGGGAAGGAAATTAATGCTTTATTGAGCCACTACTGTGTGCCAGGCAGTTTATATACACTATTGCAACTGACTGAAGTCATTTTTGGATTAAGGCCCATTTATAAAAAGATTCATGAACAATCCATTATCTTGATTACTCCTCACAGTAATCCTATTAGAACAAGCTCTTAGCCCATTTCACAGGTGACAAAATTGGGCCCAGGGAAGATAAATGACTTCCCAAGGTCACAGAGCTGTATCAGTACCAAAATTAGAACCCAGGTCCAATTGACCTCCCAAGTCAAAGCTATTTTTTTTTTATTTGTAAGTTTTCATAATACACTACTCATCTCCACCCTCAGTGACACACAACCATCGTTCCATTATGTCACAATGACATCATGCAGACTGTATTCACTTAATATAAATGCAGATCATAAAGGAGTCATATGTCAAAGTGAAATGCTGACTGTGTGCAGTAGCAGCCATCGTCAGCAGGCATCAAGGGATGCGTGGGTGACGACGGCAAAGCATGAAGTATGGTGTTTATTAGGTATTGGCAAAGGCCCGGGAGTTCCAAATGCCAAGCGGCGATAAGTGGGAACTGCTTGTCTCAGTGCTCGTCCAGCTCCAAGAGCTGAGCAGATCCCATTTCTGTTCCTTTGAATCAGCTGAACTCTTAGACCAGTCCTGGGAGCTTTCTTGGCCACTGGCAAGGCAGGGCTCCTCTGGATCAGAATCACAGTAACAGCACCAGCAAAGTTGTCGGAGCACTCATTCTGTGCCAAGCATTGATTTACCCTCTGCATGATCTAAGCCCCCAGCTTGGGGGTGTTTATGTACTCTTAGCCCCACTGGAGCCACACAGGTTGGTATTTTTTCTTTTTCTCTCCTCTCCTCTCTCCTCCCAACTTCCCTCCCCTCCCCTCTCCTCTCCTCTCCTCTCCTCTCCTGTCTCCTCTTTCCTTCTTCTCCTTCCCCTTCCTCCTCTTCTCTCCTCCTCCCCCTTCCTTCTCCTCAACTTCTTTCTCCTCCTCCTCCTCCTTCTTCTTCTTTCTTCTTTCTTCTTCTTCTTGTCCTTCTTCTTGTTCTTCCTCTTCCTCTTCCTTCTTTCTTCTTCAAGACTAATCCAAGTTAGACTTGAATTCATGACCCTCATAACTTCGTTTCCCAAATGCTGGGGTTATAGACATGTACCATCACTCCAGCTATAGGCTGGCTCTTTTGAATCCAGAAAAGGACTCTTTCCCTGCATGCAGGCTAGACCCTTGCTGTTATGTGGCTACATGTCACGAAGGAACTGGTGGCCTGAGTAGGACAGGAATGAGAGTGAAGCACTTATATACATCATCTGTCCTGAGGACACAGCTCCAGCTGGACTTCTCAGCTATACTCACAGTCACAGCTCTCTAAATATAGCAGTCTCACTTCCAGAAACTTATGGACACCCTTGTACCTGTGGGCAGAAATGCACATATAGGAACACACACAGTATCATTGCTGAAAATAGCAGAACTGCGAACAGCCTAAATGTCCATCCATCAGGGATGCATTGGGTAGAACACAGCACTCCATGCAATGGATTCTGCACTCCAAGGGATGGGTAACTAGGCACTAATATCGGATGGATGCCAAGTGAAAACACAGTGGTAAGACACCGCAATACAATTGGGTTTTAAAAAAGAAAGATTTACTTATACGTGTTAGAAATTTTCTGGAAAGACACAAAAGAAACTGTTAACAGTGGGATGCCTCTGAAGAGAGATACTGGGAACTGGAGGTCTGAGAGAGGAAAGGAGACTTACTTTTTATTGTATACCTTTTGTGTTCTTTGAAAAAAAAGTTTTTTTTACTATGTGCATGCATTATCTTTTTGATTAAAAAGAAA
Organism: Castor canadensis; assembly: GCF_047511655.1. NCBI lineage: Eukaryota > Metazoa > Chordata > Mammalia > Rodentia > Castoridae > Castor > Castor canadensis. The sequence goes on along the minus strand of NC_133396.1, from coordinate 46,874,296 downwards.
GTGGTAAAAAAAAAAAAAAAAGTCCCTAGGCTTTCTCTGGCTCCATAGTCCACTTTTTCTTCCGTCTCCAGCAAGGTTCTGCCACTTTGACTCACAGGCCATTTTTCAGCTTCTCTTCCTCTGCCCGAGGCCACACTCACACCCCCTCCCCCCACCCACCAGGGATCCATTACTGCCTCTTACATGTACTTAAAACCTACCTTTTTGCCTTGAAATACAAATAACTCTAATCTGCAGAGGACACCAGGCTTCATCGCACTCACGGAACAAACAGAAATGGGCTGATACTGAGATGCTTGATAAATGTTTGCCGAATCAAATTGAATCTGTGACTCGGTTGGTTACACCGAACAAGGCACTAATTGGCCAAGGTCAGGCATCTAAGTCCCATGCAGGTTGGCTGCCTCTGGATCTAGAGAAGCCTCTTTCCCAGAATACAGCCCAGACCCTTCTTCCAACATGGCTGTGTGTCAGGAGGAGGCACCCCTACCTGTGCAAGGAAGGAGAGTGGGGGTCTGAGAAGTCTCAGTGCATGCCCTGTCCTGTCCTGGAGACACAGCTCAGAATAATTTTAGCAAGAAGACAGAACAACAGTAGGACAGACAGAAAGGCCTGCTTTGGGAAGAATCAGAAGAGCATCTGCAGTGGGCTCCAAAAGCTTCCTTCCTTCTTTATATTAGCTGCTTTGATTTTATTATAAGAACTTTTAAATAGTAATACGGAGTTCTCTACTAAGTGTGGTAGTGACTTGCCTGCCATTTTATGTGGAAAACAACCATTTAGCATTCTCCCCCCATCCTCTGCTGCCCCAGGCATGGAACCCCTGGCCTTGTGTACTAAGCTCCTGCTCTACCCCTGAGCTACACTCCCAGCCCCTACTTTCTCTTTTTAAGTCTTGACAATTCTCTGGCCTGGGGGAAGGAAAGAGTGTAACCCTTGCCCATGACTGCCTTCTCCTCCTTCTTGAAATGAATTCCCCCTGTGGCTCTCTGACCTCAGCCTGCCTGTGACACTCCAATGGCACCTTTCTCCAGGCTGTGAGGCAGCCACTTGGCATGAGCTCCAGGACTCCTCCAGCTTGCTTGCAGTAGAGACTTCTTGTCCCAGTAAGGGTTATTATGATGAGGAAGCATTTGCCTGCAAGCACAGTGAGTCAGAAAGTTTGATGTGCCTTCCAAAAAAAAAAAAAGAAAGTCATCTATAATTTTTGACCACATTAATAGAAGTGTCCAAATCTAGGACGGTGAGGAGTCTGGTTCGCTCCATGCTAAGCACCCACTGACTCATCTCCCTCGTCATCGTCCACCAATGGCGTCTGTCTCCTGCATTGCCGGAACCTGTCTCCTTTACATCGGAACCTGTCTCCTTCTTTACATCCCCTCCCCCACTACCGGCTCAAACCAGGGGCCCACATCATGGCAGCAGCCCCCAATTGATGCTCAAGGTTCTCCTCTTGCTTCCAGTCCCCTCACTGTGGTCAGGGTGTTACAGAATACGATCTGGGCATAACTCACAGTCTTTCAGTGGCTTCGCACAGCTTTTGGAATACATGCCCTATTTTTAATAGGTTTTTTTTTTTATTGTTTGTTTTTTTGAGACAGGGACCCTGTATGTGGCCCAGACTAGTCTTGAACTTGAGATCCTCCTGACTCAGCTTCCCAAGTGGTGGGATTCCAGGTGTGAACTATCACTCCTGACTTTTAACAGGGCTTTCAAGACCTTTTATGTTGTGACTCCTGCTTATCCCTACAACCCTACTTCATACTACTTTCCCTCCTGATCACTGATTTTCTGTCTGTTCTTCACATGGACCAGGCTGTCTGCACATAGTCCCCAGCATGAGGACTTTGCAGCTTGGAAGGCTGTCTCCACTCATGTGAATAATTCCTTCTCTTCCTTTAGAGCCCACCTCAAATGACACCTCCAGGCTAGGTAAGGCCTCCACTTATATATCCTGTCAGCATCAGCATTCATTCATCCATTCATTGAACAAACATTTAATGACACCAGTGACCTGCCAGGTATACTCCCTGGTACTGAGGACATAGTGGTGAGCAAGCCAGCTGCCTCTTGAGGGAAGTGACCAAACACTGGGCAGGGGGAGCTGAAGTATCTCTGGTCACAGACATTGGAGGATCCTGGGTGGGAAGTATACACGTGTGTGCATGTCTGGGAATTTACACATTTGCATTACAGGCACACACATGCACTGTGATTTTTCTGGCCCTGAAATTACACGGCTAAGACTCCAAAAAATGCAATGCGGAGGCAGAGGCAGGAGGATCGTCATATGTTTGAGGCCAGCCTGGACTACATAGGTAGACACAATCTCAAACAAATATATGAACAAAGAAAAGAAATAGCCTTGCCAAGGAACTTGAGGGTTGGGACACTGGTTACAAATGACAGAAACCCAAATTATTAGAACAAAAAAAGAATTTCCCCAGGGCATAGCTCAAGTGATAGAGCACTTATGTTGCAAGCATGAGGCCCTGGGTTCAACCCCCAGAACTACAAAAAAAAAATTGTAATAATAGGCCAGGTGCAGTGTTCCATGCCTGTAATCTCAGATACTTGGGAGGAAGAGGTAGGAGGATCAAGTACAAGGCAAGTCTGGGCAAAAGTAGGAGACCCTGTTTCAAAAACAAACTAATAACAAAGGACCCAGGTATGGCTCAAGTGGTAAAGCACTTGCCCTGCAAGTGTGAGGCCCTTGGTACAATCCTCAGTACTGCTAAAAAGAAATTTTCATAGGCTACTGAAAAGAAAGATTCGTCCTTAGGTACAATTCGATCACACAGTATCAACAGGACCTCCTTTCTTTCTTCTTTCTTTCTCTCTCTCTCTCTCTCTCTCTCTCTTTCTTTCTTTCTTTTCAGTACTGGGACTTGAACTCAGGGACTGACTACACCTTGAGCTACTCCACCAGCCCTTTTTTTTGTGAAGCGCTTTTAGTTTTTTTGAGATAGGGTCTCCCGCACTATTTGCCCATGCTGGCTTCCAACCACAATCTTCCTGAGCTCTGCGTCCTAAATAGCTAGGATTACAGGCATGAACCACCGGCACCTGGCTGGTTTCTTCTTTTTGTTTGGTTTTGCTTTTGAGACAGGGTCTCCCTATATAGCTCAGGCTAGCCTGGAACTTTCCCTTGATCCTCTTGTGTCAGCCTTCCAAGTGCCTAGATTACAGGTGTGTACCACCATGCCCAGCACAAACTAGTTTCCTTTTCTCAGCGTCTTGGCTTGGCTTCCTCTGAATTGGCCTCACTTCTCAGGGACTACAGTAGCCCCTGGTTGCCATCTCCTCCTCCTCCAAGAATGAGGAACTTCCCTTCCCATGGTTTGAACCAAAGTTGTAGTCTCAAGTCATTGGTTTCTATGTGGTCCACCCTGAACCAGGCCCAGGACTGGGGGGCATATGCTGCTTCGGTATAAGTCCACCCTTGAAGGTGGGACAGGAACCAGCTCCATCCAAGTATGTGCTAGAGAGTTTGGAGAACCAGCTCTCTCAAAGGAAAAGGAGGGTTGAATGACCAAAAGGAGAGGAACCAATCAGAGGCAGCCAAAGCCCACACAAATTGAAGTCTCCAGTCAGTTCGCTAAGCCTTTTTCCTTCCTTTTCACTCCAACTGTGTATTCAGACCCTTTGTCCCTCTTGTGGTATAGCTGCCCCGAGGCACACCATTTCTTTGCTCAGTCCCTTCATTTTGCAGATAAGGAAGCAGAGGCTGAATGACTTCCTCAAAGTCACATAGCAAAGTCACAGTGGAGCCAGGATGGAGCCCAGGCCTCTGGTCCAGCAGTATCACATGATAGGCAGAGCCTGAGTCTGGGGTGGGTCTTCCAGATCAGAATCATGGCTCTGCCATTTGTCAGCTGTAGGAGCTTTCTGGAGCTGCCATAAATCACCACAAACTCAGTGGCTTCAAACCACAGAAATTTATTCTCTCACAGTTCTGGGGGCCAGAAATCTGAAATTGAGATGTTGGCAGGGTTGTGCCCCCTCTGAAGGCTCTGAGGGACAATCTGCTCTTGTCTCTTCCAGTTTCTGGTAGCTGTTCACATTCCTTGTGGCTATCTCACTCCAGTCTCTGCCTCTGAGTCCACTGGCTTTTCTTTCTTCTCTTTTGTCTTTTTTGTTTGTTTGGTTTTGGCAGTACTTGGGTTTGGTGTTCTAGCACTTGAGCTATGTCCCCAGCCTTTTTTATCTTTGTAAAGACATTTGTCATTAAATTTAGGGCCCATCTGGGTAATCCAAGATGATCTCATGTAAGATCCTTAACTTGCTGGGCATGGTAGCACACAGCTGTAATCTCAGCTATTTGGGAGGCAGAGCTCAAGAGGATGGAGGTTCAAAGCCAGCCCTGCAAAGACATGAGACACTATCTGAAAACTAACTACAGCAAAAGTGCTGGCGGCATGGCCCAAGTGGTAGAGCAGCTGAGGTAACTCACAGGCATGCACCACCACACCAAGCTTGTTTTTTGAGATGGAGTCTCAATATCTTTTTGCCTGGGCTGGCTTTGAACTGTAATTCTCCCAGTCTCTGTCTCCTGAATAGCTGGGATTACAGGTGTGAATCATCACCCCCAGCTTTGTAAATACCGTTTTACTAAATAAAATCACAGTTATAGGTTCTAGGGATTTAGATATGGTTGTATCATTTTGGGAACCACCATTCAAGCCAGTCCAGGGTCCTGGGACAAGTCACTTAACCTTTTTGAACTTCAGTATTTTTTTTTTTTTTGATGTACTGGGGTTTGAACTCAGGGTTTCTGGCTTGTAAAGCAGGCACTCTACCACTTCAGCCACAACTACAGTCCATTTTGTGCTGGTTGTCTTGGAGATGGAGTCTCACGAACTATTTGTCCCGGTTAGCCTTGAACCACAATCCTCCTAATCTCAGCCTCCCAAGTAGCTAGGATTATAAGCATGAGCCACCAATGCTCAGCTGGTGCCTTCTTTACAGGGTTGTCATGGGAAGTAATACAAGCTAATCCTTACTGAGTCCTTCACAGAGTGCTGAGCTCTTAGCAAGTGCTCAATAAATGTTAATTATTCTTCTTATACCCCATCTTCCTATGACCTTCTCCAAGGTGGCTTATTTTACAGGTAGGGCTAGCTCCCGTGTCAGCTAGTAGTGATAGAGACAAGACATGGTAGTTGGTGTCTCCATAGAGACAGAGCTGTTAAGGTTATAGCCGAGTGACTTCCTGTTTGCTCCTCAGCTGGGGACATCCTGTTGTCTAGGGTTCCTGGGGCAGCAGCCGAGGGGAGGGGCAGCAGAGGAGGTCTCCTGCCAATCACTCTCACCCTGGCTCTGGGAGGGCAGCATGGGAACCCTATGATTTACAGTGATGAAATGTAAATTGCAGAGATTCCAGTTCTCTCGTGGCTGAGATCCCATCAGCATCTCATTCCCCTTACCTGGGGCTCCTCCAGGTCTTATTTGGTGGCTTCTGTCGGCAGAGCACCTCCTCAGTGACCACGATGGCTTGCTTCCTACATCTATCACACCTGCACTGTGACAATGTAATTTTTATCTCTGGTTGTTTATTTCTCGGATGGAACTACTTGTAAATTCCAAGAAGAAAATATATCCCTGTGTGTGACAGAACCAGCCCAGGGCGATTAATCTGGGCTTTTAAGCTGGGAACACAAACCCGGTTTACGCTGCTCTGTGCATATGTGTCCAGGAATCAACCACAGCCATTAATCGTCTCCCATGAAACAGGGGCCCCAGAAAGGGTTGGGATGAATGGGATTTGATCCAGATGGATAGGAGGGGTCTTCATTTCCCATTTGCCCAGTAGCTAGAGACAGAGTAAGAGGTAGGTGGCTTGAGACTAAGAGGTACAAGAAGTAGAGGGAGACACCATATTTTTAAGGCTGAGTTGTCAGTGGTATAAAAAGAGGGAGAGGACCATCAGCATTGGGGAATGCAGAGGAATAACCGCCTTGGGTTTGTGTGGTCCAGAAGACTCGGGTTCAAATCCAAGTCCCACCAGTTACCATGCACCTTCACTGAAGGGGCAGTTTTTGATCTGTAGAAGGGAGGAAAGAACACTTGCCCCACAGGGCCATTGGGAGAACTGAAGAGCAATGGCTGACAAATGCTTGTGTCCATAATGGGTGTTCACCATAAGGGAACCCTCTTTTTCTCCTGTTTTTTCCAAAGGCCTGGGGAGAATGCCAAATCCTGCAGAAGGTGAACGTCACAAAAATTATCAGAATTCTAGAGTTGGAAGGAATTTAGAGGGGACCTAATGCAAAGCCCAGATGAGATTTGGGGAAGTGAAGGGACTTGGAAGCTGGGAGGGAACCCATCTCCTGACCATTGTCACTGTAGGTCCTCACATTGTGCTGCCTTCAAAGCAGGGCCTTGACCTGGGCTTCTGGGACTCCACAAGGCCACCTAGCAGCCTCAGACATTCATAGCTGCCTAGAACAATAGGCACTATTTTGTGTATAGGTGCTTTTAGGGAGGAGAGCCTCAGGGACTTCATCAGATTCTTCCACCCAAGTGCAGCATAGGCTAGACCCTGCTTAGCTTCTGAGAGCCTATGAAATCAGGCATGTTCAGGGTGGTATGGCCATAGACCCTTCATCAGATTCTGAAACGGATTCCCCACCATGCCCCCCCACTGCCATTCAAACAGATTAGGAAGTTTTTTGGACTCTGTAATATTGTGGCTAAATGGGGTGTGTATGGGCCTGCTGCATTTGGTGTACACATGGCTTTGATACATGATCGAGGGGTTTCCTTGGCCTCAGAACCCTTCCCAGTTCTTATTCTAGTCCAGTTGTTCCCCCTCTGCCCAGGGAAACCAGCTCACATGTGCCAGCCAGGGGCAGCATATGGGCCCCTCATCTATTGGATTTGGACATTTTGGCCAGATCCAGATTTTATGAAGCCTAAAGATTTTTTTGGTGAGTGTTTTTGTGAACAAGCATAAAAAGTCACAAATACAGTTAGGTACAGGGCCTTGAGAACTGCAGAGGATGCTTTGTTGGTGTCACTGAAATCAGCCTCTATAGTGACACTACTAGACAAAGGAACATGGATCTCAGCAGAGCTTACCCACCAAATGACCTCCCAGGGCCTGCGACCCGGTGGGCTGGACCTACCTCTGTGAAGGAGGGGCTGAGGGCCTCCTGCAGAGCCTCAAGGTGGGCTTGCCACACGTGAGCACTGCCCCGTCCTGTGGTTTCTGCAAAGATGAGGAGAACATGACACTATCCAGGCCCAGGCTTTGGTCAAGTCCATTGCAGATGGAGGGTGGGGGACATAGAAGCTGTGGGCTGTCTCCTTCCTTGCCTTACTCATTTGTCTGGTATTTCTTGGGTGCCAGCTATGTGCCAGGCATTGCACTGGGGATATGATATTGAGAAAGATGCTGTCATGAGCAAGAAGCTGAGCCAAAGGACCTGGCTCTTGCTCTGTCACTTTCTACTTGTGGTGCTTGTGGCAGCCGTTGAACCTCTTTGAACTTTAAGTTTATCATCTAGAAAAAGGGTAATGACATCCATCTTGCTGGGCTGTTTATGTGTTGTCAAGCACAGTGCTAGCCCTGGGGTTGGTACCTGTGCGTTCTCACAGGAAGAGCCATTCTGCCTCTTACGAGTTTGCGTCCTTTCCTCTCCTAGCATCCTGATGACTCCCGTTTTCTGGTAGGTTCTGGAGCTTTCTGGGAGAAAACTCCCAGGGGAATATCTGTGGATGACATCAACCACAGCTCAGGCCAGAAAAAGGCTGAGCAGCAGGGACTCCTGTAGGGCTGGTTCAGGATGGGCCTTGGTCAGCCAACTGCAGATAAGGCAGCTGCAGGGGATGAGGGAAGGACAGCCTCGCCTCCCCACTTCCCTAAAACCTCTGGAAACCCAGAGCTGAGCAAGGAGAAAATACCAAAATGGAATTGGCTTCCAGGTTTTATAAGAGGGCAATTTCTGGTCAGTGCCCTGAGCAGGTGGTTCCCAGGAAGCTGCTGGCCTCTTGATGCCCACTAAGACCACGGCTACTCCCTGGGAGATTACATTGGGCTCATCTGGAGCCCTTTGTCCCATCAGTGCTTCTCTACTGTCCCTGCCCCATGTGGCTCTGGGGAATCATCCAGAGAAAGGGGCCAGTCTGGCCCCTGGGAAATCCTGTCCCATTTCTGATAAGCATTTAAACAGGTTGCTGAGCTGGTCCACTATGTAATCTTTTGTTTTTGTTTATTTTCACTATAAAAGTAATACAGATCATCTGTGAGAAAGTGAAAATGTATAGAAAACTGTAAAGAAATTAGGAGGAAAGACCCAGACATCCAAAGCAGAGTCCAGCACCACTATTAACCCTTTCCACTGAAAAGCAACTCTTAAAAAAAAAAAAAAAGAACAAAACCTATGTAAACACGAATGTCAAAGCCTACCTGGGATTCTACGGAAGTGAAATTCACCTTTTTTCGAAAATATGATGAGCCAAGTGGATTTGGAGTGTGGGGAATTTGAGGCATCCCCTTCCCCCAGGGCCAGAGAATGTGGGACAAAGCATAGGGCTGTCAGCCCCTGTGGTTCAGCAAGGCTTCCAGGAGCCTCCCACAAGGTTGGCTGGGGTTTCCCTCCATGAAGAGATGTTCTTCCCTGCAGGAGCTTTTCACACTGGCTCTGCCTGGCTGCAGGTAAGTGGAAATAGAGGGCGGAGGGTGAACAGAGGGGCTAGGAAGTGCTGCCCAAAGAGAAGGGTTGCCCCACTGGGCAGAGTGGAATTGGTGGCCTGCTTCCCCTTTTCTTTCTTGTGGAAAAGGAGGTGGTGTGCCTGGCTCTACTGAATTGCAAGTGAGCAACAGCAGCTGCCCTGGGAAGGTGGGAATCTTAGTGCAAGCTGATGAGAACCCCACTGAGAACAGTTTCTTAGAGGGAGACAAGGGAGGATCGGATGTGTTAGGAAGATTTTTTTTTTTCCCCTGCACTGGGGATTGAACTCAGGGCCTCATGCTTACTAGGCAAGTGCTCTTGAGCCACAGCACCCAGCCCTTTTGCTTTTAGTTTTTTTTCATGCTGACTCTGCCCAGGTTGGTCTTGAATAGCAATCCTCCTCCCTCCACCTCCCCAGTAGCTGGAACCACAGTTGTGAGCCACCAGACCTGGCTACCAAGAATTCTTGAATGTCACCACTGCCCACCCCTTCACACTGTTTCTTTAGGATTGTTATACCTAGTGCCAGGAGGCAGCAAATGCAGGAGCCACACCTGCTGGCTGGGCACAGCCACCATGAGGGGAGGCCAGGTAGCCACCATCCTTCACTGGGCCCACTTCTAACAGGCTGCCTGCATAAATTTTATTGGAAATAGGATTGGGGGAGGGGGGACTTGGACATCATGGTGCTCTGATTGGGATTCTCCCCAGCAACTTTGTGACATATAACCAGCAGCAACAGCTTCCACATCCCAATGGAACTATCTATTTTTCTGAGATGTATGGAGGGCTAAGAAGTTCCTAAGCACTGGGCTAAATACTCTATGTGCATCACTGCACTTAATCTGTAAAACCCTATAAAGTGGGTCCTGTTCCCCCACACACACGCATAGCCCCCATTTTATGGACGAGCAAACTGAGAGGTTAAGGGACTAACTCAAGGTTATATAGACAGTCATGGGCTAGAATCCAAAGGCCGCTATTCCTGGCTGTTGTTGCTGGAAGGCTCCATGCAGAACCCACCTGGATGCTTCCGCCTGGATGGCTATTACAGGAGGCCACTAGATTTCGCCTCTACCCCATTAGCACCTTCTCTGGGGACAGAGTGTACTTATGTGCCAAAGGACAGCCCTGAACCTAGAGAGGGCGGTACCACCCTTCTCCATTCAGTGCTCTGAAGTGCTAGATTTGGGTAGGAGTGGGGTGAGGGTTCTAGAGGACGACTTGCACCAGGACAAAGCCTGCACAGTGGGATCAAACACATCTTAGCAGGGCTTATCAGATGCCCCCACCTCAACCCACAGAGGTTCCTCCCTCTGGCCGGAGGAGGGTCCGCGGGGGGTCACGGGGTGTGTGCACAGATGCGGGTGTAGATCCACTCTCTGGCGGGCATGAGCTCCCACCTGGGAGGGCCCCCGCAGGCGCTGGTTGGCTCCCTGAGAGCGCCACTTGTCCTATAGGGCACCTGCATGGTTGCCAGGCAACTGGGACTGAGTTGTAACACCTTGGCGAGAGCAGGATGGTGTTTTTATTTCCAACTGCTCCGCGTCTCTCCTTAGAAGTTGTACAAGAATGGCATTTGGTTTCCCTTCCTAAAGAAACCGCCACTCCACCCACCTCCCGTCCCCTATCCTCAGGCCAGGCCCGCCCCGGGATTCATGGTATGGCAGTTCCTTGCAGGGTCTCAAGCAGGCAGGGGGCTTGGAAGGCTCTTTATATGGCCCCCTCATTTTGGGAAAGTCATCCTAAGGGGACTTGGGGACCTCAGCCTGAGACAAGATGGTGGATCCAGTAAGAACCCCTGAAGATGGAGAAAGGGAGACTCAAGGTCACGCGGGTCACCATCACAGTTGCGGTTCTCAGAACAACCTTGGGGGAGAGGTGGGGCATATCTTGGGCCTGCCTTTTTGCTTTACACACAGGTTCTTATCTCGGTGTTCCCCACATTTTAGTCTCTGCCTCACACCTCCCCAGTGTCTCACCCATCTGTGTACCACCTGCACTATTTTTTCACTTCCTTTTTCTTCTGTAGATTGACCCACTTTAGCTCAAATAAATGTATTTAAAAAGGAAACTTGATAACACTTCTTCAAATGGAGTCTCAGTATCACTTGCCATAAATAGAAATTAAGGGCAAAAATAAATACAAAGAAACAAACCCTTATTAAATTTTAGCACATGGAGGCTGATCTAAGAGGGCTGTCATGATAACAAAATAATTGCTTATTAAGCATTTATTCTGTGCCAGGCACTAGCTAAGCACTTCGAATGGATTAGCTCATTGGATTTTATATCGTGTGGGTTTCCATTTCACAGATGGGAGACCCTTACTGTTCAGAGGCTCAAAGAGCTTTGACCAAAGGCACATAGACACTAATTGATGAGTTAAGATTCAAAGCTGAGTCCCCTCCAAAGGCTGGACTTTTAACCATGATCTGTGTTGTCTCCCTGCGTGGTATCACCCTTGCTCCCTGCCCTGGGTGCTGGGAGATAGCCAGTCCAAGACTGGGACAATGACTTCAGCTCCAGCTACTGTGGTTTGGCTAGGCCTCAGAGAATATAACCTGTTAGGTGCTCTCCACAGATAAACCGCGCAGCTTCCCAACAGCCCTGGGCGGTATCTCACTTTCTAGCTTAGAAACTGAGGTACTGGAAGGCTAAGCCACTCTGCTGCTGTGTGGCAGGGCTGGGGGGTGGGCCCCGTCTCCCTCTGCAGCACTAACACTCTCTTACACCTCTTTGTAGCTCATTCAACCTCATGCAGAGAGAAGAACCTTTTATTCTTAGCAAATTTTGCAGCGGAACTGAACCTTCTCCTTCTCTCAGGGAACCAAATTCCACCTGGGGAGAGGAGGCATTTGTGGAACCCTGTGCAGGCTGTAGGCACACACCTCCTTACAGCCAAGCCTGGTCTCTGGGACCATATCAGAGACCCCTGGGCCTCCCCGCACTTCAGCAAGACTCCTGCACCTCCAGGCAGGGATGTGTGTTTGACTTTATTATCTGTCCTCCTGGAAACATAGTCCATCATCCTCTATCAAAACGAGTGACTAGATTTCTCACTCCAGAGCTGCCTCATTCTTACCTGGAAGAGAAAGAACAAGGGCACATTTGGAGAGGGAGGAAAATCATATGTTATTTTTAAAAGGTATTTTGAGTGAGTACTGAATAGAGTTCAAGAAAATTGCCTTAAAGACCTGTTCTCTGCGGGGATGGTGTTTCTCATAGCTCCCAAGTATTTGGAAACTTAATTGCACATTTGTACGGGCTACTGTTTTTATTTCTTTCTGGTCTCAGAGGTGGGCTTTGAAGATTGTGCTTTCTCTGTAATGGTTTTCTTTATCTCAAATAAATTTCGCACACCTGCAAGGTACAACTGCTTGAAAGAAACTGTGTCAGAATTGGCCCTCGATTTAATAAATCTGCAAATGGTACAGGGTTCTCTGAGATGATGTGGTGTTAGCTGCTTTGAGCTTCCTGTCACAGGGGTGCAAACTAATCCCCTCCCCCTAAAGGGGCCATGCTCTCTACGATGCTCGTAACTGCAGAGCTAGCATCAGTTCACATCTTTGCTGAAACTCTTCCTCTACCCCAAGCTGGAAGCCAGTAGGGGTGGAGGAGACTGATTTCTGTGGGGGTGTTTGAGGTCTTTTAGGCCAAGATACTAATAAGAGGCTTTCAGATTAATTGTACAATCACAGCTCCCCACTGCTGGGGACTGCCTCAACCTTCCACATTATGTCTTCTCAAAGAACTAGAAAGTACATTTTGGGGTCAGAACTGTGCAGCAAGCTGGGTGGGAGTTAGATTGCAGGGCTTGGGGCTAGGGTACTAACACTCAGGGTAAGGTCCTTTCTGGCTTCTGCCTCTTGGAAATATGGCAGTGGAAGATCTAACTGCTTGGCCTCTGGAGGCAAATGGGTCTGAGTTTGAAGGCAGGCTCTGCCACTCTCCACCTGCTCGTGGTGCTAGGAAATTCCATTTGTCCCCTCCACCCTGCATCAGACCTGGGAAACTGACCCGTGCTGGTGACACCAGAATGCTGATGGCACCAGTGAAACCTTCTGGCTTCAGGTTCAGCCAATGGGAGTCCCTGGCAGGTGATCAGAGGCAGAGAGGACAGTGAGTGCTGGTTTTGGACTGGTTCCAACCCTGACCAAAGGCCTCCTCTGTTGTCAGGGGCCCTTGTCACACTGCTTCTCTGTTCTGGATTCTGATTTCCAGTTCCTTTCCTTGCCCTTTCAGGCCTAGCAGTGGTGACACCAGTGTTTCCTTATGCATTACTTACTGTCCATGAGGAATTCCCTAGGCCCCGACACGGTGGCTCCAGACAATCATTTACTTCTCTGAGCTTCGGTTCCTTTGTCTATAAGATGGAGTTTTATTATTAAACAGTTTACTTGTGTGGCTGTAGTGAGAACTAAATGTGACATTGACCCAGAGCTGGAGGGCAGTAGACTTGACCCTCAGGCTGACCATGAGGTGCAGAGCCAGCCCTCAGAGACAGAAGTGGTGGGACAGGACTGTCTGGACCTCTGTCTTTGGACCCATGGCAGTCTTCCATCTAGCTTTCTGCTTTCTGTGCATTAGCTGAGCACTGCCGATTGGTGGTCTGGTTTGGGAAGAAGACACCAGCAAGGCAGACTAAGGAAAGTTGACTTCCCATAGGGATGTCCATCCTACTGATTACCACACATTTTTAGTCTTTATTTCTTGTTACCAAGAAACAAAGCAGCCACAGATTCTGGGCAACATGGTGCCCCTTGTGAATACAAAAGAAAGAAGCAGATAATCAGCTGTGGTGACACAGGCTTGTAATTCTAGCACTTGGGACAATTGTGAGTTCAAGGCCAGCCTGAGCTACACAGTGAGTTTCATAATCCCCCACCCAAAAATAAATACATAAATAAATAAATAAAACAAAACCAAGGGCTGGTGATAGAGCACCTGCCTAGCCCTTGATTCCTGAGGCCCTTAATTCAACCTACATTACCACCAAAAAGAAAAAAGAAACAGACTGGGGTATAGCTCAGACTGGGGTAATGCTTAGAATGCACAAGCCCCAACACCAAAAAAGAAAAAGAAAATAGATGACATGAAATATCCTGCTGGAGCAGCAGGTGGGGTGGGACCCAGGTCCTGGCTCAGAAACTGCAATTTGGCCTCAGTTTTTCTGTAGAAAGGGGCATGTCCAGTCCAGCCAGCCCCTTTGCAGCCTGCCTACTCTGGAGTTCCATTTCAGTCTTGGGTTTGAGGATTCAGGAGCCAGGGGAGCAGTAGTGCACTGTTAGTATGGATGCCAGTGCCTGCCGTGTGTGTGTGGGGGTGTCCCAGTTCCCAAGAGACCCCCAGCTAACTTGGATAGTTAACATTTCCTCAGGAGATGATAAGAGCCACAAGCAGGAGAAGGAGCAAGCAGGCTGCAGGGTGAGGCCAACAAGGGTTGGGGAAAGATCCAGGGAGAGGGAAGCCTTAATCTTAGGGGAAGAAAGAGAAGAGACAGCATTTCCGGGGAGGAGCCACAAAGAGAAGGGTGGGGTGGTCAGGTTGAAGGGAGCAGTGATGTGTTCTGAGAGCAGCCAGAAACCCTTGGGGAAACCGGTGCCCCTGGCTCATGCCTATAGCACTAGCTACTCAGGAGGCAGAGATCAGGAAGATGGTGATTCAAAGCAAGCTTGGGCAAATAGTTCAAGAGACCTTATCTTGAAAACAACTCTTCACAAAAAAAAGGGCTGGCGGAGTGGCTCAAGTGGTAAGAGTGCCTGCCTAGCAAGCACAAGGCCCTGTGTTCAAACCCCAGTGCTTCAAAAAAGAAAAAGAAATCCCAGGGAAAGATGGGGCAGGTCTGATGGGATTCAAGACCTTGAACTCAAATAGGGTATTTAGATCAGGAAGTAGGACTGTGGAGTACATAGAGGAGTTCTTGGTACTAGGGATTGAGCCCAGGGCCTAGTGCGTACTAGGCCATCGCTTTACAGCTTGAGCCACCCCAGCAGCCCTTTTGTTTTTGAATGAATCTCTCTAAATTTACCTAGGCTGGCCTCAAACTCTTGATCATCCTGCTTCCACCTCCTGATTAGCTAGGACTATAGGTGTGAATCAACATGCCCAGTTAGAGAAGGAATTCCTTTTTATTTATTTATTTTGGCGGTACTGGGGTTTAAATTCAGGTCCTTTAGGCAGGCACTCTGCCACTTGAGCCATACCCTAGAGAAAGCATTCTTAACCTAGGCTTCACAGGTGGACCTCAGCACATCCCCCAAACCTCCCAAATTGTGTGGTACAGTGGTTGGGAGTGTCTGGGCTTTGCATCAAACCTGCCTGTTCAGAGTTCAAGTTCTACCACTTTATATTCAATTCCTTAACCTCTTTGAGCCTCAGCTTTCTCATCCATGAAATGGGACTGAGATGACAGTATGCACCTTGCAGTATGGCCAAGGTAGCAAGTCAGGTAATGGACACAGTGCCCTTCCCCGTCACTGGCTGTCAGTGAGGACTTGATAACGGGTGTCTGCCATTAACATGCTGCAGAACTGTGAATGAGTGGTGTGCACTTTCTTAGGGAGGGGTCTCCTACAGCTGCTATGAAATTCCTTAAGGGGTCCGTGATTCAAAAAACGTTAAGCACCACTCGCTGCTTGAGAGGTTTAAAAATAGAGGAGTGTTAAGCAGCAGAGATCAGTATTTATGTGAACTAAAAGCGGTGGCAGGGCCTGCAGGCAGGGAAGCCTGCATGGAGCCCTTCTGTCCATCTGTTGGCCCCACCATCCTGCCATCCATTCCCTCAGTTATCAAGCACTAACTCAGCTAGGCCCCCTGCCAGATGCCGAGGGCACACAGTCCAGAACGCAGTGTCAGTGGGGAAGGGAGATGGGCGGTAGCCAGTCTTCACCTTGAACATGGCCCCAACCCTCTTGCTATTCACGTCCTTGTGAGGGTTCCTTCCCATGTGGACTCTGGCTGGGTCTGCAGCTTGCTTTGACTAGTGGAATGCAGTGGAAGTGAGGCAGTGGCAGCCTTACTTGCATAGCTTGCTCTGAGCCCCTGTAAGAAGGCAAGCTACCTTACTGGAGACATCATATGCGGAGACCATGCTGAGAGGAGAAAGCCTAAAACCGCAGGAAAGGGAGAGGGGCACAGATGTCCAGCGTCTTAGCTTAGATGGCTCCAGGCTCTGCCACCTTGTGACTACCACCACGTGAGATCCCCCCAGTAGGAACAGAACTGTCCTGCTGAGCCTATTTGACTCACAGGGTCATGAGACATGAAATGGTTTTGTTTTAAGACCTTTTCATTTTGTTTTTAGCCCAATTTTCCATTGCTATGACAGAATCCCCGAGACTGGTTAATTTATGAAGAAAAGAGGTTTATTTTGGCTCATGGGCCTGGAGGCTAGGAAGTTCAAGAGTGTGGTGCTGGTGTCTGGTAGGGAACTTGTACTGCTTCCACTCATGGTGCAAAGGGGTGGGCAGCAGGTGCATGAGAGAGAGAAGATGAGGTCAGCCTTACTTTATAACTTATCCAGCCCTGTGAGAGCAAGAACTTGCCTGTATGAGAAAGGCATTGACCCATTCAAGAGGGCTCTGCCTTTCTTATTCAAACCCCTCCCACTGGGGCCTACCTTCCAACACCATCATACTGGGGACTGGGTCACAACATGAGTTTTGGTGGGGACAAACCATATCCAAACCATTGCAAACCTCTGCCTTTGGCATGGTTTGTCACATGTGTGGAAATAATGAAGGCCATCCAAACAAGAAGTAGTGAAGGCGATTTATTCAGAGAAGGCTGTAGCAAGGGTGGGGACAGCTGCTATCACTTGCATTTTATCAGAGTCAAAGATAGAAGAGCAGGAAAGTTTTCTCGTGGGAGGAAGGGAGGGCTTTGAGTAAGCCCTGATTGGAATCGGATGGCACAGGGACGCTGTAGGTTGGCTAAGTAGATGTGGGATACTCAGTGTGATTGGTTAGGACTTTGGCTTTCTCTGGTTGTCCTACATTGGAAGCAGGGATAAAAATGAGGAAAGCTACAGCTGGAGGTGTGGCTCAAATGGTAGAGGTCTGCCTAGTGAGTGCAAAGTCCTGAGTTCAAACCCCAGCAACACCAAATTTTTTTTTGAAAAATTAGGGAAGCTAATTAAGTCCTGGCTGTTCCTGGCTGATTATTTTAGGGGCTGTTGTTTGGCTTTCTGGATTATTCAGTAGACATAATGGTCTGACTTGTAGACAGTAGATTGGCTTGCTGGTCTGCTTACTGCGGATAGTGGGTTGGTTGCTGCAGACTGTGGGTCCAAGTTCTATTTTTATATGTGTTCTGGCGATGCTCATTTATCTATTTAATCTCTCACTCTGCTATAGATACCTACATGCAAACTGACAGCTCTGAGACCATGTTGAATAGACACAGTGTCCTGGGTGAGCCCAAAGGAAGAAGAACCCCCTTAGCCTGTGCAAGTTAGAAGAACCGGTGGGAATTAGTCAGGTGGCTGAGGGAAGGAGGGGCATCCCGGGTGGAGCGACTAGAAATGGGAGAGAACATGGACTATGCCAGGAACTGCAGCAGCTAGTTAAGGAGGGGCTGCTGACTGCAGGCCAGGGCACTGGGAAAGAGATGTCCTCCTAAAAGAAGGGTCACAGGTATTAAGAGGTCTGTCAGGAAGAAGAAAATTCTCAGATGAAGAGGGTAAGTGGGGCAAGGGTGAAGGCAGGAGATGAACGAAGAGGCAGTTGTACCATGGGAGAAAGTTCCAGAAGTACAAACTATGAAACTGGATTCAAGGGATGAGAAGAAAGCAGAGTCCCAGGTTCCTGGCAGACCAAGGTGCTGGTGATGCCTGAGAAGGTGACTAGGAAAAGGGAGGAACTTAGAGGGAATGTTTTTGTTCTGGGAACACTGAGTGGGAAGAGGTGGGGCAATTCCTTAGGATGTGTTCAGGAAGCCATTGGAGATAGGGATTTGGAGTTAGAAGAGAACTAAGATGAAAATGAACTTGGGGTCATCAGTATATGCGTACAGCATGGCACTCCCTCCAACCCCCCAGGGAGGAGGGCTATAGGTAAAATGAGAAAAGGAAGAGGTGACCATGACACAGACTGAGGAGGAATGCCTAGAATGGTTGGAGTAGACCCAGAAGAGTTGTGTCAAGGAAATCAGGGGAGGATAGTTCAAGAGGACTTTGCCCCCAGAGACAGTTGAAGCAAGATGGTGACTGGAAATTATTGGATTTAAGCACTGGCAGGGAATTTGGGATAAAGAGGTGGAATCCCAAGATGTGGGGCTTGAAGAGGAAGAGAGGGAGGTAGGAAAGGAAGTGGGCCTACTACTCTGAGACAGCTCTTTCAAGAAGTTTGTCTATGAAGGGGAGAAGAGAGGAGGCAGCTGCAGGGAGATTTGGTGAAGCAGGTTTTTGTTGTGCAGTGGGAGAGACTGGAGCGTGTCTACAGGCAGAGAGAGCAGTGGATAGCGGGGGCGAGGAACTGAAGATGCTGAACGAGGGGGCACAGTAGACAGCGAAAGCAGCTGGGGGGGCAACCATGGCCTCAGGCAGAATCTGGGCTCCAGGTGGAGTGCTGTTGGCCCACACAGTGTTTTGTTTTTGTTTTCCTTATTTGTTGAATTTGTTGCCATCCAATTGCATGTAAGAATCTGGAATCCCAGCCCCTGGCAAAATCCAAAGATCTGATAACTCTGGGGCCCCTCTTTCCTTCAGGGCAGTGGTGGCTGGAGCCTGGGGTCCTTGATGGACCTGGCTTCCAGGTTGCCACCAGCACCATCTCACCTGCCCACCTTACCATTTTCTATTTTCTGCATAGCCCTACCTGTAAGCCTGGGAACTAAAACCCTTAGGCGAAAAGAGGTGAGGGGCAGAGAGCCTGAGGCCTGTGGCTGAGAGGGACGTGTGAGGATGCTCAGGAGGTGAGAACTCCATCGTGGATGGAAGGAGGGAGGGGAAGGCTGGAAAGGGCCACTGAGGAGAATGGGAGAGGAAGCTGTGAAGGCCACAAAGAATAACCTGGGATGGAGGTGATGCTGGGGCCAGCTAAGATGTTGAACTAGGCACCAGAAGTGGCTCTCATTCACACATCACTGTGTGACAGAACAGGGGCTGGAGGGAAAGGTGGGGCAGAGGACCTGCTCTGTCCTCCAGGAGCTTCCCCACCTAGCACCTGTTTCCCTCGGCTCTATCAGCTGGTAAGTAAAGTCTCCAAGACATGGAGCCACATAGACGGGACCCACAATCCCAAAGACTTTCCTGGGCAGGAAACGATGTTCCACTTAGCATGGGCAAGGAGCCTGGTCTAGGAACCTCCATACTGAGGAGTCAGTGCTCCTTGGAAGAGAATCCCCTCCCCTCCCCTCCCTTGTGACAGACCCTCAAGAAAAGCTCTTTCCCACCTCCCCCAACTTGTCTTCCACTTGAAGGTCTTCGATCTGCCTCATTGTGGCCTCGTACCTACTTCCATCAGTTATACAGGTATGGCTCACTCTTGACAGAAGAGGGGGTGTTATCCCGGGGCCTCCCCAGGTAACAGCTCAACACATATTCCAAGATTAAAACATCCCCATTCATATCCACTGCAGGAACATTCTCCTTTCCGTCTTACTGGGCGTCGTGTGTGGCTTGGACACATGTCAGCTTCTCACGTTGAGTTGGAATGTAATTAGGTGATGGTGGAGAAAATTCCATCCGTCTCCTGGGAATGCTGGAATAATGAGCCATCAAGAGGGGACTGAGGAGGTTGGCGGGGGTTGCTGACCTGAGCTGATGCTCAGATTATTCATTAGCTCCAGAGCAGCCCCTGATCTGTTCCTCATCTCTGCTGCGTAAACGAACTGCCTATTCTTGAGCAGGAGGCGGGAGCTCTAGTGAAGAGCTTGAAAGGCTGTCCCTGGCTTTGAAGCCAGGAAAGCAAGCAAGTCATCCTTTCAGGCTGGGGCAGGCAGAAGCCATAGTCCTCCACCTAGGCAGGTGGCCACTTGTCAACCCCAGCCCAGGTGAGGGCAGCAGAGATTCCTGGGGCAGAGGAGGTGGCTAGACAGATGTGGGTCAGGGCTGAGGGCAGGGCCTTGGGACAGGGGCAGAGTAGCCAGGGGTCTTCACCAGAAGAGAGAACTGGGAGGCCAGCTCTGTAAGAAGTCCAGGCCCATTCCACTCTAAACTAATGTCCTCTACACCCTTGACGGCCCCAACCCACCCTACTTCCTCTGTGGTAAATGCCCTTCAGAGGCTCTGGGGGGTATCAGAGAATGCAGAGAGACCAGCTGTGGCTCCAGCCTGGCCTGCCCAGCAATCTCAGGACAGTCCTTTCTTCTCCATAAGGCCACTGGTTTGCCCCACATGGCAAACCAAAGCTCCCCACCCGAGCAAGGATGTGTTGCCCAGGGCAGCCTCCTGCAGCCCTGTTCTTGTTCCCAGATAGGAACTTGCAGTTGGCTTCCTCAGTCCCAACTGGGAAGTTCGTTTGCCTTCTCCTAGTGGGACCTGATCAAGTCTTGGTAGCAAAGCCCTGTCTGTCTAGCAGAGTGCCTCCTGTCTTTGCTTCCTCTGGAATCTGTCCTCTCTTCTATCTGAAGATTCAACCCAGAGCCTTGCACATGCTAGGCAGATGTGCTACCACCAAGCTGCCTCGCTACCCCATCTTCCTTTATTTCTTCCTCCATCTTTTCCCCTCTCCTCTTTTCCTTCTCTTCAGCTCTGTGACACTGCTGGCTGGGGATATGCTACTCCAGCTTTCCCAGGGGTTCTGTTTGCTCTCTACTCAGAGCCACTTCCCAGGCTCTCAAACTCCTGGACATATCCCTGTCCTGCACTGCTGCCCCCATGACAGTGCTCGATGCTACAGCGGCCATGCAATCTGTCCTGTCCACAGCAGCACCTTAGTGAACTGTGCTCTACCCATCGGGGCTGGAGGAATGACAGCAAAGCCTTTCCCCCTCTAGGCCATGCCCCTTCTGGTCTCCAAGACAGAGCTCTTTCATGGGGAGTCACTGGCCTTCCAGGGCTCTTGAAGAGGAGCCTCTTAAGAGGGTTTTAGGTCTGATTTCCTCCAAGCAGCACCCATTTAGAGGGCCCCACCTGGCGCCTTCCTGCTTTTCCCCATCCAGAAGGGCAATAAGGCCATGAGGCCAAGGAGACCATCCTTGCAGCTTGCATCCCTCACTCAGGACTTGCTCTGTCCAATGGGAAGGTGAGCTATGTGTACTTTAAACTTTCTAGTAACCACATTAGAAAGGTAAAAAGCAACAGGTAAAATTAACTTTAAAGTATTTTAATTTATTCCAATACATTCAAGATAGTATCATCTTACCATATAATCAATATAAAAGCTATTTGTGAGACATTTTGTATTCTTTTTCATACAAAGTCTTTAAAATAGACACCTCTCAACTATCCTGGTCAGCACAGCTCTGGCCACATGATGGGATTGATAGTTCACTTAAATGATCCCACCTGATTCCAGATTCTTTCCCCATGAGATTGTGCCTGAAGTTAGGGATTGGAAGGGTCAGGAGCCAGGCTTGCCTCTGAGGATGGGCCAATTCCCCATGGGTTTGTTTTCCTTCTTAGCTCAAACTTTGTTCTGGTCCTAGAGGCTGGGAGGATGGGAGCCATGGCACTCAGAGGGGCAAGAGAGTGGGGGCACAGCCAGACGCAGCGGGAACTTGGGAGATAGCAGGTCTGGGATCCAGCAGAGGTGGCCTAGACAGGCCCAGCTGGCAGAAGAGAGCAAGGTGGCAGCTCAGGCAGTCCACAGACAGGTTAATGGCTCCCACTTTACACACAATTGAATTTGCTCTTCTGAGACTCCTGGCTTTAGGGAAGGACCTCTCCCCTTGGGAGCTCAGCTGGACTCCCAGAGCCACAGGGCCTGGGCCAGCTAAGCCTGATTGAATCAGGAGAAATGAAGGACAGGGCTTGCAGACAGCCCAGTGCCCAGGGGCCTAGAGGCTCAGCCCAGAATGATAAGAGAGAGCTGATGGGGTGGGGAGTGGTATTCTAAGTACTTCTGGCTCAGCTTCCCTCCTAGGAACTCAAAAGCTAGGACCCTCCTCCCCTGACCCTTGAAAAACAGTTGATAGTTGTCTGTAATGTATGTCATCAGCCTCCTCCCCACCTCTCAAAGGTGGCTGCAGAATAATTCAAAATCGGAGCACCGAGAACTAGTCATTTTGGGCATAGCTAGGGGTCTACATATGCTAGGACCTGGCTGAGGGGCCATGGGGGAGAATAAACAAACAAGCAAACCAAAGAGACTCCATTTTCTCTTTCCTCAGTACCTTATATACTACACCAACCCCAGACATATATTGTGTTTCCTCTCTGGGGGAGGCAAGTGGAACAATCAGAACAAATTTCAAACTAGAGAAGACACCTTGGAACTTCTAATGGGACACACTTTGGCCCCACAGTTCCTTCTACCTGAAACGCTTTCCCCAGTCCTCCTCAAATGCCAGCTGGGGCTCTCCTTTCCTCTGAGACTTTTCTGTGCTTCTCCACTCACAGCAGTATTGCTTTCTTCCTCCTCTGTGTTTATGTAGTTTTGTAGATGGCTCCATCAGAGTGCTGGACAGTGTGTTAGTTCACTCAGTCCACCGAGAGTTGTTGAAGGCCTCCCAGGTGCCTGGCATGGTCCTGGAGGCTAGAAATATCACAGGGAACAAGCTGACCAGGGTTAAGACAATAAACACCTAAGCAAATAATTAAGCAAGGTACTCACGGACATTGTTGAGTGCTGGAAGGGAAATAAATGGAGCAGAGTAATTAAGAAACGAATGTTGGCTGGAGGCACGAGGAGAGTGTCTGGGAGGTGATGTCTGATCTGAGACCTGACTGCCAAGAAGGAGATAGTCCTGCAAAGGACCTGCCTGGGCTGAGTGGCCTTGTAGGAATAGCCAGTGCTAAAACTCCAAGGCAAATGTTCTATGATTCACATTGTATGAACTATCCAGATCAGGCAAGTCCACAGAGACTGAAAGCAGATTCGTGGTTGCCAGGGGCTGGGGAAGGGAGAATGGACAGTGACTGCTAATGAGCATGGAGTTTCCCTTTGGGGTGATGCAAATGCTTTGGAACTGGTCGTGGCAGTGCAACCCTGTAAATGTACTGCGTGGCACTGAACTGTATGCTTTAGTGGTCAATTTCATGGTATTTATTTGTAGTAAATATTTGTGGACTTCACTGTAAAACAAAACCTCCAAGGCAAGAATGTGCTTGCTATGGCCTATGAGCAGAGATTAGTGTGGCTAGTGATAGGGGAAGAAGGGGTACAGGACAGTGCTGGAGAAGTTGTCAGGCCAATCGTGAGAGCACTGTGGGCTGATTAAGAGTTAGCATTTTATTCTGTATAATGAGGAGTCCTGGAAGAGTTCAAGCAAGAAAGCAACCTGATTATACTTACTGTTTTATTTTGTTTTTGTGGTACTGGGGTTCAAAGCCTGGGCCCCATATATGCTGGGCAAGCCCTCTACCACTGAGCTGCGCCCCCACCTCTGTACCTAATGTTTTTGAAGATCCTTTTCACTGTGATGTAGGCTGTGAGCAGTGATGAGACTGAAATAAACACAGCCCTGTTAGGGAGGCCATTTCAGAGTTCAGGAAAGAGGTGACAGTGGTCTAGGATAGGGTGAAGGTAGGGTTATGGAGTGATACGGATTGGGGATAGAGTTTGAAAGTGGAACCAATGGGACTTAGGGGATCAAAGGAAAAGAGTATGAAGGACAAGGAAGAATGGAAAGTAGCACCTGCATTTTCAGCCTGAGCAAGCAAAAGAATGGCACTGTCACCTACTGGAGTGGGAAAGCCTGCATGGGAAACTCTGAAGTCATGTTGAGCGTGAATTGCTTATCAGACATCCATGTGGTAAAATCAGGTGTGCAGCTGGAAGGACTTGTGTGGCGTTCAGGACCCAGGCATGCATCTGACCTCATCCCTGTGGAGATGGTATTGAGAATGGGGTCTGGGTAAGCTCATTTGGGGATAGGTGTGACTGTGGAAGAGAGGAGTGAAGGCTGAGTCCTTGGGAATCAGGACACATAGAGATGAGACCAAGGAAGAGCAGATCAGGGAGCAGCATCCAGCAAGGTGATAGTGGTGGTGGTAAAATGGCAGAGCCATAAATAAAAAGAAGAAAGTGTTCCGGAAGGGAGCCCAGTTGTGTTCAGGGCTTAAAAAGGTGAGCAGAGAAAATGAAAAAGACGTTGTTGGGTATACCAGAGAGGTGTGCCTCCCTGGCGAGTCAGAGTGTCCAGCACATGTAGGTGCCCATGAAAGGCTAGAGGACATGAAATGATTATGTTCTGTCCTGTGTGGCACAGATTGCCCAGAGCAGAAGGGTCTGAGTTAGGAATCTGATATTGAGGGAAGTGGCCGAGGGATTTTGGGCCACCTACAAAACTCAGGAAGCCATTGTCAGGTGAAAGGTGGGAGAAACCCAAAGGAGCCTAAAACTCCAACCCACACATTCAGAGAGGGTCTTACCCTTTGCTTGTTTTTCCATTTGCCTCTCAGGGGGTGATTCATATTTCAATATATTCCAGCTGAAAAAAACGATCAGCTTTTGAGCAGGTGGTAAGCAAGTACATGGAAATTTGATATATTTTGACTAATGCAGTTTGAAATTTGAAAACTGCAGACAATTTTATTCAAGATCCATTTTTATACCAACTCATTATTGGGGGAAAAAGGCAAGATTGCAGATTTCCTGTGAACCCAGACCTGTTACCACTGAGCCCCACTTAAGCAGGCTTGACCTGGCCAGCCAGCCTGTGCACTGCCGGCTGCCTGCCTTAGCTGCCTCACATCCCTGCCGGAAACTCTTTCTTTAGCAGCCTCTTTCAAGTGTCCCTCTGGGGGTTACTAGTCCAATTTAATCTGACCTTCAGCCCCACCTCTGTCGCACCAACTCCAGCAAATCCCTGGGGCTGGCACTTAAGACAAGTTTTGTGATACAGCCGAGGGTATTACACAGAATTTCCACTTCTTTCCCCATCTGCCTTGTCCATTTCCCATGCCTCCTGAGTGTGAAGCCCAAAAAGAGGAAATAAGTAATGGAGATGCGGGAGGGCTGACATTATTGGCAAGGGAGCAAGGGATGTGGGAGAGCTGTGTGTTGAGGTGCTAGAGGGGGTCATGCTGGGAGAAGGGGTCTCTGAGAGAACAGGTGCCTCAAAGGACAGCCGTGTCTCCTCCCATCATGAAATGCCACCTCCATCTTGTTTGAATCCTGGTTCCACTATTTTGGGCAAATCGCTGCAATTTGTTGAACCTCACTTTTCTCAATAGTAAATTAAGAAGAATATTCAAGGAATGTATGTGATTACCCCAGGGTGGGCACACAGAGGATGTTCAACACGTTAGCCTCCTTTGGCTCCCCACTGTCTCCTCTTCACATGAGGCAGAGATCTTGCCTCCTCTAGAAGCAAGTCTGACTGGGAATGGAAATAGAGCTAAGGGTTGAATCTCTGAGAGCCCCAGTGGTTGGTGGTTTCCTAAGTGCTTTGTGAGCTACTCCTTCTGAAAGTTGACTTGTCAGTATACATCAGAAGGATGTAACTCAACACAGCCCATCTAAGAAAAGAAACAGGAATTTGAACAAAGCTGTGTGCACAAAGATGTTCATCCCAGCATTATTTAGTTTTCATTTAACTGAACCTTTAGAGAATTAATAGATACATTGGCCCAGGTAGCCCTTAGCATGGGTTTCCGTAGACACACAGTAATAAATCAAAAGTCACTGACAGGTATACAGTGACATTTTCCTCACCCCAGTCCCTCAGCTTCCCAGCAGCCCTCCCAGAAGGCAACTAATATTACTGATTTCTGCCATGATAATTTATAACAGTGAAAAATGAGAGACAATCTAAATGTTTCACAGATAAATAAATTATAACTTACCTATACAGTAGGATCCTCGGCAGTCTCTAAAAATCTTGCCTGTTACTACATCATTTTTCTTTCTGTTACTTAACTGAGTTCTGCTTCTGGCTTCAGGCCTTCAGCATATGTTGTTCCTTCTGGCTGGAATTCCACTTTGCTTATTCTCAACCTCCAAACTCCAAGCCTTCTCACCTCAGCTGAGAGGGGAGCCCCCACAACCCTCACAGCTCCCCAAATCTCTCTCCCCACTCCACTTTACAATTAAACACAGCCATAGATAAGGGCTGATTTCCCCATTAGACTGCATGTCCTGGGGTGGAGCCCCTCTGGGCTCCTCTGGGCTCCTGTTGCTGCCTTGGTACAGAACTGCTGAAAGAATGGGATGGTTGAATCAGGGAATACAGAGCAGTATATATAGCATGATCTCAACTTTATTTCTTGAAATAAAAATTTAATTTAAATTTTTATATAGCCCTACATAAATGAAGGAAGTATTGAAAGAAGGTACCATAAGGCCTGTCGATGGTTGTGAGGGATAATGGGAACGTAGTGATATTTCTTCCTTTTTACTTCTCTATTTTTCATATTGCCCACAATTGGCAAGTATTATTTTAAAATTAAAGTAAACAATGATGAAAAACTTTAAAGGAAAACTTGATAGGTAAAAATAGGGCTTGGAGCCCACATAGGAAACCATGCTAAGTGCTACCTGAACCAATATCCCAGGCCTGGGGTCTGAGGATGGGCAGAGGTGGGCCCCTGTAGAACATGCAGTGCTCAGGCCAGCGAGCAACGTGAATCCAGGACCTGAGATGCTCAGCTGGGTGCCATAAATGGCCTGTCAGAAGAGATACCACAGAGAGGGTCAAAGGAGAAGAGTGTATGGGGCAAGGAGGTATGAGGTACATACCCAAGAATCTAGCAGGAAGTGATGAGAACTTGGGCAGAGGCTGAGTCAGTAGGGATTAGAAACTCTTGTTTTCCAACACCTTCAATTTCCCTGTCCTTCCTCTACTCTGTGGCCTCACCTGGGAACCCCAGCCCTGGGTGACACTTCCCTGCCTCCCACTACACCTGAGTAGCTAATATTGCTGGAGAAAGCCCCAAATCTAGGCTAACTGGACCCACAGAGGACCCTCCAGTGACTGGGATAGCTGGCTCAGTCATGACATGGGATACCTACACAGTTCTGTCTTTCTCCTCAGGCTCCCACCCTCATCTCTCCCTCCACTCTCAGCTGAGGACCCCACTTCATAGAGAAAACAGAGGCCGCCCAAGTCTAAGTCCATCATCTTCCCTGTGTATACTGTAGTCCCCCCATTAAAGTGGGCAGGTGTTCCTCTGAAGCTTTGGGCCTCATCTTCTTCTGCCTTTCCCGCCTACTGCTTCAGTTTCTCCCGCTCCTCCTGAATCATGTTCACTGGCATGCAAACAGGCTCTATTTCTTTCACCTCAGAAAGCAAACACCAGGAGGGTGTGGGGGATGGAGAGAGGATGGGTAATGGGTACAGGGGTACAGTTGGATGGAATAACTTCTAGTATTCTATAGGAGAGTAGGATAGCTGTGGTTGACAATTAATTATATGGTTCAAAATAGCTAGTAAAGAGGATTTTGAATGTTCCCAACACAAAGAAATGATAACTGTTTGAGGTAATGGATATGCTAATTGTTCTGATCTGATCATTACAATTGTATACATGTTTTGAAATGCCACACTTACCCCATAAATATGTACAATTACTATATGTCAATTGAAGATAAAACTATAATCTTAAGAAGATAAAAGGAAAAAAAAAAAAGAGGAGAGAACTGGGTGCCAGTGGCTCATGCCTCTAGCTACTTAAGAGGATAAAATTCAGAAGGATCTAGGTTCGAGGCCAGCCTGGGCAAATAGTTAGACCCTGTCTCCAAAATAACCTGAGCAGTGGGGGTGAATCTAACCAAGGTACATTGTTAGCATATATGGAAATGCCACAATGAAACCTCCTGTACAACTATTATATGCTAATAAAAATGTTAAAAAAGAAAGCAAAGCAAAATGGACTGGAGGCATGACTCAAGAAGTAGGGCACCTGGTGTGTAAGCACTAGCTTTGCTAGTGTGAAGCCCTAAGTTCAAGCCCCAGAAAAAAAAAAAAAGATAATAACCACCCTCAGCCCACACCCCAGAGCACCTTCATCATTTCTCTGCCCTTTCACAGCAAAACTTCCTGCATGAGTGGACGCTAGGTGGCCAAAGACACTCCCTCCTCCCTGAGTCTCCCAAGAGGAGTCTCCCCTGTTCCATATTGGAAGGCAGGGCCACGTGCCTTATTTTGACCAATGAAATGGGAACGGGGTGACTCCTGTCCCTTGAAATAAATGTGGAAGGAGTCAATGGTTGACCCTGTCCTCTTGTCTTTTCCCAGCCATGTTCTGGGTCAAGGATGCTCATTCAACCTGGTTCCCTGCACAGAACCTCAGCTGTCCCCTATCTTGGGAGTTCCCTATCTTGACAACAAAGGCATGAACCATCGTGCTTCTGGGCCACTTGTTATCACAGCACACCCTGGCCTGTCCTGGCTGATCCACTGCCACCTCCCCTTCCTTGCCTTCCACTCCAATATGTCTTATGCCCCCACCATCCTGCCAGAAGTGAACTTGCCAGGGCCACTGATTACCTCCATGTTGCCAAATCAATTGGGCACTTCACTGTCCTCACGTAAACTCTCAGCAACCCTCACCACGTCGATTCTTCCCTCCTGGAAATACTCTTGGTTTTAGTGACCCACATTCTCCTGGTTTGCCTCTGACCTTACTGGCAGTTCCTCCTTTGCTGGCTTGTCCTCCTCTCCCCTCCTCCAAAAGTGTGTGTCATAGGCTTCAATTCTGCATCCTTCCTCTCCATTCTCCTCTGTGACCCCATCCATTCCCACAGATTAAATGCCATCTGTATGCTGATGGCTCCCAAGTGTACCACTCACCTCTGGGCTCCTATGTTGTGTATCCAGTTGCCCCAAGTAGACATCTCTGTGGGGCTTCCCCGACTTCACATGGTTAATTGAGTTCTCAGTTTCCTCCTTCAGTCTCTGTGGGACCCTCCTCCTCTGAGTCATGGGGAAGCCACCTGTGGTCTGTCTATCCCCTCCCTCTCACATGGGTCCAACTTGATGTTACCAAAAACATTTCTCCAGGCTGTCCATTGTTCTGTCTCTAGAACCCCAACATCTCTCACAGACAATGGCCACAGGCCTCCTTGCCTCCCCTCTTTCTCCCCATCAATCCATCTTCCAATAGCAGCCCCTCAAATCCAATCACAACAGCCCCACCCAAGGCTCATCAGTGACTTCTTGCCACACTCAAAATTAAATCCAAACCCTTTACTGTGTGTCACTTTTAAGACCCTGCTTGTCCATTCCTTCATCTGCATCAAACTCAGAGCCTTTGTACCTCCCATTCCCTCTGATGGGAAGGCTGTTCTTCAGCTGCTTCTTTTTTAGGTTTCAACTCAAGTGTCACTCTTCAGGAAAGCCCTCCATGAGCACAAAGTAGTTCCCTTTATTTGTCTGAGTCTCAATCCAGTCTTCATGTTCTGAACTCTTACAATTTGTTGTTTTGTACATGTTTGGTTCCTTTTGTTTAAGTGTCTCCCCTCAGAATGGAGGCCCCATGAGGGAAGGAGTCACTCCTACTGTTGCAGAGCTGAGCACAGAGTCTACCTCTCATGGGAACAAAGGAGATATGAGGTGAGCAGCTGCAGAAAAGGACGATGGCAGATTTGGGCTGTGCTCATAGCCCCAGTGCCAGTCCTGAATACCTCCCACTGATTGCAAGGAAGGGATGGCTCCTGACAGAGAGTTCTGCACTTGCTTCTCAAAGACAGGGTCCCAGCTCCTCCTTTGAATCGCTGACTGTTCAGCCTTGCCCAGTGGTAGGGTTTTCAGGGTTTGGCAGACCCCCACCCAGCTCCCTGTCCCTCATACCCCACAGACCCCTCCAGATAAGCATTTCCATAGATGCCACCCCCACAAAGGTCCCCTCTACACTGCACACACTTCAGATTTATCACTTACTTGTGGGGAGAGGCAGTTGGCTCCACCAGGTGCTTGGGCAGGAGGCAAGGCCCAGAAACTTTCTGGGAGGGTGCTGTGTTCAGAAACACACAGTCCTCAGTCTTAGAGTATGGGCTGCCAAAGCCCAAATATGGGGACCTCCAAACCAAGGAGCAAATTTGAGTAACATGAGGGCAATTTTATGAGCAGGGGTGGGGAAAGCTGCAGAGGTGAAGGTAGAGTTCATGTGCCATGGGCTTCCAGCAGAGAGATGCCAGGTCCAGACGGGGATAAAGGGACTGGTAGAAAGGGCAAAGCAAAGAGGCCAGGACCCCTTCCCCTTGGCCTAACGGAGCCTCAGCCCTGCATTAGGCCCTCTGTATCCAATCTGCCAGGACTCTGGTGTTGCCGAGTCAGGGTGGATAGAGTGAAAGCCAGGGTCCCTGGGGGGTTGGAGAGAGTACTGAGGCACTAGGAACAATGCCCTTTGCTAACAATAGCAGTGACACAATCATGCCACTTAGCAGGGCCTCCCACACAGCCTGTGCAGGGCTAAGCAGCTCAGGTGCCCAGGCTCACTGAGTGATCCCTGTACTTATAAGGCAGGTGCTTACTCCCACTTTCCAGACTAAGAAACTGAGGCCTTGGGAGGTTTTCTGACCTGCCCAAGGCTGCTCACCTCATACCTCCTTTGTTCCCATGAGAGGTAGACTCTGTGCTCAGGTGAAAAGTGCTCTCCCTGGGACTGGTCGAAAGCCCAGACAGTGCCTGAGTACAGAGCTGCCCATATGCGGCTTCCACCCCCATTCCCCTTTCCCCGAGAGTCCAGGCAGTGAGGAGGTGGTAGCACGGGTGGGCAGGGGGCAGGGAGCCCTGAGTTTCTCCCACAAGGCCCCATGAGAAGTTGGCAGCCCAATTAGTGCAGCATTCACGGTCAGCCTGTTCCAGGGGAAGAGCCCTGGCGGATGAAAGCCGAAAGGTTATTCCAACAGGAGCCACCCACTTCTCAGTTGTGAGTGATCCTGGCACGGTGGAGGAACTGAAGTGGGTGCATAATTCAGCATGTCAGGAGGAGAGCAGGAGCTGAAGGCAAAGCAGAGTGAATGCTGAGACAAGACATTGACCCCACCCCACCCCGCAATGTGTGCTTTCCTCTGGAGAGGGCCCTGCCCCTCTCCCGAGTACTGTGCCACGACTGCTCGGATGAAACAGGCCTGGGCTGACATCCACAGTTCCCAGAGACAACGTATGTATGTACATGTACTCACACACATATGCTGTGCATTATACGTGAACACAGCCATGTATGAATGTACAGATTAAGCACACATGTACATAAGGATGCATATGCAGGTACACGTGTGCACAAACAGATGCACGTTCACACAGGCATGCACATGTGTACACATGCCCAAACAGCCACCCGCCCATACACAGGCTCCAGCTAGGCCCAGGCCTGAATCCCTAGCTGTGATGTCTGTGGACACACATGCCTTATGGCCATCCTGCACCAGAGATTTCTTTTGATGAGGTCACAGCCCTTGCTCCCACTTAGGGTGACTAGCTTGTACTGGTTTTTTTGAGACTGTCTCAGTTTTAGCACCAAAAGTCCCACATCCTGGGAAACCCGTTGATGCCAGGCAAACCTGCCATGGGCCCCGTGCCCCTGACGTGGCACTAGGTACTCCTTCCCAGAACTCTCCTCACCATCTGCTCAACCCCAAGATGGACCCAGGGGCCTTTGGACAGGGCCAAGACCCAGCCTCTATCACCCTGGAGGCTCTGAGTCTCCTCAGGACTATTGGGAACCATTGTGTTTGTTGAGCGCCTATTTACTACATGCCAGGATGGTAAGTAGTACTAGTACCAGGATGTATGCTGGACCTTGTGCTTCCTGTGCATTGCCTCTCTGTCCTCCCAGTGACTTATCCAGCATTGTGACTGAGCACTGCTGTGTACAAGGTGCACTCAGCACTAGATGGAAAGTAAACGATGAATGAGTAAATTATGTGGTATATGAGAAGAGGGTGGATGCTAGGGAGTGAAGTAAAGCCAGCAGGGGACACCTTTCAAATAGGCTTCCTAAAGGAGGTGCCTTGGGGCAGAGTCCTGTAGACACTGGGAGCAGTTACTAACTATATGCCAGGGAAACCCAATGAAAATCTGAGTCAGAATTTGCCGTTCCTCTGCCCAGACCCTGCGTCTCACTCACAAATCTGTACTATGGCCCAGAATTCCCACTTCCCCCAGCCATACTGGTCCCCCTGCTGTTTCTCCTACATGCCAAAGGTGCTCTGCTTCCAGCTGTTCCCTCTACTTGAAACACTGGGTTCCCGTGGCTGCCATGTTAGAGGAGACATGGGGCAAGGGTGGGGGCAGAGGAACCACTAAGGAGGCTACTGCAACAGTCCAGGAAAGCGATGATGGCAGTAGCCATGAGAAATGGATGAATGCTGGAGAAATTCTGAAGATGAACCCACAGGATTTCCAGGGAGTGGACATGGGGTGAGGTGTTTAGCCTGAGCAGCCAGAATGAAGGAGTGCCTTTACCTGAGATGAAGAAGATGAGTAGGGGAGGCTATGGGGGAAGAACAGAGTTTGGTTTGGATGGATTACGTTTAATGGATGATAAGGATGAGGCAGGTGGATACCAGTGTCTGTGAGGACTGGATTGGAGCTTTGATTATCCCTATTTTACAGGTAAGGAAAACAAGGCTTGAACAAGCAAGGGAACACAGGATGAGGTGTGAGGGAGTCAGGATTCAAAGCCAGGTCTCTGCTCCATGCCCTGTGCCATGGACAGGAGGCTGCTGCCTATTATGGCCACCCACCTAGGCCCAGCAGTAGGGGCTGATGAGAGGAGCCCAGCTGTGCCCTGACTGGCTTCCTTATCTCCAGGGCTGGGCCAGGTTATAAAGGGCAGGGTGGGTGTGGGAGCCAGGAACTCACCAGGAAGGGGCCTGTGGACACAAGTGGCACAAGTGCCAAGTGGCCTGAGGCGCCAGTAGCCCCACAAGTGCAGCCAGCCTGGCCTGAGGCCGTCATCCACCCAGCAGAAAGCATTCGGTTAGTATCGATTGGCTTAAAGAGGAGAATCTGGCCAGGCTGGGGGCAGGGGAGGGAGTACTGCAGAGCCAGAGGGATTGACCACATGGCTGACCCATCCCCAAGCCTCAAAGAGCTCCACAGATCTACTCGGGGGCCATGGGGCCATCCTTGCTCAGGGTCAGGGTGGGGCAGCCCCTTTGATGCCTGCAGGCTGGAGTGAGCAGCCTGGGACCTTGGGGTCTGAGAGGGCTGGCCAACCCTCAGCTGAGATGGCCTTGCCTACTGCAGGCAGCAAAGAAGCTGGAGTCTGCTGAGTGGAGCCTGTTCCACTGCCCTGCTCCTAGCTGTGTGGCTTGGCCAAGCACTGACCCTCTGGGTGGCTCATTTCCTCCTCTGTGAAGTGGTTTTACTCCCAGAGGGCTTTGAGGACTCCACGTAAAGTAGTTAAGGCTGGGTCCTCTGTGGGTTAGTTCCCTTCCTGCTTCCAGGGGTCAGGAAGCTTTGGGGGCCCTGTCACTCTGGCCATTGGGCCTAGCCTGGGGGAGGACCCTGTAAGTGCTGGTCCCAGTGCTCAGATCTTTGGCAACCCTAATTAGAGGGGTTGGGGGAAAGATGGAGCCTGCCTGCTTTCCTACCTCAGTGCCCTTGCACATGGTGTATCCTTGTAGTTGCCTTCCTGCCCACGGGACCATCCATAAGCACATTTGGGTGCTGCTGAGTGGACTGGGTGAGATGACCACTTGTGCTCAATCCACTCACCTCTGTCCCAGGTGAAGGATTGGGTTTGCAGGAAGAAGCGAGGAAAACAGTGCCAGCTCCCCAGGTCTTCTCTGTTGTAAGTGGCACATTGAGCCCTGAGTAGACTCCTCCTGCTGAATCCTAAGGCAGTCCTGTTTCACAGATTAAATACTCTAGGAGGCTGTGCAACAGCCCAAGCCTTGTAGCTGACTGACGACAGACCAATGTTGGCTGGTGGTACATGGGTCTCAAGGGCCTTCCCGAGCACCTTCCTTCAGCTTCCCCCTGGTGCCTTCCCTAGAACCTGGAACCTGGCTGTACTGCCTTGTATTATAAGTTCCAATGAGGACTCACTTGGCTCATGGCTGGGCTCTCTCCACACTGGCACCTCTGACGCTCCTGGACTCAGGATAAGTGTTGAATGGAGGGAGGAATGAATGAGGCTGCAGAGTTAGTGAGCTGTGATGTATGGAAGGTCATGAGGTTTGGGAGTAGCTGAGCTGTAGTGGAGGGCATTACCCATAGGAGGAAGGTAGCAGGAGGCCTGGCTTGCTTTCTTCAGGCCCCTCAGGGGGCGACCCCCCGCCCTATCTATAAGGAGGCTGAGGAGGCTGCTAAGAGGGGGTGCGAGGCCCTTCCACCGAGACTTGGATCCCTGTTAATTTGCAATCTTAAAATGCACAGCAAAAGCTTGGGGCCTTGTTGTTAGTACATTAATCAGGCAATCAGTGGAGCAGGGCTCCCAAGGGAGGCATGGAATGGGCACAAGAGGAGCCACGATGCATGCACAGTGCTTGCTTCCTTGAGAAGAAACCAGCAGGGTGACAATCCGGAGCCCAGCACTTGCTGGCTTGGGCAAGGGTACCAAAAATAGGCAGGGCTGGCTGGGACAGTTTGTCCAGGGTCTTGGAAATGGACCAGCCTCAGACTCAGTTGAGTCTGAGAGGAAATTCTTCTCCTCTCCATTCCCTCACATTAGGAGGGGTAGGTAATCTGGAAGGATGGCTTCCCTAGCATGGGCCCTGGCACTTGAGCAGTACTAGAAGATGGACAGCAGCAGCACTGGGCTCGGACCCCACCAGCTGGCTTCAGGAGAAGTCCTTCACTGTTCTCTGGGCCTTGGAAGGAAGTGAGTGCCCCATATGGTCCCTGGGGCATTGTTGCCCCAGGCAGCCCTGGAGTTTGAACTCAAGGCCTCATGCTTGCTATGCAGGCACTCTTACCACTTGAGCCACTCTGCCAGCCCATTTTTTGTGATGGGTTTTTTGAAATAAGGTCTCATGAACTGTTTACCTGATGCTAGCTTCAAACCATGATCCTCCTGGTCTCTGACTCCTGTGTAGCTAGGATTACAGGCATAAACCATTGGCACCTGGCCTGACAACATGTTCTTCCAATCTTGGCTGGGGTTCCTTGCTCTCCTAGGGCCCTCTCTGAAGAAGGGCAGGAGCCTTCTCTGGGCCCACCTTCACCCTACCCTGTCATCTGACCCCCTTCACCTGTCACACACATTCACAAAGTGGCTATTAATCCCACACCTAGATTTTTGGGCACGTTCTCCTGTGCACCAGCATCCCTTGGAGGCACTTGGTTTTTGTCTAGAGGGCTACCATCTCTTCATGTGGCCTCACAACTTCTTCTGGGGCCTTGTAGAGATAGAGCAACAGCAGCAGTTGGAGGTGGGCCGCCCCCACCCCACACCACACAGGGTAGTCTGGGGGTCAGAGGAGTGCAGACAGAAGCCCTCTGTAAACACCAGTGAGCTGTACAAATGTTGAGTGGGATTAGCTCTAAGCCCACCACAGGCCCTAACCCCCCACAGCTGCCGACTGAGGGAAGAAATGCCTTTGTCTTTACAGGACCCCAGCAGAGGCCATGCAATGTCCCCTTCAGCCTGAGATGTGGGACAAGCACAGTGAGAACCAGGAATGACCTTGAGCCAGGAACCTGATTTGCTCAAGAGTGGTGGGAAGGGGGCACCCCTGGGAGAAGGTTCTGGCAGATGTGACCTTCCTGGAAGAAAGCAACCAGGACAGGAGTGAGGGGTGCAAGCTGAGCTGGGAGACTGGAGGGTCGGCCCTGTGGAAGTGGGTCAGGCCTTCCCAGCCTGGATGTGGAGGTTGAAGGCACTGGGTAGGCTCCCCTCAGGCCAGCTGATATATGGAGCCCAGGCTCCTATCCCCTCCCATCTCTGCTTCCGCTGCAGGGTTGGGGCCTCTGGGCAGGTGGAGGTGAGCAGTAGGGGCTGAAGGCCACACCCAGGCTGAGGGAGAGGCTGGCAGAATGAGCATGTCCTAGGCATGTTCTGGAAATTGAGGCAGAGGCAGCAGCAGCTTTAGCTTGGCTGGTAGGCTGTCCAGTGTCTGGGTGTCTAAAGGCACTGCAGAGGCCACATAGAGCTTGACCTGGCACTAAAAGGGTCCTCGGCTGTGCTGCCACCACCACAGAGGTCATAATTGCTCTGAAATCACAACCAAACCCAATTATGCAAAAACTAAATTATGTGCAATGATTTTTATGTGCTGGAAACGTTCAGTTGAAGCCGGGTGATTACAGGGGGACGGGAAGCAGCTGCCAGTCTCTGGGAGCCCATAACTCCCAACAGCTGGGAGCTGTCACTTATTTATGATGCCATTTCTGTTGGGAACAAGGGGGTGGCAGTGGTGGTGAGACCTGCTCAGCCAGAAGCCTGAGTAGCACCAGTCCTGAAAGCCAAGGTGGGTGGGCGGGCGGCCAGCCCTGGAGTGGCCAGGAGGGTTGTTCCTCTCATC
This sequence comes from Castor canadensis, assembly GCF_047511655.1. Taxonomy (NCBI): domain Eukaryota; kingdom Metazoa; phylum Chordata; class Mammalia; order Rodentia; family Castoridae; genus Castor; species Castor canadensis. The sequence continues at coordinate 46,838,157 of NC_133396.1, read as the reverse complement.
CTATATGCTCTGGGCACAGCTGGCAGCAAGAAGACTCAGCTGAGCTGCCCCCAGGCACCCTGGCCCTCTCAAGAGGCCTGACTGAACAAAGTGTAAGAGATGGGGCAAGAGGCCAACTCAAGCAGGGGGAGGTGACTTCCCAGCCCTCCAGGGTGGGTGTCTGTAGGCCTGGAGCCTGTCCGCTCCACCCTGGCGCGCCTGCTGGGTCACTTGGGGCAGCTGTGACCCTGAAAAAGAGGCAGGTAATGACAATCGTTCATAATGAGGATGCTACGATAATGAGCGTGGGGCTATTACCCGACCACAGGCTGGACACATCCGAAAATAAATTATCTTAAGGATCCATTAACGAATGCCTAATTAATGCCCAATTAAAGGGAAGCTACAGAGGAAATGCTCTGGACGGACAGTCAAGAGGCAAGGCCTGGTTTTGCAGCCACAGCCTGGGAGCTCAAGGGAGGTGGGGAGGGGAAGGGGGCCAGAAGGTGGACAGGGATGGGGACAGCCTCCATCTGGCCATTTCATAGACCCCAGAGCAACTTCATGTGTCAGCCCTGGTGCCATCCCCGGTCCCTCACAGACATGTGCCTTCCTTGTACATCTGCCCAGCTCTGAGAGGGAAAACTAGTGTTATGTGGATTTTAGAACTGAGGAGACTGAGGCACAGAGTGGGTGTCACATATTTGAAGATGTGCAAGTCAATGTAAGCAAGACTTGTTTTGAGGAACACTTTGGTCATGTATGCATGCTTTGCTTGTTATTGGGAATCATTTAAATAAAATGATTCTCAGGACTTCAGATGAGATATTTACTTTGTTAGAACCACTGTCTGTGACAGCAGATAATGATAAGCAAGACGCAGACTGGAACAGAGCCTGAGACTGACTGACCTTGTCCTTGGTGTGGCCCTCACCACAGCAGGGCTGACAAAGCCCAAGGGGGTGAGGCTCAGTCACTTGGGGCAGGACGGAGGGGCTTCATAAAGGAGCGGAGCTAAGGAGACATGGGGTGCTCAGGGCCTTCACACCAGAGTTACCTCCCAGCCTCTTAGCCTAAGAGACCCTGGGGAACCATACAGACAAGCACAGGGCCTCAGTGGGCCCAGGAGCGTCATACACCAGTCCCCATCTGACCCCTTTGACCATCTGTCTGCTACCTCTCCAGGCAGCCCCTGACTGGCTGTGCTGTTTCTCTCCCTGCCAGGGTGCTGTGTGGAATTGCTGCTGCTGCTGCTGGCCGGGGAGCTGCCCCTGGGTGGCAGCTGCCCACGGGACTGTGTGTGCTACCCAGCGCCTATGACTGTGAGCTGCCAGGCACACAACTTTGCTGCCATCCCAGAGGGCATTCCAGAGAACAGCGAGCGCATCTTTCTACAGAACAACCGAATCACCCTCCTCCAACAGGGCCACTTCAGCCCCGCCATGGTCACCTTGTGGATCTACTCCAACAACATCACCTTCATTGACCCCAACACCTTTGAGGGCTTTGTGCACCTGGAGGAGCTGGACCTCGGGGACAACCGGCAGCTGCGGATGCTGGCACCCGAGACCTTCCAGGGCCTGGTGAAACTTCATGCCCTCTACCTCTATAAGTGCGGACTGAGTGCCCTGCCAGCGGGCATCTTCAGTGGACTGCACAGCCTGCAGTACCTCTACCTGCAGGACAACCACATTGAGTACCTCCAGGATGACATCTTTGTGGACCTGGTCAACCTCAGCCACTTGTTTCTCCATGGCAACAAGCTGTGGAGCCTGGGCCAGGGCACCTTCCGGGGTCTGGTGAACCTGGACCGGCTGTTGCTGCATGAGAACCAGCTGCAGTGGGTCCACCACAAGGCTTTCCACGACCTCCACAGGCTGACCACCCTCTTCCTCTTCAACAACAGCCTCTCGGAGCTGCAAGGTGACTGCCTGGCCCCGCTGGCGGCCCTGGAGTTCCTTCGCCTCAATGGGAATGCCTGGGACTGTGGCTGCCGGGCCCGATCCCTGTGGGAATGGCTACGGAGGTTCCGCGGCTCCAGCTCTGCGGTCCCCTGTGCATCCCCCGAGCTGCGGCAAGGCCAGGACCTGAAGCTTCTGAGAGCCGAGGACTTCCGGAACTGCACAGGGCCAGCATCCCCGCACCAGATCAAGTCACACACGCTCACCACCACTGACCGGGCTGCCCGCAAAGAACACCACTTGCCCCACGGCCCCAGGGACAGGGGCCACCCCCATGGCCATCTGCCTGGCTCCAGGTCAGGTTACAAGAAGTCAGGCAAGAACTGTACCAGCCACAGGAACCGCAACCAGATCTCTAAATTGGGCAGCGGGAGAGAGCCCCATGAGCTACAGGACTATGCCCCTGACCACCTGCACAAGTTCAGCTTTGACGTCATGCCCACGGCACGGCCCAAGAGGAAGGGCAAGTGTGCCCGCAGGACCCCCATCCGTGCCCCCAGCGGGGTGCAGCAGGCCTCCTCAGGCACTTCCCTAGGGGCTTCACTCCTGGCCTGGATACTGGGGCTGATGGTTACTCTCCGCTGAAGACCTACAGCACCAGCACCCAGCGCTGCCACATGTTCAACAAGGAACAGAGTTTTTTTCTTCTTTTTTTTATAAGTGAAGGATCTGCTGGGTTTCAGGAAAAGGCTGATGGAGCCTTCAGCTGCTGTCCGGACCCTACCCAGTGGATTATAAGCCCAAGTGTACAGCCCTACGTGGGAGGGCATTAGCACATTTCACCCAGTCGTCCCAGCCAGCCCCCGCTGAGCATCCATGGACAGTGTCCACTTCGGCATGGTGGTTAAAGGCACATGAAGTCAATACTTCATGGTGGGACAGGTGCCCCTTCCAGGAGCTGGGCTTTGTGGAATCCTGATCATCTAGAGAGATCTAAGGGGCTGACATTCCTAGAGGAAGCAGGACTCAGAACACACAAGGCTTACCCAGAGCTGTCTGGGTCGACCAGAAGTTTGGGAACACTCAGAGCAGGTGGTATCTTGGCCCTTGCCTGAGGCCATTTAGTCAACTTATCCTGAATCCAAATCTATGCCACCTTCAGTTCCTCCCTTGGGGAATGCCTCTCATTCCTGATGTCTCAGGCAACCCTGGCAGACCCAGACCCAACTGCTGGGGTCCAAGAACCAATTACCAAAGGAAAGATCATCAGAGGCTGAAATTTAGAACTTCGTCACATGCAATGAGATTCTCACAGAAGGTGCAGTTTTATACCTATGTCCACTTATATATATATAAGTTTATATATATATATATATATATATATATATATAAACCACACACTCCACATATATATATATATATACAAATGCACAGGTCCCCCGCCCTACTCCGTTACCAAACTGTATGTCTTATCATGTTTATAAACTATACAGAAAACTATATCTGCTGATATAAGGAGATCGTATTGGTGATTTCTAGCAAGAAAAAAATGTTACAGAATTTTGTCTAGAATCCCTGGCAACAATAGTCCCTATGTAACCTGGACTTGCCAAGGCCAGGGGCAAGGTGTCAGTGGAAGGGTTAGAGAGAAAGAGAGGCAGCAAGAATAGAGGACCAATATTATTAGATACTTAGAAAATCACCTTGTTTTTATATGCAGCACAAGCCTGTCTGGCACCCTGGAGCACCCCTTCACCCCTACTGTAGAAGCTGTGGGCGTCAGGGTGAGAAGTAGGAAGCAGTGTGTTAGATGTCAGGGAACCAGGCACTGGGGGCCAGCTAGACAGAGGAGAGGGACGAGGCTTTGGGGTTTTTAAGCCAGCAGGCAAGGCAGCATCCACAGTGTTAGTCCAATGGGTTGGACAGTGTCCTCGACCTAGCATTTTGCCAGTGATGATCTGGACAGGCCAGGGAGACTCTGAGCAGGAGCCCTGGCCTTGAGCATGGCTCAGCAGCTGTATTTTAACCTGAGGCTCTTTGGTTAGTGACCTAGGAAGGACCCTGTGTAGCATAGCAGGAGGAAAGCATCAGGTGACCTTAGCAGACGGGAATGATAAAGACATTTCAAGAACCATCTATCTCAGGCACTTCTGCATTACAAGGGCCTCATCTCTCCTGGCCCTCCTGTTCCAGGAAAGGCAAGGTCAGAAAGCCAGACTCAGGAGTCAGGAACCAGGCTAGGCAGCATGCTGACAACAGAGCAGGCATGCCCTGTCAGGAGAGAGGGGCTATTGGCCAGGGGCCCGGGCAAACACAGTCTCTTTTGCGCTTTGCACAAACCCGAATTCTCCACCAGAGAGGATGTGTGTGAGAAATGAGAAATGCTGAATCCAATTAAGAGAGAAAAATAATAATAAAAAATTTTTCTTGGACAAAAACCCTGTTTTTCATTTCCTAACCCCGCATTCATGACGGGGTGGCAGATCCTGGGCTTTGGTGGGGTGGGCGAGCCTGGTCGGGCACAGCTCTGAGAACACAACAGGCTTGTTGGCAGGAGGAACTGTAGGGGGCAGGGGCACACTGACTCAGAGGGACACACAGGAGCAGGTACACGCTTGCGCGCGCACACACACACGCGCGCGCGCACACACACACACACGCGCGCGCGCACACACACGCACACGCTTGTTCTCTGTTCCACGATTCTTCCCTCACCCGCACAGAACATGATTCACTTCCCATGTTCTGACTGCACTGGGTCGGCACTATCTCTGTGTCTCTCCCCAGAGCAGACTGGTCCTGGATCCTTCCTGTCCAGTCCTAGCAGCAGCAGCAGCTATTGATTCTTAGGAGGCTGGGCAGCAACTGGAAGGGAACAGCCAGTTCCTGGGGCCTGAGGGTTTTACAGGAGGCCAGGGACTGATTAGGACAGTAGCAGACAGTAGAGAGGCTGCATTTGCCTCTCTGGCTTTGAAGATTGAGGGTAGAAGGTTGCTTTCAGTACAAGGCTCAGGACATTCACGGAAGGGGGCATGGTGGTGGCAGAACAAATCATCCTGGGCCTGCCATCACTCCCAGCAGTTCCCTGCTCTGACCCAGACCAGTGCCTGGGCCCGGCTGTCCCTTAGAACCAGGGAGGTTGTTATGTTGTTGCTTTCATTTCCAACCTCAGACAGCAAGGCCCTCAGTGGGAAAATCAAAAGTATAAGCACTTTATTAAATTTAAAAAAAAAGAGTAAGTCCTGTGCCATGGAAGCGAAATGTCAGTGGGAGAAATGTTAATGTCTTAAAGACTCTGCTTCTGTCCAGCCCAGCATAGCCTCTGGTTGTTGACCGTTATTACAGGCAGGCAGTGGGACCCAGGACACTGGGTATATTTTTAGTAGCTTTCTCCTCTAGGAGGTAGGAGGAATGAAGGCAGCTCTGTTGAAAATGACATCACTTGTCACTCAGCAGCTCCTATGCAGCACAGTTATGATGACACCATTGTCCCAGACACAAAAGCAGGTTGACATGTTGGGGCCAAGGGAGGCCTCTCTTTTCACCAGAGCTGGCCACCCAAGACATTCCGGGCAGGGTGATGTGGAACCTTGTCCTCATCCTGGGAGCTGAGGTCACTCCCCATCTGCTCCTGATGAGGCCAGTCCCTCTGTCATCTTTACTCAGTACTTTTTGGCAGTCCCAGGAAGGACCATCTCTTCTCCTTCCCTCCTGTCCCACCAGGCGTCCCTTTACTCTGGGATGACAGGGAGAGAGAGCCAACCCGGCTGGAGGTTCTGAGTGGCCCCTGGTGGTCTCAGAGTCTCCCCACACAAGCTCCTTCCATGACCCCAGAGCTTGACTGGCGCCTTTGTGCACCAGCCATCGCTCAGGCTCTGGGAACATAATAGTGTGAAGACATGGCTCTATAAGGAGTCAGAGCTGGTGGAATGGCTCAAGTGGCAGAGTGCCTGCCTAGTAAGCATGATGCCCTGAGTTCAAACCCCAGTGATGCCAAAATAAATAAAAGTCAGGAGCTCAGAGCCTAGCTATGGGAACAAGTTTGGGTTGTTTTGTTTGTTTTTTAAAGGTACTGGGATTTGAACTCAGGGCCTCACCCTTGCAATTCAGGCACTGTATCACTTGAGCCATGACCCTAGCTCATTTTATTTTTGGTTGGGTCTCACTTTTGCCCAGATGTTCCCTTTCTTTTTTTTTTCTTTGGTGGTAGGGTGTGAAATCGGCCTCATGCTTGCTAGGCAGGCACTCTATCACTTGAGCCATTCCACAGCCCTCACTTTTGCCCAAGACTGGCTTTGAATAACAATCCTCCCATGTCTGCCTCCCGCATAGCTGGGATTATAGGTATATACAACAATGTCCAGCTGGAAACAAATATTCTTTTTTGTGTGTGGTGCTGGAGTTCGAACTCAGGACCTATACCTTGAGCCACTCCACTAGCCCTTTTTTTGTGAAGATTTTTTTGAGATGGGGGTCTCTCAGAACTATTTGCCAGGGCTGGCTTTGAACCGCTTTCCTCCTGATCTCTGCCTCCTGAGTAGCTAGGATTACAGGTGTGAGCCATGAACGCCTGGCTTGGAAACAAATATTCTTGATTTGTGGGATTGGTGTCTGTGTTATCACTGTCATCCCACCAAAATAAGGAGCTTGGATGGGGTGGAGGCTTCCAGGAGGTGACACTCTGATGGTCTCAGAGGATAAAGAGTTGGCCAGAGGAGAATGTGGAGAGGATTCCAGTCCAAGAGCTGGAGGCACACACTAGCACAGCCCTTGGGGAATTGACAAACAATGGAGACTTAAGTGTGGAAATGCTGTTTGTTGGGGGCGTTGCGAGACCAGCCTGGCAAGGGGGAGTCCCAGGGGTCCCACTCAGAGATTTGGATTTGCCTTGGAAGTGAGGGAATGTGTGGTTCTTCCTCTCTGGGTCTTCTTTCCGTCCCCTAGCCTCTCAGTGAGCACGTGGTCCCCCCGTGGCACCCTCACCAATGTTCTTCAACAGTGGGTTTCATCACTGCCACTTGCCTCTTATACTCAGCCAGATCCTTTCTCTGTGCCAGCAAGCTGGAGCGCTCGCTGGAAATATGCCTGGGCCACAGTCCCATTCCCAGACACCTGCTGCTTCCAAGCTCAGAATGTATTCCATAACCGTTTAGTCTCAGCTGCCTGCTCTCCTGGTTCTCCCATCCCCACGGCCCCACCCTCAGCCTGTCAAACACTTGCCCTGCCCACACATCCCTTTGGCCATTTCCACATATGCCTGCTGTGGTGGACCACAGCAATCTCCAGGACCTCTCTCTTGAACTCCATCTCCCCATATCCCTCCTGCTAGGCATGTTCATTACCAGAGAGCCAAGAACCCCACTTAGCAAATGTTTACTCACCACCTACCTGGGTCACCTAGCATTCTTTGGCTAATAACGGCCACCCGGAAGCCTGTGAGCAGCTCTGAGGAACCTGGGGGCCAGGAAGGCTTCTTCAAGGCTGGGCTGCAGGGCTTGGGGTCAGAGAGGATGAATTTCCTGGGCAGTGAGTTGGGAATCCTCAAAATTCTCCTTTGTATTAGCACCAAGTCCCCAAGCTTTCTCCACCTGTCCCTGATCAGACTCTCTGTGGGCAACAGAGAACCGAATTCCTCAAGGTCTTTCTCCATGCTGACCTGGAGGAGCGAGCCAGCCTTTTTCTGTATGCATTCTTTTTGGGTTTTTTTGGCTTTTTTTGAGACAGGGTCTCACTATGTAGCCCAGGCTGGCCTTGAACTCCTGATCCTCCTGCCTTTGCCTCCTGAGTTCTGGGATTACAGATGTCAAACATCACACTCAGCTTGTCTGTGTGCATTCTTTGATGATGGAAGGGTGAGTACACATTTCTATGGTCCAGTCCACCACCTGTCACAGCCTTCTGACCTGCTGTTTCTGCATTCTGGCTTATCAACTCCCAGCCTGTCTCCCTCACTTCACCTTCCTTTAAGCAGGAGTTTAGCCCATCAGCCATTTCTCCATCCCATGTCACCAATCCCCCACTATCAACTCGTAATGGGCCAATTTTCTTTTACTTTCTGTCTATTTGGAAAATATCTCAAGAATCTTTCATTGTGAGCTAAAATATCCTTTACAATCCCATGCTCAATATCTCTTTCTGTTCCTCTAATTGTCCCTCTTAACTCACTGTACTTCCCATATAAATCTCCTGGTCTTCCCTTTGCAGGCTGTTAATAAATATGAGCTCTAAAAAAATATACATAAACATCTATTGTTGGCTAAATAACTCACTGCACAATCAAAAAGCCAGGAAAAAAAGAGGCTCTGTGAGATGAATGTGTTGTCTCTCCCTCTCTCTCTCTCTCTCTCTCTCTCTCTCTCTCTCTCTCCCCCTCTCTCCCTCTGTCAATCTTGAGTTGTCCTTGTATGTCTTAAGAAGGCTACTGGAATCAGTGGGTATAGGGACCAAGGAAGCCCCAGGGGAGAAAGAGGAGGAAAGAAGACCTGGGATATTTACGGGGCTCCCTCCAGAGCAACAGGGGTGGGGACAAAGGCCTAGCATATGGAATTGTGGCTAATTTAAGTGGCATTTCAGTGGGCCCCTTACCTCCAAAAGAAGTGGGTCAGCCTCTTCCAACACACAGAGCCAGTCTGCACTGCTGTGGCCCGCCCCCCATCTCTCTCCTTTCAGCTCTCATTTCTCATTAGAGCTGTTAGTTTCTAAGCACCAGGAGGGTGGGGAAGGCTGTGCCTTTGTGTCACTGGTTTCTGTGTGGCAGCATGCACACTAATGGCATGCCTGAATGGCAGAATTTGACATTGCTGCTACAAAATGTGCTCGGGTCACAGTGCTTTCCAAATTGGCCAAGGCTCCATGCCACCCCCTACTCCTTCACCCAGGGAGCTCGGAGCCCCTGCCAGTCCGAGCTTCTGCCACTCCCTCTGAGGGCCTCTGAAAACAGAGGAAGCGAGACGTGTATTAAACTCTTCAATCTCTGTAAGTACCATTTCCCTGGAGGCCCAATTGGAGGAAGAAGGCAATGCCAGTACTCAGAACCTAAACATACAGGTATCGTCAAGAGCCTGGTGCCTCTGTGTCACCTCCTCCCTATCCCCGCCACTCTGGGGGCAATCACAGTCAAGACACTGGTGGCATTGTCCAAGTGGCTGCTCACTGCTCCAGCCAGAAAGATTTCAGGGATAATCACCAAATAAAAAACTTCCTCAGTGACAAGCTACCAGCAGACAAATCCAAGAGGAAACAGTCACGGGCACTGGATGAGCACAAGAAGGTGGTTACTGAGCAAGATCCCAAAGGGGCACACCCAAGAGGCACCTGGAAAGGGAAAGCACAACTCCATATGGTAGTGGAGCTACCAGTGAGTAAGAGGCAGGAAATGATGCAGACAAGACAGGAGGGTACCATACAGAGAGAGGCATTTTGTGTACATGCACACGTGCACACACACACACAACCCACTATGCATTCTCTCTTATGCAACCTGAGCAGGACATTCATGTAGTCAACAGATCTGAGCCCCAACATTGTGCAAGGCCATAATTCAGGCCCTGGGATGCCTCGATGAATAAGGTGGGCTCCCTATGTGCAGGGTACATTCCAGCTGTGGAGGCAGCCCGAAAACCAAATTCCCCTTTATTGGATTGCAAGGGCAGTCATGAGGAGAGGGGCAAAGAGGTCTCTCAAATAGATGTCACTCAGGAAGACTGAAAGGTGGAGCTTTGTCCCATCCTCCTCACATGCTGGGCTGGTGACACCTTCAGGATGATAAGGGAGCAGATGTGATTTGAGCCCTGAGCACTTCTCCATAACCCTGGGCCCTGAAGGGCTTTGTCTGACTCTGCAGGCTGGGAGCCCTGAGTTCCTCTAATGCTGTGCCTGTCCTGTGCATCCCAGAGGCTCCAGGCTCCACCCAGCCAGCTGGGCCACAGTGACATTCTCCCCCTACACAAGGGGTCACAGGGGTCTCCAAGGTGTTTTTACTTTTTATCCAGGCATCTGAGCCTCAGAGGCACTGAAGTCCCTGACCTCCGATCTCGCCTGCCATAGGGAGAGTCTCTCACTGTTTTTATCTGTGGCATTTAAAGTGCCACCAAGTGTCTGGCACTTTGTAAATCAGAGGTACAGATTTCTGAATTTCCACACCAGTTTCCTTTCCAGGAGCAACCTCCAAGCTGGCCTCCTCCCCTGTGCCTCTGTTGGCTATTACCAGAGCCTGTCAGAAGAAGGGCTCAAACTCATCTTAAGTGGGTCCCATTGTGCCTAAAACGGGGACTGGGTGACTGGGTGGAGACTGGTTTTCTGGAAGTTACTGTGTGTTGCTCATAGCTACAAACTGCTGGGGCTCAGCTGCTGCAAACTCCAAGCCCATTCCCCGCCCCCGCCTCCTGCTTTGCCCTGCCTATTCCCTAATCCCAAATTTGTCTGTTGCTGTCCTCCCTTCCCTTTAAACCACCCCACAGAGGAATATCCCCCAGTGCATTGTGGGGATGGAGTCTCCCTGAAATTCCTCATGCTGATCTGCTGATCCTCTTCCCCTCCAACCTCACACTGGGTTTCCTGGCCTCAGCCTCCCCAGGGGCCACCAGAAGCAGCTCCCCCACAAACATACTTCCTCCTCCTTTGGACTTCTCACTCAGCAATGGTTTCACTTCTGAGTTGCCCACCCACTCCGGCCCCTGAGACAGGCTGCAGTCAGGTCACAACCCTATATTCTTTCAGATCTCTCCTTCTTCACCCATTTCCATTCCAAAGAGGCAAGTGAGAAAAAGAAAGCAACTTAGAGTCCAATAGCATTTCAGGATTTTAAAGCCCCTCACAGACGTGACCTCATAACAAACAGAAATGTCCCCTCTGGGGAGATTTGATTATAATCCCCACTTTGTAGATATAAAAAAATCTGCCTTCTAGTTATTCAGCCTGTGTTTCTGAGCCTGCCTGCCCTTCTTTCCCCAAGTGGAAGGAATCCAAGTCTCAGGCAGTCCCAAACCCAGGCTGCCACTAGTGGACATCCCCTGACACGTAACCATGGCAAAACAGGTCCACCCTAAGGCAACCCAGCTCCTCCTCCAACTCCAGGAATGTCAAGCTCTTAAGAGGTAATTTGGAGAGAAAGTCAGATCTGTCCTCTTGCTTTTCTTAGGGGTTGTCACTGCTATTCTGACTCTTAAACTTCACTGAACCAGGTCACCGGTCACCAGGATTGCCAAGAGCCTCAGTCCCATTCTGTCTGCCTCCTTTTCCACCAAGACAGGACTGCAGTGTCAGAAAATGTCCAAGTAGCCAAGGTGTTTTTTCCTTTTTTTTTTTTTTTTCCCAGTTTCTTTTCTTCTTTTTGGCAGCATGGGTTTTGAACTCAGGGACTCACGCTTGCTAGGCAGGCACTCTACCACTTGAACCACTCTGCCAGCCCTTTTTTCTAGTTTCTTGACAACTATAGCTAGATCCCCATTTCTGAAAGGATCTCATGTTAAGTTTAATAGACGCCATTAACTACAGGCAGAGAAAGAAAACCTGGCTGTACCATCCCATCCTTCCTCCTGCAGGGCCCAGGAAGAGTCAGTGAAGAAAGTAGTGAAGTCAGTGACTCAAAGTAGATGAGGGGCTAAGGTGTGGCCCACTGTTAGGTGCTGGCCTAGCATGTGGAAGGCCCTGGGTTCCATCTCCAGCCTGCAAAAGAAAAAAAAGGTTGACAATGAGGTCTGCAAGAACCACTTACAATGGGCACATTCCTAACTCCCTTCCACAGTGATTCCTTGTTCTTGTTGTTGTTGTTTGGCAATACTAGGGTTTGAACTCAGGGCTTCATGCTTACAAAGCAGGTGCTCTACCACTTGAGCCTTACCTCCAGTTCATTTTGCTCTGGGTATTTTGGAGATAGGGTCCCTCAAACTATTGCCTAGGCTGGCCTCAAACCTCAGTCCTCCTAATCTCAGCCTCCAAGTAACTAGAATTACAGGCATGAGCCATGGCACCTAGCCTTCATTTTTTATAACTCTTTGTGCTCTAAGCATTTTTGTTAATCCATTTTTGGCCTTTTCTCAGAGTTTTTGTGAATCCTATGACTATACTGAGAATTTGTATTTTCTTTTCATTGTTTTTGTTCATCTGAAAAATTAACTTAAAATCTTCACATTCACCTTCAATAAAATATGTCTACTTTGTTTGCTCAAAAAACCAAGTGCTGGAGGTGCTGCTGAGTGGTACTCAGCTTGCCTAGCATGCACAAAGCCCTGGTTATGGTCCTCAGCACCATAAATAACAAATTAATGTTATGTTATCTTGCCTTTTAAATTTTAATTTTGCTTTCAGTTAATGATATTTAGCTGGTTAGGTCAAGTTTTCTTGTATTAAAACAACTTCAATAAGGAAAAAAATAAAGCTTTCAACAAAGACAAAGAAAAGCTTGGCTATTTTGGAATGAAACATTAGGATTTTAAGAGTAATTTTATCATTGGATTGTGAAATGAAAGATAAGAAATGTTCACCCAGAGTCAGAGTTCTCAGCCAGGATCCCCTCCAGAGGCTGGGGAGGATGAAAGCAGGTGTCCGAAAACTTTTTGGAATTTGATGCAAGGCCTTCTGTGAATGTGCAGGTTTCTAGAGGGAGTTTTTCATCAGGTCTTGAAAAAGTTGAAGAATACTGATCCAGACTGGTTAATTTAACCTAGTCATGGACGCACCTCACATCCTGACGCATAGGTGGCGCTCTGCTCTATGGGTAGTTTATCTTGTTTTGTTTTTGTTTTTGTTTGCGGTACTGGGGTTTGAACTCAGGGCCTACACCTTGAGCCACTCCACCACCTCTTTTTTGTGAAGGGTTTTTTGAGATAGGGTCTCTTGAACTATTTGCCCAGGCTGGCTTTGAACCGTGATCCTCCTGATCTCTGCCTCCTGAGTAGCAAGGATTACAGGTGTGAGCCACTGGCATCCAGCTCTCATGGGTAGTTTATCTTTGGCTGTCACAGCAAAATGAGTACCAAGAGCTGCAAAGGCTGTGGCAGAAATAGTCATTGACTAATTTGTCTTTTTGACCAACTTTTTGTTCTTGTTGTTTTTGGATACAAGGTCTTGCTCCATAACCCAGGCTGGCCTCCAGCTTGCATCATACTGCCTTAGTCTCTGGAGTGCTGAGATTACAGGCATGTACCACCACACCCACCTCCAATCTGATTTTGACCAAACTGTTTCCTTCCTTATTCTCTCACACAAGAGAAATTGGATGGGGTCGGGGCAGGTGGAGGGGAGGGGAAGGAAGGATTAAAGGCTACCAGAAGACAGCAGCAGACTTTAAGCCCAGGCACCCTGCTTCCTTTTCATCCTAAAAGCTGCGCAACTGGCAGAAACAAAGCTCCCCAGGAACAGTGTCTTTCAAAAGCTAGCTCGAAGATGAGGGGAGCCTGCAATTGAGATTTCACTGATTTGCAATGAAACATTAATGTGGCGGGTTTTTCATTAAGCCAAATTTATTCAATCTAAAGATAATCCTTTATTCTGAAATTGCATCTTTTTTATATTGTTAGAGGAAGAAGGGGGTGTTCTAAAAAGACCTTTGTTTTTTTTTTTAATAAACTAATAGCAGTTGCTGTTTCTCAGGGTCTCTAGTTGGCTAAAGAAAATATCTGCAACCAAAAATGGCCCCCTAAAGTCTTTTGGAATTTTACTGCTCAGTGGGATCCCAAAACTCTGCAAATGGCAGTTTTGGGGTTGTCTGGCAGTACAGTCATTGCCTTTCATTGTTCTCAGCCTCCACCCAACCCCATTCAGGCCCGGGGCGGGGGGAGGGGGGGGATTACCTGTGCCAGCCCCTTTCACCTGCCTCCTTCCTCTTTATTACCTGTTTCTCCATTATTTGCAGACAATTATCTGCAATAACTAGCCGATTACCCTTAAACACAATTATACTCTTCCATCAGCAAACACTGATGTTCTTTTCTTGGGTCTTTTAATGAAGCCAATATTAAGGAGACATTTTATTTACATAAAGTCAAATGTCTTCCTTTTAGGAGGATTTGGGTTCAATGTCAAAGTTTTTAAATCTTAACTGGGGGATGGGCATTGGGGGCTTCTAGTGGGGTAGAAAAAGAGATGGCAGGACTTATCCTGGAGCTGTTTTAATAGGTAAGATGCCCAGGGGAGCCATGCAGTGTGGGTTCTCCCTCCCCAAGCTAATGAGATCTAAAAGTGCAGATGCCCATGGATGGTTCAGAAGTGCCTGCCTCCAACTGACCACAGCTCCATCCTACCCTCCCCCAGCCACCTCTGGGGACCACCAGAGCTAATCGCTTCAGGGAGCCAGATTGAAATGTGCTCCTCACCCTCGGCTGCGCAGAAAAGGTTTCTCCTGGGTGTAGGCTGACCCAAACTGAGCATGGCTTTGCCAATCAGAGGCCCAAAAGGTGCTGGTGGGGCAGGATCTAGGCTTGCAGAAATAGATCCATTATGGTCCTTGTATGTAAAAGGAAGCTACACTTCTATCTCTTGGCAAATGCCCACACTCTTTTATGATTTGGGCCTTACCTGGTGACTTTTTGTACTTGACTGGTCATGGGCAAAACAACAGCAAGACACAGCTTCTTTCGAAGTTAGAAAAAAAAAATACACTGAAGCCTGCCTCTTGCTGGGTTTATAAAGAGCTGTTTTCTTCCTGAGCTCTATGGCATAGTGGCTCTAATCTGAAATTTCTTTTTAATCATAGCAGGAATCCCAATTAGCGTGTTGGGTAATCTTTCAAGTAGAACTGGGAGTTCCATGGCCGTAGAGAGCGAGGCAATATTCCGTGTGAAGCCCCTGAGACACTCGAGAAGACAGCGCTGCAGGGCCTGTACACACGTGTGTGACAACCAACATGTCTGTAGGCTGGCTTCCCCCTCCAAGACTAGGTGCGTGCTCTCTGGGTCCCTTGGCTTCCAATGCCATGCCAGGACCAGAGGGAATGTAAGGGACACTGCCCATCCCGTTGTGCAAAAATGCCAACCCAACACCATCCGTAAGCCAAAGTGCCAGCACGCAGGCCACATACATGTACCTACTCCTCCTCCCAAAGTGGGGTGACAGAAGCCAAGCTCCTTGCAAGACACTGGGCACAGAGTTTTGGGAGTGTCTCTCTGCTCTCCATGAGATGGGCTGTACCCCAGAATCAGCTGACACCCAGGGCCAACTCTGATCTGGCAATGCCAGTGACCTACTTTCTTTTGTTGTTGTTTTTGGAAGTGCTGATGTCAATGCAGAATTCAGCACAGAGGCTGAGTGAGAAAAAGAGAGAAGGGGGAGAAGGGAAAGAAGGATGGAGGAACAGAAAAAAGCAGGGAGGAAGCGAGTGTCAGATGGAAATAATGGTGGCAAATTACCTGCAAAAGCACTAATGGTGTACCCTTACTGGTTCCACCAGGCCTGCCCACTATAGCTGGGATCAATCTGAGCCTCATGGCTTTGGGCTAAGGAATCAGGGACCAGGCACCAAACAGTTTCCACACACCAGGGCAGGAGGTGGTGCCTGGGCAGGCAAACCCAAATGCATCTGCTCTGGGATAAGGAGCCAGGTGCGTCGGGCACCTCCCTGGGTGCCTGGAAGAGCTTGTTTGCACCCATCTGTCATATTATCAGAGATACACAGAGGACACAGCCACCCTGACAATTGGGACTTTGTGGAGGTTCTCCACACATGCTGGGACTGGAAGAAATTGGTCTTTAGGGACGCTGAAGGCAGTTTCCTCTGTTCGCTTGCTCCTTGGTAACCCACATGACAGAGCTCTGCCGCAGCTCACCAGCCATTCTCAGGTGCCCTGGGAGAGCTGTACGGTGAGGAGAGTCCAAGACTGTCCAATGTGGGAATTGTTCCAACACACTGCCTACCTCTCTGGGGTCTAAAATGGCCAGACTTCTCCATTCCACACTCAGGTGAATTCCAGTCCTGGGATGACAGGGACTCTGTGCTTCTGACCCATTTGCAAAGCCCAGCTGCAACACTACTGTCTCAGCACCAGCTGAGAACCTAAAGGCCACATCTCCTGGGTTGAGCCCATCCCTTCTCAGGACACTTGATCCACAGTGTTCTTGATGAAACAATTGCAGGTCTACTTTTTCATGAACCTGAGGGCCGTAGGCCTCATGATACTGTGTTCATAATGCATTTCCCCTACGTGCCAGGCCTTCTTTTCTGGTGAGACTGGGGACCTGGGGAGGGTAAGACTTACTTGCTCTTTGGACCCTTCAGCCCCCAAACAAGTGTGGCATGTGATTGAAGTCATTCTTTCCTGTTCCACAGGCTCACAGGTTTTTCAGATACAGAGGAGACAAAACCCTCCTATGCTGAAATTAGACCCCGGAAAAATGGGTTACCTGACAATTACTTGTTTGTAAGTGGAGCATGATCTTGTGCTAGGAGTGCTGGATGGTCTGCTGGGGCCATGCCTTCTCCTCCCAACTTACTGCCTCTTAACCTCTCTCAGTCCCTCAGTTTCGAGCCAGGACAATAATTCTCCCCACCTCCCTCCCTCCATGGGCCCAGGGAAGGCGTAATGAATCAATGAATGAAGCACTCTCAAGAGGTCAGGCTTGGGATGCCTTGTAAGTACAAGCATCACCAGCTACCTCTCAAATCTACATCAAGCTGATTTATTTACCTCCGGTGAAAGAGACAACAATCATCATATTTACACTTCATGCTGCAGCTTCCTGCGTTTTCCTATAGCACCCCTCCCTGCACATCGCTAAGGACTCCATTAAATATGCTGGCTGCCTTCCCAAGGAAGAGACCGGCCCTCTCTTTGGCCTTACGGATCACAGTCTCCTTACGTGCCTCACAATCTGTTGCCACAAACCACTGTACAGAGAAGGCCACAGCCCTTCCACAGAAGGAGGAGGAAATGAGCGCCAGAGACAAAAGAGGGTTCCTTGGAAGTCAGACACTGCCAATAATTAAGAAGCCAAGCAGGGGTGCATGAAAGATCGAAGAATGTTGTTTAAATGTTGCATCATTTAAAGAGTACCCCTGCGCTCCAGTTCCTCATTACCATGCAGGGCCCCAGACAAGTGGCAATTAGGCTGCACAGGTAGAGCTCACCTGCTGAGCTGGGGGCGGTGGGGGGAGAATGGAGACATATCTTCCAGTTATTGCTGTTGGGGTCAGCATTAGATTTTTCCCTTCCTTTCTGGCTTTTGACAGCCCCCTTCATTTTCGGCAGCATTCAGGACTTGGTGCTGTTACACAGAAAATAATATTAAAAGAAAAAAAAAAAGGAAAAAAGAGAAAGGACAAGGTGTGAAATGTTCTTATTAGTTCTGAAGATTTGGAACTGCTCCTCAGGCATCCCAGCCTGGCAGGGAGAATTTGTGATGGCCATCCTGTGCAACATTGTATAGCAACAGGGTCCTGCACAAGAGCTCTGTGGGTGCCACTTGCCAGGAGACATGGCAAATGGGTTGTCTGTCCTCAGAGCACAGCCCAGGAACTGATTCCCCAGTACTGATTCGTGAGGGAGATGTCAACAGAGGTCCCCTAAAGAATGATGTCTCTATTTCCATGCTAATCCTGGGCTGTACAAGAAGAGAAGCTTGTGTCTGAAAAGCAGGATGGGGCCACCAGTGCTCAGAGAACCACACCCAGGAGTTCAGCTGTTCTCCCATAGGGAAGCAGGGTCTGCATGTAGGTCACAGAGGGTGAGGCAGGGTAATCCAGTGTCCCCAGCTCTCCTTCCCCGCGTCCCCGTCTGCTTCCAGGCCCCTGTAGAGGGCTGATGTTCAGCTCCTGGAAGACAGTGCTGGCTCAGGCTTGTCACCAAAGGCATGCCACTACTGGCCCTGCCAACTTATCTCCCCAGTGCTTTTGAGATCAAACCCTCCAAACTTGTTAACTAAAAACTTTTTTGCAGGAACAATACCCACCAAGGTGCAGAATGTGGTGCCAGCTCTCATGAAAGTGTCTTTCAACATAAAAACTCACCGCTGACGACAATGGGCAGTTAGCTGCTGTGGTTCAGAGTGAGATGCCGAGAAAGAGAAGAAAACAGCTGTGTCCTGGTCAAAACAGATTAAATTCAGGGCTGGCAGAAAGCTGTTGACTCTACGCTTGGTGTCACTTTCTCTCTCTCTCTCTTAAGGTGGTTTTCAAAAATGTCCTTCTTGTTGGTAACATGCCTTTTTTCATGTAGGATGTGGACCCTGTGCTGATAGCTCTGTGTTCCTTGGAGCTGTAGCTAAGATATTAAGTGATTAAAACAAAAACAACCAGCCACTAAACACAGGAAGCAATTGTTGTACCTACCTGGAAGAAAGCAGACACCAGGAAGTATTTGGAGTTAAAGAAGAGTGAGTCCTGGGCTGTGTGGTAAGGATTCTAAATGTTTATGAATATGATGGAAACCTGAGTGAGCTTGTGGCTCCCCTCAGTGACCCAGCCCACAGAACATGAGAGAATTCAAGACAGCAGAAAGACAGGTCATATGAGTTTCCTAGCATTGCCAAGACAAATGACCACAAATTGGGTGGTTGAAAACAACAGAAATTCATGCTATCCAGTTCTGGAGACTGGAAGTCCTAAATCAAGGTTGTGGCTGGTTGGTTCCTTCCAGAGGCTACAAGGGAAAGTTGTTACTTGCCTGTCTGCTTGCTTCCAGTCGCTGCCAGCAATCTTTGGTGTTCCTTGGTGTGCAGAAGCACCCCTCCATATCTGCCACTGTCTTTACCTCATCTTCTTCTCTGGGTGTCCTATTTCCTTCTGTTCTCTTGTAAGGACACTTGTCGACTGGCAGAGTGACTCAAGTGGTAGAGTGTCTGCCTGGTAAGCATAAAGCCTTGAGTTCAAATCCAAATATCACCCAAAAAAGACACTTGCCATTGAGTGTGTGGCCCACCCCAATTCAAGATGATCTTAACATAATTACAAAAAGGGTTTGAAAAGACCCTTTTTCTACATAAAGTCCACACTCACAGGTCTTAGCAGATATCTCATTTGGGGAGCCAAAGCCATCTGGAGAGCTGCTCACAGGACAAAGATTCCTCCCTGTGATTAGTTAGCCTTCCTCTGGATCCTCTCTGCTTGCCAGTGGGAATTTCCCAGCAGCCCTCAGGCACCTGTGATTTCTGGATCTGTAACAAAGCCACAGGGACATCCAGCCTTTCCTCAAAGCCAGTCCACACCTTTTAAAACTATTTTGCTGTCTCAGAGTGTCACTCTACTCTGAGTCCCTTCTCTCTGAGGTGGTTTCTAAGGTGGCAGGCCACAGCAGAGCATCCTGCCCACAAGGCATCCTAGGGGAGGAAGGGAACCAAAAGGAAAATGCTAGCCAAGTACTGAGGCCAATATGCAACTCCTTACCTGAGGTCCACATTTCCAAGGGGTAGGGTTGGACCCAGGCTCTGCTTCTACAAGGGCTTTGCAAATGTTAACAAGTTCTTTTTTCTTTTCAATTTATGTTCTTGCCCTTTCTCTTTCCCTTTCCTTCCTGTCTTCTTCTCTTTCCTCCTCTCCTTTCCTCCCCTCCCCTCCTCTCCCCCTTCTTCCTCCCTCATTCCCTCCCTTTTTTCTCCTTCTCCCTCTCCTTTCTTCCTCCTCTTCTTCTCCTCCCCTTCCTTCTCTTCCTCCTCCTCCTCCTCCTCCTTCTTCTTCTTTCTCTCTCTTTCTCAATGGGTCTTACTATGTAGCCTAGGCTGGCATCAAGCTGGTGTTCCTCTTGTCTCAGTTTCCCAAGTGCTGGGATTACAGGCATGGATAAGGAGACTTCCAGCCTTTCTTAGTGGAACAGGGATCAGTGATCATTACATTCTAAAGCAGCCTATTGAGCCAAGCATGGTGGTACACGCCTGTAATTCTAACACTCAGGAGGCTGAGGCAGAGGATCATGAATTTTGGGGCCAGCTTGGGCTACAAGCAAGATCCTGTCTCAAAACAAAAGGAAAACAAGCCAGGCACAGGTACAGGTATCTCACCCCAATAATCTTAGCTACTCAAGAGGCAAAGATCAGGAGGACTGCAGTTTAAAGCCAGCCCAGGCAAATAATTCATGAGACCCTATCTTGAAAACACCCATCACAAAAATGGGTTGGTGGAGTGACTCAAGGCATAGGCCATGAATTCAAGCCCCAGTACTGAAAAAAAAAGAAAAAAAAAAAAGACCCTATCTGCAATGCCATCTAACTCACTATCTCAGATTTGCTTTCAGGTACTTAGAAAGGAAGGCTTCCACCAGGTTCCAGAAGCTGCCTGGTTCAACAGTTGAGGCAGTTGAGAGTGTGAAAATATCCCCCTAGAAGTTTAGGGCACTGCAGCTGGACCGGACCTACTAAAGAGATTTCTGAGCGGGATGTAACTTGAGAGACAGAAATCAGGAGGGTCACAGTTCCAAGCCAGCTCAGGCAAATAGATTGTGAGACCCTATCTCAAAAATACCCGTCACAAAACGGGGCTGGTGGAATGCCTCAAGGGTAGAGCTCCTGCCTAGCAAGTGTGAGATCCTGAGTTCAAACCCTAATACTGCTGAGGGAAAAAAAAATAGAGATTTCCATTCTTCAGAACAATGGTTCTGTGTTATTTTGGGGGGAGGGGATGAGGGGAGGTGCAGGGGCTCAAACCCAGGGCCTTGTACCTGCTAGGCAAGTGCTCTACCACTGACCTGCATCTCCAGCCCTCACCAGTGCAGTTTTGGAATTCATCTGGCTATAGACCAAGTGCATTGTGAATATGACCTCCATTCCTCACAATAGTCTGGAAGACAGGAGTGGACATTCCTGCTTCATACATTAAGGGATGAATTCCTTTTTTCTTTTTGTGGTACTGGATTTTGAACTCTGGGCCTTGTGCTTGTTAGGCAGGTGCTCTACCACTTTAGCCATATCACCAGCCCTTTTTGCTTTCATTATTTTTCAAATAAGGGCTCACATTTATGCCCAGGCCAGCCTGAACTGTGGGGTGAGAGGGGCAGTTTTATTGGTTGAGGTGGGGGTCTTGAGAATTTTTTGCCCAGACTGGTCTCAAATCATGATCTTCCTGATCAATATCTCCCAAGTAGCTGAGATTTCCTGACCAAACTATTTTTTTTCCCTGCGGTACTGGGGTTTGAATTCAGAGCCTTGTGCTCTACCACTTGAACCACACCTCTCGTATGGGGGATGAATTCTGAGGGCAGGTAAATGGAAGGTATGAGATTTAAACCCAGATCTGTCTGACCGAGGAGTTCTCATACCATCTTCCCCAGCTCAGCCTCCCTGTGTGCACAGGAGCAGCCTGCTTCTTATGCCTGGGGGCTGAGAAGTGGGGGAAAGTATGGATGTCCTCAAAGCAGGGTAAGAATACAGCAGAAACCAGCTTCATATTTAAACCAAGCAATAATGTTTTATTTCCATTTCTCTGCACATATATCTCAGTTACACTTGATTTAAAAAACACACAACTGGTTCTCGAGAAATGTCAAGTATTACAGTTCAGTGGACGTGTACAGAACAATCAAAATGTTGAACATCCCCAAACAGACACAAGCCTTCCTCAAAGTCTCTTCCAAAGGCACAGTCACTGAGGTTTGAAAAGAGCAGCTCATGTTTCCAGCCCAGTTGATTTCTCTCCCGTGAGTGCCAACCTCCCAAGTCAGCTTGCCCAGAGGGGAAAACACAGTAGTCAACCCCCTTATCCAGGTATGTGTGTGCATGTTCCAGGACCACCACTGATGCCCGCAATGTTGATAGGACCAGGCACTATGTATACTAGGTTTTCTCCCATACATACACATCCATGATAAAATGCATTTTATAACATTAGGTACAATAAGAGATGAACTATAATTTTTTTTTGCAGTACTGGGGTTTGAACTCAGGGCCTACAGCTTGAGCCACTCTACCATCCTTATTTTTGTGAAGGGTTTTTCAAGATAGGGTTTTGCGAACTATTTGCCTGGGCTGGCTTTGAACTGTGATCCTCCTGATTTCTGCCTCCTGAGTAGCTAGGATGACAGGCCTGAGCCACCAGTGCCCAGCCTATGAACAACTAGAATAATAAGATAAAACAATTATAACAATATACTGTAATAAAAGTTATGTGAATATGGTCCTTCTTTCTCTCTCTCCCTCCCCTCAAATATTGCCCTGTACTCACACTTCTCCTAGTGATGATGTGAGATAATTCAGTGTCTACTTGATGGGAGGAAGTGAGGATGCAGGCATTATGACATAACATTAGGCTACTACTGACCTAAGGATGAAATCACACAACATCACACTCTGGCTGCCCAACGAAATGGATCCATGCTGCATATGCTACCCGCCTGTCTATTAGTCACTTAGCAGCCATCCTGATGGTGATCACATCTCGGTATTACAGTGTTTTCTGTTCAAGTAATCCTCAGAACAGTATAAAATTTAAAGCCTATGAATTATTTCTAGAATTTTTCATTTGATATTTCAGACTCCAGTTGGACTGCAGGTAACTAAAGTGCAAAAGGAGGAACTGCAGGTAAGGGGACACAACAGTGATTATTATCCCTTGCAAGGTTACAGAATATTGTCAGGTGCCAGAGGCTCACACCCGTAATCCTAGCTATTCAAGAGGCAGAGATCAGAGGGTTGAGGTTTGAAACCAGCCTGGATAAACAGTTCAGCAGACCTATCTCAAAAACACCCAATACAAAAAAGGGCTGGTGGAGTGGCTCAAGTGGTAGAGTGCCTGCTAGCAAGTGTAAGGCTTTGAGTTCAAGCCCCAGTACCACCAAAAAAAAAAAAAAAAAAAAGGACTACAGAATGTTTATGCTTTCTCCTATTTGATCTTCACTTCTGCCCTATGTGGAAGGACAGAGGTTACCCTCCCTGCACGTCAAGACATAGGAGATGAAGTGGGTGCCCTAAGTGGTGTCTGAGGGGGAGGCAGGACAGTAATCACTCTTTCCCCGCTATCCTCTTTACAGAATTCTCACTGACCCTTTGCAAGTTCCAGGGTCCCAAAAAGATGTGGCCACTCAAGATCCCAACAAAGAGTTGGGAAAGGAGGGGAGGACAGATGGGAGAGAGGGAGAAAGGACCATAGTAGGAACAGGTAGAAGAGCTATAGTGTCATTAAACTTGGAGACTTGATTTCAGCTTTGGCCAGGGACACAGGACACCAGCAAGAGCAACCAGGCTCCATCAAAGGAGGTGGACCCAGCGTTGTTTGAAATTAAATGATCTTCCCACTTGTAAGCTCCTTTCCTCAGAACCATAAGCTTGCCCTCAGCAACGACAGGCCCCAGAGAGATCTGGAAGGTTGGCAGCAACCTGTCCCCTCTGGTGATCCTGTGGCCAGCCTAGATCCCAGACGCAGGTGCTTTTCTGAGGTCCTATTTTCTAATGAATCAAGGTTAACAGCGACACAGTGAAGGAAAGGGCACTGAACTTTACTCTGCCACCAACCTGCTTCTAAGTAAATACTTGGGGAATTGCTTCACTGGGTCATCAAATACCAGTAGCTCCGATGAACGACATGCTGGTGGCTGCCAGTGGGCTCTAAGAAGACATGAGAGGATTCATCCTTTCCTGAGAGACCAGACTGGTCCTGGCTCACACACAATGCCCAGGACACAGGCTGGGGAGTAGCTGAGTGGCACCGCGCTTGCCTAGCACTGCAGCTTCCATCTCTACCACTGCTAAGGGGATAAAAAAATCTTTCAAGGGCACAGAAGAGCTTAACAGTCATGCTTCAAAAAACTCTGTTGGCTTAATAATTCCCACCCAGAGGGCACTGGCTCTTATAGCAATGGATTCCTCAGAGCTTGGCCTCTGACCCCATAGCTTGAGAGAACCCTCCCTAGAAAAGAACTCCTGATAATCTACACTTTTATTTTGGGGACCTCTTGGCTCAGTTCTTGCACATGGAAAAATGGAGAGTTGAGGTTTACATGGTGGTCATTTTTGTTATAGTAATGAAAGGCTTGAAATGATCACAAAAGGAAAAATAGGAAAATATGCCTCCTAAAAAGAGCCAAGGCAAATTATTTTAGCAACCGAATCCTAAAAGGAATTTTCAAGTAAAAATATGGTTCCTGTGAAGTTGTTATGGCAACTGACATTTAAAAGTAACTGGGTTTGGGCAAGTTTCTTTCTCCACCCTCTCTGCAAAGTCTTGCAGGAACTTCATGCTAAAATTATGCTTTAATTTTAATTAACCAAATAGGTCATAAATATAGCTTATTCCCAAATCCTTACAATTCCTATCCTTTGAGTAGCTGATCTACTAATGAGAAAATATTTCTACAAAAACCCATTTCCCATTAAGAACTCCTATCCAATATTTTCCAATATAATTTATCAATTTAAACACATTGCATAATGTGATATTCTATAGCATTCCATTAAAATGATAAATAGTGGGGGGTGGGGAGAACCAATAGATTAAACATATTTCAAGCAGTGTAACTATATTTAAATAACTCAAACCATTGCAGAGGAAAACATACTGTTCTCATCCTCCATACATTCTAAACTCATATTTGCATATCCTTGACTATAAGGGTATTAATAGGACAGAAGAAGGGGGGCAATAAAAAATGACAGGCAACTTCAGAAGAAATAAAATTTCTATTAGGCTTTGTTATAAGATTACATCAAAGCAGTTCATATGTTTTAATCTGGGGAGAGAAAAAGCAACTACTTGGGGTTTGTGCCTGGGGCTGCCTCTGTGTACTGAACCAGACAGTTTGCATAATGAACAATTTTCATTCAATCAGGATCTCAGCATAGATAGCTCCCACTCAAAGGTCCAGGGCACCCACTCATAGTTTTTATCTCCTAGCTCCACCTGCTGGAGAAACAGTGTATTACAGGGAGAAAAGGATTCAGAGCAGCATTTCAAAGCCACTGTTCTAAATTCAGGTACAAAAAGTTAGAGACCTGACTTTCAATACCCCGCTCCTGTGGTTGAAAGGGTCTCTGTAAGATAGCAGAAGGCACAGCTTTTTAACAACTCCTGTCACAGGGAGAGAAGGCTCATGGGGGTCATAGCATGAAACCTTTTGCCCTTTCTACCACTTCCTAAATTAGGGATTTTAGAAATTGCTGCTTGCATTCTGGGCCAAACACCAGGCAGAATGAGGTTGCTGGAAGGTGGTTTGCCTTGAGTGACTGGTAGACAAGGTCACTGGTTTAAAACACCAAAGGCAGTTCCTACCTAGCTCAGTCGTCTTTCCAATTTCCAAGCTGTCTTGAAGCTTGAAAAAATAAAAGAGGGGTGGGAGGCAGGGGGAAGCGACCCAAATGGAATCGCATTTTCACGCACAATGGAAAACTTAAAGCTGAACCAATCGTTTTTGGAAAAACTGGCACAGATGACATTGGCTTGGAGGAAGGGCTGTCCAGGGCCAGTCGGCTGTGCCAGGACCCCAGGCTGAGCCTAATCCGCCTTTATCCAAGGATTTAGCATGCCTCCCGCTGCTCACCTCTCTGGGCTGGAGCTCTGCCTCACCTGGTTCTGTCCCAGGGTGGTCGTGCGGCTGCTCTCCCATGGGGGGGCCACGCTGGGAGGGGGAGCAACATCAAGCCGCGTGAAACTGTTTTCGAAAACCTGGGATGATCATTTAAATGTTTAAAATATGCACATGGTAATTCAAAACTAATTACCCTGAGCACATTTGAAACATTTATGCCATCATCTCTGGATCCTGCCTACTGATTTTGCGCTGCAGCTCACTCTGGTGTTTCTATAAACTGCTTCAGCGATTTTAACTTCCAGGCTAAATCAGGCAGGCTCTGGCTCCCGCCCCTGGCTGGTGGAGAGACCCCTTCCCTGACTTCCCGGAGGCAGCGCCCTGTTTCCCGGGAGAGCCATTTGTCATGGTCTTGTAGTTCTGGCTGCCGAATCATTGCTCTTGTTGCTGTTCATAATTGTCTTTTCCATTATTTAATTTAGGTGAAAATGACCTCTCCCCCCATCGATTCCTTTTCTCCTTCTTCCTCCCAATTCCTTCTTCCTCTGCTTTGGCATGTGGTCCCTCCCCATTTCCTGATTTCATTCAGGTGTATGGAAAGGTTCCCTTGATATTCATATCCCAAATGGTTCCTTCTCCATTTGGGAGTGAATGTGGGATATTTTCTGGGGTCTTAAAGTGGCCCCATCCACCACCCATCTTGAGAAGCAGGACACGACCACCACTGCTGATGGAGCATGTGTTCTGCAGCCCAGGCACACACACTGTCAGACACTCACCCCATACACAGCTAACTCTGCTTATAGACTAATTAGACCTAGGCAGGGCCTGCAGCAAATTCATTTCCCCTTTTTCCAGAATAAAATGAGTTCTCTTCCTTTGGGGGTACTAAACCAGCATGCCAGTGGCTAAGAGTCTGAGAAGGGTGATGTGTCCGGAATCACTTTGACTTCCCAAGTCTAAGGAAGGAAACCGGCCTCGGCTGGGGGGAGCTGCAATTGGAAGGGACACGATTCTGGAGCCAAGAAATGAGCACTGGCTTACAAGAATGTTCCAAGAATCAGGGCTGTCTCCTTATTAGCACTTTGAAGGTGCCAGTGGCAGGTTTTAGACGTTTAGGAAAAGAAAACTGGGTTAGAGTCCCACAGTCAGCTGAAGTTTGACAGAGTGATATTATGGGTTTAACTAGAGCCATTAAGAGACTTCCTCATTATCCCCTCACCACCGCCACCAAAGTTATCACATGAGCCATAATGCAAGAGAGAATTTCCATTCCATCAACAAGAGAGGGAGCCAGTCTATCTCTGTCCAAAGGAAATGAGCGGCCCAGCATGAAGCTGGTGAGGAATGGAGTGTACAACACTCTATAACATCCCCTGCAGGATTTCCTGGGCGATTTAGTTGGCTAAGCAGAGGCGGCTGCGCTGGAACAATCTTCCTGTGTACCTGGCTTGCGAGCACACTGGCTCCATGAGCCACCGAAAGGTCAGTGAACAAAGGACACTCTGGAAGACCTACATTCCACAGAGCTTTAGTATTAAGCTCCAAGGAAATCAAGATCCAGGCCATTCTCCTGGTGTTCAGCAATCTCATTTGTTAGTTTTCTACAAAGATCTACCACTCAAACCAAGCTAATTTCCTCAGCATCACCTGCGCCTAGTTTACATTCTCCTCCTCAGTGTGCTGTCTCTTTAGCTTGAAATGGACTTTTTTTCCCTCCATTTTTTGCACCTTCATAATGATAGCTCACAAGTGGCTTGGGTTACCCCCTCCTGCTTGTCCCCAGCCTTCCATTGAACTGTTTTTCCATACTCAGTCTGCTCTGAATTACTCGGCTTATTTATAAAAAGTGGTCTTCCATTTTGTGAGCCTTTCCCTCTTGGATTAAAAGTGAGAGAGTGGGGACCAAATTCTCTATTTCCTTTGTACTTCTTGGGGCATCTCAAGTAGTAGTCCCATATTGGAGACACCCAGGTTAGATAGTGACAGATTGTAGCTTACAGTTGGAGTTACAAACACCAGTCCCCACCCCCACCCCACCCCCACACTGAGGGAAAACTGCACCCCCCTCCTTGAGATGTTGCTGGCATTCTACAACTTGCCCAAAGCCAGATTTATTGCTCCTGCTGTAAAGTGTATCTTCTGTAAGCCTCACTTAAAAGCTACCACTTGGCAGAAGATCAAGTTAGAAGTGCAGGATAGC
This sequence comes from Castor canadensis, assembly GCF_047511655.1. NCBI lineage: Eukaryota > Metazoa > Chordata > Mammalia > Rodentia > Castoridae > Castor > Castor canadensis. The sequence continues at coordinate 46,810,699 of NC_133396.1, read as the reverse complement.
AGGTGATGGCGAGAGTAAGAGGGGGTGGGGAGGGCGGGGCAGAGCAAATAATTGAAGCTCCAAGAGCTACCCGCTCAATATTTAACCTAACTGGTAATTTGCTGTGACAATTATGCCATGAACTGAACACCACGACTGTACAAGAACGTCGCTCTCTAATTAAGAAGGCTCTGCTTTTCCTAGTCACCCGCACTTTAATAACACACACAAAATGAGACTTGGCTCCAGAAGCTAAAGGCTCCATTAAGAACATGTGCAGCACACGGCTGTGGTGTGCACATCACCCAAGAGTGATGCTGCCCAGTTAAGCCTGCTAACACCTTCAATTCGCCCTCACGCCACGAGCCCCATTTGACTGACAGGCATCTTCCCGGAAAGCCTGTGCGTGCCTCCACTGCAAATCGACCTGCTTCCCCACAGCACCTCTTTGAACCAGGAAGGCTCGGTGTGGGATTGATCCTTAAAGAGTAACTTTAATAAGGATCTTCACAAAAATAAAAGTCCCTGGGAACAAATCTTCCTCCTGAGGATGGAGAGGGACACAAGGATGGAGACACACACACACTGCTAGCCAAAGACTCCGGTGTAAGACAAGAGAAAATTATTCACATCATGGCTGTAAAGAAGGATGTCACCATCTTCTAAACTGACTGCTAAAACGTGGCTAAACCAGACAAACCTTTTTTTCTTTTTCTTTTTGGCTTAATTAGTGGCTCCCTTATGGAAGGTTTGCTGCCTGGAGAGCCCATTAGAAGAGAACTTATTTCCTGGGATGCACCTTTTATACAGCTATTCAGATTTTAAATAAATAGAGGAGATGGGTGGTGGTGGTGATGGTGGGGCGAGGGTGTCATGGAAGTAGCAATGCTTCTGTGGACAAGCTCTGCATCACGAGCCTAAGTGATGGGCAGATCAGCTTTCCTAGGCAAACCTGTAAGCCTCTAAAATTTTAGGCCAATAGAAATGACCTCTGTACTGTGGCTGACTGAAGATATAAATAAACCTCAACATGAACAGCAGTGTCAATGCTGAGAGGAGATGAGAGTCCAATTGGGGCTTATTTTTAAAAAGTCCCGGTTTTTCTGGCTTCAATTCAGGGCAGGGAGGGTATTCATGAGCAGAGTCTGGGCTCCCTGCAGTGTGCTCTCTGGCTCTCCTGGGCACCAGCCCCTCAGTTACCTAACCATTGAAAGGAAGCTGTACCACACTCAAGTTAAATATAGGCTGGGTTATCTGCATTTTAAAAGCACCAAGTGCATTATCTGAGGAAGCTGTCATTTTTAATGACAGCACAAACTTCCAATTACCAGCTGGGTAATACACCGGAGAGCAGCTGCAATTTTATAAGAATGGCTCACCATTATTAAAAGTTTACATGATCACTTTTAAATTGGAGATAAATATTTCACATGAGGCAGGTGGAATTAAGTTTTTCACATGGTCTATGTGAGGCTGGAAAAAAAATTTTTTTTTTTTGAAAAATACACATTGTGAGATTTATCAACAACTGAGAAGTAGGGGGTGCCTGCTTCTCAGTCATGAAGAGCCTGGAAAAGCTGAAGGGCTGTGACAATGACCAGGTGGTTGGTTCACAGTCTCAAATATGCCTACAAGTTCACTCACTGTCAAGTTACAAATATTCCTGACAGGTCCAATGCAAGAGCTAGGGGTCTTAGGCAACAGTCTTAGGCCACCCAGAGTCAAACATTATTCACACAGGGAACTTACCTTACTTTGGAATTTTCTTCATGGAGTCTCTGTAGCCTCTTGTCAGTGATCAGTGGAGTGACTCTGGTCAGGTGTTATGTTCTTCCACATAGACAGACAGCCCCTGACCTAAACAAAGGCTGTGACTCGTGTTTCAAGTGACCCAATTCTTTGTGAAGCCTTTGTTGGTGACTTGAGTCTCCAGTGATCTATCTACTGAATTTTCATTTCACTGTGTTATGCCATACTCAGCCCCAAGCCTGGCTCCAAAAAACCCACATTCTTGGGGAAGAGGCATTTATTTTCTTAATGCCCTCCTTATGCTGGTGACCCAAAGGGTACCCACAGGATTTAGAGGCAAGATGGGAATAAAATGCAAGGAGACACTGTCGCTTATTTTATAATTTGTTATTGGAAGTGTTTTAACTAGGATGTTTCATGATGGTGTGATTATAAATACCATATAAAAAAGGAAGAGAAGGTGGTGGAATCCTAGTTACTTGGGAGGCTGAGATCGGGAGGATCAAGGCTTGAGGCCAGCCTGGGCAAATAGTTCAAGACCCCCTCAACTCCAAAATAACCAGAGCAAAATGGGCTGGAGATGTGGCTCAAGCAGTAGAGCACCTGCTTTGCAAGCATGAAAGCCTTGAGTTCAAACCCCAGTCCCACCCAAAAAATAAAAAATAAAAAAAAAAACACATGGAAGGAGGCTAGGACAGGCAGGTGGATCAAGGAAAATGACAGACTACATGCTTTTCCCAATGACATCAAAACTGTCATCACAAATAAAAGATTTAAGGATCATTAATAGCTTTAGAGAATCAGGTTGCTTTATAAAACAAGTCAAATGTGTTCCTGGGAGGCCATTTCTACCATGCTGGCTTCTTCATGGCTACACCCGTGTCCTTGGGGTAGGCAGGATGAAACTCTGGATGGCTCCAAAGCCTCACTCCTCCCTGCATTAATCTGCTGCTTCTAGGAGTCTGCTCAAATTACCTGCCAGTCTTTGATGGTACATGGGGTTAGACGAGTTATCATTGGGCCAAGGCAACAGAAAAACCATCAGAGAACCTAACAGAACAAGAAGTGCAGGCATATATTTCCACAGTGTCTCAAAGGAGAACTGCTAGTGCCCATTAGAACCTGAGTTTATAACAAATTTTAAAAGTATTGCCGGTTATGTGGCACACCTTCCACTTGGTGGAAGGCTGATGCAGGAGAATCGTAAGTTCAAGGCTACCCTGAGCTACATAGGGAGCCCCTTCTTAAAAAAAAAAAAAAAAACAGACAAAAGGACTGGAAGTGTGGCTCAAGTGGTAGAGTGCCTACTTTGCAAGCTTGAAGCCCTGAGTTCAAACCTCAGCCCCACCAAAAAAGCCCCAAAAAAGTATAAGCAGCTGACAGAAAGTGACTCAGCTCCATAAATTTACTTATCCATAAAGCCAAATATCACTTAAAGTGATACAAGATACATGTCTTTTTTCTTTTTTTTTTTTTTGGCAATACTGGGTTTTGAACCTCAGGGTCTCATACCTCAGTGCTCTACCATTTGAGCTATGCCTCCAGGACTTTTTGCTTTAGTTATTTGTCAGGTAGTGTCTTCCTGTTTTTGCCTACAGATTTCTCCTACATAGGTGGGGTTATAGGGGTGTTCCACCGTGCCTGGCTAGTTGATTGAGATAAGAATCTTCTATACTTTGAACCTTGATCCCCCTGATCTCTGCCTCCTAAGTAGCTGGGATTACAGGTGTGGCCACTGCACCCAGTCCAGATCTATTTTTACTGAAGTAGAAAGGACATCCATTCTATAGTGCTAGGAGGATGTGTTACAGAATGGTATGTATGGTATGATCCCACTTCATCTTTTTGCAGTGCTGGAGTCAAAACCAAGGCCACATTCATGCTAGTGAAGTACTCTACCACTAAACTATACCCAACCCTCCTCCATTTTGTATTAAAACTGTATTTATACACATATATACACAGAAAGTGGTAGTCAGCTAAAGAGGTTAAGGCTGGTTGGTGGGATTATGGATGATTTTGTTTTTTCCTATCAGGTTATTTTTCTTTTTCATTTTTTTGGCAGTACTGTGGTTTGAACTCAGGACCTCACCACCAGCCCTTTTTTGTGTTGTGTATTTTTGAGTCTCTAGAACTATTTGAGTCTCTAGAACTATTTGCCCGGGCTGGCTTCAAACTGCAATCCTCCTGATTTCTGCCTCGTGTGTATAGGAGTGAGCCACAGGCACCCGGGTAGCAAGTTATTTTCTAAAAAGGAATGTGTATTACTTGCATAAGAAATAATCAATGGTCCAAATCATCCCCTTTCCCTTCCTTTTTTCTTTAACAAATACTAACAATACTTAACATCAGCTTAGTAACAAAATAAACTCAGTTAAGGTCCTCCACCCCTCAATGAACAAATGAAAATATCTAAACTCTATTCTCTTTGAGAAACAATTGTTTCCAAAGGTGTTTTAAAAGCTAGAACGCTACCTAGAGTAGATTATAAGACTAAGAGCTTCCAAACCATATGAAAACGGGGCTAAAAAGAAACCGTCTTTGAGACAAGGAAAGAATCAATTTTTGAGAGGAACAGTGGCCTTCTGACAAGTGCAAAGGAAAGAAGGCCCAGCAACCCGTTTCATTTTCTATAAATAAAACCATGGCAGGCGTATAGCCAAAGAAACACAAGTCAATACAAACCTTTATATGCTGCGTTGCCAAACTTCACTTTTAGACAGTATATTAATTATGTAGTCAATAACGATGGGCTTCATTAGTGTATTAAATACCACGATCAATATTATTTATACTTTTCGAAGACAGGCCACTCAGGAAAAAAAGTGGGGGAGGGGACACTTTTGACCCTGCAGTTCAAAAAAAGTCAGAACAGCACACTAGAGATTAGCAAGGCTTTAATGGAAAAGCATAAAACACTGAAAATATGGACAGAAATCAGATTATTACCTTATTTTTTTCTTGCCTCTTTGACAATGAGACTGGAGGGAATTCAAGAACCATTTAAACTAAAGGCAAAATGATTAGATTTTTTTCCCTAATTGCTTAACACTGATGTCATGGTGTATGCAAAATCCACATTGCTCTCTAAGTGAAAGATGAGAAATAGAACAACATGAACGGCCTCTCGAGGTAAACTATATCCAAGAGAATTCTAAGAACTGTGGGCCAGAATCCACTTGGGCAATCCTCTGGGACCTGAATGTCTTAAAAGCCTAACAGTGGAGCCAACTTCAGAGGCTGCTCTGATGGTGATCTGATCTTTTAGTAGGGAACCTGTTAAGCATCCTCCCTCCAGGGAGCCCCTCCCTCCTGCTCTGGATTTCGAGTCACATCCAGGGACGTGTGCTGGTTTTATCACAAGGGCCACCGAGAAACCACGGGGACTGGCCCGGTGTTCGGTCCTGGTCTGGCTAGTCGATCCTCCTCCCTGGGAGGACAGGCCTGGTGCTGGGAAGAGGAGGGAATGCTGGGAGTAGGAGATATAAAAGACTGGTTACTGGATTGAAAGCTAGATTACCATCTTCACCCCACAATTTGTCAATCCAGAACAGTGTTGAAGACTGTAATTTTCTAGTCAATGCTTTATAAGCAAGGTCAGACAGCAAAGAGCTTCCATAAAAATTGTTGCAGATTCAGCCAGAGAACCAAGCACAACTCTATTCCTATCTGCTGAGGCTAGGGAAGGGTAAGGAAGACTGTCTCCATTACCAGTGGGCCAGAAAGGAAGTCCTTCCATGTGTGTCTGTTCTCAGCAATGGGCCACCCCTTTCTTGGCTGTTTCCTCCCAAAACTGGACAGTGGTGGTACATAAATTCCCGCACTTAGTAGCATTGAGGCAAGATGATCCTGAGTTTGAGGTCAGCCTGGTAACAAAGTGAGATCCTGTCTCAAAACAGCTAAAGATGAAACAGTCACTGGTCGTCAGTCCACAAAGCAGGCCTGCGGCTGCAGGAAACTGCAACACTGCCTAGACGCTTGGAGAGCAGTGCAGCCGACGCCGAGCTAGCGGTGGGTTGCAGCAACCCGGCAAGTAATTAATATGAGCAGGAACACACAGAGCAAGCAAGCACTTGCTGACTGGAAAGCCCAGTAACATAATTATTGTTTTCTTACTCGATCACTGTCTGCACACATTTCAAAGCCTGGTTGGTGTTAAGACTGCTGTGTAGACATCAATAAAATCCCAAAGTGCCAGATCATCAGCATTCTTGGGCACAATGGCTTTTTCTTTTTTGTGTTTTTGTTCTTTTAAAGATGCATTTCAGGGTTGCAAACATTAGTCAGAATGATCTCCAGGCTTTGGACTAATCTTCGAGTTTGTAATGAGTTAATATCTCTCCCAAGTGGACATTTATTATGAAGGCTAATTAATTGCTTTCCAGTTGCAAGAACCCTTTGCATTCATTCAAAGAAAGTAGGATTCAGGAGCAAAGGATATACTGTTTATTAAAACAAAGCAAGGAAAACGGGGCTTCCTCCAAAATCCTTTCTGCTTAACATTCTTTAATCAAGAAATGAAACAAACAAATACAAGAAATATGTACAGGTACAAAAAGTGTGCACTTGCCAACCAAAATACAACATTAACTGAAGTGAAAACTCAAGCAGCACTTTGTAGTTGCCTGGATGTCCCCGGGGGACAGCAAGTCAATGTTTATCGGCCATCCTCAGAAGAGACAATTTTGATTACTATCAGACCCATCTGACTCAGTCTATTAAATCTATTAAACCCTGAAGGAAGAGTAGTCTTCAGATATAAAAGCTAGGCCTTTGATTAATAATTCTACTCTATTGCCATTCCAAGCATTAACAAGCACGTGGTACCCCGAGAAAGAGAGCGCCTTTGAATTCCAGGAAGATACACTGAACTCCTGGGTTCCCTACCACCACTTCCCAGGAACCCAGATGTATAGGTGTCACCACTGGAGTAGCAAAACCTGACTTACATAATTTACTTCATATCTGCAGAGTTAGGGTTAATTACTTGTGACATAATTCCTGCTCGAAGATAGCAAAATCTTAATAAATGTGACAAAAGCCTGAAGACAGAGGGAGGGACTGGGGCTAGGCTACCTGCCAGCTGACCCCTGGGTCTGACAGTTTATACCACAGCCATCTGGGCACATGGTCCTTGGTCTACCAATGGGTCCCAAGAGGTGCAAAGGGAACTGCCAGTCCACCACAGAGGCTCCGCAAATGTGTAGCTTGGTGTGGGATGTCATGTGGGGTGGGACACAGATTCTGTCTCAGCTATTTTCAAACTTCTGTCCAATCAGCACGTTCTCCTCACATCGTGGCGTTCCTCCTGATATTCATGATCAGCCTTCTGCCATAGTCTCTGTAGTCCACGGGCTTCACGTCCATCACGGTGGCCTTAATACGAGACTCATCCTTTGAAAAGAGAAAAATGGTTTGTGAGTGATAGAAGCTGGGCATGGAGCAGTGGTGATAACCTGCTTTGCTTCAGTGGCTTTAACAAGCCCAGCAGGAGGAAACAGACTCACTGGATTCAGAGTTTAGAAATTCCCACAAAGAAAACACCATGAGTGAGAATTCCCAGGGCTGGGCCAATGGCCAGCTCTCCCTTTGCACAGACTTCTCTCCTGTCCTCAGGCTCCCGACACCTAGATACTTGGAATCCTATTGGAATGGACGTTGGTGGGTATCTCTTTTCTTTTTATTCTCTTTAAAATAAGACAAGTCCAGACAGGACAAGTAACTTGCCAAAAGCCACAAAGCTAGCTCTGAAAGCAGACTTTCATCTCAGGAAAAACTGAGTTGTCGTCAAAGAAAAAGCACCTGCACCCTAAGACCGGGGCTGGCCTGTCTGGATTTGGTCTCAGCTCTGGGTGAGGTGACCTCTAGGTATCTTCCCTATCCATACCAGGAGGGGACTAAATGGTCCTAACCACCTGCTGTTTGGCTCACTCCCCCCCCCCCCAATCACACTGACCTTTTGTCCCTATCTCATTTAACACAATAAACACATCTTCACAGGTACTAAGGTCCGACAACACTTCAGAATACATAAACCCTGAAGCTGCAGTGGCTTCACAGAATTCTCTCTCCTCACTTCATCTCCAGGAACTAAGCAATGTCTTTAGAAGCAGAGCAGGGTGATGCCCAGAGGCTGCATGGTCTATCCAGGGCTCTCATACCTCCCTGTGCTCAGTAATTACTAAATATACAAGCACGGTTAAGAGCAAAGCTTGGAGTCAGAATGTCTGGACTCCTAGCCCTGCCACTTGACTTAGCACATGACTTTAGGCTCAGAAACTCATTCTCTGTATGCCCTCACCTTTCCAAGGATCAAGTGGGGTAATACATGAACGGGAGTAGGGCAGTATCCGACAGTGCTCAGTAAAGTGCTCTTTACTATGGACATCTAAGGAATTTTCAACGTAATTTTAACTACATCTGGTCTTTGCTTCATATACTGACCACATACATTGTCATTTTTTTTGGCAGTACACAGACAACCCCCCTGCCCCAGGTTTAGGGGCTTATTTTTTGAGACAGGGTCCCACTATATAGCCCAGGTTGGCCTCAGCCTCCTCCTGCCAAATGCTGAGATTACAGACATGTATCACCATGCCTGGCAAAACCCTTGGGTTTTAACGGAAAAGGTAATGTAGCATTTTTCCCACTAGATGTTTAGACCCTCTAGGTCTATTTCCTCACCTGAAAACGAGGTTGGTAACCCACCTCAGTGCAGGAAAGATTTGATCAGTACTGAACATGGTATGCAGCGCTGAGTCTGGCACACAGGCAATCCCCTGTCACTAACACTGGAATGCTGCTATGAGCAACAAACAACTTCCCACCACTAACCAACCCTCTGTCCTCAGCAACCTTACTTACATTATAGGTCTCCAGTTTGACCCTGATTCTGAACATGAAAGATCGAAAGTTGGCATTCTGGAAGACTTCTTCAAATGCCTGCTCGTTCTGTAAAAACAATGCACAGAAACTACTAGACTGCTTGAAAATACCTGGAAGGCTTCTGAAAAGACATGGAGGAAATTACTGCCCTTTGTGAGTTACAATTACTTAGGAATGACTAATTTATAGGTGATGTCTCATCACATGAAACTGTGTAAGTCAAACTTTATTAAAAATTAACACACTTTACTTAGAGTGCAGTTCTTCCCTAGCATATGTAGGGCACTGGTTCCAGAACCCCCCAGCAGATACCAAAACCCAAGGACGCTCAAGTTCCTTATATGAAATGCCAGTGACTGCACAGAACCCATGCACATCCTCCTGTGTTCTTGAAATCATCTCCACATTACTAAGAATACCCGAGAACAACGTGAATGCTATGTAAGCAGTTGCTATACTGAGCTGCTTTGCCAATGTAAGAAGAAGTATCTGTACATGTTCAGTACAAGCACAATTTTCCCAAGTACTTTCCCCTCACGGTTGGTTGAATTTTCAGATATGGAGAACTGACTGTAATCAAGTCCACACAAGCAGAATGGTGGCTGCCAAGGTGGAGAGGAGGGGAGTGAGGAGCTGCTGCTTATCAGGCACTGATTTCAGTTTGGGAAGATGGGACATTCAGGAGGACAGTGATGGTAGCTGCACAGCAGTGTGAATGTAGCTAATGTCACTTAATTCTATGCCTCAAAAAAGTTACAATGGGGAAAGAAAAGTAAAAAGGTTACAATGGTAAGTTTTTTGTTATGTGTATTTTCATCACACAGGAGAAATACTCTTAGGAAACACAATTCTAAGACTGTGAATGTTTGTGATGACATCATCTAAGATCCAGCATCTTCTCATCATTAGTTAAGAATGGGGGGTGGGGAGGAGATACTTTAGATTTTAATCCTAGCTACTTGGGAGGCAGAGATCAGGAGGATCGTAGTTTGAGGACAGCCCAGGTAAAAAGTTCTTGTGAGACCATCTCAACCATTCCGGCTATGTAGGAAGCATAAATAGGAGGATGGTGGTCCATGCATACAGAGAAGACCCTATATGAAAAATAACTAATGCAGGAAGGGTTTGGGGGTGTAGCACAAGGGGTAGAGCACCTGTCTAGCAAGCACAAGGCCTTGAGTTCAAACCCCAGTATTGCCTCCCTGAAAATGCTTGAATTTGTCATATACTTTACTATTTTAGCCTCTACTTACAGCTGACTTTGGGGAGCAAGTAGAGGAAACAGGTGGAGTGGGCAAAGTCAGGCAAAGTCTAGAAACACAGAATACCTTTTATATAAAATCACATAAACTTACACAAAATAGTTCATATAAGCAAAGTAGTTCTTTGGTTTTTTTGGTACTGGGGCTTAAACCCAGGGCCTTCGCCTTGAGCTACTCCACCTATTTTTGTGAAGGGTTTTTCAAGATAGGGTCTCACAAACTATTCGCCTGAGCTGGCTTCAAACTGCGATCCTTCTGATCTCTGCCTCCTGAGTAGCTAGGATTACAGGCATAAGCCACTGGCGCTTGGCTAAACTAAGCAGTTTTGCAAGCCACATGACACATGAAAATGGCTTTATTATATAGACCTCTTTTTGTAGATGTAACCTGACCCCCTCCCACCAAAAAAAAAAGTCATTCCATGGACTTTCAATACGTAAATAAGAATGTATTATGCCTTCAGAAAATTCTAACATTTGCTATTTATTCTTGCAGATTAGGGGAAGCACGGATGCATACTGCACGAATAACATAGTTCCTGAGGGAAGCGCTTCTCTGTGTCCTCATTCACCAGCAGTAAGAACAGTCAAATATAATAAGCTCATAAAAATCCTGAAAGGCTGCCTTTAGCCTTAAAATCTGATACGAAAATAGAGGACTAAGCAAAACAGATAAAAGGTACTATCACACTTTAAAGTCAATCCGTTATTTCCGTAAAGGACTTGTTAGGACTATTTTCAGAGATCTCACGGATGGCTTAAAAAGGGGGGGGGAGGGGCAGAACCAAACAGAGAGAACTGAGGACAGAAAGAGTAAGAAAAATACACCAGAACAAAGGACTTCGTGACCTTTACAAGCAGTCTAACCAATTTGGAGGAAAAAAAAAAAGATCCCAATTTTCATGGCTTAGAAATTACGGATTTATGGGCCATTTTGTATCAGCAACTATCTTTTTTGGTTTTATTTCTGTGGTGCTGGGTATTGAACCCAGGCCTTGAGTATGTTAGGTGGGCAAGCACTCTACCACTGAGCTATATTCCTAGTCTCAGCAACTATCTTTCTTAACCTTAACAAAATTAGTAACCTATTCTTTGTATTAAATAAACCTAGGAGATAAAAAGATGAAATGGGTAAAATTATTTACTTATTTTGTTTTTGTGGGACAGGGTCTTGTCAAACAGCCCAGACTGGCCTCGTACTCATGCTCTTCCTGCCCCGGATCCTCAAGTGCGTACCACCTACCCAACGCAGGTGACTTGTGTGACGAAAGGAAGTCAGTCCAGGGGTGCACAGCTCAAGTGGGATAGCACTCGCCTGGACTAGCATGGACAAGACCCTGGGTTCAAGTCCCCAAACTGGAAAAAAAAACTCACTTCATAAAAATTATACCTGGTGACCTGAAATACCAAGTACCTTATACGAGCATTTGTACCAAGGTTTGTCTCAACCTTCCTGGAGGAAGTTTATTACGTTAAAAAGGCACACCTGAACTCTCTGTTATCTCAGAGGACACCTTCTAGAGCTTAAGTGATGGCAGGCATACCAGTTCTGACACGCCAACAATGGGACCAACAGGTGGTTTTACTTGCAATGTGCTTTGTGTTCAAAGCTTTCTTCTACACCATGTTTCATTACCTGGTGTCAAGTGCATCCCAAATGGACAAAACTAGATAAGCAAAAATAAGATGAACTCTCAAATTATCATTATACTGCTAAGTTATATACAGCACCCCAAAGAAACAAACCAAAAAACTATTAAACAGCAGAAAAGGGTTCACAGTGTTAGGGCATGAGAACTACTACAGCTGTAATAAAACATGTGACCAACCTTCTCTTTTAACTCCCCAAGATACGCGGTGTTCTGTCCAAGGATGGCTTCCGCAGACTCCTGGAAACAAGTTACCCACTGATTCTCTTGAAAATCTGCAATATTTGCCTAAAAAACACAATTCTATTATTTCAGCAAAGAAATACAAGGAAGACACACTAAGACTAGAGATTACCTTTTTCTACTCAATAAAGTAATTTTCAAGGGAAAAAATATTACCATTCCATAAACATAAACGTAAGTCCTGACTGACAATGGTTTAACTCAAGTTTTCCCTTTATATGCAAAAACATATGCATTCAACTATGCATTTTTTGTTTTTCAGTAGTGGAGTTTGAACTCAGTGCCTATACCTTGAGCCATTCCACCAGCCTTTTTTTTTTTTTTTTTTTTTTTTTGTGATGGATTCCTTTGAGACAGGATCTCGAAAACTACTTGCCTGGGCTGGCAAATGTGTTTTGTTTTGTTGGTGGGGACTGGGGCTTGAACTCACAGCTTTATACTTGCAAAGTAGGCACTCTACTACTTGAACCACACCTCCAGTCCCATTCAACCATTCTGTTTTTCACTTTTAGTACAGCATTCCAAAAATTACATGAGACATTCAATACTTTATTATCGCTCTCTTTTTTTTGGGTGGGGGGCATACTGGGGTTTGAACTCAGGATCTTGCTAGGCAAGTGTGCTACCATTTGAACCACATGTCCAAATCAATACTTTATTATAAAATAGACTGTGTGTTATATGATTTTGCCCAACTCCATGCTATGTACGTGTTCTGAGCACATTTAAGGTAGGCTGAGCTAAGCTATGGTGTTCAGCAGGTTATTTGCATTAAATACATTTTCAACTTAGGATATTTTCCCATTTCCAGTGGGTTTATTGAGATGTAACCCATTGTACGTCTATAAGTACAATGTGCTAAAGTCTAAAATGTCTGGATCACAAGATGCTGTGGCTGTATGATTTCAGATCTCTGTGGAGAGAGCCCAACTAAACTCTCCTGTGGATGCAGAATGCAGGCACATCAGACCTAGTTCCCCCTCCAAATGAACAGGCTTTGCACTAAAGGTTTTGAATAAGCCTCCAGCCATCAGGGTAGGTCCGCTGCATTTTTTTTTTTTTGCGGGGGCGGGGGGAGGGGTGTGCTGGTGGTGGGGTGGGACCAGGGTTTGAACTTTGCATTTGCAAAGCATGTGCTCTACCACTCAAGCCACACCTCCAATCCATTTTGCTATGGTTAGTTTTTTAGAGATGGGGGTCTCATGAACTATTTGCCCAGGCTGGGCTCGAACCACATTCCTCCTGATCTCAGCCTTCAAGAAGCTAGGATTACAGGTGTGAACCACCAACACCTGGTGGCCCTCTGCATTTTATTTTGTTTTGTTTTTTTTGAGTAGGGTCTTGCTACACAGCCTAAGCTAGCCTTGAATTTGTGATTCTCCTTCCTCAGCCTCCTGAAAGCTGGGATTATAGTTGTGTACCACCATGGCTGTTGCTGGTCCTCTGTATTTTAAATTATACATTTTCCAGTCACACTGAGGAACTCTATGAGATGTCTCTCTCACCACTGAGCAACCCAGACAATTCTGAGTCACAAAATCTACCCAGCAATAGAAACGAGCAATCAGGTGTCTCCAATAGCACAAATGGTGTGAAGTGAAATTGGGGAGGGTCAAGAAAGCAAATGGATCTCAAAAACTTCAGCTACTCATGTAAAAGACTCTACAGAAACAAGAGTGAAGTTTTTTTAAATAAAGGTATCATTTTGAAGATTTCATTTTGAATGTTCATGGAGCATGTTATGATAAGGCAACAAGTTAAAAGCACTCACAAATCTGAGGTAATGGTGTTATATACTGGAGCTCACATCTACTAGAGTTTACTCCATGCTGTCCTCCTAAGAGACACTGGGCATCCCATTCTATAGGCAAGAACAGCCTTGATGCAGACACATGAGCAATGTCAAATGAAACAAGAGTGCAGGAAATCCCACTACTGAGGGTTCAACAAAAGGCTAATGGAATTAACTACCTAAGATAATTTTCTCCACCTTAGTTCAATGAAAAGTTTATAGTTTTTAAAAAAACCCAAGAGCTTATTGTAGTACTTTCCTGCTGACCCAACATTTTAAAGGACAATTAGATGGAATCTTTTTCCTTTATGATTTCTTCCTTTCCTATTTGTATCCCTTTTGCTTGTCTATTTCTCTGGCTAAGAACTCAAGAGCTATATTGAATAAGAAGAGAGAGTGGATACCCTGGTCTTGTTTTGACTTTAGAGGAAATTGTTTCAGTTTTCCCCATTTAGCATGATGTTAGCTATAGGTTTATCATATATAACCTTTATTATGTTATAATACAATCCTTCTCTTCCTAGTTTCTTCAGGGCTTTTATCATGAAGGAACATTGTATTTTTGTCAAAGGCTTTTTCTGCAACTACTGAGATGATCGTGTGATTTTTGTCCTTGATTCTATTTATGTGTTGTATTACATTTATTGATTTGAATCAATTATTGTTATTAAATCCTTTTTTAATTTAAAAATATACCTTTAAATTTCTTACTATAAGAGCCAGGTATTAAAAAAAAAAAAAAACAGCCAGGTATGGTGGTGCATGCCTACAATCCCAGCAACTTGGGAGGTGGATGCAGGATGATCACAAGTTTGAGGCCAGTTCAGGCAAAGTTAGCAATTCTTATCTCAAAAAACAAAAGAGCTGGAAGCATGTCTCAAGTGTAGAGCACTTGCCTCAAGCTCGAAGCCCTGAGTTCAATCCTCATCTCCAAAGCAAAGCAAAACAAAACAAATTTATCAAGAGTATTATTGTAGGCAAAAAAGGAGAACTGCAGAAAAAACAAAATGAAAAATAAAAATCAACCAGAAATAACCACTACCAACAGTCTGGTATTTATTCTCCCAGTCTGTTTTCTATCTATGTATACCCAAGGACCATTTTTCAATTAAGTTTGAATATTTACTTATTTAATAGTTTTCATTAGGTATGGTTTTCAAGTATTTTAATTGTCAAAACTGTAAAGTACGTGGTAAATTCCAAGGCCTTCACAATACTCTATGGCTATTCAATAAAGGAATACTACCAGAATAAAGAGGACATTTAAGTTGTATTCAATTTCTCAAAATAAACAACTGTTAACAGACAACTTTACATAGCTGTAACATGTCTGATTACTTCTTTAGAATAAATTCCCTCCAAGTGGCTGGGTCAGGAAAAAAAAAACCAAAAAACATTTTGGGCTGGTGAAGTGGTTCATGTGGTAGAGTACCTGGATAGCAAGTGTGAGGCCCTAAGTTCAAGTCCCAGTACCTCAAAGAAAAAAAAAAGAGAGAGAAAATATAAACATTTTCTAATATCTTATTGACTAATCACCTTAAAAACATTCCTGTTTTCTTATATCCTTATCAGTTATCATTACTTAAAAAAAAAAAGTACACCCTTCATTTTAAAGGTTTTTGAAATAAAACAATCTTTATGATGCAAAAAGGTCACAATCTGCACATTGCTTTGAAGTTATGTCTACCAAACTAGAGTAACAGATTATCTGCAAGGAAGGTGATGAAACACTGGCACCTCTATATAAGTACAACTACTCACTAATTATACAGCATGCAGAGAAGACTACAATTGACTGGGGCATCTCAAAGAAACCTTCTGGCATAAAAAAAGCTTTTAGTAGTACAAAACAGATTGCTCTTCAGTTGAATGAAAGACCCTATGTCCTTACTGACTCATCTGCAAGCTCCCCACCAAGAGCCATCTTGGCTCTGCTACTGTAACCCCAATGCCAGGCACATGTTAGCAAGTCTATAAACTCTACAGAGCTTCCCCATTACCCATCTACTTACTGACAAGATCATGCGGTACTTGAAATTAGGAAATTCACGGTCGCACTTCTCACAGCGGTATAATCCATTCTGCTGGTCAATCACTTTCTTATTGCAGTCCTGAGTTGGGCAAGCCTGGTACATACAGTTCTCTTTGCGAAGATACACCACTGTTGCCACAGAGCTGAAGTAGTCCGCCTTTAAGAGAAAAGGATGGCATGAGACTCAAGAGCAACAAGCCTACATTCAGGATAGAAGTCAGAAGCAGCTCAAAGCTTTCCCTTACACACAAGTGGTAGGCACTTTTTCATATTCCAGTTCTCGGGCTCAAAAAGAAATTATGGGGAAACACTCATTCTGTAGTTTCAGAAATTGCATGTGCTACGTACAAACCCAGGGAGGTAATAAACCAAGTTCTCCAGCACATAATTCCTTATCAATAAAAAAGGTGATTCTAAGTTAGACCTAGTTAATTAATAAAAACAAATTTTTTTTTTTTTACAGTACTGGGACTTGAACTCAAGGCCTTCACCTTAAGCCACTCCATCAGTCATATTATTGTGATGGGTTTTTTGAGATAGGGTCTTTCGAACTATTTGCCTGGGCAGGCTTTGAACCTTGATCCTTCTGATCTCTGCCTCCTGAGTAGCTAGGAATACAGGCGAGAGCCACTGGCGCCCAGCTAGTTTTTTTTCTTGTTTGAAGATTAAAGACAGAGACTTGGTACTCTGACCCATTAAAGGCCATACATAGATCTAGGAAATGCAGAATAATGCAGACCACAGAAATCTAGTGCAGCTACGATCAACCATTCCTCCTACATTAAAAACAAGGACAGTGGTTTCTAGGGCCTAAATCTACCATTAAAAATAATGGTCCATTTTTGCCTAGTCCACGAATTAGCAAGTTTTTTCTATAGGAAGCCAGACAGCAAATGTTTTAGACCTGAGAAGCCTAAAACACAGTCTCTGCTGCAACTCCTCAATCTTGTTATTGCAGGGCAAGAGAAAACATGAAGATGGAAGCAGGTAGCTCTGTTCCAATAAACCTTTATTAGCAGCAACAGGTGGTTGGTTAGATTTTGGCTCATGGCATTATTTGTCTATTCCTGTCTGAGCCATCAAATTCAATAGAATACAAAAATAACTGAGTTAGACCTTTGCCTTCTAAGTGGAGAAACCACTGATAAGTAAATCTAGAAAGACTAAGTCATGTTTTGGTGCCTTTTTTTTTTTTTTTTTTTGTAGTACTCGAGTTTCAACTCAGACCTTAACCTTGAACCACTCTGCCAGACCTTTTTTTTGTGATGGGTTTTTTTCAAGATAGGGTCTTGTGAGCTATTTGCCCGGGCTGGCTTTGAACCATGATCCTCCTGATCTCTGCTTTATGAGTAGCTAGGATTACAGACATGAGCCACACTGGCACCTGGCTTGTTTTGGTGTTTTTTGTTGATATTTGCTCTGCCTTTTTACCAACCCGTCCCTCCCACACCAAAGGATCTCAGATAAATGAATAATTTCTGGTTTGTGTTTAGTACTGCCAGGGAGCACTTTTCTCTGGGTGAACCCTGAATTTAGAGCCAGGCTAGCAAATGCTAGGGGCTTCCTGATGTCTCTGACCAAAAAAGGCAAAACAAGGTGAAAGTTTAAAGAGCCTGGGCTAACTGGGTGTTGGTGTCTCACACCTGTAATCCTAGCTACTTGGGAGGCTGAGATCAGGAGGATCACAATTTGAGGCCACCAGTCTGGGCAAACAGTTCATGAAACCACCCCCCATCTCCAAAATAACCAGAGGAAAAATGGACTAGAGATGTAATTCAAGCAGCAGAATGCCTGCTTTGCAAGCGTGAAGCTCTGACTTCAAATCCCAGTCCTCCCCCAACCCCGCCAAAAAACAAAACAAAACCTAAAGAGCTTGGGCTAGTATCCAGTTTAGAATGCTCTAGGGCTGGGGGTGTAGGTCAGTGGTACAGCACTTTGTCTAGCATATACAAGGCCCTGGTTCCATCCTCAGCATTGCAAAAATAAGTAAATAAATAAATGATTTAAAAATTACAAAGCTCTAGAGAAAAACAACTCTCTTAGGAGAATGCCCAGAGTTTTTCTGTATTTCCAGATTAGGTCTAGACTCAAAGCATGACTTGAACGTCTTGGTGCAGACAGGTATTCTGTAAGTCCAATTTCTTATCATACTGTCTATCTTTAGAGTAAAAGAAACAGAAGAGTGGCTGTTCCTATGACAGGACAACACAGATCTGCCCAATGTTTAATTCTCAAGATGTTATGTAAAAACATTATAAGCTGCTGTTGATGACAGTGATGGATGGGGTATACAGAGAAATTAGACAGTAAGGAATAAAACCTATATTGTATATGGTGACAATAAAGGAACAGGGAGCATAAAAAGAAGTAAATAATTTAAGTATTCTATTGCTACAGGATACAAGTTAGATCAAGATGGGAGGAGTGTCATTAAATACAGATTGAAAGGGAAGCTGCAACTAAATGAAATGGCAGTCAGTCCTCTCAGTCTACATGAGGTGACATAACAGTACACAGGCACTGCCAATACCTGACAGTGAGCCTGACTAATGCTCTGCTCTAAAACTGCCTTCATGATAGGTTGAGCACTTTGACTTGTAGGAACAATTAGAAAGTAACATGAACCTGAAGTTAGTCCACATTATAATACAACACTTGGTCATTATCACTTCCTCAAGCTCTGAGTTCTCCGCATTTTTCTGCCTCAAAACTTGGAGGGGTACAAACACACTTCCATTAGCAAGCCTGGCCTCTTCACTCTGGCAGTGATTCTTAAGCATCATGCCATGTTTGGGGCACAAGCCCCAAGTAAGAATGATGGCTCTGAGCCAGGCTTGGTGGCTTACATCTGTAATCCTAGCTACTCAGAAGGCAGAGATCAAGAGGATTGCTCATGCCAGTCTAGGCAGAAAGTCAGCACAACTCCATCTCAACCAATAAAAAGCTGGGTAGAGCAGTATGCACCTGTCATCCTAGCAATGCAGGAAGCATAAATAGGAGGATGAAGTCCAGGCTGGCCTGGGTATAAAAGCAAGACCCTATTTAAAAAAAAAAAAAAAAGACAGCAAAAAGGGCTGGGGGCATGGCTCAAATGGTAGTGTGCCTGCCTGGCAAGCACAAGGCTCTTAGTTCAAATCCCCAGTACTGAAAAAAAAGTTCTGAACTAACATCAGACAGCTGTTATCAAAAAACAGATTTCAAAACTGAATCCTCTGTATGCCTGCTATACTTGTGTAGAGAAAGAAAGGAATGAAAGATACCTTGTCGCCCTGTCCCAGGTTCTCCGATTTAACCTCATATAAAGTTTTCCAGTTGGTGTTGCTCCCTCCTATTCCTCCACTCCTTATATCAGAGATGGAAACACCATCTAAGGCTTGTCCTTCTGAGTCAAACCTGAAAAATAAGTACCGACAGGCACTTTACATAATTCTCAAATAAGCTACTTGTTTCTATGTACAAGATATGCACCCTCTGCCCCCTACCAGCTTTTACATGGGTACTGGTCACGTGGGCTGAAGTTACTATCTTCTACTGTACCTTAGTCCAGTGAAGAAATGGGATGTTCTTTCTTTTTATCTCATTTGCTTTGATATCCCCCAGTGGTCAAGACACACACCAAAGTACCACAGACTCTTTCCTAAGCTAGCAGTGGCCCTGGCAGAGGCCTGAAAACAGTAACTGTGAAAGTGAACAATAAAAAGCAATAGTGTGGCGCTCTGGTCCTTTGGGCTACAAATGCTCATCTCAGTCTTCAGCTGCACTTTTATCAGCACTGAAATGTACCATATGGAAACAGACCGTTAATATATTGTTAACAGGTTAGCCAAAGATATTTCTATGACGGAAAACCTTTTAAGCCCAATACAGGCGTCCAACTGATTATATAACCCAAAGTAATCTATCAGAAAGCATTTATCTGCTTTCTTGTAGATTTACCTTCTTAGGCAGATTTGACTTATGTCAGTAGTAAAAATTAATTTGTATCAAATTATTAAAATTTATTGTAATTCTTGACTATCGGTTGATATGAAGGAAAGAAGGCCAGGGGGAAGGTGGCTTAAGAACATACCTGTGGCACACAGCAGTCAGTGTGAGATTAAAAACAGGCCAAACATCACTGAAATGGTGGATAACTAACAGCTAACCACACATAGAACAGGCTCCCTAAAAAGAGACCATCTAACAGAATGGATATTGCCCTAAGCTGCAGACAAACACCTTCTCATTCTGTCAGGTAAGCGGTGTAAATCCGTCACAGAGGCACAGCAAGGTCCATAAATCCATTTCACCACTACTAGCTATACAAGTATATGGTTTCAAAAACTCCAAGGAGGCATTTGCCACCAAAGACAACTCATCAAGAGTCAACAGAGCAAGAAGAGAGGTATCCCTTCTTGTAATAAAAATTCCACTTTGTCAGAGCCAAGATCTAAACATCACCAATCCTTGCCTGGGTGGGGTATGTGTACTGAACTTCTCTTTGATCAATGACAGGTTACTTTGTTCAGGGGACAGGTATACCTTTTTATGTTGCCTGGCATCACAGTTACTGACAGTGAAGTACAAACACCTTAATGTGGGCACACAATTAACCTGGGGTTGTGCTCCAGAGCCTGGAAGCACATCAAACAAGAACAAATCATAGTCATAGGTATTTCTGGTCAGACTATTAACAGACCCTATCAAATAATGACACAATGTCAGCTACCAGAACAGTTAAATAGATATATGTGGACCATACTCAGGATGGCTTAGGTGACGTAGATATTTCATCAAACTATTCAAATACTAGTACTACTGGTTTACATTAGACTCAAAAGAAAAATGAGGAGTATGAAATATGAGCTAATTCATGAGTCACTTAAACCTGAGACACAGTTGGAAACAACACACATCTTCCTGTGACTATAGCTATACAAATTATCTAAACTTGGGCTCATTAGAGTGTTTTCCCTGACCAAATCAATTCCTGTATACCATGTTTCAGGCTGAAGTGCTCTTTTAATGCAGAGTTTTAATGCCTTAAAAAGCTAGATATGGTGGGAAGATTTAACAGGCTCTCCTCATCCCTTGAGTGCCTTGGGAATAACAATATAATGCCAACAAAAGCCCATTGTTCCCACCAGCTTTATCAGAGTTCAGTGAATACACACTAGAAGATGAGCACCAGAGACTCAGCAGAGTAAGAAAGCACACTCCCTTCCCCCTCACCTCACAGCTCAAACCTCAGCATACAGTCCAGCAGCACACAGCCACTAAAGCCTAGCTGTACCCTGCTTTGGAGGATCGAGGTCATTATGCAGCACTAACATTCTAATTGTCTCCTCTGACTCTCCAGGTTTGTCATGGGATTATGGGTATCAGTTTAAGAGCTTTAAAGCCATCCTCTCAGAAGGCATAATGTCTCCAAGAAGCAGAGGAATTGGTCCATTCAGTAATGAAGCCTTCTGCTTGGCAAAAAGCTCACACGCTGAATGGTAACCAGTTCTTCTCAAAGCTGGGGCTCTCACAACCCGTTGGTTTAGCCCCACAAAACCTACCATCCGCGAAGCTTATAGGCCTCTGGAATGTCAGGATTAACAATGATAGTACTGGAAGACAGGACTGAGAGACTCCGTCCACCAAAATCAGAAACCCTGGCTCCTTTGATGGCCATCACAGGCTGTCTAGAACCATCAAACTTGTCAGCCTGCAAAACAAACACCAAACACACACAAGTTCACTAGCAGGAGTAACAAATATTTTTAGAGAAAACAAGGAAAACAGTTAATAGCAGAGTGAATATAATCAACGTACATGGAATCTATACAAGACAGATCTCACATTCAAGAATCTGCTCAGAGATAGATGAAAACTAATCTTTCACTACTTTACTAGGGGTAGAGGGAAGAGTGTTTCACTACGAAAAGCTGAAATCACAGCACATCTCACAGAAGGAAAGGAAAGGACTTCATATAATTGCTAGAATGCACAACTCTTTGCCGCCTATGTGGCCAAAGCTCCATAACTCAGAGGACAAAACAACCCAACTATGGAGGTCTCTCTGTCTACTGCAAGTACTTACATCATCTCCCCATAAAGTAGCAGTCACCACTTTCCCTGACATGTCCATCAAATATATATTTCTCTTAGCGACTTCTCTGTTGTTAGACTTCACTGTGATTTTGGTGACATCTTCATAGCTCTTGCAGATCCCAATTATGTCTAAAATACAAGTACAATGTCTTAGCAGGAGAGGCCAAGGATCCTCTTTCAACATGACCAAAGGGTGAGTAGAAAGCACTTGGTCAAGTCTTGCACCTCCCCATTTGCACCTCATACATTGCAAACAAAACTAATCATCACCACTGTCCTCAAACTGGTCTTACCTACAAGCGAGTCTTTAGACTTGTTCTCTAGGTCGCCAATCCCTGTGAAATCAAACTGAACTGAAGGTAAATGATGACCATCTTCACATGGCAGGACAGAAGTCTCATTATTGAAGGTCATCTCATAGTCATTTTTAACAGCTGAGAACTGTTTGTTAGCAATCTTCAGGGTACCTTTTGAGAAATAATACACCTACAAAAGAGGCCAAGCCACAGAATGAGAGAGCCCATCAAATCAGACACTTTACCAATGGACAAGTGTACCCTTGTCCGCATTGCACCACCCAACCTTGTCAGTTCCAGATCAACACTGTGGTACCTTGTTCACTTCAATAAGAGGGAAGAACTTGTCCACTTGCTCATTGAAAGCTGTAGCTCTGATTTCACCCTGTAGAAGCAAGTAAGAGCAGGTTAGGATTGTGATATTTGACATCAAGCTTGAGCAATGAAAAGCAGGCCACTTTAGCATCAAGATGACATCTTTGGAGCAGTGGCACAAGCATAAAGGAGACCTGTGAGAGGGCTGCAGACATCCTAGAAACCAGTATCTTATTGTCGAGACATTAAAGCTATCATCTCTGATAAAACAACAGAAGTTAAATTGGCTGACCCCATAATCATGCTATCACGTAATCATTGCCTGTAACCTCAAATTAGAAAAAAGACAAAACAAAAAATGACAAATTTAACATTGTGCTAATAACAGCAGAAAGTTTTGGATACTGAGTGACATGACCAAAACCCACAGGGATATGTGCTGAAGCAGGATGATTCAGCAGACTCCCTCATGCTTGCAACCTGAATGATGGATGATTTCACATTCAGGAGCCGTTGCCAAAAATGTATCAAGTCATGCTTTCACATTGCTTGTGATTTGGTTTTCACTTTTACTTTTCTGTCAGGCAATATGATACAGATGGAACAGAAACTTAAATAAATGGTTGAAATCTTAGCCAACTGCAGATACACCATCAATTTATAGAAAATTAGGTTCTGATTTTGATTCTGCCATCACAGTCAAACATTTGGTGTATTGTGCCATCTTCTAAAAGTGGGGGGTGAAATGGGAATGGACAGCTTTGAAATGTTTTGTTTCATTTAAATAAAGCATCTAGAGAGTCTCATGGTCAGAACCCATTTCCCACAAACCACTCACAGTGCAAGTGGCTGTTGCCTGCCTTTTGCTGGGAGCCAAAGTCCCACTTTGCTCATCAGTAGGGCTTCAACTAAGCCTCCAGCAAACCAGACAGAGTGTCTCCAGTTATTCCTACCCTTGAGGTTACTTATACATTTAGAAAACTAAATGTTTCTCCTCTACAAATGCTTTCCTTTAGAACCAAGATTTTATTTATGGCTGTTAGCACTCTATATAGCATCAAAGGACAACAACAGAGGGAAAACCATAACAACAACCATGTTTCTTTTTGGCCTACCATTATTTGCCATCTCATAGGCATGCAGAGCTGAGTCTTATTTCTCTGAGCCCAGCTCCCTTACCTCACCAGTTGCACATACTCACACTTTCATCAACGAGTTCTATAGAGAAAAGCTTCCCTTCCCCTCGGGAATTGCTCCAGGTACGGACCTGACTTTTGTTGGTGATCCGAGCACAAATAGTCCACCTAAAACCCAAATAGGTTACATTAGTGTTTATAGTATTTCTTATTTGAATAAAGTCCAAGTAATAAATACTCCTCCTATGGCTTTTCTTATCTTAATGCAGATTCCATTTGTCAATGTTAGTTGCATTTTAATCCAGCTAATTAAATCCCAAGATGACATACAGGCTTTACAGTTTACAGAATAAACAAACCGTAAAACATACTATGTGATTTAACTTTAAATCATTCTCCTGTCAAATAAGTAAATCTAAAACCATCACCAAGGCAACAATATCCCCTTAATGAAAGGTTCTAAGCTAAAAAACACAGTTATATCAGCAATTATATTTTGCCACTGTTTTCAATTATGGGAACTGATATAACTGATGTCAAACTTCCATCTCATTTCTAATGTGTGCTGAATATGAATACAAGGCTACTATATAGAACATGGCGCTTGTGGGCCACTAAAGGAAAACACATTGAAGTGGTATGACTTTAAATAGAGGCCACTAAAAAAGGAGGTCAAAGATCCGAGATCCAAGCCTGATGTCCATCCTGAAGGTAGGTACTAGACACACTGGTTACCTTACTTATAATTTCACAGCAGAAATTATCTTCCCTATATTATCAAGTATTGAAGAATCAAAACATATCTGAAAGAATTTCAATGGTCTAATTAATATTTAATGCAAAAAAAACCCCCAAACTAATATAAAAGAAACACTGGCTGGGGTGTGGCTCAAGTGGTAGAGTGCCTGCCTAGTAAGCATGAGGCCCTGAGCACAAACCCCAAGACCCTCCAAAATAAATAAATAAATGGATAGATAGACAGATAGATAGATAAATGGTGGGGGGGAGAAAAGAAAGAAATCCATGTTCAGGGCATATTAATGTGGTTAAAACAAATGGTACAGATTATTTTAGCCAAATCAAATCACAGTAACAATTTTTAGACCAAAAACCATTTATTTATATGTTGAAATGCTTTCTGAATTAGCAGACATTTTTTATTCACAAACCTATCAACTGATTCTCTAAGCAAGTACTTCTAATTTCAAATTCTTCAAAAATGAATGAAATCCACGGGCTACGGCAGATTGCTATTTTTGCCATTCTATTTTGTAAGCAACCTAAGGGTTGCCACAATTTGTGACCTCCTCTGACTCAAAAATAAAAAAAGAGAAGAAACCCATTCTATGTGGTGGTGATCCTAAAGTACAAACATCAGTCCCAAATAACTTCTTATACCGTTTTTGTAAGTATATTCTGTACTTGTCCTATGCAACAACTCACTTGGACTGGTAAGGGGTAAGGCTGGCGATTGGTACCACTTTGAACTGTGTCCCAGCAGGCTGTGATGGTCCAGTCCCACCAGGTTTTCCAAATATCTTTGGAGCACCAAAAGTCTTGGATACAGTGGAACCTGTATAAACACAGAAAAGGACAAACATTATTCTACTTAGCTTTTATAGTAAACTTTATAATAATTTTCATTAGTGATGTGCCACAGGGGAAATCATATAAAACAAGAGGCCAATTTTTTTTTTCCTTTTAGTATTCAAGATATGAAATCAGATACAGAGGGAAGTAGGAGGTCAGGAAAACAATCTAAAATGAAGGCTGGGCACATAGGAGTCCATAATTACATTGGCTGACAGCCCTGAGGGTCAAGATAACGAGGGTAATGAATCCACTCATTGCTCTTTCTGAGGTCCACCTCCTGAAACTTTCCGTTTGCATCAATGGGCAAGATAATGAATCAAAGAAAGAAGATCAGCCTTCTTGACTAGGGAAACTGAGGCAACTCTGTAGTCTGGTCAGAAAAAAGCAGGGGATGGGGGTGTGTATAGTTCAGTGGTAGAGTTGCAGACATGTGCAAGTCCCTGGGTTTGATCCCTAGCACCGAAATGAAAAGGTTCAGATGTAAAGGATTTGAAGGATAGGTATTGGAGGTAAAGGCCACCTATCACCAATATATCATCTCAAAACACCACCACAGAATGGAAAAGTCTAGAATGAAGTCTAGGGTGGTGGTTAGTTGGGAACAAAGGGCAAGACTCAGTTTTTGGCCAAGACACGTAGGTGGTCACTAAGACACCCCCCACTCCCTTGCCTACTTTCTCCGAAGTGCTGCCCTGCATATGGAAAGGGCAGTGTTCAGAGCCAATTAACAAATGAGTTCCTTTATATGTACACTGTATCTATAAAGCTTTAACTCCCAATTCAGAAAACCTAGTTTAGCTCCATGATCTACCACCTTCTATAACCCAACTTTTCTTCATACTAGAATTTGGCTAAAAATATAAACCCACCATTCATTTACTGAATTTTCCACAGAATGTACCACACTACTCCAAGTAAGTCTAGTACTCAGAATAGACACAGGAGCACATTATATACTAAAGTTTTCTGTTCTAACTGGGAGTCAAGAGAGGCCAATATATATACAGCAGTGTGCCAGGAAACACAAGTATTTTGCAGATGTGTGTGTACCACATACAGAACAGGCTTCCATTCTTTTTTTCCTTTTTGGTGAAACTGGGATTGAACCTAGAGCTTGGAGCATGCCAGGCAAGTAGTTTACCTCTGACCTACATCCCCAGTCCCATTCATCCAATTTTTTTTTTTAATGCAAGAAACTGTCCTAGTCCATTTTCTTTCATTACCCAGCTTAGGGAACATTAATTGATTTTTTTTTTTTTTTTTTTGGTGGTACTGGGGTCTACACTTTGAGCCACTCTTTTGGCCCTTTTTTTGTGAAGGGTTTTTTCGAGATGGCTGGTTTCAAACCCTTGATCCTCCTTGACCTCTACCTCCTGAGTAGCTAGGATTACAGGCGTGAGCCACTGGTGCCTAGCTGAAATTTATTTTTAAACATCAGTTAAGAAGTTCGAAGCTATCTAGGGCAAATAGTTTCTGAGACCCTATCTAGAAAATACCCATTACAAAAAGGGCTGGTGGAGTGGCTCAAGGGGAAGGCCCTGAGTTCAAGCCCCAGTATTGCAAAATAAATAAATGGATAAAAATTTTAATATAAGGCAAAGATAAATGTAAATGTAAATCTGTTGAGGGAGAGAGAGAAAAAAATAATGTACTGCTTATATTTCAGCCTGAAGAATGGGCTTTTAAATTATTTAGCATTTTAGATAATCTATTACACTACCCCTTCAACAGTACATACTTTCACAGCTATAATAAGTGGATTGACTCATAAAGGAAAATACATAGATGACAGAAGGTAGATGTAAAAAAAAAAAAAAAAAAAAAAGTTGTATGTCCTAAACTTTATTCATGTTTTAACCCGGCTTTTCTTAGAATCTTGCATTGAAAAACAGAAACTAATAGTTAAGGAGGCTATAAGATGCTGTGATAGAGAAATGACCCCAAGGGCTGGAAGCAGGGCTCAAATGGTAGAGCACCCACTTATAAGATTGAGGTCCTAAATTCAAACCCCAGTTCTGAAAACACACACAAATTGGACCTCTAAAAATAAATTTAACTATATTTTATAAATCATAATTTTTAATGGTGGCTTCCTAGATCAAAAGGTTCCTAAGCCAAAGGCCAGAAGTAAACAACATGACTCCACCAGAGCCCCTCTGGGTCTTCTGCAGAGAAAGTTAAAAAGAAACTATTTCTCATTCATGAGACTAAAAAGCAGAACCTATGACCAATATAAAGGATTCTGTCTTTAGACAAACAACAAATACCCACGATAGCCCAAAATGAGAAACTTGAGACAAGCTAAATTTAGTAAGTGGGTCCTAGATAGTTCAAAGGTGAGAATTTAAAAGATATGCAAATTCACAGAAAGGCAGAGTGTAAAATGTAAAGCTGTGAGAAACTACTACATCAACTATCATCTAAGAAGAGTATGTTCTGATAAGAAAAGGCATATTGTTAAGTAGCTACATTTTTTAGTCATATAATCTACAATAAGAATTGGAATTATTCTTTGCAATTCTGCCACGAGTGGCATTTTAAAAACTCTCTTTAGGGAGGTGGTGGGGGCAGGGGGGAGAAATGACCCAAGCCTTGTATGCACATATGAATAATAAAAGAAAAAAAATTAAAAAATTAAGGAAAAAAAAAAACCAAAACTCTCTTTAGTCCCAGATTAAACTTCAAAACGTTATTCAAGCCCTGACACATATTATCATCACCATTGTGGTACCTTACCCATTCCCGAGCTCCCATTCTGTTGCTGGGGCTTGCTGGCTGGTGGACTGGCTGCTGAGCCTGGAGAAGGAACTACTTGCTGCTGCCCATGACCTGAGGATAAAAAGAAAAGACCATTTTATTCCAAACTGAGTTAAGAGATTTAAACCCAAGTAGAAGAAATACTCTGGAAAACTAAATCTTTCAATTCCTCACAGGTCAGAATTCATGCCAGACTATTCAGCTACATGCAGTGACTTTGCTAGGGGTTCACATTTTGTTTTCATATAAAATCTGGCTCCATTTGGCTTTCACCTGCTTATAATTGATAGCTTTCAGTTTTAATGAAGTTCTCCCCTAAAGACTTGCCCATTTCTCCTATAAGAACCTACAGTAAAGTCACTGGGCTGAATCTGTGACACTACCACTATTTCCATAGCAACAAATCGATGTCATCAACAGAATTGTGTGTTCATGGCAGGATCTATCAGAAGAAAAAGCTGGGTGGTAAGGAAAACCTAAAAGCAGTTCAATTGTCTCTGAAGTGCTCCTGCTTCAAAGGAAAAGATGACATTCAGAAAGGATTCTACTCTCTCCCTCCCAAACAAAGCAACCTTATTTTGAATTGACAGTTGGTAGAAAATAAAGTTGAAAGAGTCGTAGGTACCGTGAACTGTCACAGCAGGGAGAGATGAGAATGGAGTTCAGAAGCAGTTGTGTCAAGGAGACTGGGAGATTAAAAGGAGAAGAAGGGAAACGAACATGTCTGTCAAGCAGAAAATAAGAAATGCCATACTGTAAGGGTATTTATTTGCCCCTCACCCTTTATACAAATGTTTATGAAGCTGGAGAATGTTAAAATTGTAGACTACAAACCCAATTTTAAAGTAACAGACTTATGGAATTTGATTTTATCTTTGTGACTGGATCTGAAAGCAGAAACCTCACTTGGACTGCTCACCAAGAGAGCTTGCAGCACATAAGGGCAACTCAAAAGATGTCACAGTATCCTAGAACATTAAAAACGGTGAGCACAGCTGGGAAAAAGCCCCACTTGCCACTCTGACTCTGCCTTTTCCAACTGCCAAGTTCAAGTTTCTACTGGGTTTCTCAAGATCCTGACTCACATGGGCATGTTACACACTGATTTAATTTACTTCTGCCAATATTACTCTTAAGTGGCCCAGCTAAATGAGACATAACTATGCTATTAGAGTAAAATAAATTTAGCATAAAATTAAAAGGTTAAATAGAATCATTTACTCTTTACTTCTTCCTATGGAGAGAAAAATTGAGATATCTTATTTACATGGAAAAAGGACAGTGAAATTTTTGTGCTTATTTTTTAGCTTTTCCATTATCTCTGATTGACAAAGTGTCATAAGAAATTGCATGGGAGAATAGTCTCCTCTGATAACCATGTCTTGTGAGCAACAGTTTTCATTCTTAAGTGAACCGTTTTAAAAATCAGTAGGAAACAGATGAGTTGCTCAGTAAACACTATAGAAGTTAAGTGGTTGGAAAAAATAAAACTGTATCTTCACTTGCTTCATAAAATATATACAAAAGAATAAAAAAACCCTCAAAAATGGAACCATCAAAAATGTACAAATTCCTGCTATCCACTAGCCCAGTTCTCCCCTCTCTTCTGTAGTCTCAAAATCATCTAAACCAGGAAGTCCCATTCTCAGGACTACTTCAGCTACCTCCTGCAGCTGGCTGAACAGAACATGGTCCCTGGACATCACTGATCACACACACTCAATTTCCTTAAACATAAATGACCCTCAGGAGGAAGCTGAAATAGTCAAATTCACAGAGACAGAAAGTAGAAGGGACAGACAGGAGTGGGATCTGGAATCTGGTATTGAATGGGTGTGGAATTTCTATTGCAAAGGATGAAACATCAATTTGAGTGGACTTAGTCATGGAGATTTGAACTTAAAAATGTTTAAGTGGCCAGGTACAGTGATACCTGCTTATAGTCCCAGCTATCCAGGAGACAAGCAGGAGTTTGAGGCCAGTCTGGACAACACAGTGAGACCACATCTCAAAAAATAAAAAGGTTAAGTGTAGATTTTGTGTTATGCATATATAACCACAGTTTTTTAAAAATGTAATTTATTTTACCTAATCCAAGATGTTCATTTTTCACATTTTAATATGTGAATTAAAATTACATGCTATTAGGGCTGGGAGTGTGGCTCAATTGGTAGAGTGCCTGCCTTACAAGTACAACGCCCTGAGATCAAACCCCAGAACCGCCAAAATTAATCTGCTGTCATAATTTTTAGAGGTACATAATACAGTGATAGTCTAATAATCCTTGGCTTCTTGAATTCAATGAAATATTTATCGAGCTAGTCTCCAATTAATAATAGCTATTATTTTCTGAGTGTTTACTATGCACTGGATACAAAGTTAAGTGCATTATTCTAGTGACTGTCAGAACAATGATGTATAATGAAGGTGAGAAAACTGTGTTAGAGATTAAGTTGCTAAAAATCACAGCTGAGAGAGACTAATCTTGAATGCGGGTTTGTCTGACTGGTTCATATTCTTCACCACCAATCTATTTATCACAGCAATCCTTAACTCTTGCTTTGGACTACACTTGCAAATCTGGCACAAGAGATAGTTCTGAACCAAATGGATAGAAAGAATCCTAGTGCATTTTACCAAATACTGGAACACCCAATTTCATTAAACAAATATTACTGGACTTATAAGCACATACAGACTCCAACCCAATAACAGTGGGAGACTTCAATACCCTACTCTCACAAATAGGTCATCTAGGCAAAAAAAAAAAAAATTCAAAATTAATCAACACTTATAGATCACCAAATGGATTTAATGGACATCTACAAACTATTTCACCCAGCAGCTGCACAATACACATTTTTCTCAGCAGCCCAAAGAATTTTTTCTAAAACAGATATTGTAGTCCATAAAGAAAGCCTTAGTAAATATAAGAAAAGTGAAATAATCCCATGTATTATATTGGACCACAATGGAATATAAAATTAGAAACCAACAATAAAAGAAACTACAGAAAACATTCAAACACATGGAGACTGAATAATATATTGTTGACAGACTTGGGGAACTGAAAAGAAAGGAATCCTGGTGCACTCTAAACAGAAACAACTGCTCATGAATTAATGTGCTGCAACACAGCAGTCACTAACAAGACCTAAAATAAATCAGTCTACAGCTAAAAGAAAAATCTTTTAAAAAATCAAAATTATACTGCAAGGCAGAATTGCAGAGACTCAGTTTCTGATAATCTTCTGTTTTGTGCCACCTACAAATCAAAACATTCCAATAAGATGCCTCAAAATAATTCTTAATCTCTTTTCTTATATCACTGGTTCTGACCCAGGAGAGAAACAGGAGATTTAAAAGTTACTTGCACTCATGGCTATCCCTTTTTTTTTTATGATCTATTACAATGGTAAATGAGCCATGGGTAGAGAGAATCAGTTTATGGACACTGGAGTACACAGAGTAACAAAAAACACTCAACTTCTAACAACTATAAAGAATATATAGATGAATCAATATAATTTCCCATTGACAGAAAATGGCCAAAATCAGGCTGAGTAGAATTCCAACTAGTATCAATAATGATTAGTACTAATAAAGTAAGATTGTATAATACATTTAAGTCCAATTAAAGTATTAACAATAGTTTAGATAAATAGAATTTATCCATATACACAAGGCAAAATATGTAGTGGTATGAGAGAGAGAGATTTAAAACCATCCAACTCAGTAGTATATGAAGCATGAATTATTTTTGAAGTTTTTTGCTTTTGTTTTTGGTGGTACAGGGGTTTGAACTCAGCCACTTGCTAGACAGGTCCCTAGCCCTTTTTTGCTTTAGTTATTTTTCAGATAAGGTCTCATGTTTTTGCCAGGGCCAGCCTGGGACTGTTGATTCTCTTACCTATGTAGAGATCACTGACATGCACCATCACACCCAGCTTCTGTGCTGAACCCCTGCTCAGGCTGGCCTCAAACTGTGGAGGTTGGCTCTGCCTCCTAAGTAACTGGAATTTGCTTGAAGTTTTATTTTTCACATATTGGAAATTCTGTAAGTACCTTTTATGTGATAATACTACTATAATGCACACTTTGCATTTTAATGCACATTTTGGAATTCCTACTGATTTCTGGACAGATTTAGTAAATTAATTTTACTGATCACCTGATTTGTCACAGGTTCTGGATTAGGTTCTGTAAGGATATAAATCTAATTTTAGTACTCTTCTCCCAAACAACAGATTCCTTACTTTCACAGTAGAAAATCAGAAAGCACTGCTGTGAAATACACTGTAAGGCAGTAGTCACTGTAACAAAGATATCTCCATGATGGCTCAAATAACAATGTGTTACTGATCTAGTAACACATTCATATTATTCAATAGTAAATAATTCTGAATAGCAAAATTTTCTCCTCCCTCTGTACTTTAACAGACCCTGAAAAGAAGGACCAGTAAAACTGGAATTTTTTTCCCCATAGCTCTGTAATTCTGAGCCCAAGAAATGATTATATTTCAGTCCTCTCATTGCCATCTTATTGCAAACACTTTTGCCCGTGAAACACAAAGTGTCCAATGCAATCATTTCATTACATAAAATATAAAGAACACTAAATACTTGGCTAAAGGTGATAAAGTTGGCTACAAGCACCTCTCCCTTGCCCCTTATGGCATCCAAGGACTTCAGAGATGCTAAGCCATTGCTTTGTCTTACCATTCCTTCTAAAAGCTGAGAATATGAAACTAATGTGTTCGTCTTAACAAAACTTTACTACTGACAAACAAGTATCTGCTCTAATTTAATAATTTAGAACTTTACCTGGTACACTCCAGTTTTCCCTCTCCAATTTAGAGCATCAGATTATTACAATTTGTGCAAGTCATGATTAGTATCTACCAGGTTCCATTTCTGGAAAGATCATGATGAAAACCTAGTCTCCAATCTTTCTACTTCTCCTAAAAACTATACAGAGCAGTAAGAATGCATACCACACTATATACATGCACGCATGTGAACACACTCATGTGACATATCCCATATAAAACCACATCTTTAATTTGGTGAAACTAGGGAACAGAGAAAAACCTATAAATTCCAAATTATGTGAAAGAGAAGCCCAAATAGCACTAGTCAAGAAATCATAACAGTGAAGACAAAAGCAGCATGGATGACTTAAATGCAAGAACTGAAATTACAAGTCCTAGAATAAGACATGAGTGAATGCCTGTGTAACTCTGGAGTGAGGGACACATTTCTAATTAAGGCTCAAGTCCTGGTTATTAAGCCAGGCACCAATGGCTCAAGCCTATAATCATAGCTACTTAGGAGACTGAGATTGGGAGGACTGAGGTTTGAAGCCAGCCCAGGCAAATAGTTGGAGATTCCCCATCGCCAAAATAACCAGAGCAAAATGGACTGGAGGTGTGGCTCAACCAGTAAAGCACCTGCTTTGCAAGCATGAGGCCCTGAGTTCAAACCCCAGTTCCACCCCAAAACAAAAACAAACAAAAACCCAAAACAAAACTCCCCAGCAAATTCAATTACATAAAAACCTAAAAACTGCCACAAAGCAAAACAATACCAATATCATAAGCAAGTCAAAAAAGACTCTGGGATTCATATCAGAGCCAAAGAACTAACCTGACTTCTTAAAGAACTCTTAGAAATTGAGAAGAAAAAGACAAAAGGTAAATGGGCAATACAAGAGCAGCCAGTTTACAGAAACCAAAACCAAAACCAAAGGGCTTCTTAAACATTTAAAAGGATGCTGACCTCACTCAGAATAGAAATTAAAATGAAAATCAACACCAATATGCCATTTTTTCATCTAACAAATCCATACAAACTTGAAACATATTCTGTTGACATGGCTAAGTAACCAGTATTTTTGTACATTGCTAGTGGGAATGCAAAATGACACAAACTGACATGGAGAAATTATTATCTAACTGTATTTGCCAACCACAGACAAATTTACCAAGTGACCCAGCAATCTCACTGCTGGCAACCAAACCCCCTTAGCCCATATACTGGCATATGTACAAAGTTATTCAATGCATCAGTTTGTTTGTTTTTTTTTCTTGTGATGCTGGGGATCAAACCCAGCACTATCTTAATAACTACTGTCTATGTACATAAATACAATTTTCACAGTAGGTCAAAGCTTTGGTTTGAAGGTTAATCTTTAATACCTGGATACAATAGAAAGCAGCTTCACCTGGGAATCACCAATGCTGATTCTCACTTTTCAAAGCAATTTACCGTGTGACCTTGGTCAAGTCCCTTCATTGGCAAAACAACTAATCTCTAAAGGTATTCCTTCTGGGCTGGAGACATGGCTCAAGTGGTGGCATGCCTGTCTACCTAGCACACGCCAAGCCAAGTTCAAACCCCAATACAGCAAATAAATAAGTAAAAATTAAAATAATTCCTTTTGCCTCTAACATTCTGGTATCGTGTTGAATGCTCCACTAAGGTTTAGAATTAAACTTTTCCAATTTCTTTCTTTTCTTTACTCCACTTAGGCAAAGCCTCAGTCCTAACTGAGTTGTAGTTAGGAAAACCAAGACAGAATGTAGTTTGTCTCCAGCACAAAAATGACTGGGTTTGGCTTCATTTATCCTTAATCCAAAAGGATACCAGTGAGACTGGAGTACGGCTCAGTGTAGGGTACTTGTCTAGCTTGTGTGGGGTCCTAGTTTCAACCCCCGTATGGCCAAAGGAAAAAAAAAAAAGAGCAAAAAAAGCCAGAGAGAATGAGAATTAATTCAAAGCAGAAAAGACGAATAAGAAAACCAGGTAAGACCAAGGCAAACAGCAAGGAGTAAGACTTAAACCTATCCAATAACTAAATTAAATACATACAAATAGTCTAAACCTCTGAATTAAAAGGTAAAAATTACCAAATTGAACAAAAAGACCTGCCAACATACTGCTTATAAAAATGCATATTTAATATAAAGATATACTAAAGACATAAATACATTAAAAACAAAAAGGACTGACACTGGAAAGTGGTAGAGTGCTTGTTTAGCAACTATAAAGCTCTGAGTTCAAATTTCAATACCTCCTCCACACATGCATCAAAATATTTGCTAGCACAGTGGCTCATACCTGTAGTTCCTGCTACTCAAAGAGACAGAGATTTTAGGATTTAAATTCCAAGCCAGCCTGTACAAAAAAGTTAACGAGACCCCCATCTCAATCAATAAACCAGGTGTGATATCATATGCTTGTCTCCCCAGCTGCACAGAAGACAGACCACAGGTAGGAGGAATGGCCCTGAACAAAAACTTGAGATCCTACCTGAAAAGCAGCTAAAGGAAAAAAAGAAAAAAAGGGCTGGGGGTGCAGCTCAAGTAGTAGAGCATCTGCCTATTACGAGACCCTGAGTTCAAATCCCACTACTGCCAAAAGAAACAAGCAAACAAACAGACATGGTGGTGCACATCTATAATCCCAGCTACACAGAAGGTTTAGATTAAGATTATGGTCCAGCCCCAGACAAAAAGAAACTATCTGAAAAATAACTAAAGCAAAAAAGACTGGAGGGAGTAGCTCATGTGGTAGAGAATCTGCCTAGCAAGTACAAGGCCCTGAGTTCAAACTCCAGTACCACCAAAATAAATTTAAAAATAATTAAAGTAAAATAGGGAAAAAGATATAACACTAATTTTAAAAAAGCTAAAGTGGCTATATTATTATCAGCATAGATCTCAAAACACAGAATTTTACCAGGGATGAAGAAAGTCATTTCACAATGATGAAGAAATCAATTCATCAAAAGAACATAACAATTCTAAATGTTCATACATTTAACACCAGAGCTTCAAAACATAAAAAGCAAAAGAGCTAAAAGAACTGCAAGGAGCAATGGAGAAAGCTACAATTTACAGTCTGGAAGCTCCAATATCTCTCTATTTCAGTACTGACAACAAGTGAACATAAAATCAGTAAGGATCTAGAATATATGAACTACACTAACTTGACCTACTTGACATTTATAGAACACGCTGCACACTATACTCTTTTCAAGTACAACACAATTTACCAGGAAGTACCATAATCTGACATAAAAGTAAGACTCAAAAAACTTAGCAGAATTTGAGTAACATACCATCAAAAAACACAAAAAAAAACCCCAAAACATGATGGAGCCTGGCATGGTGGAGGACACCTATAAACCCAGCACTCAGGAGGCTAAGGCAAGAGGATCAGGAGTTCAAGGCCACCCTGGACTACACAGTGAGTTTGATGCCAGCCTGCGCCTCCTAGGAAGATACTGTACCTCCTCCCTGTCAAAAGAGGGCTCAAGTGGCATCACTGGTGAGTTCTGCTACACGTCTTTTGTTTGTTTTTTGGTGGCATTGGGCTTTGAACTCAAGGCCTCCTGCTTGCTAGGCAGGCGCTCTACCATTTGAGCCACTCCCCACTGGCCCTTTTTTGTGTTGGGTATTTTCCAGATAGGGTCTCATGAACTATTTGCATGGGACTGGTTTTGAACTGCGATCCCCCTGATCTCTGCCTAAGTAGAAAGGATTACAGAGATGAGCCACTGGCAAGGTTCTGCTAAACATTCAAGGGTGAAGTAATACTAGTTCTACAAAAACTCTTCTAGAAAATTTAAGAAGGAACACTCTCCTATTCATTCTATGAAGTCATGATTAGCCTGTTATCAGAATCTGACTGACACGACAAGAAAACTATAAGCAATCTCTCATGGCTACATATGTAAAAATCCTAAACAAAATCAAATTAAGTAGACTTAACAAAGTAAATCCAACAATACATAAAAAAGGATAATATATCACAACAATCGACTTATCCCAGAAATCCCAGGTTGGCTTAACATTAAAAAAAAAAAATCACTATAATTTACTATATTAATTAACCAAAAAAGAAAAAACATGATTATCAATAGACAGAGAAAGCATTCAACAAAATTTGGCATCCATTCCTGATAAAAAATTCTCAGCAAACAAGAAATAGAAGTAAACTTCCTCAACCTGATAAAAGAATATATGGAAAATCTACAATTAACATAATATGTAATGGTGTAAGTATGAGGGCTTTCTAAGAAAGGAACAAAACAAGACAAAGAGGAACAGCAAGGCTGAATAGTTAAGTCTTTTTTCTTTTTTGAGACAGGGTCTTACTACGTAGCCAGGCCGGTCTTGAGCTTGCAATCCTTCTGCCTCAACCTCTCAAATGCTGGGCTTCTTGCCATGTGCCACCACGATGGCTTAGTGAATATTTTTTCTTACGTCTTAGCCAACTGTTTTCCTCCGACAGGGAATAGTCTATTCCTATTCAATACCTGTTTTGCTATTGAAGTATTTTTTCCTTGGCATGTAAGAAATTCAGTAAATATTAAAAAGTTTAACCCTGTCAATCCTATCTGTTGTAGATATTTTATCCTAGTTTAAGTTCATATACTTTCTTACTTTTAACATGCAATTATTCCAATATATTATGTAGTCCCTTCCTTTTTGTTTTTATTACTTTTGAGGGTTTCATTTTCTTACCTTTTAAAAATGTAACTGGAATTTATTTTTGGTGCACTATGAGGCTTTACTTTTATTTTTATTTGATGTGGTAGAGGGGCAGACAGGCCTTCTCTTTTTTGGGGGCCAGAGAGTTAATGATTCTTTTTGCCTTGCTCTAGAACACTAATTGCCTAAGTAGTGGACTTTTTTACCCCTGATTTCACTGTTGTTATATATATTCTACAAGAAAATAAAAACCGCTAATAATATTGCTATCAAGAGGTAATCACTGTTAAGGCAGGCATGGTTGTCCATGTCTATAACCCTAGTACTGGGGAGAATGAAGCAGGAGGATCTCAAGTTGCAAGCCAGCCTGAGCTATACACTGAGTTCAAAGCAAGCCTAAGCTACATATCAAGACCCTATCTTAAAAAAAAAAAAGAGAGAGAGATAATCACTGATAACATCATATGTGTCATTTGACAGATACTAACTGCAGGCCAACTGTGTAAGCCAGGCTTTAGAAATACAATAAATATGGCCTCTACCTTTACACTGTTTACCCATAGCCTAGCAATACAGAGATGATTCTATAAACTACCAGTGCAGTGAGTCCTCCAAACAAGGATACTTCTCCCTATTTAAAAACATAAATATGCTTAAGATGTTAAGAAAATGAATTTCCCATTAATTTTACAGATGTGCTATATAATATCCTACATTACTATAATAACCTAGATACTTGTTATTTTTTAGTCTACTGTAAGTGGATATTACAAAGAGTGACCATTGCACTTCTGTTGCTTTTTTCTTTTCTTTTCTTTTCTTTCTTTCTTTTTTTTTTTTTAGCAGTATTGGGATTTGAAGTCAGGACCTCACACTTGCTAGGCAGGCAGTCTACCATCTGAGCCAATCCCCAAGCCTTGTTTCTTAAATTTCCCCCTATATTCACATTACCACTTCTTCAGTACTGAATAGCCTGATTCCTAGACCCCAGAATCACTGTTGCTTTATTAAGACTAACAACTCAAACTGAATCCAAAAGGTAGAATTCTGCATCTGTAAGAGGCATTCAATTGAGGGTTATGATCTTTAAAGGGGATTTTACCTTCATTATAGGGCACTGGATTGCCAATCTTTATTCCAACTGCTTCAGCTGACTTCAAAACTTCTAAATCCATCAAAATAACTACTCTTCTACAAAGGAAAACAGAAACAAGTTAGAATAAATAAATTCCAAAACCTTTCAAATGAGTTTCTTAAAAAGCTTTCCCTCAATAATCATTCTGATAAACTATTTCCCTTTGTCAACTGTTTCTTCATTAATGAATGTGATACCAATTCCTACATAAATATTTCCCTAATCTTTCACTACACCATTTCAAGGCTTTTTATGATTACAGGATATTCATTTCTCATGTAGGCCCTTAGTTAAAATGACACACACTTGCAAAATACCATATCTTCAAAGAGCCAGTGACTGACATGATAAGAATTACATTAGACACAAGAGTATGTGACACAAAGAGATGATCAGTTTTTAGAAATATACTTATCTAAACAATTACTTTTTCCCATGAAAACCAATATGACAGTAGATATTTTTAAAAATTTAATTATTGTCTAATTATTATCTTACATACCTTTGAATCATCGTTACCTTTTTTTATTTTGGCAGTGCTAGGGTTTGAATTCAACACCTCACACTTGCTAGGCAGGTGCTCTACCACTTGAGACACTCCTCCAGTCCTTTATGTGTTGGGTATTTTCGAGATAGGTCTTGAGAACTATTTGCCTGGGCTGGCTTCAAATACCGATCCTCCTGATTTCTGTCTCTTGAGTAGCTAGCAAGGATTGCAGGTGTGAGCCACTGGTGCCTGACTTCATTTTTACGTTTGATTAAAAGTTTTCAATATACCAAACCAAACCAAATAAATATCTGTAATGAACAACAGCTAGGCACCAGCGGCTCACACCTGTACTCCTAACTACTCAGGAGGCAGAGAAAAGGAGGATTGCAGTTGGAAGCCAGCCCAGGCAAATAGTTCACAAGGCCCTATCTCAAAAAAAAAAAAAAAAAGTTTTCAATAACCTCCTGAAGATCTTAGAACCAAAACAAAAACCTCTGAAATGGGGTTCGGGGTGTAGCCCAGTGGTATAGTGCTTGCCTAGCATGTGTGAGGCCCTGGGTTTGATTCCCAACAACATAAACAAATGAAAACCTTTGACATGGCTTACAGGCTTCATACTGTCTGGCCTTGCTAACTACTCTCCAGCTCATTTCAGCAATTCCAAGCTCTCTGCCCTCTAGCCCAACTGTTTCTGGCATATGCTATGCTCCCTCCTACCTCCCACATGTCCTAGAACATGTGCCCCTCTAGTTGCAATTTTTTTCTCATTCTGCTTTATCTAATACTCTTTTTTTTTGGTGGGGGGAGGACCTGATTCAGGACTTTGTGCTTACAAAGCAGACAAAAATCAGGTACTCCATCAAAGCCATACCTCCAATCCACTTGCTCTGGTTATTTTGGAGATGGAAGTCTAGTGAACTATCTGCCTGGGCTGTCCTGGAATCTTGATTCTCCCAATCTCAGCCTCCCAAGTAGGATTCCAGGCCTGAGACTTCATCATACTCCTGATCATCTATCTCTCTTTGATCACTATATCCTTGTGTTTGATAATATAGCCTTTCATTTAGATCAGGTTTCTTTCTTCTACTCTTTGCTACAGCCATGATTTCTTTCCTTCAGAACACTTCTCATAGTTTTTAACGATATACTCATTAGCGATTATTTTATTATCCATCTCCTCTACTACATTGTACTTTCAATAAATGTAGACAGCTAGCCTCTACTGCCTAATGTAACAGGTCCACAGGTGTTGCTCAATACACACTAGAATGAGAATGTCATGACCATGACCATTTTAAAAAGAACTGCAGCTGGGTGTGAGTGGCTCATGCCTAGAATCCTAGCTACTCAGGAGGCAGAGAGCAGGAACATTGTGGTTTGCAGCCAGCAAATAGTACAAGAGACTCTATCTCAAAAAAAAAAAAACAGGGCTAGTGGAATGGCTCAAGTGATAGAGCACCTGCCTAGCAAGCATGAGGTGTTGAGTTCAAGCCTCGGTACTGCCAAAAACAAACAAACAAAAAACCAAACCTGCAACAGGAAAAATGAATTTGAGGGGAACACAGCTAGAAGCAGGCAACCAGAAGAGAAGAAATGATGGTGACCTGAACTGAAGTGGTGCTAGTGGAGATGAAAAAAGTGGGTAAGTTTAAGTAACAATTAAGCAATGTTAAACCCAATCACACATTTTCATCATGTTCTACTCTTTAAATGGTCTGGCTGCTAAATTTTGGATTGTGCTTTTATCAGGTTATCCTATCAAGTTTATACTACTGCAGTAAAATAAGCCTGAAATTATCTATTCCTGAAAACTGGATATAGATTACTTGTTAAAACTACCTGATAGTCACATTCAGCTATCTTCAAAAATTATCCAAATCACTGCAGAACATTTATTTAGCATCATCTTAATAAACCTGAGACACATATTTTAAAAAGAAATTTTATCTTGTCATATAACCATAAATAAAATACTAGCAACGTGAATACAACAGCATACTGAAAGAATACACCAGGGCTGGAGGCATGGCTCAAGTTGTAGAATATTTGCCTGGGGGACAAGCGCAAGGCTCTGGGCTGTGGGAAATTACATGAAGGTTAGACAAATGACCTGCTTTCTTTGAAGTAAACAATGAGGGAGAAAGAAGATAAGGAGGAGAAACCCACAAAAGTCAAGAGACTTACAGACCATCAATCTACTGTACTTTAAACTTTCCTTTGGAACCTAATTTAGATTGTATACACACATACATACATACATACATGCATACATGCACATACAAATATCTACATAAACAAATCTACATCTATCTGTAAGAATAGCTGAAAATT
Source organism: Castor canadensis (assembly GCF_047511655.1). Taxonomy (NCBI): domain Eukaryota; kingdom Metazoa; phylum Chordata; class Mammalia; order Rodentia; family Castoridae; genus Castor; species Castor canadensis. Next base: position 46,769,484 of record NC_133396.1, on the reverse strand, counting down.
GAATACTAACTGCGTATTTATTTTACATGTAAACAGTGTTGTGCTTTTTATAAAAAGTTATCTTTAAAAATATTTTTCTTTTTTTTTTTGTGCAACACTGGGGTTTTTTAACTCAGGGCCTCATGCTTGTTAGGCAGGTGCTCTGCCACTTGAGCTACATTTTCAGTCTTTTTGGGTTTTTAATTATCTCACAATTAGGCTCTTGCATTTTTGCCTAGCCACTTGGACCACAATCTTCCTACCTATGGGTTCCAGCCTAGCTGAGATCACAGGCATATTCCATCCACATCCAGCTTATTGGTTGAGATGGGGGTCTTGCTAACTCTTTGTCTGGGCTGGTTTCAAACCTTGCTCCTCCAGATCTCTTCCTCCTAAGTAGCTGGGTTTGCAAACTTGAGCTACTGGACCCAGCTCATAAAAATACATAGTAAAATATTTCTGAGTTGGGTGCCAGTGGCTCATGCCTGTAATCCTAGTTACTTGGGAGGCTGAGATCATGGTTCCAGGTCAACCTGGACAACTACTTTGTAAGACCGCATTTCCACATAACCAAGGCAAAATGGACTGAAGGTGTGGCTCAAGCAGTAGAGTACCTACTTTGCAAGTGTGAAGTCCTGACTTCAAAGTCCAGTCACACACATACACACAAAAATTTCTGAATGACATAATAATCTGATATTTACTTCAAAATTATAGAGGAGCTAGATATGGAAAGGATACTGATAGAGCAAGACTAGACATCAAGTGATAAATGGAAATTGAATGCTGGGTATCTGTATATTCTGACTACTTTTATAAATGTTTAAGATTATCCAAAATAAAAAATGGGCTTAAAAAAAGAGAGAAAGGAAGCTATGATTATTTCTTAAGGCAGGATTTATTTTGTAGGAATGAAAAAGTAGTTCTACATTAATCAATTAAAATGATTCATAATGGTGAAGGATTAAAAACAGTATGATTATATCAGGATGAAGTAAAAGCCTTTAAAAAGATTAAAGAGCCATTCCTATAAAATCCTGAGTAATAAGAGGACTTAAAAAAAAAAGCCCTGAACATGATAAAGTGCATGTATTTATGTGATAAACTCTATGCTGAACACTGAAACTAAAAGGATTTCTATTATAATCAGGGTACAAAGACAGTACTTAAGGACACCACTATTGTTAACATTGTTTTGATAATGCTAGCTGATTCACTACCACTAAAAACAAAGTAAATGACAAATGATACAAATGTTACAATAAAGAAATGATACAATTGTGTCTAGAAAATCCAAGAGACCTTAAATGGACATATACAGTATTCTTGGATAAGACCTACATCAAATATCAAATGCAACTATTTGCATTCCAATAGTACTTACTTGTTTTTCAAAGTTGACAATATAACTCTACAATTAATATGGAAGAATAAATGTAAGAACTGCCAAGAAAATTGGGGGGGGGGGGTGGGGGGAAGAGACAAGTAAAGGAAGGCATTGCCAAAAGTTACTAAAATAGTCTATGGATAATTTAGTTGAAACTCTGACACATCATTACCATTGAGTACTTTGGTGAGGATGTACAGAAACTTCACATAGCTATTTGGAACTAGCCTGGTAGTTCCTCAAAAAGTTAATTATGAAGTTATCATTTGACCCAGCAATTCCACTACTCCTGGATAGCCTTCCCTATGGTCCACAGGGGATTGTGATGTTTCAGGACACCTCTCAAATATCAAAATTTGTGGATGCTCAAGACAATATTTGCATATAACCCATACACATCTTCCTGTATACTTTAAATCATCTCTACGTTACTTTCAATACCAAACACAATTTAAACATTAAGTAAACAGCTGTTATACTGTACTGTCTAGGAGGTAATAATGAGGGGAAAAAGTCTGGACACACTCAGTACAGAAATTTTTTCCCAAGTATTTCTGATCAGGTGTTGGTTGAATCTATGGATTCAGAACCCACAGATACAGAGGACGAACTGTATTTTACAAATAGAAATGTATGTGTGTATATAAAAACTTGTATACAAATCTTCAGCACATTAGTCCAGATAGCAAAAAGATGAAACACCAAAATGGTCCATAATCTGATGACTAAACAAAATGTAATATAGCTATACAAAGGGACATTACAGCCACAAAAATGAAGCACTGGCACATGCTACAATTTGGATGGACCTTGAAAACATTATGCTAAGTCAAACAAACTTGTCACAAAGGACCACGTTTTATATGATTCTGTTTATATGAAATGCCCAGAGTAGGCAAACTGACAGAGACAGAAAGGAGGTTAGTGGTTGCCTGGGACTGGGGAAGTTTGAGGATTTAGGATACTAAGGGGTACAGGGTTTCTTTATGGGATGATAAAATGTTCTAAAATTAATTGTGGCAGGGGGGGAGAAATGAACCAAGCCTTGTATGCACATATGAATAATAAAAGAAAAATGAAATAAATAAATAAATAGATAAAAATTAAATTAATTGTGGTAGTGGTTATATAACTCTGCAAAACCACTAAAAATAAATTAAATGGATGAATTCTATGGTATATGAATCAAGCCTCAATAAAGCTATTACCAAAAAACTTCCCCCAAAGCAAACTCTGTGGCACTAATGCATTAAGAGACATCAGATTAGAGAAAAGAAGGCAAATTCAGAACAGATGTCAGTATCTGCATCTGCTTTTGCCACCAACCATCAATTTCCACACAGTTGCCAAAGTAACCTTTCAGAAACTTTTCAAAACTTAGAATATACCACTACTCCCTGATCAAAACCTTAAAGCAGGCTGAAGGCATGGCTCAAGCAGTACAGCACTGCCTAACAAGCATGAAGCCCTGAGTTCAAATCCAGTATAGTATCACTTTAAAAAAACAAACAAAAAAAAAAAACCCCAAAAAACTTATGGCTTCCCAATCCACTCAGAACAGTATCAAAACATCTTACTGGGGCATCTGCTACCCAACTGGAAAAAAATTAGACATGATTCTTACTTCATACCCTACATAAATATAAACCTCAGGTGAACTCCTTTACTTTTAAAATTCACCAAAATATCTGAAGAACTAAAAAGTAGTTTTATTTGTTTTACTTAATTATTCTGGGTGGTACTGGGGCTTACAAGGCCTTGTGCTTGCTAGGCAGGCGCTCTACCCACTTGAGCAATTCCACCAACCCTAAAAAATAGTTTTATAACCTGATCAGAAATTCCACTTCCTAAGCAAGATACAAAATATGAATAATTTTTGAAAAACTGTTTTTTTCTTTATCTCAAGATACCATATACAAATAGACCAAGATAAGAGTAGGATAAAAATATGTAACACACCTGGTTTACAAAGAGTACCACAAATAAAATTTTTAAGAAAATAAAGGACAAAAATTAATAAAAAGCTACAGAGAAAAATGAGAAATAGTTGATAAATATAAGAAAAGATACAAGACCTTGCTAACCACAAAATATAAACTAAAATAATGACGATGGGGGAATGGAGGTGTGGCTCAAGCGTAGAGCTTGCTTTGCAAGCATGAAGCCCTGAGTTCAAACTCTAATTCTACAAAAAGAAAAAAAAAATAATAAAAATAATGACAGTTAATTAATTAATAATTTCTTAATTATTAAAAGAAATTAAGCTGGGCTTGGTGGCACATGCCTATAACTCAAGAGGGAGAGGCAGGAGGATTGCGAGTTTGAGGCCAGCCTGAGTTACACAGCGAGACCCTGTTTCAAAACAATTAATACCCAGTATGTTGACAATGTTAATGAGAAACTTTAAAAAAAAATAACAGCTTTATTGAGATTCACCCTTCACTGTGTACAATTAGTATATTCACAGAGGTGTTCAAGCATCACTACTACCTAACTTCAGAACATTTTTATCAACCTGAAAAGAAATCCTGTGCTCACTGACAGTCACTCCACATTCTCCCACCCGTGGGAATAACTTACCTGCTTTCTGTTTTTGGATTTGCCTACTCAGAAGCAGATAGTCTTAGGCAACATTTATGAAGTTATGTCTATAGCCATACTTTGTTCTCTGACCCCATAATACAAATTCTAATAATCTACCCTTCAGAAATATAAGCAGAAACATATAAAGATAGCTGAACAAAATCACTAATAAAGCCCAGTTTAGAATAAGCCTCAGCAGCACATATACTAAAATTGGAACGATACAGAGAAGATTAGCATGACCCCTGTGCAAGGATGACATGCAAATTTGTGAAGCGTTAAAAAAAAAAAAAAAAAGAATAAACCTGAAAGCTGAGCATGATAGCACACACTTGTAATCCCAACACTTGGGAAATCGAGGCAGGAAGACCACAAGGTCAAGGCCAATAGCCTACATAGCAAGTTCAATGACAGCCTGGGCTACATAAACTCCATCTCAAAAATAAATAAATAAACAAACCTGAATGACCACATGAAAGTAAGCAATACATAAGCTCAAATATATAGGCTTTCAGCAGTCTGATGAACACAAACAAAACATGCCACCCACCAGGTTGAGGTGGTGAAATAAGACAGAAGTGCCTATGGGAGAGGAACTGTCTCCCCGACTGGACAGAACAGGCTTTAAAGAGTTTCCCAGCAAGGACTATACTCAATCCCAGCAAGGCTCTCCACCCTCTCCCACAACCATGCCCTAGAGGACAGATAGAAAGCACTGCTTAACGGCACTCAAGATAGCCTAGAGTGGAAGATAAGAGATCCCAAGCAGGAAGGTTGGCAAGAAGATGTACCTAGCCTAAATGATGCCAGAGCAAATATGAAGTCTGGACAGAACTGTCCACATCAAGCATGAACAAGATAAAACGAAATTTCACAGCAACAATGCAACACACAACAATAAATAAAAATGAAAAAAAAAACAAGGTCGGCAGAAAGACAAAAGAGACCAGTCTAGAAGAAAGCATATGCCAACAAAGGGAGTGATACTTGCCCAAGTGATTCACAAAAGAATGCTATGAATTCAATACAGTAAGAACCAAAGATGAGGTAAAACCCAAGATCGAAGAACAGAGAATGTGAAAGTTAAGGAAAAACAGAATGCATCCAATAAAAAAATATAAACATCAAGAAACAGAACAGAGAGCTAAAAACTCAACTACTAACCTATTGGAAAACAGGATTGTAAGCCAATGTATGTATTAGACAAATGACTGAAGCAATTAAAGATGTACATGGAGGGCAAAGTTACCCAGGATCTCAATACATGAACTAGAAAAAGCATAAAGGAATAACACACAGAAAAACTCCTTCAACAGGAAAGAACTGAATCTCCAAACTGAAAAGTCATACCATATGCCAGGAAAAAAAATTTGGTAAGAACAACTAACATTAAACAAGTCACTGAACCTGAAAGCATGAAGAAAGAATTCTAGGCCAGACGTAGCACACACCTAAAATCCCAACAGTTGGCAAGAGGAGCTCGAGTTCCAGCCCAGTTTAGGCTACACTGTGAGAAACTATCTCCAAAAAAAGAAAATTCTTGAGGAATACAAATAGAAAAAGCAAAGCTTCTTGTGTATGAAGAAATCAAATCAGGCTGGCCTTAAGCCTTCTATAGATTAACATGATACAATGCCAGAAAACAAGATTCAGAGGGTAAAATCATAGAACCCAAACAACAGACATAGAGCCAAGCTGTCATTCTAGAATACAGAACAATGGTCTGTTATTGGGGAGTATGGCACTAGGAGCCATTCGAAAGTTGTTTCTGAATGAAATCCAAATAACCAAGAGAATCAAAATTAGGGAGGTAAAAAGAAGGGATGCTGGAAAAAAAATGTAAGAGTCCTTAAATCAACATAACACAGAATTTTAAAAACTATTTTAACCCCTAAATACACTGTACAGTTTTGCCTTATTTTAATCTTCGCAGAAACTTACAGAAACTGCTCTGATGTAGAAGAAAATTTGTCTGACTAAATTCAGTTATTTCTTAAAATTCTTAACACGGTATGAAAATCAAGATAATTTTTCCTCAATTTCCTACCTAGTCACAAAGCAATCATCCAAAGTAAAAAATTAATATTCATACAATACTTTCATCTAACCCACAGAACCCACTCAAGTTTCATCATTTATTTCAATGATGACCTTCAAACCAAAATGATCCTGTCCAAAGCCAGGCACCAGGAACTTACAAAGAAATCAGGAGTTCACAAGACCCTATCTCAAAAAACTCATTACAAAAATAGGGCTTGTGGAGTGGCTCAAAATGAAGGTCCCTTGTTCAAACCCCAGTACCGGAAAAAAAAAAAAAAAATCCAATCCATTACAGAAGGACCATCCCTTTAGACTCCTTCAATCTGAAAGTTTCTCAGTTTTTCTTTCACTTTCACACTTAAGATTTTCAAAATCAGAAGCCAAGTATTCTGTAGAACATCCCTCAGGTTACCTGTGTTTCCTCATGATTGTACACAGATTCTACCTCCTTGGCAAGAACATAACAGAAGTGATACTGTTCTGACTGCATCCCATCAAGTGATGAGTTCCACTTGTCCCAGTGATTACCACTGACCATTAGAATTTGGCAGGTTTCTCCCACGTAAAATCACCTTTCTCCTTTTACAATTAACAATTACACTTCTGGGAATATATTTTAAACCTACAAATACCTTATTTCTCACCAACTTATTTTTAGTGTTTGCTGTAGGTTAAATAATATCCCACAAGCCCAGGGTGATGCATGCCTATACAATCCCAGCGCTTGGCAGGTGGAGGCAGGAGGATTATGAGTTCAAAGCCAACTTGAACCCTATCTTCAAAACAAAACAAAACCTTAGAAAATCCACATCCTAATTCCTGGAAACCGTGAATATTACCTTATATGGCAAAAGTGAACTCTGCAGATGTGACTAACTTAAGGCCTAAAATGGGGAGGCCCAAGGGGCCATAAATGCAATCACCTATATCCTTAGAAGAAGGGAGTTGAGGGGAATTTGACCTAAGGGGAAGGCAGTCTGACTATGGAGGCATAGAGTGGAATGATGCAGCCACAAGCCAAGGAATGCCAGGTGCCACTAGGAGAGGAGGCAAGGAACACATTGTTCCAGATGGAGCACAGTCCTGCTGATGCCATGATTTCAGCCCAGTGAGAGATTTCAACTTCTGGCCCCCCAAAAAATAAATTTGGTTTTTGTTTTGTTTTGTTTTTCTAGTAATTTCCTATTGTTTTAAACCACCAAGTCTGTGGTAGCTCCAGCAGCCTCAGGAAACTTTCATAACATATATTATTGTTTCCTGCCTCCGTCAATCATATCAATCATTACCATGGCAGTTGTCTAATACTGAATTTTCCAATGACATAATTCCTTCTATATTTCCCCATATATTCATTTATTGTGAATTCCTATTTGACCCAATAGGTTTAAATATGTTACTATATTTTTTATTTTTTAAGTTGCACTAAATCAGCAATTTAAGACCCTAAACACCAGTTTCTCTGTCCTTTTGACATAACCCTCCATCACTCCTCTAGCATAACAAGGTAGTCTAGCTCATTGTGAAATTTCCAAGCCTGTAGTAAGTCATCTCCCAGGAACCATGGTTCTGTAGTGTAACATAGCTCTCAGAAACCAACATATGGGTGCTAAGTGGAGTCATGGCCAATAGGGTGCTGCTGCTCCAAAGCCCTCTCAGTAGACAGGTTTAGGGAACATTACTGTACATGCATGTATGTGTATACACATTCATACACTCAACATTTGTATCTACATTTATTTGTGTATCTATCTTTATATATTGAAAACTAACCCAGACGCCAGTGGCTTGCGCCTGTAATACTAGCTACTAAGGAGGCAGAGATCAGAAGGATCACTGTTCAAAGCCAGCCCAGGTAAATAGTTCGTGAAACCCTATCTCAACAAAACCCTTCACAAAAAAAGGGTTGGTGAAGTGGCTCAAGATATAGTCCCTGAGTTCAAACCCCAGTCCCACCAAAAAAAAAAAAAAAAAAAAAAACTACAGGGAAAATTTGATCAAAGTACATTATATCCATGTATATAAATAACATAAATTACCCCTACAATTAACTTATGTTAATAAATTTTTCAAAAGAAAAAAGAACCCATAATAAATCAAATAGAATAGTGTTATCAATGAAATCTTAAATTGAATTTTTTAAACTATATTATTTATAAGACATCCAGCCGTTTCACTGTACAGTAGACACTGTGAGTAAAGCATACCCTCCCGAACTAAAAAAATTTGTGGACAAGAAGTTGTCATTGAAATGAAATGATGGCAGACATGTCCAAGGAATACTGCAGGTATTTGATCCCTTTACGAATGTTGTGATAGATGAATGCGCAGAGATGGCAACTAGTGGGCAAAAGAACAAAACTGGAATAGTGGGAATACGAGGAAAGAGCATCATGTTAGAAGCCTTGGAGTGAGTTTAAATAATGACTGCTCAGCAGAGAAGTCCACATCCCCTCTTCAAAGGGCTTGTTTTACTTAAAAATCAGGTCATGTACACTTTCATATTAACCTTTTTGTAAAATAAAACTTTTATAATAGTCAAAAATGTTTTCTCTCTTGGACATTTTGAATTTAAAACTAAAATGTTAGCTCATTTTCTTCTAACATGAAAAAAATAATGAAATAAAATAAAAGACATCCAAAATTAATAACAGAAAAGCTAAAAATTAAAAGCAGGAGAAAGATATACCCAATAACTATAAATTGAAAAAGTTGTTTGGGAATAAACAGATAATATAACATATGTTGACACACATTTAGGAACATGGGAATGTGTCTCATATATGCTCATTTGTTTTGGTTGCAGTTTGTAATTTAAAATAAAAAACTTGAGAAAAAAAAAGCTCCCCCCTTAAAAAGTTACTTTTTAGCAATAGGAGTAACAGTTCTGTTCACTGCTATATTTCCAGCACATAACATCTTGCAAGTACTTAATATAGTCTACACTGGCCGAACACTGCATTTACTATAAACATTCAAGATTGCAAAAATAAGTAAATAAAAGAGCATTACATAATTAAATGTATCTTTATGCTATAGCAAGTGACCACTTCATTTAAAAGACAATAAAATTTGAAAAAATAACAAATAAGTATAGCTCTACATTTTGCTTTAATCTGCTCTGGTATTTCCTTTTTTTTTTTTTTTCTTCATATTTCTGTCCCTTTGTTGCCATGTTTTAGCCATCTGAGTTCAGAAGTGAATAGCTGAATAACTAAAACTCATTGTTGCCTTTATTAAATTCTTAATTGAATTTTGGCATCCAACGTATTTCTCTGTTCAAAAATTAACTCCCTTTGTACAATACAAATAAACAGAAAGCAAAACACATACCGTCCATCTTTCAGAGTGTTAACAATAAATCGGTTAATCTGGCAAATACAGTTGCTGGACAATCGTTGTTCCTCAACAAGAGGGTTCAACTGGGTTGCCAACATGAAAGCTGAAAGGCACAGAGATTACATTAGCCTCCAAAACAGTTCAAGTTTAGGAATCTGAAAGTCGATCACGAAGAAAAATGATTGCTTAAATATATTCCTATCCAAGTGAAAACTAATCAGACTTTGCATAATAGAAAACAGTGTAAGTCAGCTGTATTAAACATCTGCTGCTACTCTTAAATGCATACGTATCTCAAAGGGCCCTAAATAATTTTTTTGTCATTCAGGTTTCATGAAAGACTAAAAAGTCTTTTCTAAGTCTCTTAACATTAAGACTAGCGATAGTAAGCAAATACTCTAATTTTTCTCATCTTCCTTTCAAACCTTCCAACACAGAAATAAAACCCCCAAGAAGGTGAGTATAAGACAGCTAACCCATCACATTCACTAAATGCCAATACCATCCTTAGGGAAATTAATCAAAGGAAACAGAGCACCAGTTAGAAAAAATTAATTAAGCTGAGTGGCAGCTTTCCACTACGTCCAGTCTATTGTTAGAGTGCCCCTGCCAGCTGCAACTCTGTCTGAAATAAGTGCACAGTCAAGTAAATGTGGACCTTAAGATTGCCCCATGTACTGCAATCAAAGTGCTGAGTATGCTTTTATCATTTAAATACAAGTTTTTAGATTTACACATCATACTCACAGGATAGAGTGTTCAATCCATCACTCATAAGCAGTCGATAACGGGGTGGACTATTCCCTGTAGTAATAGGACGGATATTCTAGAATAGAAATTTGATTCATTAACCATGTTTTCTGCCTATTCCCTAAGGATAAGTGAACCTAAGTGGCAGGAGAGTGGGTTTGCCATTTGTTCAAGACAAAATGAACTGCTTGCCCATTCTCTTGATACCTAAATACAAATGAAAGAAAATTGACTTGACAATTTTCTCATCAGTCTCTCTCCACTAACATTATTAAAATATAGAACAGAGTAAGATGAACTGTCCATACTTTTGTGTTCTCTCTCCATTATCTCAAAATTGGCTGGAAATCATTACCCTCTCAAATTTATATTCACAAGGTACTATTTAAGACACATGCTAAAAATACGAAATAAAAAAATTCCTTGCCCTGAAGGGTTTATAGCTGAGGTACAGATGGAAGTAGAGAGAAGCAATGTGTAAATACAATGATATGGGAATACAGCCCAGACCTTTATCTCAGCTTGAAGGATATCAGAGGCAGCTTTCTGAAAGAGTTAAGTATGTAAACATTTTTAACATATGTAAACACCAGCCTTCTGATTACTGGTAGTCTGGGAGTAGGGGAGATTATTACCTACTTTGTCAAAATCTGGCTGGGAGGGTGGTTCAAGGGGTAGAGTACCTGAGTAGCAAGAGTGAGGCCTGAGTTCAAACCCCAGTACCACTTAAAAAAAGAAAAAGACAGCCAGGTGCTGATGGCTCACACCTGTAATCCTAGCTACTTAGGAAGCTAACATCAGGAGGACTGTGGTTTGAGGCCAGACCAGGCAAACTTCATCTCCAAAATAAGTGCAACAAAATGGACTGGAGATGTGGATCAAGCAATAGTGTGCCAGCTTTGCAAGCATGAAGCCCTGAGTTCAAACCCCAGTCCACCAAAAACAAAACCAAACAAACAAAAAAATCACAATGGGCTGGCAGAGTTGCTCAAGTGGTAGAGCACCTGCCTAGCAAGTTCCAGGAGGCCAAGTCCAAAGCCCCCTCCCCAGTTTGGCAAAAACAAAACAAAACAAAAAAACCCACAACAACAAATCAAATAAAAATCTGTAGGCATGATCCTGGATTCTGTTTCTATTGTCTAAAATTCCCAATAAATTTGGAAACTCCCTAAACAGACAGATGGGTTAATTGAAGGATTTTAAGTAAATAAGCTCACTGTAGCTTTCTCTCCCTGGAGGTAATACAGAAGGTAGATTCGTACAAGACAACCTAAGGGCAGACAGTCAAGTAACAAGACAGATGTAATGATGTGCAGCATCACAGTCACCTACCAAGCATGCGTGGAAAAGAACAGAGGCAAAGGTTTAAATCAGAACCTCCAAAAGTTTAATGTTAGCTAACATAATTAAAAAAAAAAAAAGAAAAAATTTAAAAAGTCCAGTTCCTCTCTCAGGGTTACAATGTGGACCAGCCTGTTTTTTTTAATAATGATGAAGAGAATTTACTGAACTGGACAGAACTGTATGTTTTTCATCACATAACTTATAATTATGTATGATTCTAAAAAATGGCCAATACAAGTAAGGTACTTACAATGACTTGGAGGATGGGTTTTATGGATGTATCTCCCTGTTGCATTATGGCCTGAAAGAGTAAAAACAGATTCTTATAAGCTATGCATTCAAATCGCAATAAAAAATTGATAGTTTTACAGTTTTTTATCTGGAATAAACCACAGACAATATTGTTATAAGAACCTATTCAGAGGCAGTCACTTGAAAAGTTAATTTTCACCGGACAAATCATAAAAGTGCCTGTTTTCAAAGAAAACAAATGGCATTTGTTGTCAAAAACAAAAAGTTGTTTTCTTGTGAAAATCAGGATTTCTGAACACTTATATTCACTACCAAGAATGCTAAAGCTTTTCAAGACTTATAGGCTTTTGTCATGAAGTTGGTGGTGTTAATGAATGTGAACTTTTCTGTTTTGTTTTTGTTTTTGTTTTTGTTTTTTTTTTGAGAGATGGTGTTGCTATGTAGCCCAGGATCATACTCAGCCTCCCAAGTGCTAGGACTACAGGAATGAGCCACAACACCTAGCATGAATGTGACTGATTTAAGGAAATGCATCAAACATCTGGAAGATACTCAAAATGCAATGAGCCAATATTTTCCAAATGACTAATGCTTGTTAAAAAGTAACACACACCATCAGGTGTGGCAGAACATACATGTAATCCCAGCTACTTGGGAGATGGAAGTAGAAGGATTGGGGATTCAGGCCAGTCTGGGCAAAAGTTAAGACTCCATCTCAAAAACAAACTGGGCATGGTGGTGCTCATGTGTAGCTCCAGTTACTATGGAGGTGGAGGTCAGAGGACTGAGGTCTGAGGCTAGCCCAGGCAAAAGCATGAGACTCCATCTGAAAAACAAACTAAAAAAGCTGAAAGGACTGGGGCATGGCTCAAGGAGTACAGCACTTGTCTAGCAAGCACAAGGTCCTCAGTGCAATCCCCTGTACTGACAGAAAAAAACAAACAAACCCACAGAGTCATGCATACCAGCACATGCCTGAAATCCCAGTACACAGAAGGCTAAGAAAGGAGGATTCTGAGTTTGAGACCAGGTTGGGCTACACAGCAAGACCCTGTCACAAAAATGTAAGGAAAAAAAAAAAAGAACCCACACATGTAAAAGACTCATTCAAAATGTAATACAAACCAATCTAAATTTCAAATAATCTTTAAGAAAGTACCATTTGATAAACTTTGATACAGTATCAAAAAAGAGGCCTGGGATAGGAGTGATAGTAGAGTACTTCCATAGCATGTGTGAGTCTCGGGGTTCAATCCCCAGCATTGCCCTTCCCAAAAAGAGAGCCTGAAAAGGCTATTAAAATAGTCCTCCATTTTCCAACTGCATTACTGTGTGAGATTAGATTTCCTTCACCTAGTTCAAACAAAAACAAAACAACGGACAATGCAGAAACACATATGGAGGGGGGTGGGGGAGAGAGGGAGCGGGTGTGGGGGGATAGGGAGGGAGCAGAGGATGGGGGAGAAATGGCCCAAATAATATATGCACATATGAATAAATGAATAAAGAAAAAAAAAAAAGAAACACATATGGAAACTTAAGCTGTCATGTCTTCTATTAAGCATTATAATAAAGAAATAAACAGCTGGGCATGGTGGCAGATGATTGTAATCCAACCTGAACTGAGAGAGAGAGAGAGAGAAATATAAAACAATACCATTTTTCTCAGTAATCTACTGAGATATATATGTATATATTTTTTTGGTGGGACTGAGGTTTGAACTCAGGGCTTTGCACTTGCAAAGCAGGCACTCTACCACTTAGGCCACACCAGATCCATTTTGCTCTGGTTATTTTGGAGATGGGGGTCTCATAAACTATTTGCCTAGCTGGCCTCAAACCACAATCCTCCCGAACTCAGCCTCCTAATTAGTTAGGATTACAGCCATGAGCCACTGGTGTCTGGCTGAAATACATATTTTTTATTAAATGTTATTTATGTTAATGGAAAAGCTTACTACTATTATTTTAAATGAATAAATATTTTTAAACATCTCAGCTAAAAGTGCAAACATATTATAGATATAACCCATAAAAACAAAAGCTCTAGTCTCAATGATTTTTAAGTGTAAAGGAATTCTAAGAAATTAATACTTATAAGTCCTAAAATTCATCTGTTGAAGCCCTAATTCCCAACGTGATGATGTTAGGTAGAGTCTTTGGAAGGTAACTGGATATAGATGAAGTCATAAAGATGGAACCCCCACAACAGAATTAGCATTCTGTGAGAGAGATATCCAGGCTCTCTCCCTTAAAAAGCACAAGAAGAAGCCATATAAGTATACATAGTGAGATGGCAGCAATCTAAAAGCTAAGAAGAGGACCCTCGCCAACAGCTAAATCTATCAGCACTTTGATCTTGGACTTCCTAACCTCCAGAAATATGAGAAAATAAGTGTTTGTTTAAGTCACCCAGTGTACAATATTTTATTTGAGGCAGGGTCTCAATATGTAGCCCAAGCTTACCTCAATCTTGACACACTCCTGCCTCAGCCTTCTGAGTCTTGGGATTACAGGTGTACCCCATCACACCCAGCTTACAATATCTTTTAATAGCAGCTCAAGCTACGAGATACTGCTCTAGAGCAATCATTTAGAAAGTAAAGCACAGTACAGACAATAAATTAATAGCAGAGATAAATTTGGATCATAAAACAAAAAAGGTCAGAGGATAAAAAAAAAGAACAGATGGGAAAAATAGAAAACAAATAACAAGGTGAAAAGTTTAAACCCAAATATATAAGTACATTAAGTATAAATGGTTTAAGTATTCCAGTCAAAAGGCAGAAATTATCAGAATGAATAAAGACCCTACTGTTAGCTGTCTACATGAAGGCGATTCAAACATAAAAAGACAAGTTAAAAGTAAAACATTCAGAAAAGTCACAACATTAAACGCAAAGACTTCAGGACAAGGAGTGCTACCAGGTCTAAAGGGACGTTTAATAATATTAGAGTCTGAGGAAGACATGTATAAATGAATGTGTCTAACAACAAAGTTTCAAAATACACAAAGAAAAAATGACAGAATTGAAAGGAACATAGAAAAATCCACAATTATAACCGGTGATTTTAACATTCTTCTTTCAGAGGGCAAACAGATCAAAAAAAATTTTAATTATATTTTTATATATCATCTCAGGAAGTATAAAAGAAACTTGAACTATCAACTAGCCTGAACTAATTCAATTACTGAACACCTGCAGAAAACACATTCTTTTAAGTGCATCTGGATCCTTTGTATCAAGATAGTTCCTATACTAGGCAATAAAACAAGTCTCAGTGAATGTTAAAATACTGAAGTCTTACAGGGCACATTATTTGATCACATTGGAATTAATTTAGAAATCAGTATCAGTATACCCAGGAAACACCCAAATATGTGGAAATTAAGTGACATAATTATAAATAACCTATGTATTAAAGAAATGACAAAGGGTTGGTGGAGTGGCTCAAGTGGTAGAGAGCCTGCCTAACAAGGTGTGTGGCCCTGAGTTCAAACCACAGTAAAAGAAAGGAAAAGAAATGACAAAGATATAAGGGTGGGTCACTACTTAGGAGATGGAAATGAGAGAACAGAGGTTCAAAGCCAGCCTGGGCACAAAGTTCACAAGACCCCATTTCAACCAATAGCTGGGTATGGTGGTGCATGCCTGTCATTTTAGCTACTACGGGAGGCATAAATAGGAGGATCAGCTTGGCATAAAGCAAGACACTATTTCAAAAATAACCAAAGCAGTCAGATGCCAGTAGCTCACACCTGTTATCCTAGCTACTTGAAAGGCTGAGACTGAGAGGACTGCAGTTCAAAACAAACAGTCCATAAGACCACATTTCCAAAACAACCAGAGCAAACTGGACAGGAGGTGTTGCTCAAGCAGTAGAGCACTTGCTTTGCAAATGCAAAGCCCTGAGTTCAAACCCCAGTCCCACCAAAAATAAGTAAGTAAGTAATAACAAGGGCTGAAAGTGTTGTTCAAGCAGTAGTGCACCTGCCACTCAAGTGCAAAGCCCTGAGTTTACACCCTAATACTACCAAAAAAGAAAAAGAAAAAAGAAATGACATGACCAGTTAGAAGGTATTAATGGAATGAAAACGAAAATTCAATCTATCTGAATTTGTAGGCTATAACAAGAACAATGCTTAGAGAGAAAATTATAGCTTTAAATACTTATACCAGAGAATAGGTCCAATGTCAGTGATCTAACTTTTCACCATAAGAGACTAGAAAAAATAAATTAAAGCCAAGTATGAAGAAGGAAGGAAATAATAAATGAGCAAAATTCAATTAAATAGAAAATAGATAAATAGGAAAAATAAATTGAACCAAAATATGGTTCTTTGAAAAGATCAATAAAAATGATAAACCTTTAGCTCATCTGATCAAGAAAATATATTTAGAATATTTGGATTGAAACCAGTCATCAGTATAAATCTTATATTAAAGAGATAGAGAATACTAGAAACAACTTCATGAAACACCTTAGATAAAATGGACAATCCTGGAAAAACAAAAATTACCAAAACAAATACAAAAAGGCAGAAATATATATGTAGCTCCGTATCTACTAGAGAAATTGATCTTGTAATTTTAAATATCCCAACAGAGATGGCTTTACTGGTGAATTCTAACTACTATCTAAGGAAAAAAATACACACATACACACACCAGTCTTGCAGACATCATTTCAAAAAGTACAAGACAAAAAGATTTGCCAACTTACTTTACGATATTTAGGTGTATTCTGGTAGAAAAAGCAAAGGCATTCTAAGAAAGAGAAACTATAGAAAACCTTATCACTCATAAACATTGATATAAAAATTCTCAATGAAATATTAGCAAATTAATGAAGTCTAGCACTATAGAAAATGAGCAATGTCATGCCTAAGTAGGATTTACCCCAAGAAAGCAAGTTTTACTCCAAATCCAAAAATCAATGTAACTTTTCAAATTAACAGAATAAAAAAGAAAAACCACAATGGTTTCAGGAGATAGAGAAAAGGCAGTGGGAAGAATTCAACACTTGTTCAAAACAAAAAAATTTGTTAGGCCAGGTACAGTGGCACACACTTATAAACCCAGCACTTGGGAGGCTGAGGCAGGAGGACCATGAGTACCAGGCCAGCCTGGGCTACATAACAAAATCCTGTCTCAAAAAAACTTAAAAAAGTTTTTAAGGGACTATGGATTTGGCTCAGTGGCCAAATGTTTACCTGGTATTTATGAAGCTCTGAGTTTGACTCCCCCACACACAAAGTCTTGTCAAACTAAATACAGAAGGCTTAAACTGATAGCTGGCATGTACAAAAATATCTGTACCTACCTCTCTAGCTAGCTAGCTAGCAAGCATCACAGTTAATGGTAAGACTGACCAACTTCTTCCCTCTAAGCTTATTCCCCCCAGTTTATTTTTCTTTTTAATTTATATCACCATAAATGCTAACTGTAAGATTACTTTTTTCTGGGGACACATATAGCATAACATGTACACTTAGATAAAATTGCTTCAAATTTTTGAAGTTAACATTGCTAATAAAAATACAAGGCAACACTCAAGCAATAGAGCACCTGCTTTACAAGTGCAGAGCCCTGAATTCAAACCCCAGTCTCACTAAAATAAATAAGCAAATAAATAAAAAACAAGGCACTCAAGCGGCAGAGCACCTGCTTTGCAAGTGTGGAGCCCTGAGTCAAACTCCAGTCTCATGTAAATAAACAAATAAACAAACAAGGCAACAGAATGTAACAGTGAAGGGCACATGTATGCAAATCTTCCCACTGGACAAATTACTTAACCTTACTGTACTTTAACATCTTCAACTGTAAAATGGGGGTATTAATAAAAAACATACTTTACAAGGTTTCTTAAGTATTTTTAAAGTACTGACTTTAAAGTACTTACTTTAGAATAGTGTCTGCCAGATGGAAATGGTCAGAAATATTAGCTCCCTTCTCCTTTCTTTCTATAACTGAATTACTTAAAATATAAATGAGGGGCTGAGGGTATAGCTAAATGATAGAGCGCTTGCTGTGTGTTAGGCCCTGGGCTGGACCCCCAGCACAGCAAATTTAAAAAAAATAGATGATTTATTCTACTTATCACAGTAATTCCAGTCATAATCTCATTTTTTTGATGAAAACTTTTGCCCAAAACACTTCCACCATTTGTGTGGTATTTGCTTGTTCTTTGGGGCCTGTATCATTTGAGCTAAAATGATACTTGTTTCAGTTGATAATCATCAAGTAAGGTTCCCCACACTAACTCTATCACCACAAATAAACGTAAATACTTATTTGTGAAAAAAAACTCAAGTAACTTGTCACCTACTGCTGGAAATGATTTTCTAAAATTTTGAATGTAAAGAAAACTTACCTTTTTTTTGACATGGGTTATTCTGTGTTGCCTAGTGTAGCCTTAAGCCCTGGGCTCAAGCAATCTCCCTGCCTCCACCTCTGAGTAGCTGGAATTACTGGAGTGCACTGCTCCCAGTTCTTTGCCCATTTTTTTTTTACTATATTTATTTTTGGATGATACTAGGGTTTGAACTCAGGAATTTGTTCTTGCAAAGCTGAGGCTCTGAATATTCAAATATTCAGTAGACTCGGACCACAGTTCTTCCTCTTGCTTTCCCCCAAGCTGCCTTTCTTCCCACCCATTTCTGCCTCTTTCTTCCCATTGCTTCATTCATGGAAGTAGCAAACATCTTGGCACTGCTCCAGGTATTGGGGATATGACTTTGAGCAAACAAACAGACCAGGACATGACTACAGGCCTCATGGAATTTACAATCTAGTGGGGGAGACAAAAATCAAATAAACAAGTAAATGCTAAACATCTGTGATTAATAATAGTAAATATACACTGAGCATTTGTTCTGTATTAGGCAGTGAGCTAGGTACTTTAAATGCAGTAACTCCCTCCCACTAACTTTATATAATAGGTAGGTATCCTCAACCTCATTTACAGAAACGAAAAACAGACTTTAGTATCTTGCCCAAAGTCACATATAAAAAGTGAACAAACAGGAATTAGGGATTCAATCCTGTAAGCAAAGTCAAAGAAAACTTCCCTGAAGCAGTTCAAACTGAGTCTGAACATTCTGTTAGCCAGAAGGAGAACAGAACAATCCCAGCAGCAGGCTGAAGAAAAAGAATGATCAAGGGCCTCGGGGAAAGCAATATATTACAATATGTTAGGAATTTAAATTAAAAAAAGCCTGGAGAGAGAGAGATGAAGTGGGAACATGCTATGGAGGGAAGGATGGGAGGAGGGTATGCTGAGTGGAGGAAATGATGGTGCCAGTGTGAATGGAGAGAGGTAGATGAACTTAGAAGATCTATGTGTAGATAAAATTATTCTTCACTTAGTGATGGCCTGAACATCCAGAGTGATGAAGAATGTAGGAAGAATGATTCCTCAAACTTCTGGCCAGCATAATTTAACAGATAATGGTGTCATTCACGGAGACAGGAGCAGGAAGAGGCCCAGACTTAGGGAGACAGAGTTGCTTGCTTTAGGATATGCTGAAATCAAGATGTCTTTGAGAATCAAGTAAGCAGACAAGATTATAGAAGCTTGTCTTTTAGAGCAGAGGTAACTATCTCTGCACAAAGAAATTAGTGAGCAATTGACAACTACATATATTGAAACAGACTTGGGAGAAGAGGGCCTGGAGGAGAATTGAGTCAAAATTTTACAAAGAGAGGCCTGCAAATAACACGGGGGACGACCAACCACGCTGAAACACAGAACCTAAGAGTGTCTGCAGAAAAAGCAGTTATCAACAGGCCCAAACACTGCTGAGAATTGAGCTACACTGAAAAACGTCGGATTTGGCGACTCGAAAGGCGCCGGCAACTTCTAGCGGAATTATTTGTATAGTAAACAAGAGGAAATCTGGCGGGGAGCAAACGAAACTGAAAACAGACAACTACAGAAAAGTTTGTGGAGGGGAGAAGGGGAGGTACAGAGTGGCCACCGAGAGGACTGGGGTGGGGGGGTTGCTTTGTTTTGTTAAGTAGAAGAAACATGCATGTTTTTAGAAGAGGAGAAGAATGCTTTGAGAAGATGTTGATACTAGAAGACCCCCGGTGGCTCCCCCTTTTGCCCCGGCATTCTAGCCCCATCTGGCACAGCTCCCTCGCCCTTCCCCATTCTGCCCCGCTGCAGGCCCACGGCACCCCGGGTCGCCAGCCCAGCCCCCGGGCGTTTCCTCACCGCAATGGCCCCCTCGCTCAAGTGGCCGACCATGGCTCCGCCGTCCAACTCCCGCGCTCGAGCTCTTCCACCGCCCCAGTTTCACTACCTGGGTCCCGCCGGCTGCTCAACTATTGGCCCGAGTTGCTGTACGCGCCTCTCCCGCCCCCGACGTGCGCGCGGCACGGAGGCGGGGCTAGGCGCTGAGCGGCCACCGTATTGGTCGAGGCGAGGCGAGCAGCCCACGTGACCAGACCGAGGCCCGGTTCTAGGCCTAGTGGCGGGATAGCAAGGCCTGGGGGCGGGGCGCGGGAGCGGCGCGCCCAGCGGTGCGCGGGGGCGGCGGAGAGTGCGTGTGGCCGGGTTCCGGGAGCCTTCCGCATGCCGGCGCAGGCCTCTGGCAGATGGACGGAATGGTATCCCAGACCGCAGTGTTGCTCCTTGATAACTCAGCTGCTAAATATAGTCCAAGCAGTGACCTGGTTTCTTCAGCCTAGTGCCGGCCTCTCGCATGTGCCAGGCCCTGAGTTTGTCACTGTGCTGTCTTCTGAAGGTAAATATGACACTGTCCCCCCCTGCTCAGGGGGGACAGCAGCAATCTGTCCCGGGAGTTTTCGCGATGAGGAGCCAAAACTCAAGGTAGACGCGACATGGGCCCCACGTGCGGTGAAATCACAGCTGGAAAATCAGGGAAGGCTTCCCGGAGGGTATGATCTTTGAACTGAGTCGACTCTGTGGGGGCTGGAGGTGAGGCTCAAGTGATAGAACGCCTGTCTAGCAAGCACGAGTGAGTTCAAGTTCCGCAAAAAGAAAGAAAGAAAACTTACTAGGTGGACTCCAAGTGAAGATGGCAATGTTCCTGAAAGCACAAGTGGCCTAGCAAACACACTGGAGATGAAATCACCCCGCAAGCTGGGGATAGCAATGAATAACTCTGTATGGTGGGATACAGAGAAAGAAGAGAATAGGAAACCAAGGATCAGATAGTGATATTATGTCTCCTATTATATATTTCCTCTCATATGTATGTCTGTACTTATATATATCTTCCATCATACGTATCATATACATACACACTCATATACATTTCTCGTGCCTTAGGAGGATGAATTGATGAAGTTAAGACAGAGGACTACTACCTGTCCCAACCAGGAGGTTGGGTTGAAAGGGGAGGGAGGTGGGACAGAACATAGGTACTAGTTATGACAGTCTTGAAAAAAATGTCAGACAAAACATAGTAAGGACTTGAACTGAGAATGACCTTTGAAGCACAAAACTGAACTAACATAGAAATATTTAACTTAATAGTTGCTGGGCTAAGTGAAAAATAAAATTCTGGAATGACTTGAGCAACTAGGGAAGTTGGAGGTCTAGAAGGACTGGGATAAGTTGGGCACCAGTGGCTCAGGCCTGTAATCACCACTATTTGAGAAGCAGAGATCAGGAGGAACATGGTTTGAAGCCAACCTGGGCAAATAGTTGGCGAAACCCTATCTCAAAAAAAACCCAACACACACACACACACACACACACACACAAAATAGAGTTGGCTCAAGTGGTAAATTCCCTGCCTAACAATCGTTAGGCCCTAAGTTCAAATTCCAGTACCACCAAAAAAAAATTAAAAAAGGACTGGATGGTCACTGTCTACTGTAATCTGTTTTGTGTTTGGAGCCACGGCTTTCAATAAGTATTTCATAATGACAGGATGTTGAGTGAATTGGTTGTTGTGACAGAACATAGATCCTTCATCATATAAACAACTATAGAAAAAGATCACAAGAATCGATTGTGAGCCAGGCGCCAGTGGCTCACGTCTGTAATCCTAGCTACTCAGGAAGCAGAGATCAGGAGGATTGCAGTTCGAAGCCAGCCCGGGCAAATAGTTCTGTGAGACCTTATCTCAAAAAACCCTTCACAAAAATAGGGCTGATGGAGTGGCTCAAGGTGAAGGCCCATTCCACAAAAAAAAAAAAAAAGAAAGAAAGAAAAAGAAAAAAAAAAAGAATCAATTGTGCTGCTTTACATTTGCTCAAATGAAATCGGTTTTCTAGAATTGTGCTGTTGTAGAAATCTGGATTTCTATTTTCTTATTCACTTTATAGATCTACAGTAGCATGGATCTGCCTGTGGATGAGTGGAAATACTACCTTCTTCAGAAGTGGTCTTTACTCCCGAAATCCATTCAGCTCACAATTTCTACAGCAGAGACTTTGAGTGATATCTTTCTTCACTCCTCTTCCCTTCTTCAGTAAGTGAATGGAAGCATTTCTCAGGGAAATTTTGATCTGGAAAAATGTCTCTTTGCTCTGAAGTAATCTCTTTCTTATGGAAAAGTTAACTTTAGGATTTTATATTTGAGGCATTTAGCAGTTCTTTGCTGTTTTCACAGTTGTTTCCTAGTCTATGACTATGGAACAGGTAAGGAAGATTTTTGCTTTTTTTGATGTCTGTGTTATTTTTCAATAATTCAGTGCCAGGTGGGCCTGGTGGTCCCAACTACTTGGGAGGCAGAAACAGGAGGATTAAGAGTTTGAGACCATCCCAGGCAAAGCTAGTGAGACCCTATCTCAAAAACAAAAGGGCTGGGGGCATGACTCAAGTGATAACAGCATGAATGAGAAACCCTGGGTTCAATCCCTACCAAAAATAGTAATAGTGATAATCAGTGCTTTGCTATAGTCATTAGGCTGTGAGCCTTGCTCTTTCAAGGGGTATAGTGGAGACTTTCTAGCTGGTCACAGAAATTCATAAGAGGTCAAATTTGGAAAGGGTCTAAGAGGTCACATAATAACCCAGTAACTTTCAAACTCGCTTCTCAGTAAGATACACATTTTACATCACAGTCTAGTAGACACATACATACATCGAAAACTGAAGGGCTGGGGATGTAGCTGAGTGGTAAAAGTGCTTGCGCAGCATGCATAAGGCTTTGGGTTTGATCTCCAGCACTGCAAAAAAAAAAATGTAGGCTGGACCTGGTGGTTCATACTTGTAATCCCAGCTATTCAGGAGGTGGAGATAGATTCAAGGCCAACCTGGGGAAGAGTGGGACACCCTATCTGAAAAACAAACCAAAAGCAAAGGACTCGAAGCATGACTCAAGTGGTAGAGCACTTCCCTAGAAAGCACTGGGCCCTGAGTTCACGCCACTACCACTCCAAGAAAAAAGAAGGAAGAGTAAAACTGAGAGTAGAATTTCCCAGAATCTCATTCATTAGGCAAATAGTTATTGGTCACCTAGTTTGCACCAACCACTGTGCTAGAATACATCCATGAACAAAAAGTAGAAAAAGATCCCCAGGAAAGGATCTTAATGTGGAGCATGTCTGGCAGGTTCAAGCAACAGCAAGAAGGTTAATGTGGATGAGATAGAAAATAAGGTCAAAGAGGCAGGGGACATGCATGAGTGCTGGAGGGAGCAGGTGGCACAAATTAGGCCAGAAAGGAAGTAGAGGACCTCAGACCTACAATCACAAGGAGCCATCTCTTGCCAACAACCTGAATGAGCTTGGAAGCATGTTCTCTCCCAGATCCTCCTTGTAAGAGTTGTTTTGACTTTGGCTGTGTGAGATCCTAAGCAGAGAATCCACCCGTGCCTGCCTGGACATCTGACTTATAGCACTGTAAAAATAATGAATGGGTGTCGTTTCAAGCTACTAAATTTGTGGTAATTTGTTGAACAACAATAGAAAATCAATTGGCAGGGTTTTGAGAGAAGAGCCCTATGATCTGATTATATTTTAAAACAGATCACCAAATTATAGCCTGCAAAGTAAATCCACCCCACCGCCTGTTTTTGTAAGGCCCATAGCTAAGAATGTTTTTTACAAATAAACATTTGCGGTTGATTTGAGGATAAGGATCACTGGCCTTGTACTCTAATTAAGCAAAATAGAATCCATTTAAAAATTTTCATTCTCAAAAACAAACAAAAAAATTCATTCTCATTAATAGTCCTGATTATATTGTATTCTATTCTTACTATATTTTTAATTTTGTCAATAAAAAGTTTTTGGAAATTGGTTTTTGCCAGCTAGGTAACTATATAATAGCCACTTGGCTTGCAACGCCTAAATATTTACACTCTAACTTTCTACATAAAAAGTTTTCTGACCTCTGCTTTAAAGGATCTCTGCTGTATTGAGGAGTAGACAACAGGAGGAGCAAGGATGAAAGCAGAGTCCTGTAGGGCTGTTGCATTAACCCAGATGAGAGATGAGAAGATGGTAAGTTAGGCCAAGGTGGTAGCAGGAATGGAGAAAAGTGATTGAATTCTGAGGTTGATTTAATAGGAGTTCCTGAGATGGACTGTGTTGCATCAGAGAATGTGAGAAATAAAAAGTGACTGTAGGGATCTGGGCCATACAAACTAAAGGTAGAAGGATGACATTGCCATTAGGGCTTCATATCTGAATTTCAGATACCTAGTGGACACCCAAATGGAGATGTCTAAATGAGCTTGGGGTTCAGGAAAGAGTCCTAGGATAGAGACAGAAATTTGGGACTTGTATATGGCATTTAGATCCATGAACGGAGTAAGTTCACCAAGCAAGAATGTAGATAGATACTTACTGCTTGCGATACACTTTGATATTTTCTCTTTCGTTTATCTCATTTTAAGAAGCTAATCAGAACCCACTAAATGAATTTCATGACTCACTGAGTCATGACCTGAAGTTTGAAAAATTCTGTCAAAAATACCTAAAGCTCAGGCTGGAGGCGTTGCCCAAGTAGTAGAGCACTTGTTTAGCAAGCATGAGGCCCTGAGTTCAAACCCCAGTACCAACAAATAATTCTTTAATTAAAATTAAATTTTAAGCAATATCTGAAGCTCTGTAGAATCCATGGATTTCTTTACAGAATTTCTAGAAACAATAGGGAACTGCTGATGAAACTTTGGATAATAGGCAGTTTCCCCTAGATAAATCGATTTGGTTTACTAAAGAAAAGTGTAAAATCAACAAGAATCATTTGACCTATCAGTGCACTGACAGGAATTTAAATTAAAGAGGATTTGCCTGGTTATTTAATATTGGAGTTCCTCAAGACTCCAGCCTGGGATTTCTTTCCTTTTCACTCTATATT
Organism: Castor canadensis; assembly: GCF_047511655.1. NCBI lineage: Eukaryota > Metazoa > Chordata > Mammalia > Rodentia > Castoridae > Castor > Castor canadensis. Next base: position 46,744,526 of record NC_133396.1, on the reverse strand, counting down.
CTCAAATGAGGTAGTCACAGTCACACCCATGGCATTAATTACCACCTATATACCCTTAAAATATATCTCTAGCCCTGACCTCTCTTCTGAGACTCAAATCTCTAAATCCAACTGACTACTTGAAAAATCTCAAAGATACTTAAAATTCAATATGTCAAAAAACAAACTTGCACTCAAAATTAGATTCCCCTCCAGTGGTTCCTAGCTTAGTAACTTGCACTACTTGTGTTCAGTTCCTAAACTAGAAACCTAAGAACCATTTCATATTAAAAACTGAACTAATGTTCTTCTCTCAGCCTATGTCAGATCATCTTCTGTAATCCCTTAGTGAATCACACCAACATCTGCCTGGTTGTTAGCCAGAAACCAGGATATCTTGCCTGATTTTCTCTCCTCCCTCATACTCTACATTAAATCTATTCATAAGTATTGTCTAATGTAGTGCTATGAATTCTGCTTTCTTTCAGATTTGGCAAATAGGACTTCTGCTTCTGGATAGAATATGATAGATCATAGCAGACAATGCTCCCAAGGCAACCAAAAATTTATACTGTAAAAACATTTTTAAAGACATCAGATAGCAGCAGTACTAAATGGACTAAAATTCCAGAGAGGAAAGACTATTCCTAGGTGATCACTATCCATTTTCTTTCCTGGGAATAATTGTAGGCTGAGAAATCAGGCTGGGGCCCAGCAGGATTTCCTGGAAGAAAGAGAAACAAGCAGACCTCTTAGCAATCTTTTGCGGCTGATGGGATGGATTGGAAACTAGAGGCTCCAACTCAAGGCCTGGATGCAAAGTCAATTTGCCTCAGTTCTCAGGAAGTGTAGGAGGCCAACAAAAAAGACAGAATGAAATCTGTAGTCTTTTAATGCAAAGGAGCAAAATCCCACTAGAAGAAAGGGCCCTGCAACAAACACACAAGTGATCTCTCTGTCAAGACATTTGCCAGATTTTGAACCCCTCTGGTGTGGTAAGCTAAAAATGTAAGCTCAAAATCTTCTGAGACTAAAACTTTGAGGTGTAAAGAAAAGGAGATGTTCAAGGCTCTGAACCTAGGCTCAGTGAGAAATCAGAGTTACACTGAATTTCTCTCTCTCTCTCTCTCTCTTTCTCTCTCTTTTTTGACAGGGTCTTACTATGTAGCTCAGGCTAGCCTCAAACTCTTGTTCCTCCTGCCTCAGCCTCCTGAATGCTGAGATTATAGGTATGCTCCACCACACCCAGCTATTCTGCAAAAACTGTATCCTAATGTCTAGGGGTATAGCTTACTGGTAGAGCACTTGCCTAGTTTTTGTGAGGCCCTGGGTTCAATTTGCAGCACCACCAAAAAAAAAAAAAAACAACAAAAGCCCACAGGTGGACGCCAGTGACTCACACCTTTAATCCTAGCTACTCTAGAGGCAGAAATCAGTAGGATCAAAGTTCAAGGCTGGCCCAGGCAAATAGTTCATAAGACCCTATCTTGAAAAAACCCAACACAGGGCTGGTGGAGTGACTTAAGTGGTAGAGCACCTGCGTAGCACTTGTGAGTCCCTCAAACCGCAGTACCACAAAAAAAAAAAAAAAAAAATGTAGCCCAACCCTGATCCAACTCAATTCTTGATTGACTGGAGGTAGGCCAACCCCTTATTCTATCTGTCTAATATGAGAAAGAGAGTGCTTTCATGGTAGAAGATGTGTTATATCATGAAAGTAGCTTTGTTATATAATCTATATACAGTATCAAGGCTATAGCAAAAAAATTATTAGATGGGCAAAGGTACATAAAAATAACCAGAAATCCAGAAGGACAAAATAGACATTAGAAGCAAACCAACTGAGGTCAACATATAGGAGTTAGTAGGCAAGAACTTTAATGTAACTATGATAACATTTGTCAAATAGCCCATCTTTTCCCCAGTGCCTCAAAATGCCATACTTACTGAAAATTAAATTTGCAATAAAAATAAATAAATTACCATAGATTTGTTTCTAGACTCTGTATGCCAAAACCAAAGGGTTTTACCATAACTTTATAACTTTAGAACTATCTCAGTTTCAAATAACAGAAACCCACTCAATTATTTTTGGCAGCGCTGAGACTTGACCTCAGGTCCTAGAGCTTGCTAGACAGACACTCCCCACAAGCCCTTCAACTCAAATTGATGAAATCAATAGCTATGAAACTAGGATGTCCAAAAGTAAATCTTTTTCAGACTGAGCAAATCTTTTTCAGCCTATCCATAGGCTCAGTGGATGTCATCAGACTTTATATTTCTTCATTTCTCAGACTCTACATATTGTGGACACTATAACCGTTTGCACACATACCCAAATAGCTTAATAACCCCAGGGAAAGAGGCCATCTTTCCCCAGCATTTCATTGAAAAGTTGTGTGTTGGGCTTAGATCAACCAAACTTTGATCAATTGCATTTCCCTTCAGCCAAAGATACGAGACTCACGGATTGGCCAGGCTTATGTCACATGTCCAACCCTAATACAATGTTGAGATCAACTCTACTTCAACCCAAGGAATGTTTCTCTGATGAGATTTACCAGACATAAGAGGAAGGGGCACTTAAAAGCAGGAATACTCTAGTACAAATGCACCTTTGCTTTCTGTTCAGCGAAATTCCCCCTCCTCCTCATTGTCCTTTTGCAAGAATATCTTGATTATGTTGTGTACATTTTCCCATGTGAACTCTAGAATTGGCTTGTCAAGTTCCATAAAAATGTTGTTAAGTTTTTGATTGGGGTTGTGTTGGATTTATAGATTTATTTAGAAGATCTGACATCTTTACAATATGAAATTTCTTCATCCAAGTAAAGGGTTGTCTTGCCATTTATTTAGGGCTTCTTTTATGTCTTTAAGTAAAGTTTTATAGTTTTCTTTATATAGGTCTTCCACATTTCCTGTTGGATTTATTCTTACTTGTAATGTTTTTTGCTGTTACTGTGCATAAGCCTCCCACCACCCAATTACATTCTCTAATTGATGATTGGAAGTGTAAATAAAAGGAATTTTTTAATCATTGTATAACTGGCTGTCTAACTGTACTTTAACATTATTTCATTGTGATGCCAGTCCACTTGAATTTTTAGGTTAAATAATTATACCTGCGATCTTCCTTACAACATTTTTACCTCTTATTTTACTTTCTCATTTCCATAATATAATTAGATCTCCAGTACAGTGTTGAGTACTAATGACCATTCATGACATCTACAATAGATTTATGGTATATACCTTGATTTAAGTAAATTGCTCTATATTCTTGAATACTAAAATTTTAATCATAAGGACATATTGAATTTTATAAATTATGGTTGAGAGGAATGATCAGTTTTTCTTAAATCTGGGGTTTTTTTGTTTGTTTGTTTGTTTTTTTGGTGGTACTAGTGTTTGAACTCAGTGCTTTGTGCTTGCTAGCTCTGTGACTTGGGCCATGCTCTAAGCCTATCTTATACTTCCCTCCATCACTGAAATAATAGGCAAGGTGGGCATGTGCCACCATTCCCAGCTTTTTTCCATTTTTTCCATTGAGATGGGGTCTTTCAAACCTGTTTGGGTGGGCTGGCCTGGAACCATGATCCTCCTGATCTCAGCCTTCTGCATATCTTGGATTACAGGCATGAACTACTGGTACATGGCTTCTTTAATCTGTTAATGTAAGATTTACATCAGTACCCAGGGTGCCAGTGGCTCACGTTTGTAATCCTAGTTACTTGGGAGGCTAAGATTGGGATGATCGTGGTTTGAAGTCAGCCCGGGCAAATAGTTCAAGAGACCCCATCTCCAAAATAACCAGAGCAAAATGGACTAGCTCAAGTGGTAGAGTACTTTGCAAGCCCAGTCCCCCTGAAAAAAAAAAAAAAGATTTACATAAGTAGATTTACCATAGTTGAACTATTTGGAGGCTAACCCCTGTCTAAATATAATCTAACACTCTTTTAACACACTGCTAAATTCAGTTCCTAATACTATTTTTAGTATTTTTTAATTGTTCATAAATGATACCATCCTACATGTTTTTTTCTGCTCTGTCAACTTTTGGTGTCAGGGTTATAGTAGCCTCAGAATGAATTTTAGAGCTTCCCATCTCTTTGTATGCTCTGAAGTAGTTTATATAATATATGAATTAGATGGTGCTTAAAGTATGGTAGAAACAATCCTATAAAAACTGCACAGACCTCCTGGTGCCTTATTAAGTGGAAATATTTTCCTTTAAATATTTTATCAGAATAATATGCATATATAATTTAAGAAATCAGTACTTCAAAGCCTTCAAAAGTAGCAACTCTTCATTCCCCTTTTCCCATTCCTGCTTCCTGTTCCCCAGAGACAACTGTTTTAAATTATTTTAGCTATTATTTCTGACATTTAGTTTTAGATGTAAATTTAGGTCTCTTGTACCTCCAACTCCCATGGATATACTTTATTTTTTTCTTTATTCTCTCATTATCACTATATTATAGTTTATAATATAATATAGCAAATAGAGTATTATATTGGTTAACCTGATATTCAGGGCATACATTCTTATGTCTTTGTAAATATCACTGACATGAACCTTGAAGTATGCATTGAATTACATTTCCTTTCTTGTACAGCTCTTGTGTTCCCTGGGGTTAATAATTATCTCCCATTTTTGTTTGCTGTATGTGTCTCACTAATTCATTCTTAAACTTCACTACTTAAAAACAAGTTAGCTGAAAGAGCTATTTTTAAAGCTACTGAATCATGATCTAAAGAGACCAGACAAGATTTAAACTTCTAATCTCCATAAGCATCCCTATTAGATAAAAGTGTGAATTAAGCCTTTAAAGTTAGGCATCTAGAAAAAAATGAATGACGTGGTGTAAAACAGAGGAACTGTTTGGGGGTGAGAACCAGCTATGGAGGGAGGGTGAAGGCAGAGGATGAAGGGAGTTTGAATGTTTGCAAATAGAATAATGAAGTCAGTTCAAATTGTTTTAAAAGGGGGAGAAGAGGGATAAGAAAGAGTATTAGAGGGGATGAATTTGATTAAAATACATTACATGCATGTATGAGATATCACAATGAAACTCCTTTGTACAATTAATATATACTAATCTTTTAAAAAGGGACAAAAACCTAGGCATCTACTCTTCTTTCTTGCCAATTTATATTCTTTGAGGAATGTTTTCCCAGAATAGATGCCTTTCACCAATATTTGAAAACCTTTTATTGACAGGGGTCCTTTCCACTCCTGCAGTTGATAATCTAGTGTGTCCTAGGAGGTCCTCGACAGCTTCATTCTGCTTTACTGTTTTGATTTTATACTAATTTCACTAGAATACCTTGTTTGTAACTGAAAACAAGGAAATATTTACTCTAGAGTGAGGGATTTATGTAAAAATAGAACACAGGAGCAAGTCTGAAGAATTTCCTACTGTCTAAAATTAGGAGTCTGAACATGAAAAAGGGTAATGATGGTGATGGTTTATAACATTTATAACATTGAATTTTTAAATTCCATAGTGATACTTGAAATAAGTAAGTACATAAATAAGTAAAAAAAGAGAAAGTGGGAAATGTTGTCTTTACAAAAGAATGCCAATTAATAAATTTAGAAATAATGTTAGAATTAGAAACTCACTGTTTTGTAATCCCCCAGGATATGTGAGTCTGGCAATAATCATCAACAGATCCTTAAGCCATTAGAAGACAGTTAGAAAACTGGCTGTTCACATGGTCTCAAAATGTGGCCCCAGGTGATTTATCAGTACTACAGAAAGGAATCTTGCCTGGTTCTGAGGCTCATGCCTATTATCCTAGCTACAGGAGGCAGAGATCAGGAAGATCTTAGTTTGAAGCCAGCCCCAGGCAAACAGTTCAAGAGACCCTATCTCAAAATACCTATCATCAAAAAAGGTTTGGTGGGGTGGCTCACGTGGTAAGAGTACCTAGCAAGTGTGAGGCCCAGTGCCACCAAAAAAAAAAAAAAAAAAAAAAAAAAAGAAAGAAAGGAAGGAATTTACACCAAAGAAACACAGCAGTCACCACTTCCACCAAGAGATGAAGCTTAGCTTCACCAACAGTAGGGAGATAAGGAACATGGAAGGAAAGGAGGAGGAAAAGAAAATATAACACTAAAAAAGCAAATGGGGGTAAATAAAAAGTATGGGGCTAAAGTGAGAGGTTTGTGTGTAAAGGAGCACAATAGAAATTTGGTGGACAATGATTACTGTTCCACTGTAGTGGTTATGAGGCAGGCTAGACATCAGAGAACATACAGAACCTTTAAAAACCATACAGCCTGATTTAATAGAGCACCTCCTTTAGCCTCAGAGAGCTCTATTCCAATTGTAAATCCTTTGTTAGGTTAAATTAGAGTGGAAATTTCCTCCTGGACCTAGGGTACCTGAGAGTTAACACAGTGTGTGCATGAGTCTGCCCAGACCCTCCCCCTGGCCTGAAGGCCTTTGGAGACAAGGAGTGACAAGGATTTTCTCCATACTCCAAGTTAAGGATTACATAAAAAGATCTAATATAAAATCCCTGTCCTTTTTCTGGCATGTGGCACCTCCATACCACCTGTCAGAGACCCCACCTGTAATTCCCTTCTCCCTTTCCTATAATAAAACTCCATTAATTGCCCTTACTACATCCACGTGTTCTGTGCACAGAACAAGATCTTCTCATTGGAGTGATCATCGACTACTGCAGTTACACAGCTGACTCCCTGAATTATACATGTAAAACTGGTACTTTTTTTTCTTGGTGGTACTGAGGGTTGAACTCAGGGCCTCCCGCTTCATGACCAGCCCAAGCTACATAATAAGACCCTATCTCAAAAGCCAAAATAGCTGGGAGCTGGTGCCTCATGCCTGTAATCCTAGCTACTCAGGAAGCAGAGATCAGGAGGATTGGGGTTCAAAGTCAGCCCAGGCAAATAGTTCATGAGACCCTATCTCAAAAAAAAAAAAAAGTCATAAAAAAGTGTGGCGGGGGGAGGGACTGAGAGAATGGTACAAGGTGTAGGCCCTGAGTTCAAACTCCAGTACTGCAAAAAAAAAAAAAAAAATAGCCTAAATAAATAAATAAAATTGAATTCAACATTTTGGATTAAAGAATATCTTCTGTTAAGCAAAAGAGTTTTGCTTTTCTTACTGTTCACTACAACCTTTTTGAGTTGGAATTTTCAGGATTAACATAATTTAAAGTACCAGATATATATGGAGTATTTTGTCTTCATATGTTGGACTGAAGTAAATTTAGAACAGGCAAGCATACCTTTTGAATTAAATATAATCTTACCTAATTTTTCTTTTTGTATTTGTGATTTATGTATTTTATGTTTAAATATTTTCTTTTTTTTTTGAAGTTCTGGGAATTGAACCCACGGTCCTGCACCTGATTAGGCAAGTGCACTTCCACATCCCTTGGTTTTTCGAGACAGGTCTCACTATATAGCCCAAACTGTCCTCCAACTCACAATCCTGCCTCAGTCTCCTGAGTGCTGGAATTACAGGTATGTGCCACCACATCCAGTTGTAAAAGGTATTTCTTACTGTTTTTGTGGACTGGGATTTGAACTCAGGGCTTCACACTTGGAAAGCAGGTGCTGTATCACCTGAGCCCCATCTTTAGTCCATTTTGCTCTGGTTAGTTTGGAGATGGGGGTCTCTCAAACTCTTTGTCTGGGCTGGCCTTGAACCGAGGTCTTCCAGATCTCAGCCTTCCAAGTATCTAGGGTTATAGCAATGAGCCACAGCATCCAGCCGTTCTGTAGTTCTGATTGGGATTTCTTCATTGATCCAAAAGTTGTTTAAGAGAATTTTTAGTTTTTCATGTCATTTTTGTCTCTACTTTTGTTATGTCTGCCTGTCTCTCTCTGTCTCTCTGTCTCTCTCTTTCTCTCTCTCTCTCTCTCTCTCTCTCTCTCTCTCTCTCTATATATATATATATATATATATATATATATACACACACACACACACATTTCAGTATCTACACCTTTAGCCATTCCACCAGCCTTTTGTGTGTGTGTGTGTGTGTGTGTGAAGGGTTTTTTTTGAGAAAAACACCAAAAACACTTCTCATAAACTATTTTCCCAGGCTGGCTTCAAACCGAGATCCTCCTGATCTCTGCCTCCTGAGTAGGCATGAGCCACCAACTCCCAGCTTGTTGTGTATTTTTTAACCAATGGCATTGTGGTAAAAGAGTATAATCTAGATTATTCTGCATTATTTCTCCTTATTGGAAAAAAAGTATGTATATATGCTTATTTATATATTAGATCAACTTTATTAATTTTATTATATAGAGTATTTGTATGCTTTAAAAAAAAAAGGAAACCTTTTTATCAGCCTTCAGGAGGCTTAGACAAGAGGATGGTGAGTTTGAGGCCCACTTGGGCTATGCATAGTGAGACCCTGTCTCAAAAAAAAAACTTTTTAGTTTGAAAAAATTTCAGAGTTACTTGCAAAAAATGGTATAAAAATTACTGTATGATAGCCTTCTTCTAGATTCCCCATATATGAACATTTCACTACATTTACTTCATGACTCACCCTCCCTTCCCTCTTCTTCTACCTTCTTCTTTCTCCCTCCCTCCCTCATTGTCTTTCTCTTACTTTCTCTCTCTCTCTCCCCTCTCTCCTCCCCTCTGTATTTTCAACAGTTTAGTGAAGAGTACTCAATGCAAAGACTCGATGTATTATGTCATTCTCCACACCCAAGCTTCTTTATGACCTATGACCCAAGGGATGTTCATTGGCCAGTAAGTGTGAGATAAAGACTGAAACACTAGCATTCTTTCCTCTGAGTAGAAACCCAGTCCCTAAGTCTCTGAGACCTGAGATGCTCTCCCCAATCTCATTATGTAATATATACAGCCTGTATGTTCACAGGCACACATTCTCATTTCAAGTGCACTGATTTGGAGCCTCCCTTGAAATAACAAATTTTTGCTTTTGTTTGCTTCCTTCTTTCTTTACAAAGACCTGAAGATGAGGTGTTTTTAAAAAGACTTTCTAGAGGTTACTTGGTGGAAAAGGACCCCAACGCCCCCCTTTTCTACAGAAAAGAAGGAAACAAAAAATTCCAGAAGAAGGATTACACAGGAGCGGCAGTGCTGTACTCTAAGGTAAAATGCTTCCAGCCTAGCAATTCAGCAAGGCATTTCTGCAGAAGATAGAGACATATTGCTAAATTCCACAGTCAGTGTTATTTCTGTCTATAGTTCACAGATTGGATTTGAAAAAACAAATTGTTGGAATTCTGTTGATGATTATATGCTGAAACAAAGAATAGTTTGTACGTCTTGAATTTCATCAAGAAACTTCTATTCCTGTATTCCTTCAGATACCTTATAGCAATAGGCTTATTGGCCTCTTGCCCTGCCTTGCTGTCTGTCAGCTCTCATTGAATTACATGCTATTTTTATCTGAATGACTGATAGGGTTAGCTTGATAGTCTTGATTTAGAGAACATCTAGATTTTAACTAGCCACAGTGTTAGCTTACAACCAGAATGACTCAGATGAAGTTAGAAAGGAAAATGAGGTATCTGGGCATGGTGGTACATGTCTGTAATCCCAGCTACCAAGGAGGCAGAGGCAGGAGAATCATGAGTTTAGAGGCAAGAGGATCATGAGTTCAAAGCCAGCCCAAGCAAAAGTAGCAACAAGACCTGTCTCAAAAATAAAATTAGCCAGGTGCCACTGGCTCATGCCTGTAATCCTAGCTACTCAGGAGGCAGGATCAGGAGGGTCGAAGTTTGAAGCCAGCCCAGGCAAATAGTTCTGCAAGACCCTATCTTGAAAAACTCTTCACAAAAATAGGGCTGGTGGAGTGGCTCAAAGTGAAGACCATGAGTTCAAGCCCCAGTACCACTAAATTAATTAATTAATTAATTTAAAAGGGCTTGGAGTATAGCTCAAGTGGTAGAGCACTTATCCAGTATGCACAAGGTCCTGGATTCAATCCCTAACACCAGAAAGAAAGGAAGGAAGGGCAGAGAAGGGAAGGGAAGGGAAAAGGGACAGGGAAAGGAAAGGAAAGAAGGGAGGGAGGGAAAATGAGCCGATTGCGGGCATTATCTCACACTGGCCTCAGCCAGAGCCAAGATCAGTCCTCAAGGATCATCGTCAGGACTGCCCCTAGCCAAGCAGCCCTGCTTTTCCCCCTCACACATTTGTAAAGAAAACAATTAAAAGTTATTTTAAAAATTAAGAAAGAAAATGAGCTATTGGTTACAGCCCAGTTAAACTCCATTTTGAAGGTTGTCAGTGAACATATTAGTAGCAGTCAACAAATAATTTAAATTACACCAACCATCACCAAGCTAGATTTTGAGGAGGAATTATGTTTTGTTAACAACCTGTTAGTTACTCTTTTTTTTTTTTTGTGGTACTGGGGTTTGAACTCAGGGCCTTCACCTTGAGCCACTCCACAAGCCCTATTTTTGTGATGGATTTTTTTGAGATAGGGTTTTGAGAATTATTTGCCTGGGCTGGCTTTGAACCTCAGTCCTCCTGATCTCTGTCTCCTGAGTAGTTAGGATTACAGGCATGAGCCACTGGTGCCTGGCTCAATCTGTTATTCTTATTGGGCTGGTATTGTTGGCATGGTAGAAACTGGAACAAGATCCCCTGAGAGACTTCCTGCTATAGCTTTTAAAGAGATTTATATAGGTGTAAAGTAAGAATATATCAATCTGTTTGCGTCAGGTCTGTGATCTTATATGTTAAAAGAATGAATGTGAGAGGCTGGGGGTGTAGCTCAGAAGTAGAGTGCTTGCCTAGCATGCATGAGGCGCTGGGCTTGATCCCCGGAACTGAAAGTATGAGTTTGAAGGGTGTACCCCTACTCTGAATCTTTCTTTGGTGGTACTGGGGCTTAAACTCAGGACCTCATGCTTGATAGACAGACCCTCTATCATTTGAGCCACTCCACCAGCCCTTTTTTGTGATCTTTTCTAGATAGAGTCTTGTGGCCAGCACTGATGGTTCATGTCTGTAATCGTAGCTACTCGGGAGGCAGAGTTCAGGAGGATCATGTTTGGAAGCCAGCCCAGGAAAATAGTTCTTGAGCCCCTATCTCAAAAAACCCTTCACAAAAATAGGGCTGATGGGGGGTGGGGGAGGTGGCCCAAACAATGTATACACATGTGAGTGAATGTAAATGATAAAATAAAAAATAAAAGATGTAAAAGAAAAAAAATAGGGCTGATGGAGTGGCTCAAGGTGAAGGTCCTGAGTTCAAGCCCCAGTACTGTAAAAGGAAAAAAAAAAGGTCTCGTGAACTTTTTGCCCCAGTTAGCTTTGAACTGTGATCCTCCTGATCTCTGCCTCCTGAATAGCTAGGATTACAGACGTGAGCCACTGGCACCCAGCTCTACTCTGACTCTTGAGCCTATGCTCAAGGTTTGGAATTAATTTCCCCCAAACTATCAAACTATCAAACTACAACAGCAGCTTCTACAGCTGATAAAAGCCCTGCTTTGTAGTGGTATAACAAAGTATTTAGTGAAATAATGTAAGCTTTAGTGAATGCTGAAGGATTAAAATCCATTAGGTGTAATGATCCAGTGATAAATGGCTTAATGGTTCTTTTTTAGAGCTAATCTCTTCAGTTTTATGCATGTGCATCATAAATGTGATCACATAGAAAGTTGTTCAAAAAAACAGGTCAAATAAGAAGTGAAGTCAGCAAAAATTAAGGTTTACTTTGGATGTGGTGGGAGATGTACTTCCTGTTTCATGAAGCTGGTATTTTGGTGATTATGGTATTTTGCAATTTTATAAAAAGCTGCTGTTTTCTTTCTTTTTTAAAATAATGCTTGTTTTTGTCTGTAAAAGTAATGTTACTTTGAAAAATATAGAGACGTACAAAGATAAAAAAAGGTTATAACCAGTTATAGGCACTGTTAACATTTTTGCTCATATCCATCCAACCAGACATTTTCCTCTGAAAATATGTTTTTCTTTCACAGAATTGGGATAATGCTGCACTTACTGTTTTGTAACCTGTTTTTTCCTCTTAACAATTTATTGTGCCCATTTTCTCATGTTATTAAATTTTCTATTACAACACGGTTTTCTACAGCTGGCTTAGTGTGCCATTACAGGGAAGAAGTGTCCTTAATGTAACATCTAATATGGGCATTTTGTTTGGTATCACAATGCTATAACAATTATCTTTCTATGTAAATATTTGTAACCAACTGATTGTTTTCTCAGGATAAATTAATAGAAGGGTAATTGCTGGGTTAAAGGGGATATATTTTTTTTAAGGCCTTTGGAACTTGATGCTGAATTATTCTCTAAGAAATAACTAGTGAACATCTCTTCTGACAGAGTATAGGAATTTTCATTTCTCCATATCCTGAGCAATACTGGTTACTATAGTTTTATTATTGCATATATTTTTGAATAAGATATATGTTCACATAGTTAGACTTAAAAAGTTGCTAGAGGGCTCCAGCTCTCTTGCTGGGGACCCCCTCTGCAGGTCCACTTCTTATCCACAATAAACCCTGTGCTGGCATTTCCCCGCATATCCATTCTTCACCTCTTTCATTTCTAACACTGATGTCACAGAGGCTTCCTCTTTTAAGGACACCATCATGTTGGATTAGGACCCACCCAATGACCTTGTGTTAATTTGATTGCATGTGTAAAAGCCTTATTTCCAAATAAGATTAAATACACCAAGGGTTAAGAAAAAAAAAAGTTGCAAGAATATACAGTGTTGTCTACTTCTTCTGCCCCCTGGTTACCTCATTTTCCATCCCTTTAAGTTGGCACTATTAAATATACTGCTTTTCAGACATATGTAAGTGAATAAAAATAGCCAAGCTCAGTGGCACTCACCTATTGTCTGAGCCACTGGAGAGGTTGAGACAGGAGGATCACTTGAGTCCAGAAGTTAACTAGCCTAGGCAACATAGTAAGACCTCCATCTCTTAAAAAAATAAATAATAGGATACAGTTGAAATTCTGTGGTAGAATATGTGGCAAAGCCCTGGGTTTGATCCTAGCACCACAAATGAATAAATAATTTTTCACTCCTATACACACAAAACTGTTTTCATTTTATACAAATGATAACATCTTGTACATACCATTTAGCACTATATATTTTGCACTTAATAATAGTTTGAATATCATTCCACATCAGTACATAAAGACCTTCCTTATCCTTTTTTTATGGCTACATGGTATTCCATTAAATGGATGTATCTTTATTATTTCAAACAATTATGTGATGAGATACTTTGCATGTATGCCATTTTGTACATATCTATAAGATAGATGATTATATTCATAGAATAAGTCTTAGAAGAGGAATTCCTGGATCAATGGAGATTCTTTTTGTGTATTTAAAAATATAGCAAATAAAATTTTAGAAGTTGAGGCATAGGTCAGCCTGGCATGTGTGAGGCTCTGGGTTTGATCTCCAGTCCTCCCCCAAGCATTTAATGTATATTGCCAAATTGCTCTCCCAATTTATAGACCACAAGCAACATAATGACAGTGCTTATTATTCCACTGCTTTGCCAATTCAGTGTGCTCTCAGTTTTCTTTTTCTTTGTCAAGCTGATGGGTGAAAAATGGCATCTCAGTACTTTTAATTTGCAGTTTGTTGACTATGAATGAAATTGAGCATTTTCTCATATGTTTTAAGAGTTAATTTGTATTTCCCATAGGGACTGTCCAAATCATTTTCATATTTTCCTATGGAATTATTGGTTATCATTTACCAATTTTTTTTGGTAGTTATGGAGTTTGAACTCAGGACTTGCTGAGCAGGCACTATACCACTTGAGCCACTCCACCAGCCAGCCCTCTTTTATATTGGGTATTTTCAAGATAGGGTCTCACTAACTATTTGCTGGGGGATGGCTTTGAAGTGCAATCCTCCTGATCTCTGCCTCCTGAGTAGTTAGGATTACAGGCATGAGGCACCATTGTCTGGCTAATCTGTAGAAACCCTTGATAAATTAAAGAAATTTGCTCTTTACCTGTAGGATGAATTACGTATATTTTTTCTGGTCTAACTTTCACTTTTTGATTTTGGTGTAAAGAAATTTTCTATTTTTAATAAGTAAAAAAAAGCAAACACAAAATTTTCTATTTTTATGTGTTAAATATATTGACCTTTTATGACTTCTGGGTTTTGCATCATGGAGAGAAAGGGATTCCTCCAACATTGCTTTAGACTGTTAACTAGTTTCTTCCATTGCTGTTATACCTTAATTTTTGGTTTTTTTGGTGGAGCAGGGGTTTGAACTCAGGGCTTCACACTTGCAAAGCAGGTGCTCTACTGCACCACTAGTCCATTTTGCTCTAGTTATTTTGGAGATATTAAGATCTAGTTATTTTGAGTCTTAAGACTTTGCCGAGGCTGGCCTCAAACCTTGGTCCTCCCAACCTCAGCCTCCCAAGTGGCTAGGATTACACACATGAGCTACCAGCACCTGACTATATGCAGAAATTTTCCTTGCAGATATTTTCATTTGCCTTCAGTATTGTTTGTGGTTGAAACTGCATTTGATGCTGCTAAAGTCAAATAGTGTTGAATATTTATTTTCTCACTTGATCATCACAGCCTTGCTATAAGGTAGTTAAAAATGAAACTGAGCCGGGCACCAGTGGCTCACACCTGTAATCCTAGCTACTCAGGAGGCAGAGATCAGGAGGATTGTGGTTTGACACCAACCTGGGCAAATAGTTCATGAGACCCTATCTTAAAAAAAAACCTTCACAAAAAGAGCTGGCGGAATGGCTGAAGATGTAGTCCCTGAATTCAAACCCAGTACCACAAAAAAAAAAAAAAACAGAAAAAAGAAACTGAAGCATCTGGAGCACAGAGATTCGGTGACTTTCCCAATTTCATTGAGTCTTCAGTAGCAGAGCCCCTATTATCTGAAAAAAATACTTATTTACTTTAGAGATACTAGTTTCCATTTGCACCTTTAACCAATTCATTGTTTTGCAGGGAGTTTCTCATTCAAGGCCTAACACTGAGGACATTTCACTGTGCTATGCCAATCGCTCTGCAGCCCTCTTCCACCTGGGTCAGTATGAAGTGAGTATCTGGGGGCTTGCTGTCATGCCTGGGGCTTCACTGGAAGGCGAGGCCTTCTCTCCACTTCTTCCTCAGAACACTGAAATCAGGCTGTGCTGCAGTTGGTTGAATTGGAAACACATTGTTATCTACCCAAACTTGTCCTTTCTCTCGATTCATTTCACCAATCACAGATGACCACGAGGAGTATAGTTGGCCAACAAGAAAAGGCTGTGGCATACTCTTAGGGGCATGAACTATGTCCAGTAGGTCAGTAGTTCTCAGTGTCAAGACCAAGACCAGCTATATGATATGTTGCTTCAGGTTCCAAGTGTGTTCGGAGTATTTACTTGTTCATTTGTTTCTTTGAATTAAGTAGAGCATGTTTAAGATTATCCCTAAAATAATACAGCTCACCTTCAGCAAAAGTTGACCTGAAATACCTGCAACTGCCTATGAGTTAGGCTTCTATGAGTGATTTCTTCCAAATCCCCTAATTGTGGCAACAGAAAAAATTTTGAGAATTGTATCGGTGGTTTTTAAAACAGAAAGTGACCAAAATCAGATTCATGTTTTAGTTAGATCCTCTGAAATTTGTCATATAGAGGTCTAAGGACAAGCTCTAAAATGCCCTTTAGCATACACAGAATTCCATGAAAATACAAATTGTAATAACTCTAGTCAAACATGTTTAAACTTTTGTCCTTCAGATCAAAAGTGAAGAACAAGAATCTAACTCTAGCTCCTAAACAAGAAAGTTCTGGAGTACCACAGACAAAAATTTTAAAAACTTGCAAAACATTTAACTTCCCTGTATTGATTAATTCTGTTTTCCTTCTAAAAAAAGATAAACATTCATTGAGCGTAAACCATGTTCCATGTGCTTCTTTTAGCACTTTTAATATATTGCTTTATTTCATCTGGTGAGGTATTGAGAAAACTAAGGTAGTAAGAAATTAAATTGCTTGCGTAAGGTCGTGCGTCTAGTAAAAGACATAGTCAGTATTGGAATGCAGTATTTGAGTGTTTGCTTGGCTTCAAAGCCTGCCGTCTTAAACTTCCTATAATTCTGTAAGGCTTTTTTTCCCTTTAGTAACAGAAATATTTAATAAGATCAATTAAATATAATATCCTCAACAAATATTACTAATCACTCAATTAAAGATCACACAGGGGCTCAGGGGTATAGCTCAGTGGTAGAGTTCAGTAATCCTAGTGCAAAAAAAAAAAAAAGAAGAAAAGAATAGAACATAATTTAAAGAAATAAAATCTTGGTTGTAGTTCAACTTTTTAAAAAATTTTAACATAAATTTTTATTGTGCTGGGTGGGAGTACATTGTAGCATTTACAAAGGTTCTTACAATGTATCAAATATATCATACCTGAATTCACCCCCTCCACTGCTCTCCTTCATCTCCCCTCCCCCAATTCCTGTAACAGTTTCAACAGGTATCATTTTTGCAGTTACATATAGATGTATACATATTTGCCCTGTATTTATCCTCCTACCTCTTTCCCCACCATCTCCTCCCGTTCAATTTCTTTTTTTTATTTGTTTGTTTTGTTTTTTTTTTCTTTTATTATTCATATGTGCATACAAGGCTTGGGTCATTTCTCCCCCCTGCCCCCACCCCCTCCCTTACCACCCACTCTGCCCCCTCCCTCTCCCCGCCACCCCCTCAATACCCAGCAGAAACTATTTTGCCCTTATTTCTAATCCTTGTTCAACTTCTAATAATCCTAAGCATTCCTGGTTTTTTTTTTTTTTTTTTTTTTGCAATCCTGGGGCTTGAACTCAGGGCCTAAACCTTGAGCCACTCCATCAGCCCGTTTCTGTGAAGGGATTTTTTTGAGATAGGGTGTCTTGGAACACCCTAGCTGGCTTCAAACCACGATCCTCCTGATCTCTGCCTCCTGGGTAGCTAAGATTACAGTCATGAGCCTCGGCGCCTGGCTCCTGTAGAATTTTTTTTAAGAATTTTCAGTTCACATTGAAGAGTAGGGACCAAGGGTCATCTTGGGATTTCCTTTCTGTTTTCAGACATGTCTTGAAGACATTGAAAGAGCACAGATGCATGGGTATCCAGAAAGACTGAAACCCAAAATGATGTTGCGAAAGGCAGAATGCCTGGTGACCCTGGGGAGACTACAGGAGGCGAAGCAGACCATCAGTGATCTTGAGAGGAACTTCACTGCCAAACCAACCCTGGAAGCTCCCTCCTGTCAAATTCTGCAGAGAAACCTCCATCATCTGAAGATGAAGGTACAAGAAAAGAAGACTGTCCCAGAAACATTCCCAGGAGCTGTCACTAAAGCCTTTGAGGATATAGACATAAGGGAAGAGAACAAACGCATTTCCAGTGCATCATCATCTGTTGGCTTGTGCACAGACCCTGTAAAAGGCCGCTATCTGGTTGCCACAAAAGACATCCTCCCAGGAGAGCTCCTGGTAAAGGAGGACGCTTTTGTGATTGTCCTTAACCCAGGAGAAATGCCACCTCTGCATCATGGCTTAGAAAGCAAGTGGGATACTAGAGTTACCAATGGGGACCTCAACTGTCATCGATGTTTGAAGCACACTTTGGCCACAGTGCCCTGCAATGGATGCAGCTATGCCAAGTATTGCAGTAAAGAGTGTTTGCAGCAAGCCTGGGAGCTCTACCATAGCTCAGAGTGTGCTGTAGGGGGCCTGCTTCTCACACTGGGTGTCTTTTGCCATGTTGCCCTGAGGTTGACTCTGTTGGCTAGGTTTGAGAACATTGGTAAAGTTATAAAGAAGCTTTGTGATGAGATTAGTAACAAGGACATCTCTTTACCTGAAAGCAAGAATCTGGTCAAGACACTCGGTGACAGCCACGGGGAGAGTGAGGAAACTGGCAAAATAGTTGAGATCCCAATTCCTGGATGCAATATTAATGGAAAATATGAAAATAATTACAATGCTGTCTTCAACCTCTTGCCCCATACTGAAAACCATAGCCCAGAGCACAAATTCCTCTGTGCCATCAGTGTCTCTGCACTGTGCAGGCAGCTCGAAGCAGCCAGCTTGCTGGCCTTCACCCCAGGCCTGAAGTCCTCTAAGCTAAAAGCAGCAGTGGCTACTGAATTGTGTGCAGATTTGAATATTTGGGGAGTGGCCATGCTGCGACACATGTTACAGCTACAGTGCAATGCTCAGGCAATAACTACCATACAACAGACAGGTAAGGGAGAAACCTGGTTTTGTGCTTTACAGTATTATCCTTGACATAGCTAATGTTTAGGGAAAAAGAACTGTAAAGGAAAACAATAGCATTCAAACAAATCGGTGACCTAGTAGAAAAGAACAGCTGTCTTGTATTATCATTGTTATGCCATTGAGGTGGTATGTAACCTTACCAGATTGTCTCATCCCATTCTGCCTCAGTTTTCTCATGTATAAAATGTGTAGTTCCATCTCACCTAAGTTCCCAGTTGTGTTTGTAAAACTTCTTTAAAAGTTAAAATGCAGCCAGGTGCCGGTAGCTCTTGCTGGTAATCCTAGCCACTCAAGAGACAGAGATCAGGAGGATCTCCACTCAAAGTCAGCCCAGGCAAGTAGTTCACAAGACAGTATCTCAAAAAACCCTTCACAAAAAAGGCTGGAGGAGTGACTCAAGATGTAAGCCCTGAGTTCAAGCCCCAGTACCACAAAAAAAAAGTTAAAACGCATATTTCTGAGATATTTTCTACATTGAGAAAAACTCTCAAATAGTAATAGCACAGCAAATAGTAATTGCACAGCAATACAGAGAAAACTAGTCTTTTCATTAGGAAGGGCAGAAACAGTAGTTTTACAAGACTACAGAAAGAATAGGGTTTGTAGTTGAGTAAGGTTTTGGCACTTAATTCACTCAGCTACTCTGTCTCTTTCCAATTGACAAGTTCTTTCCATTCCTTTATTATAAATTTCCAAGAGAAGAACCCAGCCTTGCAGTTTTTCACTACACTATAAGCTATTAGCTGCCCGTCATTTGGCTGGTCTTTTGGTGAAGTAGCTAGCCATCTATATACAGCCCAGCCCACATAGCTGTGCTTTCCTGAACTGGGTCCTATAGCTAAAAGTATTTAAGCTAAATGTGGAGGTTGGATGTGCCCAGAATCATGAGGGACAACTCCAGTATGACTGTACTGACAACAGAGATAACTGTAATTAGAAAAGAAATGGTGTTTCTGATACTGTGTGAGCTCCATTTTAGCAGAAAATGCCTTTCAATTCTATCAGTTTAGTACACTTTTCCTGACTTTTCTAGTTAACTCTACTGAAAGGGAGAAACCCTAGGATTTGCAGACAGATTAATATTCAGGGTAGTTTAACTAACTGTAAAAGCTCAGCTCTTCAGATCCTTCATAATGTCATCTAGAATTTATCAGCCTTTTTGTGTACTTTTATGTTTAATCTAATTCAGCTTCTAAGTTATTTGGTATATAGGTATCTTACTAGCATATTTTTGGACCTGACTTACTTCCCCTTCCTGAAGCACATGAAATATCCAAGAACAGCACTGGCCTTCTACTAAATCACATTTCAAGTTAGTTTCTGTTTCTTTTCTGCTTTCTTTTGCTTCTTTAAGCCATTTATACCAGCAGAAGCAAAATATTTAAAAATCTCAACAGTGATTAATTCTGATTGTGAAAATATGAGTGATTGCTACTTCTTTGAATGTTTCTGTATTTTTTGTATTTTAAATTAAGAACACTTTGCACAGTGACAACATTATGCTAGTAATTTTTGGGGGGAGGGCAGTACTGAGATTTAAACTCAGAGTCTCACTTTTGCTAGGCAGGCGCTCTACCACTTGAGCCATTCTGCCAGCCCTTTTTTGTGTTGGGTATTTTTTTTTTTTTTTTTTTTTGGTAATACTGGAGTTTGAATTCAGGGCCTCATGAATACTAAGCAGGCACTCTACCACTTGAGCCACACCACCAGCCCTATGTGTTGGGTATTTTTGATATAGAGTCTTGCTTATGGCCTGCATGCTGGCCTCAAACTGTGATCCTCCTTTCTGTGCCTCCCAAGTAGCTAGGATTATAGGTGAGAGCCATTGGCACTTGGCTCTGCTAGTAAATTTTGAAATAGGTTATATACCCTTCCCATCCTTCTAGGAAAAAAACCTGTTTTAAAAAACAGCTCATGAGAGAGGGAGGGAGATAAGAGAGTGTAATAGAGGGGGTAAATTTGATCAAAGTACATCATACCATCATACGCATGTATGGAAATATCATAGTGGGGATGGGACCATGGATGGCTTAAGTGAGAGAAGGCCTGCCTAGCAAGCATGAGGCCCTGAGTTCAAATCTCAGTACCACTATGACCCCCAAAAAAAGAAAAGAAATAGCACAGTGAAGTCCTCTGTACAATTAATCTATGCTAATAAAAAGCAGCTCACAGAACAAAAGATAGATGATAAAAATTAGTCTGTAATAGTAAATATAAGTGGCTAAAGTCTAAAAGGAGACTTTTAGGGCCATGTGCAGTGGCTCACATCTATATTCCCAGCTCTGCAGGAAGCATAGGTAGGAAGATCGTGGTCTGGGGCCATTCCAGGACAAAAAACATGAGACCCTATCTGAAAAACAACTAAAGCAAAAACGAGCTGAAGGCATGGATCAAGTGGTGGAGTCCTGAGCTCAAACCCCAGTATTACCAAAAAAAAGAAGAATCTTTTAGAGTTAATCAAAAAATCCAACTATAATCTATTTACAGAAGTGAGTCCTTAACAAAATTACACAAAGTATTTGGGCAAGACATATCCAGAGTCACAAATCAGGGTATTGGTATTAATAAGAAACAACAGAACTCAAGGTAAGATATCCAATTAAAAAAGCAAGCATTTTATTTTTATAAAGTAGACTCTCCACACTAAAATATATGAGGCCTTGGCTCTTAGAAACATAGAGATTATATCTATAAAACAAAAATGGGTAAGTATACAGGGAGGAGCTTGGCAAAATCTCCATTGTCTGAAAATTTAACATAACACTGACTTTGATCAAGTATATTAAGCATGGAAAAACCAAGATAACATATTAGGCTAGGGGATTTAGTAGATACAGCTGTCTATCAAAGCTTGTATCCATAGATCATACATCACGAACATTTTCTGTAAAGGGCCAGGTAGTAAATATTTTAGGTTTTGCAGGCCATATAGACTCCATTGAAACAATTCAGCTCTGCCATGTAGCACAAAAACAGCCATGGATAATACACAAATGAGTGAGTATGGCTGGGTTTCAGCAAAAATTTATTATAGACACTGAAATTTAAATTTTTATAATTTTTCACATGTGAAGAAAATTATTCTTTTGGGTTTTTTTCAACCACTTACAAGTGTAAAATCCTTTCTTAGACCACAGGCTATACAAAAACAGGCAGCAGACAGGATTTGGCCTACAGGCTGTAACAGATTCCTAATATAAATGAAGATCTGGCAAACCCAATGAAGAAATCTGTGTGAGAGGGACCCACAAAATTAGGAACAATGAAGGAGATACTTTATAGACTTTTTTTTTTTTTTGTCATACTTGGGACTTGAACTTAGGCCTACACCTTGAACCACTCCACCAGCCCTTTTTTTGTTTTTTGTTTTTTGTTTTTTTTCATTTTTCTTTTATTATTCATATGTGCATACAAGGCTTGGTTCATTTCTCCCCCCTGCCCCCACCCCCTCCCTTACCAACCACTCCGCCCCCTCCCTCTCCCCCCACCCCCTCAATACCCAGCAGAAACTATTTTGCCCTTATTTCTAATTTTGTTGTAGAGAGAGTATAAGCAATAATAGGAAGAAACAAGGGTTTTTGCTGGTTGAGATAAGGATAGCTATACAGGGCATTGACTCACGTTGATTTCCTGTGCATGGGTGTTACCTTCTAGGTTAATTCTTTTTGATCTAACCTTTTCTCTAGTACCTGTTCCCCTTTTCCTATTGGCCTCAGTTGCTTTAAGGTATCTGCTTTAGTTTCTCTGCGTTAAGGGCAACAAATGCTAGCTAGTTTTTTAGGTGTCTTACCTATCCTCACCCCTTCCTTGTGTGCTCTCACTTTTATCATGTGCTCATAGTCCAATCCCCTTGTTGTGTTTGCCCTTGATCTAATGTCCACATATGAGGGAGAACATACGATTTTTGGTCTTTTGGGCCAGGCTAACCTCACTCAGAATGATGTTCTCCAATTCCATCCATTTACCAGCGAATGATAACATTTCGTTCTTCTTCATGGCTGCATAAAATTCCATTGTGTATAGATATCACATTTTCTTAATCCATTCGTCAGTGCTTGGGCATCTTGCCAGCCCTTTTTTTGTGATGGGCTTTTTCAAGATAGGTTCTTGAGAACCATTTGATTGAGCTGGCTTTGACTCATTTTTAAATTTAAAGAAATTTAATACTGGACCAGGCTCTGGTGGCTCACGCCTGTAATCCTAGCTACTCAGGAGACAAAGATCAGGAGTATAGAGGTTCAAAGCCAGCCTAGACAAATAGTTTGAGAGACCCTATCTCAAAAAAACCTTTCACAAAAATAGGGCTAGTGGAGTGGCTCAACACAAAGGCCCTGAGTTCAAGCCTTAGTACTGCAAAAAAAAAAAGAAAAGAAATTTAGTACTGGTAGCCAGGCATGATGGTGCATGCTTGTAATCCCAGAACTCTGAAGACTGAGACAAAAAGATCTTGAGTTCAAGGCCAGCTTGGGCTATACAGCAAGACTTTCTCTCAAAAAAAAGCTAGGTATGATGACATACACCTGTAATCCCAGCACGGGGGGAGGCTGAGGCAGGAGGACCTCTAGTTCAAGGCCAGCCTGGACTCTGTAGTAAATTCCAGGACAGCATGGGCTACATAGCGGGATCCTGTGTCAAAAAACCCAAAGGGGGGAAACCCTGATGGGCACAGTTGTACATGCCTTTAGTCCCAGCTACTTAGGAGGCTAAGGCAGGAGGACCAGTTGAGCCCCAGAGTTCAAGGCCAACTTAGGCAGCAACTGGCTTTAAAAAATGAGTTATGTAGTTTTAGACTATTAAGTTTGAAAATATTAAGTAGACAATGTTTAGAAAATATAAGTTGCCTGAATTGTCCCAGGAGCATTTTGAAATAAATAAATAAATCACAGTAGTCAGCCCAGTGGCTCACTCCTATAATCCTAGCTACTCAAGGGGTAGAGATGAGGATCCCAGTTCATGGCAAACCCAGGGAAGGAATTAGTGAGATCCCATCTCAACCAATAAAAAGATGGGTATTGGTTATCCCAGCTATGTGGGAAGCATAAATAGGAGGATTATGGTTCAAACCAGCATAAAAGCAAGATTCTATTTAAAAAAAAAAAAAAAAAAAACCTAAAGAGGGTGGAGCACTGGTAGCTCACATCTATAATCCTAGCTACTCAGGAAGTGGAGATCTGGAGGATCGAGGTTCAAAACCAGCCCAGTCAAATAGTTTTTGAGACCCTATCTGGAAAAAACCCATCACAAAAAAAGGCTGGTGGAGTGACTCCAGGTTTAGGCCCTGAATATAAACCCCAGTACCACAAAAAAATAAAAAAGCAAGTGGTGTGACTCAAGTGACAGAGCACCTGCCTAACAAGTGCAAGGAACTGAGTTCAAACCCCAGAAGTTTAAAAAAAAAAAAAGTAATAATCAAGTTTTCAAAACAGTTCCAGACAAAAGAAGCTATACTCACTCTTTTCCACATGAGTTCTTTAAAACTTTAAAGGAACATATTTAACCACAATTTAAAAAAACGAAAAAAGAGCCGGGCACATGTGGCTCACCCCTATAATCCTAGCTACTCAGGAGGCAGAGATCAGAAGGATCTCAGTTCAAAGCCAGCCCAGGCAAACAGTTTGCAGGACCCTATCTGAAAAAACCCTTCACAAACATAGGACTGGTAGAGTGGCTCAAGGTGAAGGTACTGAGTCCAAGCCCCAAAGAAAAAAAAAAAGAGCCAGGTGTGGTAGCCAGGTTCAGCTACATATCCAGACCCTGTCTCAAAAAACAAATAAATAACAACCAAAAAACAATGTAGAACTGATGCTACCCCCTTAATAAGTAGTATGTTCTTAAATTCACCAAAAAGGTTAAATATGCTGGAGGCGTGGCTCAAGTGGTAGAGTGCCTGCCTCACAAATGCAAAGCCCTGAGTTCAAACTCCAATACTGCCAAAAAAAAAAAAGTTAAATATTTTAAATTTAGGAGTTTTATGCTGGAGCACACCTATAATCCCAGCACTCAGAAAGCTGAGGCAGCTGAAGTCAGCTAGTTTGAGGCCAGCTGAGATTCTTTCTCCAACAACAAAAAAAGGAGTTTCTGGATGTATGAACTCATGGAAGTTCCTAGAAGGTGGTGTTTCCAAAGAGGCCATGGAAGCTTCACGCCCCTTCCCACATGCATTGTTCTATGCATCTCTTCATCTCTATTGTTTATAATATTCTTTATAATATACCAGTAAATATGTTTGAAAGGGTCCATGATAAAGAGCTAAGAAAATGCCATAGGTTCTTCCACTGATAGTCCCACCTCTGGGCCCCTCATAGTCTCTGAAAACATGAGATAGTCTCACTGAGTTCTGCTTGTCACAATGGCCCGGAAACAAGCCAGATCCTGGATGGTGAATGAAAACCCTGGCAGGGCAATGAAACAGGCACTAGCTGCCTGTTCATAGTAGTTCTGTAGAGACAGATGTACAGAGCTTTTAGATGGTATTGGGGTTTGAACTCAGGGCATTGTGCTTGCTAAGCATGTACTCTCTACCAGTTGAGCTATACCTTCAGCCCTTTTTGCTTTCAAATAGGTCTCACATTTATGCCCAGACTGGCCTGGACAGTGATTCTCCTGGTCATCTCCCAAGCAGCTAGGATTACAACTGTGAGCCACCATGCTGTACTTTTTATTGGTTAAAATGGGAGGGAGGGTGTCTTACTGTTTTCCCTGGTTGGCCTTGGACCACCATTCTTCCTGTCTCCACCTTCTAAGTAGCTAGGATTAGGATTACAGGAGTGAGCCACCGTGCCTGCCTGACTACAAGATCTTTTTTCTTTCTTTTTTTTTTTTTTTTTTTTTTTTGTGGTACTGGGGTTTGAACTCTGGGCATCACACTTGCTGAGCAGGCACTCTACCATTTGAGCCTCTCCACCATCCCCTTTTTTGTGTTGCTGTTTTCAAGAAAGCGTCTCATGAACTATTTGTCCTCACTGCTTCGAATCATGATCCTCCTGATCTCTGCCTCCTGAGTAGCTAAGAGTAGAGGTGTGAGCCACCAATGTCTGGTCAAGATCAGTTTCTAACTGGAAGAAAACAGTATGCAGTATTTAGAGTAATGATCCCACTATGTGAAAAATTTTTTAAAAAGCATATGTTAAAGACATAAAACTAAAAATTAAACCATAAAATATGTAGAGAAAGGTATATGAACATTTATATAGTCTTAGGATGGATAGGTTTCTTAAAGTATATAATACCAAATATAGGCAATGAAAAGACAGCCAGGGCTAGGAGTATAACTCAGTAGTACAATGCTTGCATGCATTAGGCCATGGGTTCTATTCCCAGCTCCACAAAAAAATAAATAATCCAGGCGTGGTGGCTCACAGCTGTAATCCCAAACTGTAGAAGGTTGAGGCAACAGGATTGCAAGTTTGAAGCCAGCCTGGGCTGCATAGAAAAAGTATGTCTCAAAAAAAAAAAATTAGAAGAGTACAAGAAAATACACCAAAATGTTTTCCCTGCTAATAGGACTATAGAGTACTGTCATTGTCTATGTAACTTTTAGTTTTTAGTTTTTTCTTCACTACAATGTATTCCTTTTTGTGCCTTTAATTCTTTTTATGATAAAAATAATACAAATGCTAAGAACATTTTATATGAGCTTTTTTAGGCACTTGATACATATTGCAAAATTGCCCTCCAGGTAAGTTATACTAGTTATATGCCCACTAGCAATGTTCATTTTCATTTGTGAAGTCAATCTAATTTTGTTTTAGTCTACTCCTATTTCTAATCTTGTTATATCCTTTTTATTATTTCTTTGGGGTTCTAACACCTCCCAGTTTAGTGTTCTCATTGAATTTCATTAGCAGCTGTTTCATTAGTAGCACAGAAGAAGGATTAAAGTGTTAACTAGGATAGACTTTGACAGAAACCTATAAAAATGTATGTTATTATCATTGCATAAATCCTTTTTAATCAAAGTTTCTTAGAAACCTCTCTCTGGTGCCCATCTCAAGGGACAGCCTGGCCACTGATGACAAACTAGACCTTGATGCAGATGTGTGTGGTTCTGTCTCAGTGGGAACAGCACATTTGTGTCATACCCCATCATGTCATTACATACCTTAATAAGGCCTCATGTAACTTCAGAGCAGTTCACTGCCCTTTGCTTTTTTACTCTTCAACAACCTTTAGTTTGGGCCCTTGCTTACCTGACACATGCACAGACTTTTCATTTTGCGAGATACATACCAGAGTAGATATATTCTGGAATTATTATGAATGAATCTTTTTTTCCCCTTTTACGTGAATCCTATTTTAAATGCACAGGGATATTAGTGAGGCACGCTGTTTGTAAAGAATCGCACCATCTTTTTTTTAATATATAAAATGTCACATATTAAATTTGGTTGATAAGTTACATACATATTCTGTCTTTCTGTTATCTCTGCTAATAGATGACTAATGCAAAATATTGAGTAATTTTAAAAAATCAATACTTAATTTTTTGGAAATAATTAGAGAGACATTCAACTCTGACACAAATACCCCACTCAGTTCCTGGGCTTACTTCTGTTACAGGATAATCTATAAATAATTCACAAAGCTGACATTACTCACCATGTTGCAATCATTTTTTCTGGGAAAATTTTAGCAACTGATCTAATACAGATTGCCAGTTATCAGTAGTTGAGAATGCAAGTCAACTTTTAATTATGCAGAGGCTGATTATTCAGACTACAAATTGTTCATGCCCTGTATGGCTCCTTCCTGCTGCCTACCTTTTAGCATTTTCACTGCTCATTAGCACATATTCCAGAAGGTAGACATTTTACAGGAGGGAGGGAGAGAAAAGTAAAATCAGTTAAGCACCTAGGAGAAGCTCTGATGAAAGATTTTAATACAGTTTGTAGAATTATTGGCTAAAATTGAGTCATTTGGATTCCCTGTGAATTGTGTTTACTTATTCTTTTCTTGTCCCCATAGCAACAGATAATGGAATTGTCTGCAGAGAGACAACATAATTCCTGTATTTAATTTTTCCTTTTCACAACATTTTCACATGATGGTTCATGATATTTTCTTTTTTTATTACATTTGTATCTAGACTACTTATTTCTTTGGTAAATGATTTGTTGGAAATTCCTAGCATATGTACAATGATACCACAATTATCTGAAGGGTTTCCAGTTTTCTAGAAAATCGAATGTTTTCCCTTTAAGTTTCAATATCGTTCTCATTTCCTCAGTTGGTTGCAAACATGATTTCCCTTGTACTTAGAGCAAGGCTACTGAACATAAATTAAGCCCTTCTCCATGGCCACGGTTATCTATACCATGCATATTCCTGGTCTATGTATGGCTGTTACAAAAACTAATGCAGGCATGCCATCCCTCCAGGAGCCTCTGGTTAAGTAAAATGTTACAAGTATAGTAAAACTTGAGATGTACCCGGCAGAGAAGATACCATGATCCCTCCAACAAGGTGGTTTTCCCAGGGCAAGGCTTATCCATTGCACTCTGGATGTGCTGACCCCTGTGATTTCCCCAAATGTGGGAAACTCAACTGCATAATTTATGGTAGCAGGGGACTGCTTTTGAGCTCTCCCCTAAAAAAATAGTTGAGTGTTTTTGTTTGCCCTGAGGCTGTTACTTTTTTTTTTTTTTTTTAAGAAGAGGGCCTTGTACTTGCTAGGCAGGTGCTTTACCACATGGGCCATACCCCAAGTCCAATAAGGCTGTAACCTTATAAATTTTCTGCCTCTTTCCCAGTCTGTCACCCTGTGTCTTTTGTCATTGTCAGGAAAACCTGCCTCTTACATTCTCTGCTTCTGTACTTTTATGGCCTAAGAAATGGCATAACTAAACTAGTTAGCACTATGTTTTTTTTAAAAAAAAAAAGAGCAAATAGGCTGATGTGGTTTGGATCTTAAGTGTACCCACAGGCCCATGTGCTGAAGTCTTAGTTGCCAGCCTGTAGCACTATTGGGAGATGGTGGAACTTTTTGGGAGGTGGGCAGTTAGGTCATTAGGGGTGTACCAAAAAGAGAGCAGAAAGAGGGACCCTTCCTCTCTCTTTTTGCTTCTTGGCCGTAAGAGGTAAACAGCCTCCTCTGCAGCACATTCCTGCACAGTACCACCACAAGCCCAAGTTACCATGGGCCAAAACCTGCAAAACTGTGAACTAAAATAAATCTTTTCTCTCCCTTGTTTTGGTTTTTGCTTTTTGAGACATGGTCTTGCTATGTAGCCTAGGCTGTTCTCAAACTCCCTATGTAACCCAGGCTGGCCTTAAATTCACAATCCTCCTTCCCAGCTCCTGAGTGCAAGGATTAAGGCATGAACCAGCACACCCAGCTTACCTTTCCTCTTTTTAAGTTGATTTTCTCAGATATTTTTTGTCATATCGATAGAAATCTGACTAACACATAGGCCTACACATAAGGACAAAGAATACACATATGAACATAAGTGTACAAGCTTTGTACAAACCAGCTTCAGTGCTTAGGGACCATTTTCTTTCTTCCTGATTTTCAGTTGTATAGTTAAGATGCTGGTTAACTGTGCTGCAAAGAAATTTTTGGAATATGAGACTATCTTGAGTAAAACTAGTACAGAGTTTGCTTCCATGAGAACTACTGCTGACTGGCTTCCCATAAAGGGGGACAGAGGGCAGAATGAAGGCAGGGACAGAGGGCAGAATGAAGGCACACACATAAGGCATGTTGACTTATATGTACTCTTAAGCCTGCTTAAATATATAAAGTTTAATATAGTAATTGGGTCACTTGTTCTGTTAACCAACCAAAGAGCAGTTAAACAAGAGCACTTGACTTTGAGAAATAGTCTTCAACAGGTACTCTAGTTTCTGTGTCCTTGTGAACATTATGAAACTGTCTAGAAAGCTCCCTACTGATAATCCTTTTTTGATTATTTTTTATAAATTCTAATCTTGGGCTCTTCAAGGTGGCATAGGGACATAATGGCAAAGTTTTAGGATTCCAGTGGACTTTTCATGTGTTCATTCACTTTGCTTCCTGGGGACCAGAGTTTGCTATGAGTCATTTTCCATCTGATTTATATTGGATCTGGCTGGGGAGCAATGACTCAGATGGGCTCCAGGCCCAGCTGCTCTGCTCATCTTCTGAGGAATAGATGGCAAGGACAAGACTGATATCCTGATGCATTTTTCCTTTTGTCTCTTCCACTTTCAGGGTCTAAAGAGAGCATCATTACCACCAGCAGGCAGATACGCCTTGCCACAGGCATCTTTCCTGTTGTCAGTCTCCTGAACCACTCCTGCAGGCCCAACACCAGCGTGTCTTTCACAAACACTGTCGCCACCATTCGGGCAGCACAGCAGATTGGAAGAGGGCAAGAGATTCTCCACTGCTATGGTGAGCTAAGCCCTCCTGTGCCACTCTACTGCCCTTCTCCACCCAAAAAGGACAGGCTAGATGGGAATGAGCAAGTCACTGCACAGGTGTCTCTACCTGTCCAGTGTTTATTTCCTGGAAGAGGCAATGCAGTCTTAGGCCAAAAACAAAGGTCTTCCTACCACAGAAGAGAGCCCTTTTGTGGCTACGCTTTTGTGTGTCTTACTGCTTGATCTCTATAAACTGACTGTTCTGAAAATGGGCTCAAAGCAACTTCTCAGCTGCTTTTTCTTCCTGCTCCAGCAACTTATAAGCTTATTTCAGAGTCCAGTTCCACTAATGTCCCATGATGAATCATACAGCCTGTCTGATGAGCTGAAAGCTTATAACTAGTGTTTGACTCTCTTGCTTTAAGAAGTAGCTGAGCCAGATGCTGGTGATTCACACCTGTAATCCCAGCGACTCAGGAGGCAGAGATCAGGAGGATCACAGGTCAAAGCCAGCCTGGGCAAACAGTTTGCGAGACCCTATCTCAAAAACACTCATAGCAAAAAAAGGGCTGGTGGAGTGACTTAAGGTATAGGCCCTAAGTTCAAGCTCGGCACTGAAAAAAAAAACCAGGGCTGACAGAGTGGATCAAGTGGTAGAGTGCTTGCCTAGCAAGTGTGAGGCCCTGAATTCATACCCCAGTACCACAAGAAAACAAGAAGTAACGGAGGATGGCCAGGCACCAATGGCTCATGCCTGTAATACTAGCTACTTGGGAGGCTGAGATTGGGAGGCACTCAGTTTGAGGCCAGCCAGGACAAACAGTTCTTGAGACCCCCATCTCCAAAATAACCAGAGCAAAATGGACTGGAGGTGTAAGTCAAGCTGCCTGGCTCAAAAGACCAAAAATCGTATGTTCTCCCTCATATGTGGACATTAGATCAAGGGCAAACACAACAAGGGGATTGGACTATGAGCACATGATAAAAGCGAGAGCACACAAGGGAGGGGTGAGGATAGGTAAGACACCTAAAAAACTAGCTAGCATTTGTTGCCCTTAACGCAGAGAAACTAAAACAGATACCTTAAAGCAACTGAGGCCAATAGGAAAAGGGGACCAGGAACTAGAGAAAAGGTTAGATCAAAAAGAATTAACCTAGAAGGTAACACCCACACACAGGAAATCAATGTGAGTCAATGCCCTGTATAGCTATCCTTATCTCAACCAGCAAAACCCCTTGTTCCTTCCTATTATTGCTTATACTCTCTCTACAACAAAATTAGAGATAAGGGCAAAATAGTTTCTGCTGGGTATTGAGGGGGGGAGCGGGAGGGGGTGGATTGGGTGGTAAGGGAGGGGGTGGGGGCAGGGGGGAGAAATGAACCAAGCCTTGTATGCACATATGAATAATAAAAGAAAAATGAAAAAAAAACAAAAAAAAAAAAAAAAAAAAAAAGCACTTGTTTTGCAAGCACAAAGCCCTGAGTTCAAACCCCAGTCCCAGATAGATAGATAGACAGACAGACAGATAGATAGATAAAAGAAGTAGCTAAGGGTGATCTGTCTCCAGGGCCTCATGAGAGCCGGATGGATGTTGCTGAAAGGCAGCAGAAGCTGAGGTCTCAGTACTTCTTTGACTGTAGCTGTCCAGCTTGCCACACTGAGAAGCCCAAAACAGCTGCAGGGCCCAGCTGGGAAGCCTTCTGTTGTAACGGTTGTGGCGCGCTCATGCAGGTAAATTTCTCTCTTCTCTTCTCTACTGTTGCCTGAGGATAGTGATCCAGCCCAAAGGTCATCAGTCCTCAGGAGGAAGCTGAGTGCAGTAATATCACTAACGTTTTAATGAACCATCCCCACACATTGGTCGTCCCTTTAAAGGAACCCACAGGGTAAGGTTGGAATTAGTAATGTTTGTCTTCCACATGACAGAAAATTCCACCCAAACTGATTCCAGTGGGGAAAAAGAACTGGAATTTATTTGCTCATATAAATCATTGAAAAAAGACCCATGCCAGGCTTGGTGGTTCATGCCTGTAATCCCAGTACTAGGAAGCAGAGGCAAGAGAATCACAAGTTCAAGACTAATTTGGTCTACATAGTTAGTACATAGAGATCCTGTCTTAAAAGAAACAAAAAAAGAAAAAAAGAAAAAGTTCCAGGGTAGGGCTACTTCAGGTACAGCTTTTTCCAGGGTCTCAGATAATGTCACCAGGAACCGATTTTACTGTCTCTCTGTCTCTGTCTGTCCCTCTCTTTCTCTCCCTCCTTCCCTCCCTCCCCCGCTTCCTCCCTCCCTCCCTCTTTCTCTGCTCCATTTCCTTTGTGCTAGCCCTATCCTCAGACACACTTCCCTTTCATGGTGACAAGACAGTTGCCAGCAGCTCAGCCTCCTTATCCTCCCTGCCCAGGAGTATGAAAATGTATTCTACACCAACAACAGTATGGGCACAAGTCATTGACCTGGCAACTATGAGTGGAGGAAAATCAGAGTCACAAAATTTTCCACCAGCCATTTGAATAGGAGGGAAGGGCCACATCTGAGTCCCCTTAGCTACAGGGCACTAGCTATGAGAGGGTAAGGAGGATCCTCAGGAGAAATTAGGTTGCTGTTGCCAAATGTGGCATAGACATTGGCATGGTCAGCAGCAGGGCCACCTCAGGGGTTTAGCGTGTACCATAAGTGGATGCAGAGCTGGTTGGGAAACTAGAGTTGCAAACCTAAGGTAATATGTGGGGCAGCCTCACCTAGTACCTTTCTGTATTGTATTTGTTATGACTTTTTTTAAAACCCCTAGAAATGTGTTTGTTATCCAAAGGTCTGTCCAGAAAGATAGAAGCAAGAGGCTGTCAAGATGGGAAGGAATTATGAACTATACCAGTCCAGTTCCAAAACTAAATGTTAGAGTGGAATCAGCTGCTGCCTTCATTGGAATTGCTGCTAACAGACCAAATTCAGTCAGGCTTAGATCACGGTATAGTATTGCAGGAGTCTCTTTGCCGGTGGGGTCAGTGATCCTATAGTGTAAGTACAGACAATGTTGATAACCAATTCTGGTTTAGGAATAAAGTTAGAACTGACTTCCACAGGGAGATGCTGTGCTGAGCTGTGGCAGTGGAT
This sequence comes from Castor canadensis, assembly GCF_047511655.1. Classification (NCBI taxonomy): domain Eukaryota; kingdom Metazoa; phylum Chordata; class Mammalia; order Rodentia; family Castoridae; genus Castor; species Castor canadensis. The sequence goes on along the minus strand of NC_133396.1, from coordinate 46,711,804 downwards.
CTTGTACAGGATCCGTCAGCAGGGACCAGCTGGTCTGTCGGTTACAGCACCTTCAGCAACAGGTTGGGATGGCCTGGAAGCTTCTCAGAAATGGTAAACTAGGTGAGACTGGCTCCCTGCTTTGGGCCTCTAACTCTTTCCCTTTTATGTGTTCTTGCACTCAAGAAAACTCAGTAATGGGCTGGAGGTCTGTCTCAAGTGGTAGAGTGCCTGCTTTACAAGTGTAAAACCCTGAATTTAAACCCCAGACCCACCAAAAAAAGAAAAAGAAAATTCAGTAGTAATTGAAGAATTGAATGTAATTATCCCCGTAACAGCCACAAGGTGGCTATATAATCCAATGAGAAGACCAAACCCTAACCAGCTCAGTTACTCTGGTGTCCTTGAAAAAGCGCCAGATGATTTCAGCTGTTGTTGTCTTATGCATCAGATAGCAAAGTTCCAGTACTCCTGATAACTGACTTCCATGAACATTGTGCAGTTCCAGAAGTTCAGTGTCATTTATTTTAACTACCCAGCCTAATGACCTTACTTCCTAGGAAGGTTGTTCTGCCTTCATCAAAGCCAGTCTCTTCTAGATAGCAGCGGGAATGTGTAATCACTGGAGATAAGAGCTCAGCACTGGAACACTTACCTGGCACACAGTTGGCCCTGGGTTCAGTCCTCAGAAGAGAGATAGAGAAGGAAAGATCCTGTTTTTCTCAGAAATTAAACCATGATGGCATGGCGGGAACTTGTTTACCATACCTTATGAAACCTAATTTTTAGCCTAGATTTTAGTCAAGAGAAATGATGACTCTTAAGTAGGCTGTAGAGTTGGTTGTGTCAAAAAGTAGATTTTGGGAACCCAGGGTAAATATGGGGAGCTCTTACCTAGCACCTTTTTCCTGAAAGAGAAACATGACAGAACAACAGTTTTACTGGAACATTGTGGGTTGGGACAGCCCAAGGAGATAAGGGGGACTTTCCATATTCAGCCCTCATTCAGCCCTAGGACAGGACATGAGACCTGGATTGTCATTTCCAGGACTAGGTTTGTTTCTATAGTGAGGCATTTTTCCTTTGAACCAATAGAGCAAGCCATTCAGCAGTTGTTGGGATGCCGGCAAGATGCCAGAAGCTTCCTGTCGGCAGAGCACATGATGGTGGGGGAGATTGAGGATGACCTGGCCCAGGCCTATGCTGCCTTAGGTACTGTGTGTTTTCATTTCCTGCCTTGTGTGTTTTGTCCTGACCCTTGCCTTTCCTGGTTGATTCTCTCAGTCTTAAACTGAGCCTGCCCTCCCTTCCCTCACCCTAAGAATTCACCCATAGTTTGCTGTGCTTTTTCTCTACAATAGAGTTGTTTCGTTTCTCCCAGGGGACTGGCAAAAGTCTGCTAGCCATCTGCAGAAGAGTTTGCAAGTGGTTGAGGCCCGCCATGGGCCATCCAGTGTTGAAATGGGCCATGAGCTCTTCAAACTGGCCCAGGTCTTGTTCAATGGGTAAGTCTTGCCCTTTTCTTAGCACTTTTCCAGGGCACATACTGTTCTATTTTCTACTAATTGCTTCTGTGTATGACTTTTTTCCTACAGTGCTTTTAAGCAAATTGAAACTTCTTTATTTCGTCTACGACAGATCATTGCCTTCTGTTTTGCTTACAAATTCCTCCTGAGTAATATGGGGAAAACTCTTAACTGTGAAGTGAGTTTCCCAGGAAGGACTTGCCAGGCAGCCCCACTTACCTATCAGCTTAGCATTTTCTTCTCATTCCTCTCTGGTTAATCACAGATCCCTCAGCTCTCTCACTAATAACACCCTCAACTCTGGGGTCTCTGCCTTTTCCCTAGTTTGCATCTCAGTCCTTTTAAAGCAGTTGTTTTCAACCAGGAGTTTTTGCCCCCAGATGGCATTTGGCACTATCTGGAGACATTTTTGATTGTCATAACTTTGCAGGGAGGGTGCTACTAACATCTAGTGGGTAGAGACCAGAGGTGCTATAAACCTCCTGTAGTGTGCAGGACAGTTCCAACCCAAGACTTCAGTCCTGTTAAGGCTTAGAAACCCTGCTTTAAAAGGTTAAAAGAGAGAGCTAGGTGTGGTGTAATCCAAGCATGATTAGTCACAAAGCAGGAGAATCACAAGGCCCTGAGTTCAAGGCCAGACTAGGCTACATAGCAAGACTTTGTCTCAAAAAAGCAAAAAGAAAAAGGCTAAAAGAGGGGGTTGAAGCCAGGCATTGGCAGCTCACGCCTGTAATCCTAGCTACTCAGGAGGCAGAGATAAGGAGGATCACAGTTCAAAGCCAACCCCAGGCAAATAGTCCTCGAGACCCTTTCTCAAAAAAACCCATCACTAAAGAAGTGCTGGCGGAGTGGCTCAAGGTATACGCCCTGAATTCAAACCCCAGTACTGCAAAGAAAAAAAAAAGAGGAGATTGAGGTATAGTGCATTGGTAAAGCACTTGCCTATCATGCAAAAGGCCTTGGGTTTCATCTCCAGCACTGTGCCTCCCCCAAAAAAAGGAACAACAGAGTTGATAAGCTGATGCCTTACCCACTTTTGCCACTGAGATCATTGGGGTTGGGGTCTCCTAATTTCAGTATTTCTGGATGGAATACCTCCATCCTTGATAAAGCTGTCAGTGGTGTACACTGGTATGAGAAAGTGTTTGGAGCTTAAACCCAATGGTGAGAGGCGCTGACACCCAATATATAGAGATAGCCCATTTGATAGAGAGCAGAAAGGGCACAGAGTTCAATCCCTAGTAAGACAAATACTCCTTTGGAAGCCTTATGTAAATACAAGATTAAAGCTTTGAAATTCACCTGTTTTTCTCAGGATTCTAGAGTCTCTCTATTTTTTTATGATGGGTTTTTTGAGATAGGGTCTCTTGCACTATTTGCCCAGGCTGGCTTTGAACTGTCATCCTCCTGATCTCTGCCTCCTGAGTAGCTAGGATTATAGGTGTGAGCCATTGATGCCTGGCATAAATTTTTTTTATATAAAACAATTTATTGATTTTGGGGGGGGGAAATTGATGCATCACCCCTGCATTATAATTGAGCTATTAATCCTGTAGCTTCATCAACATTAACTGGCTCATCTTCATGATTCTACTGAGGAATGAGCTCTTTCTGCAGAGGTTCGGAAGTATCTGGTTTGAGAAGTAGTATCTGGTTCCTTCTGTACATTTACAAAAGTTTTAGTCACTCTGTTAACTCTTTTGCATTCACAATATTTATCTTAAGATTAGTGGTAACTTTTTTTTTTTTTGCAGTACAAGGATTTGAACTCATAGAGCTTCGTGCTTGCTAGGCAGGTGCTAGGAAGATGAGCCACACCTCCAGCCCATTTTGCTCTGGCCATTTTGGAAATAAGGTCTTGCTTTTTGCCCAGGCCCACCTGAACCTTGATCTCCCTATTAATGCTTCCCACTGTAAATGGGATGACACACTCACCACCATGCCCAAATTTTTTCTATTAAGATGGACTGTGTCTTTTTTTTTTTTTTTTTTGCCAGGGCTGGTCTGAAACCATGAGCCTCCCAATCTCAGCCTCTGGCATAACTTGGTACGACAAGCATATGCCACCACACCCAGCTATTGGTTGAGATAAAGTCTTGTGAACTATTTGCCTGGGCTGGCCTCAAACCTTGATCCTCCTGATCTCAGCCTCCTGAATAGGATTACAGGCATGAGCCACCAGCATCCAGCAGTAACTGGTTTTGCCTTTTTTTTAGCCTTAAAGATTTTTTGGCTGCTTATGTGAAATACATTCGTATACTTCTGCCCTCTTAATTTATTCTTAGCCATTGTCTTTGATACCCAAGTGCAGCTGTTCAAGCTCCAGGTGACACCATCTGCACACACTTTCATAATTTGCTCCCCAAACTCTGCTATGTGTTTATGAAGGTGTCTTATCTACCCTTCTAGATTATAAAATTCTGGAGGGCAGAACTGATCTTAGATACTTTTGTGTCCTTCACAGTGTGTGAATTAACATTTCCTACATGGCCGGCACAATGGTTTGTGCCTGTAATCCCAGCTACTTGGGTAGAAATCAGGAAGATTGTGGTTCAAGGCAGGGCAAAAAAAATTAGCAAAACGCCATCTCAGCAAATAACCCATGTATGGTGGTGTGCTCATGTAAACCCAGCTATATGGAGGTGTAGGTAGGAGGATTGTGGTCCAAGACCAGTCCTGGGCAAAAATCTCAAAAATAACTTAGCAGAAAGGGCTGGGGGCATGGCTCAAGTGGTAGAGCCCTGAGTTCAAGCCCCATTACCACAAACAAAACAAAACATTTGTTTGACTGACAATGAGCTGACTCCTTTTCCCTCCCTTCATTCAGGTTTGCAGTACCTGAAGCTCTGAATACCATACAGAAGGCAGAAAAGGTCTTATTGGTACACTGTGGCCCTCAGAGCAGCGAGATCCAAGAACTCCAAGAGATGAGGTCCTGTTTATTGGACTTGCCACCCACCCCTGTTGGGCCTTTGGTGTACTGCCCCACAGGAAGGGAGCCCTGGCAGATGAAGTGAAGAGATTATGTCACTGCTAAGCTGCCTTCAGGAAGATGAGACCTGCCTCAAGGTCCCAAGCCTAGTATGTGAGGGCAGGGAGGCCCCAGCAAACTGCAGTTGGGCAGAGATGCTCACCTGTTATCATGGGTATTTCTTGGTGTAGCCAACAGCCCTTATTTCTTGGTGTAGCCAACAGCCCTCCATTAAAAACTCCCAGTCCTCTGAACAGACTTGCAACTCATATCTAGAGAGGATTGTAGCTGATATGCAGGCAGTCGGGTGTTAGCCGGGGTTTGGCTGCATTCCACCTCACTAAATGGTGAGAGTCTGTTTCCTGGAACATTGCTGTGGTTTCTAGTGGTAATGAAATTGTGTGAGCCACTCCAGTGGGAACTTAAAGGCTTAGTAGTCGTACTGTAATTGAAAAATAATTATACAGCAAGAAATCAGTGTGGCTCTTTACCTCCAGAGACACACAATTCCACCTAAGAAAGGCAACTTCCTCAAATCCTTCATTAAAACTGGTGGAATCAGGTTGGTGGAGTGGCTCAAGTGGTAGAGCACCTGTCTAACAAGTATAAGGCCCTGAGTTCAAACTCTAGTACAACCAAATAAATAAATAAATAAATAAAACCAGTGGAGTATAAATTGCAAATACAGAAATAAACATACAGGGCAGTTTCTTCCTGGAATGGCAACTCTGTTTTCTACCAGTTTTCTAGTCCTTATTCAGGCTTTCATTGAATAATCTTGGCAGACTCACTGACCAAAACACTAATAAAATAATAAAATCAAACTGATAGGAATGACTGTACATTACCTGTGCCTCATTTTTGAGACAGAAAAAAGACCCTTTTTTTCCTTCTTTCCTTCCTTCCTTCCTTCCTCCATCCCTCCCTGCCAATACATAGCCCAAACTGGCCTTGAATTGGCTATCCTCCTGCCTCCGCCTTCAGAGAGCTGGAATTACAAGTGTGTGCCACTACACCAGCTTGAAACTTCTTGTTTCTACCAGACTTCTCCAAGCTGGTATATAAAATACAAACTGCCTGAGTACTGAGGAGAGGGAGTCAAAGGACTTCAAAAATTGCTGAGTGGGAGCCCAGCACTAAGGGCTCGCACCTGTAATCCTAGCTACTTGAGAGACTGAGACAGGGAGGATCAAGGTTCGAGGCCAGCCCAAGCATAGTTCAAGAGACCTCATCTTTAAAATGACCAGAGCAAAATGGACTGGAGGTGAGGCTCAAGCAGTAGAGTGCCTGCTTTGCAAGTACAAAGCCATCAGTTCAAACCCCAGTCCCACCAAAAAAAAAAGAAAATGCTGAGTGGGGGCTGTACATACATACTTGGTGGTAGAATGCAAGAGGTCCTGATGTTCTGTCCCTCATATACCATCCCCCAAATGCTGAAATCCTCACGTCACTGCTGTGGTTTCAAACCTCAGAGACAGGAGGTAGGAATGACTGCCCCTTCCACAAGGATATGGAACAATAGCTCAGACCCCGGCCTGGTCAGAAGGCTGTGGGGTTTTAGGAATGTGAACCCCATTGCTATATCACCACTGTGACAAGTGGCTCAAATGAGCGAGTGGGAAAGAATGCCAGGTCCACACTGCTTTTTTTTTTTTGCAGTACTGGGGCTTGAACTCAAGGCCTACACCTCGAGCCACTCCACCACTCCACCAGCCCTGTTTTGTGAAGGGTTTTTTCAAGATAAGGTCTCGAACTATTTCCCCAGGCTGGCTTCAAACCACCATCCTCCTGATCTCTGCCTCCCAAGTTAGCTAGGATTATAGGCATGAGCCACCAGCACCTGGAATTTTTTTTTTTTTTTTTTTTTTGGTGTTCCAGGTGTTTGAACTCAGGACCTCCATGCCTGCCAGACAGGCACTCTACCACTTAAGCCACTCCACCAATCCCACACTGCTTTTGAGAGCCTGCCTGCACCCTCGCCATGCCCAAGAAGTAGCTGTTCGTTGCCATGGTGTTGGAGTCAGGAAGTGAACAGCCCTGAAGACGCCTGGCAGCAGCTTTTTAGAAAACTGAGTGTTTAGAATACAGAACATTCAAACATTTGTTGAATGGGAAGCAGGCAGAAGTTGGTTTCTCCTCCTCTAATAACTCATCATGGCAAGGAATATCCAGTGAGATTTTTTTGGTAGAGCTTTTTCAGGAAAAAAAATTTAGTCCTGCAGACTGTTCTTTAGTTATTCCATTCCAAACATTTGGTATGTTTCATGTTCCTAAAAACGACTGTGTTGTACTTTGTAAAATTAGTGTACTTCCTTAGAAAATATCTTTAGAATTTTACATTTCAGGTCTCATTCTACATGTACTTGAAAGCTTTTTCTAAGTGCTGAAGTAACAAATTGCTTCCCTTGTCTGCCCATATGTTAACTTGTATTGTCTCATGTGATCTTAGCTTGAGTAGCGAATACCTACACTTGCATTGAAACCTAGTCTGGTTTCATTTAAGAGCATGTGTGATGATTTTGTTGATCTTAAGTGCCAAAAGTCCATGTGGGAAAGGACTGGTCCCTCGCATAGCACTATTTGGAGGTGGTGGAACCTTCAAGAAGTGGGGGCTAGAGGAATGTCTTTAGCTCATTGGCAAGTACATGACCTCAAAGGGGGCAATAGGACTCTGCTCTCTTCTTTCTCTTTGCTTCCCAGCCATGAAGTGGGTGGTTTTGTTCAACCACATACTCCTGCCATGATGTGCTGCCTCCCCACACTCCCAAAAGACACCAGGCCAATTGATCATGAATGGGAGTATCTAATGCTATGAGCCAAAATAAAGCTTTTCTACTGGATGTGGTGCTCCATGCCTGGAATCCCAACTACTCAGCAAGCAGAAATGAGAGGATCACTGTTCAAGGCCAACCAGGAAAAACTCAGTGAGACTCCATCTCAACGCAAGCCAGGCATAGTGGCACACACCTGTCATCCCAACTTCTTGGGAGGCAGAAGTAGGAAGATCACAGTCTAATGCCAGCCCAGTCAAAAGCAGGTGACACTATCTAAAAAAAAAAACCCTAAAAGCAAAAGGATGAGAGTATTTGCCTAGCAAGCACAAGACCCTGAATGCAACCCTTAGTACCAAAAAAGGGAAAAAAAAATAAAGTGTTTCTCCTGTTGCTTATTTCAGGTATTCATTATAAAAACAGAAAGCTGAATAAACAGCATGCTTCAGGATTGTGGGGATAGGAGATGCCCTCTTTGTTTGGGGGGAGAGGAGGAAGAGATTAGTGGTCCTAGTACATAAACACCCCAGAGTAGAAAAGCAGTTCCTGTATTACATAACAGATAACTAAAAGTTCTTATAAATGATGACTCTGCTGTTATTACAGAACCAGGCTGTAAGAACTGAACTAGCAAATTCCTAAAGTGCAATTTATCTTCATATTCAACTTAGCCTAGCTCAAAACAGGAGGAGGAACAAAGCAACAAAAGTTAAGGAAAAAGCTCTTTTATTGCAAAGTGTACTTTGAAACTATAGGGGCAGCCTCTGTGTCATGTATACTCTCTAGGGTTTTCTAAGGTACTGGAACATTAACTGGAGCATTAAATGCCCCTGGGGTCTAGAATCTTGCCTATGAAGAGAAGGGCCCCCGTGTCCGTGTCTCTCAGTACAAAGATGAAAGGTTGATTAAGGTGATAATCCAGGGGGAAGGTGATGCGGGCTGGCTGGAGGGCTGGGCTGGGGTTGGTTCCTGCACCATCCTCATTCCACTCAAAACCAGCCCTGTGTTCCACTTGAGTGAGCTTGACAGGTTTACCTGTGATCTTGCTGAAGTCTGGGGTCTCAAACAAAGATTGTAGCTCTACAGAGATTGAGAGGGATTCCCATTAAAACTCCCATTTTATCCAAAACCTCATCTTCAAGATGGCATGCAAGCTGGTAGCATAACACTGCTGGGACCTTCTGTAAACTATGTGCAGTTCTGAACTAGGGTAAGTGACTTGCCAAAGAGCACACAGCATGTGAGGTTTTGATTAGAAACCGGGTCAGACAGCAGTATTAGAATAGAGGAAGCAGCCAGGGCCTGTCTACAAGGCCCCGGAGCCCTTGGATTCTGCTTAGCAAGGGTGGAAGGTTCAAAGACTCAACCCCACCCCAAACTCCAAGAGCAAAGCGGTCTTGCACACTTACTCATCTCCTGCAGGGACTTGGTAACTTCGCCTTCATAACTCAGCTTCAGCTTGGGTATGGTCAGGACTGCATGGATAGCCTTCAGTTCTCTATCTATGTCATGAATGAATTCAGAGGTAAGACTCTCTTCTATCAATGTCAAGTTCTGGGTTGCTTTCAGGGGCAGGAAGAAGATGATGCTCATGCTTCCGATCAGGGGCAGCTGAGCAATCTGAATCAACAGAGAGGAAGCAGGTAGGTTAGTCCTTCAGAGCCCAAAAGTGTAGGGATGTTTGGACATCAAGAGCTGCCTTCCTCTCTCCCATGGTGGGGCTGGGCCTTGTGTTTGCCCAGCCCCTTATCTAGGTAACAGTTGTTCTCTAGGTTATTGCTTTCTGGCAGCAAGTCTTCTCCAGATGTTCCTTCAAAACCAGGCCATTTTCTTCTCGGCCTAATGCCACCTGAAGTTACCTGCTGAAAGAATATTCTCCTGTGGTTCTAAGAGATAGAATTGATTCAGGTCTCTGCTTCCAAAGTCTACCTGTCAACATTTAGAGATCATTTGTTATGTGCAGAGCACTGGACTAGAAATGGGGGTGGTGGCACATCAGAACAGAATCAGTAATAAAAATGGATCCTTTGAATGGAGGTTCTTAACCTGAGGCTCACGGAACAGATGGTGTCAGAGGGTCCCAAGAGCCCCCTGAAATCACATGCAGAAACATGTTCATGTGCACAAATGGCATTTCTCTTGAGTGTTTCAGGTGTTTTTGTCAGACTCCCAAAGAGGTCATGGCCCGAAAAAAGGTTAAGAACTAAAAGAAGTCAAGTACACAGGAAAACCATAGAATGTCAGCAATATGGATTTTGACAGTTTTTCAAAAGTTGGCTCTTAATTCTTAAAACAAAAGTACTCAATAAAAGATTTCAACATTTGAGCATTAAATCTTTTTTGCTGTTTTGTTTTTTGAGACAGGGTCTTGCTGTATAACCCAGGTTTCCCTTGAACTTGTGATCCCCTGCCTCAACCTACCAAGAGCTGGGATTACAAGCGTGGTATGCACCACCATGCCTAGATCTGACTGCCAAATCTTGGGGACCCATTTCTCATCATCTTAATCCTTACAACAAACCCTGAGAGGATCTGTTTTGATAATTATCCTCACTCTCTTTTAAGAAGAGGAAAGGCTCAGACATTATTAATTTGCTCACAAAGTCACACAGCAGGCAAAATTCAGATAACTGTTAGATCTTAAAGGTCATTCTATTTCCACATGTAATTCTGCCTCTCTTTGAAATCTCCTACCGGCCCCCAACCCACCCCTACAGACCTTGCAGCTGAGATCAGAATCCAAGCCGTATCGTAAAATGGCCTTGGGGTCTGACATCATGGGAACGCTCACGGTTCTCTCCTCATCCAAGTGGAAATCCTGGAGGGAAGTCTTTTGGGAGTCAAACTTTGTCATCCACTGCCCTGGAATAAGACGAATGAAGTCTCCTGAGCCTCAAGCACCAGAAAGACTAGGGACCATACTGGGTCTCCACAGCACATAGCTGAAAATTGCCCAGCTGCCTAAAGGACTCTTAGTTCCCAGCAACTCCAACACAGGAGGAAAGAGCTGCTACGTCTCAGTATGTATGAGCTGAGCCCTGAGTACCTTCCACAAGCAAACTCAGATCCAAAGAAGTTGACTCTGTTGGTTCTATCTGGATTCCCAAGTCCCTTCTGTTTAATGTGCCATTTAATATGATGGGTCTGTGACTGCTCTGTCACTCCCTGGAGATCAGTACTTGAAGTAGGAAGCCATTGGGCTTTGCACTAGGAATTTAGGGGTCCACTCTTGCTGCTCCCTTATAGGACAACCACAAAGCATTTTAAGGGGAAGTTTGCCCAGCCCTCTGCCCCAAGGCCTTATCTGAATAGGGCTGGTCTCATAATAGGTTGTGGAATCATCTCTGGGAACACCACCGTTTTCTACAAGAATGTTGGTAGATGACTAATAACAGTTTGCTGAGCCCCTGTTGTATCCCAGTTACAATACTAGGGTTTCTGTGAAATGAGAAAATACATACAAAATATCTATGAAGTAGGTATATGAGCCTGACATGGAAGATGAAGAAACAGGCCCAGAAAGGTTGCAGGGTGCTGAAGCTAGCAAAATCAGACCAGGATTAAACACAGTCTGACTCAAAAGCCAGAAATTGAACAATGCCCAGGCCTCTTACACCTGTGGGCATTCATCAGATACGTCGTAGACACTCAGTACATGAGAAGCAGGTATGCTGCAGGCAGATGCAGTTCTCAGATTCTCTGCTGACTTTGCTTCTGGGCTTATGTTGGGCAAGGATTCGACTTCTCTTTCTCAACCCCCTCTGACACCTGCCATCCACCCTTGGCCATGGAGAAGTGGGGAAGCCCTCACCCTTGAAGTAGGCCACACCAAGAAGGAGAATGCTAATGTCACTGGGCATTTCTCTGGTGGACCTGGCAATTTTCCCTTTCATCTGGGCCTGCACCCAGTTGTTAATCTCCTGAAGGTCCATGCGAGGGTTGCCAGTCAGAATTCTGGGCCTGGTCCCGTACGACTTTTCCAGCGGTGCAACAAAGCTGGATTTTATCCGCAACTCTGAGAAGTAGAACAGAGATTAGTGTACAAGAGCTGAACCAGCACCCTCTCTTTGAGACCATGCCGGCTTCAGTTCTGGTTTACCACTCAGCAGGCCCCGACTTCCTGCCCAGCATCTTCCCGTGACTTGCCAGGCACTGGGCAGGGAACAATGAATTTCACCCATTGCTGTTCCTCTCAATGTTACTGCCCTCCCCACTCCCTCCTGCCCTCTCCACAGCCTACTTCCCCTTTCTGATCCTCTTTGGGCTCATGGGCCCTTTCCTGCCCACCACTGCCAAGCCTGGCTTGAGCACACAATCTGTTGTCTAGAAAGAAACCGCAGAATGTAGCATAGAGCTTCATGCCCTCAGACAGCCCAGGATGAAAAAGTGTTTGACTGCCAGCCAGTCATTGTGGCACATGCCTGTAGTCCCAACAGTTGAGAGGCAGAAGCAGGAGAATCATGAGTTAGAGGCCAACCTGGGCTACATATCAAGACCTTGTGAAAGAAAGAAAAAAGAGAGCAGGGAGGAAGAAGAAAGGGAAGGAAGGAGAGAAAAAGGCAACCAACTCCTCTCAAAGACAATCCGGGAAGCACTCTTAAAGTTCTTCTGGGGGGCAGTGACAGTGGCAAGGAGTTCCTTGTAAGTGCTGTGGATGTCGGGGTTGCTGATCAAGTCATAGTAGAGAGTCTGGTGAATGGTGGATTCTGTTCGCTGTTCAGCTCCTGCCAGAGAGACAAGGATGGGAGCCTCTATTACTGCCAGGCCCAAATCAGGTCCCTCCCAGGACAGGGATCCTATACTCCTCTCACTATATAGCCTAGGCTGGCCTCAAACTCGTGATCCTGCCTCAGCCTCCTGAGTGATGTGATTACAAGTGTGGCCTACCATACCTAGCTTATGCTCCTTTCTGCTGAGAGTCTGAATAGGTCAATAATACAGACATTCCAGGTAATCAAGGAATTTTAGGGCAACAGAAGAAACAGTGATGCGTCCTTGGGGGTTTTCCAAAAGTGGGCTAAAAGCATCAAGCCTAGAGAGACAAGGGTGTGGTGAGGGGAAGAAGCCCCTGTACTCCCATCACAGCACCTACACTATATTGTAGTTATCAGTTCATGAGTGTCCCCTCTGAACTCAGCTGTGATCCCACTGAGATTCTGGCGAGCCCAGGAGATCCACTGGCAAGCCCAGGACTACCCGTGGGCAGTTATATCCCCAGAATCTGGGCTAATGACAGGCACACAGAATGAGCTCATTTAAGTAATGAATGAGTGAGCATTGAAGTCACCATATCAATAGTGGGAATTGTGTGTGCAGCCCTTGGGCTCCCAGTGCGTGGCCAGACCCTGATCCGGCCATCTTTGCAGCACTTCTTACTCCTCCCAAGCTACACATATGCAGAGTCCTGGGCTGGGAGGAGGGGCCTCCAGGTCCATCTGGGGCCTTCTGCAACTGTGAACTCACCCAAAGAGAGGGCAGAGAGGGCTGTGGCCACGCTGAGTGGGGAGAGCAGCACATTGGCAGTGGGGCTTGTGCTCGATCTCAGGCGGTACAGGTCATAGCCAAAGTTGGAAACTGCAGCTGCCAGCTTATTCACAGGGATCTTGAAGAAGGGATCCTCCTCCTCCTCCACTGGCTCCCCCGTGCTGTCAGGGGCTGGGGCTCCCTGGATTACAGAACAAGGACCAGTGAAGTCACACAGTGAATGATGTCTCCTCCTGGCATTGAGTGGGATTGTCCTTCTGGCCCTGGGGCTGGCCTTCCCAATTGTAGTATGTTTAACCTAAGGTTGGAAATGAGGTTGCCTCCCTGGTAATGCATGAGCCCTTTGCTGGAAGAGGCAGCTGAGAAGGGGGACCAGCTGGCCAGGTTTTGGCATTTGTAACCTGTGAGCTGGAAGCCCATGACACACTGAAGAAAAAAAAAAAAAATAGCAAGGAATTCCCCATCCCCCAAGAAACCCTGTAGTCAGACCACACCAGGCTTCCTAGGTAACTGCTCTGAGGCTCTGCCTAGACCCTCCTATCACACCCCCAACTCACCCTTGTCTCACCACCAGATGTTTTCTCCTAAATCACAGATTTTCCATGACCACCCCTACTTGAAGAGAACTTGGTTTTCTGATCGTTTTTCAGAGTCAAGTGCCATTTATTAGCCATCTACCCTTGTGACAGGCTAGTTTGTTGTTGTTTTGTTTCTTCCAGTGGTAGGGTTCAAACTCAGGGCCTTGAACATACTAGGCAAGTCCTCAGCTACATTCTTAGCCTCTGCTAGCTCTTTCTGACTTACTTCATTTCGTACTTGTTGATATATCTGTCTGATGTCCCAAAAGACTAATATCTCAAAAGAATTGACTCTCACATTTCTACTGATCTCCAGCACCTTCTGAGTAGGTGTTGATGGGTGGAAGTACAGCTCAGTGATAGAGCACTTGCCTAGTGTGCACAAGGCTAGGTTTGATCACCAGCATTAAAAAAAAAAAAAAAAAAGTAGGTGTTCGGTAGGTGAGAAATAAATAAATTGCCATAACAGTCCTATAAGGAAACAGAGATTGAGATAAGAGTGACCTAAGGCCACTAGTCAGTGAGAGATACAGCCTCAATTGAAACTCAGAACCCACAAATCCAGGACTCCAGCTGCTAGGCCCAGCTTCCTGTTCTTCATGTGACAGGGACCTCACCCCAAGCCCAGCATACAGCAGAAACTTTCTGAGAGACAGATAAATCTGCATGCATTGGGTCATCCTCTGCTGTGGCCCACCAGCATCTGAACAAATATTCTAGAACACTACCCACTCTGTGAGCCCCACAAGTAGTACAGATGTGAGGAAAGGTCTTCAAGGAAGGGGCAGCCCTGGACTAGTTAAAATGTCTTGGCTTTTCACTTTTTTGGATCTTATTTCTGTCTCTACTCTGCCCTCTGAAAAGTGGACACAATACATTTTCTGTTTTGCTGCTAGAGAAGCCAAGGCCCTGTAGGAATAAAGGTCAGAGCCCAAAAAAAAAAGTCAGAGCCCAGGCTGGAACATGGGTTCCTGTCCTGTCTCCCAGGCTGCTGCTAATAAGGGGCTGGAACAGCTGATGCCCCCACCCACCTACCCCCACTGACCTCATGGCTGCTATCGACATTCTGGCAGCTGCCCTGCCCAAGCAAGGCTCCGGTCCAGAGGAGTAGCACGAGGGCCTGCATCCCAAACCTGGAAGAGACATGAAAGGGGCAGGCCACTCCCCTTGCCCACCTCCCTGCCCTGCCACAGGGGCAGGAGATAGACAGTGTGAGCACCTTCTCTCCAGCCTCCCCAGACTGGAAGTGGACCCTCAGCTTGAGGACTGCTCCCACCCAGCCATCCCCTCCCCACCCTGCACCTGCCTCTCCACCCACAGCCACATCATGCACTGTGCTTTTGTCTGGGGGTCCCTATCAGAGGACCCATCTTCCAACCTAAAGCCCCAGAACAAGGACAACCCAGCAGTGGGGCCCTCAGTCCCTATGGAGTATGGTCTAGCACAAATGTCTCCTAAAACTATTCCCTGAAGGCACCCAGCCAGCTCATTGGATGGAATTTGAGCCTGGAACCACAGAAAGGAATGGAAGCATCCAGTCTAGCCCACTATCTCCCAAAACTTCTCCAACTCTTGTGAGTTCCTCTGACCAGAGGTCAGTGACCTCATAAGGACACTCATTCCCTTCCCTTCTCATTTCCATTTCAAGAGCTCTTCCCCTCTTGGTTAGGAGGGCAAGGGTTAGGGTTGAAACCACCTAAGTTCAAATCTCAATTTTGGCTCTTTTTTTTTTTTTTTTTTGGCAGCACTGGGGCTTGAACTCAGGGCCTCACGCTTGCTAGGCAGGTGCTCTAGCACTTGAGCCACTCCACCAGCCCTGTGTTGGGTGTTTTCAAGATAGGGTCTTGCAAACAATTTGCCCAGGCTGGCTTCAAACCTGGATCTCTGCCTCCTGATTTAGTTAGGATTACAAGCTTGAGCCACCACGCCTGGCATCAATTCTGGCTCTTAATTGCTCTCTACATAGTATTTTTTTCCTGGTAAAATGTAAAACAGTACTTGCCTATTATGAGAATTAAAAATTAGATTTTTTTTTTGAGGCAGGGTCTCCCTATGTAACCCAAGCTGGCTGTGTACTCTTGATCCTCCTGCCTCAGCCTCCCAAGTTCTGGGTTTACAGATGTAAGCCATCAAGCTCAGCTAGATAATGTTTTAGCAGCACTTACCAGTGCCAGAGATGGTAAGTCCTTAAATGAGTTCAGAGCCAAATATGTCCCCCTTCAACCAGAATCATATGGCTCCACCTCCCCAGTAGATTGTCCTCTTCCCCCTCCCAGCTCAAAAATAGCTCTTAAACCCAAAGACTTCTTTCTTTCAGGTTAAAACAACCTCATTGTTTTTTTGGTGATATGGAATTTGAACTCGGAGACTTGTGCTTGCTATGCAGGCTCTCTGCCATTTGAGCTACACCCCAGCCACACCCTACTTTCTTAGTGAGACCTCCAAGGTCCCATCACCTTCCCAGCAGTGGCCCTCCTGCCCAGCCTCTGGTCTGGAACGTAGACCACCAGGCAAAGCTCTGAAATTTGGGTCTAGGACTCTAGATTCTCCTGTATTCACCTCATCCTTATGCTTCCCTTGGAGTCAAGATGTAGGGGTGGAGGGATAAGGGCAGCTGAGGGTTTCCCAAATAAGATCTTCTGAGAGCTTTCTAGTTACAGGATCACACAAGGCCTACTCAGTAGCCAGGACCTTTGATTGGTCCATGCTCTGCCTCCATCCAACCTATAACACACATGCATACCCAAGGGTCTCCTGAGCTCCATCATTATCCTTTTTATACACACATAAACCCTCCCCCTACCACACACTAACTTTTCTGGCTTCCCAGAACAAATTGGGTCAGAAAAGTTAGAGGAGTGCAGTATGTGATTATTGGCTAAAATCCTTAAAATTAAGTCTGATAATCCACTGGACAACATTGTAGTGCCCAAAAGACAGCAAAAGAAAAGATCTCAGTTTGCTCAGCTTAAGGCAGGACTGCCATCAGGCACCAGCCAGCTCTCTTTCTAAACGCTCATCTGCAGCTCTTCTCCGAGGGAAGGTCCATGGACCCCTGTGTTCTCAGCTAGGGGCTCCTCACAGGGTGCTGAAACAACAGGAAAAGCTTTCAGAGGCAAGAGATAGAGACCTCCACACCCTCAGGCTTACAGCCCTCTGTGCTCTCTGCCAGCCAGCCCCGCCCAGTGCAGACAGCGCCTCCCTTGCCTGAGCCTCCAGAGACTAGTTTATTGGACTAAAAATTTAGTGAGATGTAGAGAAGGCAAGGCTAGAAGGAATGCTGTCAGCCCTGGTCCCTCTCGCTGTGGTAGGAAAGGGGAAGGAAGAAGATAGATCACCCAGGCATAGCATTTGTGGAGGAGAGGACTGGGGTTTGAACTCAGGGTACAGGCTTGCAAAGCAAGCTTGAGCAACACCTCCAGTCCATTTTGCTCTGGTTATTTTGGAGATGAGAGTCTTGCAAACTATTTGCCCGGGCTGGCCTTGAACAGTGATCTTTCTGATCTCAGCCTCCCAAGTAGCAATTATATAGGAGTGAGCCACTGTTACCTGGCTCCCAGGATAGTATCTAAGGAAACAATTCAGATACACTTGGAGGTGGGACCTTCTTTAGTTCCTACAGAGCCCCAGATCATGTGACCGATCATTGTTACCACATGAGTGACATCAGCTGAAGATGGGAGAAGATGAGGTGAGGGAACCTGACCCAGAACTAGACGCAGGGCTAGGTAGCATTAATGGCATGATCTTGAACCCTCCACCTCAAGCCATAGGTAAAGGAAGTAGAGACCCTAAAGCCCCTCCGCCCCCACCTCGGGCAGTGAGAGGGCCCCTTGAACCATTTGCAATGCCCTGTGCAAGATGATCATCCTGTGGGCAGAGGCAGAAATCACTGGCTGCCCAGGGGCACGGGGCAATGATGCCATCCTGTCCAAAGGGCAGTACCTGAGCCAGGCTTCTGGCCTACCAGGTGGGGGAGGGAACAGATCCTCCCCTCTGGGCCAAGGTCGGCTTTCAATTCCACCACAAATCAAGAGCACAGGATGTGTGATCTTGCCTCCACGCTGAGAGGGTGAATGTAAGCCAACACATGTGTTTCAGATTAAACCCAGTTGTGAGACAAACACCATGGCTCCTCCTCCTCCCACAAACCACAGCCTTCAAGCCACATGGCGGTAGACATTGTGAACCACGCAGGGAGGGCCCCTCACTCTCAGCTGGCTCTGGGAGAGTTTCCAAGAATCCCCTCTGGCCCACCCATGGTGACACCACCAGCTCCATGGCAACTTTTTTCTGAAATCATGGAACCTGAGTGAATCAGGACAAGGCACCCCAGTTGCACTTCCCCACACCCCAGAAGGACCAGCCCTAGGACTAGAACTCCCTGCTCCCCACCCTACCACAGGTCTGGGGTCTGAATTCTTGGTGGACAGCCATGAGCCAAACAGTGGCAAGGTTTTGGGAAGCCTTTGGCTTTCCTTCTTTGGCTCAGACCACTCCCTTCTGTGTAAAGGGAGCAGAGGGCAGCTGAGCCCCCAATCCCCAGCACCGACTAGGCTAAAAACTGCTCATTGTTTGCAGGGGCCATGACCTCATTAGTCTCCCAGTTTTTGCTTACAGCTCTTTCAGCCAAAGAGAAAGGGTGGGGGCTAAACAGAAGAAGCCAGCTGTGACCCCATCCCAGCACTCAGACAGGGTTCAGCATGCAGCTCCTTGGTGCTGTTGGGAAATTACCTTGGAAATCAGCACCAACTGATTTTGAAAAAGAAGCAGCAATCTTGGTGGGTGGAAGCCAGGGTAAGCTGCCGGAGGGCCACCTTTCTGAAACAGCTACTCAAGTGTGTCCTTCCCCTGGGGCTGCAGCCCCCCCTTTGGGGTGCTGCTCAGACCTGACTAAGAGAGAGCTTAACTCTCTGCCTCCTCCACTCCCTCCACTGTTTCCCACTCACTTCATTCAAAAGTCTTTCCAGACTTCTATATTGCAGTGGGGTTTGGGAGGTAATTGAGTCTTAGCCCGTCCCCCACTCCCTCTGCTATCTCTCATCCACTTATCTGTAGTGTCCAAGCTGCAAGGGCTTCTGTATCCCCACCTCCTCCTTGCACCCCTCTTTTCTGCTCCCTGCCTCTCCCAGTCCCCCCAAGCCCAGAAAAGCACCACTGGATGCTGCTTTACCTGTGGTTCGCTGCAGCTCCACTCCCAGCCTAGGTCCCTCTCAGCCTGCACCCGAGGGGGCTCCAGCTAGCACTAGAGCTGTTTTTACTGCCTCCCAACCCCAACGTCCAGCAGGCTTCAGATTACAGTACTCCTTTCTTAAAGCAGCCTGTGCTCAATTTGGCTTCTATGATTGCATCATTGTCTGGTGTTAACTTTAACTCAATGCTGCCCTTCCACTCCATAGTCCCAAGAACCATACATTCACATAACCTTCCTCCTCCTCCAGATCTTCCTCCAGGGCTCTGGCCTTTATCGGGGCCTGCTGGGACTGCCCACAAGATGGCCAAGCCCAGAGAGCAACAGGGCCGGCCTGGGGTACAGAGATGGGACTGAGCATGAGCAGCTTGAGTGAGGTGCAGGGGTTGGCAGGTGGACTGAAGAAAATACTGGCCCAGTTTGGGACTCAGGGTTCTTCCTGCTAGTTAACTGGCTCTATCTGAGATTAGGGATTAGCCAACTTTCATGGTTTCTCCCACTCCTTGGCTAAAAAATGAAGGGATAGAACTGAGACTGTCTGCATGCTCTTCCAGCTCTGCAATTCCGTGATTTCTTTCTTTCTTTGTTTGTTTTTTTTTTTTGGGGGGGGGTACTGGGGCTTGAACTCACGGCCTACACCTTGAGTCACTCCACCAACCCTTTTTTATGATGGGTTTTTTCAAGATAGGTCTCAAAAACTATTTGCCCAGGGCTGGCTTTGAACTGCGATCCTCCTGATCCTTGCCTCCTGAGTAGCTGGGATTATAGCCATGAGCGCCAGCTCCCAGCTCAATTCTGAAGATCAAAAAGGACAGTGGGAGAAAACATCTCACAGAGGAAGAAATGAGATGTATGGGACACATTAGCACCAAGAGGTTACCTGGGAAGGAGAACTCTGGAGCCCAGCTCCCCTTGGGGTATTTAGGAACACTCAATATGGCTGTGAAACGAAGACATTAACATAAGCTATGATTAGACACTACAGGTTGATTGTCTCTTACAGAAATACTTAGGACCCGAAAATGCTTATGACTGGAAGTGTTTCAGATTTCAGATATTTTCCAGTTTTTTTGCATCTACATAATGAAATCTCTTGGGGATGGGACTCAAATCTACACACAAAATTCATTTGTGTTTCATATACACCTTATATACATAGCCTGAAGTTAACCTTATTAACACAATATCTTCATTGCTTTTGTATAGGTTAACTGTCACACTTTCTTTTTTTTTCTTGGTGGCACTTGGGTTTGAACTCAGGTCCTCATGCTTGCTAGGCAGGCACTCTACCATTTGAACCACTCCACCAGCCCAAAATTTCCCAGTGTGATTTAGCTTTATTTATCTTTTGGTGAGACTGGGGTTTGAACTCAGGGCTTCACACTTGCAAAACAGGCACTATACCGCTTGAGCCACACCTCCAGTCCATTGAACTGTCAGACTTGAGGCATCATATAAACACCCAAAAGGTTTCAAATTTTGGATCATTTCACACATCAGATTTTCTGGTTAAAGATGTTCAACCTGCTAGGCACCATTGTTCAGGCCTGTAATCCTAGCTATTCAGGAGGCAGAGATCAGGAGGGTTCAAGGTTTGAAGCAGCCCAGGCAAATAGTTCAGGAGACCCTGTCTTAAAAATACCCAACACAAAAAAGGGCTGGCAGAGTGGCTCAAGTGGTAGAGCACCTGCCTAGCAAGTGTGAGGCCCTGAGTTCAAACCCCAGTGCCACCAAAAAATAAATAAATAAAAATAAAGATGCTCAACCTGTATAATGCAATGTTTTCTAGACCTATAGGCATTCATAGAAAGCCAGTGCCAGGAGCTCCTGCCTGTAATCCTAGATTCAAGGTCAACCTAAGCAAATAATTCAAGAGACCCCATCTCCAAAATAACCAGAGCAAAATGGTGTGGCTCAAGCTAGAGCACCTGCTTTGCAAACACAGAGCTCTGAGTTCAAACCCCAGTCCAACCAAAAATAAATAAATAAATAAATAAATAAAGGATTCAAAGGAGAAGGAAAGGGGAGTGTTCTGGGATATTTAGCTTAAAAAAGAGAAACCTTAGGGCACCCTACAGGTATCTCATGTGAAGCCTGAGGGAGCAGAGCAGGGCCCTGGATGGAACTGTCCAGCAGGCAGGTGCAGCTTTATAGGAAGAAGTGTCAACAGCAGAATTCCATCCTTTTCAACAAAGAATTGTGGAGCATGTCTAGGCAAGGTGCTGCATGTAGATGAATGAGACGTAGTGTCCACCCTCAGGAACTTACTGGCTAATAACAGGCTGGTGTGAAAATATAATGTGACACATTCTACATAACCATCTACCCCTACAGCTGCACCGTCCCCCATGGTCCCCACTGCAGAACCCTTGCTCTGAGTATAAAATGAATGCCAGGTGTTGAATACTTATATGAAAACGGAAAGTAACCTATCTTCATGACTTTCACATTGATTACATATATTGGGTTAAGTGAATTAATTTATTAAAATTAATTTAACCAACCTTTTTTTCATGGTGCTGAGGTGGAACTCAGGGCCATGTGCATGGTAGACAAGTCCTCTGCTACTGAGCTACAGCCCCAATTCTTTTTAAATCTAGGATGGGGTTCCACAGTGTTACCCAGGCTAATCTAGATCTCCTAAGCTAAAGTGATCCTACTGCCTCAGCCTCCGGAGTAGCTGGGACTACAGGCATTGCCACCTGACTGTTGACTTATTTTTCAATAGGTATTTTCAATGGTTCAAAAGTCAAAAATAACAGGAGATATACAGTGAAAAGTCTTCCTCATTCTGATCTCCTGTCATCCAGGTCTATTTTCTACACATAGATGATATTAATCTCTTTTCTATGTATTCTTTTAAAGACACTATTGTGCTTTAAAAAGCAAATATAAGGGGCGGGGAAGGGGGTAAGGGAGAGGGTGGGGGGAGGGAGAAGAAATGACCCAAACATTGTATGCACATATGAATAAAAAAATTAAGAATGCAAACATTAAAAAAGTAAATAAAAAGCAAATATAAGGCCAGTTGTGGTAGTTCACACCTGTAATACTGGCTACTCAGGAAGTCATAGATAGGAGGATTACAGTTCCAGGCCAGCCCAAGCTGGTTAGTTAGTGAGATCCCCATCTTAACAATATAAACCAGGGGTACTGATGGGCTTAATAATACCAGCTATGTGGGAGGCTGTAGGTAGGAGCATGGAGGTCCAAGACTGGCCCCGGGCAAAAAGCTCCAAACCCTACCTAAAAAATAACTAAAGCAAAAAAAGGGCTGGGGGCATGGTTCAAATGGCAGAGTGCTTATGTAATCAAAGTTGTGTATAACCTCCTGGGGGCCAGTGGCCCACACCTATAATCCTAAGCACTCAGGAGGATTATGGTTCAAATCCAGCCCAGGCAAATAGTTTGTAAAACCCTATCTTGAAAAATATGCAACACACACACACACACACAAAAAAAAAAAAAAGAAGGAAAAATACAGGGCTGGCAGAGTGGCTCAAGTGTGAGAGCACCTGCCTAGAAGGCCCTGATTTCAAAATCAGTACCACCAAAATTGAGCATAACTGTATGTGGCAGCACTGGCAGTTAAAGACGGACAAGCCCAAGCCTATAGCTCAGCAATTCCACTTCTAAGTATGTGAGCCAAAAAGACTCCCATGGAATCCACAGTAGAGTGCTTACCTAGCTTGTGTGAGGCCCTGGGTTTGATCCACAGCTCTGCCAACAATAAAATACACCCACATTTGTGCACAAGGAAGTATGTAGAAAAATGTTATAGCGGCATTGTTTGCAGTGCCAAAAAAAAAAAGGTAGCTCCCTGAGTGTCCATCCAAAGGGAATACCTAGATAGAGAGTGGAAACAGCTGCTGTCCTCTCTAATGCCAGACTTCCTTAAGCATCAACTGAACCCTCTATATCATAGCTCCTACAAAGCCAACTGCCACAGATCAGCAGGCAGGAAAGCATTAGACCTCATAAGACACTGGCTAGCTACCAAAGCCGCTGGCAAGAGTGTGCCCTCTACTGGAGGGGTGAAAAAAATCTCATCATTGCAAGCTCCATGCTGTGGCACCTGAAATTAGGATATCTGAAGTCCATCAAACTGGACTGGTGGAGTGGTGCAAGTGGTGGAGCACCTGCCTAGCAAGCACGAGGCCTTGAGTTCAAACTCCAGTGCTATCAAACAAAACCAGAAAAAAGATGCTTTTTTATGCTACATCCCCTAAAGCTGCTGCCCACTTCTTAGGTTCCCTCATAGCCATGCTGGAAAGAGCTATTTACTCTTGAGTCTACACAGCCTCCCCTCCCATTTCCTCCCACCCACTCTGCTTCTGTGCCCACCTTTCCTTTAAACCTACAGTTGCCACCTCTCTAGAAACCTCTGTCCTGGGCAGCAGGAAGCAGAGCACAGCATTCCTCCTTGAAACCTTCACTCTCCACACCCCTCTGTTTTCCTCCTACCTTATATACCCCATCTTTTCTATCTCTGCTGGGGTCGATACTGGGGCCTCTTTTCCTTTTTTTTTTTTTTTTTTTTTTTGTGGTACTGGGGCTTGAGCTCAGGGCCTACACATTGAGCCACTCCACCAGCCCTTTTTGTGTTAGGTATATTCGAGATAGGGTCTTGCAAACTTTGTCCAGGCCAGCTTCGAACCATGATCCTCCTGATCTCTGCCTCCTGAGTAGCTAGGATTACAGGTGTGAACCACCAGTGCTGGCTTCCTTTCTTTTTTTAGTGATACTGTTATTTGAACTCAGGACCTCATGCTTGCTAGTCAGGCACTCTACAACTTAAGCCATTCCACCAGCTCTGTCTTGTGTTGGGTATTTCAAGATAGGGTCTGGCTTCAAACTGCAATCTTCCTGATCTCTGCCTCCCTAGCAGCTAGGATTCAAGTGTGAGCCACCAGTGCCTGCCCATTTTCCTTTCTATTAACATTATCTTCCCTTAATCGACTGCCTCTAGGCAGATCCATGATTTTGTCTGTGTGTGTGCTGGGAATCAAAGCCAGGGCCTTGGCTGGTGGAGTGGCTCAAGTAGTAGAGCAACTGCCTAGCAAGTATGAGAAGTATGAGGCCTGCAGTTTAAAACCTAGTGCCTGAAAAGAAAAAAAGCCTGGTCTTTGCATGTGCTAAGCCTGGACTTTACCTAGCCTCTACTTCCTTGACTTTACATGCAAATCTATGCTCCCAAGTACACACTTCTATCCTTGACCAACTGTCCAATCACCTACCTGACAGTAAAGATGGGTAAACTCAAATTCACAACTCAACAGCACCACTCTTACCATATCCACATGGTTACCCATGGATGAACTTAGAACTTACTGTCCAGACAGACACTTCTAACAAAGCACAAAGAGATGCTACTAATTAGCTGAAGTTTCCCAGGCAAAATGGGACATGTGATTGGCCTGCATCCGTGTGGCATTTCCATCATAACATGTTCAAAGCGAAAACCTTCCATCTGCCTTGTAATCTGTCCCTCACTCAGCCAACCAGTCTCCTTTCTCCCTCCATTTGTCTCCAGTCTGTTCTCTTCCCAGCAGCTAGGTGAGCCTTCCAGAGCCTAACTCAGATCATGACATCCCACAATTAAAAGGCTTCCGCAGTGAAGGAATCATTGCCATCCACAATACAGACAAATTTCATAAACATGAGGTTGAGTGAAAGAAGCCAGACAGAGATTGGGCTGTAATATAACTCAGTCAGAGCATTTCCCTAGCCTGCACAGGACCTGGGTTCGATCCTCAGCACCAGAAAAAAAATTAGAGAGAAAAAGGGAGGGAGGAAGTGGGAACTGCTGATTTTTTTTATATAGAGAATTAAAAACCAGGAAAAACTCATTAATGTCACCAGAAGGCAGGAGAGTAAGATTTGTTTCTTGTTCTGGGGCTGGTTGCGCAGAAGCATTTGGTTCATGAAAACATTCTTAAGTTTGTGTATAACTATGATTGTATACTTTGCATATTATATTTTAACTAAAAAATTTAAAGCAAAACACCCTTCTGCAGCTTCCCTTTAGACTTGGAATAAAATCCAAACCCCAGCTCTAGCCTGCAAAGTCCTGTGTGATCTGGCCCAGTCCACCTGTCTAGTTTCATTTTTCTTTCATCTCTAGTCACTTCTAGTCAAGCTAGCCTTTCTGTTTCTGGAAAGATCCAAGCCTTTTTCTGCCTCAGGGCCTTTGCTCTGGCTTTTATCTCTTCCTAAACATTCTCACATTCTTTATAAATAGTCAGGTCCTTATATCATCCATCTCTCAGTTCAAATATCACAGCAGCAAATACATCCCATGGGCTGAGGGTGTGGCTCAGTGGTAGAGCACTTGCCTAGCATGCTTGAGGCCCTAAGTTCTATCTCCAAAACCACAAGAAATAAGTAAATAAATAAAAGACTCCCCACAGTTACATAGTATCACAAAAGCCTGAGAATTCCCTTTGTAACATTTGAGATCATTCTGTTTACTGTGTCTTGTTTCATTTTGGGTTTCTTTCTTAAGAGGAAGGAAGACAAGGAATGGTTCTGATTCAGGTGCTGTTCCTAATGCAGGACTGCATCACAGAACTATGTCTTGTGTTTTCATTTGTTGTCTACACCACTGCACCACCACACTGGGGCTTCAGGGTGACAGGAGTCTTGTCTGCTTGGTTGTTGCTGCATCCCCAGAGACTGGTGTGCCGCTGGGCACTTGGAAGTTGCTTAGTAAGGACCTGCAGGGTAAAGGATGCAGTTAAGGAGCCAGCCCAGCAGCTGGGAGAGACCAGAAGCAATGGCAGTGACTCAACAGAGTGATGACCAGGTCCAGACCTTGGCTCTGTGTGAGGAAATGAAGAGGCGAGCTCAAGAAATATTCAGGGGGTTGACTGGGTGAGAACCTTCCAGTGAATTCTTACTTCCCCCGAGTTGTCCCTAAAGCCCTTCATGATCTGTCCCCAGCAACTGCCTCCCTCCTCCTCTTCTCTACCCTGTCCAGCCCCACCCTCTCCCACTCATCTTGAACTTCCATGCCTGGTCCCAGCATTAGCCAGTCCTCTGCCAGGCCACTCTCCCCTACCAGGGTGCTCTCCCCAGAGACTTCCAAGGTACTACTTCCCACCTCCTTCATGCTCCTTCTTGAGTGTCACCTCCCTCCCAGGGAAGAGGTCCTGGGAGAGGACCTTCCCTCCCAGCCCTGTCCCCTCCCCTGCTTCACTTCTTAAGGATAGTTGCCCTCCAACAGACAACGCAGGTGTCACCCACCTCTCCACACTGCCCATTTATAAGCAGCATGGTTCCATGCTAATGCTCTCTAATCCCAAAGTACATTAGGGCTCCAGGTGACTGCAGTCATATGGACACCCTGAACTCACAGACAAGGGCACAGCAGAGAGGCACACTCACTCCAGATGGCCATGGCACTCCCACCCACGTAGATCTGTCCTGCCCCCAGCTCACTGGGCTCTTCAGAGGAAGCTGTCAGCCCTGGGCCAAGGCACCCCCCCAGCTGCATCCCCCAAATCCTCAGCTGTTAGCCTGCCCCCCGGCTGGCGGGCGCCAGCTCCTGGCAGAAGGGCTGGTGTGTAATTAGAAACTCCACAAGCTCCCTAATTGCCGGTTTTCGAACACTGGAGACTGGCGCTATTCTGAGCTGCCCTGTTGACGCCTGCCTGAGGCACCTAGAGAGGGACAGGCTGACAGCAGAGTCAGGCTGGGGTGGAGGTGGCCCTAGAGAGGGTTGGCATGTGGCCAGAGACCAAACGTGGCACACCAGTGCAGTCTGCTGCCTCCCTGCCTTCCCCTTTCTCCCATCCATTCCAAAAACAGTGACATCAGCCAGCCAGGCCCATTCATTCTTTATTCAGGTGGCATAAAAATCACTACAAAAACTTTACAAAAGAGCCTTAAGGAGCTAATAGGGCCCTCCCCGCCTCAGCCCCCTGAGCTACCAAGCAGAAAGAGGAAGTCAGGAGAGAGGAAGGAAGGGGATCCTGGCAGTGTTGGCATCTCCAAGGACCCAGCAGGGAAACTGGGGTGTAAGGGTGTCAGGGGTGGGCTAGAGGCTGAGGCCTTCAGCAAGTTGCATCCGAGTCAGGTTGTCAACCCACCCAGGGGAAATGACCCAGGCCCCATGAGGGGCAAAGGCTGCTCCCTAGTGTCTGATTCCAGGACAACACTGCCTCCAAAGCCATCACCAGGCTCCTCAGCCAGGGTGTTGAGAAAGGCAGTCTCTCCCTCCTGTGCCTACAAATGTGGAGTTGCCTGGGCTAATTAGGGCCTCACCTAGCCTACATCCTACCAAAACTGGACCCACAGCTGTTCTACCACTCCTGTCCCAAAAAGGAAACCATCTGAGCCCTTTTGGAAGAAATGAAGAGGGATCCCGCCCACGGTTCCCACACCTTCCCTCCTCCTGGCCCCACCCACCCCAGATTCCCCAGGAGGAGCTGAAAGAGAATAGCTCCTTTCTTCTCCAGACTGCCCCCCTGGGTCCCGCCCCACTCCCACAAAGCTGGATGGAAAGAGTCACATTAATCGAAAGGCTGGTCCAGGCGGGGACTCAGGATGCTGGTGGCCTGGGTCCTCACTTGGGGCTGCTAAACTGGGGGTAATCCTCGTCCAAGGGCGGAGCGAGTTTTAAGTCGGGGTCAAAGGCCTTGTCTCCATAGAGGAAGGCTTTCAGATTCTGGAGGAAGTCCTTGTCAGGAGAATCTTGCTGCTCCTGGAGCTGAGGTTGTGCGTTAGGGTTGGGGTTCCTCACGGTGCCCACAAAGAGGGGCAGGCCTGTGGTACCCTCCAGGATGAAGAAGAGGAAAGGGCGGTTCACACTGAAGGAGGAGAGCGACATGCGGGACATGGCTGTGCTGGTGGCTGCAGCTGCCTCCACGCCGGCCTCACTCAGCTCCAGGGTAGACTGGTGCTGTACACTGGACACCACCAGCCTCTCGTCAGAGATTCCACGCAGGTCTGGGCCCTGGAACAGCTCCTGCAGGCCTGCCCAGAGCAGCAGATGGCTTTTCAGAGCTGCCCTCTGCTCCCAGCTATCTAAATCTGTCTGGCCAGGGAATACCTTGAACCCACAGATTGCTGTTTAACAGCCATCTAACCTTCAAGCTCAAACATCACTTCCTCTAGGAAGTCTTCCCTGACACCAGCCCCAAAGTCTGGGATCAGACTTTGAACATGTACCACTTCAGTATTTTGAAGACACCCTCTGTCCTATCACTTACACTGGATTGTAAGTAATTCCCCATGTGCCCACCCCGTTAGACAGCATTTTGTATACAGTGGGCTGCCAGTGCCTAGTATAGTGCCTGGAATATAGAAGTTGCTTCATAGGGCTGATGAGTAAATTCATTTCTTTTTTTTCTTTCTTTTTTTTTTTTGGCAGCACTAGGGTTTGAACTCAGGGCCTTGTACTTGCTAGGCAAGTGCTCTACCACTTGAGCCATGCTGCCAGTCCTTTTGGCTTTAGTTTGTTTTTCAGAAAGGGTCTTGTGCTTTTGCCTGGGCTAATCTCAGACCACCATTCTCCTATTTATGCCTCCTGTGTATCTGGGATTATAGACATATACCACTACACCTGGTAAATGTATCTCTTTAACAGTGTGACACTCCAGCTTCTCCTCCCTCACCTTATAGGATAACCAGCAAGGCTCACATGCCACCCTGGGCTCTCTTCCCAGAATTTTTTGTAGTACTCAGTCTTGGGCAGCAGAGTAGGTCCCTATGCCCTGGGTTGCCCTGCTCACCCCAGGACAGAAGATCCAGAGGATCATATCATACCCTCTCCTCCAGGACTCAGACCTACTGCCAGCTGGAAGCCTTTCCTCATCCACCTGCCCAGCCCCACCTAGGGCTCTCCCATGCCCAACCTCCTTACCCAGCTGGCTGAGGGTGGCCACCAGGTCCAGCTGGTGTTTCAGATGCAGCTTTGGCAGCCGCACCTTGGTGGGCTTCTCCCGCAGCGAGGGCTGGTGCAGGGTGTCCCAGCTCAGGTTGGCCAGTACCTGGGACACGTTCCATTCAAAGTGTGTGGGCACCATGACCACAAAGCTCATGTTGTTCTTAAAGGGGAAATGAGCCACCTACAGATAAGGGAACGAGAGAACATGATGAAAGCACCCAAACCTAGCTGGGTCTGGACCAGCGTGTACCTCTGTATTTCTCAGACAGATGATCACCTGCTCCAAGGCAGCTTGACAAGTGTGCAAATGAGATAATGCTTTGAAATCTTCTAGCAGTGTTTGAACTCATAAACTGCGCTCAGTAAATGGTGGGTCTCTCTCTGTCTCTCTCCCTTTCTCTCTCTCTCTCTCTCTCTTCATCTGCTCCTGGGTAGCTGTGCAAATAGGCTAAGGAACCTTTGCCTCTCAGTTCTCCTTGTGTACAATGGGCAGGGTCTCTGGTTTTCAAACTGTGCTTGCGTTCTGTGGAGGAGTCACTGCAAAGGACAACGGTGGTACCCTCTCCACTCCCTTTCACCTTCACCTAATGACTTTGCCAGCTGTGCACAAATGCTAAAATTTGGAATTAAGATTTTTTTTTTTGAAACAAGGTCTTGCGATGTATCCCTGGTTGACCTGGAACTGGAGGTCCTCCTGCCTCAGCCTCCTAAGTGCTGGAATATGTCATGCTTGCTCTGCAAAACAAACCAACACTGCCATGTCAGCTGCAGCTCACTGGTCCACAGCTCAGTATCCCAGTCAAAGGGACCACATTAGGCTAGAAGCAAGGAAAGTCATACCTGAGGCAGCTTGGCACAGAACTCCGTCCAATCAGAATGTTCTGTGCAAGATGCTGAGAAATCCAACCCAATAGGATCCTCCCTTCTAAGAAGCACTGGGTGAGAACTCAGGTCAAATCTTCCAGGCTTTGGAATGCTGAGACCCTGAGTGGATTCTAAGGTGGTCCCTGTGCTGGCTCACAACACACAGGTTCTTGTAATAAACCCTCATTGCCAAAGGTTACCTGGGTCTCAGCTCAATGCCCAGTCTTCAAAGAATTCTCCCTGACCCAGTCATTAACAGATCACCTTTTTCTTTCTCTTTCATAGCACTTACTATCTGAAATGATCATGATACTGGATTCTTCCCCTCTTAAGAGCGGGGCACTGTCTCCCTTGTGCTCCACTAGAACCCCAGTGCCTAGAACAGTATCTGGCCCATAGCAAATGACTAATATATTTTCCTTGAATGAATGAGCCTCAAAAAGCCTGGGATCTCAGTCCCCCTGTGCAGGGGAACAGTGGAACCTTTCAGAACTGCCTGACCTGGGTCAGGACTGCAAGGAAGGTGGGACACCCCCTTCACTCCACAGCCTTCCCTCCCTTCCCACCTCCCAGCACCTAGGTCTGCTGGGCAGCCCAGGGTGACCTGTATCTCAGGCTGCTCCAGCAGGAACCAGCGCAGAGGGTACGAGTGTGCTTGCATCATGTCCACTGGCACTGTGAACTGCTCATCTAGGTGGAAGAAGTCTCTTTGGGTGAGGCTCGGGTCAAACTTGCTCTTCCAGAAACCTGTGGCCAGGCAGAGGCAGGGGCCATGAAGACTGGACCCACCTCTTGCCCATTCCACCCAGAACCCATTCAAGGAAGAAGTAGAGGTCAAGACCCTAGGCAGTACTGTACTACCTGGCACCCAGTTGGTCTGAAGTCTTTTCCTTATAGTATTTTTGAAATCTGGGGTCATAGTTTCACCACTCTCTGCAATGCTCCCAGGAAACTTCCCTGGGTCTTTGCAGCTCTAGTGTTCTCCCAAGGCACTCTGCTTTCAACAATCCAGTTCCTGGGCCCCCTCCCACCACACCAGGACAGCCCCCTGCCTAACAGCCTGGTCTGAGGAGGAAGAAGCACCCTCAGAAGGAAGCCTACCCAGCTCCTCTCAGCCGTCAGGGTAGGGTTGGCATGCTAAGGTGGGGGGCTTGAGAAGGAGAGCGCACCCTGAAAGTGGATGGCATTGAGGAGAAGTAACACCGTGTTATCAGGCAGCTCTGAAAGGAAATCTTCAATCTTCCCTTCCGTGGCCTCCTTCACCCATTGGTTGATGTTTGCCAGGTCTTCCTCCTGCCTTCCCATCAATTTCACAGGCTTCGCACCAAAGAGCTCTTCTGATTGTTCCAGGAAATCCTCTTTGATGGGAAATCCTGCACACAAAGGGCCACAAGCTGATCCCAGGGCTCCAGGCTCCACAGCCACCAATGCTCCCAATGGCTACCTGAGGTTAAGTCTGAGCCCTCCCCCTTGTCTACTGCAGGGCACTGCCTAGCTCCCTCCTTCGGCAGCTACCTTTCTGTAGGTACATTCTGGCAGCCAGTCGGAATGTCCCAGGGCTCAGGTTCTGGCAGAGGTGGCTCAGCAGATGGGGGAGACAGGGCCCGGAGTCTGCATGCAGCACCTGTTGCAAGCTCCGCAATGTTTGGTTCTGAGCACCTGGACAGGACCATGTGGTCTGAGGCCTAGGCCCAGGGTTCATTCCCACCCCCACTGCCCACTCCAACCTTCTCACATGTCCGTGGTGAGTATGCTCATGAAACCACATGTTCTCCTCCTACAGCCACTGAGTGACAGGACTCCTAATTCCACTTCCATCACTGTGGCTGACAGGCTGGGCAACCTCATCTCACTCAAGTTGCCTTCCCTCTCTGGACCTCAGTTTCCCACAATGGGATCAACTCTCATATTACTGTCGATATCAAACTCTTGCACAAAAACCACTAGGGAGATTAGTGAATAAGCACATTCTCAGGCCCAGGCCCTGGGAATCTGGTTCTTAGTGGCTGGTAAGGGCCCAGGAACCTGCATTTTTACCAAATGTCCATGTGACATTGAAGGAGGAGCCACCCACTAAAAACCTTTGCAGCAATAAGTTCCTACTGGCCTCCCAGTTCTGCTGGACAGGTGCTGCCACAGTACCTAGTGCCAGGTGAGACAGTGCCAGGGCCACACTCAGGGGTGACAGGATGAGATTGGGGCTGGTGGACGTTTGAGCCACCACAGAGAACAAGTCAGCAGTGAAAGCCATCATGGCCTGGGCCAGCCTGCGGGTCTCCTCCGGGGTTGGGGCACCCTTGCAGTCTCCCGGGGACCTTTTCAGGGCAGTCTGGCCATCAGGCTCCTACAGGGACAGATCAGGGGTCAGTGAGGTCAAGGTGTCAGCTCCAGGTTCTCTGTTGAGAAGGCAGCAGGGCCTTGTCCCAGACCCGAGAAAAGGGGAGAGTCACATGGGGGTCATTCCCACCCCTACCCTTCTGGACTCCAAACTGTCAGCCCCACAGCCATGCCACCAGTTTCCTGGCCCTGCCCACTCTTCCTTAGCCCCACCTGGTTATACCTGGTTGCCCAACTTGAGGAGGGACAGCAGGGGCAGCTTCTCCTGAGTCTGACTGCTATTTGGCTGTAGAAAGGAGAAAGCAGATGGAGAGTAACCCTTCCCATAGCTCCCCCACCCTGCCCAAGCCACAGGTGAGGAAAGATCCTTCAGTCCCTCCCTCCCACAGATACCCCTCACTCTCCAGTACCTGCTGGTCAAAGGACTCCATGGCATTCACAGGCGAGAACTGTTGAGAAAATGAGAATAGGAGGTAGAGGCACTTCAGAGCCAAGCCCTCCCTGGATTCCAGCACCTTCTTCCCCCTCAGCCCCTCTGACTTTCCTCCACCCCCCATCCCCAGCATCTTCTTCGACTTGACTGACCCTACCCCACCAAGTCCTCAGCCCAGCCTCACCACCAAGCAGGGGCCTTGCAGGCAGGACAAGCTGAACACCAAGAGCCCCTGGAGCAGCACCATGTTCCTGTGTCCTATATCAGGGACCAGAAGGCTCAGTTCCCACTTCACACTCCCACACCAGGCGGTGGAATCCTACCCACGTTCACTGACAGATCTGCAGAACCAGGGTACACATCCAGAACACATTTAGCAGGGTTTCTCAATCTGAAGGGTAGGACGTCCCCCTGACGTTTCCCCCCTTTGTAGTTTAGTTTCTGGTTTTTCACTTCTCATGCGCCAAGGATATCTTGGTCAATGGGGGTTGTTAGAGCCCTCATTCTTCCCAATGGGGGTTTGAATCTAGTCTGCGTCTCTTGCCAGAGGACCTTGGGTGCATCCCTTAACCCCTTTGAGCTTTGCCTCCTTATCTTATAAAACGGTCCTTATCTCCTCCCATGCAGATTGTGAGGACCAAAATAAAGATGGTCTTTGTAAATGCTGAGCACATGCCTGACACCTGGCACTCAGTGGATGGCAGTTGTCAGCCTAGCTCTGGGCATGCTCTTGTGGAAAGGGCTCCCAACCCAAAGCTCCCATCCAACCTGCTGTCCATCTGCCAACCTTTCTCACGCTGGTCAAGTCTTGCCCACGAGAGTGAACAGGCCTGTGAGGCCCTGAGGTCACAGCAAGAATAGTGGGACGTCCAACAGGCTACTGTGTTGACCAAGCAGCAGAGCCCAATGAATGACTCTGGTCAAGACACCTTTGGACTTACGGGAATCACAGGCCTCATCCCCGACTCTGCCCCTCACTCTGTCCCAGGCCTGTTCAGAGAAGCCAGACTGGTAGGTGGGGATGGGCAGATCCTGGTCTGGGGGAGGATAAATTAGCCTTGACCTTGACCTCAGAGAAGGCCTCACACTCTCCACCTGTACCTCACCCGTCTCAGTGCCACCCCTTCCAGAAGGCTGGAAGATCCTTCTATCACCCTCCTCCCCACCCCAACCCCCCCATAACTCACAAGGGCCCTTGGCCAGGCCTGACCTCCAACCTGGGCATTTGAATATTCCTGGCAAGAAAAGGCCTCCAGTTTTTTAAGTCCCAGAGGGACTTTTCTTGGAACCCCCACTTTGGCTCTTTACCACACCAGGAGGCTTAGAAACTACAGTCGTGAATAAATTCAGCCCAGACCCCTCAGTCAAGTGGGCACCTCCCCACCTCCTCTGCTGTGCAAGGAGCAGGCTGAACCACCCTCCATCCTACCTCTGCAGGCTCCTTGCCACCGCACAAGATGTTCCTCTGTTCCTCTTGCCCCACTTACGTGCTCCCCACGCTCTGCCCAGCTCCAGCCAGCCCAGCCTAGCCCTCCCCTCCCACCTGGACCTTTGCTCTTAACCAACCCCTGTTCAGCTTGCTTTCTCTACTGGTAAATATTGACCTGCACATCCGGTTAAACATTGATATGGGGGCCAGAAGCCCCTTTCCCACCAGGATGTGTAATCCTGAAACAGCTGTCCAAAGACCCCCTGGATTTGGGTCCTACCTGAGGCTGGAAAAGGGAGGTTCAGGACACAGTTGGGGAGGCTGTGTCTGGTCAGCCAGGAGGGCGGATCCAGGACACACAGGGACCTGACACTGTGTCAGTCCTAATATCCCCACAGGTGGGGATTATCCTTGGTCTGTCAGGCTCAGAGAGGCTACATGACCTGCCTGAGGACACAAAGCTGGCCCAGTCACATTCAGATTTCCACTTCCAATGTCTTTCTCCCCTCACAGCTGTTCAAGGGGAGGAGAGGGAAAGGCTTCTGGAGCCTATGCAGAGATCCCACCCCCAACCTTCCAAGCCCAAGATTCTGGTTGGTTGCCTTTGGCCTCCAAGGGCAGGGGGTGGAGAAAAGAGAGGTGCAGAGGGATAAACTTCTCCCTGCATCCTACCTTTTCAGGAGCAATGCTTGCTTACTGTCCCAAAAACTGGCCTGGGACTGCACAAACCAGCTCTGCTCCCTAGGGCCACCCAAAGAACAATGATCGGGCTGCTTGCCCACCCTCCTGCCCTGCTTCTCGCCTCCTCCTCACTGCCCTGGAAACTGCTGAGTCTCAACTTCCTCCATCATCAACCCAGGCATGATGGCACACACCTCAGCTGCTTGGGAGGCTGAGGCGGGAGAATTCCTTGAGTCCAGCCTGAGCTACATAGAGAGATCTTAGCTCAAAAAAAATAAATAAAATAAATAAGACAAACCTCACTCTGCTGCATGGCTCCTTCAAAGGATTTATTGATTATATTTACATCTATTGCAAATAGTGAGGAGACAGCAGGGACCAAACATCAGACCTCAGCTCTGCTCCAGGTGAGGACTCAAGAGATGCCTGAGTCTTCCTGTCCCTTGGGAGAGACCTGAGATTCAGAGCTTTTCTTCTGTCCCTTCTCTCAGGACCTTGGACTGCACACCCCCAGAGGTTTTGGGCTCAGGGGCTGCCTCCTCAGCTCAAGGCACAAACACTGTGGTTAGGGGCGGGCGGGCAAGGCATGGAGTACCTCCTGGCAGGCACCAGTTGGCCCAGTCCACCTTCTCTCCCCTGGTCCTTCCGTCTTTCTTCTCCTTTTGGTTCCATACTGGGCAGGGCCTGGCTGGGTAGGTGCTTAAAGACCAAGGTCTTTACGTCCTGGGTCATGACCAGCCTTCCTTAGCCCTTCTGTAGTCCAAGCACCATCAGTGCCCTGGACTGGGACAGCTTCCTGTCCTTGGGGGACAGGGCAGGGAGAGCCCAGCAGGGGTTGGAGAGGTTGGCTAGAGACTGGCTGGGCAAGGCCAGTCTGCCTTCCCCTCCTGAAGCTTCCTTGTCCCTGTGTGGATCCAGAGGGCAGAAGCGGGGAGAAATGGGGCTCGCAATGATTCCCCTGCTCTCCTTGCTTCCTACTGGCTAGTAGCTGCAGCTCCTCAAGGCATGAGTGAGAACCCCTCTGGCAGCCCTCATGGCTTTGGAGAGTCAGGGACTGGGACCCCCGTTGGAGGCCCTAGCTGGCAGGCCATGTGGGTACACAGGGACTAGGACCTGATACCTGCCTGGAGGGAGCTGCTAGGAAATCAAGGCAAGGAGCTTTACTCTCAGCTTTACTGTCAGCTTGCCCCCGTCCAGTCAGTTTCCACCTCAGCCTATGCTAGGAGGCGGATGACACCATTGTCTGAACCTAGCAGGAGGTGGCGTTTAGTGGGTAGTAAGGCCAGGCTGGTGAGTGTGCCACGAAAGTTCTCAGAACTGAGCTTCGTGGTGGCCTGGGAGGGGGGCTCCAGCAGGGAGCAGACACCAATCTTGTTGGCTACAGTGCCAGTGACCACCTCACTGCCGTACAGGTCGAAGGTATGGATGGGGTCAGATGCTGATTTGTAATGGTGTGTGGGCTTCTGCTCCAGCTCCTTCCAGACGGTCAGGGAGTGGTCAGAGGAGGAGCTGACCAGGATGCTGCCCTCTACTGCCTGCCGGTAGGGAGGGGGCAGGGAGAGAAGAGAGCCTTAGTGGAGACCAGGAACATCCTGTACATCCACAGAGCCCCAAAGTCTTCCCATTTTTGCACAGGGAAGACAGGCCATCCTAAGGGATGATAGGCTGCCACCCTGCCACATCATATTAACTATGATTACTATTAATATATGGTCACTAACCTAGTCATTGCTCTCATGAGAACTTATTCTGCGTAGGTATCCCCCTATGGGGTAGCTGCCACTACCATCCCTGTTTTACATAGGAAAAAACTGAGATTCAGAGATGCTAACTAATCATACCAAGGTCACGGACAGCCAGGATTAATACCCAAGCTGATCCCAGAGCCCTCCTGACACTTTCTTAGAATGTCAGAGTTTAGAGACACTTGGGACCCAGGGTCCCCTGGGGCCCTGGAGGAAGCCAGGGGCATTAGCAATGAATGTCCCCTGGCCTCCACCCAAGCTTGGGAAGAGAATCCCAGGTGCCTGGAGAAATCCTCCCACAAGTAGCCCATTCCTCCTCTCCTGGATCTGGCCGGGCGGCTCCCTGAGGCCTGTGGCTGAGAATGAGGTGTGGGGGGAGTGGGAACAGAATCCCCATGCCCAGGCAGGCTACTCCTGCTCCTGCCCCCATCAGGGCAGCCCAGCAGGAGGCATGGACTCTGCTCAGTGGTCTGGAGGCAGTAAACAGCCTCTCAGCTGAGCTTTATTTAACCTGAACTGGGTCACGGACAGGGCCCGACCCTGATCCTCCATGCAAGACAAATATGGACAAGGGTTACTCATTAGAACATCCCCACAGAACAGCAGTGCCAGCTCTGCCCCTGGTTCTCACCCCCCACCTGCCTCCTGCCAAGGCCCCTACGGTGCAGTTGGCTCCTGAGTTGGCCCAGGAAGGCTGCTCTCTCTGCCCATCAGTCCCTGGATAGGTGTTAGGGACACTAGTCCAAGCCTGTCATGTGTTCATCTCCTCTTCCCTCCCGCCTCCTTCCCCAGAGTCCTTAAGCAGATGTGAGGGGCTGGAGCTGGGCGGTGGGGTGGGAAAGGGGACTATCACCTTGATCTGCAGAATGTCCCCCTCATGGGCTGGCCAGCCTCGCAGAACTAGGCCCGTGCGAGTGTCCAGGAGCACCATGAAGCCCGAGGAGAAGCCAGCCACGACACTACGGCCACTAGGGCTGACTGCCAGGGAGCGAACAAGCC
Source organism: Castor canadensis (assembly GCF_047511655.1). Taxonomy (NCBI): domain Eukaryota; kingdom Metazoa; phylum Chordata; class Mammalia; order Rodentia; family Castoridae; genus Castor; species Castor canadensis. Next base: position 46,674,927 of record NC_133396.1, on the reverse strand, counting down.
CAGGGTTCAGCCCACCACCCAGTCGGAACTCATGCTGCAAACAGAAGGAGACGGTCCTGAGGGGCCACCACCTATCCCATCCACCCTTCCTGAGGCCCTGCTCACCACCCAAACCCTCTTGGGCAGAAGGTCTGAGCCTCTAGCCCCATTCAGGGAAAGGAAAAGCCCAGAACCCCACCCTCTCACAGGCCATAGAGTTCTACACCCCCGAGTTGCTGCTATGGGTAGACCCATCACCAGAGAGACATTAACAAGTGCCCCAGGCTAGCGTCCTAGCTTTCTCTGTGTGAGTCACCTCCCTCCCAGGTCCCCAGAGACCCAGGCCAAGGATGGCAGGACTAGACACCCCCTGACCTGCAGGCCAGGCTTCCTACAGTCCACAAAGCGTAGGGTAGAGTCAGAGCTGGCCATGGTGATGCTGGTGTGGGGGGCAGGCATGACGGCCACTGCAGTCAGAGGCACTCGGCTGTCTGATGGCTCCACTGTGCGAAGGATCTTCCCTGGGAAAGAACGGCACAGTGCTTCTGGGGTCCCAGCAGCTGATGGAAGAGCCCTGGCCCCTTTGAGCTCCCTGACTTAGCCCAGACTTGCCTCCCATTCTCCAGGGATCCTCAGTAAAAACACCAAAGATGTTCTGGCCTACTTTTGTGGCAACACCAGACTCCCATCCCCAAAGCAATTTTCTGTCTTCACATGGCAACCCTGATACCACCTCCGTCTATCCAAAACTACTCCAATTCCCTTCTCTTCTCTAACAATGATGCTAAAAAGAGATTAGGCAATCATTTGCCAAATATATGCTGCATACTAACCATTAAATCAAACCCCCTAGGTACATTATTTTCTAAACCAGTTTTTCTTTCAAATTTTAAGCCCTAACTGTTCTTCCGTGTGGCCTCATTGGCTCTCCTGGCAAAGCACACCATTATACAATCATACACTGAGGCCCATTCCCAGCAGTCTGGCAGAGCATAAGTATAATAGAAACAGAAGTGGCCTCACCTGGGCCTGCTCACCTGTGAAGGGGTCCCAGATGTGCACAGCCCCGTCACAGCTCACCACATACTGAGGGGCCTCAAGCTGGCCCACATAGAAGACACTTTTCCGGTGCTGGGCATAGATGAGGCGGGGGACTGTCTCGTTGGTACCATCCCCATAGTTGTACAGTGGCCAAAGGCGCACAGTACGGTCCTTGCTACCACTCAGGAAGAAGTCTTCGCTGCTCAGGGGTGCCACACACTTGACAGCCCCTGAGTGGCCTGGGAAGCTCTGCAGGCGGATCTGATGGAAGTGGAAGTGAGCATCCTGCTGGCTCACACCAATCTCATACTGCCAGTACGCCAGCCAGTTCCCGCTCAGCCCGTGGGCACTCCGAGGAAGCTCCCGCTTCAGGGCATTGTCCTCACTCCTGCTGCCAAGGCCCCCACCACCCACCCCAGAGATGGGGCCCAGCGGCCCAGGGTTCTCAGACTGAGAGTCGCTGGGGATCTGGATGCGATTTCCAACCAGGACACTCCCAAAAGTCCCTGAGTGACCATCATCCTGGAGACAGCCCCCACCCTGGGGGTCCCACTCAGGGCCGGCACTGGGCATAGTGGGTTCCAGGCTAGCAGGATTGCGAGAGCTCAGGCTGATGCTTTCCAGATATAGCCCTGCCAGCTCCCCAACCAGTTCATGGTTGGGGATGATTTTCCGGATGATGTCACCTGGAAGGGAGTGGGAGAGGTCCGAAGATCAGGAAAGATGGCAGGTGGTTGCTACCACTCTGTGACTTAGGAACCATAGAAGACAGAGGAAGTACTGACTGGGCAACTCTGGGCAAGTAAGTCCTTGTCTCTGAGCCTCAGAGCCCAATAAAATTCCTTCAGCCAGTATATCCCCATGAGTGTTGTCTATGTGCTAACTCCATCCTAGGCATCAGAAATAAAATGGTGAACGAGATAGGCATCCCTGCCCTCCCAGAACTTGGAATCCAGTGGCGGGGAGAATAACAACACATCTAACCACAGGGCTGTCCATCCTATTCTGGGAGATAACCTGTAGAAATGCCCAGCATAGCTCCTGCCCTGTGGTAGGGGACAGGATGTGAAAATGGCAAGTTATTCATTCCTTTGCAGACATCTGGAGATCATCAGCAATCAACCTGACTCCCTTCTCTTCCCCAGAGACACTACGGGCTAGCTCCTGAGCCTCTTGCTGGCTAATGCTCAGTCACTGTTTACATGTCACTTTGGGACTTGGGGTCTGAAGCCTTTGATCTGACCCAAAAAAAACTGTACTTAAAACCCACCATAAGCCAGGCATGGTGATGCACCCCAGTACTCAGGAGGCTGAGGCAAGAGGACTGTGAGTTTGAAGACAGCTTAGGCTACATAGCAAGACCCTGTCTCAGCAAAGAAAAAGAAAAAAAGAAGAACTACTGCTAACACTGGGGTAGAGCATGGGGCCCACCCCAGGGAAGAGATGAAGCCACCAAGGCTATTCAAGGGATCATAACAGGGCAATACCCAGCAGGCAGGAGAAGGGTACGTAGATTGTGTATGCCATCTCCAGAGTGAACACCTTCTGCAGCTCTTCCAGCAGGGTAGGATCAACCGGCCGCCGCTGCCCATCAGAGAAAGTCGCTTCTGGCAATTGGCCCTCACCACAGCCCTCAGGATCCAGCTGCAGATCCTGAGGCACAAAGCCCAGAGAGTCAGTGAGTTCACAGTCCCAGCTCTGGCCACCCCAGCCCAGAAGCTCAGCCCACCTGCTGCCGCAGCTCATGCAGCTGAGAGAAAACTAGAAAGAAGGTAGCCACGGGCTCACTCAGATGCTGCTGGACCATCTCCTGCCCAATGCGCAGACAGATGAGGGCGATGAGGCTGATGGTCTTCACACACAGGACAGTCCGGGCCTGGGCCCCACTTGGGAACCTAGAAACAAAGCTTGTAGTGCCAGGCCCTACTCTGCAGGATCCCACCATGCTATTAAGAGCTTTAAATGAAAGGAACTCTAAGATCAGTTGCTCCAAACCAGATGAAGAACCTGAGGCCCAGGAAAATGGTGTGGGCACTTAGAATTAGAACTAGGATCAGAACCAGGACCTCCCCCCCATTTTTTTTTTTTTGTAGTGCTGTAGATCAAACTTGGTGCCTCATGCATGCTAGGTTAGTGCTCTGGCACCTTGCCGCAGAACCAGAACACCTAGCCCAATGTTATCTCCTTGCCCCTGAGCTGCCCAGCCCCTCCTTCCGGGGTGCCCTCAGCCAGGCAGCTTCCTCACAGGGACTGACAGGAGCCTACCCTGTGACGAGGGAAGTAAGGAAGCTGAGCACAGGTAGCAGGACCTCATGGCTGATCCGGGGCAGGATGTCCATGAGGGTGGTGTCTGAGAGGTACACAATGATCTTCTGAGTCAGTGTCACTGCGGCGAGCAGTCCTGCCTCCTTGCGGCTGTTCAGTCGGCTAGGACTTGAGTTGCTACCTGGGGCCACCTGGGACCAGAGAGTAGATGAGGGCCAAGCTGACCCACTGAATCACCTAATTCCCCAGAGATCTTAGGCCGCCTTTGGGTCCTCAGCCTCCCCACCCCGGGCCTGCCAAACCTGCGACTGACCAGGTAGCTGATGTAGGGCAGGTACTGGTAGGTGAGAACAGGCTCCCCATACAGGTGAGCAATGTGGAGGAGGCAGCTGAGAACAGGCCCCGACACTATGTCGCCCAGTACAGGCCTCTTCTGATAGATGTTACCAGCATTCAACGGGGGGCTCTCACCACTGCTGACCGTGAACTGCTGCCGAGTGGGCCCTGCCAAAGAAGGGCCAGCATCCTTAGGTAGTTAGCAGAGAGCAGGAGGGAGGTGAGCCTTCCAGGACTGTGGGAATCACTCATGCTCATTCTAGCCTGGGATCTGCCCCGGGCCCTACCTAAAGAAGGACAGAGTTTACAGCCTGTCCTACCCAGGAAGTGGTCTGAGGAGGGGGTAGAAGGATCCCATAGAGAGAGCTGAAGATGGGTGGAGGTCTGGGAGGCGACCCGGTCTCCAGCACTGACCACAGGCCTTACCAACATAACAAGACGTCAGCAGGCGCAGCAGGTTCCGGGCCACGTGGCGAGAGGCCACGGTGGGGCCAAGCTTGGCAGACAGCCAGCGGACCATCTTGCAGACTGTGTCTGTGGGGCAGGAGCAGGCCCTGAGCTCATCAGATAACAGTATTCCTCACCCTCCCACTCTACCACAGCACCACACCCCACTTAGCCAACTCTGGCTGCAGCTCTGCAAGTAAGCCTGGCCTAAGCCTGGTGGTTCCACACCAGTCCCCCTCCATTTAGCAGTGGGAGAGGTACGAGGCCAAGGCCCATGGAACTGGCTGCTTCAGGCTCCTCTCCTCATGCACAAGCTACAGGAAGGCCACTCTGTCAGTGAATCTATCCAAGCTTCTGAAAGAGGCCTGGTCTGACCCCTGGCTATCTCTAGCTTCTCTGCCCTCTGCTGTCTCAACCAAACCATGCTGGCCTTTTACTGCTTCTCTGATGGAACCATAAGCACTACAGAGCCTTGCACATGCTGTTCCTTCCACCTGAAATGCTCTTCCCACTTTATGCACCATCATTTTTGCCTACTTTGCACTCCTACTTGACCTCAACTGTTCTTATCTTCTTTAGATTTATGTTTTTTTGTGTCGCTGGGCCTTGTGCAAATGCTCTACCACTGAGCTACATCCCAAACCCTAAGTATCCCTACTCTCAAGGAAGCTTTCTCTGACCCCTGAAACTAAGCTCCATTTTCCATTCACTCGTAGTACTAACATATTATACTGCATCAGACTATCGACCACCACCTTTGCTGAATGTGGACTCCATGAAAGTAGCCTATGTCTGTGCTGCATGGATTTGGCTGGACCCACTGCTTGGCAACAGAGCATGAGTGCAGCAAATGCAGAGGGAAAAGTGGGGGAGTGACAGATTCACACTTATCAGACCTGAGAACTCACCAAGGAGGATCTTCTGTTCTTTGCCTTCAGACTGCTCCATCAGGGGCTCCTCCTCCTCCTCCTCTCTGTCTCCCCTGCCACCACTGGTCACAACTGTCTCCATGGACAGCACTGTGTCAGACAGAGTGAGCTCAGAGGCTCCAGTAACCTCGTCCTGCTCCCCCTCCTCCTCCTCCAACACCACACAGCCTTCCTCCTCCTCTTCTTCCTCCTCAGAGCCCTCACTTTGCTTCAAGTCTTGGCTGCTGTCACCTGACCTGAGGCTACTCTTATCCACAGGGGCAGCCCCGTCATCTGCAGCCCGCTCCTCGCCCAAGGAGGTCTCGCTGGTGCTGCTCTTGTCACTCAGCCGGCCCAGGCTCACAGCCTCAGCCTCCTGGGGTTGTGGAGACTCAGCCACATAGAGGCCGGCTTGGAAGTCCTCTGTCTCAGGGAGGTCAGCCTGGTCATGGAAACTGACGCCTGATTTGTAGTCTGGGAGCCCCAGGCCTGAGGAGGTGGCAGGCTCCCCATCCATCTGAATCTCTTCCCCAAAGGCACAGGAGCCAGGACCAGGCCCTGGGAGCTCGATTTCCTCATCTTCAGTGGCCTCAACCAGGCCCTTGCTCTCCTCCTGGGAGGCCTCCACACCAGCTAGCACCTGCAGGACATGGGGAAGTAGGTGGACCAGAAAGGCCTGCAAGCCAAGCCGCACCATCAGCTGAGCCACAAAGCAATCCGAGTACAGGTAGAAGCGGCCGTGCAACTGACAAGGGCTCTCATAGGCACCAATGAGAGGCTTCAGGAGGTACTTATTGGTATTTTTGGGGCCCAGTGCCTTGGCAACAGGTTCAAATAGGTACCAGGCTGTGTACACGGCTGTGTGCTCTTCAGACATGAGTGACAGCACGAAGGGCAATAGGATCTCCAGGCCCTCGGGAGTGATATCACTTAGTACTGAGCCCAGTTGCTGCCACAGAGAAAACACCAGCTCCCGTCCTTGGGCCTCATCCTCCACACGCCTTGCCTGGTACAGGAGGATGAACTTGTGCAGTGCCGGGAAGTACGGAGGGAAGGGAACCACAGAGTTGAAGGGGCTGAGGAGCTGGGCTGGGCAGGGCGGGGGTAACCCATGGGAGACAGGTCTGTACTCAAACAGTGGGTTCAGCTTGCCCCGCTTTGCAACCATGGGGCCTTTGGGTCCACTCAGCTGCAGAAGTGTGTCCAGTACAGGTTGCAAAGACACAGGGACCTCTTTGGCATGGCGTGTACAGAGCTCCTGAACAGCCTCAAAGCGTACCCACAAAGGTGCATCAGGTTGTAGCGTCCGAACCCTGGTGGCAAACACCATCTCAGCCAAAAGCACACCCAGTGCCTGCATGTCCCGATGGAAGAGGTCCTGCAGCTGCACATGTGGCTGGATCTGAGACTGCTCAGGCACCTCCAATGGGCCCCCTAGACCTTTGGCCAAGAAGTTGCCTGTTTTTTCCAGCTCCTCCAGGGCCTGCAAAGGACTGAAGCCCTCAGGAAGAAGGATCTTCCCCTCCTCACCCTCCCCAGGGTCTGCCCCAGTGGCTTTGTTCCTGCGGCTTGGTCGAGAGGCTGAGGCCACTGAAAAAGACAGGAGGCCTGCAGGAGCTTGACTGGAAGAAGAACCCAGCAGGTCACTTGCTTTCCCAGGAAGGGAGATGGAATCCAGAGCTTCTGTGGCCTGCTCTAAGTCTTCTTCCCCTGCCAAGGACCTGTCTCTAGTCCAGCCAGCCTCACATGGAGTAGCCTCTAAAACCAGCCTGCCCACCCCATTTGTAAGCTGTCCTGGGAAGTCCTCCCGGCCAGTGGTCTCCTGGATGGTCTGGACCAACAGCCGGGGGATGAGTGGAGGCTCAGGGGCAAGGGCAGAAGCCCCAGCGAGGCGTTGAGGGTGTGGCTGATCGAAGAGCTGCACTACACCATAGCTGGTCAGGTGGGTGTGAGCATCCACCAGGTGCAGACACACATTCTTCTCCTTCACAGCCTCCTTGCCCTGGAGTTTGTAGCCGAAGGTGAGGTCAATCCAGTGGTGCAGGTCCTGGGACACCTCTGGGCTCTCCAGCAGTGCTCGGTGGGCAGCCACAAACTCCTCGCTGGAGCTGCACCAGGCTGGCACATCCAGGTCAGGCATGTCAGGGTGGATAGAGCAAAAGATGGAGGGATCAGTGTAGAACTCAGGGATGCACTCATCAGGTGTCCAGGCCTGCATCCGCTCCATGCTGGCGGGATACTCATGGGGCTCCCACTGTGCTCGGACATGTCCACAGAGTACTGACCGGGGTGTGCGCCGAGCCTTGTATACATAGTATGTGATATCAGACAGCACATCTGAGATGTGATGAGGAACATGAGGTGGCTCCCCGCCACCTGCACCGCCTGCTACAAATGCCTGTCGCGTCATCTCATAAGTGAAATCCAGTTGCTTATCCCCCTTGTTGAGACGGAACTTGGATTTGCGCAGGTCTCGGAAGCGCCCATGGGGCGTGGTAAAGTCCACCACCCAGGGCAGCACTGGGTGATAGTTGGGATCCCCCTGCCGCCGACCTGCCAACCGATTCAGCTGCATGAGGTAGTGAAAGTTGCTGATGCGGCCATGGACCCAGTCTAGCACAAGGCCCCTAAGCTCTTCTTGGCAAGTGAGGCACCCAGGTCTCCCTGTCCCCTCCTTTTCAAACTTAATGACTGTCCCATCCCTAACTACAGGGGCCTCTTTGTTCTCATCTTCTGTGGGCAACTCATAAGCACTCAGGTCCAGCCGGAGCTCGCTGCAAAGCTTCTCATCCACAGCAATGTGGTGTAAAGACAGAGCCCCGCAGGCCAGCCCCTGACGGTGACAGGCATCCATGGCCCTCAGCACACGGAAGAGAATGAAAAGCACCTTGGCTTGGCTGTTGGTCAGCTTGGCAGGACTGAAGGTGACTACATCATGGAGGGAGAACTGCACATATGGGTGTACCACATACAGCATCTCCAATGACTCTAGCAAGGCCTCAGCCTGTAAGAGGCTGGGACAGGCAGGGCTGCCCCGAGGGGGACAGGGGCCATCTCTGGCATAAGATGGGCATTGGGTGGCTTGGCCCACTGGCAGGAAGGTGCAGCCATAGACCCTTTGCAGAGCCTGTCTTACTGAGTCCAGGGCAGGGGCAGCGCAGGGGGCAGGGCTATGACTATAGAGCTGCCCATAAGTATGATATGCATGGCGCCACAGGTTGCGATAATTCTGAGCAGCCACCTCCTGCATGAATCGAGTGAGAGTCTCAGGACTGCAGTACCCCTCCTCAAAGGGCAGGGCTCCGCCCAGCGGGTAGGACAATCTCCTCTTCCGCAGCCCGTGCACCTCCACACGTGTCCAGCCCGGGGGCAGCCTCTGTACAGAGCGTTGCAGGAGAGTCCTGACTTCCGCTTCCCCCAAGCCTTCTACCCGAGGGCAGGGTCCCAGCCGACGCTCGCGAAGACTGGCCAGCCAGCGCGCGGGCACTAAGGCCACCACGTGGGTGCCCCTCGGGGCAGGAGCCAGCTGCCGGGCATCGATGCTCAGGTCCCTCTCCACGCTCCGGAGCAGCTCCTCCATGTCGGCGCTTGGGGGTGAAGGCCAGCCCTCCGCCCGTCTGTCAAGAACGACTTCCCTCACTCTGCTCCCTTGGGCCATCTCCTCCTGGCCGCCTGGGGGCAGCGTGAGGCTGAGCGTGGCCACGGCCCTCTTCGCGATGGCTTCCGGGGTGCCAGGCCGGGCGGGATGGGATGGGCGAGGGTTAGGGACTGGGGTGCAGGTGGTTGGTGTGAGCCGGCGACAGAGGAGGGGAAGACCGGTGGCGCTCTTACCCCTCCGCAGACTCCTGTGCTCCCGGTGCGGCGGGGCGGGGGCTGCTGGGCGCCAGCGCTGTGCTCCACCGTGACGGGTCAGCTGATGCCAGTCATGTGATCACCCCGACACGGAAACAACAGCACGTGGCTCGACAGGACCGGGCGAGACCCCGCCTCCTGCCGGCGCCAGCGCCACCGCCACCGCCACCGTCACCGCCCTAGGGCCTTTGCTCCCTCCTTCCCGCGGCTCCGCCCCAGCCTGGTCCCTGCTTCGCTTGGTCTTGGGGTTGCAAGAGAAGGCAGCCGCCCGCCAACACGGCGATCCTGATGGGCCCAGAACCTTCCTCCCTTCCCTGCTTTCTCCTGAACGCGCTAGGACGTGGATCTGGAGAGGCTCTTCTCAGAGATGCCAGCCTTCACGTCAAGTGTCAGCACACACAGCGGCAGAGCTGGGCCTTTGAACATCAAATCCCTACCCTCCCGGCCTCCCCCACCCCCGCCCCATGCTCTCTTCAAACCAAGAAGCTTTTTGATTTTTCAAAGCATTTGCCCTCATAAAACTTTGGGAGATAGGGAGGACAGTTATTACAGTTATTATCCTCTATATTTTCCAGCCAAAGAAGCTTGAAGGGTAGAATGGGAACTCAGAAGCTGGTGCCCAGACTTCTTTCTGCCCTCGAGCCCTCCCTCCTAACAGCCTGCTTACAGCCGTGTTTTCTTTTTCTGTTTTAACACTGGGAGATCTGGGGAGATCTCCAGCCCTCTTAGAAGGAAACATTCTCCCAAAACTTCCTGTTTAAGATCTGCTTCTGTGTGCCACAGAGCCAGCCAGCATGTTCAGAGCTTTGCAGATGCCACTGTGGTGGGAGGTAGGGTGCAGCATGGGATAGGGAACAGAAACCAGAGACTTGGTGCTGAAGCCACAGCACTCCTTCAAGGAGTCTTAGTTCTGGCTCATGTGGACGACAGACAGGAAGTTGTCTGTAACAAAACCATTTTGTTTTTAGTCTCCTAAGAGTTTGGTGCAGTGGTGGGGGTTAATGCACCTCAGAAGAACAAAAAGCTTAATAAGAAAAGAGGAATAGAGGAATTGGAGATTTAGCTCAGTGGAAGAGCATTTGCCTGGCAAGTGCAAGGCCCTGAGTTCGGTCCCTAGCACTGAAAAAGAAGAAGAAGAAGAAGAAGAAGTAAAGAAAAGAGGAAGACTGTTGTCCTGGCCAGGCACAGGTGACTCACATCTGTAATCCCAGCTACTCAGGAGGCAGAGATCAGGAGGATAACAGTTCGAGGCCAGCCCAGGCAAAGGCAAATAGTTTGTGAGACCCTAACTCGAAAAAAACCTTCACAAAAAGGGCTGGCAGAGTGGCTCAAGGTGAAGGCCCTGAGTTCAAGCCCCAGTACCACACACACAAAAAAAGAAGACTCTTGTCCTTAGTTAGGCTTTTTAGGGGACTTGAGATTAGAGGAGAGCCCTGTGTCTGATTGCTGTACTTGGAAAATGAAATTGATCATGTTTTCCATTAGACCCTTTTTTTGTTGGTGGGACAGAGGCTTGAACTCAGAGCTTCGTGCTTGCAAAGCTGGTGCTCTACCACTTGAGCCATGTCTCCAATCCATTTTGCTCTGGTTATTTTGGAGATAGGGTCTTGAGAACTAGTTGCATGGGCTGGCCTTGAATCACTATGCTCCTGATCTAGCCTCAAAAATAGCTAGAATTACAGCTATTACACCAGCACCTGGGTTTGTTTGGTTTTTTGTACTAGGTTTGACCTCAAGGCCTACACCTTGAGCCATTTCACCACCCTTTTTTTTTTTGTGAAGGGTTTTTTCAAGATAGGGGTTCAAGAACTATTTTCCCCGGGCTGGCTTAAAACCGTGATCCTCCTGATCTCTGCCTCCTGAGTAGCTAGGATTTACAGGTGTGAGCAACGAGTGCCTGGCCCTGCTATTTTTTTTAATTTATTTTTAATTTTTTGTTTCTAAGGTACCAGGGATCAAACCCAGAAAATTACCCATTTTTTTGTTTTGTTTTCATTTTTGTTTTTTGAGTCATAGTGTCACTATGACTCAAAGTTTTGGCTGGCCAAAAACTTAAGATCCTTCTGCCTCTGCCTCCCCCAAGTGTTGACATTACAGGCATGCACCACCACACCTGGTTGAGAGAACCCATTTTGATGGTCAAGAGGTAGTACCAATAAAACTGGCCTAGACTGAGCAGGAACTTTTTCTTTCTGCAAGTCTGTGTATGCCATGCCCTCTTGTGGTGTTGACTTTATACTACAGTAGTGACCTTGAGTGTACAAAGTTTATGACTTTCTCTGCCTGGAATTGAAATGTCCTTGCAATGCTGGGACTTGGTGCACTGGGATTTCTGGGACATCACACCTTCCTTGATCTGAACCCTAGAGAAGTTTGTTTTGTTTTTGTGTAATGCTGGGAATCGAACCCAGGCCTGGTGTGTGCTACCTAGGCAAGTGCTCTATATTGCACTACATCCCTATCCCTGCACCTCCCAAAAGATTTTCAAACTTTAGGATGTACTTCTGATTCAGTAGGCTCATGGAATGAGACCAAGAATTTTTACCAAGCATCCTAGATAATTCTGTTGCAGTAATCTTCAGGGCATATCTTGAAAAACAGTTCTGGGGCAGAAGGTATAGCTCAGTGATAGAGGGTTGGCTTAGCATGGACAAGGCCCTGAGTTTCATCCCCTGTCATACTACCACTACTACTAATTCTCTGTAACAGTTTTACTCCCAAATTTCCCTCTTGCCGGGCACCAGTGCCTTACCCCTTATTTACTCAGGAGGCAGAGATCAGGAGGATCTTGGTTCCCAGCCAGCCCAGGCAAATAGTTCACAAGACCCTATCTCAAAAAACCAATCACAAAAGAAATAGGGTTGGTGGAGTGGCTTAAGTTGTAGACACTGAGTTTAAACCCCAGTACCACAAAAAAAAACAAACAAATCCCTCTCCCTCACCCCTGAGGTCTCCTACTGAATCTCAGCTGAAGCAACTTTAGGCTTCAGGAATCTGGGACCAAATCAGTCACTTCCTTTTGACAACCTCAATGTTGGGTTTCCAGTTCATATCTTGGGTAGTCAGGGAGGGAGGCTGCAGCTGCACTGGGAGCAGCCAGTCCATGCTGAGTGAGGTCAGTTCTTACAGATCTGAAGGAAGAAAAGTGAAGAAGCTAACTGTGAGTTAGTGTGCCAAGTACTGTGCTAAATATTTTCAAACAGTACTTTTAAATCCCACAGGAAACCATGAATTTATTATTCATCCTATTTTATAGATGAGGAAAGTCTCTTCCATAAGCTCACAGCTTATAAGAGCTGAAATTTGAATCTAAATTGAATATGTCTAACTCAGTGACTCTGAACTGGAATAGAATTTGGGCCCCCATAAAACAATTGTGGACACCTTTGGTTGTCATAACTGGGGGGGGTTGCTACTAGTATGTAAAGCAGAGAACAGGATGTTACTACAGTTTGTACTATGCACAGAGGAACCTCTCACACAAGAAATTATCTGGCTCAATATGTCAACAGTGCTGAGGTTGAGAAATTCCAGGCTCAAAACCTGTGCTTTTGACCTGGAGAGGGTAGAAGAAGGTTGGGGAACATTATAAAATAGAGAAGGGCCACTTCAAGGGCCTTGAGTGAGAAGGGAATGGGATTTCTTTGCTAAGGATAATGGGGTAGCTGGTTGAGACTTCTTTTTCTTCCAGGCTTGGCCAGAGCCCTGCTCAATTTCTCCCAACCTTGCCAAGTCAGTCCTGGGACTTCACACTAAGCTTGTCCTGGAGTGACCCTGACTCCCAGCTCAGGGTTGAGGCAACATATTTACCTGGGTTTTCCAGCAGAACTTTCCTGCAAAGCCCCTGGCTTCTGGGACCAGTGTGTTGTACCTGCAGTCCCTGGCAGAAAAACATTAGCACCCTTGGTGAGGGGGAGGGCGTACTGCTAAAAGTAAAAGATGGGGGAGCAAAGGGGACCAGGTAGCACTTGAGAACAGTTAGAATTGGAAGGGATGGGCAAAGCCAGGAGGATTCCCTCAGCAGGTTCCTGTCTGGAGAGAAATAGAGCAACTTGAGCAGGGAGTAGGGACAGCTGGCCTAGAAAACAGGGTTCTGACCCCACGGTTTGCTTTCCACACCTTTTCCTCTTCCCTAGACTTGGGCCTAAGTTTCCCTGTTCCATCCCCAATTCCCTCCGGGGGCACCCACACTGTTGGCAATAATGGTGCCAATACACACACCCAGCTGGTCACCATTCCAGACCTCCCCAATAAATGGCCTCCCCACTAAAGTAAAGAGGGCGGATCTGGTCTGACTGTGCTGACAGGAAATACTTCTGGTTCCATGCTCAGAACCTCTGAAGAACTAACAAGCAGATGGAGGAGAACCACAATTTTGGAGTGATGGGGAAAGATCACAAATTATGTTCCCCATATTTGGGGTTCCATTTCCTTCCTTCTCTTACCACCCATGGGGGGGGGAAGGATAAGGAGATGGAGGAGGGCAGACAAGGAGAAGGATGTGGTAACAGCTGATTTGTCCCCTGAGGTCACACTTTCCAACAATCAGCTGTTACTGGGGTGGAAGGCAGGAAGTCTCCTTAAAGGCACAGTGTTCTGAACACAGACTCAGAACTCTAGAGCTCCAAGCAACAGAAACAATCATCTCTTAGAGCCTGTAGGTAACACAGAAGGAACTATCTCACGCTCCAGATTCATCTCTCTGACACAGTTACCCTTACTCTCAATTTGGAGCTTATGGAACATTCATAAATCCCTGTCCCTAGTTCCTCTTTGGTGGTAGTGGTGGAGTGTACAAGGTGGAGTGGGTCTCAGGCTTGCCCCTTTAAATTAGGAATTCAGCAGCTTTTGCCAAGTCATTGGGTTCATTTCAGTTTTTACCCATCCCCCGCCCTCCAGACTTTGATTGGCCCCTGGGGATGAATCAGCCTCCTCATTGGTTTGCACCTTTGAAATCTCTTTCCTAAGTAGGCCTAAGTCTGTGAAGAGCTTTGAGGGCGGTACAGGATGGGAGTTTATCAAAGGATGGGATTTCTGGCCAGTTGACGGCCCATCCCCTAATTTCTGACCAGAAACCCTCCCTCTACTCTAACCTAAGGACTGTTTCTATGAACCTTGTTAGGAAGTTGCCCCTTGAGAGGCTCTGGGACTCTTACGCAACTGGGACAAGGCATTTACAAGACTTCTCTGGTTAGAAAAAGACTCCGGGGTAGATTAGGTCTCTCCAGTGAAAGCTGGGGCTGTGCGAGATGAGTAATTCTCCCTCCTCCAAAAGCCCTCCGGGGTTCGTTGCAATGAAACAGTCTCTGCTGCCCCCAGGGGCTGATTTCCATCTTCAGTTCTGCTTCGCCTGCTCCACCTTTTCTTAGAGAGCTACCGTCTCCTGCAAAGGCCAGCAAACCAGTTTTGAGGTCTGAAAGAAGCAGCCTCACGGCTCCAAAAAAGAGGGTCTGTAGCCCTTTAAGGACTTCCCCGGGATGGATTCAGAGATCAGTTTAAAAATGCCAACTCACAGAGCGTGCAGCATTCTGGGAACGAGAGTTGTCAGGCCGAGAACTACATTAACCAGTATGCGCAGCAAACACACACGCCTTTATTTCCTTCTGCTCTTTAGACTAGGGTTTGACGTAGCGCTCTTCTAAGCAAATCTCTTAGGTGGAGGGCTGGACCACACCTTATCATTTATTGGCTATTTTGTGAGTTAGTGGGCGTGACTTAGCGCAACTCCGCCAGGCAAAGGGGTCGTCTCCCTGTCAATCACAGCCAACATGTCCTGAGGGGCGGGATCAGGGAGAAGTGCTGGAGCCCCCGAGTGGGTGTGGTCACGTCGCCCAGCAGTGGGCGGTGATTGGCTCTGAGGGGTGCAATCGTAGCTTGTGCGTCACGACGCCGCCAGCTGATCGGAGACTGGAGCCGGTGTGTGCTGGGCGCTGGGAAGAGACAGCGCCGCCGGCCGTGGGGAGCGGACGCAGTGATTTGCTCCCCTATCTTCAGCAACCCCCACACCCAGCACCAGGTGGGTGTAATCTGGGGACCCGATCATACAGGGCGGGATTGTAGTAATGGAGTGATGGGGGAAAATAGGGTCCTGGAGGCCACACCCTGCCCTTCTGGGGGAGGGGAGAGGGGGCGGCGGGGGCAGGGGCGCTGGGGGAGAGGGGGGCCTGGACCGGTTGAAGTAGTGTGTCAGGAGATTTAAAGAAAGAGTCCGAAACAGGAGTCGTGATGGAAGGTCTGGCGGAGTAGGTGGGAGAAGATGAGGGGCCAGAGGGCCGGGGGCGGCTAACCCTGACGCCCTCTGGTCTGAGGATACGGGAGCCGACCCTTTAGCCTGGGGAGGATCTGTACTAGCGAATAGTGGGGAGATGCTTTGCCTCTACCGGCGCCTACTGGGTCGGGGCCAGTTCAGTTCCCTGGCAGGGAAGGGGTCGCTGGGCGGGCCGGCCCCTCCTCTAGTTGCCTCCCGGGGATGTTATGTAAGGGGGGAGGGGAAAGGAGTAGGGGGCGGCGGTGCGGGGGCCTTATGCAACCCAAAGGTTAGGGTTTCACCGCGGTTGGGCGGGGAGGTGGGGAGAAGCAGGCAGGAGGAGGGCCTGGAAACTCTAGTAGCCCCCCCCCCCGCCCCCAGCTTACTGGCCGTCTTGGACCGTGAGAAGGTCACCTTTGCACCTCCCCCCAGCCTGTCCGGTGGTGAGGCCCCTAACCCGCGCCTGGCCCTAAACCGCCTGGGAAGCCGGCTGGCTGGGTGGGGCGCCTGGGTTAGTCATCGCTGGGCTCCCTCTCTCCCCACCTCCCGGCCAACTCCTGGCCCCTCCCCATGGCCTCCGGCTGGGCTATCGCCCCCACCTCCCTCTGGCCCTAGTTCCAGCCTCCAACTCATTTGGCCTGTCATCCTGACTGTCAGACTAGGCTAGAAACTGTCATGGTGCCAGAGGGTTGATGGAGCAGCTGGTCAGAGGGTCAGTGCCCTGGGCCCACCCCGCCCTGCAGCCAAGGGCACCTGCTTGGCACAAACTCTCAGCAGCCTCTGAATCCTGTGGGCTGAACAGAGCCATGTCAGGCAGAGAGGGGTTGGACAGAGTTGGGACTGGTCACCTAGGAGAAGGAAGATACTACAAAGTTCATGCCTCCCAAGAGGCTTTCGGAATTTGAAAAAACTCACCCCCACCCTAATCTTTCTAACTTGAGTATAGAAATCTCAAGGCAAAATCGCCTTGGCCCCTCAATCTGGTATGGCCATGCCGTTGGACTGAGTGTCAGTGCTGACCCTTCCTCCCCTGCTCACAGCCCTCAAGCCTGCCACGCCCCCAGCCCCCTCCCTGGGCCATGCTGCAGGGCCCGGCTTTTCCTGCTGATTCATGCGTTGGAACTGTGGGGGCGGGGCTTGGAACTTGGAACAAAGTTCAGACATGGAGGGGCCGGCAGACAGCCTGGAATTCATACCAGATGTACCCGGAATGTGCAAGCGGAATGCCTGGCATCTGAGAGTCCTGAGGAAGCTGCCCAGCCACCCTGCCCATACCTCCCTCCCCTCCAGCATTCATTCGACTGTCCTCTCCCTCTCAGTCCCAGGAGCCTCTGCTGACCTTCTTCCAAACTCTATATCTCCTCCCTTCCGCACTCTTCCCCAGTCTAGCCCCCCCCACACACACCAAGCCCTCCTTCCAGCTGAATTCCCTGGGAACAAGTCAGCTGGATTGATCATTTAATTTACATTTCTGGACCTGAAGTAGTTTCTCACCTGGGACCTGGGTGACTGGTGGGGTATATTCAGGGTCCTAGGCCCTGTCCTCTGAATGCTAAAGGGGCTGAAGCCCTTGTCGGTTATTAGGGTTTTCTGTTGCCTC
Organism: Castor canadensis; assembly: GCF_047511655.1. NCBI lineage: Eukaryota > Metazoa > Chordata > Mammalia > Rodentia > Castoridae > Castor > Castor canadensis. The sequence goes on along the minus strand of NC_133396.1, from coordinate 46,658,252 downwards.
CTTGTCTGTAAAGAGCAAGGGAAGTACATTTAGAACTTCCTCTTGCTTCTCACTGAAGTTAAGAGTTCCTGCAGGCCAAGATAGAGCCAAGAACCCCTCAGTAAAACATTGAGAGTGTAATGGAACTGGGCATCCATGACCAGTGTGACACGGCCCAGCTCAGATCTTTCCTGTTTTTTTTTTTTTCCTCTTCTCTTTAGGAGCCTGTGCCTCCCACATCCTCACCTGGCTGAGCCGCAGTAGTTCTTCAGTGGCAAGCTTTATGTCCTGACCCAGCTAAAGCTGCCAGTTGAAGAACTGTTGCCCTCTGCCCCTGGCTTCGAGGATAAAGAGGAAGAAGAGAAAGAGGAGAAGGAGCTGCTTTCCCTATCATCTGGAAGGTGACAGCTGGGGCTAGAAAGGTCTGAACAACTGGGGTGACAATAGATTTTGGGAAGGGGAACCTTACTCATTTGAAGAACCCTTCACCCAGATTGACCTAGCAAGAGAGTACTTTTAGATTAGAGACACCGGCTGAACTGGGGAATAGGTGGCTCAAACTACCAAGATTAGTTGGTCTTTGTGTAGCAAAGGAAAGATATGGAGAGAAGGAAATTCTGTCTGCCCCTTTACCTATATTTCCTTCTTGACCTTCCTTCTTTATCTCCCATTCTCCCCTACTTTCCTTTCCAGGTGAGGTCCAAAGGTGAGTGTATTCTTCAAGAGAAAGGTGACACTGAAGCTGATCTGAGTAGTCATCCCTATGCCCTTTCCTTTCCCTCTATTTTTTAGACTTGTCTGGATTCTAGGTTTAGGGATCCTTAACTGCACAGGACCCTTATACCTGTTTCTCTACCTGTGAAATGAGAATCTCACAGGTGAATATGCAGGAGGGAATCCCAAGTCTACCTGTACTGACTCAGAGCCTGGCCTCTCTTTCCTTGTGATTAGGAACAAAACAGCTTTTCACATAAGTTGTCCCTCCCCGTCCCCAACTACAACCCCAGTGGCTGAGGTGTGGCAGTGGAGGGGGAGACTAGAATTAGACCAATGCAAAGGGCCAAAAGGAGCTCAATTCTACATTGGCTCAAGGCTTCCCCTGCCACCCAAAGTAGGACAGTAGCCCCTGGTGGGGTCCTAGCCGCCACTGTTATTTCTTCTCTCACTTTGTGTCCAGGATAGTGAGTGAGCCTCAGCTCAGGCCTGTGCAGGCAGAATATTGTTCCCCAGCAACCAGGGGAAAGGGGTTGTGGGATGTGACCCCTTTTTGGACACCAGGAAATATAAACCTTCCACCTCCAGCTCCTCATCCATTCTCATTCGGCTTGGGCTCAGATTCTGACATGGTTCAACTGTGGCCATCTCCCTAACAGAAGGTGGCCAAGTCCAGGGCCTGTTTGTTCTGTCTGATGGGAGATGTGTAGGGAGCTCTATCCTATTCTCCACTTATGAGAAAGTGAAAGACAGGGGAGAGTAGACCACTGAACCCAGGCCCTCTACAGCCTAAGCCAGGGATAGGACATGTGTGAGACTGTGGTAGAGTGGGGGTGAGTAGACTGAGTCTACTCAGAGGCTGTGACAAAGATCGCTCTATCCCCGGACACTGCCTCCATCCTTTCTTCCCCTCCTTGCTTCACTGGCCACAGTGTGTCTCCACAGTGCTGGGTATGTGGCTCTGCCATCTTCACCAACATGGGGCAGAGGTGAGGAAGGGCAGCCTGCAACACAGAGGCAGGCAGAAGACTATTGAAGTACCAGCCCTGGAGAGCACAGGACTCTATCTAGGGATCCAGAAGAGGAACCCATAAAGGCCTGGAACACCCCAGGAGGAAGGAGAACAGCCAGCCACCATCAAAGACAAGCTTCCAGCCATCTCCTCAGCATTTCTCTCCAGTTCTGCCTCCCTTGGAGATGTGGGAGTGAAGTGTCCTGCAGCCTCACTCTCCTCCCCCCTCCCCTACCCTGTAATTTTTATGTAAGCAGCCTCAGGAGGGTGAACCAGCTGTAAAAAGACATACACAGGAAGTTCATAAAAGAAATTCAAATGTATACAGCCATGAAAAATGTATTCCTCATTAGTAATTAAAGGAAGGCAAATATCAGTGGAAGCATTTTTCTGTTAGCATGCTATGACAGAAATAAATAATACCTAATATTGGTGAAAGTACACTCTCAGACATTTGCATGTGGGAATATAAATTAGCATAGCCTTCCTGGATGGAAATTTAGTAATATGTATCAAATACCCAAAAAGGTTCCATGTCCTTTGATCTAGTAATTCTATGTTTGGGAATTTATATTACGGTAATTATTAAGGATTTAGCTATAAAATGTTCATCTCAGGGTTGCAGTAGAGAAAAATGGAAAGCAACTGTTTGGGAATTCATTCTTTTCTGCTGTAATGAAGATTTGCAATAGGGAATTGCTTAAGTAAATTATTGTATCTCTGTCAAGTGGAGTACTGTACAACCATTAAAATCATGTAGAAGAATGTTTTACTGGAAAGAAAAATACTTTTGGAGTATTAAAGGGTTACAAAAAATAGTATGTATTTTGTGATTTTTTTTTAAACGGTCTCACGTAGCCTAGGATGGCCCTAAACTCACTATTTTCCTGCATCTGCCTCCCAACTGCTGGGATTACAGGCATTCACCAACATGCTGGGCTGTATTTTATGATCTTAATTTTGTTTTTAAACAAAATTTTTTTGGTGGTACAGGGGTTTGAACCTAGGGTCTCACACTTGCTACTCAGGTGCTCTACCACTTGAGCCATTACCTCAGCCCCACAAAACTTGTTTTTAAAGTTTGAGTGTATATGCCAGGTGCTGGTGGCTCACACTTGTTGTAATCCTAGCTACCAGGAGGATTAAGGATGTATCTTTGGATGGCAGAATAAAACAATTATAATTTTCCTCTTCGGTTTTTCTGTAATTTCCAAGTTTTGTACATTAATTGTGTACTGTTTTCATATATTAATGTAAAAGATCAATGCAATTATTTTAAACTTTGGAGAAGTGGGTGTAGAAGATGGAAGGAATGAACCAGCCCCTTGCTGAGAATGTTTTGTTGGAGCACCTATTGGTATATGAGCTTCCTCTCCCCCCTAACCCCCAGGTCCTGGGGATCAAACCCAATCCTCCTGCAAGCTAGGAGAACCTGAGCCACACTTTTAGCCTTGTGACTTTATTCTTTAGAAGTAGCTGGAATTAATCCTCTCTACATACAGAAAGCAGTGCTCTGATTTGCTGGCTGTCAGCCAGCTAAAGAGGTGTGGAGTAAGAAGGAAGGAAAACAGTAAAAATCTGTCACTATTCAGGGGAAGAGAGGTTAGGAAGATTTTCCTCCCAAGGCTGAAGGGATCTACAATATTAATAGTCCTGTAGCTGAAAACACCATGGTCTTTATCTCTTCTGAGTCTGCCCCAATTTTGGGGTGACCCTGTCTGACCTCTGCTTGCCCTCTGCAGGCACCAAGCCCTTAAGGGGGAATGCTTTCAAGATTTTAGTAGAGACTTCCCTTCCAAATAAGGATACTCTGAGGGAAAAAAAATAAATGAAAGGAGGGAGGGGTGGTGTCCCCAGTGGATTGCTTCTCGAAAATGGGGGCATTGTTTGGGAGGTATTCTGTTAGGGGCAGGACTCCTGGAATTACAGGTTTGCTAGGACATGCGGGTGGCTCCAAGGAAGTGAGGCATCGCCTCACCTACAACTGACACTGCTAAGTGAGGCAGTATGGTGACAATGTTTAGGCTGGTGGGGGTTGGTTGCGTTGGATTGTGAGGGTGACTGGGGAGGTGTGTGGGGAGGGGATGGCCAGTAGGTGAGAGATGAGGAAAGAGGTGAAAGTTGGTGGGGCGGGGTCGCCGGGGATGTCAGGTAAGATTAGGCTAGCGATCCATTTCTGGAACTTTGAGAGGTTCGGGATACGTGGAATTGGAGAAGACCCCTGTTGACATCCCGGAAGTGCCCCTGAGCTCGGTGGTACCGCTGGATGCCCAAGAGCCCCTAAACTGCTGTCCGCCGTTGGGCGGGACGCGATCGGTTGCCATGGCTCCATGGGCGGTGGCCCCGCGGCTGCTCCAATCACTGCCCAGCGGAGCCATGGGGGCGTGGACAAGCCGGGAAAGTTGTGGCGGAGTCCTTCCAAGCCCTGCGGGGAAGTCAGATCACTGACGCCGCGACCTTACAGGGTGCTCGGGGGCCATAGCGGCCCATCAGGACCTAGCTGGTCGGCCGGGCTCCTCATCCCCGGAGCCTCCTTAGCCACGTTTCTAAGGCTGTGGTTGCTACCCACTCAGGATCTACAGTTCAGCATCGCTGGAAGTGGTGAGCCATCTGTGTCTCGCTCTCGCTTTCACCGCTCTGGTGTAGGGTCTGGGGGGTTCAAAAGGCAATGGAGTTAACATGAGAGGGTGGAAGGCTGAGGTTAGAAGAAGACTCCACCAGCACCTTTGGAATTGATAGGAGACCTTCAAAGTCTGAGACTGGGGTGGGGATGTGGATGGGTGGGAGGGTGTACCCAGTGGGAGAATGGGTCGGAGTCTAGGAGAGACTGACCATAACTCCTTCCTCTCCCCCAGCTGTCGCTGTATCCTCAGATAGTGACCGATTCCTGGACGCTGTTCCTGGTGGCAGTGTCTGTGGGTGTCTGCAGGAAAGGTTGGACCACCGAAGGCAACCTTGGAATTGGAATTCCAGGACTTCTTTCCTCTTCTCTGCAGGGATCAAATGTTTTGGAGAGTTACTGCTGTAAAAAGTAAAGAACTGGGGAAAGGGAGGCTTAACATTCCTCTTTAGGCTGTGCTCTAGCTCAGAGGAAGGCTAACACCCCTCCCTCCTGCCCACAACTTACTTCCTACCCCATGCAGCCGACTTGCTGTGGAACCAGACCTTGGGCCAAGCATGGGACCTTCTCAGTCACCATTTGGTGGTGAGACTCCAAAGGACAAGGCCAGATAGGAAGGGAGGCAAGCCCAACATGGAGGTCCCAACCTCTCTTCAGCCTCTACCCTCTGACTTCCCACAATTTCTGTGACTGCAGCTGGTGGGACTGAGGTTTGAACTCAGGGCTTCACACTTGCAAAGCAGTTGCTTTACCACTTGAGCCTCACCTCCAGTCCATTTTAGTCTGTTATTTTGGAGATGGGGTCTTGAAAACTATTTCCCCAGGCTGGCCTTGAACCATGATCCTCCCGATCTCAGCTTCCCAAGTAGGGAATTACAGGTGTGAGCCACCAGCACCTGGCCCTATCCTCCCAATCTTGGGCTGAATTGTGGGGAGGGCTTCATTGCTGACCACAGCTGGGAGTCTGGACACTTCCCAAGGAGTTTGTATCCCTTACAAGTGTCCAGCTGATCATAGAAACATCGAATATGGTCCTTTCTGAAGAGGAGCATGGTATAGTATGTGGGATGAGGCTCAACACCCCAGGAATGGAAGTTGGGGGGTACTGTTCAGATGCTGTCACCCCAGGGTAAGATGGTCCCTGGGCAAAAGCTGCTCAGGCCCCAAAGATAAAGGTAAGAATAAAGATCAGGGTTTTTTTGTTTTGTTTTTGGTGGCACTGGGGTTTGAACTCAGGGCCTCATGCTTGCTATACAGGTACTTTTACTGCTTGAATCACTTTGCCAGCCTAAGTTTTTTGGGGTTTTTGGGGAAGAAGGTCACAAAATGCTTTAGGAGTTCCTTGTATAAGGAATAAGATACTGGAACATAATGGGTGCAGTTCATGGAAGGTCCTCTGACCTTGACCCTTTCTCCTAGGTAGTGAGCTACCTCAGCACTGCTGTTTTGTCTGGCTACTACTTGGGCTTCTCTATGGTGTTGGCTCCTGGGACTAAACTCTGCCTGCTTGCATGGGTGGAAGCTGCTGTTGCTTGCTCACCAAGCCCCCTCTCTGGCCTTTAGTGTAACTAATTGGGGCACCCTGGCCCTCTTCTGTTTGGTTCCTTTGTGATGGATGAATCTCTGGTTGCTCAGGCAGCACCACCAGGAGCCTCTTGCCCTGGTTGTCCTTGGTGGAATGGGGCTGGTCACTGTGGGTGCCATGAGCATCAAACTGGGTGTCCACATTCTAGCCAGTGATATCTTGCAGTCTCAGCCCCACCCACCCATCCTTGGGCACAATGAGACCAGGGGAACCAGGACATGTTGTGTTGATGAACTTGTCACCAGGGACAGTCCCATTCTTAACCTGAAAGACCACAAAGAAGAATTCCCTTCTGCCAGCCCTGGGGGCAATGAAGCTGGGACAAGCTGACAGTGGTCTTTGCTGCATGGTCCCCCAAGGGAGTAAGAGTTGAACTGTATTATTAGTATTTCAGGTCTTCTTCCAGCTAACTGTCCTCCCTTCCCCCTTTAAGATCCAAGAAGAAAGATTGATGTTGGTGACCAGTGGGGAAACTGGGTTATGTTCACTGAATTCCATCATCAGATAACCATCCTTTCCAGAATGGAGGGGGGGGACTTCAAAGAAGTATAGCTAGTGCTAACAGTAAAGGTGGTTGGAGGCATGAAGCTGGGAGAAACTTGCCAGTGGAAACAGAAACCATTTGCTTTAGCACAGGGACAGATGAGAGAAGATGAGGTCCTACTAGGATCAGAGCCATCTGGCATGGATGGGGTAGGGCCAGAGGGAAGAGAGACTTCACTTATGACCAAATTTTGGCAGTGGGAAGAGAGGGCACAAGAGACATTATCTGCTGCCAGTAGGGATGGGCATGACAGTTACCAAGTGACAGAAGAATCAAGGCCCTGGCAATTGCTGCTGATACATCTGGTTCTCAAAGCTGAACTATAGGTATTGAGTTTAGACTTAACAGTAGTCTACTGTGTCCAGCCTTTTAATTTTTTTTGTACTTTCTGAAATAATTCTTTTTTTTTTTACAGTACTGGGGCTTGAACTCAGGGCCTTCACCTTGAGCCAGCAACCCCACCAGCCCTATCTTTGTGAAGGGTTTTTTTTGAGATAGGGTCTCATGAACTACTTGCCGGGGCTGGCTTTAAACCGTGATCCTCCTGATCTCTGCCTCCTGAATAGCTAGGATTATAAGCATGAGCCATCAGCACCCGGCTTTCAAAGAAAATAATTCTTAAAGGAATGAGCATGAGGCTAGGCCTGTCCTCTTAGGACAGCATAGAAACCCAGAGTCATAGAAGGGACTCAAGCACTCAACATGGGTGCCCAGGATAGGGCTTTCCCGGGCCCAAGGTTTCTTTGAGGAATAGGGCAAGGTAGAGCAGGTAGAGGAGCTCCCACTTGGCTGAAGAGGGATGAAGGAAAAGAATTTTTTTTTTAGCGGTACTGGGGTTTGAATTCAGGGCTTTGTGCTTGCTTGAGCCACATCTCCAGCCCTGGGATGAAGGACAAGTTGACCTCTTCTGGGACTCATTCAAAAGTTCTCCTTTCTCCCTGCTGTTTCTGCTGCATTTTTCCTCCTGCACAAGACTCCTTCCTTCTTAGTAAGAACATTCAGGATATTTGGGGAAGTGTAGAGCAGATTAAGGTTGCTATTCTACTAATCAATGGACAGACAGAGATAACCTTTAATCATCTACAGAAAAGACACAGGAGCAGAGGTAAGAGACAGGAATATTAAGAAAAATACTGCTAAAAAGCTGAGGGAGAGAAAGTCGAAGATACACATAGATGGAAGGAGAATAGCAGGAAAGAGAGGATTAATTACATAGCAAAGGCAGAGACAAAGAGAGACTGAGGGCAAGGGAGAAAGCCTTTCCTTGGCAGATATATTGAGAAAGATTTACAGAGGCTGAAAGGAACCAAATCAGAATTGATAAAATGGTCATAAACAAGACAAGAGAAATGGGAATAAAAACAGTCAGAAATGGACCCCAACAGTAGAAGGCACAGCTAGCTAGTCTAGACAGGTGAACAGTAAGAGTGAGTGATAAGGAGGAACAGGCAGACCCAGGAGAGACAGAGGTGTCATGGCAGATGGAGAGATTAGCAGAGAGGAGAGAGGTAGAAACAGATGAGGGGGATTAGACAGGGGCGCTGAGAAGCAAAGGGGCAGAGGCAGAGGAGGGAGTCTATGGAAATATTCACTGACAGAGAAAAGAAGCATTAAATAAGTTGAATTAGAGACAGGCAGAAAGACAAAGAACAAACAGCTGCAGTGCAAAATACAAAGACAGAGGCTGACAGTAACTGATAGGCAGAGACTGGGGGGATGAGGACAAGTCAGAATCAGAAATGTTCATTGAGATAGAAGAATAAGCAAGGAGGGACTGACGAGGACAGTCACAGGGAGAAAAAAGGGGAAAGGGCAGAACAATCAAATATCTAAAGGAAGGAACAAAGAAAAGGAAAAATTCAAGATTAAGAGAGAGAAAAAAAGAATAAGAAAAATGAAATTGAGAGAGGGGGATTCTATGTGATTGCCATCACAGAGTGATAAAAATAGAGGCATATTCCTGGGTGCCAGTGGCTCAAGCCTATAATTGTAACTACTTGGGAGGCTAGGATCAGGAAGATCTTGATTAGAGGCCACCTGGGGCAAATAGTTCTTGAGACCACATGTCCAATATAACCAGAGTAAAATGATCTGAAGGTGCAACTCAAGTGATAGAGCACCTGCTTTGCAAGCGTGAAGCCCTAAGTTCAAATCCCAGTCCCATCAAAAACAAAAAACAAAAAAAGCAGTAGCACAAGGGGATGTGAAGACTAACAAGAAAATGTGATAGTTGGAAGAGGATGAACACAAGAAAATGAGAGCAGATGGTTTAAATATAGTAAGATGAAAAGTTGAGAGTCACACATATAGAAGTTAAAATAGTGAAAAAAAAATTTTGAGACAGGGTCTCCTTGTGTTCTCCAAGCTGACCTCAAATTCCTGTGCTCAAGCAATTCTCCAGCCACCCAAGTAGCTGGGACCACAGGTGGGCCCCATCACATCCAACCAAAGTAGAAAATTTGTCTGAGAGTTTGTCCTTAATAGAAGTATCTTCAGAGCTCAAGTTGCTATGATGACTGAATGCCTTGATTAACAAAAACACTGTCTTAAGGTTTCAAAGAAAAAGAAATATGAGAAATACATGTAAGGAATCTATTCCCTAAGAATGTGTTCAGGTTATTAATAATTTATCCCAATTCATATATTTCTTTTTGCTATTGTCATAAATTTATTGTTCAAGTGAATATTCTTTTTAGTAGTACTTACTACTATGTATGAGGGGTGCCCAAGAACTTGACCAAGAAAGAAATATGGCTGTTTTTATGGGGTACTTATACAAGAAGGGTGAGATAAGCCACCAGTGGGGGCAGGATTCAAGTGGACACCTGCAGAGTTTGGGGTCAATACACACATTTCTATCATTATGACCCAGTGAGACTTTGAGAAGTCAGGACTAGATTGTGATTACAACAAAGTAGGAGTAGAATCCACTAGCGTGTGGACCAGATAAAGATGGCGTGAATCAAAGAAGAATTGCTAGTTAGGACCTAAAGAATGGAACCCCAAAAATGCAGAGGTTAGGCAGGAGTATAGCACAGTGATGGAACAGGTGCTAGGCATGTGTGAGGCCCTGGGTTTGATCCACAGTACCAACAAAATTAAAAAAAAAATGCAGAGGTTGACAGATGCTACTTTGGTAGGAGTCTGGTCACTAGGGCAGTCCTTGTCAGACCTTTCATGGCTCAGACTGATTCTAGGCCTGCCAAGCTTCTTGCTGATGAATACACTTCCAGCAGAGGGGAGGAGCTTTCCTGGATAGGGAACATTGAGATTTTATGGTCTTGGAACACTATCCTTATTTTAAATTGATATTCAAATAATTGCACCAGTCTTTCGTGAGTATGATTGTTTTGAATCACTTTTCCTGACTTCAGTAGTATCCTGATTTGTAATATAATGCTAGATTGTAGAAGGTTCCTCTCAGCACTTATAAATTTTTTTTTTGGTGGTACTGTGGTTTGAACTCAGGGTCTCATGCTTGCTAGGCATGCTCTCTACTGCTTGAGTCATGCCCATAGTCCAGCACTCACTTTTTTTGACTTACAAAACCCCAAAGTGTCCTAAGATCCTCTACTATCAAAAAGCAAACCCAGTATATTCAGTAGCATGAACTTTGAGCAAGAAAGGAGATTCTGGCAGTTTAGAATGATTTTCATGGGGGTGGGGGTGTAGCTCAGAGGTGAAGTACATTAGCCTGTGCCAAGCCCTGGGTTCAATTCCCAGCACCCCTCTTAACAATTCTTTTTCAGTGCTAAGGTAGGAACCATAAGAATCTCTAAACCCAGTTAATCCTGATTTAACGATTTTTTTTTTTTTTGCAGTACTGGGATTTGAACTGAGAGTCTACACCTCAATCCACTTCACCAGCTCTTTTTTTTGTGATGAGGTTTGTTTTGAGATAGGGTCTTGCAAACTATTTGTCTGGGATGGCTTCGAACCTTGATCCTCCTGATCTCTGTCTCCTGAGTAGCTAGGATTATAGGTGTGAGCTACTGGCACCCAGCTAACAAAATTGTTTTAAAAAATCTCCATAACTGAATTGTCAAAATCTTTTTTTTCCTGTTTTTTTTTCTAGATAACATTTTTTAAATTGTTTATTCATTTATTCATATGTGTATACATTGTTTGGGCCATCTCTCCCCCTGCTCCCCTGTCAAAATCTTATCATATATAAAATCTGGATTTGTAAGGCTAAAAATTAGGAGTCCTCATTTTGTAAGAGACTCCCAAAAGGAAGTTACTTTTTAAAAATAAGCACCTAAAATAAATAAAATGGAACACCTATGTTGAGATCAAATGTACCTTTAGGATTAGGTAGTAGTTCTACCATTTGAGCAGCTCCACCAGTCCTTCCTTTAGTATTATTAACTAAGGTCATGGATTCCTGAATCTTTGTTGTGTTCTTACACATGGCGCTTTCTTATACATTATCCCATTTAATCCCACACAATAGAGATTCATCCATCAGTTTTATGTGAAAAAGAAAAAAGAGATTCAGAGAGGTTGAGTGATTCACATATTTTTTTCATTGTACCATTTGTGGCCAATCTCTCTGTCTCTGTCTCTGTCTCTCTCATATCACATGAGCCCTCTGGCTTTTTAAATTTATTTTATTTCTTCCTCCTCCTCCTCCTCTCCTCTCCTCTCCTCTTTGCAGTGCTGGGGATTGAACACAGGGCCTCCCACATGCTATGCACAGTGCTCTTATCACTGAGCTGCACTCCCAGTCCCAACATCCCTGTTTTGTCTGCCAGACACTGCATGGATTTTCCTTTGAAAACAACCTCTCTCTCACCACTCTTCACAATGAGCCTGTGACCCAGGCCTACTCAATCAGAAGACCATATCCTTTTTTGCTGAATTGAATTCATGATATATGGAGGGACTATGACTTTTGGCTAGGACTGTGGCTGTATGTGTACTGAACTTACTAAGCCAGTATGCAAGAGAGCTTGCTTTTCTGAGCATAAAGCCAATCCAGAAAAAGATGACTCAAAATATGGAGAGAGATTTCTGGCATCATTTAAGTATCTAGAGCAAGCTTAATTTTGATAAAATTGAGTAAGTAGGAGTAAATTCAGCTAGAGTGTGAATCAAAGAAGAAGGGTGCCGGGTGGAGGGTGGTTCATGCCTAATCCCAGCACATGGGAGGTGGACGAAGGAGGATCACAAATTTAAGGCTAACCTGGGCTACATAATGAGACCCTGTCTTGCTGGGTGCCGGTGACTCATGCCTATAATCCTAGCTACTCAGGAAGCAGAGATCAGGAGGATGGTGATTTGAAGCCAAACCAGGGAAATAGTTCATGAGACCCTATCTTGAAGAAACCCATCATAAAAAAGGGCTGGTGGAGTGGCTCAAGGTGTAAGCTTTGAGTTCAAACCCCAGCACCAGAGAGAGAAAAAGAAAGAGACCCTGTCTTGAAAAAGAAGATGAAGAAGGGCCAATTGGGACTCTGGAAAAGGAAACCTCAGTTCAGGGAAAACCCCTCAGATTTACTTAAGTGAGTATAAATGGAGTTTTCATTTGTAACAGTGAGTCCTGATTAATACGTCACCTTCAAGGTTATCCGGTTTCATCATTGCATTTTGTAGGTTATTGAAGCCTAGAGAAGTTAAGTGGCCTATTCTAGCACACCCAGGTAGTTTGTAACATGACCAGAATGAGAATCCAGGTCTTTGATTTGGTTTAGGTCTCCTTCTTATCTACTTCTTTGCCTCTTTGTTTATACAAAGGTTGAAGAGTAGAGAAACTTCAAGGTGGAAAGAGCCTACAGACAAGTAAAGATCAATTGGGTCAGATAAATTGCTTCTAAAGTGGTATTTATAAGCCAGGATGTTTCAATCTGAAAGTCAGACTTCTATTCGCCAGATATTGATTTAATCACTTTCAAGAATGAGGTAACTGTGCAGGGCAGATGTGAACATTGCTTAAGATGGCACTACAGAGCAGCACCTACCTACGATCTTGTGGAAGCCAAGATTTCACTAGCCACACTTTCTGCAGGATCTGGACACAGAAGTGACTCTCAGACTGAGGAAGCTCTTTCTGCAGAGGTAAGGGTGCAAGTCATGGGGGCATTAGGAGTAGAAGAATGGGAGGTCATTTGTGTAGTACAATGTGAGGGTCCCTGGAAAGGACTCTCTGCCTTCCACCACCAAAAGTGCAGACACTGGGATACTTCTGACCTTCCAGGGATAGTAAATAATTTCTTAGGGTTAAGTTTTGCCCTCTCACTCTGACTTGCTTGCCCATGCCCTTGAAAGAATGCCTTCATCTACTTGACCTTCACTGGTTAACATTGCTAATCTTGGGGGCTGAGAGACTTGTATGGTGGTTCTCCCTGCCCCAGATCCCAAATCAGGGCATTGGAAGAGGAGGACAGAGAAGCCCGCAGACCTGGAATGCCACAAATGCCCTGCCACCCAGCTATTTACCTGTTCCCCTTAGCACCTTGTCCAAACATCAGTTTTCCCAAGCTCCTGTTGTTCCTTCCCCAACCACAACTCTGCAGAATCCAAATGCTCCATCATAGCAATCAGGAGTGGGTTTTGGGGCTCTGGGGAGGTGGAGGAGAGAAACAGGGATACAGTCTAAGACAGCTGCAGCAGCATTTCCTTGATATATATTGAACCTTAAAAATTTATGTGAACTTTGCATTCTGTTTCAAAATCTACCTCTATCTGTTTTAGTATAAAATAGCATTTGAGCCGGATGCTGGTGGCTCACACCTGTAATCCTAGCTACTCAGGAGAATCAGGAGAATCACATTTTGAAGACAGCCCAGTCAAATAGTTCTTTGGGACCCTATCTTGAAAAACCCATCACAAAAATAGGGCTGGTGGAGTGCCTCAAGGTATAGGCCCTGAGTTCAAACCTCAGTACCACACACACACACACACACACACACAAAATAGCATTTGAAATAATTTAAAAGTTGCAATGTTGCTTGGCACCGGTAGCTCACGCATATAATCCTAGCTACTTAGAAGGCAGAGATCAGGAAGATTGCATTTCAAAGCCAGCCTGGGCAAATAGTTCTGCGAGACCCAAAAACCCTTTACAAAAAAGGACTGGCCAAGTGGCTGAAGGTGCAGGCCCTGAGTTCAAGCTCCAGTAATGTAAAAAAAAAAAAAAAAGTTGCAATGCTTGATTATATATATATATATATATATATATATTTTTTTTGCAAAATGTCAAGTGAAACTGTCAATGTCTAAGGAAGATAAGTCATTTTACTCTGTTGTCCTAAGTACCATAGGCACGGTTCACTTTTCCTTATTCTTTCTTCTTTCAACAAGTATTTAATGACCAATCCAATTCTTCTTCTTCTTCTTTTGTTTACTGTGCTGAGATTCAAACCCAGGGCCTTGCACATGCTAGGCAAGCACTCTACCACTGAGCTATATCCCAAGCCTCAACAAATATTTATAAAGGACATACTACGTCCTAAGCACATAGGATGAAGTGTAATAGTGAGTAAATAAGCCTTAAACCCTGGCCCCAGGGAGCCTACAATCAGGATTTCATTAAACTGGGAGACTGGGAAAGTGTGAGTCATCCAGGAGAGGGAGACCAGAGGTGATGGATGTAGAAACAGGTGATCCAAGGACTGGAAGCCTGAAAATGAACAGATGGGTGGTTGCATTCTAACATCCAACATACTGTCAGAACCTGACTCAGAATCTTTTTTTCCCAAACCTGTACTACTTTACAGCTTTCCCAGGATGGTTGTAGCACTGCCGTTGACTCATTGCCTAAGCCAGGAATATAGGAATCATTTTCCAGCTACCCACCTTCTACCCTATACACACGTGCAATTAATTAACAACCAAATTCAGAATAGCTTTTGCATCTGTCCATTCCTTCCCATCTCTGCTGTCCCATCCCGGTCTGAGTCACTATGAGCTCTAGCCTAGGTGACATAAAAATTGCCTCACAACTATTCTCTCCATGACAGCTAGTCTGTGGTTGTTAAAATGCAAATCTGATCACATCACTTCTTGTTTTATACCATCCAGTGGTTCCTTTTTCTTAAAACAAAGGTCTGAGTCATTTATGGCCTGTAGGGTTCCAGTGACCTCTCCTTGTCCACTCTTCAGACTCATGGTACTTTAAACTTCACCCTTTGTCTGACTTTCTTCAGTTTATTAAATATGCTATTCTTCTTTCAGGACCTCACATAGGCAGTGCTCAGTGCCTGGTAGGCCTTCATTCTCCTCCACTCCCATCTTTCTGGCTCCCTTCCTCCTACTCCTCTCTTTTTGTCTTACACATTTTTATTCTTCAGTGCTCATTTCTATCATCTCTTCCTCCAAAGAAACTTCCATAACTTTCTTCCCACAATTAGGCCAAATCACTCTGTACTTCTCACTGAAGCATGTATTACAAAATTAATTGAGCATTCATATGAGAATCTGAGGAAAGCCCTTAGTAAGAACTATGGAGAATGCTGGGTGTGGCAGTGCAAGCCTGAAATTTCAGTATTTGGGAGGCTGAGGCAAGCGGATTGAAAGTTCAAGTCCAGCTTGGGCTACATAGTGAGACTGTATAAGTTTATATATATATGTATATATACATAAATTTTGGGAGAGAAAGTTAATCTTTTTGGGGAGGAGGGTGGGTGGTGCTTGGGGTGGAACCCAGGGCCTCGCACAAGTGAGGCATGTCCCCAGCTCTTTTGTTTTGTTGGTGGGACTGGGGTTTGAATTCAGGGCTTCCTGCTTGCAAAGCAGGGACTCACAAAGCAGGCACCCTGCTTGAGCCACACCTCCAGTCCGTTTTGCTCTGGTTATTTTAAAGATGGAGGTCTCCTGAACTATTTGCCAGGGCTGGCCTCAATCCAATATTCCCCTGATCTCAGTCTCTCAAGTAGCTAGGATTACAGGCTCAAGCCACCCATGCCTGGCTGTGTTTCATTTTCTTGAAGCTCTTCCTTCCTTCCTTAGGCATCTATCAACCTCTTCAGCTGTTCCTTCTCTGGCTTTTCCCTTGCCACTTTCTGCCCCTGACTATGGGGAACTCAAGTCTTCCTCATCTCCTTTTCTCTTATTCTGTATTTTTGAACTGACTCTTTCTCATGGCTTTAGTGTCACTGCTAAATTCTGCCAGGCCTCTAAGTAAGAATTAATACCAATGCTCCACAAGTGATTCCACAAAATAGCAAGGGAAAGAACACTTCCAAACTATTCTATAAAGCCAGTATTACCCTGATACCAAAACCAGATAAGGACACAACAAAAGAGGAAAACTATAGACCAATTTTCCTAATGAACATAGACAAAAGCCCTCAGTAAAATACTTGCAAACTGAATCCAATAACACATTAAAAAGATTGTAAGTCATGACCAACTTGGTTTCATTCCAGAGAAGCAGGAGTTCAAAATAGGCAGTATTATTTTGGGGCTGATTCAGCCTCTTGCCTGAACCTCTGCACTGCCACTTCTGTTTTTGTTGCTGGAGAACACCTTTGCTGAATGATGCATGGTCACTTCCAAGTCCTGCTTTAAACATCTCAAGCAACGAGGAGACTGGTGAGACTGCCATGAATGGTCTATAACAATGGCAGCTAATATTTTCTGTTCAGATCTCTTCCTGGTTTGTTACTTTCTTACTCAACTGAGCTTCATCAGACTACTCAGAAACACTGAGCTTGAAGCAGTTAAGAAAATTAAACTGGACGCCAGTGGCTCACACCTATAATCCTAGCTGCTAGGATTACAGTAGTAAAGTACTTTCCTTGTAAGCACAAGGCCCAGAGTTAAACAAACAAACAAAAATAAATCCATACACGGTACCACCAAAAAAGAAAAGAAGGAAGGAAGAAAGGAAGGAAGGAAGGGAGGAAGGAAGGAGAGAGAGAGAAAGAAAGGAGGCAGAGATTAGGAGGATCGCGGTTTGAAGCCAGCCCAGGCAAGTAGTTTGTGAGGCCCTATCTCAAAAAAAAAAAAAAAAAATCACTAAAAAAGGCTGGTGGAGGGGGTCAAGATGTAGGCCCTAAGTTCAAACCCCAGTGCTGCAAAAAAAAAAAAAAAAGAAAACTTAAGATCCCAATTCTTCTTTCTTTTCTTTTCTTTGTTTCTTTCCTCTCTTTCTTTCTCTCTCCTTCCTTCCTTCTTTCTTTCTTTTTTCATGGTACCGTGTGTGAATTTATTTTTGATTGTTTATTTAACTCTGGGCCTTGTGCTTACAAGGAAAGTACTTTACCACTTGAGCCATGTCTCCAACCCTTTTTATTTCGGGTTATTTGTCACATAGGGTCTCATGCTTTTGCCAAGGCTGGCCTTGGGTTGAGATCCTCCTATCTATGCTTTCCATATAGCTGGGATGACATAAATGTACCACCATACCCA
This sequence comes from Castor canadensis, assembly GCF_047511655.1. NCBI lineage: Eukaryota > Metazoa > Chordata > Mammalia > Rodentia > Castoridae > Castor > Castor canadensis. The sequence continues at coordinate 46,641,445 of NC_133396.1, read as the reverse complement.
GCTTTTTTCTTGAGATGGGGCCTCCCTTTTAGCCCAGGTTGGCCTCAAACCTCAAACCTCCCCATCTCTGCTTCCTGGGAAGCTGTGATTACAGAAGCACTCAGCCTAGTATTTCTCAATACTTTTTTTTTTCCGGACCAGGGTTTTGAATTTGTGCTTGCTAGGCAGGCACTTTATCACTTGAGCCACCCATATTTTCAGTCCTTTTTCTTTTTGTTTTTGTTTTTTGGCAGTACTGAAGTTTGACATTTGCTAGGCAGGCGCTCTACTGCTTGAGCCACTCTACCAGCCCTGTTTTTGTTTTGGGTATTTTTGAGATAGAGTCTCATGAACTGTTTGCCTGGACTGGCCTCAAACTGCTATCCTCCTGATCTCTGCCTCCTGAGTAATTAGGATTACAACTGTTAGCCACTGGCGCTCAACTTCTTTTGGGTATTTCTTGAATAGTGTCTTGCATTTATATCAGGCTGGCCTGGACCACTAGCGTTCTATTTTTTTTTTTACCCCTCCCCCACTAGCGTTCTATTGATGCTTATTGAGGAGTCACTGGGATGACAGGAACGCACCTATGCCCAGCTGTTATTGGCTGCAGTGGGGTCTCTCCAACTTTTTGCCAGGGCTGGCCTCAAACTGTGATCCTCCAGATCTTTTTCTCCTGAGTATGTAGGACTACAGGCGTGAGCCACCAAACCCACCCACTTCTCAACTCTTTTTTGTTTTGTTTTGTTTGCTTTTTTAAAAAAGTATTATATTATTGTTGTTCTGGGGGTACATTGTGACATTTACAAAAGTTCATACTTAGTTAAGTTTGCCCCCTCTGTCATTCTCCTTTATAACCCTCCCCTGCAGTTCTCAATTCTTTAAGCCTTGGTGTCTTCACTTGTAAATCATTTCACTTACACAAATATTTTCCAGCTTCAAAAGAAAAAGGTTGAGCTGGGGTCAAGTGGATCACGCCTGTAATCCTAGATACTTGGGTGGCTGAGATCAGGAGGACTACTGTTCCATGCCAGCCCAGGCAAATAGATTGAGAGACCCCATCTCCAAAAATAACCAGAGCAAAATAGACTGGAGGTGTGGCTCAAGTGGTACAGAACCTGTTTTGCAAGTATGAAGCCCTGAGTTCAAACCCCACTCCAACCAAAAATCAAAAACCAAACCAAAACAAAACAAAAAAACCCTCCCAACTTTACTTGGAATTCAAGACCAGCTATAATTTGCCCCTAAATTTTCCATCCTATATCATTTATGCCTCTTACTATGAATGTAGATGATACAGCATCATGAACTCCAAAGACTTCCAGGATAAAATGTGAATTAGAAGCTTTCTCCATGTGACTCCGTGAATGGAAGGAGTCAGAGAAACAAAAGACAGACTATATTCCGAAGACAAAAAGACAGGAAAAGCATCGGGAGTCATGAAAGACGTGACAGGACAGCTGAAAAGCTTGGAGGAACAGACCAGCTATGCAGAGAAAAGTTGGAAACAATCCGAAGCTCCATCCTGGCTGTGGGGGGAGAGTGTGTGTGTGGGGGTAGGAGGTAGGGAGCCAATGCCACACAAGGTAAGTTGGTGAAACAGACTGGAAGCTTTAGTCATAGCATAAGCCCACAGTTCTTGCAGGCCTTAAATCCCATGTTGGGATTCTGCATGACAGTGACTTCTCTAGTGTGTCAGGCCAGCATTGGAGAAGAAATCCATTTTGTCACTACCTATATCTCAGAGGGTTAAAAACTGGTGCCATCTTAGGAGGGGCCCTATTGTGTGAGACTGAGCTACTCTGGTGACCGGAAAACAAGGAACAATTGCAAGTCAAGGATTCTGTGAACATCCTCCCACAGTGTCTGGGTGGGAGCTAGCCAAGAGAAGCAGTCATGGAGAGAGGGAGGGTTAGACATGAACCTACTGAGAAGGTTAGGCAGAGGGGAGCTAGGGCTATGAAGGGCATGGTAGTCAGTGGCACTGCCGTCTGTGGCGAGGAGCAAGCCCATCCCCTGTAATCACAGCAGACTAAGAGTTTCCAGTCTGTGGTTCAGCCTGTGTCCAGCTGATAATGTGGCCTCTGGCATTGTCTCCTTGCTGCCGGATGGGAATGAGAGCTCCAAGCCCAAGTCCAGCAGATTGCTCAGTTTTCCCACTTCCTTCCTCCTGCAGGGTGGCTTACGACCGGACAGGATCAGAAAGCTCTGAGATTGGCAGGCAGAGTGCTGGGTTCCCTTGGCTCTCATCTCATTCCACCAGTGAAAATCTCATACTCTGTTTGCGTCCTCCACTCACCAATACACTCAGGAGACACCCTAAGCTTGGATGTTTGCAGCCCCCAGGCACAAACTGGGGAGGCCTATGGAGCGAGTGGGAACCTTCCCAGCTCACAGACTGCAAAGCTCATTGGAGACAGCAGCAGTTCTGGACACACAAAAAAGGGAAGTTTAGGCACCAGTGGTTCATGTATGTAATCCTAGCTACTTGGGAGACAGAAATCAGGAGGACTGAGGTCTCAGACCAGCTGAGGCAAAAAGTTTGTAACACCATATCTCAACCAATACCTAAGTGCAGTGGTGTGCACCTGTTATCCCAAGCTATGCAGGAGGCTGTGATCAGGAGGATTGTGGTTCCAGGCTAGCCTGGGGCAAAAAAGTTTTCAACATCCTGTCTCAACAGAAAAAAGCTGGCTGTGAGTAGCATGCACCTGTCATCGCAGCAATGGCTGGAATCTTTGTTTTTATTGGTGGGATTGGGGTTTGAACTCAGGGCTTCACGCTTGAAAAGCAAGTGCTTTACAGCTTGACCCACATTTCCTGGTTGTTTTTGGAGATGGGGTCTCACAAACTATTTGCCCAGGCTGGCCTGAAATCAAGATCCTCCTGATCTCAGCCTCCCAAGAGCTAGGATTACATGTGTGAGCTACCAGTGCCTGGCTGACCCAGGAATCTTAAAACAGGAGAATCGAAGTCTAACCACTCCCCCTACCCCCGAGGAAAAAGCAAGACCCTATCACCAAAGTAAACAGAGCAAAAAGGATTGGAGACTTGACTGAAGCAGTAGAGTGCCTGCCTAGCAAGTGTGAAGCTCTGAGTTCAAATCTTAGTACCACCAAAATAAATAAATAAATAAAAGTACAAAAAAACCTCAGAACATGAACTCTGGTCCAGGATGGAAGTGCATACCTATAATGTCAACAGGGGCTGAGATAGCAGGATTCATGAGTTCCAGAGCTAAAAGCAGCATCCAGTCTCAAAAAACAAACAAAAACACACTCCCAAATTATTATTATTTTTTAATAATAATTAAAAAAAACCACTATGAACTCAGGAGAAGGTTGCTTAGACGGAGATTATTTTTGTGTTGGGGCCCTGAACCACAGAAGTGTCTTCTGTGAGCTTCAGTTCTTCATCTATATAATAATAATAGTGCATACCTCACTTAATTATTGTGCTAGTTAAATAAACTAAATAATTTAGTATTACAGAGAAGTTGGCAAAAAAGAAAGAAGAAGGAAAAAAAAAGAAAAAATTAGGAGAAGCTTGTCACATAGTTCATGTAATTATCCATGTGATCCAAGGCACTCAACCTTTTTGATCCTGGGTTTCTCAGCAGTAACATAATGATAACAACAATAGTATCTACCTTATAAGGTTATTTTGGGGTTTAAATGAGCACTGAGATTACAGGTCTGTACTATCATGCCTGGCTTGATTTCTTTATTAATTAACTTTTCAAAAGTTTAAACGCACTTTATTTTCAGACAATTTGCATGAAATATTCTTTTTTTTGTGGTACTGGGATTTGAACTCAGGGCCTCATGCTTGCTAGGCAGGCGATCTTACCACTTGAGCCACCAGCTCTTTTTGTGTGTGTGAGATAGGCTTTTTTGAGATAGGTTTCATAAACTATTTGCTGGGGCTGACTTCAAAACACGATCCTCCTGATTTCTGCCTCTTCGTAGCTAAGATTACAGGAGTGAGCCACTGAAGCCCTGCTGAAATGTGTTTTTTTTTTTCCTTAAAAAACAATGCCTCTACTTCAAATCAATCATAGTCGAAAGAACTGAAGACATGGACATCAGTGTCTCATGCCTGTAATCCTAGCTACTTGGGAGGCTGAAATCTGGAGGATTAAGGCTTGAGGCCAGCCTGGGCAAATAGTTCAGAGACCCTATCTCCAAACTAACCAGAGAAAAATGGACGAGAGGTGTGGTTCAAGCAGTAGAGAGACTGCTTTGCAAGTACAAAGCTCTGAGTTCAAACCCCAGTCACCACTGCCCCCCAACAAAAAAAGAAAAGAAAGAAATGAAAGGCTCAATATGACATCAGTCTCATTTGTCTTAAGTCCTGGTGTTGTGTGGATGACAAGCAGCAGCCAGTTATGGTGACAGGTGATAGAGCCAAAGTAATTGACAAATTTGTTAACATTTTTCCATTTCTAAACATTCCTTAAAGAAAATCATATGCGGGTTACACCATCCTCACAATAGTCCAGGAAGACATCTGGATTTATGTTTTCACTAATAAAAAACTGGTAGTTATTGAAATTCGCAAGGGTGTCCTTGCTTTGTTCTGCAGCCCCTATCCTAGAAGGTTTTACTCTTTCTGGTCTCTGTTCTTCAAGTCTGCCTTTGAGTAATTTCATGTAGTCCTTGATGTACTTTTTGTGAAACTGGTTTCCGGTAAGTAATGGTTCATGACAATATCAACACCAGTGATTACTGTGCTTTTTGTACCTTTGCCCTCCAGGCCTTCGGTGGAGACATTTTCACCAATGAACAAGTGAGTCATCAATGTTACCCTCTAGTCCTACTGACCATCTTGCCCTCACCTCCAGGCACAGCCTGTTCAGATCTCCAGGATCCTGTAAATGTGGGAGAACAGCTCATCCTGGCTGATGAGGTCCAGGGAGCTGGAGGGAGATGACTGTACTGCTCACTACCTTAGCAGGAGCCAGAAGATCCGGCAAGTGTGGTGCAGTAGGAGTGGCCGGATAAAAAGCTATTAATTTACTTTTTATGTTAAAATAATTTTTGCTCATGTGTGCAAATACAGCACAGAGAACATAAAGACAAGTATGTAGACCAATGGAATACAATTGAGAGTCTCAAAATACACATCTGGTCAGTTGATTTTTGATGAAACTACTGAGACAACCCAATAGGGAAAGAAGAGTCTTTTCAACAAATGGTGCTGAAGGCATGGAAATTTACATGAAAAGAATATTTGGATCCGTACCTCACATTATTCATAAAAATTAACTTAATGTGAATCTTACACATATAAGTAAGAGGTAGAACTATGAAAATCTTAAAATAAATCAGGAGTATGGCTGGGCATGTAGCTCAGACCGACAGTACTTGCCTAACACGTGCAAGGCTCTGGATTTGACCCCTAGCATCACCAAAACAAACAAAAAGAACAAGAAAACATACGAATATGTTTGTGACTTGAATAAGGCAATGATTTATAAAATTTGACACCAAAATCGTTGTGATAAAAAAGATCAACAAGCTTGGTGCTGGGCTCTTGCTTGTAATCCTAGCTACTCAGGAGGCAGAGATCAGGAGGATTGCGGTTCAAAGCCAGCCCGGGCAAAGAGTTCTTGAGACCCTATCTCGAAAAAACCCTTCACAAAAAAGGGCTGATGGAATGGCTCAAGGTGTAGGCCTTGAGTTCAAACCTAGTAACCCCCCCCCAAAAAAAATAAAGATCAACAAGTTGGACTTCATCTAAATTAAAAACTTTTGTGCTTTTTGGGCATGATGGTATACATCTGTAATCCCAGCACTTGGGAAGAGTATGAGGCAAGTCTGAACTACATAGTGAGACAATGTCCCCAACAAAACAAAACAAAACAAAACTACCTGCTCCCAAACATTCATGCTTTAAAGGACACCATCAAGAAAATGAAAGGAGCTGGTTGCAAGTGGTTCAAGCGGAAAGAGCGCCTGCCTAGCAAGAGAGAGGCCTTGAGTTCAAACCCCATGCTGCCAGAAAAAAAAAAATTAAAGTATATATAGAATGGGAAAACATTTCACAAATCATAACTAGTTGATACCTTGTATAGAATATGTGAAGAACTCCTACTATAGTAAGGGATAATCCAATTTTTAAAAATGAGATTCATGCTACAACAAGCATGAATCTCAAAATATTATACTAACTAAAAGAAGCCATTACAAAAGACCACTCAGTATTGTATGACAGCATATATATGCAATAATAAAAAGAAGAGAAACTTCAGAGACAAAAACTAGACAAGTAGTTCCCTAGGACAGAGGAAGAAAGAGACTGCTAATGGATACAAGGTTTCTTTTGGGATGATTAGAATGTTCTGGAACTAAGTAGTGGTAATAATGCAACTCAGTAAATATATTAAAATCCATAGATTTGTACCCTTTAAACAAGTGATCTTCATGGAATGTAAATTGTCTCAATTTACATTAATGCTGTTTAGAAAATCAGGCAGACATAATGTATACATGTATTCAGCCTTTACACGAATGTATCCAATTAATATGTGATATTTTTATACTTCTATCAATCAGTTTAAGAATGAATAACTTTAAAAAAAGTACCGGGAATACCTGTATACCCTTCACATACTTGAAAATTTCTTCCATAACCATAGTACAATCAAACCAGGAAACTGAAATTTAAACAATACTATTTTTTTGGGGGGGGCATCATCTGGGTTTGAATTCAGGGTCTCATGCTTGCTAGGCAAACACTCTACCACTTGAGACATTCATTAGGATTCCACTAGCGCTCAGAGCCATGCCTGGCACATAGTGAATCCTGTATAGGTGGTAAGGGCATCAGTCTTACTTCTCTTTCTCTCTTTTATTACCCCCTTTGCAGGTCTGAGGATTGAATCCAGACCTCCTCATGCTAGGTAAGTCCTCTACCACTTGTAGACCTCTTACTTGTAGGTCTACAGTTTTTTTTTAATACAGTGTGAAGTAGTGTAATAATTGCTAGCCGGACAGAGGAAAAGAAGAATGGAGGAGGAGAATGAATGACGTCCCCTCAAGGTATCTTTTCTTTTTTTAAGCTAACGGATTAACTCCTTCTTGTCTTCCAAGGCAGGTTTTTATTTTTAAATATATTTATTTAGCAGTGCTGGGGATCAAACCTAAGGCCTAACACATGCTAAGAAAACGTTCTACCACTGAGCTTAACTCTCAACCAGGTAGCCAAAGTTAATAGACCTGGTTGTGAACGCCCATCAAGCTGCATTACCAGAGCTTGCGTTTTTGTCTCCTTTCCTACTACCTTGTGAGTTCCATAGGTTGTCTTTTTTCCTGCTATACTCTCAATCCTTGGAATATAGTGGGCGCTCAACTGATAATTGAGTGAATCAATGTATGAACAAAGGACTAGTTAGAGCTAGTATTGCATACCAAATCTGCATTTATGAGACTAGACAAGACGATGTGCAATTCTGACATCTTATTAAAATTCTGATGGCTTTGTCTCTCCACGGGCAACTAGACAACCTTGCCTACTGGAGGCCTCCGAGGGAGCCTCGGAAACCCGGGAGGCGGGTCTTGAAGCTAGTCCGACCACAGCCCCTTGCGTTCAAATCCTTTCCGCTCACGGCTCCGCCTCTTCCTGCGCGGCGTGCAATTCTAATTGGTACTCTTGTTCATCCATTTAAGCACACAGGCGCCTATTGGACCAAATCCTGAACCCGGATTGCGCACTTCCTTGTGTAGGGAACGCGGAGCGGACGTAGGTTTGCCGCCATTGTACTGCAGGGAAAGCGGCTGTCTTGGAGGGGCTGTAGAGTGGGTAGAGGGCTTTCGAGGCCGGGTGCGGGAGGCACTGTGGGGCGGGGCTCAGCGTTCGGAGGGTTTGTGCCAGGTCGGGCTGGATGCACTCTTAGCGAGGTGGAACTGCAGGCCGGAGGTCTGCCTTTTGTGGGCCCGGGCCTTGCGGGTTAATTTTCCTCTGTCGCCGCTCCCTAGGTTCTCCGGGCATGGCCGGAGTGTTTCCTTACCGAGGGCCGGGAAACCCGGTGCCCGGCCCTCTAGCCCCGCTGCCGGACTACATGTCGGAGGAGAAACTGCAGGAGAAAGGTGAGAAAAGAGTGGGAGCGGCGCGTGAGGGCCCGGAGACTGCGCGGGTGTGCGCATGCGCGCAGGCGGGCCTCTCCCTTTTCCATTTTGGCCGGTCTTTAGGTGACAGCTCACTTGTTAGCCTCATTTCACCTTCCGTTTAGTCAAGTCATTTTAAGCCCCTGTTTGCATGCGCTGATTCAGTGAGGGGTATAATAGTGTTGGAGACAACTCCTTAAATTTCAGTGAAGGGGTTAGACGATAAAAACCGTAAACATCTAACGAAAATATCAGGTAGTGGTAAAGGCAATGAGGAAAAAAAAATAAAGATAATTGTCAAAGAGTGTTCCACTCTCGAGCTGCGTGACAGGAGCTTACCCTAGGACAAGAGGTGAGGATAATTAGGCTTTAAATTGGGGTGTCTCTGTAGCCCGAAAATGGCAGCAGTTGCAGGCCAAGCGCTATGCAGAAAAGCGGAAGTTTGGATTTGTGGATGCTCAGAAGGAAGACATGCCCCCAGAACATGTCAGGAAGATCATTCGAGACCATGGAGACATGACCAATAGGAAGTTTCGTCATGACAAAAGGGTCTATTTGGGGTAAGTAACATCCTGGAATAATTTCACTTGTTTTGCCTCTTTCCTTTCTTTCTGGCCCACTAGTTTCAGGAGTGTATAGATCCTTTATCATTTTGGACAGCCTATCTTGGTGATTATAAAAAGCAAGGAGAGAACCACTGGAGTTCTGTGATACTTTTCAGATATTCTGGTTATGCAGTTTATTGCTTTGGTTTGTCCTGTTGATGCTGTTAATGAGCATCTCTATTTTTTTTGAAGCCAAACTGGGGTATATGCACTCTGGTTGCATTTAACTTCTCGGTGATCAGAATTCTGAGGTTTAGAATACTTAACTTTTGAGGTCTCAGGCTGTGTGTGGGTGCCCTAAGATGCATGAGTAGAAGAACAAATTTCTTGGCAAATCTGTGTTCCATGTGATCACAAAAATAGTAGTCAATTAACCAACTGGTTTAAGGCAGCCATGGGAGTTTTGTTTTATTTCGAAATATACATGTGTATGTTACGGAGTGTTAATGGTGCATACCTATAATGCCAGCACCAAGTAGATTGCTAGTTTTGTTTTTGTTTTGGCAGGGGTTTGAACTCAGGGCCTCATGCTTGAGCCGGTCTACCACTTGAGCCACTCCACCAGCCCTTTTTGTGTTTTTTTTGTTGTTGTTGCAGTGTTAGGTATTGAACTCAGGGCCTTCACCTTGAGCCCCTCAACCAGCCTTATTTTTGTGAAGGATTTTTCAAGATAGGGTCTCGAGAACTATTTGCCCAGGCTGGCTTTGAACCATTGCCTCCTGATCTCTGCCTCCTGGATAGCTAGGATTATAGGTGTGAGCTACTGGTACCTGGCTGTGTTGGGTATTTTTGAGGTATGGTCTCTCAAACTGTTTGCCCAGGCTGACCTTGAACCACAAGGTGTCTTGCCCCTCCCCAAGTAGCTAGAATTATAGGCATGAGCCACTGGGGCCTGGCTAGGATTGCCAGTTTGAGGCCAGCCTGGGCTACATAGTGAGATCTTGTTTGAAAACAAAAAACAACCCAAAAACTGTTAGATACTAGGAGTATTGCAATGAACTGTCAGTAATGATACACGCTTTTCTGGAACATTCAGTCTAGTGGCATGATAAGACCTGAGACAAATGGTACAGAAAAGTATGTGAATATTTTACCATTATTTACAGGAAGGTGCAGAGGAAATAGAATGTTCGACAGCCTAAAAGCTGTCTTTGGAGGGACAGTGGTTGATTTAGTCCCACTTTTGTGGGATTTGAAGTTTCAGAGAAAAACTGGCACCAGGTGAAGGAGGAGATGGGACAGCAGGGCTTCTGGTTACAGAGGGCCAAGGTGGGAGTTTAGACTATAAGGCATGATTTTCTGTGGAATATAGTTCTGTAATAACATGTTTATTGGCATGGGACAAGTAGCAAAACACCCTGTCATTTCTAATAATCTTCTCTTCCTAATGTGGCAGTGCCCTAAAGTACATGCCACATGCTGTCCTTAAGCTCCTGGAGAATATGCCTATGCCTTGGGAGCAGATTCGGGATGTGCCTGTGCTGTACCACATCACTGGAGCCATTTCCTTCGTCAATGAGATTCCCTGGGTCATTGAACCAGTCTACATCTCCCAGTGGGGGTAAGAAGGGTTGCAATATGGTGTCTGATGGAGGTGGTGATAGTTGAGGGTCGATAGTTAGAAACTGTTATGTGATGTTCTTGCCTTCTAGGTCAATGTGGATTATGATGCGTCGAGAGAAAAGAGACAGGAGGCATTTCAAGAGGATGCGCTTCCCGCCTTTCGATGATGAGGAACCGCCCCTGGATTATGCTGATAACATCCTAGATGTTGAGCCACTGGAAGCCATTCAGCTAGAGCTGGACCCTGAGGAAGATGCTCCTGTATTGGACTGGTTCTATGACCACCAGCCATTGAGAGACAGCAGGAAGTGAGTATGGGTGGACTTTTGATAGTGCTGGAAATGAAGGAGTCCTGTATGGTTTGGCTGTCTGCCTACTTGATGTGGGACCTTCTTTTTTTTCCCTAGGTATGTTAATGGCTCCACTTACCAGCGCTGGCAGTTCACACTGCCTATGATGTCCACTCTCTACCGCCTGGCCAATCAGCTTCTGACAGACTTGGTGGATGACAACTACTTCTATCTGTTTGATCTGAAGGCCTTCTTTACCTCTAAGGCGCTCAATATGGCCATTCCTGGAGGACCCAAATTTGAACCTCTGGTTCGAGATATCAACCTACAGTAAGTTGGAGAGAGTGGAAATTTGGGTACCATGGATGGAGTAAAAACTAATATTAATTCTTTAAGATTCTAATGTATTTTCCAAAGTAGTCTGCTCATCCTTGATTTTATATTCTAGAGATGAAGACTGGAATGAATTCAATGATATTAATAAGATCATCATTCGACAGCCTATTCGCACTGAATACAAGATTGCTTTTCCTTACCTGTACAACAACCTTCCACACCACGTCCACCTCACCTGGTGAGACAGCTGGAACACAGCAGATGGAAAGGAAAAAGTGGGATTTCAGTTGGGCCAGGGCAGGAGAGCATCAGCTGACTTTTCCTTGCATTTTAGGTACCACACTCCTAATGTTGTGTTCATCAAAACTGAGGATCCTGATTTGCCAGCTTTCTACTTTGATCCTTTGATCAATCCAATCTCCCATAGGCACTCTGTCAAGGTAAGAGGAGATAAATGATGCTTTTTTTTTTTTTTTGTAGTTTTAAGAATCAAATCCAGGGCTTTGTGCATGGTTGGCAAGTGTTGTACCACTGAGCTACATCCCCAGCCACAGAGATGGAGGGACCCTTAACCTCAGCTCTTTCCAGAAAAATTTACTTTTTCTTCTTAATGTTATGCTCAGTGTATATGTTATATGTTGTATCTGTTATAACATATGCATGTTGTAATAATGCAGAGACATATGTTACTATTTTACACAGTTTCTATGGTCAGGAAGTGCTTAGCTGGGTAGTTCTGATTAAGCATCTCTCATGAGGTATCAGTAAGTATTTCAGTGGGTGCTGCAGTCATCTCAAGGGTTGACATGGCTGGAAGCATGGTTCAAGTGTTAAGAGCACCTGGCTTGCAATCGTGAAGCCCTAAGTTCAAATCCCAGTATTACCAAAACAAACAAACAGGTGCTGAAGATGTGCTTTCAGGTGGCTTAGTCTTGTGCCTGGCAAGTTAATGCTGGTTCTTGGCAGGTGGACTTGGTCTTTTGACGTGTGGACTCTTCCTATCGCACTCTTGTGCCTTCAAGCTGCTCAAGTGTTTTCATGTTATAGCAGTTGGCTTTTCCATCCAGTTGTTTATTTCTGGTTCACAAAAATTTGATATATTTGGTAGGGGATTTTCTCTGTTCGTTTACTCAGGAATTCAGCCTTCACTCTAACATGCATTTGAGTCAATCATTATAAACCACACTGGTAGCAGCATACCAACTCTGATTTGCCTTCATCTTACTTTGTTTGGTCATTTTGTATTACTATAATGATATTCCTGAGGCTGAGTAACTTTATAAAGAAAAGAGGTTTGCAGAGCTTGCTTTTGTGGAGGTGCAAAGGCAGACATGTGTTGCTGGCCTTCATGTTGACAGAGTTCAAGTTGGTGCAGAGCATCACATGGCAAGAGATAGTGTATATATGTGTGTCTTCCTAGAGAAATTCTCATTTTTTTGGGTAGTATTGGGGTTTGAACTCAGGGCCGCATGCTTGCTGGCCACGTGCTCTATCACTTGAGCCATTTCACTATCCTCCAATCCTTTTTAGTGTTGGGTATTTTCGAGATAGGGTCTTGCTAACTGTTTCCCCGGGCTGCCTTTGGAACTCAATCTTCCTGATCTCTGCCTCCCGGGTAGCTAGGATTCTAGGCATGAACCATTCAACGCGTGGCTTTATTCTGGTGTTTTGTGGGGTTTTTTGGCAATATTGGGGTTTGAACTCTGGCCTCACACCTGTGTTCTATCACTTGAGCCACTCTGTCTTTTTTGACAGTACTAGGATTGAACTCAGGGCCTCTTATTTGCTAGGAAAGCAATCTACCACTTGAGCCATGCCTCCACAGTTTATCAGATAGGGCTCATACTTTTGCCCAGACTGTCCTGAACTGTGATCCTCCTACCTACAGACTCCTTGGATGCTGAAATTACGGGCATGTACCACAACACTTGCCCACCCCCCCTTTAAGTCTTTATTGAGATATAATTAACATGCAATACAAGTCACTCAAAGTATATAATTCAGTGCTCTTTAGTTTATTTTCAGAGTTGTGCAACTGTCACCTAGCAATTTTAAGGCTTTCATCACACCAAAAAAGAAACCTTTAGTAGTTGCTCTCCATTTCCACTCAACTTCCTTTACTCTAGGCAATTACTAACCTACCTTTTGTCTTTATTGATTTGGTTATTCTGGACATTTTATATAAATATAGCCATACACTATATGGTATTTTATGACTTTCTTAAACTTAGCATAATGTTTTCAGTGTTTTTCTATATCCTGTTGTGTGTGTTTGTTTTTTTGTGATGCTGGAAGGGCTTATTCATGCTAGACAAGTGCTTTACCACTTAGTTACATCCCTATCCCTAATTGTGTTTTTATTTTTGCTTTGAGACAGTGTATCACTATATAGCCCAGGTTGGCCTTGAACTCACTGTGTAGCCCAGGCTGGCCATGAAGTCTCAATCCTCTTGCCTCAGCCTCCTGAGTGCTGGGATTACAGGTGTGATCCACCATACCTCACTTATCCATTATGTTCTTAATATAAGCGGATCTCCTTGCCCAAGCACAGTCTTTGGGGCTTAGGCAGGAACTGATTGCAGAGTTTACCTCCTATTTGGGGCTCCATTAGGAGGCTTTTGGTGGTGATCCAGTTAGGGCATGAGGAGAGATGCTTGCTTTCCTGGGTGGCCCTGGCTTGTTGTCTGCTCCCTTGGCCTCCTTTGCCCTGGCCCTTTAGGACTTCTCTTGTCAGGCAGCCCAGTTTCCATGGCAGATGTAACCACTGTGCTTGGCCCCAGAGAGTTTCCCTCTCATCTCAAGTCTGCGTTTAGTTCAGCGGGAGCTTAACTCTTCAGGGGATTCCTTTTTCAGAGCCAGGAACCATTGCCAGATGATGATGAGGAATTTGAGCTCCCAGAGTTCGTGGAGCCCTTCTTGAAGGACACACCCCTCTACACAGACAATACAGCCAATGGTATTGCCCTACTTTGGGCCCCACGGCCCTTCAACCTACGCTCTGGTCGTACCCGCCGGGCCCTGGACATACCCCTTGTTAAGAACTGGTAAGATTTTTACCTGGGGGGGGTGGCAGTGGATGTATAGGAGAAAAAGACTCCTCTAGGTTGGCATGCAGCCTTTTTCAGAGTATCTGGAGGGAGAGTCCCACAAAGCTCTGATGGGCATGTTTTCCCAGGTATCGGGAGCATTGTCCTGCTGGGCAGCCTGTGAAAGTGCGAGTCTCCTACCAGAAGTTGCTCAAGTACTATGTGTTGAATGCCCTGAAACATCGGCCTCCTAAAGCCCAAAAGAAGAGGTAAAGTTGCCAGAGGGGCCCCTGCTTCAACTTCCGTTCCAAAGATAATCAGAATGCTAACTTTCAATCTCTAACTTATTTCTACCCAGGTATCTGTTCCGCTCCTTCAAAGCTACCAAATTCTTTCAGTCTACAAAGCTGGACTGGGTGGAGGTGGGGCTGCAGGTTTGCCGCCAGGGCTACAACATGCTCAACCTTCTCATTCACCGTAAAAACCTCAACTACCTACACCTGGACTATAACTTCAACCTCAAGCCTGTCAAGACACTTACCACCAAGGTGCCTACATTGGATCTCAGGGTTCTCCTGGACCTAAGGATAGATGCTGTGGCATCCATCACATCCAGTTGTGACCATGGCTCATTAATGTTCTTTCTGTTTTTGGCATCTTCAGGAAAGAAAGAAATCTCGTTTTGGGAATGCTTTCCATCTGTGTCGGGAAGTACTGCGTTTAACTAAGTTGGTTGTGGACAGTCATGTGCAATACCGCTTGGGCAACGTGGATGCCTTCCAGGTGAGGCCAAGTGTCCCTGACCCCAACCCAGGATGGGGAGGCTGGGTGAAGCCTGCACTGACTGTGGAGCTGGCTCAGGCTCAGTGTCTAATGTGCAGTTGTGTTGCAGCTGGCAGATGGATTGCAGTATATATTTGCCCATGTGGGCCAGCTGACAGGCATGTATCGGTACAAATACAAGCTGATGCGGCAGATCCGTATGTGCAAGGACCTGAAGCATCTCATCTACTACCGCTTCAATACGGTGAGACTCAGTTTCTACCTTCTCAGATCCTTTTTCATTTTTTCAAGGACCTGTTTGGAAAGAGACTAACAGTATGTCATCATCGCTTTCACTTTGTGAATTTTAGCACTTGCCCCAAAAACCTACCGTTCAGTCTAAGTAGGGTTGAACCCAGGGCTTTGGGCATGCTAGGCAAGCTTTATCACTGACTTACATCCCTAGCCCTCTACCCAGTTTTCTGTTGTTCTGTAAATGAATTGCTAACTCGTGTTTTTGATTTCTGCTTGGGATTATAGGGCCCTGTAGGGAAGGGACCTGGCTGTGGCTTCTGGGCTGCTGGCTGGCGGGTCTGGCTGTTTTTTATGCGTGGCATTACTCCTTTGCTGGAGCGATGGCTGGGCAACCTCCTGGCCCGGCAGTTTGAAGGTGAGTGTGGTTTTCTTTTCCACCTTCTATCATTTTTGCTCTAATTAAGGTAGATAATGTGTGTTTCTTATCTGTCCACTGCCTTTGTTTGGTGTGTTCCCTGCCCTTGTATGGAAGGAACCCCTTTCCACTGAATTGCTTCTGATTTTTTTTTTTTTTGTGGTACTGGGACTTGAACTCAGGACCTTCACCTTGAGCCACTCCACCAGCCCTATTTTTGTGAAGGGTTTTTCAAGATAGGGTCACATGAACTATTTGCCTGGCTGGTTTCGAACCATGATCCTTCTGATCTCTGCCTCCTGAGTAGCTAGGATTATAGGTGTGAGCCACTGGCACCCGGCTGAATTTTTCAGTTGAGTCTAGTGTCTAGTATTCTGTTTCTTGAGCTTCTTTCCAGAATTTTGAGATTACCATCTATTTGCAGGGGTGAAGAATTCTCAGAGTGTAGTTGTCAATAATTGAGGTAGTTTGTCTTTTTGCCTGTTGTGGGCTATGGATATATTGATTTCATCATCTTGGGACATCCCTTCACTTCTAGGCCGACACTCAAAGGGGGTGGCAAAGACAGTAACAAAGCAACGAGTGGAGTCCCATTTTGACCTTGAACTTCGGGCAGCTGTGATGCATGATATTCTGGACATGATGCCTGAGGGCATCAAACAGAATAAGGCCCGGACAATTCTACAGCACCTCAGTGAAGCCTGGCGCTGCTGGAAGGCCAACATTCCCTGGAAGGTAGGCTTTTCCCCAACTCCTAGAAGGCATGTATCTTCCTGAGGTTAGGATTACCACACACCCATATCCTCAGAGGCTGTCTGGCTTCCATCACCTCTTATTGTGTGTTTTGTACTTTCAGGTCCCAGGACTTCCAACACCCATAGAGAACATGATACTTAGGTATGTGAAGGCCAAAGCTGATTGGTGGACTAACACTGCCCACTACAACCGAGAACGGATCCGCCGTGGAGCTACTGTAGACAAGACTGTTTGCAAAAAGAACCTGGGCCGCCTCACTCGGCTCTACCTGAAGGCAGAACAGGAGCGACAGCACAATTACCTGAAGGTTGGGAGGTGTAGGCTGGGCTGGGTTAGGGATTGGGTGAGAGGGTGGACTGCAAAGTTGGGACCGTGCCTTGTCCTGGCTTTGGAAATTAGTGGGAAACTAATTTCATATCCACCTTGCAGGATGGTCCTTACATCACAGCAGAGGAGGCAGTGGCAGTATATACCACCACTGTGCACTGGTTGGAAAGCCGTAGGTTCTCTCCTATCCCATTCCCCCCACTTTCCTACAAGCATGACACCAAGTTGCTCATCTTGGCCTTGGAGCGACTCAAGGAAGCTTATAGGTGAGGAGTGGGCTAGATGGGTTGCCTCTGGTGATTGGGTAGCAGGAAAGAAATGATGTCATTATTAGAGTCCAAAGAAAGGTTTATCTTCAGTCTGTTCTGGGTTTGGCATTCTCTTGGTTTTCTCATTCACCTTTTCCTCTTGCTTTGTCAGTGTGAAGTCTCGGTTAAACCAGTCTCAGAGGGAGGAGCTAGGTTTGATCGAGCAAGCCTATGACAACCCCCATGAGGCATTGTCTCGCATCAAGCGTCATCTCCTCACACAGAGAGCCTTTAAGGAAGTGAGTGAGATGCCCCCTAAGTTTTTTTCTTTTGGGCTATGCTATTCATTCTTGGCAACCAGGTGGCAAATTGCCTCAGGTGATTAGTGGATTGGTATGAGACAGCTTCCTTATCCCACAGGTGGGCATTGAATTTATGGACCTCTACAGCCACCTTGTACCAGTCTATGATGTGGAACCATTGGAGAAGATAACTGATGCCTATCTGGACCAGTACCTGTGGTATGAAGCTGACAAGCGTCGCCTTTTCCCGCCCTGGATCAAGCCTGCTGACACAGAACCGCCTCCACTACTTGTTTACAAGTGGTGCCAAGGTAAAACTTTTCTGGAATCACCCCCTAAAGATGGGAGTGTGAATTGAGTTCTACATCAAAATTCTCACCCAGTCCGCATGACTGGTTTATTCTTGTGTTGCATGCAACAGGGGAATAGTATTGATGTTAAATTGAGCAATGCTGACACTTGTAGCAATTCAGATGAATGAATGGGTTGTAGTAGGATTGGGTTATGGAATGTGTTTGATAGCTGCTGTGGCCACTAGACCTGAAAGAGAATTTCTGACCTGCTGGAGCCATCTTGCTTGTTCCTTAGGCATCAATAACCTGCAGGATGTGTGGGAGACCAGTGAGGGCGAGTGCAATGTCATGCTGGAATCACGCTTTGAGAAGATGTATGAAAAGATTGACTTGACCCTGTTAAATAGACTGCTGCGACTCATCGTGGATCACAACATAGCTGACTATATGACAGCTAAGAACAATGTTGTCATCAACTATAAGGTGTGTCATATGGCAAGGTATTGATGAATTATGTTAGGGAAGGGGTTGTAGTTAGGATTTACTGAAGGGAGAATGAGAGGTTGGACCCTGGAGAAGTCTGGGATGTGGCCATGGATTATTAAGAGTTGTGTTTCTTCTTTCTAGGACATGAACCATACAAATTCATATGGAATCATCAGAGGCCTGCAGTTTGCCTCGTTTATTGTGCAGTACTATGGCCTGGTGATGGATTTGCTTGTGTTAGGATTGCACCGGGCCAGTGAGATGGCTGGTCCCCCTCAGATGCCAAATGACTTCCTCAGTTTCCAGGACATAGCCACTGAGGCTGCCCACCCTATCCGACTTTTCTGTAGATACATTGATCGCATCCATATTTTTTTCAGGTGAGGGACTTGTCCTGCTTGTGAAAGCAGCTATTGTAATGTTGGGTAGGGGCTTTAAAGTGAAATGAAGTCTGGTTGGGGTGGAATCTCATTTGTGGGGGTGGAGTCTCATCTGTGGATCTGGAGTTCTCATAGGGTCCCAGTATATTTAAGCTTTAACAGTGTTTCTTACCTTGCTTTAGGTTCACAGCAGATGAGGCTCGGGACCTCATCCAGCGTTACTTGACAGAGCACCCTGACCCCAATAATGAAAACATAGTTGGATATAATAACAAGAAATGCTGGCCCCGTGATGCCCGCATGCGCCTCATGAAGCACGATGTCAACTTGTGAGTCTGAGTTGGGGCTGTGGGATCTGGAAGGACATGAGCCCAAGGGACACAAGAGAACATTTAGGAGGTTGTGTCCTGGGTGGGAGGAGTGTAGCCCTGTTGAGATATCATTGGGCTGGCCATTGAAATTCAAGAAGTGTCTTCCAGAGGGCTGATGTAGCTGTACTTTTTCTCTGTGCACAGGGGTCGAGCAGTGTTCTGGGACATCAAGAACCGTTTGCCCCGATCAGTGACTACAGTTCAGTGGGAGAATAGCTTTGTGTCAGTGTATAGTAAAGATAACCCCAACCTGCTGTTCAACATGTGTGGCTTTGAGTGCCGTATCCTGCCTAAATGCCGTACCAGCTATGAGGAGTTCACTCACAAGGATGGGGTCTGGAACCTACAGAATGAGGTACAGCCTGGAAAGGCATTAGGAGTAACATTACTACACCTGTACTTCCAGGGTAAATGGAGTGAGGAACATAGGCATATGTTTTTATTACCAGTCATTGAGCCTTTTTGGGTGGATAGGGCTTAGTGGTGGTCACAGTTCGTTCTTGCTTCTGTGGCATTACCAGAGACAAGTTAACCTGGACCTGTGGTTTAGGTAACTAAGGAGCGGACGGCTCAGTGTTTCCTGCGTGTGGATGATGAGTCAATGCAGCGTTTCCACAATCGTGTGCGTCAGATTCTGATGGCTTCTGGCTCCACTACCTTCACCAAGGTATGTAAGGGCATAAGCCCCAGCTTCCCTCACATCCTCTGCTCATCTCACATCCCCTTTAACCGTTCCCCTGGTTCATACTCTTTTCTTCCCAATTTTGCGTAGTGTACCTGTCTCCATGCCTTATGGAATAGCAACTTAGAGTGTCAGATCAAGTCACATTTACTTTCTGAGAATTCCTAGTAGGAATTCAAGCTTACATCTCTGGAATTGTGGTGTTTGTAAATTAAGGCAGAAGTAGACGAGTTCTTTAATTTCAGCAGAAAGCATCAGTTTTGCATTTTCTCAGAGGCTTGGTCAGATGGCTTATACTTTAACCAGCAGCATAAAATACCTGCTGAACAGCAGTTCTCAGTGTGTATTTTTCCTTCCAGTTTTTCCCAGAGGTGAAAGCAGCTGGTAAAAGAATCTGAATATTTGTTAACTGCATATACTTAGGTGTTTTAAAGGATTAGAAGATCACCTCATCCTGGTCTCCCTTAGAATAACTGTTTATAATATTTTTCTTTCATTCTGATCCTTTTATTTTTCTAAATGTATACAGCATATGCAGAATGCTTTATATATTTTAGTAAGGCTTCTGTTAAGGGTGAATTTTTTATTATCTTAATACTCCTTACTCAAAAATCTTTCATGAAACATAGTACAAGGAGTAAGTTTGTCTTTTATTTTAATTTAATTAATTAATTTATATATTTATTTAGTGGTACTGGGGTTTGAACTCAGGGCCTACACCTTGAACCATTCTACCAGACCTTTATTGTGATGGGTTTTTTTCAGATAGTCTCACAGATTATTTGCCCGGGCTGGCTTCAAACTGTGATCTTCCTGGTCTCTGCCTCCTGAGTAGTTAGGATTACAGGCGTGAACCACTGACACCTGGCGAGTTTGTGTTTTTGATTGATTCCCTTTCCCTCAAGGCTAGACAACAGGAATAATGTAACTCATGTTGGCATTTGTTCCGAGCTACTATGTTACAGGCATTGTGGATACACTAGATGCTAAATGTAAGAGTTTCTATCCTCTGAGCTCACTATCTGGTTGGAGAGAATGTGTCACCCCAACTTTTTACATGGTCAGAGAATTACAATACGACATGGTGTTTTAGAGCTGTTGTATTATTTAGGAATCCATGAGAATGTTAGTGTTAATAACGCTAGTCCAGTCTGAGTGAGGAGGAAGAAAGGCTTCTGAGAGAGAGCATGTGGTAAGTTAGGTGAAGGAAGGCGTTCAGATTTAGCCAGCGGTATGCAGATATAAGTAGCATGTTATGCATGGGACTATAAAAAGTTCAAGGTTTACTGGAATAAATTGCGGAGTTAAGTAAGTTAGGAAATGAGGCTGGATAAACGGGCAAGAGCCACATCATGGAAGCTATTGCGTGCTTTGTTAAGAATCCTTTTAGAGGGCTGCTGAAGTGCTTCAAGTGGTAGTGTGCCTACCTAGTAAGCTTGAGGCACTGAATTCAAAAGCCAGCACCCCCCGCCCCGAGCCCACCCCCCAAAAAAATCCTTCAGGGCTGAGGATGTACTTCAGGGGTAGAGTGCTTGCTCAGCATGTGTCAAGCCCTGGATTTGATCCCCAGCACTATGCAAAAAAAAAAAAAAAAAAGAAGTGGGGTGGGAAAGCAGAATGAGAAGGGGAAAAAGGAAGAGACAAAGAACCTTAAGTGAGGGAGTGATTTTGCTAGATTTCCATGGTAGGTGGTTCATTCTTGCAGTTGTGTAGAAGATAGGAGTTAGAAGGTCAGGGTGGGAGACCAGGTTTAAAGACTATTGTAGAAGTTCAGATAAAAATGATTGGAGTAAGCTGGGCACCGGTGGCTCACAGCTGTAATCCTAGCTACTCAGGAGGCAGAGATCAGGAAGATTGCAGTTCAGAGTCAGTCTGGGCAAATAGTTCTGTGAGAACCTATCTTGAAAAAAACTTTTACTAAAAGGGGCTGGTGGAGTGGCTCAAGGTGTAGGCCCTGAGTTCAAACCCCAGTACGGCAAAAAAACAAAAAAATGGAAGCAGTGAAAGTAGAGGCAATGAGAGGCGAACTTGACAAGGAATTCAGAGGTAAAATCACTAGAACTTTGTTTTTATGGGGTACCAGGGAAAAGAAAGAAGTAAAAAAATTACATTCAGTTTTTATCATGAATAACTACAAGGTGATAGTAACAAGAGTAGGCTGTTTGTTTTAAATGTGGTGCTGGGAATTGAACTTGGGCCTTTGGTTTGCTAGGCAAGCATTCTACCACTTGAGCTAACCCCAACCCTACAGGATGTCTTTTGTTGTTTGTGGTAGAGCCACACTATATTGCCCAGGCTGGTCTTGAACTATTAGACTGAAGGGATCCTTCCGCCTCAGCCCATGGAGTAGCTGGGACTATAAGCATATATTACTGTATGTAACATTTTTATTTTGTTTTGGGGGTGTTGTTTTGGTGCTGCAAATTAAGCCCAGGGCTTTGCACATGGTAGGCAAAGGCCTTACCATTGAGCCTTACCCCATCCCTAAAGAGTAGGTTTAAGAAGGGAAGGTAAATGAATTTAGGATATATGAAGTCTAAAGTTTGTGAGACCGTTCAGATGGAAATGTCCAGTTATTTATTTACATCAATTCCAGTATGTGTATAAACATGTATATTCTCCCAGGTAGCAGTCTGAAGTTGGGAGAAGTAGTTTAGGTTGGAAATGTAAATTGTTTTTGGCTTGTTTGTTTTTGGAAAGAGATAGAATGTTAGTTGTATATTCCCAGGTAGATACCAAGATTTTTAAAATAGTTTTTTTATTTATTCATTTTATTTATTTATTTACTTATTTATTTAGTGGTACTGAGGTTTGAGCTCAGGGCAGATGCTCTACTGCTTAAGCCACTCTACCAGCCCTGGGTTTTTTTTTTTTTTTTTTTTTTTTTTTTAATTTTTTTATTCATTTACTCACATGTGCATACATTATTTGAGCCATTCCTCCCCTCCTGCTCCTCACCCCCTCCTTCTCCCCCGACACCAGCCCTATTTTTTTTTTTTTTTTTTTTCAAGATAGGGTTTCTTGAACTATCTGCCTGGGCTGGCTTTGAACCATGATCCGCCTGATCTCTGCCTCCCTACTAGCTAGGATTATAGGCATGAGCCACTGGCATGCAGCTAGTTTTTATAATTGAGATGGTATAATAATCAACTTATCAGTATGCCAACAGGATATCATAAAGAGCCCAGAAAACACCCACATTAAAATCTAAACTGTATTTTTCAGAGGTAGCATAGAAATTCAGTGGGAGAAAGAATGGATTAATAAATGATACTGTAATAAACTTATTTGTTGGTACTGGGGTTTGAACTCAGGGCTTCCATTTGCTAGGCAGGCACTCTACCGCTTGAGACACACCTCCAGCCCTTTTTTCTCTGGTTATTTTGAGATAGAGTCTCACTTTTTGCCTGGCTGACCTGGTTCACTATCCTACCATTGCCAGGATTATAGGAGCTTGCCACCACACCCAGCTTTTTCTGTTGAGATGGGGGTCTTAAGAACATTTTGCCCAGTCTAGCCTGGAACTGCAATCCTGATCTCAGCCTCCTGCGTAACTAAGTTGATGGGTGTGCACCACTGCACCCAGCTATTGGTTGAGATGGGGTCTCACTGTCTGTTTTCCTTGGCTGACCTCAAATCTCCTGATCTCTGCCTCTTTAGCAGTTGGGACTATGGGCGTGAGCCACGGGTGCCCTGCTCAACTAGTTATTTACATAAGGTAAGAATGGACTTCTGCCTCCTGACTTATATTAAAAATTAAATTCCAGGTAAAGAAAATGCAAAGGAGAATGTCTTTTTGAACTCTTTGCAGAGCGAAGAGTATTCCAGTGATAAAGAAAGTCATTTCATTACAAAAACTGGGTAAATAATGTGAGGGGACATAACAATTATGGATAGTGGCACTGTTGACATTTTGAGTCAGATAATTGGGGAGCTCCTCTGTGCATTGTAGCATGTTTGGCAGTATCCCTAACCTCTACCTGCCAAGTGCCAGTAACATTCCCCATTTCCAAAAGTCAAAAATGTCTTCAGACATTGACATAATATTCCTGGGTGAAGGGAGCACATAGATGTAGGAGTCTGTTGGCATAAAGTTCAAAAGCTCAAGAATGAGTGAGATCACCAGGGAGAGTGTAGAGGAACAGAGTGACAAATTTCGAGCTGTGGAAACACAATGAAGCAGTATGAGCAGAACTGGAGTGTTCTAGGACATAGTAACCAAGGTTGTCAGGAACAAGTGTCCAGAACTGAAGTAGGTGCTTAACAGTGTAAGTTGCCTGAGCATTTCAGTTAGATAAGGACTGAAAAGTATCCATTGGAATTGGCAGTTAGGACGTCATTGGTGACCTTAGAGCTGTTTCAGAAATAGTGAGGATGGAAGCCAGATGGCAGTGGGTGAGGCTTTATGGAAGGTGAGTGAGACAGCAAGGACTGACTGACTGCCAGAGCTACAGCAAAATCATTAGATGCCACCTACAGGGAGCTATATGTCAAGGCAGGTATTTTTGAATGACTTGAGCATTTTAAATGAAGAAGTCAGCAGCAGTTTGAAGTACAAGGGAAAGATGCTAATTGATGGAATGGAGAAGCAGAGGAGTTAAGTAGGGTGGGACAAGCAGAGGAAAGCATCCTCTGAACCTGGTAGGAAGCAGTCTGGGTAGATGTGAGTATTGATGAGGTTTGAGGGAAGTTAAAGCAGGATTTTGAATTTTTCAGCTTTGCTTGGGCGAGAATGAGGGACTTGGATTGTGCAAAGTGGACTTGAAGACAGATGTGTGGGGTGAGCCACCAGTGCCCAGCCATAAATAAATTTTTAAATATTCTTTATACTATTCGTTTTTCCACCTTCTTGACTATAACTTTTGGCTGCTTGAGTTTTTTTGTTTATATTGACAGAAAGTTGAAATCTTTGGATAGTTAGGAAACTAAGATAACAGATTGTTTTGTGTCCTATCAAATAGTACAATGCATCATTGTTCATTTTAGCAACTGAGGAGGGTAGGAGTAGAAGTATGTAGAAAGTGTCAAGTATATAGAAAAACATCTAAAATTGGAGAAGAGGGAAACATGAGTATGAATTTATGACAAGCAGCAGTTTTTTTTGTTTGGTTGGTTTTTGGTGGTACCAGGGTTTGAACTCAGGACCTGGTGCTTGCTAGGCAAGTGCTTTACCACTTGAGCCATGCCCTTACCCCTTTTTTGCTTTAATGATTTTTCAGATAAGGTCCTGCTTTGTTTATCATAAATAGTTCACTGCTAATTATGTTCTCATTAAGTATGTGGAAATTCTTTGATATTTTACTTTTACCTTAGTTTTGGGTTTTTTTTTTTTTTTTTTTTTTTTTTTTTGATGCTGATGGTACTGGGGTTTAACTTAGGTCTTTCACACTTGCAAAGCAGGCGCTCTGTCACACAACCCCAGTCCATTTTGCTCTGGTTATTTTGAACATGGGGTCTTGCAAACTGTTTGCCCAGGCTGGCTTCAAACTGCTGTCCTTCTTCCTGATCTCAGCCTTTCAAGTAGCTAGGATTGCAGTGTGAGCCCATTTTTTATTTATTCATTTATTTTTTCCTGTTCTGGGGTTGAACTCAGAGCCTTCATCTTAAGCCACTCCATCAGCCCTATTTTTGTGAAGGGTTTTTCGAGATAGGGTCTTGTGGAACTATTTGCCTGGGCTGTCTTCGAACACCGATCCTCCTGATTGCTGCCTCCTGAATAGCTAGGATTACCAGCGTGAGCCACCGGCGCCTGGCCCATAATTTTTAAATACCCATTTTTCTGAAAATTGTGTTATTCAGGTGGTAGTTAATTGTGTCTACACTTTAAAAAGTTTTAAGTATGTATGCATTATAAGAAATTACAGTAGTACCATTTTGATTATTCTGAATGTTTTTAGATTTTGAAACAAATCTTGACCTAAGTGAATTTAAAAATAAAAAGTAATATTGGACTTCTTGGGAAATCATGCTTCCTCACCTTTAGGAATAAGGCATTGGTAACTGCAATAAAGCCGGAGTGTTCTGAGATACAAATTATGTAGCTGATAAATTCAAGAAAGGCTAGGCACAGTGGCTCATATCTGTAATCCCAACTACTTGACTGAAAGTTGGGAGGATAGACTTCGAAGCCAGCCTGGACAAAAGTCCTCCATCTCAATAAGGAAGCCAGGAGTGATGTGGCACATCTGTTAATCCCAGCTGTGCAGGAGACATAAATAAGAGAATTGAGTTCCATGCCAGCCCAGGCAAAAATGCAAAATCCTGTTTAAAAAAAAAAACTAAAAACATGGTCCAAGTGGTAGAGCTCTTGCCTAGCAAGAAGACCCTAAGTTCACACCCTACTAGCGAGCCAGGTGCCAGTGGCTCATGCCTGTATTCCTAGGTATGCAGGAGGCAGATGAGGAGGATTGAGGTTCAAAGCCAGCCTGGGCAAATAGTTCTGCGAGACCTTATCTCGAAAAAACCCTTCACAAAAAGGGCTGGTGGAGTGGCTCAAGGTGTAGGCCCTGAGTTCAAACCCCAGTACTGGAAAAAAAAAAAAGAGAGAGACCCTGGTACTGCAAAAAAAAAAAAAACCAAGTACAGTGAGAGAATTAAATAAGCCTAGTGTGAGTTGTTCTACTTGCTTATACCCCTCCCCCCGCGGCCCCCCCCCCCCCAGATCTAGCCAATTCTGGCCCTCCTTTAATTAGGTCTGCTGCCTCAGTTATCTCATCCTGGGGACATGCTAGATGCTTCCTCTGCCTTTGGTGATTGAGTCTAGTTGTAGTCATTTCTGCTTGTCTGAATACTATTTGCTTAAGGCAAATTTCTATTAGGATTCCTGCCAGTGTAATCTTTCACTTTAGTAATTGTTCAGAAGACATACTGCATTCTTTAGAGTCTTGATTATATCATTTAGTATTTTGTGGTTTGCTGTCTTTATTAATTTTTTTTTAAAGAATTACCTTTGACTTCATTGATTTTCATGGTTTTTCTTTTCTGCCATTGATTTCTACTCTTAAAATATCCTTCCTATTGATTTTTGCTTTTAAAATAGCCTTTTTGCTTACTTTGGGTTTAATTTGCTCTTAGCATTCTGACTTAAGGTAAAAGTTTGGATGATCAATTTTTGACCTTTTTTGGTTTGGTTTCTTTTTGAGGGGAGAGGAAATGCATGGGGATGGGGTTTGATTTTTTTTTTTTTTTTTTTTTGTAGCCCAGACTGGCCTGGAACTTGAGGTCCTCCTGCCTCAGCCTCCTAAGTGCTGGAATTGGTCTTCCCCACCTTCACGCCCAGTTTTGGGGATTGAACTCAAGCCTCTGTTGCTTGCTAAGCAAGCACTCTTACTACTTGAGCCACAACCCCATCCCTTTTTCTTATAGCTTGTTTTTCAGATAGGATCTTATGCTTTTCTCCAGCTGGCCTTGAACCATCTATTCTCACTCCTCTAAAAAGATTGTTTTAAATGTCCCATTTAGTTTTCTGGTTATTTATACTGGAAAAATAGTTTCTGTGGCCCCATTAGCTAGGCAGGTACTCTACCACTTGAGTCTTGCCTCCAGTTCATTGTTTGTTTCTTGTTTTAAAACTCAGAGCCTCCAGCCTTGTTTTGGTTTTTTTGAGATAGGGTTTTACTATGTAGCTTAAGCTAGCCTTGAACATTCAATCCTCCTGAATCAGATGAGCAAGTGCTGTGATTATAGGTGTTAACCACTACACTTAGCTCCCCATTAGTCTTCTTTTTTCTTTTTTTTTTTCAATATGGAATGCTTGGGCTAGAGGCATGGCTCAGGTGATGGAGTGCCTGCCTAGCAAGCATGAAGCCTTTCTCAAGAGCCAAAAGAAAAAGAAAAGGCAGGAAGCCCTGAGTTCAAGTACCAGCAAAGAAAATAAAGTATAAAGTATGGAATGCTTCACACATTTGTGTGTAGCAATGTTTAGAACAGTTTTATGGTGTTTATATTACCTTCTTTTTTTTAAATCAAAAATGTAGTCATATACCATAAATTTCTTACAATTTTAAACTGAAAATTAGATAATTTATAATCATAAATTGCAACCGTCATCACTGTCTACTTTTGTAACATTTCATCAACCCAAAAAGAAATTCTCATTCTCATTAGTAGTTGTCTGATGCCATTGCCCCGCCTGCCCCTGCCCCCAGTCTCTGACAACTATTAATCTACTTTCTGTCTTTATGGAAAATAGTTATCTATTTGCCTGTTCTAGAAAGTAGTTCTTTTTGTCTTTTTTTTTTTTTAAGGCAGTCGCTTTACCACTTGAGCCACTCTACCAGTCATATTATAGTACGTATCAATACTTAAGTTTTTTTGTAGGTTTGTAACATTCCACTGTATAGATATTACACTTTTTTTTTTTTTGGTGGTACTGGGGTTTGAACTCAGGGCCTACAGCTTGAACCACTCCACCAGCCCTTTTTTTGTGAAGGATTTTTTCAGGATAGGGTCTCACGGAACTGTTTGCCCAAGCTCTTTGAACCTTGATCCTCCTGATCTCTGCCTCCTGCATAGCTAGGACTACAGGCGTGAGCCTGCCACTGGCGCCTTGCTGGTATACCACATTTTGTTTGTCCATTTATAAGTTGATGAACATTTGGGTTTTTTTTCACTTTTTGTCTATTATGAATAATGTTGCTGTTGTTAATAAATACTTGTACAGGTTTTGGGATTTTGTTTTTCTTTAGTTTGCTTATTTTGCCTTTTTAAGACAGAGTCTCAATTGTGGAATCCAGGCTGGCCTTAAACTTGCTATGTATTCCAGACCAGCCTTAAACTTGAGATCCTACTGCCTTTGTCTCCCAAGTTTTGGGATTACTAAAGGTGTCTGCCATCATGCCTGGTTTGTACAGGATTTTGTGTGGACATAATGCTTCTATTTATTAAGTAACCATATGGTAACTACTTTTGTTGAACTTCCAGGCTGTTTTTCAGAGTGACTATGCCATTTTACATTTCGACCAGCACTATATGAGGATTCCATTTTCTTCTGTCCTTACTAATACTCGTCACCTCTCTTTTGATTATATCTCTCAACTCTTTCTTGGGTATTGGGGATGTATAACTATGTAGAAATTCACAGCCCACCCACTCCCCGACCCCCACTCCCCATCCCTAGCTCATCTTGAATTTACTCTTTCCTACTAACTTTAGATTGTGAATAAGTGGAATACAGCTCTCATTGGCCTTATGACATACTTCCGTGAAGCTGTGGTGAACACCCAGGAACTCCTAGACTTACTGGTAAAGTGTGAGAATAAGATCCAGACACGTATCAAGATTGGACTCAACTCCAAGATGCCAAGTCGCTTCCCTCCTGTTGTATTCTACACCCCTAAGGAGTTGGGTGGACTTGGCATGTTGTCAATGGGCCATGTGCTCATCCCCCAGTCTGATCTCAGGTAAGCCTCTTTTGAAAAATGTCTAGCACTAGATTCTGTTGCTTAGACTGAAAGAAAAAGGTTTTCTTTACTTTTAGTCTTACTTTCATCTCACCTTGGTTGCCCAAAATAGGTGGTCCAAGCAGACAGATGTAGGTATCACACACTTTCGTTCAGGAATGAGCCATGAAGAAGACCAGTTGATTCCTAATTTATACCGCTACATACAGCCATGGGAGAGTGAGTTCATTGATTCTCAGCGTGTCTGGGCTGAGTATGCACTCAAGAGACAAGAGGCCATTGCTCAGAACAGGTGGGCATCCAGAAGGGCATACCAATCCAGGGACATGTGGCACTATGAGTCTTGTGTGGAGGTTGTGGGCAGAATATGCCATGTTCTTAAGGAGGTAAGAAGGCAAGTTTTACTCCTGATCCTGGTTATCATTGGCCAGGAAGGAATAGTGGTATCTTTTCATGAAAACATATTTTTACTTTAATCTTATTTTCTTGGGCAGACGGCTGACTTTAGAAGATCTAGAAGACTCATGGGATCGTGGCATTCCTCGAATCAATACCCTTTTCCAGAAGGATCGGCATACTTTGGCTTATGATAAGGGCTGGCGTGTTCGGACAGATTTTAAGCAGTACCAGGTATATGGAGGGGAGTAGTAAAGAGATTTTTCTCTGAATCAAGAGAACTTATGGCCATTCCAAGAACTTGGGATAGTAGCCACTCAGAAAGTTTGACCATACCTGACTTACCATCTAGGTTTTGAAGCAGAACCCTTTCTGGTGGACACACCAGCGGCATGATGGGAAGCTGTGGAACCTAAACAACTACCGTACAGACATGATCCAGGCCCTGGGTGGTGTAGAAGGCATTCTGGAACATACACTTTTCAAGGGCACTTACTTTCCTACCTGGGAAGGTCTTTTCTGGTAAGGATTCTCTTGTCCTTTTGCCAGTCACAACCCTTTGAGCTTTTGTGGTTTGCTGTGATGTTTCCCAGACAGCTACTCCTAGCAGGTCAGTAGTACTCTGGGAGATGGCAGGACATTGCCTTACTTGTTTCTTCTGCTCTCAGGGAGAAGGCCAGTGGCTTTGAGGAATCTATGAAGTGGAAGAAATTAACTAATGCTCAGCGATCAGGATTAAACCAGATTCCCAATCGTAGATTCACCCTTTGGTGGTCCCCAACCATCAATCGAGCCAATGTG
Organism: Castor canadensis; assembly: GCF_047511655.1. Taxonomy (NCBI): domain Eukaryota; kingdom Metazoa; phylum Chordata; class Mammalia; order Rodentia; family Castoridae; genus Castor; species Castor canadensis. The sequence continues at coordinate 46,611,663 of NC_133396.1, read as the reverse complement.
AGTGTGATTCTTAGACATGGAAGGTGAAACTTAAAGATAAGTAGTTTCTTAAAAAGGCAGCAATCACTATAAATAAATAAATAAACAAACAAATAAATAAGCTGGTTCCACTGCCTTAATTATGTCCTGAGAACCCAAGTCCCTTGATCTCTAACGTCACATTCTCTCTTTCATGGCAGGTGTATGTAGGCTTTCAGGTGCAGCTGGACCTGACAGGTATCTTCATGCATGGCAAGATCCCCACGCTGAAGATCTCTCTCATCCAGATATTCCGAGCTCACTTGTGGCAGAAGATCCATGAGAGCATCGTTATGGATTTGTGTCAGGTAAGCTAAAATTGAGAGATGAGAATGTCACAAAAAGTCAGGTCAGCTAGCTCTTTTGAGTTTGGGGAAATCTACCCCGTAACCTCTGAGGATGCTATTCCTATTCCTGATCTCTCAAATTTTATAAGCTCTCATCTTAAGTGGGTTTCTATAATAAATTAAAATCTTTCCATTTTCACCTTTAGGTATTTGATCAGGAACTGGATGCACTGGAAATTGAGACAGTACAAAAGGAAACAATTCATCCCCGAAAGTCCTATAAGATGAACTCTTCCTGTGCAGATATACTACTTTTTGCCTCCTATAAGTGGAATGTCTCCAGGCCTTCATTGTTGGCAGATTCCAAGTAAGTGTTTTTATAACTTACTTCTAAGCATATAGGAACCTTAGTATTAATTGTTCTTTTAGCAGGACTAAGTAAGAAGTTGTCCCCACCTGCTTTTGTGGAGGGTTTTAACTCTGCTTTGGGGTGTGTGTATTTGTGTGTGTGAGTGTTTATAATGGCTCACCCAGACTGCCCTTGAACTTTTGATCCTCCTGCCTCAGCCTTGGAAGTGCTCGGATTATAGGTATGCCAACACACCCATATCTCTGCCTGACTTTCTTTCAAACTTGGAGCCAGTGCTACCTCTGTAACCTATCAATGCCTTCAGTCAGATCTGCTGATTCTCTGAATGTCTTAACTAATCTAGAATAGGCAGAGGGGATGGTTTTGGGATTTAGGTGTAATGAATGGGAATTCTTGTGGTTCAGGGAACATTTTATGCCTGTGACTTTCTGGAAAGCTGACTTCTCTCCACCTTTAGGGATGTGATGGACAGCACCACCACTCAGAAATATTGGATTGACATCCAGTTACGCTGGGGAGACTATGATTCCCATGATATTGAGCGCTATGCCCGGGCTAAGTTCCTGGACTACACCACGGACAACATGAGTATCTACCCTTCACCCACAGGTGTGCTCATTGCCATTGACCTGGCATATAACCTGCACAGGTGAGTTAGGGCTCAGAAGCATGTAATTTCCATTAGCAGTACTAGGGTTTCAACTCAGGGCCTTACACTTACTAGGCAGGTGCACTCTACCACTTGAGCCACTCACCAGCCCTGTTTTGCATTGCCTTTTTTCAAGATATGGTATCGAGAACTATTTGCCTCAGGCACAATTCAAACCATGATCCTCCTTATCTCTCCCTCCTAAGTAACTAGGATTACAGGCATGAGCCACCAGCACCCAGTTTAGCCCTGTATTTTAATGTAGATGTGTTTTGAAGTTTGCCCAGATGAGATGAGGAAAAGAGTCATATGTGTGTTAAATTATTGTGTCAGGCTTCCTTTGTAGTGTTGTTTGTAGTTGTTGGGGCGTCAGCCTGGGCTTAATTTTTCTTGCCCCTCCAATCTCACAGTGCCTATGGAAACTGGTTCCCAGGCAGTAAGCCTCTCATACAGCAGGCCATGGCCAAGATCATGAAGGCAAATCCTGCCTTATATGTGTTACGTGAACGGATCCGCAAGGGGCTGCAGCTCTATTCTTCTGAGCCCACTGAGCCTTATCTGTCCTCTCAGAACTATGGTGAACTTTTCTCCAACCAGATTATCTGGTTTGTGGATGACACTAACGTCTACAGAGTGACTATCCACAAAGTGAGTATTCAAAGCAATTTAGGTATGTGCCTATGGGAGGATAAGTATGTGGGATGAAGGCAAGATGGTTGTGTCTAGGCCATGCTAACTAATATAATCATTCTTTAGACTTTTGAGGGGAATTTGACAACCAAGCCCATCAATGGGGCCATCTTCATCTTCAACCCACGCACAGGACAACTATTCCTCAAAATAATCCACACATCAGTGTGGGCTGGACAGAAGCGTTTGGGTCAGGTAAGCAGCTTAAAGGATAGTGAGGCCATTGAACTTTGCTGCCTCTTATTCTCAGTGTGGTATCAGTGATAGAGTGAGAAAATGCCTACTGTTTCTCTCTGTTGAAAGACAATTTCTTATTTGAACTTAACCCTGAATTACTTAACTTGGGAAATATTTTCCTTTAAGAGGTCCAATAGTGTGTGAGGGCCTTCATTACCTTCTAGCTAATCTTTCTGCTTCCTGAATCTCTCCTCTCTAACCTGTCTTGAATAAGAACTACTGATTTCTAAAGGGAATAAATAATTCTTTGCCTTCCTTTGATGCTTGGTTGGCTATACCTGTCCGGCCATAGATTTTCTTTCTATATATAGCATGTTTCCTCTTAAAGTCAGTCCAAGATCCTACTAGTCCTACTAGCCCTGATGACTCATATTCATTTCTGTGGCTTTGTCTCTCTTTTTATTTTTTTTATTTTTATTTTTTGGTAGTACTGGGGTTTGAAATTCAGGGGCCTCATGCTTACTAGGTAGGTGCTTTACTACTTGAGCCATTCTGACAGTCCTTTTTTTGGGGGGGGTGACGGGATGCTGAGATTTGAATTTAGGGCAGGTGCTTCCTCTTGGTGAGTGCAACCTGCTCTTTTTTACCCCACTTCTGTAAGCTCATTTCTAATTCCATGTACATTTGTTAACTGGAATTTTTTTTTTTTAATTTTGTTGTGCTGGGGGTACATTGTGGCATTTAAAATTCTTACAACATATAGTTGAATTCACCCCTCCATCATTCTCCTTCCCCACCCCCCACCCCCAATTCCTGGAATAGTTTCAACCAGTCTCATCTTTCCATTTAATCTGGAATTCATAAAAAGCGCCAGGTGCTGTATGCCTGTAATCCTAGCTACTCTGGAAGCAGAGATTAGGAGGACTTTGGTTTGAAGCCAGCCCGGGCAGATAGTTCATGACAACCTATCTTGAAAATACCAAACACAAAAGGGGCGGTGGAGTGGCTCAAGGTGTAGGCCCTGAGTTCAAGCACTGGTATCGCCAAAAAAAAGCAAAAGCATGCTGGGAGCTACTGGCTCACACCTGTAATCCTAGCTACTCAGGAGGCACAGATCAGGAGGATCACAGTTCACAGCCAGCCCGGGCAAATAGTTCTCAAGAGTCTATCTTGAAAAACCCTTCACCAAAAAAAAAAAAAAGTAAAATCTTTCATCAGATAACCTAAGATAGTGAAGTCAAGTGCTTTGTCCTTTGAACAGCTCTTGGACTATGTGTCTTGCTGGATAAACAGACATGCCATGAATTTAGGACAGATCACCTTTGCCCTAGAAAGTGCCCTGTGGTAAATACAGTTACCTCAAACTGCTCTAAGGCCCAGCCTTACGGGCTAACTCCAGGGGCATGAACAGCTCATAGGGGGCCACCAATGGAGCTGGCCAGGCACTGGCTTTCCCATGTTAAACAGGAAGACCTGACCCAGACAACTCCTTCGCACCACCTTCCACCCAGCATTTGTCAGCTGCCTGGGCAGTCACAGAGCCTATGGTAGTGCCAGGGGGGTGGCGGGGGAATCAGGCCTTATTTACCGAAGGACCCTAGAAACGGAGGTCCAGGGCTGAGCAGAATAGCCCCAGATTGTGGCCCTCCCCACAACTCTTGCCCTCATATGTAGGCATAGGACTGGTAAGAAGTGTCCAGTGTTCACCCTGCACAGCCTAGTAGCCTTTATTTCTTTTGTTCCTGAACTCCTGTAATCTCAGGTACTACTGTGATTATCTTGTATAGATAGAAAAACACCTTTGGACAAGGCTGTTTGGCACTTTCTACCTTTGAAGTACCTTATTCAACACCAGTTCATTAGAAGCATAATTTATCTTGAGACAAGGATCTTTTGTTCTAGTTAATCTAGGAGGATAGACTCAATTTCTTTTTCTCTTGGTTTTTAGTTGGCCAAGTGGAAGACAGCTGAGGAAGTGGCTGCCTTGATCCGATCTTTGCCTGTGGAGGAGCAGCCCAAGCAGATCATTGTCACCAGGAAGGGCATGCTGGATCCATTGGAGGCAAGAGGGTAGATGAGGTAGAAGGAAGGAGGTCTTGAGATGACCTGGATTTGTTTCTAATCTTGGCCTTATCTTGTCTCAGGTACACTTACTAGACTTCCCCAACATTGTGATCAAAGGATCGGAGCTCCAGCTCCCTTTCCAAGCTTGTCTCAAGGTGGAAAAGTTTGGGGATCTCATCCTTAAAGCCACTGAGCCCCAGATGGTTCTCTTCAACCTCTATGATGACTGGCTGAAGACTATCTCATCTTACACGGTAGGTGTTAAGCCACCTCAGGAAGAGGAAGAGGGTTCCTCTAAGAGGAGTGGGTTTGGGGTCAGAAGATTGTGTGCCTTAGGTTTCCCCACAGCCAATTAATGAGGCCATTTCCAAATTTTTGACTTACAAATGGGACAGGAATTCTTGGGTTTGAGACCTTAGAGTTTGAAATTGATTCCTGGGTTTCTTGAAAGGATAGGGTAGAGAAAGGGGGCGATTCTCAAGCAGCTGACTTTTCTCCACTCTTACAAATTCCTTCCCAGGCTTTCTCCCGTCTCATCCTGATTCTGCGGGCTCTGCATGTGAACAATGACCGGGCAAAGGTGATCCTGAAGCCAGATAAAACTACTATTACAGAACCCCACCACATCTGGCCCACCCTGACTGATGAGGAGTGGATCAAAGTGGAAGTGCAACTCAAGGATCTTATCTTGGCTGACTACGGGAAGAAAAACAAGTGAGCAGTGGGTATGGGGAGACAGATGGGAGTTCCAAAAGGGGCCATGTGGGTTCTGGAGTTTTGAAACATTTAGGCTTTGAAGTTTCTCAAGATACTGTCTTAGAGATGCCTATGGAAAGACAGGCAGCATCTTCAGATAGTACAGGCAGTGTCTAGTCTGACTTGCTCGTTGTAATTTAGGAGGCACTATTGCTGTTTTCAGTAGGGCATTTTTTTTTTCTTTTTGTTTATTTGTTTTGATGGAACTCATTTGGGTTTGAACTCAGGGCTTTGCACTTGCAAAGGAGGCACTCTACCACTCGAGCCACACCTTCAGTCCATTTTACTCTGGTTATTTTGGAAATGGTCTCACGAACTGTTTGCCCAAGCTGGCCTTGAATGGCCTTGAACCTCAATTCTCCTGATCTCAACCTCCCAAGTAGCTAGGATTACAAGTGTAAGCCACCAGCACCTCTTAGCAGGGCATTTCGTATTATAGGAAGCTTAAATGTCTAAGACCCCAAGTACCACTGCTGTGAGCACTTTCCTTTTATCCTCTTCCTCCCTGCCCTTGTGGCAATAAAAAGTATCCATAAATCTCCCAAGTACTTGCTAAAGGTGACTAACACCACATCAAACCAAGAACAAGTGTGTTACAGGATTTGAGGTTTCCTTTTCTTTTTTTTTTTCAGTACTAGGATTTGAACTCAGCCTTGCTAGCCATGTGCTCTATCACTTGCCATGCCCCTGGCCCAGTTTGTGTTTTGAGACAGGGTCTCACTGTGTAACCCACACTGGCCTCAAACACAGTCCTGCCTCAGCCTCCCAAGTGCTGGAATTATTGTTGTACACCATCTTGCCTGGCTTGGGATTTCCATTTCCGAGAACTGTGCTGTGCCAGAGTACTGTTTGTGAAGGAAAAGTGGGAGTTTGGGTGCCGAATAACTAAAAGGTACACAGAGTGCCTTGCTGCTTGGGATGGGATGAATCTTAGAAGTATCACTTGAAGATTATTTGGGTGAAAAATATGGGCTGCCCTGTCCACAAAGTTATACCCTTGCCATTAAGGTAAATGGGACTAAGGGGAGGGATCTTGTATAACTCACATTGTTCCCACAGTGTGAATGTGGCATCGCTGACACAGTCAGAAATTAGAGACATTATCCTGGGTATGGAGATCTCAGCACCATCACAGCAGCGGCAGCAGATAGCCGAGATTGAGAAGCAGACCAAGGAACAGTCACAACTGACTGCAACACAGACTCGCACTGTCAACAAGCATGGTGATGAGATCATCACTTCCACCACCAGCAACTATGAAACCCAGACTTTCTCATCTAAGACTGAATGGAGGGTCAGGTACTGTGAAGAGCAAGAGGGTAGAGATAGCAAGCTTGTTGACACCACTGGAGGTATTTGGACTGAAAGGTGTTGACATTCCTTACCTGTTCTCTAGGGCCATCTCTGCTGCCAACCTGCATTTACGGACCAATCACATTTATGTTTCATCTGATGACATCAAAGAGACTGGTTATACCTATATCCTTCCAAAGAATGTGCTTAAGAAGTTCATCTGTATATCTGACCTTCGTGCCCAAGTGAGTAAGTGTGCTCGACTGGCCATAGTGTGTTGCCCATATATTATGTGATCCAAAACCCATCTGAGGTGCTGGTTTCAAGATTCATGGATGAGTAATTATAAAAAAAAAAAAAAACAGCCAAAACAGTAAGGAGGGTTTTGGTTCCCATGAGACAGGAAATCATTTATGAGGCAGTGACAATTAAGAGAATGTATTATTGGCTTAGAATTTATTGGGAGAGAATAGCATACAGCCAGAAATACATTTATATTTACATAATGTGCTATGTCAAAATTGTGAGGTTAAATATACTTGATGGTCCCTGCTTCTTACCACTTACAAAAATAAAATCTAGGTTATCTCTCTATCCCCTTCTCTCTCTTTCTCTGTTGTTTCTGGATGTCATATATGAGCTCCTCTGCTGTGCTATGTCCTCCCTGTCTAAACTGAAACATCTGAAACCATGAGCCAAAGTAAATCCTTTGAAGCGTTAATTAATTAATAAAAAAAAGTCAAATAAAAATATGAATGTAAAATACGAAACTGGTAGGATACTAGAAGAAAATTTCCTGAAACATGTCTAAACACAAAACCATGATCAAAATTAAATAATTGGCTGGGCTCTGGTGACTTACTCCTGTAATCCTCGCTACTGAAGAGGCAGAGATCAGGAAGATCCAGTTTTGAAGTCAGCCCAGGCAAATAGTTCAAGGGACCCTGTCTTGACAATACCCAACACAAAACAGCTGGAGGAATGGCTCAAGTGGTAGAGTGCCTGCCTTGCAAGCATAATACCTGGGTTTAAACTCCACTACTGCCATAAATAAATTGATAAATAGATAAATAAATTTATAACAAAGAATGCTGCAGAAGACAAACTAAAACTGAAAATAAGAAGGAAGTATTTTCATTGCTCTAATAAATAATGGATTAATGTGTAAAAGAGAAAATTCTCAGAGGTTGATTTTTGGCCCAGGCTGGACTCCAATAATCCTCCTGCCTCAGCCTCTGAGTACTGGGACTCTACAGGCTTATGCTACACAACCCCCAAACCCCTACCCCCACTCCTGGCAGAATTTGATTTTTAAAAGATAACTGTAGATGAAGGAGCAAAGAATAAGAAAAGGTAGTTTAGGAATCTAGGGATATAGCTCAGTGGTAGAACATGTGTTTTTTTTTTATCATGCATGAGGCCTGAGGTTCAATCCCCAGCACCAAAAAAAACAGAGATAAAAGGTAAAGAAATTGCAAGTGGCAAATATGAAAAGATGTTCAGCTTTACTAGTAATCACATATTACTAGTTAAAAAACACTGCTGGCAGATTGGCTCAAGTGGTAGAGTGCCTTTGTAACAAGCATGAGGCCCTGAGTTCAAGCCCCAGTGATACCAAAAAAAAAAAAAAAGCAACCCCATTTTGTGGCTATCAGATTGGCATATTTGAAGATTGCTAATATCCTGTGTGAATGACTTTATAGCAAATAGTTTCTTTGTTGATAGCAATGTAAAACTTAAAATACCATTCTGGGGGTATGGCTTGGTGGTAGAATGCTTGCATAGCATTCATGAGGCTTGGGTTTGATGCCCACACTGCAAAAAAAAATTTTTTTTTCAATTAAAATACCACATAATGCTAGTTTTTCAGTTACGATATTCAGGGCTGATGGAGTGCCTAGCAGGCGCAAAGCCCTGAGTTCAAACCCAAGTACCACCAAAAAACAAGCAAGATAGGGTATTCAGTCTGTCAGAATTCATTAAGCTTATATGTATACTTGTGTGCTCATTTGTTTATAGCTAGATAATTATCAACTGGGGAGCTTGTGGACCCCACTCAGGAGATTCTGATGGGAGCAGTCTGAGATGAGGTCCATGTGTAAGATTTTGAACAAGCACCCAGGTGGTTTTGGTTCAGGGGTTGCTGACTGTATTTTGAGAAACCTCATTCTTGGGGGTGGGAAGGAAACGGAAGCTGATACTCCAGACTCTGGGTTAGTACTAAGAATAGTTATGTTTCTTGACCCCCTCATCTCTAGATTGCAGGATACCTGTATGGCGTGAGCCCGCCAGATAACCCCCAGGTGAAGGAGATCCGCTGTATCGTGATGGTGCCACAGTGGGGGACTCACCAGACTGTGCACCTGCCTAGCCAGCTGCCACAGCATGAGTACCTCAAGGTGAGTAGTAGTGATGGAGCTTGGAAGTGTCAGAACTTGAGGTCTTACCTCCTACCATCGGTAGCAAGAAAGCAGACATGTTACTGTTACGAAAGATTTCTGTCTGCAGATGAGTTGAACAGCTCTTTACTCCTTGCCTATAGGAAATGGAACCCTTAGGTTGGATCCACACTCAGCCCAATGAATCTCCCCAGCTATCACCCCAGGATGTCACCACCCATGCCAAGATTATGGCTGATAATCCATCTTGGGATGGTGAGAAGACCATTATCATCACCTGCAGGTGGGTTTGGACTCCCTTGGGAAGAAGTATGGTGGCAAGCAGCGTAGGCCAGGGCCGGAATGGCCTGAATTCTCACCTTGTCTTCATCCCTTCCCTAGCTTTACACCAGGCTCCTGCACACTGACAGCCTACAAGTTGACCCCTAGTGGCTATGAATGGGGCCGCCAGAACACAGACAAAGGCAACAACCCCAAAGGTTACCTACCCTCACACTATGAGAGGGTCCAGATGCTGCTATCTGACCGCTTCCTTGGCTTCTTTATGGTCCCTGCCCAGTCCTCGTGGAACTACAACTTTATGGGTAAGTGGACTGCGTGTTTGTGTGTGAGGGCAGCACAGCAAGTGTGGATGGGGGGTAAGAGATAAAGTGAGGCCATCACCTTTAGCACTTGGGTCCTGACTCTACCTTGGAAATGGCTCAGAGGCTCAGGCTGGGTGAGGCAAGTAGACCTTTGTTAACATTGGATGTTTTCCTCTCCCCTAAGGTGTCCGGCATGATCCCAACATGAAGTATGAGCTGCAGCTGGCAAACCCCAAAGAGTTCTACCATGAGGTGCACAGACCTTCCCACTTCCTCAATTTTGCACTCCTGCAGGAGGGTGAGGTCTACTCTGCAGATCGGGAGGACCTCTATGCTTAGTTGTTTCTTACCAATTCCTTCTTCAGACTCCCCAAAGGAGCCTCTTAGCCCCATCCCATAAACAAGCTGGTGACATTCAGCAGCTTGGCCCCTTTTCCCTCTGTTTTGTGCTTGTGTTGTTAATACCTTGTAATCCTGAACAAAATATAATAAATTTTGTATAAATAGAATGGTTGAGGGTTGTTTTTTTTTTTTCCCCGAGTTCAAATTCTGGGTGTAGATAAGGCAGGGGGCTGGCCTGGAGCAGTTGTTCAGCAGTGTGCTGGGGTCAGCCTGAAAGAGGGTATAAGACCCCTTGGTTAAATAGGGCTTGATATCCCCTGGACCCAGGGAACTGAGGTAGGTTTGGCTTTCATACTCACTCTTTTGCCTTCACACATTTGCTGGTTTGTTGCAAAATAGTTGCAAATCTCCACCCACTGTCAACATCAGTTAAGGAGTAATGTGTCTAGGAGCTCTGGCTGTATTGCCCAGCCTAGTGCTCCTCCCACCCTTTAGGGTTTTTTTTGTTTTTTTGTGCGGTACTGGGGTTTGAACTCAGGGCCTTCACCTTGAGCCACTCTGACAGCCCTTTTTTGTGATGGGTATTTCCTAGATAGGGTCTCAGGTACTATTTGCCGGGGCTGGCTTTGAACTGAGATCCTCCTGATCTCTGCCTCCTGAGTAGCTAGGATTACACCAGCACCCAGCAGTTTTGTTTCTTTGGGGTTTTTGGTTTTGTTTTTTTGAGACAGGGCCTCTTTAGCCCAACCTGGCCTTGGGCTTGAAATCCTGCCGCAGGCTCATGAGTGCTGGGATTGCATTGCAGATATGTACCACCATGCTGCCAGCCTATCCCCTTTTTAAAAAGCTTTTTGTGTCATTCCTGGGGGTGGGGGGCAAGCACATGAGACCCTGGCTCTGTAAAGACCGCCCAGCAGACTGCTCATTGGCCTTGAATCTCTCACCTCTTGCTTGGAGAGCTTGGCAGCCAAGTCCAGCCCTTAACTCCAGACACGGGGGTGGAGCCTGGATTGAGGGCTTGCCTAAAGTGGCCACTTACAGCCCTGGGCCTCAGCTCTTGGGTGCCTGCCTGGAAATTGACTGTCCCTTTCCTTGTGACCTTGGGGTTGAAAGGGACAGAGCCTAGGGGGCCTAGGGTATTGTCCCCCTTTCCAGGACCTTTTCCCGTAATCGCTTCTCCCTGTCACTTCTACTCCTCCCCTTAGGGCCCTAAACTTCCTGGGCCGGAACTGTTTGGCCTGCCACAATTCCTGGTGAGGGTGCCTTAGGTTATCAAGGGGGCAAAAATGGAGCCCAGAAGAGCGGCTCCTGGGCCACCCGGCTGGGGACCTCGAGTGGCCGCGGGGTCGGGGACGGACGCGGAGCTCGTGTACCATCTAGCGGGGGCGCTGGGCACTGAGCTGCAAGAGCTGACCCGCCGTTTCGGGACGGAGGCGGCGGTCGGGCTGGTGCCGCTCGTGGTGCGGGCGCTGGAGCTCCTGGAAAAGGCCGCCGTAGGGCCCGCCCCGGACTCGGTGAGTCACTGCCCCCTCCGCTCACGCCCCGTGGGACCGACAGGCCCTAACCCTGAGTCTCCCCAGCTGCAGGTGTCGGCGCTGCAGGCCGAACTGGAGCTGCGGCGGCTGAGGGAGGAGAACGAACACCTTCGCAGGGAGCTGCGCTCGGGGCCTCGGGGTGAGTGCAGGCCCCGCCAGGACCAGGGCGGGCTGAGGGCCCCCAGTAACCCGGGGACCAATGCTAAGATCACCCCTTCCTCAGAGGAGCGCGCGCTGCTGCGGCAGCTCAAGGAGGTGACTGACCGACAGCGGGACGAGCTCCGGGCGCACAGTCGCGACTTGCTGCAGCGCAGCCAGGAGACAGAGGCGGTCAGTGAGGGCAGTGGGCGGCGGGCGCTGGACAGGGCTTCCGGGGGCCTCGGCGCTCCGCCCACAGCTCTCCTCTCGCCCCGCCCCCAGTTGCAGGAGCAGCTGCAGCGCCTTCTACTGGTGAATGCCGAGCTACGGCACAAGTTGGCCGTAGTGCAGGCCCAGCTGCGGGTGGCGCAGGACCGCGAGAGGGAACGCGAGCTACCGCGGGAAGGCGCCCTCCAGTCGGCTGAAGAGCAGAGGCAGGAGCCCGAACGGACGACCCCGGAGGACCCAGTGAGTACTAGACGAGAGCAGGGACCCATCCCTGAATTCACAGCGTTGGCACTCGGTGGGCACTGGACAGGATGTGCCGTGCTGTATAGCGGGTCCTCTGGAAAGCACTTAGAGCGGTGCTCTGTCATCTACTGTCCATCCACTGTAGCCCCTTTGTCCGTCCGTGTCCACCCCCAGCCCCGGCCGCTTTCTTCTTAGACACTCCCCCTAGCGTTCCCGTGATGGCGCTGGAGTTTAGCACAGGCAACCCTCTGACCATGCCTGACCTTCCACAGATGGATGCCCCACAGCAGCCAGGGAGCCCCCTGCAGGCAGGGCAGGGCAGCTTCAGCCGAGAGGAAGTTGAACAGATCCTTCAGGAGCGGAATGAGCTCAAGGCCAACGTGTTTCTGCTTAAGGAAGAGTTGGCCTACTTCGAGCGGTGAGAGACTGGGAAGCCAGGAGGCCTCCGCTCACGCCTGGTTCTGGTTCTCAGGTCATCCCACCTTACTCTTTGGCTTACTGATGTATCAGCAGTGACATTTGCTATACCCTGCCTGGGCACCTGGGAGGACATGAATTCCATAGCCCCTCCCCTCCTGGAACTTGGTCCAAACTGGAGGGAGCGGCCCAAAGGGTCACAGTAGCAGCAAGCAGGAAGTGTTAGTAGGAAGGGGGCCACCTAAGGAAAGGTCAGAGATGTTAGCAGTGCAGTGCATTCAGGTGTTTCGAGGAGGAACAAGGAGCACAGGTACTTGAGTGAGACCTATGGCTGGTATCCCCACTGTCTTCTTCCTGCTCCTGCCCCTCTACTGCAGGGAGCTGCTCACAGACCACAGGGTCCCTGGGCTTCTGATTGAAGCCATGAAGGTGGCTGTCAGGAAACAGCGGAAGAAGATCAAGGCCAAGATGTTAGGAACACCAGAGGAAGCAGACAGCAGGTAAGCTCTCCATGCCATTGAGCTAGCCCTCCTTCCCTCCCAGTTCTGTTAAAGCCTAGCCACCTCCTGTGTCTGCCCACCTAGCCTGGCCACCCCTTGAGCCCACTTAGTCTAGTCACTTCTTGGACTTGCTACCCTGGCTAGGTTATCCCTAAGCCCATCATCCAGCCTGCCACTCTTCTCTCTGAATTCCACTACCCTGCCAGCTGCACATCCTGCTAAAGAAATCTGCTAACACCACTTATCCACATTCAGTTTTCAGTCTCCTGCCTTGGTTGGGTCTGTTAGTGGAATGAGGCTGTGGCTGCAGCCTTGTCAGGAGCCTGTTATCTTCCATTCTATGAAGTGAAAGCCTCAAGATGTGCTGGATCTCCCCAGTATTTCCTTTTCTTCATCCCTGGGGACAAGGCAGTCACACTGTCCTCCCTGATGCTCCTGAGGGTGGTGCAGAAGGCTCAAGATGATTTGGACTCCTGTTGTCCCGCAGAGCCTTGATACATGGGCCTCACACCTCTTCTCTCTCTGTCTCAGTGATGAGGATGGCTCATGGCCTCTGCTCTCCAACAATAAGGGAGATGAACCCCCAGCCCCTGAGTCCAGAATACAGAGTTCGTATGTTGGGGGTGGAGGAAGGGCAGGAGGGGGTGAGGGGGGGGTCCTGCCTTCTCTCTGTCTCCTTTCTCGCTCTACTGCCTCTCAGCTTGCTGTCCTGGACTCTAACAGGCTTCTTTGCATGAAGCAGGTGGGAGCTCTGACATGGATTCCGCTTCTTTTCCCTGAGTCCCTTCAGCTCCCTATGACCTCATGCCGCCCTTTCTTTCCTCTGTATCCTCTTTCTCGACACTGCCTGCCCTCAGCCCATCTCCTTGACTTCTATGGCTTCCTGGCTCGAAGTACCTCTTAGCTTTCCCTCCTCCAGCTTTGGCTTGTGGTATCAGGGTGAAACAGAGGCCCCTGAAGCTAAGACCAGCAGCACTGCCTCCAGCCAGCTGGGAAGAGAAGAGGAAGCCTCCCAAGAGCCTTCACTGGAATCTGTGGGCAGCTCTCCAGCCTCCACCTCCTGACTGGGCCTTCTCTCTGCTCATGATGAACATGTTGATCTGAGGGCCTCCGCTGCCCCAGAGGCCTGACTTTTGGGATCTGACTTTGGGGTGAATGTGTGACCTCAAATGAAGACAAGGCTCCCCCCTTCATAGCCCTCCCCAGGGCTCTTCTCCAGTCTGGCAGGATGGGAATGTCAGCCAGCCTCCCCTTCCTCTGACATGTCTGCACCATACTTGAGGGCCAGATGTACAGGTGCTTTGTCTCTGACTTCCAGTTTCACCATCTGTGAAACAGAGGACTGACTGCCTACCTTCCAGGGCTTTGTGCACATGGCCTGAGCTAATGTAATAAAGTAACTGTCCATAATTCCCAGAAACTGCTCCATGTCTGTGTGTCTGTCAGTGGTCTGTGCCACCTTCCAGCCTGCAGAGGCAGCCTGAGCTTTCCTCACAAGGTTTCCTTGACTGCTCACCCAGTGGGGTAGCTTCTCCTGGCTCTGGCCCCTTGCTTTGAGAATGTGGCCTAATGGAAAGCCATGGTTCTCACACTCAACTCACCCCTTCGCCTGTGGCCAGTATCTGGGGACCTGTGACTTCATTGTAAGCCCCATAAACTCACTCAGACTTCACTGTCAGCCTTCCTTTCCCTTTCATTTTTGTGTCTCTGACCTTCCTAGTGCTTCCCGCCCACCCTTTCAGGGAGGTGCCTCATGGCAGCCCGCCCCTCTGGTTTCCTCAGGAAGAGCCTTGGGAGGAAGCAGGGAGGGGGTTGGGAGCTGTGGGGGCTGATGAACCCAGGCCCTCCCACTGCACTGGACGCCATGGGGCTGGGGCTGCTGCTCCCAGTTCTGCTGTTCTGGACTCGGGGGACCGAGGGATCCATGCTGAACCCCAATGGGCAGCATGTCTGCACCAGCAGCAGGTGGGTCCTGTGGGAGTCTGATGCGGATGATGGTTGAATTAGTGTTGCGGCATTTGGGAAGAGATCATGGGCCTGAAGGGAGGGATTTGAGGGGCAGCCTGGCAGGTAGTGGATAGTTAGTGCAGATGATGGGAAGGCCAGAGAATGGCAGGACTGGGAACATGATCTACCCCTTTCTACGCCCAACAGCCCCTCTGATGAGCTCCAGTGCTGCCCAGGCTGGAGGCAGAAAGATCAAGAATGCACCATCCGTGAGTAGTCACGACGGACCCCCAGCCAAGGAGAAGTGAGAACAGAGCCCAGTGAAGACCCTTCCTTCCTACCCTATTCCCTCTTTTCCCTTCTTGAACCCTAGAACCAGGGTTCATACTATGACACACATCCTCAGCCCTAACAGGGTGGTTGTTTTATTGTTGTTTGGTTTGTTTTTGTGGGACTGGGTTTTGAACTCAGGTACTCTACCACACCTCCAGTCCATTTCGATCTGGTTATTTTGGAGATGAGGTCTCACAAACTATTTGCCCAGGCTGGCGACTAGCCTCTCAAGTAGCTAAGATTACAGGTGTGAGCCACTGGCTCCTGGCAAAAGGGTGGTTTTTGAGGGAGCAAAGACCCAGGGGTGGGTGAGGGGGCAGAGGTGTCTCCTGGTCATGGGTGCCCTAGTTATTCCAACCTGAATTGGGTGTTTTTCAGCCATCTGTGAGGGACTGGACACCTGCCGGAAAGATGAAGTATGTGTGAAGCCAGGCCTCTGTCGATGCAAACCTGGATTCTTTGGGGCCCACTGCAGCTCCCGTGAGTCAACTTGGGGACAAAGTTGCTGGGCAGAACTGAGCACAGGGCAGTGGTGGCAGAGCAAGTAGAAATGTAACCTTAAAACAGCAGGGCCAGAACCCCCAGCTTCACTGAGGAAATTGAAGCTTAGAAACTAGAAGCTGTTCCCTCCTGGGAAATGCCCTGAGTGACCTGTTTTCACCCAGACCCACAAAACCCTGCTCACTGGGCATCTTCACCTACCTTTTCAACTTCTCAGTAAAGGTGCCTGTGAGTCCAACTAACTTCAGAATGGATTCATTCTCAATCTCCCCCTTCCCACATACCTTATACATGGTGGAGGGTGGAAGGAGGTCCAGATCTGGACTGTTTGATCTCTCTGGCAGGAAAAGGGGGATGGGAAGGGGTTGGTGGCACATAGCCAGTGGGCAGTCAACAGGAATCCCTGGGTTGGAAGAGGACATGGGGAGATATACCAGTGTGAAGCATCCACCTGAGTTCTAGATATGTATCAAACAGCCAGTTCACCTCCAAAGGGCAGGAGGAGGCTCATCAGTGAGGGAAGAGGGGACATGAATTAAATCCCATCCTCTTCTCTGTGACCCTGGGCACACCCCCTTCCCACTCAGGATCTCTAAGTGTGTTCTGGAATGTGAAGTGGAAGGCTGGGCCAAGGCTAAGGGTTTTTGTGATTCAGAGTCTGGAGCAGGAAATGAGCTGTGCCCCAGGAGGACAGGCTGCCAGATTTTCCAAGGGACTGTCCCTGACTCTTGGAGGGTGGACCCAACACCCCTCTTCCTTGAGGAAGGGGCAGAGTGAGGATCAGTACCCGGCCCTGAGCCTGCTTCCGTCCCTCTACCTCCACTCCCGCAGGCTGCCCCGGCCAGTACTGGGGTCCTGACTGCCGTGAGACCTGCCCCTGTCACCCGCATGGACAGTGCGAGCCAGCCACCGGTGTGTGCCAATGCCAAGCTGACCGCTGGGGCCCTCTCTGTGAGTTCTTGTGCACCTGCGGCCCCCACGGGCGTTGTGAACCCGCTAAGGGCACATGTCTCTGTGACCCAGGCTGGTGGTCATCCACGTGTCGCCGCTCATGCCAGTGCAAGCCAGGAACAAGCTGTGACCCAGACACGGGCGCCTGCCTGTGCCCTTCAGGCTGGTGGGGCCGCCGCTGCAGCTTCCGCTGCTCCTGCCACACCTCGCCTTGCGTGCAGGACTCCGGTCGCTGCATATGCCTGGAGGGCTGGTGGGGCCCTGAGTGCAAGCGGCGGTGTGAGTGCATACGAGGCCACTGCAATGTCGCTTCTGGCCAGTGCGCCTGCCCACCTGGCTTCCAAGGTGTGCACTGTGAGCTGCCCTGCAATCCGGGCCGCTATGGGGCACAGTGCAGCGAAAGGTGAGCTAGCCACTGGGGAGAATAAAGGGGGATTTGGGTAGGGGAAGAGGTGAAGCAGAAGTAGAGGAGTGGCAGGCAGAGATGGGTATGCAGCAAGAAGAGTGGGATCCCAGTGCTATCCCCAAAGCGTGTACAAGGCAGGTATGAAAGAAGGAAAAAACCCTTCAATGTCCCCTAGGTCCACCCCTGCCCACTCCTTTCATCAAATTACTGTTAAAAAGTATAAGTACAGCCCAGTGTGATAGTGCAGGACTGTAATCCCAGTACTTGGGAGGCTGAGCAGGAGGATCGTGTGTTCTAGGTCAGTCCAGGCTACATAGCAAGAACCTGTCTCAGGAAATAAACAAACAAACAAATAAATAAAAAACTTGTATTAGCAAGCCATACTTAGAAAAAGAAAGAATCCTGGGACAATAGAATGTCAAGGTTCCTTTAGGACTTAGTGTCTTTCAAACATTGACCAGCTCTACAATGAGAAATTACCTCTCTCCTAACACATGCACATGTAACACACATTTGATGTAACGGAAATAAAAGCTGAACCACAAAGCACAGTTAACCTTTACTATGCACTTTACTAATACACTGAAATGTTTTTTGTTTTTTTCTAAACACTGGTCAGGATCAGCTGCCTTGATTTTCATAAACTCCTCCCCTACCTTAGCCCCCTAATGGAGCTGACCCCAGATAATTAATTATCTGGAGACAGAAACTTCAAGTTACTGGTAGCATCAATGGGGAACTAAGGTAAACTTGAAATTATAATGGTAAAAGCAGAGTTTATATTTTACGTATTTTTTAAGAGTTGGAGTCTTGCTATTTTGCCCAGGCTGGCTTCAAACTCCTGGACTCAAGTGATCCTTCTGCCTCAGGCTACTAAGTAACTTCTAATACAGGCGGTCTTATTTTATGCACGTTCACATTACAGGGTAGAAGATAAACCACTGATCTGTCCTTAGGCATGCCATGCTGTAGGAAGGAGAACAGAGAAAAAGGGAGAGGTGGGCAGGAGGAAAGTGGAGGGTGGGTTGGTAACATCAAAGCCCTGGAGCTAAGCTGGTAGGTCCTGGTGACCCTGGGACCAAGGAAGGATTAGTCACAGAGCAGGAGGTCAAAGAGAGATGGAACCCTGCCAGAGCCCTCAGATTATCTGTCCAACCTCTTCATTATACACAGAGAAACTAAGACTGGTACTTGCCTGAGTGAACCAACTGGGACCTGGAAGCTCTCCAGTGCCCCTGAAGTCCTGAGTGGGCATCGTGAAGGTTGGAGGGGGTGGCACTCCATCTGTCCCCAGTGTTCTCATGAATCCCTTCTTTTGCCAGTTGTGGCCATTGCAAGCCGAATACAATGTGCTCTCCAGTCACAGGCAGCTGTGAGTCCTGCAAGCCAGGCTGGAATGGAACACTGTGCAAGCAGCGATGCTCACCTGGTACCTTTGGCGAGAGTTGCAGCCAGCAGTGCCCCCGCTGCCGGCTTGGGGAGCCATGCCAGACAGAAACCGGGCACTGTCAGAGCTGTGACCCTGGTTGGCTGGGGCCCAGGTGAGGGGGTACCCTGCTCAGGGAGGATACCCTTTCTCCCTTTCCCCTAGGATCTTTACTTCTGCTGCTTCCTCTGGGAAAGCCACCCTCTCCCAACACACACACACACACACACACACGCACGCACGCACGCACGCACACACAACTCTGCAGCTGCCTCCTGGAGAGACTGATGGAGAAAGATGGGTTTTAAGGGGATCCTGTGCAAGATGCTCTTCTAGCTCTCCCACCATCCAGGCTTCCTGCCCTCTTCTCAAACCTTCAGGGCTATGTTGTCTGTCACCTATCAGCTTTGGCTCCTGGCTCCAGACCGTTTGCCTCTGAGCTGCACTAGGAGGAGTGTCATTGTGTCCTTGAGTCCAGCAATGTGGGGAAGATTGTAGGGCTCCCACTGTCTTCCCAGTCCCTGAGTCTAGCCTTCCCCAGGTGTGAAGACCCCTGCCCAACTGGCACCTTTGGGGAGGGCTGCGGCTCTACCTGCCCCACCTGTCTTCAGGGAACTTGTGATGCTGTGACAGGGGAGTGTGTCTGCAATGCTGGCTACTGGGGGACCAGGTGAGAACTGGGCCGTGGGGAGATGAGAGTACAGGGGCTGAGGTAAAGCCTATGTGTAAGGTCTCCTAACTTCTCTTGCTGAACCTCTCAAACTCTGACACCTGTCCACCATCCTCATAACTAAGAAGTTACTCCCACTGTGCGGTTGCATTCAGGACAATCAGCTAATTCCTAATCTAAAAGGACTAAAAAAAATCAATAAATAGGAGTTTTAAACAGGAAAAAAAAAGAATCTTAAAAGGGAAAAATGAAGAAGAAAAACTAACTACATGGGGACTATACTTAGGGGCAAGCTCCAGACCCCTTTGTCATATCCTTGGCTCTTAGGGCAGAAAGTCGGGTTTCCCATCCAGAGGACAGCATGCAGTGTCAAGTGGAAGAGACCTCACTTTACAGAGAAGGGGAACATGGCTCAAGAGTTAGGGGTAGGGCTGGGCTGGCTCAGACCTCCAGACTGAGAAAATCTTCCTGGATCCATTACATCTTGCTTATTTCACATTAGTGCTGAGTGGGTAGAGGGATAGGTCTACACTGGCCAGCAAATAGCCTGACAGCTTCTGGGCTGAGGGGTTCTCCCAAACACTGCCAGGGGTACTTAGAATGTAACTCAGAAGTCAGAGGAATCTGCTCTGATATTCAGGGACTTCTACCTGGCAGGGGGTGCCCAGGACTGTGCCCAGAAATCTACCTTGCCCTGATCCCTGCCCACCTCTGGTTCCTCCCACTCAGCCTGCTCTTCCTTGTTACCCCTAGCTGCAACAGTTCCTGCCCTCCTGGCTTCCATGGAAACAATTGTTCTCTGCCCTGCCGATGTGCCGAGGGACTCTGCCACCCGGTCTCTGGGTCTTGCCAACTGGGTAAGGTACAGGGGGCACTCAGACTGTGATAACTGTGGGTCCCAGGAGCCCTACTTGCTGGGGAGGCTTGGCCCACTTCATGCCTGAAATCTGTACGGATGCTCTGGGTCCCCCCGAGGATGTGACAGAGCCTCTGCCCCTGAGAAACCAGGTGGAGTCAGGAAATGAGTAGGCAGGGCTGGACTCTGGTATGGCATGAAAATTGGGACAAAAGATTGCGGAATGAGTCCTGGACATCAGAAGGGGACAGACCAGCAGAGAAGCCAGCTGGGGAAGGGGCACCTACAGTAAAAGATTCTGGGCCATGGAGGAGGCAACTCAGAGCTAAAGAGACGTAATATGTGTTAGACCCCAAGGCTTGAATATTTGACCATCTCTCACTCCCACAGGCCCTCATGGCAAGAGTGCCCTCATTGCAGGCATCCTTGTGCCTCTGCTGCTGCTCCTCCTGGGCATCGCCTGCTGTGTCTACTGCCGCTGGACCACTCGGTTGGACCCCAAGGACAGGTGAACGTTGGCTGGTGCCATCTGGTTTCTTTTCAGGAATGAAGAAGGGCTGGTCTTGCACATACTTAAATTGGAGGTAGTAGAGGTAGTTGGCAGTGGCCAAGGCCTGGAGATACCAAGTCAGCCACCTGCCTTCCCTGGAAGCTTTTGACCAGAAGTATCTGAATGACATGGGCATAAGTAGGGGGCACTAGGCACCATGTTGTCCAAATGCAAACCTGCAGCAGGAGGCTTGGCAGAGACTTGTGAGGAGGATGAGGAACACAGAAGCAGAGGCCCAACTCTGGGCAAGCAGGGGAATAGACCAGACCTCACTCGCCCCACAGAAAAGTCTGTGCAGGGTTGGTGGGGTGGCTTAAGTGGTAGAGTGCCTGCCTAACAAGTCTGAGGCCCTGAGTTCAAACCCCAGTACCACCAAAAAAAAAAATTCCTTCCTGTAGCTGAGCACTGGTGGCTCACACTTGTAATCCTAGCTACTCAGGAGGCAGAGATCAGGAGGATCACAGTTTGAAGCCAACTCAGACAAATAGTTTGAGAGACCCTATCTCTCGAAAAACCCTTCACAAAAAAGAGCTGGTGGAGTGCCCAAGGAGTTCAAACCCCAGTATGGCCAAAAAAAAAACAAACCAAAAACCAGTACCTCAAAAACAAAAGCAAAAATGTCTGTGCAGGGGTCTGGCAGAGAATGTGGCTTTCCAAGAAGATTGGGCTGGTAGGGCTGCTCAGGGGATGCTGCTCACATTGCTTTGTTCTTTACAAAACCTCTTTGTACCCCTTGCTCCTTTGAGACTCACAAGAGCACAGAGTTTTAGGACAGGAAATGTGGGTGCTGGAGGATTTTTGTCCTCAATACACAGAGGACACTGAGGCCCCAGATGACCCAGCTAGGGTCATCTATCTGTTCTCTTTGTCCGGGGCTCTTGTAGTTTCCATGCTATTTGTTCAGCGTGTCCTCCTCTGTGTAGTCAGGCATTCACAGATGAGCAAATCCTATTGCCTGTGCCCTGTGGCGGAAGGAGGAAGAAGCCCCTCACAGGAAGATAAGGACATGTACAAAGGCTGTCAGAGGGCAAAATAGAGTCATCAGTTCCAGCTTGGGGGTGGAGGAGAGTGGGAACAAGGGCAGGCTTCCTGGGGCTCAGCTAGGATGACAATCACAGAGTTGCATCTTGGGAAACTGCTGCCAGGTTCCTGGTATTGTATGGGTCCTGAAGAAATTTCTGATAGATAGAACTGTTTTCCCCATTTTACAGATGAGGACACTGAGGCCCAAGGAGGAGAAGACTGAAACAAAGTTGTTACCCAGGTCTATCTGACTCTAGAGACACACTGTCTTCTGTAATTCAGATCTTGGGCTCAATACTTTGGATTTTCTTCTTTCATCAATATGGAGTCATTAAGCTGGGTATGGTGGTGCATACCTGTAATCCTAGCACTTAGGAGGCTGAGACAGAAGGATCACAAGTTTAAGGAGAGCCTGAGACCCTGTCTCAAAAAAACAGAAAACCAAACCAAACAAAAAACCAAAGTCAATGAAGTAGATGTAGTCACCCTGTCACCCTGCTAGGGTGACCTGGATTACCTTGAGTCTTCTGCACTGACCACCCTCTCTACTCCACCCGCTCAGGCCAACAAGAGATGACCCTGCCTTGTCCAGGATGAAGCAGCAGGTCTGGGGAGCACTGAGCAGCCTGGGCTCTGCGCTGTCCTGTGGCTCTCTCAGCAACTACAGGCTTCCCTGGGTGACAGGTAAGTGGGCACGAGGGGTCAGGGGCTGGGATGGTACAGGCCTTCCCATGAGGCTATGTACCTGACCTGGAGCCCCTACAGTCTCTCACCATGACCCGGAGGTCCCCTTCAACCACAGTTTCATTGAGCCGCCCTCTGCCGCCTGGGCCTCTGATGATTCCTTCTCTTCTGATCCTGAGTCTGGAGCAGAGGACGAGGGTCACACCTACTTCGTGCCACCCCAAGAAGGTAGCTCCCCAAAAAGTCCACTCAGTCTCTCTCTGAGCAGCCCTGCCACAAACTCTTCTGTATTCCTTCAGCTAACATGTATCTGGCACCTATTCTGTGCCACTAAGTCTCCCAGACTCTCGGGACACAGTAAAGAACAACACAGATCCCTGACCTTGCCACGCTTGTAGTATGGTAGGCAGTAATCAGATAAGTCATCAGGTAGTAGAGGACAGAGTGACACATACTTTGATGGAGGGGGAGACAAGGAGGGACTCATAATCTAGTCATGTGAAGGGTAATTGGGTTCAGGGAATATGTCTGTGTTTGTGATGGTTGGATTGAGTCTAGCAGAATCTGTAGGAGTTAGCCAAAGGAAAATGAGGCAATGGGAACAGTGTTTTCAGTGAAGGGAACAGCATCTGCAAGGCCCAGAGGGGAGGCCCAGAGTGGCACTACAAGTTTCAGCTTGGCAAAGGCTCGAAGCCAGAGGGGTGGAGAGAAAAGAGCAAAGAGGAGTAATAGTTGTTGATTTTTCTCCTCCTCCTTCCTTGCCCCATTTTGAGACTTGCAGGAAGATGCTGGGCTACAGGTAGGCTGCATTGAGGTGGCCAGCCCAGCTGCAGCCATGCTCTTCTATCTCCTCTGCCAGGGATGGTCCTCATGACCCAAGCAGAGTCACCAGAGGTCAGCCTGGCTGGAGGCTCCTTCTCTCCCCCTGAGGATGCCTCCACACCATTCCCTATCCCACGCACGTCCAGCCTGGCACGGGCCAAGCGGCCATCGGTCTCCTTTGCTGAAGGCACCAAGTTTGCACCACAGAGCTGTCGAAGTTCAGGGGAGCTCTCCAGTCCAATTCGAAAGCCCAAGAGGCTCTCCAAGGGGGCCCAGCCACGGCATGAGGGCCAGGAGCCTGAGGACTCCGCAGGCCCAGAGCAAGCAAAAATGGAGGGGGCGTCTCCTACTGCTGCCAACCCTGGAGATGCTAGCTGCCACCAAGTCCCTCCTTGTGGCCAGAAAGCAGCTGAGCGTGTGGAAATCATCAATGGCAGTGTCCAGGAGAACCCTGGCGCTGTAGCCACAATCTACATGTTGGCAGGGAAGCCCCAGAAATCTGAGGGTCCTGGCCGGTCTGTTTTCCACCGTTTTGGTAACTTCCAGAAAGGCCTGGCAGAACCAGGCAGGAAGAGTGCCTTCCCTAAGCCTTTACTCCGAGCCCTGGGTCAGAACAAGGGCAATCTGAGTCCTGGCTTAGCCTCCAATGACAAGTTCATGGAGGTCATGGGAGTTAGGCCAGGGGAAATGTCCAGGGGTCTGGGGGATGGTATTGAGGGCACAGGGAGGATCCAGGAGCAGATCTCTGGGAACAGTCCCCCAGAACAGGAGCTCCAGAAGCAAGCTGAAGAGGAGGGGCAGGAAGAGCCCCTGTATGAGAATGTCGTGCTCATGTCCGGGCCGCCACAGCACTGAGGACCTTGAATTTGTGGGGAAACCTATGGATGGGGTGCAGAGGGGATGGTGAGAGCACCAGAACTGTCCATGGGCCAGATTGTACTTTGTGCTGGAAAATGATCCTGGGGCCAGAAAAGACATACCAGAGCCTCTGCTCTGGAAGAGGCTAGGGTTAGAGGCCAGCTGGCTGCGGGCCCTGGCAGTACCCCCAGAGCCTGTCTGGAAGGCCTGGGCAGAGACCCTGCAGGACGGTGCCAGGAAGAGGAGGGAAGAGATGTCTGCAGGGACTTTTTGTCTGCTGCCCTGGATCCTGCCCCAAAGAACTGTGTCTTTCCTTCATTTGCAAAATATTTTCCTGACATGGGAAACAACCTAAATGTTTAAGCGAATATTTCCCATGATCTGTTGCAATACCGCCACTAAAAATCATGTCGTGCAAAACATTTAATCATGAGAGAATGCTCATGCTAGGCTGAGTGTGTAAAAACTTGCAGAGCTGGAGGTGTGGCTCAAGTGCCAGAGCAAGCTCAGGCCCTGAGATCAAACCCCAGAACCGACAAAAATGAACAAACAAAAAAAGTAAGTTACAAATTAGGGAACAGTACAGTGCCATTCTTTTCTTAGTTATCATTTTCTTTTTTTCTAGTGCTGGGCATTGAACCCGGGGCTTCAGGATGCTAAGCAAGCGCTCTACTTCTGAGCTACACCACCAACTCCCCTTCCATTGTTTTCTTTTTAAAAACTTTATTTCTTTTAATCTCAGGATACACATTTGGAATTCTCCCTTTTTGTGTATGTCTAGTGACTGTTTTATGAATTGTTTTTAAAAAGGATGTGCATAAAAAAGATTCAAAGGAAAAGCATCCAATTGTGTTTTTCTCTGGGAAATGAGATTATGGGTGATATTTATTTTCTTCTTCTTCTTTTTTTTTTTTTTTTGGCAGCATTGGGGTTTGAACTCTGTCTCACACCTGCTAGGCAGGTGCTCTTATCGCTTGAGTCACTCTGCCAGCACTCTTGAACTTTTGTTAGAATTTGGAAATTTTCTACAGTAAGCATTTTTTAGTTTTTTTCACTAGATTGAATTGTTAAAGAAAAATGGTGAAAGGCAACTTGGTTCTTTGTTAAAAATGTAGAAATGCTACTTGGACATAGTGGTGTACCTTTAGTCCCAGCTATTCTGGAGGCTGAAGTGGGAGGATCATTCGAGCCCACAAGTTTGAGACCAGCATGGACTACACAGTGAGAGCTACAGATGTGAAGGGGAAAAGAATCGGAAGACTTCCCTGTTCAATAGCAAAGTACATGCCAGGCGCCAGTGGCTCACGCCTGTAATCCTAGCTTTTCAGGAGGCAGAGATCAGGAGGATCGCAGTTTGAAGCCAACCCAGGCAAATAGTTCTGCGAGACCCCATCTCAAAAAAAAAAAAAATAAACCCATCACAAGAAAGGGCTGGCAGAGTGGCTCAAGGTATAGGCTGTGAGTTCAGACTCCAGTATTGCAAAATAAATAACCAGAGCAAATGGACTAGAGGTGTGGCTCAAGCTGTAGAGTGCCTGCTTTTGCAAATGCAAAGCCCTGAGTTTAAAACCCCAGTACTGCAAAAAAAAAAAAAAAAAAAAAGAGCTGGGTGCCAGTGACTCATACCTATAATCCTAACTACTTGGGAGGCTGAGGTCAGGAGGATCGAGGTTTGAGGTCAGTTTGGGTAAAAAGTTTCAGAGACCTTATCTCAACCAATGGCTGAGCGAGATAGTACATGCCTGTCATCCCAAATATGGCAGGAAGCATAAATAGAGGGATTGTGGTGCAGGCCAGTCTGGGCAAAAACAAGTGTAACCAGAGCAAAAAAGGCTGGAGGTATGGCTTAAGTGGTACAGTGCCTGCCTAGCAAACACAATGCCCTGAGTTCAAAATACAGTACCACCAAAAACATTAAGAATGCTAACATTACAAACACATATAAAATGAAACAGACACATATAAAATGAAACAGTGACAGCTGGGGCCAGCTGAAGCATGACTTTTCTCTGAGTGCCTTTTGGTCTTGTTTGAATTCTTGGCTCACATATTGTGCTACACAGTCAGAAAAGAAGGGTGGGGGGGCTTCCCCTTTTATCCCAGTGCTGAGACCTCAATAACACTTGAAGCCCTTCCTTTCAGATTTTTTTTATACACATGTAAATATAGGTTTTAAAAACAAAAGATCAGGGTGGGAGGTAAAGGAGTAAGGGAGAGTAACAGAAGGGGTTGAACAGATCAAAGTAAAGCACATCCACAGTGGGCATGCACTGAGACGCCCCTTTGAACATCAACTTAAATATTAATAACGAATATAATGACTGTAAAATAGGTACAGTGGGGGGGTATGAGTGGGAGGTTGGAGGGTGAAGGAAGGAGATTAAGTAGATGGTATATGGTTGATGGACTTCATATACCTATATGAAACAGAACTAAGAAAACTCTAATTGCTTTAAGGGGGCAGGGAGGAGGTTGAGGAGGAGAGACGATGGAGGCAATGTAACAAATGTATAATATGTCTAATTGGAATTGTCACTATGAATCCCCCCATATAACAAAAATATCCTAAAAATCAATTTTAAAAAGATCATATTGAACATACTATTATGCAACTCGCTTTTTTTTTTTTTTTGTGCTGGGGATGGAACCCCGAGCCTCACACAAGCTGAGCCCATGCTCTACACTGAGTTACACCCATAGCTCTACAAAACTTTTTTATTTAGCAGTATAGCCTTGATATTTTTAGATGTCAGTAAATATAAACTTCCTCTTTTCATAAAAAATGATGACATGAAATTCTATTATGAGAAATAACCCAGGTTTATTTAAGCCATATTCCCTGCCCACGGACAGTTGTTTCTAATTACTTTGATGCAATAAATAATGATGCAGTGTACAACTAACTTTGTCCATATTTCTTTTTGTCCTTGGGCAAGTTTTTTTTTTTAAACTGGGGCTTGAAGTTAGGACCTACACCTTGAACCACTCCACCAGCCCTGTTTTTGTGTGATGGGTTTTTTTGAGATAGGGTCTCACAAACTATTTGCCCAGACTGGCTCTGAACTGTGATCCTCCTGATCTCTGCCTCCTGGGCAGCTAGAATTACCGGCTCAAGCCACAGGCACCGGGCCTGTATAAGTTTTTGATAGCATACATTCCTGGGAGTGAGTTGTTGAGGTATAGGGTAACAATATTAGCCACTTCTGTTCTTATTCCAAATTGTCCTCTCAAAAAGTTACATGGCTTTGTATTCTCACAAGTTATGGAGGTATCTATTTCCTCACACTCAATCTACAGGTTAAAAAAATCATCTCATTATTTTAGCACAAAAAGAATAAAGTAGTACACATTAAACCTTTTGAAAGTTACAATGCTTGTACAAATTTTTAAAAATTTTTTTGAAGACAAGTTCTCCTATGTATCCTAGGCTGGCCTCAAATTCAAAGTCCTCCTGCATCAGCCTCCTGAGTGCTAAGATTACAGGTGTGCAACACTACCACCAAATATTTCTGGTGCTGTGGTTTGAACCGAGGGTCTCATGTTTGCTAGGCAGGTGCTCTACTAGTTGAGCCATGCAACAAGCTTCCCTTCCATATTTTAACTCATCAATACCACACACACACACATACACACATCTAATTAATTTCTATGATTATTCTAGCATTAAGGTTCTTTTTAGATCTTTAACAGGTAAATGTGTTATCTGGTTATAGCCACTTCTTTTTTGGGGTTTTTTTTTTTTGGCAGTACTGGGATTTGAACTCAGGGCCCTCATGCTGGCTAGACAGGCAGGCACTCTACCACTTGAGCCACTCAGCCAGCTCTGTTTTGTGTTGGGTTTTTTTCAAAATAGGGTCTCTCAAACTATTTGCCCAGACTGGCTTCCAGCCACAATCCTCCTGATCTCTGCCTCCTTAGTAGCTAGGATTACAGTTGTGAGTCACCAGCACCTGGCTTATAGTCACTTTTCTTTTGAGGTATTCATCTTTTTCTGATTGATTTGTAAGTGCCTTTTTATATTCCAAGGATATTAGATCTTCACTTAATTTGTGGCTCAGGCCACAATTTTTTTTTTTTTTTTGGTACTGGGGCTTTGCGCTTGCTAGGCAGGTACTCTACTAACCACTTGACTCACACCCCCAGCTAAAATCAATGAAATAATCATCTATATTTTCTTCTTGCACTTTATTGGTTTTATTTTATTTTTTGCAGTACTGAGAATTATCCCATGTCCTCATACATGCTAGGCAAGCACTCTACCACTGAGTCACATTGCCAGCTGTTTTATGATCTGACCACAAGGCTGCTGTTGGGACCTTAGGTCTACTGACAAAAAATAAAAGAGTTGTTCAGATACTGGCTTCAAGTTACAGTGCTTTTTGTTTTGTGACTTTGGAAAAGTCATTTAAAGCCCAGGTTTTTCATCTGGAAAATGGGGATAATGCCTGTCTCCCAGGGTGGTTTGTGGGGATTAAGTGACACAAAGGATTGTAAAGCATCTAGTAAATGTTTAACTATCAATAAAGGGTAATTATCAGTGTTACTACCATCATCCTCCAGCTTTGGATTTTGGGTCCTAGCACCTGCTACTTTTCTTTCCTTTTTACTTGGTCACATTTTCATTCTACCTATTCCGCACCTTGTGCTTGCTTCAGTTAAGGGCTGGTTATATAAAGTTAAGTAAGACACATTCCTGCTCCCAAAGAACTTATAGTTAATGGGAAAATGGGGATACATACAGATGAATAGATAATTATAAAACAAGGCCATCAATGGACAAAGACAGCAAAGGGATTCTGGAGAGTGGCAAGGGAAGGGCTTCCTGGAAGAAGTGCTGTCCAAGACCAGGCTATGTTGAGGGTCAGAACTGGAAGAACAGTAGAGCAGGAGCCATAGGTAATTCCATGTGATTGGAGAATTTAGAACCAGGCAGGTCAGACAGCTTCTAGAGGGAGGAAAAGATTGGTGGGTCAGTTTGGGGAACTTGAACTTTATTTTGCAGCACAAATAGTATAGTATTTCTGAAGGATTCACCAAGATCAGATTTTTATTTCCCGTAAGTCACTGGGATGGGGTGAGGGTTAGATCTGAGAAGCTGAGACCAGGCCGATGAACAGTGGTTCTATGGTAGGGACAAGAATGAACAGATTAGATAAACAGGAGAGGCGGCTGTGATGTGGTGGGGTTGGGGTGTAGCAGGTATCTGTTGAAAGGATGGTTCACAGTACCTAACTTCAGTAGATAATGGTACTGTTGTCTGAGGGAGAACGGGGCAGAGTTTTGAGGGAGAACACATTACTTTAGAGAGGTAAGGGTCTGCAGAGGGTCCTCAAGCATGTGACTCAGGGAAGCCGGGTGAGGGGCTGGAGATTTCTCAGGTGGCAGCTGAAACCTTGAGTGGGTGAGATCCTGCAGGGTGGGTAACTAGCCCAGGACCCCAAACCTACTCTTCTCCCCATATGGGAAAGGGAGCCCTTGCAGGGTGGCCAGCGGCGGGTTTACGGCAGCAGGGGGCGCACTGGTACTAGGGGAAGTGGAGCAGGAGGCTTTTGGGACTCTCGTGGCTCTGGGGTAAACCAGCTCCCGTGGTACACGGAATCTGGGGGAGACCGAAGCTTAGGCTATTGCCTTTGATCAGGGAGACGCAGCCAGGCAGCTGAACCTTCAGAACCGGGGCTCCATCCCCCTGCCTTGGCAGTTGTTCGGGGCAGGTCCAGCCGATTACACAGGGAGGCTGGAGCCCCCGGGACCTTTCCAGACCTGTTGGGCTCTCCGAGGCCAGACATGCTAGCCGCTTGCCGTTACTCACAGCAACGCCTTGCAGAGAGAACCCTTACCTGAAAGAGAGGCTCGGGAACAGGGAATGAGGGCGGGGAGCACCAAGATGACCGGTCTAGGTACGGTCCCTGAGGAGAGCAGGGATGGGGGACTACCGTCTGAACAAAGCAGCAAAAGACGTAGACTTAATACGGGACAGAGACAAAGCCCCACCTCCTGCTTGCAAGACTTGTCAAGGGACACCTACGAGGACAGGCAGGTGACACTTAGGAGAGGGTTAGGGGCCAATGAATCAGGAGAGCGGGGAAGATGTACACTACGCTTGGACAGGGGTCCGGGGATCTGAGACCCGCAGAATGCGCCTGGATAGGGACCATCAGGGGCGGGAGAACGAGGAACAGGCACAAAGCAGCGCTGCGTGGGGAGGAGGCGATGGGGGGCTTCCAAAGTTGAACCCGTGCGAAGCGAGAGCATCTGGGCGCGGTGCCTAGGACATGGGAGAATTGCGGACTATGTAGCGGGCCAGAGAAGAACAGAGAACCGAGCTGGGCGTAGCGCGGGACTTCCACGCAGCTGGGGAAGTTTGGGGGACGCAGGAACACCGAGCCTGGGACCCACCTTAGGGTCAAGACTCCGGGCAGGGTCAGGAGACAATATATGGCAAGGCCCCCGGAGGTTCCCGGTCCGGCACTGACTCCAGTTTGAGGCGGCAAAGCCGAGACACTGCCCGCAGCTGCCCCCAGCCCCCCCATCTCTCTTGTTTGTCTCCAAGTCCGGCCGGAACCGGCTTCTACTTGCCGGGGGGCGGGTGGGTGGCTGCTGATTGGTCAACGTCTGTTTCCAGCCCCCACTCAGCCAATCAGCGGGCAGCAGTGTTTTTCATTTTAGGGTCGGAATAAAAGGGCTGGAATAAAAGAGGACAGAAAAAGCGTCGGGCGGGCCCGATACACTTCGGAGTTGGGTGAGCTGGATCCCCGGGATGGGGGCCTCGGGCGGGGGTCCGGGGGGAAGGAAGAAGCTACACAAGAAGTGGCCTAGAAAATAGGTGAATATGAGAGGAAAAAGACTGGACAGGGTTAGGAGCCGCCAAGGAAGAGATGGTGAATAGAGGAGGGAGCTGAAGGATGGAGGGACTGGGGGTCTGCTCCCATGGAAACGGCTGATTGCCGAGGTAACAGCCCGGGACCCGGGGTCTCGCGGCTAGCTCGCGCCGCCGGTTTGAACCGGCTTCGCCTCTCCCATGCGGGGTTCGCGTGGCCGCAGCGCCTAGCGACCTAGACAGTGGCCAATGGCGCGGCAGTTCCTGTGCCATGAGGCCAATGAGCGCGCCGTGGGCGGGCCATTCCGGGGCTCGGTGCGCTGATCTTGTGGTTGAAGGAACCAGGTCTTGGAAAGGGTCTTGAGTGCGGGCGGGACGGAGCCTGTTAGGGTCCCTGGGAGTGGTAGCTATCATGTGTGCCCTTGCGCAGGTGATCATACCTCAAGCTGCCTCCGCTTCCGGCCCCCAAGCTAGCTATGTCAATCCTTCTTGCGGCCAGGACTAGTTCCACGTCCTTGAACATGCGTTAGACCCTTCCCGCTTCCATGCCTCGGTTTACCTCGGAGTGAGCTGAGCGAGAAGTCTTCCTGCCTGGTCAGGGTGGCTCCAGTACAGCCGAGGGCAGCGGTACGAGTCTGCAGCGGATATAGGGGTGGCCCAGGTCCCGAGCAGGGCAGGGTCTTGCTTCCTGCGCTGCGCGCACCTACAGCGCGCACCTGCAGCCGGGGTCGCGGAGGGGATGACAAGCTCTGTGCCCTGCGGCAGCGGCCGGGGGGGGCGGTTGCGGGATGGGTTGGGCTGGGCCGGCGCTGACGCCGAGGTCTATGCGCAGGTGGCTGCAGAGCCGGAGCAGGAGCCAGGCCGCCGCACAGCATCGCACCATGGCGCCCACCCTGGCCACTGCCCATCGGCGCCGCTGGTGGATGGCCTGCACCGCTGTGTTGGAAAACCTCCTCTTCTCGGCAGTCCTCCTGGGCTGGGGCTCGCTGCTCATCATGCTCAAGTCGGAGGGTTTTTACTCCTACTTGTGTACTGAGCCAGGTGAGTTGGGCGCCTGGGACTGGGACAGGTTCCTGGGAGGGGTGGGTGGTGATGAAGACCTAGCCAGCAATGCTCCCTCTCTGCGCAGCGCCTCTTTGGTATCCAAATGCCCTTTTGATCGTCGCCAAACTGCTGGTTTACATATCGTTATCATCGTCCCTGTTTTGTAGGTGAAGAAACTGAGGCTCTGAGTAATCTGATTTGCCAAGCTGGGGCCTGTGGTAGATTCAGAACTCCCACATCCAGCAGTTTTTCTATCAGTTTGGAACAGCTGGACTCCTGTCTGCCCAGTGCCTGCAGCATTGCTTTCTTGCAGTAAACATGCTGCTCCCTGATTGTAAGAAAGAGGAACTCTTGATTCAGGGTCTAGGGTGCAGCAGGAAAGAGGAAGTGGCTTTCCCTCCACCCCAGGGAGGTTTCATCTACAGTCTAGATGTTTTTCAGTTAGGCCATTATGAAATCTCCTAAGGGCTTGCTAGATATAATTTCTTGTCTGTTTTTACTGCTTTATGTTTCTCCAAAGGCCATTTCCTCCTATGACTGTGAGAAATCTTAGTGGATTTCCACCCCCATGGGGAGGAAGAGGAAGGGGGGCAGTTATGGAAATGATGCTAGGTTTGCTCCCTTCTCTTTGACCCACCATTAGTGTTGCAGGAGGCAGGCTGAGGATGCTGTGTACATGAAATCTGCCCCACCCCACCTTCCCACTTGGATTGCTGCAGGTCAGTAGGATCAGCCTACCCACAGGGCCAAAGCAGTTCCCAACCTCTACCCTCCTCCCTAGGCAACCTTATAGGACAGGCTTCCCTTTACCTCCTCCCTAGTCCCAGCAGTGGCTGCATAATAGGTGTCTCCCCAAGTGCCTGACCCCTTTGATGGAGAAATCCCACATGTGACCGTTGGGTCACCACCAGTGTGCCTTTTATTTCTAAAGTTCTTACTTAGCAGAAAGAGAAGGCTTTGGATCAGTTCTCGATGCCTGTAACCCAGAGTGGAATCCTTCCTGTTTCTCTTCTCTGATCTGCCTAGAGAATTCCAGAGTTATCCCAGTGTCTAGGGAGATAGCAGCAGAGGTTAAGGGTGGGAGAAAGGGAGGGAATTCGGAGGCTGCCTGGGAGAGGGCAGAAAGTATATCATTTATAACCAACCTTTAGCCTTTAGCCACTCAAAAATATTTCCTAATAGCCTAAGGGTTCTTGGCAGGCCTTTCCCCACATCAGCAAGAAATCTTGGGAGATGGGAGAGTCAGACCTTGTTCCCTGAACTAGCTTTCTGTTTTGCCCAAGAGCTGTTAGGAGATTAATGACTCTTCTGGAAGGAACAGGTTGGAGTGGTTGGCTCAGTCTCTTTCAGGGTACACAGAGAGTTTAAAACAACAACAACAAAATCATCATCCCTGGTCCTTGGACAGAGCTTTTAGTATCTCATCCCGGCCAGAGAATTGTTGTGGTCAGTTTTTTCTTGACTCACAGTGATGTTAGGAAGGTCAGAGTCTAGGTTTGTTTTTCTTTTTTTGTAATACATTGTTCACTTCTATAATTTATTGTATGGTATTGACAGCATGGAGCTGGTCACTACATTAATGGAACCTTGACTTCTTCCTTCCTTTGAATGGGAGGAGTCCAGAGATTGTGCCAACACAGCGCTGAGTTGGTATGTAAGCCCTTGAAAGACTTGACAGTTTACTCCTACAAACCAAAGTGAAGGTGAAGGGTCAGGATTGTAGGTTGAACATCAACTTCTTATCCCGTGCCTTTGCTCCTGCTTCTGATTTTGGTTTTTCTGATTATCTGGCAAACTTGCTGACCCAGCATCCTTGGCGGGAAAGCTTGCTGATTCCACACAGCTTATCTCTCTGGCCTCCCTGCTCCTTGCTTCTTGGAGTCTATCTAACCTGTTGTCTTTCAGAGCCAGAAGCTTCTGTGTCTACTTGACTGGCAGTTCCGGGCAAAGTTAGGGTCAAGGTTTGCACTTAGGCCTAATGTCAGATTTGGTGGATGGCTGAAGTGCAGAGAAGCAATTAGGTCATTTATTGAATTTATTCAATCAAACTTTTGAAGAGTTGATCAATTTACAGCTGGTTGAGATGCACATTTCTTAGCTTTTGGTTGCTGTTAGGACTGATGC
This sequence comes from Castor canadensis, assembly GCF_047511655.1. Lineage (NCBI taxonomy): Eukaryota > Metazoa > Chordata > Mammalia > Rodentia > Castoridae > Castor > Castor canadensis. The sequence continues at coordinate 46,577,961 of NC_133396.1, read as the reverse complement.
TTGAGTTTCTTTTCTATCTTTCTTTCTTTCTTTTTTTTTTTTTGTGGTACTGGGCTTTAACTCAGGGCCTTCACCTTGAGCCACTCAACCACCCCTGTTTTTGTGAAGGTTTTTCAAGATAGGGTCTCCAGAACTATTTGCCTAGGTTGGCTTCAAACCTCGATCCTGATCCTCCTGATCTCTGCCTCCTGAGTAGCTAGGATTACAGGCGTGAGCCACTGGCGCCCGGCTTGAGTTGTTTTTCTAAAGGAAATTTGCCTGAACCTGTTGAAAAGTTCTCAGAACTCCTTGTCAGGACTTGAGCCAGAATCTAGCTACAGACACTGTGTTAGGTTCCAGCTTAAGGTGAGAGAAGAAAAGAAATAGTTCCTTTCTCTCTTGTCCCTCAGCTTGTTTTGCCTTGCTCACCAGACAGTAAGGAGAGGGGATGGTCTGGAGCTGGGCAGCTGGGTTCTGGCATTTCATAAGCCTTGCATGCTATCCATCCACTGTTGGCAGCTGGATACTTCCCAGGTCCCCTGATGTGGACAAGAGACCCAGTTGGGGAAGAATGGGGCTTTCCTAGGACTCTGTCCTTTTGGCCTCTAGACATGGCTGCTGTGGCCACCCACACTTGATCTCTCATTGTACATAGACCCCGTGAAGCCCAGTGTGCCCGGCGAGACCAACAGTGGAGATGTAGTTGGGATTGGGTGAGAGGCCTCTCTGAGGTTTAGGCAGAGGCCTGGATTGGTGAGTCAGGAGAAGAGGGCGGGGGGCTGAGAGCCCTGGAGCAGGCTATACCCTGGAGGAGATGAGAGAAAGACCTGGCCCAGCAGGAGATGACTGAGGAGGTGGGAAGGGGCCAGGACATGCAGGACCTAGGGGGACACTTGGAAAGACTGAATTTTATTCTCAAGATAGGCAGGAAGGAAGCCATGGAGACAGAGGCCCAACATCCAGTTCACCTTTCACAGGGTCTGATGAACTATTGAGGGCTTGTCACGTGCTGGGTGTGGGGTGAGGGCTATAAGGTAGAAGTCACAGCCTAACCGTGAGCATGAAGGCAGACACCAGTTTTGTGCTCTTGGCCACTGCAGTCACTCTGCCTGTGGTGATGGGGTGCACACCCTGAGAGCAGGACATTGGCTTCTGAGTCCCTGAGAGGGCAGAGAGCCTGCTGTCCCCTAGGGGAGGACAGAATTCCCTGCTTGTGGGTAGAATTCCTTGTTGCTTCAAGGTCCTCCCTTTTTATGGGCTTCTTTCATGCCCACGAGTCGATGGTTGACAACTTTCAACCTTTCACTTTTATTGCTATGAATATGAATATGAATATTGTTTGTTTGTTTGAGGCAGGGTCTCAATATGTAGCCCAGGCTGTTCTCCAATTCCCAGTCCTCCTCCCTTAGCCTCTCAAGTCCTGGGATTATAAGCATGTACCACCATGCTCAGCTTGTTTGTACTTTTCCTCCAGTTTGTTTATTCATTTATTTGTTTATTTTTGCAGAGTTAGGGATCAAACCCAGGGCCTCACACATGGCAGACACACTGAGCTACACCTGCAGTCCATCCCCAGTTTATTTTGAATTAAAAACCAATTCCATCGAAATGAGTAAGAGAGCTAAAAGCTGATGCTCACAGCCTTAGAAAAGAGCTTGTGCCTTTGGCTGTCCCCACCAGCCCTACCTTCTTCCTTCTCATTTCATGACCTAATTTCCCTCCCCCACATCCGCCTGCCTCCTCTGGCCTTTTAGTGTAGCTTGAAGGTCCTGCCCAACTTGGGCTGGCTTTCAGGGCCTTTTGGGAGGGCCAGGAAGCAATCCCATTCTCATTAGGCAATATTAAGGGACTCCTGGTGTTACCCAAGCACTGTGTGACATCTTCCCAGCCCATTCCTTCATTGAGGCAGCCTGCCCCTAACCTGCTTGGACTGCGTCAGTATAGCCAATGATAAAGAGCAGGAGCTTTGGGCTCTGATAGCAGTATTGGGGCTTGAACTCAGGGCCTACACCTTGAGCCACCAGCCCTTTTTTGTGAAAGGTTTTTTCCAGATAGGGTTTTGGGAACTATTTGCCCAGGTCAGCTTTGAACTGTGATCCTCCTGATCCCTGCCTCCTGAGTAGCTAGGATTATAGGCCTGAGCCACCAGTGCCTGGCCTCCTATACCTTTTGCAAGTGACTTATCTGCTCTAAATCTCCCCATACTGTCATGTGGGAGATGGGGTCAGAGTAGAAGGGCACTACATGACTGAGGGATTGAATCCCACTGGGCACAGTGGTCACACTCTGCAAAGAAGAGGCTCCTGCTGCTGGGACCGACATGAGGGGCTCAGACTCTGACTGTCCTGCCTCTTGTTTGCTCTGGCTCAGCCGACCTCTCACCCACATCTCCCCCGCTGGACTGAGATGTTGCTTCCTGTTGCCGGATAGAATAAGGATTGGAGATCCTGGGGCAGGTACCCTCAGCAGCACCCCCAGGGGTCCACCCTCTGGAGCGGAAGGGCTTAGAAAGCAGCCAGTCAGAGAAGGGGCTGCCCAGGAATTTAGAGGCGTCACCAGCCATATACACCTTGGTGCTCTCAGCATCTCCAAGAGCTATTCTGGAGGCTCCCCACTCTTTGTTTGCCTTGGATGAGGGAGACCCCTTGGATGCGTGAGAGTTCAAGGAGAGCCTGAGTGGGGTCACACCACCCTCTTTCCTCCCCTGCTTCCTCTGTAAAGATCTTGTTTGTCAGTCTTCTGAGCAAGGCCCAACAGTACAGGGCATTGTTCTTTCTTCCCTGGCCCTGGCCCTGGCAGCCTTACTCCTGTTTTCAGCACACTCTTGCCACACCAATTCCTTGCCTGTCCTCTTGGTTTGCCCTCCATGGCTGGGCTAGGCTGGGCCACTCTGGCTGCCTTCTGTAGAGGCATCTGTTTAATGAACAGGTACAGGTGTGACCCCAAGCAGGCTGGGCTAGGTGAGAGCTGAACTTTAGGCCAGGAGCGGGGGGCACCCTAGGGCTTGGCACTTTCTGGGTGCTTATGTGTTTGTCTCCATCCTGGCCCACCAGGGCCCAGTGGGAGCAGAGGGAGAGAGGCAGTGGAGGTGTGACGGAGTTTGGGCATCTGCTAGCACTGAGATTTTCTGTGTGGACTGTTTACTGCTAACAAGGGTTCTGGATTCACCAAAGGTTTAATTCCCTCCAGCATTGGTTCACTTTTTTGTTGTTTTTTTGGAAGGACTGGAGTTTGAACTCAGGGTCTTGTGCTTACTAGGCCAGCACTTTACTACTTGAGCCATGCCTCAAGTCCTTAATTCCCTCCAGGAGTGAGAGACTCTCACATTGCTCCCTGGGAAGACAAGTGAGGCCACCCAGCCCCTCCAATCCCCAGATTCATCTGTTGCTGAACATCACGGGCTGGACGCAGGCGGGAAGAGTGCCAGGTGGCCCCATTGGCAGTGATTTCTTTAAGGACAGAAGGCTAGTAGCCCAAAGTGTAGATTCCTGTCTCCGTGTGTAGTGGTTCCAGGATAAAAGACGGAAGGACAAACACCCTCAGTGCTACCCCAGCCCCTCTATTCAGAGGCCTCCTGTCTAGTTAAGGGGTGACCAGATCTCCACACAATTTTGGACATTTCCACTCCTATGCCCACTTCTAGCATATCAAGGAGGCTGCCTTGGGTACATGCCTTGGGATTTTTTTTTCCTTTGGTGCTAGGGATGGAACCCAGGGCCTCATGCATGCTAGGCAAGTACTGTACCACTGAGCTACATTCCTAGTCAAGGCCTTGGAATTTTATGTTCAGTCTCTTGATGAGAAAAATCAGGGATCCAGCTGCGATTCCTCTCTGAGAGTCCTGAGGGGTAACCCCTCCTTATATGCGCACACATGCCACTCCATGTCCCTGGGTGTAGTAACTGGCTCCAGATCCTGCATGGCCACAATCAGTTCTCACCAGGCTGGCCATTCGTGGTCCTGTGGTGCCCTCCCTCCACCATCTACTTTTTTTTTTTTTAAGTGGTACTGGGGTTCCAACTCAGGGCCCCATGCTTGCTAGGCAGACACTCTACCACTTGAGCCACTCTGTCAGCCCTTTTTTTGTCTGGTATTTTTGAGATAGGGTCCAGAGAACTATTTTCCTGGGCTGGTCTTGATCTGCTATCCTTCTGATCTCTGTTCCTGAGTAGTTTGGATTACAGGAGTGAGCCACCAGCGACACCTGGCTCACCATCCTCTCTCATCACACCTGTGCTCGTTGGTTCATATCTGCACATTAACCTGGAAATGGTCATTGCTGGGTAGAAGCCCTGTCCCCCCCACTGCAGATCCAGTTCCTGTTGCTGCTGCTGGCAGGGCTGACACCTGAAACCAGTGCCCACCTGTGAAGTAGCTCTGCCCTTCCAAGAGCTGCCCAACAGCCAGTGGCTCAGGCCTGCTGCCAGGGCAACACCAGGACCATTCTGACCTGCATCCTAGTGGGCTCAGAGGACACTTTTGGAAAAGTGAGAGAAAGTGACAGGGGCGGCTTATTAGGTTTCATTTCTGTGGTTTCAGCAGTTAACCTTGTGGCTATAATCTCCCTAAATCCCCTCTATCTGCACCTTGGTTCTGCACATCCTTTTTCCTTTCCTCTGTCTTGATCCTTTTGGCCGTTGTGATCCGGTTCCATTGTTTTCACTCATTCAGTAAACAGCTACTGGGGCCAGAGCCTGCTGGAGTGCAGGGACAGGAGGTAACCAGAGCACAGTCCCTGCCCTCAGGGCTCAGAAGCCCAGTGAGACTGAATACATATTCATGCTACCACATGCACGTACTGTGCTGTTCTCCCTGCACTTGGGCCAGCTCTGCTCCTGATCAGTTGAATCATTACTCAAATCCTGAGCCAATAATAGAAATAATAATAACTTTAGCTGGGTGCCAGTGGCTCACATCTGTAATTCTGGATACTCAGGAGATAGAGATCAGGAGGAACGTGGTTCAAAGCCAGCCTAGTACAAATAGTTCAAGAGACCCTATCTTGAAAATACCCAACACACACACAAAAAAAAGGGCTGGTGGAATGGCTCAAGTGGTAGAGTACCTGCCTAGCAAGCATGAGGCCCTGAGTTCAAACCCCAGTACCACAAGAAAAAAAAAAAAAGCCAGGCACTGGTGGCTCATGCCTGTAATCCTAGCTACTCAGGAGGCAGAGATCAGGAGGATAGTTGTTCAAAGCCAGCCTGGGCAAATAGTTTGTACGACCCTATCTCAAAATACCCTATCACAAAAAATTGGGCTGGTGGAGTGGCTCAAGGTGAAGGCCCTGAGTTCAAGCCCCAGTACTGCAAAAAATAATAATAACTTTTAGCTATTATTTACTGAGCCTTTTCTATGTGTGAGTTTTAGAGGATTATCCCTTTTTTTTGGAGGTACTGGGGATTGAACCCAGGGCCTCATGCATGCTAGGCAATTGCTCTGCCACTTGAGCCACAACCTCAGCCTAGAATAATGTCTGGATTTTCTCACCGCTCTTTCCAAAAAATTAGAGGTATATTGCTATTGATCTGTTATGTCCACTTTCAGATAAGGAAACTGAGAGCAAGATCAAGTCACTCCTCCAAGGTTGTACAAATAGGAAGTAAGGGAACCAAATTTAGAATTCAGAGGTCAGGTTCTGGCACTTCAATCTCAACATTCCCCCAGCAGGGCTGGCAGGTCAGAGGCTGGCCTATGACATGAATAAGCCCGACTACTCTCTTCTCAGTGGTTTGGGGCAGCCCTGAGAGGCCTGGGCAAGCCTTTGCCGACCTCAGCTTTCTAGCCTTGGCGCCTGAGGCCTGTAGTGAGGAGGCAGGCAGTTACCTGAGGAATATATTTCCTTGGCTTTTGCATCTAGTCAGTCAGCTCTGTCTCCACAGGGTTAGTCAGCATCTCTTAACTAGCAGTCCTACTCCCAGCTTGTCCCCATCCTCCCACCCTTAGCTACAGCAGCATATTTTCCTCCCTTTTGTTGTTTTCGTGCTGGTTGGACTTTGGAGGGGGCCCTTAAAGGCTGAAATTACAACACAAGTGCAGCTAACACACCAGGCTCAGCACCCAGCAGGGTCTGGGTGTGGTTACAGAAGACAGTGATACAATGACCCCAGGGAGAAAAAGAAGAAAGGTGTATCTCAGAGCTGGGCGTGGTGGCACACACATCTGTAATCCCAGCTATTCTGGAGGCGGAGATGGGGAGGATCATGATTGGAGGCCAGCCTGGGCAAAAAGTTACTGAGACTCCATCTCAATTAACAAGCCAGGCACGGAGGTTTGTAGTTATAATGCCAGTTTTATCAGAAGTGTTGGTGGGAGGATTGTGGTCTTAGGCTGGCCCAAGGCAAAAAGTGCAAGACTTTATCTGAGAAATAACTAAAGCAGAAAAGGACTCAGGAGTATGGCTCAAGTTGTAGTGTACCTGCCTGCCAAGTGCAAGGCCCTGAGTTCATACCCCAGTACCATCAAAAACAAAACAAAACAAAACAAACCCTTTCCAAAAGGGTTCTAAGATACAGTAAGTTTGGTGGTTATGCTATAAAAATACCAGGGGGAAAAGATGACATATGGCCTGTTCTGTGTTGGAGAAGTCAACTAAACTTCCTAACAGAGGAGGCAAGAAGGCCCATTCAGTCTCCGCAGAGGAGAACCAGGGCACTGTAGCGAGACTAGCACTATGACTACGGGGTGTGTCCATGGACAGAGCTGCTGAGAGGGTTCTAGAAAGTCTGGGGCCCACAGCCAAGGCAGTCTTGAGGTCTGCTGTTACAGGGTATAGGAGATTCAAGAATGGGAACTCTAACCTGGGGCTCTTAGGAACTTCAAGGAACACATGAAGCACTGAAATTGTGGACAAAACTTTGTGCTTTCTAGCTTTCTTTAGGATTCCCTGAGTCCATGATTCCTACAAAAGTTGAGAACCCTTACGTTAATTGCTTCACCGTGCTTGGGCCAAATGGACATCCAAGCCTGCTGTGGTCACCGGAGCCTTCAAGAGGCTCAGAGGCAGCTCTGGCATTCCCACTGGGGTGACTGATGCGCACCTGCCCCTCTGATCTTTGGGAATCCCTTCCATGTTCCTTTCCTCTACACACACAGAGAATGTCACCAATGGCACGGTGGGGGGCACCACAGAGCCGGAGCACGAAGAGGTGAGCTGGATGAATGGGTGGCTCAGCTGCAAGGCCCAGGATGAGATTCTAAATTTGGCCTTCACTGTGGGCTCCTTCCTGCTCAGTGCCATCACCCTGCCCCTGGGCATCGTCATGGACAAGTATGGTCCGAGGAAGCTCAGGCTGCTGGGCAGGTCAGTGCGGGTTCCCTGGGGGAAAGGGATAGGTGGGTGGAGTCCCCGGGCTACGTTCTCTGCTGTAGGGGATCCTAGAATGTGCTAGCAGGTACACTGTGGAATCCTGGAATGGGCTAGCAGGTGCATTGTTGGGCTCCCTAAATGACTTGGTTTTCTACTCTACCTGGTACCGAATCAGTAGGTACTGTGTGCCAGTACTGCTTAAAGCAAGCCTGGGACCAGGCCTGCCTAGGAGATCTGGAGTTGCTTGTCTTGAAGAACACTGGTTTCCAAACTCTTTTTTTTTTTTTTTCCACAAGGAAAAAAAGATTTTGAACATATACCTGCAATATAAGCACAGTATATGTTATAAATGGTATACACATATATCATTCATTCTTCCTTCCTTCCTTCATGCTTTCTTTTTGTGGTGCTGGAACAGGGCCTTATGCATGTTAGGCAAGCATTCTACCACTAAGCTATACCAGAATCCACGTATGCCATTCTTAATATTTTCTGTGCTTTATGGTACATATACAAACATACAAGGACTGGAAGGTGTTATTCAGTAGTAGAGGACTTGCCCAGCATGAGCAAGGCCCTGGGTTTGATACTCACCACTGCAAAAAGTAAAAAGTAAGAGCTAACTAAAATTAATCAGTTAATTAAAATGAATGCAATTTGGAAAATTGTAAAATGAGGCTGAGTATGTAGCTCAGTGGTAGAGAGCTTGCCTAGCATGTACAAGGCCTTGGGTTTGATTCTAGCACTGCAAAAAAAAAAATTATAAAATGGAAATTCAAATAGATCAACACCCTCTGGACCATGTTGTGCAGCCCCTGGGGTGTGTGTCCCTGGTCTGTAAAGCTCTACTCTGTCAGACTTGGGACCAGCTCACCATCTACTGACTCCCTTAGGTCAAGGTCCTTCCAAGCCATTTCCAATAGAGGATGATCACCTCCATGGCAGTGGTTCGCTGTGGGTAAGACCTGTGACCATGACTGGGTGATCAGTGCTGTTCTCTCCTTGGAGCTAAAGAGACCTTGCTATTCTGGGCAGAGCCAAGTGGAGGTATTCGGGCACAGCCTGTCATCTCCGCTGCCTGGTGGGCTCTGTCCACCCCTGGCTGAGTGGGCCCAGGAACCTGAGGAATGAGCCTTGGTCCTCTCCACTCTGAGGGTGGGAGGGGCAGCACAGTGTGGTATTCACAGGACCTGGTTGAAGCCCTACCTTAGCCTCTTACTAGCTAGGAGACCTTGGAAAGCTCTTTTTTTTTTTTTTTCAGTGCTGAGATTGAACCCAGGGCCTTGCACATGCTAGGCAAGCTCTTTACCACTGAGCTATATTCCCACCCCCCAAGAACTTAAGTTTTTTGGTTTTTAAAATTTTTTTTTTCTTTTTCCTTTGATACTAGAGATTGAACTTAGGACCTCAAGCTTGCTAGGCAAGCTTTCTACCACTTGAGCCATGCCCAAGTATTGTTTGTTTTTATAAATGAGATTTATTTTCCTCATCAATAAATTGGGGCAAATTATTCTCCTTAAGAGTATTTATTTGTTTTGGTGTTGGAGATCAAACCCAAGGCCTTGTTAATGCTAAGTAAGCATTCTGCCACTGAAGTGGGCCCCTAGCCTCTAGAATGGCTAAATGAGGTCATGATTCTTTTTTCTTTTTTTGGTGGTACTGGGGAGGTAGTGATTGTTAATGTTCTGAAATGACACATAGTAAATACCTCCACATGATAACAATACATAATAATAGCAGTGATACACAGAGAAACAATGTACTATTATTTCTGCTTGGTTTCAGTGCTTGCTTTGCTGTCTCCTGCTTGCTGATTGCCTATGGAGCAAGTAACCCAAACTGTGAGTATGCCTTTCCTCTACCCTTTAGTCGGGACTAGGAGACTGTCCAGAGGAGCTTCCTAGCCTACCTGCTCTTACATGTTGTACCAGACCTGGTACTCTCTGCTCAAGATAGAAGGGACTTATCTCAAAGGGGTGACTTACCTCAAATGGGTGGCAAGTAAGAGAGTAATCACCCCAAGAAGAAGGCTAAAAGGAGCTCTCAGGGTGCATAAAGCCCTCTTCTCATCACCAAGCCAATCCAGTCCCTGGTGGCCTTATTGATGCCACCCTGAGAGATGAACTCGAAGAACCAGGACACTTGTAGGACATGACCCTCTGTGCAGAAATCGTGAACTGAGCCTTCTTAAGGCCAACACAAGCCAGCACTTGAAGGATGGCCTAGAACCCACCTTGTCTCTATCCCTGCTCAGAGCTGTTGATTCAGGGATTTTCAGAACAAATGCCAATGACTGAGAGCATGGCTGAAGTGGCAGAGTGCCTGCCTAGCAAGTGCAAGGCCCTGGGGAGGGGGGGACCTAAAATAGGACCTCTGCATCTTGCCAAAATCTCAGCCAGGTTCATCTACTAACTTTCAGGAACTTAAGTTTGTAGTGTCAGTGTCAGTGAAGCAGCCTTTTTGGGCCTCTTTCTTGCAGCTAGGTCAATGGAGAAAGAAGTGTGGGCATGTGCCTTTTGCAAGAGCTCAAGCTCTGTGAGGTAGGCAGAAAGAGGAGGGTGAAGAAGAGGCCGCTCCAGCTCCCCAGGTGTCAGGCACTAACTCCAGATGGCTTCTCCTCCATTTGTTCTGTGTCTATGGGGAGCCTGCTCCATGCCGGGCATTGGGCCAAGCATTGGGCCAAGCCCTGGCCTCCCCAAAGCTCAGCTGTGGTTCCCTGCTTATGACTCTGTTTTCCTACAGCTCTCTCTGTGCTCATCTTCATTGCTCTGGCTCTGAATGGCTTTGGTGGGATGTGCATGACCTTCACCTCACTAACGGTAAGTATTGATTTTTTAAGAGCGTTCTCTAGATTAGTAATCTGCTTGTGAACTTGAGGCAGCTTTTGTTGTTTTCCACTTCCTTGCCTTCCATTTGCTCACATTGCCTGATGTCCCAAGCAGTGCAGGGACTGTGGGTGCAAGGCCGTCATGGCCTCCCAAGCTGGGAGGTCCAGCAGGCAGCAGTACATGGCTCACAGGGTGACTCGCTCTCTGCTTTCTGCCCTTGACTTTGGTGCTGAGGAAGCAGCTCACTAGCCATGCACTTAGGGAAGACAGGAGCAGGGAGAAAAGGGCTGTTGTTCTTCCTTCCCACTTTTTCCTCTTATTTTCCATGCTGTTGTTCCCAGGGTCTCTGGAAGCTCTGACTAACAGTGCAACCAATAAGCAAATCTCCCTGGGAATTTCTCCAGTCCCCACCTTTGCCTTTACCCAGAACTGAATGGAAAAATCCAGAGAAGCACCTGTGGCTCTCTTCTTGATATTCTCAAAGCCAGGGCACAGTAGTCCATCTGGAGAGGGAGATGTTTCTGCACAGTGCTGAGTGTCCCCTTCTGGGAGCATAGGGTCTACAAAATGGGCTTCTTTTTGAGATGAGGGGGCAGAAGGAAGGTGCAGGTTGAAAGAAATCAAAGAAGGGACAAAAGTCTTTTCCAGAGGGCCTGATTGGGCCAGTGTGCCATTCAGAGATGCTCTTCTGAGACACTCTGTCCAACAGAGAAATCTCGCCTGCCTCAGTTTACCTGTGAAAGAGGTTTTAGGATACCATATCTACCATTACTGTTTGCAGTGCACTCTGGTTTCTGATCTTCCTTTATGCTTGTGAGTCAGGAGCCACACTGTTGAGAGATCCTTGCTTTGCTGTAAGGGAGCTCTGGGGACTCTGGTCCTTTAGTAAGGAGTTGTCATCTCCATGAACTGCCTATAGGCCATGAAGGCTGTATCCAACGCCTTCTCTGTTGCCCCTTCCTGCATTTGCCTTGCTGGAAGTGCCTGGGCCTAGGTCTGTGGACATGGAAAGTTCACTGCAGTCCATGTTAGGTTAGAAAAGCCAGTGCAGGCAGTGTGTGTGACATGCTCTGGGTAAAGGTGTTCGTGGGCGTGTGTGACATACATCCATTTAGGGACTCGGTGGTTTTGCCTCTGCTTGTTACCAGGGAGAGTTACTTTGTACTCTTTGGGACTTATTTATTTATATATATTTTTTGTTTTTGTCTACAGACAGGGTCTCATTTTGTAACCCAGGCTGGCCCCGAACTTTCTGTGTGGCCCAGGCTGGCCTGGAACTTTTTTTTTGTCTTTTCTTTTTTGGTGCTGGGATCGAACCCAAGGACTCACGTGTGCTATGGCCTGGAACTCTTGAATGCTGGAATTATAGGTGCCTACTACTCTCAGCTTATTTTATTTTTTTAACCAGGTAGTTTTTTGTTTTTTTTTTTTGTGGCACTGGGGTTTGAACTCAGGGCTTCACGCTTGCAGTGCAGGTGCACTTGAGCCACTCCTCCAGCCCCTTTTGCTCTGGTTGTTTTGGAAATGGGGGTCCTGTGAACTGTTTGCTCAGGCTGGCCTTGAACTTTGATCCTCCTGATTTCAGCCTCCCAAGTAGATAGAATTACAGGTGTGAGAACTAGACACTCCCCTCTCCACCCTCCTTTTAAACACACAAATTCCCAAAAGAAAACAAATGTTGAAACTGTGGGAAGTATGTTCACACTTCAAAAATACACAGATTCCATTAAGTTGTGTAAATTGTGAAACGGGAGTCGATTCTGTTTGTTCTTGGACAGTGTGAAAACCACCAACCCTTTCATCAAGATGAAATATAAAAACTTGGCGCTGCTCCCATTATTTTAGTCATGCTGGGCCTCTGTTATGGCAGGTCTGAATTTCAGGGATAGAACAACAAGACGGTTGTGGGACTTGAGTTTAAGCTTCAAAATGCAGCTCATAATAAAACTCAAGATAAATGGGGGCAGGCAGCGGCAGAAAACTTCCCCAATGTACATGAGACCCTGACTTAGAGTGCCAGCACTGAAAAAAAAAAAAAAAAAAGATAAATAAATAGATTAAAAAGTACCATGCCATGGGTCCCCTTTAAGAAAGCCTTTAAGCTGAAAGTGGGGCTGTATAACCTGTAATCCCAGCACTTGGGAGGCAGATACAGGATGATCTTGAGTTCAAGGCCTGACTGGGCTATATAGTAAAAGAAAAACCAAGGACTGGGGATGTGGCTCAGTGATAGAGCACTTGCCTAGCATGCATAAGGCCCTGGGTTCAATCCCTAGCACCACCAAAATAAATAAATAGCTTTTAAAATAAACTCAAGCTTTTGTTCAAGAAGCTTTTATGAGAAACTAATAAGTCCATAAATACTGTTTTTTTTTTTTTTTCTTCTTGTTTTTTGTATTTATAAAGTAAGAGGCTGGCAGAGTGACTCAAATGGTAGATCACCTGCCTAGCAAGCATGAAGCCTTAAGTCTGTCTTCACCAGTTTGGAATATATTTCTTCAGTATTGCTTTAAATCCGTATATTCCAATGTTACTCGTTTTTAAAAAGCCAGCCTCAGTGACTCACACCAGTAATCCTACCTACTTGGGAGACAGAGATTGGGGGAATTGCCATGCCTGCCAGCCTGGGCAGAAAGTTTAAGAGACCTCATCTCAACCAATAAAAAGCTGGTGGCTCTCACCTGTTATCCAAGCTATGCTGGAAGCATAAATAGGAGGATGTCACTTTAGGTTGGCTGGGGCATAAACTGAAGATACTATATGAAAAATAACTAAAGGAGAAAGGGCTGGGGGCATAGCCCAAGTGGTAGAGTACCTGCCTTGCAAACACAGGCCCTTAGTTCAAATCCCCAGTACTGCCAAAAAAAAGAACTGTTAGAATTCACTTTGGCACCTAGTGAGTCTTTTACATTTTTCCTGTTGTACTTAGAGATCTGCATTCTTATTGTACTCTAAAGATCTCTCCCATTATTAAACAGTTCCATATTGTTCTGTAATATAGATGTAACACAATTTATTCTACCAGTCTTCTACTAATGGATTTTTGGATTGGTTTCCAGTTTTTCCAATTAATTTATGAATGCCGCCAAAGTGAACATCCCTGTACATGTATTTCTGTAAAATGAATTCCTGGAAGTAGAATTGCTGTGCCACAGGATTACCATGTTTTAAAATTTAATATAGGCTGTCAAATTCTCTTCTAAAAAGGTTACACACCCATACAATCATAGCAGCAAAAGTGCCTTTTTCCCCATTCCCCTCTAAGCCCAGCTCACTCATCATTAAAATATTGGGTAGGCAGTCTGACCTGGTAAAAAATGATGTACCAAGATTTTAAATGTTTTCTTTCATTATGAGCAAGCCAGACATCTTTTCACCTCTTTATTGTATGTCTTCTGTGAATTGCTTCTCTGTACCATTCGTCCTCTTTTCTACAGAGTTCCTTTATTTATTTATTTATTTAAATGTTCTGTAAGAGCTCTTTCTGAGTGAGTGGGGATCTTACTGGAGGGCTTTTAGGCCTCTATGTGGTCTGTGAATAGGTTTCAGCAAAGCTGCTCGCTCCTTGAAATTATTTGCAAGCCCGTGGTGTGTATGTGCTACTGTGACTGTGGGAGTGTCCCTTGCTTTCCTTGTCTTCTGAAGATGGGTCTGGGTGAGGCTGAAGCCACTGTGTAGGATGTTTCTGTGAGCTCCTGGCTCTCCCCCCACAGACAGGTAGGTAGGAAGCTGCCCGGGCTACATAGTGAGAAGCATTTGATTACCAGGGATCTGAATAATGGAGAACATAGCTTGGCCTCTAAGGCTTCCATTCTTGGGTCTAGAGCATGGGTCATCAAACTGCCACCCCTAGGCCTAATCTAGACCTCTGCCTGTTTTTGTCAACACGGTTTTGTCCTCGTGCCTGTTTGAGCTTGTATTGTCTATGGCTGCTTTCATGCCACAGTAGCAGTCAGGCAGTCGTGACAGAGACCATATGGCCAATAAATCCTGAAATATTTACTGTCTAGCTCTTCATGGAAAAGGTTTTCCAGCCTTTGATAGAGGTTCAAAGAAGCTGCTAAATCACTTTTCCCCATCCATGGGTGGGGGCTGACACCCCTCTTAGCCCCCTACATTCTCTAGCTGCAAAGGCCAACTCTCTAAACAATTTTGAGGTCATTCCCCCACATGGCGGGATCTCCTTGGATATCCCCTATCCCACAAGGCTTGATCTCGTGAGAACAGACCCTGGAAGTAGAATAGGAAGCAGGTCAGCGAGGACAAGCTGAAGCTATTGGGCAATGTTCTCGGCTGGCTGGGGCCTCTGCTGAGCAGAGCTGATTTCCTTCTGACACAGCCCAGGCCTTTAAAAAGGGGAACTGTCAGGAGCAGCTCCCAGAGACAAGCTAGCAGCACAGTGCCACTTTCTGTCTGTGTCTCCCACCCATGTTCTCATTCGGGGGACAAAGAAGTCTTTACGGTTGCCTTTAGGAACTTCCTAAACAAAATCTGCTTTTGGACAAAATCAAAAACTGTTTTTGAGCCAGGGATAATTTCTCCTTGATAACCTGGGAATGTGAGGGAATATGTTGCCATGGAAACCCTAATTTGAGGACTTCTTGAATCCCAAGGGGGTTTTGTGTGACATGGCTTATCGTCTAAGTAAAGACAAAAGGGGCTGTGGGGTGTTACTCCATTGGTGGAGAGGGGGCCCCAAGTTGGCAAAATACCTTTCTTTATACTGCAGGAGATGGCCTATAGCCTGTCTCCCCCAGAGCCCGGGAGGTCTGACTCTGGGTCATTCTTTCTTCTAGAGTGGAACTCAGAGGGCTGTCCCACAGCCAGCGCTGGCCCTCTCAGGTCCCTGCAGCATGAGGCCTGGGCCAGCGTGTGGCCTCCTGGGGGGGAAGGCGCCAGGCCAGTCCAGGGGACCTCACTCCCTGTGGTGGGGCGTCTGGGCCTCCCCCTGGACAGCTGGTCAGCACACTCTGGTCTGTTTGCTCACTGCCTTGCGTTTGTGCAGCCCTTTAACTCGCTTCATCAGCTGGAGCACAAACACCGGCCGGCTGCTGAGATGGCGTCTTTGGGCCGCCACTCCACAGTCCAGGGCCTGAGTTGCTTGGAGATGGGAGCAGATGGAGCCAAAATTGTGAACATCTCTTTTCCACTTCATTACCCTGACCCCTGTCGGTGTGGGTGGGATGGGGAGTTCTGAGCTGAAGCCCTCACAGAAAGGGGGTTACAAAATGTTGCTAGGCTCCTTCAGGAAAAATTTTGCTGTGGCTTTTCCCATTTGATTCATTGAAGTCTGACTTTAAACCTAAGTAATAAATAATCCCATGGGAGCTGGACTGGAGTTGGAAGAAAACAGGATAAACATTCATCTTCAGATACCTGAGGGAAGCTGGGTGCCAGTGGCTCAGGCCTGTAATCCTAGCTACTCAGGAGGCAGAGATCAGGAGGATCATGGTTTGAAGCCAGCCCAGGTAAATAGTTCCCAAGACCCTATCTCAAAAAAAAACCACCACAAAAAGGGCTGGTGGAGTGGCTCAAGGTGAAGGCCCTGAGTTCAAACCCCAGTACCACCAAAAAAAAAAAAAAAAAAAAAGATATCTGAGGGGAAGAGCAAGGAAACAAGTGTCTCCAGTGAAGGGACAGGAGGTTAGCACTCTGCTCAGAGAAAGGCCCCATGGTGCTTCCCACCCCTTCTGGAGAACCCAGGTGCCAAGCGGGCAGGACTCTCTTTTTTTTATTCATTTATTCAATGTGCATACATTGTTTGGGTCATTTCTCCCCCCTGCCCCCTCCCCCGTGCAGGACTCTCTTGGTGCCTGGAACCTGTTGGGCCTCTGATCCATGCCTTGGGAACCTAAAGCAGTCAACTGATCACCATTGGCTTGGGGCAAATTTGCCCATCACAGGTTTCACCTCATCAGTTTGCTCCAGCATGTGACATGGGCAGGGGTGGATAGAAAGTGCTGTAGGGACATCATCACGGCTGGATCTGGCAGGTGGGGAGGGAGGTAGCTGAGGGAAGGCAGTCCCCCCTCCCCACCCCTTCAGCAATGAAGCGGAAAGGTGACCACAAGGACCTTCTCCCAGGCAGTGTGTGCTGAGAAGCACTTGCTTGTTTGGATTAGGGAACAGGCCAGCTGTGCTGAGTCCGCTTGTCTAGACCGGTACCTGGATCCTAGCCTATACAGGTTGTACGGAACACTGGGTGTGTACACCAGTCACCTGAGGACAGAGCTTACCTCTACAAGGGGCCTGAGGGCCAGAATGCCAGCTCCCACCCACTGCTTGGCACCCAAGCCTCCCCATGGCAGGTGTGGCATCTCCCTAAAGGCCAGAGTATGCCCCAGGGCTGATATACTTCAGAGACCATGGATTTGCAAAATTAGTGCCAGGGACATTACCTAGTGACCCTCTGTCCCTGCCTGCCACCAGCCACAGCCTGCTTTGTGGGCTCCTGGAGAGAGGGGCATATACCTTTGGGCATCTTAGGGTCCTCCACGGAAGACAGTCTAAACTCTCTGTCCTGGGGCCTTGGCCTCTGGGGACTCTTGTCCAGAAGCCGTGCTCTGTGGCCAGTATGCCAGGGGAGGGGCTGCCTGCAGCTGCTGTTTTCCCCTCTGGGAAGGTCACACAGCCAGGCCTGTTTATGGTGCAGCCGAGGGGCTGAGAATGAGTCATCACAGGCTTCCCCAGTTGAGGGAGGCTTGAGTGGAGGCCCCACAGCCCAGGCCAGAGAGGGAGGGGTAGGTTTACGGAGCAGAGCAGAGGCAGCAGGGTGATTAGGAGAACCCAGGAGCCAGGAGAGGGGCCTGTGCTCCCCAACTGTGAGTGTGGTAGTGAGTCAGGAAGCAGCCTGTGCCGAGTGTTTCCCCTGGCATCTGCCCTTGCAGCACGGCTCCAGCTTCCTACTTGGCAGCAGACCTGGTTCTTCCCCTTCACCAGCCCTCCAGGCTGTACTGGGGCACTCTGCTCAGCACTACTGCTGAGCAGCCAGGAGAGCAGTGGAGGCTGGGCGGAGGCAGGAGGAGAGGGTGATGAGGAGGGATAGCCAGACCAGGGAGGGAGGAGACCCAGACCTGAAGGAAAACAAGGGTGAGCCCACAGGCAAATGCACATCACTCTGTGGTGTGGCCCTGGACCACAGGGAGGTCAGCCAAAGAAAGCCGAGGGTAGGAGAGGGCAGAGGTGAATGGGTCTAAAAGGAGCAGCAGAAGAGATGTAAGAAATCTCCTGGGTGGGAATCAGACAGGATGCTTAATAAGGAATGTGGAAGAGGTGTGAGGAAAGAGAACTTCCTGGGAGCCTAAACTGAAGTATATATCACACCCGGCCATTGAAGCTCCCAGGAGGTAGCGTAGCCTAGTGGCTATGCCCACAAGCATAATGCTTGAATCCTATTGAATCCTAAATCCGATCTGTACCACTTAGGGGAGTCCCTTGACTCTTAAGTTTTGTACCCATTAAATGAGGGTGACAAGTGATATTTATACAGTTGCTTTGAGGGTTCTAATGATGATACAGAGTTAAATATTAACAATAGTTGCTATTAATATATGCATTACTACTTAATAATCTCATCAAGCAGCTCCTGGCACAGCCAGTGAGGAAACTCTCACAGTCAGAACAGCTTTGGGAGGAAGAGGGGAGGCCAGCCTAAAAGAGAAAATGCAAATTAGTATTACCACTTAGAAAAGTAATTCATGGGCTAGCGGTGTGACTCAAGCAGTAGAGCACACGTGTTTGATAAGCATGAAGCCAAGTTCAAGCCCCAGTACCACCAAAAAAAAAAGAAAAGAAAAGTAATTTGTGTTCACAGGAAAACCCTGTCTTTTTCTGCACTCCTTACTCTTTTTTTTTTGCGGTACTAGGGCTTGAACTCAGGGCCTTCACCTTGAGCCACTCCACCAGCCATTTTTTTGTGATGTTTTTTTTCCAGATAGGGAAAAGCCGGGCTGGCTTTCAACTGTGATCCTCCTGATCTCTGCCTCCTGAGTAGCTAGGATTACAGGTGTGAGCCACCGGTCCCCGGCTGCACTTCTTATTCTTTCGTGACCACAACATTGACTATTTTCTTCGGGTTTCATTGGTCAAGGTCAACCTTAAAGTCCTTTTCAGAACGATTTCATCTGATAGAAATGCTAAGTAGCTCCTACGTACTTTTGACTACCTATTTAAAAACTTCTAGCCAGGTACTGTGACTCATGCCTGTAATCCTAGCTACTCAAAAGGTGGAGATTGGGAGGATCATGATTCAAGACCAACCTGGGCAAAAGTTAGCATGAGCTCCCATCTCAGATAAAAAGCTGGGCATGGCGTCACATGCCTGTCATCCCAGTTACATGGGAGGCATAAGTAGGAGGATTGTCTAATCTGGGCAAAAACACAAGACCCTATCTGAAAAATAACTAAAGCAAAAAGGGCTAGGAACCAGGTGCTGATGGCTCACACCTGTAATCCTAGCTACTCAGGAGGCAGAGTACTCACTCCTGAGTACAATCAGGTTTCGAACCTGATTGGTTCGAAACCAATCTAAGCCAATAGTTCTTGAGACCCTATCTCAAAAAAAACCTTCACAAAAAAGGGCTGGTGAGTAGCTCAAGGTGTAAGCCCTGCGTTCAAGCCCCTGTATTGCAAAAAAGGGGTGGGCTAGGGGCATGGCTTAAGTGGTAGAGCATCTGCCTACCTAACTCGAGGCCCTGAGTTCAAATCCCAGTACTGCCAAAAAACAAATACATAAATGAAAGGAAAATAAAGCAAAAAATCCAAGAACTTCTAGCAGGGTGTAATGGTACATGCCTATAATCTCAATCCTGGGGAGATGGAGGCAGGAGGATGGCAAGTTTGAGGTCAGCCTGGGATATGTAGTGAGTTCCAGGCCAGCCTGGGGTACATAGTGAGACCCTGTCTCAAAAAACAACCTTTCTCACTGGTTTTGGTCAAAAAACATCATGAACTAAGAGGAAGTTAAATTACAAAGTGGGTAAATATACTTGGGGTACGTGGACAGCCTTGAATGTTTTTAATATATAAAGAGCCTTTATAGCTGAGGGCCGTGGCACCTGCTTGTAGTTCCAGCTACCTGGGAGGCTGAGGAAGGAGGATTGCTTGAGCCCAGGAGTTCAAGGTTTGCCTGGGCAACATACTAAGTCCTTGCCTTTAAAAAAAAAAGTTTTCACAAAATCAATATAAAAAGATTAATGAAAGAGGAATATATATTTTTAAAGTTGTTCAAAGTGATTAGAAGACAAATAAACACTTTTTTCAATTTATGGGATTTTTTGGTGGTACTGGGATTTGAACTCAGGGCCTCACTCTTGGTAGGCAGGTGCTCTACCACTTGAGCCACTCTACCAACCATATATTTTTTATATGATAAAAATTGAGAAGGACTGAGGCTTAACATGATGATTGCATAACTTATAGGCGATACAGATAAAGGTATAATAGGTAGTTGTCTCAGTTATGTTGGAGAATAGTAGATGGTATTAGAAAATGTTTATATGAAGTAAAAACAAAAAAGTGGCCTACGCCTGTACTCCCAGTGACTTGGGAGGCCAAGGCAGGAGGATCATGAGTTTGAGGTCAGCCTGGGCTACATAGTGAGATCCCCATCTCAAAAAAAAAGAGAAAAAGCTTATAAAACAATATGTTCCATATGATTCCAGTTGTGTTAAACTTTTATATTTATTTAAAGGAAAATTATTTATTTAAAGATATGGAAATGGTAATGTGACTATGTAAGAGTAACATTTTACTTTTCTCTCTTTTTTTTTTTTTTTTTTTTTTTTTTTGGTAGTACTGGGGTTTGAACTCAGGGCCTCACACTTGCTAGGCAGGTGCTCTTACCACTTGAGTCACTCCACCAGCCCTTTTTTGTGATGATTTTTTTTCAAGACAGGGTCTTGTAAACTGTTTGCCTGGGGCTGGCCTTGAACCTTTATCATCCTGATCTCTACCTCTTGGGTAGCTAGGATTACAGATACCAGTGCCTGACTACTTTACTTTTTATGTATACATTGTTCCAAATGTTTTACAGTAGACATACATTGTTTTGTTGTTTTTTGAGACAGAGTCTTGCCATGTAGCCCACACTGGCTTTGAACTCCAGATCCTCCTGCCTAAACCTCTGAAGCATATACTACTTTTCCAATCGGAAAAAGAAATTGTAATTTCAAATATAAGATTGTAGATGTTGGCCTGAGGCTCTGCACTATCCTAGGAATGGTTCTGCTGGCCAAACCACCATGTTGAAGAGAAGAATTCTCTTGGTATTGATCAGAATGTTCTAGGCAGGGAAACGCTGGTTAGCAGGAGGGACAGCTGGAAAGATGCTGTCCTTGTCCAGGCCTTGGACTAGGGTCTCAGCCACAGACAGGTGGAAAATCAGCCTCTTCTCCCAGGTTCCTGTTCTCTGTCCTGGGCCTAGAGCCAGGAGGAGACTCCTGAAGATCAGGCAGGCTACCTGCTTGCCTTAAGCCCTGTTGTGTTGGCTGCCAGCTTGGGTGAGGCTTAAGGCAATCTTGAGACTAAGAAGGTAGAAAGAAAAGGTCTGACAGCCAGGTGCTGTTGGTTTACGCCTGTAATCCTAGCTACTCAGGAGGGAGAGACCAGGAGGATTTCGTTTCAAGGCCTGCCTGGGCAAATAGTCCTGGAGACCCTATCTTGAAAAAAATCCATCACAAAAAAAGGGCTAGTGGAGTGGCTCAAGGTGAAGGCCCTGAGTTCAAGCCTCAGTATTGCAAAAAAAAAGGAAAAAAGGAAAGGACTAAGCAGGCACCATGGCTCATGCTTCTTATCCTAGCTACTCAGGAGCTGGATCGTGGTTCAAAACTATACCAGGCAAATCGTTTGCGAGACCCCATCTTGAAAATACTCAACACAAAAAAGGGCTGGTGGAATGGCTCAGTGAGACACTGGGTTAAAAAAACGTTGGATACAAAACCATAACCCACCCTTCCTGAGATAGAAGATTTGTTACTTAAAAGAATACATTTCTGGCTGGCAGAATGGCTCAAGTGGTGAAAGCACCTGCCTAGCAAACTCAAAGCCCTGAGTTCAAACCCCAGTGCTACAAAAAAATAATAGCTATGTGCATATAGGTTCACTCTAGAACAAGACTGTTTAACCTGCCTGGATCCTGCATCCAGGAAGCTGGACTCTTGGCCTCCATCTGCTCTTCTGGTTGGGTTCTAAGCCTCCTTTGATCCCTTGATCCCCTCCTTTCTTCATCAGTCCTGGCTGGACTGGAATCCCAGGCGGGAGCAGTTCCCTCCTTCTGCATAGGAGAACCCAGTCTTTGGATTTTCCCTGGGGTGGATGTGACCCCAGGGATGCCTCCTCTACAAAACTTCTTTGTTGGCATAACCAGCGTGGAGCTGCCGAAATATGTGAGCTGTAGACCAGAACCTGTTCATGAATCATAAGTAGCAGTTACTCAAGAGGCAGGAGCACCTTTGTGCTCACAGGGGTGGGTCTGGGCACTCACGAATGTACTATGTTTCCTGTGCCCCTGTCCTGTACCCATCTTACACCCTTCTTGAGAAGGACCCACTCTACAGGGGAAGACTTTTTGTGTACCTGAAATTCTTTGGAGATCTTGGCTGACGACCCCAGCCTCACACCATGAAGTGGCTTAGTTGTACCTACAGTATAATTAATTCATTTCTTCTTATTCCTGATAGCCCCCAAAATCTTAAGTTTCTTACTCTTTTTTTTTTTTTTTTTGGTGGTACTGGGGCCTCACACTTGATAGGCAGGCTTTTTACCTCTTGAGCCACTCCACCAGCCCTTTTCTTGTGATGGATTT
This sequence comes from Castor canadensis, assembly GCF_047511655.1. Lineage (NCBI taxonomy): Eukaryota > Metazoa > Chordata > Mammalia > Rodentia > Castoridae > Castor > Castor canadensis. The sequence continues at coordinate 46,556,042 of NC_133396.1, read as the reverse complement.
TTTCGAGATAGGGTCTCGAAAACTATTTGCTTGAAGATGACTTGAACCGAGATCCTCCTGATCTCTGCCTCCTGAGTGGCTAGGATTACAGATGTGAGCTGCTGGCGCCTTGCTCTTTTCATTTTCTTGATGGTGAGCTTGGGAATTTTTAAAATTTTGATAATATGCATTGCTTATTGACAATTGTGGGTAAAACAGAAGTGATAGCTAAGTTCCAACTACCTCTGTTCAGCAGCAATGAGCTGCTTGCAGTAGGCATGGTTGTTTCGTTTTTGAGATAGAATTTCTCTTGTGTAGGCTAGGCTGACCTTGAACTCTCAATCCTGCCTCAGCCTCCTATGTGCTGGGATTGTAGGTGTGCACCACCACACTTAGCTGTAGCCATGTTTGATAAACCAAAAATGATTTAAGACAAATGGGGAAGGGGAGCATAGCTTAAGGTCCATATATGCAGCTTGAATTCAATACACTAGGTTGGCATAGTTTTCATAGTGTCCCCAACACCAGGGACACTGTAGGTGTACATGCAGTGCAGTCTCTTCTGGAGTTGGAAAAGTGTGGCTGGCTGGTTGGACGTGTTCATCTCCACATCTGTTGAAATTCATGCGTCTGTGATAGTATCTTAACCACACCTGGATTTCTGCAGTCACTGGAGGGTTCATCCTGGAAGTCATTTTAGATGAGCCCCCTCTTGCTTTGCTCCCAGGGCAAGTTGCTGTGTGACACTGAGAGTGGCCATGTTGGAAATGGAGCCTGAGTCTTTCTAAACTTGACCTTCTCAGGTACCAATTGATCACTAGGAGAGGAGAGAATTCTCTCCTTGCCCTTGGAAATTCAGAAGCAGGAGCTGAGCGCAGTGACTCATGCCTGTAATCCTACCTACTCAGGATGTGGGGATCAGGAGAATTGAGAATTGAGGCCAACCCTGGCAAGCAGTTTGTGAGACCCCATCTCAGCCAGTAAAAAACTGTGTGTGGCATGACTTTCATCCCAGCTACATGGGAAATGAAAATAGGAAGATTACAGTCCAGGTCAGCCTGGGCAAAAAAGCTAGACCCTATTCAAAAGTAATTAAAGCGAAAGGGGCCAGCACTGTGGCTCAAGTGGTAGACTAAACGACTGCCTATCAAGTGTAAGGCCGGAAGTTCAAACACCAGTGCACCCAGAACAAAAAGAGAGAAATTGAAAAGCGGAAACCCTTGTCAGCCACGAGGGAATTATAGAATTCTGATTGGCACCTTCCAGAAACCTACTCTCAAAACCGAAGGCAGCTTTTGCTGACATCTGGTCCTTCTGGTACTCTGATATTTTTATTTATAAAATGACACTCTTATCCCCAAATAGATTCTTATTTTTAACGGGCTTTCTTGCTTTGAGAAGTGCCTAAGGCTTTGCGTCTCAGTGTAAACCTGCAAAGACAAGGCCCCTGGCCTATGCCAGGGAGTGGGGGTGGGGTGGGGTAATCCCAGGCAGAAAGTGAAATAATCATCTCTTCACATCTAGAGAAAGCTTGCAATTAGCAGTAATTACCCTGGACTCCTACCCTGTGGATTACCCAGGAGGGAGAGCAGGTGAGACTTGAGGTCTGACAGTGCCTTGCTTCTCTGCTCCCTCTCCCTAAACCTTTCCTCCTCTGTCCCCTTAGCTGCCCAACATGTTTGGTGACCTTCGGTCCACGTTTATTGCCTTGATGATTGGATCTTACGCCTCCTCGGCAGTCACCTTCCCAGGAATCAAGGTGAGAATGTGGCCAGCGGTTTTCCAGCACGTTTGCTTTGTCCTGATCTCTGCTCAGAGGCCTCCCCAAGGCTGCTGTAACCCTCTCTGATGAGAGAAGGAATTGTGGGCACTAGGGACAGCCCCTCTCCACCCCTCCCACCTGAGCAGGAAGCACCTGTCACCGCAGGGCCCATGTCGCTGTAGTGTGTGACCACAGGCCAGGGTAGGAAAAGGAGGGTGAGTGAACTCACCTCCGGTCCTGAGTGCTCCCAGCCTGTTGTTGGGCTGTTGCTCCCCGTTAGCCAAAGTGCTGCTCTTGGCTAAGTTGGTTCAGCTGTTTCCCCCCTAGGCTGGATTCTGAGCCTGTGGAAGTCACACTGGGTCAGGATGAAGCACACGCTTCACCGTCCACCAGGCCCATCCAAGTCCTGCTGTCCTGTCAGGGTTTCAGCAGGGGCTTCTTCCTCCCAGACACCAGCACCAAGTTGTAGCTACACTGTGTGCGGGGTGGGGGTGGGCAGTGGGCTGTGGTAAGGAGAGGGAGTCATGGGTGTAGGCTGGGCACCTGGGAATCCAGGTGGCAGGGGCTAGGAACCTGGCTGGCCATCCTGTGAACTTTCTCTTGCTCCTGAATGGTGGAGGAGCCTTCAAGTTCCTCCTCTTCTTAGTAGCTAAGTGCTGGCCTCCTCCCTGGGGAGCTGGGCAGCTGTGTGCCAGTACTTTGGGAACTCCCATATAGGTGCTGGAAAGAAATGGTACTAATGACAGTAGCCACTAGCAGGCTCAGCAACCTGCCTGCTTGCCAGGCCAGATACCCAGCCCTTACTCTGCCAGTATCACATTCACCTAGTCCCACTGTGAGGACGGTACCCAGCCCTTACTCTGCCAGGATCACATTCACCTAGTCCCACTGTGAGGACGTGTGCCAGGGTCAAGCAGAGGGAGACATTTCACAGAGGGAGATGTTCGTGTCTGCATTCCTTGAGTATTTTGGGGCACTTACCATGTGTACTCTGCAAGGTACTGGAGAAACACCAGTGGATGAGGCTAGCAGATTCCTGTCCTCAGGGAGGTAGACTGACAATACACAGGTGAATGAATCAAGAAGCAGAATCATCTCAGCCAGCACTGTTCATTGTGAGCTGATGAGACAGATATAACAGTAACAGGGTGGCCAGCAAAGGCCTCTCCAAGACAATGTGGTCCATATTGGGTGCACAGGAGGTTAATGACATTCTGCCCACTTTGGCTTTCCCTCTTCCCACCACTATCCCTTTGTGCTTGTCAGCTCATCTATGACTCTGGTGCCTCCTTCATCGTCATCCTTGTGGTCTGGGCCGGATGCTCTGGGCTGGTTTTCCTCAACTGCTTCTTTAACTGGCCCCTGGAGCCCTTCCCAGGGCCAGAGGACATGGACTATTCGTAAGTAGGCGTGCTCTCTGCCCCACCCTCATGCCAGCCAGGGTCCTGGAAAGCACCAACAAACACCCTCCTGTTGCCTCCAGGGTGAAGATCAAGTTCAGCTGGCTGGGCTTTGACCACAAGATCACAGGGAAGCAGTTCTACAAGCAGGTGACCACAGTGGGGCGCCGCCTGAGTGTGGGCAGCTCCATGAGGAGTGCCAAGGAGCAAGCTGCATTGCAGGAGGGTCACAAGCTGTGCCTGTCAACCGTCGACCTGGAGGTGAAGTGCCAGCCAGATGCTACAGGTACCTGGCTCGTGGTCCTCACCGTCCAGATCCACCTGAGATGTCTACAGGGGCAACTGCATCCACACCCTGGGCAACTTGGAGTAGCTGCCAGTTCAGATCTGGAAGCAACAGCCCAGGCCCCCTCGATTGGGGCTGCACTGAGGCTCTGCGGGTATCGTCTCACTGAATTCCCAGTTCATTCCAAAGGGGCAGTGGCACTGCTTGCCCTGAATTACAGGTGAACACCCTAAGGTTTCAGAGAGTTAGGGGACTTGTCCAATCCAGCATCAGCACCACGAACCTCGCTGGGGCCCTTCCCAGTTCCCCTCATCTCCAGCACATCAGGCTTCCTTCCTCTACGAGCCCCCCACCAACAACCCCCCCGACCCCCCACGTCCTGGATGGTATGTGGGCTGTGTCCCAACCCTGAGTCCCACATCTTCTCCCCACAGCAGCCCCCTCCTTCATGCACAGTGTGTTCAGCCCCATCCTGCTTCTCAGCCTGGTCACCATGTGCGTCACGCAGCTGCGGCTCATCTTCTACATGGGGGCTATGAACAGCATCCTTGAGTTCCTGGTTAGCGGTGACCAGAATGCAGGTAGGTGTCCCCTGGAGCTGGGTGCATAATGTCAGGAGAGGCACCTCAAGTGCCAGTGTGGACGAGTGCTAGGTGTTAGGTGGAGCTGGATCAGTGGGGCCCTGTTGGCTTACCAGAGCTGTTTCGTCCCCGCCAGCCTGACTGTTCTTTCATGTCCCCATCCGGGGTTTCCCGGATCAGGAGGGAGGAGAGGACTGAAATAGCTCCATGTGCTTAGGGTGTGGGGTTTATGTTTCCAGGGCAGGCAGGGAAGGCCAGGGTAGGCAGGGAAGGCCAGGGTATGTGTGTGTAAGCGAAAACACTGCAGAGCAGAGGCCTGCACCTGGAGGCTGCTGAAGACAGTAAATTCAGTCCCACGCCCAGCCCTGTAGACCACAGATACGGCATCTGGAGACCCTGGGGGCCCAGGGGGAGGGTGGGTGTGTTGGCTGGAGACTGGGAAATGGTGGCGGCAGAGGCTTCCAGGAGGAGCGCGCAATCCAGTTGAGGCTTGTTAACGCCGGTAAACAGAACTGATAACCCACGTGGAAAAACAGCAGTGCAGCTCTTCAGTGGAGGGAGGCTTTGCTTCTCCAGAGAAAGTCAGTACTTCCCCAGGGCTTGAGCTGAGTCAGCTTTAGTCATCTCCGAGCAAGTGGGACAAACACAGTCGGCACATCCTCTTTGCTGGCAAGCTCACTGGCGTGCAACTTTCTTTTGTTGGTTTACTTGTTTTTACCAAGGGGAAGATGCCATAGGCCTTGTAAAAATAGCAAATACCTGTTTTTAACGGGTAAGAAGTCCTGCTTTTCACAAAAGGAAAGCAGGGAAGCAGATAACACTGGTTCCGAAGCAAAATGGAGAAATGCTGAGTGTCGTGTGCAAAAATTTGAAAAGCACATGAGTAAAGGCCCTCAGGAGCTTCCAGGGGAACGGAACCTATTGAGTCAGCCCTGTTTAGCCCAGTGATGTTCCCCTCATTTCCATCCTAGAACCCTTTAAGTCTTCCTGCCTTCCTTCCCCTCCCTCTCTTTCCACTCCTTCTGCTTTCTTCCTTTCTTGGTCTCTCTGTGTTGCCCATGCTAGTCTCAAACTCCTGAGTTCAAGCAGTTCTGCATAAACCTCTAAAGTAGCTGAGACTACAGATGTCCACCACTACACCTGGTGGAACCTTTTTAAAATGTAACACTCGTTAAAAATCCAGATAGCCCCCTGAGGAAAAGCTGATCCCTGGCCTCTCTCGCAAGGCAACCTCTGATCTTTTTTTTTTTTTTTTTTTTGAGTACTGATATTTGAACTCCATGGCTACGCCTCTTCAGCCATTCCACCAGCCCTTTTTTTGTGTGTTGGGTTTTTTCGAGATAGAGTCTCAAACTATTTGCCCAGGCTGGCTTTGAACCACAATCCTCCTGATCTCTGCCTCTTGAGTAGCTAGAATTACAGGCATGAGCCACCGGCAACCTGGTCTTTTACTCAAGTAAAAATCTTTTCCTGCCTGGGGAATTTTTTCCAACTATTTCCTACAGTCAAAAAGTCACTTTTGAGCTGGGCACCAGTGGCTTGGTTTTCCCCATCCTGTTCCTCTGGCACCCAACATCTGCAGCCCTCGCTCTGCTCAGAGGGGCTGTTGGTGGGTCAGGGAGTGGGTGGGGTAGAAAGATAACTTTGACTGTGAGAGACTTGTGATATCAGATGGCTTGGCTTGGTGCTCAGGGTAGATTCTTTCACCTCACTCTCTGGGTGCAGCAGGAGGTAACTGTGATGGATCGATAATTCCCACAGGGTCACGTGGTAGTGGGGACTCAGAGTCTGCCAGGCCTTCTGTACACAGCATGCCACTTCCCCTATCACGGTGCTGGCCAGCGCCACAGGCCTGACTCACCAGCCTGCCCGTGATTAGGAAACAGGAGACAGGAGAAATCAGCGGGCACCTGAGCTGAGCCCGTTCTCATAACTGTCCTGGGAGCCTGTGACAGACTCAGCCTCCCCGAGCACTCTGAGGAGGGTCTCACGGGAAGTGGGATATGTGCTGCAGTCTGAGCTAGCCTGCCTCCTGTCCCCGCCTGCCTGTAATGACTTGCAATTTCTGCTACTAACCTGTCTCCTGTCTGCTTTTCTGCCCTTGCTTTCTCAATGCAGTGATGGCCACAGGTAAGCAGGGTGGTTGTCAGGGAACCTTGTAACACCCCTCCTAGCCAGTCAACACCTCTCACCTTGAATTCCAAATATCCCTCTTGGTCAAACTAGTAGGGGATAAGGGTGGGCCAAATAACTGCAGCTGTTTCCTTGAATACACCCCCCACACACACACACAATATAATTTTAAGTATCTTTGAAGATGGAAGCTCTTACATCAGAGTCCCTGTGAGTCGTGCCTTCCTGGTATATTTCTAGAGGCAGAAAACCAATGGCCAGTCATACACAAAACCTCAGTGAGGGGCATTGGTAATTTTGTGGTTCCCAAGTCATAGTGACTTCCTGGAACTTCTGGTGGGGGGGGTCATTGTGACATACTGGATTTCATTAGCTATTTCTGGGAAACAAGCAGAGAATTTGGAGCAGAAAATTGGGTGACCTGCCTCTTGATCCAGCTTTGATTTCAGAGGTTAAGGTCTCTGGGCTCCCCTCAAGATCCCAGAAAGGCTTTCAAGTATCAGCCCCTTCAGACTGTGTCTGGCCTGTCCCCCAGGATTGTGTGCAGGAGTCCCCATGATGCTCTGTCTTCCTCCCCAGTCGCCCTCTACACCTCCATCTTTGGCGTGCTCCAACTACTCTGCCTGCTGACAGCCCCTGTCATCGGCTACATCATGGATTGGCGGCTGAAGGAGTGCGAAGATGCCTCTGCGGAGCCTGAGGAGAAAGACGCCACCCAGTGCGTAGGCAGGGCCATAGCCCAGTCCCTGGAAAAAGACGACTGAGTTGCATGTTAGGCAAGGCTAGGGTGGGCAGATTCGATTTTCCAGGCAGTAGGAAGGGCAAGAAAGGAGTGCTCTCAGTACTCTTGCAAACTCTTGACGTCGCTCACTGGCTTGTCCAAGCCCAGCTTGACCCGCACTCAGTCTTCCACTTCCTTATGGAAATTCTTTGATGCACTGAAGTTTGGAGGCAACAGAGGAAAGACCAGGGCCCCAGAATGGCCCCCAGTCCTTGGCATGCCAGCACCATGAGACTGTCTTAAAGCTACTTGCCTCCAGGGTTTATTCCACTCAGTTCAAGTAGTAAGCTGCTGTAACCAGATGTGTTAATAGGTTTGTTGATGATTGTGAGGCTCAACTAAGGTGCTGGAGCCCTGCTTTATGGAAGGGTTGGGCTCTAAGATCAGAGGATGAGTTAAACGTGGTCTTCTGTGACTCCACCTTAATATAATAAGCTGTTATTTATTGTATCAGGCCCAGCGCCAGGCACTTAACACACAATGCCTCAGTTCAGCCTCACAACACAAGAAGGAGGTGTGAATTAGTGTTGTACCCATTTTACAGATGAGGGGACTGAAGCTCGGTATTTGAGTTGTCTCCCTGAGGTCACAGGTCACATAGTTAGGAAGCGGTGGGCCTAGGACTCCCTGCATATCACCAAGCACTTGGCATTCTTTCTTGGATATCCCTGGGGTGTCGGTGTGGGAGGTGAGAATAGAATCGGTAGTAGTTAATCCACAAGAAAATAATTACAGCGAATGCTCTGTTACCTAGGTCAGGCTCTATAGCCAAGAGGTAATGTGTGCCCATCTCTGTCCGTCACCCTCTCCTGCCCCCCAGGAGGAAATCCATTTACTCTTTGGCTTATTACCTGGCATGTTACCAGCTTCCTGCAAGATTTGGGTGAACTCAGAGCTAATGGTGAAGTGAGGCTTTGCTGCATCCTAGCCCAAGGAACGTTCTCCTGCTTCCCTCCCCATCATCTGAGCTCAGTCTTCATTAAGCAATACGGTGTGTTGAGAACTGTTCCAGGTTTAAGACCCTCCACTGAGTTGCACATTCAGTGTTCAAATGAGATGGCCTTAAGGAGTGTCCCTAGAGCTGCTCTAGCCCAGACACAGCCCCTAGCTGTGCTGTGGTTGCTTGGAAGTCTTGCATCAGTTCACGTGTTGAGATGCCTGAGGCCTAACTTCTTGAGCTAGCCCACCTTCCTCCAGGGAGCCCCCCAGCTCCTCTGTGTACTCTGCTTCCACAGAGGCGAGAAGAAGAAGAAGAAGCGGGACCGGCAGATCCAGAAGGTTACCAATGCCATGCGGGCCTTTGCCTTTACAAACCTGCTGCTTGTGGGCTTTGGGGTGACCTGTCTCATTCCCAATCTGCCTCTACAGGTAGGTATGGGGAGAGGGAGAGGCCACATGAGGGATGGGACAATGAGAAGGAACATTGTTTAGAGACTAAAAAGTATGTGATATATCACAAAAAACATCAATAAAGCAAATATGACTTTTTATTCACTCAGTTTAATGGCCAGCTGCCATTATTGACAGAACTGCCACCTGCCAGGCTCTGTGCTCGATGGGAGGGTGAATGGGGAAGAAGACTTGGGCCATCTTTCACAAACTCTCTCTGTGAAAGCATATTGTTCTTTTTGGTCTTTTGGGCACCTTGCATACCATGAGTACTGCCACTGTCAATTTCTTGGAACCATGTGGGGTTGTAGCACAGTTACTTGTTTTGCATTAGCTCCAGCAGCTGGAGTCTGATGTCCAAAGCAAAGAAGTCTTGCCAAACTGGCATCTTCCCTGGCATGAGTGCCCATAGGGCCCCTGCCCTGGAGAGTGGAGAACACGATCATGACTTGGCATCTGGGTTCAAACGATTAATTTCTTTGCACAAAATTTCTTTACCTTTTGGTGAGACAGGGTCTCCCTATGTAGTCCAGACTTGCCTTGAACTCATGATCCTCTTGCCTCAGACTCCTGATTACAGCCATGGACCACCATGCCTGGCTTTGCACAGATTGCTGATGTTTTTGAAACCTGATTTGTTAAGGTTGTGAACAAGGTAGACTTTGTCACCTGCCTGGCCCCACCCTTTGGTCTGTGAAAGAATTCTAATGGTAGATTTTGGCCCAGTCCCCAAGTTAACACACTTGAAGGGAGGTAAGTGATTGCAGTCCTTCCTGATGGGCGTAGCCCAAGTCCAGATTGTATGGAGGAAGCAAGAGGCCCTTCCTGTTTACGAGGGGCCAGGTGTTGGGCTACATTGTGCACACAGGTGTGTGCATCCACAGGTACTATCGTGTACATGCCAACTCTGGGTGTACAGACCAGAGTAAGCTGTGGGCAACTTGCACCAGTTTCAGGTGCAAGTTTTGTTGCCCCAGGCATCCTCCCTGGCATCCCTTACTGCTCTGCTGTAAGACTGGCAGACCCTTGCCCTAACCATCCTGTCTGATCAAGAGGCAGTGCTCGTGGAGGACTGTCTGCTTTTTGTTCTACTGCATTCTCATTGAAGGACAAGTTGTGAAAAGGGAGCAAGGATTTTGAAGTGTCTGCATGTGCATGTGTGTGACATACAGGCACAGCCCTCTTCAACACTGCCAATGGCAGCCCCTTCCCTCACCACTACCCACATTCCTGGAAGCTGCTAAGCAAGATGGCAGGGCTGTGTATAAAAGACACAAAGGACAAACACAGGGTCCTGGTGGCAAAGCGGATGCTCTGACGCCTCTCAGGGATCATTAACTAACAATGGCTTCTCAGAGCTTGCTAAGCCTGGCAGCGGTAGCCTTCCCAGGGAAATACCCAACCCTCTTCTCCACCAGAAGTCTGCAGTAGAGCTTTGCTAAGGAGAGGAAACCAGCCGCCTGCCAGTAGGGCCTGAGTAACCAGGCAGAGAAACTTCTGGGCAAGTCCTCAAGGGAACGAAGACAGGAGATCAAGGTCAGGGTTAGCAATCTCCTACTCAGTGCTGTGCTCTGGGTGGGCCTTGGGGACTGGAGAGAAAGATCCCTGACCTGTGTAGCATTAGCAGATGTCCATGGTACAAATACCGTGTCATGACTGACTTCAGGCTCCCAATATGATGTCATTGGAAGGAGGTGGAAAGAATAACCCACCATCATGAGCTGGTTTCCACCCTGCACACACAGTAGACATAAGACAGAGCACAGACCATAGGAAAACATAGTAAAAGGATTAGGAAGTGACAAAGTTAAGTAGTCATTACCTTCATTTTAACAATCTATTTAATTATAAGTTCATACAAGTTAATTTTTAATACTGTGTTTAACAACTGGCCTCATAATTCCTGAAAATTCAGTAGTCAGCTCTGGAGAGCTGGCAGCAGACAACTCCAGGTTGCTTCCACTCCTGTGACCCTGGGAACTGGAGGTGGGGACAAAGGAGGGCCCTGGGGTCTCCTGCTCACATTCTGCTCTCCCTCCCTCAGATCTTCTCCTTCATCCTGCACACGATCGTGCGAGGATTCATCCACTCTGCTGTGGGGGGCTTGTATGCTGCTGTGTAAGTCCCTGAAGTTGGGGTAGTCTGGTGGGTGAGGGGAATGCATGATCTGTGGAGGCTGCTGTGGGACTGAAACCCTGGACTGGGCCAGCCTGTCCCAGCATCAGACAACAGGTACCAGGATTTCTACTGGCTGTGTCGGGGAAGGCCACACCTGGCAGCAGGTGGATCATGGGCAAACAGTTGAGTGCCCATGAGCCTTGGTATTTAATATGAAGCCAGTCCCTCAGGTGGGGTCAGTGCCCCTGTACCAGTCATTAGGGCCCCAGGGGCCACTGCTCAGCTGAGTTCTGGGGCCGCCCCTGGCTGCTTATTGGGACAAGGCTGGGTTCTGGCTGCCTGAAGCTAAATATTGAAGTTCACATGGTCTTCAGCATGGGCAGTGACTGAGCCCAGGATGTGCCAGGCTGTCCTTTCCCAGGGCCTTAAAGGGTCCACTGCTGACCACAGCCTTCTTGGCCCCTGGTTGAAATGAAACAGCATCTTTTTCCAAGAGACTGCCCAGCTGTTCCTCCTCCTTTGACCCAGGGCTGCTTGGCCCCAAAACTGGAACTCAAACACCATTATCCACTGTCTCTGACCTTGAGGCCAGCTCATTCCTTGATGGAAGCCCCTTCCGTCTCTGGGGTAGCAAAGCCTGATGTTCATTGAAACCTAACCCAGAACTCCCTCTTCCAGCAACAGCATCCCACGGGGGTCATTCCAGGTCTGCTTGTCCCCCGCCTTCCCCCCCCCAGGCCTGGAGGAAGTTGTGGCTGCCCTGGCAGGGTGTGAGGGAGTCGGGCAAGAGCTGTGATGCTGAGTTTCCATGATTACACAATGCTCTTTGGAGGAGGGTACAGCAGAGCCCAGCCCAGCCTCCAACCTGCTCCCCGGGCACGTTTCCCAAGCCACAGACTCCTGCTGGCACCACACTTTCCACTCAACTCCGCCAGACACCCACAGGCCCAGCGCACATCTGGAGGGGGGGGACCCTTCCCAGAGTTTGGGGCTTGGGCTGGTCCAAAACAGCAACTATAGAGCCGCTCAGCAGAAAGTAACTCTGAGCCAGCACCCAACTGTCCTGAGGCTGTTCCTGCCTCAGGCAGGCACCCAAAGCACTGCTCTGGGATTCCAGCACACTTCAGCTGGGCCATGGTAGGTTGGGAAGCCTAGGAATGGCACAGACTGTGACAGGTCTTGATTGCCCCAACAGGTACCCGTCTACACAGTTTGGCAGCCTCACAGGACTGCAGTCTCTGATCAGCGCACTCTTTGCCCTCCTACAACAGCCTCTGTTTCTGGCCATGATGGGTCCCCTCCAAGGAGACCCTCTGTGGGTAAGAAGGGTCAGGGGACAGTGATCGTGGGCATCTCTCCACTCTGCTGTCTGGGAGCTGGGAGGCCTCACTTGGGCTGGAGTCCCAAGCGTGGGCCATTTGGGAACTTTGGTTAGAACAAAGACAGGGTCCCTTTGTGAATGGTGGCCAGGCAGGAGGAGAAACAACCTCTTTGAACCTGATTTGAGGTAAATAGAAGAGATTTCCTATAAATCCTGCCAAGGACTAGGATTCGATTCTTTTTTTTTTTTTTACTTTTGGTGGTATTGGGGTTTGAATTCAGGGCCTCATGCTTGCTAGGCAGGCCTTGAGCCACTCTGCCAGTCCTGTTTTGTGTTGGGTTTTTTTGAGATAGGGTCTCACAAACTGTTTGCCCAGGCTGGCTTTGAAGATGATCCATCTGATTTCTGCCTCCTGAGTAGCTAGGATTACGGGCGTGAGCCACTGGCACCTGGCTTCAAGAGCCAGGATTCTTAACAGGTTCCATGGGTTGTCCCAATCTCAGCTTAGGCCCTGAGGGCTGCTGCTGAGTGGCCTGTGGAGAACCAGGAAATTTAGATGCTGGAATGTGGAGTGATGAGCCTTGGGACCTGTTGGACCTTCCTGGTTCATTTTTCATTGTCTTCTCCCGTGACCACCCCCTCTCCCAAACCTGAATGTGCAGGAGCGTGCTGAGCTGGGCCCTGCTGACCACAGCCCCTGCCCCCTGTCATGGCCTCTTCTTCCTGCCTCTCCAGGTGAACGTGGGACTGCTGATCATGAGCATGCTAGGGTTTTGCCTGCCCCTCTACCTGATCTGCTACCGGCGCCAGCTGGAGAGGCAGCTGCAGCAGAAGAGGGAAGATGACAAGCTGTTCCTCAAGATCAATGGCTCATCCAACCAGGAGGCTTTTGTCTAGTGCCACCACCTCACAGCTGTGGCCTCCTGCTCATGCTTCAGTGACTGACCGAGACACTCCTCCCCACCCCAGAGGACCCCACCCCCCAGGATCATCTCCTTCGCCACAATGGAGTCCTCATCCTTCACAGGGCCCTGGTCCTGCTTTGGAGCTCCATGGAGGAAAGACAGGAGAGAACCCAGGACGGGCGATTTTCCTCTGCTGGAAGCATGGCTGCCCTGGCCTTGCTCTAACCCCCAAGGGACGCTGGGCCTTAGGTCTCCCGTGTTGCCTGCAGGAGGAGCCCAGGGCACACTCAGCAGGCAGGCTCTCTTTCTCAAGGGTCTGGATTCTGACTCTCGCCAAGGCAGAGGTGCCTGCTGTCCACGCCCTGCCACATGCCCCTCGGCTGCATGTCCATCAAGCACGCCTGCCCGAGGACAAAGGCCTGCACTGACTGCATCCCCTTGCCTGGCCCCTCACCTCCTCCCCTGGCCAGTCTGAGGCTGCCTGAGGAAGGAAGGACCCGCTTCCTGTTGTTGGTGCTAACCCCTTTGTAATCGCAGCCCCCTGTGGCCTGTCTGTGGCCAGTCCTCTCATTGGTGGCCTACAGAGAATCATCCCCCACCACCACCACGCCCCGGCTCACAGCCTGGGGAGAGGTTGAAGGGCAGGATGGGAAGACAAAGACTCAGGAGTCATGGACAAGGCTGATCGGTCATAGCTCACCTCCCTTTGTGGATGAGTGGAGCACATTGCCACTGCCACTCTGGGTTCAGTCTGCGACCTGAAGGGAATTAAAGGGGCGCCACCAAGTTACCCCACTATACACAACTGTTTTTGTGGGGCAGAAATAAGGCTGTGGTTGACAGACATGGAGCAGAGAAGTGGGTTGGTGAGGGACAGAGGTGTGTGTTCCTGTGGGGTGTGTGTGTATATGTTGGTGTGTGTGAGATGATGGTGGGCTCTAGAGTCTGCTCTTACCCCACTAACTAGACCAAGAGCCAGCCTGGTCTGCATAGGCCCAGAACCTGAGAGTCAGCCTTGCACATAGCCAGAAGCTTGTCCAGGGCCGTGAGGCCACAGCACCCCCTGCTGGTAGACTCATCAGGGCTCTGGAGCTGTTCACATGGGAGAGGCCAGACCTACCTGGCTTACCAACCCTCCCACCTTGACAGTCTCCAGAAATGTGTCTGAGACTTATCAGAGTGCCAAAAGGGGTAGGTTGATTTTTTTTTAGGCATATAGTTGTTTTCTCAAGTTTTATGGGACTTCTTTTTATAAAGCAATAAATCCACTTTCCTCCTGGTAAGGGATGACCTAGCATCAGCTGACTGCTGTATGTGCCTGTTTTGAGCTTGAGAGGAAAAGGCAGGACAGGATGTTCTACCATTGACCTCCCAAGCTGTACCTGGCTGCTCACCATTTCCTTGGGTGACTTGTCTGGGGAGCAACAGGGGGCCAGAAAAGACCTTACAGCCCCACCTAGACAAATTCAGCTTCACAGAAGTGTTGTCTGCTCCCTTCTGTCCGTCTCAGCCAAACTGGCTAATCTTGATCCCTTCTCATTGTCTACACAGATGTCCTGTCGCTGTCCCACAACCTCTAGGGTTCCTCCTGAGCACAGGACATGGGATGACCCCAGAAGAACCATGGGCTCAGAGAACAACATCAGTATGTGGCTGGGGGATAGAGAAGAGAAAGGGACAGACCCAGGCCAAGTTGAAGCTCCACAGTAACAATGAACCACCAGATCTCGGCTCTGGTCTGCTCAAATGTTAAAAATCACAACCGCAAAAAACTGGGGATATAGCTCAGTGGTAGAGCACACGTTTAGCATGTGCAAGACCCCGAAAAGAACTGTCTTCACATTTTCAGAACACTGGCCTGTGATGGTTTAATGTTTAGTCTGGTTTTAAAATAGTCTATATGGGAAATGCTGAGTTAAAGTCAAGCAGATTTCTTCACAGCAAGCACAGCACTTTGCCACACTGTAAGCATCATGGTTGTCCAAGAAGGGATGTGGCACTGGGTGTTGTGGTGTACCTTTGTCTGTAATCCCAGCACTGAGGTAGGGGGGCTGAGGCAGAAGGATAGGGAGTTTGAGGCCAGCCTGAGCTACATAGAGAGACCCTATCTCAAAAACAAACCAAAAAGAAGGGATGTGGCATGCTGCTAAGGCCTGGCTGTAACCACTTGAATTATCTCCCCCCTGTGACCTGATGACCACCTGCTGCTGAGGCTCCTGGGGTCTTAAAATTGTGGACTCCAGATCTTTTTCTGCCTTGGTTCTGTTGCCACCAGGGTTTGGTACTGGTGGAGAGGAAGGCAGTTTGGAGAAATGCTGACTGGCAAGGTCTCTTGTAAGCTAGGAACATTGAGGTTAGACAGATACGGCTTGTGCTGTCCTCTGCAGCACCTAGGCCCAGCAGCCTTTAGGGTGTGGCAGTTTAAGGGAAAATGCTGGCATTGGGAAAGTAGAAATGGGGGTGAAAAACAGGCCATAGCCAACAGTGCGGGAGGATTAGAGGCTCGAACATGGGAGTGGCAAACCAGAGGCCAGTCATAATTACCCTGACTTTGAAGTGTTGATAAGTTACATGTTTTCCTGTTATCATTGAATCATAGTAACAATCTAGAGTGAAATAGATGCTATGTTATCATCTCCATTTTACAGTTGGAAACACTGAGGCTCAGAGAGGTGGAGTAGCTTGCCCAAGATTAGAACCAGGACTCAAATGTAAATCTTATGTCATCAGAGCGGCCAAAGCCCTGTAGACTAGGACATCGCACTCAGACCTGCAGCTCCAGAGGCTGCCAGGCCATTAGTCGGGTGGCAACAGCCTGAGGAGGGGGAACAAGTTCAAGTATGGTCTCCATTTCTTGGATCCAAGGTTTCCTCAGGAGTAGACTGAGTTCTACTTGGTAGAATCATTTGAGTCCTGAAGGTTGATGGGTTACCTGGGAGTGCAATGCCTGGTCACCCCAGTCTCAAAATGGAGTGCCTTAAGATGAGGATGGGACCACAGGGTGGTCACAGGCAGGGTGCCAAGTGGCCATGCCTTCCATTCTTTCCCCTTGTCCTCCAGGGTTGGGAGTGAGGGAGAGGAAGGCACGGAAATGATGTCCAGCCTTGTGATTTCAGAGTGAGGCCAAGGACAAGACCAGCCTCAGGGACAGTGCTGGGACCCCCTCTGTAGTCTCTCTAGACCTTGGTCTGGGCATTCTTTGTGTATGACTTCCTCCAAGCCTTCTAGACTTCTATCTGCAGTTCCCCCTGCTGGGCCTGTGCACAGAGCCCCGTCCACCATGGTAAAGGCCAAAGACAAGGTGCAGGCCTTAGGGTCTCTGTTTCACTCCACGTCCCTTTCCCTCCTGTGCCAATATCGCCCTGGTCAAAAGAACAACAAACCCTTATCATGGCCCAGGCAGTCTGAGGGCATCGTATTGCCCTAGGCCCCAAAGACACCGAAAAAGGAAGGATAGCCAGTGTTGGAGTCATACAGGCAGGACTCTCCCAGATGGTAGCACAAATACTAAGTGGAGTTTTGGGGGTGTTTTTTGTTTTGAGACAGTTTTGCTATGTCACTGAGGCTGGTTTGGAACTTTCCATCCTCCTGGCTAAGTGGAGGTTTTGATATACTTCTTGGTTGTACAGATTTTAGCAGATACACATTCTGATAGATGTCGAGCAGGGACATCTAGAAGCAACCTGTGGTGAGGCGCTCCTTCAGATAACTCAGTTCTGCCTTTTCAACAGAGCTGGGCTTCAGGGGCCATTTCCATAGCAGTGTCTGCCCCCCTATACACACACACAATGGTTTCTTATGGGGTCTTTGGACAGCAAGGCGCCTTACCGTGCCTATTACCAGGGGCCCAACTTCAGAGTGGTAGCCCATTTTCCTCAAATATAGACCATGGGCTTAGGAGGGTAGAGCCCAGGACCGCCCAAAGCAAGAGATTGCTTTTCAGGCAGCAGCCCTTCCCTGGGATGGAGGGTCAGGGTAAGCAGGGGTGAACAAAGCTTCCCGAGTGTCACAAAGGTTCTGCATCCTTCATGAGGTCAGCCCGTCACAACTCTGGCCTCTCCCTGCCAGCATGGAGCCACCACCTGTGTTCCTTGGTCCCTAAAGTTAGTTATTCTCACTGTCCTGGGCAGATCCAAGACTGAACCAGGGACACTAGCAGCTCCCTGACCTTGACCCTTTTCAATACTGAAAAGATAGAGAAGAGCAGAGGTTAAGAACCTTAGGCAAGTCTTGAACCTCAGTTCCTGTCTATAAAATGGAGTCAACAGTGCCCTCCAAGAACAGCTAAGTGTACCGTGTCTGCATGGTAGTACACCTGGCAGTTTGTAGATATTCAACCACAGAAGGCATTATGAACTGGGAAGAGAGTGGACGGGCTGGAGGCATGGCTCAAGTGGCAGAGCGCCTGCCCAAAGAGTGTGAAGCCCTGAGTTCAAACTCCAGTATTGCAAAAAAAAAAAAAAAAAAGGCAGACAGCAAGTTTCTACCCTTACCTATATGATAGGACACTTACTTAAAATGACTCTGACCATGACTGGTGGCCATGGTAAGAATGGTAAGGTCTGTCCCTGCTGACCCCACTCCCCTTAGAGAGCTCCTGTCTCAGCAAAGCCTTAAGAAGTCATTCACTGACCACTTTTCTTTTATATCTTCCCCATTTTGGCAAGAGACTTGGCCAAAAGGTGTCGCCAGATCATCTCTAGATGGTGGGCAGGTTTATATTGAGTGGGGTGACTCCTGTCCCAGTTATGGGGCCAGCACCTCCACACCATCTCTTTGGACAACTGCTTGGCTGGGTTTCTTAACTCTGTGTGTGTGTGTGTGTGTGTGTGTGATGTGTCCTGGATGTGTTGGGGTGTGTACATATTTAGAGCAATGTGTAGGAACTTGCCCATGTGCTGCACCACCTGGATGAAGAAGGAATGGACCTAGCCTCGCTGCATCCCTTTCCGTTTCTAGAAGGAGCATATGGGCAAGCCAGATCCAGGGTCCAGGGTCCAGCCCAGGCTTCAGAGTGGTGCCTGAGGGTGAATCTGTTCCCTGTGTTAACTAGGGTGACACAGTGTCACTGCCAACTCAGCAGTTGACCCTGGCTCCTCCCTGCCCCTTTGCAGTTCCTAGCACCTGGCATACTCCTTGGCACATGGTAAGCACTCAATAAACATATGCTAAGAATGACTAAGAACTGCTTCCTCTGTGTTTCCTGTCTCTCTCCCTGGATCACATATCTCTTACCCAAACTCCCTGTCACCTTGTCTGATATGTGCTCCCTGACTCCACCCCTCCTTTGGCTGCATTAACTCCTTTGGCCTTCTGCACTGCCCTTTGAAGCAGGTGGACAGGACAGAGGAAGGAGCCTCCTGGTGGAAAGCCCAGGGCTGCTGCTGAATCCGGGTTTCAAAGGGAGCACTTCTTTGCGCTTCCTCCTACAGGCTTCCCATCAAGCTAGCCACAGCAGGGAGACAGATTAAGTCTGGGGAGTTCCCCTCTGAAACAGTGGGGGAATGAGGAAGTAGGTGGGTGAGTGGTCTGCTTGTTGTCTGAGGCCTGGTCCCTGATCCTGCTGGCATGGAGAGGGCTTAAGGCCCAGGGAGAGGTGGCATGAGGTGGGACTGTCCACTCAGGAAGAAGGGAGAAGCAGGGGTCCCTGCAGCCAGGGCACAGAGATGCCAGACAAATATCCCTGGTGGCTGCTCCTTGTCAGGACTACAAACTCAGAAGCTGAGCTCTGCTGACATCTCTTTGTTGTTCCCTTTCATTTCTCCACTTGTGATGGAGACGGCTCAAAAGATATTTCTCCAGGATAAGGACAGCTACTGCATAAGTTCTGTGGTCAGACAGGGACAACTAGACCTTGACCTCTATATCAGGGAGGCAAGAAGACTTGTGGGGACATGGAGACCACAGCTCCCATCTAGGGGGACAGCCCAGACATAGCTCCAGCTATTTGCTACCATGTAGAGATGAGCCCCGTGTTGCTAGATCTGATTTTTTTCCCCAAGAGAAGCTAGAAGCTGAGTTTTACATAAAATATCCTCCCTTTAAAATGTTGGCTCAAAAGAATTTTTAAGAAAAATATCACAGCTGCTCGAATCATTTTTAACCCTATGTAAGTCAAACACTGTCTGAGGTAGGGAGAGGGGAGAGGATGAAGTGGTTGGTATCCTCTGCCCAGCAGGTGGTCCCCCACCTGCATTAGGTTGCCTGTGGGGGCTGGAGCCCCTTGCTTTTTACTTTTGTCTCCCCTAGCCTGGTTCACAATGAATGCTATCAGAGAGAGCATATGGCTTAAACACTCTAGCTCCTGAGTGGAACACAGTCCCTATTTAGGGACAGGCAATTGTCAGGGAAGCTCAGACCAAGCCAGCTTGTCCTCACAGGCCCAAGTCTCTGCCTGAAGCCTGGCCTACTCCTGTACCCAGAAGAATGAGGGGTACCACTACACCCAGCTTTTTCTCTTCCTTCCTTCCTTCCTTCTTACCTTCCTTCCTTCTTCTCTTCTTCCCTCTCTCTCTCCCTCCTTCCTTCCTTCCTTCCTTCCTTTTCTCACCCTCAGCTGGCTCTGTTCTTTTGCCTGGTATCTGTCTCCCCACCAGAACAAATGTTCCTTGAAAGTTGGCATGTGCCCTGCCTTGGTCACTGCTATACCTCCTGGCATGGAAGAATTACTCAGTAAATATTGTGGGAATGAAATTTTAAAAAGCAATAGGTGCCAGGTACCAGTGTCTCACACCTGTAATCCTAGCTACTCAGGAGGCAGAGAGCAGGAGGATCGTAGTTTGAAGGCAGCCCAGGCAAATAGTTCACAAAACCTTATATCAAAAAAACCCTTCACAAAAAAAGGGGTTGGTGGAGTGACTCAAGGTGTAGGCCCTGAGTTCAAACCCCAATACAGCAAAATTTTTTTAAAAAGATAGGCAAACAGAAATAAATGGAAAAGAGGCTGAGAGCTGGGCAGGAGGATCAGTGACTTTGAAGGCAGTTAGCAAGACCCTATCTCAAAAACAAAAAGGAAGCTGGATGCTGGTGGCTCATGGCTGTAATCCTAGCTACTTAGGAGGCAGAGATCAGGAGGATCAAGGTTTGAAGCCAGCCCCAGGCAAATAGTTTGCAAGACCCTATCTTGAAAATATTCAACAGAAAAAAGGGCTGGTGGAATGGCTCAACTAGTAGGAATGCCTACCTAGCAAGCGGGAGGCCCTGAGTTCAAATGTCAGTGCTGTCAAAAAAAAAGGGGGGGGGCATGGCTCAAGTGGTAGAGCACCTACCTAGCATACTGAAGGGTCTGAGTTCAAACCCCAGTACCAAAAATGAGAGACAGAGAGAGAGAGAGAGAGAGAGAAACAGAGATGAGTCTGGGAAAGAAGCATGCGCTCACCAGCCAGGAAGAGACAACAGAAGATGGAAACAGTGAAACACAGTCTCCCCAAGATACAAAGAGATGGGTTACAGGTTTACAGGAGTGGGCCACAATGGAGGTGGCAACAAGGGCTAACCAGGGGAGACCGCAGGGGACTGGAACCACGAGACCCACAGACACAAAGATGAAGATGTGCAGACTCTTGGGGTGTGGGGGAGAGACAGGCAGAAAGGAGACAGCTGCAAACAGAAGATGAAAGAAACACAGGCTGAAGGTACAGTTTCCAGAGCAGAGTGCCAAAGAGACTGACACAAAGGGAGGGCCCAAAGAAAAGAAATAGTAAGAGAGTTAAAGGAACTGAAAAATGCTGAGAGACCAAGAGGAAAGACAAGAGTGACATGAAGAGAGATAT
Organism: Castor canadensis; assembly: GCF_047511655.1. Classification (NCBI taxonomy): domain Eukaryota; kingdom Metazoa; phylum Chordata; class Mammalia; order Rodentia; family Castoridae; genus Castor; species Castor canadensis. The sequence goes on along the minus strand of NC_133396.1, from coordinate 46,535,615 downwards.
GTGGAGTGGAAAGAGAGGGGAGACACACAGAAAAGATACAAAAGCTTCAGAGAGGAGAGGGAAAGAGAGAGGGGAGCTGCTGGAGAGAGCAAGAGAAGACAGAAAGATACAGGTGGAGCAACACAGGCAGAAAGAGGGCGTGACACTCCAGAATGTCTCCCTCTCTCCCCCCCTCCCTTTCTCTATTCTCTCTCTCTCTCTTTGTTTCTCTCTCTCTGTCCTCTGCAAGCCTGGAGCATGCAGAAGTAGCTGGGAGTGGCAGTGGTACCAGCCTCCTTCTGCACCTCGGCTCCTCTCATGAGTCTCAGTAAGCCCATGAGGCAGGCACTTGTATCATCGTCCCCATGTTACAAATGAAGATGCTGAGGCACAGAGAGGTTAATTCATGTGCACAGGGTCACACAGGTAGGAAGTGTTAGGTCTGGGACTCCAAGGAAACAGGCACCAGAGGGTCTGTTCCCAGGAGGGGGTGGTTGCTGCTGACTCATATGAGGCACAGTTGTAGAATATAGCCTTTTCATTTGAAGGGTAACCTTACACAAAGGTGAAGCAAACTTGCTAAAGAAAAAGACATGTAAGAAAAGAAAGGAACACAGGCTGTGGCGGTGCACACCTATAATTCCAGCACCTGTATCCCTCCAGGCTCAGCCAGGAGGATGGTGAGTTCGAGGCCAGCCTGGGTTACACAGTGAGACCCCCCCATCTCAAAAAACAAAAACAAACAAACAAAAAGGCTGGTGGAGTGGCTCGAGTGGTAGATCGCCTGCTTAACAAGCATGAGGCCCTGAATTCAAACCCCAGTAACTGCAGAAAAACAAACAAACAAACAAAAACAAAGGCTGAGCGAGGTGGCTCACACGTACAGTCCTAGCTACTCAGGAGTCAGAGATAAGGAGGCAAAAAGTTCTCAAGACCACATCTCAACCAATAGAAGCTGGGTTTGGTGGTACACACCTGTCATACCAGCTACACAGGAAACATCAATAGGAGGAGCTCAGTCCGGGCATAAACAGGAGATCCCATATGAAAAATAACTGAAGTTAAAAAAGGACTGGGGGTATGCCTCAAGAGGTAGAGCACTTTGTTGGGCACTGGTGGCTCACGCCTGTAATCCTAGCTACTCAGGAGGCAGAGATCAGGAGGATCATGGTTCAGAGTCAGCCATGGCAAATAGTTCGCAAGACCCTGTCTTGAAAAAACCCTTGTACTAAGAACAAAAATAAATAAATAAAAGGAAATTAGATATTTCTTTGAGGTTTTTGATGTTTTTTTGTGCTACTGGGGCTTAAACGCAAGGCCTGCACTTTGAGTCACTCCATTGGACCTTTTTTGTGATGGGTTTTTTTCAAGATAGGTTCTCACAAACTATTTTCCTAGGCATGGCTTTGAACTGCGATCCACCTGATTTCTGCCTCGTGAGTAGCTAGGATTACAGTGTGAGTCACTGGCACCTGGGTAATGGTAGAGCTCTTGTCTACATTTGAGAGGCTCTGGTTTCAATCCCTACTACTAGAAAAAAAAAGGAAGAAAAATTATTAGTAAGCCTGTTAAGTATAATAATGGCACTGTGGATTTATAAGAAAATTTCTGTATTTCTAGAAGGGAGGTAGAAACATGGAAGGCTTTAAAATGCTTCAGGAAAGAAAAGACAGGAAGAAAGAGTGGCAAACCCTCTGTAACAGTTGAAACTGAGGGGCTGGTAGAACAGATCAAGTAGTAGAGACATGAGATGCAAACCCCAGCACCACCAAAAAACCAAAAAAGCTGAAACTGGGCAATGAATTGGAGTGGGGGGCGGGGCAGGGAATCCTTGAGGCCCTCAAATGGCTCCCTGGGCCCTGAAACTGAGGGACAGTCTTTTGCTTGACACTCAAGGCCTCACATCCAGTCCATCTGTGGGCCACCTCATTTTTCACTCAGACTGAAACCAGCATGCACTGCTCTGTCCTCTCACCCCCAATTCCACCTGTGTTGCATGGAATCCTGATCTGCATTCTCACTTCCTAGCCTCATCTGGCTCAAGTCTCCCATATAACCACAGGCTTCCCATAACTCCCGGAACCTTCTCCAAATCCTCAAGCTTGTAACCATTGTTACAAGCTAGTGACTGTCCTCTGCAGGTGCAAGTTCTCTCTGTGAGCTCCTGGAGGGAGGAGTATGTTTCTCAGCCTTCCGATGGTTGTTTGACTTTTTATTTCCCCCAGTGCCCAATCTCACCTTGTCTCAACTCTTATTAGCTAAAGGAGCCAGCTTAGAAGGACTCCCTGTCATCTTTTAGGCCTCAGTCAAAACACTGCTTCCTTCATGGGTCTTCCCTGACCTCCAACTAATGCCACCCACCAAGGCAACCACCTAGTTCAGCTTTGTTGTCACATCTGTCACTACTGAAAGCCATATCTGTATTTGTTTATATTCTCTTCGGCAAGTGAAAGACCTTGTTTTGCTTGTTCACCCTCTGTATCCTGAGTGCCTAGAAAAAGACCTAGGGCAGGGCCAGTTGCTCAATCAATAGTTATTGAGTGAATGAGTAAATGTAGTTTCCTCAACTAGACTGCAAGTTCCCAGGGGGCAGGATCTGGTTACTTCCTGGAGAGAGCCAGCATACTCACAGAGGCATTTGTTAAAAAGAAAGAACTGTGGAGGAGAAAAAGCCCTATGCTGGAAGGTCAGGGGACCAGGGTCTAAGCCACTTAATCTTGGACTTCAGGTCCTCAAGCTTCCCTTCTTGGCCTCCTTTCTTGGCCTTCCAAGGAGTTTTTTTGTGTTTTGGTTTTTTTTTCTAAATCAATTTCTGTTGTTTAATAGACTTGGAAAATCCTTGCTCCCACTCCAGGATTTGATGAATGAGTGGCCAACACATGCAACCCTCAGGGCAATTCGAGCACCCAGTCATTGCTGGACAGCGACAGCAGTATGGCCACTGGCTCTACGTTGCCTTCCCAAGCCCTATGTTAGGCAGCCCATTTACCATCTCACCTGAATGGAGAGTTCCCTGCACTCAGTGAGTCTCAAGATAGAGTCATTATGTTGGGTGCCGGTGGCTCAAGCCTATAATCCTAGCTACTGAGGAGGCAGAAATCAAGAGGAACAAGGTTTGAAACCAGCCTGGGCAAATAGTTCCAGAGTCTCTATCTTGAAAAAACCCTTCATTAAAAAAAGGGCTGGTGGAGTCGTTCAAGGTGTAGGCCCTGAGTTCAAATCCTAGTACTGAAAAAAAAAAAAAGAGATGGAGTCATTATTTCTCCTGTGCCAAGCTGCCTTCTTGTGTTCTTATTGAAGGCAGTCTATCTCACCTTCCTACCTTCCACACCCCACCCTGCATGACCCCATCCTGCTTCCCAGGCCAGAAATCTTCCTGGTTTTCCCACCTCCATCCTCTCCTCTTGTCACCCTCTCAGCAAATAAGCAAACAAGTCCTGCTCTTTTTACTTCTGGAAGTTTCCAGCAGGCTCCTAACTGGTGTCCCTGCATGGCTTCTGGCCCACTCCATTCCCAGCCCCTAATTTGGCAGTACTGAGGTTTGAACTCAGGGCCTCTTGCTAGGCAGGAGCTCTACCACCTAAGCCAAGCACTTAATCCTTTTTTGCTTTAGTTATTTTTCAGATAGGGTCTCATGCTTTTACCGGGAGTCTGCCTTGGCCCATCATTGTCCTACCTATATCCCCTACATAGTTGGGATTACAGATGTGTGCCACAAAACCTGTCATTTTTTTTTTACATAATCTTTTCCTGGATCTCAACCCACCCACCAGTGAAGCCCAAGCATCGGGGTGCATCTGTTCTTGCTGCAAAGAAGTGTTCACAACTAACATCTTGCTGGACCCTAGATGCCATGGCCTCTGTCCCTTAGCCTTCAGAGTGAGCCTTCACATAACAAAACTGCTCATGCCCTTTTGTGGCTTATCATCACCTGCTAGGAACCTAGCCCTCCCAAGCTCCTTGGCTTCCAAACTTGATGCTCCAGTCACCTCTTTCAGTTCCCCAAACACACCATGCTCTGCCCTTGTCTGCAGCCTTTGCATTCACTCTGCCTGCTACACTCTTCCCCTCCTCAGCCCCTGCAGATTTCAGCTTAGAATCTCTTCCTCCAGGATGCCTTCTCTGAATACCCTTCATACTTAATTAGGTGCCCACCAAACCCAAATGTTAACACTCAAAGCCCTTTTCATTCTAATTGCCTGGTTCTGTCACCTCCAGCTACCACCTACCCACTCTCCATTTGACCTTGGGATTCCTAAACGCTAGATGATATCTGCCTTGTTCACTCTCTCAAGGAAAGCACAGGCACTCAGGAAATCTTTATTGGGTAAATGACATGATTCTAAGACTGCTGGGTTAAAATTTCAGCTCCAACATATAGGGGCCGTGGACTTGGGAAAGTCTGACTCCTGCCTCTTTCTGCTCACCTGTAAATGGGGACTGTGACGGTATCTTTCTGGTAGAGTTCTCAAGTACTTAGAAGAGAACTTATCATACATTTAGCTGCCATTATTAATACTACTATGTTATTATATTATTATTATTATTATTATTATTATACCGTGCTGGGGCCCCCAGGCCTAACTAAGTGCATGCTAGGCAAGCTCTCTGCCACTGAACTACATTCCCAGCCCCCAATTTTATTTATTTTTTTGACACAACCTTTCCTCTTTTCCTGGGTGTCACCCCATCCACCGGAAAAGCCCAGACATTGGGGTGTATCCGCTCCTGTTGAAGAGCATTCACACCGAACACCCCGCCAGCTCCTAGACGCCTGCTCTGCTTGCTAAGCGGGTCTTGCGCCCTCATAGGGCCCACCTCGATTGCCTAAGTCAACGCCGCAGCCCTTTTAAGGATGGGAGGGACGGGCCCGGGAAGGCCCCGCCTCTGCGCTGAGGTCAGCGCGTACCGCTGCGTGTGACGCTCTGGTTGCCGCAGAGACGCCCCGCCCCCGCGCGGCGCTGCGGAACCGGAGCTCCGGGCGGAGTCGACAGCGGCGCGGGAGGCGGCGAGGCCGGGGTGGCAGGAGCCCGCGAGGCGACCGGAGCAAGAGCCGCGGGGACGGAGCAGACCACGACGAAGGCGCACAGGCAGCCAGGCCGGGCCTGGCCACTGGGAGAGCGGCCGCCGGGAAGCGGGCGGGAGGCCGGGCGGGCAGCGGGCAGCCGCCGTGCCGCGAAGCGACATGGTGCTGCTCAAGGAGTAGTGAGTGTCCGGTCCGCCGTGCGGAAGCGAGGAGGAAGGGAGGGTCGGGCATGACGACCAGCGAGATTGATGGCCCTGTGGAGGGGATGGAGAGCGCCCGATGAGCTGTTGGGCGGTCCAGCAGGGACGGAGTGGACATTGGGGGCCGGACAGGGCCTAAGATGCGGCCACAGAGAGTCAGCCTGCAGCTGAGGTGGGGCTCTAGGGGTAGTTAGGAACGAATAGGCCTGCGGAGAAGCCGAGGCACCGGTGAGGGCTGGACGGGGCCTGAGGTGGGGTTAAAGGGACAGTGAGAGATAGACGGGGCATGAGGAGCCGAGGGAATCAAGGGCACTGGATGACATGTGGGGTGATCCTACAGTGGGGGGAGAGAGATGAGGGGCCAGCCAGAACTGCAGGAGGGGCTGAGAGGACCAGCGAGAGATGGAGGTGTTGTCCCATGAATTCAGGAACAGTGGAATAAGAGCGGGCAGGGCCTGTGAGCTGGCCGGTGATGGGGAGGGGTTTGAGGACTGAGCAATACTAAGGGGCAGGAAGGATCAGATAAGACAGCTCCTGGAATGGAGTTGAGATGATGGCAAGGAGTGCTGAGGCGGAACCTGAAGCATGGACAGTGCCTTCTCAGGCAGCAGAGGCAAGATTGCAGTAATTAGACACGAAAAAATGACTAGGGAGACAGGGCTAGACTTGAGTGACAGGGGAGCGAGGTAGAGCTTAGGGGGCTGAGTTGGGGGACTGGAGCTGGAGTGACATGGTACCCAAGTGGTAGGTACAGAAGAGGAGGCATTTGGAAAAAGCTTGGAATGACTGCTTAGGACTGGGGACAATTGAGTGAGGAGTCCAGAAAATATTGGGCAGGGTCTGAAGCGATTTGAGGAAGTTGTGATGGAGAGGGCCAGGAAGTTACCAGAGTAGAGAACAGCCTAGAAAGACAGTATGTTTGTGAATTAGTACAACAAGTTATTGGAGGTGGTGGGGACCAAGACTGGGGCGGCATGTCTCCAGGGAGTTCTCAGTTTTGGTGCAAAGAGATGAGGAGATGGCTTTGAGAAATTGAGGAGGTTTCAAGTCATTAATTGAGAGACAGTCAAGGGCAAAGGAGTTCTTAAGTAATGCCTTGGAGGTGAGAAACTGGTGATTTTAGGCAGGAGTTGCAGGAAGATGGGTGTACTCCTGAAATCCAGGGGATTGAATGACAGCTGGAGATGTTTGGATGCTAAATCTTTCAGATACAAGGTAACCCATTTCTGAAGCTCATGGTTCCAAGAAACATCACAGGACTTTTTCCCTAGTAAAGTGAGCGAGATTGAACATGTGCCTACAAAATTTACAGTGAAAATGTAAATTTTCATTACAGTGCTTCCCTGGAGGAAGGGCAAGTGGGCAACATTGGGCCAGATGCCCTGAAAGTCCAGAAGTGGGAAATGTGCAAGTAGAGAGAACTCTTAGTAGCCAAGCAGGCAGAGGGAGGAGTCTTTTCATTTTGTCATGAAAGTACTTTGCCCATCCCCAACTAGCCTGCTCCTTGGAATTGTTTAGTACATTTGGAACATAGTGTGAAGTCTGGATAGCGGAGGTGTCATTCCAGCTTGACACCTTATGTGAAGAGCATTGTGTAGAGGCCCCTTCACCTCCTTTGACATCTAGTCTGATGTTAATCCAGCCCGAGCTCAGAGCTTTACTTGGTGAAGAGGAAGACCCCTAGGATGCCAAGGTTCTCCAAGGAGAACATGGTGCACTTTGCATTTTAATCTTTAGTGTCCAAGCTAATAGGCTTTTCCCATTTTTCAGGTCTTTTTTTTTTTTTTTTTTTTTCCTATTCCCAGATGAATCCTAGAATCTGTAGAAATCTGTAGTTTTGAAAAGAAGGTCATGCAGGGGAAGGAAGGGCCTTCAGAAGAAGTCTGAGTTTGGAAAGGAGGTCCACCTTTCCCATTCTTTGTTCTCCTCCCCTTGATGCCTGTCAGGGTGTAGAGCCTGCCTGGCATCTGTGTTTCCTTCCTGCCCAACTTGTGCCCTGTGTATGCATCGCTGGGCTGGGGACAGGACAAGGCAGGAGGGGGGCATCCGAGACACTTGGCTGTGGCTGCAGTGCTGCAGCTCTGGGAAGGGTGCAAGTGAAGGTCACACTATAGTGAGCATGGCTCCAGTCTCAGCCCAGTTGTGCCCTCTCCTTTGGAATTGTACCCTATTGCCTCTGAAGTGGTTTTGTTCCCAAGGAGCATGAGAGAAACGTCTGGGTGTGCTGCTGTAATGGAAGCAGCTTCAGAGCATCTTGTGAGGAATTGGCTGATACCTAGTCTTTTTTGGTGGGAGGAGGGGGAGGGGAGGAAAGCTTGATCTGAAGATTGTCCTGTTGATTTTTCTGAGACTTCCTGTAACAGGATTCTCCTTAATTTGATTTCTCCAAATTCTTAGATGTAATTTTTGCTGGTTCTTGAAGATGAAAGGCACATTGTTTTCTAGGAAGTTTCTTCTGAGGGTGCAGAAATTCTGGCCTCCAAGTTGGGAATATTTTTCTGCACTGTTGACTTTCTCTAATGGGAGGACAGTGTTTGTGGCGGTATCTAATAAAGTGGAGGATTTATATTATTTGAGTCGTTCTAGAGGAAGGGAGTCATCAGTAGGCTGTAAAGACTTGGAGCCCATTTTGTTTTTCCTGCTGCTTTTCTGCGCTTGATGCCTGCTTCTTACTGTGATGTTTTCCTTAGACCCCTCTCTGTGCTTCTTGCTTCCTGGGGGCCCTTTGTGGTACTAGAAAATAGTGATTTATTTAGCAGCCTGGAGCAAGGAGCCATGCTCAAACGTACCGCTTAGCAAGGAGGACATGCTCATGCTTCACCACGCAAGCACACAGGACGCAGAAGGGCCCAGCAGGTTCCAGCAAGGCTCTGGGGACTGAGAATTTAATCTTGGGAACTGGCGTAACTTTTCAGAGTGCAACCAAGGCCTTTCCCCTCAGCTCTAACCTCACAGCATTGAACTGGGGAGCCAAACATTGGTCTGTGTTACAAATGTAAGCCATCTGGAGAAGGCTACCAGCCCTTTGCTTCACTCACCCTGCTGACCCCCGTGGGGACTTAACTGGTCATGCCTTCTCTGTCTGGTTACCAGTGGTACCTCCAACACCTGGTGGTCATTGAAATGGACAAGAAAAGAATGTGATCAGTTGTGGTGCCTTTGGACAGCTTCTGGAGGTCGGCATAAGTTGGGAGTCCATTCTTGGAGCTTCGTGGTAGTAGCTTGTATTGTAATATCCTGCCTCAGAGTAGAAATAGTTGGTACATGCTCTTTTTTTTTTTCCTGAGGCAGTGTCCCATTATATAGTCCAGGTCCAGGCTGGCCTTGAACTCATGATCCTCCTACCCTAGCCTCCCAAGTGCTGGGATTACAGATATTCATCACCATACCTGGTTGGTGCATGCTCTTCAGGTGATTAACCCTCCAGGGAACTTGGCCACTTCCTGGCCTTTCACCTTGAAGACTGATGTTGGGAGGTTGGGTCCATAGAGATGCATGTCCCCAGGAACTGATTCTTTGCTTCTGAGTCCTTATCATGGTGGCTCCTTCTGTGTTAATGTCTCTGTTTTACTAGATGCATTAGCATGTCTTGTTGGGGAAGAAATGGGTGAGGGAGCATGTGAAGAAGACAGCTCCAAATGTGAGTCAGCAGCCTGGGCAAGTTGCTGCTAAGGGGTTCAGGCTTACTCTGAATCACAGGATTCTGAAGGGGATTCCACAAGGGCACAGAGGATCCTAGCCTTGAAGTACTCAGAGGGCCATTCCCTGCTGGGTTTTTGTTAGTGAGTATAGAGTCACATGGAACAAACTTTGAATATCGTCCTAAGATGACACTTTTAAGGGCAAGTGGGCAGGTTTTGGAGCCTGAAGTTGATATTCTTTTCCCTTTCTTGTAGTCGAGTCATCTTGCCTGTGTCTGTAGATGAGGTAAGTCCTTTTTCTTTTTCATCCATGGTTGTAAATAAGTGCTTGTGATGATTGGCTCAATTGGGCTGGGAGTGGCCACACTGCTGGTGTAGTTTTCCTATTTGTTCTAATGTACAGATAACCAGTGTTCAATGTACATTTTCCTGGTGCTGCCTTCAATAGAAGGAGCAACTGTGTGTGTCCTGCCCCAAGCTGTTGGCATGCTGGATGGTTTTGAATAGAGATTAAACCAGCCCTTTACGTGTTAGGACTGTGCCTGTTTGGGGACATATTATTGATGGAATGATATGTGCATTTCTGGGACCTCCCTGACTTGGTTGGGAAGTGTGCAGTAGGGCAGGAAATCTGAAGCCCTCACTAGCCTTGCTAGGTACTGCTGGAAATACCCCCCCCCCGCCCCCCGCACACTATTTTTTTTTTTTTGAAACAGGATTTCACTATGTAGCCTAGGCTGGCTTTAAACTTGTAATCTTTCTGCCTTCACCTCCCAAGTGCTAGGATTGTAGGGGTGCGCCACTTTGCCTGGCACAGAAACTTCCATTTACAGAGGGCAGGGAATGACAAATGGGCTTGGCTTGCCCTCTGTCCTTTTATGGTTCTTGGGTCTGATGTCTCTGTGTGTGTGGAACTGGCAGCAGCATTTGTCACAAGAAGGTTCATAGGCTGTGCTGACTCAGAGCTGGTCTCTTGGACAGTAGAAAACTGTCACAGAACCTTCCTTGGCCCACCCTTTCTCTGAACTTCCTCTCTCCTCTCCTGCGCAGCCTTGTTCTTTGCTTACTGTTGAATCCACAGGCCCCACCCCAGTTTCAGTGAAACTCGAGTTTGGGTGGTTTGTTGGCCATGTGTCATGTCAGTGTTACTGACCCACCCACTGCATTGTGCCCTCAGTCATGGCACCAACTCTCTTTCCTGCAGGGCCACTGAGAAGCTGGAAATCTCTGAAGCACTCCCATCCACACTAGGTGACTAGCTTGATAACTTTCCCCTGTTCCAAATAGGAACTGGACCTTTGAGAAGTGAAATCAGGCCACAGAGCCCACACACTCTTTAGATGAGACAAATAGTCAAGCTTCTTAGCCCCAAGAGGGGTGGACATGCATTGGCTCCTTACAGAATTGTCTCTAGTGGTGGACTGAATGTCTGATAAAAGATGTAGAAACCTGGGAGGACAGAGGTGAACTTGAACATGATCTGGGGGATCTAAGTACAGAAAAGGGAAATGAAACTAAGACCAAGGAAATGAAACTAAGCTGGTCATGGTACTATGTGCCTATAGTCCCAGCTACTTGAGAGGTTGAGGTAAGAGAATGGCTTGAAGTCCAGAGTTTGAGGCTAGCCTGGGCAGCACAGTAAGACTCCATCTGAGAGAGAGAGACAGAGAGAGAGAGAGGGAGGGAGGGAGGGAGAGAGAGGGAGAGAGAGAAGAGAGAGAAGAGAGAGAAACCTGGGGAAAAGAGGTGATGACTAGATACTTGCTGTGATACCTGAAGCTACTTGAGATGTACTTGGGTCCTGGGAACCAGGTGCTTGGGCTGACAGCTGTTAACTTTGGGGAAGGGGTTAACTCACCTCCTTTGGGAGCCTTGCTGTCATTATTAAAAATAGTAGATGATGAGAGTACCTGCCTAGCAAGTGCAAAGTCCTGAGTTCAAACCACAAAAAAAAAGTGATTATTTTTCAACCAAGAAGGCCAAGCAGAAATGCCCAGCATGTATCCCTTTCCCTGAAACTAGGGATGTGGTCCAGTGACTTTCTCTCTGCTTAAGGAACATCCCAACCTTCTTCTCCCACCTCTGCCAGGAATATATTGCCCATTGTGTTGGGATTTGCTCATTGGGATGTTTCAGGCAGAATGAGTCTTTACACAAGGAGGTTTTTTTTTTTCTTCAGTACTTGGTGCTTGAACTTGGCCTTCATCTTGAGCCACTCCACCACCCCTATTTTTGTGAAGGGTTTTTTGAGATAGGGTCTTGTGAACTACTTGCCTGGGATAGCTTTGAACCGCGATCCTCCTGATCTTTGCCTCCTGAGTAGTTAGGATTATAGGTGTGAGTCACTGGCGCCCAGCGACACAGGGAGGTTTTTAAATAGAGGGTGGAGTGTCTTGAGAGTGTGAAGATGAGGGCCAGAGCTGCCCAGAAGCACCTTTCAGCTGCTGTGCAGTAAGGCAGGAGGGGCCAGATCCCAAACCTTTCATGGTAGGGCCAAGAGTGGAAGGAGAGGGAAATTCCCACCTTGAGAGATCCACACCTGGCAGTTTTTAGCTTATTGATGATATTTTTGCAGCCTTGAAGAACTGCCAGGGCCGGGTGGGGTAAGCAAGAACCTAGGCTAAGCAAAAGCTTAGGAAGTGAGTGCTGGTCAGGATTCATCTGTTTGTATGGCAATAGCCTGTTCTCAGCAAGAAACCTCTGGTATGACTGAAGCTGCTACTTGATGGCTTGAACCTTGATTCCAGAAGATCAGAAAATTCTTTTGTTTTTCCTTTGGTGATACTGGGGCTTGAACTCAGAAATTCATGCTTGCTAGGCAGTCACTCTACCACTTTAGCCACTCTGCCAGCCCTCAGAAAATTCTTGAATGGGGAGGCCAAAGAAGAAATAAGTAATGATCAACCCTTTCAGAGTCTTTGTCAATAACCCCATTGTGACTCACCATTCCCATGGGAACAGCCCAGCATCTTATGACTGTTAGATTGACTTCCTATATTGGAGCCCATGACTTGAGGTCTTTGTAGCTTCTGATTTGGGGAGAAAAGAGAAAAAGAAGGTCATATCTTTATAATCATCTTGATGGCCTGAGTCAGTATTTTGGGGCAAATTAGCTTCTGGCTGGCCAGAGCCTTTGGCTTACCACTGCCCTGGGTTTCTAGGCATTCTGCAGCAGAGTAAGAAGTCCTGGCTGTCTGACCTGGGTGTGTCCACCAGTGGTTCCTGGCTTAGGCTGGCCCACCTTCCATTGTGGGTAGGGCAGAGATTCATGACACCTGACCTGACAGGGCCATGTAGGTGGAACCAAGAGCTGTACTGTTTTTCATTACTTGTTTCATGTCAGCATTTCTGGCCCACTCACTGCATCTTCCTGGGCTCCCACTCCTGGATTGCCAAAGTAGTGGAGCCACTGTTTTTCTTAGCTGAACATCTTAGTCTATGGGACAAGGGAACAAATCTCAAGGACAGGGGAACATTGTCCTAGGCCTGACAAGGCTGGAATCCTGGTCTCCTTAGGGTTACTTATCTGATTTAATGGTCTGGCCCCTACCCCTACTGCCACCCAATCTGAGTCTGGCAGCTTTCCCAGGGTGCAGAGCAACTATGCCAAAGGGAACACTGAGTGTCCCTCCCTTGAAACTTGTGCAGGTCAGTTTTACTTATCCCTTTGGATTAACAAAACGGCCTTCACTTGTCTCGTTGGGATTAAAGGATCAGAATATCAAGAGAGATTAAAAGAGGGAAGATGCCAGCCAACAGACTGATCCTCTTAGAGCCTGCCCTCCGATTCCTACAGCTGAAAAGGAAACCCAGTAAGGACATCAGTCTTTGTCTGCCTGGGAGCCCCCTCCCCAAGGAGCACTACTAGCTGGCTGCCCAGTCCCCTCTACCAGCTCCCCAGCCTGCTCTTTCATATGGCTGAGTCAGTGATCCAGTGTCCTTATAACTGTTCTCTGAAACTGAGTTTCTGCTCCTTAGGAAGGCTTGGCTCAGCCAAACCCTGACCCACTTGTTAGGGGTTTCAAGTATGCCTTAGCCAGGTGGTGCAACTGAAAAGGCATTGGGTCAGTCTGGGGTTCCATAGGGTCATCGAGGCAGCAGTGATGTTGCTAAGGATTAAGGTCAAGGCTATCACCCAGATGTTCCTCTTTATGGGATTAACTGAGCCTTGATCACTTGCCTGAGCATTTCCTTGGCATTTTATTCTGGGTTTTTGCTTCGAAAATTAGTGCTCTTTCAGCTTCGTGGTGAGCAGTGAATTGTCCTGGTCTACTGCTTCTCCGAGACTTTGCCCAAAAATTTCCCTGCAGTGCTTAGGGAGCTGCCGTGAGCAGCCCTGGAAGCTGCTCTGTGTCTTGCTATTGCAGGCAGTGGTGCCAGGGTGCAGTCTCTCTCTCTGTTTTACTCTCAGAGGAGAAAAATCCTAGTCTTTCACCCCAGGAAAGGTGAGTAGAGGGTAAAGGAAAGCTTAATCTCCATCCCCCAAAATGTTGGGTAATTAAGCATTTTCTATGCTTTTCCTCATGCTACCTAAGGCATATGCCTGGTTAGCACTAGCAGGGATGGGGAAGATATGTCCTTTGGTATAGATGTAACTTCCTGCTCTGTTGCTGTTCACTCTCTCTTTACCATATTTTTTTTCCCTCCAGACAGCTTCCCTCAGAAAGAAGGGGGAAATGGGCCAGGCCTGGGCACTTCCCAGGTCATTGGCCTTAGCATCAGGTTGTCCTGAGGGGGTCAGAAGAGGCCAGCGATCTTGACTGTTGATTTGATAGGGTGACATATGACCCAAATAAAGGAAAACCAGGCTTTTGCCATCTAGTAACTGCCAACACAAGGCGGGTACCTAATCAGCAGACTGGGGAAGGAATCTGTCCTATCCAATATGGGAAGCAGAAGCACTTACTTCAGCCCCACTAGGAATCTGGAAAGCCTAGGAAGTCTGGTTGCCTAGAAGACTCTTCTTTGAGCTCTTTTCAGAGTGAGGAGGGGCCCATCACTGGAGAAAAAGCAAGTAGGTAAGCCAGTTTTATAGCAGAGGTTGTGGATTTCACAGAGCCCTGAGCAGCTATCTTTGATAAGAAGTCATGTCTGAGGATCTGTTTAAATGAATGGGATAAAGAGATTTCTAGCAACCAACCTAGATCCTGTTTGGGAGTCTTAATACCAGAAGTGGGTCCAGGCCAAAGCTACCTTGGACTCTATAATCTGTTTTCTGGAGGGTGCTGTGAGAATTAAGTATATTTTCTGGCCTCTTTTTTTTTTTTTCCTGGTACTGGGGTTTGAACTCAGGCCTACACCTTGATCCACTCCACCAGCCCCCCACTCCCTTTTTTTCTGTGATGGGTTTTTTCAAGATAGGGTCTTGCGAACTATTTACCTGAGCTTGCTTCAAACCACAGTCCTCCTGATCTCTGCCTCCTGAGTGGCTGGGATTATAGGTGTGAGCTGGCTTCTCTGGCTTCTTTAAACCTGATGGGTGATGTGAAAATGGAAAGGGTGAAATTAGATACATCTGGTTGGCTAAAGAGAGGCATAGGGCAGTATTTTCAGTTGCTTTGGGTAGATTGGGCAAGGCCCAGAGTAGAATTCTAGGATGAGATCCTGGATCAGAGGATCCCAGGGTGATGGACAGTCACCCTGGATAGTCACTGGCATCTCTACCATATGTAACCCTAGAGAATGATGTCTGTCTTTCTGTTCCTTTAGTATCAGGTGGGGCAGCTGTATTCTGTGGCTGAGGCCAGTAAAAATGAAACAGGTGGTGGTGAAGGTGTGGAGGTCCTGGTGAATGAACCATATGAGAAGGATGGTGAGAAAGGCCAGTACACACACAAGATCTACCACCTACAGAGGTATGTGTCCACGGCTGTGGGGCGGAACACATGGCTGGTTTGGAGGTGGTGGTGCTGGTTAATTGGTGTTTCCAGGTTAATAGCTGGTTGCTCAAGTTGCTTTAACTGTGAGAGTGGGTATGGGTGGTACTTCTTTGTTCATTTTAAAGATTTTTGTTATTTATTTTTTGGCAGTATTGGAGTTTGAACTCAGGGCCTTGTGCTTACTAAGCAAGTGCTCTATCACTTGAGCCACGACCCCTAGCCCTTAAAAAGGGGCTTTAGTTAAAACTAAAGCAAAAGTTTTAGTTTTATTTTCAGGTAGTGTCTTACAAACTTTGCTTGGGCTGGCCTCAAACTGCGATCCTGCCAATCTCTACCTACCAAGTAACTGTGATTATAGGCATGGGCCACCACTCCTGGAAGATTTTTTTGTTATTTAAAAAATAATAAAAGTAGTACTTGCCCCACCAGGCTCCCAGTCCCTGGAGGTGATAGTCTTTGGCTTTTTGTGGGCCCTTCCATTGTGTCTGGTGTAGAAATACGTATGCAGTGTTTGTGTATATGAGTGTTCATTTCCTTTATTGTTACTTTATACAGATGAGATCATCCTGTACATACTGTTGTTTGGTCTTTTGTTACATATCATATCATAGCTGCTTTTCACTGTTAGCATATCTGCCTCATTCTTTTAAAACACATGTAATGTTCATAGTATCATGTTGTATGCATGTGTTACAAACTATGTAGCCAATATTTGCTCTCTCTCTTTCTCTCTCTTTCTTTCTCTGTCTCTGTCTGTCTCTCTTTTCTTGGTACTGGGAATTGAACGCAGGGCTTCGTGTATGCTCTCCAGGTGCTGTACCTCTTGAACCATACTCCCTGCCCTTTTGTTTTTATTTTGTTTCTGAGATAGGGTCTCACTATCTTTGCCTAGGCTGGCCTCAAACTCTTGATCCTTCTGCCGCTGCCTCTTAAGTAGCTGAGATTAAAGACATGCACATCTTTTGATATACTTGTATGTGTAAATCTATAGCATATGTTCCTAATAGTGTAATTACTAGGTCAGGTAGTATTTTAAATTCTGATATTGTAAAATCACCTGCCAAAGAAATTGTCATATCTGTCTTTTGATCAAAGGCATAAGTATTTTTAAATGACTCAAATTGATTCGTTTACTATAATCCATAGCAAACCACATAAATTTGCTGAATCCCTAACCAAAATACTAACATTTCAGTAAACTAGGAACCAACCCAAAGGGCCTTGAAAGCAATCATAAATGTACACCAGCTTGAATGGAAGTCAAATCAAGCTGTTTTAGAAACTATGCAGAACCGAGAAAAAATAACCTGATTGTGTTTTCAATTGTGGTAAAGTATACATAACATAAAATTCGTTATTTTAACCATTTTGAACTGTCCAGTTCAGTGACATTAAATACATTCACATTGCTTTGGACCTTATACCTGTATCTTAATTCCTAGTCCTTAACTAGAACTGAACCCAGGTTCATTTTCATTTGGTAAAATCCTTGATTTGCTGTAGTCTGCTGCTCTGGTGATGAAAAATTAAGACCCCAGAGTTATCTAGGATTTTGCAGGGTTGGGACAGGAGGAGAACAACTCTGTGAAGTGAGAGAATCTCATTGGGATTCCATGGCCTGGTCACTGCACTCTGTCCTCCATGTCTCCTCTCCCTCCTCCATCCTTACATCCCTAGTCTGAGTTGACTGCCAACCAGTCTTTACCAGGGATATAGCAGTTAATTAATATAAGGTTCTGAAAAAATCAAAACAAAACAAAAACAACAGATAAGGCTCTCAAGATATGCCTTCCCTATACTGTATTATTATTATTTTTAATGACACAGTGTGCTGAGATGTGAGGCACTTTACCAATTGAACCATATATATACCTTTTTTTGTTGTTGTTTATTTGTTTGGTGGCAGTTCTGGGGTTTGAGCTCAGGGCCTCATGCTTGCTAGGCAGGTGCTCTACCACTTGAGCCACTCCACCAGCTCCTAAAATCTTGATGTCTTGGGACCTCCAGTACAGCAATCCTTCTTAAATCTTCCCACCTTCCCAACTGGAGGGTGCATTTTTTTTTTTTTAATGGGACTGGGGTTTGAACTCAGGGCTTTGTACTTGCAAAGCAGGTGCTCTCAAACCAGGCACTCTATTGCTTAAGCCATACCTCCAGTTCATTTCGCTGTGGTTATTTTGGAGATGGGGTCTCAAAAAATATTTGCCTGGGCTGGCCTTGAACTACAATCCTGATCTCAGCCTCCCAAGTAGGTAGGATTACAGGCATGAGCTACGAGCACCCAGCTCTGGTATTTGTGTATTTTAAAGAGGACTTTGAAATGGTATTTTAGGCAGAAAGAGCCAGTTGGTGCCTCAAGATACAGTTGGTCCAGCCAAAGTGGCCAAATGTAGATGTTGAGCTGCTACCACTATTATTTCCTTACCACCAAAATACCTAATTGCAACAACAGCCAACAGTGACCTCCATCACCATCTGCCCTTATGAGGACAAAAGCCTTCCTAGCAAATCAAGGTCTGTTGACTCCACCTCCTTAGCATTTCTAACATGTCTGTTTATTTCCATCATCCCCGGCCTGGTTTACTATAGCAGCTCCCAACTGGTCTTCCTGCCTTCTAGCTCTTCACACTTCCAGTGTTCCCAGCCAGAAAGCCATAGATGGCTTCCCTTTGCCCTTGTGATGAAGTCCTGACATGACTGATAAAATTTACAAGATCTTTTCTGACCAGCCCTGAGTTCTCTTGCATTTCTCCAATGTCATACCTTGCACCAACTCCTCTCTCCTTCTCCCTGCTTCTCCTGCCTCATTCTTATCCTTTTGCCTAGTTTAGTCCTGTACACTTCCTGCTCCATGTGTTTGCGTCATTACAACTTTACTGAGAAGCCAGCCTGGAGTTCTGGGACTTCCCCACCATGTTCTCACAGTGCTCTGCCCCCACAGCCCTGGGCTCACCCTATCATGTTGTGTAACCCGAAGTGAAAATTGAATAGAAGAAAACATTAGACGGTCATGGTGGTGAACACCTGTATTCTCAGCACCCAGGAGGCTGAGGCAGGAGGATTAATTTTAAGTTCAAGGCCAGCCTGGGCTAGGTAGCAAGGCAAGACATTGTCAAAAAACAACAACAACAAAAAACAGGTATCGGTGGCTCGTGTATAATCTTAGCTACTCAGGAGGCAGAGATCAGGAGGATCAAGGTTGGAAGCCAGCCCAAACAAATATTCTGTGAAACTCTATCTTGAAAAAACCCATCACAAAAAAGGGCTGGTTAGAGTGGCTCAAGGTATAGGTCCTAAGTTCAAACCCCAGCACCACACCAAAAAAAGAAAGAAAGAAAGAAAGAAAGGAAAGAAAAGACAAGAGAAAAGAAGAAAATACTTGTTCTGGGAGGCAGATAGCTCTAAGGCCCTCCTGTCTTCTTGGAATTGAAGAAAATAGACTAGATCATCTTGGACCCCATATTCCAAGTTAGTCAAGATAGTAACCCTGGCCCATAAACCTAGATTGGTAAGTGTTGTACTATGTACTTACAGTACATAGTAGGAAGTATCTCCTTTGTATTTTTTTTTTTCTTGCTTGCTTAAATTTCTTTGTTTCAATGGTGTTATTCTTGTCAGGAAAAATACATGATGAACAATAAACAGATTAGTTTGGAGTTGAGAAAGCTGAGGGGTAAAAACAAAAGCCAAGGCAGCATTTGGAGAAGCACATTTAAAATAATTGCACTTGACATATACATGTAAAATGGTAAAATATCTTTTTACTTGAAAGGAAGCTTCCCTCCATAATGTTTACAGGGGTGTCCTGAATTTAATGAGGTTCCACATAAGAATTCTGATAATTCAGGGTAAGCCAGTTTACTCTGACCCATAGTTTCTGGCCTACCCACCATGAAAGTCAATGGCATCAGCCAACATAGGATCCACTGGGTCAGGTGAAAGTTTCCAAGAACTATTTTTTTTTTTTAGCATAAATGCTGATGTCAGTCAAAAGTTGTCTGCAGTCGAAGTTTGGCTGAAGATAGAAGTATCACTGAAGGAATTGCAGAGGATGAGGGAATGGACCCTAAGAGATTTGTGAATGTATTCAGCAAATTTCTGAGCCAGAAAGCCTCCCAGAGAAGCCTCAAACAGATGAATTGACTGTAGTAGAAAACAAGAACACTGGCCAGCATGGTGGTGCACATCTGTAATCCCATTACTCAGGAGGTTGAGGCAGGAGGATTATGAGTTCAAGACCAGCCTGGGCTGTGCACAAAAATCTCTTTGTATCATATTCTTGCACTGTGTAGTACAATGCCCTGTGCCCAGTGAGCTCTGGAAAACCGTAATGAGAATGTAATGGCTGGTAAGCCACAGCAGGTAGTCCAGGGTCTCATACACTATCTTATTCCTGGTGGGTAGTAAGGCAAATTTTGGTTAGTAGCCAATCAAGTTGGATTGTCAGGTTCTGGCAGGTGGTAGCTTCTCATACAAGTAACCTGCTTATCTCATGGAAACTTGTCAACTCCCCATTGAAGAAGCTGGAGCTGTGGCCCGAGGAATATGATATAAAAGCCAATTGTCTCTTTTCATCACCTCTTTTTTTCAATATAGTAAAGTACCCACGTTTGTTCGAATGCTGGCCCCAGAGGGAGCCCTGAATATACATGAAAAAGCATGGAATGCCTACCCTTATTGCAGAACCGGTGAGTGCAGACTTAACTAGAAGCTAGAGTTTGGGCCCCAAGGTGGACAAGGAGTGGTTAAGTGGGTCCAGGGGGGTGTGTGGCGGGGTTCTTCTGGACTTTCTGTCCCATCTTCATTTTCCAAATTAAACTAGTAAAGGGATGACATGGGGGATCCTTCAAGCTTGGGACAAGTGTCAGTGTGATCCAGCATAACTCAGGCAGAACTACCAAATGGTCACAGCCTGAGACAGCATAGAACCAACCTCTCTTGTTTGGGGATAGTATCATACTTATCATAATTTTGATTGCTTTTATGGTTTATTAACATTCTGGGCTCAAGTGGTAGAGTGCTTGTCTAGTATTCATGAAGCCCTGGGTTCTATCCAAAACACCACCAAAAAAAAAAATAAATAATAATCACACACTGTCAACATTTTAGTGTTTTTTTTTTTCCCCCAGTACTGGGGTTTGAACTTGAGCCACTCCACCAACCCTTTTTTGTGATGGGTTTTTTCAAGATAGGGTCTTGCTAACTATTTGCCCAGGCTGGCTTTGAACCATGATTCTCCTGATCTTTGCTTCCTGAGTAGGTAGGATTACAGGTATAAGCTACTGGCACCTGGCTGTAGTCCTTTTTAATAGATTGTGTGTGTGTGTGTGTGTGTGTGTGTGTGTGTGTGTGTCACACTCATATACATATATAATATCTCCATACACATTTTCTAGACATATTTTAGAGCATATGATTATAGTTTTTTTTTTGGTGGGACTGGGTTTTGAACTCAGGGCTTCATGCTACAAAGCAAGCACCCTACTGCTTGAGCCAGACCCCCAGTCCATTTTGCTGTGGTTATTTTGGAGATGGGGGGGTCTCATTAACTATTTGACCAGCTTGGCCTCGAACCACAATCCTCTTTATCTCAGCCTCCCAAGTAGCTAGGATCACAGGCATGAGCCACCAGCACCTGCTTAATTATAGTTTTTAAAGCACTATTTTTTCTTCAGTAAGTGGAGAACATTTTCCATGTAACTAGGTAGTCAGTTATTTTTTTAAGTCTATAATGACTGCATAGTATTGAATCATGTGAATGTATAGTTGGTCAACAATACCCATGAGTTCTGCATTCATGTATTCTACAAACTGCAGATCACAAATATTTGGGAAAAATACATCACATTTGTGTTGGGTGTGTAGCTTAGTGGTAGAGCACTTGATAACATGTATGAGGCCCTGGATTCAATCTCCAGCATGGGGGGGAAATTGCATCTGTACTGCACATATGTAGACGTATAGACTTTTTTTTTCCTTGTCATTATTCCCTGAACAATAGAGTATAATAACTACTTACATAGCACTGACATTATATTAGGTATTATAACTTATTTAGGGGATTTAACACACAGCTGTACATAGATTCTATACAAATACTATTCCCTTTTGTTTTTATTTTATTTTTTTTGTGTGTGTGATACTGGGGTTTTAGCTCAGGGCCTACACCTTGAGCCACTCCACCAGCTCCTTTTTTCGTGATGGGTTTTTTTGAGATAGGGTCTCATGAACTATTGAAGCTGGGCTGGCTTCAAACTGTGATCCTCCTGATCTCTGCCTCTTTACAGGCGTGAGCCACTGGTGCCTAGCTTACTATGCCATTTTATATAAGGGACTTGAGCATCAACAGATTTTGTATCCTTGTTGGGGAAGGTCTTAGAACCAATCCCTGATGGAAACTGAGGGACAACCTGTATCATGATCTTTTTAAATCACTTTCTTACACTGAAATTTCTGGTTTTAATGTGATATATTTATGTTTGACTCAAAAAGTGGTTGACATTCAAGCCTTGGTACCACCAAAAAAAGAAAAAAAAGAAAAAGAGAGGCAGTCATAGGAGGATAGGGCCTGTAGAGTGAGCTCCTCTGCCCTAGAGAAAAGCCAGACCTAGACACTAGACAAAGTTAGCAAAGGAGTCCCAAATGAAATATGCCTAGACTTTAATGACGAAGGATTTAGAAACAGTTATTCCCCACAGTATCTCATATACACATGGAGTATGCATTATGCATGGCAGATTCTTCAACTGGAGGCCTGGGGGTGGGGTTATCACTGCAAGAGTGACATCAATGAATTGATGGCTTATTCTGAACCAGCATGTTCCATGGTTGAGGGTAGAGGTGAACTTATCTCCTTAAATTTTTTTTTTTTGTGGTACTGAGGCTTGAACTCAGGGCCTTCACCTTGAGCCACTCCACCAGCCCTATTTTTGTGATGGGTTTTTTCGAGATAGGGTCTCTTGAACTGTTTGCCTGGGCTGCTTTGAACCATGATCCTCCTGACCTCTGCCTCCTGAACAGCTAGGATTATAGGTGTGAGCCACTGGTTCCTGGCTTAACTCCTTAATCTTGTCTACTGTCCTCTCTAGAGTTTCTGGAAAGGAAAGGAAAGATGTGAACCACTACAGAGAACTTTCTTTTCTAGTCTAGACATTCTGAGATTCCTTT
The DNA here is from genome assembly GCF_047511655.1 of Castor canadensis. Classification (NCBI taxonomy): domain Eukaryota; kingdom Metazoa; phylum Chordata; class Mammalia; order Rodentia; family Castoridae; genus Castor; species Castor canadensis. The sequence continues at coordinate 46,513,723 of NC_133396.1, read as the reverse complement.
TGAGTTGTTTACACTCAGTTTCCCAAGATTCCAAGGTCTCGAGGGACACGTAGGAGATCTCTTGGGCCCAAACTGACACTGATTCATATTCCAGAGACGTCTTAGAGGTCCCTTGGAACTTGTCTCCATGGTGGGTGACCTTCCTGCTAACATTCATTTGTTGGCACAGTCTAGCTCTGGGGTCCTCCTTCCAGCCTCTGCTTACCTATATTGCTTCACTTGCTTTATTTATTGGAACCTGGCACTCCCTAGATTGTATCTGACGAAGATGTAATCCTTATATGACCCAAGTGATCCTTATTCTTGTGGACTTTGGGAATGACTAAAGTCATTGCTGCCTGTACTCCTCCATGACCCTACACAGGTTCAGGGACCTTATATCAGGAGATAGAGTCTTTGGTGCGGCTTGAGGTATGTCATAATTACAGTTTTACTGCTGTAGCTATAAATGCAGTCTCCACTATTCCTTAAGTATGGGACAGGAAGCTGTTAAATTCTTGGAAATGAGGCATGCACACATGTTTTTTAGAAGTCAGTATGCTAATCCCATCGCTCAGGATGCTTAGGCAGGTGGCTCTTCAGTTCCAGACCAGCCTGGACTACATAGTAAGACCCTGTCTTACCTCTCCTCTGCCAAAACAAAAACCAACCAAACAAAAAAATAGTATGGCAGGGTGTGTCTGGTCTAGGGCAAAAGGTGACTTTTCTTGATGGCTAAGAAAGTTGCTTTGCGATTTTTAGCCAGCTTGCGAGGGATGAGGCAAATAGATAGCATGGACTTCTCCATGCCTGGGGCAGTTTCTGGGTACATAGCTCTTGCCAACTGAGAGATGCTGCTGTTCTTTGTGTAACTTTTGGGAGAATGTACTACAGCTGGCATTTTTCTACACAGCACATGTTAGTTTACATATTGATCCTTGATAAAAGAAAGAAAAATATAATTTCTAAACTCTCCATGTAGAGTAGAGGCAGTGAATGGGGAGGAAAAGCTGCTTTCTTCAGTGGTGCTGACCTCACAGTCTGAATCTACCTGCATACAGAATGAGGATGTTGAATGAAACCTGTTCAGCTAGATATCTGCTGTTTTAAAATAAGAGAAGAAACAGGAAAGGAAAGCTGCTGTCCAGTTTCCTCTTGGGGGTCAGTTAGGAGAGATTATTGGTTCTAATGTCTTAGCTTGGCCTAAGTAGATCAAAGTTTGAGGCAAGGTGGATAAAGGAGTATGGTGTCAAATCCCCCATGCTTTTTGGGTAGCCCTAATCTTATTCTAAGAGGAATGAAAACATTGGGAATACCCTACTCATTATCAATTCTTTCTATTCTCTTTATTTCTGTCCCTCTCCACCTGAAGCTGATGAGTTGAGACATGAGGGAGATGGTTTCCTGGAAATGGTCTGTGGCTGAACATGGGTAGAGTAAGAGAACCATGCCTGATTCTTCTTCCATCCATCCTTCTAACCTTAACCCTCGGATGGATGCAGTATCACTAAGTCATGCTTTTAAATCACCTTATTAGTTTTTCTTGGAGGCCCTGTTTGCCCATGGACCCAGGGTTTCAGTTTGCTGTGAATGCAGAGAAGTTTGGAGGGGAAGGAGGTTGGAGAGGTCTAGAGAGATTGTTTAGTCACCCAGATTGGCATTAAAGGCCATGGAAGGTTGTTGCCCTCATGAGTTCAGAAACCCAATTTTTCAGAATTAAGTGGATGTGTTCCTCAGTGTCTCACAAATACCAATGAATAAAAATCTCAAACACCAATCTCTGACATATTGAAATACAAAATTATAAATGAAACCAGATTTTCCCTTCGCTAATCAGGGCATTCTTTCCTTGTGAATTCTTCTACATGGAAAACCAAATTATAATTAAAATACCAATCAGTAGTGAAAAATGTCCACTTGGTTAAGTGACCCAATTGTGTATGGATTAGCACATTCTGTCCCTATAGAGGCCAAACTAGGAGAGGGTTTCTTAGAGAACATGGATTTAGAATACAATGCTTAGTTGTAGAAGCTTAATAGCTAGTGTCATCAAACCAGGCTAGCTTGACTCTCCACTCTAGGGTGCAGCTGTGTTCCCACAACAGTGTGACAAGATTTCAGCAAAATTGGCCTCTTTGAACTTCTCTCTGATGCATATTTACCCATCATTTTCTTTTTCCTAAAAGGAAGTCCCCAAACATTGTATGCACATATGAATAAAAGAACTAAAAATAAATAAATAAATAAAAGGAAGTTCTCTAGCTGCTAATGGGGTGATTAGTTCAGTATATGCCTTTTAGTTAAAATCTTTTTTTTTTTTTTTTTTTTGTGAGACTGTTTTGAACTGAGGACTTTACTCTAGCAAAGCAGCTGCGCTACCACTTGAGCCCACACCTCCAATCCATTTTGCTCTGGTTATTTTGGAGTTCTCAGGCACTATAATCTTTCAAATCTCAGCCTCCCATGTAGATAGAATTGCAGGTGTGAGCCACTGGTGCCTGACTTTTTTAGTTAAAATCTTAATCTAGTGTTTCATTCTAAGCATTTTTTTCATTGGTTTGGGGGGGGAATTAATATTAGTCTTTTGGGTTGTTTCTGTACATGGTGGCTTATATCTCTTACATCTTAGCTTTTCCTCACTTTAGTTTCACAGGTAGCCTTGGTTTCACTTTCAGAGTGATGAAGTTTGTTGGCCCTGTGTACTCTCCAAACAGTAGTGTGGTATCCCTCAGAAATTGAGATAGCTCCTAGATGAACAGAATCAACCAGGCTGCTGTCAGGAGGAGAGCTACTCTGTTCTCCGGTGACATGAGAGCTGCAGTCATTTTCTCTGATAAATAATTGAACCGTGCTTTCCGAGGGGGTCACATTACAATGAGCAGGAGTACAGAGCATGAAAGATTTGGTTACAGTAAAAGGAAGGATGCCACAGGCAGATAGACAATACCTGGCTCAGAGCATCTTGCTGTGTCCCAGGAGGTAGAGGTGGAGGTAGGGGGCACTCAGGTGCTCTGACAGTAGAGTGATGGGCCACAGGGCCTCAGCTGATCAGAGACAGTCCCCTTCCTTGTCCTGCTAGAAAAAAATCCCAAGAATCCTGTATTGGCATCACTTTAAATAAATCCCAGATTTTGTCTTTAGGGACTTTCATGAGTAAAATTCATTGAAGTAAAAAACACTGAAGATGGAGCCTGGAAATGACTATAGAATAAGCTATGGAAAGTGGAAAACTATTTACTATTCTTGGTCCCTGGGGGTAGGGGACAGATATTTATTTGTCCTCATTAACCTTTTTCTCTCTTCTTTCCATGTCCTTCCTTTGGAGCAGTTATTACAGTAAGTATTTTCAGGGGGTTTGAATTACAGATGATTTATAAGAAAAAGAGAAATGAAAACATAACCATACTAGATGCCTTGGATACTTTTTTCCCCCTTGTGCTACATTTGGGGTTATTGAGCCTCAAGCTTTTCAATCCTAATGAGGAACTTGCTAATTGGCATGGTAACTCCCCGCTTTAACTGCATTGGCTTGTGGCTTTGTCAGGTGTGTCCTGGCTCTGGGATTTATGGGTACAGAATGAATTGAGGCTCTCCCCCATTTTCCTCAGGTCATGCCTACTCAGCATAGAAGTTTCAGTTTCGTTGACCTGATTGTGCTGTCCCTTCCCACTTGTGCATCTGTTGACCCCAGTGAGTGCTGACCCTTGCCAAAATTGCCAAGATTTCTTTTCCATGACCATCCCCTTTGTCATTGCCCTTCCATACCACCCTTCAGTATACTGATTCAATGCCTTGTCCTTTCTGGGAAACTAATTCCCACTGAGGGGATAAGAGGTTGCATTCCTCCTTTGAGTAGGTCCAATTTTTTTTTAAGGCACTAAGTGGGGGGGCATTAATTAGCATGAAAGGGGCTGACTGAGGGGAAGTCTCCCTGTGCTCTTTCCACACCACTGATTACCCATTAGTATCCTGTGCATAAAATGGTATGGAAGAGTGCTTAAATACGTGGATTCTAAAGTCAGACAAACCTGTTTTTTGGCCTAGCTCTGTGATGATCTCTGTGGACCTTTTGAACTTCAGTTTCTTCATCTGTAAAATAAAGGGTCATTGTACAGACCTCACAGGCTGGATGAGGATTCAATTGGGATAATACAGGTGTCATTGTGGGCTCTCAGTCAAGTTAGCTGCTAGCAGGCTGTCTGTTATCCCCAGTGATGGGAGATGTCTACTTTCCAGCCACGAGCCAGAGAATAAGGTATTTTTTTTCCTCTTCCAGAATGAGTACATGAAAGAAGACTTTCTGATTAAAATTGAAACCTGGCACAAACCTGATCTTGGCACCCAAGAGAATGTAAGTAGTACTTCCCAAGAGCCCTATAGGGTTCCAGGCCTCAGGGTTGGATCTTAAGGCTCTGCCCTGTAGCTTCATCCCTGCCCTAGGGCCCTGTCTGTGGTCCTCTTTTGCCTGGCCAGGAAAGCAATGGCCTCCTCCTTGCTGTCCTACCAGGATGGGATTGTCCTGCCTCTGATTTGAAAAATGTGATCTCCAAGATTCCTTACTGGACCTTCCTGTGGTACTGAGATTGATCTAAAATTCAGTTCTTGGCACAGAGGAACAGTATTTTTTAAAACATCAAAATTGCAGCTTCTGTAGAACACAATTTTCAGTAAAAGTACACCTATCCTTTACTCAGCAATTCCATACCTAGGAATTTATTAGACAGTTGTTTTCTTACATTTGTGAAATGACTTATGTGAGAAGATTCATTGCAGTATTCTTTGTATAGCCAAAGATTAAACATAACATAGGAAGGAGCCAGGCGCCAGTGGCTCACTGCTATAATCCTAGCTACTTGGAAGGTTGAGATTGGGAGGATTATGGTTGGAGGCCAGTCTGGGCAAATAGTTCGTGAGACTCCATCTCCAAAATAACCAGAGAAAAATGGTCTGGAAGTATGGTTCAAGCAGTAGAGTGTGTGCTTTGCAAGCATGAAGCCCTGAGTTCAAACCTCAGTCCACAAAAAAAAAAGTAAGGGGCTAGGAGTATGGTTCAAGTGTCACAGTGTCCGTCAAGCAAGTGCGAGGCCCTGAGTTCAAGCTCCAGTACCACCAAAAACCAAATAAATAAATAAATAACATTTTAAAAAATCCCAGCAACATAAGAGCCCATCAGTAGAACACCATTAAATGAATTGTACAGCCAAAGAATGAAAAAATGAAAAAGAATTAAACAGCTAAATAGTGGTATAGCCAAATAGTGGTATACCTTGTAGTTTAAAAAAGCCAATAGTAACAATCCTCACTATATTGTTCAGAATGAAAAAAGCAAGATATAAAGCAGTGTGTATTCGTGCTACTGTTTGTATTGAAAGGAAAAATCTATGCACATTTCCATGTGGATAGACTCTAGCAGCAGTGTCTGTTAGTAGAGGGAGGCTAAGGGACAAGCAAGAGGAAGTTGTACTTTGAATTTGTGTCACATGTACATGTACCACCTGGTCAAAAAAGCATCATGTGACTCAGCAGGCACCACATCCAGGAGTGTTTATTCTTTTCCAGGGGGGACAATGGAAACAAAATAGGAGTTCTGGGGAGCACTGAGGGTGTTTTAAACCTACAAAAGTGGAACTTAACCTGAAAAGTCAGAGCATTTCCTTCTCAAGTTTATGCCTACTTAAAATCCAAGTCTCCCATTCCTTTGGGTAATTTTGTGCAGGTTGAGCATCCCTTACCTTCAGTGTTTTGGACCAGAAGTATTTCAGATTTCAGATTTAGAATATTCACATATGAATATATGGAAATAATGAAATAACTAGGGGTTGGTCCCAAGTTTAAACATAAAATTCATTTATGTTTGATACAGACCTTCTACACATAGCATGAAGGTAATTTTATATAGTATTTTTAGCACAATTCCATTTTGAAGTGGACAGTATGGAATTTTCCATTTTGGTATTATCGCAGTGGTGAAGAACAAATCCTGGGCCTTGTGCATGTTAGGTAAGCGCTGTCCTACTTAGCTACATCCCCACCCTCTAATTCTTTCCTGGTAGGAATATCACAACTATAGCTATGGAAGAGCTGTTCCTAGTGTCCATTCTGAGCAGAGTGCTTTAGAACTGACAAAAACTGCACATGTACAAGTGGTCTTCCTTCTTCCTGCAGGTGCATAAACTGGAGCCTGAGACTTGGAAACATGTGGAAGCCATATATATAGACATTGCAGATCGAAGCCAAGTTCTTAGTAAGGTAGGAACTGCTTAAAGATGTGGGATGCAGAAATGATGTTTTGTTTGTTTGGTTATTTTGGTTTTTTTGAAATAGGGTCCTGCTAAGTTGCCTGAGCTGGTCCTGAATTTATAATCTTCCTGCTTTAGCCTCTTGAGTAGCTAGGATTACAGGAATACACCAGCATTCCTGCCTGTGTATTTTATTTTAATTTTATTTATTGGTGGGAATGGGATTAAACTCAGGGCTTCGTGCTTGCAAAGCAGCCACACGTCTAATCCATTTTACTCTGGTTATTTTGGAGATGGGGGTCTCACAAACTACTTTCCTGGGTCCTCAAACCATGATCCTCCTGATCTCAACCTCCTAGGTAGCTAGGATTACAGGTTTGAGCCACCCACACCAGGTTTTATTTATTTTTATTTACTATTTTTGGTAGTGCTGGAGTATGAACTCAGGGCCTTGCACTTGCTAGGTAAGTGCTCTACCACTTAAACCACATCTAGCCTTTTTTTTGCTTTAGTTATTTTTTGGATAGGATCTTTTATTTTTGCCAAGTCTGGCTTCGAACTATAATCCTCCCATGCCTGCCTCCCTTATTTTATTTTAAAAAAGTTTTTTTTTTATGATACCAGTGTTTGAACTCAGGGCCTCACACTTGCTAAGGCAGGCATTCTACCATTTGAGCCACTTCACCAGCCCCGTTTTGTTTTTCTATCTTTTAAAATTTCCTTTTGGTGGGACTAGATTTCATACCTGCAAAGAAGGCACTCTACCACTTGAGTCATGCCTCCAGTCCATTTTGCTCTGGTTATTTTGGAGATGGGCTGGCCTCGAACTGTGATTCTCCATCTCAGTCTCCAGAGTAGCTAGGGTTATAGGCATCAGCCAATGGCATCCAGTGCCTTGTTTTATTTTTGAAATTAGTATTGGGCGGGGTGGGGGGGGAAAGAAACGATCCAAGCAATGTATGCACATGTGAATAAATGAATAAAAAAAAATAAAGTTAGTATTAAGATTTCCCTTGTCTAAGGGCCAGGCATGGAGATGCATGCCTCTAATTCCAGCTACTTGGAAGGTAGAGATTGGAAGGATTGTGGTTTGGCCAGCCCAGGCAAAAAAGTTTAGTGAGATCCCATCTCAACCAGTAAGCTGTGTGGTGGTGGGAGGCACAGGTAGGATTGTGGTCCCATCCAACCCCAGGCAAAAATGTGAGACCCTATCCAAAAAATAATTAAAGCAAAAAGTGCTGGATATATGGCTCAGGTGGTCGAGTGCCTGCCTAGCATGTGTTGAGGCTGTGAGTTCAAACCCTAGTACCTCAAAAAAAAAAAAAGTTTCCTCTTCTTGAGTTGAGGATGCCATAGGAAAACAGTGGCTCACATTTGTGTATCCCTTTGGTTTCTGCAGGTTAATATTGAACAATATAGGTGCTATGGATAGGGTGTTTTGCCTTGCTGAAATGATGCTTAGTCTAAAAAATTAGAGCACTAGATTTCAACCCAGTAATTAAAAAATATGTATTGCCTGCCTGTTGTGCTTAGAATAAGCAGTTCCTTCTGGGAACTGCTCAGAGTTCCCAGAAGGGTATATGAAAAGACAGGGCCCTGCTCTAAGAAGTTGGTGGTGGCTTTTCTGAGTAGTGAACATTGCAGCAGATGCCTGACAGCCACTGCTAGACCATAGCTTGATGACAGAGGGTCCACGTCTGTCTAGCTTCTTTATTGTTGTGCTCCTAGGAAGTGTTTTTTGAGAGAATTAAAGGGTTAGATTTCCCCTTATCATTACTTTCCTTTTTTTTTGAGGTGGGATCTCACTATGTTACCCAGGCTGGTCTTGAATTTGTGGGTTCAAGTAATCTTCCTGCCTTGGTCTCCCCCAAGTACCTGGGACTATAGGCTCCCACCATTGCACGTGGCTCACTGTTATTTTGACAGAGGCCTTGTCAAAATCAGAAGACAGAAATTTAACTCTGCCCACCCATAGGGAATAAGTATCCTAGGGGTCTGATACAAAGTGAATTCAGTCACTCTGTGTGCTTAAGATACTTTGAATTTTGCATTTCCAAAAAGATACGAGCTAGGTGTGATGGCACATACCTGTAATCCTAGCACGTGGGAGGCTGAGGCAGGATTGGAGTTTAAGGCCAGCCAAAAAGATATGAAAGCATCTTTTGCTTCCTTGCCTAATATCCTTGCCCTCACCCTTAAAAGGCTGATGAATTTTTTTAAAAAACTTTTTATTGAGCTGAGTGTGGTGGTACAAGCCTATAATTCCAACACTCTGGAGATGGAGGCAGGAGGATCAAGAGTTGGAGGCCAGCCTGGGCTATATTGTTACAAGACCCTGTTTCAAAAAAAAATACCAAAAACTTTTTACTGAAGTATAAATGGGTAGAAAATGAATTTTCTCAAACTGAAAATACCCATGTATTTCTCAGCAGAGTATTAGCAAAAAGTATGGTTGGATATATTATCATCTTTGGTTGTGTGAGTGGAGGGACGCAGTGGTGTGGAAGTTATAGATATAGATATAGATATAGATATATGTATTTTTTGGATGGGACTGAAATTTGAACTCAGGATTTCATGATTGCAAAGCAGGAACTGTACTGCTTGAGCCACACCTCCAGTCCATTTCGCTGTGGTTATTTGGGAGGTGAAATCTCATGAACTGTTTGGGCTGGCCTTGAACTGTGATTCTCAAGTAGCTAGGATTATGAGTGTGAGCAACTGCTCAGCTAAGAGAAGATATTTTTAAACACACATAAATAGTCATAATTTTGGAAAATACTTTGCGTGTGTGTGATTTACCTTTATTTTTCTTAAGTAGATGCAATAATGAGCACACATTAGTTAATGTAGAGGGACAGCTAAAAATTAAACTGTTATGATGAATTAACACAGATTGATTGCATTGTAAATCAGTGAAGTTGAGGAGGGAGAGAAGGGAAAGAATTGATCAGTAGGAACTAAGTTTTAGTTAGATAGAAGTAAGAAGTTCTGGTTTGCTATTGTACCATAGGGTATATAGAGAATGATAATGTATTGTATATTTCAAAAAGCTAGAAGAAAAAAAGATTGAATGTTTTGGCCATAAAGAAATGATACATGTTTGAGGAGGCAGATAATTTTTAACCTGATTTAAACATTACACTATATATCTATATATAGATATATAGATAGATATAGTAGATGGTATCCATAAATTTGTACAATTTTTGTTTTTATGTATTAGTTAAAATTAATTTAAATTTAAAAATAAATACTAATAATGCATAAAAGGATAGGTTCTAGATACTGAACATTTTCAAATTTTTTTTTTTTTTTGGCAGTACTGGGGTTTGAACTCGGGGCCTCATGCTTGCTAGGCAGGTGCTCTACCACTTGAGCCACTCTGCCAGCCCTCTGATAATGATTTTATTAAGACAAGCCAGATGGAGATTGGACTGTAAGATTTTAAGAATGACAGCCAGTCTTTCTGAGCTCTGGCTGTAGTTTTGGTTTTTTTTTTTTTTTTTTTTTTGGTGGCATTGGGGTTTGAACTCAAGGCCTCATGCTTGCTAGGCAGGTGATCTTACTGCTTGAGCCACTCCACCAGCCCTCTGGCTATACTTCAGAACACCTGTAGAGATTTAAAAAAAATCTGCGCTGCCTTCACCTGCAGACATTCTTAGTCACTGGGTTTAAAGTAGGGTGACCCAGAAATCTGTATTTAAGAAGTCTTCCCTAGCAATTTGGATGCTCACCCTGGGTAAAAATCTGTCTTAGACACTGGAAATATGTGCCTGCTCAGACAGTCTAGTGACACTTTCATAGCGGTAAAACTGAAAACAAACCCTGGCAGAGAAATTGCATAGAACTCTCCTCTGAGGCAAATGTAAACAGTTCTACATCTTGTTTCCAACATCTTCCCATGTTTGCAGTATGCCAGCAGCATCAAGAACTGTTATGAAAAAAAAAAAAAAAAAGAAAAACTGGTATGAGGATGCTCTAATGAAAAATCTGTTCTTACTCCTTCTGTCTCCCCTCTCTTTCATTTCCTTTTCCTTTTCTCCTCCAACTCCAATTCCACAACTCTCAGGATTACAAGGCAGAGGAAGACCCAGCAAAATTTAAATCTATCAAAACAGGCCGAGGACCATTAGGCCCCAACTGGAAGGTGCAGTTCATACCCTTACCACCAGGAGGTCGGGCACTGTGTGGGTGGGCCTTTCCCCAAGGAGAGGGAATGGCTGGGGCTAGACTAAGGGACTGCCTGAGCTTTTTCCTCTTAGTTACTAGCCTGCCTCCGGGTATGTTTCTAATGCAGCAAGAACTTGTAAACCAGAAAGACTGCCCATATATGTGTGCATACAAACTGGTTACTGTCAAGTTCAAGTGGTGGGGCCTGCAGAACAAAGTGGAAAACTTTATACATAAGGTAAGTGAGCACGGTGAGGCTTTTGGGGATGCTGGGGAGGCATGGTCATAGGACCATGTGACATGTATCCTAGTGTAATAAGCATTAGAATATTTCAGAGTTTGGTTTCCCAGACCCCCATTTTCCTTGCTGTCTATCTAGGGTCATTACATGTAAGTGGGAAGGAAACCTAGGCAAAAGAAGGAAACAGGAACGGACTTGCTGTGATTGAATTACAGATAAAATATAGTCTCCCTTTTCTGAAAGCCAAAAGGCAAGAGGCACTGTGAAACAAATTCTCTAGTGCCCTGAATTACTCAACTGGACACACCTAAGGAGTTTTACAGCCTTTTAATTCTTTGAGATACTCTTGGTGCACATTTTATAACTGCTGGCCAGTTATAAGCTGGTGTTAGCCACCAGAGACAAGAGGATATTTGGCAGTTGCTTTGGGACCTTGACTTCACTAGGAGCTCACTAGCTGCCTATCTTGGTAATATTTTGGGCAGAGGGCCTTGATGTTAACTAGGCACATATTCTTTCTTGAGAGCTTCCTTCTATTTGAATCCTTACCTAATTAGACATGTGAAGGCAAAGGTTACTGACCTGTGACTGATACCAATTAGCCAGCCAGAAATCACTCCTCCCCGCTTCATCTATGAAGTATGAATATTAGAGATTATGGGGAGGAGGGTATAACAGTGGCTTCTACCTTCCGGATTCTAACTTGGTTCCCTCCTTTTTTTATAGCAAGAGAAGCGTCTGTTTACAAACTTTCACAGGCAGCTGTTCTGTTGGCTCGATAAGTGGGTTGACCTGACAATGGATGATATTCGAAGGATGGAAGAAGAGACAAAGAGACAGCTGGATGAGGTGAGCAGGCTCTCAGGACTCTGAGGCTCTTTGTTACATCAACACATAAATATTAAGGAGGTTTGTGCTGGGACATGTTACTGAGGGCATCTCCTTATAGTTCTAGGAACATATGTTGTCACGTTGTGCTGTGGGCTAGGTATACTGCCAGGCAGTATGAAAAGTATAAGGAAGAGAACAGCCTGTGCTCTTGAATTTGCAGTCTAGCTGAGGCCTTGGCACATGCACAGAGACAAATATGGCAGTCTGTGCTGCATGCCAAGTGAGTAATACAGCACTGCAGTGAGTCTTCAGAGCCAGGTGGGGGATTGTGCTGGACTGTGGAGTTGGAGGTGACCCTGGGAGGCAGGCTGGGCTGATCCACAGATACTATGCACATAACCCACAGAGGAACAGCCACAGAACACACAGAAATTGATTGCTCTGAATGGTTGTTTCAAGATATTTTTAGAGTGTGGAGCTTTGGGGGTTTTATGTTTTTGTTTCCTTGGCCTTGGCATAAATCCCTGAAGGGATCTGCTTCTTTGGAGCCTGAAGACCCAGCACTCCTGCTTATTAAGGGAGGCTTCCCCCATAGGTCCACTCAGAGGAGATGGACTGTGAATAACCATGAAGACTGTCTGTGTACAGGCACTGTTCTAGGAGCTTTTATATACACTGTCTTGGGTAGTTGTCATAGCACCTGTGAGGAAGCACCCTCAACTGAGGAATGGGAGGCTCTGAGAACTCAATTGTGCCAGGGCCTGCAAGTGATAGAGTCAACCTAACAGCCTAGCACTGTCTGGCCCACTGCCACTGCTCTTGAGTCACTCACCTTACCTCCTACCTCTACGTGCCCTCAGGAGCCCTCTTACCCTTTAGGGGCTAAAAATAAGGCAGTTAGTTCTGTTTCTTAAGAACCACCATCCATTTCTCCCTCCTTGCTCCAGGTTGGGGTTGTCTTAGACTCTGAGTGTCCTACACAGGCCTTGCTTTACAGTAGCTCTGTTGCAGGGCCTCAGGAGAGGGCCAGGTTTGAGGTGCTTCTGGTGACCATGCCACACAAATGCTCTGCATTTTGCAGTGCTGGTCTAGGCTGGAACTTGAGCCCCAAAGTCCTTCCTTCCTCTGGAGCCCCACAGGGAACTGTTTTTACCATCCAGGATGACACTTTTCCTGGGCTGACTCACTGGTAAGTGGTGTGCTGAGTTAGTTCCTATTGAAGGCAGATGTTTTGGTTATTCATTCAGCTACATTTGGCAGTCAAGTGGCAGGATTTTGAACATAGTCCTTGGTTCTTTTGCTAAGGATCCTCAGGAAGTGGTACACTTGAACGTTCAGGGCTCTGGCGATTCTGTCTAAGAGAGAGGCTAGAGTCTTTTGGTCATCCTTGTCTTGTTACCAAATGGACCAATATAGAGACTTTCACTGGGGTTTGGCAGAGAGCTTCAATGATCTTCTGTCTGACAAAGTCAGGAGTACACTGGGTTTCATGAAAGTATTTGCTGTTTTCCTTATGCTCTTGTGAAGAATTAAAATTCTTAGAGCTCTTAGCATGGGTGGGGTCCTGGGTTCAATCCCTAGCACCAAAAAAAGAAGTAAGGCTCAAATTCTTGGTGCTGGAAGAACTCTCCAGAAGGTCTACTGGATCTGCCTACCTCAGATCCAAAACTTGGGAGTCAGGCGGGGTGCAGCTCAAGTAGTAGAATCTACCTGGCAAGCAGGAGGATCTGCATTCAAACTACCCCCAAAAAACTGAGAATTAGGGAGTTAGTTTTTTTAATGTCCCCCCCTCCCCTTTAAATGTTTTCCCATTTCATGGAGGATCGTGCCAAAAGCTTATATGACCACTATCCTCCAGGACAGCTACCAATGTAGGAACCTCTTTGGAAAAACAATTTTAAAATTAATTTGCACTGAAGAGAAAGCAAAACTAAATCCATGTTATTTGGTTTTAACCTCTTTAGCAATTCTGCAAAATCTTTGTGTGCTAACTATGCCCCTGGCTTGCTTGGTTTTTTTCTCTAAAAATACAGTTGTTGGAGCTGGGCACGGGTAGCTCACGCCTCAAAGTGTAGGCCCTGAGTTCAAACCCCAGTACCACAAAAAAAAAAAAATATATATATATATATATATATATATTTATTTATTTATTTAATAAATAAATAAATATATTTATTTATTTATTTATATAAATAAATAAATATATATATTTATTTATTTATTAATTACATTGACTCAAGAGTAAAAAATGATTTAGGATTGCCAGGCGCCAGTGGCTCACACCTGTAATCCTAGCTGCTCAGGAGACAGAGATCAGGGGATCAAGGTTTGAAGCCAGCCCAGGAAAATAGTTCCTCGGTACCCTAACTAGAAAAAAACCCTTCACAGAAAAGGGCTGGTGGAGCGGCTCTAAGTGTAGGCCTTGAGTTCAAGCCCCAGTCCCACATAAAAAAAAAAAAGATATAGGATTATGATTATCACACTCAAGCAGTTTATATATATATATATATACAGTTGTTAGCTAGGGGATATAGCTTGGTGGTAGAGCACTTGCTTAGCATGTGTGAAGCTCTGGTTCCATCCCTAGCACCACACAGAAAAAAATTTATATATACCTATATACATTTATATATACATATATATTTTTAATCAGTTTTATTTTTATAATTTTACAATTCAGATAGTACCCAAGGCTTATGGAGAAGAAGCTGTCTTCTTTGGCTACCCCCAGAGGCAGCACCTTGCAATTCGCACAGTTTCTTTAGTTAGTTACCTCCATATTTCCAAATCATATGCTTATACTCGTTAACTCTTAATTTCTCAACTTTAAATATTGACTGTTGGCTTCCTCCCATGGGGGATTTTACTCTATTGCCCTACTCACCATACGTACTTCCTTTCATCCTTCAGTATCACAGGTTTTGGTTAAGTTGTTTTTCATTGTTTATGACTGTGACTTTGTCATTCTTTTTCCTAACTGAGCTCTGTAGTTTGCTTGTTCCTTTTTTTTTTTTCCAGTGGTGCTAGGGTTTGATCTCAGGACTTTGTGGTTGCAAAGCAGGCCCTCTATGGCTTGAGCCACACCTCCAGTCCATTTTGCTCTGGTTACCTTGGAGATGGAGTCTTACAAACTATTTCCCCGGGCTGGCCTTGAACCATAATCCTCCTGATCTCAGACTCCCAAGTAGCTGGGATTACAGATGTGATAGTTTTTGTTTTTTTGAGGTTTCTCTTTACTCCCTGAATACTGTTTCCACTGTACTCTTTTGTTCAAATCATGTGTGATTCTGTTTCTTATTAGGGGCTTTCCTCAAATCAATGCATGGGCTTCATTGTAGAGTACAAGTAGTTAAAACAGGGAGTCTCAGTCTTTTTGGAGGGGCTGCTCTTTTTGCCTCACAAGTCTCTTGCTTGGGGAGCCAACATTTCGAGAGCCAAACTGAGGAGGGATCCTGGCAGGCTCATGCCATCTGTTGGCTTTAACTTAATCCCCTCATACTCTGCACCATGGCCACTTTGTACCTAGCTGAGCCTGAGGTCCCAAGTCCAGGCTTCTCTCAGTGTCGCCACAGAGTGAACCTACTGGCTTTTGCTATGGCAGGAAGGCAGGGAAGGGTGGTGGGATGACTTGGAGAGCAATGGAAGAGACCATCAGGTTCTAACCATTCTCTACTCAGACTTTCAAAGAAGTCACTTGTTTTCAACTCCACTGAGTACTCCCACCTGAAGAGGTACCTGGTGCCTCTAGTTCCTGAGCCTTTGGAGAATCCACAGCAGAATCTGTTCCTTCTTAGCGCCTCATCTTTATAGGCACTCTGTGAATTATTTAAAACTCACCCATCCTTTTTTCATTTTCCAGAAAATTATCATCTCTCATCTGCTGTGTCACCTCTGCTCTTGTTGTCTTCATGGTTTTGTATCTTTTTTTTGATATACTAGAGTTTGAACTCAGGGTCTCACACTTGCTAGGCAAGTGCTCTACCACTTGAGCCACTCACCAGCCCTATGACTGTCAGTCTTTAAACCAATACATAATAGTCTAGTGTAGGTAGATTTTTTATGAGTTTTTAACAAACTGATTCTTTGTTTTCCTGTTGCAAATCTAGTCCCTGCGGGGAATGTACCCATCCTTTTTGGGTGAGGTCAACGAATTAAGAAACAAGGGATCAAAAGATTAGTTCTTTGCCCTAAAAAGAAAAATGTCATGGGTTGGAGGCATGCCTCAAGTGGTAGATGGTAGAGTGTCTGCCTGTATAGCAAGCACAAGGCCCTGAGTTCAACCCCCAGTTCCGTCAAAAAAGAAAAATGTCAGGAACTATTTACCCATAGATCAGTCTCATTCTCACCTTCCTTCCCTTCTCTTCTTTCTTGCTCCTTCCTCCCTTTCTTCTGTCTCCCCCATGCCCTTGCTCTCTTAGGATGTTCATAGTCCCAAAAGTGGAAGGAGGTTCCTTAAAGATCATTTAGTCCAATTATATGTCCAGTGCTTGAGTTCTCTCTGCACTTTCCCCACTAGCCTGTCCTTGATTACACCCTATAATGGGGGATTTACTATCTCCTAAATATAGCAGTAATAAAAATACTTTTCTCTGTAATATAATCTAACTCTTATTGAGATCTTATTGTATGCCTGCCATGTATAGTAAGAATTTTATATGTATTATGTTATCAAATGCTCATGACAACCTTTTTTTTTTTTTTTTTTTTTTTTTGCAGTACTTGAGTTTGAACTCAGGGCCTCACACTTTCTAGGCAGGTGCTCTATCACTTGACCCACTCCACTAGCCCTCAAGACAACCTTTAACTATAGGCACTAGTTCCATTTTATAGCTAGAGAAAGTGAGACTCAGAGAAGTCAATTACCTCCTGGGCCTTTGGCCATTAATTCTGTAGACAAAACTGGTAAGAGATAACTCATTTTTAAAAACTTGTTTTCTGAGTCTTTGTTCCCATTTCCTGTGTGGGGAACAGGAAATGCTTCTCTCTCTCTTTTCTCCCCACTGTTCCTCTCCTAATAAACTTTATGGTTACTTTTACTAAAATAAATAAATAAAAACTTGTTTTCCTATTTATTAGACTTTCTAGAATATTGGTTAAAAATTAGCAAAGATACTGTGTCCATGAGTAAGATTCTGCAGCATTTTCTTGTTTTAATTTTAGAAGTACTAGAGTTTGAACTCAGGGCTTCACACTTGCTAGGCAAGCACTCTACCTTGAGCTATTTTGCCAGCCCCTTTTTGCATTGGGTATTTTCAAGATAGGATCTTGTGAACTATTTGTCCAGGCTGGCCTTGAACTTCGATCCTCTAATCCCTGCCTCCTAAGTAGCTAGGATTATAGGCATGAGCCACCAATACCCGGCTCTTGTCACCTGACTCTTGATACAGAAGGCCCTTGCTCCATCCTACGGCTTTCTGACTGCTGGGTCCCCATCAGTTTTAATTTAAATCTTAAACTCTGGACAGGTTACCCAGATACTGCACTAGTCTTCCTCAGTAGTGAAGTGTCTGGCAGGACACCACACCCCAGTTTAGGATCACAGTGGATATAGGTTCTGAGGGTTAGGTTGATAAGGAGAAACCCCTTGGTACCAAGCTTACCTGCTGGACCAACAGAAATAGCAACCAAAGATTCCTATGGTACCTGCAGAGGCAGGATTAGAGCTTTTGAGACTTATGAGCCCCTGCATGTGGGGGTGACACTTCCCTCCCAGAGTCTTAATTTCCTCTTACTATGGTGATTGACTCCAGGGCCGATCACATGGAACATTGCCAGCGTCCCAGAATAAAGTGTTGTTTTATTTTTAAATATAGTTTTTCAATATTGTCATGATATATAAGCATTGTACATTTTTTAAAATATACTGAAGCCAGGCATGGTGGCATACACCTGTAATCCCAGCGCTGAGAATACTGAGGCAAGAGGATCACAAGTTTGAGGCCAATCTAGGCTACTCAGGGAGTTCTAGACCTACAGCATAAGATCTTCTTTCATTAGAAACAAACAAACAAACAAAACCTAAAGATAACTACTACTATAAACATTATTATACATTTTCTAAGTCTTTCTACACATTTTCACTTAGTTATGATTGTATTGCATCTATTGAGTGGTTATCTTACTTTTTTTCCCTGAACATTATAGTGATGTGTTTCCCGTTAAAACAAAACAAAAAAACCATCTTTGTGGGGGGGGAGGTGCTAGGGATTGAACCCAGGATGCAACATTCTAAGCCTGTGTTGTACCACTAAGCCACACTCCAGCCCAAAACTGTCTTTACATAACATGCTTATAATTTTAAAATATGTTGTTTTGTATTCTGTCATTATCCTATGTTGGATTTTCCTTAATGTTTTTTTCTAGGTTCTCACTGTGATAAAAATCTTTGTACACTCAGTGTTTTTTTTGGGTGGAACTAGGGCGTGAACTCAGGGCTTCACACTTGCAAAGCAGGTACTCTACCACTTAAGCCACATCTCCAGTCCATTTTGCTTTTTTTTTTTGGTGGGTTGTGGGGAGCTCTGGGGTTTAGCTCAGGGTCTCATTCTTGCTAGGCAGGCACTTTTAACGCTTGAGCCAGCCCTTTTTTGTGTTGGGTTTTTTTTCAAGATAGTGTCTTCAAACGATTTGCTAGGGGCTGGCTTTGAACTGTGATCCTCCTGATCTCTGCCTCCTGAGTAGCTAGGATTACAGGAATAAGCCACTGGTACCTGCTTGCTATAGTTGTTTTACAGATGGGGGTCTCTCAAACTATTTGTCTGGGCTGGCCTTGAACTGTAATCCTTCCCATTTTAACCTCCCAACTAGCTAGGATTATAGGTGTGAGCCACCAGTGCCTGGCTTGGTTTGAGACTACGTTTCAGTGCCTTAAACTGATTATTTTTACAAATTTTATTTTCTTTATTGAACTTCTTATTTTGAGATAACAATAAGATTCATGTGCAGTTACAAGAAATGATGCAGAAAGATTTGTTTACCTTTTACCTAATTTATACCAATGGTAACATCTTGCAAACTATATTATGATATCATAAACTGGATATTGAAACTGATACTTGCACTATTATTTTTTTCAAATCAAAGGAATATTTCATATTTAATGATAAATGGGTATAGAATGCCTGGATAGCAAGTGCCAAGCCCTGAGTTCAAACCCCAGTTCTTAAAAAAATTTTTTTTCAAAAGATACAGAAAAATATTAAAAATAGAAGTCCAAATAAAATAACAGATGAATATATAAACAAAAGTCCTATTCAGCTGGGCACCAGTGGCTTAATCCTATAATTCAGGAGGCAGCGATCTGGAGGATCACAGGTCGTTGAAGCCAGCCCCAGGCAAATAGTTGAGGAGATCCTATCTCAAAAAAAAAAAAAAGGTCTGGCAGAGTGGCTCAAGCAGTAAGAGCACCTGCCTAGCAAGTGTGAGGTCCTGAGTTCAAACCCCAGTGCCACAAAAAAAAAACAAAAACGCATTCATCCAATATCCAGCCTTACTCATTAGTGGCAACCACTATTAAAACAAAATACACCTATAATCCTAGCACTATGTAGCCCAAGTGGGTTACATAGTGAGACCCGTCTCAATAAAAAAAAAAGCAAGTGCAAGGCCAAGTTCAAACCCCAGTACCACCAAAACAAAGTAAGATTAGAGTTTCTTTCATGTTCTTCAACAATATATAAAGTCTACATTCACTGGATCTGAAGAACATCACAAATATCAGATAAATCTCTCATGTCATATAGTCCGCAGAAAACAGGAAATGCCTTAGGACATTTCACTATAAGAATGAAACAAATTATTTTACTGGCATTCTCTGGGAAGGACCTCCTCTCTGACAGCTGGTGAAGCTGTCACATTCATTGATAGGAAGTTACATCTCACTAAAAGCAGTGAAAAACAGGACTTGTCTTTGGATTAGTAAATTACTAAGTGGTCTTGGGTGGTGGGACCAGTGACAGACCTATAAATGGTATGGCTTCAGCTATATGTATGCAGATTTCTATCCTTCCAAATTTTTGCTTTGTGTACAAAAAATGTTCCACCCTATCTATTACCAGAATTAAGAAAGTGGGATATATCTGTGGTAGCGTTCCATCAGCGGCAAGAGCTTTCAGTTTTCCCTGCTTTTTCTGTTCCAGATGAGACAAAAGGACCCGGTGAAAGGAATGACAGCAGATGACTAAAGCCACCCTTCCCCCTTCTGCACTGTATGTACTGAATCTCTTTTGCATTGTGCATGTCATAGAAGCTAAAATCAGCTTTCTTCTCAAAGCAGCTCACTATGGAATCAGAAAACCCACTTCATTCCTCATCCTTCTCTCTAGTAATGATGACTGCCATGTTAGAGAGTTCTTGGGTTTCCATGGAAAGAGATTATGGCTATTAGGACATTTCAGGAGCATGTTTTATAAAGAATCACCCAAATAGACATGGACAGGTGGTAAGAAGAGAGGGTGGAGTATGGTGGAAGCAAAGTTCATGGTAACAATCACTTTTCCCCTCTTGCAACGTGAGCCATCTTGCAACATGAAGCTGGCATGTTGGGGCACTTCCTGTACTCCTCGTGCAAGAGCCAGGAGCTCTTCCCTGCCCTTCCCTTGGAAGACTCACTGGCAAGACAGCTTTTCTTAGCATTCATTGTTAGGTCTGGTGCTCATTTCTTTCTTTATACCCCCTGATGTCATACTAAGTAGCTGTCCTCAGCAGAGGTAGGATCTTTGAGATACTTGGAGAGTGTTTCTGCTCACGTCATAGGACCAGGACAGGATATCCCTTGTTTCACATTGTCACTCTTCTCCAAGGCCTTTCCTTCTATTAGTTCCCAATGCTAGTTCCCTAGTGCCTGCTGTAGTGAACTCATGTTATTCCAGCAGCTCAGAGTATTCTTGATAATGGAATGAAAAACCTGGCTTGGCCCTACTCCCAATTTGGCTTTTAGAGAAAATTATTTGATCAAATAAAAAACTGTCTGTCCTCTCGTACCAAGAGGCTAAGGAGACCTATGGTCTCACCAGCAGTGATACCTCTGTGTGCTCTGGCTACCCCATGTTCTTAAAGCAGCTTCTGGAGCTAGAAGGGTAAGATTAAGTGGATCCCAGCTTCCCAATCATTGCTGAGGCTTTAGCACCATCTCCCCACCAAGCCCCTGTCCATCAACTGGCATCCTTCCTCCTTTTGAAAATTCCCCACTCAAGATGATTTACAGTGTGCTTTTGTTTTCCTCTGTTGCTTCCTTAATAATTGTATTTCTCTTCTAGTTTTGCAAGACAGTGGTCAACAGGAAGGCCCAGCAGCTCCACCCTCTTGAGTGACAGGCCATCTTCGGACGCAGCCTCTCTGTGCCCATTCTTCAGGCAACTTTCAATCCTTTACTGTAGCTAATTCTAGATGCCCTTTAATATTGTGAACAAACAGACCGTCTGATATTACAAAGACCATGTGCGGGAGCCTGCTCCTCTGAGATATGTGGTGTGTAGGTTGCTGTATTTACAGCTCCTCTCTCTCTCTCTCTCCATTGTGTTCTGACCCATTTCTATGTGTACCCCCCAACCTTTATTTCCAAGTGACATTTTTAGTCTTTTCAAAATAGCTGCCTTTTGTGATGTGGTGATTTAAGTTAATTTGTTTTCAACCTTGGGACAAACTGAGGTATTTTGCTTCCTGGACAGATCTTTGCAATTTTGAGTGCTCACTTGGGGAGAGAGGATGAGTTGGAAATACAGTTTTTCCCCCCACTTCCACACAACAGGAATGTAGCTTCTTAACTCTGACTTCTATTCCTAGTATTCCTGTTGGTAAGAGTGGTCTAAGCACCAGGAGGATAATTAAGGCCCAGTCAGTCTTTGTTTAAGGAAATCGAGCAAATAATATATATTTGCCCAGTCATTGCATATCTGGTCACTATTCCTAGAAAGAACTGTGACTTCTTGGCCCTCCTGTTGCCCACTCCGTTTGAATCTCTCTAATCTATAAAACACCCTGGTAACCTCTCCACCTGCAGGGAGGGGGGAATTGTCAAGTATGGTCCTCAGAATTGAGTTTGCCCCATAGATACAAATCTATCCAACCCCTGAGGAGCTCTGTATGTCCACACTCCTCTTCCTTTTTGGGCTGGTGCTGCCACTCAGCAATAATCCTCTTTTCTCTATGCTTTCATACATCCCTGTCCTCTGTCTTTGATGCTGATTAGGATGTAAGAGTCCTCATCTTTTCATGCTGTAAAAAATTAGCATGCAAAAAGCTTTTTTTCCCCAGCAGAACACGTACCCTCTTGTCTCCAATCACTGGAAAGGAATTTGTGGATCATGAACTCAGCTCGTCCTGCCCTCATGCTGAGTTCTGTCCTGGACAATCAAAAGCAAAGTGATGGTAGTATAGAACTCTACCAAAGTAAGCTGGTGAAGAAGTACAAGCTCCAGGGGTATAAAAGCTGCCAAGTGCTTCACGGTTCCTACAGCTCAGCAGAACCTGAGTACGCCTTCCTGGTGGGAGAATCTGAAATAGCTGTGTTGACACCTGACATTTCCCAAACCTTATGAAGTTAGTTGGTTTGAGTATGCAGTGATCAAAGCCCATGCTATAGCCTGGGTGCCTCTGCTAATGAGAGGGACCAAATATCTGTTAGGGGAGCAAGAAATGGGATGGGATAATTTATCCTTAGGTTGCTATCAGTTTGTTTGCCTTACTCATTTATAAGTGCAATAAGGGAGTGTTTCACAGGATTACACCTGTGACAACCTGACTGGATGCTTTCCTGTGGTTCTCAATGGGGCAAGGATGGACAGATTTGGGCCTCTCGGCATGGTTAGCTCTGACCTTCATTGAGGTCCCTTTGGGATCAGATGTTCTGTTACAGACACCTTCCTCTCTACTAGTCTCCTTATCTTGGTGGTGGGGGGGGGTCTTTATTGATGGACTTGGGGCATTTTGGTCGGTAATTAATATCTCAACTGCTGGTAGTATGTATTGGACTGGGAAAGTTGGAGAAGTATTCCTACTGGAGAAATATGTAATTGTTTTTCTACAAGCTCTGTATTACCCATTAATTATATTTGTGCTTAAAGATTTTCCTTCTTCATTCATCAAGTAGGTGAAGTCCAGATGTGAGTTACCTTGGGAGAAACTGATACTCAGACAGTTGTTTGTGTGGTGTGAGGGTCAGCAGATGTTCATCTTCCTTCAGCTCTTCTTTGAGATCCACACATATCATGTCAGCTTTATTGGGGGCTCACTCTTTATCTGCCTGTTCTCTGGCTCCTCCTGCCTCCACCTATTGCCCACATTTGAAAGCATCTAAATGAGGTGAGCTAGAATTTTCTGAGATCTGGGGCTCCTCCCCATGTAAACATAAAGGAGGGATGTCCCTGGTCTATGCCATCCCCATGGATGGTGTTGCTGCTGGGCAACAGTGTTGGCTTCTTTTAAGTACCCCCTTCCCTCCTTACCCACTCCAAACTGACTAGCACTCAGAGGGGTCTGTGATCAAAGGCTCAGCTTCCCTGAGGGTATGTCATGCCCTTTTAGACCAGCTGCTTCCATTAGATTCCCAGGGACTTAGTCCCAACTGAAAGCAGCAGTGCCTCTGCATCAGGGCTGCTGGGCTCTGGCCTTCTCATGAAGAGAGGTCAGGGACAGGGTCAGTATTGTGGACACATATATATCTTCCCAAGTTCAACTTTTACAGCCCCTACTGGGACTCCCTGACTTATTTTGGTTGGCTCCTAGTGCTACTTCTTTTACAAACTACACTTTGTAGAACTGATTAGATTACCTTGTTTATTTAATGTGAGTTTGTGCCTTTTGTCTCAATCTTCCAATACAGGTATATTGGGAAAAAGCAGTCTAATAAAATCCTAGACAGAGTTTTTGGAGTCCAGCTTATTGATGATGTCCTTCTGTCCATTTTACAACTTAGATATCCTCAAATTCCCCAATTTTACCAAGGCAAGATTAGGAAAAGGTGCAATGGTGTCTCTGAAACTTTTTGCAAGTGAATTTTCACAAATTAAAATATTCCCTTTGTATAACAGAGGGGGTGAACTTGTTCAAAGTACACTGTACACATATATGAAATTATAACAATGAAACCCCCTTGTACTATTAATGTATGCTAATAAAAATAGTAAAAAAACAAAATGAAGCCGGAAAAATATTCCTTTTGTCAATTTATTTATGCAACATTACACATATGAATGTAATTTAGCCATTTTCTACCAGTAGTATTTCATTTTTGCTTTTGTCTCCTTCCTCTTCACATCTCCCCTACCAAGCAAGACATTTATTCAAAGTAGGAGGGTCAAAGTAGCTCGGATCACGCCTGTAATCCTAGCTTCTCAGGAGGCAGAGATCAGTAGGATCACGGTTCCAAGCCAGCCCAGGCAAATAGTTTGTGAGACCCTATCCCAAAAATACCCAACATAAAAAAGGGCTGGTGGAGTGGCTCAAGAGGTAGAGCACCTGCCTAGCAAGTGAGGCCCTGAGTTCAAACCCCAGTACCACCAAAAAAAAAAAAAAATGTTTGCAGTGGTGGGTTTGTTTTTTGTTTTTCCCGGACAGGGTCTCATGTTGTCCAGGCTGGCCTGGAACCCCCGAGCTTACGGGGCTTACGGGAGACACCTGCCTCAGCCTCCGAGTAACTCGGACTATATAGGTCCACCCCACCGTGCCACACTAAAGGAGTCTTTAACCTAGCTTCTGGGTATGTGAACCTCATGAAGTTTATTTGTAAAATTGCGTGCATTTCAAAAGAATCTCATGCGTGGCTTTCAAAAGAATCTCATGCATTACAGCTCCACCCCGCAAAAAGATTAGGAACCAAAAACTTGAAGTCATAGTGAATCTTTGGCAAAGTAAAACATCTTCATTTCAGGCTTAGTCTTAAATACAAACCAAACAGAAGCAGTGGCTTATTTTTCGTTTATCTATGACTAATTTTCCAAGAGTCCTAGAACACCCCACCTCCCAAAAAAAGTCCCAAGTGTAATAGGTAAAACGAGTTCGAAAGGCGAAAGCCACTTGAAAGGGAGAGAAAATAACTGAGAATCCAGGCGCTCCATCACAAACGTGAGGGTGCAGTGGATAAGGAAATTACCTGTAGTTGGGGGAAGACCGGGTCACGGGCTGGACAGGGGCTACGCAGTGTGTCCCCACCCCCGTCTGCCTCCTGGGTCAATGGGCGGAGGTAGGCGGGAGGGAAGACAGCGCTCTCAGAACTGTCCCCAGGGTGATTGAGACAGCGCGCGGAAGCTCGCGCTGGCGTGACGACTTCCGCCGGAAGTCTACATCCCCGCGCCGTCCTCGCGCAGGGCCGGCGGAGCGTCCGGGGCTCCCCGCCTCCAGCACGCCGGCCCAGGCGGTGCGGTTCGGAGTTCTGAAGACAGGGAGGACACGCCTCTTACATTCTCGGGTCCCAGAGCCTTGTCCAATCTGTCGCCGACCGTTTCGCGCCTGTTGGAGAGTCCCACCCCTTCTTCCGGACCGCACCACTCAGAGCCCTGGACGTAGGAAGATCCGCCTCTTACGGAAGCCGAGGCGGGCTGTCAGAATCCGGAAGAAAAACAAGCCAGAGAGAGCCTGGCGTTGGAGACCTGCGCCCGAGGGGCTGCACCGGCTCAGGCAAGGAGACGTGGGCCTGCCGGGCCGTCAGGTGGGGTCGATGGCATCTGAGAACCAGTGGAAGCCGAACGGAACCAAACGCAATACACTCAGGTGAGGAGGACGCCTACAGCAGGCCGGTCGGCTCCTGGCGGATCGCTGCCTCCAACCCAACCTAGAATGAGGGCCTAGGGACAGAACGACACCAGAAGGGAAAGTGCAAGGCCTCATGCATACTTGCCCCTGGTTTGCAGACTCTCCCAGGTTCTGCCTGGCCAGCGTCCAGTGGAGTGCGTTGGTCTTGAGCCCCGCACCTTCTCTAAACTTAGGTCACCCGGAGCAGGTTTTCCAATTGGTTTCTGGAGAAGACAGTTGTGTTGGGCTATTAAAGACATAAGGCAGTCACCCCTTAACGCTAGAATAGAAACCTTGTCCTACATTTGATCAGCACACACACACAATGGGATCTGCTTGATCCTGTTATGACCTCCGGAAATCCGAAATCAGATTTAGGTTAAGATCCTTTAGTGAAGTGAAGCCTGGTCTCATGCCTGCTCTTTCACGAGGTACAACGCTAATCACCAATTTAGTGTAAGTCACGATGCGTGGATTTGCTGCTAATCGTTGAACCTGAAGAGTGGGGACAAGAAATCCCAACTTGTTTTCCATCCGCTTAGAGCAAGTGCCTGGGAAAACAAGGAGTCTTAATCCTTTGTTGGACAGCAGGGGGAGATCTTAAGCAAATGGAATCATATAATCTCCCAGGGTTCCTGAGAGGCTTTTGTATTTTGTTTATGTTCGTAGGGAGGGGCAGGATGTTGCTTTAAACTAGCCAAGAATTTCTTCAAGTCATGTTTTTTAGGACATGGACCTCTAAGAAAAGGGTCTGGTGTAGAAGAGATGTTTTAGAATAATCTGATATCTCCCCTTTAACCCACCTTGCCATTATGGATCTTCAGCTACTGTAGGTGCTTCGCACCTCCTCATCGTGTTCCTGAAACTCAACGGAGGCTTGTTGGCTGTTCTTCCTCCATGCAGGATTTGTAGCTCCTGATTGCTCTGTACTCAGCATGGTCTTGGATTCCTTGAAGTGTTACTTTATTCATTTAAGGAATCTACAAGTCTCTTGCTTTCTGAACTGCTCATGGAATATAGTGTTATTGAGAGCTGCTGAATCCCTGGGACTTGTGTGGAACTGAGAGAGAGAATGTTATTCCGCTGGTGACTTTTCCCAGTAGAGAGTAGACTCTTGAGAGGGCCATGGAGAAACCTGTTACTTAGAAGCTTCTCCTTAGGCTCCCTGAAGGGTTTGGCAGAATTTATTGTGCTCCAGGGATCTGCTATATAGGAGTGAAGAAGGGAATGTGATGGTGTTATCTCTGTTATTTTTGAAATTTCCCTGTCCTTATAATTCTGAGACCTCTCTGAAGGTGCAATCTAGTTTTTTCCTGGAGGACTTAGGAACTGTAAGGTTGAGAAGTGGGGATAAGAAGTTGCGGAGTGATTCATAGACTGCTGCTGAGATATGGATAGCTGGAGAAGCTGATGGGTTAATAAATTCCTTGCTATTCAGCCCATCATCTCTTCCTCTGCCTACCCCGGATTCCCTTTGGCAGCTCTGCTGGTGTCAGAAGCACCAAGTGCTTCCAGGTGTGGGCAGCTACGGGCCTGCATGAAGGAGCCAATCGAAGGTAGAGATTCCTGCTTCAGGGGACAAAAGTGAAGATGAAGGACTTAGAGTTCATTGCTTCCTTTTCTACCACCAGATACAGATATATCCCACTGTCACAGAAGTGTCAGCCGTTAGCAGGCTTAGACCCTGTCCTTTATCTGGACAAGGTCTTAGCCTCCTTTTTCCATGACTTCTCTTTGCATCCCTCCCACAGCATACATGTTGTAACATGGAATGTGGCCTCAGCAGCTCCCCCTCTAGATCTGAGTGACCTACTTCACCTCAATAACCCGAACCAAAATAAGGACATATATGTCATTGGGTAGGTATCTATAGGGCCCCTTTATCTCTTCCCTGCGGAGAATGCTGTGACCTGTCCTCCTTTGTTTGGGAGTCTAAAGATGAGGAACACTTATCCTCATTGGGGCCAGTCTCATGTCTCTTGTCTTGGGTTGGTAATGGGAATGGGTTGGAGATCAACAGCCGGATAGCCAGGGGAGGGAGAAACTGTGGACATCAGAACCCAGGGCTTGAAATTCTGATGAGTACAGTATTGAATGTATGTGGCAGGGGCACATTCTCTGGCACATTCAAGCCAGGGGATGATTCTCTGACTTGGGATGGTCAGTTTGCAGGAAATGAACTCTGGAATTATACGCCTCCTTTCTGACACTGCCTTTGAAGACCCATGGAGCAGTTTCTTCATGGATGTGCTTTCCCCTCTGAGCTTTATCAAGGTAACTTAAAGTTCATGGGCAATGGAGAAATGTACATCATCATCTTCACTAACCCTCATTTGTTTGGTCTGATGCATTATCCTTACTCCCATTCAGCCTTTCATGCTGTTTCCCATTTATAAAAAGGCTTAAACCTTCTGGGCTCTGGTGACTCACACCTATAATCCTAGGATTATAGGATCCTAGGAGGCTGAGATTGGGAAGATGACAGTTTGAGACCAACCTTGACAAATAGTTCCCAAGACCCCATCAACAAAATAACCAGAGCAAAATGGACTGGAGGAGTGATTCAAGTGATAGAGTACCTTTTGCCAGTGTGAAGCTCTTATGTTCAAACCCAGTCCCACCAAAAAAAAAAGTTTCAACCTCACTGCACCTGGCTTCTTGGGGCTCCTGCCTGCCTTGCGCTATTTCAGGGTATCTATACCTGAGCTAGAACCCCAGGCGTTAGTTTCACACCTAGATTTTGTTGCCTTGAGAGAACACCTAGAGGGGGTACAACAGATCTTAATACCTTGATGCCTACCCTGCCTCACCCTCTAGACTACTCACTGCTCAGCCTGTATGTAGTAATTGCTACCATTTATGAGGTACTTACTTGGTGTTAACCATTATAAATTATATATATATATTTATATATTATAAATTATATATATATATTTAGAGAGAGAGAGAGATCTTTATAATTTAAACATTTTACATCTTTATAATTTAATTTTTTTCACTCTTGTAATGGGGATATTTTATATATAAAACTGAGGCTCAGAAGTCATATGGGCTGGACAGGCTTAGAGCACAGGTCTGTAATCTCAGCACTAAGGAGGCAGAGGCAGGAGGATCAAGAGTTTGAGGCAGGGGGCTGGTGGAGTGGCTCAAGTGGCTCAAGAGGCACAAGAGCCTGAGTTCAAACCCCTATACAGGAAGGGAAAAAAAAAAAGATATGAGATTTTTCCGGGCGCTGGTGGCTCACACCTGTAATCCTAGTTATTCAGGAGTCAGAGATGAGGAGAATGAAGGTTCAAAGCCAGCCCAGGCAAATAGTTCAAGAGACCCTATCTTGAAAAACCCTGTCACAAAAAATTGGGCTGGTGGAGTGGCTCAAAGTGAAGGCCCTGAGTTCAAGCCCTAGTACCACAAAAAAAAAAAAAAGTTTGAGGCCAGACAGGGCTACATAATGAGACCCTGTCTTTAAAAAAAAAAAATGGCAGAGGCTGGAGGAGTGGTTCAAGTGAGAAAGTACCTGCCTAGCAAGTGTGAGGCCCTCTGTTCAAGCCTCAGTACTGCCAAAAAAAACCAAAATGGTGGGGAGGTCAGTAAGGAGGAAAGGAGCAATGGAAATATAATGGAGGAGGTAAAAATGTTCAAGGAATTACCATAATGAAATCCTCTCATTAATGTATGATAATTTAAAAAAAAGAGCGGGGACTGGCGGAGTGGTTCAAGTGGTAGAGTGCCTGCCTAGTTAAGCATGAGGTCCTGAGTTCAACCCCGAGTACAACCACAAAAAAAAAAAAAAAAAAAGAGCTGGGCATAGTGGCTCACACCTGCAATGCCAGCTACTAAGGAGCTGGAGATCAGAATCATTGCCTGAGGCCAGCTTAATCAAAAAGTTAGCATGACCCCATTTCAACTACTAGCTGAGTGTGGTGGCACACACCTATCATTTCAACTATGTGGGAAGCATAAATAGAATTGTGGTCCAGGCTGGCCTGGGCAAAAGCGGGACCCTGACCCAAAAATACCTAAAGCAAAAAGGGTGGGGGTGTGGCTCAAGTGGTAGAGCACCTGCCTACCTAGTGCAAGACCCTGAATTCACCCCCAATACCACCAAAAAAGAAAGGAAAAAGAAAATCACATAGGCTATCTGGGATCTGAATCCAGATCTTTCAGCCTTCATAACTGATGTTCTAAACTGCTATATTTTGCTGCTACACTAAAAAGCTGTAAGGTTGACAGGTGTTCCATGGCTAACTTGCTGATACCAGAGGGTGTCCTTTGATTAAAGAAGCATAGAGGTTAATAGAGGGAAATAAGTATGGT
This sequence comes from Castor canadensis, assembly GCF_047511655.1. Lineage (NCBI taxonomy): Eukaryota > Metazoa > Chordata > Mammalia > Rodentia > Castoridae > Castor > Castor canadensis. The sequence goes on along the minus strand of NC_133396.1, from coordinate 46,484,218 downwards.
GGGAAAAGGTTCTTAGTCTGAGGGACTGGTATACTTTGGGGAATCTTTAGACCATAGACAAATCTGCAGGAAGGCTCTAGGTTGCTGGATAATCTCCTTATTTCTTCCCTGCAACATGAGGAACAAACATGCTCCCATTCAAAGCAGCTAGTTCAGAGCTTCTTGGAAATACTAGGATTCTGTCTGTACCCTTCCCTGGGTGACTGTTCTCAGAATTATTCTGTCACGCAGGGCTAGGACATGGCTTAGCAGTAGGGCACTGCCTAGCATTTCAGAAGACCTGAGTTCCATCCCTAGCACCACCAGCAGGAGCTGTGTGTCCTTTTGAGGAAAAGGAGGAATACAACAAAGTTTAGTCCTCCTGTTGAGGTCAGAATGTGCCCGCTCCTTAACCCTTGTTTCCCTCCAAATCAAATGCATAGGCTCTTCTGGCAGACTTTTAGCTAGATCCTCACAGGGCAGAACCACTTTTCTCTCACCACCCACTTCTTTCCCAAGACTGCAGGCCTCCTTGCACCTTGGCTAACTGGCAAGAGATTGGTAGGATGGAGTGGAGCCAAGGAAATTAGCTCAGCTCGTGGCAGGGATACAACCCATTCCACCCATGTGGCCTCCTAAGGTTGGGAGGCCAGCCTGAGGGCTCAGCATCCAAAACAGATCCCCTTCCTTCCCCCAGGCAAGAAGCAAGGTTGTCAGGCAGCACTGTTTAAGGCTTGTTCTTTGGGCGGGAATTTGTTAGCTATCTGTCAAGAAACCTGGGGCTGACCCCCTTTGCTGCTTCAGAGTGTCTAGCTCCTAAGTCCCTCTTCCTTCATTTCTTTCAACTGGAATTCCCCTAAAAGTCTACTTTTCCCCACAACCTCACCCTTTCTCCCAGTGTTACCCTGTCCTGCCCCTACCCCATCCACTCTGCCCCCTACTTCCTGCTGCTTCTTCACAAAATGGGGTCCAGTGGCCTAAACCTGCTCTGTTTGTTAAGATTAAGCTTGAATCTAGATCCTTTTTTGGTTCACAAACATGATGATTGGGTGGTCACGCCTCTGCATGACATGTGCCGCCCTCAAACCTTGTTATGACGTAGGCACATTACCCTTCTGACATTAAATAAATAAATAAATAAATAAATGCTTGAATCTATTCTGAATCTTTGTCAGTTCCCTGCGGTCCTGACCTTGGGAATCAGTCCTTATGAAGGAGTCTAGCTCTGCTCCCAGTTCTATTGTCATATGCTTGTTAACTGGGAATGGAAGGTGGGACTGAGGACACATTTGTAGCATCCTCAGGTTCCAGTGCCTCCCTTGCTTAGTCCTGAGTTTGGGGTTCCCCCTGCTGTGATTCCTCTACTCTGCTGGAGCTCCTGGCCTGCAGGATCAAGTTTCATAATTCCTGGAAGGCCCCAGTACATGCTCCCCACCCGGGGATTTCCTTCTTGGCCTCTGCACCTCATGCTCCGGAAACAGCTACTTGGGTGGTGGGTGTAGAAAGCCTGAACCTGAGAAGGAGGGTCACTGGCTGCAGCCCATTCCCACCCCACCCCCTGTAACCACAGATGGCAGGCATTTTGGCAATCCTGAATAGTCCTGCTGGTTCCTTGGCATCCCTGATTCTCAGCTTCACATTTGCAAAAACGGGACAGTGATTCCTTACGGGGTTGGGGAAATGCTTAGATGAGATACAAAGCCCTTTGGCGGATGTTAGTTACTTTTCCCAGCCTGCGAACCAGTGTCCTCCGTACTCTGCCATTCCCTATGTATTGCCTTCCTGGATATCCAACTGTACATAATTTATAGGTTTTTGGTTTGGGGATTTTTTGTTTGTTTTGGTGGTACTGTGGATTGAACTCAGGGCCTCTCGCTTTCAAGGCAGGGCACTCTCCCATGTGAGCCATGCTCACAGCTGTTTGTTTTTTGAAACAGAGTCTTGCTATGTACAATCCTCCTTCAGCCTTCCTAGTGCTGTGATTACAAGCCTGCATTACCACACATGGCTTTATAGTTATTTCTTGGTAACCTTTTCTTAGTGTCTTTTCACTCAGCTAGAACACATGCAGGAAAGTGTACAGAAAGTAAATATTCACTTTGGTAGATTTTTACATACATACTCATACCCATGTTGTCATTGGCCAAGTCAAGATTCAGAATATTTCCTGCACCCTAAAAGCTTGTCTCATGTTCCTTCCTTGCATTTCCTTTTTTGTTTTTGTTTTTTTTCTGCCTGCATTTACTTTTAAGAATCCTTGTGCTGGGCACTGATGACTCATGACTGTAATCCTAACTACTTGGGAAGCTGATGTTGGGAGGATCTAGTTAGAGGCCAACCCAGGCAAATGTTCTTGAGACCTCTATCTCCAAAAATAACCAGAGTAGCCAGGCACCGGTGGCTCATGCGTATAATCCTAGCTATTCAGGAGACAGAGATCAGGAGGATCAAGGTTCAAAGCCAGCCCCAGACAAATAGTTTGTGAGACCCTATCTGGAAAAAACCCATCACAAAAAAGGGCTGGTGGAGTGGCTTAAGGTGAAGGCACTGAGTTCAAACCTCAGTACTGCAAATAAATAAATAAATAATCAGAGCAAAATGGACTGGAGGTGTGACTCAAGCGGTAGAGCTCCTGCTTTGCAACCACGAAGCCCTGAGTTCAAACGCTGGTATCACCACAAAAAAAAAAAAAAATCTGAGCCAAAAAATGGTAACTATCAGATAAATCCTCTTAAATACTATGTCTATGGCATAATGTTATATCTACTTTATCCATGAGAGAATAGGCTGAGAGACCTGTGAACACCCCAGAAGATCTCAACAGCATCAGTTGGAGAAGCGCCTAGCAGGTGTTGGGCTGGAACTGAAGAATCAGTGCTCTTCTGATGGCAGAGCATCCTGGCAGACTCATCCTCTCTCTCCCCCAGCCCCAGGCCCAATAGCAGAAACTGAAACTTTAGTTCCCAGAATGTTTGGCAGCTGAGGGAAAGAAAGGAAAAGAGTAAAACTCTAAGACTCAAACTGGGATACCATAGACCCTTGGGCAGGGCATTGCATGTGGTTCAGTACTTGCTAGAGCTCCTAACCTTAGGCCTGGCAGGGATGCACTTGCCATATGTAGTTTAATGAATGACCTTTGCCCTCACTCTGCTGCAGATCTCCCATGTCCGCATGCAGGGGCTCCTCTTACTGGTCTTTGCCAAGTATCAGCATCTGCCCTTCATCCAGATCCTCTCTACAAAATCCACTCCTACTGGCCTCTACGGGTACTGGGTAAGGACTGAGCTGTTGTCTGAGGCATGAGTTGGGAAGGGCTGGAAGATTTAGAGCTGGGTAAAAGAAAGGAAGTGAAATGAATCCTGATAGCCTGTCCAGTCCTGTGCCCTGCATACTCCTCCTGCCTCAGAGGAGGCTGGCTGGGTATCCCTGAAACTCCGTATTTGGTGGATTGGGCTCTGTGCATGGAGATATTACCATGGGAAGTTGGGTGTTTATCCCTAGGAGATCTTAGAGAAGGTAAGATTGTCTCCCCTCAGGCCTAGGATTGGGAAAGGGGTGTGTCCAACCCATAGTAGCTTCCCACCCTTCTGCCCACCTGTCCTACCAGGGGAATAAAGGGGGAGTCAACATCTGCCTGAAACTTTATGGCTACTATGTCAGCATCATCAATTGTCACCTGCCTCCCCATGTATCCAACAATGATCAGCGATTGGAGCACTTTGACCGGATCCTGGAGATGCAGAATTTTAAGCGATATGATATCCCCAACATCCTGGACCATGAGTGAGCCTGGAACTGCAAGCTGTCACCCCTGCCCTCTCCCCGACACCAGCTCAGGCTAGCATTGTCTGCCCAATCTGTTTCCCAATCAGTCAGTCAGTAATACTCCATCTTCCACTCTCTCCTGACCCCTCCCCAAATGTACCAGTCTATTGTCCTGCCCGGCTTTACCTGCTGGGATAAAAACCTACCTGACCTAGAAATCCTGAATACTTCTAAACATCTTAGGTCAAGAACCTTGTGGTCCCGAGGTCACTAGAAAGACTCGTTCTTGGCTTGCCTTCGTGGCCAGTGGAGGGGACAGAAGGGAGGGCTAGAGCCTGCTCCACATTTGCCATATGTCCATTTGGGCTGGTCCCTTTGTCTTGAGTGATTATGTAGGAGCCATGAGAACAGTCCTCCTGGACCCATGCATGTCCTTGTCTTCACCTGGTCCTCTCCTAGCCTGTGGCTTCTCACCTGCCCCCTCGAGCTTTCTACTCCCCTGCAGCCCTTAGATTGAGCACGCAAGTGCAACCTGTTGCTCCCTGCTTTGCTGACCTCATCACAAACCCTGAGGCTGCCCTCCTTTCTTTCTAAAGCCTCATTCTCTGGTTTGGAGACATGAATTTTCGGATTGAGGATTTTGGGTTGCACTTTGTTCGAGAATCGATAACCAATCAGCACTACAGTGACCTGTGGGAGAAGGATCAGGTATCAAATGAGAGAGGGTCCCCATGGGAATCTGAGCCCTCTGTAAAGATCTGTGTGAAAAGTACAGAGAGCAGTGCTCACATTCCCTAGAGACTCTTCTCTTTCCTGGATGGGATGGGAGTGGGGAGGTGATGGACAGGGAGGGGAGTGTAGCAGGTTTTCCCCTGGGGGGCAGGGTAACCACCCTGTTAGTGCCTGAGCTTCACCTGGAGAAGCCACTGGTGTGCTCTAGAACAGGGAGCCAGAAGGGCTTTGGATGCCATGGCCCCACACTAAGCATCAGCTCACTTGTATACCTGTTCTCTTTCCCATCTCCAGCCTTGTTTACCTCCTAGAAGATGAGATGCCACCCCTTTGGGGGACCCTAGCTTACCCAGGATTCCCTCTGACACAAGTCTACTAGTGATCCCCAGAGAGCTGGAATTCAAAGTTTGCTCCTGGAAGTCCAAGGACTAGGAAATGGCAGAAAGCCACATTACTTAAGCCTGTGGGATCACATTTCCTCTTGGGGTGGAGGTGGGTTGCTGAGGCAGCCATTGGGGCAGTGAGAAAACAGAGTGTGGTGCTGGGTCATTGGGTCAGAACTGTGGGGAGATAGGGGGACTGTGTCTTTATCTACAGCTCAGCATTGCCAAGAAACATGACTCACTGCTCCGGGAGTTCCAGGAGGGCCCCCTGAACTTCCCACCCACCTACAAGTTCGATAGGAATTCCAACAACTATGACACCAGGTGAGGAGAAAATGGGCACCCAGGAGGTGGGATTATGCCAGCCCTAGTGGCAGTGGGAGCTGTCTCAGAATAGAAGTGTTAGGAAAGCAGGAATAGATCTAGCAATCACCTCTTAGGAGTGGCTCCTATTAACCCCCACACGAGGTGCTGACTACAGGAGCTGTCCCAGATTGCCTCAGAGAGCAAGAGGGGAAGCTAGTGCTAGCTGGGAGAGGGGGAGCAGTGAGAGCTGGAGGAGAGGGAGAAGGCAGCCCTCACTTAGGAGGGAAGTACTTCAGCGTTCTGGGAATCCTTGTCCCCATTTCCCAGGGCCTTCTGGTCCCTAGATGGGGCAGAAAGCTTGATACAGCCAGTTACTGGCATTATAAGTACCCCTGTCCCAACCTGTAAATGGGTTAGATACTTAAGTGAGGAGATGAGAGACAGTGGAGAACTTCATGGGTAATGATACAGAGACAGTGCTTACAGTGCTGCCCCTTATCAGCTATATGACATTGGACAAGGTGTTTAAGTCTTGGTGATGTCATCCATGAAATGGGAGTGATAGCATGCACACCTCCAGGGATTGAGGGTTGGATGAGACCTTGCATAAGCTTAGCTCAGTATCTGGGACCCTGTAAGCATGGGTAATAACTGTGACTGTAATTTTTAACTTGTGTAGTTTTACTGAAAACATTTCTAAGACACTGAGAAGGGGCCAGGTAACCACCAAAACTTGCTTAAATGGATGAACAAAAGCATGTCTGGCAATAGGTCCCTGACCCAGTTTAGGGTCCAGAACCTAATCTCTAAAGAAAGAACCCTTTTCCATATTATGGGCCTGTTTGTTTCTCCTGAAGTAGCTTCTTCTTTCTTCCTGACAAGATTGTCTTAGGAGGGAGATAGGTGGTGCCTGCAGGGCAGCCCAGGTCCCTGGGAGTTAAGGGTTGAACAGGTATCTCACAGCAGGCTCGGGCAAAAGGTACAATACAGGTTTGGTTCTGGAAGTGGTTTTGTAGAGCTACATGTTCCTACCAAGAAAAGGGGGAGAAGGCAAAACATTTCAGTGTGGAACAAGATGGAGTGGGGCCATGGCTAGCATAGTCTACACTAGAAGAGACAGTGAACTCTGGAGACAGAGCAGCCTGGGCAACAGAGCAAGCAGGAAAGAAGGTAAGAGGGCAAGCTCTGGCTGGATGGTGGGCTACAGCTGTAGAGAAACTGCAAGTCTAAGTAGCCATTAGAAATGAGAGACAACATGGAGACTATGAGGCCTCAGTGGAACTGGCTGGGGTCTTGGAGGCTGGAATATCTATCACTGGAACTCAAGACCTCACTCATGATCTAGAGATGGAAGTCAGCAGTAGATAGCTAGCCTAGCATGTGCAAGACCCTGGGTTCAATCTTCAGCACTGTTTAAAAAAAAAAAACAACTGGGTTCTGGTGGCTCACATATTCTAACTACTTGGGAGGATCATGGTTTGAGGCCAGCACGAGCAGATAGTTCCCATCTCCAAAATAATCAGAGGAAAATGGACTGAAGGTGTGGCTCAAGCCGTAGAGCACCTGCTTTGCAGGGACAAAAAAAAAAGTTCAAAGAAGGAGGGGCAGGATCAGGATAGAAACACTTGCTAAGGAGGCAGATACTTACTCCCACATAATAACTCATTATGATCAACATTGCTGAGCACTTACCATGTACTAGGCATTGTACAAAAGGCTTTGCCTACATCATTTCATTTGGTTATTTTGGGGGGTGGGGGGGCTCTGTCACTTGAGCCACTCCACCAGTCCTGTTTTTGAGATAGGGTCTCTCGAACTATTTGCCTGGACTGGCATCATACTGCAATCTTCCTGATCTCTGCCTTCTGAGTTGCTAGGATTATAGGCATGAGCCGCTGGCACTCATCTTGATTCTTAACATATTCTCATTAGGTAGACATTGTTGGTATTCACTTTGTACAAATAAGGAAACTGAATTTCAGGGAATTCTAAGCCAGGAAGTAACAGACCTAGGGATGAAGTGAGAATTTGAACTCATGTCTTTCTGACTCCACATCCATAAGCTTTCAGTACTCCTCCCCTTGCCTGGAGCTCAGGAGATGAAGGACTATCTGGATAGGATCAATGGACAGCAGACCTGAAATATTCCTGGCTGGAGCCAGGGTCCAAAAGTAGCTATCAGTTCGTGTGTTGTACAGAGCTGAGCCTACTTGGGAAACGGAGACATCCCAGTAGTCAAACTTACCCATCCTTGAAAGCCAGTCCAGATATAATCTCTCCTAGGAAGGCTTCTTTGTGCTCTTGAGTTTCTCTCCTGCCCTATGCTGCCACCAAGCCTTGCACACACTGTATTTCGGTGGTGCTTTAAGATGCAGTGTGCCTTTGTTGCTGTACCGTCAATACCTGGAGAGCAGAGACTAGATCTGATTTACAACCATCCCTTGTATGAAGACAGTGCCTGTCATATATTTGAATTGGGACCCTGAGAGGACAAAAGGAAAATACATGGTATTTAAGCCAGACTAGCAAAGGGACCCACCCATGGCAAGGAGACACAAATAAACACTATCAGTCTGGCCCAGAGTTAGCCAGTAGATTTCCAGAACTCTGCAGAAGTGCCAAAGTAGGCTGGCAGCTGAAGCCAGGAAGGGTCAGTCAGACTTGTTAAGAAGAGTTTTGTTTTAGTTTTTGTTTTGTTTTTGCAGTACTGGGGCTCAAACCTGGGACCTCACATGTGCAAGGCAAGTGCTCTACCACTAAGCTACAGTCTAGCCCCAAAGAGAGTAGGTTGAAGGAGGCAGTAGGGTCAGCAGAAAGAAGAGGGGAAGGTATTTCAATCAGTCAGCAGCACAGATGAGCAGCACCTTGAGAGGGGCCTGATCCAGGCAAGACCCTGGCCTGTCTAGCTTTACAAAGTGACTGTGGGTAATTTGTGTGCAGGACGGAATGCAGGTTTGATCAGCCATCAGTGTCCCCGAGCCAAGATGTAATGTGAAACAAGGTCAGTTCCATTACAGGGGAGGGTGAAAGGGCTGAGGCAGGGCGGGAAATCCTGTTAGAGTCAGGGATTGTACTAGGTTTTTGTTACAGTCACCGTTATGAATGCAGACAGACTCGCCTTAGTCAATGAGCAGAGGATATTATGAGCAAAATTAGTCAAGACATAATTATGTTGCATAAATATTAAGTGGACAGTAAGTGCCTGACAGGGAAGGTAGCAATAGCCCCAGATCAGTGAGATTCTTAAAAGCTCCTCTATAGGGAGCTGAAGGGAAAAGTGCTTTCATACCCAGAAACTTAGCACATTGCTACTCTGGGGTTAGTAGACTGGCTCTACTTATTAAAATAAGACTTAAGAGCATCTTGCAGAGGTCTTGGTTTTAACTGTTTGAGAGTAAAGGCATGTTTGTTTATCTCAGTAACAGTTCTACTCAGTCAAACCATTTGGCCAAAAAGCCTTAGTAATGCCTGGCTGTGGTGATGTATACTGCAGGACAGTTCTCACTGCTGTGAACAGATTCAGTGAGACTTATGGGAGAGACTGAAGCATGGTGGAAGGCACACAAACTCTGTAGTTAGCAGACCTGGGCAAACCTCCTGCTTCTGCCTGGACAGGGTAGCATCTCTCAGCTTTGTTGTTCTGCCATCAAAGGAGAAAAATGTGAATTGTGAGAGGATGGTTGGAAAAATCAGAATAGTCCATGAGATATCTATCATAGTGCCTATTACACAAAAGTACCCAGTTTTTAGTTATTATTTTTAATACTAATGAGAAATGCAGAACTGAGAGAATATATGCAATATTTGCACTTACTTATCTTTTTTTTTTGTGGTTTAGTGTGTTTGCTAGGTATTGTTGGGTATTTTCTTTTTGTGCAGTGCTGGGGTTTGAACTCAGGGCCTTCACCTTGAGCCACTCCACCAGCTCTTTTTTATGATTTTTTTTTTTTTTTTGAGATAGGGTCTCATGAACTATTTGCCCTGGCTGGCTTTGAACCACGATCCTGAGTAGCTAGGATTACAGGTGTGAGCCACTGATGCCCAGCTTGCCATTTTGTTTCTTGTCTTGTTTGTCAGACATTCTCCTCAAGGAACAGGGGGTGTTGCTCAGTGGTAGAATACTTACCTACCATGCATGAGGTGCTGGGTTCAATCCCCAGCACTGAAAAAAAATAAAGAAATCTTTCAATCTTATGTATCATTTTCCTGCCATGTAATAAGTCTTGGTGGAAAAAATGAATAATGCAGGTGGTCCTCAGTGTTGAGCCTAGACCAAGCCCTGTAAAGGGAAAAGAGGGATAGGCTGGGAGGTACTGAGGAGGAGGGAGACAGGCTGTGCTCAGGACTCAGAGGATCCTAACATGACAGCAGATCTGGGCTCTTTTTTGCTTTGTAGGTGGTACTGGGGTTTGAACTGAGGTCCTCATGCATGCTAAATAGGCACTCTACCACTTGAGCCACAACCCCAGCACCTTTTGCTTTTAGTTATTTTTAGAATAGGTCTTACTTTTTTTTTTTTCTTTGCCCAGGCTGGCCTGGCTACAATCCTCCTATTTGCACTTCCTGTGTAGCTGGGATGATAGGCCCACACCACCACGCCCAACTTACTGGTTGAGATGGTAGGTCTCACTAACTTTTTGCCCAGGCTGGCCTCAAATCTCTGATCCTCCTGATAATCCACCTCCCGAGTAGTTGGGTTTAAAGCATGAGCCACTACACCTGGTCAGGTCTGGGCTCTTAACCCATCACAGGAAGTTGAGGTAGGGGGTGGTGCTTTGAAAGGGAAGGTGCATTAGTATAGTTTTTAGCCAAGGGTTAGGCATTGCTAGTTACCTAAAGTCTTAGGTGATCAGAGACTCAGTGTCTAGTCTGGGATAGGAAGGCCACCTTCCAATGTTTGAACACTTCTCAGAAGAGTGAAAGTGTGGAAACAGCCCAAGGAGCTAGCAAACATAAGGATTTAGCCAGAGTTACAGCTTTTTGACCACTCCCTCGACACACATTAATTCCTTTAATCCTACTATTGGTCTTTGAAGTAACCACTGTTATCACCCCATTTTCTAGTTGAAGAAACTGAGGTATAGAGAGGTAAAGTCACTTGCCCAAGAGCACTTAGCTCTGAATTACCAGGACAGAACCTTCCCCCAGCTGGTCTTTAGAGTCAGATCACCATGATGCCATCCTCATTCTCTGGAAGACTATACTGCTGCTAAAGTGACAACAGGGTGTTGGATATGTTTACTTAAAATAGTAATTGAGCCAGGTGCCAGTGGCTCACGCCTGTAATCCTAGCTACTTGGGAGGCTGAGATCAGGAGGATTGCAGTTAAAGTTCAGCCTGGGCAAATAGTTCTTGAGACACCATCTCCAAAATAACCAGAAGAAAATGAACTGGAGGTGTGGCTGAAACAGTAGAGCTCCTGTTTTGCAAGTGCAAAGCTCTGAGTTCAAACCCTAGTCCTACCAAAAAATACATATATATGTGTATATATATATATATATATATATATATATATATATATATATATATATATATGTTTAATGGATTGTGTATATTAAGATTGGGTATCATTTTTGCGGAGAGAAATTGAGCATGTGGTTTTGCAGTTGGGCAGCTAATAGGTGCCTTTGTGCCAGTGTCTAACAATGCTAAGGATACACAGGAGGCTTCAACAGCCATTCACTATCCACACACTAACTGATGTGCTGACTGGGAAATAAAATACAGTGTAGTTGTATAAATACTGGTATTAAAAGCTTTGAAAGAAGAAAGATGAGGTCAAAAGTAGCAATATAGGAATTGGGCCTCTCCCTGGTAAAGAAGGGTATTCCAGGCAGCAGAAACTATAGACACAAAAATCTAGAGGCTTGAGAGAGTCGTCAAGTTTAGGGTAAGTCTGGGGAAGTGGTTGGAAATAAGTTAAGTCTGGGTAGTTCAAATTCCTGAACCCTTTAAAGTCCTATTTAGGGACTCTGGAGTCAGTGAAGAACTCCTTAAAGGTTTTAGAGAATCATTGGATCAGCATTTCTACTTTGGAGTTCATTTAGGAAAAGGGATCCTCCACCAAAGAAGAGGAACCCAGAAACAGCAGCACCCCCGCTTCCCCCATCACACCATCCTGGCACTCAGGGTCTGCCACCAGCTGTGTTTGGAGGTTAGGGCATAGCTGCTTGGCAGGGCTGGGCTGGAGTCAGAGACTTTCCTGCCTCTGAGTGACTTCAGATATCTAGCAGAGGAGGACACTTTGTCTCTAGGGGCCAGATGGCCTCCTGCTTCACAGGGAAGCTGGTAAGGGAAGGGAAGAGCAGGTGGGAGGTCCCATAGTTGACCATTACCGAGTATGTGCTAGATACTCTGTTCTTTAACTCATTGAGTCATCTTAAGAGCTGTGAGGTAACAACGATTACTATCTCCAGTTTGCAAATGAGGAAGCTAAAGCTTAAGAGGGTTAGCTTGGAGGTTAAAAGCATGTGCTCTGTGGTCATGCTGCCACCTGACCTGGCTCCATCACTCAGTAGCTGTATGACTGGGAAAGTTAATCCCCTTCTAAGACTCAACTTCTCCATCTCTGAAGGGTGAATGATAACCATTCCCCAAATGCTTCACTTCCCTTCCCTTTAATATGGTCATACCTTTTGTAACAGGAAAGCCAAATTCAAGCTCAGATCTGTATAACTCAGATTCTTTGATCTTCTGCTGCTTTTGTTGAGGAAAAAAACCTTTGAAATGGAATGTTTCTGAGTCACATTTTGAGTCATAAAAACATGGGTTAGGCAGAGAGTCTTTGGCTAAGTCTGACAAATGCCAGCACCCACTGATTCTGCTGGGCACCCTCTTGCCTGCTGCCATGCTCACCCCAGCTCTGGTCCAGAGGTCTTTGGCTGCTGGTGGACGCTGGAGTTAGGGGCTCCAGCAGGCTCATGGGGGCACATTCCTGCTCTCATGCCAACTCTTTCTTCTCTTCCCATTCCTTTTCCCTAATGCCAGTGAGAAAAAACGCAAGCCTGCATGGACTGACCGCATCCTGTGGAGATTGAAGAGACAGCCCAAGGCTAAGCCCCTCAACCCCAATTTGCCAGCCCCCTACTTCTCCCTGTCTCTGAAGAGCTACATTAGCCACATGATGTATGACATCAGTGACCATAAGCCTGTCACTGGCACCTTTGACTTGGAGGTGAACTTCTGGGCTGCCCGACACTTGGCAGAGAAACAGCTGTGTTGGGCTGGATTCTAATGTCAGCCAATCCCCTAGGGGATACCTATATGGGAACATGATTGCCTTTCCTCCCAGGTCAGGTATCTCAACTCTTCTTAGGAGCTGTTGATGGCTCTTTCTGTCAAAAATGTGCTTAGGCCCTTTGTGACTAGGTTTCCATTTCCTCTCGGTACTGTCCCTTGGGGCCAATGAGTTCCATTAGGCTTATTACCTACTGTGTGAAGTAGAACTTCTTTTTACTTGTCCTAAACCTATCGGGATCAGATGGCAGAGGGATCTCCCTCCATCCTTGTATCTTGCCATCTAATGATCAAGGTAGTGACCTCCTTCAAGCTGCTGGCTGCTCCTCCAGCCTTCACATTTTCATTCTGGTTTCTCTGTTCTTACACAATTGTGCCCTTCCACATTTTTATAGATGTTCTTGCTAGAGCATTCCCCCCACAAAATTGAATTTGGGGCTTTGGGTCTGAAACCTTGGAGGCCAGAAAACAGCTGCCTGTTTTAAGCAACTTCCTTTTTCCCCTCCACCCTCAGCCACTTCATTGGGCTCCATGTGTTGTCCACCAGGCTCTCAGCCCCATTCTCCCTGGCAAACCTTTGCCCCTTGCTTTTTCCTGCTGGCCAGCCAAGGTATATGGGGTAGTCTAGTGGAGTTCTGTGTCCACGCCTCTGGGTGCCCCTCCTTCCCCCACTGCACTAGAGGACACAGGGAGGAACAGTTGCTTTAGAGGAGGGAATAGTGATACAATATTTCATTCACTTCCCACCCCTGTATGTAGTTCAACCCACTGATGTCTGTTCCGCTCGTCACCATGTTGCCTGAGAGCCTGTGGACCATGGAGAACGACATGTTGATCAGCTACTCCTCCACCCCAGACTTCCTCAGTAGCCCCTGGGACTGGATTGGACTCTACAAGGTCGGTCCAAGGCAGAGAGCCCATCAGCCACAGACCTGGTTTATCCTCCCTGAGAGCTCAGAGGAACTGGGCAGACACTGAAGAGCTCACCTTTGTCTACCCTAAGGGTCCTTGCCTACCTCGGACCTGGAAGGGAAGGGAAAGGGAGGCATAGTATGGTGGTCAGCCCCATCAATGAGACCATCCTCTCCTTCGGATTTTCTGATTCCTCCCAAACTAATGACTGCCTGATCCCCTCTCCCATAGGTGGGGATGCGCCACATTAATGACTACGTGTCCTATGTCTGGGTTGGGGACAACCAGATCTCCTTCAGCGACAACCTGAAACAGGTACATCTCCAGTGGTCAGGCTTTCCTAGACATTCCTGTCTTCTGGAAAGAAGAGTGCTGGATAACTTGTCATTGAGCTGGGAAGAGCCCAGGACCCTAGAGCTGACCACGTTTCTGTCATTCCTTTCCTACAGGTATACATCAGTATCAACAATATTCCTGAGACTGAAGATCAGTTTCTCCTCTGTTACTATAGCAACAATCTGAATTCTGTAGTGGGGATAAGCAAACCTTTTAAGGTAAGGGATGATGGTGGGGGAATGGGAAGGGTATTGTGGAGGACTTGAGCCCATCCTTGATTCCCCAAGGCCACAGCCCAGGAGCCAACCCATACCTGTGGAGCTGTGTACATTGGGCAGTGGGAGTGTTGACAAGGTGTGGAGGAAGACCCGTGTTCCCCCTTCTGCCACCTGTTTTATCCCTGCAGATCCCGCTTCGCTTTTTTTTGGATAACTCACTGAATGAGGCTAAACCACAGATCTGAGATGGAAGTGAGAGAATCCAGGGCAGAGGCTAGAGTTGGCAGCCAGCTCTGCCTTACCACTGCCAGGAGCACAAGGGCCCAGCCTGGCCTGGCCCTGCCCCTGCAGAAGCAGCCAAGTATCCTTCACCTCCCAGGGGGAGCTCAACCAGATTCCTTTGCTCTCTCCAGGCCAGATCTCTGAAATTAGCACTTAAATACAGGTTTTTGTTGCTGAGATGTGAGTGAAACCAGCTACTTTGTTACAGTGAAGGCTTGGGGACATCACATACAAAGAGGACTGTCCAGCCTGCATCTCATTTCTTGATTCCCCCAACACTCCCAGTCCCGCCCAAGCAGCCCTGTCAGGCGCATGCCCCATCTGGCATAGGCTTGCATTCTTATCACGCCATCATGGGCCTCAGGCTGCCTGGGAGGGGGAGATTTCACATTTATACAGGCTCTGTAGATGGGGTGGCACAAGCAACACTGAGTTCCAGAAGTCTAGGCATCTCATAGTTTGTCCCATGAGAGATGAACAGAGTCTCGGATCCCTGCTTTCAACAGAAGCAGTATGGCTAAATGGATGGAACAGAGTTTCCTTCTGCCAGCACACCCTCCCCCTACCCTCTGCATGGGATCTGACCCAGAAGTTCCAGGGGCTGAGCAGAGAGAACTGTATGGACCCAGATTTACTTGTGCAGGTGGGCAGGATTTACCTGCCCTTTTATCAAGGGTTGCCATCTGGTAGAGGAAGCCACAGACTTCCAGGGTGATCCTTGTAGAATAAGCTCATCTGCCCCCACCCTTGTCATGAGTCATTGGCAGGAAACTGCTCCTGTTTCTGGATTCCTCTGGGACCTAGAAGTAGGGACAGGCAAAAGGGAGGTTTAGGGAAGAGGATCATGACTTCAGGGCCAACTTGGGCTACATAGTGGGACCCTACCGCAAAATAAGCCCCCACCAAGAAAAATATTTTGGAGGACCTGGCCCTGAGGGTCTCAGAGCATTCTCCAGGCGCCATGTGGAAATAGCCTATCCCCACTCTTGCCAGTTGCCATCTTTCAGTGGTGACTCAACAGTCCTTCTCCCAGGAGAAGACACCTAAGGGAGCCTGCTCTGTGACTGTCACATACATCCTATGCTCTGAGACTAAGAGTCATTGCAGTTGTTTTATGTTCTATATTCCACCCTGGGAGCCTTGTATATTAAAAATTGTCCTCCTCCCCAAGAAAAAATGTCCCCCTTCTATCAAGCCATGGCTGTCTGTGTTTCTTGTCTGTTACATTAGGGGATAATTAGAAATCTGGCTTTTACACTGTGTGTGACTCTTTGATGGGGAGAGGGGACCAGATACACAGGAATGGGGCCTGAAGACCTGGGTTTGAATCAGTGGTCCTTCCTACCCTGGTTTGCCTACATAGGCGTCTCAGTTCTCTGTAAAATACAAATGGTGAACCTTGCCAGGTGCAATAGCTCATGCGTGTAATCCAACTACTTGAGAAGTGGAGATGGGAGGATTACAGTTAAGGCTGGCCCAGGAATAAACACAAGACCATATTCGAAAAATAACTAAAGCAAAAAGTATTGGGGTATGGCTGAAGTGGTCAGGCACCTGCCTAGCCAGCACAAGATTTGTCGGTTCAAACACCAATACTATATATATATATATATATATATATATACCTCTTCATGAGATTGCCAGAAGCCAGGCACATGCCTATAATCCTAGTTACTTGGCTAGCTACTTGGGAAGCTGAGATCAGGAGGATCAAAGTTTGAGGCCAGCCCAGGCAAATAGTTTGGTAATCCCCATCTCCAAAATAACCAGAGCAAAATGGACTGGAAGTGTGGCTCAAGTAGTAGGAGCATGAGTTCAAAGCCCAATCCCACAAAAAAAAAAAAAAAAAAAGACTGCCAGAGAACAATTGCCAAAAACCTAGAACACTACCCACCCCATTCTGATTCATGAAGCCCTGGAGCTGGCTCTAGGACCTCCTGACTCCAGGAGTCCCCTTGTTTCTCTTCCACATACTCATCTTTCCCCTTCCTACAATTAGTACTTCACACACTCCAGCCCTGGCCTTGGTTGCAGGCCCCATCCTGCGCTGGGAGGGGTGAGTCCAGCAGTGATTGAGAGGCGGAAAAGGGAAGGGGATTGCTCTCCCTCCTCTTGGCCCCAGTCAGGATATGGCCGCTCTGGGCCCACCCTTGACCTGCTGAGTGGAAACAGGAAATATGTGAGACTTAGTGTGTACTAGGTCTCTGTGCCTGGCTCCACCACTGATAAGGGCCATTGTGTGACCACTGGGATGAGCTTGCTCTGGATAGATGTGCTTCCCAGAGGAAGGAAGTTTTACAGGCCTTTCCTGGGAGGGGGAAGCTGCAGGGAAGGAAGGGGTGCTCAGCGGAAGGTCTCTGCTATGGGCCATCAGTGTCAGCTTAGGCCCACAGGACAGCCACTCCTCCTATGCCAGCCTCTCCCTCTGGAAAAGTCTGTTTTCCCCTCCACTTCCCCATTCTCACTTCCTGTAAGGAATGGCTGGAGACTAGAGAGCTCAATCCCAGGCCAGGAAAGTGTCAGCTGTGATTTAGCAACAATAAAGATCGAAAAACAGGAACACTGGGGTGGGGTGGGGGGATCTGGGGGTACAGTTGAAAAGTAAGAAGTAAAGGGTTAGAGTGCACACCCAAAGAACCCAGAAATTAACCTCTCAAATGTTTGAGACTTCAGAAGGGTAGGACAAAGGCCTCCCCTCCTAACAGCACCTACCCATCATGGGCAGGCCTGGCATCTAAAACAAGGGGTAGTGCAGCAGTGGTACACACTTGCAATCCCAGAACTTGGGAGGCTGAGGCAGGAGAATTACTTGAGCCCAGAAATTCAAAACCATCATGGCATCATAGTTTAAAAAAAAAAAGGGGGGGGGGGACCCAGGAGACAGGTCTCACCTACTGCTCTGGAAGGCAGTCAAGTTGCAGAGACATGTAAGAGGGGCAGAGCCAACCTCTTGGCTTAGGGCAGGATGTGCTCTCTGGTTAGGGGAGTGGTCACTGGGTTCTCCCGCTGATACCAGAGTAGGCAGCAACAGTGGCTGAACCAAGGAACTACAGGGAGAACAGGAAAGGCCTCCTACCCTTTGACCTGGAGCCCAGGATCCCCCATGGGTGGCTGCATCAGCTCCTCTGGTTACCTGGGACAACAGGCATTTCCTCCATCCTTCAGCCCCTCCTCTTCCTGCCCCAACCCTCCAGCCAAGAGGCCTCCCAATCAGACCTGGAAGGCTCCAGCTGTGTCCTGAGGAGCTGGACCAGCCACATCCCCTGGGGCTGTAGTTAAAGCAAAACCAAGTGGCCGTCCCACAGAGATTCCGGGCTCCAGAGCGGCCAGAGCCAGTAGGCAGCCACGCAGCTTTTGCTCTAAGGCCAGAGTACTCAGCAGGCTGGCTTTCCACAGGGTGGAATGGCACTGCAAGTGGAGCTGATACCCACCGGGGAGATCATCCGCGTGGTTCATCCTTACAGACCATGCAAACTTGTAAGCCGGGATGCTGTGGGTTGGGAGGAAGGGTGGCAGTGTCTCCCCAGGGCCCGACAGCCCTTTCTGAAGCATATCCCTCAGGAAGGAGAGGATCAGTTAAGGATGGGTTCTGATCCTTGGTGATTGCAGAAACCTACTGGTCAAGTAGTAAGTGGACGGAAGGAGTAAAAAAGATTTTTCCAAGAGCGAATCTGGGTTTGAATCCCTCCTCCAGCTCCCTGAACCTTAATGGGCTGGGCTGTGAACTGAGAATAACAAGAAGGTGACAGGGCTGCTCTGAGGTAGGAGGACTAGTGCATTTGAAGTTCCAGACGCATGATACAATTAATACGTCCCCTTTCCCGCCAGGCCAGAGGAACTGGGACTGCCCGACTCAGAGCAAGGACCTTGGGCGGGGGAAGTGGGTAAAGGCATGGAGGTATTTAGAAATGGGGAAGAACTGCACGGGCTTAGCACTCTAGGGAAGGTCTGGTTTGCTCTAGGGATGCAAAGGGGCCATAGCGTGAGCAGGGAGAGCCCACCCACCCCACACTGCAAAGTGGGCCGGGTCTTCCACGGAGAAGGTTGTGCGCGCGCACGATGTGACTGTGAGGAGTGCGGAACCAACCTCGGCGGGCACGGGCCAGGGACCGGGCGAGGGCCGGAGGGGCGGGGCCGGAGGGCGCGCGCGCGCGCCTGAGACTGGGCCCTGCCCGGGATGACGACAGGCGGCGGCCCGGCCCCTGGCGGGCCCTGGGCGGGGAAGAGCGTGCCGGGGCCGCGGACTCCAGAGACGGCCACACCGCCCAGCCCGGCCCCCGCCCGCACACCCAAAGAGCCGAGCCGGTGCGTACGCGGGGCAGGGCGTGGGACAGGAAGCGGCCGCATGGCCTGGGGAGGCTCCGAACTGGGCCCGGAGATACGGTGGGTGGGAAAGGCGGGGATCTCTGGCCAGCTATCGCTGAGAGGATCCGCTTGGCCTGGCGGATGCTGGGTCTCAGAACCCGGAGGCGCTGGAATTCAGCCTGGTGGGGACTTACAGCACTGGCGGGTTACATTAGGGCGGAGAAGAGTGGCTGGTGTCGCAGGACCCAGGCACCCAGGGCGCCCTGCGGGCCCCTCCCGCAACCCTTACTGCTTCTGGATTCCGGAGAAGCCACCCGAGCCCCGCCCCTTCCCGTTCTCCACCCTCGGGGCCCAGCCGCGCCAGTGGCCCCTGTGTGCCTTGGCACGAGTAAGTGTGTCGGGTCGGGTGCTCAGATGAATGAAAGAATGAATGGCTCGCCCACCGCTTTATTCCGCCTTCCCCCTCAGCTTACACTACTGTGCTCTGAAATTCATTCATTCATGCAGGCGCCCACGAGGTGGTTATTAATCCCCGAACTGGGTGCCTACCTCAATGGTCGCCTGGGACGGGAGCTGTCTCCTGGGAGAGACTGACAAGGAAACAGTCGATTAGTACCTGATGCGATAAGAAGCTGTGTGTTGGCGGAAGTCAGGATAGGGTTCTGGAAGAGGTGATACCTGAGCTGAGTTGTCAGGGATGACCAAGAGTCCCCGAGGTGGGGAGGCAAAGTGTGCTGGACCAAGGAAGCTGTAGGTGCAAAGGCCCAGAAGCTGAGAGCCACATGTGTCTAGTGACTGGTGTCAGGGGTGCAAGCATCTCCTCCTGGTTGTGTGTAGTGGTAGAGGAGGCTTGGGGAAAGAAGGGACTGGAGAGGGCCATGCACAGGAATGCAAGGAGCATTAAGGTAAACTCAGGACAGGGGGCCTCCAGAAGTACATATGCAAAGACATCACGAAGCAGTGATTGTGGGTCTGTGTGTCATAAACCATCACTCCATTCATAGGAGATGTAAATTGTCAGATTTGCATTTGTAAATGCCACAGGTTACTATGGGAAAGTGGATTGGTGGGAGCAAGGCAGGGAAGCAAGCTAGGAGGCTGGTATCTTGGTCCAGGAGAGGCTCAGTGGTGGAGAAGCAAGAATGAGGGTTTAGCAGGTGGTGACTGCTTAGTGTGAGGAGTGGAAGGACGAGGGCAGGCCATTTAGTGCCAGATCATGATAACCAGCTGAAGGTGCCACCTTTTCTCTCCATGAAGGGCATTAAGCGAAGAGAGTAGGTTAGGGGCAAGGTGTTCTGTTTACTTTTGCTAAACCCCCAGGGAGAGTTCTTTGGCAGGCCAAAGTTCTGGAAAGTTCAGGCCATGGTTCTGGAACTAGAGTATACAGCCCTTGATTAGGCCCTGTGATGAAGCAATCAGGGTAGAGCCACTATGTTCTCCACCTTCTCCTCCCCATTCTTCCTCACCATCAGCTTCCCTAAAGCCTAGAACAGCCTGGACCCAGCCCTAAGATTTGTTTGATAAGTCTCAATTGTGCCAAGTGTGGTTCACACCTATAATCTCAGCACTCAGGAGTGGAGGGCAGGAGGATAGTGAGTTTGAGACCACCTTGAGCTACCTAAGAGACCCTGTCTCAAAACAAAACAATAGCCTGGCACCAGTGGCTCAGATCTGTAATCCTAATTACTGGGGAGGCTGAGATCAGGAAGATTTTGGTTCCAGGCCAGCCCAGGCAAATAGTTTGAGAGACCATCTCCAAAATAACCAGAGCAAAATGGACTTGGAGACGTCTCCTTTGCAGGCAGAAAGCCCCAAATTCAAACCCCAGTACCGCCAAAAAAAAAAAAAAAAGTAAGAGCACTTGCTCCATGCCCAGCATTGAGCTGCCAGTGAGACAGGCTGTGGTTGTCCTTCCCCTGCTCTAAGGCCTCAGTTTGGGAGTCCTTAGAGCAGACCCCCCAGATCTGCATGGCCCTGGACTGGGGGAACATTTGAAGGAGGCTGCCCACTGCTCTCCACTCCCAGAAGTCAGGCATGGAGGTGGTGTAGAGACAGCTGGCCCACACTGGCTAAAGGACACTGGCTGACCCAGGTCTGCCAATGGCCCCCATCCCCTGTGGTTCCAGTAAACTCCTCCCCGTAGGAGGACCCAGAGGGGTGCCTTTGAGAAATAAGTCACTTAGGAGCCATAGTTGCACCCCAGCCTGCAGCCAGTCATGTTCCCTAGTTGCCACTCTTAAGTCCTACACATCAATAGTCACACAACACCGACAGGGCCTTGTCCTGGATCACTGAGGAAGGTCACAACCTGCTAGGGTAGTCCTATTAACCTTCCAGAGGGGTCAGGGCAGCCCTGCAGTAGCGTTAGAATTCTCAGGTTTCCATACATCATTTTTTACAAGTCACTTCACCTACTCAGTCTCAGTTTTCCCGTGTAAAACGGAGTAATAATAAAGATCCCATATCTTGGCAGGGGACACTGAAGGGAGTAATATAAAAAAGCGCCAAGAACGCAGGAAGTGCTTAGCGCTGCAGCCTTGGTCGTGGTGTCTTCACACCCTCGATTCCCCACTTCCTTACCCCTTCTTGGGACTCACGCTTCGGTCCAGCGAGATGGACTGGCCAGTGGGGGTTGTCGGAGTGTGTGTGGGGGTCTGTGGCTCAAGCAGCAACGGTGACGCCCCCTTTTTTCGCCGCCGGGCGGTGGCTGCGGGGGCGCCAGCGGCATCTTGGGAATGCGGTTCTTCGGCTCGGGACTGGGGGAAGCCCGCCCGACCCCTCCCCACACGGATTCCCCTCATTCCAGCCGCTTGACGCGGCGGGGCGGGGCGGAGCGGGCACTGCGGCCGCGAAGCCCCGCCTCGCTCTCCAGCTCCTCCCCTCCGTCCCCGCCGCCCCGCGAGGAGAGCGAGCAGAGATTCTGGTGGCTCTCTCGACCCTTTTCCCCTCGGCTGGTTTTCCAAAACACTCCCACTTCTGGGTGGGCTGCAGGCTGGATCCTCTTCCCGCTGCCTTCTGGATTTTAAACAAGGGGGCACCGCTTCCTATCCCAGCATCCAGTCCTTTCGCCCCCTCCAAAGGGTCCCATGTCCCAGCTGGTGACCCCACGCAGAGTCCCCCGGGCCGCGGGGCTCAGGCCGGGCTGTTGTTCTTGAATTAATGAGCCTTCCCCGCGAGGCTGCAGCCCACACCTGCCGCAGCCTCACCCTCTCTCTCCCCAAGGGAGCCCGGGTCCTAGGGTGGGGCGCGCTGGGGCTTTGTGTCCTGGTTGTGCTTTTCCTCCCGTGGAAAGTCAGTGACCCCCTTTTGTGCCTCAGGTTCTTTATCTGCCAGGGAAGGGACAGTTAAAGCACTTGAGAACTCTGTAACTGACAGGCACGCCTGAGGGGCTTTCCCCACTAGATTAAGGGTGATGTGTCTGTCAAGCAAGTGTGGCGGAGAGAAGGAAGGGCTGAAGAGGGTCGTGGTGTTGATCCTGGTAAATGCCTTAGCCCTTTACCTCAGCAACCCTTCTGGCAAGTATTCGCTTCATTTCAAGGATGAAGGACAGGCTCTGAGTTGATCTGCTCACATACATAGTGCTAGGAAGAAAAAGCCAAGCCTCTCTCAAGCATTAGCCATCACCATCCTACCAGCCCTGGGATCTGAGCTACAGTCCGCACCGCTAGGCCAAAAAAAGCTGGTGCCTGCAGAGAGCCCAGCGAGGGTGAGGCTGCTGGGGGCGAGGTGGGGGCGAGGTTGGGGAGAGAGCGGGTGATCTGGGAGTGGAGGGATCCAGAGGAAAGGAGGAATGCAGAGAGAGGAGGAGCCCCTGGGAGACAGAGGCCCGAGTGGGATGTTCAGGCTGAAGAAGGGTATTGGTCGGATGCGGGTTTCCCAAGTGGGAAACTGAGGTCTCCATAGGAGCCAGGCAGGACACACTGCGCGAAGCAAGAGCACCCCTATGGCCATCCTGTCCCTAGGGTGTGTGCTCCTTGCGGATGAAGGGGCCCAAAGAGATTTCTTCCAGGGCCTAGTAGCCCAAATTTGTAATCCAGTTTTTGGGAGGCTGAAGCAGGAGGATCAGGAGTTCAAGACCAGACTGGGTCACATAGTGAGAAAATTGAAAAAAAAAAAATTATTGGCGTTTAAAGACTCGGTCGGCCCCCACAGAGTGTATACGGGGGTGGACAGTGTCCCTAACCGAGGCTCCGCCCGCCCAGGCGCGCCGGCCGGCCGTATTTGGACATTTCATTCTATTTTTAACTTTCCCGGGACTCGAGGTTGGTGTTGGGGGGAGGGAACTCCTGTTTCCTCTGGGACCCAAGGGCCTCAACCCTAGTCCCGCCGGGCCTGGCCGCGTAGTGTAGACACTAGCCCGGAAGTGAGTTCCGGGCCCGTGTAGACGCGGCGGCCGGGCGGGTTCCGGGCCCCACCCTGGAACTAACGTCGTCCCTCCTGGAAAACCTGACTCAGGCGGAGCACCGGCCCGACGGGGAGCCCCGCCCCCTCCCGCCGCCCCCGCCCCCCTCCGCCCCCTCTCCCGCCGCCCCAGCGCTCCTCTGCCCCAGCTCGGAGGTCTGCCCCGTAACCCCCACCCTGCCCCTGCCAGCTGGAGACGGACCCCGGAGGCCGGGCCGGAGCGGGGCGGACGAGGACCCAGTCCCGCGCTCCCCGGCCCGCGAGGGGGCGGTGCGGGGGGCGGGCCGACCCCTCCCTCGCTGACGCCGCCGCTGCTGCCGCCGAGCCCCGGACGGAGAGCGCGGGCAACGGAGCGGGGCGCCGGGCCGGCCCGGCAGGATGCGCTACCGGGCGTCGGTGAGCGGGGGTGGCGGGGGTCTCGGGCGTCCCTCCCTGACTCACGGCGCCGCCTTGGCCCCGCCAGGAAGCGGGCGCGGCCCAGGAATTTCGGGTGGAAAAACGTCTGGGAAAGTTGCAGGGGGAGGAGGCCAAGTTGGAGTTGGGCCCGGGGCGCTCGGACCCGGGGCCAGACGAGTAGCTCCTGTGGACAGCTGAGAGACCCCCTCACTCCTGGACGAAGGGGAGGGACTGCGGCCGTGTTTGGTAGCAGCTTGGTGCGGGATTGGAGTGTAGTGGTTGAGAGACAAGTCTGAGAGAGGGAGGCCCCAGGCCCTGAGGGGTGTCCCCCGCCAGAGATCTGGAGATCTGGGCCATCTGTGGTAAGAGGAAACCTGGTGACCTCTCTGGTCACCCACCTCCCTCCTCTTCTCTGACCCTTGGTGTCACTTTCCTAGCGCCTACAGACCCTCTTTGAAGAGGAATCTCAACTCTGGGTGTGGGCCTGTATGCCCCCCACCCTCCAGTGGCAGCTGGGCTTTCCCTGGTAAAATCCCCACCTCCTGAGTCCTAGTGCTGAGGAGGTGCCCAGCAGCTGGAGGGGAGGGAGTGGCCCCAGCCATGGGAAGGAAGGAGAGCCACCCCCTTCTGGAGTGGGTGTCAAGTCCAGCTGGGGCAGGAGACAACCTCCCCCACCCAACCCCCACCCCCACCCCCTGGGAAAACCCTCCCCTGCCCTGGGGAGCTCTTGCTTGGCCCTTAAACAACACTGTATCCCTGGAGATTTGGGAGGTGGGAACTGGAGAAGTGGCCTCACCTGTCTGTAAAATTCACTCTGAGCCATTTGTCCTCCAAAGCACCTGTCACACCTGGCCCCAGAGCTAAGAGACCTGAGGTCACCTGGTCTAACTCAACTCCTCCTCCCTGAGGAGGAAGCAACCCCAAGAAAGGAGGGGATTTGTCCAAGGTCAACATAGCATACTTTCTGCCATTCCAAGGAGTTCCTTCTCAAGACCCACCTTTCTCCACACAAAACCAGCGCCTCCCTGTGTTCCATGGCCTTGTTCCCAAATCCACTGGTCCTGGGTGCTGCTGTGAGTTGTGTGTAGGTCCCATGTGCCCCATGTAGCCTCTGCTCTGTGTGCCAGCATCCTGTGACCCTGGCCCTCTATACCTAACTTGTTCTGTGTCCACCTGCCCCTGCCTTCCACATCCTGCAGGCGTGGCCAGAGACGTGGCCTTACCTTACCTGCTGGCTCTGACCCTCTCCTGTGGCCATTCCTCATAGGCCCTGGGCAGTGACGGGGTGCGGGTGACCATGGAGAGCGCCCTGACTGCCCGTGACCGGGTGGGGGTGCAGGATTTCGTGCTGCTGGAAAACTTCACCAGTGAGGCCGCCTTCATCGAGAATCTGCGGCGGCGCTTCCGGGAGAACCTCATTTATGTAAGACCAAGCGGGGCACAGAAGCATGGCTGAGGGGAAAGGAAGCACCAGGAATGCCTAGGACAAACTTCTGACCTGCCTTCCCCTGACCTCCAGACGTACATCGGCCCTGTCCTGGTCTCTGTCAACCCCTACCGGGACCTACAGATTTACAGCCGACAGCATATGGAGCGCTACCGTGGTGTCAGCTTCTACGAAGTGCCTCCCCACCTGTGAGTGATTCCCCTCAGCTCCATGCAAGATGACCACACCCAACTGTCACTCTAAGATGCTCCCTGACCTCCTCCTCCGGTGAATCTCTGTTCACAACTGTGAGGAATCCCATGATTGCTCACCCTAGAGTTACCCTAGTCCTTACTAGACATGAATCTCTGAACTCCACCCAAGCAGAACCCCTAGCCCCACCCTACCACACACTCATGACTTATTCCTTCAACTCTATTTGGGCATAACCCCCCTCCAACCTTAGTAACCCTTTGGCCCCCACCTAGAAGGGCTTCCCAGCCCTACCTATGAGGGACCCAGCTTCCACATGGATGACTCCCCCC
This sequence comes from Castor canadensis, assembly GCF_047511655.1. Taxonomy (NCBI): domain Eukaryota; kingdom Metazoa; phylum Chordata; class Mammalia; order Rodentia; family Castoridae; genus Castor; species Castor canadensis. Next base: position 46,458,996 of record NC_133396.1, on the reverse strand, counting down.
ACCCCCATCTTCCACTGCACAGGATCTCCCTTGGTCCACACCCTTGAGGGACCCCAGCCCATCCTCCAGAGTATGCCCTACTCCCACTCAAAGGAACTCTAGTCAGATACAGGCATCGTCTGCCATCCTATCTGTGGGACTTTACCACCTGCAGTGGGGTCAGGCACCCCATGAATTCCCTGACAAGCTTCTGTCCCAGGTTTGCAGTAGCTGACACTGCATACCGAGCACTGCGCACAGAACGCCGAGACCAGGCAGTGATGATCTCTGGGGAGAGTGGGGCAGGCAAGACAGAGGCCACCAAGAGACTGCTGCAGTTCTATGCAGAGACCTGCCCAGCACCAGAGCGGGGTGGTGCTGTGCGGGACCGGCTGCTGCAGAGTAACCCTGTGCTGGAGGTGAGGTGCAGCAGCCTCTGAGGGGATGGGAGGGGAGGGCAGGGAGAGAATGCCAGGATCCCTCATACCCCCATCCACCCCTAGGCCTTTGGCAATGCCAAGACTCTCCGGAATGATAACTCCAGCCGATTTGGGAAGTACATGGATGTGCAGTTTGATTTCAAGGTACCTGTGGGTGGCTGGGACAGAGGGAGGGGTTTTCCATTTAGTGGGTTCAATATTTGCTTTGCAACTACTATGTGTCAGGTATTGTTCCAGGTGCTGTGGTACAGCAGTGAAACCAAACAGACAAAAATCCTGCCTCCTGGGGCAATAGATAATAAACAGAAAGAGAACAATTTAGGCATGGCAGAAAATAAAATGAGGTAAAGATGAGGGGCAATTGCAATTATTATTTATTTGCTTATTTATTTATTTTTTTGAGATAGAGTCTCGATATGTAGTGTAGGCTGGTCTCAAATTCACAGTCCTTCTGCCCAACCTTCTGAGTAGCTGGAATTACAGGCGTGAAACACCATGCCTGACTGCAATTTTAAATAAGGCAGATAGAGTAGGCCTCACTTCTCAGAGTGGCATTTCAGTAAAGGCTTGATGCGACAGATACATAGGGGAGAGAGCCAGGCATCGGGAATGACCAGGGCAAAGGCCTTGTGGTGGGAGGGTGCTTGGTGTTCAAGGACAAGGAGGCCAGAGTGGCTGGAGAACAGAGCAAGGGGCCAGGGAATGGGTGGGGTGGGGGTGCCAGATGGTGCAGGCCCTTCTGGGTTTTTGCAAGAACTTTTTTTGTTGGTACTAGGGATCAAACCCAGGGCCTCCCACATGATAAACACACAGTCTGTGACTGAACTGCACCCTCAGCTCTGCAAGAACTTTTTAAATATAAGTAGATGGAGGTTATTGGAGAGTTTTGAATAGAAGTGTGTCATGATCTAACTTTCCTATTGAAAAGGTCACTCTGGCTATTTGTTGGAAGTGATGGCAGGGGAACCAAGCCAAGCAGGGAAACCGGTTTGGAGGCTGATGTAATAATATAGGTGACATATTACAGTGGCTCAGATCAGTGTGGTGGCAGTGGAGGTGGCAAGCAATGGCATGAATTCTGGATGTTTTGAAGGTTAAGGTAGGAGGATTGGATGTCTGACTGGATGTAACAAGTAGAAGAAAAAGAGGCTTCAAGGAGAAGCCGGGTATGGTAGTATACATCCATAATCCCAGCACTCAGCAGGTAGAGGCAGGTGGATCTCAAGTTCAAGGCTAGCCTGGGCTTCACAGTGAGATCCTGTCAAAAAAAAAAAAAAAAAAAGGAGGGAGAAAAGAAGGAAGGAGGGAAGAAAAAGAGACTTCTAGGACTGAAAACTTCTTATCCTGAATAACTAGCAGGATGAATATACTGACCATGATGGGGAGAGCTAATTTGAGGATGGGAAAGTCGGGAGCTCAGTGTTAGGCCTATTAAGTTTGAGATGCCTTTCAGGTCCAAGTGAAGCTGTGAAGTAGATGGAATTGAATCTCCCTACTTCTTAGATGAAGAAACTGAGGCCAAAGGTGGTGATATGCTTGAGCCCACACAGCTAGTGGCAGAGCTGGAATTAGAACACAGGTCCGCAGGAGAGAAAGGAGAAAATGGGTTCTATTTCCCAATTCTACTGACCACAGGGTGCCCCTGTGGGTGGCCACATCCTCAGTTACCTTCTGGAGAAGTCCCGAGTGGTGCACCAGAATCATGGGGAGCGGAACTTCCATGTCTTCTACCAGCTGCTGGAAGGGGGCGAGGAGGAGACGCTGCGCAGGCTGGGCTTGGAACGGAACCCCCAGAGCTACCTGTACCTGGTGAAGGTGAATGGCTGGCAGGCAGAGCAAGAGCCACCCCAGGACAAAGTGCCAGGGTTGGCAACCCAGCTATGTCTTTTCTTCAGGGCCAGTGTGCCAAGGTCTCTTCCATCAATGACAAGAGTGACTGGAAGGTTGTCAGGAAGGCACTGACAGTCATTGACTTCACTGAGGATGAAGTGGAGGTGACGGTTCTTCTGGGGACCTTCCTCTTACCCCTTCACCTCCCAATGCTTTGCCACCTTTTTGCTGCTCCATCTGATCATCTAGTTGCCCTCATGGGGTTCCCTGCTCCCCCACCTCCATGCTCACCTGCCTGCTCCCTCAGGACCTGCTGAGCATCGTGGCCAGCGTCCTGCATTTGGGCAACATCCACTTTGCTGCTGATGAGGAGAGCAATGCCCAGGTCACCACCGAGAACCAGCTCAAGTATCTGACTAGGGTGAGTTGTTGAGCAGAGGGCAAGGAGAGGGACAGTTGGGGCAAGAAGGCATTGCACCTTCACTATGGCCACCATCTCCATCCCCACTCAGCTCCTTGGTGTGGAAGGCTCTACCTTGCGGGAAGCCCTGACACATAGGAAGATCATTGCCAAAGGAGAAGAGGTAAGGCCTAGCCTTTGCCAGAGGAGAGGGAGGTGCAGGTGGTCCAAGGTAGCCCCTTCCCATCATCCCCTTCCCCTCACCTGCTCATTGACCTTCTCAGTACTGCTGGAGGAACAGTGCTGCTGAGGACACACAGGGAGAAGGTAACAGAGTCAGGCTGGACCAAGCCTCTTACCTTCAGGAATGAGGCCTCTTCCTATCCACCTTCCCTCTGATGTGGCTACTCCATCCTCTCCTGGTGTCCCCATACTGCAAACACACACTAACCATCAGGCACACTGGAGCTAGGAGGGCAGGCTGATGAGAGCTTCCTGTCCTCTGCCTGAGTCTGAAGAGGAGATGGGATGGAAGGGGGTCTGTGGCATTTATTATGTCTCACCCTGCCTAACAGCTCCTTAGCCCACTGAACCTGGAACAGGCCGCATATGCACGGGACGCTCTTGCCAAGGCTGTGTACAGTCGCACTTTCACCTGGCTAGTCAGGAAGATCAATAGGTCACTGGCTTCCAAGGTGAGTGCTCTGTCCATGCCGCTTACAAGGCAGATAGAGAGGGTAATCATGGAGGCTGGGGCCCAGAGCTGCGGTGGCAGACATCGGGACCCATGCTTTTGATTGAATGACTGGTCCTAGGATGCTGAGAGCCCCAGCTGGAGAAGCACCACAGTTCTTGGACTCCTGGACATTTATGGCTTTGAAGTGTTCCAGCATAACAGGTCAGCACCTCCCTTAGCCCTTGCTGGCATCTCCTTATGCCTCCCCTATCCTGTCCCCCTCCCCTGTCTCCTGCCTGTCATTCCTACCCTATACTTCCACCAGCCAGCTTGGGTCTGCTCTGCATCTCTTACCCCAGCTACTCTGGGGCCTGGTCCTGACCTTCTCCCACCCCGGCCATGCCTCTTGGCACTACTGTCGGTTCTGTTTCCCCTCAGCTTCGAGCAGTTCTGCATCAACTACTGCAATGAGAAGCTTCAGCAGCTCTTCATCGAGCTGACACTAAAGTCGGAACAGGAGGAGTATGAGGCAGAAGGCATTGCGGTCTGTGCGAGCCTGGGTGCCTTGGCACTGTGGGAAGTGGGGGATGGGCTTCCAGGAGAGGGTGTGGACCCCATGATGATGTCCTTCTTCCCCTTCCCGGCAGTGGGAGCCCGTCCAGTATTTCGACAATAAGATCATCTGTGACCTTGTGGAGGAGAAGTTCAAGGGTGTCATCTCCATCCTGGTGGGTCTCCTGCTCCTCCGGGCCTCATGTTGGGGGTCAGCTGGGAAGCCATCCTCCTCTTTTCTTTCCAGGCTAGGCCAGGCATGGGTCTGGTGAGGTTCTGACCCAGTCTAGAAGCTCCAGACTGCCTATGCTTTGTCCTTTTCTCCTGGATTTGTGTCCTGGAAGTGTCTGTGCTCTCCAGCCCCTCCCCAGTATACCTCTTACCTTGTGCCCTGTCCCTCAGGATGAGGAGTGTCTGCGTCCTGGGGAGGCCACTGACCTGACCTTCCTAGAGAAGCTAGAGGACACTGTCAAGCTTCATCCTCACTTCCTGACGTGAGTTGGGCTGCTGGGGCAAGGACTCACTTGGCGCAAAGCCTGTGGAAGGCTGGGGTCCGTCTTCAGTGGTAAATATCAGCCATAGGGTAGGGAGTTGGGTTGTTCAATGCTCGAGTACTTGCCTAGCATGCACAAGGCCCCAGTTGGATCCTACCACCAAAACCAAAACAAGCAAACATAAAAACCCCACCAGCCACAAGGAGATCACCAGGGAAAGTGCCAAGTTAGGGACAGTTGCACGAAGCCACCACCTCTGGAACATGGCTTCCTCCTTATTCTTTTTTGAGAACAAAACTTTCTAAGATTTCTTTTTTTAAGGTTTTTTATTTGAAAATTGCTTTTTATTTAAGGAATCTCCCTGAAGTGGGGAGGGGTAGAAACAGAAACAAGTACCTCTGTCCCAGAGAGTCCTGCATAGTTCTTTTGTTTGTTTGTTTGGTGGAACTGGGGTTTGAACTCAGGGCTTCATGTTTGTAAAGCAGGCACTCTACTGCTTGAGCCACACCTCCAGTCATTTTGCTTTGGTTATATTTTGGAGATGTGGTCTTCGAACTGTTTGCCTGGGCTGGCCTCGAATTGTGTATGATCCTTTCGATCTCAACCTCCTAAGTAGTTAGGATTACAAATGTGAGCTACCGGCACCTGGCTGAGTCCTGCATACTTTGTACACATTGTCCTCTAACCACAGGGACCCTTTAAAGAGGTGTCTGGTGTTTTCTCCATTTTACTGATACTAGGAGAAGTGAAGCCATTTGCCCAAGGTTATCTAGATTGTAGAGCTGGGACTCAGGCCCAGGGCTGTCGAATGCCAAAGCACTGAGCATTGTTTGCTTAATATTATATTAAAAGCTTGTTTCTGATTTTAAAAATAATAACATTGCTCATTAGAGAAAAGTTGGAATGTGTGCAAAAGCCTCTGTGACCCTGTCACCCAGAGGTCATAATTGTTAACAATTCCAGGCATTTCCTTCCTGCCTTTTTCTATACATTTTTTTTCCATAGTTGAGTACTTTATTGTGTATAAGGCTCAGGGAAATGCTATATCCTGAGTATTTTCCTGCATCATCAAATAGAAAAATTTCCTCAAAGTTCTTCCTCACGGCTTTAACCCATGACTCTCACCCAGCCTCAGGGGGCCCCTGGCCAGCCTCCAGGGTTGTTTTTGTTTTTGTGGAACTGGGGATCAAACCCAGGGCCTCATGTATACTAGGCAAATATTTTATCTCTGAGCTACACCCCAGTCCCGGCCTTAGCCTCCAGGTTTCTGCTGGAAAAACAAGGCTACCTCTGACATCTTTGTGCCTTAAATCTTTATGTGTATTTCTAGTTAGTTGCTTAGAATAGTTTTTAAAAGTAGAAAATGGGCTAAAGGGTATAAACATGCTCAAGATTTAAGTAATCTCTTGGGGCAAATTCCATTCTGAAAATGCAGTGGACAGCTCACCACCCTCTGAGCAGAGTCATGCAGCAGCCAGAGGTAATGAAAATTGCGCTCTGCCCAGAGGGCCTGGCAGTCTGAGGCCAAAGTTCCACTCCTCAGTCCTGGTGCTGTGTGACCCTGGGCAAGGCTCTCAACCTTCCTGAGCCTCAGTGATCTCTGTGCAGTGGGGGGTTGATGGCCTTGCCCTTCTGCCATATGGCACATGGATTGGTGGGATAGCCCAGGAGTTTCGCTGCTCCTTATCAGATGGCTCTTTACTTTTTTTCTTTCTTTCTTTTTCTTTTTTTTGGTGGTACTGGGGTTCGAACTACTAGATGGCTCTTGAGATCTCTTCAACAAGCAGGGGCATGCCTCAGATCAACAATCTATAGCTTCCTGTCCTTGTCACCTCCAGGCACAAGCTGGCTGACCAGCGGACCAGGAAATCTCTGGGCCGTGGGGAGTTCCGCCTTCTGCACTATGCCGGGGAGGTGACCTACAGTGTAACTGGTGAGGATCCTGAGGCTAGTCCCTGTGGGGCGGGGAGGGAGGCTCGCTCTCACTTCACATCTGCTCTCCCCTCCCAGGGTTTCTGGATAAAAACAATGACCTTCTCTTCCGGAACCTGAAGGAGGTGAGGAAGGGAAAGGGACTGTTGGGGGCAGATAGTCCCCAGCTCTTATATTCACCTCTACCCAGGAATCTGCCCCTTCTGTCCCTTTTGTCCCTTCTGTCCCTTCTGTCCCTTGCTCCACTCTGATCCCCTGCTCTGCCTCACAGACCATGTGCAGCTCGAAGAATCCCATTATGAGCCAGTGCTTTGACCGGAGCGAGCTCAGTGACAAGAAGCGGCCAGAAACGGTTCGGAGGCTCTGAGGCCAAGGGGCTGTGTGTGTACCTGAGCATGGATGAGTGCTTGGGAGTTGGCAGTGTGCATGTGGGCGCATTTGTTGATGCCTCTGTGCACATCCATTGTGTCTGGAGGAGGCTACTCACAGGAGCATCTTTGCTTATGTCCAAGTGTGTACATGTGTACGTGCCTGTCTCTAGGTCTGTGTGAGTATCCTAGTACCTACATCTGTCTATGAGTGCTTCTGTATGTCTACCTACTGAGTAGACAAAAGTTTAACAAAAGTTAAATAGGGGCTCTCACCACAATGGGGGGATGGGGCTCTCTATGGAAGCTTAGTCAAGGGAGCAGACAGCTGTTTGAGGGTGTGGAGAAGACTCCCCGGAAGAGGACCCATTTGAGATAAGTTGAGAATGAGTAAGTGGTTGTTGTCAGATAGACCTGTGGGAGGGAAATGTAGGCAGCAAGAGAGCTCAACACATACATAGGCCAAAAAAGGCCAGGAGGTTGGCAAAAGAGTGACATCATGACATAGAGGTGCTAGGAAACACAGGTGTAGCCAGTGGTGCCAAATGCAGGGCATAGGTGTGACTGTTGGGCTGAGCAAGAGGGAATCAGCATGGCCCCAGGTCAGGAGGGAGGTAGAAGCCAGAGTGCTGCAAGGCTGAGATATGCTGCCAGGGAGGGCACAGAGGCATTGTGTGTGTCCCCAACCCCACCTTTGCTTCTGTCTGCCCTGCCCTCTCCCTGAGCACCCTCCCATGGTTCTTCAAACACCCCCCCACACACACACACACACAATCTCCCTCATCCAGCCACTGGATGTTACTCCTTCCCCTCGGCCCCTTCTCTGTAATATTACTGCACGTCAGTCCTTGTTACTGTTCCCCTAAGTTAGCCAGCCTTCTGGCTGATTTCCCCTCTGCCCTTACTGATCCACCTTCCACATAGCTGCTGTAGAGAATTCCAAAATGCAAGCCGGGCACTGGTGGCTCATGCCTGTAATCCTAGCTACTCAGGAAGTGGAGATCAGGAGGATCACAATTCAAACCCAGCCAGGGCAAATAGTTCATGAAACCCCCTCTCAAAAAAACAATCACAAAAAAGGGCTGGTGGAGTGGTTCAAGTTGTAGGCCCTGGGCTCAAGCCCCAGTATCACAAAAAAAAAAAAAAAATGCAGATCTCTTTGTCACTCTCTCATTCCAAGTTCTTATTGGCTCGCTGTCTCTCCCAGATAAAATTTATGTATAGAAATATCACAATGAAAACCCTATGTACAATTGATACACACTTTAAAAAAAACTAAGATAACCAAAAAAACAAAATCTAATCCTCCCCTTCTCGCTGTGTGTCTCTATGATACTGCCTCTGCCTGCCTGTCTAACCCCACTGTTTACTCCCCACTTGGATCCTTGTACACTTTTAGCTCCCTGTGTTAGATCTTTGCTCAGCCTGTACTGCTTTTCTCTCCTCCCTTACTGCCATCTCCTCCTTATCCTTTCAATCTCCCTTTAAAGTCATTTTCAGATCTTTCCTGATGCCCTTTACCCCCACAGACCAGTTAGTTGTCTCTTCTTGGTGCTCGCGGATCCCCCAGGCATACGACCACAAAAGATTGCTAATCTTTGCTAAGGAATCTGCTTCTCCAATAAGCCTGAGATCCTTGAAGGTCCTGCAGAGCAGTGTACAAAGATAATGGTTGAATGCATGGGTCTGGGGCCCTCTATTTAGAATGTAGCCTGAGAGGATGAGATTGCCAGGAGAGCTGAGCAGGATTTTTTGGCTGGAGCTTTGTTCCTAAACTGAGGTATCTTGCTCAGTCAGAGGGATGTTGGGTAGTCTGGCCCCTTCCTCTATTGTGAGGGAAAGGTGGGAGGAAGTAAGAACCAAGCAGAGAGATGGGGTCAGTGCAGGGGGGTACATTCAGGTGTCAGAAGCCTTTGTCCAGCTCTAACCAACCTTTCCTGCCCTCTTGGCTCACCAGGTGGCCACCCAGTTCAAGATGAGCCTTCTGCAGCTAGTGGAGATCCTGAAGTCTAAGGAGCCCGCCTACATCCGCTGCATCAAGCCTAATGATGCCAAACAGCCTGGTAGGTCCCCTCCTGTCTTGTGAGACTGCAGGGCTGGGCCTCCACTACAGTGGTGACGGGTGGCCTGTCAGTGAGAGCCTAACCACCCTGTTACCCTTCTTCAGGCCGTTTTGATGAGGTGTTGATCCGGCACCAGGTGAAGTACCTGGGGCTGATGGAGAACCTGCGTGTGCGTAGAGCTGGCTTCGCCTATCGTCGAAAATACGAGGCTTTCCTGCAGAGGTGGGGTGGGGCCAGATCACCCAGGGAAGGGACAGGACATTGGGAAACTCCGGAGTCCCATGAGGGAAGATGGGTATTCACCACCTCATTTTAGAGACTTGAGCTGTGTGGGACCTAGCCGGGGACCCCTTCATGCTGCAGGCCTAATGTCAATCTTGGAAGAGTACACCAGGCACCCCCCAAGCCCTGATCTCCTGGAGCCCCTGGGTCTATGAGGAGCACATCTACCAGAGATAGCACAAGGTTGGGGGAGGAGGTGCAATTCTTGAGGAGATCAGAGAGGCTGGAGCAGTTTTGTAGTTATTCAGAGTGACAGGCCTAGGAAATGAATCAGGGTTTGAATTCTGTCTATCCCTCGATGTATCCCTTGGCTTTAGGCAGATGAGAATACCTCAGTTTCCTTATCTTTAGAACAGGGACTCCCAGGCCTCTGTGAGCTGTGAACAAATCGGTGGGAGTACCAAGCAGGTGCCCAGGGAAAGTTGATGGGGTCTCCCAGAGGGAGAGCATTTGCTATGGTGTAGCCAGGTACATTCTTGCTTCTCCTATCCCCAGGTACAAGTCACTGTGCCCAGAGACGTGGCCCACATGGGCAGGACGGCCCCAGGATGGGGTGGCTGTGCTGGTCAGACACCTTGGCTACAAGCCTGAAGAGTACAAGATGGGCAGGTGAGTGGTACCTATGCCTGATATCTGGGGGACATAGAGCATGGCAACCAGAGGCTGATCACTGCCACCCTCCCAGGACCAAGATCTTCATCCGCTTCCCCAAGACCCTGTTTGCCACAGAGGATGCCTTGGAGGTCCGGCGGCAGAGCCTGGGTGAGAGAGAGGCCCACTCTTCCTATCCTAGGGGGTCCTTTCTCAGGAACAGGGAAGAAGTCACTGCATTTGGGGTCCTTTTCCAGGAAGTCCTCCCACCCACATTCAGCTGGGCCTTCCCAACTTTAGTGCAGCACCTGCCTGCCAACTGGACTGGCCTCTGGCTACTGACTGGAGCCTGTTCCCACATTCATCTGCTCCTTCATTTACACAACTCATGCGTCCTCTCACAATAGCTTGTTCAGCCACTTCCTTATTCATGTCACTGACCTCTCCAGGCCCCCAGCTGGTGGCCCTGAGCTTTAGCCAATTGACTTTGTTTCCCAACCACAGCCACAAAGATCCAGGCTGCCTGGAGAGGCTTTCACTGGCGGCAGAAATTTCTTCGGGTGAAGCAATCAGGTTTGGGGGCCCAGGGGTTTTTGGAGGGATGGGGTATGGGGTTATATCGGGCCACTGTGGTGAGGAGATAGAATTCAGCTACCTGTGGTCTTCACAGCCATTTGTATTCAGTCATGGTGGCGTGGAACACTGGGTCGGAGGAAGGCAGCCAAGAGGAAGCAGGCAGCACAGACCATCCGACGGTGAGTGTTGGGATACCGTGAGGGGGCTGCCGAGGAAGGTGTGTATGGGGGTCCATTGCCAGGCTTCTTACCCCAGCCCTCTCTGGCATGCTTTCCATAGGCTCATCCATGGCTTCATTCTGCGCCATGCACCCCGTTGCCCTGAGAATGCCTTCTTCCTGGATCATGTGCGCACCTCATTTTTGCTTAATCTGCGGCGGCAGCTGCCCCAGAATGTCCTGGACACCTCCTGGCCCACGCCCCCACCTGCCCTGCGAGAGGTCTGTGGGTCTTCCCTGCTGAGTTAGGGTCCATCAAAGCGCTCTTTACAGGGGCCTGATTATCATGTGGCCAGGGAACAGTGAGGGAGGACTCATTAGGGAGAAGTAGAGTTGGGCCATGAAAAATTAGTTCCCTGGAGAAACAGGGATTTAAAATTTTCTTTAATTTTAAAAATGAATTCTCTGGAGAGAAACCATCAGGACCAGACTGAAGGGGTAATACGTATACAAAGGCCAGTGGTAGGCATACATTGCATGTCTTCAGAGGGAAGGAGGCCAGGCTGGGTAGGTCCTTTGAACTCACTCTTCCCTACAGGCCTCAGAGCTTCTACGGGAGTTGTGCATGAAGAACATGGTGTGGAAGTACTGCCGGAGCATCAGCCCTGAGTGGAAGCAGCAGGTGTGGGGAGCAGGAGGCAGCAAGGACTAGGCAGTGGGGTCTGGGAGCAGCAGGCATCACAACGAAGAGTACTGGGATGGGGAATCATTTTATCCCAATCTACCCTGCAATCTCAAATGGATCCCAGGTCCTTATTGGGCCTCATGTAGGAAGTAGAGGCAAGAGTAGATTTTGGATGGCAAATAAGGTTGGTCTGTGGGCAAACTCCATTTGTTTGTTAGAGACTACACAGAGATCCATGTTAAGAAGGCTGCAGCTTTACTCTGGTCAATTGGTAATGTGGTTACAGAGACAGACATTGGTGGTAGATGATGTGCCTTATAATTTGCCAGCAGAATTTGCCAACAGAGTATTGGATGATGATGATGATGAAGAACCCACCCAGCTCAGATAATCTTAGTATCTTTGAATATTAGCAATCAGCTACCTATAAGATCCCAAGCCAGAATTGAATCTTGGGGGCTTCAGGTTCTGATAGGGAATCATTCCCAAAGACAGGGCTGGAACATGACAGTGCTGTCATGACCCTTCTGAGGAGCTTTCAGCCTTGGTTGATCAGGGCAAAGGGTAAGGGAAGGGAAAGGCCGATAGGATGATTGGTGGCAGGGCTCAGCCTCCTGGTGTTGGGACCAAAAAGCAGAAGAGGGAGGGACTGGGCCTGTCTCCTTTCATGGTCCCAATCCCTTATGGCACCCACAGACACACACTTCCCTTGTCTCCTCAGCTGCAGCAAAAGGCTGTGGCTAGTGAGATCTTTAAGGGCAAGAAGGATAATTACCCCCAGAGCGTCCCCAGACTTTTCATCAGCACGCGGCTTGGTGAGTCCCTGATTTTCCAGCTCTCAAACATTCCGTCTACATCCTGTTCCCCTCTTAACCTTGTCTGACTTCTTTTCCCTAATCTGGATTGCAGGCACAGACGAGATCAGCCCCAAAGTGCTGCAGGCACTAGGCTCTGAGCCCATCCAGGTAAGACCCCAGCTACAGCCCCTAGTCCAGCTCAGTCCTGCCCAAGGGTGGATCAGGGCACAGGCAGACAATAAGGAGATGACTCCTGGAAACCCTCAGCCTGCCCCACACTCTGCCCTGTGTCTCCAGTATGCCGTGCCAGTGGTGAAATATGACCGCAAAGGCTATAAGCCTCGTTCCCGGCAGCTACTGCTTACACCGAATGCCGTGGTCATTGTGGAGGACGCTAAAGTCAAGCAGAGGATTGATTACGCCAACCTGACAGGTCAGCCAGAGTCCGGACTTCTAGAGAGGACCCCTGCTGTGACCCTTGATCCCTGACCTCTGCCCTTCTCCCTCAGGAATCTCTGTCAGCAGCCTGAGTGACAGCCTGTTTGTGCTTCATGTGCAGCGTGAGGACAATAAGCAGAAGGTGCCCCTTTAAGGCTGAGGAGGTGGAGGGAGTCCTCTGGCTCTGAGCTGGGCTTGACCTCTCCTTCCACCTGGCCCCCCAGGGAGATGTGGTGCTGCAGAGTGACCACGTGATTGAGACACTGACCAAGACTGCCCTCAGCGCCGATCGAGTGAACAATATCAACATCAACCAGGGCAGGTGAGACAGGTGGTGAGTGGGCTATCTGTACCTGGGCACAGGGCAGGGCCCCACCGTAGGGGGTCTGTCTCTGTGAAAAAGTCCTCATGTGCTTCCTTCCCTCCAGCATTACATTTGCAGGGGGTCCTGGCAGGGATGGCATCATCGACTTTACACCTGGCTCAGAGCTGCTTATAACCAAAGCCAAGAATGGGCACCTGGCTGTGGTAAGTGGGGCCTGCTTCCCTGGGGAGAGTCCAAGAGCTATGGTAGAGCCTCCAATTGCCAAGCCTTCCTGGATAGTACTTGGCAGAGCCTGGGCACCTCATTCACATCCTTAATCCAAAAGGCACCATACTACCCTCTTCATCCAGTTGCCCACTCACAGGGGCCAGAGAAGGGCTGATTGAGTTCCCATGATGCAGAGGGTCATAAAGATGGCAGCATGGGGATGTGGGGAAAATCTGGAGGGATAGGCAGGATGCTAGATGGGAGGAAAAGCTCACTCTGACCAGGGCAGCAGTTAATCCTATGAGAGTAGGACCAAAGTCTCCAAGACCAATGCCTCTAGGAACAGACTAGCACCCCCACATCCCCCTCAACCCCCCCACTACTGCCTTCCTTTAATCCAGACCTACAGATACCCAGAGCACCTGCTGCCTGCTTCCCAGTCACCACTTGGGTTTCTCCCCCTGCCCCACAGGTGGCCCCACGGCTGAATTCTCGGTGATAAAGGCACCCACTGGCCCCCTCCTGACTCCCAATGCTTTGCTTATCCCCTCCACCTCTCCCAGTTACCAAAGACTCGAGCTTCTAAACAGGGACCCAGGGACACCTCAAAGCCCACCTGCAAACTCTTGCCTCCTGCTTACTCCTCTCTTGAGTGGACTGCAGGGGCCAGGGAGCTACCCCAGGAGTGGGCCAGGCTGAGCCACAGCAATAGGAAAGCGGGGCCAGAGCAAGTCACACCAGCCCCACTGCTGATGCCAAATATATGAGGGAAGGGAATTTTTGCTGAGGTTTTCTCTGAGATTTTTTGATGCTTTATAGGAAACTATTTTTTAAAAAAAGCCATTTTCCTACCCAAGACACACTGGATGTGTTTTCCTTGACACAAACAGGACAAGGAATGTAGCCAAGACGTTGGGTGGGCTGGGCGGTGGGGCCATCTTCCCTGGCCAGGCCGCCTCTCCTTTTTCCCTTGACACCTTGTCTGTCCTGCCCACTTGCACCTTTTGCAGCCCACTCTGACCTCCACCTGGGGGCTGAGACCACTCCTGCCCATCCCTACCTTCCTGCCTTAAGAATGTCCTTTTATGGACTGGGGGTATAGCCCAGTGGTAAAAACTGTGCTTAGCATGTGTGAGCCCCTGGTTTCAATCCCCAGCATCAAAAGAAAAAAAAAAAATGTCCTTTTAATATTATTGTCCCAGTCTGAGGGCATCCCAGAGTGGGAAAAGAAGTCTTAGACATAGAATTTAGAAAACTCAGAGAAATTGTCTAGTCCAGCCCTCTGGGGTTACAGAGCTGAAGACGGAGGCCCAGGAAAGGGAAAGGGTCTTGCCCAGGGTCATACAGCAGGTTGGGACAAAGTTGGGCATGAAGCCCTGACCTTAGCACACCTCACTGCCTCTCCCATGGTCAAGGAGCCCCATAAAACATAGGTTATGTCTTAAGTGTGCACCTGGCTCCCTGACCAGCAATCCCCCTTGGGGGCCAGCAGGTAGGAGGACCTCTTCTGCCTAAGTCCATGCCTTAGGACAACCACCTCCTTACACACACTTTGAACCTAGTTCAAGGGTATATAGGGCTTTGACTAGTTCCTGGCCCCTCTGTGGCCTGGGAATGTGGGGAATGGGCTGGCCTTGGAGGAGCTGCAGGGGCATCACCTCTTTCTGCTGCTTCCCCTCTACCCCAGAGAGCCTGGGGGCCACCCAGCTGCCCCTGTGCCCTTTGGTGGTCTCAGCCCACCGCTAGCACTTCTGCAATCCAGAGAAACACTAAATAAAGCAATATGTGTTTGCCAACATGGTCTCCTTGTGAATATTTGGAAAGGAAGAGGGCACTAAAAGGCAACCAGGGGCCTTATACTGCAGATTTTGTCTTGTTCCCAGAAAGGGACAGGCTCCCTCCCTCAGGGCAAGAGTGAGAGTGACCAGTGACTGCACTCTGGGTGTCCTCTTCCATTGACTGTTCACCCAAGGCTGCTCAGCATGACCCAGTGCTCTGGGTTGGAGGCAGATAAGCATCATGCACCGTGCTTGCCCACACGGCCTTCGTTTCTGCTGGAATGCAGCCCAGCGTGGGCAGTGCAGGTACTAAGAACACATTGATAAGAGATCAGCTCAGGTGGGGCGATAGATAGAGAACGTGGCATTTGAGGTGGATTTCAAAGGATTGTCTTCTAGTTCCAGTTCTGTTGCAGGTAACAAGCCAAATCTAAACTGGCTTGGTGGCAATTTTACATTCCTGAAGAGACCCACTTCTGGGTGCTCAAATGACATGGTCAGGAACATGTTTGGGTCCAGCTCTAGGCTCAGAATCCTCCAAGATGGCTTTCAAGTTCTCCCCTCCTGGTGAGGTGGCAGCAACAACAGCCAGCAGCTTTTATTCTATGAGCTTAGCATCAGAGGCAAAAAGAGAAAGTGCCTCTTTTCCCCAATAATTTGAAAGTCTCAGAACCCATTCTCAATGGACCAACTTGAATGATGTGCTCTGCCTTGATCTAGTCGTTGTTAGGAAAAGAGCATATTAATTTACTAGTCCTGGGTTACTAGTCTGGCTCTGCAGCCAGAAGTGATTGCACACCAACTACAAGGACCCAGAGTGGGAGGCAGATGACTTCCCCCAAAGAAAATCAGAGCATTGCCTCCAGAAGGAAGGGAGTGCTACAAGCTGCAGTCGCAGTCACAGTCACAGAGCTGTCAGCAGACCACTGAGAGGCTTCCCAAGGGGGGAAGAGCTAGGGTGGGATCAGGCTATACCTGGAGAATTCAGATTCCTCACTAGGGCAGAAATTCTTAATGCCGTACTATACAATGTATGACTATTGGGGGCTTGATGCCACCCTGTGAGCCCAAATGTAGATTTGCTACCTCTCCAGAAATTAATTTACAGAAGCTGGGTGTATCGGCAAATGCCTGCAATTTCAGCATTCGGGAGGATGATGCAGGAGAATCTCCAGTTTGAGGCCAGCCAGGGCTATTAGAGAGAACTTGCCTCCAAAACCAAAATTAATTTAAGGAAAAATGGAAGCACAATATATTATCAGTCAAAACAGTGGCTTCAAGAAACTGGTAAGATAAGCATTGAATTAGGTGCAATTACAGTTTTACAACTAACAACACTCCTTTCTCTAGCAGATTGGAACAAATATGTCACTGACAACCTAGAGGTCAACCAAGGTGACGTGTGTGTGTGTGTGTGTGTGTGTGTGTGTGTGTGTGTGTGTGTTTATTTGAACTTGGGGCTTTGTGATTGCAAAGCAGGTGTTCTACTGTTTGAGCCACACCTCCAGTCCATTTTGCTCTGGTTACTTTAGAGATGGGGTCTTGCAGACTACTTGCCCCGGCTGGCCTTGAACCACAATTCTCCCAATCTCAGCCTCCCAAGTACATAGATTACAGGTGTGAGCCACCAGCACTCTATTTCTTTTTCTTTTTTAGAGACAGAGCCCAGGCTGGCCTCAAACTTGTGTTCCTCCTGCCTCAGCCTCCCTAGTGCTAGGATTACAGGCATACACCACCAAACCTGGCTTGACTAGCTTCTTCTTTTTTTTTTTTTTTTTTTGTGGTACTGGAGTTTGAACTCGGGGCCTATACCTTGAGCCACTCTGCCAGCCCTTTTTTTGTGATAGATTTTTTTGAGATAGGGATTTTCAGACTATTTGCCTGGGTTGGCTTCAAACTGTGATCCTTCTGATATCTGTCTCCTGAGTAGTTAGGATTACAGGTGTGAGCCACTGGCATCTGGCTTGACTATCTTCTTGAGAACCAACAAAGAATGGTTTGCATTCCCCAGCTCACAACCTGAGTCCAGTGCCCTCCAGGGGATTATCTGCCAATTGTAGGAAGCTTATTCCAGTTCTGGACAAAAGCTTCCACCACACTCTTCATTTTTCCATTCAACTAAAATTTACTGCAAACCCAGTATATGCCAAACTAGGCTAGGCACTGGGGATAGAGCAGGAACAACAAAAAAAGACCCAAATCCTTGCTGTCATGGGGCTTACACTCTACAAGTGTAGAGAGACAACACATAAATATGTAATATGTTAGAAGGAGATTATTGCTAGGGGAATCAATCAATAAAGAGCAAAGAAATAGGGAGGGAGTGTTGAGTGTGTGGTTGGTGATTTCAATGGGCTGGATAGGGAAGGCCTCACTGAAGATGCAACATTACGACAGAGGCCTGAAGGAGGAATGAGGAGAGGAAGTGTCAGCTGGATATCTGGATCAAGAGTGGTCCAAGCAGAGGGCACAGCAGGCACAAAGTCCTTGAGGACTGAGGCTTATTAGAGAGAAACTAAGTTCAGTGGAGTTAGGAAGGGTGAGCAGGGGGAAGACAGACACAATTGCCTCTCACTTCCTTCACATGTCTTCCAGTTTCTCAGCTTCAAGAGGACAGGGACAAGGAAATTGACACCACCTTCTTGATTCCATGCCCCAAAAGACATTTGTGTAATTTCCCCAAAAGGGAGACAATGGGATGGTTATGCTGCAGCAAGGCAAATGACCCATCTCAACAGTCCTACAGCCATGTCACTACTGGGAACATGTCACTAACCTTTCTGGGAAAGTCCAGCCTCCTGTCTGAGTGTTAGCCTGTCTGCCCTGCAAACCCTCCTTGGCATTCTCTTATGTGCTCCCCAGAGCTTTCCCCTAGTGTGTGCCTCAAGTGGTCCTTAGCTGGGTGCACCTTTAATCCCAGCACTCAAGAAGCTTAGGCAGGAGGATCATTGGAGCTCGAGAGTTTAGAGCCAAACTGAACAACTTTCAAGAGACCCCATCTCTTAAAAAAGATAAAAAAAAAAAAGGTGAAAGGAGGCTGTTAGTGGTGCCTTATGCCTGTGATTGTAGCTACTTGAGAATGGGAGATTAGGAGGACCATGGTTTGAGGCCACAGGGGAGGGAGAGAGGGGGAGCAGTTAGTGAGACTCCATCTCAACTTTTTTCTTTGGTGGTACTGGGCTTTGAACTCAGGGCATCGCACTTGCTAGGCAGGCACTCTACTACTTGAGCCACTCTGCCACATGAGACCCCATTTGATCAATAAGCCTAGTGTACTGGTGTGCATCTGTCATCTATCATCCCAGTTACACTGGAGGCTGTAGGCAGGAGGATCTTGGTCTGAGGCCAACCCTGGTCAAAAACTCAAGACACTGGATGAAAAATAGCTAACATGGAAAATGGGCTGAGAGGGTTACTCAAGTACTAGAGTGCTTGCATAGCAATCACTGGGCTCTGAGTTCAAAACTCAGTACTGTGCTAGGCACTGGTGATGCATGTCTGTAATTCTAGCTATTCAGGAGATAGAGATCAGGAGGATCTTGGTTTGAAGTCAGCCTGGGCAAATAGTTTGAGAGACCCTATTTTGAAAATACTCAACACAAAACAGGGCTGGCAAAATGGCTCAAGTGGTAGAGTGCCTGCCTAATAAGCATGAGGCACTGAGTTCAAACCCCAGTACTGTATACACACCCACACACACACAAAAAAAAAAAAAGTGAAGAGGAGCAGGTATGATGGTTCATGCCTATAATCTCAGTGGAGGGCAGTCTGGCTACATAGTTAGACCCTGTCTAAAAAAAGGTGTATGTGTAGCAAGGCTGGGGATATAATTCAGTTGTGTTACACCTTCCTAGCATGTGAGAGACCTTGGGTTCGATCCCCAGCACCGAAAAAATAAAATAACAAGAGAGGTCCTTGTCATTGTAAAATTGAGGGCTACCCATGTGGGGTGAGGCAGCACTTTTTCATAGTCCAGAAATGTCAACAGATACCTGGGGATTTTCCTTTTTCCTTGCTTTTCCATTTTGGCGCTGGGGATCAAACCCAGGGCCTCTGACATGCTAAACATACGCTATGCCTTTGAGCTATATCCCCAGCCCTCTCTGTCTCCTTTCTCTCTTTTCCCATTTGTGCATGAGAACAGGACAAAAGTGTATTTTCCCACTAATATATATTGTGCCTACACATACCCACCTTCTCTCTTTCTCCCATGCACACTGTAGAAGGTGATATTGTCAATTCTTCCTTTATTTCTTATTTTATTTTTATTTTTTGCACTGATAGAGATCAAACTCAAGGCTTCATGAATGCTAGGCAAGTGCTCTACCACTTGAGCAATACCCCCAGCCCTACTGGTGTTTGTTTTAAGAAAAGGGGTAGCCTACTTCCAGAGCATTCTATCACAGTACCCTGAAGTTGTGTCATACATACCTGTATGATGCAGCCCTGCTGACTTTAGGGGACACAAAATAGGCAGGCAAGCTACTTGTCCAGAGTGGAGGACTTTGGTGTACTTTGCTTTTTTTTTTTTTTTTTCTCCCCGCAGTACAAACTCAGGGCCTACACCTTGAGCCACTTCACCAGTCCTTTTTTTGTGATGGGTTTTTTTGAGAGAGGGTCTTGAGAACTATATACCTGGGCTGGCTTCGAACTGCAATCCTCCTGAGTATCTAGGATTACAGACATGAGTCACGGTGCCCAGCCTGTGCTTTGCTATTGAACAGGGCGGTCTTCCATTTCTTTTCTCGTTTCACAGCTGCTGCTCCTTCAGGTTCCTCCCTTCTCCCCATGTTACTGTCCCAAAACCCACCAAAAGCCTTTCCTAAAAAAAGGTGGCCACTTTCTTTGCAGGGCAGGTCTCAGGCTTACCAGGGGGCAAAAGCCACCATGATAACTACAGATCCTTAGGTATGAGGGGAAGGGGAGGAGAAAAGAAAGCAGGAAGGGAAAGGTGTAGTTGCTAACTTCTTAACCCAAGGCTACTGCTGATCCGCCATGTGTGCTTGGAATTTGTAGATTCTTTGTGCTCCAAGGGAGGACACGACTGAGTGGCTGGGTTCCCTCTATCATCTCCTTACTTATTTCTCAGCTCAGTGCTGATTTCTTTTTTCTTTTTTATTCTTTGATTTTTGGCAGTCTCTGAATTTGAACTCTGGACCTCAAGTTTGCTAGGCAGGTGCTGTACCACTTGAGCCACTCCCCCAGCCCTTATTCTTCTTTCAAAACACTTTTTTCTATGTTTTCCATGTGTCTTAGGGAGGGAGCTTTGGAAGCTCACATGCAGTCTCTGGGTAAGGTCCTGCTTTGAACCCTGGCTGTCCTGGCAGTCCTCTTTCCCAAAGAATTCACACTGGGATGGCTTCTGCTGCTGGCTCTGGTGACATGCTGTGACTAAACTAGGGTCAAGATAAGTCATCTATAGCTCCCCTTCCTAGAGACGGGCCAGAGGTAGGTGAAGTGGGTCCAGAGGAACTGTGTTAGTCATTAGGTAGGGTTGACTGTTATGGAGTGGGCACACCTGTAAATCCTAGCTACCAGGAAATGAGATTAGAAGGATCTCACATCAAAGGCAATCAGGCAAATAGTTTGCAAAAATGCCTAACATAGAAAGTGCTGGCACAGTGGCTCAAGTCAGTGGGTAGGAACACCTGCCTAGCAAGCATGAGGCTCTGTGTTCAAATCTTAGTCCCATCCAAAAAGAACTACAGATTTCAACCACTCTCCTAACCCACAATTCTTATACTAGAAATTGGAGGATATAGCAGAGTAAACAGAATGCTCTCCTTTCAGGATTTGAATCCCAGTTCCTCATTCAGCAGCTGGTGGACTTAAACTCTGTAAGCTTCAGTTTCCTCATCTGTAAAATGAGGAGATTTGTAAGATGCTGGTATGTAGAGTTGAGGAGAGTGTTAAATGAGATAGTCCATAGAAAGGCAGCCAGTACCATGCCTGGCAGGTAGCTAGTAATCCTTGAATAAACAGTAGCTTAGTAGCTGTTATTATAAAACATTTATGAAGCACCTTCTGGACTAGCTTGGTTTTTTTTTTTGTTTTTTTTTTTCAAAGACATGGGATTTTACTACATTGTCCTGGCTGGCCTCCAACTCCTGCCTCAGTCTCTTCAGTAGCTGGGAATATAGTGTGTACCATCTTGCCCAGCTAGATAACTGGACTTTGAGGAACTCTAGCTTGGAACACAGACAAGCCCGTAAATGAAAACTTCCAGTATAAAGGGTAAGAGTTGTAACAGAAATAACGTGGACATACTGCTATAGAAGCAGAGAAGGAGTGATCAAGGAAAAGAAAGACATTTAGATATGTGAGATCCAGAGAGGGTGGAAAAACATTCCAGGAAGAGGAAACACAGGCTTCATGTAGGAACGGTTATGAGACTATGGCTTGCTTTTATGCTATTAGCTAAAACTGGGAGCTTTAACTCCTAGAGGCTGTTAAAAGTTTTACGCATACTAACAACAGATTTGTATTTTAGAAAATTCACACTGACAGCTGTATGCAGTGCAATTAGGTGCAGCTGGACTACAAAGCAACAGTGGACAGGCTGTGCACTGGATTATAATCAAGAGACAATCATGGTCTGATGTGGTGGTGCACATATGTAATCCCAGTACTCTCAAGGCAGAGGCAGGATGGCGATTCTATGCACAAGTTAGGTTTTAGAAGAATCTGGGCTGGTGATGAGAGCCTCAACAGAGAGAACTCTGACACACTTTGTCCCCTTTGCCTTTACCCTTCCCAGTTCCCATTCAACAGTCCACTGAGCCATCTCTTTTGGGAGGCCCTTTTGGTTTCTTCTGCAGCCTAGATTAAGTATCCTTGTCATTTCCATCTTAACTCTTGTCATTCCTTTGTCATTAATTGTTTCCTGATTCTTCCTTACTGGTCTGCGAATTCAGTGACTGCAGGTCTCAGCCTTGATCACCACTGTACTCACAAAGCCAGTGCAATGTCAATAGCTATTTGCTGAATCAATCAATGAAAACAAGAACTTTAGTTGGCTTTGGGGGCAGCTGGAGGACCCAGCAAACAAAACACCAGTTTGTCAGTCATGGAGCCTTGCTGAGAACTCAGATCCTGGGCCCATACCATCTTTTTTATTTATTATTATTTTTGTGTGTATACTACAGGTGTTTGAACTCAGGGCCTCACGCTTATAAGGTAGGCGCTCTACCGCTCTACTAGTCTCTATTTTTGTGTTGGGTATTTTGGACATAGGGTCTTGGGAACTATTTGCCTAGGTTAGCCTCGAAACATGATCCTCCTGATTTCTGCCTCCCAAGTAGCTAGGAATACAGGCGTGAGTCACTGGTGCCTGGTTCCCATCCCATCTTTTCTACTCCAATTCTTCTGTGCGAGTCATTTCCTGTAGATCCAGGGCCTGGCAGAAAGAACAATCTACCCAGCAAGCAAATCTCTACAGACTGCAGGCTGAGGCTCCGCCCCTAGGCCCTAGACTCCGCCTCCCCATCCTCTGCAGTCTAGGTTCCGGCGGGTGGTGACACCCGTAAAGCCGCATGCGCAGTACGCGCTCCAAGTCTCCTTTGCCCTTCTCCCAATGGCGGGCGGCGGTCCCCTTCCCGACAGCCTCCCTCGGGTAGAGAGCGCGTCATTTCCGGTGAGGAAGGCCCGCGGCAGCTGCCGCCATTTCGGGCACTGCTGTGAGGCTGAGACCGGAGCCGGTCCGCTGGGCGGCGGGCGCCGAGGCTGGAGGGGTGCGCGTGGCGGCGGCGGCCCAGCGTGTAGGCGCGGAGGCGGCTATGGCGGGCAATTTCGACTCGGAGGAGCGGAGTAGCTGGTACTGGGGGCGGTTGAGCCGGCAGGAGGCGGTGGCTCTGTTGCAGGGCCAGCGGCATGGGGTGTTCCTGGTGCGGGACTCGAGCACCAGCCCCGGGGACTATGTGCTCAGCGTCTCCGAGAACTCGCGCGTCTCCCACTACATCATCAACAGCAGCGGCCCGCGCCCTCCGGTGCCCCCGTCGCCCGCTCAGCCTCCGCCCGGTGAGGGACAGACGGACGGGAGGCCCCGGGCGGGGGTGAGGGCCGCGGATCTCCCAGCCTGGCTGGCTGTTCCTGGCGAGCTGATCCCCACGAGGGGCGTGGGCAGAGGGCTCGAGTGGCCCTCTTGCTGCCCAGGCTCGTTCCCACCGACGAGCAGGAGCGTGTGGGGGAGGAGGGAATGCTGACCGGGGCGCCTGGGTGTGCCTTGGGAGGACAGCCCAGGGGAAGGGGAACTGCTTCGGTCCCAGGGTGGGGCTAGCGCCCGGTCAGGCACAAGGGCAGGGCAGAGCTAGGCAACGTGGGGACAAAGAGCCGAGGAGGATGTCTGCACTTGCGGGGGCATCACTTGGCAGCGGTGCCCAGAATGAATCCGATAATCCTACAAGTGGCTTTTAGGCTTGAAACGTTTCCTGTAGTGTTGGAGAGCCGGGTTTGGCCATTACTCCCCTGGTGGCCTTTGGTAGGAAGTCACCACATACTGGCCGGGAGGGATGGAGACACCCTCAGGAAACCGGTCAGCTTTTTCCTTTCTTGGGCATTTTTCCAAAAGGCTTTTACCGTCCTCTTTCCCCTGTGGAGGACGAAGGTGGTGAACCAAGTGCCTTGGTGATGTAAGCTGATGCCTGGCTGACTGTGTCCAGGAGATCTTAGTGTCCAGAAAACTGTCCACTGCATTTGAGATTTTAGTTTTCAAACTGGTTAGTGGAGGAAAGATTTGGTTTTGGTTTTCCAGAAAATAAGCCAGACCTAAGGCAGTGGAAACAGTCTCTTTCCTGAAAGTGAATGGAGCTTCATTTTCCTTGGGCTTAAACATTGTTGGTCTTGTACTTCTGGCCCTCTTTGCTCAGGAAGTTGGGGCTGTAGCCAGAGTCTTCCTGGATATTGGGAACAGATCCTGCTGAGCAGACTCTCCAAGAACTTAAATCATCCCATTGGGTCTTCTTTGTCAGGATCATTGAGATAGGCCTGTCTTACCCATGTTATTGGACTTGTTTTGGGAATGTGAAGGAAATAAATTCATTTAGTACTTGAGGTTTATGAGATGCAGAATTACTCCAGAGGTTACTATTGTCTGTGTATCTGTGTAAAAGCACCAAGAATCCTAGTGCCCTCTCACTGTTCCCACATAGAACTAGTTTCTTCCTGACTGGCTGAGATCAGATCCAGGCCTGTCTTATACGAAGTAGGAGGCTCCTGGGCCAGCCTTCTTAGACTTGCCCTTTTAGGATAGTCCTAATTTAGCTTTACTTACTCTGGTCAGAAATGGGGAGTTGGGATTTGCAGTCTTTTTCTTGTTAACATATTCCAGTTTTTAGAAAATGAGTATGAAGTCTTTAATAAATTGTCCTAGATCTTTCTTAGGCTGGTCAGTTTAGGAGGTAGGAGTATTGATGCAACATATATTTTGCACTAAACAGGATAAATTCAGCTTTGATGAAACTGCAGTATATCTAGGGTTTTGGATTAAATACAGAAACAGGATGGCAAGCTATCACTGAAATTTCAACTTTTTGTTTGAGCATACATGTTGTTGATAACAAAATCAGGTTTTTTTGTTTTGTTTTGTTTTGTGGTGCTGGGGCTTGACCAGGGCCTATACCTTGAGCCACTCCACCAGCCCTTATTTTTGTGATGAGCATTTTCCAGCTAGGATCTCAAGAACTATTTTGCCTAGAACTGGCTTTGAACTGTAATCCTCCTGATCTCTGCCTCCTGTAGAGCTATGATTACAGGCTTGAGCCACTGGCACCCAGCTAGCTGGCAGGTTTGTTAGCTTGTTATTTCTTCATATCTTGGCATTGTGATTTTATTCGCAATACTTACCTTGATATTGAGCTCCACCTTTTCAAAACAGATAAGAATTCGGATCCTTGCTCTAGGAGAGCAGGTGAAGATTGCCAAAGTTTGTGGATGGGGTGTGAAAAGTTGATGGGCATTGTGGTAATTCTTTTTTGCCATGTGCCCCATTTTCTTTGTAGGGCAATTGATGATTTGCTGTCTTTATCATGATTGCTTAATCTGTTCTTTTCCTCAAACTTTTTTTTTTGAAGCCACACAGAGGAATTGCTTGAATTTTAGAGAGGCATGCACAATATTAATAGCTAACATTTATTGACTGGTTATTCTCTGTCAGGTACTTTGCTGAGTACTCTAAGTGCCTTATCTCATTGACTGTTCATAATAATCTAGTAAGTGAAGTACTGTGATTTCCATTTATTAAAATATTTGCATTTTATGGTGTAGGATCTAGATTCAGTAATTTGCCTAATGTCACACAGCTAGTATGTAATTTTTTTTCTTTTTTCTTTTTTGGACAATACTGGACTTAAACTCATAGCCTCACATACTCTGCTACTTGAGCCACACCCCCAGTTCTGTGACAACAGAATTTGAACCTAGGCATTCTGATTTGAGAACTGAACATTTTACTCTATACCACTATGGGATCCTAGCATTGCACACAGCAGACTCTATAACACTTGTCTGTGCTCTGAAGTCTCAGGTTCTATTTAAAGACCAAAAGGAAAGAATGGCAAGAAGAAAAGTGACTTAAGCATACAAACAAAACACATCTGCTATCTAAAGTTAGTGGTGGAGTTGGGGATGTAGTTCAGCACAACAGCACTTGCTTAGCATACACAAGGCCCTGGGCTCAAGAAGACCCAGTACTTCAAAAAATAAAGTCAGTAATGAAGAGGCTTTTAAAAACCTTATGTGGGGCTGGGGTATGGCTCAAGTGGTAGAACACTTGTGTTAAGCATAAGGCTCTGATCAAACCCAGTACTCCCCTTCATCCCCCCCTCCCAAAAACAAAAACAAAAACCTTTCCTGGTGGGCTTTTCGCTTAAGATTACGTAGTATATTTTGTGTATGTAGTAGATATGTAAAATTTCTGTGAAATGGCTTAGGTTTAGTTTTTAGAGGTTTAGTTTTTAGATAAAATACGCCAGATATTCTTAACCTTTTCTTAGCTCTTTGGCTCCCACAGTCCTCCTTTGTTCCTATAGCCTGGGATCCTCTGACTGTGCCCCAAGGCCATAGGGAATAATTTGGTTAAGTTTGCTCGTCATTTCTGTCAGGTTGAACTTGTAAGACTTTTTTTTTTTTTTTTTGTGATACTGGGGTTTGAACTGAAGGACTACACCTTGAACCACTCCACCAGTCCTTTTTTGTGATGGGTTTTTCAAGATAGGGTCTCACGAATTATTTTCCTGGGCTGGCTTTGAACTGTGAGCCTCCTGATCTTGACCTCCTGAATAGCTAGGATTACAGGTGTGAGCCACTAACACCTGGCTAAGCTTGAAAGACTTATAACAGTTGATCCACTAGTTTCTTCCTCTTGGAGCAATGAAAGACAACCAGACCTTGACTGGTTGAATCCTTAAAACTGAATGGATCTGAGTTACACATTCTCACAGTTACAAACTTGAGGCCTGGAACCTGGGTTTGAATCTTTCTTACCTGTCACTTCTACTTATGGGACTTTGGACATGTTATTTAACATTTAACTTCTCTCTAATTTAGTTTCTTCATCTGTGAAAGAGGGAAAATAGTAATACTGACTTCATAGGGTTGCTGTAATGATTAAATGAGCTTAAGTGTATTAAATACCTAGGAATGTGGCAGGCATATTGAATAAGTACTCAAGAGTTATTAATTTTGTGAACATAATGATGAGGTGGAGGGTAGCTGAAACAAATGGAAGACCATTCTCAGCGTTGAGGGACTCACTGGCATGCCCAATGTGAGTTGGTTAGCACTGGTGAAGTAGTACACCTTGGGGAATGGTGCTAGGTAAGCAGGATTGGGGTGCATGAAGAAGTAAGAGGGCTGGGGGCTTGGCTCAAGTGGTAGAGCACTTATTTAGCAAGTGTGAGGCATGAGTTCAAACCCCTGTACCAACAAAAAAATAAAAACATTTAAAAAAGTAAAAAAGAACTTTAGGTCTTGTTCATAGAAATAGGGTGGAGCTTGCTGTTATCTGCTCTACTCAGAGCCAGCTGCCTATTGCCCTAATGGGTAAAGGAGCATAAAATCTTGCCTCTTGGCCAGGTGTGGTAGTGCACAGCTGTAATCCCAGGTACTCTGAGGCATAGATAGGAAGACCTCAGTCTGAGGCCTGCTTGGGCAAAAACAGGAGACCTTACCTGAAGATATTAAAGTATAAAACTGGAGACATGGCTTAAGTTGGTAGAGTGCCTTCCTAGCAAGCAGGAGGCCTTGAGTTCCATTGTCTCTCCTCCCCCCACCCCCCCAACATGCACAAGGTCCTGGGTTAGACCCCCAGCATGGTGGAAGGAGGAGTTTCTTCTTTTTGGAGATGGGAGGCAGAAGCTAGGACAAGGTATAGTGCTGGGCCAACCTACCCTTTTACCTTCACAGTTTTGTTAGTCTCATCTTTACAGTTCACAAACATGGTTCTCACATCTTACTCTTCAGGGTCAGAGTATCCCTCCATCTAGTGGTTCCAAAGAAGCTCTTCAGTGTTCACTCAGACATTTAGTGCCAAAAAAAAAAAAATCCCATGGTTAAAGGAAATAGGTTTATTTATTAGGGGATTTCTCCAAGTCTTTACTATGCTCATGTGAATTCAAGAGAAGGTGCTGTGTTTTTTCAAACCTAATTGGCCATAGTTTTTGTTTGTTTTTGAAGGGATAGCATTTCTGTGTGGCCCAGGCTGGGCTGGAACTCATGATCCTCGTGCTTCCTTCTTTCTAGTGCTAGGATTATAGACTTGTACTACCACGCCTGGCAGTCTTATTTGAGAAGCATCTTGAGGTTCTGTGGAATCTTCTTTGGTAAACAGTGGCAAACAATGTACTAGACTGTGGAGCTGAATTTGCTTTTTACTGAGCATCCATAATGTGCTAGCCACTTTTAGAAACTGTTTTTGATACGTTTTACAGAAAGAGAAGCTGAGGCACAGAGAGGTCAGATATCAGCTCATATAGCTAGTAAATGAGATCCACAGTCCATCAAACCTACTAGTCTGAAATCTGCAAAGTACAGTGCTGAATACCATAGGTAGGGGAGAAGGAATGGGAATGAAGGAGAGAGGGAGTGCTGTGAGATTTAGAAGAGGCTGATGATATGCCAAAAGTAATCTGGCCTGTTCTAGCCCACCAAACCCTCAGGTGTTCATCATAAAACCTTCAGGAACTGGCATTGATGTAGCCTGAGGGCTGAAGTGCTTAGACATAAAGAGAAACTGAAATCATGGGCTGGCAGAGTGGCTCAAGCTGTAAGAGTGCCTGCTTTGCAAGCGTGAGGCCATGAGTTCAAACCCCAGTGCTGCCAAAAAAAAAAAAGTATTCAACTGCTTAAATCGATGGTGATTTCTGGATGTGATGTGTTAATTCATAACTACACATTCAGAATCCAGCCCATGTTTGACCTAAACTTAAGTCAGTAAGGTGTTTCAAGTCTCAGATAGCTATGAGAATTCTTTTGTAGGTTTAGTCCTACAGACTGACTATCTTATTCCTTTCTCACGCTTCCATTTCCTGCCTTCAGCTGTTTATGGTTGGAAGGAGAGGAAGGTGGGAAAAGGAGCTGAGTTGAAATACAGCTCTGGTGAGGTTTGGGCTTATCTAGGACTTACATATATTCTTTCTCCCTTTCTTCCCTTTTGGAGTTTGGTTCAGTGACGCTTACTTGCACCATATATATGACTGCCAGGCAATACACAAAATAAATTACAGTGTTAAACTCACTTCTTACTTGTGTGCCAGAGGAGCCGCCAGTTTTTCTCACACTGATCTTTCAGAGGAACTTGACTTAGTAATTTATTTGTTCTTGCAGCCCTCTCCCCCCAAAAAACACTTCAGTTAGCCTAGTACAGTAATAGAGGAACCATAACAATGGATGACAGGGAGTGGTTACCTTCCTTCTTATATAGAAAGGGTGCTTTGGAAATGTTCCTGGATGGGCAGAATTGTTCTTTTGATATGCTTTGTTGTATCTCAGGGCACAGTTTATTGCTGCTGCTAGTTTTTACAGGAACATGCCTCCTATTGAAATAAGAAAGGGGAGAGGAGAGAGTCTCCCCAAACAGGCTGCTTTCTTCCTTGCTTACCAACTACAGTATGTGTGCCTTTGCATCTGACCATGCTGTGGCTTCTCAGTGCTGGAAATGAATTTTCAATTAGCTTCTTCCCCTCACTTCAGAGTTAGGTTCATTAAGAATAATGTTCCCAGCACTGCGAATACTATGTGACACTTGCTGAGCACTTACTACTTGCCAACCACTGTCTCAAAAAGGCAGCTAGTAAAAACTGTTTTGGCAGTTGCATTGGCCTGTGGTTGGGTAAACTTCAGCAAGGGAGCATTTTTCCCGCTATGTGATCCAGGACTATTTTCTAAGCTATGGGTAAATAGGTGAGTGGGACTCCCTGCATTCTGCCACTTGAGCCACATCTCCAGTCCATTTTGCTCTGGCTATTTTGTAGGTGGAGTCTTGCAAACTGTTCACGCAGGTTGACCTTGAACCAGAATATCCTCCCAATCTCAGTCTCCCAAGTAGCTATAGGATTACAGGCATGAATCTCTTTGCCTACCAGATTTCAATAGGTATAGTTTTACCTTGTAAAGAGAAACTCCAGACTGTAGCACCACTGGGCTCTGGTATGGTCATAACCAAAATCGTCTCCCCATGCCCAGTTTGGTGTGTGACTATAATCTCAGCACATGGGAGGCTAAGGCAGGAGGATTATGAGTTCAAGGCCACTCTGGGTTACATAGACCCAAAACAAACCTATCAAAATCATCTCTCTAGTCCTGCACTTAGAACTGTTGGGGGTCATGTTTGGCTGTGGCCAAGGAATGTTTCCTAGATACACAGGCCTGGCTCTGGTTCCCTAAAGTGTCTTAAATTGGAGATAGCCATCAGTCTCTGAGTTTGGGCTATTAACTTGTTTTAGCTCATAGCCATGAATTTCACAGATGGGTTTTTTGAGTTCTTTTTGTTTGTTTGTTTTTTTAGATGGGCCTGGGGTTTGAACTCTGGGCTTCATGCTGGAAAGCAGGTACTCTACCACTTGAGCCACACCTCCATTCCTGGGGTTTGTGCAGTGTAAGAAATGTGCAACTTTAGCCAGGTGCCAGTGGTTCATGCCTATAATCCTAGCTACTCAGGAGGCAGAGATCAGGGGACCATGGTTTGTAGCCTGCCCAGGCAAATAGTTCTTGAGACCCTATCTCAAAAAAACCTATCACATGGAATTACATACAACAGTAAAATTAAACTTGTCAGAACTACACATAATAAAATGGACACAAAAAATCACAATGATTTAGAAATAGCAACTGAAATAGGATATGTATTTTATGATTCCATTTACATGAAGTTTGCAAAGGGAAAACTAAGGGACTTATTACTGGAAGTAAACATGAGTGAGCTTTTGGAGGGCCAGTATGCAATTTCATTGTCTGATAACTAGTTCCACTCATTAAGAATTCATTAAGGTGTATACAGGATTTATGTGATTTCCAGTAAATATCCTGGTATTTAAAATAAAAGTCTGTATTTAAAAATGAAAACAACAACAAACAACAAAAAAACATATCACAAAAAAGGGCTGGTGAAGGCCCTGAGTTCAAACCCATGTACTGAAGAAAAAGAGAAAAAGTGGTGTGACTAAATTGTGTCTTTGTCTTTCATCAGTTGGGTGAAAAAAGAAGGCAATCATCAATACTTACTTATTTATTGTCAGTATTTTGTATGGCTTTTATTTTTGTCTGTACTTACTCACGATGGCTTTTGACTATAGTGGGACAGTGCCATCTTGTTGATAGGAATAGAGTTAACAGGATTATAGATTGTCCATTTTCCCTTAACAAAGTACTTAAAGTAACTTTTTGTCTTTTTGGTGGACTGGGATTTGAACTCAGCTTGCAAAGCAGGCACTCTACCAATTGAACCACGCCTCCTTTCCATTTAGCTATGGTTATTTTTTGGAGATGGGGTCTCAAAAAATATTTGCTGCTGAGTGAATACTCAAAAAGTATTTGCTGAGTGGCTTCTAGCTACTCAGGAGGCAGAGATCTGAAGAATCGAGGTTTGAAACCAGCCCAGGCAGATAGTTCATGAGACCCTATCTGGAAAAAATCCCTTCACAAAATAAGGCTGTTGGAGTGGCTTGAGGTGTAGACCTTGAGTTCAAGCCCAGTACCACCAAAAAAAAGTATTTGCCTGAAAACTGTTGGCTTGAGCTGGCCTCCGACCAAGATCCTCCTGATTTCAGCCTTCTAAGTAGCTAGGATTATAGGAGTGAGCCACCAGCATCC
Organism: Castor canadensis; assembly: GCF_047511655.1. Classification (NCBI taxonomy): domain Eukaryota; kingdom Metazoa; phylum Chordata; class Mammalia; order Rodentia; family Castoridae; genus Castor; species Castor canadensis. The sequence goes on along the minus strand of NC_133396.1, from coordinate 46,428,124 downwards.
TGCAGTGAGTTAAAGTTTAACTCATCCTGCAATGAGTTAAAGTTTCGAAGTACTTGTTTCAGAGTAATGCAGAGTCAGTAAACATGAAAAACATCCAATGATAAAAGATTTTTTTTTTTTTTGGTGGCATTGGGGTTTGAACTCAGGGCCTCACACTTGCTAGGCAGGTGCTCTTACTGCCTGAGCCATTGTGCCAACCCTATAAAAGATGTTTTAAGAGGGTATTTTTCCTTATTGGCAGGTTTTTGTATGTGTATGTGTGTTATTGGGGTTTCTTGTGTAGGTAGGCAAGTGTTATATCACTGAGCTACACCCCCAGCCTGATGGTTTTTAAAATACTGTTTATGCATATGGACGAAATAAGAACTTGTCACTGACTAGTGGAAGTATAAAGTTACATAGGTTTATGGGGGGCAGATTGCAGAATAACCCTTAATGCTCTTATGCCTTGATCCAGAATTGCATTTCAAGGAGTTTATCATAAGGAAAAATTTTTTAATTCATTAATAGATTAGAACAAAAATACTTGTAACATTGTCATTTGTACTAATGAAAATTGAGAAATACTTTTATAGTCATTAAAGTTAGGTTCTTAGAACTGAGGATGTAGCTCACATGCTTAGCATACCCAAGACCTTGGGTTCAATTATGACCAAAAAAGGCATTTTTTTTTTAGTATAACAGGAAAAAAAGAAGACAAAACTATAATAAGCCAGTTATAAAAAATCTAAGTATGTATCTATTATATACATACATGTATACTGGGGGTTGAACTCAGGGTCTCCCACTTGCCAGGCAAGCATTTTGCCACTTGAGCCACACACCTAGTACTTTTGCTTTTAGTTTTTCTCAGATGGGAATTTGCCTTTGCCCAGGCTGGCCTTGAACTGAGATCCTCTTAAGCCTGGCCTCTTGAGTATCTGGGATTATAGGCATATGTCACCGTGCCTGACTAGAAATAGATTTTTTTTCTTTTTGCAGTACTGGGGTTTTAACTCAGGGCCTACAACTTGAGCCACTCCACCAGTCCTTTTTTTGTGATATGTTTTTTTCAACATAGAGTCTCACAAACTGTTTGCCCAGGCTGGCTTTGAACCATAATCCTGGTGAGTCACCAGTACCTGGCTAGAAATAGATTTTTAAGCGGTTAGTTTAGTTTCTCTATTTGAGTTCCTTGGTTCTTTGTAAACTTTTTACGTTGTCCAAGGTATAAACAAAAAAGATAGTCTTATAAATGATTTTCTTGGGAATTTTACATTCTAGATTTGAAGAGTATTGAGCTCAGTGTAGATACCAAGTTCTTCCTGAACAGCTGCTGGGGCCTATTACAAAAGAGAGCTTGAATGGGCTCCAGTGGCTCACACCTGTAATCCTAGCTACTCAGGAGGCAGAGATCAGGAGGATCACAATTCAAAGCCAGCCAGGGGAAATAGTCTGAAAGACCCTATCTCAAAGAAACCCATCACAAAAAAGATAAAAGGGCTGGTGGAGTGGTTCAAGGTGTAAGCCCTGAGTTCAAGCCCCAATACCACAAGAAAAAAAAAAGCTTGGTCTGGTTGAATGGTTCAAGTTGGTAGAGGACCTGCCTAGTAAGTATGAGGCCCTGAGTTCAAACCCCAGTACCACCAAGAAAAAAAAAGGAAGCTTACTATATTTCCAGAGGTTAAAAAGATGGCAACCTTCTAAGGTATTAGGTTTTTTACCAGCAGAACATACTGGGAAAGAAGGGGGAAAAAAACCCAAAAACATTGGGAAGGGGTTGAGCAGACCAAAGTAAAGTATACCCACAGTGGGCATACACTGAGAAATCCCTTTGAACATCAACAGGACTGTAAGATAGGTACAGTGTGTGTGTACTAGTGGGAGGGGAGAGTGAATGAAAGAGATTAAGGTGATGGTATGTGGTTGATGGATTTCATGTACATGTATGAAATAGAACTAAGAAACCTTTTGCAGTTGATTTAAGTGGAGCGGGGAGGGGTTTGGGGGGAAAGACAATGGGGGCGTTATAATGTACAGTGTAAGTCTAATTTGAATTGTCGCTATGAACCACCCCCCATATAACAAATATATACTAATTAAAAAACATATATATATATATATAAATAAATAAATAAAAATAACATTGAGAGAATGAACAAACAACCTCCATGTTGCACTTTATATGATCTAGTATGAAAGCAAGCCCAAGGAGCCTGGTCTGTCATGGCCTCTTTTCCTCCTGCTACCCCAGTTCTTACCGAATTGTGGTGATGGGCATCTTCCTTCCTAGCAGATGCTCATCTTCACAGTGTAATCCCCTTTTGCTGTGAGGAAAAGGAGTTGTCTTTTTCAAGACAGTGTTTTGGGTTTTTTTTGCTGATTAAATATTGACTAAATGTGTGTGGGAAATGCTTAAAATCTGCATTTCATTTCCAGTGTGGTACATCTTTAAATAACACTTTGCTCTGTTTTTTCCAGTGGTGAGCCCCTCCAGACTCCGAATAGGAGATCAAGAATTTGATTCATTGCCTGCTTTACTGGAATTCTACAAAATACACTATTTGGACACTACAACATTGATAGAGCCAGTTTCCAGATCTAGGCAGGGTAGTGGAGTGATTCTCAGGCAGGAGGAGGCAGAGTATGTACGAGCCCTCTTTGACTTTAATGGGAATGATGAAGAAGATCTTCCCTTTAAGAAAGGAGACATCCTGAGAATCCGGGATAAGCCTGAAGAGCAGTGGTGGAATGCGGAGGACAGCGAAGGAAAGAGGGGGATGATTCCAGTCCCTTACGTGGAGAAGTATAGACCTGCCTCCGCCTCAGTATCGGCTCTGATTGGAGGTAACCAGGAGGGTTCCCACCCACAGCCACTGGGTGGGCCGGAGCCCGGGCCCTATGCCCAACCCAGCGTCAACACTCCGCTCCCTAACCTACAGAATGGGCCCATTTATGCCAGGGTTATCCAGAAGCGAGTCCCTAATGCCTACGACAAGACAGCCTTGGCTTTGGAGGTACATAATGTGCAAAATGTAGAAAGAAGAGATCTGCTACAGGGTCTCCCTTTCAGACCTCTTAGAGCTTTGTAGGAGTGCTGAATACAAGCACCAGCATTGTGATGTTGTAGATGTCAAACCATTAAGTACTGATTTTGGATTTAATGTTGGGTTTTCTCTTTTTTATAGAAAACCTATTTTACAATGAGTAAATTTAAAACTGTATTACTGAATGTTCCAATTGATTTACTAAACTAAACATACTTTGTCTACTTTAATAACACCACTTGAATTCATAAGAATTAACCGAAAATAACTTTTCTCATCTGTATCTTAATTTCTTTCTTACTTTTTGTTTGTCATTGTCTAAAAGAAAGTAGTTTCACACAGATTAGAATGTGCTAAGTGGTATGTAGCAAATCACAAGTGGAATTTTCCCACAAAAACAAAATGTTTTTACTTTAGTGATATGAGATTCCTTACTGTTAAGCTTGTCAAGAATCAGGAGGAGAGGTTGGGGTGTCATTCAGTGGTAGAGTACTTACTAATATGCACAAGGCCCTGGGTTTGATCCCCAGCGCCACTCAAAATAAAAAGAATCAAGGAGATAGTAAAGTGTAGTCCAGGTGTGAAGAGAACCATATGGAAAAGTGTTAATTATAAGAACCAGTAGATTTATTTGGTCTTTGTTGTTTAGTGCATTTAATAGGCAAGAAATCAGTTCTTCTAAGGGATTAGTTGCCTTTGGCTGGTGAATAGTTACCCTTGGTAGCCCATCTCTTTCTGACCAATCATTACATTGTGTTTATTCCTTTATTCCTCTGTTTAGCACTCACAGCTTTGCCTCTTACCTTCTTCCTCCTTTCCACCCTTCCTTCTGAGTTATGTAGAGCTAGTAGTTCAGCATAAAAGCCAGTACAGAAGTAGCCTGCTATCCCATCTTTCACAGCCCCACAATACAGTGACTTGAATGTAAACAGTGTAAACAGGTAGCTAACTTTCATAAGCACAGGCTGAAATATGTGAACACAGATTACCAGAGAAAGGGTAAAAGCATGTTCTTGGTTTTTTTCAGTGTGGGAGTGGGTTGAAATAGGGAGTCTTTCTGGGGAGTCCAGGAGTCACTTGGTGCTGGTGTTATAAGTGTAATGCCACCCCACCTAGCAAAAGTGGTGTGTTTTTTTTTTTGTTTGTTTGGGTTTTTTTTTTTTTTGGTCTCATTTGCATTTTTATTTTTTGGCGGTACTGGGGTTTGAACTCAGGGCTTCACACTTGCTAGGTAGGCACTCTACCACTTGAGCCACTCCACCAGTCCAAAAGTGGTTTTGTTTTAGCCACACTGAGGTCTTGAATTTTTGTTCAGACTGGCCTTGAACCGTAATCCTCCTACCTATTCTGAGTAGCTGATGTTGTAGATGTGTACTACTGCACCCAGCTTACTGATTCAAATGGGTTCTTGCCTTTTGCCCAGTGTGGCCTGGAACCTGGATCCTCTTGATTTCTGTCTCCCAAGTAGCTGGGATTATACATATGATCTACCATGTTTGCTTTTTTTTGGTTTTTAAAGGTTCAAACACAATACTTATTCATGCTAGGCATGCACTCTATCACTATGTCCCTAGCCCTTACCAAGTGTATTGTTGTAAACTGAAATCTTAAGTTATGTTTTCTTTGGGTCATGTTTATTCAGTGAGGAGTAGGAGCTTCCCTCTGTCTAAGTTAAAGTGAATGAACTAGATTTATTTGAATCCATTTCTGATACTACTGGATTTCAAATTTTTCTTTCAGTTTCTGATCTAGTGGGTGCAGAAGAGGGTTAGTTGAGTTTTCTGGGATTAACTGAAAGTTTGTTTTTTGAGATCATGTTACTTAAAAGCGTCATGTCTCAGCTTTGATGAGAACTAAAATGTATGTTGTCTAGTTCATACTGGAAACATACAGAAAATAAGTTTCCAGATTGATGTTTTACGTTCAGGGGATGATGATGATGGCTATGACTCTTGACATCGATTGCAGACTTTGTTAGCAATGGGCTGGAGTAAAAATAGCATTCATGGAACAAGCAAACACGCAGGAGAGGAGTTTATCACATCAGTTTTACTTCCATTTGTATTTTTTTTCTCAAAGAGTTGTTTTGTTTTGGTTTTGGTTTTGGTTTTTTTTGGTGGGGGGACGGGTTGTGCTGGGGATCCAACCCCAAAGAGAATTATTTTTAATGATGTCTGCCTTAATTAGAGGCTTTAATGCCAAAAATGGTTTGGCTGCTTTCTCTGTGGTAAAATGCAAATCTTGTGGAATAAAGATTTTAGTGGAAAACTAGTTTATGATTTCAGTAAGTTTTCTTTTTTGGGTGTAGATACTGGCTTTAAATCACATGAGTTTTTGCTGATGAGGGCTTCTTTCAAGTTAGAACAAATACCCTAAGAAAGAGCTTTAAAACACCTTTTCTAATATACTTGAAAAAAATAGTGTTAGTTTAGCATTAGAAATCTAGAGCTGGAAAGGTCCTTAAATATCTTCATTTGATACATGGAAAAAACTGGTGTTACAATTGGTTGAGCCAGATGTGGTAACAGGCCTGTAATCTCAGCACTTGAGAGGCTGAGATAGGAGGATTTTGAGTTTGAGGCCAGTTATTCTGGGCTACATAATGAGATCCTGTCTTAAAAAAAAGTTAGATTGAATGGGTCATTCAAGCTAGTGGAGGTAGAAATGTGATAAACCTAGAGATGTACCTTGGTACCTTTCTACCATGTCCAGATTTAATCTATGGTTCTTTCTCTTTATAAAAGGGCTGCTGCCCTCCTTGATGCAGGTTTTGGGTGGTTTCATTGATAGTATATCCTCAGTTGTACTGTCTGGGTAAAGTGGCAGTTCTTTTCCATCTCAGGTTTTTCATAGGCATAGATGGATACCTACTCATTGTAGTGAGACAGATGAGATTAGCGTACTGTGGCTTTCTGATTTTAGCATTCTTATAAGAAAAACGTGGATTGGCATTATTCATGGATGAGACAGAAGGATCCCAAGTTCCAGACCAGTTTGGGCTACATAACAAGACCCTGTCTCCAAAAGAAAAACAAAGGGCTGGGGATTGGTTCAAGTTACAGAGAGCCTGCCTATCACTCACAAGACTCAGTTTAAACCCTAATACCACCAAAATAAAAATTGGGCTGAACGTGGTGACTCAAGCCTGTATCCCAGCTACTGGAGAGGGATTGGAGGATCAAGATTTGAGACCAGGGCAGAAAGTTCGTAAGAAAACCTCCCTCCCCATCTCAATTCATAGGCTCTTGGTGGTGTGTGTGGTATCAATTACCTGTCATCCCAGTCACATGGGAGGCGTAAATAGGAGGATCAACACCTCAGGCAAAAACACCAGACCCTAATTTGAAAAACAATTAAAGAAAAAGGGGTTGGGGTGTGGCTCAAGTGATAGACCACCTGAATTCAATCTTCTGTACTACAAAAAATCTAGATTTGTAAACTGGATAGGTATATATTAGTGGAATTTTATGCTGTCTTATTTGCAGTGTTAGAGATTGGACCCAGGGTCTTGCTACGCTAGTAACCTACATCCCCAGCCCACCCAATGCTTGAACGTTTTTTGGTTTTTGGGTTTTTTTGCACAGGGTCCCACTGTGTAACCCAGTCTACCTAGTAACTTGCAATCATCCTGCCTCAGCCTTTCAAGTGCTGGCATTACAAAGGCATGTACCATTTATTGCTTAACTTTAGATTAATAGGTTTGTATCATTTAATTTTAGAATTGGTCAGAACATGGAGGCCACATTTTTTAGACTGCTTTTCAGTGCCATTGTATTTCCCAGGAGGTGCCTAGGAAGGGAGGGATAGTAAGAATTTAATGTTCCAGATTTCCCTATTTTGCTTTAACCAAAGCAGCTGTTTGGCGTGTTTTGTTTTTGTTTTTGGCTATATTGGGGTTTGAACTCAGGCCTCACGCTTACTAGGCAGGTGTTCTACCACTTGACCCACTCTGCCATCCTGGTGGGTTTTTTTTTTTTTTTTTTTTTTTTTTTTTGAGGTCCTGGGGCTTAAACTCATGGCCTCCACCAGCCCTATTTTTGTGAAGGGTTTTTCGAGATAAGATCTATCGGAACTGTTTGCTAAGACTGGCTTAGAACTGTGATCCTCCTGATCTCTGCTTCCTGAGTAGCTAGGATTACAAGTGTGAGCCACCGGGCCAGCTTGGCTTTTTTTTTTTTTTTTCTTAAGGACAGTCTCTATATATAGCCCAGGCTGGCCTTGAACTCAAGATTTCTTGCCTAAGCCTCTTAGTGCTAAGATTATAGACATGTACCACCACTCCTGGTAACTGTTCCTGTTTATTTTCCTGGTACTGGGGATTGAATTTAGGGCCTCATGCTTGCTAGACAAAACAAAAGATCTACTTGAGCCAGGTCTCCAGCCTAAAACTAACGGATTTTGTTTCCCCCCTTGGTGCTGGAATTTTATCTAGGCAAGTGCTTTACCAATTGAGTTATATTCCCAGCCTAAACATAAATAGCTGGGTTTTTTTGTTTGTTTGTTTTGTGGTACTGGGGTTTGAACTCAGGGCCTCCTGTTTGCTCTCTACACCTTGAGCCACTCACTCCATCAGCCCTTTTTTGTGATGGTTTTTTCAAGGTAGGGTGTCTTGAACTATTTTGCCCAGCCTTGCTTCAAACTGAGATCCTCCTGATCTCTACCTCCTGAGTAACTAGGATTACAGGCGTGAGCCACTAGTACCTGGCTTGGTTTTTGTTTTTTTGAGACAGGGTCTCTCTACATATTCCATGTCAGCCTGGAACTCATGCTCCTCCTGCCTCTAGGTTCAGGAGTGCTGGATTACAGGTGCGTGCTACTACTCCCTGTGTAACTAATATTATCTTGTAAATGTAGGTGTTAAAATTTATTTTATGCCTCTGTAGACCGTCCAGAACAATGATACTTTAAGTGTTCTCATTGTGTGACCTTCCTCTGATTCAGCCTGGCATTTTGCCAACAATAGATAAGACTTGAGAGTACTTGGATATCTTTTTCTTCATGGTACAGTTAGGAAAGGTGTCAAATGCTTTGGGTCCTTGCTGTTGGATCAATGACTTTATCAACTCTGCATCTTTGCATATGGAACTCTATGCAACCTAAATTGTTATGACCTTTTCCTTTTTTTTCTTTTTTTCCTCCAGTTAGTTTTATTGGTGGTGCTAGGGTTTGAACTTGGCCTCAGTCTTGCTTGGCAGGTGCTCTACTTCAGCCATGTCCTCAACACAAGGCCTGTTGACCTGTGTATGGAAAATTGGAGTAAAGGTCCTTCTGGTATACCCCTTCTGAGATCAGAAGGTTTGAGAATATGAGCAGCAAGCCCTTGATGTATTCAGTTTGTCTTTTCCTAGAGCTGTAGCAATTGCTCTAGGGAATGTCTCTGTGCTGTTCACTGAGACATTTGTCTTATTTTGACATTTTCTTTTCAAATCATAGAATTTTAGGGCTGGCGGGATGGCTCAAGTGGTAGAGTGCCTGCCTAGCAAGAGTGAGGCCCTGAGTTCACCCAGTACCACCAAAAATCCCCCAAAACAAAAAACCTCAAATCATAGAATTTCAGTAATAAGGGACATTCGTAAGGGCTGGAGTTATGGGTCAGTGGTTGAGTACTTTCCTGTCATACATGAGGCCCTGGGTTCTATCCCTAGCAATGTGCTAAAAAAAAAAAAAAAAAAAGAGAAAGAAGTCTTACTAATACTAAATAATAGAGCCAGTCTCAAGACATTAAAAGCAAGCTCATTAGTGTCTTCACAGTGTTGTTGTTTTTGTTTTTTTTGGGTTTTTTTGGCAACCTTTTATTAATCAAGATTTTTTCACTCAACCATGAACTGCTAGGCAGAAAAAAGCAGAGACAGTGTCAGTGTAAGCCTGATAATTAAGTTCAGGATCAAATGAATCAGAGGGAAGGCCATGAAAGTTAGATGGAGGTAAGAATTGAAATCCTAATCCTTTAAAATACTGTATCATTTGTGGAAATAAGAAGAGGAACCTAACAAAGTTTATTTAAAAAAAAATTAAGAAGTTTACACCTCAGAGAAAAATGAAAAGGGACAAATTATACGACTGAGGTATTTTTCAGCATCTTCCCTTCTCTGGCTAGAAGTTCATTTTTTTTGTAAATTCATTTATTCATATGTGTATACATTGTTTGGGCCATTTCTCCCCCCACCAGCCCCCCGCCCCCTCCACTCCCCCCCTTTTTTTTTAACATCTGTTTGAATGTCTACTTTTGGGGAACTCACAGTCAGCTACAATAGTGTAGGCCACGGGTTCCAAGTTTTCTTGGTTCACAACACCTTTAGTGTCTCGTAATAGTGCCCCTAGGTGAAAAGTTATATCTAACAGTTCTGCTTATTAAGTATTTGGGTCCAAACAGCTTAAGCATTTATAGCCTAATAACTTGGTAGCTATTTTTTAAAATAATAAACATAATTAAAAGAAAATAATTTAGTATTAAATGACTGCAATTGCTTAACTAATGAGATGTGTACATCTAGTACACACTGCATGGTTTTTCAAATCTTGGGATCATATTGAACATTGACCACCCTCATTTCCTGTTCCATATTTGTTTTCTGGAGATACTTGCTTTTTTTATCATAGTTATTTCAACAAACTCAACTTTGTAAAGAAATGACATCTTTGAAAGAAATGTAGTATGACCTAATGTCAAAATCGTGAACTTCCTTGAGCCTAATATTTCACATAGTATCATTGATACAGTATTGATGTGTTCCTCTCAACGAGTTAAAATACTCACCAGGTGCCAGTGGCTCATGCCTATAATCATAGCTACTTGGGAGGCTAATGTAGAGAGGATCACAGTTCAAGGCCACTCCAGGCAAATAGTTTGTGACACCTCCGTCTCCAAAATAACCAGAATTAAATGGAATGGAGGCATGGGTCAAGTGGTAGAGCACCTGCTTTGCAGGTGTGAAGCCCTGAGTTCAAACCCCTCCTGTCAAAAACAAAAAAACTTTTTTAAAATACTCTGTGGCACCCCATGAGTTCACTTGCAATGCCTCTGACAGTTCTCATCCTTTGTATTAATTTTTAGAAAATTCTTTTTCAGTACTGGGGGTTAAACTCAGTGCCTTGTATGCAAGCACTCTACCACTGAGCTGCGTCCTCAGCCCAGAAAATTCTTTTCCGGGGAGTGGAGGTCACAGATTTGAACTCAGGTGCGTGCTAGACAGGCACTCTACTGCTTGAGCCAAGCCTCCAGCTCCAGAAAAAAAAATTTTTTTTTGCATTACTCAGGGCTTTACTCTTGCTAGGAGGACGTTCTACCACTTGAGCTACTTCATCAGCCCTGTTTGTGTTGGGTATTTTCAAGATAGGGTCTGAAGAACTTTTTGCCTCCTGATTATAGGCAGGAGCCACCAGCACCTGGCAGAAAATTCTTTATTTACTACATGTGGTTACTTCACCTCACGCCAAGAAGATAGGCAGCTTAGTTTCAACCATTATAAGTTGTTCAGCTAGAGAAGGTCATTTCTAACTTGAACTAAACCAGGGTAAGGCCCATCTTCCACGAGTAGTGTTTGTTTAGTGTTTGTTTTTGTGGCTTTGAACTTTGGATCTTCCTTTATCCTCTCAAGTAACTGGGATAATAGGCATGTGCTACTATGCACAGCTTCTTGTATTATCTTGTGAGTGCCTTTTCTGTTCTGTTCACCTGGAAACCTATCAGTTAAACTTCAAATATCTGCAACTTCCCACTAATACAACCCATGCCCATTTCAGTCCATCTCTTCAGAGAAGTGAATCATTAAAGAGAATTGCCCCTCCCTTATTTCCATTGGTTTGGCACAGGCCAGTAATCCCAGCATTCTTGAGGCTGGAGCAGAAGGATTGCAAGTTGGAGGATGGACTGGGCTACATTGTTGAGACCCTATCTCAAAAAAAAAAAAAAAATCAAAAAGTGGTCTACAGGCCACTGTAGGAAAAGGATTTTTTCTTTTTGTTGTTTTTGAAATAGTATTACAGTATTATTTCCTTTTTTTTTTTTTTTAACCTTCATTTTTGTTAGCATATATTAGTTGCTTCGGGGTTTAATTGTGACATTTACATAGATGCTTAGTGTATCTTAATGAGACTCACTCCCCCACCATCATTCTCCCTCATACCTCTTTCCCACCTTAGAACAATTTCAACAGGTTTCATTGTTGTATTTTCATACATGTATACAGAGTACATGGACCATACTCTTTCCCCTCCTTCACCCTCCTATTGGTGTCCACTCCTGGACAGGCCCTATTTTACCTTCTAAAATAGTTTCTTTTTTTAAAATCGTATTGTTGTTGTACTAGGAGTACATTGTGGCATTTACAAAAGTTTTTACAATATATCATAGTTAATTGACCCCCTCTATCACTCTCAGTTTTTTTATGTAGTCCAGGCTGTCCTTGAACTTGTGATCTTCTTGCCTCAGCCTCCCAAGTTCTGGGATTGTAGGCATTTACCCATTGATTTTTTTTTTTTACCCCTATTTATAACTTTTTTGAAATCAGTGTAAAAACTATTGGTATTAGTATAGTCCTTTTTATTGTAAGATTGTAATACTTCTGGGGCAAGTATTCAATATTGCTTTGCTTTATTTTTAGAAGTTGTACAGATTTCAAACTTCATCCTTTATTTTATTTATTAATTTTTGCTGGACTGGGGTTTAAACTGCTCGACCACTGGAGCCACACCACTTTGCTCTGGTTATTTTGGAGATAGGGTCTCAAGAACTATTTGCCCTATTTGGCTTTGATCCACAATCCTCCCAATCTCAGCCTCCCAAGTAGCTAGGATTATAGGTGTGAGCCACCAGCCCCTGACTTCCCACCTTTTTCATGTCTGGTTTTGGAATTATGCTTTAGTGAGTTGATGCTTAATAGGAAGAGGGGTAACAATCTAATTTTCTTTCTGAATTAGAGAAGGAATTTACTTAATGGAGCAACATATTCTTAGATTATCCTATCCCTTCCCCTAGGGTTGACAGCCACCCTTTCTTCCAAACTCTTTTGGTGGTGGTAACCAGGGTTTGAATTCAGGGCTTCATACTTGCTTAGTCTGGGGTTTACCACTTGAGCCATGCCTCCAGCTCTTTTTGCTGTAGTTATTTTGGACATTGGGTTCTCACTTTTTGCCCAAGATGGGCTGGATCACAATATTCTTATATTTTATACTTCCCACCATAGCTGGGATGACAGCTGGGATGACATAGCTGGGATGTGCCACCACAGCCAGTTTTTTTCTGTCAAAATTGGTCTCCCAAACGTTTTTGCCCAGGCTGGCCTGGAACCATGATCTTCCCAATCTTGGTGTTCCACATAACTTGGAATAACAACCTCATGCCACTGCCTCAGCTATTGGTTGAGGTGGAGTCTTGCAAACTTTTTTACCTAGGCTAGCCTCAAACTGAAATCCTCTCTATCTCAGCATCTTATGTAGTTAGGATTACAAGGTGAGCCACCTGTACCTGTTCTTCCACGCTCTTGAAAAGCTAACATCTCATGTGGCATCACTGGAAGCTATCAATTGTAAGTGTAATCATGTTGCCTTTGGAACTTGTCCTTGACCCCAGAGTCCCCAGAGTGCTTTGACTATTTCAGGAGAAAGATCCCATAGTACACAAAGGATTATTTAGTTTTAGCAGGATCTTCCTTGAAGTGTTTATACTTCAGGGCCACTTTGAGCATTCTTGTGTCCTTTTAAAAATTAGAATCATGGGCTGGTGGAGTGGCTTAAGTGGCAGAGCCACCTGCCTAGCAAGCCTAACACCTTGTAAGCCTCAATACCACAAAAAAGAAAAAAATTCATTTCAGTCTCGGCATGGCCTTTCTTATACCCTCTCATGTTTAGATTTGAGTGCCAAGAACTTAATCAACTGGTACAAAAGATTTTGGGGGTGACAGAGACTCAAGTGGTAGAGTACCTGCCAAGTAAGTGCAAGGCTCTTGAGTTGAAACTCCATTACAACCTGAAAAAAAGGGGAAGAGGGTTTGGATTGCAGAATGAGGTATGGTTTGACTGGGTATGGTGATGCACATCTGTAATCCGAGCACTTAGGAAGGTGAGACAAAAGGATCAGAAGTTCAAGACCAGCCTGGGCTTCACAGCCATACCCTATCTCAGAAACTCAAAATAAAAACAAAACACAAAGTAAGGTATGGTTTTCCTGAACTTTTTCTCTGTAGGGTAGAACCAAGAGAATCTGTACACTAAAGATGACTTGAACATTGTCCAACAGTTTAATTTACACATAATTCAGCCACCTAGTAATTTCTTGCCTATTGGAACCCCTACCCATTTCTTGGAACTGTAAAAGAGAGAAGGCCGGGTGGCAGATGGGATTTTTTTTGCTCTATTTCTTGAGAAGCTTGTATAGTTCTGTGTTTCTGGTAACAACAGCAAGGTACAGTCTGGTCCTCTTTTCAATGACCCTTTGACTTTTTTATAGTTCTGTGAAATGTGACTTGTGATTGCACTTTGAATGCTTAAGATGGCATTTATACCTAGATTTTGGTATTAGTTGGAATGGTGAACTAAAGACTTTTCTACAAAATACCTACAAAAGCTGAATAAGATACTAACAAACATCCTTTTTCCCCCTAGTTGTTTGTTTTGAGACAGGGTCTCCAAATACAGTTCAGGCTGGCTGTCAATCCTGCTTGCACCTCCCAGGTATTGGGATTACAGACGTGTTCCAACACATCTGGCCTATTTTTCCACTTTTTTATTGAGGTATAAAATCATTTGGTGCTAGGTAGCTACTCAGGAGACAGAGATGAAGATATCGTTTCGAAGCCAACCCTAGGCAAATAGTTCTTGAAACCCTATCTTGAAAATACCCAATACAAAACAGGGTTGGCAGAGTGGCTTAAGTGGTAGAGCACCTGCCTAAGAAGTGTAAGGCCCTGAGTGCAAACCCCAATACCACACACAAAACAAACCATTTGGTTACATATACTAAACTTTGGTATACAGTATGAGTTTACATGCACCCAGATGAAAATAGAACATTTCTAGCCCTTGATAGTGTTCCCTCATGGAACCAGGAATGTGCCAGGAATGGAACTAAGGGCCTTGCACATGCTAAGCACATGCTGTAGCACAAAGCTATATCCTCAGCTATGTAAGTTGTTGTTGTTGTTGTTGTTGTTTTTCTGATGAAACTGGGGTTTGAACCCAGGGCTTCATGCAAAGCAGGCATCCACAAAGTGGGCGCTCTACCACTTGAGCCAAGCCTCCAGTCCATTTTGTTCTGGTTATTTTAGAGATAGAGTCTCACAAACTATTTGCCTAGGCTGGCCTCAAACCCGATCTTTCCTATCTCAGCCTCCCAAGTAGCTAGGATTATAGGTGTGACCCACCAGTGTCCAGCCCTTTTATTTTTTTGGTGGGACTGGGGTTTGAATTCAACTTCATGCTTGCAAATCTGGCATTCTACCACTTGAGCCATGCCTCCAGCCTGGATGCAAGGGTTTTTTTTTTGTTTGTTTTTGCAGTACTAGAGTTTGAACTCAGGGCCTTCACCTTGAGCTACTCTACCAGCCCTTTTTTGTGATGAGTTTTTTTCCAGATGGGATCTCACAAACTATTTGCCCAGGGCTGGCTTCAAACCTCTATCCTCCTGATCTCTGCCTCCTGAGTAGCTAGGATTATAGGTTTGAGCCACTATTGCCCAGCATGAATGCAAGATTTTTTTAAATGAAGCGTGCAATTGAGAGATAACTTCTGAGAACTCGAGTTGAAGATTAGTTCTGGGGATTAGTTCTCAGTTCTGGGGATCAAACCTGGGGCCACCTACCTGCTAGGCAAGTGGTCAGTCCTTGAGCTATACCCCCTGCTTTAGGTTATTTTTACTAGCAAGCAAAATTTCATTTTGGTGTCTTTGTCCCCAAAAACTATGAAAATATTTGGTTATCATTGTTGGATGTCAGGGGCATTTTTTTCCTTTTTTTTTTTTTTTTTCCCAGTGGTATTGGTGTTTGAACCCAGAGCTTCACAATTGCAAAGCAGGCATTCTTCCTCTTGAACCACATCTTCAGTCCATATGTGAGCAACTTTGAGTTGGAAAATTGCTAGGAATGATCAGAACCTTGGTACTAGCAACCTATAGGGTCTGGCTCTTCATACAAGGATGAGCATACTATATTGTCCTCTCTCTTTTTACAGTCTCAGTCTTCACAATATTGACAGAGCTGCTGCTTTTTCTTATCCTCTGTATCTTTTTTTTTTTTTTTTTTGTCTTTTTTCTTATTTGGTGCTGAAGATTGAACCCAGGGCTCACAAGCTTACTAGGCATGTGTTCTGTCACTGAGTTTCAACCAAGCCCCTAACCCTCCATATTTTATCCCTTATCTCCATTATTCCTTTCTTTCCTCTCTTTCTCAGCATCCTGTGACCCACACACTAACTTTAGACCTCTGTGGTTTTCGTATAGTTCCTTAGGAAATTAACTACAGGCCAGTAGGCGAGCTGTTTCCTTTGAGTGAGATCAGACTGGTTTTAGAGGAGGCCCTTGACCTGGACTTGGCTTTTCCCAGCATGTGGCCTAGAAATGTTCATAGGGAATCAGAGGCTCCTAGAGCATATTTTTTTGGCTGTGTAAATTGGGTTATATCAAGTAATTGCCCTGAAATTTTTTTTCTTTTTTTCTTCTTGCAGTACTAGGACCATACACTTGCTAGGCAGGCACTTTACCACTTGAGCCATGCCCCCCAGCCTTTTCTTTTGTTTTGGGGAAATTGTTTGTATGTTTGTTTTAGGGGATTTTTTTTTTTTTTAGTGATACTTGGGTTTGAACTCAGGGCCTTGTGTTCGCTAGGCAAGTGCGCTATTAGTTGAAGCATGCTCCAACCAGTACTTTTTTTTTATGGTGATAATAAGGTTAGAAGTCAGGACTTCACACTTGATGGGCACACCTCTAGCCCATTCATTTTCTTAACTCTAAAGGAGGCTCCTATCTTGCAGAGTTACAAGGATTAGAAAGTAATTTCTATAAAATACCATATAAAATGTGATTAATAGCAGTTATTAATTTAATAATGCCAAATAAAGTTATGCTTAGAAGCCATTTATGTGCCAGAACTCAAATGTTGATAATTCAGGGATAGTCATGGAATTCTTTAGTCCAGTAATATGTGAAACTTAATCTCACCATAGTTCAATATTTTACCATAGCATTGGTGAATCCATTCATCACACTGACCTCATCTTAAATTTAATTGCAAGATAGGGGTTTTTTTTTGTTTGTTTTTGTGGTACTGGGGTTAAACTCAGGGCTTCAGGCTTTCTAGGCAGGCGCTCTACCACCTCAGCCACACCTCCAGCCCATATCCTATATTGTTAAAACTATTGCATTTGATGTCACAACAAGAGACTTTTTATAAATGGAAGCAGTGATAGCTGGTTGATAGTTTGTCAGTGAGATACGATAATTGATTTTTTTTTTCATCCCTTTATTGAATAATGATATATGCCACGTGGTATTGAGGGAGCCACAAGGTCTGTTAGTAGATGTGAGAGAAGGTACAGGTTTGCAGGGTTTGAAACTAAAAGGATTTGGAGTTTTGGTCTTTATCTGCCTGAGTAAGAAAAGGCTTGCCTTGGTCAGGAGGTGATCAGAACACTTCATGTTTTTGGGCCATATGTATTGTGTTTGCCTGCTGCTGTGTATGCCAAGGAGGGGTCAGGGGTTCATCTCCTAAGCCAGAGCCTGTAGGGCAGACATAGCTGAGGATGGTGGATAATAGCTCTCCTAGGTTGGGATTACTTATCCAGAGACATGTGAGGTTTGCAAAAAGTATCATTTTCTAGGATTCTTTGACTTCTTGTGTTCTCTGTGTTTTTCTCTACTGCTAAAAGCACCTTTTCCTTCTGCCTGCATTAACCACAAGTAACCGTATGGTGGCTGGGGCTGGGGAGGTAGTAGTCATTTCTGTATCATCAGCCCTAGAATAATCACATGGGCAGGGTATGCCTAACCAGAGAATGGAGATTTTCAGCTTGCATTCTTAATTGGAAATAAAGTGCTCTCCTTATTCTCCTCCTGCAGGTCGGTGAGCTGGTAAAGGTTACGAAGATTAATGTGAGTGGTCAGTGGGAAGGGGAGTGTAATGGCAAACGAGGTCACTTCCCATTCACACATGTCCGTCTGCTGGATCAACAGAATCCCGATGAGGACTTCAGCTGAGTATAGCTCAACAGTTTTGCTGACATATGGGAACAATCTTTTTTTTTTTTTTTTTTTCCTCCAGTTGCCATCTATACAGTTTTCTTACAGGTGTCAAAAACAGTCTAGTTTATATAAGCATTCTGTTTCCTGTGATCTTTTTTAGACTGAACTACTCCATTCCTACTCTTATTTACCATATTCAGGGTACGAAACTGGAGGGCTTGTGTGGTTAACTTCTGAATTGGCAATTTGAGGTAGTAGTAGCCGTGCCTGTATCAGAAGGGATAGGTAGCTTGCCTCCTTTCTCTCAGGCAGTGCACATCAACCTGTGGAACGGTGATGGACAGGAGAGGAATGTTACACACTGCTTACCCTGATGTGTCCAGTGATTCTGTTTTCATTCTGAAACCATACTCTCAAATGGCAGTAGACTGTTCCCTTCCACCCCTATGAAGTAATCATGCACCATGTGAATAGTACCCAGTGGATTGCGTTTTCATTTATGGAACATGACCATTGTACGACTCATTCTGACATTTCAAATCCTGAGAATTCTGAGAACACTACTAGAGGCATTTGTCTTTCTTCCCAGTCAGTGCTTCATACTTTTTTCTTGGGATTCTTTCAACTCTTGTCATTCTCTTCCCCAGACTTACAAGTAGGCTAATTCTTAAGATAGTGTGTATTTTCATTTCAGATGAAAAGCAGGATGTGCAGAGCACTTTATTCAGTGCATAGCTTTAAGCCAGTTTTGGATTCACTCAGTGGACAGACTCCCAGCTCTCTGCTTTCCCCAAGGGGTCATAGTAGGTTCACACTGCTACAGCAGCTAAAAAGAATCCTTGCTGATGGGATCCAGCAGGGCCATTTCTCCTGAATGCCAGTATCCTAATAAGAGACTCAGAATTCTCACATTCTACTTGGAGTGGAAGGACCAATCCCTTGTAATATTCCACAGAAGGTTTCAGGGCCAAATTCTGCCCTCTGCATTATGTGCAACTTATATAAAAGGCAAGTTAGAATTATATGAGTTCAGGGTAGGGTTAGTGCTTTGAAAATGTGTGAACCAATCATGAATTACTTACATATTTGTTTTACATGGCCAGAATAGTGTTTGAAATACATTATAAACTGCCTTCATTTTTGGTTCTTTTTATGTGCAGGTTTAGTTTACAAACCCATTTAAGTATAGAATGGTTTATGTGAGGTCCAGTGTTCCAAAGAATAGACTTACGAGACCAAAAATAATCTAGGCTCTTTTTAGATTACAACATGAAACTTTCAAAGATAGTACTCAGTCAGTAAAGGCACTTACTGGTCTCTGGTGTGGTATGACCAACAGAAACACTTTGCTTTGGACCTCATTTTAGAAAAATGTACCTTTTTAGTTGTCCTGCATAGATTGATGATTGAACACATGCCCAGTCATTGTATGGCAGTGACTAAGCACATTGCCCAGCACACCACCAGTGTGCAGGTGTTGGTGTGAGTGAGTGAGGGGTGCGGAAGCTTGTTACATGGCCCAGGAAGCCGACTGGCACAGGTCACATACATTACCACAGGCAAACTCATGAGTTGACGCTAATTTAATATATTTTTACCTCACACTAAGGTAATGCTTGATACAGACATTAATACTCAACTTTTAAAATGTTAGCACAGTGCTATGCCATGGTGGGTGCTCAAAAATGTTGAATGAACAGATTTGCAATACTCCACATAATTCCATCCAACTACTTTGTTACATTTTCAGTTAGCATAGATACTGTAAAATCCAAATACACATTGGAATTTGTTTTCCTGGAAGTATGACATCTAAAATTGTAAGAGATCATTGTCATACCTGATTTGAATGTTTGTATTTTCTTTTGAGTTTGACTTTGATATTGGCTTATAATGTCTCTTCATCCTATGTAATACTAATGTAATGTGCAGCTCTACTCAGATGGTAAGATTTCTCAGTCACCAGTTGTTCGAAGCCATTACATGAACTGTTGGGTTGGATTTGGCTGGGGGAGCAGTTATTGGACATCAGTAAATTGAAGGACTTCTTATAAGTATTTTCCCCCAAAAAAGCAAATGCTAGAGTCCTGTTCAAGTGCATATTTACATTGTCACAGAGCAAAGTAAACTGAAATTGGCTGCTATATTTTATATAATCGTTTCTGCAAAAGCCCATTTTTTTTTAATACTAATGTTTGACATGGTTAATTCTTATTAATTTGTTGGAATTGTTTATTGTTAATAATGCAAATAGATAATTTTTAATTATCCACAGGTAACATTTCACTATTAATGGTTTGAAATGGGTGATAAGCAAACCAGTTTGAAATAAAATACGAACATGTGCCATTGTATTATAACACTATCCACTTTCTTGACAGTTTAAAAAACGGTTTGTTTTGTAGCATGTATTGTATATGTTTATAGTATATGTAGTAAATAAAAATATGGCCAAATATTTGGCTTGGTGATCTTTTGAAGAAAGTAATCTTTGAGTATTTGTCAACAAAGAACTTAATCTTTTTTTTTTTTTTCCCCCAATACTAAGGATCAAAACCCAGGGCCTTGTACCAATAAGGCAAGCACTTTACTGCTAAGTTTTATCCCCAGCTCTTGGTGTTTCGTTTCTTTTTTTTTTTTTTTTTTTTTTCTTTTGGAGGTACTGGGGTTTGAACTTGGGGCTTCATGCTTGCTAGGTAGATATTCCATTACTTGAGCCATCCTGCCAGCCCCCAGGTTTTTTGAGGCGGGATCTTTCTATGTGGCTCAGGCTGAATCAGTCCTCCTGCCTCAGCCTCCTGAGAGCTGGTATTATATATATGTACTACTATACCTAGTATAGTATACCTAGTAAAAGTGCTAAGTCTTCAATTATATAGGGAATAGGAAGTATGTGCCTTCAGCAGTCCATGAGCAGTAATATCAGATAAACAATTATATAAGTGTGGATACTTACTAAAGATGGGGTTAATCATTGGTGATATTTTAAAGAATTTCCAGAAATCATGAAATACTAATTTGAGGGGAACATAAAGAGAATTATTTTAGCTGGCCTCCAGTGGCTCATGACTGTCATCCTACCTACTTGGGAGGAGCAAGGTTTGAGGTTGGCCCAGGCAAATAGTTTGAGAGACCAATCTCCAAAATAACTAGAGAAAAATGGACTGGCTCAAGCAATAGAGTGCCTGCTTTGCAAGCACAAAGCTCTTGAGTTCAAATCCCAGTCCCATCAAAAGGACAAAAAATGCAGGAAGGTAGAATATTTTGGACTGAGAACGTCAGACTTGTCCAGAAATGGGTATATTTGGGAATAAGAAAATGAGAACACGGTAGGGAGCTTTGTAGAGCAAAAGAGAAATTTGAATTTTACATAACAGATCTTTAAAATGTGGCATAGATTTCTCCTTATGTAAATAATGCATGCTCAGAGAAAGTAATGCAACTAATAACAAAAAAGTAGATTAAACTAAACATTAATTCGTTCTTGTCCATCGTTTCTCACACAAGTCTGTGGACATAAACACATATGGTCGGCATACATTATAGTTTTCTTTTTAGTTACTGGATTTGAACTCGAGGCCTTGTGCTTGCGAGGCCAGCAGTCTGCCACTTTGCCAGCCCCACTCTATAGATTTGTGACCTGTGAGTAATGTTTTAAAAAGGACAAGCCAGCCCCCCCAAAAAAATTTTTTTAAACAGACAAGCCAGGCACAGTGGTGGGTGCCTGTAGTCCCAGCACTAGGAAAATTGAAGTGCAAGGATCACTTCAGCCCAAGATTTTGAGACCAGCCTGGGCAATATAGCAAGATCATGTCTAAACTAAGTAAGGGACAATTTTGCCTTTTTTAACACAATATTCTGCCTTAGACTCAATACAACATCTAGTTACTGCTATCAACTCAGTGTGTCAACACAGAGTTAAAGGAAATTACTTCAAAACAATCCAGATTGAGCATGAATAAGCTTTCCAAGGTGATCTCCAAATAAATTACCAGGACTGGAGGCATGGCTCAAATGGTAGAGTGCCTGCGTTGCAAGTGAGAAGCCTTGAGTTCAAACCCCAGTTCCACCAAAAATAAAAAATAAATACATTGCCGAAAACTTTTTTTATTATATTGAATGTTAGGTTCCTTTTCATAGTCTTAAGAGTGCTCATATGGCTCATATTTCTTGTATTTTGTGACCCTGACCTTCAGATTAAATTTTACTCATTTTATAGATGTGAAGAGAGGGTGCTTCTATAGAAGAAGTAGTGAAAATAGCCCTAAATTTAGGGGATGTGGATGGGCTGAGAATTTGGACCTCTGTTGCCCCTCATGATGTAAAGAGAATGAAGTGAGCCAGGCATGTCAGTTCATGCCTGTAATCCCAGCACTTTGGGAAACAGGCAGGATACCAGCCTGAGGTACATACATAGACCCTGTCTCCAAAAAAATCACATGCAGCCAGGCACTGGTGGCTCACATCTGTAATCCTAGCTACTCAGGAGGCAGAGATCAGGAAGATTCCGGTTCAGAAGCCAGCCTGGGCAAATGGTTCCCAAGACCCTGTCTCAGAAAAACCCAACATACAAACACACACACACACACACACACACACACACAATCAGCTGGTGGAGTGGCTCAAGGGTAGGTTCAAGCCCCAGTACCAAAAAGAAAGTCACATGCAGAAATAAAAGTAGCCATCAAGAAGTGAGCTTTTGAAAAAAGCAGTGCTGGAGAATCTTCCAGGGATACAGTTGGAAAGCAGCAAAACTAATGCACACCCAGCAGGCTTTGGGTTGGGGATGCTTTCAGTGCTTCTGTACTTGGCCTGATTTACTTAGGTTCTAGTCCAGCATTGAATCTTAGCAAAGTGAATACTCAAATGTTTACTGAATGATCAAAGAAACTGGCTTGGATCAACTGAATTCTGCCTCAAATGAGATTGGGACAATTTAGCTTTCTGGAGGAGGAAGAATAGTTGTATGTTAAACATGGTGGTAGACTTATTTAAAAGCTCCTCTGTTCCCTTTCGTAAAATCGGGTGGAGTTTCTAGCCTCTTATCAAGCTGATGGGACTGATAGCTGCTCCAAGGTTCTAAGTAGGCAAGAGGAGTCCTATTTTTTCCTTTTTTTTTTTTTGGTGCTGGGGACCGAACTCAGGGCCTTGCACTTGCCAGGCAAGCGCTCTGCCACTGAGCTAAATCCCCAACCCCAAGAGGAGTCCTGAGGTCTGAGAGTTTCTCCTTTGTGCTGGGAATGTGTTTATTAGAGAGGAAAGTGAATTTTGTGTTAAGGATATAATAAATAAACAGGGCTGGATAACTGGGCTACTGTAGGGTGGTTTTGTCTTTTTGTTTTATTAGGGATTGAACCCGGACCTGGCACTTAACTAGGCAAGTGCTCTACCACTCAAATGCCTGACTTTATATCTACAGAGTCTGGCTAATAGCAGACAAGAAATATTATTGATGGCTGAGGGTGCAGAGGGCTTGCACAAGGTCCTAGGTTTGATCCTTAGCACCACAAAAATACACACAAGAAGTATTGTTGAATGAATAACATTTTCCTCAGTAGGGCATGGTGCTGGTCCTATGTAAATTCAACGACTCAGTTCATTTTAATACTGGTCAGTGTGAAATTCACTTTAGAAGATCCTTCTGTTGCAGAAACATGAAATGCTTGTCCCAGCCTGGTCTCAGGAGGTTGGGTGCTTCTGAGACCTCTGTCCAGTTCCCTTCTTTTCCACACAAGAGGAGGTGACTGTCCTTTAGAGGAAGCTGTATTTGTACAATGAAGACTGCTTACTGGTTTCTATCTGATTTGAGTCCTTAGCTTTAGCCATACTATCAGAAAGGCTGAGTCCCATTACCCAGAATACTAAGGTTATCTCCAAGTTATTTTGCTTGCTTATAATACTACTATAATGTAAGGAGTTCAACATATCCCAAACATTATTCACAGTAATTACCTCTTACCCCCTTCTCATTAGGTCTTTTAGTGTATTTCAGTATTATAGCCTCC
Organism: Castor canadensis; assembly: GCF_047511655.1. NCBI lineage: Eukaryota > Metazoa > Chordata > Mammalia > Rodentia > Castoridae > Castor > Castor canadensis. The sequence goes on along the minus strand of NC_133396.1, from coordinate 46,404,923 downwards.
AAAAAGGAACATTCAATAAAGTAACTAAAAAGGGCTGGAGGTGTGGCTCAAGTGCTAGAGCCTCTGCCCAGCAAGTTACCAGGCCCTGAGTTCAAACCCCAGTACCATAAAAAACAAACAAACAATGTATGTTTAAGATTATATGATTAGGGTTGGGCATGGATCATGGATGCACACCTGTAATCCCAGTTACTGGGATAGGAGGGGGATGGCAAGGGAAGGAGGATTGAGGCCAGCCTGGGCTAAGTTAACTGGAGACTGTATCTGAAAAATAAAAAGCAAAAGGACTGGGGGTATGGCTCAAGTGGTAGAGCACAAGGCCCAGAGTTTTGTCCCCAATAGCGCAACTATGCAATTTAACGGGTGGGTTCTGCGAATTTACTCTGTTAAGAGCATGACCCCATCCTCATGTCAAGGTAAGTTGGATGTAGACTTGACCTGTGTCTCTGGAGCCTTGTGATATAACAAGAGAAAAAGAGAATGTCAAATCCTATCCCCAAAAAACAATGTAGCAAGATGAAATGATTTATTTAAGTTCTTTGGTCAGAACTTTTCTCCCAATAGAATTAAAGTGTTCCTTCTACTTTCACTTTTTCTTTTGAATAGCAAATTGCCCCAGTTTCTTGTTTGCCTTGCTGGGCTGCCTGTGGGATGAGGTCAATGTCTGCTACTTGTTTCTTGTTCCTTAGCAAGCTCTGCCATGATGGAGGGCAGACTTTTTTTATTATTTCTTTTTTTTGCAGTACTGGGGTTTGAACTCAGGGCCTACACCTCGAGAGCCACTCCTCCACGAGCCCTTTTATGTCATAGGTTTTTTTCAAGGTAGGATCTCTTGAACTATCCGGGCTGGCTTCGAACTGTGATCCTCCTGATCTCTGCCTCCTGAGTAGCTAGGATTACAAGCATGAGCCGCTGGCAAACAGCAGTATTTTTTGTTGTTCTCATGGTGACTGGCATTTACATAAGCAAAAATTGAGGGAAGAGTTGTTTGGGATGACTTGAGGTAAATTTCATCATCGTGTGCAAAGGGAAAATATCAGTTTGATGAGCCTAGCAGTTAGAACTTGGGAAGATAGAATGGACTTTTCCAATGCATTTTGGTGAGATCAGTTTTAATAGATACCATTTTACTATCAAACAAAACCTTCAATACCTAGAAAACAAATGATTGTGATGTTCTTTAATTCTGTGCTCAATCACTTTCTAGTAGTAATTAAGATGTATATTTTTATCTGGTCTTTTTCTTTTCTTTTCATCTTTAGTACTGGAGATTGAACCCAGGGCTTTAGGCATGCTGAGTGAGTGTTTTACCACTGAGCTATATCCCCATCCCTTTTTTCAAATTTTATTTTGAGATAGGCTCTTGCTAAATCATTCAGATTGGCCAGGCTGGCCTCAGCCCTGGCCTCAAACTCTTGATCCTTCTGAATCTGCCTGCATGAGACATACAAAAAAAATTACTTAGCCAGGTGTGGTGGTACATTTTTGTAGTCCTAGCACATAGGAGGCTGAAGCAGGAGAATCGAGAGTCCAAAGTCAGCCTGGGCCCAGGGAGACCACTTTTGAAAAAAAGGAATGTCTCATGTAATACCTGAAATTGAAATTGAACTGGATACCCTGTTCAGTTCTCTCTCTTTGGCTGTCCGTAAGAGAAGCCCTGCATCAGGACAGCTGCTCTCTCCTGCAGAGGAACAGAATTCCCTCCTAAGCATAAGCAGTCCCTACCAGGACAGCCTGGGCTCCAGCTCATTCTATAGTCACATCCCTGTCATCTTCGCCAACTGCCCCAAGTATAACTCCTCATCATCTTGCATTTTGTTATTGACATCCTCAAACTGTTCTGGGTTTTCTTGTGTGTGTGTGTGTGTTACTGGGGTTTGAACTCAGGGCCTCATACTTGCTAAGTAGGCCCTCTACCACTTGAGCCACTCTGCCAGCCCTTTTGTGTGTTGGGGGTTTTTTTGAGATAGTGTCTCACGAACTATTTGCCCTTTCAACTGAGATCCTCCTGAGTAGCTAGAATTACAGGCGTGAGCTAGCTGCACCTGGGTTGGACTTTACTCCACCTTGGAGTCTCTTGTCATCTGTTATGCATTCTACCCACTTTCTTTACTGTCATCAACCAACCTTCATTTACTAAAGATTTTGATATTGGCCTTATTGTCTTTCTTCACCCCCAAATCTGCTATACTCTAGGGTGACCCATTAATTCTTTTGGACTATCTATAACTCCATTATCAGGCTGGTGGAGTGGCTCAAGTGATAGAGCACCTGCCTAGCAAGTGTTGTCCCTGAGTTCAAACCCCGGTACCACCAAAAAAAATAAAAAATTAAAAACTAAACCATAACTCCATTATCTAGGTCTGTTACATCTCCAGAATCCTAAATGTTATACACTGTAACCTCTAGCCCTAACCTAACTCCCTCACTGTTTTCTTATGTCCTTGTCCTTCAATTTTGGGAGACTTCTAGTCCTACAACTGACCTCTCAGTGCCTCCTATCCTTCTTTCAAGTTATGTCATAAGCAAATAGATAAAATACTGTCAGTTCTTGCAAAAGGGACATTTCCATTTAGAAGGCATATCCAACTGAACATATTCCAGCTGAACTCTTCAGCCCTTTCCCCATCTGCCCCTCACCCAGGTTCTCAATACCTAATTGGCCAAACCCAAAATCTAGGCACTGCCCTCCATTCTTCCCTCAAACTCATCTTCCCATATGTAGTCACTTAGTGGCCATCCTCATCTCCAGTCCTAACTCCCAAACATGGAAAATCAGTCCACTGCTCTCCATGCCAAATGCTGCCACCTTAGTTCAAGCTGCCAACACCTGTGGTCTGAATGACATCATCCGCCACCTACCCGGTCTCTTTGCCTTAGTCCATTCTCCATGCTGCAGTCCTCAAGAGCTTTCTGTGATTCATGTGCCGTCAGATTACACTCTTCACAGATACCTGAACTCCTGAACACAGTCCTTCTGTCCTTCTGCTTCCTGTTCCGGCCTCGTCTTTCCTCCTGTACTCTGAGTGCCAGCCATAATGAATGTATTGCCCTTTCTGTACTGGACCCACTTGCTCCCCTGGGATTATTTTGGTTTTGGTAGTACTGGAGTTTGAACTCAGGACTTCATGCTTGTTAGGCAGGTACTCTACTGCTTGAATCACTCCTCCAGTCCTCCCCTCCAAACTTTTGTACACTCTGTATCTCTACCTCATCTTCAAATATCAGTCTTACCTGGTATTTGTATTAGGTACACATCCTATGTCCTCTTTTGCTGTTATTTGCTTACTGTTGTAATATCACACTGAACTGAAATTGCCTATGCTTTTGCCCACCACAAGACCAAGACTGTTCATTATTGTATTTTTAATAGCTATCCCTGTGTGACACACAGCAGATACCCAGGGCATGTTTTGTTTTGTTGGGTTTTTGTTTTGGTGGTATTGTGGGTCAAATCCAGGGCCTCACAAATGCTAAGCAATTGCTCTACAACTGAGCTACCTGTATTTTGAATAAAGGAATGAGAAATAAGACAGGCATGGTGGCACATGCCAGTAATCCAAGTTCTTAGGAGGCTGAAATAGGAAAATTGAGAGTTCAAGGCTACCCTGTACTACATAGTGAGTTTGAGTGCACCTGGGCTACAAAATGAACTCCTGTCTCAAAGGGGGAAAAAAGCATTTTTAAAAGAATGAAAAACATAGGATAAGTGTGCTAGAGGTCATCAAAAGTCAAGTAGTTATCCCCTGCACTTAAAAAAAAAAACAAGTTTAGCTCTTTTCCCCCTGACTGCCTGAGGTCACCAACCATCATGAATGACACAGTAACTATCCATACCAAGAAGTTCATGACCAACTATACTTCAGAGGAAACAAATGGTCATCGATGTCCTTCATCCTGGGAAGGCAACAGTACCTAAGACAGAAATTCGAGAAAAGCTAGCTAAAATGTACAGGACCACCCCAGATGTCATTTTTGTATTTGAATGCAGAACCCATTTTGGTGGTGGAAAGGCAACTGGCTTTGGCATGATTTATGATTCCTTGGATTATACAAAGAAAAATAAGCCCAACAAAAACTTGCAAGACATGACCTGTATGAGAAAAAAAAAAAAACTTTAAGGAAAGAGCAAAATAAATGTAAAAATAGGATGAAGAAAATCAGGGAACAGCAAAAGCCAGTGTTGGTACTGGCAAAAAGCCAAAGGAATAAGGATCCACAGTGACTCTAACTGTAATGATTGTGAGGGTTTTCCATGAGGATTAATAAACTGTAAACATCTTTGATGGTTATGGATTTTTCATGAGGATTAAAAACTCAACACTTTCAAGAAAAAAATATTTAAACCCAAGTGGGAGTGGTGGGCAGTAATAATCCGAGGGATCCCAGAAAGCTACTGTATAAGCTTCTACTGGCAAATAAACCATATCAATCCTTCCTGGCTTAAAACATCAGTTAATTACCTTATAATTCTGCAGGTCTGCATTTTGGGTTGGGCTGGGCAGGGCGGTTCTTCTGGTCTCACATCTGAGGTCAGCTGCTGATTACCTCTCAGCTGAAACATTTTCTCTCATTTGAGTTAATACCCAAATGCTCATAGTTTTTCTTCAATTTATTTTGAATTTAGAAGTTTTGCCTGTAAGCATACATTTTAGTCCCTGGCAGAGTAGATGTTTGGAACTGGACTATGGGAACTGTTTGAAAGGAAGGCACACGTGATCACTGTGAATAAAAAGACTCAGAATAAGCTTCATAAGGTCAGGGGTCATATCCCCTTTATTAACGTTTATCTGCAGCATTACATATGATTAGCACACATCTGTTGAAGGAAGGCATGAATTATAGCAAACCTTTTTTATTCCAGTAAAGGATAGTATAAAGGAAAACTAAATGCTTAGTTTCCCTCCTTCCCTCCCTCTCTCCCTCCCTTTCTCCCTTCCTTTCTTCCTTCTTTCCTTTCTTTTTTTCTTTTATTTCTTTCATAATACTGGCCATTGAACCCAGAGCCTCACAATCAAGCATTCTACCACTTAAGCTCCACCCCCAACCCTTCTGGTTTTTTAATTTTGTTTTTGAGATAGGGCCTTACTACACTGCTGCTACTACTTCTACTACTATTATTATCATTCTGTGGATCAAACTTGGAGGGCTTTGCCCATGCTAGGCCAGTACTCTACCACAGAGTTATAGCCCAAGAACTGCTTTTGTTTTGTTGAGACAGGGTCTCCCTATGTACTTCATGCTGGCCTTGAACCTGAGATCCTCCTGTGACAGCCTCCCAAGTGCTGGGATTACAGGTGTGTACCAACACATCCAACTGTGAATGCCTAGTCTCACAGGCTGTGCTGCTGCTTGTGGGTGTGCAAGCTTTGCCCATCCAAGCACATATAAGGTAGGGAGGAGTGGAGCTGAAATCCAGTCTGCACCCTGCTATTCCAGGCCTGCTGCCTGGTTTTGTCAGCCTGGAGAGTCATGAAGGGCATGACTATATCTGCTGGGAAGGGACGCCGTTTTTTTTTTTTTTTTTTCCTTTTTCTTTTATTATTCATATGTGCATACAAGGCTTGGGTCATTTCTCCCCCCTGCCCCCACCCCCTCCCTTACCACCCACTCCGCCCCCTCCCTCTCCCCCCCACCCCCTCGATACCCAGCAGAAACTATTTTGCCCTTATTTCTAATTTTGTTGAAGAGAGAGTATAAGCAATAATAGGAAGGAACAAGGGTTTTGCTGGTTGAGATAAGGATAGCTATACAGGGCATTGACTCACATGATTTCCTGTGCGTGTGTGTTACCTTCTAGGTTAATTCTTTTTGATATAACCTTTTCTCTAGTTCCTGGTCCCATTCTCCTATTGGCCTCAGTTGCTTTTAAGGTATCTGCTTTAGTTTCTCTGTGTTAAGGGCAACAAATGCTAGCTAGTTTTTTAGGTGTCTTACCTATCCTCACCCCTTCCTTGTGTGCTCTTGCTTTTATCATGTGCTCATAGTCCAATCCCCTTGTTGTGTTTGCCCTTGATCTAATGGGACGCCGTTTTTAAGAATCTCACAAAGTTCCCTACAGTATAGCAAGACACTGACTTCACACACAGGTTTCTAAGGAGTAAGAGACAGCAGAGTCCACAAAGCAAGAAAATAGAGTGAGCATAAGGTTTGAGACATGGTTCTCATAAATGAATCAAATAAATAAATGAGTCACTGAGACAAGTGGGTACAAAGAAATAAAAAAAATAGTGAGATTAACATGTCTGAATGAAATTCAGAAGTCACCTGAGAATTAACAGAGAGCCCAAACACAGAAGCACAAAAAATACTTGTTTCTATAAAGGGCAAATCTATAAACACAGAAAATAGATTATTAGTGATTGCCCAGGACTGAGAGCAGGGATAGGGATGACTGTAAATGGGTCCAAACTTTCATTTCAGTATGATGGGAATGTTTGAAAATTAAGCAGGGTACAGTGGTGTATGCCTGCAATCCCAGCACTTGAGAGGTTAAGGCAGGAGGACCATGAGTTGAGGCTAGCCTGGGCTACATAGCTAGATTTATCTCAAACAAAAATAAACAGATGAGGGCTGGCTGAGTGGCTCAAATAGTAGACTGCCTGGTGAGCATGAGGCCCTGAGTTCAAACCCCATACCACAAAAATCAAACAAACAAAAACAAACAAAAAGGGGTGGGGGTTTAAGTGGTACGGCACCTGCCTAGCAAGCACAAGGCCCTGAATTCAAACCCCACTACTGCCAAAAACATAATAATAGTGTTTGTTTTAGTGTCACTAAAAGTGAAGACTGCTTCTGGTATGAGACCACAAGCAGCTTGCAGCCAGCACCACCTCTAAGTCTTTGTGGCTGAAAAAAAATTGAACCTGACTATAATCCAGCTACTGGTTTACAGGAAATATGAGGACTAGGAAGCAAGCTAAATAGCACCACAGGAAAGAAAGAAGGAAATGGAGAATGTGAGGTCCTCTGTAAAAGGAACGCCCAGAATCCTCTGGCAGGACAAAGAAAAAGGACAGAAGGAAAGATTGGTCACAGGTAGAGGGAAACTGAGGAGACCTCTCTACTGATGGCTTTGTGCACTTGTCTGTAAGCCTCTTAGGAAAAGACACTTGATTGAGACAGTCATGGGAAATTGATCACGGACTGACAGAAATAGAAGTTAACCGTAGCTGAGTGTGGTGGCTCACGCCTGTAATTCTAGCTACATAGGAAGCAGTGATCAGGAGGATCTCAGTTTGAAGCCAGCTGGGCAAAAATTTCTTGAAACCCTAGCTCGAAAACAATCCATCACAAAAAAGGGTTGGTAGAATGGCTCAAGGTGAAGGCCCTGAGTTCAAACACCAGTACCACAAAAAAAAAAAAAAAAGCAAAAACAAACAAAAAACAAGCCAGGCACTGGTGGCTCACACCTGTCATCCTAGCCCCTTGAGAGGCTAAAATTGAGAGGATTAAGGTCTGAGGCCAGCCCGAGCAAATACTTTGAGAAACCTCATGTCTAAAGTACCCAAAGCAAAATGAACTGTAGGTCTGGCTCAGCAGAAGAGCAACTGTTTTGCAAGTGCAAAGCCCTGAGTTCAAACCCCAGTCCCACCAATAAATAAATAAAACAAAATAAAACGAAAGGGCTGGAAGTGTAGTTCAAGTGGTAGCGTACTTTCCAGGCCCTGAGTTCAATCCTCAGTACAGAACAGGTTATGTTAACAGAATCTGTTTAGGATACTGTGGTAGACAAAACAATGACCCTCCAAAGAGGTTTATTTCCCAAACCCTGCCCCTGTGAGGATGTTACCCTATGGGGCAAAAGGGATTTGGCAGTTGCTATATTGGGTCCTTGACAAGGGGAGGTCATTCTGGATTATTCTGAGTGGTCCAATGTAATCACAGCGTCTTTGTAAGAGCAAGGTGGGAAGTGTCAGTCAGAAAAGGAGGTGACACAATGGCACCAGAGGTGTGACAGAGGAAGGTAGAGAAAGGGGCCAGGAGCTAAGGAATGCAAGCAGACGCTAGAACCAGAAAGAAGGAAGCGAGTTCTCCCCAGAGGCTCCAGAAGGAACGAACACAGCCCAGCTGGCACCTTGACTTTAGGATTCATCCCCCTGAACTACAAGGTAATAGATGTGTGTGGTTTTCAGTGGCAAAGCCTGTGGTAATTTCTTATGGCAGCAATAGGAAAATATTGCAAGTATCCTCATGAGTCTTTTGGTTCCACTGAATTATTTTTAGCACAAATTCCCTGGGGAAGAATTACTGAGTCATAGCTATTACTGCATTTCACTATCTTGCTTTCCAAAGGGTGTGTACCAGTTGTCAATACTATCAGTAGAATAACCTGGAAATCATGGCCATCATTTAACTTTTTCTTTTTTGGTAGGAGTGGGGTTTGAACTTGGGGCTTTGCTTTTTCAAAGCATGCACTCTACCGCTTGTTGTGCCATGCCTCCAATCCATTTTGCTCTAGTTGTTTTGCAGATGAGGGACTCTAGGACTATTTGCCCGGGCTGACCTCAAACCATGATCCTTCTGACTTCAGCCTTCCAAGTAACTAGGATTGTAGATGTGAGCCACTGGCACCTGGCTACCTCAGCCTCTTGAGTGCTGAGATTACAAGTGTGAACCACCAGGCCTGGCAAGATTTTTTTTCTTTTGGTAGTATGGGGGTTTGAACTCAAAGCCTCACGCTTGCTAGGCAGGCACTCTAACACTTGAGCCACTGCACTGGCCTTTTTTTGTGTTGAGTACTTTTGAGATAGGGTCTCATGAACTACTTACTGGGCTGACTTTGAACTGTGATCCTCTTGATCTCTGTCTCCTGAGTAGCTAGGATTACAGGTATGAGCCACCAGCATCCAGATGTTTCCGATGTTTCCATGAGGGTGTTTCGGGAAGAGATTAGAATGTGAACCAGTGGACTGAGTAAAGGAGATTCACCCTTACCACTCTAGGTGGCCATCATCCAATCCCTGAGGCCAAGGAAAAGGTGGAGGAAGGGTGGGAGCCACCGGTGCCCAGCTAACTAAGACATATTGTAAGTACTTTTATAAATATCATAATGTACCCCCAGTACAACTGTAATATACTAATAAATAAAAATAAATAATGGTGGAAATGGTGTAAGGCTATTTGGAATTGTCACAATGAATCCCCCTATTCAATGAATATTTCCTAATAAAAATGGAAAAATAAGCAAGTAAAATAAAAACAGGGGTAACTGACTAGCATTCAGAGTGTAGCTTTCGAGCTGGAGACATAAGTTGGAGGGCCCGACTAATAAGCTTTGAGTTCACATTCCAGTACTGTAAATTGAATAAATAAAGTATGATCTTAACTTTTTTCTCTAATTTTCTCTTATCCTCAGTCCACTTATTGAATTAGATAATCTTTTCTTCTTCCTATATCATGGAATTTTGCCTTTTTTTTTCTTTGCCAGGGCCTCACTCATGCTAGGTAAGCGCTTGCCACCAAACTTCACCCTTAGCCTGAAGTCAGAATGCTGAGAGGTTTGAAACTGATGTGTTTTCCAAGTGACTTAGAGAATAGCAGCACCTTGATCTGAAATAGCTACAAATGTAGGACACAGCTGTGGAGAACTGTGCATGTGTCTACACCTCTCTGGGAAGCTGCCAGGATTGCAGATGGCAGGGTGAGCCAAGTCGTGTTCTAGTGTACTTGGGCACAATAAGAATGTGAGGGCTGGCAGAGTGGCTCAAGTGGTAGAGCATTTGCCTAGCAAGTGAGAGGTCCTGAGTTCAAACCCCAGAACCATTGAATAAATAAATAAATTTAGAATAAAATAAAAAGAATGTGGATATTTCCCTGAGGGCCAAATGGAGACAAAAATAAGATTAACCACTTGCCTATGGCCTATGCAAGAGGAGAAATCTGCGCCACAGGACTCACACAGGTGTCCTCAGGAGAGCAAGTTGCTTGCTAATCTCCTGTGACTAAAGAGAGATTAGTTCAGAAATCCAAATATACGTCAATGTTAGAAAGTCTATTAAAATAATTAGCTATAACCTAAGTGCCTGTGGCTCATAGCCTAGATACTTGGGGGGCTAAGATCAAGAGGATCATGGTTCGAGGCCAGCCCTGGCAAATAATTTATGCATGAGAACCCATCTCCAAAATAACCTCAGCAAAATGGACTGGAGGTGTGGCTCAAGTGGTACAGTGCCTGCTTTGCAAGTTGAGTTCAAAACCCAGTCCTACCAAAAAAAAAAAAAAAACCACCAACAACAACAAAAAAAGAAACAGCCAAAAATAATTAGTGATCCCTACTAATCCCTACTAATTAGGGAAGAAACTGTAGTTAATAGAAATAGAGCCAGGGATTACTGACTCATGCCTGTAATCCTAGCTAGTCAGGAGGCAGAGATCAGGAGGATCATGGTTTGAAGCCAGTCCAGGGAAATAGTTCAAGAAACCCTATCTTTGGGGTCACAAAAAGGGGCTGTTGGAATGGCTCGTAGTGTAGGTTCTGAGTTCAAGCCCCAGTACCACAAAATAAATAAATAAATAAGTAGAGATAGGGGTGTGGGTATAGCTCAATTGCAGAGCACTTGCCTAGCATACACAAGGTATGAGGCCCTGGGTTTGATCCCCAGCATGGCAATAATAATAATAATAGTAATAATAATACTAATAGAATAAAAGTACAAAACAAGTGAAATTATGAAGAACAAGACTTATCCTACCACAGATGAAAATGTATGAGAAAGGTATTGTAATTTATATAATATTATTTTGGTGTATGTAAGAATAGGCAAATCCATGGTATTAGACAGATTTTAGGATGAGACACGAGCAAATTCTGAACACGGTGAAGATACAATTTCAAGTCAGTGGAGTTATGATGGATTTTTTTTAATGGCATTAAGCCTATTGATTTTGCGGTTGGGGGGAGAGTTACCGGGGGTTGAACTCAGGGCATCGCACTTGCTGGTCAGGCATTCTATCACTTGAGCCATTCTGCCATCCAGGCTTATTGATTTTTTAAAAGCTCTCTATCTTTCCAATACACATCATTTCTAATATATTAAGTATGTAAGCAGTGAAAGCAAAAACCATAAGAGAACAGGAAGAAAATACAAGAAGATATTTTTATAGCATCGAATGTCCAGAAGACTTCTGAAGCATGATACAAAACTGAGTGGCTAAAAATGAAAATACTGAAGGATTTGACTACAAAATATTTGAAACTTCTCTAATTTAGTAGTCACCCTAAATTTAAAAGTTATCATGAAGCAGGGCACTGGATACAGAGATCAGTAGGATCTCTGTTTGAATCCAGCCGGACAAATAGTTTGAGAGACCCTATCTTGAAAAACCCTTCCCAAAAAAGGGCTGGTGGAGTGGCTCAAGGTGTAACACAGCCTTGAGTTCAAGCCCCAGTACCTCCTCCCCCCAAAAAAGTTATCATGTATGTGTTAGTTTTTGTTGCTGTAGCACCAAAAACTGAGCGAACAACTTAAGAGGAGGAAGGATTTATTTTGGCTCATGGTTTCAGAGGTTTCAATTTCAATTCAAAGTCAGCTGGACCCATTGCTTTGGGTTCAAGGTGAAGCAGAATATCATGGTGCAAGAGAGTGTTGGAGCAGGGATGTTCACCTCCAGGTGGCCAGGAAGCAGAGAGAGCCAGGGACAAGGCACCTCCAAGGGTACACCCCAGTGACCTATTTGATCCAGCTAGGTCCCACATCCTAATGTTTCTATCAACTCCCAAATTAGCCCCATCGGCTGGGGACCAAGCCTTCAACACATGAGCCTGTAGGGCTACTTCATATTCAAACTAGAACAATACACAATAGACAAAGAGTAACATCCATAAAACAGAAACTTCCTCTAAAACAATTAGAAAGGACAACCCAGTAGAAAAAATGGATAGCGTGAAAGACAGGTTACAGAAAAACACAACTGAGTGATAAAATTCTCATCCTTACTTTTTTGTTTGTTTTTGTGTTTTGAGACAGGATCTCACAATGAAGCCCAGGTTGGCCTTGAACTCTCTGTCCTTCTGCATATAGACATGTACCATCATACCTAGAGATACCAAACATCTTAAAGAGCCTAAATGTTTATCAGTACAGGACTGATCAAGAGATGTAATACCTATTTGAGATAAAACCATGAAGTTATTAAAAAGAATAAAATTGTGTCACAGGTGCTAGAGGAAAAGCATTCATGATATATTATGTAGAAAAGGAAATCTGCAGAACAATATCTTATCTATTTTTTTCCAAAATGTTTTAGCATAAGGCTATCTTTCTTAGCTTAACTTTTTTTTTGTGGTACTGGGATATGAACACAGGGCCCTGGACTTTCTAGGCAGCTTGTTCTACCATTTAAGTCCTGCCCCCAGCCCTAGTTCAACTTTTTATTTTCTAAGGGCAATATATAAAGACTTTTGTGAAAATACAAAAGAAAACATGTAATCCTTAAACAAAATCCTAACCTTCTTCCCTTTTTTCAGTTCTCAAGATTGAACAGAGACTCTCACACAAGCTATGTACCATTGAGCTATACCCTATTACCAATCAGCTAGCTGGGGTCCTTTTGCTCAGTCAGATAGAAACCTCGAGTAGGTGAGTAGAGCTCTTTTGCTGTTGATATACTGTCCCGTGAGTCTTGTCCCGTGGGGTGCCAAAGGCTTTTGGGTTAGGTGGGCAACCACAGAGTCTTATAGGCTCAAGTCCTGAGAAGTAAGAGAAAATGGAATCAGGCTCTTGAGGCCAGAGACTTAGGGCTTGTTCTTGGTGCTCAAATTGGAGACTCTGGCCTTGTCAGTGGTCAGGTACTCAGTAGCTAGCCAGTGTAATCTTCAGATCTTCTCTCTCTCTCTCTCTCTCTCTTTTTTTTTTCAGTACTGGGGACTGAACTCAGGGCCTCTCGCTTGCTAGGGAAGTGCTCTGTCACTTGATCTTCATCCCAGCTCTTTGGTTTGTATGAAGTAGTCTCACTAACTGTCCAGGCTGGCCTTGCACTCACTGGCCTCCTGCCTCTGCATCCTGAGTAGCAGGTTCTAGGTGTGTACCACTACATCTGGCTAGATCCTCTGCTCGCAGCATCAGCTGGTGGTAATAGCAATCAATGCCAGTGTTACAGCTCCCAAGCTTGGATGTTGGGACCCATGGTTCCTAAAAGTGGCCAATGGTACAGCTTTTGGCTCTTGGTTGTTAGACTCTTTGACCTTTAGGGCTGGGCAGCTCCCTGGAACTTTTCTGGCAATGGGGCCCACAGTACTTTGTCTTTGGCTCTTCTCAGCCTTCTGCCTTCTGTATATTGCCCTCTCTGTGGTGTCTACCCCTCCTACTCCCTACCATCTTTGCAGTCTGATACTCTCAAGTCACCTTCTTGCCACTACTGCTGCTGCCAATGAGTCTAACAATGACATTACTTCTTGTCCCTGCTGCTGCCTCTGTGTCTTCTTTGTGTTACTAGCTCAGCCTGCTCTACCCATGATAAAGATTCAAGTAGGCAAGAAAAGACCATTCAAAGCTGGGTGCATGGTTCAAATGATAGAATGCTTGCCTAGCATGTGCAAGGCCCTGGGTTCAACCACCAGTACCATAAAAATAAATAAATAGCAAATAAATGAAAGTCCATTTGGGAGAAAGCCCTTTATTTGGGTCTTATGTTGCAACACCAGGAGGCAGCAGGGTATGGCATGGGGGTTGCATACACATACAGCATTGTAATTTGCACCAATCACAGCTTTCAGGTCCTCCAGTCAGACTTTACATAAGGACCAATCACAGGCCTCTCATTGCACCAATCAATCCAATCTGGAAAAAGTGTGTGTGGGGGGGTTCCTATTGAAGGGAGAAGGGATTCTCTGCTGGCAAGTGAGCAAGGTCATCTGGAGTTCATGGAGACATGTCTTAGGGGGATGTCTTGCAAGGTAGGTGCAGGTTGTTTGGGAGCAGTCTTGACTTGAGCAAGGCCTTCTGGAACAGGAGTACTGGCTTCAGTTGCAATGGTCCTTGCAGCAGGAGTAAAGTGCTCCTCAGCATGCTACTGAAAAATTTAAACCAGCTGGGCTGTCTTGGAGGCAGTCCAGTTATTTGCCAAGGGGCTGTCTGGCTGGCAGCTCCCCATTTGAGGCAGCCAGGCATGGGAAGGGATCTGGCAACTGCTGCTCAAGTACTTGAGTGGCTTGTTCCCATCAGTTTAAGTTGTTTAAAGGAAATTAATTATACATCAAGGAATTAACCTGAAATTAACTTTTTTTTTTTTGGTGGTACTGAGATTTGAACTCATGGTGCTCTACCACTTGAGCCATGCCTCCAGCTCTTTTTGCTTTAGGTTTTTTTCAGATAGGGTCTTGCATTTTTGCCCTGGCTGGCCTTGGTTCCCATCTGCTTCCAGACAGTAGTTGGGATGACAGTTCATTGAGCCAGGCTAAAATTAACATTTTTAACATGGTTTAACAGAGCTTCATACTTTTTTTTTTTTTTTCCAATACTGGGGTTTAAACTCAGGGCCTACACTTTGAGCCACTCCACCAGCTCTTTTTTGTGATAGGTTTTTTCGAGATAGAGTTTTGAGAACTATTTGCCCAGGCTGGCTTTGAACCACGATCTTCCTGATCTCTACCTCCTGAGTAGCTAGGATTACAGGAGTGAGCAACTGGCACTCAGCTAAAAGCCTCTTATTTTTTTTTTTTACATTTTAATTAGCATATATTAGTTGTACAGGTAGGTTTCATTGTGACATTTACATAAATGTTTACAACATATATATTTATATATACACACATATATAATATATACATATAAATATGTGTATACACACACACACACACACACACACATTTTTGGGGGGAGTGGGACTGGACTGGGATTTGATCTCAGAGTTTCAAGCTTACAAAGCAGACACTCTATCACTTAAGCCACACGTCCAGCCAGTTTTGCTCTGGTTATTTTATTTTGTTTATTTTTATTTTTTTTTCAATTTGTTTCCTCTGACAGGTTACAGGACAAACACTCAGTTTGCCTGAGTTTTAAAAGGTTATTTCCTTTGCCCCACTTAAATGACCAATAAAGACATAAGTCTAATTGGCAAAGTGAAAGGGTGTAACTCTGGTTATTTTAGAGTGGAGTCTCAGGGACTATTTGCCTGGGCTGGCCTCGAACCTTGCTCCTCCTGATCACAGCCTCCCAAGTAGTTAAAATTACAAGAATGAGCCACCAGTGCCCAGTTTATAATGTATCTTTTTGTTTGCATGTTTTTTTGGCAGCATTGGGGTTTGAACTCAGGCTCCCAGGCTTGCTAAGCAGGTACCACTTAAGCCACTCTGCCAGCACCATGTATTTTATTTACATTCACTCTTCCTCATTCTCCCTTCCCCACTGCCTCCCTTCCCAGAGCTTCATTCTTTTTTTTTTTTTTTTTTCATTTTTCTTTTATTATTCATATGTGCATACAAGGCTTGGTTTATTTCTCCCCCCTGCCCCCACCCCCTCCCTTACCACCCACTCCACCCCCTCCCGCTCCCCCCCTCAATACCCAGCAGAAACTATTTTGCCCTTATCTCTAATTTTGTTGTAGAGAGAGTATAAGCAATAATAGGAAGGAACAAGGGGTTTTGCTGGTTGAGATAAAGATAGCTATACAGGGCATTGACTCACATTGATTTCCTGTGCGTGGGTGTTACCTTCTAGGTTAATTCTTTTTGATCTAACCTTTTCTCTAGTACCTGGTCCCCTTTTCCTATTGGCCTCAGTTGCTTTAAGGTATCTGCTTTAGTTTCCCAGAGCTTCATTCTTAAAGCTTAACTGCACTTAACTCCAGGCCAAATTTCCCTAGGGAGGTTTAAGTCCTCTAATCTGTCTCATTCCAGGTCCTTAACCTTCTTTTTTGGGGGGAAAGGGGAATTTGGTGGTAGTGGGATTTGACTTTAGAGTTTCACACCTGCAAGGCAGGCGCTTTACCACTTGAGCCACTCTCCAGCCACTTAACCTTTTTTTGTTGTATTTTTCTGAACTTTTTTTAAAAGTATGATTGTGTTTTTTAGAAATTCAGTAATACTGAACATGCCATTTTGTTTCTTGCCTTATACACTTACTCATATCATAAAAATTTTCATGTGTCTGAATATTTCCATAAATGAATTTAAATAGAAAAGGCAACATATATACAAGGTTTAAAACTTGAGCAAACTTGCCGGGTGCTGGTGGCTCACACTTGTAATCCTAGCTACTCAGGAGGCAGAGATCAGGAGGATCATGGTTTTAAGCCAGTCTGGGCAAATAGTTCTCAAGACCCTGTCTCAAAAAAAAAACATCACAAGACAGGGCTGGTGAAGTGACTCAAGTTTAGGCCCTGAGGTCAAGCCCCAGTATTGAAAAAAAACCCAACAAAACTTAATACAGATTAGCCTAATTTTACAAATTAAAACACAGTACTGGGAGGGGAGGATAAGGGAGAATGATGAAGGGATGAATTCAACTATGATACATTGTAAGAATTTTTGTAAATGCCACAGTGTACCCCCAGTACAACACTATGATTTTTAAAAACACAGAAAAAGTCATACAAACAAAAAAACACAATACACAAAAATACAGTAACTAAAAAAAAAAAAACTAAACTAAATTGCAGTTTCCTGGAGGCAATGACAAATCACATTTTTAAACATCTTATTTACTTCTTGGATTTAGTAGGGATGTTTTTACTCCAGACAGGTCAAATGATTTCTTGTTTCTTTTAAAGTCAATTCTTCAATAAAATTGGGGGACTTACACTTAAGTGTGCGACCAAATGCAGTGATGGTCTTAAGAGACTTTTGGTAAAGTGTGAAGTGTCCTAACGCAGAATTGGTGAGAAGTGCAGTGTCATATCAATGCAGCATCATGCATTTTTATATCTGTTTATCATCAAAAACGTTTGTTTATATTTTTGGTGCCCTGGCAACGATTTCTGTCCCTTTGGATTTTGTTTATTGCAAGAACAAGACAGTGCAGTCAAAGAATCAATATAGGTTTAAGATTTCTGCCTTCAAAGCAGTTTCTTAGGAGGAGGCACCTTTGGACAGACTTCAGCTCTGTCTTGGAGGCACTGTCTTCTCTGAACGAAGAGAAGACCTGGCAGGTAAAGGAAGGTTGTTCTGATCTCTGCATGGCTAGGACAGCTCTGCAATGACCTGGCAAGAGAGCCAGCTTTGTAGACACGGTGGGGTTTGTGACCATCTGGACCAAATCCAGGGTTTGTCTACCACTCTTTACCACTCACTCCTTACAAATTACCACCCTGCAGCCCTCACTGTATTCTCAGAGATCACTTCTGCTCTCTCACATTTTTTGTGCCTTCACTAAATGCAGCCTGGATTCCAGCTCCCTTTGGAAGCTGCTCCTGAAGGTCACCAGTGACCTGCTATATCCATTGGCTTTTCCTCAGCGCCGGTCTTTCCTGATGTCTCTGAAGAACTGAACACCACTGACCACCCGCTAGTTTTGAAACTCTTTTTCACTTGTATTTTATGACACTAAATTCTGGGTCTCACTCAAGGCTGGACTCCAGAAACATTGGTAACTATAGTTAATATTCATTGTTTATATGAAATTTTTTTTTGTGGTACTAGGGTTTGAACTCAGGGCCTTCACCTTGAGCCACTCCACCAGCCCTATTTTTGTGAAGGGTTTTTCGAGATAGGGTCACAAGAACTGTCTGCCCAGGCTGGCTTTGAACCATGATCGTCCTGATTTCTGCTTCCTGAGTAGCTAGGATTATAGGTGTGAGCCACTGGTGCCCGGCAAAAATTCTTCTCTTTCTCTTTTTTTGGTGGTACTGGGGTTTGAACTTAGGGCCCCATGTTTGCTAGGCAGGTGCGCTACCACTTGAGCCACTCTGCCAGCCAAAGGCATTTTTCGTGTAGTCTCCCACTTAATTCTCATTTGCAGAAGGAAAATTTTAATTCCCATCTTACAGGTGAGAAAACAGGCTTTAAAGAGTTTAGTAATACATCTCCATTGAACTCAAAAGAGTCTAAGAGTGTGGTCTTCACTTCTGTGATGTGGCCTGTAGAGCTGGAAGGGATTTCCAGAGGTCAGCAAGCCCAGTTCCTCCCTCCTTTTCTCCCTTCCTTCTTTCCTCCTTCCTTCCCTCCCTCCCTCCCTTCCTTCCTTTTCCCTCCCTTCCTTTCTTTCCCCTCTTTCCTCCCTCCTTCCCTTCTTTTTTCCTTCAAAGATTCCATCTTGAGAAATAGCTTAGGCAGTTCTCAAACTGGAGATCTTCCTGCTTCAGCCTCTTGGCTGCTGGAATTACAGGTGTGGGCACCATGCCAGGCTTATTTCCTTTATTTCTGCCAAAAACACCATTGGGGTTTGATAGGGATCGTATCCAGTCTGTAGATCACTTTGACAAGCATTGTTACCTTAAAAATATCCAATCTGCTGGGTGCCAGTGGCTCAAGTCTATAATCCTAGCTACTCAGGAGGCAGATATCAGATCTCGGTTCAAAGCCAGCATCAGGGAAATAGTTCAAGCGACCCTATCTCAAAAATACCCAACATAAAAAATGGCTGGCAGAGTGGTTCAAGTGGTAGAGCACCTGCTTAGCAAGGATGAAGCCCTGAGTTCAAACCTTACTACTGCCAAAAAAAAAAAAATGTACAAGGAGTATTAAGGCTCAGGTGCCAGTAGCTCATGCTTGTAACCCTAGCTACTTACTTGGGAGGCTGAATTTGGGAGGATTGAGGTTTGAGGCCGTCTCCAAGAATTAACTGAAAGCAGGATAAAAGGTTGGCATTTCTGCTGGGCCCTGGTGGCTCACGCCTATAATCCTAGGTGCTTGGGAGGCTGAGATCAGGTGGATTGTGGTTTGAAGCCAGTCCCAGGGTCAAATAGTTGACAAGACCCCATCTCCAAAATAATCAGAGCAAAATGGACTGAAGGTGTGGCTCAAGCTTTGCAAGTGCAAAGACCTGAATTCAAACTCCAGTCCCACCATAAATAAATAAATAGATAAATAAGTAAATAGATAAAAGCAAGCTTGCATCCCTGCCTCCATTTTGTATCTGTGGCCTTTGCTCTGAGCCATTCTCTCCTGAAGTCACTTTGCAGCCATCTTGTAATCCAGGAAGGACAGGACTGATAAATAAAATCCTGTGACCACAGACAACACTATCCCTGCCAAGTAGCACTGACTCTTATTCTAGCAAGGTCCCACCAATCCTGAGACAATAAGCTAACCTGTGGCCACCATTTATGACTACTGGAACTCACCTGTGACTACAGAGACTGCTTAATAATTATTTCTCTCCCCTGGCTCCTGATCAAACCTAAAGCAAATGTCTGTACAAAGATGGTTTGAAATGCTTTGTGTGTGTGCACGTGTGCGCCTGCGGTATTAGGGATTGAACTCAGGGATTTGTGATTGCTAGGCGGATGCTCTACCTCCTTGAAATGCTATCTTGCCTGTTCTTGAGGTGTTAATTGAATCTCCTTTCTCTGACTGCTAACAACCTCCACCATTACTTGTCTGTGTTTGGCACACTGGGGCTAGTGTCCATTCCTGACCTATGGATCCTCTGAAGCTGTCTTGATTTTGTTCGTAATGCAATCTGTTTGGTTTTTTTTCATTGAGGCTGTACTTTCAGTACCCACTGAGAAGTTATCAACTTCATACTGCACATTCTAAAGCATTTATTTTCCTTCCTTCCTTCCTTTTTTTTGGGGGGGACTGTAGTTTGAACTCAGGGCTTTGCACTTGCAAAGCAGGCGCTCTACCACTTGAGACACACCTCCAGTCTGTTTACCTCTGGTTATTTTGGAGATAGGATCTCATGAACTATTTGCCCAGGCTGGCCTCGAACCACAATCCTTGGGATCTGAGCCTCCCAAATGGTAAGAATTACAGGTGTGAACCACTGATGCTGTACTCTAAAGCATTTCTGATTCAAATATTTTTATACATTGTATTAATTATTAAGCCTTCTCTCCTAAAAAAATGCTGTAGAATTCAGCTTGCTAGTATTTTGTTAAGGATTTTTAGAAGAGTATGGTCTGTAGTTTTCTTTCCTCATACTACTTCTGCTTAGCTTGGGTATTAAAGACCAGGTAACACTGGCCTAATGGAAGGAGTCAGGAAGTGCTCCCTCCTCTGTGTGGGATGAGTCTGAGGATTGGTGTGAATTCCTTAAATGTATGGTGAGTTCACCAATCTGGTGAATTCTGGTTTTAGAATTTTCTTTTTTTAAAATTTTTTTATTTTATTCACATGTCCATACAATGTTTGGGTCATTTCTCCTCCCTCCCTCCCCCCACTTCCTCCCCCAGAATTTTCTTTATTGGTGTTTTTTTTTTCTTCCTACTTTTTTATTTTTTAAACGTAAAATTTATCATTTTATGGCTGGGAGTGTGGCTCAAGTGGTAGAGCAACTGCCTATCAAGCATGAGGGCCTGAGTTAAAACCTCAGTACTGCCCTCCCCAAACTATCATTTTAACTATTTTCTAGAGTACAGTTCAATGGCATTAAATACATTCACACTTTAGCTTTAGCTGGGCATGGTAGGACATACCTGTAATCCCAGATGCTTAGGAGGTAGAGGCAGGAGGATAAGAGTTCCAGATGAGGGTAGGGCAAAGTTATTGAAACCCTATCTCAAAAAGAAACAAAACAAAAAACCAGAAGGGCTGGGGGCATAGTTCAAGTGGCAGAGCACTTGTCTAGCAAACTGGAGGCCCTGGGTTTAATTGAAAGTATTGCAAAAATACCAAAACAAAACATTCACATTGTTCTTTTGTTGGGAAGTTTTGGATTACTGATTTAATTTCTTTGTTATATGTCTATTCAGCTTTTCCATTTCTTGAGTCAATTTTGATAGTTTGTGTGTTTCTAGGAATCTGTTTATTTGCATACTATTTGTAATGGCTTTTTTTTTTTTTTCCAGTGTCAGGGATCCAGCCCAGGGCCTCAAATGTGCCAGGCAAATGCTCGGGTATGAGTGAGCTCCATACCCAGCCCCGTGATGGTATAAAAATAGGTGTCAACTTGAAGAGGTTAAGGGATTATCCAGACAGCTTGTGAAATGTTATTTCTGATGTTTCTGTGAGGGTGTTTCTGGAAGAGATTAGAATGTGAACCAGTAGACTGAGTAAAGGAGATTCACCCTCACCACTCTAGGTGGGCACCACCCAATTCCTGAAGCCAAGGAAAAGGTGAAGGAGGAGTGTTGTCTCTCTCCTCAGTCAGGGAAGTCATCTTCTGCCCTTGGACATGAGAATTCATTGTTCTAAGGCCTTCAGACTTAGAGCTTTCCTGAGTCTCACGTTTGCAGATGGGACTTTTTCTTGTTCATAATTGCATAGAATTGCATGAGCCAATTTCCGTAATAAAATTCTCTTTCTTGCCAGGAGCCAGAGGCTCACAGCCCTGGGCAAACAGTTCACAAGACACTCACTATCTTGAAAAAAAACCCATTACAAAAAAGGGCTGATGGAGTGGCTCAAGGTGTAGGCCCTGAGATCAAGCCCCAACACCACAAAAAAAAAAAATTCTTTCCCTCTGTACATATCTATCTCTGAGTATATGCAGACAGACACATAGATACATGTACATGTATATATATGTATATGTGTTTGTATATCCATATATATGTATATACACACATGCACACACACCTCCTGTTGCTTCTACTTCTCTTGGAGAAAATCTCCAAGTATTTTCTTACAGTTCTTTTTTTGTACAGTCTGTTAATGTCCCTTTCTGATTTCATTAATTTGAACCTTTTTTCCTTAGTCAATTTAGCTAAAGATTTTTCAATTTTGTTTATCTTTTAAAAAAATCAACTTTTGTTTGTGGTGCTGGGGAATGAACTCATGCAAATGCTATACTGCTAAAGCTATACGGTCTCTTAAAGAATCAACTTTTTTGTGTGTGGTACTGAGCCATTCCACCAAACTATTTCCCTGGGGCTGGCCTCGAACCATGATCCTCTTGATCTCTGCCTCCTGAGTAGCTAGGATTACAGCGCCTGGCAATGCCAGGCTTTTTTGTTGAAGTGGAATTTCACTAACTTTTTGCTCTGACTGGCCTCAAACCTCAAACTAAGATCCTCTGATCTCTGCCTCTGGAGTAGCTGAGAATATAGTTTGTAAACTACCTAGCTCAACTTTTAATTCTGTTGATTTTTCTGTTTTCAATTTTTTATCGTTGTGTCCTTTGTTTCTCATCCTTGCTTCTTTCTGCTGCCTTTGGGTACAGTTCACTCTTCTTTTCCTAGATTTTTTTTCTTTTTTGAGACAGTGTCTATGTAGCCCAGGCTGGCCTGGGACTGGAATGTCTCTGACCTCAGCCTCTTGAGCAGTGGGATTATAGACATCATGCTTGGTTTCTTTATTTAGTTCTTTAAAATGCAAAAGTAGGTTTTTTTTCAGGGCTGGGGACTGAACTCAGGGACTTACTCATCAGGCAAGATTCCTACTACAGAGTTTGCTGGCTTCAAACTTGTTATGTAGTCTAGTTTGGCCTCACACTCTCCATCCTCCCATTTAATCCCAGTACTGGGATTACAGGTGTGAGCCACCATACCTGGCCTCCCTTTCTTCTTCTTTTTTTTTTTTTTGTGGTACTGGGGTTTGAACTCAGGACCTACACCCTGAACCACTCCAGTAGCCCTTTTTTGTGATGGGTTTTTTTCGAGATAGGGTCTCGTGAACTATTTTGCCTAGAACTGGCTTTGAACTGTGATCCTCCTGATCTCTGCCTCCTGAATAGCTAGGATTACAGGTGTGAGCCACTGGCACCAGCCTACTTTAATTTTTAACACTATTACAACTTGTTCTGTGGCCTAACATGGTCTCTGTTTTCTTTACATTTGAACATGAAGCTCTGGAGGTGAATAACTTTCTGAACAACGTTTAGTTATAAAGATAAAACTAGATTGCAGGGTGTTGACTTTTAGTCTTTTACAACTGAGACCTAATAAATTATGGCAATGCTGTGGAGGGACTTAATTTGGAATGCAATGGAAAGTCATTCAAGTCTCTGTTTCTGCCTCTTCTGCTTTATTTACCTCTTAAGAGTAGCTATTCCCTGATATGTCTTGTGTGGTTCTTTTTTACCTCTGCCTATGTGTTAGCTGCTTAGCTGCTTCCACAGCAGTGACCCCCCCCTTTTTTTTTGTGGGAGTGCAGTTTGAACTCAGGGCTTTTTTACTGTTTCAGCCACACCTCCAGCCCATGTTGCTCTAGTTATTTTAGAGAATTATTTGCTTTGGCTGGCCTTGAACCTTGATCCTCAGCCTCCCAAGTAGCTAGGATTACTGATGTGAAGCATCCAGAAAAGAAAAAAAAAAAGCAATTTTTTTTTCTTTTTGGTCTTTATTATTTTGTGGTGATACTGGGGTTTGAACTCAGGGCCTCATACTTGCTAGGCAGGTGCTCTATTACTTGAGACATCTGCCAACCTTTTTTTGTGTTGAGTATTTTTGAGATAGGGTCTCACCAATTATTTGTTGAAACCATGATCCGCCACCTGATCTTTGCCTCCTGAGTAGCCAGGATAGAGATGCCTGGGTACCCTCTTGTTTAGTCATTGCTATGCAATACTTACTAGTCTTTTAAAAGTATAACCACCATTTTCCATGCAAAATCATCCAAAAATGGTTTACCTGCCGGGGGTGTGGCTCAAGTTATACAACATTTGCCTGGGATGTGTGAAGCCCTGAGTTCAAACCCCAGTACAGCAAAATAAAACAGAATATAAAAATAAAATAAAAAAAAGCTGGGTGCCAGTGGCTCATGCTTTTAATCCTAGCCACTCAGGAGGCAGAGATCAGGAGGATGGTGGTTCAAAACCAGCCTAGGCAAAGGGTTCCAAAGACCCTAACTGAAAAATCTCATCACAAAAAAGAGTTGGTGGAGTGGCTCAAGGAGTAGACACTGAGTTAAAAAACACTGAGAAAATAAACAAACAAACAAAACCCCCAAAACAATAACAAGTGGGGCTGGAGGAGTGACTCAAGTGGTAGAGCACTTGCCTAGCAAGTGTGCAGCCCCGAGTGCTAATCCCAGTTCTGCCAAACAGCCCCCCGAAAAAAAAACCCCAAAAAACACAACAAAGAAAACCCTCAAACGAACAAGCAAACAAACATTTTGCTTTCAAAAACAGCTTACCTGTTTGGAGGGGAGGCTCAGTGGTGGAGTATATACTGAGCATGTTAGAGGTCCTGAATTAGCTCCATAATCAAAACAAAACAAAACTCCCTTCTGCTCACAGAATAAGATGAAAAATTTTAGCCTGCCATCTAAGGCCTTTCATAATTTGGTTTCAACCTTTTTTATTCCATATCTACTGCTGGATTTAGCAACATGTATTTATGGACTACAAGGTGCAGAGAATCCATTGTGAAGCAATCCCCATTAAGAGTTAAATCTTTTTTTGTGTGTGTGCTATGGGGATTTGAACTCTGGGCCTCATATTCACTAGGTATCCACTCTACTATTTGAGTCACACCCCTAGCCCCAGGCAGTTATTACCTCCTCAATCTCAACTTGATATTGTTCTAACTTTTCTACAACCATTTACTGTAGACCAGGTAGCTTCTTTTTCTCTGGTCCTGGGGTTTGAACTCAGCGCCTTGTTTTATGAGGGCACTCTACTACTTCAGCCATACGCTCAGTCATAAACTTTTTTTTTTTTTTTGGCGACAGTGGGGTTTGAACTCAGGGCCTAAGGCTTGTTAGGCAGGCGCTCTTACAGCTTGCACCACTCTGCCAGCCCTTTTTTGTGATGGGTGTTTTCAAGACAGGGTCTCGTGAACATTTTTCCTGGGCTGGCTTTGAACCACCATCCTCCTGATCTCCGTCTCCTTTTAACAAATTCCTTGCTCCTATCCATGATGGGCTTAAAAGTGGAAAAGCTAAAGATTACAGTGTTAGAGAAAAGTTGAGGTGGGAAAACTGGAGGCTCCTCGTTCCCTTCCAACTACAGCAGGTCCCAATTCTTTATTTCGTTTATAGGGGTCTAAAAATTCTTTAGTTCCGGGCTAAAGGGGTCTGAGAAAGGCCCAGGATTGGGCTTGGATAAGAAAATGGGCAAGGTAGGGCAGAACACGTTGATTTCAGCGCGGAAGGCCCGCCATTACAAAAAACCATCATAGCCTCTCGCTTTCTCTTCCCCCAGGTCAGTCATGGGCTCCTGGTCATGGCCTGGCTGTCGGGTTCGTCCTCTCACGGGACAACCCAGGCCGACCTTGTGCGCAGTCCCCTTCCCTCCGGACCGCTCTCCCTGTGCGCAGTCGCAGTTCCCGCCTCGGCGCTACGGCGCCGGCTGAGCGGACCGAGGAGCGGAGTCTCCCAGGTTACAGCCTCTTCAGGAGCGGAGCTCCAGGACCCGCCTCCCGCGCCAGTTGCCAGGGAGCGGTTGCCATAGAGCTGAGCAGTTGTCCGCGTGCGCAGGCGGAAGTCCCGGATTGAGGCGCCGCCATTTTTGCTGCCCGGACGCGGAGCGAGAGGCTGAAAGAGTCGGAGACGCTATCCGCTTCCATCCGTCGCGCAGACCCTGCCGGAGCCGCTGCCGCTATGGATGATCGGGAGGATCTGGTGTACCAGGCGAAGCTGGCCGAACAGGCTGAGCGATACGACGGTGAGTTGGGGGGGCAATGGGGGGCTGGAATTCTCGGACCCTCTGCCGCCGCCCACAGAGACCGGGAACGGGAGACAAAATGGCGGCATCGTCGCCGAGCCTGGCCCGGGGATGTGGATTCGGGAAGTAGGAAAAGGCGTGTGGGCTCCTGGAGCAATGGGAGTCTTCAGGTCCAGCAGTTTGACCCCTTCGGTGTCCTTAGCTGCAGACAACCGTGAGCCGGGAGGCCGAGGCCATAAGCGTGGAGGAGTTGGTTGTAAAATGGCGGCTGGGGGGGGGAGGGCGAGTCCCTGGGCGGGGGAGGGGGAGGAGATGGCGGGTGTAGTCTCTAGGCGAGCAGATTTCCCCGGGGAACTTTGGGATAGTCTTGGGATGTTGAGACGAATTGGGTGGGGTGATGGAGGAAGAGACACCGGCCACATGGGAGGGCGAGGGGACCGGGAGCTGTAGCGCGGGCGCCTTTCAGGGAAACATGGCGGGTGGGGGCGGTGGCTTTTCCCCGGAGGCCGGGTATGGGGCGGCGGCTGTGGAGTCTCACAAAGGAGAACCCTTCCGAGCGGCGGGCGTCTGCGGGCTTGTGGGGGGCAGGGTGGGATGAAATGGGGGGAGGGGAGGAGAGTGGAAATCACTGCGGATCCTCCTCGGGTGGAGGCACGCTGAGATGCTGCGATCGGATTTCTTCGCGTGGGCTGGCGCACCTGGGCGTCAAGGTTTGGGGGCTTTTCATCCTCGCCTTCTTGTGGGCAGGTGCAGGAAAACCCCACTCACACTCCCTGTTCTCGGACTTATCTGGAGAGCCCGAAGTTCCTGCAGTCTTTCTCTGGCTTCTGGTGGCTAGAATCTAGAACTGGAGACACGGAAACCACGACTTTTGTGCCTTAGTCTTCCCTTTTGTAAAAATGAGGACTTTTCCTTTTTTTCCGCACCATTATGACATATGGAAAGACCTGTCGGAGAATAAAATTATTTCAAATAACTGTAACTGTACTTTTTTTAGTAAGTGTACTTTGGCTGACTACCCAGGCTTGGAATGCGCGTCCTTACTTCATTTGGGGATCTTAACCTATTGAAGATACTCGAATCAGGCATAGGACTTTGGGATTCTGTTTTACATACTATTTCTTTTTTTCCATTTTAAGTAAACGGTTTTACATACAGTTTTGTGTGTGTGTGTGTGGTAACTGGGATTTGAACTGGGGCTCCACCCCCACAAAGCTGGCGCTCTACTGCTTGAGCCACACCTCCAGTCCATTTTCCTCTGGATATTTTGGCTGGCCTCGAACTGCCATCCTCCCGATCTCAGCCTCCCACGTAGCTAGGTACAGAAGCCACCACGCCTGGCTTTATGTGCAAATTTTAATGGTCCTCTTTTTTTTTTTTTGGTGCTAGGGATGAATCCAGGTCCTTGGTGCTAGGATGAACCCAGGGCCTGTCGCATGCTAGACAAATGCTCTACCACTGAGCTACATCAGAGTTTAGTCCACTGTGTCTTTCTAGTCAGTCATAGGCAGTCTATTTTTTTAACCACTCCCACTCCCCCACTTTGGACCTAAAACATTTGTCACTCCAACGTTTACTGTTTAAAAAGTGAAACATCACATGTGGTTCCTGTGGTTTTAATGCTTTTTTGGGGTAGGGTGGGATGAGTTCTGGTTGGATACAAGTGATGTTGATCCTTAGATTTTTCTTACTTCAGGCATTTAATTTTTCAAAACATGTAGGGCCCTTGGGTGCCCCCTTGGTCATGTGAATAGCTTCAGGGCTATCATTCGAAGTTAGCATTCAGGGATTTCAAAAGTAAGAGAAAAGGCCTGAGAAATATTTTTTGGGGGGTGGGTGGGCCTGGGGTTTGAAATAGGGCTTAGCACTCTACCGCTTTAGCCTCTCCTAGTCCATTTTTTGCTCTGGTTATTTTGGAGATAGGGTCTCCCGCCAGGGCTGGCCTGGAACCATGATCTTCCCAGTCTCATCCTCCCAAGTAGCCAGGATTACAGCTGTGAGCAACCAGTACCCATGTAGAAATTCAAATTTAAGAAGGATACTGAGCTAAATTTCGTTTTGCAGATTTTTAAATTGCTGTTTGTGTTGAACAAATACCCAGTTGAGAGGGGGAGGGGAATAAGATGGGGAAGTACAGCTCAAGGTCGGCTTTGTCTTAATTTCAGTATGTTTAAAAATCAAACAAATGTAAGTGTGCTTGTAATGAAAGTCTTCCTCTCCTCATTCTCCAGATAAATTCACTCTTAATCTAGTGCCCGTGGGATGATCTGAAATTATGTTTGAATGTGTTCTGTTTTGTGGGGATAGATTATGAGTAGACTTGCTATGATAACCAAAAATGGCGTGTGGGGGATGCTCTTCAAAAAAAGTGAACTAAGTTTTACAACCAGTTTGAAAGCCTACAGTTGTAGGGCCCAAATAAATGACAGGTTAGTGATAATCATATTTGGGATTTGAGTGCTGGGGATTTTTGACCAAAACTCTGGTTATTCAACATAAGACTGTAGGTAGATAAAGCCGCATGGTTCCAGTGTGTGTATCCTCTACAGGATCTGAATGGGAGGGGTGGGAATAGGATCTGCAAGGTTGAGGAAGAGTATCCAGTGACTATGGGGTTCAGAGGAAGAGGGCAGAAGGGAACCAAATGGGAAGAAATCAGCCTCTGTGTTCTCTCCTTTATTAAGTACAATAGTTCAGTTTTGTGGTGACAAAAAAGTGATTCTGTAATATTAGTCATATAAAATTTCTCAGGTGTGGGGAGTGACAGCACATTGGAATGATTTGGATTTTGGGTACTTGAGATAAATGTAGGCTTCCAAATGAACTAGTCTTCTTTGTTACTGCCTTAGACTTGTCTTTTTTTTTTCCCTGCATTTTTATTTATTAGCCACTAATGTGGAAACTAGTGCCTAAACTTTTGCCTCATTTAACTACCTTCAAGCATTGAAATCAATTTATATAGATCATTTACTGGTACTGGAGCAAGAGCCACGCTGTGTTAAGGAACAGGACAGTTTTTTGAGTTCCAATATAAGAAAACTGAAGTTTTGGGTTAGGACTCAACCTTAGTGAGATCTAGCATCTCATTCATTTAACAAGTTGATGGTCTAAGAAATAGTTTTTATGTATTTGTAGCCATATTAAGCAAGTCCATGAACTCTTAGTATTCTTGAACTAAGTCTTAACCTTCTCATATATATGAGTCATGTTAGTATAGAAAACTAGGGACTATAGAAAGGGAAAAATGAATTTTTTCCAATGTTTTTGGTTAGCATAAATGTCAGCATATACTATGTTTGGGCTTGTATGGTAGTACCGTTTTTGTCTCTCATCTTCATCCCTTCACCCTCTCAAGATTAGCTCTATGGGAAGTGGGGGTAAAGTATTTTTTTTTTGTTGTTTTATTTATTTTTGGCAGTACTGGGGTTTGAATTTGGGGCCTCAAGTTCCAAGGCAGATGCTCTACTACCTCAGTCAAGGTGTGGGTTAATTTTTTTTTTTTTCCAGGGTGGAACTGACAATTGAATTTGGGGCTTTGTGTTTGCAAAGCAGGCACTCTCCGGTTTTTTTTCTTGTTAAAGCATTCTGTCTTTCAAAGAGGGTAAGGTTTTCATGCTCACTTTTGGTTTACTCTGAATACATCAATACCAGGGATGCTGCTTCTTTCACTCCTTGAAAGCTGTCCTTTTTAAACCATCAAAGCCTCATCTCTAGTTTGTTCTGGTGGTTAGTGAAGCCTGGTGAGCATGTTTTGAATTACTTCCTTATTGCATGTCTTGTTATGGAAAAAGTAGACCAGAAGTTAGCTTTACTACTGAATTTGAAAGCACTTAGATTAAGTACCAGTTATTTTTTTTGGGACCTGTGGAGTTTGAACTCAGGGCTTCACTCTACTCTTTGAACAGCACTCCAGCCCTGCTTTCATTATTTTTCATATAGGGTCTGGCATTTGCCTAGACCATGATCATCTATGTACTTGCTTCCTGAATAGTTGATATGCTAGGTTGTGACAGGTGCATGCCACCACACTCAGTTTTTCTTTCTTTTTTTGGGGGGGGGGACTGGGGGAGAGGGAGCCTACACCTTGAGCCACTCCACTAGCCTATTTTTGTGTTGAGTTTTTTTTGAGATAGTCTTGAGAACTATTTGCTTTGAGCCATGATCCTCCTGATTTCTGCCTCTGGAATAGCTAGGATTATTGATGGTACAAAAAAGGATTTCATTAAGACACTTTCAGAGCTGGTTCAGGTGTTACAGCCACCTACCTAGCAAGTTCGAGATTCTGAGTTCAAATCCAAGTACAAGCCAGGTGCCAGTGGCTCATACCTGCAATCCTAGCTATTCAGGAGACAGAAATCTGGAGGCTCACATTTCAAAGCCAGCCCAGGCAGACAGTTTGCAAGACCCTATCTTGAAAAAAACCCATCACTAAAAGGGCTGGTGGACTGCCTCAAAGTGTAGGCCCTGAGTTCAAACCCCAGTACCGCAGAATAAATAAATCCAAGTACAAATCCAAGTACTACCCCTCCCAAAAAAAGGCCAGATCACTTTATTTTTTTGAAGCAGGGTCTTCTTAAACTACCCAGATGCACCTCTTTACATCTTCCCACCTCAGCCCCCCGAATAGCTGGGATTACACACATTTGCTACCTGACCCAGCTATATGGATTATTTTCAGTGGGTTTGCTTGCATGTACTCCATGATTTATTTAGTTTATTACATACCAGCGTTCAAACTCAGACTTTATTTATATAAAGGTGAAGTGCTTAGAAAATGTCCACTATAGTAAGAATTTACCCATCACCCCAAATTACAGTGACTCATGATTTCATTATATTTTCAAAGTTGTGTAAGAAAACAGAATAGAATGAAATATGCATGACACTGTACGAAAATATACAAAATATAAAGTACAGAGAGAAGCATTCCTTCTAGATGTACAGTTTCATGTAAAAGGGATTTTTAAAACTTGCACTGGACTGGGGGATGGCTTAAGAGATAGAGTGCTTGTAAGCATGAGGCCCGAAGTTCAACCTGCAGTACCACCAAAACAATTATAACAACAACAAACCCTTGCGTTACCCAGTTCTGCTTAGGTGGTTAGGTATAAGAAAATTACAATTTATTCAGTATTCCCCATTAACTGAAATAGCAACAGGTAAATTACTGCCAGAATTGGTGCTTAATCTTAATACCTGTAATCCTAGCTACTGAGGATAAGATCTGGAGGGAAGCAATTTGAGGCCAGCCCAGACAAAAAGTTCAAGAGACTCATCTCAAACAATAAAAACTGAGTGTGAGCTCACACCTGTAATCCTAGCTACTCAGAAGGCAGAGATCAGGAGGATCTCTGGTTGGAAGCCAGCCTGGGCAAACAATTTGTAAGACCCTATCTCAAAAAAACCTATCACAAAAAAGGGCTGGTGAAGTGGCTCAAGGTGTAGCCCCGACTTCAAGCCCCAGCACCGTAAAAACAAACAAAAAAAATCTTAACTTTAATTGGGTATTTCAAGTGAAATTTCAACCGGTAAATTACCTAATTTTTAAGTTCCTTTTAAATGTTCTCAGGTGATCTGAAGCATGAGTTTTTAAAAAAATGTAAGACTGATCTTGCAGGATTTTTTTGTTTTAACCCTTTATATTTCAAGAGAACTACTTAGGTATATACAAACAGTAATACCAGGCATTAGGCTAAATTTCAGAACTTTACATTATACATATTAGATATGTTTATATAGGATTCACAATTAACACATCATTTTCTTTTAATTTTTAATTTTTTTTGGCGGTACTGAGGGTTGAACTCAAGGCCTGGAGCTTGCTATGAAGGTATTCTGCCACTTGGCTACTCTGCCAGCCCTTTATTATTTATTTTTTTGAGATAGGCTCAGGCTGGCCTTGATCCTGTGATCCTGCTGCCCCAGCTTCCAGAGTGTTGGAATTACAGGTATGTTGTACCACCTTGCCCAGCAACACATTTTCACAAGAATTTTTGCTTCATATGACAATGTATAATAGCGGTACAAGAAGGTGAATTTGAGATGGTATAGTGTTGGGTATGATGGTACATGCTTGTAATCCCAAAATTTGGGTGGAGGCTGGAGCATCCTTTGTTGGAGGCCAGTCTGGGATATTTTAGTAAGACTGTTTGATAGAGAAAGAAAATGTAGTGATTCCCTCCCCACCCATGGCAAGTCAACTATTAAAGTATAAAGCCAGAACTTGTCTGTGTGCTGACCTTTGGACTAGTACTCTTAGCTACTTACAAAAGACCTGTCTGTAACTTAGTAAGGTGATGCCTCTGGGGGGAGGGGGAATATGCTTGTTTCTTTAGTGATTACTTAAAATAGTTTGAGGTTTTTTTTTTTTTTTGTACTGTGGAGTTGAACTCAGGGCCTAGTGTTTACTATGCAGTCCTCTTAAATCATTTTGCTAGTCTCCTCTCCCCTTTTTTGTTTTTTTTTTTTGGTGGGAGTGGGTTTTGAACTCAGGGCTTCACACTTGCAAAGCAGGGAGCTTGAGGCACAACTCATTTTGCTCTGGTTATTTTGGAAATGGAGTCTGTTTGCTAAGGCTGGCCTCAAACCTCAATTCTCCTGCTCTCAGTGTCCCAAGTAGCTAGGATTAACAGGCCTGAGCCATCACATCTGGCACAGCTGTTTTTCAAATGGTCAGTGAATGTAGTTTATTATAGTTAAATACTAATTATCCAAATTGACAATCCAGTTGCTGACATAACTTGTAGTTTGAACTCCTTGGTTTTGCTTAATCACATCTAACAACAATTTTAAAGGGCCATTATAATTAATCATCCATATCAAGGCACCGTGAGAAGGGATCCTCATTTATAAATGAGTACCACCTACCAGAATAGGTGGTAGAAACTGTCCTAGACAACAAACTTGCTCTAAGCTCATACTGACATCTTTTCTGTACTGGGGCCTATACCTTGAGCCGCTCCACTAGCTCTTTTCGTGATGAATTTTTTTTGAGATAGGGTCTTACATATGTATTTGTCTTTTTTTTGGGAGGGGGGTGGAATTGGAGTTTGAAATCAGGGCCTCATACTTAATAGGCAGGTGGTCTACTACTTAAGCCACCCCATCAGCCCTTTTTTGTGTTGAGTATTTTTTTTTTCTTTGTGGTACTAGTGCTTGAACTCAGGGCTTAACACCTTGAGACACTTCACCAGCCCTGTTCTGTGAAGGATTTTTTTCTAAACAGGGTCTCACAAATTACTTGCCCAGTTGAACCGTTATCCTCCTGATCGCTCCCTCCTGAGTAGCTGGGATTACAGGTGTGAGCCACCAGTGCCTGGCTCACTGGTTGAGTATGTTGGGTATTGAGATAAATTCTCAGGTTTTGTGGGTTTTTTTACTCTGGTTACCTTGAACCAAGAATAATCCTGACATTTGCCTCCCAAGTAGCTAGGATTGCAGGCATGAGCCACCTGTCTCAGCTTCCTCAGTGCAGGGATTACTGGTGTGGGCCACCATGCCTGGCTTTTTTCTCATATACAGTCATAAAAAAGTTTCCTTGGCTTTGTCAATCATTGAGTTCAAACCCCAGAATCACCAAAAAAAAAATTAATTTCAAATGAAGTTAGGATTAAGATAAATCAGGAAAAGCGAAAGCTTTCCTTGTCTTAGTTTCCTCACTCTCCAAAAGGGGAATATGAAAAGTCAAGGATATGATAGGTGCTGAAAATAGAGCTTGCTGGCATACTAACTAGTTAGTCCGCTGGTGGTGTTAAAGCCAAGTATGCTGATTTTGTTACATCTACTTTGAGCTACTTCTGGATTTAAAAATTTAAACAGACCTAGGTGTTGTAAACAGTGTCCTAAGCTGACAACTTTTGCCTGACATAGACTTTTGAAAAGTCTGACCTATAGCTTGTTGTGACTGTTACATTTGGAATCCTGAACCTGGACCGTATGGTTGAGAAAATATGATTGTAATCCTGGCTTATTTTTTAAATAGTTCTGGGATTGCATCCAGAACTTCTGCATCCTAGGCAAGTACTCTTCCACTGAATTACATCTCTAGCCTCTGGTTTATGTTTTTGACATTTAATCTTGAATTGAGCAGGACTTGAATCCTGAATTCAAGTCAGGATTTTATGAAGTTAAAGCCATGTGAAATAAATTTAACTTCATTTATACACAAAATTTGAGGAGACATTAAACACTATGGATAAGAGTTGCAACTATTTGTATTTTGGCCTGTGGGGAATAATGCAAAGTCCTTGGATTTACTGGATTCCTCATTTATACAATAGGGATTGTCTGCTTCGTAAATTTATAGGGCTGTTAGGAAGTTGTGGGTTTGCACAATGTTGCATTGTGGTGAAATATTTAGTGTGAAAAGTCAAGTAATGGTTTTTGCTGCTGATCTATTAGGATCATATTAGTAGAAAATATCTTACCTTTTTTTGAGTTATTCTTAGCAAGTATGCTCTTCAGAAGTAATATTTGCCCAAAGAAATAGTCTTAAAGTTAAAGTGTTGGGGTGTTTGTTTTGTTTTGTTTTTTTGGTGCTGGAGATTTAGCCCAGAGCCTCACTCACACCTGCTAGGTGTTCTGCCACTGAATTATAACCAACCTCAGCCTGCTCAAAATAAACTTGTTTTTTGGAGACAGGGTTTTTCCTTTTTCTTGCCCAGGCTGTCCTTTAATTCACTGTGTAGCCTTGAACTTGCCATTTCCTGCCCCAACCTCTTGAGTGCTGGCATCACAGTTGTGTGTCACCATGCCTAGCTCCAAATAAAATTTCTAATCCTACAATGAAGAAAATTTGCATAGCAAAAAGTAAAGGTTGTCCAATTTGTTTATTCTCAATACTTTTGAACTGGTCTGTGGTTCATTTTTCTGTTAATTCCGGACTAATATTCATGAGATTATATCTCCTTAACAAATACAACACTTTTTGTGTATGGTTTTTGGATGAAAGGTTCCATAGTGTGAAAAACTGAAATGTTAGTAAATTTGCAGGCTGATACTACTGACTAGGAAAACAGTGGTATAGCAGACCAGTTTTGTAGAGACTTGGTTTAAATTTTGGATTGAATGAGTTCTGATTAACAGAAAGCTATTGGTTAATACTTCATCCCTGGTGGTTACTCATTTGAGGACATGTTAGGACCTTAGAATGATTGTTCTGAACACCTTTGTGTTGAATTTATGGGTCAGGCTTGGTGGTATCACACCTGTCTTTCCAGCACTCAAGAAGACCAGGGCAAGATTCAAGTTCAAGGCCAGCCTGGGCTATGTAGGAGACTCTGTCTCAAAAAAAAAAAAAAAAACCAAAAAGCAAATTTTCGGGATTGGGCTGAGGGTTGTGGGTTAGTGGTAGAGCCCTTGCCTAGCATATGCTATGCAAAAGGTTTCATCCCTGACACCATGTAAAAAAAGATTTTGTGGAATTGATAAGTTTACTTGGCCATGAAAGGTTAAATTGTAAATTAAATTAGGTAGTAAAAACTTGTATTAGAATTATTATGAAGTTTTGAAAATACTATGTTTTCTTTGACCAGAAAATTCATTAAGACATTTTGTTTTCGTAGGTTTATTGAAAGGTATTTGTGGTTATAGAATAGTCTGTGCAACATGCATTATTTTCAGAACAACTCTAAAGTTACTGTAAAAGTGCTAAAACCTTGTTGACGAGTTTCTTAGTTCTTCAATGACTTGGGGAAACAGGTAAATTAATAGATTTGAATGCATAGTGTAATCCTTCTAAACGTCATTTGGTTATTTCTGGAAATTTTCTTCATGAGTGTTCAGAAAGAAAAATTTTAAAACTTTTTCTTTCAGTGATTTTTTTTTTTCTCTTACTGTATAAAGTATGCGAAAAGTGTGCTGGATATGGGGTGTGGCTCAATTGGTAGGGTGCCTGTCTGGCAAGCCTGAAGCTCTGAGTTCGAACCCCAGTATGGCAAAAAAAAAAAAGATACTTTAGATTTTATTTTTATTATTTCCATACTCAAGTGCTTTAGAGTATCTCCCCAACCTCTTTTGAACTCTGGGCTTGTACTTTATAAAGCAGGTGCTCTACCTCTTGAGCCACAATTCCAGTCCCATTTTGCTCTGGTTATTTTGAAGATGGGGTCTCGAGAACTATTTGCCCCAGCTGGCCTGATCTCAGCTAAGATTATAGAAATGAGCCACTGGTGCCTCTTAGCTTCTACTTCTTCCACTGAAGCCTCACCTTTTAGGTTCTATTGCAGCCAAATACTTCTCTTGAAGGGAGTGTTCCCTTAAATTCTGAGAGGAGAAATTTTATGTATATAGATACAGATACATGGTGGCACTGGGGTTTGAACTCAGAGCCTCACTCTTGCTTACTGGGCAGGCGCTCTACCATTTGAACCATTCTGCCAGCCCTTTTTTTTGTTGTGTATTTTCGAGCTTGGGTCAAAATTATGGATTAAACATTTTTTCTTCTCCTCGTCCCCTCCCCCCCCAAAAAAAAAAAAAAAAAGCTGGGAGTTGAACTGAGGGCCTTGCCCTTACTAGGCAGGTGTTCTACCACTTGAGCCATTCCACCAGCTCTAAGAGCTTTTTTTACATCTGTAAGAAACTAGTTGGGATAACGAATTTAAGATTCTTTCGAAGACTAAACAAATTGTATTAAAATTCCTCTTTTAGGAAATGTATGAGTTTATCTTAGGGTGAGAACAAGCACTTAGTTCTTGAAGAAGAAAACCATATCCCTTTAAGTGTTGAGATTTTTGTGTTTGTTGGGGTGTGTTTGCACATTCTTGTAATCTACCCAGGGGGCTGAGGCAGGAGGATCTGTAGTTAGAGGCATGTGTTTTGAAAAGTCTTTTTTTTTTTTTTTTTTTCCTTTTTCTTTTATTATTCATATGTGCACACAAGGCTTGGTTCATTCCTCCCCCCTGCCCCCACCCCCTCCCTTACCACCCACTCCGCCCCCTCCCTCTCCCCCCCTCAATACCCAGCAGAAACTATTTTGCCCTTATTTCTAATTTTGTTGTAGAGAGAGTATAAGCAATAATAGGAAGGAACAAGGGTTTTTGCTGGTTGAGATAAGGATAGCTATACAGGGCATTGACTCACATTGATTTCCTGTGTGTGGGTGTTACCTTCTAGGTTAATTCTTTTTGATCTAACCTTTTCTCTAGTACCTGTTCCCCTTTTCCTATTGGCCTCAGTTGCTTTAAGGTATCTGCTTTAGTTTCTCTGCGTTAAGGGCAACAAATGCTAGCTAGTTTTTTAGGTGTCTTACCTGTTCCTTATATTTTAATTTTATAAAAGTTGCTTTGAACAGTCTTTTTGCCTAATTTGTCTGATAAGCGTTATCTTTCATATATGAAGATGACAGTAATATGTAGGTTGTATATATTTTCCAGTGGAGAGGAGCAAGAAATGTGGAATTAGAATTGGAGTCATCAAATGTGTACGGGCAGTCTGTAGCCTAGGTTTTATTTCTTGACTGTTGTCTTTTTGAGATGCCACTTAATCTTTGGGACCTGTTTTCTTAGCTGTGTAATGAAGAATTCCTTTTTTTTTTTAATACTAGGATTTGAACTCAGGACTTCTAACTTGCAAAGCAGGTGCTGTACTTCTCACACCTCCAGTACATTTTGCTCTGGTTATTTTGGAGATTTGGAGGGGGGTCCTTTTGAACTGTTTGCCTGGGCTGACCTTGAACTATGATTCTCCCAATCTCAGCTTCCCAAGTAGGATGCAGGCGTGAGCCATCAGTACCTACCTACACTGGGGTTTGAACTCTGGGCCTCATACCTTCTAGGTAGGTGCTCTACCACTTGAGCCATTCCACCAGCCCTTTTTGTGTGTTGGGTAGTTTTGAGATGGGGTTTCTAGAACTATTTGCCTGGGATTGACTTTGAACCTTGATCCTCCTGAGCGTGAGCCACTAGCCCCTGGCTGAGGTATTGTATTTTGCTAGTATATTTAACACTGCAGATAAATATTTATATCCCGTGTAGTTTTTGTAATTTGAATTATTTGATTAGGAGAGATTCTGAGAAATGGGATTTACTGCTCAAAGTAAATGAACATAAATCTTAAAACGTGTAGGCTGATTATATTCTGAAAAAATTCTGCCAGTTTATAGTATCAGTAATTTATGAATGTTCAGTATAAAATTAACTACAAAAACATGAGTATTTAAGACAATTTTTAAGTTTGATTAAAATATGAAGTGCAGTTTTTCCTATTTGATTTTTTACAGAAGTTAAAATTAAATGCAAAAAGGTCAAAATAGTACAGTCATTGTAAGTAAATAGTGAAATATCTACTCTTCCCTGCCTGAAGCAACTATTATTAGTGATTTGAAGACTCCTTTCAGAACTTTTTGCTCAAGACCCTGTGTGTTTAAACACAAAACCACCTTATTTTATTGACTAAAATGTGTCATCTAAACAAGATAACATTGTTACTTTACATAACACTAATAGTGCTGCCGGTTGTACCATGACATACCATTGACTAAGAAAAATCTGGATTTCAGAGATGATGTGAAGAAAAGTTTACTAAAATAGATGCTACGCACACACACAGTTTTTCCTAAAAATAATGTACATATTCAGCAACTTGTATTTTACCTTCTTCACAATATGAGTATACTTAAAGCATTTCAAACATTGAATCCTGCTACCAAGAGAACTTTAAAACTACCTCATTCAAGCCAGGCACCAGTGGCCTTGTGCCTGTAATCCTAAACCACTTGGGAGGCTGAGATTTGGAGGATCAGGGTTTGAGGCCAGTCCAGATGAATATCTCTTAAGAACCCCATCTCCAAAATAGGTGGAACTGGAGGTGTGGCTCAAGTAGTAGAGCACGCTTTGCAAGTGTGAAGCACTGAGTTCAGACCCCAGTCCCAACAACAACAAAATAAGCCAATAAAACATTTCTTTACCTATGTAAGTATACCTTTATCTATTTATTTTGGTGCTCTTGGGGTTTGAACTCAGCTCCTCATGATTTCTAAACAAGTGCTGAGTCACTTGAGCCATACCCCCAGCACATCCTCTCCCCTCCTTTTTTTTTTTTTCTTTTCTCTTTTTTGCTTATTCTTCTGAAAGGGTCTCATGTTTTTACCCAGGACTGCCCTCAGACCCTAGTTCTCCTTATTTCACTTCTCAAGTAGCTGGGATTGCAGATGTGTATCACCACACTGGCCCAATTATAAGCAGTTTTAAACTTTTTAATCCTATGAGATTTGAAACAAGTTAATAAAAGTCTTTGCACTAATTTAAATCCCAGTAATTAAACTGCATGGAAAGCAAATCTGACTAGCACTTGCAGTTCTGTTTCAATGTTTTACTTCACAGTGGCTGAGATTCCAGTGACAAAGCCACCTTTCTCAGTGGGATTTGTGTGGAAACAATATACTTCATGTGTTTTGGGGTGGTGGAACTCCTGAGTACTTGGTACAAAGTAGAAGGTCCTGATTGACCAAATGCCTGTTGTACAGCCCTGATTGAACACCTGCCTTTGGCATCTGTTAAGAGATGCCCCTCCTAGGCCCACAGAGAGAACTGGGGTGTACCTGTTAGGGTTAAGTCCAACTGAAAATTCAGTATAGCTTCACTCTTTGCAGTCTGAACAAAAAAATGATTTCTCGATTGGTGGGCAACAGCAAGAGGTAAGATGCTTAGTTTCCTGGAGGCAACTGTGATACTGGCCGATGCTATCTGCTTTCACTTGGTGAAAACCTTGCCATTCAAACATTTCTTTGATTAGTCCTTTTATTGATTTATTTGGTGTGGTACTAGTGTTTGAAGACAAGGCTTCATGCTTTTGCTAGGCAGGTACTCTGCAGCTTGAGCCATGCCTCCAGCCCTGAATACTCTTTTTTTTTTTTTTTTTTTTTTTTTTTGGTGATACTGGGGATTGAATTCAGGGCCTACACCTTGAGGCACTCCACCATCCCTTTTTTGTGATTTTTTTTTGAGATAGGGTCTTGTAAACTATTTTGCCCTAGCTGGCTTCGAACCTTGCTCTGCCTCCTGAGTAACTAGGATTACAGGTGTAAGCCAACCTTGTTTTGTGCTGAGGATTTTTGAGATGGGGGGGTCTCAAGAACTGTTTTACTGGGCTGGCCTCAAAACTGCATTCCTCCTGATCTCTGCCTCCAGAGTAGGTAGGGTTATAGGCATGAGCCATCTGTGCCTAGTTTGTCTCTACTCTTTTTAACACATGATTTGACAGCCTTTAAAAATGTGGTTTAATTTGCTCTTGAGAAGGGCATATTCAGATATCACAATGTTTTCTCTCTTTCTCAACCTCTTAGACTTACCTGGCAGGGTCACGTAAGCTGTTTTCACCAGTAAGATGTGAGAAGAAATTGTATGTGTGTCTATGCAGAGGTGATCAAAAAGTCTTTCCTGATTCTTCTGTCTCTTCCCCTTGCTTCTTTGACCAGGGAAACCTCAAGTACCAGATGGTGCAGCTACAAAATGGTGGACCCTCAAACATGTGAGCGAGAAATAAACCTTTGTTGTGTTAAGCCAATGAAATTTGGGGAGTAATTTGGTTCCCAAGTGTTCCTGTTCCTTGGTAATTCAGCACTGTCATTTGCAATTCAGAATTTTTTTGGGGGTGGGAGGAGAGCAGTGAATGTTAGGTAAGCAGTCTATTACTGAGGTACACTCCATACCCTAGATCTATCAGTTCGTCTTTTTTTCCCCGCAGTGTTGGGGGTTGAACTTGGCCTCATCTACCACTTGAGCCACTCTGTCAGCTCGATCTATTGGTTGTTTAGAAATAGTTATTTGCTATCTCTGTTGTGCTTTTAATTTTGAGATTTTCAGTAGAATATATCCAGGCTGTTTTGCTTTCCAGAATCTTAGTGGAGGTAGAATTATTACAAAATTGTTTGCCAGTATCTTTAAAGATGAATAAATTCATTTGGTGTGTACATTAATTATATGCATGCTACATAAAGGATATTTTGATTTTTATAGCATGCTTCAGAATGAGTGAATCATACAAAAACAACACTGTTCCCCTTGGAGCAGCCTAATTCTCTGTTGTTTTTCATTCATGAATATCTAAACTATTTCTCTTCAGAACTAAATATTGTGATTTTAGGTTAATGACTTTTATCACATTGGGTTCTGTGACCATCCTGAGCTCTTATTTTATCATTGGTTTTTTAGTACTCAGTCACATCAGAGGTTTTCCTTGGCTGCTATGCTACCTTTTTTCCCTTATCCTAGAAACTTTTTTCAACAGTGTAAGAGTCATTCCTCTACAGCTCTTAGTTTCTCTGATAAATCATAAATTGGAAACATTTTAAAATTTATATGCTGATAATCCTTGCCCCCTCAGTTTACCTTTCATTTCCCTCAAAGAATAAATGCCTTATTTTCTTTGATGCTTGTCTTCCTCTTAATGTTCTCTTCTAGGGAATGAGTTTCTGTGATGGTGATACATATATTCAGGTTTGGTTGCTTTGTGAAGCATCTTAGAAAGTAGGAAATACTAGCTTAATGTGAGAGAAGAACATTGGCATTTTATTGTAAAGTGCAGGTCTTTACTGGACCTACTTCCCTTTTTTAAAGTTCTCCCATATGATGGAGTTACTCAAGTCCCCACCCCCCCATAGACGTCCCCACCCCCCATAGACCCCCCTCCCATTTGTTAGTCCAGTCATACGCA
The DNA here is from genome assembly GCF_047511655.1 of Castor canadensis. Lineage (NCBI taxonomy): Eukaryota > Metazoa > Chordata > Mammalia > Rodentia > Castoridae > Castor > Castor canadensis. Next base: position 46,363,686 of record NC_133396.1, on the reverse strand, counting down.
TATAAAGTATATTCTGATAGTTTCAAAACTTAACAGTTTCAATGATCAGTGATAATAAGTGGTCCAAGGAGATTTGTACTGAGGTGATTTTTATAAAGAGGTGAGTTTTACAGTTTTATGTAGGTAGTCTGCTTTTTACCGTGGCAATGGTAGTTCTGTATCTCCCCTAAGGTAACGTTGAATTCTTTCTATTTGACATAATGGTTTAGGAAACTTGCTTCTCTGCAAGCCAGAAATAAATTTTCTCTCTTAGATCTTATCTTAGATCTTTGGAGGAGATTGTTTATAGTAATTAATGAACTGAAGAGTCCACTGCCATCATCATGTTGTTGAGAAAGGGCCTACAGAGTTTAAGACTTGGGTCATTTTGTCCTTTAAATAAAGGAAAACAGTTCTAAATGAACTGTAGAGTCTTTTGATTGGGAGTCATACCCATTTGTCATTAAAGTGGCATGTGTCTTATGTTTTAGATTGCTTTGATGAACTATTTTCCTCAGTTTGCCCTCCTGCTTTTATACCAGCTGGCCACTTTTCCATATGAAGACAAATTACAACCCTACATAGCCTGCCTTTTCTTGATTCCTTAGCAGAAAATCAGTAAGGTTTCTAGATTACATCATACCAGATTCTCAGTATCCCTAAATGCCTTGGGTCTTACAGTTAGAAACATTGGTTCTCCCTTAGTTATTTCATACATTAGGATCATTACCACAAGTAGATTCTTAACATGATGTTTCTGTAGATGCCATAATTTTGTTAATAAACTTAGGGCACATATTCTGAATTTTCCTTTATAATTATGCATTTAGTAAACGTCATCCCTTCAAATGATTCTTTGGGTCTTAAGACTGACAGATAAATTAAAATCCCATTAAATTAAATATCTTGCAGAAATGGTCTGTTGAAATTACTTGGAGAGGATTACAGAATCACTACAGGATTTCACTTATCTAAGACATATTTCAATCTCTTGTGCTGGTGTGTGTGTGTGTGTGTGTTGCAGACATGAGTTCCTGAGTTCAAACCCTAGTACTACACATGTGTATGTATATGCACACGTATATTAATCTCTCTAAACACAGTTCATCTTAAGCTTTTTCATTTTCTCATCAAGTACTGTCTGTCTTTTGTGTTACTAGATATTGTGCTGTTTTGGGAATGTAGAGATGAAGATATAGTCATGCCCTTGTAGGAAGGTAATTTTTGATGAGAAGACAAATACTGAGCCTCAATACAGAGAAAAGTGAACATTGTGGGAGAGCACAAGAAGCTTTCACATAGTAAGGCATTTAATTTGATCTAGAGAGATGAATAGTTTCCTAGGAAAAGGGTCATTGGCCAGTTGGTTAATCCTCATGCAAAGCTGCAAAACAAATAATCCCAAGAACTTTTGAGGATCTTTTTTTTTTTTTTTTTTGAGTTAGGGCTCACCATACTTCCTTGATATGCCTGCCCACCTTCTGGGTGCTGGAATTACAGATCTGCACCACCATGTCCTGCTAACAAGAGTTTTGTTATTGTTGCTGTGTTGGTGATTGAGCCCCTGGACCTTGAGCATGCTAGGTAAACACTGTTGTAAGCTACATCCCTGTTGTGACAGAACCTTTTTAAGGCAATGTCTGATGCTATGGCCTTTTTTCCCTTTGGTGAATTTGGGCAGAAGACTATGAACACTATACTTGGAAAATCAAATGTGGTAAATTAAGAGCACATACTCAAGGCTAGTGGAGTGGCTCAAGTGGTAGGCCTGCTTACCAAGTGCCAGACCCTTAGTTCAATCCCTCATGCCACCCAAAACCAAAAGTTTGCCTGGATTTGAATTTTGGTTTTATACCATTTTGTGATTTAAGGCAAATTACCTTTGGCTTCAGTTTTCTGTCTTAAAATTACCATTACTTGAAACAGCTGAAAAACTTTTTTTTTTTTTTCATGTTAGCAATTAAGGTTATGATCCTGGATGAGGTATATTAATCCTCAAAGTTGTTACAGAGCCTATGACCGATTCTGAAGTTTGTTTCCATCCTGAACCCAAGTATCAATTAGGAACAAAATTAGGCTTTGTGGTAACTTGTCAGCCTCATAGGAGAATACCTGTCTCATTTAGATTTGTGGGTTTTTATTTTTGTATTTCCTCTTCATAGGATCAAAAGGACTGTCATGAGTGTGCTTCATGCCTGTAATCCCAGCACTAGAGAGGCTGAGGCAAACAAGACCTTGTCTCCAAAAACAAAGGACTGTTAAAACTTAGCAGAGTTTACTGGAATGTTGATATAGAGATACTTGAGGCATGAGAGCAAGCATTTTGATGATAATGGTCTAGAGGGCTAACCTCTAGGTGCAAAAAAACATGTTTTAAGTGGAAATAAAACATTTTAATATATTAAACTTATGACTCATAGCCATTGAAACCAGTTATTTCATGTTTCTTTTTGGTACTGGGGATTCAACCCAACCCAGGTTCTCATGTATGCCAAGTGCATGCTCTGCTCCTCATATTTGTGGGGTCTTCCCCCCAACCCACACACCAGTACTGGGGTTGAACAGGACCTCACACTTGATAGGCAGGCACTTTGAGCCCCCCAGCCCTTTCCCCTTTATTTGCTTCTTTAATAACAGATGTGGGCTGGGGATGTAGCTCAGTGGTACAGCACTTGCTTAGCCCTGAGTTTGATCTCCAGCATGACTACCCCCCTTCCCCTCCCCCCCAAAAAAAGTTATATTGATAAAATACTGGAAAGATTTCATGAAATTCTTCTTGTGCTGAGGAATTTTATGTTAATATATTAGTTAATCTTATACTTGTAGAGGTTTTAATTGCAAAGCAGGCTCTCTACCACTTTGAGCCACGATTCCCAAGTCCCATTTTTATCTGGTTAGTTTGAACTGTTTTTCCCAGGCAGGATTCAAAGCCTTTGGATCTCAGCCTCTCAAGTAGCTAAGATAATAGGCATGAGCCACAAGTGCCCATCTTGGAGTATTTCTTTTGAATTGATAAAAGTGTTCTGAGGTTGATTGTGATGATGGTTGTAGAGTTCTGTGAATATGCTAAACCATGAGTTACATGCTTTATTTTTTCTATCTCAATTTTTTTATTGTTGATTAGGGGTACATTGTGACATTTCTTTTTCCAGCTTTTAAAAAAATGTTGTTATTGTGCTGGGGGTAGGTACATTGTGACATTTACAAAAGTTCTTGCAATATATTATAGTTGAATTCCAGTTACATGCTTTAAATGGGCGAATTGTTATGGCCTGTAAAAATATGTCAGTAAAGCTGTTCTTCAATAAAAAGACAACTGTTGTAGTCTTACCATACAGTTCTCTGTGTGTGTGGTGTTTTTTGTTTTGTGTGTGTGTGTGACTGGGGTTTGAACTCTGTTGCATGCTTGCAAAGCACGTGCTCTGCCACTTTAGCCACACCTGAAGTCCATTTTGCTCTGGTTACTCTGGAGATGGGGGTATCGTGAACTGTTTGGCCTTGGCTGGCCTTAAACCTCCCAAGTAGGTAGATTACAGGTGTAACCCACTGGCCCCAGGTCTCTGCATTGTTTTGTTGATTTCTAAATAAAGGCAGTTACATACGGTTGAATCTGAACTAGTAGACTGAACAGAGTCTTTTTAGTATATTTTATTTGCTTTTGTTTATTTTATTTGCTTTAAAGTACTAAATGTTCATTGTTGGAAATTTGTGAAGTTCAGCAAAGGGAAGAAGATATGAATTATTTGAATTAGTATCCAGAAATACATCACTGTTAAAGTTTTGGTAGCATTATATTTGTGTCTTGTGTGTGTGTAAAAGATTCACAGCTACAATTAGTTGATTAAGATGGCATGTATATTCTACATCTCATGTAGAATCTGGGAGAGGGAGAAGACATGAAAATAAAAATAGGGACACTATTAGGACTTTGAGGGGAAAAATGGCATGTATAAACTGTGTGCTGGTGGCTCATGCCTGTAATCCCAGCTACTTAGGAGGTAGAGAATAGGAGGATCGCTGTTTGAAGCAAGCCCCGGCAAGTAATTCACGAGGCCCTGTCTCGAAAATAACCATCACAAAAAAGGGCTGGTGAAATGGCTTAAGGTGTAGACCCTCAGTTCAAGCCCCAGTACCAGAAAAAAAAAAAATATATACACACACACACGCATATATATGTGTATATATATGTATAGGTTTAAGAATACTTTATTTTAGAAAATTGAATTACTGCTCCTGTGAGGTATTTTTGAAAAGCTAGGTTCAAGCCCTAGTACTGCAAAATAAAAGAGCAGAAGATACCACTTCATATTCTCTAAGATGTTTAACTTAAAAAATAAAAGACAAAAAGAAAACTTTAGAGTGTTGAGAATGTGGAGCCTCAAAAGTGCTGGGATTATGGGCCTACTCCACTCCTGGTGTAATCCTTTTTTTTTTTTTTTAAGCTCAATTGAGTTTTTAAGGGGCTGGTGGAGTGGCTCAAATGGTAGAATACCTGCCCAGCAAATGTTGAGGCCCTGAGTTCAGATACTGCCACCACCATAAAAAGTAAAATAAAGAATTGCATTTTAAAGTCAGCTTTGAAGTAAAAAATAAAGTATACTATTCATTGACTTTTGAATAATGTATACAGTTTTGTAACTATCACAGGAGGAGGACAGTTTGCATTGCGCTTGTTGCTATTACAGTAGTTTGTGTGCGTGTCCGTGTGTGTGCGCGCGCGCGTATGCATATGGTGCTGGGGTTTCAACTCAAGAAGATTTCTCGCCTGCTCTATCTACTCCTTGAGCCATGCCTCCAGCCCTAGTTTCTAATTTTCTATAATTTGATACAAATGAATTCACATCGTGTCTTTCACTTCTCTCCCTCCCCTCCCCCCACTTAGCATGATTGTTTTTGAAATGCAACCATGTTGCTTATGTTAGTTCCTTTTTATTTTAGTTTTGGGGGATCCTAGGGTTTGAACTCAGGACCTCAGTTTGCTAAGCAGGCACTCTACCACTTGAGCCACTCCATCAGCCCTGTCTTGTGTCAGATATTTTCGAGGTGTAGGGTCTCTTGATTTCAAACCATGATCCTCCTGATCTCTGCCTCCTAAGCAGCTAGGATTACAGATGTGAGCCACTGGTGCCCGGTTCAATTCCTTCTTACTGTTTTTGAGTAGTATTCTATCATATTGTGTACCACAAGTTCGTTCTTTCATTTTTGCAGAACTGGGGTTTGAACTCAGGGCTTGTGCTTGCAAGGCAGTTGCTCTACCATTTGAGCCATGCCCTCAGCCCCACAAATTGTTGAATATTTCCTTCATTGAAGGACATTTGAGTTATTTCCACATTTTGTCTATTATGAATAAAGCTGCTGTGAACATTTATGTACATTTTTGTGAAAATATATTTATTACTCTTACAATACCTAGAACTGGGATTGCTGAATCACATGGTATTTTAAGGAAACTGCTGGACTGTTTTTCTAATGTGTTTCACAGCAACTTGATATGTCTGTTAGTCTTGTATTTCTGAACTGATGGGTTTTGAAACATTCTTCTGGGTTACACATCTTTGAAGATTCCCCTTAATTTAATATACTATTAAGCACTCCGTAGGAAGTCATTGTATTATGCTTGTTTGTCCTATAAGGTATGGTTATGCTCAGGATATTAATGTATACTAAGGATACTTGCTAAGTGTAGATTCTTGGAATTTATCACCAGAGTTTCTAAATAAAAGGTGGAAAAATCACTTGATAGTAATGGTAGATGTTTCAATTTTTTAGTAATTATTTTTGTGTTTCTAAACCTTTCTAAAAGTATAATTTTTCATTCAGTTAGTATTTATTGAGCTGTTTTTGGTTATTTGCTTTCACATATTTTTTGCTATCCTTGGGATATCCCAAGGATTATCTGGCTTCCTTTATTTGCTCGCCACCTAGTGGTAACATAATAACCATCAAAAGTTTTACCTGCAAATGATTCATAGGTAGATAGTGTTCTAGAAAGAAGGATAGAAACATCTAGTTTATGTTTGCAAGCAACTATATTTTAGCTGTGTGAGTGAATCCCCTTTCCTCCTGACTTTTTTTGGAGGAGGGTAGGAGACCATACTGGCAATTGAACCCAGGTCCTAGCATACACTAACCAAGTACTCTACCACTTGAGCCATGCCCCCAGAAGACTTTTGATTTTTAGAACCTACTAGTTTGTAATTTATTTGTAAGGGACTACATCTTAGAGCCTGTAAAATTTTAATCTTTTTCTCAAAGTGCCAGCTCAATTAATTATACTGGAGAGTGGATAGATGTGCATTTGTGATACTCTTATTTATACACACACACACACACATTCTTTCGGCAGTACTGAGGTATGATTGTTTTTGAGATAGGGTCTTGTTAGCTTTGCCCTGACTGGCCTTGAAATCTTACTCCTCCTCCTTCCACCTTTTCAGTAGCTGGGATTACAAGTGTGAAACATCATGCCTAGCTTCTGTATTTTTTTCCCTAAGAAAAGCAGCTTTATTAGGAGATGACAATGACAGTATGCTAGCAAGGTGCTGGTAGCTCATGCCTGTAATCCTAGCTACTCAGGAGACAGAGATCAGGAGGAGGAGGATGGAGGTTTGAAGGCCAGCCCAGGGAAATAGTTCAAGAGACCCCTATCTGTTAGGGTCACAAAAAGGGGGTGTTGGAGTGGCTCATAGTGTAGGCTCTGAGTTCAAGCCCCAGTAACCTCCACCCAAATAAAAAACTTCTGTTTTCTGTTAGCTTAGCAGGAAAATAAAAAATATCCCTGTGAGTGGGATATGTTAACAAAACTTTAATGTATGTAGTCTGATTTTTGCCTCTTCCTTTTTTCCTTGTAGAAATGGTGGAATCAATGAAGAAAGTAGCAGGAATGGACGTGGAGCTGACAGTTGAAGAAAGAAATCTCCTATCAGTTGCATATAAAAATGTGATTGGAGCTAGAAGAGCCTCCTGGAGAATAATCAGCAGCATTGAACAGAAAGAAGAAAACAAGGGAGGAGAAGACAAACTAAAAATGATTCGGGAATATCGGCAAATGGTGAGATCGTTGTATTTCTAAAGGAAGATAATTACTGCTTAAGTGTAGGCCTTGACATTGAGGTAATTTGTAATTTGGTGCCATTCTTCATTCTATTAAAAGGTTTTTTTTTGTGCTGGGGATTGAACTTCCAGGGCCTTGCACATGTTACTAGGCAAGTTGCTCTACCACTGAGCTTCATCCCCAGCCCAAAAGTCTCCATTTTTGTGTCTGTATTAGAGATGATTAACTTGCAAAGAGAAAAGGTTTATTTTGGTTCATGGTTTCAGAGCTTCCTGTCCATGACTGGGTGGGCCCTGGGCCTCTGATGGACATTCCGGATGACAATGTGAGGAGTGCTGGATAGCAAAACCACTTACATCATGAGCCAGGGAGCAAAGAGGAGGTGACATTTGAACATCTAGCCGAGCCATAGCATTATTCAGTGCTGTAATTTTTATGACAGAAAGACGTGATAGAGGTGGTTGTTGCCTGAATATGTCCTAATTTTTTTTGCCTTTTATATTTATAGTTTAAAAAAAATCTCCAAGGGAAAGAAGGCTTGTTTCTTTTGAGTGTCTTGACTTATGCCTCAGTCCTATAATGTAAGTAATTTGGCCTTAGATGTTGGACATTTTAGGTCATAGCCTAGTAGTCACCTGGATTAGAAATTACAGGATAAAGAGTATTTCAGGGTAGAAGGAAAGAACTTACTATGCTAGAAGCTGTAGAGTGCTAATGATCAAACCTAGGGCCCCATGTATGCTAGGTAAGTGCACTCTACCCTGATGTACGTGTTCAGTTTTGATCACAGCACAACTAAAGAACATATTTGATGCTTGCTTTTCTGTACTTCATTAACCTCCTCAGAGGTTAGCATTTAGGGCAATTCAGTAAATATTTGTGTATCTATTGTATGCCACACAATTTTGCTACGAATTGTAGACCCAAAGATGAAATATAGTTGCTATCCATATGGAGGCTCATTCCAGTTACTGCTTTTAAAATAGAATAGAAAATATCAGGGCTCGAGACACTATAAGGGTAATAATTATTTTCTGAAGTAATTTTTAGACATTTTGGATGTGTAAGTACATACAAAAAAGGGGGGTGATGGTGATACAGCTCAGTGTTAGAGTTTTGCCTAGCATAATGGTCAAGGCCCAGGGTTTGATCCCCAGCATTATCAAAAAACGAGAATAAAAAAATAAGTAAAATAAAATGACTCTAGAAATGAAGGTATTACCCCAGTTTATAGATGGCAGAACTATAGTTCTCAGTGGTTAAGTAACATACCCAAGGACATATAGGTGTGGTAAGTTGAGATTGACATTACCATTTCCCTCAAATACGTTGGAGCAAAGAATATATGGGTTGGTAGTAGACAAGTTTGTTGTCCCTCCTGAGAGATGAGTAAATGAGAAAGATGAAGGTAATGAAGGAATCATGAATGCTAGATTGTAGGATTTGAGCTAAGTCAGGAGAGCAACTGATAAATTGGGAGAAGGTAAAGTCAAAAGGACTTGAGGTCTGATGAGTCCCTAAATAAGAATAACGAGTAGAAGAATCAGAAACGAAGTTACATTCCAAGAGTGGAATGTTAGAATTTCAGACTTTGCGAATAGGGCAGCTCATTAGGGGTGTATTGACATGTGAAGGTCATGAATAAGTATCAAAGAGCTGTATTAAGTGGAACATGGATGGTAGTAATGCCTTGGTGCCATATCAGGTATGGAGAAGTGAGTTGTATATACTCAGTGAATGAGGGAGAATGTAGTGGAGATCAATTAATGACAGATACTGACATATCTTCAGAAGGAGTGATGTGGAGTATTGAGAGCAGTTATATCCAATAGGTAAGTGTCTAGGGGAATTTAGAAGCTCGTCCAATCTGTATTTGGAAAGTCCCTAGGAGGCAGGTAGTTTATTCAGAAGAGAGCTAGTTTACTTAGGATAAGGACAAGATTATAAGAGAGAAAGTGAGAGCATTCTTTATAGTGGGGAGATTGAACCAGACAGGTTCAACAGTCTCTAGATTAAAGAAAATGGAGAGCAAGATGAGTGAGTATAGGTGTGCCTTGCATTTTTTCACATAAACAGTAGATGAGTGGCAGTATTTCCTTTGGTCTGTAGATTTTTTGTGGTATGACTAGTTGTGGATCGCTACCATAAAGTAAGTGATTGTTGGAACAGTTAGGAATGTGAGTACTGGAGACAAAATTTCCTGAGTTTTTAAATTTTGTTTCTGTCCCTTGTAGCCTGCCTGGGTTCAAATCCTCTCATCCCACTTCTCTTTCTGGTGTTAAGGATTGAATTCAAGAACTCAATTACTTTGGAAAGTGTCCTGCCACTTAGCCACACCCCCACTCACTTTTTTTTTGTTTTTTTAAAGATTGGTGATGTTTTAGCAAGTACTGTATTTTATCTGTGTTCTATGTAAATGGAGGTAAAGTTGCTACCTCATAATAGTAATTAATTCTTGTAAGTGCACCTAGTAACACACAGCCAGTGTCTCATTATTACTCATTGTTAATTCTATAGTTGGAGTGGGAGTTTGTGTATGAATACATGAGCACCTACAAATATGTGTGTGCCAGTTTGTGTTTTAGGAGGAAAAGATAACTTTCTATAATCTGATGACTACTTTTGTCTGCTTTTCATGTCAAGAAAAGGGAAGGTTTGGAAAAGAGATGTTTAGTACTAGATTTTTTAAAAATCAGAGATAGCAGAATATGTAATTGTTTACAGAATTTCTGTACTTACAGTCTGATTTTTTTTTTTCCCTTCCCAGGTTGAGACTGAGCTAAAGTTAATCTGTTGTGACATTCTGGATGTACTGGACAAACACCTCATTCCAGCAGCTAACACTGGCGAGTCCAAGGTTTTCTATTATAAAATGTAGGTTCTATATTAGAAGGCAAATATGTAAAATTAAAAGTTTGCCTTACCATAATGACTTGAACATAGGTTCTCAATTTTATTTAAAATAGTTAATGTTGGAAGGTTAGTTACACGGGAGGAGTGAGTCTCAAATCTTAAAAAAAAAAAAAGTATGTCATTTGCAAACTCACTTTTAGTGAATTAATCTTGTTGCATTTAAGATTATCAGACTATTGTAAAAATTGTATGAGCTCTTCACATGTTCACTTTCTTTTGCTTTTGTGGGTTCCTTTCCCCTAGCTAGAGATAACACATTTCATGGTGCAATCTTTTTTTGTTGTTTCTGTTGATACTGGGTTTGAACTCAGGATCATGTACTTGCTAAACAGGTAGTCTACCACTTGAGCCACACCACCAGCCATTTTTGCTTTAGTGTTTTGTTGTTGTTTTTGTGGTGTTGGAATTTGAACTCAGGGCCTATCCCTCAAGCCACCCCACCAGCCCTTTTTCATGATGTGCATTTTTTTGAGATAGGGTCTTGGGAACTATTTGCCGGGCTGGCTTTCAACTGCAAACCTCCTGATCTCTGCCTCCTGAGTAGCTAGGATTATAGGTGTGGTATAACTACTAAACTTGTGTGATTCTTTGGAACTACTTTTTCTGCTTCTACTCTGTCAGGTGTGGTTTTTTCCTTTGGACTTTTTTGTGGTACTGGGGCTTGAACTTGGCTTCATGCTTAGTAGACAGGCACTTTTGTCACTTGAGCCATGCCTCCAGTTGTGTTTGCTTGTATTTGTCAACATAAAATCTCAGTGTAAAAAATTAAATAAATAGATAAGCTGATCATTTCTGAGAGTTTAAAAACATTAGTGAAGTATGTGTGTTGATACGTAAATATAATTTTGTACTTTCATAGAAAAATTTTAAGTTTATTTTTCTTTCAAAGCATTGTTTCTAATTGTAGTTTTATTTTTTTTTTTGTAGGAAAGGGGACTACCACAGGTATCTGGCTGAATTTGCCACAGGAAATGACAGGAAGGAGGCTGCAGAGAACAGCCTAGTGGCTTATAAAGCTGCTAGTGATATTGCCATGACAGAACTTCCACCAACGCATCCTATTCGTTTAGGTCTTGCTCTCAATTTCTCTGTATTCTACTATGAAATTCTTAATTCCCCTGACCGTGCCTGCAGGTATGTCATAGAGGAGAACAAAAGCACGCTTTGTCACATGCTCTTACTCTTGCCTCTTTCTCCCTCTCTGTGTGCCCCCTCCCCCACCTAGTTTTTTCTCTGTGAAGGGGTCTCACTATGTAACTCCAGTCTGGACTTAAACTCCTGACTCTCCTGCCTCAGCCTCCCAAGTGGTAATTTTACAGGTGTGTGCCCTTACACCCAGCAGAGGAACAAAACTGCTTAGTGTGAAGTGAAAGTGGTTCTAGAGGAACAGACAGCTACTCGTTTTACTGTCCTGAACATTCTATTTTGTATTTTCTGTTTTAACAATTTTTGGTCTCATTGATACATGTCATACTATTCTCACATTTTCACTTCAGTTTATTCCCAGTTTTTCATACTGTAAATGGATTGGACCCAGGGGTTTAGGTATCCTAAGCCAGTACTCTTACTACTGAGCTACATCCCTAGTCTAGGAATATCTGTGAACATTTTACTTTTTAAAAATTGGTGAAAAACACATGACAGCAGAATTTATGGTAAACATTTTTAGGTATATAAGTCAGTAGCATTAAGTATACACAAAATGTTATATAAACATTATCACTGTCTACTTACAAATTTCCCTTCACCCCACTCCAAATAAGTATAAATTACAAAGCAGTAACTTCCCATCCCTATGACTTTAATAATTTCTGTTTTACTTTTGTGAAGTTGCCTCATCTAGGTGTATCATAAGAGGATTCAAAATTTTGTCCTTTTCTGTCTGTCTTAATTTCACTTTGCATATTTCTAACATTAATATTATATAGCATATATCAAAAATTTTTATGGTTGAATATTAGCAATTTTATGTTTATGTCACATTTTGTATATCCATTTATCTGTTAACATACAGTTGTGTTTGTGTCTAACTTTCACCTTCATGAGTAGTGCTCCTGTGAACATTGGCATACCAAGTGAAAAATCCATGTTTTCAACCCTACCCAGGAGTAGAATTGCTGGGATATAGTTTCCTTTTCTTTGTGGCACTGGGGTTTGAATTTAGGGCCTCAGGCTTGCTAGGCTGGTGCTCTTACCACTTGAGCCATTCCGCTAACCCCTCTGTTTTACTGTTTTTATACAAACTGTTTTCTACAGGAGGCTGTACTATTTTAGGTTCTCACCAGCAGTATGTGAGCTATTTCCTCCACATTTTTACAAACGCCTGTTGCTTATTTATCTTAGACTGATTAATTTCTTTTGATAAAGGCTGAGCACCTTAGTTGCTTTTTGAGTCTTTCTTCAGCTAGGAATTCTGTAATTTTGCTGAATCTTAAGTTTTCTCTGAAATGTAAAAACATTTTTCCTTGCAAATGCTCTCCCATTAAGGTTTGTAGATGACTAGGCTGCGAGATACCTTGTCTCCTGTTGGATTTTTATTTATTTATTTATTTATTCCTCCTAGTACTGGTGGTTGAACTCAGGGTTTGCTTTGGTCCTCTGCTGCTTGAGCCACGCCTCCAGCCCCTTTTGCTCTGGTTGTTTTGGATATAGGGTCTAACTTTTTGCCTAGGCTGATCTGGACCTTGATCTCCCTATTTTAAACTTCCTGCCAGAGCTGGGATAACAGGTGTGAACCACTGGGCCCAGCTAATGATTGGTTGAGATGGAGTCTCATGAACTTTTTGCCCAGATTGGTATTGAACCATAATCTTACCTATTTTGCCCTGGTTGACCTTGAACTGGATTCCTCCCTGTGTGCTTCCCATGTAGCCAGGATTACAGATGTGAGCTACTGGTACTTGGCCCCTGTCTCACATTCTTATTCCTGAATTCAATCAGAGAAACCCTTTTGCCACATGTCCCAAAACCTTGTGCCACTTCACCTCCAGTCTCACTGGTGCCTGAGATTTTCTTAGTATTAGGAGGATCCATTTAAATATCAAACAGTATTAATTAATCAAAACACTGTAAATAGCAAGTTCAGTTTATCTGAGTAGATAAAAATTTAATGGAAGAAGCTGTTTAGCTGTTCGTATTGGTTGAATCACTATTTTCCAATCTGAATGTGTCCTCTAGATAAGCTTCAACTTCAGTAACCTCCATGCCTTTGCTTAAATCAAATAGAATCTTTCTTCTTTTTCTGTGTCCATTAATTAGTTCATACTTGATTTCCTCATTAGTTACTCCTCATTGGGACTGGAAATAGTATTTCTGGAATGAGACTTCATTCTACTTTGGTTTTCTTTTTGTTCATATATATATATATATTTTTTTTCCAGCTTTCCCAAGATAACTTAGGTTTGTTGTGGATGCAGATGGTTTCTTTTTTGTTTGTTTGTTTTCCTACCAGTCTAGTATTGTGTGTGTAGTACCCAGCACACATTAAATGTGGGTTTTGTTTCTTTTAATTTGTAGTAAATGGAACTAGAGTTGTAGCTCATTGATAGAATGCTTGCTTGCCTAGCATGTACAGAGGCCTAGGCTTGATAGCCAGTGCTGGGAAAATAAAACCTGCGTTGAAAAAAATTGAGGTACTAGGGCTTGAACTCAGGGCCTACACCTTAAGCCACTCCACCAGCCCTGTTTGGCATTGAGTCTCTCGAATTATTTGCCTGTGCTAGCTTTGAACCTTGAGCCTCCTGATCGCTGTCTCCTGAGTAGCTAGGATTACAGGTGTGAGCCACCAATACCCTGTGTTCCCTTCTTCATTTAAATACTCTTTTGAGTTAAGTTCATGGTTTTGTCCAAGATTTTCCTTTTGCACTAAAACTTTATTAAATAAGCAAACTATTATATCAGAAGTGATGGTGCACACTCAGAAGGATTGAAAGTTCAAGGATAGCCTAGACTACAAACTGAGACCCTGTCTGAAAAACAGCAAACTCAAAGTAGTGTCCTAAATATTTTTATTCCAAGTTTACTTACATCAATTTTATCTTTTATGCTTTACCTTTTGTATCATTGTAACCATGGTAAAGTGGAATAACTAAAGACTGATAGCAAACTTTTTGGATTTTTAAATTTAAGTTTTGTTAACATTTATTTCAGGTTGGCAAAAGCAGCTTTTGATGATGCAATTGCAGAACTGGATACTCTGAGTGAAGAAAGCTATAAGGACTCTACACTTATCATGCAGTTGTTACGTGATAATCTGACACTATGGACTTCAGACATGCAAGGTGACGGTAAGCAAACTTTCTGAAGTTAAACGTGTCTTTCAGTTGCTGGATCTTTTTATTCTTTTGAGAAGTGTCTTGTTATTTCTATAAACTAATGCGACTCACATCCTGTCTACTGTAAACTAAAGTTTGGCCTTTAATAATGTTTTGTTAAACTTAGTATACCTCCTCTTTCACACTGTGTTTTGAAGGGTATGGACATGGATTCAATTGGGGAAGTGAGGAGAGGCTAATTCTATTTCAAACTAGATAGTATTGTTAGGCATTTATGAAGTAAGACCTTCTCTGTGTAGAAATTTATCTATAAAGGACCTCATTTTCCTATTGAAAATGACATGTCCTGTCCTTCATTGGTCTGATGCAGTCTGTTAGGTTTTCAGCTGGAAATAGTTTATTAGAGTATTGTATATGACTTAATTGTGATTTGGGGTATGTGTGTGTAAATGTTAATTTATAAATGTAAAAGTCCAAATTTGTCACATTTATTAATTTTAAAGGTTTTATCCTTTGAAAAATCTTCCCCATTTTTTTTTTTTATTTGTCCTGGGGCTACAGGGCTTTGTGCATGGTGCTCTACCACTTAGCTGTACCCCCAACCCCAAAGATCATTTTTATCTGGTGTAGCTGACAAATTTGTGTGATGTGATTGTTGTATTTTATAGATGTTGGTAGTGGAGTGGAAACCATTATCAGTTTTAGCTGCAATTCCTTTAAGAGTGTTACCCAAAGTGAAGCATACCTTGCATTGCTTGAGACTTACTAAAGTCTGCTTCTGTTGGTGAAATCAACATGCTGTACTTGTTTTTGGAAATGTGTAATGAAAGTGTGAAGTACATGTGTGTGGTCAGTTTCTTTCCTATGGAAAGATAGAGTCAGATTTCTGACTTAAGTTACGGTACTAACATGAGAATTAGGTGACTTTTAAAGCTCACTAGCTCTATCAAGTAATTATGTATTTGAATAGATATTGGCATGAAATATGTGACTTGTGTTCTACTTACACACTTTCCCTACAATACCAGATAATGCAGTAGAATACTTTTGCACACAGCACATTAGACAGCCACTACCAGCCTTTGGAGTGTATAATAAATTTACTTTCTCTGAACTCACTTAACGTTCCACCTAGCTTTAAATTCTATTGTACTTTAATGATAACTGTCAAGAAGAATGGCCAAACAGCTGTGGACTCTTCAGTCATCCACAGCTCAGAGATCAGTATTTTTATAGCCTCTTTGAGGGACTAAATGGAACCATGAGGAGAATGTGGTAAGCAGTATTGATCACTGCTTTTCTTCTTTTTTTTTTGGTGGTACTGAGATTTGAACTCCGGGTGGGTCTCACGTTTGCTAGGCAGGCACTCTATCACTTGAACCACTCCACCAGTTCTTTTTTGTGTTGGATATTTTTGAGATAGGGTCCTGCATACTGTTTGCCCGGGGACAGGTTTTGACCCTTGATCTTCCTGATCTCTGCCTCCTGAATGGCTAGGACAGGCTGGTGGAGTGACTCAGTGGTAGAGCACCTGCCAGACAAGCATGAAGCCCCGAGTTCAAACTTCAGTATCATCAAAATAATACATGAATTTAGGGAAGAAAAAAACAACTTTTGAGGATTTTTTTTTTTTTCTTTTTTCTTTTTGGTTGGGCTGGAGTTTGAAATCAGGGCTTCGTGCTGGTGATGCAGGTGCTGGACAGCTTGAGCGGTACCTCCAGGCCTGGGGATACATTTTTAAATGTGAAAGTAAAGGTTTCCCTGGATTTGAATGTCATTTTAAAGACATCTCATGTGCTGGTCACTGTGACTCACGTAATCCTAGCTACTTGGGAGGCAGAGATCAGGAGGATTGAGGTTCAAGGCCAGCCTGGGCAAATAGTTTGAGAGTCCCCATCTTGAGAAAGCCCAACACAAAGCATGTGTGCCAGAGTGGCTCTAGTGGTAGAGCACCTGCCTATCAAATGTGAATTCCGGCCCTGAGTTCAAACCCCAGTATCACCATCTCCCTACCCCCTGCCCTCCCAAAGACATTTGGTATAAATTCTTAAAGTAACTAAATTGCTAGATTATAAGATTAAATAGAAATAAAATTTATATTGTCTAGTGCTGCTAATCAAAGTGAGCTGTGGGTGGCTCACATCTGTAATCAGGATCTTAGCCTTCCAAGTAGCTAGGATTACAGATGTGAGCACTCTGTGTTGGGTATTTTTGAGATAGGGTCTTGCAAACTGTTTGTGTGAACTGACTGGTCTCAAACTGCAGTCCTCCTGATCTCTGGCTCTCAAGTAGCTAAGATCAAGGCGTGTTTGTTTGTTTTTTAATTCTAGAGAAATCTAGTTGTTTGAAATTCTTATTCAGACTAAAACAAGTGATTAAAATTAGTTAAAACAGACTAATTTTAATTTAATATTGATTCAATACTTTTGGTTTTTTTAAATGCTTGCAGTTAATAAATATGTTTGACAGTTTAACATCGAGAAAACTCAGATTGTCTGTTAACATTCTATTAAAAAGAAACTTACCTGAATTTATAATTCTTGTGGATAGCCGGAAGTTACTCAGTTCATCAGTTGTGCTGAAAAAGTGTAGTATTACATGTTCTATTAAATTGATATTGTGGCAGATTCATTTGCCAAATACAGAAAAATTGTTTTGGTGTCTTTTTGCTCCTGAATACGTTGGTGTCTGTGTGTTGGAACATACTTTTCAGAGGGTGGTGGGAGCTGGTACTGGGGTTTGAACTGGACTTTGTGCTTGCAAAGCAGGTGTTCTAGTACTGGAGCCACGCATGCAGTTCATTTTTCATTTTGGTTATTTTGGAGATGGGAGTTCTTGAGAACTGTCTGCTTGTGGTGATCTCGAACCTTGATCTTCCCCATCTTGGTCTTCCAAGTTGTTAGGATTACTGCCTGGAACACTCCTCATTGAGTGCTTTCAGTCCTTTTCTCTAACCTGTAAAAGGACAGTTTCATATACAAGACTGTAGAGAGGAAATGTGTGCTCTCTCTTGCCTGTTCTCCCCACTCCCCCACCCAAATCTAGAAACAGTACCTATATAGATGGACTTTTTTCCCCCCTTTCTGTATACCTTTGAAGAAGATAATAGATTTCCTTCAGTGGGAAGGAAGGATTAGACAGATCATTTCGTAGGGTGAAGTTCATGCAAAGTAAAAACACCAAAATCTGATTCTGCTGTATCATTAATGTTTTCTTTTGTCCTGCTCTCTTGATTTATTTTTCTTGTAATGTTGCTTTCATGTGATTGTTTTCCCTCCGTTTCTCCTTGCAATAGATTCCTAAAGGAAAATTCAACTCTTCCTTTCCTAAAACTCTACTTTGTAAGTCATTATCATGGCACAGTGAATTCCGCTTTTAGTTTGGTTCTTCACTAATCATGCTTGCACATTACCATCCTGTTGCTTTCAAAACTGCCTGTTCTACATTCCCAGGTGCAATAAACTTCCTAAGACATCTATGGCCTGCTATCCCTGCCTATGTTTTGTTGTGTGATGAAATGATGTTTATGCCAAAGTTACTTGGAACTTTTGACACATCTAATTGGGTTGCTTATGAGTGAATTCTAGTGTGTTCTAGTGCTGTGTGTATTAGCTATATTTTGGCAGTGTATTCCTATTGAAAGTGAGAGTGAATGTGAATGTTTCTGAGTTTGAATTACATTATTGTCCTTTAAGGAAGCACTTGGATTTCTCGGTCCTTTCCTTGGTAAATGGTTATTTTTGTCTTTGAATGTATTTTTCTATATTACAAGTTAAAATAGCTATTGCTTTAACTTTTTAAGTCACATACCATTCCAAATATTTTTATTACAAGAGAGATTTTTAATCAGACTATGTTTATTTAACTCTTAATGTTATTGACAGCATTTATTATCATCCCAAGGACTTGATTGTTTACAAGCTGTCTTCAGGGTTTCATGTTTGTAGATAGCCAGTCTTAGTATTATTTGCCCATTGTAATAGAATAATTTAACAAGCATTATAAATAAATGGGTGAATTCTCACCTGAACTATTTTTTTTTAATGGCTGTTGGGTTGATTTTTTTAAAATTTTAAGTTAATCTTTTAGATAGTACTAGTATGTATGTGTGTGTTTGTGTTACAATTATTACTATTTTTTAATACATGGTGCTAGGGATTGAACCCAGGGCTTTGTGCATGCTAAGTATACATTCTACCACTGAACTATACCTCTTGCCTCTGGTTGGTTAATTGATTTATTTTGATTCAAACTAGAAACTATGTAGGAAATACAAGTGGTTAGTTTAAAGTACAAAAGAATGTGAATTTTATTTTTTTTTTATGCAAAGCCTCTGCATGCTTCTTTATTATGGCTGACTTGATTAATGCTTTTAGTAATAGGTAGAAGACCTTCAGTGAATAGACTGCCTTTCTGTTGCATGTCATAATGTAGTTGAATTTCCAAGGCTAATTGTCATGTTGAAAGGGAAAAGAGAGATAGCATGAGAATACTGGTCCAAATGCCCTTCTTTAATAACCTCAGTGGTCTGTTACACTTTGAGCATGTATGAAGCGAGGAATCTGGTGATAGCTCAGTGTATCTGGCCAAGATAGAAAATGTTACATGTTCACTTAAAATAGCAGAACACCACCACCAAAACATTACAGAATTCCTTTGGAGCATCTTACTGCTTACTTAGTTCACTTCATTTAATGCATTTCTGATACTGAGCTTGTGGGTAAATTAGATTTTTCAAAAAAATTCTTCAGGAGGTTATTGAGAAAGAGTATTTGACCTAAGATACACATGGAAGCTTGAAAATCATTTTAAGAATATTACTACTTTGGCTGTATACTTAAGAGCTTGTTGAGCATAAAAACATTGACTTTATGCATCAGTTTTGGGTTTTTTGTTTTTCCCCCATTTTGACTTGACCATTTCAGGCCCTGATGAGCAGCACTTCTTGTTTAGGCATCTCAGGTGTCGACGGTGGTAGCGTCCTTTGCCTGTCTGTGTTTGATACCAGTTGGAGCAAATAAGAAGAACCTCTGCTTGGAATGACAACTTTATGACCGCTGTAGCCTAATGTCGGTCTGAAATAATTTTCTTTCATTCTTTACAGGTGAAGAACAGAATAAAGAAGCGCTGCAGGACGTGGAAGATGAAAATCAGTGAGACATAAAAGCCAACAAGAGAAACCATCTCTGACCACCCCACTCCTCCCTTTCCCACCCCCTGGAAATTCCCCATTGTCACTGAGAACCACAAAATCTGACTCACATTTGGTCTCAGAATTTAGGTTCCTGCCCTTGTTTTTTGTTTTGTTTTGATTTTTTTTTTTTCGGGTTTTTTTTTTTTTTAATCGTTTCCAAAAGTTCTTAAAGGCAAGAGTGAATTTCTGTGGATTTTACTGGTCCCAGCTTTTAGATTCTTTAAGACACTAACAGGACTGCATCGAGGCCTTTTCAGCATTACTGTATTATCTCCATGCCAGATGTGGCAAAACCCACATTAGAAATGGAAATTATATTTGAAAGCCATTAGACTTTGAGGTGATTTATCTTAGGAAAGAGATTAATCACACTATAGAGGCATACATGGTGTCATTTTTCCTTTTTCTAATTGTTTAAATAGAATTTTATACCAATGTTTAAACTTAATTGGGTGTTAGCTTGAAGTGGTGTTAAAGGTTGTTTTGGGGGAGTTTGTTGTAATGGTTTTGCTGTAAAAAGTGTTTCAAACTCTGCTAAGTGTTGCTGAAAAGCATGGTGCTGGTAACAGTTCAACAATCCGTGGCTGCTCATTCTTGCCTACTTTTACTCTCCCTCTGAAGCAGGTTAGCATTGAAGGTCGGAAGGAAAAGCCTGCATGCGTGTTCAATTCTTTGTTTCTTCTCTTTCCCTCTCCCCCCATCTCTCCTCCCTCCCTCTCCTTCGCTCGCTCAACCTCTTTTGTTCAGTAAGTGTAACTTGAAGCTAATTTGTACTACTGGATATCTGACTGGAGCCACAGATACAGAATCTGTATTGTTCTTACTGAAACACAGCATGGAATTAACATTAAACTTAAATAAAACAAACCTAAATTAAAAATGCCAAATACATTGCGCCTCCATCCTTTATACTTCTAAAATAAAATCTCTAGTCCAAACACATTGACAGTATTGTTTGTCTGAATGTGAAAAGATACCCCCTTTTCTCTTCCATAAATCACTTGTTTTCCAAATATATGTATTTTCGAAAAAATATTGTTTGTAATCTAGTTGTGAAGAACATTTAGTAATCTCAGTCAGATTACTAAGTGTCCTGTCTTCAAACCATTTAGCAGCACAGTATTATGTTAATCATTAAAGTATAACATGCATATTTAATACAAGGTGTAATTATGGGTCATTTTCTACCATGGAGTTTTGGGTACAACAAGTAAGTCTGAATGTGTCAGAATAATCTTTCTTTGAGGTAAAACTGTATATTCCCCATAAAGGTCAATGGCAGGAGCAGAGAGTAGTTAAATTTATTCTTAGTTTTATCTTACGAGGAAAGTTCCTTCCAGAGAAAGTTTTTCATTGTGTATACTTTTATTTTACAGACCAATTTACATTTGCAGTTAGAGCTTATTTTAACATTGATATACACTTGAATTTTTAAAAACCAGTTTTTCTTTTTTGTTTGTTTGTTTTTAATATTGGTGTTTTGGGCCTCATGCTTGCATGGCTGGGCACTCTACCACTTGAGCCACTCCACCAGCCCAAGTTTATTTTTGGGTAAGTTCCCAATCTTGCTATTAGAAAATGTGCTGCAGTAAATACCCTTGATTTCTGGTTAAGTATTTGTGTTTGTAAGGTATGGTTTTGAAATCCTGTGTCAGAAAGTGTTTATCTGAATTGCTGGGATTGAATGAAAACATTTTGCAGTTGGCAATGCTTCCCATGTTTGAATTTTTTTTTTTTTTTGGTGGTAACTGGGGTTTGAACTCAAGGTCTCACCCTTGCTAGGCAGGTGCTCTACCACTTGAGCCATTCTACTAGCCCCATGTTTGGCTTTTTCTAAAAGGGTATGTTAACAAAATGTATGTTCCAGGTTCGAGTTTTTAGTAAAGATCATGGAGATCAACAGATTGGTTTTTTATCTGGAACATATGCCAGCAATTCTAATAATGTTTGGTGAATTGCTTTTCCATCAAATAGTTGGAAACAGTGTATACAAATCATTCTTTGCTATTCATTTGGAGCAACCAATAAGAGTTCTACAGGTTAATTTCTTCTGTATTCAACATAAAGTGACCAGATACCTGTTACATCTAGGGCCAAAATTGAAGGAATTCATAAACCTATGATAGATTTCTACACTCAGGAGATGCAGTTTTGCCAACTGCACCCTACTGAACACTTTGCCTGACACGAGGACTTAAAAGATCCAATTAAATACAAGTCCTGATGTTTTTACAAAATACTCTATTAATGGAGGTGACTGTACTGTTGTAATGAACCAAATGAATTGGTTTATCACAAGTGCCTTGTGAATGTTTTTCTTAGTTGGCAAGTGTAGACTTCATGTAGCCAGCAAACTCAGGATTCCATGAGCACTTTCAAAAGGTACAGAAATTTTGGTAAAGGGGGAAAAGAAAAAAACCACCTTTGGAGAAACCTGTAGAAGTATGAGGTACTTAAGAAGGAGGAGACAGGGTTTTTAGATCTCTAGAAGTTTGGGCTGGTGGAGTGGCTCAGGTGGTGGTGTTGCCTGCCTAGCAAGTGTGAGGCTTGAGTTCAAACCTCAGAGATAGTTTTTTTTGTCAGAGATAGTACTGCCAAAAAACGTTTGGAAGATGGGCGGCCAGGCAAGGCTGTAGAAGGGTGGTTTGCCCTTTGGGAGTGATCACTCACTAGATCTGTGGGCTGGAAAGGTGGAGTTGTACCCCCCAAAGCTTCAGGTTTTTTTTCTTTTTTTTTTCCTGTGGGGTTTGAACTCAAGGCCCCACACTTGCTAGACTTAGGCAGGTACTCTACCACTTAAGTCACTCAACCCTGTTTTGTACCTTTTTTTTTTTTTTTTTTTTTGAGATAGGGTGCATGCAACTATTTGCCTTTGCTGGCTTCAAATGTTGATCCTCTGTCCTGATCTCTGCCTCCTGAGTAGCTGGAATTACAGGTATGAGCCACTGGTGCTTGGCTGCAGTTTGTGTTTTAATTACAGGTCTTAACAGTACTTTGCCTTGAAATTTTATTTTTTTGTGGTACCGGGGTTCAAACTCTGGCCCTACACTTTGAGCCATTTCACCAGCCCTTTTTTTGTGAAGGAATTTTTGAGATGGGGGTCTCTCAAAACTATTTGCCCCTTTGGCTTCGAACCATGTTCCCCCTGGTCTCTGCCTCCTGAGTAGCTAGGATTACAAGTGTGAGCCATTGGTGCCCAGTTTGAAGTTTTGCTTTGACATAGGGTCTCATTATGTAACTGATTGAGTTCCTGAGGCAGGAACTCAGTCCTGCCTCAGCCTCCCCAGGGCTGGGATCACAGGTGTGTGTCACCATGCCCAGCAAAAAAAGCTTTAATCCCAAAGAGTTTGTAAGGAGTTTATGACTCTGCTTGTCTTCTGGTATAGGTGGACAAAAGTAAATCACCTGAGGTTATATTTTGCTCCCTTGCTATTTTTATCGGTACTGGGAGTTGAACTCAGGGCCTTGCGTTTGCTAGCCAGGTCTTCTACCACTTGAGCCATACCATTTAACCCTTTCTGAGTTGGTTATTTTTGAGAATGGATCTCACTATGCTGTGGCCTGCCTGAGCTGGGATCTTCCTATTTGCGTTTTCCTCCTGTAGCTTGGATGATGTGTACGCCAGCCACTACACCCAACCATTGGTTGATGTGAGGTCTCACAAACTTTTTGCCTGGTCTGACCTGGAACCATGATCTCCCCCATCTCCGCCTCCCAAGTAGGTGGGATTGCAGGCCTGGGGCCCAGCTTGCTTTTGCTTTTGAGATAGGGGCTCATGTAGCCCAGGCTGGCCTCAAATTCTGTATGCTCTTCCCTCAGCCTCTCCCAAGTGCTGGTGTTACTGGAGTGCACCACTACACCCAGCTATTTGTGTGTGTGTGTGTGTTTAGCCCTGGGCTTGCAGCACACTATAGGCAAGGGTTCTGTCACCGAGTTACAACCTCAGCCTGTGTTTTTTTTTTTTCCTTTTATTATTCATATGTGCATACAAGGCTTGGTTCATTTCTCCCCCCTGCCCCCACCCCCTCCCTTACCACCCACTCCGCCCCCTCCCTCTCCCCCCCTCAATACCCAGCAGAAACTATTTTGCCCTTATTTCTAATTTTGTTGTAGAGAGAGTATAAGCCATAATAGGAAGGAACAAGGGTTTTTGCTGGTTGAGATAAGGATAGCTATACAGGGAGTTGACTCACATTGATTTCCTGTGCATGGGTGTTACCTTCTAGGTTAATTCTTTTTGATCTAACCTTTTCTCTAGTACCTGTTCCCCTTTTCCTATTGGCCTCAGTTGCTTTAAGGTATCTGCTTTAGTTTCTCTGCGTTAAGGGCAACAAATGCTAGCTAGTTTTTTAGGTGTCTTACCTATCCTCACCCCTCCCTTGTGTGCTCTCGCTTTTATCATGTGCTCATAGTCCAATCCCCTTGTTGTGTTTGCCCTTGATCTAATGTCCACATATGAGGGAGAACATACGATTTTTGGTTTTTTGAGCCAGGCTAACCTCACTCAGAATGATGTTCTCCAATTCCATCCATTTACCAGCGAATGATAACATTTTGTTCTTCTTCATGGCTGCATAAAATTCCATTGTGTATAGATACCACATTTTCTTAATCCATTCGTCAGTGGTGGGACATCTTACCTCAGCCTGTATTTTGTTGCTTAAAGAAAGATGGAGTAAACTTTTATATCATTGAAAAGGGTAAATGTCCAACTTGGCGGCCCCACACAGAGGCCTCCTGAGAGCCATAAAGATGATTAGCTGCTATTGCAAGGACAGTAAGGAATATACACACTGAGACATTGGGGTAGAGATTAACCATGTTCAGATTTTAGAATTGTAACAAATCTAGAATGAGTCCTTTGTGAGTACCTTCAGAAGTGATAATTCCCAGATCCAGCCTTGGTCAAGAAAAATTAACCCCTACCTTGTTTTTCTCAATTTGAGTTTCTGTGTTGCAGGATGGCTCAGAGACTGAGAGGGCAGCAAAGCTTTTGGGAAGCAAGTTTATTAGGTAAGCCTTCAGCAACTCAGCAGACTCGGGGCTTGCTTTCTTTATATAGCATTTAGAGCAGGTCACAGAAATGAGGGGAGAACACCTTGTCCCATACATAATCACAGCTTATTTCATTGGCTGTTTAAATCTCTGGGGCGAGGTGACCCTCCTCTAGTCTCCAGGTAACATTCCCCAACTCCGGTTTTCCTTTGTTTTATTGTAACACATTAATCTTTCCTCTCCCTGCCTTCCTGCCACAACTAGGCTTACAATTGACTGTACTTTGTGTGTTTCTGAGCTCAGTCTCATGCTTGCTAGGCAAGTGCCTCTTGAGCTACACACCCAGCCCTTCTAGGCTTACAATTGATAAAACTAATACTTCGTTAACATTGAATGCCAGCTGTGTACTGGGCTCTGGGCCCATTCTTAAAGAGTTTCAGGAGTCTAGCACCTGACATTACCAACAGTTTAGGTAAGTCATTGTCTGCATTTTGCAAATACAGAAGCTAAATAGGCAGAAAAAGAACTTTCTCAAAACCATATGCAATAAAAAGATGGAGGGTTTTTGTTTAAGAGCCCATGTTCAGCTGGGCAACAATGGCCCACACCTATAATCCTGGCTACTTGGGAGGCTGAGATCGACAGAATCATGGTTTAAGCCCAGCTCAGGCAAGTAGTTTCAAGACTCCATCTCCAAAACAACCACAGCAAAATGGACTGGAGGTGTGGCTCAAGTGGTAGAGCGCCTGCTTTGCAAGTGCACAGTGCTGAGTTCAAACGCCAGTCAAAACTCCAGTACTGCCAGAAAACAACAAGACCTGTTGCATTTACGTGAAAGTATAAATTTAGGATTTTTTTTTCTCCTTTTTTTTTTTTTTTGGTGATAACTGAGGTTTGAATTCAGGACTTCTTGCTTGGAAGGCAGGCACACCTCCAGCCTTAAATTTTAAGGTAGTGTAGATCAAACAATTATACTAACAAAAATTTTACCTATTTATCACTACTATTCATTTTATACATAGTGCATCAGGGTCTCATATGTAGCCAAGGAACCTGAACTCGAAATCCTCCTGCCTCAGCCTCGAGAGTGCTGGAATTACAGACATACATTATGCCACTCTGTTAAATCCTTGCCTTTTCTGTTACCTCACACGTCAGCTGACACCCCCAAGAAAGTAAACACGAAGGTGAAGATGTTTCATTGTGTTTGAGAGAAAAGTGGAGGCAGGATGACTTGCCTATAAGGTTAAGGTCAGAAGGAGGTGCTAGGTCTAAACCAAGTTATGTCTCAAGTGCTGTGACCCTGATGGTGGCCTGGCCTGTCACATGGATGTGGGGCCAGTGGTGGGATTAAAAACAAAACCCTCTGTTTTAAAACATTTTAATTTAAAGTAATCATTAAAACATTCCTAAAAAGCTATAATGTGCGTATTAATTGACAAGATAGAATGTAAATGATAAATTACTTAGGCCTCTTAAAGTGGCTTCTGTCTAAAATGGGAAGTATTTACTAGATTTAAATTTGAGGCAGTTTTTTTCTAGTCTAGCTTAACTTGCAAATTTTAAATAATTTTTTCATTGGGCTATTCTTCCAATTTAAAATAGTTTAGCTTGGAATAGGAGAGCCACAATCTGTAGAGATAACCTGTGACCATGGGTTGTCAAGTTGCTGCTGCTTTGACAGTTTTCTAAAGAAACAAAACCCTTATCATTGAAGATCAAACTTACTTGCTGCCACTTTCTGTGGATTTTTTGGAGGGGTAATACTGGGGTTTGAACTCAGTCTCACACTTGCTCACCACTCCATCAGCTCAATTTTGTGAAAGTATTTCTAAAATGTATTCTTTCTCTTTTTAGAAACAGGAAACTTTTTAGAAACTGGTACCCAAAGTTATCACTTTGGGGAAAGCACTGTTGGCACTCCTGCCAGCTTATTGTGCTAGGTGTAGCTACAGGCCTGTTATGTGGGAGGGCAGAAAGTTGTTTTTCTTTAAACATTCCTTGGTTTTCAACAATTTGTTTCTCACACCAAGTTAAGCATGTGTCATTGCACGACCTGGGTGGTGAGCTGTGTCCAGGAATATTCTTCCCTGTCTAAAGCTATCCTTTGTGACTTCAAGTTACATAACGACTCCTACCAGTGCCTGGACACTCATCCCCGAGCTTGTTCCCAGGTCTTCTTTCCACAAAGATGTTTACTTTTTAAAACATTCAGCACCTAAATTGCCTTTCCCAATAATGGCACATTTGAAAGCACACTAAGAGACTAACCACCTTAACTCCCTTAGAATTTTGTCTCAATGTAATTTTAAGAACAAAATGTTTAAAAGTTGTAAAGTCAGTCTTGTCATCAGATGTTAGCCATAAACATTTAAGAGATGCCAGTTGTGCTCCATTGTGAGAATGTAGAGAAATGTTCTTGTGTGTATTCTGTTGGTATTTTTAAACTTTTATTCAAAGGTAATATATAGAAAAAGTACATACAAGTAGAGCTAATGACTTACCACAAGGGACAGGGACGCACTAACCACCAGTCATGTCAAGAAATAGTACAAGGTTGGCAGAGTGGCTCAAGTGATAGAGCGCCTGCCTAGCAAGCACAAAGACCTGGGTTCAACCCCCAGGACCACAAAAAAAGAAAAGAAAAAAAAAATCCAATATCCATCCACAAAATAATGGCACCCTAATGCAACAGAATGACATATAGCCATGAAAACACATTATTATTAGACAATTACCTGGATTAATCCTACAATATTAAAGGGGGAAAACCCCAGAAAATTCTGTGATTATATCAAGTTCTACACCTCAAGCCACTCCACCAGCCCTTTTTTGTGAATGGTTTTTTCAAGATAGGGTCTTGCAGAGCTATTTCCCCAGGCTAGCTTTGAACCACGATCCTCCTGATCTCCGCCTCCTGAGCAGCTAGGATTACAGGTGTGAGCCACCTGCACCTGGCTCAGACATGTCTTTTGGTATAGATGTATGCATTTTCCTTGTATTAGAGTGGAATTAACTAGGTCATCCAGGGTGCTTATACCCAGCGTTAGCAGATACTGCAAAGCAGTCTTACACATGACTGTGCTATCTACCTTTCTAGCAGAAACAGGAGAGTCTCAGTTGTTCCCTGTCCTCGCTGGTGTTTGCTGCTGTTACTGTCTAGTTACAGTCATTCAATAGGCTGTAAATGAATTTAGCTCAGGATTTAGTTTTCATCTCCCTGATGACTAGTGAAGGCTGAGCACTTTTTAACTTAGGAACATTTGAATATTGTTCTTTGTTAAATGTCCACTTTTGCCTGTTTTGTTTGTTTGTTTGTTACTGGCTTGTAGGTGGTCATTTATCTTTTATTATTTTTTGTGGTAGCACTGAGATTTGAACTCAGGGTCTCACACTTGGTAGGCGTGCACTCTACCACTTGAGCCACTCCCCCAGCCCTGTATGTGGTCATTTAGAAGATTATGTTTTTGGAGTTATGATTACTCTTATTTTCCTATTCATTACCTTGCTTTTTCATTCTCTCTCCTTTTTTTTTCCTTTCTTGGCTATCCTGGGTTTGAACTCAGGGCTTCAGGCTTGCTAGGCAGGTGCTTTACCACACTTGAGTCACTCTGCCAGCCCTTTTTCATTCTCTTAATATATATTATTTTCTCGACTAGTAGAGCTGGAGGTCAATCCTAGGGCCTCATGCATGCTAAGTGAGCACTGTAGCACTGAGCTACACCCTCAGCTTCAGTGACAGACCTTGTCCCCAAAAAATAAAAAAAAAGTCTATCCCAAGATCAGGAATCTGATCTTTTCTAGAAATGGTTTTACCTAGAGGTGTTAAAAACCCTCAGTCCCTCTTATGTAGTGCCTTGTGCTACTTTGGGACACTGCAGAGTCCATCAACAAGATGCTGCCACCTGATCTTGATCTTTCCAGCCTTCAGAACCCCAGGAGTTGAAGAGTCAAGTCTTCTAAGGCTTATCTTTTGTTTTTTTTTTTTTGGTATTGGGGGTTCAATTCAGAGTCTTGCACTTGCTAGTCAAGCTTTCTACCATTTGAGCCACACCTCCAGCACTGTTTGCCTTAGTTTATTTTTCAGATACAGTCTCAGTCTTTTTGCCCAGGCTGGCCTTGGACTGTGATCCTCCTGTCTCTGCCTCCCACATAGCTGGGATTACAAGTATATACAACCATGCCCAGGCTGTTTATACTTTCTTTAATATCAGCAATATTTTATACTCATCAGTATTCATGTCTTTCACTTAGTTTTATCACATTTTCTCCTAAATACTTCATAATGTTTGTTATTGTAATGGTCTGTTTATTAAACTTCAATTTTGTGGCACTGCAGTTTGAACTCAGGGCCTTGTACTTGCTACACATGTGCTCTACCAGTGGAGCCACTCTACCAGCTTAAATTTTAATTTCTGATTTTGATTGGTCACTGCTAGTACAGAGAAATAGAATTTATCTTTGGGAATTATTTTTTTTGTGTGTGTTGGTGGTACCGGGGTTTGAACTCAGGGTCTCACACTTGCTAGGCAGACGCTGTACCACAGAGCCACTCCCCCAGTCCTATTTTTTGTGTTGGTTATTTTTCAAGATAGGGTCTCAAGAACTATTTGCCAGGGCTGGCTTTGAACTGCAATCTTCGTGATCTCTGCCTCTCGAGTAGCTGGGATTATAGACGTAAGTCACTCGCATCCTGAGTTGTTGTTTTGCAGACACCTGGGTCTTGCTATGTTGCCCAAGCTAGCCCTGAACTCCTGGGCTCAAGTGAACTCCTGGGCTCAAGTGATCTGGGGCTGTGATGGCTGGGAGAGCATTGGGCAAAGGTGACCCCTGCATGCAATCCAATGAATGGCAAAATCCTTGGGTGAACCCTGGAAATCGTTCCTTGCAGAGAGACCCAGATAGTTCTGGGGGCTATGGGAAATAAGGCTGAATCTGAAGTGGGCTCTGGGGGACCTGGGTGCCTTAAAACAGGCCTTAAGCCTTCCACAGCTCAGCACAAGGTTTATTTTATTTTTTTTACTTAAAAATTTTTTTTTGTGGTACTGGGGTTTGAACTCAGGGCCTTTACCTTGAGCTACTCCACCAGCCCTTTTTGTGATGGTTTTTTCGACATAGGGTCTTGTGAACTATTTGCCCAGGCTGGTTTCGAACCACGATCCTCCTGATCTCCTCCTGAGTAGCTAGGATTACAGGTGTGAGCCACTGGATCCCATCTCAACGAATAAGCTGTGTGCAGTGGCATGAGCCTGTGGTCCCAGCTGTAGGTAGGTGGGTCATGGTCCAGGTCGACCCAGGGAAAAGCTTGAGATCCTATCTGGAAAATAAGTCAAACAAAAGGGACTGGAGGTGTGGCTCAGAGGTCCTCTGCTCCGCAGTAAAGTTAGGAGATGGGGCTTAAAGCAGCATCTCCTAACTGTGACCATAGGATGAGTTGACATGTACTGAACGCTCAGCAGGCGGAGCTCTAAATTGGTGCTATTGCTGCTAATAGTGTAATTCTGCACCTTCTCTCTGGTTCTTAAGAACTCTCCTTCCTGAGGATCAAGGTTCAAAGCCAGCCCAGGCAAGTAGTTCTCAAGATCCTATCGTGAAAAACCCATCACACACACAAAAAAACAGGGTTGGTGGGAGTGGCTCAAGGGTAGGCCCTGAGTTCAAATCCCAGTACAGCAAAAAAAAAAAAAAAAGAACTCTGCTGAGAAAGGATTTCTTGTTCCCTGTCTCTGGATGAAGGTGTCTTGTCCCCCCACCTCTGCTGGTGCCCAAACACCCTGTAGGAATGTAAATTGTCCCAGGTGTCCACAGAGGGACTGCAGGTGGCCATGTGTGTCCGTCCATGTCCTGTCCCCCTTCCCCTGCCTTATGTCCTTACAGCTGGGCTCAACCTTCTGTCTGTCAGTCTTGCCATTCATGCTCCATCTCATCTGCTAGCCTTTTCCTGACTTGATGTTTTGTCCAAGTTTTCTGACTGGGAGCTGATCCAGTAGTATCTGTATAAGGAGTCTAGCACAGCCAGGTGTGGTGGTGTATGCCTGTAATCCTAGCACGCGGGAGGTAGAGGCAGTAGGATTGTAAATTCAAGGCCAGCCTGGGTTACATGGTTGAGACCCTATCTCAAAAACCCAAGGGCTGGGGTTGTGTTCACTGGTGGGGTACTTTGTCCCTGGCTTTGATCCCCAGCACCACGGAAGCCACAAACCCTAGTCGTCAGGTCTACTGCTACAGTGCTGACTCCATCTGACAGTCTGCCTCCCTATCCTTATGGCTGTTGACTGTGGGTATGTGGGAACGTGACCCTCTGGCGTGACTTTCTAGACCTTTCAGCCCCTGCCTGGATCACTCTCCCTGGGGACTGGACACTGGGAAGCCATGTTTTCAGCCCCTCCTGGGCTGCTACTTTCCCTGCGCTCTGCATGGGCAGCAGGCCAGCTGGCCAGAGCCCAGAGTCCCGGTTCTTGCGGGCCCATTCCTGCCTTCCTTTCCTTTTCTCCTCAGCCCCCCTTATCCCTCCTTTGCACCTTTCTCCTCTCCTCCGCTGGTTCTCTCCTTCCTCCATTCAGGATAAGCCTGGTAATCAGTGGGGTCCTTTTTCTTTTGTTGTTGCAACTCAGGGCCTCACAATGGCTAGGCAGGTATCTAACACTTGAGTCACTCCTCCAGTCCTCCTGGGGTCCTTTCTCATCTTTGGCACTTACAGGAGTCTTGGGAGCTTGTTCCAAGCCAAACATCCTCAGAGCCAATGCCCTAGATGTACATGGGTTCGGTTTCTTTCAGACGTCTCATCCACTTGTTCAAGAAATACTGCTGGTGGCCTCCTCTGTGGTGAGCCCTGGTTTAGCCTAGGGCTAATGGGACAAATGAGACAGATGTGGTCCCAGTTCTCATGAAGAGGAGCAAGGAGGGACAGGAATAAATGAATCCATAGATGGTTGTGGTGACAGATACCACAAGGGAGAGGAAGCAGCAGGTGACATAGAGTGTGGCTGGGCAGGCCTCATGCAGCGGCAATGCTGGAGCTGAGACCTGGATGCCCAGGCAGGGGTCTTTGTCACAAAAGCCAGATCCCACTGTGGTTAACCAAGAAGGAAAGGAAAGGGAGGGGGTGGGGGCAGTGGGGAGAAATGAACCAATCCTTGTATGCACATATGAATAATAAAAGAAAAATGAAAGAAAAAAAAAAAAGGAAAGGAACACACTGGATGGGTATCAGATAGTCCAAGGAATGGGCGGGAGGCCTGGAGAGTCAGGTGGTACACAGGCCATTGCTAAGGTGGCAGCCACAACCCCCACCAAAGTCACAGGCAGCAGGGTCTACTTAGGCCCTTCAGAGGGGCCTGACCATTGGCCCCAGATTACAGGCTTGACCTCCACTAGGCCTTTCCTTGGAGCTACACATGCTGGCTTTCACCTCCTGCAGAGTGACAGCAGTCTTTAAAAAAGCCCCACATGATTGACCCCTTCCCCTCTAAATTCCGTCCTGTTCTGAACAAAATGGCCTTGCTGCTCTCCAAGCCTGCCTCCAGGTGCCTTGGTTCCCTCCACCTGGTTCCCTCATTGGTTCCCAGATCTCCTCAAGGCTCCCTCCCCTACCTCCAAGTTGCCTCCTCTGCAGGCCCACCTGACCTATTTAAGGCTAACCTCTTCCCACCTAATTCCATTTTTTAAAAACAGGGTCCACTATGTGGCCCAAGCTGGCCTGGTACTCTGGATCCACCTGCCTAAGCCTCCAGACTATGAGGATTACAGGTGTGCACCACAATGCCCAGCCCTACTTGATTTCTTTTTTACAAAATAATGCTTTTCTTTTTTTGTACTGAGGTTTGAACTCAGGGCCTTGAGCTTGCTAGGCAGGTGCTCTACCACTTGAGCCATGCCCCCAACCCAAGAAGGGGTTTCATTATCACATTTTCATAATGTATACAATATACTTTGATCATATTTGCCTCTGTTTTCCTCTCGTCCCCCTCCTCCACCTGCTGGTTTCCCCAGAAGTCCCCTGTTGTGTTCGTATCTTTTTTATTTTTAGCTCACCTAAGTTCTTGCTCTTTTTCTCCGCCCCCCCCCCCAACTGATGTCTTTATGCCCACACTTTTTTCTTGTCACCTTCTCACACGTCATTATTGTATTTTCTGTTTGTGGGTTATCTTGCCCATGACGTTCCAGGCGCCTGGCATCAGCGTTCATGCCCCACAGCTGTTTGCAGAAAGAATCCCTGATTGCATGATGTACTTACTGGTCCCGGGGTGGCTGATAACATGATGTACTGGTCCTGGTGTGCGAAGTTCGGAGAGGCATGGGTTTGAATTCCGGTTATGTCATCGATCGGCTGTATGATTCACATACGCATTTTAGCCTCTCAGAGCCTGTTTCCCCATCTGTAACTTGGGAACCTGCCTCAAATGGGTTCTTAGTGGAGAGGAAATGAGACCAGGTGCTAAGTCTCAGTCACCTTCTCATTCTGCCCACTCTCCCTCCAAATCTACAATGAGCTCCCAAGCCAATGTGATCGCAATATGACGTTTCCATTTACTGTGGATTATATGTCATTATAAATATTAACAAATAAGACTTTAAAAGGACACCTTCGGGAAGGTCAGACGAAAGTACAAAAATTGTGTCGTGAGGCTGCAGTTTGAGGACAGTTTCTACAGCCATCACATAGTAGCAAAACGGTGCTAAGCAGTGCACGAATCTGGGTCGACAACAGCCAGAGTCCATGCATCGGGCGGTTCACTCGGTTTGAGAAGGAACAAGGGGCAGGACATGCACGGCCCGGGCTCAGCGGGCGGGCGGGCCGGGGAGGTGCAGTTCCTCGCTCTCGCCACTAGAGGTCAGGAGGTTGCCGCCTCAGCGTTGGAAGACAGGCCCGTCGGGGATTGGCCAGTGGAGGCAGTGGGCGGGGCGAAGACCAGGGCGCGAGGCTACCCCCTGGAATGATTTTTTTATTTTTATTTTTTAAATTTGTTTTTTGTTCTTTTGGTTTTACCAAACTTTTTTTTTTCGGTACTCGATTTTTATTTTATTTTTTTGGCATCAGATTTTTCTTTGTTGGGCTGGTGGACCAAAGGAAAGATGCCCATTTGGGGTCAAAAGCAGGGCCAGTTCTGCCATTTCTCAAAGGGCTTTTTCTTGAACAGAAATGCAATCTGCACAGGGCTGGTCGCAGGATCCTGGGGAAAGTTTAGTGACTTCTTAGGGATTTTCCGCCCAGCATCCCAACTTGCATCTGACCTAGCTGGTCAGAAGCTCTACCTCCCAGCTGACCATCGTTCAGGACCAAGTCCCCTTCTGCACAGTCTGGGGCACCCGAACAGGGCCCTTCCCCTCTCTGGGCCTCAGTTTCCTCATGTGTCTAGTAAGGAAGTCACACTAGGTAGGGCTCATAGCCCCTTCTAGCTCTACCATTCAGCACTTTCATGTCTTCACAGGCTGCCAGTCCTCTGTGAATGAGGCACCAAAAAATGAGATACCCAAAGCTCACCCTTAAAAATAGCCTCCTCTCTCCTAGGCCCTCAGAGGCTCCCCATTCTAGCTGTGTGGAGGAAAGAGGAACCCTTGCCTCAGTTTCCTTGACTACAGGCTGAGGGGTGGGAGAGGCAGCTGGGTTCCAGGACCAGGCTGTGACTTATGGGGAAGCCTGAAGTGGCACAGCTGGTTTCAAAGCCAGCTAGAGGTGGCAGGACAGTGACAAGGCCCCATATCTCCACTATGTAACAGACTACCAAGTGCCCGAGAGTCAAGAAAAAAAGGACCTGGGGGAGTCCTCACCCCCAGAAAATCAAAAAGCCTAGGTTTCAGTCCTGATTTGTCCCCTCCCAACTGGCCAATTTCTCAGGCGCTGAGTCTCAATTTCATCTGCAAAATGGGGCTGACCACTCCTACTACCTCACCAGGTTGTCAAGATGCATTCAGACAATGCCTGCTGACCCCAACACACAAGGCAAAGCCTTCCTTAATACGGGGGAACCCAGTCTCCACTAGCAACAAGAGTGGCCAGGTGCTGCAGGGACTGGAGACCAGTTTTCCCTGCCAACTGGGGAAGAGCTCGGAGGCACCTGGGAATGGAACCTGACCCTAGGCCTTGGATGTCATTTCTGGATGTGTTAGCAGGTCACCTTCCCTCATGGGGCCGCCTTGCCCTGTCGCTCGGGGATGGGTTGAACACAGTGGGTCTCTGGAACCCCTTGCTTCTGTATTTGTCCATCCAGCATCCCTGATAGCCCTGGTGGGTGGGAGACAGTTGAGGGCTTCCAATCTGGGCCACAAGATTGAGACGCTCTCAGCTCCTTCCTAGAGAGAAAGACTGGCAAAGCCTCTCTCCCTTAGCTCACAGAGGGCAGTCAGCTCCACAGGCCTCCTGGAAACAAGTCCCTGGACTGCTACCAATATTCCTAAAAGGGACACAGCCATCATAGTAGGGCGAGGATGCCACAGACAGCCAGAAGAGGGCCTAATACCCAGCCAGAGCCCAAATGGGACAGGATAGGGGTGAGGAAGGAAGGACAGGAGAATGCTTGCTTCTTTTCCTGCCCAGGGGACCCTTTTCTCTTCTTGCAGCTGTTGCGACACTTACTCTAACCCTCAGGAGGAGAAAGAGATCAAAGTGGGAGATCTGGGTCTGAGCGCTGAACTTAGCCTTGTACCAACCTCAGTTTCCCCATGGTGCTTCTGCCACTGACCCCCACTCCCTGCCAGGAGTACTCTTCTCCAGAGCCACCCTGGGTCCATGCAGCTGCCTGGTCCTACCCTCTTCCTCTCTCCTACAGCCCCCTAGACCTCCCACTGCCTAGACTGCCCTTCTCCTTTACCTAGGAAACCCCTCCCCCCCTTCAAGACCTTGCTGAGCACTGCCTCCTCCAGGAAGCCTTCGCTATCCTCCAGCAGTCAACAGTAACCACAGCACTTACAGTGCCCTCTGGTCCTTGCCTTCCTCACCCCCTTGAAATGGTTGCGTCCAGCTCCCTCCCTGGACTGGGAGCTCAGGGAGGGAAGGCCTTGTGTCCCATTCCCCCCACCCTAGGCTTGCAGACTCCTGTCCACTGGTGCCTCCAGGAAGTTCACCAGACTCTCTCCACCTGCCCATCAGTGCCAGAGAACGGGCGTGATTGGGAACTCCACTGGCGTCCACCTGCAGTCTCCCTCCTCCACTCTCTTTGCTCCAATGGGAGCATGAAGCTCTGGCACTTCTGTGCTCTCAGCCTATGCCTTACTGCTGACCTGGGGAAGGGTCCTCAACTGTGGATGGCCCCACCCCTTCCCAAGAAGTGCTGAGGTCCAGGCCAAGGACTTCTCCCAGTGCTGTCCCATCCGGGTCTCAATGGGCTGAAAGCAGGCCCACCACTCTGCTCTCCCTGGGCGCTCCATGTCTTCTAAGCTGGGGCTGCAGTGGCTCTGTCAGAGCAGGTGTCCTGGATTTTGCCCAAGGTGGGAGCCACAGCCCTTGGTGGCAGCTGAGGAAGCCCGGGGCCAGGCCTGTGTGGGCCCGGGAGGCAGGGATGGGTGGCAGCAGGCGGGGCAGTCAGTCGCTGAGCACGGCCCCAGGAAGTTCGTTGGTGAGCGTGTGCCAGCGCTCAATCCGCTTGTCCTTGTTCTTCAGGCAGTCAAACCAGTGCTTCAGGCGCTCGCCTTTGGCATTGATGCCCAGAACCACGCCGCCTGCGGGAGTGGCCAGCAGAGTGGCCAGGGAGTCTATGACCTCAGTGCTCAGGATCCCAGGACAAGAGCTCCCTCCTAGATTCTGTGCTCCTGGCCCAAACCCTCCCCATGCTTTCCAGGTTGGTGTGTACAGAGCATCTGACATCCACTCACACACACTGTGGCCCCTCAGCCCAGGACCTCTGTCCTGCTCTTTCTCTACTGGGGATCACACCATACTGGGCAGCATGCAGTGATGCACATTAGGGGTTGAAGAATGGGGACCATAAAAGGGAAGGAAGAGCCTAGATAGTCCTAGCGTGTATAGATGACACACCCACCAGGAAGCTGGGACCACATAGGCCCAGTCCAACCCCAGACTCTGACCATAATCTTCTCAACACAGACTGCTGTGTGGCCCTTTTCAGGCCTCTTCTTCCCTCTCTGGGCCTACCTTTTGTCGCACAGGGTCAGGGTGGATAATGTCTGAGGTTCCTTATGCTGGGGACAAGCAGTTCATGGCCCCAGACACTAGGAAGGAGGGGTTATGGCCTGATTCAGGGTCACTACTGTTGGCCAACCCCCGGAAAGGTTTAAACAGCATTCTCATTGTGCCACTTACCAATGAAATCGTTGGATTTTCCAATGTCGTAATCCCAAACTGTGACCTCTAGGGTCTTCTTGGCCAGGTCCCCGTGCTTAATCTCGTAACAAAACTCCTACTGGCCGAAAGGGAAGTGTTAGGGCCAAAGGCCATACAGCCAGGAGGGCTCTGCAGTGTGGTGAGATGACAGGGAGGGACAATCCATGGAGTCTCACTCATCTTGCCCACTTCTACCTGAGGGCCCAGCTGGGGTCCCCAGCCCCTCAACCACCTCCGCTTTGTACCTGGAGCTGTTCTCTCCAGATGCCTACGAGTCCCCCTACTGCGACTCATTGTCTGTAAGTCCTTGACTTCTGGACTGGCTTCAATGGCCATGCCCTTCTCTGTGGACCCCTCTCTCTTGCCAGTTCCTGGGACTTTCCACCATTTGGTGTTCCCCTCCCCTTGCCTAGGAACCATCTGAAGTCCTAGGTTCACCTGAGGGCCTTCTGTGTTCTTCCCCTTGTGGGATGCCCCAGATCTGTGTGTCCAGTTACACACCTCTCCCATGCTGAGGACATGGGTGTCACTCAGCCCAGCCTTCCCAAGACCCAAGGGCATCTTGACTACTTAAGCCCAATCTAGGACTTCTCCCTATCCCAGCTCTATTACCCAGTGAGGAACTGGAAATTCCCTCAACATTCCCTTTTTCCACCCCTGCATCCAACATGGCCACCACCCCATCCACTGGCTTCTCTGAAAAGCTTCCCATCACCTTCCTCACATCACCGTCATTGACACCACTACCGTCTGGGGCAGCCTGGTGGGTGCCTCACCCCTTCCCCAGGTTTGTGGCTCTCCTGTCAGCTGCTCCCCACCTTCTCTTATGACCTTTGCAATCCCACAGTGACCCTTTGAAAATCTGGTCCCTTCAGGTCCCCACCCACCATGGGGAGAGCCAGAGGACCCCTTGTCATACCTCGTTGAATTCTGGGTTCAGCGTTTTCTTCTTTACTGCTGTCTTATGTTTGGATTTCTTGTCCACATCTGGCTTCAGGTATCTAGAATTACAATGCAGGGAGAGGCAGGGGCTGGGGAAGAGTCCAGGGTTGCAGATGGAGCCAGTGGGGCTGGGAAGAGGTTTTGTCTGTGGGGAGTGTTCCCACCCACCTCTGCCCTAATCACAAACTTTCCTGCACTGCCTTGTGGGCCAGGGTAGTGATCAGATGCAGTGGGAGAAGCAAGTCGTCCTGTGCCCAGTCCTGACGGTATGCCAGGAAGAGGTCTAATTTTCTGCAAGTCTAGTTTTCACAGAACTCCTATTTCCCACCAGGTAAGCATTATTAGCAGAGTTGATCCCTGGTTCAAGAGGTTCCTTTGGTCTTTTAAAAATAGATTTAAAGCAAGGCGTGGTGGCACAAATGCCTGTAATCCCAGCACTTGGGAAGCAAAGGCAGAGAATCTTGAGTTCAAGATCAGGCTGGGCTACATAGTGAGTTCCTGTCTCAAAAAAAAAAAAAAAAAAAAGCCACAGATTTATTGAGGTAGAATTCACATACCATAAAGTCCATCCTCGGGTGTAAAATTCAGTGTTTTCAGAATAGTGCCAGAGTTGTGCAGCTATCACTTCTCCCTCATGGGCACTTTGAGGGAGGAAAAGGCCTTTTGGTAGTAACAGGGGCACTGCTCATAGGGAGAAGAGGCCAGCCTGAAATTCTTCCCTCTGCCCACACTGACTCCTTAGACTTTGATGCAAACTGGTTCAGAGAGGTGGAGTGACTTGTCCAAGGTCACACAGCTGACAAGCACAGAAGTGGTGCTTGGAAACCAAGCCCAGCGACAGGGAGTCATGTGAAGGCTAGAGAAGTGGAGGAGGCCACAGCTCTCCTCTGCAGAACCTTTCACCATGTCCCTGAATGAATAAATGTGTGACAACCACCTGGTTCCTGCAGAGTGTGCCTGGGGTGACAACCATGTCAGCCTCTCCCACCAACAGCTTCCTGGCACCTGGTTCAGTGGCCAGCACTGGGAGCTCAATATCTACCTACTGAATATATGACTGAATTCCTAGATGTGCAATGACACGCCCAAAGCCAGGTGGCATCAAAGCTTCTTATTTGGTTTTGCTAAACTACCCTCCAGAAAGACTGTGTGGGTGACACCCAGCCTGTGGTAGAGCTGGGTACTGTAGCTTTAGAAATCTTTGCTTTTGCTGATGGTTTATGCCTATAATCCTAGCTACTTGGGAGGCTGAGACTGGGAGAACTGTGGATGAGGCCAGCCCTGGCAGGGAGTTCTGGAGACCGCATTTCAAAGTAAACAAGATGAGAATGGTAGCAACTGCTTATCATTGGGGTCCGGGCTGGCCTGGGCAAAGAGCAAGACTCTAGTTCCAAAATAACCAGAAGAAAAAAGTCTGGGAATGAGGCTCAAGCAGTAGAGAGTCTGCCTAGCAAGTGTGAAGCCCTGAATTCAAACTTCAGTACCACCAAAAAAAAAAAAAGAAAAGAAAAGTCTTTGCTGGCACCTCATGGTTGCTGTACTTTGCCATTTATTTATTTTTAATTTATTATTATTATTGTTTTTGTGGTACTGGGGATTGAACCCAGGGTCTCAGTGCATACGAGGTGAGCTTCTACCACTCCAGTTCTCTTGTTTGTATTTCTTTTGAGACAGGATCATAACTTTGCCCACTCTGGCCTCAAACTCACAATCCTCCTGCTTCCATCCTCCACGGAGCTGGGATTAGAGACCTGCACTACCAGGCTCCGTTATGCGTTTTCATATTAGGGACTGGGGCACCCTCAGATTTTGGTATCTTCGGGGATCCTGGAACCAATTCCTCCCTGATACCGAGGGACAACTATATTTTCTATCTTAATTGTGGAGGCAGTAACAAGATTGTACATGTTGGTCAAACTTCAAACAGGGAGAAACTTACTGTATGTAAATTCTATCTCAGAAAACCTGACATTTTGGAAAAAGTTGGAGGTTCCTTGAACCCAAAGATGGCAAATTTCTTTTCTCCCAAGTTTTCGTACGCGTGTTGGCCAAGTCACTACGCACTGGTATTTTGTTTTCTGTGCATTGTCCTTTGCCTGATTTGTTTTGGGGTAAGGAGCAAGGGAAAGCCCTGCGAGTCGGGGCGTGCCCCTCTCTCCCCTGAAGCCCCTGGAAGGAAGGTTGTTCGGGATTTCTGGGCCCTCAGCCCTGAACAGCTTGTGTCCATCGGGTGACTCTTCACCCAGCCACCAGGTTCCCAACCCAGGCACCAGTCTCTGACTTCCAGCCTTGTACAGTGCCACTAGGACCATCATCGGTCCTGCCGCAGGCTTAGTTCTGTGTCCTCGCACTGGGCGCTCAGCCCTTTCCTCTCGTCCCGCCTTTTCGGCCTCGCCCCGCCCCGCTTCCTGGCTCGGCTTGTCTTCCACGCCCCGCCCCCCGCCCCGCCCCGTCGGCCCTCGCCCCTCCTTCCTGGCTTGGCCTGTCTTCCACGCCCCGCCCCCGCCCCGCCCTCCACGGCCCCGCACCGCCCATCCCACCCCACAGCCCCTGGGGCTCCCTCAGTGCCCTTCCCGCACAGACGCCAGAGGCCTGACCCATGGCGCCTCCCCTGCCCTCGCTGTCAGGACCTCCTCCTGCATCGCCGCAGGCGCTCATGTACCGTCCTCGTGTTTTGCCACCTCTGGTTCCTCTTGCACAACATTTCTCGCCTAAAGCTCCTAGAAGGAACCCCTTTGGTTATTTATGGAGAGAGAGCCCCAGTAGGAAGGGAGCGGCCCAGGATGGCATAGCAAGCTGCTTCCAGTTTTCTGGGGTTCCCTGGAATGAAATGGAGGCGGCAACAGGAGCGACCGCAAGGGCTAGCAGGAGGTTAAGTGAGACCGCGGCACAGCCCTGGCAAGTAGTTGTTACTTAACATGTTAGCAATTATTATTATGACCCTGGTGTTTCCCATCGCAATCAGGAGCTGCGCCTGGGGTCGACTTTACCTGGGGAAACTGAGGCATCTGTCACCAGGGATGAGGTTTATGAAAATAACATCACTGACAAAAAGCCTTGGCCCATGGAGGCTTGCTTCTCAGTGCCCAGCCACGTGACCCCTCCCTAGCTCTCCTGGGTCACAGTGCCTCATCAAGGTCACAGCCAAGGCTCTGAATCTATCCTGCACCCTCATGTCTGCTGCTTAGAAGAAGGAGTAGACAGTGGCTTCAGGTTGTATTTGTGTCTGAAGAGAAACAACAATACAGGTGGAGGTGAGGGTGCAAAACTGACCTCTCCAGAGGGTTCCTGTTCCTCTTAGAGACCACTACTCAAGAAATGCTGCTGCAGTGTAAGAAATACAGCAGCCCCTCCGAACCTGTGTGGGGTTGGTTCCAGGACCCTCTCAGATGCCACAGTGTAGGGATGCTCAGGTCCCTCATATAAAATGTCCTCATACCTGCACACATCCTCCTTGGCACTTGAAGCCATCTTGAGATTACTTTGTGATGCCTCATACAGTGAAATGCTATGTAAATAGTAGTTATGCTGTACTGTTTGGCGACTAATGACAAGAAAAAATTCTGTACATGTTCAGTATAGCTGCAATTAGTTTTTTAAGCAGGCGCATTTACCCTTTGAGCCACTCCACCAGTTGCAATTAGTTTTTTGAATAGTCTTTTGATCCCAGCTGGCAGAATTCACAGGTGCAGAGCCTGGGGTCTGGAGGGCTGACCATTTATGTAAACGGTAACAAACTGTGCATGGTTCTGCAGTTTGCTTTTTGGCTCAGCACATTTTGGATAGCTGTCCATGTTAATTCATCCACTTCTAATTTATTCATTTTCACTGCATAGTATTCCATTCTACACAGATGCCATATTTTATTAATCTATTCTGCTGATGAACGTCTGGCTGTTTCCAGATTCTTGCTATCATGAGCAATGCTGCCATAAACAGCTTTCCAACTGCACACAGGTTTCTAGGAGGCAAACCTGGAAAGATGATCCAGCCATTAGCGTGCACACTCTCCACCTTCCTTGGACCTCCACCTTTCTCCCCGACATGATAAATGAGTGTGCTGAATGTCTTTTCACATCCGCTTGTTCCTTGCACAGTTGGGTTTCTAATCCACTAGAAACCCAATATACTATTTTGCTAATTTTTGAGGTTGGGCCCAATTCACTGCTTTTTTCATATGGAAAACCAGTAGTAGCCCCAGTAGCACTTTTGGGGAGCCCCCCAACAATACAGAAGCTATCCTTTACACATGGTCGCTGCTCTTGGAACTTGATGGGATCAGGTTTTTAAAAATAATTACTTTTTGCCAAGTGCAGTGGCTCTCTCTACTTAGGAGGTAGAGATCAGAAGGATCACTGTTTAAGGCTATCCCAGGGAAATAGTTAGGTGTGGGGGCACACCTGTAATCTCAGCTGTGAGGGAGGTCATAACTTTAAGGATCGTAATCTGAGGCCTGCATGGGCAAAAATGTGATACCCTACCTGAAAAATAACTAAAGCAAAAAGGGGTGTAACTCTGAGTTCAAATCCTAGTACTTGCAAAATAAAAAAGAACTGCTTTGCTGAGATATAATTTGCATACTGTACATTGCATCCTTTTATGTAACTTATTAATTTTTGGTGGCACTGGGTTTGAATTCAGAGCCTCACACTTGCTATACAGGCACTCTCCCACTTGAGTTACTCTGCCAGCCTTTTTTTTTTTTTGGCACTGAGGATTGAACTCCGGCCTACACTTTGAGCTACTTCACCAGCCCTTTTTTGTGAAGTTTTTTTTTTGAGGTAGGGTCTCACGAACTATTTGCCCCAGCTGGCTTCGAACTACGATTCTCCTGATCTCTGCCTCCTGA
The DNA here is from genome assembly GCF_047511655.1 of Castor canadensis. Lineage (NCBI taxonomy): Eukaryota > Metazoa > Chordata > Mammalia > Rodentia > Castoridae > Castor > Castor canadensis. The sequence continues at coordinate 46,321,206 of NC_133396.1, read as the reverse complement.
GTAACTAGAATTACAGGCATGAGCCACTGGTGCCCGTCCCCAATGCACTCTTTTAAGGGGTACAGTTCAACATTTTTAGTATATTCAAGAATTGCAGCTAGGTGCAGTGGTGCAGGAAGCTGTGGCAGGAGGATCTTGAGTTTGAAGCCAGCGTGGGTTACAATAAAAGACTGTCTCAAAACAGAATTTTAAAAAAGGCTGTCCATGTAGCTCAAGAGGTGCAATAGCTTGCCTAGCCTCATGCCTGTGGCTCAATCTTCAGTACAGTGTGCAAAAAAAATAAAGGAATTGTGCAATCATTACCAGAAGCAATTTTCAAGTATTTTCATCACCCCCAAGAGAAACCCCAGAACTCTCTAGCAGCCATTCTCCATTTCCTACCAACTTCCCCACCCTCAGCCCTGCCAACCCGCTGACCACTAATCTTGCTGACTCTGGATTTGCCTGTTCCGGCTTTGGAGACAGGTGGAATCACATGGCATGTGGTCTTTTACGTTTGCCTTCTTTTATTTAGCACAGTGTTGTCAAGGTTCATCCATGCTGTAGTGGACCAGGGCCCTAGGGATTAGGGGTCCTCCAGGAAATGCCATATAGGAATGAAGATGGGTCACCCACATGAGTCCTGAGCCAGAAGAAAGACAATCTTCATATGCATATTCCCTCTCCTCCCCTCCCATCCCCTCCCTTTCCCTTTCCCTCTCCTTTCCTTTTTTGTTTTGACAGTCAGGGGCCTTTGCTTTAGAGTCAGGGGCCCTACCACTTGAGCCATGCCCCTGCTGTTTTGCTTTAGTCATCTTTCAGATAGAATCTCATGCTTTTTTTTTTTAAACATTTTATTAGTATATGAGGGTCATACAGGGAGGTTTATTGTGACATTTCCATATATTGTATACCAGTTTGGTTCATCCCCTGATCTCATGCTTTTTTTTTATCCAAGGGCTGGCCTTGGACCTCAGACCTGCCTAGGCCTCCTCACTAGCTGGGATTACAAGCACACACCATGGCCTGGGTGCTTTGTGCTTGCAAAGCAGGTGCTCTACCTCTTGGCCACACCTCCAGTCCATTTTTGCTCTGGTTATTTTGGAGATGGGGGTCTTGGGAACTATTTGGCTGGCCTCGAACCTCAATCCTTTCAATCTCAGCCTCCCAAGTAGCTAGGTTTACAAGCACGAGGCACCAGTGCCCAGCTGTTTTCTCTGTCTCTCTTTTAAAAAAAAATTTATTTGCTTGTTTATTGGGCAGCACTAGGGTTCGAACTCAGGGCCTCACACTTGCGTGGTAAGCACTCTTACCACTTGAGCCACTTCATCAGTCCTTTTTTGTGGTGGTTTTTTTGAGATAGGGTCTTGCAAACTATTTCCCTGGGACTGGCTTTGAACCACAATCCTTTTATCTCTGCCTTCTGAGGAGCTAGGATTACAGGCATGAGCCACTGGCGCCCAGCTCCTGTTTTTCTTTTAAAGTGGGCAAGCATTTGGACTTAGTACCAGGCCTTATGACCAGGGGCTCCAGTTTATCAGTACAGGTTGACTATTTCTTATTCCAAATGCTGGGCTCAGAAGTGTTAGAGTTTTTTTCTAGATTTTGGAATATGTGTATAGACATAATGAGGTATGTTGGGATAAGCCCAAAGTCTACATACAAAATTCATTTACATTTTACACACACCTTATGCATAGAGTCTGAAGTAATTTTACAGAATATTTTTGGGCTGGCGGAGTGGCTCAAGCAGTAGAGCACCTGCCTAGTGAGTGTGAGGCCCTGAGTTCAAACCCCAGTTCCACCAAAAAAAATACCCCAATATTTTTACAACAGGTACTTAGATGCTGCTTTTGCTAAAAAGCACTGACTCCTTGCTTCGTTTGCAAAGGGTGACTAAAAACAGGCGAAAAGCTTGGCATCCCTGCTTCCATTTTGTATCCATTTTGCTCTGAGTCATTCCCTCCTGCTGTCACCTTTCAGTCACCTTGGAATTCAGGAAGGATAGGACTGAAGAAATAAACATCCTGTGACAGGAGGTGAGCTGTCTTTTGCCAGGCAGCAATGACTTGTTTCATATGACCAGGCCCTGGCTGACCAATCCTGAGATAATAGTCAACCCAGACCAAGCATTTGGCCACTGGATTACACTTTGCCTGGGACTGTTTAACTATGCACACCTTTTACCCCCTGCTCCAGTTCTTCCTCCATGTAAACCTAAGGCTCCTGTATCTGAAGATGGGCTGAAATGCTTTTCCCATGGTGTGCCAGGACCTCATAATAAATCCCCTTTGTACCCTTCACAATTACGTGCCTCTTTATTTGGTATACTGGGGCAAGTGGCTAGGCCTGACACTTGGAACGCACTGGAGTTGGGCTCTGGCTGACAACTCTGGATTCCTTTTCAGTGCATTTGTGTCTGACATGTACACTGAGGTCATGTGTGGAATTTTCTACTATGACATCGTGTTGGCACTCAAGAATTTCAGACACTGGAGTATTTCAGATTTCCATTTTTTTTTTCAGATTTCTGATTTTTTTCTTTTAGATTTACAATTTTTGTTTTCAGAAGGTTCAACTCAAACCTTATTCCTTTCAGTGACTAACAGCCTGTTGTATGGCTAAGACTCATTTTCTTATCCATTCTCAGTAGATGGACATTTGGGGTGCCTCCACTTTCAGCTGCTAGGAATAAAGTGGCTAACGAGCATTCATGCACATGTTTTTGCATGGATGTGTGTTTTCAGTAACCTGGTATAAAGCAAAGAGTGGAGAGGCTGGGTCACACAGCAGTGCTGTGTTTATGAGGGAACTGCCAGCTGCTCTCCGAAGGACTGCATCATTTCTGAGATGCGATTTAAAAAATGACAGAAGTATGACTGTGGCCTAGTGGGTATGGTACCCTAGAGTTGTGCACTGGCCTCCCTGGGGAACTGAGATGGCTTCAGCAACCTGGGCCTCCTTAGTGTCCCCTCAGGCTAAGGTCATTTCAGCTCCTGTACCTTAGTTCCTCCAGCACCTCCACCTCCTGTCTGAGGAGTTGAATTCCTTCCCAAGTCCATCCTCAGGAAAGTCTCCCGGTGAACTCTGACCTCTGACCACTGACCACATCTCCCTCACTGTAAGGAGCCTGAGTTCTGTTGCTGCAGCATCTGCACCTTTCCTCACCAAAGGACCACCAGCTTCATCTGTCTGTCCCTTCACAGCCTGTCCTGGCCAGGTCTGAAGCTGCAGGCCTGGGTCACAGGCATGGCCCTCTAATTAGTGTCTCTCCTTAGTGCCACCATCAACCATAGGGCTAGGCACATGTGGGCAGACCTGATGGCATTCCTTTGGTTCTTTTGCCATCTCTTCCAACCTCTTGGCTACCGCTGCACCGTCATTTCCCCGCAACCTGCTAGTGACTCTGGACCCCAAGGTCACAGAGACACCTGTCCATGGCAACAGTAGATAACTAGTCTCTATTTGTGTGACCCTGCCACTTAACTTCTACAGGTCTCAGTTTCCCCATTTGTGAAACAGGCTGGCCATATTCAACTCCTTGAGTTGTCCCATAGACGCAGTCCCCGCTGCCTTCCAGTGCTTCCCAAGAACACACCATGCTGGGCCACAGTTTTGGCCACATGGACTCCTATCCAAGCAGACACAGGCCTAGCCACACACTCACGTTTTCACATAAGGGTCTGAGTAGCCGTTGGCGTCCATGGCGGCCAGGTGTGCGCACCTCACGATGCCCACCAGCAGGCCCTGCTTCTGTGAGCTGTACTTGAGGGAGATGAGGATTCGACCTCGCTCCTCCAGGGACTTGTCTTCTGTCTTGTCCACCTGTTGGACGAGACAGTCACTCGGCTGTTCTTGCCTGCTCCCACCCACTCAGTTCCCATGGTCACTGAGACTGTCTGCCTTGCTTCCTGAGGCTGTCCTCCTGCACTGAACAGCTGGGCTGCGTCAGAGCTCCTGTTGAATGGTCACAGCCGTGTCTTCTCTGTACTCTCTGCCTTCTCTCCCCATCCAGGAGGTCTACCTGAGGTAGAGTGTGACCCTCCTAGTGCTCAGCTCCCACGGCCTCAGGTCAATCCCTCAGCCCTGTGCATACCAGCCCAGGGACCAGCAAATTCAGGCCTGAAGACCTGCATGGAATGCGGGTTAAAGGTTAAAAACCTTTAACCTTCTTGAGTGGTCAAAAACATTAAGGTGCACCTGTAATCCCAGCTACTCAGGGTTGGAGGTAAGAGGATGACAGTTCAAGGCTAGACCCAAGCCCTATCTGAAAAACAAACGAAAAACAAAGGACTGGGGGCAGAGGTAGAGCACAGGTCTAGCAAGTTTGAGGTCCTAAATTTAAACCCCAGTACCAGCAATTAAAAAAAAGTTAAATGAAAAACTGTATTTTGTGGCACATAAAAATTATGTGAAATTAGCCAGACACTGGTGGCTCACACCTGTAATTCTAGTTACTTGAGAGCCTGAGATCAGGAGGATCGTGGTTTGAGGACAGCCTGGGCAAGTAGTTTGTGAGACCCCCATCTTCAAAATAACCAGAGCAAAATGGACTGGAGGTATGACTCAAGTAAGTGGTAGAGCACCTGCTTTGCAAGTGTGTGAAACGCTGAGTTCAAGCCCTAGTACCACAAAAAAAAAAAAAAAAAAAAGGTGTGTAATTATAAAAATCATGTGAACTTCATTAGTAAAATCTGCCTGGCGCACAGACTTGCCCTTCCATTACATCTTGCCTGTGGTTGCTTCCGCTTTACAGGAGCAGCAATGCATAGCTGCAACAGAGATGGTGGGCCCCCAAGGGCTGACGTATTTACCACCGGCCCTTGGCAGAAGGGGTCTGCCTCCGCCTACCCAGCTCTGTCTGCCTAAGCCAATCCTGGCCTTTTCTGGAGTTTGAAGCTCTGAGGCTGGCCTGCTCCTCCAGGCATTTGCTCAGGCTATGTCCACTCCCAGTGAGCCCTCCTGTCCTCACAGTGTAACGAACCTGTCTTTCCAGGACTGGCTCCAACCTAGTGGCTCCCTGACCCTCAGGTGGCTGGCTTGTCCCTGCTCCGTGCCCCAGTATCTCTGCTGCCTCTCATCACAATGCAGGTGGAACTTCCTGTTTTCTCTGTCTGCTCCAGACTCTCTGCCTCCGATGACAATTTTTACCTGTATCCTTTTTAAACTCCCTGCTGGGTAAGGGCCTGCCATGGAGCAACCTCTGTCAGAGACTTGTCCTAATGAAGGTGGGAACAAACAATGACAGATGGTCCGGTCTGGGTTTAACATCACGCCCTCAACTCTAGTCTGGGAGCCTTAGAGAAAGGCAACAAGGCCTTCCAGGCCTTTGGAGTCTTCTGGAAGGCAAGGGCCCAAGGCCCCAGTGCTCCTGGATGCTTCCTAGAGTCTCTTGGGTACTGGGGTGCTCCTTTGGGAGAGTCCTGAAGACAAAGCTATGTCCCCTTCCCAGACCCAGGGCAGCTGGGAGCTGGGCAGGGAAACCACCCAGTCCCCTCCTGTGCCTCAGCATGCCAAGTGCCACCTCAGAGTCAGGCCTCAACTCCAGGGTCAATATATCACTTGCTCCCACCCCAACCAACTGAAGGTGTCACCATTCTTCACTTCTGCTGCCCCCACAACCTCCCTTCTCTGTCCATTCGGACACACCCAGCTGGAGCCCTGTGTCCTTGGTGGACCCTTCCCAGGACTCTTCTGTCTTGCACAGGTCTAGCCTTTGCCTAACAGTTGCGTTCTGCCTGACACTAACGTAAGTCTCCATGTGGCCACATCCAAACCTTCCTGGAGATAAGGGAGGGAAGGGCTGGGCATCGAGGTTCCACCATGACTGACAGGCTACCTTTCCTCAACTCCCACACCCAGAGCAGACATGGCTAATTGATCACAGCCCTCACTGTGAGCTCAAATGCAACAGTACATCCTCAACACAGCACTCAAGCAGCCATTACCAATGGATCTGGCCAGGTGAGTGTGACTGCTGTGCGGGCCCAGGTTTTATGTGTGAGGAACTCACTAAACTGTGGGACTTGTGGTACTTTGTGTGATGTGTGACAATTAGACAGTAGGCAGGAGTAGGGATATCTTCAGCTGTTAAACTTTGGGTTACTGCATATGAAGACCATTGAACTGGGCATTGTTCAGTACCTACTTAGAAAAACCAATGCATACAGACTATAAAATCTAAAAGGTACTACCAAAATGCGTGCTTATGCAGAGTGGTTATCCCAAACTGTACTCTTGTAGTCACTGTGTGTCCTCAAATTGACCAACAAAGTCATAGCAAATTGAAGCAATGGTCAGTAATGCCCTGGGCACAGGCAGACACTCATGTGCCCACATAGACATATATACTCATACATGCTCTCACACAAACACCCTGAGCTCATTCATACAACTCACATGCGTGAATTGTGCTTACTCTGCACATGCAGTCCATGTACTCTACAATCCACTCTCACACAGTGTGTGTTAGGCAGGCGTTCAACCACCTGAGCCACTCCACCAGCCCTTACACACAGTTGTTTGTTTTGTCTGTGATCAGAGCTCAGGACCGTCAGGACCGTGGGCACCCACATTTCCTTCCTAAGTGGCGTAGACCATTTGGAAAAACTAGGTTACCTGTGATGAGTGACTAACAATAAAACAGAAAAGGTTCCATCCATCACTGGGATGTCTATGTGGGAGAGATGCAACAGGGAACAGGGTGATCAAGTCAGGCAAAAAACAGAACTGGGCTCTTCAGGGTGGGTTCCCAGGGCTTGGCTTCAGCTAAATTTGCTGAAGGCCTGGCACATAGTGGGGATGAGGGCGGGGCTTTGTCCTCCCAGGCTTTCCCCTTGCTCAGGCCTCTGGAGGGACAATGTACCACTGCCCATGTCCTGAACACTGGGCATCTGAGGGCCCCCAGCTCTCCTGAACCAGATGAGGGCGAGGAACAAAGAGAAGGGAGGCAGAGAACAAGACTTGGAGGGCTCAGCTGCTGCAGCCAGCCAGGGGGCAAAATCTGTACTGCCGTCATTTTTTAAACAATTGCCATTTCTAGGAAAGAATTATTTGCTGTCTCCTCCGGGCATCTCAGACACTTCAAGCCTACCATGTTCCAACTGAGCTCCTGCATGGCTGTCGCCCCAGCTGCCCCACGTTAACGGCTGCCTGGTGCCTCCAGTTGCTCAGGCCCCACACTTGAACTGCCCTTTGCCTTGCCTGAGACCCAGTCTGCTGGAACATCCCTTCTGGAAGCCAGCCTTTCTCCCACTCTCGTCTCTAGCTAGGACAGGGCCCAGCTCCTTCTTTGGCTCTGGCTTTCACTGTCTGTCCTTCTGATATCAAGAAGACATTCTGATATCAAGAGACAGTGAATCTGGTAAGCTGTCACCAGAGGGCTGGAGGTGTGACTCGGGGTAGAGCACTGGCCTAGTAGGTGCAAGGTTCCAGGTTTAATCCCCAGTATCACAAAAAAGTCACCAGATGCCATACCTGTGCCGAGCATCCTCCCGTGGCTCTGTGTCATTTGTGAGCTTCCACTCCCCACTCTCTTCTATCCCACCTCCTGGGATGGCCCCTCCCCTGACTGTCAGCTTTGCTGCTCACTCTGTGCCTCCAATGGGTGGGAAGTCCTGTCTCTCTCCCTGTACCTGCACCCCGTCAGGTTCATAGTCCATGCTCAGCCAGTCCTCCTGCCTGGGACCCTGGACAGGTGTCTGGGAAGCCTTAGGCCACTCACCGGCAACTGCTTCTCCAGGCAGATGCTGAAAGTCTTGGTGTGGTTGGGTTTCAGCTTCTTCAGAGGCACCCGTGTCTCCCCAATGAACTCGTTGTGACGGAATTTGTCCTCGTCGCACACAGAGATCCTGGGGGCAAGGGGCAAGGCCAGCGCCTCAGGATTCACAAGGGGGCGGATATGGGCAGAGCAGCCCTGTGGGTGGGACTGGGAGAACGAACGAGGGGTGGGGGAGATCTGGCGGCCTGGGGCCCTCACCCACCGCAGGGTCTTTCGGATCATGTCCTCATCTGTGATCCCGTAGTAAGTGAGGGTCTCATTCCACGTGGGATTCAGAGTGTTTCTCAGAGTTTTTGTTCTAAGCTTATTTGCCTGGGGAAAGGAAAAATGATCTTATTAGCACAGTTAGGCAGAATAATGGCCCCCAAAGCAGGCTATAACCTAGTCCCCGGAACCTGTACATACCCCATCTGACACAGCAAAGGGGGCCTGAGGTTGCAGATGGAATTAAGATATCTGAGTTGCCCTGCATGATCCCAGGGGTCCTTCAAAGTAGAAGAGAGGGCTGGGTGGGTAAAGGAAGTCGGCATCAGGCTGGCTTTGACTATGGGAGAAGGGACCATGAGCCAAGGAATACAGGTGGCTTCTGGAAGCTGAAAATGGCTGATCATTCCCCAGGACTCCAGAAGCAACACAGCCCTGCTGGCACCTTGGTCTGCAGTTCAGCAAAACCTGTGTCAGACTTCTAATCTGAAGAGCAGGGAGATAATAAATGTGTGGGTTTTTTTTTTTTTTTTGGCGGCATGGGGGTTTGAACTCAGGGCTTCATTCTTGCTAGGTAGGCACTCTACCACTTGAGCTACTCTGCCAATCCTTTTTTGTGTTGGCTATTTTGGAGATAGGGCCTTATGAAGTTTTTGCCTGGGATGGCTTCTAACTGGGATTCTTCTGATCTCTGCCTCCCAAGTAGCTGGGATTACAGGCGTGAGCCACTAGTGCCTAGCTCCCTTTGTGCTTCTGACTGCCTGCTGGCTCATCTAGCGTGGGAACAGGGGTCCTGGGGTCAAATAAATTGGGCAGATGCTACCCACTCCGTCCTCCTTATGGAGAGTCACAGAGCAGCCCATTAGCAGATTAAAGGCTCAGATAAATCCTAAGTCAAGAACCCGTTTAATAATGTTCCCAATGGTATTTGACCACAGAGTCCTTTTTTTTTTTTTTTAACCTCCCTATATATTATTTACCTCCAGCTGAGAACGCTTCTTGTAAAATTGTCAGCCTGGAAATTCTCTGGGGTGTTCCCCAACACGGTGGGTAGATAATCCTGACCTGGAGATCTAGAAGGTGGGAGCTTTGAGTGGAGGGGAATGGCTGGGGCCCCATCAGCTTGCTGAAGGAGGTGTGGGAGCTGTGGGCCTCCCTGGGTGCCCTGGCTACAACATGAGGCTTAGGACGGAGCCGCTCACCTTACTGGCTCCCGGCAGCAGGTGCAGCTTGACGTAGGGGTCTGCTAGTCCATTGTGGTCCATGGGCTTCAGGCCCTGAGCAGAGGACACCAGCAGAGGGTATGATTTTTGAAATCGGGGACACAGAGCAGTTAGCAGACATCACTTATCTCTGGGGCTCCTGGCTGGGCCCATTTGCCTTCTGGATGAAGGCATCACAGAAGCCCCCACCCCACACTCCTAGATGGCCGTGTGCGAGGCTGGCTAGGTCTCTTTTCCCCACACCACCTTGGGCCAGGACAGGTGCCATGGGGCCCTTTTCTCTTCCTATTTGCCTGATCATGGTGCACCTGGACTAAGCAAGCCCCACTGTCCTGCTTTGGGTGGGTCCTTCCCTCTTCCCCACTCCTTTCCCACTTCCCAAACAGGGGCTTGTTAGGGACTTTTCTCTCTGACGCTAGCTCCATGTGGCTCTCTGTACTCATCCACACGCTCCCATTGGGAGCTAGAGGAAAGTGTCCCAGGTCCTGGGAGGCTGCGTGAGACCCAGCTCAGCTTCTCCTGCGTTTGCCTCAGTGCTGGCTAGTCGATGTCAAAGGTTGCCCAGCTACTGAGGGTCCTCCCACAAGATGGCACCCCTCACTAACGCTGGTTTTGGTTCCTTTTGAAAACTCAGGTGTGCACAGCCTGAGTCACAAGCAGGGGCGTGGCTGACCTCCTGCAGGGATGTCTTTCTGGAAACTGCAGTTCCCCCTTCTGGGATGGCGCACAGGAACTAGGGAGGCATGGGTGGCATGTGTTGGGTAGAGCAGCAGCCCCAGGACTGGATTCACAGACAGATTGCAAGTTGTCTACACAATTGGGTGGGGGAGAGGCTGCTCACAAGGGCAGCCCTGGGTTCCCCTCCCAAGCCTGGCCCCTTCAGTGAGGAGGGGCATCCAGGGGGACTTCCAGCTGCTAGGCTGGCCTGCGTTCAGAGCTCAGCTCCTGCTCTTACTAACTGGGTAAGAAAACAAAGCACTTTGGGTCCTCAGCTTTACAATCTGTAAAAGGGGTTAATACTGCCAACTGCCAGGGGCAGAGTAGCGTGTAGGAGGTAATACAGATACATGGCTGGCAGGCAGGGTGTTCACTTCCTTCTCTGACATGCCAGGCCCCCTGGAAGACCCCAGAGAAGTAGTTGAGGGCCCAGCGCAGATATCTGAGCTGGCCCAGAGCTGCTGGGCTGCAGCTCTGTCCTACAGTGAGGACTGGCCCCAAGGGCCTGGATGCCCTGTCTGTGTCAGTGGCCATGAGGCTGCCTTCCACACCAGGCTCATGGCTACAGCATTCAGTTCTGCAAGATGAAAAAGTTGTGGCATGGGCAGGGGTGACTAGCAAAACCACGTAAATGTGCGTAATGTCACCCTGTGTGCTTACGGATAGTTACAGTGGTAAATTTCACATTTGCATATTTTAGCACAATTATAAACAACAACCAAGTCTCACAGGACTGTGGCTCTTTGGGGGTTCTCCCAGTCCCTCCTCAGATGTGAGTGCCCTATGTCCCCAGGCATTGGGGTGTGCCTGTGAGTGTGCCACCATCCTGAAGGATGGCATTGGGCACTGAGCACTTCTGATGCAGGTGCCACGTGTTGGCTCATTCGCTGTTCACAGTAGCCACCCGGGTGGGACAATGAGCCTGATTTACAGATGAGCAAATCTAGACCAAACCTCTCCTGGGGAAATGGGGAGCAGCCCTGTCTCCACCAGAGACCCCTGAGAGGCACATGTGTCAGCATGCTTCAGCTCCTGCTTTGGGGCTCCCCTGAGCTCTTCCTATCTCTGTGCCTCTCTCCTACACAGCTGGAGTTACAGAGAAAGAACTGGAAAGTGGAGGCCATCATGGCTCTGGGGCCTCCCATCCATTCCCCATCTCTGATGCCTTCAGGGATGCACCTCTAAGAGGACACAAATATGTATGCACTCCAGTACCCATGTAGATTTGCACACGTATATACATGTGCACACACATGTGAATGCACACACACACACACATACACACACATGCATGGGGCTGAGTAAAGAAGGCAGGAAGAGCCCTGGGCTCTGGGATGGGAAGAAGGGTTGGGCTCTAGAAGGGTAGCCTGACAGCTAGTCTCTAAGCCTGGATATGATGTACAAAACTGGAATGGGGGACAGACGGGAGTTGTCTCTCTACAGCCTGGCCTCCACCTTGAGAGCTGGGGGTCCCCAGGTGCTCCACTGTATTTCTAGTAGCAGGTCAGGGCACACCATGAAGCATGGCCTGTAGAGTCCACAGGAGTGGGCAGGGCTTCAGGGTGGAGCAGCTAAGCCTCCAAGTGCCCAACCTGGGCCCAAGGCCCATGGTGGATGGTCCTCACACTTGCCCATAGCAGTCCATGTGTGGTGGCCCAGGTTGGGCTGGAGTATAAGCATGGGGTGGCTCCAGGTGACCCTTCTGGGTGACCCTCAGCAGCAGGTGGGTGGGAAGGGTAGAAGGATCCTGCAGGATTGGGTCTGGACTAGGCAGCTCTGCAGTAGTCCCTCTATCTGCACTGGGCCAGCCCAGGCCCTTCTGCAGTCCTACTGGGTGCTATACTGGCCACGTGGCCCTTACCTTTCGAGAGAACATCAACTTTGGTACCTTCTTCCCAGAAGGAGCCATGTGGCAGAAGACAAAGGGAACAGCACAGATGAGAACACAGAGCTGACACACGAGGCTCAAGGACAGAGCCATGGTTAAGGGAAATGAGGCCTGCCAGGCCATAAAGGGAGCCTCAGAGAGCAAGGCTCCAAGGGCCTTTCTAGGTCAGGCCCCTGTCTGGAGTTTCAGCTTTCAGCAATACAACCACCTACTGCTCAGGAGGCTGAGGGAGCCCAGGGGCTGGAAGCTTAGGGTAGAGAGGTCTGGAGGCATAAGCACCCAATCCTCACTCCCTCTCTGGCTGCAGGACAGACCTCCCCCATCCCTTCCTATCCTGAATAACCCCTCCTTGCCCTGTCCCTGCCCAGCCTCCCTTCCCCCCTTTTCACCTCAAATTCCTTACTGTACAGGGCTTTTGGGGGGAAGTGGACAGTTGAGATGGTTTAAGCAAAAATTTCCCCTGCACTATGTCCCACACAACACAGACACTGCAATGCCTGGACAGGAAGGACAGGGAGGACTGACCCCCAGCCTGGGCAGTTCCTCTGGAGCCTGGAACTGGGGAGGGGGCGGGGCCTACCTTGGCCTTGCTGATGGTGCAGTGCAGGGCATTGTTCTCCTGGTCATAGAGCAGGCTGAAGTCCAGAGTGCCCAGGGCAGCTGCAGGCAGAAGAGGGCACAGGTTACACACTGGTTACTCCCTGAAGGAATGGCATCCTTCTATGTGTGGCTTGAAGAGTCACATTTTTTTAAAAGATTTAGAAAAATCAGCACAGGACAAAGACATTCATCATAACCCTTCCCAGAACAAGTGAACATGCAGAGTCTGCCTGAAATGAAAGCGGCAACACCGATCTCACAGCAACCAACAGTCTGCACAGACGGAACTCCCAGGACACCCACCCCAATCCCACTCTCTGCTCCTACAGACACTAGCTGTCACTAGCGTCTATCTGCAGGGCTGCTGTACAAACTAATAGGCAACATCATTTTTGTTTTTAAATAGCTGAAATTAGTTAAAGCAACCAAAGTATTACTGTCACAGCAAAGCTTAGTGATACCATACAGGGACTGCACTAACGACATTTTAAATTATCCAAATGACTTCTGGACTGAGATTAGGAAGGACACAGATTTCCCAGCTGCGGTACACTGATGGCTGGCCAAGAGCACAGATACACATTCACATCTCCAGTGAAAGGCATTTACCACCACCACCCAATCCATGAAACTCATGAGTGAAGGGGTGTGGCTCAGTGGGAGAGCGCTTGCCTAGTGTGTACAAAGCCCTGGGTTTCATCCCCAGCACCAGAGGAAACAAACAACAACAATAAAACCCCTCAAGTTTTACAAAAGAAAAATTAAATCCACATATATTAACAAACCATTCCTTCCAGTATGGAAGAATATCTCTACTTTTTTTTTTCCCCTAGTTAGGAATGAAAGATGCCACCGTTCCCACAGAGATGGTCACCAATTGAGCACCTACTGTATACCAGAGCCTTTACCCTGGTCCCACCCAACTCTGGGAAATGACAATGTTCTGTCACTCTGATGAGGAGCTGAGGCTTTGAGAGGCAGTAACCACTTGAGCCCCATGAGTGATACTCAAGTCACACTCAGACAGTAGGCCCTGCCCAGCCCCGGCCCCTGCACTGCACTGCCTGGTCTGTCCCAGTGTGGTGCCCACATATACCAGGCATTCTGTCTTCGGTGTACAACTGCCAGCCTGGGTGCCATGCCTCAGTTTACCTCATGTGGGCAATGTCACAGGGCTGAGTAAGAAAGTGGAGGAAACTGGGCTTTGAGAGGCTGCAGGCCCTGGCCACGAAGACCAGCTGATCCACTCAACCCGCCCTGAAGGTCACATGTGCGACTGCTGCTCCCCAGTCTCTTGGGGACCCTGGGTGGGCTGCATTGAGCCAGCTGGGTTCTCATGCTGCCCCCAAATGTCAAATCACAGTAGTGATTCCCAAGGGTCAGGCAGCAGTGGAGAAATAACTAGGCACAGCTGTCATCCTCAGGGCAAGTCACTCATTGCAGCTGTGGCCTCCCATGTCCCAGGGGTTCTCTCAGGAAGACCAGAGCAGGGGCAGTGGAGACCTCAACTCAAGTCCCCAGAGAGCAAGATGCACAGTCCCAGATGTCTCAAAAGTCCTGATCCTGCCAACTGCTGGGCTGGTCACAACAGTCTGGTGAGCTGAGAGCTATGGGGTCCCAAAGAGGGACGCCTACCCTTCATATCAGCTGGGTCCATCAGGGGAGGCTTCAGGTGATGGTTCATCTGACCCAGGAAGGATCAGTAGGAGTTGGCCCAGGGGCTTGGAGGGGACAGGTTAACCACAGGCACCTGGCAGGCCAGCCTGAGAGGCTGGAACGATGCCAGGGTGAGGCAAGGGTCAGGGAGAGGTCTGCATTGGACTCCCAGCTCCAGTCTAAATCAACTCTGACCACGCCCACCTGCACACTATTCACCAGCTCTGGCCACGCCCACTCACGCAGGGAGTGCTTTCCCATGGCAAAGAAAGAGTGGCCATGGGCTGGCAGAGCGGCTGAAGTGGTACAGTGCCTGCCTAGCAAGCGTGAGGCTAGGACTTCAAACCTGACTACCACCAAAAGAGTGGCCACACACATCACTTGCCTACAGGGCCATACTTCCAACATGGCCCTTTGGCTTGTAGCTCCTGAGACAGTAAGGGGGCAGGGGGCAAGACATGACAGGGCACGACAGCTTCTTGGATCTGCAGGGAAATGGATGCACCAGGGGATGACATGCAGTGGGTAGCATCTGTCATGTTCCCCAGAGGAGAGGCACCCAACTCATGTCTCTAGCCTTGCCTGTGGCACAGAGTGGGGGGACAGCACCTGATGTTGGACTCCCTTGGTTCAATCTGGGCACTTCCTTGCTGTGTGACCTCTTTATGACTCAGTCTCCCCATCTGCAGACTGGGGAGATGTGTCTGGGGTATTATGAGCACTAAGCAGATGATTACAGGGGCAGCAGATCTATTTAAGTGGCGTTTCTAGGTAACAGTGCTGGTCCCTCTGAGGCCTGTCCTGGAAGGAATCTATCCTAAACTGGATCACTCCCCTCCCTGCCTTTGGGAACAGAATATACCAATGGTCACTTGAGCTTCCGAGTAACCAGAGTCATCGCAATGACTGTAATTACTCTTCTGTGTGTCACCGTCACAGGGGCGTGTATCCATCCTTCCAGCAGGGATTTCAGGGAGCCCCTACTGGTAAGGTTTTCTGCCTACTGAAACTTCTACTAGAGCACAACCAGCTTGCTCTCCTATTCAGTTTCCTCCATGAAACCAGTTAGGATTTCATGATACTGTGTCCGACTAAAGAGTCAATAGGTCTGGCGCAAGCCTAAGGTATTCCTCCCACCCCCCAGTAGAGCTTGTGTGATTAGTGGGAACTGAGTCTGGTCCTTTGCTGCCTGCATCACAGCTCCCATCTGTGCAGGTGGGCAGGTGAGGATGCACATGTATCACCAGTAGCACAGCCACAGGCCCAAGCCGCATTCAGCTGCAGCTTCTGTAATAACAATTTCCAGAACTGTTGGTTTTATAAGATAGTCATCACTCTGCTGGTCAGTTCAGGCCCACCCTGGCCACACCTATGAGGCCATCGAGCAGCAGATGCTCAGTCCACATGGGAGTCCATTCAGACCATCTTGCTTTCCAGTTGCTCTCAGAGCAGAGATGTGGTGTGCTGTCATTGTGAGGAAACTCACACTCCATGCTGTCTGTCTGTCTTCTAATCCCAGAGAAGGATGAGTGGGGAGACACAGGCCACCTTCTCCCCACAGGGAGCTCGGCCTCCAGAAGGGCCCCTGCCACCACTGTTATCAACTCTGCATGTGCCCTAGGATGGGATTGATGACGTTCTTTAACTCTATTGGAATTTCTATAAGAAATGCTAGTTTATAAGTGGAGGCTCAGTAATAATTTTTTTGGGCACTAACGAAATTTAAACTCAGGGCTTCAGGCTTGCTAGGCAGGCACTCTTTCACTTGAGCCACGCCTCTAGCCCTTTAGCTCTGGTTATTTTGGAGACAGGGTCTTGCACTTGCCTGGCTTGGACCATGATCCTATTCTAAACTACCTACCAGAACTGCAATGATAGGCGCTATCCACCATGCCTAGCTTTTGCTGTTGAGATGGTGGGGTGTCTTGCAAACTTATTTGCCTGGGCTGGCCTAGAACTCTGATCCTCCTGATTTCAGCCTCCCACTAGCTAGGGCTGACAGAAGCACACCTCTGTGCTCAGCCATTGGTTGAGATTGGGTCTTGTGAAAACTTCCTGCCCAGGCTGGCCTCAAAACCTCGATCTTCCTATCTCAGCTGAGATTCCCAAGTAGCTAGGATTATGGGCCTGAGCCACTAGTGCCTGACTTTGGTCACAATTTTGAGAGACTTGTGGGGGCACAGTGAGGAGAAGTTGTCTTAATGAGTGCATCGTCCCACGTGTTCCCTTCTCATTTGGAGAAATGCAGCTCAGAGAGGGGAGGATAGCTGGTCAGGGTGACCCAGCCGAGCTGGGGAGTTTCTGCCTTAACATCTAGTGGCTTCCTGGAACTTTTTGTTTGCCACACTGTTTAACTGAAGTCTTCGGAGGTGAAACAAAAGAGAAAAGCAGGGCTGCTGCTGAGGAAGAGGAGGGGCTCGCTGCATCCCTGAAAGAGCCTGAGCTGGAAAGCACCCTGGGCTGTGGAGGGCCGGAAAGGAGGGGAGGTGCTTCTGTGTGTGAGATCCAGTGGCCCTGCCCTTGGAACCACTCAAATCATGTGCCCGAAGTTTACATCTCTGGAAAAATAATGAAGGTTGGTCACTAATGGGCCCTTGAGAGTTGTCACCCGCTTGTCGATAATTATAGAACTTTAATGGGGCTAATTCAGAGAAAATCAAGCCTCAAGCCCCTGTTGGTTCCTCTAAGGTGGAACATCCCCCAGCTGTGCGGGTAGAGACCGACAGACAGCCTCGTTCTGACCTTGGTCTCACCTGAACTTGCGTGACCCATACATCCTTGGGAACAGAAACTCTGGCCTGATTCATTTTCTTTCTTTCTTCCTTCCTTTCTTTTTTTCTCTTCCTCTCTTTCTTTCTTTTCTCCCCTCCCTCTCTTTTTCCTCCCTCCCTCCCTTTCTTACTGAACAAAAATGTCAGCTTCTGAAATAAAAAAAAAAAAATGAAGTCTGGGGGTAGAGTTCAAGTGGTAGAGCACTTGCCTAGCAAGCCTGAGGCCCTGGGTTCAATCCAGTAACACCCATCACCACCACCACAAAAACAAACAAACCAACAAACAAACAAAAAAACCCTGTGGTAAGAACCATAAAAATTATCAAGCCTGATTTGAAAGCATTTCAGTTGGGGAAACTGAGGCACTGAGCCAGGCAGGTACTGCATGGGGGACAGAGGAATGAACTATACATCCTGCTTCCCGGAGGCTTCGAGGCAAAGGCTTAGGACTTTTACACATCTCTTTATTCCTTACTTTAAATTGTTCAAAAGTTCTTCATCACCTCCCAGATTCTGCTCAACCTTCTTGGTGTGGCATTTGAGACCTTCTGTGATATGACTTCTTTGGCCTCATCACCAGTTTTTTCCCATTGCCTCAGCCACTTGGCTGTATTGTGCCTCTGCCTAGCTGTGCTTCCCATGATTCAGCAGCTGTGCACACCCGTTTCTCCTTCTACTCTGTCAGTCTGCTCCCACCTTCCTCCCTGCCAGAGTAGAGCCCTCTCTTTGGGTGTCCTCTGAGCATGCCAGAGCTTCCTGTTTGGACTCCTGCCTCCTTGCCCCTCACTGCTGGGCCACTAGTTGGGTTTCCATGAACACCTGAGGTCAGAGGTTGTGGCATGCTTGTGTCTTCATGCCTAGCACACAGCTGGTGTAATGCTGAATGCATAAAATATGACAACAGGTCAGGGCAGAACATGACTGAAACCCACAGAGGTCCTGGGCTTGAAGGCAGGGGAACCATTTCCAGTGAGGACTGAGATCAGCTCCAATCAAGTAGAGCCCTTATGACAGACCCAAGAATGATTCTTCCACTTTCCCCTTGCTCCAGACCTCCACAGGCATCAATCCTAACCTGACCCATGGTGAGTCATGCAGGAGCAGGTTGAAGCATGGGCATGTAGTGTAATTCTGGCAGATGAGACAAAAAGACAGGTCTCTTGGGACCTTCTAGGAGAGGTTTTTTTTTGTTTGTTTGTTTTGTTTTTTATCTTAAACTGAGATGTCGGGGAGGAAGCTTGTCCTTATCAAATCTAGACCTTATTATTACATGTGATGCCTGGACCCACAGCAGCCACCTTGGACCATGAGGGTCCTGCTCAGCTGATGGAGGCTATCAACATCATTAGGATGGTGGTTTGCACCTGGTCATTCCTTATCTCTATGCCCTTGGGAATAGGAAATCTGCTCCAATTTTCAGCCTAAGAGGAAAAGAGCTGGCCAATTGGAAGGAGGAACAGAAGCCTTGCCACTGATGGTGGTGAGTTGCTGCCAAAGCAATGCACCCCGGTGCCTCAGGACCTCCTCTGCCCTCCTTGTTCAAGTCACTTTGAGTTGGGCTTTCGTTACTGGTAATCCAAAGCACCCTAGTCACTACGGTTTTGAGGGAAGGAGTTGGGTTCCTTCCACAGTGAAGAGCAGGTGGGAACCACATCTCTGCAGGGGGAGCATATGCAGTGTGAAGGGCACAAGGCCTGTCTTGAGTGTGCACAAAGAAGTCAGCTTGGGACACCTGGGAGGGGAGCCCTGGGCTGGTGCTTTTAATCCTGTGCTCTGCTTTCTCCCCAGCTGCCTCTCTGGGAGATCTGCTGGGAACATGTGGATCCTGTCCTGTGCTTCGGGGTGACTAACAAAGGAAGGTCTTGAAAGAGGGGGTAAAGGCTGAAGAAATAAACACTTCCCTCTCTGCTTGGACGACAGAGCAGCCGCCCTAATTTCTTCTTGTCAAAACAGAGATAATCCAATAATTAGGGCAGCAAATAGCATAACCCTGGCTAAAGCAGTAACGAACCATCTGGCTTGAATCATTCAAGCTTATTCTAGGTATCTGGTTGTCAGAACTCAGAGAGGCACAGCCTGGGGTACTGGCTCCCCACCTCAGGAGCCAGGATTCATGCACTCCCAGCCACAGATGGGATCCAAGCCCACGGTGGTCACCCTTAAAGGGGGCGAAGCTAAGCCAAGCTGCACTAGCTCAGCTACACACCCTCCTCCTTAGCTCTGCACCTTCCAGCCTTCTTTTCAGTGTTCCTTTAGTGTGTCCTGGTGATATGGGTGTGGCCAGCCCTCCCCTCAAGCTGGCAAAGCTGTGTCCAGGTCGGCCCTTTGTGAGTCCCCAGCTAGGACACCTGTGTGCTCTGAGTCCAGGGACCCAGCCTGTTCCCTTTGCCTACTCCCTGTGACTGGGACAGTGCTTGGTGATGGACTACTGAGATGACTGGGTGATGAGACTGCTGGCCTGAGCTTTGGGCTTTCTGGTTCCCTCCTCACCTGTGGGATCTGGGACAGTCAAAAGCAATAACCAAGTTTCTCCCCTCTTGGCCATAGTCATATCTGATGGGTTGCTGTGGCACCTGGAGGTTAGCCAGGAACTCGGCAGAAACCCTGCCCACCCACTCACTCTTTGGTGCAGCCGTCAAGATGCTGGAAATGGGAACCACTTCCTATCTCTTCTCGGGCTGGCTCTGGATCCAGGGCAGCTAAAGGGCTGACTTGGGTCCCAGATAAGGGCCTCCCCAGAGGCCAGTGAGCACCAGGGAGCTTTGCACAGGGAGCCAGGAGCTGGGGTGGGGGCAGATCCAGGGCACAGCCTTGCAGGCAACAAACTCTCCCGACCCAATTTCTCCAAGTCCAAGACGCAGGAAAGCGAGGGAGAGGATTGCTCCCCAGCCCCCATGCCAGGGGGCAGGTCCTCAATATGCCTTGGGCCACAGCAAGCAATGTCCCCAAAGAGGCCATCTCTGGCCCACCACTGAGATTGGGCGATGAGGGGTCCGTGCCTCGGGTGACACTGTGAATTCCTACCTTCAGCTTCCACAGGCGCATGTTATATACTGGGAAACTCCAGGCCCCAGTCCAGAGGCTTGGGGCAGCGCCCAGGCCAGGCGCAGCCACCATTGAGCTGGAGGCTGGACGCGCCCTGGGAAAGCGGGCGCTGAACCCCGACCTCAGAAGGTCCACATTCCTGCCAGGGCTAGGTTTTGACAGTGGTTTTCAGGTCTGAGTGACGCGGTGGAGGCCACAGTTGGGTTGGGGACTTTCCACGCAATGCCTCCCTGCACCCCCGCGCAAAATAATGAGCATGGGACCTGGCCTCATCCCCCTTGATTTCCCTGGTGATCCCAGGTCTTGCGGGGCAGGCACCCTAAGAGACTGCACAAGGCGACAGGAGTCCCGCCGACCGGGCCTCGGCCGGGAGGATCCCGGCGTTTGCGCGCTCCCTGGGGCTCGGTGCGGGGAGGAGGGGGCGCGGCTGGGGGGCCCTTCCTGCTCTGGGAAGAGGGCGTAACAGGTGGGTGAAGGTCCGCGGCCCGCGAGAGCGCCGCGGCGGGGTCCACGAAGGCGTGAGGAGGAACCGCCAAGGTTTTTCCAAAGGACAAGCGGCCCCGCGGTCCTCCTGGTCCTCGGCCCGCGCGCCAGCAAAGCCGCGGCGATGTGCCGGCCGCCGGGCCCACCCGGGAAGCCGGGCCGGCCCCAGCCGCCGACCCCTCCCCAGCTCGCCGCATTCCGACCCTCGGCCGCAGGGCCGCCGGGAGCGGGCTCGCGGGCCCGGAGCGACCGCGCGGCCGGCAGCAACTGGTGTCTCCCCGGGGCGCAGCTCCGCCCTTCCCGGGAACAAAAGCCGCCGCCCGCGCCGGAGCTCCCGGCGCGCGGGCCGAGAGGAGGCGCGGCGCCGGCTCCCCGCGGAGCCGGGGCCCTGAAATGGGACACCCCCAGAGGGCGCCCCCAAACTTCCCACCTCTCCCGTGCGGGTCGGGGAAGGTGTCGGGTGGGTCTGCAGGGCGCACGGAGAGCGTGGACAAGGGGGCTGCGACCCGGCAGGAGGGCGATGTATGCCCAAGGACAACGAAAGCGACGCGAGGGGACCGAGGGGGCGCGCGAGGCCGGGGCGTGAAGTCGGCGAGTTGGAAACTTACTGCAGTCGTCCGATTCGTAGCCGTCGGCGTCTGGCTCCTCCTCGGGCGGCTTGGCGGGCGGCCGCGCCGGGCTGGGGCTGGGGCCGGGGCTGGGGCCTGGGCTGGCTCCGTAGGCTCCGAAGAGCTGGTCCACATCCTCGTCGTCGTCGCGGGCGCCGTCGGAGGGGCTGCGGCGGCCCGCGCTGGCGGCGGCCGGGCGCGCGGGGGCGGCCGGGGGTGCTTCGGCGCGGGGCCCGGCGGCCGGGGGCAGGCCCCGCGGGAAGCGGGGGAAGTAGTCGGAGATCTGCTTGATGGGCCGGATGGGGCCAGGACACACGTCGATGGCCATATGCTCCTGGATGCTGATGGTCGCCTTCTGCCCTCGCCGCCGGAGGGTCATGCAGGCAGCGCCGCCACGCCCGGGCGCGGCCCGGCCCGGCGCGACCCCGGCCCGGGGGCGGCTCAGCAGGCCCGGCGGGGCGCGGCGGAGGCTGCGGGCGTCGCCGGCTTTGCCCCCGGACGGCCCTGACGCGGCTGCTGCCTGCTCGGCGGCGGCCGGCGCAAGTGAGTGCCAGCTGCCGGCAGGCAGGGGGCGGGCCCAGCCCGCGTCACCCGGTAGCAACCAAGCAGTGTGAGTGTGCGGGCTGCGCGGGCGGGCGCCGAGCGAGCGAGCGAGCGAGCAGAGCCAGCCGAGCGCCGCCACATTCACTCGCACTCACACCAGCGCGCACGCCGACCCGGGACCCCGCGCGCGCACACACGCGGTAGGGCAAGGCCACCGGGCGCCTTCCACTCACAGGACAAGTGGGGAGCTGAGCAGGGCTCCGCGCACTGTCTCAGCACACCCAGGTGTGCACGGCACTCCACGCACACACAAACGTGTCCAGACACTTAGGTGATTTCCACCTGCTCAGGGGTGTAGGATATATACACACCATACATGCACGCTTGCAGAATTGGCCCTCCCCAACACACACATGATCGAGAATACCCAAGGCACAGCCTTGCATGCCCCCAAGCACAACTGTCAGAAACCCCCTCCCATGGGAGACCTGGGCAAGGCCTCCTCAAACCTCCAGGTTTAGGACACAGCACACTCCTAGGAGTGCAGGGACAGCTGCTCACACACTTGCAGGACATGTGCACCCTAAGACACTGCTGGTACAAGCTATGCACACTTCCTCTTATGTCTCATACAAACTCGAGCACTCCCTGTAGCCTCCAGTCAGCCCCTCAACTCTGTCAGTGAGTGGTTTGAAGGACCCACAGGGACAGGCTGGATGAGGACCCAGACCAGGGCATGGTGAGGAGGGGGCAAGGGCAGGCAGGATTTGGGCAGAGGAGACCCTTCTTGTGCATGATGGGGCATGAAGCAGAGTTGGAAAGGCAGGGTGTCACCTGCCCAGCCACTTCCACCTCGATGGACAGATAAGTAAACAAATCCCTAACAAACTGAGGTCCAGCTTTCTGGGAATAGCCCTGCTGGGAACAGGCTGCTGCTTATACAGGTGTGTCCCCTGAAAGCCCTGGCATGGATGGAATCTTGTTTACTCACTGATTTCCTCCTACCCTTTAGAGACAATTAACCCTCTGGGCTGAGTCCCTTCTGTGAGTCTGATTGAAGGGGCCCCCAGTTTGTGCCATCCCACACCACAAGCCCTGTGAAGGGCAGGGAGCAGAGATAAGAGAGGAGAAGAATTCCCCTTGTTGCTTCCAGCTGCATCATTCTGGCAGGCCATTCGAGCTCCGGAGCCTCAGTTTACCCAGCTGTGAAATAGAGCTAATTCCAGCCTCACAGGATTGTGGTGAGGCCCTATTCACACAGAACATAACAGGTATGAGGCATTCAACAGGTCTGCTTTCTCTTCTCCCTTCCCTTGAGAGAAAGACTCATTGGTGAGGAAAGGTGGAGAAATATTTTGTTGCATGTTAAGTTCTGAGCTGTAGGGTGGTGGTGGTGACTGCCTACCTTTGAAAACTACATTTTCAATGTTTCTGTGTTCAAAACTGCATCTCATCCATTTCTTTACTACCGCCATGATGTAGGCAGAGCACACTCTTGCACTATTTTGAGGTAAGAAAATTAAGACTCAGGCCTGAAATGACTGCTTGCTGCTAAGAGCTGGGATTAGAACTCGTGTCTTTAATTTTTTTTTTTTTTTTGTGGTACTGGAGTTTGAACTAAGGGCTTCAAGCTTGCTAGGCAG
Source organism: Castor canadensis (assembly GCF_047511655.1). Classification (NCBI taxonomy): domain Eukaryota; kingdom Metazoa; phylum Chordata; class Mammalia; order Rodentia; family Castoridae; genus Castor; species Castor canadensis. The sequence goes on along the minus strand of NC_133396.1, from coordinate 46,298,066 downwards.
CACCTCCAATCCTGTGTCTTTGACTTTTTTGAGCTTTTCACTCTCCCTTCCTCCACCTTTCCCGCCTTCACGCCTACAAAGCCCAGAGGGGTGGGGGCACAGGTAAAACCTGAGGCTTCTTGGGTAGGGACAGCACAAAGGAGGAGAAGGAGAAGAAGAAGGAAAAGGAGGAGGAGAGGAGGCGGGAGATCTTCTGAGATCTTTGGGGATTACTGTAGGAATGACCTGGCCTGGGAGAAGTTGGTCTAGAACAATCAAGGTCCTGGTGGAAGTTCAGCCTTCTGAGAGTCAAGGGAGGCAGAGGAGCCTGTACTTATGGGATTCTCATTCTAGGACTACTTAAGGGAATTAGTCCTTAAATAGGCACACAGTGACTTTTGCTGCATCATAAAATGATTATGTAATGATACGGGTTAACATACAGACTCGGAACTGCCATTTCACAATTCCTTTACTAAGGAGCAAGAGGATGTGATCATCTTGCAGATGGGGAAAATGAGGTTTCTGGTAGTCAGGTGACTAGCAAGAGGCAGGTGGGGGCAGGAGCCGCCACACACTGACCCCCTGACCCTGTGCCCTTTCAGTGTCAAAGTCACTGAAAGAGATGTGTAGGGCCTAGCCTCCAAAGCATAGGAGCCAAGGAAAACCAAGATGCCCACTGGAGAAACGTGGTGTGTGTGTGTGAGCTAACCTCTGGCAGGTGGCAGAGTTGAGATCCATTCTGAGACTGAATTTATGCAGCCACGAGCCTAGCAGAGATGGGGTGGGGCCCATGATGGAGTAGAAGTGGACAGACGTACAGTTTCTAGAAAGAACCTGAGTCAGGAAGCAAGACAAAAGCCATGTCTAACTAACTATGTGTTAGTTAACTAACTAACTAACCAACCGTGTCTGACTCTGTGCAAGTTGCTTGATGCAGGCCCCCAGTCTCACCTGTGAAATGGGGAATGGAACAACAGTGGCAGAACTGAAGGGAGGCTAGGTATCAAACGCCTGCCTCCCACACTGCTCGGGAGGTAACAGGTGCTCAGTGAATTGGAGTTTTCTTCCTACAGCCTTGCCGGCCTCAGTTTCTCTACCAGTGAAATACAGTTGGCTGCTCTTCCTGTCTGCTGCCAGGACCAGATGAGGACACTGAGCAGAAGTACATTGAGAGGTAGATACACTTGCCACAGCTGGGTGCTGGCTGGCCTGTGTGGACCTTTAACCACCTGGGCATGTCCAAATCCCCATCAATCATGTTGCTGAGGTGGGAAGCTCAGCAGCTGGACCAGCCCTTGGCAAAGGTAAGAGTCTGCCCTTGTTCTGAGCCCTTGAGAGCCTTGTCCCCCTGCTTCTCCCTCACCTGCTTTTCCAAACAGGCTTCTGAGCTCTCAGCACCCCCACCCCCTGTCCAATGGGGTAGAAATTGGCTCCTCAAAGTATGGTCCGACATCACCTGGATTCCAGGTCCCCACGTCACAGCCACTGACCCAGAATATGTGTGCACAACTTCAGATGTCTTAACAAGCACGCTTGGATTATTTTCATGCACAATGAAGGCTGAGAATTGTTGGGTTGTGAGGTGCTAATGGCACAACAGTGACTCTCAACCCGCTGATGGCCCCACGCTATGCACGTGTGTAATGCCCGCTGTCAATAGCATCTCCCAGTATTTAGCAAAATTCTCAGCTGGGAAGTTGAGTGCCTGATGGGTGTTAGGCCGTTGCTGGAATTTCTAGAGGGGTTTGGCAAAACCTTAGAGGGAGCCTGATGTACCCCACCTTGACCTCTTCTAGCTCAGAACAACCAGATAATGCCTTATCTTCAAACAGGTGACATGCATTTTTGAGGAAGTGGCCTTACACAGCACATGGGCGGATGTCCTTGGCTGGCATCTCTGGCTGTGTTGGGGGGGAGGAAGGCTCTCCCCTGGCCCTGGCCTAACATGCAGCTCCAGTTTGTCCATCCTCCCGTGATGACTGGGGGAGCTCTGTCCTGCTGTGCCGCTAGAACCTTGTGTGTACTAACAGGAATTTTTAACCCAAAGGAGAGGCGGGTGGAGGAATTTAGACACTGCTTCTGGTTGGCAGAGAGAAGCGTTCCAGGGGCTCTTGTTCTTTCATTTATTTATGAATCCACATTTCAACAAATGTTTACCAAGCAATGCCTCTGTAACAGGCCCCGTGCTGCGGTCTGCAGGGGGTCTGGTCTTAGATTTAGGGGCAAATCAGCTACTCTGGGTGACTTGTGCTTTCTCTGCACCTGTGTGCACACTGTGACCTCAGCACAGGGAGCGTGGGGGAGTGCCAATGCAAGCAAGTCAGCTTAAGTTTTTGCAATATAGCTTGTGCCTGCTGTGGGGTAAACTTGATGTACTAAGCGATATTAAAAATGCAGCTATTTCTGAAAATTTATTATGCACATTCTCCTGAACACATTACACTGGTCACAGTACATTTACAACTGCTAGGCCTAGAGTGGGGACAAGTTAACACTTACCTAATGGCGTTTCACAGATGTAAATGCTCTGGAGCTGCTGTGATGGGCTAAATGGCCCAAAGAGGGACTTCTTCCTTCCTTGAGGTCTAGGGAGCTGCTCACCTCACCGGCCTTAGCTTTCCAGATGTGACATATGAGGCCTGGGGAGACAGAGGGCCTGGCTTGAGGCCCTACCAAGCAGATCTATGGCTCACAGCTGAGGCTCTCTACATCTGCCCCCCCCCCCCACCGCCCTCAGGAAGGACTAGGCTCTGTCCCTTCACACTGTCCAAAGTCTGATCCACCAGGCTGGAAAGAGGCTCAGGGAAGAGGCTCACCTGCCAGGAGGGACTTAGCAAGGGGTCATCGGGCTGACTTTGACAGATCAGATCCTCCAAGTCCTCTGAGGAACTTCCAGAAAAGACCTCTGGAAGGAAGAAGAGTGTAGTTTGAGTCTTAGGTCACAGAGTGCATCCACCATCACCCCTGGCCCAGGCTGGTGGCCATTGAAGATTTGTTCAAGTAGCCTTCAGTTCTGGGGTGGACATCTCAGATTCTAAGTGGATCAGAATGACAGGAACTTGGTGCTGGGGTGTAGCTCAATATTGAGTGCTTGCCTTACATGTGCAAGGCCCTGGGTTTGATCCCCACCACTGCTCCTGCTGCCCTCAAAAAAAAAAAAAAAAAAAGAAAAAAGAACTCAAACTAACAGTTTTGAAACCTAAGGCAAATGGCTTTGAATTAATGATGAAATTCAAAGGTATTAACAATGCAAGTGGCAGTTTCCAATTATAACTTGTTCCACTTCTTAAATTCATAAAATGTTTCAGTCATACAAAAAAGGCCTAGAGTATAACATAAAGAATGTCGGTATTCATTAGCTGCCTTAAAAATAAATCATTCCAGGTTCTCCAAAAAGGTAAATAAAAGTCCCTGAGGATATAGGTAGGAATGCTTGCCTAGCAGGTGCTAGGTCCTGGGTTGATCTCTATCACCACACTAAAAATAAATAAATTTAATGTTTATTTATTAATTTAATTTTTTTTATTATTGTGATAGTTACAAAAGTTCTTACAATATATCATAACTGAATTCACCCACTCCATCATTCTTCACCCCCCCCATTCCTGGAATAGTTTCAGCAGATCTCATTTTTGCATTTACATACATGTGTACATGTATACCTGAGTACAGAGTTTCTGTTTGAAACAATGAAGAAAAATGTCTCAGAAACAGGGACAACAGTTGTATGGTATGGTGGCTCTAATTGATGCCACTGACTTGTTCACTTAATATGATTGCCAGGTGTGGTGGCATGCACCTGTGATCCCAGCTACTTGAGAGGCAGAGATTGGGAGGACTGTGACACTGGGTCAGCCTGGGGAAAAAGTTAGCAAGACTCCACCTCAATCATAAGCTGGGTGTGATGGCACATACCTGTCACCCCAGCTGTGTGGGAGGCAAAATAGGAGGATCAGAGTGGGTCCAGGCTGGCCCTGGGAAGAAATGGGAGACCCTGTTCAAAAAAGAAAACTGAAAAAGGACTGGGGGACATGGATCAAGTGGCAGAGGGTCTGCCCAGCAAGCTCGTGGTCCTGAGTTCAAACCTCAGTACTGTCAAAAAAAAAAAAAAAAGGTTAAGATGGGGAGGCTGAGGATGTAGCTCACGCCAAGCTTTCAAGAGACCCTAGGTTCAATTCCTAGCACCTCATAAAAACAACTAAAATAGCAAGCCTTCTTATCTATATTTTACCACAATTTAAAACAATGTGTTATAGGCCAGACATGGTGAGTTCCAGGCCAGCCCAACCTACAAAACAAGACCCTGTCTTAAGGGGAAAAAAAAGAAAAAAAAAAAAAAAAAAAGGATGAAGCATTTCTGTGTGGACTGATGGGGACAGTTTTTTTTTTTTTTTTTTTTTCGTGGTCCTGGGGTTTGAACTTCACCTTGAGCCATTCCACCAGTCCTTTTTTGTGAAGGGTTTATTTGAAATAAGGTCTTGGGAACTGTTAGCCTGGGTTGGCTTGGAACTGTGATCCTCCTGATCTCTGCTTCCTGAGTAGCTAAGATTACAGGTGTGAGCCACAAGTGCCTGGCTTGGAAGACACTTTGATATTCTTTTTTTAAATAACAAATTTGATATAAAAAATCAAATTGTAATCTTTATTACAATCACTAAAAGTCAAATTTTAACCACTATTGACCACCCATATCTACTCTTTTTTTTGTGGTACTGGGACTTGAACTCAGGGCCTTCACCTTGAGCCACTCCACCAGCCCTAGTTTTTGTGAAGGGTTTTTCAAGATAGGGTCACTCAAACTATTTGCCTGGGCTGGCTTCGAACCATGATCCTCCTGATCTCTGCCTCTTGAGTAAGGTAGGATTACAGGTGTGAGCCACCAGCGCCCGGCATCCATATCTACTCTTGAGGCAAGAAATATTTCATCAGCTATAACACAATACCAGCATTTTTCCAAGTAACAAAGGATTACACAAAGTATCTCTGAAAATTTTTCTAAAAACACACACATTATTTTCCTATGTCAAATATGTTTTAAACTATATAGAGTCTGCTTAGAGAAAGAAATTTCAATTATACAGTAACAAATGTCAAGTAAAACTGTAATGTTATCTAGTATGCTTTAAGTCACCTGTTCACAGCGGTCATAATTAAGTCTATGTGCATACACTTTGTTATGCACATACAATCTCTGTGGTCTACAGGGATTGCATCTTTATATAAATTTAGCTGGAAATATATTTTAAAATGTTCAAGAATGACACATTGATATTCTGATGTAATACAGGTATTTTCATCGCTCAGATTTATTATTAAATAAAAAGAGATATAAATAAAAGGATGCATACATGTGAATGTAGGTATATGCATAGATATCTCAGAAGAATAAATGGAACTGAAGAGAGAAACTCATCTGGGAAGGGAACTGGGGGTAGGAAAGTTTTTCTGTTGCACATTTCCACTACATGCATGTTTTATCTGTCGTGGAATAAGCAAATCCACAGAGACGAAGCAGAATAGAGATAGCTAGGGGCTGGGGGTGAGACAAGGGATTATTGTAGAGTTCCAAAAAGAGTTCTGGAAGTGACAGTGGTAATTGTACCACACTGTGAATGTGCTTAATGCCATGGGACTGTACACTTAAACATGGTTATATGGTAAATTTAATGTTACATCAAATTTCACCACAATAAAAGAAAGTAAGAAGCCAGATGTGGTGGTGCAAGTCTATAATCCCAGCACTCAGGAGGCTGAGGCAGGAGGATTGAGGGCTTGAGACCAGCCTGGATTACATAAGTGAGACCCTGTCTCAAACAAACAAAGTAGGGAAAAAAAATCCCACAGTGAAAACAATTTAATTGCACGCTTTGAAAAGTAAGAATGATTAAAAACGTTTTCTCTGGATCTGTAGCCCCTGGGCAAGTCTTAATCCTGGTAGCAGGAATGGTGGGAGGTGGGAGTCTGGATGTTTGCCCATCAGGCAGGACCCCCCCATGGAAGGGTAGCTTTGAGGCCTGGGGTCCTCCTTCAAGCCAGAGATGGAAGCTCCAGTGGCCCCACAAGCACTGCCTAGCTCCCCACCACTGTTGTGGTCCCCATTGATGGTCCCTGCAGGGCCATGTTTCCCAGCCCCAACAGTTCCTTCCACTGCTACTCTCACCCTGGTCCCATGCCACGAATTCAGGACCTTGGATGACCTGGGTCTCTGTGTCATTTCGTCCTAGTCAGCCCCTCCACAGTCCCTCATTCCTTGGCAGTGCTGTCCCCCTACTTCTTTTTGAGGCTCCACTCCTGATGCCGTGCCCCAGCCTCCCCGCCCCAGCACCCTCCATGCGCTTCTCCATGCCTTTGCCAGCCAGCACACAGCCCTAGTCCTAGACTGCTTCACTGTGTGGCCTTCCACCACCACACCTGCAGCCACTGCGCCCCTTGGCAGACTGGGGGTGCAGGCAGGGTGGGGGATGGTCAGACACCATAGGAAGGACACCTAGTCCACAGGGGGAGCAGTGCCCCCTTTGCCACTGAACCCTTGACAGACCCAGTCCTCCGCCCCTCTGTCCACTAGCAGGTGCAGTGCACCGCCTGAACTGTCTGTGTCCCAGGGTCTGGGGGAAGAGTTTGAAAATCACTGACTCTCAGGGAAAACCCAAAACACAGCCACACAGAGTAGACCCCCTAGAGCAGAACCACTCATCACCCTTGCTTGTGAACCAGCGTCTCAGCTGGGCCAGCATATCATTTACTTTTCATTTTTCCATAAAAGGACTTACTTAAAAATACATCGAGGAGGGCTGATAGTGTGGCTCAAGTTGTAGAGCTCCTTCCTAGCAAACTTGAGGCCCTGAGTTCAAATCCCAGTACTGCCAAAAAACAAGCCCCTCCCACCAAAAAAAAAAAAAAAAAAAAGAACAGAAAACAAATCAAGTTGCTGGTAGCTTAGTGGTAGAGCATGTGGTCAGCATGTTCAATCCCCAGCACCAAAACAAACCAAATAAAAACTCATTAAATACCCAGGTTAGCTTTGTCCTGACAATTGTATATTTCTCTACTTGTACATTGAGATCAACATAGAATCATTAAAATAAATTATTATTGCATTTGGTAAATGAAGCTAAGAAAATTGCCCAAGTCTCACAAGGAGAAAGAGGAAAGTCACCACTAGAGCTAAGCAATCTCATTCCAGAATCTACACCTTGACCATCACCAGCCCTGACCTGTCAGCCCTGCCACCCGAGGCTGACGGTGACCTGTTCCCAGGCCTCCTCAACAGGCCAACTTTGCTGAGCACGGCAGACCTCCCTCTTTGTAGGTGTGTGGAGGGCGAAGCTTTGATGAGGTTTACTTACCATGCTTGATGGAGGACACTTTTCTTTTGTCACACCCACAGGACAAGGACCTGGGGTCTGACACCCTAGGCAAGGCCAGGTCTTGAGGCTCCCTCTGGTCTTCCTCAGAGAGCCCAGGCATCTGCCGCAGGTTAGCAGTGGGGCAGCCCCTGCCTCCTTGCCCTGCCTGCTGGACCCCTGACCCCTCCTCTGACCCGCTCAGGAGGCATGGCCTTGACCTCCATCCTGAGACTTGAAAGCTGAGAAAGTGCTTGGCAACAAGGCGGAGGATGGAAGAAGGGGTCCAGAAAGAGGGACGTACACAGGAAGGCCAAGCAGGAGATAGTGTGGTGTGTCTGCTTGTGGTTGGGGCTGGCTGGAGCTCAGGAGGTAAAGGGACCCTACAGGGACAGAGAGATGGCCAAAGGACCCTACTGCTCTGGCCCCTTCGGCTTGGCACAGGGTCACCCTCCCATCCTTCTCCCGAGTGCTGCCGATATGGCACAGCCTGTCGTGGCAGAGCTTTGGGTGTGTATCTGTCTAGAGTGAAGGTGCAAAGGGTCTTTACAGCTCCTCCAGCCCCTCTGCTGCAGAGACCTTCGGGGTCCTGCTGGGACCAGGATGCCCGTTGGGTGGACCTCGCCTACCTTGGACCATCTGGCACACTCCTGAGCTGCCCTCGACGCTCTGCTCGGGTGTCACTTCCTCTGTGAAGACCACGCAGGTGAGTTTGCCACCATGACCCTCTGGTATGGCTGTGCCTGCCACCTTGTGGGACAATCACACCTTGCATGATTATTGCTCAAGTGCCTGTCTTCCCCCAGTGACTCATTTCTTGAGGACCTGGCTTTGTGGACCTCAGGCTGTGGAATCCACCTAACTTCCTTGGAACCCCATGGGCCTTGGAGGCAGCCATGTTCCCAGGGTTTTGAAGCTGGGTCAAGCAGGGTTTCCATAGCACAGAACATCTTTGTTACTGTGGAAACTGAGGCCCAGAGAGTGATCTGCCTTGCCCAAGGTCACACAGTCACTTAGAAGCTGGACCAGGGTCCCAGCTGTGTACCTTCCCTGTCCAGGGTGGAGGGGGTGGCAAGCAGGGTGGCTCTACCCTCTCTTGCCAGCTGAGATTCTTTGAGCACAGCCTGTGCCTCAGGGCTTGAAGTTCACCCCAGTGAGGTCCCCGGGGTAGTTGTTTTTGGGGCCATTCAACTGTAGCCACAGTGGTGACAGAACCTCAACCCCCCCTCCCACAGGGCCTTGGCAGAGGTACTTAGTATTCAGGAAGAAACTTTTCATCTCTTTCTCCCACACTCCCTTCTCTTCTTCCCGCCCAGTCCCACAGACTGAAGCCCAGGCCTGCCTCAGGGCCTTTGCACTAGCAATTCCCTCTGGAATATCCTCCCACCAAGTCATCTTGTAGTGGTTCATTCTCACTTTTCAGTCTCAGCTCAAGGCTGGCTCCCATAGAAGTCTGAGGAACCCATCAGGAGCAGCTGTGTTCTGTCCTGTTTATTGTTTATTTTGTGCACACTCCCTGGGGACAGGGACCTATCATGAGCCTGGCCCACAGTCAGTGGGCACTCAACACACAGGGCAATGAAGGGAGGCATCTGAGGCAGCAGTAAGGAGGCCATAGGGTTACAGGCTGGATAGCTGGGAGGAGGAGGAGGAAGGAGGCCCACAGAGGCCCGCCCAGCCCAGCCTAGCCAGGCTCTTCCCTGCCTGTGCACCTCCACTCTGGAATTGGCCTTGGAGATAGCAGCGTTTGGGGAGGGGGGCGGGGAGAACGGAGGGTCATCCATCAGCCAGCGACGTGGAGAGCCTGGCAAATCAGGGAGGTTGTCTGAGGCCCCTTTGCTGAGTGTCTGTCTGACATTCCAGGTCGTCTGGGAGCCTGATAGGCAGGCTGCACCCATGGGGACTGGAGACAGTCCAGGTCTCCAGTCCTGGTTGAACAGGGAGGGCCTGGCCAGGGCTCCCCAGGCACTTCAGTGTGTTCTCCCAAGGGTATCTGAGTAGGGTCCCCTTGAAGCCTCTCTAAGGGTAGAGCCCCCATTTCATCCTTCCAGGCAGGCTCTTATTTTGTTTCAATTTAGTACACAAGAGTGTAGAAAGTAGCATAATGAACCCAAAAATGTACCTACCAAAATTACCATTTCTATCTTTTTTTTAAGAGACATTTTTTACCTTCAAAAATTGTGACTATCGGACTCGGCGTGTAGCTCAGTGACAGCGTGCATGCTTAGCATGCATAAGGCCCTGGGTTCCATTGCCAGCACACATTCAAAATTGTGACGATGGCATATGAAATTGCATAAAATGCAGACACGGTAACACAGCGTAATCACCGGTGGAATCATCGCGCTCCGCATGGGTCCCTCTCATCCCTGCCCCGATTGCATCCTGATCTTTATGACACCACTGCCCACTTTTCTGCTCTTTTTGTTTTGTTTTGTTTTGTTTTGGTGGGGGTCGGTACTGGAGTTTGAACTCAGGGCTTCATGTCTACTGCTTGAGTCACACCTCTAGCCCTTTTTCCTATGTTTTTTTTTTTTGGTGGGATTGGGATTTGAATTCAGGGCTTCACACTTGTAAAGCAGGGGCTCCACTGCTTGAGCCACATCTGCAGTCCATTTTTCTCTGTTTTGTTGTTGTTTTGGCAGTACTTGGGGCTTATACCTTAAGTTACTTCCTCCAACACTTTTTTGTGATGGGTTTTTCGGGATAGGGTCTCGTGAACTATTTGCCAGGGTCGGCTTGGAACCTCGATCCTCCTGATCTCTGCCTCCTGAGTAGCTAGGATTACAGGTGTGAGCCACCAGCACCTGGAACTCTGTTTTTGAGATATTTTGAGATAGGTTGGTTTAGACTTCGATTCTCCTATTTATGCTTCCTACTGTAGCTGGAATGACAGGCATGAACCACCATGCCCAGCTACTGGTTGAGATGAGGTCTTGTGAACTGTTTGTCAAGGCTGGCCTCAAGCTGTGATCCTCCCAATCTCTGCCTCCTGAGTAGCTAGGATTGCAGGCATGAGCTACTGGTGCTTGGTCCTGTTCTTTTAAAAATATGAATACAGCCTGGCACTGGTGACTCATGTCTGTAATCCTAACTACTTGGGAGGCAGAGAATAGAGGATTGAGGTTCAAGACCAGCCTGGGCAAATAGTTCTCATGACTATTTTGAAAATACCCAACCCAGGAAAGGGGCTGGAGGAGTGACTCAAGTGGTAGAGCACCTGCTTACTCCTGAGTTCAAACCCCAGTACCACAAAACAAAACAAAACAAAACAAAAAACAATTAAAACATTACAGATAAAAATTTCCCCTCTTGTATACCAACTGCACCCCAGGACACAAGCCCAGTTATGAAACTTACCTTCATCCTTTTAGGATGCACGTGATATTTTTACTATGGATATTTGTATTAAAGCAGTATCATTTTATATAGTTTAAAACTTTTCATAATTGGTAGCAATACTGTATATATTATAGTGCAAGTTGTTTACTTTAACTCTAAATGCTTTTTTTTTAAAAAACACAGCTTTATTGAAGTCTAATTTATATGTCATAAAATTCAACCATTTCAAGTTTACAATTTAATGATTTTTAGTAAATTTACAGAGCTGTGCAACCATCAGCATAATTCAGTTTTAGAACCTCTCCATTTCTCTTAAAAAGCCTAAATGCTTTTTTTTTTTGTATTATAAAACTTTTACTAGGATATATTCATTATATGGGGGGGATTTGTGGTGACAATTCCAATTAGAGTTATATTGTACGTTATTTACATTGCCCTCATCATCTCTCTCCCTCAGTCCCCTCCCCACTCCCTAAATGCTTTTCGTTTTCTCTCTCATTTTTAAATGCTTTGGGATACACATTTTGATAACTACCCTTTAGAAAGCTTCTAGTAGGTGCCCAGCACTGTTTGGAGGATGTCACATGTGTTACTTCATTTGGTCTTCACAGTCACTCAGAAAGGTGAGGCGTCTTTGAGACAATGACAGAGAGACACTGAAAGGGTCTGTGCCCAAGGTCACCCTACCAAAAACTGGCAGAACAGACTGCGAGTCCTGAGGGCAGGCTCTAGTCAGCCACTTGGTCCTAAGACATGATCGCTCTGAACCCGAGCACTTTTCCTGCTGTTGGGTATGTCAGGCAGACACTGTGACCCTGCAGCACAGACAAGAAACTGGGGCTTGGGAACATCAACGATCTTCTCAGGATCATGGGTTTGGGGACTAGCAGAGCTGGGATCTGGACCAGGGCTGTGTGACTTCCAAGCTGGACTGGCCCCTTGCTGGTCTCCTCTGCTACCTTCCTTCCACGACAGAGAAGGAAACAGGGAAAGAAAGAAAGGGCAGATGGGTGCAAAGAGAGGGAGGGAGACATGTGGGGCCCAACTTTAGAACCATTTTATGCTCATGCACATACTCACGAATACACCCTAGTAGCCGTGCGTGTGTACACACACAGGTACACAATGCACACGTGTGCACACACGCCCATGCACACCCACAAGGCACACTACATACTTTGCTGTACAAACACTCCGTTAACCAGAGTTGGTATTCAGAGGTCCTTTGTTGCTCAGGGTGAAGCGTGTGTGTGCATGGGTGTATGGACGTGCATGGGAGTTGGGGGGTGTGTATGTGTGTGGTATGAGATTTCAGCTCTTTGGGGTCCTCTGGAGCCCTTTTGGCAGGGTCCCTCCCTGAAGGACACTTCCCAGCAGTGGGGCTGGGCACTGTGGGGGTTCCATAGTTTCAGCACCTGGGAAGCAGGGCGGGGAGTGGTCTCCGGCACTCCAGGCCTGTGTTGCCAGGAGTGGACTCCACCATCTCTTCTCCCTGGCCTACAAGCTTCCGCTCCCAAGACCATTCCTGTCACTGCCCTCATTTGAACTTTAGAGGCCCCAGCTAAAAAACAACAGCAAACAGAGAGCTAGTGCATGAGGTGTGTCCCACACGTGGCTTAACTACCAGCCTAAGAGGTGAGCATAGTGACTACTGCCACTGCCTGGATGGAGAAACTGAGGCACAGATGTATCTGCAGGGCCCTATGCCAGCAAGAGTTGGACTCCAGGTTCAATCCCAGCTGTGTGTCTACACCATGTGGATTCTGTGCAGTGTAGCTTAGAAGACCAAAACCACTCAGCAGCTACCCCAGACCTGGAACCCAGGAGTTCTGGTGTCTGATTCCCAAGTCTCTGTTCTGCCCTGGTAGGCTGTCAGGGTCATGATGAAGTCTTCCCATCCAATCCAAGACAATGTGGGAGAAACAGAAGACGGTGCAGCAAAATTTTCAGTTAAATTCCCCTAATTTAAAAGACAGCCCTTTTCTCAAAACTTTCCCTCTGTCCTGAAGTGAGGGTGATCATGTTTTCAATTTTTTGGTTGATTTGAACTCAGGGCCTTACACTTGCTAGCCAGGCACTCTACCACTTGAGTGCCTCTTTTTTGTGTTGGGTTATTTTTGAGATAGGGTCTTGAGAACTATTTGCCCAGGCTGGCTTCAAACCTCGATCCTCCTGATCTCTGCCGAGTAGCTAGGATTACAGGTGCAAACCACCAGCACCTAGCTTCTTTTTTTGATAGGGTCTATGTTGCCCAGTCTGGCCTTGAACTCAAGGTCCTCCTGCCTCTGCCTCCCAAGTGCTGGGATTACAGGCACGCACCACAACACCTGGCTGTTCGTTATATATTGTTAGTTGCATGCCATCCCCCAAATCTGGGGTGATTTTCCTGGCTTATGGAGCTCCTCAAGTCTGAGCCTCATTAGGGTGCCCCCTGCTCAGCCACCCCAGCTTGACAATGGGTCTTCATTTTCTTTAGTCTTTGTTCCCCAGTGTCATACCTGTGTGTGCTAAACAATCTAGTTGCGGAAACCTACCCAGGATGTTTGAAATCTTTATGCTGTGGGCTCAGACTCTGGATTGAGTCCACAACAAAATAGAGGAAAGCTCTTTTTCTCATACAACAGTCAACTTCAAGGCAACTTCAGCCCCTGGGAACTCAGCCAGTTCTTGGGAAGTGAAGGAATCAAAGGCCCCTGAACAGTAAGAAACATCTTTGGAACAGAACTCAGTTTAGAGCCGAGTTTGCCTCCCAGCAAACCCAGGGCAATGACTGGTGGAGCTGGTTTATCTCTGTCCACCAGCGAACGCCTGGTCTCCCCAGGGGCACAGGCAGCAGAGCCTGAAGGAGGCCATCTGGGGCTGGTCTCTTGGGCCTGTGTTCAGAAGTTATCAACTGCACCTCCAACTCCCTGAGGCCATTTAGTGTGAGGGCAAAGAGGCCCCCTTCTTTTCAAAGCACCCTGAAAAACAGACAAAATTTCCAAGATACTTATATGCTCATCTGGAAAATGGGGGTGATCCTAACCCATCTTTGGAAAATTTCTATAAAGGTTGGGGTATAGCTCCGTGCTTAAAACATGTGCAAGGCTCTGAGTTTGATCACCAGTCCCCTCCCCCAAATCCATAAAATTGACTAAAAAGCAATCATAGAACCAAACAAAACCCAAACAAGAAAGGGAAAGGATAAACTTCAGTTATCTGGAATTCTCAGGAAGAGTGTAGGGCACTCCTAGATGGGTGGGAGGTGGGCAGTCAGAGTAGACCCCCCCCCAGAATTATCAGCGTTGTGTATGGATGGGAGCTTGCCTCTAGGGGATGACCCTCTGAGGCAGGGCTGGTGTCCTAGACAGTCCCAAGGGTCCTGTATTAGATTCCCCTGCTGTAGCTGGCAACTGTTCTGCGCCCCTCTGGGTACAGATTGAGAGGGTGATGGGCAGGCCATTCCAATAGCTACCGTTCACTGCTGCACCATTCTGAGCACGTGACCAGCATCACTCCATGTAATACCCACTTTTGTTCTTTCCAGAACATTGAGCCTCAGAGAGGTTAGGTTCCTTGTCTAAGGTCTAGTCAGTGGCAGAGCTGGAGAGAGAACACAGTTTGTCTGACCCCAGGGGCCTCAGCTTTCTGACCTTGACTCCCAGATCTCTTCACGCAGTTGGTGGGAGGCCCAGCTGTGTGGGACTACTAAGAAGGACATGCCTGCTTGGGGCCAGCGGTGCGCCCAGCTGGGGACTGACCTCACAATCTCTCTCACACTGCAGTGCTGCCAGCAGCAGGCAGAAAAAAAGCTTTTATTTCTCTTTCCCCAGATACCAGCTCTGACTCCTCCAATTTCCACCATGATCACGGTGTTTTGTGAGTCAAGCAGGGTATAAGGAAAATCGCTCTTTCCCTGGAATAATTTATCATCTTGTTATTTCCATTAGCTGACCCTGTTGGAACCTATTCCGTGCTGAGCTGTTTGAATTCCCAGATTGGAAATCCCCAGGCTGGGCAGGAGGGAAATGCTGCTTCTTGGAAGCCTTAGGAACAGATGCAGGAGGTGCTGGCAGCCACTATGTCTGCGTGGGCATGGGGTGGGGGGCAGTGTGGGACATGGAGCACAGTGGGAAGGGACTGAGGACAGAAACCAGAGGGACTTTTGTTTCTTCTTAATCCCGAGGCGGGTGTGCTGTGGAGGTCCACAGGGCTCTGATGGGAGTGGAGGTGGCCAGGGGCTGCTGGGACCTAAAGCTGGTGGAGTGCACTGTCAAAGGAAGACAAAGTCATTGACAGAGGACTCCAGAAAAGTAGGGGACTCCTAGACCAGACCCTGGACCAGGGCACAGAGCAAGGCTGAGGATGTTGATTTCAGTTTTTGACAATTTTAGGAGACTGTGTAGGCAAGTGTTATGGTTTGGATCCCAATGTCCCCAGCGGCTCACGTGTTGAAAGCTTGCTCCCCTGTTGATGGTGCTATTGGGAGCTGGTGGAAGCTTTAGGAGGTGGAGACGAGTGGGAGGGGTAAGGTTATTGGAGGTGTGACCTTGACCTTGTGAACAGACACTGTGATATGAGCAGCTTTACTCTGCCTTGTGCTCCTACTGTGATGTTCAGCCTTGCCACAGGCCCAAAGCAACACATCCAAGCAACCATGGATGAAAACTCTGAAATAGTGAGCCAGAATAAACCTTTCCTCCTTTTAACTTATCTCAGGTATTTTGTCACAGTGATAGAAAGCTGACTGACACAACAGCCATGCAGCGTAACAGCACAGGCCTTCAGCTCCAATCCTCCCTCTCCCACTTGCTGGCTGTGCTGTCCTGTGCCAGTAACTTAACCTCTCCCAGCCTCAGTTTCCTCATCTGTGAAGTCAGGCAGGTGAGACTAATGCTCACCTCCAGCATTATGGGGATTAGCTGAGCCCACAGTAACCTTCCCCTGCAGTGTGTGTCAGCTGTTCACAGTGATCAGCTCTCCCCAGTTTGCCTGGGGACTTTCCTGGTTTTAACACTGAAAATTCAGACTCCCAGGAAACGCCTGAGATCTGGGAAAACTGGGAGGGGGGCTCCTCACCCTGGCTGTGGTCTTCAGGCTCTTCAGTCTACCAAAGATGCCACCAAAGTCCACATCAGTGTGCTGGGGAAGACTTTGCTATGATTTCTGCAAACTCCTGGCAGTCTTGTGTCACCTCTGGCTCTGAGGTCAGCTTTGGGAGGGGGCAGAATTGGGGGCACAGAAAGGCTCATATATAAGTTTCTGAATCACAGACTCAGATGTGACACTTGTCACCTTCTTCCTCCAAATCCATTTCCACAAGGCTTTGAGGTGTTTGGGAGCCTGTGGGCATTTAGGGTGAGATGAGGAAGGGTGCCATCAGTGTAGTGCAAGTACTGTCACATGGATGGTGACGCACTTGTCCTTTCTCCACCCAGGGGTGTGGGGGGCAGTAGGGGCTTCACCCAGGGATCCCCTGCCTCACCCCATCCTCTGGCCTCTGTCCTTTGCTCTAAATGTGGTCTATTCTCATGTCTCTTTTGTGGGCACATTGACATGTGTTTTCAGTATCATCCACAATCAGCCTTTAAAAGTATTTTCTGGGGTGGGGGGCGTGGCTCAAGTGGTAGAGTGCCTACTTAGCAAGAGGCCCTGAGTTCAAACCCTTGTACTGCCACAAAAAAATGTATTTCTGGAGGCAAGCATGGTAATACGTACCTGTGGTCCCAGCTGCTCTGGGTGGGGGCTGAGGCAGGAGGATCGCTTGAGTCCAGTAGTTGTTGCCAGTCTGGGCATGATGAGCGCCTGTCTAAAAAAAGAAAATTCTTCCCCAAAGACAATCCTCTCCTCAAGAAGACTCGTGGGGCCAGCTGTTTAGATAATATAGGCCTGTTTCACATGAAATTGTTCTGAATTATTTGTCTAGACTTGGAAGGCCCTAAGAGTTGGGAAAGGCCACATTTGCCGTCTTTTCCAGGCTCTGGGGAGCACCCAGCTCTTCAGAGGCAGATGGCTCTGGGTTGCCACTAATAGCCTGGCTGATTTCCCTCCTGGGTGGGTCTGGCTCTGCTCTCATGTCTGCAGCAGCCACTGCGGTGTTCAACTGAATCTCAGTTCCCATCACGGAGGGGCCTGGTGACCAGGGATGAGAAGCTACAAAGGCCCAGACCTTCAGGGTCAGGAGACTGTAGCACATCTGTGTCTTCCTCTTATTTCACAGGGAGGTTGAGGCGCCCACCTACCGGCACCACCCCCTGGAGGCAGCAGAGTGGAGGAGAGCCAAGCTGCTGCATTTGAGTGATTTATTTGAAAATTCTTCTGTGTGAAGACTGTGATGTCTGGGTCTGCATACACATTTAGGGCTGGTTAGTTAATATGTGACGGAAAACCGTTAATCCTCACCTGCAAAGCCATCTCAGGACTGCGATGAGGACATGAGGACGAGGGAGGAGCACTGCAGTGTTTTTGATGGGTGGGGGTCCATGGGGTGTAAGGTGGAGGGCAGGTGATGCCAGGCAAACTTTGGTAGGGGGTTGCAGAGGCACGCTGACATCTCCACTTGGACCCTTACACTTTCCAGAGCCCGGCGGGGAACCCTTCCGTGGCCTAGGCTGGAAGAAGCCAGGCTGGGTGGGGGCTCTGACTGCACAGAGGATGGGGAACTTCCTGGCAAGCCGGCCAGACCTGCTACTCTCCCTCAGGTGGCTTTGGAAGCCTGGCCTGGTCCCCAGGCAGAGGACTCATTGAAGCCCAAAAGACTGGGTCCTTAATGACCTGTGAGGGGCTTGCTTCAAGATCAGTTCTTCCTGGGGAGACTTTTAGCTGCTTTGAAGTGAGTGAGTCATAGGCTGGAAACCCACAGCTTGTGGGAAGTGTAGGTTGGGGCTCCTGATCTGCTGGCTTTTCCCCAAGGATGGAGCGCAGCCAGGCCTGGACCTGGGAGTGTTTCTACCAGTCCTCCCACCCACCCAGGCTTGCATCCATCCTTCCAGTGCCACGGCATTCATCCTTCTGTTCATCTGTCCATTCTCTCAGATGCCCTTTGGTACACTGGTCCACACAGAACAGTCATCCACTGATCTCTCTCCATCTATCTGCCCAATGCACCACCAATCTACCCATTCACCCACACACCCACTTGTCCATCCATCCCCCATTCATCCATCCATCCATCCCTCCATCCCTCCATCCCTCTATTCATCCATTCAGCAATAATTCTTGACAGCTAACCAGAGACCCCAAGATGAGTAAGATACGGCTTCTGCTTTTAAGGAGCCAGTGGAAGACACAGGCTCTAGGGAACCCAGCGTTGCTCCATCACATTCTAGAAGCACAGCCCAGGTGCTGCCAGGCTCCTGCCTAGGGAAGAGCCGACACCACCCAGCTTTGGGGACTCTTTTCCCCTTAAAGAACCTGGGCAGAGGGGGAGGAGACAGTAGTAGGGAAGGAGGGAGGGAGGGAGAGAGGAAGAGAGAAAGGGAAAGGCTTCACTTGTCAGCTGCTCAGCGGGTACAGTCAGACTTAAAATGTCCCCAAAGAGTGCCTGCAGAGACGCAGGGGTGAGCACGCTGAATTATTTCTCCAGTAATTGGCACTGAAGAAGCTGCAGACATCCTGGAGTCCCCATCAAAGGGCTCAGAGCTTCGGCCTGCTCGGTGCAGATGCTGCAGCTTGTGGGACTCTTGAGCTCCCAGAACTCCTGCCCACCTCTCCCTACCTGTACTGTACAGAGGTGGGTGGGTGGGAGACAAGCTTTCCTTTGCTGTTTGCACAAGATGGTCCGGGGTGGGGGTGCTGATGTGTGCTGGTTGGAGCCCTGACCATTCTCAGAGCCTCATGGTAGCTGCTGATGAAGGGAGAAGAGCAAAGAGCTTCCAGGCCCTTCTCTGCAGGGGACACCAGTATCTGGCCTCGAGGCGGGGGGGGGGGGGGGTGTCTCTGCTATGCTCTGCCCACAGGGCCAGGCAGCACCTTCTCTCCACATGGTCTGGGCGAGGCCAGCCTCAGGATTCCCTTCGATCTCATTCCTGCCCTGTGCAGAGGGTCTGACTGATCACACTATTTTGGAAACAGTTGACTGTTTCTGTGTGTGTACTAGCATGTCCACACAAGTGGGCATATCTCCCCTGGTGTCCGTCTCCCCTGGTGACGGCCTCTTCCATCGTGTTTCTGGCTGGTACCTGGGGTGCCTCTTCAATATCTGGGCCCTTTGTCTAGTCACCTGATGCTGGTGACTAGTCACCTTCTTCCGAAGGCAAGGGCAGGGGCAGCTTGGGTGGAGGATCAGACAGGCTGCATCCCCACCCATCTCAGCCTCCTTCCTGCTGTGGAACCCAACTGTAGGACAGGAAACTTATCTTCCCTTCCCCCCATCTCAAGGCCAATCACTGCTGCCTGTGCAACAAAAGCCAGTTGAAAAGAAGAGCATAGAACATTTGTTTACTGTTTTGTGTGACGTGGGGGCTTCCTAAGGAAATGAAGACTGGAGGAAGAGTGGAGTGTTTTGTAGTAGGTTTGATGAAGAAGGGACCGTGGTGGGGACATGTGTTAGGGCAAATGGGGTGTGAGCTAACTGTGGGAGAAATTCAAGCATGGCTTGGGTCCTGATTTCTCTGTGTCCTCTCTCTGGAGAGAAGGATGCTCTTCCCTCTAGGGATGTGGAGGACCCCTTATGAGGGTCTTCTGACCTGCTTCAAGAGAAGGCCAGTGCTGGACACCAGTGGCTCACACATGTAATCCTATCTACTTGGGAGGCTGAGATTGGGAGGATCAAGTTTCGAGGCCAGCTCAGGCAAATAATTCGCAAGACCCAGTCTCTAAAATAACCAGAGACAAATGGACTGCAGGTGTGGTTCAAGTGCCTGCTTTGTAAGTGCAAAGCCCTGAATTCCAAACCCCAGTACTGAGAGAGAGAGAGAGAGAGAGAGAGAGAGAGAGAGAATCTCCAGCCTTTATGACTTGCTTTAGGGAAGGGTCACCTGTCTCTTCTGTATAGGCTGTTCCTCAGATTCTCTCAGCTTCAAACATTCAATGCACCAGGGGGCTATATTTTGGGGTAATGTGTCCTGACCCCCACTTTGATATAAAGGACAAATCAAAAAGTACCCCCATGTTGGTAGTGGGGCTGGGATGGGGTCCAAATGGCCCTCTGGAAATTCCCATCACCCCTTTGCACCCAGGAGCTCTGGGGAACACAATTAGAAAATTTCATTTAGTTCATCTGTCTTAGGTGGAGAGTGGTGACAGACACACAGGCCTGGCAGCAGGGCCAGGATGAGGACCCATGTCTGCAGGCCAAATGTTAGCAAGTGGCTGTTTCTGGATTTTAAGATTATGGATATTTTTGGGGGTGGCAGGTGGGGATGTGTTTCTTTTTATTTTTTGCAGGACTAGGGTTTAAACTCAAGGCTTTGCACTTGTAAAACAGACACTCTACCACTTGAGCCACGCCTCCAGTCCATTTTACTCTGGTTATTTTGGAGCTGAGGTCTTGAACTCTTTGTGTAGGCTGGCCTCAAACCTTGATCTCCCAAGTACCTAGGGTTATAGACATGAGCCACCACTGCCTAGCGATTTTACCACAAACGTTTTTGTTTTACAAAGGGCAGGCAGGTGCCCATGGCAGGATGAGCTGGCTGTGGGAGATTGAGAGATGAGCTGGGGGCCTGTGGAAGCGCAGTGCCCCTCTTGAGGGCAGGGGCCACGCTGTGGTCCTCACCTGGCACCCATAGTCCTGGGGGGTTGCAGGTGAGTGGTGCAGACAGGTTGGACCAGGCTGCTTGATGGAAGGAAGCTTCTGGAAACCCTCTGGTCAAACCCATCCTGCACTTGCCCAGGTGAGGCCAGAGGGACAGCTGCTTGACTGGACCCTCCCCTAGGTATGGATGAAGGAGATGCTAGCTCCTGCCACTCTTGGCCACATTGGGCCAGGGACATGAGGCTGTTGCCAACTCAAGGGCTGTGCAGTGACTGGGCTTTATTCTCATGTCACATCAGCAGTGGGAAGTGCCCCAGTGGGACAAGGGGCTGAGTTCCCCCTACCTATCTAGAAGTTTCCATGTGTGCTGCTGATGCAGCCCAGCTGCCCTTTAGCCTGCGCCCGCTTCCTTTGCTCTCAGAATCCTGGTTTGTTTTCACAAGCAAATCCCAGCCTCACACTGCAGCCTCAAGAGCACAGTCTTTGGTATCTGACTACCTTGGATGCAGTGCAGATGCTCTTGACCTCTTGGGGCCTCAGTTTCCTCCTCTGTGAAATGGGAACAGTGAGAGTACCTGACTCCTCGGTGGGTGAGGATTCCCCAAAGCTGGGAGCAGGTGTCTGACTTGACAAATGGTGGCCACAGTGATTATTATCTTCCCCGCCCAGCAAAATGCTTCATCTCTTCCTGGCCTTGGCTCAGAATGGAGGGCTCTGTTTGTTGTCAGCAAACAAAGCCCAGAGGGGAGGAGGCGGGAGCAGCGAGGAAAGCAAGGGAGGGAGGAAGGGGTGCTCCCCTCCCACAGCACTCACAGTGACAATTCACGGGAGGAGCAGGGACAGGCAGACACAGATAACTCAGGAGACAACCTAGGGATGTGAGGCCAGACAGTGGGGGTTTCGAGTGAGGGAGAGTTGCCAGCCCCCACTTTCTGGGGTGGAAATGGTTCTAATGTGCTGAGCCTGTCAGAGATGACAGCTTGGGGCTGCACATCTGTCCAGGGGTGGGGCATGGCAGCAGGACTCATCTTGATGAGTCACCTGGAGATGGGGGTTTACCCTGTGGCCTGTAGGGGACTGGGTTTTTTCTGCCAGCCTGGTCCTCCTTACTTCCCCTCCTGCCCCAGCCAAGGTCTATGTCAGGTCCCTCAGCTGGTGTGGGCTTGGGGATGCCAGCCCCAGGAAAGGCAGGGGAACAGTGCAGTGGTCCTCCAAGTGGCTTCCCAACGGGGATCCTGGGCATCACCTTCTCAGCCCCACCCCCAGCCCCCGAAGGCCACCTGGGGCTCTGTTTAATGGCCCACTGGGGGACTCTGAGGCAGCAGGGGGGAGGGGGCAGGGGCCACATCTGTTTTTGGCACCACCAAACTCTAGCCTCGAACACTGTGCCTTCCCCTAGTGGCTCAGGGCAGTTGAATATCAGTGTTCAAAGCCCCAAAGAGCAGAGAAGGGGCATAAGTTGTACCCAGGCACCATGCAGCCACTGAACTCTCTTCTTACTAAACAATGTCTGAGGCTGGGATGCCTCTGAATCCCACAGGGTAGATAGCTAGCAGCTGGCATCGGCTTGCTGATCATCGGGTAGGAGTGCTACACTGGTTTCTTTCTTTCTTTCTTTCTTTCTTTTTTTTTTTTTTGTCAGTACTGGGGATTGAACTCAGGGCCTCAAGCTTGCTGGCCAGTGCTCTACCACTTGAGCCATGCCTGATCCTTTTGCTTTTAGTTCTTCAGATAAGGTCTTGTGCTCTTGCCCAGGCTGGTCACGGACCACCATCCTCCTGCCTCTGTCTCCCAAGTGGCTGAGGTTACAAGCCCAGCTTGACTTTCATGTCTTACACATTCATAATAATCCTGTGAAGGAAATATTATTCCCATTTTACAGATGAGAAGACTGAGTCACGAAGTCCGTGGTGGAGCTGGGATTAGAGACCAGGTGCCCAAAGTCCATGAGTATTCCACCTGCTGCCTCTTGGGGACTACTGGGTTATCTGCTATTTGAGATGCAATGTGTCACTTTTGTGCTATCTGATATTGACAGACATCACAGAACAATTCTCTCCTCTCCCCACCCCCCAGCCCCGTACACACTATGAAGAGTTCAGTTCCAAAAGTCAATTTGTAAGATGGTTGCTTGGGACCCAGAAAGCATTTTTGTAAAGAAATAATCTCTTGGTTCTCAGGCAAGCCCACGAAGAGCCCTTGATTCCCAAGGCAGATCCCCCATCCCTAAGGGAGGGCCTGGGTTCCATCTTCACCCTTAACATGGGGCTCCCAGAAGTAATTTGTGGCAGACCTGTCTCTAGGAACTACATTTGGGGTTCCCCCTCTGGGCTGGGTCCGGCCCTGACCTAAGGTTCTGGTGCGGGCCCGGCATGGAGGTCCATGTCGCATGGCGTCTGAGAGGGCGTTGGTCCCGCACAGGGCATGTGAAGAGCCGCAGTTGGGGGCTACAGACACCTGCGGGCCAGGTGTGTGGATACATGAGCTCCTGGACTTAGGATGGGGGTTTCATAAACCCCTCCCAAACGGAAGACATCCCAAGGTGAAAGAGTCGGATGCACCTAAGCTACCAAGCAGCAGAGCACGGCACGCTACGCAGGGCGGTTCTTCCGCTCCTGATTGATGGAGGGGCTGCTCACTGCTGCTGCCCGACCTTGCTCCAGAGGACTGCATCGTGCATCACTAGCCTGGAACCAAAATAAAAACTTCACAGTACAGCTGGGCGTGGTGGCACATCTACCTCATGCCAGCACTCAGAAGGCTGAGGCAGGGGGATTGTCACTTTGAGGCCACCAGGCCAGCCTGGCTATACACTGAGACCCTGTCTCAAAAAGACAACAGCAACAACAAAAAAGACTGAAAAACAAACAAAAAAACAAAGTGTAATTTCTACTGGATGCGGATCCAAGGACATGAGGCCAGCGTGGGCTACACAGTGAGACCCCATCTCATAAAAACAACAGCAAAAACAACAGAAGCTAAAAAAGAAAAAAATAAATAAATTGAAGCACTATTACAAAACAAATTGTGAGTAGAAGTGCCTTGAATCCGGGAGGTCTACACAGGGGCCCTGCAGAAACTGGTCCTCTCCCGCCTGGATGGACTTGGGGCTCTCACTGCCTTTGCCCCCTCCCTGTGGGTTTATGAGGAGCTCGGTATGTATCTTTCCATTAAATTCTTTCTTTAATTCTACATTTCCTTTTTTTCATTAAATTCTTTTCATTGTTATAAATGTAATACAGTATATCGTTTTAAAAGGGTACCTGTCCTACAAGGCTTATAAAATAAAGCAGCAATCCCCTCCCCACCTCAAGCCCCTTTCTACACAACCCTAAGAACTCTTTCAGCTGCTTTGTGTGTGCAGCTCATGCTGGTCCTATTTCTTGATTTTTCAATTTTATATATGATTATAAAATATTGCACACAGACACTTCTAAATCCTTGTCTATCTCCTCTGTCTTCCTGTTCCAATCTGGCAAAGCCACATACTCTACCATTGCCCTGGGGATTCTCTGCCTCTCTCCTGTGTCCCCTGTATCTTCTTTGATGCTTTTCTCCCTTGTCTGTTTGGAGCATCTCCTGCAGTAGCTGCCTGAGGATGTGCAAGTGAGGTGAAATTTTTCAAAAACTCTCATGTCTGGAAATACCTTATTCTCCCTCCATACTTCACTGACATTTGGCTGATAGAAGTCTGGACTAGAAGTCATTTCCCCTTAGAATTCAGAAGATACTGCTTCACTGTGTTCTGGATTCAAATTTTGCTTTGAGAATTTCAGGACCATTTTAATTCCTGATCTTTTATGTGTGACTTTTTTTCTTTTATTCTAGTGGCTTGAAATGTCATGATAAGATTTGATATAATTCCTTAAGTTACTTATTTTGAAAGATTTCACACATATAAAGATAATACAGAAAATATAACTATATAATACATGAACATAATACATCATAAATGTTACAAACTCACCTCCCCATCACCAAACTAAAGAAAATATTACCAATTAGGTTGAAACCTCTCAATTGCATCCATCTTCAAAAGATGTGTCCTGAACCTGCTATTCATTCTTCCAATGTATTTCCTTATTCTTTCACAGCATACAGTGTATTTTAATATCCATGTTTTTGCCTGTTTTAAAAGCGCTATATGGAAGACGTAATAATGCATTTATTTTTCAGCCATCTGTTTGAATGTGGACTCATTTTCACCACTGCATAGTGTTCCACTGTTTGAAAATATTGCAAGTTAGGTATCTGTTCCTCTGAGGGTGGTATTTCAATTTCTGATTTTTACCTAATAAAACATTCTTTGCACATCTCATGGAGCCCACTCAGAGGAGTAGAGAAGTGGCCCAATTTTTCCAACATTCTGGAGTCATCTTGGCAACTTAAACCTCTCCACCCCCAAGTCAAGGCTGTACCCACACTTGATTAAACCAGAGTCTCTGGTGGTGGATTTGATGTAAGGACACTTAAAACTCCCAGGTAATTCAGATGAATAGAAAAGGTGACAGCCACCACCATATGCAGGAATAGTCAAGGTCTGGCTGTCCACGTGTGCATCTTCTGGAAGTGCTTTACAGGTGAACTCAACCTTGCCCTGGCCAGTGACTGACAAGCTGGATTTTGGTAGGTCACTCTGCAGGCCTTGCCTGGCTTCACCTTCTAGGTCCTTCCAAGCCCATGACTACTGCTCGGTCCACACTGGCTCGAGGTTTCAGGTCACTGTGCCACACAGTCTTTCTCTATTGAAGTGCACTGGCTTCAGCCCTAGGAAGTTTGCTGTTTTATTTTCAGTACAGGGTGGAACTCAAGGCCTCACTCCTGCTAGCCAGGTGCTCCACCACTGAGTTTCATCCTTAGTCTCTTATGTTAGTTTTCATTTAAATCTTTTAAAACTGACACATAAAAACAAAAATTAAAGACAGGCACCATGGCTTATGCCTGTAATCCTAATTACTTGGGAGACTGAGATTGGTAGGGTCTTGGTTCCAGGCTAGCACAGGCAAAAAAGTTCTTGAGATCACACCTCAACAGGAAAAGGCTGGGCGTGGTGGTGCATGCCTGTTATCCCAGCCATGGCAGGACAGATAAAATAGGAAAATTGCAGTCCATGCTGGTCCAAGCAAAATGCAAGACCCCATCTCCAAAATAACCAGAGCAATCAGGGCTGGAGGTGTGGCTCAAGTGGTAGAGCACCTGCCTAGCAACCATGAAACCCTGAGTTCAAATCCCAGTACCACCAACACAAAAAAACACCATAAAAATCACACATACTTAGGGGGTCTCGTGTCGTATTTGAATATTACACAAGGTAGTGTTTAAAACAGTGTAAATGATCTCTTCAAACATTTCTTTATGGTGAAAACATTCAACCTGCTTTCTTCTAGCTTTTGAAAGCTACAGTATAGCACTGTTACCTGTGGTCACCCTCCGGTTCGGTAGAAGGCCAGAACCTCTTGCTCTAACTGCTATGCAAGACCACCCAGGGAACAGTCTCGTCTTTCCAGCACTCGTCTCCTCTGCTCTGCTTCTCGCTGTGGAGTGCCTATTGGGGGAAGTTGGCCTTCTGTACTACTTGGCACCTTTTTTGTTGTCCCACCTTCTAGACTTTTGCTTCCTTTACACCTCTTTTTGTGTTTTGTTTTCTGGGAACTTTTCTCTCATCTTCCATCTTTTCTCATACATTTTTAATTGATGCTGCTATATTTTAAACTTTCAAGAGAATTAGCACTTCCTTTCTAAAAAATAACATTCTTTGTTTTTGCTTCGTAGGTGCGGTATCTCCGAGGACTTTGCTAATTCCTTCCTTCTCTGTACTGGTGGCCGTGTTTCCTGGCAGTTGCTGGGTTCCCTTGTTGTTCACACTGAGTGAAACACGAGGCTGACAGGCAGCTCTGCACAGTGGGTAGGGCTTGTGGACCACGGGTCTCCTGGTGGTGACCTGGCAGAGACCTGCGTTTGGGGAATCCCTGATGTCAGGACCCATCTTTCTATTCTCTTGAGTCAGTTTCCCAGAGAGAAACTCAATAGTGGCCTGCGCTGGGGGAGGGTGGATGCGGAACAGGCTGGCTGTTAGCAGGGAAAGGGGGCTGTGGGTTTCCATATGGACCAGGCCTGATTTCAGTAAGGCACCTCAACTCAGTGTTTGGCTGGACTTGGGCCCCGATTCGGAATCTTTCTAGTTCAACTTTGGCTAGAGGTAAGTCTGTCTTCTTGAAAGGGCCAGGGAAGGGCAGTCACTAGGCAAGGTGGGCTGCGATAGGGACCTGGGGTCTCACTACTTGGGATCAAACCCAGGGTCTCATGCATGCTAGGCAAGTGCTCTACCTCTGAGCTACTCCTTCTCCCGCCCACCCCGCCCCCTCCAGCCTCTCTAAACAGTTCTTTCAACTACTGCTATGTTTTGACCCTTCCTGGTCCAGGGACACTTGGTCGCTCTCAGTTCTGAACATTCAGGGAGTCTACAGAGCAAGTGGGCGTGTTCATAGTTGGCTCCTCCCTCTAGGCATCTTGGGAGTGGGGGAAGCAGACCCTAACCACATTATGTTGTTCCATCTTTCTGAGTTTTCCAGATAGCTCTCACCCTCTCCATCTTCTCTCCTGCCCTTCTGCCTTGTGGTTTATGCTATTGTCATTCCTTCATGTCATTTTTGTGGGGTTTTGGGGACCAAAGAAATTATGCCTGTGCTCAGGCCACTTTATATAATCAGAAATCTTTGCTCATTTAAAAACATTTTCAGAGCTAGGCATGCAGCTCAGCTTGCTCAGCATGTGCAAATCCCTGGGTTTGATTCCCAGCCCCGCCACAAAATATAAAAGGCATTTTACATATGTCTAACGCATTTTTGATTCGTTTTTTACACAGATGGCCTTTCCCGCTCTACACGAGGGGTGGGAGTTCTGTTAAGTCACACAGCACTAGCTTACTCCTTATACTGTGGTTTAGGAAGGGTTCAGTAGGGCAGTGCTACTATGTTTTCTCCATCTGTCTCTCTCTTGATGCAGCTCAGAAACAGGCAATTGTGGCTTTTCATCACGGCACTGGTTTAATGCAAATTCTAATCTTTATTGTTTTAATTGTGAAGCATAACATGTCACAGGGAAACAGTGAGTAACAAGGGCAAAAGGCTAATAGTGGAGGCCTGAGAGCTCCCAGCTTGGAGAACAGGTCCTTCAAGAACAAGATGAAGTGGGTTGTGGGGCTGCAGGGCAGGGAAGGGGTGGACATCAACACACATACAGATACACTTTTTCTTTTCAGGGATGGGTTTTCCAGAAGCATATGAGTATTTTCCATGCCACCTGGAATCTTCTGAAGAGAAGTGACTTAATGTCGGGGGCCATGGGCTCTGGCTGAGCAACAACTGGGAGGCCAGTGGTGGGATTCAAAGAAACCTAACAAGGGGCCAAGTTAAACAGGGCTCCAGGCTGGCCCTGGACACTGCTGGGGCCCCTGCACTGAAGGAGAGGGAAAGGTGACAGGTCGCTCCTCCCACCTGCTCTGGGCTCCACACTCCCTGGAGGGCCACCCTCAGCCCTGACGGGAAATACTTGAGTTACAGTTCTTCTCACCATTGATACCAATATGGAGAAAGCCCCTTGGGGCGGCCCCACTGATGGTGCAGTGCATATGGGAAGGGCCCACAAGGCAAGGCGGCCAAGGCCCTTCCAGTCCAGCCCAAGACCTGAAACTTAAACCTGGGGGAGACTGGAGTGTGGGGGGAGACAATAAATACAGGTCAGGGCTGAGTGGAGGGGCTGGGATGGAGTGGTGGGCGAGGACTCCTGGCGAGGGGGTACAGAAAGGCACTGGGTGGGGGCAAGAAGACTCAGCCCCCAAACACTGGTTTGTTAAGTCAGAGATCAAGGCCACTGGGGTGCTGGTGAGGACTCCAGCTTTCTCCCTCTGTCAAAATCTTCCACTGGAAAGTTGGCTTCATACACCAAACACACCTCAACCCAGGGTGGGCTGAAGGGACCCTCCAAGGCCACATTAGCAGCGGGGACTCGCCCAGGTGTGTCTCTTGCCTTCAGAGGAAAGAAAAAGGCCATATACAGTAAGTAAGCACAGGTGGGTCTTTCCTCAGTGACAGCTCCACCTTTGGGAATGAAGTGTAGGTGAGGCAGGTCCTCAAGGGGGCAGTCCCTGAATCATGGCTGTGGCCCCATCTGAGAGGAGCCAGGGAGCTGCGGGGAGAAGGGGAGGGACATGGTAGGACTCCTGGGCTCTTGCCCTCACCTCCTGTGGCTTGTTTCCCAAACCTATCAAATGGGGACAATAGCTCCCAGCTACCCCACCAACAGAATGGGAGCTGACCTTGGCAGTGCCCCGACCCTAGCGGCCTAGAGTCTCCCTCCCGGGACCTGGGCTGGTTCTGGCTGGGCTCTGTGTTTGGAGCGCTGAGTTGGTTTCCTCAGCTTTGGGGCAGGTTCCTGGAAGCTAAAGATGAACCCGCCACTCCCAGCCAAGGTTGCACACAATGGGGCCCAGTGAGGGCTGGACCGCCTGGTGCACTTGCTCAGGGAGCTCCTATGACTGTTAGCAGATGGGAAAGCCTCTGACAGGTTAAGCACTGTATGGTGCTAACACCATTGCCATGATTTCTGAGAACAGATAGGATGGTTGCCATTATCATGGTGGGCCCCTTTCTCTGGTCAGTGCTGACCTCTGTTCCCTAGGGCCTGGCATCACGCTTAGTAAACATGGAGAATTGAAAACATCACTATTACTGTGCAGTTTTGGAGGAGTGAGTGTGGGGAAGAGGAGGAGCTGGTGAGATAGGAGGTATGGCATGGCACTCACCAGAGCCCTTGGGCTCGGGCCGGGTCAGGGTGCTCCCCAGCAGGTCTGCAGAACCCACCCCAGTCTCGCTGGCCAGGCTGCTCTGGCTCCCTGAGAGTTGGCTGGGTGGGTGAGCAAGCTCCATCCTGGGGGACTCCACACTGCCACCTGAAAGAGAACATGTGTGGCTCAAACAGTTCTGTGCTAGGCACAGAGACAGAGATGAACTCGTCCCAGCAAGGCACTGGTCAAATCTTCTCATTTGGAATCGTGGCAGCTAAATACAGGACTATCTATTGAGCAGCCCCTACTCTGAGGGCTGCCCCATCCACATGGGCAGAATGTTTTAGAATGTTCTGGTGGGACCCCAGCCTCTCCCTCTGCTGATTGGTCTGAGATACACCATGGCAACAGAATGACAACAGAATGGGCCATTGGCCATTTCACTAAGTAACAAGTCACCACCATGAAGATCCACAATCACTAGTCTTTCCTACTAGTGGGGAAGGGTGTACACTTCAGTTAACCCCGTTGGAGAAAGGGGATATCATGTGTTGTCTTTCCTCACTAAAGAATCCTCAGTCAAACACAGTTGCTAGTCCTTGCTGGCCGAGAGCAGGTGTGGAGTCTGTAATAATTCACCCAGTCTTCTTCCATCTCCCAGCTCGGCTTGGTCACAGTTGAGACTTGGGGTGAAGGGTAGGAGAAGGAGGGGAGAAGCCTGCCCTGGAAACCAAGACTGGCAGGCAATTTTCCATTACATTTTACTAATGTAGAATTTTGGGGCTCTAGAATCATCTCTTACTGTATCAGCCACTTGCAAAACTGTACTGAGGCCACATCAGTACATCAGGGCTGTGGGAAAGAGGATCATGATCAACTAGTAATGTTTGCCATGGATAGGACTGAGGAGTAGCACGAGTGCCAGGTGTTTGTCATCTTTGATGTAGCCTCAACTTCCATTCCCCACAGGGATTCCTTCCATGGCAGCGCTAGTAGGGGACTACTCAGACTTGGCCCCAGGGCAGCATCCCCAAAGCATTTTGTTCCAGTTTGAGGCAGCTATTATAAGGCTCGCTCTTCTTCTTTTTTTTTTTTTTTTTTTGCAGTACTGGGGTTTGAACTCAGGGCTTCATGCTTGCTAAGGCAGGTGCTCTACCACTTGAGCCACTCTGCTAGCCCTTTTCTATGTTGGCTATTTTTGAGATAGGGTCTCATGAACTATTTCCCCAGGCTGGCCTCAAATTGTGATCCTCCTGATCTCTCCCTCCTAAGTAGCTAGGATTACAGGTGTCAGTCACTGGTGCCCAGCAGCTCTTTTTTCTTTATGTACTAAAATCAGCCTCCCCAAAACTTCTTGCAAAGATCCTTGTTCCCAGAGGACATTTAAAGAGAAGAAAAATGTTTTTCTTTTGCTTTCTAAGGCTCCTCTGCTTTCCCTCCATGCCTGAGTTAACTCTCTGTCAAATGACAGGGTCACAGAAGTGAGCTCAAAGACATCAAAGTCTTTGAAGGAACTTCGGAGACCACCTGCAGCATTTCCCTTGTGCTAAAGAGAAGGGTCAGCCTGCGGGTGATGGCATGTGGGGGACCCCACTACTGTCTCACAGCAGAATCAAAGTAGCCCAGGGAACTTTGCGGAGTTTGAACAGCTCTTACCACTCCCAAGGCGGAATCTTAGCTGGGGAATGCTCAGGAAACCTGGGAGGAACCCAGGTGTGCAGGCAGAGGGTATTTGCTGGTCAGGCCTGCCTCTTGTCCTTCCCACCTCCTCCCACGCCTTACGCACAGGAGCCTGGCTTCACGCTCTGCTCTTCAGTGGTGCTAAGACTTTAGTCAGTGGCTGGGAAAATGCCATCCCAGGATGCAGCCAAGCTGCTCGTACCTGGGGCTTTGGAAACAGGCAGGTTCTTCTCACACTTACCCGATTCCACCCCAGGTTTGTCACCTTTCGTATCCCTGACCCCAGTGGGTGGGAGTCTGTCCTCTAGGCTGGAGGAACTGAGATCCGAGTCGCTGTCACTGTCACTGGAAACCACTGGAAAGACAGACAGGAGCAGAGGTTACCTTTCCTGGCCACTGCTCGAACAGAGGGGACCAGAGCAGGCCTGCCTCCTGACATGATAAAGTGGCCTAGAACCTCACTCAGCCCTTTTAGTGTGTGTGAGGTGCTACTTTCTGCCAGTCAGAGTTGAGACCTGGTGTGCGGAGGCTGGGACGTGGGCTCTGTGTGCCCGGCCCCAGCATGAAGGTGAGTCTCTTAGCCAGCCACCTTCACAAGTCACCTTGCCAAGCGCTCTTACCTGGCAAAAGTTAACGGTACCTTTGGTACAGACAGAGCAGCTTGGTGGCCTCCACCTGGCAAGGCCATGCCCTGCAGTAGCAAGAATTATCCCATAGCCGACCCTTAGGCAGCAGGCCACTTTCCATATGTGAACTTATTGATGCTTCAGAATAACCTGTGAGATAGGAAATATCGTCACCCTCCATTTCACAGGTGAGAAAACTGAGGCCCATGCCCACAGTGGTCAGTGGAGAAGCCGGGATGCTAACCCAGGTTCTGAAGCCTGTGTTCCTAATCATTTTCTCTCCATTGAAGGGCTGAATGGGGAGCCAGCAGGCCTGGGTCCTCATCCCTGCCCACCTAGTAATGCACAGTAGGGCCTCATGAATGCAATAAGGGCCAGCCTGATGGGGCTGAGTCCCAGGGAAGGCGAGGATGGTGCTCTTACAGTAAACATTCTCTTTTCTGCACTCAAGGTGGGCGTCAAAAATAGGATAGATCCATCCTTCAAACATGCTATTTTCAATTTAAGCACAGAAATGTACATCCATGTGCCCACC
The DNA here is from genome assembly GCF_047511655.1 of Castor canadensis. NCBI lineage: Eukaryota > Metazoa > Chordata > Mammalia > Rodentia > Castoridae > Castor > Castor canadensis. Next base: position 46,266,097 of record NC_133396.1, on the reverse strand, counting down.
TTAGAGGCAGGCCTGGGGGCTTCAAGATTGGGCCCACACAGCCCTGTGTGTATAAACCATACACACACCACGTTGTCTATGGCTTGTTTCAGTTTCTTTAAATTGGAGCAGGAGCTAAAAGCCACTGGCACAGCAATATGGCTGCAAAATCCTTCTATATCTTTCCATTTCTTCCTCCTGGTTTTTTTTTTTATAGCTGTTCTTCCCACACCTAATTCAATAGATTTTTTAAAAATCAAGTTGCTTTTACTGAGACTTTACGAAGGCTTGGTTTTAATGAAACAGCTCTGGCCTCTTTTCTGACTCTTCGTCAATTTGCATAGCATGTAATTAAGCAATATAAGGATAGTAACAAGTCCTCACGGAAAGATGTGGTGGCAAAGGTAACCAGCTCTCACAGGTGACTAGCTCAGCGGATGGCGCAGGGGTCAGAGGCTCTGTGTGTGTTTTACCGTGAAATGCAAAATGCTGGTTACAGAGGGAGGCAGCAAATCTTACCCCTTCCCTCATCCCTGAGCCCAAGGCCCCCACTCAGTTGGAGGATAAGATTAGAAACAGGACTGATCTCTGCCCAGTGTGGCTAATAGGTTTCATTTGATCTGCCGAGCCCTGTGTGGAGTACACATAGCACTTTCTGAGACTGCATTAAAGCTCAACAGGAGGAAGTGCCTGGGCAGTTAGGGAAATCTGTTATGGGTACAGGAAGAGGAAATGGGGGCTTCCCTCTGGATCTGGAACTTTCTGGAAAGTCTTTGTGCCTTCAGCCTACATTACTTTTCAGCTAAGGGAGTCACAGGTCACAGAAGCAAGCAGCCAGCGGGTTGGAGCTGGTTGACCATTCGGCCCCAGGAGTGTCAGCTGTGGGCTTCCCTAACTGAGAGGCCAGCACACAGTAAGTGCATAATGAGAGGCCAGCACACAGTAAGAGCATAATGGAGGTCTGATTACCGTGTGGCGCTTGCCTCTCCTTCATCCTCACAGCCTGTGGATTTTACCACCTAAATGGATCTTCAATTAGTTGCTGCCTCTCTATCATCACTGGTCTTACCTCCTTTGGCTGGGACTCTTGTGACAATGGCACACCTGGACCCCACTTCTGTCTCCCTGCACAGCCAGGATGCTCCAGTGAAAACCCAGGTCCCAATTTCACCCTCTTTAAAGGCTCCCCTCACCTACGGGACCAAGCTCACATCTCTGCCCACCAATGGAGGCTCAGGGAGCAACGTCCTCTCTGGGAACAGACAGACCTATGGGGAGAGGTGAACATGAGTTGTTCAGAATTTCCTTTCCTCCCTCTGCTTGCGGATCCTGCCCTTTTCTGTCTGGTTCTTTCCCTTCGCTGTCACCAAGAAGACTGTTTTTGCTTTTTTGATACAGAACTGGGGGAGGGAGGGGTGAGGAACATTTGTGGACCATGTGCCCCTTTGTAGTACCTAAGAAATGCAAGTAAAAACCCAACTTTGGAGTTGCTTTTCAGGACTTGGACCAAGAGGCTCTGAGCATGGATCCACTGAGACAGGCTCCTCGGGTGTCAGTGTTATAAGCATTTACGTTGTTTTGACTCATTTCCTGGCTGACTAAACACCAACTCCATGGTCCACAAAGCAGGTGGGAGGAGGTGGGCAGGGATACCTATTAGACATTTAGAGCAAATGACTCCAATGTCTCCCTTTTGGGGCAGCTAAAGGCACCAGGGAGGAGGGAGGACTGTGGCTAAGGCTTCCCACTGCAGGGGAGGGGATAGCAGCCAGGCATCGCAGAGCTCAGTGATGTGACAGTCCTTGCAGAGAGCTGGTGACAGACCTCCATGTTGGTTTTCCCATCTTTCTGGAAGAGACATGGTTCACACACGATCTAGCCATGTTTCCTGACTTGGAACATGCCATCTCTTCCATGGCTGACTCGTGGGATCTGTGCAGTTAGGGGTTGGGGTAGGCACCGGAGCTCTGTGGTGCTGAGTGACACCTGATAACCTTGGTACCAATGGGTAGACAGACACCAAAGGGTACAGCAGGAGTGGATGGGGCAGGATGTCCCAGGACTTATGTTGGCAAGCTCATTTGCCCTGTTTCTCCATCCACCCTCTTTCCCATTTTGTAATCTATTGTATGGGGTCACACAGGTAGGCTTGGCAAGACACATGTGCCATGGCAAATGGGGAGAACACCTTTTTTTTTTTTTCTTGTGGGACTGGGGTTTGAATTTGGGGCTTTGAGCTTGCAAAGCAGGTGCTCTACTACTTGAGTCACACCTCTAGTCCATTTTTCTTTGGTTATTTTGGAGATGGAGTCTCGGGAACTATTTGTGTGGGCTGGCCTTGAACCCTGGTCCTCCTGATTTCAGCCTCCCAAGTAGCTAGGATTATAGGCCTGAGTCAGCGGAGCCCAGCTCAGAACCTTTGTTATGAATTGCACATCTTGTCCAAAACAGCAGCCTTGGAGGGGGAGTGAGGGTGCCATACTGCCTTGTCTCCAAGGGGTGCCTATGTTGCACAGGGTTAAAATAAAAACAAAAGAACCTAGACAACTTTCCCAAGTTACTGCCATTTGGCTTGTTCTTTGTCTCAGTTACAGACCCAAAGGGCCCAGCCACGGAAAAGGGGTAACAGCATCAGACAGCAACTGAGCTCACAATGGTGTCCCAGAGCAGGGACCAGCTAGCTGCCTAGAAAGACTCAGTTCTTTCCGACACCCTGTCCTTCGGCTCATTGTGCCTGGATTTCAAGCTGGGGCCAAGCCTTGGTGTAGTGGTCTTTGTGCTGCAGACCCAAATCCCACTTCTAATCTGCTCTCAGAAACCCTACTTGACAGAAACAAACCAAAATAGGTCCACAGTGTCGGCCAGCGCCTGGCCTTGGCACTTACTGCGACTGGGGAGAGAGGTGCACGGAGAGGCTGCCAAGAGGGCCCTGTGGCTCCTGCAAATATCCTTTACCCAAATAGTCATATTTTCCTCTGGTGGCCAAGGAAGCAGCTCTTTCTTCTCTCTGTCCCCAAGACATCCTCATAAAACCCAAACCTTGGCTAATTTGCCATTCGATCGCCATTGCCACCTTTCCCCCTGCACAGCAGCTGACATCGTAAATCTTCCAGATCTATTAACAAAGCTTTTAGGCCCATAAATCTCTTAGCCCTTGCTCTCCCATCCTCCACAAAACAGTAGAGGTGTCTGAGGGCTGTTATTTGTTCTCTTTCCTTTAATTTCACACGGGCTGTGTCTGGGATGGCTGGGTGAGGAGCACTTATACTTTGCCCACGACTCAGTTTTCAGATCGAAGATGGGAAGCCTCAGGGAGAGGCGGATCTTGATAGCCTTCAGGAGAAGCAGGATCTTCACAATTCATCTGGGTCTGCTGTGAGGCAGGGTGGGGGACACTGCCTTTCTGCTCTCCCTCCATGGTGGCCTGAGCTCCTGCACCACTTACTGGGGTCCTGGCATCCCTGAGATTTCCCCATCATGCCCAGGAGGGCTGCCCCCGCTCCTGTCCTCAGCACTGTGCAGGCAGCTGAGTGCTGGCCATGCCTGTTTCTCTGGGGATGGGCCAGCTCCCCCACCCCCCAGCTCACTCTTGGATGGATTTGCAATTTGACTGTCACCATGGAAACTCCTGAGTTTTGGTACATGAGGTGGGGAGGAAGAGCCTTCCTTTTTGGAAAGTCTCCCTCAACTGTCTCAAAGGACACACGTGGCAGCTACTGTCCTGTGGTGACAGCTGGCCTGGGATAGTCCAGGGGACAGGTAGGATGGGGGCTATTTGGTTTATTGTGGTGCTGGGCTTGGGGGCCCTGCCTCCAGGCTCTGCTCAGCCAACACCTCTCTTGGTGACCCAAGGCATCTCTCCAGGATCCATGGTAAAACCAAGGAGCTGCCCAGGCATCCACTCTCTGTCTGAATTCTGGGACTCAACGTGGAATCAGCCCAGCAATGAAGAGACCTCTCTCCCCCAGATGTCCCTTCCTGGTTGAGAGGTAGGGAAATGCCCCCTCTTGGCCACACAACATCCGCCTGCCTGGCACAAGGAAAGCCAGCAGCTTGGCAGGCACTTGTGATCCATGGCTGCTCTGCTGTGAGGCTCCGAAGCCCCCAGAAGTTATGGGAATTAGAAAGGAAGGGAGATATTTTCAGCAAACATTCTGCCAAGGCACAGCAGATGGAAAATTTTGCATACTAAAAACATTTTTTTTTTAACTGTAAAGGAATGATGATAAGGCCCTGGGGAGGGCACAGAAATCCCATTAGCCCTCCCGGCCTACTAGGTTAGCACAGCACAGAGGCAGAGCTGGTGGAGCTCTCCCAGGGGATGGCTGCCCTACCCCCATGCAGGGCTGGGTTGGAACCTAACATCCCAAGTCTGGGGTTCAGTTTTGGTGGCAGCGGGAGGGGAGTGTGAGGTGGTGAAGAGGCACTGACTCTGAGTCACAGACTTGGGTTTGTGTCCTGCCTCTGCCACTTCCCAGCTGTGTGACTTTAGGCCAGTTTCTTTACCTCTCTGTGTGCTCTGGAATAAAATGTGTGTGGGGGGGGATGATGACTTCCTCCCTGGAGGCTGTATCAAAAGAGGCAACAGGGACAGTGGCTAGCACATGGTAGGTGCTTGATAGACGGGAGTTACTTTATTGTGGGGGAAGGGAGAGATCCTGAACTCATGGGCTCATGTCTCCTAGGAGCAGGGCTGGCCTCTGGGTCACTATGTTCAGTGCCCAGGCCTACCTCACAGGGACACACATGCCTCTTCTGATGGAGCATGGGTTCCCCAACCTGTGCGGACAGTACTGAGTGCCTTTGGAAGACATTCAGAGGCTGAGCTGGGATCTGAACCCAGGCCCACCATATGAATCAATATTGTCCCACCTCACCCAGCACATCGGACACCCACGGTGTCCTCCCCTAAGGGCTAGAAATCCTCCCCTCCTGGCAGCCAGTTCTAGCTGTCTCCCTTGTGTGCCCTTCTGTGTCATTTCTGGGCCATCCGCTGTCAGAGCCAGAGGTCCCTGCAGTGTGGGGGTGACTTTCAGTTTACACTCAGTACCTAGGCTTAAGCTGTGGCTCTGGACAAACACTTCACAACTCTGAGGCTTGGGCTTCTCATCTGTAAAATGGAGACAAAAATAACTGCCAGTAAGATCCTTTGCCCTGCCAGCAGGACAAAGACTTTGCAAGTTTCTAAAGCTTGCAAATATTTTGAAAAATCAAGACACCAATTCTCCCTCCTACCCCACCCCCCTCCAAGAGCCCCTTGGAGCTCTGCGTCTACTGAATAGCCCCTTCTGTTGCAGGAAGGGGGGATGGAAGCCCTCCTCTCTCCCCTCCCACTCAACACCTTCCAGCTTCACATTCCTTTTCCCCCCAATGTCTGCCTTGACCTCCTCAACCATTCAGGAGCCACTGAGGGCAAGGCCACGCCTGCTTCCTTGCCCTGCTCCAGACCTCAGGCAAGGTGGGCACTCAGCAACACCTGTTGACTGTGCTCAAAAACGCCCCTGCCCAGAGAAGAAATGACCCTGTACAAGGCCAGCAAGGTGGTGGTAAGCCAGCAGGCACAGGTGTCCCAGAGCCCCAAGTGCCACCTCCACCTCCACAGAAGAGCAGGGGCTCCCAGCAGGCACCTCTCACAGCCTCCTTCATTCAAGGGGGACAGGCTAGGCCACAGGTGGCCTCAGCCTAGGCAGAGATGGGAGGAAAGGCTGTTGGAGACTGGTTGACATGGACACAGGATAAGTGGGGAGAGCGCATGTTCACCCAGGGTCCACACTTGCAAGGTGGGAGGGGAGAATTTGGCTCTTCCTTTGGTTTGGAAAGTCCCCCCAGCTTCCCTGGACCTGTCCTCCAGGGATGGGTCTGCTGGCAGCCTGAAGAGGCCCAGAGCCTTTCTGTCTTTCCTGGGGCCTGGAGGCAGGTGATCTGGTACACTTCCAGAGCACACCAACCTGACCACTTTGGATGAGGACAAGTCACAGGACCCCCCCCCCCCAGGAAGGCTGAGCAAGGCTGTGGCATCTGTGTTGTCAGGCAAGGCACCTGGGGCACCCTCCTTCCTCAGTCTCCCTTCCAGGCTGCCACCTGGAGGTTCCCTAGGATGACCCCAGGCAGGGAGGGTCTGTGGGGATAGCACAGAGCTGGTTCCCCAAGAATGACCCCAGGCAGCGGAGGGGTGGGGGTGGGGTAGCACAGAGCAGGATGGGTAGGCAGACCTGGGGTGAGAGGGTTTCCTGTGCTTGCTTATTCATTCACCATCAATTCTCATTTTCTCTCCCCTCAGCCTCACAGACAGACAGGAGGCAACAGCTAAGAAAGGCAAATCCTGAGATCGATAGACATGTGGGAACCCTGGGGTCCAAGCCTCGATCAAAGAGCTCTGGATGGAAGGAGGTGGATGGATGGATGGATGAATGGAAGTGAAGAACCTCTCCCTCCAGAGAGACATGACACACAGATGTGGGGCAGTGTTTGGGGTGAGGGGAAGTCAAGATTTCCTGGCAGAGATAGAATTTAAGGATGGACATGATTGAGGCAGATGCAAAAGCAGGGGTAGGGGTGTGCCAGGCACCCCAAAGATCAGGAGAAGCAAAGGCCAGGTGGTGGTGTCCTTTGGGGACTGGCCAGTCCTCTGGCTTAGGCACTTAGGGGACAAGGGACTGGTCTGGCTTGGGTGTGCTCTGCATTGTGTCGGGACAGATTATTGCTTCTCGTTTCTGGCAGACATAAAACAAAGCACGCACACTCCTCCACACCTTGGCTGGGGTGCGACGTGTATCATCATTTATTTCCTGACTTCAGCTCTTTTACTTCTTCTCTTTGTGTCTCTCTTGAGGCAGAGTCTCTCTGCGTAGCCCAGGTGAATCTCGAACTCATGATCCTTCTGCCTCTGCCTCCTGAGTGTTGGGATTATAGGTGTGCACTACCACACTTAACTCTCACAAATGTTTTAAAAAAAATCTCTGCCTTTGCATTTCTTATCTCTATTTCCCTCTCTTCTGAGTCTCCATGTGTTTCCCCTCTTCTTGGGTCTGTCTCTTGGCTCTTCTTCCTCAGTCTCTGAGTCTCTCTCTGTCTGTCTCTAGGTCTGAGTTTCTGTCTTTCTCCTCTAGGACTCTATCATAGTTCCCCAGAGCCTCGTTTTTATGGCCTCTGGAGCTTGTGCCTCAGCTTCCCTCACCTGGATAGGAACCTCTCCCCCTCCTGAACCTCAGGGAGTCTGTGTTCACAGTCTGTTGTGGAGATGGGTCACTTGCCTTCTTTGAATCTCATTGCTACCCCAGGGGCAACTGAAGCAGGGAAGGTCTGCCTCCCTTCCTGTGTGGACTGGCAGTGGATTCCTTTGCAAGGAAGATGGATAGGAGGCACTGGGAGGGGGAGGGGCTGCTAAGCATAGTGAAGCTGACATTGTTACTGCCCTGGGTTTTACTGGAGCCAGACAGGGAGCGAGGCCGAATTCACTCACTTTTCCCACATTCCCAAAGGCCACTAATTCTCGAGTGGGCAGAATTGAGTTGTACGTTCACCTGGTGAGAGGTGAGCAGCTGGAGAGGGCTGTGCAGTACTGACAGCCCCACACTGATTGACCCCTCGGCAGCACTGGAGCCAGAGCTTTCCTGTTCATCTTAGGGGGGGGCAAGGCTGGTGTTTGGCTTAATCAAGTGCTCAAAGGGCAGGACAAACCTGTACGCCTGGGCTTCTCTTCCAAAGCATAACCACATGAGATGTGGCCTGGCCTCTGCTTCCCTGAGATTTGGGGAATGCTGCTTGTATTTCTCTCCATTCTGAGGCCACAGTGAAGGTTATTTGACCTCTCTGTGGCCTGGTGTAAAATGGACAATGGCCGCACCCCATCCCAGGGTGTCTCCAGGAAATCCTGGCTGCACAGAGCCCAGCACAGCCTGTGGTAAGTCCCTCTGGAATTCAAACAGTCACAATTGGAGCTGTTTGGAGCAGGCCTTCTGGCACTGAAGCCTAAAGCTATCCCTCCCTTCAGAGAAAAAAGGTACACAGTCCTTTGCTGGGTGGGCCCAACAGAATGGTGGCCACAGAGAAGAGCGGTGATGGGTCAGTGGCTGCTGTTTCCTTTCTCTGCTGGGCCCACCGTACACCTCAGCTCACCACCATGCCTCTTACACTAAAGTCCCCATGTGGCTGGTGGGGGCCACAGACAAGACTGTCCAACTATGACTTTGCTTATTTTCTTGACCAAAACAGCTGCCCTGTGCGACTCATGTGTCTTCTCAGATGGTTCACAGATGCCTCTCTCGCCCTCTCTCTAAATGGTTTTCTTCACTCATGTGTCTGTGTGTTTGGTGGCTTCTTCTGTCCTTACATAAAAAACATCCTGGCTACCTCCAGCTCCCCAGGACTGTAGAGCCCACGCAGGAAGAAAAATGAGCAGTGACGGGGAAGGTGACAACGAAGCCTAAGAGGTGAACCTGGGGACAGGACCTGCTGGGGAGACTCAGCCAGCTCAAAGCACTTAGTGAGCACTTTCACAGGCACAGGGTGAGGCTGATGCTCAATGGCTGCCATGGGGCTGTGATGCAGCATGTCCCTGAAACATGTTGGTGTGTCTGTGTGCCCATGTGTGTGTGCACATCTGTACACATCAGTACATGTGTGTATGAGTGTGCCCGCGGGCACACATGTATATGCGTGCATGTGTGTGAGGAGAGGGCCAGAGTGAAGTGGGGCTGGTCTTAGCAGTGGAAGTAGCCCTGCTGTGTGATCTGAGTGCTACTCCACCCCCTGCCTGAATTTCCTCTGCTGAGCTCCATTCTCTTGAACTTGGATAAGAAAACTGGAGGGGAATGGACTCCTGTCCCGGCCTCTCACCCATCCTATTCATGGACAATCAGGACCCAGACAGGAAAACCCACATCCCCAAACCAGGCTTTCCTGCCCAGGAGTCCACATGGAAGCTATGAACTCTGCAGGCTGGCAAGCCCTGACTGGCAAGGCTGTGGAGGAGATGGTACTGGGTCACCGCCTTGCTTACAGCTGGCACAGAGCCACTGCAGGCAGGGGTCATGGGTCAGGATTAGGTATGGGGACTCACATGTGACATGGTCAGGCCCCTGCCTTCCACTGACCAGGTGGAAGGGTCAGTCAGCGAAGTAGCCAAATATGGGCAGGCTTTGCTTCCAGAGAAGTCTGCCCACTTTTCTGGCAACAGGTGTCCAAACTAGTCTATCTTCCATTCTCTCTTCTTCCATAGGGATGTGGAAATAAGAATACCTCCTCTGCCTTTTTTTTTTTTTTTTTGTAGTGCTGGGGATGGAACTCAAGGGCTGGCACATGCTAGGCACTGCTCTACCACTGAGCCACACCCATGGCTCTCCCTATCTTCTTAATAACCTTGCATGGCTGAAGCTAACAGAATGTCAGAAACAATAGGGAGGAGTGGGGACTACGGCAAACCAAAGAACGCTAGCCCTGTGTAAAGGCGAAGCTGCTACTTAGCCTGATCAATTTTTCCAGAGAAGGGTGGTATTGGCAGACCTTCTCATTTTCAAAAAAGAAGCTAGACTCCATTTTGGAAAAAGTGAGAAATCTCCACATTCCAAAAAAATTTGACAATGCATTTTAAGTCATCGGCCAGATGGAGTCACTGCTTCACCAGTTTGTGACCCACAGCATAGACAAGTGTCTGACCCTCCAAAGATAAATGGCACACCTCCCAATATGGATGTCCTCCTACTTTGTTTGCCTCCTCCCACCTGCTTCCGCCAGCTCTGCCCCCTGCACACAACACATACTCCCAGCTGCTCTGAAGGTGGCAGAGGAGTTCAGGTACCAGGGCGAGTTCAGAATCCACTGTGGAAACACTGGGGTCGGGAGAGGCCAGCTGAGTGCTCCAAGGAGCCTCTAAAATGTTAATTTCTGAGGATCCGAGAAAGAAGGAAGATGGCATAGCAACAGCTGGCTTTGGGCAGTGAGCAATCCTGGCTGAAAATAAAACATTTTACAATCCACAACCGAGCCTCATTAAGAATGAATGGCTCCACTGGTATAAATAGCACGCTGCGTTAAGAAGTCAGGAAACAGCATATGCGTTCGATAGAAAAACGGCTGCTGGGGAACTGCTTATCAGCTCAGTCGGCTGCCGCTCTGCGCTAACTAATGAGACAGAGGTCTCAGGTTCAAAGCCTGCGGGGGCCAGGTGGCTTTCCCAGTCTGGGGTCATGGAATGGATCCCCCACCCCAGACCTTTTCACCATGGGGATGTAACTCTGGATACCCAGTCCAGTAATAGCCCATGGTGAGCTTCTCACAGTGTCTGATCACAGAATCTCTACTATAAACAGCCAGCCTCTGCTTGGATGCTCCCAGGGACAGGGAGCTACAAAACAGTTCTGGGGTTGGATGGCCTTTGGTGGGGGGATGGAGGGATACAGCTCCAGCTCTGTGTGGGGGAAAGCAGCTCGAACTGGCCATACCATCCATTATGTCTGGCTGAATGTAAAAGGGGTGCTCTGAGCAGAAATGAGGGGCCATTTTCTCCACCTGAGCGTGGATGTGGGGTCCAGAGAGTGGGGTGGAGCAGGTACACAGATTGCAGGGCATATGGACGCAGGCTGATGCAAGCTGCCCAGCAGGCAGAGGGAAAGGAGTGGAGCTGAGTCAGGCACAAGCAGCTGTGACCACCACCTTTCATCTCCATGACACCTGTCTTCCAGAGCCTGGCAGCGGTCCCCTCTCAGTGGGCTCTGCTTGCAGCAACCAAAACTCCTCAGGTCCAGACAGAAAGAGCAAAGCCAGTGCGTGTGGTGTCGTGGGCAAGAGCCTCACTGTGTGCTCTGTTCAGGAGGGAAGAGCAGGGGCGTGGGATTCAGAACCCTGGGCCTCCAGCCCTCGTAGTTACAGTCAGGCAGCCTACGTGACCTTGCAGACTTCTCCTCCTCGGCCATCACCCAGAGTCAATTTCACCGTCTGTAGCTGCCCCACAGGCTGCTCTGAGCATCAGATGAGATAATGACCATGAGTCACAGAGTGCTCTGGCTCAGGCCAACGCAGCACCAATGACAGCTTCTTCAGAACCGAAGGGGTTGAGTGGGGTGATGGCAGCCCTGAGGGGCAGGCCAGCTGGGGGGGCCACTTGGCAAGGGCGGCCCCTGGTAAACATCTGCAGCCTGAACTGAGCTAGACCGCTCACCACAAATGGAACTCTGAAGCTTGCTTTCACTGGACTGCAACCAGGACCAGCTTACTTAGGAGTTTTAATAAATTACTTAAATTTAGCAAGCCAGTAAAGTAGTACTGAAACTCCCATTTTTCTTAAAATTACCCAAGTGGAACAAATCCAAAACTCGAAGAATTGTTCTGGAACAGACCTCAAAGGGAGCCTGTGTGTCATTCTTGGGCCATCTAGGAAGCAGTGTCTGGGTCAGGTGGGGGAGGGCAGGCAGGAGGCAGGGGACCTCTGCTGAGGGTTCTGGGGACAGACTGCAACTGAGGCCTGGGCAGAAAAGGGTCAGACATTGGTTTCATAGCTTCTGGAGAGTGAGGAAGAGCTGCCTGTGTCTGAACCAAGGCCTTTTTGGCACCTCTACCATCTGTAAGGGGATGTACCCTGTGAGAGGGAGGAGAGGTGACCCAGCCCTGAAAGGATGGTGACCAGCGAGTCCCTGGTACTGGTTCCATCACTGACACCTCCAATGTCACAGGGGAGCAGAGACTGCTGTAAACATGGAGCCACACCAACCCGTAGCACATACCACGCCTCCATCGACTGGGTGGGAGGGTGGACTCCTGTTTCCAGAGCAGCCATGTCAGACTCTGGGGCCAGTCACCACGAAGAACTCAGGCCACACTGCTTCTTGTGCCCTCCTTGGGCAAGAGGGAGTGTCCACTGTGGGTGTGAGCCTTCCTGAGAAGGAGGCTACAGCAAATCCTTGGCCCAAATCAACACCCAGAGTCCAGGATAGGGAGAGAGGAGCCAACTCAGGCGGTCCTGCCACCTGTCCTGCTAGAGCTACAACAGTTACCAACTCTCCTGCAATGACACAGGGGAAAGGGCCACTCCTGCACTTTCTCTAATTCATTTGTTGGTTTATTTATTTAGAGATGGGAATCTATGTTGTGCAGGTTGACCTTGAACTCCTAGGCTTAAGGGATCTTCTTGCCTCAGCCTTTTGAATAACTGGGACTACAGGCATGGGCCACCATGCCTGGCTCACTATTTTCTTTTTTAACATGTAGTTCTTTAACGTGTTTCTGGATCCATATAGGAAGGGATAGAAATATAATTACACTAGCTCTGGTTATCCAATAAATTTGGTGTTTTCCCTTGAAGTGAAAAGCTGCCTATGTTCAGCTTCCAGACTTTCTTAGGCCTCTTCTGCCTCTGGCTCTCCTCCAGTCTACTTATCTATGTACTTATTCTATAATACATAAGATAATCACTGACTTCCTTGTGAGTTTTAGTTGAGATATAATTCATATCCCATAAAAGTCACCCTTTGAAAGTATACAACGAAGTGACTTTTGGAATTGTCATAAAGCCATGTAACCACCACCACTATCTGATCCCAGAATATTTTCATAACCTCTCAAAGCAACCCTGCACCTGTTAGCCATCCCTCCCCATGTCCCTTCATCCTGCCCAACTCCTGACAATCAACAATCTGCTTTTCGTCTCCAGTTTTTCCTGTCTGGATATTTTATATAAATGGAACCATACAGCACATGCCTTTGATCAACATCATGGTTTCAGAATTTGTCCATGTCACAGCATGTATCGTTACCTCAATTTCTTTCCCTTCTCCTCCGTCCCTCCCTCCCTCCTCCTTCCTTCCTACCTTCCTTCTTTTTTTCCTTCCTTCCTTCCTTCTTTCCGTCTACACTTTCTTGTGTCTTTTGAGATGGGGTCTCACTAGGCTGGCCTTGAACTTGTATGTAGCCCAGCCTACATACCATACAACCCTTGCACTGAATGACAACTATAAAATACTGTTGAATTATGGTGATGATTGGGTATTCTTGACTTGCATTTTGATTACATATGGTTTAAGTGCTCTATCAGTGAATGTGGTATTTGTTTTTACTTATTACTTTTTTTTGAGTAATTTTGTCATGTATTGTTTCCCTTTATTCTACTATTAAACTTTCATTTAGCTGAATTTTTTGAAACTATGGGGTGAGGAAGACATTTCAAAGCAAGACAGGAAACCTAGAAACTGCAAAGCAAAAGAAAGACAAAACTGACTTCATATGCATAAAATGTTTTTGGTTTTGCTAGGAGGGAACTTTTTTTCGCTAGTACTGGGGTTTGAACTCAGGGCTCACACTTGCTAGGCAGCTGCTTTACCACTTAAGACATTCTGCCAGCCCATTTTTGTGTTGGGTTTTTTTCGAGATAGGGTCTTGTGAACTTTTTTATTTTTATTTTTTATTTTTGCCCAGGCTGACTTCGAACCACAATCCTCCTGATCTCCTGATCTCCTCTTGAGTAGCTGAGATTATAGACATGAGCTACCAATACCTGCTGCAACCCATTTAATACCATTTAGTTTCCCAAAATATGAGCAGCCTCAACAAATCAAGATTTGTTGATCAGGTAACAGTAACAGGTACAGTGGCTCGCTCTATAATCCCAGCTGCTCTTGAGGTAGAAATCAGAAGGATCAAGGTTCAAGGCCAGCTTGGGCAAAAAGTTAGTGAGACCCCCATCTCAACAAACAAGCTGGGCATGGTGGCCTGTCACGGGCAGGTATGTAGGCGCCTATGGGAGAGCAACTATAGTCTGGGCTGGTCCTGGGCAAAAAACGGGAGATCTTACCTAAAAAATAACCTGAAAGCAAAAAACAAACAAACAAACAAACAAACAAATGGTCTGGGGCATGGTTCAAGTAGTGGACTGCTTGTCTACCAAGTCCCTCAGTTCAAAACTTCAAACTCCAGCACTGGGGAAAACAAAACAAAACAAAACAAAACCACGGGCCAGCAAGGACACAGATGAATGAGCGGTCTCACTGGAATGAGTGTGAATGAACAGAACATTAAAAAGTTTGCAAGGTTTCTTGTAACTTAAAACACACAGCCTCATTTCTGGAAACCTTCCTACAGATTCAAAAGCCCCAGCTTGTAGGGTTACATGTGTAAAGACATTTCAGTATTGCTTACAGTACAGAAAAGCTAGATTCAGTCTGAATGGGCATGCATAGGTGACTAATTAAATCACCATATACTGTACTATGGGACTTTATTCAGCCGTTAAAAATGAGTGAAGTAAAATCTATATCTAGTGGCTTGAAGGAATGCCCGTGGTAATTTTTAAAAAGTGACTCCAGGGAGCTGGCTGAGTGGCTCAAGTGGTAGAACTCTTGCCTAGCAAGCACGAGCCCTGAGTTCAAACCCCAGTACTCCAGGACTGCCAAAACAAGAAAAAACAAATAAACAAAAAACCCAACAGCAACAGAAAAAACCAAAAGTCATAGGTAAGAGCTTATTTCTTTTTGTTGTTGCTAAGCAAAAGCAAACAAAACATTAAAACATTTAAATGCCTAGATCAAGTACATGTTTGTAGTCAAAGTAAGAAAGGAATTTAGAATGATGGTGAAGAGATGAGGTTATTGTTTTTCATACAGTGATAAATTATTTAATTTGTGGAATTTTTATGGAATTAAAAATGAATGGACTGGCTGTGTTGCTCAAGAGGTAAAGCACCTGCCTAACAAGCTCCAGGCCCTGAGTTCAATCCCCAGTGCTGCCAAAAAAGAGAAAATGGAAAGGCGGATGCAGAAGAGCGCAGCTCAGAAACATCAATACATTCGCTCGATTGCTCTGTGGATTGAAAAGTTCACGGCTTGTACCTTTTGATCAGCTTTCCTCTCTAGCAGGGCATGGGAAAGGGTGGGCTGGGTGTGGGGAGAAGGGGGAGCTCCAGTTGCACAGCCCCAGGGCTGAGGTGGGGGGGGGAGAGTTGGGTGAGGAAGAGGGTCAGAGGGAGGCTGAGAGAGTGAGCCAGCTGGTGCTGGGATTGGCTTTGTGCCTGTGGGAGAGACTGAGGGGCAGGAGGAGGATGCTGGTTTGGGATCCTCAGAGGCGGGGGCCAGGAGGAGAAGCACCTCATGAGAGCATGTGGCTTTAATAACCTCCAAGAATCTCCTGAGCCATCCAGCAGCCCTGAGCCCAGACCCAGTGAAAACCCCTTCTTGAACTGGGTGTTGGTGGCTCACACCTAAAATCCTAGCTATTTGGGAGGCTGAGATCCGGAGGATTGTGGTTCAAGGCCAGCCTGGGCAAATAGTTCATGAGACCTTTCTCCAAATAACCAGAGCAAAATGGGCTGGAGGTGTGGTTTAAGCATTAGAGAGACTGCTTTGTAAGTGTGAAGCCCTGATTCAGACCCCAGTCCTACCAAAAACAGAACAAATCAAAACAAACAAAACACCCACTTTCAAAAGGAACCTTTCAAATCACCAGGGGCAGGTGGGGGCCCATTCATTTGTTCAGTATCTGATAAGCATCTAGCCCATGTTGTCCCCCTGCCATGTGCCGAGGAATTGACCTGTCCAGGACACACATGGCTCTGCCCAAATGGCACTGCTAGGGTGGGTAGGGGAGCCTGTTCCTAAATGCTGGCCACTCTGTTTCCATGTGAGCTTAGTCTGGCAAATGTGGTGCTGTGAGGGCTGTGCTCACTGCCAGGCTCAGACCTGGATCACAAAGGTCGTGCCTGGCACAAGGGCACCCTGATTGTGGGGCTGGGATGGGAGATGCCATTCTCAGAGCTGGAAAATCCCCAGCAGGGTACCCAGTTGGTGGAGGACTAGACAGGAGCGATGTCCCTGCACCAGACTCCCAGGGCTGCCCTCTGAGGTTCATCTGTTCCCTGGAGCTCCAAGAGAACAGTGTGAAGAGGAACAGGGACAGTGGCAGCAGCTCCTGGAAGCTTGGGGGCTTCCCAGGGGCAGGTATGGCCAAGTCCTCCATAGAGGCCACATGGACCTCACCATAAGGGCATGTGAATTACCACAATGCAATTGAAGGACTTGGGAGGGTCCTTCTCTCTGCCTCAGCTCAGGACTGTGCGTTAAGGATGATTGTCGCTTACCAGACTGGTCTCCCACAGGCACCTGGTAATCGTCCTGTGCCCCTGTGAGTATGTGGCCAGACCTGGGGAAGGCAAGGGACTGACCTCAACCAACACCAGCACAAACTGGCCTGGTGTGATAGTATAGGCCTAGATAGGAGGATCATGAGTTTAAGGCCAGCCTAGGCTGCATAGTGAAACCTTGTCCCCAAAACAGAAACAAAAACAAAAGGCTAGGGTGTAGGTCAGTGGTGGAGCATTTGCCTAACAAATGCACCAGGCCCTGGATTCAATCCCCAGCACTGCAAAAAAAAAAAAAAAGGAGAGCAGAGACTGTGACTTTTTTATAGGCTCAACAAGGAGGGCACAGAAGTCACCCAGGCATGGACTTGAGGCAGTTCCAGAACAGTTGCCCATCTGTGGTTCACCACGGCCCCTCCTAGCTGACCCCGGCACTATGGCTTTGTGGGGCTGGCACGTCTCTGCATTCCTCCTATCATCCAGGCTCTGCCTCCCTGGCCTCTGCCACTAGCTCTTCTCTTCTTTCTGCTCAAGTTCACTCCTGCTTCCTCCAGACCCTCCATTTCAGCGTGGGTACAGATGCCACCTGAGCTGCCACAACCAGCCTGGATGCCAGCCTTTCCTGAGCTGCAACCTATGGGCTGACATGCTACAGGTCACCTGGCAATCACAGAGCTTTGATGTGTCTGCCATAGGCCTGGCACAGAGAAGCGAGGGGGCTCTGTGTCCCAGTAGCTCAGAGGGAGAACGGGTTCTCATGGAGGAGCTGTTGCACTGCCTGGCATGGCCTGGCCTTGGTGCAAACTCAGTTACCTCACAGCACCAATTCCAAGTGTGTGGGCCGCTGGCCTCCTTGCCCTCATAATTAAAAGGTCCTGTGTATCTGCATGTCTGAGGAGGGAGGGGCTCTGCTCCTGCCCAGGGTGTGTGTGTGCACCTGTGAGCATGTGTGTGCCTATGTGTGTATACATGAGAACATATGAATAACTGTGTGAGTGCCTTTGAGTGTGCGTCAGTATGTGCATGCCTGTTGGCAGGTACATGCCTCTGTGTGTGTGTGTTCGAGTGTGTCTGTGAGTATGTGTGTGTGCCTGTGAGTGTGTGCTGATGTGGAGCAGACAGGGCAGAGACGGCCCCCTGGGGTGGATGCTCACAGCTGCTCACGCAGGCCTCAGTGCCTGTCTTCGTCAACCTGCCCATTCTGAACCCACTGGTGTCCACTGGCTCCTGTCTTTCAGGTCATGCCCCTTCCCACAGTCTGAGAGACAAGGACACACTGACAGGCCTTGGTGGGAGAAATCCTGCACTTTGAGACTGGAAAAGGGGCAGAATGGAAGATGGTTACTTCCCCAGAGCTGGAGGCCGTGGTAATCTCAGGGCAGTGTCTGAGTGGGCTGCTTCCCTCTGTCCTCCTGCAGGGGCTCGACCTGCCCCACTTCCACCTGCACCTGGGTTCCCCACAAATGCTCGTCTATGTCATGGCAGGTGAACTCGCAGCAGTCAGAAGGGCAAAGGGCGATCAGTAGAGTTAGGAAGGACAGCTGCAATGGACAGAGCCCAGTGCAGTGGGATGAAGTACCTGACGACGGTGCTGCACAGCCACGCCAGCTCTGCCTGCAAGCTCACAGGACTTTTACCTTCTAGGGTTTATTGTTTGACAGCCTTCAAATGTTTACTGTAAACATGCAGTAGTCTTGTAATAAAGAGAAAAAAGCCCAAATGATATAAAGATAGTTGGATGCCTGTCATCACCCACAGATGTTTGCAAGCCCCTAAGAAGCAGCTGCAGGACTCTTATCACGGGGCCACCTCCCAAAGACAAGTTACCATTCAGTGAGCCTCACCTCCTCTGACTATGGCTTGGACCCTTAAGCCTGAGTGTTGGGCTGAAGCATGGGCACCTTGGGACAGGAGGGCAAGGGGCTGCCTTTGGGTCCAGCTCTGCCACACACCAGCTGAGATAGAACCTTCTCTTCTCTGGGTGTCAGGCTACTCATCTGTAAAATGGGGCCATTAAATACCCACCCTGTGTTCATCCTAAGCCTGCTGTGAAAACCATAAACACAAACGTATCCTGAGCGCTGTGGAGGTCTTCTACAACACCAGGCACTATCACAATGGGCCACATCACCTCAGTGCAGCACCAGACAGCAAGACACCAGGCACAAAGTCACCTTGCTCATTAGAACCAAGGGAACTAAAAGTCCCCCCTTCCTAAGACACAAAACAAGTGTAGGGGGAAGGTGACCTAGGCCTGCCTAGGAGATGTATTTTCAGACCTCTCAAAGTCCCCTATTGGCATGACATTCCTACGAAGACTCACAGTGCTGCTCACGGTGCCCCTGCTCCCAGGGGACCCTATAGCCTGTTGCTGCACAGAGAGAGCTGTCACTGAGCTGGAGGTGGAAGCTGCCCTCTTGCCCAGATGCAGGTGGGGACTGAGGGCACAGGGAGGGACAAAGCATGACATAAGCCCCATGGAGAGTGTGGTGGCTTCTGGCCTGGCTGACTGAAGACCATCCTGGCAGAGGGGCACAGTGGTCTTACCTCTCCCTCGAGCCCACGTGTAGACGCGGCTGGCCTCAGTGCTTCGGGGCTGAGGCTCTGGAGGCTCCAAGGGCAAAGGTCGGAGGTAAGGGTCATCCGCTCGGCCAGGGGTCTTCAGGGGCAAGATATACTTGGGGAGCCCTTTGTAGAACCAGGCCCCCGATCTCTTCCAGACCTGAGGTAGGGGAAAGACATCTGTTTAGAACAGGGTGACGAGCAGCCCTCCCTGCTTGGTACCCACCCTTTCTCCCCATTTTCTGTCCTGCCTCCCTGACAGGGGACAGGAGGGCTGAGAGCCAGGACAGACAGCAAAGGGGAATTTTGTCCTGGGTGTGCACCCAGGACAAGGGGCAGTCATTGCCATGCCCTCATTCTCTCACTTCTCTCCTGCACAGCGAGGTCTCAGTAGGTAGCACAGGAAAGCACGTAGGAAATGCCTATGAACACTGTTCACTGCCATCATTTCTGTCCCTTCCAACTGTTAGGGTCCTGGAGACAGCCAAGTCATCTGCCCTGCCTGGCCCAAACCTTTCGCTTCTCTGCTGGGAGATGGAAAGGTGCTCGGAAGCCCACACACGTAGGCACTGCTGAGCTTCCCACTGCCAGCTGCCTCATCTGCATCTTTTCTCCCTGGCCCCAAACCAGGAGCTGCACAGGACAGACTGGCCCAGCCACAAGTGGTTGCAGGTGCTGCCAGTCCCTTAGCCTCCTCGGTGCCATGCCCAGGCTCCAGCTTCTTAAGGAGAATGTCCCTGATGGTTCAGCTGTTTCCAGTCCCTCCTATCCAGCTCCCTCTGGCTGATATGTGCAACAATCCCTCTGGAGAGGAGTTCCGAAGAGGCCACAAAGCTCCAGGCTTGGCCAGGCTGTCCCCAGGGCATAGCCACTGGCAAGTTCTCCCTCTTTTCTGCCTCGGCTCTGTCCTCTTCAGGACCTGGGCCTCCTGGGAGCCCCTTTCCTCCCCATACAGCCCCCACCAGGGGCACTCAGACCCAGAGGAAACAGATGACACTGGCTAGGTCCCAAGCAGTTGCATTAAAAAAAAAAAATCTCATCTCTTCCCTGTGGAAGAGATCACCCCTAAGTTGGTAAGATGGACATCCTCAAGGGCTAAGGATGTCTGCCTTCATCCCGAACAGGAATGACAGGGCAGGAGATGCTCCAGGTCTGGGACATGCAGCCTTGGGCTCTCAGAGGAACCTCTGTGCCCTGATTACTCCCAGCATGGTCATCCAGGCTCCCCTCTCCTGCTCTGCTCTTCCAACAAGGCAGAACAAATAGTAACTTTCATACACACTAGCTGTGTGGCTTTGGGTGAGTTAATTAATCTCTCTCTGAGCCTAAGTTTCTTCACTAGTGAAGTGTGATAATAATGCTTGACCAGTAGGGCTTCTGAGAAAGGGGGAGGGCTCAGCAGGGCACCCAGCACCCAGAAGGTGTTTGCTAGGTGCCACCTGCTTTCCTCCTGGCACCCTCTACTCCCTGTGGAGGCTTTGGGCAGAGTGACACCAGGCTTAAGGAAGAGCTGGGCCAGGGTGCATCACAGGATTTGGAAGCTCTTCCTGAGGGCTTCTGCACAGGCTAGAAAGGACCCGTATCTCAGAAAGCCTGAGATTAGAATTCAGAGCAGCAACTGAGATAAGGCCCCTAAACTCTTACTGCCTACTTCAGAGCGCTGAGGGCTCCGTAATCTCCCCTCGAGAAGGAAGCGTGTCCAGGGTATTGAGGAAGAGGGCAGGAGTGTGGGGGGGCTGATGTTGCTTTGCTAAAGGAGAGAAGGCCTGGGTGGTTCTGAGCAGATGTCCCAAGTTTACTTCCTTGGCACCACATCAACAGTGGGATGTTAATAAAGAGCCGGGCAAAACTGAGAGACAGAAAGAGAGCTCCCTGATAATGGACACTCAGGAGTGCCAGGTTAGACCAAGCTGTTCCTGTAGGATTTCTCAGAGCCTTCAATATGCTCATGTGTGCAGGGTTCTCCAACAGGGCAAAAGAACATACTGTGTTCCCCACATCGAACCTGCCTGGCTGGTTTTCTGAGTCCTTTCTGTGCCTGCTGCAGAAACTCAACTCTAGTACTAAGTTTGCTTAAACTCAGCACTAACGCTACAGCACTAACTGTTTGACAGCTGTGCAGCTAGTTCTCCAATAGATGGGGATTACCTCTTTATGTTGTGGAGTCTGGGTATGAGACTACCATGTCTAGACCACGTCCCTGGTGTGAACCACAGGGCCTGGACACACAGGAGTGCATAGAGGCCCCTCTGGAAAGCCTATCATTGCCCATCATTCCTTCTTTGAGCTGATAATGGCTATGGTTTGAATGCTTGTCCAAAACTCTAAAACTCCCATGGAAGCATAATCCCAAATTCATATATTAGAGGTATACGGAAGTGAGGTCTTTGGGAGGTAATCAGGATTAAGCGAGATTCAGAGGGTGGGACCCCTGTGATGGCACTGGTGCCTTTATAAGAAGATGAAGAGAGAAGGAGAGGAGGGAGGGGAGAGAAAGAGAAAGAAAGAACATTTGCTGTCTCGCTGTGTGATGCCCTCCACCATGCTATGGGGCAGCGAGAAGGCCCTCACCAGGTGCTGGTGCTGTGCTCTTGGACTTCCCAGCCTCCAAAATCATGAGCCAAAGAAACTTCTCTTCTTACTCAATTATTCAGTCCAGTATTTTGTTATTGCAACAGAAAACAGACTTAGCTAGTAATCCATTCACATTGTGCAAAATTTATAAAGTACAAAAATGAGACATCTCCTCCCCCATCCCCAAGGCATCTGGTGATAAAAGCTCTTTGAGGAGGCTTTTTTTTTTTTAATCATGCCTGCTTTCCAGATGGAAAAACTGAGGCTCCAACAACTTTAGCAACTTGCCCAAAGCCAGCACACCACCCCGGAGGCCTCAGGGTTTCACTGAGTCATGATGAGTGTGAATCAGTCCTCAATGGGGTAGAGCAGACCACCAAGGTCAAGTGGCCTACAGACTGAACCTCAGAGGAGAGGGATACAAATAGCTGCCAAGGTCACCCTGTCCCTGGAGAGCTACTACATGGCTCATGAGAACAGGAGCTCAAGTTCAAGAAGCCCCAGAAGGACAACTAGTGGTGCTAAGTGGATGTCAGGGGCTTGCTTGGCCTCCCACTGCTAAGTAAAGGCCTGAAAGGCATCAGTGTCAGCTCTGTGCAGCCTGCCCGCAGCAATGGCAGCTCCCTGTCTTCCAAGATGGGTTGGGCCTTTGTGTGGGGGCCCATGAAGCAAGCACTGAGCACATCTGTGAGTTGTGGGGCTGGACTGCTGCCTCCCCACTCCCACCCTGGAAACTGCTTTGTCTTTTTTCTTTTCTGAGAAATACACACATAGCATACAAAATTAGGACAACAATAACAAAGTAAAATAAAGAAACTACAGCATACTCGTAACATTACCACAGAGACAGTCTTCCGTAACACCATGGTGGACATTTTCTTCTACCCTTTCCTTGGCATATATGCAATTGTTTTTTGTCTTAAAAATAAGATAATGTAGATACAACCTGTCCTCTCCTCAACTAGATACCATGGCAAATGCTATGATTGATATGGTCTCCATCATCATTTTTTAATGGGTCCATAGTTTGGATTTAATAAACCTAATTAATCCAGCCCCCATGGATGGACACTGAAGTTGTTTCCAAGTTTTCACTACTACAGCATTGCTGTCGCCATTGTCTTTGTGCACCTATCACCAGGTGTTGATCACTGTCAAGAAGTGCAATTGCCTCAGGAATATGGTACACACAGATGGTGATGCACGGCCTTGACTGCCTTCCCAGGAGCCCACAGCTGACACACAGTAGGTGCTCAGCAAGTGCTGGTTAAATGACAGAACCAGCAGCCATGAAAAATTTGCTGGAACATCTCCCACAGAGTCTGTCACCTTCCTGGGGAAGTGACCTGGGCATTTTACGAAGTTCTTTTAGTTACCCAAATGGACTTACTATTTCAGATAAGAGAGGAAGTGCCTAGCAGGTATGCTGGTGAACAGCCGGCCCCTGGTTGCCTCCCTGACTGTGCACACCAGCCCCCTCTTGCCTCTGCCTTCTCTGGCATAGCACAGCTTCCAGGCCCCAACCTCAGCCTCACCTTCTGCCACAACAAGCCACCTCCATGTAAAAAACCTGATTAGTAAAGTGATTTGGGAAGAAAAGATAAAGAGTACAGGATCCAAAGTATTAGGTTGGATTGCATGAAATTGTTGGTAGTCAACATTTTGGAGGTACTTAGCCCCACAAGCCCTAAAAAAACCTCACTAACTTCACATAGTTCTCCAATGTTTACGCCCACCAGGGGCAGTAACTCCCCAGGCCTGCCAGTCTGTGCGTCTCCCTGGGGTGAGTAGGCAGGTCCACAGCTGGCCAGTGGAGCAGTCACTACTGTGAGTCCACTGTTGCAGGCATTGTGCTCTCTCCTGTTGTTACTGTTGTGCAGGTAGATAAGTCTGGTGGCTTGTCCTGCCACCCGAATGGTCAGGATCCTGGACTATTGGGAGGAGCAGCAGCTCCTGAGTCCCTGCCTCAGAGGGACTGGAGTGTACAGGTGCATCATCCAGTCTGGGAAGCACATCTGTGAAGATGTGCATACAAACATACTGTCTATATTTTGGAAAATGCCTTCCGCATGCAGAAGCCGGCCTGGTGGGGGAGCAGTGAGGCTCCCAGCTGGACCGAGTTCTGAGCAGCTCCCCTGTGCCAATCCATGTCCTCACCTTCTCTTGCTTGGCTGCCCACCCACTCTGCAAAACACAAGAGATTTCCAATCATATGATTTCCGCTGGTGCATCCAGGCCTATCACTTACTGCCTGGCATGGACACTTGGCCCCTCCAGAGGCAGGGTAAGCCCTTCAGGGGAACCCAGCCGGCCCTGTCCACCGCACCCGGCCTGCAGATGAGAAGCCAGTCCCTTTCTGGAGAAGCCAAGCAATGCTGCAAAGCCCCACTCTGCTCCCCACATGTGGTTTGCTGTGATAAGGCCAGCAAGGCAGCCAGCCTTGAAAATGCCACTTAACGAGGAAAGCCCCACATGGTCACCATAGCACTTGCAGGGGGTGTCTGGTGGCATTTAATGCTCTCTGGTACCACTGCTTTGTGCTTGGCTTCGAGGTTTTCATTCTGATTTCAGCTCACGGCCAACCTGACTGCAGATACAGCTGGATATTAGCCAAGCTGTTCCCAGGGAATTTTAATTACCATGATAACAATCACTAATCACTGGCATTTCCTAAATGGCTGTAGCTAGAGAAGGTGGCAATTGCCCAGAGAAGAGGAAGCCTGGTGGAGGGGAGGTTGAAGACCACCATCTGTTCATTGCTCCGTCCCTCCTGGGCATGACTCAGGCTCCTATGCACCTGGTGTGACTCAGGGAAGTGTGTTCACTGGCTCAGATGTCTCCCCTCCCCACCTCTCATTCCACAGGTCAGAGCCGGGGACAGTCTGTGGCCTTTGCACATCCTGTTTTATCACCTGCAAAGTCCCTCCTCCTGTATCCATCAACAGCCATACTCCTCCTGGAAGCCTTTCATGCCTCTTTATGCAGAATCAGGGCCTCTCTTCTATGTTCCTGAAAGTCACATGGTACCACCAGGTCAGCATACGGAGCCTCAGCTGGAGTTCACTCATCCATTCTCCCAACGGGGCAGTTATGAGCCCCTAGGGCAGGCTGTGCGGAGCTGTCCCTGAATGCCTAGGGCCCAGTGAAGGACCTGTGCAGCTTCTAAGAAAGCACAGCAAAGGGTAATGTGAGACCTCGTCTTCAGGGAGACCATATTCTACCTGCTGTACAAGCTGCAGGCTGACCCAGCACCAAAAAGCCACAGGAAATGTCCAGTTACAGATCAGTCCTCTCCTTCACAACTGTGGTCACTTTGAGGGTGTCTGCAAGGATCAACCACTGTGACAGAGGAGAGGCAACTCACAGTGCCAGTGCCCTAGCAGCTCCCAGGCCAGGTGAACTTCCAAACACAGCCAACAAGACCCTACAGCCCTGCCTCCTGCCAACTTCAACCCCCACCCCCACCACACAGAGTTACTTTCCCTCCCTTGGCAATACTAAAATCTCTCCTGCCTCTAGGCCTTCGTGGATACTGTTCCTCCTTCTCCGGACTACTTCCTATTCTGCTTGTAGGAAATCACTTTTATCCAGAAGCTTCTACAGGCTGAACGTTGCACTCCCCCACAGCAAGGTGCACACCCTTGTTGCACTATGGTTGGCTGTTTCATGTCTGAATCCAGCTAGATGGAAAGTTCTGTGACAACAGGAACCACCAAGGGCACCTCGCACATGCCAGCACATAGTAGGTGCCGAACAAATATGCAAGCTGATGACCAAACACATGCCCACGTTTGCAGGCTTTAAGAAAGCACAGACTAGACTATTAGCACGGACTCTTAGAGGTATTGTGGACTAACTGTGTGCCATCCATATGCTGAAACCCTGGCCCTGGTATGATGGTGTAAGGAGGTAGAGCTCTCATGAGCGGGGATTGGTGGCCTTACAGGAAGAGGCCCCAGGAGAGTCTGCTACCTCCCTCTCTGCCAGGTGAGGACACAGTGACAATGTGGCCATCTGAAAGCTGGAAAGAAGGCCCTCATTGAGGGACTGAGTCAGCCAGTACCTTGAGCTTGAAATTTCTAGTCTCCAAAACTGTGAGAAAGAAATTCCCGTTTTATTCGCTCGGTCTATGGTATTTTGTTATAGCTGCTGAACCTGACTAATACCAAGGGAAAAGTGGCCCAGGGGGTAGCTGAAACACAGCCCCAAATTATTTTCCTCTCCTCCCTTCCATAAGGGAAGTCTACACCCAGGAGGCTGAAGCAGGAGGATTATAAGTTTGAGGCCAGCCTAGGACACATAGCAAGACCCTGTCTCAAAAGCCAAAAAAAAGAGGTGAAGCCTATTTTCTCACTCCTTTAATTTGGTTTAGTCTTAGGACTTGTTTTGACCAATAGAATGTGGTAGAACCTGTGACTGTGACCAGGCCCCAAGAGGCCTGCAGCTTCCTTTCTTACCTCTTAGAATATGCCACCATTGTGTGGCAGCTCCCAGTCTAACATGCTGAAAGACAAGAGGCCACATGGAGAGATCCAACTCTCATACACCAAGCCACTATTTCCCCTGCCCCAAATAACAGAGGCAGGTGCCAGACAGATGCACCGAACAAATGCCCTAAAGAATTCAGAAATTATTCAAGCTAACCAGCCCTACACTCTTTCCCTGCCCTGCCTTTCCTGCAGAAACCCCACTAATGCTGTGACCTGTGCCTTCCCCTCCCTCCTACCTCCTTCCAAAACTGTGCTCCCTCCTGAGGCCCAATGTGGCATGGTGGCCCCTTCCCTGAGGATCTATAAGCAATATATCCTTCTTTTTATGGCATTAGTATTTTTGTGTGATCACTCAGTCATCCTTGTAAATTAAGACCCAGCCACAAATCACCAAGCATGGAAGAATTCATTACAGCTAAGGAGCAGAACCTAAATGTATGATTCTGGCAATCTACTAGTAAACGTATAAGCTAGGAAAAGAGGGAGGTGAGTGCAGGGGACGGAAGGACTGGGGGCTCCGTACCCACAACTTACCGGAGGGAGTCAATGCTAAAGCTGATGGAGGAAGAAAGGGGAAAACATCATAAACGGTTACAAATTAAATAAAGTGCTAAAAATACTAAAATGATCAAAAATTGGGAGGGGAGAGAGGAAGCAGAGCAGTCTAAGCTAGGCAGTGCCTCACCTTTCACAGCTTGAGCCAACACAGAGCACCTCAAAATTAATGAGTCATGAAAAGCAGGACTGGTCCCCACACGAGTGTGAGCAAGCATCATGGTCTGAGTGAGGGAGGAGCCTGGCACAAGACTGCCAGACGCTTTTCTGAACAATTTGATTTAAAAAAAAAAAAAAAAAAACTACATGCATTACTTTGATTAAAATGAAAATTTAACAGATTGGTAATTGAATGTTGATGTTATTCAGTCCTTGGGCCACATGGCGGGTCGACATGTGAGGAGCTGGAAGAGTCTCTGGCTGGTATATTGAATCTGGATGTGGCTTAAGGGAGAAAAGCTGTAGCTCGGGAGAGGAAAGCCGTAATTAAAATGTTTTGGAGTGTAGCAAGACAGAAAGACTCCCTGAAGCTGTGGTTGGTTTGGAAATATCAGCACAAGTAACCCTGACATTGCTGTCCCTGGAGAAAGCTGAGCTCCCCTGTCATGTCATTGTACCCACTTAACCATCAGGAGTCAGGATTTGTGCAGTAGGAACCAGGCCTTCACTGCATGGAGGACCAGCAAAGCCAGATGGGTAGATAACAGAAAGGACCTGGGGCTTCCTGCAGTCAGGTGAAGCAATGTTATTCTCCAAAGCTGCAGGACAGAACCCAGTGACCAGGATTCTCTGACAACAAGCTGAGTATGAAAAGCCACAGTTACAGCCAAGAGTGCCATGCTGGGCTTGCTACAGTTTGGATCTGGAATGTCCCCAAAGGTCCATATATTAAAGGCCTGCAGTGTTATTGGGAGGTGGCGGAACCTTTAAGGGGGAGCTTTTCAGGTCACTGGGGCTGTGCCCTTGATGAAAATAGTGGGACTCTCTACCCTCTCCTTCCTAGCCATGAAGTGAGCATTTTTGCTGTACCATGCACTCCCACCAGTCCATCATGGTGTGCTGTTCCCTCCAAAAGCAATACTGCCCCCAAAAGCAATACTGGAACTCCAAAACTGTGACCAAAACAAACCTTTCCTCCTGTCAAGTTGGTCATCAGAGGTATTTGTTGTAGTGAGAAAGAGCTGGCTGACACAAGACTGTACAAGAGTCGTGGGCCCTGGTTGATTTTAGACAAGGCAAGTCAGTGTAAGATATGTCGACGTGACATACACATTTGTTTCTAGTATTATTTTCTGCCAGAAATGCTCTCTGTTGGAAACCAGACTGGAAGCATCCCACCCCAAAGTTCTACCAGCTGGTTTCCATGTTGCCCCACATGCTTTCAGAACTGTAGGGAGGACGGAGACTCAAAATTCATACAGTGTGACTACCAGGGGTCGGGTTTTGACTGTGAATGCTTGTGCAGATTATCTGAGTGAGGGTGCAAAGCAGGTCATGTGGCCTATTGGTCACATCTGTAACCTCAGAACTAGAGCCAAGATGGCGCTCCTCCCTGCTCCTGTCACCCAGATGGTGGCTGTGATTCAGGCCTCTAGCAGGTACTGTGGATCTATCAGCACAAAGAGAACTCACAGATGCATCCATTCTTCCTTAAAAAAAAACAAAAACAAAAAAACCCTGCTCATAGGTGCAATAGCTCCACTGACCAACAGAGGAATTAAAACAAAAAGCTCAAGAACAGTGTCAGAAAATTCATAGTGGTCAATGAAATAAAGACAGAATTTAGTCCAAATAAGTAATGTAGATGTAACTTCATATTACAGAATATAAAAATATGAAATTATGTTTACAAAGTAGATATAAAAGGATCATGTAACAATAATAAACTGATCCAAAATTTCAGACTGCCTCAATGAAAACCAGAAATAAAACCCCTGTCTTTCTCCATTGTTCCCAATGTAAGTGATTAGACAA
This sequence comes from Castor canadensis, assembly GCF_047511655.1. Classification (NCBI taxonomy): domain Eukaryota; kingdom Metazoa; phylum Chordata; class Mammalia; order Rodentia; family Castoridae; genus Castor; species Castor canadensis. The sequence continues at coordinate 46,237,903 of NC_133396.1, read as the reverse complement.
ATAGTGCTATAAATATTTTAAAAGTTATACATACACACACACACACACACACACACACATATACACATATCTATGTCTAGGAATCAGCAAAATTAGAACTACAAAGGTTTTGTCATCCTGACATACTTAATTTTCTGATCCCTTTTCTTCCCCCCACACCCCCATCCCTAATTGTGCTTTATTTTAAATTTTTCTCTGTTGTCATTTTTCCTTTTGGTAGAAATTAAGTTTAGAGTAACCATCTTTTCTCATTGCTTGCTTCTCCTGCCTCTGCAAGATGGAAGGGCTGTCTCTCTCTAGGGCCTGAGAGTATGGGTCCACTCAGTGGCTGAGATGGCTTAGCTTAGATCCACCCTCTGCCCAGGCTGAGCCCCTGTTCTCTGTGCAGCTGTGCACTTTCAGTGTTGGGCTCAGCATTCAGTTCAACCCTAGGCTGGCCAAAAAATCAGGAGCCCACAGGAGCGTTTGTGGAGCACCAGGGTCTCAGGGTAGAGATGTGAAGCAGCCTCCTTCTAGATGCTTCCCTCCTAGCACAGACAACTAGCTAGTTCCAATCCCTCCTAAAGTGCTAACTCCTAATTGAGGTGTTAACTGAAGGCTGAGACTCCTCCCAAGAATATTAGCATATTTGCATTTTAAAGAATAACACCTTTTTTTTTTTTTTTTGGCAGTGCTGGGGATGGAACCCAGAGCCTAAGGCAAGGCAGAAAAGCCTCTACAGCTGAGCTACTGAAAGCCCCAGGAAAAGAGAGAGAGAGAGAGAGAGAGAGAGAGAGAGAGAGAGAGAGAGAGTGAGTGTGAAAGAGAGGGAAAGCCCCCACCATCCCTCTACCCACCCGCAACCCTGGCAGTCCTGCCTGGACAGTCTTCTGCCTCTGGGGTCTTGCTTTGGGAGATGGCTGGTTCCCCTCCAGGTTTCCCAACATGCTGGATCTGCTGCCAAAGCTCACTACCAGCGCCTGCTCTTTCCTCCGAGCCTGGAGGGAAGGAAGTTAAGGCTCAGCCCGGTGGAGCCTGGGCTTCTCCAGGGCCTGACTGAATCTGGATTTCAAGTGGGTTTTGAGCAACCAGGTCATCTGGGAGGCAGGCAATCACCAGCACAGCAGAAAGGAAAAAAATGTGTCAAGAAAAAATATTCAGAGGGTGCTATCTGTTTTCTTGACAGATAAATTTAAACACCATGGCTGGATTATTTCAGAACCAGAGGAAACGCTTTGGTTCCCATTAACCCCTGGAGAGGGGCTACTCCAGAGAGACTACTGTGCAATCACCACTGTTACAGCTGAGGAGCACTTACCAGCTACAGGGAGGAGGCACCCAAGGCTGGCTCTAATGGCCTAGGTGTGTGTGTGGGGGGGTGCTCCCCATCAAGGGAGACCCCAGGGCAGGATTGCTGGCCCCACAACTCTGGCTCTTAGGAGCCCACCCTCAGGGTGCAAGCCCCATGGGTGCCTCCACAGCCCTTGAGGCTCCCACATTATCCGGGGACATGGAAAGGTCCCCACAAGCCACTGAGAGCAGGGACCATTATCTCTCTCTGTGATCCTTAATGCTGTCTCTTTCCTTTGTCTGGATGGTTTTGCAAGCTCAGCAAATCCACAGGGATAAGGGCACTCTCGGCTCCATGCTCCATTACTTGCGTTGTCAACATTTTGCACACGATTCTCCTAACTTCACTCACAAGCAGCATGAAATCCTCCTGAATCCCAGCCTTTTAACTCTCTTCCCTGTGCCACTGAGGTTTGAGAGAACAAGTTTGGGTAGCGTTTGGCGGGGAAGCCACGCTCTGTCCTTAGATGGAGTGGGCTGCACACAGGAAATGAATAGGGGCTGGAAGCAGAAAATTGCACAGGCCAATTATAGTGAGCCAGGTCTTTTCAGAGAAGCTTCATGATTTTGATTCAATTCCCAGAACAACAAATATGCCTATGTTTAAACACAGTCTCAGAAACACGTTCGACGGCCAAAGTGAAGCCACTGACCCCACACTGGCAGGCCGCATGGGCTGGGGAGGGTGTGTGTAACTTCGCTTCAGGAATGCTTTTCTCAATCATGCATTTAATTATTGCTGAATTTCCAATCAGTCTGGAAAGCCTCTAATTCTGAGCTTCCTTGGCCTTCTCTGTCTTCTATACTTATCACTCCCTTATCTTGTTCGGCTCTTTGATTTTTTTTTACCCCTGCATTCTGGGAGATTTTACGGGTTTTCCTCCACATCACGGATTTGAGCTTGTTATTATTATTTTGTTTTATTTTAGTGATCTCCTGTTATCTTTTGGGTGTGTGCCAGTGAAATCTAGCACACATAGGAAAGTGTTTCATACATAGCACATTTCAAGGAGTCATATTCAAATAAACACCTGGAAACTTGTCAAACCAAGTATTACGGGATCTCAGCAGCCCCTGAAAGCCTACCTTCCCTTCCGGTGGTAACCAGCATCTGGAATTTTGTGTTAAGCAATCTCTTGATTTTCTTTCCAATAAAAAACCCCCACCTATGTATGCATTTCTAATTTAAGTATTATCTTTTTGTTGTTGTATGGGGATTTGAACTCAGGGCCTTGTGCTTGTTAGGCAGGGGCTCTACCACTTAAGCCATATTGCCAGCCCTTTTTGCTGTAGTTATTTTTCAGGTAGGGTCTCCTGAGGCTGGGGGTTGACCTCAGACCTCCTCCTACCCTAGTAGCTGGGGTCTTGCTAACTTTTTGCCTGGTCTGGTCCTGAACCTTGATCCTCTTGATTTCCACTTCTACTGTGAAAGGATATTTGGAGTTTTTCCAGGTTTTTGTATTACAAAAGTATTGCAATGTGTATCGGTGGCATGTTTTTTGGGGAGCCTGTGCATCCCATTTTCTGGGCTGAAGATCACAAACAGGAGACAATGCTGAGAAGGAGTTCATGAGTACAAGATGCAACATGGATATTCCTACAGAAGGGCCTTCTGATTTCATTTGTAAACAGAGAGCACTAGGAGCTGCCCCATGACCATGACACTGACCTCAAGTCAATGCAGCATTGGGGTAGCAGGCAAAATTCAAGGGTCAAAGGGAGAACCAGGTCCTGGAAAACACAACCAGGTTCAGCGATGCAAACAGATAAGGGTCAGGGCTGGGCTGGGCATTAGGTGTGGGTGAATTAGGTTGGTCTGCAATGTGACATCTTCTTCAATCAGAGACTGGGAGTTCCCGGAGAGCTGGAAATCACTGAGGAAAGATGAGGCTGAAGAGCTACTTCCATTCATCGGTCCTGTTCTCTTCCAACCTGAGGCCCACCCCCAAGCAGGAAGTCTGAATGCTTCTGGTTGAAGGCAGTAGTCACTGGCAGGATAGATATCAGGAGAAGGAAGCTGGGACAGATAGCCCAGCTATCAGATAGTCCAGGTTCAAATCGCAGGTCCCCATATCCTGGCAGCGCCAACTTGGACTTGTCACCTAGGGTCCCAGAGCTTCTACTCAGCTAGAAAATGGGGACATTAATACCTATTTCTTTGAGCCTCATGCCCAGCCTGCAGGAGGATCTCAACAAAGGCCACTTCTTCCTGCTTCCCTTCATCAGAAGAATTTTCTGGCAGCTCAGTCGGATGTGCCATCTTGAGCTATTTCTTTAGGAGAAGAGATGGGTGGTTGTTTCAGGGGTGGGCACCACCTAGGCGCTTAATAAATACTTCCTGAAGGATGGAACCACCCTCAATTCCCCGGTCTCCATCTGTGAGACAGCTGACTACGGGGAGGGGCACCACTGTGCCAGCCAATGTCACTTGGCATCTGAAAAACGGGCAGGAAAATTGGATCAAATTTTTCTTCAAATTAGCGCAAGAAAAAGACCAAATTCAGATGCTTCCTCCCTAGCTTTTCGCCCACCTCCCCAGGAGCATACACAGGAGGATGCCATACCAGAATTCACAGATCAACAGGGAGGGAAGGGCCAGGTAGGCTGCCACATCAGGACAGTGCAACATCAGCTGACCCACAGGAACACAAAGTGTCCTCCATCTTGTTGCAGTCAAGGTTGAGCCCATGAACTAAGGTGTTCCCAACACAGCCAACTTCTGAGCACAACTGGTGTGACTGTTGCTGAGGTTGCCCAGTGGAGTGACAGAGCCAAACGCCAGGATCTGGGGCTGAGGTGTTTTCACAGAGGACAATGTTGGCCCACAGAGCTTTCTGGGACCACTCCAAGAACTCACTTTCTAGGGCCCAGTCCCTAGAAGGTGGGGAGACTCATGCTGGATATTGGGGTGTGTCCCCTTTTCTGGATTGTCCTTTATCCAGTGGATTACTAGCCTTGCTGTTATACCTGCTTCAAGCCTTTCTGAAATCCAACCTTCTCAAAAAGACCCACCCTGGCCAGTCTATTTTTTTTTAAGCTGTGATAAAGGGTACAGCACATAAAATTTACCATTTTAACCATTTTTGGGAGCACAGTTCAGCAGCGTTAAGTGTGTTCACAATGCAGTGCTATCATTCTCTCTCCAGCTACTGAATCTTTCATCTTCCCAGACTGAAACTCTGTACCCACTAAACACCAGCTCCCCACTTCCACCTAGCCCCCAGCCCTTGGCAGCCACCATTCTACTTTCCATGTCTCTGAATTTGCATTGACGTGGAATGACATAGCATTTGTCTTTTTATGACTGGTTTGTTCCACAGGGTCCTCGACATTCACCCATGTAGTAGCATGTGCCAGAATTTCATGTCTCTTTGCAGCCAAGTAATATGAGTAATATTATGTATGTAACACATTTTGTTTATCCATCCCTCTGATGATAGACACTTGGGCTGCTTCTGTGTTTTGGCTGTTGTGAATAACCCTACTGTGAACATAGGTGGACACGTATCAATGTGAGTCCCTGCTTTCAACTCTTAGGGGTTTATATGGGACAATACTGAGAAATATTGGACAATACAGTCATTCTTTGTAATCTTATTTTTTTAGCAGTAACTGGGGGTTGAACTCAGGGCCTTGTGCTTGCTAGGCAGATGCTCTACCACTTGGGCCACTCTGCCAGTCCTTTTTTAGGTTGGTTATTTTTGAGATGGGGTCTCCCCTTTATAGGGTCCAGGCCAGCCTGGACCTCAGTCCTCCTATTTGTGCTTCCCCAAGCTGGGATGACAGGTGTGTGCCACCACAATCAGCCATTGGTTGAGATGGGGTCTTGAGAACCTTTTGCTTGGACTGGCCTTGAACCCAGATCCTCCTGATCTCCACAAGAAGCTAGGAGTACCTGCTTTTTAATAGTAGCCATCCTAATGGCTACAACATGGCGGCGGGTCTAGCACCACAAGCTACCTCCCATTTCACCCAGCATGCCTGGTCCCTCTGCCCTGTTCTACCTTTTCTCTTATTCAGCATCCAACAGACTATATACTGTTTTCTTATTTATTAGTTTGCTCATATTTGATTGTCTATTTCTCATCCTCTATTTTCCCCCACCCCTGCTACACCACGAACTCAAGGTGGGGATATTTGGCTGTTTTGTTTGTTGCTGTTTTCTAAGGGCCTAAAACAGTGCCTGGCATAGTAAGTGTCAGTGAACAGTATATCCATGAGTAAACAAATAGAAAGGAGCATCATTAGAAGGCATTTTGGAGGAAGACTCATGTGGCTTCAACTCCTGGCTCCATCAACTCCTCCCTGGTGCCATTGGGGAAGTGATCTCCTTTCTCTAAGCCTGAGTTACTCCTGTCTGTCTTAAAGGGACAACAGATTCTCTTATGGCCCTCGCTCTTGTGAGGATGATACATTCACTGCTTGAGCCATAGCTTGGCTGATGTCTGCTATTAATAACTGGACTTGCACAGATATGGATGGTAAGCCAGGATGACTAGAGCAGTAGGTCCATTCTCTCTTGGGTCTACCAGAAAGAATCTCACAGAGTGAAAGTGTCTCCAGGCAGCGGCTCAGGTGGGCACCCCGAATAGGGATGAGGAAGGGGTGGGAGTGGTTCAGTCTGTCTGGGGAGGGGATGCTGCAGAGGGTCCCCGCTAGGCAGACCATGCTGGGACCTGGTGGGCACCAGAAACCTCCTCCTGTTGCCACTTGTACATGGGTGGGAGGCCAGGAGGTAGCACTGATAGTGGGTCTGCTTGGCAGAGCTGTGATGGCGTGGGAGGTGACAAATACACTGAGGAAGTGTGACCATCCGGGTCCCCCAGGGACGTTGCGACAGCAGCCCACAGTGAGCCAGGCACAGATGGCAAGGCGCTCAGGCAGCCACCCGCCCCAGTGCCAGCCACCCACTCCTGAGCGCGCTCAGGGGCCTGCGGAGAGGGGCCCTCTGGCAAAGCTGTTTGTAGCAAAACTCCAAACTGCAAGGAACATCAGGACCAGGAGACAATCAGTGCAGAGAGGCAGATGGCAGCCTGGAGTGAGCACAGGCTGCCTGCCAGGGAGGCAGGTGTAGAGGATGCTAGGCTGGCTTGGCATAGCTGGTCCCCACTAGTGACTGGCTGGGGAGGAGGGAGCCCTTGGTTCTCCCAATGCTCTATAGGCCCACATTGAGAAAGACTTTCCCAGTGGAAGTCCCTGGAGGGGCTACTGGTCACCTGCTAGAGATGAGACCATTTCACATATTCCTCTTTCAGTCAATCAACAAGTGGGGGTGGGAGTAGGGGGAGACAGAGGAAGGGAACTCAGACCCAGGATCAGTGGACATTGCAGGGCCCCAGCCAGGGTCACCTGTGCTAAGACTCCTGGGAAATCAAAGGCACTTTGCAGGGAAAGGTATTGAAGTGATCAAGAGGAAGGTCATTTCTTTGCAAATTCCTCTTGCGATCAACAAACACTTTCCTGAGCACTTTTATATGCAAAGCACTGCAGGAGATTCAGTAAGTGTAGGGCTGCAGCCCTGGTTTCCACCGAGTTATAATCAGGATGCCTGTGGATCAGGAATGCAAAGCCAACACTGAACAGAGAACAGGGAAAGCTCTAATTGTATTAATCAGCTTTCAATTACTTACAAATTGGTCTTCACCCCTTCCTCCCTCATCCTCCCCAGATAACAAAGCCTGTATCCTCACAAGCCTTCTGAGGCCAGTGCTACCTGCTAGAGGCTGGAGGAGTGAATAGCTTCTAGAACTCTGGAGAAATCTAGGTTCCAATTAACCTTTCTCCTGATTGCAGGACAACTTGGAGTGAGTCACTATAGTTTTTTTGTTTTTGTTTTTTTATCTTTTTAAGTGGATGGGGAAGAAAGGTTGAACAATAAAGGAAATGAATTTCCTATTTGCAACGTTAGTCACATTTTTAGAAGCTCCCCACTGCAGTGCTTCCTGACCCCAAATAACACAGTCAAGAAAAAGTGACAGAAGCAACTGCAAAACTCCAGCACAAGAGGGAGGTGAATGGAGTCTACAGCCAGTTTTCCCTCCACCACAGGTGACGGAGGATGTGTGTGGCCCACCCAGGCTTGCCCTCCTGCCAGGGGACAGGGGATAGGGTCTCCCAGGGGATAGGGCAGCCTTCCTGGCCCAGCATGGTTATAGGCTTCCATTCCATGTGGGAGTGGGAGAAAGAAAGAGAAAGAAAGAAAGAGAGAGAGAGAGAGAGAGAGAGAGAGAGAGAGAGAGAGAGAGAGAGAGAGAGAGAGAGAGAGAGAGAAAGAGACAGAGAGAGAGAGAGAGAGAGAGAGAGAGAGAACGAACTGGGGAGACAACTTTGGTGCAAACTGGGAGGTGCAGTTGTTCACATCCTCCCCAGTAGCAACAGCCAGGTCACAGGAGAGTCCCAAGTACCTCCTCCCAGATGCAAAGTGTCACAGGTAAAACCCCAGACACAGGGAAAGCTCTGTGAGAAGTTTGCTTATCGCCTCTGGTCAGCCCTGTTCTGCTGGGCTCTCTGCATCTGAAGACAAGGAACAGGGGGAACACTGGGTCTGAGAAAACTGCCACAGAAGTGGGGAGGGCACAGGTCTTCAAGTCAGAGAAAGGAGAACCTCAGAAATGTTTAATGCAGGTCTATGTGCGTGCCAGGCTTCAAGGGAAATCAGACAACCGGTATCTTGGATGGATGGAGACTGGCCTTCTATGAGACGGAGCCAAGAGAAGAAAACAGGCAAAATGAGGGAAATAATGGAGAATGGCAAGGAAATCAAAAAAGGAATGGGCAGGAGCCAGTGGAAGCAAGAGAGAGTAGGCAACAACTGTGAGAAAATGTGACTACCCTGTTTGGTTCACAGGAGATCACTGGTACAGCTACTTAGGAAAATGATTGCGAATAAGCTATACAGTTGACCGTGAGCACATGTCATGGTCTAAGAGAAACCCCCTCAGGTATAAATCCTAGAGAAACTCACAAATGTGTTCCAGGAGACATGAATGGTTACAGGAAAATTATTCCTAACAGCAGACACACAGGCTATTTGTGTACACATGCACCAGGATGAAACCTAGGGAAGTATCTAAGTCAGAACAAAAAAAGGGAAGACAAGCTTTAGGATTTTCTAGAATGGAGGGGAACATGAAAATGACTTGGAAGAAGATAATGCTACAGAAGACACAGAATGGAAACACAACCTCCCAAGAAGAACACAGAACAGCTGGGAAGAAAGCAGTAAGAAAAATCCTACCTGCAGAGCGTTTGTGGGTCAAACACCCAGATATTGTTGTTTGTTCTAGACAAAAATCAATAAGAACAGCCTAGGCATATCCAGACAAAAATTTTAATTTCCAAATATAAAAAAACCCCACAGGGTATTTAATGCAGAATAAAAGCACAAGTCTGGCTTCAGAACTCACTCTGGTCTCCGTTGTCGCCTTTAAAACCACTTCATGCTGCAAATTAGATCCATCCTACTTTCTTTTCCTCTCGTCTGTATGTCCTTCTACATGGTGTTCTTGTACTATTGTCTGGCACTGAGGACCCTTCCTGGGTGAACCTCATTTTTTGCAGCACTGGGATTTGAACTCAGAGCTTTGTGCTTGCTCAGCAGGTACCCTACTACTTCAGGCACACACACCCCAGCGCTTTTTTGCTTTAGGTGTTTTTCTGATAGGGTCTAGCACTTTTACCTAGACTGGCGTGGACCATTATCTTTCTACCTCTACCTGTGGAGGAGCTGGAATTACAGGTACGTACCACCACACCCAGATGACTGAAGGCCAGTCTACTGAGGGTCATTTCTGTCCCTTTCTTTTTTTTCTTTAATTTTGAACACATGTCAGCGTTTATTAATTAGCCAGCAAGGTGACCAGGCAAGTGACTGGAGGGAATGGAAGATAGGGGTGGTGGTGTTAGAGTTGGGAAGCAGAATTTTGTATAAACAGCTAATTTAAAAAGGGAGAGCAGCTAAGTAGGGAAACTCTGTAGTTTTATGTAGCCCCTAAAATATCTTATTTGTGATGGCTGTGATAGAAGAATCGAGGCAAAGTAGGTAGGAGCACCAACTAGGAATCAAAAAGAAGAATTGATAAAAAGCAAATAATAAGGAAACATCAGGGCCATTAATGGGCATGACAAGGTTTCTTCCTCTAAGAAATGACTGAAATATGGTTCAACTGTTTTAAGTTCATTAACCATGTTTTTTAATTTTCCAAAGGAAAACGGCTCCTTTGGGTTCTTTTTCAAATTGTCCTATACTCTTTCCTAAAGGTCCTGCATGTTCAATTTGGCTTCTATTCCTTCTCTTTTATATCTTTTAATTAAGTAATTAAAACCCCTTATCTGTAGCCTCTTTCACAGTGTTGCTATTATCTCTCATCCTCTGGATACCAATTCTCCTAACTGTCCTGTTTTGCCCAGTCTCTCTGATGGCGGTGGTTCTTTTCTTCATGTGGTTGGTTGGTACACAAAGGGGATACAATTCACTGAATTGTGAGTGGGAAAAGATTATGATCAATTGTATTGTCAGTCTAGTTGTCTTTTTTGTACAAAGGCAACAATTACTGGCCCAGGACTCAGACCATCCATGTGCCCCTCGTTTTTACAATTGTACTAAATTATACACCAGCTAATTATGAGATAAACAAAAATAGTAACTCGGAGTCTATAAGAAAGGAGGGAAAATCAACAACGATGTTCCTTTTTGCTCCTGGGAAGCTATTCTGAGGCTGTACTCTAATGCAGGCTGGGGGGCGGGGGGGGGGGGGTGAGAGGTAGCTCAGGGCTGCACACTGGAATCAGAGCATCTGCCTAGTGTGCCCCGGGCTCTGGGTTCAATCCCACCACCCCAAAAATAAATGCAGTAAGATACAATATAGACAAAGAGCTATGCACAGTTACTAATAAGAGAAAGAAATGAAAACAACTTAAATGTCCTACATTAGTAAGGTATCCACATGACAGATATCAATGAGAAAGTTGACAAAGAGTTCTTAATTACACTGGGAAATACTTATGATGGAATGTTAATTTTAAAACACACGTTCAATAATATAAAGAAAAAAGACAGAAAAAAAGGTTGGAAATAAATATGGCCAAATGTTAACAGTGGTTGTTTCCGGATTGTAAGATGATGGTTTTTTTTATTTTTGTTTTTGTTTTTTCGTGGGATGTGTATTTATTTTTCTTTTTGGCAGCACTGGGGTTTGAACTCAGGGCTTCGCACTTGTAAAGCAGGCACTCTACCACTTGAGCAACACCCCCAGTCCATTTTGCCCTGGTTATTTCGGAGATGAGGTTTTCGCGAACTATTTGCCCAGGCTGACCTAGAACTGCGATCCTCCCAATCTCAGCCTTTCAAGCAGCTAGGATTCCAGGCTTGAGCCACCGGTGCCTGGCGGGTATGTATTTCTTTCTGCTTTCCTACCCATTGTAAATGTTCCTCAATAATCAACATTAATTTTACAATCTGAAAAGACTAAAATGTATATATTTAAGAAAATAAAAACTACTAAAGTTAGCAACAGACAAGAACTTAGATATCTGAGCAATATTAAATATGAAAAATAAAACACCATGCTACTGGCTCTGACATTACAATCTATAATTTGTTTTCGACACAATTTGAAAGAAGGAGGTCAGATTCTGTCATTCCTGTGTTCGACACCCTCCAAGATCTCCTCAGTTCGTTGAGTATAAAAGCCAAAGTCCCTATAATGGTCCACAGGACCACCATGATCTGACCTGCCCACATGCCTCTGATGTCCTCTCCCTTGCTGTTTCCTTACCGTTACTCAAACTCACCAAACACACACCTGCCTCAGGCCCTTTGCACATGCTATAACCCTAGTGGCAGATGTTTTCCCTTCTCATAGCTAAATGGTTTGTCTCAGATCTCTGCTCAAAGCCCCTCCATACCTCCCACATAAAATAGTATCCACCCCACTGCTCCCAGGACCCCTTCTCCACTTTGCCCTGAGAAGTTTACCACCATCTGGGAGGGTGCAGATATTTGAGGTCTTTCTCCCACTAGAAAAGCTGACTTGCCTGGCACATAGAAGATGCCCAATAAACATGTGCTGAATGCCTGAATGAGTAAAGGCAATAGACTGTAAACTCCTTAGGAGCAGAAGGACTGATGCTCATATTGCTGCCTCGTTCAAGTGCATAAAACAGGCAGCAACGCCAACCTGACAGCCCTGGGAACATTTCCCCAGCCTCCAACTCACGCCAGAAAAGCCATTTGCAATTACAGCCGGCACTGGTGGCAGTGAAAGGAAGATATAAGGGCTTGGCAGAGTAGCATGAGGGTCCCCATCAGAAAACCAAGTTCTGCCATTAGGATTTGCCTTTTGCTGCAGGACTGAACTCCAAACTCTTATCAGTCTCAGAACCAAGCTATGCATGGTACTTAAAAATCTGACATTCTAAATGCCCTTTTTATTTAGCTATCTCTGTTATGAGGAGACAATTTTTTAAGAGAAAAAGGCATCAGGAAACCCACTACCTTGCCCCTCCCACATCAAAAGCAGACAGGAAATTCTAGCACCTGGGTATGGCACCCACGGACCACGTGCATGGTCACAGCCCTAGCTAAGCCTGCAACATGTCCACAGTGTGGCTGGCTCTATAGAGAGGAAGATTCGCCATCTTGCTAAGCTGTATCAGCTCCTGAAAATTCAAGGACAAACTGATAGCATAACGTACAGCTTCATATTCTTTGCCTTAGGAAAGATAAGAAAATTCATCCGAAGCTATTTCAGACTTTTCTGGGCCCAGGGGCCCTCTGGAGATTAGAACGAGCTGGTGGAGGCCCTCCTATGTGGGAGGTCAGGACTATTAAGTAGTAGGAAGGGAACTCGTGATGGGGTGGACAGGGCAGCGGCCTCCCAGCAGTGCTTAGGTTGATGGAATCTGCCTTTTATTCCCTCCACTTTTCTTTCCTTGACCTCTAACCTCCCTGTGCCCATCATGTCATCTGGCTCAGGTGTCTCCTGAGGAATTCCCCCCTTAGGATATTGAACATCTGAATGTTGGAAGGAATCCCCTGAGGACAGAAAGGACCTCAGTTCAAAGATGGAACTCTGGCGGGAGGAAGGGAAACCTCTAATATTTATGGAATGCTATGATGCTTTGTACATTTTATTGAACTTATGGAATTTCCACAGCAGCTTTGTGAAGGGGACATTACCATTGCCATTTGGATGAGGAATGAGGGACCTCCAGGTAGGACTGAATGCTAGTTCACGCTTTGAGGCCCTGCCTTCTTTCTTCTGAAGACACAGAAATGACAGGTGGAAATATTTTAAAAATAAGAAGAGGTAGCCAGGCACTGGTGGCTCACGCCTGTAATCCTAGTTACTCAGGAGGATCACAGTTCAAAGCTAACTCTGGACAAATAGTTCTCAAGACCCTATTTCGAAAATACCCAACACAAAAAAGGGCAGCTGGTGGAGTGGCTCAAGTAGTAGAGTGCTTGCCTAGTAAGCATGAGACCCTGAGTTCAAATCCCAGTACTGCCAAAAAAAAAAAAGAGAAAAGAACAAGTAAACTTATTTGTGTTAAAAAACTGATATATATCTATATAGAGATATATAGAGATATAGATACAGATCAGTGGGTCAGAAACTCAAAGTATTTGGTTTTTTTTTTTTTGGAGACAGGGTCTCCTCTATGTATCCCAGGCTAGCCTTGAACTCATGACCCTCTTGCCCTGACTCAGGCACTGCTCCCACTATCCCAAGTGCTTGGGGCTTGGGACTACAGGCATGTGCCACTACACCTGCCTACTTACTATTTTGAGGGATTAAACGTACTGCCTGTGATGCTCTGGGCTCAGAAGCAGTTGGCAGCAGCAGGGAGACTGGTCTAACTGGATATGGAGACTTACAGTGTCCCACAGGAGATAAGGGAACCAGAGCCAAGTCACTAAAAATGGGGCTAGTGAGGGGGTTTTGCCACCTGGGGAAGGAGTCTGAAAATAGCAGGGACTGGCCCCAGCACAGGAGAGCTTATGAGAAAGTGGGTTCAGAGGAAAGCAGGCAGCTGCCCACACAGCAGGGCAGAGCCAGGCTCCCAGCCTTCGGGAATAATCCTATCATCACTGTGGACGAGCAGCTCGCCATGAGCCCAGGACACCTGGCTGTGCCCCAGGGAACCCAGCACCCTGGTGGAGGTTACTGAAACACCACTCAGAAAGGAGAGCAGCTGGGAGCTATGCAAGGTGGATTGAGAAGTTTTAAATAAATGTACAATTTCCAGAAGAAGAGAGATGGATGGCAGAACAGAAATACTCAAAGACATTAAAGCTGAGTTTTTCTAGAACTGAAAACATTGTATAGATCCTTATGTGAAAAGCATGTGCCAAATGCCCAGCAAAATAAATAAAAACAGACAGATATATGGAGAGCAGGCACAGCTCTCTGTGCTTGTGGAGCTCTTTTTTTCCCCACTCTGCGTCCCCACGGCCTCCCTACAAGTCACCTGCCTTGGCCTGCTGTTTGACTCCATTCCAATCTTGGGGCAGTGAGGAGGCCCTGGACTTGGCATTAGGAGACACAGTCTAGGCACTATCTCACCCATCTGCTACTGCCTCAGGGTCCTCACTGACCCTTGATTTCCTCCCCCTCAAATGGGGCCAACCTGGAGTGACAAAGCCCTAGAACCAGGAGGGAGTTTGGGGGTGGTAGCATCACAACAGGCTATGGTAGCACTTAGTTTCCAGCACCCTCCATCCCCCAATGGCTTGGTGTCTACAAATCACTTAGCCTCTGAGTCTGTTTCCCCACCATGGGGTGTGGAGGAAGAAGGCGAATGAATAGATGGAAGGAACAGAGCACACTGCCAAGCACTTCGGTTTGATCCAGGGTAGGAACCACTATCACTATAGTAACAGCCCCCCGAGTGCCACACACACACACACTCACTCACAGGGAAGGGCTTCCCATCAAAACTATGGACCCCACAGGCAGGCACAGAACAGGGCCCACTGTCACCTCTGCATGGGGGAGATGGGTAAGCCAGTAGAGTGTCCTTCCCCACTCTTCTCCCCTGGACATCCCTGGATAGTCCCTCCTTGACCTCCAGAGAACCCCTGCCAGTGTCCAGCTGTGTATCCCCCATATGTGAGTGTGCCTCCTGCCCACCCCAGCCCACCCCTCCCCACCTGGGCCCCTACCTCTCTTTGCTCACTGCAGATCTTACATAGCCACAGGGGCCGCTTCTGGCCAGGGGAGACCTCGATCCCACATTTGGTGCAGACTTTCTACAAGAGAGAGGGCACAGGTGTGTCAATACTTTAGCTGCTTCCTCCTCAGCTGGTGGACAGGGACAGTAGTGACCAAGGGACACTTCAGCATCTTCTGAGGGGATGGCTTTTCCTTCAGGCTTCAAGGGCAGATTCCCCCAACAGGCACAGATAATCTAGAAATCATTGGCTGGCTTTGGGGCACAGCAGGTGTACCCCAGCCACAGATTTCCATGTTATAGATCCACCTTCCATAATTCTGTCCTTTTAAGACCACATTAAAAAAAAAAAAGCAAGCTTGCCAATCTTCACAGCTGCAAAAAAACTGGAAACAACCCAAATGCCCAGTACCAGGGAAGATGCAGAAAAAACACGACTGAAGGTGATGTGGCCTACGTGGAAATACGGGCAGGAAGTACTGCCCTCCAGCAGAGAAAGCACACATCCGTGTACAATCACACAACATATACCCATGCCCAATGGGTTAGGGGGACTACAATACCAGTGACAGCTTGAGCACCAATTCTGTGCCAAGTCCCTTTGCTTAATGATCTCAGGATCTCCATTGTGCTAGTGTGGGGTCCATTTTATAGGGAAATTGGAGCGTGGAAGAGTTTGAGAATTTACCCAAGATCAAGGGGCAAGTGAGGACCAGGCTCCCAGCTGACTCTGGAGCTATTCTATCGTTTCTTCTGGACACACAGGCAGCCAGAATGTAGACTGTTTTACCTCCACAGAGTTGTTTAAGCTCCTAACTTCCAAACACATAATTTGCTTCCTTTAGAGGCACAGCAACAAGCAGTGGTGAGAAACCAGGATAAACACACGGGGAGGTGGAGGTGGGCTGGGGGCTCAGACTGGTTCAGGGTACAAGGATGGAAGCTCCTGGAGGGAGGGGACTCATCACCTTGAGTCCCTGTGGGGGTGGGGTGCTCTCCAGCTTCCTGCAGAGGGAAGGCTGAATCTGTTGCTTGGCTTTTTCTGTAGGCTGCCAACTGAGCAAGGAGCGCACCTCTCCGAAGAGAGGGAAATGTCACCAACTTGGCTTCCCAAAGCATGTGTCACTATCCTGATTGGGTGGCTGAGCTGGGCTGTATAGGAGGGGAGGGAACACACAGGAGGGAAGCTATGACACATTTGTGGGGGCATGGATTGGCCACCATCCGAGTTCAGGTGTGAGAAATGTCACTTCCCTGTTTCTCCAAATAACCGAGATCTGCCCCAAGCTCCTGGTCCTCTGGACTGGCAGGGAAGTCCCTCTTGGGTCACCATAGGGACCTCCTGCCTGCTCCCTGGAAGGTCCTCGTGTTGAGGTCTTTGGTGGTTGAGCACATCTGGGGTCACCATCCACTGCAATCAAGCTGGCCTTCTTAGTGCTCACAGTCCCTAAAAGGTGGGGTGGTCACCTTAGTGTCGGTCCTGGGTTTAGGATCTTTGCCAAAAGCTGAGGGTGACCCTCCCCAAGGACCAGTAGTCTACATCCCTCTAAGCTGTCATCCTACCCTTCCCCTTATCGCTCCCACCTCTCACCCCCATCCTGCCCCCTCTGGGGAGGACCAGACATTGGCAGCAAGGTGGGCCTCACAACAACAGGAAAAGGGGAGAGGAAGGTGGTGCTGAAGCCAGCTGGCTTTGTCTTCCCTGCTTTTTCCCACTACGTTCTGTGGCATGTGCGAAGGTGGGTGAGGCCCTCAGAGAGGCCAGCTTTTCCTGCTGCATTATTCACATACTTACGAAGTTTGCTAACAGCTCACCCTAAAACACAGAGTGCTCTGCCCTCCCAATGCCATTAAATGAGACTGTGGAAAATCAATCTCATGAAGGAATGAAACATCAGTGGATACCATCTATTGAGTCACTGTGTGTGCCAGGCCCAGCAGTTGTGGCCACAGAAAATGAAGGAGGTAGGTGTTAGGATCCCCATAAACAGATGGAGAAATGGAGGCTCCAATGTCACACAGCTAGATAGGGACAAAACAAGGTCTTCTGCAAGAGCTCAGGAGAGAGACTGCACCCTCCCCCCCTCCCCACCCCACACAAGTTGTGAAGTGATTCTGCTCGGAGCTGGTTCTGCTCAGGCAGGCCCCTGGGAGAATGACTCAAGACTCAAATGACTGGGCAAAGAAGGCGACACGGGATGACAAGGCCTTACTGGGATTTGGGGTGCAGCTGGCACACCCTCACACACTCCTTGGCCAGAGTCTGACTCTGCCCTGAGCCCTCTCAAGAAGGGAAGAGAAAGGTTTCTAGCCACACACAGGAAATCTAGGCCAATCGACCTCAGGCCTCAAGACACCAGCAGGCCTTCCCACAGCCTGACAGCCATTTTCCCCTTCATGCCAGCCAAGGGGACGGGACTGGGCAGCCTTGGTCCCTCTCTGGATCACCTCCACCTGCTGTAATAAAAATAGCCTGACTGGGTGGCTGAGAGGACAGAAACTTCTTTCTCACAGCCTGGAGGCCTGAAGCCACAGCTCAGGGCACCTTTCTCTCTCACTTTGTGCACTGTCCTCCTGACCACTCCGGCCCCTGCCATCCTGCCCTCTGTCATCACCCTCATGTTCCTAAGTTCTGCTCTCAGCTCCTGCACAGGTGGGGTGGCTTGGTGCTGGGGCACAGGGTTTGATTGAGGCCAGGCCTAGGTGGGCCCTTGGGTATGCTACCCCAAACCCCTCTAAGCTTCAGCTGGCTAGTCTTGTCTATAAAATGGGATAATATTTATCCTCTAAAGTTGCTTTGAGGATTAACTGAGATATACAATAAAGGCTACCTGCACATAGAAATCACTCAATAAATGCCAGTTGTTGTCACCATTAGTGTCACACCCCGATCTAAAACCTTCATGATTAACCTCCACACCTGCACTGGCTAGCACAGTAGGCACCAGTCACAAGTGGTAATTTAAAGTGACAATCAGGGGCTAGGGGCACAGCTCAGTGGTAGAGCACTTGCTTAGCATGCGTGAGGCCCTGGGTTCAATCCCCAGCACCTCAAAATAATAACAACGACAACAATTCAATCAAATAAAGCAATTTCTTAGACTCACTGAGTTCATTTCAGTTTTTCAATTGGTGGCTAGGCTGGGATAGCACAGAAATGACATTTTCATTATGTCCCACAGGCTACAGAGCCCAGACTTCAGCCTCCTCACACAGCGCTCACAGTTGGCCTCCACAGCTTATTTCTAAGGCTCCCACGATGCTCTCATCAGATGTGTGTGCTCCCAGGCTAACCTGCATCTGCCTATCCCATCTCTACCGCCCATCCGATGCTTCCAAGCCTTCCCATTTGCTCATCCAGGTGATCACTGCCTGTGGGGCACCATGCGGAGCACAGGCCTGGGCTAGAAGATGCAGATGACTAGGGCAGGGCCCCAGCCTCACTATAGCTCACTTGGAGGTCACCCTGCCAAGGCTAAGGGGTGCTGGGCAGCATGGTTTTGAAGGATGAGCATACAAACACCCTTGAGTAATACCATCTAAGAGAATAAATATCTACACGTTTGGGGGCAAGGAACAAAATGAGGAAAGAATTCACAAAAAGCTGGGTGTGGTGGTACATCCCTATAATCCCAACTACACAGGAGATGGAAGCATGAGTTCAAGGCCAGTGGGGCAAAGGTAGTGGGGAGACCCAGTCTTAAAAACAAAAACAAACAAGGGTTGGAGCATAGCTGTAGTGACAGAGAGCTTGCCTAGCATGTGCAGTGCTCTGGGTTCAGTCCTCAGTACTGCACCTACAACAAGACGACTGTCCTATCCTCCAACCCAGACCCAGAGACACAGAGCTGCCAGCCTGGGGACAGGAGCAACATGGACCAGTCTCCCCTTCTAAAGGTGAGGTTCAAGGCTGTTGATCATCTCCAGTCTAGGGTGCGAAGAGGGACAGATGGCCTGTCTGTGCTGGGGTGGGGAACCCACCTAGCCCAGTGCTGCTGGTCTCCAGGTTCCAGTAAGGGCTGTGTGACCTTAGGCAGAAAGGGCAGCAGCGCGGTTTCTGTCAAATGTTCCCTCCACCCCTTGCTTTTCGGGGTGCTGTCAGGGGTCAGGAAGATGGCGTGGCAGAGCACACCCACCCCTGGGTGTGCGTAGATAATCAGGCTACAGCCATCATTGTAGGAAGCCACAGCCAGGCCCTGCCATATCTCAGTCATCTTCATGTGCGTGGCTGGCAGAGGGACATGAAGGCTCCTAAGAGGCAAGGCCCACAAAAAAAACACGCTCCAGCTCAAATAACACACAACTGCTGCTCTATTAAATCTCAGATCAATGAGAGAATAATGCGCCTTTCTCCTCATGGACTTCATCTTTGTTTTCAGCTTCCCATGCAGAAAATTAAGCAGCTGATAGTTTAAAAAGTGTGCTTAGGAGAGGGTGAGCCAGCCTCTCCACCTCACACAACCAACCATCCCCTCACTCTTGGGGAGAACGTGGGACCCAGCCTGTAGTCACCTGCTGGCTGCAGGTTGGGCTTCCTGTGAGCAGGACTGCCCTGGACAAGGGCCTTCCTGCTACCTCCTGCAGCCTGGAATCATATCTGAGCACTACCTGAACCACACCTTGCTTCTGGGCTGGACTCAGAGCCGAAGTTTTGTCACTCTTGTCTCAATTCTTCCATTCATCCCTTTGCAAAGGTATGTCGCAGCCTGGAGAGTACAAGGAAGGGGCTACCACAGGACACATGCTTCAGGCAGGGTGGAGCCTAGCGTGCCATTTAGAGGCAACCTTGAACTTGGCACCTTCCCAGGAGCCTCCTTTCCTCATCTGTCCATCAGTTACCACAGGGAGCCTATGCCATAGTTAAGAGGATAAGGGAGGAGATTCGTGAAAGTGCTTAGTGCCACACCTGGTAAAGCCTTTTGTCAGCATGTCTCTCTCAAAGGACACCAGGTGTACAGTCCCAAGCCAGCTATTCCCCCTCATTCCCACTCTCCCGCACCCCCACCCACACGATCCATCTCTAAGAGCTCCAAGTAACTCTCAAACCTGGCAACTCCCCTCCACCCCTCCCTGATCCACACTGCCACCCTGTTCCTGGCCTGCAACGTGGGCCCCAGCAGGTGTCCCAGGTTGGCCGGCTTCCAACAGGTTACCAATATGCAGCCTGAATGATCTCTTCAAGATGCCAACTTACTCATGCCTTTCTCCCACCCCTGCCAATCTAAAAGCCTTCAGTCCTCCCACTGCAGCTGTATGAAAACTACTCCCTTTCTCACAGTGTGTGCTGCAAGTCCAGGCTGGACCCTACCTTCTCGCCAGTCTCTGCTCATACCTTTCTCGGGCTCCGCCATCTTCCTCTCCACTCTGTGCTCCAGCCAAGTTGGCCTTCCTTCAGTCCCTGATCCTTGCTCTGCCTCTTCCACAGAGTTTGTGTGTGTTGCAACCTCTGGCTGGGATGCATCTGACCACATGGGTCACCTAATTAACCTATGCACCCTCTAGACTTCAGCTTAGAAAGCAACACTTCTTCAAGGCAACCTTCCCTGACTTCTTACCCAGTCGGAACTTCCATTATAGATTATTACCTCTTTACTTCCATTGTCAAGGTTGTGGTTTTGCCTTTATCTATGTACAAGGGAACTACTGTCACTGCCTCCACTGGGCTGTCTTGCAGTCTGGCAGGGCAGAGGCCATTTCTATTTCTGTTCACCTTCCTCCTGTTCCCAGTGCCTGGCACAATGGCTATTTGCAGAGTAAGTGAATGAGCAAATGGAATCTCCTTTTAGTACTATGATCGAGAAGGTGAGATGTGGTCCCTTCTGGAATCTGCCAGTCTGCTAGGGAGACAGACTGAGTTCATGGCAACTCCCTTGCAGTGTGGGGCAGAGTCTGCTCCTGACCACACCAAGTGGTGCTGACCAGTGGGGTGATGGAGGTCAGACAGGGGAGAGCCACACATGGGAGTGTCTGTGGGAGGTGGGACTGCTGCCCAGATGGGCCCTACTCTCAGGGAGGGAAGCATGAACCCAGCCAGGCAGCCCTCAGAGGAAATGACACTGAGGGTCTTTTGCAAAGGGTGGAAACAGGAATGTTTGCCCCACCCTCACTTGACTGCTCCAGGGGTCCTGCATCCTGCAAGCCACCGGTATGACCTGCTTGCTCCTAACCCAGGCCATTTCAGTTACGCCTCATCTCCCTGGAATCCCCATCCCCCACCTTCCCCTTCCCAGACCACAGACAAGAGTTAGAAAGCAAAACAAAAAGACCCTGGAGGCCAGGAATTCCAAAGCTTAGGGACTCTCTGCCCAGGTGGGCCCCAAAGTCCCCACTGGAAGCCCCTGGCTTATTACATGCAGACTCTCAGCAAGCTGCCACCAAGGGTGGGGGGCCCGGTTTGGTGCTGATAGAGGAGAAGGGAAGGAAACTGCTTTGGAGCAGGCACCAGCATCTCACAGGACAGCTGGCTGGCAAAGGGCTGCACATGCCTCCATGCGCCCTGAGGACTTCCCAGTGTTACTATTTACACAAAGTTGTGTTCACGGTGGTCCGTCAACCGAAAAAAAAGAAATTGCATTCAGTATACCAGGAAGCCCCCCAAAGTCTACTATGCTGGAGAAATGAATATTTCTGGGAAGGGGAGGGTGGGGGATGGGGATTCCAGAGAAGTGAGGCATAGCTGAAGATTTTTAAAAAGCTTATTTATTTAGAGATGGGGTCTTGCTGGTCCTCAAACTCCTGGACTCAAGAGATCCTCCCACCTCAGCCTCTAGAGTAGCTGGGATTATAAGTGTGCCACTGTGTCCTGCTTAAGATGGTCCATTTAAAAACATTTGGTGCGTATAAACGCACAAGGTGATGTGAAGAGTGGGCCTCCGAGTGTGTGTTTCATACCACATACTGTGTTCCTGATACTAGAAACCAAATCTGCAAAAAGAAAAAAAAATGTATCAGGGAAAGCTAGCCCAGCAATAAAAATGATGACGATGTAAATAGAAAAAGTGACAAAAATACTGACAGTGCTGTATAGATAACGAAATGGAGCAATATACACAATAAGATAAGTTTAAAAGCTTGTTATAAACAGCAGGCGTACTACGATGCTCTACCATGTAAATATGCATGTGCGCCTGATGGATTTAGAGGTCTATCTATACAGAAAACTATCTAGGAGGAGAGCAGCCAAAATGTAAGTCAAATTATGCTAAGTCAAAATCTATTTTAGATTGGGCCTGGTGGCACGTGCCTGTTAATCCAGCTACTGGGAAGGTAGAGGCAAGAGGATCTCGAGTTCAAGGCCAGCCCAGGAAAAGTTAATGAGACCCTATCTCAGAAACAAAATTTAAATTCTTACTCTGTTTCAGGGGAGTAAGAGGGAGAGGGTGCAATCTGAATGGTTTCCTTCGGAAGAAAACAAAGGGAAAAAAAAAAAAAAAGGGCTGGAGGGGGGTGTAGCTTAAGTACAAGGCCCCAGTACTGCAAAAATGAGTGTATTTTAAATAGATTAGTAGAATTCCAATGAAAAGAAGCCTATGCTAAATGCTTTAGGCAATTACCCCAAGTTCATTTTTCTCTTTCTTTCATTTTTTTTTCCAGCTCTACACTTTTGCAGGTCAGAATGGACTTATTAAGCTGACAGCATAGGCACAGACAGTCAAGAAACAAGACTGATCAGCTGACTGTGGCTCAAATGAAGACAGTTAGGTCTGTGCACTCCAACCCTCCGGGAGAGGGGGAGGGACAGTCACTGGGTCACTGAGCCCTTCCATCACAGGCTCAGCCCTGATCAACCCCCAAGAACATGGTCTGCAGCTGTACCATGAGCCCTGCTGCACAGAGGGGCTGTTTCCATAGACTCAGTATTGGGAGCCAGGCCCTGCTGCCAAAGAGCTTTAAATCAGTTCAGGTACTGATGTCTACATTATAATTTTTTGGTGGTACTGGCATTTGAACTCAAGGCCTTGGACTTGTTAGGCAGGTGCTCTACCACTTGAGCCATGTCCTCAGTCCAAACATTTATACACTTTATTGTGTGCTTCTACTATGCCAGGTGCCGAGCTGGCTGTTTTATGTAGAATCTCAATTTTCACAACTACCCTACAGGGTAGGTATTACTGCCCATTTTCTAAGAGAGCGATCTGAGGCTTACAGTTAAGTAACCTGACTATGGGGAGCTGGAATGTGAACCCTGTTCTGTCCAAGCCTCAGACAGAGGTCCCGACTGGCCCAGCCAGATCTGGCTACCATGCAGGACACTGTTTCAATCCCTCTTCCTCCAGTGTGGATCCAAGTTTACCTTCCCTGCCTCAAGTTAAGGCAGGGCTGGCTCCCTATGCCCCACCTCCAGAAGTACAAACAATGTCTAGCCTCAAGTGGTGAGGGCACAGCCTGGCCCCTCTTCCCTCCCATTCATTAGGACAAAGCCCGGCAGCCAGCAAGGACCTTGTCCATGGAGAGTACAATGGAACTTTCCCTAGAGGGCCACAAATGCTGTCATGAACAGTGCCTACAGAGGCACAGCCTTAAGAATGCCAGTCACCAACTGCTTGGCCTGAGACAAAGCCAGGAGGCGAATGGAAAAGCACTGCAAAAAGGAAGATGGTATCTTCGTGCCTCCACCTGATACCCTGCCTGGGCACCTCCAGACTTTTCCCGGCTCAATGCTGGTAGCCAGGTAAATGGGCCAGGTGGGCTGGGCTTCCTCTCCTCACTCAGGCTTCCAAAAGGCCGAGCTGCCTCACTGAGCAGGCCCTTCCCCTCCATCAGAGGAGCCACTGGCACTGCCGGGACCACCTGCAAGTCCCAGGCCCAGGCTAGCCCCCAGACCCAGCTGCCTCTCCAGTTGAAAGGAAGTACCATCACGTTCCACTGATTGCAGGACTAGCTTCCAAGCCACGCCTCCTCCACCTGCCACTCAGTCATCACAAGGCATCCTGACTGCTGGGGAGGGTTAAAAAAGGCAACAGCCTGAGCTTCTGATGAGTAACATTCACAGAGCGCATAATAAGAAATCATGACTCGATGTAGCTTTGGATCATTTCTGGGCCTGTGTCTTGCTGCGTGTGTGTCTGATAGGGAAATCAGGGTACTGAGACAAGATGAGCCCCTGGCTAGGGACAGGGTAGGCAGGGAGGACAGTACCCCAGCACCCCATTTTGTTAACTCTTTCTGGTGCAGATGTACTTTTATATCCCCTCCCCACCCCAGGACTGGGAAACTGCATTTGGGGTTTCTGCCTTGTTTCCAGTGGGCCAGGGAAATGAAGGTGTGTGAGCCGTCTCCGTCCAGCCAAGGGGTATGGTGAGACAGAGAGAGAGAGAGAGAGAGAGAGAGAGAGAGAGAGAGAGAGAGAGAGAGAGAGAGAGAGAGAGAGAGAGAGAGAGAGAGAGATTGATTATGTGTGTGTGTCTGGAACACAGTGTAGGGAGTGAGGGTTTCAATAAGAACCTGAGCCAGGTGTGGTGGTTCACACCTGTAATCCCAACACTGGGAAGGCTGAGGCAGGAGGATCTTGAATTCAAGGCCAGCCTGGGCTACATTGCAAGACTCTGTCTCAAAAGCCAAATTCAATCAATCAATTGATCAATTAATCAGTGAGAAGCATGACACATGGCACTTGGTCTCAAGGTACTAATTCATTTGATAGGCTTTTGTGGAAGACACAGCAGGTATCAAGCGTATACCCAGTGTGAGGTGTTAAGTGCCCATGATTCAAGAGTGATGGTGTGCACCTGTAATCCCAGTACTCCTCAGGAGGATCTTGAGACAGAGGGCAGCCCGGGCTATACAGCAAGCAAGATCCTGCCTCAAAAAAAAAAAAAAAAAGGAAGGAGACAGGGAAAGAGAAAGAGGGGAAGGGAGAGGAAAAGAGAGAGAGAGAGAGAGCACATGCAGGGCTGGAGGTGTGGCTCAAGTGGTTGAGCACCTGAAGTGCTCTCCTAAGCACAGCATGAAGTCCTGGATTCAAACACCAGTCCCCCCCCCCACACACACACAAAGTACCAATGGCACACCCCCAGGGGAGAAACACAAATGCTGGTCTGAATGGACAAAGCAGAGGACAAAGGGTGCACGGGCAGAGGGGAATTACACACATGAAGGTGAATGGCAGCAGGGAGCCATCTCCAGAGGGCTGGGACAGATGCCTTAGGTAAGGGTCCTCTGTACGCCCAGAGCCTGGTGAGTCTCCACATGCTTGTTTCCACCAAGGCCCTGGCCATGGCTGCCGGTCTATGACACTGTGTGGGGTTGGTTTCCTCTGGAGGGTGTCAGAACCTCTGAAGCCCGAGGGCAAGGCACATGCAGTGGAAAAATGCAATCAACATTATGTTTACCTTTTTCAAATATGGTATTATTTTGAAATTTCAAGTAGCATGGAAAATGAAAGTGGAGGGTTCCTGTATTTATGAGCAGGAGCCTGGGTTTTGAAGAGATCAATGCCACTGCTCCAGAGTCCTCAGGAGAAGGAGCCTGGCAGCTCCTGGTCAGGGGGCCACATGGAGGTCTCCAGAATTGTCCTCTTCAAATATCAGAGGGGCCAGGTGTGGTGGTGCATGCATGTTATCCCAGCAATTGGGAAGTGGAGGTAGGAAGACTGCAGCCTGAGACCAACCCAGGGCAAAAGCGCAAGACCCTATCTGGAAAAAAAAAAAAGGAAAAGCAAAAGGACATGGGGATATGGCTCAAATGGTAGAGTGCTTGCCTGGCAAGTATGGGACCCTGAATTCAATTACCAGCACTGCCAAAACAAAAAACATTGGCAGGAACAAGTTTGTGTCTCATGGGACCTTGTGTAGGATCACTCAATGGCACTGATTCTCCCCAGGGGTAAGTGAGGAACGGAAGCCAATGTGCATACATGCTCACCACTCCTGAGGACAATTTCATCCTTGGTTCTCCAACACAGCCCTCCCAAGGCCTCCCATACCTGGTTTGCAGTCCAGGGCCTGCCAACCTGCCTGGTTACGCCAGATCCTTCTTGGAGTCTTCATCAGCTCCTCCCAGCCCAGAAAGAAGCTGCCCCTTGCTCTGCACCCCAGCTTGTAGCCTGGGTTCCTGGAAGGTGTTTGATCAGGCCTAGGAGTGTGCAGTTGGGGAGTAGGCAAGAACACAGTGTGGGTAGCTCTTGTTCCCATGAGGCGTCTGAGCCACAGCTGAGTCTGGCCTGCTCCCCAGATTCTGGGCCACAGGTCTACATGGTTCCATCTGAATCACTGGAGGACTGAGACTTGGGTCAGGTCCACCACTGTCCCACAGCAGCTGGAAGCTTTGGAACAGTCTCCCTCCCTTTTCTGAATCAAATCGCCTCCAGGCTGGGAGGCAGTCAGGGCAGGGGAAGACCCAGGTGGTGGAGGCTCCTTGCCTCGTGGTTACTTAGAGATACAACTCCTGATAAAGACAATAGCTACCATTTACTGAGCAGTTATTCCATGCCTGGCATCATGCTCAGTGCTCAATACACATTATCATTATCACATTTAATCTTGTTGACTTTCACAATGGCTCTGGGAGGGAGACTTGATGATCTGAAGGTCATGATGAAGAATCAAAGGCCCAGAGATGCAGGGGTGCTTAGTCAAGGTCATGTACAGAGGAGGTGGCAAAGCCAGGACTGGTACCCTGGTCCATAATATAAAAGAAAGAGCTTGGGCTGGGGTGTGGTTCAGTGGTAGAGCACTTGCCTAGCATGCATGAGGTCCTGGGTTCCTTCCCCAGCCCTGAAAAAAAAAAAAAAGCATCAAAAAACACAAAAAGCAAGAGCTTTGTGTTGGAGCCAGTGGGAGTGCTCAACATGGGTCATGTTTTCAGCAAGAATGGAACTGAAGTACAGGTAGCTCAGAGAATTTGTCAGGGATCACGTAGGTTAGACAGTGGAAGGCAGAACTTCACTCCTCATCCTTCCTCTCGCCTGCACTCCAGAACCTGCATGCTTGTTGAGAAGACTGTCTATGGGCTCAGTAACCAGAGAGAAAGCAGGTGGGTGGAGCTTACCCCTGAAGAGAAACAGCAGCCTCTTTCCTGATAGTCACTGGCCACACCAGGAACACAGGGAGCTCCAGACAAAGCCAGATCTGCCTCCCCCAGCCAGGCCCTGGTTGCATAACCAACTTTGTGCTTTCCAGAAGCTTTGGGTTGGGCCTCCCACAGACAGTTTCTCATCAAGAAACACCTGCTGCCAGAAAGTCACCTGGCTCAGGCTCTGTTAATGGAGGCTGGTTCTCAGAGACACTGTCAGAGAAGAGGCAGCCATTTTGTTTTTCATCTCTGCATTCTGCATCCACAGCCCCACTCCACGAGGGTGACCACAAAGCCTCACCATGGAGCGAGGACAGTAGCAGTGGTCAGCCTTGGCCACACAAGCAGCTCAGGCTGGCCAAGCAGATCTGAGGCTCAAAATTCTATAGTTCCAGGACATTTGAGCAGTCTATGAGCCCGCCATACATATTTGGTCTTTGTCCCCAGCTCCTAAATCCCTGGGAATCTCCAGTATAAGAATTTTTTATGCTAATGATACAGCTGGTGATCTCTAAGATAGTTCAGGATGGAGCTAGTCACCAGGAAGGCCAAGCCATGATGGGAGGGTTGGGGCTTTCAACACCATCCCCACCCAAAGAGCTCCTCCATTCCCAAGGTTAAGTTGATGGCCTGTGGTCAGTGATGTAAGCAATCATGTTTCATGTTTATATGATAAAGGCTCCATAAAACCCCAAAAGAACAGGGTTCTGGAGGCTTCTGGATAGTGGAATACATGGATGCTCACAGAAGGTGGTGTACCCAGAGGCTCCAATCCCTCCCCTGCCCTCTCATCCTAAAAATCTCTACATCTGATGCTTTGTAATATTTTTTATAATAAACCAGTAAATTTAAGTGTTTCCTTGAGTTCCCAGGAGCTGTCTCAGCAAATCAATCAAACCTGAGAACAGAGCAGTAGGGTCCCCAATTTAGGGATAGTTAATCAGAAGTTATGGAGGCCTGGACTTGTGACTGGCATCTGAAGTGACAAGTGTTACCAGTGGGTCTGAAGCTGGCTCCAGGTAGCTAGCGTCAGGATTGAACTGGAAGATACCCTACTGGGGATTCACTGCTGGCCGATTGGTGCTGTATTGAGTGACTATGTGTGAAGAAGAGAAAGCCTGTTGGATGGCTTTTTCCTGTATATTTAGGGCCTGACCCCAAAGACCTTGAAGTCACAGCTGGCTTTTGGAGGGCTTACAATCTCTATGGGAGGGTGAGGCAGGAGCCTCTGCTAAACCTCCACCAGCCTGTCCCTAGAATATAGGCAGGAACATTAGCAATGATGAGAGCCAATGATGTCAAAAGCATTCAGTCACCACTCTGTAAATGCCTGCTGTGACCAAGCCCTGGACTGGCTAGAAGGGACAGTGAAGCTCATAGACTGATGGAGAAAGACAAAAAACGTGTGTGGACACACACACACACACACACACGAGGAATCTCCCTGCTTGGTCCCCACCTAACTTTACTCCAGCCTCGTCTCCCCTTCACTTTTGACCAAGCCCATATCATCAGCCCACACACACTTTACTGTCTGCTGGCAAAACTCCTAGCTACCTTCCTGTCTCCGGGCTTTCACCCAGCCTGTGCCTCACGCTTGGCGAGCATCTAATATCCTAATATCCTCAGGACCAGATCAAACATCTCCTCAGTGCCCTCTTCCTTGGGTTCCCCACTGTGCCCCCCAGTGCGCCACCATCTCTAGAGATGGAGTCACACTGATTGTGTCTTCCATGAATGGCCCCTTTGAGGCCATGGCTCCTTTGAGGGCTGGGGACAAACCCCAGGCCTCGCAGGGTCTAGGCAAGCACTCTATCACTGAGCTACATCCCCAGCCCACATTTTTCATTATTTAATCCTGAATTTAGCAGGTGCCGGGCACACAACTGGGATGGGGGAAGGGGATGAGTGACAAGTATAAGGTACTACAAGGGTTGGAATTCCTTAGATACCTGGGCCTAGGGCGGTGTTTAAGGAAGGAAAGGATGTGATCAGATCCAGGTTTCAGATTCTTTGATAAGAATGTGGACCCACCTATTCTTCCAGCCAATCTGCCTTCCATATTCTTAGCAGCAGCTCTTTTTCTGGGACATTCTTAGACACCTATGGAATTTCTAGATCCCTATGGGTATGGAAGGCAAGCAAAGAAAGAGAGGGCTCCACAGCTGTTCCAAGACCTGGCCAGCAGGAGAGGGAGCTCAGGAACAAGGGGACAAGGTAGGCCCTGTGTTTACCTCTGGAGCCCCTATGGAAGGGCTGTCCAGCTGCAGTTGTTACAGGGCCAGGGACTGAGAGAAAGGTCAGGGTAGCAGACACAGGAGGAGAAGGAGGAGGGGCAGCAGGTGGTGCTGGCAAAACATCAGAATTCAGGGAGTGGGGAGGCTTCAGGGGCTGCACATACTGGTACGTGTGCTGTTTACTACTGATTTCACTGCCCTGGGGACAAACACATAGGGAGGCCCAGGCTTCACCTGCCTTGCTCCCTGAGGTAGCTCCAGAGCCTGGTCTGGGTCCCAACATACTGCAGGTGCTCAACAGATGTTGAGGATCTACAGTAAGGAAACAGCAAGAGGTGCAAACCCTGGGGAAGCAGCACCCTGGGAGGCAGACAGAAGTGGCCAGGAAGGCGCTGGGGGTGGGACCAGGTGGCAGTAGAGTAGGGATGAGAGGCAAAGGTGCAGCTTTGCCCTGCTTCTAGAAGTCTGGTGGTGAGCAACAGAGAGAGGAGCAGGAAGTAGGCTTGAGGGAGGGGTCTTGGGCAGAAGGCAACTTAGGGGTGCAGCTGGTAGGATGGAGAATCTAAGAGGAGGAAGGACCACTATGGGGACAAGGACAGGGGAGGCAGAAGGGACACAGCACATAGCCATTCAGCCTGAAGCTGGGCGCCAGACAGCAAATGGCCACCCCAGAGAGACCAGAGTGAGGAGTGGGGAGGCCTAGGGTAACTGAAGGTAAGAATGGCCACTCCAGGGTTCTCAAAACCAAGTCAGCACAGGCCCCTTGGCCAAAGTCAGCAGGCTGCCCCCATCCCCCAGCTGTCCCCAGAACATTTGTACCCCTGGGTAGCCTTACTTATCTGAGAGTACTGCACTGGCCCCTCTGGCTTCCTGGGATTACTGTGATTCTCACGAGGCCAGTCTGTGAGAAAACCCTCTCTCTGTTCTCTACAGTGCTGCGGACACAGTAAATATCCTCCCAGTCAGTAAATTACCTGTTGGAATTGTTTCGTTTTTATTTAAAAAATACAGCAGACAAGACAAACATCCTGGAGCTTCTAACATTCTAAGAGCAACAGCACTAATGATTAATTAGGTGCCCTGGTGATGGGTGGGCAGAGAGAGCCAGGGAGAAGAACCATAGCAGGTCAGGGCTGAGTAGAGCTAGCACTCCCAGCCATGTACTTGATTTATGCTGTGAAAAATCAGTGGGCTGCAGCCAGGGACTGGACAGAGTGCTCTGGACACCATGTGGAGGCATTTAGACTTTATCCTGCAGGCAGTAGGGAGCCACTGAAGACTTCAGGAGGAGGGGGAAGAATGACGTGATCAGAGCTGCACTTGAGCCAAATGAACAAGCAGAGGAGCAGAGAATGAGCTGGAAAGGAAATGGGCTTCCAGCAGCAGTCAGGAGCCTGGCAGGGGGTCCTACCAAGGTGGGGGTTCATGATCCAAGAGCTCAGCCTCATTCCCTGAAGACCCAAACTACACTCTTGTCTGTGCCTGAATGTGGATCTGGAAGGAAGGGTCTCTGGAAGTGCTGGCAGATCGTCGGGTCTCTCAGCCTCAGTTTCTCCATCTGTACCTCTGGAAGAATCTTCTCTCACAGAAGGTGAGGGGCAAGGATAAAGACAGAGTTTGGAAGGGAAAGGACTAATAAAGCCCCTTGATTTTCCCTGGGAATGGAACCCAGGGCCTTGCACATGCTAGGCAAGCCCTCTACACTGAGTCAACATCCACCCCAGACCTTGCTTCTTGGTTTTGAGCCTGGGGCTATAGGGAGCCCTGAAGAAAGGGCACATCTCCCTCTTACCTTAGTTCTCCATCAGCGGGCAGGTGTCCCTTGCCCACCTGTGGGGGCACAGGAGGATGGGCTAAATCCACCATGAGCTGTGGTTAGTGAGTAGCAAACAGCTATAGCGAAACATGCAGCTGGACACAAAGGGGCGATTTGAGAGTGAAGAAGAATTACAGGCCTTCCAAAGTGTGGCAGCTGGCAAGGCAGCTGACGAGGTGTGTGGAGCTGAGCCATGCTGTGGACTGGAAATGTCATTATCTGCTATTTACCACAACAGAGGACAAGAGACCGTGCAGAATTACCGCTCCTGGTAAGAGCCCTAAACAGATTTGCCAACAATGCTTCCTGCTGTGGGAGATTCTCCCAGCTCCACCGACCAGACCAGGGGCAAGGAGCTGTGGAGCAAGTGGCAAGGGGCCCAAGGGGGTGCCAGGCAGGCGTGCTCAGGGGAGAAGTCATTGCACAGCAGGCTGGCTAGTATCCTTAACACCCCACCCTAGGGCTACAGGAGTCTCATCCATTCAATGAGAGGCTAAATCTCACAGAGACCAGGACACAAGACCCAGACTCCTGCAGACCTCCACCTGTGTCCAGCCATCTCCAGGTTGTGACAAACCACAGCAAGGCCTCAAGCCTGCTCTGTAGGGGCACTGACTTAGGCTGTGTCCCTTCCCTCCCACCGGGGCATGCAGGCATTGGCCCTGGTACCCCCCTCTGTGAACTGTACCGGTGTCATCTTCTTTTGGGTATCTCCTGCATGCCTTAGGCCATCCACTTGCAAAAGGTTTGTACACAAAGTCCTGAACTGAGGAACTACAAGGTCCTGGCTGGGTCACGATAGGTGAGTCATCTCTCTGAGCCTCATTTTCCCCATCTGGAAAATGGATGTAAACACTGCCTTTCACCTACCTGTCCCAGAGGGCCATGAGGGACACAGAGCTTCATGACAATGTCAGAGGCAGAGGGGCTCTCAGAGCACATGTCAAGCCCACCCTGGCTTCCTCCTGCTCAGAGAACCTGGACTCAACCACATCCAAGCCCAAGTGAGCCAGGAAGCGAACCGAGCTTAGCTTCACAGCACAAACAGAGTGGGTGGAGTCTCAGAGGCGTGAGGAAGTGAGCATCCACTTCCAGCTACACTGCTGTCACTCCCTGATTTCGAGGTGGGATGCTGCCAGGGCTGGAGTGGGCCTGGGCTTCGCAGGAGGAAACTGCTGGAAGGGCTTGGAAACCCTCTCATCCAACCCTTCCCTCTTACAGGAAGGAACAGAGAGAGACTGTCATCCAAGGTCACATGGGGAGGTCAGGGCCAAGCTGTGACCAGCCCTGGTTCCTGGCTTCGGCAGCCATGGGTGTAGTGGCACCGGTACGGGTAAGACTCAGATGTGTTTTACCTATGGACTTCAGAAACATGGCTCCCACCCCACTCCAGCTGTTAAACAATATCCCTCCTCTAATTTACATGAAGACCAAGGAGGCTTCTGGAAAATAAACTTGAACCTTAACAACTAGATTTCAAACCCTGGTGGCTATATCTGTGTGGGGGGAGAGTGGTGAGCAGGGGGCAGGGCATCAAAGGGCTGTGGCCCTGGCAGAGATTCAAAGGGAAGAAGCTAGACTCGTGGTCCAGGCCAGCCTGGGCAAAAAGCAAGACCCTATCTCCATCTCCAAAATAACCATATCGCCAAGGGCTAGACGCATGGCTCAAGTGGTAGAGCACCTGCCTAGCAAGTGCGAAACCTTGATTTCAAACCCTTCATCCAATCTTGGCTCCTGTTAATTGGATAATTCAATTTATCAGTGTGCTACTTCCAACCCGCCACACAGTCCTGCTTCCAAACCTGCGTGTGTGGATTTCACCTCCTCCAGTGACTCCTGTGACTGTCATCAACCCTTGAGGGCTCTGCTGCCCACCAGAAAAAAAGTCAACACCTCAGCCTGGCACATGGGGCTCTTCCTGGCACACCCCATGTTTTCTCCCTCCATCTGCATCTGACCCCTCTTGTCCCTCTTGTGCTCTCTCCCCAACTTCCTCTTTCTTCTTCTCTCAGTCTGCCTGTCTTCCTCCCTCCTCCTGTCACTCTCCCATATACCCAAACTACCCGCTATGCCCGGTGCCCACCACACCTGCACTTCCTCTACAGAGTTGCGCCCTGCCCTGCCTGACACCTCATCACCCCCTCCCCGTGCACCCCACTCGCCTCGCTCTAGGATCTGCTCTGGATCGCTCCCTGCCTTCCATTTCTATAGTCCTCACATTGTGCTGTGTTATCTGCTGTTGGCCATGAGATCCTGGGGGCGGGGACTAGCAGTGGCTCCTCACCTTGGGAGCTGGGGGGCACAGTCTCCGAGAGCTGCAGAGTGACCCACAGGACAGGAACGCAGACTTAGTCCAACAAGCTCGGAGCCACACCACCAGAGAGCCAAGTGGTTCCCAGCCCACCCTCCTTTATCCTGATGACCCTGAAGTGAAGGTCAGAGGCATGCTGGTGGTAAACTGGGAAGAACGGATGAGCTCTGAAATGCACCAAGTGCTAGTGCTTGCTTGCTTTCTTTGGAGGAAGAAAAGTCACACTGTAGGCATCAAACAGCGAGAAAAAGTGCCTCTTAATGGAGATGTTCTGCTCATCAGCCTGAGCAAGGCGGATGCTCCAAGATGCTGCGAGGGTGTCTCCTATCCCCGAAACAGGAGCCAAGTCAATTCCTGTCAAACAGCCCTGGCAATGTGCAAGCAGCCAGAGCGAGCCCCTCAGGGCAGATGAATTAAGTGACTTTTTCCGGGAATTTAGGAAACATCAGTAGCTGAATGAAAAAATCCATCTTTGTAATGAGACACAAACACACATCTTCTACATTGAATTAGCCAAGGAGGAGAAAGGACACTGTGAGTCCAATTTGGAGGTATCTCAGATGAAATGGCTGTTGCTCAAGGCGGCGGCTGCTTCCACTACACCTCCGCCCCACAAAGGTGCTGAGGATGAGGTTTGGAAAGGGAGTACAGAGGAAACTACCAGTAACTTTCAGCACACCCCCAATTGGGAAGGAGGCTCTGTTAAAAATGGGCACCTCCTAGTCCTTGGGTGGGAATGTAAAATGGTACAGCTACTATGGAGAACATAGGCCAGGTGGGTATAATGACACCATTCTAGATACAGGGAGGCATAAATAGAAGGACTGCAGTCCAGGCCAGCACAGGCAAAAAAAAAAAAAAAAGAAAGAAACCTCAAGACCCTATCCCCCAAATAACTAAAAGTAAAAATGGCTATGGGTGTGGCTTAAGTGGTAGAAAGCCTGCCTAGCAAACTCAAGGCCCTGAGTTCAAACTCCAGTACCATAAAAAATAAAAAAATCAACACAAGTTATTCAGAAACCATGTGAACTGGTAATTCCACTGACTGGGTATCCACCCCCAAAGACGTAAACACAGGATGTCTGAGAAGTGTTTGCACTGTCACGTACATAGCTTATTATTCACAATAGCTAAAATGTAGGAGCAACCCAAGTGTCCATCCCAGATGAGTGATAAGCAAACCTTCTATCCATGCCATGGAATGCTGTCACCCCTACAGAGGAAGGTGAATCTGCTCACAGTGCAACACAGATGAGCCTTGAGCATACGATGCCAGCGGTCTGGTTAAATGCATAGTCTAGCTAAGGAGATCTGAGGGTGGGGGATGCTTATGGCACTGGTCTTCGGCCTACACTTTGAATAGTGAGGACCCCATCAGCACCTGAACTCTCTCCAACTGCCCTATGCCTCTCCTAGAGGAGGTACTCTCTGGAAGCTGGATAGGGAGGGACTCCCAAAGCTTTGCAGGACAGAAGTGGAGCCCTCAGATGTCTGGGAGACTTTTTTCAGGAGGGCTGCTGGTAGGAGATCTGGAACCACCATCTAAGAGTAGAGAGCTGAGTGCTGGGAATACAACCATGGTGGTGGGAAGGCAGAGCAGGGCAGGGCAGGGCAGGGCCTCCTTAGGTTACCCAGACCAGTGGCAAGCAGGAGGGTGACATTCCATCTGGTCCTCCCTTGGCTCAGCAGCCACAAGTCCAAAACCCTGAACAGGGAGGCAGGCAGACTGGAGCTTTGGGGAAATGGCGCAGCCTCTACCCAGCCCACTGTTTACCATGACACACCTCCTCCTTAGAGCAAAGTGGCCTTGAGCCACTGCAGAAGGGAGCCCTTCCTTGAGGTGGACTTCCCCCTCGGGACTTTGAACAGAATGCAGGCTGACCACATAGCCTCTCTGCTGGGATTCAGCACACATGACCTACCAAGTTCACTTCACAGGCCAGCTCCCCTGTGCCCACACCATGGGATGGAATTCATTTGGCTGAGACCAAGAAAAGATCTGACTGCTTCCCTGGAACAGTGACAAGGCCACGAGGAGCTCAGGCAGGTCCTCCACACCCCTGCCCGGCCTTCCTATGGCTGGCAAAGCCGGACTCTCAATCAGACTGAAGGCTGCCTGACTCAGATCCTGAGC
Organism: Castor canadensis; assembly: GCF_047511655.1. Classification (NCBI taxonomy): domain Eukaryota; kingdom Metazoa; phylum Chordata; class Mammalia; order Rodentia; family Castoridae; genus Castor; species Castor canadensis. The sequence continues at coordinate 46,202,891 of NC_133396.1, read as the reverse complement.
AATTAGGAGCGCCAGGCCTCTTTAATTAAGAAGCCAGCCCCTCTCCCTTCCCACCATGGCCCTGGATAATGAGGGCAGGCAGCCCGGGCATGCAGGCCCAATTACAGAGGGACACAGCTCCGAGACTGCGCATCGTCTTCCACCCGCGTGCTCATTAGCTTGTGGTTGTCTGAATGCTGCCAGGGCTTTTGCTGGGGACGCATCCATGTCCCCAGGAGCATCTGAAGATCTGCCCTCCCCGGCCCAGTCTGGCTCTGGACACTTTCCATGCCTGGGATCTCTCAACATCCCTTCTCTGCAGCCTGTCCAAGGGCACGCATCTTCTGGGTCCCAGGACTGTGGCCATGGCAAAAGGTGAGGAGGGTGAAAGCGGAGACAGAAATAAACAGAGACGCTCTCCGAAAATGAGCAAGTCCAAAGTGGGCTCTTGATGCCCCATGAGACCCCTGCACCCTAACAGAGCTCTCCCAGCCCTGCCCCCCAGGGCTGCCTCTTTAATTAATTATCCATAACCAATTAACTCTGACCCATCAAGGACAAGGATCTGTGTCTCCTTGCACAGTGTCTCCAGCACTGGGCACCAATAGGGCACAGGAAGTATTTGTTGCATGGGTGAAAGGATGGCATCATTTCCTGCTCCTCTGCCCAGTCATCTGGGAGTCCCCGTAAGGGATAAAGTGCTGCAAAGGGCTATGTCTGGACCTCACTGATACTCTGGGGACTCGGAGTCTAAGTGATCCCCACCTTTGTGATCATCTTCTGGGGACCAAGAAGGAACCTACAGCCCTACTCATTCTCTTCTCAATCATAGTGTGCCCCCCAGATACAACCCTTCTAACAAGCCCCATGTACTTAGCTTCCCAAAGCTTCCATCTTCTGGTTTACAAGATCTCACCCCTGGAGGCCACTGGAGCATGCTCCATCCACCCTCCAAGGTCCTCCTGTTCCTAAGCCAAATCTGTTACCACATCTGTGTCCTTCCTCGCAGCACACACCTCTCTGCCCTCCAGTTGTCCAGCTCAGCCTTGGCTATGATGTCCTCCCTTCTCTGTTGCCCTTTGTTCCCTCTCAGCCTACGGGGGCTGGCTCTTTCAGGTAGCTTTCCAGCTGCTCAGTCTAGGAACCCTGGTTCCCAACAGCAGTGAGTATCGCTCTGGAGAATACCACCCGTTCACCTTGTCCTCACCTTGACTGTCAAGACCTGAGGGAAGCAACTATTCTGGATGCCTCCCCTGAGATCCCCCTTGCCCAGGAGTCAAACAATGGGCTGATCAGTGACTAGTGCTTATCCATGAGCCACTGGCACAAACACTGAGGGATGCCCATGCTGGCTCAGGACACCCAATGCTGGAAAGCTGCAAAGGTGTCTGGAGGCCTTCACCTAAATTCTGGAAACTAGGAGACTAACTGTGGCATCCCTATGTTTAAGTTCAAGAAAACAAGAATTCTAATAAGGAGGACATGAGGCACCATTGACTGAATTGTGCACTTCAAAACTCTGACAGGGAAGCCCCCACCCCCAGTGTGTATTTGGACAGGGGGCACTGAGGAAGTCATTGAGGTTAAATGAAGTCAGAAGGGTGGGGCCCTAATTCAGAAGAATTAGTATATTTATAACAAGAGACACCGGATCTCTCTTCCTCTGCCGTGTGAAGACACATGGAGAAGGCAAGCCAGGAAGCATCCCTGGCAGAAATGAATCGATTCAGACTTCCCAGTCCACTAACCCATGGGGAAATGGAGGTCTTTGTTTAAGGCACCCAGTTGGTAGTGTTTTACAGCAGCAGGAACTCACTAATCCCTGGGTCACTCAGCCTCTCCTGAGATCCATGATCTGCCCACAGTTTGTAGCATGTGTGCATGTAGTTTTTCTCAGGTAGGACCTGAGGTGGACTAGTCACAACAATAGTGACAACAATGACAGGAACCCTTTCCTGAATGCTTGTGACAGACCAGGCACTGCAGAGGGCTTCCCTGCACTGGTGACTTTACTTCTCACACTCACCAGGGATTGATGGGAACTTTGTGATCCTGCCTTTTAGATGAAGAGGTGGAGGTCCAGACAGGCTGAGTGACTTGTACAAGGTCACACAGTGGTGGCCAAGCTGGGACCTTAGCCCAGGTCTGTCTAGTCCTACAGCTCTGGCTGAAGCCCTTGTGGTCCTGCTGTTGGGAAGGAGGAAAACAACCCTCATGGGCTCTTGCAGACACATGGAGATGTTCCAGGAAGTGCAGGGTGCCCCCCACCCCCACGACCCAAGCAGGAGCTCCAGGCACTGTACAGTGGTGATGTGGGAACAGTACTTACTGGCAATCCTGAAACACAGGTAGACCAAGTAGCCTCTCTACCTGGTCCTTTGCACTCTAGGACTCTCCTGGGACCCTCATTCAGCTCCTCCAGTTCTTCCCCATCTGCTTCGAAGCTTAGAAAATGCTGAAGACACTGACACTATCTTTCAGCATAAGGTCTCCATCCTGATGGGGCCTTGTCCCTAACTTCCAACGACACCCATCACCCACCATCTCCCACTTTCACTCCATGTCTCCCTACAAGTCACTCGACATATCACAGCTAGAGTCATCCCTTAAAAAGACAAAGCAAATCACATCACACCCCTATGCAAACATTCTACTGGCCTCCCGTTAAACTTGCAATAAATCCCAACTCCTGACCTTGAGTTACAAAGCTCTGTGAGACCAGCCAAGCCCATCTCTTATTCCCTCTGTTCCAGATTCCTTCATCAGATTTTTTTTTCCTGTTATACTGGGATTTGAACTCTGGGCCTAATGCTTGCTAGGCAGGGGCTCCACCACTTGAGCCACACCCCCAGTTCTTTGGCTTTTAGTTGGCTTTTTCAGATAGGGTCCTGTGCTTTTGCCCAGGCTAGCCTTGGACCTTGATCCTCCTACTTCTGCCTCCTGAGTAGTTGGGATTCCAGTTGTACACCACCGTGCCCAGCCCCTTCATTAGTTCTTGAAAAACCCATTTGGTTCTGCCACGGAGCCTTCGTGCCTCGAACACTATTCTCCCAAAATCTTCCCAGGGCCAACTCCTGTTTGTGTCCAGGTCTGAACTCAGAGAAGCCCTCTCAAAGCATCTGGTCACATACTATTACACTCCTCTGTTTTAATTCAATCTAGGGCCCTTGGTCTACCTGACATTATGTTTATTCATTCATTTCTTCTTTTTCCTCCCACCCCTGGAAAATACCTTCATAACAGCAAGAATTGTGGCCAGCACCTAAAACCAGGCCTGTACACAGCAGACCTTCTACTGTGAAAAGAATAAATAAATAAGAATGAGTGACACAAAATTCTCAAGGACACAGGAAGAAAACCCTCCAAACCTCCCAAGAGCCCCTCATTCAGCTGGGGCCCTGTCTACTATCCCGTCCTCCCACTTCTGCCTGGTAACAAGTCCCTCGGAAGATCAAAGGGCTCCTCTGCCTCCCCAAGCCAGCACCCAGTCCTCAGCCTGCAGGCAGAACAAGAATCACTTCAAATGGATATGTCCTCAATCAGCCCAGGGCTCTAGGGCACCAGGCAGTCAGGGAAGAACATTCTCCCCCACTCCCTACATCCAGCTGAGGCCCTGCCCTAGGAAGGCCACGGTTGCCTAGGAAATGGCTCTCCTGGGAGTAGCTGGCATTAACTCTTTGGCAGCCAAGGACAGTAGCCTGCCTCTGTGGCCGAGGCCAGGACATTGCCCGGGGAGAAGATACAGTGCTACCCTTCTTCATGATCCCACAAACCTAGGATATTTAAGAGCAGTTGTGGGCTTAGAGACGGAAGGGAAAATAGGTAGAAAACCATTCTCCCAGGTAGAACTCATGACTAACCACTTCATCTGCCCAAGACCTGGGAACAAGGCATTCCCACGTCCATGCTTAGAGGGTCCCTAGTCCACAGCCTACAGAGGAGCTGGCACACTCTGAGCCAGGCCTCTGTCACACCACCATTGTGCTTAGACTGATCAATCAATATTCCTCAGTCTAGTTTACCACTTATGATGAGCTGGGTAAAAAAATGACCACACACCAAATCCTGGCTTTCTCACTTATTAATTAGGTATTTTAACCTCTTTCATACCCAGTTTCTTGAGTGCCACTGACATCGTTCCAAGTCTATCTTTACTTCTTTGATTTTTTCCATCTTTTATAATCCTTTCACCCTATCCCACTCCTAAGCTTATATCTTCTGCTATTTTTTCCCCAGGATTAATTATGATCATGAACTTGCTTATTTTAATTTCTCATCCAATGTCATCTCAAGAAAGAAGGCTCTTTTTCTTTCTGTCTTAACACATGGAAGGTACTTGAGGATGGGTCTAGCAAAACTAGGGTGAAAAAAAAAAAGGTATCTTGGTAACAGTATTTCTAACCTAGGAAGACAGCAAAGGGAAGTCATGCTAATTACTGCACAGCAACTAGTCTAGGCTGGAGCAGGAACAAAAGTCTAGAAAGATTTCTGCCAGAAGGAAAAGAAAAGCAGGCTCCATGTGTTAGAGAGTAAAATTGAGATGCTGAATAACCTTGAAGATTGGAAGGCACATTGTTATCTGGGCAATAAAAAAAAGAAAGGCAATTAGAAACTCCAGGATAAAAAAAAAAGCTATAAAGTCTTAGATATGAATCAATTTAATATGTGGCACAATTTAGAACAAGAAAAGGAGAAAATGTATTTGATCTTGCTCCTTTAAGTGATCACAAGGATAAACTGACAGAATAGGAAGTGCAACCCTACCACACTACTTAACCCTGAGGAAAACACCACTTATCTAATAACAACTAACACTTATTGAGTGCCTAAGTGCCAGGCAATGTTTCAAGAGCTTTTCATTTAACATTCCCCAATCCTCAGAGCTCTCTGAGGTGTATGTTATCATTACTCCTACTTTGCAGATGAGGATGATGAAATAGTAGACAAGTTTTCTGATGTCATATGGCTGGTCTATGGCCAGAGATAGCCTTAGAAGGCAAACCAGTCAATCTTCACGCCCTGATCCTTCTTTCCAAGAAGCAAAAAATCTCATGTGTGTGCACAAACACACATGCCACATGCACATATAGACACACACACACTTCTGGGAGCCAGGATGCAAAACCATGGAGCCACAGAGCTAGTCCAGGCTGGGGAGCTGCAATGGCAGGGCCAGAGCAGGCCTTACCTTTCGGCAGTCTTTGCAGAACACCGACGAGCTGCCCAGGAAGCCCAGCACCTCCCCACAAAGCAGGCACTGCGAGAGGCCGTTCCCCAGCACGTTCCGCCTCATGGTCTCCAGTCGCTCCACCAGCCTCCTGCAGCACAGGACACAGAATCAAAAGGAAAAGAACTTCCTGTCCCCAATCCAACAACTGCTGGGGCACAGCAGCCATGTGTAGGCCCCAGATCACAAGGGCATGGAGGAGCCCGGTGAAACGCATTGAGAGTGTTGGCTCTCCACACCTGCCCACTGCTGCTGCTAACAGTGGGAGTCAAGTGGAGGCTGAGCCACAAATCTCCCTGCTAGGCCCCAGCAGGACGCACTCTCCACCCCTTCCGCTAGCCAACTCCTAGTCATTCATTCACTCACCACCTATTGGTTGAGCACCCACGAAGTGCCAGTCGCTGGGGAGGACTATAGAAAACACGCCAGGGACAGACATGGTCCCTGCTTTCATGGGACTCAATGTTCCATCATGGAGGAATCCACGAACAAATAAGCAAACTGGTTTCAACTGGGGAGAAGCGCTATGAAATGCCAACTGTAGAAGGGAGCAGGAGGGACAGGTGAGGAACCAGAGGCACATTACATGGTGGCCAGGGAAGACTCTCTGGAAACGTGTGAACTGAGAGCTGAAGACTAGTAATGACATAACCCACATGGCAGAGCAGTTTAGGAAGCTTCCAGTCTAGGGGAACAGCAAGTGCTGTGGCTCAGCTGAGAAATGACCACCAGCGAAGGAGCCAGCAAGGCTACTACTGCCCCCTGAGTCAGATGGAGATGGGAACATGGTGAGGCCGGAGGGGCAAGCACGGAGGGTCATGTAGTTTTACAGGTCGTGAAATGGATTTGAGGGTTTTCGAAGCTCAACTGGAAACCACTGAAGAGTTTGAAGAGGAGAGTGGTTTGACCCAAATGACACTTTTTCAAGCTTCTGTAGAAAGCTGGATGACAAGGGAGACAGCAGAAGAGAGGAAACCATAGGAGGCAGTAGCTGTCCTAGGAGAGAGGATAGACGGGGCATCTCAGAGGCGGCATGGATGGCTTGGCAATGGGGGAGAGGAGAGAGATACCAGGTCTGAGCACCTGGGCAGATGAGAAGCTGGAGCAGCAAAGAAAACCAGCTCCTCTTTGAAACCCTTAGATTTGCTGGACCCTGCTAAGCCTGGGCAGGCCTCCTCCTGGGGTCCCAAAGCCCCTCATCACACTGTCATCCCCTTTGCACAACAACCTCTAACAAAACACTACAATTTCTACAGAATTGTTCCAGTTTGTCAGTCACTATGTTTCCAGAACCCAGCAAACGGCATGTCATGTCCTCTAATGGTCACAGACCCACAATGAGGGGAATACTATTGTTCCCTTTTTGTGTGTGTGCGGTACTAGGGCTTGAACTTCAGATCTCGTGCCTGCTAGACAGGCACTCTATTGCTTGAGCCACTCCTCCAGCCCTTTATTATGTTGGGTATTTTTGAGATAGGGTCTTGCTATTTGCCCGGGCTGGCTTCGAACCATGATCCTCCTGATTTCTGCCTTCTGAGTAACTAGGATTACAGGTGTGAACCATCAGCACCTGGTTTATAGTTCCTATTTAAAAGATGAGAAGACTGAGGCTCAAAATTGTGAAGTCATTTGCTGGGGTCAGAAAGTTCTCAAGAAGTGGAGCCAGGCTCTACTCCTAGGCCTGTCTGATCAGGCCCACACTTTCCCCTCAAGTGATGTGGCATTGCCATGAGAGCTGAGGGACAACCGACTCAGTGATGAGGCTGCCTCTACCCACATCTCCTCTGGCGAGCACTTCTGGCTTCCAGGAGGGACATGGTTCTTCACCTGGGGACCTGCAGGCCCAGGGGCAAACTCAGCTCCAGCCTTGGCATGACCCATTTGTTCTTGGGGACACTCTGTCAGTCCACCCTGCATTTCCATGCTTTGTATAAATGCACAAGATGCACCTCGCCCACCTGAACAATAACTAACCTGTAACACTGCTTCTGAGTCATTCCACACCTGTCGTCCCAGCTCTCACAGTGGAACAAACAACAGGAAGGACTCTCTAAGACAGCTCAGGGAAGGCAAAGTCAGCATTCCACCAACTGAAGGGGAGCAGAAACACTTCCACAGCATAGGGGAGCCCATCATGAAGCTCCTGCCCCTGTTCACCCTCCAGGGGGAGCCAGAAGGCCCCAGGATCAGTCACCAGCATTTGAGGTCAGCTTAGAGCCCAGAGCCTTTCAGATCTGTGAGAAGCAGGGCCATAGCCAGGTTAAATGAAAAAAAGGAAAACCCAACCAGTCTGATGTAAGTGCTGTTTGCATTTAAATAGTAACACCACCATATTATTGAGACACCTACAGGGAACTTTTAGCACCGCAGTTATCTTTATAGTGGGACCCTCACCTTGTAGAACTGTGTGTTTCTACAGTGTCTGATTTTTTTAAAAATGATCATATAACTAATAGAAAAAGAGAAGGAGAAAAAGAACAAGGAGAATGAATTCCTGACCACTGCCATGCAGTCTAATTGTGTTTTCTTACTTGGACTTTTCTGTATTTCTCAGATTTTTCTAGGAAATATTAATTGCTTTTGTAATTCAACAAAAAAAGACACAAGAAAAATGCTGGATGACAGAGTCATGGTCAGCTCTGGATGTCAGAGGCTGGGAGAAGAGCTTTGAACACGCTGGAGAGCGCCTCCTGCTGGGGAGATTTGTGGCTCAGCCTCCACTTGACTCCCGCTGTTAGCAGCAGCAATGGGCAGGTGTCAACAGCCTCAATGTGTTTTACCATGCATGGATCGTCCATGCCCCTGTGACCTGGGGCCCACACATCAATTGCTATCCCTGGCTTCCACAGGAGTGTTCGAGACTTGGAGGGCTGGGTACCTGTCTACACTCCATGGCTGATGACATGGAGCTCCAGGACTCAGTATGCCAGCCTCCCTGCACTGGGCTCCCACTAAGCACCCTTAGTTTTCTGCTACTGCTGGCTGCTGCCTGGCCCAGCTGGCCCTACCCGATTCTCTGCTGCTCCATAATGTCCAGCTGTTCAGCCCTCTGGATGACCTGCAGGATGGCCTCCACTTCTGTTGTGCTGAGGCTCTGGCTCCTCCTCTGTTTCTCTGTCTGGTAGGTGTGCACAGACCAGCCTGTCTGCAGCCTGGGAGAGAAAACACCAATGGATGAGGCCGCCTATGCAAACCCAACCCCTCACCACATCCACACCCCTGAGAGTGTCTGGGGACATTCTCCAGCGTCCAGAGTCCCTAACGAAAGTTCCTATAAGGCCTGGCACATGTCCATCACTGGGCTTCAGCATTACTTCAGGGCAGTGTGGGATCTGCTGTCTCCCCCTCCAGAAGGGAATGATCGACTGGAGGGTCAGGCCTTGCCCCTGCCTCATCTGGCCCTGGTCAACTCCCCCCTCTTCCTTTCATGCTACTCATCCCTTCCTCTCCGTATTCAAGCCACACCAGCCTCCTTTGAGGGTCTCTACATGCCATGTTCTTTCTACCCCAGGATCCTGCTACCCAGAACTTCTGCCATATTTCCATTTAACATTTTCTCCCCCTTCAGGTCTCAACATAAGCATCACACTTTCAAGGAAGTCTCTCTTGATCCCCAAACTAAGTTAGTCTTCCCCTGCCCCCCCCCACACCCCAATTATTGTCAAAGCAGCTGCTTGTGGCAAGGATTTGTGTAATTCCCCCTCCCCATCTCTGCTTTAAGACAAAGGACCATGCTGGTCTTGTTTGCTGCTACACAAACAGTGCCAGGCACATAGTAGAGGTTTAGAAAATGTTTGCAGCTGGGGTTGGTGGTGCACATCTGTGGTCTCAGGACTCAGGAGGGTGAGGCAGGAAGATCATGAGTTTGAGGCCAGCCTGGGCTACAGAGTGAGACCCTGTCTCAAAAGAAAAGAAACTCTTTGGTAGCAGCTATAAGACACAGGTAAGCAGTGGCAGGAAGGCCTGCGGTGGAGCAGGGAAAGGAATCCACAGGACCTAAAGGATCCCACGGGGCACAGTGCCCCACTCTGTAGCCCGGATCTCCACACTACTCTCTTTTCTTTACAGAGACTGCCAAGTCTCTGGGCAGCACACCCGGGGAGGACACAAAGGCATGTGCTCTTCTGAAAGGGGCTGTGCCAGCTCTGAGTGACAGCCAAGGGCAAGGAGAAGGAAAGGTAGCTGGAGGGTTCGGATGAGGCCCACTGGGCCCTTGTACAGAGCACAAGCAGCTGAGCTCTCCCAACGCCACATGCCCTGCTGGGGAGGGCACATCATCTGCCTGGTGTCAGGAGAGGGAGAGAGACTGACCTAGCCCTGGGTCACTTTCCCTAGCAGGGACAGGGTGGGGGAAGCTGGAGGGGGCTGAGCCACCCAGGGGGAAGGGGACAAATTAACTGTGGGGCAAAGATACTGCAAATCATGCATGACGCCCTTCTTCCTGGGCGTTTCAGATGAATTTTTCTACCGCCTTTGATGTTCAGCTCTGTCCCCCGCAGGCTCATAATGTCTAATTGCAAATTTCTTAAACTGGGTCCCCGTTGGGAAATGCTGGCTCCCGTAATTGGCATGGTTTGACACAGGAGTATATCAGACTCCAGGGACCCCACCCCTTGGAATGCTTGTGGGAAGTTGCTGGAAGGTAGCAGAGACATCTGAGAGTCGCCCTCTCCACTCCAGGCACAGGTGGACAGTTCAGGGAAGCACCGGACCTAACTGAAATTGAGGGGGTCACTAGGCTGAGGGGACCTCCAGGGGTAGTAGGGAGACCCTGCCAACAGCACAGCAGGGAAAACAGCTGAGGGCAGCTTTTCATTTATGTCACAAGCCTTTGCTTGGTGCTGTCTGCTGGCGCTAGGCTCTGAGCCCTGAAGGTAGCACCCAGAGATCAAGGGCCCCCTGCCTAAAGGGGCTTTCAAACTTTAGGCTCAAGAACAGAAGAGAGGGCAAAGAGGATTGTCTGGCCCCTGGAGGCCTGCTGGGATAGAGTGCAGGCAGGGAGTCAGCTAGGCTCAGAAGTGGGTCCCAACCAGGACACTCACAGTTCAGTGACATGGACAAGGAGCTCAGCCTCACTTTCCTCACCTGAGAAATGGGGAGAAATTCCACACAGTGGGTAAATGAGCTCAGTGCCCCACTCGGCCCAGAACGCAGTATGCATCAGACAGCAGCTGTGTTTAATGAATAAGTTAAACACGACTCATTTACAAATGAGTTGTGCCAAAGAAAGGAGGGCAGCAGGTAGGGACAGGAGGGAGGGGGCATTCTGGAAGGGCCTCAGAGGCACTCACTTGGCTCGCAGGGCCAGCTGCCGGTCATTGGGGCAAACCCACTGGTCGTTCCCACTGCCGAAGATGGTGTCGGCCATGGTTCAGGGCACCAGCCCGGGGCGCCAGTCACATCTGAGATGACAAGAGAGAAAGGAAAGAGAATGTGTCACTGGCTGTGGTGCTGACAGCAGACATGGTCCCACTGCAGTGGGCTCTAGACACTTGGTGCTTCTAACCCTTCCACCTCATCTCTGTACACAGTCCTGAGACTCTCTTCCTCCAACAAACATGGCTCCCTCCCAGCCCCTTTCCAAAGGCCCAGAATCTGGGGGCAATAACTAGGTGTACGATGTGGCCCAGTGACTCCTGTGGAGATGACTGGCGGGGCATCGAAGGGCAGAATCAGAAGGGAGAGAAAAGGTTCACCCTAGGTAACTTCAACCCAGCCACCAGGCCCTGGAAGGCATTCAACCCTTGTCCCTTCCCAGCAGTCTGCTGCCCCAGGTGTCTTCCCAGCTAAGGGCTGGGGTGGGAGTAGATGGCTACACAGGTGGGGCAAGCTCTATCCTGCTCCCAGCCTGGGGACTAGAACAGCAGTCAAAGGCACCCATGCTCGGCTCCCCAAGCGCTTCACACTGAAGGCCACAGTGCTCTCCAGAGCAGGGATGAGGGCAGCAGCCAGGACCTGTACTGGGCACAGCTCCCAGGGCCATGGTCCATAGCTGCTGCCCCTAGGAATCCCACAGGGAGGAACCCTGCTCCAGGACAACCTGCTGAGTTAGGACAAGTACAGTGTAGTTTAGCTGGCTTCTCCCAGTCTGCTCTTAGGTTATTTATGAAGATACTGCTCACAAATTCTGAAGGAAGGGTGTGTGTGAGAGAGAGAGAGAGAGAGAGAGAGAGAGAGAGAGAGGAAGGAAAGGAAAAGAAAGAGATGAGCTTGGGCTATAAGTAAGCATGAGGGGCTACTGTGAGTCACCCACATGCTCCTGGTCTAACCTCATCCAGACCAGCCAGTGGTTTGTAAACTCAGGACCCCTTTATACTCTTAAAAAATATTGAAGTTGGATTTGGGTGATACAGAACCTGCTTAGCAAGTGCAAAGCCCTGAATTAAAGCTCAATACTGAGAGAGAGAGAGAGAGAGAGAGAGAGAGAGAGAGAGAGAGAGAGAGAGAGAGATATTAAAGCCAGGAGTGCTAGTGCATGCCTACAATTCAAGCTACCACAGGAGGCAGATGTGGGAAGACCATGGTTTGAGGCTGACCTGACTAAGTAAAAGCATGAGAGCCTATCTGAAAACAAACTAAAAGCAAAAAGGACTGGGAGTGTGGCTCACATAGTATCAAGTGGAGCTTATCTAGCAACTTTGAGACCTGAGTTCAGTGCCACAAAGAGAGAGAGAGAGAGAGAGAGAAGAAACAACCAAGAGAGAAATTGGAGATTTTCTCAAAATGTTAAGCACAGAGTTACTACATGACCCAGAAACTCCACTCACAGGTTTATAACCAAGCGTAGTAAAATTTTATGTCTACACAAAAACACACACAAGTGTTCACAGCTGCAGTATTCATAATAGCCAAAAAGTAGAAACAACGAAAATATCCATCAGCTGAGAAGGGTTAGAGTGTGCTCTGTCCATAAAATGGAATATTATTTGGCCATAAAAAGAAATGGCTGTAAGATGGCTAAGTGAAAAAAGTCAGACACAGAACACCACAAGTTGTTTGATCCTGTTTATACGAAGTGTCAAGAATAGGCAAATTTTTGAGACATTAAGTAGATTAGGGGATTCACGGATTCACAAAAGATGTTCCTCTGACTTTTCACTTAGTCTTCTGCAATGTGTCACTTTGCTCATGGACATGGAGGGTGTCCAGACTCTTGCAGGTACAAAGACAGCTGGAAAAGGGAGGCAGTTGTGGGTGTTTGTCTTTGATACTGCACCAAAACTCAACAGTTGCTTAGAGATTAGCTCCAATGTGGCTTCTGGATCCACAGCCATGAACTTGTCACTTCTGTACATTTGTGAGAGAACAAGGCCAGGAGTCTGAGTGGATGAGAAAAATTATTTTGGCCTCACAGACCCCTGAAAGGTGTTGAGGCCTCCAGAGGTGCCTGGACCACGGTCAGAGAACTGCTCTTCCACAGCAAGGTCCCCACATCTGTGATGACCAGCAGAGGGGCAGCGTGCAGACCCAGACAGCGACTAAGCCCATGATCTCAGTCCCCTGGTCTCTCTCCCACAGGCACCTGCTCTTCCCAACTGGACCTAGTAAGTCCACTGTGGACCACTTGGGGAAAGAGACCCCAAGACTCCAAAGAGCCAGGTATGGAGACCCAACGGGCAGGTCTGACACTGACCACAATCAATCACCAAGGGCCTCCCCAGATGTCACTTCTGTGCCTTCTCCTCATGAAGCTAACACACCATCCAGGAAAATAGGCTTGCAAATGACACATTCATATAGCAACTTTAAACCTGGGCTCCAGCTCCAGCCTTCTGTGGGCTATGCTGTTTTAGTGTTTTGTTTTGGTTTTAATTTCTGTTATCTTGTGAGTAGCACAGCCATACTGCTGTGGGAGTGTGAAATGCATTACACTGTTCGAAGTAAACATTTAAAACATGTAACAACTGAGTAGCCCTGTTTCTTTTTTCTTTCTCTCTCTCTTTTTGTTTTTTCTTGGTGGTACTGGAGTTTGAACTGAGGGCCTCACAAATAAGACAGCCACTCTACCACTTGGGCCACAATTCCAGCCCTCTTCATTATTTCATTTTTAACATTCTGGGAATTTCAAGAAATGGAAGAGATGGGGAAGATGGCCCAAAAGACCAAAAATCGTATGTTCTCCCTCATATGTGGACATTAGATCAAGAGCAAACACAACAAGGGGATTGGACTATGAGCACATGATAAAAGCGAGAGCACACAAGGGAGGGGTGAGGATAGGTAAGACACCTAAAAAACTAGCTAGCATTTGTTGCCCTTAACGCAGAGAAACTAAAGCAGATACCTTAAAGCAACTGAGGCCAATAGGAAAAGGGGACCAGGAACTAGAGAAAAGGTTAGATTAAAAAGAATTAACCTAGAAGGTAACACCCACGCACAGGAAATCGATGTGAGTCAATGCCCTGCATAGCTATCCTTATCTCAACCAGCAAAACCCCTTGTTCCTTCCTATTATTGCTTATACTCTCTCTACAACAAAATTAGAAATAAGGGCAAAATAGTTTCTGCTGGGTATTTGGGGGGGGAGAGGGAGGGGGCGGAGTGGGTGGTAAGGGAGGGGGTGGGGGCAGGGGGGAGAAATGAACCAAGCCTTGTATGCACATATGAATAATAAAAGAAAAATGAAAAAAAAAAAGAAATGAAAGAGATGGGGAAGATGGGGATGACTAGTACAGGCTGTGCCAGGTAAATCAGGAGTCTAGGGAGTGGGCTTGTCACCCAGGTGGCTCAGTTCTAGCTTCAACCTGCAGGGGGCGCCACGCCCCAGGCCTCAGCATCCAGGATGGCAAGCCCTGAGTCTGATGCCATTCTCCCTGCAGCTGGACTCAGTGAGGGCAGAGGTGACTCTAGCTGTGCCGGGCACCCCACAGAGACAGGAGAGTAACAGGGATGACCCTGAAAAGCAAGGGCAAGCCAGGGAACCTCAGGGCTCCACCATGGGAAGCCTCCATCTTCTGCAGGAGAGGGGAGAGGAAACAGGAAGAAAAAGGGGCAGGGGCCCTGATGCTGTCATCTTCACCTCCATGACAGTGGGAGGTGCTTCCAAACCAATCACCTCCAAATGCATCCCAAGAGAATAAATGCCTTGTCCCCTTTGGTTCACCTCCTAGTGGAGCCAGAGTTTTGGTATCATTAATGAGGGAACCCTCAAACTGACCTCTGTCTGTCCTCTGATTCAGTCAGGGTCTACTCCTTTTTAATTTTTTTTAAAAAACAAGCCATCAACTTATAGCCACCCACAGACTTTTGTGTTCTGTTCTTCCTAAATGTCATCATTGTTCTTTCTGTCCTAAAATGAACAGAGAGGTTAAGAGACCAAGCAAAGACCACATAGCTAACTAGGCTCTCTTCCTGGAGCCTCTGTTTCCTCCCTGGTACCTGAGAATGCTGAGGCAGATGGGCCAAAACAACTGCTCTGTGTGAGTCCAACCCCACTGAAGGGCCTGGGGGAGGCAACAATGGCAGGGATGGCCTGGCTCCTGACACTCCCTTTAACTGGTGGCTCCTCTGCCAAACCATGTGCTCACCACCACCCACCACATCGTCTAGGGTCTGCTCCCCTTGTGGGAGCTCCAGGTACAAGCCCATACCTCACTAAGAGTTGGAACCAAGGCTAGAGGTATGGCTCAAGGGGTATAGCACCTGCCTAACAAGTGTGAGGACCTGAGTTCAAGTTCCAGTACCATCAAAAAAATTTTAAAAAAGAGTTGAAGCTTTAAAACTCTCAAAAAGTAGCAGTATATGCATTCTTGAGTTAATAGCAACAAGTAACTGGGCAAAAGCTAACTCGGGAGGGAACAAAACAGGAGGGCTCCTCTCCTCACTGGACTATGGCATCACTGGGGCATCGGGGAGCTGTGTCTCCCTATTTTCTCCATGCCAGGTGGCCGGCACAGGGCCTGTTGTGGGTATCTGCTAGCTTGAACTATGTTTCATCAGCAAGCCGGCCCTTCCCAGACAAGGAGGAATTCAGAAAACAAACCAAAGGCATGCAAAGCAGGCAGAGTGGGCTCTAACCACACTCCACAACTTGTTGACTCATAGGCTCCTCAGGATCCCCACAGAGTAGTCAGTCACACAGTGGTGGTGGCTCCGGTCTGACAGCTGATTCCCTGCAGAGGGGCCGGTGCACCCATAGGCCCTCTGCAGGGAAGCCATGGCCTCCTGGTGTGATCTCAACCCCTGCTGGGTGACATGGCAGAGCAGAGGCTGCACCAGGCCAGCTGCCCCAGCGGACAGATGCTCGGGAGTCCTGCAGTGCAGAAGCTAGCGGGCTCTACCAGGGGCCAGGGATCAGCCGTGGCTGGAGGACAGAGGTTCAACAGGCTCCTGGCAACTTTCTGAGCCAGATCTGTTAAAACAAACACATCGTTTAAGAGGGAGATACAATTCTCCCCCAAAGTCAAAAGCTCCTCACCCTGGGTGTTCATCACTGCAGACGAATGCTGCAGTCACGGGGACTTGTCCCTACTGAGCAAGTCATTATGCAACCTCACGTGGCCAGCTGCTAGGCACCGTGGAGAGTATGTTACACATGAAGTCACTCCCTCCCTCCCTCCCCAAGAAGACTTAATATTTTAAGAGCATTTCTCATTTTCCCTAGGTATTTACATACAGATTTTAAATAAAATTGGGTTCTTATTACCTACATTGCTTACTCTGCTTTCTATTTGCATTGTATTTTCTTTCCCACGTTATTAAAACTCTTCAAAATTACATTTTTTAAACTATAACTTAGTATTCTGAGACTGTTTTAGCATTTTCCTGTTTGGGGGCACATAGATTGTTTCCAGTTGTTCTCTATCTATTCAACACTAAAATGGATATCCTGAGAGATACAACTTTGTGGCCATCTCTGATGATTTCTTTGGATAAATTTCCAAAAGGGAAAGGGAGTGTGCATTTTTGGGAAACATATTTTTGAGTCAGCTTTTTCTATGGTAATGCTCACAGCCACTCAGAGCTGTGAGCTGCAGGCTTGCTGGCTTTCTCCAACGTGTCTATAACTGCCCATCAGGGAGAATCTGCTGGAGCCAGTTCTGTTGGCCTAATGTGGACTTTGTATTTTTAAACTCAGAACTCAAAACATGGAAGCGTCTACCTATAGATCTCAAATTAGGTGGTTTCAATAGTGCAGTCTCCCAACTGCTTTCCAAAAAAGGCCTCCTCTTTGCAAGACATTCGCATCTACTTGAAAGAAGCCTTCTACCTTCCGAACAGACTTGGTAGGTTCAGAGCTGGGAGAGCCAGCACCAGTTTTCATGCCTTGAGTGATCGAGTGGCCCAAGCAGGTTATGTCAACAGCCAGCAGAGTGTTCTCCCCTAACAAAGGGTGAGAGAGCTGGGAGGTGGGGGGGTGGCTCAGTAGGCCACTTGCTCAGAGGCCATCTTGTAGCACCACCAAAAACAGAAAGAAGAGGAAGTTAGGGAGGGAGAGAAGGAAAGAGACAGAGAGAAAGGAAGGGAGGGAGGAAGGAAAGGAGAGAGGAAGGGAAAGAGAGAAGAAAGGAAGGACAGAAAGAAGGAGAGACGGAAGGAGGGAAAGAAGGAAGGAAGCGAGGGTGGCAGGGAGGAAAGGCGGATTAAGGACCTCCCTTCAAATAGTCATTAACCCAGAAAAACTACTGCCTGATCCCCAACCTACAGCTGTAACAGGGTGAAAACTCTACCTGCCTGCAGCTGTCTCTAACATCTGCCACACTTTGAAACTGACACTGAAGGGCAGATGGACAGCCTTGAGCGTAGCATGGCACCCAGGCATGGCTTCCCTACCTGGCTGCTGGGGCCAGGACAGGACAAAAGCAACCACCCCAGCTGTTTTTGCCTCCTTGATCTCACTTTGGGGACACTTTTGCAGATAAGAGGGAGCCTACAGACTCCCTGGAGTGCGGTGGAATGCATACACTTTCATGGAGTAGTGGGATCCATGCAGGCAACCAACAGAGCACCTGACACCAGCTAATTTATTTGGCCAATGAAGTCAGGAGTGTGAGCCCATGAGAGACCCCCAGAGAAATGATCTCCAAGCCCAGGCGTGTCAGGCATAGGTACCGGGGACAGACCATCTCCATAGTGAGAAGAGAAGAGATAATCTGAGGAGAAAAGGGGGAAAGAGGCAGGCAAATGGAAGGGTGGAATGAACCTGTGCCTACGAGGGTGCAACCACATGCAAAGGCAAACACAGGCCACCAGCAGGATCCTGGCTCCTAACAGCTACAGAGAGCTCTGAGCCATGGAATCACGATTCAAACGAAGAACATGACCAGCCAGGGGCCCAGCCAGGCCGCTAGACCCAGAGGTGGAAATAAACAGTTGCTAGAAGCACTGAGTCGGGGTGGGGGTTGTTACACAACAGTATCACAATATATAACTTACACAAATAGCATCTCGCGAACAAAACTCTTGCCTTGTGCCCTCTATCCAGTCAAACCCCTTTCCAGAACTGTATAGAGTTTGATCTTCCACTTGTAGAAACACCTAAACCCCAGATATGTGTGAGGCAAACAGGAGGCACAGGAGGCCAGCAAACCCCACTCCTCTCTCCACCATGGGACAAAGGAAGAGGATAGGGTTGGGGAGGGCCTGGAGGCTTAGCAAAGAGCTTCGGCGAGGCTCATCGGAGTGCTGTGCACCGGGAGCTACTGGCAAAGGAGTCCAGCCCCCATCCAGCCTCCACAAGAAGAAACGCTGTGATCCGTAAGTCATGTCTGCCCTGGTGTGGGAGGGGAACTGATGCACTCACTAGTGATGAGTTTGCCACCCCAAGACAGCTAGCTATGTAGACAGGGGAGGGTGGGGGTGTACAGGAGGGAGAGGAAGCTAGGACAAACAAAAAAGAGTACCTGCCACTGAGCCGGTGCTTCCCCAAGCCTCGCAGGCACTTGGAAGAGCTCTCAGCTCTACAATGGGCATTAATATTCCAGGGAACCCTTAGCAACAGGCCCTGACATCTGCTCTGTTACCATGAGACAGAAAACAAGGCGATGGCTGCAAGATAAGGTGAGTTAGACGTCAATATCCCTCAACCTGCCAGGCTGCACGGGGAGGTTGAAAGATTGAGCCAGGAACAGGAAGCCTCCAGGCCTGTCTGAGGACCACTCACTCAGAGGTGTCTTAACCAGACCCACGAAGATGAGACAGGAGCCCCAGGGAAGCCAGTGTCTCACAAACATCCCTAAAACTGTGCCCAGTCGTCATGATCTGCCACATCTGCCTTTTCAGGGTGATTCTCCCCTCCTCCTCCCTCCCCCTCTCTCTCTTGCTCAAGGAAAAGCTTCCTAGTAGGCCTTTGGACCGCCTGAGGCTCACTCTCATTCCTCTTCAAGTGCAACCAGAGAGGTCTTCCTTACAGTCTAGGTCAGACTATGTGGTTCCCCTGCTCAAAAACCTTCAATGGCTCTCTACTACCATAGGAAAAAAACCTAAGCTGTACTCAAGGCTATCCATGCTGTGACCTAACTACCCTTCCCATCTCACCTGGCTCTACAGCTCTCTGCAAAACTCAGGCTTCAGCCTCTGGGACCTGGAGAGGTTCCAGGCACTCAGCCCTGTCCCCCACATCCACCTGGATCTTTTCCTTTCTACTGTCTTCTTACAGAAGCCCAGCACCTCCTCTGGGAATTCTTTAGCTCCTTCCTATTTGACTCCCATTTGGACTGACCCCACCTCCCTCCCCTAAACACATCATTATGCCTGCCCCCCCGGGGGGAGAGGTGTCTTCGCCTCTGTTATCCCTATAAGACCACAGTTCTGGGGCTGTGCCTCGATGTCCCTGGGCTACCACAGTGCCTGGAAGGAACATGGTGAGTGTCCAGAACACCTTCAAGAACCTAATACAAACCTTCAAGAATTTACCAGTCTACAGACTAAGGCCCAACAATGTGACCCTCACTTCCTTAACCATCTCCTCCCCTGCGCCCTCGGCCACAAACAGGCCTATACTCTGAACAGGTATCAACCATCCTACCTCTGACCCACTCTGCGAATTGGTTTGCACCAACTAAAACCATGAGAAATCCAGAAAGAATTCCAATTCTTGAGGAATGGTCATGAATGGTACAGCCAGGCACAATGTCATGGTCAATGTCAAAATGACAAATGACCTAGAAAAGGGCACATAGCAAGATTAGGTGCAAGAAGCCAGAGCTGACAGTAGACCCATGTACGCACAATATAACAATCACAGACCTACGAGGCAAACAGAGTTCACATGTCAGGCTGGGATTAGGGTGAGCTTATTCCTTTAATTACTTCCAAAGGACAATTAGCAGTAATTAAGCAAATGAGGGCCTCTACCTGTCCTCAGGGCTCCCACTTACCTTCTTCCTCTTAGGCGGGTTCTCAATGCTGCTGTACAGTCTCCCTCAGCTCTTCCTGCCTCCGCCCTTCCAGGGATAGTCAATCCTGGATGGTCCACTCCACAGTGAGTATCTACTTAGTTACAAAGCTAAGCCTGTGTCTTCTGCAGGGCAAGACACAGTGACTTGTGCTCTCATGCACCATTCATTCAACAAACACAAACTGGATGCTGGCTATGTGCCAGGCCCACTGCCTGGGGCCCAAGCAGGGGTGGTCCTCTTGTCATCCCACAGGTCTCACAGGGTGCACACATAGGAGATCTCACTTAAGACTGTGTGGTCTTGATTTATTCACTTATTTGTTTTAAATCCAGGGAAGTAAATGCTTGGAACTTTTAATGGCCTAAGATGCCTATTCCAAAAGACCCCAAGTCCCTGCCTGTCTCTGTCTAACTTGAAACCGTTTTTCCTTCCAGGCTGAAATGGTATGCACAGCCTCTGCCTGATATGAGATGCAAAATATCCCACTCCTTCCCCCTTTCCCTTCATGCCACAGGCTCTGCCTACGCATCCCCAGAGGCATAGCTTGCTTTTGTCATTTCTGAAAGGCGTGACACGGGGCAGGTAAAACTCCCGAGTCAAGGCAATCACAGCAGCAAAGGCGGTGACTTCAGGGTAAGAGTCACTTTGTGAAGGCATAGGAAGGAGGGAGGCCTTACAGGCTGCCTGCCCCAGAGCAGCACTCGGTTCCCCAACACACCATGTGGCAGCTGTCTCCTGGGGTGCTACCACAAAGTACTGCAGACTGGGTGGCTTAAAGCAGCTCCAAGTCCAAAAGCAAGGTAGCAGCAGCGTCACACTCTCTCTGGAGCGTCAGGGGATCCATGCCTGCCTGTTAGCTGCTGGTGCTTGCTGGTAACCCTTGGCCATCCTTGGCTTCCAGACTCCATTCTCACCTCCACAAGGTACTCCTGTCCCTGTGTCTGTCTCCACAGGCTGTCCTCCTTTTGTGTCTCTCGTTTCTGTTTGTTTGTTTGTGATACTGAAAATATTGAACCTGGGCCTTGTGCAAGTCAGGCAAACACTTTACCACTAACCTACATCCCCAACCCTTAGCTTTTTGAGACAGGATCTCACTATATAACCCAGGCTGGCCTCAAATTCAGGATCTTCCTGCCTCTGCCTGAGCACTGGGATTACAGGAGTGCATCACTATGCTTGGCTTTTCTTCTCATTAAAAGGACACTCATCGTTTTGGATTAAAAGATAAACCTACTCCAGAATGATCTCATCTTAAGTAATTCCATCTGCAGAGGTCCCATTTCTAAATAAATATCACATTTTGAGGTGCTAGGGGTTAGAACTTCCACGTATCTTTTTTGTGGGGGACACAGTCCAACCCACACACATGGGTATAAAAGGACCTGAAGCCTCACCTTGGGGGTGGGGACATCAGGAGCCACGGGCCCATTAGTCTTTGTGCATAGATGAGTAAGCTGGTCTAAAATGCCCCTGGAACTCCTGGGGTACTCAGGACTAGGAGAGGGCTTGAAATTCCAGGATGAGGAAAAGTCATGGTTGGTACCAAAAGAGGATTCAGAACTGGGCATAGTAGTACACACCTGTAATCCCAGCTCCTGGGAGGCCAAGGCATGAAGATTGTGAGTTCAAGGCTAGTCTAGGCTACATAGCAAGACCTTGTCTCCAAAAGAAAAAAGAAAGGATTCGGGAAAACAACCTTCATTCTTTGGGCATTGCTTATCTTGAAGGTTCTTAATGAGGGATCTGTGAACTCGAACAAGTTACCAATTTTCATTAACCTACAGCAGATATTTTCTATTTCCTTTCATTACGCATGTAGGCAACATATCACTCCACTTACTGTCAGTGCCTTGATCATCAATAGGATCAGATGTTTTCCTATCACAGGGTAGAGCTACAGCTATCTCAAAATATTTATGCTTATCAATACTTTAACATTATAACAGTTAATAGAGCTACTCAGAGCTGTAGATTACTATAGATTCCACGTCGATTAACACACATGAGCTTTAAAAAAAAAATCTGCTAATGGTAAGTTAATGATTAATTTCCTCTGAATCCATTATTTCACCAAACTTCAAAACACACACACACACACCATGGAATTAGAACTTAGGCTATAGGAAGAATATGAAGTCATCAGGGTAAGCAAGTCTCTACTTAGAAAATGCCCAGGTCCTCCCAGGAGCCGCCCAGCACCTGGCTTGGAGAGGCGCATTAATTCGGTTTGCCTCTTAATGCAGAAACACAACCTACTCTCATTTGTGTGATTTATGTGGGCCTGGAAAGTCCCAGGCAAATGGAATTTTTGCAAAGGAAATTTGATATTAGCTCACACCTGGGTGTTGCTTATTGAAGAAGCCTAAGAAACCTCTCCATGAAGCAGAGAAGCCTCTGGAAAGAAAACTTTGCACCCCTCCTTACCTGCCAGGTAAAGTCTCAATCCAGATCAAGTTGTAATTCTCAGGTTTGCTCACAGGGCAGTCCTCCAGATCCCAGGAGCAATTTCCCTCACTGCCAGCTCCCCCAGCGGCCTCGACATAACCTGGCCCAGACACCAGCTCTCAGGAGGCTCTGCGTGGGTCCTGCCAGGTCCTTCTCCATCCTTCTTCCGCCCAGACTCTTGGCCTTAGTTGTTTGCTCAAAGCCAGCAACCAAGGCAACTCTCAGCTGACCCAGCTTGCTATCTGCAGGCCAGCTGTCCCCTCTTGTTCATGGAAACACAAACAGACTTTTCTCTGCTCCAACTCCAAGGTTAAGTGCCACACTGCCTGAAAGCCAGCTGTCCACTTTTCTGCATACTTCCTGTGCCCCTGGCAGAAGCTAAGACCCCTAATAAGTGGGGATATCCATCATGAATGACCATGGTATAGACTGCCACAGTACTGAGGCTACAGTGGAGGCCACCTGAGAACCAGAGGGGACCGACCACCCCAGAACACGGCTTGGGACAGAGAAGATGGGCAGGAGGAAGGACCAAACAGAATCAAGGTGCCTCACCAGGAGTTTCTGAGGCTTTTAAGAGGAGCCCATAAATTTGAAAACAACCCTGAACATGTGCACATGCATGTTCCTCCTCCCCACAGGTGTCCACAGCAGACACACCAGGCGACAGGGCTGCCTGAAGGAGAAGTTGAGGGACTTCACTGTTATGGCACAGGCCGGGGGCCTATGGTGACAGTCTCCACATAAATACAGTCAGCTCTGCAGGTGCAAACCATCAGAAACAGGCAGCAGCCACTGAGTTTCTTAGTTCCAAATGAACATGGCAAGGATGCCTGGTTGAGCTAGCAGGCCCTATCCTGGACACATACTCTACAGGTGACCCCACCAAGGAGCTGATGGATTCTCTTCTCCCAGGTGATAAAGGATGCTGGGTGCAGCCTAGGTTCTGCAGCCTTGCTTAGTGAGCTGTTAGCTACATTCCTGGGCAACGCCACTTCTCTAGCCTTACCATTTTTCTCCTCTGTGAAATGAAGCTGTCTGCTGGGGCTGTTGGGAAGAATAAATTAGGTCAGTGGTTCTGAGTCAGGGTGATTGTGTCTCCCAAAAGACATTTAGCAATGTCAGACACATCGGGAGGAGTCATTGCTGTTGATTGCTGATCAGTAGGTGTAGGCGAGGGTGCTATTGACCATTCCACAAAGCACAGAACTGTCCCCATGATACAGAACTACTCAACCTAAATGAAAGCACTGCAGCTGGGAAACCCTGGTTTACATGGACAGGTAATACAGCCAGCACACAACCTGAAGCAATGTGATGCTCAGTGCAGGGCTTCTGTCATTGTCATCATCACAATCACTGTCACCATCACCATCACTGTCATCAGCATCACCATCATCGATCATTGCCATAGTTACCCTCCTTTTCGGTATCACTGGCCTTGGAATCCCAGTGCACAGAAGAGCACAGGTAGGAAGCATAAGTAAACTTTGCTGCACAAACTAGACAGCTCGTTTCCTGGGATTAAGGACTGGCCTCTTCCAAAACACCACTCATGCCCTCAGCTCCTACAGGAGCAGCTAGAGGTGCAGAGGTGCGAGAGGTGAAAGGTGGTGGTTGGGGGGGGGGGGGCGGGCAGTAGAGGAGGGGAGTAGAAGCGGAGAGAAAATTTAAGTCAATGATGATGACACCAGGTAACAGCCTCCTTGCACACTGAATGTCTGTGACATCCTAAGCATTTTGCATGAGTTAATTCACTTTAATCTCTCAACAACCTAGGAGGTCAGTTCATAATAGAACAACATATCTCCCTTCCCCTCCATGATCTTAAGCACTGACCTGCTTCTTCCCTGGCAGGAGGGAGCAATGGCTTTGCAGGATTTGTCCTTGGCCTGAGGCCAACCCTGTCTCCAAGCTCTACTGTGGCCGCTTGGCAGGCCTTCCTGCTCTGAGCTGTGGGAAATGCCCAGAGGGACTCCTTCCAGGCAGGGCAGAAGGTTAGGAAACAGGTAGAGGAACCAGCCTAAAGAAAAAGCCACATGGCTGTCCTGAGAGGTGTAGAGAGTCTGTTGGCAAGGCCACACCAAAAACCACCAGCCAGGTGTGGTGGTCCCAGTACTTGGGAGGCAAAGATTAGGAGGATTGCAGTTCAAGGTCTGTATGGGCAAAAAGTTAGGAAGACCCCAGCTCAATCAATAAACCAGGGGCTTAAGTAGGAAGATCACGGTCTAGCCAGCCAGGACAGAATGTCAGCCCTATCCCATTTCAATCAGTAAGCTGCACAGGTGGTTATACGTTTGTGGTCCTAGCTATGCAGGAGGCATGGGTAGTAAGATGGAGGTCCAAGGCCAATCTAGGCAAAAATACAAGACCCTGTATGAAAAACTAAAGCAAAAGGGTCTGGAGGTATGGCTCAAGTGGTAGAGCACCTGCCTTGGAAGTGCGAGGCTCTGAGTTCAAATCCCACTACTGCCAAAAAAAAAAGTTCAAAACACTGACAACATTAAATGCTGGTCAGATGTGAAGAAACCAGAACTCTCATTCACTGCAGAAGGGTCAGCCTCTCTGGAAGGCCGTCTCTTACAACATTAAACCATTAAACAGTTGTCTCCCCCAGTCTTTGGGGGTATGATCCCAGACCCGCAGGGATGCCTGAAACCATGGAGAGAATGGAACTCTGCCTAGTTCGTTTTTCCCACACATACAAACCTATAATAAAGTTTAATTTAAAAATTAGGCATGGTAAGAGATTAACAACAATTAACACAAATAAAACAATTATAACTGCAGAATTATACTGTAATAAAAGGTATATGAATGTGGTGTCTGTCTCTTTTTGTGTCTCCAAATACCTTAATTCCTCATTGAACTATAGTAATACTTTTGGACCACGGGTGATCACTAGTAACTGAAAAACGAGACTGTGGGTAAGGAGGACTATTAGTATTACAAAAGGATCCAGCAATTGCACTTCTTGGTATTCACAGAAATGAATAGAAAAGTTACGTCCAAGAAGAAATGGTGGCACACACCTGTAATCCCGGTACTCAGGAGGCTGAGGCAGGAAAATCATGAGAAACCCCGTCAAAAAAGAAACAATGAAAAGGAAGAGGGGGGAGATGAGAAGACAACAACAATGAGGAACAGGACGATACAGGGGGAGGAAGAGGAGGAGGAAAAAAAATAGGAGATGATGAAAAAGAAGAGGAGGAAGAGGAGAAGGAGAAAAGAGAAGCATAGCCACACAAGAGTTAGCACACTAATGCTATAGCAGCTTTGGTTATAATTGTGAAAAGCTGAAAGCAACCAAGAGCTCCTCAGTAAGAGGCTGAACAGTGTGGTGTGTCCCCGACATGACACACCATTGGTGATGAGAACACTGGTGACCCAGGCTGCGGTACCCTTTACAGACCACTTCCTTCCAGCATTTAAGTCCTGAGTGGTGAGAAGGAACACACGTGCCTAATCAGCAATTAGATCTTTTATGGAAAAGCCAATATAACCAGCTATGGTACGCTGTAAGAAGCAAGATGCTTTCACTATTTTTTTGGTTCAAAATGTAACCAGCATAAGGCTGAGGCTGTAACTCGGTGGTTGAGCACTTGCCCAACATGTGCAAAGCCCTGGGTTCAATCCCCCACATGTACACATACATATATACATACACACACATATATGCATGTGTACGCTAGACTATATGTTACTATGTTACTCTAGCTAGCTACAACACCAATTTTCATTTTTCTCATCACCTTGAAGACACACGAAATAAAACATTAAGAGTAGTATTCATGGCAGACCTGGTGGTGCACACCTATAATCCCAGCACTTGGGAGGCTGAAGCAGGAGGATCATGAATGACAGGACAGCCTGGGTTACATAGTGACTTCGAGGGGTCCTCAAAGACCCTGTCTCAAAAAACCCAGGGTTGAGGGTGTAGCTTGGTAGCAGAGCGCTTATCAAGCATGTGCAAGGCCCTGGGTTCCATCCCCAGTACTTAAAAGAAAAATACGATATTCATTTGATTATAAGGGCTTCTTGTCATTTCAAAGTCCCTCCAAGTACTTTCAGAAGTGCCCAGGATGTGTTTCAGATAAGCCCCAAACATTCACGACCAGCCACCCCATCGTGTCTACTAGACACCACAGTTGTCTCTTCCCCTGTCCTGAACTCTCACGCATGCTGGTCACCATTCCCTATCAACCCCCCTGAAGACCACCTGCACTGCACTGGACTCTTCAATTGCAAGGAGGGCACCTTGTCCTGACTTTTATCCTTCAGCTGGGGGCACTGCCAAGTAGCCCTCATCTCAACAGCATTCTGGAGAGGGCACTGAGGCTTCTCCTTACCTAACTGACGGCCCTTTCCCTCAGATGGCCTCCCTTGATTACGGAGCTGGGCTAGGACTATTTCCAGCAATCGCTTCCACTTTTCATGGTTGCTCCTGTT
The DNA here is from genome assembly GCF_047511655.1 of Castor canadensis. Taxonomy (NCBI): domain Eukaryota; kingdom Metazoa; phylum Chordata; class Mammalia; order Rodentia; family Castoridae; genus Castor; species Castor canadensis. The sequence continues at coordinate 46,176,452 of NC_133396.1, read as the reverse complement.
TCCTCTGTGAGGACGGAGGCCTCATTACTGGTGGATTTACCTGGGTCCAATCCTCGCCTTGGCATGAGTTGTGACCTGGGAAGCCTGTCAGTGAATCCCACAGGCAGCATTCTGAAGTGTCACAGGTTTTGCTGGACAGACACATATTGGCAGGTACCACAGCAATGACCCAATTATGCTTAATGTTTTATTCACAAAGTCTATAAATGTCTTATGCCTTTCAGCAAATGGGAGCCTCAGAACCAATGTAAAATACCTGCCTGGGAAATTTTGGTGATTATAATAGATTTTGTAATTTATGAGCCAAAGGGTGGGGAGCAACAAGCTCTGAAAAGTCAGAGGAACCTTAAATGCACACTGTTAGGTGAAAATGTTGGTGTGAAAGGGCTGCACACCGTGATCCCAACTGAAAAAGCAAAACTATGGCGGCAAGAAGCTCCGAGGTAGGAGGGGGAGTGAAGGGGGGGGGGGGGGCTTGGGGCAGGGACCCTCATCTGTTGGCCCCACATCTGTTAGGACCCACAGAAGGCACAACAGCAAGAATGAACCCTAAGGCAAACTACAGATTTTTTTTTTTTTGTGGTACTGGGTTTTGAACTCATGGCCTCACACTTGCTTGGTAGGAGCTCTACCACTTGAGCCACTCCACCAGCCCTGTTTTGTGTTGGATATTTTCAAGATAGGTCTCATGACTATTTGCCCAAGCTGGCTTTGAACTTCGATCTTCCTGGTCTCTGCTTTCTGAGTAGCCAAGATTATAGGTGTGAGCCACCTGTGCTGGCCAAACTATAGATACAAGTTCATAACAACGTATCAAAATTGGTTCATCAATTGAAACAAATGTATCCCACCAGTATCAGATATTTCCAATGGGAAACTGGGGGAGTTTGGGGGGGTGGCTATAGAAACTTTGTATACTTTTCACTCAATTTTTTGCTGTATACATAAAAGATTACAAAACCAAAAAAGTTAATGAAATGGAAAAAAAAATTAAATTTTTCTTCTCATTCTTCTCTCTGGGTATGGTGGTTCACACCTGTAATCTCAGCTACTCTGGAGGCACAGGAGGATAGTCCCGTGAGACCAGCCCTTGGCAAAAGTGCAAAATCTTATCTGAAAAATAACTAAAGCAAAAAGGAGGGCTAGGGCATGGTTCAGTTGATAAAGCAGCTGCTTGAGTTCAAACCCCAGTACTGGAAAAAACAGAGAAAGATTTCACTACAATCTTTATCTGTGGGAAAACATCTTGCCCACTATTACCCTCCCATCTGTCACTGTCACACTCACTGTGTCAATGGGTGACAAGATCTCATATGCTAGACAAGGTAAGCCTGTTCTGTTGCTGTTTTTATTTCTCTAATGTCCACAGGGTCCTCACCACATGGCCTTTGCTGAGGACACCACCTGGCTCTGAAGATAGAAAGGTCAAAAATATTAAGTGCCAATTCTTCTTTCCTGCATGTATCATAACTTAAAACCTGAGCATGCATTTCTTTGTTTCCTTGCTGATCCCCACAAGGTCCCTGGTGACAAGGGTCACCTGTATTTTGTTTGCTCTGAACACCCAGCACGTGCAGGACAGAACATGGATGAATACCTAATGAACCCCTAATGAACCAGACAATGGTGCTACAAAGGATGGGGCTGTGCCAAAAGCAGCAGAGGCCCAGGGAAAAGCAGAGGAAGAGGGCCCTGCGGGGCGAGGGCTGGTCAGAGGAAGAGCTGGTTCAGGCCTTCCTGAGAGCAGGCAAACAGGGCCTGGAGAGCAGGTCAAGGCCTTCCAAGAGGCCTGGTCCCAATGGGGGTTGGGGTGGGCGGGGAATGGCCTCCAGCCTTTTCTCCCATTGTGTGAGCCAGAAACAAACTCAGAAGCCAGGCTATATAGGCGGGAAGCAGATGGCCTGGGTAGGTCGGTGACAGCCCGCAGCAGGTCGGTGACAGCCCACAGCTCTCAGCTCTGGGCACCCACTTTGGCAGAGTTGGGACCCAGGGGAACTGTGCAAACAGCACAGAGCACCTTGACTCTGACTCTCAAGCTCTCCCTGAAGGAGGCTCCCCTACCCCATAACCCGCCCCCCCCCCCACAAATCCAGGCCCGGGAATGTGGCCAGACACAGCCAGCCCCACCACAAAACGTCCCAAAGCTCAAATGTCCACCCCTAATGTCAAATGTCTACACTCTGCCCACTGGAAGGACACTATTTTATAATTAAGTGATCCCTTCCCAGAAACGTCTTCCAGAAGACGTGATTGTCAGAACTGTGTGTGCTCCAGCTGCCACATCACGCCTTGCCAACAGCAGAACTCAGGTCACCCCACTGCAGCGCTGTCGGAGGGCTGCCAGTACCCCATTTCACAGATGTCCCCAAAACCTGTGGGAGGGAGTGGTCTCACACATGCAGAGGAGAACAGTGATTTATGTCACATGAAGTAGACAGTTCACCCTATGTAGGGAACACGGGTGTCGGTTTAGAATCTTTTGTGTCATCCTCCCCGCGTCCTGCTCCTCCTCTGTACCTCACAAGTCCCAGGTGCCTCCCAGAACAGAGGAAAAGTTCCAAACACAGCATGTGCACATAGTAGGCCCTCAAAGAGAAAAATGAGCACTTTGGGTTTTAAGCCAAGCGGGCACCTGAACTCTTAGTGGATTTCTCAGCACTGCAAAAAAGAAATGATGAATGAAACCCTGGCCCAGGGCCATCAGCCAAGGCTGCCTGGGACCTTAGGCAGGAAGCTGCACACTTCCTGCTCCTGCCAGAACTCTGGCCAGAGAGGAGCTTCATTCAGCTCACCCCACCCGCCTCCCCCAGAACATTCCGTGCTAAGCCAGGAGGCACCAAGGGCAGGTCACCAGGCCACTCCTTCCCTTTCCTTCCAACCCATGCAAAAGAGGTGGCCTCTCTGTTCCCAGGACTCCATCCACATCCTCTGACTTCAGTCCAGCGCAGCCCAACTTTCGCGGCCTCCCACAGACAGACCAAGGCTGGCTCCTCTACCTCACACGTGCCACCAGGACAGGGGCTGTGTGGATATGGCCCTCATTTGATGTCTTAATAACCATTTTACTTAGCCCCCTGACTGGTCATCCTGCCTCCAGTCCTGGTACCCACCACAAATAAATGAGGCTCTTTAAGTACAATCATGAGCTGCACCTCTCCTCAAGCACCCTCAATGGCTCCTACAGCCTCCTGAATTAGAATCCACATTTCAAGTTGACGGTGCTCCACAATCAATTCTATCCCATCATATCCTTTACTCATTTTCCTTTACATCAACTCACTCTTTTTCTTAAATTTGTTTTCAAAGGAAATTTTCCATCTTCACCACAAATAGAAAAACATATCATTTGCATAAATAAAAGTCAAGTGGAAACAAACAAGTTGTGTTCTAATATACAAAAAAACACAAGGCCTTGGGTTTGATATTCAGCACCATTAAAAACACACAAACACAAAAGTGACCATTCTAATGTCATCAGTGCTCATCTGTAGGCCACTTGAAATCCTCACACACTGCAAAAACGCTGCCCTGGCTTTTCCTTTTGCCTCCGTTGTGGTCCTTGCAGTTTTTGGGAACTTGTCTAATGGTTAACCAGTCTTGTGCTGGTTGACCTCAAATCTGCATACCGGCACGCACATCCTGCACCCCACTCCAGAGTCTACACCTGCACATAATACAGAAGAGTATTCATGGGACGGAACGAGTCAATTTGCTCAGGTATACCATTCTCTTCCTGGCCTCAGGCCCACCTGCTGCTCAAAACACACAGGCCCTCCACCTGGCACCCCCAAATCCATCATGTCCACTGGGGTCCTTGGAAGGATGGTGCAGAAAGAAAGCAACATAAGTGGGGAGCTGGCTCTCCTCCAACTCGACTACCTCTGCCTCCCACAACAGGGCCTGGGGCAGCCTGGAAAAGCAAGTTTCTGTCAACCATTAACCAAACACTCTCCTAGCACCCACCCACACCCCTTCCCTGAGAGCAAAGTCCTGGAAAAGCCCCTGCAGGAACTGGGCCCCAGCTCCAAGGGAAACACAAAGGCAACTTCCCAGGTCCTCAGAGCCCTGACACCCAGCAACACCTACCAGGAAGCAAGGGGTGGCTGGCAAATCCCTGCAGAGCCCAGCCAGGAGGAAGGTCTCCCTCCCCAGTTGTCAGGGGTAACCCAGGTGCCCCCCCACCAAGAACACTTGAATCACTCAGACTCAGTAAGTGGCAGTCACCGAAAAGGCCCTGCTGGAACAAAACCAAGGCCTGAAATCGTCACAGAGGACAGAATTCTGGCCAAGGCCACCCCATGGCCAGTTGGGATCAAGTTCCCCAGCAACAATCTTCTAAGACCAAATAGACAGACACAGGACATCTTTAATTGGAGGGAGGCTCTTTGGGAGAAGAGAGAGAGAGGGAGAGGAAGAGAGAGAAAGAGAGAAAGAGAGAGCAAGAGAGAGCATGTTTCAACCTGGAAACTCACAAATTTCACGAGTTTTTTATTACAAAGGACACATTTTCTGTAAAGGTCTCTGAAACATTCATTACAGGCAGTGGTTGTGCACAGGATGCATCACAAAATGTCCTGAGGCCTCCACTACCAGGGAAGCTCCCCCACCCCCACACACACACCTGGCTATGGTCCCCTCAGAAAAAGGGTAAATGAAGGCCTGATAACTTGCCCAGTGCTATAAACAGAACGGTGTCCCAAAGGACCTAAAGGGCAAGGTAATGAGGTGACGCCTTGTGCAGCTGGGGAGCACAGACATTCTGACATCTGCCTACAGTGAGAAGGGAAATGACAAGGATCTCCCTGCTGACCTTTTCACAGTACAAACAAGCTAGCAAAGGAAGAAAATGTTTTGGTGATAAGAAAAACACAACATTGGCAACCTTGCTGGGTATGGCAGTGCACACCTGTAATCTAGCACTCCTGGGAGGCTAAGGCAAGAGGATCATGAGTTTGAGCCAGTCTGGGCTACACCGCAAGACCCCTTCTCAAACAAAAACAAACAAAAACCATAGGCAACTTTATTATCTATGATGAATAAAAACAGGTGTTGCTGAGAGATGGCAAGAGGTTAGATGGCCATAATGGCCTAGAAGTTCTCAAACTGAGTTCCAGGGGGTGTCAGATCCTCTTTGAGGCTGCTGGGGTAGAAGTGAAGGTGGGAATAAAGAGCGGCAGTGTTCCAGTCCAACACAGCGCAGCTTGGGTGTCCAAGAAGGGACCTGAGAAGTAGCCAGGTGTGGTGGTACATGCCTATAATCCCAACACTCAGGAGGCTGAGGATTGAGAGTTTGAGGCCAGCCAGGGCTACATGGCAAAACACTGTCTCAAAAAAAAAAAAGGTTGAGAAGTGAGTTGGGGGTGTGTAGCTCAACGCACTGCACAAAGCATTGAGTTTGATCTCCAAAGCTCCAAAAAAAAAAAAAAAAAAGATGAGAGAAGAAGAGAGAAGAAAAGAAAAAACGTCTGGGAAGTACTGGCATGTGTCGTCAGTCGAGTCAAATGGGTCAAGATGCCAGAAGTCATCTCTGATTTCACCGCATATGGCAGCTGGGCCTCTGCTATGCATGCTGAGCTCAGAAGCAATGCAGAAGAGCTTCCTTTGCCAGGGTCTGGCCTGGCCACTTTGTCCTCCCCCTGACCACAGCTGGATGGACCAGTTCCAAAACTGCAGGTGACACCACAATCAGGTTGAACCCCGAGCCAAGTCAAGCATCCTAGAGTCTCAGACCCAGATTTGTGGATCCAGAAACCAGAGCCCAAGTGGTATCAGTGAGCAGTGAGATCCTGGACACCCTGAGTCAAGCATGACAGTGAAAGGCTGGTTTCCCCGTGCTCACAAGCAGCTTGCTACCTACAAGGGCCAGCTCACTTGAAGGTCCAGGATGCCTGGATGTGGAGGTGTGAGGAGGCCTGAGGGCTCACACACCACACACCCAAGAGCTCTGGGAATGCTGCCACACTGCTACACAGACATCAGCCTCTGGAGTCCAGATGGTTGCACATTTGTGAACAGAGGACAACTGCACCTGCAGCAGAAGTCAGGGGGTGGCCTTACAAAATGGACATACATCCTGCCTGCCTTCCTCTCTTTGAGAGTGAGTCCTTCCCTGGACCAAAGTCATGCCCATTCTTCTGGCCCCTGGCCTCCTCTTCCTCAAGAGTGGATGTAACTGGGGCTGACCAATTAGAATATCCTCACCTGCCCTGGGCAGTGATTGGCTCAGAGCTGGGACTTAGGAACTTTCTGTTCCTGTTCCTAATTGTCCTTTGGAGGCCTGGCTCAGTGATGTCAGAGCAGAGGATGCTTAGCCCCAGCACTCATTTGCAGGCTGACTCTGTTTCCTCTTCAGCAGACACACGGTCCAAAGGGAGCCCCTGCACTATGGGGTTCTTCATGGCCCTGGAGATGGTGTGCAGCTTCTGCCACCCAATGTGACCTACACTTTCAACATTTACTCACTTGTTCATGCCCCCCCACCAGGGACACCGTCAGCTGTCCCAGCTCATCCCAGACCCTGGCCCATTCCTACATCTGACCATCCTGGTCTTCGGGAGCAGTACACCCAGAAAGGACACAGACCACAAGCCACGCGCTGGCGTGAGAACCCTGTAACAAACAAGCAGGGAGCACACATGTGTTTACCTCTGTCCATGCTACATCAAGGCCCCATCATCTGTATCTCCCCACTCTCTGGTCTAATGGGCCTGACTGGGAAAATAGATGCCAAATTGCTTAATCAACCCACATATGAGGTTTTCAAAGAGGGAAAAAGGGACAAACTGAATGACTCATATACGAAATACCATAATTTATGTTTCGGGAATTTGGGGCGGGGGGGACTTTGAGGTTGAACTCAGGGTCTCATGCTTGCTAGACAGGCGCTCTACCACTTGAGCCACTCCACCAGTCCTTTTTGTTTTCGTTTCCTTTTCAGATAGGGTCTCGAGCTTTTGCCCAGGGCTGGCCTCAGAACTTGATCCTCCTACCTCTCCTTCCCAAGCAGCTGTGATTACAGGCTTGTACCACCATGCCTGGCTAAAGTACAATAATTTGATAATTAATATACATAGGAAATAAAAGCTCCACAGCTAAGTGACTAAGACACCTTAAAAAACTCGAGAAGGAAATGAAGAAAATGAACCCACAACTGCAAAATAAAAGCAATGAAAGAAACCACACTGAAGATAAAATGCTACAAGTGTGAGGCACATATTTTACTTTAAATTTTAGAAGCATGTTTGCAAGGACGTTACTCCATGAACTAGCTGTGGAGAGCCAGACCAGGCCAGCGAGAGGGCAGCTGGAATGGCTGGGGCCATAGCCCACTGGAGGGTGGTCCCTGCAGCTGCCGGGCATAGGAGAGGCAGGATGCAAACTGAGTCAGGGGACAAAGGCTTGCATTCTCTCAGGTATAGGCTCTACCACTCCGAGGCCAAATTGGAGCCTGTGGTTTCCCCAGCTCCTCTCCACTCTGCCCTGCCTGCCCAAGGCCCCGTCACCCCATCAAAGCTTTGCTCATAATCGATTGCCTAGAGCTGGCAAAGTGACTCAAGTGGTAGAGCGCCTGAGTTCAAACCCTAGTACTGCAGGAAAAAAAAAAAAAAATCTGCTGCCTCTACCCCACAGTCCAACCAATCCTGGTGGGACAGCCCCAGTGCTGGCTCAAGCTCCCTCTCCTGGCATGGCTGCTCCTCCCCGCCACTGCCCTAAGAGCCCTGACTTGCGATCTGGCTCTTCTCCCTCTTGCTCCACCTCTCTGCCTTTGCTTCTGCTGCCCCCATGGCCCCAGGTGCGCCCCCCTCCACCTCATCCTTCAGGAACCAGCAAACACTTTCCACCTCAGGCCTTCCTTGATCATCCCTTCCTTGTGGAACGCACTTCTCCCTCCCTAGAAGTTCCCTTATCGGCTGACCTGTCCCTTCCTTTAGCACTGAGACCTGCCCCTGACCTCTACTCTCTAACTTCTGCTGGTCAGTGAGTGTCTGCTTCCTTCCTCACCTGCTTTACTCCTTCATTCATTCATTCCACAAGTATTAAATTGAGCGCTTAACTACATTCCAGACCCTGTGATCAGACAGGCGAGACAATGACAAACAGGATGGGGGCTGCCTCTGTCACCTTGAAACTCATCTTGGAGAGGACTGCCTTTACCCCTCATGTTAGAAGAACACGTGGGTTTCAGCTCAGTGGCAGGCTCTAAATGGCCCATAATGACCACCTGGAATACGATGCTTAGAAAGGCAGAAGGCCCCTGGGCTCAGGGGGAAGTGCTGTGATTAATTAGTGATGTCTGCCAGGAACAGCAGTGGACTACAATGGTGAGCAGTGGCATGCATTCCACACATTCTCCTCACCCCTCAGGGGTCCACAGATGATCACCAGATGAGACATGTCCTTCAGATCTAATGGCCTGGAAACACATCCAGCCACCGGTATCCTTTTCCTTATGGACCACAGGAACCACGTCACTGATATTCTTCTTCCTGCTTTGACCACTTATTGGCTCAGAGCTAAGTCTGCCTCAAACATAGAAAACTGTGTAAAGCTCTATGGCCTGACTATATATTCTACTCTCCCCTGGTCTTGACTTTCTCGTTAATCTATAATTTTCCTGATCTTGTTTATTTATTTGGTGGTACTGGGGCTTGAACTCAAGGCCTCGTATTTGCCAGGCAGGTGCTCTACCACTTGAGCCACAGCCCCAAGCATTATCTTATTTTTATGGATGCATATTTAATCACATATATAGACAGACAGATACAGAAACAGTATAAACATCTATATGTATATATGCATATATACAACATACACATATATAGATAGATAAATGTAAAATAGCTATTTATCGGTCTGGTACATAGCATTTAACTTTTTATTATAAGTACGTATTTATTTCTATACAAGATACATAGAGAAATACACATTCTCAAGTTCTATATGGAATACGACAGAGGAGTAAGTTATCCACTCACAACCCCTCATCCTAACAGACAGGAAAAACAAGGAGGAAGAAGACACAGTCTTGGCCTGAAAGAATCAGAATACAGCTGCATTCTGGGATGAACCGAGATCAGAAGCCAGGCTGTTAGCTCCACCTCTTTCCAGTGGTGTGACGGTGAAAGGGAAAACCGTACACACACTCATACCTCCCGCCCAGCCAGCCTAAGATTTTATCAACTATTCAATGCCTATAACACAATCTGCCCTACTTCCTTCACATGGTGGCAGCAAATTAAATGCAGAGGTGGGTGGCTGTGCTAGGTGGCCCCAGCTCAGTGCATGTGGCTGGTGATTAGTATTGCAGGCAACAGCATTTGGTCATAAATAATAAGGCACCAAACTGCAAGACCTCTTTATAAAATGCTGCAGGAATTCAGAGCCAAAGAAACCGTCAGAACCCACATCTGCATTCAGAGTGTCTTTGTCCCCCTCTGATGTCTGAGAGCAGTGGCTGACTGCACTGCCTTTCTCAGCGAGAGAGAAAGCCCCAGCCAAGATCAATCTCACTGCTCAGGACTGGAGATACTATCCCCAGTACGAAGGGCCTAGGCCCCGGCGGCCTCCTGAAACAGCATCCCTGCAGAAAGGGCTGCGTGGCACGCAGCCAAGGTTGCAAACAGCGGGGCAGTGTGGGCAGCTGACCCTCACACATGCCTCCCACCAGACTTCACAGACATTTCCTGTCCCCAATCACAGGCCCATTTATTCCACAATCACCAGGGCTCCAGGCACCTGAATCAGCCCCACTGCGTTTCAAACAGCAGGTGAAAATGAGACAATGACAGTAACCAGTCCCTTTCAACAAGTTTGTTAGGAGGGCAGGAGCCAGTCCTTTCTTTTCTGGGGAAACTAACAGGTTTCACAAAGGCAGAAAGACTATTTCCAAAGTCTGGAATGTTCTCTGCCCAGGCAAGGGCTGAAAATGAAGTCAAAAAGGGGAAGGATGACAGACAGTCAGATGTTGTGTCTACAAAGGAATTCAAGTGACGAGACAAGGTCTTGTGTAATGATGTGTAGTTAATTCCTAGGGGCACACTGATTGGGGAGGGGCGATAGACTGATGGGGTGCTGACTGAGTTATCAAAGGTGGTAGAGGGGAGGCTTTCAAAATAAGGTAACCTGTCACCCTGATCTGATGGCCCTTCTTCTCCCCACCTCACTGAAGCAGCCTACCAGGCATGGCCCCAGAAGCCTGAATTCACCCTGTGACCAGCCCCCTTGGGCCCAACTGACTCTGCCAGGGGTGCACCCAAGCCAACTTGATAAAACAAAGGTGGCTTCCTTAAAACTCTGAGAAGTCTGGGGTTGGGGGCATAGCTCAGTGGCAGAACATGTGTTCAGCGTGCAGTAAGCCCTAGGTTCCATCCCAGCACCAAAGAGGTGAGTTCTCAACTTGACTGCTGCCTGGGACCATAAGTTAAAAACTTACTAGCTGATGGAGGCCATTTTCCCCAGGTGGACTTGCCCAGTTATGAGGAACTGAAAAGTGGTTTGCAGAACAAGGAAGAAGAGTGGAGAGAATACAAAGACTGAGGCAGAGCGAGGCTCCCAGCTCCCCTCTGGTATATGTGCTTCCTTCAGCCCTCCCAGGGCCTGGGTGGCCAATCCTTCTCTTCTATGAGATACTCTGGGGCCTTGGCAATGAATTCCCCTTTCTGTTCAATCTCCGCTGCTTGCAACCAGTCCTGGAAGCCACAGGTCCTCAGTAGCATGGTTAATGTGATGTGCACTTCCCTGCCACCTGGGCCAGCCCTGAGCTGATTAAGAATACCTGGGGGCATTCAGATCAGTGGCGTGTCTGGGGAAAGCTGAGGCTTTGTGCCAGGTCTGTCTCCATTTAGGAGGGTGACCTTGAAGACAGACCTCTCTGAAATGCAGGTTCCTTGAACCTTGGCTGCTCCTGCCTGCTACCTCTCCAGATCTTCTCCTGACCCTCTCTAATCTGTCCTCCTTGCTAATGTCATAGTGAGCTTATCAAAATGCCAGCCCTGGCATGGAACTGCCCCATTTGAAATCCCCAGTAACTTCCCACTGCTCTTAGGATAAAACCAAATTTTTACCCTACTTGGGGCCTCTTGTGGGTCCCTCACACCATACCCTGCCCTCGGGCCTGCAGACACCCCAGTACTCCTGCATGGGAAATATTTCCCCTACATTCTCCCCACAATCCTTTTCACCTAATTAAATCTGTTTTTTAAAAAACCACATTTTTATTAGCACCATTTATTGAGATATAATTCACAAGCCATAAAACTCACCCTTTTAAAGTTTACAATTCAGTGGGGTTTGGTATATTCATAGAATTTTGCATGATCACTGCAGTAGAATTTTGTAACATTTTCATCACCCCAGGAAGAAACCCATTAGTCACCCCATCCCCTCCCTTCCACAGCTCCTGGAAACCACTGATCTACTTTCTGCCCAGGGACTTGCATATCTAGGCACTGCGTATAAATGCAATCATACAATGCATGACCTTTTTGTTCACAATTTCATTTTTTTCTGTACTAATCTTCTTTCTTTCCTTCTGCTTGCTTTGGGTTTAGTTTGCTGCTCTTTTGCTAGCTTTTAAAGGTGGAAGATTACTGATTTGAGGTCTTCTTTTTTTTAATATAGGCATTCACAGCCATAAATTTTGTAAGTTTTGGAATCTTAGATGTTCATTTTCCTTCATTTCTCATTTCTCTGTGATTTCTTCTTTGACCCATTGGTTACTTAAGAGTGAATTTACTTTCTACAGATTTGTGAACTTCCCAAATTCCCTTTAGGTTTGATTTCCTAACTTGCATTCCACTATAGTCAGAGAACGTGCTTTGTATGACTTCAGTCCTCTGCAATTCATTGAGACTTGTTTTATAGCCTAACATACGGCCTCTCCTGGAGACTGCTTCCTGTGCACTTGAGAAGACTCTGCTGCTGTTGGACAGTGTTCTACAGACGTCTATTTAGCCTGCTTGGCTTATAGTGTTATGCAAGGCTTTTATTTCCTTGTTGATCCTCTGCTTGCGTATTCTATTGAAAATGAGACTTTAAATGCAGGCATCGTGGTGCATGACTATAATCCCAGCACTAAGGAGGCTGAGGCTGAAGGATCACAAGTTCAAGTTCAAGGCCAGACTGAGTTACACAGCAAGATTCCACTTCAAAAACAAGAAATAAAGGTGGGGGCGGGAACCTTGAAGCCCTCAACTATTATTGTTGACTTGCCTGTTCCTCCCCTCCTGTTAGTTTTTACCTTCTGGATTTTGGGGATCTGTTATTGGGTGCACATATGTTTATAACTGCTATCATTTGACCTTTTATATGATATAACTGCTAATAGCTTGACCTTTTGATTATTACAAAATGTCCTTATTTATTTCTAGTAACAATTTTTGTCTTAAAGTCTATCTGATACTTTATAGCCACTTCAGCTTTCTTTTAGGTGCTGTTTGCATAAGATCTCTCTTTTCCAGCCTTCTACTTTCCACTTAATTTTGCTTTTGAATCTAAAGTGAGTCTCTTGTAGACAGGAAATATTTGGATCCTGTTTTGTTTTGTTTTTAATCCATTCTGCCAACCTTTCTCTTTTTATTGGAATATTTAGTCCATTTGAATTTAATATAATTACTAATAGGACAGAACTGATACCATTTTGAGTTTTTTCTATGTCATACCTTTTTTGTCCCTATTTTCTTCCATTTCTCCCTTCTTTTGTGTTAAATAGCTATTTTCTATTTAATCTTTTATTTTTAAGGTATTTTCTTAGAGGTTGCCTTGGTGATTACAATTAACTTTATTTACTTGCTTTTTTTTGGTGGTGCTGAGGATCAAACCCAGGGTCTCTCACATGCTAGGTAAACGCTGTACCACTGAGCCACACTCCCAGCCCATACAATTAACATTTTAATTTAAAACAATCTTGCTTGGATTAGTGCTGACTTAATTTCAATAATACATGAAAACTTTGTTCTAATATGCAGTCACATGCTGCATGATATTTAGGTCATCAACAGGCCACACAGACAGCAGTGTTGCCGTAATGACACCACCTAGTGATGCCGCAGCTACCTCAGTATATGTATGAACACTCAATGATGCAGCGCAATGACAAAACTGACTTCTCAGAGTGTCCCTGTTAGGACACACAACTGAAGTTCTCTTCCTCCCCCCTTCATGCTGTTAGTGACACACAAATTATATCTTTGTACATCATAATCCTGTCAAGTTTTATGATCATTGCTTTTTGTTGTGGCCTTTTAAATCTGATAGATGAAAAGAATTATAAACAATATACATTTACACTTTAGAGGAGCTCTATTCCTTCTGTGGATTTCAGTCACTCCCTAGCACCCTCTTATTTCAGCCTTTAATGTTTCTTAGGGGGCATGTCTGCTAGTGACAAATTTTCTAATTTATCTAGGATGGCTTAATTTCTTCTGGATATAGCATTCCTGGCCGACAGCCTGTTTCATTCGGCTCTCTGACTTTGACACCCCACTGCCTTCTGGCTTCCTGACTTCTGATGAGAAGTCAGCAGTAAGCTTAACCTTAACCTTGTTAGGGATCCCTTGAGGAACTGGGGGGGGTGTCACAAGAGAGGGGAAGGAAAAGGAGAGGGTACTGTGGGGTAGAGCAGATTGAAGAATATCTCTCTCACACACACACACACACACACACACACACACACACATACACACACACAAAATCAGCATAATGAAACCCACCAAATGCTGTTTAAAAGGTCAGGGGAGAATGAGGTTGCTAAGTCAATACAGTAAATAGAGTGAGCTCATTTAAAGTACACTGCACTCATCTATGGAGTTATCACAGTGAAACTCCCTTACACTACTAATGTATGCTAATAAAAACAAAACAAAACAAAGGCAAGAACAGAAGCACACAAACAAAAAAGGATCCCTTGCCTCATTATTGAGGGACACTCTCTCTTTTTTTTTTTTTTTTGGTGGTGCTGGGGTTCGAACTCAGGGCTTCACACTTGCTAGCCACACACCTGTAATTCTTTAATAATTAGTGATAGAAACAGTTCTTCAGTGTGTTTTTCCATTATTAGATGTTCCATAAGATAAGAACCAGGCCCACTCCCCAAAAGCAGCCCAGAGCCTGGGATGGTGAGATTTTCAACAAATACTTACTCAGGGAATGAATAAAACTGTCCTAAAGGAAGTTAATTTATTGGTCTCAACTATTTTGGTGGCACTGGGATTTGAACTCAGGGCCTCATACTTGCCAGGCAGGTGCTCTACCATTTGACTCATGCCCCTAGTCCTTTTTTGCTTTAGTTATTTTTCAGGTGGGGTCTCGTGTTTTTGTCTGGGGCCAGCCTCAGACCACCAATTCTCCCACTAAGCCTTCCTACATAACCATGATCACAGTCACATGCCACCACACCTGGCTTCTTGATTGAGGTAAGGGTCCTCCCAAGTATCTAGGATTACAAATGTGAGCCACCGTACCCATCTGGTCTCAAGTTTTCATCCCTGTGACAGTATTTAAATAGCCACACCCTGTGGTGGCCTACTGGTGAGCCATGTGACTTGCTTTGGCCAATGGAGTGTTGGTGAAGGTGATGGGAGAAAAGCCTTGACATGTGCTTGTGCAATTGAGCCAGCTTGCTTATACAGCTCCTGCCACCCTTGGGTGGTCACTGGTCCAACCAGGATGAGAAATACATGGAACAGACTTAAACCCAGCTCACAGAATGAAGCCAACCCAGTTCCACCGAGAACAGCCTGGAGCAGTGAAGCCTCACCTAGTCACAGACCTGAGAGAAGGAGAAATAAATACTTCTTGCCATATGTCAGTGGGCTTCAGGGTTACTTACTACACTGCGATATTGTCACAATAGATGACTAAGACGTATGCACTGGTGGGTCTGAAGATTGGGAAGCTGTCTTGGGGAAGTCTTCCATGTGCTCCTTCCTATGACCCACCAGAGTCCAGACTGATTCTCTGCACTCCCAGCCTGTTTCCCTTGCCATCACGCCCTTCCCTGCTGTCTACTGCCAACTCCCTGTGACTTGCCTCCACTTGCAGCCTATCCCCCACCTGTCCCAAAGTTCAAGGCCAGCATCTTACAGTCCTGCTCTGCAGATACTGCAGCCCCATGGCTGGGACACTCACCTCCAGCAGCCTCTGGGAGCACCCCAGCATGGACTCAGCACCTAGCACAGTACTGTGCATCCACAGATGCTTGACTAGAGTGAGACCTTGTCCTCCTCTTCACCCCTTCCCAATTCCACCACCGGGCCCCAGAATTCACCTGCGTGGCTGTAAAATCCATAGTTCTTCCTCTGTGGTGGGCTGGAGAGGAGGGTCCACCCTGACCTGTCCCAGGGGTTGAACTTTCTGTCTGCCTCAACTGATACCCCAGACTCAGTGATGAGGAGAGGACAGGGCCAAGGGCGGTGGGACACTCACTCTCTTCCTCACATTGCAACTGAGCCCATGTGTGATCTAAAATGTATTTATTCATTCCAAGTGTAGAACTGCCTGTTTCGTGGAGGGCTGGAGGCAGTTTAGGGAGTAAATGCAATAAAAAAATCAACTTAAGGATCAAAGAGAACAAAGGCCATGCCAGAAGCAGAAAGGGATGTCACTGAAATCTGACGAGTAAACTGAGCAACGCATGAGACTTGAGATTCTTCAGCAGCCACAGAAGCACAGCAGGCATTGGGGCTGTGGAACACCAGAAAAATCAGACAGCAGCCCTGAACATGAACTCCATTCACAGGCAGCTCGAAGTCCAGAAGGATATTCCTTGGGGCAACTGGAGAGACCCCAATATTAACAACTGACACCGCCGGGCCAAAGGCGGTTCTATCTGTTTTGTAGATGACTTCTCATCTGATGCCACAGACGCTCTCATTACCCCCATTTTACTGTGGAAGAAACTGAGGCCACAGAGGGTCACAAAGTGGGGAAGTGGTAGAACCAGGATAAAAACATAGACTCTGAGTCCTTAACCTATAAGCCACCCAGCCTTGCTGCTCTGGGCTCATGACATCCTCCAGACCCATATGCCAAGCCTGTGGTTCTGAGCAGGGCCTTTTCCCAATAGAAGCCTCATTCCCTCACTTCTAAAGACCTATCTTGAGACTGCCTGGCCCTGGCCCTGCCCATTTGTCAGGACCCCATTACCTCCTGCTGAGCCCCCACAGGGAAGATCCTGTGTGAGGCTCACCTGGATTCCAGCTGCCAGCCTTTGCATATGTTTCCCCTCTTCCCCCAGCATACCTGCACCCCCAGCCTGCTCCCTGTGCTGCTGAGCCCTCCCCTGAGCATCTGCCTCCACTGGCCGTCCATCCCCCAGCTCTGTCCCAGGGCCCAATGCCAGCACCTTGTGTGTCCATGCTCTGCCTCCATCAGCACTGAGAGCGTCATACAGTGCACCTCCTCTCAGTAAACCTCTGGCCCTCATTGAGTTGCCACGTTAACTGCCCACACTGTGGGCATCAGGTCCTGGCTACTCCCTCTCTCCCTGACCTGGATGGAGATTCTCAATTCTGTAAAGGGAACTTCAATTCCACATTGGGCCTTTTTGCTCTCAAGTGTACCCCTGTGCTAAATCAGAGCCCAATTATTCTGTCAAGTGACACTGAGTTCCCCTATGATACCAGAACCTGATGATGGGTTGTGTGGGAAGTCTGACACCAGCCCAGCCCACTCCATCCCACAGGGCATGATCAGAAGAGGTGCCCCTGTATGGAGATGCTGCTCTTCCACCTGCTTAGAAATCATAGTAATAGCCAGGTGTCATGGTACATGCCTGTAATCTCAGCCCTTCTGGGGAGGCTGAGGCAGGAGGATCCTGAGTTCGAGGCTAACTTGGACTATATAGCAAGACCTAGTCTCAAAATAAAACAAAACAAAATACAAAAACAAATCACAACAAGCTGACAAGGTTAAAGCAAAACACTTGGGGGCTGGGTGTGGTGGTACACAACTCCAATCCCGGCTATGCAAGAGGCAGAAATAGGAGGATCTCAGTCCAAGGTCAACCAGGCCTAAAGTCCCAGACCCTGTCTGAAAAACAAACTAAAAGGAAAAGGACTGGGGCATGGCTCAAGAGAGGCCCTGAGTTGAAGGCCCAGTACCAGACACATGTACACACACACACGCACACACAGACACTTCATCTTTTGTTGGAAAGTCACAATAAATAATACCAACCAAAGCTCCCTTCCACACAATGGCCTCACAACACTCAACCTACAAAAGTGACTTCCGCACACCCACCATGCCCACAGCCACCTGCAGCTCCAGCCAGCCAAGATACTCTGAGCAGAGATCCCTTCAGTGGTGCTTGAGATGGGGAGACTACATGATCTGAATGCTGTGTACCCCCAAAACTTGTGTTGAAATGCCAGCCCCTGAGGTGACAGAATTAGGAGGTGCGGCCTTTGGAAGTGATTAAGTCATGAGGGTGGAGCTCCCACGAATGGGATTAGTGCCCTTATAAAGGAGGTCTCAGGGGGCTGGGAGTGGAGCTCAGTGCGAGAGCACTTGCCTCGCATGCAGGAGGCACTGGGCTTCATTCCCAGCACTATTTAAAAAAAAAAAAAGGTCTTAGTTTTGTTAGCTGAAGTCAAAAGCCTAAGAACAAGGCCAAACAGTGGATGAGGGGTTGGGGTCAAGGAAATGAAGAAGTTCTTGCGATACCCTCCACCCCACCCCCCATGGCAGCAGAACGAGAAATGGCACATGGAGAAAAGCTCGGGAAAAGAGGCGTGGGGGTGGGGTAGGAGAGAAACAAAAGCTAGAACAGGGGACACAGCTGGGCTGATCCTCCCCTCGTGGGATAGAAATCATTTCACATTCATCTCTGACCTTTCCTCGGCCAGCCTCACCCAGGCCACCGTCCCCTTGATCAAATACTTCCCCAGACCCTGACATTAACAAGGACAAGCACTGTGACAATTCAGAGACCCGTGGAAACTGGGTCGTCTCCTGTCACTAATCTATGATTTGATGACATTAAAAAAAAGAAACCAGAGGAGAATTCCTTTCCTTTTTTACTTTCAAATGAGTCGCACTTAGTGCAGGGCAATTTAGATCTGAGCCTTCTTCAGCGACAGTCCCAGAGGGATTGAACCCTGGTTTTCTGACCACTGCACCAAGACCCCCTCACCTAATCCCTCTACATTCCATATCACAAAGCCAGAGGGTGAACCTGGGCTCCAAAAATGAAACCCAGAAAGTAACATACACTCCTACATTCCTCCTTCTAATTTAAGACACGCCCTCCATTAGCTTCCCACTGGGGACCGAGAGAAAATTGTTTCAAAACTGGGAATGTAATTTAAAGTCGGGAGGGGAAAAAGCATCCCACAAAACCCAGGTGTTTGAAGTAGTTTGCTGCAAACTTTTTTTTTTTTCCTTCCAGTGCTGGGGATGAAACCCTGGCCTGCTGCAAACTTCTTAAATTAACTCTTAACTGACTGCCTGCTTGACAGTTTGCCTTATCAGCCCAAGAACCCAAATGTCCAAATGATGTCGTGGGGTTGGGATGTGGCTCTGTGACAACACTTGCCTAGCACGTGCAAGGCCCTGGGGTTTCTAGGCCTGAAAGCTACATACATCAGAAGTGTGCTACTTGTCTCACTCCTACAAAGCGGGTACACCTGTGTAGCCATCTTCCAGGTCATGGGATCTTGGCCCATGCTGGGCCACGTTCTTGGGCTGCCCATTTTGGGGGCTGAACCTTGAGGAGTCACTGGAAAGGGACATGAGAGAACTTTCTGGGATGATGGTCATGCTCTCCATCTTGATAAGAGTTTGAGTTGCACAGGTCTATGCATTCATCTGAGCGTATAGGTGTGTGGTGGCACACATCTATAATTCCAGCTACTTGGGACACTGAGGCAGGAGGATCTCGAGTTTGAAAAGCCAGCCTGGGCTACATAGCAAGACCTTGTCTCAAAAAAAAAAAAAAAAAAATGCTGCTCTAGCTGAGTTCATCAGATGGAATATGTCAGATTTATGCTCTTTACTGAATGCACATTTCATCACAAAAGGAAAAAAACCACAAACAAATACTGAGTTTTAGTTAATGGCGAGTTTGCTCAAGTATCTGTTCTGTTCATCAAATAATGCTATTAAGATACAGAAAAGCCAAAACCTGAGAGAAGGATCTGCGTGCCTACCTAGGCATTGCATTAGTACCACAGCCTGAACTATGAAGATCCCCCATGAATCCAAAACAATCTAACATTAACTCAAAATGGATCAAGGATCTTAATATCAGACCCCAAACTCTTAAGTTCATACAAGAAAGAATAGGAAATACTCTGGAGTTAGTAGGTACAGGTAAGAACTTTCTCAATGAAACCCCAGCAGCACAGCAACTAAGAGATAGCATAGATAAATGGGACCTCATAAAACTAAAAAGCTTCTGTTCATCAAAAGAAATGGTCTCTAAACTGAAGAGAACACCCACAGAGTGGGAGAAAATATTTGCCAAGTATACATCAGACAAAGGACTGATAACCAGAATATACAGGGAACTTAAAAAACTAAATTCTCCCAAAACTAATGAACCAATAAAGAAATGGGCATGTGAACTAAACAGAACTTTCTCAAAAGAAGAAATTCAAATGGCCAGAAAACACATGAAAAAATGCTCACCATCTCTAGCAATAAAGGAAATGCAAATTAAAACCACACTAAGATTCCACCTCACCCCTGTTAGAATAGCCATCATCAGCAACACCACCAACAACAGGTGTTGGCGAGGATGCGGGGAAAAAGGAACCCTCTTACACTGTTGGTGGGAATGTAAACTAGTACAACCACTCTGGAAAAAAATTTGGAGGCTACTTAAAAAGCTGGACATCGATCTACCATTTGATCCAGCAATACCACTCTTGGGGATATACCCAAAAGACTGTTACTCCAGAGGCACCTGCACATCCATGTTTATTGCGGCACTATTCACAATAGCCAAGTTATGGAAACAGCCAAGATGCCCCAGCACAGACGAATGGATTAAGAAAATGTGGTATCTATACACAATGGAATTCTATGCAGCCATGAAGAAGAACGAAATGTTATCATTCGCTGGTAAATGGATGGAATTGGAGAACATCATTCTGAGTGAGGTTAGCCTGGCTCAAAAGACCAAAAATCGTATGTTCTCCCTCATATGTGGACATTAGATCAAGGGCAAACACAACAAGGGGATTGGACTATGAGCACATGATAAAAGCGAGAGCACACAAGGGAGGGGTGAGGATAGGTAAGACACCTAAAAAACTAGCTAGCATTTGTTGCCCTTAATGCAGAGAAACTAAAGCAGATACCTTAAAGCAACTGAGGCCAATAGGAAAAGGGGAACAGGTACTAGAGAAAAGGTTAGATCAAAGAGAATTAACCTAGAAGGTAACACCCATGCACAGGAAATCAATGTGAGTCAATGCTCTGTATAGCTATCCTTATCTCAACCATCAAAACCCCTTGTTCCCTCCTATTATTGCTTATACTCTCTCTACAACAAAATTAGAGATAAGGGCAAAATAGTTTCTGCGGGGTATTGAGGGGGGGAGCGGGAGGGGGTGGAGTGGGTGGTAAGGGAGGGGGTGGGGGCAGGGGGGAGAAATGAACCAAGCCTTGTATGCACATATGAATAATAAAAGAAAAATGAAAAAAAAAAAAAAACCAATCTAACAGAGAGGGCTAGAGGCATGGCTGGAGCAGTAGAGCACCTGCTTAGCAAGAGTGAAGCCCTGAGTTCAAACTCCAGTGCCATAAAAGGAAAAAACCAATAATCTAATAGGGGAAAATGGGTAAAGAAAAGTCTGGCATGAAACTAAGGAAACACAAATAACCCGCAAATGCATTCAGCCTCTACAGTGATCACGAAATGCCGATGTAAACCACAACAAGGTATTGGTTCACACAAGTGAGGGTGGGAGGGTGCCGGGCAGTGGGCACTCTGTGCTTTGTAGGGACACACAGTGCTTCAGACTTTGAGAACAACATGAGTGGAACCACACACAGCTGTAACCATGTATTGCTCCTCCTATCCACAGCCAAGAGAAACCTACACCTGGAAAAAAGCTGGTACTAGCAGAGAAAGGCAGAAACGAGCCAAATGCCCACCTGCAATGGAAGGGCATCTTGACCACACTGGGCAGTAAAAAAGAAATGGACTACAAGTGACTTGCAGTGACGGTGTGAGTTCCAAGAATACACAAGCACACCGGTGGACCTGTTAAGACACCGGAGACAGTATGATTGTTTATAAATGTTGACATGCATGCAAAATCAAACAATGCAGTCAGGCTATAAACCTAGTGGTGAAGCTATAAAGAACAGCTGATGGTTACGGTAACATTCAGGTTAGGTTTCCTCTGTGCATAGACAGGGAACAAGATCTGTCTACAGACAGGCGTAGAAACTATTTCTAAAGGTGCTAGAGGTACTCTGTTTCCTAACTTACCTGGGCAAATGTCTGCTTCATTAGTCTTCTTAAACTGCACCTGCGTGCTTTATTTATATGATCTTTTGTATATATATTACACGATTCTAAAATAATCAGTAGCTGGGAGCCAATGACTCATGCCTGCAATCCTAGCTACTTGGGAGATTGAGATGGGCAAACAGTTTGAGAGGACATCCCTCCCCCCCAGTCTCCAAAAATAATCAGAGCAAAATGGACTGGAGGTGTGGCTCAAACGGTAGAACGGCTGCTTTGCAAGTGCAAAGCCCTGTGTTAAAACTCCAGTCCCAGAAGAATAAATAAATAAATAAAAATAAGAAAAATTTTAAAATGAGTAACTTTAAGCCAGGCATGGATAGCAACAAGTCTGTGGTCCCAGCTACTCCAGAGGCTGAGGTGGGAGGATCACTTGAGTCCAAGAGTTTGAGGCCAGCCTGGGTGTTCCGGTCTGGATCTGGAATGTCCCCAAAAGGCTCCTGTTGCAGGCCTGGTCCCCAGCTGGTGGCACTATTGAGAGGTGGAGCAAATTTTGGAGCTGGGGCCTACTGGGGGAACTAGGTCACTGGGGTGTATTGGGAGCCAGGCCCCTACCTCCCCACCCAAACATGAGGTGAGCAGCCTCCTCTACGGACTCCTGCCGCCATGATGTTCTGCCTCACCTCAGGCCCAAAGCAACAGACCCAAAGTACGTCTTCCTCCTTTAAGTTGCTTTTCTCTGGTATTTTGTCATACTGACTGAAAGCTGACTAGGCAACATAGGATGACTCCATCCTCAAAAAAGAAAAATTCTTATATTCTTATATTCCAACAATATCCAGTTACGAAGAAAATGAGGAGGTTGGGATGTATCTCAGGGTACAATGCCCAGCATGCTTGAGGCCCTGGGTTCAAGCTCTGCTGGGGGCCGGGGTGGGGCAGGGGAAGGAGAGGGAGAAGGTGGGAGATTGTATTCCCAAAACACAAAGACCTAGGAAGAAATTTCACAAGCCACGTGGACAGCCTCCATAAAGAAAACCATGAGCCGGCACCAGTGGCTCATACCTATAATCCTAGCTACTCAAGAGGCAGAGATCAGGAAGATCATGGTTTGAAGCTAACCCAGGAAAATAGTTTGTGAGACCCTATCTCGAAAAAACCCAACAAAAGAAAGGACTGGCAGAGTGGCTTAAGTGGTAAGAGTGCCTGCCTAGTAAGTGTGAGGTTCTGAGTTCAAACTCCAGTGCCATCAAAAAAAAAAAAAAAAAAAAAAAAGAAAACCATGAAGCTGATGGAGAAGAAGACATGGGTGAATAAGGGAGGGACCATGTTCCTGGACAGGAAAACTCAATTTTATAATTCCAAACAAGATTTTAATGACATCTGTAGAAAAAGCAGCGAAATGGTTAGAAATTTCGCTCAGAAGAATGCGTAAGTAGGCATAACCAAGGAAGTCTGGGAAAAGAATCTGCATGGCCAGACTTTAAGATATATAAAGTCATAATAAAAAATGTGACAGTAGAGAGAAAAGAACAGAATGTTTGTAAACTAGAATGAGGCTAACATTTCAAGTCAGTCTGAGGAAACAGGAAGGTGCCCCCCAAAATCTAGGAACCCTGGTTACTGGATGTGGGAGGCTGAGGGATGAGGGAGAAAGGGGTTCTTCTCACTGTTCACCTTTTGTGCCTTCTGGACTTTGAACATGACTGTACATGTTAAATCTCCCTAATCCAAAAATCCAAAATCCAAAACTTTTCAAGCAACTGATAAGACACTACACCATGAAATTTCACACACAAAATTACTGAAAAAACTATACAAAATTACCTGCAGCCTGCATGGATAAGGTGTATATGAAACAGAAATAAATTTCATGTTTAAATTCGAGTTCCACCTCCCTGTATTTTATTATGCAGATGCATATATCCCAAAATTCAAAAAAAATCTGAAATCCTAAACACTTCTGGTGCCAAGCATTGCAGAGAACAGATATTCAACCTGTAATGTATATTCAAACAATAAATTTAAAATATAGTTAGAGGGTAAAGAAAGTGAATGGAAAGAACTCAAGAATTTGTAAAAGCAGTGGCTCACACCTGTAATCCTAGCTACTTGGGAGGCTAAAATGGGGAGAATCATGATTTGAGGCCAGTCCAGGCAAATAGTTCCCGAGACTCCATCTCCAAAATAACCAGAGAAAAATGGACTGGAGATGTAACTCATGGAAGAGTGCCTCCTTTGCAAGCAAGAAGCCCTGGGTTCATACCCCAGTCCCAGGAAGGAAGGAAGAGAGGGAGGGAAGGAGGGAAGAAGGGCGGGAGGAAGGAAGGAAGGAAGGAAGGAATTGAAAGATATAAAATCAGGGTCTTACCTCCCATCATGGACAAAATAAATTTTGATTGAATTAAGTTGAACACAGAGCAGAATAGAAAGGCTGAAAGAAGAAGGAACCAGAAGAAAATCAGATGTCTCTTCATCTGACCTTGGAATGGGAAAGACTTCTAACCCAAAGGCCAAAGAAGAAATCCTAAAATGGAAGGATTGACGGATTTAATCACTGTATTGACCAGTTCGGGCTGCCATTAACAGGGCAGACTAGGGCCGAAACCACAGGCATTCATTTCTCACAATTCTGGAGGCTAGAAAGTCAAGATCAAGGAGCCAGCTGACTAGGTTCCTGGTGAGGGTTCCTTCCTGGCTGGCAGACTGTCACCCTCTCCAGTGTCCTCACATCGCCTTTCCTGGGGGTGTGAGGAGAGGAAGAGCTCTCTACTGTCTCTTCTAAGAACAGCAAGACTGTCAGATCAGGGCCCTATCTTAGGACCTTTTTCTTTTTTTTCCCAAGTGCTGGGGAATGAACTCGTAGCCTCACGCATGTCAGACAAGTACCACTGAGCCACATTCCAGGCTTTTATGACCCATTTCCACTCTAACTCCTCCTTACTCCAAATAACCCAACCTAGGCATGAGGACTTTAACCTATGAATTTGGAGGAACACATTCAGTCCATAAACATTTAAAGCTTTTCTGTGTCATAAGAATTAAAGAAAAAACACCAAACTGAGGCGAAAATGTATATATATATTATGTCAGTCAATACTTTTTTTTTGGTAGTACTGGAGTTTCATTTGTACCCAAATGAATTTTGTGGTACATATCCCTCAAGGGCTAGGGGTGTAGCTCAGTGGTAGAGCACTTGCCTAACACGCCCAAGGCCCTGGGTTAGATCCCCAGTACTGCCGAAAAATAAATTATTTGCTTAAATTAAAGTACCACAGAGAAGTCTAAATTTCTCTTTGATTTCCACACACACACACACATGCACACACACACCTAACCTTTTTCTCCTTTCCCACACACGACAGTTATTATACAGGATCCTGCTGGGCACTACTGGCTCATGCTTATTAGAGGCTGAGATCTGGAGCATCAGGGTTCAAGGTCAGCCTGGGGAAATAGAGGCCCAATCTCAAAAACCACCAGAGCAAAATGAACTGCAAGCATGGCTCAAGCAGTAGAGCCATGCAAGCATGAAGCCCTAAGTTCAAATCTCAGTCCTATCAAAAAAAAAAAGTTTTCTGATTTTCTATATTCTTTTACATGGGTGAGATATACTGATATTCATGGAGAGCCAGGTATACACTTTTTTTTTTTTTTGCAGTGCTGGGAAGGGAACCCAGGGCCTTGTGCACAGCAATAAGCACTCTACAACCTGAGCCCCACCCCCAGCCCATGTATACACGTCTATAAAGAATGCCATACTGTATTTATCGCTTTAGATTTGCTCTCTGCACCTGACAATCCTAAGATTCATCCTTGTTGTTGCATAAAGATCTAACTCCTCTCAAAGTTACACAGTATTCCAAGGTATGAAACTACAAGACCACCCACCAGCAGACATGCAAACTGTACAGTCTTTCACTACTAAGTAGCACACTGCAGAAAGGCTGTCCCAGGACCTCCCATGTGTACACAGGTGCCAGAGTACGTGTGGTGGGTGGGAGGAGGGAATTTGAGGGCTTTTGAAGATTGAACCCAGGGCATCTCATGTGCAAGTACATACTCTGCCCGAGCTCCACTAGCCCATGCCAGCTCCTTTAGGGCTGACTCTGAGAAAGCAGTTGCCAGTTTTTGGAATTTTTTTTTTTTTTTTTTTTTTTGCGGTAGTAGGATTTGAGCTCAGAGCCTCCCTTAAGCCACTCCCACCAGCCCTTTTTTTTGTGATAGGTTATTTTCAAGAACTATTTGCCCAGGCTAGCTTTGAACCTTGATCCTCCTGATCTCTGCCTCCTGAGTAACTAGGATTACAGGTGCAAGAAACCATTTTTAACAGGTCCTGCAGTGTCCATGATGATGCCTTTCCAAGCTTCCTATCCCACAGATTTACAGATCTGACCCTATGCAATTTCTCCTTAGTTTCCGCCCAGCATTTTGGCCTACCTGACTTATTCTGTGCCCTATTCATGCCATTATTTTTCCTTACTATTAAAAACCACCATCCAACAACAAGATGGACTGCCCTCATCACTGATAGCATTCAAGTACAGGTCAAATGGTCATGGTCACTGATGGAGGGGAGTCGTGAATGACATAGGAGGTCCTTCTAACTCCAAGAGCTGTCAGTGAATGGGGGAGGGGCTTAGCAAGGGGAAACTCCAGGTGTCAACCCAGCAGCTGGGATGGATGAGACCCAAAGATGAAAGACACCAACATGCAAATTAGGCAGGAGCACAGCTGGGTGCATCAGTCAAGGCTGGACACCAACTACTCTTCACCCTTCTCGTCAAACCCACCACCAACCTCATAAGGCCCACAATGGTCACAGCAGCATGCACCTGATGGACTGTCCAGGGTATAAGTGCTCTTACATAAGGTGCCAACTACGTGTCTGTGGGCTTACATAAGGAGCTCCAGTATTTTTAGCAGCACAGAGCTGCCTTGAGAAAGGAGGAGCCTCTCACAGCAAATGCAGCTGCTTTTCAGGCTGGCGCGGTCCTTGACATGCTGGGGTTTGCAGCAGCTTGATGGTCAGAGGGCTGAGGTCTGTGCCAGGGCTGTAGCACCACCTAGATTCTGCAGCTGCTCCTCACTGACCTGGCTCCCCACAACTAGCAGGCAGTGAGACACAGCCCCTCACTCACTCACCCCCAGGGGATCCAGGGAGCAAGACCAGGACTGGTCCCAAACTAAGCAGCCACCCATGGGCTCCCTACAAGGCCAGTAGGGTGCAGGATGCAAGGGGCAAGAAGAAACCAGAGCTGATCTGGCTCTGCTCTCCAACTCCCTCCAGAACCTGTCACCTCCCACCTGTCATCAGATGCAATGTTCTAGGGAAAGTCAGTAGCCTCTCTTATAAGGGAATAGGGTATCTGTATTCAATTCTTGGCTTTTTTTTTTTTCCTTCTTCCTGTTTTGGTACATTTTATTCAAGTATAACACAGAAGGATGCATCAAAATTGATGAATGAATTCTGGGGTGGAGGGGTGTAGCTCAGTGATAAGAGTGCTTGCCTAGCATGCAGGAGGTTTGGTTCCTAGCAATGGGAAAAAAAAAGACTGAGCATGGTAGTACACATCTGTAGTCCCAGCTATCTGGAAGGCTAGAGGATCACTTGAACCTAGGAGTTGGGGGCCAGCCTGGGCAACACAGCGAGACCCCATCCCTTTAATAAACCAAAAACAAAACATACATTCCAGCCTTCCCCGGGCTTCCAGGAAGCCACTACCCTAACTTGCAACACTTTAAATTCGTGTCACCCTTCTTGCGCTCTATATAAATGTAATCACACAGCATGTGTGCTCGCTTTCGTCTGGCTCCATTTGCACAGCGTTCTGTTTATGTGACTCATGCATGTTGCACTGTGTGTCTGCAAACTGCTCATTCTCACTGTGACAGTGTGTCACCTGCATTGACCCCCGTTTCTGGGTCCATTCTCCCGCTCCAGGACGCAGACTGAGTCCCAGCTTTACTGCTTTCTACAAATAGTGCCACGAACATTACAGCACATGCCGTTTTGCCGTGGCCTTTTGCCCACTGTAAAACGCATTAAAAGCAGTTGCTTTAATCCTCAAAGCTTGGGAAAGCCAATGTGTCCCACCTCTCCAATTCACCCTTTCGTTCCTTAAACATTGCTCTTCTGCTCTCTAGAGAATATAAAGTAGGTTACCAGCCATAGGAGGCAGATTTTCCAGGACAAAAGTCCAACTCTATCACATATTTGCTGTGTGTCTATCAACAAACCTTAACCTCTGAATGCATCAGTTTCCTTACCTGTAAAATGGCAATAAGAGTACTTTACCTCTAACTGTCTTGGTTGAGGATCAAATAAGGGAAGAGGGTCTGTATGTGGTGACCACTCAGTCTACATTAGCTGTGATTACTGCCACAGGTACCCAGTCTTTTCTTTTTGGTGGTGGTAGTACTGGAGTTTGAACTCAGGACCTTGCACTTGCTAGGCAGCTGGTCTACCAGTTGAGCCACGCCTCCAGCCCCCCACCTCTTTTTTGGAGACAGGGTCTCACTATGTAGCCCACGCTGCCCAGGAACTCATGATCCTCCTGCCTCAGCCTCCCAAGGGCCGGGATTACAAATGTCACCACCATGCCGGCTCAGCACAGCCTTTCTTAACACTCCAAGGTGATCTGCTCTGGGTGGCCCCCTGCCAGGATATCTATGAGCAAGGCCCTCAGAGAGGAGACAGGCAACTTCACCACCCAGCTGAAACAGGGTCGCACTGTCCTTTAGTCACAAGGAGCTGGGCATCACTTAGCATGTGACCTAAGTCGGGGTCATGGTACTGGGTCATTATTAACGTGTGCCAGCAGCCTGGTGCTGGCACAGCATCCAGAAGTCACTGCCTAGAAAAAAGCATTTTTAGTGTCTATGTAAAAGGAGAATGAATAGTATTATATTTTTTTAAGCAACATAGATGGAAAAAGCCCCTAGAAGCTTACATTGCAGAGACCTAGGAGCAAGAGACAAGGGCCTCACACTACTGGTTGCCATGGTAACAGGATTTCACAGCAGGAGCTCATTTTCATATGACAGTGACCTGCAGGAGAAGGGAAGGACACACATCTCTTAAAGAAACTTAGTTGAAGGCATTAATATGGGGGGGGGGTGTGAGAGGGAGGTAGTTTTGTTTACCAAAAAAGGAATTTAGAAGTGCCTTATAGGACAGAAATGACCTGGAGAGGACTTGCATAGCTGTCTCTCTATCCCATAATTCTTACTTAAAGCCAGACCTGAAAAGAGCCTGTTTTCCAAGGCTTTCTGGCTGATGTCACAGTCTCCTTGAGTCACATGTCCCACCATTAACTGTCTGGTAGGAAGTCCTTTCCCAGAGTCCAGTGGAGTCCCAAGCAACCACGAACCAAGCCACCAGTATGTCCTGCATACCTGAGCCAGGTACCAATGCGGCACAGAAGATGTGACACACGTGAGCTTCTTGGACAAACAGCAAACCCTGGCATCCAAGACGGACTGCAGCTCCAACCTCCACTCCGCCCAGCTGCAAGCTGTGTGATTCAGGCAGGGCCCTGGCCCTCTCTGAGTTTGCATCCTCATGGGCAGAATGGGGACAGTAATCCTAATGCCACCTCACTGGGACTCATAAGAAGAGCTCAAAAGCGAATGCCTGGACTAACCATACTGCCCAACAACAGGACACAGCTCCTACGACTAAGAGTCAGCAAAGCGAGTCCTGCCCTGATACAATGGGAGACTGACAGCAGAAAATGAAGTATTAAGTTGTGTGGCGCAACCTGTAACCAATCTATCGGTTAGCCCAGCGGCACAGAAGGACTGGGATCTGAAAAATAGGGCATCTTGGGGAACACAGAGTTTAAACTAGACTTTGAAGGATAATAGGGAGGAATGTTCTTCGAGGTGTACAGATGGAAGCACCTTTATTAAGTGCCTGTAGGGTGCCCCACCCTGGGGATCCAGGGAGAAAGGGAACAGGTTTATGGCTGCCATCAGGGGAGTCAAGGAAAGGAGGGGATGCGAATCAGCAGACAGCATTAGCTTAAGGGCACAGGGCCAGGAAAAAGTGTTGGTGGGGGACAGGGGAGCCAAGCTTTGCCAAGAAACAGCACCTAAGCCAAGCAGCAGGGGCAGGAGCAAGAAGACACCCAGGGGAGGGAGTTAAGTGGCAGGATTGGAAAGTGGTTTGAGAAAGACTTAGGACTGAGAACCTGCCCAGGAAGAGAACTGCCTTCACACAGGAGGAAATCCCACACCTCTGTAGATTCCTCAGAGGAGTGAGTCAGTGACAGGATGAAGGGCTCACATTCTAGAGGTGACATGTCAGATGGATTGCTGCATGGGACAGGCAGCAGAGAGACCAGCCAAGAAACCTCTGTACTCTGGCCTGTGCTGGTCTAGGCCAGGAAGAGCCAGTCACAAAGGAGAGGGGAGAAGCAAGACACTTCAGAGACAAGCATGCAGTGACAGAGAAGGAGGGAGACCTCCACTGCCAAGAAGTGAGGGAGGTAGTTGCCCTGGGGTATCCCAGGAGAGCAAGACTGGACAGGACTAGACACCAAAGAGGTTCCTGGAGGACTCCCCAAGATGGCCCCAAAAAGCTTTAAACGGGGCCTGAAAAACCTGTTCCAGAAAGAGGGGAGAGAGTTCAGGAAAGGAACAGGAATGATTAGGAACGAAGAGCAAGGCCAGGAGAGAGGCCTGCAAGATGGACATGTATGCACTAGGGTTCTGCTGGGGGTGCAGAGCAGCAGGGCAGAGGGCCCTCAAAACAGCAGTCTTTGGAAACAAGATGACTTCCAGAAAATAGTTTTGTCGTTTCTGCAAAGTGGCATGGCCAGCAGAGGGGCTACAGGATTAGGGCAAACGGGGACAGGAGATGGCAGGTGCAGAACACTTGTGGGAAAATGTGTCAGTTAAAGAGGAAGTGGAGCCATGGCTCACAGGCATGATTTTGGCTTTTTGCAGGTGGGAGCCCAGTGGCTGTCAGAGGCAGGAGACAGAGGGGGCAGTGAGGACTCAATTATGTTTAGGTGTGGAAGGGGGGTTAGAATGTGGACAGCAGCGCTGGCCCGACCCATTCTCTCCCCCGGGTCTCCAGGAACGCCCTTCAGCTTCTACTCCCCTGTCCTCCCTCCAACTGCTGCAAGGATCAAAGGTTTGCAGCTGCACAGAGGGAGGATGGCACTGATCCGTTCACCTGGGTCCTCTTGCTCAGATGTCACCTTCAGCATCACTCCTCTCCCCGGGCCACCCCTGGGGTGTGACAGACCACCCGGGTGGATAATCAGGTCACTCAGCCCTGTGAACAGCCAGGCAGGAGGCAACCACGTCGGACCTCCCAGCAGAGTCCTCTCTGCAGCCCAAGAAGGGAGGCTTCCGCATGACTGGGCAGGTGGCCTAGGCGCCACTGTGAGCCCAGAGAGACTCAGGATAGAATGAAGCTATGGGCATGAAAAGAAGGACAGGCAGGACAGGCGCTCCGGGGATGTGGCTCACGAGGGAGAAATGCCCTGGGCACCAACGTGCCATCGGAATCTCACTCCTGACCGTGGACGAAAACCCAATGTCCAGGGCACGGGACCCCCACGGCGCCCCACGTCAGTCATCTGCAGAGTCCGATCCCCGTCCCCGGCCAGGCCAAAGGCAAAGGGGCAGTAGCGCGCTTGCTCCCCACCCCCGTCCGCCCAGGCTCCGCGGGCCGCCGCGACCCCAGGCCCCTCCCGCCACACGTGCGCGCCGCGCGGGCGCTCGGTAAACACCGCACTTGTTGACCGGCTCGCGGCCACGCTCACCCCAGCGCCGCCTGGAGTCCGCGGCCGCCCGCACCTCCCCTTCCCCCATTCGCCGCCCAGAGCTGGGGGCGCACACGAGGTCGCCCGAGGGCCCCGACCAGGCGGCGGGCCGGGCACAGAAGCCACGCGGGCGGTGGGGGGAGGGGCGCGCCCAGACGCTGCCCGGGACACCCCGACTGCAACCCTGAGGCCAAGGGAGGGCGCGGCCGGGGAAGGCAGCTCGGCGCCAGGCCCTGCCCGCGCCCCGCAGGTCCCCAGGGCTCGCTCCCACCCCGGGCTCACATAATTCCCGGGTCCGAGCCCCCGCTCCAGAGCCACCACGCGCGCCCTCTTGCCCTCGCCGCGGAGCCAAAGACTCTCCCCGGCCCCCTGAGACTGGGCCCCCGAAATGGGGGCGGCCCCACTTTAGCCACACTTACCTGGGGGGACCGGCCCTGGCGCCCCGCGCGCTCCCTGGCTGCCCTCTGGCGGTGGCTGCGGGTACCCAGCGCGCGCCCCGCCCCGCTCCGCCCTCTGCGACCTGGGACCTGTTGCTGCGCGCCGAGGCTCTAGGCCGAGGCCCCCTCGGAATGGCTGTCTGCACCATGGTACGGGTGTCCAGGGCTCTTTTTTGTTGCTTTTATAACACACTGCACTGTCTTTTCTCTAAGCACCTTCAAGGCCCTAAACCCCAACTGTAGATCTGCATTTATAGCAAAGACCCATTCCTACAACCCCAGAAGGCAAAAGAAGGGTGGGTATGGTTGGTGAGACTGGGAGCAGTGCCCGGCACTAGCTGGCGTTCAACACGTATTTGTTGAACGATAAGTACTTCGTTGATGGAGACACAAATGGAGACAACTTACTGCTGACCCTAAAGGAAGCAGCCAGGAAAAGCTTTGTCTCTCACCAGTTTTGTCTTGGCTCCACAGATTCAGAACTAATCTGCTGTGTTCTCCATTTCCGCCTTCTCTGAGCCTGGCTGACTGGCTTTGTATCCAGGGAGGGTGGGAGTAGGGGACAGAATGGAAAGGGGACCGTACAGCCCTGTTACCTTCCATCCTTAACAGAGAAACAATTAGACCAGGAAATCAGTAGCTGAGTGAAAACCAAATCTAGGAATCCT
The DNA here is from genome assembly GCF_047511655.1 of Castor canadensis. NCBI lineage: Eukaryota > Metazoa > Chordata > Mammalia > Rodentia > Castoridae > Castor > Castor canadensis. The sequence goes on along the minus strand of NC_133396.1, from coordinate 46,144,150 downwards.
GGTTCCCAGATTCACTGGGCAGCCTCCACCAGTTGTGATTGGGATCATGACCTTCATTTGGGTTCTAGATCTTCTGTGTAGGAGATGCGATCTTGGGCAGGTGAATAGACAAAGAATTAGGGCAGGGGTCAAAAGGTAAGCATAGTTAAACAGTCCCAGTCACAGGTGTGGCTCCTTGGACATTATCTTAGTTCTGGTTCTCCAATGGTTTGGAAGAAGTTGTTATCACTGTCATCATCTGAGGGAGCAGTCTGGTCCCCATGAGATGATTACTCCTGCACCAGGTGCACCCTCATCATTATAGGTAATTGTCCTCATTTGGGTTGGGGAGGCGGGTATTCAGTCTCCTGCGAGGCTCTGCTGTTCCTTAAGGGTAGTTTCAGTCCCTGTCATAAAGATATTACCGATCAACTCCGATCTTCCTTGATTCCAAGGTGGCTGCAGGAGGGAATGGTTCAGAGCCAAGACAACAGGCTTTTCTCCTGTGCTTATTATCAGTGAACAGTTTAAGTACCTCTGACAGTAATAGTCCTGGGCGGAGGACTGAATGAAGTCCTATAGGGGAAGGCCCAAGGCCTGGCTCATTGGAAGGTTTCAGTAATGAGAGTTTTAATGTCACTTTGCTAACCCCCAAATTTCAAGGGAGCAGGGTCCACCGACCTACCCACAAGCTCCCTCCAGCAGCTGCTCACACCACTGCTTGCCCAGCCCCATGCCAGGGCTCTCCGAGGTGAGCAAGCCTCTCTGGACTGACTAATGAAAAGTATTGATACCTGTCCTGAAGGTGGCCTCCCCGAAGCACCTCCCACTGGCTGGTGCTGTGCCCCTTGAGAGCCTGCAAAACTAGTCCTTTCACTCCCGCACTAGTAAAGCCTCCCATGGGCCCTTGTTGCACCTCTGCTGTGTGCTCCCACAGTTCAATTAACCCTGTTCTCCTAGGTCGCCACACAGGGCCAACAAAACTGCCTTTATCTGGCAGTGCCCTGGGGGCATCTTCCATGTGACAGCAGATACTGCCTCCCAACTAACTCAAAAAGCCATTTCCTCTTCTGCCCCAGAGTCAGATGGCCTTGTCTTCACTGGGCGCTCCTGTGTGCTCACTGCTGAGGGACATGCACTTCCACACATGTGACCGCCTGTGTGACCAAACATCAAACCATCAAACTGCACAGCCTCTCATTCCAAGGTCCTGGACAGAGGCTGGTGATGAGGTCTTCTCATTCTTACTAATTCCTCTTCCCAAAGTGTGGGAAAGAGCCCCCTCCCTATGTACTCAGCAAAACTCAAAATGGCCTCACCTCTTTTACTTTTTGACCTAAGCAAAGTGTTTTTTTTTTTTTTTTGGCGGTACAGGGTTTGAACTCAGGGCCTCTATCACTTGAGCCACTCCACCAGCCCTTTTTTTGTGAAGGGTTTTTTTCGAGATAGGGTTTCTCAAAGCCTGCCCAGGCTGGCTTTGAAATACAATCCTCCTGATCTCTGCTTCCTAAGTAACTAGGATTATGGGTGTGAGCCACTGGTGCCCCATTTACTTCTTCTAATGGATTACAGGTGGGACTACAGGTGTAGCTCAGTGATAGAACACTTGTCTAACATGTTAAAGGCCCTGCATCAATCCCCAGCCCTGAAAGAAAGAAAAAAAGCCAGATATGATGGCAAGCCATCTGTAGTGCCAGCTTATAGGCATGTGGAGGCAGGAGGATTGCAAGTTTATGGCTAACCAAGACAACACAGCAGTGTAACAGGTATTTAAAAGCTGCTTTTGCTGGAGAACACTGACTCCTTACTTGGACCCATGAGTTAACTGAAAGCAGGAGAAAAGCTTGGCATCCCAGCCTCCATTTTGTATCTGTGTCCTTTGCTCTAAGTCATTCTGTCCTGCAGCCACCTCATAACCCAGGAAGGATAGGACAGATTGATAATAGCTTTATAACAAGAGATGAAGGAAACTGTCCAGAAGAAAAGGAATAGCAGAGCCTTTGCAAGGCAGACCACCTGCCAGGCAGCCATGACTCCTACTGTAACAAGGCCTATCTATAACTTGACCTATCCTGAGACAGTGAACTGCCAGGACACCTGCTGCCACTCTGACCACCTGAACACACCTAGGCCTGGGACTGTTTAATAATTATGCATAATCTCTTCCCCTGCCCGAAATTCTTCCTCCTATTTCAACCTTCCCTCTTCCTGCAGCTGCCTGTACCACTGTGAACTTTCCTTTCTCTGCCCTCCACCATCGCTTGCCTTTTATTTGGTGTGTGGGGTGAGTGGCCAGATCTGACCTATGAAACCCAGGAGTTTGGCTATGAGACTTCTTCCTGTAACAGCAAGACCCTACCTAAAAGAAGAAAGGATCCCAAGGACTACCAATGTGTGTGTGTGTATGTAGATAGATATAGATGTAGGAATAGATATGTAGATACATAACTATGATCTTGCCAGCTGTAAAGATTCCTGGTTTCTAAATGAGGTGGAATCGCCATTCACTCATGAGCAGATAGTCACTACCTTGCATTATGTTACAGATACTGTGAGCAAAGTAGGGTAGCTTCTGCGTACTGCAGCTTACATGCTAGAGAGGGATGAACATCAAAGAAATGTGAATGCTGGTAGTTGGATGAGACACTTCGGTTGTGTCAGAATGCCTACTAGAACCTCCAACTGAGATGGATAGGTGATAAGCACCCTCACCAAAGGCTTCCAAGAAAAGGCCCAGCTGGTCCTCAGATCCTTGCCCCCTCCCTGCTGAGAGCAGCAGCCTGAGTTCCCTGGGAGGGGAGCTACCAAGGTGGCTACCAAATCTGGGGGTTATGAGAAGACACGCTAGTCTTTTTTTGTTTTTTTTGTTTTGTTTGCAGTACTGGACTTTGGACTCAGGGCCTACACCTTGAACCTCTCCACCAAGCCCTTTCAGTGTGTGTGTTGGGTTTTTTTGAGATAGAGTCTCTCAAACTATTTGCCTGGGCTGGCTTCAAGCCACAATCCCCCTGATCTCTGCCTCCTGAGTAGCTTGGATAACAGGCATGAGCCATGACATCCGGCAATGTGGCAGTCTTTAACTCTACCTGTTCCTTCCCTTCACCACCACCCCACACAGAAGATCCTCCAAGAAATCCAGGACGCTGCAAAATGGCACTCTCCCTGGCAGCATGTTGACTGAACTGCCGTCCCCCCCATAGCCCCAGAAGCAGTGCCCCCCAAAAGGTAGTTTGGGGGGAGATAGGTTGGCCTCTAGAGTTTGGGGTAACTATGGAGCTATAGCAGGGTCACTCAGCCACAGTACGATTGACATTCATCTCTCTCTCTCTCTCTCTCTCTCTATATATATATATATACATATATAGACATGTATGCATATATACATATATATTCTCTTTATGTGAGAGAGAGGACAGAGAGTGTTTTGGCAGTTTGGCAGTACTGGGGTTTGAACTCAGTGTCTTGCATTTGCTAGGCAGTTGCTCTACACTTAAGCCACAACTCCAGCCCTTTTTGTTTTAGGTGTTTTTCCAATAGGGTCTCGTATTTATGCCAGCCTGGATGGTGATCCTCCTATTTGTTTCCTGGATAGCTAGAATGACAGCTGTGGGCCACCACACCCAGCTATTTGTTGAGATATGGTCTCATGAACCTTTTTTTTTTTTTCGCCCAGTCTGGCCTTAAACAGAGATCCTGATCTCTGCTTCCTGAGTAACTGAGATTACAGCTGTGAGTCACCATGCTTGGCTGACATCTAGATAGTAAGTTCTTTCCTCCAGGTGTGGTAGTGACATCTGTAATCCCAATTTGGGAGGCTGAGACAGGAGGATTGCAAGATTAAGGCCAACCAGGACTACATAGGGAGACCCTGTCTTGAAAAAAGAAAAAAAGAAAGGAAGGAAGAAAGAAAACCAAATATAATAGGGGGTTTCTTCCCAGGATACTCTTTGGTTCCGTCTTTATATTGGTTCTTTAACCTGCCAAAAAGGCACAGCATTCCTGAGACCATGGCAGGTGTGTGGTATGTGAATTGGATATGCACTGAGGATGGTGTAAAATGCCTGCTTTTCTGGAAGATCATTTTAACTGGAGAGAACAGAAACACAGAGGAAAACTGCACAGTGCGATGCCTGCTGTAAAGTTATGGCTGCTTATAATCCTAGCTACTTGGGAGGCTGAGATCGGGAGGATTGTAGCTCCTGGCCAGCCTGGGCAAAAAGTTCTTGAGACCCCCCCCCATCTTAACAAATGGCTTGGCACAGTGGCATGAGGCTGAGATCAGGAGAATCACAGTTCTAGGTCAGAAAAAAAAAAGTTTGTGAAACCTCAACAGAAAAAGCTGGGCATCCCAGCTATGGAGGGAAGCTAAAGGAACTTGTCAAGCATACAGGAGGATGCCCATCTATTGGAATCTGTCATGATTAGACTGGACTTCTGAGTTTGAGGAGGATAATAGAAGTTAAGAACCTGTGAGGTTTTTATCACATTATCATATTAGGAGTACATATTATCCACATGATTTGTCGCTATGGTGATGATCTTGATCACCTTGGAGGATGGAGGAGGTGTTACTCTTTTCCCCCATTCCATATTGTGCTCTTGGGAGAACACTGGAGAAGTGGGAGATTACACTCCTCCTGTAGGGTGGGCATCCACAGAAACTATTGGGAGGTTTGTCTCTTGCTCCCCATTGATCTATTCATGCAGTCGTTGATTTATGTCTGTACATTCATGGATGTTTATTTTTGTACTTTGGGTTATAATCCAATTCTACTTTATTTTTCTTAGATTCTTCCTCCTTTGACTATTAGGCATCTCTCAGTTGGCTCCCGTATACTTCTGACTTCCATGGAGGCTCTTGGGGCTTCAGTTTTTGGTTTTGGGGTTGGAAAGGTGATTACTTCCTTATGTGATGATATTGCAAGGGGTTCAAGACTCATTTTATATATTTCTCTGCTCCAATCCTAGGATCAATTATTTCTCCAAGCAGCTGTGAATCCTTTTATTAGAGAATGAGATTAGAGCGGTGTGTTCTTTACTAGTGGACCCTTCCTTCCTTCCTTCCTTCCTTCTTCCCTCCCTCCCTCCTTTCTTTCCTTCTTTCTCTCTTGTGCTGGGGATTGAACCCAGGGCCTTGTGCATTCTTGGCATACACTCTACCACTGAGCCACACTCCCAGCCTCTCTTTGCCTTTTCTCATTAATAAATTACAATAACCAAGGGAAGTTAACCCCTCCACCCACCCACCCACATGTGTGTTCCTGTCTGCTCAGGAATGAGTGCTTGGGACCCTGGCTCCAAAGACAGCCCTGGACTCCAGGCTGTAGAAAAGAGGTGGGCAGTAGGGAGGTGGTCTGAGCCCCCAACAATTCAGAGTGATCTGAAGATCAAGATAAATGTCTGGGAGTCTCAGAGCTGACTGGGTAATAAACGCTCAATCAGGGAAGGCTGTAGGGATGCAGTCTGGAGATGTGTGAGCCCAGAAAAAAAAAAAAGAATAGCAGCACAAGGCAAGGCCTGGCAGGCACAATGACTCTGGAAATTCTGGGGCAAGGGATCATTACCTGGATAAAGACAGCTTCTGGTTGTGCATGTGTCTATTTGAGACTATGTTTCTACTTTAAACCAGCTTTTTTTCTTTCTTTCTTTCCTTTGTGTGTGTGTGTGTGTGTGTGTGGTACTGGGGCTTGAACTCAGGGCCTACACCTTGAGCCACTCCACCAGCCCTGTTTGTGAAGGGTTTTTTCAAGATAGGGTTATTTGCACAGGCTAAAAGAACTATTTGTGCAGGCTAAAAAAAAAAAAATGAGGATTTTTTTTTTCTTTTTTGTCATTTCTTTTTTGGTACTGGTGGTTAAACCTAGGGCCTTGCACATGCTAGGCAAATGCTCTACCATTGAGCTATATCCCCAGCCTTTACAAATTGTTTTCCCGGGCTGACTTTGAATTACAATCCTCCTGATCTCTGCCTCCTGAGTAGCTAGAATTACACGGTCTCTTTTTGAGGCAGTGTCTTGCTATGTTGCCCAGGCTGGTCTCAAACTTGCAATCCTCCTGCCTCAGTGCTGGGATTATAGGGCTGTACCACCACTTCTGTCTTTTAAACCAGTTTTCAAACATGGCCTAATTTGTGGTCAGAAGCACCAGAGGGCTTGTCACAGGCTGAGTCCCAGTTCCTACCAGTGAATAGGGTGTAGGTACTGAAATATGTATTTTAATTAATAATTAGTCCTCCCAAGGATTCTGATTTACACCAAGGTTAATTCACAGAAAGACCTGGGAATCTAGTCAGAATACCATATAAGAGAAAATCTGTCTGCTGGCTTTCTTCCTTTTTTTTCCCCTTCCTTCCTTCCTTCCTTCTTTCCCCTTCCTTCCTTCCTTTCTTCCTTCCTTTTTGATAGTGGTACCAGGGTTTGAACTCAGGGCCTTGCACTTGGGAGGCAAGCACTCTACCACTTGAGCCATGCCCCCAACCCTTTTTGCTTTCATTATTTCTTAATAAGGTCTCATGTTTATTTCCTCTCCTTGCCTCAAAGAATTTTCCTGACCAAACTTTAGTCAGGTTCTTCCGACCTATCTTCTTGACTAGGCCACGACCTTGGCTTATGAGAACTTCAACTTGAAGCACCATTTCTACTCACCTCCCTCCCTCCCCTCATACACACGAGACCTGAAAAACTCTAACATGGCTCGTAGCACCTGAAGGTCTTGTCCCTGTGATGACCCAGTGTTCCTCAAGCTCCTATTTAGAAAACTTTAAGGCTGCCAAAAGAATTTACCATTTGTTCCAGCCAACACCTGACATAGGTTGTGGGCCTCCCTTTGGTTGAAAAATTTTATTTTAAAATTGGAAACCATTTCTGTCTCTTTGAGACACATATATAAGTATGTATGTGTGTATAATATATATATATATATACACTCAGAGTCCAGGAATGCCTTTCTCTAGGACCTAAGAGCTATTCTTTTGAAATGTAATCATCAGGATTGCAGGGTAGGCCCCTGTCTCCCAGTCCCTGTGAGAGGTGCCAATTAGCAGATCAGAAGGCCTAATCACAGGAATACTGACTGAGACAGGATAGATAGGACTATAAGGTAACAGGGAATTAAAAAAAACAAAACAAAACAATATATATATATATATATATAGAGAGAGAGAGAGACAAACAGACAGACAGAACCAGAAAGTAAAGCTAAAAATCATTAAAGCTGCAAGCCTTCCTTCCATCACCCACCCTTCCTTTAGATGTTAAGTGAGTTGGAATCCCCTTGAGTGTGAGAAAGATGATCTTTTCTATCAAAGTATTTGTTACCTCTTAGATTACTTAAAAATTCTTCAGGTCACCATCTTAGGTGACTTGCATGTTTAAAGGGTCCTTGCTGCTTCTTCCGGATTCCTGTACAACTCCATTGCCCACCAAACTGCATGCCCTAACCCATCCCCCAAGCCTTTTAGCCAATCGGGAAAGACTGTGAACCTTTTACCTGGACAAAGCCCAGGTGAGGGGCAGGTACGACTGCGTCAGGGATATAAGGAGGAGTCACTGTCAGCCATTTTGTGCTTGCATGTCGCTTGCACCCTCTTGATCAAGAGAAATTGCCTTGTCAAGATTTTCTGTCTCTTGTGTGTCTGTTTTCGGCACCGGTGGGTTATCAATTCCAACATGAATAAGTAGACAACTCAATGGAAGGCATGTCTGGTGAACAGATTCTCTGACTAGAAAGGAATTCTCCAAATGTTACCCCCATTGTCTCCATGTTTTGGGAACTTAGCAAAATGATTAGGGGATGCTAGGTGTCATGACCAGCACAGTGTGTAGGTGAAGGCTCAGGCTGAATCCCCAGCTTAATGGCATAAATATACCTAAAACAGAGACCACCATTTTGAACCTCTGCTTCCACCTCCTGTGTTTTGAGGGTGGGGAGTACTCCTTTCTCCCTTTTCATCTCTCCCTGCTGTATTAAATAAACTTTTGTTGGACTTTCAATTTGTGAGTTTCCTTTCTGTGTGAAACCCTTCAAAATGCTTTTCGTCATGGATTTCAAGGACCTTGACTCCAGTAGGTGATGGGGAAACTGAATAGATTATTCCCCTTGCCTATGGGAAAATTCCTATCCAAACACCTTCCTGGTGATATGACCACTCAGCCACTTTTTGTCATTTTTCACTTCCCTGACTGCATGATCCCAATTACCTCCCCTGTATTCCCCTTTCAAAGGCCAGGACACCTCTCCACAGATCAGAATTGATCTCACGTTCCTACTGAAGCCTCTTTCCTCTGCTGTATTAGCATTGAATAAAATCTGCCTTTGCCTCCATTAATTAATGACCAGCTTTGCTTTTCTTAACACTTTGCAGGAGTGGAGCCTTGAGGCTCCCTCTGTGCCTGCAGGATTCACCCACAAAGGCAGACACAAAGGCCAGGCCATCAGCCAACAAAGCTGGAATCTGACTGCACAAGAGGCACCAAGCACCAGTCACATTTCCTTTGCTCCAAGGGAGAGGCCCTCCAGGGACTTCTTCTGGGGACAGGAACATAAATCAACAGTAACCAGCACAGGAGAAACTTAGATCTTAGTGTTCCAGAAACAGCCTGGGGGTGGCATAGCAACTGACAGTTTAAAGGAAACTAAAGTTCAAAGAGGGGCCCAGCTTCCTCTTCACTGCTTATGGGGTAGGGCAGGGGCTGTGTGAACGGAATAGCAGGTGCATGGGTCCCAGCTTCCTGGGGCTTGCAATGTGAGCGCCCAGCAGCAACCTGAGGAAGGGAAGCAAGGCTGGGAACCATTTGAGATTACCTACCCAAGGTCACAGAGCCAATAAGGGATGGATCCAAGGTTCCAAGCAAGCAATCCCTAGAGCAGAGCTCTTGACTTCAAACACTGCCCACTTGAATACCCGGTCAACCTGAGAATGTGTCAGCCCTGTCTCCTCTGCTGGACTCTTCTGAGACCCCTGCTACCACCCTTCCTGGATGTCACAGGCTCGACCCCTGGACTCTCTTGACACCCAGGCCAGTGTGAGGGGGCTAGAAAGGCCAAGATCCTGGGGAGGAGCTGTTTGCTCAGGACTGCCCAGAGGGTGACAGGTAGCCTTTCAGCTCTCCACAGGTAGAAGAAGGGAAACACTCCTGGAACGGCCAGGCACCATCTCTGGAGCAGACTTAAATAGTCACCAGGTCATTGCATTTGCAAAGCAAGGTCCTGAGGTTGGCACCTCAGTGCTAGTGGCTGGACACCGGGCCTGGATGCCCAGCCTGGATGCTAGGTGTCACTACCATTGGCCTTGGCCAATTGCACAAAAGCACTGAACTGCTGCTTTTTCAAAGATCAAATGTCATCCCTTGGGCTCAGCCTGGAGTTGAGACTCTCTCTTCAGTGTTTCAACACTCAGTCCCATCTCTCTTAACACAAAGCAAAACAAAATACAGCACTACATGTGCACTAGGAACTATGCTAAATGTTTTTCAAATAATTCATTTAATCTCCTCAACAACCCTAGGATGCAAGTACTCTTATCATGACTATTTGAAAGATGAGAAAATTAAGGCACAGAAAGTTTAAGTAATTTGCCCAAGGTCACACAGCTAATAAGGTAGCAGATCTGACACTCAAACCAAAGCAGTTTGTACATAACCGAGAGAGAACACAGCCTCCCAGAGTGGGAATGTGGGGGCAGATGGGTGACTTCCTTTGAGCTCCCACCAGGCCCTTCCTTACCACGCCTCTGATCAGTCCAAAGGTTCCTCTAGCCCCTGGCACTTTCACTCTCACTTTCTCCTTCTAGAGCCTCAGCTCCTCCACAGGCTGGGCCTAGGCCCTGAAAGTTGGGTTTTGAAAATGCCAGAACTGGGAGATGGGGGGAGGGACATGAACATGAGTTCTTCCACAAATGAAAGACCCCTGAGTCCTCTCACTCTGTGTCTATGCTGCTTTTCTCTACTCTGGTGGTTAAGCAGATTAGGAAGTCACCTGGAGAGCCAGGTATTAGGGGAGGAACAGGAAGCAAAAAAATAAAGCCATGGTCTTAAGAGGAGGAGAGACAGGAGAGGACAAAAGGAATGGCTTTGTTTCTCGGGTGCCTAAGAAGCCCAGTGGACTGGGTGGCTTAAATGACAGTCCTGTACTGTCCTCCGGTGTTGAGGCTAAAGTCTGAGATCGTAGTCAGCCATTTCATTTCATTATTCCATTTCTTTCCTTTCCTTTCCTTTCCTTTTATTTTCTTCTCTTCTTTTTTTGGTTGTACTGGGTCTGAACTTAGAGCCTGTGTTTTCTAGGCAGGTGCTCTACCACCTGAGGCACAGTCCCAGCCCCTTTTTGAGTTGAGGGCCTCACTGTGTTGGCCAGGGTGGGCTCGAACTCCTTGGCTTAGTGATCCTCCTGCCTCAGCCCCCTGAGTAGCTGAGTCTACAAGTGTGCACCACAGTGCCCAGCTTTACTATCTCTTTAAAGATTCTACATCCAAATATGGACACTTTCTAAGGTACTGAGCATTAGGACTTCCAAATATGAATCTGAGTTAGGACACAAGTCAGCCCATAACAAGCCCATAAAAGGCTCCTAATGAAAAGTACAAGCTGGAAAAAAATCTTTAAAAATTTTTACAGCCAGGCATAACAGCTCACACCTATAATCCTAGCTATGTGGGAGGGTAAGATCAGGACTGTAGTTTGAGGCCAGCCCAGGCAAAAAGTTTGAGAGACTACATCTCAATGGAAAAAAGCTGGGAATGGTGGCACACACCTGTCATCCCAGCTATGGTAGGAAGCCTAAAATAGAAAGATCGAGGTTCAGGCCAGCCTAGTCAAAAATCGAGAACCCTATCTTCAAAATAACCAGAGCAAAAAAGAGCTGGAAGTAAGGCTCAAGTGGTAGAGTGCCTGCTTAGCAAATGCAAAGCCTTGAGTTCAAACTCCAGTCCATTAAAAAAAAAAAAACAAAACATAAAGAATAACATAAAACAGGGCTGGGCACAATGGCTTACACCTATAATCCCAGCTACTTGGAAAGGAGAGGATTTAGGCACTCTACCACTTGAGCCACTCTGCCAGCCCTTTTTGCTTTAGTCATTTTTCCAACAGGGTCTCACATTTATGTCCAGGCCAGCCTGGATCGTATTCTCCTACTTATGCCTCCCTTGCAGCTAGGATCACAGGTGTAACTCACCGTATCTGGCTTATCACTCACTTTTGCCTAGGTTGGCCTTGAACCATGATCCTCTTGATCTTTGCTTCCTGAGTAGCTGGGTTACAGGCACAGGCCACCTTGCCTGGCCTTATTTCTTATGTATTCTTTTAGCGACATTCCAAACATATACATATGTGGATATATTAATACTGTTCTGCACATATTTACTGAGTGCTTGTGGTAAACTGGGCACTGCTTTTGGTGTTGGAGACACCTGGGCAATACAGAAACACCGTTAAATGTTATAGAGAAGGAAAATAAGGACAGCAAAGGTAAGCTCATGGGGGTGTAGTCAAGAAAGGCCTCTCTGATAAGGTGACATCTGAATGGAAGGAGCAAACCTTGGGTAACAGTGTTTTAACAGGGCTGGGGATGTAGCTCAGGGGAACAGTGTTTACCCAGCAAGGGTGAGGCCCAGCCACAGCACCACCCTTCCTCCAGCAGGGAGGAAGCAGCAAATGCCAGGACTAAGCCCAGAGATGCTCAGGTGTGGGAGAAACACAAGGGGCCCAGTGGGGCCGTGAAGAAGATCAGGGTAGCAAGCTGGGAGCTGCTCTGCACTCCTCCTCTTTCTCCAGGTCACACTGTCTGGGCTTTGAACCACATCAGCCTAAGTCCAGCTGCCTCCTGAGTTTGAAGCTGCCAGAGAGTCACCACCATATGGGTTTGGTGCAATTTCTCTAACCGGTTTTAGGGTTTAGCTTTATCTTTTCCTTTTTTTTTTTTTTCTTAAGGTGCTATGAGGTATGAAATGAAAATCAGGAAGGGGTTGCAATGATATAACAGAGGAAAAAGAAAGAACAGGCCTTCGTCAAACAGTCGTGAAGCCCGGGGCAAGAGCAGACACAGAGACCCACGTACCATCTGTGTAAATACAGAATGTTATAAAGTAAATTGACAAACTGCTAAGTAAAATATGTACTATTCCCCCACCTTGACAAGTATACCTTCCTCACAATCTGGAAGGCCAGATTTCAATTTTGAATTTCAGAATTTTTGGGGCTCTGCTCCAGCTGCCCCTTCCTCTTCCTGTTCCTAGCTCCACCCTGAGAAGGTCTCTTGAGAGCTCGGGTCCAAACACCTCAGTCTACTTGTCCGGGTTCCATCTATGCTACCCTTGGGCCTAGGGTTACTCAGGAGGGTAGACTGAGGCAGAGGCCATTCAAGCAAGAAAATCCAAGCTCCCAGGTACTCAGATGGTGAGCTAGAAGAAGGAAGGTGAGGATAGACCATGGGTGGGCAGGACTCCTTGACACTACAGAATCACTGTCCCTTAGGGAAACACTGTAGAAGGAGAGGCCGAGCAGAACCCTGTGGGGCACAAGCCTGGGATGAAGCCTCCTCCGCTCAAGTCTAAGGTTGGTGCTGATGATGAGTGAACATGGCCCTAAGGCCACACCAGTGGTCTGGGCAGGACAGAGCTGGGAACAGCAAGCAGTCCCACAGCCATCTGGGGGCTTGGGCTGCACAGGTAGCAGAAAGGCATAAAGCCACAATCTCTCCCCAAGGCATGATCATGTCAGCACCAGCCAAAGGACAAAACCTGATCCTCACAGAGAGAGAAACCTCAGCTCTCACCTGCCCATAACAGTAACAGTCACCAAGACCACAAGGAGAAAAGGGTAAACAAGGAAGTGGACACAGATAAAAGAGAACGCCTTCATCTTGCCTGGTAGCCAGTGAACACAATGGTCAAGTTTACTATTCACCTGCAGGATGCGGAGAACTGGGAGCTAGGGTGCCACTCAGTGGTAGAGTGCATACAAGGCCTGGGTTCCATGGCCAGAACACAAACACACACACACACACACACACACACACACACACACACACACAGAATGGAAATGAGGATTTAGGTCCAATTTAATAACTAAGGATCGTTCACAGATTGAACAAGTTACTTTTCATCTCTGAGTCTCAATTTCCTCACCTATCAAATAGGAACATACTTGCATCATCTAGTAAGTTCCATTACCCCTATTTTTCTCATTCATGAACTCAAAGAAGACACCTCTGCGCCAGGAGCTTGGCTTAGCTATAAGAACAAAGATAAATATGTCATGTTCTCTGACTTCAAGGAACTTGGCCTGACAGAAGATGTACAGACAGCTGCTCTCTGAAATTTCCCATTTCCTGTTGCACATCTTCAGGGTCAGAGTATTTTTCCAGATGAATAAATAGAAGTTAAAATTATTTCCTTTTTCCTTTTTTTTTTTTTTTTTGGTGGGATTGGGGTTTAAACTCAAGGTTTCAAGCTTGCAAAGGAGGTGTTCTATCACTTGAGACACACCTACAGTTATTTTGGAGACAGGTTCTCTCAAACTATTTGCCCTGCATGGCCTTGAACCACGATCCTCCTTATCTCAGCCTCCCAAGTAGCTAGGATTGCAGCTTGAGTCACTGGCACCTGGCCTCTCTTTCTTTCTTTCTTTCTTTCCTTCCTTCCTTCCTTTCTTCCTTCTGTGAGAAAGCAGTCTTTTCTATCAAAGTGTATGTTGCCATTTAATTACCTGCACTGTCTGTAGTTCTGGGTTCTTCCGGATTCTTGCTAAGCCCCTTTGCCCGTGAAAATTGCCCTCCACGCTGTGTATCTTAACCCCTCCCCCAATTAGTACAGAATTTCAGCCAACAGAGAAGATTGTGAACTTTTGATCTGGACCAATCCAGCTCAAGAGGCAGGGTCAGTCATGTCAGGAACATAAGGAGGGAGAGACGGCCTGCCCCTCTGTGTGCTGTGCCCGTGTGCCTGTGTCCCCTTTGCAGAAGTAAAATTTGCCTTGCTGAAACAATTCTCTATTTCTGTGTCTTCAGTTGTAACCCTGGTGGTCCTCGGGGGTCTTATTTCTAACAATTTGGGGGCTCGTCTGGGATAATTCCATCTGGAAGAGGTGCTCAGAAGCCCCTTCCCTGAGGGAGACACATCCCTCTGCCTCATTGCAGTGGCTTTGGAATATTGGAGAACCAATGCTCTTGAACAGGACATCCATTCCAGGCCTGACTTATCTTAGCAACGCAGAGAAAAAGAGTTTTAGCAAGCACCGAGGTGACCAAGCAATTCCGTGCATGGGTCAAGGTAAAAAATGCCATAGACTGGCAAAGTATTCCTTGGTGGTCAGGGAAGATCCCATAGGTTGCAAGAGAGTTAATGAAACGTGTCTGAGACACAGGACAGTTGTGGCGTCCCAGTCCGCAGTTCCGTCGATGTCCAGGCCGCTACATACAGCTTAATGGCATCCATTCGGACCTAGCTGGGGCCTTATACGGACCTACTTATTGCCAAGTAGTGCCACCAACTGGATGTCACCCTGCAAGGGAATTGGTCAGGGATGGACAAAGTGCATGGGGTACTGTGCGAGACCCTTCCAGGAAATTAGGGAGGTTGAGCATCTGCCCGCCTTCTCACCAACCAAGTAGACTAGGATGGGGACACCACAAGCAAAAAGAGCTCTAAGGAGGGTGAAACTAATCGAAATGGCACGTGGCTGAGGGTGGGAGCTGCTTCTCTCCTGGATTGTTTTCCGCCTAATTCTAAATCTCTAAATCTGTCTAAACTCTCTACTAACAGTTAATCCCTTTAAGTCTTGCTTTTAAGATGGGACACTTTTCCCATCACAGACATGTCAAGACCAGGAGAGGGAACAGGTCATGTCCAGGTCGCTGCAGGGGCAACCATGGGCTAGCCCATTCCCTCTCCTGTCCAAGACACCATGTGGTCGGGATTTTGGACCCACGTCCTCTGCCTCATGTGCACAGCGGCTGGAGGGACTAGAGAGGGAATTTCAATTTCCTGTCTAAGCTTTTCTTTATCTGCTACAAATGCCCATGTGTTTAAAATTGGGACCTTAGTATTCCAGTTTGTTACATTAGCTAAAAGGGAACAAGACAGCCCCCTTTTTGGGTTCTGTTATGGATTCAATAAGGCATTTGGGGTTTTTTGTGATTATAAGGGACTCCTTCCCTGAATTAACTCTTGATGGGCTAATTCATTCTATATTTTCCATGCTAACTAGGATAGCCAGATATCACCAATGCCATAGGAGGTGTAATCCCTTTCTCCTTGCCTGACATGCAGATTCTGATTTAAAAAAAACTATTTTTTGGTACAAATTAAGAGGCTGGACTCGTGCTTCCAGTATCCTTTCTCCAGAGGATGTAGGATGTCAGCTTTCCACCCAAAACTAGGCTCTCTGAATTTTCTTTAAAAGGTTTGACTAGGCAGTGATCAGGAGGATCGTGGTTCAAAGCCAGCCAGGGCAAATAGTTCACGAGACCCTATCTCAAAAAACCCTTCACAAAAAATAGGGCTGGTAGAGTGGCTCAAGGTGAAGGCCCTGAGTTCAAACCCCAGTGCCACACACACACACACACAAAAAGGTTTGACTAAATAACAGAGTTGCTGTAACACAAGGTAAACTATAATTAAAGGTTATTTAAAGAGCACACTCTGGGGATAAACCTGAAGTCTTAAAAGAGACTTTTAACTTAAAATCCTGCCCTTTGATCCTAGTCCTATGTCTCAATATGCCTAGTAACGTAGCAGGGAGGAGGATCAGAAGAAAACAGACTAGGCCTGTGTTCTGATAAAGTAGCAGGGAGGTAGGGATGGCATTGCAGAGAGATAAAACCTGAGGAATCTGAACGTGGAGGGGGTCACGTAGCACTGGGAGGGGGAAAGTCATGTAACACTAGGGTAAAGTAGCCAATAAAATTGTATACAACCATATATGGGTTAGACCTTGCTTCTTGCTTCTGTAACCTGCTTGCAAGGGTAATAAGGTGAGACCCCTTTGTTCTTGGGGCTCAGCCTTTGGACATGAGTCCACTGGGTCTGTGCTGGCACAATAAAACGTTGCTTCCTGCTAAACTGCCTCAGTGTCCCATAACTCAGTTTGAGGTTCCTGCAACAGTAAGGGGACCCTAGAGGATGGGGAAGTCCAGGAACCCATCAATAAGGACTGGGAGGTGCAATGATTAAAAAGAGCTGCCTCCATAAAAATCATTGCAGGTTTAATTCATCATGCTCATTAAGATGTAAGGAGACGTCTGTCCTTAATTGTCCCAAATAAAGGGAACAGATGTGAGTATGCACGGCTCCATTTCTGTTTTTTCTTCCTTCTGTCCTTCTCCAGACACAAACTGAGACAGCATAGGAGAAAATTCAGTCTGACGATTCTCCCTTAGGATTTTATCAGCATTGCTTACTACACTAAGGGTACTTAAAAAAAAAAAAAAAACTCAAAAAGGAGCACTACACTGGAAGTCAAGACCTCCAGTTTTTATTGGAGTCAACAAAGTGATGTTAGTCCTACTCCTTCCATATGGCAGGCAGAGAGAATTTTTGGCCTGGGATGGCCAGATTGGGCCTGTTATTTTAGGGGGCCTCCATTGACTACAGGTTGGTGGGATCCTGCTCTATGTCATGAACCATCTGTTAATGTCAACAATCTGGGATGTGATCCCTTATGAACATCTGAGCCATGATTCTTGGTAGTCCCCATAAATACCTGTGTTCTCTGGTGATTTTTGTAAGGGTTTTGACTACTAAGGTAACTGAGTCATGTTCATTGAAGAGTTGGTTTACGTAAAATTTTCTAGATGACCTCATGGTTAAACTATTGTTATCTTGGGTGATTCTAATGCAGTTGTTATCCTATATGTGTCTGTGCCTGGAATATTTGGGGTCACTGACATTGTTTTCCTCCCCCAATTGATGAAAAAATCTAAGGTTTTACTTCAAGAGCAACAGCTAAACTAATATGTATATATAAAACCTCTATAGAGCTGTGATGCTGTTGCTGGTTCCTGTATACTAAATATATTTATGTTTTTCAAGTATATCAAACCTTCTAAAATATAAAATTTAGATAAACACAGTAACAAAAAGTGGTACTGATATACTGTTCTATTAGTTGCTAAAATGTCCATCATTACAGTTCTGATCCTTCTGGGGCATTTACAATCAAGTCCATAAAAAATGACTCTAATAAGTGCTATGTGACAACCAGGTTAGCTTTTTAGACATCTGCTTTTGCTAGATTTTGTTTTGTACTGTCCTTGT
The DNA here is from genome assembly GCF_047511655.1 of Castor canadensis. Lineage (NCBI taxonomy): Eukaryota > Metazoa > Chordata > Mammalia > Rodentia > Castoridae > Castor > Castor canadensis. The sequence goes on along the minus strand of NC_133396.1, from coordinate 46,126,923 downwards.
CTAGAGGCCTGCTGCCTAAGAGCCACTCTTTCTAGTCCTCTTTGTTGCTTAAATTTGCCAAAAGGGTCTAGTTGGCAGACTCCCACCTGATCTGCTCATTATTTCCCCCCTGATGTGGGACCAAACCCAACAAAACAAACAAAATCCATGAAAGAGCAAATCCTCACTAAGAGGGAAAAAAATGACCAAACAAAACAGATCTTCAGTCTATGGCCATATCACCCTGAACGCGCCCAATCTCATCTGGTTTTAGAAGCTAAGCAGGGTCAGGCCTGGTTAGTACTTGGATGGGAGACAGATCTTCAAAGAGACTGCTCAGAGACAAACAGTTTGGAGACAAAGGGGGAGTGCTGTCAAAGTTCAAATGGAGTCACTGGTGCCAGACCTCTCAAAATAACCAAGAACAGTGAGGAAATGGCTCTTATGCGTGTGTGGCTATCTGGCATTAAAGTCCTTCCACACACAAACTCATATTTTTAGACAGGGTCTTCTACTTAAATAGAGACAAAATAGCTATTTTTACTGGCTCTAAACATGTCCTTTGATACTTAAAGATCATGTGGTTTTAGCTTTTTTTAAAAAACAATGCGTTTTCTTGGACATATATACTGATAATATAATGTTACCATGGTAATTCTACTCAGTTAAAAAAAAACAGTAGACATTGTCTGGGTAAAAGAATAAAATGTTCAATCATTAAGACTCCATTGGAGGGGCCCTTTTGTTGTTGTCTTGTCTACTCCCAGCGCAGTTAAAGTAGCAGAGATTGCTCCTTGGATCCACCACAGTCGAGCCAAGCCAGCTTTTCTCGAATGGGAGTGCATCCCTGATCCAGTTTCACCATGTAAGATCACCTTCTGGAACGCCCTCCCTCGGCAGGACTCCGCTTCCTAGGAAGCAACCTGGGACCACGGAGGGTGGGATGACAGCACTACTCTAGTCACTTCCGGAAGCTGACTAGTCTACACACAGCAGAAGCTTGAGGAGTTGACTCTCCAACGGGACAGTGGACTGTTTTCTATGCCAGTTATTTTACTGTAATACATTGTCACCCCCATCTGTATCTGTTGCTGTAGTTCTCACCCTAGTCTTCACCATAGGTTTATCAGAAACCGCCCCCACCAACTGGACTCACGGTGAAAGGTTTTTATTAGCTCTCTTCTATCTCTTTTGGGCAGGATGCATAACTACTGTTTATTGTTGCTGATCTGATCTCCCTTCACGGCCCCAGAGCCCTCCTCCTGTGACCTATGTATACATACTACTCAAGCAGGAAGTGTTGTCACTAGGACTTTGCTTTTCCATACTTACTCTTCCTGTGCAGGCTCTGTCATCAGATCATACACACACAACCATAACACCTATCTAGTGTGCTCCCATGGTAATCAGCATATCTGCTTCAGCCCCACTTACCGCCCTCGGGAGCAATGGTTAGAGACCAGGAGCATCCACAACCCTGGGAACCTCATCAGCTGCACCCAAGTGTTTAGCCCTGATAAACCAGTGTCAATGTTCTTTGATGCATGTGCAGCCATAGACAAGGGTGGATATGGAGGTACAGGCTGAGTCTGTGAGGGCCTGACTTGGGAAGGTGCCTATATGTCAAATGATAAGTATATGCACTGGGGAGACAACTCTTGGCCATGGGATGATGTGGGTTCTTAGTATTGTCCTTATTGGGGTTGTGTTTCTTGGGCCACATGGCAGAGGGCAAAACACGAAGCCCTCCTTCACAAGCAGATAACTGCCCCTAACTGCACCCCTGGCACCTGTAACCCTATAAATTGCATGGTATTTAAGCCATCTGATTGGACTCAGGAACATGTAGTTAGTGTAAGAATAGATGAAAAGGGCCTTGATCCTGGGAGTCTGATGCATCTCAGATTAGTAACTGATACCCATGAGAGTTCCTCAGACCAAGGAACTCTTCTTTAATGAGGAGATAAGGAGTAAATTTTCCATCTCTACCAAGGCCAAAAATTTGTTCTTCTCACTGACTGAGTCTATAGCCCAGACACTGAATGTCACTTCATGTTATGTTTGTGGGGGACCAACATGGGAGACCATTGGCCTTGGTAAGCAAGGGACCTGGATCCACCAGGAGCCTTTATAATGAAACTGCTTTCCCAAAACACAGGAAAGGCGTCTGGCTCCTAAAGACTTCCATTGGGCAGCGGGGAGAAATGGCCCAAACAATGTATGCACATATGAACAAATGAATAAAGAAAAAAAAAAGAAGACTTCCATCATTGGGAATTATACTGCCCAAGAGACCCAATGATGGGGAAATCCTAACCATACAGAACCCTAGCCCCACCCTCTGGCCAGCTTCTCTAATTTCAGGAAAGCTTGGGACAATCTTACTGCAAACATAGATTGGAAAGCACCCAGAGGGCTGTATTGGATCTGTGGGAAGCAAGCTTATACAGTGCACCTCGCAGGTGGTTTGGGTTTTACATGCTAGGTTCAATCAGACCATCCTTTTTCTTGCTTCCCTGCAGACAAGGGAAAAAACTGAGAGTCCCCGTATATAAAAAAAAGATTAAATAGACAAAATGGGTGCCTTATAAATTGACAATTAAGAAGATGATAAATAGCCTCCTGAGTGAATCATCCAGTACTATGGTCCTGCCACTTGGGCAGAAGATTGGTTCTGGGGCTATCGCACCCCTATCTATATGCTCAACCACATCATAGGCTGCAGGCTGTCATTGAAATTATAACTAATGAAACTGCAAGCACCCTCAGTTTGCTGGCAAAACAAAGCACTAAGATGTGCTGGTTTCTGAGGAAAGAGTTTGTGGAAAATTTAAACTACGCAACTGCTGCTTACAGATTAATGATTTAAAAAAAAGGTTATAAAAAAAGAAAAAGTTGCCCATGTCCCCATCCAGACTTAAAGAGGATGGTTCTCTGCCATAGGAGGATTTAAAACCCTGACAGGTGCAATGGGCCTAATCCTAGGACCATGCTTAATACTGCCCGGCCTGGTTCCCTTGGTATTGCAGTCTACCAGTACCATTATAGAGTTCATTATAAAAAAAAAGGGCACACATGTAATGATGCTATGGAAATACAAACCCCTAGATCAAGATGATGCTCTTTGACCCTAGGTGGGTCTGAGTGTCACAGGGGGGAATAACGTAGCAGGAAGGAGGATCAGAAGAAAACAGACTAGGCCTGAGTTCTGATAAAGTAGCAGGGAGGTAGGGATGGCATTGCAGAGAGATAAAACCTGAGGAATCTGAACGTGGAGGGGGTCACGTAGCACTGGGAGGGGGAAAGTCATGTAACACTAGGGTAAAGTAGCCAATAAAATTGTATACAACCATATATGGGTTAGACCTTGCTTCTTGCTTCTGTAACCTGCTTGCAAGGGTAATAAGGTGAGACCCCTTTGTTCTTGGGGCTCAGCCTTTGGACATGAGTCCACTGGGTCTGTGCTGGCACAATAAAACGTTGCTTCCTGCTAAACTGCCTCAGTGTCCCATAACTCAGTTTGAGGTTCCTGCAACAGTAAGGGGACCCTAGAGGATGGGGAAGTCCAGGAACCCATCAATAAGGACTGGGAGGTGCAATGATTAAAAAGAGCTGCCTCCAGACACAAACTGAGACAGCATAGGAGAAAATTCAGTCTGACGATTCTCCCTTAGGATTTTATCAGCATTGCTTACTACACTAAGGGTACTACTAAATGGGTAAAATTTTAAAAAGGAAGGGTTAAAAAAAATAATGATATATAGCCAAACCTAACATTGACACCTCAGAATTGGCCTTAAAAGACTCCAATTGCAACTTTGGTATTTTGAGCCATTTGTGTTACTTTTAAACTGTTTTTAAATTTCTGAAGTTTGTCTGACAGGGAAATTTGGATTCTATTTTGGTCTTTAGCAGGAAAGGGATGGTACATATTAAAGCAGGAGGTTGAAAGAGATCTGTCGTGATTTGCATAAAAATTAAAGGCCCTGAGCTTATCTTGATGCCACCCTAAGGAAAATTCTAACTTACCCATGGTTTAAAAGGTTTTTTTTTTTAAGAGATTTCTTTTTTTTTTTTTGGTTTATCTATTAATTTATTCATATGTATATACATTGTTTGGGCCATCTCTTCCCCCTGCCCCCTCCTGCCTCCTTCCTCCCCCCGCAACCCCCTAAAAGGTTTTTTGTGAGTGCACTCTAGATGTTTTTATGTGTCTTTGTGTGTATGTCTATTAGTCTTGCATTTATGATTGTTCTGGAATTTCAAGTCATCTATGAGTGCTTAAATTGACATTTATGGCATGCCTAATTTAAAAATTTTTGCATATGTGTGTGTTTAAACAACTTTAACATGATTCTTATTATAGCGTTAATATAAAGGAATTGCTGATTCTGGTCTCTTCTCTCCCGCACCTCTTCTGCTACTACGTATTAGAAAAACCAGTTTTTCAAGGTTTTATTTCAACCAGGTCTAACTAAAATACAGGCCATTATTTTATGGGCAGTAATCTTGATCTGTTTCATCCTATCTTACATTCAACTTTTTCATAATTGGAAGTGTCTTTAAGTTCCAAACAGTTTAAAACTGCCTTTCTTCATGGATTTATGTAGTAAAAATAAGGCTAATTGAAAAAAAATTTTTATTTAAATTTAAAATTCTTATAAAAGTTCTTTTAAAATACAGTTTACAAAGTCAACAAGTGGAAAGGATATAAAAAGTATTGAGTATGTGTTTGGAAAAAAGTTAAAGGGAGAAAGTGCTTTTGGATGAGAAAGAATTTTGTGAAGGTTTGTCCTAATGATTGTTCTAGATGAAGAGGGGCAAGAACAAACCATTAGGAGGTTCAGAATGTTGTATAAAGGGCCTAAGTCTTAAAAGTGCACGATAGATGGAGTTTATAAAGTTTATGTGCATAATTAAGTTGACTATAATTTGAGTTATCTAAAGGATTTCCTAAAGTCAAAATATTGCTTATAGAACTCATCAGGGTTTTGACTCTTTAGGAAACTGAGTCCTAACTGAATGTCTTTCCAGTGATTTTAATACATTTATCATGCTAAAAATGTGTGGACTGCATGTCTAAATTTCATTTAAATACTACACAAAAGTTTATGGGGTTAAGGTTATAAAAGTTTAAAGTGACCAACACTTGGTCAATTAAAAAAAAAACAAACCTAATTCTCTCTGGGGGCACTAACACTGTCTCCTTAAGCTTGTAAGAGGTCTACAAGCTTTGCTAAATCTTACTGTAAAGGTAAAAATTTAAACTAACAGTCCTCGTAAGGAAAAAGCAATGCAGCCTATTATTTTAGGGTAAAAGTGTTCAAGGCTGTGGGGGCATTCCTCTTCCCCATAAAGGCCTGTAAGTTTACCCCAGCTGTAAGAAAAACTATTTAAAGGAGCCATAGTTCAAGAAACATTAGTTGCTTACGATAAAGGTGGAAGTTTCTTTATATTTGACTGTGAGGATAGTACTGTAACTTTCTGGAATGTTACCTTTGCTTATGGATCAGTTTCTCTGAAATTATGAGCTCGATCTCGCTTCATCTCTGTCTTCCCTTACTCAACAGGGACTGCTCGTCCAGACGCTTCTGCTCCCATTTCCGGTGACCCCCTTTTTACCTGGCTAGAACAATGTTTGAAAAATGGAAAGGAGTGATGACCTCCATTCTAACATCCCTCATTGGTGTTTTTGGGGCCATGACGTTAATTGGGTGCTGTATTATTCCCTGTGTAAAGGATTGACTGTTCGGTTCATCGAAGCTGCTCTAACAAAACGAACACCTGTGCCACACCCACTGTTGTTAAGCACAGCTGAAATAGAAAGTCAATTAATGTTAAGTGCGTTTGAAGAAAAGAATATATATTAAAGAGGGGGGAATTGTGAGATAGCAGTCTTTTCTATCAAAGTGTCTTTTGCCATTTTAATAACCTGCACTGTCTGTAGTTCTGGGTTCTTCCGGATTCTTGCTCAGCCCCTTTGCCTGAAAAAATTGCCCTCCACGCTGTGTATCTTAATCCTTCCCCCGGTTAGTACAGAATTTCAGCCAACAGAGAAGATTGTGAACTTTTGATCTGGACCAATCCAGCTCAAGAGGCAAGGTCAGTCATGTCAGGAGTAAAAGGAGGGACAGACTGCCTGCCTGCCCCTCTGTGCATGCTGTTCCTGTGTGTCTATGCACCCTTCTGCAGAAGAAAATTTTTCCTTGCTGAGATAATTCTCTATTTCTGTGTCTTCATTTGTGACCCCTGTGGTCTCTGGGGATCTTATTTCTAACGCACCCTTCCTTCCTTCCTTCCTTCCTTCCTTCCTTCCTTCCTTCCTTCCTTCCTTCCTTCCTTCCTTCCTTCCTTCCTTCCTTCCTTCCTTCCTTTCTTTCTTTCTTGTGTGATTGGTGTTTGAACTCAGAGGTTTGTGTTTGCAAGCTTTGTACTGCTTGAGCCACACCTCCAGTTCATTTTGCTCTGGTTATTTTGGAGATGGGGTCTCAAACTCTTTGCCAGGGCTGGCTTCAAACCTCAATCCTTCCAATCTCAGTCTCCCAAGTAGCTAGGATTACAGGCATGAGCTACCAGCACCAGGTTTTTTGTTTCTTTTTGAGACAGGCTCTTACTATGTTGCCCAGGCTGACCTGGACTCCTGGGCTCAAGTGGTCCTCCCTCCTCAGCCTTTTGAGTAGCTGGGACTATAGGCTACATACCATACCCAACTTAAGCTTTTTTTTTTAAAAGTTAGTTTAGTTTTTTTAAGATGGTAAAAAGCACTTCCTTTCCATGCTAAATTATAGTTTCCAAAAACTACAGGGCATGTCATGACTCTAATGTAAAATTTTATTCAGTCATATCACTGATGAAGAAACTGGCTCAAAGAATTTAAGAATAGTGTATATATGTGTACATACACATACAGACATATGTGCTGAAATGAAGTTGTTAATAAATACAAAACTGGCTAACATTCTTTTTTTGGTGTGTGGAACTGGGGTTTGAACTCAAGGACTACACCTTGAGCCATGCCACCAGCCTTTTGTTTGTTTGTTAGGTATTTTTGAGCTAGTGTCTCTCTTGTTATAGTAGGGCAAAGCCGATGAACACATGGGGTGTCCCAAAAGTAACAAATAGAATATTTGCTAAAAGCACTGGCTCTTCACTTGGGCATGCAAATTCTGTCTCCATTTTACATCTGTCTTTGCTCTGAGCCATTCTCTCTGCAGACACCACGAAGCTACCTTGGAGTCCAGAAAGGGCAGGACTGATGGATAAACATCCTGTCTCACCCCCTGCAACAATGACTTTTTTATGTGACAAGGTCACACCTGACCAATCCTGAGACAATGAGTAACTAGACAACTTGGACCAGGACTGCTTAATTAGGCAGACTTTATGCTCCCTGCTCCAATTCTTCCTCTATTTAAACCTAAAGTTCACGTCTGTACCCTGAAGACGGACTGAAATGCTTACTTTACCTCTTCTCATGGCATGCCCGTGCCACATAAAGAATCTCCTTTCTCTGCCCTGCACCACGACTTGTCACTTTATTTGGTGTATTGGGCTGAGTGCCAGGACCAGGAGTCCCTGGAGTTGGGCCTCTGGCCTTGAACTCTGGTTACACCTAGATCATCTTTTCTGAGTAGTCACTCCCATTCATCCTTGATGTTCAGCTCAGGCACCAACTTCTCTGAAATGTCCCTTTTTTCATTTAACATTCTATTCCCAAGGCTCACCCATGTTGTGGGTTAGTTGTGTTGTGGGAGTCTTTGGTCAGAGCCCTGATTCTGTGGTTCTTGGGGGATCAGGTCTGGTCACCTGCTGCCTCTAGAGTTCAGATAAAGAGAAAAAAAGAAGGCAGTAGAGCAGGAAAGCCGCCTGGGAAGATCGTTGGTCCAGAAGTCTTCTCCCCACTCACAAAAGCTTTAGGCGTCTCTAGGAGAAGGTCGCAAGTGGAGCCAAGGGCTTAGATGCACAGTAAATCCCATTGGGCTGTGTCTAGTTGTGTCTGCTTTTGGGGGTCCTGTGGGAGTCCCGCTGCCATCTTCCAGATGTTGCTTAGGGAGCAGTTTCCGTTCTTAGCATAGAACTGCCGCAGGAAACTGGGACAGAGAAACGACTTCAAGACAACAGGTTAGAGGGACAAAATGAAGGCAGTCAGGGTAATGCCTGGGTCTTCCTTCAAATCTCCCAACTTTAAAGGAAGCCCTGTTGGAGTTACAGGTCATCTTTTCACTGGTGTGTAATGTTCCATGTTGCCTTTAGTTTCTTGTTATTATAAACATTGCCAACATGAACCTTCTTGACAACTCCTCATGGCCATCCGCAGGAATTTTTCCAGGGTACATTCCTAGGACGGGGTTCCCGAACATTCTCTCTCCCTGGGGCACATGGCTTTTGTCCTCAGATCAACTCCATCACTGTCAGGAGATGTCAGCCACAGGCACAGGCTCCTTATCCACACACAAAATAGTGGCCAGCCAGAGAAGAGGAACACTTTTCCAAGGGCCTCTGAGAGAAGTCCTTCAAGTGTCACTGCCTGGGGTGCTTAATTCTATTCTAAACATACCATTGGCAAAGGGACTGGGATGTCACATGACTCAGCTGCATTGGGATCCTCCCCTGAAGATGGGGTAGTTATAGCCCAGGGACCAGAATGAGACCAGAGCTGGGGGCGGGGAGTCGGGGGGAGGTCAAGGTTCGTGGTCAACTGCAATGCCATGTCAGCTCCACTCTGAGCCCCTGCCATCTACCTCTAACTACTAAGGCTTTTATCCCCCAAACACCTGCACCTCTACCCGAGGCTTTCTCTGGCTATAGCAGGAGCGTATGGGTTCTGTGTAGAGCAAGTCAAAAGTACTAGAAATTCTCCATGCCTCCAGAAGCCAGCTTGCTCTTCTGGGATCTATGACCTCTTAGCTGGGGTCCTTCTGAGCATGCAGCACCACTCTCAGCAATCTGGGAGGACTGTGCGTGGGGTCTGTCTCACACGTCCACTCCTCTACCAGTGTTTCCTGGGATTATCTCCCATATAAACTCTTTGCACTCAGTTTTGTGTCTGAGAGTTTGCTTTTGGGGGAGCCCAAACCAACAAAGGACCGATACAGCAACTAATGGTGTCTGGCCCAAGTATGCCTGGGCAAGATGGAGGGTAGGCTGGACGTTGGATGTTGGAATTTGAGCTCCAGGCTCAAGACAGAAAATTGAAAGTTATCAGAGGACAGGAAATGGTTGCAGCTGTGAGTGTAGACGAGAAAGCCTTAAGAAAATGTACAGGCAGAGCTTCAGGAACTGAGCCCTGAGGCCGAGCTCTGAAGACGGCCGATGTTCCAGTGGCTGAGAAAGGACACTAACCCGCAAAGAGACCAAGTGGTCAGAGTGTGGCCCTACAGTTGGGTCTTTTCTTCTTTTGTTTTATTTTGGTTGTACTGGGGTTTGAACTCAGGGCTTCACATTGCTAAGCAGCTGTTCTGCCACTCGAGCCATTCTGCCAGCCCAGTTAGGGTCTTAAGAGTCTCTCAGAGCTCCATATGGTAAGACTTGCTCCCAGAGTGGTGCCATGGGGAGGTGGTAAGAACTTTAAAAAGTGTGGCCAAGAAGGATGTCTTAGGCCATTGGGGGTGTGCCCTCAGAAAGGATTGTGGATTTCTTCCTCTCTCTCTTCCTAGCCAGGAGGTGAGTGGTTTTGTTCCACCTCAGGCTTCTATGTGTTGCTATAGTCCAAGGTGACAAGAATCATCAATTATGGGTGTACCAAAATAACCTTTTTTTTTTTTTTGATGGAATTGGGGGGTTGAACTCAGGACCATGCACTTGCTAGGCAGGCGCGCTACCACTTGAGCCACACCCCCACCCCTTCTTGTTTTGGCTGTTTTGGGGATAGGGTCTAGCATTTCTGCCTAGGCTGCCTATATCATGATCCTCCTATTTATGCTTCCCAAATAGTTGAGATTATAGTATTGCACTATCATGCCCAGGTATTAATTGGCATGGGGGTCTCACTAACTTTTTGCCTGAACTGGCTTCAAACTGAGATCCTTCTGATCTCTGCCTACCAAGCAATTAGGATTGCAGGCGTGAAACGCCATACTTGGCCTTTTCTTTCTTTCTTTCTTTCTTTCTTTATTTTTTGAGTCAGTGCTTCACTGGATGGCCCTGATGGGCCTGGAACTTGTGCTCCTTCTGCCTCAGCCTCCCAAGTGGCAGGATTAGTCATGGACCACCAATCCTGGCTCCCTTTTCTGTTTATGAGTTGATTTATCTTGGTTATTTGTTATAGTAGGGGAAAGCCGATGAACACATGGGGGTGTCCCAAAAGTAGCAAACAGAATATTTCAAGAAAGAGGAGCTGGGCATAAAGAAGATTGAAGTGATGTCATTTGCAGGAAAAAGGATGAAACTTGAGATCGTCATATTAAATGAAATAAGCCAGGTTCAGAAAGATAAATACTACAAGTTTTCACTCATGCATGGACCAGAGACCTAAAAACACACACATGTATATATCTCACGAATGTAAATGTGAGATTGTTGGTGGGATAAGCAAGAGTGGGGGAGAACGATGGGAAATGAATATTACCAAAGCACATTCTATGGATGAAGACAGAATAATGAAACCCACTAAAAACTGTTGAAAATGAGGGGAAGGGGAACAGGGAAAAGAAAGAGCAAGGGGGAGTTTTAATCTGACCAAAGCACATTATATATGTGAATGGAAATACCACATTTGTATTACTAATGCACACTAACAAAAATATTTAAAATGAAATAGTAAAAGAAAAATTTCAAAATAAAATATAAAAAAGGAAAGAAAGAAAGAAAGAAAGGAGCAGGGTGTGGTCGTGGAAAACCTATAATTCCAGCCCTTAGGAAGCTGAGGCAAGTGGATCATAAGTTCAAGGCTAGCCTGGGCTCCAGAGGGAGACCCTGTCTCAAAAAAACAAAAAAGGGAAAGGAAAAAAGAAAAGAGAAGTGGTTAGCAGCGTCAAATGTTCCTAAGTGGTGCAGCACCAGGACAGAGGTTGTCCAGTGCACTCTGACATGGAGAGACACTGGTGGCCCGTGGAGCTGTTTTGACGGCGTGATGAGGCTGGAACTGCCATTGTAGTGGATTGAAGACTTCTGGCTAGGACAGGAGACAGAGATGGCAACTGGCGATCAAAGGAAGACGAACGTACAATTAAAATACCCATAAACACTTAAAATAGCCCTCCCTACATCAGGTTTTGTGATTCTTCATAAAATGCACCCCTCTGCCAGAGGTGACTTTTCTCTTTTATGGCCTACTGGCTGGCTCCACACAACCTCCATGCAACCTTCAATAAAAGTGGGAGGGAAATGGCCAAGCTAGCTCCAGCCAGTTAAGCATTCAGGCAAGGAGGATCAGCCAGTAGGGAAGACAGGCAGCGGGCAGCCAGCCCTTCCAAGGACCTGTCTGTGAGCACCAGGGTGAGGACAGAAGGGCTTCTGCAAAGCACACTGGGCTAGTCTGAACTAGCAGCTAGTCAGTTGCACAGAGGACTTCTGTCATTTACATTTCACTTAGTTCCTAAGCACAGAAGCAGGCAAGAGGCAGACACTGAGCCTTCCCTGTGTGCAGAACTGTGCTGGACACACTAGGGAATTCACCAGTGGGTGGAGGGACAGAAGACACCTAAGATTCACAAACCAACTGAAGGGCCCATTACCGAGCAATGTGTCCACACACAGTGCGTGCGTCAATACCAATGACTGTTATTCACTAAGTAAGTTTATAGATTACGTGCGACCCTCATCAAAATCTCAAAAACAATTAAAACAAGATTTGAAAGTGCACGTAGAAGAACTGTGGAACAGTTAAAATAATATTCAAAAGAACCCAGTTGAAAGACTTCGACGATGTGAGAGCTCCCTAAAGCCAAATAACCCAAACAGTGTGGAATTGGGTAAGGACAGACAAACCACAATGGAACAAAAAGAGCCCAGAAACAAATGAACACATGCACAGTTAACATTTTCTACAAAAGTGTAGATCTCTACCTTTATTCACAAAAGTAATTTGAGATGGATCACAGACCTAACCTTAAACTCGGGACCATATAGCTCCTAGAAGAAAACATAGCATTAAAAAAAAAAAAAAAAAAAAGCTTGAGCCCATAGCTGTGCCATCATTCCTAGCTCCAATTGTCTTTAAAAGCCGCTAGAGCGGCGGCTGTGTGGACAAAGAATGTGTGGGGAGGATTAGAAAGCAGAGAGACCACTTAAGAGGGAGGATCCATGCCGGCTGGAACTTGGGTGATAAAATTTTACTTAAGAATAAATAATCTTTTTTTTTTTTTTTGGCCGTACGGGAGTTTGAACTCAGGACCTTACGCTTGCTAGGCAGGCTCTCTACCACCTGAATCCCTCCGTCAGCCCTGTTTTATATTGGGTATTTTCAGATAGTGTCTGGAGGACTATTTGCCCGAACTGGCCTCCAACCGTGTTCCTCCTAATTTCTGCCTCCTGAGTAGGTAGGATTACAGACGTGAGCCACCGGTGCCCGGAAATAAATAGAACTTTAGAAGGCACAGGAGTGGAGGAGAGGTGCCTGCCCAAGCAAGGATTTTGGATCTCTCTGCCGGCGCTGGCCCTCCGTGCTGCCCCCAGTACGAAAGGCGCGGATTGAAACACGCATGCTCACAGCCGAGTCCGCGGGCGGCCGCTGTTTGAGTGCGCACGCGCGGCGTGAGTGGTTGCTATGGAGACAGGAGGTCCCGGGCGGGTTCTGGGCTGCCCCGGCATAAGTCGCGGTCCAGGGGTCGATGGCCGGCCGCAGTGGGGCCGGGGCAGCCGGGTACGGAGAAGAGGGCGAGGACGACGACGAGGAAGAAGAGACGCAGAAGGGCGGCGCTGCGGGTTCGCCGGGGTCCAGGTTGCCCCCCATTGTGGGCACCGCCTCCGAGCTGGCCAAACGGAAAGTGAAGAAGAAAAAGAAGAAGAAAAAGACCAAGGGGCCTGGTAAAGGGAATGGTAAGATGAGCGGCTAGCGCGGCTGCTCCAGCTCCCGTAACCTAGATCCCCTCCGTGGACCCCCGCCCCGTCCCTCCCAGAGGCGCCTCTCTTCCTGGAAACCACGTCGGACCAGAAACAGAATCTTATCAAGATCAGATGCCTCCCCTCCATCCCGCTTTGCCCTACAAGGGATGGTGATGCCCAGCTCTGCCCATAAAGTCCATGTGCCCACAGAGATCCTCAACCCAGAAGTACAGAGACCCATTTATAAATTCCATTAACTTAGCAGCCTCCCAATACTATAGAGACCTCACATCCTGCACTGAGACCCTCAACAACACACAGAGACAGTCACCAGGTCCACACAGAGACTTAGCTTTACACCGACACTTTCGCAGTTCCTAGTTTCTGAGCCCAGACTCACAGTCCTAAACACCCTCCCCACAGAAACTATGCCTTCCTACAGAGACCCCCTTACTTTCCTTTGCCCACCTGAAGACACTCCCTGACACACTCACTCCTCTTCAGAAACACAGGCTCCTGCCTTTCCCACAGGTCCTCCCCACTCCCTTATACACTGGGGGCACCTGCCTTTGGCTGCTGTGTAGATACCACACCCAAGTAAAGGCACACAAAGAATCCTCCCTGCGTGGACTCCACTCACCATGCATCAGTGGACAGCATAGACAGCATCACAGCAGTCACTGCTACATCCTCTCATAATCCCTGACCCCCTTCACCATATAACACCATCAAATGCACCTAAAACACAGGTACCAGGGGTTGGTAGAGTGGCTCAAGTGGTAAGAGCAACTGCTTAGCAAGCGTGAGGCCCTGAGTTCAAACCCCAGTGCTGGAAAAAAAGAAAAAAAAATGCAGGTGCCCGCCATATGCACACATTCACAGTCTACACACACATAGGTATCATTAGACACTTACATGCATAGACTCCCCCCACCCCGCCAAGAAAAAACCCCAGCTCCTATGTACACATACAGTCATACTCAAGCAGGAACTCCTCCCTCTCACCGACACTTTCACGTGTGTGCACATGCCACAGGCCTGGAGTCCCTACACCAGTCCACCAAGCTCTTCTCATAGAGCCCAGGGCACTGAGTGTCCCATCCTAAGGAGAGACTACAGCAGTGACACAGAATGCACCTGCCTGGGAGTGCTGTGAGTCCCTTGTCACCTGTGTGGTCTACTTCAGTGTCTTTGGCCACCAGGGGTGTGGCCCTGACCTCCAGTATGGCTAGTCCTGGGCTTAAGCTTCTGGGCCTCAGGTCTCGTGTGCAGAGCTGGAGCAGAAGGAGCAACCGTCTTCTCCATGTCAGCCTCATAGTTTGGAGAAGGAGAGACTAGGAAGGTTATAATTGCTTTTTCAGGTGGAATTGTAGTAAGAAAAAAAATCTGTATTATAGGACAGAAAAAAAGCCCTCTGTGTATCTTACAAAGCAAAACCAGGAAGTTTATTGACTTTTTTTGGTGTAGCTTTTGACTGTAGAAGTTACAGGGGCATGTACCTCAGACTGTCAGCAGGGGACACCAAATAGTTTTCAGGAATTAGGAAGGTAAGGAAATGTCAAGTTAGAATTTTCCCTTCTTTTCTCCCACTCCCTTTGTTCCCTGGAGGGAGGAATCTCTTTCTCCTAAAAAATAGAAAGATGATGCTAGATTGCAGGTGGCTCACGCCTGTAATCCTAGCTACACGGGAGGCAGAGATCAGGAGGATCACAGTTTGAAGCCGGCCCCAGGCAATTACTTCAAAAGACCCTATCTCAAAAATAACCCAATACAAAAAAGGACTGGAGGAGTGGCCCAAGCAGTAGAGTACCTGCCTAGCAAGTGTAAGGACTTGAGTTTAAACCCCAGTACCACACACACACACACACACACACACACACACACACAAATAGAGAAAGATGAAAGAACCACAACTTGTAGTATTTTTTGTGCATGTCATACATTCTGAAATGTTGAGAGAGAGAGGAAGAGAGAAGGGAAGAGCACAAGCCACACAGCAGAAGCGTTTCTGACTTAGCCTGATGTTGATTTCATCCGTCAGATTTGGAAAGTTTTTCTGTCATTCTCCATTTCTGCCATGATAAAGAGTCTAGACTGGTGTAGCATCATAGCCTCCTAGGGGGGTGGGGGCAGGAGGGAGAAATGACCCAAGCCTTGTATGCACATATGAATAATAATATTAATTAATAATATTAATAATAATATTAAAAAAAATAGCCTCCTAGGCCTGGAAATTCCTTGGGGAGCAAGTGGTGAGGCGAAGTGGGGGACATCAGGGTATAGTGAAAGAAAGGACAGTAAGCCAGGCCAGCTTCTGATCTGACTCTGCCACTCTCTGTGTGACACTGGCAAGTTAGTGAAGTTCTTGGGTTCCCAACTGGGTGTAGCTCAGTGGCAGAGCACATGCTCACCATGCATGAGGCCTGGGTTTAATTCCAGCACCCCCAAAAGGAAAAAAGATTCCTCCTGCCCCCAAATGGCCAAACTCTACAGGTAGGCTGGTGGACATGACCTCTGAGCTCTGGGTAGAGAAGACCCGGCCCCCTGTCATCTTTGGGAACCTGGCCTCCTCCCAGGCAGGCTGAGGGCAGCGATGGCCACAGACACTAACCTCCTCCTCTGCTCAATAGATAAGCACCAGAGTCGGGGCCTGAAGAGTCAGCCACTTTCCTCATCCTTCCACGACATCCTAAATCCCAACAAAGACCACAGTCTGAGGGCAGAACCCAGACAGGACAGAGAAGAAAACCAACACACGCCTGCCTACTCCTACACCAGGAGTCTCCCCCACTTCGCAGAAATAGAAAAGAGCCTTTCGAACCAGATCAATGAAAGTCTGCGTTGGGATGGAATTCTCACCGATCCAGAAGCAGAAAAAGAAAGAATTCGCATATATAAACTGAACCGGAGGAAGCGGTACAGGATTTCGGCCCTCAAGGGCCTCCACTCCGATCTCTGCCCCGAGGACACCCCCGAGAACTTACCTTACCTGTCGGACAAAGACTGCAGCTCCAGCAGCAGGCAGTCTACCTCCAAAGCCGAGCCCCCCGCATCACTACTTTGAAGGAAACCTCGGCACACCACTCCTGTGCACAGATTTGTTGTCCCCTGTTCTGCCAGAGTAAAACCTATCAGTGAGGCTGGGAAAGCTGGCGAGGCTGGCAAGCCTCTCCATCCTCTTTTGCACACGCTTCTGTGTTAGAGAAGGAGAGGAGGGGAATCAGAGCAGACCTGAAGGACCTGTGTGTGTTCAGCGTGCAGCGGAGGCCAGCCTCTCCTTCGCCAAGGTGCCCTTATATGTCCACAGCCATAGGCGAACACGGTGCTTTTCAAAATCGCCTTATCTTAAATAAACTAGATCTCTCTTTGCTAAGTAATACCTCATTGCAGCTAGATATCTTGATCTGCTGCTGAAAAGAAAAGAATGTGTGGAGATCATGTAAGTTCGGTTTTTTGGTTTTTTTTTTTTTTTTGATGGTGATACAACCATCAAACCATTTGATCCACACCCCCAGACTTTTTCCTTTTAGTTTATTTTCGATAGGGCTTCAAGATTTTCCCAGGCCAATCTTGGACCCACGATTCTCCTGACTCCACCTCCCTAGTAGCTGGGATTACAGATGTGCACCACTGTGGCCAGCCCTAGTTACACAGTCTACATCTCAAATTAATTTTCTGGATAAAATTCACATGGTACATGCATCTGTATGCCCAAGGAAAAATGCTTTGATTATCCTAGAGACTTTGTTTTAATTACATACACTCCCTTACGTGGCCTTCGGAATCAGTGAGTTCTGGAGCTTCATTCCTGGGAGGTCCCAAAAGGAGTATCGATTCTTTTATAAGTACAGTCCTCTCCGAATATCCCCAACCTGGCATTTTAAGCAAAATTCTGGAGCATTAAAAAAAAATGCCTTACTAAAACTGCTTATCCTAAATTTATATTCCTCCCTTCCACAAATATTTCTTTCTTTTTTTTGGTGGCACTGGGGTTTGAACTCAGGACCTTATACTTGCTAGGCAGTTGTTCTTACCACTTAAACCATTCCACCAGCCCCACAAGCATGTCTTGAGGAAGAACTGTGTGCTGTCTTGGTTTGCACTCTCCCATCAGCAAGCCCTGCATTTGGATAATGATCCAAATGCAAGGAGACTTTGTGAGGTGAAGACAATGGAGAGGTGGGAGACCAGCCAGGCAACAGGAGTAAGCCACTTTCATACGGGTATCTTGATCCCATGGAGGAGTATGGGAAACAACTCAAGACCAGCTCTCAGACCTATGGCAAGTGAGGCGGAGAGAGCGGGACATTTATAGTCCCCACAGCATTGATTGAGGGCCAGTGTTAATTTCCCGGCATTTCTAGCCTGCCACACCACATGGGGCTGGAAACCTCCTTCAGTTCTGGGGACATGGCCCTCAGACACAAAGATGCAGACAGACTGGTTAGTATCAGCTTCCTGCGGGGGACAGAAGACCACCACAGGAAGTGGAGGTCTGCGTTGAAGGGGTTAACATGTTTAGGGGAAGACTACAGCCAATGCAAAACCTCGCAGAACGCTTACGCTAAGTCGAAGTGCTTGTCTTTGTCCCTGCCAGCCCTCGGCTGCCAGAGCAGCTGTCTTCTCACCCTTGGGAACCACTTACAAACTCTCCCATCTTTGCCATTGTGCGCTAGCAAAATATACTGAAAGCACTTTTCTTTTCTTTTATTTCTTGAGACAGGATTTTGCTATGTTGCCCAGGTTGCTCTCCAGCATTCTCAATCTTACTGCTCACCTTCCCGAGTGCTGGGATTACAGACAACACCACTAGGCCTGTTCTAAAGAGACTTTTGGAAGAGTCCTACCCTGAAAAATGGTTGGCAGCCAGGCCTGCCAAGGACACTGTACTGAGACCAAGCCTGGCCACACTGCTGTCCACAGAGAAGGGGACAGGAAGTGTGCTCATGTCCAGCACCTACAGGACCTATAGATGCCCCAGAGTATCAAGGTAAAGACAGAGGGAGTGGGGGCTGACTGAGCTGGTGTCTCATGTGCCCTCCAGTGGTTCATGCCTTTAATCCTAGCTACTTGGGAGGCTGAGATAAGGAGGATTGTAGTTTGAGGCCTGCCCAGGCAATTAGTTCCCAAGACCCCATTTCCAAAATAACAAGAGCAAAATAGACTAGAGTTGTGGCTCCACAAGTAGAGTCCTGTTTTGCAAGCATGAAGCCCTGAGTTCAAACCCCAGTCCCAGCAAAAAAAATTTGTTTGAGCTTTTACATCAGAACTGATTTTATCTGCTTTCTACCACATACTAGCTGTGTGACCTCAGGCAAATCATTTAACCTCTCTGAACCTTATTTTACTCATCTGAAAATAGGGAAGGAAACAGTTACTCTAGTGTTAGGAGAACCAAATGCAGTGATTACATGAAGCAGCTATTACAGGACTCAATCTAGTTTAAATATTTTGACCAACGATTTTTTTTTTTCAGTGCTGGGGTTTGAACTCAGGGCTTCACGCTTGCTAGGCAGGCACTCCACCACTTGAGCCACTCCACCAGCCCTGTGTGGAGTTTTTTCTAGATAGGGTCTCTTGAACTATTTGCCTGGGCTGGCTTCGAACCTCGATCCTCCTGATCTGTGCCTCCCAAGTAGCTAGGATTATAGGTGTGAGCCACCAGCGCCCGGCCAATGATGTTTTGTGTTGACATAGCCACACAGCCCCTGGAGAAACTGTCCTGATTGCTGGTGTGGACCTCACTTCATGGAAGGGTGACCTTTACAAAAGAAACATGGCTGAAATCTATGCATAGTTACCCATCAGCTGATGAATGCAGAAAGAAAATGTGGTGTACACACACACAATGGAGTTATTAGTTCATTCTTCTTTATGAAGAATGAAAGATGCAGGACCCTTTCTCAAAAAAAAAGATCCCCCCCAAAAAAAGTGCTGGTGGAGTGGCTCAAGTGGTAGAGTGCCTGCCTAGCAAGTGTGAGGCCCTGAGTTCAAAACCCAGTACCACCAAAAAAAAAAAAAAAAGAATGAAATTATGTTATTTTCAAGAAAATAAATGGAACTGGAGATCATCATGTTAAATAAAATAAGCCAGATGGAGGAAGACAAATATTGCATGTTCTCTCATATGTAGAATCTAGGTGTTAAAAAATAACATGAGTATAAAACAGGGACGGGGGATACAGTGGGAGGGGGAGAGGAAAAAGAGAGTGAATGTGACCAAAGTTTTTCACACACAGGTGTGAAAATAAATAATTAAATAGCTAAAATTGTTTCAAAAGGGAGCTAAGAAAGAGTAAATCACATGCATGTATAGAAATATCACAATGAGACCTCTTGGTCTACGAGAGAGACAGACAGATAGATAGACAGACTGCAGTGCGTGTAACCAGCAGATATCATTCAAACAAACCCACAATTACAGAGGTCTGGAATGAGAGAGAGAGTAGGAGGGATGAAGCTAGGGTCTGAAAGCCCGGGGTTCTGGGGAGGGGTCTGTGGACCCGGGAGGATGGCACAGTGGGAGCCTGGCACCAAAGAAGAATCTGTGCTTAAGACATCAAAAGAGGGGAGGGGGTGGAGGCAGGGGGGAGAAATTACCCAAGCCTTGTATGCACATATGAATAATAATAAAAAAAAGACATCAAAAGAAGAACGAGGTGGGGCACAGAAGTGCCTCCAACCCAAATGCCTCATACCTAGGCTGTACCCTTCCAGTGGCAATGACCAGAAAACACAATGAGAACTGACATATGGACAAAGGAGAGTGATTGACTTATAAAGCCACCAATCCAGGGTTAGCTTTGGTTTCAGGCATGGCTAGATCCAGGAGGTCACACTGAATGATCAAAATTTCTCTCTGTCTATCTCACCTCATCACCTTTGCATTTGCTCTATGCTCAGGCAGGGCCTCATCACAGGATGGTAAAGGTGGTCACTGGCATTCTTGCAGTTCTGGGAAGAAAAAAAGGGTGACTTCAATGTCCCTAACCCAGTGTCCACATCATTCCCAGACGTCTCTGGCCTGGTGAGAGTCAGAGGCCCAGCAGTGCACTAATCACAGTGGATACGGAAATGGAGATTTGACGGATGCACAGTCCTAGGGAACCATGAGGAAGAGGGGGGGTGGGGAACGGGCAGCCCCCCTGACATCGGACCTAAACAGATTGTTACAGAATCTATAGACTCAGAGTGACTCCCCAGAGAGATGCCAAGTAGACAGACTCGTCCATTGACCCCCAAATGAAGAATGAGACAAAGTCTAACTATGGAGCCCAAACTGGGCTCAAACTCAAGACCCTCCTGCCTTGGTGTCCCAAATGCCAGGATTACAGGCGTGCACTATCACACTGTGCTCACAATGATTCATTTTAAAAAGCTTGATCAAGGGTCATGGGAGTGGCTTGCACGGCATGATTTAATCTCACTGATCTGGATAGACTGCATGTTTATCTCCAGAGCTACTGATGGTTGCCCATTGCCACTGAATCCATTAACCAAAGATAAACAATGCTTGGCAACCTCGGGTCCCGTGAGTGGTTAGGAGCAGAGGTTTTGGGCCCCCAGCTCTGTTTAGTAATAATAGGACTGATGGCTTTCACTTGCTCTGGTGAAGCCTTGCTGGTAGGGGGTGAGGGGTAGATGTCAATCTTTAAGGCTGGTCCCAGCCTGCAGTGGTAAAACACCTGCAAGCGAGCATTAGGCCCTGAGTTCAAACCCCAGTGCCACCAAGAAAGAGAATCTGGCAACAGTGATAGGATATGCCACTTCCAGGTTACAAAATGAGACTGTGTTTAGGAGGAAGAGGAAGGAAGGAATAGGTGGCACACAAGGACTTTTTAACATTGGGAAACTATTCTCTGTGATGCAACAATGGCGGAGATATGCCATTATACATTTGTTCAAACTCAAAATTCACACCAACAGTAATCCAATGTGAGATGTAGACTTCAACTGAAATAATGGATCAGTATTGAGTCACCAGTTACAGCAAATGTACCATGATAATGTGGGCTGGTCATCACCGAGAGACCTGGAGATGTTTAGGGAGTGTGTTGGCAGTTTTCCATTGCTGTGACAAAATACCTGAGATAGATCACCTTCAAGGAGGGAAGGTTTATTTTCATTCACTGTTTCAGAGGTTTCAGTCCATGGTCACTTGGCCCCACCCTTTGGGCCTATAGTGGGGAGCACATGGGGGGAGCAAAACTGCTCCCTTCATGGTGGTAAGGAAGCAGGAGACAAAGAGAGCAGGAGGGGTCAGGATCCCAAGATCCTCTTTGAGGGCATGCCCCCAATGACCTGACTTCATTCTACTAGGCCCCACCTACTACAAGTTCCATCACCTCCCAACTGTGCCATCAGCCAACACACAAGCCTTCAGGGGACATTTGGGATCCAAGCCAACATGGAGTAAAAAAGTGAGAAATGTTTGTACTTTCCACTCAATTTTTCTGTAAAGCCTATTGTCACACACACACACACACTCTCTCTCTCTCTCTCTCTCTCTCTCTCTCTCTCTCTTGCTCTCTTCCTTTCTCAGGGCTACTGGGCTACTGTTCTGGGGAAGGCCAGCTGTCATGATCTAGACCACCTAAAGAGAGTCCCCCATGGCAAGGAACCAACAGTGGGAGAACCTGAGGCTGTCATCATCTGAACTTGAGATGCCTGCAGCTATGGCCGGTGCCTTGATCCCAGGTTTGTGGGAGATCCAGAGTCAGAGGCAGTACCAGGGCTTGAACTCAAGACCTACACCTTGAGCCACTCCTCCGGCCCCTTTTTTTGTGATGGGATTTTTAGAGATAGGGTCTCACAAACTATTTGCCTGGGCTAGCTTTGAACCACAGTCCTCTTGATCTCTGCCTTCTGAGTAGCTAGGATTAAAGGTGTGAGCCACCATACCCAGCTAACCCATAAATTTGAGAATAGTTTTGTTACGCAGCAGCAGTCAGCTAAAACATCTTCCTTCTTCGCTATCAGCTGTGCTTCTCTGGGCTGTCTCACTCCTTACCTGAGGACTGGAAAATCCCAAATCCAAGCTTGTCATAAGAGGCAGTATTTTATCTGGTTATCAGATATCCCCCATGGTGCTCAGAAGCTTTTAAATCATTTCTACCAGGGACGCTGTCTCCTACAGGGCTGAGGTCGCTGCAGGGTGAGTTTAGAGCTAGATAGAACCTTAGCTAACTTATTTTTGTCAATGATATGCCAATAAAACTGGGGGGAGGAAAAGAAAGGACTGAATGGTGTCTACTTGCTCTGCTCATGGCAGGACTTGTACCTAGCTAGTGTTACTGTTTTCCTGCTCTGGGCTTTGGGCCTGTCTTCCACCTTAATTGGAACTGTTACAGTTTACGGCATTTTGTTTTTTATAAGTTTTTTCACTTTGCTATCTGAGTAGAATTACTATCTTCATTTTATGACTGACGTTTAGAGGGAAGAGATGACTGGCTCAAATCACACAACTCATAAGAGATTTGACATGAGATCTGCAATTGTCTTTTTAGGAGATATTTGTCAAGCAAATGGTAAATGTGCCATGCTCGGCTGGCTGTCGCCAGAACACTGATAACAGAATTATCAGTCTGTCTCTGCCCAGCATGGTTAGTCACTTAACAAACAAAAGTTTCATTTCCGCTGCTAGGGAGTTAGGATCTCATTCGCACACAAGGAAACCAGCACAGACTGGGAAAGGGATCTGCCCAGGGTCACACGGGGACTAAGAAGAGCAGAGATGAGACAGGCTCCTTAGGCAGGTGGGGGCCACACTGCGCCCTGTCCCAGAGCTCAGCAACAGTGGCAAGAAAGAGGGACAGGCAGCCCAGCACTGGGCATCTGGGCTCCCTGGAGAGAAGGAGCCTGGAGAGGCAGGACTCTTCACCCCAAGAGTGTTGGGGAAATGTCCTCAGATGAAACTGCACTTGATCATGGTCAAATCCAGCCTTTTAAACCACTGACTTGAGCTGTCCCCTCTTGTTGCCAGTGACGAGGGTTTGGTTGGCCTTAGGGAGATGGAGACTGACACCTCTACCCAGTGTTTCCAGGTTCTTGTCATCAACAGAAAAAAAATTCAGAGATAAGACAATGCAAGAATGTAAGAAATTGGGAAAGAACTTTTTTTGTTGTTGTTGTTTACAGGGGAGAGCGCAAACGCAGTCCCCCACTACCACAAATTATGCAGTCGAGTTTCCCACATTTGGGGAAATCGCAGGGGTCAGCACATCCAGAGTGCAATGGATAAGCCTTGCCCTGGGAAAACCACCTTCATGATCATGGTATCTCCCCTGCCAGGTAAGTATGGGAAAGAACTTTTATTACACAGTGAAAACCAGGCGCCGGTGCTCAGCCTGTAATCCTAGCTACTCAGGAGGCAGAGAACAGGAGGATTGCGGTTCAAAGCCAGCCCAGACAAATAGTTCACGAGACCCTATCTCAAAAAACCCTTCACAAGGAGGGTAGGGGAGAAAAGGATAGGGTGGGTGGCAGGGGGGAAGATGGCCCAAACAATGTATGCACATATGAATAAATGAATGAACAATAAAAAAAGAAAGAAAGAAAAACGCTTCACAAAAATAGGACTGATGTAATGAGGCACTGAGTTTAAACCCTAGTACCTCAGGAAAAAAAAAAAAGTGAAAGTACCTATAGGAGGGGTGAGTGTGGGTGTTCTCACAGTGAGTTGCACCAGCCAGGGTTTGGGACAGTACATCTTAAGGGCAAACTTTAATGGAGGAGAGGATTATTCGTGAGCTAAGGTCCAGAAATGGGTCAGGGTTTTCTTGGATGATGGGTTACTCCCCTCTTCTGCACTTTGGGGGTTTTGGATGTCAGATGGATGCATGATGGAAACAGGCAAAACAACAATGCTAACAATATGGAAATGGCATTATAATGAAGCAAGGACAGTTAGAGGTCATCTCATTGGCCATGTTGGTCCCAGCACATTCTGGAAAAGTCTTTTTCACTGTTTGAGCGGTCACCTGATGTTCTGCTGTTGTGCAGCTCTGCTGTCGCCTCTTTCTCTGTGCTATCCAGCCTGCCTCATGCTCTGTTCAGAAATTTCTGTTCTTTAATCTTCAAGAGTTGCAGAAGGGGGCTGGTGGAGTGGCTCAAGTGCCTCCCAGCAAGCATGAGGCCCTGAGTTCAAACCCCAGTGCTGCAAAAGAAAAAGAGTTGTAAAAGGGTGATGATTCAGTTTCCAGACTTCTTCACGCTGAGGTCAGGGCCACTGACTCTACCTACCGAGGGAGCAGAAATTTCTGGCTGTCTAATCTAAGGGAGTCAGAAGCACCGCAGGTGGCCCTGAGGTTGGGATGGGGCCAATGATGGTCAGAACCATCATGTTAGCACCGAATTATCCAAGTCTGTGAGGTAGATAAAAATTTTGCAAGATTAAAAATGCAGGGACCACCTGGGAGATGGTGGCTCACACCTGTAATTCTAGTTACTTGGGAATCTGAGATCAAAAGAATAGTGGTTCAAGGCCAGCCCAGGCAAACAGTTCACAAGCCCCCACCTCCAAAATAATCAGAGCAAAATAGACTGGAGGTGAGCCCTGAGGTCAAACCCCAGTGCCACACCCCCCAAGAAAATGCAAGGATCAAATATGAGGAATAAAATATTGGCTACCAAAGGTCCTAAGAACAGTGGGATTCAGATTAGGGAGGCAAGGCCGACCAATAACACCCTCCCAAATTGAACTGCCATTGTTAGTGACTCCTTCTTTCTTTCTTTTTTTTTTTTGTGCTACTGGGGTTTGAACTCCAGGCCGCACTCTTGCCAGGCACGTGCTCTACATCTTGAGACACTCCACCAGCCCCTAAATTTTTTCAAAGGCCTGTTTTCGCCTGCTGTCCAGTCGAGTGACTCACCCTCAGGCTCTTCTAGGACTTTACATCAGGGTTTTGCAAGTAGCCCAAAGTCCAGGGTCCATATGGAATAGGATTCTGCCATTCCTAAAAAGGCTCTTAGCTGTTTCCTAGTACATGGAGGCCTAGCCTTTTTTTTTTTTTTTTTCATTTGACAACATGGTGCTCTCTCCTGCGGTCAGAACACAGCCTAGATACCTTAACTTGTTTTGAAATTTGGGCTTAGATGGCAGGACTTGATACTCTCTCTCCCCTAGAAAGTTGGGAGCCCTCACAGACTTGTTATCTGAGTCTCTCTTTGTGGGACTGCATACAAGGATATCATCAGCATATTACAAAAGGCCTCACTTTGTAACTTTAGATACTGGGGATTGAACTCAGGGCCTCGTACTTGCTAGGCAAGGGTTATACCTACTCAGTCACACTTCCAGTCCTTTTGGTTTTTAGTGTTTTTGTTTGTTTGTTTTCAGAAAGGGTCTTTGAGCTTTTCTTGCAGCTGGCCTCAACCCTCTTATCTCTGCCTCTTGAATGGCTGGGATTACAGGCATGTACCACCATGCCCAGCCCACTCTTAGTTCTTGGTTACCAAATGAATGGGGGTTATCTGGAGACCCCGATGTAGCACAGTCCATGTATATTGTTGGATGACATTAGCTTGTGAGTCTGTCCATTCAAAAGCAAACTCCCACTCAACATATGGAGGAATTTCAGGCTATCTCCTTTTCCTTTGAGGGAACTTGGGAGGATGTTCACATCACCTTATCCACCTGTTGCCCCCAGAGGAAAAGCACCATATCTGGACTGAGGCCCAAACTGTTGCCAGTACCTTGGCAACACCCTATTCAATACACTGGGGGAACAAGTGCAGTCCCACCCAGAGGCCCACCCAGAGTTCTCAGAAGGGACAGGCAGATTTGGGACTCAGAGACGATCATGTCTTTTAAAAGGCATGAGAAAAGCCAGTTGTGGTGGCTCATACCCGTAATCTCAGCTACTTGGGAGGCAGAGATCAGGAGAATCGTGTTTCAAGGCCAGCCAGGGCAAAAAGTTAGTGAGACCCCATCTCAATTAATAGGGCAGGCATGGTGGCTGCCTGTGCCACAAGGCGCACAATTTTTGTAGGAGCTGGGAGAGAATGGGCCTGTAGGCTGGGAGGATAACAGGATATTCGATGACACCTTTACTGATCCGCTAATGAATTAAGTCCTGTGGGGGCGCTGTGGGGATGGAGTGTGGGGATCCCCAGAAGAGGGTTTACTCCCCTTTCCTGTCCTTGTTTGAGGTTTTCAGATGTGTCATGGTGTCAGATGTGTAACCAGAGTTCTAGGTCAGAGGCCCAACTCCAGGGGTTCCACACCTCAGGTCTGCGCGGCCACTCGCCCCAATACGTCAAATAAGGAGACAAGTAGTGCTGCTCAGCAGAGAAAGGAGGTTTATTACGAGGCACGGGCACACCATGGGGAGAAGCAAAGTAAGCACTTCAGCCCATCTTTGGGGTACAGACGTGAACTTTAGCTAAGCTTAAATAGAGGAAGAACTGGGGCAGGGGTGAGAGGTGTGCAGAATTCAACAGTCCTGGGCAAAGTGAGGCCTGGTTGCTCATTGTCTCAGGATTGGTCAGGTGGGGTCTTGTCACAGTAAGAGTCATTGCAGCCTGGCAGGGGTGGCTCGCTCTCCCATCAGTCCTGTCCTTTCTAGATTCCAAGGCAGCTGCAAAGCCACTGCAGGACAGAATGGCTCAGAGCAAAGGACATACATACAAAATGGAGGCAGGGATGCAAGCTTTTACCCTGCTTTTAGTCAGTCACCCTTGGGACATTTGCAGACCCAAGTAAAATGTCTGTGTTTTTCAGCAAAAGTAGCTTCTAAGTACCTATTACAAATGCAGGATGGGAAGAGTCAAAATCTGCAATGCTAATAATACGGAAATGCCATTAATAATGAAACAAAGGACAGCTGCTGACTGTCCCTGTGGCCATGTTGGTCCCAGCAGTTCTAGAAAGGTCTCATTTTCTGCTGCCTGAGTGGTCACCTGGTATCCTGCCGATCTGCCCTTGCATCAATCTTTAGCCTTAAAGTGGCCTCTTTCCCTGCATCTATCCTGTCTCACTCTGATCTCTGATGGTCACCCAAAGGAGTCCTAAGTCATTCAACTACTCCTAGCACGAATGGAACCAGCACTCCAGGCTCAGCTCAGCAACCTTGGCCTGTAGCTTCTCCCATGCCTTGGCCTTCAGGATGGGGGCTCATGGCCCCGCTGCTCGAAATGTTCCCCTGGGACCAGAGGCAGCAACATGACTTGGGACCTTCTTAGACTCAAAGGACCCCACCATCTCATGCACACTTGACGTGAGGAATCAGAGCCTAACAAGAGTAGAACAAGATCCCCAGCTGATTCGAATGCAGATGACATCTGAGAAGCTCTGTTGGGAGACAGGTCCCCAGAGGGGATTTGATGCAGACAGTCACTGGCTATGTTTGTTCCAAACTCTCTCTTAAAGGATATTTGTATGAGGAACAGCCCTAGAAGACAGAGATAGTGTTTTCCCTCCAGAGCAAAGGGCAGATTTACTTACTGCCTAATCTAGAAGATTCTGACTCTTAAACTCAGCGCTCCTTCCTCTAACGCAATCCCTTATAGTCTGGTGTTAGCTGCCTGGAACCTCTCTGCATTGCCCTGTGGAAAATGAGGCTGGGGACAACAGCACAAATGCGAGAGTTGTGACTACAAAGACACCCTGTATCTCAGACCCAAAAGGTTTATGTTTAGTCAACACCCATGAAATGACAGCCGGCTGTTAGCTTGCAGACAGCAGCAACAAGCAGGCAGAGACAGGCCGACCCTTTCACTTTCTGATTTCCACACGTCCATCACCAGAAGCAGAGTGACATTGCAACAAGGGGTTAGCTGCTGTTGCTAAAAGCACTGGCTCTTCACTTGGGCCTGCAAATGTCCAGTAGGTGACTAAAAGCAGGGGAAAAGCTTGGCATCCCTGCCTCCATTTTGTACCTGTGTCCTTTGTTCTTAGTCATTCTCTTCTGCAGTCATCTTGTACCCCAAAACCAACAGGGCAGATGGATCAACATTTGTGACGAGTGGAATATGCTCCTTCCCCCAGCAATGACATTTTTACTGAAACAAGGCCCCTCTCCTGAACTAATGATCAAACACAGTACAGTCTGACAGATGGCAAGCTTCTGCCCCTTCATAGATGGTCTGGAAGTGCCCTGAAGACAGACTTGGGGTCGCTGAAGACCATTATTTGCTCTTCCTGACTTGGTGTGGCCCCACTCGAATGGCTCTCCTTTCTCTGCCCTTCACCACTAGTCTCTTTGGTGCATTGGGACAGGTGACTGACCTTGTCTGCTGGGACTCTCGGACACTCAGATTTTACTTTTCAAATTATACACGAAATGAGTGAGCATTACAAGCAAATTAGAAAATGCAGATAACTAAAACAAAACAAAGCAAACAGCTTTAAAACACCTGACAGTCCTATCATTTGGAGTGCACCTCATCGTTTGGTATATTCTCCCAGTCTTTCTTCACTCATTCATCCACATGCAAGAAAATAAAACTAATGGTATAATAACACACGTGTCGTCTTTTAATGGTTCCAGCAAAAATACAGCAAATGTCTTTCCAAGTCACTAAACAGACATCCCCGTCTACACTTCCATTGTGTGGACTATTACTTCAATCTGCTGCTTGTGAACCTTTAGTTGGTTTCCTATGTTTTTGGCTATTCTAAACAACTCTGCAATGAATGTCCTTATATGCACATTTCAGCGCAGTTTTCCAGGGCTTTGGATACATTCTTGGGAGTGAGATGACAGGCCAAAAGATAATTAAAACAGTAAACGCTCGTAAGCTTTTCTTTTGGCAGTAGTGGGGATTGAACTCAGGGGCCTTGTTCTTCTAGACCAGCCTCTGCCAGGTGAGCCACGCCGCCGTCCACTTGCACCGTGTTTTCCTGCATGCCGAGTACGATTCGAACCACGAGGCCCACATCAACTTAGTTACTTCTCGAATTTCTAGGAGTAAAGAACTGTCGTTATCTCTAGTTTTGGGGACTTTGCCAAGTCACGTGGCTAGTCACTGTGAAGCCAGGATTTGAATTGAGGCCCTTCTGGCACAGAGTCTATGTATTCCTATCCCACTGTGGGTTATTGCCGATTTGAAATGCCATGCTTGCCTTCCCAAGTGCCAAACAGAAAATAGTATGGCAAAGAATTTGTGGACTTTTTATTTTGTGTCCCTTGTATAGCTGCAAATGGTGGCAAAGACCTCTCATAGTTTAGCACCAGGGAAAGACCCTGTCCTTTGAGGGATGGCATGCTTTAGCTGGATACTGTCACACTGGAGCTCTCCATTTCAGCCTTGCCTGGAGGAAAGCTGAGGACCAAGTCTTGTTCTCAGCTGTGGCAGCTCCTCTGCTGCTGGTCCCCTGCAGGCTCGTCCCTTCCCTCTCCGACCCTTATCCTCTCTACCTGTGTCTTATACTGCAGTCAGCCCTACCCACTCTTGAAAATAAGCAGATGCAAATGAACACGAATGAACAGAAAAGTTCATTTAAACCAACTTTTAGGGCCTTCTTTGCTTTGTAAGAAGCGCAGTGGTGGGTGGGAAGGTGGGATGCTGGTGGGGGAAGATACCCTTAATTGCTCGCTTCTCTTAATTATCTGCACAAAGCCTTTCTGAAGAACAGGAACACAGTGATTCACAATTAGCAGCATTAGTGTGGCGCCCCCAAGACCCCTCCTGCTTATTCTGCACAAGAAGCCAGTGCCCATGAAGGGCAGGGCCTGGTGCTGTTCCTGCCCCCTGGATGACACAACTGAGAGCAATGGCTTCCCTTAGACTAGCCTGTCAAAAGCTGCAGCTCTCCAAAGCATTTGTGAAGGTTTAGTCCTGGGGAGAATTTGAATGGCTTCTATTCTTGCTAATAACTATTTTGGAATCATTTGTTTACTGCAGTCCTCATGCAAGCCAGGTGAGCGCTCTGCCACTGAGCTACACCCCCAGCCGCCCTGCCTGGCCTGCCTCCCGTTCCTCTTGCCAGCTCTGCTCTCTCCTGGGCTTTCTTTGCATACTGTTTGTATAATGTCCTTGGCTAGAAATGGATGTTTACTTGATTCACTCGGCAAACATGCACTGGGTTTCAAATGTATGCCAGCACCGGGTACGCAGGGCAGGCTGTGATGATGAAGGCCCCATTCCGGCCCTCACGGTCCTGGTGAGGACTTCTTTCCTGCTCTGATCACTGGCGTGTTCCCCACTCGTGGTCCTACCCCAGAATTTTCTTCCTTCTCTGCTTTCTGCACCATCAGTTCCTCTCTTGTTGCTAGATTATTCCTACTAGTTTATAAATATGTATAAGCCAAGTTGCCCAGGCAGGCCTGGAACTCTCGCTCCTCCTGCCCCAGTCTCCCTAGTATCTGGGATTATAGGCGTATCAATTGAGTGATAGAAGCGTTGTTAAAGATGCACTTTTTGGGGGCAGTATTAGGGTTGAACTTGGGGCCTTGCTCTTGCTAAGCAGGTGCTCTACCATCTGAGCCACTCTACCAGCCTTTTTGTGTTAGTTATTTTTCAGATAGTGTCTCTCATTTTGCCCAGGGCCAGTCTCAGACTGCCATCTGTCTACCTATGCCTCCCACCTAGCAGGAATTCTAGTAGTGTACCACCACACCCAGCTTACTTATTGAGATGATGTCTTTCTAACTTTTTGTCCTGGCCAGGAGCAAACCATGATCTTCCCAACCTCTGCCACCTGAGTAGCTGGGATATGCCACCATGCCTGGCCATTTTTAAGCCTTTTTTTTTTTTTTGTGGTACTGGGGTTTGAACTCAGGGCCTCACACTTGCTAGGCAGGTGCTCTACCACTTGAGCCACTCACCAGCTTAACTTTTTACTATGGAAAGTTTTAAGTAAAGTTAACCGTTAGTATCTGTGGATTTCTCATCCGTGGGTTCAGCCATCAGCAGATTGAAAATATTCAGAAAAAATGCATGTGTATGAAACATGTACAGACTTAGACAATAAGTAGAAGAGTTTTTTACATCCATTTGCATGGGGTTAGGTGTTATGAACAATCTGGAGATGTTTTAAAATATACAGGAGAGTGGAGACAGGTTACATGAAAATTCTGAGCCATTTTACACATGGGACTCACATCTGTGGGTTTTGGTGTCTGAGGGGACCTGGAACCAATCCTCCATGACCACCTAGGGCCGACTGTCTACACCAAGTGAGTGCAGAATGAAGAAACGCCACAGGCCTGTCCCCCAGTTTCTATAATCTTTCACATCCCACCATTTTTATTTCATCTGCACTTTCATCCGCCACCCCCTCCATGACATTGTTAACTTTTTTCTGCTTCTCTTTTTTTTGGAATAAAAATTACAAAAATCACATTAGAATGCGCGAATCTTTTTTTTTTTTTTTTCTGGTGGAACTGAGGTTTGGCCTTAGGGCCTCACTATTGCTAGGCAGGTGTTCTACTGCTTGAGCCACTCCACAGCCCTTTTCTGCTTATTTGTCAAGGTAGGGTCTCCCTTTTCCGCCTTGGGCTGGGCTTAGGCCACCGATCTTCCTACCTCCAGCCTCCTGCATAGCAGGGATCACGCCCAGTTTATTGCTTGAGATCGGCTGGGCACAGATCACAAGCCTCACTCTCTGCCTCCCAAGCAGTGTGCATACTTTTTATCTCCCTTCATAGCGTGTCTGTTCAAGGGTTTGGCCCATTTTTAGTGAAGCTGTTCTGCTTTTAATGTTGACTTGTTGGAGTTCTTTGTTTGCTAGCTTCGAACTCTCACGCCTCCTGTCTCAGCCTCCCAGGTGCTGAGATTATAGGCATAAGTTGCTCTGCCTGGCAGATTTCTTTATCTATTTATTTATTTTGCAGTAGTGGGGTTTGAACTCAGGGCCTCACACTTGCTACGCAGGTGCTCTACCACACAAGCCATTCCATCAGCCCCTGAAGTTTTAAATTTTGATAAAGCAAATTAATTTCTTCTGCTGCTGCTGCTCCTTTTCCTTCTCCTTCTCTCCTCCTCTCCTTCTCTCCTTCTCTCCTCCTTCTCTTCTTCTCCTTCGTCTCCATCTCCTCCCTCTCCTCCTCTTTGAACTCAGGACCTAAACCTTGAGCTTCTCTACTAGCCCTTTTTTGTGACGGGTTTTTTCCAGATAGGGTCTTCTACACTGTTTGGCTGGGCTGGCATTAAACCGTGATCCTCCTGATGTCTGCCTCCTGAGCAGCTAGGGTTACACTCCCAGTCTTAAAGATTTTCTTCTAGGTTTTCCTTTAAAATTTTTTGTTTTAAATTTACCTTGAATATTTTTACTATCTGGAATTAAATTTTGCTTATAGCATGGGGCTGGATTTTTTTTTTTCCAATATGGCTATCCATATAGTTCCAGCACCATTTGCTGAAAATGCTCCCCTTTTCCCATCAAATGCTTGACTATCTCTAGTCAAACCCGGTTTGCAATAGCTGTGTTTCATGACTCTATTCTGTTCAATTGTATTTGCCTTTTTTTATTTTTTTAGTGCTTGGGGACTGCTCCTGGGGCCTCACACAGGCCGGCCATGTGCTGTACCACGGGCTACACCCTCAGCGCTATTTGTCTATTTTTATGACAAACAACACCATCTTGACTTTATTATTATTTTTAATGTTTTTGGCAGCACTGGGGGTTGAACTCAAGGAATCACGCTTGCTTAGCAGGCGCTCTACCTCTTGAGCCACTCTGCCAGCTCAATAATTGTAACTATAATAAAACCTGAAATCAGGTATGCAAATCCTCCAGCTTTGTTTTTCAAAGTTGTTTTGGTTATTTGAGATCCTTTGCATATCTA
The DNA here is from genome assembly GCF_047511655.1 of Castor canadensis. Classification (NCBI taxonomy): domain Eukaryota; kingdom Metazoa; phylum Chordata; class Mammalia; order Rodentia; family Castoridae; genus Castor; species Castor canadensis. The sequence continues at coordinate 46,094,230 of NC_133396.1, read as the reverse complement.
CATAACTTTAGAAGAAACTTTTAATTTTCATTAAAAACCAAACAAGCACCTCACTGATTATGACTGGAGTGCCTTGAGTCTAGGTCAGTTTGGAGAGAGCTGACATCTACCTCAAGTCTCTAGGAACGTGGTATAGTTCTTCATTTACTTATATCTTCTTTAATCTCTCTCTGCAATCCTCAAAGTGTTCCATGTAAAGACTTGTACATATTTTGATGTATTTATTCCTAAGTTTGTTATGAGTTGTGATATTATTATAAATCTTTGTAGTTCACCTTGGTTCATTACTAGCATATAGAAACACAAGTGATTTTATTATTTATTTATTTATTTACTTATCGGTGGTACTGGGGTTTGAACTGGGACTCACACTTGCTAGGCAGATGCTCTACCACTTAAGCCACACTACCAACTCTCATTTTGTTTTTTTCTGAGACAAGGTTTTGCTATGCAGCCCAGGCTGGACTTGAACTCATGTTTCTCTTGCCTCTGCCTCCCAAGTGCCAGGATTACCAGTGTGTGCAGCTGCCACAGTTAATTCTTATAGATCTACATTGATATGTTCAATTATCAGTTCTAGTAAGTTTTTAAATGTTTTCTTATGCTTCTGTACATAGCAATCCTGTTCCCCGGGAGCAGCGACAGTTTTACTTCTCCCATTGCAGTTGTAATACTTAATTTTTATTGTCTGACCTCACTGGCTTAGACCTTTAGTGCAATGGTGAAAGTGGCAATTCCTGCCTGCTCTAGTCTTCAGGGGATGGCATTCAGCACTTCACCATTGAATATGAAACTACACGAAGCTCATGCCGTCTGCAGACGTGGAAAAGCTTACTGCTTCCTGTCTAGCCTGTATTATCTTTACTTTCCCTGCATTATTGCAAAGGACACTACAGCTCAGTGTTGATTTAGTGGTGAGAATGAATGTCCTCACTTTTTCCAAAACCTAGAGGGTAACACCACTGTTGTGCCTGAAGTCTGATGGTGGCTAGAGTTTGCTTGTGAATACACTTTACCAGGTGGGGGACATTTCCTTCTGTTCCTGGTTTGCTGAGTGCTTTTATCATGAATGGGTGTCAAATGGTACCAAATGTTTCTCTGGCCGGGTGTGGTGACACCCATCTGTAATCTCAGCACTCGGTAGCCTAAGGCAGGAAGATTGTGCATTCAAGGCCACCCTGGGCTACCTAGTGAGAACTTGTCTCAAAAGAAAAGAAAAGAAAAGAAAAAGGGCCAGGGATGTAACTCAGTGGTAGAGCACTTGCCTACGTGTATGTGTGTGTGTGTGTGTGTGTGTGTGTGTGTGTGAGGGCCAGGGCTCCACCCCCAGCACTGAAAAAAAAGTTTCCTTTCTATTCAGCCAGGTAATTGTGTGTTCTATGTTGTTGTTTTAGTCTGTGAATATGGTGAATTACATTGATTTTCAAATGTTAGGCCAACCCTGCTTTCCCGAGGTAAGCCTCTTTTAGTCATCAGATACGTAAAAGCATTATCTTTTCTATGTGTTACTGGATTTGATGTGGTTTGGTTTGGTTTGTGTTTTGAGACAGAGTATTGCTATGTAGCCTAGACTGGCCTTGAACTCATGATCCTCCTGCCTCAGTCTCCTGAGTGCTGGAATTACAGGCACATGCTACCATACTTGGCTTGATTTACTTACTTTTTTCCAGGAGTCTGACATTTTATATTCTATAGAATTTGTATTGTAAGTACTTGATTACAGAAAAAGGACATGCCATTGTAGTTTTGTTAATGTGGCTTCTGATGATATTCTTTTATTAAGTTTTTTGTGGTGCTTGGGGTTGAACGCAGGGCCTCCTACGTAATGGGCAAACACTGGACTGAGCTACAATTTCAGCCCAGTTTTATTAGCATGTGTTAGTTGCACAGGGGGTTTCATTGTGACATTTACATAAATGCTTACAAAGTATCTTAATTAGACTTACCCCTCCATCATTCTCAACTCCCATCTTCCTCCTATCCCCCCCCACTTTGCTTATTCTTGTTAAGGATTTTGTGTCTATATTTATAAACAAGGGTGGTTTTCTTTTCTTTTTTTTTTTTGTGGCTTGTGGTTTGAACTCAGGGCCTCATGCTTGCTAGGCAGGCATTCTAGCACTTGAGTCACTCCACCAGCTCTATAAATAATTTTGTTTGCTTGTTTGTCTGAATCAGGACCCAAATAAAGCCTACACATCACACTGGCATTTAGTTGATGTCTCTCAAGTGTTTTTAAATTGAAGATCACCTTTTTTCTCTTCTTCCAACTTTTTTTGGCAACACTGGAGTTTGATCTCAAGACCTCACACTTGCTAAGCAGGTCCTCTCTCACTCGAGTCACTCCACTAGCCCTTTTTATGCTGGGTATTTTCAAGATAGGGTCTCATGAATGATTTGCCTGGATTGGCTTTGAACCAGGATCCTCCTGATCTCTGTCTCCTGAGTAGCTAGGATTACAGCCGTGAGCCACCAGCGCCTGGCTACAGTAATAATTTTCTTTCGGTGCCTGTCAGGTTTTGAACAAGTTCTTCCATAACAAATTGGAAACAGTCCCAAGCCTGTGCAAGATTGGTGTTGCTTCTTCCTGAGCGAACGATAGACTTCACCAGTAAAAACCATCCAGGCCTGAAGTTTCGTCTGTGGGAAAAACCAATTTCTTTAATATATCTCCTTTAATATTTTATGTATACAGTTTGTATATTGTGTGTATGCATATATATGTATATATATTTCAGATTTTATATTTCATCTGTGTCTGTTTGGTAAGGTAAGTATGTGTTGCGACAGGGTCTCACTAAGTATCCCAGACTGGCCTTGAACTCTTCTCCTGTCTGCCTCCCAAGTGCTGGAATTGCAGCTGTGCACCCCCACACCTATTATGGTAGCTGCTTCTTCTAGATACTGTGATCGGGTTGTTGGCTCAGCTCTCCGACGTCTATGTCATTGGCTTTCTGTATTAAGTATCTAGTACAACTTTGGTTATCTTTACTAGACTTTGATTACTAAAGACAAAATAGCAATTTTTTTTGGTGGTACTGGCATTTGAACTCAGGGCCTCACGTTTTCTAGGTAGGTGCTCTACCATATGAGCTGCTCCACCAGCCCTGTTCTGGTTTTTTTTTTGTAATACTGGGGCTTAAACTCAGGGCCTACACCCTGAGCCACTCCACCAGCCCTTATTTATTTATTTATTTATTTATTTAATGAGAAAGGGTCTTTCAGACTATTTGCCCGGGCTGGCTTTGAACATCCATCCTCCTGATCTCTGCCTCCTGAACAGTTAGGACTATGGGAGTGAGCCACCAGCGCTCAGTAAAAGAGCATTTCTTAAAGTTTACCCCAAAACACATCCTATAAAACACACATGGATTCTATGGTGGAAACTGCTGTATTTCTCTTTTGAAGATTCTCATCGTACATAACCTCAATAAAGTCTGGGGTAGATTATTATTCAGCAAATATTCACTGCTTCCCTCACATTCACAGGGACAGTGTGGTTCTCTGACCCGCTGTATTGCGTTTGACCATGTAACTTGCTTTGACCAATAGAGTGTGGGTGGAAGCAATGAGGTGACAGTTCTCTCTGTAGACCTTAAGTGTTGGACGTTCCTATTTGCTCCTCTGGGAGTTTTTAAAAATTTTTTTTGCAGTTCTGGGACTTGAACTCAGGGCCTACACCTTGAACCACTCCACCAGCCCTTTTTTGTTAAGGATTTTTTCAAGATAGGGTCTTGAGAACTATTTGCCCGGCTGGCTTCAAACCATGACCCTCCTGATCTCTACCTCCTGAGTAGCTAGGATTACAGGCGTGAGCCACCATCGCCTGGCTCCTCTGGGAGCTTTTTAAATTTTTAAAAAATTTGTATTGTAGTAGTATTGAGTTTTCATCTTTTTAAATTTTCTTTATTGTGGTACTGGGATTTGACTCGGAGCCTCACACTTGCTAGGCCAGTGCCTACCTCTTGAGCCACACCCCAGTCCCTCTGGAAGCTTTTGATCTCTGCGCTGAGAAGAATGTGCACAAAGCCACTTCCCTAGACTGCATCAAAGCCAAGTGAAGTCAACACCTGAACTCAACACCTGGCCTGGTGCAGACCTGCCCTTCGGTAAGCAAGAGCTAAACGCTGACTGCCAGAGGTCACTGTGACCTTGAGCTGGCCGTCCTGCAGCAGAAGCTGATGATGCAGGGCTCTGTCTCTTGCTCCAGGGGTATCAGCCACAGACCTTGCAACAGGTAAAATGATTACTACGCCTGGCAGTGTTTAGCTCTCGTTCCCCAAACTCCTGACTGTAGAACCTTATTTGTAAGAAAACACTTCTGGAACCAGTGATAAAGCAAACTGCTTGATTGCGTTATACTCAGATAAAATTATCAGTTTCATTTCGTGAAGAGCTGTTCCTTGCAATTGGATTTGTTACCTAATCAATAGAATCACACATTTCTTAAGAGTTATCATATTATAGGTAATTACACTTACTAGTTTGCTCTTGGGGGCACCAGCTTCCTGATACAACTAAAAAGTTAGGGCAATTGAAATGTTATTAATTTCAATCCACTTTCGACTCTCTCTACACTCTAGAGTCTTGGAATTGCTGATTAGACAATTCATTTTGTGGAAAATTTGTACTATATAAACTAATGGCAAAATTAGCCTTATTATCCTAGCCAGCTGAATTAGACTTAATTTCTATTAAGAGACTGGGGGTTAGGGCGTCTAGCTTACTGGTAGATTGCATATGTAGCAAGTGCAATGCCCTGGGTTCAATCCCCAGCACTGAAAAAAAATTAAAAAAAATAAAGAAGAGACTAGAAAATAAGGATACTACACATTGCTTCCTTGTTTATTTCCAAGTCATAAGTCACAGACAAATAGCTAAGATTCAGGGCCTTGTCTCTGATGCTGGAATGAAATAGAGGCCTCCATTTTCAATCTTTCCTATTGATCCTTGGTCAGCTTTGCTGACCGATGCGGTACAGGAAGTGCTACTCCAAAATCTGGTACTTAGGCATACTGTGCTTTTTTGTTTTTCAGTGGGACTGGGATTTGAACTCAGGGCTTCATGCTTGCAAAGCAGGTGCTCTGCTGTTTGAGCCACACCTCCAGCCTGCATGCTGCTTAGTTTAAGCTGCAAGACATTGAGCACACAGCAGAAGCAGAAAGGTCTCTCTGAATATATGTTGTCTCTCCTCCTTCCCCTGAAGCAAACTGGCCACAAAAACTTAGAAAGATCTCTCTCTGACGTGCTTCCTTCTCCCCTGAAGACCCTCATGTGACAAGTGTCCTGTCCTAAACCCTGAAAGGAAAGACTGTCACATAGGCACACCAAGAAGAATCTGAACAAACAGGGCTTGCTAAGCGCCCACAGCCCAGCCCATCACCATAGACCAGACCTTCTGTCCTCCAGTTATACTTCTGCATGAGTGTCCATAAAAAAATATGCAGATATCTCCATGTCTTTTCTTTTTGGAGGGGAGGTGCAGAGTTTGAACTCAGGGCCTCACACTAGGCAAGCGCTGTACCCCTTGAGCCTCACCCCCAGCTCTTTATGATTTTGTTTTTCAGATAGGACCTCAAGCTTTTGCCCAAGCAGCCTTGGACCTCAATCCTCCTACATCCACATCCAGAGTAGCTGGAATTACAGCTGTGAACTGCAATGCCTGGCCCCCTTCCTGTTTCTGTGGGTCTTTATTTCTGAAGGCTCTGGAGTCATGTAAAGCTTGTATTAAGTCAGTCTGTAGGTTTTTTTTTCTTGTTAATCTTTTGCCACAGAAGTCTTAGCTATGAACCTTACAACAGGTTAAGGAAAAGATATTATTCTCCCACCCTGCCCCCCGGCCAGGACTTTCCCACCAGGAAAGCAATAGTCTGAGATTGAAGCAAAACAGGCATTAAATAAAAAGTGTCTTTACTCACACTGCCTCCCTACATGAGATACAGGGATTGAGGCCATCCCCACCCAGGTTACCTTGCTCCTTCCACCATGCTCCATCCATGATAGAATTACATGCCCACAGACATGCTCCCATGGTGGGGTCTACTGTCCTGTTGTTCAATTGCCTACAGGCTTTTTGTTGTACCCCAATAAAACTAAGGGTGGCTTAGACCAAGGCACGCATTTCTCCTGGAAAGTAGGGGAAGGCAATTTGAATGGGGAGGTGGGAAGGAAAAATGGCCTGACATCCCCAATCGTAGATAGAGGAGAGTGTGCACCCATTTTGGAATCAAATTCCCTTATTAAAACTGTCTGCGGAGGCTGGGTGTGTGGATCAAGTGGTAGAGTGCATGAAGGCCTGAGTCAAACCCCAGTACTGCCAAAAACAAAAACAAAAAACCTGAGCTGGGTGCCAGTGGTGCACGCCTATAATCCTAGCTGTTCGGGAGGCAGAGATGAGGAGGATCTCAGTTTAAGGCCAGCCTGGGCAAACAGACCCTATCTCAAAAATACCTGATACAAAAAGGGCTGGTGGTGTGGCTCAAGGTTCAAGTGGTAGAGCACCTGCCTAGCAGGCATGAGGCCCTAAGTTCAAATCCAGTACCACCAAAAAAAAGAAAAAAAAAAGTGCTGTTTTTGTCTAGCAACTCCTTGGAAAAATCTTCTCGTACCTGCATATTAACATTGTTAAATATAATTGCATCTTAAAACTTCTCAAAATGAGGGGGTGTTTTCCTCATTTTGCAGAACCAAACATTATAAATTTTACTTTGAATAAAAAAAGCATGTCTCAGTTATACTTTTTAGATAATTTATTACTAAATGGAGAAGTCACAAAGAAAATTAGACTGAGACAGATGTCAAAGGTAATTTTTCCACATAGTTTTTGTCAAATGCTATTTTGGATTTTCTAAGGTTAAAATCAGGAAGAGTCAAATGAAAAGCTACTTGTTCAACTTAAGTCTCTTTAAAAGTCTGTAATTTGAAGGAAAAACAACTTTTTTCTGAAAATACAAATTATCCTTATTACACAAAAGCCATAATTTAAGACTGAGCAAAAAGCTTTTTAATTAACAAACTGCATGTCTCACACACACTTAGGAATGTTAGTTTTTAAATCAGCAAGCTTGAAAAAAATCACTGCTTCCCCTTTGCAAACTAACACTAATCAACCTACCGGCGACATCTGACCCGACTGGAGTGTTCCACAGGGGCTCACGTGCTTCCTTCCGTTTCTGCGACTTCCAGCAAGCAGGTTGGGGGAACAGAAGATGAGAAAGAACGACAGCTGGCTCCCCAGCGGCTAACTTAACAAAATAAAACCTGCTTTTCCACTCTCATTACACATCCGCCAGCCCTCATGTCTACTTACTTTACTGATATAGTTCAGGTTCTGTACTTAACACACAATCCCTCTAAGACAAAAAAAGAAAAAAAATCTCTTAAGGACACCTCAAAACACTACTATGTTCAAAGGCCACATTTCTCTCCTGCCACACTGCCCACAATGTCGTTCTGAGATCATCCAGCCTCGGGGCAGAGCAAAGCCTTGGGAATTCTAGCATAATTTTCAAATTACATTTACCACTTCAATGTTAGAGTCAGACAGAAAACCCACTTTTGCCAATGAGTGCTGTACAATTTGCTTTTCCCAAGGCAGGCAGCATTCATTGCTGTGCACATGACTAAGGAGATTGTGGGGTCCCAGAATGTCCCCCTCACTGGATCCCTGGCAAACTGGGACCATAAAGCTGACTGCGGCTCCATCCGAGGGGACGAGGGGACGTGTCCTGTTCCTTAGGAGCACAGCAGGCCAGACGCTGTTGTCTGGAGAGGACATCAGACAGCATGGCTCTAGAGGGTTTCATTGCTTTTAAATGATTTTGACTATCACAGCACCTGCTTCCAAGATAACAAAAGTCCCTGCTGCGGCTCCAGGGGACCCAGAGAGCTCTTAATTCTGCTTTCAGGCCAGATGGAAGTCATCCACAGAAACCCAGATACGATAGGAGGCCAAGCTTATGTTACTCTGGAACCCTGGAGCACTTGACATTGGATTTATTCAAAGGAAATATGTACAGTCTGTTCTTTCCAATACTGGGGGAAAAATCTGCCACTTTCTTTTCTCCAGCATGACAGGGATTGGCAGGAGGTTCTCAGAAGCAAAGGCTGGGGCCAGGACCAGGGCTGGGGGTGTGGGGGGGTGGTGGCTATACCCATCCAGCCCAGTCTCTGCTGCTGTAGGTGGTGCCACGCACTGGCTGGAGAACATGTTTGGTTCATGCCTGACTCATGGTCACTTCCTTGTATACAGTGGTAAAAAAGAAATGTTTGGGTTTGTAGTTTGAATTGTGACATCATTCTCTATTTTGAATTCACCTTAGCTTAACATGGAGGTGGCGGGGGAGGGTAATTAAGCAAGATCGTTTGCTTTTTGGATTAGACCCAATTCCTCTGCAATTTCAACACCACCAAAATCCTAAGGATGAGTCCATGTAGACACTTGCAGGTGACGATCCAGGTCACAGAAACATGGACATCCGCCTCTTGGTGGCAGTTAGCCTTCAGCATGGCCGTCCATGGAAACCTTCCTCCTGGAGTCCCAACAAGTGTTTTTCCAAAGCATTCTTTTAAAATGCCGTTTCTCTCAAAAAGAGCCCTCCGCTACATTTTGCCTTATGAAAAAAATGGGAAAGCATTTTGAAACCCCAAAATACCTATCAAGAGAGTTACTCAAGGCTGCAGAGACATTAACCAGATGCCAAGTGTGCAAGGCTCTGCCAGGGCCGCTCCTGGAGCCAACCTGTGAGGAGCCAGACCTGGCCACTGCTCCCAAACCGACGCAGACAGAGAACAGGGTGGGTTTTCCTTCTGAAGGCATCTCCTATTGTGGTTTGGGGGGAGGAGGGGGTTCAGTATCGTAAAAAAGATCTAGAGGATTCCAAGAGTTTTGGTTAATAGGAAATACATATCAAAGTGGAAATAAAAATGGAATGGAACTCCATGCTCCAGAGACTGGACACATGTGGATGTCTCAACCCACTGAACTCACTCCCCTTCTGCAGCAGTGAAGATCCCCCCAGGGCTGAAATTTCTTACAACTCACTTTTTTGCACCCCAGGGACTTTTCATGCATGCTCCTCATGCACACTGGACTGGGAGGGAGAGCTCACCTCCACCCTCCCTCATTTTCTCATCCAACTGAGACCTTGGGGAAACTGCAACAGGAAGAAATCTACTCCTTTTAAAAACAATTTGAAAATGAAAAAACGAAGCCAAGTATCTCCACGATTATAAGATACAGTGAGTTTTTTTCTTCTTCCCATGGCTGGGTTTAGAGGTATCTCCAGGTTAGACTCCTCTGGGGCTGGAATAATGTGCAAGGACAATGTTGTCCCGCTTGCCCCAGGGTGGTCTGGGGACCAGGACAGCAGCGGAACAGCTGGTTGGACCCCAGCCAGCCGTCTCGAGTCAGCACTCATCCGAGAGGCAGTCGCTACCCAGGAACTCTGAGGCCTCGAGCTCCACGCTGGACAGGAACCTCCTCAGCTTCTTGTGGCAGTTGTAATCCAGGGTGGTGGTGTAGATGATCTTGGGGCACTTGGGGTAGACAATGGTGGTGCTGAGGAAGCGTGTGGGTTTGTGGCGGGGCTCAAAGCACACCTCAGCCTTGTAGTTGCGCCATGTGCAGTTGGGGATACAGGTGACCGTCTGGCTGCAGGACGCCACTGCCAGGCCCAGGGGCAGCTGCACGTTATCAATGAAGTGCCGCTCTGAGTCATACTTGACCGAGGAAGTGTACCTGGAGGGGAGACATAAGGCAGCATGAAGCCACCCCTCAGAGCTAGGGGCCCCAAAGGTTCCTGATTGTGACCCTGACTCTCTCGGGGTGCTAACATGGAGATGTGGCTATGCCAGTGAGAAGTGGCGTGGAGTTTACAAATACTTACCATGTGCCAGGCACTAGCATTCTGAGTGCCTTACCCACGGGCTCTCATTTCATCTTCCCAACAACTGTGGGAGAGCACAGTGGGAAAGTGAGATGTAGGTGCTGGTGCCATTTTGTGCTGGAGCAGCAATCTGCTTATTTATTTATTTGCAGGGATGGGGATAGAACCCCCAGGGCTTTGCATGTGCTAGGCAAAGCATCAATGACTTCACTGCAACTTCACAGATACTAAAATACGTATGAGGGTCACATAGAGATACATTTATCAGCCCTTGCCACCCCTTATCCCTGGTCTGGTGAGAACCTGACTTCTTTTCTGTGAGTCAGGTGGGAATGTCTGTTCTCCTTAGGCAAGTAGTGAAGAGGCAGGACAGAGCTGATGCCATGAAGCCACACCCCACTTTGTTGGAAATACAAGCTTCACAGGACTAAAAGGCTAACTGCTCACCTCCAAAGGATGAATCTGTTTCACATCAAAGGGCCCTTTGTGCAAACTCAACTGAAACGCCAGCTACAAAATCCTCAGTCACCAGAAGTAAGAGCACTTTCTCTAAAATGACAGATCCTTAACAGAGATCTCCATGACCCTTTGCCCGATAACATGCTGGAGATCGTTCCTAGAGGATGACTAGCACTGCCCAGTGACAAAAATAACATGAAACAAGGTCACAGCGCCTTGAAGAGGGGATGGGGAGAAACAGCTCCTGGAAAGAATTGATAGTCAACAAAATTTTTAGCATCCAATGGCCACGATACATGAAATGCACAAAGCATGTTGGAGAACTTTATGTATCATACGCTCTCATATTTATTTTAAGAAGAGTGTCTATACATTTGATTAGCTAGAATGCAGGAGGAAAAAAATCCTAAAGAATATCCCCCAGTGGTTCGGGTTGTCAAAGTCTTGAGTTCAAATTCCAGTACTTAAAAAAAAAAAGTACCCAACAAACTAGTTTTTGATAAATGTTCACAATTAACTAATTTTTTTAAATAACAAGCAATTATGTCTGGACTCAAAAAATGAAAATGAAAATTTAAGAAATAAAATCAAGTCGGATCCTGCTATATTTACCTTACTTCCTTTGGTGGTAAGGGGTCAAACTCCACTCCTTCGCCAAAGGACAGGGGGCAGAGCCTTGGTGAGCAGCCAACAGCCAGTGTGTTGGGGAGAGATGCAGGGTTCTACCAGAAGGAAAAGGTGATTAGAGAACCACAGGCCAACACATGCACCCCACAGAAGCTGAGCCTCTAGCCAGCTGGTCCCACTATGACCTGTGTCCCTTCCCTTATTCTGGGTCTGCCAGGGAAAAGCACTGGACAGGGAGCCAGGAGGTCTGCATTCAAATCCTAGGTTCATTCTGAATGTGCTCTGTGCCCTCAGAAGAGTCGTGTCACATGCCCTGTAATCTTATTTGCTCACCAAGGCAAGGACTGCCTCCTTCCATCACTGTAGTTTTGTGAAAGGCAGAAAAGAGGAAACGAACTTAAGTTCCACACCAGGACAGTAGCCAGAGCCAGAGTGGCCATACAGTGAGAAAGGCCTGGCAAACTGAAGGTTAGTGCTGTAGAACCCTTAATTATGTGGCACCCTCTCTGTCATTGTCTGAGCAACACTTTTGAAGGGCCAAAGACAAACAAAATAAAAAAACACATCCCCTGGCTCTTTTGCCTCTGCAGCTGTCAGATTCACAACCGTCCTAGTCAGAGGAATCCAGCAACTCAGTAAGGAACATCAAAATGTTCTCTCCCTCCATGAGCCAGAAAACTCAGGGCACCGGAGCACATCACCCTGGAGGGTGACTGTCCCCAACGTGGTCCAGGCACTGGTGCTCTGATTCATCAGGTGAGGGGACAGTTCCATCCTGGTCACCCAGTTTGCTAGAATCAGCTTCTGTGTTCTGTATGCAAAACTAAGCCCAGTGCAGAGTGACCTCAGCAGCCTTTTGTGTTCCCTAGGTTTCTGGGACCTGTCATTTTCTTTGCCTAATTTGAGAGAAGGAGCTACACTTGGGCCAGGGTGTGGAGGTGGCAGTCCCACCCCACATCTCCCAGGACAGAGTAAGAAGCAAATATTACCAGACCCTTATCGTGTTATCAGGACAAGGTATCAAGTGGAGCATGGGTGGAAATATACAGAAGTCAAAGAAGACCAAGATAGGGAGAAACAGAGGGTCCTCCTGGACTTGGGTGGTAAGTTTTATGAGTTCAGGCCAGGGATGGGGATGTGGGTTCAAAACAAGGTTACTGCATGGAGGTGGGGCAAATGAGATGTGGCTGGCTGCTGCAGACCTTCTAGAAACAATCTCCAAACAGCGACAGTGGGTCCTGCTCTGCCCCTAGGTCTCTGGCTGCCAGACACTCCCCAACAGCGGGGTAGCACTCCCCAGGCAGTCCTGGGGGATGTGGGCTGAGGCAGCCAGAGGAGGAGGTGGCTACTTTCCAACATTCTGCTCACACACACTGGCTGCCCTTGCCCTGCCTTCTCTGCCCTTCCATTCCTGCCCACCAGAGACACTCCCTGAGTGCTCCAGGTAAGGAGGGATGCGGTGAGTGGGGGCAGGGTGGCTTTGTGAATAGCAGAACCATTCCCAAGATCCCTCAGGGAAATGAAGCCACTGGCTCTGGAGAGGCTCTGGGAAAGCATCAAGGAAGGCTTTCCACAGGAGGTGACAATGAGTTGGGCATGGAAGGACCAGCAGAACTTTATTGGGAGAGGTAAGGGATAAGAGGCAGCCCAGGTGGAGGAAGCACCATCCAAAGCACCACTGTGTGTCTGGCCTGTCAGGGCAGATGGAAGAGGTTAGAAAAAGGGCCAGGTGGGGAGAGCGCTGAAGGCCAAGGTGAAGCAAGCAGACTTGGAATGAAGTAAGAAGAGGTCCTGGGCCTGCTGAGACAGAGCCAGGGGTCAAGAAGCCATGCACCATCAGAGCTCCATGGGGTCCTTAAACGTTGCCTCTGACTACTTCACAGCCAGGGGAGGGGACAGCCAACCCCTCCCAGGGCGCTCTGACTGCAGGCAGGATGTGATCTCCCCTGAGCTCTACATAAAGGAAAAAAAACACCACCATCTGAGTGATTCCTAAGGCAAAGGAGACTTGAAGTTTTTTCTTTACATAAGTTTTAAAATAAAAAGATTAGTACTTTTAAAGTTCTGGCCATCTGAAGGCCTCCCTGCCTCTCATTAACTGCAGAACACTCACTGGATAAGGTGTTCAGGGCAGAGGGCCACCAGAAGGCTGGAGGCTCATGGAGTGCCTCTCTCCCAAAGACCCCAAGGTTTGGCCCCGTTTACTCTGTGAATGGGGGAGCTCAGAGCATAACCCCTCCCCAGTATCTGCCAGGAGGCCGCCTTGGGAACGGCTGCTTGCTGTGGGCAAAGCCGAGGGGCCTACGGTCAGGGGAGGACTAGAGTTCCCTTTCGGTGTCCCGGGAGCCCCACCCGCCTTGCCCCGACAGGAATGCGGTCGAGCCACAGCCTGGCAGCCCCGGGGACCGCCACCTCGAAGGGAGGAGACGGCGGCTCGCCTCTCCTGGGGCTCCCGCGCCTCCCAGGCGATGACAATTTTCCAGCCACCGGCTCCAGCTGGCTAGGCTCTCGCTGCGCTCCCGCCCCGGGCTCCCGGCGATGGCCACGCCGTCTCGACGGGCGGGTGGAGGAACCGACAGCTAGTCCCGGGCGGGGCGGCACGATCGCCGGTGGTCCCCGGGCCCGCTATGGGTGGGCTGGGGGAAGGGAAGGAGTCCGCGTGGGGGCCACTCACCGGGGCCGCGGGGGTTGCCGCTGCGTCAGGCTCCAGCGCCCCAGGGGCCGGCGCGCGCTCCCCGCTGCTACCGCTCCCCCCAGCCGCCGTGAGCCCCCAGTGGCTGGGGCTAGGGCTGGGGGGCAGCCCCGAGTCCGGGCTGTCCAGGACGCCGTCGCCCTTCTTCTTCGTGTCCACGAGCTCAGGGACATCCTGCAGGCTGAGCCGGCCAACCATGGCTGTGCGCGTGGCGGGGCCCCAGAAACTCAGCGCGGAGGTCGCGGTTGAGCGAGGGCCGCGAGGGGCGCACACGCGCGCGCCGGGGCAGCTGCCCTCCCGGCCGCCCTCCCTGCCCCGCCGCCCGCGCGCGGTCAGAGTCTCGCCGGCCGCCGCGCGCCCAGCCCCGCCCCGGCCCCGCCCCTGCCAGGCCCCGCCCCCGCCCGGCCCTGCCTCCCGCACTGACCGCGCCGCCCGGCGGGGCGCCAGAGGCCGCTGCGCTCCCGCCGTACGCCGCCCGCGCTGCGCTGCGCTCTTCCCGCCGCCCAGCCCGTCCCGACGCCGAACGCCGCGCACGGGGGGCGCCGAGCGAGTCTCGCAACCCACGGGCAAGGCTTCCCGGCCCGGCAAGGAGAGGCGCGGGGACAATGCTCGCGCTCTGGCTCTGGGGGCGCGTTGACGGCTTGCCCCGTTCCAGCAGAGCCAAGGAGACGCTAATATCTCCAGACCTGACGGTCCAGGGGAGCCAGAGCAGAGTCCCAGACTGCAGAGGCCTGGGGCAGCGAGCAAACAACTGGAAATTATTAATAGTTAATGCGCTTCGTATGGCTCCAGCCTCTTGTTGGCTCAGCAGAGCGGGCTCTGGCTCTCACGTCTATCCCGGAGGAAGGAAGGCCTACTTGTTACTCCTGGGGCTCCGGGGGACGCAGCTCACTCCCTCCCTGGGTGCTCAGCTGAACAGGCTGTGGCCACAACCAAGCTGGAAGTTCTGTGGGGACGCAGACTCGGACCTCCAAAATGGACTAGTTCGCAGGCTGCCCATCGGCTGTCTCGGGGACTAGGGTCTCCCTAGTAGGGGGCACAGTTCATAGGAACATTCGGTCCTGCGTGCCATAAGGGGATCTCTTCTTAAAAACAAAACAAACAGACAAAAAAAAAAAAAAAAACCCTTCGGCTTGGCAGACAAGTCCTTCCCTAGTGGGAACTCCTTGCATGCTGGCTGTAGGGCTGGGATGTTCCTGAATCCAGTGCTACTCCATAGGGATGTCCAGGATCCACAGCAAGTACAGAATCACCACACTTCCCTGGGGGTCTGATGGTCTGCTGAGGACCCGGATCTGGAGCCTCTGCCAGATCTACACAGCGGGTGCTAGTCTGAAGAGGGGTCATACTCCGGTCCAAGGGACTCCCCTGTCTAGAGAAAAGGTGCATTCTGTTCATTGCCCACAGTACCAGCCCCACTGATATGCTTGTGAAGGCAAAGGGCAGAGATGATAGTTGTCCTGCTTGGGGCAGACCTGTCAAATGTAGAAACTTAGAATAAGCAGATCTGCTGGCAGCTTAGCAGTCCTTCCTCTCCACCTATCACTTTCAGGTAAGGAAACTTGCCCCAAGTCACATAGCTGGTACAAGGAGGCTTGCTAGGAACAGAAAGCCAGGATCATTCCTTCCACAGAGCATAAAGCCTGGTGCCTGCCTGTGTGCTGGGCGGTCACTTATTCATTCAACGCATGTGGGAATAGGTTCCAAAATCCACAGTGCACAGACCTGGACCAAGAGCTAGTGCAAGGATGTTCCTTGCTGCTAGTATCTCCCTGATCCTGTTAATTCCACCGTCTGCACATCCCAGGTATGCCCAGCCCCAGGACATCAGAGGAAAAAAATCTCTGCTTTCTGTGTTATGAGAGATGGCTCTGTAGAGCCACTTTTCCCACCACATATTCCCAGGCAGATCCTGAGCAGTCTTTCAGAGCCTGGTTAAATTGGGAAAGGTATCTAGGAAGATGGCAGCTGCTCCAAGGAGGTAGTCACCTTCAAGGTCATCAGCCCAGAAGAGATGGAGGAGAGACTGAGGAAGTTCATTGTGCTAGGTCAGGACAGCCACTCTCCATCTACATGTGAATTATTGTGGGGAGCCTGGTAGGTGCCTCCACTGGGACTTGCTAAGCCTGAAGCCTGGGAGGAGCCAGCGTTGCTATCTTTTGAGAGGAATTCAGAAGGGCTTAGGTTATCTACTTTCTGGCAGAAGATACCTGGAGACATCAAAGCTGCCAGCTTTAGAGGGCCCAAGAAAATCCTGGGGACAACTTTAAGGCACCCCTTCCTTTCTGGCACCATGGTCCATAAGCAGCTGGCCCAGGATTTCACAGGGGCTTCTGGGCCCTGGGAATAACAGCCACCAAATGAACTCCAGAAAGCAGCCAAACACTGACCTCCATCCTATGAGACTTCTGTCTGAGTCCCAAGAACAACCTCCTTGAAGTGGAGACCAGGCCAGGTTTCCCAAACCCAGAGGACATCCTCTGGCCTCAGAAAACTGCCAAGGAGTTCCAGAACCACCGTGGCCTCCTTACAAGATATGCTCAGCACTGACGTGTGCAAAATCTTGCACGTGTGGCAAGATTCAGGCTTGAAGGGGAATTGAGCTCCATGACCCATGATGGAGAAGCAGAGGTGCAGAGGTGGAGAACCTCGGTCCCAGAATCATTCAGATGTACCCCCCACCCCCATAAGCCAAGATATCCTGCCTGCTCTTCTGGAACACGTGGCATTCCTTTTGGGGATGAGGCAGCAGCCAACCTGCCCTGGAGTCAGTCCTCCTGAGTGGGAGAGCAGGAGCTGTACTGTGTAACCACATACGAACCTTGCAGCAAAGACTATGGAAGTCACCTGTGTTTCTCAGCCCTGAGCAGTGAATTCAAGTGCAAACTTACCAGAACCTGTTAAAGAGCCTTGCAACCCGGACTCCTCTTCACCCACATCACATCTTATTTTGAATGTCTTCCAAAAGATGTTTCTTTAAAAACTAATCAAAACTTGGGAAAGGTACTGGGCCATCCTGGGCTACGTCCTACGAGACAAAGAGAGAGAGAGAGAGAGAGAGAGAGAGAGAGAGAGAGAAAAAGAAGAGGTACAGATTCTTCCATAATCCGTCCTGACCTGCGGTGAGAGAAAGGCCTTCTTCTGAGGAAGAGCTGGGGTGCCCCTAGAAGTCAGGGGTGAGTGATGGCTAAGGCAGACCACAGCGCCTCTGTAAAGACTGTCCTCCTGGGTGAGGATAGGTAAGACACCTAAAAAACTAACTAGCATTTGTTGCCCTCAGCGCAGAGAAACTAAAGCAGATACCTTAAAAGCAACTGAGGCCAATAGGAGAAGGGGACCAGGAACTAGAGAAAAGGTTAGATCAAAAAGAATTAACCTAGAAGGTAACACCCACGCACAGGAAATCAATGTGAGTCAATGCCCTGTATAGCTATCCTTATCTCAACCAGCAAAAACCCTTGTCCCTTCCTATTATTGCTTATACTCTCTCTACAACAAAATTAGAAATAAGGGCAAAATAGTTTCTGCTGGGCATTGAGGGGGTGGGGAGAGGGAGGGGGCGGAGTGGGTGGTAAGGGAGGGGGTGGGGGCGGGGGGAGAAATGTCCCAAGCCTTGTATGCACATATGAATAATAAAAGAAAAAGGAAAAAAAAAAAAAAAAGACTGTCCTCCTCTCAAAGCTGTCCTTTCAGAGTTGGGCCATCATCCTTAGGTCTGGATCACAGAGACACCGTGTCCTTATGGGACTTGGCTTCTGGCCTGAGGCCTCTCCCAGCAGGGACTAAGGAACAAAAGCTGCCTGACAATGGATGCCAGTCCTGCATTTTTGTCTTTTTCCACACGAATTAAGCTGATGCCCACATGGGCGCCTCATAGAGGCTGCTCACTTTTGTGGAACAGCCTGTCTTCAGCAAGGTCAGCCAGACAGTGGATTAAAAACACTCCTGGCCCAGCCTCTGGATTGAGCCCAGGTCCACGGCACCTTGCAGCTCAGCCCTGTGGGTCCTGGGTCATTCTGTGCTCCCCTCTTTCCTTTCTGTATACCCTTTACACATAAGTCTTTCTAAAATAGGACTAAATTTTGTTCCTTAAGTATTTGGAGATTAACGATATCGTTTTAAAGGAATATTGAAAGGGCCTGTCATATTCAATAAAAAAGGGTACTGAAAGAAAAAGCCATGCTTTAACCCAACACAACCACGTGAGTGAATGCACTTGTGTTAGTAAGGTCAGTTAATGACCTTGAGCCCCTGGGGCAATTTCAGAGCTAAGTAGGCCTAAGAGACCAGGCCAGGTCCTTTTTCTGATCTCTCAACTGGAAGATCACCAGTTTGGTTGGAGAGATGGGTGTTGCCAGAGGCCAATTGGCAACACTAAGGCAAACATTAAGAATGGCTGGCATGGATTCAGGCCACTGTCCCCACGGGTAGGGAGCCCCACACCAGTCAAATATGGCTCCATCTGGAGCCTTTCTATTTGTAAGCTAGGAACTGAATCTCACAAATGCTCCCTAGTTACACAGAAAAGGGCCTTCCTTGGCCTCTGAAAAATAAAACCAGATGGGATTTTGCAAAGAGCTGGGGCACATAGCCTCCTTGGAACTGTATCAATACACTTGCA
The DNA here is from genome assembly GCF_047511655.1 of Castor canadensis. NCBI lineage: Eukaryota > Metazoa > Chordata > Mammalia > Rodentia > Castoridae > Castor > Castor canadensis. Next base: position 46,075,947 of record NC_133396.1, on the reverse strand, counting down.
CTCCTGGCTCTGTCCTGCATATCCAGACTGGACAAGGACTTGTAAGCCAGAAAAATAGCCCTGCGTTAAGCAACCAGAGTTTAAGCCTTGGGCTCCTGGCCTGAAAGGTGTGATAGAAGGGTGTGCTATTGTTATCCTTAAGGGTTAAATGGACCACAAGGCCACACTCCAAAGGCAGCCTGGAGGGTGCTGAGGACTTAGGTCTGCAGGGGCTGCTGGGAAGGGATGGAGCCAGTTTGTTCCAGGCGGGGGTGGGGCTGGGGGGTATGATGTACTGCTGGTTGCTCCTGACTTACACAAGACATTCACAGGCCTCTGAAGACATGTTTTTCCATTTGGGTCTTCACTGAAGATTAGGTAGGAGTGGGGAAGAATTTGGTGTGAAGGAAAGGCATGTCACTGGCTTTTCCCAGGCCATGACAGCCAGGGGGTTGACTGGACTCTGACTGCCCTGCTCTTCGGCAGGATCCCCCAACCACTGAATATTTCCAGAAATCCATGAAGGAGTCTCTCACAGCTCATGAATAAATCTGGACATACACATGGGATGCCTGCTATTCATTTCTCTTCTTTTCCCCAGTCCCCAGGGTCCTGGCTTCTGGTAGCATTACAATCCTCCCCCTACCATGGCTCTGCCATCGGCTGCCCTGGCTGAGACCATCATCAGCTTCGCCAGCTGCCTAGGAGTGGTGGCGGCAGAGCCACCATGGGTATTGCTCCTCTGCCCATTGCCAGGCCCCGCTGCCAGTGCTGCTGCTGGTGGGAAGCCCATGGGTCTGCGGCTGGGGTCATGTGGCATTCTGCACCATACCCCTCATCCTTCCTGCTTGTATTTGTACAGAGATCCCGAAGGAGTATCTTTGCGACTTCCTTTATGTCTGTTCTCTGCCCCAGGATTCAAATGTGAACCCTACAGGTCTGGAATAAGAGACAAATATTAGTAAAATAAATACCCCCTTTGAATTCCAAATCTCTCTCCCTATCTTCTGAGCCAGGTCTAAGGAGACTTCTAGCTCTTTCTCTGAAGATTTCTCTAAGAGGCTCCTAGGTCCTGTATGCAAAGAAGCCATCTTTAGCTCAGGCTGGGCCTCAGCCCCACTGGACACTCATTAAACATCACCCAAATCCCATCCCAGTGCCTTGCATTTCAAAGACTGAAAGGGGGCCTCTGTTGCGTCTGGAATATGGGTTAACTCCCTTAGGGATGACTGCCTGGCAGGCTTTGGGGACCAGATCTGCTGGGTAAGGCGTCAGGGAAAAGGCCTTCTGCTGTTAGCATGTTGTATCAGAAGCAAGAGTTTCCAGAATATCAGACATCATTATTTTCCAAATCCCAAGATTAGCCTTCAGTCTTTTTAAAAAATTTTTTTCCAGTAGTAGGATTTGAATCCAGGGTCTCTCTCATGCTAAGCAAGCCCTCTAACACTTGAGCTACACCCTTACCCCTTTGGTTTGAGTTTAACTTGCCCAGGCTGGCCTGAAACTCTCTATCCTCCTGCTTCTGCCTCCCAATTAGCTGGGATTATAGGTGTGTACCACCTCATCAGGCTTGGCTTTCAGTCTTGAAACAGGATGTGTATTGAGGGCCATCCAGGACTCAATGCCTGACTGTTCTTTACACACTTGCATAAAAGAAGCAGTCTAACATGAGCTTGCATTTGCAGAGCCCTGGGTTCGATCTCCAGAACTGAAAAACAACGACTTTGCTTAGCAGCAAATATACTGGCTCTGTTCAACAAAAATCCATTGCTCCTCTACTGCCCAGACTGGCAGCTCTGACCAAAATCTGCTTTGGTTAGAGTCTTCATGCTCACATCTGTGTGCTCACCAGACTCATGCATTCAACACCTACCATCCTGTGCCTGGTGTGTGTCAGGCAGAGTGTGGAGCACAGAGAGGAGGGTGTGGGGAGAAGCTCAGGGAGGTTCCTAGTGGTAGTAGAGACTGAGCTCTAGTCGAAGAAATAGACAGGCAGAGAAGGGAGTTGGGGGGGAGGTAGGAGATGGGAGGGGTGGGAGCTCTATGGGCCCCTTTGCGGGTCACCAAGTAGTAGACCAGAGGTGCTCTCTGTATGAATGCACCTGCTTTGTGGCCAAGCTTGGGAGCTCTGGTGGCTGCACACAGGAATGTTTCGGCTGCCTGAACTGTGAGACTGAAGGCCATGTTGGAATCCAGTAGTGTTTCCTGGAGTTTACCTAACACACTGTGTCAGTCAGCTTTCCATTGCTGGCAAATATGGGAGACAAGCCACTTAAAGGAGGAAGGGTTTATTTTGGCTCACAGTTTCAGAGGATTCAGTCCATGGTCACTTGACCCTATCACCTTGGGCCTGTGGTGGCACAGCACATCATAGTGGAACCACATAGCAGAGGAGGTCTGATCACCTTGTGGCAGGTGGGAAGCAAAAAAAGAAAAGAAAAAGGGGTCAGTGTCCCGATATTCCCTTAATGTGCACATCCCTAGTCATATAACTCCCACTAGGTTCAATTCCTAAATGTTCTGCCACCTCCCGATAGCACCACAGTCTGGTGACAAAGCCTTCAGCATATCGGGGGACATTTATCATTCAAATCATAACACACTCTTGGACCTGATCTTAAGGGAAAATCTGTGGCTTAGCTTCCTTGGGTGGGGAACATTGCAGACCTGGCAAGGGCCCCAAGTTCAACCCTCTGCTCTGTTCCTGGAGATGCACCCTCCAGACACCTTTGGAAGTGACCAGGGGAAGCAGGAGTTGAGGTGGCTGGCTCAGGACCACTGTGCTCCTGGCTGGAAATGCCAAGTGCACAGTGATAAACAGGTCTTCCTTGTACCTGTAATGGGGATTGTTTTGTGACTATATATTCTGGTGTACAAATGGTTAATTTTTTTCTATTTGTTTATTTTACTGAACTCAGTTTAGCTAACAGTCCTGTCCCCCACACCCCACTCCCTCCCCTTCCCACATGCATAATTCTCTTTCAAGATTGGGAAACTGTCTTGCTAACTCAGCCTAGCTTTCTTATCTTCTGGATGCTAACACAGTGCCTTTTGGGTAATTACTGCCCTTCCTTCCCTATTGTCTGGTAGGGTCTGGGAAGCTTATATAACATCATGGCAGCAAGGATGAGGTGGTTGGCAGTGAGTCCTGGTCCAGATCATCTTCCTACCTCTCTTGTTCTGCTGGGCCATTGCATGCCACCTGCTTTTGATGTTTGTATGTCATCTGTTCTGCATCCTAGATGTCCCAACCCAAGATCTCGCCCAATAGCCTGGTCCTTTCACTGCTTCTGGGAGTTCAGGGAGCTTGGGAACTCTTAGCAGCCAACACTGCTCATGATGGAGGGTGGGACGGGGGCTCTGCGTGGCACATCCTTATCTGGCCAGACAAGTCCCTCAGACACTCATTCCCTTCCTTTGGTGTCTTGTTAAACACGGGACTTCACAATGGCTACCGCCTCCCAGGTTCATCGCTGGAAGCCAGGTGATGGCTTCTACATTGGGAATGCCCTCAAGCTGATGGGGTTTCCTCTTCCACTGGGGTCTAGTCCAGAGTGATAGGGCTATGCATTTCTTCTCAGGAGCCTACCAACCTCAAAATCAAGTCATAGCTGCTCTGCCTTTTCTTTTCTCAACAGCTGGTGAAAATCAGGTTATTTCATTTTGTTTTATGGGAAAAAACAATTTATGTCAAGATGTACGATCCTCACAATGATGGCGAGGATCGTATGCAAGGTTTGCCCAGATCTTGGTGCTTAAAAATTAAAGGCTCATGTTTAGAATAAGAAGCAAAACCAATCCAAGACAAAATGGCACTCTAACACTCCTATGTGGATAGCCACGTTTTCGAGACTTTTCATCTCTACATTGCAAAAGTTGACATGTGAATTCAAAAGCTATCTCTATACCATCTGCACCTGAAGATACGGATGTAAAACCATGGACCTGCTGCTGGAGTAGTGGGGAAAGAGTAGAGGTAACGAAGGAATGGAAAAATACCCACTTTAATATCTAATTATTCCCTCACTACATGTACAAAGGATGAACATTGTTTTCATGAGTGAACCAACAAAGCTTGCCCTTCAGGAGCCCTGAGCCAAGGGAAGCTGTGGGTCTCTTACTCAACAGACCTTGAATGAGGAAGATTGTTTGTGAGACACAGCCCTGGTTGGGCCACATTTGTTCTTGTGCAATAAAAACCAAAAGGGAACTTCTGCTTACAGGGTTTCTACAGAGAGAGCTGCAACTATATCCTCTAGCTCAAGAAGCAGAAAAAACATCCCAGGTGAGTGAGGATGTGAAGTGGGTGCCCACATGCTGTCAGTGGAAGCATACAGCTGAACCGCTTCGCAGAGGGTGTTTAGGCAAGAGCTAGCAACCTTTTAAATGTGCATGTCCTGGCTGGCACAGTGGCTCAAGTTGTAGAGCGCTTGCCTAGTGAGTGTGAGGTCTTGAGTTCAAACCCCAGGACCACCAGAAAAAAAAAAAAGTAAATATGCATGTCCTTTTGTCTTTTTTTTTTTTCTTTTTATAACAACATACACTGGAACTAGTGCCTAAAGAAAAAACATTTTTAATTGTTGTGCTGGGGGTACATTGTGGCATTTATAAACGTTCTTATAATATATCAAATATATCATACTCGAATTCTCCCCTCCATCATTCTCTTTTATCCCCCTCCCCCCAATCCTGGAATAGTTTCAACAGTTATAATTTTTACATTTATAATCTTGTGTACACAGTAGTTGCACCATATTCACCCTCCTATACCCTTTCCTCACCTCCTTCTCCCCTCTCACTATTACCAACCCCCAGACAGGACCTGTTCTGCTCTGTTCTCTGATTGTGTAAAAATAAATAAATAAGATTTGTTTAAGATTTTAAAGGAAAACAACAATTTTAAGAGCTAATCCTGCAAAAATGTGAGCACAAGTAGGCATAGAATTTACAGAAAGATTTTCACTGACGTGTTTCTAATAGCAAAGAAAAAAAAAAACACCCTGTTTGCTATTGATAGGAAATTGGCTGTCTCAGTCTGTTTGTGCTGCTGTAACAAAATATCACAGACTGGGTAATTGTAAATAATAGAAATGTATTTCTCATAGCTCTGGATCAGAAAAGTCCAAAATCAGCATCTGGTGAGGGTTGCTTTCTGTTTCCACGATGGTGCCTTGTCATTAATCAGAAGGTGGAGGGGCAGAAGGGGCTGACTAGCTCCCACCCCCCTCATTGTAAGGTCACTGGTCCCATTCCTGGGGCTCTGCTCTCATGACTGAATCACCTTTTTTTTTTGAGGTACTAAGCCTACAACTTGAGCCACTCCACCAGCCCTGTTTTGTGAAGGATATTTTTGAGATAGGAACTATTTGCCCAGGCTGGCTTTGAACTGCAATTCTCCTGATCTGTCTCCTGAACAGCTAGGATTACAGGCGTGAGCTACAGGCGCCCAGCTGAATCACCTCTTACAGGCCCACTTCTTGATATTACTGCATTGGCGATTAAGTTTCAACACATGAGTTCTGGAGGGATGCATACATTCAAACAGTGGCTCTGGAGAAATAAGTGATGCTATACTCTGAATTAAGCAGTATTAAGTGGACTGAGGGTGTAGCTCAGGTGGCAGAGAACTTGCTAAGCATGTGAGGCTCTGGGTTCGCTGAAAGAAAAAAAGAAAAGAGAAAAGAGAAAGTAGATACACTGAGAAAAAAGATGTCCAAGACATAGTTAGACTGAAGAAAATATAACACCAATATTCATATTAACTTTTTTGTAAAGTGCTCTCCACTCTCCCCTCCCCCACAGAGAGTGTGAAGGAGAGTAGGACCTTTATTTCAGTGTTCTAATTTGTTAACTTGAATACTAATATTGTACTTTTTTTTTTTTTGCGGTACTGGGTTTGAACACAGGGCCTTCACCTTGAGCCACTCTACCAGCCCTATTTTTGTGTTGGGTATTTTTTGAGATAGGGTCTTGCAGACTATTTGCCTGGGCTGGCTTCGAACCTTGATCCTTTGATTTCTGCCTCTTGGGTAGCTAGGATTACAGGTGTGAGCCATCGGTGGCCGGCGCTAATGTTGTACTTTGAAGAATGAGTATTACTACTGCAGTATTTTGTACAGTAAAGGAACGGCAGCACACAGGAGGCAACTGGCCCGCCCAGAAGACCGTGAAGAAAGCGTTTCCTTCTGCACGCTGAGCCCTACTCCCATGCCTCACTGGGACTGCCACTCTCCATGACTTTCTTTCCATTCCATGTTGCCTGTGCAATCAATTGACTGTCAAGGGCAACTGACTCTAAGGTGTTGAGACTGAGGGGAGAGAAGGGGTACCATTTACAAAAGGGCAATTCAGGAAAGGAGCTGAGTGTATCCTGAGAAAACGTGGATGGACCTGAGAAGGCACTGGTATCACTCCTGTGGTGATGGGTGAATTTTCTGAAGCAGGATGAAATGAAAACAATAGGAGGAGCTGGGTGCCAGTGGCTCACAACTAATCCTAGATACTTGGGAGGCAGAGGTCAGGAAGATTGTGGTTTGAAGCCAGCCTGGGCAAAGTTTGTGAGAACCTATTTAAACAAAACAAAACAAAACCCCAAAAAACCCATCACCAAAAAAAGGGCTGGTGATATGGCTCAAGTGGTAAGAGTACCCACCTAGCAAGCACAAGGTCCTGAGTTCAAATCCCAGTGCTGCAAAAAAAAGAAAAGAGTAGTAGGCCTAAAACCTCTGGGTCTGGCTGAAGAAAAGGACAGCAGTGAGGGAGACCAGGAAGTCTGGGAACTAGTAAAGGAAGGTGTGAGTTAAGGGAGAATGGCAGGGATGATTCAGATACACAGCCAGTGCAAAGGGAAGGAGAGCTTGGCAAGAGGCTCTTCAAGAGAAGCTTTAGGAAGAGTTGAGAAGGAAGCTGAACTCTAAGAGGGAATGGGTGTGGGTCACCTTGGAAATGCTAACAAAGGTGACTCAAGGCAGCAGGACCCAGGAAGTGTGGAGACTCATGCTTAGTTCTGCAGGTAGAGGGCAAAAGAAGCCAAGGCCTGAGGACCTGGAGAACCCATAGCAGCACAGCGGCGAGGGAACATTAAGGTCCGAATGGAGTGGACAAGGGCAGCTTAGTCCTTTCATAGCAGGGGGTGGGCAAAATGAGGGCCACAGCAAATAAACCTACACGCCACCAACCTCTGTGCTCCAGCTTCCCAACTGGAGAGCTGGGGCTGCTCCTGTGGTGCATGGACGTGCCCAGCTCCTGACCTGATCTTCGCCTGGGGCTGCGGAGGGAGGGAGGGGCCTCTCAAGCACCCATAGTCCCCAGGCCCGTGGCCTAGGCCCCCTTAGCTTCTTTGTTGATTCGCCACAGTGCTGTTGTCATGTCTGTATCTCAAGCCCCCAAAAGGTTGGGAAGCACTGCGTATGTGGACAGATGAGGCCCCATGGTGCCGTGGGGATTTCGATCGCGGAGGCAGCTTTCAAAAGTTGCCTAAGCCTCTCACACCTTGCTGGTTACACTGTCTGGATCTTAGAATGTTACTCAGCAGAGCTCTCCCCTGTCCTTTCCCTCTGCCCAAGAGGTGGCCTCCAGGGTTACTGGGTGACAGACAGTTCAGGTGCTATTGTGGAATGGGTGGTGCATTTCAGATGAAATGGTGCTCCTTCCTGCTAAGGAAACAGTATCAACTTCCTCCCCTCTGAGGTCAGAAAAACAAAGCAGCTTCTAGACCAATACCGAACATCTCAAATTCTTCAGAGATGTTTTGATGGCAGAAGGAAGGGCCGCTTCAAAGCTTGGCTTCTAACTTCACTTGAAAAATGCTTATTTTACATCTGTTCTAAAAACAGAACCTTAAAAACTGTAACGACACAGCATGCATCCCCCAAGTGTCACAGGCACAAACGTGAGCTGGCGGAGCCCCTAAGGTGTCCGTATAGACTTCAGGACAGTCTCTTGGCGCCTCTGTTGAATTAAAATACCTGCGGTTGGAAGGAGGACTGTTTAAAGAAACCGAGTCTGTTTGCAAATTCTTTGCTGGATCAAATCAAGTTTTTACTGTTCTTTGCAATCAAAACAAACAAATAAATTGGATGCTGTGGTTGAAACATATATTGTCATCTACAACTTTAGATTTAAAATATTATCTATTTGTTGTCATGGTTTCAATATTCTCATTGACTTATCTAAAAAATATTTAAATTCATATATGAATAACATTCTCTTACCTGTTTTGTATAGTGAGGGTCCATGTAAAATCTGGTCTCATAAATTTGAAAACTACTGGTGCCCAGATGTGGAAGAAAGCTTCAGCCAAACCCTGGCCCACCATATATCCTGGCTATCCATGCCATATGGCCATAGGCTTGTCACTTTCCCTCTCTGAGCCTTCAGGTCCCATCTGTAAGATGGAGCCAATCACGCCTACTTAACAGCAATTTTGATCCCTAGAGATATAACAATGAGCCCTAATGTATCCAGAGCACAGTAAATACTCAGGAAGCCTTCCCTTCTCCTCTCCCCGCTTTCTTCCTGTGCTCCCTAACATATACAGACAGCATGGGGCGCCTAGACCCTCCCCTGATGGAAGACACTATCGAGGCGGAGTTCACCAGCTCGGGGACAGCACTTGGAACTCCTGAACTGTTGAACATGACTTAAGGGTGCGCCAGACCCGGGTACGAGTTTGCGGGGGTGTCTGTGTGTGAACACAAGTTATTCTACACAAGCACACTGCTTGCCTGCTGCAGCGTTTTGGGGTTGCTGCCGGGTCACAGCACTTGACTTGGTGAAGAAGCCTGTGGGATGCGTCTTTGGCAGCTGGCATTTCCTGCTGCCTCAGAAGCGCTTTCCTTTTCCATTAGCACAGAGCAACCCGGCGGAAGCCACTACTTCACCTGGTACTCTGGAAAGTTGCAGCGTGCTATGCAAATGCTTTTCTTGGCCCCGGAAGTGGAGGGAGGTTTGTTGAGAAGCTGTTCTTAATTTTTCACTTGTTGAAAAATTACCCCAAAACAGGAGGAGGCACGGAAATTGTGCAAATTCCATTTGATTACCGAGCAGAAGCTAAGAGAACAAAGTACTAATGCTAGGCGTGTGTGTGTGTTTGTGTGTGTGTAGCCCTACAGTGTTTTTTATGGTGTTTGCTGGCTTCGAACTCTTGATTCTTTCTCTTGCCTCAACTTCCTGAGGGCTGGGATCATAGGCTTGCCCTACATTATTTTATTTTAACATCACCCTCATCACTCCACATTTCCTGAATCAGTGTCCCCAAAGGGAGTTGAGACAGCCAGGAAGGGACTTTACAGATGAATACAGGGATTCAGGTGGCCCTGGGAAAGGTCCAACTTTCTTTGAAAGGGAACTGTAAAATAATCTAGTTTGTGAATTGCAGCCTTCACAGTTAGGACTGCCTGTCTCAAGATAATCTTGTTTAGTTTTGGGGGACATAGTAAGTCAAAGAAAATAAAGTAAAATAGAAAACAAAAAACAACAGATGTGCAGGCAAGAATTTTGCCCCTTCAAGGAGCAACTAGCAAGAGTCTAGCCTGCAGAGCAGATACTGTAGGTGAAGAATCTGTTTGGAAGGAAGCCTGTGGCAGCCCTCTTAACTTACATTCAAAGGAAAGATGTCCCATTTTCCATGACAGGCAGCCCTGCCAATACCATCAGGAGGAAGGAAGCTCTCCTTTGTATCTACAGGTTTATCCTTGAATGCTACAGAAGCAGCAGCCTACAGGGCAAGGGGAAGACAGAATGTCGAGTTTTAGAGCTCTTGAGTAAGATGGATATCACCATAAAAGGCAGACTAGATATTCTGGCACTTGCTACGGATGCAGCCCGCACACAGCAGCAGGATATATCGCCACTTTGCCATCTGATTAAAGTCAGCCCAGAGAGAACAAGTGGGCCACATGGCATTACACCAACCAGCCAGGCTGCCAGCTACAGACTCTGGTCATGGAGTCTGGTAACACTTCCATCCCACTTCCCACTACCTGTGGCTTATAGAACCATACACTCAATTGGCGCTTGTGTGACCTCACAGCTCTTACTGATTATAGTCCCCTTTTACAGATGTTGAAAACCGAGGCTCAGAAATCAATGACTTGCCCAGTGTCAAAGTGCTAGAGTCAGACCTGCAGAGCACAGCTTCTGTGGAAGTTTCCATTCCCCATCTGCTATGGCTTCAGATGGGCACATTCTTCAGAGGCCACTGCTCACCAGCACCTCCCACTCCTGATTATGTAGGTGAGAAGGCAAATTATCTCACACTGCCCTCTGGGTGTGTCATCTGGGAGTGTTTATTTTCTCATGAGGTTGATCCCTGGCTACCCCATGGAAGTGGGGAGCTAGTGATGACAAGGAATGGAAACTAGGTAAAGAACTCAAGGCCAGACTAATGGAAGCACAGATTTTCCACTGTTGAAACATCAGAACGTCCCCAAAAGTTTTCATTGCAAAATGTTCACCCAGTTGTGAAGGAAACAGGATTAACTTACTGCATCCAGGAGCGGATCGCTTGGCAGTCACATGGAAAGCGGGCTGAGATTGGAACGCGAAGGGTAGGGAGGGAAAAATCACCAGGGTGGAAAGTCAGGACAAGGAGGATTCCAAACCAGGAGGAGAACTTTACACACACTCAGAGAGAGGTTGCCACCGCAGTGGGACAGGCCTGGTGCAGCACTGGCACCTTCTCTTCTTGTGTGTTGCATGCTTAAACTGGCAGGGAAGGGGCACAGTCACCTGCCTGTGTCAGAGAGAAAGGCTCTTGCTAGCAGGGGAGTGCAAGATTCTCAGGCTTGCTAACTCTTTCCTAGAGTCCCTTGTGTGTTCTGTCAGCAGTAGGGAAAGGGATTCTAGCAAATGACATCCAGTAATACTTTAATTAACTGCAGTATTTTGTGCTCCAATATGCACCAACAAATCAATTCCAGATGGGCAAAATGAGAGCTATTTACACAAAAAAAGCAATCCTTTATTTTAAAAAATTTCAGATCTCCCAAAGGTGTAGAATTCTGAGGGTCCAAGAGGTTATTTTGATGGATATGAGGAAAGTTGATTTCATATGTAAAATGTAATGGTAGTCTTTATGTCTGCCGGGTTTTCATGAGTCTGTTTCCAAGGCTAGTGTTTAAACGGCCATTGCAGTCAGTTCTAATGATTTTATTTTTAGGAATCTGACTTGGAGTAGATGAGAAGCGTGGAACACTTGCCTTCACCCTCAAGCAAGCCAGTTATTTTGAGACTTCTCTTCCTAGGGAGAGGAATTGCATTTCCAGCTGTGAACTTCTGGCACCGCCCCTTGCATTCTGAAAACAGGGAAGCAGGCCTGCTTGTCCAACAGCAGTGGGGATGGGATGGGTCTGGGTAACATCCCTGCACTCGGCAAGCTGCCTGGGCCTGCTCTCTCTCACCCAGTCTGCCCAGCACTGCTCCCTTGCTCTTGGTTTCTCTGCTCTCACTCCTGTCTGATCTGCACTGGGGAGCCAGCCTAGAGGGGAGGAAAGCAGGCACCCTTTTGGGACACTGGCTGGAGACCTGGGTGCTAGTCCTTTGTTCTGCCAGAGCCTTTTTTTTTTTCCTCCAGTGCTGGGAATTGAATCCAGGGCTGTGTTTCACAGGTACAGTCCACATTGAACTTTCTCCAGCTTGGCACCTCTAAGCCAGCTATCTCGGAAATCTTGTCTATAATAACAGCCATAGTGAGTTATTTGTTTTCAACAACAAAGCCATTTCAAAAAAAAATTTTTTTTTTGAGCTAGGGTCTTGCTATGTAGCTCAGGTTGGCCTTAAACTTGTGATCATACTGCCTCAGCCTCCCAGATGCTGGGATTACAGGCACATGCCATCACTATTTTTTGGTTATTAAAGAAGTCCTGGAAAATTGAGGATAGAATGAACACACTACCTCAGTTTGGCTAAGCTGCGAAGCTGTTAGCTGTTATCTATCTATCTATCTATATTTTGGTGGTAATGGAGTTTGAGCTTAGGGCCTTGTGATTTCTAGGCAAGTGCTCTGCCCCTTGAGTCACATCTCTTGCCCTATAGATGTTATTTTAAAGTGGTAATAAATAAAGCTTCTGTTTGGGGCTTCATTATTAAAAGAAGACCCTTAATCAGTATAGGAAGAGCTCAACTGACCATCAGCTTAAGTTTAAAACAAAAGCTGCTAGCTATTGGCGAAAACCGTGTTGGTAACTGTATACTTGTTATACTACTTAGGGATCCAGAAACACAAACATTTTTGAAAATGGGCTATAGGAATCCTTCAATAAGCAAATTTCTTTCTGTTGAAATGGTTCTTAGCAAGGAATAAATATTAAATAATTGGCCCTCTAAAACTGTGGGTTCCACATCTGTAGATTTAACCAAACACTATACAAAATTTAAAAACCCGCTTGTACTGAACATGCACATTTTTCCTTGATTTATTCCCTAAATCATATGATAAAACAACTACGTAGCATACACATAGTATTAGGCATTATAAGTAATCTAGAGATTATGTGAAGTATACAGAAGAGCTGGGCATGGTGGCTCACATCTGTAGTACCCGCAACTCAGGAGGCAGAGATCAGGGGGTTCACAGTTTGAAGCCAATTCAAGCAATATGGTCCTAGCAGGAGGCTTAGGAAAGGAGGATCACTGTCTGAGGCCTGCACTGTGGTAAAAATCAAGACCCTCTCTAAAAAATAACTAAAGGGAAAAAGGGATGTGTCTGTGGCTCTGAGTGGCACAGTGCCCGCCTAGCAAGTGTAAGGTGGAGTTCAAAGGCTAGTACCAGCAAGGTATACTCACATTATATGCAAGTACTGTGCTATTTTACATAAGGAACTTGAGCATCCACAGGTTTTAGTGTCCACAGGGGGTCTTGGAAACAGTCCTCCATGGACACTGACAGACAACTGTAATCTTATGGAGCTTCTAAGCTTACATGCCAGGCCCCACTGCAGACGCACTGACTCCGTCTCCAGACATCTGCATCTTTTAAAAGGGCCCCAGTGGTTCTGATGCATCTCCCAGGTGAGAGACAGGCCCTGTCTCCACAGGATGCACACACAGTACTCAGTTCCCATCAAGGAGACATTTAACATAACTCTTCCTGACATCTGTTGGCTCCTTGGGGATTACTGACAATGTAATAAATCAAGAAAACAACCTCCCTGGCTGTGACCACCAACTGGGAAAAACAGCAGCTTGACATCTCAATGCCATTATGAGACATCCAGAAAATGGCCCCTCATGAATGAGCCAAAAAGAGAAGTGTGGATTTGTAAACACTGAGTGACAAGAACCAGGTGCAGGAGCCCATTGGCTTCTCCAGCTCCCCCAGGTCGATGACAGGTGGCTGAATTGGCTGTGCTGTCTGGAGACAGGCCCACTGTCCCTTCTTTTTAATAGTGCAGGCCACATATCCTTACCAAGGACACAGGACAGCACAGAGGAATCCCTCTGCTGAGCTGCTGCTGAGTTCCCAACCCCCTTTCCCCACCCTTCCTGTGCTTTTCTAATTTAGCATCTTTTCTAAAGGTCACACCTCTTTCAACATTTTTCTTCTGTGTTCTCGAATTTGAAATGCTCAATACATGCGTCCTGCTGACAAGCAAGCTAGGCCGGAAGCTAAGGAAAGAAAGGAGGCTCTGGGGCTGAAACACAACTTAGTGGTAGAGCGCCTGCCTGATTATGCACGTGGCCTGGGCTCCATCTCCAGTACTGCAAAAGTAAGACATGAAGACCATCATCAAACCTGGGACTAATGGACAGAGTCAGAAAGACAGGCTGACAGAGAGGGCAGGGGAACAGTGCAGGGTGATACACTGCAAAAAAAAAAAAAAGGGGGGGGGGACAAATAATCAATTTGTGTGTGTGTATCTCTCTCTCTATATATGTTTATGTATATGCATACATACACACATACATATATATATATATATACATTTCTGTATTTTTTGAGACAGGGTCTTGCTATGTAGTATGGCCCAGAACTTTCAATCCTTCTGCTTCAGCTTTCTGAATGCTGGGATTATAGGCATGTACCACCAAACCCAGGTCTGACAACCTCAATTTTGTCCTGAGGCCTATTGTGTGCATTCTCTGAAGAGAGCTCCACTTTCTTCAGTATTGACCTGCCTGGCCAACAATTCAAATGCCTGAACAAAAATTGTCACCAATATGGTTGCCCTGAGGTTGTGATCATGGTTAACTGAGCCTTAGTTTTAAGGGAGCCAGGAGAATCAGAGCAATTCTCTGGTTCCCAGATGCAGGGTGGTGAGAGGACCAAAGCTACTCTGTGGGGCGATTTCGTTCTGCAGAGCTCTGCCATCCAGAGCCTGTGGTGGGTGGCAAGAGCAGGACAGGTTCTGAGCCTGGTATGTGAGGTCAATATACGTGGACCCGTCTTTACTGCTGCAAGCATGAGGATGTGTCATTCTGGCACTGCATGCGGTTACCTTGGTTGTTTCAAGTGACTCTGGAAAGTACTCTGGATTTGAAAATGAATGAGCAGGGCGAGATCCGATGGTACAGGCCTCCTATTTATTCCCTCCCACCGTTTCATCTGCTGAGAAAGCTCTAGGAAAGCTTTTCTGGTTTCCCCATGTAGAAGGCAATCCCTCCCCCAGAAGTCAGGTGCAGAGTGAAATGCAGGAAACAGTTTGGTTATGGAGCTCAATGAGTGCACCAAGCAGAACCCTCTCGCTAAGTCAGCTCTGGGTCCTCCTCCACTCCAGGTCAGGAGTGGCACAGCAGACAGGACACTGCTGCCAAGGCCTGGTGCACAAGTCCTCCTCGGGGAGGCACAGGGGGAGCTCTCCTCTGGGGATTACAGAGAAATGGGTCGACCATGGGGGAAAACTTGGCTGTGTCATGAAAGGTGCCAGGAGCAAGGTATGTACCAGGAAACAGCAACTTATATGGAAAAGTGCACACGCCTACCTTGCCTTTAAGAAAGGCTAGTGTCCTATTCTATAATCTGTCACTTCATTCACTCGGACCCTACGGTCTCTTTGAGAAACCTGGGAGGAAAACTCTTGGCATCTGGCTACAGAGGTGATCTCAAACAGGGACACAAGGAGGAAAGGGTGAGAGCCAAGCTTCCTAAGCACAGGTGTGAAGTAGGGAGTAGGACCCTGTGTTGGAAGGTGGGACTGCTGTAGTAAGGCGACACGAGTCAACGAGTCAAGAGTGGCCTGGAGACAGCAAGCGAACCACAGGGACCTTCACCCATTTCTGCCTCTGCTTCAGTAGTGAGAGATCATCTAAACTGCCTTTTTATCACCCAGCCCTCACTTGGCTTCTGAGAGTCCTAAGGGCTTCCAGGAACTGGGAGTTGAGGGTCGCCAGTGGAGTCCCAGTGGGCTCCTACAGCCTCTTTTTAATCAGCTTCTCAAGTTTGCGAATGCGAGACGATTCCTGCTCTGGTGTGGGTGTTATCAGGGACAGTGAGCTAGAGCCCTCTGGCCCTGAGGGTGGGTTGGGCAGCCTCTGGCGCAGGAGTTCCAGCATGCTGCTCTGCTCGCTCCTCTTCAGACCCTGAGGGGAAGAGTAAGGAGGGGGTCAGGAGGTGGCCCACAGAGAAAGTGCACCTCTGGGCCTGCTGTTAGCCTGGGTCTGCAGAATAATTACTCCAGGCTAAGGAACAAAACAATCTTCACAGCAATTACTAGTCCTGGGTAGTGGTCTGGGAAAAAAAAAGAAGGAAAAACAAAGTGATGGGGTAGGAGAGAGAGGCGTTGAGAGAGAAGGGACAGGTACAGATGGAAAGAAGGACAATTCTGCTCTTCCTTCCACTCCCTTGAGCAGCAGCAGCAGGGACTCAGGAGCCTGCAACTCATGGGGCCAGGATTGGTCTCTGGAAAGGCTTTTTGGAATCCAGTGTGCAAGGTAGGGCTGGCAAACTGCATTTTGAGACAGCCCCTCTGCAGCTAATGCCCTACTAACCAGTCTGAGAAGGATGAATACAGGTGAACAAAACAAGAAAGAACTCACCTTCATGTCCAGTATCTTCTGGAAGGTTTCTGTGTTGCAGTCCGTAAGGAGTTTGATATAGTTGTCAACAAACACCACCAACGGTTCATGAGGGGCCATTACCACCTACCAAGAGAGGGGACAAGAGAAGCTCTTAGAGAGAACTTGCAGTTGGAGGGTAGGGGTCATCTTTCCTTACCTGTCTGTTGACTACAAAGAGGATCTTGTAGGACCTCCTGAAAGAGCAGCAACACCAAGCCAGCAATGTCCTAGTTCAGCTTAACATTCCGTTAGTGCAATGTCTCTAAAGGATGCTGAGTTGTGAACATCACCTGGCTTGCTATTTGTTTATCTAAGACAGGGTCTTACTATCTACCTCAGGATGCCTTTGAATTTATAATCCTTCAGCCTCCCAAGATTACACTTGGGATTTTTTTTTTTTTTTTTTTTTTTTTTTGTGGTACTGAACTCAGGGTCTTGTGCTTGCTAGGCAGGTACTCTACACTTCAGCCACACACCCCCATCCCTTTTTGCTTTAGTTATTTTTCGAATAGGGTCTCATGTTTTTGCCTGGGTTGGTCTGGACCATGCTTCCCACCTAGCTGGGATGACAGCTATGTACAACTCCACGAAACTTTTATTGGATGAGATGAGGTCACTTGAATCTTTTCACCCAGGATGGCCTCAAATTGAGATCCAATCTCCATCTCTCAAGTAGCTAGAAATACAGGTGTGAGCCACTGCAGAGCTGGTGTGTTGTAGGTTTTTTTTTTAATGTACAGATTCCTGGGTCCAATTCATTCAGGAGGCTGAATGGACATTTTTTTAAACATCAGGATCCTCTGGAAAACACTGTTAGAGGGTCTCCTGCAGGAGGCCAGCCCCTTTTGTCTATTCCTGAGACAGGAGGCAGAAGGAACTGATGTGAATGGTTGTTCTCAAAAATAAAATTCCCAAAGCTATCTCACTCTTTTGAAGACTTGAAATCTGGACCTTCATTTTACCACGTTCATTTAAACTACCAATTATACACAAATATATGGCATAGCCATCATCAGATTCATTTCCACTTGGTTTTGGAATGTGGTATCTGACTTCCTTCCCCCAGTGGACTGACTTTGTTTTCAATTCCTCAGGATGTACCAAAGAAAGGCAGGGTGGAGTTCCCTCAGAAGTCCTCTCAGCCAGGCGCTGGTGGCTCATGCCTGTAATTCTAGCTCAGGAGGCAGAGTTCAGGAGGATCATGGTTTGAAGCCAGCCCAGGCAAATAGTCTGTGAGGCCCTATCTCGAAAAACCCTTCATGAAAAAA
This sequence comes from Castor canadensis, assembly GCF_047511655.1. Classification (NCBI taxonomy): domain Eukaryota; kingdom Metazoa; phylum Chordata; class Mammalia; order Rodentia; family Castoridae; genus Castor; species Castor canadensis. Next base: position 46,058,704 of record NC_133396.1, on the reverse strand, counting down.
AAAAGTCTGGTGGAGTGGCTCAAGATGAGTTCAAGTCCCAGTGCCACAATAAAAAAAAAAAAAAAAAAAAAAGAAGTCCTTTGCAGATAATTCCCAAACTGCATGCTCCCCTCCCTGGAACAAACCACTGGGGAAGAAACCCTTAGGCCATGGCTCAAGGTTTGTGCAGGAAAGTTGTTTGGTTCCACAGCATCTGTGGATGCTGCTGGCTTTTGCTTCTGTCATCATTTGAGTCATTCTGTGTGGGAAACGGGCCTGAAGAGCCAGCAGGCATGGGACTCCCAGACCTTATATCATTTGTTCTCTAGCCTCCCCTTCTTCCCAACAAGCACAGGTGGAAATCAGAGGCAGATGCTCCAGGCTGCAGACACTTTTGACATCAGCCCGGAAGTATAATCTGTTGTTAAATGAGGCTTTAAAAAACCCATTTGCTGATTAGATTCAGTTACTACACCATCTGTTTGGAGTTCATTTAAAGGTGCAAAGCATAGAAAGCCAAAAAAGCTATGCAGAAGGGAGTAATTGATGGCTGAGCCTGAAATTCCTGCTGAGAAGCAAAGGGATCCCTTACTTCTACATTGATTCACAGTGACAGTGCCACCTAACTCCCAGTCTTAGCTAACAGAATCCCATGACAACAAAGAATTCATTTGTCAGAAAGAATTACTGATCACCAGTAACTGTCCATTGACTTTTAACAATATCTGATGAGCCCAAAGAATGTGGACAATCCTTTGGGACTGGAAGGATAGGCCAAAAACCTGGGCTTTTAAAATCCAAATTCCTAGGAAGAGGGGACCAAATACACAACCAAGCCCCTTTGCACCGAATCCCTATGGAAGATACAACCATCACCTTGAGGATCATCTCTGCCCGGGTCATGCCTTTTACGACAATCTTAGTGTAACTGGCAGGTGCCTTCCTCACCACCTGTGAGCCAATGGACGGGAGGTCGAGCAGGACCATCTTCAGGGAGTGGGTGTCCAGCAGCAGCTGTGGGGCAAAGCAGAGGGTTATAGACACTTTCCCAGGGACAAACACCTAGTGGAGCCATGCAGATTAATCACATTTTTCTGATTGTACACGAAATACACTGCAGATAAACACAACTATAAAAGAAAAATATTTGTAATTCCCATTGCCCAGAAAAAACAATGTAAGAAGCCACAGTTTGATGTGGTATAATTCCTGCTGGTCACTGTATGTGTATAAAAAAATAAAATCAGAATTGTGTGTTTATAGTTTTATAACCTGGTTTTCCTAATTAATATATGATGTTTTTACATTGTTTTCCCATCTTGATAGTCTTAGTCTTAAAAACATGATGATTTTCAAGGGCAATACAATACTCTATGGTGTGTATAAGTTTAGGACATTAAACCATTCTCCTGTTCAACAAATGCTGAAGTAGACTGCCTCCTACACATATTTTAAGTGCACTAATGACATTTCCTTAGGAGAGAGTCTTTGAGACAGGACAAAGCATAAGGATGTTTTAAAGGTTCCTGATACATTCTTTCCAAATGGAACATACCTGTTTACAGGCCTGCCAAAGACTGCTCTCATAAGTACTGAAAACTGTCATAAAAATCTTGCTTATTCATTAGGCAAAAGCTGCTTACTCATTATTGCTACATTTTTAATTTCTCTGGATGCTAGTGAAGAGGTAGGAGATTTAACCGAATTTACGTGTATCCTAGCAACAACCCACCTTTTCCTGTTTGTTCCAGTTCTCTTGGCCAATGATCTGGAAGGATATTAACTTTCCTCATGGACTACCAACTGCTAGGAATGATGCTAGGAAAGTTTCATACATTTCATCTTCATGAGGTGAGACCCTGTGTTATTAAGATAGTTACTGTTCCCATTTTATAGATGAAATTATCAATGTTCCAGGGCTTGGTAACTTGCTCTACTTATCTCAGAGGTTTGCCAGGTTAGAGGGTAAGCTAATGCCTCTGGGCAGTTTTGGCTTAGAGTACATGGGTTTTCCTGACTCTGTTGCAGCCATCCTGTCAATCCTGGTGACCAAAATTGGCTGAAGCCAGGGGATGGAGTACAGCAGTGGGGCAGCACTTGCCCAGCATGTGTGAGTTTTTTCGTTCCATCCCCAGATCAGGGGAAAAAAATAAATGAATACACAAACAAACAAGCAAACAAAAGAAATGCTGAAGCCAGAGGGTTTACTCTAGCCTTTTTAGATGGTTTATAAGAATGGAATCACATGGTCACCACCAAACTCAGCTGTTGTACTTGCCACTGCCTACTACTCTTGGAGAGCCTTTCATAATTACAGCAAGCTGGTGAGGAGTGGGCTCCCTTCATGCCCCACGATGTTCTGCATCCCCACTTTTCCCTGTACTTTGCTTGGGACCACAGAATTAACAACTAAAGATAAACTAATTAATGAGAGAGTCTATTAACTTAATGGTTGTTGTGATTATAATTCTGACAATGGTGTAAGGAACTGGGGAAGGCATCAGTGTTTTATTCAGAGTAACTCAGAAATATTACTCTCAACAAGTGCTAAGGAAGGCTACCCAAAGGACAGAGCAATTTTAGGCAGGACTGTGGCTTTAGTCAAAGTTTAGTCCAAGGCCTAAACTTCATACATCACTTGACTGCAGGCCAGAAAAGTGCCAGAGCATTTTGGATCCTTCCAGATTTTCAGAGATAAAAATTCTTACAATAATAGTGTTTGCTTTTTGAGATACATATAAAACATATATAATATTTTTTCGATGGTACCGAGGGTGAACTCAGGGTCTCGAACTTGCTAGGCAGGCACACTACCACTTGAGTCATTCTGCCAGCCTACGTTTGCTTTGTTTTTTTTCTGGTAGTGAGGTTTGAACTCAGGGCCTACACCTTTACCCACTCCGCCAACCCTTTTTTTTTATATAAGTTTTTTTGAGATAGGGTCTTGAGAACTATTTGCCCAGGCTGGCTTTGAACTGTGATTCTCCTGATCTCTGCCTCTTGAGTAGCTAGGATTATAGGTGTGAGCCACTGGTGCCCGGCCCATGTTTGCTTTTTGAAAGAGAATGGTACCACAGCATCCAAGGAGAACAGCACAAATGGCCCAAGACCCACTTCTAGGAGCCCCATGGAAACTGCACTGCACCACTTCAAAAGGAACCCAATGTATGCCTCTAAAGAATAAGCATGCTTGATCTGGGCACTGTAGTGCATGCCTGTAGTACTAGCTACTTGGGAGGCTGATGTGGGAGGATCATTTGAGTCCAGGAGTCCAAGGCCAGCCTGGGCAACATAGTGAGACCTTGTCTCAAAGAAAAAGAATTAAGTATGTTCAATTCCAGGTGAATTAAAATTCAGGATATAAAAAGAAAAACTTTACAACTTTTAGAAGCACAGAGATTATTTTTATTGCTTGCAGATAGAGAAGAATGTCAAACACTGCAAAGATTGAAAAATATACTATCTTAAAATAAAAGAAATCCGTATCAGAGGACACTCAAATAAAGCAAAAGACAAGACACAAATAAGAAGATAAACGTAATATTGATAAAGGAATGAAAGGCAGAGCACATCATTCATACACATCAATAAGGAAAAGCCCAGGGCTTGGGTAGAGCCCAGTGGTAGACCACTTGCTTAGCACGCACAAGGCCCTAGTTCAATCCTCAGCACCGTGAGCGTGTGCACACACACACACACACACACACACACACACACGCACAAAGTGTCAGCATAGATATGGCATCGAAATTCACACTTGTGACAGAAGAAATTAATTCAAATACTTTGGGGGAAATGCAGTAATATTTTCTTAATTGAAGATACACGTAACCTACAACACAGCATTTTTACTTATCATTTTTAGAAATTCTTGTCCATTGTGTTAGTTATTTTTTGGATCATTGTGACTAAACACCTGACAGAAACAACTTAAGGAAGGACAGGCTTATTTTGGATCACAGTTCAGTGTTTAGTCCACAGATGCTTGACCTCAAACACTCAGGCAGAACATCATGGGGGTACGAAGATATGAGAAGGAATTTCTTCACCTCATTGTGGACAGGAAGCAGAGAGAAGGCATATAGGAAAGGACATGCAAAATATAGCCCCAAAGACCTGCCCCCAGTGATCTACTTCCTCCAATTAGACCCCACCTCCTAAAGTTTCCAGAATCTTCCAAAATAGCACCACCAACTGGGCAACAAGTGTTTAACACAAGAGTCTGTGGGGGACCTCTCATATTAAAACCATAACATTCATGTAAAAAAATGTTTCTGCACCCATTGTTTGTAAAAGCTAAAGACTGAAAAAAACCTAAGTGTCCATAAAAAGTAGAATAAATAAACAAATGGTGGAATATTTTTGTAATGGAAAATGATACTGAAGTTAAAATAAGTGAATACAAATGATATATATCCACATGAATAAATCTTAAAAAACATTAAATTGAGCAAAAAAGTAGGAGGGGAAATGATATGTATAGTATAATTATCTGAGCAATTTTTTGCTCAGAAATAAGCAAAACAAAACCATGTATCTGTTGGGAATATATACTTGTATAAAATACCAAAACACATATAAGAATATAAAAATCTCTGGGCACAGAGAAGATAATGGCAGGGTGGGATCCATAGGGGGCTTCAGCAATAACATAATGATTTACTTTAAGTAAAAAAAGAACTAAAGCAAATATGGGAACATGTCACAGATTTCACTGAGCTGAGTGATGGGCTGGTGCTCTTTACATTATTTTCTATACTTTTATTTATTTTTTTCTATAGTTTTATTAACTGAAAATATTTTTTTTTAAAAGTATGCCTTTTGAAGTTTGGCAAGGATTCAACTTTGTCATCCATGCAGCAAACTTTAAGAACCCTGTCAAAACCAAAGTCATGTCTTAGCATTTATTTGTTAGTAGGAAAAAAAAAACAACAATAATTATACTTTAAAACATATGGGCCAAATTTGTACTCAGAGGTGATTTTTGGGATGGTGTTGGCTAGCTGATGTTGCTATTGGGCTGCAGGTTGGCCTGTACCTGGGGAAAAGTCATCACCCAGCAATGGAAACCTCTGGAAGGGACCCTTCCTTCCCCCATTTTTTTTGAGGCCCAGGCCAGCTTTGACCTTAGCCTTTTGAGTGCTGGGATTATGTGTTGGGATTACAGGCATGTATCATCATATCCTGCAGCTCTTACTTCTTCAACAGCCTCCTGCAGTGTAGCACTGGGAGGGGGGGCTGGGGGTGTGTCACCATGGCTACCAGTAGAGATGAGTAGACAAGATAAAGAACTATATACCCAGTTCTTCATTGACATAGCACAGGGAGACAGTTCAAGATATCAAGAATGGATGGACCAAGGTACCCTGTTTTTTTCTCCTTCTTCTCCTCACCTCTATCTTCTTTTCTTTTGTTTTTTTTTGGTGTTGGAGATGGAACCCAGGACCTTGTGCATTCTAACCAAGCAGTCTATCACTGAGCTACACCCTCAACCCTCTTTCTCCCTTTTTAAAAATTTAGGTATAACTTACATACATTCAAGTACACAAATCTCAAGTATACAGCTCATAACCTTTTATGAATACAAATGTACTAGTGCCTGATTGAAGGTACAAGACATTTCTGGCCTCCCTGAAGGCTCCTGCGTGCCCTCTTCCAGTCAGTGTTCTTCTTTCTTCCCAAAAAGGTCATCACTCTTTTGCCTTCGACCACCATATATTGGTTTCTGTTATGAACACTGTGTACAGGTCTTTTGGTGCTCACAGTACTCATTTCTCGAGGGTGGAAGGAGCACAAGAGACAACTGAAGGATCTGGGGCAGACATGATAACTGTATAGTGTTTAATGTTCTGGCACCACTGTGCCAATCACCATTCCTACCTGCCACGCAAATTCCAGATGCTTCACATCCTTGCCAACTCTTGGTATTGTCAGTCTTTTCAAAAATTTTAGTTATCTGATATCACTGATTTTAATTTACATTTCCCGATGACTAATATGATTGTTATTGGCTTTAGAGGTATTCTTTTCGTGAAGTACCTATTCAAGGTCTTTCATCACTTTTCTGTTGGATGATTATCCTTTTCTTGGGGGGGAAGGGACAATACTGGGGTTTGAGTGGCTTGAGTACTTGGCTTGCTAGACAAGGGCTCTATCCTTTTGGTTTTAGTTATTTCTGGGATAGGGTATCATATTTATACCAAGGCCCACCTGGGTCATGATCCTCCTCTGTACAGTTCCTGGGAAGCTGTGATGACAGGCACATGCCACCACACCCAACATTTATTGGTTGAGATGGGGTCTTGCTGCTTGTCCAGGCTGGTCTCAAACTGTGATCTCCTAATCTCCATTTTCTGAGTAGGCCAGGATTATAGCTGTGAGCCACTGTTCCCAACCTTAATTTTCTTTTTAAGACTGATTTGTTGGAGGCTTTAAAAAATATAATTTAGAATATGACTATTTTGTTAGTTATGCATATTCCAAATACTGTCTCTATATCTTTGGGTTACCCTTTAACTCTGTTAATGGTATCTTGATAAAAAGAAGTTGTGAATTTTAAGTGCTCCAAATAACCAAACTTTTTCCCTCCCTCTCTCCTTCCTTTCCTTTGTTCCTCCCTAGACAGGGTCTTACTATGCAGCCAGGTTGACCTCAAACTCTCAATCCTCAGCCTTGAAAGCTGCTGGGATTCTAGGTGTGCACCACCAATCTTTTATTTTTTTAAATCTCTTGTTTAAGGAATCTTTGCCTTAAAGGCATTTTCTTATGCTCCCATCCAGAAGCTTTATTGCCTTACCTTTTAGTTTCAGACCCATAATCCACTGGAATTTATTTTTTTTAAACTGAAATATAATTCATATACCATAAAATTTCTTTTAAAAGTGTACAATTCAATATTTTTAAAAGTATATTTACAAGGTTATACAACCACCACCATTACCTAGTTCCAGAACATTCCATCACCTCATAAAGAAATCTTTTACCCATTAGGAGTCACTCTTTATTTTCCTCTGCTCCCTCAGCGTTTTGCCAACCATTAATCTACTTTCTGTTGCATGGATTTGCTTATCTGGACATTTCATATAAATGGAATCATGCAATATGTAGTCTTTTGTATCTGGCCTCTTTCATTTAATGTAATGTTTCCCAGGTTCATCCATTTGTAGCATAAATGAGTCTTTTATTCTTTTTAATGGCTGAATAATATTCAATTGCATAGAATATTTTATTTATCCATTGTCAGGTGGACATTTGAGCTGTTTCTACTTTTTGCCTACTATGAACATTTGTATACAAGTTTCTGTGTGAACATAATTTTTCAGTTATTTTCAGCATATGCCTAGGAATAAAATTGCTGGCTCCTAGGTCAAACTTTGTTTACCTCTTTGAGAAACAGCCAAACTGTTTTTCAAATCCTCACTGGAATTGTTTTTGTATATGGTATGTAGTAAAAGTCAAGATTAATTTTTTTCTGATATGGATATACAATCATTCAGCATAATCTACTAAAAAGTTCACCCCTTCATGATTTATTAGGCTACTTTTGTAAAAAAAAAATCTAGTGCCTACACACAGGTGTATTTCTGAACTCAGTGTGTTCTGTTGGCCTCTTTGACCTGGTGCCACTCTGTCCTAGTTACAGTAGCATAAAGTAAGTCTGGATACCCTGAGGTTTATGTTCTTCAGCTGTTATTTTTCCTTGAGATTAATCCAGCTGTTCTTAGTTATCTTTTTTTTCTTTTTCTTCTGTACTGGGATTTGAACTCAGGGCCTTGCACTTGCTAGGCGAGCACTCTACCACTTGAGCCATGCCTGCAGCCCTGAGAGAATGGCATTCTGTATCTGGCCACTAAGCATGATGTCCATTGTAATTTTTCCCATTAGTTGGTTCATCTATTTCACGTGCTTGTTCAGTGCTAGTAAGTCCTCTCAGTTCCCTTGCTGTGAATTTCTCTGGGGTGTGGCTGGACCTGCCTCCTAGCTGTGTGTGGCACAAAGGGAGGAAGGACCCTTTTGACTGAGTGGTAGGAGGGGCTGGAGCTCTCAGGGGGAAGGATGGTTTCAAGAAATCAAGCTGGGTCAGAGCTTAATAAGAGGGAGGAACAGTGCATGGGTAGAGAAGAGCATCAGAGGCTCTTCAGAAAGAAAATGTGTTCTGCAGCAGGAGAAGTCCTACCTCCTGGGCTGGAGCACACATGCCCCAGAGAGGAGGGAAGAAGCTCAGCTTTTCAGCAGCCAGAAAATCTGCGAGGAATGGGCCAAGGGCACAGCCCAGTTATAAAGAGTTTGCCTAGGATGCACGAGGCCCTGGGTTCTGTACCCAGTATTGTAAAACCAAACTGGAAGGAAACTAGTTTAATTCCAGGAGGCATGGAATTTTGTATCAATTCCCCAAATAAAATCTTATTTTGGATGACACATGAGTGGGTATGTGTTGGGGTGGAACCCTATTTTTTTAAACCTCGTTAGGATGGGAATTTTAAACACCTGTGAAGTATACAGATTGGTCTCATGAGCTCTTCTGTGCTCAGGACCCAGCATCAACGATCAAAACCATTCTGTCATTCTTCATCAATGTCTTGAATACAGTGCAATTGACTAGGAGTGATTCTGCTTCCTGCCCTACCCCCAGCAACATCTGGCAGTCACACCTGAGAGTATAACTTTTTGGCCATCTAGAGGGTAAAAATAATGCATGCTGCTTAACCTGCCCCACAACAAGGGATTCTCTGGCCCCAACGTCAACAGTGCAAACAATGAGAAATCCTGCTATATTCCCTTTCTCTGGATCACTCAATTTTTTTGAGCCAAAATGTATATACAATGAAATGTACAATTCTTAGTTGGGCCTTGTGCTTGTTACACAGGCACTTTACCACTTGACCCATGCCCCAGCTCTTTAGCTGTGTAATTTTGACCAATGTATACAACATGTAATCCATACCCTGTGTCAGATTCACCAATTTCCCTTCTATTTCTACTTTGATAAGGTTCACCATTTCTTTAAATTATTAAATAGGTATTAAATTTTATCAATCCATTTTTTTAAGGACTACTTAAAAATGGGCTGGAGGTGTGGCTGAAGCTGTAGAGTGCCTGCCTAGCAAACATGAAGCCTTGAGTTCAACCCCCAATACCGCCAAAACACCAAGAAGTTACCATTTACCTAGAAGAGGTTGCCCAAGAGTAACCATTTACTTTCTCAGTTTTCCAACTACCATGATATATACACTACACCATGATAGCAGTGATATTTGTGCTTTTAAAAAAAATCTAAAATTTGCTTTAAGCATTTTTCAATTGAGATGGTTATGAGTTAGGTGAGTTCAAAAGTCAACATGGTCAAAATGCGGTATATACATATAATGAGATATTATTCAGCCTTAAAAAGGAAGGAACCTCTGATGTACACTACAGTACACCTGAACCATGAAGACATTATGCTTAGTGAAACAAGACAGACACGAAAGGATGACCATTGTCTAATTCCACTTACCTAAGATACCTAGAGTCACTTCAGAGGGAACGAAAGTAAATGTGATTGCTAAGGGCCAAAGGGAGGAAACAGTGGGGAGTGGCAACAAATGGGTGCAAAGGTTCAGTTTGGAAAGACAAAAAAAAAAAAAAAGTCTAGAAGTGATAGTCTGGATAGTTGCACAGCAATGTGTATATACTTAATGCCACTGAACTTGCACTTAAAGATGGATACAACGGTAAATTTTATGTTATGTACATTTTACTGCAATTAAAAACTGTTAATTTAGTATATATCCAGAAACACTCTTTGTTTTTGTGGTACTGAGGATCAAATCCAGAGCCTTGTGTATACTAAGTACCACTGAGCTACACCCCCCAGTCCCTTGATATGGCATACAAAGATAATACAAAGGAAAAGGAAGCAGCTTTACAGACTTAAGTATATTGTTCAAAGTATTTTACACTCCACAATATGATAGAACTAGAAGGGGCTTTTGAGAGTGTCTGGTTCAGGGCTCTTATTTAACAGGAGAAACTGAGCCCAGAGCAGGGAGGCAACTGTTAGTGACCATAGGGACCATCAACAGCACAGTGAGGACTGGACTCAGGTCTCCTTTCCTACACCATTCTGTGCTGCTTTCTGTATTGTAAGTTTGGGCAAGTAGATTCCATTTCTGCTGTATGCTCAGTTATACACCACAGCACAAGACTAAATAATTACCCTGTAAGTCCCACAAGGTTCTCCAAAAATCACAAATCAGCAAGTAGCATTACGAATTCTGGAATGGCTCAATTCCACATGCCCTCACAATTGCTCAAGAGGCTTCTGGGGCCCAAAGAACAATAACTCACTTTATATAGTAATCAGGATGAGAAGACAGCAGAAAAGGGTCTCCTTTCCCCCTTCCCCCCTTTTTATGGGGGCTACTGCGGTTTGAACTCAGGGCCTCACACTTGCTAGGCAGGTACTCTACCACTTGAGCCACTCTACTAGTCCTATTTTTGTGTTGGGTTTGTTCAAGATAGGGTCTCTTGAACAGGCTGTCTTTGAACCACGATCTTCTTGATATCTCCCTCCTGAGTGGCTAGGATTACAGGCGTGAGTCACCAGCACCCAGCATCCCCTTTCCATTTTTGCTGTCAGTATTGAAGCAGAACCTCAACTTAGGATCTAGCACTTTGTTGTACAGCAGACATAGCTGAGATGAGGCTAAATCTTAGCTCTGAATTTCACTGCTTTTGTGAAGGCTTAGATTACAGCCATACGGTGACATGAGGCAGAATCTTTTCAGTCCATGAACATCTCCTGGCGACTTCTTGTTTCCTAGTGTCCTGCTGCCTGAGTGAACAGACCCTCCAGTTACCTGACAGCTTGGGTTTTAGAGCACAGATGCCTGAGCTGAGCCTTTGCCCAGCTAAATCTGAACGTCAGCTAGGGATCTCTCAAGGACTACACTGCCCTCTGGGCCCACCCATGTTGGATCTGCAGAATCTACTATTATAAACTCCAGGCAAAAATGTTGTCTCGGAAAATTCCTTGGGAGATCAAGTGGATTTATTTTTGCCTTTATGAGATAATTTCCAATTCTAGCAGATGGTTTTCTCACTCACATCTCTAAGCAAATATAAACACTGACCAAACTGATTATTTTTTCTGCAGAAGAGAAAAATCTGAGGAAAATAGACATGATATAGGATTCATGTGACAACATGAACACATTATGGTTATTAGACAATGAGCCAATTTACAAGGCCTTGGCAAAACCACAAACTCATGAAAACATGTTCTCAATGAGTCAGCTTTCTCTTCCAGGGGCTTTGTCAAGTCTGCAGACAGAAACGTAACTAAGAAAGCTTCTCCCAAATACACAGATCTCTATCACTCCACATCCCTTCAACATCACACAACAAGTTGGTGAGCAGAATGAATTCCCAGCAGACATGCGCTAAGGAAACTGAAAGCTTCCCACGGACAGAATGAGTTCTGTGATTATGATATGCAGGCTCCAGGGTTTCTGAACACAAACTGGTGCGGTCAGGCCTAGCAAGTGTCTGAATCCACTTGATCTCCCAAGGAATTTTCTGATACAACATTTTTTTGACTCCAACTAAAGCTGGTGACTAGCACTGACTAGATGTTTCTATGCAGGCTGTGTATGGAAGAGGTATTAGTGAAGATGGACAATGAAGACAAATAAGGTCATGTCCCTGGTCTTACGAAGATGAATGTAACTAAGAGCTTGCATTTAGTGAGCACTGACCATGTGCCAGACCTGTACGATGCACATATGGACCCTGTCTTTTTTTTTTTAATTAAATTAAATTAAATTTGGCGGCACTAGGGTTTGAAATCAGGGCTTTGAGCTTGCTAGGCAAGCACTCTACAGTGCGAGCCATACCTCCAGACATTTTTGCTCTGGTTAGTTTGGAGATAGGGTCTTGCTTTTTGTTGGGGTGGTCTAGACTGTGATCCTCTTATTTTAGGCTTTTCTCTGTTACTGGGACCCTTTGAGATGGGGTCTTGCAAATTTTTTTGGCCTGGAACTTCGATTCTCTAGATCACAGCCTTCTCATAGTTTGGAGTGTCAGGTGTGTACCTACCCCAAACACACACCTACACTCAACAGCTATTGGTTGAGATGGGGTCTCATGAACATTTTGCCCAGGCTGGTCTTCCACTGCGATCTTCCCGATCTCAGCCTCCCAAGTATTACAGGTGTTTATTTATTTTTTTGAGACAGAGTCTAGCGATGCATCCCAGGTTGGCAATCCTCCTACGTGCTGAGATTATAGGTGAGTGTCACCACACCCAGCCCACTGTCTTGAATAATCCTCACAACTACTCTGTGAAATGGTCCTGAGCACCCCTGTTTTATAGGTGAAGAAAGTGAAGAGCTGCAAGGTTAAGCCTCTTGTCTAAGGACGAACAGATGCTATGTTGCAAACATAGGATCCAGCCAGCCTCTGACCATTGTGATTCCAGAGCTCACAGCCTGAATGCTCACAGTCTTGCCTTTTCATAACCCTGGAAGGCCATGTGCTTAACAGGGAGAGGATAAAAGCACCCTGAACTTAGTCTCAAGAAAGCTTGCTATTCACAGGTGTTGCATATTTGCTTTGATGTTGCATGGGAGACCATAATGCCTTATGGCACATGGCAGGCCTGGGACCAGCACAGCAGAAGAGCTGGTGTGAGGACAAGTCACTGAGTTGTGATAGAGCTGAGCCTCTATCATGTCACCTCATTTGGTGGAAGGGCAGGATATATGGAAATGTCTTGAATTATATAATCTCCTCACATGTTTCCTAAGTGCTCACACAAGTCTACAGAAGATTCATTTTAATAAATATGAGAATCATTTTTGATTAGCATTATGAATAGTTTGCATTTAAGTGATATTTTGAAAGAATTAGGGGCTGAATATTACTGTTTTTTTTCTTTTTAGCTTGAAGTGCTTTGAACTCAAACTTAAATTTTAGACAATCTGAAGAGGAAAAAGATGACTTTGCGGCAGCACATAACTCAATTCATCAGTGTCAAGATGATACAAACTAAGAAAAGTAACTTTTTTTTTTTTGAGACAGGGTCTCATTGTGTAGCCCAGGCTGGCCTTGAACTTGTGATCCTCCTGCCTCAGCCTCTCAAGTGTTGGGATTACAGATGTGAACTATCACACCTGGCAAAAGAGCTGTGTTGAAGCACAGAACTGAAGACAGCAGAGGGGAGCCAACCAAAGGAGCTTCCTGGGTGAGGTGATCAAAGTTTCTTGGTACCAAATAGCTAAGCTCTCCCTTCTTGGACTCTTAAGTGGTCTCTGCCTCAGCCATTATGGATTCAAAACCATCAGTATCTTTGCTGCTCCCTCTATCTGGAACATTTTCTCCTGCTCTCTCCAGCTGCTAGCCCTTGGAGAAACCTCTTCTGATCACTAATTTAAAGCTGTTCGTTCCTCCCTCATGCCCCAAAGACACTTTCACATAACCTTTCTTTATACCTTCAGCACACTTATCTCAGGTTGAAACTATCTTCTAACAGATTAGCTAATTTGCATAACCTCTTCCTTTTCCTATTAGAATGTGAGTATCCCCCAAGAAGAAACCTTTCTATCCTGTTCACTGTGCATACACTGCATCTAGATCCATGCCTGGTCGATACTCAACAAAAATTTTTAAATAAATGGGTGAATAGACTAAGAAAGTGGTCTGGTCCCCAAACAGGAAATCCAGTCATTTTATTTCTCCAGAGTAGGCCTGTCAGGACATGTGCTGGACTTAAGACAAAAGCCGTAAGGCAAAGACCCAATATGAAGTTCATCTCACCTGTTCTGCTCCCACCATGCTAATTGGCTTGCACTTGAAGAGGTGGGTGATGAATTTGGGAATGAAGGAGCTGTGGATAAAAAAAAGAAGTGACAAATTAGACTCACTCTTTCTCCAGTAAAGAACTCCAGGAACTTTTTTCCAAGGCTCCACTCCCTTCCATGGGCTTGGGATGCTGGGGAAATGTTGATCCCATCCTAAACTACAGAGGTAAAGGGGTGTGTGTGTGCGTGTGCGTGCGCGTGCGTGTGTGTGTGCCACTGAGCTACATCCCCAGCCCTACAGAGGTGAACTCTATCTAGCCTCAGTCAGTCAGAGCACAGCCTTCCCGTGGTGACTTTTGTTGGTCCTGAGAGCGGGATGTGCTCTAAGCTGGAGCTGGTCCAGTCAATTGGAGGGAAGGACTTCACAGCAAGGACAGAGTGAGACTCTCTTTCCTTCCTTAGGGCACTGTTGTGAGTAAGTGTAACATCTACAGCTGCCACCCTACCACCATTCTGAGGAGTCAGCTGGTTCCAAAGATAGTAGAACCTCCAAATCAACCACTCTCAGATCTGTCCTACCTCTGGACTTGCAATTACATGAAATAATAAAATCTACCTACCATTCTCATCAATTTGAGTCAAGGCTTTTATTAGGAAAACATCCTAACAGATGTAAGAGTAGAATATATATGGGATTTTTTTTTTTGTGGTACTCAGGCTTGAACTCAGGGCCTATACTTTTAGCCACTCCACCAGCCCTATTTTTTTTTTTTTTTTTGGTGAAGGGTGTTTCGAGAGATGGTCTCTCGAACTTTTTGCCCAGTTCCTTCAAACTGTGATCCTCTTAATCTCTGCCTCCTGAATAGCTAGGATTTCAGGCACCAGTGCCCAGCTTATATTGGATCTTAATGCAAAAACAAGAAGTAATTGTTAAGGGAGTAACTGCTAGATCAAGAAACAAAATACGTGATCTTCCAAAACATGCTGAGGACCAAGTGGCAACCTAGATAGGTGGGCTGCTGCTGAATGTTTGGGGGGAAAGGGAGAGTGAAATTGTAGCGGGTCAGGAGGCTTTTAGAAAAAGCTTCAAGGCCTGAGTCAAGAACAGAAGGTGTGTTGATAATCAAGGTAAGATCAGACATGTTGATAATCAAGGTAAGATCTAGAATGAGCTGATGGGAGGTGGGAAGGGCCCAGAACCCTGGAGAAAGGATGGAAATAGAGCAGAATGTGTAGGTTTAGATAGAGGCAGCTGCCACCTCTTTACTCGCTGCTCTAGTGCTGCTCCCAGGTTTGGGTCATCCTCTTTCTTCAACTTTCCACATTGTTTCTTATATTCTTGTGTTCACTCAAATAGCTAAATGCTTACTGGACATCTTAATGGGATGGCCAGCAGAACTTCAACCCCAGCCAATACATATTTAGTCCCGCCCTGGTCTCCAGATTCAGTAGACTGGATCTCGTCCACCAGTCACCAATTCAGAAAAGGGGTAGTTAAGACTTCACCTCAGCTCAACCCCAACATCTAGTCAGTTACCAGCTCTTTCCCTGATCTCCCAGATCATCCCCCCGACTACCCCATTCCCCATCACTTAAACAATGAACTCTTTCACTTGTTTCCTAATAGGTCTCCCCACCTTCAGCCTCATTCTCTCTAACCAGTAGGTGCCATTTATTTCAAATTTAAATACGACCAATTCCCTGCCTTAAAACTCATAATGCCTGTAAACAAGACCATTCCTTCCTTCCTTCCTTCCTTCCTTCCTTCCTTCCTCCCTCTCCCCCCTCCCTTCCTCCCTCCTTTCCTTCTCTCCTTCCTTCCTTTCTCCCTCCCTCTCTCCCTCCTTCCCTCCCTCCCTTCCTTCTTTCTTTCTTTCTTTTTCTTTTTTTCTGAGATGGGGGTCTTGCTATGTTGACAGGATGGTCTTGAACTCCTTGGCTCAGGTGATCCTCCAACTTTAGCATGCATGCCAGGTAGCTGGAACTACAGGCAGCACCACAGCTGGATTCTCTGCCCTCAGTTCCATCATGCTGAGCCCTGGCACCATATGCTTCAACCTGGGTGAGAGGCTATCACTGTCTCTGGGTCTTTGCTTAGAATGTCCGTTCCTGAGGCTCTGAAGGTCAGTACTCACACATCTCTCTGATCCTGCTCAAGGACATCTCTTCTACAGAGTCCCTCCTCAGT
This sequence comes from Castor canadensis, assembly GCF_047511655.1. NCBI lineage: Eukaryota > Metazoa > Chordata > Mammalia > Rodentia > Castoridae > Castor > Castor canadensis. The sequence goes on along the minus strand of NC_133396.1, from coordinate 46,042,756 downwards.
CCCCTCCGCCACATTCTCAGAGTCCTCTAGGCCTCTAACATCTAACATACCTTATTACACGTGTTTGCTTACGTGCCTAGCTCCCTTCATGGTTAACTGTTAGGCAAATGAGGGCAGGTACTATATCTATTGAGCCAAATCACTTAATCCTGAGTCTGGGACACAGGAGGTGCTCATGTGAATACATACTGAATAAATAGTAAATGTTTTAATAACGGCAGCAGGGATGGCTGTCTGAATGTCAGTGAGGTACCAGTTCCCATGTGACTTTTCATATTATCCTCCCAATTACTAGTAAGAGATGCATCATAGCTCCATTACTGAATAAAGGAGTGTCAACTTAGTGGATAAGGGAAGTCGTTTGTGATTCAAACTGCAGTTTCAACCAGGGGAGGGGGTAACCTTGACGTCTAGCGAGGAATGGTTGTGGTCACTGTAGAAATCAAAAGGAGGCAAAAGAGCCAGGGAGGACTTTGCACTGGTGGGCAGGAGGGCAAGTTTCAGGAACAAACTTCCAGTCCAGGGGTCAGATCCAAGGGCAGGCCTGCTGATTGGGGGAGGGGTGGTGCCAACAAGGGACCATTTGGAAGGGACTGCTCAGTGCTAAAAACCAAACAATAATGTGAGGCTGAATTTGTGAGTCACAAGTGTGCACACACAGTTGGTAGCTTAAGTCATCTCACATCAGAGTAGGGTGTGGTTGTGTCCTTGCCCTGGCTCTGCATGCCAGAGGTGAGCTGGGGAAGCAAAAGGGCCACACATGTCTTTGAGGAAGACATCCTAGCAGTGTGATGGGTTAATTGTCAAGGGCTTCTCCAGGCCATCAGGAGAGCATGGTGGTGGTTACTGCTCTTGGCTGGTAAGCGTCAGCGCATAATCCTTACCTCTAAAGATTCTAGAGTTGGGCTGAAACTTTACAAGGATGAGAGGGCACCACGGATTAAAACAGAAATGCACTCTAGATTCCAGGTTGAACTTTTCCAGATGTGTAGATGGGCATCCTATTCCCAGTTCACTCAATGTGAGCTTAATAATAAAATTAAAGGGTTTGGAGAGAATGTGAGGCCAATGCTTGGACCAGCTAAGCAATAGATTCCTTATTTACTCTAACATAAGCTCAATCAGACACTTGGATGACCACAATGGAGATTTCTAGTCACAGTGAATTTTTACAGAGACAATTCTACCTGCGGTTATGGGGAGTGTCACGTTGTGATTTATCAGCAATGCTTTTAATGCACATTAATGAGCACCCAGAGAGAGAAGGGAATGTCAACTCCTGGTCCATCTGCCATACTGCAAAAACAAATGCTTCCCTGGGGAGTCCACTCTATCCTTTCTTGACAAGGTAGAAACTAAAGCTAACTCTATGAGCCACTGTTATTGTTACTCCTTAGGGATTTATTTATGTCAGACAGGGAAAGCCCTAATTGAATACAAACTGGGAGAGATGTGGGGAGGACAGAAACTTGGAGTCCTGAATCACCAGTTGGGACCTCGATGAGAACAACCCAAATACAGTAGCTTGGACAGGGCCGACCTTCCTGAAGCTCTTCCCTGAGAAATTTGCCAAAATGCACATTTGATAATTAGTCCAAGGAGACGCTGGCCCTCATCATTGCCTGGTCTTATGGGAAACAGTACTGCAGCCAGATGCTGACTGGCAAAGGACCAAACTATTTCCTTGCTTCAAAACTCAAGCCAGAAATGGCCACACACGAGGATGTGACAGGAAGACATGCAGCTCAGTGCTTGCTTTGTCTACCTTAGCAATGGAGCTCCTTGACTTGTTCTTCCTAATTTCTAGTACTTTCCCTGGACTCAAGAACATCTACAGATAGATAAATGCTTGCAGACACAGTAATAAGTACTATGGGGAAGGAGGAAGAAAAGGTTCAAAAGAAAAACGACTGATGGATCCTACCCTTAAGGGACAAAATATGTACATCAGAGTCCTGAAAAACAATTTTAATTACTCAAACAGGGGCAAGGGGTGGTTGTGCACATATAGTTTGAACTAAGGGGATCTTCAACTCATTTTTGTTGCCTTGATATAGTTGGTGATTGTATTGTTGTTACTGTATATGTGACCTTAAGCAACACATTTGGTTTTATTTTTATGGTCCTTTTGGGTGCAGATTAGTATTAGTTTGTCTACAGGAGCCAGAATGAGCCCCAGCTGGATGGTAGGTACATTTGCCTTATGAGCATGCTGGGTAATAAGTGTGGCATTAAAATAACTGCTGAGTATGATACCATAAAGGTGGACACACATCATTACAGATATGTCTGACCCAGAGAGGTACAAGAATGAAGCCAAGGGAAACCACAGACTTTGGGTGATGATGTGTCAGTAGGAGCACATCAACTACAATAAATGCACAGCCCTCATGGGGAAGGTTGATATGGAGGAGTCTGGGCATGGGAAAGGCATGGAGTATAAGGAAAATCTCTATACCTGCTGCTCAATTATGCTATGAAACTAAAATTGCTCTCAAATGTAAAGTTTATTTAAAAAAAAAAAAACTAACTCAGTGATGAGAATGCTCCAGAACTTACTTTGCAAATTTAATGCAGAACTGAGTGAAGTATTTCCGTGTGGAAGCCAGGTTGTCACGAATGATGGGGACATTCTGTTTAATGTGAAGAATGACAGAGGTCACATAGGGACTCTGGTCACCAACATGCTCCACATTCTGCCACTGCATCTGAAATAGAGATGGACAGAACCAGACTTTAGATCCTTTGCAGAGGAACAGTGTCATCTGTCAACTGGGGAATGCAAAGAGTGAGTGGAAATCAGGTCACTGCTTGGTATCAAAGAAATTAGCTCATTCTGTCTTGGGGAATTTGTCTTACCTATTTAGTAATGTAGTGTCTGAATGAATAAACAAAAACATGCACACTCTGTCTTGTGTGTGTGTGTGTATGTGTGTGTGTGTAATGGAGTTTAAACTCAGGGCCTTGTGCTTGCAAGGCAGGCACTATACTAGGTGAGCTATGCCCCCAGCCCTTTTTGCTTTGGTTGTTTTAAAGATAGGATCTCTTAATTTTGTCTGGGCCTAGTCTTGGACTTTGATCCTCCTACCTATGCCTCCTTCATAGCTGGGATCACAGGTGCAGGCCACCATATCCAGTTTACACCTTATTCTTGACAGTGGAGTAGAACTCAGGCATCTTTCCTGGTTCTTGTAGGAGGGCTTCAAACAGCCTTCCTTTCCCATCTAAGTTGCCATTTTGTAATAGAACCCTTACTAGGCAGAAGAGTAAGGATTCTATTCTTTCAACAAATGTTCTACCAGCAGGGATTGTAGCAGAACAAGGGAGGGATGTCTACATCCAAGCACATGTTGTTTCTGGGATCGGAGAGGCGATTGAGCTAAATGCAGTAAAGCCTGGAAAAGAATTATCTATACCTTTCTCTTAAGTAAATTGGGAGGAGTTTGGGATTCTTTAAAAAGGAAACTAGAAATGTTACAGTATGTGAAATTTATTTTGAAATCACTGGGGTTGAAGAGAGAGCATGGGGATACAGATGAAACACAATTACTGAAGCTGGGTCACACGAGATTTACTGTACTTTTTCTACTTTTGAATATATTTGAAATCTTCCTGAACAAAAACATAAACATTTAAAAAGGTCTGTGCATAGAATATTACATTCCTAAACCTTTGGGATTATGGCAGGATTTCAATAAAGGGAACGAGAAGAGGATATCTGGCAAATACTAGGGAAAGGTCAGAGGGTATGATGGCAACATGGGGAACATGGCAGGATTGGGGGAGAGGAACATCAGGACATGATTGATGTAGTCTTTGACTGGTAAGGAACAAAAAAGAGCTCAAGTTCTGACATCCCAAGGAGAACTGGGAGATATGCCCTGGAAAGCAGAAAGAGGAAACACTGTAGCGTTTCTCCTCCCTTGAGAACACAAAGGGACACAGAGCAGCACTGGTTCCCAGCCTGCCCCAGCTGGCAGGGAGTGGACACTTGGATCCTGACAAGAGTGGGAACGTGTGGAGAAGCCCTGCTGAGTCAGCCTCTTAAAGTGAAGCTGGATGGCGTGCTGAAACCTAACACAAACACAACCCATAGGCTCTGTTCACAGAGCAGGTCAGTAGTTCTGAGGCCTTGATGTTTCTGGCAAGAAAACACTATTTTTATAGAACCCTTGGGGAAACGAAAATTCAACACCGATAACTTGTTTAAAAGAATCCTATGGTGTGTGGATGATTACAACCCTGGAAAGCTCGAAGGACTGTGCTTTGTCCTTAGGCTTCTCCAAGTCAGCAAATATTTGGATTCTTAGCTTTAGGTATATGTAAGCACAGAACCACGGAAAAGCAGAAGGACCACCATCTTTACTTTACAGCTAAGGAAACAAGACCCAGCTACATGAAGTCTTATGCAAAGCTTTGAAACCAGCCTTCAAAGCTGAGGTTGGTGGCACATTCCTATAATCCCAGTACTTGGGCGGTAGGAGGATCACGAGTTTGAGGCCAGCCTGGGCTACATGGTGAAACCCTGTTTTAAACCCTGTTTGTTTTATGTTTTTGTTTTTAACACTCCAGATAGGAAAAGAGAAAAAAGATTTTTTGAGATGGGTTCTTGCTATGTTGTCCCAGGCTGGTATTGAACTCCTGGTCTCAATCAATTCTCCCACCTCAACCTCCTGAATAGCTGGGACTATAGGCATGTGCCACCTTGCCTGGCAGGAAAAAGAAAAATTTTTCACTGGGACAAAATAAAGACAATCAATGAAGAAACAGTTGAAAGCTCTAATATGAATGCCTTGGTTACGGGTAATGTTTTCCTGAGAGGTTCTTTTTCCATCTTTATTTTCCATCTCTGACCCTTCCAAACAATGAGCATTCTTGATTTTCTATGAGCTCATAAGGTGAGGTCAAGACTGACAGGTACTGCTAAGTCTATACTTCACCCTCCTTTCCCCAGCTCTGCTGTAAGACTTGGAGCAGAATGTTCCAAGTAAACACAGTGAAGTGTGCAGGGCTTCATGCCTTCACCTCTACTCAACACGAAGTTTCCCCACGGAAATGACTATTGATTTCCACATTGGCAGCATTGGGTATCTGAAGATTTTAAAAGAGTTTATATATAATTATTCAAATATTACAGTTCTCCATTGACAGAATAAGACTATAAAATGACACACTGTCACTGGTTACAAAGTGACCCTAAAGCAAGAAAGCCTGGGATGTGTGGTTTCTTTGGGTCCCACTGAATATATGTAAGTATCATCTAAGTCCTCTTGATAACCACTGGCCAAGTCAGGTGTGTCAATGTGCAGAATAGATGTGAAAAGATCTGATATGCTTCAATATTTTAGCCAGTTATGGTCAAGTTAAAAGAAGTGTATTTGCAAAAATGGATTCATGATTTTAAATTTATGTCAGCTTAATAAAGAATATAATTTAAAGTACCAGAAAACAATGAAATTTGACTTTGCTTTTTCCTTCTTTCCCTTCTTCCCTCCCCCCACCCCGTCTTCTCTCTCTCTCTCTCTCTCTCTCTCTCTTTCTTGCTGGGGACAGACCCAGGGCCTCATGCATGCTAGGCAAGCACTCTACTAATTGAGCTACATCCCTAACCCTTGCTTTTACTATTTTTTTTTTATGGGACTGGGGTTTGAACTCAGGGCTTTGTGCTTGCAAAGCAGGCACTCTACCTCTTGGGCCACACCTCCAGTCCATTTTTCTCTGGTTATTTTGGAGATGGAGTCTCATGAACTATTTTCCCTGGCTGGCCTCAAACCACAATCCTCCTGATCTCAGTCTCCCAAGTACTAGGATTACAGGCATGAGTTACCAGTACCTGGCTATTGTTATTTTTTTATGAACAAAATATAGTTAGTAGTGATTCTGTCCAGACATTGCCTCAGATGGTTGATGCCTGCCCTTGGCCATTCCAGATCACTTACAGTTTTGGGTGATGATTTTAATTGCCCTATCATGTATATGGTGCTTTGTTTGGCACTATACATCCATCATTTCATTTACTAGTCATACATGATCTCTGTTAGGCCTGACAATAATTTTGTGGGTGAAGAAACTTAAAAGGTTCAAAGAGATTAATTAAACTGTCCAAAGTTACATAGCTGGGAAATGACAGAGTGGGGACAACCAGGTCTGTCTAAAGCTTAAACACTATACCAGGCTTCTTGCTCAACACTTGTTAAAAAACAAAAACAAAAACAAAACAAAACAAATGAAAGCACTTAGCTGGATAGTTCAAGGTAAGCCCTGTTTCTCAAAAGAAGCTAATGAAATATGCAGTGATCAAAGGTCTTTCAAAAAAGAAACAAGCCCTGGAAGAACAAGCATCATGAAAAGTTATCAGCCGAAACAAGATTTCAGTATTGCCAGTTAATTCTGTATTTGGCATTTAAAATTACTCCTCCATAAGTTAAAAGTTTTTCCTTTTGTGCTCTTTGTTTGGCGGCTGGGTAGGATGGGGTTGAAGGCCAGATGGTATTCAACTGGTACTATATAAACAAGAAGAAACAGTTTGCAAAAAAAAAAAAAAAAAAAGTAGTACCTAAGATGCAGGGCTGATAGGAACAGCAAGCAAGGAAAAGAAGATGATAACAGCTGAGGCCTCCAGGACCCTGTATTTACTTGCAGGGAGACAATGTAGGGCCCAGAGCATCCCCAGGGTTCTACTACTGCCTGCAGTGTGTGGTCCATGTTGACACTTCACAGGAAAGGGTGACAGATAATCACTATTCCCAGAGACAGCCCACAGTAGCAGAGCATTCTGACCAACCCACTGAAGACTGAAGTGACAACACAGCTTCACAGCTAGCTTACTACAGATCTGGTTTTTGTTTTTGTTTTTTCAATTGCTATATAAAGTTTGGAAAGAAGTCTTCTGAGAAGCTAATTTTCCTCAACTGAAAATTTGAATTCCCACCCACTAATTTTGATCACTGAATTAGAGATACAGAGAACAGTCTCAGACATTTGGACTCTGGGAACATTTCTGGCCACTGGGGTCTAGTGTTGTGGTTTAGGCTGCTGAGCCAAGGGCCCTGAGTGAGGGACTTTGCTCAGGCACACATGCACATGGCTCACTCTTTCACGCTTATCTGGGCTACTGTGACTTCTACAGCAAGTATCTGCTTTGTTTTATAGGCACCTTCTGCATGCACAGCACTCTGTAGGGAATAGAGGGGAAGGAGTATTTATGACTACATACTGTGTACAGGCACTGTGATCAACCTTGTCACATGAACTTACTGCTTACAATGATGCAGTGAAGGAGGCATTGTTACTCTTGCTTTATAGACAATAGGTGACTTGTCTAGTGAGGCATAAGCACTTAGTGAGACTGAGATCCAGACACTGGTTTGTCTAACTCCAAAGCCTGTTCTTTCCACTTTACCATTATCTCACAAAAGAAGACTTACCACCCCAAATGAACCTGAAAGTAGCTGCAGAAATGGGGCTAGCAAAATCTATGTCTAGACTAAGGATGAGATTATACAGATGATATGGGAATGGTGGTGGTAAGAGGAGGAGGAAGGAATGACTCGTTTTAACTCTTTGGTAAGGGATACATGCTCCTAACTCCTAGAAGGGAAAATCAAGATGATCCAAAATAGAAAGTGAGATAACAAAAGGTTTAAGGAGGTGTGTGTATATTTCCATTCACTGCTGAGCCAATGGGAAGGTGATTTTACATACATAACCTTTCTTAAAAGCGATTTGAAAATATCTACAAAAAAATCTTAGCATTTACATAGCCTTTGACCTCTGCAATTTCATTTAAGATAATTAATCTGAAGTTCTGAATGTTCAGGAAAAAGGGCTGGGGTATGGCTCAAGTGGTAGAGCACCTACTTATAAAGTGAGAGGCCCTGAGTTCAAATCCCAGTACCACCAAAAACAAAACAAACAAACAAAGCCCCAAGCCAGAAACAGTCTGAATGTTCAGAACACACACACACACACACACACACACACACTCGTCTGTGATAATGAGCAGCTGCTCATTATCAGACTATAAATATGAGGACCTGAAAATAACCTAAATAGTTATGAAAAGTAAACAAATCAAATACATTTTAAAGAGAAGCAGCAGATTATAGTACTTTAAGACGATGAAGGCTGGCAGAGTGGCTCAAGTGGTAAAGTGCTTGCCTAGCAAGCATGAGGCCCTCAGTTCAAATCCCAGTACTACTAGAAAAAAAAAAGACAAGAAATGTGCCAGCATGACAGGTGTCTTTGGACTGAAGGTATGGCTCAAGTGATAGAGCGCCTTGCAAGTACAAAGCCCTGAGTTCAAATATCAGTCCTCCCCCCCAAAAAAAAGACAGTGAAACCTGGACCTTGAGAGCTTGTTTGGAGCTTCTAGCAGGGGAGCGCAGCTACTCATATACCCTTGACCAGAGAACGGACCTCCTGTATTGGAGATGGTTATCCTCTTCGACCGAGCATGCAGCTTCGGGAGGGATGCACATGGAGCGGTGAGGGAGGAAGGGGACACCTGCTTAGCCAGCCAGATCAGCCGAGTCAACCCTGGTGGTCAATGGGGTGACAGATGTCACAGCTGGATCGCCCTCATACCCAAGATGATGAAACCTGGAATGAGCTGGTTTGAGTTCTAACCCTGCATATGTGATCTTCTAGGTGTGGGGCTTGAGCAAGCTATCTACTATAGAACTGGAATGATGATAATGTTCACTATCTATTACTGAAAGATAACCACAGAATGCTCTAACATAGTGCCTCACACATAAAACCGCATGAGAGTGGTTTCCTTTTATCATAATACAATGTTCTTTATGAAAAAAGAAAGATGTGTCTTGATTATAAGTGGAAAGAGAACTTGCAGATTTCTTAACCATGGCATTCAAGGGCCTTCTGCAATAGATCTGCACTTTAATGACTGAGGAAAATAAGAACAGATTTGAGGACTGTTCTCGCTATTTCGAAATGTCTTTGGGGGATAGCAATGCAGTTTCCTAAATTAGTACGTGTTCACCATCCTGAAACCTAATAGAAATTACATGTCAGACTGTAAGGAAATTTAATTTATTCAGTTTCTTTGTCTTCTTCTAAAATTGCCATTAATGAGAAAAAACTAATTGTGTTTGATTTTGAAGAGACTTAGATTCTTTCAACCCAGCGAGAAGCCCTAGTAAAAGGACGTAGTGAGGAGGGGACCATGGGACTAAGGGACCAATGCTGCCTTTTCAGGAGGCCAAGAATTTTTTTTTTTAACCTTACTTGTAAGGCCATAATCAGACATATTAATTCCCAAGAATTTGTGGAATTTATTTCTAAAAGACAAAACTCTTCAAATTTCCACCCAAACACTCCAAACAACCTTCTTCTCAAGAATCAGGAGACTTGGTTTTATTTCTGTAAGCTGTATGTTTTGGGTGTGAAAAAGAAATAAACAAGTAAGCAAATACATCAGAAGGACAGTTAATTAATTATCAGGGGAAAATTACAAAGCAGCCTGGAATACTTGGGTTGGCTGTTCAACACATCTTCTTCCCTGTGGGGGAAGTCATAGTGTCTGACCATGAAAAGCTAAAGCCTGATTTTTTTTTTTTTAAAAGTACTGGGGATTAAACCCAGAGCCTCATGCTTACAAAGTAAGTGCTTTACCACTTAAGCCATGCCCTCAGCCCTTTTTTAAAAAATTTTGTTTTTGGTACAGGGCCTTGATAACTTGCCTAGGCTAGGCTTGAACTCGAGACCCTCCAGCTTCTACCTCCTGAGTAGCTGGGATTACAGATGAGAACCACCACACCCTGGCTGAACCCTGGTATCTGTCAAGATGACTGTGAAGGCCTGGAGAGCTTATAAGAATGTGCAAACACTTGCATGAAGCTAGCAGTGCTGGGCACATACTGACTTGCTGTTCTCCTGACTCAGGAAGTTATTTCAGCCGATTTTGTATCATTGTCACATTTATTTGTTGACAATATCTTTCTATATAGCCCAGGCTGGCCTCAAACTTAGGATTCTCCTGCCTCTGCCACCTGAGTGGTAGGATTACATATGTATACCCCCATGCCTGGTTGGCTGTATTTTTTATTGTTGTTGATTTCTTGCTATGTAGCCCAGGTTGGCCTGGAACTACTGAACCTTTTGTTTTGCCTCAGCCTCTTGTGAGCTAGGATTACAGACTGTGCCAACCCACCCAGCCTGTATATATCTTCTGCCAATCTTGGCCACTCCATATTCTCCTCTTCTTGACTAACCACAAGGCTCTTGCCCACACTTAGGGGAGCTACCAGTGGTGCCTGAGCATTCCTAATTCTGCCCTTTCTTCAGTCAGCTGCCTTGCTGAAGAAGTCCTGCTATTCAAGTACTCTGAGGAGCATCCTCGGCAGTGCTTGCTCCATGCTAGATTTCAGGAAGGCTCAGCTACTGTCATCTCCACAAAGACATCCAGGATACTAGCTCCACCTAGGTCAATATGCTCAGTAGTTATCTGTGTCACAATTTGTCACTATTCTTTGGTCAAATGCATGTCTACAGTCCTTAAGTTCTTTCATCATGTCTTCTTTACTTCTAAGTCATTCAGTAAGTGCTGCTAGAAATCAAGTACTGGCCTATGCCATGGAGTAAAACACGCACCTCAAGCTTTTAAAAGCTTAACAGGGAAGACAGAGATATGAAAATAATTGTGTAATAAAGTAGAGAGAGCACAGGAACTATGGTATCTTGAAAGAAGAATGCTCTGGGTGAGAGAAGAAATGGTGACATTGTAAGGGGCCCAGAATAACCAAAACAATGTTGAGGAAGAACAAAGCTTCAGGACTCAGTGCCTGGTTTCAAAGATTACTACAAAGTGATAATCAAAATGGTGTTTTCCTTTCTCCCTTTCTCCCTTCCTTCTCTTCCCTCCTTTCTTTCTCTCTCCCCTTCCCGCCCTCCCTTCTTTCTTTCTTTCTCTCTCTCTTTCTTTTGGTTAACGGTTTTTTTTTTGTGAGTGTATGTGTGGTATTGGTGTTTGAATTCAGGGCTTTACACTTGTTAGGCAAGCACTCTACCACTTAAGCCATACCCCAATTCCTTGTTAACTGATTTTTCTGGGTGGTACTGGGTTTGAACTCAGGGCCTACACCTTGAGCCACTCCACCAGCTCTTCAAGATTGGATCTGGCAAACTATTTGCCTGGGGCTGGCTTGATCCTCCTGATCTCTGCCTCCTGAGTAGCTAGGATTATAGTTGTGAATCACCAGCGCCCAGCTCCTGTTAAATGATTTTTGACAAAAGTGTCAAGACTACACAAAGAGGAAAGAATAGACTGTTTTAGCAAATGGTGGTGGGAAAGCTGGATATCCACATGCAAAAGAATGAAGTTGAATCCTTACCTCATGTTACATACAAAAATTAACTCAAAATGGATTGAAGACCTAAATGTTAAGAACTAAAAGTATAACACTCTTAGAAGAAAACATTTAGTAAATATTTATATTTTGAATTAGGCAATAGTGTCTTAGTCATGACACCAAAAGCACAACGACAACAATAACAATAAATAAGTTAGACTTCAGCAAATAAAAGGACATTATCCAAAAAAATATGAAAAGATGACCTGTAGAATAGGAGAAAATATCTACAAATCATGTATTTACTAAAGACTATAAAAAGAACTTTCATCACTTGGGAGGCTGAAGCAGGAGGATGGAGAGTTCAAGGCCAGCCTGGGCTACACCTTGTCTCAAAAACCAAAAAATCAAAGAAACATGAAAAACAAAAAAGAAAGAAAGAACTTTTACAACTCAACAATAGGAAGAATGGACAAAGGATTTAACTGACATTTCTTTAAAGAGGATATACAATAAGCCCCTGAAAACATGCTTAACATCTTAGTCATCAGGGAATTGCAAACTGAAACCACAATGAGATACCTCTTCAAACCCACAAGAATGGCCATCATTTTAATAATAGGAAAAATCAGAACCCTCCTGCTTTGCTGGTGGCAAGTCACTTTGGAAAACCACTTGACCGTTCCTCAAAATGTTAAACAAAATTATCACATGACTCAGCAATTCTACTCTCAGATATACACTAAAGAGTACAGAAAACATATATTCTCACAAAAACTTGTATACAAATGTTCACATCATTATTCATAATAGTTAAGTGGAAAAAAAACTCCAATGTCTGTCAACTGAAAAATAGATCAAAATGTGGTATCGTTTTACAACAGAATATTATTTAGCCATAAAAAGGAATGAAACAGACTATGGGGTATACCTCAGTGGTAGAGTGTATGAACACAAAGTCCAGCACTTGAAAAAAATAAAAAGGAATATAGTATTGGTACATGCTATACCATGGATGATCCTGTTTGTGTGAAATGTCCTATTTGTGTGAAATGTCCAGAACAGGAAAATCTACAGAGACAGAAAGTATAGTTGTCAGGGGAATGGGGAGTGATTGCTAAAAGGTATGGGAGGTCTTTTTTGGGGTGATGAAGATGTTCTGGAATTAGCTGGTGATGGCTGCATGACCTTGTGAATATCCTAAAGCCCACTAAACTACACATTCAAGGAGGGGTAAATCACGTTATGTAAATCATAACTCAATTTTAAAAGAAGGGACAGATATTTGAACTGAATCTTAAAGGATGTGCTTGTAGGGAAGAACACAGTGCGAAGACAAATTCTAAGCAGAAAGAAGAGATTGTGGAAAGGCACAGAAAACACAAAAAAGCAATGTACACTCAGGAAGTGAAATGGTTCAGAGGCTGGAGTCTACAGACACAGGAGTCAAGGGACAAATAATGAAAGCCTTACATGCCAACTAAGGAGGAGATCACCTGATATCTTGGTCACCTCTCAGGAGAATGACATGGCCACATTGCCTAACTCCATCCATCTTGTTAAGGAAGCCTGCTCCATAAACTCAGAATCAACCAAGAACTCTACTCCATTTTCGCAAGCCCAATTCACATTTTTCTCATTAATACAAAACACACTTATTTGTACCATTGGTGATTTGGAGTCTTCTCAGAATCAAAAGAGTATAAAACCCTGAGGTTAGCCTTGTTTAAGTACAAAGCCTCCATGGTATTCCCAAGATGTTTATTGAGTTGGCAGGTTTGATGGAACTCCAAGCTTTGATAACTTTGCAAACCTTTGCTCACATGGTCACCTTGTTTGGAATAGACTCCTAATGACAAATTCACTCAAGTTAAGTGTCTCTAGATATTCCTTAGGTATATGGAGCATGTCTTATACCATGTTGTCTTGAATATGGAATTTTGCACTTTGTTTATGGTACTGATCTCCTTGTACCTTATATCATAGTTATCTGGACAGTCCTCTTACCTCCCCCATCTCTTGTACCTCACCTACTAGAATCCAGGCACTCGGGGATAATGGCTATCCCTTTCCCAGTCTGTGATAGGAAAAGTCTAAGTTGAACCGTCCAACCAGCAGCAAAAATGATGAAATCAGAGGCAGAGATAATCATTACCACAAAAGTTTTTAGAAAATCCTAGAAGAAACTACATGTAACAGGATGCAGGCACAAATAACAGAGGGTGTATGTTGAATCAATTTGTGACCACTTGGCATGTTTATTTTCATCACATGGATTTCATTTTGCTAGAACTCCAGAAGACTCTGACAAAAAGTAATGGCCTCCCAGCTGCTTGTTCCCAAGTCTGTGAGTTTTCCTATGATATAAACAAAAGATTCTGGAGGTATGGTTAATATTTGCTGGTGTGGGTCTGGGGGAGAAATGGATGGTGAGGTAGGGGAAAGCTTGAGGGAAATCTACCTAATGAACTGACAGTTCATATAAGCAACACCTGGAGTGTTAAACCCACTCCAAGTGTTATTTTGCTGAGAAAAAAACATTCCACTCTTCCTTTGGTCAACGTGAAAATTCTTTCACCAGCTGCATTCCAGGCTGAAGTGTGTGGCAGCTCAGGAGAGACAGCAGCTGGAAAAGATCACATGCAGGATGCAGAGAAGGCTCACCAGCAGCTAGGGGATAATCAGCACCTACAGGATGAATCCTCATGGCTATGTTCTTTTTAGAGAATGGCAGGGCCCCCACCTGCCTGCTTAGAGTGCACTACTGGACACTGAGGACCGGCAAATACCTATTAGCATGTGACTGGTCAGTTACTTCACAGCTTCCTACTTTACTCCTTAAAATCCCAAAGTCTACGTTTTGGTTTTAAGCCTATTTTTGTTAAACACTTATAATCTACTGCAAAACCAAATTCAGACCAAATGTGTGCTTACAGAACCTTGAGAGATGTTCCAGAAAAGTTCTTTCTCCAGAATTTGCAAGAGTCCCCAAGGACAGCCACAAAAAAAAAAAAAGGACAAAAAAAAAAAAGGACAGCCACAAGAGCCCATGACTCTAAAATAGGCATGAGCAAATGTTTTCTGTAAAGGATCAGATAGTAAGTATTTTTGCTTTGTGGGTTATATGGTCTCTATTGCAATTACTCAATTTTATGGTTGAAGCCGGAAAAACAGCCATAGATAGTATGTAAATGAATGAATATGGCTGTGTTTCAATAAAACTTTATGTACAAAAACATGTAGTGGGCCAAATTTAGCCCACAGGCTATAGTTTGCCAACCCATGCTCTGCAAAGTTCTACAGTGGGTAGCTTCCTGTTAGCTGGGTTTAAAAAAAATCAACTTCATCAGCAAACCTGAGAGTCCTCAATATTCAAGACAATATAAGAGATAGAGAGTGGTACAAAACATAGTCTATATACTCAAGGACTTCACATTCTCTTTTTGAGACAGGGACTTAATATGTAGCCTAGACTGGACTTGAACTCATGATCCTCTTGCCTCAGTCTCCTGAGTGCTGGGATTATAGGCCTGAGCACTACACCCAGCAGGAGTTCTCATTTCTTTTAGAAAGAAAAGGTACAAGCACAATCAGACACATAAAATCCAAAAACAGCAACAAGAGGTAGTACATGGTAAGTGCCAAAGGGGGGAACTTAGGGGCTGAGGGCTGACTGAGGTATCACTAGGATTTTAGAAAACCAGAGTCCACAAACTAGTCAAATAATCTTGCATTGGCACCAGAGCTCAGAAAGAACTGAAGAACCTCTCAGTGAGCAAGAATGAAGAATGAGTCAGAAATGACTGCTTTAGAGCTAACAAAAATATTCATTCTGGTAAGACCACATTAAGGTTTTTAGCGTATGTCAGATGCTAATCAACATATCTTCTAGACTCACCAAACATATTTGCTCTCTGTCTCATTCTCAAAGGGACAGGCAATGACCTAAGATGCAAAATAAGTGAGTGCTTTTGAGAAGTCAGGGAGGTCTTTCTTTCCATTGTCTCTCAGCTGACATTTGAAGCACTGACGAGGAGCCTGAACCACTTAACAAGCAAGTGCTGAGAAAAACATCTCCACTGCCCTCAGAAGTCTAGGAAGATGCCAGTTCCTAAACCTTACCTTGCTCATGGCAGTCAGGGCAGGGTCGCAGGCTGCATCCAGATCCTGGACCAACAACTGAATACTGCTGGAGATGACGCTGCAAATAAAACGAATTGTTGGTGGAATGACTGACAGGCCCTTCCTAATGTTTAGGCACCTGTGTAAAATGTTGATCCTTCATTCATCATAAAAGCTTGAGTTTTAACTAATGATAATAAAGAAGCTGTTGGCTCTGGTCTTGTTTGGAATATCCCCACCTAATCAGGACCCAAACTTCCATGATTAGTCCCCCTTAACTGCCACCCCTATTTGAGTTCTCCTCTAGAAGTACCTGTTTTATAAAGTCAGAGCTTAACAACAACAACAACAAAACCAAAAGGAAACGGGGAGGAAATGAACTGACAATTTTGATTTTTCTCCTCAACAAGAGGTTGAATGAAAGCTCACGTTTGGTGCATCATTATTCCATTTGATGGCAGTAGGACAGGAGCTGACAACAGCAAAGATACTGCAAGGTCATAGCAAGGAGAGACATATTCCAAGAAGGCTTTACTGTGTGAGTTCTTAGAGTCTACCCTCAGCCCCCAAATATACCCACATGCATACTCTTATACTTTAAGTGCTGAAATCCCACCATTTATGCTTTCTATTCTAAAACAAAAGGTGAGCTTAGACCTTTGTAGATTAGGTAGGAAGGCCCTGAACCAGCCCTATTTCTTCTCTTTGTTATTCTAGATAATGCAATGATAAAGATCCACCCCATAAAATGTAAGCTAAAAGAACACCCTGGAGGGCAGTGGGAGAGATAAAGAAAGAAAATGTTAGTGAATTAAAAATATTGAAACAACTCCTCTCTATATGAATATAATATAACACATGGTGATAAAGAATGAGTAAGTAACAGGTGGCATGGGGTTAATTTGATTAAAGCACAATATATACAAGCCTGAAGTAAACCCCTTTGGACTATCAATATACACTTAAAAAAAAAAAGAAGGACAGGAGGGAAAAATAAATTTTTTCCAGGGATGGATACCAGTGGGGGGGCGGTTAGGCACAATGAAAAGGGGAATGATAGTGCATATGGTGGATGTAATTTGTATCCATATATGAAAATAGAAGAATGAAACCTGTTGAAATTGTTTTAAGAAGGGGGAGAGGGGAAAGAGGGTGAATGATGGAGGGGGTAAATCCAACTAAGATATATCTTAAGCACATATATAAATATAACAGTGTGTCCCCTGTGCAACCATCATATGCCAATAAAATCATTAAAAAA
This sequence comes from Castor canadensis, assembly GCF_047511655.1. Taxonomy (NCBI): domain Eukaryota; kingdom Metazoa; phylum Chordata; class Mammalia; order Rodentia; family Castoridae; genus Castor; species Castor canadensis. Next base: position 46,026,061 of record NC_133396.1, on the reverse strand, counting down.
GAGCACACTGGAGGAGGAGGAATGGGCTGCAGCAATTCTAATGCTTCTTAGTGGCTAGTGGAGCACAATCCCAGTCTAACAGAAGACCCTGGAAACCTCTTAGGCTCTGTAGTGACTACAGCCACCAGCCTGACATGTACTGCTCCATGAAGGAGAAGGACAGGCCTTGAGCAAACACATACAAGGTACATACGTGCTGAATGTGTCCATTTCTCCTGTGAGATTGATTCGTTCGATCAGACTTACATCAACTTTTTCTTTCAGTTTTTCTTCCAGCTGTTAGAAAAAGAGAAATAGAAACACACTTAATGATGAACCAAAGGAGTATCAGAATAATAACCTTTAACAACTTTGATGAATCAGATATAATTCTAGACATTTCATGTAACTTATTTAATTCTCACAACTCTATGAGGAAGATTCTATTATTATCCTCATTTTACAGATGAAAAATTGGAGTAGCCTATTCAAGAGAGTAAGTGGGAGAGCCAGAAGTAGACTTCCTGAGAACCATACCCTTAGCACTGTGCTAGGCCTGTTTCCTACGGCACACTGATAATTTGTATGATTAATTTTGAAAAGGTCTCAATTTTAAGATGTCCCCTGCTCCATGAACTGTATATCTGCCTATCAAAGTTGGAAACCTTTAATGGTAAGTGGCAGTAAAATCAGTTAAAATATTTGCTGAGTTACTATGGGCTTCTGCCTTGCTAAGGAGTTAGAGACAGGGTGGTAAATCAGAGAAACACACCCACACTTCCATTAACCTATAGCAAGGACAGAAATACTCACATGCTCCTCAAGCCTCAGCGAAAAGTACAATTGCCCAGGAACTGCAAATACCCAAATACATCCCTAGGACTTGATTAATCCTAGCACTCCCAAACCTATCAGACTCACTGTAAGAATAATAAATGCTTTTGTGTTAAATTTAATAATGCTCTTAGAATTGTATAAATGGGAGCAACTTTTTTGGAAGGCAATGTATTTAAAAAGCAAAACTTTAAATATACAACCTTTTTTTGGTGGTACTAGGATTTAAACTCAGGGGCTCATGGTTGCTAGACAGGTGCTTAACCACTTGAGTCACACACACCCCCCTCAGTCCTTTTTTGTGTTAGTTGTTTTTCTGGTAGGGTGTTTTTTTTGCCTGGGGCCAGCCTCAGATCATGATCCTCTTATCTATGCCTCCCATGTAGTTGGGGTTACAGGTATGAGCCATTGTGCCTAAATATAACAACTTTTAACCTAGCAATTTCACATCTAGAAATGCATTTCAAAGAAATAATTAGAATAATGTAGAGATGTGGAAGATGCTTTTCAGCATTCGTTAACTCAACCAATATTTACTGGAAGCCTATTTTGTGCCAGGCTGTTCAACAGAGTAAAGGAATATACAGTAAACAAATCAAATGACATCCTGTTCTTAAAAAGCTTGCATGTCTACGCCATACCACCCTGAATGCGCTCAATCCTCGTCTTATAAATAGTTCACAGTCTAGTGTTGGTTCATACTACTGAAAAACCTAGAAACACTGTACATGTATCTCTACAAGGGACTGATGACATGCTTCATGGCACAGACTTCTTATGCTTGCCATCTTCAGCAGCCTCTGCTATTGCACTGAAAAATAAAACCCAAACCTCTAACCATGGTTTGGATCCTCTCTAGCCCAATGGCCCCATCTTGCTACTTTCTACCTAGTGGGTTAAGCTTCTGCTGGGACTCACTAGAGTCTTTCTCCTTCAGGACCTTCACACTCCACCCTTCTATTTCCTCCTCCTGAACCGCTCCCTGCACACCTCTCCTATGCAGCACCACTATTTTGCCACACCCCATTTCCCAACCTTTCCAAGCTCCTTGCCTGACACTTACTTCCTTTCTAACATCATGAAACAAATCTTGGCTTAGTTACCTATCATCTGTCTCCAACATTAGTTTTAAAATTTCTTAATAGAAAGACACTTGTCCACTGTTTACCTCTGTTAATTAACACCAGACACAGTGCCTGGTACATAATAAGTGCTTAATAGAGATCTTCTGAAGAAATGAAAGAATGAATGGAACACCCTGGACAGGTGTTAAAAACAAAGATAATGCTGACGTGGAAAATGTCCATGATTTAGTTACAGAGAAAACAATGCTGCTCGCTGGAAGCATAGTAACACATAGAGCTTTGACAAATTTGTATTTAAAAAGGTAAACAAAAAACGTTTGGAAGGATATACTAATATACATCCTATATAGATAACAATAGTTACTCTAAGGGATGAGATTATGGGGAAACTTTATCCTTCATGTATATGTTTCTATAATATTTGAAACTTTTTAGGAGTGTATTTGACTTCAAAAATCTATTTAATAGGGTCAGGCACTGGTGGCTCATGCTTGTAATCCTAGCTACTCAGGAGGCAGAGATCAGAGGGACTGCAGTTCAAAGCCAGCCCTGGGGAAACAGTTTGAGAAACCCTATCTCAAAAAAACCCATCACAAAAATGGGTAGCAGAGTGGCTCAAGTGGTAGAGCACCTACCTAGAAAGTGTGAGGCCCTGAGTTCAAACCCTAGTGCTGCCACCCACCAAATCTATTTAATAGGAAAAATTTCAAACATTTACAAAAAATACAGAATATACTAAAGTGCCTATTGTCACCAATTGTCATTACATGATCAGTTTTGCTTACTTTATTCTCTTCTATTATTCTATCTCTTCAATTATTATTATTACTATTATTATTATTATTTTTGGTGAGACTGGGGTTTGAACTCAGGGCTTTGCACTTGCTTTAGCCATGCCTCTAGTCCATTTTTCTCTGGTTATTTTGGAGATGGGGGGGGGTTCTCTTGAACTATTTGCCTGGGCTGGCCTTGAACTGAAATCCTCCCAATCTCAGCCTCCCAAGTAGCTATGTGTAGGTGTGAGCCACAAGTGCCTGGTTGAAATTTTTAATTTTGATGAAGGCCGGCCAAATTTTTGTGGTTAGTATTTTTTTTATATCTTGACCAAGGACTCTTCGGCTACCAAGGTTATAAAGATCTTTTCCTGTTTTTCTTCTAGAAGCTTTATGATTCTGGCCTTTATATTTAAGTCTGTTACCCATCTTGAATTAGTTTTTTTATATGGTATGAGATGAGGATTGAGGTTGTTTTCCATATTTAAAATACTTGTAGCCATGATCTTTAGAAAGGTTTCTTTTTTCTAATTAACTGACATGGCACCTTTTTGAAAATTAATTGACCATATACATCTTTCTCTTTTTGCACACACACTAAAATACTTAAATAGTGTCCTCTCAGATACTGATGTCCTGGGGGGGTTTTAGGGTTAAATGGGTTACTGTCTCTGGCTGCAAGGTCAAGCCTTTACAAATAATTCCCTATGTAACACTATGTGACTATGTCCCAAGTAGTGCATTTGACTGCCTCTGGCTGGCTGACTCTAAACTGTTGGAGTCTTTGTAGGGACATTTCTTGTATTTGTAGCTTGGCTCACAGGAGCGCCAAGCTGGAATGCCCGAAGTATCTTTTACGACTGTCCTCTTATGATCTAGATGTGTGTAAATAAACACAAAAAAGTGGATGAGCAGAACCGTCCCGAATTGTTTCCTTTCTTTGAGCCTTAGGAGGATTCCAGACTACATAAGGAAAAGATCTTCTAATCCCATATCTAAGGCTGAATGGAAAGTTACTCTGGGTCTTCCTTCTGCTAAATCAGTTTGCTGAACTGCCATTCGGGGGACTCCAGTAGAGACATCACCCATTCCTGCTTCACAGTTCCTCAACGTCAGTCTCTCAAACAATGGTGATTTGTCTCAGCAGATTGAGAAAGCTATAAAATTTCAGGAGACACATAGAAGCCTAAAGGATTTTGCTTTATGAGAATGGAGTAACTGTTTGACTCATCACCACAAAAGGCTGGGTCCTGGTACCACTAAGTTAATTATTGCTTTTCTCACAAGGGAAGCAGTGCTACTGACCTACTTCTAAGAGGTCACACCCACTGGGTGGCTTACACAACTCTAGGAAGGAGACTGGTCATACTTTCTTGCCCAGTCTCCTTTTAACAAGACCCTTTATGAAATGGCTGCCTGGGTGGTATTTTCCTCTCTTGGAAGCCAACTGGTCCGCCCACGGTTGTATGTGGCCTTGTTGAGGTTCATGCTCCTTCACCTGAGCTCTGTGGCCTGGACAGTTCAGAAAAAAAGGTGGTGTGGGCAAACCAGGACGGCTCACCTGCTGAGTGGTGGCCAGACAGTACTCGGCTGTGCTCAGGATGCTGCAGATGAGGCAGAGCTCCTCAAGAGTGAACTTGGCTGCTTCAGAGCCCTCCTTTTCTTTGAGGAGGCTGCTGATGGTCAGTCCTCCACTGCTGCTGGTGGTTCTAGAGAAAAGGAATGGGAACTGGTAAGGCAGGAACTTCTAATAATTTGCTTCCTGAACCGGAAACTGCGTATGTTAAGACAAAGAAAAATGGCTGGTCAGAGTCCAAATAAATCCACGTACAATGAGTCCTTTTCCTCCTGACCTCACCTTGACTGTCATCTGTTTAGATCCTCTTACCATCAGGAATAGGAAGAGGCAATTCCAAGTCTGAGCCAGTAATCAGTCCTATTAGCTATCATGAACCAATAATTGCAGAGGAGGCTGCTTAGCTGCCTCGTGCTTTAGCTTGGAATTTCCTGATAATGTAGAACTCATTTTGGATCACCCGTAGCACAAAAGCTGGTTCCCCAACTGTTTCAGTTAAGAAATTCTGCATGAGACTGTACATGTGGTGCTTGAGGAAGAGAAGAGTACAGAAGGGAATGGGAAGACACAGTTCCTGCCCCAGTCCTAACCACCTCAAGAGACCAAAGAGCAGTTGACTCTAGTCTCCATGGGGCAGCCCTGGTGCACAGCCCCAGCTCCTTGGTGGGTTCTAAGGTGGCAACAATTGCTCACAGAGTCCTCGGCTGCTTCCTTTCACCTTGCCCTGGTTCCTGTGAACAAACCCCCTGCTGAGTATGCCACTTGTTTTTAGCAGCTATGCTGATGAATGCTCATGGGAAAATGCTCACGGCAGGGCATAACACTATCAGTACAGTCTCAATTCTGTTAGATAAGAAACAAAGAGCACACATATCACCATTCTGTACACATTGATAAAGAATGGAAAAATATGTGGCAAAAACTTAAAGAAGGTTTTCTTTGTGTATTGAGGTTGTAGGTGATTTTAATTTTCTTCCTTGGGCTTTCTAAATTATAATTAACCTATATTATTTTGATAATCAAGACAGAAAATACTACAAATTTAAAAATAATTTTTATTATAATAAAGAAATTCTCACCAGTAGGACCCCCTGTACTGAATAGGATTCTATTCTCTTTCTTCTAAATAATGTAGAACTCCCTACCATGACCCATTTTAGTGACAATGATAGAAATAGTCCAAGAATTATTAATTTAGCCATGGGAATGATTTGTAAATACTAAATTCACAAGCATTATGTTAGGTCATATTCTATTATAGTTGACCAAAACCTCTCTAAAACCCTAGTTGAATGATCCACTTATTTGAAGTAACAAGCAATATAACAGTCTTCTAATGTCTCAAAATATATTGGAGTCACTGTAATTAGTTGTACTATGTGGCCCCTTCCCCACAAATCCTACCAGGTCTTTACACATCAGACTGTTCCATATAGCAAGATACACATACCACCAGATGGACTTTAGAACCTAGTCAAACAATGGGAAAATCAGATTCAAGCCTCCTACCTGTCACTCCAGGGCATAAGCACACCGAATGAAGTTTGAATGAAATTGCCCATGCTGCTTAATAGTTATTTCCATCACTTTGCTTTTCTTGCCAAGTAGCTATTGTTGAATTCATGTACATTAAATGCATACATGTAACAGGACTGATTCCCTAGAGTCCACCATGGTACAGGGTGACCTATACTGGCACCAGGGTGGGCATCTCCATTAATGGTCTTAATCAGCTGTGGAATGTCATTAGAGAGGAAATAGTGACAGCCCCATGGGAACTCAGTAAGAGTGTTTTCTTCCTTTATGCTCTCAGCAGTTCAGTAAACAACTTCAAAGTGAATTCCATTAGAGATTGCCATATTTAGGAATATTGAGAATCTCACTTCATCACTCAGACCAGAAGAACAGGACTCACTTGGGGAGGTTGCCAGAGAGGATTTTCAAAGCATATTCTCGGAGGTACTTCTGGAAAATGGTGGTCAGAGCAATCATTGGCTCTCCAGTACTGAGTTGTGAGCACTGCACCATGCACTTCTTGTAGTAGACAAAGAGGTCAGCACAGCTGGGGAGCACGGCACCCCCTTCATCAGTGTTGGGCTTAGGTGGTCCCTGGGCTTTGAAATCAGCCACAAACCGATCTATCAGCTCTCCAAGGTTTCTAGGAGGAAGAAACCTAAATGTTATTTTACTTCAAGAAAGATAAAGCTGATGCACCTGTGTGTGATGTCTGTAAGTTGATCCTGCAAGCAGTCATTCCTGATGTGTTTTTTTTTTTTTTTGCTGTGAGTACCGAGATTTGCCTGATTGCAGGCAGGCACTCTACTGCTTAAGCCACACCTCCAGTACCTTGATGCTTCTTAAACTTAAAATTGGACCTATTTTTATCATTATCAACATTTGCTCCCCCCCATACAATAATGACAGCAATGAAGTTTGGCATTTCTGTGCTGCTTCATACTTTTCAAGGCATTTCATGATCATATTTGACTCCAAGACCTGTGAGGGAGGTAGAGTATTGTTGGCTCCTCCAGAAGTTGAGAAAATTAAGACCTAGGAAGTTTGTCACAAAACTTAGTGGCAAAGTCAAGTTTAGAATCCGCCATTAAGTAAGTACAGTGGTCCTATTAACATTCAGTACCATTTCCCCCCTTCCACAAATAAGACCCTAGACAATAATGACAATGATCATTTTCCAAACCCTGTGATGTACCACTGTCAGCCCTTTATAGTCATCTTATTGAACTTCATGTGTTCTTCACAGTAACCTTGCCAAGTAGGTACTGCTACTGTCCTCCTTGTCAAAAAGTTAGGTCCAGAAAAGTTAAGCACCTTATCCAAGGTCATATAGCAAGAAAGTGGGGGAGCCAGACTCAAAGCCAAGCAGCTTGGCTCTAAGCCTTGTGCTTTTAACCACTCTCCTTTACAAAAGTTATGATGTCAGCAAAAATTTAGACATCACGGACCTAAAGGTAGCCCAGGGATAAATACCTGAACAAAAATGATGGTAAAAAAATATTTAGTGTTTCCTTCCTAACACAGTTTTCAGTTTTTTTTTTTTCTTAGAACCTTCAGAATCAAAGATATAAAAGAAAAAATCTTGGGAGAAGAGTAGCTAGGAGCAGCTCCCGGCTTGCCCCAGGTCACAGTGGCAGTGGTTGTGATCTGTCTTCCAATTCCCATTCAAATATCCCTGAATTTGCCTTGGTTACCCTGAGTCATCTGGAGCTAGAATCCAACAAGGTTGCAATAATTTCCTCTACACAGTTGTGCCGTGTGGACAATGGGAGGCCCTGCTTTTGACATGTGGTACCTTTTTAGCCTGCTGGCTAAGGCTACAGGAATCCAGCTGTGTTTTTAAAATATATTTATATAATAGGAAGAAAAAGACAAGAACCACACACAGCATCAATTAGCAGGAATAGGAAAAAACTGACATTTCACTCAAGTGCTCTTGTTATTCAAAGTTTACTATATCCAGATGTGGACACTCCACTCTCAAAACAGCTTCAGGCTGGGGCTAGGTCTTTGTCTGTGATGATAGTCAGAAAACTGAGAAAGACCTTGTTAGTTGACCTTGGAAAGGTCATCACCCCATTCCTTACAACTTCTTGCTCCATTTTTCCATTTACTCTCCCACTCCTCAGCAGACCTCTTCTCCACAGTCACCTCTCGGTGGCCCCCGCTCTGCTCCTCCCATTGCTGAGTCTTTACCTATTATGTTCTGGCCAAAGTGCTCTCCTTCCACCTCAGCTCCTCAACTCAGTGCCTCATCTGCACAATGCCAACTTGCACCATCTCACTCTCAACTGGAACTTCTAACATTTGCCATTCGCTGCCACTTGGTTCTTAACACTTTACTGTACAGTGTAAGGATGCCAAAAACGCAAGAAATATGCCAAGTTTCTCCCACCCTGCGGCTACAGTGGGTGATGTTAACCAACACCAGCTCTTTTTCACTAATCAATGAGATAATTCCAGAATCCTGCTTTTTTAAAAAAACTTTTTGAGATAGGGTCTTGCCCAGGCTGGCCTCAATCTGGGAATCCTCTTCCCTCTGCCTCCTGAATGCAGGAATTATAGGTGTATACCACCACCACTGATTCCAGAATCCTCCCTGAGATAGCACTCATCCAGTCACCTCTCATAAGCTATAGGTGGTACCAAGAGTAAAAGGTGCTTGTTTTATAGTAGTAGGATCAGCTCCATGTCTACAATCATAGCTTCCTAACAGCAGAGAGAATGTTCATGCTCCCAACTCACTGCTCAGGTTTCTCTGTCAGGCTAATCTTCATGTTAGTACCCAGTACAGACTTAGCTGGTTAACCTCTGCATTTTGTTCCTAAGGATGGGAATGAAGCAGTGCAAAAGTGGAGATGGCTGGTGGCTTGTACAGTGGAGAACATGGAACAGAAGGCAAAAGATTCCACTCAGGAGACAGTCGAATCTCCAAACCAGCTGGAGCTCTGGAGAGTTTTTATTTTAATCATTCATATACTCCTCCAGGAGCTGGACACATATGTATTTGCTATTTCAGAGACAACCCAACAAGTGAGATTATAACTAATTAGGAGCATACAGCATCAAGAAAATTTTCACTGAAAAAAGTTCTAAAGATCTACATTTCGCAAACTGTCCACTAAGTTACTTTTGGCCTTGTCCTCTTGTGTAGATGAGAAATAAAGAAGTTGAGGAAACCTTCCCCGCCCTGCCATGTTCTACTCTGCGTCAGTATGCTTCCATACAAGATGCAGAAAGAGTAGCCCATGTTTCACAGATAAAGAGTAAAAGGCACCCCAGTGGGAATGGATAGGTTTATTACTTTTGAATAGATGAGCCAATCCAACCAAACACTGTGCAAGGCTCAGAGTATGAGATACAAACTTTTTCAAAAAATGTTTATCATTTCTTCCAAGCATCGAATACTAATCTGAGTTTTGGTCAGATCTTCGTGTAGGGCTCCTGGAAAAAGGAATGCATGGCATAATGACCTAATGACTGGAATCACAAGGAAGTTTTTTCATACCCTAAAACAGGTACTGTGCAGTTGGACAGTTCCTGCCATTATGGTTATGTAAGATTTTAATATTAGGGAGGAGTAGAGCAAAGGGAATATGGGAAGTCTATACTATTTTTGAATCTTTTCAAAAGTAATATAATTTATTCCAATATATAAAGTAAAAGGCAAGAAGATAGTAATGTCTATAACACATTGAATAAAACAGGAATTCATGAGCTGTACTGACACAGTTAAATGAGGAAGAAATTCTCAGTGTGATGTCTTGTGACTATAATTCCAGCTACCAAGGAGGCAGAGATCAGGAGGATCTGTGTCCCCCTCTCAACCAACAAGGTGGTCCATAATCTTAGATCACATGCTTGTGATTCAAGATATGAGGGAGGTACGAGAACCACAGTCTGAGGCTTGCCCCAGACAAAAATATGAAACCCTATCCAGAAAATAACTAAAGCAAAAAAGAACTGTGGATGTGGGTCAAGTGGTAGAGTGCCTTCCTACCAAGCAGGAGGCCCTGAGTCCTAGCCTCAATACTGCCAAAAAGAAAAAAAAAAAAAAAAAAGAGAGAAGTAAAAGCTTTTTCTTAAAGTATAATACCAACAGATAAACGTAAAAGAAATGATGGAAGTGGAAAAAAATTACCATTTGGCAACCATCTTAGCAATGATTCAGGCGAGAATTACCAATGGATGGTAAAATAAGTAAGGGAAACATGAGGAAAAATAAAAGTTTTACATTTTCTCTGAACACTTGTTAATTACTTATTAATAAATAAGAAACTTGGCAAACATTGATACTAAGTAATAAAAATGAACATCTTGAGATATGGGACACACTGACAGTATGTGTTCTTAATATGAATTACTAAGAGGAACACAGAACCTCCTTCTGTAGAGATCATGAGGAAACTTGACAAGTCCAAACACATTCCACAAAATAATTGGCCTATGTGCTTCAAAAATTTCAAGGTCATGAATGACAAAGAGATGGTATTACTCTGCAACCTGTGATCCTGGGGTGGATCCTGATCTGTTTACAAAACATGACTGGGACCACTGGTGAGATGGAATGGGGTCTATGGATTAAATGGTAATACTGTATCATTGTGAATTCCCTGACTTTGATGATTGCGCTGTAGTTATGTAGGTTGGGTCCTTGTTTTCAGGACATGTATACTGATATGTTAAGGAGTAATGGCATACCTTTTCTGTGACTTGAGAATTCAAATGGTTCAGAAAAGATGCATGTGCATATACATGTGAGCATGTATGTGTATGTGAGAGAAGGGAGAGATGAGTAACCAAGGAGTCTGGCTGAAGAACACACGGGAACTCTATATACAGTTCTTCTCACTCTTCTGTAAGTTGAAATTAATTCAAAATAAACTATAAGCATAACTAGTTGCAGAGAGACCCTACACTTGACAGATCCAGAAATGGGGTGGAGAGTTCTGCTTAAACAAAAGTTATCATAGGGAACTCAGGAGATAGGAAGAAAGAGTCACCACTAACTTCCCTGACTGAGAATACCACAGGATGACGTGAAGGCAGGGATGATGTAGAAATCTCTTCCATAAGAGTTAGCCATAGGAAGCTGGGCACCAGTGGCTCATGCCTATAATCCTAGCTACTTGAGAGGCTGAGATTGGGAGAATCATGGTTCAAGGCCAGTCTGGGCAAACAGTTTGTGAGACCCTATCTCCAAAATGACGAGTAAAATGGACTGGAGGTGTGGCTCAAGTGGTAGAGTGCCTGCTTTGCAAGTGCAAAGCCCTGAGTTCAAACCCCAAAAAAAGAAGTCAGCCATAGGAAATCACTACTATTCTCAAGGAGCAGATATACGCATGTCCTCCTTGAACATAATTAAGAGGGAGAAAATCTATAAGGACATCTTAGCCCAATCTGCTACCAAGGTGGCAGTAGGAACCTACTTCTTGTGTCCTTCTTGGGTACTGGCTCTGCAGCCCTCCTACTGCTGCTTGGCTTTTGGCTGGAGCAGGTTGGGAAGCTGAGCAGGAAACCTGCAACACTAAGGCAGCGAGCGACCCACCCACACAGGAATCACAACAAGATCACGGGGAGGGCAGGGCAGGCACAGTTCTTGAGCACCATTTACTGATTGCCAAGGGCCACGAATCATCTTGTTTTGCCCTCACTACAAAGCCTGTGACATTATTAACTTCATTGTAGAGAGGACGAATCAAATTGGAAGCTCTTAAGTAGCGTACTCAAGTAGCAAACTAGCTCTGCTAGTAAATGCACAGCTCTGTGTGGCACCAAGACCCCTGCTCTTTCCACTGTGCTGGGTTGGGTCTCTGTCTTCTGGGAGCTTGTGATAGGTCTACAATTTTTCTCTGTTGCAGATATCTGAGTCAGTGCTACAGCAAGATGGTAACTGCACAAAATCAGTCCCCAACTGACTTACTTTGCAAGCTTAAGGATTCTCTGACTAGAGGGAGAAAGTGCTTCCTAAAGCCCCTTGAAATTGTACTCAAAACTAGTATGTGGGTATTACTGAATGGTTTTTATAAGAAGATCTATGGTTTTCAATGGGTTCTATAACTTACAGAAGGTGAACTGCTTCAGGCATCATTTTGTCTCTCTTCTTTTTAATTCTCAAGTTCTTGCTGCTCACTCTGTACCCTCCCCTGGTGAGCTCCTGCTGCTTCCCTGGAGCTTGGAAACATCTTAGTGAGACCAGACACAGGAAGAATGGCTAGAGATACATCTTTCACAGAGAGGCAAAGAAGCTGAGGAAGGAGGCCTGGTTCTTTGTCCAAAGTATCATGAATGATGAAGGGACTTATATGAATCAAGGCCATGTGAAAAGTGGACACCAGAATTATTACATTAAACTGATGAAAACAGATACAACACTTCATTTTAGCCAAAAGGCTGAGAAGTGATCCAGAATTAATATCATTCAGAAAAGTGACTTTTTAGACCCGGGAGGCTTAGGGAAAAGACGTGGTTGTCTCAAATATACGCTTTATACCCTGGGCTCAATAGCTTTCAAGCCTTTTGGAAATAAGAATTAGAAGAATTTGGGGAACTGGGTGTGATGAGGTAGGAGGTTCTCAAATTCAAGGCCAGCCCGGGCAAAGTTACAAGACTATATCTCAAAAACAAATGGCATTCCCCTCCCTCCAGGAAGGCACACCCCTCCTGGGTGTGGTTCAAGTGGTAGAGTTCCTACCTAGCAAGCACCATGCCCTTTAAAAAAAAAATCTGGGTAAGAGATGAGGCTCTAGCTGAAAATAGTCACCCAGGTAGGCTGCTTGAAGACCTGTTACCTAACAGGTAAACAGTCCTTTCTCCTGACTCTCAGAGGTATCTTATGAACTTCCTAGGAGAAAACTTTTTGATGTTGTTTGCTTTGCATTATAGGGCCTGGAATATGCTAGGCAACTGTTCTACCACAGTTACATCCCTAGCCTTTTTAATTTTTTTTTTTTGAGACAGTGTCTTGCTAAGATGCCTAGGCTGGACTTGAACTCACTACATGGACCAGGATGACCTTGAACTTATGATCCTTCTGCCTCAGTCTTCTGGGTAGCTGGTATTATAGGTATGCACCACCATGCCCAGCTTGGCTTTTTTTGTTTGTGTGTGTTTTGAGATAGTGTCTCCACAAGTTGTCCAGGTTGGCCTTGAACTCACTGAGCTCAGGCTGGCCTTGAATTCACTATCCTCCTGCTTCTGCCTCTTGATCCTGGATTACAGGTGTGTGCCGTCATGCCCAGCTTTGTTTTGATTTTAGAGACACGATTGCACTATGTTGCCCAGGATGGCCTCAAATGATGTTCCCACCACAGTCTCTCAAGTCATTAGGGCTATAGATGCATGGCACAGTGCTTGGCTGGGGGGAACTTTTGTTTTGTGATGTCAGAGATGGAACCCAGCGCTTTGCATATGGTAGGCAAGTGCTCTACCACTGAGTTACACCCCCAGCCTGGGGAGGGAACTTTCTGAATACCAAAGACAGGGTGCTCTTGAAGTATAAAACAACAATAGTAACAATTACTGTGATTCTGCTGAACATATGCCTACTGAACTGAGAGGAGGAGAGAAAAGGAGCTTTTTTTTTGGAGGGGGTTATTAGGGGGCCTTGTTTTTGTTAATATAGATCGTATGCAAAATTTTACAAAGTTTATTTTCTGGGATTTTAATATGCTGTATTTGGTAATAATAAGAAAAAGAGTAGAAGAGAAGGTAGAGTTTTGACTATAATCTACAAAATCAAGTAGGGGAATAATGATACTGCCCCAAGTAGTGATTCTACTTTAAACATTTTCTTAATCCCATGGTTTGCCCTGAAAACGTATTTGAAAATAAGAATTTTCTAACCCATGACAAATGCATTAGAAAAGAAAAAAAATTTTAAATGGGACTGGGCAAAGTGGGGCCTAAATGTTTTCCCAGAGAAGTACCCTCAAGAACTTTCTCACAGCTGCTGTCATTCTCCTGTGTGAGCCACTCTGCCTTTCTAAATGCATCTGGGAGGCCTCGCAGCCCAGGCCAGCCTGTCCTGGGCAACTTGCCCTGCTCCAGAAACCCAACTTTTCCAAAATCTCTTATAGCACGAAAAGACTTTCAACAGTTACTCTGGCTGTGGGGTCCTGTTCCTCTGTTAACAACCCCACATCAACAATGGTCCCTGGAACATGAATAGCCTCTTCTGGCTGTGATAAAACTGGGCTGTTGTAAGCTGATTTCCAAAAATTTTGGAGTCTGTGAGTTTGTGAAAAGCATGTATAGTAAATGGATGATCCATAAACTAAGAATCCATGATTCCATATTGATATAAACAAACAAATGAGGGAGAAGGGAAAACTCTTCCTTACAGTAGAGGAAATGATGGAAACAGTCAATCAACATTAGGCAAACACAGCAGTAATAACTGCTTCAGGCAAGAATCATCACTGGGCGCTGGTGGCTCACGCCTGTAATCCTAGCCACCTCAGTAGGCAGAGATCAGGAGGATCACGGTTTGAAGCCAGCCCAGGCAACCAGTTCTCGAGACCCTATCCTGAAAAAACCCTTCACAAACATAGGGCTGGTGGAGTGGCTCAAGGCGAAGGCCCTGAGTTCAAGCCCCAATACCACAAAAAGAAAAAAAGAAGAAAAGAATCATCAAGGGATGCTGATGAGTGAGCAAAAGTAAAGATGATAAGCAGGATATTTACATAGTCTCAAGGTATTCCCCAAAAGATACTTAATAATCACAAAGAGAACAACAGTACCTTGAGGGGAGAAAGCTAGCAGGCACCGCCTATGTAAGTGATGCAAGTCAACATCAGCAGCAATAGGATAAGTCACCCAGGCTATGCCACCTGGTGCAATGCACCTTCAGAGTACTGGTATTACAGACTGTGACACCACACTCAATTCATAATCTGGATTTAATAAGGAAGAAACATCAACTGAGTGCAGTGAAGTGAGCCTATAATCCCAGGTACTCTAGAGGCTAAAGCAGGAGGATCCCTTAAGCCCAGGAGTTTGAGACCAGCCTAGGTAACACAGGGAGACCTGTTTAAAAAAACCAACCAACCAACAAACGAAAAAACAGAAAAGAAGAAGAAACATTAAACAAACTGGAATTGAGGGTGTTACACAAAACCATGGTCGATACTCTCTAAAAGTGCTGACATTATGAAAGACATAGAAAAGATGAGGAAGTAGGGGGCATTAAGGAAATTACAGATAGCTGACAGCTAAGTACATGATTATTAGGTACTGGACCTGAAAAAGGGACATTAGTAAGACAATGTTGACTTCTTGATTTTGGTAACTATGATTATATAACATTAATAATCTGGGGAAGGATGGAATTTTTTATCTTGTTTTTGTAACTTTTTTGACAGTCAAAATTGTTTCAAAATGAAAAGTAAAATCTAAAAAAAAAATTTTTTTTGGTGGTACTGAGGTTTGAACTCAAGGCCTCATGCTTGCCAGGCAGGTGTTCTACCACTTGAGCCATTCCACCAGCCCGAAAAATAAAATTATACTTGAAAACATATACTTTAGAGATTTACAGTGCCTGACACTGTAAAGCTTTGTGGGCTGACACATGTCAGGGCTCAGCAAGGGCTCCATACTCACATGGGAAGGGTTGGGATCCATATGGAAGCTTATTATAGTCAAACTCAGGCTTCTGAGAGTTAAAGACAAAGTAAACGATAACTCTCAAAAGATACAAAAATGTCCTAAGTGACCCTCCAAGGAGGGTCATCCTTCTCCAGATTATATAATATTATATGTTAAGCGGGGGGCGGGGGGTGGTGGTTAGAAATGTAGGCAGAAAACAAACAGCAAATGTTCATCACTTACTTGTCCTGGGATTCAATGTACACGTAGAGATGAGGCTCAAAACATTTGGAAACAATGCCATGGAAGGGATTGTCTGGGGCTTTAGGCTTCTTTGGCTATAAAGGAGAGGGAGAGAGAGAGAGAGAGAGAGAGAGAGAGAGAAGAAACTGTATATTTGCACAATCTTTGCAAATTCTCAAGCAATTTCAAAGACCATGGCTACGGATAAGAGAACACTCGATGTGACGGAAGTGGAAACACTCCCTATACTGTGATTCATCCTGGTCTGTGAACAAGACACCAGCTTTTCAGCACCGTTTACTTGTGTGTATGATGAAAGATTTAATTCTACTTTGATAACATGCATTTTTAACTTGGAAGCTAGTCATCATCTGACTGATGTCTTAAAATTTTAAATCCCGGCTAATAACAGACCCTTGTACTTGTATGGTGCTTTAGCATTGATAAAGTGTTTTCACACAATCTAATTCTAATATTCACCATTTAGTAACTGCTATTTTTGTGGGTCAAGCACTTCAATACTAAATAACATCTCATCTATTCCTCACAATAATCTCATGTAGACTTACATGTATGAAACCTCAAGAAATGGAGGTCTGGGGTCTTAACAGCCCACCCAAAGGCATGTAGTGAAGCTTTCTCTTTCCTAAACTGGAATTTTTTCTATTACATTATTGTTTTCCTGTACTCTTTCCTATACTGTGAGCATTATCAACAAATAGTTTAAGAAAAAGAAGGGTGTGGGACCAATAGAGGTTGCCAACTTTTTTTCTATTCTCACCACAAATTCCTAAAATAAAGTAGTTTATATCCCCAAATTTTGTAAGAATAAAATGGCAGCATAAAGGCATATGTTTCTTGGAAAGGATTGCAGGTAACCTTATGTGGTGTGGGGATGGGGGAATAGCTTGTCTTTATCTTTTACTTTAGACTAGATGATGCTGATCTCCATATTAATACTTGGAAACCACCAATAAACAGGTCACTAGGCAGGCAAGCATTTAAAAACCGTATTGGCTATTTAATTCCTTCCCCAGAATCTAAAAAATAAACAAGGGTCTTTCTAAAAATTACTTTCTATTCTTAAAACATGTCAACTCTATGGTCAAATGTCAACAGAAGGACTCTAAGCCAAAGGCACCTTGCTGGTGTTAATAGCAAAGTACACACTGGCTATCACTTGCACACCTCGACATACTTGAAGTGAATCATTCACAGCCATTTTCATTTTCTTGTGGTGTGGGGACTGTATCAGGGGCTTGCATATACTAGGCAAGCACTGTAGTGAGTACTTTGTGAGGAATGACTGACATATAAAAGGCTATATATATTGAATGTATATATTTTCATGAGTTTGGGGATAAGAACACATAATTTATATATCTCAGTAAGTTTGGGAATAAACTAGTACTACCACCAAAGCCCTAAGTACACCCATCACTTCTCAAAGACTCCTCCCATCCCCATTCTATTATTATTATCATTACTATGTGTAGTAAGAATACTTAACATAAGCTCTAGCTACTCAGGAGGCTGAGGCAAGATTGCTTGAGCCCATGAATTCAAGACCAACCTGGTCAAAATCTCATCTCAAAAAAAAGTTGTGACAAATACTTTTTCCTATCTTTTTTTTTTTTTTTTTTTTGGTGGGACTGGAGCTTGAACTCAGGGCTTCCCATTTGCAAAGCAGGCACTCTACAACTTGAGCCACATCTCCAGTTCATTTTGCTTTGAATATTGTGGAGATGGAGATCTTTTGAACTATCTGCCCAGGCTGGCCTTGAACCATGATTCTCCCAAGTAGCTAGAATTACAGGAGTAAGTCACCAGCACTCTGCTTTCTATCTTTTTGTTTGTTTGTTTATAAAACATTGCAATGGTTAAAAACATCTGTAAAAACTAATAGTAATCACCAAAAATTAAATGCCAACTTTAAACACATCCCATCCAATCTCACACTCAGCTCTTTTCCCTTTTCACCTTCTAAGAGTTCCATGTCTTTAAACTTTTGGCAACATTTCTAGGAACTGTGGCCTTTTTAACAGTAACTACAAGCTGGGTTACCTGCTTGCTCTCATCATCTGGAAGCTATTGCCAAAGCCAGACCCTCAGCTGAGAGTGCAAGAGGGCCTCAGAGAAAGCACAAGGCTGAGTCACAGGGCTCAGTGCACAGATGCCCTGGAGCTTTTCTGTGGTTCTGGGAGTTTAAAATTGAGGACCCAAATGAAGAATGCAGGTAATAAGTGAGTAGTCCTCATCCGTTTGTTCTCTTTGCTAAGTCAGTTTTTTATTTTATCTTTTTTGATAAAGTGACTTGAAGATAAACAGAAAAATGTCATTCAATTTGTCTGACTTTGTAAGATCAGATAGCCTGACTTTATATTAACTTTATATTTGAAAAATATGGCCATTATATATAGGTAACTTCTTAGGAATTAAGATATAATCACAATTACTTCTCTCTCTCTCTTTTTGAGACAGGTTCTCTCCAGGCTGGCTTCAAACTCACTATGTAGCCCATTCTTCGGCCTCAGTCTCTGAGTGCTAGGATTATAGGCTTGTATCACCACACCCAGTTTATTATTCCTTTTGTTAAAATTTCTTTTCTTCCTTTGAAGAAAATATTTACACTTCTGCAGAATAACTTCTGGTAACTATAAATGAGAGTTTACATAACATGGAATGTTCTCATTTATTAAATCAACATGTATATTTTGTACTTGGCTTCAATGCCTTACTATTTTATGTGCACTTTCCCAACTATTGACAATGTTTTCATTCATCACCTTAAAATGGCTGCATTATGGAAGATAGTCTATAGATTAGAGAACAGTGTTATACCACATTAAACTGTCTGGTTTTCCTCTATGCTATTGTAAGTGAATGTCCTTCTCAGGAAATACATGCTGACATATTTAGGGGTAAAGGACATTATGTTGTCTAAAACACTTCCAATGTTTGAGGTGATGGGGACGGAGGAAGAACTAGGAGGAAATGATAAAGTAAATGTAGGAAAACGTTAACAATTGCTAAATCTAGGTGAAAGGTATTTGGAAGTTCCTTGTAATAGTCTTTCAACTTTTTTCAAAGTTTGAAGTTATTTTTTTTTTAAAGGAAGGAATAAAAACCAAAAATTTGGGGGAATGGATGCTCTGTGAGAAAAATCACACACAGCTGGGCACAGTAGCTCATGCTTATATCCAGGAGGCAGATTGGGAGGATTGAGGTTTGAGGCCAGTCCAGTTAATAAGACCTCATTTCAACCAATAAAAACTGGACTCAATCCCTAGTCTGTCTGTCTGTCCGTCTCTCTCTCTCATCCTCCCTCCCTGCCTCCCCGCTCCTCTCTCTCTCTCACACACACAAAGAAATGCTCTGTCACCAACAGACCCTGGCTCAGAAGACAACACTATGTGAAAACACAGGTGTGCAGACCTGAGTACAAAGGGGTGTGCGAGGTGGTGGCCCAAACAATGTACACACGTGTGAGTAAATGTAAAAACAATAAGAAAAGGGGGGATGGATTGATTTCTCCTGGTTGTGATCATGGACTACATTCTTTTGTTAGCTGTCACCATTGGGGGAAGTTGGAAGATGTGCACACAGTACCTTTCTGTACTATGTTCACAATTTATGAGTCTATGATTAGTTCAAAGTATAAAGGTTTTTTGTTCTAGTTTGTTTTGTTTTTGAGCCAGAGTCTTGTATGGTCTCAAGCTCCTGGGCTCAAGGGGGTCCTCCTGCCTCAGCCTCTCGAGTGGCTAGGACTATAGGTGTATGGTCCTATGTCTGACAAAACATAGCTTTTGGGTTTTTTTGGCAGTACTGGGGTTTGAACTCAGGGCTTTGGGCTGGTCAGGCAGGTGCTCTACCACTTGAGCCATACCCCCAGCCCTTTTGGCTGCAGGTATTTTTCAAACAGGGTCTCTCATTTATGCCTAGGCCAGCCTGGATCACCATTTTCCTATTTACACTTCCTGAGATGACAGACCCACGGCACCATACCCAGTTTATTTTGGTTGAAATGGGGTCTCTTGAGCTTTCTGCCAGGCAATCCTCCCAGTCTTTACCCCAAGTAGCTGATTACAGGCATGAGCCACGACACCCAATCAAAACAGTTTTTTTTCAACAAGTGACTCCAAAGACCTGGACCTTGCATGTGAAGAAATTTTAGGGAATATATTAATGTATTTATTTTCTTAACAGTTTCTTTCTTTTTTTTTTTTTTTGGTGGGATTGGGGTTTGAACTCAGGGCTTCACACTTGCAAAGCAGGGAGTCTACTGCTTACCACACCTCCAGTCCATTTTGCTCTGGTTATTTTGGAGATGGGGGTCTCATGAACTTATTCCCAGACTAGCCTCAAACTGTGATCCTCCCAATCTCAGCCTTCCAAGTAGCTAGAATTGCAGGAATGAGCCACTGGCACCTGGCTAGTTTTCTTTTTATGTACACCTAAAAGCGATACATGATTTAAAACAAAAAATCTGTCTGAATAAGTCTAAAAGGCTTATTGGTAAATATAAAATACAGACCCTAAATGACAAAAGAAAATGGCTTATGATATTCCCAAGCTCATCTAGATCAGTCTTCACAGTTCCCATCTTGATGAGGCCCCACAGAATAGTCAGAGCTGCATGACCAGACAGGACTGGAGTCCCAGACCCACACATACCCTACTCCATCCACTAATGGGGCTTGGCTGCAGTGAGGACAGGCCACTTGGTCCTGACAACACAGTACCTAAGTCTTCTTGCAGTGTTTTCAGAGGGAGAAGAAGCAAGAGGAGAATAATGGGAGAGTGTGTCTAAGTTTCTTTTTTCTTACTTTTCTCCCCACAGGGCTTCCTTTTGCCTATAGCTGCTTTATGAATGTGCTCATGTTTAGCTAGTAGGTGTTGGAATTTCAGCTCAAATTGGTGTCTTCTTTTGCACTATGCAGTTTCCCAGAGCACTGATGCTCAGCTTAAAGAATACACTAAGTCATTTAGCAGTGGCATTCAGGCTGGATTTCTACATGTGTGAATTCTGTCCAAAAGCTGCAGATGTTTAAGCTATTTCCTCCTGCAGTTTGATGGAATAATAAAAGGTTACTGTTGTCACAGTAAGGAGGTCTGCAGCTGGTCCCATTTCCTTTTATTACTATCCAATGTAAACAGATTAAATCTAACTGCTTGGATCACCAGAAGGGTACATTTTAGAACCAGAAATTCTTAATTTCTTCTCTCTCCTTCTTTTGGTACCCTTGGTCCCTTTTCAGGTGGCTTTACATATAATGTATTAATATCACCAAGAATATCCTGGAAACTAATTGTTCAAGCCCTCCGAAACTGAATACCACTTTTCAAGTTCATGCTCCCTTCCCAACAGCCAGGCATAAACTACAGTAATGAGCAGGGACTGACCCTTACCTTGAGGACCAACTGCTTATCAACTGCAGCAAGGTAATGACTTGGGTAACCCAAGCCAATAGGCAGGGGCCTTCCCCCAACCACCTCTGGCTGATTCCCTGCTAACATCCTGTGGAGCCCCTCTCTACCCCAGAAGGCCTCCTGCTCACCTACCCAACTCCAGAAGCCAACAAGCTTCTGAGAAGAGAGAGATCCCAGGGCTCCACCTAACCAACCTCAGGCAAGAGAGTACTGATGAGACAGTGGGAGGTTGGGTGACATGAAGGGAAGCATTAGTGACTAGGATGTGAGTTTTAGTGCTAAATGAGGACCAGCCCATGAATTACTGATGGATCATCTAGTTCAGGGGCTTTTGTTTAGCTTAGATTTTTTGTTTTTTCCTTTTAAAACAGATATAAAACCTCAGATTCAAAAGAAATTTTATGGACTGCATGACTCCAGTGGTAGAGTGCCTGCCTAGCAAGCTAACGCCCTGAGTTCAAACCTCAGAATTGCCAAAAAAAAAAAAAAAAAAAAAAAAAATTTACCTGGAAGTCCACAACAAAATGACTCAGAATAGAACTCTCCTAACTCCCACAGTGATATCTGTTAAATTGGTCATGGAAGAATACAATTTGAAAACCATTAGCCTTCTCTAAAGATAAAACAAGCAAGGATGTCCAGAGAAGGTCATATGATCAGTTAATGGCAGGTCAGAGGCTAGTATTTTCTCCTGGCAAAGCTGATTTTACAGGCAATGGGGGCTCTGTCATAATTCAGTGTAATGACATCCAGAATGAGAAGCACTGAGCATGATAATGGCAGCCACTAGCACCGGGGAGATGTGGCACAACTGCACAACACAAGCTGCTAGGATGCAGGTGGCCCAGTAACAGTGGAAGACACACCAGAAGAATGAGACTTCTCCGACCTGAGTCCTTGTTCCTACAATGGGAGAGCTGCACTTCTTTTTTTGTGGGATTGGGGTTTTGAACTCAGGGCTTTGCACTTGCAAAGCAGATGCTCTAGCGCTTGAGACAAACCTCCCATCCATTTTACTCTGGTTATTTTGGAGATGGGGTCTTGGGAAGTATTTGCCCAGGTTAGTCTCAAACAATGATCCTCCCAATCTCATCCTGCCCAAGTAGCTAGGATTATAGGCATGAGCTACCAGCATCCAGTTTGAGAGCTGCTCTTTTGAGAAATCTTTTTTTCTCCCATACTAGTCCATTATATGATGGCTTTAGACTAACTACATCTATTCTCACACATCTCTGGGATACAGCCTCAAGATATCCCTTCAGTTTTGTTGATTCACTTTTATTTATGAGTATCACTTCTAGAGCCTCTAGTTTTATTCATTGCTATGTAGTCTAGGTTGGCCTCAAACTTATCACACTCTCAACTCAGTCTGCTATGTGTGGGAATCAGATGTGTGTCATCATCCCCAGCTTGGCTTCCACTTTTCTTGTGATGCTGGTGATTGAACTCAGGGCCTTTGCATGCTAGACAAGCACTGTACAACTGAGCTACACTCCCAGCCCCTGGCCTGCAATTTTTAATGAGACATGAAGGCATAAAAAAAAAAAAAAAAAGAGCCCTGGGAACCTGGGAAAGGAATCCTAGCTTCTGACTATAGATCTGGCTTCTCATCTGAGCTCCTCTACTTAGAAACTATGTAACTCTGGGCAAATGGTTTAGCCTCTTGAAGCTGCTGTAGTTTCATCACCTATAAGACAAGAGGCAGGCATTGTGGAAGCAAAATGAAATAAAGCATGTTAGATTTTTAAGTTATAAAGCACCAAAAAATGTGAGCTCTACATATTATTACAATTATGTAATCAATGGACCAGACACATTTAAGTGCTTCTGGGAATTTTGCTCTCTTGACTCTGCCAGCATTGCATGCCTGCCCTCACCATGCTAGGAATGCAGGGTTAGCTGTGAAGTGTGTGATTATGGGTTTCCCAAAGCTGGTCTTCCCAATCACCTCCCTTTTGATGGTGTCTGGAGCAAAACAATATTGTAAAATAATCCTCTAGCAGCCAAGTGTGGAAAATTAAAAAGGATCACTAATCCAAAAGGGAAACAGTCTGATTTATTGCTCTAATCTCTCTTGCCATAAAATGGCAGTAAAACAAAAACACCATTCTGCAGAATGAAGGAAGAAGAAATTTAGAGTTGAACAGAAAAGTCTGAAGGAAATTAAAAGCACTAGTGTGCTCTGAAAAGTAAATCTCCAAAGATGCTATTGGTTGCCTTGATATTTCCAGGTCCCCCAACAGCTTCTAGACCTAATGTGATCAACTTATGCTACAGGGAGGCTTCTTCCAGCCCAGTTAGGTGCTGCTAACTTCCCCAGGATCTTTCAGCCTCTCACATCATCATGGTACCAGATGAGAATATGATGGAAATCTATGCTGATGGGCTCTTAAGATGATGAATGAGGCAGAGCAAAATTCTGCCAGCCTAGCCACATGATTAAGCTTCTGCGTGGTGCTAAATGCTGCAGAGGAATCTCTTTGGGAGCAGAGAACAGAGGCAGGAAGGGCAGCTTTTTTCCTATTTTCTGAATATACTTTCGCATAAGGACCCTCCATAAAACCCACCACCACTGTGATCTCTGAATGTTGTTAACAGGAAAAGGACTGTATCTAAAGCAAGCCAATCCATTTTCAGAAAGGAATATCAGATAGGTTACATGCAGCACAAGTGAACTCACTTGGTCTAACTCTCCTTTCTCCATTCCCAGCTCTTCCATTTCTGGTGTTGCTTCATCTTCCAGGAAGGGATTGGTAGACGGTGGTGGGGATTCAAGTTTTTTCTATTAAAAAGACATAAGAGACATATTCTGAGCATATTTGAAAGCCTTCTAATGATCTGCTTTTTCCAAATCTCTCCAACAGCTAAGTCATGAAATCTGATCTCATGAACAAGAATGGAGGCAACATGGAGTATATTCTCACCCTCAGGCCTTCACATTAATTTCTATCTTTTAGAAACTTTATTGCCTACTCTTTTCCAGTTCTAATCCTGCTACAAGTCTCACTTATCCTTCAGTCTTCAACGTGAAGATCTTCTTCTGGGAAGCCTTCCTCATCTATCAAGTTTGGGTAAGATGGCCCTGCCAGGTGTTCCCACCCCACCATGTATGTTCCTATCTAGGTGTTTATTAAAATATTGCAGTTGCTCATTTGTGTTCTTCCCACAAGACTCCATGATGGCAAGGATCATGTCTGTCTTGTCCCCATCCTATCTTTGTGCCTGGCATGTAAAATATGCTCAATAAATTTGAATGAATCTATAAGGAATATAAATGTGAACGAATCCAATGCCAGATGGATGTGAATTCAAGAACAAATTGCAAAACGAACTTCATGTGTTCTAGATTACATATATACACACACACACACACATATATATATATATTTTTTTTTTTTTGGTGGTACTGGAGTTTGAACTTAGGGCTTCATGCTTACTAGGCAGGTACTCTATCACTTGAGCCACTCCACCAGCCCTTTTATTGTGTTTGTTGGTTATTTTTGAGATAGGGTCTTGTGAACTATTTGCCTAGGCTGCCTTTGAACTGCGATCCTCCTGATCTCTGCCTCCTGAGTAGCTAGGATTATAGGTGTGAGCCACTGGCACTCAGCTGTGTTCTAGATTGTAGACAGAAGTCCTTTCCCAAATAAGTCCCATTACAATGACCACAACAGAAACCATCTCGAGAAAAACTACTTCCCAGTTCCGGAATGTGATGATGATTTCAAAATAGATCATTGAGTGGGATCACGGGCTAGTGGAAAGTTGAGAGTACAAGACATGGGTTCAGTTCTAATACTGCTGTGTTGGCCAAACTGTCCAGCTTCTCTGAGCCATGGGAGCTCCATCTGCTGAATGAGGCTATAGTCATAGGACTATGTGAAGGATCGGATATAATAAAATGTGAAGCCCTGTAAGAAGCACTTGATATACAAGAGGGTCACTGATGATCCTAATTCCAGTGCAACTACAGATCTAGACAGCTCTTTGGAATTTTTTTTTTTACAATTTTGACCTAGTGATTCTGTTTATGCCCTGGTGTTAGGAGTTTCAGGAGAAAAGAAGTCAAGTAACAAAAAGGATAAAAGGGTTTAATGCCAGGTGCTGGTGGCTCATGCCTGTAATCCTAGCTACTCAGGAGGCAGAGATCAAGAGGATCGAGGTTTGAAGCTGCCCAGACAAATAGTTCATGAGACTCTATCTTGAAAAAACCCATTACAAAAAAAAGGGCTGGTGGAGTAGCTCAAGGTGTAGGTCCTGAATTCAAACCCCAGTACTGCAAAAAAAAAAAAAAGTTTTGTTGGTGCTGGGAATGAGGTGATGAAGACAAGAAGCTAAGTGGAGAGGGAGTTTCTAAATGTATAAACCACTGGAGCAAGCTGAACTAATCCCTAAGCCAAAAGGGACAGCAGATGGACTACCGTATGAATGACTGCCAGGTGCCAGAATATCATCTGAAGGCATTACAGACAAAGCAAAACCTAAACACAACAAGCAAAACCACACTGAGTCTGGTTTGGGCTTTAAGTTACACTTATTTAAACTACTCAATTCTTACCCAAAATACTTGCAGGATCTTCTGTAGATACAGAACGGCTTTCATGCCTGAAGAAAGCTTTGTGATGATGTATTAGCTCAAGGTAATCATTACCTGCTATTGGGGGCAAGAATTCTACAAATATACAGACATTTTTAGAAAGCAATTATTTCTAAGCTTCAGTTGTCTTTTTTTTTTTTTTTTCCCAGCACTGGGGCTTGAATTTAGGGCCTCACACCTGAGTCATGCCCCCAGCCCTTTGTTGCTCAAGCAATTTTTCAGATAGGATCTTATGCTTTTGCCCAGGGCCAGCCTTGGACCATGATCCTCCTACCTAAGTCTTCCAAAAAGCTGGGATTACAAATGTAAGCCATCGCACCCAGTTTCAGTTATCTTTTTAAGAGCTGCTGGTGTTTTAG
This sequence comes from Castor canadensis, assembly GCF_047511655.1. Classification (NCBI taxonomy): domain Eukaryota; kingdom Metazoa; phylum Chordata; class Mammalia; order Rodentia; family Castoridae; genus Castor; species Castor canadensis. The sequence goes on along the minus strand of NC_133396.1, from coordinate 46,000,085 downwards.
GGAGAGTGGAGTAGTAAGAAAAGTAAGCTACTAAGCCTAAGCTTCAATAACTGGGCAACATTGCAAGGACTCATCTCAAAAGAAAAAAAAAAAAAGCAGGTAAGAGCGCCTGCCTAGCAAGCGTGAGGCTCTGAGTTCAAACCCTAGTACTACAAAAAAAAAAAAAATTAAAAGAACCCAGCAAAGTTATTAGCATTAAATTCCCAACTTTACTGGCTTTAGCAGGTTTGGGGATCACACAATTGAGCTGAATCACTCTGGTTCTGAAACTTTTGCTGTTCTGTGGATACGGAGAGCAAGTCAATTAGCTAAAGTTAAGGCTTTGTTCAAAACCATTCACTGACATAAACAGGATCCGAATGTTTGAGTTAAATGTTCCTCACCCATTACTAAGTCCACTAGGGTTTATAAAAACATGTTGCCATTTCATATCAGGTGGACTTCATTTTTAAAACTTAATAACAGGTCTGAAACAAGCTGAGGGGATTCCTGGGCTCTCCTCTCCCTGGTGCAAAGCGTTGAGTGAAGAAGACAACATAAAAGGCAGCACTGAACAAGCAGAACAACATCTGAGGCAATGTAAGCACAGGCCATTTGTCAGTGCTGCCTGGCCAGAAGTTTGCCAGGTTTCCTTCCTACTTCCACAGCCTACCCATTCGCACACTGATAAAGTTACTGCAGGCATTATGGAAGGTGGGAAACCCCCAGCCTGTTCACTTAGGACACACAGTATGAAAGAAGTGATTCATTCCTTTATCATCCACTCAACAGACAGGTGTGATGTGACTCGAGGAAAGCCATGAGCAAGGCAGACCTACTCTGCCCTCATGGGGTTCACAATCTATTAGGGGAGACAGGCTTTAACCAAGTAACCACACAAACATGTAATATGGGCCTTGAGGAAAAAGCAGTTAGGAAAGCCTGCAGGAGAGGTCAGGGAGAGCCTCCCTAAGAAAAGATGTCTGAGCCAGAACTGAGAGATGCCCCAGAGCTATGTATCCAAGGGGGACAGGAAGTGTGGGGTGGGGCACAGCTTTCTAGACACAGGGAGAAGCATGTGTTTGTTATTTGTTCAATAATTACTTCCTGAGCATCTACTCTATTCCAGGCTCCTTCCTTGAACCAGGGATGCAACAGGAGTAAGACAGACAAGTGAGGAAAATACAATTTAGAAACTGGGAGGTTGGGGGAGAGTGGGAAGTGCTTCTTTACATAGGATGGTCAGGGAAGGCCTCTTTTAGGAGGTAAAGTTGATCAAAGATGTAAATAAGGAAGAAGGATCTAATTAGACAAAAACTAGAGACTCACATTCTTAGGAGAGGATCTGGTGCAAAGGCTGGACAGAACCTGGGAAGCACACAGATAGTGGCATGGGGTCAGAGCCGTAGAGGAGCCCAAACACATGGCCTTTTGTGGGCCATGGTAAGATGCTCTTCTTATTACAAGACAGCAGTGGGGGGCAGTAAACAGGGAAATGATAGGATCTAATTTGGATTTTTTTTTAAGTGAGATCTTTCTATGTTGCCCAGGTTGGCCTTGAACTCTTGGGCTCGAGTGATCCTGCTCGACCTCCTGAGTAGCTGGGACTACAGGTGCATGTCTAATAAGGATTTTTAAAATATCATTCCACTGCCATGGGAGAATGGCCTATATCAGAAACAAGAAAACCAGTTTGTGAGGCCACTGCACTGTTCCAGGCAAGGGCTTATGGGGGGCTGGACTAAGCTGGGGACATATATAAGGGAGAGAGACACTGGGACTTGCTGAGAGCAGATGTGAAGGAAAAGGAAAGAAAGCAGTTGAGGATCACTCACTGTCCTGAGCCTCTGCGTGGCTGGACTGCCATTAATGGAGATGGGGCCCCTGTGCATGGTGAGGACACATGCTTGGGATCTGACCGACTGGGTTCAAGTCCAAGCTCTACCATGTAGGAGTGTTACTTAATGTCTGCAAGCCTCAGCTCTCTGTTATCAAGCAAAAGAAAAGCAGCTCAACACACCTTCTGGCATACAGGGAGAGCTCACAGGGAAAGGCTGAGTAAGTGGAGGCTTTCCTAGTGCTTAGGGATGAGGAGTTAAATAAGGCAGAATTGTGCACTTCTTTTTCTGGTGGTTCAGGGGATTCAAACTCAGGGCCTTGTGCTTGCTAGGCAACACTCTACCACTTGAGCCATACCTGAAGCTCTTTTTGCTTCAATTATTTTTTGGATAGGGTCTCATATTTTTTCCCAGGGCTGTCCTATATACCTTGATCCTCCTACCTATGCATCCCACATGGCTGGGATTACAGTGTGTGTCACTATACCCAGTTTATTTGTTGAACTGGGGTCTTGCTAATTTTTGCCTAGGATGGCCTTGAATCACAATCCTTCCAATTTCATTTCCCAAATAGCTGGGATTTCAGGCATAAACCACCATGCCCAATGTGATAGGGTCTTGGCCCAGGCTGGCCTCAAATTCAAGACCCTCTAACTTCTGCCCCACAAGTGTTGGTATTACAGGTATGTGCTACCTGCCTAGCTATTGTGCCCTTTTTAATGAAACAACTCATAAAAGAGAAATAAGAGCACAGGACTGAAACCCTAATAAAACAGTTTCTTACAACCAGCAGGGGCATCATGTCCCACTATCTTGTCTCTCAGGGATGTCTCCAGGAAATGAAAATTGATGACAGGCCAATCAACTTACCAATATGAAGGCACATAGAGCTGCTCCTCCTTTTCCAGCCTACAATAAGCCCAGCCACTGTGCACGTACCTGCTGGGAATGCTATAATAGAAACCCAAGGTGTGGATGCAGCTTTCTGCTTTTTAGGGTGCTACATTGCTGCTCAGATTAATTCGCTATGGCAAAAGAACACATCTTTGTGGACAGCAGCTACTGGCACAACATAGCCTTCATACAAGAGCCCTGTTGTCACAGCCAACCAGGTCACACTTCTCCTTCCTGCCTTACAGCTGTTGCAGACCACAGAGAATTACTAGTTGGAGTTTAGATTTCAAATTAACTCAAATGACATATTCCATGAACTTTTATGCTGCTAAATGAAACCAAAAATTTGCCAAGAAATGAACAATTTTTAATTTTAAAAGAATTCATTCTTTTGGCTATGATGGCAGTTGATCTCAAGTCCATACAGGAAGACAAAATTCTTCATATAGCAAGTTAATTCCCACTGATTAAATCATATGGATTCCCAGGACCTCCAAAACAGTAAGGGCATAGGATAGCCAAGCCGTCTCGTTTACTCTGGGCGGAGTCTGGCTTTAGTCCAGCGCATTTCTGCATCTGCCTGCACAAATCCCTTTTTGAGCCCTTGCTGGACCCGTCACATTATCAAAGAAGGATCTCTGAAATTTAAGACTAATCTTTTTCCTTTCCTTGGAGGTGCAAGCTTTGAGGTATGAGACGGAAGTTCCATAATTTCTACTTTTCTTGTTCCATAAACGCTTTACTCCAGCCCAGTCCCTGATCTGTCTTTACAGGATAGCCTGCAGGCTTCAGCAGTCAAGGTTATTAGCACGGGGCTATGCATACCTGGTATTTGCTATCATGGGGACAACTCTTGCTACCACATGCTCATATCTTATGTGGGGCACTTATTACAGGTTTCTTTCTCCTACTATATCATAAGCACCTATCTGATTCCATTTCTTATCTTTTTCCAAGCTCCTGCATAAAGAGAAAGCTTGAAAAACATTTGTGAATAAATGCTGGTTAAAGGAGAAGCCCTCAAGAAAAAAATCCTTCCATGTATATCACCCTATACCAAGATTAACTCAAAATGGATCAAGGATCTTAATATCAGACCCCAAACTCTTAAGTTGATACAAGAAAGAGTAGGAAATACTCTGGAGTTAGTAGGTATAGGTAAAAACTTTCTCAATGAAACCCCGGCAGCACAGCAACTAAGAGATAGCATAGATAAATGGGACCTCATAAAACTAAAAAGCTTCTGTTCATCAAAAGAAATGGTCTCTAAACTGAAGAGAACACCCACAGAGTGGGAGAAAATATTTGCCAACTATACATCAGACAAAGGACTGATAACCAGAATATATAGGGAACTTAAAAAACTAAATTCTCCCAAAACTAATGAACCAATAAAGAAATGGGCATGTGAACTAAACAGAACTTTCTCAAAAGAAGAAATTCAAATGGCCAGAAAACACATGAAAAAATGCTCACCATCTCTAGCAATAAAGGAAATGCAAATTAAAACCACACTAAGATTCCACCTCACCCCTGTTAGAATAGCCATCATCAGCAACACCACCAACAACAGGTGTTGGCGAGGATGCGGGGAAAAAGGAACCCTCTTACACTGTTGGTGGGAATGTAGACTGGTACAACCACTCTGGAAAAAAATTTGGAGGCTACTTAAAAAGCTGGACATCGATCTACCATTTGATCCAGCAATACCACTCTTGGGGATATACCCAAAAGACTGTTACTCCAGAGGCACCTGCACATCCATATTTATTGCGGCACTATTCACAATAGCCAAGTTATGGAAACAGCCAAGATGCCCCAGCACTGACGAATGGATTAAGAAAATGTGGTGTCTATACACAATGGAATTTTATGCAGCCATGAAGAAGAACAAAATGTTATCATTCGCTGGTAAATGGATGGAATTGGAGAACATCATTCTGAGTGAGATTAGCCTGGCCCAAAAGACCAAAAATCATATGTTCTCCCTCATATGTGGACATTAGATCAAGGGCAAACACAACAAGGGGATTGGACTATGAGCACATGATAAAAGCGAGAGCACATAAGGGAGAGGGGTGAGGATAGGTAAGACACCTAAAAAACTAACTAGCATTTGTTGCCCTTAATGCAGAGAAACTAAAGCAGATACCTTAAAGCAACTGAGGCCAATAGGAAAAGGGGAACAGGTACTAGAGAAAAGGTTAGATCAAAAAGAATTAACCTAGAAGGTAACACCCACGCACAGGAAATCAATGTGAGTCAATGCCCTGTATAGCTATCCTTATCTCAACCAGCAAAACCCCTTGTTCCTTCCTATTATTGCTTATACTCTCTCTACAACAAAATTAGAGATAAGGGCAAAATAGTTTCTGCTGGGTATTGAGGGGGGGGAGCGGGAGGGGGTGGAGTGGGTGGTAAGGGAGGGGGTGGGGGCAGGGGGGAGAAATGAACCAAGCCTTGTATGCACATATGAATAATAAAAGAAAAAAAAAAAAAAAAAGCCCTGACCCCTCAAGACGGAAGGGGACTGACAATCAGCTACTGTCACTGTGACAGTGGTATACCTGTTTTCTACAAAAAAGCATTGTCTTTGCAAACTGAAGCGAGTTTGTGTGGGTTTTTCAGTTTCTGAACAGTTGCCCTGCTCACCAGCCCTAGTGTGTCTATAGGGGGTCCTTCCCTGCCCACAATATTCTAGCACTTTTGACCTCTGGGTGTGGGGGTTTGAGCAGGTGAGATCTTTAGTGTGTCCTGGGACAGACCTACATTTACAGGCTACCCTGGTCATCAGACATAACAGAGCCATTTGCTCTCCTGTGATCCCAAAGCTCCTCTAAATGTAAAACAAAACTCCACCAGAGGTAGGATCCAGCCAATGGAGGAGAAGATTGGCTCAAAGCAGGCACTTGGAATAAATGTTATTCAAGCATCCTGCATTGGGACCTGTTTCTTGTCTGGTGAGCTGGATTACTGGCCCACAGAGCCTGTCTTATGCTGTACGAGGCCTGCCCTACCAGAGACCATGGGAACTTAGGGGCTGCTCCTAGGTTAGAGCCTGGGCTCAATGCTTAAACCTCCTTGTCCTCAAGCAAGTCTCTAGAGCTGAATCCAACATTGTTTCTGCTTAAAAGCAGCCTAGAAGCATGGCTTGGGTAGGACAAGGAGGAAACCAGTGTGAAGAAATCAGCAGGGGCTTCTCAGGAGAGACCATGTTTCCTTCAATGGTATTTCTGTTAACTCTTCCTTTTTTCTGACTTGCATTTTCTTAAAGGACATTTTCATCTGTTGCATGGAATATTTCTCCCATTACTAAAAACAAATCAGTTTAGAACACTATGCAGAAAAGTATCTATATATTTTATTGGTTAAGTATGGAAAGAGTTGTTTCATAGTTCCTTTTGTATTTTATTTTAATAAAGTTGCGAGAACCTTGTGATCTTGCCTTAAAACTGAGCTGTTGCCACCACCACTCTTCAGCCCGGAGTCCTGAGGGGCTGGTCAGCCCCTGATTCACCTATGCTGAGGTAGGTCTTATGGGGCATCATAGGACTAGAAAGATGGGAGCTGGAGAAGGTAGTAGAGGTGAGGGATGAACAAATGAGTGGTAATCTAGGTCCAACCTGCCCTTACTCCCTGGCTTGGGGTTAGCCGGATTTTTATTTTTACATATTAGATCTGTGACCTCAGGTGAGATTCAGATGAGCACACCATGTACCTCCGACAGTGGATAAAGCAAAGCAAGGAGGAAGCGTGCCTGGCATAGTGTGAGACATACAGTAGACGTTTGGAAAATGTGAGATATTGTGTTTGGAGTCCACATCAGATTTTATCAGAAGAAAAGGTTTGGAAATCACTTATTTGGTCCATTTTCCTTCTTTAAACAAAAAAAAATTAAAACTGGGCATAGTGGCATGTCCCCCAGTCAAAGGATGGAATCACTCACTATACAGTTGAACAATGAAGTGAAACCAGCCACCCCAGCCATGGATTTCCCAGTCCAGGTCCCTCAGGAAGGTCTTACCAGGGCTCCATCTGTCAGGGTGCAGCCGGAAAAACGTTTTGCAAGAAACCCCTCAAAGTTAGTTGTTCTCTGAATTGCAAAAAGCAGCAATTTCACCTCAATTTCCTTAGCTCTGGCACGCATGATCTTGGAAAGTTCTGCCCTTCAAAATAAAAACACAAGAATGTCATCAAACAGATTGATCATTCAAGATAAGACAAAGTATGAATTATAAGTAGGAAAAAAACAGGCATGACCATCTCAAACCCTGAAGTCTGTTATTAACTTAATCTAAGGCCTGGGGAATAGAAATGCAATAGTCCTCCTTACCCACAGGGACAGGTTCCAAGATAGACCTTGGACACATGAAACCATGAATAGCACCAGAGTCTAAGTGCTATGCTTTTTCCTATACATACATATCTATGATAAGGTTTAATTTCTAATTAGGCAAAGTAAGAATTAACAATAACTCATAATAAAAATAGAACAGTTATAATAATATACTGTAATAAAAGTTATTTAAAAACTTATGAATTATTTATTTCTGAAATCTTCCATGAAAAGCGAAACCACAGATCAGGGGAGATTACTACATACATTGTAAAAAAAGATTTTAAGATGAAATTATTCACCGAAAAAGAGGAAAAAGTCAAGGATTATGGATACCAATCTTGATAACATGGTTACTACTATGTTTGTATCTTCAAACCTTTCAATAACTTGTTAATAATATATATGAGGCACCTGTTTGTATTTTATTAAAATGCATGTATCTTACATAAGTTCACAAATCATGAATTACTGAGTTACAAAGTCCTTCATCTTCCAGAGAGTTCAATAAGCATCTCCACCTAGAACAGGGACCCTGGACACCTGTGAGAGACGGAAGCCCCATGTGAAAGGTTCCTGCCTGTGCAGGTATTCTGTTTCAGAATGTAGGTTATCAGGGAACAGTGACAGGTAAGTCCTTAAGGACCAAGCTCTCATCATCTTCCCACACAAATAAATGATAAAAATCAGACAAAGAGCTTCTAAGCTTATTTGAGAGTGATGTATCTGTAGGACTTTAGTCAAAATTCTAACAATCAAAGTCTGGTGCTACACTGCCTTTGGCCAAGAGGACAATAGGAGGTGCCCACGTTCACAAAGACTCGCTGGCATTAGTACACTTCCAATCTCCTTCAGCTTCATTTTTCACAGGCCAGGTTGGCAAATCTAAAGGGCTAAAGATTAGTAAACAGCTTCTCAAGCAATTTACTCTCTTTGCTAATTAGGATTTACAAGGTGACAACTGCAATTAATCTGAAATCAATACTATATCTATCCTAATAAATATTGTATCTATGATCTAAATCTATGAGAGCAAATGTGTTTCTTAAAACAATAGCTACCTTGAAGGTACAACACCAAAAGTGAACCCTAATGTAAACTATGGACTCTGAGTGAAAATGCTATCCATGTAGATTCGATTGTAACAAATGTACCACTCTGGTGGAGGATGATGGAGGAAGTTTTGTGTGAGTGTGTATAGCAGCAGGGAGTATATGGGAAATCTCTGTACTGTCAGCCCAATTTTGATATGAACCTAAAATTGCTCTAATCAATAAAGTCTACTTTAAAAAAATAAAGCCAGTATCATGTAAAAACATTTTGTCCCACATGTATTTACAGTGTGCAATTTGAAGGTACTTTCTGGTTTTTAGGAAGAACCCTTGGGATAGGAGATGTAGCTCAGTGGTGGAGAATCTGCCTAGCATTTGTGAGGCTCTGGGTTCCATCCCCAGCACCACAAAATACAGGCCTTTTTTCTCATTCTTATTAACCTAGAGTCCAATAAAACTGTGTACTATTCGAAGAGAATATATAAATAATAAAAACCAGTTACCACCACTGTTGTGGGATAGCTGCAAGAAGAAAAAGGTTTGGCTCTGACTTTACTGATTATGGTTATACTAATTTAACCTTGCTGGGCTATCATCCTTCAACACAAATGGATGATGTGGCCTGAGCTATATTAGTGGATACTGTAGAGAGGATGAATGAGAGGAAGTCTTTAAAATACTTAGGCTAAGCAAAGGGCTGAGGGTGTGGCTCAAAATGATAGAGCATCTGCCTAGCAAGAGGAAGACTCTAAGTTCAAACCCCAGCACCACCAAAAAAAAAAGGGAGAGAGAGAGAGAGAGATATCAGGGAGCAGTAGCTCATATCTATAGTTCCAGCTGCTTGGGCAGGATTGATGAGGAGGATTGCAGTTTGAGGCCAGTCCAGGCAAAAAGTCAGCAAGACCTCATCTCAACAAATAAGCTGTGTGTGGTGGTTCATGCCTGTAATCTCAGGTAGGTGAGAGGCCATAGGTAGGAGGATTGCAATCCCAGACCAGTCCTGGACAAAAATGGGAGATCCTAACAAAAAAATAACTAAAGCATAAAAGGGCTGGAGGCATGGCTCAATTGGTAGAGTGTCTGGCTAGCAAGCATGAGGCCCTAAGTTCAAGCCCCAGTATTATCAATCAAGGCAAGAAGGAAAAAAGGGAAGGAGAGAGGTAGGGAAAAAGAGGAAAGATAATATAAAAAGCTTAGAGTGGGGCACCAGTGGCTCACGCCTGTAATCATAGCTACTTGGGAGGCAGAGATCAGGATCACAGTTGGAAGCTAGCCAGGGCAAATAGTTTGTGAGACCCTGTCTCGAAAATATCCAAAACAAAACAGAGTTGGAGGAGTGGCTCAAGTGGTAGAGGGCTTGCCTAGCAAGTGTGAGGCCCTGAGTTCAAACCCCAGTGCCAATAACAAAAAAGCTTAGAATGCTCAAGAATATTAATCAGCGACTATAAACACTGTATCAGGGAAATTCATTCAACAAATATTTTCTGAGTGAGTAGAGACCACCTTGTCTCTAAAGAGATACCTATCTAGCAAGTCAGGAGATCAATGATGAATATATACATTGCACAATGGCATACACGATATAGACGCAGAGGGAAATGTGGGAGCAAGAAGTCACTACTAGCTGGTAAAGGAGACAAAGTCTAGGCCATAGTGAAGTCCTGGGGCCAAGCAAGGAGCCCAGGCTGGGGCTACACTTGGTATGGGAGGTACCAATTGTTTCATGGAATCTGGTAGTGGTACCCAATTGGCAGAACAATGTGGAACCACAGAAACTGGGGAACTGATTTTGAAAATTCAATCAGCACCATAGCCAGCAGAGCAGAATTTACCTTGTCACGTGGCAAAATTCTACTGCAATCCTCTCAGTCATATACCACTCCCGTGGGAACATTCGGCCATATTTCTCCTCATAGTCCACAAGCTGGCGTTTCACCCAGGCATAGCGTCTGTCAATTTTGTCCAGCCAGGCGACCTCATGAAGGTGGGAAACATAAACCACCCCAGTGTTAGAGGTAGTGATGACATTTTACCCAAATAAGCAGAAACAAGACAAAGATGCCAACCTCTATGTTTTTTGCCATTTAAAAGATTCTCTGCTACCTACTTACTTGATCCACAGATTCTTAACATGGGGTCTATGACTGAGTTTCAGGGATCTGTAAATTTCCTGAATGCAAAGTTTTATGCATAGGTGCACTTTTCTGGGGAGATCTTTGGCTTTCATTAATTTCTCCAAAGTGATCTCAAAGTGGTTAGGAATCAGTGAACTGTAAAGTCATCCTCTAGGATTCACAGTCCAACAATCAACACTACCAGAGTAGTACTAATAAAACATAAATCGATGGCTCGGAAACACTTGCTTTTCAATAAAATTCAAGTGTTACATTTACCTCATCTGGTCAATACTTACATCTTGGTTTTCTTGAAAAAGTACGAGATACTCTGACAGATGCTGTTTAATAAATTTTTTGATGATTTCCTGTTTGATTCTGGGGTCCAAAATATTAGCAACCAGACACGCATCTCGCAGGACATTGCTGGGTCCTCCTGATCTCTAGTAAAATAAACAACACGCACCCATTCAAACCCCAGAAACAACCTTTAAATCTCATGGCCTCTGACAGCTGCTACTTCTTGTTTCTCTCTTACTGTTATTACTCCCTCTCCCTGGACACTCATTCTTTCTCCTGTGGATAGATATTTTAGTTACTTGTTCTTGATGAAAGAATTATTAAGCTAGTCTCACAATAGCCAACATAAAAATTACTTTGTGAATCAGCAATGAGACATTCTGGAAAACAGGGCCAGCAAGGATTACAGAAAATTTTACTTGTGAGTACCAAAGCTGAACAAGACCTAAAGAGCCAGAATGCCAGCAGCCTCTCAGGCAGACTCTGCTAAAGAGGACTGAAAGTCAGAATGGCACTGGTGTCACTCCACTTTTGCCACACTGCCAGATTCCTGTTTTTAGAGGGTTATATTTGTGCCAAACACAGTGCAGTTTTAAAACCTAAAACCTAGTTCCCAACTACCAGCCTTGTTTCACTGATAGTCAACCGCCCAGAAAGGAAGCCAAAGGTGAAAAGAAAGCAGGAGAGTTGCTAGGGGCTGCAAGGTTGCATCATGATGCAAGTCTTTGCTATCACTAAAGGCAAGGCCACCTCACTGAACTTCCTGTACAGTAAATCATTGAAGGAATGTGGTTGAGTGGTCTCTTTGGTACAAGGAACACTTGGAATCTACTGTTGACTTAGTTAAATAGCCTGCTGCTTTGGAGTTACTCAACTTCATCTGAAAAGTAATGGAATTGCGTTAGGTGATAGGTTTCTTCCAAATCTTTATTGCATTTTTTTTTTTTTGCAGTACTGGAGTTTGAACTGAGGGACTCATGCTTACTCGTTGTTCCACCACTTGAGCCACACTCCCAGCCCTTTTCTTTTTTTTTAACTTTTTTTTTTTTTGGCTTTACTTAATTTTCGTGTAGGGTCTCCAGTTTTGTTGTTTTTTTTTGTGGGGCAGGCTTGAACTCAGGGCCTCACACTTGCTTGGCAGGCGCTATCTCATTTGAGCCAGTCTACCAGCTCCAAATTTTATTACTCATTTTTCTCAATTCTGTTCAATTCTTCCCATCTCACCTGAAGCTCAAGTATTTCAAGAGTGCCACCTAACCTTCCTGAGACCTACTGTTAAAATGGGGCCTGCTCCATGGTAAGTGGCTGTTTTGTTCCCTGCTGAACGCACCAATTGCTCATCTCCAGCTTTTGATGCAAATGTTTGACCTGACAGAGAACCCGCACCAAATTTACAGGAACATGGCTTCAGATTTTTCATTTACAAAAAATTTACTAGGTTATCTTAGATTTTTTTTTTTTTTTGCAGTACTGGGGCTTGAACTCAGGGCCTACACCTTTAGCCACCCCACCAGCCCTTTTTTGTGATGGATTTTTTTGAGATAGAGTCTCGAGAACTATTTGCCCAGGCTGGCTTCGAACCGTAATCCTACTGATCTCTGCCTCCCAAGTAGCTAGGATTACAGACGTTGAGTCACCAGATTTTTTTTTTTTAACATCTTGTTCCCATCTGCAAATAGTAATAATAACACAAGACTTTTAAGAAAAGTCAACAGCCTTTAAAGAGGAAACAATGGACAACAAAAACCTCCTAACAGCGAACCCCATTTAAGTCTCTGAGCAGGGAAAAAGGAGACAGGTCATTAAACAAAACCATTTTAACTTATGAACAGGTCATGGTTAAATAACAAAATGGTTTTCACCTACATCCTTTTGAAACTTCTTGAAATGGGCTGGGGTAGCAGAGCACAGGAAAGCAGCCTGGCCTGGAATAGACCAGAGCTCACAACCATCAACCAGCCTCACAATCCCTTCTTCCTTCACTGATCATTGCTTTCTTCATGTGGTCAATAGTAATAATGGCTTTCCAATACCTAAGCTCTCCCTGAACTACGTAAGGTAACTTGGGAAGATGCAGTTCTCAAACAAAAATGCTTTACAAATAAATATCTGATTACTAGTAGTCAGCTGCAAAATATAGCCTTTAAAATGAAGAACAGGTTTCCTACAGAAAGTAATCTCCTGTGTAATGTGAGTACTCTGAAGGTAATCTCCCAATACTAGGGTAGCCAGCCCCACCCACTTCCCAAGATTCTTTTACGGAGCACAAAGCAAAAATGATTAGGATATTTCCAGTTATTGAATTACAGAGCAGATCCAGGAAATGCACCTTGGCTCAAGGGAATATATATCCTTGTCTCCACCCACAACGTACCGCGAGGAACACTGCTGGCCTGTGTACTTTGGTTCATTTCTGCCTTGAATGACTCTTTCTCTCGAAATAGCTCAACTAATAGAGGAAAAAAGCTTCTGAGGCTTCTGCTCTCTCCAACACATGCAAAACATTAAGATGACATCTGCTACAATGTGAAGGATGGAGCTAGTGGCAGTTACCCACTGCAGTGACAGGCAAGGGAGAGGAAGCGCATGCATGAGAAGTGTAACCAACAGCTCACAAGTGAAAGCCCGACAACAGTGAGCACAAACAGGCATTACTTCCAGAGACCAGGATTCTTTCTGATCATTAAAAGCAGGTCTTGAACTGTGTCGCTCTGAGTTACATAACCCCCTGGACACTCCTCCCAGTTGTCTTTTCACCAAACTGAAACTAGTAAGTTATGCAACAATCCTAAAAAACATTGTGGCTTGAGGATTTTTTTTTTTAACACAGCTATGAAAAAGGAATTTATAGGGCAGTCAAAAATACAAGGTTTGACACACATAAATTAAACCAAAACAAATCCTCACTTTTTGATGCTGGAAGGACACTGATTTGGGGTATTTAAAATAGAGGATGGTCTCATTAGCTTAAACTTTCAGCATATTTGCCACTGCCAGCCAAACTTCTGGAATGATGAATGAATGGTAACTGCAGAAGTCTGCACCAGAGGAGGATGGTGATAATATCTCAAAACTGGAGGGAAAATGAGAAACAATACCTTGGTACCCTGGGAAGGAAATGCTTCTTCAAAATCGGCCAGGATTTGCTGTCCTAACTCAGTCTGAGCAGCCTTCACTCTGAGAAAAAGAGAACATATTAATGCCTGGAATAATTAAAAACCTGTAAGTAATTATGCACCAATCCACAGGACTTGGAACTGCTGAAGTTTTTAGAGATCGTCCAGGAGATCACCCAGGAAGGGAGAGAGCTGTGTGCTAGTTAAGAGGTCACACAGTAGTTAGCGGTTATAACCAGGACCAGGCTCCTTCCTGCTTTATTCCCAGGATGGATTTTCTATGTCTCCATATTTCTTCTAGGCCACTGTTTACCTGCTGTGAAATATATATGTTAATCTATAAAATTCAGGGATGGCTATACCTCAGGAAAATATTATACAATAGCACCCACATCAAACATAAATCCATTCTGGATTTCTGGTACAACTTTCCTACTCCTCAGGGTAAAGAATGAGAAGAGAGCTCTAGGCTGTTTCAGGGTAGGTTTGGGGATTTGTTTTTGTTTTAACCCAGAAACCAAATAGGATCCTAAGTTTTTAAACAAATGAATAAAAAGAATGCCCTCTAAAGTAAAAAGAAAAAATGCCAAATGATCAAATGAATTGTCCATCAAGAGGAAGGCACTGGGCACCAGTGGCTCACACCTGTAATCCTAGCTACTCAGGAGGCAGAGATCAGGAGGATCAAGGTTCAAAGCCAGCCTGAGCAAATAGTTCGCAAGATCCTAGCTCGAAAAAAATCCATCACAAAAAAGGGCTGGTGGAGTGGCTCAAGGTGTAGGCCCTGAGTTCAAGCCCTAGTACCCCACCCCATCCCAAAAAAACAGTGAGGGCCCTTGGGCCGAGTGCCAGGAGATCATACCTATAATCCTAGCTACTCAGGAGGGAGAGATCAGGAGGATTGTGGTTTGAGGACAGTCTAGGTAAAAGCAAGAACCTATCTCAAAAATACAACACGCATATACACAAAAGGTGGTGGGGGGGCTCAAGTGTTTGAGTGCCAGTAGGCCCTGAGTTCAAACCCCAGTACCACCAAAAAAAAAAAGGAAAGAAAAAAAGTGAAGGCCTCTGAATGAAGATTAAGTTCAGGAGAATGTGAATAGGAAGACTAAATGGCAAGGAAAAAACAAGTTAGAAAGGGGAGGCTGGCTCTTTGGTGGTCTCCTTATATACTAGGTGCTCATGAAATACTTGTTGGCTGGAATGAAAGAGGAGAAGCAGCCGGGATTGTACAGGAAGCGTGCATCAGTGCACCCTGCAACCCATTGTGTCCTCGTTCCCCTTCAACTGCCTGATGTTGGTGATATCTGGCTTATACAGCCAGGCTCAAAGCTAGAGTGCAACTAGGCTCTGAGGCAGCTGCTGTGTTGCTCTAAACCTGAAGCAAATACTTTATCTTTGCTAAAAGCACCATAAAATAGCATGGTTCCTTTCTTGGTCTCTACTCTACTACTTCTGGTTGATTTTATGAGGTTTCTAGAAATAGTGAACAACTCAAAACTACAATTTCTTTGGCTACTTTGGAGAACCTGGCAACCTGCTGGGATTTTTTTTTTTTTAATGAGGGGATAGACACGACTCAGAACAGCCCCAGAGCTTATTACTGTTTCTAGCAATAATTTTTGAAGTGTCTACCAATGACTTAGGAGAAAGAGAAACCATTCCTTTGTAGACATAACTGATGGTACCTGCAAACCCAAACACCATCTTGGGCATTTTGGGGTAAGATATAGATCACAGGCTTTATCATCGTTATGGTTTGGCTATGAAGTGCACCCCAAAAGGCTTACATGTTAAAAGCTTGGTCCCATCTGGTAGTACTATTAGGTGATTAGCTCATGAGGACATTTACTTCATGAATGTATTAACCCATTGATGTATTTATAATTTGATGGTATTATTGAGAGGTGGTAGAAACTAGAAGGTGGGGCCTAGTGGGAGGAAGGAGGTCATGGTGGGGAGGGCATGACCTGGAAGGGCATACCTTGTCCCCAGACTCTTCCTCTTTCTCTCTGCTTCCTGTCTGTCATGAGGTAAGTCACTTTGCTCTACCACATGTTCCCTGCCATGATGTTCTGGCTCACCACGCCAGGCCCAGAAGTGACAAAGTCAAGTGACCACGACTGAGACATCTGAAACTGAGCCCAAATAAATCTTTCTTCTTTTAATTGTTTTTCTTGGGTATTTTGGTTACAGTGATGGAAACTAACATAACAATCAATAGCCCTCATAGTTTAAACTGAGAGGAAAGCTAGGAAAGAATTTGTCAAACAACTAGTCAGGCCTCTTCATTCCCTGGTTTAATTCTTTTTTTACCACACCATGTGACCTCCCAACCTGCCAAGCTTCTCTCATATGTGAGGTTTTCAAAGTTTTTAAAAGAATGCAAGAGTCTTCTAATCTTTCTCAGGAAATATTGACTGACTAGAAACATTTGCTTTCAGGGATATGCTTAAGCCAGGAGGATTTGAAATGTAAAGATATTAAAGAAAAAAAAATCTTTCCTTCAACGCTACATTAAACATTCCGGCATTTGCCAGAAGGGTAGTTGGAAGTAACAGCAAATCAAGGCCCATGGGCTTCATATTTCAAATGGACAGGCTAAGACTTGAACATAGCCTTTCATATGACTTCTACGATTTATAGACAGCAAGATATCAGATTAAACTGGAGCAATGCATAGGGTGTAACTCTGCTGCCTTTCTCTTCCCTCCACACAAACAGTTATTTCTATCATTTCCAGATGGTTTTACCATCACTATGTAAACATAAGGGAGGAAAATTCACCAGAAATGAGGCTAAAAATAAGAAGTTTGGACTTCGCTCAAACTTTTGGTACCTCTTTAAAAAACTATTGTACTCAAGCACTGAAAACAAGAAGCTTTGTCAACTTGCCTTCTTTTTAGTGCCACTTAATAGGACATATTCTGGGTTGACCTAACAAATTCATTGCAAATAGAGGCTGTGAACAAACCAAAGGAAAAGTACATCCTCCTGTGTTTGCAGCAACCCTACATGGTAATGAAGGTTTAGGGAACTGAAAGATATTGATAGAACAGTGGATTCTCCCTTTTTTTTTTTTTAAAGGGGATGTCAGTCTAACAGTGATCACAAAGTTTCTTCAAATTTATAAAACTGTCTTTGAAAAATATTAAAAAGCAAAGAGTATAGAAAAAGCAAACACGGCAAAAGTAAAATGAACCAGTGAGACTACATCAAGCTACAAAGCTTCTGCACAGAAAGAAAATAATACACAAAATGAAAAGGCAGCCAATGGTTGAGAGAAAATATTTTTGCATATTTTTAAATTGGGGTTTTGCTCATTTTTGAATTAAGGTGTTTGTTTTTGTTGTTGAATTTTAGGAGTTCTCTATATATTCTGGATATTAATCCTTATTAGATAAAGGATTAGCAAATTCTTTCTGCCATTCTGTAGATTTTTTTTTGCTTTGTTGACAATGGCTTTTGATGCACAATGTAAAAAACTTTTCCTGAAGTTCAATTTATTTTTTTCTCTTGTCTATGCATTTGCTGTCATATCCCCCCTCAAAAAAAAGACCAAATCCAATGTTGTGAAGATTTGCGCTGTGCTTCTTCTAAGAGTTTTATAGTTACAGGTCTTACATTTAAGTCATGGATACATTTTGAGCTAACTTTTATAGATGATGCTAGGTTAGGGATCAACTTCAATCTTTTGCACTATTTGTTGAAAAGCTTGTTTTTCTCACCCCATTGAATCGTCTTGGTACCCTTGTCAAATTCTTATATTGCTTTTTACAAATAAAATTCTGTTTTGACATAGTCCTACTATCAGTGATGCCCCTTGAATACAAGCAACTGGTAGCCAACTGCCAAGCACATCCCCTTCAAAGGTTTGTTTGTCTGTGTTTGGCAGTACTGGAGTTTGAACTCAGTGCATTATGCTTGCTAAGCACACGCTCTACCACTTGAGCCATATTCCCAGCCTAGGAGACACTTTTTTTTTTTTTTTTTGGTGGCACTAAGGCCTGAACTGAGGGCCTCACACTTGCTAGACAGGGGCTCTTATCACTTGAGCCACTCTGTCAGCTCCCTTCAAAGGTATGTATCTTTTCTAGTCTACAATATTCTCCTAAACTCTACCATTGTACATATAACCCACTATACTTTTACAAATGAGATGATGCCCCCTCTCTGCTTAGAAGCTTTCACTGTCTACATAAAAAAGAATAAAGTTCTTTAACAAGGCATATAAATTCTGACCCTATCTACCTGTGTAGCCAAAGTGCTACAATATCATATCCCTTCCCACCACTTCTTATCTTAGTGATAAGATTCTACTGATTTCTTTAAGATTCAGATTAAATTGACTCTTCTATGCCACCCATCTTCAGTTCAACTTCAGTTTCTCTTCTGAGATCCTATACACCTTGTATAGCACATACCAGTTTTGCTGCCTCTGTGCTATACTAGAAATTTTTATTAGTGTTTTTTTCCTCCAACCCAAAATAGTGGACAGTTTGAGGTACCTTTGGAGTCCCAGCACAGGCCTCAGACATATAGAAGGTACACAGTAAATGTCTGTTACGTAGATAAAGAAAAGAATTAATGAGTGGGTTACCCTGAGAGTAGGGCAGGAAACACAGCCTTTCTGGCTCTTCCCTACCCATTAAGAGCAGTTCTGCTGTCTCCATCCAAGCATCCTCCTTTCCTGCAGCTAACAGTTGTATTCATGAAGCTTTCTTGGCTGTTTCGCATCCCCCAGTCCAATATGGCAACCAGCCAGCTGTCAAGTGTGAATGGTTAGGAAGGATGAGGGAAAGGGTGGTGATTTCCCTAGCATTCTGCCAAGCTCTATTCCGACATTCCTTAACAGTTCCTTAGCATTTCCACTATAAGATGGCACATGGAGTACATGTTGAAATCTTCCCTTCCTGCCTCTGATCCTTAGAAATTATAAAAATATGTGAATCAAAGTCTGAACCCAAGAAAGAAAAAGAAGTGGTTGACTAGATACTCTGAAGACTCCCTGATAGGACAAGATTTGAAGTGATGAATATCTAGAGCAGGGGCCAGTGCCATGGAGCAACCTCTAGCAGGATATGTTGAGCTCCCACCATAGAAGTATCTCATCCAATATTCACATCTGCATCCTTACCTGAATGCTCAGTTAGTCACAGGATACAGCCACTGGGTCTGAGAACCTTAGCAGTGGCCATAGGTGCTGATAACATCTGAGATAAGGGAACTTCCAAGGCCAGGAGATCAGCCCTTGGCATACCCACCTAGTAGCTCCTGCAGGTCTGGCCCCACCTTTTTTTTTTTTAAAGAAACTGTGTGATAAGCCAGGCGTGGAGGCACTGAAGTAGGATTGTGAGTTCAAGGCCAGCATGGGTATATAGCAAAATCCTGTCTCAAGAGAAAAAAGAAAGAAGAAGAGGAGGAGGAAGAAGGGGAAGGAGAAGGAAGAAGACGGGAAGGAGAAAGAGAAGACGAATTACTACTACTACTAAATAGTACACTTAGCCAAGTAGCATACCCCACCTTTCTCCCAATAGTAGTGGCAGTAAAGAGCATTTCTGATCAGACTAATAGAGAATGTCAAAGATGAAAAAAAAAAAGCTTTTAACTAAGAATCATCAAACATGTGAAAAATACTACTACCAAGAAAAAGAGTCATCGTGTTCAACAAACTGAAGACTTTATATCAGAGGACAGAAAAAATAGGCAATTCAAACCTCTCAGATACATATGACTTAAATTCTTTGAAAGAGTCAAGAGGATATTATGCCCCTGAAGAAACAATCAGCTAGATATCCTAGAAATTAAAAAGCTGGATTATTAAATTAAAAAATCAATAGCTGGCCCAAATAGCAAAATGGGTACAAGTGATTAATCAAAATGGGAAGCTGAGCTGAGAAATTCTTTTAGAAAGAAGCCCAAAAGGACGAAGAGATGAAAAATATTTTTTAAAAATTCAGAAACAGGGCAGCTGACTTAGAAATTTCAATATTCATGTAATAGGAATTCTATAAGGAGAGCACAGAGAAAACAAATCACAGAGACTATGCAAAGAAAGAAATAAAAGAGAATAATTTCTTAGAATTTAAGAAACTCATGAGTCTTTAGATTAAAAATATAATAAGCAATAAAAATGAAAAAAGAACCTCATGTCCTATGAAATTCCCAACTGTCAGTCCTCACATCTCAAATGCTTTCAAAGCAAAAGAAAATTAAACAAAAAATAGGTCATCTTATAAAGGAATAAGAATCAGATTGACTTTAGGTATTGAGTAGACAACAATGAATACCAAATGTTAGAAATGCCTGTGCTGTTACACAATAACTAATAGGTGAAAACATCCAGTGTTCACCAATAGGCAAATAGATAAACAAAATGTAGTATATAAGTACAATAGAATATTCATCCTTAAAAAAGAAATTCAGACACATGTTAAAATATGTATGAACCCTGAGCAAATTATATTAAGTGAAAGATGCCAGACACAAAAGAATATTGTTTGATTTTACTTATATGAAGTAGCAATAATAGGAAAATTCATAGAGACAGAAAGTAGAATAGAGGTTACCAGGGATTAGGGAGAGAAAGAAAGAAGTACACAGTCTGCTTGGAATGATGAAAAAGTTTGGAAATAGATAGTAGTGATGGTTGCCCAATATGAATGTACTTAATGGCATCAAACTGTACACTTAAAAAGGTTAAAATGGGGCTGGGGGTAAAGCTCTGTGGCAAAGCACATGCTTTGTATGTGCAAGGTTCAGCACCAAAATAAAATAAAAATGAATAAAATGGAAAATTTTATGCTACCACAACTTTTAAAATAAAAAAAGGAAGTAGGAAATCAAATTACTATAGAAGAAGCTGAAAGGACAGTCAAAGATTTACCTCTAAAATAGGTAATATAGGTAAAATCTGCCCAGATCTGACAGATCTGTATATTCTGGATTGATATCCAGAATATATACAGAATTCCAACAAATTATTAAGAAACAAATAACTCAATATTCTAAAAGGCCAAGGATATCAACAGGCACTTCACAAAGGAAATCAAATGGTTAATCATCAAATGGAAAGAATGCTAATCCTTGGTAACTACCAAGGAAGTGAAAATTAAAGAAATGACATACCATTTTTCTTTCACCAGACTGATAAAAATGAAAACTGACAGTATCAAATTTGTCAAAGGCATGAGGAAATGGGTACTCAAGTACTATGCAAATGGTACAATAACTACATAGAGCTTTTCTAGAAGGCAAATGGGTAACAGTTACTAAAATTTTAAACTCACATAACCCTATAACATAGAATCTACCCTAGAAAAGTAGTTGTACTATGTGTGAAAGGAATTATATTTTAAAAAGTGAGAAACAAATGATCCAGTGAACTGAAAATGGTTAAATAATCTGGGATATGTTATAGAATGGGGTAGATCTGTGGCAGTTCATCTTGAGTGTCAACTTGATTGGACAAGAAGTGCCTAGCAGATTAGTAAAGCACACATCTGGGTATCTGTGAGGATGTTTACAGAAAGGATTAACTAAGGAGGGCAGAAGCCCCTGAATGTGGGTGGCACCATCCCATAGACTGCCAGCCCAGATAGAATGAAAGGGAAAAAAAGGAGAAAGTCAGCTAGCAAGGCATTCTCTGTCTCTGCTCCCTATCTGCACAAGGTGAGCAGCTTGTGAGCAGCTTGGACCACTACATGCATCCCACCATGGCATTCTGCTTTATCCTGGGCCAGCAGCAGTAGAGGCAAAGGACCATGAACTGAAGGCTCTGAAACCATGAGCCAAAATAAATCCTTCCTACTTTTAAGTTGTTTTCTCTCAGGTATTTGTCACAGTGTTTAAAAGCTGACTAAAAAGATTCATAAATATTGATGTGGAAAAAAAAATCTCTAAAATATGTTGCTAGATTTCAGAATAAAGCATATTGTATAAAAGCATTATTAAAAATAAAAGCAAGCAAAACAAAACCACAAAACAGAACTATAGACTTCTGCAAATAAAATCTGGAGAGATATCCATTAAGTCGGTAATAGTCACTAGCTCTAGGAAGAGCAATAGGATTTGAGGTGACGCTAAAGGGAACTTAAGTTATCTTATCTGTGTATTAGATATCTTAAAATAAAAGTATGTATTACTTGAGTAATTAAAATAAAGAAACTGGCAGAATTGAAAACAACTGCTGTCCAGGGCTACCTTCTGTGTTTCAAGAACAATTAGCATTTGTCAATTGTGACTGTCTCTACCTTCTGGGTGCTCTTCCTGTTGCTATTCTAATATAAAGGGGTTCCAGTCCATAGATGGGCTGAGCTCCCAGCAGACAGTGAGCACAACCTGCTGGCCATGGCAGTGAGCCAATGACTCCTCCAGGCCCTTCTTAAGCTACCTCAGCTGATGCTACATGAGACACAGATGAACTGTTCCCACTGAACTAGGTCAGCAAAATCAGTGTTTTAAGCCAACAAGTTTTGTTACAAGGAAATAACTGGAACAGTTCCCTTCATACACGTGGACATCTGATAGTTGTGCATACATGTAACTACAACTGTCTCACACATGTAGCTTCCGAAGACAGAGTAAGGGGTACTGTACATACAGTGGGATCAGATAGCATCTGAAGCTGCTTCCTACAATCAAAGGACAACAGAAATACTGAGCTCAGTACTGAAGCACATCCTGGCACATCTTTTCTTAAAAAAAAAAGACCATTTTCTCCAATGACATTTTACCTTTCAGAAAGCTGCCGGATCTGTGGAATACCCATATACTTGTGGAAGTGCTCCAGAACATTCATTACGCCTTGAAGGAGATTAGCAACTTCTCCATACTGTCTGCGCCTGGTCATGGCTCTGCAAAGAAATAAGACATTGGAAACTCTAGAAAAACACTAAGGATACAGATGTGGAACAACCTATTTTAAAAAACAGACATCAACTCAATTTAATAAACATTTACCAAGTGCTGAATACATATGGTGCTATGTACCCGAGGGGAGAAAATAATAAAACTTGGCCCAAATCCTCAAGGTGACATCATTTATTATTTAGAGTCAAATATGCATCTAACTAATAACAAGAGGGATGAACTAAGTTCCAAATAGAAGTACAAGTTTTGTGTTATGGAGGCTATAAAAGAATGTGTGAGTGCTGGATTTTCACTGGGTGGGGAGGAGAACCTGGGCAATAATGGATTTGGGTTGGGTATTACAGGACTAGCAAGCTTTCGACAGAGAATGAAGATAGAGATGTTACTATCTAAGCAAACCATCTTTTTAGGATACAACAAGGGACATTTGCATGCATCTGCATATTCATTCAAATCTGTACATATTTAAGACAATGATAAGCAACTCTGTCAGAGATGTCTTCATTCCCTACTGCTAAAGTTAATGAAGCTTAAAGATGCTGAAAAAATCGACAGTTATACACAGCAAGGAAGAACAAACTATTAGGTCCAGATTTTTCATTAGGGTAGGGGTTACACATTAAATGTGTAATTTATGACTTCCCTTATGAGGCATTAGAAAAGAGAGGACCAAGTTCAAGCCAAAGTGTGATGTTGCTACCACTGCCTGCTAACACCTGGAGAAGGACCAAGAGAGACTGCTCTTTCAGTTCCACCAGCCTGCTGCCCTGCTCCTCAAAGGAGAATGGACCACAGACCCCAATACCCAGGCTATGCCCAGCAGAGCTTAGGAAGGATTTGCCCCTCTCCTCTTTCCTTCAGTGCATTCCTCCACTCCCACCATTTCTGCATTTCCGTGAAGATGCTTTTTATCTCTCCATATGTGCAATTACATTGAGGTTAGGCAGGGCAAATCCTCAGTTTGAGAAAGACCACAGAGGTGAACTGGAATGCTAGCAAAGGAGGCTTGGGTTTTGTGGTAAATAACTAGCAACTTCTTTTAACATTATTCTAATGTGCTCGTGTATCATTCCCTCGATAAATCAAACAGGAAGCTACTATCTTTGAAAAACATTTTTTTTTTTTGCCGTATTGGGGTTTGAACTCAGGGGCTACACTTGAGCCTCTCCACCAGCCCTTTTGTGTGAAGGGTTTTTTTTGAGATAGGGTCTCTTGAACTATTTGCCCAGGTTGGCTTTGAACTGTAATCCTCCTGATTTCTGCCTCCTGAGTAGCTAGGATTACAGGCATGAGCCACCAGTGCCCGGCTGAAAAAAATAGGTTTAAAAAAGTGGATTGATCTTTTGAATAAACTTTACACTTGCTTTACTCTTTTTTTTTTTTTTTTTTTCCTGTGCATGTGTGTTACCGTCTAGGTTAATTCTTTTTTTTTTTTTTTATTTTTTAAACATTTTTATTAGTATATAATAGTTGTACAGGAGGGGTTGTTGTGACATTTCCATATATACATACATTACCCCCATTTGGCTCATCCCCTCCACTCTTCTCCCTCTTCCCTCCCTCTCCTTTCTTAGGGTGACTTTGACACATTTCAGTGCTCCGTATTCATATATGTATAGACTATATTCGCCCTCCTTTTTTTTTTTTTTTTTTTTTTCATTTTTCTTTTATTATTCATATGTGCATACAAGGCTTGGTTTATTTCTCCCCCCTGCCCCCACCCCCTCCCTTACCACCCACTCCACCCCCTCCCGCTCCCCCCCTCAATACCCAGCAGAAACTATTTTGCCCTTATCTCTAATTTTGTTGTAGAGAGAGTATAAGCAATAATAGGAAGGAACAAGGGGTTTTAAAAAGTGGGTTGAGTGATACATTAAAGATCTGTTTCAAATAATCTCTTTGGTTACAGTGCAACCCAGCCCAATGGAGGCAAGAAAACTTGCCAAGGCACAGGCTGTGGGAAGTGATTCTGGGCTTGAGTCACCTTGTCTAGCATAGATCTACCACATGTAAATGACCAATTTCTTCATGTGGCTTCTGAGTCCCCTTCACATTACCTGCACCTCACTTTTTTGTTAAGTTTTCAACACCAGAAGGCATAAAGCAAAAATGACTGAACAGTTGTGGCCAGTTTGCCAAAAGTGGGGCAGGATAGTGAGGCTTTCTTTGATAGAAAGTGAAGAACTTTTCTTTTCTCTTTTTTTTTGTGGAACTGGTGTTTGAACTTGGGGCTTTACACTTGCAAGGCAGACACTCTTCCACTTGAGCCATGCCTCCAGCTTAAAGCCATTTTCTTTATGTGATGGATTTCCTGTAGATCCAACAAGAAAGTTCGTATCACTTACTCAAGGGAGTTGACGCCCCCTGCCAGCATGTGCAAATGGTTCAGTGTTGTGATTGAGGTGGTCAGGTGGCGTTTGGCGTGATCTAACTGCTTAATATCACGGGTGATTTCCTTCACCTAAATATTGAGAAAGAGCAGAAGTGAGAAAAAAGGTTAAGAAACATGTAGAACCATGTGCAAATTGCTCCACAAAAAGATAATGTGCCTGAAGCAATTAAGAAAGAGGGAGGAAGGGGGGGAGAAATGACCCAAACAACGTATGTACATATGAATATATGAATAAAAAGAGAAAAAAAAGAAAGAGGGGGAGGGGAGTAAAAACCTCAGTTTAGCTCCTGTACAAAATGCAAACATTCTTACAAAATCAAAACAATTTCCAACAGTCCCTTTAAATTTAATTTGGGTCATTCATATATAATGTCAGACACAGGAGGTTGATGCAGGATGATTGCCAAGTTGAAGGCCAGTCTGGGCTACACAATGAGTTCGAGGGCAACCCTGTCTTAAAAAAAGAAAAAAAAAATTAATTTGGCATTTCTTCAGGCTTGACCCAGGGTCACAAAACTCTTGGTTATGAGAAAGAAATGAATTTTGTTTTCACCCTCAATGGAATGATCCAAATAGTTAATGCAGTATTAAGCACACAGGGTACAGGAGCAAAATCCAACACATCTCTTTGATAAGGTCAGAAAAGGGTGGGTTCAGCAGAAATGGATAGTATTAGTCAGCTAATTGTGATGGTCTTTATTAATGGAACCAGGGTTCATTGCCTGTTTACCAGCAAAGAAAAGACTTTTTCTCAAATCTCATGAAGACTAAAATGACCCCTGTAACAGTATAGCAGGAAGGCAGGGAGGAGGAAGGGAGATAATGAGAGATAATGAGGAATAGTGAGAGATAATGAGTGCAACAGTAAAACAAACAAACAAAAAAACCGGATTTTAGGAATGTCAACTGGGGTGAGACCAGAGAAGGGTCACCTAGCCCCAGAGGTTAAAATGGCTACTGAAACAGTATGTGACTATGTATGGGACAAGCTGTACCTCCCATTTCTGTAACCCACTCTAAATGGTATATAAGGAAAGCCCCCTTTGTTCTCGGGACTCAGCCTTTGGATACGAATCCGCTGAGTTGCTGAAAGCATGCTTATAAACTTGCTTCCCAAAAGCTTTGGTGCCCCATCTCTCTGTCTGAGCTGTCCTACAACAATATCTAAGAGGAAAGGAACAGTATTCCAGAGCTAGAAGGCAATCTGGGGAGTAAAATTCTGACATTGTTGCTCCAGCAGGTTCAAGAAAGCGAAATTCTATCTGGGAATGCAAGCATATTTCAGTAACTGGGAAAGCAGATTCAACAGAAAAGTCTGGAAAGTCCTGCAACTTTACTAGCATGTAGGTGAACTCTTCCGCTAGACTGAGTCCATGATAACCAAGAAACATTAATGGAAATTGCTTTCCCAGGTTCTGTGACACCTGGTAGGAAGGGAGTGCCCTGAATATCGGGTATAAATATTCTAGTCATTGAATATATACATCTCTCATTAAAGTGAGAAATCTGGTAGTGAGTTAAATGCATGTGACCTGATTTTTCAGAGTCTGACCACTCTAGCAAAGACTGTGGCCTACATAGCTCCATTCTATGCCTACAAACCTGCAAGCTTGGCCTGGATCTTAGGAGTCAAAGCTTCTTTCTCTGGTACTTTCCATCAAGCCTGCCTTCCCTCCATAACTCTCAGGCCACCCCAGACCTATTTTTCCATTGGGAAAAAAAAAAGGTTAAGAGCCCACCACCTTACTAAGTAATTGAGCTCAGGCACAAAATGATCAAGAGTGGCCTAAGAGACCACAAATAGGAGTTTGGCCCTGAAATCTGATCACCCACTTATAGCACTGAATCATCCTACTTCCCACCAAAAAAAAAAAAAAAAAAAAAAAAAAATCCCTTGCTTCCTTCTGGTTTCCTCAGCTCCAGTCCTAACCTCAGGGGCTTTTTTCCTTGTTATTATTGCTGTTGCTGTTGAGGCAGGATCTTGTTATGTAGCCCAGGCTATCCTTGAATTTGAGATCCTCCTGCCTTAGCCTCCCGAGTACCTAGGATGACAGAGGCACATCACCACACCCAGCTCTAACCTTGGGGGCCTTAACCACTGTATTTAAAGTCACAATTATCACCAGAGGAGGGGATGCACTCCTATAATCCCAGCTACTCAGAAGGAAAAGACAGGAAAATCATGAGTTTGACGCTATGGGGGGGAAAAAAACCAATGAAACCCTGTCTCAAAAACAAAATAAAAACAAAAGAGCTAGGGGCATAGCTTAAATGATGGAGCACATGCCTAGCAAGCATGAGGCTCTGGCCTCAATCGCCAGTACTACAAATATATACATATATACATAAACACAAAGTCACAGTCATCGATGCCTTTTCTCATTCCTTGCATCCATTAGCCATTATATCCTGAATGTTCTTTCTCTGCCCCAGCTCAAGAATCTATTCATCCTTTCTACTCCTAATTCAGGCCTTCGCTGCTCTACGCTAGGCATGACTACTCTTTTTTATTTCCAGGGTCTCCTATCACATATCCTATGCTGCTTTAGAGAAACTGTTTTAGAGAACTACTTGTTATTCTTCACAAAAAGAAACCCTTTAAATGGTAGGGTATACACAGGGTGCTCTGGTCAAACTTATGTGAGACTATTCTGCAGAACAGATTGTCTGGTTAATTAACCTCAGTTGTCACCTAAGGGTATCCAGAATAGAACAGAACATGACATGGTGGGTTTTGGAGTCAGGCAGATTAGTGCTAAATTCCAACTCTATCATCTACCAACTCTGTCAGGGTCAAGTTTCTTAGCCTCACTAAGTCTCAGTTTCCTCATGTATACAAAGAGTAATCATAAAAATTATGACAATAGTAAAACCTAGCCCATAAGGTTGTCAAGAGGAATAAACTAGATCACTTGTATAAAGGAACTGGCATCATGCTTGGCACATTAAGAGACCTCAACAATTATCAGCTCCTCCCTCACTGTCCAGAAAAGCAAACTGCTTTAAAGTAAAATTTAGAAGTAGCTTACTCAAACTATTATCACATCCCTCCTTGGCTGGAAGAGGGAGTATAGTCCAGAATAGCAGATTAGAATCTCAAGGTTATTGATCACTAAAAAATTGAACACAATAAACTTTAGCAAAAATTGAATCTGAGCTGGTGCCGGTGGGTCATGCTTGTAATCCTAGCTACTCAAGAGGAGGAGATGAGGAAGATCAAGGTTTAAGCCAGTCTCAGGCAAATAGTTTGTGAGACACTATCTTGAAAAAACCCATCACAAAAAAGGGCTAGTGGAGTGGCTCAAGCTGTAAGAGCACCTGCCTAGTAAGCATGAATCCCTGAGTTCAACCCCTGTTCTAAAAAAAAAATAAAAAAAAAAAAGTTGAATCTGATAGATACTTCAGTGACACCTGGTTAATGGTGAATGTGCTGCATCCTTGTGGAAGGACCACAGATCTGAATCCCTAAAACTCTGTTCATTGCTCTTCATATGTTTAATTCTCACAACCCTGTGAGGGAAACACTCTTATTTTTATTTTATAGTTGAAGAAACTGGAATTTGGACACATTGCCAGCACACCCCAGTGCCTCCCCTGGAGCAGCAGTGGGTGAATGCTGGATTCCTGGTTGGCAGGATGGCATTCTGAGTATATCATTGGGGTCACCAATATGAAGAGCAAGAACTTAGTCAAAACCATATGCATGTATCATGGCCAGAATACCTTCCACCTCCCAGACTCAGGACCAGTTTCATGTTCTAGGTTATGCAGCATATTATCATAACTGAGAAACACACCATGTAAGCAAATGCTAAGGAACTGCATCCAAAATGACCAGTAAACTACTTTAGAGAAAAAATAAAAAGGAAAGTTTTCTTATTTGAAAACAGGGCAGCAAATGTAATGCGGCATGACTGGTGAGTCACCCTGGTCAGTCGTGTCCCTTGAATCAATCAGGAATGTACTCACAGGGACTTGCTTAGAGATGTGGATGACTGTGGTTGGCAGGAAGTGGGAGGAAAAGCCCATAATTACTATGACTGGATGAGAAGCTAACTTCCTCTTTGGGTACAAAAAAGTTAGGAAGAAAACTAAACTCACCATTTGCTCTGATTTTTCTGCTTTGTCTTTGATATCTTTAATTTTGCCAAAGAGTTGTTGAATAGCTTTCTGGGCCTCCTCAAGTGCCTAGAGTAAAAGAAGTAAGTGAAAAATGAGAAGCAATGCAAAGCAGCACCAGTCACTACACTATAATCAATTCCAGCCTCAAAAGAAAATTACCATAAAGCTCTCTTGATTCATTATACTTATGCCAACAATTTTACTGTACCAAAATAATGGAGAAAGTTAGAGTCCAGCATTTGGACATGGTCATATACTACAGTCTCTTACCAATTTTCATTTCACCATAAAGTTTTAATTTAAAAACTATTTATCTTTGTGATTACTACACATGTTATCAATGACAAGAAATAAATAGGACATACACATCTGTCTCTCTGTGTGTGTGCACAATAACCATCAAAGTTTATGGAGACAGGGGTGGCTCTGAATTAGGGAAAGCTCTAGATAAGGAAGTTCAAAAAAACTGTACTTTCAAAAAACTCAGGACTGTGTATGGGGACTCTATAGTTTTAAAGACTATAAATTTAAGACATTTATAGTGTCCCACTTGGAAACCAATGAAATGAAGTCAGAAAGGTATACTTGAAGCTAAAGGTGAGTCAAATGTTTCTATGAAAATAAAAAGCTACAAAGATGGATGTTGTGCATTAAAAGTATTACAATCCACAGTATCTTCTGTGAGGAGGGGCAGCAATAGGAGAGGAGATGGGAGGATGCTAACGCTACACATGTGTAGGACACATGTACTTCATGGTCCCGTACTGAAGGTGACCTATAGCTGAACTGTTGCTCTGAATTCCTGTGGTAGCTGAGTGTCAGTCATGTCAGTGAACATTTCATTTATTCCTTCAATCATCAACAAGTATGTAGCAAATACATGCCATACACCAGGGGAAGGGAGGAGGGAAGGAAAGGGGAGGTAAATGGAGGAGAGGGGAATGAAAGGAAGGAGAGGGAAGTGAGGGGGAGGGGAAGGAAAGGGAAGGGGGCCCAGCATTGAGCCCTCAGGCATTCTAACATGAGTCATGAGAGTAAACCAAGAACAGTGTATCACAGAAGCCAAACAAAAGTGCAAGAGGAAAAGAGCAATCATGTCTTACATTGTAGAAAACCCATGTAGATTAAGACAGAGTCGCCACTGATAGCAAGGGGAGCTGCTAATGACAGTGCCAAAAGCAGATTCAGTGTGTGTGTGTCGGGGGGTGGACGTGATGGGAGTAGACAATGAAAACACGATGACATGGAGAGCAGGGCCCAGGATATGACAGCCCAAGGGTCAAATGCAGTCTGCCACCTGTTTTTGTAAATAATGAAGTTTTTTGGAACATGCCCTAACGGATTCCCTTAGGTATTATCTATGGCTACTTTTCACCATACAGTGACAGTGAGGAATAGCTACAACGGAGACCACATGGCCTGCAAAGACAAAAAAAAATTACAATGTGGCCTTTAACAGAAAAAGTATGTTGGACCGTAGTATAGATTCTTAATGTTTTTGCTATGAGAAGACAAGAACATGGGACAATATATGAGGTGAAGGGAGGAATTTTTAGAGAGGTGTTTGTCAAAAGGCCACGAATACCCAAGGCAATACTCAGTAAAAAGAACAATGCTGGAGGTATCACAATACCCGACTTCAAACTATATTATAAAGCAACAGCAATAAAAACAGCATGGTACTGGCACAAAAACAGATATGAAGACCAGTGGAACAGAATAGAGGACCCAGATATGAAGCCACACAACTATAACCAACTTATCTTTGACAAAGGAGCTAAAAATATACGATGGAGAAAAAGCAGCCTCTTCAACAAAAGCTGCCTGGAAAACTGGTTAGCAGTCTGCAAAAAACTGAAACTAGACCCATGTTTATCACCATCTACCAATATTAACTCAAAATGGATCAAGGATCTTAATATCAGACCCCAAACTCTAAAGTTGGTATAGGAAAAAGTAGGAAATACTCTGGAACTAATAGGTATAGGAAAGAACTTTCTCAGTGGAACCCCAGCAACTCAGCAACTAAGAGATGGCATAGATAAATGGGACTTCATAAAACTAAAAAGCTTCTGCTCAACAAAGGAAATGGTCTCTAAACCGAAGCGACCACCCACAGAGTAGAAGAAAATATTTGCCAGCTACACATCAAAGGACTGATAACCAGAATATATAGGGAACTCAAAAAACTAAATTCTCCTAAAATTAATGAACCAATAAAGAAATTGGCAAGTGATCTAAACAGAACTTTCTCAAAAGAAGAAATTCAAATGGCCAAAAAACACATGAAAAAATGCTTACCATCTCTAGCCATAAAGGAAATGCAAATTAAAACCACACTAAGATTCCACCTCACTCGTTAGAATAGCTATCATTAGCAACACCACTAACAACAGGTGTTGGTGAGGACGTGGGGAAAAAGGAACCCTCTTACACTGCTGGTAGGAATGCAAACTAGTACAACCACTCTGGAAAAAAATTTGGAGGCTACTTAAAAATCTAAACATAGATCTATCCTATGATCCAGCAATACCACCATTGGGGATATACCCAAAGGAATGTGACTCAGGTTATTTCAGAGCCACCTGCACACCCATGTTCATTGCAGCCCTATTCACATAGCCAAGTTATGGAAACAGCCAAGATGCCCCACTACTGACAAATGGATTAAGAAAATGTGGTATTTTTATACACAGTGGAATTTTATGCAGCCACGAAAAAGAATGAAATCTTATCATTCGCAAGTAAATGGATGGAACTGGGAACATCATTCTGAGCGAAGTTAGTTTGGCCCAAAAGACCAAAAATCATATGTTCTCCCTCATATGCAGACATTAGATCAAGGGTAAATACAACAAGGGGATTGGACTTTGATCACATGATAAAGCAAGAGCACACAAGGGAGGTGTGAGGATAGGTAAGACACCCAAAAAACTAGATAGCATTTGTTGCCCTCAATGCAGAGAAACTAATGCAGATACTTTAAAGTGACAGAGGCCAATAGGAGAAGGGGACCAGGAACTAGAAAAAAGATTAGTTCAGGAAGAATTAATTTAGAAGGTAACACACATGTCAACTCCCTGTATAGCTATCCTTATCTCAACCAGCAAAAACCCTTGGTCCTTCCTATTATTGCTTATACTCTCTCTTCAACAAAATTAGAAATAAGGGCAAAACAGTTTCTGCCTGATAGTGAGGGGGTGGGGGGGGAGAGGGAGGGGGTGGGGTAGGTAAGGGAGGGGGCGGGGGGAAGAGGGGAGAAATTACCCAAACATCGTATGCACATATGAATAAAAGAAAAAAAAATAAAGAGGTGTTTGCCCATGTCTGTTATGCAAATGATTAAGTAGAAGGGAGAGAAGCTGAGTGTGGGGAGGGGCTAATGGAATAGTTACAGAACAGAAGGCCTTTTCAAAAATAATGCTTTTGAATTGTTTAGTGTGTAGGTGTCTATGAGGGTTATATGTGTCCTTTGAAGAGTGGACCAAGGGCATGAATGGCTTTCTCATGTGCCCTATAGTTAAGACAAAAATCCACACTCAGTTAGTGAGGACAATCCCAATGTATGACTACTATCTCCATATAATTATGATACCCTCCTTCCCTGAGTTACCTACAACATTCACCTAAACCTAGAGCAAAGCTGAAATTCAACAAATCTTTGTTGACTGATTAAAAATACCACAAGGCACATACATGACTAGCAGGAGTGAGACCACTGCTCTGCATGAGGTGTGCTGACACCCACCATTCTTCCTGTTGTCTGGGAACCTAAAGGACTGGTCTGGGACAAACAGACCAGCTCATCTAAGAGAGCCCGCACGCGTGAATCCACGGCCAATGCAAAAAACCCACCAAACCCTTACCCTAACCCAGATTTAATGTCCATAAAAAGCCCAAGCTTTTACCTGAACAGGGAGCCCCCGGCTGGGCTCCGCTGCACTGCTCTAACTGTGGCCTTTTCTTTCTCTCTAATAAATCCTACTTTGTGTACCGGCCTTGTCTCATGAGTCAATCTGCCTCACAAGCCAGTTCTCTGGCCTGTGAAGGCAAGAACCCTCAATCTGCAACATTTCACACCAGCATGTAACATTCCTAAATTCAGATTCAATTACAATCAGTAGTTCAAAATCTTAGCATCATGCTTTCTAATGAGAGTATCTATTTAGCAAATGTGGGGTCTAATGCCCAAGATGCTGCACCAGAGTCAGTAAACCCTAAGCTCAGTGAAGGCTTCTAAAAACTGTGGGGCCATGGTGTGAAAAAGTACCACAGAGATGCTTTGCAGGCAACTGACCACCAGAAAGGACTGACTTTCTTTGGCATGGTTTGCATGGAATTCTGTGATGCTGCAGGTCATGTTATGGCGACATGCTGATGAAAACACAGCCAAATACCCTAAAAAACAAATGCTACTCAGCAAGGAAGGCAAAAAGGGCCACATTCTATCCTGAGATCTAATCTGCAGAAGTTCACATGGTCCTTTCCCAGAGAAAGAGTTCCTTCCTATCCCTAGTTCTGTCTTCCTCCCAAGCTAGTGTCCTGCCAGAACTATCTCCCCTGAATCTACCAGTTTTTTTCTTCCAGCAAACAAATAAGACTCACACAAGCTTACATTTCACAGTCTCCAAGAGAGATAAATGGTCTGCCAGATTTTTTTCAGGCTGGAATACTTTTGCTCATTATAATGATGTACTAAAGTTGGTGAAATTTAATATAATTCATTTTCCAGAGTTAAAAAAGTTTCCTCTGAAGTATTTACTCTGTCAGGCAAGTCTATTCCCAACATATAGACTAATATTTGATATTTAACCTCTAAAATCAATAGGACAGTCAAAAGAGCAACTTGTAATTAGAAGAACCAAGGGATTTTTTTTTTTAAATGCTAAAATACTTTTACTATCTGGGCAATCAGAAAATGTGCTAAAAGAAAGATTCTGGCACTGTCCCTAGACACTCTTTAAAGTAAAATGTGGCTACTTTTCCATTCCAAGCTGTATGTGGATTAAAAACAGAACTAATCACCCCAAAAAGTCTGCTTTCAATCCATGTTGAGTTTTTCCCTCTGCCCGGAGTCTCTGAATTAAGACCTGGAGCATGGCTGCAGCCTGCATCTGACAGTGTCATTGGGCAGCAGTTACTACCTACAGTGGTCCTCTCTCTAGTAACTCAAAGTCTATAATCAGGACATGGCAAAGCAACTGACTGAGCTAGCCTCCTAGACTCAAAAACCAGTTAAAATATCCAGGTATTTCTGTGCATCACTAACTGTAACTGTTACTCCCAATTTTCCTTGCTTCCTAAAGTAGAAAGGCTTCCAAGGCCATACCAGATCACATACATAACAGAAGCAGTATGGGATATGGAACTCATTCTACTGCTTCTTTCCCTTTTGTTTCTTTTTCTTTTTTGCAGACCTATTGTCTGCCACCTGTGTACACAGAGAGGCTCTGACCCAATGGAAATGCTTTTAGAAATAAATGTCCCTTCTGGCTCTATGAACCCACAGGCAGTCTCTCAGAGATTTTAAGCTAAGATTCCCTTTGCTGTCACTGCAGGAAAAAGTTGTTCATTTTCAGAAGAATTTGCATGACTTTAGACTGCTCTTTATAAAAATAAGGTGCTAATATTCAAGGTTACTGGGAAGAAAATTCCACTTTTTCCAACACTCTGCTATCATTTCTATTTTCCATCTTTACATTTACTTGCTGGTTCCCTTTTCTATTGCATGGAAAGTTGACACACTGTAATTGGTTAAAAGCAAGAATTTTTGAGCCAGAAGACTGGGATTTGAGGTGCAGCCTTGCCACTTAACTATGTAATCTGTCAAGTCATCTGACTTCTACAAGGGATAGTTTCATAATTTCTAGAACAGAAATACCTCCATGCAGTACTGGGGTTTGAACGCAGGGCCTCATGCTTGCTAGGCAGCAACTGAATTGCTTCACTAGCTGTTTTGTGTAAACTATTTGCCTGGGACTGGCTTCAAACCGAGATCCTCCTGATCTCTGCCTCCTGAGTGGTGGTACTGCAGGCATGCACCATCATGCCAGGCTAGGGGACATGTCTTTAAAGATCAGTAAGATAAGAATGGCACAATGAATGAATGCAAACAAATACAATGGTATGCAGAAGTATGTCTACAGAATCATTCAGCATCATTCGGTAAGCAAGAGAATTCTCAAGACATGAGAAACTGCTGAGGGTTACCACACCTGATGAGCCCTAACAGAGGCCCTAATGACATCCACTGAAGGTAGACACCTAAGGTTAAGTAGCTTTTATTTATGGAAAGTCCATTCTGATACTAGTGGCCACCCAGGCACCATCCAGGCCATTGCTATGGAAACAGGGCATCTCTAGCTGGAGAAGAGACGCTTTCAGAGGCCTCAGCAATAGTAACAGTGCAGCCAGTTCCCCATGGATGATGCCCAACAGCAGTAGAGATTACAGAAATTTCGAAGCCATAAACAGCTAGCTGTGTGTATACAGAATTGTGCTTCCTTGCATCCTATAGCACACCAGCTCCTTCTAGGTCTGGCAGCTCTAGTCAGATGCCAGATGGGTGCCCATCAGATGACACTCATTGGTATTGATACAGATTCCTCCACAGCTCATTTAGAAACCTAGAGTATAATGAGGCTTTATTTAAAGCATGGCTTTCTTTCCAAGTTTGTGAACCAAAAGAATGTAAGGAGCAAAGGGAGTAATTCTCACCTTATTTGTTAAAATGCTCTGTTCCACATAAGTTACTTTTATTTATGATTTCTGCAAACCACATCCACTGAAAATGTGAGCCAAAGAGCTCATTTTTTATTGTCTTTAGGAGACAAGCCAGAAGTTAACATAACAACATGAAGTTGGGACACACATTCAGCAGTGCCCAAACAAGACTAAACATTTACATTTGAAAGTTCTGCTTATATCTGTTATCACCCATAGCTCAAAAACATTACCCCTGAAATGGCTGGGAGTGGCAAAGTCATGATGTGCAGCTTCCCTGATGGAATGCGGCCCCTAAGGATGAGGGCTCAGGCAGCAAGTCCAAATAGCAAAAGAGAAGGAAATGTTTAAGCTCAAGCCTCAGCTGCTTTTGCTGAATAAAAGGCACAGAAATTCAATACTTTAGGAAACGGTGCACATTTAAAGAAAAACTTGTCCAAGTTTAACAAAGGACTACTTCCCACAAATAGCTAAGACTTCTGCCAAGTCAGAAGTTACTTGTTTCATTCTAAATTCCCCATCTCTTAATATTACTTCTAATTTTAATTCTTAGTAATTCTCATCTGTATAGTGGGTCTCCATTCAGGAGAAGACACCCTTTTTTTGGTCACATCTGGATGAGTTTTAGAGAAACCTTCTGTACCGAGCATCCTTTGGGAATGGATCTCCTTGGGGCTTCATCTGAATCATCTGTTCTTCCAATTTTACTCATTTTCTTCAAGATGCCAATAGTTCCTATATTTTCAGTACCACAGTTGTGCAGTGGCACAGAGTTCTCTTTTCATCCTCAGGTTCTTCTCTTAGTCCAGTTTCTGGGAGAGACCCAGCTAGTGAATAAAGCCATTTCTCCCTGCCATTGTTTGGATTCCCTTGTGAATCAGTTAACTTTTCAGATTCTACAGTGAGTAAAAGGGGCACCCTGCTTCCCTTTCAAGCATCTGTTCCTGTTTAAAAAGAGAATTTGGGACTAGGGATGTGGCTCAGTGGTGGAGTACTTGCCTGGCACACTTGAAGGCCTGGGTTCTATCGGCACCTCTGAGAGAGAAAGACAGAAAAAGAGGGTGGGGGGGAGGAGAGAGAGAAAGAAAAGAATTTGGTATGGACAAAAATGTGGCATACTGGGACTAAGAAAACCTGGGGCTATGATTAACTCTCTGAGTATGAATTTGGGCAAGTCACAGAAAGAACATGCTATCTGAGCCTGCTTCTTCATCTGTAACATGGGGAGGATAACACTTACATGGTGTAATTCACAGCTTTCTGAGGATCAGACCAAGCAATATATGAAAGTACATCTTGGAGAATGCAAGATAGACATATGGGTATTATAATAAAACATTTGCATTACAGATCCAGACAAATGACTCAAAATGTATGTTCTATAAAAGCAACTCAAAATGCATCTTTGCTTATAGTAAATTAATCACAAAAGACTAATATAGCTAACAAGTAGCACTGGAACTTGCCCACAAGAGGCTTATTTAGTCACTAGAAATCTCCAAAGTTCAGAATCTCCAAGTTGTCAATGAAAAGTAGAAAAGGTATACAGTTCTAAATTAACAGAAGCAGTACCTGGCCTAGTTTATGGTGTTATCCTATCAGGAAGCTATTTTCCCATGTAAGTGGGAGCAAGAAAAGCTCAAGTGTGACAAGGAGACAGAGTTAGTAGTAAGGTCTGAATTGGAATAAAGACCCCTCAATTCACCTCTTCTCTTGTTTTATAAAAGACAGTGTTTGGATCATCCAATTTTCTTTTCAGTATGTATACCTGCAGAAGTAATGTCTCCCTATTAACTGGAAGCTATTATGAGAGAGGCACTAATATATTTTGCCTAACATCCTTATTCTAAGTATCACAACAATACCTAAAGATGTACCCAGCATCTGTTCAGAGTCTACACTGTAACAGTGAAAATAAATCAGAATCCTGGCATGTGAATCAATACTACATTGAGGATGAGAACTTTCTTGTGTACTTTGAAGCTTTAATAGTGATGACTGTAAAACAATGAACCAAAGCAGACTAAAAAAGCATTGTCTCTGGTTTTGCAAAGTTAGTCTCCTTCCATAGGAGACCTGAGAGACTCCAAATTAAAGCAAATAAAATTTTATAGCTTTCTTATAGATTCCTGAACACCGGGAGTTATTAATTGACATGCTGACAGGACAACAGCAGCACTGAATTCCTATTGTTCTAAATATTGTATTTCTATGAATAAAAGAAGGAAGAGGAAAATGGAGGCCAAGTTCTTACATGAAGGCAGGGTTTCAAATTCTCACCCATCGTTCTAACACATCTGAATGACTTCTTGTGTCAAGGGCTTGTAACCCAGGAAAATTTTGCCCTGTCAGCAGAAATATTACAATTTTCTAATGCACAACCTCAAGCTGAGGATGCAATTTTCCTTACATCTCTAACTACCAGCAATCAAAAGCCAGAGTGACCTGGGGAAGAGCCAGAGCAGTTACAGCAGTGATGAATAGCATTTTCCTCTGTAGATGCAGACTCCAGTGTAAATGTGTGACTGCCTTTAACATGGAAACAAGGAGATGGCAAAAAGTTATGCTTGACCTTCCTTTCCTGCCTCCGGAGGAGTGCCAATTTATATGGAGATGGCTCAGAAGACTAATAAACTTCAGTATTCCTTCTTGGCACACTATATTCCTAAAATTATTTTCAATAATCACATTACAGATAAGTGGGACTTGTGTTTCTAAGGTCAGGAAGACGATAGTCCAACTGCTGGACTTGTTACCTAAATAAAAGAAAAATTCAGGGAGGGTTTATTTGGTGTGGGGAGAGCATCTCTATTATTATTATAAATACAAAAGCTTAAGACTCTGCAGCTTATCTGAAACACAGTCTGAATGGACTGTGAAGACAAAATAGGAAATATGCTTACACTAATGCATTTGTGTCTGAACAAAAAGATAAAACTATTAAAGATCACAATATGGAAAAATGTTTCCAGACAGATTAAATATTAAAATGACTAAAAATTACCATATGATCCAGCAATTCCACTCCTAGGTATTTAATGAAAGGAACTGAAAGTGGGGACTGGGATAGATATTGATATGCCAATGTTCACAGCAACATTTTCACAACAGCTGAAAGGTGGAAACAACCTATGTCTCCACAAACAGATGAATGTTGAAAAACAAAATGCAGTAAATGCACACAACGGAATATTATTCAGTCATAAAAAGGAATAAAGTCCTGATGCATGCTACAACATGGGTAAACCCTAAAGACATCATAAGTGAAATATACCAGAAACAAATGGTCCAATATAGTTGGATTCCATTTATATACAGTACCTAGAATTGGCATATCATAGGGGCAGAAAGGAAATTAAAGGTTAGAGGGGACTGGGGGAGCTATTGTTTAATATTCATCATACTGTTTGGTATGATGAATATAAACATTGGAAATAGAAGTTGTGAAGGTTGCACAACACTGTGAATGTAATTAATGTCACTTCTACACTTAAAAATAGTTGAAATGGAACTAAGGATATAGCTCGGAGGTAGGGTGCCTACCTAGCATACAAAAGGCCCTGATCAGTAAATCTAAGTGCAAGTCTTTTGAAAAGGCCTAAAAAATTGTGACCAGTTTAATGTGGGGGAAAAGAGGAAATACAACATTAAGAACGTAAAGAGAATAGAAATGGAGACATAGGATGATACAGATCTGAATGAAGTTATTTTCAAGAATCTACACTCTTGAGGCCCTGAGTTCAAACCCCAGTACCACTAAAAAAAAAAAACCAGAATCTACAGTCACTGAAATTGACTCAAGAAGTGGGAGACATAAAGATAACGGTAGAGCCAGGTGCCAGTGAGTCAGGTCTGTACTCCTAGCTACTCAGGAGGCAGAGATAAGGAGGATCATGGTTTGAAGCCAGCCCTGGGGCAAATGGTTCATGAGACTCTATCCTGAAAAAACCTATCACAAAACAGGGCTAGTGGAGTGGCTCAAGTGGTAGAGCAGTGAGGCCCCAAGTTCAAATCCCAGTACCACCAAAATAATAATAATAACGATAATGATAATAATAAAAGGAGAGGAGAAGGGAGGGGAAGGGGGAAGGGAGAGGAGGGGAGGGGAAGAAAAGGGAGTGGGGGAGAAAGGAGGAGAGGAGAGGAAAAGACAGCATTTGGGCACAGAGTCACAGTTGAGCATAGTTGGCACCTCTAGTTCCAACTATTCAGGAGGCTGAGGCAAGAAGGAGGCACAATTATTCTCAGCCACTAATGGGAAAACATAAGCTGATACTTTTTTTGAACTCAGGGCTTCCTGTTTGCTAGGCAGGTGCTCTAGTGCTTGAGCAAATCCTCCAGCCCTTTTTGCTCTGGTTATTTTGACATAGGGTCTTGCTTTTTGCCCAGGTCAGCCTGGACCTTAATCCTCCTATTTTAGGCTTCCTAATATAGCTGGGATGACAGGTGGTATACCACTACAACCAACTTTTTTCTGCTAAGATGGAGTCTTGCAAACTTTTTGCCTAAGCTGACCTCAAACCGTGACCCTCCCAATCTTACCCTCCCAAGTAGCTAGAATTACAGGAATGAGTCACCATGCCTGGCTAAGTTGATACTTTAATAGCTCAATCACATTCAAGACAATTTGTTTTAGGGGGAGAAAGCAAGTGGCAATTGCCATTTTAAAAGAATTATCTGTAGTGTCTTTAAAACTAATGTTATTTATTTTCTTTAATTTCATTAATTAATGGGCTTTGCTTTTTTTTCCCAAAAGAGGATGAGAGAAAGGATAAATTTAAAGTGATGGAGGGTAAGAATATAAACCATCCTACAAGTGAGCTGACAATAACAAATTCACATAATGAAGCTCTCACATAATGAAGGTCAACACTATGGTATGCGGTCCCACCACCTGCCTAGTTCAGTCTTGTAGAACACTGTGCTTGCATCTGATGATGTGCTAATTTTTATGATGAAAAGCAGCTTATACCTTCTCCTTGGAAGGCAACAAGCTTTCCTGATTTATTTCACAAATCTTTATAATATTTCTATGAAAAATGAAGCAGCCAAGTATTATTGGCCTCCATTTCTGGGGAAAATCGAGACAGAAAGATTAAGAAACATGGCCCTGGACAGTACCTAAGAACAGGTAGAAATCCTGTGTTTTCTTTGTACTAAAGGGAGAATGAGGAAGAGAGAACAGGAAATCTCTAATGGCATGCCACATGGCTCTGAACCTATCCCGTATCACCTTTTCATCTACAATTTGAATGAAGACATAGAAGGTATGTCTGGTAAATCTGCTAAAGATAAAACAGGAAGGTGGCTCAAGATACCAGAAGGTCTCAATAGGCTAGAACAATCAAGCAAAACTAGCAAGATAAAACCAAAACTAAGACACATAAAGTCTAGTGCTTAATTTCAAACAGTCTCTTGCACAAATAAAGGAAGAGAAAGTTTAAATGAAGTTCATATGAAAAAGACTTGGGGCATTATTGAAAACTATTGGCCTAAGGATGTATTTTGTTTGGCCTTTGCAGTGTTGTGAAAAACACTAGGCCAACACTTAAAATTGGGAGAGGCACATAAAAGTCTGTATTTCTGGCTTCTCTTGAAAAACCAATAGATCTGGCAACTTCAGGCCTGCATTCAGACATGACAACAATTGGGATGTGTGACTGTCACCTCTAGACATGGCATTCACTCCTCCAGCAGATGGATATGGATTGCATAACAGCCTGCTTAAGTGGGCATCCACTGCCACACTTTACCTGGGGGTTGCAGGTAATTGTCACCTTAACAGAGGCCAATGGTGTGATACAGCTGCCAAAAATTACACCAAATCCCAGGTAATGGAAGAACCAGTGGCTCTGAACTTTTGAAAAGTCCTAAGCTCCTAAGAGAATTTAGAAAAATCAGTAAGTCTTCTCTTTAGAAATAGGTCTATCCATACAACAATTTACAATTAATTTCAAGACCCCTCTTTGTTCTAACGAGGAAGTAAATTGTTCCTTGTTCACATAGTATGTCCACTTCTGGGAAACACATTTTAAGGGGGGGATGCTGACAAACTACTATCCACAGCAAAGTAACTGGGATGATAAAAGGCCTGGAAATCATATTAGAAAGTTAAGGTAACTTAGAATAGCTAGATTTGAAAAGGAATACTTATGAAAGAACATAAAAACCATTTTAAATTTCAGAAGCTGTAATAAGGAAAAGGGATTAGGCTTACACTGGTCCAGCTGGCAGAACTAAGACCAATGAGGGTTACAATGAAGTCTATTTTACTATTTCAGTTTAGTCTAAGAAAGAAGTTTCTTTCAATTAAAACTGTACAAAACTGGAATAGTCTGTCCCATGGGCAAATGATGTAATGAGCTCCCCATCACTGTAAGTATCCAAGCTTCTGCAGGATAATGAAATGTTAGAGAAGCTATATAAAAAATTCCCAAGGTCTGGGGGCATGACTCAAGTGGTACAACACCTGCCTATCAAGCACAAGGCCCTGAGTTCAAACCCCAGTATCACAAAAAGAATTCCTGAGCTGGGAGGAAGCTTGCACTACAATTATCTAAAGCTTCTTCCAAATCAAAAGTTTCAGTGTGCAGAACTAGAGAGACCAGTAATAATGCTCTTCTCTTTCCAAACTTTAATCATGGTCCAATCAAAGAAATGGCCACATTGCAGCTAAGTTCTCTACTCAAGAGACAGAAATCCAGTGGCAGACATGTCATGGTCATTCTCAGTCAGCCAACTGGGAGTTGGTCAAAGTTTGGCCCCTCTTGAAATTTCACATGCCAGCTTTTTCCTCCTTTAACCCATTCTTCTTTTACTCACTTTAAGCTGTCCATTTTACTTCTTGGGAAGCTGGATGAATTTCATAATATATCAGATCATGTACTTGTTTTGTTTAACTGACTCATTTTATCCACAAAATTTCAAACATATGGACATTTAATTAAAGCTTTAGACTGATGACTTCAACAGGTGGGAAGGACTCAGTGCCATATTAACTCTGCAAGAACATCAGTTTTTAGTTAGAAGTCACAGATTAGACAGGTCAAATTCGACCATATAAGAAGTGGTCAACAACCAAAGACTGCAAAATGATTAGCAGAGTACTAACCAAGCAGCTGGTATTTCAGAAATTTCAAGAAACTAAAGAAATGGCCTCACTGTATCTTCAATTTCTAAATCATCCCCCTTTCTCCAAATAATTTTTAAAAAGAACTTCTCTGCTAAAAATGTCTTTTAAGATATAAATATGAGTAAACATGTGTCCCTTATCCACACAGATAAAAATGCACATCTGTTTGGTTGAATGCAACCAAGATTAAATTTATGAAAGGCAAACTTCCTTTTGTCCATATTGCTGCTCTCCTCCTGAGTGTTACTCAGAAGCTGAGGAAACAAGTTTGAAAGCAAACTTTTCCTGTGTTCCAGGGAAGAGGGGAACACGGGCCTCTTGACCTATAAAACTCAATATTTTGGAACATCCATAATTCTCCCAATTTTGTGCCAGTCAAATGGAGACTCCCTTCAGCAAACCACCAGCCAGAGTAAAGCTTTCATCCCTAGGACTTGACAAGGACAGGACCCAAAAGCTCCTTGGAAAAAACGTCTCCACTTTAGCTTGCATTACAAACTGTTGGAAAAGACAGATGAAGGGCATGCAGGAAAAGCAATTATTTCTTCTGGGCTTCCTTTCTGTCTGGATTCTAAGGAGACGAATACAAAATTCCATCACACATTGAAATGCTATCTAAACACTCTTGAAAATGTGGTCTTGCTCTCTGAAATATGACCTGCTCTCTGCAGCACCCTGTAACCCTTTACCAGGTGAAGGTGGGGAGAGCTACATTCCTGAGCTTACCCACTTCTAGGTCTGATTTACTCTCCACTACTGTTACTCAGTGACCCACAGGTTAAAAACATAAGCAACAAAAATATATATCTACATAGTCCTGATGAATCATTTGCTTTATTTATTTATTTATTTTTACAGTACTGGGGTTTGAACTCAGGGCCTACACCTTAAGCCGCTACACCAACCCTTTCATGTGATGGGTTTTTCAAGATAGGGTCTTATAAACTATTTGCCCAGGCTCACTTCAAACCACAATTCTCCTCATCTCTGCCTCCTGAGTAGTTAAGATTACAGGTGTGAGCCACAATCGCCCAGCTATTCTTAGAATTTTAAACATCTGAGACTCTCAAGTATTTTAAGGTTTCTAGTGAGCCATTGTAATATAGGCTGAATCACACTAAAAAGTAGTGCTACTCCAAATAGTAGTAAACTAAGACTATTAACACATAAATCAAGGACTGGGGGCATAGCTTAGTGGTAGAGTGCTTGCTCTGGATTCAATCTCCAGCACCACAAAAAAAAAAAAAAATCCCATACACAAATCAAGCTTTATACTACTTTACAGGACTATTCAAACAAACACTGATTAAGTGATATTTTATGGACAAGAACTTTTGTTTATTTGCAATTAATAATTTTATGCA
Source organism: Castor canadensis (assembly GCF_047511655.1). Lineage (NCBI taxonomy): Eukaryota > Metazoa > Chordata > Mammalia > Rodentia > Castoridae > Castor > Castor canadensis. The sequence continues at coordinate 45,955,852 of NC_133396.1, read as the reverse complement.
CACTAAATATGCAATACAGTTGATTAAAATGTTATTGCATGTGAACTACTTGTACTGAAATATAAAGATGAGAAAGGCTGAGTGTGGTAGTACATGCCTGCAATTCTAGCAGTTGGGAGGCCAAGGCAGAAGGATCACAAGTTCCAGGGCAGCCTGGAACACACAGCAAGTTCTGTTTCATAAAAAAAGGAAAGACAAAGAGTGTCTCTTACTTTCAAGGAGCTTACAAACCAATAAAAGGGACAAGATGTGTTCACCAGTAAGTCAAAGAAGACCACAAAACCCAAGGCAAGGCACACACAGAGGGCTATGGGAATTCATGGACACATGTCTGATTGAATAATAATGCCTATAATCAATTTTCACTCTATAGAAGAGGAGGGTCTAGAAGAATTCCAAGTCCCTTTCTAGTCCTAAAATTCTGTTTCCTTTGGTGTGATCCAGATGAGGTTAAAAAAAAACATCATAAAAGAAGCTGGCCCTTAAATGGGTAAGATTTAGAATGTAGCTATTGGGAAAAAGGAAAGAAAAAACATTTCAGGCACAAAGAAGTACTAAGTACGGGTTCAGAAATCACAGGGCATGCTTGTTGAGCTCTAGGTCTTCAGTAGGGATATAGCACAAGAGGAGACAAAATTGGGAGGCAGACAGAAGTCTTGAATGGCAAGCAAAGGAAGTAATTTCACTGTAAGGCAATAGGCACCGAGGTTTCTGAAGAGGCAAATGACATGATCAAAAATAGATTAGGAAAGTTAATCAGCAGAATATGGATGTAGTAGTCTACAAGGTACTCTGTACCTCTTTCATTATCTGTACATGCCCCATTTACATAGGCTCCATCTGCCAGGAGACTGTGCTCCATGGAGATACCTTGGTAGACAAAAACAAAGGAATAAGGACTAAGACCATAAGGACTAAGACCATGGAAGAGTCCAGGTAATAGAATCTACCTTAGGAAACTCATCTATCTACAAACAAAACTGATTATGATAACAAGGAAAAAGATAAACTACTTATTAATAAGGACAATAGAAGACTATTAAGAGTGGGGAAAAAATTCATATAATGTAGAAATGGAAAGCTGTAGGCATGGCTCAAGTGGTAGAGCACCTACCTAGCAAGCATGAGTTCAAACCCCAGTACCGTTTTAACAAAACAAAACAAAACCCTAGTATCAACAGAAAGAAAGATGTAAAACTAAAAATGTAACAGAAAGAGACTTGTAAATCCTATAATACACTAGCAGAGAAATATGGATATTAGAGATGAGGAAATTTCTACATAGGACTACAGCCTTCCCCTACCCTAAATCTGGACAACAAGATGAATGTTTTCAGAAGTTAGCTTACTAAAAAATGTCAACAAGGACAAATAACAGAACTGGAACCATCACAACAACACACTCCTGACCTAAGTGAATCTGTGTTGAAAAGGGAGGACCAGACACTGTAGAGAGAAAGGCTGGAAGGCATGCTCAGCATTTCTGTTATGACAGCCACTTCTGAAACATGATGCCTAAACAGCAGAACAGAATCCAAATAAAAAGGAAAATGGCTAATAGATAACATCTGGCCCTTCAATCATTGACAAATATCTCCTCCCACATGCTTCTTTTACCTTCCATCCCCTCTCAACAGTCCTAGATCAAAAAAAAAAAAAAAAAAAAAAAAAACTATAAAACTCTGAAATGAACCCAGTTACCTGTTGGCCAGCAAATCTAGGTATGAGGAACTGAGTTACATCAGGTTACTTTTGCAGTAACCTTGACACTTAGCTGACAAAAGCAGTAACTTTATTTAGCCATAGTACTCAAAATAAAGGCACAAGAAATGTCTGAAAAGAGACTAAGGTAAAAGACAAGGACACTTCAGTTTGCTCATTGCAGCCTGCAAGTCCCCATCTAGAGTGAGCTATGAATGATCCTGGTCTCAGAGGCAATGGGTGAAAGTTCATGGCTGGCCTGGGTAGTCTACTCCTGCTATATGGGTGGCAGGTTATGCACATTTCCTACTGTATATGGGACAGATCATTAAGAAAGTGTTCTGAGAGCACTTGGTGTGGGTCTTTAAGAAGTTAGGGGAATGAGGACTGGAGGTGTGGTTCAAGTGGTAGAGTGCCTGCTTTGTAAGTACAAAGCCCCGAGTTCAAACTCCAGTCCTTTCTCCTTCCCCCAAAAGTTAGAATGAGCTGAAGGTGTGGCTCAAGTGATAATGTACCTGCTTAGTAGCCCAAGTACTAGTACTACCAAAAAAAAAAAATGTTAGGAGAATTTACTTGTATAGAGAGATAAATTACTTACTTGTCTTCCATCCTGCCCCACATTTGTCTGACCTCTTACAACTGTTCGAATGTTGTCATCCAGTCTCCTAGCAAAAAAGTTAAAGGACACAAATCATTTAAATAATCTCTATTCTAGGTGAACCAAAAGAAAAAATTAGTAAGTTGTCTAAAAATTCTGCAGACTGCACCTACTTATCCAGAACATCAAACAAACTGGAGCAATATGAGAATAAGGCTTTGAACTCAGGGAGCAACAACAAAAGTGAAAGAAGGTAAGCCTAGTGTAGACTAGTAAGTCGTCTTGATTTAAAAACTTGGCAGTTTTTACTTACTATCCAGAGCTGTCCAAAAGGACCAATAAAATTTTAGTATTTTTAATGGAGTAAATCCAGAATGACAAAGTTACAGAAGTTTTACAAGACTAAGTCAGAGAGGCTTTTTCTTGAGAGAGAACAATGTACTGAGCTACATAGTGGTGACAGTGACTTGGCTGCCTTGTGTTGTCTGACCTTAGTATAGGGTATGACTCAGAACTCTGCCCAGATCACCAACCCTGGTCCTGGAGGATGGGAAACTGCCTGCAACAGATTTAAGAAGCTAAATTAAGTTGCCTTCTAGAGCAGCTACCAGGGAACAATGGGAGTCAAGGAGGAGGGGCCAGTGTGTGTGATCTGCCACATAGAGTTCATCTATGGCGACTTCATCCGACTTGCCCTGTAGGCACATCTACCATGCAGACTGCATAGACCAGTAGCTGATGAGGTCCTCTGACCCTACTGCAGAGGGTCTTTGGCAAATCCCAGACCAGCTGAGTAACCTCAAGACACTGTTGTTTGTAGTTTTCATGTTTGTTACTGAATGCAAAGAGCTAAGGTTAAGAATTATGATCATAAACAAGAGTTTCCTAAAATTTCCTAAGTGGGAATACTTGGATCAATAAGTGAGATTTTAGAAATTTATGGAAAGGTAAGGTGAAATTCTGTCTTTTTGCCTTTTTTTTTTTTTAAGCAATACTGCGGATTGAACTCAGGGTCTCATGCTTGGTAGGCAAGTGCTCTACCATTTGTGCTGTACTCCCATCCTTACATTCAGAGTCTAAATAAGATAGGGTCTCTTGATTTTGCCCGGGCTGGCCTGGGACAGAAATCGTTTTACTTCCTGTTCCAAAGGAGCTGGCATTGCAGGCTTTCAGAACCACACCACGCCCAGTAAGATGATATTCTTTGGTAGAGTCTCTACTCATGGGCTAAATACAATTGTATTCAGTTCATGTTTTCTCCAAAACACAGGGGCTGTATAAAGTGCCCACTAATCCTGAGTGTTTAAATCAATTTCCTACCAAAGCAAGTAAAATCTTTAGACTTTAAAAATATTTATTTCTCCCACTTTCCCTATCTCTCATGCCAGTGTTATCTTGACCCATATTCCTTCTCTACTTCTGGTGAAAGTGAATGTACAGGGTGAATTTGAAGGATGGGCACCTTGGCTTTTCCACATGGAATAAAGCACTGAATGAAATAATCTTATTATGAAACATTAAGTCACATTGCAGGCCAAATCTAAAGTCAGGGTTGAGGGAGTGATATCGAGGCAAGAGTTAGGGAAAGTTCGGGACTCTTAGAAAATATGTATTTCATGTTAGACATTCCTCTCTTTCTCTGAGCCTTCTTTTCAATTGCAAATGTGTGTAGATTAGGGATACACCCTAGCTCAGGGACAACTCAATTTGCCCTCACCTGGCCCAGGGACCACCCGTGCCCCTCCCCACTCATCAATTATTGGCTGGGAATCACTAGGTTCTTCCCTTTCCATGGGCTAGCATAAGTTTTAAAAGCACCTAGAAAAGAAAAAAAGACGCTCTGTTTGCAACTTCCATCTGGCCCCACCATGATCCCTTTTGTAATTCCCCTCCCTAACTTTTAATAAACTCCATTACAAAAAACAAAGAATAAGTCAGAGAATTCAAATTACCCCATACAAAATCCTTCCTCAGTAGTGACCTTAAAAGGATCCAGAAGCCAGGGGAATACATGCAATCAGTACTTGCCTTCTGTGTCCTGATCATGTACGTGTGTGAGACAGATCTATGACTTCCAGATCCTCTTGCCCTTGCGGCTCAACACCGCAGGAATGACAAATCCTTTTAATAGCACCTCAACCAGAGGAATTTGTATCAGTAAGTTTCAGTTTTCATTTGAAGAATCCATTAAAGGTAGTGAAAGGCAGAAAATACCTAGCTCCACAAGTGATCTTTGTATCACCAGGAATTTCCATTTTCTATTCAAACACTGGAATTATGGTCTCTAGTAGAACTGTTACAGTTTAAGTCCAACAAAACAATAAGGAGGCTTATTTGTGCTTCTGTAAGCACCAAAGAAACAATATATTCATGGGCAGAGCCCTGCACTGAAAAACCCAAAGATTGTAGGAAAAAAAAAAAGTCATATGCTGGATTCAAAATGGATTCATTTTGCTTTTAACCTCATCGAAAGTTAAAAGCAAACACAAAAACCTAAAACTATATTTGAGGTATTAAAATAATGAACAGATATTTATTGAGCACCTACCATGTGTCAAAATCATAAACCTAGACAAGAATAGGCCAGAACAAAGCTATTGGGCAAGGAGGACATCTGATAATCAACCTAGACAATCACGTCCCAAGTTAATTACAATGTTTAATCCTGGGCCACCACCAAGGTCCACCATCAGATTTGACATTGTTAGCCAACAGGTAACTAAAGGACATACATATAAGCCCAGCTCATATAAGCCCAGCTCGGTATCTGAGCTTTCAGAATACAAAAAAATATAAATCTATCAAAAAATAAAACCATTAAAAATACCATAGCAAAGTTTTTGTCTCCTTTTATAATTGACTATTTTGAACTGACTCTATTATACCTCTCCTTCCTTTTTTATGAATAATTAAAGACTGGTTATTAAAGCATCAATTTCCTTGCCACAAGACTCATAAAAGAATTAACTGTAATTCTGTGCTCACAATTGAACCCATGGCCTTACACATGCTAGGCAAGTGCCCTATCACTGAGCTTTATCTCCAGCCCTTGTTTATTTATTTGTTTGAGGCCACTGGCCTCAAACTAGAGATACTCCTGTCTCCACCTCTTGAGTGCTGGATTTACAAGGCATGTGCCACCATACCCACCTATTATGTTTTGTTTTGTTTTTGGTGGTACTAGGGTTTGAACAGGCAGGCATGCTATCCCTTAAGTCATGCCCCAAACCTTTTTTGCTTTAGTTATTTTTTTAGGTAGGGTTTCGAAATTTTGCCCAAGCCCAGTCTCAGACTCTGATCTTCCTTTTTATGCCTCCCTCATAGCTGGGATCACAGATGCATGCCACATCGCTTGGTTTATTGGTTGAGATGTGGGGGGGGATGTTTCAATAACTTTTTGCCCTGGCTGACCTTGAACTGTGATCCTTATGATCTCTGCCTTTCGAGTAACAAGGATCAAGCCACTGCACCTGGCTATTATATTTTTTTAATTTGAGATTTCAGTGCTGTCATAGAAAAGTGTGACTCAGAATGTAAGTATATAAATTAACAATATACTTTTCATTAATTAATGATCACATGGTATTACTTACCTTATTTTCAGTCTAATTTTGTTCACGACGTCATCTATATTTGCCAGAGACTAAGATAAAGAAGAAAGAGTGCCCAGCTGTTATTTCACTTCCTGGAATTCCTCTTTCACAGGAAAATGATGAGTTAAAAGCTTATTTATGAAATCTCAAAAAAAGTTTAATCTCACAGTAGGATACCAAGTTTACCTTCTCTTTTAAAAGTAAAGCAATAGTTGGTAACTACTGTCAAATCTAGCCCAACAACCATTTTTTTGTAAGGTTTAATTGGAACACAGCTAGGCCTATTCACTTCATATGTCTATGGCCACTTTTGAGCAGAACTGGGGAGTTATAACAGATACTGCAAGGCTTACAAAGCCTAAAATATTTTCTACCTGGACCTTGACAGAAAGTTTGCTAAGCCCTGTTATATAGGATTGTGACAAATAATACAATAAAAATACAGCAAAGAAAAGAAATGAACTATTAGAACATACAACATGAATAAATCTTATTAACAAAAAAGCCAGGTCCAAGGATATACACTATATGAGTATATCTACACAGTTGAATAGTTGAAACTGTTCTTTCGTGTTAGAAGGCAATATAGTGGTTATGTTTAGGGGAGATAGTGATGGTGAAGAAGCAAGGAAGGCCTGCTGATGTTTTATTTCTTGATCTGGGTTTTGTGAAAATTCATCAGGTTGTTCACTTAAGATCTACATATTCAATCTGAGTGTCGTGATATATGCCTCTAAGCCCAGCACTCAAGAGACTAAGGCAGGAAGATGTGAGTTTGAGTGCAGCTTGGGCTATACCAAAAAAAAAAAAAAAAAAGATTTATATACTCTTCTATATTATGTTATATTTCAACAACTAAATAAATTTATTTTTATGTACATAGATCCATTAGAAAAAAAGTCTAGAAGGATACACGCTAATAGTTGTAATATACTATTGGCTAAAATTTATGAAATCTGTATTAGTAGTTTTAATCTATGAAGAGATTCCAAAGTTTTCTTCTTTTTGCCTATGAGTATTTTTAATTACTTTATTTTGACTATGTACTGCTACTGTAATTATAATAAAGATTTTCTTTGTAAGCTAATGACAAAAATGGACCATTTCCAACCTTAGAGATGGGCAAATGTGAAGAGATGGTGCCCCCTACTGGAAGACAGAAAGTACAATCCAATAGCACTATTTTAACAAAAGTTTTTAAAATACGATTTTATAAATCTTTCCTCTCCAACAACAGATATTCAACCTCAGAAGGAAGTGGAGGTGGTTTAGGAACTGTGCTAATAAAATGCTGCTGGCTCCCTCTGCTGGCAGGAGAAGGCCAGGATCCTTCCAGGAGCAGTTCTGGTAGAGAAACAGGTCCCTGACATGTCATACTGGGATTTCACATTTCTTCAGTGTTCTGAGCAAGTCAGAGATCCATCCAAGAACAGTCTGAGGTAAAGATAATGCTCAGAAAGGAGAAGTGACTTTCATTGAGGAATCCAATCCAACTGGATTCAACACAATCTGATTCTGTCAGGACTACGTCACTTCAAAGCTGGGCAAGGTATAATTTAAATCACAAATGAGTTTCTATTTCCTCATATGCAAAATGGGTACAACGGGTCCTGACCTGCCTATCTCTTTTGGAACTCATAATGTGTGTGTGTTTGTGTGTGCATCTTTAAACAACTATTTTTAAATGTTCCTATTTGGGAAATCTGGGTGAAGGACGGCCATGAATTCTCTACACTATTTTTCTGAATATGGGAAATATTTTTGCAAATGCAAAAATATTTATAAAATTTTTAAAACATATACATGTTCAGATAGTAAAGGAGAGCATATAGTAAAATGCCGGGCTTCCTCTCACTCTGTTCTGCCTGACTCCAGCTCTCCTTCCCAGAGGCAGAGGCTCTAAGCCGCTTCTTTTCTACTTTCTCAGATACAGTCTGTGTGTTAAAAGCACATCCATAGAGTACTGTACTTTTCTCACTTCGCAATGTAACTTGGAGGTCATTCCACATCAGTGAATATTGTTAGTGGTACAGTAATCATTTCTTACATTTGATAATCTTTAGACAAGAAGGTCTATTCCAAGAATAATTCCAAATATTTATGCAGTCAAATGTTTAACTGCATTTCAAAAAGCAAAGACCTGGAGACAACCTAAATACCTATAAAGTTAAGCAAATTTGCCCATATTTATCTGATGGATCATTCTGCCACCCATGGAGACACTGGCAAGGAGGTTTTAAAAAAACAAAAAAGACTGCTTTGATATCTGCTAACAGGAGAGAAACATTTGAAAATTCAGGCACTCCAGTAATAAGGTTATTAAAAGTATGAAAAAGAAATATCCTATAATTCTAGCATTTGTTGACTGTTAGGTAGACCCATGCTGACTGCTTTCCCTCTACTTTCCAGATTTTCTATTGGGGAAGCAAAAGGGAAAGGGTGCTAACATTTAATACGGGTTCATTATGCAACACTGTTCTAGACACTACAGAAATCACTTCCCTTACTCTTCTCAGTCATATGAGACACAATATTACCTCCCTCCAAGTTGAGATTTGGGAAGTACAGACATTTTGTCTAAGGGCATGGAGATGACACATGGCAGTCAGAGTAAGTGGGAATCTGCCTGACTCCAAGGTCTCTGCTTTTCTTCCTTTCCCATGCTACCTCTCATGGCGATGGTTCATGACCTACTTCTTCTGCACCTCAAAACACTGGCAGATATGACACACTCCCTCCCATCAGTTCAGTGCTGCCCTATGGCAGGAATCCTCAACTATGGAAGAGGGTTTCCCCTGGAGTTGGGGCCAGCTCTGTGGGTATCCAGATGGATACCTAAGTGGAGGTGATGCAGCCTCTCTTTAAGACTCATCTATCTGGTTTAGTTGTAATGGAGTTGTACAGTTTTAATTGCATAAAATTTTAAATGTTTTCATTATGGAAAAGTATTGCCTCAATTTTAATAATAATTCACATTTATCAGAAAAAAAACCAAAACATTAAGTAAAATCACCCCATGGTCCCAGAAGCATACAACCACTATTAGTATTTTTGTTCGTTACATTCTACTATTCTATGAAAATTTATGGCTTTTTAAGAAATAAATTGGGCCTGAGCAATTCGGACCCTGTCTCCAAAATAAGCAGAGGAAAAAAGGCTGGAAGTGTGGTTTAAGCAATAGAGTGCCTGGTAGCAAATATAAAGCCCTGAGTTCAAATCCTAGCACTGCAAAAAAAAAAACAAAGGGGAGGAGTGGCAATGATAAGTAATTTGTTGCCTTGGGTTTTATCCACTTGCCCAGACTGGTCTCTAACTCCTGGGCTCAAGCAATCCTTCTGCTTCAGTCTCCTGAGGACTAGGATTATACTAGGTTTTCATAAAATATCATCTAGTTTCCCTTAATCAAATCTCCAATGAAAACATCAAATGATTGTCTTCAGTTTACTTGCAGGAGACTAAAAAGGTTTCCAAAATCATTATTTCCAAACCTGACTACTCTTCAGCACCTCCTGAGGAGCTCTGTAAAAGTACATAAAGCTGAGCTCTCTCCAGACCTGAACCTGGTGAAAGAGAGACATCCAGGGACCTGTTCCAGTCTCCAACAGCCACAGACACACAAGCACTTGCCACTCAACAGAAATACATCCATCCATAGTTCTCTTCTGAAAGTGACACTAAACCTATTCTTGTTTTTCTTCCTTCTTTTTCTCTTTTTTGGTGGCATTGGGGTTTGAACTCAAAGCCTAGTAGAGGCATAATTAGATAAAACATATAATGGAGTCTTTGGAACAATAAATGTCTTGTGCTTCCTTAAACAGTTTAAAAAACAAATATGTACACAATTATTTCAGGAGAAGGTGAGAACCTGGTGGTCTCCTATGTAGGTTTCAAATCTAACCCTTATTTTTGTTTTGTTGAGTTGGAATTCTTGACAAGGTGGGATAAGTGAAACATTTACATAGCTAAACTTGCTAGCTTTATGCAAGGTGTTACCAAATGTCTACCTCTGGCTAATTCCTCACATTCTGCTTTGACAAAAAAGGCTATTTGTGAAATCTCCAAAAAGACAATCCTGTAGTATATCACTTTAAAACTATTTAAAAACTAATGTCTATAAGAAAAATTTTGGATGGGGTACAATTGGATAGGAGGAATAACTTCTAACATTCTATAGCACAGTAGGATAACTATTGTTAACAATAATTAATTGTCTATTTCTAAATAGTATTAGAGGGGATTTTGGATGTTCCCAACACAAAGAAATAATGTCTGAAGTGATATATAGGCCAATCATTACACATTGTATGTCTATATTAACATGTCACACTATACTCCATAAATATGTACAGATACTATTGTGTCAATTAAATGTCAAAATGCATTTAAGAAGAAATAATTTTGTCACTGAATTCAAAAGAAGAAAAAGTTTGAAAGGATGGACATCAATATATTAACAGTGATGGGCAGGCTGAAGAAGTGGCTCAAGCTGTAGAGCGCATGCCTTGAAAGCACAAAATCCTGAGTTCAAACCCCAGAACCACAAAAAAAAAAAAAAAAAAGGTGACTGCTGAGTTTGACTGAATGAAGAAATAAGTGAATCCTTCAAGACTCGGCAGAGGGCTACCTGAGCTTTTGATTTTCCTGAGGAGAATGGCTCTTTTAGTCCTTAGTGCACTGTGTCATATCCTCTCACAGCATTCACCAGTATGCCCCTACTTGATCATGCACCTTTAGGGAAAGGATGTGTTTTAATTCATCTTTGTATCCTCATGCCCAGGACAGTGACTGACAACACATGGCAGATGCCCATTGAAAGTTTGCTGAGTGAGTAAGTGAAAAACTCAGCAGAACTCTAGCCGCCCTGCTCCCAGCTCTGCTGCTTCTAAGTCTGGTATACTATAAGCAAAACCCATCTGTCTAGGCAAATCATCCAACAAAACAATATAAAACAGAAAGTGTAAAAATTTACATTTTGAAATAGGGCTGAAAGTTGCATCATGACTCAGGGATTATCCCGCCTGCCTCACTCCCATTTTTCCTTATTATGTTGTAAAAATCTTAGTGGGGAGCTGGTGGCTGGTTCATGGCTGTAATTCTATCTACTTGGGAGGCTGAGATAGGGAGGATCATGATTTGAGACTAGACAGGGCAAGTAGGTCATGAGACATGCCCCCCCACCCCAATGTCCAAAATAACCAGAGCAAAATGGACCAGAGGTGTGGCTCAAGTGTTAGAGTAACTGCTTTGTAAGCGCGAAGCCCTAAGTTTAAACCCCCGTCCCACAAAAGAAAAAAATATCTTTTCCATTTTCCAATTTATAACTCAATATTTGATAGGAGATGGGGTGGGGAGGGTAAGGGGGTGAGAAGGTTCTTACAATCTAAGATTACAATTGCTAACTAATAGTACGCTCACTAAAGAATTTCATTCTAACTCAATTTACTAACTGACCTGATTGGTTACAGTGGAGTTTAATTTGGATTTAACATTTACTTGTTTACAAGGGCCCTTAGATTATGTAGTATAATATACCGATCACAACATTTAGGATGAGCCAGAAGCCTCTGAAATGAAGGAAACCTAAAACTCTATACTTACTTGCTCTGTTGGGAAGAGGGTATTAATATACTCCACAGCATTGAAATCTGCTCGATCTAAAGGATCCTGACTTGGAAATACCTGTATAAAAACAGGGGATTATATACAAAACATCATGTTAGACATTATAATTATACATAATTTTTGTGAGTTAAAAAAACAATTTTTTAAACAGGGGATTTAAAAGTAAGCATGATCTGTCTGCTTTGTTTTATGTATTCTTTCTTTCCCCTGCATTAGGTAGTAAATTCCCAGAAGACAAAAAAATTTTTTCCACTCTATAATGCTCACACATAATAGATAAACTATTAAAGAAACAGATGCTCGATAAAACATCTATTAAAGTAAATCTTTAATTTTCAACATCTGTAGTTTTGACATCTTGGCACAATGAAAAGTCAGCAGGCATTATGTAGTATGAGTCTAAACTGACTGAGGCATCATTATATTAAGGAAGCCTTGATGTGCCATGTCTCAATGATGTCTCAGCAACAGAATTCATAACACATTTAAGCATTTTTTTAATGGTGCAAGGGACTGAACTAAGGGCCGTGTGCATGCTAGGCAAGTGTTCTACTACTGAGCCACACTCCCAGCCCACATTGAAGCAATTTTTATGCTTCAGAAAGTGTGAAGAGGACAGGCACTGGTAGCTCATGCCTATAATCCTAGCTACTTGAGAGGCTGAAATCGGGAGCATTGTGGTTCAAGACAAGCCAGGGCAGATAGTTCACAAGACCCCACCTCTAAAATAACAAGAGCAAAATCGACTGGAGGTGTGGCGAAAACAGTAGAGTATCTCCTTTGCAAATGAGAAGCTCTGAGTTCAAACCCCAGTTCCACTAAAAAACAAAAAGTATAAAGAAATGCAAAGCTGACATTCAAGTTAACAGAATAAAGACAGCCACCTTCTGAGAAATACACCTAAGTCCTTTCAAAAGTCACAACATGAAGAACATGTAACAAGGTGGACTACAGAATCAGTCAAACAATCCCCTGGATACTTGATTTTACCAGCTCAACATAGTTATAATTCTGGAAAACTACTTCTTCATAGAAGAAGCCATCCAATGAAATATAATGTCAAAGAATCAAAATGTCTCCTAAGAGACGTTAAAGACAATTGATAGAAGAGTTTAGGACTTCCATGAAGTCGAGGAGAGGCAAAGGTGAGGGAGGTGAGAAGGAAGTGAAGGTGTTGTCTGTTTAAAATGTTTAGCACTTCTATTTCTGCAATATACACCTGTGGCAGAGATATATCGCATTGCACATGTAATTTACAAAATCTCAATTATAAGCCCTCAGCAGAGGGAGTGCTGGGAACTGTCCCTGCCATGAGTGTATGCCCCACTGTGAACATGATGTAAGAGATGTGAGTTATCCATTTCCTTAAACTGGTCTCAATTTCCTCTTACTGAACCTGGGTGTTATTCTAACGTTTAATGTGTTTTCATAAAACAAAGCCCCTAATCCAAGACAACTACTTCATCCAATGATAACTACAAAAAGAGTGATTGGCTTCAATGCTGAGGAGAAAATTGACAACACATAGCTCAGTGGTAGAGTGTTTGTTTAGCATGCACAAGGCCCTGGGTATAATCCCCAGCACCATCGAGACAGAGAGAGAGAGAGAGAGAGAGAGAGAGACTGAGACTTATATACTGTACTTTGTGAGCAATTTAAGGAATTTCAAGCATAAGGGCATCTACAGAAATGTTCACTTTATGCAATGATTTTGGAACTTAATCTATGGGTAAAATATGATTCCATTATTTCAACCTCTTCAAACTCATTACAATCACTAATCTTTACAAGTATGCTATTGTATAATTGTTTGCAGAATTTTACTCAATTTTATACTACCAAAGTAAAAAAAATTCTAAGTTCATCTAGACATCAAGATATCTACTTATCCAAGCATTTAGAGTGGCTCATGCCTGGAATCCTAGCTACTTGGGAGGCTGAGATCAGAAGGATTGTAGTTCGAAGCCAGTCAGGGCATAGTTTGAGAGACCCCCCCCCCATCTCCAAAATAACCAGAACAAAATGGGCAGTTGGGCCTCAAGTGGTAGAGTGGGTGCTTTCCAAGTGTGAAGCCCTGAGTTCAAACCCCAGTACCACAAAAAAGAAAAAGAAAGATGTCTCCTTACTAGATAAATATCTAGAGCCCAGACATATTCTATAAAAAGAGCAATAATGTGATCTTCTGAAATTCCTGTTGACCAGTAACTGAATGTATTCTGTTCTCTCATTTGAGCCCACTAGATCCAAAGAGCAACTGAAATGTATGCCTTTTTCTGGCAAAAGCCGGTGGGTGACAGAGCACTGTGGCCTAAATACTGAAAGCTTTGCCCAGTGGTCTGGCATCTTCAGTGTGTCTCAAACGTGGTATATATGAGTAAGCAAAGCACTCCTTGAAAAACACACAACCAAGTCTATAAAACAGTACAAACACATTACTTAGTACAACGGCAGACCCAAGGTAAGTATTAGCAGTCAATATATGCTAGTTATTAGTAGAAGAAATGCTTCCCCTAGGAAGATCTCCCAGTGCCCATTAAATGAAGCATAACCCTCCTTTTCTTACATCATAACACCATGGCAATTACTTTAAGGAAGATTTTCTCACTTCATCATGAGCGAAACCCTGTACCAAGGCCTAAATCACTAAAGTGCAGTATCATTACCCTTGAAATTTTTATAAACTTGATAAAGGAATTTAGTCAACTAAAGAATTTCTGCAGGGAAGAAGGGACTCCTAGGAATATTTTCCAACCTAACCCAAACTGCAGGAATCCTCAGCATTTATATGGAAAAAAGTGTCATTTTCCAACATGTCCCTCTGTCTGTCCATTCGCTTCAGAAATTAAAGTCTACCCCCTGCCAATTCCAAGCCACTCACAAGAGGACAGCTAGAGAAACAGCACTGGCCTGGTAAATGAATGAGACCCCAGAATCTGAGGTTGCCGCTCTGGGAGTCCCATCTTCTAGGTTCGTCCTCTCAAGAACACAGCTCTTTGCACAGACCCACCAGGACGCGCCAGCATCCAGAGACAATCCAGGCCTAGAAAGGACGCTCTCCCCTCCCTGGGTGGGAAACCCGACCCCACCTCCGCCTCCCCCAAACCTTCGCCCTCCCCTCTCCGCCCAGCTCCCACCTTCCCAGGCAAAGGCCGCAAGACCCACCGCTCGCCACCGCATCCTCCGCACGCCGCTTGCGAGGGGGCGGAACGCTCACCTGCTCGATGGCAAGCTGCACCTCAGGAGTGAGCTGCAGCACGGCTTCCAGCTCCTCCACGAACTCCAGTTCCTCCTCCTCCATCATTCCGCCACTCAGCCTACTGCTGACCCCGCCCCAACGCCCCTGGACCCCCAACGGTCACGCAGGCTCCAGAATTGCAACACGGCAGCTGCAGCGCCCTTGCTCTGACAGCCAGTCCGGCACTTCCGGGAAGCCGGGCACTTCCGGGAACCCGGGCATTCTGGGAAGGTGGAGGACTGGCCTCTGGATGCACTCCTGTCACGTTCCTGGATTGTCCTGGCGTGTCCCTTTAGCCTTGGGCCCCCTCTGCCTCCAGATTGTTCTTAAGATGGCGGGGGACTTCTTCGCCTCTCCTGGGGCACGCCTCCCCCGCCTCCGCTGACGTCCCGGGGTCGCGGGACAGAGTGACCTTCAGACGGACGCCCCAGCGAGTGGCGGCCCCAGCAGCGTCATGACGGATGGACCGCAACCTCCCCGGGCCGCGAAGCCGGCGCTCGTTCTGCTCCCTGGGCCCCCTTGGTCAGTGGCAGTAGGTGTCCCCTACCATCAGGTGTGAAATGACCCCGGCTGGTAAGTGGCGATGTTGCCAAGGCCGTTTGTACGATGGCAGTGTCCACCTGGTAAGATAAGTTCCCTGTGTGCCAGGTCACTAGGCAAGGTTTTCTAGGGGTGACCAAAGCTCCCTTGTTGGGAGAGGGGAAAAAAAAAAAAAAAAAAGAGGCAGTGTCCTAACACTGTGGAAGTGTTTACTTTCTGACACCGAATAATAATGGGGGAGGGGCCAGATCCCTGTCTGCATTCCTAGTAAGTGTGGGACTTACTCCGTCTGCCCTGGGATGCTGTAAGCATTGAGTGAAAATTAAAAGCGCTATGCAAATTGAAACTCGTAATACAGGAAATATTAGGTAATCTAATCCTTCTACAGCACAGAGGGAGAAAGAAGCCAGGTCACCTGTGGAACCACTTTTCCTGCAGACACTTAAACGATGAGGGAGTTGCAGCCAAGGGAAGGGCAGCTTTACCTGTTCAACATTGTGAAAACCCAGGATGGGAGGGTCATCCTGCTACATTGAGGGTTTTTTTTTTTTTTTCCTTTTTTCCCCAAATGTTTCATCTCCAGTAATTTCTAAATAGAAGTACTCCCCCACACCTGTCTTGGTACTGGAGTTTGAACTCAGGACCTTGCCCTTGGTAGGCGCTCTACCCCTTAAGCCACTCCTCCAACCCTTTTTGCTACAGTTATCTTTAAGAATAGGATCTCGATTTTATGAAAGGGGTTGTCTGGCTTGGGATCCTCCTATTTTTGCTTCGCATAGCTGGGAGGACGGGTATACATCACCACGCCCTGCTTTTTATTGGTTGAGATAGGGTCTCCTGAACTTTTTTAGAGGTTTTTGCAAGGGCTGGCCCCAACCGCGATCGTACTGATCTCTGCCTCCTGAGTAGCAAGGGTTACAGAGTAGCAAGGATTACAGTTGCGGGCCACCCACCTGGCTCCCACTGAGCTTTTATGGTTTTATTAAAATTGCTTATTGTAAAGAAAAAAATGTAAACAATATAATTTTTTTTGTTTGTTTGTAGTGCTGGGGATTGAACTTTTATTTTTAATTTGACAAGCAATGATTGTGTAAACAGGGCTTGGAGATGTGGCTTGCCCCTGAGTTCAAACCCAGTACTGAAAAAAAAAAAGTGTAAACGATGTAGTTTCTAACCACAAAGGGATATTAAAAATATGAGCCAGTATTGTATGAAAGGAGGGAAGATTAGCACTCCCCTTAGCAAGGATGGAAGAGCTCCTCTGGCCCCACCACACGCATATGGTTAAGGCATTGCCACCTACTTCGTGGCGTGTAAGCATAACTTTTTGCATTATTTCTGATGTAGACTTAGAGTTAGGTGAAATTATCACTGTTGGAGGGCTTGGACATTCTTAAGTTATCCATCACTGTCTAAGTAACCCCTAATAAACTCAATTACTCATCAAGAAAAACAAACACACAAAAAATATGAATCAAGGGACTAGGAGTGTGACTCAGTGGTGGAGCACATGCCTAACCTGCCCCAGGTCCTGGATTCTGGCTCCAGAACTGCAAAAGGAAAAAAAATAAATAAATAAAAATAAAAAATATGTATACATATATATAAATCAGCTATTCATAGAAAATGAAATATGTGTGTGTATATATATATATATATATATATATACACACACATATATATATATACACACACACAACAGCAATTCAGTAGAATACTGATTCAAAATAGTTTTGGTTTTTGTTATTATTTTTGGTGGTACTGGAGATTGAACTCAGGGCCGTGTGCTTGCTAGGCATGTCTGTTACCACTTGAGCCATTCCACCAGCCCTTTCTGCACTGGTTATTTTTGAGGTAGAGCTCACTTTCTGCCTGTGTGTCCTGGACTGGGATCCTCCTGTGTGTGTTTCCCTGTGTAGCTGAGATGACAGGCAGATGCACCAAGCCCAGCCATTGGTTGAAATGGGGTCTGGTGAACTTTTTGCCCCAGCTGGCCTTGAATCTCAATCCTCCCACTCTCCACCTCCTGAATAGTTAGGATTACAGGCCTGAGCCACTGCTTCTGGCCTCAAAATGGTTTTGAAAATTCTTTAATGACATTGGAAAATGTGCACAATGTAATTCAGAAACAAAAATGTACAGCATGATCTAGTGTGTGTGTGTGTGTGTGTGTGTGTGTGTGTATGTGTGCATATCTTCTTATAAAAATGATAACAATAGGTTGGCAGAGTACCTTCAGTGGGAGAGCACCAGCCTAAGGCCCTGAGTTCAAACCCTAGTACCACCAACAGAAAAAAGAAAAAAATTATTGCAAAAAAATTGTTTTTCTGCATTTTCCCAGTTGTCTACAATGAACATGCAGGACTTTTAAAATCAGAATATATAAGTGCCATTTTTAAAAAGGAAAAGGCAAGTTTATCTACCTGCCTTGGATATTTTTTCATTTTTTAAGTTAAGATATAATTTGCATACAGTAAAATACACCCTTTTAAGTTTACAATGCCATGAGTTTTGATAAAAATACATTCCAGGGTATTCCCATCATTCAGTCCTCTCATGCCCACTTCATCCTCTGGCAACCTCGGACATGATTTTTGTCTTTATAGAGTTTTGACTTTCCAGAATGTCATATCAATTCCATATAAATTCATGAAATATGTCATTTTTTGAGTCTGTCTTCTCTCACTTAGCATAACGTAATTTGCAGTTTATGCATGGTTTTAAAAAATTTGGATTGTTTCCAGTTTTTGGCAATTGTAAATAAAGCTTCTGTAAACATTTGTGTGTAGATTTTTTTGTGCAAATATAACTTTTTATTTCATTTGGGTATGTACTGAGAAGTGGGATTGCTATATGGTATGGCATTTTTCTTTATAAGAAAAATGGTAAACTGTTTTTCAAATCCTATTATTTTCACATTCCCACCAGTAATGTGTAAGAATTTTGGTTTCTCATAGAGTTGTTGTGGTTGTTGTTGAAACAGGGTCTTGCTGTGTAGCCCAAGCTGGCCTTGATCTGGAAATTCTCCTACCTCCACTTCCTGAGTGCTGGGATACAGGTGTGCATCACCACGCCTGGTTTTCACAGAGTTTATTTTTAATGACGTTGATAATAACTAAAATTTCCTAACCTTTACTATATGCCAAGCACTGTGTCAAGCATATTATATGCATTGTCTCTTTTAACCTACCCAGCAATTCTGAGGCTGTAGTTATCATTATCCTAATTTAACAAATGAGGAAATGAAGATCTAGTTAAAGTAAACAAACCAACAGAGAGAAACTTGCCCAAGGTGCTATAGCTATCTTTCTGTCATCCATCCATTCATTCAACACCTGTTCCTATTAATGACAGCACTAGGCTAAGTGCTGGGAATTGAGCAATAAATAACATAGATCAAATGCCACCTCCACAAAGCCATGTCCATCTAAAAAACAAAAGGATATCCATAGAAATAAACATATAGTTGTGATAGGCTAATGAAAGACATGGAAAATGTATGTTAAGTAATTGTATTGAGACATGTTGGACTTGGGAGTCAGGGAGGCTTCTCTGGGGAAGTGATAAATTTTAAGCTAAAGCAAAAGGAAGGGTTAGAGGATAGGAGACAAAGCAAAGGAACACCTCCTTGCAAAAGCCAGGAGGATGAAAGAGATTGACCAGGATGATGGGGCTTTGAAAGTCAGGGAGAGGAGGACAGAGAACTAGGAAGATCTAGATGGTAGAGGTGGCTCACATCTGTAATCCAGCTACTTGGGAGGCAGAGATCAGGAGGATCGAGGTTCAAAGCCAGCCTGGGCAGAAAGTCAGCAAGACCCCATCTCAATCAATAAGCTGGGATCTCTGATTCTAGCTATCTGGAAAGTATAAATAAGAGGATCAAAATCCAGGACAGCCTGGCCAAAAACTTGATACTCAATACTCTATCCCAAAAATAACTAAAGCTGAAGATGTGGCTCAAGTGGGTAGAGCACCTGCCTAGCAAGCACAAGGCCCTGGGTTCAACTTCCAGTTCCACCAAAAAAAAAAAGAAGGAGGAGGAGAAAGAAACAAGAGAGAGAGAGAGAGAGAGAGGCATAGACAGGTAGGACCCCACCAAAAGGCCCTATCTGAAAAATAATTAAAGTAAAAAAGGCATGGCTCAAGTAGCAGAATTCAAAACCCCAGTACTGCCAAAACAAAAAGAAATGGAAAGCCTTGGGCTGGGGATGTAGGTTACTGGCAGAGCACTTGCCTTGCATGCACAAAGCCCTAGGTTTAATCCACAGCTCTAGAGAGAGAGAGAGAGAAATGGAAAGCCTCTGCAGGATTGTTAGCAGAGAGTGGAGAGACTAGGTTCCCCATGCTTTTCATCAGCCCTGGTCCCTCATTTTTCTCTCTGCTTTTGAGCTGCCCGCATTATTGTGGAGAATCTGAAAGCAGGGTGACTATCTCCAGTACAAATTCATGCTATCTGATAATCACTGATTATCCTTTTATACATCCATTGTCAAGTGTAACTTGCATTTCCCATATACCCAAGACCTTTCTTTCTCTGAAGCTCCCACCTCCATTATATCCCTTCTCTCTCTTTGTAGCTAAACTAATGAAGGTAAGTTTGCATTTAAGAGAGTTAAGCAGTACAAGTGTGGGAATTAAAAGAGTAGAAGTACAGGTAAACACTAGATTAAAAGAACTATTTTAGGATACACAATAACAAGTTAAACTATTTATGATAAGCAAAAAAGGAGGATACCTTTAACATGAGGAAACCTGGAAAAACAGATGATATACTTTATTTACTTCTCTTTTATTTTTGGGGAACTGGGGTTTGAACTCAGAGCCTAATGCTTGTTAGGCAGACACTCTACCACCTGAGCCACTCTGCTAGCCCCAATGATACAAAGATAAATACAATGTGGAAGTTTATGGATATGAGAAATTTGGATATGAAAATAAGGAGCATTTGACATTCTTATGAGTTGGGCTTTTAAGAAAAGAATTTCCTGTTTTGCAAGGCAGTGGAGTTGATGACAAAGAATTATAGAAAACATATTTTATCTGGAATCGTGGTAGAAGTGGTAGAGCGCCTGCCTACCAAGTACGAAGACCTGAGTTCAAACCTCAGTACCACCAAAAAAACAAAACAACCCCACTATATTTTTTACTTTAAAATATCACCACATAAGGCATACATCAGTTTTCTAATGTTTTAAAATAAAGCAAAACCAAACCTTGGACCATACTCTTTTTCTTTTCTTTTTGGGCAGTATTGGGGTTTGAACTCAGTGCTTCACATTTGCTGGCAGGTGCTTTACCACTTGAACCATACCCCCAGCCCTTTTAGTTATTTTTTCAATAAGGTATTGTGTTTTTTGCCCAGGCCTTGAGCCCTCTGGTTTCCCATGTAGCTAGGACCATAGGTGCATGCCGCCACACTTATTGGTTGAAATGGGGGTCTCACTAACTCTTTCCCTGGTTGGCCTTAAACCATGATTCTCCCAATCTCTGCCTCCTCAGTAGCTGGTATTATAGACTCACATGCTGGCTGGCTAAGACCATACTCTTTAAAAAGCAAGGGAAGAAGGATGAATTGGAAAAGGACTCCTTCCCAGCACCCAGAAGCCTGAGGCAGGATTGCAGAGATCAAGGCCAGCCTGGACTGTATTGGGAGACCCTGTCTCAAATTTTTTTTTCAATTTGGTTTTAATGATATAAAAATAAAATATTAAGTAATTTAAACAGCCTTTGTTTATGAAATCCCAGGAGATCTCTAAATGTCATGCCCCTCTGTTTCTAGGGGCTGGGATGTAGCTCAGTGGTACAGCGCTTGCCTAGCATGCGTGAGGCCCTGGGTTCGATCCCAGCACCAAAAAAGAAAAGACAAAAAAAAAATGGTATTTACTATCAACAAGGGGATTGGACTATGAGCACATGATAAAAGCGAGAGCACACAAGGGAGGGGTGAGGATAGGTAAGACACCTAAAAAACTAGCTAGCATTTGTTGCCCTTAATGCAGAGAAACTAAAGCAGATACCTTAAAGCAACTGAGGCCAATAGGAAAAGGGGAACAGGTACTAGAGAAAAGGTTAGATCAAAAAGAATTAACCTAGAAGGTAACACCCACGCACAGGAAATCAATGTGAGTCAATGCCCTGTATAGCTATCCTTATCTCAACCAGCAAAAACCCTTGTTCCTTCCTATTATTGCTTATACTCTCTCTACAACAAAATTAGAAATAAGGGCAAAATAGTTTCTGCTGGGTATTGGGGGGGGGAGAGGGAGGGGGTGGTAAGGGAGGGGGTGGGGGCAGGGGGGAGAAATGAACCAAGCCTTGTATGCACATATGAATAATAAAAGAAAAAAAAATTTCAGTGTTTCTAACCCTGTTAACCGGGCACTGGTGGCTCACACTTGTAATCCTAGCTACTCAGGAGGCAGAGATCAAGAGGATCGAGGTTCAAAGCCAGTCAGTGCAAATAGTTCACAAGATCCTATCTCGAAAAACCCTATCACAAAACACTGGGCTGGTAGAGAGGCTCAGTGTGAAGGACCTGAGTTCAAGCCCCAGCACCACAAAAAAAAAAAAGAGTCTCAGCTATTGTTAAATTTGCAACCAGTTTTGCTGTTTCTGAGGTAGCTATACTCTTTTTTTTTTTTTTTAGTTTTTTCTTTTATTATTCATATGTGCATACAAGGCTTGGTTCATTTCTCCCCCCTGCCCCCACCCCCTCCCTTACCACCCACTCCGCCCCCTCCCTCTCCCCCCCCATCAATACCCAGCAGAAACTATTTTGCCCTTGTTTCTAATTTTGTTGTAGAGAGAGTATAAGCAATAATAGGAAGAAACAAGGGTTTTTGCTGGTTGAGATAAGGATAGCTATACAGGGCATTGACTCACATTGATTTCCTGTGCGTGGGTGTTACCTTCTAGGTTAATTCTTTTTGATCTAACCTTTTCTCTAGTACCTGTTCCCCTTTTCCTATTGGCCTCAGTTGCTTTAAGGTATCTTATACTCTTAATAGATTGAGTAGATAATGTGCAGAATATGTTCTTTTTATAAGAGCAAGACAGTGTCTTTATCCCATTTCACCTTCCCTTCTAAATAGGTGGGCTTTTAAATTATTTATTTATTTATTTATTCATTTTTACAAATTTCTTACTAAAAAATTGCAGGCAACCTGGGGTTGTAGCTCAGTGATAGAGCATGAGACCCTGGGTTCAGTCCCCAGTACTGTACACACACCCCACCCCCACACGCACACACAGTTACAGGATGTCTGAATTACCTGGTCTATGCTCATAGATAGTTCCTTTTCAGTTTTTTGCTGATATAGCAAAAACTAGCCCCCACAAATTTCGAAATGCTCTCTTAGGCTCTCCAACACAACCACATTTAAGTCCTCTTGTCACACTGGGTGGTAAAAACTCCCAGACCATCTTGTGGTAGAAGAATTCCCTGTAGTTTAATTTCTACGTGAAATGTTCACAATGTTCTCTCGGTGCTTCTTTGTGGACTGTTTTAGCACTTGGCTTTTCATGATGACTGGTTCTTTAGCTGTCCCTCATTCCTGACTTTTCTGAATATCCTGGACAGTGGCATTTGCTTTGATTGACATTTGGATGGCTCAGAATGTTCCCTGTATCTAAGGCACCAGTTTGTTTTGATTGGTACTCTGGTTCTCCATGCATGTTCATTCTTGCAGAGCAGATGGTAATCTCCAATTAGCTTCAGCAGTTCCCCTGTTCCCACGGTCATAGCTGAGGCTCTCAGTCATGTATGGGTGCTGGCTCCCACATGCTCTTAGGTTAAAACCCTTCCCATTGGCGACATTAGGGTTTTACTCTATAATCCCATCACTTACTCAGCCAGGTGACAATTATATAGTCCAAAGTGGTAAACCTTTTTGTGCAAGTCTCATATGTGACAATTTGTTTCATAAAATTGATATTAACTCATACAACCATTACAGTATAGCTATCTAAAACTCTTTAAGTATCTTAACAGTACTGCAGCCATTCTGAGCCCGCTTTTCCTGTTTGTTTGGTTCCACTTCTGGCTGCTAAGTTCTGACAGGTTTCCTGAGCTGAGTCTGTAGCTGCCACACTTCTAGTCTAAACCAGTAGGGGACTTTTTTTTGTGGGTGTATATGTGTGATAGTTTGAACTCAGGGCCTCACACTTGCCAAGAAGGCACTCTACCATTTGAGGCACACCCCCAGCCAGTAGATTTTTTTTTAGCCTGAATTCTGTGGAGGAGCTGAATAACTCTATATAGGTCTTATAAAAGTCTTTTCTCCAGGGGAGAAATTTTTGCATTACATTTGCACGCAACTTCAATAGAGGATTGAATATTTCTGAACTTTTTTATTGTTGTTTGTTTTTAGCCAAACCTTTGTTAAGCACAAAAATCTTGGGAACAAATCTTCTCACACACAGTGCTCTGATAAGAGGCATGATCCTCATCCCTCTAATTTCATAATCATTGATATAATCAATGCTATTCTTTCTCTGCCAGTCAAGAGTATTTTTGTCCAGCTAAACCTTTTTAGGTCTACTTTAAAAAACAGTAAAATGTTTGTGTTTCCTAATATTGCTTAAGATTATGATAACTTACTCTACCCCAATTCATCCCCTACCAAGATTCATTGCTTTAAGAGACAACTCTCACAAGCCATCATTAGTTTTCAAATCTTTTATATCCCAAAATTTGGATTTCTTTCCTTAGGGCCAGTCACACACTTTCAACTACCTGTGAAAGTTCTAACTTATTCTCAGTTTCTCTTTTCCTCGCTGCCCTGGCCTAAGAACACTTACGCGTTGCTTTCAGTGAGCTAAAGCAGTAACTTACTATACTATATGAAAATGGATGGTTTTGGCACGAATACAATACAGTGGATTTGTGTAGTACTTTGTGCATGGATAAATGTTCCCATATATGTTATTTTGAGTATTCACCGAAGTCTTTGGGTTGGATAAGACAGTAGAACAAGGAGACTGACACCACTCTCTGTTGTGTTCCTGTTTGAACACTTTTGCTCTTTCTCCTTTAACATCCTGTTGCATAGTGCTTGAAAAAAACAAATCAACTGCTTCCCAAGACCTTAAGTGATGCTTTGACACTTCAAAAAATGAAGCTGCCAAAAGCATGTTATATGCATGTTGTGTTTTTTAAAATCTTACCTCTTATGTATTTTTCAAGACTATTCTTCCTTTATTTCTAACCGTGGGATAGGGTATGATGGTCAGGGGTAGAGCACTTACCTGTCATGTGCAAAGTTCTGGGTTTGGGTTTCATCCCTGGGAACCACTAAAAAGTCTTTTTCTAACATATTTCAAAATACTTACATGCACACAGTACTAAACAGTATTCTACAGCATCCCACAGATGTAGAGTACTCAGTGCCATTACTTTCTAGGTGATTATTATGTTTTTCCTTTCTACTTACATAATAAATAATGAGTCATTTTTATTGGAAAAACTCAAGCAATGTGGAAGTAGGTGGAGGAAAATGCAAAAGTCATTCTTTATTACCGTCACTCCATCTACACACTCAAAACAAACATACACATACACACTTCCTCTCCCCAAAGGCCATCCTGTTAGCAATTTGGAGTTTTTCACACTAAACTTTTCTTTGTGTGATTATATAGCTGTATATTACCAATCACATTTTTAGTTGTTTAAGATCACAAACTATATATATACATCACTGTATTTATTGTTCAAGAATGTGGTTTTTCCCTGTTCTTTTCCCTTAATATGTTCTGGAGATCCTTCTCTGCATTATTGATCTAGTTCTTCTTAGTTTTTTGGGTTTTTTTTTTTTCCAGTGCTAGGGTTTGAACCCAGGGCCTCATGCATGCCAGGCACATGCTCTACCACTGAGCTACAAGCCCAGCCCTCATTCTCTTTTTAAACTCTATATAGTATTCCACAGTTTGAACATACTGCAAAACCTTTAAGTACTATATTACTAGATATTTAGGTTGTTTTAATGTTTTGCTATTACAAACAATAAATACTGTATCCTTTTAGTACATATTATCTTCTATTGGCTTTATTTGTGAAGCACACTGGATATGTTATTTAAGTATTATAAAGTTTTATTGACATTTTTGCATTTCTTTGTATTTTCTGAGTTTTTTCATTTGAATACTTATTTTGGGTTATTTGCATTTCTTAATACTTTGTAGAACATCTGACTATTCTAGATAATAACCCTTACTATGCTATGTACTATGAATGTCTTTTAACCTAATAGTGCCTTTTGGTTTTGGTTTTTTGAAACAGGGTCTCTCTTTGTAGCCCAGGCTCTCCTCCAACTTGTGATCCTCCTTTCAGCTTCCCTCGTTCTGGGGTTTTGTTTGGTGTGTGGTACGACATTGTATTCATTATATTCATTTCCTAAGGCTGCTGTAACAAATTACCACAGGCTAGGTGGCTTATGACAAAAAGAGATTTTCCTCACAGTTCTAGAGACCAGAAGTCTGAAATCAACATGTTGGGGAGATAATTCTATCTTAGAGGCTCTGAGGGAGATCCTCCCATGTCTCTCCCTCAGCTTCTGGTCTTCTGGTAGCTACCAGCAGTCCTTAGCATTGGTTGGCTTACTGGTAGACTCAGCGTTCCATTCTCTCATTCCATCTTCATGTTACTTCTTCGTTGTGTCTTTGTGTGTCTGTGTCTGTCTCTCATCAGATTTAAGTCCCACCCTAACCTACAATGGTCTCATTTCAATTCTTGCCTTAATAAGCAAATAAGGTCACATCTTGAGATTCTGGGTGGACATGAGTTGTGGGGGGGGACACTCTCCACTTTCTAATTTTTCCAAGTGGAAGACTAATGGTTTCTGTGGTTTTCTGAAATAGTCTTTCCTTTACTCAGAAGTGTGATATACTTGCCACAAGTAAAACTTAGGTTTGTTTCAGGACTCCATTTTGTTCCATTGATCTCTTTGTTTCTTCTATGCTATTTTTGTTGTTTGTTTGTTTGATGTGACTAGGTTTTGAACTCAGGGCTTTGCACTTGCAAAGCAAGCTCTCTAACACTGAACCATACCTCCAGTCTGTTTTGCTCTGTTTACTATGGAGATGGGGTCTCTCGAACTGTTTGCCCATGCTGACCTTGAATCATCATCTCCCTCAATCTCAGTCTCTCAAGTAGCTAGGATTATAGGCATGAGCCACTGGTGTCAGGCTTTAATTATAGTAAATTGTAGGGCATTTTGATGGATGGTAGTATAAGTTTCTCCCCTCCTCCAGTGTGCTTTTATTCAAATATTTCTTGAATATTCTTTTACATTTTCTCTAATTTGCATAAGTTTTAGAAGGAATTTGTTGAGTTCATTTATAAACACAAGTTGGGATTCTGATTAAGATTGCATTGAGTCACCATGGATATAGCTCAGTGGTTGAGTGTTTGCCTGGCATGTACAAGGCTCTGGGTTCAATCGGCAGTAAACTGCCCCCCTACACACAAACAAAAAAGACTGCATTGAATTTATAGACTAATTTAAGGGAAATCAACATGTTTACAATAGTGTTTTCCCTTATAGGTCTATGCTCTCCATTTTTAGGCTTTATGTATTTTAGCAAAGTTTTGTAAAGTCATATAGGTCTTGTATATCTCTCATTAGGTATAAAACCAGTCATATAAGTGGTCTTCTTTTTTCATGATGTTTTCTAATGGATATCCATAGCTCATAGTTAAAGCCAGTTATATTTGTATATTGATCTTATATGCTACCACCTTACACAAATTATTTTAATGGATATTTCATTGATTTTTATTTTTCCTGATGAATATACATACAATATTGTATATTATCAGAAAATAGTGATAGAGCTTTCTCTTCCTTTCCAATGTTGACATGTCTTCAGAGTTTATGTGTGTACTATTGTATCGGCCAGGGCCCAATTATAGTGTTATATGGTAGCAGATTTTAATCTAAGTAGAAAACATTGAGCACAAAGCAGTCAAGCCTCGGAAGATACTGCATAGGAAACGATGGACTTAGAACACATAAAAGAAAGAAGGTAAGGCATCTTGACTAGCAAGCACTCTCTGGCCTTCATCTTGCACCAATATTATTTAAAGCCTTCTGAACCTTTTGAGACCTCTACCACGCAGCTCATCACACTACCTGGCTGCCTCTGGGGTAAATGTATTTCAGCCTGGCTTACAACTCAACAGTTTTTCCAGACTTTAAACTGACCATTAATAACTCTTGAGGTCCATTAGAAAGAAGTGGTGACATTTGGCTGCCACATAGGGCATGAACTTGGGGCTGGGGTCCTTATTGCTGTTTATAATGAACATCTCTTTCCAAATAAGGCTTTGAAGTCTTTGTAGCTCATTGGCTTTCTCTGCATTGTTTTTAGTTTCTGGTCATTTGAGTTTTACTTACAGTCTTGTTGAGAAATAACACTTGGAGTTGAAACTAGCTGTGCTTAGTTTTACCACTATAGACTTAGTTTCACAAAGAATGAATTCTTTCACAAAGAATGGCTTTCCTTCATTCATTTCTTAAATAAATACCAAGTGCCTAAATAAATGCACTATTTACTAAAGGGATTAATGAACTTTAGCCTGCATAAAGAAAAAACTAGATACTTAAATAGAAGCTTGGGTTTCTATAGCTACTATAATGCTCACTCTAAAGACAGAAACTGAATGCTAATAAGGATAGAATTCTGAATATTTTTAAGATTAAAGTTGCCAGAAAAGAAGGCTTTGTCTGTGTTGGTCTGTGAACAAATATAGAAACCAGGTTGTGGTACACAACTGTAGTCCCAACACTTAGGAGGCTGAGGCAGGAGTATGGAGAGTTCAAGGCCAGTCTGGGCTACACAGTGAAACCCTATCTCAAAAAAAAAAGAAAAAGTAGAAACCTACACTCCCCTCTCCTCCTTGAAAAATAAACTATAATTCAAATATCAAATTACTTGTATTTTATTAAAAGTGAAATTTGTAAAATTTTAATAACATTGAAAATGCTTATAACTGAAGTATTAAAACATCATCTCAATTAAATATATAACAAATGCATAAAAAAGAGGACTGGGAAGAATTCTGCCAAAATGTTAACAGTGCTATCTCTCAGTGATGGCACGATTTGCGATTATTATTTTCCATAGTGGGCATATTTTACTTTTTAATATATTCTTTTATGATCAGAAAACTGAAAGAAATCATCTGACTTGAATAAGCAAAATTAATCTTTTATGAAATTACCTATGATACTTGAAGATACCATAAATTATTCTGATAATTTGGGAAGGCACTGAGTTTGTTCATAGGGATTTACTGGCTCATTTCAAAGGTAATTTCATTACTGGTTCAATGTCCTTGAAATTTTTTTAAATCTGAGTTTAGAAGTGCTTAATTTTAATAGGTGTGACCATAGGCAAACAAGCTAATTTTTTACATTTATCACAAAAAAATGTGTGTGTGTGAAAGTACTTTGGAAAATACAAAACAACACACAAAAGAAAGCACTATATAGTCAGTTCTTTGTGTAAGTTATGGTTTTTATCGACAGGATTGTTACCGTTGTGTACAAAAGCAAAGACTTCCCTGTAGTGTGCAGCTGTGGTCACTGTTTGCAGAAACCATGTGCTGGGTGTGACTATGCTTATTAGACTCACATTTTGCTTTTGCAAATAGTCTAGGAGACTCAAAAAGCTGAAGTCTGGAGGTTGGCTAGCTAAGGGCAGCCTAGGGTACCTTAAATTCAATAGATGTGTATGAGTCAGCTGTTGCTATGACAAAATACCTGAGGAAATCAAATTAAATGAGAAAGATTTCTTTTGGTTCATGGTTTCACAGGTTTCAGTGCATGGTCATTTGACACTATTGCTTCTGGGCCTGTGGTAAGGCATCATGGCACGGAGTACTAGGTGGATCAAAGCTGCTCACCTCATGGCAGCCAGGAAGCAGAAGAAGGGGACAGGGATAATATATGCCCTTCAAAGGCATGCCCCCACCGACCTATTTCCAGTTAAGCCCCACCTCTTAGAATTTCCACCACCTCCCAATAGCCCACTAAGCCACGAATCCATCAATGAATCAATCCATTGATGAGGTTAGAGCTCTCATGATCCAATCACCTCCCAAAGGCTCCACCTGTCAACACTGCTGCACTGGGGGCCAAGCCTTGAAACACATGAGCTTGTAGGGGACGTTCCACATCCAAACCATAATACTTATGGGGAAGTTTAACAACAGGGACCCAAGATAAATAATAATCCTTTGCCTGTGCCCAGTGCATAGTTTAACATGTATTTTTAAAAATATTTTCTCACCTAACTCCCAGCTACCCTATAGGGCAGGTAAAGGAATCCCCCCTCCCCCAATTTTAAAGTGGAGGTTAAGTTGCTCTTTCCATCTCACACAGCTTATGGGTAGCAGAGCCAGATAGGAACTCAGGTTCTCTGATCCCATCCTCAGCGCTGTCTGCCATGGCTGCCTCCTTGACCATCCCTACTGTCTGGGGAAACACATGCACATAAAAGTGCAGGGCTGGGATGACCAGGTCTTTAGTGAGTGTAAGTGAAGGAGAAATTAAGAGGAGGGTAATTACCTTCTTCCTGTCCACTCCTCAGTCCTAAGAGCAAGTTAGCTTCTTATTGTACCATGTTTCTTTAAATGCAATATGGCTTTGTTGGTGCTAATCTAAAGGGAATGATGTTCCATAAATAGCTGTGGCTTTCTTTTTCTTTGTATGCCTCATTCCATCTTTCTCTATGTTTTCCATCCTGTTCCTCTTGTTCCGTTGTCGTGAGGCCACTCTCTGGGTCTGTCTATACCTCTGTGTCTCTGTGACTCAGGGTGGATCTTGGTCCTTTTATTCCCTAGAACTACATCTGTTTTGGTCCTTTCATTGGATCATCTTCCTGTGTTGTAGTTTTCTCGAGTCTCTTCCTATCACTTCATTTCTCTTTTGTCCTCTTTCCTACTCTGTTTCTGCTTAAACTGTCCCTAATGCAGAAATGAAGTATGGCCCTAAAAACGTTTTATTTCAGAATAGGGTTTCATTTTCTCTGTTAGGAGTTTTTAAGTAGATGAATGGTTAGAGACTTCCAATTCTCCAGAGCTCAACGTGAAAATGTTTTGTGTGTGAACCTTGGTTGTTTTCCTTGTAGAAGCTTTTTTTTTTTTTTTTGGCGTGGGGAAACAGTGTCTTTAATCAAGGGGAGTAACCACATATCATATTTTATGCTATTCACTTGAGAATTCTCAAGTACTTCACGAGTAATAAATACAGTATTTTCAGTTTAAGGCTGGGGAAACCAGGGAGCAATCATGTGGCGAGTCCCTGAATCCTGTCCCCTAATGATGTCCAAAGTAGGGCCTAGAGTAATGGGACCAAAAAGTAAGACCACTTTTCTCAGAAAAAGTTCCTCTCAGAAGAGTCCCTTCATAGCCCTCCCAAATTGGGAGCCTTACAAATTCCCTGTTCAAGAAGTGAGACTCTGAATTTGGTAAATGAGTTTTAACTTGGTAGCTAGTTGCCCAATTTTCACTCTTGAAATCCACACAAGCAACAAAATGACAAACTCCTTAAATCTCAACACTATGACATGAAGTAGTGAAATTACCCTAGAACATGAATCAGGAGGCCCAGGTTCTAATTTGTGCCTTGTCACTCCATGGGGTGCCACCTAGGGTTTTTCAACTGCAAAGTGAAGCTAATATGTTCAGCCTACCTTGCAGAGTTACTTTGAGAACTGAGATAAGTGCTTTGAAAAATGATAAAGTTACGTATAAATGTAAAATAGTGCTAATAGCAGCATCAGAGCCAGTACACTCCACCCAACACATTTATATTTGGAAGTAAACAACTAAGAATAGCGGCCATTAACCCAAAGCTATATTGTGAAAGATTATCACTCTCTCTTTGCTTATCAGATTTGAAGGCACATTGACCTAGAAGGCAGAAAGTACTGACTTCAAATCCCAACTCTGCCACCAACAATGTAACCTGCAATAATTTTTTAATTGCTCTAGTTTGAATCTCATTTCTCTCTCTCTCTCTGAGTGAAGATAACAGATTTGTTGTGAGGATTTAATGATCTAATACAAGACAAGTGTTTGATGCTAGTGTCTAGCATATAGTAAGTTGTCAATAAACATTAGGTTTAAAAAGGATCATTTACTGAATCCTAGAAAGGATTCAGACCTAACTTATGATACAAAATGCAAAGACATAACTCTTTGTTTCAAAAAGCTAAATTTGGCTGAGTGTGGTTGTGTACACCTGTAGTTCCAGCACTAGAGAGGCTGAGGCAAAAGAATAGTTTCAGGTCAGCCTGGGCTACATAGCAAGACTCTGTCTCAAGAAAAAAAAAAAAGCTAACTTTGAGGGGAAAACATACATATGAATAAGAAGCAGATGCTTACTACTCAAATGCAATGGCAGATTAGCAAATTAATTTATAAATCTGCCTAGAGATATGGAAACCTTCTTGGAGGAGGAAACATTTGACACAAGACTTTTATAGGGGTCTGGGGACATAGCTCAGTGGTGGAGTGCATGACTAATATGTGTAAGGCCCTAGGTTGGATACCTAGCATGGAAAAAAAAAAATCTTTTGAAGGATATGTAGAAGTTTTTGTTTGTTCATTTGATGGAACTGGAGTTTGAACTCAGGGGTTTATACTTGCAAAACAGGTGCTCTACCACCTGATCCACACCTCCAGTCCATTTTGCTCTGCTTATTTTGGAGTTGGGGGTCTCCCAAACTATTTGCCTAGGCTGGCCTTGAACTGTGATCCCCCTGATCCCATCCTCCCAAGTAGTTAAGATTACAGTCTAAGCCACCGGCATCAGGCTTTTTTTTTTTTTTTTTTTTTTTGCCTTGATACTGTAACAAAACAAAACAAAAACAAAAGCAAAAACATAATAAAGCCTTAATGCCCCCACTGCCCCCTAGAAATTGGTGCTTTTGATTCGGCTATATCATTTGCCCACAGGGATTTGATTACTTGAAAAGCCACGGTTCAAGTCTATACTTGTTGGCTTTACGGTGAGTCAGCTTATACATTCTGGTGACTTCATTAGCATGGTGTTGGAAACTGATCTCACTTGCTAGTTCTATACATGAAACATCTGCTGTTTTGTTTCCATTTCATAAAGACACCTTGAGAGCTGTACAAACAGGTTCTATGTGCAGGATGGATTGGTTCCATCACTTGAAATTGTTAGCATATGTGTTGCGTGCTGCCAATCTCTCAGGGTTTTGGAAGGCAGGGAAGACTAGTAACCACTTGTCACTCTCTGGAAAATAGGAAATAGGAAATAGGAAGTGGAGTGCAGAAAGATGTGGGTTTTTTGGAAAGAATGGAAAGTTTACAGATAGCTAGCTATTCTTTGTCCACATACAAATGTGAAAATACAGAAAGCCTCCTATTTACCAGAGACCTTGATGCCAAGATGAAGTGGCTTCCTCATTTCACCAAATATGTAAGCTGTGAATATGGGAGTTAGAGACGTCCTAAGCTGATGAAATGTCAGGGTTCTTTGGGTTTTCTGCTATCTTAATGTTGACTAAATCCCTTCATACATGTGTTAACATGTATGAAGATGTTTTCACCTAAAAGGCTAATTAATAATAACGTTAATAATAAAGGAAGATTATCTGTTAAACTTGAGAAACGTCAGACTCAATAGTTAAACACAAATTGAAACAATCAAAAGCTGTGTTCACTCTATATATCTCTGTATCGGTAGCTGCATTTATTTATTGATTGATTGATTGATTGATTGGTACTGGGGTTTGAACTCAGGGCCTACACCTTGAGCCACTCCACTACTTTTTTTTGTGACTGATATTTTCGAAATAGAGTCCCCCGAACTATTTCTCTGGGGCTGGCTTCAAACCCTGATGAAGGTCAAATACACCTGACTAGGCCTAGTACAATCAAAAGGTATCATGACCATCTGCTTTTTTTTTTTTTTTTTTTTTTTAAATAGCGGTCATAGATTGAATTTCGAGCTGTAAGAGCTTTGAAGCGCTTGTAATTCAGCCACCTCCTCAATCCACAATTGAGGAAACGTGGCCCAGAGAGCCCGGCTTTCCATACAAAGCCTTTGAATGGAACTTTGGTCAGCAATTTGTATGCCGGTTATTTGAAGAGACCCACGGTACCTTTTGATTGTACTAGGCATAAGTGAAGTGTATTTGGCCTCCACATTTGTTAGGTGGAAGATATAGACCAAAGTAAAATGTCTGTCCCGAGAGCAGAGAAGCCAGTAACAGTGGAATTATTGTACTGGCCCGTGTGATTGATGCTAAGTGAGAATGAGGCAGATTCCAATCCATGCAAGTTTAGGGAATCTGGCCAGAGAACTTTTAAATAAGGACACGCAGTCAACAACAAGTTACCAAGACTCTCAGTAACTCCGAAGGCAAAGCCAAGTGGCAGTAAGGACACAGTACCGACAGGATCCGCTGGATTCATGCTTTCTGGGCGATCCCCTCTGGAGACATCTTTGACGTGCAGAAAGCCACTTCTTTAGGACTCCCATTTAGCTGCAATAGTGCTAGGTAGAAGAGGCCAGGCGGGCAGATGGCCACAAGCCCACCTGTCCAAGACTTTCGTGCCCGGTGAGGGACGCCCACCGCACGGCTGGCACTCAGAAGGCACTTCTTGGAGTTGGGAGGTCCCAGCGGAGCGCACGATCCTGCCCCGCTTTCTCTGCCCGGGCCCCAGCAGCCCCCTTCGCCCGGAGCTTGGGAGGACCTCAGGTCCGCGGAGAGGCGGCGGCGTCCGCGGTGACGGAATAGAAGCCCCGGGAGCCTCGGCCCTTCCCGCCACCGCGTCGGCCCCGCGGCCACTCGCGTGCCGCTTGTCCACGGCGCAGCGTCCACAGACTAGAACACCGCCGGGGACAACTGCCGGCCACCGCCCACCGTCGGCCGCCCGGCCGGGGGAACCCGGGGAAACCTCAGGGCCCAGGGGCGGCAGCGGCGAGACCCCGCCCCGCCCGGCCGGCCCGCGCCTATCGCGGCCGCCGCGCCTGGTCACGCGGAGGGCCTTGCTGCGGGCTGGCGGCCAGCGCCCAGTGCCCAGCGGCTGCCCGAGTCGCGGCGGGCCGGGGCGGGGGCGGAGGGTGGAGGTTAGAAATAGGGACGGGCGGGCCGCGCCAGTCGCCGTGCTGCGCGGAGCCGACCTGAGCCACGCCGAGCGGCGCCGAGCGAGGCGGCCGGACCCGCAGCACCCATGCTGCTGACGCTGGCCTGGGGCTCGCTCTTCTTCCCGGGGCTCTTCGCGCTTAGCACCTGGGCGCTGCGCCGCTCGCGGCCCGAATGGACCTATGCCGACTGCGTGATGATCAGTACCAGGTACAGGGTGCGGCCAGCCCGCCAGCCCAGGGCCGGGGAGCTGCCCTCCCCACCGGCCGCGCGCGGCTGCTCGGCGCCCGGGCCTGCGCTAGGCTGAGGGCGGAAAAGGGGGGCGACAGGAAACGAGGGGGCTGCCTCCCTCGCTTCCCTGCCCCTCTCGTCGCGCTGGCCAGAGCTTTGCGAAGACCCTTTGAGCGCAGGGAGAGGGGACACGGGTGGAGGGCCGTGCAGGAGAGTCGGGATGGGGCAGGAAGGGCGTGTGCATCTCCCCCAGCCTGCTGCCCACATCTGCCAGCTGCTTTGGGGTTCGGGGCGCGGCGGCTGTCCTGCCATTTTCCTCTGCCGGGAGAAAAGTCAGGTTGAAGTTCGGCTTTGTGCTGTCCGCAGTTCTGGATTAAGCGCGCTTTATTTCATTTCTCTGCCGCGGTAGGGTGGTTTCTTCAGTGCAGGCTGTGCTGGCCACCGGCTCAGGGATCGTCATCATTCGCTCCTGCAGCAACGTGGTCTCAGACAGGTAATATCCCATTCCAAGTGGACGAAGTGCAAATAGTAGGGCTGAGCAGTTTTTGTGAAGGTTTCACATTTTAGTGGCTCCCAGGTACTAGTTCTTTATCATACTTTTAGGTAGATGACTGACCAGCGGAAAAACTTGGGCACCCTCATTAGTGCCTTCCTGTTCTCCTCTCTTCTTTTAGCATCCCCAGTTGAGGAGCGAGGAAACTGAAGGGTAAGTGCAGACGTGCTGGATAGCAGGAGTCTGAGGCTGACTTAGGTGACCTGTTAGAGGACATTGTGGCTGTTGACTCAAGTTCTTCACAAGTGTGAAAACTATTTACAAGCAGGAGTTTGGCTTTTGGTTCTTTTAGTTATCTCACTGGGTTCTCATTATTGGAGATATGTACTGTTAGTGGTGCTCTCCTATTGGCAGGAGCCAGTCCACCCCCGCTTCCCTGCAGGTAGATGCTCCTCTTGTGTTTCCTTTGGCTTTGCTAAAGGTAATGAGGTTTCTGGTGCCTTCAGAAGTCTGACTTGTGCATTTTGTAGAAGTCATTCCCAAAGCAGGTCAGGAAATGTGCATCTATCTGCAACTTCAGTGAGACAAATCCTAAATTAAGACTAGAGTGGTCTATTTTGTTTAGTAGTTACACCTGGGAAGTGGTGACACTTTTTTTAATCCATTTTTTTCACCTGTCATCTTAGAACCACTCTTACTTTCTCACAGCTAAGTTGAAGGGTGATGATCAGATTTGCAGAGAAAGCTGCATAGTCTTTCCAGATTCTTCTCTCACATCCACTCTACTAATGTCCTCCTCCTCATCTGTTGAGACAGGAAATTGTGGGGCACCTGTAGGATGCCTGTCTGTGACCTGCAATTTTAATTGGTTTCATCCAGCTGTCACAATTTTCATGCTTTTCTTCCTATGCCTCTTTAAGCAAAACCACTTCTTGGCAATGAATTGCAGATGCTTAAGAAAGGATAGGCCAAATGACCTTGATTGCATATACCAAAGGCTAACAGCATTTGCATGGCTGAGTTTAATTTTGTTTATTTATTTATTTATTTATTTTTATTGGAGGGACTGGGGTTTGAACTCAGGACTTGCAAAGCAGGTGCTCTTCCACTTGAGCCACACCTGTAGCCTATTTATTATTTTTACAGTATTAAGAATTGAACTCAGGGTCTTGCACTTGCTCTGCCACTTGAGCGACACCCCCCAGTCCCAATTTTTATTTTGAGCATTTTCTGATCATGCAGCAAGCTCCCTCACTGCCCACAGTGTGTCAGGTAAAACTAGAAACCAGCCTTCTTTGCAAAGACAAAGCTGAGACAAACGTGGTCTCATATTTGAGTTAATGAAGGTGAGCACTGAGCAAGTGCTGTGCATTTCAGATGTTCTCACATGATTAACTTACAGTTCCATGCTGCCGTGGTTGTGTTTCCCTCAGAACCCCTGCATTTTAGTGGCTTGAGCAGGGTAGCAGACCTATGTTTGGTTTTCAGAGTCCTCCCTTCATGTGTCTTTATGCCTCAGATTCTCTGTTTGGAAAACAGATAGACATCACATTTTTTGTTCCCTCCATCTCTACATGGGTGCACAAGTTTATATGAAGGGCACCTAGATTGTCTTTTCCAAAGGCTTTCAGGACTCACAGATTGCACACCAAAATATTTTTCTATTATATGTCTTCTATTTATGCTTCATAAAGAATGTGTATACACAGGAGGAGGTACCTATAAAATTCCCCAAAATTTACACTGCAGTGCTATAGGGTCAAGGCTTTCATCAGATTTTTTTCTTTTTTTTCAGTACTGTAGCTTGAATTCAGGGTCTACACCTTGAGCCACACCACCAGCCCTTTTTGTGTGTGTGTGTTGGGTATTTTCGAGATAGGGTCTCTTGAACTATTTGCCTGGACTAGCTTCGAACCATGATCCTCCTGATCTCTGCCTCCTGAGTAACTAGGATTACAGGTGTGAGAAACCAGTGCCCACTTCATCAGATTCTTACAGGGTTCCAGACCCCTAAAAGGCCTACGTCATAGTTCTAGGCAGTTTTCTCAATTGGAACATTTACATCTGGATAGTACTTTTCGTATTTAAAAGAACTTCCATACTTTAAGTTTTTTAAATTCTCACATTGACTCTGCCAGGGAAGACAAGGACTGTCATCTTCATGAAAGTCAAATCACAGGCCACTGGTAGTTAAGATGATAATCTAGATCTCTTGCTAATAAATATTCCAGGAGTACTCCCTAAGAGTCACCAATTTCAAACCTTATTGAATTGGTACTGGGTACAAAATATTAAAACCCTATGTTCCACTAAAGGAGAGAAAAACACTTAGATTTCAGCCAATCTTTATAGTTATTTGGAATTGCTTCAAGAAGGCAAATGAGACCATAGCTGGGCATCTGTTTATTCAAATGGAGCCTGACTAATTAATTCACCTGCAAGTGTATTATATGTGCCATAGCTACTTATTTGCCTCTATGTCACTTTATTCCTTATTTAGTTATTCCGTAGTAAGTGTGAGTCGTTCAGGAACAGAAACTCACGTGGCACCCTCGGAATATTCCCAGTTCAGTGGACTGGCACCTTAGGAAATCACCCGAGTCAAGATTAAAAGTAGAGATTTGAGGCCCTACATGTACAATTTAGAATTTCTGGGAAGTGATTCTGATAGTCAGGTAGTTTGAGAACCATACAATCCCTTTCCTCTACCTAATGGACACTCAATAAAAATGTGCTCAGTGACTCTAAATCCTTCCCAGCATACTATATGATTTCAATGTAGATGTTTCCTTCATAAAGCTTCTATAAAAATGCTTGTTTATCATTTGAGGAGAACATTACAGATCTTTTTCCTTCTAATCTACTCTAGGACAGAAATAAATGATTATTTTGACTCAGCACATATTGGTTCAATCCCATTGAACAAGTAAATGAGATCCTGGACTCTTGTCTGGGCCCCTGTTCTTTTGTGTGTGTGTGTGTGTGTGGTACTGGGGCTTGAACTCAAGACCTTTACCTTGAGCCACTCCACCAGCCCTATTTTTGTGAAGGGTTTTTTCGAGATAGGGTCTCGGGAACTATTTTCCCGGGCTGGTTTCGAACCTTGGTCCTCCTGATCTCTGCCTCCTTTGTAGCTAGGATTACAGGCCTGAGGCACCAATGCCCACCAGCCCCTATTCTTGTGTTTAATTGCTGTAATGTGGTCCTTGAACTCCAAGCTCATTCCCAGACATACCTTTGTTAACAGATAGAACTGTGTGGGAGCTGGGTGCAGTGACGTGCGCCTGTCCTCCCAAGTTATGTGGGAGATTCTGATCAGGAAGATCACAGTTCCAGGCCAGCCCAAGCAAAAGTTTGTAAGACCCCATCTCAATGGATAAAAGCCAGGCATGATGGTGCATGCCTGTTATCCCAGCCATGGCAGAAAGTGCAAAATAGGAGGATGGAAGTCCAGGCTGGCCTGGGCAAAAAGTGAGAGCCTATCTCAAAAATAACCAGAGGAAAAAGGACTGGCGGTATGGCTCAAGCAGTATAGTGCCTGCCCAGCAAGGTGCAAAGTCCTGAGTTAAAACCCCAGTGCTACAAAAAGAAAAATTATTAGCTATAGTACAGTTTCTGCTGCTTCCCAGAAACTGTGCTTAAAATGGGATTTCATTACAGATATAGGAGAAAGCACGTAGATTCAGGAGTTTCAGTTGTAAACTCCCAACTGTTGAGCAACTGAGGAGCTGAACTGGAATTATGGGATTTGTGATTTGGAACACCTTCTAACAACTTTCTTGGTGGAGCTGTTGAATCATTTGTAAATTTATCTCTATCAAAGTCAACTTACATCAAACAGTGCTGGAAATCTATTATAGATAAGGAAGCTCCTTAAACAATGGGGCAGAGTGAATTCCTGCTTTTTGCCTTGAACATTCATGAATTTGCCTTGTAATTTAGAGAAAGTTGTTCACTGTCTGTATTTCTCAGTCTCAGCATCTTCAATGTAAAAACATTTGAGGGTAAAAACTGCTGGTTAAGTACAAAGCCGAAGGGAACACGTTTGAGAAGGGTTTGGCTTCGTAACTGACAACCATAATTATTTCATAGACCATTTCTATGCTTTCAGGCACTGGCTCGCCCGAGAATATGTCTGGTTTTTGATTCCGTACATGATCTATGACTCCTGCGCCATGTACCTCTGTGACTGGTGCCGAACCAAAGACCAGAACCTCAGACGTACCCTCACTTTTCGAAACTTCCTGAGTCAAAACCGCCTCATGATCACGCACCATATGGTCATTTTGTTTGTCCTTGTACCAGTTGCACAGGTATGGCCCTGCAGGACAGCAGTCTTGGTCACTCATTTTCTCCTGTAGAATTGGGTGTTTGGTTCTTTCTTTAGGAGTCAGGAGTCCCTCTTTTCCTCTGCTCTTCTACCATGCTTCAGCAGGTCAATTCCATGTGCGAATAGCGGAGGAAAATCATCAAATCTGAGATGTTCACGACACTTCGTACAGCATTCTTTTTAGCAGTCCCCCAGCCTTCTGTAATTTCTTTGCATTTGTCAGAGGTTGTAACTTTAGTTCAATATAATATTAGTTCAATAAAATATAATATGAAACAATGTAACAGTGCCAGAGAGTAATTTTGTAAGAGAGAAAGACAGTCTATAGCCTAATGATTTCTTTCCAGATCCATTTTCCTTTAAAAACCTATGAACAAGGAAGAGACATGAGAATACAGAGAGGAAGCTCATAATTCCTGAGTGCCTGCCAGGCACTTGATTTAAAAGCTCATAGCTTGCTAAATGAAATTATTGGCTCTATGCCATAGATGAAGAAACAGGGGCTCAAAGATCTTACTGATCTTTCAGTGATACTCAGTGACAGAACAGGTGTCCTGCTATGCCAGATTGCTTTTATTTGCGGGGCAGGGTGGCGGGGGGAGGGAGGCAGTACTGGAGTTTGAACTCAGGGCTTCACGCTTGCTAGGCAGGCACTTTACCACTTGAGCCACTCTGCCAGCCCCAGATTGCTTTCTTGAAAAGAAAAAAAGGTGAGGTAGAATGCATCCAGTTCTTAAAGGAGTCTTTCTTGATTGCTTTGGGGCTCTACCATCTAGTACATACTTTTTTGAGCTGAACAGATTCAGGGCCTTTGGCAGGACTAAGTTAAGATACACACAAAAGTAGAGTTCCTTCCAGCTGTCATTGAAATTCAGTGAAAGCTTGGTGTGTGACCAGTGAGCATATTGGATCTTGCCTCTGGAGCCTAGGGACTGGACCATCAAAGTGGTATTGCTATGGAAGCAGCAGAATAGTAACTGGGTCTGTGCTTGCCTATTAACACTTTTCTTTCCCTTCATTGTCTCTCCCTTCAATAACCCTAGTTAGAATTTTCCTTCTAGGGATTTCTTAACCTTTTTTTTTTTTTTTTCCTTTTTTTCCTCTCCTTACCTGCAGAGGCTCCGGGGAGACCTTGGGGACTTCTTCGTTGGCTGCATCTTCACGGCAGAACTGAGCACTCCATTTGTGTCACTGGGCAGAATTCTAATTCAGGCATGTATGAATGAAATGGCAGAAATAGTGCAGGATGGAATAGACTCCACTTTTACTTTGGAGATTGTGGAGTATGGAGGAATCCCTTAAGGCTAAGAATAGTGGGATAAGAGACCCTTCAACAGACTTAAGGATCAGTCTGAGGATGAAACTGTATGTTTAATACAGATTGTATTTTTTCCCTAGCTACAGATTCTCTCTAATCCACTTTCTACACTCATCAGATGGGTAACTTAGACCAAATTCAACCTAATATTGGGAAAACTGTGAGGCCACATGTGTGTCTAAATCCAACAGAGCTCTGTAATCTTCTCTACAAGTATGCAAGTCAAAGAATTTGACAGCCTAGGCCTTGGTCAGTACATGTGCCCACTGTCCTTTCCTGATGTAAGACTGGGCTAGTCGCTCCCTGATGCCCCATCCTCTTGGTGACCTTCCGTTCTCCTTCCCTTTCCCTTGCAGCTAAAGCAGCAGCACACACTTCTCTACAAGGTGAACGGAATCCTCACGCTGACCACCTTCCTCTGCTGTCGGATCCTTCTTTTCCCCTTCATGTACTGGGCCTATGGACAACATCAGGGACTAAGCCTGCTCCAAGTGCCATTCAATATCCCTTTCCACTGCAACGTGGCCAATGCCTTCCTCATTGCTCCCCAGATCTACTGGTTCTCTCTGCTGTGCAAGAAGGCGGTCCGGCTCTTTGACACTGCCCAAACCAAAAAGGAGAGTTAGCTGTTCGCAGGAATTAGGCAATGAGGGTTGCCGCCTCACACTAGCTGCCTCTACTCAGTATTCTATGGACCAAATTGTGCCCTGGATGGCCTTAGCCTTTTGAGTCTTGATAAGTAGATGGATTTGTTTTTCTAAAAAAGATATTTCTGTTACCTCCCTCTTCTAACCTGCCTTTTTGCAAAAGCACTTTTTTCTTGGTAACAACTATTATATCCTGTCAGACCTCCACTGGCAGCAAGGTAGTTTTAATACAAGCCTGGGGTTCCTTCCCTCAGCCTTATCTGAAGAGCTCGGGAGGTGGAAGCATGGGATGTGGAGGTTGGTGGACCAGGGTGGTAAGTGCCTTGGCACACACCTGGCCCAAATTTTGGTGGCTTCCCACCTTTCCAACCACTCAGGGAAATATCCACAATAGTGGGCCAGTAAAAGCAAGTGGTGACTTGGTTCTTGAAATAATGTTGTCTTGCATTGTTGGCCTGGGAAAATCATTGTGGATATGTAGTTTTTTGTTTTTTTTTTTTTTATTGTGTACTAGATAGCTCATTAATGGTTCTTTGCCTCATCTTCTCATCTAGTGACAACAGTGAACTTCCATGTCTATTGACTTCTAGTCAGAAGGCTCACTGGTGGGGCAGGAGGCAGGGCTGGGAACCTGAAGCACTTGAGTTAGGTCAGGAGTCCAACAGAGGCCAGCACCTTTGCAGGGTGACTTGTTTAAAAAAAAAAAAAAAAAGCCACTATCAAAATTGCGAGCTTATTGCAAGCAGTCACAAGCACTGCTCCCTTCTCTATCTACACATGCATACGTTGCTTCCATGTAACTGTGGGGCAAAGTGAA
Organism: Castor canadensis; assembly: GCF_047511655.1. Taxonomy (NCBI): domain Eukaryota; kingdom Metazoa; phylum Chordata; class Mammalia; order Rodentia; family Castoridae; genus Castor; species Castor canadensis. The sequence goes on along the minus strand of NC_133396.1, from coordinate 45,913,605 downwards.
ATGACAGTGTCAGTAGCTGTTTACTGTAACCCCACTATGACGCTGTCCTTTTCATATGAAGTGGAAATGGACTGCTCCATTCCAAACCAGGAGGTGGCTCATCTAGACTAGAGTGCCTTTCCCTGAGCCTCCTAATAAGCCAGGCCGGTTCCTGTGTTGAGTATACTGCCAATTAGCCACAAAAGGTTGGAGAGCAAGAGGGCAGCCAGCCTGACCAAAGCATGTTCTATGGACCGACACCCTCACCTGTTTGCAAATAGGAACCTATGAAGCCAACACTAATCATTCCTTATCCACTAGGATGGGCTTTTTGAAGTGGTAGTAAAAAGCTAGACTTTTTAAAGTGCCTTATAATTCATTGTCCGTGAACTTTAAAAGGACTGAATGATTATGTAAGTCTCAAATTTTGACTGCATTTAACAGGTGCCATTTTAAAAACAAAATAACTATTTTTTTTTTTTTTACTGTTTGCTATCAATGTATCTTTGTAAGTCATCCATATGGTGACTAAATTGCACTAATTTCCCAAATTACATCAACACTGACTTCCTGTAAGAACCATCCTTTGACCCAATCTGGATGCTGTGTGAAGTTCCTGTGCATGTAACTGACAGTTTGTGTTGATGCTTTCAGCCTCCAGGACCTTGCTCCTACTTTGACATGTTGGTTCCAGGTCCCAGGAATATACTGAAGGTGCCCAGAGTTCAAGCCTGGTGGTCACACATAGCTTTAGGTCTTTTCTTCTCTTCATAGGTGAATCCTGATTGTGTTCACAGAGCCAAGTTTACTTTAGGTGGGGGAGGGAACCTGAGTAGTACCCCATTTTGAATGAGGGTGTGGATATGGAGGAGGTGATGGGCTATCTTTCCCCTCTCGTCTCCCAAAATACCTCCCCAATCAGTTCTTACAGTTCTGTAATACCCTAGGAACCTTACATTCTCATTCTGCTTCTGCACACACCATTCTCCAATCCTACTCATACATCATATCCAGGACAACCCTGCCCCAAGCAGAAGGTAATTATACCCATCCTCTAAGCACACATCTGTTTACCTGCCCTAGGGTTAGTCATTCTGTGTGCCCCCAATGGAGTTAGGGCCGCAATGGCAGTCCTCCCCACAGAACACATGCAGTTCTTGAGATCATCCATCCAGCCCCTTAAAATTGTGTTTCCTGGTTCAATCCTCTTGTTACAAAGGTGCAGGCCTCTTCAGCACACAAATCATAAGGCCAATCAGAGGAATAGTTTGGGCTACCCTTTCCAAGATACCTTGTGAAAAAGATTAAATGTTGACTCTTGAAGAGTCTCATTGTAAAAGAACACACATACTATTTTTTTCTGCTTGGTAGTTCCACCTTTGGGCTTATCAAAATCTATGGTGGAGAATTTCAGTTACAAACATGTCTTCATTGCTTTTGTTGTTGTTTTGCTTTTTTTTTTTTTGGAGACAGTCTCATTATGTAGCCACAGGCCAGCCTTGAACTCACAATCTCCTGCCTCAGCCTCCAGAGTGCTGGGATTACAGGCACGTACTAGATCTTAAAAGCAATTTAAACCTAATTAGCTGGGTGCCAGTTGGTCACATCTGTAATCCCAGCCACTCAGGAGGATCATGGTTCAAAGCCAACCTGGGCAAGTAGTTTGAGAGACCATATCTTGAAAAAACCCATCACAAAAAAAAATCGCTGGTGGAGTGGCTGAGTTCAAACCCAGTAACACACACACACACACACACACAACTAATTTAATCCCAGACTATTGCTGAGAAAGACTCAAAAGAGAATTTTTATTATAGTTTGTATGTTACAAATGCCTAAGAAACTATTTTCTTTACACCACTACTGTGGTGTACAATCTTTTGTACAAACTCACATAACTGAAATTTGTGTTTCTTAGCTCTAACGCCTACAGAACCACCATGTTGAGGCCCAACTATTTTCTGCCCTGCAAAGGTCAGAAGTTGCTGATCTTCTGAAGCAGGGTTTGGCGCCACTCCTCGGGGTTAATATTCTCAGCAATGGACTTTAAGAAGCACTGCTCATTTACCTTCTGGAGCAAGGAGCCAACAGAAGGGTTGGTCTTGCTTACGGTTTCATAGCAGGTGAGTACTTCCAAGGCTAACACGTAGAGTGGTTCACAGACTCCTTGAGGGAGCATGGCCATGATGTGCAGAACATGACAGAACATCTGGGAATATACAAACAAGGTTTCCTGAGTCAAGTCCTGGTCCTGTCCTTGGGCCCAGGGGCCCACTGACTGTATCAACCTAACTGAGTCCAGGAGGTTGGTCAGACTGCTGCAGAACAGTTTAACCACGTGGCTCCAGCCTTCCATAGGAAGCCAGTTTTGACAGCTCTGGCTGCAGAGAAACTGGAAAGCTCTCAGGAAGAGAATGGAGAGTTGGAGCTCCTGGGCAAAGGGCTTCAGGTTGAGCAAGGGAATGAACTGAATGTATTCCAAACTGTAAGGGACATGTAAGAACTGTTTCTCCAACAGTCTCCTGATCAACTGATGAAGGCATTGCCATTCCTGGGGGCTGCACCAAGGCATGACTTGCACTAGGGCCACCAGGAAGCCCTTGCTGAACAATCTGACCTCCTCAGGATTGCCCACATCCACCACCAAGAGAGATAGCATCTGCTCAGCAAGGCTGCTGGAGATGTAGCAGCATTCCATCCAGGCAAGAAGCCCCGTGCCAGGCCCATACCCAGGGTGGGCCTGGGAGGTCCACTCAGCCTCAGAAAGCTTACAGATCTCAAAAAGTGTGGCTGGCACCTCACACTTGAAGTGGCCCTCAAAGAAGTTCTTCAGTCTCAGACCCACAGTCCAGTCTAGCTGCTCCAACTTACGGTGGAGCCATGACAGGGACTTGATCCAGGTGTCGGGGGAGAATGTCTCTGCATTGGCTAATACAATCTCACAGAGGCGCTCCAGGATGCGGATCACCTGATCCTTCCCATCCAGAGAGAGGCATCGCTTCTCCTGGGGGAGCTGCCAGTACTTACTGAAGCTATCCAGGAGCTGGCACAAACTGAAGAGAAGGGGGAACGGGGAACAGGCCTGGAGCCAGTACTCCTCTGCACTCACTTCTAGTGTCTGGATGAAGATCTTCAGACTGAGTTCTGCCACTTCAACATCTAGCATCAAGAAAGGCAGGACAAATTCCTTCAGCACCTCGTCTGGTTCCAGAAGAGCAGCGACTGGAATCCCTTGGGGCTTCACAGGACTCATCAGGCAGCTCAGGAGCTCCAAAAATTGCTTTTCTTCCCTGGGTGTAGAGATTGCTGTCCAGACAGTTTCTTTGAGGCATGACACCAAGAACGTGGTGGATGAATTCAGTTCTTGCTCTTCTGTGAACCTAAGGGCAGGGAAGGCAGTGAGAATCTGAGCCAGGAACCTGTGGGTGCCAAGATTGATCACAGCCATGCTGCACATCTTCTTCACTGTGACTTCTGGGTGCAGTATTACCAGGCGGGCCACAGAGGCCACAGCTTTAGCCAAGCCCTGTTCAGAGGCACTCTGTGTGAGCTTGTTAAATGTTGTGTTGAGGTCTTCCTGAAAACCCTCCAAGTAAGCCAACAGCCTTTCAGTGAGGCCCTTTCGTCCCCAGCAGTGTAAGACACCTGAGAGGACTTTATTTTTGTCTGGTAGTGAGAGGTCTGCATAGCATTCCAGGATCAAGCTAATCACCTGCTTGATCTGAGATTGGGGGATGGCTTTGTCAGTTGTGCTGACTTCCATCACTGTTTCCAACAGCCTCAAAACCAAGTCTGGATCTCGGAAAAGAGACCTGTTATTAGCCAGGCAGGCTATCCACTTGTCTGAGAAGGCCCACTTCTTCTCAGAAGCAAAAATGTAGCACACTTCCAGGTGCCGGTCCATCTTCTGCTCAATGATGGCCATGGCGATGGAAGCAGTGATGTTGTCAAAGTTCTTGTTGTTCAGAACCCTACTGGTTTTCCTCAGAAAGTCTTTGACACACTCGGCCAGCTCAGAGACCATCTGCCTTTCCTCCTTGGACAAGCTGGTAGAATCCAGGTACAGCTTCAGGTTCTGGCTGAAAGATGTCAGACTGTTGCACAGCCGGTAGCTGTCGTAATTCATCCCCTGGCTGCTGTTGAGCATGGCCTGCAGCTCTTCCCCCCATTCTCGCAGTAGGCTGTGCAAGAACTCAAAGCCCGCAAAAATGGTCTCACTGGGGAGTTTGGCCAGTGAGGTCAGGCTGACATCCCGCTCTGCCTCCTTTACCTTCTCTACCAGTGCTTGCTTGTGGTATGGGTTTTGGGTGTCTGAATTCCACACGGAGATCACTGTGGCCAGTTTGTCTAGATACATGGTTGCAGACACTTCCTGAGGGTCATCCTCCAGAGCAAACACGGTCAGCATGTCTGCCAAGTTGGCTAATGCACAGCACTTCATCCCCACAGACAGGATTCTCTTCTGGATTTTCTTCAGTCCATTGAGCAGCATGGCCAGGAGGGGCATGGCTGGACACACATCTGGGTCTGACTTAAACCTCTTTGGAGGGTGGGAGAACTCGTCTGACGAGGGCAAGTACTTATGGGCCATTACCCGAAACTGTGAGAGCAGGGGGTCCTGCGGATTGCCCTTGTGCTTCATCATCTCCCACCAGACATCAAGGAAGAAAGCTACATCCTTGGAAGAAGTGTCAATGGTCATGTGCTCCAAAAAGCGCTCTAGCTCTGTGCGGCAGACAGCGGTAGGCAGGGCCATCAGGAGCTGGATGAAGAGTCCAGAAGCTTCCAGAGACTTCAGCAGCTCAAAAAGAACCGTGTGATTGATGGTAGGGATCATGTTGCCCACTGAGAAGAATACGTCTTCCTGCCACCGAGTTTCAGTGTCAGAGGGGGTCACAGGGGAGGGCTGTAGGACCTTGGCCCAGATGATGATCAGAGCTTTCTTCTTCCAGGCAAACGGCTGGGAATGGGCTGTAGCCAAGGAGATCTCCCTCAAGGCCTCCACAATGGGCCGCCCAACATGTTCCCAGTCAGACTTGGTCAACTGTGCCAGTGCTTTGGGGCGGAACAGCTGCTCAGCCAGCAAGAAGCCCCCATGCAAAATAGTCATTTCTTCACAGATATTCAAGGGCCCTGTACAAAGAGAAACCGAGTAAAAGTGTGGTGAAAAGTCTTCAAGATAATATGCAGAGGTTAGAGAGAGACAGCAGTTATTAGGCTAGGTGTCATTATCAAGATTAGAGAGGATAAGGCTTGAAAAGACATCAGTAGGAGAGGAAGAAGGGGTGGTGATAAGAGCTACTGCAGAGCTGGAAGGATAACAAGTGCCATTAGAAATAGGGGATAGACTCAGAACAGGTTAACAGGGAAGACAAGTCATATAGGTTACTGAGCCTGAGGTAGAACATTAACAGGTATCTTCCAGCAGTGGAAGTTCAGGAAGAAAGGCCTGAAAAGTGAGCCTGGGAGGTGCTCCCCAGAATGGCTCACTGGAACCAAGGAGGTGAATACAATTCCTCAGAAAGTGTGAAAGGAAAAGCTGGGCTGTGGAGGCTGGACCCGCCAGCAAAGGGCTGAGAATTTGGGAAAAAGGGCTTAGAAGAGACAGCCTAAGCCAGGAGCCAGTGGCTCAGGAGGCAGAGATCAGGAGGACTGCGGTTCGAGGCCAGCCTGGGCAAACAGATTGCGAAACCCTATTATGAAAAAAAACCCATCACAAACAAATTCTGGTGAAGTGGCTCAAGGTGTAGCCCTGAGTTCAAATCCCAGAACCAAAAAAAAAAGAAAAGAGACAGCCTAAGGACAGTGTCAAACTACAGGGCCACCAGATATGTATCAGAAGACCTAACAGCTGAGGCTCTCAGTGATGGTGAGACTAGGGAGAGCACAGGCTCCAGAGCCAGTGGCTCAGAAGCAATCAAACAACTCCGCCTTCCCTGATTTTTTTTTTGGGGGGAGGGTGGTACTGGGGTTTGAACTCAGGGCCTTACACTTGACAGGCAAGCACTCAACCACTTGGGCCTTGCCCCGAGCTTTTTGCTTTAGTTATTTTTCCAATAGGGTCTCACATTTTGCCTGGGTCACAATCCTATTTCCACTTTTCCTGTAGCTGGGTGCATACCACCACGCCCACCTTACTGGTTGACATGGGGGGTCTCAGAACTTCCCCACCCCTTTTCAAACCATGATCCTTCAGAGCTCTGCCTTCCAACTAGCTGGGATTACAGGCGTGGGCCAGTATCCCTGACCTCTCTTTTTTCTCATAGCCTTGCCAAGAACAGGTTTCAAACACTCTCCTGCCTCTCAGGGAACAGTTCACCCCACAGCCTCTTCCGGTTAGAGGACAAACTACTCACGGCCCTGGTTCTGTGGCAGAAACCAAGGATAAGATACAAGAAGTACTATGCTGTGGTAAGACAGTAAAATCACTCCTTCAGTGAGCTATGAATTGAGACTTAAGGAAGGCTGGGAAGTTTAGTCAGATATGGATCTAAATCCTAACTCTGCCACCCGAAAGTGAACTTAGTAATGTGAGCCTCCCTTCTGTACATGTGAGCATAATACAGACATCAAGGCATAGCTGTGAGAATCAAATGACATACAAGTCACGCCCTTGGAACTGGGTTGTGATTGTTGTCTCTGGATCCCATATTTCAAGCATGGGAGAGGGTAAAAGGTTAACTAAGATACAGCTCTTAAGAGCCTGATTCAATGCTTAATAAGTACTGCTATCCCAAAGCCTTTCCATTGCTGGCAGGACCAGATTCTTGTCACTATTCTTTGTCTCCCCATCGTAGAAACACAAAAGGACAGGACATAGTTTTTATCAAATATGTTTCCTTTGGCCTAGAAGCTAAAACCCGAGTGCAAACACTGCTCACCCTGCAGTGCTCCTGACTCCTCTGCCCTTTTCTAAGGCCCAGAGATGCTATTCCTCCCTCAGTACTCATTCTCACAAGAGCACATCTTGCCCATGTTCATAAGCCAAGAGTCAGCAGAGAAAATACTGACAATTACGGCACAAAAGGCCAGCGATCACACCCCTGTGCAATATTTGTGAAGGCAATCTATTTTGGCTTCATGTGCAGAGTCAGACTTCCAGGGTTATCTTGTTCAGAGGGTCTCTCTGGGAGTTAGGGCCCTTCTTTCTGGCTCAGGCTGCTAGCCAAGAGCCCCAAAATACACTTCCTCTTGACTATGCAAATTCAATTTTATTGCACCACCAGTTCAGCTGAGATGTGTGACCCCCAACACCAGCATTCTAGACATTATGTATACATACTGCTTGAAAAGTCCCACAAGCAGTTAATAATTGGAGAAAAACAGCTGGGGGTAGGGTGGCTCACACCTGTAATTCTAGCTACTTGGGAGGCTGAGATTGGGAGGATCAAAATTCAAGGCCAATCCAGGCAAATAGTTCTGGAGACCTTATTTCCAAAATAACCAGAGCAAAATGGACTGGAGGTGTGGTTCAAGCAGTAGTGCAGTGCACCTGCTTTGCAAATGTGAAGCCCTGAGTTCAAACCTCAGTTCCAAAAAAAAAAAAATTGGGAGAAACCCCAGGTGCTTTATCAATAATTTTTTTTTTGTGGGGGACTGGGGTTTTGAACTCAGGTCTTCAAGCTTGCCAAGCAGATGCTCCTCAGCTTAAGTCACACCTCCGACCCACTAATGATAGTTTATCACCAGCTGGTGCCACTTTCTTTTTGGGCGGTACAGCAGTTTGAACTCAGTGCCTCCCAAGTGCTCTGCCACCTGAATCATGCCTCCAGCCCGAGTGCCCACTTCCTACATTTGTTAAGTGACTGCTTACTCTGGCGGGCGCTGTGCTTAGGAGGTACACTTATAAGAATCTTTTTAATCTTCAAATTAACCTTTTAAGGACTTTTATTGCTGTTTTAGAGAAGGGAGGCTGCTCAGAAACAATTTGCTCAAGGTGTCTCAATCACAAAGTGGTAGAGCTGAGACAGAAACACCCAGGCGGTAGGACTTGAAATGCCATCCCACCACTGAAGGGACAGGGACCACAACACTTCTCCACAGCCTATTACTGGCCCATCTCCAGGCAGCTCTCCAGCACAGCCTCCCGGTCTTACCCTTTTTTGAGAACGCACACAGTAGGGTGGCAAGGCTTAGCAAGGGGCCTTCCATCTCTATCAGCCCCGCCCTTCCTTTCCCAGACCTTGCTATGAGGACTCTGAACCAAGCTGCGATCAGGTTCAAAAAGTGCCACCTCCGCTGCTGCACGCCTTCCCCACACTGAGAGCATGACGAGCGCCGCGGTGTGCAGAGAACTGTTATTAAAACTCCCCAAAACTCTGGGGGAAGACGGTATCATAGCCCTGCTTTACGGACGAGGAGGCCGGGAAGTCTAAGCAACGTGCTGAAGAACTTAGTACATGTTCGATGAACTAGGCCATCGGGACATCGTGGCTCCTCCGGGTGTCCTCGGAGCGCGGCATTTCCCAAAGCACGTGCACCGGCCCCGTCTCAAGGGATCCAACTTCACGCCGCTAGGGAGTTTCCCGTGTTGTTAAGGGGCCAGGAGTGGGGGAAAGGCGAGCCACGGAGCGGTGGGGCTGCGGCTGGAGCCCGGCGTCCCGACCCACGGTCTCCAAGGACACCTCCAGACCCCCAAACCCTCCCCAACCCGGAGGTTTTCTGTGGCCGGGGCCCGCACGGGCGTGCGCAGCAGGAGATGCGCGCCAGGCCGCGCCCAGCCGAGGCTGAGCGTTTCGAGGCGCCTCCCGGGCGGGCCGGGGCAGGGGAGCCGAGCACCCACCTAGGTCCATGGCGGCGACGTGGTGGCGGCGCGGGGCCGCCCCTCCCACTCCGAAGCTGTGACCGCGGCGCAGGCGCCACGGCACAATGGGCGGTGCTGGGGGGCGGAGCCCAGAACCCCGCCTAGTCCCCCCTCCCGGGCGTCCGGCGCAGACTGCCCGTCGCTCCGCGCGCACGCGCGCTCCTCGCCAACGAGCTCGCGGCGTCCAGGCCTCCAAGCCCACAGCGCCCCCTTTCGGCTCCCGGCCGCCCACCAGCAGGTACCTTGTGCAGGGCCACCTTGCCCAGCCCTGCTTCCTGATGCAGGCGATCCGATCATTAGCCTCTGGCCCCGCATTCAGCCTCACCCAGGAACCCCGGCAGCGTCCGCACACAGGTCACGCACTCCGGTGCCCTTCCCCAGGGCTGTCCACTAACCAGCACACCCGCCACACTCGGGAGATTTCGCTCTTCAGCGGAGCCACGGGTCTCGCTTCCCGCCCAGCACCGTACGGTTGCCCTCACTCTTCATGCCGCACTGCCTCCTTTGGACAGCAGCAGCGATCCTTAATTTTCCTGGATCATAGGCACCTTTGAAATTTTGATGGGTAGTGCTCCCCAGAAAATGCAGTTGGGCAGATCCAGTCCAGTGGACCCCTAGTTTGCAATCCATACTTTATAACACACACACACACACACACACACACACCCATTGTTCTTCACTGTTTCTCCTTTTCTGTTCTTCCCAAGATCTAATAATCAGCCTATGTGTTTCCAACTCTCCACCCCCCAGCTTCTAGCACCAGTTGTCACCTAGGAAGGACAGAGGAGCCCTACCTGCGGTAGGTACTCTTAATGTGCCAAGTGGAGTTTGAACTGGCTTGCGCTGCGATCAAGCAATTGAAGGGTCCTGTGAGTGATGAGGAGAAACTGCTGGTGTACAGCTTTTACAAACAAGCCACTCAGGGCGACTGCAACATCCCTTCTCCTCCAGCCTCAGATGTGAAAGCCAAAGCTAAGTGGGAGGCATGGAATGTGAATAAAGGGATGTCCAAGATGGATGCCATGAGGATCTACATTACTAAAGTGGAGGAGCTGAAGAAAAAAGACACTGGATGAGGACAGTTTAGCAGAGAATGAAGTAGCATGGCTCCTGTGGTAGGGAATGGGCTTCTTAAAAGATCTTGATGGCTGAAATGTCCTGAAGGGGTAGCAGGGTTAGCTGAGACATCAATAAATCCCTTAAACTGCATGAGAATGGCTGTCTTGCTGTTGAAAAGGAGAAACTCAGTGACCATGAAAATCCTAGAGAGGTGTCCAACAAATTGGCTTTCTGAATATATATATTTGGCAGTACTGGGGTCTGAACTCAGGACCTCATGCTTGCTAGGCAGGCACTTTTACCACTTTAGCCATTGCACTTCCACCAGCCCTTTTTTGTGTTGGGTATTTTTGAGGTAGGGTCTCAAGAACTATTTGCCTGAGCTGGCCTCAAACCTCTAGCCTCCTGATCTCTCCCTCCTGGGTAGCTAGAATTACAGGTGTGAGCCGCCAGTGCCTGGCTTTTCTGTGTGTTTTGAATGGTATACCCACAGCATATGTAGACATTTGGCAGTAGAAGAGTCTGGATGTGTGTGTGTGGAAGGGGTATATCATACTGTGAAAATGTCCAAGGCTGGAGGTGAGTGGTCTCTGTGGAGGCTGAGGACTTGGACTAGTATCTCTTCAGGGGAGGCTGAGGACTTGGACTAGTATCTCTTCAGGGGCTTCAGACTCACCAATAACCCAACACTACGGAGGGGAAAGGGACTCTGTCTTTCAGAAAGCAAAAATAAAACCCAAAAACCCTCAGTGAATTGCAGACCCCAAGAAGTTAATGTTTTCAGGGAAGCCAAACTTTCAATGACATAGTGATAAGGTAACTGATGCATCACAAGGTAGCAGCTGGTAACCAATGGAGCAGATGGTTTCAAAATCCCAGCCTCTGAGAGACCTAAGATGTAGTTGCTAAGGCCTAGCAACTACAACTTTCTTGGAACTACTCTTTATCTAATCTTGTTTTCTGCTAGGAAATCTGTATGGGACAATGTTTAAGTACATATATGTGAGATTTCTTGTAAGAACACAACACACCCTTGACCTATGCAAGTTCCAAACCACAGAGGCATCAGTGTACAACAGTTGCTTCTGGTGGCTGGGAATATAGAATGCAGAGTAGTTCTTTCTTTTAAGTAGAGTTCTTAGAGGCATTTCAAAGAAACAGGTCTGTTGTGGCATGACTTTTCCTCAAAAACTATTTTCAGGCTGGGGGATATCTCAATGTTAGAGATAAGCATGATGCTGGTAAGCATGAGACCCTTGATTTAATCCCTAGCACTGCAAACAAAACCATTTTCACAGATCATGATGTCAGGTCGATTCCATGAGGGAGCACTGAACAGAAGCAACAATCATGAAGACTTGCCGGGTGCCAGTGGTTCATGCCTGTAATCCTAGCTACTCAAGAAGCAGAGATCAGGAGGATTGAGGTCCGAAGCCAGCCTGGGCAAACAGTTCATTAGACCCTATCTCAAAAAAACCCATCACAAAAAATGGCTGAGTTCAAGCTCCAGTACTGAAAAAAAAAAAAAAAAAAAGACTTCAGAGGAAGGAGTCTTTACTGCCTCTATGGGAAACAGATGTTTCTCTTCCCCCCCACCCTGACTTCTCCCTACTTTATCTTGTTATTATAAAATTAAACCTTGGTTAAACTTCAAAAAATAAGACTTGAGAGGACAAAGGAAACCAAATCTCACCAGCTATCTTCTGTCCACATATTTGCAGAAAGTTGGCTATAGACAAAGCACATGACTTAATGAAGTAGGGCTGGGGACATAGTTCAAGTGGTAGAGAGCTTGCCTAGCATGTGCAAGACCCTGGGTTTGATCCCAGGGCAATAAAAAAAAATTTAAGCTATCATAGTAACTCAACAATGTTATAGCTATAATGTGGGCAAGAACCACACATAACAGACTGCTGTTCTCTCCCCTTTAGAGGATATCATGAGCACATTTGGATGCTTTTAGGACTATTATTCCCAGCTAAATGTGAATGAATAGAAAAAAAATAATATAACTCATTCCAAAATGTGGTGGCAGTCTGGGAGTTGTAAGTTGCCTTACCATTTTGTAAATTATAGATCCCTGATAAAGCAAGAAGTTGTCATATGTAGAATTACAGAAAGTACTTGTAAGTAAAAAAAAGTGTATACAGCGTGCTAAATTTTATAGGGGAAAGGAAGGAAATAAAGATATATTTGTGATGCTTAATAAGTAGTTACGGGGAGAGGGTGTTGATAAGGACAAGGTAGGAACAAAGATTTTCTAATGTTTTGATTTTTGAACCATGTGACTATTATAAAAAAGTTCAGGAAAGGCACTTACTGATCAAGGCCAGAGTTAATTTTCTACTGATTTTCCATAGGGTAAGGGTAAGAACTCATAATTTCTCACTAATTCCTATGTTGGAGGCCTCCTGAAAACTGGCTGATAAACCAAAATGGCTGTTACATGTGAGACAGGCCGAAATTTCACATAAAGAAACACTGAATGTCCATGGTTTTGCTAGTTCCACTAAGATGGCAGGAAGACTAGGCTAGGAGTTCATATAGCTAACTCCATCTTGCAACATGCCATTCTAAATCTCTGAATTTAAACTCAAGACACTGTTGAACTCACAATTAGTATGCTGGGACTACACAACCTATCAAGTAAGCAAAGTGACTTCTCTGAAAATATAACTCTGGAAACTGAAGAGCTTCCAACTTTTATCTGTTTAAAACAGCAGCTTGTGTAAAACCATCTTTCTAATTATCACATTTGTTCCCCAGCAGAGGTTCAAGATTTGAACTCAGGGCATGGCGCTTGCTAGGTAGGCACTCTATTACTCTGCCAGACCTGGTTTTGTTGTTGTTGTTGTTTGTGTGTGTGTGTGTGTGTGTGTTGGATTTGTTTTTTCAGATAGGGTTCTCACAAACTATTTGCCCAAGGCTGGCTTTGAACAGCAATCCTTCTGATCTCTGCCTTCTGAATAGCTAGGATTACAGGTGTGAACTAATTACTTTTTTTCCTATAAAAATCAAATTAGCTGGGCACTAGTGGCTCACACCTGTAACCATAGGTACTTGGGAGGCTGAGATTAGGGGGATTACAGTTAGAGGCCGTCCTGGGTAGATTGAGAGACTCCATTTCCAAAATAACCAGAGAAAATGGACTGGAGGTGTGGCTCAAGCTGTAAAGTGTCTTGAGTTTTTGGTTTTTTTTTTCCTTTTGGTGGAACTGGGGTTTGAACTCAGGGCTTTATGCTTGGAAAGCAGGCACACTACTGCTTGAGCCATGATCTTCCCAATCTTGGCCTCCCAAGTAGACAGGATTACAGGCATTGACCCACCAGTGCCCAGCTACAGTGCCTGCTTTGCAAGCTCAAAGCCCTAAGTTCAAACCCCAGTCCCACTCCCCCCACCACACACACAAAATCAAAATTTTTTCAGCAAGTTTTCATTTGGATGAAGGCTTTGGTGAGGCACACGTCAGTCCAATGTACATGAAGACTCCTTACCCACACATGCAGCCTATTTTCAACTTCTCTTGCATCTGATTTTCTAATTGTGATCATATGTCATCCCCACAGATGGGAAAGTAATAGTAGCTTTTAAAGTTACAGTTTTTGATTTAAAAATACTGGGATGTAGCTGAATGGTAGAGTGCTTGCCTAGTATGTGTGAAGGCACTGGTTTCAATCCCCAGCACCAGGAAAAAAAAAAAAAGAGAGAGAGAAAAAGTAGTAGCTACTTTTAAGAGATCCCACTTCACACCTGCTTAGGGTTTTCCCATAGAAAAGAGGCAGAATTCTTGACCCCTACAAAAGCAAACTTGTTTACTTGGTAAAAGGCCAAGGTTGTGCCCTAAATGGCTTTAGGATTTAATAAAGTATTAAAGATGGCAACAAAGGAAAATATGACAGGCAATGAAATAAAGGGGGCTAATCTCTTAAAGCCACAATGTCCCAAGTCAATAACTAGCATTCATTTCTATCATGCACGGTATCTTCTATTACACATAGTTGCACATTTGGGAGAAAATATTTTACCATGTTAAAATACAAGAGGAACAGATAAAGAGGAAACTAGTATGTGTTATTTAGTCACTCAGTACTTGTACTAAAACAAACTTAGATGATCCTCTTATAGCAGCCTAATAACACTGGGGATAGTAGCTTCTTTTCATGAGAACAGTATTATTAGGGATAAATAACATGAATTACTTAACACTCTAATAGAAAAGCTGATAATTAAACTAATCATAGCCTAAAGAGACATAAAAGTTTATAGAGAAAAAAATGAACCAGTCACCTAAAGGAGAAATATATTCTTTGATTTGCTTTGAAACTCCTGATTGCTTCCCTAATATAGGGAAATTCAGTTGAATAAAGTGTTGTTGAACTAGACAAGGATTTTTTTCTCCCAGTGAAGTTAAGACACGCCTGTAAGAAGGTAAGCTGTGACTCACCCACAAATTTCATGCCCCACCCTGTCAGTAAGGGAGAACTGTGGAGGTTATGATTTGCCAGAAATTTTGTAGCAGTAGTTTTGGAACTGGTATTCTCTGAGTCAATCCTTTCCAATTTCCTCAGTTTATTCTCAAAAATTTGAATCTGGAAACCCTTTTAAGTAATGAGACAGATTGATATAACAGCTTTATTTCAGCAGCATACTTTAAAAAAATTTTATATTCAATACAATTCTGTTTCCAGTGATTAAAACCAATTTGTTGTGCAGACCCAAATAAAAAACCACTAGAAAGAAAACAAATTTTTTTCAGGCTGAATAAATCATTTAATCCATTTTTTTTTGGTTAATTTTTTTAATTCAAAAGAAAACCTAAATATGACTTTGTTATTTTTCACAACTGTTAGAGAAAAATTTTGAGATGATACAAAGTAAAAGTAGAGTTCATAAAATGTGCTTACCACTTTTACAGCATGTACCTGGAAAATGAGCTTACTGATTTTATTTATTTTTATTTTATTATTATTTTTTTCTTTTATTATTTATATGTGCATACAAGGCTTGGGTCATTTCTCCCCCCTGCCCCCACCCCCTCCCTTACACCCACTCCACCCCCTCTCTCTCCTCCCCACCCCCTCAATACCCAGCAGAAACTATTTTGCCCTTATCTCTAATTTTGTTGTAGAGAGAGTATAAGCAATAATAGGAAGGAACAAGGGTTTTTACTGGTTGAGATAAGGATAGCTATACAGGGAGTTGACTCACATTAATTTCCTGTGCGTGTGTGTTACCTTCTAGGTTAATTCTTTTTGATCTCACCTTTTCTCTAGTTCCTGGTCCCCTTCTTCTATTGGCCTCAGTTGCTTTTAAGGTATCTGCTTTAGTTTCTCTGCATTAAGGGCAACAAATGCTAGCTAATTTTTTAGGTGTCTTACCTATCCTCACCCCTCCCTTGTGTGCTCTCGCTTTTATCATGTGCTCAAAGTCCAATCCCATTGTTGTGTTTGCCCTTGATCTAATGTCCACATATGAGGGAGAACATATGATTTTTGGTCTTTTGGGCCAGGCTAACCTCACTCAGAATGATGTTCTCCAATTCCATCCATTTACCAGCGAATGATAACATTTCATTCTTCTTCATGGCTGCATAAAATTCCATTGTGTATAGATACCACATTTTCTTAATCCATTCGTCAGTGGTGGGGTATCTTGGCTGTTTCCATAACTTGGCTATTGTGAATAGTGCCGAAATAAACATGGGTGTGCAGGTGCCTCTGGAGTAACCTGTGTCACAGTCTTTTGGGTATATCCCCAAGAGTGGTATTGCTGGATCAAATGGTACATTTAATCCATTTTAAAGATATCTAACATTATGTCCTTTCTTGAGAGGATTGTTTAAAATTATATAAAGAAACTGGCAATGATCCAGGCATGTAAATGCTTTCTGTCTGTTTCCTCTGGCTATTCAAAGTGTAAAAGCAAGTAAGATGGGGGTGTGGTGTTAACCAAATCTTTTTGTCCAAGGAATAAAATTTCTTTTAAAAAATTCAAACATCTAGCCTGGTGTAGTGGTATGTATCTGTAATCCCAGCATTCCACAGGCTGAGGCAGGAGACTCTCCAGTTCAAGGCCAGCCTGGACTACACAGTGAGACCTTGTCTCTGACAAAAAAAAAAAGAAAATTTTTTTATATGTCAAGACCTGTCACAGTAAGACATTACAACATTATTATCATCAGGCTCTGGGATTATGACCATTAAAAGCAATAGATCTGGATTTGAACAGTTGTTCCAATAAAATCTACATGGTTAACAGCTCATCAAAATCCCCATCCCCAACTGAGAGTAATGTCCCATAGAACTGTCCCCATAATTTGTTACAGATCTATATATGGTAACACAAAGAATGTGCCATTCCAGAGACAGGCAAATTAAAGCAAGAGTTGTCTTCTTAGAGTAGTGGTAACTGGATTTCATTTCTTTTTTTTTTTTTTGGTGGAACTGGAGTTTGAACTCAGGGTTTTATGCTTGCAAAGCAGGCATTCTACTGCTTGAGCCACTCTTCTAGACCTGGATTTCATTTCTAAAACATATTAGAGCTTTCAAAGATTGAAATACCCAAATCTTTGCCACCTAGGCCTCCTTGCCAATTTGTAAGAGCATTTATTGTAAATGGACACATCAGGCCTCACAGATGCTGGACAGGAATCATTAATGCTTGTTCCACATGAGGTCTTCCATTAACCTGAAGCCTTTGGTTTATTTCTTGTAGCAAACCATTCATCACTTTTATCTGCTGCCATTGCCTACAGAAACAGAAATGGAATATACATTTATCCCACGTCTGAAAAACAAAGGATACAGCCCACTTTGTACTTCATTGCAATATCACAGTGAAGAAATTAACATTTAAAGACTTCAGCCAGGTGCCAGTGGCTCACGCCTATAATCCTAGCTACTGAGGAGACAGAGATTAGGAGGATTGTGGTTTGAAGCTGGCCTGGACAAATAGTTCAAGAGATCCTAACTTGAAAATACCCAACACATACAACATAAAAAGGGCTGGCAGAGTAGCATAAGTGGTAGAGTGCCTGCCTAACAAGCATGAGGCCCTGAGTTCAACCTTAGTACCGCCAAAAAATTTAAAAAAACAAAACAAAAAAACCAACTGTTCATCCAGTATATTTTGTTCAGTGGGTCAGCAGATGCCAGTGAGTACTAAGCAGTTGCCTAGTAATTCTCATTCTGCAGAATAAATGGTTGCAAAGCTTGCAGCTAGGAAGCATGGCAGCTGCTGTTGAGGGAGAGGACCTTGCACGCCAGACTGGGATCTTTGGCAGAACAAGAATCTTTAGTGCTTATGAGACTCAGTCTGAGACTGAGACAAAAATATGAAAAGTCATTTGATATTTTAGATACTGAGCCTGGAAGGACTCCCTTTTTAAAGCCTTGGCCCAGCCTAATGTTCTGTTGGGATAGTTTTGTGCCTTTTATTGAAAAGGAAGCCTTGTTTACAGTGTTTTGGTTCTATGAGTTTTCTTAGTTGTTTGGCAAGGAAGAACATTTATTCACTCAAAAAGCAAGTATGGAAATACCTTTTAAGAAATGAGTTTTTATCATGCTCTAGGTACTATGCTGAGTTCAAGTATAACAGAAGAGACACAGTCTGAGGATTTGGGGATATATATATAGAGAGAGAGAACAGCTGAGGACTCATATAGAAACAATTATTTTGTACAAGAGAGTGTGTGTCTTGATACAATTGTTATAATAGAGTCATGACAAAGTAACATCAGACCAAAAGGAAAGGAACTAACTGGTTGGAGAAAAAGTGTAGAAATTATTCATCTACATTTTAACTTAGAATCAGTGAAGCTGAAAGTGCCCATCCTTGGGAAGTGGGACTCAGAGATAGGGCAAGACACGTTATGTTTCATTTATATAAAATCTCTGTACAGGCACCTATATAATCCTAGCACTTGGGAGGTAGAGGCAGGAGGACAATGAGTTCGTGGTCAGCCTGAACTACATAGCAAGACCCTATATTAATATATTCCAGTTAAGCCAGGCACCAGTGGCTCACACCTGTAATCCTAGCTATTTGAGAGGTTGAGATAGGGAGGATCACGATTTGAGGCCAGTCTGGGCAAACAGTTCACAAGACCCCATCTCCAAAATAACTTGAGCAAAATGGACTAGAAGTACAGTTCAAGTGGTAGAGCACCTATTTTGCTCTGAGTTCAAATCCCATCCCACCAAAAATATATATATAACTATATATTCCACTTAAAGCTAGTTACAGTCGGGTACTGGTGGCTCACACTTATAATCTTAGCTACTCAGGAGGCAGAGATCAGGATGGTCACGGTTGGATGCCTGCCCAGGCAAAAAGTTCACGAGACCCTATCTTGAAAAACCCATCACAAAAATAGGGCAGATAGAAAGCCCTGAGTTCAAGCCCCAGTACCACTTTTTTTAAAAAAAAAGCTAGTTACAAAATTTACAGGGTGAACAAACTGTATAAAATCAATTTTTGGACAACAGGAAAATTTTAATAAGAACTGCAAGTGCAGTTTTTCCCAGCACTATGGTGAAAGAAAAACAACTGGATTATAGATGACAATTAAGGGCATGCTATTAATTTTTTAGGTGTAACCATGTCAACATGGTATATAAGAAAAACAATTACTTTTTTCAAATTGTCTTAAAATATAGAACATAAGTGTTTTAGGGTAAAATGGCATAATGTTTGAAATTTGCCTTAGAACTGTCCAACAAGAAAAAAAAACAACCCAAGAAACAAACAAAAAAAAACCCTGGGAGCTGGAGTGGAGGGAAGGAATGATGAAAAATTATGGAACACTTTCTAATCATGACATGATAAAAAATAAAAGCTATTAGGAAAACGGCATAGACCTGAATATATAATTTGCAAAAGAAGGTAAGTGAATGGCCAATAAACTTGTGTAAAGTCATCAAGGAAATACGAATTAAGACCAAAATAAGAAACCATGCTACATGTATTAGAATGGCTAATAAATTTAAAAAAAACCAAGAAAACAAAATGTTGGTGAGGATTAGAGCAAGTGGGACTCTTGTATGCCTACAGTAGGTCCCTGCATTCTCAGAGGATACATTCCAAGACCCCCAGAGGATGCCTGAATAGTACCTATAATTTAATGCCTTCCCATCTTTAACTGTTTAGGGGCCGGGGCGGAACCCAGGGCCTTACACTGCTAAGCAAGTGCTCTGTCATGGGGCTATATCCCGAGCAACTGCTTCTCATCTTACCTAAGCATTTATGATGTGCTTTTGCATTTTGAGGTGCAGCAGCAAAGCACAAATTTCTTTTTCCTTCTTTGTAATTTCACAGATTTATTCTTACCCTTTGTTTTAAGCAAAAAACAATTTCATAGGAAAAAAACCTTCCAATGAAATCAAGAACTTTCACCTTTTCACCTAAAAGAAGCACTTTGCAGCATCTCTTTAGCATATCCAAATTGCCAGGACCACTACTTTTGTGCTTTGGGGCCATTACTAAGTAAAATAAGGATTACTTGAACTCAAGCACTGAGGTGCCAAATTAATCTAATAATCAAGATGGCTACAAAATGACTAATGGGGTAGTAGTGTATACAGTGTGGATACCCTGGACAAAAAAAATTGGTTGATGCCACAGGTAGAACAAAGACAGCAAGAGATTTCACCATGTTGCTCAGAACAGTGTGCGATTTCAAATGTCTGAATTATCTATTTCCAGAATTTTTAATTTAATATTTTTGGATGTGGCTGACTGTAGGTAACTGAAATCATGGAAAGAGAAACATGTATCTACAAGATTTAAACAAAAATGTTCATAGCAATCTTCCTTACAATAGGTAAAAATCTAGAAACAACCCAAACGCTCACTATAAGAATGATAAACACATTTTTATCTCATAAAAGTGAGCACCATTCAACAATAAGAAAGAAAATATGATATATGCAATTCCATGGAGGAATCTCAAAAATGTTATGTCGAGAGAAAAAAATCTAGGCACAAAAGGGTACCTACTGAATGAGTCCATTTGTATGAAGTCCAAAAACAAACAAAACTAATCTATTGTGCCAGAAATCAGAACAGCAGTTGCCTCTGGGAGAAGCTGTTAGAGAGATATGAAGAAGGCAGGATCTCTAATGCCAAAGCAGAAGAGAGATTAGAAGAGGAGGTTTATCAACAGCAAAAAATCAAGAAGGGAAGAGTCTAGCAAATCTGCCAACTGAGAGGTCACTTGAAATTCTATTTTCCTCCATGATCAAGCTTTAAAAGGCTGTATTTCCTACACATTTTCTGCTTTAATTCACATTAATTAAGCATCTGTTATCATGTTCACAATTTTCCAAGACCTATAAACCACACAATAATCCCATGAAGTGTATATTATTAATTTTCTCACATTTTCAGAAAAAGAGATAGAAATTCAAAGAATTTAAGTAAATTGTTTAAGGTCAGTTTTGTAGTCACTAAATGATAGAACTGGGATAGGTTGATTAATTTCTTAAATCATCCAACAAAGTATTCAGAGATAAATGAGGTGCAGTGGCTAGTACCTATAAGTCTAGCTGTTTGGAAGAATAAGGCAAGAGGATTGCTTGAGTCTAGGAGTTCAAGGCCAATCTGGGCAACATACTTGCATTCTTGTCTCAAAAGTCAAAAGTATTCAGAGAATGTCTACTTCATCCCAGGTATGAGCTAGAAGCTGGGATACAACAATGAGCAACTGCTTTGAAAACTGCTGGAAAATCAAAGTTTAATGAGACCACACAAGAGGTTGCTGGATTTGGCAAGGTGGAGGACACTAGTGATAACAATACAAGCAGAATCGGTGTCAAACAGACACTAAATGGGAGATGAGTAGAAACTGTGTGTAGATCTATTGTGTGTGTGTGTGTGTGTGTGTGCTGGGGATGAACTCAGGCAAGCACTTTACCCCTTTAGCTGTAAGACAGATTTCTTAATGAAGAAATCTAACCATAAAGAAATCTGATGGCACAGGCCTAATGCTAGCTCTAGGAGGCAGAAGCAGGAGGATTGCAAATTTGAAGCCAGCCTGAGTTATACAGTGAATTCTAGGCAACTCTATGCTATAATAGCAAGACCCTATCTCAAACAAACAAAAAGAAATCTAGAGACTGGATACCTGGTCAATAAAAAGATGGGAGTTACTGGAGTCTGTTTCTAGTCTGATGAGAACAATTCACTATGAAGGAAGAAGGCTGGTATTATCAAATGGAGAAAAGATGACCAAAAGGCTAAGGATGTAAGAGGGGATGGAATCCAGGTATTTCCATTCACTGAGCAGAAAACTGGTGTACACAGTACCAGTGGTTCCCTAAGGCAGCCCAAGGCAGTGGGAGGTGTAGATGCTGAGTCCACATAGGGGCTATAGGGGTCATATAGATGTCAATAAAAACACAGGTCTCTGTCTGAAAAGTCACACCAACAGCCAAAGAACGTGGTTCTGACAGTACAAACCCAGACCCTGTTGCTTTAGCCCTTCCCCATACGTACTTTATGCCACACTCCCCTTGGGCCTATAATGACATAAATGTAGAAAGGAGACTCACATCGTCCAATAATTTGCTTCCCTCTGGATCCATCTTAGAAAGTTCTCGAAAAGCTTCATCACCGACAAAGCAAATTTCGTGTCCATCCTGTATCAATAAAGACAAAAGCATTTGCCAAAAACCATCTCTGAAGAAAGCCCTGAACAGCCTGTCTCCCTGCTAAGTAATACTCACAGGGTCAGCCAGAATGACTACTTGTACTGTTGCCTTCCCAGGGGTATCCAGACTCACTAGGGGAGTCAGGATCTGCTGCTTCTCCCTTTTCATCAAGTCTTCTAAGTCTGGCAACTTGAGGAAAACAAAAAGGCAAGGTGAGCAAGGGTCACAGACTACTTTTATGGCATGGTCCTAAATAATGCTATTGAGGCACTATTGGTCAGAAAGAACCAAGGCACCACTTGTTTGATTTTATTATCTCTGTGTTCTTGAACTTGATAGCAAAGCCACAACCAGAATGAACCTATAGAAAGCAAGGGCAAGGTTCTCAGCTGAGTTGGATTAGCCAGTGACAAAGCTTATACAAAGACTGGGTTATCAAACATTACCTCTTTCTGGGGACAAGAAAAGGCAATTCTTCCAAAAGCTGCTGCATGATCAACTGTACCCTTGATGCCCTGAAGCTCCAGCTTACACTAAAACGAAATAAGAAAGTGGGCACAAGCTTTCAGACAAGTTATACATACATGTAATAAATAACTCAAACAGAATTAAAGGAATAAAGCAAAAGCCAAGTATCCCTCATTCTTCCAACCCACAGCCAGCCAACCAGCAGTTTCCTGTGTATCATGCTAGACACACTGCATGTGTGTATATATACACATTTTTTACACAAATGCCAGCACAAAATATTCTATTCCTTATTCTTTTCCAGTTAATATTACTACACTAGTACATAAAGACTTGCTCAGTCTTTTTGGATAGCTGCAAAGCAATCCATTCTATAAACAAACCATAAATAACTGAAATATTCCTCTAATCCACTAGACACAGAGGTTCTTATCTTTTGCTAATACAAACAATGCTACAACAGATTAATTGATACACATCTTATGATGAGTTTATCGATAAAATACTGTCAAGGAGTAGAATTTCAGGGACAAAGCACAAGGACTAAATCAGGCTCAAATGTTAGGTTACTAAAAAAGCATATACGCCAGACAGTGGGGGATCACGCCTGTGATCCTAGCTACTAATGAGGCAGAGATCAGGAGGATTATGGTTTGAAGCCAGCCCAGGCAAAAGAAAAAAGCAAAACCCAATCTCAAAAAATACCCAACACACATTAAAAAAAGGACTGGTAGAATGGTTCAAGTTGTAGAGCATCTGCCTAGCAAGCTTGAGGCCCAAGTTCAAACCTTGTACTGAAAAAAAAAAAATGTATGTCATACATTAAATCTATTAAATCATGTCTACATCTCTTTTGACTAAGCAATTCCACTTCTCTCTCTCTCTCTCTGCTGGGTATTGAATCCTGGACCTCATGCATGCTAGTGAATAGGCTAATACCCCATTCACTTCTAAAAGGATATATCCTCAAACAGAAGCAAAGTTAGTATCTGGTGGTAAGATTATCACAAATTTTTATTTTCTTCATTCTGTTTATCTGTGTAAATACTGGCTCACTGTAAAGAAACTATAAGAACAACCTTCATGCTAACTTCATTTATGAGCCAAACTCAAAGTAACAGATAAGTTCTTTCTTCCCAAGATCATTCACCTGGTTATCAGCATAGCCCAGCAAAGCCCTTTGCTTCTTTTCATCATGTTCATAAATTTTCATGCCCAGTAGATTAGACCAGTAGTTCAAGGATTTCTGAAGATCAGACACTGCTAGAGTTACTTTGAATACAGGATCTTTAGGGTTTAAAAAAAACAGCAGAAATAGTTCCATCAGTTCAGTGGAATATAATAAAAGGACCAAAACAGACTCAAGCATTTGTAAGAGTTTAGTTTATAAGACTGGGATGTAGCTCAGTGGTGGAGTGGCCTAAGGTTTGATTCCCAGTATCCCCTACCTCCCAAAAAACTTACTATGATAAGGACTTTAAGTCAGTATGAACAGGGATATTATTCAATGAATGACAGTAAGATAATCATGGCGAGAAAAGCTACATATTAAAATGAAAAAGCACAATGCATTCCTGAAGGGTTAAAGGATTAAGTTTAAGAATGAAACCAAGTTAGCGCTGGTGGCTCACTCCTATAATCCTAGCTACTCAGGATGCAAAGATCAGGAAGATCAAGGTTCAAAGCCAGCCCAGGCAGATAGTTAGTGAGACCCTACCTCGAAAATACCCAACATAAAAAAGCAGTGGCAGAGTGGTACAAGTGGTAGAGTGCCTGCCAGTACCACCAAAAATAACATTAAAAATACTTCTCTAACCCCAAATTATATAATCATTCACTTATTCACCTATATTTAGTATTTCCTTGGTTTCTCATTTTTTTGGGGTGGGCAGCAATGGGGTTCAAACTCAGGGCCTCACGCCTGCTAGGCAGGCACTCCCACTTGGGCCACTCTGCCAGCCCTTCTTTGTGTTGGGTATTTTCAAGATAGGGTCTCTCGAACTATTTGCCCAGGCTGGCCTCAAACTGTGAATCTCCTGATCTCTGTCTCCCGAGTAGCTAGGATTACAGGTGTGAGTCACTGGAGCTTGGCTTAAGATTTTTCTTTAAATCCTACACCAAAGATAGAAAACAATGAAGAACAAAAGTCTGTTAGGTTAATTACACAAAATGGAAAACTCCTACACAACAGCAGTCAAAAAAACAATTACAGGCTGGGGGTGTTGCTCAGTATAAAGTATTTGCCTAAATGCTCAAGGCCTTGGGTTGGATCCCCAGCACTGAAGGAAAAAAAAAGATTTGCAATGTACAGGAACAAAGTCCTTAATATGTAAATCACTTTGAAGTATTCATAGAAAAAAAGATAAACATCCTAGAAAAATTGACAAAAGGCACAAAGTGAGCCAGGCACCAATGGCTCACTCCTAGCTACTCAGGAGGCAGAGATCAGAAGAATGGCGGTTCAAAGCCAGTCTGGGTAAATAGTTCCTTCAGACCCTAACTCAAAATAAAACCCCATCACAAAAAGGGCTGGTGGAGTAGCTTGAGATGTAAGCCCTGAGTTCAAGCCTCAGTACTGAAAACAAAAAAGGCACAAAGTGGTAACCCACAAAAAAAGAAACGAACAGTCAATGAACATATGAAAAACTATTCAAAAAAAAAAAAAAAAGAAAAACTATTCAAACTCACAATTCAAAGAAAATATCTGTCAGGTAATTTTATTAATTTTTCATTATCATTATTTTTTGTTTTGTTCTCTTGGCAAACAATTTTAAAAGTTAGCAGTGTTAACTGTTTTAGTGCAGGGAGTGAAATCACAATCATATAATAGTGGTAGAGTACATTTCTGGGCAAGGATTTGAGAGAATGTATCAAATGCTTTACAAATGTACATTGCTGAAACAGCAAGTCCGTTTTCAACAATTCAAAAAGTAATTATGGATGTATGACGAGCTTTCAACACAAAGGCATTCATCACAGTGTTTTCCAGAACAATGAAACATTAGGAACGACATAAATATACAATACAGAACTTCTTATTTTCCTACAATACAATAGAATTCCTGCAATAGCTTATAAAGAGCTATATATTTAATTATATATGTTTTTTTGGATAAAGGATTGGAAAGATAACAGTCAAAAATGTTCATAGTAGGTACCTCTGGACATAAGGGTACTGTTTTCTGTGTGTGTGTGTGTGTGTGTGTGTGTGTGTGTGTAAGGAAAAAATCTATTATTTTGTAAAGGGAATAAAAGTTATATTAAAACATGTAACACAGGGCTAGGGATGAAGCTCAGTGGTACAGTGTGTTTGGCATGTTAGAGGTCCCGGGTTCAATTCTCAGCACTAAAAAAAAAAAAACAAGCCCAAAAGAGAAAACAACTAAGCCAGCACTGGTGGCTCACCTCAGTAATCTTAGCTACCTGGAAGGCTGAGACTGGGAAGATCATAGTTTGAGGCCAGCCCAGGCAAATAGTTTGCGAGAACCCAGCTCCAAAACAACCAAAGCAAAATGGGCTGGAGGTGTGGCTCAAGTGGTAGAGTGCCTGGTTTGCAAGTTCAAATTGCCCTTGAACCTACCAAAACCAAAACAAAATAACATCTAACATTAGTGGAAATGCTTTCTACTGTAAAGTGACTTTCTGAAGTGCTATTCCACACTTACAGCTGACTATGACAAATTCAGTATATTTTCCTTTGGTTTTCTGCCTTAATTTCCTGTCTTTCCTGCCTTAATTCCACTAGCTAGAATAGCAATGCCATGACTAAGCTAAGGTGTTCTTTGCAACTGCCTCCTCCTGCAGACTTGATTTTAGTTTTCTCCCTTGATTTCAAAATCAACAAATCTCAGTTGATTCAGACCCTGAAGGGATGCTGGGACAAGTGGGTGAAAGTACACAGGAGTAAGTGATTCAAAGGAAGATGGATGCCAGCTAGACTGACAGATTTGACTACATTACCAACAGGAAAGGTATTATCATTGCAGAGAACAAAAACATCTTAAGGTTGTGGAGCTCTCCATTATTTTAAATCCAGGATGAATATCCCTTACATGAATTGCTTGGGACCAGAAGTGTTCAGGTTTTAGAAAGTTTGCATGGACTTTACTAGCTGATCATCCCTAATCCAAAAATTTAAAATCTGAAGCTCACTGAGGAGTGACACTGTGCTCAAAGCATGGTATTTAGATTTTGGAGCATTTAAAATTTTTGGAATAGGGATGCTCAATCTGTACTGAAGTACTAAAAATGTACTTTGGAGTTGGCTGCCTCAGTTGAATTGCCTATCAACAAAAACAACCATAAAAATCTCATAAGGCACCAGAGAAGTACAGAAATACCATTTCTCAGTTAAGTCCCACACAGACAGTCTAACCTCCTGCATCAGAATGGATTGGTCTTTTTTTTCTTGCTGAGCACCAGTTGAAAACAAGTCACATTAAACACTATATTAGACTCTATGTGGGACCCAAGGGAGATCAGTGGAAAGAAGAATAGTGTGGTTTCCACCTCAGGTCACAGACAGGCACATACTCACTGTGAAATGACAGGCAGAATGTCCTTCCTTTTCACCAGCATTTTACCTTTTTATGCTTTTACTTTTGTTTTGGCAAAGAGGCAGTTATTTTCAGGGATTTAATATACATGATGAGTCTGCCTCTCTAGTGAACAAAATGCACCCAGTGAAGTTTCTTTCTTGCTCTGTGCGGGCAGTCACTGTGATGCGCTGACTTTTGTTCCATTCTTCATTCTAAGGACCAACACTGGAGTTTGAACTGACCTCAGGTCAAGGGGTGTGACTAATTGGTCTAAAGATAATCCTATTTCTCTTGATAATGATTGCTTTGGGAGCAGGCACAGTGCATTAATTCTGACAAGCAAGTGAGCTGGAAGATTCCAGAAAAGTTTTGCTGTGTTCTTTAAAAAGAGCAGTAAGCAGTCAGTTCCCTGTCTGCTATTCAAAGTGTATTTGGGAGCATGTAGCCCCAACTTCTACTGGCAGCCACCCTACACTCATGAAGGGACTAGCTCTAGAAGAAATATGTGAAGGATAATAGAACATAGAAAAATTTGGGGTTCTTTATACCATGGTTGAGCTGATGAATCAACTAATCCTGAATCTTTCCTACCTGTAAAATAACTGCTCTGCCAGCTAAAAAAATTTTTAATTATTGAACTGGGGATGTCACTCAGTGGTACGGTGGTTGCCAAACAGGTGGAAGGCCCTGGGTTCAATCTCCAGCGCACTGTTGAATTTTTTTTTTCTTATTATTTAATCTAGCTTGATTTGGATTTTCTGTTATTTGCAGCTGAAAGAGTCCTAAATAGTTACACTATCAGTAAAACAGACCAGTCTACATTCCCTGTTCTAACAAGAATAGAATTTCTCAGAGAACAGGTAGGAGCACTGGCTTGGCAAGGACATGTCCTGTCAATATAGAAACTCTAATAGAGAAAGACCTCCAGTGCCCTCTGTCCTTCAACCAAAGATGCCTTTGTATAGGTTTTTATTAGTCCTTGTGTAATTACCTGACTGAGGTAGGCTGTGATTCTCCAAATAGAACTTATATCCTCCTGGAGCCTCAGTTTCAAAAATTCCTTCTGTGACTTCATTGAGTGGCCACTCCAGCTTCCTGGCATTGCTGACAGCCTGGCTGGAAGCAATCGTGATTCCCTATAATAACAACAATAACACCCACATATACAGTCACAACACATCTTTTACAGAACAAGATTAGGAGCCAAAACCCCATTGCCATTAGTTCAAATCACCTAAGAATTCATTGGCATTCAGAACTTCTCCTCCAGTGATTTTAAAGTAGTGATTTTCTCTCATAAAAGTTCAGATCTTTATGAATCATAGGACAGAGATTCAAATGTCAATGAGGCTCACACCACTTGATACTAAAGGTAATCTCTTTGCATTTTCAAAATCTAGGGCTGGTGACATGTCTTAAAAATCTCAAATTTCCACAAACTAGTCAGAGAAATTTTAATCTTACCTATCTGAGATGATGTTTTTATTCATTTTTTTTCTTGTGATGCTGGGGATCAAACCCAGGGCCTTGCACATGCTAGGCAAGAATTTGTGATGCTGGTTATTGAATCCAGAGTCTTGTGTGTGCCAGGCAAGTGCTGTACCACTGAGCTATGTTCCCAGCCCTATTTTTCCATTTTAAACAAAAAATTTTAACTCTAAAGGTACTCTAAATTTAATCCAAGTACCTAATAATGAACACTTCTGACTTCTGATGAGGCTAGCCTCATTTCTAGTGATTATTGTAACAGTCTCTGTTCTAATCCTGCCAATCTATCACCCACTCTGCAGCCAGAGTAAACTTTTCAAAAATGCCTCCTACAGCCTATTCTTAAGACATACAACCAGACCTTGTTTGTCCTCTGTTTAAAACCCTTGATGGCTCTTCATTTCACTTGGATGGGTTTTAGTGGCTCAATGCAATCCAACCCCATGCCACTCTTTTTTTTTTTTGAGACAGTATCTCACTATGTAGCCCAGGCTGGCCTCAAACTCATGATTCTCCCGCCTCAGTCTCCCAAGTGCTGGGATTATAGGTGTGCACCATGTTCAGCCCCCTGCCACCTCTCTAATCCTATCTCCTGACATCTTCCTCTTGTCCTCTCTAGTCCAGCCACACTGGCTTTCCTGCATTTTCTCAAACATGCCAGGCACTGCTTGAGGGCCTTTGCGCAGGCTCTCTTCTCTGCTTAGAATGCTCTCCCTCCATATAGCCGTATGGCTAACTCCCTTACCTCCTCCAATATCACTGCTTCAAGGACATATACCATAATACCCTATTTCAAATTAAAACAAGCCACCACCTCAGCCAAAAATCTGCTGGGACAGTGGTATATTTACCATGAAGTCATTGCCAAGCTTGTAGTCTCCGATGCCATAATTGTATGTTAATTCTGCAACAAAATGATCGTCCTCAGGTCCAAATCCCACCATTGTTTTACTCCATTTCCCATCATAAGGCCTAGGAAAAGAGAGTAAATGAACCAAGGCAAAATCTGCTTCAGGCTTCCCCCAAAGACCTACTAGGCACAGTAAGGTGGGCAGTCCCTTCTGGTCCTACAAATTCTCATGAGGAGATGACCTCAGATGGTGCTGACAAGAGCTGTGGTCAATGCTCATGGGCCCCAACTACAGGCTCCATACATCATTTATTGGGCACTTTTTTCAGGGAAGCTTTGTTTACCTTTTCTTTAAATCAGGGAAAGTAATCCCAAAGACAGTTCTCCAACCTGACCTTATGTCTTTGCATATCAATTACAAGCATGAAAATCCTAATAGGCTTTAGAATTTTTCAACTTGCCACAGACACTAAGCTTAAGAGATACTTCATAGTCATTGCTTTAGCCAGAACATATATTTGTGTTTTGGTATAATATAAAATTTATTTGTTCTTTGCCGATTCTTGTAACAGAGCTCCGAAAACCCTTAGAATTTCCAGGTAGGAGTCTTTTGTAATTCATAATGAGCTTTCCCATAACACCTGAGTTTATAATAATGAGCTGACATAGGGTGAGGTCCCTAGATAGCCTTAGAACGGGGGTGGTTGCCAGAAACACCAAGTGATTAGAGAATTAGAACTTTAAACCCTCTCACTTCTGGGAAGGGAAGTAGCTACAGATTAAGCTCTATTAATCTGTATAAAAATTATTGAACATCTGGATTTGATGAGCTTCTGTGCTGAACACATGGAGGTACTAGAAGAGGGTCTACTCAGAAACAGCATGGAAGTGCCACCCCATCTCGTCCCCATATGTTCACTGTTCTTCTATCAGGCTCTTCCTGGGTTGTATCCTTTACAATAAACCAGTAAATGTAAGTAGAGTTTCCTTGAGCCACTCTAGCAAACAACTGAATGTAAGGAGGGGTTTGTGGGAATCCCCGATTTATAGCTAGTCAGTCAGAAATACCAGAGGCCTGGACATTTGAAGTGCAACAGTCTTGTGGGACTGAGGTCTTAACTTGTGGGATCTGACACTAATTCCAGGTAGATAAAGAATGGAATTAAATAGTAGGACATCTGACTGATTCTTAGAGTTGAAGAGTTGTTTGGTGTATGAGAAATACTGTTTAAGTCCAGAGAAACAGAAGATATTCCCCCAGTGTTCTTCAAGTTGCCTCCATTACTTATCGTTGCCTCCTTAATTTATCCCATTGCCTTATACTCGCTTTGACAAACTACCATCTGCTCTCTTGGGGGTATTCAGAGCATCAAGGTGATTTTAAGATACAAGGTATCATACCCATTACAGGCAGCTTTGCAGCCTTCTTCAAATTCCTCATGCCTAAGCACCTGGTAAAGGAATTAAAATAAATGTAAAGTTTTACTAGTACTGCACATAAACTAAAAGGTCAAAACATAGACATTATCACTTGTAAGCTTTAATAAAAAGGAAAGGAGATTTCTACCTAAGGAGCTGAGTAAGCTCCTTAGGTTTTGAGCCTCAGTATCCTAATACGTTGGTGAGAATGGGTAACCTACTGAAGCATCCAAGACAGAATGTAGATTCTCAATGTCTTAGTTTCTGTTTTCCTTTTTGATTCCCACTGTTACTATTGCTGTTCAAGCTCCCATCACTTCTCTCGAAGACTACTGAAAATATTAAGCTCTCCCTTCTTAATAATACTATAAAAGCATATCCCTATAGCACAGCTCTGATCACATCATTGCCCCATTCAAAATGTATGCAAAACCAGGAGTGATGGAGCATGTCTGTAATTCCAGCACTCAAGACCCTGAGGCAGGAGGCAGGAGGAGTCTAAGTTCAAGGCCTGCCTGGGCTAAATAGTGAATTCCAGGCCAGGCTGGATACTATCAGAAGCAATCGCAACCTATTTGCCCTGATATTCCATCTCTTCAATTCCAAACAAGTAACCTTAGCTAAAGACACATAAAATTAGTGGTGTTCTTCAATTATATTTTTGCATCACCTATTCAGTTCTTTTTTTATAACTCTTTAATTTTTTTTTGTGTGTGTGGTACTAGGGCTTGAATTCAGGGCATCGTGCTTGCTGGGCAGGTGCTCTACCACTTGAGCCATGTCAATTCTCTTTCCACTAATCTTCATCTGTAGAAATCTTATTTTTACAGGTCAACTCAAATTCAAAGTATCTGTGAACTTTCCCCAGATACCCAGGTTGGAAAAAGCTCTTCTGTGTTTTTATAATAGCAGCTAACACTGATAGAACACATACTACTTATGGATCAAATACTATCTATATAATAACATGTTTAATCTTCACAGCAACATTTGGTCAATAATGAGAGGTTTATGGTTTTCTGCTATCATTTATCAAATTCTGACTTCCATCACTGTCACTATGCACAAATCCAATTCCCATCCCCAATCCATCCCAGACCAGGAGCTCCAACTGAGGACAAATACTAAGGTCATTTATACCTTTGTTGCCAAAGCTCAACACAGAACTCTGAAACAGCAGGTATTTTTAAAATAACTGATGAATTCATGTAACCTGCTACATCCTCAGTACCGTCTCCACAGTAAGCTGTACAATTGCTCCTGGAAAACCTTCCTAACTTGTGTGTTCCCTAACCCCTGGCTTAGCAGGGACTCCCCCAATAACTTTCACTTGCGTTTTCAGCTAAGTGCCCCCTGTAGAAACACAGCTTCTCAGAGCTGGGGACAGGCCTCTTCCGGGTGCTGGGGAGGAGAACAGACTCTGACCTTACACAGAGATCTGGAGATTTACCCAGAGATTGCGTATCTGAAAGAGACCATCCAAACCACCCCTGACAGAACGTTGAATCTAAACAGAAAGGCTCCAAACTTGATGAGACTGCGTTATAGTTCATTAGCAGAGCCTTAGATACTTTTTTGCTTGTTTACTGTCCTTTCCAGCAAACTGCAAGCTCCCCGAAGGCAGGAGCGCAGTACACATTTATAAATGAACTTAAGTGAAAGAACACGCGAAAACACATAGCTGGCACGTCGATCCCCTTCCAAAGGCTGTCTAACCCGTGACCAGGGACTCGCAACTTTCCTGAAGCTGAAAACCCTGTAGTGCCAATGGGGAGTTTGTAGGCCTGAGGCCGGACGCCCTGTGGCTGAGGTTCACGACACACCCATTTCTCCCCCTGTCCGCCAGGCTAGCTGCGGGTTCCAGCTTGGCGCGCCCGCCCTTGTCAGCGCCCGCCTGCACCTTCATCCCCAAGATGTCGCGGAAGAAACGCGCCGTCTGGAAGCGGTTTCCCACTTTGAATACGAAGTGCAGAGCTCTGCGAGAAGCCATGATTTCCAGCACCAAAAGCGACGTCAGTCAGTTCAACAACGCCCCGCCCACAGACGGCGCGACGGGCCCGTGACGTCACTAGCCATCGACGGCGCGCTTTCGTGACGCAGCGAAGATGGCGGTGGTGGCAAAGGGCATGTGGTGTACTATGAGACCGCTGCTGCCGGTGGTCCAGATTTGGGACCTGGACGCACGGCGCTGGGTCCGGACATTGCGGCGGAGCCCAGTAAAAGTGGTGTTTCCATCCGGGCAGGTGGTGGAACGGAAGCGTCCTCCCGAGAAGCAACTCCGCAAGGCGGCGTCTGAGGCCAGTAGCCTGGCGCAGAGACAGAAACCACCGCATCAGACGGCTCCATCCCAGACCCCTAGCACCTGGGAAGAGGCAGGGCTTCGCTACGATAAGGCTTTTCCTGGGGACAGGAGACTGAGGTGATGTTCCGAAGCTTGTCTACTATTCGCACTTCTCTTCCTGCCTCAGCAGGACCTTAACCTCCCCCGATGGAGTTCTTCCAATACAACGCCGCTGTTCCTTAATTATTTTTATTTTGCAGAATAAGTGTCTTTGGAATTTGTTTCTGCCTCTGCGAAGCTCTTTGAGTCAGTTAGAGCTAGATTTGTCTCAGTGACAAGTATTTTGGTATTCACCCATTTTTTTGTTTCCATCCACAGCAGTGTAATGACAATCGTTAAGTCCAGGCCATTTCGGGAAAAGCAAGGGAAGATCCTGCTGGAAGGTCGCAGGCTGATTGCAGATGCTCTCAAGGCCGGGGCTGTGCCAAAAGTTTTTTTCTTTAGCCGTCTGGAATACATAAAGGAGTTGCCCGTCGATAAGCTGAAAGGTGTCAGCCTCATTAAGGTGAAATTTGAGGATATCAAGGATTGGTCCGATCTAGTAGCGCCACAAGGAATAATGGGTCAGTGGTTATATTATTGTGTCAGTAGGTGAAGAGACCTAGAATTTTTTGTTCATACTTGACTTAAGGCAACACAATTTATATAAACAAAACTCAAAATGTTACTGTCTAATCTTAACACATCCATAGAAATACAGTACTCAAGCCTGTGCATCATATGGTATTTCCAGTGGAAACTGAAGCCAGTATTGTGGCTCTTCATAATCTCTAGAAAGAGCCACTGTCCTTCAGACTTTGTGTTTTTTAGGTCATTTCTTTAATGTCAATAAAAATTAAGAAAATTTTACTGAAAGGATTGGCTCTCCATTCCCACAAAACTTCTGCCAATATGGTGATAACTGTGCCTCTTTAACCCCGTTATTCCAGAAGCACAAATAGAGTCTAAAGAGTGAGAACTGTTGCAGTTTATTGCCCCCGGGACAATTGGGAGTCTTTCTTCATATGGTTGAATTTAACGTGTAAGGACATGGATCCCCATGACTCACTGGGTAAGAGACAAGATAGTTTCCTAGAACCTCTTCTCCCAACAGATGACTGCACAGTTCAAGGATGGAATCACAACAGTGAGCCCCCAACAGGGAATGCACATGGTATAACTGGTAGGGTGAACCTCTAAGGCTATCTTAATTTTGTTTAAAAAAAGTTTGTCCCCTTTTTCCAAAATACTTTCCCTGAAACTTTGCAAGCTGGAGAGTACAAGGTAGAGATTATTAAGTAAGGAGAAATTTTTTCATTAAGAAAGTCACTTTGGGTTTTCACTTTTCCAGGTACTTCCAAGTCTTTGTATTCCTTTGTATTAGACTGAGAATAGAGAGATGATGAGGTAAATACAACTGTGCTTGGTCTAAAACTGCCAAGCTTGTGGACCTTCAGCATGCGGACTGAAGAGACTCAGTTCCTTATTACTCAGATGAAGGCCCCTTCATTCTGTGGCCTTTCAGAGTATGTCCCACAGATGTTGCTTCTGGGCTGGGGTATTTGAAAAAGGAGACATTACTTTAATACATTTGAGTTTTTGAATTCAGATTCTTTTTCCTAGGAATATATGCTTAATTTTAAAATGAGCAGTAAAGGAGATGATATTTCTTAAGTCAGAATATAGATGACTGATGATTGCTGTTTAAATATTTAAATTAAGCCAACAAATTATTTAAGCAGCAGCAACAACAAACCCACCCAGTGAGAAAACGGAGCAGTGACAATTCAGAGAAAACAAAAATGAAGGAACTAACAGAAGAGGGTCACAGATGCTCAGTTGTCTTGAAAAGATGTTCAGCTTCCCTAGTAATCAGGGAAAATACAAATTTTTCTCCATCAAAATGGCAAAAATTGAAACAAATAAATATACCCTCTGTTGACAAAGGGTTTGAGCTGAGAAACAGGCATTTGTGTATTCAGCTGTGAATGAACCATAATGAATTTTGGTGCCATTTGTTAAGTGCGCACACTGTTTATCCATTTCACTTACAGGTATTTATCCTAGAGAAGTTTTCAGACATAAGCATAGAGTCCTATAGGGATATTCATTGTAGCACTGTTTTTAATAGGGACCTTTGAACTGTCAGTGGTGAAAGAGATAACATGTAGCAGTTAGAAGAATAAGGTAGCTCCAAATGTACTAACATGCTAAAGTTTTTCATCACACTTTATTGAGCAAAATAAGTACATTATAGAACAATATAAAGGTTTTGTTGTGGTTGCAGTGCTAGGATTGCGAACCTAGGACCTTGAACATGCTAGGCAAGCATTCTCCCACTGAGCTATATCCCTAGCCTTTAGTTTTTTGAGACAGTCTCGCTTTGTAGCCCAAGTGGCCTCAAGCTCATGAGCCTCTTGCCTTAGCTTCCAGAGCATTAGAATTAACAGATATGCACTACCATGCCCAGCAGAGTGGTTTTTGTTTGTTTTTTAATGTTGAAAAAGCACTGTATTTGGGTAGATGTACCTATATGTAGGTAAATGCATGAAGTTCTGAAAGGATACTCTACAAGATGGGAAGCAGACGGGGCACTGGTAGGATTTTATGTTGTTTGATTTTTTTCAATCAGAAAGTATTCATATATATCCTGTGGTTGCAGGGGTTCATGCCAGTAATCCCAGCTATACTGAAGGTGAAGATAGGGAAGGATCGAGCTTCAAGGCCAACCTGGCAAAAAGTTATCAAGATCTCCCCTATATCAATCAATAACCTGGGTATGGTCATGCACAGCTGTGATTCCAGCCATGGGTCTGAGGCTGGCCCCCGGGGCAAAAACTTGAGACCCTACCTAAATAATAATAATTTTAAAAAAGGGTTAAGGGTGTGGCTCAAGTGATAGAGCACCTGCCTAGCAAGCATGAGGTCCTGAGTTCAAACCCCAGTATCACCAAAAAAAAAAACCTATGAAGAATTAAGTAGATGAAAAGTCAGACTTATTCCTAATGTCCACAAAAGACAAATGAACCTTCTGGGTTGTTTCCACAGGGATTTTTGCCAAACCTGACCATGTTAGGATGACATATCCAGAGACTCAGCTTCACCATTCCCTGCCCTTATTGTTGATTTGTGACAATCTCCGTGACCCTGGGAACCTGGGAACAATTTTGAGATCTGCAGCTGGAGCAGGCTGCAGCAAAGTATTACTCACCAAAGGTAAGAGCACTTATTACCAGTTGGATTGGCTGGCCATTTCTATGTAAGCTAGAGGGCTGAGCAGTCATGTACAGCTGAATGTTGAATCTGTCCTTTGTAGCTATTTGTCCATAGTAATATGCTGAATGTGAGTTCCCTTGTGTAAAGTGGAAATAGAATCTTCTTCATAGGGTTATTTTGAGATTTACTTAGATGATGCAAATAAAGTACTTTGTACCATGCCTGGCACAGTAAGTACTGCAATTGATTATCTTTTAAAAATATTTTGAGACTTAGTAGGTCATTAAAGAACTTTAAATCAGTCAGGGTAAAGAAATAGATGCCAGTTTTTTGTGATGTTTTTATTAGCATATATAATTGTATAGATGCCCATTTTAACACTTGGTTTCAGGTCCTATATTTAATGATCTTGAGTTCCCAGGTTGTTAGGTATATGAGACCTTCCTAACCTTTGAGTTCTGAATCCTATGAAATTTGCTGTCACCAGATAGTGGTTATGCCATTGTGGTACATTTCTCTTAGCCTTAGGGAAATGTAGTCACATAAGCCACACACAAATTAGCCTCATTACATTTCTGTCTCTTCTCCCCAGAAGCAGGGATTAATAGGCTTGGTTCTACATAGACTTGCCAAACAGTTGGGGCATGCCTAAAATGCCTGTTACACCTTGGGAGTGGAGGGGAGGGAGAGTGGCATTCATCAGAAACACCCAAGCTACTATTAAATATAAATTAATAGTGGCAGCTGTTGCTGAGACTTGCCTAAATTGCTCCTTCCAGCTCTTCCTGGAAATGCCCTGTTGGAGTAGTTCTCTCCTGGCATGAGATCCAGGTGCTGGGATTCCACTATCACTGTCCCACTTACTCCATTGTTGAGTGCTCTGATAACAACTGTAGTTTTGGAAATGTGTTTGTGTAATGCTAGCAGTGTGATTTTCACTTGATATTGGCAACTGGCCTAAAAGAAGTAAGAAAAAGACTAAGAAACATTTGATGTGGTGTCTAGTGTCAAGGACATGAGGAGAGAAGTCTTACCTTTTCCTTACTCCCTGCTAGGCAAAAGGGATAGACTAGACAGCTCCTCTCACAAATCTGGGCCCATCTTTTTGTCCCTTTCCCTCCTCTCTTGGCCTGTAGTCCAGCTCCCAACTCCCTCTGCATGGGAAAGCAGATGGTGGAGATATGTGTGGGCACTCCATGTCTTAATTTCCTTTTTAAGTCTGGTTTGCCTAGTTAATCTATCCTAGGTTTGATGGTTATCCTAAGATAACTTGTCACAGGGAGACTTGTGCTGGGGGTGGATAGCAGGTATGCAAGGCAGTCATGGTATGGTACCCTGTTTGTACCATCTCTCCCAGCTTGCCCATGGTGAGAGTAGACACTGGGAAAGGTCAAGTGTCTGCCATGTGGCCAGTGCATAGGAGCAGTTTAGGCCTAGATATGACTGCACACAAGAGTAGGTTTATCTGGCCTTAACTGCCATGTGAAAGAGGGACTGTAGGAGCGACAGGGCCACTGCCTGGGTTTGGGCTCCTAATTCCCCCTGGGTTGCTGCACTTGCTTTCTACCTGATATCCCCATTTCTAGTGTGGGGAAATCTCTGCTCCAGTCCAGATTGAACCTTGAAGCCATGTGGGTCTAAAATATGAGTCACGTTCCCTCAGTTTTGCTTAAAAATCCTTTGGCGATGTTACAGTTTCTGATAAAATCCCATACTCCTCAGTTTAGTGTATTCAACCTCCTTTACGTTGCTTACTGCCTGCCTCCCATTTCCTCTCCCACCACACCCCCAACCCTACCCACCTGCTTGCAGTTCTTAGACTGTGGTTCTCTGAAAGGCCTGGGCCTTTCTCTGACAAGATCCTTTTATCCTCCAGGAGCCACCTCAGGGTCACCGTCTTTAGGAAGTTTGGTATTTTTCCTCAAACGTCCGCTTTGCACAAGGACTTTCTTTTAGTCTGTTTGTACTTCTTTTACATCATTTATCACTAATAGTGTAATCATCTGAGTAAATATTGTCCCAGACCAGCACCTATTCTACTCTGAGAAGTTGGGGGTATTGTTTTAATTCCCATTGCATCCCCTCTACAATGTCTGGTGCTTAAGTAAGGACAGTGTTGACAGAATGAAATTGTTTTTAGCACTAGCAGGGAGCAATCCTTTGCTGGACACAGAGAGGCTGTGGAAGGTCCCAGCTCTAAAGAGAACTTTAATGGGAAAACTTTTGCTTCATCTCCTGGTCTGGAATTAATTTGATTTATTCTTATGGCTCTTCAGTCTGGGAAGGCATATAAAATCGTGATTGTATCCTCTCTATTTTTTAGGCTGTGTGGATGCCTGGGAGCCCAAAGTGCTACGGGCAGGCATGGGAGCACATTTCCAGGTGCCCATTATCAACAATCTGGAATGGGAAACAGTGCCCAATTACTTGCCCCCTGATACCCGGGTCTACGTAGCAGACAACTGTGGCCTCTATGCTCAGGCCCAGATGTCTAATAAAGCCAGTGACCAAGGCTGGGTGTGTGATCGGCGATTCCTGAAGTTTCACAAGTTTGAAGAAGAGGAGGAGGATTGTGTAGACATCAGAACTGGTAAAGACTGGTTCCCTGAACTTGAAGTCCAGAGTTACGACTTGGACTGGACAGAGGCACCAGCAGCTGTGGTGATTGGTGGGGAGACCCATGGCGTGAGCCTGGAGTCCCTGCAGTTGGCTGAGAATACTGGGGGCAAGAGGCTGCTGATTCCTGTTGTGCCTGGTGTGGACAGCCTGAACTCAGCCATGGCTGCAAGCATCTTGCTTTTTGAAGGGAAAAGGCAGCTGCGGGTAAGGGTGGAACACTTAAGCAGAGACAGGAATTAACACTGGGGGATGACACAGAAGTTCTCAGGTGGAGGATTCCTGCAACTCCTCCTATCTTGTACATTGTTAGGAGGCTGGCAGAATAGGAAACTGGCTTCCTGTGCCACACAGGACAGAGGAGGTAGGCATTGGTTATTGGGAAAATGAGAATTTCTGCTTTTCCTCATAAACAACAAAGGTCAAAATTCTTGTGATCTCTTATCTTTCCATCAGTTCTTAGAATATATCTCTTTTTCTTTTTTCTCTGTTTGTGATAACACAAATTAGGTGATCACACCGCTCTGTATATATAATTTTCAAATACTGTCTATTAGAGCTAGGAATGTGGCTCAGTGCTAGAGCTCTTGTCACTATCTGTGAGTCCCTGGGTTCCGTCCCCAGCACTGGAGGAAAAAACTGTTCCCTGAGGATCATTTTCTTGCCCAGAAAGTTCCTGAAGGCATCAGTCTTAGAGATGAGCATCCTTGGATTAGTGGTAGGTGTTTTGCATCATTAAGCACTGGTTAC
Organism: Castor canadensis; assembly: GCF_047511655.1. NCBI lineage: Eukaryota > Metazoa > Chordata > Mammalia > Rodentia > Castoridae > Castor > Castor canadensis. The sequence continues at coordinate 45,874,451 of NC_133396.1, read as the reverse complement.
AGGTCATGCCAAGTCACCATGTCTGATCACTGGCCAATGGAAAATAAACTGTGAAGTATAGAATTGGCAGATTATATTGAACAGTTTTATTTAAATGCAGTCAGATATTAATAACCCGGGTGGATGAGTGCCAGAGATTGTGGAATTCATTAGCCACCTGTTCTTTGGCCTTGGATGTGTTGTCTCTGGGGCAGTTTGTTCAGCCCTTCACTTTTGCAGCCCCTGTTTATGTATATCCCCCCTTTGCAGATGAACAGTAGAAACAGTTAATTCATCAAGTGGTGTCCTACCTTCTTAGCACCTCTGCAAATATCTTTTTGAGGACTCTACAGAAAAAGGAAGAAACTTGAGTTTTCATATCTGCAGCTTAACGATGCATCTGTCAGAAGAATGTCACCCTTTTTATCAGCTCCCTGTTATTAGGTCCTAGTTTATGTAACACTTGATTAAATTGCTCAGGAAAATGCCAGTATTCCTAGATGATGTGTGAACACAGGTCTCCTGTGAGGTTAGTGTGGCTACTTACAGAACTATGCAGCACTCTCAACCCCCCAGGGGACCAGGGCAAGCTAGATCCTTACCTGCCAGGTGCTGGCCAGGATATAGTCGGAGGCAAAGGCAAATGCGGAGTGTGACCACTGTCTGCAAGTAAGTGTGGGAAGTGGTGGTTGCACTGGAATATAGGAATTGTTCCACACTCTGCTTTTATAACCACAGAGAAGAGGGCTAGAGCTGAGGATGATGAGAGTGTGGCTGTACAGTCTCCTTATTACATAGAGTCCAGTGGTGATTTGGATTCCTTGGGATCCCTTTAGCTGTGCATTCAGGGAAGTTGAGTGAGTTGCCGGTGCGTGGAAGAGAAACCACAGGCTGCCCCCTTCCCATTCTGCTCCCCCGGCTCCCTAGTAAAACTTCCTTTTGGGAGAACCAAATGGGCAAACATACTCCATGCCCCAAGTGGCAGGTGGCATTTGTTTGTCGTGTTTGAGGGGTTAGCTGTGTCATCCCAGGCTGACCAGCCTGAGCTACAACTTGGGTGTCCTGCTCTGGTCTAGCCCAGTCTAGGACTCTGCAAAAATGGTCTATGCAGGTGGCCCACAGATTCTTGCCACCCTCCATCCTCTGTTAGCTTTTAGAAAGTAGAAGAACTCAAAGTCTTTTACTTTACTGTTATCCACAAAGCCTGGAGCACCATCTGCAAATGTGACAGGAGCTGAAAAGGACTGCAGTGACTGTCACAGCAGGCTGGAAGGCAGCCCAGAGAATTCACAACTTTCACATCTGCTGACATTTAGTCTCCCCCTCAACACCTTAGAAAAGTGCTAAAGAAACAAGTCCCTAAAAGGAAGTCCGTGTCTTTCCATCATGAAACCAACTTCATGTAATTTGTGTCCCTGAACTGTGTTCCCACGGGTTTTGTTACAGAATAAAAATCAATGAAAAGCTAAGCACTGGTGGTTCACACCTATAATCCTACCTACTCAGGAGGCAGAGATCAGGAGGATCATGGTTCAAAGCCAGCCCTGGACAAATAGTTCATTAGATGCTATGTTGGCTGAAGTGGAGAGCACCTGCCTAGCATTCATGAGACCCTGAGTTCAAACTCCAGTACCGCCAAAAAATAGATCAAAAAGTCAATGAATAAACAAATCGTACACTTTATCCTGGAGAAAAACAGCAATGTAAAAACACTGGCAAACAACTAAGCTCATTCTATAATCCTGGCTGTAAGAGGTAAACAGTTTCCATGCCATTCTCTGTATAGCCAGTGCCTCCTACACAATGTGAGCTCTTTTGTATATCCAGATTATTCTGGGGTAGATGGAAGAGTGGCAGGGACAAATCATCCTTTTAAATGACTTGGAGCAAGTGGTGCTAAGTTCTTTCTGAATGAGATTGCAAAATCAATATCGTGAATTCTAAATTTTGAGGCCAACATTTGTTCTGTCACCATTTCCCCAGTAACTAGGAATAAAACAGTATTATATGACAAAAACACTGCTTGGCTGAAAGAAATGTAGAAATACTGGAAAGCACCCTGCTGTTGTGTTGAGGCCCAGGTATAGCAGTCTCTTCGGCCACAAGGTGGCAGACAAAGCCTCAGAATCCGCTCTCCAAGTTGAAGGCAGTCAGGAGTTTTCCTGGGTTTAAGTTGTTTCAAAGAGAAAAAGAGGGCTCAGGTGGTAGCATGCCTGCCTAGCAGATGCGAGGCCCTAAGTCAAACTTCAGTACCACAAAAAGAAAAAAAAAAAAAACAACAGAAAAAGTGGGCTGGGGGTAAGGATAGAGTCAAGTCTTCTGCCAAAGAGCATTTTCCAAGCTTGGGTCTCATAATATCGGCAGAATTAAGAGTCAGAGTCAGGACACTAGACCAAAAATGAGAGAAGAGACAGAAATGGGAAGAGGCAAAACAAGTGCCACTTCCCTGTAACAAGCCTCTGAGAGAACAGCTCTGGGTAGATGCTGATGTCCCAATGTGAGCGCACACATAGTCCTTCAGTTAGTGCAGGGCAGGGAGAGTGGATTCCCACCTCCACCCCCAGCTCCTGGTGAAAATTCAAGTCACCACAGGGAAACATCTCTGGACCTTTCAACACGTGCCCCAGGGATCATAGCACTCCAGTGTTACTTTCATCCAAGCAGAGCTGCATCTAGCTCCCCTGTTGTCACCCCCAGCACTCCACAGACTACCATTCAGGGGCCCCTAGCTAGTGCTGAAGATCACCAGTTGCTCAGGGTCCAGGGCTCTCCTTTGCCCAGCTGCTCAGTGGAGCAACTCCACTTACGCTCACCTTGTTTTTTCAAGAAAGCACTCATGCTTTGCCACTTTGAAATTCCCATATCTTACTTCCTCCATGCATGCACCAATGCAATAAACTAGACACCAACTTAGTGGAGGAACCAAGTCTCTGAACACAGGAAGCATGTTATACCTGAACAGCTAAGATCCCCACCACAAGCCAAGTCCTCACTGGAAACCTCAGGGAGCATTTGAAACCTGACAGATGGACTAGAGGTGTGGCTCAAGTGGTAGAGTACCTGCTTTGCAAGTATGAAGCCCTGAGTTCAAACCCCAGTACCACAAACAAAAAAAAAAAAGAAAAAAGGGCTGGTGATACGGCTCAAGGTGTAGGCCCTGGGTTCAAACCTCAGTACCACACACACACAAATCCAACAGACAAGTATGGTTGAGAACTTGAATGTGTTCTGGATGGGATTGGTTCTGCGCTAACGCCCAATCCTGGGATTTCTTGGTTCAGCTGAAGCCAGCTCTTCGAAGGTTTGTCGGCAATGCTGCAACTTCCTCAAAATGAAAGGCGAGAACAGATGTGGAAGAGAAAGAGTGGTGGCTGTAGCCAGATCTGGTCTCAGGCTCTCTTGCTCTACAGGGGTGGGATGGGAAAGGAGGCACACATTCATTACAAGCTTGGTGGGGGCACTTGATTGATTGGGACCTCTGCATCGTCTTACAGCTACGAGAGACTGAATTTTTTTGGCTGTAGGTCCTAAGATCATGTCTCCTAGTGTCTTAGTTCTAGTTCACCTGATGGTCCTCTGTATGAGATACGAGCACCCAGGAATCAAGACTTGAGACTACTGCCGCCAGCTTGGGGTTGCGTGTCGGTCTGTAGAGATGTTGGCTCCATGAGTTGGCACTGTATTTAATGGAAACCAAACTGTCCCTCAGAATGAGTTCCACCCACACCTACTGACACATTTCCTGCCCTGGGAAGTAATCCAAAACACAGGGGTAAGCCACATGTATACCTTGAAAAAGGGAGTATACCTACTTCATCCTTTCATGGGTGAGGTGTGCCTAGGACATCATTATGCTCTATTTCTCTCAGTAGGAGAAATCCCACAAACGAAGCAGAACCAAAATGCAGTGCTACAGACAGACTTTTGTTTCTGGAAACTCTTTCATCACCACACATGCTTATCAGCCATAGCCACCAATATCAAGCTTGCAGTCAATAGCCATGTGATTTGTCCCCAAGAATCTTTCCTGCTTGGAGGAAACGGCATGCTCTTGTCCCTGTTGACATTGGCAATGAGGGATGTAGGTAAGGTGCTCACTTTAATACAACCATTTCAGGACAAGCTTGAAAGATCCTCATAGGCTCAGCGCCCTCAGGTCAGTCCTTGGCTCTTAAGGCTGTACCCAGAGGAGCTAGAGGGGGCACCCCTGAACTTCTGCTATCCCTGTGTATTGCCAACTCCAAGGTCTGTACCACTGTGGCATTCCAGGGCTGTTGGGCAAGCATGGGCCTGTTCAGACTGGCCAGAGAACTAGCACTGTATACAGAGTATGTCTGCCCTGCATGACTGGAACAGTGCGGGGCAGAAGCTCACTCAGGCTCTTCCCAGTACAGGGGTTTCTCTCTATGCTAACCAATGCAGCAGCATGTTAGGTCCCACAGCCTGGTCCAGGGCTGTCTCCTGCAGTCTGTCTCATTGCTGGATTCGGTTTGCATCCCTGAGCACGGCAGCAGGAGGGGGAACAGCTTTTTAGGGTCTTTAATTAGGCAACAGGAAAAAACAAAGTCTGGCTGAAAATTACCACTTGAAGCTCAACTGATGCAAAAAAGCAACGTTGGATTCCTGTGCTGGAATAAGTGACAGCCACTGATTGCATGGACAAGTGGTGGGAAGGAGGAGCAACAGCAGCATACACCCGACTTCTGGAGAGGAAGCTGATCACCATGCATCTCAATCACATGCACGGGTATTTTGGTTTGGTTTGCATAGTGGTAAGCATGGCATCCCCAACTTTGTCATGACAGAGAGACCCATGTGTGCTTCCCCGTGTTTCTGATGAAGCCTTCTCCAGGTTCAGTGCTGGAAGGAGGGAAAGAGCAAGAATGTCCATAGCAATTCCATAATCTGGAAATTCACCCTCCATCCAGTGCCAAGTCAAACTAGGAGATGTGGCCAGAGCTCCACAAGGGATCTGTGTCTGGCACAAGTAAACACGTTTCCTGCCTTCTGGAAACCAAGAAGATTTGACAGATGGCCCTATTTTTGTTTTGTTTTTCTTTTTTTTCCCTTTCAGTGCTGGGGATTGAACCCAGGGCCTTGTACATGCTGGGCAAGCACTTTACCACTAAGCTCTGTCCCCAGCCCCAGTTCTTGAGATTTTTGAAAATTCTGGAACAAAACTCCCAGAGGTTCTCTATGTCCTACTTTCCCACACTGCCCACCCCCAGTAAAGCATTCACGGGGAAAAGATTGTTGTTATTAAAGACAGGAAAGGCCAAGTGGGTGATAATGTCCAGAGATGCCTGCTTTATTTCTTTCTAGATGATTGTATTTCAGGTTGGCAACATCAAATAGGCTAATTACCAACTAATTTTGTACCTCTGAACTACAAATCAACAATCCAATTCAGCAAGGAATAACAGTGTCAACAGCTTATTGGGAAGAGCTGGGTTTTCCTAATAAATGGTTTTGGTTGGCAGAGCACTGAGTGGAGCTGAGGATAAGGCCTGGGATTGTTTAAAGCCCCTGACACCTGATTGAGACAGGCTAAACCTCTGCAAATCCCTAGACCAAAGCCCTTCACCCCAAATCCTAAGAATGTAGCTGGTGCTTCCCTTTTTGTGGTCACTTCAGTTCAAATAAGAGCCCAAGCTATCCAGGCCTAGCAAAGGAGATACAAAGCCTACTTGTAGTTGACATGCCCTCTGCCCTCACTTCTGCCCTTGGGCACAGCTCCTTCTGCAGGTTCTCAGGGAAAAGCTGGGCTCCTGTTAAATTCTTGTCATTTTTTAGTTCTGCTTTGGAAAAGAAAAAGAACAGGAGTAATGAAAGGGGGTGCAGGTGTCTCAGCAGAGGTCCAGTGGCCTCAGGCACAGGGCTGGCTGGGCATCACTCCTCTAGGAACCCAGGGCCAAGTTCTTGGGAAGATGTCCAAGGGGAAGAATTCAGTAACAAAATGCCAAGATACAGGAGCTGTCTGAGCAGGCAGAAACTTGGAGAAGGTCAAGAGCGAGGAAGAAAGAGATGAAAGAATGAAAAATTCTAATCACATGGGAGGAGCTTAATAAAAGTAAGCAATTACTATATGAACCATTTGCTTAGCTACTCATTTTTCTCACCACAACACCTTACATGCTTCCTTTTAGATTTGGAGGTTCCCCTGTCCCAGAACCCACTGACAAGCTGCTGTTTTTCCCTCAGACCAAGAAAGACCACGTCCACCTGCATGTATACATGATACCAAGCAGTTCCTTTCTAGCTGCTTTGGGCTCTGGGTGTGTGTGCTGACCCAATAGGCAGAGCCAGAGCCCCAGTCCACCATTCCTGCTTGCTTACTCTGCAGAAGAACACCCTGGCAGGTCCTTCACCAGGAGCTAGTGACCTGGATCTGTGTGGCAGTCCCAGGTCTGGCTGGTTATGCCATCCCCATGAATCCTAAGCAGTCCACAAACAGTGGGTTCTGCTGCTGCTGTGAGGAGGCGCACCCTCGGGTGCTAGCTGAGGAGTGAACGCAGAAACAAGGCACTGCAGAGAGGCTGGACACGCTGGAAAAGTCCAAGGGCTGGGGGGAGTAGGGGAAGAGGAGAAAACAGTCTTAAATACTGTCTCCGGAGGCTGGAGCCCCACTAGATGGGCTCTGGTTTGAGCTTTTCTGCTAGGAAGTCGTTCACAAAGGCCTCCACAACAGCAGGGGTGATCTCCTCCACATCCATCACATACTTGGCTCGGGCCGACATGTCCAGAATGGTGAGCAGGGGGGCAGCTTCAGGCAGGTTGGTGTAATCTCGCAGGGAGTCAGTCATGTCATCCTGGAAGTCACCAGAGAGGGAAAAAAATAGTAAGTTTTAAAAAAGAGAGTGTCTCTGGGCCCAGCCTCTCCAGGCAGCCCAGAAGAGGGACAGCGCTTTCATCCTGAAGGAGAGATGAGCTGTTAGCAAGGGGAGGAGGCTGCTTCATAAATTTCCCTCTGCATCCCCAAACCACCAGGCACGTCATCTTTCTTTATTAGCATGAAGGCAGCTTTAACATGCTCTCTGCTTCTTAAAAATGTGATGTCCTTTGATTACTTATTTTTCCAGTCAGCTCTCCATTATTTGCAGTCCTGCTGTGGATTATCTGAGGCCAATTTGGACTATAACTCTGAGGTGTTTTTAAACAGAAATAATTCACTGTCTCCCACATCCCAAATTCAAGGAAGGCAGGAGGTTCCAGTCAGACCTGGCTGCTTAAGCACCATCAATGTCCACACTGGTTTGCTGCATTTGTCTGAGAGGAAGCTGCCACATTCCCACGAGTTCCTAGCAGCTGTCCAGGTGAAATTCCCTTATGTCAGACGTTGCCTTATGCAAACACAGAGGCAAACCCAAACTGAAATACAAGGAAGAGCTTTTGTCAGAGAGCAAGGATTCAAGGTTCCCTTTCATACTATTGACCTTCATTTTGCAGATAACAGAAGATGCACTTTACAAATCCATCCTGGGGTTATTTCACTATAAAATTCACAATATTTAAACCCAATGAAAAAACTTGAGTCACCCTGCAGAAAAAGGGCCAGGTTATTCCTGTTTTTAAATGGGAGTGAGCAGGAGGCAGAATATTTACAGGTCACTAGTTTCTGAGACAAAAAAAAACATTACTTTCTCAAAAACCAAGGAAGACTGTTAGTGATGGTCTTTCTTCCTCCCCTCCCCCCCAAAAATAGCATGTCCTTCCCAGCAATGCTGGGTGCTTCAACATTGCTGGCACTTGATTCAGCCTCTCCACATGGATTAATAGAAGACCTTCATGGTAAATAGACACCTGGACAAATACTGGACCTCCCATTCCCATTAGGAGGCCAAGACCAAGCCAAACACTCTCCTGCCTTACCTCCCTGGCTTCCACTGGGAAACCACAGGGAGATGACTCTAATGTGCACTAAATGTTCACTAAGACTTCAACAGGATCAAGACAGAAAAAAGACATCTTCCTCACTCCTGGGCCAGAGTCCTGGGCTCAGTTCCCAGGCTCCAGCTCCCTGTGCCTGCCCCCTTTCTGTAGTGCTTGCTTCTGAGCATAGGGACAGAGACTGGACCAAGAAAACCACTAAGGCCAGGAGACTTGGTGAAGTGCACAGAAAGAACAGGCAGTCAAGTGGGGGGACTGAACAACAGAGGTGATTTTGTTCAGCTTTCTGGTCCAGGGAGCTCTCCTCCTGCCCCTGCCTGCCCTCCCTCTAAGCATGAGCAGGACCGTTTGTCAGAGCACAGAGACAGAAAATGGATGAGCACTGTTCCTGGAGTCATAGTGACCTCCCGCCAGCCCGTCTTTGCTACCTACTTTCTGTATGACTTTGACAATGTACTTTGTCCAGCCCAGGTTCCATCCCCTGCCAATGGATTTAACAAAGGCTCCACGCACATGGGGCCACTGTGAGGGTAAACCAGTGGCCAGCCCTCACCGCCCTGCCAGGAAGGGAGCCTCACTTTCCTCCTCTGTGAAGCTGGACAATGAGAGGTGAGGTACAAAGGAGAGGAGCAGGTGAAGCGCTTGGCTGGGTGCCTGGGATACAGAAAACCTGCAAATGTCTCTTTTCAGCTGTTTCTAAAGTCCCGCCCTGCCTGTGCTCAGCCCCTTCTGTTCTGCACCCATCTTTTTTTTTTTGGAACCATTCTCCAGAGGTTAGAGTTTTATAAATGCAGAGCAGCCCCGTGCGCTTTGTATGCAGCAGCTGGTGAGCCCCAGGCAGGGCCTGTGAACCCTCTTTGTTTCCCTCCACTCTGGGGCTGGGCAGGGCCACTGGAGTGGCCTGCAAGGGGCCTAGCAGGGCCACTAGGGGCAGCTACTGAGGAGGTGATGAATGGTGGCTCAGAGTCAGGCCTCTCCTGGGATCCAAACAGCGTGAAATGAGCATAGGCCCCCACCAACTGGAGGTACAGATGGGTGGATGAAGGGCAGGATTGGCCTCACAGTGTCTGTCAATGCTGGTGAGCATGCGTGGATGGAGGGGGCTTTTTGTGGGGAGTGAGAAGAGCACCTGCGCCACTGAATGTGGCCATCTTGCAGAACACAGGTGTCATGGTTGCAGGTCCTCAAACCTCAGGGTGATCAGTGACTGGTTCAGGGGGCTCCACTCAAGGACCCACCTTCTTACTCTGAGGTATGTCTCCAGCTTGGAGCACTCCACCAAAGGCCTTCCTGGGCCACAGCTTGGATGCAAAAGATTGGGAATGGCTGCAAATGCCAACCTCAGCATGCTCCCCAGGCTAGCTGGGTGACTGTAGGTGAGCTGTGACTCAAACCAGGATCCTTGTAATGGCTAAGACCACTTTTTGGGCTGGTGTAAAGGAACTAGCCAAGCTGGCATTTTGCAAAGAATAGGGGCCTGGCTCTGACCCAGCACTATAGGAATGAGGGTGAACCATGGATGTTTGTAACCGCCATTGTCCCCATTAGCTTGGATAGGCAATAGCCCTGGGGGACTGTCTTCCTATTCTGAGGCTCTGGGCCTCAGAAGGAAGGGAAGAAGGAGCTGCAGGGGTAGGAAATGGTTTACTATGACATGACTAATGACATACCTTTTCTTCCTCATATGTTTTTTTTTTTTTTGATCGGGTCTGGAGTTTGAACTCAGGGCTTTGTGCTTGCAAAGCAGGCACTTTACCACTTGAGCCATACCTCCAGCTCATTTTGCTCTAGTTATTTTGGAAATGGGGTCTTGCAAACTTTTTGCCCAGGCTGGCCTCGAACTGTGATACTCTGGATCTCAGCCTCCCAAGTAGCTAGGATTACAGGCCTGAGCCAGTGGTACCTGGCTACTTTCTTCATTTGTTGGTGACACAGTCAACTCAGACCCAGAGATCCCTTCTGACTTCCTTGAGGTCAGTAATACTCATGTCCTAAAAGTCCCCACCTGAGCCAGCCTCACTAGGGCCACCATACCCTCCTTCCACAACTCACCTCCCCGGCCACAAAGAACAAAAGTGGTGCCTCCTCCTCTTTGGCTTTGTACTTGGCAATGATTTTCTCAGCTATTGGCTGAATCAGCTGTTTGGCTGCCTCAGACTCTCCATCATCCTCAGAATCTGTGATGGGGAAAGAGAAAAAGACAAGCTGGATTGTCAGTAGTGGTACCCCCAAATGGGCCTGGGTCCTGGGCCTGAGCTGTGGAAATGCCCATCTGAGCAACCCCAGAATGGAAAAGAACTTCCTCTTAGGTAGGTCTAACTTCCTATGTGCACCAGAGTGTGTTGGCATACATGCACACATGTGTACACATGTCATATACCAGCAGTCAAGGAGCTCTCACAGCTTGCACAGTGCTTACCAGCACTGGGCTCTTACGAGGAATAACTTGACTCACTGAATTGTGCCAGTGTCCCTGGAAAACACCCTTTGTCACTGAACGCTTCACAAAGCCACCCTGGACAATGGGCTTTCCCCATAGCAGGACCTGAGGTCCCTGGTAGCTTTTCTCTCAATCACAGAATGAATAGCCATGACCTAGGACCTCTGGCTTATGGTGAAAATGGCAAAAGAACTGGCACTGAGAGGGTGAAGACTGTGGTCTGGTTAGCAGTGCTGATGCTGATGGGGGCACCACAGCTGCTGAAGTGCCACCTTCACAGCTGGCAGCCAGATCCCTGTAGGAGGGAGAAGGCTGTCTATGGAGAACACAGATTTCCAGATGGGAACAGCCACACATAGGGTCCCAGGCTTATGCTGCTTAAACCTGTAGCCAAGAGCCAGGACAACACTCCAAGTGACAAAAACAGGGGAGGGAACAGCAGGCTCCAGCAAAGAGAGATTCTACTCAGAAACACTGTAGCGCCCAAGAGCCTATAGTGCGCAGAGATCCCACACACTGGATCCCCATCTAATTCACTTTGTGATGGTACTCAACTTGCTTTGCCTCTCTGAGACACTGTTTCCACATTTCTGTAGATGGCCACAAGGTTCCTAATTGTCCCTGGGTTCAGAATTACTTCCCCATTGGCCTTAACAGGTAGCTGCATGAGTCCAAAGTCAGGCAAGGAAGATGTTCCAAGCCTCTCCACACTGGGCCTTTCTGCCCAAACCCAGCCCCAGCCCAGGCAGTTTGAAGAAGCATCCCCTGGGGTTTGCTTATCATCTTTCCTCTTGGGAACACCCAAACCATACCTCAGAGAATGGGGCAGGATGCTATACATATTCTCTGGCCCCTCTGAAGTGAGTATGGTGCATCTAACCCCTAGGTTTGAGTATAGCTGTTCAGCTAGAGGGGAGGGGAAGGCCAGGAAGCCCTTGCCCAGCAACTGCTCAGAATGCAAAAGCAATCTAGGCCATTCCCCCTGGACTGCAGGGGCCCTAGTGTAGAAGCATCAGGCTGAGCACAGCCACCCAACGGACAGGTGCAGTTGGCCGCTGAGTATGGAAGAGCCAGGGATGTGGCCAAGCCAGCTTTAGCAGCCCCTGGAGCAGTTCATCAAAAGCACAGGCAAGTGGCAGAAGCAGCCGGCTGAGCCTTGGCCTGAGGGGGCCCAGCCTCCCTGCAGCTGCTGTGTTAGCAGCGCCCAACCCTTTCCAACAATGGCTATGTTGGGGGTGGGGGTGGGGGGGCTGGGGCATCCTCCTGGCCTGACCTATTCTGCCCAGCTGGTAGCCAGGAGCAGTGAGGAAGGAGAGCAGAGCAGCAGCAGCATCTCCCAGACCACCTCCCACAGGGGGCAAGCCATGAATAAATCATGGGGGTCAAAAGCAAGGCTGCTAGGGAGATAAAGGCCCAGGCTCAGCACTGTTAGTGGCAGAAAGAGGCTGTAAAGACAGCAGCCATGAGGTCCATCCTAGCTGCCCCCAGCGGAGACCCAATGAGCTCCATACCTACAAACAGGACGAGGCAGGGGCCCTCATTGAGCTGTACGGCATTGGAGTCGGAGAGTTCCAGCACAGGCTTCGGGTGCCACGGGAACTCCCTGCATTCTTCATCATTGAGCACCTCCACCCGTCCTTGCCGCGTGATCACCTCCCCCTGTGGGTCCAGCACGATGAGCGTGGGGATCCCTGCAAGAGACAGAGCATTCACTTAGCCACCAGCCTGGGAGAAGCTGATCAGGGGACATACACAGACTCACCATTAAGAATCCAGGCCTGGAACTGGAAAGCCCCGGACTGAATCCAGGCTCAGCCACTGAATAGCTACAGAACTACCTTGTGTCTGTATGGGACCTCTCTGTAGAACCCTGAGCAAGTCACTTCACTGTTTTGGGCCTGAATGTCTTCAGCTGCAATGTGATGAAGGTGTCTGTCATTCCCACCTTTCCCACTCTGTGGTGAGCAATGAGCGCTGAGCACATGGGCTGGGGGTGGAGCTCAGCACTTGCCTAGCATGTGTGTTCCATCCCCCATACTGGAAAAAAAAAAAAAAAAGAGAGCTCAGGATCTTGGCCCAACAAAGCAGTGATCTCTGGTGGTGTCACAGGGAGATCCCAGATACAGACGATGTCCCCATCTGCAAGGAGTTTAAACCTATCACAATGGGCCACAACATACACAGACACTCCCACACTGCGTACTTGCTATAGACACACATACCGCATAGGCAACACATGCAAGCAGAGTCCTCAGAGTCCTGGGACAGGCACAAGGCGCACCACAATGAGCATGGAGGCAGGGGAGGGGCCTAGGGCAGGGCTGTGGCAACAGGAGTGGGGGAGGGGAGGAGACAGCTGGTCACTAGTGAGCAGCAGGTTGGTCTTGCCCTGAGCCCCAGCTTTTTAGCCAGGCTGCCTAGAGAGGCTCTAACTTCAAGAGGGGCAGTCCCCAGAGGGTATGGTACACGGGAGTCCAAGAAATACAGCAGAGCATGCCTGCAAACCACATGCACCCCAATCAGAAAGCCTCCAATGAAAAGCCCACCCTGGGCTTCATCTGGGCTTGCAACCTCCATACTCTTTGTATCTCACTCCCCATTGTTCCTTCTCTAGCCAGGGCTGCTCTCTACCAACCAGTCAGCCTCAGTCCTGCCCTTTGGGGACACTTGTCTCTCCACTGGCAGCCAGTCGCCTTCCTGCTAGAGCTATCTGGATGCCTCTCCTCTGGAGCAGACCAGAGCTTGAATTTTATATGAAAGCCAGAGTAATTTAATATTTATAGATTCCAAAGTATTCAGTCAGTAATTTGCTCCACTGACATTTTACTTCTCCATGGGGGGTGGGGGGAGGAACACCAAGGTACCAGAAATGTGGCCTTGGTACTTTGTAACCTGCCAGCAGGCATGTGGTGGTGGGCCTGTCTTCAAAAAGAATAAATGACTCCATTATGTTCACAGCTATTAGAAGAAGTGGCTGGACGTGTCAGGGAACAGGTCTCAAGAAACAGGCTCCTAAGGGCTGCCATTCCCGCCACATCACACACAGACACCTGCAGCCCACACTCCTCAGGAGCTTTTACGATGTGCTCACACTGAACAGGACTCTTGAGAAACTGTGTGTTGACAATGGGAGTCTGGGCGTTTCCACGTGGTCCTAAGGGCTGCCTATTCCCCCAGAGGCCTGAGAGCACATGGGGTGTGTCTCCATCCCTGGGGATCAAGGGCTGGACTTGAGTGGGTGGCCTGAATGGAGCCTGGGGCAGGAGACCACACGGGACCAGCCAAGGATAGAACTCTTTAATCAGAACTGGTGTTTCTGAGACTGGGCAATTATGAGCATTGGGGTAAACCAGAGCCTGCCCACTACTGTGGTTAGACTCAGCAGCAGGGTTGCTTGTAGCCTGGACTTGGGAGGCCAAGTTGGTCTGAGGAGGACAGGCAGGCACCGCACAGGAAAGGGAGACCGCCAGACAGCCCACTCCTGGGTCAGTGCCTGGGTATGGGGCCTTCTTTGGTACCATGGCTGCAACCTTCAAGATAATAATGCCTGTGGGGACCAGGACTGCAAAACATGGACACAGAACCTCCAGCTAGCTGCTGAGGACCCCCCCAGCTGATCCCACCAAGGAGTACTTCCTCTGGGCCTGAGTCTCTGCATCTCTTCCCCTCAGCATACAAAATCAAAATCCTCTCTTGTTTTTGGTGTCTTGAGCCCAAAGCCTATGTCTAAGGGTCCAAGACAGGTATACAGGGACAGTGTCAGGAGTATGACTGTGGTGCATAAATAGAAACTGACATTGTCAAATACCCACAGTCAGATCTGGACCCAGAGAAGCTCCCTGTTTGGAGCTGGTGCTTGGCTCCTTCCCTTCAGCTGACCTTGGGTTTGGGCCCTAGAAGTTGCTGTGTATCTGAGGGTTAGAGAAGGAGGTCTCATCTTTGTGGAGTGTCTACTCTATGCTGTACCACACAGAGGCTGTCTCACTTAATTGTCACAATAGGTAGCAGTGAGAAGCACCATTATCCTTGTCTGAGGGATGATCACATTGCCTGCCTAAAGTTACCCAGGCAGTTGGTAGTCAAGGTGGGATAGGCACTCTGGTTTGCCTGCTGCAACTGGCTGCTGCTTTCTGGCAGAGCACTGCCTTTGCAAGGACCCTCCTAGCACCTGGTTGGAGATTCGCTGAACCAGGGCGAGAGAGGGTCCCTACAGCAGCAGCTCCCTGCATTTGCCTCCCTACCTCTCCTGTTGGGTCATGTGGTCCCTGAAGCAGGTTCTTCAATGTTGAAGCTTCTTGAAAGAAAACAGGGGACAGCGGCAGGAAATTTACAGGCAACAACAAATTTCTAATCAACACCAGTAAACAAAACCTGCTCCCCACCCTCAAGGGGCTTCCTGCAGGGAATGAGAGGAGCAGCTCATCACTGTTTGGCTAGGACTTGCTGTCCCCCAGCTTGGATGGCTGGGATGGCTGGGGTCCAAGTCCAGCTGGGATGCTAAGGAAGGCCCAGGTAAGTCCTTAACTTCTTTTAGCCTCATCCTCATAGCTACCTAATGACAGTTTCCTATCTTATTTGGTATCAGGGAAGAATAAAGAAGATGTAAGTGTAAAAGTGTTTTTAGCAGAGTACTTGGTATATAGTAAGTGCTCTGTAAGTATTAGTATTATTACAAATCTATCCTTTTTTCTTTTTCTTTTTTTGCCCAGGTCCTCTCTAAACTGATGATGTAGCTCATAAGACAGAGAAACAGAGGACCAGGACCTTGTTCTAGTGAGAACAGAATCCTCAGGCTGAGCTGGAGGGCGTGAGTTAAAGAATAGAAGAGAGACAATGCAGAGGCTGCCAAGCATGGGGCTGGTGCTCTCTCACTCTCTCGCTTGCACACGCACTCTCACTTTCTCTCAATCCTCCCCTCCCCCCCCACTCCCCACCCCACCCTACCCCAGCCAGGATTGAACTCCGAGCCTCTGGCTTGCTAGGCAAGTACTCTCCCACCTAAGCCATACTCTCAGCCCTTTTGTTTTTACTTTGTTTTCCAGATAGGGTTTCACATTAGCTTTGCCTGGACTGGCTTTGTACTGAAATCTTCCTACCTCATCTCCTGAGTTGCTGCAACCACAGGAGTGTACCACCATCCCTGCCTTTTTTTTGGTGGGGGGGCATGGTTTGAACTTGGGGTTTCACTCTTGCAAAGCAAGTGCTCTAAGACTTGAGTCACACCTCCAGTGTGTTTTGCTCTAGTTACTTTGGAGATGGGGGGTCTCACAAACTATTTGTTTGGGCTGGCCTCAAACCAGGATCCTTCTGATCTCAGCCTCCCAAGTAGTTAGGATTACAAGTGTGAGCCACCAGTGCCCGACTCCTGCCTTATTTTTGAGATAGGGTCTCAATAACTCTGCCTAGGGTGGCTGTGAACCAAAATCCTCCTGTCACCATCTCCTGAGCAGTTGGGATTACAGGTGTGCATCACCAACTGTACTCTTTTACCAAGCTTCACTTTTGGGCTTACATCATGTATCCTATGTTCCCAGAGAGAGCTCAGCCCCAAATCCCCAGCTCTGAAGAGCTGGGCTGGAGCTTGAGCAGTATCTAAGAATCCCCAACTACAATTTCCCTCCAAAGTACAGAGGATTAAAAATGAGGTCTGTGAAGCCAGCTGCAAACTCCTTCCTCCTGGGAGAACCTATTTATGAGTATTTAGAACAATTTCAACATCATGCATACTGAAACTGTCCCACAGTTTTAATTTGGTTCTTTCTCTAATGCTAAGGAAATAGGATTTTGTGGTGGTGGAAGTTAGAGGTGGATGGCTAGGGCAAAGAAGCTGAAATTGTCCAGGATCCCAGAGAGAGGAGGAAGAAACTGGGAAAGGGTTGTGTTCAGTTTTTTGGATAGCACCCTGATATGAACAGGCTGGGAATAATTCCCCAAAGATCACTAGGAGTTGGAAGAAGAAAATGGAGGAAAAGCAGATCCTGGGACAGTCGTACAATGAAACACTTCCTAGCACTGAAAATAAATGAACTAGATAAAAATATCAACAAGGGTAAATCTTGAAAACATAACGATAAATGAGAAAAGTTACAAAATGGTATTGCAGCACGCTAGCATTTTAAGTATGCTTCTAAAAAACACACTGAGCAAAACTATATATTATTCATGGATTCCTATATATGCAGGAGAATGTGGAAATAGCTTATGAAGTTACACATTAAATGTATGGCAGTTCCCCTAGGGGAGAAGGAAGAGGGCAGGAGAGGAGCAGCCCCTCACCTCTGTCTTGATGCTTCCATTCATTTATATTTTTCTTTGTTTCATTTTTTTCAGGTGCTTGGGGTTGAACACAGGGTCTAATACCCATGTGATTATAGTTTAAACATCTGAGCAAAAATGTCCATTCTGACTGGCAGCTGTATGGGTACTTATTACATTATTCTGTTATTTCCTGTTTGTTTTTTTTTTTAATGTTCTCACAATTAAACATGACACACAAAGGAGAAGAGCAAGGCTGCTTGGCCTGGGAAACCAAGCTGCTCCCACCCTGCTCTTGCAGTGCCGCACAGCCCTTTGAATACCGAGATTTGTCTACAAAACCCACAATGGGCCACTTGCCCTCTACCAATTGAAAACTGTAACCTTCAAATGAGGCACTTTCATATCTACAGACTCTGATTCAAACTCATTTTTTAAAAGAGTCAAGGAAGAAGGCGAAGAAAGAGAAGAGAGAGGAGAAAGCAGGAAGCAGAATGGGGGAAAAGGGGAAGGGGAAAGGAAAGAGCGGAAGGAGAATGGAGCAAGAGGGAGAGAGAAACAGAAACTAGATGCTGGGACTGCACTGCACTGGACTCCACAGTGCACCCCCCAGCCACCAGGTCAAAACCACCAGCCTTCTGCCCTTCTGCCTGGGCTATTCCTTGGCTGGAGGCTACTCTCCTGTCCTGACAAGGCCACATCACTTCAGTCATGCACAGCCCTAAGTGTCTGCCTCCCAAAGGCTGGGGGCAGGGAAGAGGGAGGAGGAACAAAAGTTGCCAGGGCCCCTCACCCAACAGAGAAGGGCTCTAAGCTTCCCTGCAAAGAACACGGTGTTCTCTGACAGCCCAGGATTACTTAGACAATTGCTAACGGGATTTGCCTTTTGCCAAGTGTGTCTAAATGGTTTCCTTAGAAAGGCATTTTTAAACAGCTTATAGGGCTGCAAGTTCCCCAGTCTGCATAAAGCGCTGGGAGGAGGGAGGCCCTATGGCTGAAGGGGAAGTCAGGTCCATGGGGAGGAGGGGCACAGAGGAGGCCAGGTCCGGGGAGAGCCCAGGGGGCCCTGTGAAGACTGCTGGTTCACATAGCCTGGGCTTGGTCCGTGGCACCCAAAGGGAGCCAGCAATCAGGGCTACTCTTTTTGGTCCATCCAGCCCAGAGCTGGTATGGCTACCCTATGAAAGAAGTAACTGTAGGGGTCCCACTACCTGAGACACCTCAACACACCGTCAGCATTTGGCAAGACCATCCTGTAGAGTGAGACTCTGATACAGGGATACTAAGCCCAGCTCCCAGGAGGCTCAGAGAAGTCCAGGTTCTTTTGCATTACATATTTTTACCCAAGCCTGCCAGGAAAGACAGGGAAGCACTGAATGAGTGTAGGTCAGGTGTCTCCCTCTCTACAAGGCAAAAGGACAGGCCAGATGGAGGCAGCTCAGCTTGGGTACAGACGGGGAACACTCTGGTACTGGTCCATAAAGCAACTTCATCAAAACATAATGGTAACGTGAAGAGGCAGAAGTGGAGTGAGAGCCCGTGTACAGAGACAGGGTCACAGGGGGAGCTGATGCTCACCCAGATACTGCCCGGTAGGATCTGCTGAAGGCCAGGCACTTACACAGCTGGAATGCTGACTTTGTGCGTCTGCACGTGCACACTGCAACCATGTCAGTAGAATGACTTTGGAATTTGTTTGTTTGTTTTAGTGGTACTGGGGTTTAAACTCTGGGCCTCATGCTTGACTTGGCAAGTGCTCTACCACTTGAGCCACTCTGCCAGCCCCTTTTTGTGATGGGTATTTTTGAGATAGGGTCTTGTAAACTATTTTCCTCGGCTGGCTTCGAACCTCAGACCCCCTGATCTCTGCCTCCTGAGTAGCCAGGATCACAGGCGTGAGCCATTGGCATGCAGCTGACTGGAAATTTTATCCAGAGTCACACAAAAGCCCAGAAATATTCAGAATTTAATCAAAAATACATATTTTGTGATGCTATGAAGAATATGAAAGAATATATGGCTCCTTCAGTTCAGAGGTAGAGAAAGACTGGAGACACATAACTATCTACAGAAGCAAATGAAAGCAAAATCTAACTGAGGGATGGTGCAGCTGTGGGGAGCTGCTAGTTTCTAAGACCAAGAGCATTGAGAAATGATGCCAGTGAAATCAGGGCTGGGAAGTACAAGGGTCAGAGCTGAGAAGAGCATCCTATCTGAGGGCAAAGATACAGCTCTATAAATGAGACTGTCGCCCACCGGAGCCTGAATGTTGGCCATCCACAACCTTGATGCACCAAGAAAATATGTCCAAAATGACAAAGTCGGAATAATTATTCTCCTAGGAATCTAGAATTAAGTTTAGAAATACAAACCAAACTCATGGCAGTCATGTTTTTTGGGTGTTCATAAATCCATGAACATTTGGTATTTAACTTCAGGATTTGGTTTAAGAGAATGTGGCCATGGGTGCTAGTGGCTCACGCCTGTAATCCTAGTTACTCAGGAGGCAGAGATCAGAAGGATCATAGTTCAAAGCCAGTCCAGGCAAAAAAAAAAAAAAAAAAATCTCATCACAGTAAAGGGCTGGTAGAGTGGCTCAAGGTGTAGGCCTTGAGTTCAAACACCAGTACTGCCAAAAAAAAGAGAGGGAGAGAATGTGGCCAATAATCAAGAAACTACTGAAGTCTTATAATTTTTAAGCTGAAACTCTACAACAGTACAGCCACATTTATACCTTTTTTTTTTTTTTGGTAGAACTGGAGTTTGAACTCAGAGCTTTGTGCTTGCAAAGAAAGTACTGCCACATTTAAAAGAACCTGAGTCACCATATTTGTGTCTATTTTACTGGAGTTAGTAGATGGACTTAAACACCTGAGAACATTTTGTTTTTCCCTCACTTAAGTATTTTAAGAAGTTTAAGTATATAAATTGGTTTAAATGTGTAAGCTGGGGCAGTGGCTTTACTACCAGCTGTTCAGTAGGTTGAGGCAGGAGGACCACTTGAGCTCAAGAGTTTGGGGCCAGCCTGGACAACATAACAAGTCTACATCAAAGAGAGAGAGAAAGAGCGAGGGAGGAGGGCTGGGCTGTGACTCAGAGGAATGATACTTGCCTAGCATGTGGGAGGCCCTGGGAGGAAGGAAGGAAGGAAGGGTAAAAAAAAAAGAGAAGAAAAAAAATGGAAGAGGCAAGAGCAAAATCCTAGAACAAAAGTAGGACCTTAGAAAGTAAGGAGGAGATGGAGAAGGAGGTGAAGGAGGAGGAGGAGGAGGAGGAGGAGGAGGAGGGACGGAGAGAAGGAAAGGGATGGGAGAGACAGAAGAAAGAAAAAGAGAAAACAATGAGCAGGAGCGGGGAGTGGGGAGGTGGCACAAACAATGTATACACATGTGAGTGAGTGTAAAAATATTAAAATAAAAGGAGAAAAGAAAAAGTAAGGATGGGCTACAGACAAGAAAGAGGGAAGGAGATGGGTAGATACAAGGACATTCAGAGATAGGAGCCTGATGAAGTCACAGTGGTGTTTCATGGCAGAAAGGGGAGAGAGGGACTTCAGGAGAGCTGCCATATTCCCACTGATGTAGTCCTGCTGAGCAGAGGGGCTGGAAGAGGAATGGGCAGGCAATGCAAGGGAAGCCAGCAATAACTGCAGGCCCTCTGCCTGGGGCTCAGCAGCTCTGCTTCACATCCCCTTCACTCTGCTCTGGGTCTGGCCAGTGCACAGCTGCAAAGGGGTGTTCTTCAGAGCCTGCTGCTCCCAACACACTGTGGGGTTTCTTCTGTTTTGGTGGTCAGAGGCAATGGGATGCAAACACTTGCCTGAGAGCCAGGGGTGGTGGTACAGGTCTATAATTCCAGCTCTTGGGAGGCTGAGGATCTTGAGGTCAAGGTCAGCCTGGGCTACATAGCAAGACCCCATCTCAAAAAAACCAAACCAAAACATTGCCTGAACCTGTACTTATGAGAACAAGGCACCTGACTGGCAAGGTCCGTATAAAACACCGAACTGATAAGGCCAGCATAAAACACTGCACACACACTTAATCCATGCTTCTGTGAGAAACCATGCCTAATGCTCATGGATTACAGACAACCTCCCCCCGCCGCCCGCCGCCCCCCCCCCCAATCCTGAATACTCTAAACAGGACAATGGTGACAGTGTCAAGCTGAGAGGGAGCAGAGGCAGAGAGATGGGCAGTAGACTGCAGACGCTGAGCCTGGAGGCCAGCTCCCCTTTCCCCATAGGGAAAGCTTCAACTTCAGTGAGAGGCCCAATGTGTCCATCAGAAATATCAGTGGGTGACCTGCCTCCAGGATTTCTTTTCCAATCTAGTTTAAATAGCCAAAGGGTCAAGTCCACGGACCTTGCTTGGTACTCAGGGTCCTCTGCAAGGTGGCTTCACTGCCTTATCCCTCTTTCTGCCCCTCCCTATAGCCCATTCAGCATTCCTATTCTGATCTTTGACTTGGAATGTGCCAAGCCCCTCATCTAACCCCACCCACTCCGTAAGGCACCACACCTCCTCCAGGAAGTCTTTCTGGCTCACCAGCTCTTAGCCAGAGTCTCTTCTGAACTTGGATTATTTCATTAAATGTTGCCTGGAGAAAGGTTCTGAGGCTTCGCCCAGGAGGTCAGTGGTTAAGTAAACAAGGGGCACAATACACCATGCCAGGGAGAAACTGGAAACCAAGGAATGAGGAAGCAGGAGGTGGAGAGCTAGAAAGGCAGATGTTTCCAAGTTGAAGTCAGACTGGAACAGGTTTCAGGGGGTAGATACCATAGAGTCAGCAGATGAGAGGAGAACCATGAGGGCCACATTGGGGTGAGCTGCAGAGGATGCGCATGCTGGGATGGGGTTCCCAAGAAATCTTACATTCTTTTAGTGTGGCTGGCTGGTAGGCTAGCTGGCTGGCTGTTGTCTGTCTGGAGACAACTGTGCTCTGAGCCTCAGCAGAGAGTTCCTTCTGGTTGGGGACTATATATGTTCTTCTCATCCCCAGGCTGCAGGGGCCCAAGGCTGCACCAATGAATAAGCCTCTGAAAACCATCCACTCACTGCCTCCTCTGTTGTGATCACCTTTTTTCTGGCTGGTTGGGCCATGCCTGACAGTCAGGGCCCCTACATCAGCAGTATTTATACACTGACCACTGTTCTGCTTTCTGAAGGCAGACATAAAAACATCAATTTAATTTCATGAGCCCTGCCAGCATTTACAGACAGGCCTCTCCAAACTTTGCTATGTGTCTGAGTCTAACTATGAAGAGCTCCTGACCTCTGCTTATAAGATGGCTTTTCTGTGCCACCTACCAGGGTCCACAGGAGCGTCTCACAGGGCAGAACAGCGCACGGTCTGCCACCTCAAAGAGGCTATGCATTATAAAACACTGACCTGTGGGAACTTACTGGTTTCAGGTGAGCCCACGGCCTTCGCACTGACTACCAGCAACACGTACATCTCGACAGCCACAGTCCCCACCTCTGAGGGGACAAGGTTCTGCTCCACTGCTGCAGATGCTTAGAAACCCAATGCCTCCAAGTGCAGAGGGCCAAGGGAGGCTCAGCACCAGCTCCTTGCCCTGGGCCAAGTGTCAGCCATCAAAGTCCCCTGCACAATGGAACTTATTTGACCAACACTTTTTGGTTCCTCAAGACATCAGCATACTCTGCTCTTCTGCTATTTCCCAATGTAAATCCCATCTGGTCCCCTCAAGGGGAGCACTGGGCCCCCTCCTGGTAATTTCCTACAGAGCTCAGTGCAGACAGTACCAAGTGGACAGTTTCATCCAGAGAGGGAATCTTTGCATTTCAATCTACTCCACTTCCCCACCCCCTGCCAAAAAAAAAAAAAAAAAAAAAGAGCTCAGGAAGCTTAAAAAATGCATGATATAATCCAATAAAAATAGATGAAAAATATTGCCCTGAAGGGAAAACAAGGAAAGAAGAGAACAAAGCTAGGGTCAAGATCATGCACAAAAATGGTAAGCTTTGTAAAATTGCTAAAGGTGGTTGCAAATTCAGCTGAGTGTTCTAGGGGCTAAAGCAAAGACTTGTGGTGCATAATGAAATTCAAAGTATACAAAAGATTAAAAAAAACCCCAAAAATCTGGGGCCAGGTGCAGCTTAGTGGTAGAGCATGTGCTTAGCATGAGGCCCCAGGTTAGAGCCTCAGCACCAAAAACAACAACAACAACAAAAATCCCACAAAAATTAAAAACAGCTGGGAGTGGTGGCGCATACCTGCAACCTCAGCTGCTCACCAGGATGAAGCAGGAGGACCTTGAGTTCAAGGCAAGCCTGGGCAACTTATCAAGACCCTGTCTTAAATTTTTTTTTTAAAAGGGGTGGGGGGCAGAGGTATAGCTTAGTGATAGAATGCTTGCCAAGGCCTGGACTTGATTCTCAGTACTGCAAAACAAGAAAACAAACAAACAAAAACAAAAAACCCCCACCATCTGCCCAAGAGAAGCTCAGCTCAGTTTTTACTGGATGCTAAGAATAATTTCCTGAAGAAAAATTCCTACAAGTAGAGTTTCTAAATTAAGGGTGGTGTAGATTTTTAAGGCTGCTGGTGTATATTGCCAAATTTCTCCCAGAAAGTTTGTCCTGATTTACATTTCTCTAAGCAGTCTGCTCGCTTCTCCACATTGGGATTAGATTATCATTTTTAGGAAGAGGAAGGCAGTTCTTTGTAAATGTGATAGAGGCAAATTCAATGTTTTCATGTGAAAATCATGAAATTACACTGATTATTTTTCATGTCCATACTGACAATATGTATTAGGTAAGTTGCCTGTGCCATGTATTTTTCCAAATTATCTGTTTTCTCTCTTTTTAAAGCTTGTATCTGGAGAAAGTTCTTTTTTTTTAAAGGTTATTGATTCTTTGCCAAACTTAGTAATATTGTCATTTGCCTTCGTTTACACTTTTTATAGCCAAAAGGACATCCTTTTAGGTGGTAAAATTAAATTTTTCTTTTTTTCCCCCTCTGTACTTACTCCAATGTGCTTACTCTGTACTGTGCTCTAAAAGTCCCAATTTTACTGAGAAAAGTTCCAAATTTACTGAGAATTTTACTGGTCAAAGCTACTAAGCCGTAGGGTGGGGCGAAGGGCTGGGATGTTGGTGGCTTTCAGTAGGGTAGTAGTATCGTGAGTGTGGAAAGAAGGTAGCAAACAACATCCCAGGCAAAGATCTAGGAGGCCCCAGGCCTGGAAGAGATGAAGGATTGTTGACAGTCTTGTGCTGCACCTTGGAGAAACCTACCATGTCATCTGTGTGTGCTCTAAGGCTCAACCACATTACATTATGTACACACACACACACACACACACACACACACAGAGGCTGGAAAGGGAAGAGGAGTGCCCAGACCATGGTTGAGTGACCTGTGTTAAGGGAATCAGAGGAGGACACACATGAAAGACACCTGTTAATGTGTAGCAGGAATTAGGACTCACAAAAACTGGGCTATCCTAGTACTACTAAAATGCCAAGGTGGAAAATCCATGGTCATCAGAAGAGACAGGACACAGCTGCCCTGAAAACAGCTGGCACTAAAGGACAGCACAGTTGTGGTAACACTTAGGAAAGACCTGGGGCTGATCAATGTGTGTCACCAGTAGCCCTCTGGAGGCCCTCTAGTCACAAGCCAGAAACGAAGCCTGTGGCACAGCCTGGTGGGTAGTGCTGGATGGAACCCCTTTCTCACTGGACAGTTACTAAAAGACAATCACATCTCCTCTAAGTAAAATCCAGAGTCGCTTTTCGGGTAAAGAACTGAATCCCAGACTCGAGGTGTGGCTCAAGAGGTAGAGTACCTGCTTTGCAAGAGAGAAGCCCTGAGTTCAAAGCCCAGTTCCAGAAAAAAAAAAAAAAAAAAAAAAAAGAACCAAATCCTACAGAGAGAAAGGAAAAGCGAAACCCGAAAACCCAAGGCATTTTTTTTTTTTAATTTCTTTGTTTTTGTAGTGCTGGGTATGGGATGTAGGCAAGAACTCTACCACTGAGCTGTACGCCCAGCTCCTGGTTTAACTCTTATACTGTGAAGTACTTCACCAAGAAAAACCTGGTCCGGAGAAAGACCAGGAAGGAGATAATCACGTATCAAAGAATAAGAACTGAGTTTGTCTCTCTAATACTCTAAGTCCTCGTTGTCTACATCCTCGGGAAATTTTCTCACCTAAAAGGTGGCATCACTCAGCCCCTAACATGAGTTCCCAGCAACTCGCTGTGTCCAAGACTTATCATCCAGGCTTTGCGAGGCAGGGACTAAGACTTAAGGACTCCAGGTAATGGAGCCAAAGATCACTCTTGGATCTGTAGACAGGAAGACCCTGGGGCAGAATTGTGGCCAAGTCATTTGGAAGCATGTGATCCACTGCCCACCCATATCAGAAGCTACCATGTCAGGGGTGAGAAGTGGCTGTTTTACCAGGGTAAGTACTTAAACACAACCAAAAAGCAAATGGCAGTTATGAAGTGTAAGTTACATAGCATAAAATTCATCCCATGTCAAATTTTAAGATGGCGAGGAATGTGAACATTCACAGAAATCAGTGCATTTTTATTCTGGTAAAAGGAAAATCAGGGGTGTGGCGAACTCAAATGGGTAGGCTTCCATCCAAGTAGGTGAGTGGAGTCAGGGCCTGGGATGCCTACCTTGGATTCCATAAAGCCGGTTGAGGCGTGACCGCCGGGCCTCATCAGTGTAGGGGACGGCGAGCCAGGGCATCTCACTGAAGTACTGTTTGAATGACTCCTCTGACCTACAGAGACACGCATGGAGAACTAGGCCGTATCATCCTGTGCGCACCTCCACTTAGTCCTCCCCACCATTAACCTAGGCCCCTACGGCTGGAGTTCCTAATCCTCGAGCTTCCTCAGGCTGCGGGGTTGTGCCGTCCTGCTCGTTCTGTGTCACCAAGAAGTAAGAGCCTCCACCTAACAGGTGGCTCCCAAAGGAAAGGGGCAACAGGCCACGTCAACATCTTCCACCCCTGCATTCTACCGCTTACAATCATGTCCAACCTTTCATTTTCAACCCGGACAGTTCTGACTTGTATAGGGAGCTTAGATGTACACAGCTGTCACGTTCCCTGGGAGATTACTAATTTGCACACGGAGCCATGATGTGTACAGGAGCACACGTTTAAAACCAAGCGTACACTTAGGATTCCACATATAAGCAACTCTGGCAAAGAAAAATCTCCTCAAGTGACAGAAGGCAGATAAGGACTTCCCTGGTGCTGAGGCTTGGGGATGGGGGATGACTGAGAAGGGGTACAAAGGAATCTTCTGAGAGATGGAAATGTTTTGCATCTTGACTGTGATGGTGATAACATGGGTAAATACATTAGGTGAAACTCACTGAACTATATAGCTAAAATGAATGCATTTTATTGCCTAGAAGGTATACTTTAATAAAGGTGATTTAAACAGTAAAGCTGTTTAAAGCTCTAAAAAGGTGAGTGCTCCGTGTGGCAAGCTTGCCCCTACTCCCTTGTGCCAAGGCAGGGAGCTGTGTGGCAGGACCACAGGTCAATTAACTGAGCACAGGACAGAACAAGATCAAGGATGCAACAATGCACAATTGGCCACTTGTGTACTGGTGTCTCAGAGATCCTTCTGTCAACAGGGCCTTAAGAGACAGAAGTGCCTGGTGACTCTGCGTCTGGGGCCGTTATTCTGACGTGAAGGATGCTTACTGATGAGTGAAACCAGAGAAGAAGTGGAGGAAACTGAGGCAAAAAGGTCTTGACTTGCTCCAGAAAGAACCCCCCCCCACCACCACCACTTTTGTGATTCCTTATCCATGAGCATTCAAATGGTTCCAGAGTGCATGGTCAGAGCTAAGAAGAGGGTGGTCTAAGATAGATGTCACACTGCATTAGTCTTTGGCTCCCTTCCATCCTCTCCCCTCCATACCTTTTCCTAACAATTTAGAAAGCTGAACAAACTAGAAAACGCATCCCAATCTCAAAAGATCCAGACCTAGGTTGAGATGCACCCCCGTGTTTACAGCAAGAAGAGGTTTCCTCCACCCCCTTCAGACGATGAAATGAGGCCCTCTCTGCCAATAATCCCAACCCCTGCTGTCCATTCCCTCTGACAAGAAAGTAAGAAATATAGGCGGAGGACATGGGCGTCAGCCCATGTTGAGAAAGGACGAAGAGCTGCCACTTCATGGGCAGATGTTACCTGTCAGCGCTAACAAAGATGATCTCAAACTCCTGGCCTGCCTCCTTGATTTTCCGGTAGGACTCCACCAGCACTCGGGTGAGGCTTCGACAGGGCGGACACTGAAAGACAAGAGCAGGACCCCGTGGCATGACATAACTTCTCTACATCCAGCTGCTCACCATCAAGGTCCAAGTGAGCAAGACCCAAGTAGGACTGTACAGTCAAACCCAGTTTGTAAAAGAGATGGAGTAAGTTCACCTCTTCCTGGCGAACATCCAGCACAGGCTCCACAGCCCATAATGTGTGCCAGTTGGCAGAAGCTAAAACAGCTCCTTAAAGATCCTTAGAAGCCTCATGGCAATGGGTTGGGAGGAGAAGCCATTTTCTTGCTGCTGTTACTGTTCATAACATTGGATGCCAACAATGCACAGGAGAAGGCAGGAAAGTCATGGCCTGCCAGAGCGCTTACACCTCCAGAAGCCAACCACGGCTAGGCTCGGTAGTGACACTGCTGCTCCCTTCTGTCTGGACTAAGAAGAGACCAAACACTCACCCAGTGTGCAGAGAAATAGACTCCCACGTGAGACCCCTCCAGACTGCTGCTCTCCAGAGACTGCCCGTTATTTCTAAGCAAGGGTCCTGCAATGACTTCCCTGAAGGGCTTAGGTCCCCAAGGGAATTCCAGACCTGAAACAAGGCAACAAACGGATGACAAGAATGTCAAGGTTTTTCATGATGGCTTGGAACCCAGAGGCCTCACAGCTGCAGCCCCAAATTTATCATTAATTTGTTAACACAGTCACAGGACCTCAGCTAACATGGAAACAGCACTGGAATTCACTCTCCACTGACCTTACTGTGGCTTGGAGCCAGTTGTTCCCTAGCCTGGATGATAAGGAGGCCCACTCCCAAAGGCCATCTTGGGACGCAGTAGCAAGGCTGAAGATATATCACAAAACAAAAGAGAACAGACTCCCCAGGTAATTTGGAGGGTGGGCCATGGCTAACTGCAAGGTGATCCATCCAACTCCAGCATCTCAGTGGTTCTCAACTCTGTCTGCATGTTCAAATCCACTGGGGAATTTCAAATAGGATGCACCTGGGCCCCATCCCCAGCGATTCTCATGCAATTGGCCTGAGCTGAGACTCAGGGAACTAAGTGAGAATTTAAGTCTTTTAAAAGGGAAGCCCTCCCAACCCATATGGTTCGTGGTCCAAAGACACAAGCTTCAGGCAAGAAGAGTAAATTATATGCTCCCAACTCAGCACAGCAGTATCTTCTCATAGGGTGGCCTGCAGCCCACTGCCTCAAAATCTCCTGAAGGGTCCAGGATGGGAGTGAGAAATGGGACCAGTTAAAAATGCAGGTGGTCAAGCCCACGCTGAAACAAAAAAATACAAACAACTGGTGGGGAGGAGAGGTTGGTCATCCATACTGTTAACAGTCATCAGAGAGAGAGAGTATGTGTATGTGTGTGTGTGTGTATGAAGGGAATCAGCAGTTAAATCTGAGAAGGTAAAGACTTGGTCCCACCATGCCCCTGGTTTTTACAGAGAGCAAATCCTGCAACAGGAGTGGGTGTTTACTGGGAAAATTTGTGACCACAGCTGAATCCTCTCATTGGATCAGTAAGTGAGGGAGGAGAGATCTTGCAACTCTGATCATTCCAGCACAAAGGGAAAAGAGAAGACCTTGGCCAGCTACTAAGCAGGTAGTCAGAGCAGCTTCCCCAGTGCACAGACATCAGCCAGCCAGTCCACAAGACCAAGGCCTACAGGACTCAGGCAGCACCAAGATATGAGGTGCACTCACCACGAAGCCAGGAGAGCAACCAAAGACTGTGACTTTGCTGCAGTGAGACAGGTGGAACATCCCCAGTCCCCAAATCTGAAATTCAAAACTTTTTGAGAGTCATACTGGTGCTCAAAAAGTTTTAGATTTCAGAATTTGGATTTTTAGATTCAGGACATTCAATAGGTAACGCCTATGCAAATATTTCAACATCTAAAACTCCTCAAAATCTGAAATATTTCTGCTCCTGAGCATTTCAGATAAGGTATACTCTATCTTTTAAAGAGGGAAACAAATAAACAAAAGCAAAAACCCACTTAGCCTGCCTATAATCGCTAAGGTGACGGCTGCTAAAACAACACTGCACGTCAGCATCTGGGTTCTTGATGCTTTTCAACAGCCTTCCTAGCCTGCAAAGAGGAACTTCCTTTTCCAGATTCCATCTGCTTCGGCCCATGAATTAAAGGCCCCAGGAGGGACATTCTGATCCCTTTAAAAATCTTAACCATGACCTAGAGAATACCATAATTTCATCAAGACAATGTTCTCTAGCCACATAAACCCACTTCCACGTATTTCCTTAGTATTTTCTCTATCAACAAGGAGGAGGAGGTCAGGACAGGGGAGCGAGGGAGACGGGTAGCAAGAGTGGGAATGGACACGGATGTTCTGTGGCTTTACCTTCCGGGTCATCTCGGATCACCAGGAGCCCGTTCCTGCACACAACCTTCCCCGTGGCGGCATCTAAGAATATGAGCGATGGAATGTTGGAGATTCGATATTTGTTCCAAAGTTTAAGCTGTAAAAGGCAAAGTAAAAGAAATAGTTAAATTGCAATCAAGTTCATTGCAGAGTTCTGTTGAGCCCCTTAGGCCCTAAGAGGTGATGAAGGGGAAAGCTCTGTAGTATAAATCAAAGGAATCAAAGTTTAAACTGTAGTTTAAATCAAAGGCCCAACATGGGGCGGTGGGCAAAGGGACAGGTGAAATACAATCCCACCTGCCCCTGTTCTCAGGTGTGACTGAGGCTGATGGAAGACCATGCTTATTACCCCATCTCTCCCACAGACCCGTTCTTTGAAAAGCATGAAGAAGATGGCTCACACATCTTCAGAAAGCAATCAGACCTCCATTGGTTAGTTAAGGAGCAAAGGGGAGCTTCTCTATCCCAGCAGGCTCCCTGCTTCCCTGCTCTTTTGGGTCTCTTTAGCCTTAGGGAGAAGGGGCAGGTTTTTTTGTTTTTGTTTTTGTTTTGGGGGGGTATTGGGGCTTGAACTCAGGGCTTACACACTTGCTAGGTAGGTATACTCTATCACTATGTAACTCTTTTTCGTGCTGGGTATTTTTGAGATAGGGTTTTTGAAACTACTTCTCTAGGATGGCTTTGAACCATAATCCTCCTGATCTCTGTCTCCTGAGAAGCTAGGATTACAGGTGTGAGCCACCAGCACCCGGTGGGCCAGGTTTCTTACAAGAGCAAGTAGTTCAAATGTGCCCTTCTTACCACCTCAACAGGCCTGTGCTTGGAATACCACCATCACTTTGTATGTGTGCCATTTGGTCTACCAAACATAGGCAGTGACATCCTGAGCCAGCCTGACCCTTAGCCTTCAGTGCTGTTCCAAATATTGTTTGGGTTGCTTGCAGATTAGCAGTGTAAAGTGTCAGAGGCCCAGGGTCTCAGGAGTGCAAAGCTGAGAAAGCGTGAACATTACAGCTCCCAGTGAAAAGCCACAGGGCCCTCAGTTTGCTCACCGATGAGGGATGAACAGCATTTACGTGCGCCGCTGGGTATTCTGGGACTTAACTGTCCAGCCCTAGAGCGACATCGTGATATGAAATAGTGGGCTAGCAATCCACCTCCAGAACAGAAAGAAACAGAGGGAAACCACAGGCCCACTGGGTAGGCCACGCAGCAGTGAGCCTCCTCGCTAGGGGATCTGGGGATACAGGCAGGGAGGCTGACTGCTTGGGCCCTGGCACAATAGGGCAGAGAGGTGTCCAAGGGTAACAGGCCTCAAGAGACAGGGGGCACACAGGAGCGGAAGGCATGGGTAGCTGTAGCTCTGGTTTTGTTGTTGTTGCTGTTGTTTTCTGGTTGTTTTTAATTGGACTTAAGCAGTGAGGGAGGAGGAAGAACTGCTGGGCTTCCCTGCCTGAGACGACCCGCATCTTGGCAGAAGGATTGGGGTGCCCAAACTGGGTGGGCCCTGCCTGTTCTTCCCAGCCCCACAGATCCAGTGGGCTCCGAACAAGAGTGGCTCTGGGAGACAGTGTGCAATGACCAGGACTGGATCAATTCAGAGAAACCTGATCCGGGACTCAGATGAAACATTCTCCAGAGAAGAGGTTCGGCAGCACAGAAGGCCATCCTTCCACTGGGTTAGTAGCAAAAAATTTCTATGCAAGGGTCCAGCCAGGTAATTTTTTTTTTTAAAGGAAGATTAAGAGGATTGAAGTTTTTTGGTTTAAAAAGTAATTCTTGAGAGGAAGAAAGTAATCATTAGACAAATTTAGAAAACACAGCAAACCAGAAAAATTAAAGTGAAAAAATTCACCCATGATTCACCACTTAGGAAAGATTTGAGCATTTTCTATTTCCACCAGTGTTGCGCTTCCTGGCTGTCTCATCAACACTATCTCGACATTCGTATTGGACAGGAAATGCACCCCTTGTCTTTGCTGGTTATCTTTTACTTATGTACATGGAGGACATCAGTGTTGAAACTACTTGGGCTCCCCCCTCCCCAGTATGTTTTAGAACTGGCAAGAACTGAAACTCACTGTAGATATGAGCCAAGCACCTACTAAGTACTGGACCTGTTCTAAGCACAAGAGGCACAAGAGAGAACGGGCAGGTGAATTGAAGTTGCTGCCTCACAGCACTTCTGTTCTGGAGATAGAGACAGACAACAACCAAGAACAGACATAGAAAAGTAATTTCAGACACTTCAAGACCCAGGAGGGGATGAGCAAAAGCTTGTGTGAGGGGGTGACCCACAATTTAGGGAGAGTGATAGGAGGGCATCTGAAGAGATAATACTGGAGCAGAGGCCTCAGTCCAGCAATGGAACAAGCCAAGTGTACATGGTGGAGGCTGGGAAGCTGACTGCAAAGGCTGGAGCGGATGTAGCTAGAGAGCCAGTGAGGGGGGCACAACCCAGAAACCTAAGTATGGGTGATTAGTTAGCCAAATTCAGTGATGGGGTTCTTTTTGAAATAGGGTCTCACTAACTAATGACCAAAGGTTTTATCAGGACCAGATGGCTACTTTGTGATTACTCTTTTAACCTGTTGTTAGCAGCTGTTCCAAGGTTAGTCAATCCTTGTCTTTTTCGAAGAAATCCTTCCTGGTCCAGCCCCTTATTGTGAAGGGTTTTTTCCAGGCAGGGTCTCATGAATTATTTGCCCAGGATGACTTTGAACCTCAATCCTGCAGATCTCCGCCCCCTGAATAGCTAGGATTACAGGTGTGAGCCACTGGCACCCTGCAAGTATATGCTTCTCATGTGCAAGGCCTGGCTCCATCACACACACACAAACACACACACATGCATACATGCACACATATACACACACAGACACGCATGCATACACGCATACACACACACACGCATACATACATGCGCACACATAAAAACACACAGACATACACACACCACCCACAAGATAAAGAAATGGTGGAGGGGCTTTGGTGCTCTAAGTGCTCAGCAGAGAGGCTGTCCCTGCTAGATAAGGAAGAACTCAGTTTCTTCTGTGTCCATCATGGTGCTGGGTTTGAAGTCAGGGCCTTACCTTGCTAGACAAGCACTCTACCACTTGAGCCGTACCCCAGTCAGACAAAAGAATTTTAACACCTCTCCAGGCCCTGTGCTAAATCACCACAGATAGATCTTTTCTCTCAGAATCCTCCTTAGAGAACTGAGAAACTGTAACTCCTATAGCCCATACCTTCCCTCCTCCCTAGGGAGGACAGCAGGTCTTGGCTTGTATTTTATCCATTCGCCACTGGATCTTTGTTTCTGAGTAAAATCTACAGGCTTAGTGGATTTTTTTTTCTTCTAGACTCAGAATTGACACTGAAAAGTTGTTTGTTTTTTTTTTAGGCTGGGGTTGGTGCTGGGGATTGAGCCCAGGGCATTGTACTTCCTAGGCAGGCACTCTAACACTTGAGCCACACCTATGGCCATTTTTGCTCAGTTTTTTTTTTTTTTTTTGAAATAGGGTCTCACTTTTTGCCTGTACTTCAATCCCCTATTTATGCTTCCTGCAGTAGCTGGCATGACAGATGTGTGCCATGGAACCCATGTTGAAACGGAGGTCTGGTAAACTTTTTGCCTGGGGTGGCCTTGAACTGTGATCCTCCCAATCTCTGCCTTCTGAGGAGCTAGGATTATGGGAATGAGTCACTGGTGCCTGGGTAAAGTTGGTTCTTTTATAGACTAACCCATCACAGTGTGATTTTACATGACAGTGATTTATATAGGAACTTATTCATCAGTGAGCGCTTTCTGTGGATTGGCACAGACTTTTGCTCTCAGGCAGGTGCAGCAAGGTTACTCAGCTTGGAAACAGTGGAAAGTGCAGGAGTGATCATTCCATTCCAACGATATGTGCTTCTATACCAGGATCAGAGTGGTCCTCAGGTTTAGGAAGGTGGCCTGTGTGAGGGTTCTCTCACCCTGACTCCACATAAGAAAAGCCTGAGCTTAAAGGATCACACCTCTAAGCCTTAGTGTGTGTGACAACTCAAGGTCACTGAAGGTCCTCCAAATGACCTCTGAAAACAGTAGTTTCATTTGGGGATCACTTTTGAGGATAAAAGCTATAGATCTTTTCACCAGAGGAAAGGCACATACACAAAAAGGCTGTGAGTAATTTCCCAGAACCTGTACGAAACCCTTGAAGCCTGTTAGAGGAATCTGCCTGGTTGCAGAAGGTCTGTGGGCCCCAGATAAAGACCCTCTTGTCTTAAGAGTTCATTTCGGGGCAGATCTTGACCTTGACTCAATAGTGAGAACTACAGCAATGCTCTGTCTTTATTCCTGCCATTAAAATCTCCTCCAATAGAATCAGCATTTGCTTAAAACCCAAGACCAGGTGTCAGCAGAGTGAAGAGGGGCAATAAAATCCCGTGATTCTGCTACTGCTGGGGTCCTGCCTCCTTCAGAGCTTGAGTTAGGGGTGGAGGAGTGTCCAGTTCATCCTTTGTCTTCAGGGTGGTGGTGTCTGAAGCACCAAAAGCATCCCCAAGGAACCCGTTCACATTCTTCCTTGGTATCATATTAGGGATTTTTAGTTTTTTCTTTTCTTTTTTTTTTGTAGTGCCGAGGATCAAATGGAGGGCCTCGCTCATGCTAGGCAAGCGCTCTACCAGTGAAATACCCCCGAGTCTCTGTTTTACAGCGTCTAACCATCAGTCTTCTTCATCATCCTAAAAGTCTCTCTGGGGAGGAAAGAAACATGGTAGTATGGAAAGAAAACCAGCTTCCAAGGGGCTGGGCTGCCACCTTAGCCCTGTATTTTATTAGGTATCAGTGGGGAATGGGGAAAACTTTTGGCAGGTTGGGCCCTGCTCCTAGCTCAGTCACACCCACGTTGCAGGATGAATGTGAGACTGCACAGAGGCGACATGTAAGGGGACACTCACAGCACCGCACATCAATACTGGCATCCAGCTTATGCTTATTTCCCCTTGTCTTGTCAGCATCCTCTTCAAAACCATTTGTCTGTCAACTTTATTTTTCAGTTAATCAATCAACTGTATAGCTAGTAGCTGCAAATGAAATGACTCAGAAAATGGGGATTTCCTTCTGAGCAAGTGATGTTTTACCTTCTGAGCACAGATATTTGGGGGCCTGTTTTGTGTGTTTGTTTGCTACTCCCTCCTCTTCTCTTCCTCTCCTTCCTCCTCTTCTCTTCTCTCTTTTTATTTTTGAGGCAGGGTCTCACTATATAGCTCAGGCTGGCTTCACAATCTTCCTGCTTACTTCCCAAGTGCTAGGACTACAAGCATGCACCACCATGCCTGGCCAATCCCTCCTTTCTTTAATGCTTTGCTCTCATTTTTAGATTTCCAGATTTTAAAGGAGCATCTGGAGCTTGGGGGTATTTTCTTTGTCTTTGTTTTTTTTTTTTTTAGACAAGGTTTTGCTCTGTTGGGGCTAGACTAGAATTACTGGGCTCAAGTGATCCTCCTGCCTCAGCCTCCCAAGTAGCTGGGACTATAGCTGGTTGTGCTTGGCCTGGCTGGAATTTTTGGTTTTGAATTGTATCTGTGGATTTTGCTTTCTTCTCTAAGAGAACCTCAACACCACATCTGATTCTGGAAGGGATTCCTTTTTGGTTTCCTTGTGTCTGGCTCGGAAGACTAAAGCGTGAAATACAGTACAGTCTGGTGCAGCCGGGCGGGTGTAGGTGGAGAAGGAGCTGAGTCAAGCTCTTCCCATCCCTGCTGCCTTTGAACCTTAACCCAGAGACTGACTTGAGGGCAAGAGGTCACATTCCACTGGATTGGGGGAGAGTGACGTATGCACTTTTAAAAGGGCTACATTGACTGTCACTACTGCAGTTGGCAAAGCCTGAGTGACTTTTACACCCAATGTTTGCTTTCTCTCCAGTGACTGTTCTGGCAAACAGTCTACCCAAAGTTCATTTTGATGACATCTTTGACTCATGAATCCCATTCGTTCATAGCTACCCAAAGGCCAGGTGACCCCAATAGAATATGTCACAGCAAAGCCACAACCCAGAAACCTAAGCATGGGTGATTAGTTAGCCAAATCAGAAGCAAGGCAAGATGACATAGAAAAGAAACAAAGGAGAAAATATTAGCTCAGTCTGGCAGAAATAAAAAAGGATGACAGAATGGGCTATCCAGTTTCTTGAGCGTTCTCATTCCTGGGCCTGTCAGCGCTTTGGGTTCCAAGGTTGTGGTTTAGAATGATCATCCTTGAAAAACTCTCACAGTGAGCCAGGAAGCAAATCTCACAAGGGACAGGATGGGGAACCGGTCCACTGTACAAAGGCAAAGGAGAAAGCCGAGCTACTGTGCAGCATGGGTGGGTGAGTCAGCACCCACAGGTGCCACTGGGAAATGCAGCCTGGTGATTTCTGAGAAGGCCCAGCTCCTCAGGGTGACACAGGATCTGCTTCTCAGGCTGAGGATTGGGTCTTGCACTTGACTGAGGGGCTAAGCTTTGATTTCTCACCAGCTGCTGCAAATCTGTGGGATGACGCCAAAGCTAACACAGATGTAGGATTAATCAGCAAACTCCTTGGCCAGGTCAGCCGGAGCTTCTCAGGCAAACTACCCCTGCCCTTCCACCCGGTGCCGGCCGCAGTCCAAACCACCCTTTCTGTGAGTGGGATTAGAAAAACATATCCTTGAAGCCGACCCTAAAACATGTCCCCACCCTTCCTAAGCAAACATGGCCACAACCCATTATAGACACAGCCAGAGGAAAAATTGCCATCCCACCTCCATTGTCAAGGCAATATATAGCTAGGGTACCCAGGTTCTGAAGCCAGACTGCCTTTCTCAGGGTCTCGTCTGTAGAATGGAGATTACAGACCTCCCCTCTGCAGTGCTGTGATGATTAGATGAGTTACATTAAGTGCACGGAATTGAGGCTATACAATACAGAGGTGTTAGTTAGCTGCTATTCTTCACATGCTCCTCTTCTAAAGACTCCATACGTGGAACTTTGTATTCCTAGCCCACATTCAGACCAGTTTTTTTTTGTGGGGGGGTGGGGTTACTACTGAGGCTAGAACTCAGGAATCTGTGCTTACTAGGTAGGCACTCTACTACTTGAGCCATGCCTCCAGCCCCTTTTTGCTCTGGTTATTTTTGAGAGAGGATCTCGCTTTTTCCTCAGGCCAGCCTCCTATTTTACATCTCTTGTTGTAGTTGTGATGACAGACACACCCTACTGAAACCAGCTATTGATGGGGTCTCCAGAACTTTTTTCCTCAAACTAACCTCGAACCATGATCCTACTGATCTCAGCCTCCCAAGTAGCCAGGATTATAGGTGTAAGCCACTGTGCCTGACTCAGACCAAATTTTGATCCCCTTGCACCTGAAGCATGATTCTCAATGTGTGGTTTGGCCTGTGACTGAAATTTTCAGTTTTGTAGAGTTGATAGCTGAGCACAGTGCTTGGCGTGTTACACATTCAATAAATAATGAGTGAACTAGGGAAGGAGAGGAGAGGAGAGGAGAGGAGAGGAGGAGGAGGAGGTAGTAGTGGTGGTGATGGAGGTGGAGGAGGAGGAAGAGACTATGAAGTTCAGATAACCTCCAACTGGAAAGCCGGGAGGAGGAACTTGGTCTGACAACAAAACAGACTATCAAAATG
Organism: Castor canadensis; assembly: GCF_047511655.1. Classification (NCBI taxonomy): domain Eukaryota; kingdom Metazoa; phylum Chordata; class Mammalia; order Rodentia; family Castoridae; genus Castor; species Castor canadensis. The sequence continues at coordinate 45,837,556 of NC_133396.1, read as the reverse complement.
AGGTCCTCCTCCACAAATCCCACAGTCTGGGCCTGGGCTCCAAGAGGGTAGCCGGACCAGGCTCTGGTGGCTCAAATTTCTGTAAAGTTCCTCGGCCTTTCTGCTCCATGGATGGCAGGGAGCTGAGCCCTAGCCTGTGATCAGGAAATGCATCCTCTAAGCCATCAGAAAGCATTACACATTGGGGTCATGCTTTGGGGTAAAAGCAAGCAGCCAGGGTCTGAACGACTACCTTCTCTTTAGATGACCGTGGTCCTGGGAAAAGTGAGGTTGAAAGTTGGTCTGGGAAGTCAGCTTTGAAGGAACACGAGGGAAGATGGAAATACTTGCATGTTGTGTAGGATGCCCATTCTGTAGGTATAGCAGTGGAGGCAAAGGCCACAGTGGGATACTGGTGAGGACCAAGGGTGACCTTGGGAAAGAGGCTATATTCCAAGTGCAGTCAGCATTGGAAGAAAGCAGGAAGAGGGAGGCAAAGGAACTGAAGCACATTCTGAGGTGGGGTCTTCCTCTTGGCCTCCTCAGAAGCTCCAAGAAAAGCAACTTAGCTACTTAACTCCTGTCAGAAAGCTACGCCTTCACACTGGCTCTGGCATCATCAACCATTTTAAGTCAAAAAGAGTGGAGGGGAGGGATAATGTCCACAACACAATGACCAACGTGTGCCTGCTTTCTTCCCACCCTTTCAAAAGGGCAATGGTGTGAAGCATCTCTGAATTCTTCTTCTTCCCAGCTGGCTTGCAGAGCCCAGTGCCCTCACTCAAGGAACTTGGTATCATTTGTAGCACCTATTAAGGAGGTTCATTTACTAAGCCATGCAACTTCCTGCCCTAATGACTCAAGATGAGCTGTTTGCTGGGAATACAAAGCAGCATATGGTGTCCAGGTTCTTCCTGGCCAGCACCATAGACAGGACAAGGAGGCTGGGTTTCCCCATGCTGCAGTTCTCATAAGCTGACAGAGGGATTTCCGACAGCCCATCTGGTCCCAAAACCTCCACTGGGCAGAGTGGTTTGGAACAGCGAGGGGTGTCTTGTAATAACAGGCTACAAACAGGGAAGATCTAAAGAAGTGGCTGGGAGTTTTCCTAGGAGGGACAAAGAGCCAGAGTGGGGCTGGAATCTGAGATGCGTGTCCCAGCTCCAAAGGCAATTGCTTCTAGTGGGGGATAGGGTTTCTGTGGCTCGTGTCACTGTGGATCCCTCTGCCCAAAGACCGGGAGAGAGTCCAAGTTTGCCCACGTTCACTGTGAGCAGTGCCTTTTGGCTTGAACACTGTGGACCTTGATTTGCAACCTTCTTTGAGAGATATGTCACCACCCAAGTTCAGAACATTAAGGTCATACCAGGGAGGAATAAATTCTGAGTGTTTTCACACCAGGTCTTTATAGGACCTACAAGGTTAAAACAACACAGAAAGGCAGAAAGGAGGTATAGGAATAAGGACCATAGGAGGAGGAGGAGCATGCCTTGTGGATGTGGGGTCTATAGAGGACTACACTTGTCCAGGCAGTCTGACCTCCTGCTCTGCCTCTCTTAACTTTAAGGTGGTAGATGCCATCAATTCACCCCAACCAACCCACTCCCCATACCTAAATGCTAGATTTAAGGTAATCAAATCTGGGAGCTGACCATAGCTGATGAAAGGACTTTGCAAAAAACCAAAAGGCCAGAGAATCTTCTCCATTAGTTTTGTTTTTTAAACTGGAAAAAAAAAAGGGCTAGGCATGGTGGCTCACACCTATAATCCCAGCTATGTGGGAAGTGAAAATAGGAGGATCATGCCAGCCCAGGCAAAGTTAGAGAGACTCCCATCTCAAAGAAAAAGCTGGGTGTGGTGGCACACATCTGGAATCCCAGCTATGGGAAGCAGAGGTCGGAGGATTTCAGTCTGAGGCTGGACTCAGGCAAAAAATTCAAAACCCTTTCTGAAAAATAAACTAAAGCATAAAGGGCTGGGGCATGGCTTAAGTGGTAGCTCTGCCTAGCAAGTGCGAAGCACTGAGTTCAAACCTCAGTACCACCAAAAAAGAAAAAATGAAAAAAGAAATCATACCAAGAAGGTTTCTTTGTCTGAAACTGACCCCACACCACCTATAGTATTGGTGCAGGACAGGACAGACAATAGGGCTCGCCAGGCTCCTCAGGTCTGGCTGGGCTGACAAGCCATGCCCTCACATTGACAGGCTCTGATTTTCTATGAACTTATGAACTCTCAAACTCAGCACTTGCAGACCATGTCCATGATGCCCTGCCACAGGAAAAGCGCTGGCACCAGGTGCTACAGTGAAAAGACCGGTGAGAAAGAGATCGATTGCACAAACCATGGAGACAAGGAGGTTTTAGTTGTGACCCACCAGGTCAATAGCAAGAGAGAGTTCCATGTTTCCAGAAACCTGCTGTCAAGGTCCCTCAGGGAGCCATCTCGCTCTCCCTGCTGGATGAGAGCCCCCAGATAACTAAATCTTAGGCTGTTTTGTGTCTTCAGTGCCTTGCAGGGGTAGGTATTCAATAAATGCCTGTGACCACACTTTCAGGCCGACAGAGTGTGCCAGTTGCCTCTCACTTTTGACTCATCAGACGAGGCGTGAGGAATGAGCAAGCCGCCATTGCCTTTCCCACTTTCATCATGGTTCCTAACCAGCTCTGCGCTACATTGCCATCCAAAAAAGCAATCAGGCAAACGACTCAAAACGCTGTGCAGCTTCCAGTAGATCAGGAATGCGATTGCACAATGCCTCCTAAACCAAATGCTATAAATTACAAGCAGGGGGGTGAGCTTTTCCACATACACTCTCCAAAAGGAAAATAAGAGCAGGAAATGCGGTTTGGGAGCATGGCGGCTATGTTTATCATTTCAGCGCCACCCATACCTCTTCTACTGTGGAGCCATTAGCACTCAGCACAGCACTCTTTCCAATTTCCTACTTAATTGTTATTTCATCAGGGTTTTGCACCCTCTCCCCCCCCCCGCCCAGTTCATAGAGCACTCTGTTTCTTGGCAGAATTTTCTGAGCGCCCAGTAATAAACCCCTTGTTACCACTTTCCTGCCTCAGGAAGTCCCCACTGAGTCCCGGCCAAATGACAAGGAGAGGAAAGGAAACATTTACAATGATGTGAGAAATTCCCAGGCTGGAAAAGAGATCAAAAAGGACAGTCACAGGGTTTGGGCTGAACAGAACCTGGCACGTGAAGGTCCTCCATAAATTGGACTAGATTGGTCCAAGATGGTCACATCACCTCACAGGGAACCCAGCAAGCCAGGCACCTCCTCAGATCTGAAAATGGCACCATCCACACTGCTATGGGCCAACTGCATCCAGAGCGAAAGGAGCTGAATCCTAGACTAAGAAGCTGTGATTACCATGTACCAAGAGGCCTTTCTACAGAAATGAACTGTGGCTTGCATTGTCTCTCTCCACCAGCTCTTAAAATGAAAGGATTCCACAGCACAATGAAATAAGTAACAGCAGGGAGAAAGAGAGAGGGAGGTAAATTGTTTGGGAAGTAGAAGGAAGGGTGGAAAAGATGAAATTCAAGACAGATGTGTGAGAGCCACAAACATATGTCCTTGAATTTATGTATCCAAGTGATTCACATAGAATAAGGACAAAAAGAGCTACATACTCAATATAGAAATAAGTACAAGTATACACACAGACTGGCTGCAAATGGTGATCCTCCTGAGTAGCTTTGACACTCTTAACAGGGTATCAACCAACACCAATTTATTTCCAGTTACTGGGTGTTGATTTTTTTTTTGACATGCTGGAATTTGAACTCAGAGCCTCCACCTTGAGCCACTCAACCAGCACTTTTTTGTGATAAGTTTTTTGTTTTTTGTTTTTTGTTTTTTTCCCCCGAGAGAGGGTCTCTTGAACTATTTGCCTGGGCTGGCTACAAACCGTGATCCTCCTGATCTCTGCCTCCTGAGTAGCTAGGATTAACACGGGTGTCTGACTGAGTGTTAATTTCTTATCTGCAAAAGGTATTGGTTGTTGCTGAACATCAGAATTTTACAAATAGTAGCATTTGCCAGGTTTATGCCTGGCCATTAAGAAAAAATAAAGCAGGAAATTTAGATGGGCGTTTCCATCGCAATACAAAAGTCCTAGACTCTGGGCGGAAAGACATTTTTACAGTGCAGCATTAGTATGTTTTACTTCTAAATAGCTAACTCAAAGGGTCCGCTGCACAATTGGTTCCAAATGCCTTAACCTGAGAAAAAGCACAGGCAGCCTCACTGGCAAACATCTCTCAGCCTGAGACTTTACAAGGTGACAAGAAAGAGGAAAACAGCAAGAATGTCCCCGAATGCCAGGGTGTGCTAAAGAAATGGCAGGAGGCAGAGTGAAGGACACAGCACAGTGGTGGAGCAATCATGTTTTTCTGCATAGGTCAAGTGATGTAGTTCAGGATGCTGCTCGGCAGAACATCAGGTCCACACCATGTATGCGCCTGGTCATTTGTCATCAAGAGGCATTTAATGAACACCCCAAACCTACCAAATATTTGTGTCAGATGGTGTCAGGATAGAGAAATTAAGACTCTGCCTTCCAGGGAGGAAAGGAGCCTGATGAGATACAAATCTACTTCCTCTTGGGATGTCCTCCACGAGCCACCCACACCCTCATAGCCAAGAGCCCAGGGCCACGGGTAAGGGCAGAGGAATGAACACTTGATCCAAGACCAACCACACCATCTCCTGGGAATGTAGAAGTGTATACATAGATGGACTCAGTAAGATCAGAGGTACTAGTAGGCTACTGGTTGGGGCCATACTGATCATCTCAGTCCTTGGGGCCACTGGAGCCTCCTCTTCCTACAGGTGAGTCTCTAGTAGCCTGTTGCTTTGTCCCTTTATCCTGACAGAGAAACAATGACCATCCCTAAGCGTGGCAGGGATGTGAACAGACAGGAGTGCTGATGGTGAAGATGGGACCCAGCAATCATATAAAGGGCAGGCAGGTGTAACACTGTTGGGCCAGGACAGCAGAGAGAAACAGAGCTGATGGAGAGCGGGTGATGGAGGGGCAGCATAAAGACAGCAGAGGGCAAGAACAGAGAGAAGCAAATGACAGCAACTGCAGCCCCAAGGAGGGCGAGAGAGACCTGACTCTGCAGTCCCACGTCTGGTCCTTCAGAATCCTGAATCTGCACACCCGTGGGATCAACAACTATATGCAAGCATGATTGAATTTCTGTTCCTTGTAAACAACTCCTAACTATGGCAGATGTGTGGGTATATGTGTTATGGAGAGCTCATATTCACCACGAAACCCTCGTGGCTTAAAACACTAGCAAAAGGAAAGCAAAAGTACCTAAATGGTAACCCTTTCAAACCCCTTTCTCCTCCACAGCAGACCCCTCATCTGCTGGGTATACATTCTAAAATCCCCAATGGATGTCTGAAATCAAAGACAGTGCCCATACATACACAAATTTAATGCCTTTTTTCTCCTAAGTACGTATTCAATGTGTCCATAATTTTGCATTTTGAGCTGCAAAAACAAAACTAGCATATATTTCTTTTTCCTTCCTCACAATTTCACTGATAGATCTTAGCAACTTTGGCATGTTATTTTTTTTCTTACCTTATGAAGTCAAGAACTCTTTTACCTTTTCACTTAAAAGAGGCACTGTGTGGCTTCTCTTTGGTATATCTACATTACTAGTATCACTACTCTTGTGCTTGGGAGCCATTATTGAGTAAAGGGGTTACATGAACACGAATACTTCAACACCGCAATAATCTATGTGATAACAACCATGGTTACTGGGAAACTAATGGGAGGGTAGTATATATAATGTGGATACATGGAACAAAGCAATGACTGATATCCCAGGAGGAATCCAGCAAGACAGTCATACTACTCAGAACTGAATATAATTTAAAACTTATAAAGTGTTTATTTTTTTAATTTTCTCTGCAATATTTTTGGATGGTGGGTAACTAAAACCATGGAAAATAAAATTTTGAATAAGGGGTACCATTGAGTCATTCTTCTATCCTCACCATAGAACCCCAAAGAGTAAACTCTTCCTCATGCCACAGGTACACAGATGAAAGCAAGATGACTTGCCTAAGATGACAGAGCAAATTAGTCCTAGGGCCTCTTCACTGCCTGCCACCAGCCCTAGAAATACAGGGTTTCTCCTCCTACTCGTTCTTCTTCTGTTTGCAGAACTGGGATTTTGAACTCGCTTGCTAGGCAGGTGCTCTGACACTTGAGTCACACTCCGCAGCCCTTTTTGCATTGATTATATTTGAGATAAGGTCTCGCTTTATGCTTGGGCTGGCCTCAACCATGATCCTCCTACTTGTGCTTCCCCACGCCCCCACCTCCCAGCATGAATGACAGACACATGCCATCACGTCCTGCCATTGGTTGAGATGGGGTCTCACTAACTTTTTGCCTGGGTTGGCCTTGAACTTCAATCCTCCAATCTCAGATCTCTGCCTCCCAGTAGCTAAAATTATAGGCTTGAGCCACCTTGGCTGACCTGAAATATAGTACTTCTTAAATGTAAGCCTCAAATACAATATCCATCTCATATGCATGCAAATGTAAGAAAAATCAGTCTGCTTCTCTGAGTTGTGGGTCCAAGGGAAGGTGGCTGTGAACAACCCCCAAACTCGCCCTGAAAAGCCCTTTCTTTGAGTTCCCAAAGTGTGGCTCCCCCTCTTTGCACTCTACCTCCAGGGGGCGCCACCTTAAACTGAGTCAGGAGGGAAGAAAGTCTGAGGTTTCTTCCATAGACAAGATGGACACACAAAAAATCCTGGTCTCTTACAGCACATTCCCAAGGGTTTTTTTTTTTTTTATTTTTATTTTTAAATCTTGTTTTGTTTTTTGCAATACTGGGGATCAAACCCTGGGCTTGAACATACTAGATAATAGCTTTACCAATGAGCAGCACCCGCAGCCCAGCATCCTCCCCCAACGTGTGACACACAGGATATTCAGCTGCACACATGGCAGGTTTCCCACCTTTGGTGACAAATAAGCTGTAGGCCAGGTGAGCAGAAAGCCTTCCTGTGGGCTGCTTTCAGAAGCCATGGTTCCACAGAGCCAAAACGGGCAGAATACAGGATATAGAATTCCCGAGGTTGGGATGAGACTTTCTCTTCTAGAACAAAAACGTCCCAGTGAATCAGACCTTGGAAATGCCACTAATCACTTGCTTAAGAAACTTGAACTGTTGTGGCATGGCCTTCTGAGCAGAAACCACATACAAATGAGTTCTCCATGAGGCGTGCGGGCTTTCTGGGACACACTGGCCATTTTAAAGAGCACAGCAATCCTGTCAGCCTCAGCAGAACCGACATGTTAAATGTCCACACTGGTCTGCAGACCACCCATAGAAGAATCTTGTGTCCAAAAGGATGGAATTCAGCAGAGAAGCTGGGTTTCAGCGCTCTTGAGCTCAGTTCTTGGCTAAGAAACAGGAAGCCCCAGCTTCCCCAGGCTGGGATGGACAGACACTGCCCTACCCGCCCTCCAGGGGCAGCCCCAGACTGCAGGCCCAGAAAGCCATGGGGGACTTTCTGGGAAGGAGGTTGAGGGCACAGAGGAGATGAAGCCCACTGTGTCCCCTCGTCTTCATGAAGGGGAGGCTGGAGGGCAGAATGTGAAGATTGCCAGGCTACAATGTCATTTCACTTCCCTGAGAAAGTTATTTCCGCTGTAAACTGGGCAAAGGATCGTCTTGCCTCAGAAGTTTGCTGGGAGGATTAAACCACATGCAAAATCCAGATGGCTTCTTCCAGGGCCTGTACTGCCCAACTCAGTCATTCGTTCACAGGTATCATTAATAACTGACGCCCTCAGTGGGCTTTAGCCCACTTTGTGATGAGGGCTGCCTCAAGGAACAGAGGTCCCTCCCTCCCTCCTTTCCTTCTTCCCTTCCCACCTGCCTGCTGCCTATTTTCTGCCTCATACACACTTCCAGGCGCCACAGATCCAAATCTGACTCTGAACTCTGAGAGCCAGGTGAGGAAGGAAAGGAAGTGAGTTTTTTGCTCCTCCAACTTTCTGGACACCAGTATGGGCATTCAGATACAAGTCTGCATACAGACTTCTCTGGAGGTAGAAAGGAGAGAGCAGAGCAAACAGGGATGAATTTGGGAGCAACACACAGCAGTGGGGAGGAAGGGAGCCTGGGCAGGGTGTTGCCTGCAGCCCAGTCAGCGGTGAGTTTAGGGGGTACCTTGGTGCTGACACCCCTGGCTGTGGCTGAGGTGGGTTCTCAGTGATGGGGCTCGGGAGGAGCCATTGCAAAGTCCCAGATGACAGCAGCAAAGGACTGAGCCAGCAGGCTCTCATCCTTGGCCCAGAGCCTTCTGGAGACTGTAGGGCCTGCACATCATCTTGCCAGATTCTCAGTCCCTTTTCTAGCCACTGCCTCTGTTGGCTGCGGGTCTCAGGAGTTAAGGTGGCAGGCCCGCTACTGAGATTGGCACCCCTGACTGGGCTGCGTCATGCTTTTTCCACTCTCTGGTTCCAGGTCTCTGGTTCTATCAGCAGAAAGTCTTTAGGCGGTGCTCCATCTTCAAACTTCTGGAAAACTTACCAGTCTCCTTTGTGGTACAGAAAGCCAGTCCCAGAGCTTTCAAAATAGAGTTGTTTTTTCTGAAAAAATCTTTTAAAGCAAGATAAGCAAATGAGCTGAGTCATAACCGTTGGGGTTATGACTATGACACTAAATTATGCCCACCCTTACAGAGCAGGCCTGGTGCTGTCTCCAGGATGAACTACAAAGTGCAAGAGCAGTTTCACCAGCAATACTCACCTCGGTATTTCCCCAGGACCAACTGCCTCACCTTTGACCCACTATATCTGACTCTCTGGGAGTGAAGCTCAAAAATACAAATTTTAAGAGAGCTCTCAAGTACCCTTCGTGCTACTGAAATCTGAGCCGCACACACTCTTTGCCACAAGAAATTCCTTTGCTGACACTGTGCTCTCTCATGTTCAGTTAATTCTCATTTATCCTGCAGATCTCAGGTAAGACATCTCTTCCTCAAAGGAGCCTTCTCTGCCCACTGCCCCTTCCTAAATCCTTTCCAGGTGCCTCGCCCAATGTCCAAGTCCTGGTACCTTTCCTTATCACAATTTCCATCACATACTGCATTTGTATGACTTGTTGAATACTGTACCTTCTCTACTGGACTACAGAGCTCTGTGAGGGCACAGGGATCCTTTGCTCATCCAACTTCGAGCAGAGGGCCTGGCAATAACAAGATGTTATAATAAAAATATCTGTTCAGTTAGGTACAGTGGTGCATGCCTGTAATTCCAGCTACAGGGGAGGCAGAAGTAGGAGGATTGTGGTCTCAGACTGTCCTGGGCAAAAGTATGAGACCCTATCCAAAGGTGGGGGGGGAACTAAAGCAAAAAGGGGTTGGGGGAGCATCTCAAATGGTAGAGTGCCTGCCTAGCAAGCATAAGGCCCTGAGTTCATCTGTCAGCTGCTTGAAAGTCCTGTGAATAGAATAAGGACCTGCCATTGAGATAGGTTTGAGTTACATAGATTTTTCTTTTTTTTTTTAGATGAGACTAGGGTTTGAACTCAGGGCTTCACATTTGCAAAGCAGGCATTCTACCACTTCAGCCACACCTCCAGTCCATTTTGCTCTGGTTATTTTTGGAGATGGGGTCTTGTGAACTATTAGTCTGGGCTGGCCTTGAACCTATGATCATCCCAATCTCAACCTCTCAAGTAACTAGGATTATAGGCATGAGCCACTGGTGCCTGGTGAATTACATAGATTTTTAATGATCCCATCGCTCACCTGAGCAGTATTTTAAGAGTTTAAAATGTTTTATATACTGACATAAAATAAGAAGAGAGGCAGCACTTGAATCTCTCAGACCTGATCATGCCCTAAGGGACTTCAGAACAGCTATGCTAGGTCACAGAGGGCAGTGAACTTTCTCTCCCCAACCAGAGATACCTTGTCCAAGGCTAGTAAAAACTTGCTGGCTACCCCAGGGTTGAAACGTGGGTAAAATCTCCACCAGATCCCATAAGTTCTACTTGTAAATATAATTGTTGAAAAGTTTTGTTTGAATTAGTATCTCTTCTCTCTGTCTGAAAATATGCCCGAGAAGGAAGCAAGCTCCCATTCTTCAACAAGTATAGGCCTGGTCCCATCTGATCCACCACCAATTCTGGCAGCTAAAATACCCACAAATGTTTAGCTCTGCCATGGGATATGTAGAATAAATTAAGTTTAGGGAAAAAAATCATAAAACAAGCCTTTGCGTCTAAAGACTCTGTGTACCTTGGCAGGGGGAATGTGTGTGTTACAACAAATCCTATCCAGCATGCCAGAGAACTCAATCAAAACCAGAGAGAACGATAACTGTCATAGAGATAGACAGCTTCACAGCAGCCCTGAGGAAATGCACTGAAGAGGTCCAGTCTCACCTGGTATCTGCCAAAATTCTTCTCCATGATAGCCGAAGAAAAGACCTAAAACTCTGCAACAGAGAAGATGGACACCCTAGAATACGGCTTTTGTGAGCACAAAAGAAACATGAGATCCTCAGGAAAGCTTTCTCTTGGAAATATTTATCTCTGGGACTCTGATTGGATGTGTTCTGGTGTGAGAAGAATCACGTCCCTGTAGGACAGGCTCTATGATGGGAACCAACCAGGTTGTAAGATGTGCCTCCACTTGCTAAGTATTTGTCTTTCACTAGAAATTCCCATTTCCATGGCTGAGGCTGCCCTGCATCAAAGTGGCCAAGTTCACCTGAATGAAGGTAGATTCTAGCTAATTAGTCTACAAAGTACAGCCTTGTCATCCACAGGAGAGCAAGGCTTCACTACTGAGAAGTACCCATCCCTTGGCAAAGATGTAATAGAGTAGAGATTAGTTACTTGCTTATTAAGTGGAGGTGACTCAGGCCAATGTTTTATGGGGAGAGGGAGGCCACCACCCACCCTTGTGATCCTTGTTACCTATCACTCAGGAGAAATCAACCAGAAACAATAGATTATCTGTGGCTTTTATGGACCTTTGCTCCTTCAGGCAGGAAAAGGTCGTAAGTCAAGGGCATGAACTCAATTCAGGGCTACAGAGCCACATTCAGAGCAGGTGTTGTCATAGTTCTGCAAGAGTCATAACTGAAACGCTATCCTGAGGGAGCAGATTCAAACACTCAAACAGGCTTCCACTCTGGTCTATCTTCTTTGAACCCTGTTCCTTATGATCCAATAATTGGCACAATTTTTGGATGAGCTGGGCACATGCCACTCCACAACAAAAAAACAGACAAGCCTTTATTTTCCATTTATGATGAAAGTTTATCATCTCCAACGGGCAACTGACCTAGCTAATTAGTTGGCCAGAAAGGCTAACCAGCAGCTCTTCTAAAGCCAAAGTTACTGGTTTTGGTAGATGCTTTCCCAGTGTTACTTGATTTTGGTTACTTAATTTTTAAATTAAGTAACAATCCCATATGATGATCTACTCCCTTTCATTCCATCATGAATAATTTATCTCAGAGACTTCACCAGGAACCATGATCAAAGTTAGGCCGTCTATTGAAGGTTTTCATTCTTGGTCAAGGTGACTGAATGATTTTACACACTCTAAATTGTGTTCAACCTCAAACCATGTTCATATTGAGTAGAACCTGGGAACTTGGGAGCATGTGGTGAGACACCACCACTCACCTCATGGCTGGAAACTGGGAAGAGACTGGGCTCCTACAGTCCCCTTCAAGGGTGCAGAACAGGAAAAGGACCAAGTCATTCCAGGAAATACTTTCAGATCCAGTTTCCTGTCCAGCAATGGTTTTAAGGTGAAGCCTCCTCAGACCCCCCAAACCACATTTAAGGGAAACTATCAAATGTGTTTATCAACATTGACTAATAGTTGCAAGTTGTCATTTGGAAGTGGGAACAAGAGTCACTTCCTAAATACACTAAATGAGTTAAGACCAGAAACACTGAGGTCATCTGGAGTTAAGGAGAAATTTTGGTTTGGGTTTTCTCCTAATTTTAATTGCTTATAAGAGCTCCTAAATGTCAAGCAAAGAACAACAACGACAAATGTGAAAAGTTAGCTACCCCAAAATGTTTATTCAAAAGAAAAATTTGTTCCCTGCAACTCTTCTGCAAGAGGAGATTCCAGCTCAATAATGTTGTACAAGAAGGAAAGGGAGACTCAAATCCTTCACGTACAAACAGCAGCTGTACCGACAGGACCGCCAAAGAACTGACTTCTTTGCTTAAGCAAAATCTGTTTCTGGGATCCCAGCTCAGCTTTGGCCACACCAGTCGGTTCTGTTACCTTCAAAAACTAAGAAATGGACCATCAAAACCTGACTCAGACAGCTTCATCCTGCTTGAAGGGCCTGCCCCAGGGTCATCCCAGTCACCTTTAGTACCTTTTTCACCAATTTCTTACATGTTTCCCCCGGTCATGGCTGATCCATGGCCGAGACCAGAACCTTAGCGCTTTCCTGTAAGTGCGTAAAGATCAGGGCCAAACACACACAGGAACTGGCTGCTTTTGCAACACTGAGGACAGATCAGAAATGAATGACCATGGTTACTTCTGGCAGTGAAAGTGAGGTTTCTCTTAGCATATTGTTTTATACAGTTTTGGGGTTTGTTTTTTTACTTAGCAGTTCTGGGGGTTGAACTCAGGGCCTTGTCTTTGCCAGGTAGGCGCTTTATGATTTGAGCCATGCTTCCAGCTTTTTACATTGGTCATTTTTGAGATGGTATCTCGCCTTATGTCCGTGCTGGCCTGGACTGTGTTCTCTTATTTGTGCTTGCCTGCGTAGCTGGGAAGACAGGCGCACAACACCTGTGTCCAGTCCTTCGTTGCAAGAAAAGTCTTGTGAACTTTTGTCCTGAGCTAGTCTTGAACCCAGGGGCTGATCTCCCCTCCTGAGTGGCTAGGATTACAGGCGGGAACCACCATGCCGGGAACAAATTGCTGATTCTTGAATTTGCAAAAGAGGCAGGAAGATGGTGAGTTCAAGGCAAGGTCAGTTTGGGCTACATAGCAAAACCCTGTCTCAAAGAAACCAAAAAAAAAAAAGTGTGTTGGGGAAGGCGGGGGACTGAGGTGTGCCTCAAGTGGTAGAGCATCTGCCTAGCAAGTACAAGACCCTGAGTTCAACCCCAGTGCCACCAAAACAAAAAATAAGTGTAAGGGAATGTTAATACTAGATGATCTGTGCTCTCTAGCTCCGTGCACAATGTGCAATAAGACATCAGCCTCCCAGGTATGGCTGTATGGAAAGGAACAAACCAAGGGAGCAAGTCAGGTTTTGCCTAGTTACTCTAAAGAGGAGGTGACATAGTTCACCAAGCTGCCATGCACATCATGAAAATGTAGATGACCCAGGAGTTGTTCAGTCTGTTGCCCTAGGAGGGGCCAGATGTCCCTCACCTCAATCAGTGTTCGTTAAAAAAATAAAGGACCTAGACATTAAACAGTTGACTCTGGCAATTCATCTCCTGCTCATGCCTCTCACTGAGGCCAGGCTTCTGAGTCTCATAGGTTCAGACTCAGAACCATACCTGGGTTTATAAAAAATCATGCAATGGGATTAAATAGATCATCTTGCCCATATTTACTGAGCAGATAAGAAAACCAAGGTCCCCAGAAATCCTGTTCCCCAAAAATGTCTTTCATGCTTTGCACCCTGTGCCGCCTGACTGTTGTGACACATCCACTTACTAAATCCGTCTGCATGAGGGAGCAATGTCTTTTGGGCAAAGGAAGCTAGTAGCAGTTTAGGCTGGCTGTCTGAAGCTAGAGTTGCACATTTTGTATAAAACAATCCTACTCTGTCCCCTGCAAGAAGGACCGTGGCAGTGTCTCTCAAAGTTGACAGTGTATTTACCCTCTGGTGTAGTAATTCAATTCTGGAAAGTAATTCTACAGGTATGCATACATGACGGCCCGAATGTTTACTGTAACATTATTTGAAATGGCAAAAGTCTAAGGAAGGGATGAGGCGCCCACTGATAGCTAAGTAAATTACGCTGTATCCATTCAATGAAGTACAATGCTGGTATTACAAAGTCGAAGCAGGCCAGCCCGTGTATGCTGATAGGGAAAGAGCAGAAACTTGTATTAGTACATTTTTAAATACTGGGGATGTAGTCCAGTAACAGAATTCTTGTCTGGAATGTATAAAGCCCTGGATGAGATCCCTAGCGCAGGGGGAGAAAAGGTGTTTTTGGTAAGTAGGATGGATATCACTCATACTCACAGATTCATGTTTATAAATGGACAGGGAAGGATATTCCAGAAGGATGTGTAAGAAACTTGAGTGATGATAACTTAAGTAGTTAAACTTTGTTACTTCCTTCAATATAGCTTATTTTGGTATTTATTAATTTATTTATTTAGAGATGGGGTCTTGCCTTACTGTAGCCCAGGCTGGCTTCAAACTCAGCCCTCCTGGCTCAACCTCCTGAGTGCTACTGAATTTTTTAACCATGTGCGTGTAGTTCTACTTTTGTAATTAAAGAAAAGAAGGTGGAAGGCCTCTTCTTTAGGAGACATCTTGGCAGCCTCCAAGGTTGCTTGATTTCGGCTCAGGCTCTAACAAGTGAAGACTTTTTCACTGACTCAGCAATTAAACGGCTGGCTGTGCACTAATCCAGTTTGCTATCTCCAAATACACGTTCTTAGTGAAACAAACGAGGTGTGCATGGGTCAGGGCGAGGCCAAAATCCAAATACTGCTTTGCTGCGAGCCCTCAGCTGGGGCCAGCCTCAGGCTGCAGTCGCAACACTGGAGTGAAAACATTTTACAGGAAAAGAAAACTGATGCAGGCTTGCTCAGCAAGTTCCCCGAATGCTCCAGGAATTTGTTCCAGTCCCTTAACATTATGCCAGCACAGGGCTTTGCAACGCCACCAAAGCAGACTCTCCCTTCACTGGAGGAAAAGTCTAGCAAACCTACACAGCGAAGAAACACTAGGATTTTTCTGAGCCTGAAAGAACAGCAGTTGGTCTTCTAAATAATCCCAAATTTATGATTTGTAAGAGAAAGAGAGCAGCTTAACACTTGGGAGACTGGAAAGCCTCAACAAATTTATTAGTGGTCAAATAACTGGCAAAGGATGTGCAGAAGCTGTTAAGATGTAAGTGAATGTCCTGCCTGGCTGTTAGAGACCTGCAGAGTTCTAGGAGCCTGGCCCATCACGAAAGGCACAGTAGGCACATGCGTTATGCTGAGAGCAGGGCTTCCCAGCTGGTCCTCTGCAATAGCTTCAGAGGGTCCTCCCTGGCTCCATTCTGGAGACCACTTGCCTCTGAACTATACCAGTGAACTCACTTCTCCCTCTGTCCTTCATATATGTGATCACCCTTCCCTGCCCTGTTCCCAACACCTCCTTCCTCTTCAAGACTTGATGAAAATCTTGGAGAAAATTTCCATGCCCTGATCTCCCTCAAACTCTCGCCCAGCCAGCAGAGTGAACTCCAGGTGAAGTCAGAGCCCTTGCCCTTCCCAAGAGCTGGCAGAGTTGTGGCAGCCCCAGCAGTTTTGCAGACCCTGTTCCTGGCCACCACCTACTCCATGCTGATGGAAGTAAACCAGCAGACAAAGGAAAATGTCAAAAAGGACAGCAAGGAAAGGTGCTTCCCTAATGTCAGTGACTTCAGCCAGCACACATGGAGGCCCAACTTGCTGATGCTTAACATGACCAGGGGTCCGAGGTCTTCCACAGGCTGCTGGAATCATTCCAGGAGTGAAGCAGTCCCGGCCTACGTTAAGTCTGGCCTCCTTACAGATGAACCTCTGGATCTGGAGAAGCCCATCCAGCATGCAGTTCCTTTTAGCTCATCACTTTTCCCATTTCATTATTTGTTAACTCTCCAGCACACATCTGCTTCTCTTTAAAGGGTGGACAGTCAGATGAGCACATGATAAAAGCGAGAGCACACAAGGCAGGGGTGAGGATAGGTAAGACACCTAAAAAACTAGCTAGCATTTGTTGCCCTTAATGCAGAGAAACTAAAGCAGATACCTTAAAGCAACTGAGGCCAATAGGAAAAGGGGACCAGGAACTAGAGAAAAGGTTAGATTAAAAAGAATTAACCTAGAAGGTAACACCCACGCACAGGAAATCAATGTGAGTCAATGCCCTGTATAGCTATCCTTATCTCAACCAGCAAAACCCCTTGTTCATTCCTATTATTGCTTATACTCTCTCTACAACAAAATTAGAGATAAGGGCAAAATAGTTTCTGCTGGGTATTGAGGGGGGGGAGCGGGAGGGGGTGGAGTGGGTGGTAAGGGAGGGGGTGGGGGCAGGGGGGAGAAATAAACCAAGCCTTGTATGCACATATGAATAATAAAAGAAAAATGAAAAAAAAAAAAAATAAAGGGTGGACAGTCAGGAGGCACACAGGCCAGAGCGCTTTAAACAGGCCACCAGAACAGACACTGGCAGCTGCTCCTGCAGCTCCTGACATTGACCTGGGAGGGACTCACCAGGTACTGGCTCATGTTCTGTGATGCTCTGGGGAGTTCTGGGCAAGTGATTTAAGGTTCCAGGGGGCAGCCTGATACATCCCTGTTCTGATAAGACAAGGGAAGCAAACCTACAGTGATTAGAAGGTGGCAGGAGAGCTCTAAAGGACCAGAGCTGCCAACAGGACATCTGCTCAAGGCACTCTGGCAAAAATTGGTCTCTCTGTTCACATCCACACATTGTATACTCTGAATACTAGTTCCACAGTATTTATACTTCATAATTCACAATGACGTGCTAAAAATAATTGGTATCAGTAAGTTTCAACAGGAACACTTAAGGAGCTCTACCCAGCTACTAAGGAAAGACTCCTCACGACAGTACCTAGTTCTGTAAATTTCCTGGTGAGAGGAAAGGAGAATATGTCAAATGGGCAGAATCCTGGTATTGTTTTTATTTCCTCTACTCACTGGCATTCCAGACAATTAACTCCAAAGTCCTGCCAATTCTCCCTCCAAGTGTCCCTGGGAACCAATTCTTCATCTTTTCTTTGATCTCAACCATGAACTGCAAAGCTGCTGCCTCGGTGTCAAGGATGCCATCATACAGATGGCCCTGGGAAGAAGCCTTCCAAAAAGGAAGATGGTCTTGGCACTTCGTGTTTGCTTTAAGCCAGTGGCTCTCAACGGGGGTGATTTTACTTTCCAGGGGACATGTGCCAATGTCTGGGAACATTTTTGGTTGTCACAACTGTAGTCACTGACATTAGAGGAGGTAGAAGCCAGGGCTGTTGTTAAACACTCTACAAAACATAGGATGCCTCCACCCCCTGCAATGAGAAATGATGTGGCTCAAAGTGTCACTCTGCTCTAGGCCTCTGCTGGCGTTCTTTTGGTTTCTATTCAGTCCCCAATCACTTTGGAATTCTAGTTCTTCAACACAGAAATAGAGTAATGGATTAGTGAAACAAAGAAAACATTAACTCAGCGAGCACTGGTTCTGTGTATACGGGTAATGAGGAAAGCACCTTGAATTTCCTGTGAGATCTGGAGATCCACGGGTGGCTTTACTAGTCTCATTTTTGTTCTTTGGTAGAAACATCACGGGGCAGGATGTGCCAGGTGAATGAACATCCCTATGCCCACAGTGCTCTCTGTAAATGGGTTGGAGTCACCCACATTTCCAGGGCTATGTGCTTTGATTTTATGTGATGATCTTTACAGTCCAATTCTGGGATGATGTTTGGGGAGCTCACACCCATCAGGCATCTGCAGCTTCAATGTGAAAGATCAGTCTAGTCTGATGAGATAAACAAATGATCTATTACTCCTATCACTTAAAGGGAAATTTGTAAATCATTTGGCTTTCAAATGTAAGTCCTAGCAAGGATTAGAAAATGTGGATGGTATACTAGCTGACCAGGGATTGCTTAGCTGTGCTGCGTTGCTGATGCACACTTAATAGTCACTCCCAAGCCCGTAAGATGCTTTTATGAAGCCACAGCATGCCTGTGCTGCTATTTGCTTTATTTCCTGAGAAGCTTGGGGGTGCGGGTATGGCGAAGAATGTGAAAATTCGGACATGCCCGTAGAAGTATGTTAAATGCATCGAATTTCATATACCATGTGTGCTGTGGCAAATAAATAAATAAATCCGTTGAGAGCTGTGTTCTAATACAGAACAAAGAAGGCCTGAAGTAATGCCAGCTGTAAGTGGAGAACCAGGGGTGGTGGAGAGTTCCAGTTTGAGTTCCAATCTTTCAGCCAAGATGGCAAATGCTCATAGGCCAGAATGTTGAACAGAAAGGGGGACAGAAAAAGGGGAGGGGAAAGAGAGAGAGAGACACACACACACACTCACACACACAGAGACAGAGAGAGACAGGGACAGAGAAAGAGAGAGAGACAGAGATATATATAGAGAGAGAGACAGAGACAGAGAAATCTCCTAGAGATAGTATCAGATTCCACAGTTTCAAGACTCAGCCCCAAGACTGATCCCACAGTGTCAACATCAATTACAGCCCCAGGTTTTCCCTGTACTTCTGACCAACTGGCTATTAATCAGGACCCCCATACCTTGGTTCAATTAATTTGCTCAAGTGGCTTATAGAACTCAGGGGAAGTTTTTTTTTTCCTTGTAAAAAAGAAGGCATTATAGACAAGCCAGCAAGTATGAAAATAGCAAAGCAGCGAGAGGAAATTAGACATTGAAGGCTAAGCCTTGGGTAGCTGCAGGCATATAGAGCTTCAGATAAGAAATGAAGGTGCCTAGATAAAGAGACTCTAAAAGTAAATATGCATTGTCAAAAAAAAAAAAAAAGAGAGAACAAGAGTCAGAATTAATAAAAGTAGCACTAGAGGAAGACAATATAGTTTATAATAAACAGAACACTTAATTTTTTTTTTGAGGTGCTGGGGCTCAAACCCAGAGCCTCATGCATACTAGGCAAGTGCTCGGCATCACTGAACTTTGCCTCCAGTCATTAATTTGGTTCTTGATCATGTCTCATTTTGACCACTTTTTTTACATGCTATGTGTCCTCCTCTCTAAATGTGTTTTGTGTATGTTTTTCCATCAACAGAGAAAGCATCTTGAGGATAGGAAATAAGAGTTCTGTCCTCTGAAATTGTCTCTTAAACCCAGGAATTGATCTTATTGACTTGAGTACTCTGATAGCACTTCCTGTTAGTATCATTCATTGATTGTTCCTTTGCACAAAAAGATTGTCTTTGCTCATCACTTAAATGGAATAATTCCAGTCCACAATACATTCTATGTAATTAAAAGTCAATCTTTTTTTTTTTCTTTTCTTTCTTTCTTTCTTTTTTTTTTTTTTTTTTTTTGTGGTACTGGGGATTGAATTCAGGGCCTTCACCTTGAGCTACTCCACCAGCCCTATTTTTGTGAAGGGTTTTTCAAAATAGGGTCTCTCAAACTATTTGCATGGGCTGGCTTCCAACTGCAATCCTCCTGATCTCTGCCTCCTGAGTAGCTAGGATTATAGGTGTGAGCCACCGATGCCCAGCTAAAAGTCATTCTTAATACATTAAACAAATATACTAAACTATTACCATGTAAACAGTTGACTACTTTTTAAACAGTTAAATTTACCAACCATTACTGGGTTCCTTCTGCACGTGAAGTCCTGTACTAAAGACTGGTGATATAAAGACAACTGATGCATGGGCCTTGCCCTTAAGGAAGCCCTGATCCCGTAAGACACACATACACAAACTTTTAGGATACAGAATAATACAAGTACAATAATCCTGGCTTATTAGAGAAATCAGTTAATATATGTAAAATGTCTAGAACAATGCCTAGGGCTTATACTTCCTTCCATATAAGTACCATCTATTTTTATTATTTAATCCTGTTGCAAATCAGAGAAAGTAACAAGGAAGGGAGAAGCAACACCCAAGTTCCAACCAAGTTTGGAAGGGTGAACTGGATTTGATGAGGCAGGTCAGGAATGGGGTAAGGAAAGTGTCCAAGACAGAGGAAGAGGCAGGTAATGCCCAGTGCATTCAGGGAACCACACCTTTTCAGGACGGTAGAATATAAAGCCAGGAGGCTGTTAGGAAGGGCAGGGGAGGTGTGGGAGATGGTGAGACTGTAGCCATGAGGGCTAAACTGTGTGACTCTAACTTGTGTGACATCACTGACACAAACTCTTGGAAACAAGGCTAGGCCTAGAAAACCTGGACTGGACCCTGGGGACACAGTTTGGAGGGAGAGACAGACAAATAATATGTACATTGGTTAGATCACCCCCACCATCTACACTCCCTCCCCCACAAACCACTCCTGCGCCACTTAAAGCAATTGCAAGAGGTTTCATCATTCTATTTTGTATATGTATATGAGGCCCATCAACCATATTCCCTCACCTTCATCTCCTCCATTCACCCTCCCCCGCCTTCAAATACCATCCCTCCCCCCCACACACTGTATCTATTTTACAGCCCTGTCTTTCATTATTAATTCCAAGATCAATGTTCAAGGGGGTTTCTTGAAGCAACCCTACTATGAGTATACTTTACTTTGGTCAGTTTGAAGGGACAATGTTGATCGCTTATATTTCAGCACAACTTCATCAGACAGAGAAAGGAAGGGCATCCCCAGGGGAGCTCCCATCATGCACAAGAGTTCCCAAGTGTGAGGGTGTGTGGGGTGTTTAGGGATCTCCGGAGCAGATAATGTGGCTGAGAGTAGAGTGCAAAGGTGGGCATGCAGGGAAGCCAAATAGGGCTTGGTGGTGGGAGATATTAAAGCCCATGCTTAGGAAGATAGATTTAATCCTTCAACACTGAAGGATTGGGCTGGGGGTGCATAGCCAAGTGGTAGGTGCTTGCCTAAGAGTCATGAGGCCCTGAGTTCAATTCCCAGTACCAGGAAAAAAAACCAAGTCTTTGTATCACATCAGCGAGGGTTGTAAGTAGGGCAGTGATTCAGTCAACTGGTACTGTAGAAAGGATATTTGGAGGCAGTGTAGATGAGGTGGGACTAGACGTTTGTGGATTCATTAAGGGACTGCTGAGGCAATCTGGCTGTGATCTAATTACAGAGTGGGGTGAAATGTGTTGAGAAACAGTAGGCTTGTTCCTTTGGAAAATGCATCAGTGTGGCACTGTTATCAGAACTAACCAGAGCCTAACAGCGAAGGGCTTAAATATTTCTGGAAAGTATGAATGAATGAGAGAACAAGTGAATGGTGGACAGACCGGGAAGGAAAAGGAGAGAACAAAGTGGTAAATAAACAAACAAAAATCTGGTGGGATGTTGGGAGATGAATTTGTTTTTGGGTCTAGGAAACTTGAGGTCTCTCTGGCAAACAGGTAAGGCCATTCTAACATGAAAACCTCACCTGAGCTGGTCTTGGCACCTCAGAAAATCTAGTGAGAGTACCTTTTCTGCATTTGTCTCTTTTTGGCCACCAGCAGGCAGCAGCAAAACAAGATGGTTTCAAAAGAAAGAATCTGGCTAGGTATGTGTGGCTCAAGCCAAAAGTCTCTAGAAACTTCTCTCACAGGTATGGAATTCAACCACATTACACACTGTGGTGAAGCATTCTATTGGTTCAAGAAGAAAGTGGTGAACAAAAGGACATTCAGACCAATTCATCCTGCAAATCAAATCTCTGAGTTATATTTTGTTTAGGTAGGAATGGAAACTCCATTTTTATTCCAAGTAAATCTTCTAAAGTACCAAATTCAAGGGTAGGTGTCACTAAAGGAAATTTTAAAAGTAGTGATATCATAGTGATTTTTTTGGGGGGGGGGTGGTACTGGGGTTTGAACTCGGGGCCTCATGCTTGCTAGGTAGGCATTCTTACTGCTTGAGCCATTCTGCCTGCCCCATAGTGATCTTTTTTATGAGTTTTTTTTTTTTTTTTTCCTAGTGCGAGGGATGAAACCCAGGGCCTCATGCACAAATGTATGTAGTGCTGAGATACATCCCTGGTCTCAAGAAATAATTATTTTAATGAAAAACAAAATGGTCTCTATCTTCATTCAGGGCATGATTCCCGATCCTGGTCCCTGAAGACAATACATATCATTAAGCAAATCATTCTTTTTTGGGGGAAGTGGGGCCATGTCTTTTTATTCCCTCATATATAAAATAAAAGAATTTAATTAAATAACTTTGAACTAACTACCAGGCCTGAGGTTTATGATAAGGCTGTGATTAGGATCACATAAAAGGAGAAAATGTCTTAATAAGTACTTCTTTGTTGCCTGCTTGAGCCTTTCTTAGTAAACTAATGAGTTATACTTTTCCTGGAGAGAAAATCTTGGAAATGATCCATTTCCCCAACAGGTCAGTATTTCCTGTAATTCACATGTGGTGGAGTTACAAAAACAGCATTTGAAACTAGCTTGGCCAGGAAGAAAATTAAAAATAAGTATTTATTTTTCTGATTAAAGCCAAACAATCAGACTCAAAATAGAGAGGCTATAGAAAACCCAGAGAGTCAGTATCCCAAGTGGCCATGAGCTGACACACCCGACACCTACTCAAAGGGAAAAGAAGCAGGAAAAAGAGGAAGAGGTGCTGCCCCCTCCATCAAAGGGAGGAGCTGGAGATCTGTTGCTCAAATTCCTTATACATGTTTAGCAGCAGAGCATGTTTTCAGCCCAAAGAATAAACTGACTATGCCAGCTATGTACCTTAATTCCAACACTGGGAGGCTGAGACAGGAGGATTGCAAGTTCAAGGCCAGCCTGGGCTATACAGCAAGACTCTGTCTCAAAAATAGTAACAAGAATGGGAGGGAGGGAGAGAGGGAGGGAGAGGAGGGGAAAGGAGGGGAGGGGGAGGAAGAGAAGGAGTAGGAGGAAGAGGAGAAGAAGATCGTGAAGTTTAGATAACTGCCAACTGGAAAGCCGGGAGGAGGAACTTGGTCTGACAACAAAACAGACTATCAAAATGAGGTCCTCCTCCACAAATCCCACAGTCTGGGCCTGGGCTCCAAGAGGGTAGCCGGACCAGGCTCTGGTGGCTCAAATTTCTGTAAAGTTCCTCGGCCTTTCTGCTCCATGGATGGCAGGGAGCTGAGCCCTAGCCTGTGATCAGGAAATGCATCCTCTAAGCCATCAGAAAGCATTACACATTGGGGTCATGCTTTGGGGTAAAAGCAAGCAGCCGGGGTCTGAACGACTACCTTCTCTTTAGATGACCGTGGTCCTGGGAAAAGTGAGGTTGAAAGTTGGTCTGGGAAGTCAGCTTTGAAGGAACACGAGGGAAGATGGAAATACTTGCATGTTGTGTAGGATGCCCATTCTGTAGGTATAGCAGTTGTCCAAACACACTGAAGAAGCACTCAACAACTGTGCATTTTACTCTATTAAATTACATCTCAAATGTTTATATGAAAAAGAGAAAAGAAAACCATTTGTTCCTCCATCTAGGGGTATGGGTAATTGAGATACCAGTGTGAACACAGAGTTGCTGCCTACTGGGTGTGTCCACCTTCCCACAAGAGCCTGCCTTGTGGGAAAGTCAGGGACCCTCCCTGACTTTCTCTGCTATTGTTCTCTGTCTCAGTGAATAGCACCAACTACCCTCCCCCCAGTTTCCCAGGCAAGAAAATCTGGATTCCTTCCATGTGCTTCCCTCTTCCTCATTTCTCAGTCATTTCTGGAACAACTCCTGAAATCTGCTCCTCACACCTCCACCAACTGCTGTAGCCTGCCTGAGTCTGGATCCAGGTTGCTATAACTGCCTTTTGACCATCTCCAGTCTGGCCCCCTTCCAATCTGCCCTTACATTAAAAACCAAAGCCTCTGTTTTAACATCCTTCTGGTGCTCTCCATCACCCTGAGGATAAGGACCCAACTCCTTAGCAAGATGGTCCATTCCTTTCATGCACCAAGCAACTCTACTACAATGCCTAGAGACCCTCCTACCAACTCCCCCTTACTGTCTCCTCCTATTCCTGACTGCACACCTGCCTATCTGGTATTTTCTTTCCAACATGGAGCAAGCACTTGTTCTTAGAGTCTCTCTTGCAGGTGTCCTCCTCTGCCCCCTGTCTCCCTCCCACCTCTCACCTTGGTGTAGGGTTCACACACTTATAAGATGGTTTACTATGACCAGGCCAGGCTCCAAATGCAAGACCTTTACATGTGTCAGCTCATTGAATAGCAATTATCACTGCATAGTAATCACTGGGTTTCTGCTTTCGTCAACTTTCCCTTAGTTCTTATTCAGGCACTAGGAAAATACAGGTGCTGCCTAACAAATATTTGCTGGATGGATGAGTGTCACATCGTCAAGGCACATGATGATCTAGATTTCATTTTACTTCAACAAGCAAAGCAAATTACCTAGAACAGGCTGGATGCTAAGATTTCTACCAGCATCCAAAGTATTTCCTGGGGATAAGTCACTCAGATGATTGAAATGCCTTAATCTCTTCTTCAGATACAACAAGCTCCTTACAGCCACCTCTATCAAGAGCCTGTCATATACTTTGCACTGTCTGGCCTTTCATACCTAATCTCACTTAATTCCCACAACAGGCCTGAAAGCGGGGGAAATCATCATCCCCAGTTTTACACATGAGAAAACTGGGATTCAGAGAGGCTTAGTAACATTGTTGAAGGAACCAGAGCTACAGAGTGGTATGGCTAGACCAGAAAGATGCTCTGTCGAAAACCCGCCTTCTTCCTCTTAGCACTGTTTCCCAAGACAGCAAAACAGAAATTGTCCTCATTGCTTTGACACAATGTTTATGAATCACTGTGATGCAGACATGTCTACTTCTTACAGAATGGGAAATTGTTATGGTTTGCATGTGTTCCCCCAAGCTTCGTGTTCTAGAATCTTAATTCCCAAATTCATATGTTGATGGTATTTGGAACTGGGGCCTTTGAAAGGTCATTAGGAACGGATAAAGTCATGGTGGGGAAGAGCCCCCCTTGACAGGACTTGTGGCTTTAAAGGAGTAGAAGGAGAGACCTGGGCTGACTCCCACTTGCTCCATCTCATGTGAAGTCCCCCACCAGATGCTGAGCAGATGCCAGCTCCACGCTCTTGACCTTCCCAGCCTCCGAGACCCTATGCCAAAGAAACTTCTATTCTTTATACGTTACTCAATCTTGGGTATTTTGTTATTGCGGCAGAAAACAGACTAGATAGAAACCAAGTGGCTTTGTTGAGGCCACCCAAAAGAGCAGGGACAAGAGGGAGAGGTGGGGTTTGCATGGCAGACAGCTGACCAAGGATAGACAGCAGCCCTCCCTCTGTGCTTGAACATGACTCCATGAGGCACACTTCTACCTTTTCAAACTGGGCTTTGAGTTCAGAATTTCCAAAGAGTGAGAAAGAGAATCACAACATGGTTACAGTCTCTAATGGCTCTGGATTTAAAATAGCAAAAATCTTAAAAGACCAAACACTTGGCAGGCAAGGAAAACAAGACTGAGAAGAGAACATGCCACATAAGGACCACCCTGGGGGGCAGGCATGAGCATGTGTTGGAGATGATTCTGTAAAGGGAAATTGAAAGGGGCCAGGATCTAGAATATTCTTGAGAAGCTGCTAGCTCAAGGCTGGGCTGCCTACCAGCCACCTAGGATGCAGGGAGGTAGTTGCCTCGCAGCCTCCCAAAAGGTGAGGTGGAGCGGTCTGTGCTGATGAAAGTAAAATTGCAAAGGGAGTAGAGACTCTGAACCCTTAGAATGCAAAGAAGGTGAGCTAGACTCTGGCTGATTGTGGATACCACAAGTAAGAAGCCAGCAGGGTACCCAGGACCAGGCCACACACCAAACTAAGGGTGAAACTGGAGGGTGGGGTGGCTGGCCTCTCCTGAGGAAGGACAGAGTAAGTGAAAGACCTGTTACTGCCTCTCCCTCCTCTACTGTGCTGGACCCAGCAATCCACAGAATCAAAAACATCCCATTTTTGAATGGAAAGTACTAAAAACAAAAACCTCACAAACCTGTTTTTTACCTTTCCTTCTAGTTCCTTCTTTCTTCACACCAACATAGCAAGAACTGTGCCAATTAGGTCTGGGAGGTAAAGCGTGGAGGAAGAAGATGAAGGAGGCTGACTCTCACTCACTCAGTCTTAGCTTCTGAGTCAGGGAACACCCTGCACACAGCCCAGGACTCCTTCTCTCCCCCTTAACATCCAGGCAGAGCAGCCCCTCGCTAGCTGTAGCATAAGTAGTCTTTGTTCTTGGAGTTTCACCAGCACAGGCCTCAAATTTCCATTACATCCCCAGCTTTAAATTCCTTCTACATCACCTTCCTGACCTCAGGCTAAAGAAAGAAAGGGGCTGGCCAGAAACTCCCTGGGCTAAGGAACTCAAAGCTCCTCTCCAGAGAGATCACCCAGGGGTGCTCGCTCCTCTGCTGTGTTCTTTATAAAGCCAGGCCCAGCACAGGGAGACCAGAAATGCCCTCAGACGCAAGCACCCAGGGAAGCTCACTTGGGAGAGACTTAAGGGAGAACTGTCCCTTGAAGGTCAAAATATAGAAAAGGGGATGGCACAGCCATGAGATCATGGCCTGGTCTGTGAATGAGCACCCTTAAAGGCAAACTAGGGTGCCATGGGTGATGGTGGTAGGCGTGGTCGGCAAAAAGCAACAAGTACCAGGGCTCACACAAGTAAGTTGAAGAGGTGGATCTGGCACTGTCCAGGGGAAAGAGGAGACTTCTTGGGGACAGAGATAGGCTGGTCCTGGAGAGGGTCAGTCAAACAGGGGACAGACTGGAATGGGAAAACCCTCTATACATTCTCCTTCACCTGCTTTTCCTTCTTTTCTCTTTGTTTTCTTCTTTCTTCTCTCCTTCCCTCTCTGTTGAACCCAGGCCTCACACATACTAGTCCCATCTACCTGCCTTTCTATAAAAAAACAAAACAAAACCTCTAGCTCCTAATTTGGCTTTCAAGCCACCTAACTAATGGGAAAACAGTGTCCTAGATGAAGAATCCAAATTTCACTAGAAAAGGGATGGGCAGGTCCTTGTAAATTAATAACCAAACCTAAGCTAATGTCTGACTCCAACACACATCCAACGCCTCCAGAGAATTTTGTTCAGAATGGTATGTATGTCCCACAGTGAGCAGGCAAGATTTGGCTGGAGACTATATTAAGAGATCCATGACTATTTTTGTTGTTGTTGTTTTCTGTGTGTGGTGCTGAGGATGGAACTCAGGACCTCACACATGCTAGGCAAGTGCCCTACTACTGAGCTACCCCACCAGCCCTGGGTATTTTTTAATTAGACCAGGAGGAAGGCTTTAAAAAGGGTTAAGGACTTCATATTACATCTCCTATTTCCAGACTTCCATTTCTCCTATTCCTTAGCCATGAACTGTCTCTGAAAGTGAATGACTGTTTCCTTTTCTTTTTTGCACATGCCCCATTCTGAAAAGGCTCCATGCCCACCTGGGGACTACAGTACTTGCTTTTGATGCTCTTAAACAATTCTAAACAAAGCCTCTAAACATAGCTAAAAACCCCGGCACAGAACAACATAAAAGACAGAAAGAGGCGAGGTGAGGTGGAGCTCATCAGAAGTTAAAGGCTCTGCATTTAGGACCCATCTCATCTGATCATGGTGCTGGATTTCTCAACCAACACAGCTCTCAGGTTCCCAGTGTCAGGCAGCCTGGATTGCAGTCAGAAAAACTATGCATGGCTATGCTCTTGTACAGAATCTCTCCAACATTATTCTTGGCTCTGCTAATAATGCTTTGGCTTTAAAAAGTCAATAAATAAAGCAAGCAGAGGGTTCCCTAACATCCAGGCTGACTAAAGGGGTTGGCCTTTACCAAGCCAAGGGTAACACTGAGTCCAGGGAAATACAGTCTTCTGGATAGCTGACACTTGCACATGATTTTTCCTTGGGAAGCCAGCAGATTCTCTACTACATGGGAATCAATGTTGCTAAGCTACCAGAAAACCCTGTGGTGAAGGAACAGTCAGGTATGCCAGAGGGGAAAAACATCAGCAGGAGAAATGAAAGAGGGGACAGGAAATAAAACTCCAATTGAACAACAACTTTAAAGACTTTGAAGAGAAACTGCTAGCCCCTGAAAGCTTAAGTTCTAGAAAGTGTATCAAAAGCCCTTTCCAACAATCCTGACATAAGATACAGAGAAGGCACAGAAGTAGCTCATGGACTAGGGGTGTAGATATATGGTAGAGTGCTTGCTTAGCATGCAGGAAGCTCTGGGTTCCATCCCCAGCACAGAAAAGGAGAGGAGGGAGGGAGGGAGGGAAGGAAGGAGGGAGCAAGGAGGGAGGGAAAGAAGAAAGGAAGGAAGGAAGGGAGGGAGGGAGGGAGGGGAGAAGAGAAGACAGAAGAAATAATAGCTGATTTTACTACTCTGGACACTTTGGATTCTGGTATAAATCAAAAGGAGAAATGCCTTGATTTCACGCTATTATTAATTCTAACATTTTCCCCCAGTAATCTGGGTGCAGCAACTCGACTTTCACCTAGTAGGAGCTCAATAAATACATGCTGGTTGCTGGCAAGGACTCTCCCAGGGAAGAGGCACAGGAAGGGCAAGCTGGGAGAATGCATACAACATGTATGGTATCAGGGCAGTGTGTGAGTCAATGAGTGTGAGCCAGGAAGTGGTCATTCATACACTGTCACCAAAGTCAAGTTCAGAAGGATACCTTCTTCTGCACTCCTATTGGGAGATTTTCTGAATCCCCAGCATTTTCAGGCCTTTATTCTTTCCACTAAAACCCCTCAGCTTACTTCTCCCATGTGACGAGGCCAAGAAAAGAATCCATTTTATTTGTCAGAACTAGCCATAAGGTAAATAAATACAAAGAAAGTGTGTGCAGGCCAATTAAACAGGAATGCAGGCTCTGGCAGCTACATGACCCACTTTTTCCACTCACTGCCTTGAATGAGCCGCCCTTACCAAGTTGGTTTCTATAGCTTGGGATGGGGTGTGCAGGTGGGGGGGAGCTTTCCATGTGTTTCTACAAGCCTGATCCTCCTCCTTTCCCCTAAGGAAAAAAAAAAGAATAATTCCCATTCAATAGAAAGGAAGCAGTCTTTGAAAAATTTGGGCTTTGGTGTCACAGAGGTCTAGAGGTCTAGGTGTGAACCCCTTGCTCTGTGACAACCCACTAACCATGACCTTCAGCGCAAGTACAGTGAGCTTCTCCAAGCCTCATTCACAAGCCAGAGATATCTGCAACTCTAACCAGGTCACTGAGACAACCAGAGGGATCATCTCAGTAAATGTTCCCTGCCCTTCAACTTGGGCTCATATATACTCAAGGGATGAAGTGCAGTTGCTCTAGTCGGGCATTGAAAAGGACAGAGGCTGGGCTAATGAACTTTAAATACAGCAAACAGGATAACCTTCATCTTCAACAGGACTAGGGGCAGTTGTTTTTTTAATTAAAAAAATTAAAACACTTCAAGAAAACTATAGAGTGCTTTATTCAGTCCCAATTGGGGGAGGGGGGAACACAGCTGACATGTCAGAGGACTTTCTAGTTGCATTAGAACTTACACAACCACTGAGACATTTCAGACTCACGAAACCCCCAAAAACTAGGAACTTGGGAGTTTTTTTTAAAGTCTTACATCCCTAAGAGAAAGGCTGTATAGCCTTGTGGTTAATTAATTAATTCTGATCAGGAAACAGATTCAAATCTCAGCTCCCACACTCACCAACGAGGTAAACCTTGGCTCCTTTGCATTGAGCCCAGTCCTTCACCTGACAAATGCTTAGTGAGTGATGAAGTTACTGTGTAGCAACACCCTGAGATGCTCTGAGCCTGACACCTGCAGTGATGCTGCAATTCAAAGCAAAAAGTAAACTGGGAGGAAGTAGAGATAAAGAGAAAGGCAGACAGACTAATCTTTGGGGGCTGCAGCATGCAGCATGCAACATGAAGATGGTCCCTGCGGTTTCAAGTTTAAGGTGAGGAATAGTTCAGAGTCCAGTGAGGAGCCTGAAGGCTTTGTCTGCACTCCCTGGGACGTACCATACAAAACGTTCCCCACTCACAAAGAGCACACCGGAACCCAGTCAGTGCATTTTCACTCAGCCAAATGCTCCCAACCCAAACTCAGGAAGACATTAACTTCAAAACAACAAAGGCTGACACCTTGTGTGTAAAGTATCTTAATTAAACACTGTGAAACACGCAAACGTGAACTCAGTGTCTAGACCTACTTATTATGAAAGGATCTTGATTAAGAACAAATTCCTTTTAAGAAGAGCAAAGAACCCAGCAACTCTCCTGCTACCAAGTGCTGTTCTCAATTACCCTTTTTCCTGTGAACTTCACACAGTACCAGCAGGTGGAGGATAATTAAACTTTCCACAGGACTTGTTCTTCATGCTTCTGTTGGAACCTTTTGTTCCTCAAAGATTTTCCCTTTCCAGCCCAAGGATGTAACCATCAAGAAAGATTTTTTTTCTAAAGAATGTTTTTCTGGTTACAGATGGCTTGAGACAGATGAGGGTGGAGAAGGTAATTTATGAAAAGGACTATTTCTCTTTATTCATATTTACATTCTATAAGGGAGTGAGTTTGGTTTTTGGATTCTCCTCCCATGCCTATCAGGGGAATAGAATCCCTGCTCCCATTTGACAAGATTTATGGAACAATGAGAGTCTGATGCTTGCTACACCCTATGGCTTCATGAGCCCTCCGTTTGCAAAAAAGTGCTGATGTAGAAAGTTTGTATTGTTCCCTATAAATCTCTTTAACGGCAGTCATCTGATAGCTCACTACCCCACTCACACACTCAGAATCCACAGTCTTGTCCAGTACAAAAATACTTCTCTTTCTTTCTTGGGTAGCTTAATCCATCAGGTCTACCACGGTATGTTCTATTGCCCCCGTAATGCAATTCTGACATCACAAAAGGTCACAGTCCTACACTGCTTATATCAGCCCATGAAGATGTTCTGTCTACATGGAGAATAGGAGGACAACTATTGGGAAGGAGGATAAGGAAAAGGATAGAGGGGGTGAATTTAACTAAGATATATTGTAAGCGCTTTTGTAAATGTCAAAATGTACCCCCCAGTACAATATGATAATTAAAAAATAAAGGAGCACCACTTTTGTATACATAATAAGAGGAGAACAACTGTTTTCCTTTTCAGAAAAGGGCATCAAGGTTGGGCACAGAAGTTCACATCTATAATCCAGGCTACTTGGGGGTTGGAGATTGGGAGGATGATGGCTTGAGGCCAGCCCAGGCAAAAAGTTAGCGAGACTCCATCTCAACAAAATAAGCTAGGCGTGGTGGCATGCACTTGTCACCTCAACTACTCAGGAGGTATAGGTAGGAGGATCATGGTTCTAGCACGACTCAGGCAAAAAACACAAGACCCTACCTGAAAGAAAAAACTGAAGCAAAAAGGGCTGGGGATGTGGTTCACATGGTACAGCACCTGCCCACCAAGTGCAAGGTTACGAGTCCATATTCAATTCCACCAAAAAAAGAGAAGAAAGAAAGAAAGGCAAAGGGGAACCAAGGCAATAAGAGAATAATAGGAATAACTAGGATGCTTAAACACAAGGAACCTGAACCTAAAACTTGAGTTCTAGTTTGGTCACAGATGGCATTTTATTTGAGAGTAACCTAAGCTAACCCACCACACACAACCCACTAACTATAATTTGGAACATTTTAATTGGACTTAGACCTCAGGCTTGAATGTAAGAGGGGAAGAGTTAAAGGAACGTGTTGGCATTATGGCTAGAATGTTGCATACAGGTTACAGTCACTTTCTCCTCAGTACTTCCCAAATCTGCCCTCATGCTCTGTTCTGCCACCTCATAGCCAGGCCTCCCACTGTCCAAACTCATAACCCTCCTGACAAGTGTCTCCCCAGCAGGTCTCGCAACCTAAATACTGCAGACATTTGAAGGGGGGTGTGGGGGGGGGCAGGGAATCGCTGTCCTATACATTATACAATGTTTGGTGGCATCTCTGGCATCTACTGAGGGCATGCCCACAGAGTATAATAATCAAAAGTATCTCCAGAAGCATCTGATATTTTTAGGGCAGTGGCACTACTCTGCATGATACTATAATGTTATTGAGTGTGTTAGTTAGCTTTCCTTTACTATAACAAAATGCCTGAGATAATCAACTTGAAAAGAGGAAAAGTTTATTTTGGTTCACAGTTTTGGAAAGTTCAGTGTATGACTGGTTGGCACCATTGCTTTTGGGCCTGTGGGAGCCCAAAAGTGCATAGCAGGAGTGCATTGCAGGGGAAGCTGCTAACTTTGTGGTGGCCAGGAAGTCAAAGAGAAAAGAGGAAGAACTAGACTTCCACCATCCCCTTCCAGGACATCCCTCCACCTAATGACCACAGGGTCTCTCAATAGGCCCTACCTCTTTTTTTTGGAGGGGGGGTTGGGGGGGAGGGTACAAGAGCCTGAAGTCAGGGCCTCATGCTCTAGGACCTACCTTTTAAAAGTTTCACCACCTCCCAATAGAGCTAACCTGGGGCTAAGCCTTACACATGTGACTTTGGAGGACATTCCAGATCCAAACTATAGATCTGGGGATGTTGGTCAGTGGAAAAGTGCTGGTTCAATCCCTGGCATGCACACCTGCGCGCGCGCGCACACACACACACACACAAAGCAAAACTCAACCATATAGCATGTGTCAAAAATCAATAGAATGTACAACACAGAGAATAAATATTAATGTAAACTGTGAACTTCAGTTACCAGTGTAACAGTATTGGCCTATCACTTGTAACACATGTGCTACACCAGTGCTAGATGGTAATAACTGGAAACTGCGTGCAGGGAAGAGGTATATCAGAACTTGCTGTGCTTTCTGTTCATTTTTCTGAAAATTTAAAAATAGTCCATTAATTTTTTTGTCTCCAGACACTGCCCTATGTTCCTATAGGGTAAAACTGTTCCTGTTGGGAGTCACTGTTGTAGAGGGAAGGGTGTCCACCTACTCAGGTCGAGAACTTGGCAGTGAAATGGCTTCCTTGTTCTCAAGTTCATCAGTAGCGTGTATTCACCCACATTTCCGGATAGAGTGGGGAAAGGGTGAGCTTTCTGAGTGTACATGGATTGCTTAGGTTCTTCCAGTAGGTCATCTTATAAGGAAGGGGATGAAGTAAGGATCCTAGTCTCTTAGGAAATCCCACACAGAGGCTGGACAGTCTTCCTGTCCTGGACTCAAAACCAGCCCTTTGGTCCCTCTATTCCAAGTCTCTGGTGAGAATGTGCTCCTTGGGTTTTACTTTATCAAGGCCAATCCCTATAGCCCAGTAGCCTAAGATAAAGACTGGAAAGCCTTGGCTCCTACCGCCTGGAGCCTGGGGTCTGCATCTTGTATTCTAAGCTATCTGCAGGCTCTGTGTACAGGACATGTACCCTATGCCCTGCTTCGTAGCACCTGCATGAACACACTCCCTTCCACCACAAGGTATGATTGAGATGTGACTGTAGCAAGCTCAAGTCCATTTGCAGACAGCAGAGCACATGCACATGTGACCTGTGGGCCAAACCCAGGGCCCCACTGACAACCCAACAGGTCGCCTTAGAGGCTTCCCTGAATCCTGGCTCTCCCTTCCCTGAATCCTGGCTCTCCCTTTTGTCTATGGCCTGATTTCCTTCCCTTTTGCCAGTGCCCTTTATAAGCTTCTCTAAAGGAAGAAGAAAAAAAAAAAGGCTCCCCGAGGAAGCAGGAATGAGAAACGATAACACATAAATCAAGAGACACAATGTGAGAATTTCTACCACAAGCCAAACCTAGGTATGAGGACAAAACAGAATAAACATCACCTAAACTTGCTACAATAAAACTTCCCAGCCTCTTGATTGTCAACTTGATTGGATTGAGGAGTGCCTAGATTAGCAAAACACACTTTTGGGTGTGTCTTAACTAGTGGGGGAAAGACCCATCCTGAATGTGGGTGGCACCAAGGAAAAAGAAGAAGAGTCCTCTAGCACAGGTACATGTTCTCTGCTTCCTGACTGCCGTGAGGTTTGGAACTTTCCTCTTACATGCCCCTCTCAAACCATGGGGCAGATGACCATGGACCAAAATCTCTGAAACTGTGAATTCAAGGCAATACTTCCTCCCTTAGCTGTTTCTGTTTGGCAAAGCGATGGAAAGTCTAACACACAGCTGGAAAAGCCTTAATCTTCCCTCAAGATCTTAATTTTTCACAACGTTGTCAATATTTCCAGTATGGAACTTTTGGGCAAATGAGCCTATATTGATTGCCCCTGCACCCCTGGGGGTGTTAGAAGAATTAACCTGGCTCATGCATGTAGAGCTCTTAACATGGGACCTGGCACACAGGACATAACCAGATGGTTTCAGCTGTTATCTTTGTGTTTCAACAAAAATCTAAACTGCTATTAAACCATCCACCCCTATTCCCCCCACCACACACACTTTTCATCTCACTAACACTAGCCCAGGGACATTTCTGCAGAATTGACATCTGTTTTCATAGACACAGCTGTTCCTATAGTAGAACCTGCTCATCTAGTTCACCTTCTCCGACAGTCACTCGAACCTCTCCACGTGTCTGACACAATAAGAAGGACCAAGTAGTCCTGACTATGTGCTGTGGCACCTCTCACTTCACAATGCTGCAGATCACACAGAATATTCTCTCTCTTTTTCAAACCAGTCTCTTTCCAGGCCTGTTTAACTTACACTTCTCATCATGAAGTCCCTGCAGCAGATACACACAGGATCGGTAATGGAAACTCCAGCCTGCTCAACAATAGTGCCACTGTCATACACGTGTGAGCTTTTGTGAAAGCCAAGGATTGGCAACCAAGGGCTGCCATGCCTGAGGAAAATTATTTCCTGTGGGAGAAAGAAAGCAACCTTCAGCTCCTGGCAGGTCCCAGGCAAGCCCAAGCCAGGCTCGCTGAAGAGTGTGAATGTCCCATCTCTGGGAAAGCCAGGCAGAGTGCTACTCCCACCTCAAATGTTTCCATGGGGTAGACAGCTGCAGGGGAGAGTCAGAGCTATGGCATCAGGCTGGGGCGCAGCTCAGGGGTGGAGCACGGCTTAGCAGTGCTCCTAGTTCCTAGTCCTGGGTTCCACCTCCAGGACTGCAAACTGGGAGGAAGGAGGAAAGCTTTAGCATCCACGTCTGGCTTTCTAAACACTTCAAAGGGGACAATCAATTAGCAAGATGGACCATGTGTTGAGAGAAAAAAAGAAAGCTCAATTTCTTCCCGAAAGCACCTTGCAGGGTCAGATGCATTTTTATCCCATCAGTCAGATATAGAAAGGCAATCACTTAAATTTAATAAGGGAAGGAAAATGCTGGAAGCCTCATTGACATCCTGCCTGCTCTGCTATTACCGAAAGGAAATAGAGAAATTACAGACGACATAACCTATTAGCTTCCTAATGCCTGGTCCCCTGGTGATCAGCAAAGATTTCTTCATACGGTGGGCTCTGTCTTCAACTGTGTTAAATGAATTCTTGGTTCACTGTTATTTAAGGATGACTTAACACTATGCACCTAGAAGTTCTCCATGTGCTGAGTTAGCTAGGCAATATTTAATTTTCAATGACTACCTACTTCCTGGTGTGAATTTCTTCCCTCCCACCATGCATTGTTGTTCTGACCTCAGTCCCTCTCTAGGCTCTGCAAGGGGGCTTTTTGCCTCACTCAGGGCTTCTCAAACTCAGCAGTAGGAGGCTGGTTCACTCCTCAGGGGTGGGGGTCTACCCAGTGTATTGCAAGATATTTATTGGCCCTCCCATGGCTAATTGCCCCTGCCTCCTCACATCTGGATAATATCCCTAAGGGCAAATTTGCCCCCAGTTGAGAACCACTGTCTTAACTTCTTTTGGGAACACACTCCTCTTTACCTCCCCCCTTCTCCTCCCTCCCTGCTTAGAACACTTTTGGTTCCATCTGTGCATCCTAGCTCCTGCTGCTTTGCTCTCAGGAACCAGTGTGGTTACTTCCTCTGAAACACTATTCTTATTTCCCAGCCCCCTAGCCAAAACAAAGGGTAGGGCTGGGATGGCTCCTTTTGCAGGAGCACCTTGCTCTGTGCATGCTTTTCTAATTGCACCAATGCTATAGCATTGCATTCCTCTCCACATTCTCTTCAATCCATTCATTCATTAACTCGACAAATAGTGAAAGGCTGGGTTCCTGCTCTAGGGACTTTCATTTTAGTAAGGGATGACAGTCAGCAAACAGCAGTAAACAAGAAAGTGGCAGCTATTAATAAGAGCTATAAAGAAGGTATAAGCTGAGTATGGTGATACCTGTCTATAATCCCAGATACTCAGGAGGAGGACCTTGGGCCACACAGGCAAGATTAGTGAGACTGTATTTCAAAAAGCAAAATACAAACAAAATGGCTGAGGGGCATGGTTCAAATGGTAGAATGCTTGCCAAGCTTTAGTTTTAATGCTAAATTTTCATTGACCCTATAGCCAAAAAGCCTATGAACATAGCACTTTACCAATGGGGAAAGTGAGGCTCAGAAACAATGAGTGATTTGCCCAAGGCAATAGGGCCAGTAAACTGGAGCTGAGCTCCAGGATTCATATGCTTCCTCCCTGCTGATTACTGATTCTTTTTTTTTTCCTTTTTTTTCCGGTGCTGGGGACCGAACTCAGGGCCTTACACTTGCCAGGCAAGCGCTCTTCCACTGAGCTAAATCTCCAACCCCTGATTACTGATTCTTGTAGAAAGAGACAGACACAGACAGTAAAGATGTCAGGAGAGAATTTCTTTGGCTCCCAGAAGATTGTTGGCAAACAGTGGCCAGCACTCAGGATTCTCTGTGGGTGGGAAAGGGAAGGTGGTGAGTTTATTTACCAGCAAAATGAATCTGCTAGTTCAAGGAGAAGAAAAACAAATGGTAACAATCTTTCAGATTCCCACCACTGGGACTGAGCCTAAACTAGCACTTTTATTAGCAAGGCCAAAAATCATTCAAAAGCTGATGCCTACAAAGAAAAAAGCCAACAAGGTTTGCCTTTTTTCTTTTAAAGGAAGGGAAGGTTTGTAAGATTTAAAAGCTCAGGTCCATTCTGCAGCAATGTGAAAAAGGACTCAATCTGCTGTGTTGAAGCATCTGACAGGCAGGGTAGACAGCACGGACTTTAGAAAAAGTCAGATCTGCATTTGGAGGCACTGGGGTTTGAACTCAGGGCCTTGTACTTGCTAGGCAGGCACTCTAACCACTTGAGCCACTCCGCCAGCCTTTTTTGCATTGGTTATTTTTGAGGTAGGGTTGTGTTTTATACACAGACCCATGTGGACCACAATCCTATTTGTGCTTCACTGCATAGCTGAGGGGATCAGGTACATGCCACTGTGCCCAGCCATTGGTTGAGATGGGGTCTCCTGAAATTTTTGCCAGGGCTGGCCTTAACTGAGATCCTTCTGATCTATGTCTCCCAAGTAGCTAGGATTACAGGCTTAAGCCACCACGTCTGTCCTTACACTTGACCTCTTTAAGCCTCAATATCACCATCTGTAAATGCAGGGAACTGGCAAGGGATGATAGTATGTAAATTAAATGGGACAACAGGCCCTTACACAGAAATGAACACTAAATTGGTGTAAGCTCCTTTCCTTCAGTAGCTTATTTCAGGGAAGAACCTTGGCCTGGGAAGCAGGAGACCAGTTTCAGTGTCCAGACTCAGTGTTATCCCAGTATTTTAGCCACCATGACCGCAGCTTCTTCACTGGTAAAATGCAGAGTGCAATCCTCCCTCCATCAGCAGTCAGAGGATTAAAGGCCACAGCACAGGGGAAACCAACACAATGATTGGCAAATTTTAGGCACCCCAAAACTGTTAGCTAGGGCTGGGGATGTGGTAGATCACTTGCCTAGCAAGCACAAGACTCTGGGTTTCATTCCTGGCACAGAAGAAAAAAAATTAACTTGCCTGAAGTTACACCAGCCCCAATTGACTTGGCAGGATTTGAACCCAGGCTTTCTCAGTCCACAGCCAAAGGGCCTGCAATCTCTCCTTCACTCAAAGATGAGAATTACTCCCTCCTGGAATGGCCCCTTGGAAGCCCTGGGAATAGGTTCCTAATAGCATTCATGTTCCTTTGTTTGTAATCTGTGGACAAGGAGGAGTTAAGGCTACATGCACGGACTTGCACCTCCAAATTTTCTCAGTTTTGTGGGCTGAAGTTGGACTTTTAGCACTAATGTTAATGTAAATTTTTTTGGAGGTGATTCATGTAGAATTCCTGCCAAGAATTTTAATAATTAGACTGAATTAGCTCAAACTCTGTCCGTACATGCCTAACAACATCTGCTGATCTGACAGTGATCCTGGAAGACCCGCCAAACCTGGGGAAGGGCAGGTCGGCCCTCAGGAACACCCAGGCTCTGCGTGGGGCTCCTCAGCAGAGAAAGGCACCTGCCAGCCTCCATCTGCTTAACCTGTCCCCCTTCCATCCAGTTAACACCTGCTATGGTTTCATCCTACCCCATGGCCACCAGGGACGAAAGAAGGCATGCAAAAATTAGCAAAGGCTCAGAAAATCAAAACCTTTCCCAAGAGGCCCCTTTCTACCCCAAGCTGTGGCATAAAGTATTTCTCTCTAATGTGCTCCTTTCAGTCTTTTCCTTGCTCTGGAACAACATATTCCCATCAGTAACAGGGAGTTACCCACAGGTGGTATCTCTTTAAGAGGGATCTGTGCAGAGAATCTGTTTTCTATCTTCCTCTCTATCTCTGGGTCACTCACACACACTCATACACCCAACATTATGGATCTAACACAGAATCCTCAGATACCCATGGACAGGGCATCAAGTGCTTCCTGGAAGTCTGTGTCATTCGAGCCACAAAAATTATATTAACATTTTAAAGAATGGGCTAGGGATGTACCTCAGTGGCAGAGCACTTATCTAGCAAGCTAGAGGACAGGCAAACATTCTACCATGGAGCTACATCCCAAACCCTTATAGAAAATTTTCTAAACATGTACAAGACCCTGGGTTCCATCCACGGCACTACCACCAAAAAAACCCAACAAAACCTTCTAGAAAGGAAAATATGTCCATTCACACTTGTCCAATGGCTCTGAGCAAGTATCTGAACCTTCTTTAGCTTTGCCTTCATCAAATGTAAAAGAAGATGAAAAAGTGCCAAGCCAGCCTCCTCACAGGGATAACTCTCACAGGATCATATTAAAATATATGATGTGTATGGAAGTGTTCTGCATGGTGCTACACACATGCTAATTATTGTTATTACAGCTATTTTTTTTTCTTGGTGGTACTGGGGTTTGAACTCAGGGCTTTATGCTTGCTAGGCAGGTGCTCTACCACTTGAGCCACTCTGCCAGTCCTGTTTTGTGTTGGGTATTTTTGAGATAGGGTCTCAAGAACTAGTTGACCACGGCTGGTCATGGCCGGCAAATTCTGAAGGGAGCTAGCCTTACTTCCAAGAAAACTGACAATGCAAAGAACTTGTTCCAAACTAGCAAAAATAGAGAAGGCCATTCATTCCCACCCTACCATCCATTTGTTTCTTTTCCTCCAGCCTCGGACTCCAGAGAGATTTAGCATATTATCTATGAATTTAGGTGAGTGAATTCTGTAATATTTTGGGATTGAGAAGAGAACAAATATCTTGATAGCTGAACAAAAGACCGCTATAACCTCCCCGATATTTGTTAAGGTAACAGAGACAATAATGCTTCAGGTAGTGACAAAGTGAAGAAGTAAGTAATCATTTTATGAAGAATGACTTAGAGAAGAAAGAATTATTTGTATCCAGAGAACAAGTCCTTGCCTCCAAACCCTCTAAGTTAGTTGGCATGAGATACTCTTCCATGGTGACTGAGGACACTAACTCTGGAGGAGGTGGTTAAGACCACCAATGACAGGCTGGGTACCAGTGGCTCACACCTGCAATCATAGCTACCAGGAGGCAGAGATTAGGAGGATCGTGATTTGAAGCCAGCGCAGGCAAACAGTTTCCAAGACCCTATCTTGAAAACACCCAACACAAAAGGCTGGCAGAGTGGCTCAAGGATAGGGCGCCTACCTAGCAAGTGTGAGACCCTGAGTTCAAACCCCAGTAACGCCAAAAAAAAAAAAAAAAAAAAAAAAAAAAGCCATCA
Source organism: Castor canadensis (assembly GCF_047511655.1). Classification (NCBI taxonomy): domain Eukaryota; kingdom Metazoa; phylum Chordata; class Mammalia; order Rodentia; family Castoridae; genus Castor; species Castor canadensis. The sequence continues at coordinate 45,797,506 of NC_133396.1, read as the reverse complement.
ATGATAACACCCTCATCTTACAGCAAAGCATACCAGGCTTCTGAAGTCCAGATTATACCTAAAATCAGCCTTTCCCAAAGTGTGTCCTACACAGTGTTCACAGTCATTTCAAAAAAGGGATGAGGAATAAGCAGGTGTTCCATAGCCAAATGAGTTTTGGGATGACAGTCCTCCAGGTTCTTCTACTACTGCAGTACTGCTCAGTGACTATACAGTGGTAAGCTTGTGGGGAGAGGAAGAGGAACTAGTTTCTTTTTGTAGATGTCAGATCCGTGGTATTTTTTTTTTTTCTTAGTGGTACCAGAGCTTGAACTCAGGGCCTCACACTTGCTGGGCTTTGCTAGGCAGGCATTCTATCACTTGAGCCACTCCACCAGCCCAGATCCACGGTATTTTTATGTTGACATGGGCATGTCTTTAGATGTTTCTACTTTTCAGAAATGGCCACAAAATACACTGGATAGCGGGGGAAAACTGGAGGTAGGTTATCTTTGTGGGTTTCCTACTTGAACTGCACATGCAAGCTCATCCTAGCTAGCACTAGACTCACTGGAGGCTGATGATGCATGAGGCTCAGTGCTTGGCTCAGTGTTCTGCCTCCCAGGCTACCCCAAGCCTCCCTCTCCATGGACACTTGTGGCTCAATGCAAAGGCATTCCTGCTTTGATACTAAAGGTATCATATTTAAAGTGTCAACATTCAGGAACAGAATATATTAACTATAACTTCTTTTTGTCTTAACTGGGTGTTCTAGAGATTGCTCAGAGTAAATACGCACTACCACAAGTTCCTTGATTCTTATCCCTTATTTCGCTCCTCGCCAACCAGGTGACTACTTCCTTTTGTTATGGTTGGATATGAAAAGCCCCCAGAGGCTCCTGTGATGAAGGCTTGTTCCCCAATGCAGCAGTGTTCAGAGGGGATTGCATCATGAGGGCTCTGACCTCATCAGTTCATGAATCCATTGGTGGGCTCACAGCTGAATGGATTATTGGGAGGGGGTGGAAGCTAGAAGGCAAGCCCAATTGGACCAAGCTACCACGGGCTGAAACCTCTGAATCCACGAGCCAGCCAAAATAAATCTTTCTGCCCTTAAGTCGTTTCTCTTCTATTATGTCACAGCAATGAAAAGCTGATTAACACACCTTTGGAGTGAAGCCATCATGGCTAAATCTGAATGGTTCTGGCAGTAGTTCCCAAACACAGGCCAAGAACCCCTTGGGGGATGGCCCATGGGTTCAGGACAAAGGTCCTTCCATTCACACGAGCACCAGAAATTACCAGCAGACTAAAACCTCACAAGTACAACTGCCATGAGTGAAAGATCCATGAAAATCCTTTGATGTTAAAAGGAGGTCCTCCAGCCAGGTGTAGTGGCTCAAACCTGTAATCCCAGCTACTTGGGAAGCAGGAGATGGGGAGGATCATGGCTCAAGGCCAGTTGGGGCAAAAAGTTCCCAAGACCCCATCTCAACCAACAAACCAGATGGACATGGTGGTATATTCCAGTCATTCCCAAATACATGGGAGGTCATAGGTACAAGGATCATGGTCTGAGGCTGACTGCGGCAGAAATGCAAGATGCTACTTGAAAAATAAGGAAAGTAAAAAAGGGGTGGGGCTATGGCTCAAGTGGCAGAGTGCCTGTCTAGCAAGTGCGAGACCCTGAGTTCAAACTCCAGTACTGGAAGAAAAAAAAGAGAGATCTTCTGTTTTAAAAACTGAAAACTAAGTACTAGCACTTTTAATAACTATACCCCTGCCAGCAATCTGTTCTGCTCACAAAAGAACAGATCTCAAAATCTTCTTGCAACTTACAAGACTAATGAGCCCAATAAGAAAAGTCCTGGGTTTTGTTTTTCAATTTTAATCCCATAAAGCAAGGGAAAATCTGAAACTACAAATGCTCCTCAGTTTGAACGTCACACAACCGTCCACCCTGAAATTCTACAGTTTTCCACTGTTTAGCATGGAGCAGATTAGATGGGTTTGTATTTATTTTTCAGTGATACCAAACAGAGGGAGTTATTGGTATGCTTTTAGAATACGTTCTCAATATAACATTTTGACAGACCTGTGCTGATGAGAAAAACAATAAAAGCCCAAAATCCTGCTCTGACGTTTAACTACACACAAAAGTCAGCCTGTCTTTAGTTCTGCTGGAGTTTTGCAGGGATGAAAAATGAAGGTTTGATAGCTTGTGTTCCAAACGAAATGAATCTTAAGGAACAACTGTGAGCGATAGTTAAGAACTGGACTAATGGGAAACAGCCTGCCATTGATGACATATGTCTTAAGAAATGTTAGGAGTCATTGCCCCTTTCATATCTACATCTAGCCACAATAGCTATTGCCTGAGAAACATGAAATGCTTCCGCCATCCAGGCAGTTTACTTGTCAAGAGAAAAGTCTCAAATGTCGCTTTACCTAGTCACAGTGAAGATATCATGGAGACTTACAAAAGCAATTGTTTTTCTTCTAAAAATTCCAGTTCTAGGCTGCAGCAACGTGTCACGCCTTCTAAGTCAAACAACACGTGACTCAAATTCTAATCTTTGTAAGCAGCATAAAGACATGATAAAATGTTTTCCAAATGCTGTGGGAGTTTCTTTAAAGCTCCCACGGTACAATACTGTGAATTTAAGAATTTATCACTGGTTCCAAGTTAGAGATTAGATGCTACACATAATCAGAACTGATGATTTAAAAATAAAATATTTTCTACATATACCATTATTGCTTCGATGAACTAATGCCAACAAATGTGGTCAATATTGTTTCCAGATTCCACGAGCAATTATACTGTGTAATGATCAACCAATCCTGTCTGTCCTTGATTATTTAATTTTCAGTCATTTGCAAACTCAAAATGATTTTTTTAACTTTGAAAAGTGAAAAACATAGGCACACCTGGACCACTTTGATTAGCAGTAGAACACGTACCAAGGCAGTTTGCAGACTTTCTCACCTGGGGCTTCTCAACTCAAACTTGACCATGGAAAGAAAGAATTCCCTCCCTAGGTAAAGAAGCCTTGGGGAAGGCACTTTCCAATTTTTGAAGGACTACAGACTTTAAGAAAGATGCCTTCTTGCACTCGCTTACCTTTTTAGCTTTTTATTTTTAAAGTAGTTTGCTGATTAACTATTCTGCCTGTTCTCTCAAAGGACTCCCAGTTCCCACAGTACATATGTATTCAATTTTATCGCTTTGCGCTTGATATATTGCTTTGTAACTGTTCAAGGCATTTTTTTGTGACCACTATATTTCTGTCTCCCAAAACTATCCTGTAAGCTTCTTAACAATAAAAACCATGCCCTATGTTCCTCCTGGGATTTAAAAAAAAAAACTATAACTGAATTAAACCTATAAATTAATTTTGAAGAAATAGCATCTTTATAATATTTCACATTTCCAGCAAGGGACAGTCTGTTTTTCTTTTTTTTTTTTTCACCTTTTTTTTAAATTTTTATTTTATTCATATGTGCATACAATGTTTGAGTCATTTCTCCCAACTTCTCCCCCCGCCCTTCCTTCCCCCCCACTTACCTCCCCTTACCCCTCGCTACCTGGCAGAAAAAAAACTATTCTGCCCTTATCTCTAATTTTGTTGAAAAGACTGTTTTTCTATTAAAGTCTAACCAAAGTTTTGTAGTTTTAACAACTCTACCAACATGCACATGGTGAAAAATTTCAAGTGAATCTTTCTCCCTCACGAAGTCCCAGTTTGACCTTCAGAGGTAATTCACCTCATCAGTTTCTTATATGGCTGTCTGTGCACATATGCGTTCATAAACATCATCCTTCCCCTTCACTTTTAAAAAGCTGCCAGTTATCAATTTACTGCCATGTGGTTGGCAAAGGAAAAATATTTAAAGGGCACAGGTTCATTTTTCATAAGTCAGGCAACAATGCATAAATTTAGAGCAGAGAAACAATGAAAGAATCACGTCTGCAGAAGCTAAATACAAGCACAGTATACACAGAAAAACTACAAATCTTTTTAATGGCTGAATAGGATTCCACTGTGTAAATACACTATAATTTATTCACCCAGTCTTTTACAGACAGACAATTAAGAATCACATTTTGTTTCAACTGCAAATATTGCTACAATAAATATCTTTGAATATTCTACATCTATGAACATTGCTACAGGCATCTCTGATTATACTTGCAAGATCTGTTGGATAAATTCCTAGAAATTGGACTAGTAGGTCAAAGATTACATAGATTTTTTTATTCTGAGTGACAGTGTCAAAGAAACTTTGTCAGTTTTCCTCCTCCTAACCATGGGAAAGCCTGCTTCTCCACACCACATGTTATCAAGTGATCTTTTTGCCAATTGAATGGTCAGAGTGTATTTCATCAGGTACACTTTTTTCATTGTAAGTGGAACCAGGTATGTCTTCATATTTAAAAATGTTTATATTTGTTTACCTGTTCAAACTCTTTACTCAAATTGATTTTATTTATTTATTTTGCAGTACTGGGGTTTGAACTCAGGGCCTACACTACACCTTGAGCCACTCCACCAGCTCTTTTCTGTGATTTTTTTTTTTTTTTCAAGATAGGGTATTGTGAACTATTTGCCCAGGATGGCTTTGAACCCTGAGTAGTTAGGTTTTTTTTTTTTTTTTTTTTTTTGGTGGCACTGGGGTTTGAACTCAAGGTGTTGTGCTTGCTAGGCAGGCACCCTATCACTTGAGCCATTCCACCAGCTCCCCCCACCCAGTAGTTAGGATTACAGGCGTGAGCCACAGGCTCCTGGCCCCAAATTGATTTTTAAAATCTCTTTATTACTTAAGAAAAAAAAGGCCCCATTCTCTGTCATATATGTTAGAAATATCTTTTCCCAATTTACAGTTTATCATTTGATCTGGTTTCTGGGATTTGAATGATATACAATTTTTATATTGGACTTATCCCCTTTACAGTCAGTAGTAGAATCTATCATAATTTTTTCAATACAAATACAGTCATCCCTTGTTATCCACAGGAGACTGGTTCCAAGACCCTCCATGCATACCCAGTTTGCAGATGTTCAAGTTCTTCATACAAAAATGGCAATGTATTTTCATATAACCTGCTAACATCCTCCCACATGCTCTAGATTAATTATAATACCTATTATAGTATGAATGCTATGTAATTAGTTTGTTGTATTTAGTTTAGGGAATAATGAGAAAGAAAGAAAGTCTGTACATGCTCAGTATGACCCCAGGTTTTTTTTTCCCCCAAATATTTTTGATCTGAAGTTTGTTGAATTCAAGGCTATGCAACCTGCAATGCAGAGCACTGTCTGTGTGTGCTCATTTCCTTTCAGGAGAGGTAAAGCTGAACAGAACAACTAGACTCACCAAAAATCCTTTCCCTGGTTTTATAAACTCTGGAAGAGCAAACAGTTATTAACCAAGTCACTGCCAACACTCAGTGACATAACTCATCAAAGGGTGTCTGCAGACCCCTGAGATACCACGTTCATTTTCTCTTTGCCTCGGGGAAGTGTTAGCTTGTTGGTTTTCTGGCACCTAGCACCATCTTTGCCTCTATATAAAAGAGGTCTTGGTGTGGCTGATTCAAAACAGAAGTGATTATAGATGAAGATGTTGGACCATGCCCTGCCACCACAGAGACTATAGCACAGCAAGCCAGTTCAAATGGGCTAAGAAAGGAGATTTGGTCCATTTCCCAGAGATACTACGGGCCAACGTGAGACAAAGGGAGGGAATGATAATGAAGCGGTTCTCTAATGCCCACACTGTCCCCAGGCAAAAAACCAATGTTCTCAGAGGACTTTCTGTTCTGGCACCTTCACTTCTTATCTTTCCCAGTAAGAGAACAAATGAAAACATCTTTAAATGATTTCTCTTTTCACCTACTCGATTATAAAGTCACTCACATCAGAGTAGTTATGATGGTAGGCCCTCTCAAATTCAGGGAAGATTTTAACCAAATTTTATTTGTTCTTGGTATTGGAATGATCCCAAATTAATGTTTGTGCAAATGGAATAGCTAAAACCAAAAAATAGCCAATGTAACAACACAAAAGATTCTTTTGGGGTGGGGTCATTAATTTACTTATTTAATAAACAATTCTTGAGTACCTATCACTTATCTGGGTCTATATCAGAGTCTGTGTCTTTCGGAAGTGCACAGTCTAATAAGAGACTGAAACACATAAAACAATGATTGCAGTCACCTGTTTTAAGTCTTTTGTATATGTGTGTGGTGCTGGGGACAAGGGTCTTGTGCATGTTGGGCAAACGCTCTACCACTGAGCTACATCCCCATCCCTTAGTTTTTTAGACAGGGCCTCACTATGTCTTCCAGGCTGTCCTCAAACTTGGGATCTTCCTGGCTTTGCCTCCAGAGTACTGAGATTACAGATGTATACCACCACACCCAGTCTTTTCATTAAGATTTGCTTAATGCTAAGGAAAAACATAAGGAGCACATCCAATCAGACTGAAAGTCGGGATGGGGGGTAAACCCCAGTAAGGTGAGTATGAACTACTCCAACAGGAAGCCTGAGATAAAAATGAAAGTGAGGAGTCAAGAGTTCAAGGGCTTGGTAAGGGAGAAGACGACTTTTAATAAGGAAGCTATACAATGAGATGACAAAGGAAAGCTCAAAGACTAACACAGAAGTTTGTCTTGGGAGACCCAGGAAGCTGCTGCATGGAGACAGGAATATATACAGTTCAGCAAATGCTCATAAATGCACCTGTGCCAGGAACTGGAGAAGGTGAAGACAGCTTTGTAAAGATGAGTAACAAAGACTTGCTTCTGAACTTCAGGAGCTCACTGTCCACCGCTTGAGGGAATTAACAGAGCATACAATTTAACAGTGAGAGAGCACTGTGAAATGGGAAGAATGAGGTACTGGTAGGCCCACCTAAGCTGTGTTTGGGAAATCAGACGAGATAGGGTGCGTTCAGGGTAGTATGGCCATAGACTATTAGGGAATCGGCTTCCTACAGGACGGGAAGGTCATGCAAATAATAGCACAGGCAAAGGAGGAGATTTCCTCAAGTGTCCTAAAATATTAAAGGGGGTGCAGATGGAAAAATCACAATGAAATCCCTTTGTACAGTTAATATACACTAATAAAAAAGAGAAAAAGGGGTAGTTAAAAGGAAACTTGTATTAGAAAAATTTTAGATCTGAGGGTAAGTGATATTGTAATTAGGACACTCAGTACAAAAAGGTCAAATTCTGGATGACCTTTAGGAATTCCTTCCAAAAAGGAATAAAAGGAAGAATGGGGCTGGGGTGTGGATCACTGAAAGAGGGCTTGCCTAGTATGTGAGACCCTAGATTTGATACCCAGCACTGGAGGAGGGGGAGCAGCAGCAGCAATAGCAGCAGCAGCAATAGCAGCAGCATCTGGGCACGGTAGAGCAGAACTGTTACCCCAGCACTCGGAAGGCTGAAGGAGAATTCTGAGTTCAAGGCCAACCTGGGCTACATAAGATAACTCTGTCTCATAAAAACAAAACAAGAAAAAAAGTGAAAATGAACTTGTATATAGTGTGACAATCACTAGTGTTAGTGCAGGATCAAAGAAAATATAGGATAAGGACACCCCAGGGCTGGAAACTTGGCATGGCAATAAACTGGCAAAGGGGCACAGGTTCTGAGACCAGAAAGTGAAACACAAAGGGCGACCACTCATAGGGTCAGAGCCGGAACTTCCAGGGCATCCTCTCTCCCCAGACTTCTTTCTACCTAATCCCTAGAGTTTTAGTCTCCAAGCAATCAGTTCTGTGTTTTTATTTCGAGGTTCAGTTTTAAACCACATTTTTAAAAAGCACTTCTTGAAAGGCAAAGATTGGGAGAAAAATACTGGCACTCTTAAGAGCTCCTGTCTAACTGCCAAAGCATTGTTTTTGTCAAATGTCAAATGAAAAGGGAGAAGCAGAATGATGATTTTATTTGAATCGCTTCCAAGGAAAAGTAACCTCCAGCGAAACTCTAGGCCCACTTTGCTGGAAACCCTGGCATGGCGACAACAGAAATGGAAGCAGAAAATTACATCTTCCAGAAAGCACGGGATCAAATAGGAAAAACCACAAGGAGCGATAAGCTTTGAGGTTCCTGTGGCTCAGGATCCACTTCATCCTCTCCTACTTTTTCCCTGCTGAAAATGAAATTACTTAAAACACGATTTTCCCTTGCAGAGGACTTTTGGAAATGATTAAAGGTCAAATCTTTTGTTTTAAGTAAAAAGAAAAAAAAATCATGTATTAAATTTCAAATTTACTGAACTGAAATAAATATATTCTAAAACTTTCAAATTAAAGAGGCTGGGGAAGCAGTTCAGTGTCAGAGTGACTGCTTAACACATACAAGGCCCTGGGTTTATATCCCAGCACCAACAATAATAATAATAACATCAGAGAGAAGAAATCTAGGAGATTGCGGGATATAGTTAAGTGACAGTCCCTCCTGGTGAAATGTGAAATTGCATCCCAGCTGGATTAGCTACTGTAAATATCCAAGGACTCCAAGTTTTCAGTGTTTAGGGATCCCTGCAGAGCACTGAGTGTCTTCACATTCTGCTCATAAATTACATCAGCTAATAGGCTTCTAGGCTGGTCACCCCTTTAATCTCTTCCTTAGGAATTTTCAAACCACGTTGAAGGCAGATATTTTCAGTGGTCTTTATCTTCATTCATTAATCACATTTTATTAGACACTCCTGTGTGTTCTGCTATACTGCTGGCGTAACAAATCAAATCTAGACTTTGCCTCCGACAAGACTTCTGGTTCTTATGTGAACCCAGGGATGAAGTACTTTATGTCGAAGACTCTGTATCTTTACTTACTAACCAAAAGTCAAGCCACGGGTGGCACACTGTCATTTGTGGCAACTGTCCCAGATCTTCCTGCATCCTCAACCTGTTCCCGCCCTCCATTCATGCTGCTGTCTCATTCCTGATCCTGTCTGCATTGGTCATATCAGATCTCCTGTCCTCTCTGAACTTAGCACTGATGTCTATGGGCTCTTTGGCTTCACTCCCAACTCCCAAGGACTTGGTTCAGACCCACCTCACCATTTCATCCACTTGCCTACTCTGTTCAATGGCCTGGAGGTGAACCCCAGCTCCCTGCTCTACAAGAGGCCTGGACAAAACACATCACTGGCCTGGCAGGAAGGAGTGGCTTCCTACCTTTGCACAAGGGAGGTGATGGCGAAGCCGAGTCTCAAAGATGCATAGAGCAGACAAGGACGGCCTCACATTCCAGACAGAAAGAATAGCACGTTAGTGAAGGGAAATATGTTTTATAGTCAGCTTGGTTGACAAGAACCCCTAATGGATAATAAAATGTTTACAGAGCCTGGCACATAACGGGAACTCGTTAAGTACTTGTAGCATAAGTGAAATATCAGTTTCTTTTAAAAAATAAAGTGGTGTGTCTATATCAGAAAATAACCTATAGGAAGATGGATCAAAAGCAAACAAACCACCAGAAAAGTTACCATCACCTCTCCCAAAACAACAGACACTTTTCTTTCTAGAGTCAAAGAATGACAAATGAGGCTAGGCTGGGTCTGTTCTTTTGTGTCAGAAACAGAGCCACCAGACTCAGGGCCAAAAGGATCTGGTCTTGATTAAAGTTATTTGCTTTTGTAACATTCAGTTTGGAGGGGAAAGGATGCAGCCAAGTGCAGATTGAGTTAAGCTCCCTGAGTCCAGTCCACAAAGGAAACATTGCCATGATGAAACTCACTGGTGCATCCAGGACCCTCCAGTTGGACCCTCCTTGACACCCCAGCCTCCTGTCATCCCAGCTCACTCCTCCACTACTCACAGGTGGGTTTCTGCTCAAAGCAATCTAGCCCATTCTCACAAAGCCCACTACCATCTGCTCACCTTGAGGCCATCAAAGCCATCATGCAGCAAGTCCACTCTGCTGCCTGAAAGCACAGCTCCCCTACAGCTCTTCTTGGAAGTCTTCCCTCGCCTCTCCTGGCTCTTCTGCATCTAGGCTTGTCCTTTGTTCTGACCCCAACCAGCCCTCTGCTTGCCCCTAAATGTGGGGGCTGCTGGTGCCACCCCTGGCTCTCTCCTTCTCATCTAAGGTGAGGTCACCTGCTCCCCAATCTGGACAATGCCTGGGATGTTCTCACCGCCACGATCTCCGCTCACTCGACTTCTCTTCTAGGCTCACTCTGCCTATTGTCTGCACCTGGCTACTCCAAGAACCCTCAAAGTCAGTGTTTCTAAACTTGAGGGTGTCACTTTCCCCAAACCTGCTTCTTCCTCCATGTCTTCCCTACACACAGTGGGCACTTTAAGGCAGGGCCCCTGTTGTATTAATTCAGTGTGTATTCTCTGGGGGCATTTTTACAGTGCCTAGCACAGAAAAACCAGGAGAACAACTGTTCAGGGACTGTGAATTCTTTCCTGGCACCATCTGTTAAGCCCAGGAGCCCTCAGCGGGTGCTGACGATCATGTCACAGGTGAGCTGAGCGAGGCTAGCCAGTAGCTCAATGCTGAATGACAGGCTGGCTGGATGTGGTAAATGATCACAGTGTTCAGCCCTGAAGGAGACCCTCAGTAAGGCCCGGCTGTTGGTGAGATAGAAGCTCCTAGCCATTCCCATACGTGACTTAAAGCTGTGATACACCATCACAACTTCTCCTGGAAGATTCTCAGGTTCCTGTGTGGTATGTTCTGGACACATGCCTACCTTGTGCTCCCCCCACCCCCAGTACACACACCTAGAAATTAGATTTGTTCATCATCAGAGATTGTTTCACCTGGTGGCCACCATGGCTGCTATTCCTTCATAGACTGGTAAGGCTGAGAACTCTGCTCACAAAATCTCCCCTCAGGGGGCTGGGGACATGGCTCAGTGGTTTGAGTGCTCGCCTAGCATGCACAAGACCCTGGGTTCACACCCCAGCACTGGAAAAAAAAAAAAAAAAAAAAAAAACCTTGCCTCAGAATTCCATTAATAGAAAAAAAAAAACTAATTTAAGAGGGAAAAGACATTTGAACATAACAATAATCACAGAATATCCACACATTCTTGTCAAATTATCACCTGCCCCAAAAGGCCTCAGGACCAGACAGCACTTGTCCTGAGTTCAATCTCCAGAAACAAAAGAAAAAAGTAATGCTATATCTGCCTAGCAACCGTGAGGCCTTCAGTTCAAACCCTAGTGCTGCCAAAAAAAAAAAAGAGAAAAAGAAAAAGGTAATGATATAGTTTGGATTTGAGATGTTGCTCAAAGGCCCATGTGTTAAAAGTCTGGTCCCAAGAGACACTACTAGGAGGTGGTGGTAGAGCCTTTAAGAGGTCAGGCAGGGCCCAGTGGGAAGCTGTGTTGGTCTCTTTGCCTCCCAGCCTTCCATGAGGTCAGCAACCTCCTTTGCCACACACTCCTGCCACGATGCACTGCCTTGCCACAGGCCCTAAAGCAACAGGGCCAACCAACTATGAACTGAAACCTCTACAACTGTGAGCCAAAATAAACCGTTCCAACTTTTCAAGTTGATTTATCTCAGATATTTGTTATAGTAATAGAAAGATGATTGATAACGAGTGTATTTACACAGAAAAAAATGACTGAAAGGATATCTAAATACAGTAAAGTGCTAAATGTTACCAGTGGAGTAATTTATGAATTCCTTATTCTTGTGCTTTTTCTGTATTTTTCAAATTCTCTAAAAAAAATCTTATATTACTTGTATAATATTCTTTTTGTTTGTGAAAGCCTTGGTTTGTTTTTGGTTTGGCTTGGTTGGTTGCTTTTTTGTTTTGAGATAGGGTCTCACTAACTTTGAGACCCTATCAGGCTGGTCTTGAACCATGATCCTTCTATCACTACCTCCTAAGTAGGGGTTATAAGCATATACCACCATGCCTGGTATTTTATTGTGGTAAAATATACACAACATAAAATTGATCATCTTCACCATTTTTCTTTTCTTTTTTTTTCAGTTCTGGGGATTGAACCTAGGGCCTCACATGTACTAGGCAAGAGCTCTACCACCGAATTACATCCCTAGCCCATCTTCACCATTCTTAAGTGTGCAGTTCAGTGGTGTTAGGTACAGTCACACTGTTATTGCAATCATCACCACCAGCAGCAACACAGTCTTTTCATCCTCCCAAACAGAAACTCTGTACCCACTCAACACTAACTCTGCTTTCCCCTGCTCCCCAACCCCTAAGCCTCATTTGATTTTAAAATGCAAACATTCAAAGACCAAGCTTCATTCACACCTTAGTCATAAATTACTTTCATCTGCTAAACACCTAGCACTCAAAAAAGACTGTCCAAGCAAGAAGGCAGGAGCTATAGCTACATGGAGCTGAAGACAGGGGAAGGTGACAACTTTAAACAGGTAGCTGCCTACTTTGAAGTTTGGCCAGGGCCTTGGGAGCAGTCCAGGTATTCAGGTGTAAGGACCAGCTGACCTTAAACCTCTGCTTCTTTCAGTTCAATGGTCTCTGGCTACTAACAGGCATGGAAAAGATAAAGGGAGTCTGGGATGTAGCTCAGTGGTCAAAAACTCTCCCAGCATGTGTGAGGTCCTGGGTTCCACTCCCAGCAACACATACACACACACATGACAGAAGGAAGGAAGAAAGGGTGGTAAGGAAGAGCGTCAATGAATAAGATTTCTGTAATACCGACAGCTGCCAGGCAGCACCTGCCTGAACACGTCCAGTGACGGGTACACAGAGCCTGACATTCCTCAGAATACCTCTGGACAGTGCCAGAAATCCCCACCCTATACAGACAGAAAAGGTTGTGGGAACTTGCAGCTTTTTCCTGATCTTTTCTCTCTTCCTTCCTTCCACCTTTCCATTTTCCTGATCTTCTTTTCCTTTCCTTTCTTTCTTTCTCTTTTCCTGGTTTTTATCTTCCTCCCCACCCCTTTTCTTTCTTGCTCATGCTAGGCAAGCACTCTACCACTGAGCTACATCTCCAGCCCCGATTTGTTTTTAATGAGTCACCTCCCAATACAAGTCAACCCCCTTTTTTCAACCTTCTCTAGAACTATCTAACCCCAACAAATTTTGCCCTGGCTCAAACCACTGCAAAAACTCAAAAAAATCCTTGTTTTCCCCACGGAGTACATATAAGGTGGCCTTATTCCCAGCACAGCAAAATCTATCATTCTAGTCTTTAATGTATCCCAAACTCCCTTTTTCTGGCTAAGACCTATGACTTCTTTGGACATCTTTCCTTTTTCTTCCCTTATACTAGTAGCTGATTCTCTTTTCAAAAGAGCCATTTTCACAAAGAAAGTTTTAATTGCTTAGGAGTTCCAACAAAGATGAAATTCAAATCTTTCTCAGCAAAATTACAAATGACTACCTGTCAGGAACCTTCAGGATTGCTTGAGGCTTTCAGAGAGTCCAGGCAGTGTTGCATCTGCACATTCTAAGAATGTACTGTCTATTGTGCACTTAATTTTTCCCTCCTTCCTTTCTCTCTTTATTAACAGGAGTACCACACATGTTCTTGGAACTCGCAGCACATGGTTCTGGGGCAATGAAAGGGCCTGCAGATCCAGACTTTGCCCGTCTCCCACTCAATGCAGCTGGGCTGTCCATGACCACCACAGGAGGTGAGTATGGGTTGAGGAGGTGAAAGAATCAAGGCAGCTAGGGATTCTCTGGCTAAAGGGAGGCTCTGAATACCAGCTGGAGAGTACTGGGCTCTTGGAGGCAGAGAACAAAAGAAAGGTAAAAGGGAGACAGGCTGAGAACGAGAGAAGGGGAGATCACTTCAAAATAACACCTAGAGCATGCACGCAGCCCTTAGTTCCATCACAAGCACAAAAAATAAAACAACAGAATAACACCAGGCTGAGTGAGATGGTGCAGCCTGTCACCCAGCACCCAGGAGGCTGAGACAGTAGGATCTCAAGTTTCAGGCCAGCTTGGGCTACACAGTGAGTTCGAGGCCAGCATAGGCTATTTATGGAGGAAGACCCTGTCTCTAAAAAAACCAAAGGAACCTAGAGACAGCCCTGCCACCCCCCTCAGCAGCTGTCCTTTAATAACCCACATCTGCATGCAGTGTTCCTTCTGCTACCTGGAATCTCACCAAGTCCATCCGCTTGTGTTAACAAAAGTCAACTTCTCTGAGAAGCTGGGCTGCTGGTAATTAAACAAGAGAGGAGAGGATAAACATCACAGGTACAGGAAAACCACAGACTGTTAGCATGAAGCAGACTCTGGCCAAAAATCTGGAAGAATGACTGAATTCTCAGGACTATAGTGGTGAACTAATGAGAATGCCGATAAGGACGTCTACAAATGAACTGCAGTACCAGCATGTTAATATGAAAAACCTTCTTTATGAGCACAGAGCAGGGGGAGGGGCTTAGCGAAACAGCACTTCTTCAAATAGGGCATCCAACTAACTTTGTAAGGAAAGCTGCAATGAGAGTCTCCAGGACCAGGTGGCCACCTTCAGGCTATGTAAGGTAACCAGTGGGACCCCACACCCTGGAAGAGGAGATTATCAGATGATGAGTAACAGAGGGAAGTTCCTCACCGTGTTCTGAAGGGGCCCTGTTCCAGCCATGTGCAGCTCAACACCATTCTTACTCTCCTTGGGGTGGGGGTGGGGGTGGGGGAGGCATGCTTGGCTTGCTGAATGCTTTAAAAAAAAGTTTAGCCTGGCTAACAGCATGTAAAAATTAACTAGTTTCATATTAAAATCCAGATTTTAAGCTTAAAAAAATCAGAAGACCTGACAATACTCAGTCCTCCTTACTGCAGGGCAACAGTCAGCTGGATGTAAGCATTGGAAGGACACCCCCTAGAACTGGCTCCAATCCTCACTTTATGCACGTCTGGGTGCATGTGCACACATTCTCTTTCTCCCGTCTCTCCTCTCTGCTTTATCCCTTCTCCTCCCTCTCCCTCTCCCTCTCCCTCTCTCTCTCTCTCTCTCTCACTTTCACACACACACACACACACACACACACACACATACACCCTGGTGCTCCATTGGCATTTGAGTTGGTGACCCCTGCAGTGAAACGCTGGCTCCCATTATTAAATGTGTCTACCTAACCATAAATTTTCTTTGTGCACTAAACCTCTCGCTTTCAACTTTTGCAGGGTTTGCTTTTACAAGATTCAACATCTCATCACGACTTCACAATGACAACCTGTATCTACAGAATGCCCTAGTTTTCCAATGTGCCTTTCTACCCCTTAGTTTACTTAATCCTCCCAATATTCCAGGAAGGCTGGGCTTATTGTACATCGTGTAAGGGAGATCAACTCTCTAACAGAAACCAAAACCAGTTATCAATTCAGGATTTGAGTTAACCTTGATCTAGCATTTCCCTTTATACCACGTGCCCCTCCACCCCTGAAACCAGCTCTGATTCCAGGCTGACCCAAGTGGAAGAGGTAGAGATCCAGACTGCAAAGCAGTTGGGCTATTCTGGAAAGAGGACAGCACTTGGAATCCTTGCTTTATTTCCATTTTTAATCTTCTTTAAAACAAACAAACAAACAAACAAACCGTGTAGTATTGTTTCATCCAAAGATAGCTGATTCTCATTTACACTTAACCTGTGCTGAACCAACATACTAAATTTTAAAGCCCTGCTCTCAAAAATGCATTATGTTCTTTAAGATCTCCTTGGTAACACTCCTAATTGGTATCTGGGCTACAAAAAGAAAAAGATTTGGAACCAATCAATGAATGGAGTGAGAATAAAATCCAATTGGAAATCCAATTCAGGAAAGTACTCAAGGAAAGTTCCAGAATGACAGCTGTGTAGCAGACTCAGAGAACACCCTATCCAAAATGGAGAAGGACCGGAAAATCCCAGGAAAAGAAGACCCAATGAAATACCTTATTGGATTGAAAGTTGGGGAGTAGATATTGAGAACATAAACACAAGAGGGATAAAGGCAATTAGAACTCCAGGAACAACAGTAACACACCACTTGAATTAGCTAAGAACAGCCTTTTCTTTTTGTTGGTATTTTCATTTATTTTTGCAGTGCTGAGGACAGAACCCAGGGCCTCCAGAATGCTAGGCAAGTGCTCTACCACTGAGCCCCAGCCCCTATAGTGTGCAACACAATTCACAGAAACAACAAGGCCACCATTGATTGATTGGCTGATTTTCAAGTACACACAAAGCATGATTTAAAGCATGAATCACAGTTAAATAACAATGTAAATATTAGCAACCTTGACAAAGTCAAAGGAAAAATAGGAGAGAGGAGGGGCAAGAGAACTGAAGGGCGGGATAGGTACACACCAACACTCTTGAATTATAAGAAGTCTTCATTGAAGGCAAGAATTAAAGCCACAAGCATATTAGTTAAATATGCAGGGCTGGGGCTGGGGATGGTGCAGTAGCAGAGCGCTTGCCTAGCATGCACAAGGCCCTGGGTTCAATCCCCAGCACCACAAAAACACAAACTAATATAAAGTTAAAGGGACAGCCAAGAAAACCATAAGTAATGATATAGTCACCTCAAGAGGACAAGAGAAATGAGTTTGATTTACATGAATTAAATAGTCATCAATCCTAGCAGAAAAGCAACAGACAATGTTGAAAAAGAGTTGGCAGAGAAACAGCAGCAAGAACATACATTATTTAGAGTTATGGAGGTAATTTCCAAGATAAAAGGAAAAAAGGGCACATTACTTGAAAGTGATGGCTTTGTAGAGCAGAAACAAACAGGAAGATCATACTTTATCATAAGCCTATATATACTACTTCACTGTGTTTTAGCCTTAAGCGATATTTAAAACATATTTTTAGCCAGGTACGCTGGATCACACCTACAGTCTCAGCAGCTCAGGAGGCTGAGCGGAGGATGGCTTGAGCCTAGGAGATCAACACCAGCCTGGACAACACAGACACCCTGTCTCAAAACAAACAAGTAGGACTGAAGGTATGGTCAAGTGGTAGAGCACCTGCCGAGCCAGCACAAAGCCCTCAACTCAAACCCCAGCACTGCCACAAACAAACAAACGCAATATATTTTAATCTATTTGACAACCTAGAAAAGAAAATAAGGCAAATTTCACCTGAAGTCTGTCTACCTACCTGGTAAATGCATCAAAACCAGCCCAGTCCTAAACAGTGGTTCTCAAAGTGTGTTCCCTGGATCAACAGCAGCACCTGAGAGCCTGTCTGAATTGTAAATTCTTGGGCCTCTTGGGCCCCAGCCCAGACCCCCAAATGAGAAACTCTGGAGCAAGGCCCAGGAATCTGCATCTTATCAGATGCAAAGTTTTGCCATGCTGGGGGTCACACCCAGGGTCTCAGGCAGCTTCAGGTGATTCTGCTGCAAACATAGTTTGAAAACCACAGATCTTGAGCAAAACAGAACTGTAGGGCAGGTTCTGGTGCTCTCACCCTGTCCTCAGCTAAGTGCAGTCTTAAATGAAGGTCAGGACTTCTAAGAAAATATGTAATTTTGGGGAAGGGGAGAGGAGGACTGGGGTTTGAACTCAGGGCTTCACACTTGCAAAGCAGGTGCTCTACCATTTGAGCCATACCTCCAGTCTATTTTGATCTAGTTCTTTTTTTTTTTTTGAGATATGGGCTCATAAACTATTTAAACTATTTGCCCAGGCTGGCCTCAAACCACGATCCTCCCAGTCTCAGCCTCCCAAGTAGCTAGGATTACAGGTGTGAGCCTGGCAGAGAGTATGTATTTTAAAGGATTTCTATAGCTAGCTCCCCCCTCCCCCAGGGTCAGAACTAGAAAGAGAGGTGACCCTTGCTCTGTGGGAGTCCTGCTGAGGGTGAGCAGCACCCATCACAGGAAGAGGTTTCCGGGAGGTACCCATCTGCCACAGCCATGCATGGGCAATGAGTAAGCCGTGTGGCCCTTGACCGACCAGCTGAGTAGATGGGGAGTGGCCTGTGATGATTGGCTTTGCATAAGTCACCTGCTATTATAAGGAAGCAAGAGGCACTTCGCTTCTGGCCTCTGACATTCTAGCCCGAGCTCTCAGATGTCCCCTGGCTATTTCTGACTTAAAGCAAGCCGAGTCAGAGTGGAGAAGCAATATCATGCATTCTATGTACACTGATCGTGAGCTCCAGGGGCCTCAGGGCCTGTGCCTTGCCAACTTCTCTCTTCTGTTTCTGGTTGGAGCAAGTGCTGACCAAGAGGCGTAGTGTCATGAAAGCAGAGACTATCTCACAACTGCTACCACTTCCTTCTCCAGAGTGAGGGGCTGACATGGCAAACACACAAAGCCTCAAAGTCCTTCTCAACACTCCCCCCACAAAGCCACAACTAACCAGCTAGCCCTGGTGGGCAAGATGACATTTTTCACACCCAGCCTAGTCCAAGTGTGACACAGTACCCTAGAGTCTGTTAGTAGGCATTGGTGACTGTCACTAATGATTTATATCTTCCTTCTTTGGTAACAAATTTCCTGTTTATTACTGGTTTCATTTCTCCTAGACAGCCTTTCTGGAGATGTAGGTTCAGAGGGTTGGTAGTGGGCTGATCTGTGAACTAAACCACCCTTAGCATCCCTAACAAGGAAAATAAAAAGTCTGAAGTTTTGGAAACTAATTTGGACCTGGTCTTGGTGCCCCTGAACACGAAGACTACAGCCTGTGTCCTGCCTGGTTCCTTTTCTTCAAAGTACTTATCATACGGGGAAAGCAAAGTGAAAAATGTGAACACGGTTCAGTGCTGAACTGGTAAAAAGAAAGAACGAGAGAGGTTCCAGAAAGGAGGTACATCCCATCCAAGAGGGCTGGAGAGGACTGGGCAAAGGCCAGAACTGGACTCCACAGGGGAGTGCAGAGGGAAGGCATTCCAGGTGGGAGGAACAAGCTAAGCAGGAGGAGACGAAGCGGAAGGAGGCCTGTGCTGGACTCTGAGGAGATACTTGCCAGTCAGAGATGCCTGCTGGAAAGGATTGAAAATTGAGATGAGATTTGGTAGGACAGAGTGGTGTCTACCACGGAGAGCTTGATGTAATAAAAACTATTGCTCTCAGGCAGGGGACCATGGCTTGTGCCTGTAATCCTAGCTTCTTGGGAGGTAGAGATGGTTAGAGGCCAACTCAAGCAAAAAGTGAGCCAGAGCCTATCTCAACAAACCAGCCAGGTGTGATGGTTCATTACTGTAATCTCAACTACCTGAGAGGTGGAAGTAGAAGGAATCCAGCACGAGGCTGGCCCTGGGAAAGGCATGAGACAGTATCTGAGCAATAACTACAGCAAAAAAGGTTGGGAGAGTACTTGCCTAGCAGGTGGAGGCTCTGAGTTTAAAACCAAAGGAGTAAAAAATAAATAAAATGAGCAAACAAAAAACACCTTGCTGCTTAATGCTGTCATGGGACTTTAGTGAAAAGGATGTTTAAGAAAGATTGGTGCCATGGTAGAGGGAAGCCTGGAGCGCTACACCAGGCAAGGTGGACCTATGTTCTCCTTTCTTAAGGGGCCTTCCAGGTCAGTAACACTGAGTGGTCCATTGTCTCTCCCCACTTGCCACCTCCAAGACAAGAGTTCAGAGCATCTTCCTGCTGCCTTATGTATCCCACTGACCCTGGTCCTACCACTATATGCAGCACCTGGAGCAGCCAGAGCTCCCCTAGGTGACCCCAGGGTTAGGCAATCACTATGGGCTCTGCCACCACAGGGATAGTTGGTTTTAGGTGTTGACCTGACTGGAGTTAGGAAGACCTAGATGCCTGGTAAGGCATTATTTCTGGGTATATCTATACAGCATTTCCAGCAGACTGATGTGTGAGTTGGTGAACTGAGTGGGGAAGGTGCTCTCTTAGTGTGGCAGGCACCATACAATTTGTTGAAGGCCCAGATTAAAAAAAGGCAGAGAAGAAAATGTCCTCTCTCTCTCCTGGAGCAGGGACACACTCTTCTCCTGCCCTTTGGACATCAGAACTCTAGGCTCTCTGGCTTTGGACTCCAGGGCTTACACCAGTCACCCACCAGGTTCTCAGATCTCTGGTCTTAGACTGAGGTTGGCACCATTGGTTTCCCAGGTTTTCAGGCTTTCAGACTTGGACTGAGCCATGCCACCAGCATTCCAGGGTCTCCAGCTTGCAGATAGCCTGTTGTGGGACTTCTCATGCTCCATAACCCAGTAGGCCAATTCCCCTAATAAATCTCCTCTCATCAATCTATCTATCCATCCATCCATCCATCCACCTTTCATCTACCTACCTCCCTATCCACCTATCTATTCATCTGCCCATCCATCCACCCACCTCTCCATCCATCTGTCCATCATCCATTCATCCATCCACCCATCTATCCTTCATCCTTCCCCTATTGTTTCTCTCTCTGGAGAACCTGACTAACATGACCGATTCTACTGACTCAGTCTGCCTAGATGTTAATCCCAGCTGCATTGTTTACCAATTTGTAATCTTATAAAAATTACCTAACCTCCCAGGACCCCAGTTTCTGCACCTATAAAACAGGCAACCGACCTTAACCTCATAGGGTTATATAGACTAAATAAAATTAGAACAATGTCTAATTAGACAATTAGAACAATTGTTCAAAATTAGAACAATGTCTCACACTTGGTCAGTGTTCACTAAATGTGGCTCTTACAAGTAATACTGATATGCCACATGTCTACTATACTAGATCTAAGACTGTCTGTATGGATTATGAATTTCAAGTCAATTGGCTCACTGGTTTCTTAGAAAGACTAAACAATTGAACCTATAAGACTACCTGATTTTTCCCACAAAATTTTGGAGCTGAAGAGAACATATGAATTATTCAGTTCAATGAACCCTCTCTGGTTTTGGGGATTTTTTTGAGACAGAGTCTCATTATGTAGCCAAGGCTGGCCTTGAACTCTTAATCCTCCTGCCTCAGCCTCCCAAGTGCTGGGATTACAGCTGTGTACCACCATGCCCATATTAACTCCTTCTTTTAAAGGAGTTAAGATGAGGCAGCCAGGTGTGGTGGTGCACATCTGTAATCCCAGCTAATCGGGAGGTGGAGATCAGGACGATCACAGTTGGAGGCCAGCATGGTCGAAAAGTTAGCAAGAACTCTATCTCAACCAATAAGCTGGCATGGTGGTGCAAACCTGCCATCCCAACTATGAAGGAGGCTGTAGGGAGGAGGATTAAGGTCTGAGGCCAGCCCCAAGGAAAAGCATGAAATCCTATCCAAAATAAACTAAAGCAAAAAAGGACTGGGGGCATGGCACAAGTGGTAGAGTGCCTGCCTAGCTAGCGCAAGGCCCTGAGTTCAAACTCTAGTACTGCCAAACAAAAAATAATTAATTAAAGAATAAAGATGACAAAACACAAAGGTTACTGTATCAGCACTCAGTAAAAATACTGTTATAACTGATTTCAATTACCCAAGATCACAAAAGAAATTAGCAATGACATAGCCAAGGCCTTCTCTTCAACCAGCTCAAGTTCAACCTTCAAGATCATTTAGTCCCTTGTTCCTGGGGCTGCCAGGACCAGAAACATCACAATCAACCTCACACTATAGCCAGGTGTCCTGGCTTTTGGGTGTTTGTGGTTACCATTTCAGAAGCCAAAGTTTGCAGGTAAACGCAGAACCACTCTAACTGGTGACTGTGCAGCACACAATGGAGGTAGGGCCTCTGGGAGAAGAGCTTGGTCAAGGGAGAAAAATCTGATTAATACAAAGATAAGCAGCCAAGAACTAAAGGAAATGACTGCTCACAGGGAGAGCACAGAGGAGGGACACAGACTTGATCCCCACACTGTGAGAGAGACAGAGAAGCTATAAGGAAAAGATGGGGGATGGATAAGAATTGATTCTCTAGTATTAGACTCACCACGTGCTTAATTCCCAAATCCCAGCCAAAATGAGGGCCCCTTTCCTGCCAGCGGGTCCCAGGCTGCCTTCTGTATGGATGGATACCCTCTTTGCATGGGGACTACGTGTGAATGCAAGAAAATCCCATGCAACTCAACTCCTCACTGTACTTCGAAATTACTCACAGGACTTATCTTGAAATTCTTCCTTTCATCTGTGCCTCCCACTAACTTAAAACAATGCCTTTAAACATACTCAAGACCCCTATGGTAAAACCATATCCCCACTATTCACAAAGCCCTTACTAGAAAGCTGTTTATCCTGCACTCTATGTGGTCTCTGCCTTCGTTTTAAGCTGCTTTTTATAAAATGAATAAATAAAAGCCTCCACAAATACCAGAACACTATCAATTTGGACTAAATTCGCAGATTCCAACACAGGCAGCCAAGGTCCTCCAGCCTCAAGCACAAACATTCCTTGCCTTTTATTAATTGAAAAATAAACAGATGGGCAATGGGAGGTAGGGGGTGCGTGCCTCGCTATGCAGTTTAACAAATGACATAATGTTCTCAAGCTTCAATTAATTTTTAAGTAGGTCTTTTATTTTGAACTTTATGATTAGAAAAGTCATAAATGCAGACCATGGAAAATTCAGGAAGACCAGCAAGAAGAGAGCCAGGGGTCACTGCTGAAAAAGCCTTTTAATTAGTGACTTCAAGTCAATAAAAATCTCATGTCTGGCCAAATTCCAATCCCAGTAAGAACATTCTTCTAACATGATTCCAAGCGAACTCTCTGGTTGGACAGCATACCCATTTGCTGTCAGTCATCCTCGCATCATTTGGCAGTGTTCTTTAAAACTGCTACCCCAATTCCTACATTTCTGCAGATTCTCTGACAAAAGTCACCAACTTAGCCAGGTGCCGGTGGCTCACACCTGTAATCCTAGCTACTCAGGAGAAGAGATCAGCAGGATCGAAGTTCGAAGCCAGCCCAGACAAATAGTTCCACAAGACCCTATCTCAAAATAACCCACCACAAAAAAGAGCTGGTGAAGTGGCTCAAGGTGTAGGCTCTGAGTTCAAGCCCTGGTACTATAAAAAAAAAAGAAAAGAAAAAGTCGCCATCTTGTCTGTATTACATGGTCCCCGTGGCAGCCAGAAGTCAGCTGGGCTTAAGAATACTGAGAAGTAGGGGGAGGGGACTAGCACTGGGCTACAAGGCTGACAGATGCTATTTGTGAGTGGTCAATCAGGCACTGAGGTTTGCAAAAGGGCAGCTTTTGGAAACCCAGAAGTATGAAATCAGGCGAGGGTGTGGCCTGAAGAAAGCCTAGAAAGCCTTAGAACATTACTGACCAAGGCAAAATACAGAAGGACCCAAATAACAAAAAGTAACAACGTTTAAAGAAGGCCTAGCAGGAGCTGGAAGTATGGCTGAAGAGGAAGAGTGCCTGCCTAGTAATTGCGAATCTCTGAGTTCAAATCCCAGTACCAAAAAAAAAAAAAAAAAAAAAACTGCTAAGGTTGTGTGAAAAGGGCAAGACACCAGCTTCGGGGTCCGCTGCAGTAATAAGCATCCTGTCAGTGACCTCTGTACTCATTCATTTATACATATTCATTATGTGCCTACAGTGTTTACAACCCTGAGTGCTGAAGCAACAGCCAAGAGGAGGAGCTACTCTGATGGAGTCAGTGACTCAATCGTCCCCCAAAGGGTGGCCGGAGTCCCTGTGTATGGCTAGCTTGCCACTCACATTCAGCTAAGGATTGAAGTCATGCCATCAGGCCTTCATACCTTGTGAGCCTGGCAAAAGCCATCTTCTTCCATTATACACAAATTTCCTCTATGACAAAGCCTTTGGGTTTTGTGTCTTTTTCTCCCCTTAGGGTGGAAGGTCTGAGACACTGAGGCTGTCAGTGCTTTGGCGAGTGACTGCACATATTGCTGGTGACAGTGCATGACCAGGGTCAGTACAGGCCCCAGGAGAAACCCTTCTGGGAATGGACATGCCTTGGCATGTATGGACCAATGATTCTCTCTTTACATCTTCCAGTCCCCAGTGACCTGGAGCAGGGACACTGCTGCAGGAGACACAGACCTGAAAGACACAGTGGCAGAGAGGCAGGAAGAGAAATAGATGTGAGTGAGCCTGCCCAATTCCTGGCATGGCAGGGGCCATGCAAACAGCTAGGAAAGAAGGATGCTGCAGACACCTGCCCACCACAGGCACCAAACATCAGTCAGGCACAGTCAGCTGAACAGTTTTCAGAGTCCACGGTCATATGATGGATTTTTTTTTTCTAACTTGTAAACACAAACAAGATACATTACAAAGCTATTACCATTGTGCCACATTTATTCCTGTGAACTCATCTTTACTGAAAAGGTTAAAACTTCCACAAACTGTCCCCCAAAATGCAGGATTTGTGCTCAACGTGACAACATGCACTGAAAGAAAAGACTAAAAGCAGCTTCAGCCAGCCCACTCATGATGGGTGTTCACACATGAAGGCCTGACTTCGTGTCTTCCATTCACAGGCTGAGTGTGAGTGACAGCCCAGTGACACAGACACACACCAGCCATCCTTTGGAGGACAACTGACATAAGCAGGAGCCGGAACTTTCCCTCTGTGACTGTAAGTTAATCTTTAAGGGCTCTTATGAGAATTAAATGAGCCAATATTTAAAAGCACTTAAAACAGTGTTAAATAAATAGCAAATGAAATGTAAGTTTTTAGGTAAGACAAAATACCAACATTTATTACTACAGTACGACATGACATATTTACTTATTATTACTATTTTTTTAGTGGTACTGGTGTTTGAACTTGGGACTTTACATTTGCTAGGCAGGTGCTCTACCACTTGAGTCCTTTTTGCTTTAGTTATTTTTCAAATAGGGTCTTTCACTTACGCTGGGCTGGCCTAGACCACGACCCTCCTATTTATGCCTCCTATGCAGGTAGGATGACAGGCATATACCACTACACCCAGCTTTATTGGTTAAGATGGGGGGGGTCTCACTAACTTTTTGCTTGGGCTAGCCTCAGTCATATTCCTAATCTCTGCCTCCCAAATAACTGGGATTATAAGCATAAGCCACTGTATCTAGTTATTTATTTATTTATTTGGTGTGAGGGATTGAACCTAGGGTCTTGTGCAACTAGCACACACTCCACCACAGAGCTACAACCCCTGCCCCTACAAAACACATTTAACAAAAATTTGTTGTAACCCCAGAGAAACAAAGTTGATGAGGAATGGTCTACGGCTTCCAGGAGCTCCCAGCTCCAAGGAGAGGAGCCCAGGGCTTTAGCCATGGAGCTATACAGCTAGGAAGGTATGTAGCATAAGACTGGCCACCTTCTAGGTGACATCTTGCATTAGGTTCTTTAATATTTGGGTATGTGCCCAAGTGTTTCACTGAAATGCCCTTGCTCTCTTGGTGTGAAGTTTAACAAGAGCTCTCTAGGCCAGTGTTAGGTAGATACTGAAGTAAAAGAAGGCTTGAAATTAATCAAGACATGCACAGAATTTTAAAAGCTGACCAAAAAAAGAAAAGGGTAACTATGAAAAGTGAATAGATGAATTTGCTTCACTGTAGTAATCATCTCACTATGCATGTGTGTATCAGAACATCATGTTGGAAGCCAGGCTGTACTCCCAGCACTCAGGAGGATGAGGCAGGAGGATCAAAAATTCAAGGCCAGAGCTGGAGGTGTGGCTGAAGTGGAAGAGCACCTGCCTAGCAAGCAAGTGGCCCTGAGTTCAAGCCCCAGTACCATACACAAATACAAACAACCAAAACCAAACAAAACCATCATTTTTTTCAATATATATAGTAAAAAATAGGTTAAAAATGAGATCTGGGAGGGTTGGAGTGTGGCTCAAGTGGTAGAGCGCTTGCCTAGAATGTGTGAAGCCCTGGGTTCAATCCTCAGTACCACAAAAAACAAAACAACAACAAAAACGATTAGATACAGGATATTCAAACAATGACTAGCTATTTCATGACAGCAAGGATTTATTAATTTGGAGGCATATTAATCCTGTTGGTTATTCTTCAAATCCTTACCATTTATGCATACACATTTAAATATTAATGGCTAAAATGATAAGCTGTCTCAGATTTGTTTCAAAATATGAGAGGGGAGGTAGGATAGGGAAGGGTATAGATAAAAGACTGGGTTTAGGGGGGTTAGGGATATTATTCTGTCCATTTTTATTTATACTTGAGCAGCTCTGATCCAAAAATTGGAAATCCTAAAGTTTATGAATGTCTTCTTTCTGGGATTGATGGTTTCAGATCTTGGAGCTTTTCAAATTTTAGATTTTCAGGTTAGGGATGCTCAACCAGTAATATTCCAAGATCCAAAAACTCTGGTCTTAAGTATTTCGGATACGGGATACTCGACCTGTATTTCAAAGTCTAATAAGAAAAAAAAAAAACAACAAACTTTTTGGCACGTCTTTTAAGAATGAAAAAAGCAGGGAGGAACATGGCTAAGAAGAAGATCCAGACAGCCCAAGAGGGAAAGGGCCAGAGCAAACTAAAGGAATCAACTTCCACCAAAAACCACAAGCAGGCTCTACAGAACTCAAGACCCCTAGGCCATAATCACCAGGTATGACATGATCACCAGGTAATGAGTACCACAGGCGCAGTGGAAGGGAAAACATGGGTGGAGGAAAGAAAAAATGAAATATTCTCCTTAAGCAAGAAGAACACATGCTCCTCCAGGGTTACAGCCAGTTCAAGCTCATTTCCTTCCCAACACATCCACCAAGTTACTGGGTCTTCCCATCCATCACCCGTCCCCAACACACACACGCACACCAGACAATTTCACTCTCCTCTGCACAGATTCCAGGGAGGTATCCTGGAGACAGACATCAAAGGAATGAGAGCTGGCAGCCCACAACAGGTCACACTGTCAGGGGGAGCGCTAGGAACCACATGAAAAGCAGAGCATTCACAGGGCGTTTTATTATTATTATTACTTAAAGAGCTCAGAAATGTCTCTCGCTTTAGTTTTAGTTTAAGGACAGCTACCTCTGAGGGATTGGCTTTGAAGTCATATAGCCCAGAGCAGTACTTAGTGGCAGGCCAGCCAGGGAAGAAAAATGCTGCACCCAGCGGAAAAAAACAGAGTGATCCACACTGGCTGCTGGATTGGTCTCTCTTCACTAAATAATAGCCCGGAAGATTTATGCGTGGTCTAAGGACATGAAGAAAGGAAACAGAATCGCTGCTAGATATCACCAGTGTAACTGAGACCAGATCTGAAAAGACTACTGGGCCAGACTTGGGACTGTCCTGCTGGGTAGCAGCAGCAGTAGAGAGAGGTAAGTGATAAGAGACCCTGGTGGTACCCCACCAGTGCCCCCTTTGTGGAGGGGCAAGCCTTGGAGGGCCAGAGTGGCTTGAGAGTTAAGACAGGCATTTGACTTGGACTGTGTTACTGCTCTCAAAAGCAGTATTTGAGAAGCATGGGATGGGAGGTCCCAGGGGAGCCATGTGGTACCTTTAGGTGGGCAGCAAGAACTTGCACTGATTCGACAAACAGACGTGTGGCCAGTCACAGTTCATAACTTCCATGAAGGCTGAGCCAAAGAAAAAGCCCCAGCATAAACTGATCCCATCACCAAACACAGCTCCTCAAACACAGAAGGAAGAGAGCACAGTCCTTCCCTCCTAGTATGCATATTCCCTGCTGCCATCGGAATGCTGACCAGTGACATAACTGTATAATAACAAAGTCAAGATCTGGAAGGGGAGCCTATTGGCAACAGGCAAGCGGGAGGAGGACCATGTAGAAAGCCATGTCCTGTTAATGCGAAAACCCAGGACCTCACAAAACTTTCTCTATCCAAGGACAAATAAATGATGAATAGTATGAAGCTGCCAGAAATAGTCTGCAACATAACAGGAGAATGCGGCAGGTAAGGTACAAAGAGAAAATGTGGGAAATGTATGTGTTTGTAGGCCAGAATGTTTAAAAAACAAAAACAAACAAAAAAGATGCAAACAAAGAGAGGCAAAGAAAAGAGGTACTATTGTAAAGAGACTATTAAAAACACAGTCACAGGGCTAGAGGTGTACCTCCGTGGAAGAACGCCTGTCTGAATGTTCCAGGCCCTGGGTTCCAACCCCAGCCCCAAACAAACAAACAAAAAAACACCCCACACACCACATACACAACAGAACCAACACTCGAGAGGAATAACAAGGAGAGGGAGGGAGGGAAGGGAGAGGGAGAGGAAGAAAAGAAAACGATGAGAAAAGATGAAATTGAGAAGAAAACAAAGGTAAATAACTAAAGAGACAATAGATTATTTGGTGTAGCAATTTGTCTAGAAATTTATCTTATGAGAAAATCAAAGACCTGTACAAAGTATTCATAAAATCAAGTTTGTAACAGCACTGATTATTATGGCAAAATCTGGAACTGGCCTTAGTTTACCATAATAGGGACTGTTAAGTACATTATGGTTCAGAAAATACATTCCTATAAGGAAATATGCTCAAAATACACTCTACACTTAGAAGACACACATGTACGGACACACAGAGAAAGATAAGGCTGCCTGTGAAGTAGGAACATCAATTACTTCTAGCTGGGGAATTCTATAGGTGAATTTCCCCCATATAAATGTTTGTATTTTCCAATTTTCTATAGCAATAATATATTAGGGTTTTTGTTTTTTTTTTTTTAAAGAGGCAACAATCCTAATTTTTAAAAAAGGAGGAGGAAGAAGGGGAGGAGGAACCTGGAGCTACTTCAAAATGCAAGAGGTCTGCTGAAAATCAAATCCACTGTGGCCAAAAGCCACAAATCAAGTCCTGGGGCCATGCCCAGACCAGACCCCTCCCCACTCGAGATGGCCCTTACTGGTTTTTCCATCTGACAGCTCACAGTGGACTTTTTAAAAACAGGATTCCATGGGGCACAGCTGTAAACTCACAGCCTGGGTTTTCCCCTTGGATTTACTATAGGTTAGGCAGGTGCTGGACCCCATCTTCCCTCCCTGCGACAACATACTTTACTGTTTGAAAATAACTGCTGATTTCTAAAGGTAAATATTAGGGTTAGCTCCTTCTCAGGCATCATAATTCTTTCTTGACAAAATGTTTGTGGATTTTCAATCCCTCAACGGAGGCACTTGTCTTGCATGAGGTTACCCAGTGAACAATTAACTCCTGCTCTGTATTGACGATGCAAGTTCAAGGCTTCCATGAAAAGTCAGACAGGAAAACAGAGGCTCCACAGAGTTCCGCCGGCCAGAGGGTCTGGAGATCACAAGGGGTAGACCTAGAAGATTCCCGGACAAGGTCCCATTAATCACCCCCTCTCCCAGCAAGCCTGTTCCAAGTTTGTAAGTTATTCTGTCCAGTCTCATAGGCCTTGCTTCAAAGAACATCATTAATAAGTTTTAAACTAATTATCCCTAAATAATTCATAATTTCCAGTCCTATTTTATAGACAAAAAAAATGAGGTTACAAAAGGAAAATCCGAGATTCATAAAAACCGCAAAGTTGGAAGAGACCTTAAAAGTAACTGAAGGTCAGCTGGGGATGCAGCTCAGTGGTAGTGCTTGACCAGCATGGGCAAGGTCCTGTGTTCCAACCCCTGCATTGCAAAGCAAGGAAGAAGGAGGAAGGAAGGGAGGGAGGGAAAGAGGGGGGAGGGAAGGAAGAAGGAATAAGGAAGGGAGGGAGGGAAGGAAGGAGGGGGGAGGGAAGGAAGAAGGAAGGAAAAAAAATTCGATTAGGTCATCATATCAACAGATGAATAGATAAGCAAAACGTAGTTTAATACTCATATGATGGAATACTATTTGGCCTTAAAAGAATTCTGACACATGCTACGACATGGATAAACCTCGAAGACACTATGCTGAGTGGTGACATAAGCCAGGTACCGAAAGGCAAAAATTGTATGATTTCACTTAGGTGAGATTCTTAGAGTAGTCAAATTCCTATCAACACAAAGTAATATGGCGGTTGTCAGGAGCTAAACAGAAGGGAAAAATGGGAAGTCTCTGTTTAATGGATACAGACTTTCAGTTTAGGAAAATGCTAAAGTTCTGGAGGGCTGAGGGTGTGGCTCAAGTGATAGAGCACCTGCCTAGCAAGCACAAGCCCCTGCTTGCAAGGCCCTGAGTTCAAATTCTAGTACCACCAAAAAATAAAAATAAAATTCTGGAGATGATGATGGTTATAGAATAATAAGTGTTCATTAATGCCACTGAACTATGCACTTAAACATGGTTAAGATGGGGCCAGTATGGTGGTACATGCCTATAATCCCAGCACCTGGGAGGCTGAGGCAGGAGTTCGAGGCCAGCCTGTGCTGTGTATGGTAAACTGTCATGTATATTCTACTGATGTTTTTTAAAGTATTTTTCAATAAATCATTTAACTCAACAATTTTTCCCATAGAAGATTATATGCGTGTGTGTGTGTGTGTGTGTGTGTATGTGTGTGTGCTTATATATATTTAAATATATATAAAATTTCTCACAGGTCTCTCTCTCTCTCTCTCTCTCTCTCTCTCTCTCTCTTCCTTTCTTTAAGGAAGCTTTCTTTCTTTCTTTCTTTTGGTGGGCCTGATGTTTGAACTCAGGGCTCTGGGCTTGCAAAGCAGGTGCTCTACCACTTGAGCCACACCTCCAGCCTGCATAAGGAGCCGATCTAGCTAGGAAACTCATGTTCCTGTCTCATCTACATTAGCTTCCCACTACATCAGGATCAAATACACTTCTGACTCCAAAGCTTCAAGTTTATAAGCTACGCTTACAGTCTTCCAAAAGGAGTTACTTCCCATCAGTGCAGAGGTCTCGCTTTTATTCCTACCGCCGTGTGGCTTCCCTCACCTGCTGGCTGCCTCAGCTAGTTGCCGTCCTGCTTGGCTCTTCCAGTTGAACAGATGGCAAAAGGCCAGAATTTTTTGTTTGTTTGCTCATTTGTTGCAAATAGCTAAAAGTGGCTGGAGCTTTTTAAAATTTCATCTCCAGTAACAGTCCCTGGGCAAGCAAGTCAGTGGGTAAGGAGAGGGTGGGAAGGAAGTCCTTTTCTTATTTTCACCTCAAAAACACCAATCTTTCTTTGGGGATTCTCAGGGAGTTCCTATTCTTCACTTTTAGACACTACACCAATAGAGTAATCCAGAAAAGCTTGGGCAGAGGTCAACATTTTAAAATTGTGGTCGATGGGGTCAGTGTTTTCTTTCAGGCAAGGGCTGTGTTAGGAAAAATTTAAAACCAGCAATAACAAACCACCTACCAACTGTGAAACACACTGGCAGGAGAAAATTGGGTGTAAAATGGAAATGGAGTTTTCCAAAATGGAGTCCACTGACTGAAAGGCACTTGAGGAATGGTTGTCTCAATAAACAATAGACAACAGGCAGGGATATGTACAGACACCAGCAAGCATCTCTCTGAGGTGACTCTCAAGCTTGTGGTCCTGTCCCTGGCAAGCCCTGCCCTTTGTCACTGCCCTGCCTATACCCTCTCATTAGTGTCCTAGGCCAGTCTTTGCCCTTCTCGTTCCTCCAGCAAAACCACACCAGAATAATTGTCCTGAAATTTCACCACCATTGTCTCATATCCTCTATTCAGAACCCTTTCATGGCTGCTCAAATCATCCTGTTT
The DNA here is from genome assembly GCF_047511655.1 of Castor canadensis. Classification (NCBI taxonomy): domain Eukaryota; kingdom Metazoa; phylum Chordata; class Mammalia; order Rodentia; family Castoridae; genus Castor; species Castor canadensis. The sequence continues at coordinate 45,766,069 of NC_133396.1, read as the reverse complement.
GGCATCAGTTTTCTTGCTTGTCTTCGGGAATCTCCGCCTACCCTCCCCACCCTCCTCGTGGTCTTCTTTCCTCTATTCCTCCCTAACCAGCATCTTTCAGACCTGGGTTCAAGCCCTGGTCTGACTTTGACAGCTTGGTGATCCAGCAGTTTCTTGTGATAGAAATTGGGTGTTTTGAGACAGATCTAGGGCTAAATCCCACCTCTGTCACTTGCTAATTTGCATGGCTTGGGTAGATGGCTTTATTTCTTAGAGCCTCAACTTCCTCACTGGAAAATGGGGATTAACACCCTCTACCCCACCAGTGGTCTGGAGGGCCCTGCAGAAGAGCACAGGGCTCGGACCCTGGCCCATCTAACTTCACTCTCTCTGCTCCAGTTCTCCCTTCTTGAAGCACTTTGAAAACAGTCAGGTTCTATGTACATGGTATGTGAATGACCACTTCTGAGCTTACACTGGGAATCTCCAAAAAATGTCCCCTCTCCCCGCCCCCTTTCTGGGGGTCTTCTCTAACTTCTCCAAGGGTTCCTGAGCTCACCTTCTGACTCCTGCACCATACTGCTTGCCTCAGTGCCATCCTCTCCTGTTCTCTCTTGCTTCCCTGAGCCAAGCAGGGCCTCGCCTCTGTAAGCAAGACCATGAGCTCCCAGAAAACCATGTCCTGTAACCCCCGAGTGCCCCCACTGCCTCCCTGTGTATGGCTCTCACAGGTCCCCCAGTTACCAGTACAAACAGAGCACAGTGTTGTAGCCCTTAAGGCCACAATCACTAAGAGGCCACCCCAGTGACAAACTGGGCCCTTAAACATGTCATTTGGCTAACACCATGTTTTACACTGGAATTGGCTGATAATTCTGAGAAATCAGGAGATTTCACATCTCATAAGATCCTCCTTCAGAAGATTCAACCTACATGGGTCAGCTTTCCAGCATGGTTGTTCCCCCGAGGTGACAGGACTTACTCCCACCAGTCCCCTTAGGTCTACCAGGGCCTGCTGCCTCCTGACTTGCACTCATACCAGCAGTTTACACAGAACCGAGGGGAGACGAAGGCAATCAGTTCCTACGCCAATGTCGTTATCAAAGGTTAGAGAAAGAAGATTCACTGAAAGGGATGTGTGCTTCCAGAAGAGTGGAAGGACAGCACATCGCCCTGGGTTTCCTAAGCCCACACAGGTCCGTGTGGAAATTCCCCATGTGGTTCGTGCATTGGGGTGAAACCTGCTGCCCTATCATCTGCCCTACAGTCCCAAGGGGATCTTTAAAGGAGCCTTGGGGAATTGACAAGAGTTTTCCAGATTACAGCCAGAAGTTAAACCCTGAAAAATCAGTGGATAGTAAGGATATGGTTTTTTTTCATATCTTTAACCCCAATCTAATAAAAGGGGGTCCTGTGGAAGGGTAGCAGTGAGAGGGAACCAGTGGACCACTGCACAATAGCACACACTGCCATCCCTCAGGCCCAGAAGCCCTCTCCCACTAGCTGCTGCCGTCACTGCTTTGGTCTTGTCAACTCTGTCCTTTCACAGAAATGAATCTTTCAGACATGATCAGCCAATCAGGAGCTCCTTCAGGTTAGGCCAGCAAACCACAGGCTAGAAAAGTCCTTGGGGTCCTGGGACCTTAGCTGTTTTCACCCTGTTGGCTACTCAAAGGGCTCTTTCTTTGCTGCCAGAAACATTCCCTGGGGTAAAGAAAGATGGTGTGTGTGTGTGTGTGTGTGTGTGTGTGTGTGTGTGTGTGTGTGTTTTGGGAGCTGGATTAACTAAAAGACAAGGGGTTGGCGGATTCTGGGTGCTTAAAAGTTCAGAAGGCCACAGTATTAAGTCTATCTTTTTTGTTGCTATAACAAAATATCTGAAGCTGGGTACCTTTATAAAGAAAAGGTTTATTTGCCTCACAGTTTTGTAACCTGAAAGTCTGACATTGAGTATGTCCATCTGTTCAGAATCTGATGACATCCCCCAACACATACACCCACCACAACATGGCAGAGGAGCAGAAAGAGAAATAGACACATGCAGAAGTAGCCCCATATGTGGAACGGTCTCACTTTGCAACAATCACTCTCACTCTTACAAGAACTCACCACTCAGATAAAACAGTTTTAATTACTCCCTAGGGTGATGCTCTCATGACCTAATTACGGTTCAATAGGCCCCCACCTCTTAAAGTCTCCACCACCTCTTAGTTCTGCAACATTGTAGATCAAGCCATAAGCACACAAACCTTTGGTGACATGGGAACCACAGCAATGGTTGTGACAAGCGAATTCTTCTGACACCTGAGATTTTGAGCCACTTTTCTGAACCACCTTTTGCAAAAGTCCGTGATTGGTGTGCTCAATACCTGAGCACACTTACCCCCGGTAATGGGCCACATTTGCTTCCAGAATGGACCTCATACCATTCTGCTCTCCAGACCCAGTAGTGTATAGGGAGAAAGAATAGGCTCTGGGGGAAGTCCCACAGACCAGGTGATTCTCCTAATTCCTAGCTCGGTGGACTCTGGGCCTCAATTTTCTCTCTGTAAAATGGGGACACTGATCTGTCTCATAAGGATCCTTGTAAAAATTAAGGAGACAGTGCATGTAAAGTCCTTTCTGTCTTAGTGCCTGGCACATGCAAGGGACCCTTAAATGACAGTGTCAGTCAGTTATTAGACAGTTCTGCACAGTTCCAGGTCCAGAGTTCAAATATTGGCTCAAACACTTGGCAGCATGACTAGGAAAAGTACTCAATCCAACAGTACCTTTCTCAAGGGCTCTGTGAGAACATTTAAGTACATGCAAAGCACTCAGACAGACAACCAAGGACACGGCCCAACAAGGAAAGCCAAGAGTATATGTGAGTCTGTTATTTTCAGCAACCCTCATCTATGTGGCCATTCTAGATCATCAAACACCAGAGAATGCAGTAACAACCTAAAAGCATATTAACGTAGAATGACCAGGAGCTTGTGGGTATGAAGGGGATTCATGGATGCTTACCTGAGATGGATGTGTATATGCATGAATGACTGGCTATAAGATGTAACTAGTTACTTTCCTAAACATTGTAGGCAGACATAACGGGCTCCCAGCCATTGAACTGAGTTGCTATAATTATGTATGTAACTATACAGTGCTGGGCACTGTGCTCTATGCTGGGGATGTAACAGTGAGCAAGCAGACTGGGAACGTGTATTTTTTAAAGATAGTGGACTCTATCAGCCTGGTTGAAAAATCACCATTTAATGTTTCTCTTGGAACAAGTTCTCAAGGTAACCAGAACAGAACTGGGTCCCAACACCAGTCCTTCCTCCTCCCCCTGCCCTACTTCTCTACCTGGACTTTGTGGTTAAGATCTTCATTCCCAACAATAATTTAATCCACACCTTGGAACAGGGGGAAAACGGTGAGTACAGAGAAGCGCCTCCTATTCCCTCTACTGGCCTCCTTGGAAGGATCCCACCTCCCTCCCTAGTCTAGAAAGAGGCTGCCTAGCCTGGGCCTCCAACCCTCTGGTCTCTCTGGACTCTGCCTAGAGCCTGAACTCCAGCCTGGTTGCTGGTCTCAGCTGCTGGGGCTGGGGCAGGCAGATGTGATCCATCCTTCAGCTCCAGTGTCCAGGAGGGATACCCTGTGATCAGAGCCATTTGGCCAGCAGCTTGGGGCAGGCGGATAATGCTTAAGACCCAACAGCACAACAGCCCGAAGTAATTTGCTCCTAGTATCAGTCTCGCTTGGAGGCAAAACAATTAGTAGGCTGATGACAGTCTGATGCTTGGAAAATCATTTTTGTAAAGAAAAAGAAAGGTTGTTTAAAAGCCCTTTAACTCAGAAGGCAGTGCCAACCACCTTAGAAATCCAATGGCCTCTAAATCTACATCCATCTGTCACAGTGCAGAATCTAACTAGCAAAACAGCAAGAGGAGGAATTCAGACCAACATCACTGACCCCAGCCATAAAGCTGGTGCCGCTTCACCCCTTTCCCCTAAGGCAGGAAAGAATCAAGGAAGAATTTCAAAATCTTTTTAGACAGTTAAAGAGAGGGATCCAGTGGAGGAAGGAAGTGGGTACAGAGATGAAGACGTTTAAGGTTTGCTATTTTTAAGCTCAAAATAAATCATGATGGAAAAGACCTAGAAGGTATGATTTTCTTTCTAAGATCTTATCTAAGGCAGGAACTGATTCTAGCATTTGGGCTAACAGGAGTCTTTTCGTCCACCCCCTCACCCAGCCCCCCCAGAAGCAAAAACAGAGTTCAGTGCATGCTTCCAGAATTTTACAATCTTGAATAATGGCTTTAAAAATAATTCAGATTCCACTGCAATGAAGTTCAGAGATCACTATTAACTAGCTGTAAGGCACACTGCAAAGCAAATCCAACACAGCACCATAAGAAATTCACATTACTTCCCCAAACTACTCTAGAATCTCTTGTTGGCAACTATTACTTTCCAGAAACTTAAATTTTATAAGGTCCAATCCTTATAGATATTCGTGAAACAAAAGCAAGCAAAGTGGCGCAGAGCCCTCGTTCTGTGCATTATAAAAAGCACTGCCAGAGAAAACTGTGGCAATTTCATGGTCTGCACCTGCTGAGGCTGTGGCTTTGCCCCTGAGGCCCAAGTCTGGACTGGAAAAGCCATTTCACTTCATCCCACTACTACATGTTGGCTGGGCTTCTTGAATTTTCTTTGCTTTTAATCAAATCAGTGAGGAAAGTGTATGTCTTCTAGCATATGTCGAAACACACACACACACACACACACACATCGAAAGTGCCTACCCACCTCCCCAAAGCCTCTTTACCTATTTTAAAGTTTATGAGCTTGGTGATATAGTTTGGTGGTAGAGCACTTGTCTAGCTTACACAAAGCCCTGGGTTCGATTCCCAGCACTAAAAAAAAAACAAAAAAGATTTCAGAGCTTCTCCTTCATATCATCAGTCTTCCTACAACAGGAAGGTGAAGAGCAGTGTTGTAAGTACTGTATTCAGGGCTAGTCTGCAATGCTTCCTGTTCTGTGAGGTGGCAAAGTTCCCTTTTTTGCAGATTCGTGTGGTTAAAGCCAGGGTCTTTTTCAATCAGTACATTTTTAAATGAGAGCCAGGGGTGTCTGTCAGCTGTGGGGAAACAGCCTCCTGCTGCAGGCTCTCTGCAGTGGCTGGCAAGTCCCACTTCCATGTATGGAAGTGGACAATTGCAGTGAAACCTCAGCGTCTGGGCAGGGCTGCACTGGGGGCCAGCATTCCTCCCAGCAGAGCCTGAAGTAGCCCCAGAAGGGTAGACACCAGGAACCCCTTGCCTGGAGCCCCAGGGACTCTTCAATGGAAGGACCACAAGACAGGAATGATGGGAAGCAGAAAAACAAGGGGCAGCAGTCAATAGCCAGGAGGAAACAGAGACTCATCCACGGCAACCCACGTGCACAGAGAGCCATGCCACGCAGCAGCTCCCGCACACACTGACCTCAGCCCCCTGGAATGCAGAATTCTCCTCAATCTGCCATCCATCACTAGTGCTCCCTCAAGCCCAGAACTAAAAGAAGGGTAGTTTTTGCTTGGTTTGGTTTTTGTGGTCTGCAAATCTCAACAGTTACGTACTTCTTGTCGGGACAATTCTGAGGGTTGCTGAAAAGCTGGGCTCTGGTGGTTCATGCCTGTAATCCTAGCTACTCAAGAGGCAGAGATCAAGAGGATCATGGTTCAAAACCAGCCCAGGCAAATAATTCCCAAGACCCTGTCTTGAAAAACCCATCACAAAAAAAGGGCTGGTGGAGTGAGTGGCTCAAGGTGTAGAACCTGAGTTCAAATTCTAGTACTGCAAAAAAAAAAAAAAAAACTTTAGGTCATACTGCAGGGTCTGGAGTCAGGCAGATCAGGGCTGGAGCCCCCCCAAGTGCTGTTGCCTAAATGACTCTGAGCAAGAGTCACTGGAGCTCTGGCCTCAGTATTGACATCTTTAACATGGGGACAGTAAGAGCAGGTGCCCTGTAGGACTGTTGTTTAAAACCTGTAGTGATATGCCTGTCACAAAGTAGAAATGGTACGATGTTAAATATTATTGTTAATAATAAAGAGATTACTTAATGAAGATTTCTACTACTTCTTAAATTGACAAATCTAAATGATACTTTTGATTTCCTTATAGTTCATCAGGTTCACACCATTCCCCCAACCCTCTGAAGCACCTTCCTTGCTCTATTGCTGTCCTATCCCAGGTCCCTACTGGCGTTCCCAGGCCGCTTCCCTCAGGCCAGCTCCTTCTCTCTCCATGCTCTCAGGGACTCTCAGTCCCTCTCAGGGTTACATTTGCTGATGACTCACAGATCTTTCTCATGCACCAACCTACTTCTCTGCAGAGCTCTGCTCAAACAATTAAAGAGATGAACCTCTCTAGATGCTTTTACTTGCCCCAGCTGCTCCCGTAAATTCGTGCTGCTCTCTAAACTTCTTTCTGTGTGTCACCCACCAAAGCCAGAACATGGTTGATGATCATATTTCCTATCACTTTTCAGATCCACTTGATGCAACTTAAAATTCTTTTTGTAGCCCCATCGAAAATTAGAAAGATAGGAGGCAGAAGTAGGAGGATCACTATCTGAGGCTGGCCCTGAGCAAAAAGCATGGAGACCCTATCCAAAAATAAACTAAAGCAAAAATGCTGGAGGCACAGCAACCCCAGTATTGCCTTCCGAAAGGAAGAAGGTGGGAACAGTCACCTGCTGAAGGAGTGGACCCTAAAGCCAAGCAGTATTAGACAAGAGAGTTTCTGCACATTTAGGATTTTGGAGAAATGGGTGCAGTCCATCCTGGTCACTCACAGATTCTGAATTTGTGAATTTGCCCACTTGTGTCACCTTTGTGGTCATTCTCGGACATGGCAGAGCTGTGAAAACTCTGGGTCACTCAACCAAGGGTTTCCCAGCTGAGGCTGAGCAAGGTGTTATCTTTCTTCTTTCAAATTTCAGACTGTAAAAGTCTCTTTTGTGGCCTATTGACTGCCATGTTTTTTACATTTTGTGCTTTTCTTTGGTGATAGTACTGTTTAAAATGGCCCCAAAGTGTAGTGCTGAATGCCGTCTGGTGTTCCTGAGCGCAAGAAGACTGTTACACGCCTGATGGAGAAAATTTGTTGGATAAATTTTGTTCAAGTATGAATGTGCTGGCTGTGATTCAGCTTGATGTTAGTAAATTATATATATGAATATTGTGAATATAGTATGAATGTCAATTATATGTGTTAGTGATTTTTTTTTTTTGGGTGGTATTGGGGTTTGAACTCAGGGGCTTATATTTGTTAGGCAGGTGTTCTACTACTTGAGCTGCTCTTCCACTTGAGCCACTCCACCAGCCCTTTTTAGTGTTTGATATTTTCAAGAAAGGGTCTCACTTTTGTTGCCTGGGCTGCCTTTGAACTGTGATCCTCCTGATCTCTGCCTCCTGAGTAGCTAGGATTACAGACATGAGCCACCAAATGATTTTTAATACGTTAACGGATTATATATGTATAAATAAAATTCCCCTGAGCAGAAGCACACATAAAACGAAGTTATGTATTGAGCAGTTAATGAGAACACTGCACTGAGCTCAGAAACCCACCCTGAAGAGCCCATGGGAGCAGTGCTGCAGCACTTACTCATTTAGTGTTTGCAATGACTTTATAGAACATGACTTCTGAGAACACAATCATCAACCATACCTTGGCTTTACGACTGTAACATGTGGAAACCACAAGAAAACAAAAGAGAAGGAAATTGGTGCAGATTAGGTGTCATGCTGACCCATAGCTGCCACTGACAGAGGACAGGAGACACTCCAGATGCTGTCTCTGTCTGGCAGCCCAGGTCCAGAAATTTTCCCACCTACAGCACAGCTGCAAAACGCAGCATACCATGGGACAGAGAGTGACTGAAGGAGCGGCTTTGGGTTTAGTGTACTCGTGTACAAATGGGGGCAATAAATAGACTGGCAGTCCCCTTAACCACAGAGGATAAGCTACAAGAGGCCAGTGGGTACCTGAAACCACAGCTAGTACCTAAACCTACAGATACTATTTTTTTTTCCCATATGCCCTGCAGGGCCACCAGAGACATGCTTTAGGCCCTGGTATCTTTTTTGCATCACTACTCTTGTGCTTTGGGACCACTATTAAGTAAAATAAGTATTACTTGAATGCTAGCACTGAGATAGTACAGTGGATCTGATAACCAAGGCAGATACTACCTGTACACAGGGTACATTAAGTATACACAGTGTATACAGTGTGGATACAATGGACAAAGGATGATTCACATTCTGGGCAGAATGGGACAATGTGCAATTTCATCATGCTACTCCAAATGGTATGCAATTCAGAACTTATGACGTGTCTACTTCTGGACTTTTCCGTTTAACATTTTCAGACCACACTTGACTGTGGGTAACTGAAACTGTACAAAGCAAAGTTGTGGATGAGACAGGACTATGTTACGTAGCTCACGGACTGGTATAAATGTCTAAGGAGACAGTAACTGAATAGCACTTAGCCATATGGTCCCTGGAACCTGCTCAGGGCTCACTAAACAGAAGTTGGGTTTGGTTTGGTTTTGTTGTTTTTGTTTTTTATTTAGTTTTGTTCTTGTGGTGCTGGAGATCCAACCCAAGACCTTGCACATGCTAGGCAAGCACTCTAACACTTGAGCTGCACCCCATTCCAGAAGCAGTTACGAATGATGATGGTAGCTCTCTGAAGTCCAAAGGAAGGAACAGGACCCCATTCTACCACCATAAGTAGGACACGCTATCTTAGATGCAGAATGCCAAACCCTCCCCATGCCCTAGGGGACCCTCTAATGAGTGCAAGAAAGGGATCAACCTGTGTGTAATTTCACTACCACCCCCAGCAGGAAATCCACCAGAACCTTCCAGCTGAACGTAGCATATTAACCTACATGGAGCCAAACTACACTCTGATGGATGTGATTATCAGTCCCTAGAGAATTCATATCCCCTGGTGCCCACTCTAAAGAATCCTAGTGGAAGGAGATGACCTTGCCAGCACAGGGTTTTGTGGCTCCATGCTACATCTTTCTCTGTATAGCACACTGCAAATCATACCCCAAGGAGATCTGTGCTAGATTTCAGAAAGTAAATGAAACTACACCAGGATGACTCATGACTAAGACCTGGCTATAGAAGATTCCCTCCCCAAGTTTCAGAACATCTGAATTCTCCTAATAAAGTAACACATGTGACCCACAGCCCCCTTTCTGAATGCTCGAGGCTCAGACCAAATACATGTCCAAATTTTTGTTTCACTCCTACTCCAGCCTTTATCCCTGTCCAGGTTAGAATGACCTGCTCACAGCAGTAGGGCAAGTTCCCATGACCCCAGGTTGCAGGGCTGAGTGCCAAGGGCTCGTCGAGGTCACAGCTATCCCTCAACACGACACACGGGAAGGACACTAACTGCCTGGACAGGCCACAGGATGACGAGATCTCTTCCTTCCCTGATGGCCCAACAGGAAAAAATACTGTGTCCACAGATCATCTGAATGGAATTTCTCTCCAACACTTCAGCGCCCCCTCAGCCTAGACTCACAAACCAAAGCACCTGGCTCTTTTTACATTCCTGTCTTTCCATCTCACATATTTTGGCCTGGTAAGCCCCTTCTTGAGAGCTCTGTGCTGTTGTTCAGTATGGGAACATGTTTGTTTTTTCAGCATGAGTTACAGCCACTTGAGGTCTTCCACATAGGAGGTCTGACCCGTGTCCCGGGCCTGACCCCAGCCCTGCTGCAGGAAAATGGCTCTGCTCTCAGGAACAGGCTCCTGGGACCAGGAAAGCGGTCCACTTTCTTGAGGCCAGGATATATAAACTCACATGGGAAAAACAGGACTGTGGCATTCCCCTCTTTTCAGCACACTTCTCTCTTTTGTCTATGAGCAAAATTTGGCAATGACTTACAGACACTAGTTGGATTTTTTTTTTTTTTTTTTTAAGGACTGTTAGGAAGAATGCCAAGAAATACCACTGAGTTGTCAATAAGGAGGCCCAGAACCTACAGGCTGCTCAGCCACGTAGCTGCCTCCTCTCCAGAGTAACAGTGGACATGTTGCTCAATGTTACACGCTAAGGATATTGGTTTAGTTGTGATCACAGCATAAATAAACATAGGAGTCTATGCCTTGTTTAAGACTCACTTTTTTTTTTTTAAACACAAGGTCTCACTATATTGCCCAGACTGGTCTCAAACTCACGAGCTCAAGTGAGCCTCCTTCCAAGAACGAAATGTTATCATTCGCTGGTAAATGGATGGAATTGGAGAACATCATTCTGAGTGAGGTTAGCCTGGCTCAAAAGACCAAAAATCGTATGTTTTCCCTCATATGTGGACATTAGATCAAGGGCAAACACAACAAGGGGATTGGACTATGAGCACATGATAAAAGCGAGAGCACACAAGGGAGGGGTGAGGATAGGTAAGACACCTAAAAAACTAGCTAGCATTTGTTGCCCTTAATGCAGAGAAACTAAAGCAGATACCTTAAAGCAACTGAGGCCAATAGGAAAAGGGGACCAGGAACTAGAGAAAAGGTTAGATCAAAAAGAATTAACCTAGAAGGTAACACCCACGCACAGGAAATCAATGTGAGTCAATGCCCTGTATAGCTATCCTTATCTCAACCAGCAAAACCCCTTGTTCCTTCCTATTATTGCTTATACTCTCTCTACAACAAAATTAGAGATAAGGGCAAAATAGTTTCTGCTGGGTATTGAGGGGGGGAGCGGGAGGGGGTGGAGTGGGTGGTAAGGGAGGGGGTGGGGGCAGGGGGGAGAAATGAACCAATCCTTGTATGCACATATGAATAATAAAAGAAAAATGAAAAAAAAAAAAAAAAGTGAGCCTCCTTCCTCAGCCTCCCAAGTAGCTGGTCCTATAAGCGTGGACCTCCACGTCCAGGTGAGACTTGCTTTGTTCCTTGGAATTCCATTCCTCTTTCCACCTAAGACCTGCCAACCTGTCAAATCTCAACCAATGCCACTCACTCTTTCTTTTGATCCATAGTTGTGCTAAGCGCTTATTAGTAACAGTTGCCACATGTGTTAAAATAAGGACATAATGGTGAGAAGCACAGAGTACCCCCCCCTTCAGGAAACTTTCCAATCTAAGGAAACAAGGCAACAGTCACTGACATCTGACCAGGTACTTCTTGCCAAGCACAGTATGAAGGGCTTTTTAGATTACTCCCCATCTCAAACCTCCACTGCAGCCAAACAAGGTAACTACTACTACTGGTCCCATTTTACAGATGGGGAAACTGAGGTTAAGCAAGATTAAAGTAACCTGCTTAAGGTCTCAAAGCTACACAGTAAGAGTCATCCATGAGAAGGGTTGACTTCCAAGGGATCCTGATGTCCATCCCATCCCTCCTAGAACCAATACATACTTTGTGTGTGAGTGTGTATGTGTGTGTGTGTGTGTGTGTGTGTGTGTGTGTGTAATGCCTTATCTCCCCAGCTAAACTATGAGTGCCTTTAACAGCAGGGACTCTGTCACTTATTTCTCTGTATCCTGACACTGCCTGAGGTGAATGACATGCTCAGAAAACAAGTGACTGACCAAGGCTTGGCAGTGCCCATACAAAGCAAGGAAAAGTGCAAACTTTGTAATATGAGCACATTCTAAGTGAGAAATCCCATTTGGGAGCTTTGGAGTCCTGTCACCACTCCCTCCCCATCAATACCACACAGTAGTGGAGAATTCCTAGAAGAATTTCCTTCCCTTTCTTTAACAAACGGAAGCCATTAACCCAGAGAGTCTTCTTTATGTTCTAAGGAAACTCATAGGAAATGCACTTCTGCACCTGGCCTAGGGTTAGGGACTTTGCTTTGAGTTTGGCCTCCTTGGTACAAAAGCATCTGTTTCTTATCCTGTGGCATGTCTGGAATCCAGACCTTCCTTCTCATTCTAAACCCAAACCCGAGAGAGGCCACTATCACCTTGCAAACAGACCAGGGCCATCTGCTATTCCAAGTCTTCACCCAAGAAATCACACCTCCCCATAAGCATCACCTACAATGTACTTTCTTGAGGACCTGCCAAAGGAACTTCTGCTTTTCTTAAAAAGATAAAAATGTTTCCACAAGCACAGGCAGTCTCTGTCAGTCCTTGCTTTTCAAACATACATCATCTCTCTCCATCACACACACTCTTCAGCGGGATCAAATGAACCTTCTCCTTCTCGGCTTTCCTCTTCATTCCTACATGGTTATTTATAGTTGGAATATCTTTCTTTCTTAACCCACTGGACTCCACTGGACTCCCTGCCCCCACATTGGAAAGGTCACTTTCAAGTCATTCTTTCCAGAATGATTTCTTGAAGTCAGTGGCTACAAGCTGGTGCTTCTCTCCTGTGGTCCTTTGCTCCATAAGACCTGCGGATGGGCAAGGTAACTCATTCACCTAGATCAAAAGAAGGGGAAACCCTTCACTAAAACCAAGCATCCAAAAATGAGATGAAAGATGTTTCAGGAAGCTGGGCACAGTGGCTCACTTCTGTAATACTAGCTACTTGGGAGGCAGAGATTGGAAGGATTGAGGTTTGAGACCACCCTGAACAAAAAGTTTACAAGACCCCATCTCGACTAATAAAAGCTGAATGTGGGCACCTGTCATCCCAGCTTCAGGGGAAGCATAAATAGGGAGATCATGGTTCAGGCCAGCTAGGGCACAAATGCTAAACTCTATTCGAAAAATAACTAAAACAAAAAGAGCAGGAGGGTGGCTCAAGTGGTAGAGTGCCTGCTTAGCAAGCACAAGACTCTGAGTTCAAACCCCAGTACTGCCCCCCCGCAAAAAATCTTTCAGACAACTGATTTATATTCAGAACACTTGGCAATCAGAGACCCACCACCCAGAGATGCCACCATCTTGATAGTACTTCAAAGTTCTTTCATGTCTGCTTCATACAGTGCTGTGATCATGGCACATTGTGTACTTTGGGATCTTGCTTTTTGGAAAACAATAACTGAAGTATAGCTAGCTCTACATTCCAACAAAGACCATTAACCCCACTTCTCACAGCTCTCCAACATGACCCTGGTACCGTAACCTAGTTAGCCATCTCATGACTGCTGCATGTTTGGGCCACTTCCAGTGTCTAGCTATCATTTACAGCTCTAAAGAATCCCTTTGTGAATGTAGAGTAAGATGAGAGTAAGCACCACCACAGTTCTGTTCTCACCCATGGTATGTATACTTGATCTGCATTTATGACTAATTCAGAAAACAGTATAGTTTCTAATCAGATACCAGCTCTGCTTCCTCCACCACCATGCGGTACTGAGGTTCGAACTCAGAGCCTATACCTTGAGCTACTCCACCAGCCCCATTTTGTGATGAGTTTTTTCAAGATAGGATCTCTCAAACTATTTGCCCAGGTTGGCTTCGAACCACAATCCTCCTGATCTATGCCTCCCAGGTAGCTAGGATTACAGGCATGAGCCACTGGTGCCCGGATTTCCTTCTACTCTTAAGTCAAGCCCCCTTTAAGGTTCACTAGATCTTTGAAAAGTTTACCTTTCATACTTTCTTCCCCTCCCCCATCCTAGTACTGGGGGGCTGAGGGCTACACCTCAGATCTTTTGTTTTTTATTTTGTTTTTCAGATAGTGTCTTGTTAACTTTGCCCAGGCTGGCCACAAATTTGCAATCTTCCTGCCTCTACTGTAATCAGGAGTAACTGGGATTACAGGCATAAACCATCAAGTTGGCACCTTTCATAATTCCTATTATCTTTTTCATAAATATTCCATAAAACTTTATTTTTTCATATGCAAGCTGCCTAACATGACCTTAACTGAATGAGTTTTAGGTTTTTCTCAGCTGCCTCACACAGAAGAGAATAAGGAATGTTCAGGGGAAAGGAAAAGTGTGTGCAATACTTGGTAAGATTTTTGATATAATGCTTGCACATTTTTCTCAAAGTAATAGATACATTCCTAAGATTCTGGGAGGGAAGGGTTCTTGAGAGGAAGAAATCACATTTCGAACACCTCTTAGGGGTTCATAATCTAACACAATAGAAAAGACCCTTTTACAATAAAAATAGTCTCTTAATTTATTTCATAACTTTGGATTTTAGGGGTGGAGTTTTTTAAACATATAGCACACTTTAATTAGCAAAAATCTATATTAAATACAAGTTGTTAATGCTAGCTACCACAAAAGGCCAGGCATAATACAAATGCCAGCCTGGAGAAGTCTTTTGTCCCTGGGTATATCTGAACAGTCTTGGAAGGGAAGACTGACAGCCTCAGAGAATAACCCTCTTAATTTATCCAAACAGCAGGCCAAGCAGCGAGAATGCCTCAGACACGGCCTTCTCATTGCTTTGTTCCGGTCCAAGATGGGGGCCCCTCTTGGGGGACAGGAAAAACTGCTTTCCAAGGTCTCCTCAGCCCCCTGCACTCATGGGGCAGGTCACACAGGGTCATTTTCCTTCTACAGTCAATGGAGGCTTGGGGGATTGTGTTCCTTGTTTCTATCTGTGTTGGGTTCATTACCAAGGAGACAGCATCCAAGGATATTGTAGAGCTCTGCAGTGCATGGAGTCTCAACCCAGCTTCTGTCAGGGCAGTGAAGAATATGAGCAGGACCATGTCATATGCAGGAGGCCACACACAGACACCCTTGCAGATGTGTACAATACCTATGAGAGACATTATCATGGGGAGGCAGACTCCGGTCAGCAGTGGTAGTGAGACTTATCCCTGCATGCCTTCCCTTTCATTTGAAATCATTATTATTTTTTTGGTGTGGTACTTGGGTGTTGAACACAGAGCCTTGAGTGTGCTAGCTACAGGCTCTACTATTGAGCCCCATCCCCACCCCAGGTTTTTTAGTGGACTACCCTTCTAGAAAATAAACAGTTAATTTCAAATGCTAAATCCCTTTGTGCAAAAAATATTTAAGTGCATGTATTTCTAGTTGCAGTATATGCATATTCAGTAGTTACCTTTGGAAAGACTATTGCTTTTACAATTAGAAAATGAAACACTGGGTTTCTCTTGCAAACAGAAAAAAAGCTTGTATGTAGAAAAACAGTGTACTAAGTATATGCTGAGTCAAGAACTATATGTGCCTTTTGATGCAAACAGTCAGCAGTAATGCTGGAATCTGGATACACAGAGACAGACCAATCCCCATCTCCTGGTAACGGCACACTAGGCTTTAGTCCTAGGGATCTGGAACTACTGGCTGTGTGGCAGAGCCCACTGGGATGATGTCAGAAAACAAGTCACTGACTGACTCTCCACAGGCAAGTAGCACTGCAAACCAGATATTCCAGCAGTCTCTGCAAATTAATACTTTTCCTAAATCCAGGTGAAAGGCAATATGTTCAAGTGGCATTAAGTAGTATTTCACTCTTAAGAACATTTGTACCAGCTTAAATCAACGCATCCAAGGGTCAAATCCAGGGCTCTTGTATTTCCCCCAGGACAAGGCTGCAAGGCACTTAATTCCAACTCATCCCCATGCTGACCATTTGAACAGTCAGAATTCTTAGTCACCAAACTGGGACAGGTCTAACAGATTTGTGCATAATCTTAAATGGGCAAAATACACTTGGGTAAGAAAAATAAATCCATTTCATAATAAGGTAAACTTTAAAAAAATAAATGGACTGATTCATCCTAAAAAGTCAAATGTTAAGAAAAATAAATCTATCCACAGCAGGGCACTAGGCCATTCTGTAGCTAATTAATGTCTACTGCTAATTTTGAAAGAAAATGCCACACTTAATTAGCCAGCGGGGTTCTCATGCTGCCTACACTGAGGGAAATGGCAGCATTAAGAAAAAGACTCCCTCAGGCTCTATTAGTGCCCTAATGAGCCAGTAAAGGGAGGGGGTCAGTTGGGTCAGGGACAAGGCAGTCAGTACTGCCACAAGGCCTTTAGAAAGTGCAGGACCTGGGCCTGCAAGGAAATAGGGTGCTCTCAAATACACACTGACCATCAGGCGCTACTCCTACAAGGGCCTCTGCAGGAAAGAAATGTACTGGCGCTCCCTCCGTCCCCAGCCAATGCGGCCAATGCAGTAATTCTGATCCTGTATGGTTACATTCAAGAGGGAGAAAATGTGCCATAAGATCACCAAGCCATTCTTGGCAATTCCATGACCCACAGGCAATGGATCGAAGGAGTACTGATTTTCAAAAGGACAAAATGGAGGACAGCCTACAAACTACAGACTGGTGAACTTGACACAAACCCCTAAATGGATCTTACAGCTTATTACAGCTACTTAACACACAGGAAAAGACATGATCAGTTTGGAGCGAGTATGGGTTTACAAACACAAGTTATCTCTCAGACTATCTTTCAGGCAGAGGGAAAGAGTAAGATCTAAGTTATGGTTTCCTGTGATAAACATGTTACCTAAATGGAAAGGTGTGGGCCAAACAATAATAAAACTAGGCAGATCTGGAGTTGGTTGGACTTGAAGTTGATTGAACAACCAGTTATTGGACTGTCATTAGACTGAAGGAGGTCTCCAATGGTGTGCTCTGAACTCCATTTCCAGACTTGGTCAACATTTCCATCAGCTACGTAGAAAAAGATCTGGAAGGGACCTCACATAATTCAAAGCTAGGAAGGCACTCTGACTATTATGACGACTACATCAGCATATAAAATGATTTCGTCACACTGTAAAAACTGATCAGATCTAACTGGATGCTGGTGGCTCATGCCTGTAACCTTAGCTTCTTGGGAGGCTGATGTCAGGAGGATCAAGTTTCAAGGCCAGCCTGGGCAAAAAGTTCATAAGACCCCATTTCAACAGAAAAGAGTTGGGCATCGTGGCGTGCACTTGCCATTCCAGCAATGGTAGGAAGCTTAAAATAGGAGGATCAAGGTCCAGGCCAGCCTGGGCAAAAAGAGAGGCCCTGTCTCAAAAGCAACAGAGCAAAAAGGACTAGAAGCAGAGCTCAAGTGGTAGAGCACCTGCCTCAGAAGTATGAAACCTGAGCTCAAACTCCAGTTAAAAAAAAAAAAAAAAAAACCTGGTCAGATCTAAATAAACTCATTCTTGAAAATGAGAGGTATGAGGTTCTGGATTCTGCTCTCAATTATTCAGATATACCACCAGTAAAGATGACTTTGTGGCTGACTAAAATGTTGTGGGTCAACACCTGTGTGCTGTGATTGTCAGATAAGCTAAGGTGATAGTAAGCTCTGGTAAGTTAAGATCTAGATGGGGGGGAGCAAGGGAACCAGTGACTCCTATAATTCTTGCTACTCGGGAGGCGAGACCCTATCTCCCAAATACCCAACACAGGGCTGGTGGAATGGCCCAAGCAGTAGAGCAGCTGCCTAGCAAGGATGATGCCCTGAGCTCAAACCCTAGTATTGCCAAAAGAAAAAGAAAAAAAAAAAAAAAGATAAAAGGTAAGATCTGGGACAAGGAGATGAGACCACTTATCCTTTGTGCCTGACTCAGAGTTCAAACATGCTGAGTCTGTGTTCAAGTGTGGGGACTATTCTTTAAGAGAGGTCCCAGGCAGATTTGGGGGTGAAACTCAGTGGTAGAGCACTTGCCTAGGACTTGCAAGGCCCTAGGTTCCATCCCCAGCACCACAAAGAAAGAAAAAGAAAGAGGTCCCAGGCAAACCTGAAGAAAGCTCAGATAAGACGTGTCAGCATGATGAGGTCACATCATATGAGAAATGACCCAAGAACCAATGGAATCTTGCATTTGAAATACAAGAGTTAACCTCTATCTAGGTGAAGGCCAACAGATCACCTGGGAGGAGATGATTGAAGTCAGTGTGGACTTTCCTCAGGAGACAATACGTGCAGAATGGACAGCCACTTGCTGGGCCTACTTCCTCAGGTGACATGCCCTGATTTCCCTTGATGAGTCCCCCTTGCTGATATTCAGTCCCCCCGATTTGTGACCCCACCCTCTGAGGACACAGGTATGGGTGTGCCTCAGGCTTGCTCAATTAGGGTATTCCACATCGTGGCAGTGGGGAGGGTGACCAAGCTAGCCTTCTTCTGTTGGGTTCTGAGAGGACAGAAAGGAAACCCAGAGCCACTGATGGCCCTTATGACACTATAAGGAACAGCCTGCCAGGAGCCAGGGCCCACACAGACACAAGCAGAGAGGAGAAATGGGGAATGGCAACAGTCCTTGAGCCACCAGCCTTCAAGGTGACCTAAAACCTGCACTTCTCAGCTCTAGGAGACTAGGACCCTTCCCAACCCAGGAGTCAATGATCTACAAACCTGGAAAAAGAAGAACATGAAGAGAAACATCAGGAATGTGGCAAATTCAGACCCAGAGCCAGGAAAGGAAAAACAAATGAACTGCAAGGAAACAGGGGAGGGAAAACTACAAGTTAAGAGACCTAGGAGGGGGCTAGGATGTAGCTCAGTGGTTGAGTGTTTGCCTAGCATGTATGAGTACTGGGTTCAATCCCCAGTACTGTCAAAAAAAAACAAAACAAGACAAAAAGACCTAGGAGGCATAGATTAAATATCATTTGGATTCAAACAAACCAACTGTGGGGGTTAAAAAAAAAAAAGTATAAGACCATCAGGGAATTTGGAATATTGGCTGCCTATTTGCCAATATTTTTAAGTATGATATATTGTGGCTATGTTTTTTTAAAGAGTTACTTACTTAGTGAAATGTTTATGAAGGAAATAATATGATGTCTGGGACTGTCTTTATAATAACACAGTGGGGATTCTGGTGACTGATGATTGTGTATCTGGGTCAGACACTGGGATTCACTGTCCTGTTTTCCCTATCTGTGTGATATGTAAAATTTCCTATAATATGAAGTTTAAAAATGAATGACAGGGGAAATATGAACACTCTCCCTTACCCATGACAAGCTGATAGAAGCAAATGGGATCTAGGCAGTAAAATGAGCACTTGAGTGATCTATCATAAAGATGATCTGGAACTAAAGTTATACTCAAAAACAGGAATGTAGGGGGAGGTGGAAGAGGGAGAAATTAGCATGCATGAGGCCCTGCATACAATCCCAACACCAAAAAAAAATTAAAACATAAAAAAACAGGATGTGTCATCAAACCAACAACTGACAGCCATTATTGCTGTCCTAGTAAGAAACCAAAAAGAAGCCAGGCTACCTGATAGACCACCAGATGCAAATAACTAGGTACTTTAGAATAGGAGAAACAGTACAAAGAAGTAAAAAGGCTGAGAATTCCTCCCTTCTACAATCTGAATAACCATAAAATGTGGAATGAAATACCAAGCACCAGAGATAAACACCTACTATGTGCCAGGCATGGCTCTAATCACCTTTTATATATTAACTCACTTAACTCTTAACTACCACCCAGTGACATGAGTACTGTTATCTCCATTTTACTGACCAAGAAACTAGAGACACAGAAATTATAAAACTTAGACTGGCAGAATGGTTCAAGCAGTAGAGCAAGTGTGAGGCTCTGAGTTCAAACTCCAGTACTGCCAAAAAAAGAAAAAAGAAAAAAAGTCACACTGCTAGAAATTGAGAGCCAAGACACAATCTTAGGAATTCTGGATCCTGAGTCTATGTTCTTTCTTCATCAGCAATACAATATATTTTAAATACTGACTTATAATAACGGGGTATTTTTGAAGGCCCATGAGTATAAATGATTTCTTAAAGTTGCATTCAAGTTCACACCTAGAGCTGAAAAAAAACACTACACTCACACCTATCTTCATGCCCATTTGGAACTCGAGGGTCGCACTAAAATTTTTCCCTATTGTACCTTGTTCTGCCCAATCTTTATATTCTACATCAAACCTTGAAAAATGAGTAACAGATGAGGCAGCTGCGCTCAGAGCCACCATGATCAAAAGAAAACTATTTTGACCTGATCATGTTTAAAGGGAAAAAAGGCAACATCTTGGGATTATAAATAGACTAAATCTATTCAGATTTTCATTCCAAGGATATTGACCCAGAAAGACAAACGAAAAAACCGTAGAGCTAGTGCATCTGGATAAAATTCTCCCAGGAAAACAAAGACAACCTTTCCCATAGAATAGTGAGACTCACCACACCCTGCTTTGTGACTATTCAATTACAATCCAAGATAAAAGCGTCATTAGCTGGGGAAGTATTACTTGAACTTACCTGTAATCAGCATCTATGTGGAAATAATACCGTGGGGAGCCAGAGGGGTGAGTGGCAGATTTGATAGAAGGGAGTCCTGAACTATTAAACTTAAATTGTTTTTGAGAAAGGATTTTCTGATGTGTAGCTCATACAAAAATAATACTATCTGGTCTAAGAGCTATGACCAGCCAGCAGAAAATTTACGTTTGCTTTTAATCACAGATGCCCCTGAACAAAAGTTTCCATTGCAAGGCTTCGCTCCAGAATAACAGCACTCGGGTGACTTTCAATTACTATACTTCTTCCTTGTCAGAAAGCAGAAAGCACATGTTTGAGATTTCACTGGAAGTTAGAACAGCCGTTTGTGAAAACCTCATAAAAGGGAAGACTGATTCAGTCCTAGGATCTCGGCAGGATACCTGAAGTTCAATTTTGTCTCTGAACAAAAGCACTAAAGCAGCCTGCAGGCTTGCATAGGATGAAGGGGAGTTGGGGGCACTTTACTGGCTGGACTAAAAAAAGCCAAATCATTAGAAAGGCCTTTAGGAACCACCACCACCACCTCCTCGGGAAGGCAGCAGCAGAAAAGGAGTCCGGGCTCTCCCGTCTTCCAAGTAATAGCAAATGTGTCAGGCAGTTAAACTCCTCTATCTCATTTCAGAGTGCTCTGTGCAGACCCAGAGCGAATTCACACCGAAGAGACTGCCCGGCCCCCCTCCTCTCCCATGAAGCATTGTTGGATGTGAGCGTTTCTTCAGATACAATTTCATGAACAGAAAGGACAGAGTTGAATTTAAGGGACGTCAGCCAAGCTCTTTCATCCAACACCGTGACCCTGGATCTAATCGTCAGTTCTCTTCGCTTCAATTCTCCGACTCTTAACATACTTTGAAAAGTTAAAACGCTTAATATCCACTGATTACTAGTTGCTGGAAGAGGTAATATGCATGCATTTTGAGTTCTGTGGAAGAATAATGCTAGAGAAATGCAAGCTATTTATGAAATATAAAAGCACAGAATGATAGGTCTGCACACGAGACTATACTGGACTGAGATAGTTGACATTTCAAAAAGGGAGAGTCAAGCCTTTTCCTATTTTTGAACACAGAATTATAGGGCAACACAGTTACACCAGGCTCTCCCAGCTGGGACATCTATTTGCTCATCTAAGAGCTTTTAAAAATGCTCATTAAGGGATAGGGTGTAGCTAAGTGGTAGAATGTTTGCTTAGCATGAGCAAGGAGCTAGGTTTGATCGCCAGCACTGGGGAAAAAAGCACACTAAGAAACCAAAACAAAAAACCCACAAACTGTACAGAGAACATGTAATTAACACAGTTCAATTAAGGCCCAATGCTAACATCCAGCTATGTAACAATTAAACCATATATCAACTCACAGGCTCTGCAAACCACTATGTTAGTAATCTAAAGTCACATACTTGCTTTGTATGATATTAGAAGTATGAAGGACTTCTCAGCACAGATCACTTCCCCCACCCTTTGCTTGGTTCCTGTCCTTTGATTACAATCGAACAAAAAAGACCAAGAAAAATGTCTTGGATAAGATCTACAGGAGCTCACAGAACACTCTACCTAGAGGGAAAAGAGACAGTGTACATGTAACTATGTATGATTGCTATGTGTCTCTGGAGAAAGATCTGAAATTGATGAAACTCTCACAGAAAATCCAGGACTTGCCAACATCTCGTTATGAAGACAGTTGGCTGACCAAGATGAGTATATAATAAGCCAGGTGCTGGTGGCTCACACCTGTAATCCTAGCTACTTAAGAGGCTGAAGATTGAGGTTCAAGGCCAGTCCAGGCAAATAGTTTAAAAGACCCTATCTCCAAAACTAACCAGAACAAACTGGACTGGAGGCGTGGCTTGAGTGGTAGAGTGCCGGCTTTGCAAGCAGGAAGCCCTGAGTTCAAACCCCAGTCCCACCAAAAAAAAAAAAAAAAAGAGTATAAACCAATTCCTGAGCTTTAACATGACTCCAAGGTAGGAGGGTGTTTTTGTTTTTCTTTGTGTTGGGGAAAGAACCCAGGACCTTGTGCATGTGCTAGGCAAGCACTCTACCACTGAATTACACTTCCAGCTGGACTTGTGTTTCTGAATTTGTCATTCCATTCTGGAAACAATCTAGAGCAGTGCTGCTCAAGGTGGAGCCCAAAGCCCCATGTGCTCGCTTGCTAGTTGTTTGTCACTGGTCTACAACAAGGTTATTAAGAACAGAAATGATGAGTTAACGCTTACAAACACTTATGACAGCAGCTCCACAAAGCTGCTACATCCAAGTTCGTGATCCAACAAGGTGATGGGCTCACCTTGTTGACCAGGACAAGCAGTCTGTACACTATTAACTCACACGAGGAATTACATGCAGCTCAAACTACATGCAGTCATGTGCAGCTTGGCCACGTATGAGTGTGTTATTGATTGGAAATTTTTTTTAAAAATGGACGCTTACCTGGACCATGAGAGATATGCTGACCTGGAGAACCATTTGAGGGGTCAGGATTAGAAGTGGAGAACAAGGGTGGGGGGGTTGGGATAAGGCTATTGGTAGGCAGTAATCTGGAAGAAATCTGAACTCAAGCCAAGATGGGGTCAGAGTTAAGAATTATTAAGGAGTTAAATTAACCAGGCTTGGTGCCTTCAGGATGTGAGCAGTGGAGAAGAATCAAGGATGGCTCCTGGGATTCAAGAACTCTTTACTTACTTTGAAAATAATGGCAAGGTCTAAAACAACAGTACAGAAGAACTTCATGAAAGTCAGGATTCACAAAAAGATTCTAAATTCAAAGGCATTTTCCCTGAGTGCTTTTGAATGAGCATAATGGCAAATTAATGAAATACAGAAAACTAAGCACCCTGGTGGTTAACACCATGCACCCCTGGGAATTCAGATTGTGGAGAAAGAAAACACAACCTATGCCAAGACTACATTCTCCCCTGAAATGAAATCATGTGGTCAGGAGCCACATCTACTTCAGAAAGGGGCAGCTGGAGCCCTGGAACCCCCAAGCCCTACTAGGAAAAAAGAAGACCCCCGAGGGACTTGTTCATTCCTGCCCCTCCCCCCCGCCCCAGCTGTCTACAACACAAAGCCTCCTTCCTCCAATTTGTGCACATATTAAAACAGGCCTCTCACCAAAAGGGAGAATGATAAGAGAGGGATGGGGGATAATCGGGTAGAATGAAATCAATGGCCCTAACCTCAAAACCCACTGCCTTCCTCTGTGCTCTGGCTCACATTCCAACTCCTATCAGAAGACAAGTCAATTAGCAAGTGCTAGACAGCCGCTAAGGAAAGATGAGGGTTAACCCTATGGCTACGTGTCTGGGCAAACCTATCCTACAGCATTCCAGAGCTGGGAAGGGAGTCAGCTCCAGGAGGGTGGGGTTTCTCCTGCTCAAGAAACATACTGTCCATTTCCCACGTAAGAGTGGAGATTCTTCACCGTCTACCCAACCCGGACTGAGTAGCCAGGGTCAGGCGAAGACACGCCTAATAGCTTTGGCAAACCATAGGATGATCACCAAGTCCATAACTTCTCTCAAGAACACCTGATCACCTTTAAACTGTTACCCTTCATCATACCTAGGCTTCAGTGATCAGCTGTCTCCAGCTTCACAAGCTCAGAACCTATCAGTACTCTCCCAGAACTTCAAGGAGCAGTATTGTTTTATAAGCATTTGCTTTTGTTGTTTCATTCTTCCAGGTCTTTCTCCTCAACTCTAACCTCTTACAAGGCAATACTTTCACTTTCTTCATGATATCCCCTTGTGTATTAGTAAGTCATTGGTTTGAAAAGTTAAAAAAAATACACCTAATAACAGTTTTGTAATTCTGTGACGTGATACATTCTAAAGGTTCAGTCTGTGAAATGGATTACCAATTTTATGATCATTTATCAACAAATGGTGAAAGTCAGTATTTATTGAGCAATTACCACGCACCAGGCACACACTCGCTACTCCAGTCTTTACAACAGTCTTTTAAGGCAGATGCTATTACCATTTCCATTTTGCAGATGAGAACGCTGTGGCATAGAGATGGAGGGTACCTTACACAAAGGACACACAACTAAAAAATGGCAGACCCCAAATCTGAACTCAGGAAGACAAAAGAATCTGTACTTTGTTGAGCACCCGTGGCTCTGCCTATAATCCTAGCCACTCAAGAGGCAGACAGCAGGAGGATCTAGGTTTGAAGCCAGCCTGTACAAACAGTTCACGAGGCCCTATCTCAAAAACACCCAACACAAAAAAGGGCTGGAGGAGTGGTTCAAGTGGTAGAATGCCTGCCTTGTAAGTGTGAAGCTCTGAGTTCAAAACCCAGTGCCACAAAAAAAATCTAGTTTTAGCCACTAGACTGCTTCATTACACAAAGAAGATTAAAAAGCACATATATAATGGAACACAGAATAAAGCATCTCCAGGAACACTGCCTTTATTACTTTATTTATTTCTGTATTTATTTAGAGCCTTGAGGTTGCTAACCAAGTGCTCTACCATTTAAGCCAAATCTCCAAGCCTTTTTGCTTGTACCTATTTTTAAAATAAGGTCTCATGCTTTTTGGCCAGACCAGCCTCAAACCGCAGTCCTCATACCTAGGGCTTTTGTGTGGCTGGGATTACACAGCCATACTACATGCACCACCACCCCAACTTGTGTGCTGAAATGGGGGTCTTGCTAACTTTTTCCCTGAGCTGGCTGGGAATGGGGATCCTCTTAGCTCTGCCTACCAAGTGGCTGAGATTACAGGTATGAACTACCATGCCCTGCCACTTTTATTACTTTAACTGGAATGCTGTCTTTTATTAGACTGATACAAGTCCCGGAAACCTCGTCACCAGTGGGAGCCTATCTTGGTCCAGGTTCCTTAGGAGGAAAGCAGACACCTCTTAATTTTCAAATGTATCTCTTTTTGCCATCTTTCACCATTTGAAAAATTAATTAAAAGAAAAGACAAGGTGATGTGTCAGTATTCTATTGCTGACTATGGTATTGGGACTTGAAGCTCAAAGACTGTTTGCGTTGGCACCAGATCTTATCCCACCCACAGAGTCAGAGGGATTCAGGTGAACTCCCTGGCCATGCCTCTGACTTAGGTTAAATCCAAAGAACCAGCCATGGTGGCTAAGACAAGCAGCCCACACAGGACAGCTACGGGATGGCTCCTGGGTGCTCCCAGATGCTGGACCTCAGCCTCCTGACTGCCACTCTCCCACCCTGACTTCCTCTTCCGCTTTCTGTCACACAGAAAATTCTAGGACTAGACCGGAGCCCAATAAACTTATCCAGAGAGAGGACATTGGTCTGCAGTCTTTGATGTCAGCACACCCACAATGACCAAATGTTTTCCATCAGACATCCAGCCTGGGCAAAGCTGGCTTCTGTGGCTTTAAAACCAACACTGGTCCTCACTTCATGATCCCTGAGCTGATCCTGCAGATGGGTCCTCCAGTTTTGACAACTGAGTAACTTATACTCTTCTAAAGGGACGAGCCAAATCCCCAAAGTCCAAATCATCACCAATTTTCAACTATTCATCACATTCTCTCTTCAGAAATCTGAAAAACGTCTACCAAACTACTTATTAAAACAAGCCCAGCCGCCTTTACTTCAGGATTATAGGTTTCCTAACAAGACTGTTCTTACAAATGCACTCAAAGTTCTATTATCATCTAATTACAATTTCTATATAGCTATATAATAATGTGTGTGTTCTGGAAGCCAAAAAAATTTTTAAAAAGCTTCAATTACTTTTGTACCTACCACTAAAACAAGCAGAAACAGGAAAACTTTCCATACAGAATTTAAAAAAAAAAAAAAAAAAAAAAAAAAGGCTGGAATCCCTTTACTTACTGCTTTATCACAGCTCCAACAGAGGTGAAAGGAGACAGGCAAAATGTAGGCTGAACATATATGGTCATCCCCAGACTTTCTTACTATATAAAGGAGAAATTAATAAAAGAAGAAAAAAACAGAAAGAAAGAAAAGAAATACCACACAGCATTTTCTTTCCCCAGCATAATTTTTCAATTTTCTTAGAGAAATGCCAGCCAATAACTAATTAGAACCATATCCTTTGTTATCCCAAAGGGAAGACATACACAAATGGTTTTAAAGAACGAATGTTAATAAGAACTTAAAAAAAAAATGTAAGCTGGAACTTTGGTTTCCCTGCACTGTAAAACAAAATTCCCTTCTTTAAAGCTATTTTTATGGCTGGGGGAACAGCATGGATAAAATCCATCAACAAAAGCTAAGTGTTCACCATCCAGGGCCCTGAACTGGGGGTGCCCTAACTTTTTATTGTTCGTAAGATGAAATTAGCATCACAAAATCACATATTTCTACCCAACCAGATTTCAAGCTGAGAGAGACAAAAAGTCAGTAATAGAAGAGGAATTTGTTTTACACTCTTTGGTTTCAAGAGTAAAAATAATTCCTTTCAAAATGAATATTCAGCTTTTACCATTTCCAATGTATGTTTCCCATAAGAAACACAGTTGCAGCCTTTTAGCTGAAATGTATCACCACAGATAAGAATGTTTTCTGGGATCAGATCTTGAGTTGCCTATCCACCAACACTGAGGGGCAGAAACCACCTCCTTCAAAACTGGTCTGATTAGAGAACAAAGTGAGCTATAGGATGTCAGTTAGAAAAATGCTGAGAAAAAATAAATTTAGTGGACTGGGGATTGTAGCTCCATGGTGGAATTTGAGTTTAGCACGCACAAGGCACTGGATTCAACCCCTGGCACCACAAAATTTTTTTAAAATAAAAATAAATGTTTAAGATGTTAACGCATCATGGTTTAGGCACGTCCAGCATTCTGAACTGTATTTTCAAATGAAAGCCTGCGCTGTGTCATCCAGATGCCCACCGGAGTGGGATCAGTGGGTCCAGACTAGGACTACAGAACACTTTTCATGCAAAGGGACTGGCCAGGGTAGAGAGAGCCAGGCATGGCCTCTGTCATATCAAACACACTCCTTTTTTGGGAAAAGTTTTAAGCATTTCCAAAGCATCTCAATTTGCTCCATATTTTTACTATCCAGTAATTTTATTTCCCCTTCTGTAAAAAATACAACAGGCCTTATGTCTGTAACATTTTACCATGTTTTCAAAAGCTAGAAATCATTTGTATTGCCCAATAAGGACATTATTTTAAACAGACTTTGGTCTATAACAGAAACGTGCCATAAGTATGAAAATATTTTTAGGTAAATCACTTTCTGAACATTATTTCTTCTCAAAATGACCATAAAAACAACCACCAAGGAAAACAAAGGTTCCCAAAATTCTGTATATTCATACCTTATCAAGCATAGAAATCAAATATGGACAAAATAACCTAAAAAGTGGCTACAATGCAAAGTCTTGCCTCTGGGTAGTTACAGGAACCCATGTTTTTCCAGTGTTAAATTTACAAACTGTGTTTGTGAGGCTGTATTTCATTCTAAGTCTCCCGTTTGTACCTTTACACTGCTTTGGGATGGGTGATTTACTGCAGACATTTGAGGTCACAGTATAAGCCTTTCGCTCTCACTAAATCTAAATCATACTTCTCAACAAGATTCTATGCACGTAAAAGAAACACGTGGCATGCGTTACCATCCTCCCTAGAGGAACCTAAATGCCCCCAGAATAGCCTTTCTCCTGTCCACCCCAGAAACTGCCATTCTCTTCAGAAAGGGACATCAGACAGTAATTAAGGAAGAGTGCGCCAAAACTTTTTCTCTGTTGCCATTCATTACAAAATGTCCTGAGTTGGTTTTATTGAAACAGACATCTTCATCTAACAGATACACTCCGAAACCCAAACTAATTTCAGCAGCAAACAGGCAGGAATGAGAAGTTGACAGCAAAGTATAAATTTCCCCCAAGTTCTCGTTGTTCCAGCCAATCTGCACGGCCGGGATCGGTTCTGCATTTAATTCGAAGTATGCCAAGACAACAGTTACCCGTCACGAAATTAAGGGACCTACAAGGACAGGCTGTTCCTGGGCCTGGGAGGATAGCTGGACAGCTAGACAATGAAAAGCTCTCCGGTGGCCATTAATTCAGCCCGGGGGGGCGGGCGGCGAGGAAAGGGAGAAGGGCAGAGGACTGAGCTCCTTTCTCGCCCAGAGCTAGGGTCAGCTGCGGTCTCTCCGGGGTGAGAGGCGGCCTGAGCTCCAACTTGGCCCCCAGGTCCCTAGTCACAGGGGAAGGGGCCCCAGGAAAGCAGAGAAAACTTCCTGGTTGGGCATTATGGGTAGGGGGCTACCGCCTTCCCCTACTAACTACAGGTATCCGCTGGGAGTCAAGTGGTTGAGGGATGAGGCCTCTTTCCGCACGTCTGGTTTGAGGGCTACCGAGTAGGGACCCCAAAGAGTCACCCCTATGCGAGGCTCCCAACACGCGACGGAGGGCTCTTGGGGTCACAGTTTAAGCCGGGGTCCTGGGGCCCACAGGGTGCCAAACTTCCCAGCGCGGGCGCAACCTGGCACCAGCATCCAGGAGTTGCTGCAAGAGCCCCAACCGGTGGAGTCCTGAAATGGGGGCGCGGGCGCAGAGAGGGGCAAGGAGGGGATGAGCCTGCGGAGATGGAGAAGGAGAGCGGGGGGGACAGCACGGTGGGGGCGGTGAGGCCCCGGCTCCCGCGAGCGCGCGGGCTGCGCCCCGAGGCCAGGAGCGCCCACAGGCCCGCGCCGCTCACCTTCCTGTGCTTCTCCTTGTAGGGCAGCGCCAGCCACGGCATGTCCCGCACGAAGTCCTGCCACTGCCGCTGGTCCTGGTCCGAAGACACGAAGACGATCTCCAGGCGGCTCCGTGGCTCGGGCTCCGCGGCCGCCCCGGCCCCCGGCCCCGGCCCAGCCCCGGCTCCCGGGCCAGCCGCCGCGTCCCCCCGCAGGCGGCCGTAGAAGGCGGCCAGGCTGGCGCTGAGCTGCGCGCAGGGGGCGCTCAGGCTGCAGCCGAAGTAGAGCCCGAGCAGCGAGATGCCTCGGGCGCCCAGCGAGTGCACGTCCACCTCCTCGCCACCGCCCGTCACCAGCTTCTCGCCCAGCAGCTCCTCCAGGAAGCCCGACATCCTGGCCCACCACAGCCCAGGCACGCGGGAGGGCGGGCGGGCGGGCGAGCTGGCGGCGGCTACCCGGCTCGCTGGTCCGCGCAGCGGGCGAAGGCGGTGGCGGCAGCAGCAGCAGCGGCAGCGGCGGCGGAGGCGGGGGTGGCAGGGCCCGGGAGAGGAAAGCCCCGCCCATCCGGCCCGCCCACGCCACGCCCCCTCCTGGAGCCCTCGCCACGCCCCCTCCGTGGCCGGCTGGGACTTCGCGGGCCGCCCCGACAGGGTCCGCCCAGCCAGGTCCACAGCAGCTGGCGCCGCGGCGCGGGGGCGCAGGCCTGCAGTACGTGGCCAAAGTAAGAAACCTGACCCGACTAGCTCCACCAGTATCAGAATGCGCCGGCCTAAATGAAGACCGGAGAAGGGTCCACTGAGCCCGCGCTTTCTGAGGTTGCACAAAAGCAGAACCGCACCCCTGCACCCTATTCTCATCGCCCAGTTCTAAAATCTAAGACTTTTCCAGAGGTCCCCCTACTACCCATCACGCGAGCTCTGCACCTCTTCCTGTTCCTTTCCTCCTTCTCTACTCCCTACACAAAGCCATAAGCCACTTCGGACCCCCACTGACCTCTTGTAAAGCTGATAGGATTTAGTGTCTTCACTACACCGATGTCTCTTTATCAGGCTAGGTCTTGTTCAGCAGTTATTTCTCCCTGTATCTTTTGTGTTCTCTATCCTAAGTGGATTGGAAGACATCGCCTCTTCTATTGTTCATGTAGCTTCTGATGGGGTGCTAGACACGCGAGAGAATTCAGGTCACAGTGTGGGGTTTCAGTCCACAGGTCGCTGCGACTATTATCCACTGGTAAGTAACTCTCTTCTAGCTCCACAAATGCATGCAACAGATGGTGCCGGGTCTCTAAATCAGTGCTGACTGCTCGTCTATTCACAGTTTATCTCAAATAAACTGTTGGTAGTTGAGAAAAATTCTGAGGACTTTTTTGTCCCAGCTGACAAGATGCTTTCTAATGTTTAGGGAGAACCTGGATTAAATTTAGGTGATCTTGTGGCAAGTCCTCCCGTTCTCCACCAGCCTTACTCACACGCAGTACAAAAATGTACACATGCCCAACCGCCAAAGAGGACAATCCGTATGTATCATCTCAGCTACCAACAACTCAGTGACAAGGGAAAAAAAAAAAAAAAAATCTCCCTTCTCAGCCCTTCATGGCTTGGGAAATTGTTTCTTGGGCATCTATCGCCATCTAATGGAAGGAGTAAAAAATAGTTTGTATCGGAGCACCAGGTGTGAAAAGAGATGCTGGCAGAACACGTTTGTTAATTACAGAGTGTCCCCACCTCCACACCCCCCACACACACACATCATAAAGTGTGCTATAGGAGATCGTTTAAAATTCAGAACATAAATGCAAGCTTCTGGCATGAACATAAATTCATGCCCTTAAAGTTCTCCATTTGTCTAAGGTAGAACAAGGAATCGTACAGGTCTTCAGCTCAGTGAAATGTTACACACAAACCAGTGAAAATACTGAGAAGAAAGTCCAGAGTAGGATAGTAATCTCTACGAATGATACGCACTTCCTTTAGTAACCACCAACGGCTCAGTTCATAAGTAGGATCTTTGGATTGAGGACTGCCTTTAAGCAAGTAAGAACCCTATGGCAAAGGCAAATTCCATGTTAGTTCTTAGGAGAGTCATGCTTAAAACTCCAGCCACTAGAGAGGCAGGGTTATAAAACACACAGGACTTTGGGTGTAACTCAAGTGGGAGAGCCCTTCCTAGCAAGCAAGAGGATCTGAGTTCAATCCCCAGTACCACCAAAACAAAACAAAACAAAATAAAATAAAAAGACACAAGGAAGCATTTATTTTTTTGTGAAAATGCTTTAAACTTATCAATAGACCATATGTTAAATTTCTTTAAAAATCCTGTTTTTAAATCAGCACTGGTGGCTCACTTCTGTAATCCTGCCTACTCAAGACACAGAGATCAGAAGGATTGAGGTTCAAAGCCAGCCCCAGGCAAATAGTTCTTAAGACCCTATCTCGAAAAATCTCATCACAAAAAAAGGGCTGGTGGAGTGGCTTAATGTGTAGTCCCTGAGTACTGAAAAAAAGAAACCCTGTTTTTAAAATCCTGTAAATGGGTTAAAACGCTACATCTTCTCATCCAGATCATATTTTACCTCCACTGGGTAGGTACATGGATTAGACACCGTTGAAAGCATATTGGATAGGTAGATTCCTTCACTTGGACATTTGCAAATGAACACTGCATACACGAAGGACTATAGATATTTACCTCCTACGGGAGCCTCAGGACAAAGCATTTAAAGCAGAGGTAGGTGAAGAGGAAACTGGGGGAACTGCGAATTGGGGGAAACGGTGACATCACTGCTAGTGTACTTAGCTTTGGTAGACTAGGTGCAAGTGTGATATAATGAGGCGGTTTGTGCAGCATTTTACTTTCATTATTTTATAGGAAAGCACTTTCCACTGGAGTGTGTCCAAACCAGCATCTGGCACCTGGGAAAGTGAGAGCTCGAACATACTGCACATGAAATATAAATAAAATTTAGAGAATTGTTGGTACAGCAGACTTTGGTTAGAAGCCAAATCTTGCAGCTGCCTTTAAAGGGGTGTGGAAAGAGGGGATCTTCAATGGAAATGATTCCAAATCATAATCCTAGTGGATGTTTGTTACAAGAAGAAGCCCAAGGAGACTCATTTGGCTTCCTGTAAAGAATTAACCAATGTCCTTTGGCCTGTGGAAAGCAGTACTCTCTCTGCTTATGCAGCAGAAGAGGCCCACTTAAAGAGACTGTCTCTGCTGGGATTTACCTGGTTATGTTACATGAATTGATGGCTATTCTGCAAGCTATTGTTGTTTTAAAATATGTGCTAAGGAACCACAACCTGCCAGACATCGTAAAGAATGTATACATTACAAGATTTTCTTCTGAGAACTTATAGTCTAAGGCATATGTTGTCATACAAAACACATGCAGGACAAATATATATTTGTCACCTTTGAGATTCCTACATCACAGCCTTTGATCTTCAGGCACAGTAGCATATGTACACATGACGTGTGTGTGTACACATATTTATTGTTACATTGGGGACATTAGAAAAACCTAAGTGTGTATCAATAAAGATGATTAAATTTTGACACATTTGTCACTCAAAATGAAATCTGCTTATTAAAAATAATTAATATTTTATGTACACTGAATCTATCTGCTTTTCCAGAAACACAGAACATATATATGTATGTATATATGTATATATATGTATATATGTGTATATATATGTGTGTGTGTGTATATATATATATATATATATATATATATATATATATATATATATAAAGAGATTTATTATAAGGAATTGACTGATGCAATTATGGAAGCTGACAAGTCCCAAGATCTGAAGTCAGCCAACTGGAGACCCAGAAGAGCCAATGATACAGTTCTACAGTTCTAGTCTGAATCCAATGGCCTGAGAACCAGGAGAACCAATGGTGTAAGTTTCCATCAGATTTCAAGTCCAAAGGCAGGATATTCATCCCAGCTCCAAAATAGTAAAAAGAGAGTGAATTTTCCCTTACTCTGCCTTTTGTTCTATGCAGGTGGCAATGGGTTGAATGAGATTCCACATGGGGCAGGGAATCTGCTTTACTTGCTCTACCAATTCAAATGTTAATCTCACACAGAAGGACCCTCTCAGTCACACCCAAAATAATGTTTAACCAAACATTTGGGCACTCCATGGCCCAGTCAAATAAGCTTATAAAATTAACTATCACAAGTCTGTCCCTTGTCACTTTGGCACCCATATGCAGTTCCTTAAACAATACTTAATCTCCAACTAAAGACAATAATGAGTCCTAATTTTACCCAACTGATTAAGCTGTTCTGCATATAAGCAAAATATACTAACCATTTCCCAAGAAAAAGAGGTAAAGTCTTTCAGTGATGTTTAATCTTCCTGATATCTGATAAGTTAAACACTACGATGCAAAATTAACAATACTTAAATACTATGAAACAAAATCCAATTTATCCTATGTTACATGATAAAAAATGAGAGGGAAGAAACAGATATCACACACACACATTCATAAGAAAATAAGGAAGAAATAGCCATAAGAATAGCCATACAGTTACTCTGCAACTGGCCATACATATTGGTATTATAGCTACCTTCTTTCACTCCCCCATTCTGTATTCCTTTTGCCTTCAGCAAGCACCTCAGTTGGCTATGGTTCTTTACGTAGTGAGTGACACAAATCCTCATTCCTGAAGATTCTGGGACATTAGTAGTCCTGTCTGGACTGGATTATTGTAGTCATCTATTGACCTTAATCACAGGGCATGGTAATATAAAGATACTCTAAGAGACCTCCTGTACTCCAGACATGCTGTTCCTTCCCTGCCCTGTGGGAGTAGTCCAATCTTAAGAATCACCACCCCAGCCAGCACAATAACTCCCTTATTTGCTTGTTGATTCCATAGTGGGAAGAGTCAAAAATGATTGAAAAGTCTTAATTTCTAGTTCAGTGGAGACTGTCATAGCTCGTGGTAGAATCATTCTTCTCTCTGGAAAAATACCTAGGCCAAGAAAGCACAAAGTTGTGGGAACAAGAAGCAAAACTTTTGCTGGTAGGTCACTAGGAGCTGGTAAGAGCCGGCATGTGCATTTCCACCCTGGACCTGTGAGTCCCAGATGTAAGAGAAAGAAATAGTATCCTATATTAAATGTTGGTTCAGAGCATATGAATCTTTCTGGGGAACTTTGACCTACAAGTTATTGCTACCTAGCTAGTGATATAACTGTCTTCCAAAGGCCATTTAAGGGCTGGGGATTAGCTCAGTGGTAGAGTGCCACATTGGGGCTGGAGTTCAATCCCCAGCACCACTGCCCCAACACACACACACACACGCACACACACAGCTATTCAACATTTGTATCAATCAAGCTACCTGCTTCAGGAGGATGGAGAGTGTGATGAGACCAGTGGGCTCCATTAGCAGGTACCCATTGCCACGCTTTTGCTGTGAAGAGTCCTGTGGTCAAAAGCAATGCTGTGGACTATCATGATGATGGGTAAGGTATTCTGTAAGTCCATGGATAGTGATTTGGGTAGAAGCCTTGCATGCAGGAAAGACAAATCCATTTCTAGAGTGACTGTTTCAGTAAGGACAAAACACTGCCCCTTCCATTATGAAAATGGTCCAGTGCCACAGGTCACTGGCTCATCACCTCAGGGAATGGTGCCATATCAGGGGTTCAGTGTTTGTCTCTGCTGCAGGTAGATTGTGTGCTCATTGGTGGCCATAGCCAGGGCAGCCTTGGTGAGTGTTGTTCAGCCCACTCATTGTCCTTCATTCCTGCCACCATGGCACTTTGTTCATGAGACTTTGGTGTATGGCAGGGATGGCTGGGGGAAAGGACTGACTGGTAGCCACAGAACAGGTCATATGATCCATTTAATTAGAATCTCTTCTGCTGAGGTCACCTCTTGGTAAGCATTCCCTTGGGACACAAATAGCCTCACATTGTTTTTGTTCAGAGAGGTTTAGTCACATATCTCTTCCCCAAATGTCCTGGTCACCATTGGCAATATCTCCTTCCTAACACAGTGAACAACTGGATGCACTGGTTAAAAAAAATCCTGCCTTCCAGGAGAATTTCCCTTCACCATTGCCTTCAGCAGTGTCCTAGAAAAGAATGGGAGTGCTGCAGCTATCCACTTTCAGGCTGTCTGTTTAATCACACAGAGCCATCTGTAAGCCAGAACCCGTCTCCTCTTCCTCGGCCTACTGGTCATAGGGAACTCCCATGAGGCCACAGGTACAGGCTGGAAAACAGTGTAGCAGGAATGGGGACCAAGGGCCTTTGGGCCACGTCTCCATGAAACTTCCCTGTGCCTTCAAGGCCTGCTCAGTCCCAATCATATCTATATCATTGCCATGTGATGATAGGGTGCTGTTTGTTTGGCTTGGAGGGTTGGATAGCACCCAGTTCATGATATGGGCAGCTCAGACAGCATGGCAAATTGGTAGCCCATGGTGAAGTGTTGGTCTGTAGGGCCCAGTAGCAGACCAACAGCTGTTTCTCAAAAGGATGGCAGGGCTTTGCTCCCAAGCAATGGCCCACACTGAGATTTACCTTTGGGCCCTGCTGAAGGCTTCAAACAGCATCCTATCTGATGCTGATACCTCAAATACCATGAATCTGCTGGATCATATGGCCCAAGTGGCAGAGCAGCTCACACAGCAGGCCAAACCTATTGCAGAGCCTTCTCTTGGTCTGGATCTCACTCAAAACTAGCAGCTTGGGCCAGGGGAATAGCTCACTGGTAGAGCACATGGTCAGCGTGTGAAGTGCCCTGAGTTCAAGCTCCAGCACTAAATCGAAAGAAAAACAAAACAATGACAAACAAACAAACAAACAAACAAACAAAAAAACCCAAACTAGCAGCTTTTCAGGCCACTTGGTAAATAGGAATAACACATACAAATGAAGAATCAGTTAGTTACCTCTAAATATCTGGGCACCCCATAGCCCAGTCAAGTTGATACATAAAATGAACCATCACATACACTGATGTGAATAACCCTAAGATATAGCAAAGTAAGGTACAAAATAGGTGGGATATATGAGGCTACCACTTTTTTTTTTCTTTCTGCAGTGCTGGGGATGGAAACCAGGGCTTTGCGCACACTAGCCAAGCACTCTACTCTGAGATATACTTCCAGCCTTGTAATTTACCTACCTGTAATTTTTTTAAGTGGAGAAAATACAAATAAAATGCTTACACATGCATGAAATACATCTGTATTTCATTTTTTGGGGGGGTTTGAACTCAGGGCCTCATGCTTACTAGGCAGGTGCTCTTACCACTTAGACCACTGTGCCACCTCTTGCATGAACTATATCTGGAAAGATATATTTTAGAAGTAATAACAGGTTGCTTGGGGAAGGGAACTGAAAGACTTCGAATAGATGTGAGAAAAATATGGGAGGTATTATTCTAATTCAAGAAGAAACTAGTTTTTGAATTTTTAATTGAGAACTTATTCAAAGAATAAGATACTATATGTGGAGAAAGGAATAAGATCTAGCAGAAATCTCAAAAAGAAAGAGAAAAGAAAATGTCACATACACACACTCACTGACACAAACAAAATTCCACTATAACCAAGCTGTTAGTGTAAAATGAACCCTTGGATGATAAAATTATTTTTTTCCAAGTCCACTTAGTTAAAGAAGTAATTGATCTTTGCTGAGAGTGGTGGTTCATGCCCATAGTCCCAACCTCCCTGAAACGCAGAGATCAGGAGGATTGTTTTTTGAGGCCAACTCAGGCAAAAAGTTAGCAAGACCCCATCTCAACTGATAAAAAGCTGCACAGGATGCATAAGGTAGGAGGAACACAGTCTGAGGCTGGCCCAAAGCAAAAACACAAGACCCTATCTAAAGCATGCTGGGGGCATGCTGCCTAGCAAGCATGAGGCCCTAAGTTCAAGCCCCAGTAATGAAAAAAAGAAAGAAAGAAAATTGATCCAACAACACTGAAATAAAAATTGATTGAAACAAAAATTTTAGGCCATTTCATTGGAGTTATCTGTAAAAGATTTTAGCTATAGATTAATATTTTATTACAATTTTTGCATCTGTTTAATTTTTCCCTTTTTAAAAAGTTGGCTTCCACTGATAAGGGGCATTGCTTGGCATGGAGGTGAGTGAAGCAGAATGGAAGGGTGAGATGTGATAACAGCTGAAGTGAAGGAAGGGAAAGAAGGGCGCTGTCCTCTGTGGTTACAGTAGAAGTATGGTGCCTATATTTCTTTTTTCTTTTGGTAGTACTAGAATTTGAACTCAGGGCCATGCACTTGCTAGGCAGGCACTCTATCACTTGAATCATTCCACCAGCATGATGCCCATATTTCTTACACCAACTTGATATGGAGTTTTGAGAAGTCAAAATTATTGTTCATTTTATTCCTTAGTAAAGCAGATGGGTCTCTAGGGTAGTTTTTGTTTTGTTTTGTTCATTTACAGTGCTGGGGATGGAACCCAGGGCCTTGGGCATAGGCAAGTGCTCTACCACTGAGCTACATTGCTACTCCCCCAACTCTGGATTCTAGTTCTTCTTCTCCTCTCCTTTTTTTTTTGGAGACACTGTCTTGCTATGTAGACCAAACTAGCCTCAAACTCATTAGCCTTCTGAATGCCGGGATTATGGGTGTGAGCCACCATGCCCTACAGTCTTTTCTGACTTTCTTGTGGTATGTAAAAGGTGCTAGGAAAAAATTATTCATATTTCTATTTGCCTCCAATGCTTTTCAGATGAAACCTGAGGCTTACATCAGATGGCTGATGACACCGTTGTGACTCTAACTGCAGGTACAGCTAAGAATGTGACACACCAACCAAGTCTGCAGTGGGTCCTAACAGCCCACCAGACAGCCAGACTGTTCGCCACATTTCCAAAAGCTTTCGGTAAACAAAGCCAAAGCAACAGCACAAAAAAAAGTACACAGATCTGAATTGGGGGTATGGGTGAGAAAGTAAAACTCCAAAACAGTTCTGGGAGGAGGACATCTTCTCCAGAAATATGAGACCACCCACCAGCAGTGGACAGGAATCACAGGGTCTGTCACTGCAAATAGCATGGAAACCTTTCTTCCTATCATGGCTATCACAGGTCAAAGTCAAAAAGAATTATGGTAGGAGCCAGTTTT
This sequence comes from Castor canadensis, assembly GCF_047511655.1. NCBI lineage: Eukaryota > Metazoa > Chordata > Mammalia > Rodentia > Castoridae > Castor > Castor canadensis. Next base: position 45,728,109 of record NC_133396.1, on the reverse strand, counting down.
TCTAACACTTGACACTTGACAGCACAAGAATGACCTGGAAAGAAATGATAGTCAAAAGACCCAAACAGCTTTCAAACATTAAAGAAAATGGGTATTATGAATAATTCCATTTAATCCTCAATATGGCAAAAATAATAATATTTCCAGCACCTGCCCAGTGAGTATGAGGCCCTGAGTTCAAACCCCAATACTGTAGGGTGGAAAAGAAAAAGAGTAATTTTGATGCATCACTTCTAGATTCAAATGAGAATATGGAAAGCAGACATCTGGGAGGACATAGTCCAGTAAGAGCTAAATTTGGACTGAAGCATGCATGTCTTCCTGGGCACAGTGTGTTGAAAAGCAGCACACTGGAATTGAGGTTTTTGTCTTGGCACAAGGAAAAGTCAGAGCAGTGGACGTGATGGAGTTTTCATGCTGCAAGATGGTTCTGTGGATGATTTGGAGAAGAGCAAGGCAGAAGGCAAGAGGACCAATCAAGAGTCTATCATTGGAGCAGCCAAGATGGCAGCTAGAGGGAGGAAGCAGAAAGCGAGCCTCCTATAGTGAAATCTTGGAGAGACGCTGGAGACACACTTTGCAGGCATAATCACTGAGAAAAGGCATAACTTTGACCCTCCACACCTCCAGCCGGTGCAGAGAATCTGCACTTCACGTTAAACGGAGAACCGAGGAGGCCCCCGGGGCCGCCAGTGGCCGGCGCCCATGCGGCTTGGGAAGACGCAGACCAGCTTACTGTCGATTAGTACACTAACACTCCCTGTTTATACCTTTGAAACTCTCTTGTCTGATACCTTGTTCTGCTTTCTCCCTCTTGTCTGTATATTTGTTTTCCCCTTTTCTTTAATTTCTTGCTTTCCATCTCAGCTCACTCTTCCATTCTAAATATTACCATTGTTATTATTACAAGCTAGAAAATACTTAATTACACACAGTACAGGGACAGTAACAACACCAAGGACAATGACGGGAAGACAGAAAAAACAGGGAAACTAGTTTCCCCACAGCAAAAAATTAGTACAGGAACCAGAGGGGAATGAAGAGAACAGAAACTCAGATCCAGACTCCAACAAAATGAAGATAAACTATGCCAAAGGACCCAATGAAGCCCACAAGAATAATTTAAAAGAAGACATACTACAAGTACTCAATGAGAATTTTATAGAGATGATACTGGATAGGGTCAACCAAAATGTACAGGAGACACTCAAGAAATTCCAAGACAATAAAAATAGAGAATTTGAAAAAGCAAAAGAAGAAATAAAGGAAACCATAGAAGCACTGTATAAACACCAAAGTGAAAGAGAGAACACAATGAATAAATGGATAAATGAACTCAGGACAAAAATAGACAACAATAAAGAAGAAAACTGCCAGGATATGGAAAACCTCAGAAAAAAGAACGAAACAGAACTGCAAAACAAAACGAAAGGCCAATCCAGCAGAATAGAACAAACAGAAGACAGAATCTCAGAACTTGAAGATGAAATGGTAATTAAAGGAAAAACCAAAGAACTATTAATTAAACAACTCAAGACCTGTGAAAAGAAAATGCAAGAACTCACTGACTCCATCAAAAGACCAAACTTGAGAATCATGTGCATCAAAGAAGGAGAAGAGGTGCAAGCGAAGGGAATGCGTAATATATTCAACAAAATAATAACGGAAAATTTCCCAAATCTAGAGAAAGATATTCCCATACAAATGCAAGAGGCCTCCAGGACACCAAACAGACCAGATCAAAATAGAACTACTCCACGACATATCATCATTAAAACAACAAGTTCAGAAACTAAGGAAAGAATATTGAAGGCTGTAAGAGAGAAAAAACAAGTAACATACAAAGGTAAACCCATCAAAATCACAGCAGACTTCTCAACAGAAACATTAAAAGCAAGAAGAGCGTGGGGTGAGATCTTCCGGGCACTGAATGAAAATAACTTCAACCCCAGGATACTCTACCCAGCAAAGCTATCATTCAAAATAGATGGAGCAATAAAAGTCTTCCATGATAAGCAGAAACTAAAACAATATGTGACCACAAAGCCACCATTACAAAAGATTCTGCAAGGGATCCTGCACACAGAAAGTGACACCCAACTTAACCATGAAAAGGCAGGCAGCACCAAACCACAGGATAAGAAAAAGCAAGACAGTAGAGAGTAACATCAAGTTAGGTACACACAATCAAACCTTCAAACAACTAAGACAACTAAATGGCAGGAATCACCACATACCTATCAGTACTAACGCTTAATGTTAATGGACTTAATTCACCCATCAAAAGACACCGTTTGACAAAATGGATTAAAAAAGAAGATCCAACAATTTGTTGCTTACAGGAGACTCATCTCACCGACAGAAATAAGCATATGCTTAGGATGAAAGGCTGGAAGAAGATTTACCAAGCCAATGGCCCCCGAAAACAAGCAGGAGTAGCAATACTTATCTCTGACAAAGTAGACTTCAAACCTACATTGATCAAACGAGATAAAGAAGGACATTCCATACTAATAAAAGGGGAAATAGACCAAAAGGAAATAATAATCATCAATCTGTACGCACCCAATGTCAACGCACCCAATTTCATCAAACATACCCTGAAAGACCTAAAAGCATATATAAACGCCAACACAGTGGTTGTGGGAGACTTTAACACTCCATTATCATCAATAGATAGGTCATCCAAACAAAAACTCAATAAAGAAATCCAAGATCTAAAATATGCAATAGATCAAGTGGACCTAGTAGATGTCTACAGAACATTTCATCCAACCTCTACACAATATACATTCTTCTCAGCAGCCCATGGAACCTTCTCCAAAATAGATCATATCCTAGGGCACAAAGCAAGCCTCAGCAAGTATAAGAAAATAGAAATAATACTGTGCATACTATCTGACCATAATGCAGTAAAAGTAGAACTCAACAACAAAAGACAAAAAACATGCAAACAGCTGGAAACTAAATAACTCATTACTTAATCAAGAGTGGATCATCGATGCAATAAAAGAGGAAATTAAAAAGTTCCTGGAAGTCAATGAAAATGAAAACACAACCTACCGGAACCTATGGGACACAGCTAAGGCAGTCTTGAGAGGAAAGTTTATAGCCATGAGTGCATATATTAAAAAGATTGAAAGATCCCAAATCAATGACCTAATGATACATCTCAAACTCCTAGAAAAACAAGAACAAGCAAATCCCAAAACAAATAGAAGGAGAGAAATAATAAAAATAAGAGCTGAAATCAACGAAATAGAAACCAAAAAAACCATACAAAGAATTAATGAAACAAAAAGTTGGTTCTTTGAAAAAATAAACAAGATCGATAGACCCCTGGCAAACCTGACTAAAATGAGGAGAGAAAAAACCCAAATTAGTAGAATTAGGAATGCAAAAGGGGAGATAACAACAAACACCATGGAAGTCCAGGAAATCATCAGAGACTACTTTGAGAACCTATATTCAAATAAATTTGAAAATCTAAAAGAAATGGACAGATTTCTAGATACATATGATCATCCAAAACTGAACCAAAAGGAAATTAATCACCTGAATAGACCTATAACACAAAATGAAATTGAAGCAGCAATCAAGAGTCTCCCCAAAAAGAAAAGTCCAGGACCTGATGGATTCTCTGCTGAATTCTATCAGACCTTTAAAGAAGAATTGATACCAACCCTCCTTAAACTGTTCCACAAAATAGAAAGGGAAGGAAAACTGCCAAACACATTTTATGAAGCCAGTATTACACTTATCCCAAAACCAGGCAAAGACACCTCCAAAAAGGAGAACTATAGGCCAATCTCCTTAATGAACATTGATGCAAAAATCCTCAACAAAATAATGGCAAACCGAATTCAGCAACACATCAAAAAGATTATTCACCACGACCAAGTAGGCTTCATCCCAGGGATGCAGGGGTGGTTCAACATACGAAAATCAATAAACGTAATAAACCACATTAACAGAAGCAAAGACAAAAACCACTTGATCATCTCAATAGATGCAGAAAAAGCCTTTGATAAGATCCAACATCATGTCATGATAAAAGCTCTAAGAAAACTAGGAATAGAAGGAAAGTTCCTCAACATTATAAAAGCTATATATGACAAACCTACAGCCAGCATTATACTTAACGGAGAAAAATTAAAACCATTCCCTCTAAAATCAGGAACCAGACAAGGATGCCCACTATCTCTACTCCTATTCAACATAGTACTGGAATTCCTAGCTAGAGCAATTAGGCAAGAAGAAGGAATAAAAGGAATACAAATAGGTAAAGAAACTGTCAAAATATCCCTATTTGCAGACGACATGATCCTATACCTTAAAGACCCAAAAAAACTCTACTCAGAAGCTTCTAGACATCATCAATAGCTATAGCAAGGTAGCAGGATATAAAATCAACATAGAAAAATCATTAGCATTTCTATACACTAACAATGAGCAAATGGAAAAAGAATGTATGAAAACAATTCCATTTACAATAGCCTCAAAAAAAATCAAATACCTAGGTGTAAACCTAACAAAAGATGTGAAAGACCTCTACAAGGAAAACTATACACTTCTGAAGAAAGAGATTGAGTAAGACTATAGAAAGTGGAGAGATCTCCCATGCTCATGGATTGGTAGAATCAACATAGTAAAAATGTCGATACTCCCCAAAGTAATCTACATGTTTAATGCAATTCCCATCAAAATTCCAATGACATTCATTAAAGAGATTGAAAAATCTACTGTTAAATTTATATGGAACACAAGAGGCCACGAATAGCCAAGGCAATACTCAGTCAAAAGAACAATGCAGGAGGTATCACAATACCTGACTTCAAACTATATTACAAAGCAATAACAATAAAAACAGCATGGTACTGGCACAAAAACAGACATGAAGACCAGTGGAACAGAATAGAGGATCCAGATATGAAGCCACACAACTATAAGCAACTTATCTTTGACAAAGGAGCTAAAAATATACGATGGAGAAATAGCAGCCTCTTCAACAAAAACTGCTGGGAAAACTGGTTAGCAGTCTGCAAAAAACTGAAACTAGATCCATGTATATCACCCTATACCAAGATTAACTCAAAATGGATCAAGGATCTTAATATCAGACCCCAAACTCTTAAGTTGATACAAGAAAGAGTAGGAAATACTCTGGAGTTAGTAGGTATAGGTAAGAACTTTCTCAATGAAACCCCAGCAGCACAGCAACTAAGAGATAGCATAGATAAATGGGTCCTCATAAAACTAAAAAGCTTCTGCTCATCAAAAGAAATGGTCTCTAAACTGAAGAGAACACCCACAGAGTGGGAGAAAATATTTGCCAACTATACATCAGACAAAGGACTGATAACCAGAATATACAGGGAACTTAAAAAACTAAATTCTCCCAAAACTAAAGAGCCAATAAAGAAATGGGCAAGGGAACTAAACAGAACTTTCTCAAAAGAAGAAATTCAAATGGCCAGAAAACACATGAAAAAATGCTCACCATCTCTAGCAATAAAGGAAATGCAAATTAAAACCATGCTAAGATTCCACCTCACCCCTGTTAGAATAGCCATCATCAGCAACACCACCAACAACAGGTGTTGGCGAGGATGCGGGGAAAAAGGAACCCTCTTACACTGTTGGTGGGAATGTAGACTAGTACAACCACTCTGGAAAAAAATTTGGAGGCTACTTAAAAAGCTGGACATCGATCTACCATTTGATCCAGCAATACCACTCTTGGGGATATACCCAAAAGACTGTTACTCCAGAGGCACCTGCACATCCATATTTATTGCGGCACTATTCACAATAGCCAAGTTATGGAAACAGCCAAGATGCCCCAGCACTGACGAATGGATTAAGAAAATGTGGTATCTATACACAATGGAATTTTATGCAGCCATGAAGAAGAACGAAATGTTATCATTCGCTGGTAAATGGATGGAATTGGAGAACATCATTCTGAGTGAGGTTAGCCTGGCTCAAAAGACCAAAAATCGTATGTTCTCCCTCATATGTGGACATTAGATCAAGGGCAAACACAACAAGGGGATTGGACTTTGAGCACATGATAAAAGCGAGAGCACACAAGGGAGGGGTGAGGATAGGTAAGACACCTAAAAAACTAGCTAGCATTTGTTGCCCTTAACGCAGAGAAACTAAAGCAGATACCTTAAAAGCAACTGAGGCCAATAGGAGAAGGGGACCAGGAACTAGAGAAAAGGTTAGATCAAAAAGAATTAACCTAGAAGGTAACACCCACGCACAGGAAATCAATGTGAGTCAATGCCCTGAATAGCTATCCTTATCTCAACCAGCAAAAACCCTTGTTCCTTCCTATTATTGCTTATACTCTCTCTACAACAAAATTAGAAATAAGGGCAAAATAGTTTCTGCTGGGTATTGAGGCGGGGGAGAGGGAGGGGGCGGAGTGGGTGGTAAGGGAGGGGGTGGGGGCAGGGGGGAGAAATGAACCAATCCTTGTATGCACATATGAATAATAAAAGAAAAACGAAAAAAAAATGAAAAAAAAAAGAGTCTATCATTAAGGGCTGGGCATAGCTCAGTGGTAGAGCACTTGCCTAGCAGGTACCACGTCCTGGGTTCAAATCTCTAGCACCACAAACAAATTGAGGTGTGATGGAGGTTCTGCAGTGAGCAGGAAAAAGATGGGATGGGTCTGAAGATGGTTAGAAGGTGTATGGATGATGCAGGAAGCAAGACATCTGAGCAGAGACACAGGAAGCACAGGTTTGAGTAGTGAAAGCCCCATATCAGCTTCCATCTGTGGGTGCACAATAAAAGCCATTTGAGGTGCCTCTCAACTCTGCTCCCCTCCCCTTGCTTGGGAGCCTGAGAGGGTCTGAGTTTGTTGCTGTCTAACTGCTCCTTGGTGGGTTCCTTGTTTTCTGAAGTCCTCTCCTCTTTTGGGGCTCTAGGATTCAGTCCTTTTACTCCCTGTTCACAGCTCAGAGCATTTCCTGCCAACCCCTTCATGGGTGTGGCCTCCTGAGACCTCAGAGAAACCACGTTGGGCCAAAGGCCCATGTATTTTGTTTTGTTTTTTTTATAGTACTGGGATTTGAATTCAGGGCCTATACCTTGAGCCACTCCACCAGCACTTTTCTTATGATGAGTTTTTTTTTTTAGATAGGGTCTTGTGAACTATTTGCCTGGGGCTGGCTTTGAATGAAGATCCTCCTGATTTCTGCCTCCTGAGTAGCTAGAATTACAGGTATAAGCGACTTGCGCCTGGCCCAAAGTCCCATGTCTTGGGATGGTGGGATGGGGGATGGAGGGGTGGAGGATATAGGAGATAGGGGATGGAGAGTTAAGATGGATGGATGGAGGGATGGAGGGTGAGGGGATGGGGGAGACAGGGACTGGGGGATAGGGGATGGAGGGTTAAAGGATGGAGATGGAGAGTGGGAATGGAGGATGGGGGCGAAGCCAAGCCTGTCTGCAGGGCTGCTGGGAGCCCTATGCTAAAACTAACATGCTGCACAAGATTGTAGCAACTCTTGATTCCTAAGCATCCTAGCTTTCACTCCTCATGTGAGCACACAGTAGTTCTGGTGGACACAGCCACCTTCTCAGAGCATCGCAGCTCCCATCCTGACCAGCAACAGCTGCTCATTATATAACTTTTTTTTTCGTGAGTTTCTCAGCTACCACATGTCCCTAAGCCCTTACTTACTTAGCCTTTGGTTTTAGAGGACACTGATCAGGCCCTTTGAATAACAAGTCATGTGTCCAATACCCACTATCTATAATAAACCAGTCAACTGCTCGGTATCGTCAGACTGTACCTCCTACCAGTGACAGGGCTATTGAAACATCTCACTGTTATCAGGTCACGTGCAACTCAACTCCACATGCAACACCCTGCAACCCCCAATGAACTTCCTCATTCCACCCCAGCTTGTGCTATTTCTTTCACTTCTGGACTCTGACAGTAGGGCAGCAGAATTACAGTGCAGCTGGGGGTCTCATGGACACCAGAGTAAGCCAAACGGACCCCTCTGATTCCCCACATGACAATGGGCACCACCTCCAGTCCTTAGAGGGCAGGTTCATCCACTCAGTGTTACCTGATTCTTCTACGATCCTCCCTGCAAATGTGACACATCTCTAGCTGCCCCCTGTTCTTTCTGACCTATGGAGATGCTGTCCCAACCCTGTATCCTTGCGACCAGGACAGACAACCTGGGGTGGACCAGGCTGTAATCTGGGCTGCTGGGCTCCCAACGATGCCATAGTTAGATAAGATCCTAGATTTGGATCCAGGGAAACAGATGCGGGAAACCACTTTTCCCTTTCAGAGCACACTTGATGGGGTGGCGGGGAGGGGATGTTCAAATTTTTCCATCAGGTGAAATCTATTCTGCTTTTGGAAGGAGATAGGGGAGGGAGATAGCAGATGGGCATAACTGCTCCCTCCCCATCTATGATCCGGCCAAGGGAGTTCCATAAAAAGCTCCTTCCCTTGTGTCCTTTTGCCACAGGGACTTTTTCCATCTGATGTGGTCCTTCTTGACCTTTGAGGCAGACCCTTCCTTTTGAATTATTTTTGATTATTGCTCTTTACCTGGTCCTACTGACTAGCTTTTTAGACCATTCTTTGCCTCTCAAGGCCTCCTTGCCTGAGAAAGAAGGCTCAAGTACCTTTCAGGTACAACTTTGGCTCTTTTTTTTTTTTTTTTTTAAGTACTGGGGCTTGAACTCAGGGCCTTCACCTTGAGCCACTCCACCAGCCCTTTTTCGTGATGTTTTTTGTTGAGACCAGTGTCCTGTGAACTATTTTCCCAGGTTGGCTTCGAATCGTGATCCTCCTGATCTCTGCCTCCTGAGTAGCTAGGATTACAGGCGTGAACCACCAGAGCCTGGCTACAACTTTGGCTCTTAAGATCTTAACTTGAATCAGAGCCCTGGGCCGTTCATTTATCTGGAAGGAGAGGAGGGGAGGGTGTCTGGCATAGTGTATTGAGTTACAAGTGCTTATCAGAAATGTCTGGTTCTAGGTAGGCATAGTGGCTATGTCTGTAATACCAGTTGTGTGGAAGGCAGAGATTGGGAAAATAGTGGTCTGAGGCTATCTTGGGAAAAAAAAAATAGTGAGACCCTCATCTCATTCAGTAAGCTAAGCATTGTGACTTGTAACTGTAATCCCAGCTAGATGGGAGACATAGGTAGGAGGATCGTGGTCTGAGGCTAGTTCTAGGCAAAAAGTGAGATCCTACCTGCAAAATAACTAAAGTGAAATGGCTGGAGGCATGGCTCAAGTGGTAGAGCACCTGCCTACCAAGCAAGAGGCCCTGAGTTCAAACTCCAGAACCGCCAAAGAAAAAAGAAACGTCCTGTGTCTGTAAGAAAATCTAAGCTGAGCTGGGCACCAGTGGCTCACGCCTGTAATTCTAGTAACTCAGGAAGCAGAGATCAGGAGGATTTCAGTTCAAAGCCAGTCCCAGGCAAATAGTCTATCTCGAAAAGAAAATATCCAAAACACACACACACACACACACACACACACACACACACACACACACACAAAGGGGTTGGTAGAGTGGCTCAAGTGGTAAGAGTGCCTGCCTAGGAAGCATGAGGCCCTGAGTTCAAACCCTAATGCTGTCAAAGAAAGGAAGAAAAGAAAGAAAGAAAGAGAAAGAAAATTTAAGGTGGAGAGACAAACATGGTGGTGCACACCTGTCAGCCCACACTCAGGAAGCTGAAGTAGGAGGATCACAAGTCTGAGGCCAGCCTGGGATACACGGTGAATTCTAGTGACTGACTCCCCTCACCTTCTGTTTCCATGCATGCTTGTCTTAGCTGAGACACCCAAGTGATTTGTTGGGCTGGGGGTGTAGCACACCCCCATACATACACTTGCCTAGCATACATGAAGCCCTGGGTTTCATCCCCAGCACTGCAAAAAATAAAATAGAAAAAAAATTGCTAGTTCAAATCAATTCAATGGTTTGGGATTTATTTGAGTACCATAAAACCACTGCGAAATATTTTGTGTGTATTAATCCTAGCTCACAGTTTACCTTTAGGTATTAAATTTACAAGATGGTAAACACTTGAATTGGTTCAACCTACCATAAACTTGGCTTTTTAAATGGCAATACAAGTCCCCCATCGATATCCCGCTGTACCAGCCACAGCCTCCCTTGGGCCTGGCTACTTCCACTTCTTATCACAGTCCTGATAAGTTTCTTACTCATTTGTTGGATCCTTCTTTCTCCTCAAAGGCTTTATTATCAAACAAAACATTCATGGCACACAGTTACACCATCCTTCCACGTTTATCTATTTGCATCTCACAAAACCTTTAGCACCCAATTAAGTCAGACATGGTGATATAGGCTTATAGTTCAGCTACTTGAGCACGTTGCAGAGGGAGAGAATCACTTGAGTTCATAGGTTCGAGAACAGCCTTGGCAATATAGCAGGATTCCCATCTTAGAAAAACAAAACAAAAACAAGCAACTTCCCCCACCCGCAACACCTCGATCAGGCGCGAAAGGCAGTGGTGAGGCACGTGCGCCTCCTGCCGGATTTCCGGGGGACTGCAGCCTGCAGTCGAAAGAGTGGGGTCCGCCGGTAAGGAGCTCACCCGCGAAAGCACGCGCATGGCTTCCTGGGAAATGTAGTCGGGTGTTCCAGTTGGAACTACAAATCCCCGTGTGCACCGCGCTGCAGCCCCAAAGATGAGGGCGCTTTCTGGCGACTGTGAATCTTGTGTGTCAGTCTGTTGGCAGTGCTGCGCAAGCTGATTCGATGTTCACTGGAGTCGTTTGGGAAACATGACAGCTCTCTTGCTAAGGGTTCACGGACTTATTTTTGCTTCCTCAGCGTCCCCGATGTGTCGAATCTGCCGTTGCTGCACCACAGCTCGCCGCTCAGGGAAGCTTGTGGAATCTGCTGTGGGAGTACGACGCGAGGTTTTCTTAGGCCGTGGCTGTCATGGCGGCGGCCGCCTCCAATGTCGGCGCCTCAGCGCCTGAGGCAGCGGGTTCCCCCGAAGCCCCGCTACAGTATAGCCTTCTTCTGCAGTACCTGGTCGGCGACAAGCGTCAGCCTCGGCTCCTGGAGCCTGGGAGCCTGGGCGGGATCCCGAGTCCCGCCAAGAGTGAGGAGCAGAAGATGATGGAGAGGGCGATGGAAAGCTGCGCCTTCAAGGCAGCGCTGGCCTGCGTGGGAGGTGAGGCGAGGTCTGGGGGACCGAGGGCTGCCGGCCTTCCCGAGGGAGTTGGGTCAGACAAGCCTTTGGAGGATTTGAGAATGGACAGCGTGCGTCTGTGTGCAGGTAGAGGTTGGCCGCATTTGCAGATGAGTTTAAGTTCCATTGGAAATGAAGGACATTTAAGAAATGAACATAGCCGGGCACGGCTGTAATCCCGGCTGCTCAGTGGAGGAGGATCGACGTTTGAGGCCAGCCAGACCCTGCCTCCACGCGCAGTGATGCACACCTGTAACTCCAGCTACTTGGGAGTCATGAGTCCGGGGATCCTGGTCCCAAGGCCCGCCCTGGGGAAAAAGGGGGCGACCCTATTCGAAAAACAACTAAAAATCCCCCTTTTAAAAACACTCGGTGGGCCTTGTGCTAATGACCCGTTGAGCTGTCAATAAGGGGAAGAGTAAGAACACAGCTTTTGGGTGAAGTGGCAGTGTGTTGTGTTGTTTTGCTTCAATCGGTGGTGTGACAAGGTAGAGAGAAGAAAACAAAGTAAAGAACAATAACGAAAAAGCAAAAGGGGCTGGAGGTGTGGCTCAAGTGGTTGGGAGCCTAGCAAGTGCAAGGCCCTGAGTTCAAACTCCAGTACCACCAAAAAAAAAAAAAAAGAGAGAATATGGTAGGAGTGCAAATTTTTAAAAATGACAGTGGAAAGAAGAAAGTTTTGGAGCTGGAGTGGCTGGAAAGAAGGAGCCATAAACAGAAGTCTGGAGGGGAAATATCCATGATTTCACTGATCTCATGTTGACCTTGAGTTGATGTAAAGACATGTATGGAAATGTCCAATGACTTATTGGACAAGGTTGTATGTGGATGTAGGACTCCCCATTTGGTAGCTGTGTGACTTGGGGAAGTTGCTTAACCTCTCTGAGGCTGAGTTTTCTTATCTATAAATGAAGGATTATTGTGAAGAATAAATGAGAAAGTGACTTGGAAGCATTTGAGTATCTGACACATGGTGTAAGTGACTAATGTGAATGCCATCATGGTTAAGGGAGTGATTTACAAAGTTGATAGCTGACCTTGAGGGTGGTTGGTTTACATACTAAAGTGTGGAGAGAACAGAGGGTTAAAGCCTCACAAGGAATTTTAGGAAATGGAAGGAGGGAAAAATCCTAAAGGAGGCAGAGAAGAGAGACCCCGAATTGTGTAAGGTGGAGGCAAGTGGAGAGAGTGAGTGCATGACATCCAAAGGTCCAGAGGGGAAACAAAAGATCCAAAAGGCTGTCTTCAAATATGATCCCAATGCAGTAATCATGAAAACCTGTCACAGAAATCTTCCTCTCTGTTTGCTTTTAGGATTTGTTTTGGGAGGTGCATTTGGGGTGTTTACTGCCGGCATTGATACCAACGTGGGCTTTGACCCTAAGGACCCTTATCGTACACCAACTGCAAAAGAAGTTCTGAAAGACATGGGGCAAAGAGGGATGTCCTATGCCAAAAATTTTGCCATTGTGGGCGCCATGTTTTCCTGTACTGAGTGTCTGGTGGAATCTGTAAGTGTCTCTCTGCTGTCTTAAGAAATTTTTGCCTGCTGCCATCACACCACTTTTTCCAAAAAATTTGGTGGTACTGGCGCTTGAACTCAGGACCTCACGCTTGCTAGGCAGGCACAATACTGTTTGAGCCACACTGCCAGCCCAGCCATCACACCATTTTTAAAGATAAATGCTCTTAAAATGTTCCTAGAATGCAGATCAGTTATATCAAGATACTGTCTAAATTGTACTTCCATAAAATAGTCCCTAATGTAAACTTCTTGTGAGTTTATGATATGGGCCTGCAGTATTTTTTATGTTTTATAGGTAAGAAGTTAATGATTTTCTGCTTAGGCACGCCCCCCTCCCCCACCACCATTTGTATTCAGGGTTGAACTCATGCAGGGCCTTGCACATGCTAGGCAAGTGCTCAACTACTGAGCTACATCCCCACTCTAGTTAAGTTGGTGTGTGTCTGTAATCCCAGTACTCAGGAGACTGAAGCAGGAAGATTTCAACTTTGAGGCCAGCCTAGGCAACATGGGACGACCTTGTCTCAAAAAACAAACACAAATGACTTATTGGAGAACCTGAGAAAAAATTTCTATTATTTCTCAAAGGCTGGACTTGGTTTGGGTGCTCTGGTGCCACCTGCAGGCAGCATCTGTGAACACATTCAAATGTTAGGAATTACGCTTTTGAAAAGATTAGGTTTCCTTTGGGTAGTGACTAAATTGCCAAGTGAAAGCCCTGTACTTTTTTCCTCCTTGTTGCCTGGTTGATTTCTTGGGCTGTAAACTGCACTTCTCTGCCCACAGTACCGGGGAAAGTCAGATTGGAAGAACAGCGTCATCAGTGGCTGCATCACTGGAGGAGCCATTGGTTTCAGAGGTTAGTAAACAGCTTCCCAATGCTTTTCTTTTGCGGTCCTGAACAGCGCGCTGATGTTGACATTTCCAAACTTATGAGTGTTCTAGGGACATTTGATATTCTTCCCTCTGACAAATAAATGATTGCTTGTTAACTCTGTTGTAGAAACTTTATAGTATTTATACCAGGGTTTATAGTCTTCACATTTTGGACCAGATAAATTTTTGCTGGGATTGGCCAGGGCGGGGGTTAGTCCTGTGCATTGTAGGGTGTTTAGCCAAATGCTAACAGCATCCCTTCAGTTGTGATAACTGAAATGTTGCCAAAAATCCCCTAGGGGGCAAATCACCCTCACCCACATACCACAGATCTAGATCTTTCTTAGTAAAAAGACCTATTCCCATATTGAATGTATGAGATAGCTTTCTCACAGAAAATAAGATGGAGTGTGTTGATGTCCAGAATAGCACAGAAGCTAGTAGGTCCACTCAGCCCTGGGTAGCTGTTGTCCACAAGTGCAGCCTGCAAATTTCAAGTTTAGACATTTTTCTTGAGAGCTTGTTTGGAGGTTCTAGCAGGGGAGCACAGCTACTTGTATACCCTTGACTGATGAATGGTCCTCCTCTATGGGGATGGTTATCCTCTTTGACCAAGTGCGCAGCTTCGGGAGGGACGCACATGGAGGGGTGAGGAAAGGAGGGGACACTCACAGAGCCAACCAGATCAGCCGAATCAACCCTGGTGATCAATGGGGTGACAGATATCACAGCCAGATCACCCTCACATCCTAGACTTTTTCTTAATTTTACACAGCTGTCAATTTTTTGTTTGTTTTGAAATGCTGGGGATCAAACTCAGAGCCTTGTGAATGCTAAGCATGCACTCCACCACTGAGCTACCCCCAGCCCCAGCTGTCAGTTTTAATCTTGTATATAAATTATAACAATAATCCATTTCTGCAGTTGAGGATTCTTAGATTTCTACCTATTCAAAGTTAACTACAAGCTGGGTGCTGGTGGCTCACGCCTGTAATCCTAGCTACTCAGAAGGTAGAGATCAGGAGGATCGCAGTTCAAGGCCAGCCCGGCAAATAATTCACAGGACTCTTATGTTGACACAAAACATCACAAAAAAGGGCTGGTGGAATGGCTCAAGGTGAAAGCCCTGAGTTCAAGCCCTATTAGTTGTGAACAACAAAGAAACAAACCAGTCCTCACCACCTCTCCCTGTTGTCTGTTAGGAGTGTGTGGTATAGACCTCAGGAACTTGACTTTCCTGGAAGTTGTGCATCCTAGGTAGCATCTTGACTTACAGCAAAAGTCTGTTTTTGAGAGTTGGGATGGTCTGCTGTCTTTAAAGCTCACTTTTGCTCCTCTTGTGGCCATGTGGGATTTATAGATGACTTCTCTTTTGGTCTTTCTATTGCTCAGTGTTGTCAGGGCCTCTATGAGAAGCTCAGCTCCCTCCAGGACTGCTTTGATCACTTTCCCAGGAATTTATTCCATAAACAGATCGGGTAAAAGGCCATATGTTTCATTTGATTCCAAAGGCTGCTCTCCTTAACCAATTTCCTGCCTGAAAGGGGCTATTTCCATGAGGCTAGCCATAGTAATTCTTTGGAATGAGAAAACAAGCAAATGTAGTCGGATTCAGCACACTGGCCTGGGTCAATACACCACCTCATCGAAGTCTTATAGAACCATCCTCAGCAGCTGATGTAATGACTACATGTGCTTAAGCTGGCTCTTTGCATCTGTGGTGGAGACTTCTGTGAATGCACCTGGCCCAGCATGTTACCATGGATAAGGTAGTGTTTCCTGTGCTTGCCTTACAGCTGGCATAAAGGCCGGGGCCATTGGTTGTGGAGGTTTTGCTGCTTTCTCTGCTGCAATTGACTATTATCTACGATGAGAGGCGTGGCCTGAGGGGAAGGAGCCGCCAGCTGGGATCAGAACTGTTCTTTGGAGGACCATTTCTGCACCACTTGTCATTGCTTCAGGGGCTGAAGTTGTGTTCTCTCTCATACAGTTGGTGGTGAGAGGGAGCTGCCTGGCTGCTCTCTGCCTCCAGCATGTGGAGCAGCCACTCTGACGCTTCTGGACTCTACCAGGGGCTGTGTCACACCAGATTGTCTCGGGGATGACTGTTAAGAATTAAGTTCTGCCCACGCTGGGTCCTGACCACATCCAGCCCTCTAGGTTGTGTGGTGCTGTGGGCATGGAGGTGGCAACATGTTTGCCACTACCCAGAAAGCTCTTCTGCCTTTGAACTCTGCAAGCATCCATCTTGCATGTCAGGGCAGGGTGAAGTAAATTTAAGCCATCCACTAATTGTGTCATTTTCTTTAGTGTTCTGTTATCCTTGTTAAAATATATATATTTATATTATAGCTTAAAGGACTGGTTTATTTTTATTTTCAAATTTCCCAAAATGGTGCCATATGACCTCAAGAGTGACAGTCCAGTGGGAAAGTGAGAAACCTCCTTAGAAGTCTGGGAATATGACTCTCAAGGTTTGTAGAGGATTGTGTCGTTGTCACCAAGCTCATTACGTCAGCCAGCCTGTCCCCAGAAGCCCAGCCTGGCTGCTCCTAGGATGCACTGCAGTGCCCTGCATAACCCTGCTGGGTTGACTGATGGGCTTGCCTGCAGCTTGCTGAACCACACAGTGGCTTCAAGTCTTTACGTTGACAACAGTTTAGCCTAATTGTGCACTGGGGCAAAAAATAGCCTTTTATGATTGGACTTTGTCACCGGCTGCTTCCCCCTGGTGTGTTGGCAGAGATGATGTTGACAGACTCGGACTTTACCTGTTGGGGGTTAGGCAGGTAGCTTGGTGAGGGCCATGTAACTGTGACTGCCTCAGCCAGTGGTCCTCTTTTTGTCTACTGTTCAGTAACTCCTCTGCCTTTTCTTCTTTTGCTTTCTTCTTAAATGACCTATCTTGTAGCATA
This sequence comes from Castor canadensis, assembly GCF_047511655.1. Lineage (NCBI taxonomy): Eukaryota > Metazoa > Chordata > Mammalia > Rodentia > Castoridae > Castor > Castor canadensis. Next base: position 45,711,569 of record NC_133396.1, on the reverse strand, counting down.
CTTACTCTTAACCAGAATTCAGACTCAGCGTCAGCATCCAGGCATCTGAGTATGTATTCACATATGAGTGGGAAGGTCAAACCCGGCTAATAATGCCTTCCTTTGGTGGTCTGCTGTTCCCTTGGAATGAGCATAAGCTAGTCCACAGGACTCCTGGCCTTCTATGACAAATTCTTTGTTTTTGCAGGGCTGCAGAAAGAACCCAGGGCCTTGCACACACTAGGCAATCACTCTGCCACTGAGCTGTACTCAAGCCCTTCTATGGGCCCATTCTTACAAGCACAGAGGCTTCATCACCAATAGGCCAGTTAGAGCATTCCCATAGCTCAACAAATTTAGGAGTGTTTCCTATACTGTCCCTAACTGTTTCATCCCTAGGACCATTTTGAAGCCAGGGCAGTCATACATTCCTACCTGGTACCTGTGAAAGTGCTCAGATGCCTGGGATCTCCTACCAGTTGCTCACGGACAGTAGACTCAACACAAGAAATGCTGTCCTCACAACTGCCTTGGCAAAGATGAGCCCAGAGGCTGTCAGCCATCAGTTCAACAAGCTAAGCCTTGTCCACAAGGACTGTTCAATCAAGAGAGGAGATGAATAGCTTCCTGTTTTAGATGGCTAGGGAGCCAGTATGAGCTCATAAACCAAACAGCAATTTGCAGAGACATCTGTTCCTGATCTCCAGAGTAAACAGTAATGGAATGGCTCAGGCTGGTGGGAGCCTACATGGACCCTACTGGCTCTCCCAAAGGAGGGTGGACCCTCTGGGGGATGCAGGTCTCTGACAAGCAGATTCGACTGAAAGGCTGTCGTAAAGATGTACCACTTCCAAGGAGACTGAAGAGAAAATGTAGAAAATCAATGGACAACTTTCTGCCATCTCTCCAAGGCATACTGCTGGTGAGCTCTGTAGGAATTACAGCAACCAAAGTGATGATGAGGGCAGCAGCTGCTGGCGTCAGTTGACCTAGAAGCCTTTGGGAAGAGCAAGGAGATGACTTGGCTCGCCTCCCCCAAATGCTCTGGTCCTGAAGGCCAAGGGGAAGGCTCTAGTACAGCTAGGTAAACAGGTTCCTAGAAACACATCTGGATACAGCTGGAAGAGTTAAATATTTAGATTGGTGGTCTTCCCTGGACTACTGAGAACACAAACATCCATACCACAGGGCTGAGTTTTGTGCAAATGTTGGGGCTTTGCATTTTTTTTTTTTTATTAACATTTTCCTCTCACATGGTTTACATCAATTTATAATAATCTACATAAGTTGAAACAGAACGGAGACAAAAAAATATATCCTTACCAACTTATTAAAGTCAAATATTAATGAAGGGTCCTTTCCTACCTCCATCAGCAAAAACTGGCAGCCCTCAGCCACTGCCCTACAAGGACAGGCATGCCTGGGATTCTTGTAGCCTGTCTTCTGGGGTCCTGTTGGCACAGGCCACCCTGCTGGGCATAGTGACAAGGGTGTTCTGGGCTGCATGGTCCCTGTCTCAGGAGAAGCCACCAGGTATTCCCTTGGTGTAGCTCAGTCCAGGTTTCACCACTGAGGGTGGGATTATAAATATTATGAGCTTTTGCGTTTCTCAGCCCTTTCAGCAAAGCTGGGGGTGGGGCAGTAGCTACCTGATGCTAAGAAGCCGATGTTCCTTGTTTTGAAGGGGCAGAAGGCACCCTTTTGGGGCTGTAACTAGCTCTTGTTGGACCTCTAATTTGTTACTCTGAATCCTTTGGAAGCAAGAATCTTTCATGCCATACACAAGCATCCAAATGCCAAGCAGAGACTTTAGGAATGGGATCTTTATGTTCAAGTGGCATTCTTCATCTCCTGTCCCAGGGAGCAGGGCTCCTTACTAAGCTGCTAACAGGCAGCTGGGTGGTCAGCATTTCCTTCCTCTTGGGCATTTCTCTCCTCCAGCGTGCAGTGTACCGTTCTGCCGAAGGCAACAGATGTAAACAGGACCAGCAAGGGCCCTGCCTCTCACTGAGCAAGCACTACAGCTTTGGCGCCAGCAATACCTCCTTTAGACTTAGTCCTGAGCACATGCAAAATGGGAGCTATTCTCCCCAGTCCTGAGCGCCTAAGAGTAGCTCTTCCATGCAGAAAAGCCAAAGAGCCGGGCTGGAGCTTGAGTTCCACAGCTGAGAGCATCTCTCCTCCCAGCTAATGGCCACAGGCTGGCAGCCACTGTTCAGACAGGAACAGTGCTTTGGAAATAAATCTCATTGCTTTCCAGTACGGAGCAATGGGAATCAAAATTGGGAATGGCACCCACTGATCCCCTACTCTTGGCCCCAGCATAGCCAGTCCTGAGAGAGGCAGGTGATTGATTCCTCTTCCTCCAGCTTCTGGAGTCCCCCAGAGTTCACCCACAAGGCTATACCTAGAAGCTGGGACAGGTTAGCGGCAACACTGTTGCTGGATCATGCCTTCCTTTCCCAGGCCCTGGAGCTCACGTGGCAGTGGGGGCTGCCCCGTGGCAGTGCTTGGCTGTGGAGAGTGTAAAATCTAAGGCAAAAGTACCACGAGGTATGTGAGGTGCCCAGCAGCCTCCATGATGGAGCCTGCTCATGTCTGGACACCTGCTTCAGCTGCAGAAGCTGGCCCTCCCCAGGAAAGCCTATCACATCCTTCCTGCCAGGAGTGGCTTCCCCACAACTCGCTGGCAGTGCTGCTCAGCGCTGCTGGCTGCTCCACCTGTCCTGTTCCTCAGCAGCCTGGCTCCCCACCTCCCCAAATGCTTTCCTGACCCTCTTGCTCTCAATAGCAGGTTGTTTGCTGTGGGCCTTTATACTCAAAGGAAATAGAACAGCAGGATAAAAGAACTGAAATTTCAGTAGTAGAAGAAACAGTCAAAGATGCCTCACTGGTAGATAGGAGACAGAATAGACAAACCCCAGAAATGGCAGTTCTCAAATGGAAAATTCCAGAAATCAGCTTTCCAGCTCTGTGCTAAGCTGAGGATTAGTGTGAGTCTGGCTCCTTGTCCAATATTTGCACAGGCAGCAAGGCAAAGCAGGTTGTGCTTCCACAAATGGAGGGCAGGGAGAGGCCAGGGGCAGTGTGTGGCAGCATCAGATGGGCCACCACTGCCGCCTCTGCTGCCCAAGCCTCTGCAGGACTTTCCAGGTGATGGCACGAAACCTGAGGCTGCACATGCATGCAGGCTGGGAAGGAGTGGGTAGAGGACACTGGGGAGGCTGCCAGGAGGCTGCAATCTGGGAGCAGGGCCAAGAGAGGAGAAGCTGGCAGCAGTAACACAGTGCAAAATAAAAGCTCTTGGACTAGACTAAGGAGGAAAGAAAGTGTTGGGGAAAATGAAAGGACAAAGTAGGCTGTCTGTGTGCCCACACCAGGTCAGTCACTACCTTTTCTGCATGACAAATATACATAAAACAATTCCCGAACAGCACGGAGCATTAGACACAACTAGAGGTACAGAGGACAGGAGCCAGGGTGTGGCGGTGAGGCTGGGGGCTGGTCAGTTGGCTTTGTACAGGTGGCACAAAAGATGCACTTATTCCAGTTCTTGGAAGTTAGCTTCCCCTGGAGTTTGGAGTGCTGGGCTGGGGAGTTGCTGTTGCAGTCTTTCAAGTCTCTATTGGGCCCCGGCTGGAGGGGCTGGCTCTGGCCACCCCCACAGCCACCCTGCCTCAGGCTACACATCAGTGGAGAAGTACAGTGTGTTCCGCTTCAGTTCTGCGAAGGAGATGGGGGGATGCTGCAGGTAGTAGAGAAGGACCTGAACCTGTGGGAGACAGGGAGACTGAGGTTGGGGTTCTTGTCCTCCTGGCCCCAATCTAATATGTTGAGAAGAAATGATCCCCAGGCTGGGGCCAAGTCTGGGTTGTCCCTTGCTACTGCCCAGACTAGCTCTGGCCACCTTCCCCACTCTGTTAGAAGCCCAGGTATGTTTGTCTGTTTAAAACACTAGAGGGCGCTGCGGGACAGTGTGGGGGAGCCTGGAGCCACTACACCCATGTCAAAAGCTTCCAATCTGGGCAGAAGGGAGCTTGGCTTTAGCTTGGCAGCCTCCTCTGGGTCTTGCAGGTGTCCCAGAGAAGCGTTTATGCATGTGGGCAGTGTTGGTGGTACCTGTGCCATGACGTCGTGAGACCAGATGTCTGCAGCCGACGTGAGATGTGCTTTGCTCTCCACCTCTGAGGGTCTCAGTAACGTGGGGCCAAACACAGTAGCCAGGTTGTGAAGTGACATCTTGTTGATGGGCTCCTTTTCGGCAACCCTGAGAGGGAGGCAAGGAGAACAGAGAGGTCACTCTGCAGTGGCTACTAGGAGTCTCAGGAACCTGGGCAGCCAAGAGCAGCTGTGTCAACTCCTGGAAGGACTCCTGGAGGTGGTTAGCTAGCCACCTGCTGATGGCAAGGGCACTGAGCCAAGGGACCGGGCCCCCAGCTATGTCCCAGTTTGCTGCTGTACCACACTCCCAGCCTGCTGGCCAGCTGCTGAACTGATAGTAAACTGCCAGGGCCAGAAGGACGCACAGCTAGCAACTCCACCACCACTGCCTCAGAGACATTACTGTTCTAAGAACTTTGCTTGCATTAGTGTATTCTTGTTACAGTCCTTTGAGGTAAGTACTCTTACTTTCTTCTTCCTTGTGGTAGAGATGAGGGAACCAAAGTACAGAGAGGTTAAGTGATTTGCCCATGGTCACACACCAAGCAAGTGGTAGAGCTGGGATCTGAACCAGGACAGTTTGCCCAAGAACCCATGATTTAATTTTCTTTTTTTAAATTTAGGAACTTATACTCTTTACCTACAAATTCAACAGTCCAGCTGTGGGTGTGGCTGGAGGGAGAGTCAGTGGCAGGGCAGGGGCAAGGTGGGGAGGGCCTGAAGCCTGGCAGCAGCTGCTCACTGGACCTCAGGTTCTGCCTGCTGTGCTGTGGCAGGAGTAGCTCTAACCCTGGCCAGGCCTAGGGGCTGTCCTGCTGCTCCACAGGGCTCACTCTTGGGACCCCAGCTGCCTCTCTTTGGATTTCCCCTGTTTTTCTTCCACAACAGGTCAGATTTCTATAGACACTTCCCATCCGTGGCTGGTGTCCAGCCACGCTCAAACTCATCGACAAGCTCTGGGCCTATCCCTGTCCTAGGAAATGTTTCTGGGGCTGAGATTCACCCACTGTGCGCAGTGCCTGTCATCCCGTTCTCTACCACACCACCATTCCCACCCTCCAGGCAAGAGCCTGGACATGCCCATGACTGCTTCGGAAACAGGCGGACACTGTGATGCCAACAGGGAGCTGTGTAGTGGGCCGGGCCCCCTCACCACCCCTACCCCCACATGGTCCCCACCAAAGGCCAGATGTGGGAACAGACTGTGCCCAGTTCCCAGGGTGGAAAACCTAATGAATTTTCCCTTCCCACTCCTCTGTGCATCCTCCCACAATGCCTGCCAAGCTATTTGAGAATTGGTTGGGGCTTTGGTCCTGGCCAAACCAGAGGGAAAATATCTCATAATGGGAAAAACAAGACACCAGCCCCAGCAGTGTCCAGGTCTCCACTGGTCCTCCTGAGCCTGGCCTGGCTGAACCAGTGAGTGCTTGGACCCGAGGCAGGAACTGACTTCAGGGCTTCTGGTCCATAGAGAAGATATCTGGGGGAGCTCTCTGGTCTAGGTGGCAGGTAGATTTAAGAAATGTTCAGTAATTTTTCCCCACTCATGCCTGGGGTTAGTCCTGGCTGGAAAGTGTGATGAGGACAGCTTGGAGCTAAGTTTCAGTTCTGAACGCTAAGGCAGGCATCAAGTTGAGCAGCTCTGGGAAGCAGTAGTTTTTTCTTATGGTGCTGAGGATGGAACCCTGGACCTTATGTATGCCAGGCAAGGGCTCTACTACAGCTATATCCACAGTCCTAAACACACACACACACCCCTCTACACACACACGTGTGTGTGTATATACAGTTTGTTTTGGTGGTGCTGGGGATCCAACCCAGGGCCATGCAAATGCTAGGCAAGTGCTTTAGCACTTAGCCACATCCCCAGCCCGGTTTCTTGGGCAGTTGTGTTTTACCCTCACCATGGAAGAGGTGAGAAAAGGTAAAGAGGGTCTTAGTTTAACATTTGGAAGATGTGGGTTCTAAGGACAGTCTTGTTGCTAATCCAAGCAAATCCCTGCTGGTTAGAGACTCAGTTTCCCCATCTGTTACAGGAGGTGTGGGCCAAGATTACTTGGTTTCAAACTCTTGACCGTGACCCACAGTAACAAACACATTAGATGCTGTAACCCAGTACACACATATATAGATAACTGAACTGAACATCAATACTTCGGCCTACTGCTTGCCATGCACCCCAATATTGCCTATTCTGTTTCAGTTAAAAAATTCTCAACTGACTGAACCACTGACAGGCTGGGGCTTGCTGATTATAAAATCTGTCTACATCCTTTTACTCTAGCCCTGCCATTCTGAGCATTTCATGGCCAATACTTTTTTTTTTTGAGACAGTCTCACTATGTTGCTCAGGCTGGTCTTGAATTCTCGGTCTCAAGGAATCCTCCCACCTCAGCATCCTGAGCAGCTGGGACTATAGATGTGCACCACACACCTGGCCATGGCCAATACTTGAGGCTGCTATCAGGGCCCATGTATTTCCCCGAACAGAAGAAAGAGTGCAAGATGGCCCAGCAGAGCCAGCACCCGTGAGGCCGCACTGAGGACATGTGGGACTGCCCTGCCCTCCCTCTGGCTGAGCCGAGTCCCGTTACCTTTTCAAGTGTTCCAGCAGGAAGAGGAAGGTAATGAGGTTGGGGTCTGGCAGGGAGCGGAGCAGGTGCATCATGCAGTTTTCCTTGGCAGCAGGGTCTGATAGGGCTGCAGGGAGAAAAGGGGCAAGGGTGGGCCTGGCTCCTGGGGTGGGGCCTGATTCTGGGGCAGGGAAGCTCTGACCACAGCCCTAGTGGCCATGGTGGGGGTGCTTGGGGAGAGCCCTGGCTGTAGGAACAAAGCCCTCAGGGGATGAAGGCCTGGCATCTGGGTGAGTTGTCAGCAGCAGGCTTCCCCAGGAGGTACCACCATAACTGGTAACTTGGCCAAAAGGCAGCCCATTCCTTCCCCTCCTGCATGGGCTGTGGCCACCCCTACCCTCACTCTTTGGTAGGTTCAAGCCAATGATAGTATACACGACTAGGGGTGGGGACATTTTCTCTTTGTCAGCCATCTCCAATGCCAGCGCACAAGAGCAAGCAGCTTTCTCCAGGCATCTCGCTCCCCTTGGGGGCTGAAGGAAGGAATGTGCTGGGCCTGGGTATAGCCCAAGCAGGTGTAAGCAAGAGTCCTGCTGGTCAGGGCCCTTGGCAGAAATAAGGTGAGGAGAGAGCAGTCCTGGAAGGTGTGGTGCAGCTCTCACCAGTGTCCTCTGGCTGCCCACCTCGAGGCAGTCTTCCTTAAATGCCCATGTGTCTAGACATGCAGATCAGCGAGCAAGGAGGAAGCACAGGGGCTGCCGTGGGGACACGAGGCTGGTGAGTGACCGCTCAGCCTCCACACCAGGCCCCAGCAGACTATACCTCGCCCTCGTGCCCTTCAGCTACACAGCTACCTGGTGTATTGGGTAGGTCAGTGGGCAAGGGAGGTCTGGGTGAGCCCAGCTGACCCTCAGGACCCTGGAAGCCTCACCGATGCCCTCCATGAAGGCTGGGTAAAGTCGGTCTGTGAGGAGGGGCTCGGGCAGTTCCCGGAAGTAGAGTTTGAGGGTGCCAGCAATGGCATTGATGTCCATGTCGCTCAGCATCAGCAGGATGTCCTTGTTATCTGTAGGGGATGGGCAAACTCAGGGCTGTGCTGGCCTGAGACATCCTTCTCTCCCTAGCAGTCAGCCCTCATCCCTGCTCCAGTACCCCCAGATCTGTCCCAGAGCACCTACTCCATCTTGCCTCTGGCCTTTCCCAGAAAGGGAGGACACAGGTTCTGTGACTCAGCTGTTGGCTGTGGGCAGGGGAGCATAACTTGTGAGAGTCCCAGAGTCATATCCACTCTCTATGACATGCACCCTCCTTCCAGCTGTAGTCCCCCGTCCCTAAGCCCCACTGAAAGGCAATGTACATTTTTACTACTTCAAGTCATATTCTGACAAAGACTCAACTTCTAGGTGGCACAGAAGAGCCATATGCTAGCAAGTTCCTGGTCCCCATTCTGTCCTCTGTCTTAGACTTCCCCACTGGACTCACTGCTGCCTGCCCAGTTCAGGCTTCCTGACCATAGTGTATGCTGGCACAGACTGACTCAGCAGGATAGGGAAGAGGAACCTGAAAGACCAGGCTGCCTCTGAGGGGCTTACACAGAGGTAGACCTGCCCCATGAGGATAGCAGAGTCCAGGCCAAAAGCCTTCAATTTCCCTGCAGCCCTCTAAGCACCAGGCCTGGAAGCCAGGAGTAGAAAGGTCTCTGGAGTCACAAAGTGCTCAAAACCTACGAGCTTGGTAATTCTGGGTAAATGGCTTGGTCTCTGAGCTCCGTCCAGTTCTTACCTATAGCAGTGGATACAAGATTAGAGTGGAGGGAGAGGCCTCCCAGACTCACTGGCATCAAAGACAGCCTTCAGTGCCTGGATGTCCGTGGCCACCCCTGATATCCTGTAGATGCCGACCTCCTCGATGCCCCTCTTCTCCACCTCTTCCACACACTGCCGCACAATGTAGGGCACCTTGGAGCGCTCCCGCCTGTGGGGCAGGGGATGTGAGAGGAGGCCTCCTAGCACAGCTGTGCTGTCTGGCCCCCTCCCCAGTATACCTTGGCCTGGGCAGCTGTAGCCTTTGGGGCAGGGAGTCGGAGCAAGGAAAGGCTGAGGAAGAGGCTGTGCGACCCTACCCTGTCTGCCAAGGCCTGCCTGCTGAGGCACAGTAAGAGACACGGGCAGGAGAAAGTTCCAGAAGGCCCAAAGACTCTGGGGAAAGAACATTCCCATAGATTCAAATGTTTACCAGAGGCCTGACAGTGCAGCTCAGTGGTAGAGCACGTGCCTGGTAAGCACAAGGCTCTGGGTTCCACCCCTAGCATCACAAGAAAAAAAAAATGCTGGGGGCCCAACAGGTAAGCCACATAAGGGCAGTGTGATCTGAAGGACATTGCCCTTTCCTAAGGGACAGTCACTCCCTGGACTCCAACTTTTGCTGCTAAGCCTAAATGTGGGGCCTACAGTTGTCAAATCTTCCCATTTACTGAAGTGGACAGCCTGGGCTTTTCCCATGAGACCTCCCATGGTTTCCACACTGATGCAGTAGTTTCTAAGACACACTGTGAGCCAGAGAGCACATCTCTGAGGTTGCCTGTGACTACTGAACTAGGGGTGACTTATCAGGAGCTGGCACAGGCAGGGGAGCAGTGGGGACCCAGGCACTGACGACAAGCATGCAGACTCTAGGGTACACCTACTTAGTGACCACGCTGATCTTCACCCCAAAGACACCGGTCTGCTTTTTGGATGGGGTCCTCTTCAGGCTCATATCCCGGCTGGTGAATTTCATGGAGAACTCCACTTTGATCTGGTCAGGGTATGAGGTAGGCACAAATCCCCCAGACTATATAAGCATCTCAGAAGTGCCCCCCAAACATAGGGTTCTCCCTCCCCAGGAAGACTACCTGGAGACCCCAGCCCTCTGTAAGCACCTGCAGCTGGGAGGAAAAGGGACAGGGCAGAGGCGAGGAGAGAGGCTGGGTAAAAGGGAGATGGAGGCCAGGCCAACTGCTCAGACAGTTCCCACCCGCTAAACTCACCCCATTCATCTCGATCACATCCGTGTGCCAGTTCTTGGTTTCTACAGTTTGTGGATCCAACTGCAGAGAGAAACAGGAACTGTGAGGGTAAGGAGGAGGACAGTTCAGGGACCAAGCCAGCCAGGGCTCTCGAGTCAGCTAAATGCCAGGAAGGCAAGTGCCTTGATATTCATTTTGAAACCAACCCTCAGGGTCCCTCCGGCCCTGGCTAGTGAAGGAGACAGGTGTCCAGTTAAGCACTTTTACCCATCCCACCACACTGCCTCCTGACCAGCTGTTGGCCCATTTCACAGATGCAGCACCTGAAGGCCACAGAAAGTAATCGACATATTCAAGCACGTGAATTGGCGTCGTCAGAGGAAATCTGGCCCTGAGCCTGTGCACGTGGGAGAGGCGGGGCAAGGCAGAGGTGAGAGCCCGTTCTGAGGAGTCGGTTTGAGTCGCAGCTCTGTAGCTTTCTGACCACATAAGTCTCCTCTGTACCCTGCTGGTGGTAACAGAACCAGTCCCACTGGGTCACTGTGAGTACGCAAGTGAGATAACCTAGCAGGTGGCTCCCCAATCCATGACCCTCCACTGAGGAAGCCCCCCACTTGGGCTGGGGCCTGGGAAAAGTGGGAGTCTCACGAGACTCAGTGGCCTGCACCCACAAAATAATTTTGAAAGACAATGAGTCAAAATCTCAATGTTACATTGGCAAGTTTAAATAGCTGCAGAGACTATAATTTCCAGAATAATGTAAATATTGACATCTTAAAATAAAAGTTACATCATTCTTTAAATGTATGCAGTGGAGTCTAATTACCATAGAGACGACACCCACCATCATCCACTTAAAACACACGAACAAGCTCTTCTCTCTCCTGCACAAACACAAACCCTGCATTGTCTTTTTCTCCTTGAATTTGTTTTTATTTCATTTCTCCAAGAGGTTCCTCCTAGTTTACAAATACATATATATTACATATGTATATATGTATTACTTATAGATATAATGTATGTACATAATTATATATAATAGATAGCTTTTTGGGGGGCCAGTAATGGAGTTTGAACTCGGGGCCTTGTGCTAACTTTTTGAGCCACACCCCCAGGCCTTTTTTGCTTTAGTTATTTTTCAGGTAGGGCGTCGTTTTTGCTTGGGGCTGGCCTTAGACCAAGATTCTCCTATCTAGGTCTCCCTCATAGCTGGGATCACAGGTGCACACTACTACACCTGGCTTATTGGTTGAGATGGGGTCTTACTTTTGCCAGGACTGGCCTGGAACTGTGATCCTCCCAATTTCTCCCTCCTGAGTAGCTGGGATTATAGGCATGTACTACCATACCCAGCCTCCTAGTTTATAGTTTTATATTTTCAAGTCTTTTATTGATCACCCTATTGTATTTTGTTCCCAAAATATATCTATATATATTAAAATGAAAAATTTCCTGAGACCATGAGGCCCCAAATACATAAAATATATTCTTCTGGATTTGTTATTAACATGATTAACAGTACAAGAAAAAACACTCCAACACATTACACATTTTAATACATACTAAGCAGCAAAGTAACATTTTGGAGGAACTGTATCTTTGAATGAAATAGGTAGAAGGTAGGCACTTGTGGCTCAAGCCTGTAATCCTGGCTACCCAGGAGGCAGAGATCAGGAGGATCGCGGTTCAAAGCCAGCCTGGGCAAACAGTTTGTGAGACCCTATCTTGAAAAAACCATCACAAAAAAGTGTTGGTGGAGTGGCTGAAGGTGTAGACTCTGAGTCTGAAAAAAAAAAAGATAGGTAGAAAGTTTTCCTACTGTAGTTCACATTGTCTCCATGAATATAATTTTTGGTTAGAGTAAAATGAGGGTTAGAATGAATTCCATTTATGTCTTTTGGTTTTTATTTTAAAAGCTGTAAGCAATGAATCATTTTCTTCACATAAATCCTAGATGAGGCTCACAGAGTTTTATTAGGGCAGTGTTAGGTGTCTCACCTTGTTCCATGTCATGTTATTTCACATTACCTCTACACTTGTCATCAAACAGTATTTCCAGTGCTTTCTCGGCTGATAATTAGGTCCTTGTTAGGTTAGTGAAGGTAAGGACCTGGCTACCACCCGACTTTTGAAGGCTGTATATTAGCCATTAGAATATTACTTTCTAGGCCCCTCTGATGTCACCCAGGAGATCTGGGTGCCCTGGACAAGCCCTACAGCAAGACTGAGCCTGGCCTTTCATGGGCAGAAAGAGGGCGATGGTGAGATGCCGGCTGTCAGAGGTGGGCGAGGACCCACAAACTGACTCCCTCAAGTTCTCCCTGCCCATCTTGCCCTGGGTGGGGGGTGTGTCTGTACACCCCTCGGGGCAATGTGTGCCTCCAACAGGTCACCGTTGCCCAGAAGGAAAACTGGATCTGGGTCAGCCCAGGTCCTTCCCACACTTTCTATCACCTGTCGGCGCTGGGGCAGCACCTGGCTGGCTGTGGACCCTATGTTTGGTAGCTGAGGTCCAGGCCCCATCTGTAGCAGCCAGTTCCCTGCCCTGAGGAGGGGAGAACAGGAAACAAAGACGCAGCATGGGTAGAACCAGGCACCTCTTGGGAAGAGCACCCTCTCCCCACCCCCGCCAGCATGAGGCTTCCTCCCTTGGCTGCTGCTGGGCCTCTTTCTCATAAGGAGACATCAGGCCTCCTGGCATGGGGTTCCTGTGCGGCTGCCTTGAACACAAGCCTCCCATTCCCTCTTTCCCCATCACATGGTCCATTTTCCTGGGGGTGTTTGAGATAGGAAAGCAATTCCCAATGCCGAGGCCTGGTTCCGACCCCCTTTTCCAGAAAGCCCTCCTGCAGAATCTCAGGCTACTGAGGCCTACTGCCTTGTGGCCCCTCCACAGCCAGCCAGGTGCCATTTACTGTTGCTTGACATGCTCCAGCCTTTCTGGGGCCTGCTCTGGGTGAGGACCCCTTTCTCGTCTTGCCATGAATCCATACCACTGCCATCTTCCCAGCCCCTGCTGCAGGTATGGCCCTGGTACCTGCTCAGAAAGGCTTCCCCTTGGCACCCTGGTGATAATGTTGTGTCTCCCCAGAGGCCAGCAGCCTCCAGAAAGCAAATCTATTTCAGGATGTCATTTAAATACAGAGAAGGGAGGGTAGGGAGTAGAGAAGGACACAGCACATTTTCCAGAGAAATGATGTTGCCTGAGTTGCTGTGACTATTTATAACCCCTGGGAAATGTGGACTCTGCTATTTCCTGATTAGATTAGTGATCGGACAGATGAATCTGCCCCTGGGATATCAGTGGGGGACACCTGAGTGCTCACACACTAGTCCCAGAAGGCAGGTGCCATCCACGGGTCCTGGGAGCCAATACCTGGGAATTCAGATCACCTGAAGGAGGGAGACAGGTAGTGCTGGGGAGCCCCAGGAGAGCACCTTCTCATATCACAGTGGGTCCCCAGGGTGGGGCACAGGAAGGAAACAGAAAGTTATGAACCACTGGCAATACACACCACTAGGAGAAGCTCAACTGTTTTCCTTTTGTTTCTGCATTTAGCCATGGTCAAGTCATGGCCACACATTCTGACCTCTCCCCTAGAGAAACAGCTGCCTTTACAGCTGAGGTCCAGGAGGGCACTGGGTCCCAAGCACAAAATGCTGGGCCTCTGTTGCAATCTGTGGGTGGCTGACTCCCTTGGTACACCAAAGTGGCTTTGGTGGTGGTGGGGAGGGCTGGGGGGATTGAAACGCCTAAGGCTCTGCAGGCACAGGAGCTCTGTGCACACTGAGTGGCCTCCAGAGCTGAGTTTCAGAGATGTCCTGGGTGGCCCCCCAGGTAGTCCAAGCCATTCCTCTCTTGGCTCACCTCTCACCAAACCAGACAAGTGACCCCGGCACTTCTGCACATAGCTAAATGCCTGGCATTTAGGAGGCACCTGGGAAATCTAGCAGGGGACAGAGCCACATTCAAGCCTGAGTCCTTCTAGCAGCTGGGCCCTGGTCTTTCCCCTATGGCACAGCTCTCACCACAGTTAGCTGTGAGTCTGCTGGGGTGAATTTTTTTACTTCCTGTTCCCACCAACCCTACGTGGGGTCCTTTAGTCTTCAGTAAGGAGCCTGTGGTGGGTGGCCCCATCTTTGGGCAGCTGGGGACAAACAGCCAGAACCAGACCTGTTTGGCCTCAGTGGAGGGGGAGCCGCCTTCAGCAAGTAGTGCCCTGGGGTGTACCTGGGGGCTCACTAGATGCCAGGGGACCCTCATGACAATGTTTGGCGGGGCTCTAGGCCTGCACCTCCTTCCTCACAGCCCCTTGATCTCTAAAGGCTAAACCCCTCACCTTAGTGCCCCCTCTGTCACTGCCACAGCACAGGAAACCAGAGGCCAGAGGAGCTTGGCCTCCTGTACAGCCTCTGACCTCCACCCTCTTCCTTTTGTTCCTGCTCTGCCCTTGGCCCACTGAGCCAGAGTGAGGCCTGCCAACCTGGTCCTGCCCTGGAAGGGGGATGGACTTCCCTTGAAGCCCAGAGCTGGTTTTAGAGGTTAATAAAAATGAAGTGTTTAAAAAAAAAAAACAAAAAACAAGAGCAATAAATCCAGTACACTGAAGTTGTCACCCTAAGAAGCAGGGTAGTCATTAGAAAATGACTTGAAGCTGGGCGCTGGTGGCTCATGCCTACAACCCCAGCTATTGGGAGGCTGAGATCAGGGATCACAGTTTGAGTCCAGTCCAGGCAAATAGTTCACAACTCCCCCATTTCCAAAATAACCATAGCAAAATGGACTAGAGGTATGGCTCAAGCAGTAGACTGCAGACTTTATAAGCATGAAGCCCTGAGTTCAAACTCCAATCCCACAAAAAAAAAAAAAAAAAAAAAAGGCTCAAGAGGAACCTTGCTAAAGCTGGCCACCAACTGGGGTACCAAGTGGAAAGCAAAGTCATGTGTCATGTTTCTGGGCACCTCTGACACAGGCCAAGCATCAGGCCCTGGAGACCAGGCTCCCCATCCAGGGGCCACACTGGCTGTCCTGGGCTGGCTTTCTCCTGGAATCCCCCAAGTGTGGTCACACACTTAGGCGTGGGTCTCTTTGGGACAAGAAACCAGCCTGTTATTGAGACATACCACAGGCGTGAGAGGCACAGCAGGGCAAGCAAGCAGGGAACAGGGAGCTGCCAGGAGCCTGCCTTGCCTCCCTGGAGGAGGGATTCCGTCAACGTGGCTTCTTTGAGACACAGGGAACGGCGTAGGGAGCAGGAGGGGCTTCCAGACCTCCATCCTGGCTCTAGCTCAGCAAATGGGTCACAAAAGACCAGGGTCAGGCTCAGTAAATTGTCACCTCATCTTCGAGTGGCCTGGCACTCCCACCATAAGGCCAAGCCAGCTCTGCCCCTCTGGCCCTCACCCTATGGGAGAGGCGTAGTTGGGCTGGCCAGGCTGCCCTGAGGGTGCCCTGTGGCAGGCCAACCACAGACAGGCTGCTGGCTGCCTCTGTATTCCAAGGCACCCAGATGAGGCCACTTTGCCTCTGCTTGTTTCCCCTCCCCCTCCCAGAACTTTGAAGTTCCCGAGATCCACATATGGAAGGGGTTTAGACGCTCTGAATGAGGCTTTTATTGAAGCCAGGTTGGTTTCTTAGCACCCACAGCAACTGCCTTCCCCAGTGCTCCATCCCTGTGGCTCAGCCTGCTCTGTGCACACTACACATCCCTGAGCTGGGCATGGCTGACAAAACTCAAAGCTGGGCTGCTTCTGGAGGCCCCCAAGACCAGGCACATCTCCCCTAGAACACTGGAACTGTACTTCCTCACAGCTGGCCCTGCATGCATAGCCTTTCCTGCTGAAGGCAGTCTGGGGACTTGACTCCAGTACCAGTCTATAAACAAAAGGCAAAGAAGCTGGCTCTGCTGGGGGCACCAGGGCAGGGGCAATGGGTCACTCTGGAGTAAAGGAAGGTCACAGCCAAAGCAGCACAGAGGCAGCTGGCAGCAGCCTTATTCCTAAAATGAAAGGGCCACTTCAGAAGTCAATGTTAAAGGCAGGAGGCTTTCTGACAAGGAAATGTCCTGCTAGCTGCCATGGGAAGGCCAAGGCCCCTGCAGACCACCATGGGCTCGAAGACCTCCTCCTGCAGTGGTTTGGTGAGAATTACAGTCCTTTCTAAAACTGACTTCATCCTCCCCACCCAGGCCAGGAGCACTTTCTGGGCACAGAGCCTGCTGCATGTGAAAATGGCCACCAGCAAATCCCGCTGCCTGTGCGGCTCTGAGTGGATGATCCCCGAGTCTCATGTTCACTACACATCATCAAAACTAACTTTGTGGGGGTGGGGCTCATTGGTACAGCACTTGCCTGGCATGCGTGAGGCCCTGGGTTCAAAAAAGTAACCACGTGCCCATTGAAGCACAGCATGCTGGGTAGGGTACCACATGCCACAAGGCAGAGGGACCCCCCCAATCCAAGACATGTATTTTCCACCTCACCTGACCCCGTGACACCCAGACAACTGAGAAACAGCCTCAGGGCCCAAGTGAACACTAGGCCTCCTTACCTCAAGCCACCTCCTTGGAGGTGACAAAAGGCAGGTGTCACAGTGGTAAGGGCCTGTGCTCAGGGCCGGCTGCCTGGGTTTGCCTGCTCTGCTAAGCCTCTCATATGACCTCATTTGGGTCATTCTCTGCACCTGGTTTCCCCCTATAGAAAACAGTGTGGACAATAACAGCAATTTCCTCATAGGTGCCATGGACTAAGCCTAGAACTCAGTGCATGCTGAAAATGTATCACCATCACTAAGCTGTGTTGACAAGCACCAGCTTCCCACTGCACTTGGATCAGAGGCCAAACTACTGGTGGCAAGGCCCTATGCAATTTGGCCCTGTCCCCTCATCCATCGTCAAACCCACATTCTCACACAGCCTCTGCCTGCCTGGGAACACACCGTGTCAGGTTTTCCCTGTTGTTGCCTTAAGTGCACTTTACCCAGATCTTTCAGCCATGAAAGATCTTAGTTCAAAAATGAGCTCTGGGCTGGTGGCATGGCTTAAGTGGTAGAGCACCTGCCTAGCAAGTGTGAGGCCCTGAGTTCAAACCCAGTACAATTTAAAAAAAAAAAAAAAAAAAAAGAGCTCCCTAAACTGGGCCTCCCTCCCCTTACTCTCTAATCCATTACACTTCATTTTATTTTATTCCTCACTCTCACCTGGCCTGAAATGACCTTATTCATTGACTGACTCCTCCTGTAGACAGACAGTTTCCTGAGGGCAGGGTCTGGCTTGCCTCAGCCTCTCCCAGAACATGGACGATGTCTATCAACACTCATGGACCAGATGAATGCCCTGCGATGTGGGGAATGGAGACAGCAATGCCTTTCACAAGGTTTCCTTCATGACAGGGATTAAGGTGCCCTACATTCCTGCTCGTGTCTCTTCTCCTACATTCAGTGAATGGTTGGCCTTGACTCAGAGGCAGCCCTGTGACCTCTCCCATCCAGACTCTCCCAGAGTGCTAAGGGTTTAAGGCTTACGGAAAGCAATATTGAGTCACAGCCAAGACCATCATGTGAACTGGATTCTAACAGATCGTCCCACTCAGCAACCTTACTGTACTGATGCCACAGAGATGAAGAGATTTGTCCAAGGTTGCACAGAAGACCCAGAACCGGGAAAATGAAGCCCATTCCTCCTCTAGCACCCTGTGCCACACGAGCCTGAGGGCTGAGATGCTGCAAGGAGGCCTCCTAGAGCACAGATGAGGTGTGCAGACACCTGACAGGAAGGGGCGCTATGGGTATCACTGCACTGGCTGTGCTTATCTGGCACCAGCCCCAGTTGGAGTTACTGTCCAGGATAGAGACCATTCCTGGTTTTGGCTGGCTTAGGAATAAGGTTCAGTCTAAGCAGGGCTGGGGAAATCTCCCTGGGGAGTCCCAGCCCTCCCTGCTCTGCAGAAGCCTAAGAGCAGCTCCCATCCTGGGGGGTCAAGAACAACGGGCCTGATCCAAGTTTCCATAGGATTCAGAACTGACAATGGCTTTCTCCCCAGGACTGGGTGGGGAGGTCCCAGGAGCAGAGCAGGGGGGCTGTGTGTTCCTCTAGGGCACTTGGGAGCTAAGAGAACACCCCTTCTGTCCCCAACATGATATGATGGTGAGGGGACGCCAAGGAGCTTGCTGTCTAGCTCCCAACGTGTGTGCACACAAGCAGAGGACTGGGTCTTTCCAGACCATTGCCTTCATCCACCCCTGGCAACTCCCTCCAAACCAGTACCTACAGAAGTTTCTGGGATCCTTCCAAAATGGCCACCCTCCAGGGCCTGGGGCCTCACTGTCTCTGGATACTACTGCAACCCTGGGCCCGGGCAGCTTTGGCCTTTCAGGAACCACCTCGGTTGGCAGGCTCAGTTCTTCCTGGTCCAGGGCCATCCAAAAGCTGGGGCAGGAAGCCCAGTAGGGCTGGCCGGCCAAGTTGTACGTGGGAAGCACAGATGCTGGGGAAGGCCAGTGCCCATCCAGCCTCCCCAGCTGCCAAAAACCAGCACCTTGACAAGTTTACTTAGGGCAAGGATTCCCACCTTCAGGTCTGTGAGCCACTCAGAAATGACACCTGGTTGTTCAAGGACTTCTGCTCTGTGGGTCAACAGGCTCTGGGAAGACAGCTTGGTGGAGGTGGGTAGTACTGGGGTTGGGAGACCACCAATGTGGACTCACACTGGAGGGTACTGTGAGACACATGGCTGTGGGAATGGAGGGGGTGACACTAGCCCTGTGTCCCACCTGCCAGCCAGGCCATAATCCTGGCCCAGGAGGAAGTGGGCTGGTTGGTGGCAGGTCTCCTGACCTAGGGGGCAGGTACTCCTGTCCCTTGCCTACAGCTATGGGAATACTGTAGGGGTGAGGGTGGGCCTATGAATGATGACAATAAGACACAGCTTTCTTCCCTGTGTCAGTAAGGAGGAGGGTGGCAGGGTGGTGGGCAGCTACAGCCAGGACAGATTTGTACTACAAAAGGTTTCAAGATCTTTCTTTTCAAAATGTGGTATCTATACACAATGGAATTTTATGCAGCCATGAAGAACGAAATGTTATCATTCGCTGGTAAATGGATGGAACTGGAGAACATCATTCTGAGTGAGGTTAACCTGGCTCAAAAAACCAAAAATCGTATGTTCTCCCTCATATGTGGACATTAGATCAAGGGCAAACACAACAATGGGATTAGACTATAAGCACATGATAAAAGCGAGAGCACACAAGGGTGGGATGAGGATAGGTAAGACACCTAAAAAACTAGCTAGCATTTGTTGCCCTTAACGCAGAGAAACTAAAGCAGATACCTAAAGCAACTGAGGGCAATAGGAAAAGGGGAACAGGTACTAGAGAAAAGGTTAGATCAAAAAGAATTAACCTAGAAGGTAACACCCACGCACAGGAAATCAATGCGAGTCAATGCCCTGTATAGCTATCCTTATCTCAACCAGCAAAAACCCTTGTTCCTTCCTATTATTGCTGATACTCTCTCTACAACAAAATTAGAAATAAGGGCAAAATAGTTTCTGCTGGGTATTGAGGGGGGGGAGAGGGAGGGGGCGGAGTGGGTGGTAAGGGAGGGGGTGGGGGCAGTGGGGAGAAATGAACCAATCCTTGTATGCACATATGAATAATAAAAGAAAAATGAAAAAAAAAGATCTTTCTTTTCTTTTTATTTACTTTTTTAAAAAAAAGACAAGATCTCACTATGTAGCCCATGCTGGCCTCAAATTTATGATCCTCCTGCCTCAGCCTCTGAGCACTGGGATTATAAGTGTGTATCACCATGCCTGCTTTCAAGATCTTTTTTGATGCCTGGAACCAGACAATGAGTGAATGAGCCCAAGATATATCTGTATCTTACACCCAGCTCCTTGTACTCTCAATGGGAGGAAGAGCCAGTGAATAGCCATGTGAACCTCTGGGGATGTGTGTAATGTGTAAACCTGATGCTACCAAGAATTGTCAAGTTACATGACACACTTTGGGAGGTCTAGGAGCTGTCCTGTAATGACAATAAAGCTGAAAAGAAAGGGACCTGCTTCTATGACCATCCTAAGCCTCAAGATTCCCTAGACAAGTGGCCCAGGGGGTCCTAATTCTATTCTTCATCAGATACCACCTCTGACCCTCTCTGTAAGAGGGAGGGGGGGGTGGCCATCACAAGAACGGGTGCACTTGGTGGTTCAGCCCTCCATGTCCTGAGAGGAGCTCTTGAGCAGTGGGGACTTCTTAGCCCCCCAAGGCAATCCTTTGAAGCAGAGAAGTTATCCTTAAATCCCCTCTGCTCTCAGACACTGCCAGTTCAACCTGGGTACCCACACTAAACCACTCTAAACCAGCCTGGTCTCACTTTGGGTCTCTTAGCCTCTCTGTTGTTCCCACAAGTGATCCCATTAAAAACCTCTGGACATTACAGGGTTGGGAATGGGATTCCTCCTTTAGCCTCTTCCCCTCTGAAGTTCAACCTAAGAATCTGGTCACAGGCAGGATGGAAGGAAGGGTGAACCACTGAGTCTAGTGTACTTGAGTGTGTTTTGAGGGGGAAAAAAATGGGAAAAGGAAAGTAGAAATGCAAGTTAAATACTGAGAACGCTGGCAGAACCCACAAACCCAAATGCCACGTGTCTCCTCTGCTAAATGCTTGCACAACAAACCAACTGCCAAGTCAGGGGCCAGAATGAGGCTTCAGCCCCAGAACTCTCTTTGAGAACAAAAGCAATCTTTCCTCAGTGCCCCCCCCCCCCGCCACGTCCCTAGGAGTCTGAGGGCCCACACTATTTCAAAGGTTCAGTTTTAATCCTGGGACCTTTCCATCAGAACAGAAACTTCAGCCTCAGCACGGGGCCCTTCAATGAGTCACCTTCCTCCTCTAGCCTTTAATAACTTTGGTTAAATGGGAGCAGGAGGACCACAGGTGTCTCAGCATCTATAACATCAAACCCTTAGGGCACAGTCAATGCATTAATGAGGTGGCCTCTGCTGCCAGGCTGGGCAGAACCTGGCACCCTTCCCCCACTCCACCTAAACTGCCTAATTCCAGCCCCCTTGGCCTGGCAGTGAGCCTGCTGGTTTGAAAGAAATAGGTTAACGCGGACTGAACACCTACTGGCAGGCACCAGCATGCACAGCAGGGTGGATGTCCCTCTGTCGCTGACAATGTCTAGGACACTGACACACTTTGTCACACAGCCTGTGCTAGGGTGAGACTGAATCACTTGCTGCATAGTGCATTCTAAAACTAGAGGCACCCTGAAGTTGTACTGATCCCATCCAGCTCAGCAGCAGCTCAGCACCTGGCTGGCCCATAACCCTGCTCGGAGATCACCATGAGACATGGGACTGTCAGATGCCACCACAGACAAACCCAGCTGAGTTCCTGAAGTGGCTTCTGGGTTTTGCTACCCACACGTAAAAGGAGAACTCAAAGTGTGGCCTCCAAGGTTTAAAATTTTAAAATGAGGCACCATCCCAAAGAGACCAGTAACTAGAAGGGCTCTGTTTGGCTAGCCCCCTCTGTCTGGCAGGGTCAGGAACCTGCTGGGACAGTTTCTTGCCAACCTCCAGGCTTGGGAATGGATGTGAGCTTTGGGCTGCTGTCTGCTGGCCTCAGCAAGGGCTGGGGGAGGGGGATGGAGAGGGGATGGCTCCATGCTGCTGGACACAGACAGCTGCCTCAGCACAGAGGGGTTTTGGTAGCAAGTGGGGCTGGCAGGACTCTGCTAACCTGGTCCCCAGGGAGGCCGAAGGTGACACAGGGGCCAAAGCAGGGCAGCTCAAGTTGCTGCCCTGCCCAGCACTTTGCAGGACTGATGTCACTTCTAAGGGGTCAAGTATGTTTCATTGGCAGGAGATGAAACTCAACAAGGAGCCAAAAGGCCCAGGATCACATCCACTCAGCAGGTGCCAGGAGTCTAGAAGCCGCTGGCAGGAAAAGCTTGGGAGCCTCCCTTACAGACTCCTTGTCACTAACTTGAAGGATGAGCATGGCCCCGGTAAGCCAGACCCTGCGACACCTGACTGCATTTGATCTGCAGGGTTATCAAGTGCTTACTGTGTGCTAGGCACTGGGCCTGGCTCTTCCTCGAATGCCTGATGCCAGGGTCCTACGCCAGCCCCCAGGCAGTCTGCCCAGCTGCAGGACAGCCGGTTTCTATCGCAGACTTTAATCTGGTCTCAGGTCTGGGGCTGCACAAGACCGGCAGTCTGCCCTGGCACGACTCAGTCTGAGCTGCCTGCTGGGTCAGGAACCCCTGGCACACTGATTGACTTGCCTAATGCCCTGCTGGCACCAGGCCAACAGTCGTCTGGGTGGTCCCAAAAAAGCAGTCTACAGCCCCCAGACCCAGGATACCACTCCCTCTCCACCACCCACCCCTTCCTCCCTGGTGGTAAGGATCCCCACAATTTGCACAAAGAAACATCACATGATAGACAGAGTTGAGGTGCCCCTCAGCAAAGGGATAGTCAGCAATATCCACGGAAAGGCAGAGGAATCAGGTCTGTACTGGGCTTCTGGGAGAATGATGAAACCCAGGAAGCCCTTGCCTGGTCGGCTTATAGGCTTATATTCCTGCAGGTATAGGCTTGGAAAGCAGCCAGCGAGGTTCTCTTATAGAGGACAGTCCCCCTTTTCCTGAGGCAGGGACAGATACATAGGAGTTAGCCAGGGTTGGGGTTGGGTAGCAACCAGCTTTCATCATCAAGTTCAAGCCGCTTATAGTAGATCCCCACACATGCCCCAGCTTCTGTCCTGGGGCTCCTGGGATCAGGCAGGAGTGGGAGTGGAGAGACACGCAGAATGATCAGCAGCCCCCAGCCCTCCCTCAGTCCCTCTGGCCCAACACCCTGGGATCCCTCTAGTCCCTTCTAGCACCTTGTGTCGGAGAAGCTTGCTGCGCACTCGGCCCCAGAGCCGGGCACCCGTGTTGGGGGGCCGCTTGCTCCCTGGCTCCTCCAGCTGATCCAAGCAGCAGCGCTCCAGGGGTTCACACACCGCCTTCAGGCTGCAGTCGGGTTGAGGCAGGATGTCGGTCATGCCGGCGGCCAGCCTGCGGGGCCAGCTCCAGGCAGGGATGCAGAGGTACACACGGGTGGCGCTGGAGAGGTTGCTGTGTGGACCGCTCAGCCGGGACTGTTAGTCTGGCGGCCTGGGAAGCGCGCGGTGCGGAGCTTGGGTTTCTCCTCCCTCCGCGTCCTCCTCCCTCCTCCCTCCCCAGAGACTGCAGCCCCAGCACCCGCAGCCTCAGGTCTCTCCGCCTGCGGTCCAGCTCAGGTCCAGATCACAGGACAGGGAGTGCATGCGCCACAGCCAGCCGCAGGCAGCGCGCAGAGCGCCCCCGCCCCACCGAAGGAAGTGACTCAAAAAAAGGAGGCGCTGGAGCTGCCCCCTCCAAAAACATCCTAACCGGGGCTTTAACTCTTGGCAAGCTGGCGTTTCTCCTCAGCCCCTACTAAATAAAGTTTGACAAGCAGCTAAACACAAGCCAGTCCTGACCCAATAGATTCCTGTGTTAACTCCTTCACCACCAGACTCCTGGGGGTGCCAGGGTGAGGTGGTCTCAGGTATCAGGGAGGCTTGAGCCAAACCAGAGGGGATTTGCAGGACCCAGAGTGCCCTGTAAGAACTCATTTTGGACATAAAGAGCTGTGCTCCTCCTCTGCAAAGGACTTAAGCAGCCCTGGAGTTCTACCTCCCCTACCCTCACTTCTTGCCCCAAGGCACCTGTCTTCAACTTGGTGACAAGGTCAGACACTTGCAGACCAGCACCCCCACATCTCCTCTTGTGATAAATGTAATGAATAAAGAGGATCCCTAGTGTGACAGCATCCTGGGCTCCAGAAGTGCCTGCAGGCATCAAGCCACTGGAGGCTGTGTGGGGTAGGGGGTGAAGGGGATGGGGACATGGGCAAAAGCAAAGGCCATTCTGGTGACAGGTGTCCAGCAGGAGGTGTTCTTCCCATGGCTGCTCTGCACATCTCACCAAAAAAAAAGGCTTTTGCTGCAAAGGGCAGAGGATACCTAATGGCAGAGGGGCAGTGGCCATGTCTGTGTTGGGCACCTTGAGAGATGGAGCATAAGACCTTGTTCTTCACCCACAACTCAGGGAGTGAGGAGTGAATCCTTTCTTGAGGTAACCATGCAAGTTAAGAGTATGGCACTCACAGATAGGAGAAAAGCCTGAATTCCACATGGTTAGGGTATACACAACAACCCAGATGTCCAAGACCTCCCACTACTGCAGAACTGGGCATGTGTAGGAAGGAAACCAGTACCAGCATGGTGCCAACCATGAGCCAGGTCCCACACACAGGGCTTTCAAATGGCATTTTTGTGACTTTGGAGTTCCTGGTCCCCATTTAGAGTGAGAAGTGGGGCTCTAGGAGGTCAGGCAGCTACAGTTAGGGGGTGACAGGCAGGTCCCTCTCAAGCTCCTGCTGTTCACACTCACTGCTCACCTGACATGTGGAAGACTGTTTGGACTCAGGAAAAAGCTGGATGAGAACATATGTTGGTGGGTTAGGGCACAGAAACCAGTCCATGGCATTCACTTTGTCCTTGTGGGGCCTTAACCTGTTGTTTTACATCAGAACCCTTGGAGTTTTCTGAGAAAGGGGCAGCTTCACTACACCACTAACCAAGGGCTAACCGGATAGAATAAGAGTTGCCCTATTCTGAATGTTGAGCACCATGCTAACTCTGTATATGGGCTAACTCCACCTCCTCCCCCAGCTTTATAAAGGATAACATTTTACATTTGAGGGAACCAAGGATGCCGAGGAGTCAGGCAAGTTGTCCAAGGTCAGGATGGGCAGGGATGAGAACAGAGGTCTGGCTAACTCCAGGGTCTCAGCCCCTCACCTGTAAGGAATGATGCCCTGGTGAGTGTGGCAGGCTCGGGTCCTGCCTGGCTGGTAGAGGTGGGGCCTATGGGGCTAGAACCAGGGACTGGGCTCTGGGTATCCTTGAAGGGCTGCCAGGCCAGCCCCACCTCTTTGGGGCTCCATGCACCACTGCCTGTTGCCCAGTGCAGATGGGGCTAGACTGCCCAGGCTGACAGAGCCTCCTCATACCCAAGGCCACTGCAGCTGAAGGGGCAGTGAGCCACAACAGCTTGGGCCAGCACCCCAGGGGGAAGATGAAGAGACCAGGGGCAGGAACAAACCTGGGTTCCCTGTCCAGCTGAGCTCAAGTCATCTTACCTGACCCATCCCTCACCTGCCTCTTCTGGGGCACTTGGGTGCCACCTCTGAAGAGTCTTCATCCAGCCCCATGAGGCAGGAGGCAGTTCCCTCACCATGGCTGCCACCAAATCCATTTCCTCCCTGAAGGTCTGGCTACTTCCTTCAGTCTTCCTATCTCCATCCCATACATCTCACTCAGGAGACAGTGATGGAGGGACTGGCTGTGTGCCCAACTCTGGAGTAGGGACCGAGGAATCACAGAGATGAATCAAAAGCCAGCACTCAGTGAAGCTACCAGCCTAAGGGAGAAGACCTAACTCTCAAGTGGAGGCAGATGTGTGCATGAGGCACTTATCAATTGTGCCCTTCCTCTGTGCACACCCAGACAGAGGAGGCGCCTCTCCCCTCACGAAACCCTGAATGATGCCATCATGACAATGCAGATAAAGTGCCAAAAAGTTGGGAGAACAGAGAGACCATTTCCAGCCACAGGGAATCAGGGACGGCTGTGTAAGGATGGGGCTGGTGTGAGGATAGGCCAGCCCCTGCTGGGTGCTCCTCCACATTCTCTGTGCTTTGGCTGGTTGTGTAACCAGCTGGGAAGGTTCCATTCTAAGTGCTCCCCATGTTCACCTGCTGTAGATGCACAGCTGGCACTGGGCACTGGCTGGTTAACTTCAGAGCTGGTCCCTTGCTGGCTTTCTAAGTTGGGTTACATGCCACAAGGTGCAGTCTGGGAGACTGGTGTGCTGCTCCTCACCGCTGGGAGTGTGGGAGAAGGGGGGCAGGATAAATCCTGTTCCCAAAGCCCTATACTTGTCTGTTTTAGGAACCCCAGGCTCAACACTTGTCTGGGTAAAGCAAGCTCTGATTGGATGAGTGATGGCCAACTGGTTCCCATGGTGACAAAAGTGCCTTAGCAGATGGGTAGTCAAATTGGGAGGCTCTTCCCTGGAGATGCTCATCTTTCCCTTCCTCCCCATGGACTGGGTGGTGGTGGGGCATCCCTTGGAGACAGTACAGATTTGCCTTCTCTTCCCCAAAGCCTGACTCATTCCTTCTTGAAAGCAATGGCCTAGGGCAGGGTGGAGGAGGAGCTGTACAAGACAAATATCCCCAACTAGTTCCTCAAAAGCAGCAGTTTGAATTCTGGTCCCTGCAGCCCACCATGGACCCTTCCTCATCTCTGGGCTAGGCTCACGCTTATCCTGGCCACCCAGGGAGTGACTGTATCCCTTCCTGCTTGTGTCCAGACTGTCAATCCAGCCACACCTGGCAGAACCCACCTGTGAGGACATGCGAGGTCCCCTTGTTTGGATAAACAAACCCTGGGTGGTAAGGCCCCCATGAACAGATGTCACTGCCTTAGGAATTAAAAACATTCCTGGCGACTATCCCATCCTCCCTCAGCCCCTCTGCTAGAGGGACAGCTCCTCTGTCCCTAAGGAGAAGTGGGAAGGACCCTGGGCTATATGTAGGGAGGGGAGGCCACCAGCCGGCACAGCTGGGATTGAGGTAAATCAGGTTAAAGAGATCAGCAGTGGCACGACTGAGGAAAAGGAGGTCAGTCGGGAATAATACACAGCCAGGGACGTGTGGTAGGGAGAGGCAGGGACTGCCACAGCACAGCCTTGGTGATAGCCAGGAGTGGGACAGCTTCCAGGCAAATCCTCCAGCCTGTGAACATGAGGCGGAAGTTTCTTTCTCAGAACCTGGGGATGGAGCTACCACTTCTCTAGGGTGACCTCCTTTTTCCCAGAATGACTTTCATCCTCCCCCAGTCCAAGCTAGAACCCCAGTTCCTTTGTCCCTGTCCTTTAGCTCAAACAACTCTAAGCCAGGAAGGTGCAGGTGGGGGCAGGGGAAGGAGGAGTTACTGAGCAGCTGACTAGGCCAAGGCCACAGGCCCCCCATGAGGACTATTTGGGAGTGATATGGGGAGGGGGGTTCCAACAGGTCACCCTGACAATCCCAGCTGCAATAGCCAGAGGAGCCTTCCATCTGACTAAGGATAAGAAAGAAGATGAGCAGTGGGAAGGCTGTGGTGAGGTCTGTCAAGAACACCCCTCTCAGCCTCAGAAGAGTGCAGTATGGGGTAGGCCCAAAAGAACAGAGCTGGGGAGCAAGATATCAGCAGAGAGTAAAGTGGGCGGAGGCTGTGGGGTACAAAAAGGAAGCCTGGGAATGGCTCTTGCCTGAGGACAGGCGCAGGAACCAGGAGGGAAGTACACAGGAGTCCAGAGAGGCCATAATCACAGGGTGCTGTGGGCTACCAAGGATGGGATCCTCCCCAGTGTGTGCTCTCACCTTGTTTGGTCCCCATTCTAACAAAAACCTATAGCATGAAGGCTATAGGGCTGCCCAGAAATGAAAGCCATACCCATCTATATGTCTATCTACCCATTCATTAGATTCTTAGTATCTGCTATGTTCAAGGACTCCACTGGGCTCAGAGATAGGAACCCCTTGCTCAAAGTCAGCAAGCAGCCAATGCTAGAGCTAAGCCTAGAAACTATATTTTCAACTAAACCCCCTACACGCCAGACAGGGTGGCGTCCTATAGTTCAGCCTAACTCAGCCAAATAGAGCCATGGTCACCCCCTCATTGACCTTCCCCTCCATGGACAGCAACTGTGCTCCTTTAGGCCCCAGAGATTGCTAGGGGTCTATGCCTGCCTGTTACTATGCATGTGGTTGCAGCAATCTGAGCACTCTTCATAGAAAAATGGCTATTGGTGACTAGATGCCCAGGGTGGGTTGGGGAGTAGGTTCCAGGGAGAGCTCCAGGTTTAAGATATGCATGGTGGAAGGAAAGCAGAAGGCTAAGATGAAAAACTAGTTGCTCCTCAGCCCACACCAAGCCTGTCTAAGGTGAGCTGTCTTCCTCCCACCTCCCCAGAAGCCTACCCTGGTTCATGGACAATCCAAGGTATTTGCTGGTTCCCACTCGGCCTCACTCTCCATTCTGCCTGCCTACCTCAGGCTGGTGTCCCCAGGGTGCATGGTGGCTTTAGGTAGATAGGAGAGGCTGAAATAGCACAAGAGCTGTCCATTGTGGAAGGACTGTCTGGACAGTACATCCCTGGCAGTCCCTAGTGTTTCTCATGGCACATTGGTCACGGAAAAGGGTAGAAAATCCACTCGAGCCTTTGGGAACGTCTTGCTTATCTAGAACTAAACCCAGTAGGAACAGAGTGGCAGAACACTCCTTACCACCACCACGACCAACCTATCTTCCTTACTCCAGGACACAAGTCATAGCCAGGAGCATTCCCAGACTCCCTGCTACTTGCTTACTTTCTCCTTGAAGGAAGAAAGTGTAGCCAGGGTGTTCTGGTACAGCCAGTGGGCAGGGGACCCCAGGACTGGCTCTGGATACACAGAGCCTCCCAGGCTACATGATGCAGAAGGGGCTGAGTCTGAAAGTAGGTCGAGCAGGGTGTGCTCGACCCATCCCTTCTCTTCCAGTATTACTGAGGAACTCCCTTCCACCCAGCCCTGAGTGTATAGTGACCAGAGGAAAGTCCGGGGAAGTCCAGGAAGCTTGGCCCAGTACTGCCTGGTAACTGTGGACTTGGCAGCCATATTCTCTGGGTTTGGTTTTTACAACAATCAAATCAGCTGGTATAGTGGTTCAAGTGGTAGAGTGTTTGCCTAGCAAGCATGAGACCCTGAGTTCAAACCCTAGTACCACCAAAAAATAAAAAACCAAAAACAAAAAAAACCACCTCAAACAAATCCTCAGCATAAACAAAACAAAATAATAACGAATGAGGAGCTTCTGGTGGCTCACGACTGTTATTCCAGCTATTCTGGAAGATTGTGGTTCAAAGCCAGCCCTGGGCAGAGTATGAGAGACCCTGTCTCAAAAATACCCAACACAAAAAATGACTGGGGAATGGCTCAAGTGGTAAGAGTGTTTCCTAGTAAGTATGAGGCCCTGAGTTCAAACCCCAGTGCTGCAAATAAATAAATAAACCAACAAAAAACAAATAAAGAAATTTTCTTGGCTGACGACACTCACATACACCCTTTCTTCCCAAATGAATCATATGCCAAAGTCTCCCTGTCCCCAAACCTCCCTGTTCCCCCAATCAGGTAAGAGCAGAAGAGAGTAGAGACCCTGGCTAAGACAGGGATATGGGACCTACCTGCTCACACCTTTGTCCTCCCCTTGCCTGTCTTGGGCTTCTGCAAGTTCCTGCTGTGAGTTCCCAAGTTCTGAAGCCCCAGAACCTCCTTTCTAGTATCTATGGCTCAGTCCTAAAGTTCTCTGTGTGGACTCAGAGCAGAGTCAACAGTTCTCATGAGAACTGCTGTTTCCCTTGACATGGTCACTGGCCCTCATGCTCCCTCAGGGTGGGGAAGATGAGAAGGTCAGGGAGATGAGGGGCTTTTTAAGGAAACTTCCAGGTCAGAGTTCCAGATCCAGAACTCATTTCTCATCTCCACTTCTCACCCCATTTTGGGAAAACTGTGTTTCTGCATTGCTGATGTAGATTCCCCTGGGTAGCCTTCCAGTGGGATAACACTTATCTCATCTGGTCAGTCAGGCTGGCGTTTTCTGGGTTGCTCTGGTTCTTAAGTCACTCTGGTGGTCTGCCCTGAAGCCAGTACAGCTCAGCTTTTGCCTTTAAGGATAGGACTGTGCAGGCTCACCCAACAGCACTGTGCTCACATCCTCAGTGCCACAGCCAAGGCCAGACTGGCTGGGAGGGACTGCTATAGGTTCTGCAGGTGCTGCAGGTTTGGAGGAAGCCAGCAGACCTCACCCTAAGGGGACCCTGTACCAGTGGCAGCCTCAGCCTTAACTCAGGGAGTTCCTAGAAAGTTCTGCTAAGCCCTTGAACTTTTGGAAAAAAACAAAAGTGGGGACTAGAATTTTAGACTCCAAGGAGGACAAAATGGCAGGCCTTGCTGCAGGGAGGTGAGTGCTTGCTGAGCACCATGTATGCCTGCATTTTCACTTCTAGGGGCTCCTCTGACACCCAGACAGGCTTGAGAGGACACACTCTAGGAGACACCCACAGCTGGCCAGCCAGCTAGCATCAAACCTGGGTCTTCTTCTACCTCTGGGTCTGAGAGCCCTGGCCCTAAGCTGAGAGGAGAGAACGCTTCTTGTGCTTTGGCAAGATGCTGGGTGTCCCAGGCCTGAAAGAAGCAAGTGGCAAGGTTCTCTCTGGATTGGTTCTCAGCTTGTTGCCCACCCCTCAGAGGTAGGCCAGGGGAAGTAGGCACCAAGCCTGCTTGCCAAGTGGCATTCCCAAATGAGGAGGAAAGAGAGGCTCAGCCTCCATCTGCTTCCTGTCTCCAGAATGCACTTGTAGAGTTCAAGTTCCTCAAACCAGGAACACCTGGGCAACAGAGGCGATTAAACCAGGGTTGCACCATGTGTTTGGAAAAAAATTTGGACAGTGGACTGGCACTCTTGTAGGGTCCTGCTCTGACTTCACCCTGCCAATGAAAAATATTCTGCTGCTCATTTTCCCTATATCACTGAGGCATCTAGACTTGCTTTGAAGAGTGATAGCAGGTGGAGTGTTGGGTTGGGAAAAAAATGAGTGTGCAGTAGCTTGGGCGAGTGAGGCCCAGGCAAGACAATGGCCCCAGTCACCAGGGCCCTGGGATGAGGAGGTGTCTGAGGCAAGGACCAGAATCAGGCCTGATGCTCAGCCTCCCTGTCCTCATGTACCTCTAGGGCTGAGATAGTGCTGGTGACAGCAGCAAAGGAAAGCCCTCCACCTGGGGTGACTTTGAGAATGGCTAGCAGGAGGGACACAAAACACAAAGTCAAGGCAGACACTGCTCCTGGACTTGCGTATCTGGCATGGGCTGGGGGCAGGGAGCTGGCTGGGGCTGTGCTGTATACCAGGACGGAGGGCTTGCTGGGCTGGGATAGTGGAATGAAAAAGCAAGGCCCACTAGCAAGGCTTCCTTTCAGCAGTTCTCTCTGCCTCCATTCTAGTCAAAATACAACCTCCCCCAGGGATCAGGGGCCCAGCTGTGGTCAGTGTGGCTTATAAACAAGGGACTAGAAGACAAATGGGACAAGGCATTGAGGATCCATGTTACTGGTCCTGTCATCTGCCCAGGGAGGGGCTCTAGGTCATCCCAGAGCCCAGGCTACCAGGGCAATAGAGCTGGCCTGCTTGACAGTTGGGCTCAGTCAGATAGGGACACAGACCCCTCAGGGGCTAGAGGGGAGCTCTTGACTCCTGCCCTAGCAGACTGTGGCCTGTGCTCCCTCCAAATCCCTCCCACTCTACAGAGTAATTGAAACCAGAGCAGCCCTCCTGCGGATGACAAAGGCCCCTTGTTCCTGGGTTCCTCACTCACGCTGTGCTCTGGGCCTGACTGCACCAAGTCCAGCTCTAGGGGGAAAGCCCAGAGCTGCTCAGTGGTGGGGCAGGGCAATGCTGAGGTCCTCCACTGAAACTGGTCTGACTCTGTCAAAGAAAACAGATGCTGCTGTAGCCACTCAAAGGCCCAAACACAGGCATGGCTCACAGGTGGCAGCCTTAGGAGTGAAGCGGCCTGGCCTGACAAGCCACACCCAGAATCCTTAGGGGAGACAGCTGAATCCGCCAGCTTAGAGCAAAGAGCTCTAGTCATTAAATAAGTACTAACTGTGCCAGGCTCCATGCCACAGCTCTGTGGACTCTCCCATTCTGGCTTCATCACAGCCCATTTTACAGGTGAGGAAATTGAAGCTCAGAGATGTAAAATAACTCAACCCGTTCTCCCAACTAATGAATGGGGAAAGTGAGGCTGAGAGCTCCAGGCCAGTCTGACCCTTCAATACTGACTAAATGATCAAAATTCTCCTGTAGCTTCATTATTAGATGGTAAGGTCCTATTTCTTCTTTGGATCCACAGCACTGCCTGACATTTAAAGGGTGCTTGACAGAGTTGAGTGACTGATCCAGTGGAAAGCATGGGTGTTCATGGCAGAGCTCTGCCCGACTCTTTCAGGTAGATTCCACGCCTTGAGCCTTAGCCTCAAAATAAGCTGTTGGTGAAGAGTGAGAATAATTATTCCCACTGAATACATGCGGAAACTGAGGCTCCAAGATGTCAAGGAACCAGGAATTGGTCTCCTATCCCTCAGTCCAGGTCCCTCTCACAGCATCAGAGTCATCAGACTCCACATTGAATATATCTAAGACATGGCCAAGGGGAGAATGGACAGGAGACCTGAGACAAGAAGGGTTAATGAGCCGAGGATGCCTCCCTGGGGGACAGAAGGCTAGAGGTGGCTCAACTATGAGGTACCTAGTGACCATCTGTGCCTTGAGGTCATGGGGGGCCCAGCTGAGAGTGATGGACATATGGTGGGGCTGGGAGAAACCCAGGCCAAGAGAGGAGGCTATGATATCCCCATCCCCAGAGACAAGGCTGCTTCTTTTGTCACCTAGAACTATGAATATCCACAGATGGATGAATGTATAAACAGCACGTGGTGTTCAGCTTCCAAAAACAAGAAATTTTGAGGGGGCTGGCGGAGTGGCTCAAGTGGTAGAGCACCTGCCTAGCAAGCATGTGGCCCTGAGTTCAAACCCCAGTACCACACACACACACACACACACACACACACAATTCTGACAGGTGCTATGGCACGAATGACCCTTGAGGCATTATGTCAAGTGCAACAAGCCTGTCACAAAGACAACCACCACAGCACTCCATTTATATGAAGAGGCCAAAGCGAGACAGAAGGCATGGTGGTTGCAGAGAGCGGGGGAGAAAGGAAGGATACTTGGAGTTTAATTGGAGTTTAAGTGTCAGTTTCAGGTGAGGAGATGAAAAAGGTTTAGAGCTAGATGGTAGTCACCTTACACACAATGCCACTGAGCTGTAAGCATAAAATCATTAAAAAGGCCAAGTCTCACGTGAGGCATATTTTACTACAATTTAAAAAAGAATAAAAAGTAAGAGGGTCTAGATATGGTGATATTTGCCAATCGGGGGCCTGGAGACATTCCCAGTCCTGAAGGCAGGGATGTAGCCTTCATGACCTCCTCCCAAGTATCATCTCTCACAAGCCTACGAGTGACCTTATCAATAATGTCAAAGAAATCTCCTCCACCCCCATATTTCCTTTCCCCTTCAGACATAGGCTCCAGCTTTGGCCTGGACCTCTGTCCCTCCCCAACCCAGGATGCAACAAACTCCTGTGCCTAGGAAGGGGTGCCCAGGCAAGCTACGGGAAAGTGAAGATGCTTGCCATGTCAGGGGAGCAGTCCCCAGGCTTGTGGCTGAGCTAGGGGATGAGGGGCACGGAGGGGCTCCTCTGGCTTAGGCAGCTCCAGTCTCAAGGGGCAGGAACTGAGCAGTGGGCTCAGAAGGAGACCTCTGCAGCCAAGAAGGGCTGGATCCTGGGAATATGCTAATTAGCTAGCGGGTAGGTCCCAGTTGGGGATGGCACATCTGGAGCCTAGAGCAGAGGGCTGGAAATAGACTAGGATAAACACACAGGAGTCCCTCGGGAGCAGGGAGCCAAAGCAGACTCAAAAAAAAAAAAAAAAAAAACCAAACCAGGGGCCTCCCATTTAAGCTGTTACCCTGGCCTGGCTGGGCTGGAGGTAGTGCAGAAAAGAAGTGGTCAGTAGAGCAGTCCTGTGGTCTGGAAAGAAACGGAAGACTCCTAAGAGTAGAAGAGAAGAGTTGGACCAAGCTGGTGGGATCTTTCAGTGACAAAGGACAGATCCCTGAGAGTAATAGGCTGACATCTAAGGCTTTCTCCATCCCACCTATAAGCATTTTCGTTCACCCAGCTGACCAGGCATGACCAAATTTGGATGGGAGTCCCTGAATTTGGAGCCTTTGCTCAACCACTAACCAGATGTGCGACTGTGGGCATGTCACTCACCCTTTCTGGTCTTGGTTTTCTCCTCCCTATGGAGGAGGCTTGGATTAGATTCCTGCTAGCCTCAAACCCTACAGATTCTCTTCTTTTCACCCTCCCTCCCACTTGCAGGGCTCCCCTGTCTCTTCCACTTAGGGCCAGCTGGGCTCCTGAACTTCAGCTCCCCTCCCACCCCCCCACCCCGCCCCCTGCACATTCCTGCCTCCCTGCCTTTGCCATGTGGGTCCCTCCCTGGGAATGCCCACCCCACTCCTCTGCTGATCCAGTGCCTGCCCACCTCATTAGACATAACACAGAGCCTTAAGAGGGCAATTATTGTGTCAATCAGTATAAAAAATGGTTGATATAAAGTACTTTTGACAATGTATCAAAAGAGGAGTATCTAAAGACTACATGCAGCTAAAGATGGAATTTAAGATAATATCCCATGAAAACAGAAAAAAAACCAAAATGCAATGTGATTGAACCTCTATTAAAATTAAAAAATATATATCCAAGGGAGAGAAAAGGCACAGTATAGCGTAGCTGCTCCAGATGGGTGGGAGTGGGATGCTGTGGGATTGTTTCAAGTGTCTTTACTATGGTTGCAATTTTGTTTCTAAAACAAACACTGCATTTGGAATTAAAAGATCCAGTGCACTCCAATCCCTGTGGCCCCACTTCTTCCTTGAAGCTTCCTACCTCCAGCCCTCCATAGCCGTTCCCTCTCTGTGTGCCCAGAGGCACAGGACTCCCCCTACCTCCCCCAGGCCCCCTGACACCATTCCTCATGGAGCAGTGGAAGGCAGTAGAGTACCTTGCAAAGGGCCCTGGAGTCAGCAGCCCATTATGGGTCATGTCCTGGCTCTTCCTCTGGTCTTGGACAGATTGCTGAAGCCCTGGGTTCCTCAGCTTTCTCAGCCTACAGCTATGACAGCATTACTGCCCTCAGGCTACTGTGAGGATCCCTGAGGTCACAGATGGGAAGCATTCAGCATAGTGGTGTATGATGTATTAGGATGCTTGTCCTTCCAATCTGACAGCAGGATACTCAAGGCCAGGTGACACTGGGTTACTTCTGGGTCACACACCCTCCCCCTGCTCTTTCCCATGCAGTCTACTTCCTTCCAGGTACACCTGGCAGAAACATGCCCTGCCTAGAGGTGACAATGCTCCAGCAAAGGCAGCCATAGGTTCATTTTATGTCAGAAAGCAGAATACTGGGGCAGCTCCTTGTCCAGCCCACTAGCCATACCAGGGCCTTTCCCCCAGGTGGGGAGGCTTCTTGATGAAGGCCTGAGACATGGGAACATGGCACAGAGAAGAGAGCGTGGCCTTCCCTGCACACTCCAGCAGGGGTCCTTGGCCAAGGTTCTTAGCCTCAGTGCCTTTGTGCCCTCACCTGTGAGCTGGGGAGGACAGAATGGTCATGTGCCTTGCAGAACTATTACATGATCACATGAGACAGTATTTGGTTTTTTGTTTGTTTTTTGCAGTACTGGGATTTGAACTCAGGGCCTACACCTTGAGCCACTCCACCAGCCTTTTTTTGTGAAGGGATCTGTCGACATAGGGTCTTGTGAACTATTTGGATTACAGGTGTGAGCCACAGGCACCCAGCTACAAGACAGTATTTGGAAACAGGCTCCCAAGAACACAAATTCTGGACACATATGTTGGTGATTTGCACTGCCATTTATCTGTCATTAAATGCTGCCCCACCCCATCCTCCTGCTCCAGAGTCCCTGCCTCCACTGCCATATCTGGGTGACTCATCACAGAAGCAAATGCCTGGACTTCAGGCAATAAGACCCCTGACTGCTCTCTGGTTGGATGGAGGTGGAGTGAACCTAGAGAGAAGGGGGGCAACAGAGTGGCCTTCTTCCAACCTTTCCTTCTACTCACCAGAGCATCCCCAGGGTCCTGGGCCTACCAGGAAGCCATCTTTGGCTCCATCCTCAGAGCTGCTGAAGGGGACAGGCCTGAGCTCCAAGGCTGGTGTCAGTTCCTTTCCTTAGATACGTGGCAGGGAGGGAGGTGGGGACGAGCTATGAGAACAGGCTGTTCCATGGCTTCGTGGGGCCTGGCCATGTGGAAATGGCTTGGTGCAGACGCCATCCAGCTTGGCCATCCTTGGTGGCTCTGAGGGCAGCCACGGGGCAAGACTTTATGAGCCATGGCACAACCCTGATCCATAGGAGGCCGGTTGAAATAGCTCTGTGGCTGGGGGCCAAGGGCTGTGCTCAGGGACCTGAGTGCTGAGGGACTTCAAAGGCCTCCAGAGGCCTCCAGCTCTAAACTGCCCGCTCACTGGCCCAGGTCAGCTGGCAGCAGGAAGGTTTGTGTTTCTTTTAATATCAACTCTCAGGCATTTAACATTCCTCGAAGCTTAAACACAGAAACATTTTCCTTAGCAGACTGTGCTTTCTGCTCTGCCAAACATAACCTGGCTGCCTCCTTTCCCCCTCCGCCTCCATCTGCTCCTGTCTCCAAGATGTGATGATTTATGGCGTGTTTCCCCTGTGGGCCTGTGCTGCTGAGTGAGGGGAGGGAAGTGACACCTGAAGTCCAGGTGGAAGAATGCAGCCTTCTGGTCCTGGAATCTGAGTTCTGGGGGGAGTCATGGGCCATGGTGTCCACTGAACTGGCTTCCCTGGACATCCTTTTTCATTCTTCCATTCTACACCCACCAGTGGCCCAGGGAGTGTGGCTGCTGCTCATGTCTCTTGGCTGGGCAGGTGTCCTCAGCCTAGAACCTTGTCCCTGCCTGTCCCTCTGGGCCAGCCCAGAGACATGGAGAAAGGGCTTTCACCATTTATCCCTGCAGAGAGCAGGTTCCGGAGAGTGGATTTAGAGAGTTTTCTCTTGTCACCCCCATTTCCTAAATAACGAAGGACTGGTATATGGTTGCCTAGCAGCACTGTCTCCCTGGCGACAGTGCCAAGGAGCAGCGTACAGGTCCCACAGCCTCAGGAAGGGATATGCTCAGGAATATGGGTGACACAAGGCAGATGGATGGGCCTCTACCAAATTGTGCCACTCCTCTGTTCAGACACTGCAGCCGGGGGTTGGGGGGAGACCCACATGGGTCTGATTGCCACCAAAGACACCCAGTCAAGTCAGCTTCCACATGCATCACAAAGCAAACAGTTCCGGCAAAAACATATCATCCAGCTATAGCTGGGACTGCCACAGCCTATGTCAGGGGCAATGGTCAAGAAGCTTGGCACATACAATGCTCACGCCCCAAACCAAGTATGTCCCTGTCATTGTTTCCCTTGATTTCATGGTCATAGACTACTCCTACTTGTATACTAAGCATGGGGCTACACAAGGTATCAGGCAGGAGTATGGATAGCTCCATGCTGCATGGTACTCCCTGCCTCAAAGCCTGGTTCTCTAAAGAGGTAAATAGATAGCAGCCATCTTCAAAACTGGCAGAATGTTCCAAAGATGCCAGCTAAAAACAAGACCGTTTTCTTTGCATACATTTACAGGACACCAAGAAACAAAGCTGAGACAGGCACTCTTAGCTTGACTGAGGATCTATCTCTACCGATATCCAGAGGACCCCCCTGAAACAGTGATTCCAACACAGGTGAGGCCAGTCCAGCAAACCTAGCAACAAGTCCGAGACCAGCACCCAGCAATCCAGCTGGAACCCAAGCCCTGTGATAGAACAGCAAATGCTAGGGACATATGTCTTCCTCCGATCGCTTGTCCATGGCAGACACTGCTCATCCAACACAGTGCTCTCCCTTCCTGCTCATGACATGGCTTCAGGATCCTTTTCAACACAGTGTTTCAGGAAAAATCCACCAAAAGATGAAAGTGAAGTGAAAACAAGGGTAGCTGATCTGCCTGAGCCAGGTGTAGAAGCCTGCGGAACCAGGCCCCTGTGGGCTGCTGGGGTTACAGTAAGAAGCCATCTCCAGTGTGGATGAACCATCACTTTGGGGAACTTTTCTCAAACCAGCTTGGAACTAACGTCATAAAAGGTCAAACACCTTGACCAAGATGACACATGAGAAAGACACTTCTCAACCGTATCACACTGTCTAGCAGCTCCCCATGCCTTGCCCTGGTGCCCTGGATCCTCACCTGGATCTGCCCTTTGCCCATGATCTTATCCACGATCTCATTGTTGTCCTTGTTGACCTTGGTCTTGTCATAGCACTTCTCATAACACAGGATTCTCAGGGATTGAGAGCCTTCCAGCTCAATCTCAAATTCCTGGTGAGAGAGGGGACAAAAGGGTCTTGAATCTCTGAAGCCAGGACATGTGATTTCCTGGCAGGTGTGGGTCTCAGCTTTGCAGGGGTGGGGAGAGCAGGGCCTGTGAGGAGAAGTACAGTTTGGAGCCTGAGCTGAAACCTCACACCTATTGATACAAACACTAGTCTGAATCCAGATGAACAAGGAGTGGAAGGAGAGGGTTAGGGGGACAGGGATGGTTCAATTGGCAGGCTTGGCCACCCTCAGCAGATAGATCATGAGCACAGGGAATGGGATGGGCATGCTTGGTGACAATTAGGGGTCCTTGTGGGGACACCAGCCTCCTCCACTCACCTCATCCCATTTGGGCTCTGTTGTGTCCCGAAATACCCTGGTTTTGGCTTTGCTGACAAAATAGCCAAAGGAATCCACCTCCAGAGTACAGTACAAGTCTGTAGGAGGAAGGACAGACAGACATACCAAGTGAGGTCCGACAGGCCCAGAGTCAGGGCCAGGGTAGGGGTAGTGGTGGTAAGGGCCTTCCCGACATTCCCCTCAGAAATGCTACAAAGGAAAGGGGTGGGCATTGGTGTCAGAAAGCATGAATTCTCACCCCTGACTACCCATGCAACCCTGACAGGTCCCTAGAGCCCTCTGAGCCTCAGTTTCCTCAGAAGTAAAGTGGGAATGATATCGATGACCTCAGGGACATGCCAGAGGACTGAGGCAGACAAAGAGCCTCCAAAGACTTTGAACACGCCAAGGTGCTGTCCACACATGGCTGTGTTCTCATTTTCTCTAGGTACACAGTAGGTGCTCTGTAAATTAACAGCATCATTCAGCTTTTCTGAGCTCCTAGCCATCGAAGGATAAAGAAGACCTGGTTCCTTCCTTCAAAGAACTCACAGTGAGAGAGACAAACTATAAGTGACAAAGCAGTGTGACAGGTGCTATAACCATGGTTCACCCAGAGTGTGGTGAGGACACAGAGGGGAAGGCCAATTTACCCACCCCAGCAGGGCAGGGAGACGTCCCAGCAGAGCTGATGGGATGGTTGTTTGTGGCCAGCAGCACGGCCTCAACAAGGTGCCTGCAGGGAAAGCAGGGAGGGCAGATCTCACCTGCTGTAGAGTAAGAGAAGGAAGTAGGAAGGAGTCAAGAGCCCTGGGTTTCTGATCCTGTGTCACCTCTATGTGACTCAGTTTTCTCAGGCAAATGGGTAGGAACTATAAGCTGTCTGAATGACACACATTCCCATGTTGCTAAAAAAAATGCTAAATGTATCACTATCAAACCTACAATACCATTAATCTATATATTTAGGAGAAGATGACAAGGAAGGGGAGGACAAGGAATGTGGGCAGGCATTGCACATACAGGGTCATATTTAAGCCACTCTCAGGTTAGTGTTCACAAGTGTGATTGCCTTTTATGGAAAAGGAAGCTGAGGCTCAGCGAGATTAAGAAACTTGCCCAAGGTCACATAGCTGGCACTTGGCAGATATGGGGCTGGAGCCCAGGTATTTGCAGCTCCAGGGTTTCAGATGTACAGAGGGAGGGCTTGGGGGCAGAGCATGATCTTGGAGACAAAGGGCAAAGGCAGGGGCACTCCCCCAGCCAGCAGGCCTGGTTCCTGGCCTCAGTCGGGGGTTAATGCCTCACGTCTTAGGCATGCTGGCAGGGACCCGGTCTGAGAAGATCAGAGTAGAGCAGGTGGGCACTGGGAGCACCACACATCAGACCCACAAGAACGTTTTGTGAAAAATGAACAATACCCTCCCCGCTTACTTGTTCTAGGGCTCGTAGGGGCACTTACTGGCTGATTGTTTAAACCCCTTAGCAGAGTGAACGATGACATGAAGGAAGCCATAGAGTCCCGGAGACTCATCATCTGCAAGTGAGAAAAGTCATGACCCAAACATTGTATCCACATATGAATAAAATAAAAATAAAAAAAAAAGAGAAAAGTCACCAGGGTAGGGGTGGTGAGGGGCTCACCCCCTCCCCTACTCCAGGCTGCAGGGGAGGCAGACAGTGAGACAAACCTGTGCCTTGGTCTGACAGCACCACCTGGTGGCCGGCTGAAAAAGTTTCCTCCACTGTGAGCTGCCCCAGGTAGGACTAGGGCGCTTCTCTGCTCTACTCAGCTAGGAGGCTAGCCCCTGCCTACTGTCCTGGGCCAGACATTTGGTCCCATTTCTGAGTCCATTCCACCCTCTGAATCCTGCCTGTCCCGTGGCTGACCACAGTTTCAGCTTTCAAAATGGAAATGAACTAATATAAATCACTCCACTAATGGAAAAGAAAAGACTCAGCTTGGCCCCATGCTTGGGACACATGGGTCCCTCGATGACCCTGATATGCCAAAGAAAGCTGGTCTTCAAAATCTCTTTCAAAAACCCTGGGAAGCCAGAATTCATCTGCTACTTTCCAACCTGAATTGTAGCTCTTCCTGATCAAAAACCTCCCAGAGGCTCCTGGGATTACAGCATGACTTCCAAACTCCCTTGTCTGGCATTCAAGGCTTTCCAAGATCTGTCCAAGAAACTTCTGGCCTGATTTCTCATATACTACTCTCATCCACCTACCACCTTTCTTCCCACTGCCCATGCTTTGGCTTCTGCTTCACCACTGGGCTTCCTTATGAACCTCCCAGTGCCTTGGGGCAGGTGCAGATTCTTCTCCCAAACCACAGGGGACAGGACCTGGCGGGGGCGGGAAACGGCACAGCTAGGGACTCTGTGTACCTGGCAACAGAACAGTTCCAGTCTGGTTGAGCAGAGATCAACCATTTGTAGACACATGTCCAGCTAGGCCCTTACAGAAGCCTCCAGCAGTGTCTGGGGCAGGGGGCGGGCTTGGATCTACTGGTCGGGCAACCTCAGCTTCTAGATCTTACCATCTTTATTGCTGGTGACAGGAATATTGTGTACAGTCCTAAGCTTGAAACAGGATCCTGTGAGCACCTGGAGCTCTACTGAGCTCAGGACAAATGCCTGGAGATCTGTAGAAGGAGCCAAGAGAGGAAGGAGCATCAGCACCGGTCCACTAGAACTTGCTGCTTTTCCTTGGTAGGTGCTATAGGAAAACAACTTAGTTCTAGGGTCAGAGTTGTTGGTCCTTGGGAGAAAGGGAAAGACTCACAGACATTCACACAGGCCCAGTTGTATGTGCTTTCGGAAGGGCAAGAGAAGAATCTAAATGAAGGCTCAGTGTTTGTATGAAAGCAAAAGTGAGAGAGGGAGGATGACACCCAGCCCTGAGCTCTGAGTCCAGTCCTACCACTAATACATCTATGCTTTAAGCAAATCACTTAAATTCTTTGAAAGCTCAGTAAAGGGCCATCTTCCCTGGCATCTTATAGGGTGGCAGTGAGGACCAAGGAGAAGAAGAGATGCTGGCCATGAAAAGGCTTAAAAATGCCACAGGACCATCCCTGCGAGGACAGACTCAGGCAGTGCAAGACTTTACCCTTCTTCTGTAGTTTCTGAATCGCTTCTCTCCACTCTGACCTCTCATAGTCTGAGGACAGTAGAAACAGGTAGCTCTAAAGAAAGGAGATGAGAATTCAGTGGTGTGATCACAGTCAGCCAAGCATAGTTCCAGACCTTGGAGTCCCTATCAAAGTTCCTTCTTACCCTGAGCTTGGAGAAGGAAGCAGCTGGGAGTATGGGGGTAGGGGCAGGGGCTCCTTTCTGGGCATGCCAGTGCCTGTGATGACCAGCAGGGGGCACTGGTTTCCCACTATCAGGGAGAGTCCAGAGCTGAAATCATGGCAGCTTTCTGAGAAATGGGGCCAAGTCCTGATTCCCATAGGTCAGGGCCAGGAGCCATGGACAGTGGGCAGCTTTGAACTAAGGAAGGAGCTATCTCTGTCCCACCCCCATCCTTTCTGACCTTTCCATTCCGGTTGTGGATCCGAAAGGGGATTGTGGGGGAATTGAGCAGCAGCAAGAACTCGTTCTCGAACATCTTCTTTTTGAGACGCTCAATGGCTCGGCTCTGCCCTTTGTTGGCTTTCTGCAGGGGACGAGGTATAGATGGTTTCCCTCACACTCAGACTCCACTTCTCACAGCACCCCTGTATATTAATCATGCTTTTGCACATTCTGATTCTGTATTATATGATGTTTGACATCTCTGGGGCCTAGCTAGGTGAGGAGAAACACTCCTCCCAGAGCCAGCCAATTCCTGACTGACTCTCCTGTGCACAACTTTCTTATGCCATCCAACTAATCCAAGTCCTCAATGCCCCTTTACACAACCTTCACCCACCAAGCCAAGATTTCCTCTGCCCCAAATCATCCGGGGCCATTATCTGAACTAGTCAATCCTAAGTTGCTTCTCAGCAACACATGGTCTGAGCTTTCCTGTCATTCCTTCTGCCTTCTGACCAACCCCTCTGCTTCTTCCCCTGTGGCCCTGGGCGGTATGGCAAGGTCTCTTCTCTCATAGAACTTAAGTAACGAAAACCTTTTGGTGCACTGTTCCTCAGTTGCCTGTTTAAATTAAATCCTGGGTTCAACAGAGACATACTGCTTGTTAAAAAAAAACCTCAGACACCTTTCAGCATGAAGCCCCAGCTGCTGGCCTAGCCACAGGGCCTCATGCTTGAGTTCCAGCCTCTGAGCCCAGCCTGGTGTTCCACACACCCCACCCTGCATCTCAGGCTCCGCCTCACTGTCCACAAGCCATTCCCCCTGCCAGTGCAGCTTTCTCCTCTAGTTTTCCAGCTTTCCGTCTATTTAATTAAGGGTCCCTCCCTCTTATTAACTGCTATTGTACTTTAGGACTCAGTGCCAGTGCAGTCCTCAAGCTCTCCAATTAGAACTAATCTTATCTCATTTTTAAACCCTCTAGTCTGGCAGAATTATAACGACTGCTCACAGTGCTGTGCCAGTGTGGGAGACAGTGGCTCTTTTACACTGTAACCACACACAACTTTTCTGAGGCAAATCTGCCAATTGAAAGCACATGTCATCTGCCCAGCCACATCACTTGTATGTAGGGAATCCCCCACAGAGACACGGGGCAGTGATGTGTACTGCAGAGCCGCCTCCTACGGGAAAAGAACAGGAAACATCTGAGTTCCCAGACGCACTGC
Organism: Castor canadensis; assembly: GCF_047511655.1. Lineage (NCBI taxonomy): Eukaryota > Metazoa > Chordata > Mammalia > Rodentia > Castoridae > Castor > Castor canadensis. Next base: position 45,668,477 of record NC_133396.1, on the reverse strand, counting down.
TGCACAGTCCAGCCACACAACATGCTTCTGTTGCTAGAAAGGTCTGCTCTAAGATGCAGGCATGCGAAGAGCCTAAAAAGTTGCAAAATAGCACACGTGGTCTTATCTCATTAAAAAAATTAGATGTGTGTATGTACGCATGTACACCCTCCAGTATCAGCATAGAAAAGTCTAAAAGAAAAGACCTCAAGCTGTTTACAACAGGAGGTGAGTAACACCAATTTTGCTCTATATACTTTGGTTTTGTGAGCATTTCTTATTGTAGGAATCCAGTATTATGTTAATGACTAAAATTTTTAAAAGAAATTATTATTATTAAAATAATAAACCTTAGGAGGGTGTGGTGGTCCATGCCTGAAATCACAGCACTCAGGAGGCTGAGGCAGGAGAATTGGGAGTTTGAGGCCACCCTGAGCTACACAGTGAGACTCTATCTCAAAAACAACAATCAAGAATAAATCTCTGCTTCTTCTGTGACTTAGGGACTACACCTCTGCTTTTCCAGTGACTCTTGTCACACGAGTCATGTCCTGGGATTGATGCTGCACTTGCCTGCCTTCTTCTCCACTGGACAAGGAGCTCTGTGAGGTGTCTGGCTAACCCCCTGCAGCCAGTGGGGTTCAGTATGTGTTGACCTGACTGAGCAGAAGGCCACATTTGCACACCTGGGTCAGGAAGGAAGGCACAAGGCCTCCCAGCTCCCAGGCCCAGGTGAGAAGCATGCATGCAGGATGCTCACAGAGTGGGGAAGGTGGACAGGGCCAGACAGGCAAACAGGCTTGGCAAAAACAGGCTGGGCCCAGCCCTTCAGGAGGAGGGCACCTGTGCAGGTCCAGGAGCTCTCTCTGGGCAGATGCACCCCGAAGCAGACCTTCAGTCCTAGGACATCCTCCTGCCCCAAACACCCCTCTAACTGTGGTCTTTTCCCTGACTTAAAGACAGAGGTTTGAGTTGAAAGCATCTTCAGAGGCCATTTGGTCTTGTATCCCTCTGTAGTTGTGTATTAAGGGTCTATTCACTATGTGCTAAGTGTTGGAGGCACAGGACTGGAGGAAACAGACCACTTACTAGAATTCCAACTCTAGCAGGGAAGGGAGAAAGTTGTATCATTAGAGCAAAGCCAGCAGCAAACACAAGGAACCAGGAGTGGGTACCCAACCCAATCTATGGTAGAGGTGGATATCAGAGAAGGTTTCCCTGAGAGGAGAGAAGAGGTCTAAGCCAAGCCTGGATATGTGAGGAAGACAGAACACCTCAACTACACCCGGGGAAGGTTACCCCAATGATGCTTTCCTCTAGCCACTGACTTCAAATATGTGATTTTTTTTTTTTTTTTTTTTTTTTTTTTTGGTGGGACTGGAGTTTGAACTCAGGATTTTGCACTTGCAAAGCAGGTCTCTTCCACTTGAGTCATAACTCTGGTTTATTTGCTCTGGTTATTCTGGAGATGGGGTCTTATGAACTATTTGCCCAGGCTGGCCTTGAAACATGGCTTCCTATCTCAGCCTCCCAAGTAGACAGAATTACAGGCATGAACTACTGGCACCCCAGCAGCCCCCCCCCACCCTTTTTCTAATTTAAGGTTTCCTTGTGCTTTAACATAGACCAAATATTTGTAAATTTCCGGAAGTGATAGGAATCTGGCTCTCTTCTATGCGTTTTTAGGCTGGCAGGTGAATGGTGGGACTCAGGTATATTCTCTCCCTGTTTATCTGCCCACTTGGTCTGTCAGTTGCTGGTAAGGCCTCCTGGGCCTTTTCTTTTGCATATGTCCTGCTTCTCCTTAAAAAGGCCCTCTTGTTCTTCCTCTCTTGCTTCCCTTTCTACAGTGTTCAATATATACTGTTCTCCAGGAAATGTTCCAAAATTCAACCTACTAAATTCTGAGCACTCCCTCCTTGGCCCTCCCACCACTTGCTCAGAGCTAATCTGTCTTACTCGGGGCTTTCCCTAAGTACCTAAATACTCAAGGGTTCCCACTCTTTTGTCCTGCCTCCTCTACCAGACCCTCAAAACTTATAGCTCCCCTGCCTCCACCTCCCCCCAGCATAGCTGGTTCAAAGAGACCCAGTCAAAACAGCCCCAGCCAGGCTTAGGTGCCAGACTCTGCTCACCTCCTTCTGGATTTCACTCTTGAGAGCAGAGATCTTCATTTTCATGTCCTCCAGCTCGTGGTCTGGGAAGAGGTGCACCTGGGGGCTGGCCTCCGACTCCTCAGGGGATGGAAACACTAAGTCGGCCAGGGGGATGTACCACTTACAGTCATATTGCTGGTGCTTTCTGCAAACAAGCCAAGGGAGACATGAGCCAGGAGGAAGTGAGCTCTTCAACCCAGAACTGCTGGGCCCAGACCAGAAACAACCTGAAAGGAATTTACTGAGAACTCATCAGAGGCAAGAGTGATCCTTGCCCTTGATCAGGAAACACAAACATGGAGTAATGAAAGTCAGGGTTTGGGTCAGCCAGCAGCAAGTGCTCTGTTCTTCAGCTTGCCAGTCCTGTTTTATGTTGGGTTTTTTCAAGATAGGGTCTCGCAAACTATTTCCCTGGGCTGGGCTCAAATCATGATCCTTCTGATCTCTGCCTCCTGAGTAGCTAGGATTACAGGCAAGAGCCACCAACGCCCAGCAGGACTGCTGTTTTTAAATATCCCAAACCGCTTGTGTATCAAGAAGAGCAGAGCCTTCTTGGTTGGGCTCACACACCCTTTTCTTCCTTCTAGCCTGTCTATACCAAGGCTCACATGCATTATCCTTTAGGGGTAGAGGTGAGATAGAGATGTTATTCTGAGCCAAATAATCAGGGTCACACAGGATAGTGGGGTGAGGATTACAAAGCTCCATCCAAGCCATGGGAAAGGGTGCTGTGGTTGATTAGTTATGTCTGCCATGGGCAAAGGATGGCAGGCAGAGGCCTTCTAGGAATATCACTGACATCTCTGCTTTAGAACTATCTGGAATGTGGTCTAGTTTTAGGGAGTAATGTCCGTTGTTGAACCTCACGATCGTCTTCACTTCTTTGACTTCCTCTAGGACTCGGATCTGTTCTCTCTTTCTGATTCCCTAGTGGATCTGATCCCCCTGTACTGTAAGGAAGTGTACTTTGCACATAGCAGGTGATAAGGAAATACAAGTGGAAGAACATGTGAACACTGGATGATCTTTTTGCTCACGGCATAGAGCAGACCCACACTATGCAGACAGAGTTGGAAAGGGGTGCTCAAGTTAGATTAGGGTTCAAATTCCATCTTCTCCACATCTAGCTGTGTGACAATTTATTTACCTTCTCTAAGACTCTTCTCTCATCTGGGAAATGGGGACCATGATAATAACGGATAGAAACTGTGGAGCTGTGGGAAAGACTGGAAATGATGTATTTCAAGCATTTGTCATGGCACCTGGCACGGCATCCACCCTCAATAAATGGCAGATTTAATGAATATTCACAGAATTGCAGTTAGCAAAAATTTAGAGATGTCTAATAAAAGGAGAATGCTTAAGTAAATTATGGCATATCCACTTGTAACATCATGCAGGAAAGTAAAATGATGATTATGAAGATTAGGCAGCAAAAGGGAAAAATGCTTATGACATGAAATAGAGCAGAGCCCAAAATTGAGCATTCACTCTGATTACAAATGAATTTAAAAAAAAAAAAACAAGAAGGAAATATAGCCACAGGAGACTAATCCTTCTGTTCAAATGGGTGATGTCCTTTTTTTCTTTTTTTTTTTTTTGTTCTGTGATGTCCTCATATTATCTTTATAATTAAAAGCATGATTTATTTTTAGGAAAAGGATGTGTAATAAAATAAAATTAATTAATATATTTCCAAAAGGAAAATATTACAGATTGCCCCAGTCTGGGTGAGGGCTCCACAGGAACAGAGTCTGACTATCTCCCACCCTGACCCTGGGCTCATTCCCACATACTTACCCTGCAGAGGTCTTCTTCAGCTTGGCACACAGAAGGACATCTGTGAAGAGGAAGACATGTCGCAGCTTCCGGGAGCTCTCCGACATTTCCACCAGGAAACCATCCTTCACCAGCTGCCGCGTCTGAGGGAGATGGCACAGCCCCCAGACTGATCAGAGGGGACTGCAGGCCAAGGCCCAGCCTCCACCAGGGACATCACCCAGCTGGGGAGGGCTGGAGGGAGGGCTGCTGCCTGCTGGTTAACAGCATTGGCTTTGGAGTCATGGGTCTGAATCCAGACTCTGCCACTCCTCAGCTGTGATCCCAGGCACAGTCCCTGACCTTGGTAATCTCGGATTTATCATCTGTATTAAAGGAGAAAGTTGTCCGCCCCAAGAGGAAGGATTACTCAAGATGGGGCATGTAAAATAGCACAGTGCCAGGCAGGCTCCAGGGGTTCATGCCTGTAATCCTAGCCATTTGGAGGGCTAAGGCCAGGAGGATAGCAGTTTAAGACCAGCCCAGGCAAATAGTTCATGGGATCTCATCTACAAATAACCAGAGCAAAATGGACTCAAGTGGTAGAGCACCTACTTTGCAAGTACAACACTGTGAGTTCAATCCCAAGACCCACCAAAAAACAAACAAAAAAACCCAGCATAGTGCCTGGTGCATAATATGTGATCACAAATGGTAGCTTTACATTTGGCTTGGCTCTCAACAGCTCCCCCACTGGATGACCCTAGTTCAGAATGACCTGGTTTCTGCACTCTGAGCCAATGACCTGGTTTCTGCACCATCCCTTGTCTTCACAGCCCCTTCCAATCAATCCTAAGAAGTTAATCTAGGGCTGGGGACATGGCTCAAACAGTAGAGTGCTTGCCTAGCATGAAGAAAGCCCTGGGCTCAATCCTCAGTATCACCAAAAAAGAAGTTAATGTAGTTTCAGCTCAGCCTTGACCTACAGACGCACTCAGGCCTGTTTATGCCACTTCTCAATAGATTCTTTAACTACTCCCAGCAGATGAGACCCTGGCCTTTCCCCAGTGGACTGCTGTAGCAGTCCTCTAAACTGAGCTTTGGACAGTCTGGCTTCCTCCCTGCCACCTTCAGAGCCAGCATGCTTCTCTGGAGCTGTCACTCTCTATCCCAGCCTCTCCTGTGTGCACTACAAACACTGCAGTGTGTGGGTGAGCATGTTGAAAGGACACAATTAAGACAACCTGAAACTGATGGTGTTCTGAGCCCTCTGGAGATTTTTCAGATGTCTCCGGAGGTGACACTCAGGGTGCTGCAAACCAGGGCTGGGAACTGCACTCAGAGACAGCTCCAAGCCGCATTTGTCACGCTCCAGACCCTGTCCCTCATTACTTCCCTTTCCAGGAGTCACTGGAGGCTTGTAAATGTAACAAAGGAGCAAAAACCCAGCCAGCCTTCACTCCCAAATGCCACTTAATTACCTCCGTTGGACAGGAAGCACTGTATCTAGGCCAGGCTGCTGACCCATGAGGGTCACTGACCCTCAGATTCTCCACATTGCTTCCCCTCACTGGGCTACCCCCCACCCTTTCCAGCAAGGGCCCCCAGGGGAGCTACTGTGCCACATTCTAAGTGTCTGTGAGGACATTTCAGCAGTCTGGGCCTTCACCATCTTAGTCCCAGTGGTTTTGGTGTTGGGCTCACTCCCTAGATCTGGCCCACCTGCTGTGCAGGTCATAAAGCTGCTCAGAGTCCCTGCTCCCTCCCCCTCCCTGGGGTCTCCTAAGACCACCATGCTAACCAGAGGGGAATGTTTGCATCCAAGAATGAGGTACCCAGAAGTTCAGCTTCCCTCACATGGGGGACGACACAGGGGGTTTGCAGCCAGAGGGCATCAGATACAGAATTCAATTCTGGCATTTCTGGCTGAGGTCCTTATGCCAGACCTGGACGACACAGGGGGTTTGCAGCCAGAGGGTGTCCGATACAGAATCCAATTCTGGCACTTCTGGCTGAGGCCCTTATGCCAGACCTGGAGAGACACTCAGTTTCCTCTTGTGCTTCACTGGGTTATTGTGAGGATTAATGAGACACTAGGCTTAAAGCTCTTAGCCCATAGCCTGAAATGCCACAGGTAATGAGGGTGACTGAAGTCTGCAGACCTCCCCTTGGCTGGGAATAAAGGATGCAGGGCACAAAGGCACAGAGTACTCGGCAGCAACATCTGTGCCTGAAGGACAGCACATGCTCTCTCTGGGGGAATCTGGTCCATTACCCACTCCTCACTCTAGGGCTGTGTAGAGTCTGTAGCTCACCTCCCCCTTGGGGGTTGTGACTGCAGTCCGTCGGGGGTCAATGTCTTCATTGATGCTGGACAGGAAGTTCTGGGAGATGCGAAGGGCATCCTGCAGCAGCGGGTAGTCTGGGTGGTCTACAGGTGTGTGCTTCAGCAGGTCCTGGGAAGAGATGGGGGTGGTGAATTTGCGGGGGAGGGGAGCAGTTTGGGGTGGGGAATACTCAATCCTCACCCCTGAGGGGGACACTGAGGGATCCACACTCTAATCTGGCTGGGCATGCCTGTAAAATCTAAACTAAAACTTTGGGTCAGAACAGTTGGGGTAAAGGCAGTGTTCCCTCTATTCTTACTGCAGTTGTGGTTCTTTCCCATGGTGGGATCAGCCTCATCTCACCAAGCAGCTGGGAGAGACACCCCCATACCCACCCCATTTCTGCTCCCAGAAACTGGAGTCTGTCAGGCAGGCGATGGAAAAGCAGGAGGTGCCTACCTCCTAGGGAGCATTTGGCCAAATATCAAGCTTAGTAGCCAAGCTACATTTAGGTCCCAGTCCTGTTGGCATAGTTACTGCAGGTCAGGCAGGTACAGTTGGGACCCAGAGACCCTATGCCTGGCTCCCCAAATGGAGTCTCAGTGACTCCAGTGCCCTCCCATCCAACTCTTAACCCTTCCCTGGCCATTCAGGGGTCCCGACACTCACATGTAGGACCAGGGTGCTTCGAGTGACCCGGTCAATGGGCTTGTACAGCAGAGCTGTTGGGGAAGGCAGGGAAAGGAGACAGGATAATGAGTTCAAGGAGCAACTCAAGACCTTGGAGAACAGCTTTACCCCCATCCCCCCTTGCTTCCCACATGAACACCACTTTCAGGAAGCCAAAGTGGGTTCTACAGCAATCGTACGCTCACTCTCAGGACAGGCCAAACAACACAAAGGTGGACACATGGCCCTGGCCACCCACCTCATAGCCTGTTGGACATGACTTCTTCAAGGTCCATCCCCCAGGCTTGTCTTGGTTTGGCCTGCCTCACAGCAGCTACTTCCCTACATACATGCCCTCAATCACACAATCACACCTAAGCATGCCCAACAGTGGTCTAGCACACTCTAGGTCCCACCCAGGACCGGGATAGAGGAAGGAGATGTGCTGTTTTGCTAGAAAGGACAGCTCCTCTGTGCCCATTACTCTCTTGCTCCTTCTGTCCACGACCTGGCACTGGAGCCACTTGGGAACAGCATGCGTCATTCTGACCCACGCACCCACCTCATTTCTACAAAGAGAGACCCTTTTCACATGTCACTGAATCCCCACACAAGCTGAGGACCAGAAGCCAGGCCAGATATCCATCAAAAGTCCTCAAGCCAATAGCAGCCTGCAGGGCAAAGACTTCCTAAAGGAATTCAGGTAGGGTCTAGCCATGGGAGCCCCAGGAGGCTGGGAAAATGCACACTCAGCCAGGCCCCCATGTGTCGCACCCCTCCATGACCCAGACACCAAATGAGGACTGCCTGGAGTCAGCAGGGACAGGTGGAGACAGCAGCTGGCAGCCCAATACTTCTAAACATCCTTCCAGCAAGCAGCTGTGCCCAGCCCCTCCCACCACTGTTGGTCCTGCACCTGGATGCCTCAGTCCATGGAGTCATGACTTTTGGCCTCCTGCCATAGGAACAATAAGAGACAGATGCTGATCTGGGAAGGACTCTGACCAAAAGTCAGGACCAAGTTGTAACTGATCCCTGAGCTGACACTCATACTATAGTCAGTCCCCTAATCAAAGAGGGTCCTAAGTCAGAGATATAAATACCCTGTGAATTGCTAGACAGGCACTTTAGGGAGCAATCTGCCTGCTGTGAAGAAGATGCGGTCTCAGCGGGGTGCCAAGAGCCTTATCTGCAGCCTTTGCTTGGCTGCCCACTAGAACCACTGAGGGAGCTCTTAAGAAAAACAGATGCCACCCCCACCCCATCAACTAACCCCAAATCTCCATAAGGCAAAACAGGGTAGCAGCATTTTCAAAAAGCCTCTTTGCTCATACTGATGCATAGTAAAACTGCTATGCTATGCAAACCCACTTCCTAGGACTTATTTGTAGCCATTTCTTAACTAGCAATTTCTAGAGACCCTCCCCATGGGCCATGGGAGCTACAATGGGTAGGACAGGGCTTGGGGTATCCTGAGACAGTGAGGGTAAAGCTCAGGGGGGCCCCACTTTTGGGGTACCTAAGGGCTCCCATCCACCTGTGGCTAGGCACACCTTCAGGGACAGTCATACCAGGAGAACCCCAGAGACCCACAGCAAGCACAAACTCAGCAGACTAGTGCCATAGTGGGCTCTGCGTCCCAGCCCCCAGAAAATGCAGCATCAGCTCACGCAACTCCTTCCCCCTCCCTCTCCCAAGTCCTAGGAGGAAGAGGTTTCTGACTACACTCAGAGATCTGCACAAATGGTGGGTCAAGTTTCAGAGGGGTTATTAATATGCCTGTCACCACCTAAAAAGTCCATCTGATGGGGGCCATGGAACGAGTCCTGCAGCCTTGGCTGAGTGGGGGAGGGGACCTTGGAGGAAAGGTCAGGAGAGGGAAGGACAGAAGAGGCCCTGGGCCATATCAAATACGGAGGAACCCAGGAGAGGAAGGGTACCTGCAGAGTCTGTGTTCCTCATGATCCCTGCAGTTCATCCTTGCCCCAGAAGCTCCTGCCCCTCCCTGTTCCTGGCTGTGGGAGGCCAGCTGGCTGTGGGGCCACTCCCCACTCCTCACTGTCTTGCCTGGCATACTCACCATGCAACAAGTGGACAGGTTTGTCTTTCCCCCTCTTCCGGGAAGCCTTCCCTAACCAGGGCCTTTGCAAACAACATGTGCAGAGTCCAGAAGTCAGACCATCAACCTGAGCAAGCTGGTCTCTCTAGTCGGCCCCTCTGTGCCCAGTGACAGAGTTAACTGCCTTAGGCATGTTATTTCCTGTGATTAAAAGGGGAGCAATTTTCACCAGCCCCATTTTTACAGAGAGGAAACCGAGGGACGGAAACATTGTGTAACTTGTTCACAGTCACAAAGCCGTGAGTGGTGGCTGGATTTTGGGTTTTGAATTTTGGTTTGCCATGCTTAGCCATCTTCTACAAGAGGTCAGTCCCTCTAGAAGCTCTGTGAACCACAGGAGGATTCTGGGGTGATTTGTGCTCTCCAGTTACAGTGAGACCCTTCTTTAAGAGTTGTCTCTTTCAGTCCTCATTCCCTGCTTTGAAGCTGATTTCAAAGATAGTATCACAAGGACCAAAGGAACCCTGAGTTCTAGGTCCCAGGCCTACTTCACCTACTGGAAAGGGAAGAGGAAGCAAAGGACTGATCCCTTTTCTTTTTAGGGAAGCAGGGCTGAGACCTGACCAACTCCTAAGGCCAGACCAAAAAGAGCATTTCCCCTCTGCTTTCTGAACAGGCAAGTTTCAAGTCCAGCTCTCCTCTTGACCCCAACCAGCTGGAATCAGTTGAGGGGGAGGGGGCCACAAGGGTCTTCTGTCCTGAACTGGTGTGCCTGCAGCTGTCTCGCTGGGGCAGATGCAACGACTACCTCCCAGGCTGCTTCCACCACAAGAGGAAGACTGGAAGGTAAGGGGGACAGTGGTCCTGCACAGCCCCTCTCCACCCCTGGCACAGCAGCCTCTGGGAAAGAACCCCAAAACCTCAACCATTCCTCCTCTATAACAAACAGCAACCACCCTCGATTCAGCCTATAACATGGAGCCCTGGGTTACCACGGAGATAGGCAAGCACAGTGACTGAGAAGGGTGCAGACAAAATGCCTGGTGGGAGGGAAGAGGAAGGTCCTCAAGCCAGCTACCTGCCGCTCTGACATACATGGTCCCTGAGCAGCTGGCCTGGAGGCAACATGAGTCCCCCATGCCCTTCCAAAGGCAGCTTAGGTCACCCCTAAGGCACTTCTTGCTTTGGAGAGCAGGGTCCATCAGCTTTTGGACACCTCTCGCCTAGGCCTGTTTCTTCCTCCTAGGAACAACAGCCAGGCTAATTGCACATGCCTGTCCTAGGTCCACTGCCCGAAGCTGAGAGAGCTGCAGAGAGGATGCTCTGGGTCCCTCCCACTGAAGGGTGGGTATGTGACCTTCACAAAGGAGCAGCCTGCCACGCCCCCCTCTCCCAATGCCAACCTTCTGTGCTGAGTGCAGAGACCTAGGCTCAAGGGTCTCCAGAAGCTAGAAAGCAACCTAGAAGCAAGGCAGTTCGCACAGTCCTAGGAGGAGGTAGCATGTGCACAGAGCACACAATACTCAGGCTGCCCAACCTCCTCCTCATCTCTCGCTGGAACAAAGAAACTCCCAACTTCTTCCTCCAGCTCAGGCTGGTACCCTCCTGCCCCTCTGCCCCTCTCTGCCTGGTCCTACTGCCTCTCTCCCTGGCCTCAGGGTTACCCTGCCTGCAGTTACAGCCTGTCACTTTCTTTACCTCTCCAGGAAGTTGCTCAAAAGCCTGTTATGCACAGGCTAAGCCAAGCTGCCAGTTCCCCTGCAGATCCTGAGGGGAGTGGCTTGGGGGGTTGGACCCTTCTAGCCTGGTCATTCCATATCTAAGCCACCCTGCCTTGAGCAGCCCCCAGACTTCAATTCCAGGTTGACCACTGGTCCCAAGAAGAATGCATGCAGGTCTAGCCACTTGCCCAACCTCCCTCCCCTGCTGCCCCCGCATCCTGCTGGCCACATTTCAGCCTGCTCCAGCCAGCCCCCAGGGGGCTTAAGACACACCACCTCCCTCTGAGGGGTGCCTGGGTTACCATAGGTGCAGTTACAGCAGAATCGAATGATGAGGAGAATTTCCATGGCAGCCTCTGTGCCTGTGGCAGGGGCGTGCAGCCATCGCTCCAGGTTCCTGGCTCCCCTCGGCAGCCTGGCCCACTCGGCCACCTTGCTGGCTGCTGCTGTATAGCCTCCAGAATCAAGCAGCCGCTCACTGCTCGCTTCCTTCCGAGTGCTCCTCTAACAAGGGGGAGGGTGGGAGGCGCGTGGAGAGGCGGGAGGAAGGAGGGAGGGAGGGAGGGAGGGAGGGAGGAGGGACCTAGCGCCTGCTGGCATCCTAAGGAGGAGCACGTTTGTAGCTGGCCGGCTGCCTGGGGAGGAGAGGCTGGAATCCACACGTACACTCACATATGCACTCCCTCACACACATTCACACATAAGCAGGGAGGGCACCACATTCATACAACCCGTAGTTCACAAAACCAGACAAAGGAAGGTGGCTGCAATCCAGCTCATTCTCCAAAGTACCTTCCATGGTGACAGATGTGTGGCTGTCCTTGGAGTCCTTGGGCCCTTTCACTTTGAGTTCCTGTCAGAGGGAGGAGAGGAATCACTAACTGGTCTGTATACCACTCCCTTGTGGTGAGCATGGCCGGTAGAGGGGCTCTGAAACCGAGGGGCACAAATATGAGCAGACAAAGAATACCAGTGGATGTGGATCACTTCTGCCTCACCACCTGATCCCTGGAATCTCCTGAGTCCAGCAGCTGGGGTGTGGACCAGAATGGGAACTCTGGGTACCAGAGTAAGGACTGGTTGGTAGGAAGCACTGTGGCAATGGGAACTCCTTAGACTCACCCCCTGATGCCCCTCACCAACAACTCTGAGGGCCTTCTTGAGGATGAGCGGGGCCACTAGCAGAACCCCACCCATGACCCCCTGCAGCCACTCCTCAGGGACAGGTCCACAACAGCTTGGGGAAAACAGGGTTTGTGCCTACAAGCACCAGGTGTGCCAGCTGATCCTTGGAGCATGAGCACCCCTGAACCAAAGCAGAGGGGTCTACACACCTGCATCAGGGAGGGAAGGAAGACAAGAGCCTGAGGCAGTGATGCTGACTTCACAGGGCAGTCAAGCTACACCTTCTCCATTCAGGAGGGACTCACCCAGCCCCTAGCCCACCTGACACTCCCCATCACTCCTCTTGGAGCCCATAGCAAGTGCCCGGAACGGATGCTGGAAACAGACTCAGGCAATAGTCCAAACCCCTCCTATCCCAGCCTGTGCTATCAGGAAAGTATAGACGGCAACTGGAGCTGAAATGCAATCCCCACTTGGCAGGCTGAGTGCACAGAACCCAGGAGGGGAGAAGGCAGGGGGCAAGGGGAGGCCAAGGTCAGGTACCCAAGTGACATTGCCTGCTCTGCCTAGGGGGAGGAAATGCCCAGACAGTGGGAGCTCATTTCCTACTGTCTTCAACTGTTTCTAGACAGAGAAAATCTCCAGAGATGGAGCTTGCTATGCCTGGCAGTAGGGAGAGGGGGTGTGTGTGGGGGGGTGGCAGGTTCAGCTTTTCCAGGCTGTGTCTTTCACTGGTGCCTGGATCCTGGCTTTAGGGAATTTTGCTCCACACCCCCTCCAGTGCAGCCTAGAGGTATGAAATCACTCCTGCTGCAGAGGAGAAGGGCCTAATTGCAGTAATTAAGTGGCAGCGCCAGCAGGAAGCAACAGCGTCATCGTCATCGAGTGAGTCAGGATGAGCAGCCACCTGGCAGAGGGCCAGGGACTAGCTCTGCCCTCTGGGACGGGTGGGCTTTGAGGGGCTGATGCATGGGGGCGGGGGCTCATGCCCATGCACACAGAATGGGCTATCCATCCAGGCTATAAGGGGACCCCACACTCTGGACAGTCTCTGGACCATGATGGCCCCGGGCACCTGGGCAGCCATGACAGAGCCATCAAGAACACACATCAGGGGACTCTAGTTTGTTCCTAGGAGAACTGGGAGTGTGAGGGGAAGCACCATTTCTCTAGCCTCATGACTCCACGCAGAGGGACTTCCCCTGCCCTTACCCCATCCTCCTAGGCACAGGGTGATTCAACTGATTTGAGGAGAAGAAACCGAGCTCAGACCTCTTCTCTGTACCCTAAGATAGAGGGACAGGCTCTGCCCCCATTGTGGGAAGTGGTCTGTGACTTCCTGTTCCTGCCAGGATTCAATACACACATTTACTTCCAAAGGTGAGGTGTTAGCAAGTCCCACACAGCTACATATACAAACCCACATGTTCCAATCTGGCTTTTCCTAATAATCAAGCTGACATTTGCATCTCTATCTGTCCAACTCCTGTGGGGCCACTCGGTTGATTCCAGACTTGAGCATAACTTGTAGCCCCAGGAATTACAGGAAAGCCAATCTGAGTCTCACGGAGCTTTCTAGCATCAGAGCTGAGCTGGAGAAAACAAAAGGCCAAGGGGGCCTTTAAGGTGAAACTTCTAAAACTGTAGAAATATCTGTCTCCCCACCCAAAAAAAAAAAAAAAAGAAACAATCCAGAGGTTCTCTTGCCCTGGGCTTGGAGCTGAGCACTTTCTGTAAGGCCGGTGGCTCAGGGGTATCCCTGGTGTCTTTTCAGATACAGAATGAGGAACACAACTGAAGGATCCCAGAACATCAGCCCCTCCCTGGCAGTTCCTGGATAGAAATGCCAATAGTAGGTGATGCTACAGCCTATGCCCTACAGAGAAGCAGGTGGAGAAGGTGAGCTATAGAAGTATAGAAGAAGGGAAAGGCACGTTCCTGGCCAGAGGCTTCAGGGCTTCTCCCCTTAGGTGGCCCTACTATCTCTGTGAGCCCATAGTCTTAGTCTTGGCAAGAATCTTAAAAGATTACCTAGTCCAGAATTCCTCAGCTCTTCCTTCCTGATGACAAATGTCACCCAGAAGCTTGTTAGAATATAGATTCCTGCCTTCCTGCCCCCCAACCTTCTGAATCAGAAGCTGTAGAAAAGGAGCCTGGGCATCTGCATTTTAAACAGTGGAGGTACTCAAGCAAGTTTGAGATGAGCTGGACAAGTCCCAACAGCTCATTCTCTAGGAGAGAAAACACAGTTCCAGAGAAGGGAAGTCACTTGCTCAAGGTCGTCACAGCATGAGAGAATACTGCCTTCCCCACCCACAACCTGAAATGGAGTGAAATGGAGTTTGTTTGTTTTTTGTTTTTAAATCAAACCAATCAATATTCTTATATTAAGAGGAAAAATGTCAAGTGCAAGAAAGCAAATGTCAGGCCAAGAGCTACCCACAAGGGGAACAGCTTCCCTGACAAGCAAGCAAGGGAGGAGATGTGCCTCAGAGGGCTTTGAGCTGCTCCCAGAGCCCAGGGTCCATGGGGTGGCTGTGAAGGGAGCTGCCTACCTCTGAGATCTTCTGGAACTGGTTGTTGGACTGGCTGCACTTCTCAGCTGTCTCCAGTGCAACTTTATAGTTATCCACAAATGCTTTGTACACACCAAGCTGGCTGGCCTGCAGGGAGGAGACAAAGAATGGAGAGAGGAGGGTGGGAGTGGGATGGGGCGAGGATTAATGAATGGATGAAAGCTTACCCAGAGCTCCTGGAGCTCCCTTAGTGCCCAGAACCTCTAACTCAGCTCCAAAGGGCTGGCTGGAAATGAGGGGAAAGGCAGCGATGAACATATTACAGTATCCCTTTGAACTTGACAGTTTCCATGGAAACTGCCTTAGCCAATAAGGTTAACAAGGGGGTACTGAAGGGGAGGAGAGCAGGGTAGGGTCCTTCTGGCATGCTAGAAATTCAACTCATCACACTTGGATTTCTTTAGCATCATCGAGGTCTCCCAGGGTTTGCAGCCTCTTAACATCTTACACCTCTTTCATATCCTGGAATCTGCCAGAGCAGGAGAGACAGAGGAATGGGGTGGGCTCAGCCCCCTACTTGCCATGCTGAGAGTGGGCACAGCATTTAAAGGGAAACTTGGGTCCTGATCCCTACCCTTAGCCTCCAAGGAGCCATAATCCCCACCTCCTTACAAACCTGCCACTTTGAACCTAACACAGGTTTCCCTGACTTTCTACCACAAAGAGCTTCGCCTCCTCTGGTGGCAGAGCAGAACCCATCACCTGTTTCAGCAAAAGGGAAAACTGAGGCTCACTAATTCAAGTCCTCAAATACTCATGGCACACTTTCCCTAGGCTGTGTATACATATTTCCTCCTAAGGGAGCAAAAGGTGGAAATTCAAATTAAAACCACAAGGAGATAATATTTCCTGGAGGGGTTGGAATTTAAAAGTCCGATGATATCAAGGGTTGGTAAA
The DNA here is from genome assembly GCF_047511655.1 of Castor canadensis. Taxonomy (NCBI): domain Eukaryota; kingdom Metazoa; phylum Chordata; class Mammalia; order Rodentia; family Castoridae; genus Castor; species Castor canadensis. Next base: position 45,653,210 of record NC_133396.1, on the reverse strand, counting down.
AATAGATTGCTTGTAGATGTAAGTTAGCACAATTATCTGGAGAGTAATTTGTTAGTAACTAACAAAGCTAGCTAAATAAAGTAATAAAGGCATAGCCTCACCCTACTGCTTAGCAAATCCAATTCTAACACAAACCATAACACTTTGCTGTCCAGTACAGTGACCACAAGCTACATGTGGCTACTGAATACCTACACTGTGGCCAGTGTAAAGTGAGATGTGTTGTATGTGTAAAATCCACATTGGACTCCCACGGCTCAGCATATAAAAAGGATGTAAATTACCTCATTCATTTTTTAATACTAGTTACGTGTTGAAACAAGAATATTTGGATTTTGTGGGGTAAATAAAATATACTCTTAAAATTAATTTCATCTGTTTATTTATTGAGATAGGCTGGCCTTGAACTCCTGGGCTCAAGGGACCTTCTTGCTTCAGCTTACCAAGAAGCTGGGACTATAGCTGCATGCCACCATGCCTAGCTTCACCTGATTTATTTTATTTTACTTTAGTTATTTTGCAGTGCTGGGGATCAAGCCCAGGGCTCTACCACTTGAGCTATATCCCCAGCCTTATTTTTGCTTTTTAAAATGTGAGGGCTGCCTGGCGCTGCTGGTTCACACCTGCAATCTTAGCTACTCAGGAGGCAGGGCTCAGGAGGACTGTGGTTTGAAGCCAATCCAGGCCCTATCTCAGAAATACCCAACACACACACACACACACACACACACACACACACACACACACACACACACACAAAACCAGGATGGCGTGTGGCTCAAGTGGTAGAGCACCTGCCTAGCAAGCATGAGGCCCTGAGTTCAAACCCCAATACCTCCTTAAAAAAGCAAAAACAAAAAAAAAAGTGAGAGCTGGGGACATGGTTCAGGAGATAGAGTACATGCCTAGCATGAGGCCCTGAGTTCAAATCCCAGTACCACCCCCCCCACCAAAAAAAAGTGCATAAAAATGTGGCTACTAGGGCCAAGGGTATAGCTCAGTGTTGGAGTGTTTCCCTGACAGGGGCTGCACCCCCTGCACTGCCAAAAAAGTGGCTACTAGAACATTTAAAATTATTTATGTGGATCACAATTTATTCTGTTAGATAGCACTGCTCTTAAAAAATCTGCGTATGTATGTGCTTCAGGAGATGTGAGCAAGAAAACTCACTGCCTCCCTCTTCTTCGTCATAGCGGGAGGGCTGTAAACAAAGGCTCACAAATATGGAAACCTAGATGCACACAGCAGTTAAGGTGCATGAACTAGCAGAGTGTGGTGGCACATGCCTGTAATCCCAACTATGTGGAGGCAGAGATGGAGGGATCATAGGTGGTTTGAGGTGAGCCTGGGCAAAAAAGAAACAACATCAGGGAGACCTTATCTCAATAACAAGTGTGATATGGTGGCGTGCCAGACCACTTGTAATTCCAACTAATTAGGAGGCAGAGACAGAAGAATTATAGTATGAGCCCTACTTGAACAGCAAACTAAAGCAGAAAGGGCTGGGGGCCTGGCGCAAGTGGTAGAGCACCTGCCTGGCAAGTGTGTGAGGCCCTGAGTTCAAAGCCAAAATAAATAAGTAAGTGAACTAGGTTTCACACCAACACATTTCAAAGCAAATGTTGCTTGAATTGCAAGGTGCAATGTACATATAAACATATGCACATTTTATTCGAAAATTATTTTTATTATTTTATTTTAATTTTTTTCCCAGTGGTCCTTGCAGCTATTTTTTTTTTTTTTGGGTGGGGAGTCAGTATTGGGGCTTGAACTTAAGACCTTGTGCTGGAAGCACTGTACAACTTGATCCACGCCCCCAGTCCTTTTTTTTTTGGTTTATTTATTTTTCAAATAGGGCCTTGTGCCTTTTTACCAGGGTCTGGTCTCATGCCTGATGGTCTCATGCCTTATGTCTCCCTAGCTGGGATTATAGATGTTTAGCACCATGCCCAGCTTTTTTTTGGAGATGGGGTCTAGCTATCCTTTTTTTTGGGGGGAGGGGGTGGACCTGGGTTGGTCTCAATGATCCTTCTGATCTGCCTCCACTTCTCACATAACTGGGATTATAGGGGTAAGCCACCATGCCCAGCTTGTTTTTCAAATAGGGTCTTGCTAACTTTTTGGCCAGGCTGACCTCAAAACCCTGACACTCCTATCTTTACCCCCCATGTAGCTAGATTACAGGTGTAAGCAACTGCACTGGTCCTTTATGCACATTTTAAAAGTACATGCATTGTCATAAAAAGATAGAGATATGTAATAAATATATAAATTGCAGTGTATAAGCTACACACCAAATTCATATCAGCAGCTGCCTCAAGAGAAAAGAGAAAGGCAGGAAGAGATTTTGCCTTCATCTGTGATACTGTTTTTCATTAGAAAGTTTTTCAGAGGTTGGGGTGTAGCTCAGGGGTAGAGCACTTGTCTACAATGAACAAGGCCCTGGGTTTAATCCTCAACACCACATACATACACTCACAAAAGGTTTTAGCATTTATCCTACGCTTACTACCTATTAACACCAGGAGGTACATACCACGTTGTCTTCTATGTTATTCTCTATAAACTTTTTCCAAGTAAGTAGCAAGGCGCACAGCTGCTGCCAGAGGCATCAGGGTCTTCTGCTTCCTACCAAGGTGCTAGGAACCCTACTCCAGAACACTTTGCACCCTGCAGGACCCAGAGAGGCTGGGCAGGGGGACTGGGTGCAGTGTCATCCAGGCCAGGAGTCTGAGGCTCTCATGGAAGCCAGCAGGCTTGGGAGATGATGCTAGAGAGGAGAGTAAGAGTTGGGGCACTGGTGGAGATGTCAAGGTATGAGCAGTGCAAGTATGAGCCTGGAGCGGCTGGGCTTTTCAGAAGAAAACTCCTAGGGAAGGGGTACTAGGGGATGGAGTCTGTGCATTTTTCCAGAGGCGTACTGGCCATTGGTACCCCAAGCTACAGGAGACGTGTTGGACAGTTACTTCCTAAGCCAGAGTACAAATCACTGACTCTTCTTCCAGGGGAGGGCTCTCCATGTCTCCTCTTCCCTGTCTAGATTGGTGTACCAGCCTCCTGAGCCAGGAAGAGAAGCCAGCTGTGTGCAGGGGCCATAGGCCATCCTGGGCACTGCCATCTCCACAGTCACCCTAGGCTGGAGCGCCCAAGGCCCAGACCGCCAGGGTCATTAACTGGGAAGCGGAGGTTGCTTGGAAACAGCAGCTTAGCACTGGAGTGATTTCATAAAACAAACAACAAGATGCTAATTCCCTTCTCTGTGTAGTGAATAATCAAATACCCAGAGACTTCAGCTGAAAATAAACTGCCTCCAGATACTCAGCTTGACCTGGCTCCACCCAGGCTCTGCCAAGCCAGCAGCCTCTGGGCCTTAGATATCAGTTCTTGATGGTGGGGAGCGGTAGCAAATTCACAATGAGCTGAGACCCACAGGGTCCAAGTGATGAAGATAAACCAGGAGAGCCTTTTCTGTCCTCTGGCTACTCACCTCACACACAACTGGTTTGCTCTCTTCTGTACCCCTGAGGGGTGAGGAATGGCTGCCCCTTGAAGCCAATCAAACTCAGACTTCTGGGACCAGAGAGGGATGACTGGCTGTTCACTATCCTTGCACTGGGGTCCGAGAGAGGCATTGTGAGTGCCTCTTTCTATAATAACAGTAATAATAATAACAGCAGCAGTTAACAATAATGCCTAACTATTGAGCTATCTGACTTCCCAGGCCCAGTTCCTAGAACTTTCAGGTATTATCTCACTTTTTTCTCTCAACAATCCAGCGAGATAATTCTCATTACCCTCTATTTGATAGATGAGGAAGCTGAGTCACAGAAGTGGAACAAACTGTCACAAGACCATCTGTGGCTGAACTGGGATTCAAACCCAGCTGTAACCTGGCTCTAGAAGCTGTGCTTGTCCCCACAATACTACTGGTCTTAAAAAATAGGGCTCTCTGCCAGGCACCAGTGGCTCTTATCTGTAATCCTAGCTACATGGGAGGCTGAGATCAGGAGGATCATGGTTCAAGGTCAAATACTTCAAAAGACCCCACCTCCAAAATAACCAGAGCAGCCAGGCACCGGTGGCTTACATCTGTAATCCTATCTACCTAGGAGGCTGAGATCAGGAGCATTGTGGTTCAAGGCCAGCCCAGACAAATAGTTCACAAGACCCCCATCTCCAAAATAACCAGAGCAAAATGGCTTGGAGGTGTGGCTCAAGCAGTAGAGCACCTGCTTTGCAAGCATGAAGCAGAGTTCCACTAAAAAAAAAAAAGTTTTACATCATGGTCATGATACATTCATTCATTCATGTATTGACTACTGGGCTGCTTCTGGAGTTTTAATGATAAGAAATTATAGTCTGTCCTCTTGGAGCTTATAGTTTTGGGGAGATAGGCAGTTGAAAGTGTTCATGAAGGACAAACACAGGGGCTGAGAAAGGTTCTCTGAGAAGGTCACTTCTAAGACAGAAACTGATCAATAGAAGCCAGGCAGATGGGGAAAGACATATCAGGCAGATGGAGCTACAAGTATGCAATGGTCAGAAAGTGAACTGAGAACAGAAAGTACTGTGCTAGGGGCACAGGGAGTAGAGGAAGCAGCAACTAGAGGTTAGGAGTGGGCAGAGGCCAGCACCAAATGGTCTTGTAGCCATCCTGGAGATTGCCTTTAGCCAGTAGGCAAAGGGAAGTCCTGGTCAGATAGAAACGGGAGAAGCAAGGAATGGGCAGGGGTTTTGGTGATTCTCTCCTACTGTTAGCCAAGAGGGCAGTGGGAGGGGGCGCAGGCCTGGTGACAGGGGCCACCTCATGAGGCCACAGAAGAGTACAGGAGAAGATCAAGGGGGGTCAAGAGGGATGGAGAGAAGTAGGTGACTGTGAGGACGTCAAATAAGAGCACTCCATGGGATGTGAGGATAAAGGAACAAGGAGAGGAGAGGGAGGTGCTAAGGATGAATCAGACAGGCACTGAGATAAGGTCAGGGAGAAGAACATCAGAGACAGTGAGTCTGGCTTTGAACATGCTGAGCTTGAGGGCCTAGCAGTGTCCAGGTAAGTGTCTTCTCCACGGTGAGAAACAGAGCCCTGTCCCTTCCACAAGTCTTAGGGCAAGGAGCAAAAGCAGAGGCTTTGCTCTCCCCTGCCCCAGTCATTCCCATCTAGGGAACAAGAAGACAGCCACTAACTCCCAAGTCCCCTTCTCACTGGCCATACTGTCAGGAGTTATGGTGGGGGGCTCTGAGGGTATGACCTGGGGATCCTCCAGGGGACAGACAAGTAGAGCTAAGGGAGAGGGAGTGATGGAAGCCCTGGGAACTGGAGGATTCTGTGAGCATCTCCCAACACTAAGTCTACTGTATCCTTCCCCTCCCTGCTGGGGCAGGTGGGGCTGTCTCTCAGAGCTCTCTGCTCTGGGGACGTCAGGAGACAGCCATTAGCTGATAGTCTCCATCTAACTGCCCCTAACTGCCCCATTTTTACAGAGGCAGCACTGGGATATAGTAAATACCCAAGGTCTCAAGTGAGCAGACCTTGTCCCTCAGCCTGGCATATGCCTCTGTGTCCATAGAGGGACAAGGGACCCAAATCTAAGTATGGGAAGCTCTATTCAAGTGCTGGCTCAAGAGGCCCCTATGAAGACAGAGGCAGTGCCCTCCCAGAAGCAGACATATACTGCCCATCCCCCACATTCCTGGAAACAATCCCAGGCTTCACCAGTGCAGGCTTGGGGTCAAGGCTCTGAGCCCAGTTACTCTGTAAAGCACAGGCCCAGTCCAGCCTCCAGGACTCACAGTTGACCTTGACCTCCTAGGTGGCCCAAAAGGCAAGACTCACCAGTCCTCTCCTGAGACCCTCTTCCAACACCATGGAAGAGAGTTCCATGGAGGCCCTGAAGGAGGACACACTCTCGTGGGAGACTCACCAGCTTCTGGAAGAGGTGGCCCATGGTGACCTGACTGTCCCACTGCTGCACCTTGGGGCAGAGGTTATCATAGAACTCCTTGTGGATCTCATAGATGTCTTGGATCTTGTAGAAGATGGTCTCAATCTGCTGGATGGTGAGCACAGGCTGGGAGGTGGTAGCTGTGGCCTTCAGGGGTTTCATGGGCTGGGAGAGGAAGAGGAAGGAAAAGTAGAGGTGGGGGGTGAATAAACCAGAGTGTTGGCAGGCCCCAACAGATTGTGACACTGATTAGCACTTTATGACATCCAAGTCCTGCCTAGACAAGGCCACCGAAGGCAGGGCACCCAAAACGTGGTTTCTATCTCAGAGCTGCTGTCACAGGCCCCAACGTGCCGCACACAAGGAGAGGGAACCTGATATCTGGACTGTGGCCCAACAGCCAGAGCCACACACTTCCTGCCCCTACCTGAGCTCACAGCAACTGGCCCACACCTATATAAGTCCACTGGTCAGTTTAGCAGGAGCCATGCTTCTCTCCCACAATGGTCCCAGGTCCTGAGTCATAAGCTTCCTTGTCAGACTTCAATGGAAGGGAGGAGGGTGGCCTGGGAACCGAACTACTTAGTTACTTCCTTCTAAGAAGGAAAGAAGGACTCAGGGTAGAATCTTGAAAGACTCAAAACCAGCTCAGATTCCCTGATTATTTCAGGTTCCTGGCACTGGATACAGGGAAAGGAGCAGGCATATACATGCTACTTTTCCACTTTCCACACCTGTGGCACACATTGCTAAGCAACTGTGATGCTCTTTCCCACTGAGCGTGTTTGTGGTCCCACACTCTTTCTCCTGCCTGAGTTGACCTGAAAATGAAACCCATTTGTCATCCCTGCCACACCAAGATGCACCAGGATCTACAAGCAAAGAAGGGCAGCAATAGACGGTAACTTAGGACCCACCCCCACCCAGCATGGCCTGGGAAAAAATGGCACTTGGATACACTCTCTTCAGTGAGGTCCTCCACATTTTCTAAATCACCTATAATGAAGCTGGGGTGGTAGTGCACCCCTGTAGTCCAGCTACTCAGGAGGCTGAGGCAAGAGCCTCACTTGAACCAAGGAATTCAAGACCAGTCCAGGCAACATAGTAAGACACCCCCCCAATCGCAAATAAATGAATAAACAAACAAATAAATGTAAATAATGAATTAATCACTTCCAATGAGTAAATATTAATTTTGTAATCAGAAAAATACTCAAGATGCCCAGTCTGTGCCACAACCCAGGCTGCAGGAACAGGGTCTGAAAACCTTCTACATGGAGACAACCTGGAAGAGAAAGGCCTGAGTCAGATACAACTGATGTTCTTTCATCTGAAGGCAGTATGGAAAGGGGTCTTTGACTTAGTCTAGGCCTCTCTGCAGACCCAAGAACACTGGGGAGAAGCTAGGGCTCAGGTTTGGGTTCACTAGAGCTGTCCCACACTGTCTCACAAGGGAAGATAGTGAGCTGTCTGTCTGACAAGAGAAGCATTCTAGCAGAGAATGGGCAACTCACTTGCTGAAAGCACTGGACTGGTGGGAACACCTATGTGGGAGGAGACCAAGGCTATATTTGACTCCGTTTAAGCTGGAGCCAGCCATAGCAGCCAGAGTCCCAGCCAAGCTTCAGCTGGTCCTCCCTCTGATGGGGCCGAGCCTAAGTCTGTCCTCAAGAGGAAGTCTCCTGTATGCAAATATCCAGACAAAGCTCAGACTTCTGTCCTCTTCAGTCCCCAAGCTCTATAAAGTCCAGATACAATGATGAAGGCAGGGAAAAGCAGACCCTCAGTGTCCAGTCCTTGCTAGGAAATAGGACAGGGTTCAACTTAGGGCGGGCCAAGTAGAGTGGGCTTGAGTCCCAACTCTGCTACTTAATAGTTATAGGCAGGTCACTCACGTTTGGGCTTAGCATCACCAGCAGCCTCATTCATAAGACAAGGATAGTATTACCTTTTCAGAAGAACTGACGGAAGATCAAAAGCCGTATTTTACTAAAGTATCTAGTATGTGCCTGGCACATGGAAGACAACCAGTATTACTTTGCAAATAATGTACCAAGCACCCAATATGAGGCCAGTCCCGGGATACTAAGTGGTTTTCAATACACACACACACACACACACACACACACACACACACACACGTGATCCCTATTCCCACGGTGCTTCCTAATTAGTAGAGGAGGGAAAACAGGAAGATAATCAAATATCTAATTACACACAGCAATGAAGGAAATAAGTACAATGAAGGAAACAAGGAGAGGACCTCCTGAGATTGGGTGGTGAAGGACAGCTTCTCCAAGCAAGGGACATTGACCCTGAGATGGAGTCACGGGGGCCTTAGAGAATTGGCACTCCAGGCAAAGTTCCTTGCACACTGTTCCAGAGACAGGAATAGGCTTGGTGTGCAACAGGAGTTGAAGAGGTAGGTGAGTGGGGGGTGGGAGGGGAGGAGAGGGACTGAGAAGGGCTGGATAGATCATTGGGGAGGGGTCACACAGAGGAAAGAGTATGACTTTGACCATGCAATTGATCACGTAATGACCCAGCTTTCCCTGGAGGGCTTTAGGCAGGGAAGTGATGGAGGTCCAATATTCAGGAGATTATTTTTATGATCCTTGATCCCTTGCTCTTGAGAATTTAATAATCTATTCAAGTAAAATGGTCCAATGTTAATGATAAAACAACTTGGTGGACAATATGAGATACGACAGCTACCCAACTCAGGCTAGAAATGGTTTCAAGATTGCTCTAGAGCAGTCCAGGAAGCTTCTCAGAGAAGGTAGAGGGAACGAGGTCTTGGGGACTGGGAAGATCTCAGTAGGTGGGGGGTTGGGTATACCTACAGTCAGGGAAGCAGCAGGAACCACCAGGAGAAAGCACATACTACTCTCCCATGCCCAGGTGGAAGAAGGCAGAGGTAGCCCTCAGGTATGATACAGTTTATCATTTTCACCTCTATGAAGGATCCAAAGGTGGGGCCCAAGTTGTCACAGTCCCAGTGCCACTCATCCTTGTCCCTGTCTTGGTGCAATCCTCAATGTAGAGGGAATAAAGGAAAGAGGACAAAGGAGGAAGGAGGAAGGGACAGTCCTGGGAACACAAAGAGGATAGGATTTCTCAGAAGCTGCTGGAGAAGCAGGCGCTCATCTGCCACCTACACAGACAGCCCAACAGCTCTGCTTCCTCCTGAACTTCCCACTCTGCACGAAAGGGGAAGAAAAGGATGCTCAGCAGTGGCCAGTCACATGGAAGGCCTGCACTGTGGGCATGAGACATTCTCACACAAGATTGGGGACCCTTCCTCTTACCCCTGATGACCTGTGGGGGGAGGGGAAGGGCTGTCCTGTCCCTAAAGCAGTGTGGTTTTTTGAGGCAGGGTCCTAGCACTATGTAGACCAGGCTGGCCTTGAACTCACAATCCTCCTGCCTCCATCTCCCATCATGCCCAGCTCCTCACTGAGCCTTGAGCCTGCACTGTAAGCCAGAGATACCCTTCCAGTTATCCTCCCTCCTCCCAGCACCTGTGGCACAGGCCAGGGGCAGGACCCTGGTTCACCATCTTATGGAGAGAATTCTTAGAGAGAACCCTGAGGGGACCTCAACCCTGGCTCTTAGTGCCCAGCCTGAGTGCTTCTCAAAAAGACAGGGCCTGTCTCTGACTTTACAGAGCTATGTCTGCTTTATCCCCCAGAAAGTAGCCTTTCGAAATAGTGGAAAGCAATCTGCCCACTTCCTCCACCTCCTACCCCAGAAGGCCTGGTGCCTTGCCAGCACATTTGCTAACCTATCACCTTGCTCACTGCTCACAGGAGCCCAGGGAGGAGGTGTGTTAACCTATTTTATAGATAAGGAAGCTGAGATGCAGGGGGACTATGAACTCCAGAGCAAACTAACAGAATGGGAGTCTCAGAGAGGAGAACTACCTCGGCAATCATGGCCCAGAAGTGATATGTGCAGTAAGCAACAGCCCCATACGCCAAGGTTCCTGCCCAGGCAATATGCAGAACCTAAGCCACTGTCCATGGTCTGGGAGATACAGAATCATAATGCGTTCAGTTTTCTTTTTCTTCTTTCATACCGTACCCCAACCTCCCTTGTAATAGTAACCCACCAGGACCCAGGAGGGTTCCAGAAGATTACCAAATCAGACCCCGGTCTGCATCCCTGGGCCCCCAACAGAGGCTCCTGTGTGGTGCCCCAGTCTGCCTGTGTGTGTACAGTTTAGGAATATACGCCCAGTCCTTTGCATATCAGGAAGTCTTGAGGGGAAAACTTCGCACTGCCATGTACTTTCACATTTCCATACTGATTCCTTGGGTAATAAGGGGAGCTGTGGGGACAGGGTAGGAACAAGGGTAAGGGCCCAAGGGGACAGTTTCTCCTCTGGGCCAGACCACCCAGGAGAGACAAGAGTTTAGCTCCTGGCTCTCAGAGAGGGGAGGCCTCCCAGCTAGGGAGGAGGAGGGGCCTGATTCCTTATCTCTGAGGTTTATCCTCCAAGCCTGGGGCTCTGGAGGGCCCTGTGGCTCCTTCCTGAGCCCTCTAGCTTCAAACAGAGGCCAGGGTGAACAAGTTGGGGGGTGGGGCAGCTTCCCAGTTGTGCCTTTGAGGCTGAGAAAAGCAGGGCAGGGAGGAGTTATTATCTGCCCAATGAGGAGGCTTAATGAAGGCAGGGTGGAGTCTAAGACCGCAAGACAGCTCTGATGAGGACAGCCCCTCCCCCCTCATGCAGGGAAAGGGTGTGTTCACAGGAACAAAGAAGTCTTAACCTGTCTTCTCAACCATCGATGGAGAAAGTATAACAGTGTCATGGAACATTTAGGCTCTGTTCTAAGAGACTTACATATAAAATTCACTTAATCCTTGCAACACTCCCATGAGGAAAGTGCTATTTGTGTACCCAGTTTGCAGATGGAAAAAATGAGGTAGAAAGTCTCCTTCACTTGCTGAAGGTTGAGAGCTAGTAAGTGGTCAAGTGGGGATTCAAAGCCAACCAGGTAGGTTTCGTTCAGATGTGCATTCTGCTAGTAATGACAACTGTCCCCCTTTTTTGGGGGTACAGTAACCCCCAGTTCATAAGGTATACTTCACTTACATCTAAGTGGCAGTCTGCCTGCCTTCTTCCTTCAGCCAATACTTGTACCAAGCACTGCACTAGGTACCAAGGGATCACCAGTGCGTTTTATTTTTTATTTATTTATTTTGCAGTCCTGGGGACAGAACTCAGTCACCTGCTATTCTCAACCCAGGAAGGGAGAGAGAGAGAAAGCCAGGTTATGGCCATCATCACTCCTCATCCGCAACTTCAGTCACCTGTGCTCATTCAACAGTCTGGATTGTTTCCATTTCTCCTTTTTCGTGCTTTTTTTTTATACAGTACGGGGGCCTTAAGCCATTCACCCAGTCCTCAGTCCTAATTATTGTTAATCTCTTTCTGTGCCTAATTTATAATATGCTCATAGGGAAAAAACATATCTAGGATTCTGTACTGTTCAGGGTTTCAGACATCCACTGGGAGTCTTGGAACGTATCTTCCACAAATAAGGGGGGAACGAGTGTATTTTCATCTTCAGACAAGGAAACTGAGACAAGGAGCTAGCTTGCCTTTTCTCTGTGTTGCCCAGGCTGGCCTCAAACACTCAATCCTCTTGCCTCAGCCTCCCATGCTGGGATTACAGGCATGAACCACTACTCTGGAAGGCAATGGTTTTTAAACCCACAACACATGTAAGAAATAACGTGTCCTGTACAGACATACATATCCATACACAGATACATACACACATCAAGCCAAAAGTCTCCTAAAATAGTACTTAATCCTTACTGTGTGTGATGCACAACAGTGTTTTCTTTTTCATTTGTTTAAAAATGCTAGCTCAACTCACGACACTTTCACAACTCACTGAGGAGGCAATATACACAGTCTGAAAAACAGTGTAACACGCCTACTATTGATGGCATTGTAAAAGTCCTGCCCTAGTCCTGGCTCCAGACCAGACTCCCTTACCTGCCACACTGCCCTTCACTTGAAAAAAAAAAAAATTACTGTGCATAGGAAGCATGGCTCAAGTAGTAGGGTAACTGCTTTACAAGCACGAAGCCTTGAGTTCAAATTCCATCACATCAAAAAAGAAAACAAAACATTGCCATGCATACCAATAAACTCCCTGAGATCCTAACACAAACATCCCAGTGCACTGCAAAGCATCTTCACATTTTGATAGTCGTCCCTTGGGTAATTAATGTCAAGTTCATCCCCTAGGATACTTCACGGCAAGATCATAAATGCATAACTTGTTGGCAAGAATGAGTTTTCCTGCCCTTGTCCTGATGTATCTTATGCCTCAGAGTGCAAAACACCCAGAAGAAGAAACACTTCTCCATGCCACAATCATTCTGCAAAACATCCAGATGCATCTAATAAGCACTTTCTTCAAAGGCAAAACAACTTTACATCTGTGTAGTACTTGCGTCTTTGGGAAACGTTTTAATAGTCCCCACTCAATCTGATTCTCAAACAATGCCGCCATCTTTACTGAGGGCTCAGGTTGTTCCAATGCCTCAGAACTATGACACTTCTTGAAACAGCAGACACTTTCCACCTCCCATTTCTTGGCACAGGACCTTCGGGGTGGTGGTAACAGTCTATTTGTCCAGAGAGAAGGAAGGACTTAGACAAGGAGGTCTCAATTTGGTTGACTGGTTGAAAACACCCAGAGCACAATGTAGAGAAGACAGCAAGGTGCCTACTTGGACAGAGCAATGCCATGCCATGGGCACGGGCAAGGATGACAGAATGTTTCCCCTCCCTAACCGGTGCATGTTCTCCTGCCTTTCCCAGAGGAGGATAATACAGAGCCGGAGCTGAGAGGCACAGGTGGCCCAATGGCCAGTTGTCAGCAGAGCAGTACGAGTCTCCATCTGAGATTAGGACATATATAGGGCCCCTTCCTCTCCAACTCCAAAAACAGTTGCACAGTGTGACACTGCCTGATAGGGAACCCAAAAGCCCCAAAGCAAATACTCACCAGCAACAGGGCTTCCAGCTGATTGATGTAGATCTCTTCACTAGCCAGGAAGCCGGACAGAACCAACTTCCTCATCTCCAGGCCCTTCCCTGCCTCCACCTGCAGGAAAACAAACCAAAAACCAGCAGCTCATGAGAATGGGGCCCAAATCCTAAGAGGCCTGCTTCCTTGTCTTTATTCTATCTTTTAACTAACACTTTCAAAGCGGATAAAAGCCAGATATTATTACAGGAAAGATGGAAAACACAAAAACTATAAAAGAAAAAGAAATCACCCACATTCCTGTTACCATTTTGCTTTCTCTCCCATCCTTTTTTCCATATTACCTTACCTGATATCCATCCATCCATCCATCTATCTTTATAATGGTGAGCAGAATAACTAAGGCCCGGCCTCATATCTGATGAACAGTTTAACAGGGAAGTGGGAGGTAAAGCGCTTATGAAGGAAAATCAGTCAAGACTGAGGTAGGGCATGGTCACATGGACAGCACAGCAAGGGTCATAATCTAAATCTGGGGGACAGATGCAGCCCCCAGAGGAAGTGGTGTATAAACTGACAGAAACTGACGGGATGGATGTGGGTGTGGAAGCCCCAGGCTTGTGTTCTTGTGGCCATTTGTGACAAGATCATCCTGTCCCTAGAGAACAATCTCACAGCAGAAGGTGTCAGCTACGGTCCTACTTGCATGGGCTTGCCTTGTATCCCCTTGGCATTTCCTCATGGTGTGAGGCACAGACGACACCGTCCCCCCAGAATTCCTGTTCTTCTGTGCTGGATCGTGCCCTGCTTAGCTATGAATGCCCACCAACCAGTACAGCGCCTAGCACAAGAGAAAGCACCCCAAAATTTTCTTGAGTGAAAAAAATGTGGAACTCATCACATAGGAGCCTCAAGAATCATTCTTGGCCTCTCCTCCATCTCTCTCCCTTCTTTCTGCCAATTTGGAAGCTTTCTTGCTGATCTCTTCTATCAATTCTTCCCTTAGGTTCCACCCCTCCTATCCACCCTCCCTCCTATCCACCCACTGCAGCTAGACCAGTCTCCCGGGTATGGCATCTTATACCTGATACTTGTTCAAGGACTTAATAAGAATACTGCAAAATTGGATTGGGTGATTTGTTCATTGACCTATCAATGAACAAATATTTACTGAATGCTCACCAGGCCTGATAGGTACAATGGGAAAAAAGTAGACAACAGTCCCTGCTTTCATGTGATTTATAATCTAGTAGGAGAGAAAGACATCAGGACCTCAAACTGATATGGCTGCAGCACTGAACACCTCCAGTGGTCCCAGTACCCTCCCTGCCCTTCCAATCTCCTGCATGGCCAAGCAATCACCTTCCCAACATGCCAGGGGTATCCACCTGGCCTCTGAACTTTGGTTCTTGCTACTGCTGCTGCCTCATATACCCTCCCACCCTGGCTCAGCTCTTGACCAAATGCCTCCTCTCCTTAAAGGCACAGCTTAAGTCTCACCTTCTCCTCAAGTCTCTCTGGGCCACTGGAGCCTGAAGAGGCACCCTCATACCTGATGTTTTACTGCCCAGTGACTTGGTGAGACCCTTACAACACGTGTCACACCCTTCTTCTGGGGCTTGACAGTCCTTTGCAAACTCACATTTAGCTCCAAGAAACACCCTACTAAAGTGGAAATTACAATTACCCATTATATACAAATGGAAACAGGTAAGACTTAAAAAGAGGTAAGAAATGGCCCCAGGTCACATGGCCAGAATGTGGCAGAGCTGGAATTCTACCCCAAGTCCTCCAGTACCAAATTCTGCACTTCTACCACTGATGATTTCCCCACTCTCTCATTCCTTTTTCAAGCCTTGGACAATCTTTTGTCTCATGCACATTGCTTCTGGGCATTGAACGCACACCCTTAATGGGAGGTAGGAGAGTGTATGAAGTGTCAGAAATTTTAGAACTGGGTGCTGATGGCTCGTGCCTGTAATCCTAGCTGCTCAGGAGGCAGAAATCAGTAGGATCATGGTTCAAAGCCAGCCCGGGGAAAATGGTTCATGAGACCCTAGCTCAAAAATACCCAACACAAAAAGGGGCTGTCAGAGTGGCCTAAGTGGTAGAGCACCTGCCTAGCTCCTGAGTTCAAACCCCAGCACTACCGAAAAAAAAGAAAGAGAACTCTTTCAGCCCCAGCTGGACCACCTGACCCAGGGTGTTCCCTAAGCCACACTCTTCCCACCTTTTTCTCAGGTGAGGGACTTAAGTCTTTGTCTCCCTTCACCAATCCAACTGGTAGAGCTGTCTGGAGACTGCTACCCCAAAGTCTCTGAAATGTTATCTTGTCCCTGGAGTAGAGGGAACAATGAGGTATTCACATCCTGATCCCTAAAACCTGTGATTAGGTCACCATAAATAATAAAAGGGACTTAGTAGATATGATTAGATTTGACATGGGAGATTCCTAGATTACCCAGGTGGGCCCTATGTAGTTGGAAGAAGTCCTTTAAGAGTGAGGCAGGATAGTCAGGGTCAGGGTCAGAGAAAAGGCAATGTGACAATGGAGGTGGGTGTGCTATACTGCTGGCTTTGAAGACAGAGGATGAGACCAAGAGACAAGGAATACAGGAGGGCTTTAGAAGCTAGAGAAGGCAAGGCAAGGGATTCACTCCCTTAGAGCTTCCAGAAGCAATGTAACTGTGCTAGGCCTTTAAAGAATTCTGCACAAGAAACTAAACTAAGTTAGTGGTAATTTGTTTCAGCAGCTTCAGGAAGCCAATACTGACTCCCAAACTTTACAGAAAAGTTTCACAAATACCAGGAACTGTGCTAAACTGGCTGGACTCTCACAATCCAGTAGGTGTTGCCATCTTCCCCCTGAGGTACACAGAGTGCAAACTGCCAGCTGCTTGGAGATGAACAGCATCTAGTCCAGAGCACACTCAGGTACAAGATCCTCTCGAACAGAGCCTGGCACATTGAGGTCAGACCCACTGTGGGTCTGCTATTTCCTAAACCTGACAAGACGCTTGCCCCCCATGCTGGGGGCTACTGCTTCCCTGCTGTATCCCACTCCTCACTTATTCCCTGCCAAATGAAGATTTAACCGAAGGCTTGGCAAGCACCCTCTAGGGAGGTCACTTGGGGAACACTGTGAGCCTAACAGCAGAACTGCTTGAACTAGGACCCAGGGGAGAAACTGGTGATTTGATGCCAAAGAAGCCTTAATCCAGCATGGCACTAGCAAAACTCCTCAGACCCTGTGATAACTGATCTCAGCAAGCCCTTTCCACAAAACCCCCACCTCAAACTCCAATCCTGAAGACTCATTTTGAGACACATCCTCAAAAGGCAATAAACAGTCACCCCCACCTCAGAGTCCCCACTCTGGCTACATTCACTCTGTAGTTTTGGCTGAGATGGGGTGAAGTTGGACAGTCTAATGATATGAAAATGAACTCTGCACACTTTGCTAACATTGTACTAACTGTGGTTCGGTTACCACCCGAGACTTCCATCTTTTTTTACCCCCTTTCCCAGATCTCACATGTTTGTTTCAGAACTACGTGAACATTCACAGCAATTTCTGCAGTCCTTGTGGGGCTATTCTGGTCTTATAAAACACCAGGGCTCTCAACGTTCATTCATTCCTTCACTGCATGCCAAGTGCTAGGACACATAACTGTCCCAGCAAGATCTCCAGGTGTCCCTATGTCCAGAATCTGCTGGCAATTTCTCTCAAGCAGTCAAGGCCCCCACAACCTCTGCCATGCTGCAGGCCAGTCCCCAGCGGAGGACAGCTGCCTCCAGGTGGCACTGTACTCTCCCTCTCCAAACAGAGTGTACAAGACATAGCCCTGGTGGGCTCATTCACCCCTGGCATCTTCTGCAATCAGCTAGGCTGACAGCTTGACAGCTTGAGACCCCAAATCAAAGACATCAGGTCATTATAGCAGCATCTAAAGATAAACCTTGGCTAGCCCTGGGCTGGGCTTCTGCAGAGCTTAGGAGCTAAACAAAGCCTCCAAAGGTTTGGTTCTAGGCCAACCCAAGAAACAATCTCTCCAGGGGCCTTGATTTCTTCCAAGACAGCAATGAGGACTGAAGGGCTGACTCTCTGGCTGTCCTTCAAAGCCATAGGCCAAGCAGCAAGAGTTCAAGACTCTGTAGGCAGCAAAATTCAGCCTGTGAGCCACACCAGTGTGCAAGGAGCACCAGCGGAATCTGCTCAGGGTAGATACCACTGGGCTGGGGGTTGTGCTCATGCCCGGGGGCTTCTGTCCAAGTCAAGCTTCAGCTGCAGGACAGCTGGCCCTGCTCTGAGCTGAGAGTGCAGGGACATGCAGATTCTCTCCTCTCCCCAGCCCGAATGCTCCCAATGCTGGGGGGCTACTGCTCCCCTGCTGCACTGGGAAGGCCTCTCAGTTACTTCCTCAGCAACATGCAAAGCAGAAAGGATAGGGGCCAGAGGAAGAAGACCAAATTCTAGCTGCTCCCCTCTCCTGAATCGTGGATCCCCATATTCCAGGCTCCTTGCTGTTGTCTAAAAGCTTTAGGCAGATCCAGTGGGGTTCAGGCAGAGTTTTGGAGCCTCGGTTGTTCATATGCCACCTTTCCAATGTTGCCATACTCACATACCAGAGTACCATTCTTTACAACTGATTTTTTTTTTTTAGACAATTCTCCATATGCAACTCAGGCTAACCTCAATTGCTCTGTAACCCAGGCTGGCCTCGAACTCACAATCCTGCTGCCTCAGCCTTTTAACTGTAGGTGGTAGGAGTACAGGCATGTACCATCACACCTGGCCAACAGACTTTTTAAAAGTAGTTTTATCCTAGGCCTTATATCAAATCTTAAGAAAGATGTGCAAGTCATATTTTTCTAATATACATTAAAATATATGCTTAACTATTTATTAAAGTAAAAAAAAAATCCAGATGCCAGCCTAAGAATCTCTCAAATCACCACATATGTGGCCCACACTCCAGGGAACACCCACTGGGTGACACAGACAGAGTCATGGGAGGCAGGAGAGACCTGGGCAGGTAAAACAGAACTACAGGCATTTCAGAGAATCCATTAAAACTTGGCACAGAATAACACCTGAAGGGTTAGCTGGAATACAAAAGGGCTTTTATTCCTGACAAAAGAGTTCCTCGAGATAGCAGCTTCTACAAGGCCCCGCCTGTGAGCCCTACCTACCTTTAAATAGAACTGCATGACACTTATACAAAGTGTACACCATTTTACAGATGGGAGGTGATGTTGCCATCAGTATCTGTACTGTGACTGGACAGATCAGTCTCAGATTTCAAAGGGAAGTCTGAGTTGAGAGACCCAGCAAACTCCAACAGCAGCTCTGGAGAAAAGCACCGCCAGCTTTGCGTCTGTCCCCCAGGAAGACACAGCATCTCGGAAATTACTCTGAAAGCAGGACTGATTTATAGGAATGGCATTTGGGCACATGCCCACTAGGAAGAGGGTGGTTCACTTGGCCTGCACTTCAGGCAACACAACTGCTGTTTAAGGTAAGTACCCCTGAAGCAAAGTAATAGCAAAGAGCAAACTGCTTTGGATTCCTACCAGCTGCCAAGGAGGAGTGCGCCAAGATGGTCTGCAGCCCAGGGCAGGAGTGCACCATCCAGAAAGGCCCCTTGGCCATGTATGTGTGCACACACTGGCACACGTGCACATGCACATATCCAGCCTAGCTCTGACTGAAGAAGAAGTGGTCTCTTCTGAGTGTGGTACCCTTATATCAGAACTCTTCCCATGGCTTGACTGCTTTCTCATAATGCCTTCCTGTTCATCGTGTGCTGGTTCCCTTGCTCTGAGCTCTGAGAAAGGACCAGGCCTTGTTAACCTTGTCTCCTCCACTGTGCTGGGCAGAGCAGAGCACAACCTGACAGTGTTTGTTGACTGAATCAATGAGCTCTCTTTCCACCTCTCTACAGAGAGGCTAAGCCTGGCAGAGGAGGAGGGCAGGTGAGAGGTGTTTGTGATGAGCTGGGAGCTCCCATGCTGGAAACCCCAGGAACATCGTGGCAACAAAGAGAGCCGAAGACTCCATCCAGGCTCCATGAGAACCTGGGAGCAGAGGCAACTTTACGTGTGCTATTATGCAGCCATGGGCCACCTCCTGGGAATGCTCCTGAGAAGGAACAAGACCAAGGACTTGGTACACCCTTTGCGGGTCCCAGTGAGCCTCAATCATTTTGCAAATTCCCACTGGCATCAGCCACACACCAAGCACTGTGCAGTATTCAGTAATGAGTACACCATGGCCCTTGCCCTGGAGGGGAACAGGACATGGCTGAAGAGGTAGATGTCCAAGTCCAGGCAGAATGAAACACAGGCCAAGACCGAGGTATCAGTCAGAACCTAGAGAAAGGGTGGCCCAGGAGGCAGCACAGGAGTGGACCCCATCTGTGCTGGAGGGGACTTCTCAGAGAAGGTCCCTTAAAAACCCACAGATTCCCCATCCCACACATTGCTAAGCTCCCAGCACACTCCTGGTTCACGAACAGAATTTTCCCCATGCTGTTCCTGGTGGGGAGGCCAGTCAGATGCTAAGTGAAGAGGCCTGTGAGCCCCATGAGAGATGTGACTTACCCCCCTAAGCCAGCACCACATCCCTGAATAGGGGTGCAGTGTCAGCCTCCCATTGTAGCTCCTCTCAGCTCCCCACCTAGGCCTGCAGCCACTGCTCCACCCCAACTTACACATCAGCCACCTATCTACACTGGGTCTGCAGTCTATTTTTACCACCATTGGCTCCTCCTCAGCCACAGTGTAGTGTGATGGGGCAGGGCTGTGATCCTCATCTTATGGAGGGAAAGCTCAGAAAGAGCCTCCCATCCCAGTCCTGCTGTGCACACCATGCTCTGTAGGGCCCACACTCCTTGTTAGGCAGCCTGGTTTTGCATTGTGTATTCCCTATCACAGTCCTCACCGGCCCTCCCTTCCAGCCACAGAAGAGAGGAGCTGAGCTTAGAGCTCTCAGAGGTAGATCCAGGTGAGTGAGGAAGACCAGTATGGTGTGCCATGCCAGACTGTGGCACAGCCAGCACTTTCAGGGGAGTCGTGCCCCTCAGGAGGGCAGAGAGAAGGCAAAGGGATTGGCAAAACCACTTAGCTCCTGCTCTGCCTCCAAGAACACAGCTGCAGAACATGCCTGCAGCAGCCCGGTAGTGGGAAGGTCAATCCTGCCTATGTCCACCTTGGGAAAAGTGCCTACCTGGCTGATGCCTCCAAGTCAGCTGCTACCTCCCCCTCTTCGGCTGATTCAATTCTTTTTCTTCAAGGAATCCCTGTGACCTCTGGCTCTTGACCTTTCCCAAAGCTCTCTTGCCTCAGCCAAGATGCACCAAGTTCCCATATCTCCACTAGGAACAGGGGTAGTTCCCTTGGCCCACACTTCAAGTGCCCTGAATTCTCCAGTTGCCATGGAAATAAGGAACTACTGCCCACCGATTTCAAGTCTGCCTGGGGACAGCAGACTCACACCACTGACAGCCCACCAGGTGACTCACGTCACTGCCAGAAAGAGCCCCCAGCACAGCTGGTCGAGGGGAAAGCAGGCGGTCACTGCCCCTGAAGACAACTGGTGCAAGGCAAGCAAGGCACTGCCCCTCTCCCCCAGGAACAGCTGTTGGGCGAGCGCAGCCCTGGGATCCTCTTGGCAGCCCCTCTCACACTGATCGAAGGACCTCCGCTCGGCCATGAGACTTGTGCACACATCAGCCATCGCTGCCCGCACACGACTTTGGCGGCAGTCAGAGCGCTGCCAGCCCTGCCCCCTCCCCGACAAGCATCCAGGGCGTGTCACATTCCCACCTTCACAGTCACCAAGAAGGGGGACCCTGAGCCGGGGCTGGTCGGGGTTCCCAGTTCACACTCCTCCAGGAGAAACACATCTTCATCCTCCAGAACCTTGTCCAAAAAGCCTATTGCCTCCTCTTCCTCTTCCATGGCAGCCGGAGCGCGGGGAGAGCAAACAGGAAGCAGGGTCCACGCAGCAGCGACAGCGGCAGCCGCCGTGCGCCGCCGGGAGGCAGCGGGCGGGCGGGCGGGCGGACCGGGAAGCGCGCAGGGCAGGCCTACACCAGCATGCTGGCCTCCCCGGAGTCAGTCCTGGCACCTGGCCACCGGCTCCCGATGAAAGGCTCCATTATGAACCCTTTCCTGCCGCCGCTTCCCAGCCCCACTGCGCGCGGGGCTGCGGGCCCGCCTCCCGCGCGTCTCCACCCAGCGAAAGGGGAAGCGGGGCCTCCGGGAAGCCCCAGCCGGCCCGGGGAGCTCGGCCGCCTCTGCCAGAGCTGACACCCGCACCAAGGCGGTGCGCGTGGCGCCGCAGCCAGCGCCCTCCGCGGCCCTCGGCCGGCGCGCGCACGGGGCGGGCGCAGCAGGGCCCGGCCGCCCCTCCGGCCTGGCGCTCGGCTCGCCCCGGCCGCCCCGCTCGGTCCCGGCGCCCTGCCGCCGCGTCTCCGGCCCCACAGAGCCCGCCCTTTCTGGACTGGGAGGCCCGCGTTTGCTGTGATACACAGGAAATGCACGTCTTGACTTGCGAGGTGGAGCCGTTCGTTCCCTCTGTAGTCACCGGGCGGGCGGGCGGGCGGGCGAGGGCTACGGAGCGGAGGAGGGAGGGAGGAGGCCGCAGGCGGGCCGGCCGGGCGCGCGGGGGGAGGTCTGCTTCCCAGAGACAGCCGTATTTACAACTTCTCGCCGGAGCCCTTCCCGCGGGCAAGGGGGAGCAGGAGAGCAGCTTCTCTGCAAAGCTGACCTCCCCCCACCCCTCCCCGGGATCCTCACCAGCTGGAGTCCCCTTCCCACCTCGGCCTCAAGCTCCAGCACCGTTGCAGAGGGGAAGGTGGGGGGAGATGGTGGCGAGAAACCACAGTTGCCATCACTGCCACGGTTGGGTGACAAGACCTTGTTAAAGAGGAGCCTGGCTTTGACATGTCTCACTCATAACAAGAGCACAGGTGCCAGCCAGGGTCCTAAGCACGTGCCACTGCCAGGCACCAAGGACCACCCAGGTGCACCATCGTGCAGAGTACTCCAAATGCCACCTCCTTGGAGCAGTTTTCCTTCAATAGGTGCTTCCCCAAAAGAGTCAGCCCTACACTGGCCAGGGCACACAACCAAGGACATAATCACCTGCCTACCCAGTTCCCTCAGCTTCTTCAAATGTTCCAGAAACTAGGGATGGGTGTGTAGAGTTCAACCATTAGTGTTCAATCTCCAGTACCGCAAAAAAAGATTTCATCTAGAAAAACATTCCAGAAACTAAATTCATCCAGACGAAGTGCCCATCTTGGGTCTCCTGGCCCTGAGATGCACACTCTCCACTCATGAGGGAGGAAATCTAGGGCCAACTCCAAACTCTCTTTCCCAACACAGAATCCAGAGCATGGGTGACAAATGCCAGCATGCCAGCCCCTCAAGGGTGCCAGTAAGACAAGCAGCAAAGGAGCCAGGTAAAAGCCTGGGTAAGCCAAGGACCCACCATGGGCAGCCTGCTGATGGCCAACAAAGCAGGTTCAGGGCCTCCTGATTGATCTCGGCCCAGTCAAGAGAAACACAAAATCTGAATTTTTACATGAAATATCCTGATTTTTAAATAATTTCATTTTTAAAGAACTTGCGGTCTAAATGAACCACATCTGTGCTCTGAGTCAGGTCCAAGGACTACAGAACTGCCTTAATTCCTACAAATGGTTGTTTTTCTTTTCTTTCTTTCCATCTCTCCTCTTCCCTTTCCTCCTTTTTTTTGTCAGTAGTGGGGTTAGGACTCAGGGCCTTGGTTTCACTTGAACCACACCTCCAGTCCTAAACTGGTTATTTCTTTGAGGGAAGTGGAGGAGTTTGAGAGGGGGGGAATCCAAGTGTCTGCTCTGTCCCATCTCCTCATTGGACAGACTTGGCATCTTGGAATCAACATCACCTTCACACACTACTAACCTGCCATTCATCTTTGAGACCTTAGAACAGATGCCAGCAACCAGGTGGCACAGCGTTTAAGGCTATCCCTCAGCACCTTGCGTGCCTCATGACCAGTCTCTCACACATAGCACATTCTCTGACATGTGACAACTATATGGCCACAGGATAAAGAATCAAACTGTTGAGGCCATTTGCAAAGAAAGGTCAACTATACATCATCCTGGATCTACATGAAGCCATGTCCTCTCTGCTCTGCTGGTCAACTTATCTGAGAATAGGACCTCTGCTGAGATTCCAAGTTGGGGGAAGGTAGAGGAGGAGGGGGAATGAACAGGAAAGAAATTCTGTGGAAGCTCTAAGCTGTAGGTGGGGCTGGAGGACACAGGCTCCATCCTGTTACCAAGGCTGACATATAGACTTCATATGTGAGTTGGGCTCTCTGGGGCTCCAGGACTGACAGGCCCTGGTAAGGGAACTGTCCCACCAGGCTTCAGCAGAGGCACACCCTACCCTTCTCCATCTAGTCCCTGGTTTTTCCCTGTCCCTGCCCTGGCTGAGTTATAAATAGCCAGGACACATCTGAAGGGCCCTTTCAGCCACAATTCCTCATTTGGTTTGGGCGGGTGAAACTGTTCTCGGGGCTTGGGAACGACCAGGCCTGGCATTCCACAGGGCACAAGCGTGCCAGCTCAGGGCCCTGTGCCACAGGTTCTTCTGTCTCCCACCCTGCAGGCTCCAAGTATACGCATGAGCTGCCCACATGGATCAGACAAGCAGGCAGCATGGGAGAAAGAAGGGCTAAAACCCCAAGGGCCTCTCTATGTCCCTTCCCCACCCAAGAGAACAGAAGGTGCCCTTACCAGTCTTTTAGAGTGTTCTCATCTCCATTCCCCACACACCTGCGGAGGGTGTGGGGTGCGGGAGGGCAGGGAAGAGAATGAACACTCCTTCCCCAAAACCTTGACCCTCACAGAAGCTGCCAAAGCCTCTCTACCCACCCCACTCCAGTTGCTGGAAATTCCAGTACGTAACTAGAATGCCCACCCTATTGGACACCAGGCTCCACACAGAGGCCCTCAGTTCTCCCCCCGGAGGGGAAGTGACTCACAAGT
This sequence comes from Castor canadensis, assembly GCF_047511655.1. Taxonomy (NCBI): domain Eukaryota; kingdom Metazoa; phylum Chordata; class Mammalia; order Rodentia; family Castoridae; genus Castor; species Castor canadensis. Next base: position 45,629,210 of record NC_133396.1, on the reverse strand, counting down.
CCCCAGAGCTCTCCCTCCTTTTCCCTTACAAATGTCCTGAGCTGGCCCTGGACAGGAGCCTCCTCCTGGTATCCTCCACACTCTGCCTGCTCAGCCTGGCTCCTGACCCTCCTCTCTAAAGAAGCAGCCCATTCTAGAAGCTTCTACAAGCCCCCAAAGCTGCCTGTTCCCCAGCCACCTTTGGATTCTCTCAAGGCCCTTACAGGCCGTGGAGGGGCTGATTCTGACTGACCACTCACTGGTTTATGCTGGCCCTTCCTCCTGCCTCCTGAACACATGCAGTCACTCACTCAGCCCTCAGTCCCCAGCCCCCTGCTCTCTGCCCTTGGAGAACTCATCTTTTCTCTTTTCTAGGCCAGTGGCCATCCACTGCCATCTCTAGCCCCAGCATCTTGCTGGGCTTGGGTCTGACACCTACAATGGGACCTGGATCTCCAAACTTGGAAGTCCCAGCAAGACTTACAACCACCACCCTGAGGCCCCCCTCCTCCCTAAACCAGCTTCCCCTTCTGGCCGCTCCACTTCCGTTGGCAGGACTGCCTTGTGGCTCTTTCTTCCCTCAGGCTCCATATGTCCTTTCTTCCAAGTCCTTTGGTTCTTCCTTCTTTTCCTTTTCCAAACCAAGGTTTTCAGTACCTCATACCCTACACGACCACTAAATATGCCACTGGGGTCCTGTCCACTGGCCTAGCATGGCAGTCTATGACAGGGCCCCTGCCATCAGCATACTCTCCATCCTTTTGAGATAAAGGACATCTGAACGAGGCAGGCTTTCTCATTTATCAGCTTCAGTGGGAACACAGGACAAAGGCACCCCGCCAAAGAGGAAAAGTTTCACAGGACAGTGACCTTAGAGCAGTACCTAGGGATGGGGAAGGATTTTCAGGCAAAGGGAAAAAGCCCTGAAAAAGCAGTTTCTTAAGGAGGCCCAGGAAGCATGGCTAGAGGACAGAATGGGGGCAGGAGATGAGTATGAAGAGGTCAGCACCACACAGGTTGAGGACCATGAACTCTCCATGGTAAGGGGGCAGCAACAGAGACTTCTGACACCCACCAAGTCCACATCTTTCCCCATACACAGCCTTCTCTCACACTCATTCTCCATCTTCTCACTCCCTCAGTGTGTGACTCAACCAGCACACATTTATTAATTGCCTACTGTTCACCAGATACTATACTTGAATTCAGAATGCAGCCACAAACAGGGGGCACTGTCTGCCTTCATGGGCTGATGGTCTCGGGGGCAGACTGACCATTGTGACTGATTCCCAATGCAGTGCCAAGGGAGAGGCAGTGCCAGGGGAAGGGCAGGACTCTTCCGGAAAAGGACATTGGAAACATCTATTGTGATTTTAAATGTTCACACCCTCTGACTCAGCAACTTCACTCTGAAAAAAACATCTCTAGAAAGACACAAAGATATATACACATATATGTACAAAGATGTCCATTGCAGTCATATTTATACCAGCGAAGACTGCAAAGAGTCCAAACATCTATCAAAAGTGGATTGGTAGCTGGGCATGGTAGCTCATGCTTATAATTCTGGCTACTCAGGAGGTGGGGATCAGAAGGATTGGGGGTTGAGGTCTGCCCAGGCAAAAAGTTCACGAGACCCCTATCTAAACCAACAGCTGGGACACAATGGTGCATGCCTGTCATCCCAGCTATGAGGGAAGTGTAAATAGGAGGATTGTGGTCCAGGCCTGCTCAGACATAAACCTCAGACTCTATTTGAAAAATAACTTAAGCAAAAGTGGCTAGGAGCATGGCTCAAGAGCACCTACCTAGGAAGCTGGAGACCATGAGTTCCAAAAAAAGAGAAAAAAAAATAGTGGATTGGTCAGGGACTGGGGATGTAGCTCAGTGGCAGAACACTTGCATGTATGAGGCCCTGGGTTCGATTCCCAACACTGAAAGTATAGCAAGTTTTCTCTCACTCCTGGTTCCTCCTGATCTAACTAGGGGTGACTAGAGATGCAGAAAGGACAAACAATAGAAGTCAAAGCTGGGGCCAGGTGTGCTGGGCGCTCGGATGGAGAGGCACAGCAGCTTCATTGCTTCTCTTCTCTAGTAACTCTTCTATACTTTTGCTTCTTCTCTTCTCTATTCTTTAAAGCCTTACTTCTAAAGTCTTTCTTTAAAACCTTGCTTCTTTTCTATTCTTTAAAGTCTCTTTCCTTAGACAAGCTCTGTCCCACGTTTTCTCTAACCTCTCTTAAAGTCTCGGTGCTCAGACTTGCAGACAAACAACAGCATCGCATCTAAAAACTGCATTAGCATAGCTGTTAAAGTCCTGGTCCTTAGACTTGCACTGTCCCATGTTCTCTTTAGCTTAGCTTTTCTAAAGCCTATGTATAAAGTTCTCCGTGCAGAAAACTCCTCTGGTGGAGACACACAGCCAGCAGCTGCCAATCAAAATCCCCCATCAAAATATCTCCCATCAAAAAAACCAGACTCCTCCTTCAGTGAGTCTTTTATATCCAGTGGTAAACAAGGAGGTGGAGCAACAGTTCTTGGGGAGGGGCATGACATTGTAACAAGAGAAACCTGTGTTCCTACTTCTCTGAACAACTTAGGAAAAGCAGCTGTGCTGCATTCTGCACTCTTCTGAGGCTGTGGCTGTACCAAACTCAGCTTGTCGATCATTTGACACACAGATTCTGTCAAGTTCTCATAAGCTTCTCATAAGCTGCTCCCCAAAGGAAAGAAAAGAAAAGTGGGTTGAGGGTTGGTTAAATGGATTGTGGCACATCCATAGAATCAAATGTTACATACAATCACAAAGAGGAATGAGGTAGATCTTTAATTACTGGTATGCAAAATGTCTCACCCTTATTAAGTAAAATAACAAGAGCAAATTGCATAACTACCAGGAGTATGATCTCACTTTAATATATATAGCTTATACATGGAAATACACAACCAACTCTTGGCAGAAGTTATTTGTAGGATGTGAATTAAGGAGACTTTCACTTTCTATATTATGTATTTCTGTTCAGTTAGAAGTTTTAGTGATGCAATCAGGAAAAATAAAGAAGTTATAAAAAGAAGCTTGGGGATTTGGGGTGTAGCTCAGTGGTAAAGCATGTGCATGAGAAAAGCCCTGTGTTCAACTACTAGCACACACACACAAAAAGTGCTGTGAATGGTGGTGCACATCTGTAATATTAGCACTGGGAGACAAAGCAGGAGGATTGAAAGTTTGAGGCCAGTCTGAGTCACATAGTGAGACCCAGTCTTAAAAGTAACAAAAGCAAAAAAAGTGTTAAGTGCTATAACAGGGAATTTAGAGTGAGCTCTGAGGGCACAAACAAGTGCATCTGACACAGCAAAGGGGATGTCATGGGAGGCGGTGAAATTAAAACTCAGACCTAAAAATGAACAGAGATTAGCTGTGCTGGTAGGGACAGGGGGACAGACAGGGAAGAATCTGTGAGGCCCAGAGGGCAGCAAGTGTCCAGGCATTCATTCAACCAACATTTACTGAGCATCTGGTATGTACCGGACACAGCTCTAGGCACTGGGGACTGCTATGGGCAAAAAATTCTGTTACAAAGCAGACAAAATTCTTCCCTCATGGAATTCCTGTTCCATTTGGGGGTTGGTTGTGAGGCTGAAGGGGAAGACAAGGGACAAGCGGTCAAGTCAAACAGGGTCTTGACAGTCATACTAACCCTTTGGATTTCAAAGGGCACAGGAAGCCTGGAAATAGGAAGTAACATGCCCATTCCTCAATGTATCCCTTTGGCTGACATCACACTACTCTTTTGAAAACTGCTCACTCTGTGCCCAGCAGGAAGCCACTAAGCCAGCCCAAACAAGAGCAGTGGGGCTGTTGCTGATGACTCACTCAACCCATCACATTGGTGACAACACCTCTGAAAGGGCAAGGCACAGTCCTACCTCCAGGCCTTTGCTAGCTGCAGTTTTCTGGGTCTGAAACACTTTCTACTTCCTCTCTGCTAGCCCTGTTCTCTCAGCTCTCTTGGCAGAAGCTCGAGTCCCACCTGCAAGCTTTTTGGAGCTCAGTAGACCTTGGGTCAATGAGACTGGCCCCCAGGGGTCAGTGCCAGGGCAGGTGGAGTTGCACAGCTACAGAAAGAGCCAGACTCCTCATCTCCCTGATGTCCTTATTTTTCTGTTACGGCAATGTCACTCATATATAGAGAGTATAACATAAGACAAATATTGGGTCTAAGCCAGGGCATGACAGCATGCACATGATAAAAACAAAAACATGACTTTGGACTTTGATTCTAGTTCTGCCACGTGCCAGCTCTGGAACTTTGAGCAGTGCCTTGGTTTCCTCATCTGTAAAGTGAAGATAATTATACCACCAACTCTAAGGCTGTTGTAAAGACTGGTGGACACAAGGCAGTACCTGGAAATGTGTGGAGCCCTCAGCTGTCAGCTGTTGGCACCAGCTCTTTGCTCCTTCTTCCTTGGCAGGTGTTGTGGAAGGGAGGAGCACAGGAGGAACTGCTCTGGCTCACTCCCAAACTTATCTACCTTTCCCAACAAACTCAACTCCCCACATACATAGACCACCATCATCACTAACAGACCAATTCTCAAATTCCTATGAATTCCCTAGGGCTTCCTGACCAGGGCCCACTCTGAGGCTACTTCTTCTACAACCCTTCCCTGATCCCCCACCTGAGGTCACAGTGCCCCCCCCCCCCACCCATTCTCTAGGTATCTCAGGGCTGTTGCACAGGTGGCCTTGAAATAGAGGAATTTGGAGCTGGGGGTGTAGCTCAGTGGTAAAGCAAGTGCTTAGCATGTGTGCAACCCTGGGTTGGATTCCTAACATGGCAGAAGGGAACAAAGGAAGGAAGGAAAAAAGGGAGGTGAGGAAGAAGGGAGGAAAGCAGTGAGGAATTTGGGGGAAGGGGCAATCCCTTGTTCATGCTTATTCCCCCTAGCACCCAGAACAGTACCTTTTTAAATGTGGGTGCTGAAAAAACATTTAGTGGAAATGGCCCTAGAAGGCGTTCAGAGCAAGGTGAGTGGATGATAAGCCAAGGGGCTCAGGGTAGACAGATGTCCCTATGGAACTCAGTCATATAAAGTGCCATCCTAAGACTAAAGGAAACTCAAGACATGACTAATGAAGGAATCTCCGCTCTACCTTCAGCCACCAGCCTTTGCTTGAATTCTTCCTCCTTCAGATGCAAAGTGTATAAAGGTGCATAGGTGGTGAATCTCCCTCCTATGCTGACTGGTCCCCAGCAACACATAACTGGGTTCATAGGAACTACCCACCCATCCTGAATGCATTGAGCTACCTTTCCCAGACCCCCTCCTCACCTTGCTTATAAGCCCATGGGGCCATCTCCACTCACTAAGTCTTTTCTGAGCAACTACTTTTCCCCACTCAGTAAATGCCAAATGTCCCTTGGGAAACAGCCTCTCTACCAAAGAGCTGTTCTAAACTTGTACTTTTCGAACCTCTACAAGTCTCAACCAGGGGCAACTTTGTTCCCTTGGAGCCATTTAGCAATGTCTGGATACTTTTGGGTGCCCCAACTTAACTTGGGGATGCTACTGGCATCTAGTGGGGAGAGGCTAGGATGCTGCTGAGCAGCCTACAATGTACAGGACGCCCCCCACACCTCAAAGAATCACCTGGTCATTTTCAGCTCACAAAGCCTGCTTGAGACATACTCCAGAACTAGAGCCAGGCTCAGAGGAGGGTTACAGCCGAGCATCTGCCAGAGCCAAACTCAGTGCGCTGAACGCTATTTTATCTGTTTCCCAGACCTGCCCTTCCTCCTCAGCCCACAGAGCCCTGGCAGCAGTCAGTGCCCAGCAAAGGGAGATTAGGGCTTCAGGGGGACATACTCACAATGCGGGAGGGAGGGCACTTGATGGCAAAGTAGGAAGTGGCCCAAATCAAGTCTAAGCCTCTTTCCCTGCCTTGAGCCCTCTCCTCTGTGTCTCTCTGTCCCATGAAATCCTCCATGGTGGCGTCCATCAAAGGCCTTCTCCACCACCTCCAAACCCAACAGAGCTGAGCCCCCCTGCCAGGACCAGGGCAGGGAGGGGAAGGCCAAAGAACAGCCAGAGCTAGGAGCCCATGAGAGAGTGGGGTTCACATCCCAGTAAATATTAAAATTCTACTGCTTACCATGTGGCATTCATTAAGCATTGTCACAACTGTTTATGTGGCTTGCTCCTTGCAGCAGCCCTTCCAAATAGAAAGGATTTATCCCCCTGTACAGTTCAGGGGACAGAGGCACAATGGGTGCCCAAAGTCACATGGCAGAAAGAGGCTACAAGGGCACTGGAGAGGAGCAGTAGGCAATGGTTATGAGGTCCATTGACACTTATTAAGTTACACAGCCTTGATGCAACCTGGTAGCCATGTCTGTGAAATAGGCATATTGGGGCAGAGGAAGAAGGCGCTGATAGTTGCACTGCAGCAGTGCCTGGTGTTCAGCAAGTGCCGTGGGAACATTTGTGGTCTTTCTTCTCTTCCTGCCACACAGGCAGGAGGATGAGGGCTGTGTAGCCCTCCAGTCAGAAGCCACTGGCCCAAAACCCTGCTGGGCAGGCAAACAAGAGCATCCTCCCTGTGAAAGGAAAAACAAAAACCACTCTGGCCTGGCTGGCACCTACTAGTGGAGAAACTAGGTGATAGTGACAAAAAATAGAGTGTGGGGGGAAAAAGCCAGCCAGGCCTCTGTAGCAGTTCTGCACCCCAAGAGGCTGGTCAGCCTCTGCCCTAGGTATCTTACTTTTGTGTAGCTGGACACCTGTGAGGGCACTCATAGTGGTTGTCACAGCACTTGTTTGGGGAGCAATTTAACACCTGTTAGCATGGTCATTTAAGCAGGTCATCTTCTGGCTCTCTCCTTGCCTCCCCAAAGATTTCGGGCCTCAAAGGCTGGGCCCACCCTGCTGGGGGTGCAGGAAAGACTATAGATGAGCACACATTTATTGAATAAATGTGGTGTTGTAAGTAACTTTGTTGGCATATTTGAACACATTACTAAAAGATGGTCCCAGCAGGCTGGAAGGGAGGAGACCCCTGACAGGATATGAGCACTGCCCACCCAGGATCAGCCAAGCAGCAGGTGTAGTCCATCAGGGACGACACAATGGCAAGCCAGAACCAAGTGTGAAAAGGGGTGGCCTGAAGAGGACAGGAGAGTTAGCTAGGAAGGGATCTGTGGGTTACAACTAAAGCACTTTGTCTAACTGGCCCCGACCTACCTCCTTCCCAGCTTGGGTGAGCCACAGTGCCACGCTGAGCTCTAGTTTCTTCATGTATAACATGGGGGCTCCCCCACGGGCTGCAGGCCTGAGTGATAATGAAGTCCCTGGGCTCCTAGCACAGCATCCAGCACACAGGAAGAGCAGCTTGTGTCCTCGTCTTTGCACAGGGGAGCGAGGGTGCTGAGCCAAGGAGGCTGGCAAGCTGAGCAGGGCACATCTCATTCCACTCCTGGCATCTCTTATGCAGGCCCCAAATGCACCATGACAAGAATGGAGTCAGGACTGGACACAAGCTCAGATGCTGCTGGCTCTCCACATGGCCTCTCCATTCACATAGTAGCCACCTCCTTGTTTCGCAAACTCAAATCCCAAGCCCTGGCCCTCAGAAGGGCCAGAGGGAGGAGGAGAATGGGCAGCAATTCTGGGTTTTCTTCAGGGGCTGCTCTTGTCTCCCATCCTCCTCCCTGCCATGCTAAAACTACTTGGTTCAATTTTGGATACCAGTCGAGAACCCTTAGGTGACTGAGGGCTGCTAGTGGAGGTTACAGAGGTGATCAGGGATCAGGGCTCCTGATCTCATGAGGCAGATGTACCCCACCAGCAACTGTGTATACCCCCCAAACAGTCAAGGGGCAGTGGTGGGCTGTGAAAGCTTCACCAGGCAGGGGGGCCAGGCAGCACTACTCAGGCTCAGACACCACCAAGACCCAAGTCTACATGAAACCCTGACAAATTACATCACCTCCCTGAGACTCAGTTTCCTCAACTGTAAAATAAAGGTGGTTAGAGCACCTACTACATAGGGGTTCCTCCTTGTCTCTCTTAAGTAGCTATGAGGAGGGGGAAGGGGAGGAAGAGGGGATTGGTGATCATTTCAAACCATCTCCACCTTTATCTTTGGATGCTCCTGCCAGCTGGAGTTCACACATCTGCAGAGTACACAATTTACCAAGCATTCTGCCTAACAGTATCTCAGGGAAGACTCATGGCAGCTGTGTGAGGTCAGGAGGGAGGTAACTGAGTATCTTTCCCTTACAGATGAGCAAACTGAAGCTCAAAGAGAGAGCGAGTAACATCCATAAGGTCACACAGCTACTAAGTAGCAGTGGAGGGATAAAACCCAGATCTTCTCTCTCCTTGTGGCCCCCTTTTACTGTTTGGAGACAGAGTCTGAGGCCTATGGGGAACAGATTTCCTGACTTTGGAAACCTACACCCCCTATACAGTATGCTCAGACCTCCTCCCAGGGTGAAACTGAGCACTCCCAGTTGAATTGAGCCACCAGTACTCTGGCCCTGGCCCTGCTCAGGCAGTGTTTGGGGAAGGTTTGTGGGGTAGGCTTTTAGGGTTCATCTCTGAGAACTGCACATCCCTGAGGCACAAGGTAAGATGAGCACAGCAGAGCAAGGGATGTTGGGGTGAGGAGCCACCGTCACCCAGAGATCTAGCTTCATCCAGGGCTGTCTCCTCCCAGAAAAGAGGTGGGCTACAAAAATAAATTCATTGTCCAGTATGTATTTAGGAATGCTCCTGGTCCCACTCTCTAAAACCTGATGAGGAAAGTCTTGTTTTCACTTTTGAGACAGGGACTTGCTGTATAGCCCAGGCTGACCTTGAATTTGTGATCCTCCTGCCTCTGCATCCCAAGTTCTGGGATTACAGTGTGTCCAACACTATCCCTAGCTGCCCCAGCCATCCTCCCAGCATGGATTTAGGGTGGTCTGAACTATTTAGAGATGAGGAAACTGAGGCTCCAAGGGAGGGAACACTTGTCTAATGTCTCACAGCCAGAGGGTAGATATTCATCTGTCGGAAGCTTATGTTGTTCCATTCTCGGAATTGCTGAGGGTAAGACAGTGATGGTTCATTCCATGTGTCAACTTGACTGGGCTCTGGGGTGCTCAGATATTTGTCTAAACCATTTTTCTGAGTGTTTCTGGATGAGATGAGCATCTGAATCTGCAGAATGAGCAAAGATGATGCCTTTCCCAATGTGGGCTGGCCTTGTCCCATCCATTGAAAACAAAAGGGCCAAATAAGAATTCCTCTTGCTGAGGGCACTCATCTTTTCTGACCTTTAGACTTGAACTGAAATACTGGCTGTTCTTGGGCCTCAAGCCTAATTGGTTTTCAGACTGAAATTTGCACCTTCAGCCTCTCCTGATTCTCAGGCCTTTGAACTTGGACTGGAACTATGTATCGTCTCCCCTGGGCCAACAGGAGCCACTGCAGAGGCTGGGACTTCTCAGCCTCCATAAGCATGTGAGTCAATTTCTTCTAGTATATCTCTTTATACATACAGAGATAAATAAATATGTACACACACACACACATCCTATGGGTTCTGCTTCTCTGACTAACAAAAAGACCAAACCTTGAGCTCCCAGGTAGGCTGGCTGCATATTTGAGTGTGGAAGGCTCAGCGGCCAGGCTTTGCCAGAAACATAGAACAATCATCTGATTTGATCCATAAGTCCATGCTGTTCCCAAGTTCCCAACAGGAAGACTGGCAAGGGAGGGGCCTGGCTGGCCAAATGAGTCCAGCTATGTAGCAGGAAACTTGATTTTTTTTTTTTTTTTTTTAAAAACAAAACATCCCAAGTACTCAGGAAGAGATGCAACTCCCTCCAGGCACCCTATTGTAAACAGCAATGCTTGGAAATCCCACTAGGTGGGGTCAGTGACACAGTAGAAAGGGCAGAATTGCAGCTCCGGGAGGGAAGACAGGAGGAAGGCAAGGGGTGTGTGGGGCAGGAGTTGGAACTTTCCCAGCAGTCCCCAAGTTGGATCAATACTCCCTAACTCTACCTAGTGTGGCTTCTAGCCAATGGTGTGAAAATCAATAGTGGGACCCCCAACACTTGAGTGTACTGCAATTCTAGGTTTCAAAGTTATTCCCATCTAAGTCACTACTAAGCCACAAAGTGAAGTCTCTGCCCAAAGCCTTGGAACACCTGGCAGGGGCAGCTCCCTGCTATGTGTGAGACCTTTTCAAAGAGAAAACTCCAGACAGGACCTTCCATGAGGGAGTATCTATGAACAAATGCTCCAACAAAGTAGTCACAGGGTGAGGAAAGGGAAGAGAGACAAGAGGCAAAGAGGACAGCAGGGAGAAAAGAAATGGCAGAGCCCTTACCCTGCATTGAGATTCTGCAGGGCACTGTCCTGTACCTGCTCATGGTGAGATGAGGGCTGAGTCCCCCAGGGGGTTCTCTGAGCCCTGCTGCTCTCAGACCAGAAGACGGAGATGGAGAGCAAGAATCATCTCTGTCTTGCCTTCCCCTGGTTGATCCAAATCCAGGTCCCAGAATACCCTCTCCTCCATCAAGTGCAAAAACCCTGTCCCGACTGTCCAAAATTGCCATCTCCAATCCACACCCCTTCTGAGGATGCCAGGGCAACAATCTCCCCTGCCCTGAGAATGCTGACATGGGAAGACCCTGAAACTGACCAACGCCCCCACCCATCTCCTCCACCTCCCATCTGCCCTCCCCACCATCCCTTCCCAAACTTGCACTGCCTGGCAGCTGCTGAGCTGCCTCGGCCTCTGTTGCTATGGCAACAATGTGGCTTCCCCCAAGTGGGAAGCCGGTTGCCAAGGCCCTTGTTGCCAAAGGCTATAACAGCCACTCTGGTGTATGAAGAGGGAGTGAGAGCTTGTGGAAGGTAGGAAGGAGCAGGGGGGTCTCCAGAATGGTAAAGTCCAGGCAGCCTCCAGCTAGAGTGGGGGTACCAGGCCCCAGGGAGAGGAAACATATCATACAGGAGCTCAGTGACACCTCTCTGGGGGCATCTGAGAGAAGAATGGGGATCCCACAAGACACACCTAGACAAGCTGGACCAAGCAGGACCAGGCATGCCAAACACCCCCCTCCCCAAAATACATACACACACCAAGAGAAATGGCTCCTCAACTCCAGAAAAAGCCCCAAGGAATCTCTGGCTTGCTTGCTTATGTATTTCAGATGGGTACACACAAGCTGGGCCCAGAGTTGATCCTTATTGCCAGGAACAGCCTTAATGACAAGGAGTGTTACCCTGCACACATTCCTAGCCCCCAGCCCTATCTCAGATGGAGCATGTACTTCATATTCCTTATAAAACACCTCTCCAGGGAGCAGAGCTCCAGCCTCTGCTGACAGCAAGGGAGGTGGACACTCCAGAGTTTATTCCCTTTCTTTGAGAACAAAGCAGGGCTGGAGGGGCTTTGGTCCTGGGGGGCAGTATGGGAAGCATAAGGCCAGCCTTGGCTTCTCAGGGCTGGAATCTGGACATGCAGTGCTGACGGGCCAGCCGCCTATGCATCCATGCCCAGTGTGGGCATAGACAGAGGAGCCTGGGATCTCTGGAGCCCTGTCTCCAACCTGCTTAGGAGGGACTGCCAGAGAGAACTGTGAGAGGAGTGAGTGTGTCCAGGAGGCACAGGAGCAGACAGCTGGCACAGGAGGGAGACAGGTGCAGGTGGGAGCGAGCAGCAGGTGGGGTAAGAGAAGCCTGAACCTGAGAGGGCCCCAAATGGAATGAGATGACAAGGGCACTAAGAGCAGCCAGGACACCCTCCCCCAGTCCTGCCCAAGACACCATCCCAAACAGACCCCAGCCACGATGGCCATCACCCCTCCCCAAAAGTCCTCTCCCCAAACCCAGAAGGAAAAGCAGGTGTACCTACCCCAGGTGCCAGCCCCTCGGGTGGGGTGGGGGAGATGCTGTCCCCGCTGCCCTGGCTGCGGGCACTGAGCTGGGGCGACATGGTGGGCGACTCATCGATGTATGGCATGGTCTCAGAGCCCTCAGGGGGCCCCTTCTGCTCTTCATGCCCTTCTGCGTCGTAGTCGTCGGCTCCGTAGCTGAAGTCTGAGACAAGGAATAAGAAAGGCCACTGAGAATCCTCCACGAGGGCTGCCAGGGACTGATAGCGCAGTGGGCGCCGGCGGCGGCCCCCGGCTGCCATGGCCCCCGCTGCACCATGCACACCCAGCTGGGACAGGGGCTGGGAGCACCAGCAGGCACCCCTCTGCACGCTCCTTGCCCCTTTGCTTGGTCAAAGGCTGCTGGGAGCCGAGGAGGAGCGGCTTGGCTGTCGCCACCCTCTTAATAGCATGTCAGCCACTCGTATTTGGAGCTGCTGTTTCCTTTGCCTCCTGCCTAATTTCACATCTAAAAATTAACAGTGGGATCAGGAGGCAGGACGCTTTCAACTCTCCTCTCTGAGTCACCATTTTGCTTTTTATAGGGAATAAGAAGGTGGGGGCGGGCCAAGCGATGTCACTTCCTCAGCCCCTCCTCCTTGGGTACCATTTGTACACTGAGCCCAGTCCCTCCAGGAAGGGTCTGGAAAGGTTTGGGGGTGGGAGGTGGAGAAAGTATGCCCAGGGGGGCCTTTGCCCCTCCAAACGAGGCCCTGTGTGCAGGACAGATCCCAGGCAGGCAGGCGTGGGCAAGAGGCTGTGCCCAGGCCTGGCAGGGACGCGGTGAGCTGCAGACTCCTCAAAGGCAGCATTTATGTCTATAATTCCAGTGCAGGCTTCCTTCAGGAGAGGAGGGAAGGAAAGACGGCAGGAAATTGGGCTGTGTTAACCCCATCCATGCTGCCACCACTCAGGCATCAGTGCCCATACAAATACCCCCTCCTGGGGACAGCAGGCCAGGCCAACGGGGGACAGTGTTCTGCACTAGAAAGGGCTGGCCTCACAAAGGCTCCTGCGTCACACCCCCCAGTGGGGTCTCTCCTGCAGCATGGTGAGGGACTTCCCATTGTCTCACTCTGCCACTTGGCCCATTGCCTCTGCCAGCCCACAGAAGCCATGACCTGGATAGAGAGCCCAGCCTGGGCTGCTGCTTCCAGAGGGAATGCTGGGTCCTAGGATTTGTACGTCCTGGAACAGGGGACACTTTTTACTCCTGTCTAAGTCTACTGGCACAACCCTGGACACCAGTGGGAGCTGCACCATCACGGGTAGATAGACACAAAGATCACAAGGTCCCCCTGGCCTATGGCAGCCTTGGGGTCAGCAGTGGTCTGTTCTGCACACTCAACTGTCAGCAGCTACATGCATCTGTTAAACAGTACTGAGCATCATCTAGATGGGAGGTGCAGGCCTGTCCTGTCTGCCTTGACATCACTTCTTCCAGGACATCTTGGTGTCCCAGCTCATAACACCTATAGCACATGGCCTCATGTTGCCCTGTTGATCCTGGGGCAGGAACGGGGTATCTCAGCCATGACTGGAGGCTAGCACCCACATGCCTAACCAAGGCAGGCAGGCTCTCGTAAGCATGAGTGGTGAGAATGAATGAGCACAGGAAGGTACAAACCATTCCTCTCAGGTCTGAGCTTTGAGCCAGGCCCTAGCAAGGCACGCTTCCCTGCCAGGCTCTGACTCCTCCTCCTCTGTCACAACACACCAGCCCACAGGCAGCCAGCAGCCCGAGAATGGTGTCAACAGGTCACTGGGGCACTCGGCCACAGCCACATTCAGTCCAATCTGGCCCTTTGGCAGCCAACAGCTCCCCCAGGCTTGCTGCACCTGCTCCTGCTGACTTCCTCTCCTGGTCCATTAGGTTGTCTGGGGACATGGGCTACTTTTTCCCAGGACAGACACACATATACACACAGGCCCTAGTGACACCCACCCCGGCTGCTGAGATGGATACATGCAATGTACTTGAGAAACAGGACCCAGGCCCTGGAGGCCTGAGTCTGTGGCTGGCAGGAGGGGAGCTGACTCTGGTATTTCCCTAGGGGCAGGAGGAAAAGGGTTACAGGGTCCCATAAGCAGACTGGTGCTGGAAGGGACTTGGCTTTCTGGAGAGTCCTGCTCACCTGGGCAGGCGTGGGAAGAACCTGAAACATCACATTGACCAGGCAGTTCCAGGCTGCCCTGTCTGTATGGAGCCAAAGCTGTGGGCACGAGCCATGGTGGACTCTAGCCAGTCAACAGTTCAGGTTCCAGCAGGCTGACCCAATCCCAGGGGTCACAGGAATGAAGCCCATACTCTCCAGATATTTCCCAAGGGCAGGATTCATAGAAGGAATGGGGAAAGAGGCCTGGCACCCCCAGCAGGGCAGGAAGGTCTCTTCCAGCCGTGGCATGCATAATTCATTGGACAACAGAAGCCCACGGACTCCTGTTTGTCTTCATGTAATCTCATCTCCCCAATTCACAGACAAGGTCACTGAGTCTCAGAGATTTGGCTGAGGTCACAGAAAAGAACTGAACACAGGTTTGTCTGTCTAAGTCTCCAAGGGCCATCTTTTCTCCTCTGAATCTCATTCCAGAGACATCCCCCTCCTCGGCCCTCCTGACAGCAGAGGCTGACCACAGAGGACAGCAAGGGGCACCTTAGGGTGAGATGCAGAGTCCTCTTTCATTCCCACCCTCCATGAAATCCCAAGAGCTCAGGACATTCCTACCAAGAAAAAGGATACAGGCAAAGATGGGGAAACCAACCCACCAAGAAGGCAGAAGCCCCGGGGATGGAAACCCACCAGGCACAGGCTTCAGTCTATGAAGGCCATAGGGGAGAAAGTTGGGTGAACTTGACCCATAGTTCTCAGAAGAAAGAAGGCAGGAAAAGCTGCTGACAGCCAATTCCATTTCTCTGCTGGGTAACAGAAATCTCATTGTATTTGGAGTAGCAGTGTGCCTAGTGGCTAGTTAAAAAAGACTACTTTTCCTAGTGGTGTGGGCCACGTGGTCTTGCCAATGAGATGTTAAGTAGACATGCATGAGACTTTGGGGAAGACTATTAAAGGAGATACACTCCCCCATTCCCCTATTGTTCTTCCTCCTGTTGCCAGTTTGGAAAACAGATGGCATGGCGGGAGCTATGACAATCATATTGAACCATGAGGTAACCTCAAGGATAGAAGCCAGCATTGAACATGGATGAGCAGAAGAAGATTAGGAGTCTGAGTCACTAATGACACAACACAGCCTCTACACCACCCTGGGATGGCAGGCCTCTGGACTACTTTTACATGAGAGAGAAAAAAGTGCTGATGATGTTTAAATCACTCCTAGTTTTTTCTACTTCCTTCTTAGTCTTGTGTCCACCTCAAACATCTGCATTCCTTATAGAGCCTTACAACATACTACCACAAAGCAACAAAAAGAAACCATGAATGACTCACTCTCACAGACATGACACCAAGTGAAAGAATTAGACATAAGAGAACGCATCTGCTGGATGCCAGTTGCTCGTGCCTGTAATCCTAACCACTTGGGAGGGCTGAGATCAGGAGGATCCCAGTTCAAGGCCAGCCTGGGCAAATACTTTGCGAGTTCCCATCTCCACAATAACCAAACCCAAGTGAAATGGGCTAGAAGTGGTTCAAGTGATAGAGCATCTGCTTTGCAAGTGAGAAGCCCTGAGTTCAAACTCCAGTCCCACTCCCCCCCCAAAAAAAAGCATCTGTAAGCATCCACTTACAAATATATATGTGTATATATGTATATACTTATAAACTTCTGGAACGGACAAAACTAACCTATGGTTGGGAAAAAAACAAAACAAAACAGCAATTGCCTCCAGGAATGGGGTGGGCCAAGAACTGACTGAACACAAGGGACCTCGCTGGGCTGACAGAGCTGTAGAGGGCACAAAGGACCTCTACAGGCTGAGGACGGTTCTGAACCTTGACGGGATTTGGAGGACAGAGCAGAGATGTTCATCACTACTTATCAAGTAGCCCCCAAAAGACCATGCAGTCCCTCAGTTCTGAACTCTAGCTGATGACATGCACGCTGAAGTGCACGATGCCAGTGACTGAGGATACATACAATGGAAGAGGGAACAGGGACAGGTGGATGGATAGACATGAACTAGAATCACTGGAGAAAATGATAATTACAGACTCAAGATCATGGGTAAATGAGAGTGCGCTGTACAACTCTCAGCCTTTTCATAATAAAATGATGGCTTCTGCCACTGTCCTTTGCTTCCTCTCCAGGGAGAGGTCTGAGCTGCAGATCTCTCTGATTGTTTCCTGGACTTCTGTCTCCTCAGGAACCTCAAAGCCGACATTTCCCCTCAAATAGGAAACTCAGAGGTCTTTCCAGATCTCCCTTCTCCTCTCTCATCTCCTGTACCCCACCCCCAACTCTTCCAAGAACAACTCCAACTTTCTCCCCACTGCCTGCCTGCAAACTTGACCTGGTCTCTCCTGTTCAAAGTTCAACAGTTTCCCAATCACTTCAGTGGTACAGCCCCAACTTCTCAGCTCCAGGCCCTCTGTGGTTGGCACCTGCCTCTACTTTACAGAGCCATGTCCTCGTGCACAACAGTCCCAGACTTCTTCTAGGTTTCTGTAGTGGTTGAATAGTGGCCTCCAAAACGTGCCTCAGTCCTAAACTGTGATTCCTGTGAATGTGACCTTATTTGGATAAAAGGTCTTTGCAGGTGTTATGCAGTTAAAGATCTCCAAGTGAGCTCATCCTAGATTGACCAGACGGGGTGGATCCTCAGTCCTGTGACTGTCCCCAGGAGGCACAGAAGGGGAGGGGACCCAGGCAGGGAAGCCACTCAGAGACAGGTGGAGATTGGAGTGATACTGCAGACAGCAGAATGTGGGAGGGGCAGGCAAGAATTCTCCCCCAGGAGCCTGGAAAGGGAAAGCCACACACCCAGTCTTCATTTGGGCCTCCAGAATGTGAGAATAAACATCTGTTACTTAAGTCACCAGTTTTTTGGTAATCTGTTATGGCAAAGTGAATACAGTCCCCAAACATAGACACTCAGGACCCTTGCACATGCAGTCCAGTGCCTGGAACATTCTCCTCAACCCTTTCCATACAGTGAAACACTATTTAGGTTTCAAATTGAGTTCAGCTGCACGCTTTCCTATGAACTTCCCTGTGTTGCTCATACAGCAATACCTGGATATATAAAGCACTTTTATAAACCAATGAGAAAAAGATGAATAGCACAACTTTCTAAATGAATGAGGGAAATGAGCAGAAAATTAAAGAGACCTACGAATGGCCAAAACACATGGTTTTAAAAACGTTAATCCCACTTGTAATCAAAGAAAATGCAAACAACTTTTCTTTCTTCTTTGTTCCAATTTTCCTATCAAATCAACAGGGATTTTAAGATAATAATAGGGCCTGGGGCAGGGCTGGAGGCATGACTCAAGTGGTAGAGCACCTGCCTCACAAAATGTGAAGCCCTGAGCTCAAACTCCTGTACTGCCAAAAATAAAAATATTAACAACAACAATAATAGTAGAAATAATAGGAACTACAGATGTAGCCAGATGCTTGCCTAGCATTTGCAAGGCCCTGAGTCTGATCCCCAGCCCTGCAAAAATAATAATAACAATGACAATAATAATAACACTATCCAGATCTCTCGGGGAACAGGCTCTCAAAACTCCTGCAGGAAGTACATAACTTCCACAACTTTTCCAGAGCGAATTTGGTAACTGGTATCAAAGTTTTAATAGTTGGTATAGCTTTTAACCAAGCATAATCTAAAACCCAGCATCTACATATTCCAAGTCCTAAGATATTAATTATGAGTGTAAGTGCAGATAAAAATAAAGTTACAAGGTTATTCACCAGGCTGTTTATAATTGTGAAATGTTTAAAAAAAAAAACCTGAATGATTAATTATAGGGAATTGGTTGAGTAAATTATGATATATCTGCATAAGGGACTAATACACAGGCACTTAAAATTACACGATGATGTGTGTCGTCTCATTAAGGGGAAAAGGAGATAAATGATACAGTAGTGTACAGTAGTAGGCGTTTGAAAAAATGGAAAGGTCTGTGTACACATTAGAGAAAGCTTGGGAGGTTACATGCCAAACGATTATAGAAAGCCAGTGTGGGCCCAGCACTCAGAAGGCTGAGGCAGGAGGATCATGAGTTCAAGGTCAGCCTGGGATTCATAGCAAGAACCCATTAAAAAAAAAAAAATGGGTGCCAGTGGCTCCCAGCCTGTAATCCTAGCTACTTGGGAGGCTAAGATCCAGAGGACTTTGGTTTGAGGCCAACCTGGACAAACAGTTCATGAGACCTCTATCTCCAAAATAACCACAGCAAAAGGACTGGAGGTGTGGCTCATGAGATCAAGTGCCTGCTTTGCAAGCAAAACCCTTAGTTCAAACCCCAATCCCACCAAAAAAAGAAAAAAAAATTCAATTAAGAAAAACAAAACTAAGAAACAAACAACAACAAAATCCCAGTAAAAAACATTCAGATTCTGGGAATTTGGAAGAAATTAATGCATGGTCACTGCTCCCAAGGACACTAGCAGACACCACTTGTCTTCTACCTAGTATCTGACTTCTCTTTTTCTCTGCTTACATTACCTTGTTTTTATTAGGTGCAATGGACCTTGTCCCTGGCAAGATATCCACTTTCTCTGCCTCTCTTAGTAGCCATCTGACATGGTCAACAAAATCCAAGTGAAATATGCTGAAGCCTCTCGCAATGCCTTCATGCTTTGAACTCGGATGGGATGACTACAGCTACAATGACCATGCTGCTGCCATGAGGAAAAGGTCAAGAATGAACAGAGACACTTCCCTAATGCTGCTGAGCTACTGAGCTGCACTAGAAACAGCCCAGTCTAATTTCTTGCTAAGCAGGAAATATAAGCTCCTATATAGTACTTAAAACAAACACATTTCTAAGTGATACCTTCACAGACTGGTAGCGGAAAAGAGTCCAATAAACAATGAAACTTCCCAGGCACAGTGAGGCCAGGGAGGAGAGAGTGAGGGGAGTGAGGGACGGCTTAGGACTCAAGGGAGATGGTTTATCACCGGCTAAGAGCAAAGACCCCAAGGCCTGACGACTTAGGTTCCAATTCATGCTCCATCACCTCAATCTCTCGGGTCCCAGAAGAGTGCAAACATAAGGCAGCAACTTAGCTACAGATGCTGGCTGAACAAAGGAATGTGATGGCGGAGGGGCTTAGGGCTGTGAGGACTCCATTGGAGCACATGGTAAGCACCCAATGACCGCTAGCTGCGATGGTTTATATTATTAATTGAATCTGGCAAGATGTGTGGGTGCCCACCAGGTGGGCGGGGATGGAAGCAGAGTTCTAGGCAACGATAGGAGCCTTGGCGATGGCACCGGGTGCGCAACAGCAGGGCCCCTGAGGGGGACTAAAAATAGCCAGCATGGCTGGAACACTGAGTGAGCAGGAGGGCGAGGTGACAGCGTGGCAGAGTGGGCACAGGCTGGCTCTCCGAGGGCCGCATGAGCCCAGTGAGGAGTGGGGTGGCACTCAGGGCTCTGCTCACCCGTGCATTACCTCAGGGTCTCACTGGTGGAGCGGAACATTGCTAGCTGTAGACAGTTCCTCTGGATGTATGTTCCTCTATCGAGTCACAGGCAGGGTCCTGGGACTTCCACATCTCTGGGAGTCACCCAGATAAGAGACCACATGTGAACACAAGGGTACCTATTCCAAGACCATAACAAAGCCTGTGCCCTCCAGGGTGGCCAGACAATGGGACATGAGTCTAGTCATGGTGGGATAGCCAAGGGATCTCTGACATGCTCTTTCTGGGCAGTGCAGAGAACTGGTATGGGAGTGGGTAGAAACCCGCACAACTGGCCCTCATTCCTACCACCTTAACCTCTGGGGGTATCAGGGAAGAGGCAAGGCGCAAATGGCCAGAGGTCAAGCTGCTTACAACCTTCCCCTGAGGCTGTCCTGCCTCAAGGACCAGCGGAGGTCTTCCAACTCTTCCTGGTACTCCAAGAACCTGCAAGTATGGAATGGGCCTGCTGTCCCAGTAGGGATGACACAAAGATAAATTTATCTTCTGCCTGGGAACTGATGCTGGGCAGGGGAGGGGAGATGAGCTGAGGGAAGCCCAGGCCTGACCTCAATCCCACCAAAGCAGCGTCCACCATCTTCACAGAGCTGGTCCTGCTCAAGGGTGTCCCAGTGCACGCACACTGCCCTTTGTGACTCTCAGTGAGCACTGGGCTGTGTTCTACCTCATCTCACCCACGAGGCAAGGGCTGATGACGAATCTTACAGACGTCATGTGGAACAAAGGAAGCCACACATAAAAGGGCACATACCATGACTGCATTTATACAAAGCTCAAGAACAGGTAAAACCAATAGACGGTGAGAGAAGTTCACAGCTGGAAGTAGAATGTGGAGGTGCTGCGTTGCGGAGGGGGGAGGGTGTTCATTCATCTGTATGCTTAAGATTGATGCCCTTGAAAAGGTTTTTGAGAATTCTAAGAACTGGGCTCAAGTGGTAGAGTGCTTGCCTAGCAAGTATGAGGCCCTGGGTTCAGTCCCCAGCACCTGAAAAAAAAAATTAAGAATCAAGTAAGTTGTACCATTATGATTGTCCTTTACAATTGAAGAAATAAAGGTGTAGGGAGTTAAGTCACTTGCCCAAAGTTTAATGGCTAAGTGGAGAGCCAGACTGAACACGGGCTGTCTGATGCCAGAAGCTATGCTGTTAAGCCAAAACATAAGATCCAGACAAGATAGCTCTCTCCTGAACCCCAGACCTTCTGATCCAACTGGCTACTCAAGCTCAATGTCTAACAGTCATCCCAATGTAACGTATCTAACCAAAGTGCCCCAAACCCACCCTGCCACAGCTTCCCCACCTCAGCTAGTCGCATATTCCTCCTGCTCAGGTCATCTTTGGGCCCTCTCTTTCTTTCATACTACGTCCAGTTAGTTCATCAGAGACTCCTGTTGGCTGTAGTGGAACACACAGCATAATTTCTCCCTGGGCTCATCAGATACTCTCCTGCTTATTGGTCTCTCTGCTCTGCCCTCTCCACAAGGTTTCTTTCTTTCTTCCTTTCTTCCTTTCCTTTCCCTTCCTTTCCCTCCCTCTCTCCCTCTCTTTCTTTCTTTCCTTCCTTCCTCTTTCCTCTGTCTCCTTCCTTCCTTCTCTGCTCTCCTTCTTCCCTCTCTCCCTCCTTCCCTTCCTTCCTTCCCCTTCCCTTTCCTTTTTCTTTCTTTTGCAGTGCCAGGAATGGAACCAAGGGTCTTAAGCATGCTACTCAAATGTTCTACCATTCAGCTACACCCCCAACTGGTCCTTTTTACACACTCTTTTTTTTTTTTTTGTGGTACCAGGGTTTGAACTCAGGGCCTTCACCTTTGAGCCACTCCACCAGCCCTATTTTTGATGGTTTTTTTTTTTTTTTGAGATAGGGTCTCGCAAACTATTTGTGCAGGCTGGCTTCAAACTGTGATCCTCCTGATCTCTGCCTCCTGAGTAGCTAGGATTACAGGCGTGAACCACCAGCACCCGGCTGTAACATACTCTTAACACGGCAGCCAGAGCAACCCTTGGAAAACACCAGATAGTCTCACAGGCTTCAAAAGCCTGTGAAGGCTCTGTCTCAGGCAGTCTTCCGACACCTAATGGGGCTCAAGGATCCCCTCACCTCCTACTGCTTCCCACAGCCCAACTCACTTCACCCAGAGGGGACACCTGGCCGTACCTCAGACCCTCAGCCATGTGCCCCTCAATGCAGGTGCTCCCCACACCCCTCACCACCAGCTCTCCCACAGTCTTGAAACCTGTGCTTAGTTATTTCTCAGTGAGGCCTGCCTTGAATGCTGTGTAGGATTATAACTGTAAGGCTGAGGGCGTGGCTCAAGTAGTAGAGCACCTAGCTAATAAGCACAAGGCCCTGAGTTCAAACCCCAGAACTGCCAAAAAAAAAATCTTAAAAATATAAAATTACAACCTGCCCCATCCCCACGCTGCCAATGCCCCTTGTATCTTTCCCAAAGCACTTCCTACAGCACCCTCTAAAATATGAGCGCAGGACTGGAGGGTGGCTCAAGCAGTAGAGTGCCTGCTTTGCAAGTTTGAAGCCCTGAGTTCAAACCCCACTCCCACAAAAATAAACAAACAAATAAATTAAAATATAAGATCAGTTACTTGGGTGTAGTCTGATTGTTTGTCAGCGTAGGACTGAAAGGAAAATTCCAGAAAGACACGGATTCTTGCCCACTATGTTTACTGCTGCAGCATAGCATTTAGAATAGTTCCCAGCACACGACAGGTGTGAACACTCGATGACTGTTGACTGACTGGATAAGTGAAAGGCTTAGGTCTGACCAGGGGGAACACCCTGGCACAAGCACAGGACGGTGAAAGCACTGACCTTCTTCTAGTCATTTCCACTCTATTGAGATATGAGAGACGAAGCGTCATCACTCAGGGCCTTTGTCACCTTGGGAACAGATGCCTGAGAGCACACAAAGGAAGGATGCTAGGTGGAGCTGGACCCTAAGAATCACCCTGGATGCAAAGGGGTAGGCAGAGAGAGGAAGCCGCCGGAGATGGGGGTGGTGGAATGGGGACACTGCAGGGTGGTGGAATGGGGACACTGCAGGAGGGAGTGACCTATGGACCAAAAAGTATGCAGAGTTCAGGGAACAATCCACTTGGAAGAGCATACTGGTTTGGGAATTTGGAGGGCACTGGGGGCTTTGGGACAGCACCTTTGGAGACTCAGAGGAGCCAAAGGCCAAGTCCACTGGTGAGGGGAGTAAGTGGACAGCAAGGAGAGCAACGGCGAGGGAGGGTCACTGCGTCAAGAGGCCTGGGTTTCCAAGGAAAAGCCTAGAGAAGGCTCAGAGCAGGGCTGGAGCCAGCTGCTTCTCTGGGAGGGCAGGGCCCACAGAGAGTCCTCCTGTGTGACAGCTGCCACCTGCGTGTGAGGGACAGGCACTCCATTCCCTCTTCTGCCAAGTAGGCAGTCATCTTCCAATCATGCATCTGATTCCGTGGGGTCAGAGCCTCAAGCTAAGCCCAACCCGGGCCTCCACAGTTCTGAGTCCAGGCAAGACTCAGTGTAGCACGGGGCCATCAACAGTGGGGAAGGAGGCCACGACAGAAACCACAGCCACCAAAGCAAGGGCAGGATGAGTGGACACTGGCTGGCCCACCCTCACTGCACTGTGCTGCTCTGTAAAATGCCAGGCTCACTTCTGAATCTGAGGGAGGCCTGGACCTCAGCAGCCTCCTGCTCCATTCCAGCCAACTGTTCCAAAGCTGACAACCTCTGCAGGGAACCTCCCATCCTTCACCTACAAGTCCAGTTTCACAGCCCTTTAGCTGTCTGCTTCCCCCACCACCCCCAGTGAAAAGCAAGACCCCAAACACACTAGGATCTTCTTGCCCACGCCTGAGCTGAGTGCCACAGAACCAGGAGCCTGGGTCTGAACACAGCTCTTATTACCCATTGACTGTGTGAGGGCCTGAGTCCCAGCTTCTCTGAGCCTGTGTCCCATCTGGAAGACAAGGGCGGCAATGCCTATGTCACGGAGTGGTTGTGAGAATGACATCACTCTGGATCAAGAAAGTTGGCACAGTACTTGGGGCAGAATAGCCAACAGTAGTTGGCTGAAGCGTGGTTGACACTTTGAGGGCACAGGAAAGCATGGGACTGATACCTTCAGGGCCCATGTGACCCATGCTGACTTAGGTAACACCAGGAGCCCTTAGTCATGGCCTTGCACCAAGGTGAGGTGTTCCTCTGGGACAGGCCACCTCTTCTCAGCAAACCTTGCCCTGTGATTGATGAAAGTGGGAACAGCACTGTGGTCCAAAGCATAGGCTATGAAATCAGACTCAGATTTTATCCCCAGAATTTCCACTTAATAGTCTGTGACCTTGTATAAGCTACTTAACCATTCAGAGCCTCAGTTTTCTCTTCTGTAGAATGGGGATGACAATGTCTCTACCTCACGAGGCTTTTGTGGGGTTGCACAAAAAATATATGTGATGCAAGGCACCTGGTCCCAGACAAGCACTAAATAAACAACAGCTATTATCATTATAACTTTGATCTCATCCCTGGGCACTAAGTACCCTCAAACATCCCCCCAGTCCTTAAGAAATAAACCCAAGGCCTGCAGTTTACAGCTGTGTGGAGGCTACAGCAAACTGTCCACTATCAGCTGAGCAAGTTATGAACAGGTCAGCCCCCATTCAGAAGCCTTAACATGGAGCATGGCAGCCAGGGACATCTTGAGTTTGAAGGTTGGTCCAACCTTCACACATGCTGGGAGCTCCTGATGGCTGGCTCCCATGCCAGAGACTCAAAGAGAATCGGTGTGGGGTGGCCTGAGCACCAAAGCTGTTAAAGGCTCCCTTGCCCAGCAATTCTACTACATAAGAAGGTTGAGACCATGGCCTTGAAGCCCAATGGAACTCAGACTCTGCATTAGCCCTGTGAAGCATCAGGCAGCATCAGACTGAGTCACTAAGTACAGGCAAGACTGCCTGTAAGAAGCAGGGCTTGAACCAAGTCTGGAGGGATGGTGACGTTTGCCTGGGAAAAGGAGGAGGAGGAGAACAGAAAGGGTTTGCTCTGGTCATACAGGAGGGCTGGCAGTGAGGGCAGCCCTGGTCCATTCACTCAGGTCCCTCGGGCTCAGCCTGCAGCAGCTGCTTAGACCACAGGATGGTCCCAACCCTCCTCATCCTCAGACCTTTAGCTAAGCCTGGAGCTGGGCACTGACTCAGCACAGAAGCAGCTGGATGCCAGGGCAACTCATTCCTGGAGCCCATGTCACTGGAGTTCTCCATTCTGGCTCTGCCTCCACTGCTGGGAACAGACTCAAGGCCCCCAGCAGGGTGCGGCAAGGCCTCTCTGGTTACCATGGAGACAGCACTCTGATCATCCCCCTCCAGGATCCCTCAGGGAGGGAAGAGAGGCAGAGACTGTGGCCAATTGGAGAAGCCCAGTGCTCTAAAGTCTGAGACAAAGAAGTCTTGGTGTTGGACAGAGGGCAAGGGGATGGGGCACTCCATAAGGCCCTGAGCAGGTAAGGGAGTCTTTGCTAATCTCCAGGTTCTGAGATGGGCGGAAATGCTGACTGTTATCTGCAGTGTTTTCCAGTGTACACAGCAAGCCCACAACTGGCATCTCATTTCATCCCCAATACACAAGCAGGTTAGCTATTACTCCCCCCATTATACACAGAGAGGGAACTGAGGCTCAAAGAGGTGCTGGGTGTCGCCCAAAGCTACCTGACTAAGAACAACTGAGCCCCGACTAAAGTCTGCTCTTTGGACCAAGTCCTTTTTCTTTTTATGCTTTCACATAATCCCCCACGCAGGCAGAGGGGCCTAATACTCTTAACGACTAGGTGGGAAAGGCAGTGATGTGCCCACTGAACATGTAGTGCTGACGGGGCAGAATGTCCAAGTGACTTCCTGTAATGGAGGGAAAACTTACTGCTTGTAAACAAGCCATAGTCAGCCAACAAACATCTCCTGGTTATCACATACCATGTGCAGCAAGAGGAACACACCTACCTCCACTCCTAGCTCCATTACCAAGAGCCCGTTGCCAGCCAATGGGATTTAATGAGACCAGGGCCAGACCACGAGTCAGACAGATGTCCTGGTCCCAGCTCTACACGCTTCTGGCAAATTGCTCATTCTTGTGAAGCCTCCACTTGCTCATCTGTAAAATGAGATGCCCTGCCCCTTGTCCTGGACTGCTCAGAAGAGCAATGAGAGTCACCAAATGAAAAAGACATTTTGCAAACAATAAAGCATTTGGTCAATCAGACTCAATAATAATAATAATAATAATAATAATAATAAAATAATAATAATAATGATAACTCCTCTACCAAATCAAGTTTGTCTATTCAGCACTGGTGTATAGGTTTCTCCACTAGGTGGCAGGAACCTGGGGGGCCAAGGTCGCCTTTTTTGTTTACTATGGTATATGAGGCACCCAGGATACATGTGCTCAAGAACTGCTGGCCGGTGGACGCCACCTCCAAAACCTCCTAATCTTTTCCGTAACAAGTAATCTAGTTATCTAAGGCCTGGGGGCCAGGAGGTGACTGACAAATCCTCTAGGAGTTCTAACCCTGTTAGAGTTAACAGCTGTAAGTGGTTTCCCACCTCCCCTCTGAGCCTTCTCAAGAACTGATAACGAGTAATGAATCTGGACTGATTTGATTGAGGGCTCTGCTCTTCCTTTCCTCCTCCCAGTGGGAAATGCCTCTTGGCCCCCAAGTTGCAGAAGGGGCACTGTCAGGAGGCGATGACTCAAGGGAATACACAGACTATTATGATGTCAGGGTGGGTGGAGGCCTCTGCAGAGCCCACTCCCATACACGATTTTATGAATCCCTAGGGTATGCATGAAAAAGTAAATGACTCTCAATCAAGCACTGATGGGCAGGGGGGACAGCTCAGAGAACGGGCAGATAATATAAGGTTCAAAGGGGTCAGAAAGAGGCCCAAAGTGGTCCTGCTGGCTGGCAGCCGCGAAGACCAGAATCTATAGGACCCATGCCTCCCACCCCAAGATCCAAGTAGCTCCAGGCTTCTATCCTTATCTGCCAAGGCAGTCCCAATTTGTCTGTCCTTGTACACACACACACACACACACTAAAGCACCTGTGCCCAAACCTGCTGGAGGCCACATTTCTGACATACAGAGAGCAAGCTGTGGGCTCTCCACCCATAGTCCCCAGTCTTAAAGTAATTCTGAGGGCTGGGGTGTAGCTCAGTGGTAGAGCCCCTGCTGTGCAGGTGCCAGGTCCTGGGTTCCATCCTCAGCACCACACACACTGACAACCAGTTCCCATGACAACCAGTTCAAAGGTCCATTCAAATTTACCAGTCCCCACCCTCACCTCCAGAATGCCTCACCTCTTGCCTGTTCCAAGAAGAGACAAACGGATTCATTCCTTGCACGCTAACTTCGCCCTTCCTGTGGGTTAGGGAGGTGCAAAGCCAGTCAGCCTGTTTCCGCTCTTGGCCCAGGTCTGTCCCCAGCCATGTGTGGTCCCATAGGCAAACCCATCAACTTGTGGCCCTGCCATTTCAGATGCCCACTGTTCTGCTCAGCCCTCAGCCTCTCCATAGGTCCAGGCACCCAGCTGCCAGCAAGCACAGCCATTGTGTAGCAGTAGGTGGCCTTGGGCAAGCGTGTTGGCCCTGAACTTTGGGTTCCTCAGCTGTGAAATGGAATGACAGTGTCATTGTGAGGATTCATGAGACAAGGCCTGTAAAAAGCTTGGCCCAGTGCCTGGCACGTGGGATGATGATGATCCCCCACTCCTCTTACAGGTCAGTGACACACAAATCCACCTGCCAGCACTGCCATGGCCACAGAAACATTTGCCCCCATGTGGTCAACATGCTTAGCATTCAACAATATCCCATCCTCCTTTCCTTCTGGATGCATCAAGGACTATACTTTCCAGCTGCTCTACAGTTGGCTCCATTCTGGCCAACAAAATATAAGTGGACATGACAGGTGTCACTTCCTGACTGAGGCAGAGAAAAACCACGCACAATTCAATCTCCCTCTTCCCTGCCATAGTGACCTCAGAGGCCAAGGGTCCCAGATGGCGGAGCCTCCGTTAGGCTGGGTTCCTGAATGACCACGTGGACCAGAAGCCCCTGTTTATGCACTGCACCAGTGAGCTAGAAAAGAAGGCTGGCTTGCTAATTCTTGGAGACTTCAGCATTAATTTGGTCCTATAACATAGCCAGACAACGCTTACGCCCAACGCTTCCATGGACGGGCAGCTGGCCAACCCCAGTCTTAAAGAAGCTTCATGCATGCATCCCAATACCTGCCAGACACCGTCTCCTAACTTGGCCCACCACACTAGCTCCTGGTAAGCCACAGCCATCCTTCTATTCAGGAGAGCAACAGGAACCCAGCACCCTCTTCTGGGGGCAGAGGAGAAGGAAATAGAGAATTTCTTCCAGCAAGCAGGTTTGTGCCCAAACAAGTCAGTGTTTGGCAGAAGTTTGGCACTGGAGAGCCTAGCTCTCCCTCCCAACATGGTGACCCACACACTCTCCCAGGTCTAGTCCATGGCCCAGATAGATTAAGCTTCAAGAACGGCCTACTACTGCTGAAGTAAGCCCAAAAGTAGACCGGAAAACACCATGTTCATAACAGCATTACTCACAATAGCCAAAAGGGAGAAGCAACCCAGGTCCATCCATGGGTGAATGGATAAACAGAATGTGGCTTCTACAAACAATGGAGTGCTTTCTAGCCTCAAAATGGAAGGGAGTTCTGACACATGTTACAAGGTTCCTGAACCCTGAGGACATGACGCTGAGTAAGATAAGGGGGTCACAGAAAGACAAACAAATACTGGGCGATCTCATTTGACTATTCCAAGTAGTCAAATTCATGGAGACAAAGTAAACAGGTGGCTGCCGAGGCTGGGGCAGGGAGGAACAGGTTGGTGTTTAATGGTTACAGTTTCTGCTTTGCAAGATAAGAAAATTCTGGAGATGGGTGATGATGGTGGTGCTTGTATACTGGTGTGAATATACTTAAAGCCACTGAGCAGGCACTGAAAAATGATTGCGATGGCAAAGTTTTACATTATATATGTATTTCAGCATAATTTAAAACAGAATAAGACACAATTTTTACAGTAGATAGGAGGCAGCAGTACCAGAGACAGAAACCCTGCAAGGGGGTTGATCCAGGCATTAGACTCACCTGAGTTACAAAGGTAGGTTCCACTCCCAGAGCTCATTTCTGTTTTGCTGCCAGCTTCCTGGCACAAGACAAGCCTGGCTCAGCTCTGGGCTGAGGCTGCCAGGCATTTTCGGCTCTAGTTTCAATACACTTTCTCCCATCAGGCAGTACCTGGCACCTCTCCAGAGCCAAACCTGTTTCTATACCTGATGGACGCCAATGGGCTATGTCTCTGGGAGGATGCAGAATGGCCCAGGGGTCAGAGCAAGAAGAAAACCCCTTCAGGCCACCCCTTTGTTCTGGCTCTGCCCTACCTTTCTGCCACCTTCCAAGCCCTCCACTCAGATCTGCACTGCTCCGCCCTCCCACCTGGCAGTGACAGATGCCAGCCTTACCTCCCACAAGAATGCAGCCTCCTGCAAGAACCAGCTCCAGTCCAGATATGGATGGGAGTGAGATGTCTCTAATGGGCCCTCAGAACTAGGGTGGCTGCAGACCACAGGCCAAGACATACAGACACCAGGCCTCTTGGCTGGCAGCACCTGCTCTGCTCAAGGTGCTACCTGCAGCAGTGGACCAGCAGGATGTGGCTGGAGAAGGAATGGGTCCTCTGCTCCCAGGAGAGCTGAAAATGTCACTTCCACACCTGGGTATGTGAACACGAGGGCAGAGAAGAGCACAGCTCCCACAAAAACTAGCACCTGGCTGATGTCAGGGCACGCAAACGGACACTTCCCAGTCTTGCAGGAAAAATGAAAGCAAGACTCTGGAGGGCAAGAGGAGAGTTACAAGGTCCAGAGGCTTCCTCCAGAAGCCATGAGAGGAAATGGTAGTATACAGTACTTTCAGGGCACTGGCTCAGGAATCAAGCTATCCAAATTCAGACACCAGTTTTAGCTGTGTGACCTCAGACAACTTGATTAACCTCTCTGTACCTTAGTGTCTTCCTTTATAAAATGAAGAAAATAACAACATTCAAAATCTCATAGAACTGCTATGACTGCTAAATGAATTAGTTTAGATAAAGGCCTGAGAACAGTGCCTGGCACATATTAAGTAGTGTCAGTGACTATTATTATTGTCACTGACATTATTATTACTTCTCCCTACTATCCTGCCCCTGGGAAAGTTACCAAGAGCAAGGGCAGCTTGGCGGTGTCTTCTCAGGGGCTGGAAGCAGCCACACACTGCCGCGTACTCTGGTGTGTGAGCAAAGTACAGGTTTCCCAGCATCAGGAAAGGCACAGGAGGGCACCTCCCATGGCAGCTGCTCCCCACTTTCACTGCCTACTCCCCTGTGGCTGCCTCCACACTGAGTGCTAAATCTGGGTTCAACAGCCTGGGTCCTGGGACAAGGTTAGGAAAGCCATCTAGGTACACAGTTCGTGCAATTTCCTTCATTCTCCTGGAAACCACACTGGGAGGGAGGAAGGGAGGGGCACGCAGGTGAGCAGACATAGGTTTCCTGGGCTCCTGCAATCAGAAAGGACATAGCCTTTAACACACAGTCACAAGCACTGTCCTGAGCACTCCCTCCTGTACTGCAACACACAACTCCAGAGAGGCGGGCATCACAAACTGACTATCATCTTTCCAGAAGGTAGGAAGAGAGGCAGTGGGCTGGGCACCAGTGGCTCATGTCTGCAATCCTAGCTACTTGGGAGGCTGAGACTGGGAGGATCATGGTTTGAGGCCAGACTGGGAAAATAGTTCTTAAGACCCCCACCTCCAAAATAACTAGAGCAAAATGGACTGGAGGTGTGGCTCAAGTGGTAGAGTGCCTGCTTTGCAAGAGCAAAGCCCTGAATTCAAACCCCAGTTCCACCCCTCCCCCTGTAAAAAAAACCAGAAAAAGAAGGCAGTATGACATTTTGGTTCTGAGTTCATGCTCTGGACCTGGCTTGAATCCCAGGCTCCACCTCTCACTGGTTGTGTGACTTTGGGCCAGTTGACGTAACCTCTCTGTGCCTGTTTGGTCTGCAAAGTGGAACAGCACCCAAGACTCACGGGTCTCTGCGAGGAGGAAGAGGTAAATACATCTCAAAGTGCATTTAGAGGTGCAGCCACTGCTACTGATGGGCCTCATAAACTCAGCAAGACAGATCCGACTGCCAGGTTCTCACACACGCCTGCTTCTCCCCTGGTTTTGAAGCGTCACATCCACCCTGAACCCCTCTCTGCTGAGAGAGGAGAACCTCTGAGTTCTGATCCCTAGAGGTTTCTAAGCAAGAATCCCAAGCTCAGTCTATGTATTAAGTCAGGGCTTTGTCCCTGCCCTGTCCTGACCTCACCAATTGCCTCCTGGGTCTCCTCTGCCCACAGGCTACACCATCCGTGCCCCACACCTCTCACTATTTCTGTTCAGAAAGCAGAAATTGTCTCAGTCCACCCTTCCCAACACAGACCCTGGGTTTTTCCTGCAGAGAGTCTGCCATGGATTTTCTACCAGAGCATGGGTAGTATGTCTCTTAATTTGACATCTTAAAAATTTCTGATTCTGGGGACCTCAGGAGTCCAAAAAAAGGCACAGGGCTCAGAGCACAATGATTAAAGTTTAACTCTGGACAAGTCACTTAACTCTTAAATTCTTTGAAAACAGGGGCAGCATTACCTTGTCACCAGAGTAGAGCAGAGGATATTGCAAAAAGATGGAACAGGATCTATTGTTAATGCCTAGGACTTAGCCAGTGCTCAATAGGTCTGGAACACAGAATTTTACCTCCTTTCTCAGGGAGACAAAAGATGAAAAAAGAGATCTGAACGGAGGATTGTGCTGACTTGGCCAAGCAAACTGTTATCTTTAGCAAGACAATGTTCTCTGTCAGGTAATTAAGAAAAAAATTCACAAGACAGACTGGGCAGGTATTATCAGCTGAGATTCAGAGCAGCCTTCTGCTCTGGGACAAGGTGGGGGGGGAGTTGTCTGGACCCCTTCTCTTACTCCAGAATCTGGCTTACTTGGTCAAATCCTCACCTCACCCTTGCCCCCAGAACGAGGCAGAAAGACCAGGGAGGGGGTCCCGGCACCAAGCAGGCCTTGTGTGGCCACCTGTGTCCTGTGGTCGCACACATACAACCTGGCCAATGCCCACACTGCTTTTGGAGCAGTCCCATCATGCCTACCAAAGCAGATGGCGCGTCCGTGAAGGGCTGGGAATACAGGCCCAGCAGACCTGGGTGCCTGTCACATGACTGCGTCACAAGGTGAGAAAACCACTCCCAGCA
The DNA here is from genome assembly GCF_047511655.1 of Castor canadensis. Taxonomy (NCBI): domain Eukaryota; kingdom Metazoa; phylum Chordata; class Mammalia; order Rodentia; family Castoridae; genus Castor; species Castor canadensis. The sequence goes on along the minus strand of NC_133396.1, from coordinate 45,597,308 downwards.
ACTACCTCATCCTTCTCACTGGTTGGAAGCCTGATAGTCGCCATAGCAACAGGCTCCCGCTCCAGCCTGCCAGGAGGGGCTGATGCAATTCTCAGGCAGTGAGCAACTCCAATTCCCTCACACAGCCCTGTTCCCACTCGGGGGTGGGTGAGTGGGGAAAACAAATGAAGGGGGAGGAGATGGGTGCACAGCCCACAGAAGCTCTGCTCTCCCCTCAATTCAGGTCCAAGGACTGGATTGAAGGGATGAGGGCCATGAAGTGAGCAGTGGGTTCTCTTCCTATGTCCCTATGAACCTGGTGTCTCTGCAGTGGCTGCCACTTGTGGAAGATGCATCTCCAAAGCCTTAGGAGAGCTTGGGAGACAGACTGTGTGCCCTGGGCCACACGAGTCCTTCCCCTGCTTCTGAGCCAGCACCCCACCAGCTGGGCCAACCCCTTCCCTCAGCCCACAGGCAGCCCAGCTCTTCAGAAGTCAACAGGTGCAGAGCTGGGGGTACAGTTCAGTGGTAGATGATTGCCTGGCACAGGCTAGACCCTGGGTTCCAGCCCCAGCACTGCAAAAACAAACAAACAAAAACCTAGAATTCAACAGGTGCAGCTTCACAGTTCTCTGCCCAGCTATGTTCTCTGCCCTAGTTGGATTAAAATACCCATAAATCCTAGAACTCTCCCATAAGCTAAAATGTCCCCATGATGCCACCGAGCTCGCCATTCCACTCTGAAGGGGCCTCTGGCTGCCCTGGAGTTATATTCACTCTACAACAAGGGCACATCAGCCAAGAGCCACCCAACCTACATTCCCAACTTCATGAAATAAGCACTCAGAAAGGTAGGGGATCAACCCACCCACTGCCATCCCCAAGGACACAAGGAGGCCATGTTAGGGGAGAACTGGAGTCCTCTAGCCTTGGCGCCTACCCATAGATGCAGGGCTGTCCCTTCCTGGGGCTGCCGCTGTGCAGTGCAGGTGCCTCTAGTGCCAGGAATGTGTCCTTCCTGCGGGACCTGTCCCTTCTCCACCTCCTTGCCCTATGCTCCCTCCTACCTGCCTGCATCAGGGCCAACCACCCAATCAGAGCTGGGCACAAACAGGCCCTGCTCTGGGACTTCGTACCCTACAGGAGGCCTGCACTGGGAGGAGGAAAGGCATACCTCTTGGGGCCAGCACACTGGGCCCTCCCAGTGGTCACCAGGACAGATGTGGGAGGTGCTTAACTGCTGAGGCTACTTGGGACATGGCATTCCGCTGTGGGATGTCCTGTGGCAGCCTCTAGGACTGCAGACAGCAGACAGGCAGAGGTGATAAACTGCTAGAGCTGCAGGTGGCTTCCAGACAGGCAAATCAGCTAAGCAGATCTGAATGTGTGCCCATATATCTATGGTCAAAAGATTTTTGACAAGGGCTCCAAGTCCACTCAATGGGGAAAGAAAAGTCTTTTCAACAAATGGTGCTGGACAAATGCAAAAGAATGAAACTGAATGCTTACTGCAAAAATTAACTCAAGGGCAAGGCATGTTTATCCCAGCACTCAGGAGGCTGAAGCAGGATAGTAAGTTCCAGGCTAGTCAGGCTTCAGTGGCTCACGTCTGTAATCCTAGCTACTCAGGAGGCAGAGATCAGGAGGATCAAGAGTTTGAAGTCAGCCTGGGCAATAGCTCTCAAGATCCTATCTCGAAAATGCCCAACAACAAAAAAAGGATGATGGAGTGCCTCGAGCAGTAGAGCACCTGCCTAGCAAGCATGAGGCCCTGAGTTCAAACCCCAGTACAAGAAAGAGAGAGAGGGAGAGAGAGAGAGAAGGGGGGGGAGGGCGGGGAGAGAGAGAGAGAGAGAGAGAGAAAGCAAGCAAGCTTCAGGCCACCCTAGCTTATATAGTGTGACCCTATCTCAAAAGAAAAACCTCAAAATGAATGAAGATCAAAATGTAAGAACTAAAGCTATAAAACAGAGAAAAACACAGTGGTAAATCTTCATGACCTTGGATTTGACAAGGAATTTTTAAATATGATATCAAAGTCACAAACGATACAAAACATAGATAAATTACACACCATCACAGTAAAAATGTTTGTGCTTTTAAGGATGCCATCAAGAAAGTGAAAAGAGGCTGGGTGCCAGTGGCTCACTCCTGTAATCCTAGCTACTCAGGAGCAGAGATCAGGAGGATTACAACTTGAAGCCAGCCCTAGGCAAATAGTTTGCAAGACCCTATCTTGAAAAAACCCATCACAAAAGAGGGGCTCATGTGGAAGAATGCTTGCCTAGTAAGCTTGAGGCTCTAGCTCTGAGTTCACTTCCCCCAATAACACCAAAAAAAAAAAAAAAACCAAAAAGATAACCCACAGAATAAGAGAATATTTGCACTCCATATGTGAGACTTGAGTCTAGACTTTAAAAAGAAAGCATTTAGTGGCACTGGGGTTTAAACTCAGGGTCTCCACAGGAGCCACACCTCCAGCCCAAGAAATATCACAATTCAACACTAACAAGACACTTAACCAACTAAAAAAATAGGCAAAGGATTGGAACAGACATTTCTCCAAGAAGGATGAAGGTGGTTTTCCTTCATTCCATTGACAGCTATCCAATATCTCTCTATGTACCAGGCACTGTGCTAGGTGTTAGGGACATAGCTGGAGGCCAAGCAGACAGTTTCTGCCTCCAGAGGCTTACCTCTGATGGACAGATACTCAACACCTTTACTACACCTGAAACGTGTACTCTCACTTACCTCTCACTTCCCACTTCAGAGATGAGAAAAGAGAGGCACAGAAAGTTAAGAAACTAGCTGGTTAAGTGACGCAGCTAGTAAGTGGTGGGACTAAGCTTGCACCCAAGACAGTCTGCTCTAGAGTCTGCGTTCTGAACATACGTGACACCAAGCATTGTCAGAGCGATGCACTCCGATGGGGAACTGGGGTGACAGCGAAAGGGGTTTGAAGGTCTCCATCAGACAGGCAAGAAGGGATGGTGAAGTACAGTTTGGGACACTGAGGGGTCAGCGTGACCACAGCTGAGGTGAGTGACAGGCCTGGAGAGGCCAGCAGGGCCAAGCTGTGGAGGCCCAGAAGTCTCACAGGGCAACGGGGAGCCCCAAAAGGATTTTAAGCAGGAGGGGCACTGGAGCTGGCTTTGATCTGAGGAAGCCAGTAGTGGGAGGGGCTGAGGAGGAAGGGGCGCCTCTGGCCAGCTATGCAGGTTGAGGAAGAGATGATGACTGAGTGCAGGGGTGAGACATCCCGTGCTCTTTTCCTCCTCCTCACTGCATCTATGACTACAACAAGAACGGGGAGGGCAGGTGGCGTCCGGACACTGCTGGCCATTAGGGGTAGAAGGACAGGTAGCCACTGTGGGACATTGCATGCCTTGTGCCTGAGTGACCCTTGGTCCAACTCTAACAATGCGTTCCTCACTGAGCCCTATGCGGACCTGAATAAAGACACCCACCCTATCAGCCTCCACCAGAGGCAAGGCTGAGCCTAAGGAGCACAGATTTGGTGGGAAAGAGCCCAGGCCCCCAGCTTCAGTGTGCTCACCAAGAGGACAGCTCTGAGAACTGAGCCTTTGCTGAGAAGGAACCAGGGTCAGGTGGCTGTCCCTGAACAGAGGTAACAGTGTCCTGTGAAAAATTAAAACAAACTTCCATGTTTAAAAAATAAAAATCCATCTCCTGAGGTTCTGCCTGGACCCAGAGGGTGGAAGGCAGAGCAGACACTGTGCTAAAAGCTTCGAGTGTGTTACCTTACTCTATCCTCTTAATAATTACCTGGGGAGAGCTCCATCCCCACTTAAGACGAGGAAACCTTGGCACAAGAAGGCTGAGTAACTTGCTCATGGCCACGTGGCTAGTGGAGCTGGGATCTGAATCCAGAACCACTTCCAACAGAGTCATTGTGTCCAGAGATACTAGCAAAGACTTAGATCGACTGCAGACCCTGACGCACAGGCGGGCTCAGTAATAACAACAACCTAATATATCCTTACACAGCACCATGGGGTAGGCCCTACTGTTTCCATCTTACAGATGAAGAAACTGAGGCACAGGGTGATCAAGGGTCTTGCCCAAAGTCATGGAGCTGCTGAGTGGTCAAGCTTGGATCCCAGGCAGTTAAATCTCAGACACTACCGTCTCTCTTGCTCCCTAATGACACGGTGCACGTGCTTCTAACATACCCATGTGTCTGGTGTCTGCAGCCACAGCTCCCGAGACATAACAACAAGGGCCAGGCCACAACGACCTGGCCAGCAGGGGCAGCGAGAAGCCAACAATTGGGACAGATGGGAGAATGAGGACCTGCAAGCTCGGCAATCTCACATCAGTGGGTGTGCAGACAGACAGCTGGTGAGACCAGCAGGGCCATGGCCTAGGCCTGGCCTCCAGGCACAGAATCACAGAGCCACCAAGGCAGACACGTGACTCACAACGGGGTGCACCAGCCTTTTGTTCTTTCAGATGGCAGGCTGACTCGTTAGTGGCTTGTGCAGATTGGTGGGTCAGTTTTTGAAATGGATTGCAAAGGAATTTTTTTTTTTGCAGTGCTGGGCATGGAACCCTGGGCCTTGCACATGCTAGGCAAATGCTCTACCACTGAGTCACATTCTCAGCCCTTCAAAGTCATCTTAGTTGTGAAGGGTAGGTATTGTTTTATGACGCTTGTTTCAGTCCTATGCATATATAGGGAATATATACATAGAGAGATGGAGAGAGATAGATGGCAAGCGAGTACCGATAGATTTTGTCTCAAAACATGGGCATAACATCAGGACTACTAAATAAGTTGTAGTTTATCCTTACAGAGGAACTCTAGGCAGCTTTGACAAAGAATAATTTATAGCTATAGGCAAGAACAAAGATAAACCTCAGATACACAATTTTAAGCAGAAAAAAGGTAAGTCACAGAACTATATGGATTCTATTTATATAAATCATACATATATATTTATATAAATTACAAGCAAAACTAGTTATATTATTTAGGAGTAAAACAAAGAAGAGGGAATGACTAAGGTGAAACTCAAGATCGTGGGCCCCTCTGTCTGCAATGCAAGGTGCTATGGCCTGAATTGTGTCTCCTCTCTCCCTCAAAAAAGGTAAATTAGAATCTTGACTCCAGTACCTCAGAACGTGACCTTATTTGGAAACAGGATCTTTATAGAGTAATCAAGTTAATATGATGTCATCAGGGTGAGTCCTAATTCAACATGATTTGTTTTTTGTTTTGTTGTTGTTGATATTGTTGTGTTGAGATAGGGGCTTCAAGCATAGCCCAAGCTGGCCTTGAACTCAAGATCCTCCTGCCTCAGGCACTAGATGTGCACCACCACACCTGACTTGTGACTTTTTGTTGTTGTTGAGGCACTGGAATTTGAACTCATACTAGGTAGGCACTCTTATTGCTTGACCCACTCCACCAGCCTTTTTGTGATGGGTTTTTTGAGATAGGGTCTCTCAAACTATTTGTCTGGCTGACTTCAAACCATGATCCTCCTGATGTCTGGCTCCTGAGTTGCTAGGATTACAGGCGTGAGCCACCAGCTCCCCACTGACTTATGACTTCTGTTTTTACACAAAGGGGATTTCTGGACAGAGAGACACAAGGAGAATATCATGTGAAGATGAAGAGAGAGATCAGGATGGTGAATCTACAAAGACTGCCAGCAAACCAGGGAAAGGCAGGAGAGAGGCCTGGAACAGAATCTCCCTTTGTAGCCCTCAGAATGAACCAACTCTGCTGTCTTAACCTTGGACTTCTGGTCTCCAGAGCTGGGAAACAACACATTCCTGTCATTTAGCCCCCCCAGCCCCAGGCGGTGGTGCTTTGTATTAGCCAATAAATAGAGCAAGGCACACAACAGCATCTCAGAACTGGCAGCAAGCTCTGTAGAGGGCAAATGCATGTGGGTCCTGTTAATCCTCGATCACCCAAACCCAGACATTTTACATGCTCTTTTGCATATATGATGAATGTCACATGTAAAATAGAAATTAAAAACACATAGAGCGTAGTCCAACCCCAATGCCTGAGGTCACACAACCAGAGAAGGGGAGAGCTGGAATAAGAACCCAGTCTCCTGCCTCTCTGATCAGTGAAGGCCACTATGGTAGTCATGGCCCAGAGCAACCCAGAAAAGGCTGAGTTCTGTACAGGGAACCTGAGACTCACGGTCTTCAGGCAATGAGGAGGGACCCTGAACCCTTTTGTGTGGCAGTCTGATGGAGCCTAATGGACCCTTCTCTGAAGAATGTTTTTAAATGCACAAAAAACAAAATACATGGGATCACACAGGAAACCAATTATATTAAAATGCTATTCCAGTCACGGGGCTTTTCATGATTTTAAGAGAATTAAGTAGGCAGGACCTGTACACAGTAAGCACTCAATAAAGCTGATGACAATTACTACCATTAATATTAGAAGTTCGGCCAGGCATGGTGGTGCATATCTGTAATCCCAACATTAGGGAGGCTGAAGCAGGAGGATCATGAGTTCAAAGCCAGCGTGCGATACATGGCAAGACACTGTCTCAAAAAATTAGATAGACAGATAGAGATAATTCTCTTCCATATCATTGGCCCAGGCTCAGTGATGCTGAAGAGAAGATCCAGGGATCTGTGCCCCAGATACAGGCCTCATGGGAGTACCTCCAGGGCCTGGACTTGGCCAAGGAATCAGGGATGGTGCCCCTGACTGCACGTCCCTGCAAATGAAGCCATTTCTGGGTAGTGGTACTTTCCAGAAAATAGGTTCCTTGGGCCTGAGAGTAGAGGGGTTCCCAGCAGACCCTGCCTGTAGACAGGGAGGGGGACCCTAGGGGAGGACACAAACATGGCCAGGAACAGAGTCCTGGAGACCTGGGTCCACTGTCCTTCTGGTCACACATATTGCTAACAGGCAAAACTGACTGAATGGGTGCCTCATACAGTCAGACACATATTCCATGACTGAAGTTAATCAGTCACGAATCTACAGATGAGGAAGGTGAAGTTCAAAAATGAAACAGTGTCATCAAATCAATATTCACACCCAGGTCTCTTTGGTGCTAAGGAGAATCTTGAATCCAGATCTTCCTTCCTTCCTTCCTTCCTTCCTTCCTTCCTTCCTTCCTTCCCTCCTTTCTCCCTTCCTCCCTTTCTTCCTTCCCTCCTTCAAAAAGCAATTTTTATGTTTCAGGCACTGTTCCAAGAGCTGGAGGTATAACAGAGAATAAAACAAAGTTTCTACCCACTGGTGGTGAATTCACACAACCACCACAAGCTGCTTGAATGCCAGGGATGAGCAGATGACTCTGGCAGTGAGTGCCCCTGGAATCCATGGCCCGGCCAACAGAGGAGTTACCAGCCTCTGTTGAAGCAGAGAAGGGCAGATGGTGCACATTTTGGAGCACACGCCATCACAAATTACTAAAACTTAACAAGGCCCAGGCTTCAAGAAGGAGACTAGTCATACAGAAGTCTCCTTAAGGGAACATTTGTCCAATCACTGGATAAGAGCTACTGTTTACCTTCCAGCCTCCAGGGAGTGCTGCTGTGGAGAGAAGAGGGCAGGGGCACCAGGGTCTCTGCCTTCTACTGAACCAGGAAGTCTCCCAGCCCAGCCACACTGTCCCTTCTCAGGTACACAGGACTGAGGCCCCCAGATCTCACCTCCTACTTAGCAGTTAAATTGGGCTTTTCAGAAAGCCCCGGTGGCAGACATCAAGGATTTTTACAGCTGGGCTGAGGATATCTGCTACATTCTGTAACCACCATGAGGTGCATTTCACTGCTGCGAGGCTCATTAAAGTGACTTGCCTGACACAGCTGGCACATCCAGTGGGGGCTTTGGAATTCAAACACAGGCTCTGCACTTGTGCGATTACTCTTTACCCGTGGAGGATAGAGGCTCCCCAGCAGATCTGAGAATATGTAAAACTTGTCGGTGCGAGCACTCAGCCAGTACTTATCGCTAATAATTAATTATCCCTTGCTGGTAGAAAGCGGTACTATTAACACACAGTCAGCATTTCGTCTTAGCTGATTTTTATACAACCCCAGGACACACTGGGTGGGTATTTACATCCCTCACACTGGGATGTGTGATGCGGAGAGGTTCAAAGAGAAGGATGTTACCTGGACACAGGCTGGCTTCCTGTGACTTCACTCTGTTTCCTGCCCCAGCTCCTCCCTTGGCCACCCAGGCATATGCCCCACTGCAGGCGGCAGCTCCTGGCAGAAACCCTGACCTCATGACCTATCTTTCCAGGTCTGGGAACCTGCCCTCGCCCTGCCCGCATAGTGGTGTCATTCTGTTACAAGCTCCGCAGACTCCCAGCCCGATTGTGTTGTCTGTTCCCTGTTGCATCCTGATGGAAACCAGGTGGGGATGCTGGTTTCCTGATGGACAGATCAGGGCCCCTCTGAACCTCCCAACAAGCACTTATGAGCAGTCCCTGGAGGACTGGGAACAAGGGATGGGGAGAAAATAAGATGATAGGGACCAGGAAGGTGCTGGGAACAGAGTTAGGCAAAGCCCTTAGGAAAAGACCACCATGCTGAGGTTGGGTGGCCTTAGGTGGGAGAAGACTCGGGGAAGCCTTGGAATCTGGTCTTCAGGCCAGGCAAGGCTGCTAGAGCTAGCTGAGCATTCTGGTAACTCTGACCTCTGTCCACAAGCTGGGAACAGGACTGGGGCAGCCCCTTGAAGCAACAAAGACTTCCACATGTCTGCTGGGATGGGCCAGGGTTGAGGACACATAGGCACAAGGCGGCCTTGAAGGGGCAGCTGTGGTGTGTGATGCTCAGCTCACCCTGCTCTAAGGAGACAGCCAAGCCTCTGGGAAAGGGGAGGTGCAACATGTTGGTTTCCCGAACTTTCCTATTTATATCCCTTGGCCACAAGCATGCAGGGAAGGTGGGTTTGTTAGGTTTCTGACATGCTCTGGACTCCAGCTGGACTGAACAGCAAAGAACACAAAGAAGGGATCTTTTGGGGAGTAAGACAGTGGCACATGATTTTCTTCCTTCTATTTTTAGGGATTTTTCTACCCCTCAAACACTCCATACATTCATTTTACTTTATTTTATTATTACTTTTTTTGGTGGTGGTGGTGGTGGTGGCACTGGGGTTTGAACTCAGGGTCTGGAGCTTGCTAGGCAGGCGCTCTACCACTTGAGTCACGCCCACAGCCCTTTTTGGCTTTAGTTATTTTAAGGATAGGGGCTAGAGTTTTTGCCTGGGCCCAGCTGGACTGTTCTCTTCCTATTTATGCTTTCTGAATATCTGAGATAACAGACACATACCACCATGACCAGCTATTGGTTAAGATGGGGTCTCAATAACTTTTTGCTCTGGCTAGCCTCAGACTGTAATCCCCGCCTCCCTAGTAGCTGAGATTAATTTCAAGCATGAGCCACTGGGGCCTGCCCATACATTCATTTTATAAAGGGAGAAATTCTATCCTGGAGAATAACAATGGCTCTCAAGCAGAAGGAGGACATTGCGCAATTTTCTGTCAATGAGTAAATCTGAAATGGATCAAGAATTAGGACTTGTAGGTGTGCACCTCAGACAGGCATGGAAGCCAACCAGTTAGGGACTCTCTCAGTAAACACTCAGGGACACCCTGGAGTTGCTTGCACCTGGGACAGGCTAGCACATGGTCAGTGTCTCCACAACCATTGGGGGTGCTAGGCAGGAAGATTCAATCCTTGTCCTTGTGCCACTCCTTCCCGCCTGGCTGCCCTCTATCTATGTAAGGATCACAGGGAACCCAGGAAGTCACACCTCCCTCTGGGAGCATGCTGCATTATCACCTGCTTTGTGAAACCATCCCTGTAGGCTTCTATGTCCTTGACCTGAAAAACACTGTAACTCTTTTAACCATGGCAGTCAATAAACAAGTACAGCAAAGACCCAAATTGCTTACCTAAATTGTGCCTTAGTGTCCTCATCCGTAGAGTGGAGAGAGTAAGACCTCTTCAAAGGACTGCTGTGAATGAGGGAGTTTAGTATACATAAAGTGCCTGGAACAGAGTGGGACGCACAGCAAGTGCTGGGTTACTCAGCGATTGTCACTGGTATCGCTGCATTAATGATAGCAGTATTTTTGTGTCACCTCTATAAAAAACAATTTTAATACTTCTGTGACAACTCCACAGAAACTTTATATCAGCTTGGCCTTTGAGAGGTCAGGGGATGACACAAAAGAGAGAGGAAAGCAATGAAATGAGCAAGGAACATCGAGATGGGACCCCCAAATCGTGTTACATACATACTATTCAATCCCATGGTAGGGACACTGGGTAAAATGCAACACCCAGTTAATGTGAACTTTGGATAAGCAATAAATAAGTTTTTAATATGCGTAAGTGCCAAATTTTGCATGTGATATATTTTTAACAATTACTCAATCTAAAATTCAAATTTAACTTAGCATTCTGATTGTTGTGTGGGGTTTTGTTGTTGTTGATGTTGTTTGAGGCACGGTCTCACTACATAGACCAACTGAGCCTGAAACGCTATCCTCCTGCCTCAACCTCCTAAGTGCTGAGATTATAGGTGTGACCCACCACACCCAGCTTCCTGGGTTTTGTTTATTTGGTTGGTTGGTTGGGTTTGGTTGAGTTTGTTTTTTTGAGGGATGTTTTGAGGGATGCCTGGCTATGTTGCCCAGGCTGGCCTTGAACTCCTAGGCTCAAGTGATCCTCCTACCTCAGCCTCTGGAGTAGCTGAGACTCCAGGCTCGTTGCACTATAACGTTCTGCATTTTTATTTGTTAAAACATTCAGCAACCCTTCTCTAGGGTTGGTCAGATGGTTTTCATTTAATAGGTAAGGAAAATGAAACTCAAAGGGACAAGCAAATAGCCAGAGGTAGGACTGGATGTGGTTCAAGTGGTAGAGCACCTGCCTAGCAACACAAGGCCCTGAGTTCAAACCCCAGCACGGCCAAAAAAATAAAATTAAATTAAAAAATCCCAAACCACAACAAAAGCCAAATAGCCCCAGGTAACAGCCCTAGGAAGCATTCACAGGTCATGTGCCCTTCCAGCTGCACTCCTGGCTCTAGAGTCACAGGTACCCTGCACAGTGCCACCACTTCTTCCCAGAGAGAAGGAGCTACTGCTCCCCCAAATCAGGGCACCAGGAAGCCTTGGGTGTGTGGGCAGCTGGGGCAGGAGGTGCCAGAGGGGCAGCACTCAGCCAGGGTGGTACCTATAGCCCTTCCGGGACCTGGACACAGAGGTCCCAGGAGAAAACTCAGGAAGCTCCAGAGAAAACCACAGGAAGTCCTGAAATAGTTGCACAGCCAAGACAGAAAACTGCAGATGGAGAACAGCTGATGCGAACTGGCTCTGGCTCACACTCAGGGCTTATGCAGACAGCCACCAAAGAATGCCCAGCACGTACCTTTCCCAGGAAGGCCCCCGCCTCTCCTCTCCTGGACTCCAAAGTGGCATTTCACTTCAGTCATTCTCGGCTCTATTTTTACTCAAATGTGGCAAGGAACGACAAATGTTCAAAGCAGGTCAATTAAGTCACCTGATTCCATGCCTCTCCAAGCCCAGGGACCATGGCTAGAAGCAGGGACAGTAAAGTGTTCCCAGACCTCTGGAGGGCTTCTCTCCAGGACCAGGAGTCTAGGTCTACAGCCTAGCCCAGCCCAGCCCACTCCTAGTCAGTAACTGCCCAAAGAGGTAACTTTGACCTCATCTTCACCTAGTCCAGAAAGGCTCAAGACGGTCCTCCAGGCAAAGGAACAGCATGGGCAAAAGGCACCCACCTATGTGAAGTATAGTGCATCTGGAGGGTGGGGATCGTTAAGTATGGGTGGGGGCACCAGGTGAGGCTGTGCCAGAGATAGATTGGCCAGGCTCTGACAAGGCTCCCAGCATGATGGGAGCGAAGCTGGAATCAGCCTCCTGCAGAATCACAACGTGCATTTTCACAGAACACTCTAGGTAATTAACAGGCTAAGCCCTGAGTTATGGCTCAGGCAGAGAGAGTTCTCTGGTCTGATCTCTCCAACATCCTTTCCTGACTGCCTTTCACCCTCCTCCCATACAGCTGTCCCTCCCGATGGAATCCTCCCTGCTCACCATTCTCTTAGGTGGCCCTGTGCTAGTCAGAGCCTCAGCCCCCAGCATGCTTCATCTCTTTAAACCCTCTCAATCAATAATGAAGTGTTCCTCAAGCTCCAACCCAGTCAGGGCTCAGCTGGGTGCTGGGGTTCAGGATACACCACCCCAAAATACAGCCATGGGACACCAGAATAGGCCATCCCAAAATACACTCCTTTGGCATATTTTGAGCTAGTTATTCTGAGACACTGCTCAACAAGGGAATAGCTCTAAAAAGCTGTCCTTTGGTAAAAGAAATTTCCAGTTACAAAGGAAATCTAAAGCCTATAATCCTAGCTACTGGGGAGGCAGAGATCAGGAGGATTGCGGCTCGAGGCCAGCCGGGGCAAATAATTAGTGAGCCACATCTCGAAAAAAACCCATCACAAACAAAAAAAAGGACTGATGGAGTGGCTGAAGTGGTAGAGCGCCTAGCAAGCATGAGGCCCTGCATTCAAACCCCAGTACTGGGTACTGGTGGCGGCTCATACCTGTAATCCTAGTCACTCAGGAGGCAGAGATCAGTTTAAAGCCAGCGCAGGCAAATAGTGGAAAAACCACCACAAAAAAAGGCTGGTGAAGTGGTTCAAAGTATAGGCCCTGAGTTCAAACCCCAGTACCACAAAAAAACAAAAACAAAAACAAAAAACTTGAAACTACCTTAGCAGAAGTACTGTATCAGGAATATGGCAGCTCCAGACAATTTATTACCCAGACCTTCAATCTGCACAACAAAATAACTTACCAAACAATCCCTCTCCTCACCCTCCCATAACTTGTATTGTTACCACCCCACAGGCCCCTATTCCTTTCTATGGATCAGGATGCTGCACAGATATCCTTGGTATCCATGGGAGACTGAGGACAGGATGCCCTGAGGACACCAAACCTCCTGGATGGTCAAACCTTATATAAAATGGCACAAGTGGGAAATGTAACTCAGAGGCAGAGTGCTTTCCTAGCATGCACAAGGCCCAGGATTTGATCCCCAGCACTGCAAAAAAGAAAGAAAGTAAAACAAAATAGCACAAGAGGGGGTTTCAGGTGTAACTCAGTGATTAAGTGCTTAGCATCCACCAGGCTCTGGGTTCAACTTCCCATCACCACCAAAGAAAACCCAAAAAACAAAAAAAAAACCACATTAGTTGCATATAACCTCTTACAATGGATGCTACACTGCCGTATTGCTCAGGGAATAATGAATGACAAAAAAAGAAAAAGAAAAAAAAAAAAGCTTGTACATCTTCAGTACAGATGCATTTGTTTACTGAGGTTTGTTTCTGGGTTTTTTTTTTTTTTTTGCAGTACTAGGGTTTGAACTCGGGCCTCAAGCTTGTTAGGCAGGAACTCTACCACTTGGGCCACACCTCCAGCCCTTCAGAGTATTTATCCGTGATCAGTTTAATCCATGGATGCAGCATCCACAGATAGAGGGCCATATACACATGTTTCAATCATCTAATCCTTCTTGAATCTCAATCTGTGGGACTTCATGCAGATGCACAGAATTAGAGTTCTTCTGTCAATTGAATTCATAGCCCAAGGAACCTAGTAAGGGTGGAGTGGAGGGAAGGGAAAACAATGGCTAAGAGCCCCAGCCTCCAACTCTGGCTGGGCAGGTAGGTGGAGGAGCTTCCAAGCATACAGATGCCTGAACCTTATCCCTGAATAGGTTCTGGAGCAGAAGGCCCTCGCATGTGGACATCTCCAGGAAAGAACACAGGAGGGGGCATCCAGACAGATCTGGGCTGTGACTGACAGGAAGCAGTTTAACCTCCCTAGAGACTGGGGGTAGGGGGTGGCTCATCCATGAAAAAGGATAAGAATAACTGGGACCTCAGGGGTTAGGTGAAGATTAAATGGAGTGTCTATAAAGTGCTTAGAACAATGTCTGGCATACTACAAATACAGCCTTTGTTATTCTTCATGCCTCTAAGGAGTTTCGAGTCTGGCAGAGAAGAAATGACAACTGGCATGAGACCTTATAGAGGTAAACACTGTAAGACAATAGAGAAGAAAGTGCTAAGTAGCCAGTGCTACCCCTAGAAACCTGTAATCCTAGCTACTCTCTGGCAAAGTTCAGAAGACCCCCATCTCAACCAATAAAAACTGAATGTGCTGGCACACACCTTCCCTACGAGGGAAGTATAAACAGGGGGATTATGATCCAGGCTTCCAAGGCCTAGTAATATCCTATCTCAAAAATGACCAAAGCAAAAAGGGATGGGGCATGGCTCAAGCAGTAAGCACAAGGCCCTGAGTTTAAGACCAGTATTGCAAAAAAAAAAAAAAAAAAAAAAAGTGCCAAGTGGCCCAGAGCAGAGTCAGCAATTGTGAGCCAGAGATTGCACTAAGATTAGTGCTACAATAAGGGCAGAAGGGCTTCCTGGAGGTGGTGGAGTTGAGCTGAAAGCTGGGGAGTTCACCTAAGCACAAGTTTGGTGTGGGAAGGTGAGGGGCCTCATTGGCTAGCACAGAGGAAATGTGATGGGATGCTGAGAAATCAGAATGGGTAACCAGAGGGTCCCCTGGGAACAGGGGATCTTAAAGGCAGTTTGGACTAGCTATGTTGGGAAGGAAAGTGCCCCACCTTCCCCCAGAAGATTTCTGGGGAGAGGAGAGGCAGATGAAAATGAGTTTACCTCATCATTCCTTTCCATGCCTTAGGGAATAGCAACAAGAAAAAAGTCTGCATATATTCGATACATGATTTTTTTTTCCTGAATATTTTCAGTCTGCAGTTGGTTAAATCCACAGATATGCACAGCCAATGGAAAAGGTTGATGAGGTCTGACTCAGGGAGGGGCCTGGAGGACACTGCAGGCAATTGCTGTTAAGGCCTGGCCCTGGTGGCAGCTGACCAGCCAAACACAGGGTCCTCAGGCCAGAAAACATTCCTCTTACAACAAATTTGTGTCCCATCCTTCCTTTCCAGGGAAAGGGAGAGAGGGAATCAGCCCCTACATTTGCTCTCTGAAGGTTCTACACAGAGACAGCACATAGCAGTGCCAGGCCTTCCAGGGTGGGGGGAAGTGTTTGGTCAGGAGCTATCCTGGGGTGTGCATGGTGGCACTTGTTTGTAATCCTAGCATTTAGGAGAATGAGGCAAGAGGACTGTGAGAACCAGGCCCAGTCTGGGCTACAAAGTGAGACCCTGTCTGGAAAAAAAAAATCTTGCCACGGCTGGGTGACACACCAGCTGGGTGACACGCCAGCTGGTTTCTCATTAACCCTCTCAATGACACACTAGAAAATTAACAACCATTTCTACTCCATTAATGCTAAAAGTTGGCCCTTCAGGGGGAAAATAGAGCAGGGAAGACAAGAGTTTGGTCTAGACAGAGGTACTCACTCATAAAGCACTGATTCCTAAGCTTCTGCCACTCATGAAGGGGCCACGGCAGGTGCCCCCATGGTGAAAGTCCCCAGTTGTGGCTAATCACAATCCTATCTCTCTTTTCATCTTTAAAATGAGGGTAACAACCTTTCACAGGGTTACTGAGTGTTATGATCTAAATATGAATCTCCCAAGACTCACCTATTAGAGGCTAAGCTGCCAGTCAAGACTTCTGGGAAGGTGACTGGATCATGAGGGCTCTGACTCATCAGTGGTTATGAACCAGTAATGGATTCATCATTTGATGACATGACTGGGAGGTGGTGGAAACCAGAAGTTGGGCTTAGTTGGAGGAAGTAGGTCACTGGAGGCACAGCTTCTCCCTGGCTGTATCTTCTCCCTGATCTCTTCTCTCTGGCTGTCTCTCTCTGCTCCTTGGCCACCAGGAGGAGGGCATCTTTGGTCTGTCACACCCTTTCACCAGGATGTTCTGCCTCACCACAGGCCCAGAACATAAGCCAGGGGACCATTGACTGAAACCTCTGAAAGCGTGAGCCTAAATAAACCTTCCCTCCTTTAAAACTGTTTATCTCAGACATTTGTCACAGTGAAGGAAGGCTGGCTAACACACTGTAAGGATTAGATGAGACCATGAATGTGAGAAAACTTGCTCACATCCGGAACCCTTTAGGTATCCACTCAATTGCTTTGTTATTTTTATTTTTATGGGAAAAAGGGCTCCTAGGACAGAGTTTCAGGGGTTGCTTTTCATCTGCCTAGAATCTACAACCACAGAGGGTCTGCTGTGCCTCGGGGTTCACAGTCAGCCCTGCTCTGAGTGGGAATACAGTACTGAGGGGACCCAGCTACCTGAACTGTGCTAACACAGTAAGAGTAGGTAGCACAGGAAAAAGTGGGCCCAGGACTCGGGGTAGATGGAAGTAGAAAAGCCAGTGCAGGGGGCCCTTTGATTAGTATCCGCTTGTTTGTCACACTGCATTAAATTATTCTCAACCACATATTAAGAAAATTGTTCCTTTCTTTATTGCTTTCACTCTTTCCTATCACTGAAGAAGAGAGACTCCATTTGGTACTAGGATGTCTTTATGTCCCTGTATCCTCTATCACTCTTTAAACAAAGAAGCAGGAGGGCTCAAAATTAGAGCCTTCCGAGAGCAACAGTGTATAACTAGGATTAATAACACTGCTTTGGTTTTACTGTGTTTATTTGTGAGCTAACTTTTTATTTATTGCAAATGGTACAAGTTTCCCTTCTCGATAAGTTAGATCTTAAACAAGTCAAATGGAAGAAACCCATTAAGTCCATAAAAACCGAGGTGTGTGACTATGGAAAAAAGTTCTTGATGGTATTATATTAATGACTTCAGTCTGGTGAACTATTACTGCTTACAGTTATGAGAGCCCTTGGAGATCATCTCACCCAGTTTTGTTTTTGTTTTTGTTTTTTAACATTTCAAGCCATAAAAATCGATGTAAGTCATGACCAACTTTTTTTTTTTTAAATGGTAACGGAATTGAACCCAGAGTTTGGTGCATGCTAGGCAAACACTGAACCACTGAGTTCTATCCCCAGTCCCCCACTCCTTTTTTAATTTAACTGGTATGGTGTGGGAAAGGGCAGTAGGGCATAAAGATACCAATGCATTGCAAATGTGACAGGGTAAGTAAGGACTGCTCCCGAAACTTTGTTTCAGTTTGTGTGTGCACTGGCTTACAATGTAACACGTCTGCACTATGTATGGGTGGCATTCCAAGAGTTAGCAAGTCACCTGTCTATCCCAGTCTCCTTTGGTGTCTAGCCCAGTCTCCACTGGAAGCCTCTGGGAAATGACATCCAAGGGTATGGCGTTCACTCCTTTGGCCAGGCCACCCATGAACAAATTTCCCTTGATGCTACACCCTGGACCTCCCACCAGTCCTCCTGCTCCTCTCTCAGGACATAGACCTGACAACAGTAGCCTCTGTCACAAGATATTAAGTCAGCCCAGGCTCCCCAATGCTGGCAAGGTGAGGGAGAACAACACGGGCCGCTTGCACGAGTCACCACTTCAACCTGCACTAGAGAGAGGGACCATGTGTCCCTTGTGGAAGGTAAGACCCCATCTGGTCTGTCATCTTTCTCTCTGACTTGGGCAGCCTGACACAGGTCAGGGGTCTTACTGAAAGGAAGTGTGGGAAGAGGGAAGGAATAGTTAGAGAAAGCTCTGGGCTGGTGAGGGGTGGACAGTGCCTCAGGTGGCACCTGGAAGTGCAGGGAAGGGGAGGTGTCAAGACTTAGTCTCTGCTCTTGCTACATTTTGGAAGTAAGATGGAAGGGTTGAGAAGCAGGAACAAAGCAGGAGCCACGGGAGGGATGAAGCAGAGACAGCAGGTTCATGGTGGTGGGAGAAGAGGAATCCCTAGGAACAACTGCAATTTCACATTTGCTCCCCTACAAAAAACACATGTAACTGAGAGGGGTTGGTGCATGGGTCCCTATGCCCACCCAAGCAGGTGGCCCTAAAAATGACACTGACTCAGAAAGAACTGAGCTGCCACCAAGGAGCAGGAGCAAGGGGGAGGGGAGGGAATGGCACTGGGCACACTCTCCCACTCCTCCTCCCCTGATTTGGTCCTCAGCTACGGTGGGCTTTCCTCCCTCTGCTCTATACACACAAACTGGTGAAATAGGTCTTTGCAGCTTCAAAGAGGGAGCCTGCTAAGGTGTGAGCCCCCAGGCTCAGGCTTCCCCAGAGGATTGGTGTCTCAGCAGGGGACTCTCCACTTGGGGGAGTGGGGAGCTAGGCTGGAGGAGCTGCATGGCACCACCCCGCCATTAGCATGCTGTGCCCGTGTATGCGGTCAGACACAACAGCCAATCCCTGGACAACCGGGTCTGGGCAAAGGACCTTGGTGCTCAGTGGCCTGATTTATGGCTAAGGGCTCTTTATTTTCCTTCTAAAGCTATGGAGGTAAATTTTAAAAGGCCTGAGAGCAGGGCCAGCACCCTTGGGCTCTGCCAAGTCCTCTCTTCCAGTTCCCACTTCTCTGCCCCTGGCCTCACTCTGCTCTGGAAACTGAGTGCTAGCTATATATCCAATCCCTACCTCCAAAGAGATTTATATTCTCTCTCTCTTTCTCTCAATATGACCCCAAAACCAAGGTCATATTGGCATACGGGCTTCAAGTACTCTAAGAAGGGCCAGCCCAGTTGGTGGACTTTCACAGGACACCATGGGGAGAGCCAAGACAGTCTTCACAGCTGTCATTCTGGCCAGAGATGAACCAGATCAAGCCACCAAGGGGCCCTCACTACCATGCTGTAAAAGGTGAAAGCAGAGTTTAGAGTGAGGCCAACCCCATGCTCAATGTCTGCCTTGTACTCTAGTTCTATGACCTTGTATCAATCCCAGAGCCCCAGTTTCCTCCCTATCAAGTTGAGAAAATAGCATGCCCCATGAGATAGGGGCTGAGAGAACTGGTGATAACATGCAAAGGGCCTGGCCACAGCTGGCACAAAGTAACCAAGTGGGCTACAGAGTCATAGAGACCGGATGGACATCTGGTCCAGTGCAAACTGGGAGACCTTCAGCAACAATTGATCTTCTCAGGGCCCTGGCTCTCTTTTTCTTTTCTTCTATATAACAGGGAATAATAATAATTACCCTTGGTTTTTTTTTTGTTGTTGTTGTTTTTGTTTGTTTTGGTTTTTTGTTTGTTTCGAAGTACTAGGTTTTGAACTCAGGGCTTTGCATTTGCTAGGCAGGTGCTCTAACGCTTGAATCATGTCTTCAGCCCTTTTTGCTATGGTTATTTTGAGATAGGGTCTCATGTTTTGTCCAGATTGGCCTGAAGTACGATTTTATGCTTCCCACTGTCACTGTGATGACAGGCAAGCACCACCATGTCCAGTTTTTTTCTATTAAGATGGGGGTTTTAAGGATTTTTTGCCTAGGCTGACTTCAAACCATGACCTTCCAAATATTAGCCTTCCAAGTAGCTACGATTACAGGCACCCAGCTCTTTTGGGGGTTTATGATAATGTGAAGAAAGTACTTAGCATAACATCTGGCACAGAGTAGGGTTGATTAACTGCACATTCACTTCCATTCTTTCTACACCAGATGGAAAAATCTAATTTCTCCAAGTCCAGCAGGACTGATGGACTTTCCTTTCATTGGACACAGTGGTTCTGGAAGACCCAAAGATAAGGTTTCTCTGTACTTCTGCAGAAAGCAGACACTTTTCCCAAAGAGGACCCCCACTGGGATACCATGACATCCAATCCACTGCCACCCTGACCCCAAAACTCTCATAGAGGGGTCTTTCTCCTAAAAGTACGGAAGAGACTCAAAAAATGGGAGAGGGTTCAGGACTGGGCACAGTGGCTTATATCTGTAATCCTAGATACTTGGGAAGTAGACATCAGGAAGACAGTGGTAGAGGCCAGACCAGGCAAAAAGTTTGTGAGACCCCATCTCAACCAATAAGCTGGGTATGATGGCTCGCATCCGTCATGCCAGCTATGCAGGAGGCATAAATAAGAGATTCAGGTCAGCCTGGGCATAAACGTGAGACCTTATTCAAAAAATAGCTAAAGCAAAAAAAAAGGGAGGGGGCTGGAGGAGTGGCTGAAGTGGTAGGATACCTGCCTAGCAAGTACAAGGCTCTGAGTTCAAAACACCAGCACTACCAAAAAAAAAAAACCCAAAACACTCAGGATAACACACAGCTAGACAGGGTAACCACAAATGAGGAAATCAATTGCTGCTGTGGGGAGTAGATTCTCCCACCAGAGAGAGGGCTAACTGGGCTTAATTACACAGCATCTTTGGTTTCCGCAATCTTGATCCATTAACTCTTGCTGCCTTGGAGGCAATACCCAGGAGAAAGGAGTTAGTTACCCAGCACACTAACAGCATCAGTTCTTCAATCCCAAGAAGGTAATTATGGTCACATCCTTCTCCTAGTTCTAAGTAAACCCACAGATCCCTAGTCTATCTTGGACTTTTCTAGGCAGCCCCAGCTCCAAAGACTCCCCAGGGAGACCAATGGCCATTGGTCACCTGGAGAGATGGAGAGACAAGGACTCTGAGCTCCTTCAGCACTGGTTCACATGAGGCCCCCAGATAACCAACCTTGCTCACCTTAGGCAAAATACCTGGTCACATCTGCCATGTCACTTGTGGTCTGCAGGGATGTGAAGGCATCAGCAATCAGGGCAGAGGAAAGGTTAAGGGGAATGGCACTTGGCCAACTGGGTCCCCATGGAGCTCACCCCCTCTCCAGATGGGGCTGGACTAACCTGACATTTTCTGTACAGCCAGGAAACCCACATTCATCTTTTGTTCTGGTGTGTAGCAGGGAAGAAGGGCAAGAGAAGACAAGAATTAAGTGCAGGGACAAAACTGAGGGAGACTAAATCAGGTCAGAATCTGCAGACAGAGAATTGGCCACTCCACCCACAGATGACCTTAGTACCAGCTGGTCCCACCTCAAAGGGCTCTTTGCCAAATGGCTTGGGCAGGGGGAGTACTGGGCTTCTGTCCTCAACCTCGACTTGGGATGCACGCTATTATCTGCTTCTTGCCCTGATTTCTTTCTTCTGCCTTATCTGCAGGATCTGAAACAGGTTCTACTCAGACTTCAGGGGCCAGAGGAAGACTCCCGCTGCCAAACAGGGGTACCCATGGCTCCAACCTAAGAAGTAAAAAACCAGCCTCCTCTATGGCAGCCCTGGAGACAGGTATATCTGCAGATCTCCCTGGTACAAGCAGTCCTCAGAGGAAAGTGTCAAGACCCTGTAGGCAGAGCATGGAAGGTTATCCCCCCACACACTATAACCAAGGGCCTAGCAGGAGGCAAAGGACACAGAGTTGTCCCAAAGTCACATAAAGCCGCCTAGTTCTAGGTTTACCTGCAAAGGGCTCAAGCTGAGTTAAACAGTGGCAGCACCAACACTGCAGTGCAGTAAGCGTCCCAATCCCAGGCCCTAGCAGAGGGTGGGACTCCCTTGGGGGGTCTCTGACTCCACTATAAACTACTACAATTACCAACTGCACACACCAGGAAACTTGTGAATGGGCCAGCAAATGGGTTTCTGGGATTTCTGGTGGTAATAGCAAGTTAAAGGAGCCAAGAACTCTGGAGTTTTCTTTTTCTCTTTCATACTCATGCAACCAAAAACTATTGAGAGCTTGTGCATGAACCACTTACAGGGCTGGGAACCCTCTAAAACACTGTGGGTCTAGCTCAGCAGTACAGCAATTGTCTAGGATGCACAAGGCGCACGCGTGCGCGCGCACACACACACACACACACACACACACACACACACACAGATGGTCCAATGCTCTGTCCTCTGTCCCCTTACTACCCACCCAGTCCTTCCAAACTCCTCTGCAAGACTTTCACAGATCCCTATCCAATGATGAGGACTGTGAGGAGTTGGACCGCTGAGCAGTTCAACAGCACTCATCTTCAAAGCAGTTAATAACCATTAACTAACTAATCCACATGACATCCCTGATAGGCATCATAGCCTCACTTTACAAAGGAGCAGGCACAAGGAAGGTACTAGAATCACCCCAGGAAACATCATATCTCAAACAGAGAACAGTTTAAGTCTTCAATCCTACCCTGAGAGAAACAATGAATTTTCTCATTGCTCCCCACACACCTGATACGCCTTAGAAGATCTTCTAGCTAATTTGCCATGAATGTTCCCATCATTTCTTCCTTTTTTCCAAATAATAACAACAACCACAACAAAAAAAAAATTAAGTTTTTCTGAACAGATGACAATTATTTTGCCAGTCCCACCTTTGAGGCGCCTTCTAGTAGTCATGACAATTATGGGCTGGTGTTGACAAAAAGGAATAAATTCTATTCAGAGCATAAAAAAGCCACCTATCTGCGTGTGTTCACTAGCACATCGGGGTGGTCTGATGCGGCCCAGCTGACTGAGCTGTACTCATCAAGTTCACACAGTGCTAGGGGCTTGATTCTTGATATCAAAAATATAGGACTAAGATGAGACACTGAGGCTAACTCATGATCATATGGAGATGGGTTTGCAACCCCACAACTCCCAATACCTTCCTGGCCCAGGGTAGGAACTGAGTCTATAAGGGGCATGAAAATATCACAAGGAACTGAAACTATTCCTTGGAAATACTGCTTGGGGTAAGACACGTGAGCTCCGAAAGGTGGGCTTCTTGTTACTACATATGGCCATCTTCTGCCTCCCATGAGGTCCAAGAAACTGTAGGCTTTTGCTGGGCTTAGAAGGGTAGGTATGTGTGGGATCAGTATACATTGCTTGGGACAAAAGAGCAGCTGAAATGGCAAAGGAAGAAACCCAAAATGCTGCCCTTGGCTTCTCCTAAATGAATCCAGAACATGTATTTAAAGAGTTCCCATTTGAAGAGAAGCAAAATTGTGAGCCTGCCTGGGGCATATATACATCCCAATCCAGATCTGCTTGGAGGGCTACCTTCACTTGGAAGGAGAGAGAAAGTTTTAGCACACCTCTCACTGTGGGTTACTTCACAGAACTTAATTTAGTCCTAACTCCATAGTATAGAAGAAAACAAAGAGAAGGCTGGAAGTGTTTAGTGGAAAGGTAGTTGGAGAAAGACCTAGACTTAAGAGGAAGAAGAAAACAGCCCCACCGTGAAAATCACACCAGCCCAGGGAAAGAGGCCAGACAAGGAAGGTACTGAGGAGTAAAGCTGGCATCATTACATCCATGCGGGAAAGAGTGGTACAGACACAGGCATTTGGGACAATTGGAACCCTCATCTGCAACTCCAGTTTATCAAGGCAAGGGCAAAGGATTCTGCTCCAATCAGTCCCAGGCCACACTGGCAGCTAGACTCTAACCCATCCCCTTGAGTCACACAAATGACCATTTTCTGACCATTATTCCAGCCTTCAGGACTCCTACCACAGGGAATAGACAGGATCCTCCCCTTCTCAAAAGACCTGTAACAAAGTAGGCACATTCCTTCTGGTACAGATGCTAAGCCAGAAAGAACAGGCTGACAACTCCAATGATGAGAAGGGTTATGAGGAAGGGGCAGGTGGTGGGAGTAGACAGCCAATGGCTTTAGTGGGCTTAGATGGAGCCTTGGCCATCCTCACCTGGGCTCCAGGCCCAGCCCTTAGGTCCTACAAGTCACAGGGACAGGGTGGGGTCAGAGCCATTGAAGCCACATACACTTCTGGACCATTTCAGGGAAAAATCTGGGACAGAGGACTGACGAGAC
Organism: Castor canadensis; assembly: GCF_047511655.1. Classification (NCBI taxonomy): domain Eukaryota; kingdom Metazoa; phylum Chordata; class Mammalia; order Rodentia; family Castoridae; genus Castor; species Castor canadensis. The sequence goes on along the minus strand of NC_133396.1, from coordinate 45,573,600 downwards.
AGATGTCGCCCACTCAATGACATTCCAAGGCCTTGAATAAACTCAGACTTATCTGGAGGATATCTGAATTCCTGCTGTGTCTCATTTATCAGTTATGTGACCTTTGGTAAATGATTTAAGTTTACTGAGCCTCTTTTTCCTAATCTGTAAGAATTCAGAGTTGAGCCAGGCACTGGTGGCTCACACCTATAATCGTAGCTACTCAGGAGGCAGAGATCAGGAGGATTGTGGTTCAAAGCCAACCCCAGACAAATAGATTGCAAGACCCTATCTTGAAAAAAACTCATCACTAAAAACAGGGCTAGCGGAGTGGTTCATGGCTCAAGTGGTAAGATCGCCTGCCTAGCAAGTGTGAGGCCCTGAGTTCAAACCCCAGTACCACCAAAAAAAAAAAAAAAAAAAGAGAATTCACTGTTGTGAAGTTTGGTGAGAATGGCTAGAAAGTGCCTAACACAGTGCCTGGCAGTCAGGAGATGTGACAATCACTGTTCCAGGAGCAACCATCACTGAGTTATTCACGTCTTTAAGAAGTCACAGGATGCCCTGGAGATACCCCCTTTATGATTCCTGATGGATCTGGCATTTGTGGTAATCTGTCACCCCAGGATTGTTAGCCTCATAAGCAAACAGCTTCCAGAAAGGCAAAGAAACTTCCTCTGGGAGCCACAAAACCATGCTGCCAGGCAAATGACAGCCCGGGTATTTGTTTAATTTAGGCTCTTGTCAAGAGGAAACTTGATGGCTAACAGCCCAACTATGACTGCACAGCACCTCCCCAGGAAGCCTCGCGCTCTCAAATAAGCTGTTCTGAAGAGTGATGCAGGGACTCCACACACTGCTACCAAGTCCATGCCCCCAGCCCACCCCGCCATCCAACCCAGGGGTCCAGGGCTGTGGCAGCAGAGCGTCAGGCTGCCTGCGTCCGGTTTAGGGTTCCCACAAAGAGGCCCTTAGCCTAATTCCCTTCTCGGGCTTTCCTCTGATCAGGAATTCTCAAAGAGCAACCTCCTCCAGCAATTTTGCTTCTCCACTTCAGGCTGGAGTGGGGGGTGGGGACTTGGAAATGATCAGGTGGGGGAGCCTTCAGCCAGAGACTGGTTTCCATAGGATTCCACGCTTTGGGAAATTGGGAAACCAGTACTGGGTTTTGCAAAGTGCCAGCAACATTCTGGAACATAAGCAGCGTGTGAATATGAGGTATTGTTATGCCTGTTATTTGTAAGAGCACAGCCAAGCAGAGGTCACTAATCCTTCCTTTGGGTCAGGAGCTGATCTGCGACAGGGCTCAGAACAGATGCATGCCCCCATTTACACAGATACACGTGCACACACACGCCACACAGCTGTGGGCCCTGACCTTCACCCACCGAAGCTGGCCCCTGCCAGGAAGGAGCAGATGGATGGCTGGGCTTGGCACAGGACTGACACCCAGGGGATCCAGCTTTGCCCCTTTGATGTTGAAAAACCAAAGGAGAATGAACCATTACAAGGAGAGAGCTTGGGAGGAGGAGGAAAGCAGGATGGGAGGATTGGGGAGAAGACATGGGGAATGACAGGACCCAAAGGGATGCAGAGGGCAGAAACTGGATATTGGGTATTGCAGAGCCTCCAGGGCTAGACTTTGGGGGCTCAAGGTATCACCTTTTCCAGCCCACTCTGCCACTAGTGAATATGACTATTATTAAGGAACTCCAGCCAGGCTGACCCTTTAAAATGCCCTTGGTCCCAGTATCCAATGTTCAGAGTCAGAACCTAGCTCCACCAGCTTCCCTGCCTCAGGACGCTGGGCTCCAGATGTTCAGAGAGAGTGGGAGGGTCCTCGGCAAGTGAATCAGGAAAGGCAAAACCCATTTTCTTCCTCTGAGGCTAGTGGGAAGGTGTCTCAAGAGAGAGGTGCAGAGAAGGGGCCCACCCCTTTCAGCCACCTAAGCCAGCCAGTCTGGTGGGGTGGGGATGGCTCTGAGTTTGGCCCAAGCCCCCAGGAAGTCCTAGTGATCAGTTAAACATCCCCCGCGGCAGTGCAAGAGCAGTCACACGATCGCAGCAGATTTGGGAGAGAGGGGGTGGAGAACCCGAGAAGGATTTTTTTTAAGGGGGGTGATGATGAGGAGAATGGGGGTGGTTATGAGGCTGGCAGGAAAGATTGCTGAGCTGGGGGTTTTCAGCTCCTTCACCCAAAAGGCCCCCACGGAGATCTGCACCCATGGTCTAGCTTCCAACTCGATCCCACCCTCATCCCAAACCACAGAACGTCCCTGAGGTGATAAACTTGAGCGCCAAGGACTTTTCCCAAAATGGCCTTTCTTGCCTCAGTGTGAACAGGGAAGCCTCCAGTCCAGGAGCCCTAGAAAAGGCGCTCCCCTCTCCTGAGCGCTGGAGTACTGGATTACACAACAGGTGGCAAGGGGTGACACAGTTCCCCAGGCTCGGTCGGTCGGTCCTCTATCCCCCGTCCCCCTGAAGTCGGCTCTGGTGACCCCACGCCGCTCCTCGTCCTCCCGGGTCGCCGATCACCTGCCCGCAGCCCCGCCGTGGCCCGTACGCCATACGATCCCCGATACCAGGGACCCGGAGGCGTCTGGGCGCCTCTCGGGGCGCGGGGGTCCCCTCCCGCCCTGCCTCCCCGGCCCAAGCGCACACGTACTGCTGTACAGGGTGTCGATCCAGGAGAGGCGCGGCAGGCCCCGGTGGCTGAGCGGTTCCATGCCCGCGGCTCCGCACGGTGGCGGCGGCGGGGGTGGTGGTGGCGGCTCCGTCAGATCGGAAACCCGACCCTCATCGCACAACAAAGGAGGGAGGGAGCGGGCAGGCGGGGAGCCGGGAGGGGCGGCCAGACCCGGAGGCCGAAGTTGCGGAGCGCGGGGTGGAGGCGGGGGAAGCAGAGAAACAGGTAGCAGGGTGGAGCGAACCGCAGTTGCAGGGGAGGAGGCGAGGCGGCCGAGCGCCCCCGAGAAGCCCTCCGGCCGCAGCAGCCGCGGCGAGCACCGCAGCAAATCCAGGAGCCGCGGCCCCGCAGCCCGCGCGCCAACTAGCAACTTCCCGGGGGCTGCGCGGCGCCCAGGGGCGGGGGGTGGGGGCCGCGACCAATCGGCGCGAAGCTCCGGCGCGCCCCCACCCCCCAGCCGCAGCACGCCTCTCCAGCGGGGTGGGGGTGTGGAGCGCAGACCCCCGCTCCTCCGGCGTCTGGGCCAGAGGGGGCTCCAGCCCGCACTGGAGGAATGGTCCCGTGGGGTCTCCCCCGCGGCCGGACAAACCCAGGCTCCCCGCCCCCCTCCCCTTGTTAGGAGCAGCAAAATTCTGGCAACCTGAAGATAGGAGAGACCTATGGGCCCGCAGGGGTGACATCACCTGCCACCCCAGGATCTCTAAGCGCAGTTTTGGGGCCGGTGCAGCTGCCAGGCCCCTCCCCTAGGCAAGTCTGGAAAGCGGCGCTGATGGGGTTAATGTCCTCTGCGCGCCGGCGGGAAGGCCCAGCCGCCCAGGGACAGTTTCCTTCCAAACCTTAGCGGTGCCTCATCTATTTAAACACCCTTGACCTAACTGCGCGTCAGTTCCCGCCCTACACACACCAGGGGGCGGCGGTTGAAGGTGAGAGGGCGGGGATCCACGAGGGGCTGCGGAGGAAAGACTCTCTCTCTGATGTGTCCCCGTGGGGCAGGAAGGACAAACGGGGATACAGGAGAAGCTCCAGGTCTCTCAGTTCCTCCAGGAACCCTTTCTGGGAATCCCTACCCCATACAGGAGGCCTATCCTGTATGCATCATCACATTCAAGTTGAAGGAAGTCTGGGTCAAGATGCTTCAGAGGACAGATCCTTTAGAACAGAACCTTTAAAAATGATCCCTTCAAGAGCACTGAAGACGTTGGGGGGCAGGGTGCTTATGCCCCTGTGTCTGTGGGACCCATGACAACTTTCCCATAGATTTGCTCCTGGAGACCTCATTGTGCCAAAGGACACTGGGAGAAGGGTTAGCGGTGAAGAGTCAGGTTAAGGGTGGTCCAGGACAGCCTTTTAGCCTGAACTCCAAGGAAGGGAAGCAGCCTGGCCACCAAGGGAGCCCTGCACAAACCACTTATTTACCAGCACAGTGACAGTTCTGAGGAAGGAACAAGTCCCCACTCCAATTCATCCCATCCTCAGGCAACTTAAGGGCAAAACAGTCATGGGACCCAATTCTACAGAGGTCTACAGAGTTAAGTTCACCCTGGCCTTTGTTGAGAAGTGTTGTCAGTACCCATAGAACACTGGGGTGAAGGTGGGGCTCCTTATCATTTCAAACCACCACAATGGAGTTTGTAAGCAGAGCTTCACCCATGATGCTGGGAGGAAGCCTGTGCGCAGCCTTGTAAGCTATCTGGACCCTTCTGGCTCCTGCAGTTGCCCAAGGAGTGATGGTGGCCACCAGCTCACAGTAGGTTGGAAAGTGCAAGGGAAGAGACTCTGGGACATGGAAGCCTCTACAGGTGACTGTAGCATGAGCCCTTCTTATGTCCACTCCCCCAACTCCTTCATCCCAGTTCTCCTGGCTCACACTCTGGTTCTGTCTTTTTGCTCTTCCCTGCTCAGCTATCACCCTCCCTCTGTCCCTGATTGGTACATAAGATTGGGAGGACCAAGCAAGCACCTGGAGCTTGATGCATGGAGGGGCCTTGCATCTCCAATGAAATGCTCCAGAAATAGAGAGCTCCCGGATGGGAGAGGGAGCAAGCAGGCTTTCACAGGAAGCAGACGGAGAAGCAGAGAAGGGCTGAGTCTTCTCCTCCCCACGTGGAACTCTCAGAAGGCACAGAACCCAGGAGAGAGGTGAAAATAGGAGCATGAGCCACAGTCATCCAAGATTCCTAGCCCAGGGAGGCAGAAGTGTTACCCCCCCAACAATAATAGTCAAGGCAGCCTGGACCCTTTCCCTGCACCATGGGGATTTTCCTGATGGTCACATCCGGTGCTGACTGTGAGGAGGCCATGGATGTATGTTTCTGTGTGAGTCACATACATTTGCATACATTTTACATTTTTATCTACAAAGGCTTGAACAAGCTATTTTCAGAATTTTTCAAGTGAAAATGTTGCAGTTGCTCTCCTTAGCATTGCCATAGTTTGCTTTTTTCTACCTTCTGTCAAATCCTGCCCTAAACCGTGCCTTCCACAACACAATGGAGGGTAGAGGGAGAGACCATCTTGGAGGCCATACTTCTAATATCTGACACTGAGTGCCTACTGTGTGGCCAGCTTGAATCTTAGAAGTTTGTTCACAGGATGATCTCATTGTGAACATCACCATTCTCTCTGTTTTCTGCATTTTCCAAATGAGAGAACTGAAGCATTGAGTAGTTAAGTAACCCACCCAGTTAGTGGGGACTAGGACTTGGACCATGCAGTCTGCTACAGACCTCACGCTGCCTCTACTGGTGAGTGCAGGGTGTCAAAGGTTTCTGGAAATCTTTGCTGGTGTCTGGGTGAGAGACCACCTTCTAGGAATCCTTCCAGCTCTGTTCCATCTTCAGATGCCCATCTCAGGCAGATGTGTCTTGGGAAAGGGTAGTTACTACAAGATTTCCTTGATGCCTTGTTGGATGACTTCCAGCAGATGTTATCACCACACAGCCTGACTCTGACCTTGGCTAGAGACATATGGGTGGGCCTTGAAGCACCACAGTGACTTGGGACTGGAATAGATGCCTCTAGATCACTGGCACTGAGGGGAGTAGAGAGGCTGGGAAACCCTACTGTGAACCCTGGGAAGGAAGGAGTTAAAGAGTCATTCTCTGTATTTTGCCCAAGGCCTGCTACCCTAAAGAGCTCTTAACCCCAGTCATCAACCCCAATCTGTCAGAGCAGCAGGGAGATGTTCTTGTAGACAGACCTCCCTGATTCAGCTAAGTGCCTGACCAGCCATGCACCCCAAGGCACTGAGTCAGCATCCATCACACCACCTCCTCCAAGTCCCTAGCAACCATTCCCTGTCCAGTTCTGGGGTCAGTGCTCTCCATCTCCCCAGCCCTCCCTCTAGCCTATGCATTCAGCCTGTCCTCAGCTCCCCCATCTCCATGGTGACCTGCCAGCTCCTCCCTCAGCACTAGATTTAAGGTTGGTTACACTGCCAAGAGTGCTGGGCTGATGACTGGGAAGGAGATCGACCCCATTCTGAAGGCAGCAGCAATGTCCTTTATTCCCAGGGCTGTGCTATTCACTGCTTCTCCAACAACCAACTCTTGCTTCTACCAGCCACTCTGCCAAGAATGAAAACAGAATGAGGATGCTTAGATCAAAACTGGGTATCTCCACTCTTCTTCCCTTCTCACATTAGCAACCCAGCTTGACTGTGCTCAACAGGAAGGCCCCAGGAGTCCCTGCTTCCTTGATCACCCAGCAGTCACTGCTGGCTAAAAGAATGTGTCCCTGAACTAGGACCAGGCAGGGAACACCAGTGTGTGCAGAGGCTGGATGAACAGCTGGAGAAGGGGAGTGGGGCCCTCCACACTCAAATGAAAAAACAACAAACCCTCTGTGATGCTAAAAAAAAACAAAAACAAAAACAAAAAAACAAGAGTTTGCACCCTCAGCTCTTCAAAGCTGCATCTATATCTTTTTCACTGAGGTCCTAGTCCAGCAGATGAATGAGGCTTGGGTAGACCTTCAAAGCAGCTATCAGCACAGTCTGCCTTCTCCTAGCACTCAAAATGGATGTTGAAGCTGGGTGTGGCAGTAGATGCCTATAGTATCAGTATTTGGGAGGCTGAGTTTGAGGATCTTGAGTTTGAGGCCAGCCTTGGCTACACAGAAAGACTCCATCTCAAAAGAAATGCATACTCAATAATAAAAACTAATGGCAGCTAGCATATATTGCATGCTTCTTATGTGTCAGGCAGCATTATATGTGTTTTACATAGATCATCTCAGCTAAGCCAATGACAGAGACTACTTTTATCTCCATTTCACAGAAGAAGAAATGGAGGCCAAGAAAGACTAGGCCATTGGACAGCTAGCAGATGGTGACATTTGGAAATGAACCAAGTCTGAATCTAGAGTCCACGTGTGTAGCTCTGTATTTGGCTGCAATGAGTGAACAAATGAGTAAACAGAATGAAGTTGAACTTAGGGAAGAAGAAATCAGAGCTACAAGAGAAGGAAAGGCAGTGTTATTCCAGAACCCCGAAGGGCCACCAATAATTAAGCAAAAAGAGAACTGGTTCCCAAAGAAAACCACATCTTCTACAACAGGGCAGATGACCCTGGAGACAAGCTAAATGCAATCCAGTCACAGTCTCTTTCCTGCAGGCCAGGCCCCACCAACCCCTGCTTCTCTGCCTGAGTCAGGCTCATGCCTTTCCCACCTCTGCTTTCACTGCTGCAAGGTGGGCACCTGGGTAGGTCAAGTAGATGACCTCCAGGCCCCTTGTCAGCCCTACCAGACTATCAGCTTTGCTTCCCAGCAGTTCCTGAGGTAGCCTAATTTCCATTCCTGGCTGCATTTCCTTTTCCTTGGATAGTAGAGCAGCACTTACCACTCTAAGATTCACCCTCAGCTCTGGGGTCTAAAAAGAAGAAAACTCCCCAGGCCTCTCCTGAGTCACCTCTCAGGGAGGGACTCAGGGCCTGAGACTCTGTCCTTTGCCTTCTTCCAACCTGCCTCTCCCCCCAGCGTCCTGACTTTTCCAGGCAATATTGAGATAGATCTACCGGCAACAGAAATGAATTCCAAGCCTCCCCTCCTCAATTCTTTTCTCTACACAAGTTTTGTGTCAACCTGGGTCTTGAGAAATACTGCAGCCCCAACAAGATGTAGACCTGTTCCCCTGACAACTGCATTCACCCCCTTGTTGCCTCTCTTGGCATCACTGCCAGGAGGACATTCAGAGACATTCAGGTCCCAGCAGCAGTGACACTCCCCACACATTTCCTAGGGGCTGTATTGAAGCCCTGTTCCCACAGCCGAGGACCACAGTGAGTCCAGCATCCTGGCACTAACCAAGTTGCAACTTCACAAGGGCCTCTTGCTAAGCCCCAGCTGAAGTGGCCCTTACCTGACACTGCTTAGACTGCCACACCCAGAGGCCAAGATGAGAATTTCCTATAGTCATCAGAAGGCTCGACAGTGGGGTCTGGAGCCTCCTCATTTACTTACCACAGAGTCCCCATCAGCATTTGGAAAGATGCCAGCCAAAGAGACAAGATAATTCTCAAAATCTCAAAAATCAGACACCAAGTTCAACAGCTCCAGTCTCCTCAGCTCGAAGGAAGCAGGAGCAGGTCTAGCAAGAGTCAGAACTCACAGGCTGGCTCTGCCCTCCCATGGTCACCACTGCCCTGGAGCTGGCTGTGCCTTCCACTCTTCCAGCCAGAGTCCTGCAGATGCATCCCAGTCCTGCACTGTTCTGCCAGGAAGCTCTGACGCCACCTTCCAGGCTGGCCTTGTCTCCTTCAGGCCCAGGAGTGGCCGCAGGGGCTGAGGACCATCAAGGAGACCGGCTCTAAGAGGTAGCAGCTCAACACCCAGAAAGGCAAGGACAAGGGCGCTTCTGAGGCTGGCCAGTGGTGCCTGCCACTGTGGAGTCTCGCTTGGGTTTAATGGTTGAGCCTGCCGGTGTGAGGCTGTGTCTCTTTAAGGACCAGGCCTCTTTAAGGCAAGTTCCCACTGCAGTCAACTCCAGCCACCACAGGGTCCTGCGGCAGAGAGCGGGGATTCCCATGCGCCATCTGGTGGCTCAGAAGAGTGGCACCTGGGCTAACAGAGGTGTTCCAGCCAAGCTGCCTTGAAGTGTTTGCATTCAAACCTCAGCTTCTCCGCCAGACTCTACCCAGAGCTACAGGTCACTGTTGTGAGAAAGGAGGCTGGGAAAGTCAGGAGGAACACCATTTGGTGTCGGGAGAAGCAGGCACCTCCAAAAGGAACCGAGGGAGAACGGCCAGCCCACTAGACAAAACTTTCAGTAACATCTTCTTAAATGGGGGACCTCCCCAGCCTCCCTGCCTGCCAGCTGCAGGGAGCTGAAGCATAGCTGAACATACAGTTGTCCCCTTATTCAGTGAGATAGTGGCCCTCAATCAGAGGAAGGATAGTTGGTATTGCCATAGCAGAAAGTATTTTTGAAAATGCAGGACATTTAAAGAAGTCACAGTAGTAGGGGGTACCACTGGCATTCAATGGACAGAAACCAGCAATGTCCAAAGGACGTCTATCCTCAATACTAACAGTATTGAGAACACTACATGGTCAGGCGGACCCAGGATGATTCCTCACAAAGCTCATGCCTCCCTCCCTTCTTTTCCCCATGATGCTGCATTGGTGCCCTCCCCAACCAAATACCACCAAACTAAATAAACCCAGGAACTGGGAGGGAGTCGAGTCTGGTCCAGGTCACCTTCACAAGGGATGCCATAGTTCTGAATGCTTCTGCTTGGAAGCCAGGCACACACACCTGCACCCAGCCCCCACTGGGTCATTACAACCTTAGAAGAAGAGGCAGACAGGCTGGCAAGCCAACTCAAGGCACCCTGCCCCCACCTCTAAGGGACCACCCTTGCCTTCCTTTCTGTTCCCTATCTCTGAACAGTCCCAAGACAGGCTGGGATGCATATGACGCTTTCCGGTTCTGATCATGAAACCTCGGGGCTCCTAATTTCCTCTTTGTCCCAGGCTGGTCAGCTCAGTTTCACAGTCTGGTGCCAGAAACTGAGATGAGAGAGCAACGCATGTGACATGTGTTCTAATGAAGGGAGAGTGGAAAAGAGGGAAACTTTGGCTCTGAGGATCAGCTCAGAGCTGGTGCGTCGATTTGAGCAGCCCTAGGCTCATGAGGTTCATGTTTTGGACATGAAGCTTGGTTGGAGAAGTTTCCCAGCATCCACAGCAACTAGAGAGCACTCTGCAAAACAAATACGACATGGCACTTCTCTCTTAACACCTGACTATGGCTTCCCACTACTGTCAGGACAAAGACCAATATCCAGTGCAGTGCTGGAGATCAAATCTAGGGCAACACCTCCCCCCCATTTTCTTTTGATGGACTACAAGGACCTGTGGCCTGGCCCCTGCTCCTGTTTCAGCTCTACCTGAGGTATTCTCCTTCCTGCTTTCTCTTGCCTTTTCCTGCCTTGGACCTTTGCATGGGTAAAATGCTCTTCCTCCACTCTGCCTCAGTATCTGCTCTTAACTGAGAAGTCACTGCTTTTAAGGAGCTTTCCCTAACCACCAGACCAGGGAGGCCTGCTTCCCTCCTTCTGAATTCCAAGTGCTCTTAGAAATCACTCAGTGAGTGTCTCTTCTGCTAGACTGAGAGCTCCAACAGGGTGGGAAATGAATCTCTCTTGTTCCCAGTAACCTCAGCACCTTGCTCAAATAGTGGTTCTAGGGATGGACGGTTGGCTCACCTGCAAATGTGAGACCCTGAGCTCATCCCCAGTACCACCAAAAAGAAAAAGAAAAATAGTGGTTCTCATGAATGATCAATGTCAATGAATGAATAAATAGGTAGATTCCTGGTCACAAACAGCCTAAAATGAGCGGTACAGATGTTTCGGCTAGCCCAGTTCCACCAACTGGAGAAGAAGTGTCTGGGCTGGTTGGTTGTCATGTGGAACATTTTTTTGGAAAGACTCAAACATAAAAACCCTACAGTACCCTAGAATGGGATTTGGGCATGACAATTGCTGCTCCAATTAATCCTCTGACTGCTCACACAAAACCCCAGGTAAAAGCTCCCCAATGCCCAGGGTTCCCTGGCTGAGCAGCCAGCATCCAATTCTGCACTCCTTTTTACCCAATCAGGCTCCAACATGGAAATGGAATAGAAACCTAGAAAAGATTATGCCCACTGAGGGAATTTTGGTCTCAATTCCTAGAGTCCCTCCCCTAGACCTATCCTAAATTTGAGAGGTAATTTATTTTTGGAGGAAGACAAACGGTAGCCCCTCCTGGGGGAAAAGCAGTCTCTTGGTGCAGGCCTGCCTTGTCTCCTTCTCTGCACTAGGTGCAATCACTCTAGGGAGCAAAGGTCCTAGGGAGCCCTGCAGCCGTAACTCAGAGTTGACTCTAATGCACTCACTTCTCAGGATGGCTTCGCCAACCAGACAGTCCAGGAAAGCTTGTTTTTTAGTTCAGTGACAGGAGAAGTTGATGGAAACTAATTCTGGCCCCCATCCTCCCACAGACCTAGCTTAAGAGGGTCTGCAGGCAGACTGAGCAGATAGGCAGGGCTAAGGATACCCTCTATGACTGTTGCTTGCCCAGAGCAGGCCACAGAACCCTGGACAATGCAGTGCCAGACTCACTTGGTCTTCTGGGGCCTGCACACAGTGAAAAGTTCCTCTTTATTTCCCCTTCACCAAAACAAAGTGAATAAAAGACTAAAAATTTAGTCAGGGCCTGGTTTGTTGGGCCTTAGGTCTGTGACACCCCATAAAATCACTGAGGCCAGTGATTGTACTGGGGATTGTACCCAGGGTCTTGTGCATGCTAAGCAAACACTCTACCACTGAACTATTCACCAGCCCAAAAGAGGGGATTTCGAAATGCAATTAGATTAGGTCACTTGGGAAGAACTCCATGATTGGATACTGGTGGCTTTAGAAGGAGGAGAGGAAGATGGACCACATAGACAGAGATACACATATGTTTCTGCCATGATGTGATGAGGTCAAGATGGAGTCTCACAAGAGCCTATGCCGTGCAATTTGAACCTCCAGCCTCCAAAACTGTGAGCTCAAAAACCTCTTTTCTCAGCCAGGCAGCAGTGGCTCATGCCTATAATCTTAGCTACTTGGGAAGTTGAGATTGAGAGCAAGAGGATAATGGTTTGAGACTTGCCTGGGCAGATAGTTCAAGACCCTATCTCTAAAATAACAAGAGCAAAGTGGACTAGAGGTATGACTCAAGTGGTAAAGTACCAGCTTTGCAAGCCTGAAGCCCTAAGTTCAAATCCTAGTCCCACCAAAAAAAAAAAAAGAAAGAAAGCAAAAGAAAAGAAATCTGTTTTCTCAATAAAATAGCCTGCCTGCCTCAGAAATTTCATTATAGGAATGAAAAGCTGACTAGTACACCTGGTGAGAAGAGTAGAGAAGTAACAATAAAGTAATAGCAACAAGTATTTGTGCTTATTTTGTTTTGCCAGGAATAATCTAAGGACTGTGTACGTATTCAATCACTTAATTATCATAATAACCCACGACCACTCCAGAATCCATGTTTTAGCCTCTCAACATTCTGCTGCCTCTCTCCAACAGAAAAGAAAGGGCATTAAATTGAACATAACCCTAAATCCAGACCCCGGCTCTGCCACTGACTTTCTGTGCAGCACTGAGTAACTCCCTTTCCCTGTCTGGGCCTTGGTTTTCTCACCCTGACAGAAAGGGATACAAGTCATACCATCTACAATTCCTGGAGAAATAGATGACCGGGAAATAGTTGATAAAGGAGGGGGAAATGTTTCTCTTTCCCATCCCACAATTCCCACATTCCAGGAAGTTTGGTGGGTATTGAGAAGGCTAGAAGCCTTGTTACTTAATGGAATATTCCGAGAGTCCTCACAGGACAGGGTTCCTTTGCCCAGACTGTTTCAGATTATGGATTTGAGACATACCTAGAAATAATGAAAAAGGCAAAAATTATAGGGTGAGGAAGCAAGGCATTCATTCTGATGGAGAAGGAAAAACATAAGCAATTGCAGAGGCAAACACAGGGGTGGAGAGCCAGGCATGGTGGCACATGCCTATAGTCTAGCTATTTGGGAGACTGAGGCAGGAAGATCACTTGAACCCACAGTTGGAGACCAGCCTGGGCAGCATAATGAGGCCGTGTCTGAAAAAGAAAGAAAAGGGGTGGGGGAGCTAGAACCTGGAGAAGAAGGCTCTTTTGGGAACTGGGGGAGATTAGAGAGACTTGCTAATATAACTTGTGGCCTCAGCATGAACCCAGGGACCCAGCAGGATTTGCAGCTTTTCCTAGGTCTGTTTTTATTAAGAAGCCTTTCTGGGACACTGTCTCCCCTTCAATGCACGCCAGGGTTTAGGACCCATCTCCCTTCCCTGTGAGATTCCAGAAAGACCTTTCCTTCATGTGTTCCTGGCATCACTAATATTTATGTCTAGACACAGTGACTGTGTGAAGCATACTACTTCTGCTTTTTTAGTATGTGACACTTCTATGTGGAAGACATAATCTTTACCCCCACTTTAGAGAAGAGGCTCAAGATCACACTTCCAGCAGGGGGTGGAGCCAAGTCCACGCTCTAGTCTGGCCACCAATCGGGACGCTTCAGCAAGCATCCTAACCAGTGGCCTTTGACCTCACTGGAGAAGCTGGGTTCCAGGCAGAGGCAGCACGGGTACATGATGCTGATGTGGATTTATCAGCAGATCTCTTTTTTGCTTGCTTGTTTTTATTTTTTTTTTAATTTACTTTTGTGACAGAGTCTTGGTATGTAGCCCAGGCTGGCCTCCAACTCCCAGTCTTCCTGTCCCAGCCTACGGAGTAGCTAGAATTCAGTAGAGCTCTTAATTAAAACCACTTTCCAGTGGGAGGCGACAGGGTCAAGAAGACAGAAAGGTGGATTTCCATGTTCTTCCTCCCCACCTGAAGTCTGACAAGCTCTGAGTTCTCTGGAACCTGACCTATGTCTGGAGGGGCCCTCTACAGCTCTCCAAGGCTATGGGTGTTAATTCGTCTCTGGGCATCTCCCTCACAGAGGCAGCCCCCAGCATAACCCAGGCTCAGCTGAGTAGGGATTTTAAGAATATTGGTGGGAATGGGGGGGGGGGCGGGAATGGAACCCAGGGCCTCTCACATGCTAGGCACGTACTCTACCACTGTGCTACACACCTAGCACCCATAAGGATCATTTTTTTAAAAAGAAAGTATCCCCTAACTTCTCAGGGGAACACGGGAGAAAATTGGGGTACCAACTCTATACTCTTCCTCACCCAGTCCCCTTCTCAAATTTTCATGTCTCTCTTGCCCTGGTCTTGAACTTTCTAGAACATTCTCTGTTCATTGCTCTGAACAGGGATGAAGGCCCTAGGAGAAGATAAGCCCATGTGGTGAGGTGTAAGAGATTTATTTTCCTGAGGAAGGACCCTGTGCTTCTGAGAAACCTTACATAGAAACTCAGAGCAATGACTCTGGGGAATTTCAGTTCCCCTGCAGAGACACCTGGACAGAAGCCCTTTCCAGTGCTCAGGAGTTACCTACTCTCTGAGGTGTCTAAGAGGCAGCCCCCGCCTGCCTGGCTCACTTTAAGATGAACCATTCCTACTTCAGGAGTGAGGAAGCAGGCTTTGACCTCCTCTCCTGGGATCAGGGAGAGTGAGTGGTTCCAAGATGCAGTAGCCTCTGCTTCACGTTGCAGGATTTTAAACTTCTCTCCTTCCTACCCCTTTCAGGGCCAGCCCCATGCCGGATTTTATTCTGACAGGTGGGAGACAGGAAGACACTGGGCCTCTTCCTCCTGACCGCTCTGATGCTCAAGTTTTAGGGGCCTCCTCAGATCTTTGACATGACTCAGATGAAATCTGGCTCCTCACCCTAAACCCCTCCTTGTGGCCTGAAGTCTTCTCGACATCTCATTGCCTAATCCTTTACGTGCCCCACTGAATAATTTTCCAAGTTCCTATTTCTGTCTGATTGTGCAAGTTTCTTCCCCCTCCCCCTGGCCAGGAAGGCACATGATTGTCACATGAGGGCAGCCACAGGCCACCAGCAGAGGGAGGCAGGTTGCTGGGAAGTCTCCTTTTCTAGTTCATAGAGCCCTGGAGTGTGACTTTCCACTCCCCATAACCAGAACTACACAGAACTTTGACTCACCTGGAAACAAGACCAGAACAGATCCCAATGAGGTCACACTTGGCTTTCAGGTCCCCCCAAAAGTAGTTCCTATGTTGTCTTCTCAAAATACTTAGCTAGACCTGAGAACCTCCACACTAGGGTTGATTCTTTGGGGTCCTTCGGGAGGGCCAAGCTACTTTTTTCTGAAGAAAAAATGGCAATAAAGCAGGTGCTCTACTGCTTGAGCCATACCTCTGGTCCATTTTGCTCTGGTTATTTTGGAGATGGGGGTCTTGTGAACAATTTGCTTGGACTGGCCTCAGATTATGATCTTCCCAATCTCAGCCTCCTGAGATCACATGTCCAAAGAGTAGTCCAGAGACCCCAGAGCTTGTCAGACTTCAGCTGAAGAGAAAGAACGTGGAAATTTGCCTATGTGCCTTCTTGTCCTTGCTGCCTCCCCTGGAAAGTGGCTTTAACTAAGATCTCACCCTCCCAGAACCAGTTAAAAGGGCTTCTTTCATAAAAGACTCTATTTGCCTCCTACCACAAGTAAGCAGAGATGAGGAAACTGCCACAGAGAAGCATCCTGGTCCCCTGGTTCACTGCTGCTCTCTTGGAGGCCACAGGTGAAGCTGTGCACCAAAGCAGGCCACACTTCTTTCTAGGCCTGCAAGGCTCCTTGACTTGCTGCAAAGACCACTAACCCAGACATCAGTACCTGTGGGCACACCTACCCACAGCAGAGCCGCTAAAAATTTTCAGTGTGACTTTCAGGACCAAAAAGGAAGAAGTTCTGTCTTGCTGAGAAGAATATGGTCCTGAGACACCAACAAAAGCTGTCTGGCATGGCCTGCCTGATTCTGCAAGTAAAGGTACCTGCTCCAAGCACAAGGGACTGTTCCCTACCTAGACTCTCATTCTGAGCAAGCTGGTGGAGGTGCAAAAATTTTCTTTAGGAACGGTCAGGGTCCCAGACAACTTGTTCTGGAAAACAAAGCCTCTCTTCAGCTCTTCAGGTGATGGGAAAGACGAGAGAAATGTGCCAAGATTCTCCTGAGAAGAACACCCAAGCTGCTGGCTCAGAAGTCATGCTGCAATTAGCATCCTGTCACATGCCCCTTTGTATGCATTTCATATAACATCAAAAGACCACATAGAGGGTGTGAAGTATATAGCATGTT
This sequence comes from Castor canadensis, assembly GCF_047511655.1. NCBI lineage: Eukaryota > Metazoa > Chordata > Mammalia > Rodentia > Castoridae > Castor > Castor canadensis. Next base: position 45,557,657 of record NC_133396.1, on the reverse strand, counting down.
GGCTTTTTTTTTGCTCTCTTTTTGTGGTGTTGGGGATGGAACCCAGGGCCCTATGTAGGCTAGGGAAGTACTCTACAACACCCTACACCTCAGCCCCTTGTATTGTCTTTTATAATTATTTTATTAGGATATATGTCTTATACGAGGGGGGATTCATAATGACAATTCCAATTAGATTTATATTGTACATTATTTTCATTGCCCCCTTGTCTCTGCCTCTCAACCCCTGCCCCACCCCTCTTAAAGCAATTGCAAGAGGTTTCTTAGTTCTGTTTCATACAGGTCATGAAGTCCATCAACCAAATACCATCACCTTAATCAACTTCCTTCACCCTCCCCCTCCCACTAGTACCTATCTTACAGTCCTGTTTTTCATTATTAATATTTAAGTTGATGTTCAAAGGGGTGTCTCAGTGTACGCCCACTGTGTGTGTGCTTTACTTTGGTCTGTTCAACCCCTTCCATTGCTCTCCCTTACCCCTTTACCTCCCACCCATACTTTTTTAACTGTAAGTTTATTCAGTCTCTGTTGTAAAAGTCATAAAGCCGCAATAAAACTCTTTTAGACAGGGCTGGGAGTGTAGCTCAGAGGTAGAGCACTTGCTTAGCATGTGTGAGGCCCTGGACTTGATCCCCAGCACCAATAAAAGAGGGGAGGGGAGGGGAAGGGAGATGAGAGAGAGGAGGGAAGGTGGCCCAAACAATGTATACACATATGAATAAATGTAAAAATGATAAAATAATTAAAGAAACAAAAAAGCAAAATATGACCCATAAATGCATATCCCAATTAGCATTTTCTAGTCTTTTGGGGCTTGCACAAGCAGGATCTTTTTGTTTGTTTTTAATTTTCAGTACTGGGGTTTGAACTCAGGGCCTCACACTTGCTAGACAGGCACTCTACCACTTGAACTGTTCTGCCAGCCTTACAACAAGGTCTTTACATGCTTAAACTCAAGAGTGGCTCCTCAGACTGCACAGGAATTTCTCAGCCTGATCCTTGGCCAGTGCATCCTTCATTTTCTCCTCATCCTGTTACATCAAGCCGGGCAAAACTTCTACCTCAACAGAGGAATGACTTTTCTTTGCTCAGGGACTTCCTGGCCACAAACACAAATGGTGTACTCTAGCACCTCATTCATGCTTGTTCTTGGCGAGAGGTCTCTGGTTTCTGGGAGGAGGGGAAGAACATCACCTGGTTGTCAGCATTGTCTAGGGACACCAGAGATAAAAAATCTCATCTGTAGTGCTCTGGACAGAAAGCCAAGAACTACTTCTGGTAGGGCTTAGGGCTCTTCCTCCCAAGCTGGGTTTTAGCTTTGAGATTGGAAAGAAGCCTCGTGTTTAGCCAGGGCTGCCAACCTGCTCCAGGAGGAGCTGTATTAGTGACATTCAGCCTTTCAGCAATGGAAACTGAGGGGGAGGAGAGGAGGGTGGGGCAGGAAGAACCAGAAGAAAAAGTCAGACTGACATTCACCCAAATTCCAGCCCCTGGCAGAAACAAAGTTGGTGGAAGGCTGGGCGTGCCATCCTAATCTCAGGACAGGAGACAGACACTTTGTAGACCTTCCTACACCATGGCGCGTGCGAGAAATGACAAACATACACAGCACACTAGGGTAGACAAAGGGGGAGACAGGGGGTAGGGGAATAAATCATGTTTTCTCACTTTGAACTCATTGTAGGCACATTCATTGGGAAACCCCCAGCAAAGGGGACAAGAAGAGAGTGCCTTGGACTTCTAACAAACCCTCCCAAGTGATTTTAGAAGCCTCCATGCTGCCAAGATAAAATCAATGAGAGCCCCTCTAAGGCAGCAACCGCCCCCCCCCCACCCCGCTGGTGAAAGAGGCAGTATCCAGGTGAATTCACCTGCATGGATGGTGGGGCATAGGGCACACTTCCCAGGTGGATACAATGTTACTGGGCATGGCTGCTGGGAGAGTGGAATAGACAGCCAAGAGGATGCCACACCCACCTGTGCCAGACATCAACCCATCTTGTCAGAAATTTCCTCTTCCCAAGTCAGATTCACAGGCCTGATGACCAAGGTGGGAGGTCTTATTTACTTTGACAAAAGCAGGGCTGCCAACACAGCAGCTGCTGTCCTCTCCTACTCTGGGCCCAGCTTAGCCAGTCTTCTACCCTAGATGTGTGTTGGGGGTGGAAGGGGAGGCAGACCTGCTAGCTGTCCAGGGCACTGCTATGGGGCTTTGGCCCCCAGCAGGCCGAAGCATCATTCACAGCTAGTCACATTAGCACTAGCCCTACAGGGCCAGTGTCTGAGCTGCTGCAGATTCGGTGTAGAGTGCAATGGTGTAGTTCAGGATGTGGTTCTAGAGACAATATCCCCAGGTTCAAGGTATGGTCTCCAAGAAACTGAGCTTTAGTTTCTTTTCCTGTAAAATGAGGATAACAATGAGCTGCTTTGACCAAGATGGTTGAGAGGATCAAATGATCAAATGAGGTAACAGATGAAAGACATCAGCACACCATCAGAAGCACACAAGCAGTATTAGCTTTGTGTACACGTGTAGGTGCACACACATGTACACACTACAGCTCTCTCTCTCTCTCTCTCTCTCTCTCTCTCCCTCCACCTCCTCTTTCCAGGGTCTGGATTTCCAAGTGCTGGATTTACAGGTATGAGCCAACATACTTCGCCTTACACCTTTCTCTTGAGGGTAAAAATAAGACAAAAAGTGGAACAGCTTCCCTGAAAGGACTACAGCAAACCTAGTGAAGAGGTATTGTGCCTTGTACTGAGGTCACCAGAGCCCAACCTCACTCTTTGCTTTCTGTGGGTGACTCACATCACTGCAGAGTTTACTCATTAGCATATTAAAAAAAAACAAAGCCACCTCATTTTCTTAAGTGTGGCATTCAAGAGCAGCTGGAATAAGAAAAATATCCATCAAAAAAAAACATGCTCCTCTCCCTTAAATTCACAGCTGTCATGTTTAAAAGAGGCAAGGACTTCTACAGCCTGCTGCTGGTCCCTGAAAGATTTCAAAGACAATGAAAAGTAAAATATAGTATAAACTTCATCAGCAAGGAGCATTTTCTCCAGGCACCAGAGTAGAGCCTCCTTCCTTAGCAAGTGAGAAAATGAGGACTGAGGACTTTAAGTGCCCAAGTGTGTTTAAAGAGAAAAGGTGAGTAGGAAATTTTCTGTTAAAATTATAAACCTCAAGGGTCAGAGGCATAGCTCAGGTGGTAGAGCACCTGCCTAGCAAGCACAAGGTCCTGAGTTCAAACCCCAGTACAAAAAAAAAAAAAAAGGAAACCTTGGGTTATACAGAATAAACACCAAAATGCTGGACCAAGAAAACAGTTTCTTAATGCCAGAAATTAGAGATTGGGCTAGGAGTGTAATTCAGTGGTAGAGCATATGCTTAGCAAGCAGGAAGTCCTGGGTTTAATCCCAGTACCACAACTACCAAATAAGAAGTTAGGGTATAGCTATTCACACACACACACACACACACACACACACCCCTACCAAATGTAATAAACGTAAGATAGATCAATTTAGAAGAACTTCTTTATAATATCAGATTCAACTATACTACAGGCTCACAGCTTTTTTTTTTTTTTTTAACTAAAAGAAACTCTCTACAGGCATGGTGAGACACACCTGTAATCCCAGCAGTTGGGAGGCTAAGGCAGACGGATCACAAGTTAAAGGCCAGCCTGGGCTACTATTGAGATCGTGTCTCAAAATAAAATTAAAAAGAAGGTCAGAGGATGTAGCTCAGTGGTACACTGTTTGCCTAGCATGCACAAGCCCTGGGTTCAATCCCCAGCACTGCAAAAGAAAAATAGAGAAAAACAAAAAAAACCTCCAGTCTATTTCTATTACTCATGAGTCTTCAACGTGATCACTCATTCCAAATTGCAAATTGAAAGAATATCCCTGCGGCCTCTTCATATTCTCATCAGCAAACAGTCCCCAAACACAAACCTCTCCTTCTCTCTCTCTCTCTCTCTCTCTCTCACTCTCTCTCACACACACACACACACAGTTATTGTGTGCTGCCCAGCGTGCATAAAGCCCTTTTGGTGTTTTCACATATTACTCCTGGTAAATGTTGCATGAAATTTGATGATCCCGTTAGGGAAGAGAAACTGATTGACAATCATCCATTCCTAACCCGCAGATCCTTGATGAAATCCCGTTTCGATTTAGGGTTTAGAAATTGCTGGCTTGAAGACAAATGGCTCTCTGGTTTCACCAGCAGACCTCAGCTGCCTGCGAGGTCTAAGGTGGATTCAGCTCTCCCCGCCCCCTGCCAGTTCCCTCCCGCCCATTCTGCGCTGGCCAGCTGCGGCTACCCGCCCGGCCCGCGTGGCAGGGGCTCCCCGGGGGCGGGGGCGGGGGCGGGGCCGCGGGCTCTGGGTCACGTGACGGCACTGCCCATCTCTGCCTGAGGTTCAGCATCCGCTGCCACACCGGTTACCTCCTCCTGCGCGCACCGCTAACGCAGCATCAGTTGCTCAGCCCGCACCTGCGGGGACCAAGGAGGAGCGGGGCGGGGGAAGCGGCCTTGCTTTCTGAGGTTTAGGCAACACTTGCGATGCAAATGCATTCAGGGCCTGGGGCCTTTCCCTACCCTCGCGCGGGGAGGCAGGTGCCACAACACAACCCTCTGGGGACCTAAGTACATCTTACGCTGATGACGGGAAGCCCCCGTGCTCCCTAGCCTTGGGGAGAGCCCTGCAATGGGAGGTGTGGCAATGGTGTGGGCCCCTGCTGGGTAACCTCCCAGGGTTTCGACCAGCAGGAAGCAGTGGACATTCCAGAAGTCGCTGACTGATAGGGGAGGTTAAAACAGAACGACTCTTTATTTGGGATTTAAAATAAAAGCTTAAAGAATTTTCGTTTTCCTGGTCTTGGTGCCTGGTCCACTAAGGAAATTCCTGAAGCAAAGGCGACAAGAACCAGAAAGCACAGGGCCACCTCCCCAGGGACCCGGCCAGCCCACTTCCTCTCGGTTTCTCCTGCATCTCTTGCCACAGAAACCACCGCCAGGATTTCTGAGATTTTGCCCACTGTACCCAGGGTTGTTGGAGTCCTTAGGACGGGAGGCCTTTCCTGGAGGGATTTAATGATGTCTTTGCACAGAACTTAAAACGATCTAGCAAAACGAAAGATCTGACATCCAGATAAGGGTGGCAAATGATCAGACCAGGTGTATTCCACTCAGGTCTCTGAGAGCTAAGGGGCCTCGGCCCCACCCCAAGCTCTATGAAACTCCCTCTGAGTTTGTAAGAAATACCCTACTAAGCAAGAATCCTTCATGTATGTTTTCAAGAGGCACTGACATTTTTTGAGACAGTCTCACTATGTAGCCCAAGAAGGGCCTCAAATTTGCAATCTTCCTGCCTCAGTCTCCCAACTGCTGGAATTAGAGGCATGCACCACCTTCCTGCTCTGTGGCACTTTGGTATGTTAACTAACCTCCTTAGGGTTCAGTTTTCTCCTCCATAAGATATGGTTAATAGTATTAACCTCTTGTGGCTGTTGTGAGAATAATGAAATAATGCACAAATTGGATACAAATACGTGAGTGTCATAAAAGGACTGAAGGCTATCTAATGTGCAATGCTGTCAACTGCAGATTCCATCATCAGAAAGGAGCAGAAGTGGTGGGGAGAAGTGACAGGAACCAACAGGTTTTATTCCAGACTTCAATACTGGAATCTTTCATACTGAAAATGCATTTATGTAATTCATGTGCTTAGTACAGGGCCTGAGTCATCATAGATACTCCAATGTTAATTTTTATAACTGATTCGTTCTAATTTATTTTTAATCTGGCTTCTGGTTCAAAGAGGATGGATGACTGAGTCTATGGTGTGTGTGTGTGTGTGTGTGTGTGTGTGTGTGTGTGTGTCTACATCAGTGTAATGAACTTACCTTAGGCTTCTCTCTTTTCATGCCAATCTATAAATACAGGGCTGGGAGGTAAGACTCAAGCGGTAGAGCCCTTGTCTAGCAAAGTGCCAGGCCCTGAGTTCAAGTCCCACTACAGCAAAAACAAACAAGCAAACAAAAAAAGAAATACAAGTAAATAAATCCACAAACATGATATGAATCTTATATTAAAAGGAAACCAATTTACAGTTCAGCAAGACCTTATCTTGAAAAAACCCTTCACAAAAATAAGTCTGGTGGAGTGGCTCAAGGTGATGGCCCTGAGTTCCCAGTACCTCAAAAAAAAAAAAAAAGAAAGAAAGAAAGAAAGAAAGAAAGAGACCAATTACCAATTACAGCCCAATAAAATATCTAATAGAGGGTGTTCTCAAGGACCAGGAATTCTAAGCTATCCTTGAAAGATGGGGGTAAAGGGATCTGATTGGAGGAGGAAACCACAGGCCACAATATACCAAGGAGAAGGCAGCTGCCAACAGTTATTGTTTGGAGGTGCGACGCAGCTGATCCTGGAACAGAACAGTGGGCAGAGGAACCATGGAGACTAGTTGAGAGGCAGAAGGAGGCCCAGGCAGGTCAGTGCCCAGATTCCCCTCCTTCCCCAGACCCAGTCCCTGACCTGCTCTGGTTTCAGCTTCCATTCTGGTTCACAGAGAAGGGTATCTTATTTTTGAGCAGAGCCATACTTTAAAAAACTTTTTTAAATGTTTAGCATGATTGTTTAAAACAGAAAGATAAGCTTAAAACATGAAGTTGTAGCATGAACTTTATCAAAAGTTTGAAATGATAAGTTTCCTGAGAAAATATAAAGTCCGAAAGCAGATTTGAGAGGAAATCCTGAAACGATTGCTAACCTTTAAACACAAAAGGACAGCTGGGCACCAGTGGCTTACGCCTGTAATCCTAGCTACTCTGGAGGCAGAGATCAGGAGGATCACAGTTCAGAGCCAGATCCTGTCTTGAAAATACCAGGCACAAAAAAGGGCTGGTATAGTGGCTCAATGGTACAGCGCCTGCCTGGCAAGTGTGAGGTCCTGAGTTTAACCAATAGTACCGCCTCCCCCCACCAAATACACACATACACAAGGACAAGTAGGTGGAGACTATACAGAAGACCTATAAAGGCAAGGGCTTCTAAACCTTTACAAACAGAGCTGGGCACTGGTGGCTCACACCTGTATAATCTTAGCTACTTGGGAGGCTGAGATTGGGAGGATCAAAGTTCGAAGACAGCCTGGGCAAATAGTTCGTGAAACCCCATTTCCAAAATAACCAGAACAAAATGGATTGGAAGTAGCGGTAGAAGAGTGCCTGCTTTGCAAGTGCAAGGTCCTTAGTTCAAACCCCAGTCCTACCAAAAAAAAAAAAAAAGGAAACCTCTGCAAACAGAACATAGGAGCAGATGGGAATTGTTACTCAACAAATTTTATGATGCCACCATGATTCTGGGGGAAGAGAGAGAAAACAATAGGTCAATCTTTCCTATGTCATAGATGCAAGTAATCTTAATTCCAATTATCATGTTCAATCTAGCAATTTTCTTCCTAAACTGTACATCTCAGCTAATACGCATGGTTGTGTACCACTCAACTTGCTGCTCTGTGAATGGGTTGTTAATACACAATTAAGCATCCTGCAGCCCTGTTTATTAGATCAAATAGTGTTTATCCCAAGACTATCAGCCTAGCTCAACATTATAAAAGTTGTGTTCTTGAGCTAGTAGAGTGGCTCAAGTGGTAGAGCACCTGCCTACCAAGCATGAGACCCAGATTTCAAACCCCAGAACGGCCAAAAAAGAAAAAACAAAAACAAAAATTATGTTAGTCAATACATTAATACATTAAGGAAGAAAATAGCATATAATCATCTTGACATATTTGAGAAAAGCAATTGTGAAAAGTAAACACTCATTTTATTTCTGCTTAAAAAGAATAGAAAAAAATACTCTTGGAAACTAGAAATAAAAAAAAAACAAAGGGGCTGGGGTAGTGGTTCAAGTGATGGAGTGCCTGCCTAGTAGGCCCAAGATCCTGAGTTCAAATTCCAATACTAACAAAAGAAAAAGAAGAAATAAGAAATCTCCTTTATTTGAGTAAATCTATGATTAGCATACTATCCAATCATGAGGGATTAAAGACATTCACATTAAATCTAAAAAGTGGGCAAAGAATATGACAAAGAAGAAATAGGAATAGCCAAAGGACATAAGAAAATACACTGCCTCATTAGTCATCAGACCATGTGTACTTTGAGATGCCATTTTTTATTTATTAGACTGACACAAATGAAAAATAGTAACAAATGTCGGTAACAATGTGAACAGGTTCTCTCAAAAAGTATGGTGAGACTATAACCTGGATCAACCTATTCCAGAACAATTTGACAGTATCTATTAAAATTTAAAATGAGGCATTGCTCAATGTCTAGATAGTCTCCAGAGAAACATTCACACATGTGAACCCATGGTTGGTGTCCTGTGCATGGCTTTCCACTGCAGTGTTGTTTGGAATATACCCTGCTGAGGGTTAGGTGTGTCCCCTTGCATTTTCTCTAGCAAAGAAAGTAGGGGCTGGGGAGCTTCTGGAATCATAGCTCTTCTAACTTTACAATTCCTTAGGCACCTCTCTTAGAAGGTCACCACTTTGGAGTCACTGATATCAGAGCTGGGCCCCTGCTCCTGTGTAGGAGAGGGTGTAAACAGACCTATGGAATCCAGAGGGTTTTAAAAGAGGAGTTGCCAGACCTCCAGATGAGTCCCTGGGTGGCAAGGAGTGGTGGTGGATGCTGGAGGCTTCCTGATCAGGCTTTGCCTGTGACCTAAAAGAACTGGGGGTCAGAGCAGCAATTCAGGGCATCCGAGTCACCTTACAGCAGAGGAACTGACATTTCCTCTTTCCAGGAACAATGACAGCCTGTGCAGCATGTCCCATCTTCAGGTACCAGTTCACTTATTGGCCTGTGGAGAGCCAGTCGTACAGCCAGTCTTAGAGCCACACCCGTGGCAGTGACCTGTACTGGCTACTAATGAGAAGCACTTCTCTGCCAGCTTGGGAATCTAGCAGCACTGACCACAACTTCCTCTCTGAGAGTATGAGGGGAGCTGCAGGAGGGAGCAGCTGGGCTTTCTGCAGGCAGGCACCTGGGCACTGGAGCCGAAGGAATACAGAAAAATGCAGAGCAGGTGTGCCCCTGATGTACCTTCTGGTCAACCAGCAAACATGTGGTCATTGCTGTTCAAAATATGAACAGCAGTGGTTGCCAACAGCATATAAAGAGCCACCTTGGGTCACATGTATGGTGGGCCTGGTCCCACACGAGGACTGAAGGCTCTTGAAGAAGAATGTGTAATTCTTTCCCTTGGTGTATTGGTGGGCACCACTCAGGGGTCAATAAAGTTTGGGTTAATGGTGCCTGCATCCTTTTCTCCCAGATGGAAGGAGTTTATGGTGACCCCAAATTGATTTCCCATGGGTCATAAAATCAAACACACAGTGCTTTACTCCTTTGACCTCCTTTGAAGTGGGCAATGTCTTACTATCCATTTCCTTCTTTCAACCTCCTGATTCTTGGTGATTTGGTTACTCTATAAACATTTAGAAAAGCTGTTTTCTTGGTTTTTTGTTGATTGGTTTGGTGGTTATAAGCACTCTCCTCTCCAGAGTGATTTTTTTTAAATACCAAAAAAAGTTCCATTTACAGAAGGCCAGTAGGTATGCTCAACTACTTACAAAGCCCAGCAAAACTGTCTAACTCCACAGTGATCTCCACCCCTGAAGAAAGCACACCATTTCCCGTGCCACCTATGTCTAAATTAACGGAGGCTGGTGACTTTGAGAGAGGGGAAAAAAACAGGCAGAACATAATGAACTTCTGAGAGGCAGAAGCTCAGCTCAGCTGTGTTGAGTGAGCATCCAAAGCTAGAACCTGACGCCATCAAATACCAGGATGACTCTACATGGGGGCAGCGAAAGGGTCACCTGCATGACTAAACCCTGGCCAGTCATGTTTGAAAACAGCAGATCTGAAAGAACTTCTTTGTGCCATGGACCAAGTGCCCATCAGCACTGGGCCATTGTGTTTGCTCTCAGGCCAAAGGTCACCTGGGTTCTCTTCTCTGCCTATTTCCTGGCTCTATACACAAATGAATTTTATCAACTGTCTGGCAACTCCGTATCTGCTCACACACAAACTCAAAAGGGCTTTTCCCTCCCATTTTGCTTAGAAATACCCTACGTTCTTAATTAAGTTGAGGACTTTTTTTTTCTTCCTTTTAATATCAACCTTTAGGGCTGTGTGCTAGAAAGGGCCCAATATTTAAAACTCACCAGCCAGTCCTAGTGGCGCACACTGGTAAGCAACAAGGCAAAGAGGATGAGGCAGGAGGATCATGAGTTCGAGGTCATTCTGGCCTTTGCTTCTGCCAGGAGGTGGTGGCTTATGCCTGTAATCCTAGCTACTGAGGAGGCAGAGATCAGGAGGATTGTGGTTCGAAGCCAGCCGGGCAAATAGTTCTGCAGGACCCTATCTCGAAAAACCCTTCACAAAAATAGGTCTGGTGGAGTGGCTCGATGTGTAGGCCTTACATCAAGCCCTAGTACCACACACACACACACACACACACACATACACACACACACAAAAGCTCACCAGATATTTTCTACACCCCACATCAAGCTCTTAGCAACCCTGTGCTGGCTGTTCAAAATCCCTTGCTAAAATATATAATAGATTCCAGAGCCTGGAGCCATGACACACAAATACTCAGGAGACTGAGTTCAAACCCCAGTACTGCCAAACAAACAAAAACAGATCAGAGGATTCTGACTTGTAGTCAGTTCTTTATCCAGTTTATTTCACAAGCAGAAGAATAGTAGTTTAGGAATATCCTTAATCTTTCAGATTAATTAGCAAGCATTTATCAAGCAGATAGGAGGCAGAAGGTGCCATGCAGATATTAAGGAAAGGAAGGGTGACTAATATGAGGTATTTGTTGGTGGCTCACTGTGTCAGGCACTGTGCTGAGTAAGTTTCCTCCCTCATTTCACAGCATTCCAGGACACAGGAGTTATTATGTATTATTCATTGCATAGGAAAACCAGGCACAGAGCCTTCACCCTCGCTTGACTGGTGTGAGCCAGTATCTGCCTTCAGCAAGTCCAGTGTGGCAGGTGGGGGTAACATCTAAGTTATTGTATTAAGAGGCAGAAGGAAACACATGTTAAACGGAGATACAGAGAGATGCTGGGGACAGGGGAAGTCATATCTGGGATGGCAGTTTGGACTCAAGAGATTTTTCACCCTAAAGGAGGATTTCCCAACAACTCCTTGAATGGAACTACAAATAATCAGTGTCAACTCAGCAAGCCCAGAGCTTTCCCCAAGAAGTGGCCCTAAATAAGCTGCAGCCAGAAACCGAAGGAGAAGACAGGCTATTTTCACTTTCTGGTTTCTAAAATCTCTTGGTTTTGCAATGTTCATGGGGTGGGAGTCAGGCCAGACACGAAACTGCAGGCGGAACTGTGGTTTCCTACCAAAGAGTGTGCCTGTGCTGATTCCTCCCCCACCAAGAGCAATTTGGGGGACAAAGAAAGCTGTCAGTCAATTTGGGCCCCAAACACAGCAAACTAAGGGGCAACTGAAAAGAAGAAAGATGTGTAGCCATTTTAATTATAAGTGACCAAGTAGATGTCACTTAGTTGGCATTAAGGTTGCAGAGATTGAAGGTCTTTGTCCTAACTCTTAAGTTCCTCTTAAGTTTCTCAGACACTGTGAGAACTGTCCATCCCACAGTGATCTCACTCCTTCAGAGACCACAGGCTCTGTGGTTACAAAACAAAATAGCACACAAAAAAAAAAAAGCAGGCTGAGACACTGTGCCTGTCTGGAAGAGACTTAAATACTGTGCAGCACCTCCCCTTACCTTAAACCTAAAGATTAGCCATTTAAGAGTGCCTTCAACCTAAAACAAAAATTTATTTTTGGCTTTTATCAGTTTTGGGGATTGATGCTAGCACTGCATTTTATTGCCATAGATATTTTTTAATTTCCTCCCTCCCTCCCTCCTTCCTTCTCCTTCCATGGGTAACTGCCACCTTGGTATGTACATTATTCCTTACCAAGTTAAATTACCCACCCTTAACAAAACCAATGCCAAATGTCTATAATGCAAGAAGATTTGAACAAAGTTGCTGAGGATGTAACTCAGTGGTATAGCACTTGCCTAGTGTGAGGCCCTGGGTTTGATCCTCAGCACCACATACACAAAAAAAATTGGATATGAAAATTGTGCTTATAAATGTTTTCCCTCCCCTATTTTAGCAGCTTTTTCAATGTATATGCACAATGGTATTTCCCTCCAAATGAAAAATTCAGATGAAATAATATTGCTTGAATCTAATCTGCCCAAGTGTCTCCCCAGAATGAAGTTGAGTTTCTGGGGAACATCTGTCCAGTTGGGGCTGCACTTTCCAGGACCCTTCCATCTCAGAGGGGACATATGCCTGGTCCTTGCCAATGGGAGATGAGCAGAAGAAATGGGAACCACTTCTGGGTGCAGAGAGTTAAGAAGAAAGTGTGTCTTCACTCTCTCTCCCCAATGTATTAGTCTAAAAGCTGAGAACCACCAGGGCCTGAGGAAGGGCTGGTCCATGAGAGTGCAGGAGCCAGAGCTCTGAGCGACCGTGAGGAGAAAATCTGCTCATTAGGAGCACCAGTGCTCACTGTTGTGTGACCCAAGGTATAGCCACTGGAATGTTGGAGTGGGTTTGTCACAGTGGCAGTGCTACTCAAATCGTTACATTCCAAAGCTGAGATGGGGGCGGGGGAGACTAGGGAAAGAGCAAAGGCTTATTAGTGAGCTCAGAGGCACACTAGGAAAGAAAGACATTTTTTTCTTCTGTGGAAAACTCCTGAACCCAGAGAGTATAATCCCAAATGCCTATGCACACTAGGCATGTAGTGTAATATTAGTAGACACTGACCTAAAAAGCACTTACTGTGTGCAGGCACTGATATTCACTCATTCAGTTCTCACAGATTTGGGAGCTTGTTTTGTGGAGGAGAAAAGTGAGGCCAGCAGGGATTGGAGAGAAGTGTGAAGTCACACGGCTAGGAAGGGGCAGAGGCAGGGTGCAAAGCCAGGCAGCCCAGCCCTGCTCGCTGCCATCTGTACTCTCAGTGCCAGTGGGTAAAGATGTCAGAAGAAGAAGGAGGCTGGCAATCAGGAAGGACAGGAAGATTATCCAGTCTGAAGGACTGACCATTCACCTGATGCTTTCCACATGTACTGTTCATCTTCCCATCTCTTATGAAAAGCTAGAAGTACAGATTTTGATGAAAGATCCCAAGATTCCAAAATGATTCAATTTTATTTTAATCTTCTGCAGCCCAAACACTGAGCCTGGAAGCTGTCTTCTGCCTGCCCACAGGCCCTGGGTGGATTCTGTTCCAGGCTGGAGGGGAGATTCCCTTAGTGAATAACAGCTCCCTTGGGCCCACTAATATGAATAATTAATTTGTTTTAGCACTATCATCCCACATCCCAACAAGCCCAGCATTCAAGAAGCAACTCCATGCCCTTCTGAGACAATGACAGGCATGGGGGACCCATGTGCAGGGAGAGTCCTATCATAAAATCTGGCATAGTGGTTTATGCTCTAAGGGATGCCAGTCTGGCCTGTATGCCTGCTCCTGTCTGGCTGCCTTCGTGGGGCCATGAGTGTCAGCGAGGCTCATTAAAGATGCCGCACACTGTGGCTTTCACTGCTCTCAGCAGGAGTGGGCTCCAGATTCCTCAAGATGCTTTAAAATAAGACAAAAAGGCACAATTATGCAGCCAAGCATAAGGCGAGGCAGGCTGCATACAAAGCAGGGCTCTCTCCATAATAGGACCACAGCCCCCATGCAGGGCTGAGGTCTCACCTTCCTTCCAGGCTGCAGCTGTGAGGCATCTGTAATTGGATGCTCTGCATCTTGGATTATTCAAACTGCAGGACTTCCAGAAGCCTTGGGTTTCAATTAAGGATATGACCAGGCAACAAGATAAACAAGATACCATTTTTTACCCTTGTAGTCTATCTTGGCAATGCAAATGGCTAAACTAGTAATGACGGTGATAATAAGATTAACTAACATGCATTGAGTGCTTACTGTATGTGCCAGGCACTGTTCAAAGTGCTTTATAGATATATGTTGATTTGTTTAATCTTTAGCCAATTTAGTTAGACATTGATATTACATTATCACCTGTTGCCCCCACTCTACAGATAAACAAACTGAGGCACAAAAAAGATCAAGTAATTTACTCAAGTTCACATAGCAGTTAAACAGCACAGCTTAGATCAGAATCCATGCAATGTGATTCCAGACAGCACAACCTTGACCAACACACTAATGGCTATTTGTATTCACACAGATCTGACTAGACCCTAGACCCCGTGCCACCTGCTTTCTATAATTACTTCATTTAATCTTTACAATACTAAGTGATGTATAATCACCCCTATTGTTTAGAAAAGAAATTTGTTCATCTATAGAGAGGGGAAGTAATTTGGGTAAGGGCATAAAATAACAAATGACCTACAGTCTGGCTGTAAACCCAGGTTCCTCTGATTCAAAGCCAGGCTCTTAACCTTACTTGTACCACAGTTTATAAAATTTAGGCCTGGAAAATCATTTAGTCCAATCACCTTATTTTGGAGGCGAGGAACAATAGCCTTCAGCCCCTCCAAGTCTGCTCTTTAGGACTGGACATAATGCTATCAGTGGTAAGTCAGTTGTCAGGATGGCCCCTGAAATCTAATTAACAGACAAGGACCTTGAAAACCGCATCCACTTCCAAACGTGGAAGATCCCCGAAGAAATCTCATTTTCTCAGAGAGCTGGGCAATCAGACATTTAGGCCTTCCGCCCTCACAAGCAAACTTAATATACTGCTAGATCAATGACGTGCACAAAATAGGTTTTCATGGTTTTTATTTCTAGGATCCTTTCCACTGTGTTAGTGATTTAGTGATTTTGCACCTGCAGTCTCAGACTTTTCTATAATGGCTTGTATATTCCTTCAACAGCCCTCAAAACTGATGATGTGTATCGGTTTCACTTCATGCCTGGGGTCCTTGGTTTTGGTTGCCATGGCTGGTTGCATAGCAGGATATGTCTCTGTGACCAGCCCCATAAAATTCTCAAACCTTGAGGCTCAAACGTTTATCTCAGCAGAGATATTCCAGGTAAGTCTTTGTAGTTTAGGGGAGAAGGGAAGGAGGGAGGGAGAGAATGAGAGAGCACTCCTATAAGGCCACAGACAAGGAATGACATCAGAAGCCTGTGCTGGACCTCACTAGAGTCTGCTGATGAATGTGTTTTTCCTGCTTTTTTTTTTTTGTGTGTGATATTGGGATTTGAACTCAGGGTCTCATGCTTGCTAGACAGGTGCTCTACCATTTGAGCCACTCCACTAGTCCTTTTTTGTGTTGGGAATTTATGAGATAGGGTCTTGCTTTATGTCCAGGCCAGCCTGGACAGCAAGCCTCCTATGTGTGCTTCCCCAAATAGATGGAATGTCAGACATGCACTGCACCTTGGTTGAGATGAAGTCTCATGAACTTTTCACCTAGCCTGGACTCAAACCTTGATCCTCCTGATTGCTGCCTCCCCAGTAGGTAGGATTATAGGCTTGAGTCACTGCACCTGGCCTCCCTCTTGCCTTTGCTTTGTATCCAAAAAGCATAGCCTAGTATGTGGTCTTATAATTCCTCCTAGCAAATCACTAATAAAACAATAGTGAAACAAGCCAGGTACAAGGGGGATATGGCTTAATTCCAGCCTGAGGATCACTTGAGGCCCAGGAGTTTAAGGCTCAAACTAGAAAGAGAGCTCGTTTGGGCAACACAGAGAGACCTTGCTTAAAAAAAGGAAGAGAGGAAGAGAGAAAGAGAGAAAGAGAGGAAGGGAGGAAGAACTAAAGGAAAACTAAACAACAGTGAAACAATTTAGCCATTTCCAGTACTATTTTTCACTTTCGTGTGATTCACCTCTCAAATATATATATATATATATATATATATATATATAAGCAGCTAGGTTACCAGTTGCCTTAGTGAGAAAGCAACTTAGAGGTTTTGAAGAAAACTTTTGAGTTTCAGAAGAGTCATTCTTCTGTCTGAATGAAAATCAGTTATCTGTATCAGTCAGCATACACTAGGTAGTGCTACAGTAACAAACAGCAAGCACCAAACATTTCAGTGGCTTAAAATAACAATAGTTTATTTCTTGCTTGCTCATGCTCCACGTCCAATGAGGAGCTCTGCTCTGCATTGCCCCTCCCTCCAGCCCCAGGCTGACAGAGCAGCTGCCATGTGGAACAAAGTGCATTACAGTGGCAGAGGGAAGAGAGCTCTGAAGGGTCTCGTGTTGGCGTTAGGTGCTCTGGTTCAGAAGTTGTGCACATCAGTTCCTTTCACACTCACTGGTCAGAACTAGGCAAATGGTCCCAGCAGATTTCAAGGAGGGCTGGGATGTAGCTCGGTGGTACAGCGCTTGCCTAGCATGCGTGAGACCCCGGGTTCGATACCAGCACCAAAAAAAAAAAAAGATTTCAAGGAACTAGGAATGTGATCCTACTTATATTCCTAGATATCAAATGGGGACCAGAATATCTATTTTATAGTCCTAATCACTAAGCTAGATCTCCATTAGTTGGAGAGGGCCTACAGCATTAGCCTTTTCCTGCATTCCCACCAGGAGGAGGGATTCTCAACTGGGCGCAGTGGCCATGGTAGAGGGACATGGTAGGAAGCTAGAAGGACGCATCAAAATTCCAGGGCCATGAGATGTCTGAAAAGGCCTCAGTGAGAAAAATCCACCATTGTTCTTGCAAATCAATGTTCTAGAATGCTTCCTATGAAGCATTCCTACTGGTCTGAAAAAGAAGGAGGAGAAAGAAGAAGTGATGAAGATGAAGATAAAGATAAGGAAGAGAAGGACAGAAGGGGGATGAGGAGGAGAAAGAGAAGAAAAAGAAAAAGGTCTTTAAGTGCTTAGGGACGCTAATAACCTGCCTGGGTATTACAAATCCCCCAAATGCTCACTCGAAAATGCACAATCATTCTTTTTTAAATTATTACTTGTTCAATCAATTCAACATGTCAGCATTGCATTAGAGGCAGAGATGCTAGAGTTGAAAGATTTGGTGCACTTCCAACACACACACATACACACGCACACACAGGGGTGGGTAGGGTGACAAAGAGGCAAATGATTTAAAATCAGGTATACAACTAGTCAAATGAGCAAAGGTGCAAAGTCCAGGGAAGGATGTGGCACCAACACTGGGCTGGTTTTTCAAAAGCTGACATTCACAGTTGCTTCTCCAGTATCTTTTTTTTTTTTTCCTTTCTTGGTGGGTTTGAACTTTGGGCTTGGTACTTCAGCCACACCTCTGCAACCATTCTTTACAGTAGTTGCAAAATAGCTAACACTCCTGATGCCCCCCCCCCAAACCCTTGCAGCTAAAGATGGACACGTGACCCAGTTTGGCCCAATAGCATGAAAGTAGGAGTTGTTAGGTAGAGTTTCCAGGGAAGCATTTATTTTTTCTTTTTTAAGGGGACAGTCAGCCAGTGTGACCAACTTGAGTCCTTTGCTCCTTTCCCTGAAACAGCAGTACACACCTGGCGATATAGCAGACAAAACCCAAAAACAAAACTGTGAGGTAACAAGCAGGATGACAAACATCTTCCCACTAGCAAAGCTGCTGCAAACCCAACTGTGAGGTCCTCCTCAGGGAGAAACTGCTCCTCCCAAAAAAACAAAACTAGTTATGCTATCATTGTCCTTCCCAACTGCTAACAAATCACAGCAGGGTTGGCAAGTTACTCAAGTGGTAAAGCTCCTGCCTAGCAAGTACAAGACCCTCAGTTTGAGCTCCAGTACTGCCAAAACAAAAGTGACAGCAGGCTTAGTGGCTTTAAACACCAGTTAATTATCTTATCCTCTCTGTGCTGGACATCTGACAAAGGTCTCACTGGGATAAAACCAAGCTGTTCATCACCATCTTTGGAAGGGGAGTCATCTGTTTTCTTGCTTTTTTACTGCTTCCAGAGACCATCCACATTTCTTGGCTGTGGCCTCTTCATCTTTAAAGCCAGCAACAATGAGCTGAGTCCTTCTCACATTTCATCATTCTGACCTCCTCTACTTCCTTCTTCCATTTTTAGGATCCCTGTGATTATATCAGGCCCACCCAAATAATGCAGGATAATCACTCCCTATAAAAGTCCTTAATTTGATCTTATCTGTAAAGTCCCGTTGCAGATTCCAGGGACTAGGTTCCAGGAACTAGGATGTGGGCCACTTTGGGGGCTGCTTTTTTGCCTAACATAGCCATTGTGGAATTGCATTTTCCGCAGAATCAAATTACAGTCAAGTGCACTCTTACCCGAAAGATGGAAAGGAAGTTGTCCCCGGACAATGTCGGGATGGGATTCCAGGGAAATGCAGAGAGGAATGGGTGTGCACAGTGTGTTGGGAAGCACAAGCAGGTCAGTCATCAGTAGGGCATGATGTGTGTGCATGCATGGGGTGGCAGGGGGCGGATGAGGGTGCCACCATTCATGGATGGCTTGGCACATTTGCATCTAAAGGGCTCAGATTTTACTCCATAGGTGACAGAGAGGCACTGAAGAATACGAGGAGGAGTGTGAGATTTGACTTGGAGTGTAGAGCAAGCGTTTGACTTTTACATGGGGCTGGAGGGCAAAGGTAAGGGCAGAACAATGGGAGACTGTGGTGGCTTAGGCCAGGAGTGGGGGGCATCCAGTCCTCAGAACACTTATTTAACACTCCCATGTGCCAGACACTATGACATTGTGAGGCTGCAAAATAATTTGGTCAGAATAAAGTCCCTTGTCGCCATATCAACCACAGCTTGGGGCATGAATGAGGGGAGTTCATGGAAGGGGCCTCAAGTTTGGGACGTTATGCCCCCAGTTCAGGAAGTACAGACAGGTGGCATGGGGCCCAGTGGGATCAAGGCAGCCTCTCCGTCCAGCCATACAAAGAGGCCCCAGGATCAGCCCACTGATGAGGAAGCTGCTGAAGTGGCCACTGACCCTGTGTGGACATATCTCCTTCAAACTAGCCCTGCTATTCACCCCCTGTGTCTGCTTCCATTATTCTAAATCACTACAAATTAGGAACCAGATGGCACTGTTTTGCAGAGGTCTGCACACCCCCCCACCCCACCCATGACAAAGATCTGAAATTATAGGATGGTGGAGGATAGCACAACTTTCAAATATACTAAAAAAACATGACTGCACCTTGTTACGTGAATTCTCTCTCAATAAAAGTTATTTCATTTTAAAAATTAGAGGTAAAAGAGCTTAGCACTTAGCACTAAGCAATCTTGGGTCAGTTTCCAGAATGAGAGTGGGTCTTTTAGGGAACTGTTCTGCATAGTAACTGTGACAGTGTGAGGAAGGCACTTCATGCTGTGCCTTGCAGACAGACAGTGGGTGCTAAAGATATTCTAGTTCCTTCCCTCCTGGGTGTCAATACACTTTTTTAGTGTATTTAGGGAGGTGACATCAGCTCCAGGCAACTTCCCTTCAAACGGGGAGACTGGAGTAGGAATCAGACAGGAAGACAGAACAGAAATGGGGAGCCGCTCACTGCGGGAAGACTGCAGGGCTCTGCAGCGCCACTGTGCAGAACTGACAGGGAGTCACATGGTGTAAATACAGCTACGTGCAGCGCTGGTAAGGGAAGCCAGGTGGGCACAGACCCCTGTTTATAATCCTAGTTTGTTCTACAAACAGAATCCAGTGTCCAAAACAGTCAGATTGGCGGTGACACCTGGACATGTCCCCATGGCTACAATGCATGCCCCACCCTCCTTGCTATGGGTTCCTCCACACCAGAATGAACCAAAACAGCTTTATGTAATCAGAATTTTCTAGCACAGAGCCAAGGCAGGGAGGTGATTTTGCTCACTGAGCTTCTCATTGGTGACTATTCTAAAGTCATCCTGGTACTTACCCAGTGCTCGCCGTAGCCTCAGCCCTGTGAAAGATGCCATTGTGAGAGAGGATAGATGAAGGCTAAACCATGGTCCCTGCTCTCAAGGCACCAGCTAAGCTCTTAGCTAGAGAGCATCACTTCACAGTAAATGTATAAAAGACACCGTGCCCTGTGTAGAGCAGCGATTCTGTTGTTATTTGTCCACTGGGTCAATGAATTAATAGATGACACAATAAGAAGACAATTGTGTAGTGTGGGCTCACTCTAAGAACCACAAGATGGGTTGGATTTATTGGAAAAGGCTTGTGCCAGAGGCTGCTAGTTGCCTACTCCACATCAATTCTTCCATTTTTCCCTGTAACAGAGCCCCTATTTTACTTGAAGTGGCCATATGCCCAGATAAAATACTGTATTTCCCAACCTCCCTTGTAGCTAGAGGTGGCTAACAAGATAAAAAAAAACAGAAATTATAAAGAAAGACTTCTAGGAATGAGTTTTAAAAGGCAGACCAACAGCTGTCACTCAATCTTAGGCTCTTCTTCCTGTTTTAATTTCTGTCTGAAACATAAATGTGATGACTGGATCTCCAGCAGCTCTTTTGGATCATAAGACAACATTTCAGCCAGAAAAACAGAAAGATCACAAGGCCTGAATTCCTGCTGATCATGGAGTTACCACAAGAGATAAACCTCTATCTTGTTTAAGCCATTCTTTGGTGTCTCATCACATGCAGCAAACCCACATCTTAACCCATACTAGTTTCCATGGACCTTAAAGGAAGGATTTGCTTTGGAACTGGAGAAGAAGAGATAGAAGGGCATTTCAAATGCCAGAGAGAGCACAAGGAAATACACCAGCATGAAAGAGCATTAGCTGAAAACAGGCGGGTAGAGAGTAGGAATTAAGAAGTCAGACAATGGCTTTGCAGATGTCAGGGAAAGAGGGCTCAATCAGAGGAGGACCAGAGAGCACAGAGGACCAAGAAAGCTAGTTTTCCTCCAAAGAAACAAAACACCTCTGGACTGATAAGCAGGAAGAGGGAGAAAGGGAAGAGATGCGAGTACCTGGCTGAGAGCACAGGTCAGTGGGAGAGTGCTTGCCTAGCACACTCAGGGCCCTGGGTTCCATCTCCAGGACCAAAACAAAACAATGCAAATATGAGCAGTGGCCTGGGGCAGTCACCTGGAAGTCCCTGGATCTGACAGTTAGCATAATTACACCATCTAAGAGCTACGAAATGCCTAGTACCAGGCCTGTGCTATGTACTTTCCATACGTTATCTCATTTGGTCTTCACATAGCTATGATACACTTCCATTATTACCACTCCCGTTTTATAGACAAAGAAGCAGACACTTTGAAAAGGTCAGTAACTTGCCCAATGTTATTATCACAACCCTGCAATCTGGGTAACCCCATCTTGTCGCAGCTACAATCCCTATTTTCAGATAAGGAAAGTGTTAATAGCATTATTTAAAAGCCAAGACAATGTATAAAGATCTTGACTTTTTAGTCAGGCCCCAGTGGCTCACACCTGTAATCCTAGCTACTCAAGAGGTACAGATCTGGGGGATCGCAGTTTGAAACCAGCCCAGGAAAATAGTTTACCACACCCTATCTTGAAATACCCATCACAGAAAAAGGGCTGGCACAGTGACTCAAGTCGTAAGAACACCTGCTTAGCAAGTGTGAGACCCTGAGTTCAAACGCTTGTGCTGCTACAAAAACAAACAACAACAACAACAAAAAACCCACTAAAATGAAAAGATTCAGAGACAAAGACAGAGCCAATTGCTTTGTGAACAGTCTCTTTATTTTGCTTTTTTTTTTTTTTTCTTATAGTGATACTGGGGTTTGAACTCAAGGCCTTCTGCTTGCTAGGCAGACACTTACCACTTGGGCCACACCTCTGGCCTGTGAAGAGCCTCTTGCCCAGAAAAGTACTAGACCAGAGGAATCAGGGTTGGTTGGAGAAGGCATGTTAAACAGACCCACCCACTACCTTCTGGCTGGCAGTGAAGCATTCATGAGGTGTAGATGGGGGTGAGATGGTGGGGTGAGAGGTGGAAGGAGGCAACCATTGAAAAGCCGAGCAAAGAGTGACCCAGTGTCAACTTTGGTCACCAATGAACCACAGCAAGTCACCGACTTATGTGTCTCAAATAGGTTTTTGCTTTGTTTTGAGACAGGGTTTGATTCTGTAGCCCATGTTGGCCTAGAACTTATGATCCTCCTGCCTCCACCTTCCCTAGTACTGGGATTACACGCATGCACCACCACACCTGGCTTCAAATAGTTTTTTAATATCTCTCCACAACAGAAACTGGGGGAAAAAATTACTCTATCACAGCTAGGGCTAGAAATTTAATACTTTGAATTAAGTTATTCGGACACATTCACTGAATACAAGGAGTTCTTCCTGTAGGAAAAATCTCATTAATCACTGACGGGAAGGGGGAATAATCCATCAGGTTACAAATGATCTGGGAAACATGAGTACCTAGTAGGAAATGCATTTCCCATGAAGATTAAAAATAAAATGTCTCCATCAGCAACCTGGCAGACTCCAACAGCCAAGTGTCCCAAGTGGAGAAGACTGGCACTGTACAGCTACAGCTGGCCGAGGACAGCATTACAGGTTGATGCTAAAAGTGCCAGCTTTGTAGACTGACTCTACCTTGTGTCAGCTGTGGGGCTCTGACAAGTTTCTGTACCTCTTAGAGCCTCAGCGTCGTCACCTGTAAAATGGGACTAATCACTCCTACCTGCCAAGGTGTCTATGAAACTATGAGGCGGTCTGCTGCTCTGTCATCAGGACTTTGACAGGATGCTTCTGCTTAAAACTCCAGGAAAAATGAGGCTTTGGGACACAATGGAAAGAGCCCAGACCTGTCTGACTTGGAAGCTCCACCTTGGGGGCCCTGAGCATGTGGCTTTAGGTTATTTTCAGTGTCCAGGGTCCTTATCTGTCTGGAATCAACTCTAAGATTTCTTCCAGTTCTAGGCTCTTTTTTTTTTTTTCTGGCAGTGCTAGGATTTGAACACAGGGCCTCATGCTTGAGTCACTCTGCCAGTTCATTTTTGTGATTTTTTTTTTCTGAGATAGGATCTCAAGAACTATTTGCCAGAGGCTGTCTTTGAACCCCCATCCCCCTGATCTCTGCCTCCTGAGTAGCTAGGATTTCAGGTGTGCCCAGCCCTGTTCTAGGATCTTGAATTCCCTCAGGCTCTAAATAGCAATTCTTCTTTGGTGTTTAACAGTAGTCCCTCAACAGAAAGTTGCTTCTCAGAGGGGTGGAGGTGGCTCACACCTATAATCTTAGCTACTTGGGAGGCTGAGATCAGGAGGATCATGGTTTGAGGCCACCCTGACCAAACAGTTCAAGAGACCGCCTCTCCAAAACAACCAAAGCAAAATGGATTGGAGATGTGGCTCAAGGGGCAGAGAACCTGCTTTGCAAGCTTGAAGCCAACTTCAAACATCAACCCCACCAAAAACAGAAAAGTTGTGAGAACCATGAAGCCAGGTCACTAATCTGAACCCTCTCAGTCCTGCACACAGCCTCACACAAAATAAGAGCTCAGTAAATGCTTGCTGAGTGGGATGGATGGATAAATGAATTCCAAGGGTGGACAAAAATGGCACTTGTCTCCACTGAGCAAAGTTTAATGCAAGGAGAAAATGTCACAAATTTAAAATATTAATGATACTTCCTTTGTCATTTGAACTGAAACTAGAATCTCAGATGAAGTCTTTGGTAGTCAAAGGATGCTGAGTTCTGAAAAGCAACCCCTGGACTTTGTTAGAGGAGAGCATTTGGTTTGGACCACAAGGAGTGCAGACACACGGGCTGCAGAAGGGATGCACAAGCTCCAAGACGGACATGCCACTCAACTCCTGCAGCAGGGGTGGCACAGAAGCGTGCCAACACACGAGGGAAAAAAAAACCAAGAGTGAGACATGTGGATATGCAGTTGTATCTGCCGGGAGGGCCCAGCTTCAGGGAGGAAGTCTAAATCCAGCAGATGGTCTGCTACCTGTGAGGCCCACCCAGGAGCCCACAGGTGGGCGGCAGCTCTCATGGTTGACTTCAGTAGGTCTGGGGTCTGAGGGGGACTTCAGTGATAAAGAAGACTCTAATAATGTACATGTGCACACACATGCACGCACGTGTACACCTTCTGATCTCTATGAGCCAGTATACTACTCAACTATTTAAACATTTTCTTCTATTTATTTACTTACTGGTGGTACTAGAGTTTCAACTCAGAGCCTTGTGCTTGCTAGGCAGGGAATCTACCACCTGAGCCATGCCCCCAGCCCTGTCTTTCCTTTAATTGTTTTCCAAATAGAATCTCCTGTTTTTTGCAGGCTGGACTAGACGGCAATCCTCCAATTTATGCTTCCCACATAGCTGAGGTGACAGGCATGTACCACTGCGCTCAGTTTATTTGGTTGGGATGGGATGTTGCTGATTTTTTGCCTGGCCTGGCCTCAAACCTCAATCTTTTTGATCTCTGCCTCCAGAGTAGCTGGGATTATAGGTGTGAGCCACCGTGCCCAGCCCTTGAACTTTTGATTATCCTACCTCAAGCCTCTGGAGTGCAGGAATTACCAGCATGTGCCATCACCTTGGCTCTAGGGATCATACTCTTAGTAATACTTTTAAATGTTTCTGGCCAGCCCACAGCATGAAATACTTTCTACATCAGCACCAACTTGGCCACCCTTGGCCATTTATATATAATTGAAACAGAGTTTCAACTCTGTTTAAAACAGAATAACACCTTTACTACACTGTAATGTTTCCTTTTTTCTTTCTTTTTATCCTCCCTTTCCACAGGGTTTGTACCCAGGCCTTGCACATACTAGCAGGTGTTCTATCCCTGAGTTATACTGCACCCCCGATGTTTTCTATTTTATTTCATTCCATTAAAACATATTGCTGGGCACCAGTGGCTCATGTCTGTAACCCTACCTACTCAAGAGACAGAGATCAGGAGGATCGCGGTTCAAGGCCAGCCAGGGCAAATAGTTTGCAAGACCCTATCTCCACAATACCCAACCATAAAAGGTTGGCGGAATGGCTCGAGTGGTAGAGTGCCTGCCTAGCAAGTGTGAGGTCCTGAGTTTAAACCCCAATACTGCCAAAAAAAAAATTTTATATAAGCAAAACCCAGCATCTGAGTGGCAATTTTATGAGTGCTATGTAGAAAAATAAGGCAGGAAAGACCAAGGAAGGCCTCATGATGCTTTCACTGCTTGTTGCAATGACTTCAGCAGCGTCCACAGTGTAAAACCTCTGCCCCTAATCACTCCATTCAGTGCCTCTTGGTATGTTTGAAGTCTCCTTCTCCATGCACACATATGTATGGCTGGGCTCATGCACCCACAAGTGTAGGAGAGTATGTATATGTGGGCACATATGCATGCATGAGCCAGTCCACCCCACCTCACTGAGGTTTGGGAGAGAGGAGGCGGGGCCTCCATATCCTGCTGTGATATTCCTACACAACAGGGTTTGAATGGGGCCTGAAATTCAGCCCTGGCACCACCAGCCAAAGCCATATGGAGAATCTTTTCATCATTGGCCTACACAGAGGGGGCACCTTTTGCCATTCCTCAGGCCAAAGGCTGTGCTGGTTTCTAATTTGCACCAAGATGCCTTGTCTGCTGGGGAGAGGAGTCCACTGTCAGAATTAAGAATGACTCCTGGTGGGGGTGGGATCAGTATCCTGGGCACACCTGACAGAGTGATTGATGTGGGTCTCAGGGGAAATGGGATTGGAGGCAGCTCTGAAGCAGCGGGGACCACTTGGGTAGCCTCCACGGATGGCATTTCAAACTTAGCACTAGAGTGAAATCTTCTGACTCTTGCTTTACATTAAAGGGGGATATAAAAATGTTGCTAGCAAGGGTGGCAAAAGCATTACCTGTGGGAAAAGCAGCCAATCTCTGCTAATGAATAAGTGTAATTGATCAAAACAGATGACTTGATGGGCCATCCAAATGTGCTTTTAGCAAAGTGGACAGTTTTTCATTCAAATGCAAACTCACCCAGATAAGATCTAATAATGGAGATTTTGGAACAATCCCAGCATTGCTGATATCTTCCCCCCACCTTCCCCTTCATGAGCAAAAAGGCATCTTAAGTTCCAGGCTGCAGCTCAACCCAATCTGACATCACTGTAAGCTTTCAGCATGGCAGAGGGGACCCTGACAGTCCCTAGATGCAGGAAAGTGTCAGTAACAAGCTGCCTCACACTCCCACTGACCTGTCCCCTTTACCTCACAAATACTCCCTGACATATGAAGAGCCTGGTGGCCGTTCAGTTCAACACAGTCTTCTATTTATTTGGACAATATCTACTGAGCACTGTGCTAACCACCAAAAGGGGATTCAAGATGACTGAGATCAGCCCCTGTCCTCAGAAAAGAGGGCAGCTATGAAGAGAAACAACAGAGGCCCTAGGGAAGGTCTCGGCTCACCTGCTCAACCACTTAATCTTTCTGGGTTTCAGCTTCCTCCTTTATCAATTGAAAGCACTGGCTTAGACAGGATCTCTGGGCACCAGGCCAGCTGAAAACTATGATTCCAAGCCTTCTTCCTCCTCTCAGGCTCCCAGGCTCCTAGGAAGCTGACAGACCCAGAGCAGCCTTCTAGGAAGGGGAAAAGTCGGCAGAGGGGAGGTGGAGAGCATCCTGCATCCCTCGTGGAGTGAATTTGGTCCCAGCACAAGATGCAGGCTGGAGAAGATGTGAGATAAGTTCAGGAAATGAAGGGGAAGACTTGGACTTCCACACGAAGCAACCAGGGAACCACAGGGTGATGTAAAGGAACGTGGAGGACCGGAGAGTGGGCTGGGGTGGGAGTGGTGGGAGTGATGTTGAAAAAGAGCAGAAAGGCTGAGGCCTAAAGAAGTCAAAGGGTCCTGCCATGGCCTGGCTGAGGCACCGTTCCATCGCCCCCTGACATCGCATCGTGTTCATCTTCATAAACTCGCCCAAGCCCCGATTCATTGTGCACTATTTTAGGTTCCACAAGTAGCGTTAAAGTAAACAGGCAAAACTCACCCCCCTTCTTCCCTGGTGCCTGAGGTTAAGCAGGACCACCAAGGTCTGTCGGGGAGGGGGTGGCCGCAGCCAGAGGTCTAGAATGGGGTGCACCTACCTGCAGAGAAGCCTTCCTCGTGGTCTGAGCTGTTGTGGCTGCAGTCGCTGCCTCTCTCGGGCGAGCTGTGACAGGGCGAGTCCCGCTCTGGTACCCTCAGGAACCTCTTGCGCCCCCAATGGGTGAGGTGCTCGCGGGCCCCGCGCCTGGGGGGCTCATCCTCCGCTCGACTGTCCTTGGCTTCCGCCTCCAGCTGCTCCAGATCTCGGCTCTGGCGGTGGTGCCGCCGGCCCCCGGGGATTAGATGCATCCAGCGGTGGGGGCTGCACGCCCGTGCCCGCTTCTCGGCCTCATCGCGGGTCCCAAATCGGCAGGGGGCCACAAGCAAGTTGCCGAGGACGAATTTCTCGTTCAGATCCACCATCTCGAAGTCGTGGTCACTGCTGTCGCCCCCATCGTCCGCGCCAGAGGCGTCCGGCTCGCCCTCCTCTGAGCCCCGCCCCGCGCGGGTCCCCAAGGACCGCTGGTCTCCCTGGGCGTTGGAAACCTTGCCATCGTGGCCGGGGGGCGCACAGTCCTCCCGGGGCCTGAAGAGGAGGCGAGGCTGCAGCAGCTGCTGGTGGATGGCGGCAGTCAAGCTGAGCACCGCGCCCCCTCCCTCAGCCACCCCGGGACAGGTGGGAAGGTCCAGGCACACGCAGGGAGGAGGCTCGGCCTTAGCCACCACCTCCCGATCCGGAGCTGGGGGGTCTCCGCCGCTGTCCGCTGCGCCCTCCTCCTCGCGCGGTGGCGGTGGCGGTGGCTGCGCCCGCTCGGGCCCGGCTGGCTCCGGTTCCCGGGCCGAGGCTGCCCCGCTGCCCCCGGCTCCGCCCGCCGGGCGCTCGCCGCGTAGGTTCAGCTTCTCCCCAGCCAGGGCCGCCTCCAGGTACAAGACTTTGAACTTCTCCTCCGCCAACACCTGTTGCAGTCGCTTCAGGTTGAGTTTGCAGCGCTCCAGCTCCCGCTCCATGTCCAGCACCGACTCCAGCCTCATGACCGGTGCCTCCTCCCCGGGGAACTCGGCCTGCCAGTGGCGCCCGAACTCCTCCGGGTCCCACATGTTGGGAGCCCCGGCCGGCCTCCCGGGGTCCGGCTTCTCTCCGGACCGCCTGGGGTCGCGCCGGCCTCTCTCCGGGAAGCCCGCACTGGCGCAGTCTCCTGCCTTTCGCTTCAGCCCCTAAGGAGAAAAAGAGAAAAAATAAAGTTTTTCCCCTTCCGCCCTCGTGCCTTTTTTTTTTTTTTCCTTCTTCTTCTTCTGGGTTTCGCCTCCCTGACGTAAGCAGCCACCCGCGGCGGAGGCGGGCGTCTGGGGCCCTAGGCCAGCCCCGGGGCAGCGCGGTCTGCAGCCCCTCTGCTGGGCCGGACGCCCCGCGAGCTCCGGGTACGGAAAAGCCGCGGCTGGGGCGGAGCCTCAGGGCGTCGGATCGGGACCTGCGGGCGCGCCGGGGAGCTGCGTGGGTGGCAGGAACAGGGTGCTGCCCACCCCAGAGGCGACACCCGGCGGCGGCCGCGGCGGGGCCAGCACGCACCTTCCGCGCCAGTTGTGCTGCGCAGCTCCCGCCGCAGCGCGCGCTCCGCGCTCCCTCCCTGCACCCGTGCGCGGGGCCGCGCGGCCGGGGGAAGGCCCGGAGCACGGGCGAGGAAGCGCGCGGGGGCGCCCTGAGCCCCCGGCCAACCTCCGGCCACCCAGGTCTCAGCAGCCTCGCCTGCCCAGGTCAGGGTGGCGCCCAGGACCGACAAGGGAAAAGGTGCGGGCTGAGAGATGATCGCGGCGACCAGCGCAGGTGTGGAAGGAAGGGAGCCGTCTGCTGATCCGCGGGGTTGTCTGCGCTGGGGTTTATCCAGCATCTTGGACTAAGTTCTCCAACACCATACAGTGCTTAATCCAAACTGGGGACAAAACTTTGGGTTTTGAGTTCCTTTAAATGTTCTCTTCACTGATTACTAGAGCTTTCCGGGGGCGGGGGGAATGGGCAAGAGTGACAGCTACAAACGGCTCTGCTTGAGGGTCCAGTGACTTCAAAGCCGAAGGCACTCCCGTGTGGCAATCAAACCATGGCTGCAGGGGCCTGGATCTAGTAGAGGACCCTCCACTCCACCTGCTCTTTATGGCCTCAGACGACCCGCTAGAGAGGAAAAGAAACTTGAGTGGGTGGGGGGAGGTGTATCCTGGCCACGTGTTCTTTTCCTTCCTTTCCTCTTCCAGGACTCTGGGTGAGCTCGCAGAAAGAGACCTGATACAGTGTCTCGTGCTTGCAGGGAGAGGGACCCTTATCAGTGATTCATAGTTCCTTCAAGTCAGGGAGGAGGATATTGATACTCCCAGAGAAGAAGCAAGTGGCAGCCCAAAATTCTTCCTCCTCATCGTGGGACTGAATGGAGTTAAACAACCCCAGCCTGCGGCTCACCTCTTACCTGAACCATTGCCACCGGCCATCCAGCTCCCGCTTGTCAATCAAGGATACAAGAATATATGCATGTATAGTGGGACTCGGGGTTGAAGTCAGGGTTTCGCTCTTGCAGAACAGGCACTCTACCCCTTGAGCCAAACCGCCAGTTCATTTTGCTCTGATTATTTGTTGTTATTATTAAATTTATTTATATTTTGGCAGCACTAGAGTTTGAACTCAGGGCACTATTACCATTTGAGCCACTCCTTCAGCCCTTGCTCTGGTTATTTTGGAGATGAGTGTGGTGAACTATTTGCTCTTGCTGGCCTTCAACTGTAATCCTCCTGATCTCAGCCTCCCAAGTAGCTAGGATTACAGGCATGAGCCACCAGCGCCTAGCTAAGGAAGAGATCTCTTAACCACAGATTACATCCTGCCAATGCTTATGTGTACAACCCTTCTGTGGCTCCCTGGTCACCTGCAGAGTAGAGTTCAGACTCCTTGAATGACACAGGCGGTTCTGGCAGGTTTGGTCTCTGCTCACCTTTCTGACTTCCTCCTACACTTTTTAATCCATGTTGTCCCTAAATACTTGGCTTTCTATGTCACATGTACTTTTTCCTCTTTCTTGGAACTCCTGTTTTCCCCCTACACACATATAAAATTCCCTGAAGCCTGGGGACCGCCACCTCTAAGAGGCCCTTGCTGGCCTCTCCGCCTTTTGTTTGTCTCACCTCTGTGTCTTTATCTGCTCTCCTTCTTCTGCTTTATTATGTCATTAGTGACCTCTTTTGCTTCCTTTGCTCTGAGAACTGGGCAAAGGGCAGTGTCTTTTCCACATTTTTCGTGCCTGCTGCTTCTTGCAAGGTGATATAGAGATAGATGATAATTGTTGAAAGAAAAAATGAGTGAACGGAGTCCCCCATCTTGCTGTTCTTGCATGACTTCCCAGGTGTGGATCCTTCTGGACTGGAGCAAGCATGCTCCCCACAGAGGCGTCTCAACTCTGCCAAAGTTTATGTTTATTTGTTTTGTTACTACCCCTTCCTCCTTCTTTGTTTTTTCTTTTTTCTAACTTGCTGTGCCACTGGCATTAATCATCAGTCCAGACTATCAGGCCAGACAACTATGGGGAGATGATATGTTTTTAAACACACTAATTTAGTATTCCTCAGTTAGAGTGACTTCTCAGTCCTTCATCTACTTCCTCAACCTGCTTTCCTTCCCACCTTAGCATTACACCTTCAAGGCCCAGAGGCCACACAATCTCCTTTGACTATGGGGAAGGACCAATTTAGGAGCTCCCCATGCTGTTCCATCAAACGGAGTCTATAGGCATCTTGGCCTCTGTTAGAATTTCAGAAGAGGAGAGAAAATGCAGGCCAGCAGTGATGGATGACCTGTCAATAAGCACATTGATCAGAAGATCTTTCAGTATGTATATTTAAATGTACAAGGAAACAGAAAATTACAAGTTACCATAAACATCAATTTCTGAATGTGTACATTTCCAGGGAGGATAGTTTCAACTGTGGTATGGTTCCCTTTTGGTCCAAGGAAGTTGTTACCAAAACTGCTAATCTTTTCCACCAGGACCAATATAACTGGAAATGCCAGCATACGTCTTCTGTCTTCTGTAAACAGACCCCAGGAGCAGCCTTCATTTTCTCTAGCTGGTGAGTAGTTAAGCTTTGTTACTTGTCTCCAGGTTATCATGGGGACAGGAGTAGAGTGGCTGACATTTATTGAGTCTACATTTCTAGTCGCCATATATCTTTGATCTCATCTAACTCCTCACAACGACTCTGTCAGGTCAAGAAGATATTACTGTTGCCATTTCAGAAAGAGAGAAATGAAAGATCAAAGAGGTTAGAGGTCACCCAGCTAGTCTCTGGCTCCTGAAGTCCAGCAGCTTTGCAAGACCTGGCCCTGGTGCATCTGGCTTGGCATTCGATCATTCAGGAAATATTGATTGAACACCTGCAAGGCGCCAGGACCAGGCAAATAAAGTTTCAGCTTCATAAGGCTGACATACCAGATTCTACACAATGGGTGCTCTGACCCAGCCTACTTTTCCAACCTCGTTTCCTCAATTTCTTCTGCTTACTGCACCCATTCAGGCCCCACTTCCCCTCCCAACCTGAGTGATCCTCTGTAGCAAGCGCCATGCTCTCCCCACTTGGTCTATCTGGGACTTCCCCTGCTCTCAAGTATCCACCCCAACTACTCCAGGCATTTTTCTGCCTGGAGTTTTTTTGCTTTTTTTTTTTTCAAAAGCAGTCCAGTTGGAGACTTCCCTGGGAAGTTAACACCCCCAGAAGCATCCCACAGCCAGTTGAAATAGGGGATGGTTATAAACATCCACCCGAACTCTTGCCAGGCTCCATCTTTGGTTGGCCTTTCTGAGACATAATTTGCAGGCTTGTTTAGGGGTCTCCAACAGGAATGAGCCCCTTGGTGCTCACCCTGGTAAGTGGGAATCAATCAGTAACAAGCTTTCGGTTGGCTTTCCCTGCCTGTCTGTCTCCGTCTCCTCCCTTACTCCTGCTTCCTAGGACAAACGCCTGAATAAAATACTTGCACTAAGACCTGTTTCCCCCTCTTCCCCTGCCTCCCCCCACTAAGACACCTGCCAGGTCCTCGGGCCCTCTCTGCTATAACAACAGTGGTGTGCCTCACCACCCCCAGCTCTTCATGGTCTCTCATTCCCACCCTTCTCCATGCTGCTTCCTTCTTTACCTGGTGAGATCCTTTTGCACCTATCAAAGCCCAGCTCACCTGTGACTTTATGTCTGACACCTTCCCTTCCCCAGGTCTTGTTAGGCTCTACTGTCTACAGAGACTTGCATTGGTCCCAGTACCGGTCACATGTCACGCTGTAATTAATTCCACAGCTCTATAAGTCTCAAATCCTCAAACATCAAATCCACAGGTTGCCAAGGATCAGGTGCCCCTGGCCAACTGGCATCTTACTTCTCTGATTGCCCTTTTACCTTATGAGGTGTGAACTGTCACTTGTGTACGTCTGCTGATGGAATGATTGAATGAATGAACTACTCGTCTGGGCCCTGAGATTAAACCCAGGGCCTTGTGCTGGCTAAATAAGTGTTCTACCACGTGAGCTGTGCCACCAGTCTCAGACCTCATACCATCTTAAAGCAGAACCACCCTAACCCAATGAGCAGAGGGGACAGGCACCTTTGAAGGCATTAACAAATTGCCTCTATGGAATCACAAAATCAGTCATTTACCCTTCAGTGTGAACTGCCTTCTGTCTTGCTTTCATTGTGGCTACCTGAGTTTAGTAGAAAAGGGCTGAGTGTAGCTGTACATGACTGTATTCCCAACCCTCAGGGGGCTGAGGCAGGAGGATAGCAAGTTCAAGGTCAGCCTGGGCTACAAAAAAAAAGGAGAGTACCAGGGAGGAGTCCTTGGGGGTGGGAACTGTATCTTTGAGTGCCAAAGGCCTTTGTGCTCTTATGTGAGGGCTCTCCTGGCCACAGTTTAGAATGACCTGGGAGAGCTGTTCAGACTTGAATTTCCTTCAATATCAATTCTTTCATAATCTCAGAAATGGGGCCCCATATTTATTTATTTGTTTATTATTTTTTGGCAGTACTGGGGTTTGACTCAGAGCCTCACACTTGCTAGGCAGGCTCTCTACCACAATTCTGTTGTGCTTTATTGAGGCTCAATGCAATAAAATTCACTTCCTTTTAAGGGTACAGTTTGATACATTTTGGTATTTGCAAGCAGTCACTTGATAATCTCTACATTCATCAAGATGCAGAAGGGTCCCACTCTTGTAAAAAGTTCCCTCCTACCCTTTTGTAGTCAATCTCTTACCCCAATTCCTGGCCCCAGGCAACCATAGTTTTCTAGAATTTGTCAGTATAATTCTGTTTTTTCTAGAATTTTATAGGATGAGTATAATTTTCGGTGATA
The DNA here is from genome assembly GCF_047511655.1 of Castor canadensis. Classification (NCBI taxonomy): domain Eukaryota; kingdom Metazoa; phylum Chordata; class Mammalia; order Rodentia; family Castoridae; genus Castor; species Castor canadensis. Next base: position 45,524,218 of record NC_133396.1, on the reverse strand, counting down.
GATTGTTGGTACTTAGCGTAAAGTCTTGGGTTGCATCTAAGTTTCTTCCATTCCTCTCCCCCAGGATCAGAATAAGCTCTTTCTTCTTTCTTTCTTTTTTTTTTTTTTTTTTTTTTGTGGGATTGGAGTTTGAACTCAGGCTTTGTGCTTGCAAAACAGGCTCTCTACCACTTGAGCCACATCTCCAGTCCATTTTGCTCTGGTTATTTGGAGAACTATTTCCCTGGGCTGGCCTCAAACTGAAATCCTCTCGATCTCAGCCTCCTGAGTAGCTAGGATTAGGCATTTTAAGGTACTTCATGGTATTTAACCCTCATCATAATGTGACAGAAGTATTATCATTATCTTGTAAATAATAAACTGTGACTTAATGAGATTAAGAGTCATCAGAGGTTCTGTAATTCTTTCCTTTGTATTGCTGAAGAATAGTCCATCTTATGAATATATTTGTTTGCATACTCTCCAGTTCATGGACATTTCAGTTACTTTGAACATTTATTTGTTTTCGTTTGTTTGGTGGGACCAAGATTTGAACTCAGGGCTTCATGCTTGCACAGCAGGCATTCTATCATTTGACCCACTTTGGTTATCTTTGCATTCTTTCTGAAACAAACAAACAGGAATGCAATTGCTGACTCCTCCAGCAACTGTGTGTTCAAGTCTCTAAGCTATCACCTTGTTGTATTTTTCTTATGTCAGTGATGATTGTAGCATTTCCCATTGTTTTCTGTAGTGTCTGAGAGTGTCCTTGTCGATACTTGGTGTTGTCAGGCTTTTCATTTAGCCATTTTAGTGGGAGTGTAATGCTATCTTATTGTGGTGTTAGGTAGCATTTCTCTAATGAATAATGCTCTGTAACATCTTTTTATGTTATTTATGTTTTTATCATCTTATTGGCCATTTGTATATCTTCTTCTGTGAATTATTTGTCTAGATCTTTTGCCCATTCTTAATTGGATGTTTGTCTCTTCGTAACTGAGTTGTAATAGTTCTTTATATGTACATATATAAAGGCAGTAGTACTGGGATTTGAAGTAAGGACCTTGCCCTTGCAGGAAAAGTGCTCTACCATGTGAGCCACACCCCAGCCCTTTTTGCTTTAGGCATTTTTGAATAGGGGCTCATGTCCAAACCAGCCTGGACTGTGATCTATTTATGCTTCCAGTGTAGCTGGGATGATAGACACATACAACCATGCCCAGCTTTTTACTGGTTGAGAATGGAGTCTTTTGAACTTTTTGCCTGGACTGGCCTCAAACCTCATTCCTCCCAATCTCGGACTCCCAAGTAGCCAAAATTACAGGCATGAGCCACCTCAACAGGCTCTTTATATTCTTTACTCATGCCCTTTGTCAGATATGTTTTTCAAATAATTTTCTACTGGTCTTTGACTTATCTTTTTATTTTCTTATCTGTGACTTTTAAATAGTGAACTTTTTTTTTTTTTTGGGTAATACTAGGGTTTGAACTCAGAGCCTCATACGTGCTAGGTTTGCTAGGCAGGCTCTCAAGCCACTCTGCCAGCCTTGTTTTTGTATTGGGTTGTTTTGAGATAGGGTCTCGTGAACTCAAGCTGGCAACTTTGATCCTTCTGATCTCTGCCTCCTGAGTTGCTAGGATTACAGGCATGAGCCACTCATGCTTGGCTAATAAAAAGCATTTTTTATGGCAATGAGGCATATTTTATTAATGTTTTGATGATTTGAATTTTTTTAAAACAATCTTTGCCTAATCCATTGTCAAAAAGGTTTCAATCTTATGTTAGTATCTATAATCCACTTTTATTTAGCTTCCAGATATGGTATAGAGTGAGGATAAAAGTTATTATTGCTTTCCATTTAGGTACCCAGTTGTTACAGAACCAGTTAGTAAAAGGACAGTATTTTCCCCACCAAATCACTTTGGTGGCTTTGTCAAAAATCAATTGAGCACAAAAATGTGGATCTATTTGTGGACCTTCTTCTCTCCCACTAATGTCTATGTCTGTCCCCAACACTCCTGTCTTGATTACTAAAGTTTTATAGTGAGTCTTGGAATAAGTTAAGTCCTCTTGCCAGCCCAGATCACGTCCCCAGACTTTTTTGTTATTGTTAGTTTGTTTTGCTTTGTTTGTTGGCACTAGTCATGAATTCAAGACCAGCCTGGGCTACATAGTGAGACCATGCCTCTACACCCTTCCTCTCCCCGCTACCCAAAAAAAAAAGCTGAGAAAAGAAGGAGATGCATGCTGAAATGTTTACCACTAAGATGAATATTGAACTCAGGGCCCCCTGTTTGTTGCTAGGCAGGTGCTTTAACACTTGAGCCACACCTCCAGCCCTGTATATTATTTTTGAGATAGGGTCTTGCTGACTGTGCCTGGCATGGACTTGAACTTGAGATCCTCCAGCCACCTCACCCAAAAAAATGTAATAAAATTTTTGGTTTTGTCTAATTTTGTTTTGTTTTTTTCCTTTCTCTTTCTTTCTTTCCTTTTGTTTTTGTTTGTTTGCTCAGTGCTGGCGATTGAAGCCAGAACCTCCTTGCTAGGCAAGTACTCTACTACTTGAGCTAAGCACCCATCCTAACTGACTTAATTTTTTAAAATTTCTTTGACTATTTCATGGTTTTTTTGTTGTTGTTGTTTTGGTTTTGTTTTTTTTTTTGTGATACTGAAGTTTGAACTCACTTTGAGTCACTCTACCAACTCTTTTTTTTTGTGTGTGTGATGGGTTTTTTCAAGATAGGGTCTCATAAACTATTTGCTGGGGGCTGGCTTTGAACTGTGATCTTCTTGATCTCTGCCTCCTGAGTAGCTAGGATTATAGGAGTGAGCCACCAGCACCAGCTGCTCTCACTATTTCTAGGTCTTTGGCCTTTGATGTACTCAGATGCCAGCTGTAAGTGGTGTGCCAGTCACAAGTGTGGGGTTCACAGCCCTCTTCAGATTTGGTCATTCCCTGGAAGGACTCACAGACTCAGGAAATACTGTGCTTATGTAGTTTATTATAATGGAAATCCAGGTGGAGAGTGACCAGGACAAGGCCTGGAAAAATCCTGAGCACAGCAGCTTCTCTTCCCACAGAGGGGTGCAGTCCCCTCCTTGATGTGGTCACCAACACAGACGTGCTCCGAGTCCCTTCATTTAGGCATTTTTATGGGGATGTCATGGCGAAGGCACGGTTGATTAACAAATCCTTGACCACTGGGGATCGATACGATCTCCAGTCCCCTCCTCTTTCTGGTGGTACAGGGATAGGGTGGGGGAGCCTCTACTCTTCCGGCTGGTTTTCCTGGCCACCTGCCCCCATGTAGAAGCTAACTCTCCCCCCACCCTCCCATGTCCCCTGTGACTCATCCATTAACAATGGACTGTAGATTCCAAAGGTTTTAGGAACTCTGTGCTGGAAACCCCGGACAGAGACCAAATATTTATCTTTTAGTATACCCCAGAGGTGGTTCTTCCTCCTTTTCAACAGTTCCAGTGTCCACGGCGTAGATGGACAGACATCACGGGTGTTCACCTACCCCTGCTAGTACAGCAGTGACTTACTTAAATGTCTCTTGTTGGTGGACATTGGAGCTGTTGGCAGCTTCCTGCTAGCAGAACAAGATTGTAGGAAACATTTTTCTGAGCATTTCCCAAAGTGGAACTCCTGGGTCAAGGTATATGTACCCTGACTTTAAGACAGATGCTGCTAAATTGCTCCACACTCCAAAAGCTGGACCACTTTGTACTCCCATCAACAATTTCTCCTGATACTTGCCAATAACTGGGTGCTTTCAACTTTTCTGTTTTGAAGTTTTAGCAAGGATTTATTTCAGTGTAACAGAATAAGTAGGGAGAAGTGGGGAAACATTTCCTGCTCCCTGTGCAGGAAATGGGAGTAGAAACTCTGGATGTTTCAACTTTAAAAAAAAAATTGTTGTAGGACATTTCACATACAAAAATAGAAGAAAGTCAGGTATAGTGGCTCATGTCTGTAATCCCAGCTACTCAGAAAGCACAGGTAGAAAGACCATGATCTCAGGCCAGTCTGGGCAAAAAAAAGCGAGACTCCATCTCAAAAATAAACCTAAAGCAAAAAGGGCTGGGGGGAATGACTCAAGTGGTAAAGCATCTGCCTCGCAAGCAAGAGGCACTGAGTTCAAACCCCAGTACCGCACAGAGAAGATAATAAGGAGTTTTCCTCATACCATCACCAAGCTTGACTCATGTCCTGTCTTATCTTATCTGTATACCCATTTTCCTCCCCACCTTCACTGGAATATTCTGAAGCAAATCCCAGACACAAAGCATCTTAGTGGTAAACATTTCAGCATGTATCTCCTTCTTTTCTCAGCTTTTTTTTTTTGGGGTAGGGGGGAGAGGAAGGGTGTAGAGGCATGGTCTCACTGTGTAGCCCAGGCTGGTCTTGAATTCATGATCTTCTTGCCTCAGCCTCCTGAGTGCTGAGATTATAGGCATGCACGTCCACAGCCCACTTCAGCATGCATTTTTTATCTTTAATTTTATTTTACATTAATAATATGCAGGGATTTCATTGTGATAGTTCCATACATGTGTACAGTGTACTTTGAGCAAGTTCACGCCTCCTTTCTGCTCCCCCTTTTCAGTGGGTGGTGGGTTTCATCACGATGTCTTCATATGCGTGGTGTACTTCCATCCTCTCCGCATGTATTTCTGCTAAAGGAGTCTTGGGCCACAATCACAATCCCATGATGACACCTCCATAAATTAATACTTCCTTAATACCACCAAATATCAGCCTCCACATTCTCCAGTTGCCTCATAATTTTATTGGCCTCTTGGTTAAATACCATAGAGTTTTTGTACTTCCATCAGCAGTGCACGAGAGATCATTTCCCCAGATTTTAAATCCCATTCTTTACATTCCATAAACATACTAATTTCTTTCTCTTCTTTACAGTGCTGGGGATTGAATCCAGGGCCTTGTGCATGCTAGGCAAGCACTCTACCATTGAGCTACGTACATAGCCCTCCTTTAAATCTTTTCTTTTTTTTAAGTATATAGGTTCTACTTCCAGTCTCTCTCTCTCTCTCCCTTCCTTCCATTATAATTTATTTGTTGAAGAAACTAGATGGTTTGTACCAGGCATGGTGGCTTACACCTGCCGTCCCGGTACTAGGGAAACTGAGTCAGGAGGCTCAAGTTTGAGGCCCGCCTGGAATATACAGTGAGATCCTGTCTCAAAAAACAAAAATAGTGATAAAATGAGACGGTCTGCCCTGTAGTCTCCTGAAGTCAGCATTTTGGTGATTGTAATTCTGATGGTTTCATTTCACGTGTTCTTCCTGTGACTTGGTGGTTAGAGCTAGGGACTTTGGGTTTAATACCAAAGTGCTTCACGGGAAGAGTTGCATTCTTCCCTCAGAAGGCACCATGTGTCTAGTCGTGTCCCTTCTTGAGACACGAGCAACCATTGATCATCTCATTCAAGATAGCGTTATTCCATCTTTTTGTCTGCAGCTAGTAATTGAAAAATGTCCACAAGCAGAAACTTGCTCTTATCAACTACTCGTTCACCCAGAGTACAGGCACAGAAGAAATATACCATAAACGCTTGGTTCATTTCCTTTATTTCCAATTTTTACAAATAATGAGTTGGTTCAGTAGTGTTCTCGAAGGGTAACCAATAGGTTTTTATCTGAATAATATTTATTATTATGAGAATTCAGGGTTTACGCTCTATTTCTGCACTTTGTTTATGTAGTGATGAATTTCCAGGTATTTTGACAAAGCTCTAGTGGTCTTTCATAGCTTTGTGGCTTGCTTTCGGGTTTGCCGGAGGTTCCAGGCTTACCTTGCGTGTTTTCTGTACCAGAAGAGCCCTGGCTCCTTTAAGAAAGAAATAGCGTTTGGAGCCCTCAATCAGGGTGTTAGAGGTGTTTATTACTGCTGGGTAGGTGATCAGTTTAAATACAGTATCTATTTATTTATACAGTCTCTCTGAGAGAGAGAGAGAGAGAGAGAGAGAGAGAGAGATACTTACTGCCTCATGAGTTTATACGAATTTTCCTATTAGTATTAAGACAATGGAATTTTTCCTTAGTCTCAGAGATCTCACTTTCCTCTCCCCTGTTTCCTGCTCAGAGAAAAGCTCCTGTCCTCAGTTACTCACGGGATCATCATCAGCATGTCACCCATGCCGAGGGACCATGCTAATACTCTGTCGTTCTAAACCTCATCTGTGCCCTGCCAAAGTGAGAACACACTTTATAACCTTTCCAATCTGGAAGATGAAAAGAGTGTCTCCTTGAGGTTTCATTTAGTATTTCTTTGATAACTAATAGGCCGGGAGGCATACCTTTGCATTACAGGCTAGTCCATGGTTTAAACGGTTCCACAATTGTTGATATTCTCCAAAAAAGCAGTTTTGAAATTTCAGACAGCTGCATGGTATGTCTTTTCCCCTCAATCCACGAATATATTTTGCTAAATATATGTTTGGTTTGATTTGAGACAGGGTCATCCTATGTAGCCCAGGCTGGCGTTGAACTCTTGATCCTCTTGGCTTAGCCCCCCAAGTGCTGGGATTATAGATGTATGCTATCATGTCTGGCTTTTTACTGACCATGTTTTATTTACTGAGCATCCTTCTCAGCAGTTGTGAACATTAACGAATGTAACAAACATGAACAGGTTTGCATCTGCTTCCAGGCATACCAAGTGCTGAAGATAAAGTCAGTGGCAGTTCATTTTCAAGGCAAAACAGTTAACCCTGAATGGAAAACTACTGATAACTTGCTTACATAGCTACTTGTGGATGTAACAAAGCTCATGCACCTGGGAAGTCACAAACAGGATTTTGGGGAGGGGCCAACTGACCAGGGAACTGTACTGGGAGTGTTAGCAGAGGGAGTCGGTGCAGTCTGTGATCAGAAGATCACAAATTCTTTGTGTCCCTTGGGAAGAATCCATCTCAGGACACGTGGGTGCAAATGGAGTTTATGAAAGTTAGGGATGGGAAATCCAAGAGGGGGCATGGAGAGCGCAGGTGGACTCTGCCTGTGGAGAGCACATGCTTCTCTTTTTTAGGTACTTTAAAGACTTACGCTAATCTATGGGAAGGGAGGAACCAGGGGATTCCCATCCAATAATCAAAGGTGGGGGGCATGGGCAGTCTCAGCCAGGTGCGGGTGGTCTGGGCTGTTCTGGACAACCTACATATGAGTTCCCAAACTTCCCCACTTCCAGCCCGCCTCAGGACGAAATGAGGAAATGGGTAAAAACTATGTACACATCAGAAAACACGAGTCACAGGGAGCCTTCCTACCACAAAGAAACAAAGGGAGGTGGATACCACTTCAAGCCCACTTCTGAAATTTGACCAATCTCAAGAGAGGCATATTTTAAAATAACTCAATAGGAAATTTAGATGCTCTATGGAAAAGAACGTATACCCCATAGTACCACTGAGGAACCAGGGGAGGGACTTACACACTAGACAATATAATGCTTATTGTAACCACTTTGGGTGTCTCTGCTCACCAGGCACCTGATCTTGCAAGATCACCACTAAGTCTCACTTTCACTGTACTTCACATATCTCTGAGTCCGTTCTTTGAGTCTGGACAGGTGAGCGTATTTCTCACAGTAGTGTCCGTTTGCATAAAAGTGGTTCCTCCTAAAATATCTCATGTCCAACATACTTGTGGCTCTGGGACTGTATCAGAGTGAGAGATGGCTGTCGTTGGCCTGTGTCAGTGTGTTTAATGAGAAAGACCATCCTGAGGAAAGTCATTTTAAATGCCCACCCTCCCTCCCTTGGTGCTGGAGGCTGCACAGGATCCACAGTGGGCTTTCCTGCTCAGTTGGCTGGGGAACGGACTTGTCATGCTGCTGTGAGTCAGCCATGTGTCTTGAAGAAACCCTAGCCTTCAGTTTCCTCACCTGTAAAATAGGGAAGCTGGAGTCAATGGTTTGCAATCCCTTCCATCTTCGTGCACCGAGAGTTCCTAGTCTAGAAGGGAGGCAGGGCTCAGCTACCCATTTTCTCCATCCAGGTCCCCACGTCAGGGCTGGTGATCTCAGCCTCCACCAGCTGGCCTTCCTCTGGCATCAAGGACCCACACCCAGGGAGCCAACCAGCTCATGAGCACTGAGCACCTAAGGGTAATGGAAGAATTAGAGTAGCCCAGTCCAGATCCAGGTGTGGCCAAGGTTTAGGCAGGGCAGGGCAGGGCGGGCTGTGTGACTGTCACAAAAGGGTGAGACTGCCATTGAAGAGGCCCTGAGCAGGGGCAGAGCCCAGCAGGAAAGGACATTCTCAAGGCCATAGAGGCAACTCCCTCAACACTGAAGCCCAGGTCAGCCCTGCAGGGCCTCCTTCCAGAAGCCAAGACCAGACCCATCAGGATCAGGGATGTGTGTAATATCCAGAGAAGCAGAAAAGCACAGTGGCTTCAATCCAAAGAGACCCTGGGATTGAATATCATCCTTGGAACTGACCAACGATGTTGGCTTTGACAAGTTACTTAATGACTTGTACCTCAGTGTCCTCATCTGTAAAATGGGAATCATAGTAAGACAGTGGTAGGGATAGAAAGGGGTAACTCAGGAGGCACACAGTGGCCATAAACAGCTTACGTTCCTGGAGGAAGGGTCCCGGCTCTGAGTTCTGGGAAGATAATGGGATACAAGCTAAACGTCCAACAATAGAGGAACCATTACATAATCATAATGGATACCATTATCGGAATGTCCTTTTGCACATGGGGGATAAGGCTATGTATAGGGAAAAATTCTGGGAGGGAGATCACTACCATTTGAGCTACATGTGTAGTCTCAGCTACATGTGCAGAGAGAGAGAGAGAGAGAACATTTTCATTTTGCTCTGGTTGTTTTGAAGATGGTGGTCTGGAGAACTGTTTGCCTGGGCTGACCTTGAACCACGATTCTCCTGATCTCAGCTTCCCCAGTAGCTATGATTACAGGCGTGAGCCACCAGCTCCAGGCTATATTTGTAACTTTGATAAATAATAATTGCAATTGATATGGAGTGTCAGTTTGCCCTCTCACCAGCAGTATTTGAGTGCTCATTTTCTTATACAGTGATATCCAAATTTTTCGATCTGTACTAGTGTAATAAATGGAAATATCTCAATGTAGTTTTAACTTGCATCTCTCTTATTGTGGCTGGGAGTGAGCATTTCTTCATAATAAGAGCCATTTTTCTTTTCCTTTCTGTGGACCATCTGTTCAGATCTCTTGCTCATTTTTCTCTTGGGCTATTAATCTTTTTCTTATCAAGTTGTAGGAGACCTTCTAGTAGTAGGGAAAGTAGCCCTTTGCTGGTAAAAAGAGTTGGAAATATTTTTCCAAATATGTCATTTTTCAGATCATTTTGTTTATTGTCTTAGTCCATCTTGTGCTGCCGTCACAGAATAGTTGAGACTGAGTAATTTATAATGAACAGAAATTCATTGGCTCACAGTTCTGGAGGCTGGGAAGTCTAAGATCAAAGTGCCAGCGGGTTGATTGCTAGTGAGTCTGTCTCTGCTTCCAAGATGGTGCCTTGATGGCTGTGTCCCCCAGAAGGGAAGATCACTGTTCCCCACATAGTGGAAGAGCAAGAAACAAGAGGCAAAAGAAGGCCGGACTCATGAGGGCTGCAGCCGTCATGGACTAAGTACCTCGGAAAGGTTCCATCTCTCACTACTGTTACAATGACAGTTAAATTTCAACATGAGTTTTTGGAGGCGACATGCATTCGAATCATAGCACTCATGTTATCACTGCCTTCAGAATTTATCATGTTACCAAGGTGATCGGTTTCTTTGGAGTTTCATTTAGATTTTGTGATATAATGAGAAAGGCCTTCCTCTGAAGTTACGAAAGAATGTTTTCAGATTTTCTTCTACTCCTCCCATTGTTTCCTTTCCCCCATTTTAACTTTCATTCCATTGGAATTTGTCCCCAGGTGGTCTCCTTCCTCCTCCTCCTAGTGACTGTCCAGCTGTTTCAGCACTTCCTATTGGAAAATTAATCTATTCCCACTTGGCTTTAGATTAAATATGAATGAGCTGGAGAAACTTTCTAGTTTTTCCTTTGGTCCGTCAGCCCATGCACGATTCAATGATTCAGCAAGTGTTGGGTGCCTTTCCTGTGTGAGGCACATTCTGGGCACTGGGAATTCAGTAGTGAGCAAAATGGAGGGAAATCCTTGTCCTGATACAGCTTAAATTCTAGGGAAGAGACTCAGAAAAAACCAAGATAAAGAAACAGATGTAAGTGTTAAGAAGAACAATAAAGCCAGGGACAGCCTCCCTCTGCAAGGTGCCCTTGGAGTACGAACCGTGGCCAGCCATTAGGAAGCTGGAGGAGGTGATTCCAGGCTATGCAAAGGCCCAGGAATGGGGTTGTGGCAGGCATGTTTGAGGCAAAGCAAGAAGGCCTGTTTCTCAGGAATGGAAAGGAGGCTAGATGGGAGGCACTCCTTCAAACAGGTGGGGGTGGCATTTGACACATGACCTTGCTATTCTGCCCTAGACTCTGAGGCTCCGCAGATCGTTTTAGCATTGGTTGGGCTGGTTCTGTGTCTTGGTTTGGGCTTCCTGGGAGACACTGAGACAAAGCTTTCTTGAAAACGCAGCAGCAGGAGTGAGGGACAGGAGGAGGGGACGAGGGCACTGTGAAGTGGCCATCACTAGACATCACTGGTACTCAACTCCACAGCACCTTCTGGAGTCTTAGGAAATGGATCTCAGAACCATCTGCCTGGTGACAAAAAGGGAAGGTTTTATCTATGGGTCACTCATCCATCGTGGTGGCACCATGCGGGTTAAACTCCGCTATGACACACCAGTTGTGCGTGTGTCAGTGGCAAGGGCGCTTGGAGGGCACACACCAAAGAGCTGCGAGAGCCATGCAGACTGCACGGTGGGGAGGTGGCCACCCTGGTGGCAGCTGGATGGGGGTGAGGCAAGGCAAAACCCCACGTGGCTCTCCTCCTTCACGTTTCCCAGACCTTTTTATTTGGGCGTGAATTTTTAAATTATATGAGCTTTCAAGTCACCTTATTCTAGGTCAGGGAAAAAAGTTGTGGCATCTATGTTGGGGTTGCATTACACTTATAGATCAGCCCAGGGAGGTTGTATTAATGATACTAAATTGCTCTCTCCAGATTTTCAGGTCTCCTTATATATTTCATTCACCCTTTTCCTGTTAAGTTTTATTCTGGGGCTATTTATTTATTTATGCACTTATTTTAGTAAAAAGGGGATCTTTTTTCCCCATTATATGCAGAAACTGTGTGTTTGATTATGACTGGTGGTTGTGTACCAATTCTATACTCTGCCATTTTAATGATCTTTCTTTTACTCACTTGTAAGAGGTCTTTTTTGGATGCTTTTTGGACTGATGTAGTCATCATGTCTGAAGTAGTAAGAGGCAGTGGTTAGGAACATGACCCCTCAGTTTGAATCCTGGCTCTGCTCTTTACAATCTGTGTGACCTTGGGCCAGCTACCTGCCCTCTCAGTGCCTCAGTTCCCTCATCTGGAAGGTGAGGATGCTAATGGACCCATTGCTGGAACCAGTGATGCTCTAGGGAGGAGGTCTCCAAAAGGAAGGAGCCTTCTGCCTGCCCCTTGGGTAATGAGTTCATGATGTTGTCCGAAAAGAGAATTTTAGGACACATTGAGGTAGAGACCAAGAAAGTTTATTAATAAAGCAAAGCAAAGGAAAAATAGAAACATAGTAGACAACCCAGACATGGTTCGGGCACATCTGATAACCGGTACAATGAGTGCTCAAGTACCTGGGATATTGATGGTGGAAAAAGTAGGTTGGGGGGTTTGGCTCAAATTTACCTTAGGCTCTGTTACAGTGTCTTATGAAAGATTTTAAGGTTGGCCCACTCATTAAATTAGGGTCACTGTGACACGGATGTTTGAACATTTCTTTAAATAAAGGATGGGTCTTGCCAGATGCTCCCCTCAAGACAGGTGCCATAAGTATTTTTCTTTGAAGATACTTTTTGTGCTCAGAGGAATCATTTTCCCCAGAGATTTTTTTCCCCCAGAATAAATTAAGAGATTCTTGCTAATTATTTTTGGGAGAGTGGACAAGGTCAAAGGGAGAGAGCTGTTCTTCCCTACCTCAGTAAATGTCGCAGCTTAGCGGGGTGCCAGTGGCTCATGTCTGTAATGCTAGGCAGTATGAAATACGAGGCAGAGACTAGGAGTATGATAGCTCAAGGCCAGCCTGCGCAAATACTTTGCTCCATCTCCAAAATAACCAAAGCAAAATGGACTGAAAGTGTGGTTCAAGTGGTATAGCACCTGCTTTGCAAGCATGGAGACTTCCAAAAAAAAAAACAAAAAACAAAAAACCCAGTCCCTCCAAAAACAAGCAAACAAACAAAAAGTTGCAGTTTATTGAGGGAGTGTGAAGGTTAAAGCAAAGAAAATACACCTATATGCCTTTAATCAAGCCATTTGTTATGCAATGTTTATCTCTGAATTCCTGGCTGCTGTCTCCCATGCCTCGGTTTTTCTGGTCTATCCTTCCTCAGAACCTTTCTCTTAGTGCCGTCATGGGGATTAGCTGAGCTGAGCTGGTGAAGCAGTTAGGATTGTGCTTGGTGAGTAATAAGTGCTGCTTAGCTGTTGGTGAACTTCCGATTTCTATATCTCTAATTGCTTTCTTTGTCTACTTCATTAGCTGCTACCTCTAATATAGCAACATATAATGGTGGTGGTCTGTGTGTGTGAATGGGTGTTCTGGGATTGAACCTGGGGTCTCACAAGTGCTAGGCAAATACTCTACCACTGAGCTACTCCCAGCCCTGGTAACTGTTATTTCTGCTTCTTGTTACTATTGTTCTCCTTGTGCTTAGTTAGCTTTGACTCATGCCAGACGTTGTTTCTTTTCTTTTAACTTTTGAATGCAGAGCCTCCCACTTGCTAGGCAGGTTTTCTACCACTTAAGCCACAATCCTAGTTCTTTTGGATTTGGTGTTTTTTGGATAGGGTCTCATGCTTTTGCTTGGGCAGTCCTTGAACCATAATCATCTGTCTCTATTTCCCGAGTAGCTGGGATTATAGACTCGCATCACCACGCCTAGCTCAGACATTGTTTCTAAAAATTAATGTTAGCTCCAAGATGTTACCTTCCTCCAGAGAGGATTTTCTTTAGCTCTTTCAGGCATCCTGGATCTCTAGGATCACCAAGTTCAAGGCTTGATGTTTTTTGGGCTGCCATTATGACCATAAGCCAAATTCAGTAAGAGTAAGAACTCTTCAGGATTCCTTACAATCTTATCCTCTTGGAGTCCCACCCTATAAAAGCTTTGAGATGGCGTGGTTTACCAAAACCCTGTCCTTGTTGGATTGCCCATTCCTGTGGGACTACTAAAAGTCCACTTTAGGCGCTTATCAAATATTTCTAGAAAAAAATGACCCCAAGTGCTCTGTTTACCCATTCCCAATCTTTATGGGAGCTCATCCAGGAGGTAATCCCTATCTTATTAATTATTTGATGCCTTAAGAAATGTTTTGTGATTCTTTGTCCAGCTCTAAAATTTTTCTTTATAGACAGTATTGTTCTAGATTATTTGGTTGGGCTGGGGATGTAGCTCAGTGGTAGAGCACTCGCCTAGCATGCCCAAGGCCCTAAGCTCCATCTCCAGCATGGGTTAAAAAAATCCAAAACCTGGTCTACTAGGACCAGAAGAGGAATTTCTGGATTGTGGCAGATGAGTTTTCTATAATGAACAGTTCTTGAATTCCTACAATAAACACATTGTCATAGTATGTTAATTTTAATATGCTATATTCTGATTATTAATATTGCATTTATTCTTTTTGGCATCACTGTTAACCTGTGAGACATGTCTCTATTTTTAGTAAGTCTTTGTTGAGGTTGGTATCAGTCCTGTGCTCATATTTTTAAAATATTTTGGCAGTTTTCTTTCTTTCCTTTATAGTCAGTAATAATGTAAGCATCCTGGTATCAGACCCCCTTCAGAGGTCTGGTAGAATTACCCAGTGAAAGCATCCAGTGAAGTGGTTTTGATTGTGTTGGTTGGGACCTTTGCTGGGGGCTATGTAGGGGAGAAGTACAATCTAAATGACAGACAGCATTTGAGTCACACCAGTGCACACAGCTGTAACTGGAGCAATGGTGTGATTAAAAAACAACAACAACAACAACAAAGCATTTACTTAGGGTAAATTTTTAATACCATGAAGTTATAAAGACACAATTCTTGGTTTTTGTTGTTGCAAGGGTAAGAAAATAAACATAAAGCCTTTTCTTTTACCCAATTAATCCATGCTTTAGCCTTTTTAAGAGATGGAGATCTGTGCACAGAACCCTTTCCCAAACACTACTCTGTGCTAGAAATGCATCTGAGTTGCTTGAGGCCATGGTGATAACCTTCCTCCCATCCCAAAGCTCATCTATAAAATTTGACATTTGCTCACCAGAAAGCAATTCCTGTTCTCAGGCTTTTTATCTGTGCTGTTCTCCCTCACAGGGAGAGGGTTTTTATCTTTTTGATTACTCCTATAAGCAGAGTAAATGTGATTATTAAGCATAAAAATGAAAGCAAGATGGGTAATCCCAGCACTCAGAAAGCTGAGAATCAAGGCCAGCCAGGCTGCATATTGAGCTGCTGTCTTAAAAAAGAAAAGAAAAGAAAAGAGAAGAAAGAAAGAATGATGGGGAGGCAGCAGAGCATAAGATCTAAACTCTGATTTTGCAAAACCAAAATAAACCAACCCAGAAAACTCCACCAATAGCAAAGGCCCCAAACTCCTTTAGAACAAGGGTTGTCTGTCTATTCATAGGCTAAGTTTTCTCCTCTCCCCTTGTGGGGAGAAACTTAACTCAGAGAAAACCTGATGCACCAGGAATGTGACCTTTGCCAGATGGTCTGGTTTTGTTTGTTTGTTTTGGTGGGACTGGGGTTTGAACTCAGGGCTTCATGCTTGCAAAGCAGGTGCTCTATGACTTGAGCCACACCTCCAGTCCATTTTGGAGATGGAGTCTCTCAAACTATTTGCCTGGGCTGGCCTCCAATTGCAGTCCTCCCATCTCAGCCTCTAAAGTAGCTAGGATTACAGGCGTGGCCACCAGCGCCCAGCTAGGTGGCGTGGTTTTATAGGACGCATTGGATAGAGAGTGTAATTTGGGGCTTCAAAGCAGTAAAAGACTGAAGACATCTGAATTGAAACTCCCTGCCCCCATGAGCCTACAAAAGAGGTTGGGAGTCAAGTTCACTGCCAAGATCAGTGGTGGAATTTCAGAAGGATATTGTTAGTCCAGCCAGCAAGCAACCCTCCTCTGTGACTGGTGTGAAATTAGTTAGCCACTAATGTCAGGAAGCTAGAAATTCAAGTGGCTCAGATTCATGTCTGCCTCCTTATCCAGATGGTAATCTCCTTGAGGACAGGAATTATATCCAATTCCCCAGTGCCTGGCACAAAGTACATGCTCAGGACACTTAAGAACGAATCAAAATAGCAATTTACATGACTGTACTCATTCATTCATTGAGTGTTTATTGTGTCTGTGCCAGGCACTGTGCTGAGGGATGGTGACAGAAGAGGACCCTGGGTCCTGTGCAAATGGGGTTTGTGTCCATGATACGGAATGTGGAAGGGGCTGGGCGTGGGGGAGGCGTCTTGTCCCCTGTCTGTGGGGTCTGCAGAACACAGGGCTAAGGCGAGGACACTCAGAGTGGGGAGATTGGCCCAGTGCCTCTAGTTTGCGCAGTCCCCTGTGCAGTGAGCAGTGATGCTCTTCCGCTTGGATGTGAAAAGATGAAAACTGGAGCGCCAGCCTTGGCAGCCCCAGCCTTGGCAGCCCCTGACAGTCCCAGGCCCAACGTACTCGCTCGAGGTACCAGAGAAGGAAAACCAACTCAGAGCAGAGAGAAAAGCCACGCGGCTGGGCGCGCAGATGGAAGGGGTGTGGTTCCCTAGGGATGGAGGCGACAGCACCTAAATCGGGCGGTGGTGCGCCCCCTGCTGGATACAAGGCCGTTATGCACGCAGCGGAGCCTGGCCAAAGCCAGGTTGGGCAGGTAGAGGAAGAGTGTCAGCCTTGCCTTGTTCCTCCCAGAGCTAAAACCAAATCCCCCAGGCCGGAATCTACACACACACACACACACACACACGCACGCACGCACGCACGCACGCCTGGGGGGCTTCCAGGAGAATCCATAAGTAATCAGGAATAGGTGACTGGTTAACACTCCATCTGCAGCCAGTCTCAGCTACCAATTCTGGTGGCAAAGTCACAACCTCCTTTGATGTCTCAATTCTTGTATTGGGGAACCCTGAGGAAAATGTCTACGAACTGGGCGGGGGATGGAGCTCAGTGGTAGAGTGCAAAGAAGGACCTAGGTGTTCAATCCCCAACACTGCAAATAAAAGAAGAAAAAAAAGATGTTTTATAATGGGTCATTTTTTTTTTTGTACCACTGAGCCATAATCCCCAGCCCAATTCTTCCCTTTTTTATTTAATTATTTATTTTTGGTGTTGAGGATTGAACCCTGGGCCTCTGTGTACTAAGCCAGTGCTCTACCACTGAGCTACACACCAGCCCTGTCTTCCCTGGGAGTGGATAATCAGAATAGCACCACTAGCCAGGAGGTCTCTATTTTGTTTACTGGCATCTCTCTTCACCCCTCCCCCAATAGTGTATCATTTGAGAATTTTCTTAAAAGAAAGTTTTTCAACGCCCCCAACTAATCTTTCCAAAATAGTGATAATTATGAATTCCAAACAAAAACTTAGCAGCCTGGGCGCCTCTTTTTGGCTTTTCGTTTTATAGATCTGCTAATTAAAAGCTATAATTTAACAAATAATGACCTAACCATTTCACTCTGAAATCAAACAAAAACCTACCACTAAAATGTTGAACTAGATAAAGATAATGAATCCAGGCAGAATTCAGATTCCTGCTGGGCCCGGCTGGCCCCCTTCCAGCAATAGGCTCGAGGCCTTTGTTTAGCAGCAATAGCTCCCCAGCCATTCGGAGCAAACTCACTACAGGGAGGATAAGTGAGCAATTTAGGAGGCTAAGTGTTTTTTTGGACCCACTCCCACTGCTGATGGAGCAGGATGGAATATTTATCCCTTCCTTGCCCTCATCCATTGTCACCTGGTCAATTTCATTTTCTCCCCATCCTTCTTTGTCCCCTGGGGGTAGAATGTTTGTGAAGTAACAAGCAGGAAGGAATCATGAAAAGGAAAACTAGCATGAAACCAGGTAATGCCCAATTGCATCTGGCATCCTAAGTGGTTAATAAAATAATAAACGCTGAAAGCAAGATTGCATCCCACCTACCATGCCCCCTGGGCATCTGTGTCAGGCTAAAAATAGCTTCGTGTTCTGGAACCTCCTCCTCTGCCCAAGCTCACCCCAGTCTCCTGTGAGTGCTACCCTGCTGCTCTGCAGGAGGGCTTATTCTCCATGGCAGGAGGGCCTCAAATGCTGACCCCTTCCTGGAGTCCGGAAGGGGAGAGAACTGGGAGTTTCTGGAAGAGAGAGCATCAGGGCTCCCCTGCGGCAGGAAGAGTGAGCACTGGGTGAGACCAGCAGAACATAAGGCCCCCTGGACTTGTTTGCAGGCTCCGGGAAGAAGGACTTAAAGGCATATCCAGGTTATGTTCCCATCCCCAGGACCTGGGCCTGTGCGGTTACATCTCCAGGATGTCACCTGCAGTTACTGGTAACAGATCTTCAGTCTGAGAATAATTGTCACCACCACCACAATCATCGTCATCATCATCACTGTCATCCTTAGTGCTACCATATGTGCCCAGCACTCTGCTAGTGCAGGCTGGTTCAATTGACTTCTCATCAACATAAGGCAACAATAATAGACTTTTACTCTTTCATTTTCTCCCAGGCTCTTCCTGGGCTCTCTTCTTTCTTTCCTAACTAGCCAGCCTGCACCTGCCAAACAATTCTGAGTGCCTGCTCCCTCCCAGAATCCTCCTCTGAGAAAAGTGCTTACTTTCTGGGGAGACAAGAAGGTTCTTGCTTTGCCTTGTATCATGTGACTGGACTATTCTGCTGCTGCCAGGGCTTTGGTCTTAGGACCAAAAGGGGCCTGTATTAGTCAGGTTTTCATCACTATGATGAAAAATACCTGAGACAGGCTCACTTTATAAAGAAAAGAGATTTATTTAAAATCACAGTTTTGGTTGGGCAACAGTAGCTCATGCCTGTAATCCTAGCTACTCAGGAGGCAAAGATCAGAGGATTGGGGTTTGAGGCCAGCTTGGGCAAATAGTTCTCGAGACCCTATCTCAAAAAATCTTTCACAAAAATAGGGCTGGTGGAGTGGCTCAAGATGAAGGCCCTGAGTTAAGCCCCAGCACCGCAAAAATAACTAACTAAAAATCAAATCAAATCACAGTTTTGGAGGTTCAAGGGCATACCTGCTCAGTTTTAGTGAAGTCTCTTGAAGCCATGCCATGTCATGGGGGTGGCAGGGTGGGAGCACCTGTGGGGCCAAGCAAGCACATTACCGGATAGGAAGTCAGAGAGCAGGGGAGTCAGTCTTAGGCTTTTAGAACAACCCTCTCCCGAGAGGTACCAAAGGACCACGTGACCCTTCCAAAGTCCACTCCTAGGGACCTCTCACTAAGCCCCACTTCTTAAAATTCCTACCACCTCAATGCCACCACACTGAGGACTGAGCCCCCAACATAAGATTCCTTTGGAGGAAACCATAGTGGGATGGTGATGTCAGCAGATCAGATCTTCTCTGGTGGTGTAAGTGTGAGATGCACAATGGAAGGCTGCTTCCACTGAGGTGACAAGAGAACAATAACCCTACAACTGTGTGCCTAGATGTGCGTTTGCTGGATGCCAGGTGCCTGGCTGAACACTGGTCACGCATTCTTTTATTTGGTCTCTCAACAGTCTTACAAAATAGGCACTATGTTCTAAGTGTCTTCACTTTTGACATGGGCAAACGGAGGACCAAGCAAGTCAGTCCACGTGCTTGCCCGGGTCACAAACATGTCAGGAATGAGATTTAAATCCAGGCAGTGGGCTCAAGAAACTGGGTTCTACTTATTTTTAGCAATTTAAGGTTTCTGTTTTTGAAAAGATTAAATAGCGTTTTGTGATCAAAATGTTTCGTTTTGTTTTGTTAAAGCATAGACCTCTGAACACTGGTGGCTCACGCCTGTAATCCTAGCCACTTAGGAGGCTGATATTGGGAGGAGTAAGGTTCTAGTAGGCCACCTTGGGCAAATAATTCGTGAGACCCCCATCTCCAAAATAACCACAGCAAAATGTGCTGGAGGTGTGGCTCAAGTGGTAAAGCACCTGCTTTGCAAGTACAAAGCCCTGAGTTCAAACCCCAGTCCCACACACACAAAAAAATCATATTCAGTAAAACATTTACCTTCACTGGAGAGTGGCTCAAGTGGTCAAGCGCCTGCCTCACAAGCCTAGCAAGCATTAGGCCCTGAGTTCAATCCCCAGTACCAGAAAAAAAAAAAAAAAAAAAGGTTTACCTTCTTATGAGTCAGGCATGGTGGTGTAGTCCCATCTGTAGTCCCAGTCACTCAGGAGGAAGAAGTGGGAGATCACCTGAACCCAGGAGTCCAAGACTGGCCAGAGCAATATTCTAAGACTTCATCTCAAAAAAGAAGTTTGCCTCCCACTTTTTTATCTCCACCCTTCCAGTTCATAGCCTATCCTTTTAATATATATTAATATGTTTTATAATTTCTTTTACATTATTATCTTAATCATACAAATTTATAGAGTTCCATGTGATAATTCTATACATGAAAACAGTGTATGAAGGTCAAGTCAGAGTAACTAACATTTTGTTGCATTATACTTTTTTTTAAATTTAGACTAACATGCAATGATTATACATATTTCTGAGGCACAGTGATTTTTCTTTTTGCTTTTCTTTTCTTTTTTTTTTTTTGAGACAAGGTCTCACTATATAGCCCAGGCCTGTAATCTGTGATCTTCCTACCTCTATCTCCTGAGTGCTGGGATTACATGTGTGCACCAACTACCCCTGACTTTGCAGTGTGATAGTTCAATACATGTGTATTAATATCTACTGATTAAAGTAGAGTAATTAACATTTGCATCTTGTCATTACTTTCTTCTGCATATTCGTAAAACATATAGTAGGTTATTGCAAACTATGAGGACTTGGGACAGGCAAATCATCACCAGACAGCTTCCAGTGGATCCCGCATTCCCGTCTGCAAGCTGGGGCAGAACATCTGCACCTGGGCCAACGTAACACGAAGAGGGATATGACTAGGGTATCTGCTGTGACCTCTTCCCTCCAAATTTTGGGTCCTCTGCCAGGCACCTGCCTGGGTCTGTCTTACTTTCCTTATCAGATTCTTATCTGAATCCAGTTCACAGGTTGCCTTTGAGAAAGAAAGAAAGAAAACAGAAAAGAAAAATCAACATTTCCATTTTCACTGTGAGGAGTTCATCAGAAATGGGCAGGAGCAAAATGTTGTAACATTTAGGGATTTGAGTAACAATTTTGCATTGTTTTGTGTCGCCAGTGAGGAGGGTATTTTGACATTGGTTTTGTGTTCTATCTATTCATTCTTCAGGATATTTTGAGGATCTAGAAACATCTAATCCTGGAATTTTTCTTGAAACTCTTTCCTTCCTTCCTTCCTTCCTTCCTTCCTTCCTCCCTCCCTTCTTCCTTTCCTTCCTTTTCTTTGTTTATCATTTGAGATGGGATCTCACTGTGTTGCCTAGGCTGGACTTGAGTTCCTGGGAGCAAAAGATCCTCCTGCCTCAGTCTCTGGAGTAGCTGGGACTACAGACGTGTACCATCACACCTGGCTCAATACTCTGATTTTTTAAAATATCAAAGCACGTGAATCTGTAGCCACAGCTTGTCTGAAATCTAACTGCTCCTTTTGTCAACCCTGAGATCAGTGGTGGTGGGGGTGGGGTTCTGCTGTTGCTGCTTAGCAAGGTCAAATGGTGCAGCTTTAAGTGTAAAACTGGAGTCTCACTCCTTTAGGTCAAAAGTAAGGTCTTTCTAACCATGGTTAGGGCTTCAAGGCTGCTGTTTTATTGCTGGACATACTGACTTAGCTGGTCTCAAATCCTCAGAGCAAAACTATCCGATACCAGTTCTTGTCCACAACCTTGGTAGCATTGAGTGAGACAGGCTTTCCCAGCTGGGCTCCAAGGGGAGTCTATTAATTGATTATAGGAGCTATGTGATTACTTCTTAGGGATTTTGCATTTCGAATGAGGCAGAGTTCAAGTTCAAGGTCTCTCTCTCTCTCTCTCATCAGACCCAAAGTCATGGAGCCAGCTAACCTCCGATTGAAACCATGAGCCAAAATAAATAAATAACTCCTCCCTTTAAAAAAGAAGTAAAGTAGTATGGAGCGCGGAGAAGGCTACAGAGTATTCCACACAATGATTACATCAAAGCTCATTCAGTCATTCTCCAACCAATGGCCAGGTAGGATATACATAATATTTGCTATTTAAAACCATGTGACAGCATGGTGAGGTGCAGTGGCTCACACCTATAATCTTAGCTACTCAGGAGGCAGAGATCGGGAAGATCGAGGTTCCAGGCCAGCCCCTTTCCAGGAAAAAGTTCATGAGGCCCCATTTCCTCCAATAAAAAAACTGGGTGTGGTGGTGGGTGGCTGTCATTCCAGGTCCACGGCAAGCATGAATAGGAAGATCTCTGTTCAGGCCAGTCCAGGCATAAAAGTGAGACCCTATTTGAAAAATAGGACTGGGGGCATGGCTCACACCTGCCTAGCAAATGTGAGGCCCTGAGTTCAAACCCTAGTACCACTTAAATTAGTAAGTAGATAGATAGATAAAACCACAGTGCAATATAGATCAGTGAATTTGCCTTAATAATATTACTACACATGTGAAACCAAAGAAGAGGAAGGAGAAATTAAAAATATTGGAGAACAATTTGAGAAACCAAATAAATAAAGTAATCTTGAACTATAACCCAAGGTTGTATTAAATTTATATTAAAAATGTGCATGAGTCCCTAAGGACCGTGCAGAAGAATTTCAAATATCTTTCCAGATGCTGTGCAGTCAAGGAGGGGATCACAAGTCCCCATTCTTTCACTCCCCATGGTGACGTCATCACAAACAGTACATATGGAAAGGGGCAGGAGAAAGGAACTTTACAGTGGAGAAATGGGACCCCCACCTCAGCCAGATCGTGAAGGTCATTGTCAACAGTGATAAGTCACATTGATGTTGTGTGCCCTAATGGGATAAAATGGTGTTTTACCAGACTGGGGTGTGTTTTAAGCAGTAGAGTGCTTGCCTAGCAAATGTGAGGCCCTGAGTTCAATCCCCGTACTGCCCTCCCCAAAAAGGTAATTTACCTGTGTGGTTCTGCTCCATAGAACCACAGACTGTTGTGTTAACTTTCTGTCACTACAACAAATACTTGAGATAATCAACTTGCAAAGAGAAAAAAGTTATTTTGGCTCAGTTTTGGAAGTTGCAGTCCCCAGTGGATTGTCCCCCTTGCTTTTGTGTCATGAACAAAGCAAAGCATGGCCACAAGGCAAAAGAGAGGAAAAGAAAGGAACTAGGGTCCCATAATCTCCTCAAGGCCACACCCCCAATGACCTAAGACCTCCCACTAGGCTCTTAACACTTCGACCACCTCCCAATAGCACCAAGCAGGGGACCAAGCCTTTCACACATGAGCTCTTGGAGGATAGCACTAGTGTAATCATGAAAAATACCAGAAAATTCCAACAGTGGGGCCAGCACTCCTCAAATATCAAGGTCAGGAGGGAGGAGGGTTGGGGACTTAGCTCAGTAGCTAAATGTTTGCCCAGCATGCATGAGGCCCTGGGTTTGATTCCCGGTAACTCCCCCCACCCCCACACAAATCAGTAGTCAAAGTCATCAAAAACAAGGAAAGTCTGAGCCACTGTCAAAGCCAAGAGTTGCTAAGGAGACATGATGGGCTGGGCGCTGGTGGCTCACGCCTGTAATCCTTGCTGCTCAGAAGCCAGAGAGCAGGAGGATGGAGGTTTGAAGCCAGCCTGGGCAAATAGTTCACAAGACCCTATCTTGAAAAAAACCCATCACAAAAAAGGGCTGGTGCAGTGTCTCAAATGGTAGAGCGCCTGCTTAGCAATCATGAGGCCCTGAGTTCAAACACCAGCACACACACACACAAAAGACATGATGGATGACAAAATGTAATATGTTGTCTTGGGTGGAATCCTGGAACAGAAAAGGAGCCTGTGAATAGAGATTCGAATAAACTATGGACTTTAGCTAATAACACTTATGTGTTCACGTTGGTCCTTAATCGTACCAAATGTACCAAATGTAGTTAAGAGAACTAGGTTTAGGCATGTGGGAACTCTGAACTAGCCATTCAGTTTTTCTGTAAATTGAAAACCATTCTAAGAAATAAAGTCTATTTAAAAAACAATAGGAGGTGTGGCTCAAGTGGTAGAGCACCTGCTTTGGAAGTTCAAACCCCAGTCTCATAAACAAACAAACAAAAACCACTCAAAATAAAAAAAAGCCAACAACAAAGGGCTGGGGGTGCAGCTCAGTGGTGAGGTGTGTAAGGGCAGGGCCCTGGGTCTTGATCCCCAGTACTGAAAAAAAAAAATTTTTTTTTAAACTGAAACAACGTACTGGAAAGAGGGGGTAATAGCTAATGGAACAAAGTCTGGCTTCTGTAAGTGGAGGAGCTCCACAATCCAGCAGCAGGAGTTGGATGGCAGATTAAGAAGAAAATATCCCATCTGCTGCTGGGGGCTCCAGAGAGGCCCAAGGCAGCAGGGTCTACAGACCTTGGCTGTTCACCTTCTTGGAGTTCCACATACTGACCAGCAGAGGGCAGTAGGGGACTATGCAAATTTTCTTTTGCTTTTCTATCCTCCAAAATTTTCTTTCCAAAGTTCCAAAGCTTTTGATTCTAGGAGTAAAAAGTTTTCTGAGTAAGCCATTTTAAAGGATAAGAAACTCTGTGAAAAATCCCAAAAGAACACCTTTGAAGAGAAAGAATTTACTTATGCTTCTGAGAAACATTTTTTCTTTTTTTGGCAGTACTGGGATTTGAACTCAGGGCTTTGCATTTGCCAGGGAAGAGCTCTACCACTTGAGCCTCGCATCTAGCCCCTTTTACTCTGGTTATTTTGTTTCTTTTTTCTTTCTTTCTTTCTTTTTTTCTGTGGTACTGGGGATTGAACTCAAGGTCTACACCTCAAATCACTCCACCAGCCCTGTTTTGAGTTGGTTTTTTTCAAGATAGGGTCTCATGAACTATTTGCCTGGACTGGCTTCAAACCGCAATCCTCCTGACCTCTGCCTCCTGAGTAGCTAGGATTATAGGCATGAGCCAGCAGTGCCTGGCCTATTCTGGTTATTTTGGAGGTAGGGTGTCACTTTTTGCCCAGACCAGCTGGCCAGCAATCCTCCTGTTTACACTTCCCACCATAGCTGGGATGACACCACGTCCATGCTTTACTCATTTGAGATGAGGCTTCAAAAATTTTTTTGCCCAGGCTGGCCTGGAACTGCAATCTTCCGGATCTCAGCCTCCCATGTAGCTAGGATTATAGACATGAGCCACTGAGGCTGGGCAATGCTTCTTTTCTTATTATATACTAATTATACTAATTCACCCTATCACTCTTTCTTATTTCTCCCCTTTGAAAAACAATTTTAATGGATTAGTTTATTTTCTTGCCTCTCTCACAAGATCTCCTCCAAGAAGAGCTGGCAAGAAGTGGGCCTGGCTGCTATTGCTAAGGACCTACTGTGTGCTGGGCACTGTCTCATTGTCTCATTGAATCGTGTGGCCCCCTTTGAGGTAGTTGGTAGTGTCGCCCCTCATTTAACAGATGAGCTAACAGTCTCATGTTGGCTCTGGAAGTTGCTGGAAAGAGTCTGACTCCAAGCTAAGCTGTATTCCTATTTGATTTCAACCAATTAGCAACACGTGTGTAGAGTGCCTGGCCCTCCGACTTCTAGCTAGAGTAACTCCATCTTGAAGTAAGCCATCATTGAGTTCTACGAGGCTGACCGCAGCACAACAAGTTCATCTTCCCACGGTGGGACAGTGTCTGCCGAGGTCAGCAAAGATCCGTAAGAAAAGCAAGGAGGAAACACAATTTTCCCAGGGTCTGTGTCTGATATTTAGCTGTATCGATTTCTGCCGTTTGGGCCTGTAGGTGGCACTGCAGTCCACATTTCGTCTGTAGATCCAGAGCCATAGAAGAAAGGAGCTTGGTAGGTGGGGTTGGTGGCTCAGGGTGACGTTCAGGACGGTCCAGGTGACCTGTCTTTTGGAGTTATGGGCCAGGCCTGGTAAATACAGTCCCTCCTAATTGTCCATTCCTCTATAAGTAATCTCTATTAAACTCATGTTTACTCCTTCAGGCTGGACTTGTCTGGGTCGTTCTCTGGGCCGTCAAGCCTCATCCTGGTTTAGAGACAACTGATTCTTTAGGTCTCCAGAGAAACTTCAGGAAACAGGTGTTTGTGCTGGAGCACTTGTCCTTCAGTGACTGTGGAAAGGACCCCGTGTGGTAAGGGCAGCAGGCTGCAAATGTCTCATTTCTGTGCACATCTGAGGAGTCAGGTGGCATAGAACCTGCCTGGCTTTGCCCACTCCTCATTTCCCAGTCTACTAGGAGGTCTGGGCAGGACAGTGGCCATGAGGGAGAAGAAGGTGAATCAGGGCCACCTTGGGAATGTGGGAGCAGTGGACAGTAGGGGTGGATGCTTGGGGGAGATGTGTAGAATGCCTCCTGGGTTTTTGGCTGGACCAGCTTGGTAATGATGCTTTTGTTCTTTCATTCATCTTGATCACCAAGATGGGGAGCCAGGGAGCTGTATTTGGGTTCAGCTATCTGCAGAATATTTATCAGGAGGTTAGGAACGTGGGTTAAGAGGGAGGCTGCAGCTGGAAGCAAGACCTGACATTTAAGAGAGGTCAGTGGAGGCCTGGCATGTGGCTCAAGTGGTAGAGCAGCTGCCTAGCAAGCACAAGGCCCTGAGTTCAAACCCCAGTGCCACCAAAAAAAAAAAAAAAAAAGGAATTGGGGAGGCCAGTTTCTGGAAGGAGTGGCCAGCAGCTTCCAAGCTTGTGGGTGGAACAAAGAGGGTGAACAGCAGGGGGCATTCATTGTACAGCCCAGGGAGGTCATGATGGGTGCAGGATGTGCAGAGTGGACAGGGATGAACAGGAGCAGGGGAGGTGAGGCAGCAAGGGGCTTTCTGTTGCAAGCTGTCCCCTAGTCTGTGTGCACACACGGAGAGGTGAGTCTGTCTCCCCTCCCCTCTGGTCTAGGCTGGCCTTGCTACTTGCTTTGACCAAAAGAGTTAACAGAAATGATGTTCCTGGTTCAGTCTTTAAAAGAACAAGGCAACTTCCCCTTCCTAGCCCTTGGAACTTAGCAGTCCTACTATAAGAATTCCAGGCTCCCTGCTGGAACAATTGGCCACGTGAAAAGGCCACACAGGGTAAGAGGCCACATGGTGAGAGAGGCCTTCTTAGGCATTCCAGCTTCAGACAAGCTCTCAGCTGAGTGTTTTCACACGGGTGACCCAGCAGAGGACACATGAGGACATGAAGTACTTAGTCAACCCACAGAATCATAAGTGGATATTTATTCACAAATTGGGAAAATGTGTTACATGCTCGTGGGCTGAGGAAGGGGCCAGGGGAGAGAGGCTGATGCCTGGCAGAGGGAAGCATGGAGGGAGGCAGATGGTCTAAAAGGCCTGGGAGAAGGGGTGGGGGGGCAACCTCTTCTGTGACACAAAAGCAAACAATGGAAGTGTTACAGATGAGAGGAATGGCTAGAGCTGGGGGCTCCTTACCTCCCCGCCAGCGACTTTTGCTTTCCTTGTGGACAGTGCGGTTCCTTTGCTAAGAGTGAAGTGCCAGGATGAGGTGGGGTTGCGGGGGCCCTGCAGGGTTGATGCTGTGATGTGGTTCCCCCCTCAACAAAAATAGGACACACCAATCAGCTGCCCAGTAAAGGGTACAGTGGACAGAGGGACACTGGACAGTGGGAAATTCTGAACTGAGTCCTGGCTAGGCCTGTGATTTAGGGCACGTTATATCCCCTTTCCACCTTTCCAGGAGTTGGACTAGATTAGTAATTCTTTTTGTGTTTGGTGGTGGTTTCTTCCTTCCCTCCCTCCCCTCCCTCCTTCCCTCCTTCCCTCCCTTCCTTCTTTCCTTCCTTCTTTCCCTTCTTTTGTTCTTTCCTTCCTTTCCCTTTCTCTCTTTCTTTCCTCCTCTTCCCCTCCCCTTCCTCCTCCTTTTCTCTTCTTCCCCTCCTTTTGAGAAAGGATCTTGCTATGTAGCTCAGACTCCCCTTAAACTGGAAATCCTCCTGCCTCAACTTCCTGAGTGCTGGGATTACAGGCATGCATCACCACAACAGGCTTAGATTAGTTATTCTTAGCCTTTTTGGGTTATGGATTCCTTTGACAATCTGATATAAGCCCATGGATATAGCATTTTAAATATACAATACATATTTTATATGTTTGTCTCCCTCTACCCATTAGAATGTAGACTCAGTGAAGGTGGGATTTTTTTTGTGTATTTTGTTCATTGCCACATTGCAATCACTCTATAATTACTAATGAATAGACTGGGGGAGGGGGAAATTCAGACAGACAGACAGACAGACACACATACACACACACGCCTCAAGTTAGCCCAGATTCAGAATGCTGGCATAAGACCATCTAGTCCTGTCCGATCATCGTGGGAGTCTATGAAATTCTACCCTGGGTCTTTCTGGAACTATGTTAGTTCACGCTAACAAAAACAAAGTTCCCCTTTCCTTGGGAAAAAAATATTTGCTCAATAGCTCCTATGTGCCAAGGCGCTAGGTGCTGTATTAAATGTGTTCCATATTTTATCTTTTTTAGTCACCTATGAGGAGGTTTTTATTATCCTAATTTTTCAAATGAGGAAACCGAAACCAGAGAGATTAAGTAACTTGCCTAAAATGACCCAGCGAGTAGGAGATGGAGCTTGGATTTGAGTCCCAGTGTATCTGTCTCAGAGTCCATTGAAAGGACTTCCTTCTATGTTCTGGTGTCCCTCAGGTCCGAAGGGTCACATGCACCCCTCCCAGCATGAATACTGAGGATTGGAGGCCTTGCCTAGCCCTCCCTCAGGAGTTGCCATCTACTATAGTGGTGGGGGTGCTGTACCTGTCCCACCACAGTGGCTGTCAGGTATATTCCCAGGAGACCTGGCTACACCTGCCAGGTGGCCTCTTAATCTGATGACAGGTCCTTTCCTTCCTGGAGTCCTCAGGAATCCCAGGGAAGGGTGATTCCGGCCCTGCTCCCTCAGGCCTCCAACACCCGCACTGGGAAAACCACTTCAGACACCTTCTCACTTGAGGCTGTGCAGCCATCGGAGAGCTGCTTCACCTTGCTGTTTGCACATCTATGAAATGGGTAAAAATACACAAAACAGATGGCCCGAAGCCTGGGAGATGCTTTATGCCTGGAGGGTGTCGCCCCCTTCCGTCCTCTTCCCTAACCCACCCCAAGCAGGTGCCTGTCCTAGCTGGGGCGCTTGCCTTTAGGGGTCCCCGGACCCCCAGGTGCTCCTCCGCCCCACTCCAGCAGAATTGGAGTGGGTGATGTGCCTCGGGGCGCCCGGCCCCGGGTCTTGGGTCGTAAATCTCCTTCACACAGAGGGCCATAAATCAGGGGGCCGCTGAGGACCCCCCAACTCCCAGCCCCCCTCCCTGGCCCTGCTGGAGGGGCTGGGCGCAGGAAGCTCGCGGGACGGTGGGCGGGGCGCGCGGGCGCGCAGCGCGGCTGGTTAATTACAGGCCTGCGGGGCGTGATTTATGGCCGTGGCTGCAGCAGGAGGGTGGGGGGCTGGGCTCGTCTGGGGAGCCCGGAGAGGTGGGGGCTGCGACCCCCGAGAGGATCCCAAGTTCTCAGGGCCTTGCTGGAGAGACAACCTTGATGGTAATAGGCTGTGACGTGTTTATATGTAAATCAAATATAAACACAGTAACAATAGCTTCCATTGAGAGTCTGCGTGCCGAGCTGTGCTGAACACTTATTAATTCATTTATCAAATATTTGTTGACTGCCTGTTGGGTGCCAGGTTGCCTATATTATCTCCTGAACATCCACAAACACCTTGTCTCCCTGAGCCCACGGTTTGGTTCTCCTCATTGGCAAAAGACTATTCTGCCCCACCTACCTCACAAGGAGGTTTTATGAATTACCTACAGAGTTCTGTGTGAAAGGGTATGAAAGTTCATTCCCTGCCCAGGTACACCCTCTGTGAGGGCTTGATGAGGGGCCCAGATCCCCTGGAGGCTCTGTCATTTTCAGCCTGTGGCCCCCATGGTGCCCTAGGGATTGTAAAGTCAGCCGGCAGGAGAAGGAGCCTGGAGGCCTGGAGGCTGCATTCCGGAAGCTGCTGTGTGCAGGCCTGGCAGTGGAGAGCTCAGTCAACAGCAGGAAAGGCTGGGGAAGGGCTATTTAGCATCTCTTGCTGCATAACAAAATGCCTCAAACTATGGGTTTAAAACAAGCCAAGTGTGGTAGTGCACACCTGTAATCCCAATACTTGGGAGGCTGAAACAGGAGGATCAGGAGTTTAAGGCCAGCCCGGGCTACATAGCAAGACCTTGTCTTGAAACAAAACAAAACAAAAATTTACATTTATTAGTTTACAGTTTCTATGGGTCAAGATTTTAGGGGTTGCCTCCCTGGATTGTTCTCTTCCTCTTTTGTATATGATGGCGTATGCATTCGAACCCTAGAACTCCTGCAGCCCTTTTACCACCATGAGGTAAGTCACCTTAAAAAAGAAATATATAAGCTGGGTGCTGGTGGCTCACACCTGTAATCCTAGCTACTCAGGAGACAGAGATGAGGAGGATCGAGGTTTGAAGCCAGCTCAGGCAAATAGTTTTCGAGACCCTGTGTCGAAAATACCCAATACAAAAAAGGACTGGAAGAGTGGCTCAAGTGGCAGAGCACCTGCTTAGCAAGCGTGAGGCCCTGAGTTCAAACCCCAGTACCACCAAAAAAGAAAAAAAGAAAAGAAAGAAAAAGAAATATACATAAAAGACGTATGACAAAAAAAATCACAGATTAGTCATAGGACTAGACAAAGGGATTCTAATATTCCCATGAAAAGGTAAACGGCCAAGAATATCCCAGGCAAGTATGAATATAAAAAAAGAGACAAAAGGATTTCCCAACCAGACAGACATTACACAGAGGCAAGTTTGGAGGTGGCATGAAAGAGAGGTGGCTGGCTATATATGTCATTGCACACAGGATGAACTCTTCAACAAATGAAGAGGGAAAGATTGATATGTGGGTTCCAATAATAATAATAAAAACAATACAATACTAATAATCCCAATGGATGCCCTTTATTGACATCTACCGAGTGCCAGAAATTTCGTTTTGGTTTCTCCCACTTTATTCTCACTAACCTTACAAGGTAGGTATTGTCATTGATTATCCCCACTGGACACAAGAGAAGCCTGAACCACAGGGGGGCAAACATGGCTTCTTGAGCTCACAAGGACTCTCTCAGCTTCCTAGGCACAGATGGTGCCCTTCCTTCCCTCTCTATGACAGGAAGGCCCCATCTCCAGAGTTCCTGGCCTTCTGCAGCCCTAGCCAGGACACAGGCTGCCTCTTCCAGGAGGCAGAGCGCTCCATCCACACCAAGCCAGGCCCCAGACCTGGAATTCCTGCTTTGCTCCCCACCTATGATTAGACCCCAGCTTACAGCACAGAGAACTCTTTGTCATTTCCTTAATGAGAAGCCAATCACCAGGTCATTAGTGGGTGTAGTGGTGGGGAGTTGGTGCTGGGCTGGGAGGGCAGAGGGTGTTCTGGTTATCTGGACGATTTATAGCCGCAGTGGGCTGGCTGATGTGGAAGGTAGCAGAGTGGCAGGAGCAGGAGAAAGTTAATACCCAGAGGGGTCCTTCTAGGAGCGAGGCTGAGCCAGGCTGGGGACTGGAAGCCTAATCCTCACAATAGTGTTGATAAAGCAGCACAATTACACATTCCCATTTTACTGAGGCTCAAAGAGGTTAAGCAGCTTTGCCCAAAGCTACAGAGCTACTAAGCTGGGTTTGAACTCAGGGTTTCACACTTGCAAAGCAGGCACTCTACCACTTGAGCCACACCTCCAGTCCGTTTTGCTGGGGTTATTTTGAAGATGGAGTCTCAGGAACTATTTGTCTGGGCTGGCCTTGAACTGCAATCCTCCCCATCTCAGCCCCAAGTAGCTAGGACTATAGGCATGAGCTTTGGGTGCCAGGCTAAATGACAGTCTTATTCCAGAGCCTAAACCACCACTCTGTTGTCGATGTTGTAGGCACCTCAGAGGCGAGGGTAGGTGAAGAGCTAACAAAGTCTCTGTTAGAACAAGGAGTGAGTGTCAACTGATGCTGGAGTGACAGCTGCTGCTGTGTGGGACTGGAGGCCGTGGAAAAATGTGCTTGGGAGAAAGAAACCCTAGGGTGCGGGCAAGGTTGGCCGGAAAGGATAATAATAATAATAACAACTAAATATCATTAAGAGCTGACTGTGCACCAGGTGTCATACCAAAGACTTTCTGTGCATGGCGCCATTGAATTCTCACAACTTTTTGAGGCACTTACCAATCCTTTCTTTTTTTGCAGTGGAATTGAACTCAAGGCCTTGTCCTTGCTAGGCAAAAATTCTAACACTTGAGCCACACCCTCAGTCCTTTTAAAGTCCCTCCCCGACTTTTCCATACTTGTGCTTGAACTCAGGGCCTCTTGCTTGCTAGGCGGGTACTCTACTGCTTGAGTCACATCCCCAGTCCTGGGCCCATTTTTGTTTTACTTATGTTTTTAGATAGGGTCTCATACTTTTGCTCAGGCTGGCCTCGAACCTCCGAATCCTCTTATCTATCCCTACCAGTAGGCACACACAACCATCTCTACCTTTTTGGTTGAGATGGGGTCTTGCTAACTTTTTTACCTGTCTGGACTTGAACCTTGATCTTCCTGGTCTCCACTTCCTGAGTATCAGGAATTACAGGCTTGAGCCATCACACCAGGCTCCTTTTTTTTTTCTTTTGTGATACTCAGGTTCCAACTCACAGCCTCGTGCTTGCTACCACTTGAGCCTCTGTGTTTAGTTTGCTTTTTGGGTAGGGTCTCATGCTTTTGCCTGGCCTTAGACCTCAGTCCTTCTACCTCTCTCGCGCGAGTATCTGGAATTACTGCACAACCACGCGCAGCCCACCAGTTCTATTTTCTGGACTGGGGTTGACTCCAGTGTCCTCTCCCACTACCTGTATAAGTCAGACCCACCCCTCTCTCCTGCATCCTCACCTCCTACCTGGAATGTCTTCACTCCATTCTCCATGCTGTTCAAAGTTGTCAAGCTACAATTCCATCTGACGACATCATGTCTCAGTTTAGTAACTTCTGTAGTTCCCGGCTACCCGCAGAACAACAAACAAGATTTTTGTCACGATGCCTGGTGACCCTCAGTCTTGCCTCCTGTCACCTCTTGGCTTCCCACTTCATGATTTAGCAGAGTCATTTTACTGTATTTTCCACAGCACCCTGCCGAGACTTACACTGCCAGGCCTTGGCAATGTTGTGCTCTCAGTCTTCACTGCCCTCCCACTCACCACTTGGCAACCCACAATCATCCTTGGAGATCCAGTTCATGCAAAATCTTCCCTGTAAAACCTTACCTGCCCCTCAGAGTTCACACTCCTCATCTGAACCCCTCCCAAACCTTGCATATGCTTTTATTCCATGCTGTTGTGATAACTGGTTTACAAGATGGCCTTTCCTATGGGGACAAGCCCAGGAGGCAGGAACCACATCAGTCAGTTTTGCTCATGAATTTTTCTTCTTCTTCTTCTTTTTTTTTTTTTTGAGACAGGATCTTACTATGTAGCTGGCCTTGAATATAGATCCTCCTGCCTCCACCTCTCAAGTGCTGGATTACAGGTGTGGGTCACCAAGCCCGGCCATGGTTTCTTTACTGAACCCAAGGCCTGACACATAATAGGTGCTCAATAAATGCATAGCTAAACTGGCCAGGAAAAGCTGATGAGTGAAAGAGAAGACAGTTTCTTTTTCTTGGGTCTTGGGAGATGACAAGACCCAGACTTTAATGGTTTATGAACTTATGAGCACTGAGAGCTGAAGCAGGGAGATGAAGGGAGGAGGGAAGGAAGAAATTCCAGGAAGCAGGGATGCTTAATTTGGAGGAAACCGCCTGAGCACATTGTCTTTCCAAGGAAGGGGCCAGGGAAGAGGGAAGTCATAAAACTAGGGAGGGCCCCCAATAGAAAGGGTGGAGTAAGAGGAAGAGGAGGTCACCCCCCAGAGCACAGGCAGCAAGGACATTAAGACCAAAGGTGGGTGCTGCCTGCAGTCAGCCGCTAGCTGTCAGAGGAAGAGGTGAGTGGTTTTCTTTTGTCTTTTAAGGGTCATGAAGTGAGGGAGGAAATATTTAATGATTTCCTCTTCTCTTGCAAAATAAAAGCAGATGTTTCAGTGGCCTGCATGATGAGGCACCACCAAGTCCCAGTCATTAATCTGAGCTCATTTCATATGCAGCCCTAGACCCACAGGCCACCTTGTAGACACCCTCCTGCCTCAGGGCCTTTACACATACTGTTCCCTTTGCCTAGGCACTCTTTTCCAAGGTAGTCACAATGCCTTGTCCTTTTCAGACCTTACCTAGAGGTCACTTTCTCAGCTGGCCTTTCCCTGAGCCCATCTCTGGTCACCCCACATACACATACTCATACTTTCTATCTTTCCTGGTCTTTATTTTTCGGTAGTGTTTATCACTGTCCAATATACTTCTAACAGTACTTTCATCATTTTTTTTTTGAGACAGGATCTTGGCTATGTAGCCCAGGCTGGCCTTGGACTCAGAATCCTCTTGTTTCAGCCTCTCAAATGCTGGGATTACAGTTGGCACCCCCATGACTGCAAAAATAATTGTCTTTATTATTTGTTCTCACCATGAGAAAGTGACAAATGACCTCCATGACGACTGTTTTATCCACAGTTGTAAATCACCAGTAATTACACCAGGGGGCAGTCAATAAGTTTTTATGGGGACAGGGAACATAGGTAGCTCAGTGGTAGAGCGTTTGCCTAGCACGCACCAGGTCCTAGGTTCAATACCACAAAATAAATGCAGGGATTTTTTTTTTTTTTTTTTAATGACTGCATGTAAGGGCAGAGCCTGAGAGGGAACCCATACCTGCTGGGTCTGCACTAAGCCAGGCGGGGTCGGAGTTGCAAGGCGGAGGATCTGGTTCTGGGAGAGAAGGGAGACGGTGGCGTTTCTTGGGTGGGTCCTGGGCTTTTATCCAAGATGGAAGCTCGGTGCTCCCTCGGGGGAGCGACGCCGGAACTGCCAGGGAAGAGCAGGAATTCCTGACATCCAGGCCAGCCCGGCGATAATAGGCACCTTGGCGGCCGCCAGCGGAACCACCCGGCCCTAAATCACGGCCGCCCCCTCCCTCCCCCTCCCTCCCCCTCCCCCTCCCCTTCTCCTTTCCCCCTCCCCCTCCCCATCCCTCTCCCCCTTCCCCCTTCCCCTCCCTCCCCGGCTCCGCCCACTCGCTGCAGGTGCCGCGGAAGTGCGCCCCGCGCCCCGCGCCCCGCGCCCCGCGCCCAGCGCATCCCGCCACGATCGATCCCGCGGGGCCGCCCCTACCGGAGCCCGGCCACTTGTCACGAGAGCATGGCCCCAGAATTATATACCGGGAGCGGTGGGCCATTTCCTGACCTGTGCAGGGAAGGGCAGGGACCGGCCTGGAAAAGGAGGAACGGCGGCGAGGAGTAGCCAGACTCTTTGGGGAAAGGATGGGAGGGCGCGCTCCCAGCTCAGGGAAACTTGTCCCCTTCCCACATCACTTTGCTTTCATGAACCGTGATTTGGGGACTCATATCGGGGCCAGTCGAGAAATCTGTATTTTAAGCTAATTTTTTTTTTGAGGTGCTGAGGTTTGAACTCAGAGCCTCACACTTGGTAGACAGGTATTCTACCACTTGAGCCACACCCCCAGTGACAGGGTCTCACTCTGTAGCCAGGCTGGCCTTTGAATTCCTGCCTCTGCCACCTGAGTGCTGGAATGACAGGCACACATCATCATCCCTGGCAGTGATTATCCTAATATCAAGAATTACAGCATTAATTCAACATCCAGCAAATACTTCCTCACACCTACTATGTACTAGGCACTAGAGGTGACACAGAGGTTCAGTGTGATCTGCTAAACCCTGAGATAGAGTTAGGAAGCCCTGGAAAGGGACCCCAGGGCTGGCTTCACAGAGGTGGAAAGGCCGGCAAGCCGCTGAGGCTGGCAACCAACTGCAGGCCACCAGAACTAAGTCCAGAACTCTGGTGGCAAAGCTGCTGGAAACCTTCCCTGCAGGTGCCCACTGGGAACTGCAGTAGATCCTGAATCCCCTCTGACCCTCCTCACCTGCAGTAGGGGTCAGCCAGTGGACACAGGCCTGTCACTTTTGCTCTCTGGTGCGCCCCAGGCAGCAGATCTCAGCCCCAGCAGGCTGGCCCTTGTGCTGCTCCATCTTCTCCTGCCTTGTAGCCCATGATGTCTCCTGCTTGTCTCTCTCCATTTGCCCCGCCTCAGCCTTCTATGTTTTCTATCAGTCAAACCCTGTTCATTTTTCACCCTTGGTTGAAATTAAGTACGTTAATAACTCCCCCCGAACCCCCAGTGCTGGGCATTGAACCCAGGGCCTTGCACGTGCTAGGGATGTACTCTACCACTAAGCCACACTCCTAACCTCAATAGCTTTTATTTTAAAAGATAAATAAAGGTAAATACCGGGCCTCTCATAGCTCCAGATGGTCAGTAGGGGGCTTGGGTTCCAGGGGAAGGGGGGTGCTCCCTGAGCTGAGAATGTAGGCACGGTTCAGAGGGGTTAAGGCCTTGGTCTTGGAATCAGAGCTACACTGCAGCTTAGCCCTCTAACTTGGAGTACCTGATCTCTCTGAGACTCAGTTTTTAGGCTGTAAAATGGTTTGATAATAACAGGCCTTCCATATAGGATTGTTGGGAGGCTAAGATATGTGTGTTGAAAGCTCTTCGTGCCGGTCCTGGTCTGTGATGAGCACCTCGTGGAAGTCAGTGCCAGCACTACTAAGACCGCGATGGTTCTGATTAATTATTACAGCAGCATCCTGTCCATAGTGGAGAGTGACTTCTAGGATGCAGTCACTGGAGAAAGGAAGGTGCTAGAAACAGTTTAAGCTTCTTTATCACCCACTGGCTTCCTCCCCTCAGCTCCTGTACTGCTCAGGTCAGTTCTCCCCTCTGGGAGACCCCTGGAGGTCTAGAGGAAGAAAAGTTCCTTTCGATGGGTCACCTCCATCCTTCTGTGGAGATGGGGGTGCTCATGCTTGGCCACCTACATCCTCTTCATGGTGGCCTCTAAGTTCTCAGGTGAGCTTGGGCTGTGACCTACACTCAGGACTGGCCTCATGGGCGTGGCCCTGCACAGTAGCTTAGAAGCACCTGGGTTTAGTTTAATGCTGTGCTGTTACTGTCTTCAAAGCTTTAACACTTTGCAACATGGGCCCCCCATTTTCATTTTGCACCAGCCCGAGCAAGTCATATAGCCCGTGCTGTCTACAGTCTCACGGAGAAGATACCTTCCATGCAAAGAGAAGGAAGCGGAGGAGTTCGCATAGAGAGACGCTGTGAGCTGGGGCGGTGGAAGGAAGAGATCTCCCACTTGACAGACTTCCTCTCCTATCTGGCCTTCTGGCGCTGAGTGGTCCAAGTGCTCTGCACACCCCACCATTGAGTTTGGGGCCAGCATCTGTCTGGGTGAACAAGGGCAGTGACTCAACAACCTGACTTCAAGGGCTAAAGGACATGGACAGTGTTTGAGAGCAAAGGTGGCCATGGAATGTGGCACTCTGAAACCAGATGCCTGGGCTTTGGCCTATCTCCTGCCTCCTACGCTGAGGCCCAGTGAGTCTGACACTCACTGTCCTGTGACTTGAGTTAGATGGTGGGCAAGCATCACAGGTGCTCAGACACCAGAAGCCCAGGAGCTGTGTGGACTCCTGTGTGAGGTATGCAGGTGCGTGTGCTGTGTACAGGAGGTGGGAAGCCAATGAAGTACAGAAAACATCTGGTCCTAGCTACTTTTTAATTCTGCATATATTGTAGGTTTGGGAGGAATAGACCCCAGAAATACAAAGTCCTTAGGATGTTTAAAGTCTAGTGAACAAGACAGACAACAAATAAAGCACACAAATAAATACCTTCAGTTTACTTCCTAGAGCCCTGTTCTTTTCCTCTGTGCAGAAAGTCACAGTTTGAAATAATGGGTCACTGCTAATGCTCTTTGGGGAGATGGACATGGCCTCCACAGCCACATTAGGCCTGGCATTTGGGAGGTGTTTGGACTGTGGCTTGGAGATGAAGGTGCTCCAAATAACTTACTTGTAGATGCCTGAAATACCAGGGGGGTCTTTCTCTAGGATTAAGCACTATCGTTTATCTGAGGCTCTGTTTGAAATGTGAATCGCTGTTGTGGTGCGGGTTATGGTCATAGCATGACAGAGCTGGGTTATGAGAGAGGGCTGTCCAAGGGCTCTAGACCCTAAAGGATGCCCCTGATGGGTACTACAAAGGGAGCCAGGCATCACCCTCTGCTGCTTACTCAGCCCACCTCTGTCTGCAGGATGGGGACCCCAAGGTAGGTTGGAGGAGAGTTGGGCCCAATCCCTAGCCCAGAATCCAGCCTATCCCATACTGGTAGTTGAGGACCTCAGAAGCTCCACTCCGCTCATCTGCAGGGCCTGCTATCACATCCACCCCTCCCTGTGGACCTTTCTTGACAAGAACTCACAAGGTTCTTTTTCTTTTTTTTTCAAGGGTGGGAGGACTGTACTGGGGTTTGAACTCAGGCCCTTACACTTGTGCTGTACCGCTTGAGCCATGCCTTCAGCCCTTTTATGCTCTAGTTCCTTTTCAGATAGGTTCTCCGGTTTTGCCTGTGTCCTCTAATCACGATCCTCCTACTTATGGCTTCCCACATAGCTGAGATCACAGGCATGCCTAGCTTATTTGTTGAGATTGGATCTCGCTAGATTTGTGCCTAGGCTGGCCTCAAACCCCTATCCTCCCTATCTCCACCTCCTGAGTAGCTGGGATTACAGGCATGAACCATCCTGTCCAGCTTCAAAGTTCTTAAAACACACCTAACCCACCAGTGCCATGCTTCCGTGTGACAATGCTTATCAGTTCTGTGGGGGGGGGGCAAATTTGGCACTCTATCTGGGGTCAGGAGAAAGAGGGCCCCTGGAGTGAGGAAGAACAGGTTCCTCGTGGTGACTGGAGTGCTACTCCAGGCGTGGCCAGGCTACCCAGCTGGTCTGCGTACAAGAATCTACTCGCTAGCTTCTTCACTTGCTTCCTTCCTCTCAGTTCCTCCCTCACCAACATACCTGGGGGCAGGTAATAAAGCAGGAGGAGGGAGATGGATGGATGGGGAGGCAGGGAGCCACGTGGTGCCATAAAGCCCAGCTAGAGAGAGTCAGTCCAGGGAGTGTCCAGCTTGCAGGAGCCAGCGCTCAGAGGGTGCACCTCCAGCCTCAGCGACGAGGAGCCAAGGCAGCAGGGCCCGGGAATTGACCATGCTCCGCTGCGCGCCAGGACTAGGCCTCAGGGGCCTGAAGGGGGCCGAGAGCACTGTAGAGGACTTGGGGAACTCTTGCCCCGAGGCTGGGAGGGATTTTGAGTTATTGAAGGAGAACGGCGCCCCCTGCGCCTCCCTGGGGGAGGCTGAAGAGGCAACGGGCAGAAAGCGGGCGAGGCCGGTGCGGTCCAAGGCGCGACGCATGGCAGCCAACGTGCGGGAGCGCAAACGCATCCTGGACTACAACGAGGCCTTCAACGCACTGCGGCGGGCGCTGCGGCACGACCTAGGCGGCAAGAGGCTCTCCAAGATCGCCACGCTGCGCAGGGCCATCCACCGCATCACCGCGCTCTCCCTTGTGCTGCGCGCCAGCCCCGCGCCTCGCTGGCCCTGCGGCCACCTCGAGTGTCACGGTCAGGCCATACGTGCCGGGGATGCTGGGGAAGCGGGCTTCAGCCCCCCACGGCCCGCGCCGCCGTCCGCAGGGCCCAGCCTTGATCGCCGGGACGCCACCGGTCACTTCGTGCCGCCTGCCCCACGCTGCGTCTCGTGCGCCCCGCACACGCACCTGGGCCGGCCCAGGGCGGTGACGGAGGCTCCGGGTTCGGCGCAGGCTAATGGAGGAAGCTGGCGCCGATGTCCCGGGGCTGCCCTTGCTGGGCCGATCCCCTGGCCGCGGGGCTACCTGCGAACGGCTCCTGGGCTGGGCCACCAGCACTCTTGACCGGGTCATCGGGTCATGGAGCACCTTTAGGCCTGGGGGGAGGCGAGGATGGTAGGATAACTGCAGAAACGGTCCTGGACAGCAAAACCGAATGGGCTGCGACCTGAGTGGGAGGGGAGGCTGACTTGCCGTGGAAAGGAGAAGGTCTGGGGGACTGGGCGGCACCCCCACATCCCAGCCTGGGATGGCAGCTCTGAGAAAGAAGCCAGATCCTTAGGTTTGACCTTGAACTCTTCTTGGAAAGTGGCCTTTGCATTCCTGTGCCTCTGAGCCCTGTTTTCTCTTGCTGCTTTTGGACAGGGGAACTTGTGTGGAAGTGTGGGTGGGCACCTGCTGCGGTCTAAGGGCAACATGGGGCCTCTGTCCCTTGCTGGAGTCCTTGACTGAAGTCTGATCTGGGAGAGGCAGGAGAAGCAGCCAAATAGAAAAGAAAAATCCTCTTTGTCTGCTGCCACAACTCCACTGGCCTCAGTGGCCCAGGGGGACAGGAGAGCCCAAGAGCCGTAGGTGTACCTTGGAATGTTGAGCCAGGGCGCAAAGTCCATAGTCTTTGTCCTGGTTCATGACAAGACCCCAGGAGTGGCTAAGTACAGTGAGGAGAGACATGCTGACAGGACACTCCTCCCTGTGGCCCTAGAAGTGGGAGAGGACATTATTTGGAGAGTTTCACGAGGCCTGGGAAGCTAAGGATGTGATCAGCCTCCCTGCAGAGGTGCTGTCTGCAGTGAGCCACAGAGAGGGCTGCCAGAAAAGGAGAGTGTGGGCTAGTCCCAGGGAAGGAAGCAGGAGGTGGGGGCTAAGGACAGGAGGGTCAAGAAGTCCTGCTTATATCCCAGTGACAGGCAGAGCTGCCAGGGAATAGTGGACCAGGGTCTCTGTGATGACAGGTAGCCTTGGAATCCAGGAGAGATTATAGGGAGGTGGTTGAGGGAACATTGGGAAGGCTGGTTTCGTTGCAGAGCTGGACTTTCACCAACTGAGGGGAAGGGGTACATGCTGCCAGCTCAGAATGGCGGCCCCACAGACACTGAAGAGATGCCCTTAGGCATAGACCAGGAGGGAGTGAGGGTTCCACAGGACAGTTGAGGCAAAGCTTACTGCCACAATTAGAGATGTCTTTGCTTTCTGCTAATCTCAATGTTGCTGGCACACTTGCATCCTATTCCCAGCCATAACACTTCAGTCTCCTAATTTCACAGTCAAGACTGTGGCATAGGCTGCAGGAAGGCTTGGACTCTGGGACTAGTCAGGAGCACAATGTAGGCCTGGCCTCAGTTCTGCCACTGAGCCATGGACAGTGCCATGGATGGACAGTGGAGAGGAAAGAGCCAGACCTGCCAGGAATCTAACACCTGCTCCAAATCCTGCCATTTCCTCACTTCTCACTTGGATAAGGGTGACTGTGACATTAACAAGGTTCATAATGTATAGTTTCTGGAAATTACAAGCTGTTAAAAAATTATGACTATTTATTGTTACAGTCTTATGATAGACCAGCCTGGACAGTGCTTTTAGCCTTGCCTTGGCTTCAGGGACTCATTCCCTGGAAGAATAATAAAACAATCAGCAAGCTCTATTTTCCTAAATTCCAGGATTAAAATAAAGAAGATTATTCTGAAGCCCCGAGTTCAAATCCTAGTACTGCTCTTATGTCCCCTTACCCCCCACCAAAAAAAAAAAAAAGAAAGAAAGTTGAGCCACAGACATGAGAAGATGTTTACAATAAAGAAGGTTCTACTCACCCAGCCACATTTTTAGCAGGAACAGCAAGGGTGCCCCCTGCAGGTAGACACTTGACATGAGGCAGATGACGGAGTTCAACCTAGGAATGTGACTACTTCCTTCTAATTTACTAGCTGAGTGACCTTGGGCAAATCACACAAAGGCTTTCAGCCTTGTGTTCCCATCTACATATTAATATGTATCTGTACAATAATAATGGGCTAAAATCAGTGCGTGCATAAAGGCTGCTGTGCAGGCTGAGACAGTGCACTTAAAGCACTTAGACTAGTGCTTGGCTCACATAAGCACTCACCAAGTGGAAACCGTTCAGACATACTGTATTCACAAGGATGCTGTAAGGAGAGACTGCCTGGGCAGGGGTTATAATCCAGGGAGTCTGCAACAGTTACTTCATTGTTTATCATTGCTTGAGCACACACCCACAGGTTGCATGCTGATACATATTTGCCTAGCATTGGGTCAGGGCTTATCACTCAGGTCCTCAGGTAGTCTCGCCATGTGAACATGAGCTTGGCCAAGGAGTTCAAAGCCCTTGCAAAGGCTGAGTTGACCCAATTTCTGTGGGAAATTGGCCTAGAATTCTAAGATCTCTATGTCAAAAGCCTGAAACCCAAATTTTTATGTGGAGTAAATTAAAAAAAAAAACAAAAAAACCAACAACCAAAAAACGTGCTGTGTGAATACTGGGCAGGCCAAGCCCACTTTGTAGTATGCATTTAATCTTGGGCCTCCATGGATGACCTAGATGAGGAGATATCTGGTACCATTGCAGACTGGAGTGGGACCTTGTCCAGCTGGCGGTGTTGGGCCACTGGTTACTGGGCAGCCCAAACTCCCTGCCCCAATTTAGTCATTCCCTCATCACCATCATTCACTAGGTGGCACTGCAAACCCAGCATTCTAACCCTGGCAGATGTTAGAGGGTTGCCTGGTCCCCAACCCATCTGGGCAACATGGCTGTCACTGACCATCCTGGGGATTTCTTGGCTTTTTTCCTTTTTATTAAATCAAAAAGGCCTCTTTATGTCTGGTTCATTCTGTCTTCCAGGCCAGTGCTACCTAATGAAAACATAACGTAAGACCCATTTAAAAAAAATTTTTCTATAAGGCACATAAGAAGTAAAAAAGAAACATGAAACTAATTCTAATGTTTTATTTTGTCCAATATCTCCAAAATATTGTCATTTCAACATGCAATCAATACAAATGTATGAATGAAATATTTTACTTTTACTTGTTTATTTTGGTATCAAGCCTTCAAAATCCTGTGTATTTTGTATGTTCAGTATATCATCATTTGGACTGTCATATGTCAAGTGCTCAGTAGCCACAGGTGACCAAAGGCTACCAAATTGGGCTGGACAGCTATGGGCCCTGCAGAGAACCTGGGTCCCTCCATCAAGGGGCAGCTCCCAGGCTGCGACATGGAATTCTGTGTGCCTGGATCGTGACCAACAGCCTGACGGTATCAGGGACCCAACTTGCCTCCTTGGAGGGGGTTTTCATATTTGAAAGGCATCAGTAAATTTCTGGAAATGCCCCCCTTCCCCGCCTCCAACACACACACTTCTGACCTGGGTGGGTAAGGGCCTGCTGGGGTCTGAGGTGGAGGAGGTGCCTCTCCCAGGGCTGCATTTTGCA
The DNA here is from genome assembly GCF_047511655.1 of Castor canadensis. Taxonomy (NCBI): domain Eukaryota; kingdom Metazoa; phylum Chordata; class Mammalia; order Rodentia; family Castoridae; genus Castor; species Castor canadensis. The sequence goes on along the minus strand of NC_133396.1, from coordinate 45,481,428 downwards.
GATAACAGTGGATTTCCCTTATTGAGCAAAAAAAAAAGTTAATTTAACATAGTTTATTAAACCTGAAAATTCATGCTAAAGCCACAAACACTTTCAAAATTTATTAGCTGCCAGGTGTCCTTTCTGCTCCACAGGTGCCCCCTCCCCACTCTCAGGTAGCCTTGCCTGCGACTCTCCTGGGGTCGCCTTCCTTCTCTCCTTCCCACCAGCTCTCTCTGTTCATTCACACTCCCTCCACCTGTCCAGTCTGGACTTTACTGGAAGCAGCATTTCTGAGGTCTGCTGGATACAAAATCCAAAGTCATTTCTTCCCACTAACATGGTCATTTTTGCTCTCAGCCTGTCCCACAACCTAGACCAGAAATTGATGTTTGACTGGGATACAGGTGGAGGTGAGCGTCTCCATTTCTGGGCCTCAGTTGCTAAAGTACAATAGCATAGATTTGAACCCCATGACCTCTGGGGCCCTCCCAGTTCTTTTTCTACATCACACAAGGCCGTGGGATTTTCAAAGCCTCCATATACCCCCTCTAAACTACCCACCTACCAACACCACCCACATATGCCTGGTGATGCCAGGTCACCCTTGTAAAACAAGGTAAGGAGAGAGGTCAGTGATAGAGAAAGAGGTGCCGAGAACACAGGAGGCAGAGACAGGAGGAATGCAAGAGGGAAACAAAGGCAGAGAGAATCAGAGGACAGCCAGGACCCAAGGCACGTCAGAGCTGGCACTTGCCTGAGCAGCCCTGACCAAGAAGGTCTCTGCTTCAGCACTGTGGGAAAGCCCAGTGGGCCTTTTGAGATGGGTGACAGGTCCCTCACAGCCCTGGATGAGCTGCTTAGAAACCCAGGTAGAGGGCTCTGCTGGATCCTCCAGGGGCCACATGACGTTCACATCTCCCTCCTGAGCCTCATACAGGCTTCGGCCTCTAGGTTTTAAGAATCAAGGTCTGGATGGTATCTGTTAGGTCCAACATTTCCCAACAGAAAGGAGGAAGCTGAAGCACATGCCTTTGTGACTTTGTGACACACTGTCTTTTCCCCATCCTGAGCCTCTGGCTTAGATGAGCAGGCTCTGGGGCTGGCAATGGAAACCAGAGGCTGTGCAAGTCCTTGTGGGCTGGGCTGGGCTGGGCTGGGCTGAGGCAGAGGGAGGATGTTAGTGTGGTGGTTCTCTGGGGAGAGGGGAATTGAAAAGGCATCTCCAAGGAGGGCGGAGAAGGAAGGAGGCTTCGTGGTGCACACACACACACACACACACACACACACACAAACACACACACACACACACACACACACACACACACACACACACACACACAGAGCCTCCCAGCCTCAGCCTCAGCCTTACACTGGAGAGGAGCATTCTCCTCTCTGCTCTCTGAGCATTCTGTTGCTTTCCCGCCCATCTGTGCTGTCAGCAGCACCAGCAAAGTTGGCTTCAAACTTAAACAGTGTGGAAGGCTCCAGATTCCCAGGATCTCCGCGGATCCAGCAGCAAGCTCCAGCCTCTGAACTTGGCCGGCCTCGAAAGGTCTTCTCTGAATCCTCCAGCACCCAGCTGGCCCTCGGTCCACTGAGCAACCCTTCTGCTCTTGCCCTGGGTCCCCCAGTCTGGTCTGGGGAATGATGTGCTGAGGTCCCTCTGGAGTTCCTGGTACCAGCCTGAAACTGGAGCAGCCCAGGACCCAGGCCAACATGACCAACCCAGTGCCTCAGTTTCCCCGGGCGCAGGAGCTGGGCTCCACCTCACCGCTGGACCTGCCTGAGATGGAGAAGCTCCTCACCAAAGTGGAAGATAAAGGTGACAAAGCCCTGAATCTGTCCAAGTCCCTGTCTGGGGCTTTGGACCTGGAGCAGAATGGCCACAGCCTGCCCTTCAAGGTGATCTCTGAGCGGCACCGGGATGCCTCCCTCTCTGGCTCTCCTTCCCGGGCCAGCTCACGGCGGGCATCCTCCATCATCACTACTTCCTATGCCCAGGACCAGGAAGTCCCCAATGACTACCTCGTTCTTGCCATCGCCTCTTGCTTCTGCCCCGTCTGGCCCCTCAACCTCATCCCCCTCATCTTTTCAATCATGGTAAGTACTTCTTTTCAGGGGTGGGGGCTAGGCCCAGACGGTTTGGAAGGCCAGTTCTCAGGAAGGGGTATAACATATGCCACCAGAGCACAGAGAAAAGAGAGTCCTGGGGGCTTGGTGGGAGACACTTCCTCATCTCCCTACTTCTTCCAGAGGGGCCCAGGGACTGAGGATTTCTGTTTCTGTGCCTCTTTCATCTCTGCTCTTGGGCATCAGAGCCCAGCTTCATCCCATCCCTGCTGGGGGAGAAGGACTCAGGAGCCACCTAGAGCTAAATTCTGCAGAGCAGAGAGACAGCCAAGTTTGCGGGGCCTGCCTTTTTGGAGGGGCTGTGTCAAAGAACCTTTCCTCCACAGAGCTCTGTATCAGCAGAAACTGCATCCAGAAGGGGGTCCCAGGGCCCCATATATACCCAGGAGGGAAGCCAGGTCTCCTGGGCCCCTAGGAATTCTACCAGCCTCTGCCAGCTTCATTTTCCAAGCCATGCCCTGAAGGCCTCTGGGCCTGGCTCCCTCTTTGGGGAGCATGGGGAGGGGATGTTGGCAGGTTGCTCCTGGGTGGTTGTAGTTCTCCCTGGAGCCCTCTGGACCTCGTGGCTACCCAGATTTCACCATCTGTCTTTAGAGCAGGGAGTTCTGGGCATGAGTGGAAATTTTGAGAGTCAGAGGGCAGGGCTTGCTTTGCCAAGGAGGGCATGTGGGCAAGTCTTCAGTTCTGTGGGATTCTGAGTAGATTGGCTCAAGTCAAGCCATTCAGGTAGAGCTATTTACAGATCTCACAAAAAATGTCAGTAGATGTTAGCAAGTCACTTTTGAGGTCCAAGAAGGATTGATTAGGGCCAGAGGACTGGGTGAGGTGACACTGCTTCCTCTGGAGTGACCCTGCTGCTGCTGAGTCACCTATTACCAAGCCCCTAGGAACTGTGGTCACTCCGGCTCTGAGAAAGCCATATGTCTTCAATCATCTCTGTCCCTTTCATGAAGGCCCAGTCTCTATCTAGGGAGACCCCTGTCAGATCCAGAACCTCCTGCCAGGACACCAGGGGACACTGTCAGTGTTCTTGAGTGTGAGGGACTTGGCTGAAGAGACAGGGATGGGCAGGAGCCTTCTGAAGAACTTCCTGTGTTGCCTGCCACACAATCTCTTGGTTACAGGGAAAGGTCCCAGGAGGGAAGACAGACTTTGGGGAGGGAAATCACACAAGGACTCAGGAGAAAACAGATTCTAGAGACTGTGGAGTGGCTGCGGCGGGGGAGGGAATGGGACAGTCATGTTACAGACTGAATAGGAGCTGCCCTTGTGAAAGGGAGCCTGGCCCCAAGACTGAGATGCACCCCCAGCATTTCTATGTCCTTTTTGGGTTTTTGAGTCAAGTATAATGGCTGCTGTGCTAGGTGCAGATAATACACTGGTGCACTAAACCAGACACCATGGCCAAGTCTCAGGAGACTGCAGTCCAATATGGGGAAAATGTAAACAGGTCCTTACGACATATTACAAGAAGTGCCATGCTAGACACAAGCACAAGGGAATTGTGTCATCTGGAGCAAATCACTCCAACTTCTCAGTTTATCCATCTGCAAAACGGGCGTTAACCTAATGTCTGCATTAGAGAGCTGTGAGGGTGAAATGGGAGTGCTTAAAAACAGCCTAAGTGCTGCTGGGAGTGTCCCTAGTGGGGGATGGGAATAAAGCAATCCACTGCAGGATTGCGTTATTTGTTGTATTTTGTTTTGTTTGAGGCAGGGTCCTACTACATAGCCTAGGCTGGGCTAGAACTTGCCATCCTCCTGCCTCAGCCTCCCAAGTGCTAGGATCTCAGGTACACCATTACACCCACATCATTGTGGGATTTTAAAAATAACTTTATTGAGATATAATTCACATACCATACAACTTAACCCATTTAAAGTATACATTTCAATGGGTTTAAAAAATTATTATTAAAATGTTTTATTCACATAAATTAATTGTACAAAGGGGTGTATAGTTACATAATGCAGAGGGACTTACAGGAAAGGATTTGAGATGAGTTTTGACCTAGCTTTGCATGTAATGTATTCCGATCAAGCTACCCCATCTATGTTACTCTTTCTTGTTTGTTTTGGTGGCACTGGGGTTTGAACTCAGGACCTCATGCTTGCTAGGCAGGCACTCTACCACTTGAGCTTCTCCACCAGCCTAATATATTACTCTTTCTTCACCCTTTTCCTTTTTCAGCAGTTTTAGTGGGTTTGGTTATGTTGTTTAGAGAATAGAATGGTGGCTACCAGTGTGACAAATGACAGAATTTCATTCTTTTTTTGTTGAATGGTAATGCAGTGGATTTCACGTACTCACAGAGTCACACTTAACTACAATCCATTTTAGAGTGTCTTCCTCACCTGCAGAAGAAGCTCCACACACTTTATGATTGTCCTCCATCCCTGCTCCTTCCCAGCCTTAGGCAAGAACTATTCTTTCTGTCTCTGTGGCTCTTCCTCTTCTGAATGCTTTGTGTAAATTGAGTCATACAACCTTTGTGACTGGCTGCTTTCACTTAGCAAAGTGTCTTTAGGCTTAGTTCCTGTGGTAGCATGCACACGGCAGGGTGGTGGACTGAGGAGTGTGGTCACATTTCCATTTGGTGGTCAGTGAGAGGAGGGGCTGAAGGCTTAAATCTGGCATTTGGTGTTGAGAGTATAGGCTAGGGTCAGGGTTAGTGGTAGTGGTGGTGGTGATGATAAGGATGGTTCTGGAAATGCTCTAAGAATTGGTTGCATTTGATCAACTTAAATGACAAGTTGCTTGTTTGGAGGGAACTAAATGGCAGAGGATGTCATGAATGAATGTGCCTCTTAGGAACCAGGCACTGTGCTAGGCTTTTGGACAGTAGATGGCTAAGATAAGGGCTGGTCTGGCTGGCCAGGCACAAGGGTATGGGAGTGTGGTGGGGGCTGGAGGCAGGCAGGCACTTGCTTTGGGAATTTAAATTTTATTCTAGTGACTCTGAAGAACCCCTAAAGAGTTTCAAGCCAAGGTATGATGTGGTCAGTTCTTACTTTAAAATCAACACTCAATGTCATTGTGGGAAATGGGCTTCAGCAGGGAGACCCCATGTCCAGGCAAGAATGGTAAAGATCTGAACTCAGCAATGGCTCAGAAGGAATATAGTTGTGGGCAAATTGTTAAGGAGACAGGAGAAGCTGCTTCAGGTTCCTGGCTGTGCAACTCAAAAATATTGGCACCATGTTAGAGGGAGCCTCTGGGACATAAAACACTTACAGGGTGGGCAAAGGGAAGTGGATAGAAAAGGGTTTTGAAAAAGAGATCCAGGAAGGAGAGGGACAGAGTGGACAAAAGCTCTGGAGAGGTCAGGTTCAAGGAGGGCAAGCATGTCCACTGGGTTGGCCCTTCATAGAAGCCTGGTGCCCCAGCAATGGAGAGGCTTAGACAATGGAGGGGTGGTGATTAATAAGGCGAGGTCCCTGGAGAGGAGAAGCCATGAGGGCACAGGCGGGCAGAAATACTCAGAGGAACAGGGTTGGCCTATGGCCTCCATGCTCTGTGGTCTCCATTTCCCAGGGATGTGGAAAGCAAGGTCATTTGCCTTCCATAGGGGTCTGGTGGCAGAGTGAAAGGGTGGTGACCAGGGACACATTGGTCAATAGCCAGAGATTCTGCCAAGGCTCAAGACCCATGAATCAGGGATGCCATGCATGAGCCTGCACTGCAGTGTGACTGACTTCAGCTGGAGGTGGAGGTTTGTAGACATTAGGCATTGTGTGGACCCAAGGGTTGGGATGGCAGTAGTGCCATGATAGCAGGACCAGGTGGCACAGAAAATGCAGGCAGCAATGGCTGAAATGACATGCAGAAGCATAGGGCTGGATGACAAAGGAAGGAGGCTGGGAGGGAGGCCCAACGTGGGTAGTAACCTTGGAGGAGTCATGGGCTGGGGGCTCAGAGAACTCCAGGGGCCGGTGCCACAGTGTAATGGGGTGGGAGAGATGTTGAGGCTGAGATTTCAGAGAAGGATGCAGATGGGGGTGATGGAAAGGGGTGGAGTGTAGTTGTGGAAATGAATGTCTAAGGGGAAATATCAGGAGCCAGGCAGAAGGAAGTCGAGGGAGCTCAGTGTTAGGGGATAATATTCCTAAGTGCTTGGCACAGTTCCCACTTCTTTGCGTGCCTTGCCTCATTTCACTTGACTGTACCCCTGTGCGGCCCGGGTGTTGTTTATTCTCATTGTACAGATGAGAAATGCAGCACATAGCTATGCAGGGACCCATTAGTATGAGGGAAACTCAGAACTGAACGCAGCCTGGCCGCCCAGAATGAGTGACCGCGTTCCTACCCATCACATGTCAGCTGCTTTCTTGGGAGCCAGGGGCATTACTGGATGTACTGCCAGACTAGTTCACAGGCTGCTCCCATTCCCTGTGGAAGAAGGGAGTCAATAATTCATCTAGGGGTGTCACATAATGTCCCTCCCCATCAACAGCAGCAGGGCTAGAGTGAGGGATAGGATGTGGTAAGAGAGCCGGTCTTCTGTGCTGGGACACTTCAGAACTCCTCACTAGAAGTCCCCTCCCAGGGGTTACCAATGTGGGATCAAGCCCTAGACCCTAGGATAGAAGGAGACCTACTTCCCTGCCGGCCTCTCCAGAGCTTCCCACTGTCTGCATATTCTCCTATGAGGTGACAGTCTGACTGACTGTCCCCACTAAACATGAGGCAGCTGGGCCATGAAGAACAGGGCCCTGCCAGGGTTGGATAGCTGGTAGGAGACTTGTCAGTGGATGCTAAATCCATTGTTCTCCCACGGCCCCACCTACATCTGGCTCTGGGGACAAGAATGGTGTGGTACTCCTAGGAAAGCTGAGAACCCATCAGCGTTCTCAGGAGGGGGAAAAGCCACTTCCCTATCTCTTGCCTCTTCCTCCCCAGTTCTCCTAACACTAGCACTAAGCCCATCAGGAAAAGACTATTGGCTGAGCAGGGTCCCTTTCCTATAACTTTAGCGGGGGCTTGCTGTGGCCAAGGCTGCCGGATCAGGGCTCTGTCAGAGGAGCAGACCCAGCCTTGCTCTGCACTATGGCCTCTGTGAGCCTCCGAGGGTGGTCAGATTTTACTTCCAGGTCAGGCTGAAAAATGACCATGTTCTTGTATGCAGCAAGGCCTCCTGCCATTGAGGGTAGCGAGACCCCAGAGGGTGACCCCTGACAGCAATGGAGGAAAAGCAGGCATCAGACAGACATGGGTGTGCATCCCAGCTCTGGCCCTTCTGACCAAGTGATGTGTTCACATCACAAACTCCTACCTTAGCCTCAGTTTCTTTATCCATAAAATGATCAGAATAAAAACATCTGTCTCATAGGGCTGGCAGAGGGTTAAATGAGCGAATGTGTGTGAAAGCATGCAGCACAGAGTCTGGCACAGGATAAATGCTGAAGGGGTTGCCGTAATTATTAATACTAATGCAGCTTTGCAATGTCAGAGGAAAGGGGAAATCCCTCGTGGACAGGAAATTCTGACTTTAACCAGTTTGGGGATAATTAAGTCTTTGTTATACCATCTGGGGAAAGTGCCCGGCCTTGTCTGTGGTTTTGGTGGAGGCTGCCGGACAGCCCCTTCTCTGGAGATTGATCCTGTGGCACCTGGGAGCACCTCACAGCTCCTGAGTGGCTTTGATGTGTTATTCCTTAGGATTCTTGGTAACTTGATTATTTGAGTTGTAGGCACAACACATTTTTTCACACTTGCATTCTTTAAGCATTCATTCATTCACTGAGCCCCAACCATGGGTGTCACTGCAAATTCAATGATGTCTCTCAGGCCCAAAGGCACACATGTGACTAAGATGCGTGGACGCGTGGCTTTGTCGATAAAGGAGAGACTGGACTTAAGGAGGCTGGACAAACGGCTTTCTCTCCAACCTCCTACCCAAGCAGGCACACGCATGCCTCTATCCGCGGTCCTGAACCGTTACTGCAGGCACAGCTGTTTCTCTGTAAAGCTAGGGTAAGACTCCTCCAATCCTGCTCCCGCCCCTCTGCGCATTTTGTTTACAGCTGAGGAGTCCCTTGGCAATGACTGAAGGCAGTTTCAGAATTTCTTTTTTGTCTTTTTCCTGTCCTTTTTTTTCAGTATTGGAAATTGAATCTAGATCCCATGCATGCTAGGCAAGCGCTCCACCACTGAGCTACACCCCTAGTCCTTTAAACCTTTCATTTAGAGACAGGGTCTCAATAAGTTGCTCAGGCTGACCTGGAACTTTTGCTCCTCTTACCTTGGCCTTGTGCGTAGCTGGGATTACAGTTGTATGCTACCGTGTTTGGCAGTCCCAAATGTCTATTTCCGAACTTCTTAGAATCTAAGGCCTCTCTCTGTGTTGCCTCTTCCTCCTGATGCTGCTTAGCCACTGAAGTCATGAGTTCCGTGACCCGAGCTGGTCATCCAGGCAGATCCAGGTGGCTTGCGGTAGTATGGTGGGACCCAAACCAGATGTCACGTGTCTTTCCACTGGGACCCACTGTCCTTATATCTTTCAGGGCTCTTCTATTGACTTTGAGCATTCCACTGGCTAAGTTCAGGCTAGAAAACAGACTCGCCTCTCATTCTTTTTCTTGCTCCTTTAAATGTGTTCTTTCTCAGACATTTACTGAGAATCTTATGGGGCTTGGCCTGAGGTTAGATGCGAGGGATACCAAGATGGAGGCTGCATGGTCCCTGCCCTCCCGGAGCTTACAGTCTAGAGAAGGAAGTTCCCAGACACCAGGAACAATGACACAAGGTAGTAATAGAGGAAAAGAGAGGGGTACCAGATGCATAGGAGACCCAAGGAGGAGTTCATAATTGCTTCTCCACAATCACCCAACAAATAGGTCCTTTTTTTTTTTTTTTACTTTGGGGGCAGTACTGGGACTTGAACTCAGGACCTTGTGCTTGCTAGGCCGTTGCTCCACCATTTGAGCAACACCCTCTTTTTGATGCTGGAATGATACCCAGCAAGTGTTCTACCACTGAGCCGCATCCCTGGCCCTGGTAGTATTTTTTTATCTTGATTTTCCAGATGAAATTACAACATAGAAAAGACAAGCCACTTGCCCAAGGCTGTGTAGCTAAGATGATGGAGCTGGGTGAGCACCAGGTGGCTGGGCTGCAGAACCTGGGCTGTCACCCAGAACTCTCACTGCCAGAGAGCTGAAGGCCGCACTGCACCTGCTCCTGGGTGGGTCACTCTCGTGTCCAGGTGGGCCTGTGAGTCTCAGGAAGGGCTGTAACCTGAGCCCCACCCATGCTCCCTCCTCAAGCCAGTCCCACCTTCTCTTTCCTTCTTTTGGATAACACGGGCCCTTTGTCACTAAGAACCCTGAGGCCCGCAGGCACAAACACTCACAAATTCCTGCCAGACCTGCCTGAGGACCTGTGGAGGTATATGTGAGTCCACCTGCACTTATGTTCCTCCAGCTCCAGGGACAGGAACTTACCTCCTGTGTTCACAGTTCACCCCTGGGCCTCTCTCTGCTACCCTGGGACATCATGGAGTGGCACCAGTCACTCCTTGTTTCATCATGCTGTCCTTCATTGCTAGGTCTTTCCTCCTCCTATCTTGAAAAACCCCCTTTTCCCCATCCTGATGACTCCTGAGCTCTGGGCCTGTTGCTCTGACTGCATGGAGCTGCACACAGTGTGAGCACTGACTTCATGCGCCTTTGTTCCTTCCTGTGTTCCTGCTTCCCCACGACACCACATGCCCACAGCCTCCCCATCCTTCTAGGACTGGCTCCAATGCCACCTCTTCTGCTGGAATAATAGCAAACCTTACATTATTTGGGCATTTGCCTTGTGCAAGGAAGGAACACATTCACAGTGTCCAGACATCTCCGCCTGATCAGGTCTCACACTGAAAGGTCCTCATCCTCCATCTTCTAGCAGGGCACCTCCACTCATCCATCCCTCAAGCCAGGAACTGGGAATCCTCCCAGCGAGTTCCCCTCCCACATAACTGACCTCGCTTCATAACTTCTCCAGTCTGAGCTGTCTCTCTGTTCCTAGTTCAGGTCTTTGAATCTGCCTGCTCCCCGTCCCCACCTTTCTACTTCATACTCTCCACAGTCAGATCATTCCAAAATGCAAGTCTGGTTATGTCGCCACGTAAGGTCCTTCATTGGTCCCAGTGTCTCCAGGATGAAATCCAAACTCCCTATGTAGCAGTCGGGGCCCTTGTGGATCTGGTCTTTCTCCACCAACTGCTTCTCTTATGGTGCCCACACAGGGATCCACGCTCTGGCTTCATCCCTACCTCATGGGAGCGTTCTGAGGATGAAATGCCCTAACAGAGGGTGAGCACTTTGCATAATTTTTGGCACAAGGCAAATGCACACATATTGTGAGTTCTGTTTATTATGTTGGCAGAGGTGTGGAGGAATCTTGGTGGGGTTCATTGAGGAGGTGGCATCAGAGCCAGTCCTGGAAGATTGGGGAGAATGTGGCCGTGTGGTGTTACAGGGAAGTAGGAGCATAAGAAGGAGCAAAGACACATGGCAGAGCGGGCTGGCAGAGTGGCTCAAGTAGTAGAGATGCTGCCTAGCAAGGTGAGGTCCTGAGTTCAAACCCCAGTGCCACCAAAAAAGAAAAGGAGGGGCATGTGGAAGTGAGTGCTCACATCTTGAGCAGCTCAGATTTGCTGGTCCCAGAGGTTATGGAAGAGAGTAGAAGAGAATCAAAAGCAGAAAATGTAAAGCTGGTCTTGGTTCTGTAGACAATGGGGAGCCCTGGAAGATGCCCCAGAAGGCACTGAGCAGGTGACACTGCCTCGGCCACCACTATGTCTCCCTGAACTTTTTTTTTTGAGGCAGGGTTTCTCTATGTAGCCCAGCCTGGCCTTGAATGCAAGATCCTCCTGTGTTAGCCTCTCAAATGCTGGGATTACAGGCCTGTGCGATAACTCCTGACTTGACTCCCTGCCTCCTCTCTGATCCCCACACAACTGTCCAAGGGGGACTTTCAGAAGCCAGCATGCAATCATTTCATTCCTCTGTCCCTGGCCTTACATCCTTCACTGCTTTGGAGACAGAAATCCACCTCCTTTTGGTTCTGGCAGAGCCCTGCCAGGCCTGGTCCTGCCTGTAGCCTCCTTGACCTCCCTCTGCCAGCTCCAGCCACACTGGCCTCCATCCAGTCTCTCCTACTTCCTTCAGTCAACAACCATTTACTGAACATGTACATATTTCCCATCCAGGACATTTGTGCATGCTATTTGCACATGCCAGGAATGCTCATCTTCCTTTTGTAAAGGAATTTATTCAATTCTGCCAAGTATGGTGGTATAAACCTTTAATCCTAGCACTTGGGAGGCTGAGACCAGAGGATCATGAATTCAAGGCCAGCTCCAGGAAGCTTCCTCCTGGAAGCCTTTCTGCCTGTCCAGTTCTAAGCTCTCATAGACCATGTATCTCTCTTCTGTAACACTAGCCATGGTTGCAATTTTGCATGACTGCACAGGCATCTAGCAGGTCATAAGACCCACAGCACAGGAGCTGAGACTTTCTTGCACATTGCCACATTCTGAGGCCTTGCTCAGTGCCTGGCACAAACACCTGTGGTATGAAATGGTGGGGTGGGGAACCAGGGGCATCTTCAGGGGGTCGTTGTCATGGCTCGGGTGGAAAGAGCAGTGAGAGGAAGCTAGAGAGGGGGTAGCAATGGAACTGACTAGGAGGGGAAACAAGTGAGCAGGGTGGGGACCTGGCTTGCAGCTCAGTGGTAGAGCCCTTGCCTAACACAGAAAAAAAAAAAAAAAGACAAAAATTAGCAAGATGATGGTAGAGGAACCATGACCTTGAGGGTGGACTCCAGGCTGTTGTCAATAACCAGTGTGTGAGACTTAGGGTGTGGTTCAAGTGCAGGGCTCTGAGTTCGAATCCCAGTACCACCAAAAAGTAAATAAATAAAATTACTGGGGTGTAGTTAAGTGGCAGGAGTCACAAAAGGCAAGTAACAGATGTCACACTGTCCTAGAAGGGTAGAGTTATTGTTGTTGGGGGGAAAGGGAGGCGTTGGTTAGAATTCTGAGAGCTGATGAGAACATGACCCTAACAGGGGAAGGTCACGTCCCAGAACCGCAACTTTTTTATTAGTGAAGTGGGGCAGCACTGCCGGCCTTGGATGATTCTGAGGCAAATGGAGGTCATTAGGTTCCATCCGTGGCAAGCTGCTGGCACAAAGTAAGGGTCATCATCATCATCATGCACAGCAGCATCATTGTTGTCCCCATCAAGGTACTTAGCCACATTTCCATGCTACACCTAGGAGCCTCTAAAAATCAGAAAATAAAACAACTGAATGGCTGACCCAAGGCCCTGAAAGCAGTTACACCTGGGTGGCTTCTGCCCCTGCCTGTCCCTAGGGGGCTGGGGCAAGTCCACAAAGCCAAGAAGAACAGAAGGATTCTAGGGTGAGGATTCTAGGGCAAGGAATCTGAGCTCACTGGCCCTTGACCACTCCAGGCAGGGGTCTGGGCTGCCCTTGCAGATGCTTGAATGTACCTCCTATCAAGGCACTCAGAACCTGCTCAGGTCCTTAAATTGCCCATCCCTACCCTCATCCATCCAATTTAACCTCATTAACTAGGTCCAAGAAAAACAGCTCATCAAGGAGTGATAGATAGGCCAGCCCTACTTCCAGGACAACCTAAGACCCTTCACTTTTCTTGTAAGATGGGGAAGGGGGCCTGATTGAACAAAGACATGGTCTTGGGTGGGAGTAGAGAGAAGGAAGACAGTGCCTTTGTTCTCTTTTGTGGCAAGAGGAAGACTCACAGAGGAAAGTAGGCAGTATCAGGCATAGAAACACCATAAGAGCTGCCTTCTGGTGCTAAAGTGGATGCAGAATTGAGCTTCAAGCTGGGACCCAGAGGGGCTTTGGCTTGTCTGCTCCTACAAGTTGGCTTAGACCGGCTTCAACCTCTCAGGCCCTGGGTCTCCACTGAACCACTTGCCACCACCACCCTGTCCCAGCACCATCTTGGCAGGAAGTGCCCTGTATTGCTTGGCTCTGCTTTCAGCTGTCCCCCATCAATGAGGGCCAGGCCTGGTGAGGGGTCCCCCTAAGAGGTGCAGGCCACCTCTCCAGGAAGAGCCTGCTGGGGTGTGGGTGGCAGTGAGGACTTGGCATGTCTGGGAGCCCATTTGGAGGCCATTGCCAGATCTGAGGGGCTGATGGACAGTCTTCCTGAGGTCTCTGCCATCTCTTTGCAGTCTCGAAGCAGCGTGCAACAGGGGGACCTGGATGGGGCCCGGAGACTGGGCCGCCTGGCCCGACTGCTCAGCATTACCTTCATCATTCTGGGGATCGTCATCATCATTGTGGCGGTCACTGTGAACTTTGCAGGTGAGACCCAGCTGCATGGAGGGGCGGGGTTGGAGGCGAGTCCATGGGCAAGAGCGGTGGGTGTGGGGAAGGGTATATTTACCTTCTCAGTCCAGGACAGTGGCCCAGGCCTCAGCAGTGATCGCCTGAATAGGGATGGATTTTCTGTGTCATCTTATGGTTGGATATACTGTATCAGTAAAAGGGTCTCAACTTTGACGGCCCTGAGACTGGGGCCAGTGTCCTGTCTGGTCAGGCCTCAGTGTTTTCATGTGTCAAGGGCCAGGAAGAAGCCTCCAGTGTAGAAATAATGGATGTGGCTCTGCTTTGTAAACAGCATGCAAACCATGCATGTAGAAAAAGTCAGGAAGCAGCACTGTAAGCACCCGAAGGTGGCCCAGTGAAGCCATCCCAGGAGGAGAACCCTTTTCAAAGGGTAAACTCTCAGCTTCTCATAAAGTCCACACAGCTTTGTGAGTCTGGGGTTATCCAGCTCAGAGCGGCTCCATGCACAGTGCATGCTGGACATGTCTGCCCATCAGTGATCAAGCTACACCTTTCATCTAAAGACCTTGCTACTCAAAAAAGTGCTCCATGGGCCTACAGCAGGAGCAACACCTGGGACTGTGACAGAATGCAGAATCTCAGCACCACCCCACTCGCACGCTGAGTAGGAATCTGCATTTTAGTAAAACTCCCAGATGGAGCATTTGTGTGGGGACATACTGGCCTAGAAAGCCTGGAATTCAGCCGTGGGACCATGGCCAACCTTGGCCACTGGGGAGAGGGAAGTATGCAGGTTTGCAATCACCCTTCCAAGTTCAGAGTCCATGTGCACACCTCAGGTCTTCCTGTAAAAATTGAAGCATGTTCTATAAGCCCCCTGAGCCTCAGTTTACTTCATTAGTGCAGGGTCCAGTGGACATACAGGTATGTGAGAGTCAGGGGCCGCTAGCCCAGGGCATTAAGCCCAGCATTACCTTACACTGCCCTGTCTCCTTTGTTCTATTGCTGCTCATCATTTTAGCAAGATTCTTTCAACAACAAGAAACAACTGAACTTGAATTGGCAAAAGGAATTTGTTAGCACTAATAAAAAATTTTCATCTCAGTTAAAGATGAATCAACTTGGGTTGTAACACATTTGTACATAGAAGCAATGCTAGGAATCTCTCTGTATAGCTATCCTTATCTCGACTAGCAAAAATGCTTTGTCTTCCTTATTATGCTTATGCCTTCTCTTCAACAAAATTAGAGATAAGGGCAGAACAGGTTCTGCTTGGAAGCGAGGGAGGTGGGGGGAGAGGGAGGAAATGGGGGGCAGGGGGGAGGAATGGTCCAAACAATGTACGCACATGTGAATAAATGACTAATAAAAAATTTAAAAAATAAATTAAAAAAATAAAAATAAAAATAAAAAGTTTTCAGCATAGACTGTTCTAGTTCGGGGCAAGACTGTATCCAGGCGCTCAAGCAATGGTGTCAGGAGTCTGTCTCACTCTTGTCCAGCTTTCCAGTGTGTTGGCTTCATTGCTAGGCAGGATCTCTCCATATGATGGCGAGATGACAACAAGCAGTGGCCCAGTAGTGGCACACATGTTACTCACTCCAGTAACTAAACAGGAAAAAAAAATTCCTCTTTGTCAACAGAGTAAAAGTCCCAGGACTGATTCTGATTGGCCCAGCTAGGGTCACATGCTCACCTTTGAGCCAATCAACAAGGCCATGGTCTTCTCATTGGCAGGAGTCTGGACCCTGTGTCTTATTCTTGCTACCATTTCCCACTAGGCAACAAACCAGATCCTCAAATCCAGGATGTGAAGATCCAATGTTCTAAGCTCTGTTACCATAACTGTTTTTGTTTTTTTTTCTTTACAGTTCAGAATAAATAAAAGTAACCAGGGAGCTATGCTAGCAGAGGCAGACACTGGCCAGCTGGAGAGCTCCAAACCCACGCACTCTATTAACCACAGGACAGGATGGTGGCTGCCATATGCCCACCTGTCTCCAAACTACAAAAGCACAAACTTGGAGAGAAACCTCAAAGCACCCCATTGTAGCACATACCAGATGGAAAAATTGGGAGGAAGGAAGGAAGGAAGGAAGGAAGGAAGGAAGGAAGGAAGGAAGGAAGGAAGGAAATAAAATATACTGTGAAATCAATAAAGAATACAGTTTAATCTCATGGACACATTCCGGCATTCTGACCCCACTGCTCTGCCTTGTTTCTCACCACCACAATTTCCTGGGACCTACCAAGCAGCATAAACTGCCAGAATGAGAAGAAAACCAGCCCCACGAATAAGACCAACTACAGGAGAGAAAGCCGCCACGCAGGCTCTTGGTGTCTGTGCACCAGGAGCAGGGCCTTCATCTTTTGTATTTTTCTTGAGGGGAGACTGCTTGTGTGCCCTGTGCCACGTGCCTGTGGTCATCCCAGCCTGAACCCGAAGGTGAAGCTGCTGCTCAGCACATGCGGTGGACATCGTGGGCACAAAGGTGGTGAGACAATAGCCACACATAAATCCTCACTGTAAGGCAGAGGTGCTGCCTGTTGATGACACAAAGATTTCCCAAACTTCAGCCTGTCTGCTGAGGACTCCAGTGTGTCTCCCAGGACAACCCAATGTGCCTCTTGACACCCCCTGAGCATGCAGCCTAGGGTGCCAACCAGGAGCTCCTGTGACCTGACCCAGGCCAGGTCAGCCAGGGAGGTGGGGGGACCTAAGCTCTCTTCTATCATGGCCTCCTCTAAGACCTGGGGAACCTATGCAGTGTGGCTCAGGTGGGGCATGGCTTCAGGTTCCCAGCCCAGCCCCATCGGATGCTCTGGGCTTGTGTCCCTGGCTGTCCATGAGCAGCACAGGCTTTCTCTGGAGGTGGCTCTGGGACCACCCCAGGGGGATGTCTATTAGGGGTGTTTGCACTGCTTGCAGAGAATTTTTATAAACATTTGCTATTTCTCTGATCAAGTCCCAAGAGAGAGGGAAGGGCTTAGCTGAAGGGTCCAGTCTTTAGGGAGTGAGGGGTCCCAAAGTCTTTGGAGAGTGAGGGCTTCTGGGAAAGACACTCATGTGCCAGGATACAGGCGCCAGACGCTATGACCTCTGTGTCTTAGGAGCTAGCAAGACACCTGGCAGCTGTTGAGCAGGGCCCTTTGTCTCTTTGCTACTTTTTGGCCCCAGGCTTCTCCCTCATTTTGGCACAGGCTGTGCCCACAGGGGCCTTGCCTGCCCTGTGTGTCCCTTTGGCTTCAGTTCAGACCTGAAAAGGAAGGGTCCAGGTTTCCCCACTTAGAGTTACTGCCTTCAATGTGGGGACAGGTCCCCATCCACACTGACCTGGGGTTGGGAAAATCTGATGTCCCCTGTGCCCCATCAAGACCCTTGTGCCACCTCTCCAGAGCCCTTGCCAGATACCCTACACTCTTGGAGGCTCCTGAGAGGACAAGGGCAGCCTGTGGATCCTTTCAGAGCTGGTGTTCCTAAATCAAGCCCCATTGAGAATAAATGCTAACCTTTCTCGCTCCTAAAGCAGGGACTTGTTAGGTTTGTTTATGGAGTCTCGAGGCCAAAATAGAGATGTCCCTGTTTGCTCGGGGAGGGAGGGTATGAACCCAGAGTATTCGTGTGACTTGCGAGGTCAGGCCAGGCCAAGGGAGATGTGAGGGCTGTGGGATCAGCCAAGTGCAGGATCCTGATCATGAGTGGTTATCTTCACTAGGCTCTTGAGGCTCCAGCTTCAAGACCTGGGAGGAGAGGGAAAGGCACCACATGGGTTAGATGGTCATGTGGGGAAAACAAGGCAGAGCGGGCCTCCTACTGCAGCCTCTGTGCCCTTGGAGCACAACCCATGCCCAGGCCTTCCCGCCCCGCAGCTTCCCCGCACGCCAGGCCACAGTGCATGCCCCTCTCACATACACAGACTCCTTCACACTTCAAGTGCACAACAGTTGAGGGCCGTTTAGGTGAAGCCACCAACAGACAGCCTGGAAATGGTTGGCAGGGACATTTTTTCATTTGGGCAAGAGCAACCTGAGAGCCTTCTCATGGTGCCAGGGACACAGCTCCCCAAAGGCAAAGGGGAGCACAGGGCAGGAGGAGAGACCCACCCTGGATAAGAAAAGTCTGCGGGAAGCTCCCTGCAGCCCTGAGATCTCCAGACCACGCCAAAAGTAGGAGGGACAGTGGTCTTGCTGTCTTTCTTGGGTCCAGCTGCATGAACATTAGTGGTCCCCTGGCTGGGTGGCCTCTGCCGAGACAGCAAAGACTGTCATTACCACTCACCGGTGACTCTGTATTTCTTGGCATGGAGAGAAATAAAGTTGAACTTGTGTGCTCCCCTGCCTGTACGTGTGCACTGCTGAGCTCATGGGGCCCCAAACAGCCAATGGGGGAGCAGTCCCCTCAGTCAGTTGGTCTCTGTGTCATGGGTGAGCCCTAGGGACTGTGGGCAAAATTGGGGTTCCACAGCCCACGCAAGGCATTCTTCTGGCAAGTCACTATCCATCCTGGGCCTCAGTTTCTCCCACTGTAAAGCAGGTGGGTAATGGCTGTCTGATTGTCTTACTGCATAGAGCAAAGACCTCAGGCTGGAGAGGTGAGGGCAGGAAGCTGCTCTTGCTGACTCATGGACCCCTTTCTCACACTGGTAAATGCACCATGCAGTCCTAAGGGGTTACTAGTATTGTTATCTCCAGGTTCACATGGGTAAACTGAGGCTCAGAGAGTTTCAGGGCCCTGTCTGAGGTCACACCATTCTCTCACCGAAGGTACTGAATACATGGTGGCAAATGACTTGATCCCCAGGCCTATCTGACCTCAAAGTTAGGAGAGGAGGCTGAGGCTGGGATGGGGGACGGTGGTGGGTGGGGCAGAGCCACCAGGCTGGGTGGCCAGCAGAACAGGAAGAAAGTTGCTGCCTCTGTGTGTGTGTGTGTGTGTGTGTGTGTGTGTGTGTGTGTGTGTGTGTGGAGTAGTGGGCAAGAGGCTGGGGAAGGAGAGGGAAGAGGTGGAACAGAGAAAGGAAGGAGGAGGGTCCCAGGACTCATGAGTCAGCAGAGCTCAGTAGATCCGGAGCTGGGTTCAAATCCTGCCTAGTTTCTTACTAGCAGAGTCCTGTTGGGGAAGCTCCTCAACCTCTCTGTGCCTCATCAAATCTGTGTCAGTATTAAATGAAATAATCCACATGAAGACACACCATCTTTGGCTGCCGACACCGGCCGACCCATTTCTCTCCATCAGGACAAAGCTGAGGCCAGAAACTCCATCGGGTTAAGAACCTGCCCAGGCCAGAGGCCTGTCCCTGCCTCTCTCCCCATCACTGGTTTGTCCGCCTCAGGTAGAGGCATGGAGGCTGGGGCCCTGCCCCCATCCTGCACTAACAGCGGGGGTGTGTTTTACACTCTTCATGCAGGTGTGTGCGACAGCTAACTGCCCCTCAGTGGGCGGGAAGGGGAGGATTGGGTGACTTCCTCAAGAGACCCTGGGCCTGGGCCCCTTGCTTCCCCCTCCCCACATTCCCCTCACAAACTAGTACTCAGCCCCTACTACGAACCAGGCCTTATACTGGACCCAGGGACTCAGAGATGAAAAAGTATAGGTTTTCTGAACCACATTACCTTTGACCTAAAGGAAAGCTTTTTGGAAGGAAGGGGAGGGTTGTGGGGGGGAGGGAGTAAGGGCCCTGGGTAGGTGAGGGCAGCAGAGAGTGGGGCCTGGTGTCCCAGGAGGCTGGGGGAGCCAACCAGCAGGAAGGTGGCCTCCACCAGGAGCCACCAGGAGCCCCTCGGTCATGGGCACTGTATTAATTCAGCGCGGACAAACCCAGCAGGGCAAATGCTTCCTGTGCTCTGGGTGCTGGGTTCCTTTCTTTTGGAGAATTACCTCAGTCCTCACATGCTGCCTCCTTGAGGGCTCATCCATCTTCCTGAGACCCAGTGCCGGCCTAAGGTTATAGTCAGGGATGGTGGGGAAGAGGCCAGTCCTTTGAGAAGCCAGCAGTGGGCTTCAGTAACAGAAGCCTGTCCAGGCCTTGAAGAGTCCGAGTTGCTTATCCAAAGGAAGTGGTCATTCTTTTTTTTGTGGGATTTTTCTTTTTTTTTTTGATGAGACTGGGGTTTGAACTCAGTGCTTTGTGCTTGCAAAGCAGGCACTCTACCACTTGAGCCATGCCTCCAGTCCAATTTGCTCTGGTTATTTTGGAGGTGTGTGTGTGTGTGGGGCGGTCTCTAGAACTATTTGCCCAGGCTGGCCTTGAACTGCAATCCTACAGATCTCTTCTCCCATGTAGCTAGGATTACAGGCATGAGCCACTGGTGCTAAACTGAGGTGGTCATTCTTTGGCTGCACTGCTTGGCATGTGACAGTCACCTCAGCGTTCTGCCTCTGTGCTGTACCACAGGGATCTTTTCAAAGGCATTTTGAGCACCCCTGGGGTCTGCATTAAGATAAAATGCCACTTGGGCAATGCTACCAGCAACGTTCAGGTGGAGGGCACCTTCTACACATGCACCATCAGCAGTGACGTTCTGCTGCCCAACTTGGTGGCCTGAGAGTTTCTTTGACATCATTTGGCAAATGCAACCCAATTTCAGACATTTAAATGGGTGTTGGAGGGAGGACTTGTGTTTTGGAATCAATAAGGGAAAAGTTGGGGTTCCCAATAACTAAGGGCTGGACCGGGGCCTCCACCTTCCCATCTGTAATTAGTGACAATTTTCCCCCATGGTCCAGCGCTGTTGTGGGCCAGGGGCACTTAGGTGTCACCTCCCTCGGGCTGTCAGTCTGGTTCCTGGGGAGAGGGCCAGTCCTGCCACAGGGCCACAGAGAGGGACTTTAGGCCATACCTTCTTTGTGGGTCTTCCTTTACCCTGCCTCTGTCCTTCCTGCCCTCCTTCCTTTATTTACAATGCAAACAGAACATCTAGGAAATCTCGTGTGGTGTGCGTGCTTGAGAAGCAAAGAGGCAAGAAGGGTCTCCCAGCGGCAGAGGCCTGCATCCTACTTTTCTAATGTGTTTGCTAATGAAGTTGCAGCCTAGGGTGTGAGGGTGGGAGGCTTTGAGTGCATGTGTCCTGAAATCACAGTGGCCCTTCTGGAAGCTGCCCAGGGACAAAGGCAGGCCAGGTCGGGTATCTTAGGGCTGATTGGAAGGAAACTTCTACTCACCACCAGAGTGGATACCAGGGGTTGTCCTGAGTCCCAACCCCCACCCGCCTGTGGGCCTAGAGGAGGTGGGTGGAAGAAGCCACCATGGGATGCCATGCTGTCTCCTGTACCCTTGGCCTGGGCAAGACTTTCTACTTCTGTGACCCACACAGGCACATATGGTGTCTTTGTGCCTGTCCACACGTGGCCCCCAGTCAGCAGAGGAAATACAGAAATTGCAGATCACAAAAGGCTCCCCTTCCTAGCTCCCAGCCTGGCACTCTGGGCAGCTGGGTTTCAGAAGCCCAGGAGTCCCCTGTTCATTAGCCATGCTGGGGGAGGGCTGCGGAGTCTTTCCCAGGAGCTGGCACAGAGCAGGTCAGCTGGAAGCTGGGCCTTGCCCAGTCTCCTGCCTCCTGCATTATTTATCTGCTGCCTGGCCGTGGGTGTGAATAATTCATCAGGTAGGGAAGCACCCGCTCCTCCCCATGTTTCCTCCCCTTTGCTTAATGGAATCCTGAGAGGGAGGCCCAGCTGAGGGTCAGGCTTCTCCTGCCCACAGGGCAGGTGGCCCAAGAATGGCATCCCAGGTTTGCCATTGCCACAAACCTGGTCTAATCCAGAATGCAACTGCCACAGCCCCTGCACAACGTATCCCATCCTGGCTGTGCTGTCACTCTCTAAACCTCCACTTTCTCAGGGGGGACGATCCTGTTAGGGAGACTGAGCAAATGAAGCTGCCACCCTGCAGCCCAGGTTCGGCAGACGTGAGTGGCATTGCTGTTGACGTTGTTTATAATCAAAGATGGCCTCTTTCAGTGTTGTGAGGTCTCAGGGAGGGGAGGTGGCTGGACCTTGGTGGGCTGCTCCAGTGGGATGTGCTGGTCAGCGCTTCAGGCCAGTGGTGCCCCTGGGTATCTTTGAGTGGGACAGCAGGCAGGAGCAGGGGTGGAGATCAAAATGACATAGTAATCCAGAATTCGACAGTGGTTTCCCTCCCTAATCAAACTTTTTCAAACTATACTTTTTCAAACTATAGTCTGAGGGACCTCCAAGCAGGCTGGAACATCAGGGGACACGGGGCCCTCCAAGAGGACAGCACGTGCTGGAGTCTGCCAGCCCTGGCTGGATGCATTGGGGACCTTTGCTCAGTTCTGTCCAGTGATTCCAAATTTACTAAGCGTGATGGAAAATGTATGGCTTGCAGGCCAGACTCACGTATGCAAGAAATGTCAACTTTATAAACAAATTTAATTTCTCCTTTGTTCCCATTGTGCCAAGTGGCAGAAGCTTCAGCTCAGGCAGTTCAGATCCATTCCCCCCTTCCCTGGGGCTTAGAGCAGTTAAGGTGGCAGTAATCTGGTCCTCACTGTTGTCACCAAGATGTCCTCATCCTGTGGTTCTGTGGATGGATGGCTGCTGAGCTGACTTTCACACCTCCCCCAGTCATTGCTCTGCCCCTTATATGCTTAGGTATAATTCGGTGAATCCATTAGGAAATGCATTTGGCCGAGCATAACAATGGCCCTCCAACCGCCGGTCTACGGAATAGGAATTTTTTTTCTTATTTGACAAAAAGTCCAGAACTTCTTAGTGGTAGAGCACTCTACCACTGAGCCCCGAGTTTGATCCCAATACTGGGAAAAAAAAAAAAAAAGAACATGAGGCTTCCATGATGTCATCAATCATTCATGTCCCAATAACCTTCAGGGCTTTTGCCTTTCTACATTCTACCTCATGGCCACTGGATGACTGCTACAGCTCCAGACATTCTAGGTAACAAAAAGGAAGAGTCAAAAAGGGCATGTGAAAGCTGAACAGGTTCCTTTTAAAGAGCTTTCTTGGAAGTTCCATCTAGTGACTTCGGCTTTGCATTCTTTGACCATGTTGTAGGACCACCCTTGGCTGCAAAGGAGGCTGGGAAATACAGTCTTTTTAGCTGGGCACACAGATGCCCAAGAAGAATCAAGGTTCTGTTAGGAAGACAGTGAGATCGGGTACTGAAGTAGCAGCCAGTGTTTCAGTTAGATGTGGGATAGGAAGGTGTTCGCTGATTAACATAAGAAGTAAAGAGTTAAGTTGGAGTTCAATCATTCAGCAGTTGCTGAATACCTGCCATGTGCCAGGCACCGTGATGAGTTTTGGGAAGGTCCAGCGTCTATATAGATTAAACGAATGCATTGTCACAACACTAGGAAGTCCCTGTGAAATATCTGATACAGGGCCTAACACTGACAGGGGAGCCAGGGAAGCTCTCCTTCAGAAGTGACACTGAGGCCAAGGAAGGTGTCCTGAAGTTTACACCGAGGCCAAGGAAGGTGTCCTGGTGTGGAGGGGGGATGGTGTCGAGTCACAGCCAGGGCGACAGTCAGGGTCCAGGAAGGTTCCTCCTGCAACTGTGGCACTGAGGCAGGGTTGCATGCCCGGCTCCGGTCCATCAGTGATGACCCCCTTGTTATAGGTGAATTGAAGACCATGGTGAGGCTCATTTTCTATAATAAACACCACTTACAGAAGAAGGAACGAGTCAGATGATCAGTATCTAAAATGGAACCAAACATGGACTCAGTCCAGTCCTATAAGTTCTTCCTGAAAACCCATGTACCAGGCCATGGGGGCCTCCGGGGCATGGGGAGGAGGTGGGAGAAGTAGCTCTGGTCTCAAGAAACACTGGGAGGCTCCAGGGAGGCACGAGGAGCCAGCCATCCACTGGATCCACCGTGACCACCCCAACAGGGAGGACACGGCCAGGCGATGTACCGCACCCCTGAGGTTGGAAAAGAGAGCGCTGTCGAAAAGGGCTCTGTCATCCGATAGTCAGGAAAACGCTGAATTAAATGAAGCTAAATACAGCAGCTCAACTAGAAGACTTCTCCAAGAAAGAGTAGATGTTCAGTAATTCCTAAATTTAAATTACAGATGGGAAGTTTTGTGTGTGTGTGTGTGTGTGTGTGTGTGTGTGTGTGTGTGTGTGTGTGTTTACTGAGCATTTAACTCAGGTCTTCCTCACTTTGGACAAGTGCTCTACTTCTGGAGCCACACCCCCAGTCCTTTTGCTATTAGTTTGTTTTTTAGATAGGGTCTCATACTTTTTTTTTCTTTTTCTTTTGTGGTACTGGGGTTTGAACTCAGGGCGTACATCTTGAGCCATTCCACCAGCCCTTTTTTTTTTTAATTTAGTTTTTATTTTTTTATTATTCATATGTGCATACAAGGCTTGGGTCATTTCTCCCCCCTGCCCCCACCCCCTCCCTTACCACCCACTCCGCCCCCTCCCTCTCCCCCCCACCCCCTCAATACCCAGCAGAAACTATTTTGCTCTTATCTCTAATTTTGTTGAAGAGAGAGTATAAGCAATAATAGGAAGGAACAAGGGTTTTTGCTGGTTGAGATAAGGATAGCTATACAGGGAGTTGACTCACATTGATTTCCTGTGCGTGTGTGTTACCTTCTAGGTTAATTCTTTTTGATCTAACCTTTTCTCTAGTTCCTGGTCCCCTTCTCCTATTGGACTCAGTTGCTTTTACCACCAGCCCTTTTTATGTGAAGGGTTTTTTCCAAGATAGGGTCTCCCAAACTGTTTGCCTGGTCTGGCTTCGAACAGTGATCCTCCTGACTTCTGCCTCCTGAGTAGCTAGGATTACAGGCGTAAGACACTGGGGCCCAGCTTTTTTTTTCTTTTGGCTGTACTGGGGCTTGAATTCAGGGCCTCATGCTTGCCCTACCACTTGAACCACTCCACTAGCCCTTCACACTTTTCTTTGAGGGACATTTTCTTCTAAACCTTCCTTAGATTCATTGATGCAACCATTTCCCAATGTTATTTAAAACTCTTCGCAAACATCCTTTTACAATGGCTGAACAATACATAGAAACCATAGCCTATGTTCTTACTTGTCTTTTTCCCATGTCTAGTTTTGCTTTCTGCATTTGTTTTTCTGCCTATAGGAATGGGGAGCAAATTCTTACGTTTCTTCAGGGCAGCTCTTGTGGTGAATACCTAGGTTCCTTGCTCTTCTGGGCCAGTAACAACCCAGAACCCTGCCTCCCCCGAGGGCTGCTGACTAGGTCACCACGGCAACCACAGGAGTCAGGGAGGGAAAAGATGCTCATGAGATGGGACTAGACAAGGAGGCCCAGGACCAGGCAGCGAGGAGCCTGGGGCACTGAGGCCAACTGGACCTGACCACTGGTTTCCTTATGGCTCTGGAGAGAGTTGGGCTACCAGGGGTCTCAGCAAAAAGCCTCCTTTTTATCCTTGACTGTGGCTATGGGCAAAGGCCAGGTGGGGAAGACAAGCAGTGGGGGTTGTGTCACCCTCATTTCTGCCTCAGGGTGTGCTCATGTCTCTGAAGTTTCTTCAATGTGTTGCCACTGGATGGAGCATTTTCTTCTAAAAATTTCTCAATTTCGTTGAATTCTAGGTTCCTCACAGAAGTTGTAACGAGGATCTCCTTTTGCACAGTTGATTGTCAGAGGGAGAAGTTTCTGGGTGAGAGAGGATACCCTGGTCTTCTGGAGACACTATTAAGAATGTAGCCATGAGACCATGGCACAAGAACCAGTGTCCCTGAGGCCCCTGTCTCATGGTGCAATCCTCGCCTGACCCAGACAGCCATCCAGTCCTGCAGAGCACTTCTGCTCCACAGAAATTTTTGTGTGCCCAGATTCATGGGAGGGTCACTCTTTAACCATTAAAAAAAAATAAAAAGGCTGGGATTGTAGTTCAGTGGCACTTGCTTAGGATGTGTGCGGCTCTGAGTTCAAAACAAAACATAAAAACAATGCAAGTTATATACATCAAACTGCTAATGGCAGTCATGTGACATGGGCAGTGGGATTGGGAAGGGAATAAAGGCAGCCTTTGGGCTCTTTTTTTTTGGCAGTACTCAGGTTTGAACTCAGGGCTTCACACTTGCTAGGAGGCGTTCTACCACTTCAGTAACTCAGCCAGCCCTTTTTGGATTGGGTATTTTTCAAGAACTATTTACCCGGGTGGGCTTTGAACTCCATCCTCCTGATCTCTGCCTCCTGACCCTTTGTGTTTTTATTATATATACTTCGCGTCACCAGAAACTTACATCAAGCTTTTATTCCTGCATTGCTTTTATAATTCATAATTTAATTTAAAAAATAGGAATGTATGAGAGAGGAAAACTTATTCCCTGTAATCCATTAGCTGAATCAATGGAAGCATCTGAGCCCTCGCCGTCCAGGCTTTTAAAAAGGGATTTGGTTTGAATATACAGCAGGATGTTTTTTTTTAATAAATAAAAGGGCTCAGCTAAGTGCTCTTAGCATGGCAGTGGGACATAGAGCATTTAAGCCGCAGGCCCCTTCCATTTCCCTCAAACCTGCCTCCTTCAGGTGTGCCAGCCATCCCTGGCTGAAGCACAGGATGGGCACAGTGGAGCAGGGTGGTCAGAGGGGCTGGCACCTACAGAAGCTGCTCTGCTTACCAGGGCCGGTGGAGCAGGAACGTAGAAAAGGACCCGACCTCTGCTCACCCCCAGGGAATGGCCTGGGGTCAGGTCCCCCTGACCTTTGCTTTGGAGTCCACTCTGGCTCTGGGCCCTTGCCCCAGACTTGTCTCCAGTCTCTCCTTGGCCCGCCCTGGGTCTTTGCTGTAATCCTGTCCTCCTGTGGCCCTGGCAGCAGGCAGGCCAGAAATTGGAGGCTCTTTCCCACATGCTAAGCCATTGAGGGGCCTGGATGCTGGGCAGTCCACTGACTGGGGTTGATCCTGGATCTAAGAATGGGCCAGTGTGATCTGCTGACCTCCTAAGCCCCGACCCATCAGACGTCTCCAAACTCATCCATCTCTTGAAGGTTTGGGGAGGTCCCAAGTCTGGCTCCCTGTAGAGACATTTCTAGGGTTTCAGGACATTCCCTGGAGAAGGGAACACACAGTTCCAAGTGGGCTGGGCTGCCCTCCAGGGGAAGCCAAGTTGGATGAACTCATGTTTTGATCATGGCCCATGGGAACTGCTCTTGGGCTGGTTAAACCCATGGGAGGTAAACACGCACCCAAGGTGATGGAGAACATTGCTGCCTGTGCGGCAGGTTTAACTTTGAGTGCCACCTAATAGCAACAGGACAGAGTGGGGAAATAGAGGGGAGTCCATCTCTGTAGCCCATGGCCTCCACATATTGTCCCCTGTCCAGGTATGTCCAGTGCCCCCTCTTGGGTGATCTTTCCTAGGGCTGGGGAGTGTGTGGGTTTCTTCCTTAATTTCATTGTCATTATATCATTAATACACCTTGTTTTGGCACACTTGGAAAATGCAAAAGCATAAAACAAAAAAGAAGACTTCCCAACTTCCATGGTCCAGTCACTCATGCTAAGTAGCTTGTGTTCTGTGTAACACTTGCCACCATCTGAACTCATTTTTTTTTCTGTAACCTTTTTTTTTCTTTCATTTATTCATATGTGCATACAATGTTTGGGTCATTTCTCCCCTCTTCCCCCACCCCTCTCCCCCTGCCCCCTCCCTTTCTATTTTTTTGAGACAGGGGCTCACGATGTAGCCCAGGCTAGTCTCAAACTTGAGATCCTCCTATCTCAGTCTCCTGAGCGCTGGGATCACAGTTGTGCAATCCCAGCCCTGTTTACTTCCTGTCGTGTCCCCTCCCCAGAACCCTAAGTCCACCCGGAGTGGGAACCTTGTGTATCTGTTCACACTGAACGTCACAGGCTCAGGAGATGGTCCGACACAAAGTAGGTTGTTTGCCACACGTTTCCTGGATGAGTGAATCCAGCGACATGTGTGCTTTTGTAATTCCCCTCTGCTGCTATTTCATACACTGATTCCTGTCGCTGGAATGTCTCTGTGGGGTGAGGCTGAGGCAGGCTCTGGGCCCAGGCTTAGGCCTAGGAGAATGGGAAGGCACAGAGAAGACCATGTTAGAGGCACACACCTACCCAAGAGCACCACAGAGAGGGCCCGAGAGAAAAACAGCGGTTCCCATAGGGCCCCCGTCAGGTGGGGGCTCTGTCCTTGGAACCCTTTGGGTTGTTTGTACAGAAATAGCAGCTGTCAGCAGTGGAATTAGACTGAGAACGGCGGTGTAAAATGGAGATACATCTTAGGAAGCCCTATCAATCAGCCATGGCGTACACCTTCTGAAGGCCTTTAATTAAAAGAAGTCCTGCAGCCCATCTCAGGACCCCAAATGCCCTTTCCATTTGGATCCGCTCCGTGCTGAGAAGAAAATGGGTTTCACAAGACCGACTCTCCAGAGAGGTCTGGCTAGCCAGCTAATTACTGTGGCAAAGGTGTGTGTGGGGTGGATGGGAGGGGTATTTAAAATGGTTGACCCTTTGTTCTTGCTCAGTGTAGGAAGATAAGGACTCTCCATGGCTGACTGCCTTTGTCTCTCTGAACTGCAGAGCTCTGTGTCTGTAGAACATATTCTGCAAACACTGTGGTTAAAATAGGAGGTGGTTATGGTCCATCACCTCATTAAACTTGGGCTTGTTAATTAAAAAGAAACTGCCCCACTCTGGATCACTGCTAACTACAAATGTCTCAGATTTGCTTTGGGGGTGACTGTTGTCTGCTGTCTCCCGCCAGCATGAGGTGATCCGACAAAGAACCTCTGACGGTTTCTAGTTTGCAACCTGCAGGTGTTTCAGCTGCTCAGGCCAGGTTCTTTCTTCCTGTGTCCCTCCCCCTGCCCCCCCCAGTGCTGTCAGCCTTCTTTCTGGTAACCTGCAGCCATCGGCACTTAGCCAGGCAGAACTGTATCTGCGGCCTTAACACCACACTTGCTGGTGACTGAATCCAGGGCCTCGCACATGCTGACCACGTGTTTTACCACTGAGTCACGGCCCCAGGCAATTTTAATAACAAGGCTTGGGTTCTCTGGATTCTTGCTCATGTTTCTGGGGAGGCTTTCTGAAAGCTTCTTCAAGCCCAGTCCTGGCCTGATGGGTGGCACTGAGTGGCCTGCTGACATCCAGGACAGCATCCTGCCTGCCCAAGGAGCATCCTCTAGGAAGTGCTAACACAGCAGGCTGTCACTACAGCCTCTTCTCCTGGGCGCTTTTCTTGCTCAGAGGCCTCTCCCCAGGGCAGATCAGGGGACACCACATGGTGGAGGCTCGGTCCCAGGAAGACCCGTGGTCCTGTGTGGAAGGAAAGCCACCTCTCTGGAGCCTTCTCCTGGCTGGGTGGGGGCTTCAGCGATGGAGGCACTAAGAAAACCCCCAGAATGAGGACATGGCTGGTAGAGGAAACAGGCGGCGCACAGAGGAGTTATGGTCACAGGAAGAAGTGGTTTTCATTTTGCCAACAATTCAGACTCATCTCAGGGCTGGTTCTGTAGAGGAAAGCCAGGAGCTGTTCCCGTCCCCCTCAGAAGCTCTGTTTTGCGTTCACAGATTCACATTCAAGTAACATTTGCTGAACATCTACTGGGACTGCTTATTGTCACATACCTCTCATTTGAGCCTCAGGACAATTTATTTTAAATAGGGATTTGTCTTCCATTTTACAGATGAGAAAACAAAGCCTTATCGATGTTAAGTTTTTATCCAAGGGCACATAGTTGGCAATAAAAATTGGCATTTTTTTTGTTTGATACAGAGTTCTGCTACTTAGCTCAGGCTGTCCTTGAACTCTATAATATCCTCCAACATCAGCCTCCTGAGTGCTGGGATTATAAGCATGTACCACTACACCCAGCAAAAATTGGTATCTTCTACCCTGACAGCTAAGAATCTCCCTAAAATCAGTTTTTTCTTCAAAAAAATTTTAAATTGTGGTAAAATAGTCAACATAAAATTTACTCAACTATTTTGAAATACACAGTTCCATATTGCTAAGTGCATTCACATGGGTGGGCAACCACTTATCCGTACAGAGGTTTTTTTATCTTGTAATGTTACAGAAAACTCGAACAGAGACATGGGACTCTGAGGCAAGGAAGCAACACTTTATTGTGTTGGCACAGACTCAGTGGACTCCTGTCCAAAGGCTGAGCCCGGAGAATAAAGGGGTCTCACCTTATTTACCCTTGCAAGCAGCTTACAGAAGCAAAAAGCAAGGTTTAACCCATATATGACTGCATGCAACTCTATTGGCTACTTCACCCCCAGTGCTGTGTGACCTTCTTCACATTTAGATTTTTAAGTTTTATCTCTCTGCTATGCCATCCCCTCCCCACTACTACTTTATCAGAACTCAGTCTGTCTGTTTCTCTTCTGACCCTCCTCCCCGCTGCATCATTCTCCCCTTTGATGCTCGGAGCCACCTAGGGTCAAAGAGCATCATTTTGGTTTAGGGTTTTGTATTTTCATAGCATCATTACATGGGCGGCTGTTTTTCTCTCTATAGTGACCTCTATAATGGTCCTGATGGATTGTAATACCAGGGGAACCAGACAGGGTAACATAAAACAGGCTCCCAAGACAAGACTCATCCCCTGTAATTTTTTTTTTTTTACTCTGGGGCTTCCTGGGGAGCCAACATGTCACACCCGACCTGTTGGTGGGTGCATGATACAAAGTATGGCTGTGCCGAGGTCCCAACAAGGGCTCTCTTATAACACTCAGCACATGGGGGAAACCTTGCAAGGGCCAACCCAAAAGGTAAGAGTCCAAGTATGTAGAGGAGAGCAGGGGTGCGTCCCATGTTCGAGCTTCTGCAGTGCGTAGACTAGTCAGCTTCTAGAGTGACTACAGCAGGGCTGTTGTCCTGTTGTCTGTGGTCCTCTATGGTCTCCCAAGAAGCAGTGTCCTGTTGAGGAAGGGCGCAGGCATTCCAGAGGGAGATCTTGCATGGTGAGGCTGGGTCAGGGACACTACTTTAACTGTAGTGGGGGTAGACAAGACAACAACAAAAGGGCCCCTCCAATGGGGTTTTAATGGTTGGACATTTTATTCTTTTACCCAGATAGTATCTTTTTTTTTTTTTAAACTGAGTAGACTTACCAGGGCAACAATATACTATCAGTATATATGTCCAAGAAAACTCATTGTTTAAAAAGTTAAAACTACCATCTTTAAGTATCAAAGGACATGTTTAGAGCCAGTAAAAATAGTCATTTTGTCTCTAAGTAGAATATCCTATCCAGTTTGTGTCTGGAAGGGCTTTAATGCCAGATAGCCACACATGCATAAGAGCCATTTCTTCACTGTTCTTGGTTATTTTGAGAGGTCTGGCACCAGTGACTCCATTTGAACTTTGACAGCACTCCTCCCTTGTCTCCAGACTGTTTGTCTCTGAGCAGTCTCTTTGAAGATCTGTCTCCCATCCAAGTACTAACCAGGCTCAACCCTACTTAGCTTCCAGGACCAGATGAGATCCGGTGCATTCAGGGTGGTATGGCTGTAAACTGAAGATCTTTCTCGATTAGTCTTTTTTTTTCCCCCTCATTGTGAGGGGATTTGTTCTTTTCTGGATTTTGCTTGTTTGGTTTTGGTCCCACATGTGTGTGGGGGGTGGGGGGAGTGGGGGGGACATTGAGCAGATCAGGTGGGGTCAGTACCAACTAGACCCTTTTGGCCAAATTTAAACAACAAAGAGGCTTAAAAGGAGTGGCTGTTAGGCAGTGGGCTTCTTTAGAAAAGGACAATACATAACAAAATCCAACAAAAACAGATGTCTAAAAAGCTAACCTGGTTGACATATAAGCACTTATTAGAGTCATTTTTTATGGACTTGATTGTAAATGCCCCAGAAGGATCAGAACTGTAATGACAAAAACTTAAAAGAGCCATGGTTAAAATTCTAATGGACATTTTAGCAACAGCATATCAGTGCCACTAACTTTTTGTTATCGTGTTTATCTAAACTTTTTATTTTAGAAGGCTTGATATATTTGAAAAACATAAATATATTTAGTATACAGGAACCAGCAACAGCATCACAGCTCTATAGAGGTTATATATACATATTAGTTTAGTTGTTGCTCTTGAAGTAAAACCTTAGATTTTTTCAATTGGGGGAGAACAATGTCAGTGACCCCAAATATTCCAGGCACAGACACATATAGGATAACAACTGCATTAGAATCACCCAAGATAACAATAGTTTAACCATGAGGTCATCTAGAAAATTTTACGTAAACCAACTCTTCAATGAACATGACTCAGTTACCTTAGTAGTCAAAACCCTGACAAAAATCACCAGAGAACACAGGTATTTATGGGGACTACCAAGAATCATGGCTCAGATGTTCATAAGGGATCACATCCCAGATTGTTGACATTAACAGATGGTTCACGACATAGAGCAGGATCCCACCAACCTGTAGTCAATGGAGGCCCCCTAAAATAACAGGCCCAATCTGGCCATCCCAGGCCAAAAATTCCCTCCACCTGCCATATGGAAGGAGTAGGACTAACATCACTCTGTTGACTCCAGTAAAAACTGGAGGTCTTGACCTCCAGTGTAGTGCTCCTTTTTGAGTTTTTATTTCTTTATCCTATCTGGAGGGTGTACTTTGGCTTTTTTTTTACTTTGCTTTACATAAGTAAATCTGTCTCAGCCCTCCTATCAGTGCAGCAGCACTCCCTGTGCTTGGCTGCCTCCTGCCTCTCTGTGTTTTAATAAAAGAAAAATTAAAAAAAACAAAACAAAACAAAAAAACCAAAAACTTCGAGCTACCTCAGAGCATAGCTCGGGAGGATTCTGCAGTTTGAGGCCAGTCGAGGAAAGAAGTTAGGGAGAGTCCAGCTCAATCAACAGGGTGGTGAACTCCTGTGCTCCCAGCTATGCAGGAGGACACAGGGAGGAGGATCATGGTCTGAGGCCAGCCCCGAACAAAAATGGGACCCTACCTGAGAAACAACTAAAAGCAAAAAGGGCTGCATGGCTCACGTGGTAGAGCACCTGCCTAGCAAGTGTGAGGCCCTGAGTTTACATTCCAGTGCTGCCAAAAAATAAAGGATTTGGGTATTCCTACAATGGACTACCTTAGAGCAGTGGTTCTCACCGTGAGTGGCTTCAGAATCACCTGCAGGCTGGTCATACTACTGATTGCTGGCTCCGTCTGTCTGTCCACATGGAACTCAGCTCACATTTTCCCATCAGCTCTCTTCCTCATAATCAAAGATGTCTGCTGACTACCTCTTGAGTGTTCTCTCCTCCCTGACTTCAGTGATGGGGGGGCTGAGGCATGAAAATGCTGGTGTCTGGCCATTCATCCAAATAGAAACTCTCTCTCATGTTAGGTCTTTTGCAACCTTGACTTTGTTGACGTACTCATGAGCGTTACTTCACTTAACCTTGATAACAAAATCATGACAAAATTGTGGCAGCCATCTTTGTCACCTTTTCATAAAGAATGAATTGACCTTTAGTTCAATTAATTGCAAAGTCACATTGCAAGACAAAAGTAGAGATGGGATCCAAGCCATATTACTTCCTCTGGGTCTGATTCTGGCTGCCTCCTCAGAATGCCAGGTAATTTGTCCCTCTGCTCCACCCATCCTGGGGCCTTCAAGCTCCAGGTCCGAGGTTTAGCACCATCTGCCCCAGGAAGCAAACACTGCCACCCAGATCAAGATGCTGTTTGCCTGATGTGAAGACAGTATTGTTCCACTTGTGGCATTCAAAGCTCGGCCCTGAAGGGAATCCTTCGGGCAGTGTCTGCGGTCTGTAGATAACTGGCTGTCTGGGAGGTAGATGCAGCTCCAGGGAACTGCAGACCTTTCAGCCTAATCACGTGGAGACAGCTGGAAACCTGCTCTATCTGCCAACGTCTTTGAAAAGACTTTGGCAGAGCCAGGTAGGCAGTGGGGATTCTTGAGAGCAGCCCATGGCTGGAAGATATTCAGCACCAAGGCCAACAAACCAAACTCAACTGGAAGCTAAGAAGCCATAAGGCAGACATTCTCAACATGGCTCCATGTTGAAATTACCTAGGGAGCTTTTAAAACAAGTTCCAATGTCCGTACTCCACCTAGCCTAACTGGACTAACTGGATCAGATCCTAGGCAATAGTGGTGTTTGATGATGTTGGTGTTTTTTAAAACCCTTCTTCTGCAGGTGATCCTGATATGTAACAAGATAGACAGGACTACAGTAATGAATGCACAGTCAGGAGGTGGAGTGCTCCAAAGCAGGCAGGCTTGGGGGAACAGAGCCTTTGAGTTTAAAAAAGCCTAGTGGGGGAGATCATGTAGTTCCATGCCCTCTGCTCTGTTTCCATGGAAACAATTCCTAGGCCACTTTAAATAGGCAAATGTTAATCCTCCATTCTGAGGTCACCCTGCTTGGCCTCTCTTCTTAGTCTAGCTAAACATTCCTCTTTTCAAACTGGGGCACTCACCTCATTCCAATTCACCAAGCAAGGCAAAAATCACACGCCCAGAAGGACGTCATGAAGCTGTAAACTTAGTAGCCTGGAAGACAGCAGAATGCATTCTGGTTTTAAGACTTCTCTTTAAAAAGAAATGGAAAAAGAAAGTGTTGCTCAGTTGTTTATAATGAGATAAGTGGAAACCAGTTAGTAGTTAAAAAATAGGGAATTGGTCGTGGCCATCTGCATAATGAAATTCAACGCGGCTTTTGCAAAGCACGCTGTGAATGAAGGCTTAATGATGTGAGGAGTTGTGCATGCTGTATTACTTGGGAAAAAACTGGCCATAAGGCAGCATGTGGCTGCGGATGTAGCTCAGTGGCAGAATGTTTGCCCACCATGTGTGAAGCCCTGGGTTTGATCCCTAGCACTGGAAAAAAAAAGACAGCATGTATGGCACCTGATCCAATTTTGTACAAAAATATACATGTATTTATATGATTAAAAATGAAAAAAAAAATGCCCTGATAACAGTCATTATAGAATGCCTGGGAAATAGATCATTTTTATTTTCCTTGTATATATTTTTCTACTTGACCCATATTTTGTATAAGAAATATACATGAATTTTGTCAGGAAAAATGGAATTTAAAAAGCTTAGCTGCTGAACTCATGGGCTGGTCTATAACATTTACCATCTTCAGCAGAGGATTACTGGGAGTTTAGGCTGAAATTAGACTTCATACCATCATCCATGGCATTCAAATTAT
The DNA here is from genome assembly GCF_047511655.1 of Castor canadensis. NCBI lineage: Eukaryota > Metazoa > Chordata > Mammalia > Rodentia > Castoridae > Castor > Castor canadensis. The sequence goes on along the minus strand of NC_133396.1, from coordinate 45,446,826 downwards.
GACAATATAGTACTTCACTGGAATAAAGAACTTCTTTAAGGCTTAAACTTCGACCTACACCAAGTGTTGGGGGGGATATGGGAGAACTGCAACTCTTCCACACTTGATTGTAAAATAGTTTTGGAAACTAGCATGGCGGTTTCTTAAAAAGTTAAACATCCACTTGCCAGTGATCCAGTCATTCTACCCACAGCTGCTTATCAAAGAGAGAAAGAAGTCTGTGTCCACCCATGGACTTGTACACAAACGTTCACAGCTGAATGTTCCCAACCTGCAACAACCCCAAAGTGGCACTACAGATAAAACTGCATCTCATTCATAGCGGGGACACCAATTGGAAAAAAGGATGGTTTACTGGTACACAAAACTACAAGGATGGCTCTACCACTTGAGCCACTCCCTCAGCCCTTTTGTTTATTATTCAGATAGGGTCTTTTGGTCAGGGGCTGGCCTCAGACTCTGATCCTCCTAACTTATAGCCTCCTGGGTAGATGGGATTACAAGTGTTTATTATCCCACCTGGCTTATTTGTTGAGATAGGATCTTACTAACTTTGTGCCTGGATTGGCCTCAAATTGTGATATTCCCAATCTCTACCCTCCAGTAGCTGAAATTCTAGGCAACTGCTATTGCCTCAGGCTACAGTAACTCTTGATTATGGTGATAGTTTCACAGGTATATATGTAAATTTACCAAATTGTTAACTTTAAATATATTTATATTAAATAATATTATATTAACATTAAATATTATAACAAATGTTTATTGTATACAGAAATTATACCTCAATAAAACTCTTTTATAAAAGCATGTAAGTGTGACACATGTATTCATTTTCCCCACTTAACAATGCATCTTGGAGACCGTTCTGTATCAGCACACAGTAAGGTGTCCTCCTTTTTAAACAGCCGCATTATTTAGCCCTTCCCTACTGATGGACATTCGCGTGATTTATAGTTTTCTTCTATAATCTGAAAGTCCCTATAGATACATCTTTTTATATCCGAAAAATAAATTCTCACTCGGTTGAAGGTTATGTTCATTTATGACTAATAGATGCTATGAAATTGCTCCATTTCCCTCACCTGCTCATCTGGCCTGTCTGAAATGAACAGTGGTCTTCACATGTATCAGAGACACTGCCAAGAGGCTACCTGAGCTCCTCAGGGGGATTTCCTTGGTGCTCACTCTCCTACGAGTTGACAGTGCAGTCCTGGTTTGCAATCATTCTTTGCGTCCAACATTTTCTTTAGCAATAGGGAAATCTTGAAATAGCTATGGACAATTAGGGTTCCATGGTGCCTGTCACCTGACTGATCACAGGGAAAGAAAACTGAAGGGCTGGGCTGCTGTATGACGGGCAAGAGCATCTGACCACACGCATTTCCAAGTGTCATGACCACCACCCTTTAGTGCAGGGCCAATTGCCCTTCCCTTTCTTTCTCCTTTTCCATATACTGTGCCCATTGTACTGGGGAGTGCAAAGATGAATTACGATGGCTTCTTCCCTCAGTGCTCACAGTCCCCGATGGGGAGAGTAAGTAGCCAGGGGACAGAACAGAATGATCCTAAGAGCTCTGAAGGGGCCAAGGGAACACAAAGGAAACCAGGAAGCGAGGAGGGGCTGGTCAGGGAGACTTCCCAGAGAAAGGGTAAGAGGAATACTGGTGTTCCTCCTGCCAGTGTTCATATGCTCAGATCCCAACCATCAAAATGATGCTAAGACGTGAGGGCTTGGGGAGGTAATGAGGTCAGGTGCTTAGGGCCTCCACGAATGGGACTGGTGCCTTTATAAGAGACAGGAGCTATTCTGTCTCTGCTTGCTGGCAGGTGAGGGCATAATGACCATTTGCAAGCTGGGGGGTGGGGGAATCTTCCCAAGACACTAGATCTGCCTGCACCTTGATCTTGAACTTCCCTGCCTCCGGAACTATGAGAAATAAATTGTTAAACTTGGTCTATAGTGATTTGCTAAAACTGAGGCACGAGTTTTTTGAGGTGAAAATCACATAAGTTAGTAATTTTAGTGTACCATTCTGTGACATTCAGAACATCCACATGGCTGCACAGTGACCACCTCTGTGCAGTTCCCAAACATTTCATGACCCCCAAAGTGAACCCTGTACCCACTGGCCGCTACTCCCCATAGGAAGGTTTTAAAACAGGCAGGAATTACTTCCCAGGCAGGCCAGAAAGAGGAACTTTAAGACCTTGGGATGTCGTCACCTGGGATGGTGCAAATGTGTGTCCTGGGGGTTGAAGGAATGATGGGGTGAGGTGGCAGGGAGGGCAGGACATGGGCAGTGGAGGCCATATATGTGCCAACTTGTCCCAAAGGCAGCACAAGCTGGTCAAGGGTGGAAGAAATTGGGACTCATTTGAGCAATCCCCAGCCCTGCAGGGATTCTGTCAACTTTCATATGAATTCCTATGAGCCAGGGTTTCTCAGCCTTGGCACTGTTGATGTTTAGGGGTGGGCAACCCTGCTGTGGAGGCTGCCTTACGTACTGTAGGATATTTAGCAGCCCCTCTGGCCTCTGCCCACAGATACCAATAGCATTCATCCCACTCCCGACTTTGACAACCAAATATGTCTGTTGACATTGCCAAATGCCCCCCCACCCCACCCCGGGGAAAGTGCCCAGGATGAGATCCTTGGAAGGATGCCGACTCAGTACTCCCGGTTCCAATGAAGAAGGCACACCACATGGAGCAGCAGGAGACGCCCTCTGAGCTCTGTAGACACAAGACAACATGGGGCAGGCCCAGCTCTCAAGGCGCTGGAACCTAGATTGTCAACACAAGTGTTAAAACTGCATTCCTTCCTCCATTCATTCAGCAACCACCTGGTGCTTACCATGATCCAGGACTCAAGGACATCTTAACTGGGATGAGTAACTGAAGGAGTTAGCATTTTTCCTTCCTGTGCCCACAAAGGAAGAAGGTGGGGAGAGAAGGAAGCTGAAGAGACCCTCTTTCAAGGAGGGTAGTGGTGGTGCTTCTTCCCACCAGTTCCTCACCCTCCCAGTGCCTCTGTAGGGCAGCACACGGCAGAATGGCTATGGGATAGGATACTCCAGGCCCAGGGGGCCCTTGGCAAAGATTCCTGGGTTCAAAGATGGCACAGAGACTGAAGGACTGATGGCTTCAAGGATGATGTGGCTTGGTGCATGTCAGTGGGTCTAGTGTGAATCTGAGTGCCTGCCTCAAATAGCCTGGACTGTGAGAGACTCTTGGGAGCTTCACATAGACAAACAGGGAAAGGAAAGTTGCTTCAAGTACAGCAAAACTTTTTTTTTTTTTTGCTATCCCGGTAGGGTAGGGGCTCTGAGTCAGATTTTACTGAATTTGAAAGTTTCTTTCTTCTCCTCTTTCTCCTTCTCTTCCTTCTCACTCCCCTTCTCCTCCCCCTTTTCTTCCTCCTCCTGTGGTTTGAACTTAGGGCCTCACGCTTGCTAGACAGGTTCTCTACCACTTGAGACACACGCCCAGCCCTTTTGGATTGTTTTTTAGATAAGGTCTTATGCTTTTGCGCTTTTTTGCACAAACAGGGACCTGCAGTCTAATAGAAAACTTCCTGGCCCACACTGCCTGTTGTTCCTGAGAACATTCCAAGGAATTTTGTACCAGGGTTACCCTTTGATTTAATCACAACTGCATAAAAGTGCTCAAGTCCATTTTACAAAGAAAACAGCTTAAACCGGCTTCGTTACTTGCCCATGGCTTTTAAGTATCAGATCTAGTACCAGAATCCACTATGAATTCTTCCCAATGCAGTCCTGCTTTGAGTTCACGAGGGAGGAGAAAACTTTGGTCAGGCCATGGGCAGCTACTGATTTATCAGGAGGACCTTGTGTTCATCTCCTACAGGGTTTGTTTCCTCACCATTTCACCAGGCGAAGAGGACTGTGTGTGTTTTATGCACATATTAAGCAAGGTGCAGGGCATAATTTTTGGGTTAGCTCCTCCGACAACACACTGCCCTAGATGTTAGGGAACTGCTGATATCCAGAAGTGATGACAGGTTGCAGGTTGGTAGGAAGCTGAGCCAGGCCTCTACAAGCAGGGTAGCATCAGTGAGGGGCTGTTCACAATGGCTACTATGCTTACAGGACATGCCCTGGGGCGGAGAGGGAAATGACGGAGGGCCACACCCACCTAGTGATAACTTGTCACTTCCAGGGAAATGATGGTGTTTAAACCGTACCTTCTTGGCTCTGGGTTAAAAAGTAGCACTGGTAGTTTGTATCTGCTCTTCCTCAGGCTGGAAGCAATTTCTGTAAAAGGTTGGGGTTTGAAAATATCCAAAAGAAGTGGACTAGTTAAGAAAAGTGATTGTTTTCTGAGCCTCATTTCTCAAAGGAGGCAAACTGTATACCATGGATCAGGATGACAGATTAAAAGACCATTGTCAGAAGGGTAGAAGGCCTTCAATCAGACATTCCTATAAGCAGGAAGTTAGACTTTGAGTTAGACTTTTTTTTTTCCCCCAGTGGTACTGGGGTTTGAACTCAGGGCCTCATACTTGCTAGGCAGGCACTCTACTACTTGAGCCACTCCTCCAGCCCTTTTTTGTGAAGGGTTTTTCGAGATAGGGTCTTGTGAACTATTTGCCCAGGCTGGCTTTGAACCACGATCCTCCTGATCTCTGCCTCCAGAGTAGCTAGGATTACAGGTGTGAGCTACCTGAGCCCAGCCCTTCCTAGCTTTTAAGTGTCTCCAGAGGCTAATAATAAAAATAGCTTTGCAGGCTGAGCAGCGATGCTGGGCTGGGAGGTCCCAGCCAGAGTGAGCAGAGCAGAAACTGCCAGGTCAAAGGGTGCTGCTCCAACTCTGTCTTGTGAATCTGCATCTGCAGGAGGAGGAAGAGACTTGTTTTTCTCCTGACTTTTGCTTTAGAGAAACAACAGAAATGTCCTGTCAAATACTTTCAGTGCAATTCTCCAGCACGTTTACTTCCAGGCAAATCTAGAACTAGGCGAGGGATGTTGGAGCACGTCCTCAGAGTCTCTTGAAAGGAAAGGGCATCTGAAGGAGTGGCAACCATTACAGCACTGTTCTTGGACAGGTGCCGACTGAGGAGCTGTGGTGGTGATGGGCTTTCTTGGGCCTGGCCCTGGCACTTGCCTGGAAGAACTTGGAGGTTCTAAACCAGACGGTGGGGGGGGTGGGGGGGGTGAGATTTGTTCTAAATTAAAGTCACTTAAAACATCTTTTGAGGGCTGGGGAGGGAACTCAGTGGGTGCTGGATGGCTTAGCATGCTCAAGGCCTTTGGTTCCATCCTCAGCACTTCATACACACACACCCCAAAACTAAGAAACACAGTTTTCATAACTTCAATGCATTAGTCCACTTGTCTTTGTTAAAGGAATGGAAGTTCCAAATGAGTGAAAGCACTTAATAGCATTTCTTGAAAATATTCAAGCTACAATATTTATCTTTTAAATGGTTTTTTTTTCCAGTACAAGGATTTGAACTCAAGGCCTCGTTTGATAGCCAGATGCTCTACCACTTGAGCCCTTCTACCAGCCAAGCTTTTTTCTTGGTCTTTGAACTTAGGGCCTTGTACCTGCAAGTGCTCTGCCATTTGAGCCATGCCCCAAGCCCTTTTTCCTTTATTTTTGAGACAGGGTCTCACATTTATGCCCAAGCCAGCCTGGGGACCAGAGTCTCCTATTTAAACTTCCAGCATAGATGGGATAACAGGTGTGTACCACCATGCCCAGCTTTTCATTCATTGAGATGAGGGTCTCTGTTTGCCCAGGTTGACCTGGAACCACTATCCTCCTGATCTCCACCTCCCACATAGCTGGGATTACGGGTGTGACCCACTGTATCCAGCTTTTTAGTTTTTTTGTGGGACCTGGGTTTGAACTCAGGGCTTTGTACTTGCAAAGCAGGTGCTTTACTTGAGCCACAACTCCAGTCCATTTTGCTCTGGTTATTTTGGAGATGGGGTCTTGAGAAATATTTGCCTAGGCTGGCCTCAAACCATGATTCTCTTGATCTCAGTCTCCCAAGTACATAGATTACAGGTGTGAGCCAGTGGTGGCCGGCCATAATCACCTTTTAAATTAGGCAGAATTAGTGATTTTATTTTATAGCTCCTTTCCTAATCATGCAGCATATTTTAAATACATTTTGTGGAAGGAGGGTGTGGCGCTGCATGCCCATAACCTCAGCTACTAGGGAGAGAGAGATTAGGAGGATGGCAGACTGAGGCCAGCCTGGGTACAAAGTTAACGAGACCCCATCTCAACAAAGCTGGGTGTGGTGGTATAAGTCTATCATCCCAGCTATGCAGGAGGGTGTAAGTACGAGGATCATGGTCTGAGGTTGTCCCCAGCAAGCAAGACCTTATCTGAAAAATAACCTAAAGCAAAAACAGCTGGGGGATGGGGGTGATGGCACAAGTGGCACAGTGAGTATCTACTTACCAAGTGTGAGGCCTTGAGTTCAAACCCTAGTACTGCCCACCCCTGCATATTTGGAACTAGTATGAGATTTGGCATCAGTCATCAAGAGCTTGGGGTATGGCTTAGTAGTAGAGAATTTATTTAGCTTAGCATTCCCAAAGCCCTGGGTTCAATCCCCAGCACTGGCAGGGGTGGGGAGGCTCTTAAGACTCGAATCCTTGGGCTAGAGGTATGGCTCAAGTGGTAGATCACTGGCCTAGCAAGTCTGAAGCCCTGAGTTCAAACCCCAGTACCACCACCAAGAAAATAAAAACAAAAACATTCAAATATTTACCATCCCACTCCACAGTTCTGGCAAATTTCTTAATCCCTCTGGTCTTGTTTCTTTGTCTATAAAACGGGAAGGCTACCTCATGAAGTGGTGTTGGATATTAAGTATGTCTACATAGGTTTGTGCACATATATATGGCTGGGAACATACATAGGCCATGAAAGTCAGGATCCCCAAGGAAGAGATGGCACTTTAGAAGCCATGCTGGTGGCCCAGAGGGATCAGCTGGGGTGCTGAGAAGAAAGAACAGTGTGGTCATATAAAAAGGGCAGAGTGGGGTGGGGAGTGACTGCTAATGGGTACTGAGCTTTGTTCTGCAGTGATGAAAATGTTCTGAAGTTTGGTGGTGGTGCTGTTGCACAACTAATTTACTAAAATTCATTAGTACCCTTGAAAAGAGTGAATTTTATGGTACCTGAATTGTGTCCCAATTATACTATTTATTTTGTGGTGCTAGGGATTAAACCGTGGGCCTTCTGAATGCTAGGGAAGTAACTGCTCTACCACTGAGCAACACCCCCAGTTTTAAAATACTTTAAAAACAGTATTGCTGTTTTAAAAGGGGACACAGAAAAGACGAACAAGAACATCTGGACAGGCAATGAGAAAAGAAGCATTTCCAGTCTCTGGTGAATTCTAATTTATAGGATAAAAAGTCATTATTTAAGGAGGGCAAGAACCTGTTTCTTTGGCTAAGTCGCAGGATTGTAGACTTCCATCATACTGCCTGACATTTCACAGATAGATTCTCCTTCACTTTTTGGGCTAAAACATGACTGTTCACATGATGGTTTTCAACACTTGCATTATTTCATGAGAAATACTTATCAACACCAATGATTTCATAATCACCATCCCCAAACCACCTCAAGGTTACCATTCCCATACAAACAAACATAAGCAAAACCATTTAGATATTTATTATTAAATTACATAACAAAGCTTCCTCTATACAGTCAGAAAATGCACATTTAGATGAGAACAAAAATTAAGTACAAATACAATAAAATTGGTTCCAAGGAGCTATTTCAAAAGCAAAAGATTAGAAAGTGCATTTGGAAAAGAACAGATTTTAAAAAATCTGTACTGGCATTTTACATGAGGAATTATCTCCATCATGGTAAAGTGTGATTGGGATCGATCTTACTCCCCACCAAGAGCTAACAGGGTAAAGACGGATGCAAACATTTTGGTACTAAAGTCTGATTTTAGGCTAGGTACAAAGAAAATGAGAAAGATCTTTCAAGACATGGCTTGGCTTTGTCTCCGCTTTCTATCCAAATAAAAACCATTAAAATTTACTTGTTTCTTCCTTATTTTCCTTTCCTTTGTGAAACTTAAGGGTATGCAACTTTATAAAAGAATAAACAAGATCAGCTTATTAAGAGCATCATGAAAAACTCTGCATCTTTTTGGAAACCACACTAAATAACCCCTAACCTAAAAGGAGAACAGAACACAATCATTGTAATTTGAATAGGACCCATTTGTTTTTTAGTTATATTTAACACAAAATTCAGGGAGACAATGGACAAAGCCCCAGTGACTTAATATTACAAGTTAGAAAACACAATCAATTTCCAAAAATCATGTTGGCTAGTGATGAATGATAAAGGATTAGAAACCAAAAAGGCTAGACCAGGTCCTAAAAGTCATTTTCACCAGGCTGAGATCAATAGTAAAACAGAAAATTAATGGCAGGAAAACAAATCCAAGGTGCTTCAAGTCATTGCATCACAAGACCTAATAAGTGTATTTTCCTATTTAGATGTATTCACACCCAATATGAAAGAGCTAAGTAAATATTATTTGGTTCCAGGTACAATAAGTCCCCTCAAAGTGTCTCTTCTTATTACCTATCTCCATTCTCAGTTTACTCTGCAACCGAGTACTCGGCACATGGAAAAAGACATTCTCTATAAAAGTAAATTTTGGTACACAGGAGAGTAGATAGTGGAGAAGGAAAACCCTCTTCTAATCTTAGAAAAATAACTGATGAGCAATACAGGTTGCAGCATCAACAGTAACAAGAGTCTGGAGACTGCCAGGATGATGATGTACAGCACTTGGATAGCTGGGCTTAACCTTGAGTAATACATTGATAACATTTTTACTAAGTCATCAGTATACATTAAAACAAAATCTTAGACATATGCCATTTGGAGCCAGACATGGTGGTATGTGCCTATAGTTCCAGCTACTTGGGAGGCTTAGACAGGAGGATTGAGAATTTGAGGCCAGCCTGGGCTGGCGAGATTCTTTCTTAAAACAAACAAAACAGCAGCAACAACAACAACAACAAAAAACACCATTTAGAATTTTCTGCCCATTTGTTGCCATTGTTTTTCACATCTTTTAGTAAAGTGGAAAGCTTAGGATGGTTACTAAAAAGATCCAAAAAGGAGAGTTATACATAAAACAATGGTTAAGGAGCACAGCTTCCCTAAGAGGCAGCATTTTCACTGGAACCAGAAACAGACAATTCCTTCTGACCTCTGGGCTCTGACTAGTTTTAACAAGAAACTAACTGTTGGCTCTTGAGCCTAGCAACAGGTCTATAAAGAGGACAGCAAAAAATGGGAGAAAACTAGGTGACTGAAAAAATAAGAAATTCAAACCAGCAATCACAGGATCCAATTTAAGCCCTTCCTGTAAAGGGCACATCCCCATTTCCTTTCTGCCAATAAGGCAGGAACCAGAAAGGAAGGAAGAGCGCCCTCCTGGACTTCCAGGCTCTCTTGGCTCTCTGGGGCTGTATGGGTGGCGGTACTGGGAAGTTAGTCAGACTTATCTGACTCCAACATCTACACCAAACTCTTTAAACTTCCTTGGAAGAACTGTTTTCTCTATTTTCATAAAGAAAATAACCAGCCAAATTCTATTACTTCATCTGAGCACAGCTGTCCTGGAACAGCCCATCAGTCATCAGCATTATTGCGGGCTCAGCTGCAGCTACATTAGCTAGTGTCCAAGTGTTATGCTCACACATCAGCTGTAATGAATGAACCAAATAATCAGACCAGTAGAAAAGACTGGCAGTATAATTAAATAAATAACTTTATTTATGATACTTCAGATTTTATAAGTGCCAATTACATAGCAACTAAAATCCCACAAACTCTAGCTGAGGCACAACCACCTATTAAGGCCCTTTGAAAAATCAAAGATAATAGTGTTGGGGGAGAGAATTTTGTTTTCCCAAAAGAGAATTTAATAAATGAACTTACTTCCCTGATCCTTTAAGGTTCACAGTGGGAAAATTTAACTTTAAGGGTATCTCTAGTCATTGAACTGATCAACCAACCCATATTTAGAAAAATAACCCCCATACTTAAAAAAAAAATATCAAATGCCCTTCATACCCAGAATGTAATAAAACTTTGACACCAGAATGACCAATCTCTCAGTCTCTGTCCCAGATCAGGTGTCAGTTTACCCACAAGATAGTATAGCAGGTCCACCTAAACAGTACCATCTACACACCAAGATGTAGTAAAGAACTACAATCCTTTTATCCCTGTGGCACAGCTAGAGGCCCATACTATAAATACCATAATCAATTTCAATGGGAAAGAGCAGTCTTCTTTAGACGAGGAGTGTAGATGCTGAAGTCTATAAGCTATCTGGAAGTTCAGTAAGACAAGCGATGAATTTACAGAAACTGAGACATGGTAAACTTGAATTCTGGTGGGCAGTTTAAAGTTTTGTCACTGTCCAGAGACAGGTGCAGAAGACACAGAAATCTGTCACAGGTACCTTTACAGTGACATGTCTGGATGTTTGGAGAGCTGAACAGATCTGGAATGAGTACATTTTCACAGAACACAGAATTCCTGGTACATGAGCCAAAAGCTCCTAAACCTTTGCTCCTGAGTTGCAGACCATCTGCAAATGGAATTATCTGGATAGTGAGCCTAATATCCTCTCACATGTGCCAGAGCAGTCCCCTCCCTCCAATACCAGTGCAAATCCTGACATGATGAGAAACAGCTGGAAGCACTTACAACATTGGCTGCAAGTTTCTTTTGTCATGGGAGAACTGAGATTTCATTATCTTGTAGTAGCAAATATTAATCCAATGGAAGGAAAAAAAAATCAAAACAAAGACTTGTTCCTTTAAAAAAAAAGCCTGTCATTCTTACTGTTTTTCCAGCAATACAGTGAACCCCATTGTAATCATAATTGTAAAAAAAGAAAATGATATACTTTTTTTTGCAGTGTTGTTTCAGACAATTTCAAACATGCCAAAGTTGGCCTATCAGCATCTCAAAGAATCTGTGAAAAATGGGATGCCAAAATTTTCCTTGAATACCAAAAGAGTTGGGAACACAGTAAGAATCTATAACATAGATTACCAAGAAAGGACTTGTAATTTCTCATCATGAGTGTTAAATAAAAAGACAAGAATTACTTTTATTCACAACCCAATCTGGTGACTGGAAGAAAAGCAGTCTTTGGACATAGAGAAACTTGGTATTCTGAAGAGTCCAAATGAAAGACCTGGCTGGTATCAGGCTTCAACACCCTCACTGAAGCACAGAAACTCTGTTTTTGATTGGTTTACTTACCTCCTAGGGAGACAATACCAACTGAAAATCTTTTTTTTTTTTTTCCTCTAAATTAAAAACAGAGAAATGCTTGTTAGAAAAGATAGCACAGAAAAACTGTGGCTTCAGCTCAACCCACCCATGTCACAGAGTCCATTGCTCTCAGCTTTGAATTCATCCACTGGTTTGGCTAAAGATCAGGACAGTCAACTTCTCCTTCCTACTTTTCCTTATTCCAGATAAGGGCGTGAAAATGGTGGCGGTCAAGAGTCCCAGGAGGCGTCCCATCAATGGAACGCATACAGCAGCAATAGGATGGTACAAATACCAATTACACCACCCAGGATGAGTGAGTCTCGCCGCTTCCTAAGGTTGATCCTCTGGATCAGGCTGTTCACAGCAGGAAAACGATCTTTGGGAAATCTTTATTAAGGTCATATTTGAAAAAAGTCTCTAGTGAAATGTCAGAGAAATCACAAAAACAGTGATCAGTGAATCCAGAAAGAAGAAGAAATGCAGGACTGAGGGGTTTTTCAGCAAACACACATTTCAAAACTCAGACAAATTCAAGTCTCTCAGTCTTGTGTGTAGTACACAAATAAGAACATGAAAAAAATTAATATATAGAGAGAAGAATAGAGTGATGACAGTTCCCATGTACTGAGGCATTACTGTCAAGCTTCAGGCCAGGGTGGAAGCCAGGGTAGTCAGGAACAGAGGAACTCTGCAGGGCAGGAGGGTACAGTACATCCAGCCATTACCTTCTCCCCCATCCCATTTCCCTTTTATCCTCCACTGACCCTCCTCACTCCTCTTCTCTCAGGAGACTGGGGAGTTTTGCCTGAGGGTTTAAGAGAACATAATCCTCTCCCCAAGAAGGGAAATAACCCTTCTTGGATTCAGGGAATTAGTGGAACCAGCTGTATGGTCTATATAACCAGGGACTGGTGAATTTTTAAACAATTTAACTTTACTTTGCAGCAGGATATAGTAAGAAAGTGGGTTAAAATGCTCTAGCTGTCCTATTTAAAGAACATTAAAAAAAAGGAAAGAGAGGAAAACTTCAATTTTAGGGGTTTTATAACAGTCATGACTGTATTTTACTTAGTATTTCAAGTTTCAAGTTATCTTCATACTTTCACTTGTTTGTATGTTGTAGACCAAAGTGCCCACATGGTTTTGTATTTCTAACAGTTTCTTACAACACCTCTTCAGGTGCAATCCTCTTTGTTAATAGAGGTATTATATCAAGTTCAGGAAAACCAGTAACAAAAACCACCAAGGAAAGCTGGAGTTGTGGCTCAAGTGGTACAGCATCTACCTAACAAGCACAAGGCCTTGAGTTCAACCCTCAGCACCACCAGAAAAACAAAGCAAAACAAAAAACCAAGACCAACCAACCAAGGATAGTAATCAGCTGGAATGATCTTCTCTCCTCGAGAATCTTCAGTGTACTTTCTGTACAAAAATGACTACCACCAGGGACGTTTACTTGTGACTCATATATATGTACTTGTATGCATATATACACATATGTATTTTTTGCAGTACTAGGGACTGAACTCAGAGCCTCATGCTTCTGTGTACTTACTGTTCTACATAGTATATGTTCATGTCTTCTTATCTTGAATTTTCTTCCATGTCTAGAATATTTTACATACTGCAGGCATTAATTTTTTTTTTTTTAACTATACTGGAGCTTGAACTCAGGGCCTTCACCTCGAGCCACTCCACCAACCCAATTTTTTGTGATAGGGTTTTTTGAGATAGGGTTTGGCGAACTATTTGCCTGTGCTGGCTTCAGACCAAGATCCTCCTGATCTCTGACTCCTTAGTAGCTAGGATAACAGGCATGAGCCACCAACACCAGGCACATTAATGCATTTTTTAATTAATTAAGACACCTGGCAGAAACAGTTTTAAAAATGAGGAACAGGATGTAATGAAGTGAAAAACTTTTACAAGATAAAAATCTCATGTAGAGAAAATGCTTCATATTCTCTTGCTCAGTAAAGGATAAACAAATCTACTGAATATATAAATTTTTGCTGGCAGGAAACCTTGTCTATAATGGACATATTTTTGTCTGCTTTGCCTTGAGGCGACTGCCTCTCACTCCTTCTGTAATAATCTATTTCGGAGTCTGTGACTGGGTGGGGCTGACCTTGCCCTCTGCCCTCAGGAGTAAACACAAACTGACCAGTAGCAATATTCCTCCTTGGGCAGTGGCTGGGTTAGGAATGCACAGTGATTCAAATTGGAGCAACCATGGTCCCCTTGGGGCTTTCTGACAGCTGTTAGAAAGGACACCCTTTTTCCACAGTCTTTTGAGCTGATATCTTAGCCATCTCTATCACTGTGAGGAGAAAGCCTGCCTGAGAATGAGGCTAACACAGGAAAGCAGAGATCCTTGATGGGGAAGGGAGGGAAAAAGTGGTAAAAGGAGCTCCCTGAAGATAGAATCTAAGCCACTGAATCCAGCCACACCTTAAGTCAAATTCTACCCCTAGGTTTTACTGTTACATGAACATATTATTTCCCTCCTTTTCTCCTTTAACTTGGTCTGAATTAGGTTTCTGTTAATACCTCACACCCATTTTATTTGATTTTTTGGACATACATTCTTTTGGAATGACTGTAAAATTTGTGAATGGCATCTATAGTAGGCACTATGCTGGCATACAGCTTTACCTTAAAAGAACTTGGGGTTGAGCAGGGACAAATATGTCCAGGATACAGAAGAGGACAGGAAGAACAAATTTGAATGGAAAACTTGGAAAGGCTTCAATGTTTTAAATAACCCCACTATCCAATTCCCACTTCCATTTTAAAGTTTCAATGGTTCCACTAAACAGAAATTCTTTTATATTTACTAAATAGTCTCTGCTTTTGCTGACCACCAAGTTCATAGTTTAAGAAAGAGCCTGGCATGCTCATGCTGGCATGAGCCTGGCATGGTGGCATATGACTATAACCTCAGCACTTGGGAGGCAGAGGCAGGAGGATTGGGAATTTGAGGCCAGCCTGAGCTACACTGTGAGACCTTGTCTCAAAAAACCAAGGGCAGGGGGAGTAGTTCACTGGTGGACTAGCATGCACGAGGCCCTGGATTCAATCTCCAGCATCGTAGAATAGAAAGACAGCCTGTTAGCTACTCAGGAGACTAAGGAGGGAGGATCATTTGAGCCCAGAAGTTCAATACCAGTCTGGGCAACATAGTAAGACCTTGCCTAAAAAAGAAAAGAGGGGAGGGGAGGGAAAAAGAGGGGAAGAGAGGAAAGAAAAAAAGACACAATTTCACAGAAAATGCAATGAGAACTAAAAACCTGAATATTTAATTTGCTGTATAATACTACCTGTGGACTTAAGCCAAGCCACTTTTCTGAGCCCAGTTCTTTACCTGCAAAACAGCAATAACAATTTCTGTACTCTCCCCTCGGTGGTAATGACAGAGTGAGATACTGCATGTGGCGGTATCTGTAAGCTGTGTAGCACACTGCATAAACTGTAAGCGACTTTGGATGTGTGGTTTTACACTAGGGTAACAGGGCCAGAACAAAATTCACAAAACATTGGGAAATACCAACAAACTTCAGGAATATCCTTTCCCTTAGGCAAATAGGTATCAAACCAAAAGTGTCCTTAAATTGATCTAGGACCAGAAAATACTCAAATTTTGAAAATTATAGGCCCTTCCTGCCACACTTATTGGGGAAGAAAGCTTTCTTTTCCTCCCTAAAAAGCTTGTCTTCTCAGAGTAGTAGGTTAGCAGTTTCCCTTCTGGGCTTCTTGGCAGTATTAGAATCCTAAATTGGTAATTCTAAGTTGGGAAACAAAAAAATTAAAAAGTGGAGGTCACAACAAACAAGCAGAGAATCTATTCTGGAATTCAGCTGTATATTACCCTCTATCCAAGTTACAACATATCAATGTGTAAGGCTGTCTCCTCTGGTCCCCTTCCAATGTTCAGCCACTGAACTTATTCTCCAAACTGAAAAAATAAAATATGATTTAGGATGTTTAGGTAAGAACAAATATTCTGGGGAGTCCTAACATGGATTCTGAGCTTTTTTTTTTTTTTTTAATTGTTTTGTTTTATTTATTTACTTACTTACTTATGAGATAGTATCTCACTATGTAGCCTAGGCCTTGAATTTGCAATCTTGCCTCTATGTTCGAAGTGATGGAATTATAGGACTGTACCACACCACACCAAGCCTGAGTTTTCAAAGTAAAATAATTTTGTGAATAATTTTTAAACTCTGTTTTTTTCTACATCTACTAATATTTAGCCTCTGGTGCTCAGTCTTCTAGACTGAGCTTAACAGCATGAACTTTCACAAATTAAGAAGTATTTGTATTGTGTAATTACCAAGGGGTTCTTCTGCTACTGATCCTGGCTACCTGCTCCCCTACAAAACAAACAAACAAACAAAAAAGCATAGACACATACACACCAACATGATTTAAACTTTCAAAAAGGATACTGGCCAAAGTGTTCATTTTGCTGTGAATTGACTTCAGCATTCCTCTTTGAGAAGTCATATTTTCTTTTGTTGCCATAGCAATGCTTAAAAAAAAAAAAGAAGCAATTAGATTGGCATTTGAAATTACCCTGCATGGATTCATCACACCTCTAAAAGTAAACAGAAAACTAAGGTAAGCAACACCATCTTAGAAAGCATCAGGAAGGAAAATGGCAGAAAAAAAAATCACTTCCTGTGATATCTCCCCATTTTTCTGAATGACCCCACTGCTATCTGACACATTTCCTATGTTTTCTTCAAAATAACAAACAAGACATTAACAAACAAGTCATATATTACAAAAGCTTCATGAAATAGTTTTAAAAGGGATCAGCTACTAAAATATTCTTAATCAGGAAAACGTGTTGACAGGGAAGTAGAGAATTAAAACCACAGAAATAGAACCACAAATATGCACTCATATATGACCAGCCCTCAATGTATGAACAAATTAGGTTTTAAAACTCTACTTGAGAATCACTAAGTAGATTTTGGGACAGGCATGCACCATTATGCTAGATTTCTAAGGCCACTGACAAAGGTCACAGATTCATTAAATATGACTGTGAAAGGGGGAAAGTGATCTCTTCGGACTACTCTGATGTTCTGTTTAAAAGAATCTGAGTTAATACCTTTTTGCTATTACTTCTAGGATGCCTTATTTTCTATGATCTTACCTCCCCAGACATTAGAATCCTAGAGAGCAGGGTCATATCCATTTTGGTATGTAACATACAGGGGAGTGCTTTAGATACTGCCATTCTAAACAGCTGTAGGAAATGGAAAGCTATGGGACAATTTCAAAAATATCTGAAACATTAAAAAAAAGCAATAGAGATTGTGATTCTGGGAAGATGGTGGCCTGGGTGCAAATTCCTGATCTATCTCTGGTTCACTGTTCTCCAGAGTAACACCAGAGCAAAAGCACACATGCTGGGGAGAGTCCATCTAGGTCTTGAGATCTCCAGCCAGCCAGCCAGATGGAGCGCTATACTTTCTCGAGGGAGGAAACAACCAAGAACAAATGGCAGGGAGACCTAAAGTTTTCTTCAAGTCGTGGGCGAAAACTCAGGTTTCCTTGCTTTTTGAGGAATCTAGATAGTGGAAGTTTGTGGATCTGCCTATATAGGGGCTACAGCAGTGGACTGAACTGCTCTGGGCCCTGTAACTGGAACAGACTGCTACTCACAGACACAGACTTAAAAGCAGAGGGCTTATAGTCTAGTAGCTGGTGAGATGCTTAGCTCCTAAAGAGGACAATTTTCTCAGCAGTCCATTGTCAGATGATATGCCACTGCTTGAATCTCTAACACTTTGGCCTATCCAGGAGCTGATGAATACATTTTTGGACTAGTAAAACCTCAGAGAATAAACCATCAGATATCTTGTGAGAGGGAGTATACTAAACAAACAACAAATAGTAGAAACTTTAATTCCAAGATTGAGAAGGAAAAGAAGAAACAAAAGTGTGTAAATGACAACAAATAAAACAGTAACAAAAAAAATCCCATAAAGCTGGTAACCTCCAAGAACAAAGTCATAAGGCACAAGATGAGTTCGGTTTGCACTGGGACTGCTTGGGAAACCCAAGAGAAGCTGCCCAAAGAGCTGGTCAGTAAATGGTCACTAAAGATAAGAAAGGAAATTAGGACTGTGGACAGGCAAATGAGAGATCTCCAAAGGGAAGAAGATAAAGTGAGATGATCTGTGAAAGATGTTGCCAAGAAAGACCAGAGGATGTCTGTGGGGTTCTGGCCAAGATGATCAGATGAACTTGCACACAAACTGTGCTCATGGGAGATGAGCAGCTGGCAGTCTTGTATGTGGCCAGGTCCCTATAGAAGAGCACAGATGAAGGTCACACATTCTCATTAAGCTCCCAGAAACCAGGTCATCAGGCAGGAGCTGTCCAAAGAGATAACAAAGGCTGGGACCATACAAAGAGATATCAGACAAATCTTTTTTTTTTTTCTCCAGATAGGATATTACTGTAGTCCAGGATGGCCTTGAACTCACAATCTTCCTGCCTCAGCTTCCTGAGTGCTGGGATTACAGCTGTGCACCACCATGCCAGCTCAAGAGGACACCTTCCTTTTTTGGGGGGATGGTGGGAGAGGACACTTTCTAAAGAAAAGATAGGAAGAAATGAAAGGAGGAGCAGAAATGGAAATTGACAAAATTCTGTTTGTAATACAGCAGGAGCCTTGGGCAAAGCATTATCTGTTTAAAAACAGGCATTAAGTTTTGTATAAAGTAACAGAACTCAAACCTAGGCTGAGTAATGAGGCCATTCTCTGAATCATATATGCCTCTGTGTTTTAAATTTAGGACTTATCACTATCTCCTGAGCACTTCAACTCACAAGCAGATAGAGATTAAGAAATAGTTCCCACTAAGCACTTTGTATTCCTTGGAGACTAGATATCCTCATCATATATTACATTATTACCTTGTTGAATATGCATGATTTCCAGTACCACATAAAGTACATCTAGACATCCTTTCCCATCTCATCCCATCATTTGGAGTCGAGCTGAGTGAAATCTAGACTATTATTTCAAGGATCAAATACTTACAAGGCAAAATACAAGCTCCAAATAATATATAATGCTTTTAAAAATGATAAATCATTGATGTGCTTACTGGAACTTCAACTTTTGTACCTGCTCTGTGAACTATACTCAGTTACTTATTTTTTCAATAACAGATGATACTAAATAAAGCTGAATAAAAATTTAAGTTTATAAATATTAGTTCTTTTCAATAAATTAACATCAAAATCTATGTTCAGTTATGCAGTAAATTGTGACATAGGGAATATGCAGAAATAATTATTTGAACTTATATTTTATATTATCCATACATATATAACCACAACTAGCTTTATATTCTGTAAAATTTCACCTATCATACTTATCATATTTTGAAACAAAGGGTAATATTCAATAAAAAACCCTCTAAGAGCATCTTTTTTTTTTGGTGGCACTGGGGGTTGAAAACCCAGGGCCTTCCACTTGCTAGGCAGGCACTCTACTACTTAAGCCACACCTCCAGACCTTTTTGGCTTTAGTTACTTTTCAGATAAGGGCTCATGTTTTTTGCCCAGGGCTCGCCTCAGATCAGGATCCTATTATCTATGGCTCCTATTTACAGTAGGACTCCTCAAAGGAGTTATTTCAACTTCTATTCTATTAGTGTTGGGGGTGGAATTCAGGGCCTTGTGAGTGCCTGACAAATGCTCTACCACAAAGCAACACTTCAAGCCCTCTCTCACATTATCATTAATCTTCACAACAATCTTATAGGAAAGATATTATCATCAACCTCATGATTTAAAACACTGATAAGAAAATAAAGATGTGCAAATAAAAATTAAGAACTGCATTTGGTCAAGAAAGAGAAAGCAAAACTTCTCTAAGTTAGAGACTACACCTGATAGGCTGCAGTTTGCCTCACAAAGTTACTCAATCTTTAACTTCTAGAAAGAATGATCTTTGGAAGGAATGTGCTTATAAGATCCCAGATTTTGAGTTTCCAATCCTGGGACTTCTGTAGACTTACAGTCTCAAAAAGACATTGCTTACTAAGAACCCCCTCACGATAGCTCCTCGGCAACTAACTAATCATCTATAGCTCAATGTATGAAGAGACCCTCAGCACCAATCTAAAATTCAATATAACTTATGTCTCTATCAGGGCCAACTGGAAACTGTTCGGGGGACCATGGGTGTATCTCAGTGGTAGAGATCTTGTCTAGCAAGGCCCAGGTTCAATCCCAAGGTACCATAAACAAACAATGTTCTCCTTATTTTGCTTTAAAAATCCAGTCCTCCTTCCCTTGATGGAATGCTTTTTGGTTCTATTTTGTACTGGAATAAAGCTGTCTTTGCATTTACTTTAACATCATTTCTTGTTTTATAAAGGTTCCAAGAAGTTAAAGTAGCTTATTCAAGGCTGGTGGCTCATGCCTGTAATCCTAGCTACTCAGGAGACAGAGATCAGGAGGATCGAGGTTCAAAGCCAGCCCAGGCAAATAGTTTGTGAGATCCTATCTCAAAAAAATCCATCCCAAAAAGTTGCTGGTGGGAGTGGCTCAAGGTGTACGCCCTGAGTTCAAACCCTAGTACCGAAAGAAAGAAAAAAAAAAGAATATGTTCAATACCACAAAAAAATAGAATAGGGGTGGAGGGAAAGAGAAAGTGATGAAAATATAAAGAAGTCGGGCACTGGTGACTCATGCCTGTAATCTTAGCAACTCAGAAGGCAGAGATCAGGAGGATAGAGGTTCAAGGACAGCTCAGGCAAATAGTTCGAGAGACCCTATTTCGAAAAACCCTTCACAAAAAAGGACTGGTGGAGTGGCCCTAAGTTCAAGCCCTCGTACCGCAAAAAAAAAAAAGTGCAGTGGCTCATGCTCGTAACCTCACACTTGGGAGGCAGAGATTAGGAGTATCATAGTTAAAGGCCAGCCCAGGCAAACTAATAAAGCTGGTGGCATTTACCTGTCCTCGCAGCTATGCAGGAAGCAAAAATAGAAGGATCTTGGTCCAGGCTGGCCCAGGTATAATTATGAGACTCTATTTGGATAACACCCAAAGCAAAAAGGGCTGGGGACACAGTCAAGTAGTAGAGTGCCTCCTGGCAAGCCCAAGGCCCTGAGTTCAAACCCCTAGTACCAAAAAAAAAAAAAAAGTAGCTTATCCAAGAAGAGAAATCTAATAGTAGCACAGCCAGATTTCAAACCAAACAATACTCCAAGCCTGAATTCTTTCTACCAAGTGGTAAACATACGAATGGTTTAGAGAGACTTGTGGCTTTATAGTAAGGAGACTCCAATTTGGGGATCTGAATCCTCAGTATTAACTAGTCATGTGACCAAAGGCAAATTAGTTTCTTTTTTGTTTTGGAGTTTGTACCTAATGAATCAATGTCTTCTTCCTCATGGGTAATTTAGAAGATTAAATACAATAGGACATACAAGACATGCTAGCACAGGACCAAGGACCCATAGTAAAAACACAATGTGTGCTGTTTTCATGGACCTCCTTCTACCTTTATGGAAAACAATGTTTTCATAGAGACCATACTTACTTAATTTGCTTTTTTGTGGGGTATGTGTATGGCAGTTCTGGGGTTTGAACTCAGGGCTTCATGCTTGCTAGGCAGGCACTATGCTACTTAAGCCACACATCTAGCCCCTTTTTGCTTTAGCTAATTTTCTAGATGAGGTCTCACAGTCTTTGCCCAGGGCCAGCCTAGGACCTCAATCCTCCAAACCTGTGCCTCCCTCATAGGTGGGATTACAGGCCTGCACCACCACGCTTGGCCCTTTAATTTACTTTTTTTTCTGATTATAAACTAGATATATAAAAATTCATCAAACTTAGAATTAAGCAATTCAAATTAACAAATAAATGTCCCTTTGTTTAAGATATTAAATACTACTGGAGCAGATTTTCTATAGCTGCTATAACAGAAACCAAGTCTACATAAATGGCACAAATGATATTTACCAAACCAGTTTAAGGTTATTTTCAACTAAAAAGTGAGACTAAAGAGAGAGAGGCTAAAAATATTAAGTATGAATTAATTTGAAAAATTAAATAAAACAGCCTAATTCTAAGAACTAAGGAAATAAATATTTTGGGCTTCAAGTATCTATTATAAAAGGGTTGGTGGAGTGGCTCAAGTGGTAAAGTACCTGCCTAGCAAGGATGAGGCCCTGAGTTCAAACCCCAGTACTGCCAACAAAACAAAACAAACAAACAAGAAACAAAACAAACAAAAAATATCTATTAGAAGAGAAGGTCACAGTAAACATATATTACCGTCTAATGAAATTCTTTTCTTAAGGATGACTTGACTTTCGCTTCAGTTAATAGAGTTAACTTGATCAGTAATTAAATGTATGTGCAAGTAAACACCAAGGAAATAAAACAACAAAAAAAATTCCTACCTTATTGTTTCTTCTATTAGACGATCTGAGCTGCAAATAAAAAGAAAATTCCAATCTTGGAATTATTAAACACATATTTGTCACTCGTGCTTAATATTTCTATATTTATAAACTTTTCAGCCATTTATATACACAGAATACCTAGACTTTTAAAAGCACTTGGAAAAAATTCTTAATTCTGAAATGAATTTTTCTACATGTATATAATTTATATCTTTTTATTTGTTAAGCTAAATATTTTTCCACAGAGACACCTGATTATTAAAGTCAGAATAGT
Organism: Castor canadensis; assembly: GCF_047511655.1. Classification (NCBI taxonomy): domain Eukaryota; kingdom Metazoa; phylum Chordata; class Mammalia; order Rodentia; family Castoridae; genus Castor; species Castor canadensis. The sequence goes on along the minus strand of NC_133396.1, from coordinate 45,424,772 downwards.
CTTAATGACAGCATAAAGAAATCAAAGTTCTTTAATCTAGATGGCTCAAAGTTGTTACCACTTCTACTCAAAACATAAGAATTACAACTAACTTGTTGAAACAGGACAGGCAAAGACAGTTCTGATGCCTCTAAGTACTAATTATTTACACCTTAAAGTTTCTTCCTTTTTATGGAAAGTGTTTTTTTAACTAAACCAAACTTCAGCTTACTAAACCTTAGAATTCAACAATGTGAATAAAGACAACAAATAGGCACCTCTGACTTGCAAACTGTATGCCTTTATGCATCACATATTGGAAAGAAGAAACAAAAAAGCCACTTTAGGGAGGAATTTATGCATTTGGTAAAGGGATAGCTTTCTAGCAGAAAGAAGGAAAACCATCTTCTAGACTTCAGTAGGCAGTCAAAATACTTGTATGTTGTTTCCCCATCCCCCAACTCTTCTTTCCAAAAGAATGTCAAAGCTAATTCTATAGAACAGCAAGTTGAAGTTCTACTGTAAAGTAGTGGGCTGCAAAATCCAAGTTACTGCATGAATTAAGGAACAAAGATAAGCTTTAAAATATCATAAATACCTTTTATAAATTCTGTGATTAAGAATTTAAAAAATTATAAAGATGGTGGTTAAAGTCAGATGTGGCTGCTTACATGCTGGCTTCACCACATATTAGCTAACTGGTATTAGACAGGTTTCTCTGTGCCTGGTGACAACAGCTCATTCAGAGAATTAAAGGAATTTATGCATGTAATGGTTAGATCAGTACCCGGCACAAAATAAACACTATTTTTGCTATTATGGTAGTTCCTCAATAACAACATACTGATTCTGAATCTAAGTACAAAGCTGCTATAAATTTCTAGCTAAACTCACTATTCTGGTGAAACCTCTTCATTAAGTATGCATTTATTTATTCTTTTAACAAATGCATATAGAAGTGCTCCTGGAGGGTACTGGGTCAGATAGGGGCTTCAATGAGGCATTAACCATTACAGACTTTACAATGAGACAACAACACAGATCAACAGCTGTGTTGGTAAAGTGGCCACAGGGTTACAAAGAGAGAGTCACTTGGTTAATAGCTTTCTGTTCAACACAGTAGTTCAGTTGATTATTCTCATCAGGGCCTCTTATAGTTCATTAAAGACCAAAAACAAAACAAAACCCCAGGCAGTGATATGAAAATAAGGAGTTCTATTGCCAATCTCAATAAACTAGTTTTGTGCTAACAGCTTTATTTTAGATAAAAATCAATGAAATAAACTATTAAATGTGTAACAGCAGACAAGCCATTAATCTGCTAATTTTAAGAATAATGATAGTGAATATTAGGAAGGGCTAATCAGGACCCAAGTCCTGTCCTAAATGCCTTACTGCTTTAACTTAATCCTCACAAAACAAACTCTAGAAGATTGATTCTATCACTCTCTTTATTTACAAAAATGGGAAACTGAGGCCTAGAGGCAGGGAGTAATTTGCTCAACAGTCACATAGTTATTAGGCAGAGCTGGGATTCAAACTGAAGCAGTCTGACGTCAGAGATATATCTCTTGCTGTTTCAATAAATGACAGCTATCTTCCCCGGTCTTCTTTCTCCATAATCAGTCCCAGTTTTTTCCCTACTTCTAGACTAGCTCTCATCCCTATTCCAGCAAGAATCACAGAAAGATCCTGTTAAGAGGATGAAAATACAAAATATTTACAAGCCACGTATCTGAAAAAAGCCAGTCTTTCTAGTCTGGAGGAGGCTATAAACACCACCAAATGTTGGCAGGGATATGGAGAAACTGGATTATTTACTTACTACTTGTGGGAATATAAAATGATACATGCCTCAGTGGAAAACAGTTTTGCAGTTTAGATACCTTAAAAAACTAACACACAACCACCATATGACTCAACAATCCTCTCCTGGACATTTATCTGAGAAATGAGAACTTACATTCACACAAAAACCTGTATCCACATGTTTATAGCAACTTTATTTATGACAGACAAAAACAAACTGTGTAGTCTATCCATACTATGGAATACTACTACTCAGCAATAAAAGCAATGAGCCACAGATACATGCAACAACCTGGATGGATTTCCAGAGAATTATGGTTAGTGAAAAAAGCCAATCTTTCTACTATGGAGGATGAGGCAGAGAACAATTCTTAAGTCCAGGAGTTTGAGGCCAGTCTGGTTTGAGATCCCATTTCAAACAAATGAATGAACAAACAAAACAACACAATAAAGAAGCCACACATTCTTGAAGTGACAAAATTTAGATATGCAGAATGTTTTAGTGACTGTCAAGGGGTAATGAAGGGAATGGGGGGGGGGGAAGTACATACTCTGTATCTTGTTTATATTAATGTCAATATCCTGGGGGAAAATGGTAAAGAATATACAAGATGCATTAGTTCTTACAATTGTATATAAATTGTAATGTATACAAATCCATAATCAACTCAAGAAGTTAAAAATTAATAAACAGAATGTTGACCAGTGTATCAAATGACAACCCTAACAAAAACTCAATGCCAATTTTGATTGACTATAAAGCTACACACCTTAAGTGGTATACAAATGTGAAACAGCATTGAGAAAAACTGAAAAAACATTCTGCAGAAATTCATTTCTGTCTAACTTGGTAAGCCTGCTTGGGAATAAATGCAAAAATAAAAAGCATTTCATACAAATTATCAGAAAGTCAGCGAGATATGCTTCATTATTACCCTTCTACAAGATCTGAAGATATATCATTTCTCTTTTTTTGTTCTTTTATTTTATCATTTTTACATTTACTTACATGTGTATACATTGTTTGTGCCACCTCCCCCCCTCCCAACGAACCCCCCAAGCATTTCTCTTGTATGTCATTTTAACTGCTAAGGTCAGAGCTAAAGTTCAGTAATTAACCACAAGCCTGCCTAACTACAGAAAATAAACTCAATATTATATTCCAAGAAAATGATCTCGAAGAAGTGGGGTTAGGATGGTCACTAAGGAATAGTTTTTTACGTAATTACACATAAAGAAACTCTGCTATTTTTTGGCACACAAATACAACCCTTGTTTTACGTAATGAGTACTTTCTTTAAGGTACTCATGTCAGAAGACATTTTGGCCAACTTAAATCATATTTTAAATGTAATAAAACCATTTTTTTTCAGGCCAGGAGTGGTGGTACACACCTATAATTCTGGCTCTTGGGAAGCTGAAGCAGGAGGAAAGAGTTTAGGGACTGCCTGAACTATATAAACTCTGTCTCAAAACACCACCACCACCACCACCAAACCCAAAATCCACCCATTTTTCATTTACACAAATCAAATAAAAAATCTTGTAAGGCAAATATTCATGTCTCTACTTATTTTCAATTCTCTTTGTAAAATCAAATTTTCACATAATAGGTTTTCTTAAAAGAGTATAACTACCTTTGATTATGGTAATTAATCTGAACTGCAGTCAAAGAAAACAGTATTGGTTGGATTACGTGAAAAGCAAAACAACCTAAGAAAGACTAAAATTATAACCTCAAATAAACTAACCTATGGAAGAAGGGGTTTTCTTCCTTTTAAGCCCATTAAATATAGTACACTTTAGTCTTAAGGCATATATTAAAATACAACATGAATGTCCAGGAGTCATGCTCACAGAGTGGAGCTTCTTTTTATAGAAAAAAGATACTAATGCTAGCCTGACCATGCATGTGGCACAGCAGAGTTACAGTAAGTCACAAACAAGTATTTCACAGACTTCTACTCCTGTCCGCAGCTTATACAGAGGCAAAAATGGAAGAGGACCAATGATTTTAAATTCCCTCTCAAATTACCCAAAGTCTCCAAGCCCTTATTAATTTGGCTAAAACCAAATAAACTAAATAAACACCATTCATTAAAAAGTATTCTACAGCCAGGCATGGTGGCGCACACTGTAATCCCAGCACTGGGAAGGCTGAGGCAGGAGGATCATAAGTTCAAGGTTAGCTTGGGGTACACAGTGAATTCAAGTCCAGCCTGGGCTATATATGGAGATCCTGTCACAAAACAAAACAAACAAAACAAGCATCCTGAATAATGTGGCTACAGCTCAACAGAGTGGCTCCATAAAGACGGCATGATCTAGTAAAAATTGAATTTAAAACTGCTTTACTTTGGGATATAAAATATATAATCAAGTAGAATTATCCTTCTTAAAAAAGTACTTCATAACAGCCCAGAGGCATTTGGTAAAGTAATCTAAGCCTGTAATTAAGCAGCAAATTTCTGTTTCTCAAGACAATTTAAACTGGCTGACAACAATGAGCTAAATTTCATTACCAATTATTGTCCTGAGGAATCACTAAAGCCATATTTAAATAATTTTCTTATTTAAAAATAACTCATTTCCCCTACATACTGCAAATGGTAAGAATTTCCAGAGTCAAGTTGTGACTTCAAGCATTTATTTTAAAGCAATTTAAACCAACAAAAATGTAAAAACATGGCAAAATCACTTAGAGGATATCTAACTAGAATCCTCCTGAAAAGGGCTGGCGAGTAAGTAAACAATAAATAAGCAAGTAAACATGAAAGTAAATAAGTACATAATAATTAGATAAAATTTTAAACTAACCCCTTTGTAAGCTACAATAATTGATGAGGTGGTCACCAAACAATCAGATCATCTACATCAAGCACAGTGTTGACTCAATCTCATTCAACCAGAGACTCTTAAGGTCTATTTTATTTATTTCTACATAAATATCCCTTAAAATATGTCAACTGAACCAATTAAGCTGTAGAAGGATACATATATGCCGTTTCAATGCTAACAGATTTTTATTTTGAAGAGAACATTTACAAAATATAGAAAAACAAAGATGAAAGTAGAAACCACCTGTAATCTCTCTTTCATTCACATTAATAGAGTGGTACATTCCTCTACAGTCTGAGTAAACAAAGAATATCTTTACTTGCTTTTTAATGATTTATTTAGCACAGACATTTTGTTTTAAAATTATATAAGGTTGTTTAGTGACAAAAAGTTAAGCACCTGACAGACTCAGAATTCTACCCAGCATAAGAGAAAAATAAAAGTTAAATCATTAGCAGTAAGATCTTGAAAAGTCACTGCTTTTTTTTTTTTTAATTAACAGACTTAAATTTTACAAGTTTAGGTTTACAGAAATAGTCAGCAGAAAGTACAGAGTTCCCATATAACCATTTTCCCTCACCTATTACTAACATCTTACATTTGTGTGGGACATTTGTTACAACTGATGAGCCAGTACTGCTATGTCATTAACTAAAGCACATGAGTGTTCACGCTTACTGTACTGTACAGTTCTATGGGTGCTGACAACTTCATAATGTTGTATATATCCACTGCTACGGTATCATTTAATGTAGTTCAACTGCCCTAAACATTTCCTGTGGTTTTTTCCTTCCTCTTCTGACCCTAAGTCCCTTGTGATTGTTGATCTTTCCACTGTCTCTATAATTTTGCTTGTTTTAGAATATACAAGTAGCTAGAATTTACAGTATGTACTCTTTTCTGATTAGCTTCTTTTATATACTTAAGTTTCTCCAGCTGGAGGCCAGACTGGGCTATGCAGTGAGTTCAAGGCCAGCCTGAGCTATACAGGAAGAACCAGACTCCAGAAATCAAGGGCTAGGATATATTTCAGTGGTAGAGTATGTGCAAAGCCCTGTGTTCCATCCCAATCTCCAGCATGGAGTGGGTGGGTGGTTGAGGTGTTTCCTCCCTGCCACTTTGGGGCTTGATAAGCTTATTTCTTTTCTCCCCTCTTCCCTCCCCAGTACTCAGGGCCTACACTCTGATCCACACCATCAGCCTTTTTGTGATGGGTTTTTTGAGACAGAGTCTTGAGAACTATTTGCCTGGACTGGCTTTGAACCTCAATTCTCCTCATCTTTGCCTCCTGAGTAGCTAGGATTACAGGGATGAGGCCCAGAGCCCAGCTGGATTTTAGACATTCTAATAAGTACGTAGTGCTATCTCACTGTTTTAATTTGCAATTCCCTAATGAGAGATGATACTGAGTATCTTTTCCATCTGTTCACCTACATTTTAACATTTGAATACTGAGAGTTCTCTTTGTATATTTTGTTTACAAGATTGTGATGGCTAATCTTAGCTGCCCACTTGATTGGCTTGAGAAACACCTGGGAGACTTTGGTAGTGTCTGTGAGGGCATTTTCAGAAAGGATTAGATTATGAGGGCTCTGACACAATGAACAGATCAGTTCTTTCCTGGATTCCTAATATGACAGCATTGTTGGGAGATGGTGAAAGGTGGGGCCTAGTTGGACGAAGTAGATCACTAAAGGCATGTCCTTGGGGGCTATATATTGCCTTGGCCTATTCCTTGTATACCCTTTTCTCTGCTTCCACGATGTGAGGGGCTCTGCTTCGCCACATCCTCTGACACCTCTGAAACTGTGAGCCAAAATAAATCTTTCCTTCATGTAAGTTGCTTTTGTCCAGTATTTGGTCACAGCTATAATGAAGTTAACACCACAAAGACCTTTATCAAACACATGTTTTGCAAACATTCTCTCCCTCTATGTGGCTTTTCATTTTTTTAATCATGTTTTTGATACAATAAAAATGTTAAAGTTTTAACTATAATATTAATGAAGTCCGTATTGTCATTTTTTTTTCTTTCATATGGTGTGTTTGATGATGTATCTAAAAACTCATTGCCAAACCTAGGGTCACCCGTATTTTCCCTGTTATATAAGTTCTACTGTTATGTATTTTACATTTAGGTCTGTGATCTGTTTTGAGTTAATTCTGGGAAAGGTGAGGTCAGAATCTACATGTGCTTTTTCACATGGTGATGTCCACTTGTTCCAGCACTACTTGTTAAACAGACTGTCTTTACTCCATTGAACTGCCTTTGCTCCTCTGTTAAAAGATCAGTTAACTATATTTGTATGGGTCTATTTTAGGGATCTCTTTCTGTCCCATTGACATATTTATTCTTTCACCAATACCACATTCTCTTGACTGCATATAACAATTATGTATTAGGATGTTAACTATAAATGTAGGTGAAGTTTTACTTTTTCCTCTCCCCTTTAAAGTATTTCATTTAAACGTTTTGGTGCATAAAATACAAAATTAAAGTCAACAAATTTGTCTACAGCAGAAACAGAAAGCTTAAGAGAGAATGTGGAGATCCAGTTTCCATTTACTGTCAATTAGATAAATGGTTTAAAAGGACCGAATGCCTTGAAAACCACCTGAATCACAAAGATTCTATGAAATATTAAAGAAGCATTTTCTCATCAGTTTCTGAAACCCCTAAAAAAAAAAAAATCCCCTTATGTATCAGTCACTATAAGCTATTCTATTCACATAAACAGAAATATAACTATGCCTTTCTTACACCCTAAAACCTGGGTCCTGGTCAAGGCTTGAGCATCTGGCTGTATGAACTTACCTCAAGAACTGTCAATAAGGCTCAAAGAGATAATGTAAACAAAAGAAACTTGCATACGGAATAACCCTAGATATATATGGTTGATTTAGAACAAGGCACTTTAATGCCTCATAGACTTTCTCTTTGGAATTTCTTTTTCCAATTCTCAGCATAAACAACTTACATATATTTCAAAGGCCAGCTCAAAAATTCTGTCCCTGTGAAGCCTTCCTCATTCCAGCTGAACAGGTAGGCAAAATCAGTTCTTCTTTACACTCATACAACTCTTTGCTCTTCATTCATTCAGGAATACAGTAAGCCTTTAAGGTATATCAGAAATTGTGCAATGCACTCAAAGAAGAATACCTCATTCATAAAGCTTACAAAGTTTTTCCACATATATTATCTCATTTAATACTTTTGAAAATACAATTATCTCATATTATACTTATTTGTTTACTATTTCTCTAACCGGAATGAGTTCCCGGGGTAGGGATTGAATCTAATGCACCTTTGGTTCCCCAGAGTCTAATACAGTACCTAATACAGGAGACTCATTAAAGTTTGATAAATGAATGAATAAATGAGTAACAGATGCTTCTTTTTTTTTTTTGTGGTACTGGGTTTAAACTCATGGCCTTGCACTTGAGCCACACTTCCAGCCCATAGATGCTTCTTGAATTAATGAAATATCAATCAAGGTTAACACCAAAATAACCCACATATGTTTTCACAGGGGGAAGGAAATATATATTTATAATGTATTATAAAAACACAGCAAGGGAGGCGAAATGACTCACTATGAGAGAGCACCTCCAACTCAACTCTTATTGTTTAACAAAGTCATGTGCTAACTGAAGATGGATTTGATTTCACTACTGAACTAACAAGTTTCAAATGGAGAAAAATGAGTTCTGTATAAAAGTTATTAACTAGGTCATTCTGCTTTCACATGTTTCAATATGGCAGGTAAATGTACCATCTGAGACAAATGGATGTTTGATAGGGAATCTTAAAATACTCTATGAATGACATCTAATGAAATAATCAAATACTGCCAGTTCTCATAAGCTAAAATTCAATTCTAGGGGTGGTGGAGTGGCTCAAGCAGTAAGAGCATTGGCCTAGCAAGTGTCAAACTCTGAGTTCAAATCCCAGTGCCACCAAAAAAAAAAAAATTAAATTCTCTACTATACAAATAATCTCTGGTATAGGTGAGGGATATATCTCAAGATCTTTGCATATTTCAAAGCCTCTGGCTACTAATATTACCTATAATTTCTTCCCCATACGTCTCACTTTTCCACTTCAGAACACTGCTGACGAAGGACTACTTCACTATCATTACTTCTATAATGGTGTTTTCTCCTTGGGGTAATGTTTCACAAAGAAACAAAGAACATGTATGTGTGTGTGTCATTTCATGGTATTTACCATGTGAGGCTGAAGTATAAATACTGCTGTTCAGATGGTTGAGGCTTACTCACTTTCCAAGTTCTCAACAAAACTATATACATCATGAGTCATTATAGCTCATAAATAACTGAGAAAGCAAATGTAAAATCCTTTAATGCCAAGAGTCTATTTTTCCATTCACAGATGTTGTACCTAACCATTATTCAACTGGAACCATATATTTATTAAGCAATTATATACAACTTTACAAAAAACATTTGAGATGAAACTACTGCTTATAAAGGACATTAAGTTACGATCACCGGTCTTATATTTTTCCAATATGGCCATGGAATATTAATACAGTTAGATTCTCATTTCACTAAGATCACCCCAGCATCAAAAGTACTTCAAATTGTATTTAAGAAATGTTAACTGGGCAGGAGGTATGACTCAAGTGGTAAGAGTGCCTGCCTAACAAGAAATGTAAACTGACAGAGTATATAAAATAGTTTGTCATTTCTTTCTCCTTCAGTGTTTACTTTTCCTATTTTGCAACATTATTATGTTCTACTTACAAAGAAAGGGCTTACAAAACCCTTTTACATGTACTATCTTAGCAACTCTGTGAAGTACAATCATCAGAATCACCATGGAGGGAAGTGCAGTACTGCAAAAGCAACACCATCAGAAGACCTAGGCTTGAACCCCAGTTTTTAGTAACTATGTGATTCCAGGGGAATTTGGCTAAAAATTTTGAAACAAAAAGTAAAACCATTTTTAATGTTTTAAAAATGCCTACCTAAAAGAATTCTGCAAACACAACTTTGGATAATGCAAATGACCAGGCTGGTAAAATTTAAAAAATTCAAAACATCAAAAGTCTAAATGTAGCCCAAGAGATATCATAAACAGTCAGCAGTTATGATGACATAACAATTCTTTATTCATTCACAGACATACTTACACATATGTATAAGTGTATGATTAAAATATAATACAGTTAATGTGTGCACTCTCAGAGAGTATCTATGAAAGTCAAAATGAAAACATAACAGTTCTCAACCAAATACTGTAACCAATCCTGTTCAGTGTAATTTGCTTTATACAACTGAAAATTCTTTATATTTTCAGAGTGCTTTTAATTTTATAAAATGATTTAACCCTAAAGCCGTTCACCCTTACGATCATGCAACACGGGGGGATAGCTATCATTCCATTTTAGAGAGAAAAAAACAGAGAGAAGCCAGGTCACTTGTTATTCAGAGAGGTCTAAAACAACTGGACTTTCAATTCTCAGTAAAATCTATGCCATCTGATTCCTTAACACAACGTGTTTGCCAAATTCTTTAGGTAGGCTTCTTTTAAAGAAGCAACTTACAGGGAAAGCAGTGTGACGTGAGACAAGTATGGACATGGGTAAGAAAGTGTGTTTAGTAAGAGCTATACTATGAACTAGTTATGAGACCTTGGCTATATCCTCTACGAATCTTGTTCTCTCATCTGAAAGTAAGAGATGCTTCCCAAAGACTTTTATAATATAAAAGAATTTAAACTTTTTTTTTTTTTTCAGTACTGGGGCTTGAGCTCAGGGCCTACACCTTGAGCCACTCCACCAACCTTTTTTGTGTTAGTTATTTTTGAGATAGGGTCACACAAACTATTTGTCCAGGTTAGCCTTGAACCTTGAGCATCCTGATCTCTGCCTCCTAAGTAGCTAGGATTGCAGGTGTGAGCCACCCGGCTTGAATTTAAACTTTAAAAAGGAGTTTCATGGGGAACTTATTTTGCAAAGCAAAAAATAATTGGTTGCATTGATAATATCCCCACAATCCTCAAAATCAGATTTCGTATGTGTGTATGTGTATGTAGCTCGCAAACTGTGTATTCGATAAATATTTGGGGAGTAAGTGAATGAATGAAACAAGTTTTCTACATCGGGGCAAGCATGTGTATTTGTAAGTATATGAAAACAAAATAAACACCTCCATTTACATTCATTGATCCATACAACAACTAGATATTAAGTGCCTAAGGTATAATAGGAATTGGAACACCAATAATGCCTAAATCATCCCTCATGAAGCTTATTATTAAAAAAACAAGTCTTACAGATTGTCAAAAATGCTTTGAGGGAAATAAAAAAGGTGCCTTGCTAAATGGTAACAAGGGAGGGACTTCTTGAGATAAGAGAGTTATAAAAGGACTCTGAGGTCAAAGTAAGCTTAGACCATCATGATGTCAATGAAGAAGTTACATGGAAAACTGAGAGAAGAACATTCTAAGGAGATAAGATAAACATAAGCAAAAAGATGCTGAAAAGGAAAAGGGCCTGATATCATTGTGAAAGGAAACAAAGAATCCAGGACGGCTGGTACCTAGTAGGCAAAGAGAATGAGTGATACGGATGAAGCAATGGAAAGAAAGTGATGAAGTTAGATATTTAGGTAGTGGGTAATCCCTCAGGCCCATAAAAAGCTCATGATTCATTAGTGAGGGAATGGAGGGATGATGGGAATGTTAAAGTAAAAGCTCATTTCGATAAGTATATTAGAAAAAAATTTTGTGTAACAACACTATTTCTATGTTTAAGGTCTGGACTACAAAAGAGAGAAACAGAAACTGATGCAACCAGTAGGCTGATAACTTCTCTGGTCCCTAAGCATGCCACTACAGTAAGCCACCTACTGGCCCAGGGATAAATCTGAGCAAACTCATAGTCCTGTATCTATTAAAAAAAAAAACCCTCTAAAATTTGTAATTTAAAAACCTTGCCATCAAGAAAACTTTAGGCTGAAATGGATTGGTAATTTCTGATAATTTCTAACATACCTTTAAGAAAGAAGTAACACCAGACCCACACAAACTCTTCAGAAAAATAGAAACAGAACACTTCCCAACTACTTTAATGGGGCTAATATTAACCTTACACTAAAACCAGACAAAGACATCTCAAGAATAGAAAACTTGTATCTCCAGTAAGAATAATGCAGAAATCTTTAACAAAATATAATCCAGCAACAAATAAAAGAATAATAAATATATTATGATCAAATGAGTTTTACTACAGGAATTTTAATGTTTTAAATTTGAAAATAATCAGTGTAACTTACACATTACAGTAAGAAGAAAAGCAACTGACCTCCTCAATAGATGTAAAAAAAAGATATGAAAAACCTCAACACCATTCATAATTAAAAACTTTTAGCAAGAGAGCTTGATAGCTGTGACCTCAACAGCAACAAACCAGATGTTAGTTTCTAAATACTATTGTCCAGTAAAAGGAAGCAAGGCCTCTTGGAGAAATGCTAGATTCTAGAACTGAGGCAGGGAAAACGATCACTTCATGCCGCCAGAAAGTAAAGGAAGTACTCAAAAAAGAGCGAAGCATGTCAAATGACAGAAACTAACCTAAATAAGTACCCAATGTCCAAATATGGAATGATGTGAACAACAAAATAATTAGTGCTTGAGCTTGCCTAAGAGACCCTGAGTTCAATACCAGTACTGTCAAAAAAAAAAATTATAGTGTTCGATTAAAACCCACAGTATCTATGAGTCTATACTGATATAAATAATTAAATAAAAATATATAAATAATTTAAAAAAGGAAAAATACCTTGGATTTAGTTTTCTCATTTTTATAAACCTAAACAAGTTTAAGAATTATATATATTAAGAATTGCTTAATATTTTTCTGCAAAATGAGTAAACTTCTAAAAAGAAACATATTAGCCCATAGTCTAATGTTACTACCTAGCAAGTATTTGTAATTTATTTTTTTAAAAACACTTTATTTTTTTTTTATTTGGTGGTACTGGGGCCTCATGCTTGCTCGGCTGTTGCTTACCACTTACCACTTGAGCCACAAACCTGGCAAAGTTTCCTGCAAATTTTTAAATAAAATACAATGCATAATGTGTTCTGAAGTTATAATATAAAGGATATTAAATGTACATTATTGCCATGATATACTATTTACAATATCAAAAACATTCTTTTTAAAGTAAACTATTGCATTTCTTACTGTTTCTTTTGTGTATGTGACAAGATCTTACTGTATAGCTTAGGCTGGCCTCAAACTTGTGATCCCCTTGCCTTGGTCTTAGTGCAGAGATTTATGCGTATGCACCAACATGCCTGGCTTATCCTTTTTGAGACAATATAGAAACACTAATGCTATCTATATTTTATAACTACTTGAATATGTGGTCCCTTAAATTATTCTGTACCCCAAGAATACATTAATATAGTTTTGGATGCAGTGCAGAATTCTTTTTATGGTGTTCTTCAGCAAATACACAAACAAGTACTAAACCTGTGAACAACTATAAACTGTGTATCTTCTAGGAGAGACTGCCCCCTTGTGCCTGTCAATAAGATTCAGCAAATTAAGAAAGAACAGATAATAACTATTTCAACACTAGAAGCTCCTGGACTCCTAAAAAGACCTTGAGTATAAGTTAGTGATAGAATATTTGTCCAGCATGAGTAAGCCCTCAGTTCAAGTTCTAGCAGCACCAAAAAAAAAAAAAAGACTTTGATGTCAGAGAGTGTGTATGTATGTTTTTTTTGAGACAGTATCTCAACATGTTGTCTAGGCTGGTCTTGAACTTGTGGCTTGAGGTAATCCTCCTGACTCAACTTCCTGAGTATTCAGGACTATAGGCACACACAACCCTCCCTGTTCTGCTATGTTCTTTCTGTGTTTAGATTTTAACATCTGATAATTAAAAGTGTTAATCTTTAAAGACCAATGAATTGAGCAGTACCTTAAGTTCATATGAGCTAATTTATGAAATTCAGTAATAAATATCAACATTTCCTAACAATAACTATCACGGCTACGTGCTGATCAAGTGCTTACAGGCTGAGTTGAGAGATAAGTAATTTTCTGATGCTTAAGTTTTACAACAAAATGCAAACAAGCAAAAAACAAAAGCAAAACAAACTACCAACTATGCTGGGGAATAGCTCACTGGTAGAACACTTGCTTAATGTGCATAAAGTCCTGGGTTTGATTCCTAGTACTGTAAAGAAAAAGAGTGACTTGTTTTAAAATACACAGATAACTCAACAGATACTTCATCTAAGTGTTTAGGTATTTTCTTCTGAAACTTTTTTCTTTTTTTGTGGGACTGGAGTTTGAACTCAGGCTTTGTGCTTGAGTCACACTTCCAATCCATTTTGTTATTTTGGAGATGGAAGTCTTGTGAACCATTTGCCTAGGCTGGCCTCAAACTGTGATCCTCATGGTCTCAGCCTCCCAAGGATTTAGGATTATAGGTGTGAGTCACTGGTGCCCAGCTTGAAACTTTTAAATTTTCAAATTCTGTTTATGGCCTAATTACCCTTTATAAAGCTTATTCTTAGTATATAAATGTTAACTGATCACTCAAACATAAATTATAAGTATTATTACTATTGATATTGCTAATAACCTACAATACAGACAAAAGTATTAAGATCATTAGTCTTGCCAAGGATAATACATTAAGGCAATAAAAAACATATCACGGTAAAATTAAGTAAAGAAAAATACTATCTTTCCTAATTATGATTGGAACAGTTGCAATTCCATTTCAATTTTATAGGGTCATTAGGAGAATATTAGTATGAGAAACTAGATGGTACACATACAATAATACCTACTTTCGAAGGTGGTCATGTTCTTTCAAAAACAGTTCAGTTCTCCGGTTGTTTACTCCAGACCCACTTTTATATGACCTAGAACAACAAAGAAAATTAAGAACATTTTAGAAGGTACTGCAAAATCAGAACAAAGTGACTGACCCTAGTGACATCAAAAGTGGACAAACTGTGCCTCTTCTAGTTTTGAACGAATAATTAAAATATGTAATGTTTTTCATTCCCTCTAAAACTATCTAGTATAAATGTTTTTCTAATTTAGATCAAAGAATTTACCATGTTTTTCACCAAAATAACCCAACATTTTTAAACAATGAGAACCTCACTTCTTTCTTTGTCTATTTTCTTCTCTTTTTCTCCAAGTGGAAGTAAAACTTTGGACTGATTAGTATATAGCACATGGACTAGGAAAGCTATTGAAACAATGTTTTTCTTTCCACAACAGTTAAGTGTTCCTAAGCCAGAGATTTGAAATGAAATGTTCAATGAGTGCTGACTTTGGCACACCTTTGGATTTCTGCTGGTCTCTGGCACATTAAAATCTACAAAGAAAGCTTTTCATTACTACTACCAACACCTCCATTTTTGTTTTCCCATTAATAATAAATATCAAGAACAAATTTTTAAAAATTCCAGTAACTGCACAAATATTGCAGTAAGACAAAACTGAAGTGCTGGCTGAGAGGCCGTGCATTCATGTAAAGCCCAGAGGAAAACACCAGGAAAAGCAGAATGATATAAACAAGAACCCATCATGTGAATTTAAGTCTATACTCCATCATTTAATAGCCAATTAACTTTAGACAAGTCCCTAAAATTTCTATTTTTTTCAAAAGATTATTATGAAGCTAAAAGAGATTACAGATGGAAAAATGATGTGCAAACTGCAAAAAAAAAAAAAAAACTATACTTCTCTCAAGTATTATTATTACACCTCATCTCACTAATCATATTCTGCCCCATCCTATACCAATTTGAGTGTTGTCTTACTCCCCTCCAGCACATAGATTATAAACTCCTACAGGGCCAAGTTGGTCTTTTCATTTTTACCTTGTATTGTGACTTATATAATCTCTTACTCATAGATGGTACTCAGGCAACAGATTGAGTTATTTTTTAATCATTTTTCAAAAACTAAGTTATTATAACAAGTTATATTCTAGTAAAGTCCATTCTCTACACTGAGTTTCATTGCATTCTTCAAAATGTTTGTGCAAGTTAACTATACAAAGATTAAACAAGACTTACATATACCAAAGGACAAAAAATATTACAACTGTCTTGCTGTTAAAACTGTCATAGTATTACAAGAAAATAAAGGATATTTAGGAATGTTTCTAAGAGTACACACATTATATGATATATACACTAAGTATATATCATAGTTTATAAAACATAAGTATCATAAACTTATCACAAATGAGACAATGACAGGTATCATTAGATGGTCCAAAAGAGGAAAGTTCTTCAGCTTTAATTAGATGTCCACAGAACTTAATTTTATCAGTCAAGTTTGGTTGTAAAAAAATTTCCAAAAATATGTATGAAATGCTAGAATATATCATTGAGGATGAAAAGAAGGGATGGAAGAAGAGAACAAAATCTTTAAACTTATGGACTAAGATCAGTATAAAGATGTTGAAGTCCTTAAATAATTTGACTAAGGCTATAAGTTGATATTAAATCTGGAAAAAAAAATCCACATATTTCAGAATTTTAGGGAAATAAAAGCTGCATTAACAGCTACCTGAATACGTAATTGCTGAGGCAAGGGAGAAGAGCAAGAGCTAGGTGGTAATCAGGAAGGAAGAAGGAGCGCTTCAGTTATTGGTAATGCAGTCTTAGGGAGGATAGTAAGATATCAGAGAACTCTTGAAAATACTATGTAGGCTGGATTTTGAATTAAGACAGAAAGGTCAAGGCTGGTAGAAGCCCATGGTAAAACTAGGAGAAGCAGAAGATAACACTGGTAAGGAAGAATAGGACCATATTACAATGGTGATGTTTAAACAACAGAGAAATAGGAATTAGATACCCAGAAATCTAAATCCTGGTTTTGCTACTCAATTTGCAATTAACCACAGATAGATTCTAAATCCAAATAAACATTCTATAAATAATATAAAAGTAACTTACTCAATATCTTTTCGCACTGATCCCATGAGGTTCTCCCTTTCCCGTATTGCCATAAAATTTGCTTTGGTTTTGTGGAATTCATGTGTATAATCCTACAACAAATCAGCATGCAGAGTCAGTGTGAGCTAGTTACCTATTTTCATCTTAATGTGCCAGCTGTGCGTTAACCATCACGCTGCAAGTGTCAAATCACCACCCTTCCTATCTTCTAATACTATTAGGTGAGGCAGAATTATAAATATGCTAAAATAAAATGACTTCACACAGTCTAGGATAAAACTTGGGAGGATTTTTCCTATTCAACTGTGCACTTCATAGAGCTTATTCTCAAATTTCCTCCTTTAAAAAAAGGAGGTCTCGAACCCAGGGCTTTGTGAATGCTAGGCAAGCACTCTATCACTGAGCTATATCCTCAGTCCTCAAGGCACTCTTTTTTTTTTTTTTTTTTTTGGTGGCACTGTGGTTTGAACTTAGGGCCTCAAGCTTGCTAGGCAGGCGCTCTACCACTTGAGCCACCTTGCCAGCCCCAGCCATTCATGTTTAAGTTTATATTCTTTACTGATTTTCATAATTTTTTTTCCTTATTTATTTCTAGTATTTCCCTGTATATTAAACAAATTAGTTATTTGTTATAGTTTCTGATATTAGATCTTGTTTAGAATGTTCTTTATTGCTCAAAAATTCATAAATTTAAACTATGTGTTATTCTGAACTTTTATTGTTTTTCTTCTCTGTCTCTGAGTCTATCTCTGTTTCATTGTCTCTCAGAAAGCCATGCACATCTGGGTCTATATAAAAAACTATTCTGTTCTACTGGTATATATATGTACATTTTTTTTTCTTTAGAATCAAACTGTCTTAACTATTCTAGCTTGTTAAGAGGTTTTATTTATTTTATGAATTTATTTTTATTTTTTGGTGGTACTCGAGGTTGGACTCAGGGCCTTGTGTGCTTATTAGGCAGGCACTCTACACTTGAGCCAGTCTGGCAGCCCTTTTCACACTGGTTATATTTGAGATAGGGTCTCACTTTATGCCCAGGCAGTCCTGGGCTGCAATCCTCCTATTTGGGCTTTCCCATGTAGTGGGGGATGACAGGTGTGTGTCACTGGGTCCAGCCATTGGTTGAGATGGGGTTTCATGAACTTTTTTTGCCCAGGTTGGCCTCTAACCATGATCCCCTCTATCTCTACCTCCCGAGTAGCTGGGATTTCAGGTGTAAGCCAGAGCACCTGGCTAATAGGTTTTAATATCTGGTAGAATTAAGTACTACTTATCTTCACTTTCAGAAGATGAACTTAATTGGTTACACATATATGAAATTACCTATATACATAGATATGATTCCAAATCAACTTTGATGCCACTGTGCCATATCATAAAAACAAACAGCTAGGTGTGGTGGCACATGGCTATAACCCCAATACGCAGAAGGCTGAGGCAGGAGGACAGAGTCTGAGGCCAGCCTGGGCTACAGAGAGATCCTGTCTCCAAAAAAAAAACCAAATCAAACAATTAAAAACTCTACTATTTCCACTGCATAGCATTCAATTTATAAACTGGTTTAGAGGAAAATCTTCCCATCCAAAAGCAGACTAATTCTTAAATCTTTTATATCCCTCAGAAGGGTTTTTCAGATACAAGTTCAACACATTTCTTGGATTTTATAGTTTCTTTCATTGTATGTTTTTTCTTTTTCATTTTTTTGGTGCACAGGGTTTTATACATGCTGCTACTGAGCTACGTCCCCAGTCCCTTCCATTATATTTTCTAATAGGTTTTCATTTATATGTAGGAAAATTGCTTGCTTTTATAAATTAATTTTGTAATCTATCATCTTACTGAATTTGTTTTTACTTTGCTTCAGTTAATATTCTTGGGTTTACATCTTATCCTGTCATGTAACAGGAATGTTACCTCTTCCTTTCCAGTCTCTCTCACAGATGTCTAAGTGTTAGGCATTTGTGGTGGTCATAGGTATCCTTCTGTCCTTTTTTTTTTTTTCTTTAATGGGAACGCATTTTGGCCTTACCATTAACCACAATGCTAGCTCTTAATATGATATTCACATTTGTGCATTAGGTAAATAAAATATCTTTTTATTTCTGTGTGTGTGTGTGTGTGTGTGTGTGTGTGTGTGTGTGTTGTAAGTGTGGTGCTGGGACTTGAACTCACAGCCTTGTGCATGGTAGGCACAACCCTTTAACAGTGAGCTATACCCTCAGCCTTATTTCTGTTTTTAAAATTAGAAATGGTTGCTGAATTTCCTCAATATGAAAAACATTTGCCTTAGTATTTGTACTACTATATTTTTGACAACTCCCTGTAAAACCTAAGTTTATTTAGTTTTGATATACTTTTAATATTTCCTCAAACAATATACTAAAAGTAGTAAATTACTTCACCTCTATGTTATCCTGATAATGTAAAAAAAATCTCAGGTTATATCAATTACCTGTAATATGTCTCTATGTCGCTGTAACGTATGCATTAGTGCTGCATTCAAAGACGGGACACCTGCACTGTTGGTATATTCTGCCATTTTATCATTTACCCCTGTAAGCTAGGAGGAAAGGAAAAAAATATTTTAGAAAGCACTATAAATAGCTAAATTATATGCATACATGCCTTTTGCCTGGCAGCAAAACAAGATAAAACAAAACTCAGAAGTTCAGCACTTCCCCCCAAATAATCCATAAAAGCTACAATAACACCCATATAACCTGGGCATGGCTATCATCAAAATTCAAGTGATCTAGAGAAGAACACGTCTTGATGAGTGGATGATTTCAATAAACATGTATACACTAATATAATGCAATACCATATGTAACAAGTACAGACATTTTAACAAAGTAATCATTTAAGGGTAATCACTTACCCTGGCCAAAAGCTGTTCAATTTCAATTGCCATTGTCTCAAACATTCTGTCTTGGCTTGATCCATTTAAAAGGGGTGTTGTATCAGAACTAAAGAGAAGTTCAATTAAAGATAATCCCATTACTCTAGCCCTTTAAAATGTACTTACAATAAAAAAGTAATTTTTCCTAAAAACTCAGGTCAAGTAAACTCTGAAACATTTCCTCTATTTCTTTGGAAACTATGATTTTTATAGAAATTTTCTTATAAAGATCACACATATCCTACAATATTAAACACAATATAAAATATAATTCAATGTGCCAGGCATGGTGAAGCATAATCAGGAGGCTGAGGCAGGAGAACTGTGAGTTCAAGAACAGCCTGGGCTACACAGCAAGTTCCAGGGCACAGCCTGAGCTATAAAGTGAGACAATGCCTCTAAAAACCAAAATCAAAAAATCAAAATAAAAACCAAAAAAACATCAATCAACCAACAAACAAAAACATATATATATATATATATATATATATATATATATATATAAAATGGAGTGTAAGGAAATTCAAAATGCTTATTTAATGTTTCCAAAATGACAGAAAAGTAACTTAAGCTATGGCAGTGTCCAATTAAACTCTGAATTTAAAAGAACTAATGATGTGAAAGAAAACCAGACAATTAAGCTTTATTCAGACATAAAGAATTAAATTGTCATTTGGCAGGAAAATGGAAGGAACTGGAGATCATCATGTTAAGTGAAAATGGCAGGCTCAGAAAGACAAGTATCACATTTTCTCTTGTATGTGGAATCTAAATTAAAAATCAGAAGAGGAACTATTTGGAAAGAGTTGGGGGACCAGAGGTAGGAGAAGACAAGAGGATAATTGTGTATGTGGGGGTGAGTAGACCAAAGTATATCATGTACATATATGAAAATGTCTTGATGAAGCCTATTTAAAATGTACAAAATAACCCCCCATGAACTCTGAGAAGAAAAGCCATAAAAATGGATTATGGGGCTGGGTATGGTGGTTCATACCTGTGATCCTTAGGAGACAGAGATCAGGAGGATCACTGTTCAAGGCCAACCCAGGCAAAAATTAGTGAGAGTCCCATCTTACTAACTCAGAGGTGCACAATAAGTCAGTGTGGTGGTGTGCACCTGTGGTCCCAGGTATGTAGGAAGCTACAGGTAGGAGGATAGAGGTCTGAGACTGGTGGAGGGCAAAATGTGAGATCCTTCCTGAAAAATAACTAAGATGAAAAAGGACTGGAGGTGTGGCTCAAGGGGTAGAGCCTAGCAAGTGTGAGGCCTTAAATTCAAAAGCCAGTACCACAAAAGAAAAAAGAAAAAGAAAAAAACCCCAGAAAACATGGATTATAGATGTTATGGAGCCTGTAAGAAAAAAATCTTTTAAGTTTTTACTCTCCAAAATTATTGTTCCTTACACCTTAAGTTCTCTCTTTTTGAGTCTTATTAAAAAGAAATCAAATTGAGACTTAAATGATCCTGATTGGACAACTAATTAAATCAGAAACTAGTTTTCAGTCTAATATAGATAGCTATGTTCAGCATGTTCTCATACTAACGCTCTACATTTCCACTTATAATATGCAATCACCTCATTTTGTTTTGCAAAAATGTGTTTGTCTTTTAATATCACAAGTCAGTCAGAAAAATCTAACTTTTACATGCTTGATATGTAACATGCTTGACATACTCAAATTCTAAAACCACATGTCCTGAAAGTTCCTTTTGCTTCTTTGAAAACTCACCACCCCTCATATGTCCCCAAGTAGTATTATTATCTTATGAGCAGCTTAATACACATCATTCTGTCATTCTGGACACAGATAAATACCCAGGTAATGACTGTGCTCTCTGATCTCACTGAAGGCTTTGCTCTGCCCTTTTAACGGTGCTTGTGTGTGGCAAATAAAAGAGATTAAACCATCAGTCATCATCAGACGGTACCTTAGCTACCACTATGTCCCCCTCATATATTTATTTCCACAGCAATAATAATTTGCAAAGTAGCCAAAGAGTAGCTAATAAGGATTTTGGTTTGGAGGTAAGATCTTGCTATGTAGTCCAAGATTACTGGCATGAACCACCATGCCCGGCTTTAATAAAGATTTTTATTTTAATATGTTCAGCTAGGTCTAAAGTTTTATTTCTTCTTCAAACATCCCAATTTATTTGCACTGAAATGTTACATCAAAATATCTAGCTCTTTATTATAATATCAGAACCAAGCCAAGGTTGTAGGGTTACGGCCCAGAATGTACCCATATGAGAGTATATCTGTATAATACTGATATAGATCTTCCCCTACCAATAAATATAAAAGAACAATGGGTCAACAGAATGTCTTACTCATAGATATATGCCTACCGCATGGCACATGGTGGGTGTCCTTCACATGTATGTTGAATAAAGGAATAGTAGGGTAATCTCTACCACTGGTTATTTTATAGTCACCACTCTCAGGACAGTATGTGAGTCCAGGGAAATGGTCAAAAACTCATTCTCCACAATAGTAGGATATAGTTAAATTGAATTCATTTTTATAGGTGTATGATGATTCATAGACCTTGAAGAAAAATTCTGGTCATTACTGAGCTTATTCATCGTGACATGCTTCCAACCTGGCAAACAAAACGCTTTAGAATGTACACTGGATCTTTTAAACCCAGGGCCTCAAGCAAGTTAGGCAAGCTCTACTACATGCTACATCCCTAGCCCTGCACACTGGAGCTTGTTCCTCACAATCTTAGGGTATTTGTTTTTGTTTTTAATTGAAAGAAACAGGCTGACGTAATTCTCCAAAGTCAGTCCCAATTTGTAGGATTTCTTGGGGCTGTTTCCAAGATAGTTTTTCCCCTAAAGGGGTTAATAAAATATTATGCTCTTGAAGAACAGAGAACAGGGAAAAAGCATCATGTAACAGTATCTCTTAAACCTGAGTTTTAAAATTGTGTACTCGCTGGCATAACCAAGTGGGAGACCTAAGTTCAGAAAAAAAAGCTCTCCAATCATAAAATTTGCTCATAAAAAAGAACACTCCTCATTCTCTTTACTTGCTAACTGCTCGTTGAAGGTGAGCATAACATAAGGCATAGCAATGAAATCTATGGAACATGCTAATAACTGGTCCCAGAGTCAACATATTGGCTGCTACTTTCGTAACCCATGTGCCTTATTAAAAAGGAACAACTCTTTGGCTATTGTGTCAAAAGGAGCCTTTTGTTGGAATGTGCATACCACAGTAGGTTTTAGAGTGTGGGATCTGGAGATAGAGATGTAGGTTTGGATTCAAGCTCAGTTTTTGTGATTTTTATTAGCTGGAAAAAATCCCTACCACCCCCCCCACTAATCTTTGGAAAAGAATGAAAATTTAAGAGTGAATAACAGCTAACAACTCCAACAATTTTAGTGCTAGGAAATACAGAAATACTCTGTAAAAATGTTCCCAGCAGCATTTACATAAAGTTCTTAGAATAGTACCTAAAATATGGTAAATACTCTGCATTGGCAATTAAAATCATTACTATTAATTAGCAAAAATTAGAGATATCCATACATTGAATGGTTAAACCTTAATGCAGTTGTACAATGTAGTACTGTTTACAGAAAATGAATATACCAAAGTTACATATATTCATAACTGGATCTCAAAGATATTAAAAAAAAATTACAAACTGACTACTGTAGGATACTGTGAATTCTCTAGGAATACAAACTACTTAATGAAATATATGGTGATTTATATATAGAGATTGGAGGGATGTTTTGATTCATCTACTATGATCATGTCTTAAAATGGGAAAGAGGTACATGGCAGTTCACGATATTATTCTTCATACCTTTGCAAAAATCTGGAATGAAACAAATGAATGCTTAAAGTAAGCATAAGATTAAATAGCCCTGATGATTAATAGGACACACTATTAAATTCATTCTAAAAAAATAAACACCACAAGAGCAATATGTATACTTTGCGTTTGGGTAGCTCCTTGGATCCACTTAGCAATTAGAAAATACAATGTGGGCAAATCAGCCACATTTCTAGCTTATATACTGAGCTAGAAGTTCTTTTTTTTTTGCTGTGCTGCGGTTTGAACTCAGCTTATACCTTGAGCCACTCTGCCAGCCCTTTTTTGTGATGGGTTTTTTCAAGATAGACTCTCGAGAACTATTTGGGCACCTTTGAACCTCGATCCTCCTGAGTAGCTAGGATCATAGGCGTGAGCCACTGGCACCCAGCCTGAGCTAGAAATTCTTTTTTAGATATAAACTCATTTTTAAGCTCTAGTAGTTTCCTCCTGAGACCCATCATAATCTCTGCCTAAGGATCACAAACAAATGCTAGTCTCAAAAATCAGGAGGAATTTTCTTAAGTCACTAAAAAATAAAAAAATCAATGATAAAGAAAACACCAAAAATTCAATAACAGACAAAGTTACAAAGTTATACATTTCAGTTTATTTTTTTAATGCTTTATAAACATTATATAGTTTAAGTCGTAAGAGACAGAATCTGGTAGTACCTATACCTGTCGCGTCTTCCATCTCGGGCACTGCTGTGACTGTAACTTGTACATAGTTTACTGAAGGAAACTAGTTTCAGGTCAAGTTCATTTTCCAGCTGTCGAGCCTGTTTCCTGAGATCTTTAACAAAATTATAAAAGCAAATAATTAGACACAGAGTATATCAGCAAACATGAAAATCACAAGGCTATGAAAATAATCATACACTGATCTTTGATTTAGTTCTCCACTATAAAGAAAAGCATTAAAAAGGAGGAAACCAAAGCTTTACCCAAGAAGGAAAATTAGCCATTTATTTAAACTTCAAGATATGGCATAGTGGCTCAAGTGGTAGAATGCCTGCCTATCAAGCATGAAGTCCTGAGTTCAAATCCCAGGGCCACCAAAACAAAAGATTAAACTTCAAATGGGGCAAGAAGGGAAACAGTGGTGGGAGATGCAAATTTTCTGCTTTATTCCAAAGACAGCTAGATAATAAATGTTGCTTAGCATCCTTGAAATTTATAGCAATAACTAAAATTCTATAGTTCAGAGAAAAACAAAAACAGAATAAAAATCACAAAGGAAATGAATATGGTTTATGACCAGTATGACATCAATTCACCAGCTAACTTTGTAAGAAGCCAATCACTGCTTTTGACAGGAATTTTGCTATCTTCTTATGTTCCAAAGCTTTGCTAGATTTTTGTAATTTTTTTCATAACAGTAAAATGACTTGGCACTGAACACAAAAAAATAAATTAACAGAAAACAAACCCAGGTGGCAGTGGCTTGGGCTTGTAATCCTGGCTCCTCAGGAGGTAGAGATAAGAAGGATTGTGGTTTGGAATTAGCCCTGACAAATAATTCACAAGATCCTATCTCAAAAAAAACCCATCACAAAAAACAGGGCTAGTGGAGTGGCTCAAGTGGTAAAGCACCTGCCTAGCAAGCGTGAGGCTCTAAGCTCAAATCTTATACCATAAAAAAAAAATTAAAAATTGCCTTTTCATAAACTTACTTTAAAAAAATTGGGAAGCAAAACTACCAATGTGCTATATTAACAAGGTCAAACACAGCAGTAAGAGAAATAAATGCGTAAGTTTTAAAAGCAGAAGCAAACAAGCAAGCAGACAAATTGGTACAGTAATTTGGCATCTAAGTGGCTGAGTGAGAGAAGCCTTTTCTGGAGACCGAAGGGAAGGAACGGTATGTCACAGGGATAAGGAATACAAAGAATGTTTCAGTATACTTCGCAGCCAGAAGTAGGAAGCAGAGTGACCTAGTGGAGCTTATTTGCTGAGACCAAATCTCAGTTTGAATTTCAGCTCGGCCACTTACTGGCTATGAGATTTATTAACAACCTACTTAACCTAAGAAATCTCAGACTTTTGGCTGGGTGCAATGCCTCATATCTATAATCCCAGCTACTTCAGAGGCAGAGATCAAGAGAATGGTGGTTTGAGGCCAGCCTGGGCTAAAAAAAAGGTAGCAAGACTGCCATTTCAACCAACAAGACAGTATGGTGGCAAGGACCTGTGATTCCAGCTATCCCTGGAGGCTTCAGTGGAGGATCATGGTCTGGGGTCTGCAAGGTAAAAAAAATCCAAGAACCTAACTGAAAAACAAGTAAAGCAAAAAAGAGCTGGGGCGTGGCTCAAGTTCAAGTGTGGTAGAGCAGCCTGGCAAGTGGGAGGCAGAGTTTAAACCACAGTACCACCAAAAACAAAAAAATAAAACAACAAAAACTCAACCTTAAAAATACCCCACCCTCAGGATTGTTCTTAAAGCACCTTGGTAGAGAGTATGTTGCTGACGGTAAGCTGCTGTAATTATTATAGTATGGTGTTTCAAAAACCATAATCACTTAAGTATTAAAGATACCAGTAGCCACTTCTACATAATTAAAAAATGTATTGTGGCTGATACGCACATTTCAAATGGGCATCTTAAAGCATGTTTTAATCTATAAACAAACACGCTTCTCTGTAATTTCAGTAATTGTCTATTAGAAAACATCAAGTGAAAGCATTGTGAAAGTAAGACAGGCAAGTATGGGTGAACTTCAATCCAGTTTCTAAGAGGCTGATAGTGACAACACGGTGGTTTTCACAGGTCTTAGTGGGTGGCGTGAGGAAACAGATCAAAAGGGGAAAGGGACTTGGAGAGCAGTTTCCACGGTGCAGTAAAAGCGAAGAGAAAGCTGAAAGGAACAGGTGAGCCTTCTCTGATCGTTGTTCATCATGGTCCATGCATAGGTCTTACATGACCTCACTAGATTGGATCCTACTTTCAGGAATTAAATAAATGCACTTGTTAAATCAGAGGAAGGATTTTTTTGGTGGAAGGTAACAAATTACAACTCACACAGG
This sequence comes from Castor canadensis, assembly GCF_047511655.1. NCBI lineage: Eukaryota > Metazoa > Chordata > Mammalia > Rodentia > Castoridae > Castor > Castor canadensis. The sequence goes on along the minus strand of NC_133396.1, from coordinate 45,398,410 downwards.
TTCTTTCAACTTTCTCTTTTAAACAAAACCGATCCTAGACTCCCGGGGCAGAAGGTCAAGTTATTTTCAGTCTTCAAAACCCAGTTCTCCAAGTCTCAACCTGAAACTGCCGACCGGGACCCAAAAGGGGGCAGACGCCGCGCTCAGGTCTGGCTCTCGGTTTTCCGACAGTGACCTCAGCTCCGGTCTTCCGGGCTCCACGCTCGTCTCCTCCCACTCGAGTCCGCGCCCTCAGCCCCACCGTCCGAGTCCCCCTACCCCTCAACCATTTCTCCCCGCAGACACACTGGGGCTCCTCTTCCTCTCCAGCCCCTCTCTGTCCACTCCGACCCCTAACCCGGGTCCCGTTTCCTCCGTCGGGTCAGGCCAGCTCCCTGCCCCAAGTTCCCAGGCTCCGCAATCCAACTAGGCCAGTCCCACCCCTCAGCAGGGCAACTCCAGAGGCCTGGCTCTTTCCTCTGCTGCCTCCCCCAAGACTTATCCTCACTGAATCCCTCTGTCTCTCACGGGAGCCACCCGGAGGCTTCGCCCTCACCTTCCCAGTAATTGCTGGTTCCGGCCGCCATCTTTGCTGCCCAACGTCAGTCGGGATAGGAGACTAGAGGCGACGCGGACCAGAGAGTCACCTCCACGCCTTCTTCCGCCTTGAGAGCTAGGGCCGATGGGATATGCTAGCCTCCACAGACATCGTCCCCTGGTGGTCAGTCGTTGTTCTACAGCTTTTACCTAGGAAGACTGAAAACTGCAGATTTAGCTCCTGATGCAACCTGAATTTCTGTCTCCTGGTTGTCCATACCCGCTTTCCACGCCCCAAATCTTTATCATCTCCCTCGCCTCGGTTGGAGGAGTCATCCTCAAACTTCCTCAATTTCCCTCACTCACCTTCCCTTAAATGTCAGTCTCTTCCTTGCTCACAGCCACCTGTGCTCCAGGGTCCACGTTTTCTAGCTTAAGTGGCCCCCTCCTCCGACCGCTTTTCCCGGTGTCTACAGCAGAGTCTCATCCTCTTTCCTTTCCAGCCATCAGGTCTAGAAAGTGTGTGCTCACTGCTTCCACCCAGCCCCCTCACCCTGTCCAAACCTAATATAGATACATGAATTATCAGTCTACTTCTTTCTTTTTTTAGCTGTAGTGGGGTTTGAACTCAGGGCCTCACACTTGCTAGGCAGGTGATTTTGGAGATGGAGTCTCGATTTTTGCCCAGGCTGGCCTGGACTGCGATCCTCTTTATTTATGCTTCTTGCAGTAGCTGTAATGACAAGTGCGCTACCAGGCCCAGCTTTGGTGTTGACATTTTACCAATTCTAGAGAACTTGTTAGACGCTTTACCTTCTGTGAAGTCCTCTTCTCCGCTGCTGTTTATAAACCACATCAGCTATTGTAATTTTCGCTTCAGCTGTCAGACACACACAATTTTACTCCTTTATTGCCCTTTCTTTCCTGATGTTCCTTCTCTTATCATTTCCTTTCTGTCTCAAGAACTTCCTTCAACCATTTTTTTATTAGCATATATTAGTTGTACAGGGAGATTTCATTTACACATGTGCCTATAATGTATTTTGATTCACCCCCTCCATCATTTCTCCTTCATCACCCTCCCCCCTACCATTTTTTTAAAGAGTAGGTCAGTGGGTGAAAATTTCTATTAGATTTTCTTAATCTGAGAATGTTGACTTATCCTCCACATAGAACCTGGGGTAGACAATTTCTTCTTACTATTTTCCTCCTCCTCCTTCTCCTCCTCCTCCTGTCACTCTCCTTTCTTCTCCTGTTGAAAAATGTGCCAATTTCTTCTGGCTGCCATGGTTTTTAATGAGAAATTGACTGTCATTGTGCCTCCACTATAGCTATCTTTTCTCTCTCAGTGCTTTCAATTTTTTTCTTTAGTTTTTGTAGGTTTATTATATATCTTGGTGTAGATTTCTTTTTTTCCTTTTTGGGGATTTGCTCAAATTCTTGAATCTTATACTTATGTCTTTTGCACAATTTGGAAAATTTCTAGCCATTATTTCTTCTAGCACTTTTATTTGCTTCATACCTTTTTTTTCTTCCCCTCTCCCTACCTGGACACTGATGACATGACTGCTAGATCACAAATCCCTGTGACTTCTAATTTTTTAAAATTAATCTCTGTATTTATTTATTTACCTTTTTGTGGTGGTACTGGGGTTTGAACTCAGGGGCCTCAAGCTTGCTAGGTAAGTGCTTTACTGCCTGAGCCACACCACCAGCCCACAAACTGCTGATTTCTTTCAATATATTTTCCATTGTTCTGATTGGGTTATGTCTACTATTCTGTCTTCCAGTTCACTGACAGGCAAGTATGTCTTTCCTCTGTCCCCTCCATGCTGCCCATATGCCGACTTTTTTTTGGCAGTATCGGGGTTTGAATTCAGACCCTTGTGCTTAATAGGCAGGTAGACTACCACTTCAGCCATGCCCCTGGCCCTCAGGTATTATCCTGAACCTTCTATTTAAGATTTCCTGACATTGTGCTAGTGGGAAAGGCTGAGACCTGCCTTACTCTTCCCAGGTGGGAGTCAAGGGTCAGTTACTCTCTTGACCTTCATTGATACACCAGGTGTGAGGGGTGCCTTGTTACTGCTCCCCATGTGTCCCCCCAGCACCACAGCAGGGGCCTTGTCACTATTGTGCAGTAAGGAAACTTCTGGCTCCCTACTTCGCCTCCTTTGGCATCCCCCATGTTGTGCGTGGGGTGCTTCATTACAGGCAGGTGAAGAGTTGGAAGTTGAAATTCCCCACTCAGTCTTGGCAGAGGGTGGAGATGGGCTGTTTTCTTTGTGGCATTTGTCTAGAGCAGAGCAATTATTGTCTAAAAATACTCTGTCTTGCTAGACTACTCATTTCTTGGTCCTTTTTCTAGAGAGAGAAAGCTTTCCTTTGGGCTCTTCTTGTCTATGCCCTTGGTATTTCTGGGTTTCCAGCTTCTCCAGCACCCATTAGGGGATATATGAGGCCAAGAGAAAACCCAGAGAACTCACTTCCATGTTATTATTCATGTCTGTTCTTCTTTCCACCTGTCAGAGTTGTCTTTTTGTTTTATACATAATGTTATGAGGCTTTGCTGTACTTAGTGGGAATGTCAACTCTATCTTGTCCCGAACTGAAGTTCTCCATTAAATTTTTAATATTCTAATTAATACCATTCTTTGCCGTGTATTCCACTTTCTTGAACTTATTCATTAGCATTATTTTATTAATGTCTGGGACTGTTTCTCTTGTCTTCCTTGATCTTCCATCATTTGATCTTACTCTTAATTGAACGCTGCATATTGTGGATGAGATCTGTAGTAATTAGTGGAGGCTCTGGGTGTCGCCATCTTCCTCCAGACAGTTTACTCCTGCTTCTTGCAGGCGGCTCAGATAGGGGCAGATCAACTTAATCCTGTATGGGATAAAATTGTTGTTAGTGGAGCTCTGTGGTTATTAACATTGTTCCATTTTTGGTTAGCCCTTACTTTTAAAGTGTAGCCATTCAGGTTTCCTAATTGAATGCGTGTTTACTGGTGCCTCTCACCTTGACAGGTTCTGAACTCATTATTGCCTAAAACTTCTGTTCTTCTGTGCCTTTTGCCTGGCCTCTCTGCTACCTCTTCCTTCTACCTCTATTTATGGAACAACCTCAAGGCAAAGATTTTTCTGTCACATTCACCTCTCAACACCCTTTGTTCTAGACTCTTGATCCTTAAGTCTTCTTCAGTTCTCCAATTCTTTAGTGTTTTGTCTTTATCCAACTTTTCTAATTGTTCTTGCGAATACTGGTTGGTTTCAAGCTGATCCAACCAGAAATATAAGTAGGACTAAATTGTATTCTTCCTAATTTATCCATAGACTATTTTGTATTTCCCTCATATGTAATCATATCATTTCCAAATGTTTCTTTTTCTAAAAAAAAAGTCAGTATCCTCATCTTGTTATCTTCATGGCTGAAATCTGTCAGTAGAGCAAAGTTCAGGTACCTCAGTGGGTTTTTTTTGTTGGTTTGTTTCAATGATGGGGAGGGTTTGAAAGTGCTCCAACTCTGCAGCTCTCATTTGACTGGCAGGATTCTAAGTTGTCTTCTCTTGCTTCTTTACTTTCATCCCTAATTGCCCAAGGGTGCTTTTCTTTGTTCACTAGAAGGCCAAAGACTGTTTTATTAAACAGTCACACCTGCACACTTTACATTGCATTCTTTGCAGCCCCTTCCCTCCAGCTTGTTCTCTGAGCTACTTGGACACATTTAGACCATTCAGACTTTGGTGGACTCAGTCTTTGTGGCAGTAGCTTTGGACCAGCATTACAACACTGTGCCCTTTTGCTGGTATCCCTGGTCTGTCTTCCCTGTGTTATTTCCGTCTGCCATTAGCCCACACAGCCTTGAGGAGGGGGGCTATGTGAGTACATGCTGAGATTTGGTGATTTTTCTGTAATTTGAACTTTTGAAATTCTTTGATTTCAAATTACCCACAGTATTGTTTCTATAGATTCACCTTTTCCATCTTATGCTTTGCATTATTTTGTAATGAAATACAAAAGACTTTTAAGTTCACTTTCATTCCTTTTTTTTTTAGAGTTTCACTGTAGCACAAGCTGACTGGTCTTGAACTCATAATCATCCTGTATCTGCTTCCTGAGTGTTGGGATTTACAGATGTGCACCACCACACCCAGCAATAATTACACTTAAGTTTTCTATTCTCCACTCTTTCTCCTCTTCTCTAGAATCATCAAACATGGGCTTATGCAAAATTCACATTTTTAATCTGTACTTTCTTTCTGAGACATGGTCTCACATCTCCTGCCTCTGCCTCCTGAGTGCTGGGATTATAAACTTGTATTACCATGCCCAGCCAGCATTTACCCTCTTTTTTCATACATATTTTCTACCCTTTTCTCTGTGCTGCATAATAATTTCTACAGATCTTCTAGCCACTACAACTATCCATTTTTAGTTCCAGTATCTTTCATTTCCAGAAGTTTATTATTTTATAGGTTTCCTGTGATAGCCTCAGCTGAGTTTTTTATTTCTTCTTTTATAGCATTTGATAATGTTAGCATCTAAAACTTGATTATAACCTTTTCCACTCATTTTTACTGCTGGTAAAAACAATTGTGAGGTCCCCTCCAAGTCTCAGATGGAGATATCTTCCACTAGAGATCTGACTTTAACCCAGTCACCCAGAGGTACCACCACGGCTTAATCCCTGGGCCAACCACACTATGCTAAAAGCAAGCATGTTATTTTTTTGGCACTTTTGGGTGAGGTTAAATGGCATCCTGTTCTCTATTACTGTGTAGAGGTTAGGTTCTAGAACTTCCTGTGCCACCTTTTCAAATGTGTTCAAGTCCTACTAAATAGAAACCCTGCACAATCCTTCCTTTGCTGCCCTCAACACCACATTCTTCACATTATAACCCAGCAGGCAACTCTATTCTCCTTGCCACATTATAAATCTAAAACTATTCTAAAATTATTTTTAAGTAATCGAACAGTCCTCTAACTCAGTCATTACCATAACCCAATACCCCATCTTCCTACGCCCTACCTTTAGGACCAATTTTCTGAGGTTCCTCACATCTTTTCAGATGCTAAATCAAGAGCCTGTTTGGTTTGAAAAACTCTTCTAGGAACAATGTGATCTACATTAAGTGACAACGATTATAAGCATTGGAACAACTTAATATTTGAAATTAGTAGTGATTCAGTTCTAGTGAAAAGAATTATGGTGGTGGTGCTGGGGATCGAACCTAGGACCTCACACAAGCTAGGCAAGCACTCTACCACTGAGCTACACCCAAGCCACATATCCCTTTCACTTTGACTCAACTTTAATGACAATCAGAATATAATCCATGTTATTTTACCAATTTCTATTTAACTGCATGGCATTTCTAAATGTTCCATCTTAAATTTCTCCATCCATTACTGTTATTTTCCACCTACAGCTTTATCATCGCCTCTTCATGTTGCTTCCAGTGGATGATTATATTCAGTCTTTTTTGGAGGGACTGGGGTTTGAACTCAGGGCTCATACTTGCTAGGCAGGTGCTCTACCACTTCAGCCACTCCACTAGCTGTTGCTTCCAACGGAATCAATACATTACCTTTGTCGAAGGTGAGAAACTTCCACTTTCAATACCCTTCCACCTTCAGTCTAATCAACGTAACTCTCACCTTTTTGTCTTCAGTCTTCTTCCAGGCTGGCCTCTAAATGTGAATACTTTTAAAGGCCAGACTGTCATTCTTGCTCATCTTGTCCACACTTGTTTACTAATTTCACCCAAAAGTGCCAAAGAGATAGCATGTTTGCTTTTAACATTCTACTGGTTAATATAAGTGGAAATTGTAATAGTAAATAAATATTGGACTTTATCTGATTTCATTGTTTTTTAAATTCTGGTAAAATTAATGATGTAATGATCTGAGGCTTGTAAGTGTACAATCATAGAATCATTTGTCATTCTAACTGCAAGCAAGAGTGAGACAGTGAGAGATGAAGGCCTATGGCTAGCCCTTATTCAGAATGGAGTAGTGTATTTACTTTGCTGATAACAATTAGTTCCTACAAATCTGACAAACTACATACATATAATTGCTATAGTATACTGTTTATGAAACAAACCAAAAGGATTCTTGATTCAGGTATGAGAAAACAGATAAAACTCAGGAAAAGATGTCAAACATTAAGAGATAAAAAACTATTATCATTGTCCAGACTTCCTGTAGCATTTAAATAAGTCATCAAAGAAGAAGCATAAATACAATCTAGTTTCATTTGAAAAGAAATATGATCATTTGGCACAATTAAAACTCTACTGTGTGCTTTAGACAATCTGTTGAACCACACAATGTAAGAAATTTTCCAATTAAGTATTCATATGTAGATAATCCTTCTAAGTTAAAAAGAACATCTGTACAAAGATCTTTGTTCATATAGTTGACAAAGTAACTTTCTTTCAAAAGAATCAGAAAACAGCCAAGTGAAGGATAATGATGTTGGTTACTATGGATATTCAATTCTTAGTCACATATTATGCTAATGATACGTCACTTCATCCTACTATAATTTTACCAAGGATTATTCCTTAACTAGTAGTGAAACTGAGACTCAGTGAATGTTATGAGATTTGTGCAATACAAGCTGACCTAGGAAGCAAATGGCAGAGCCAAGATGGTAGGCTCAAACCTCTCTGCTCTACTTCCTTGCACGCAGAGGCTTTCTTTTTAGAGGAACTAAATACTACCGAGGAACAACTCATTTCCATTTCTCTAGTCTGGACTATGAGTTCCTAGTCAGCAAGGCCCATGTTTCTTTTATAGCTTTGCTTAGAATAACAGTTACCAATCAATTGTTGGCACATTATTCTAATCAGGGTTCACCTAGAAAAAAGGACCAAAAATTTTAACAAGTAACTTCAAAAATGGGGATATAAGCCTTTCAATCTTTCTTGATCCTGAAGATAGGGCACAGAATAGGTAGGAAATGGCCATAGTGTTAAAATGCCGAGTTTGCTACTGTTTGTGGTATCATTGTGGAATTATTGGATATTTATCATTCTAGATGAGCTACAAACAGAAAAGAGCACTGCAGCTATTATATGATGTGGTCACTTCTGAAACAAAGCTTTCTTTTGAGTCAATTCATAAAGACAAACATTCTATAGATGATACCCTGTATTCTGATCCTGGTACTATTTTCCGTCAGTATAGGTAGAAAAACTAATATATATACATTCAAATTGGACCAAAAACTTTCTCTGGTCTATTGCTTTTGAAAAAAGATTATGAGACAAAACACAAAGAAAGACAAACATCATAAAATAACTTTTATACAGGATTAGTAGATCTGTTTACATATAAAAAAACAGAAAGGACTTAATTACAGTTAGATTTCACATAAATTACAGATTGACTCTTAAAACTATTCAATTTCATTTAAAGTCCCTTTAAAAATTTTCATTTTGAAGGCACAGTGCATGAAATAAACTAAAGACTGAAGCACTTGAGATGAACGGGTGTTGGGCATGTCATACAAACAGCGAACAGACAGTTCTGGATCTGGGAAGTATCATTCTAAAAAAATGGAGAGGTGAAAAGAGCATTAAAAAAATACCATGATTTCATGCCTTCAGAAAGCCTGCAGCATGGCCAACACAGAATGTAGCTGGTACACTTGGGTTATGCATTAAATAAATCCTAATCATATAGATTTACATAATTTTTATCCAAATGCTTTAAAAGGGTGACCTACTTTCAATTTTATAATGTATTCTGTCAAATCAAAATCAACCAGGACAATATTTTGAAAGTCAAGTGTAATCATTAATGAATTATTCACAAAATAGGAGGAGAATTAGGTGTTGGGAAAGATTTCTTCATGAACTAGAAATCCAAGTTCAGTTGATGTTAATCAAGGATCCTAATCATCTCCCCCCAAAATCTGCTTTAATTAAAACAAACCAGAAACCCGAAGTTCTCAGAAAGCTGCTGGAGTCAAAAATTACTGAGCAACCATCAGTAGTGGTATTTTTGATGATAATAACAAAGCAAAGATATAGGAGGAAATGCTGGGTTGCTATTGTTAAAACAATTCTACCAGAGAACCACAACACAGGGCACTGATATAGAACTCATGGCTAAGAAGCTTTTAATGCAGCAGGGACAAATCTGGCACAAGTGCATTTCTGGTAACAAAAAAGATAAGCCTAGTTAATGCTGAGAATAAATGGAAATGGAGAAGGTCATGGTTACTGAGTAACCTGGGGTTAGCTCAGAAACAATGAGTTCAGATATTCGTACTACTTTTGGTTTGTCAACTCAAATCCCATTCAGATGAAAGTAATTAACGGTTAACCAATCAATCACACTGTGCCAAAAATATAATGCTTCCTTTCTGGAAGATGACAAAGGCCCAAAGAAAAATCCCTTCAGTGAGAATTGCAAGCATTCCTCAACTGCATGGGACGCCATGCACTAATCAAGTGTTCCACCAAATACATCAAAGCCAAAGAACTTCTCCTTCCGAAATTACTTGGGCTCACCTTATGGAAGTATATAATCAATACAAGTACAGTACATTCACATAGGCAGACACTTTGAACATTACCTACTCAATCACTTTGCTTTTATTAAGGAGCTGGGAGGGAAGAAGGCTTACAAATTTATCACCAGGACAAAACCATGCCTTGTGAGTAAAGAAAGGCACAACTCAGATTTGGGCAAATTTCTTAATACTGTGATACTTACTTGCCTCTATGACTTTAATTAAATGGAAAGTCTCTAAGACAAACACTGAAAAGTTGCATTCCCAATCCTGTATGACTTCAATGCCTTCTGCTGTTAGTGTGGTCTAACATTAGATTAGATCCACAAATAAAAGTCAGAGCAGGGCTGAGAATACAGTCTTAGTAGTCATGAATCCTGTACATTCATGTTCATAGGTAACATAGGCGGAGAAGGCCTTGTTTTCTAGCTAAGTGATTTAGAAATTCATTCAAATAAAAGACATAGCAGAATTTGGTTTTTTGTTTCAGGAAAAATTACTAAAAGAACTATTTGTATGTTCATCTCTGAAGAAGTTTTATATATACCTAAAAGGTATAGCCTCCAATCACTGAGATTACCTTAAAGACATGTCTAATTCAAGAGAGAAATAAATGTAAAGGTATCCTTCAGTGAAAACCAATGCCAATAAAGCAAAGGCCATGATATCACATTGTTTCATTTCTAGTTGTAATGTCCCAAGCAGGACCAGCCATTCGTAGACCCCTTGTTGGTTTCCTGACTTTGCACTCTTAAAAAGCTGAAAAAGAGCAATACACCGTATACTTAAAACATAAAGTGTTATTAGAAGAAACTAAGTCTTTGTATTTCTTTACCAATTAGCATCCCAAAATCCACATTCTAGGCATGTGGTGGGATGAAAGTGAGGGGGCAGAATTCAGAGTTGCTAATACCAGGATTAATACTAGAATGGCTCAACCTTAAGCCACCCAAACTTACTATGGATATTTGTTAACAAGTATCATGACTTCATCATTTCTCTAAACAAGATCTCTATTTTATAAAGCCACTTTGGATGTACTCCTCACAAAACCTGGTTGAATGACCTTGGTGAGTTGAGTAAACTCCACAGGAAAGCTTTGGGAAAACTGATACATCAATGGATATGAGTACAATTTTAAAAGATAAGAGCTAGTTTTTTTGATCCCCTGATTTAGTACAACTTCAGCAGCAACTTGGCCATTAAAACATTCAACCATTAAACCATTACGTCATTGGTAAGACTCATACTTACAAAAGCATCATTTCCACTGAACAGCATAAGACAGTCACAATAAAATGCAAATCTTTCAGGTCTTGGGCCTGACTGGCAGTGAAGATGACACTTTTACACCACAGTGTTATATCACACAACAGTCCTTAGTTTACATTTTTTAATGGAGGGAACTATATTTTAAAGTGTTTAACTGAACTTTTTTAAACAAAATTGGTTGGTCAGAAAAAGAGACTGTCAAATGAAATAGTAGGACAAAGAACCCAATCACTTGCAGAGGCTCATGAGAACAAGACTGGCAGAGCTGGTTCAATAACAGTATGCTCTACAGGGCGAAGGCTGGGGCTGGAGCACGAAGTGTAGATATTTTGTGTACAAATGTAGGTTAAGAATGTGCAAACAGGTTTCATCCACACTTCCAGATATTTTCATTAGAATTCAGAACTTGTAGATGGCTGGGTCATCTGAAAACCATAAGTGTACAACGTAGAAAAAGGTTCGCATTTTGGAAATATTAATTAGGCTTTCCTAGAATAAACTAGTGCTTCACAGATAAAAGCAGCAGCACCTGTGGGTTTTACCAAGTTAAAAGATAGGCAACATGAGTTGCAGCTTTTGCTAGGTATCCCTCTCACCTCCATTCAAGTGGACATTTAGATCTTTCACAACAAAGTCAATGAGTTCGCCCTTAAAATGGGAATATTTAGAACTTTGCTGAACCTTACAAGAGAGGTAGTGAAATCCTGCTTACAGCATAGCCCATCAGTTCTGATCTAGCCTGGAAACAGGTAGAAAAACAAATTCGGAAGCCCTAATTTCATTCATTTCCTAATGTCACATATGTTTAAAGATCATTCAACCTCCATTAAACCTGAATGAGAAACTCTAGCTATTTAATAACTAGAGAAGAGTACTCCTCAGTAGGTTGAAAAAACCTTGAGTTTTTAAAGCTTTATGTCAGAGTCTGACTGCTGTCCCTGCCTTAGTATTTCTGGATTCTTTTGGCCTTTAAAATAAAGAAAAAAAGCTAAAGCCACTAGTAAATACCTGATGTGCAAAATACAACATCCACTAGTTGGCTTTATGCTGTTATTATATAAGCTCTAAACAGCTCATCTTAAATTAAAAAGAAAAACAAAGTAGCTGTCCCATCTCTGCTGCATAAATAGAAATCAGATTTTTTGAAAAGGTTAAGAGTACTTTGAAGGAGGGAAGTTCAAAACTGCCAGTGAAATTCACAGAGAATATAAATTTAGCAAGTTAACTTCCCAAAGCTCTTTGAAGAAGCAAGATAGTTTCTTCTAATGCAGTGTCTCCCAAGAGGAACTGTTCTTTTGGTTGGTACTGAAGCTGGGAGATATGCCACGTGTATGTATCAATGTTTGCTAGAATATAAGGTTTCCTCTTCAGTGTCCGTTTCATCCTGGAATTCATGGCTTAGGAGGGACTTCTTGGAGCCAGTTGACATCATACGAATTTCATCTTCATACTCATCATGGTGTTGTCTGAGCCGATGAAAGCCATCCTTGTGTCTGTTAGACTTGATTGAGCATATGCACCAAATAATGCAAGCTGTTAAGATCAATGCTGACATGGTGGCACCTGCCCAACAAAAACCAGTGTGTGAGGGTATTATAATTTGAGGACACAAATACGCAGCTACCTTCAATGGCACTTTTAATAATATGTCATTTATTTTATTCTTATTTCATGCACTTAAGAACAATCCTTTGGGGTGGGGGATGTAGCTCCATGGTAGAGCAATTGCTAGCCTGCAAGAGGTCCTAACCAAAAAAAAAAAAAAAAAAAAAAAGCAACCTTTTATTATTATAAAAGTAATACATGTATGGTATGCAAAATTAGAAAATACAGATAAGTAAAAATTATAAAGTCCCAAGCCCTATATCTTTATACTTCTATTACCCAGAGATCACTTTTAATTACCTTAGTGCAGATACAGACTCCCAATTCTTTCTTTCTTTTTTTGGTGGTACTGGGATTTGAGCTAAGGACCTTGTGCTTATTAAGCAGGCACTCTACCACTTGAGTCATACCCTTAATCCCTTTTGCTTTTTAGTTAATTTTCAAATAGGGCACTGTGTTTTTGCCTAGGCCAGCCTGTACATGATCCTCCTACCTGCACCTCTCATGTAGCTTGGATCACAGAGGCACACTACCACACCAAGTTTATTGATTGAGATGGTGTCTTGCTAACTTTTTGTCTGGGCTTACCTTGAACTACAACTCTCTCTGCCTCCTAAGTAGCTGGAACTATAGCAGTGAGCCACTGAAACTGGATCTCCCATATCTTTATTTATGCCTGTATATATATTTTTTTTTTACCATAATGAAATTACACTGTTTTTCTGCACCCTGTTTTTTTTTTTTTTTTTTTTTTTGTGGTGCTGGGGATCAACCTAGAGCCTTGCACATGCTGGTTAAATGCTCCACCACTGAGTCATACCTCTAGCTCTTAAAACCTGTTAACATATTATCAATCAATTACTTCTATTTTTCCTTTCTAATAAATTTTCATTTCATCTGAAAGCCCTTCTTTATTTTAAATTTGTACATAAGGTTATCAAGTAAGAGTCTTAGTAACTAATAATAATAAAAATAATAATGATAAAATAACAGTACTTATATTCACTACACCTAATGGGTAGAACAGCCAGATTTAAGCCATGCCTGAATCCTAGTTTCTGTGGTTTTTTTTTTTTTTTTTAGGGGGCAGGAGTTTGAACTCAGGGTTTTGCACTTGCTAGGCAGGCGCTTTAGTGATGGAGCCATGCCTCCAGCCCTTTTTGCTTCAGTTATTTTGGAGATAGGTCTTGCTTTTTGCCCAGGCTGGCCACAATCCTCCTATTTTAAGATTCCCACTGTAGCTGACATGACAGGTGTGTACCACCTCACTCAGCTTTCTTTCATTGAGATGGGTCTCACAAACTTTTTTGCCTGGGATACCCTAGAACTGTGATCCTCCTGATCTCAGCGTCCCACATAGCTTGGATTACAATCATAAGCCACTAGCAGCACCCAGCTGCTCCTGTGTTTTTAATCACTAAATTCTTCACACTTTCTCTGGCTCAAGTTAAGAACTCTCAACATTCTACTACAGGCTATATGACTGCACATGTTCCCAATATACACATTTTCCCAAATAAGGATCCCTCTCACATACACCCTTGTAATAAAACTCAGTCATTTTCACTTCGAGTCCAAGTTGCGTTTACTGGGTCAAATAGGCACAAAACAATGCAGTATTTATTTTACTGTATCCCCCCTCCCACAAACCTCTCAGTAATTCAAACAATGGCACAAATTAATCCTGGAAAAAACCCCAAAACATCTCCTCTTTCTTGGATCTTGGAAAACTAACTTAAGTCAAAGTCCTATAAACTTGTGTGATTTAATATAAAGTAAATCATTCGCTTCATTCAACAACTTTTCCTTAAGTCCCATCACGCACCAACTATGGCCCTAAGCTCTAGGGATTGCAGATCTACTCTGTGCTGCCCAAAGCTTATGTTTTAGTGGAGGAAATTAAATACAGACAAATAAATGAATAAATATATATCAGGTAGTAATAAGGTCTAAGATGGAAAAAAGGTTGGGTAGAGATAGTGACAGGAGGGATTAGGGAAGGCCTCTCTGTGAAGGTGAATTTGAGTACAGACCTGAAAAAGAGAGGGAGCAAGCCTGGAGAACATGTGGGAGAACAGTAGCTCAGGAAAATCATGTTTAGATATGGAGGCATTAGGAAAAATCAGCTGTAGGTGATTGTAGAGGTGATCCACTCTCGAAATGGCAAGACTGGTTTTAACTTCAACTACTAAAAAGTGAAAGTTTCCTTACCTGATACAGTTACCACAAGCTCCCTTGGCAAGCCAAATATCCGGTTATCTGTGTCAAAAACTATTACCACAGAACTAGCTGCATCATGATGCACAAAGACCTAGGAGGATAAAGTCCAAGAATTATGAAAAAATTCATTTATGGTATACTGTAGCCCTGTCACATTAAATGCTTAGGGCCTTAGGAACAAACCAAGATGATTCCTTGTCTTCCAAAATATTAAAAATACTATGAATTCCCTTTTGTTGCCAAAGTATAGAAAAATAAATTTTGACAACAAAAAGGTACTAGGGCACCATAATCAAGAGGTTCTTTATTTCTTTATTCAATTTCAACAAGAGTTTCAAAATAAAATAGAAGTACTATTGAAAATAAGAATTTACATAATGCTATTCAATTTGAGTTTCTTACCTGTGAATGTTGTTGCTGATACCCATCAGCAATAGCATTGATGTTATGGACACCTGGAGCTAACAGTACGTGGAAATAACCTCCCTCTTTTGTGTATACTTTTATTCCTTCATTGAATACAATGACGGCTTTAGAGATTGGTTTTCCAGTCTTATCTTTAACAAATCCATGAACTCCCTTGTGAACCTGAAACAAATGTTAAAAATACAGATTTATGTTTTCATAATGTCAGATATTCTAGGGACAATAGCTTAAGGCATGACCAAAAATAAACAAACACACACAAAAAATCCAGTGTCAGGTATGGTGGTTCATGCTTATAATCCCAACTACTTGGGAGGGTGAGGGCAGGGAGGACCATGAGTTCAAGGCTCCCCTCAGCAAGTTAGCAAGCTCTGTCTAAAAAGCAAACAACCAAACAACAATAAGAATAACAAAGCAACCCTGTAAACCTGGTTTATTCCATCTTTCCCACTAAACCTGACCACATTTGTTACTTATTTGATGCTTCATGGTCATAGGGAGAAAAGAGAAAGAAGAACTCTAATAAATCAAAGCCTAAAGCATTATAGAACCCAATTTGTGAATGGCATGCGTGATTTCCTTCCCACCACAATACATTAACTCCAGTAACTGTGTGATCTTCAGATTGAAGAACCTGCAATATCTCACATGGCAAATTATACAAGATTCCAAGTATATGAGTATATTATTTAAGCAACATAAAATGAACAAAATGCACCTTTCTATATGCATTTAAAATAAATAATACAAATTTTGGTAAAAGAAGACAATGTTGTGATACAGGTTTTCATCGAATGTATTCCTGTGATGGAGCCTAGCATCATATGTGAGGCTTCTGGTTTGATCCTCAGTATTAGGAAAAAGGGCAGGGAAGGGAAAGAAAGGGGAAGAGGAAAGGAAACAGAAAGAGATAGGAAAAGGGAAGGGAAGGGAAAGGAGAAAAGAAAGGCAGGGAAAATAAACACAAAGAAAGAAATACTCACCTCTACCAACATGCTAAGAAGAGACTTTTTATTTTCTGCCCACAGGGAAGGGAGTTGTGCTGCACTGGGAAAGTAGCAGCAGCTTGTATACACTGTGATTTCTGGGCAATGGCCATAGGTGACACTATAATCCTGGAATATAAAGTTCAAAATCAAATGCAGGAAAACTAGTAAATAAAAGTAGGATGAGGCTTTGTAAAACAACAAATGGAATAAAAGGAATAAAAAGAAGACCTGGGTGATACAAACAATTTATAACACATTTTATGGCAAATATAAATAAACCACTCTGTATAATAGTGGGTCCAAACATGGCCGCTCCTAAGTGAACCCCTGAGGACAGGGACTATTTCTAATTCATTTTTATACTCTACAAAGCCTGGTAAGTACAGGGTGTTTATTAGGGTTTACTGAGTAAATGATTAAGAGCATGCAGAGTGCCAGCTTCTCTTTCAGCCCTGGAACTTTCCTGTTGTTCTTGAAGCCCTGGGAGTGGAAGAACAAGCATTTGTTCCTTGATATCCTCAGCCTGAAAACTGCTGGTAACAATAGTCACTGCAATATAGCATTTAGCTAGGCACAGGAACTGTCTACATGGACAGGCTCAAAAACTTCACTTACCATCTTTTCCTCCCAACTTATTCTTTTTCCTAATTCACCTAATGGTATTTCTTCACATAGCCATGAGACCTCATCTTTGACTTCTCTAATCTATAATTCACCAAATCCTGTCAACTCTACTTATATACCAAATCTGAAATTTCATCCCTTAATTACTCTCCCATTGCCATTACCCTAACCAAGGCCCTCATTACTTCTTGTCTGGACTATTCCAAACCAGGTTTTCCTTCAAACTATCATTAATGCACTATTAAGAGATTAATTTTTCCCACAACACAGCTCAAATCATGTCACTATATCCTTGTTCAAAGCCTTCAGT
This sequence comes from Castor canadensis, assembly GCF_047511655.1. NCBI lineage: Eukaryota > Metazoa > Chordata > Mammalia > Rodentia > Castoridae > Castor > Castor canadensis. The sequence continues at coordinate 45,381,918 of NC_133396.1, read as the reverse complement.
GGCTTCCCATTTCTTATGAAAGCATAGCATTCAGTACTCTAAACTCTCTTTCCATTCTGGTCTCTGTTACAACCTATACTCTTAACTAAATTAGCCTGCTTATTGACCTCTAGCCCTTCAGCTTCCTCTTTCTAAAATGCTTTCTGTCACCATCTCTGTATCTCAAATGTTATCTCCTCTATAAAGGGAAGGCTACATCTCTGACTAGGTATAATTTTAACTTTTCATGACATGTTGAGAACTGCACTCTTCCAGATCAAATCAATTATTCTGTATCACAGTTATTTGTTCAATAGGCCATGGAATATATTTTATTGCTAATATAGCAAAGTGTCTCCTACATAGTAAATAGTGCGTCCCACAGAGTTCTTAGTAAATACAGTAGAGAAGACAGAGATAAAAATGAAATCAATTTTCTGGTTGCACATATGAAAAGAATGACCAGCTAATCACTCATTACCTAATTTGAAGTGCATGGATGACCAATTAAAATGCTGTCAGAAAGACATCAAAGATCTAAATAAATGGAAAGACATACTATGTTTATGGGTAGGCAGATAATATTGAGATATCAGCATTATCCAAAGTGATTTATAAATTCAACATAACTCCTAAGAAAATTCCAATAGCCTTTTTTTGCAGAAAAATAAAAGCCACTCTCAAACTAAATTGGAATTGCAAGGAGTCCTGAATACCCATGACAATCTTTAAAAACAACGAAGTTAAAGGATTTATGCCTCCCAATTTTAAAAATTACTACGAAGCTATACTGGTATTGGCAAAAGGATAGACATGTAGAACTGAAAGTCCAGAAATAAACCCATATATCTATGGTCAACTGATATTTAACAAAGGTGTCAAGACTACTCAATTGGGGAAGAATAGACTTTTCAGCAAATGATGCTGGAAAGGTGGATCTCTACATACAAACAAGTGAAAATGAACTCCTACCTCATATCATATATAAAAATGGACTCAAACAATATCAAGAACTAAACCCATAAAACCCTTAGAAGAACAGAGTAAATCTCCATGACGTTGGATTTGGCAATGGACTCAGATCTGCCAACAAAAGTATGAGAAAACAAAGAGACAGACTGAATTCATCACAATTTAAAACCTTTGTACATCAAAGGACATGATCAAGAAAGCAAAAAGACAATCTACAAGACGTGAGAAAAATATCTGCAAATCATATACTTGGTAAGGATTTAATATGCAGAATGTGTAAATAACTACAGCTCAACAACAAAAAGACCCACAACTCAATTTAAAAATGGAAAAAAGACCTGAACAGGTATTTCTCCAAAGAGACATAGAAATAGGCAACAAACACATGAAAAGATGTTCCAACATCATTAGCATCAAATGCTAAAATGCAAATCAAAACCACAATGAGATACCACTTTATACCTATTAAGAAGGGTATACTTAAAATCACAAGCCTTAGGTAAGTATATAGAGAAACTGGAATCCTTAAACATTGCTGATAGGAATGAAAAATCGTATACAATTGCTGCAGAAAAGTTTGGCAGTTCTTCAGTGTTAAACATGGAATTAACAATATGACCCAGTAATTCTACTCATAGGTATATATTCAGAATAAGTGAAAACAAGGGCTTTAACAGATACCTGTATGCCAATATTCATTGAAGTATTATTTGCAGTAGCCAAAAGGTAGAAACAATCCAAGTGTTCATCAACACACGAGCTGATAAACAAAATGTGGCATATACATACAATAGAATATTCTTTTGCCATAAAAAGAAATGGATAATGTCTAAGGACTGGGGAAATGACTCAAGTGGTAGAGCAATTGCCTAACAAGTGAAAAGCCCTGAGTTCAAATCAAAGTGCTGAAAAAAAATTTTTTTTAAAGAGGGGAGGGGACACAAAAATGAATGAACTCTAAAAACATTATGCTAAATGAAAGAAGTCAGACACAAAAGGATAAATATTATATAGGTCCACTTAAGAATATTTAGAATAGGCAAATTTATAGAGACAAAGTTCATTAGAGATAACAGGAACTATGGGATGAGGGGAACAAGGAGCTATTGCTTTGTTGGTACAGAGTTTTTATTGAGGGCAATAAAAAGGTTTTGGAAATAGATATGGTGACGGTTGTACAATATTGTAAATGTAATTAATGTCATTAAATTGTACAATTAAAAATTATTAAAATGGTAGAAAAAAAAGATTGCTGTCAGGTTAATTTAAGGCCTAAACATGTCAAGAAAGCAATGAAGCAGATGCCATTCATTCTGCTCTGTCCTAAAAGTAACCTATTCTTTTGCTCATGGCCAATATTCATAATTCCATCCTGTGTTTATAAAACATACCTTCATGCTGCCCAGGTGACTGTGCCATTCTGCTCCACGCATTACTCCTCCAGGTATATTCTCATCTATAAGAGCATTAAGAGATGTAGGATCAACAAGATGATAATGCAAGGCAACATCTCCCCCAGAGCAAACATAGCAGTGATTAATAATGAAGGGAAGGGAAAATACCCACCTGACTTATTTGGGCAACTGGGCTGACCCATGTGCATTGATGGATGGTTATTTGCATAAAGAGAAGCCAAATGCTTCAGAGTCTCTTTGTTTTCCACTACAAAAAAAATTTCATAAATCAGTGGGGACATCTAAAAGATTTTTGTTCAAGTTCAACATTATGTTGTCTTCCTTTCCTTCCAGTAAATCTTATATTCCACTGAAGATTTGAGGAGTTATTATAATTAAATAAATGGCTTGGTTTAGTCCAGAATAATTAGATTTAGAAGACAAACATCTTCCTTACATTAAAAGGTACTAAATGAGTTTATACAACAGGCTACTGCACTAAAATACAAACTTGTCTTGGTATGTTTTACCTCACTTGGGGGCAACTGTGGTCTGATAATATTCATTATAATCTATGTTTACAAATGCTATGATGCCACAGAGATTCAACAAGCAACTACTTAACTTATCATAAAGTTCAACCTGTCAGTCAGACTTTAAAGCAGAGAAAGGAACTTCTGTACTATTGTATGTGGTTACATATAAAAATCACTTTCTTGAGGCAGGTACTATGTCATAGTCACTTTTGTATTCCCAAGATAAACACACATAACAATTGCCCAATAAATGATTGTGGGCTAAACTGAACAGATGCTACAAGATGGTTACACACAATGAAGGGTGGTCTTCATTAGATTTCATCTCTCTTCTCCAAGAAACTGCTTGAATTGTTGAAGTACAGCATGGACAACATTTTTAAGTTGGTTATTTGCTCCTAAGGCATGCTCAAATGGTCACCATTTAAAAAATTTAGAAGAGACATTACTTACTTGCTTGAATAGATGTAGGGAGACTAAATAGCAAATATGTGAAATAACATTCTGCATACCTGTCTGTACTGGCTTGTCATATGGGTATGTGACCAGCACAGAACCACCATCTAAAGCAATGGAAAGACTGAAGACCTGTTTTTGAATCAAATTTTCAATGATGGCTTTAGTCTCAGGCTGGGAGGCATTATCTAACAAAAGAGAAAAGTCAAATATAAATTATCAAGTTCTAAATTTTAGTATGAGTATCTAAGGAAATATTCTGTACACGAGCATAATCAAAATGCTGACTTACAAAATTTGTAGATACTTATTTCTCCGTTAGACACTGTCTCAAGAAGAAAGATACACTCTAGAAGGGAGGTTATTCTGAGCTTCATATACTGAGATAACATGCATACATTAATAATACTAAGCAAATGTTAAGAAAATTCTTACTGAAAAAAAAGATGATCATATTCTGCTTTAAAAATCAACCTAGGGAAAATCAACACCTTCAGAAAGCAAGGTGTTTCCTGCATCATGATTTACAAGAGCAAAAAACCAGAAGCTAACTAAATTGTCCATCACTAGAAAATGGCTGAATAAACTAGCTTACTATCACATGTAAAAATGTTAAAGACTATAAGTAATGAAATGGAAAGATGTCAATGATATATTCAGTGAAAAAGCTACAGAATAATATGTATAGTTGATAACCCTATTGAAGTAAATAAAAAACAGGCCCTTTCAAATCAGCATACATATATATATTATATACATATATGGAAGAGTTGAGAGAAAAGGAATATATATCTCTATACAAGTTAGTAATGGAAGATCCCAATAATATTGACTTTCTACTTTAAAAAACTTGAATTACTTTTGCAAAGAAAAAAGAGAAATTCAAAATGTTTTCTGGATATCTGTATTCATTTGTAATTCACATTCATAACTTAAGCATGGGAGCACCCCATTACTCATTTACAAAACAGAATCACCCAGTCTCCTAGCAAAGTATCTCCACAAGTACTCTAATGGTCTAAAAGTTAGTCTTACTTATAAAATCTGTATCCAAGTCTTTGCCACGGGCATTTGTTTGTCCTGTCTTTGAAGTACAGTCTTTCTCTTGTGCTCGCTCTCGTCCATCTGGATTTAGAGAAGGGACAATCACAATCCTAGTCCTGTCAACCAACTAAAACAGAAACAGAAATCAGTGAATTTATTGGTTTATATGGAATCAAGAGATACTTTTTCCATGCCTCAAACAGAAAGCCTTTGTTTTATTATTTTTTTAAAACAGTAATGGGGTCTTAAGCTTGTCAGGTAAGCATTTTACCACTTAAGCCATGCCACAAACCCTTTTGTACTTTAATTATTTTTTGGATATGGTCTTGAGTGTGATCTTCCTACCTACTCCTACCACATACCTGGGGTAACAGATGTTCACCACCACAAGTCACCACACCCAGCCTATTGTTCATTTTAAATATACTTAATTTAAAAGGCAGAGCTAAAAAAATTTTTTTTCTATATAAGGCTGGGGAAGTTGTTCAAGTGGTAGAGTACTTGCCTAGCAAGCATAAGGCCCTGAGTTCAAACCCCTGGACCACCAAAAGAAAAAAAAGTTGGATGTAGTGGCATATACCTATAATCCCAGTACTCAGAAGGCTGAGGCAGTATGATAAATTCAAGTACAGCATGGACTACATAGTGAGCTCTTGTCTCAAAAACCAAATAAATGAAATATTAATGCCTCTGGGGATAGAATCCAGGCACTGGTATTTTAAAATACCAATATTTCTAATGTGTAGCCAGGGTTGAAAAGCACCATTCTCTCTCAATTTAAAAAAAGAACAAAAAAGTGTCTTAGAAATACTACTTGCAACCTATAAGAAGTTGTCAATGGAATCTGCTTTACTGAAGCTGGTAAAAATTTTTGATCAAGTCTGATTTAAGTTCATTTCATCTAGTACATAGGTCTCTTCTGACCCTAATCATGAAATCAGTTCTTTCCAAATTTCTTCTGGGGGAGGAATTGTGGTATAATAAAATTGCATGAGGCCAATAGGAAAAGGGGACCAGGAACTAGAGAAAAGGTTAGATCAAAAAGAATTAACCTAGAAGGTAACACCCACGCACAGGAAATCAATGTGAGTCAATGCCCTGTATAGCTATCCTTATCTCAACCAGCAAAACCCCTTGTTCCTTCCTATTATTGCTTATACTCTCTCTACAACAAAATTAGAGATAAGGGCAAAATAGTTTCTGCTGGGTATTGAGGGGGGGAGCGGGAGGGGGTGGAGTGGGTGGTAAGGGAGGGGGTGGGGGCAGGGGGGAGAAATAAACCAAGCCTTGTATGCACATATGAATAATAAAAGAAAAATGAAAAAAAAAATAAAAATAAAACAGAGATACCTAAGAATGAAAAAAAAAAATAAAATAAAATTGCATGGGGTTTTAGAGCAAGATATACTTGGGTTTGTTTGTTTATTTTTAATAAACTTTTATTGAAAAAAGAACAGAGGGTTCTTTTTTGTTTTTTTGTTTTGTTTTGGTGGCACAGGGGTTTGAACTCAGGGTCTCATGCTTGCTAGGCAGGTGCTCTACCACTTCAGCCATTCCATCAGCCCTTAGAAAAAGAATGAAAAATAGTCTTTACACTTTAAATTCTAGTTTTACGAGTTACTGGCTGTGAGGGGTCCTATAAAATGGAATCTCTTTTTTATTTTTGGTAGTACTGGGGTTTGAACTCAGGGCCTCATGCTTGCTAGACAGGTGCTTTACTATTTGAGCCAGGTCCCCAGCCCAGAGATGGTCTATAAAGTAAAAAAATCTTTACCTCAGTTTCCACACATATAAAATGAATATAATCATTCTTACATTGTTGAGAACTTAATTAATCATGTATATAAAGTACCAGATATAGTATCTGGCACAAAGTATATATTCAATGAATATTAGTTCTTTCTCCCTTTCCTAAATTCAATCTAGACAGTGCCTATTAGTGAGTATTCTAGAAGGATGCACTCTCCCTCCTTTCTCTGAGACAACACAGAACTAGGTTTCTAAATCACACATGACTAAGCTCCTGGATCAAAATTTTCTGTAGTTATAGACAGCTGAAGTAGACAATGTCAATATTACTTTTTGTAGGCTCCCTTAGCAGCCAAGATGTCCAACAATTTTTTACGTATTACATGAATAGAAAAACTATGTCTTTCACTATATTTTTCAATATTCTGGCCCCTTTCTAAATAATTGAGAATGGAAGTCCCTCAAGTTGTAATGTACAGAACTGTGAGTAAATATTAGAAGGATACTCAGATTAAATAAAGGAGAACTCAATGCAAACCTTTAGTATTTTTTCCACTATGCCTTTTAATATATACAAAGAAATATAATAGAAAGACACTATGAATAACGAGTATATACGAAGATGGTTCATTTTTAAAGAGTAGCATTTATAATGTACTAAAAGTGCTTTTGTGCAAACTCTAAACAAGAAATTTTAAAATGTAAAATGGTGCCCTGATATCTATGTGATCACTGAGCTTTTTCCTATTAAAGCATGTCAAAACAGGCTATTCTCTTACTTGGGTAACAGCTGGGTTCTTTTTGTAGTTCAGGCAGAGAAATTCTGCCAGAGCCAAAAGCAGTTCAGTTCCAACTGGTGCATTTCCATGGATACCAGCAACAAAACGAATTTTTGGTTCTTCAGGCTCAGATATGTTGGGCTTATTGGAGATTTCAAGGGACCAAATTTGACGATATTCAGCACTCTGTCCCAAACTTTCAAAAGCCAGGAACAAAAAGTAAGCAAGCTATCCAGTTAAACTTGAATTATAGACTTTAAAAAATAAAACACAAAAAAGTCTTAAAAGGTCTTTTAAAGAGTGAATCACTGTGGCATAAAACCTTATGAAAATTACATTTCATAAACAAAGAAAGTAAAATATCAAATTTAGGAAAGATTTAGAGTCCACCTCTCCTTTAAATGTAGTCCTTCCTCCTCATACCATTTTCAGAATATTTTCCCTATTTTCTATCATTTATGTATTTTTTATTATGGAATATTTAAATAAACATTAATGTAGAGAACCTCCCACTTTAAATCTAAATTAATCTTTGTAAACAAGACATTTTATACTTTACTGTAAATGCAATGACATTTTCACAGTAAAAATAATTCAATAAAAACAAAACAATGGACAAATATCTCCTTGCCCAGGAACTCTCAGCTTAAGGCCTGCTTCCTTAATATAAGGTTAGAATCACAAAAGTTACACAGGAAAAATATATTAGCATTAAATTGAGGAAGGTGACTAAAATAAAAAATATTACTTCTTGTTGATGGCATTCAACAATACTTAGTGCCTAGTGATGTACTACCTAAAACTCCCATCCTCCCCTCCCCACTGGCAAGTATGCCGTATTTTGAGGATTTTTTTTTTTTTTTTGGTGGTACAAAGGTTTGAACTCAGGGCCTCACACTTGCTAGGCAGGTGCTCTACCACTTGAGACATTCCGTCAGCCCAATTTGGGAGGGTATTTTTAATTAAAAAGCACATCTTGAATTCAAAAGTTAAAAAAATTAAATAAGAAAATAGACTGCAAAATAATGTTCAATTTTGAGTTTATTTTAAAAAGACACTCTAAACAGCACTAAGATGGATGACTTTAAAATCTGAACTAGGTTGGGCACCGGTGGCTCCTGCCTATAATCCTAGCTACTCAGGAGGCAGACATCAGGAGGATCGTGATTTGAAGCCAGCCTGAGCAAATAGTTCTCAAGACCTTATCTCAAAGAAGCTCTTCATAAAAAAAGGCTAGTGGAGTGGCTCAAGGTGAAGGCCCTGAGTTCAAATCCCAGTACTGAGAAAAAAAAAATCTGAACTAGCCAGGAATATTCAAGAATCATTTGAGCAAGGGAGGTAATTGACAATGCCAAAGTAAATATCACTGTGCATCTATAAACATTATAAATCAAAATTTAAGAGGCTAAAATTTCTGGTAAAATTAAGTAGACCAATGAATAGATACAAAGTAAAAATGTAGGCTAGATAATATTCATTAGCTATGCAGAATTATGAGCTCAAGACAAAACATAAAGATCTTCTTTACAGTGGGCAAAAGGAATCAAATAACCATGGAAATAATTTTGGGTAACTGCAACAAGATGTGAACAGGACCTACAATGAAAAAGAGAACGTAAAGTGGAGAAGCCCAAGATAGTAAAGGAAGAGGGCATCTCAGCCATTGGTTTTCTACATGCTAGTACTGCATATTTTCCCAGAAAGCCTCAATTAAACATGTCCCTAAAGCTTAAGAGACTGAATAGATATTAGAGTACAGAAAATGACAGGAACCAGGCTTCATTTTCTAACTAAAAAAAAGAAAAAAGGTTATATATGATCCCTGACAGGTGAGCTCATAGTTCCATATTCCTTTCTTGTCCCCAGCAAAATAAGGCAAACTAAGCAATATTTACTCAGAACATGTATCTGCAGTTGAAAAGTGAAAAGGGTTTTGAAATGAGGTACAATAAGCATTTGGAAGAGTAATTTTACATTTCCTAAAGACTTATGCATTGTTAATCTAGCAAATAATTCTCCAATATTCCTCACAAAGGTCCCCAAGATTCATTGTTGGTACTCCAAGTAAATATCTGTTGCAATGTAAGTAAACTCCAACTTTGTATACATTCAGCTTCCAAATATCTCTAAATAAATTATAAGACCCATTTGATGTGGCTAATGCTGAATAACCCCTCTTAAAGAAGAAAAAACAGAAAAAAAAGAAAAGATGGAAGGAAGGAAGAGAAGGGAGGGAGGGAAGGAGAGGAGGGAGAAAGAAGGTAACACTTACGTGGTAAGATTGGTAATATGTGGATAATTCATTACAAGTCCTCTCAAAAATTCTGATAAGTCTTTGTATGAATGGTATCGATAAAGAGCCAAATTTGAGGAAGAGCTTAACATGAGGCCTTCCAAACCATTTTCAGCTGAAAGGTCTTTGATTAAAGCTTCAAACTCTTTAGTAGTTGGGTCACTGGTATCTTCAGCACTGGTGCTATCCCCCTTTCCTTTCTTTGATTCATTGTTTGAATCTGTTGAGGATCGAACAAGTGTGAAGTTGACCTGACTAGCACCTTCACTCTTGATGGTCACATTCTTGGTAACTGGGTTATACCTGTAAGAAGGTAGACAGATCAGAGCCACACTTCTTCAGCTGCAGTACCAAGCACTGGGAAATAAGAGATGTGCAGTGCATGCATGCATCCAAGGAAGATTCCTAGAGTCAAGTGTTTAACTTTAACATAATTCATGATTTTTTAAAACATTAACTAATGAAGAACAAACACAGGCATATGACATCAAATGACAGTTTGTACTTGCTGCAGATCCCCCACGTCTCCTGGAATCTGAGTCCACTCGTCTGCTATTAGGGTGTGTGGGTTGGAAAAGTTTGCAAGGTGCTAACTACAACATTCTCTACCATAGACATCCTTGTTTCTCAGATATCCTGCTACTTTAGTTTCTCTCATACTTTGCCAAAATGCATGAAATACAGAAATGACCTTGTTACTCATTAGAGTGAGGTTCTAAACATTCTGTTTATGGCTTTTTTCCTTAAAAAAAAGATGACTATAAGCGTTTTCATGTACTCAGTGTCACGTCAATGGACGTTCAAGCTAACCCTTCAGAAATAAGTTGGCTAGGAAGGGGAGGGAAGTATCACGTGGTAGCAATGGCCCTTATTAAAATATGAAAAAAGAAAAGTACAAGACGGTAAAACTGAGAAGTTTCAGAATAAATAGGTGGTTCCAATTCTAAGCCACTTGTAAAAGATGATAAAGTGTTTTTTGTTTTTTTAGGGAAAAAAAGCCATAAGTTCATTTTCTTTTTTTAAAATGAATAAATCTAAGCCATGTGCAGTAGCACATGCCTGTAGTCCAAGTTATCCAGGAGATTGGGAGATTGCTGGAGTCCCAAAATCAGAGGCCAGCCTGTGAACACAGTAAGACCCTGTCTCAAAAAAAAAAAAAAAAAAAAAAGTTAAACAAAATCTTTGTGTAAAGAAAACCCATTAAAAAAAAAAATCAAAATGGCCTTACTTTCAGAACCTACAATCAGAAGAAAATGTCACTGAAGCAAAAAAGGCAAATATACAACAGTAAAAATATGAGTGTGAGCTCTGAAAGTCTTTGAAAGGGAACAAGTGCAAAGTAGTGGCTTTGAATGGACAGTGTGACTAGATTATGTGTCAGTACAGGAGTACTTTTTTTTTTAAACTAATACGTACTTTCCAGAATTATTACTGATAGTGAAGGAAATGGCTCACTATGGCTTTTGCATCTAGACATAGGACAGGTGATGAGAATGGAGGAAAGCAGTTTCACAGATTTCTCACACCTGATGCTGGGTACTCACTTTGCCACTGGATGAGAGTAAAATAAAACCAGTTCTAAACCTGTCCACATGAAACTCCAGCTTACTTAGTAGGCGTTCCAGGGCTTTCAGGAAACAATCTTCCAGAATGGAACCATGTTTGTCTTACCCCCGAGCCCTCAGTTTTAAACCATTCATCACTCACCCTCGAGCAGATGCTGTGATTTTATAAGTTCCTGGAACCAAAAGCCGCCAGTAATCTCCAGTTTTGTAAGTAGTCACTGGGTGATTAATTTCAGCAACACTAATGGTGGCATTTAATATACCCCTGCCATCTGTGGCATCAAGGACAAATCCTTTGACACCCTGATGAACCTGGATCAAGAACAAGAACACCAGATTTTAATGGTAAAGATCATCATCTCATTACTTTGGGAGCTCATATCCAAGCTAACAGATTGTTAATAATGTAAACAAGGGGAACAAACAGGAATTTAGGAGTTTGGAGTAAAGCTAAATGTAATGCTCATTAAACAAGATATTTTAGTTTCTAAAGGCTAATTTTGCATAAGCTAGATTTGTCTTTATTATGAAGAATAAAAATAACACCGTTTAAACTTTATGACATTCTGACTAGAATATAAGATGTTCTATAAGAAAACAGGCCTAGCCTCTTCCTGAAGAAAATGTCATTAAAAAAAAAAATGAGGGGCGGGGGAAGGGAGGAGAAATGACCCAAACATTGTATGCACATATGAATATAATTAAAAAAAGGAAAAAAAATGAAAGGATAAACTGGGTGCTGATGGCTCATGCCTGTAATCCTAGCTACTCAGGAGGCAGAGATCAGGAGGATGGTAGTTTGAAGCCAGCTCAGGTAAAGAGTTCAAGAGACCCTATCTTGAAAAAACCCATCACAAAAAGGGCTGGCAGAATGGCTCAAGGTGTTGGCCCTGAGTTTAAGCCCCAGGAACACACACACACACACACAAAAAAAAAATGGAAAAGAAAGGATTATTCTGATTAAAGAAGGTAAGGAGATATAATAATCAAGTGCAATGCATAAATCTTTACTGATCCTGGTTCTAGAATACATCTATAAAATTACATTTGGGGCACAATGTGGAAATCTGAATGTAGACTGGGTGTTAGGTAATATTGGAGAATTGCTATTTATTTCTTTTAGGTGAGATAATGGCATTTGGAGATGACATGTAGGAGAATATCCTTATTTTTAGGAAAGAGATACTAAAATATTTGAGGGCAAACTATCCCAACAATTCCAGAATCTACTGAAATAGTTCAGCCAAATATGTTCATCCTGTGTGTGTATTTTTCATATAATAAAGCAAATGCAGCAAAAATGTTAAAAATTATTAAATCTAGGTGTATTCTAGGAATAGGAGTAAATATAGTGAAGTCTTTTGTATACATGTAAAATTTTTCAGAATAAAATGCTTTTAAATGTTAGTAAACAAACTTGAAGACCTTAATGTTACATCATTCAGGAAAATGATAAAAGCAGAAATGTACTAGCACAACACATGAAGCAGATTCCTAATTAACCGTTCACATATGTCTTATACTCTTTACCTATAGCCACCATGCAAAGCTGAACAAAAGGAAATTAATCATTTCATAGTAAAGCAATGGCAATAAGAAAAATGATAAAAATATTTACCCCACAGTTTATCTTTCTTTCACTTGACAAATGCTTAGGTGTGTATATAACTTATAACTTTTTTTTTTAAAGAACACTAAGCATTAACTACCTTGTTTAATCATTTTTCTTGAATGTTTTCCCATATACACAAATAAACTCATTTGTATTCATGAATTTTCTAGATAAATATACTAAACCAAATCGAAGTTAGAAAGGGTATATTCTAACATCAACTATATGAAAAGTGTTAGGTCCACACAAAAATCTTCTTGCTCTTAGAAGAAATCATCCTTTACTCCTAAGTACCTGTTTCATAAACTGGATTAGAGATCTTCGGTTCTGTTCCCAAAACTTTGGCAGCTCTTTCTCAAATGGATATTTCACACAACCTAGTTCAATTGTTACTTCAAAACAATTTGTTTGTAAATAGTTCCAGTCCTGCATACCACCTAAGGACAAAAAAACAGAAGTCACTCTGAAGAAGATCTAAATAGTTCTGATCCTAAAAGGTAGGAAGCATTCCTTGTAAAAAGTCAAATTTACCTTATATATGCATTGGTTGAAAAACAATAATGTGTTCAAAGGAGGGTTTTTTGTTGCTTCTGGGCTTGGTAAAACATCTGTACTTTCATGTTCAAGAAGAGTGCAAATGTAGCTTACACTCTTTCATTCAATTAGCACATGTAAGGTTCATTGCAATAGCCAGAAGTAAAATTTATTAGCTTCACCAAGTTGTAGCAAATTATTTTTATTCAACACTCTATTCAGCACCAAAAGCAAAATAGCTGAAAAGGTTATTTGAAATTTAAAACTGTTTAAAAAATATTCTTAAAAGAATGGTTCTTTCTCAAAATTAAAAAAGATCAGTAACAAGCAGCACCATCCAGAAGAACAGAAAATTCACCAAGTTGTAAGACCTTGATAGTCTTTACCTGGGACATTATACCAATTAGCTCCATTTGTTATTCCATGAGGAAAATATTCATTAGGGTACATATTCTTGCAAGGTCTACCTTGAAACATCTGGGAATTTTCCTGAAAAAAAGCCAAAGGATATTTACTTGTATTTGTTTATATCTACAGCAACAACAACAAAAACCAGGATACAGGAAAATAAATAAAATGGTTATCAACAAGGTATGTGAAGTGGAGATTGGGGGTATAGGGACATAGGAAGCAGGGACACTTTTCAATGTATAGTTTTCTATCTATTTCATTTGAATTCTGACTATGTAAATTTATTTTTTAGAATAAAAATTAAATGTGTTTTGTAAGGACATACAGAAGACTTCCTTTATTACTTGTAATTATAAATATTAATATTAAAAAATCCACCCCAATTCCTATCTTTAAAAATTCTGCTCATGTTCATACATTCATTTCATACTTTCAAGAAGATAACACACACAACATGGAATAAACAGCTTTCCTTGTCTTCTAGGGGAACTAAGATGGGCTCCCTGTCCTTTGACTACAATGTACAAGTATCCTATTGCAAATGGCCATTTTTTCTTCCCTTAAAACAGAACTCATTGAATCAGTTTATCTTTTTGTCCTTGGGTACAGTACATGTGCAATTGCTTACTCAATGAAGAGCAAGAAAAACTGCCATGGAAGTACAAATAAATGCTACCGGAATCCAGAGGAAAGAATCATTATTTCTGCCTACAGTGGAAGGGGAAATTTCCTGGAAGAAATTAAACTTTGAAAAACAATTAAAACTTCACTTTTCTCTTTTGGAAATAGAAAATCTGGAACTAGGAAAAAAAAGTACAGAAAAGTATGAAGAGAAAAATACTAACTTCCCATTTTCCCATCACTTTAAGAATACCACTTAAATTTAAAATACATATTTTAAAGTTAAATAATCTCCTATCTGAAATTTAATATGCCCATTAAAGGATTATGATCCCAAAACACTTTTAATAAAAACCATTATTTAGATCACTGCAATAATTGCACACATGCTCTTTTGCTTTCTGGCTTTCTACCACAATCTTCTATGCTTCTGTATTTATCTATCTATTTATCTACCTAATTACATATCCACCCAATTGTAAAGTATATAGAAATGGGACTTCATAAAACTAAAAAGCTTCTGCTCAACAAAAGAAATGATTTCTAAACTGAAGAGACCACCCACAGAGTGGGAGAAAATATTTGCCAGCTACACATCAGACAAAGGACTGATAACCAGAATATATAGGGAACTTAAAAAACTAAATTCTCCCAGAATTAATGAACCAATAAAGAAATGGGCAAGTGAACTAAACAGAACTTTCTCAAAAGAAGAAATTCAAATGGCAAAAAAAACCACATGAAAAAATGCTCACCATCTCTAGCAATAAAGGAAATGCAAATTAAAACCACACTTAAGATTCCACCTCACCCTGTTAAAATAGCTATCATTAGCAACACCACTAACAACAGGTGTTGGCGAGGATGTGGGGAAAAAGGAACCCTCTTACACTGTTGGTGGGAATGTAAACTAGTACAACCACTCTGGAAAAAAATTTGGAGGCTACTTAAAAAGCTAAACATTGATCCAGCAATACCACTCTTGGGGATATACCCAAAAGACTGTGACACAGGTTACTCCAGAGGCACCTGCACACCCATGTTTATTGCAGTACTATTCACAATAGCCAAGTTATGGAAACAGCCAAGATGCCCCACTACTGACAAATGGATTAAGAAAATGTGGTATTTGTACACAATGGAATTTTATGCAGCCGTGAAGAAGAATGAAATGTTATCATTCGCAAGTAAATGGATGGAACTGGAGAACATCATTCTGAGTGAGGTTAGCCTGGCCCAAAAGACCAAAAATCATATGTTCTCCCTCATATGCAGACAGTAGATCAAGGGCAAACACAACAAGGGGATTGGACTTTGATCACATGATAAAGCGAGAGCACACAAAGAAGGTATGAGGATAGGTAAGACACCTAAAAAACTAGATAGCATTTGTTGCCCTCAATGCACAAAAACTAATGCAGCTACTTTAAAGCAACTGAGGCCAATAGGAGAAGGGGACCAGGAACTAGAGAAAAGGTTAGATCAAGAAGAATTAACTTAGAAGGTAACACACATGCACAGGAAAGCAATGTGAGTCAATGCCCTGTATAGCTATCCTTATCTCAACCAGCAAAAACCCTTGTTCCTTCCTATTATTGCTTATACTCTCTCTTCAATAAAATTAGAGATAAGGCAAAATAGTTTGTGCCTGATAGCAAGGGGGTAGGGGGAAGAGAGAGGGGGTAGGTGGGTAAGGGAGGTGGCAGGGGGAAGGGGGGAGAAATGACCCAAACATTGTATGCACATATGAATAAAAAAATAAAGAAAGAAAGAAAGAAGAATTAACTTAGAAGGTAACACATATGTACAGGAAATCAATGCAAGTCAATTCCCTGTATAGCTATCCTTATCTCAACTAGCAAAAACCCTTGGTCCTTCCTATTATTGCTTATACTATCTCTTCAATAAAATTAGAGATAAGGGCAAAATAGTTTCTGCCGGGTAGCAAGGGGTAAGGGGGGGTAAAGGATGGGAGGGGAAGGGGGGAGAAATGACCCAAACATTGTATGCACATATGAATAAAATAAAAACTAGGAAAAAAAAGTATACAGAGGTGCTACTATATTATTGGATTAATATAATACATACCATAAACATGCATAAAAATTTTAAATTAAAATCTAAATATAATTCTTTCATAGATCATCTAGGTTAAATCCAATTCTGGATGCCACAGTTCTAGGCAATAACTATTAACATTTTGGCTTCATTCTCAGAGCAATCAGGAGCCAGTAAGGAATTCATGTATTAATGGTTCCAGGAGGTCTATTTTGATAATTGACATTTTAATAAGGATGCCAAGAGAACTGAATGGGCAAAGAATAATATTCTCAAAAAGTGGTGGGGAGACAATATATTAACCACATGAGAAAGAATGAATGTAGACCCTTTCCTCACACCATACCCAAAAATTAGCTCAAGTTGAATCATAGACCTAAATGTCTGAGTGAAAACCTTAAACCATTCAGAGAAAAACACAGGAATAAAACTTTGTGACCTTTGTTTCTTGGATATTATAAGAAACAAATGACAAAAAAGAAATTGATACATTGGACATCATCACCATTCCTTTAACTCTTCCCCCCATTTGTTTTCACATTTTGACTCTCTGATTAAAGGTTTTTTTTGTTGTTGTTTTTTGCGGTACTGGGTCTTGAACTCAGGGTCTTCACCCTGGGCTATTCCTCCAGCCCTTTTTGTGATGGGCATTTTTGAGATAGGGTCTTGTGAACTATTTGCCTGGGCTGACTTTGAACCTTGATTCTCCTTATTTCTGCCTCCTGAGTAGCTAGGATTACAGGCATGAGCCACAGCACCCAGCTAGTCAAGGAGTTTTATACTCTCATGCATGTTTGGGTATATTAATTTGTCTGGAGTGCCTACTTAGTTTTCTTCCACTTCTTTTTTTTTGATAGTAAGAGGTTTTTCTTGTTTATATGTGTGAACTTTCAGTTCCCAATTTTCTGCAATGGTTCTCCATGGATTTCTTTTCCTCTTGTTTGTTTTTGTGATATTGGGCTACTTTACATGGTTCCTAGTTCAACGGTCCCCTTTTCCTGTCAGTCTAGCAAAGCCCAAATAATGCAGTGTGGTTGGTTTAATCGTTTACTTGTTTTAGTGGTAAGGGTGAAGTTTTATATAGTCCTTTTCTATTTTGTAAAACCCTGTATTTCCCTCTTTTTTTTTTCTTTTCCTCTTTCAACTAATTGTCAAAGGACACCTTTTCATTTTTTTCCCCTCCTTCAGAAGCTATGCATTTGGAAGATTTCGCTTTGAAACTACCTGTCCTTTTAAATTATGTTTCTCGCTTTGAACCAAACCACCATCCTTTAAGCTATGTACATTTTGAAATCTCTTCCCAGTATTCCAATGCTCTCTTCTGCCTAGTTACTAACATATATTTTCGGCTCAAGGGTGTCTGTAATATGTGGTCATTCCAAATCACCTTTAGCCACCCCTACTTCAATAGTCTCTCTCTTTTGTCTTCTCCATAGGTTTTCTCAGTCAGCTTTTCTTTTTTTTGGTGGGACTGGGGTTTGAACTTCAGGCCTCACACTTGTTAGGCAGGCACTCTACCATATGAGCCGTTCCACCAGCACTGCTTTAGTGTTCGGTATTTTCAAGATAGGGTCTCACAAGCTATTTGCCCAGGGCTGGCTTCTAACTGTGATCCTTCTGATCTCTGCCTCCTTGAGTAGCTAGGATTATAAGCATAAACTCAGCATCTGGCTCAGTCAGCTTTTCTTTACAACAAAGCCTCATGGTGGGGCAAAGGAGGGGTGGGTGCATGACAAACCATCCTGGGATTTCTTACTTTTTTTTGTTTAAATTCACAGCTATTTTGAAATTTCAGATATTTTATGATACCAACTGTAGAATTTTGATAGTTGTAAAGTTGTTTTGTATCATTTGAGAAGAAATTCTGGGAGGCTGATTACTACATAACCATCACTATCTCTGGCTACTCAAAAGTCTCCCAAGACTATTCAATTTTGAGAAATTTAGAAGCATAAAGATGAAAATTTTTGGAAGGGTTAAGGTTAATGGAAGCCCTATTTTTAGGTAGCTGCTTCCTGGCCAAGAAAAAAGAGGCAGTGAACATACACAAGTGTAAAAAATTGCCACAACTGTGTGACTATTCTGGGCTATACTTGTAACATTAGGTTGGAGAAGAGAGTTGGTGGTAACTACTAAGGACTGGATACTGGGAAGGCAGATATGTTAAAATAGTATACAAGATCCTTGAGAGTATCACTGAAAAGATACAGTCATAGGCCCAGGCCGGGTAGAAAGACAGATCAAAAAGGTTAATGGGGTGCTGGTGGAGTGGTTCGAGTGGTAGAGTGCTTGTCTAGCAAGCATAAGTCCCTGGGTTCAAACCCCAGTACCGCTAAAAAAAAAAAAAAATTAATGGTCTAAGAAAATGAAGAAAAGCTAAGGCACTATAAGTCACAATGAGGACAAAAGGCAGGGTCATGAGAATGAACAGAGAATGTGATGGGAATATATGCACAGTCTGGTCAATTAATTTTGATTTTGATGGATAGGACAGTATACATTCTTCTTGTTATTACTCCATTTATGTCCCTCCAAAAAAATGTTATGCCCAATAGACGGTAACAACTCTAGGTGAAATAAATAGTCATATTCCTTTATTAGAAGCTCTGAATCATCTCACAAGATCCATTTGCAAAGAATGAAGGAGGAGGAGAGGTAGCTGATTAAAAGCTGCGATTAAAAAGCACAGAGTTGTAGTGATAACCTTCATTATCTATATCCAATAAAGACACAGAAAATAATCAGTTGACCAAAGCTTAAAACATACCCAGTGGATATGTTTTTGGATACGTTTTTTAAACAACAATTTTTAAGTGAAATTTTCACACAAATTTTAAATTTCTGATTGGAAAACTAATCCACATACTTTATAGAAAGTTTAGAAAACACAGCAACTTCTGCCTGCTTTCTTTAGCTATTACTGCAGTATCTCAAATACCTTAAGCCAGTCATTGACAATTTTTTTCCTAGAAAGGGCCAGATGGTAAAAATTTTAGGCTTTACAGATCCAAAAGTCTCTGTTGCAACTACTTACATCTATTGAGATGACTGCAAGGGTTTTCTACTTTAGTTTATTACTATGGTGAATTACACTGACTTATTTTCAAATGGTGAAGGAAAAAGCAGCCATAAACAATTTGTAAAAGTATGACTGTAGCTGTATGTCAATAAAGCTTAATTTACAAAAATAAGTGGTAAGATAGATTTGGCCATGGAGCTAGTTTGTCAACTCTCCTGCTTTAGCCTACTTTACTTGGCTTATAACTTAAGTATTTGTCAAATGAAATGTTAGCATGATATGTTCCATGTGCTGTACTAAAAACATAGATGAAAGACATTACCTGAGTTTAAAGGCTAATGAAAAAGACAAGTGATATGTTCAGAAGTGAAGTAGGAAACAGGAGAAAAAGCCCAATGACTGGATGACTGAATTCTTTTTTTTTCTTTTATTCATATATGCATACAATGTTTGAGTCATTTCTCCCCCCTTCCCCCTGCCACCTCCCTTACCCACCTACCCCCTCTCTCTTCCCCCTACCCCCTTGCTATCAGGCACAAACTATTTTGCCTTATCTCTAATTTTATTGAAGAGAGAGTATAAGCAATAATAGGAAGGAACAAGGGTTTTTGCTGGTTGAGATAAGGATAGCTATACAGGGCATTGACTCACATTGCTTTCCTGTGCATGTGTGTTACCTTCTAAGTTAATTCTTCTTGATCTAACCTTTTCTCTAGTTCCTGGTCCCCTTCTCCTATTGGCCTCAGTTGCTTTAAAGTAGCTGCATTAGTTTTTGTGCATTGAGGGCAACAAATGCTATCTAGTTTTTTAGGTGTCTTACCTATCCTCATACCTTCTTTGTGTGCTCTCGCTTTATCATGTGATCAAAGTCCAATCCCCTTGTTGTGTTTGCCCTTGATCTACTGTCTGCATATGAGGGAGAACATATGATTTTTGGTCTTTTGGGCCAGGCTAACCTCACTCAGAATGATGTTCTCCAGTTCCATCCATTTACTTGCGAATGATAACATTTCATTCTTCTTCACGGCTGCATAAAATTCCATTGTGTACAAATACCACATTTTCTTAATCCATTTGTCAGTAGTGGGGCATCTTGGCTGTTTCCATAACTTGGCTATTGTGAATAGTACTGCAATAAACATGGGTGTGCAGGTGCCTCTGGAGTAACCTGTGTCACAGTCTTTTGGGTATATCCCCAAGAGTGGTATTGCTGGATCATGTGGTAGATCTATGTTTAGATTTTTAAGTAGCCTCCAGATTTTTTTCCAGAGTGGTTGTACTAGTTTGCATTCCCACCAGCAGTGTAAAAGGGTTCCTTTTTCCCCACATCCTCGCCAACACCACTGTTGTTAGTGGTGTTGCTAATGATAGCTATTCTAACAGCGGTGAGGTGGAATCTTAGTGTGGTTTTAATTTGCATTTCCTTTATTGCTAGAGATGGTGAGCATTTTTTCATGTGGTTTTTTTTGCCATTTGAATTTCTTCTTTTGAGAAAGTTCTGTTTAGTTCACTTGCCCATTTCTTTATTGGTTCATTAATTTTGGGAGAATTTAGTTTTTTGAGTTTCGTATATATTCTGGTTATCAGTCCTTTGTCTGATGTGTAGCTGGCAAATATTTTCTCCCACTCTGTGAGTGGTCTCTTCAGTTTAGAGATCATTTTTTTTTGTTGAGCAGAAGCTTTTTAGTTTTATGAAGTGGATGACTGAATTATTGAGGACTCAGCCAAGAAAGCACCTGACCTGAGTCTTATGGCACTTTAAGGTTGTTGTTTTTTTTTTTAATACTGGGATTTGAACTCAGGGCCTTACCCTTCCAAGGCAGGTGCTTGAACCACTCTGCCATTCCTTTATGTGTTGGTTATTTTGGAGATAGGGTCTTGCTTTATGCCCAGATTGTGTTTCTTTTCATAGTTGAGATGACATGGCCTACAGCCATTGCTTGAGATGGGAGTCCCAAGAACTTTTTGCCTAGCTGGCCTCATTATGGAGATTTTCCTAATCTCCACCTCCCAAATAGCTAGGATTATAGGGCTTGAGCCACCTCACCCAGTCTCCAAGGCATTTTTTTAATCAATTAATTTGATAGCATCTGATGTTCAAACACAAACATACCTTAGAATAAGAAAGTGCTATTTGTTGAAACACAGCATCATCTGGTGATTTACTATATGTGGCAATTCCTTGTTCATCATCATCAAAAGGGTAATTAACAACCAAAGAACCTACAAAGGAAATGAGAAAAATGTTATCTGTCTCAGGATAGATCACTAACATAAAGTGAGCTGTTCATAATACTGTTAGAAAGGGAAATCAATAAAATTCACCAAAGCATTTCCTCAACAGAAATGAAAAATAAGAGCCTGGATTGTGGCTCAGTAGTATGGTACTTCTCTAGCATGTGCAAAGGCCCTGGGATCAATCCCTAGCACCATCAAAAAGGGAATAAAAAATATACTAATTTCTTCAAGAAAATCAACATTAGAAGGAAAATAAACAGCTGTGCTGCATACTTAAAGATTGCTTTAGCTAGAAAGGTCATGAGAATTTACTGGTATAATTTACCTATCAGAGCTGAAAACAGAAGTAAACAGGAATAACTTAAATCATTTTACTTTTATAATATTTAAGATCAGAAAAACTGGGTGGATTTTGATGCCTTTTTAAATAAAATTCAGACATTTTACAGGGCATGGATTTTAAAATAAGAAAAGTTCTAACTAACCTATCCTCCTCACTTGGAGATGGGAGATCTAAAGCACAGACAGTAAATAACTTACAGGTAGATCTGGCCTGATTCATACTCAAAAAACAGCTAAATATTTTTCTTACAGTCTTAAAAAATGGTTCAGCTGGAGTTATATCATATGATATTTTATGAGCTAAGGTAAAGAAGGTGATGTTTTAAAATGTGTAAGGCTATCAAGTCCTTTCAGGCTTCCCACAGGCCATAAGTAGTCAGGGTGCTTCTCAGACAAGCTCTGAGTATGTACATGGTCACACTGTTTTCATCAGCCCATTACCATGCCTCCTATTGATGCACTTGTCTTTCCCTCTTCCCCATTTTCTTTTTTTACCATATCACTTCATAGGAAGGTAGGAGGTAAAGGGAATGGAATATTGAACTTCAATTTAGATAAAATAATCCTATAATAACAAACACCAGTAAACATTCATAAAAATTTATGTGTGTGGTACTGGGATTTATTGCTTCTGTGAATATATTGCTTCTGTGAATGTAAAATGGTTCAGCTATTGTGCAAAATAGTTTGGTAGTTCCTCAAAAAGCTACCCATGGGCCAGGCATGGTGGGTCACACCTGTAATCCTAGCTACTCAGGAAGCAGAGCTCAGGTGGATCAAGGTTTGAAGCCAACCCATGCAACAAAGTTAGCAAGGCCCCATTTCAACAAATAAGCTGGGCCTTGTGTTATGTGTCTGTAATCCAAACTACGCTGGAGGCCTTAGGTAGGAGGATTACAGTCTTAGTCTGAGCCTGGGCAAAAACATTAGGCCCTATCTGAAAAATAAATAAAAGCTAAAAAGGGAAGTGGTGTGGCTCAAGTGGTAGAGGATCTCCGTAGCAAGCTGGAGACCCTGAGATCAAACTCCAGTATGGAGAGAGAGAGAGAGAGAGAGAGAGAAAATAAAGAGAAGAAGAAGAAGAAAGAAGAAGAAGAGGAAGAAGAAGAAAGAAGAAGAAGAAGAAAAGAAGAAGAAAAGAGAAGAAGAAGAAAGAAGAAAAAGAAGAAAGGAGAAGAAGAAGAAGAAGAAAAAAGAAGAAGAAGAAAGAGAAGAAGAAAGAAGAAGAAAGAAGAAAGAAGAAAGAAGAAGAAGTAGAAGAAGAAGAAGAAAGAAGAGAAGAAGAAGAAGAAGAAAGAAGAAGAAGAAAAGAAGAAGAAGAAGAAAGAAGAAAGAAGAAAGAAGAAGAAGAAGAAGAAAAGAAAGAAGAAGAGGAAGAGGAAGAGGAAGAAAGAAAGAAGAAGAAGGAAGAAAAGGAGAAGGAGGAAGAGGAGGAGGAGGAGGAGGAGGAGGAGGAGGAGGAGGAGGAGGAGAAGAAGAAGAAGAAGAAGAAGAAGAAGAAGAAACAGACAGAGAAAGACACCCACACAGTGAAAGACAGAGAGTGAGAGAAAGAAGTATGTGTGTGTGAGAGGCCAGCTTGGGCTACGTAGTGAGATGCTATCTCAAACAAACAAAAAAAGAAGCAATAACAAAGAGCTACATGCTGAATTGTCATATGACTCAATAATTCCATTCCTAGGTATATACTTAGGATAGAAAACAGAAGCTTAAATAAATTTTTATATACCAATGTTCATTCATAGCAGCATTATTCATAATAATCAAAAACCAATCCAAATGTCCACCAGTGAATAAACAAAATGAGACATATATATGCCTATACAATGAAATATTATTCATCCATCAAAAGGAATGAAGTACTGACACATGCTGCAACATGAATGAACCCTAAAACCATAATGCTAAATGAAAGAAGCCTGACACAAAAGAATAAATCTTTTATGGTTCCATTTTTTCAAAATGTCTGGAACAGATAAATCAGAGACAGAACAGATTGGGGGTTACATGAGTCTGCAGGAAGGGGGAATGGAAAGTAACTGCTTAGTAGGTAAGGGGTTTCTTTTTAGGGAGATGAAACTAGTTTGAAATAGAACAGAGGTGGTGAATTCTCAGCTGTGAATGCACTAAATACCACTGTAACTGTTCACTTTAAAATAGTTCACCTGAATTTACAAAATCTACAAAAAAGAATCTTGCTTTTCCCTTTATTTTCCCCAAATCCTTCTAAATTGTTAGGTTGGCAGAACATACTGCCCCAAAATGTGTCACTTTGGTACATTATTTGAGCCAAAGACAAGTGAGAAACAACTGCTGGAAGGGTTCTCCACCCTCCCCTTCTGTCTAGAACAGGGTATAAATCTCCCTGTGAGAAACATGCCCTTCAGGCACCAGGAGGAAGAAAATATTCTTATTATCAGAGACAAGGAATCAAGGCAAAGATGAAGCCATACAAACAAACCTTACTGTAATAACCCGTCTACCATTAGTTTCCCCCATCTACTACCTACAGTAAGCTTCCTACAGTCTACTGCTCCTGAAGCCCAAGCCCCTTTCCTTTGTCTAGTCACTTTTCACGATATATCAACTGTATTAAAAAAGTGTATAATCCTAGGTCTCCTTGCTTCTTTTGGAGTTTTACTGCTTTCCTATGAAGCCTCCCCCTACCTGCCATGTGCCACATAAAAAGATTAACATAAAATGTGAATGCTTTCCTCCTGTTAAACTGCTAATTGACAAATTGGCTGATGAACCTAGGAGAGTAGAGGAATTTTTTTTATCCCCTACTGCAGAAAAAAGAAATCTTTTAAATTTTATTGCCAAGATTTAGAACCATTTAAATAACTTTTAAAGTGAGAAAACAAAGTATGTCATGGAAAGAAACATGTCTACATGATTGAAGATGCCAAGGTCTTGACACATCTGTAAACTTGTGACTTGTTTGCACTAGAATGTAACTACCCTTCTCTGCCCTTCCCTCCTACTTCCCTTCCCTTTGATCCTTTTTTTTTGTAGTACTGGGGATTAAACTCAGGGCCTTGTGCTTGCTAAGCTATCATTTTACCACTTGAACCACACCTCTAGTCCTTTTTCTTTTTTGTTTGTATTACAGTATTACAGACAGGCATTATCATGCCTGGCCAGAATGTAACAATTCTTAAGTTTGTAGATTTAGCCAACGTGACATATGACTTACTCTTTTTTTTATTAATTATTGGGGAAGGCAGTACTAGGGTTTGAACTTAGGGCTTTGAGTTTGCTAAACAGGTGTTTTACTGCTTAAAGCTACATCTCCAGCCACCCCCCTTGCCACCCCATCCCTCTTTTTTTTTTTTTTTTTTGCTATGTTGTCCAAGTTGGATTCAAGCTTGTGATCCTCCTTATTCTTCACACTCCCTAGCATGACGGATTACAGGTGTGTAACACATGCTGGGCTGACATATGACTTCTTTTTTTTTTTTTTTCAAAGTGGTTATCTTCTCTGGCTTTTTTTTAAATACATTTTTTATTAGGATATATTCATTATATGGGGGGGATTCGTGGTGACATTTCTGATTAGACTTACCTTGTACATTACTTACATTTCCCCCATCGTCTCTCCCCTTCAACCCCCTCCTTACCCCACATGACTTATTCTGAGAATACTTTTTAAAATCTCAAAAATGAAAAAACATTTTCTATTAAATATAGCATAAAATAGTTAAAGAAGCGCTGGCAGTATGGTTCAAGTGGTAAGCTCTTGTCTAGAAAGTGTAAGGCCCTGAGTTCAAACCCCAGTACCGAAAACCAAAAACAAAACAAAAAAATTTTTGCCAGCCAGGATATAGCTTCATAATTTCTATATGGCTCTTTGAGAACAGTTATTGAATACTTATTTTTTTCTACTACTGGTAATCTTTCAAAGCAATTTTTAATTGCTAGTAATAATCTCAATTTACTTCCTAAAATGGTCTGTAAGTATGTACTATCATTGTAAAATGGAAGGTTACTCTTTATGCTATCAGATCTCAATTATGGTACTGTTTTTGGATATTCCAACAAATGTTGACTGACACTCAATTTCTTCCCCAGTGCCCACGGTGCTGATACTTTCCCTGATATACAATTCACATTTGAAACAATTCATCCATTTAAAGGTGTGATGTGTACTTCCTAAGGCTGTACAACCATACTGCTATTTAGTTATAGAATATTTTCATGGCTCCAAAAAGAATCCCCCAAACCCACTAGAAATCCCTACCCCTTTCCCATCACTATCTACTCCAACCCAAGGCAACTACTGATTTACTTTCTGTCTCTATGGATTTGCCTGTTCAGAACACTTCATGTAAGTATGATCATACTATATGTGGCCTCTTGTGAGTGGCTTCTGTCCCTCAGCATGTTTTTAAAGTTCATCTCTGGGCTGGTGGAGTGGCTCAAGTGCCTCCAACAGTAGAGTGCCTGCCTAGCAAGTGGGAGGCCCTGAGTTCAAACCCCAGTTCCACAAAACCAAAACCAAAATCAAGTGGTACAGTGTCTGCCTACCAAGCATGAACACTTAAGTTCCATAAATAAATAAAAATCAATTCAAAGTTCATCTCTGTTGTAGCATGTATTAATACTTGATTCCTTCTAAACTGAATAACATTCCATGGTATGGATATGCCACATTCTATTCATCCATTTATCAGCTGATGGTTGTTTCTACTTATAATTATTATGGATAATGCTGGATGAACAATCATGTGAAAGCACTGATACCTTCACTCTCACTCACACAACCCTAGATGGACATTGTGATGAATTTTAATGTATGACCTCTCATTCTATTCAACCAATCCATTCCCGCTGAATCATGGAGATATGCAGAGTCAGACCCTACATGAGAATAAGTTAATTGTGCTACAGTTAAGGATATATATATACATATAACAAGTGAAAGATAAGAGAATGTCAAAATCTAAACTTACATAAAAGAGTTTATGAAGCTTTGGGAGAAAACTGGTCTAAACATTTGGACCTGTTGGTGTTTGATTTTTTGTGAATGACAAAGAGCATGTTACCAAGTTCCCAGTATGATAAACAAAAAGCTATCTGAAGAACTACCAGAGAAAGAGGAGAGGGAGAGGATGATTAGAGAGAAGAATAAGGAGAGAGGAGGAAGGAGGGAAGAAGAAAGGAGATGGGGGATAGGGAGGGAGAAAAAGGGTGGGGAGGGAAAAGAGGGAAAAAGACTGGAGGGAACAGTTAGGAAACAGGCCTAAAAAGCAATGAAAAAAATTCATGTTGTCACGTACCATAGAAGCATAATAGAAAGTCTAAGAAAAGTCTAAGGCAGGTAAAATTTCAACAGATTTTCAAATGCAATCAATAAGAACTAATTAGAGGAATATAAAGTTGCCATACCTCCATGTAGGTTTGCTGACAGCACAAATGGATAGGTCTTCATCCAGCTCATTACAGCACTAGTTTCTGGTTGGGTGGGATCTGTGATCTGAACAAACTGGTCTGGGAAATTTCGGTTCAGGTCAAAGTTATTGCTGTTGTTTCTGCCAATTACACTTAATGAATCTCCTGTAGGATAAAAGATTCAAATTTAAAGTATGTTTTACTTCTATTTTAATTCAGCACATACTGCTTCAGCTATGTTAACTCAAAGGCAAGTACAAACTTATTAGGCTTCACTATTATCAATGCCACTGTGATTACAATACACCTTGTTTAAACCGTGCATTAAAAAAATCTCTCTCTTCCAGATCTTTAGAACAGAAGGCTAAAACTACTATTCTTTTGTTTCTACCCTCTGGTTGTACTTTGAGAGAAAAAAATCCAAATCCAGTTACTATAACTGGATTAATATACAAATTATTATATTAACAATATTATCAATATTATATAATTATTATTATAGTAATATTGTATCATATACATTATATTAATATTATAATATAAACATTAATACAAATTATTATATTAGAGTACTGCTCAACTGTCAATAATCCACATACAAGGACATGATCACAATGTTGAGTGAGCATTATTCATCAGAGGGGGACTCTATTGTACTTTTACACAAGTCACTAAGACATTGTAAGACATTATAAGACCAAATGAAAAGAAAATTGTGGTAGGCTTAGAGTAATCACAAAAAAGTAAAGTTAGCCAAAACCATAGTTGGAAATTTAACCTGATGGAGGAGAAAGGTACAATTTAAGCTTAACTGTGCATATTTCATTTTAATATGGGGTGAGAGCCCTATTACTGTTATTACAATGAGAAAAAAATACAAGCAAATGAAAAAACTTAACAGAGGGCTCACCAATACTAATCAGTTCCACCTTTCAGCAAGGTAAGGGAGTATTTGGGAACTCTTGTGATGCTAACAAAAAATAAGGTCTTTAGGGAGAGAATTTAAATTAATATATAGGATTAACATGAGCCTACTTGCTCATGAGCACCTTTGGGTAATGATAACCAGTTGATTCTCCCAGTGGTTAGCTGAGTGTGTTATGAACCATGTGGCTGCATATTCATACTGTGGTGCCTATTCTACTCATAAGATATCATTGACTAGAAGCTATTGTAGGGGAGTAAAATATCACACTCACATAGATTTCTTGCATATATTTCAAGTTGGTTATTCAGAGAAATTGCAATTACAAGAATAGCTCTGAGCTGGGAGCTGGTGGCTCACGCCTATAATCCTAGCTACCCAGAAGGCAGAGCTCAGAAGAATCACAGATCAAAGCCAGCCCCAGGCAAATAGTTCGAGACCCTATCTCAAAAAAACCCTTCACAAAGAAGAGCTGGTAGAATGCCTCAAGGTGTAGGCTCAGTATGACAAAAAAAAAAAAAAAATCAACAACAACAAAAAACCTTCTGAAAAGTTGTCCTTTTATAAAAAGAAGCTTACATCTATCCACAACAGCACATGCAGGTAGAGGCTTTCCTATCTGATACATGCTTTTTGCCTAGGAAAGTATTTCCAGAGGAAGACTGATTGGGTGTCTGACATCTGGCCCAGACATTGGCGAACACAGGCGCCTATTACCTGAGAGACTTTATCTGTGTAACTAGACAACTCTTGCTCACGGTACACATTCTCTCCTCAAACTTACACAGCCTGCAGCCAACCAGGAAGTCCAAGCCTCTAAACCTATGCTTAGCTGTATATAAGATTCAACTGTCTAAACTCCCTTTGAGTCTTGTACTTTGTGTATGGGTTCCGTGTTTCTGCATGTTGATAAATTTGCTCTGGTTTTTTCCCTCTTAGTCTGCTCACTGGCCATTTATTTTAGACCAAAATTATCATGCCCTCAGAGGGGAAAAAGAAAACTTAAAACTTCCTTAACAGAATCATGGGCTGGGAAAAGAGATTCTCATTCTCCTAGTTCTACAAAAGGTAGCCATGTAAACCTGCTCTCCCAGCCCTTACTACATTGCCCAAGGAGGATGGGCTTGCCCAGAGAGGCAGAAGAATGGAAAGTCAATAATTCAGGAGGTTTAGAATATATATGTATGAGGAATAGAACTAGGTCAAAAACAGTCACTGACTTCTAAATAATCTAGTTTGATTTTTTTACTTATAAAATAAGATTCCCAATACAAGAATTTAATAAGAATTACTGTTAAAATGAAATAATTTGTAAAAATTTTATACTGTTTTTAATAAATAAGAGTGTGATGGTTAATCTTTTCAACTTGATTGCATTGAGGGATACCTAGGAGATTAGTAAAGTATACTTCTGGGTATGTCTAAGGGCATTTCCAGAGATGACTAACATGTGGGATTGAAACTGAGGGGGAAAATCTTGCCTTGAATGTGGGCAGCACCATCCAATAGGCTGGGGATACAGATGGAACAAAAGTGAAAGAAGGAGAAAAAAAAGAAAAGTGTAAAGAGGAGGATGCCAGCCAGTGAGTTGCATGCTCCATTCTTCCTGCTGTCATTACCTGTGGACATCAGACTCTAGCTTCTCCACCCTTTCAACATAGACTAACACCAGTGACTCCCCAGGGAGCCTCCAGGCCTTCAGCCTTGGTCTGAGACTATATCATTAGACTCCCTTATTCTGAGTCCTCCAACTTCTTGGACTAAGCAACTCCAGGTTCTCTGGCTCACTAGCATGCAGATGGCCACTGCACTGCCAGCCTTCAGTTGTGTAAGCAAATTTAATAAATCCCCTTTGATAATTATATATATACATATATATATATATTATTTTTTTCTATTGGTTCTGCTCTTCCAAAGAACCCCGGCTAATACCAATAACAACATGCAAAAAAAAAAAAAAGCTATTAAATATGTAAACCTGATCACCCAAAGAATGGTTTCACCTACCTTACAAGTATACAAAAGAGCTAAAATCAATTGTAAATGATAAGAATTTTAAAAAGGAAGAAATTGTTCAAAGTCTCTTCTACCCTAAATAAATCATGCCATTTGATAACCCAAAGATTAATCATTAATAATCAACTATTCTTTACCTTCCTGGGACTTTTCATATCCATCAGGATTCATGGATGGCATAAGGTGAATTCTAGTACTACGAACCAAATCTGTTACTTCAGGATCTGTTCCAAAGTTCTTACAAAGGTATTCAATGAGGTTCAGTAGCAGTTCTCTACCAACAACTTCATTTCCATGCATATTTCCAATGTACTTAAATTCTGGTTCACCTGAAAACAAAATAATTATGTGGAAGATCTTTTTCCCTTTTCAGTTATGATGGACTCTCTGTTTTTTCCCCAATGAGTATAAAAATCCTGAACATAAATTCAAGAAAACATGTTATTTTGCTAAAAGCAAGAAAAACCTTCCCAAACATCTTGACGCTTCCTTACTAACATTTATGTCTGATCCGACTCAAAGTGTGTGTGTGTCTGTATACATATACATATATGCACATACATACATATGTGTAATGCATATGTACAGGCCACATTTTAGCAAAAGGAATCTAATTTATGTACATATACCTATATTAGCAGAAGGAATCTAATTTATGCAAATACTAAATACCACACAAATGTGGATAATTAAGTGGATTTTCTTGGGCCAGAGGTATGGCTCAAGAGATAAAGAGTGCCTACCTAAGCAAGCACAAGGCTCTGAGTTCAAACTCCAGTCCCACCAAAAGAAAATTTTTTTCTTCTTTTTTAGAAATAGATTGGCTACATTTTATTAAATTACATTTTCTTAATCCTAGCTATACATACTATAGGTGACTTTTTCTCAATAAAGTACAGCAATATAACATACCTTTGAGATGTACTACTGAAATAATGTATAAGGCAATACCAATTACCTGGTTCATGGACACCTGGATTATCAGATATCTCCATCACATATAGTTCTCTCGACTCTACTGATTTTCCTAAGGAATAAAGGCGAGTGATATTAGGATATTCATTGGCAAATCTTCTCAAGAAGATTTCCATATCAGGGAAATGGTGGTGGTGAAAATCTTTTGGCTGAATTGGCTGGTGAGAAGAGGGTGTTCCAGGAGCAATATTAGGGCCAGCAACTGTGCTAGCAGTTGCTAAAGCATCAGTTGTGACAGAGACCACTGAAGTCACTGCTGGCCGAAGGGAAAAATCCACCACTGTAGCTGGTCCTTCTTTAACCATTATATCATTAACAGTCAGTGGCATATATCTGAAAAAATATTTGAAAAAGGAGATGGCTTAGAGTTAAACCACACAATGCTTTTAATATTATAAAACACAACAGTACCCTTTTCATACTCTTGCACTTATTAGTTTATCAAAACTCAAAAGTAAACAAAGATACATGTATGAAGAGTATTAGGATGTTATCTCAGGTTAAGTCTTTAAGGAGTTATTTTTTTCTTACCAACCATTTCAGGTACCACACACTACACTGGTTACCAAAAAAAATCACATTCAAAGAAACAAATATGCTAATTACTCCACAGTAACCATCACTACAATATTCAAAGGCATAAATTATCCATCTTTGCAGTGCCTTATCAAACTGCATTCCACTTTCTTTCCCAAACCTTGAAGTTCAAAATTAAATGAAAGGTTACCAATTAAATCCTTATGAAAGTCAGCTTCCAGAAAGGTTTCTAGGGTAGGTGGGAAACCACTCCTTAACATATAAGAAAGCCGGTGTAAGAACAGTTCTTCAAATGCCATTTCTAGAACCTTGGGTTTCTTTCACTCTGGTATTTAATTGGCATTGAGGCAATACTTTACACAGCTAAGCCTCATTAGAAGCTGTTAAAATTGTCTTTCCACCCAATGCTTCACACTGCTCGACTATGTGACAAAATACTCTATGACTGTATTCTCATTATAAAAGGAGAAAAATCAGTAAATAAGGAAAAATAAAAGCCAGATACAGTAAGATTTAATAGAGTATCTTTTTGTCTTAGACATAACACGGAGACTTGACATTTTAAGAGTCTGGTTTAAATTCTTACCCAGTTGAAACTGCTGTAAGATTATAAATTCCAGGAACAAGTAATCTGTAGAAATCACCAAATCTGCCTGTTGTGATATTATGATTAATACCAGCCACTGAAATGGTTGCGTTCTCTAACCCCGATCCTGTTACTAAATCTTTAACAAATCCTTTAATTCCAATGTGGACCTAAAAAACAAGAATAAAAGTTCAGAGACAATCAATTTGGAAGGCAAGACAATATAATGCTGATCTACATTGATGCTAAAATTTCTAAAAGATAAGGTTACTCCTCTGTATTTCCAAAACATGAAATATAGACAAAAGTATTAAATTCTTAAACTTAAGTCATGTATGTCTGAACTCTCTACACTAATAAGGTGCTTTTGAAATTCCCTCTCTTCAAAGCTAGGCTTCTACTTTTCTCAGCAAACTATAAATTCTGGTATATCCCATAGTTCTATGAGTTTGATTTAGATTAAACTGATGTTCATGTTTCATACAGTGGTAATGGCTCTCTAGCAAATATGAACACATGACATAGTAATAACCCAGTAGAACAAGTTTGTCAGGATTTTTGGTGCTGAGGATTGAGCCCAGGGCTTCAATCACGCCAAGCACTCACTCTACCACTGGAGGACACTCTAGTAATACAAATGTGCTAGTTATTTCCATTTGTAAAAGTATTCTAAGATGGACAAAAGGACCCCAATAGAGCAGAGTGCTAGGGGTGGGGGACAGGAAAGACAAAACTAGAATATATTTTAACAGGTTATAATCTTAAATAATAATAATATTAAGTAATTAAAGCAGATTAAGATAAGGATACCTAATTTAGATTGTTACTCATATGCAATCAAATTTCTCCCTTATTTAATCCATTATTTCTATACTTCAACCTTCCAGTCAGCTACTTTTACCTTTTCAATCAACGTGATCAAAGACTCGCGATTGTTCTCCCATTCCTGTCGCAGCTGTGAAGCAGGTGGGTATTTGCAACAAGACAGTTCTAATGTGATCTCAAAACAGTTGGCCCACACATAATTGTAATCTTGCATACCACCTGTAACATGAAGGAAAAATAAGTTTACTTGCAAAAAGAAAGGAATTCTACCCTTCAAAAGACTTGAAGAAGGACTGGAAGAATGGTTCAAGTGGTAGAATGCCTGCCTAGCAAGCAAAAGGCCCTAAATTCAAACCCTAGTACTACCAAAAAAAAAAAAAAAAAAAAAAAAAAGACTGAAGAAATTAAATCCGCCATCTCTGCCATGTATAATTTTTTTTGGGGGTGGGGAACAGTACTGGGGTTTGAACTCAGGCCTCATGCTTGTTAGGCAAGCACTCTATCTCTTGAGCCCTTTTCTGTTTTTTAGTTACTTTTTAGGTAGGGGCTGATGTTTCTGCCTGCACCAGCCTTAAATTACCATCCTCCTACCTATGGACTCCTATGTAGCTGGGACCATAGGCATGTACCACCAGGCATGGCTTACTGATTGAGATAAAGTCTTGCTAACTTTTTACCCTGGCTGATCTCAAACCACAATCTTGTCACTTGATTTTTTTACACCTTGTTTTAGGTGAATGAAGGGAGAGGCATAACTTCTCTATGATCTCACCTTGTTCATGAAATGTGAATAGGCAAACAGTTGTAATATCAGATGCTTTCTAAAGCCCTTTTTTTTTTTTGCATGTGAAATGGGCCTTGACCTTAGTCACTTCCTTCCATAATCTTTGAAAGATGCCTCACGGGTCTAGATTTTGCTCAATTGATGCCCACTACTCATCAAAATCCTTCTACATATACCTACTCCTGAGCAAAGTGGACTTCCCTTTTCCTCAATTATCCTCAAAGAGGCTTTTTTTCCTTTGACAGGACAAAGTGCAAAGTACAAATGTGGGTATTGAAGATCAACTTTTGTGGGTTTTCTTTTTTTTTGGTGGGGCAGGGGAATTGAGACAGGGTCTCCTGCCTCAGCCTCCACAGTACTAGGATTACAGACATACGCCACCATGTCATCCTTCTGTAGCCCCCAGCACATCTCAGGTGATGTCATGCAGGATCCTTCAGATTCAAAGGGAAAAGAACCTTTCCCTTTCAGTGGCTCAGCACCAACAGTCCTAGATTGTCTACCACTTGAAGCCTGAGAACGCTTTGGCATTAACATAGGTCTTTCTATTTATTTAAATGATCTCAAAGGATCCTTCCAACTCTCAGCTTCTAAGATGTTTAAAAATACATGCTGGCTTGCTTATAAGAGAAGAGGCAAAAAGAGAACACCTGGGGGAGAAAAAGACAATTCTGAAATCTCTTTGTAGAGAAAAGTCAAACCACCTCTTACTAGGAGTCCATCAAAGAACGGGGGCTGTAAAACAGTAAAGAAAAGTAAACAATACAGCACAATTAACATAACTTTGACAGAAATGAAATAGCAATGTTACTGGAATTAAATTCTCAATGTCATTTCTGTTGAGGTTCCATTATGTGCTTTGAGACAGCTAGCTCTTCAGTGTGCCCAACTTACCTAATGCAATATACTCCACTTCATCAGCATAGTGACAGACTACACATTGTTAAGACAAGAAAAAACTAGGCTAAGTGTAAAGAATCAAAAGCTAGTAAAGAGGAAACTGAACTTTTATAAAACCCAGGACTCTGTGAACTCTAACGCATGCCATCTGGAGAAAGAAATAAAAAGAAGGAAAGTGAACACTTTGGAAGTGTTCACACCAGGCAGTATCACACCAATATTGGTGACATGCAATCTAACCTCAGAACACATACAGGAGATTTTCAAATTATATTCATGTTCATCCACATTAATCAAATACTTTTAAGTCAGGCCAAGTTTTTGTTTATAATGTGGAGGAGACAACCATATCCATAAATAATAAATGATAATAGAGAATAGTGATGGTGGTTATACAAAAATATGAATCTAATGAATAAAATGCTTATTTTACATTATGTATATTCTGTCACAATTTAATACAGTAATAGAGATATTACAGGTCTATGATAGCAGTTACAATTCTAGGGTTGACAAAAGATCTAAAAATTCTTCTTGGGGAGGAGGTGGCCCAAACAATGTATATACATGTGAGTCAATATAAAAATGATAAAATTTTAAAAACTAAAGAACAAAAATCAAAAAGGTTTCTTGGGGGGAGGTGTTTTTTTTTAGTGAGGTGTTAAAGAGCTGTGGGAATCAGGAGTCCAGTCAGACAGAGGAGATGGCTTTGTAAAGGCAGAGGATCTAACAAATGTTGACAAACATCTGTGTGGCTGATAAGCAACAGTATTATAGCTGAAACACATATAGTTGAAGCTGGGCCGGTGAGATGTAGTGAAAGGTAAACAAGGTGTAAAAGGCTGGGAGTAGGGGCTTCCTGTCTTTCCAAGGCATAAAAAGTTTGTTTGTTTTGAACAGAAAAGTGGTAGCATGGATAAGAGGCAGTATGGTCTGGAGAAGAAAGAGACTGGAAACAAAAAACCCACAGGCAGTTTTAACAGTGGTCCCAGTAAAAAGTAATAATGCCTAAAATGTGTGGGCAGGAACTGTGTGGAATGGAAGGGAGGAATGCAACAAGAAATACAGGGTCTGAAAGAAAAATGGTGGGAGTTGAGGAAGAGAGAACAATCAAAGAGGACCTCAGGCCAGATCAGTTTAGCTAATGAGGAAGCCACTAACAGAGAAGAAGCAAGTTTGAACAGAGAGGGACATGACAATTGTTTCGGATATGCTGAGTTTGAGGTATCTGCAGAACACTTAGACAGGGACATCCAAGAAGGAATTTGAAAATGCAAGTTTAAAGCCTGAGGAAAAAGGTAGTCCTTTCTCAAGAAATGATCATTTAAAACTAGGAAGTTCAATTTTCCTTCAACAAATATTTACGGAGCCCTGACTATGGGTCAGGCACTGTTCTAGGTACACAGGGAAAGAATGGTGACAAGGTCCCTGCTCTCACATAAATTCTTATATAAATAAAAATAGCAGATGGTGAGAAATGTTGTGCAAAAAATTTAATAGAGTGATGTAACAGCCAGCAGCAAGTAGAGATTACATGGTCAGGAAAAGGCTTTGCAAGGAGATACTACTAAGCCAAGATACGAAAATCAAGACAGTCCAGCAGGGTAAAGTCTAAGAGAATTTTCCAGGCAGAAGGAAAAACTTGGAGAGTTTGAGAAGTGCAAAGAAGGCTATAATGGCTGGACAATAATAGCAAAGGCTGGAATGACACAAAATGAGCTTGACAGACTTGGGCAAAACAAGATTGATCATACAGGGCTTTGGCACTAAGGGTAAGAGTTTAGAATTTTATTCTAAATACAATAGGAACTATTAAAGGGTTGTTGTTTTAGTCTTACAGTGTTAAACAACACATTAACATAAAATCTGCCACATCAATCATATTTACATGTACATTACAAAGATTAAAAAATACATATATATATATTACAATAGTATACTATACTATAATTTTGACCTGATTTGCCTCACCCTCCTAAAGGTTCAATATGCTGGAAGTTTAGTCCCCACTGTGGTAATATAACAGGTGGGAAAGCCTTTAAGAGATGGAGTCTAATGAAAAGTGATTATGTCACTAGGGCACTGCCTTTGGAAGGGATTAACATAGTTCCAGTGGAACCCAAGTTAGTTCTTGAGAGCAAGTTATTAAAAAGCAGGGTCACCACACTATATTGTTCTCTTCTGCATGTGGCCAGTTCCCTTTTTGTTTTTCTGCCATATAGTGACCTGACCAAGTGGACCCTAACCAAAAGCCAAATTGATGGGTTGCTCTATTTGAGTCTGGCTGTGTCTGCCCCCACAGACACACCCAGAGGTGTGCTTTATTAATCTCCTAGGCATTTCTCAACTCAATCCTCTGTTACTTTTCCATGGCTGTGACCAAAAATATCTGAGAGAACAACTTAAAGGAGAAATTGCTTATTTTGCAGAGGGTTCAATGCATGGTTGCTTGACTACATGCTCTTAGCAGAACATGTATGGTGGAGGGGGTTCTTCACCTTGTAGCAGATAGGAAGCAGAGAGTGGGAATACAAAAGGGTCAGGGCAAGATAAAGCCTCCAACAATACAACCCCAGTGCCCTACTTTCTCCAATTAGGCCCCACCTTCTACTTTTCACCATCTCCTGATAATGACATCATGTTATGAATCCATCAGTTAGGTCAAAGCCCTCATAAGCTAATCGTCTCTGGAAATGCCCTCACAGACACACCCAGAAGTGTGCTTTACTAATCACCTGAGCACTTCTCAATCCAATTAGCTGAAGATTAAGATTAACCATTTCAGCCTCCAACAATGTGAGCTAAAGAAACCACTTTTTTTGTATTCAGCCTCAGGTATTTTGTTACAGCAATAGAAAGCAGAATAATATAATTATATTCACATTGTTGTGTAGCAGGGAGGAGAATCAAAAGAAAACAGACTAGGCCTGTGTTCTGATAAAGTAGTAGGGAGGTAGGGATGGCATAGCAGAGAGATAAAACCTAAACAATCCAAAGGTGAAGAAGGTCACATAGCATTAGGGGTAGAAGAGCACTTAGCACAAGGGTGAAGTAGCCTATAGAATTGCATATAGCCATATATGGGTTAAACCTTGTTTTTTTAATTTTATTGCCTTTGTAACCTGCTTGCAAAGGTACATAAGATGAGACCTCTTTGTTCTCGGGGCTCAGCCTTTGGACATGAGTCCGCTGGGTCTGTGCTGGCACAATAAAACATTGCTTCCTGCTAAACTGCCTCAGTGTCCCATATCTCAGCTTGTAACTTCCCGCAACAGTGCAACAGATCTCTAGAACTTTTCATCTTGCAAAACTATAACCCGGTGCCCATAACTACTCTCCTTTGTCCTTTCTCCTCAGCTACTGGCAACCACCATTTTATTCTCTGTTTCTAATATTTTGACATTAGATACCTCCTCATGTAAGTGGAAACATGAAGAATTTGTCTGTTTGTGACTGGCTTGTTACAGTTAGCATTACTGGTAACAATGCAACGGTCACTGTGCATAAGATATTATACTAAGATTATTGGGATTTATAAATAAAAAATACTTCTATTGAGTGTTTAGAATCTTGGTGAAGAAGCAAAACGGGGAATACATGAAAATAATTTCAGAGTAACATTAATATGAACTAATCTTTTTCTTTTTTGCATATGTAAAATTTAATAGCTGTGTTGTTATAAACACGGCCAACTCACACTTTAATTATGCCAGAGGGCAGTTAAGCAGATTACAACACCATAATAACCAGGCTTGAGTCCTAGAATTCTATTATCTGTTCCTTAATTGTTTTATTTCAGTAGCAATTAACAAAAAGTAGCAAAAAAATTAAGTTTACAGTAACATTTTAGATCAGGTAACATGTTACCTGATCTGATTTTTAGATGTAACGTTCATAGTACCATAAGTAGCCAATTCTAATCAATAACACACACACATACCTCCAGGATGGTGGGTAGGAAGGAAGGACAGAAGTGTTTTAAAAGTAAGACTTAAATCCAAGAGAAGAAATACATTTAGTGGCCTCTAGTCCTAAAGAAAGTCCTATATATTGACTAACATATAACTCTATGAATAATCCAAAACTAACAGTCATATTATTGGAGTTAAGTATCTTTCTGTAGGTTCTTTAGATTTGATTTGAGAAAATATTACAGTGAACCGTGTGCCCAACTGTAACATTAATATTAGTGTCACAGTGTAGAACCTAGTGAAAATACAGAATATCAGTTAAATCTTGATATACACTCCTAAAATTTTCCTTTGCTAATACTGTATTTAAGTGAAACATAAAATGATATTGGAAATAAAAAGATGACCATTTAAAAACAATTCAAGAATCAATGTCTTGGGGTTGGGAATATAGCTTAGTGATAGAAGTGCTTGCCTAGTACATGCAAGGCCCTGGGTTTAATCACCAGCACCATGCCAAAAAATCAGTATCATTACTGTATTTCAACAATAATAAGGAAATACACCAGAAAATAGGTCCCTGCAACAAAAGCCACAAGATATGTAAGATTAAATGTAATAAAATATATAATACAAATCAGTTTTACAAAGTTTTACTGAAGGATCTGGAAGAGATAAGAAGAATGCTCTCAGAGTTCTATATAGGCTTACATAGATCTCAGATTCCCTCAAACTAATTTATAAATGCACCATGCAAAAATATTTTATCGCATAAATGGACAAATGATCCAGAGGTTAATTTGCAAAAATAACTGAGAACGTCTAAGAAATGGGTGAGAATACCCAAAGAAAGATAAAAAATAAGGAAGGTGAGAGGTGACTTGCATTACCAGATATTCATATGCTATTACAAAACTACACTTACTACAGTAGCTCGTGTCAGATGTAAAAATAAACAAACCAATGGAAGAAAGCAGAACTCACAGTAGCAGAAACAAAAGCATTTGGGATATGACAAAGGGGGCACTTAAAATCAATGAGGAAAAATCACTAACTTTTAACATGGATAAAACTGGTTCAGTAGATGGTAAAAATACAGGAGCCATACCTCAAGTTACACCAAATAAACTCATTACACCATACGGAGTTTAATATAAAAATGAAATTATAAACAAAAGAGAAGTCAACATAAGCAATTTCATACTCTTAGGAAAGAAAGCCTTCAAAGTGTGAAACCATGAAAAGAAAACTAATGATAGATTTAATTACCTAAAAATTATAAAATATCGAAAAAAAACCCTTAAGAAATTATGAAACAAAAATAGACAAAAGGTTTAGAACATTTCTAGAAAATAATTTGGA
Source organism: Castor canadensis (assembly GCF_047511655.1). Taxonomy (NCBI): domain Eukaryota; kingdom Metazoa; phylum Chordata; class Mammalia; order Rodentia; family Castoridae; genus Castor; species Castor canadensis. Next base: position 45,342,104 of record NC_133396.1, on the reverse strand, counting down.
AACATGTGCATAAAATCTTTAAAATAGGGATGACCAGCTGGGTGTTGGTGGCTCACCCCTATAATCCTCACTACCTGGGAGGCTGAGATCAGGAGGATCGTGGTTTGAGGCCAACCCTGGCAAATAGTTCACGAGATTCCATTTCAAAATAACCACAGGAAAAAAATGGAGGTGTGGTTCAAGAGGTAGAATACTTACATTGCAAGCAAGAAGCCCTGAGTTCAAACCATAGTCTCACCAAAAAAAAAAAAAAGCTTATATATATATATATATATATATATATATATATATATAAACAAATATAAAATAAAACAGGATGGCCTTAACACAGAAATTCCCTTTCCAGGAATTTATACTAAAGGAAAATATAATTGGAAACAACCATAAATGTTCAAAAACGGAGGACCAGTTTAGTAAATTATAAAGTAGGTTACTATCTAACCATATACAATTCTGCAGACATACATTTATTGTCATATTTACTGTATATCAATAAAAGGGATATAAAACAGTATATACAAATCTTTTTGCATACCTTAAATTTTATTCTTCTTGAAGCATAGTTTCTTAAATACTCCCTTTTATTCTCAATTATGAAGTAACTGATTCAAAACACTGACAATCTCTCTATTCAACACACTGTTTTAAAGCTTAAAAGTTGGACTTATGGAGGTGTAATTTATACAGAAAGATTGACATCAGCCCAGAAAGTTCTCTGCCCCCAGTTGCCCACTCTCTGAGTGACAATTTCTTTCCCTATACTTTTGCCTTCCCTAACATGTCATATAAATTGAATTATAAAGTATTCAGCCTTTCGTATCAGGTTTCTTTCACTCAAAAGCATAGTGCTTTTGAGATGGATCCATGTTGTTGCATAATAATAGTACTTATGAATGTAGTACAATTTGATTACCCATTCTCTATGTGATAGGTATTTCAGCTGTCGTGTTTTTGGTGATTATAAATAAAGCACTGCAATAGATCTTAGTGTGGGCACATCTTTTGATAAATATCTAGGAGTGGCATGGTTGAGTCATATGGTAAGTTCAAGTTTAACTTTATGTTTGTTTTACAAAGTGGTGGTTGAATCATTTTCACAATCCCACCAGTAATGTATGAACATTCCAATTGCTCTGCATCACCTATTAAGTTGCTCAAGCAACTAGTCAGTCTTTTAATTTTTAAGCATTCTAGTGAGTATGTAGTAGTATCTCATTGTAGTTTCAATTTGATTTTCCTGATGACTAATGATACTGCACATCCTTTCTTTCCCATCAAAGGACATCTTTTATGTCCTTATTTATCACTAATTCTGGGAGACTTGATGACGATGCAGATATGAGGAAGTTTACAAAAGGGTTCCCATAAAGTTGTCTGTGGAGTCCTGGCTCACTCCTGAACTGTATATGTGTGGGTCCGACCTTAAACAGCACATAACCACTAAGAACCTAAATATAGAAGAGGTCACCGCCTAGTTCCAAGAATGGTCCCTAAGTGATGTGCACATAGGACAGGGCTCAACACCCCCACAAAGACCTTAACAATGAACTAACATTGGAATCACATGCTACATAAGGCAAGTCAAAACTTGCAGCTGAATCCAACTGGGTCATTCCCTGTTAGAACAAACAAACAAAAAATTACCATCTTAAAATAGGGTTTATTTAAACAAGACTCAGGGGCTGGGAGTGTGGCTCAGTGGTTGCCTAGCATGCAAGAAGACCTGGGTTAGATACAGGGGAGGGGTAATGAACATGCAGACACTACCACAAAAAAAACCCCTCAGAACTCACAACATAAGATTCAAAATGTCCAAGATACACTCCAAACTTATTTGACATTTGAAATAAATGTAAATTTATTTCAGTAAACTCTCAACGAATTGCAAGGAAAAGTCAATAGACATCAACTACAAATGACCCAGATGTTGAAATTATTAAACTAATTTTAAGGCAGTTATTAATAGCCATACTCCCAAGAAGTAATATGTAATATTCTTAAAATGACATGAAACTGAACATACACAAAAAGAACAAAATGGAAATTTCATGCTGAAACATAACCAAATTTAAAACTTTATTGGATTGGGTGTAGTGGTACTCCCCTGTAATTCTAGCACTCAAGAGTCTGAGGCAGGAGAATCTCAAGTTCAAGGCCAGGCTGGACTATAGTAAAACCGTGTCTCAGTAAATAAATAAATATTTAAACACATGATGAAATCCCCCTTATACTATTAATGTATGCTAATAAAAATTTAAAATAAAATAGATAAGTTCAACAGAATGGAAACGACTAGGGAAAAGAATGATTTAGTTGGTAAAGGAAAGAGTAGGAAATACTCTGGAATTAATAGGTATAGGCAAGAACTTTCTCAACGGAACCCCAGCAGCACAGCAACTAAGAGATAGCATAGATAAATGGGACTTCATAAAACTAAAAAGCTTCTGCTCAACAAAAGAAATGGTCTCTAAACTGAAGAGAATACCCACAGAGGGGGAGAAAATATTTGCAAGCTACACATCAGACAAAGGACTGATAACCAGAATATATAGGGAACTTAAGAAACTAAATTCTCCCAGAATTAATGAACCAATAAAGAAATGGGCAAGTGAACTAAACAGAACTTTCTCAAAAGAAGAAATTCAAATGGCAAAAAAAACACATGAAAAAATGCTCACCATCTCTAGCAATAAAGGAAATGCAAATTAAAACCACACTAAGATTCCACCTCACCACTGTTAAAATAGCCATCATTAGCAACACCACTAACAACAGGTGTTGGCAAGGACGTGGGGAAAAAGAAACCCTCTTACACTGCTGGTGGGAATGTAAACTAGTACAACCACTCTGGAAAAAAATCTGGAGGCTACTTAAAAAGCTAAACATTGATCTACCACATGATCCAGCAATACCACTCTTGGGGATATACCCAAAAGACTGTGACACAGGTTACTTCAGAGGCACCTGCACATCCATGTTTATTGCAGCACTATTCACAATAGCCAAGTTATGGAAACAGCCAACATGCCCCACTACTGACAAATGGATTAAGAAAATGTGGTATTTATACACAATGGAATTTTATGCAGCCATGAAGAAGAATGAAATGTTTTCATTCGCTGGTAAATGGATGGAATTGAAGAACATCATTCTGAGTGAGGTTAGCCTGACCCAAAAGACCAAAAATCATATGCGGACATTAGATGAAGGGCAAACACAACAAGGGGATTGGACTTTGATCACATGATAAATCGAGAGTACACATGGGAGATATGAGGATAGGTAAGACACCTAAAAACCTAGATAGCATTTGTTGCCCTCAACACAGAGAAACTAAAGCAGCTACTTTAAAGCAACTGAGGCCAATAGGAGAAGGGGACCAGGAACTAGAGAAAAGGTTAGTTCAAGAAGAATTAACTTAGAAGGTAACACACATGCACAGGAAATCAATGCGAGTCAACTCCCTGTATAGCTATCCTTATCTCAACTAGCAAAACCCCTTGTTCCTTCCTATTATTGCTTATACTCTCTCTTCAACAAAATTAGAGATAAGGGCAAAATAGTTTCTGCCGGGTAGCGAGGGATAAGGGGGGTAAGGGAGGGAGGGGGGGTAAGGGAGGGGGTGGGGGAAGGGGGGCGAAATGACCCAAACATTGTATGCACATATGAATAAAATAACAATTAAAAAAAAAGAATGAGTTACTGTGAAGACAGATAAATAGAAATTACTTAATCTAAACATAAGAGAAAGAAAAACAAGATTTAAAAAAAAATAATGTAGCTCAGTGATGGAGTGCTTGTCTATCATGCATAAGGCCCTGAGTTTATCCCCATCAATGCTACACACATGCGTGTGCACACACACACACACACACACACACACACACAAAGAACAGAGTTTTAGAGTGAATTCTAAGAGGTCTATCACTGTTGTCATTGTACTATTAAAAAGGAGACCAAAAAAAAAAAAAAAAGTACCATTGTGAAAAGTGAGTTGAAGTTAATGGCTAAAAAGTTCACAAATTTCGCAAAAGACATAAAGTGACATTCCAAAAAGCTCAGCAAATTTCAAACAGGAGAAACGCAAAGAAATCCATGCCTAGCTACATCACAGCAAACTGCTAAAAACTGTGGAGAAAAATGACGCATTTAAACTGGAGAAAAATAATTCAAATGACTGAATTTCTCAGCAGAAGTCATGGAGACAGGCAATGGCACAAAAATTCTTAAATGCTCCAAAGAGCAAATAAACAGAAACAAAACTTGTCAGTCCATAACCTAGAGCTTTATATCCAGTAAAAATATCCTTTAGGAACAAGGGCAAAATAGACATTCAGAGAAGGAAAACTACAAGAATCTGTTGTAATCAGACTTACTTTAAAAGAAATTATTAAAGAAAGTTCAGACAAAAGAGAAATGATACCAGAGAAACCTGGAACTTTAAGAATGAATGAAAAACAACAGATACAGTAACTATCTAGGTAACTATAATAAAGTATTTTTTTAGCCTGGGGGGTTGTACACTCCTGTAATTCCAGCACTGAAGAGGCAGGGGAGGAGGATATCAAGTGCAAGTCCAGGCTGGAATACAGGTGAAGTTTCAGACAAGCCTAGGCTATATAACAAGGCCCTGTCTCAAAAAACCACCACAGTGGTTTGTAGTACTTGCCTAGCATGTACAAGGCTCTGGGTTTGATCCCCAATACTGCAAAATAAGTTATTTTTCTCCTCTTAAGTTCTTAGAAAATGTATTACGTTTGAAAGTAAAGAGCTGGTGGAGCTGGCCAAGTGGTAGAGCACCTGCCTACTAAGCATGAGGCCCTGAGTTCAAACCCCAGTACAACCAAAAAACAAAAAAATCCTGAAATAAAAATCATAACATTGTCTGGTGGGAGTTTTCAATGCACAAAGATATAACAGATATACAACAAGTAAAATATATAAGAGAAATATAAAGGATGTGGTGGTAAGGTTTGTACACTCCTCTTAAAGTTGTAAAATACTCATTTTAGGCAGAACTGTGAAAAGTTAAGTATATAAATTATAAACCCTACAGCAACTATCCCAAACAAACAAAACAGAGGCATAGTTTAAAAACAATAAATAAGCACCTGCTTAGCAAGTGTGAGATCCAGAGTTCAAATCCCAGTCCTTCCCCCCAAATCAAAACAAAACAAAAACCAATAGATAAAATGAAATACGAAACAATTTTCTGACGCTCCAAGAGAATACAGGAAAAGAGAAACAGTAGAATAAAAAAAAACAGAGAGGCAGTTGGGCATGATGGTACATGCTTTTAATCTCAGCACATGGGAGACTGAGGCAGGAAGACTGAGTTTCAGGCCAGCCCAGGCTACATAGCAAGATCCTAAGTCAAAAGACCCACCAAAACAAACAAACAAAAGCAAAAAACCAAAAACCCACCACCAGATAAGCAAATAGGAAAACTAATTTAAAAAGTATACTTAAATCCAAACCTAGCAATAAGTATATATTCAATATAAATGTTACAAATACATCAACTAAAAGACAAAGATGATCAAACTGAACAACAACAACAACAAAAAAAAGCCAATTCTATGCCATCTATAAGATGCTCATTTTATATATAATGGTATAGATAAATTAAAAGAATGTGAAAATACATCATGCAAACACTTATCAAAAAAATGATGGAAGGTAGCATGTACAAAGCCCTGGGTTTGAGCCTCAGCAAAAGAAGAGGAAGAAGGAAGAAGAAAGGAGGAGGAGGAGAGGAAGGAAGAAAGGGAGGAAAGAAATAAGGGAGGGAGGAAGAAAGGCAGGCCAGAAACAGTAGATTTCAGAGAAAGGAAATTTTCCAGGAATAAAGACAGATGGTGTACAATGATAAAAGGGCCAAACCAAAATGATATAATCTTAAATGTGTATTTAACATTACCATAGGGACTCAAAATACACAAAATAAGAACTGATAGAACTAAAAGGAAAAATGGACAAATCCACAATTATAATTATAGACTTCAATAGTCTTCTCTCTGTAATTAACAGAATAAGTAGGCAGAAAATTAGCAAATGACAGAGAATTTAGTAACACCATCAACTAAACTATACTATTGCCTACCCAACAACAGAGTACATATGCTTTTCAAATACATATAAAACATTCACCAAGAAAAACATCCTGGGTCATAAAACAAACTCGCACATTGAAATCATATAAAAATCTGTCCTCTGACCATGATGGAATTAAGCAGAAATCAACAGATATCTACAAAATGTCCTTCTCTTGATGCAATCTGATAAAACCAAAATACATTTCCTCTGAGTCTGTAATAATGAACTATCCTCAGAAGGCAATTTGTGATGCCTATCTTAATCTGTATTTTTCAGAAGGCAATTTGTAATGCCTATCTTAATCTGTATTTTTCTAAATTTATGAGTCAATCAAATATTAGAAGAACAATAAATGAACTTATTTCACAAGACAAAAAAAGAGAAACCTATCCTAGCTTTAGAATATCAAAAAAGTCTTTACTTAACAACTTCAAGTCTTAATTTAGAACTTCCTTCCAAAAACTTATGTAAAAACATGGAAACGAATGGGGACACTAAGTCTGTATTGTAAGTTAAGAATTTTTTGGTGAGATGCCATAAATAGGCATAATTTGACATTATTAAATTTAACATTTATTTTTCTAATACTAAATGTCAAAAACCATTTAAGTAATCTTAACTAAGTAATTGGTTCACATTTATTGATTTTTTTTCTTCAACACAAATCCTTGCCATACAAAACTGTATGGAAACAGTCATTGATCTGTAAATAGACCTGTCATTACCAACAGCTGCAGCTACTGCCAGATTCAGTTAACAGATAGGATTTTTTTAGGTTCAACATAAAGGAGAAAGTCAGATTTCACAAAATACCTTTATCCAGTCAAAGCAAAGTTTAACTTGAAGAGTAAAGCATTCTTCTAGAGGCATGTTTCAAAGCAATGAAAAAACACTACTTATTAACAATCGTAGGTAAGCAAGTTCTATTACACATTAAGCTCTTAGGGAGCTGTCCAAGCCAATGATCTTCAACTTGTTCACACTAAAATCAGTGAAAAGCTATGCAACACTTCACAATTTACTTATTTTTGTGGTGCTGAGGATCAAACCGAGGGCCTTGTGAATACTAGGCAAGTGTTCTACAGTAAGCTATATCCCCAGCCTGCTTCACAAAATTTTAAATTAGTAATCCAAAAGTTTTCTTTTCTTTCTTTTGTATGGGGGTTGGAGGGGAGTACTAGGGTTTGAAATCAGGTCCCTGCGCTTGCCTGGCAGGTGCTCTTCAAATTTGAGCCACACTCTTGGTCCCCAAAAGTTTTCATCTTAAATTTAAACAGTTGTAAACAACATTAATATCTTACATAATATAAAAATTTTAAATAAAGCATTCATATTCTTTTAAATGTATCAATAGATTTGATTCTTCTTAGAAAAAATTTTAAATTACATAAATGCACCTCTTTTTTTAATAGTACTTGCTTTCTCCTCTTTGAACTTTTTTCCCCAATCTACTTCCTCCTACAGATTTAATGTGAATGTGATTATTTACATGTTGTAGTCTTTCATCCTACAAAAACTTCCATCTGTAACATGTTTGTATGTGCATTTACGTTTTTCTTAATTTCTAATAACTACAATGCCCTACACATTATATTTTTGTCTTCTAAACTAAATTTATTTTTTTGATGGGGCGCAGTGCTGGGGATGGAACTCAGAGCCTTACAGGTGCTAGGCAAGCTCTCTACCTAGATTAAATTATTCTCATTCCTAGATTAAATTATTACAATAACCACTGGCACACTATTTATCAAAAGGCACAGTTTTATTATAAATTTTTATAAATAATTAGCATAACAAGAAATGAATAGTAAAAATGTATCTTTTTGCTGGGTGCCAGTGGCTCAGGCCTTTAATTCTAGCTACTCAGGAGGCAGAGATCAGGAGGATAGTGGTTTGAAGCCAGGCTGGGCAAACAGTCGCAAGACCCTATCTTGAAAAAAATCCATCACAAAAAAGGGAGGAGGGAGCTGGTGAAGTGGCTCAAGGTGTAGGCCCTGAGTTCAAGCCCCAGTACCACCAAAAACCAAACAAAAAAAAAGTACCTTTTTTAAAAAATTGAGTTGTTCCAGCAATTTTTCTCTTTTCATTTGTGTTTATTTAAACAGAGTTCTCAAAATATTTGAGTGCAACTGGACCTCCTTTAGCAAGCAAAGAACCTGGAAGTAGTATTTTTAAAACAAATAGCAAGGCATGGTGGTTCATATCTTTAATCCCAGCACTTGGGAACCTGAGGCTAAAGGATCACTAGGTTTGAGGCCAGCCTCCATGATGAGATCCTGTCTGGAGGGAGGGAGGAAGGGAGGGAAAGGGAGAACAGAAGAGAAGGAAAGGGAGGGAGGGAGGGAAAGAGATATTAGGATATCAGTTCACCCATGACACAAATGTAGTGTTTCTTTCTCTTATCCCATACTTTGAAGAACCCAGTTGAAAATACATTTTTTTTTAAATATATCTTCTAATGAAAGTGTGAGGTGATGCTTTTATGCTATCATTAAAGTAATCACCAAATTATCTTTCTGTTCTGCTGCCCTGGACTGGAAGTATGTAAACTGTGAGGCAATAACATAATGTGATTCAGATGGGTAGAAAAGCACGCCAGCCTTCAGTCAGGTGGGAGAGGCCACATGATAGAACCTCCACAACAAGTGCATTTCTCAGGCATAACAATTTTAGAAAAGAGTAAGTAGAGGGAACTGAAGCGCTGGAAATTAATTTCCTTCTTTAAAACCAACTGGTCTTCCCCTTCTTCTCATGCTTACCTTATAAAAACAACTTTTAAACTGCTTTCCCTACTCACAAAGAGAACTGACAAAGTCAGAAGGTATACATTTTTGCCAGATGTGGTGGTTCATGCCTGAAATGCCAGCATTCCCAGAATTTGGGAGGCTGAGGCAGGAGGATTGTAAGTTCGAGGCCAGCCTGGGCTACAAAGTGAGACCCTATCTCAAAAACAAAAAAAAATTTACATTTTGAGGCTGAGATGTAACTCAGTGGTAGAGCACTTGCCTAGCATGCATAAGCCCTGGGTTCAGTACCCTGCATCACAGGAAATTAAAAGTTTAATATTATTTGAATTTTAGAAAGTGTACATTTTATTTTTGTTTGCCTTATTTATTTATTTATTTATTTTTGAGACAGGGTATCACTATGCCCAGACTGGCCTCAAATTCACTATGCAGCCCAGGCTGGCCTTGAACTCAAGATCTTCCTGCCTCAGTCTCCCAAGAGCTGGGATTACAAGCATACACCACCACACCCAGTTACATTTTGCTTTTAAATCTATCTGCCAATCCATAGTTTTCTATGCTCAGAAAAAAAACTGAATGCAGTACACAATGAAATCTACCATGCTTCCATTCCTTTACCAACTTCACAGAACAAGACTCAAAGAATAACCATTAAAAATCTGTCCAGTGATCAAACAAATGTTGATTAATATCACATCTAATTGTTATGGGTGACTAACTCTTCTGACCAAAGAATCTACTCATGTCCTTTAAACTTTTCCAATCCATTTGTCTCACAACTGATCTTCACATGCGTTAAGATATTCAATACAAGTTGCTCAAGCAGTAGAATACCTGCTCTAGCAAGTGTGAGGCTTTGAGTTCAAGCCCCAGTACCACCAAAAAAAAAAAAAATTACCCAATTCATCATCACAGAACAGTCCCTATACTATTTTCACTACAGAGATCTAGCTTTAAAGGTGAGAAGAGACTTCAATAAATTCAACTCTTCAGTCAAAGATACTCATGATTTACTCTTCTGTCTCAAGCAGAAAACCAATAAGAAAAAATTATAATTAATTACTCAGTGTTAAGACTTAAAACATAGCAAGCTTTTTTTTTTTAAACTTTCCTTGGCAGGCCAATTATTAAGTATCAAACTGCATTATTCTTTTACAGGAAAACTGTAATTCTTAGTAGGAAAAGCACTTTAGAATATAAGAATATTGATAAGTAATTTGCACTCTATACTTAAATTTAGAGCTTAAAACTATAGTAGTCCCCCCCTTACTGTGAGGGATGTGTTCTAAGAACCCCAGTGAATGCCTGAAATCAAGGGTAGTATCAAGCCCTATATATACTATGCTTTTTCCTATACATAAGTACTGATGGTAAAGCTTAATTTATAAATTAGGTATAGTAAAAGATTAACAACAAGGATAATAAAAACAGAACTGTAACAATATACTATAATAAAAGTTATGTGAATGTGGTCTCTCTCAAAATACCTAACGTATTCACCCTTCTTGTGATGATGTAAGATGATGTGGCACAGCATTAGGCTACTGTGGAAGGGTTACTTGAACTCTAGCACTGCAGTATCTCAACAGTACCTGAAAACAAGAGACTATCAGGCAGGTAGCATTGGTATGCTATAGAGAGGGATGATTTGTGTCCCGGGCAAGACACAGGAAGACGATGCAAGATGTCATTATGCTACTCAGAACAGTGGACCATTTAAGCTGATGAATTGTTTATGTCTGGAATCTTCCATTTAATATTGTCAGATCTCGGTTGATCACAGATAACTGAAGCCTGAGAAAGCAAAACTGCAGATAAGGGAAGACTACTTAGTATTTCAACAGACAGAAATGTTCCCAACTTTGACTTGTTAGTTTCTTTACAGACAAGTGAGTTATCAAATGACAATTATGCAATTCCTGAGATATTATTGAAAATTAATGAACATGAGGCTCACAGAAAACTGTAAATGGAAAATCTAAGCCAAACAAATGAAAAAGAGAGGTTGCCTTTTTAAAAAAATCCCCACATTTCTAATCTTTAAATTCAAATCAACCAACTCCTAAGTGAACTTGGTCTTTGTATTCTGAGCACTTATCTTGTGAAATCTATTTCCTTCACCACTCCTACTAGATACACATTTGCTAATAACATGATTCCACAGAGCTAAATTACACAGTCCTGCCTCTGTTTTCAGTTCTGACTTGGTCAACACCATCTCTCACAAAGTTCCTTGAACTGCATTTTCCCTTTTAAAAAAGTATTCTCTCATTTTCTGTCACCTGAGTTAAGCAGACAAAAAGGGGGGGTAAGCACATAATTTATAGACATCACCTCTAAAGAAGTAGGGACCAAATCCTAAGTGTGTGCTTCTCAACCTTCGTGTGAGCCTATTATCACATTACATAGTGCACAAGCGCACTGCCCCAAAGGTCAGATTATATTAGGTTCTATTTCAGTTTACGAATGTGAATCTGTGACTTAAATAAAAGCAAACATCCTGTCTGAGTATGGTTTTATCTTTTTTGCTTTCCTTTTAAATTAGACTGTACTCAGATATAAAAAGAGAAAGAAAAGGGAAGAGATTCAACAGTTCTTTAATGTAGAAGATCAGGGAAGACTAAAAGAACTTTAGTAAGACACATTTGATTATCAGTTGTACTCTTAAAACACGAATAGGCTGAGAATTAGTATTTGAATTATCAGCATTCCTTAAAGAAAACATCCTGGTACAAAACGCCAGAAGTGCTTTCACTTTAAAGGTGGGAAAAAGTCCATCTGTTCATTTATATATAAGCTCTAGTTCAGTTAACTTATGCCAGGAAACAATATCAATTCAATTTTCAAAATCATGTACTCTGCCATATGCTTTCCAAATGTCTGGCAACTCCCAAATCTCTATTTCATCTTGACCTCCCCAACCAAGCACCAGAATCTATTTCCTAAATGTCCATTGGGTACTTTTGACTAGTACATCAAGTGCCACCTCCAATTTCACTCTGCTCCTACCAAAAACACACACACACACACACACACACACACACACACACACTCCCCCAAATAGTTTCTCCCATTCCTATTATTCTCACTTATGTCGACTCAATGCCCTCAAGGACATCTCTCTGGGTCCTCCTCCTTGACATTTAGCCAGTGATCAATCCTGTGATTCTTACACGATTTCTTATACACCTCATATTCCCTTTTCAGCCCCATGTATCCCTGCAGATAATCCCTTATCTCTTTTGGAAAAAGGTCTCATTCCAAATAACTATAAAAACCTCCCTACTAGTCTCCCTTTCCCTAAAGACTCTGTCCCTTCCAACACATTTTGCACAAACATAATTCCAAAATGAATAGTAGCATTCTGTCCAACACCAGTGTATAAGCTTTATAATGATTTTTTTAAAAAAGCTCCAGAAAGAAAGGGGAGTGACATTATTACAGGGGAGGTTTCAGAGGAGGAGGTACAGTTAAATTGGAATGGCTTAACACAAAAAAGTTCACATTTTAAGTGGGTGCAGGAGAAGTAGGAGATGAGGCTAGAAATGTAGGTTGAATCAAACTCTGATAAACTTTAGACTTGATCCTGCTAAAATATGAAATCAGCAAAGATTAACAAACCCTTTACATTTTTGTATGCTTGTTGTTTTGTTTTTAATATGTAACTTTAAAAACAAAGTAACACAAGCACATAATAGAACCAAACACATGTTTCCTAAATCTGACTACTGGCTGTTACTTAGTCATCTACACCCCAGATTAGCAAACAGACTGCAGGAAAACCAGATATGAGGACAGTATTCTGTAAATGTTCATTAGGTCAGACTGACTTATGCTATTCAAATCTACTGCATCCTTTTTCATGTATTTGTCTTCATGATCTAACAGTTACTAAGAAAAGCATTATTTAAATTTCCTACTAATGTTCATCTATTTATTCATATCAGATATTTGTGCTTTTTTCAGCTATACATTGTTTGGTTCATTTTTTTCTTGCAGTACTGGGGTTTTAACTTACGGCCTTCATTTGGTTCTTTTTTGTTTGTTTTAGATTCCAATTTTCCTGTATTATATTAGTTAACTTATAACTAATTTCTGTGTCTTACTTAATGACACAGAAAACACTCAAGTTTTTGTTTTTGTTTTTTTTTTGTGGAAGTTGTAGGATTGCAGTTTGATACTAGAACGGGCAAAAAATTAGTGAGACTATCTCAAGGAACAAGCGGGGCATGGTGGCACACAACTATAATCCAGCTATGAGGAAGACAGAGGATCCTAGGCCCCAGGCAAAAAAAAAAAATAAAAAGAAAAACACCTTAACTGAAAAATAACTAAAGCAAAAAGAATTGAGGGCATGGCCAAAATGGTAGAGCACTTACATGGCAAGCATGAGGTCCTTACTTCAAACCCTAGTACAGCCAAAAAGAAAAAAAGAATAAGTTTTTGGTCCATGTTTGGACAAAATCTAACCTCTTACACTATTGAAGACAGTTCAGTAATTATTTTCCCCATGCTCTTCCCTTTTGGGGAGAAATTTAGTTCAAGTCAAATGTACCTCAATATTTAACACATATTAGTGCTGCTCAGTCTGATGGCAACTCTCTAGAAAGAATGGCTGTCCACGTGATCAAAGGAATTCACACTCACAAAAAGCTGAACTAGTTATACTTTATTCTATCTGGACACATTTCGTAACTGTCTTCCCTCTTCCCAGAGCATAAAAAGGAAAGGGAAGGCTTGATAAATCCACAGAACATTTTCTTCTACTTTCAGGAAGGAAAAAAAAATATCGTAATTACAGGTTTGAAAAGGCTCAGTTCCACGTTAGCAATGGGGTAAAAAAACCAACGTTAATATAACAGCAACTGTCCTAATTAATCATAGTATGTGTAGACACATGCACAAGGCACAGGGCTGACAGCTGTATTTTTGACTAACTTCCTACTTCAATACTTATTCAGATTATAGGGAAGACAACCTGGGATAAATTGTAACTCACTGGATATGACTGAGACATAGGGCAAAAGAAAAAAAACACTAAGTTATCACATGCAACTTGTAAGGTGTTCTGTTCCTTAGAATTTGAAAATAAACTCTACCACAGGGTGATCAACAACAATGTTTTTCACAGCCCATCAGTGGGTTGTGAGATCTATTAGTGGGTTCATACATATCCTTTTGAAAAAATGAAATAGAACAAGCTAGAAGAAATGATACCACAATACATTGCAAAGGCAAGTACTATTTCTTTATACATATATGAAATACATACAAACAACTAATAGGTAATATAGGTCACTAGTGGGGGGGAGGTTGAAAAATAGGTTTGGGACATACCTCAGTTTGTGGGTCACTTACCTAGCATGTACAAGGCCCTACGTTTGATCCCCAGCACCACAAGAAAAATACTATGATCTAGATGATCTACCAATAGAGTAAGCTTATTTTCTCAGAGTAGGAGCAAACCTCTGAAAGAGTATTTTCATAAACTTTTACAGGATTGTCTACTCCAAGGATTACCTATCTAAGGTTTCAAATAAGTATGTAGTCGTTTTTTCAGGTGGGAAGAATTCATTTAAAAGACTTTTTATTTATTTGTATGTATGCATTTATTTCATTTTCAATACTGGGGTCTGAACTCAAGGCCTGGTGCTTGCTAGATAAACACTACTAGGTGAGTCATGCCTCCAGCCCATATTTTTATTTTTTTAAGAGAGAATTTCACTATGTAGTCCTAGCCCAGGCTGGCATAGGACTCTTTGTAACCTAGGCTGGCTTTGATCTTACAATCCTCTTGCCTTGGCCTCCTAAGTACTTGTATTATAGGAGTGTGTCCCATGCTCAGCAAAGACTTATTATTTACCTTCTATGTATCAGGCATGATTCTAAGTGCTAGAAATAAAAAATCAAGTAAAACAAAAGTCCCTGCCCTGGTGAAGTGTAAACTCTGGCAGAGGTAAGTAGCTGTGGTGCCTAATGCTGACATAAGTAGCTCTCACTTGAGTGTCATCAATCTCATGAGGCTGATGATACAGTATTTATCTTCATTTTATATATGTAAAAACTGAAGTTTAACGAAATTCATTAACATGTTCAAGATCAATCTCTCTCTCTCACACACACATGGAGAGAGAGAGAGAGACAGAGAGAGAGAGAGAGAGAGAGAGAGAGAGAGAGAGAGAGAGAGAGAGAGAGAGAGACCTGGACAAGGCAAAGTTGAGGTTGAAACCCAAGTTAGTGGGTTTCCAAAGTTCTGCTCTTAGCCACCATACTACACTGCTTTCCAGTGACCTGCTATTTGCAGGAAAATAAAATATAACAAGGTTTTGCCTAAGAAAACATCTAAATCTTATAAAGAACTAACTTTTGATCAAAATAATTTCAATTATAGATAGTACTGGGTCACTTACCCTTTGATGAATTTTATAAATTAAAAGAAAGTTTTGAATTTTTTCAAAAAAAGAGAAAATTTTTTATTATTGTGCTGGGGAGGTACATTGTGGCATTTACAAAAGTTCCTGCAATATATCAACTATATCATACTTGAATTCACCCACTCCATCATTCTGCTTTATCCCTCTCTACCCCCATTCCTCAAGTAGTTTAAACAGGTCTCATTTTTCCATTTCCATACATGTGTACACAGTATTTGCACCATATTCACCCATCCACTCTTTCCCCATATCCCACCCCCTACCCCCTCACAGACCTATTCCATCCTCCTGTTCACCAATTTTGTAAAAGAAAAAAAAAGTTTCCTTGTAACATTTCCATATATATGTGTATTATAACCCGAATTGATTCATGTCCTCCATTTTTCTTCTTTCTATCTTAGTCCCCTTCTTATGGTGATTTCAACAGGTTTAAAAATTTTATATTCATTCTTGTACAGAGAGTGTATTAACCATATTCACCTTCTTAACTTTCTTAAGAAATCAAGTCTAAAAAACTGATGTAAAACTTCTGTTGCATTACATATGCTGATTTTTATAATGTCCTCAAAACTATGAAGAAAGAATGGTAGGCAAAAGACATGCAACTCAGCACACTGTGGTTTTAAAAAAAGAAGGTATCCTGCCCTGTGAACAAGTCCAGTTTTACTCTCACAATAATAAGGCTTTAGCCTCATTCACAGGCCTTATTAGGTTAGTCATTCCCTAGATGGATCCTGCAGATTTGAAAGACATGTTAAGAGAAGCAAGACCCACCTACATCAGCAAGTAAATAGGCTAGTCAACCCTGGCAGTGAAGGTAAAGGTGGCAGAGGCCAGATCACCACACATTCCATACTAATACACTGTCTGATCCTTGTAAGGAGAAACTGTTTCTGCTTTGCTTTTACTGTATCCCCATCACCTGGTACAGAATATGGAACTTGGCAGGTACTCAGGAAATATTTGGTAAGGAAGTAAATTAAATTGCATAAGTTATTTCCTCTCTCAGGCCTCGAATTTTTATAAATCAATAGAATTGACTAGATCTATATGTTCACTTTCAGTTCTAAAAGTCTGTACTTCTTTTGAGTTAGAATTCCTAAACACATCACATTGAGTATCTGTAAAATCAGTCCAGGACTGATTTGAATATATGCCAAGTCACAAGGTTTCACATCTTACTGCAGTCCAGCATAAGATAAACAAAATGATTTTGCCCTGATGAAACTACTAAAACCGTCATAGCCTCCTCTTTAAGGAGAAACTGCTTGATATTTGCTATAGTAGGAAAAAAACTAGCTATTGTAGAAAATACATAAAACACATCAGGCTGTTCAGCTGTAACGAGAAAAGCTGATGCTTATAAAAACAATAAAAATGGCAGCAACAAAATTCAGCTTCTTCAGACATTTTAAGAATCAGAAAAATCTAACTGATTTAACAAAATAACCTGTGGCCTTATGGCCAAATTCACTTATTTTCTGTGAAGGCAAGAAGGACATTTATTTTTGAAACAACAAAGATTTATATTCCTCAACCAATGGTCAATTAGGAATTACTTTCTAATATGATAGAACTTTTTCCAAAAAGGGAAAGCAAATTATTTGAACATTATCTCAAATTAATGAAGTAGCTGACTAACTCACAAAACCACCAGTTCACAATGTTAGATTTTATTAAATATAATTACTAAAGATTGAAATGTAAGGATTACACATTAAAGTATGCCCCTTACCTATAAAAAATGTTGTAGCAGTTTTCAAATCACCTCTAACTGTTATGGGAGAAAGTATGCTTCTAAATATTTCAAACCTCTTTGCACATGCTTATTATATACAAGAAACATGGGTAGAAACAACAGGGGAATTAGGAAGCTCTAGGAGGCATTAAGTCCTCTAACTTAGGGCTCATTTTTAGTATATATGGCTTGACATAAAAAGTCAAAGATTAATTCAAGGTTTAAATAAAGACACATTAATAGACATGTCATAAGACACTTTATAATGGCACTGCCAATAAAATGGTAAGGAAAACCAAAGGCATTTCACTGTGGGCAGGTTCTGAAAAGAGAAAATACTTATACTGATGACATTTTCATGGGTTGACTTTTTCCTTCTACGTACTTATTTTTTTTAAGATTTTTTTTTTTTTTGATACAGGGTCCAGCTATGTAGCTGAGATTATTCTTGAACTTGTGATCCTCCTGCCTCACCTTCCCATGTGGAGAGATTACAGGGGTATACCACCATGCTTAGCTTCCTTCCACTTATTCTTTTTTGGTGGTGCTAAGCAGGTGCTCTACCACTTGAATCACACCCCCAGCCCTTTTTGTTTTAGTTATTTTTCAGATAGGATGTTGGATTTTTACCTGGGCTGCCCTCAAACCTCAATCCTCCTAATCTCCGTCTCCCAAGTAGCTGGAATTAGATGTATGAACCATGCCACCAGTCCTCCTTCTGCGTATTTTTTAATTAAACAGTCTAAATCTGTGCATTAAGAAAATTCTTCAAATTTTTTTCAAGAGCAGTAGCTGATTTCATGACATTAACAAAGAAAAGATAAACATTTCAAGCTTTAATAATCCTTTTAAAAATAGTATTCCATGAAGAATTGGAATCCTAGCATATGTAAATGGTAGCCACTGTGGAAAACAGTTTGGTGGTTCCTTAAAAACTAAACATAGAATTATTATATGATCCAATAATTTAACTCCTAACTATTATACCCAAAAGAATTGAAAACAAGGGCTTGGATACTTCTACAAGAATGTTCTTGGGGATGGTAGAGTGGCTCAAGCAGTAAGAGCACCTACCAAACAAGCATGAGGCCCTGAGTTCAAACCCCAGTACTGCCAAAAAACAAATATTTAAAATCTATTTTTAAAAAAAAGAATGCTTATCCTTTTTTTATGCATTATTTATGGTAACAAGGTAGGAATAACAATGGAATGAATAAAATATATTTATATATATGTATATATACACAAACATACATGTATATACGTATATGTGTGTGTATGTATACATGTATATATGTGGAATGCTATTTCAACCATTAAAAGGAATGAAGTTCTGATACATGCTAAAGAATGGATGAACTTGAGAACATTTAGCTAAGTGAAATAAGCTAGATGCAAAAAGGCAAATACTATATGACTCCAGTTATGTGAACCATCTAGAACAGGCAAATTCACAGAAATGGAAGTAGATTACAGGTTCCCACTGGGATAGGGAGAAGGGAACAGGAGTTATTACTTAAATGTCACAGAGTTTCTGTTTGGGGTGATGAAAATATTTTAGAATGGAGTGATGAAAAAGTTTTAGCAGTAATGGATGCACACCTTGGATATGTAATTAATGCCATTGAATTTAACATTTAGAAATTGCTAAAATGGTTGGGCTGCAGATGTTGCTCAGTGGTAAAGCACTTGTCTAACTTGCAAAGGTCCCTGAAGTTTGATTCTCAGTGCCACAAAAAAAAAAAAAAAAAAAAACCAGAAAAGCTAAAATGGCAAATTTTCTGTTGAAAAAAATACCCACATACACACATATAAATTATATAAAGCCACCAAAAAAAAAAAACCATACAGAATTCCATGAACACCCTCACAGATTAAAGTATAAAATGAAATCGTGACTTTATATATAAAACGGAGATCTGATTATAGCTTGACTTTATGTGTCTCCTGATGTTATATGGTCCACATAGTGGTCTTGCTGGAAAATTGGACCTGAATCTAAATAAGAAAAAAGTGACAAATACAGAATATGGACTCTTTACAAGAGTCAAGTGCAATGCTTGAACCTTGATTGGATCCTGGATCTGGAGAAAAAGGAGCTACAAAGGGGTAACAGTGAAATTCTGAGTTATAAGCAGCACGTGGATGACAGTATTAAATTACTGTTGATTTCTCAGTGATGGTAATGGTATATGGTTACACATAAAAATGTCCCTGTACTTGGGGAAACTAAGGAACTTAGAGGTGAAGTGTCATGAACTCTGCAATCTATTTTTGAATAGTTTGCCAAATATTGTGTGTATAATTGTATGGACAGTGTGAATATGTATAGAGGTAAGGAGGCAAAGTATAAGGTGTAGGATAAGAGTGGGTAGACTTAATTAAAGGATATATAGGTAGGTATACAAGTATTGTTTTAATTTTATTGTAGGTTTGAAAATTTCAAAATAACAATGACATTTTTTTACATTAGAATTCTGCAAAGTTTCCTTTCGTTTACTTGAAATACACTTAAGAAAGCTAACTGAAAAAGGGGAAAATATAGCAAATTCAGTGATTACATACCTTCTACATCATACCAATGTGCGCCATTTGTGATCCCATCCTTGAAGGTTTCTTCTTCATCTCCTGGACAATGAGGCTCACCAGTTTTCATGATGGGGTGGTTTGAAGCATAAGCTTTTGCCAAGTATTTAAAGACTTCATCATCTGAGGTTTTGCTATAGATTCCAGTGGCCTTATGCTCTGGTGAATCATCAAAAGGGTAGCTTGCAACCACCGAGCCACCATGCAGGTTTCCAGAAAGCACAAACCTTTGAAAACACAATCAAATCACATTATCAGTAAAAAAACAAAAACAAAAGAACAACAAAAAAACCCAGAAAACACCAGGTGTTTTAAAATTCTACATCTTCCATAAATGAACTCATCTTTTTTTTCTTTTTTTTTTTTTAAATGTGGTGTTGGGGTTGAACTCAGAGACTGGCACATGTTAGGCAAGTGCTCTACCACTGAGCTCTATCCCCAAGTCCCACACATGAAGTCAAGTATCTCTCTTAGAGACCTAGAAGACAACTCTATCAGCTGTTATAAGGAGACTACTGGGACTACTACTAACAGCAACAAAAAAAGGAATGGAAAGAAAGTGTGTCAATTTAAAAGGTCAGGGCTGGGGCTATATATCTCTGTGACAAGAATGCTTTTATAGTATACATGAAACCCTGGGTTCAATCCCCAGGAACTGAAAAAAAATTCAACTTTTACAATTCAAGTTAATCACAAGTAACTAAAGAATTTTCCATCATTGAAAACAGCTGAATAACATGTGTAAAACGTTTCAGATGTCTTAAGGAATTCCAAATTCATGTATTAGGTTGAACTATATGAACTTGCCAATATTCAACCTTTTTTTTTTTTTTTACCTACAAAATTGACAACTTCATATAGTGCAACCAAATACATGTATTTTGTTATGCGTCAGTTTCATAGGAAAATGTGACTGGTATAAATAAATATTTGTTGAATACATGAGTTAGGTTAATAACACTTATGTACTGTGTATTTACTGACCAAAGAAAAAATTTAAAGTAGATGGGGAGTCTAATTTCAAACACAGTGTGAGGGCTGAGGGCATGGCTCCAAGTGGTAGAGCACCTACATAGCAAGTACAAGGCCCTGAGTTCAAACCCCATTACCGAGAAAAAAAAAAAAAACACCGTTTCTTGTCTCACTCCAGTTTCACAAAATACCTATACTAAATTCACATTTTCAAGAAAGATGCCACAGTTGAGAAGATTCAGGATAAACAAAAAGTAACCTGATATAGTGAGCTGCTTTCAGAGAAAAACAATACAGCATACCAAAGCATTAGTCTCTGCTGCACCAAGGTTTCTGGACCATTAAAAAATAAACTGACATGGAGACAGAGCTGCTTCTATTAAAAATATTTTAAGTGATTCCAGCTTTCAGTGTGTGAGCCAATGAAAAATCAAACTTAAGGCCACACTATCTACTACTGAGCTACATCTCCAACCCTATGTTTCTACTTTAAATGAACCAATTTATAATCTGGTCAAATTTACAGAAAACTAAAGGTAAAGCCATTCTATTTATGCATCTTTCTCTTACATAACAGTTCAAACCATTACAAATAGAGATTAAGTACTTTTCTCTTTGCACTCTAAATTAGATTTTCTTGGTTCTATGGTTGACCCTCCCCTCAGAAATTCTAAATGAGGTTGATATGTAACATTTTTCTCTATACGCCTGAAAGAAAATTAAATCTATCATATGTCTAATTTGATAGGTTATTTTAAGCATGATCAGCACCATCTCAAAGGAGAATAATGAAAATTACTTATAACACAGAATCTGTTAATCAGAAGAACTTAGTCAATGATGTCTGATTAAACCCTAGAACAGACTATAGAGACCAGTTTAAAACTAATACAATTGTAATTAGCACCCTTTCAGACACCAGAGAATGCCATTTGGTGTAGTGGCAATAACACATGCTTTGAAGCCCAGCAAATATGGTTAAGAACATTCAGTCTCCCAGAAGTATTACTTAAGAGTACTATGATCAGAAGTTACTGCCTCTAAATTCAATAAGCTCCAATTTCCCTCCCATCTGTAAAACAGGGATTAATGCTACTGCATCGTAGAGTTGTTACAAAAACTAGGAGAACATGCATGAAGCATCTTCTAGCGTGACTGCATTAAAGATCTTTCTCAACAAATGTTCACTTCTTTGGAGATATCTATCATCATGCAGGGTAAACACTGCCATACAATGTTCTATCCCCACTTCCACTGCCTGCCCTTGGGTGACTGAATGATACAGATACAAAAACAAGGCAAATATTCTAACTTTCTAAGTCTACCCTACTACCTCTCCCCAATAGCTAAGGTACTTTCTGGTTTGCATTTTTAAAATAATTTAAGCACTACTTTTTCCTTCACTGGGAAAGCTACAAGAAGGACAGCCCAGTCTGGCAATCCATTTAGCAACAAATATTTTTTTAATATCAACTACGAGCTGAACATTGTTCTAGATGCTAGGAATACATTATCAATAACAACAAAAAGCCCTGAATATTCTAAGTAGAGTATGCTACTTTAATTATCTATTCTTAAATTAAAGCTTAAAAAAAGTCAAGATTCTCTACTAACTGCTGTTTTTCCTTTTGTTCAACATTTCTTGCAACGCTTCTCAGAAATGTTAAAATGGTCTGCCCAAATACTTTCAGAACAGCAAAATATTTGCAATTTATTTCAGTGATAAAATTCAATTAGATCTTCCCAACTCTAATGACAGTTTTAATGTACCATTACACTCTTAAAGGATGATTTCAGAAGAAAAGTAACACCAATGGCTATGAGTACTCTTTTCAGTTTTGTCAAACCAACTTTGCATATCAATTCCAATCTTATTTGAGAGGTATTCTATGGTTTCCATTCAAATCCTCTCAGGTGTTTTTTAATTTTTATTCAGGTGTTTCTGATACTGTTATTCCATATCATATATCATTCCTTGCATAAAATTTAAAGTACTTGCTATAAATATTTAAAAATCAATCTCTAAAATGTTCTCCAGATAGCCTTATAGATAACTTAAAACTTGATGTCTGAAACACTACAAAGATTCAGGAAATTGTAGATTAAATATACACTAGCCCTCAAAAATAATATGCACCTACACCCAACACTATGATAATGCTCTTCACAAATATACCAAAAAATTGGTACAGCTTAGTGGTAGAGTGCTTGCCAAACCCTGAGGTTAAATCTCCATAAACCAGAGGATGTAAGTCTTAAAATTTAAATATTCAAAATAACAAAGATGTATTTCTTTTCCTTTTTTTCTCTTTAGTACTGCGGATAGAATATGGCCTGGAACTGCTAAGCAAGCACGCTACCACTGAACTATATATCCAGCAAAAATCTATCCCTAATATATAGCTGGGTGAACAGGATATCAAGAAATTACTCAAACTGGGTGTAAAGGTGCATGCCTATTAATCCCAGCACTTGAGAGACAGAGGCAGGCAGATGGTGAGTTCGTGGCCATCTTAGATTACATAGCAAGAGCCTATCTCAAAAAAAACAAAACCTAACCAAAAAAAAAAAAAAAACTCAAATGATTTACTTTACAAAATACACTGAAAAAGTTTTCTAATACAGACTAATGTTTGAGTTTTTCTAATACCCTGTACATAATCTGTATTTAGTCATCAATCTCAAATTGTGTGTGCATTTGTGTTTTTAGTTTTATTTACATAGCAATTATTGATTAATCGTTACAGAATATGCTTGTGAGTTAATTTCTGAAGGCTGAGAATACGGATGGCTGTACTCTTTACTCCATGTTATCACTTACTTTCCTTTCTGGTTAAAGCCTAAAACAATGGTTGGATATGATTAGGTATCCTATTACCATAAAACAAAATGACTCTGTAATCCCAACTGACCCACATGCGCTTTTAAAATCTTCACAAGTTTCCATTATTGAATTAACACCATCATTAAATACTACTGATATGAAAGTGTTAAGCAGACGTGAATTTCTGGTTCCAGATTTAAGGTATAAGGCTTTCAGTATAAGCCTCAAAATAACTGACACCAAAATAAAATTTTCATTTTTTGGCCACAGCAGAACTAATACTGAAGAGCAAAATCCCTGCAAGGATTGTGATAGGACATTTTAAGCAATGGAAAGTGCATCTCAAAAAAGGATCATCACAGCTTCTGACTATCAGTGTTACATGAAAGTCAAATTTATGCAGATGTTCAGAGACCATGACATGATCCTCTTTAAAAAAAAAATTGATCTTCCTAGAAAGAGTACATGAAATTAAATATCTACAAAGGATCATGTAAAGGACAGTAAAGTGAAAGGCAGAAGACAAAAACAATCTGGAAGTATCATAATGCCCATGAATTTTGTAGATCTAACACATATGTGTATATATACATATATATGAGCAAAATCTTTAAAAAAATGATTCCACAGCCCACAAAGAAACTTCTTTGTTCATTACCCTGCCACTCAAAAATCTCCAAATCAATATGAAAGATTAACTACTGCTTCAAAAGCCTTAGGAAGATGCAATAAGGGGAATAAGTTGACAAGGCTGAGCTTGAAAAAGGAAGGAATTTAGTTCCTCTCCTTTTTTGCTCATCTCAAAACTCAGTTCAAGTTCTACCTCCTCCAGAGACAGTCTGTATTAGTGCAGCTCACTTGCCAGTGGAAATAGTTCCTGTAAAGTTTAATTGGGTAAACATCTCATATATATTTATATCATTACCTTGCTATATATTAATTTCTTTAGGTCCTCATGCTTCTACTTTTTAAAAAAATTCCACACAATGCCTAATAACATCCGAGGTGTATTTAAAATGTGACAATTAGCTATATCACCCAGGCCCAATAACAAGGTGCACAACTGGCATCAGAAATGAAGCCGTTCACTTCATTTCTGAGCAAGTTCTTCAGCCCTCTGCAGCAGTCGAAGGAAGAGACTGGAAGAGAACCAGTTTCTGTCAAATATCAAGAGGAATACTCTGGGGTGTCATTTGCCATTTCTGAGCTATGCTTTCTCTCCCCTGCTGTTAAGGGCACTTGACTAGGGAGGGATAAAGGAGAATGATGGAGGGGGTGAATTCAACTGTGAGATATTGTAAGAACTTCTGTAAATGTCACAATGTAACCCCCCTCCCCACGTACAACAATAATATGATCATTTAAAAAAAAGAGATTCTGACTAGGAATCTAGGTCCCAGCTACACTCCTCACCATGTAAATTAGGTAATCAGTCTGATTACCTCAATTTCCCCTTATGCGAAACAAGGATATGAATGGTGTCTATGTCATCAGTTGTAGGCAACAATCAAGTGAGCTAATGCAGTGATGGAAAGTGCTTAGCACAGTGCCTCTGGCAATAAAATAACACTGACAACTATTATAAGATGAGTGGGCTGACCTAGGATATCCTTAACGTCTCATCTATGGTCCTGGGAGAATAGGAAGAGAATGCCAGAAAGAAGTCACCCCTCGGGCCATACCCTGAACAAATGACAGCCCTTAGGCAGCGCTTCTTTGACAATTAGCGGGAACCAGAAGGCACCCGCGACCTGGGCCCTGTCCTTGTAACAGGATGTCACCCTCCACCCTCATTATCCCAACCTCTTGGGCAGGCAAGCAGTGACTGAACCCCTCCTGGGTGTCGGGCCCGGCCCTCTTGCCCTTGAAGGCTCACGCGGATGCGGGAGAGGGGACAGGCGACACCCACTTGTTCCTGCGGATCCAGTCGATGAGGGCGCGCACCTCGGGTACCTCGTCCAGAGCAGGGGGCTCGCCGGTACTGAACTGGTCCGGGAAGCTGCGGTTGAGGTCACGGCCGCGGCTGTTGTCGCGGCCGCTGACCCCGGACTGGCCGCCGTCACCGAGGCCGCAGTCGCCCTCACGGGCGCGTTCGAACCCATCGGGATTGAGGCTGGGCAGCAAGTAGACGTCGGTGGTGTTGAGCAGGCGGACGAGGCGCGGGTCCCCGCGGCGGTAACCAGACGCCAGCTCGCGGGCCAGGTAGACCAGCACCTGGCGCGACACAGTCTCGTCGCCGTGCATGTTGCCCACCAGCTTCACCTGCGGCCGGCCGGGCAGCAGCGGCCCCGCAGCGTCCGGCCCCGCGACGTCTCCCGGCGGGAGCAGCTGCCCCACGCCGGCCGTGAGACGCAACACCCACAGCGGCCGGCCCTCCACCGAGCGGCCGATGCTAAAAAGGCGCGCCAGGCCGGGGGACCCCGCGGCCGCCGCCTCCTTCAGCGCCTTGCCCAGCTCCTCTTCGTGGTAGTAGCGGTCGAACTGGCCCTCGGCCGCTTCGGCGCCCGCACTCGTCGTCGTCGTCGCCTCCGCCTTCTTGATGTGCGCCGCCCAGGCCGAGCTTCTCAGCAGCAGCAGCAGGAGCAGCAGGCACAGCGGCAGCCGCAGGCGTCCCAGCCGCCAGAGCCGCCGTAGGTCCCAGCCGCTCGCCATCTTCCAGCAGCGCCGCTAACACGGCTCCGCTCCTGCGGCTCCGCGCTCCGGGCGGCCGGGGCCCGCCGGATCCCGTCCGCTCCTAGCAACCCCATCCCGCCCTCCAACCGCCGCCAATCGGGGGCCGGCCTTCTACTGCGTCACGCTAGGGGGCGGGACTATCCTTAAAGCGGACGCTTTTTCCCGCTGGGCGTGTCTTTCCTCCTCCAGTCCCGGATGAGTTTGGTCACTCACTCTTCCTTTCTCTAAGGTTCTCCACCTTCTCTCCCCAGCTTCCCTGTTTCCTTTTCTATGTCTGCTCCACTTTTCTACTCGCTCAGTCTCTTCTTTATGGTTTCTGCCCTTAAGTTGTCACCCTCTTTTCTCTGAGTACTCTTTGTTGCAGCTTTTCTCAGCTGCGCTTTAACGCTTAGAGCCGAGAATTGAAAAAAATCAAAAGATTCCAAAGAGTCAAAGGATTCGAAAATATCAATAGGTTCGAAAGAATGTACGTTCGAAAAATCAAAGGAGAGCTTAATCCAATGGCCTTGTTACCCTTTCCCTCCATGTGTCCTGCCTCGGCTTGAGTTCAGCTGTACACCTGGAGCGCCCTACAAGGAGTCCATTCCATTTTTTAGTTATTGTGTGGAAAGCTTTTTCCTTTATGTTGAGCAGAAACCGCAGCGTAGAAGACCCCTGTGTGTTAATGTTACCAATTTCTTTCGAGTCACCCCGGGGTGTTTCGCTGGAATTAGTTCCCCATGTGAACTGGTCTCAGCCTTCCTTAGTCAGATTTCATTTCACAGTTCACCTGCCCACCTCTCACACTATTTCTGTGAGAGAGAGAGATAAATGATAGATAGAAATAGATATATAGATAGATAGACATAATTACTACTACTAGTAGTAGTAATTTATATATACATATATATATATATATATATATATGCATATATAGATAACCGTAGTTATCTATGTATTCTAGGTAGTTAGATACAGATACGCGCGCGCGCGCACACACATATATAACTATAGTTGTGGAATGATGTATTTTTAAGCAGCAGGTTTGACGTTTCTGGAAACACTTGCCAAATATAATTCTTGAACTCAGTGTTGGACAAAGCTGGAAAATATAATTTTTCAGCAAGTCTAGAAAAGAGGTCTTTTAAACTGGTCTTTAAAGTAGGCTTTAATCAGTTTAGCTTAAAGAAACATGAAATTTGACAATCCTTTCATCAAGTGAAATTCTACCCATCTAACAACATAATTGCAGTAGCTGCTGTATTTCCTACTTTCAGAGCCAAATATTTCAAGGCCTCTTCCCTGAACTATAATTGAACCCTAATATGACGGTTAAGTCCTTTCATTATTGAACATTTATTGAGCTAGTAGTATCTGCCAAAGCTAGGCACTAGGAAGGAGTTCATTGAAATTCAATGCAGTTTGTGATAAATGCTACAAAACAGGCATTGGGGCTTAGGTGATGGATAATCCACTGAGGGGGAAGAAGGGAGAAAAGAAACCAAGGGGAAAGGGAGAGATTATGGGCAGAAAGAGGAGCTGCAAAGTTTGAGAGCAAATACTGCATGTTCTTGGATGGTGTGTAGATCAGGGTTAGTGATGATATGGAGGTGAAAAGACACAACAAAGACATGCAAGGCCAGACCCAAAGAGTCTTGCAAGCCAGGATCTGGGGAGCACACTTGATTCAGAGAGCCACACGGAGGAACAGATTGACTTCAAGCTACTGTAACAAGGAGAATGAAATGGGAGGCCTAAGACATGAGGCTGAGAGACCCGTAAGGTATAATCTGAGAAGACCTGAGCAAGGGCAGCGCCCGTGGCCATGAAGAGAAAGGTATAGATGACTTGTAGGAAGGAAAGTGAACAGGAAGGACCTGGTGACCAAGAGAGAGGATGGTAGGCTGGCTCCAAGTAACAGCCGAAGCAACTTGCAGGTGTTAGGTGAGGTGTGGTACAGCCGAAGGCACAGGTTGGGTGAAGGCGATGAGCCAAAACTCTGCCCTGGGGGCAGGTACAGTCACTCAGATCCAGTGAACTCCTCCAAGGGACCCCATTTGATCTGGTCTGCATAGGCGCAGCAGCTGCAACTCATCAGAAACAAAGTTCCAACTCTGTCAGAGACCCCTCCCCCGGGGAGTGCTTCATCATTACACTGTGCACATTTACAATCATCCATATAAAAGGAGCCCCAGGGGACATATTATGGTCTAATCAAGTATTTCCTTTTCTAGTATTTTCACTCTTTGAATCCCCTTCCTGCCCAGTCACTCCTGCAGCCTGGCTTAGTAAGACCAGCTGAAAGGTAAATAAACAAGTGCAGCACAGTGGAATAATAGGAATGTAACTTGAGCCAGCACCCTCCTAGGAATCCTCGGGCCTCCCACGCTGCATTTGAGGCCCCTTGCAGGCTGGAGCCTTCTTCCTTCCCAGGTACACTGTGCCTGTGGTTGGGAGTGAAACCCAAAGCTCTAGACTGAGTCACTGCTCACAGGAGGGGAACAATAGGGCAGAGGGCTGGTTTTGTGTTTACCTGCAGCAGAATACCTCCATCTGTGTCTGGGACCTTATGACAGGTGTCCCTTTCCTCCTCCACCCCTCCCCTGGAAATTCTTGGCTCTTAAATAAGGAAATTTGGGAAAGGTTTGAAGGTAAAAAGGCACCCTGTTTGCAGTCACAGAATGGCAATGGACTGGCTTTTAAAAACAGGGCAGAAGCTATTGGATGGCTGGACTGACTCAATAACCATTTTGTTTTAAAGAATCACAGGTAATTAAGACACAACACAGATCATGAGCATGTAATTGTCTCACTGTATGGCACAAACACCCACAGATTTATTAACTTAATTTGACAAACATTTATGGAGCCTGCAGGCCACCACAAGGTCTGCTGTGATGTGTTGGAGAATTGGGAGATGAATGAAGGAGAATCGCTTTCCGTCCCAGAGTCCAAAATCCAGCACCAGGATGTGTCCATACGGCCATGGCTATGTAGTATGTATTGTGCTGAATTACGTCGGTGGCCTCGTTTAATCCACGTGATAGTCCTATAAAATAGGTACTTCTATTCCCAGTTCAAAGCTAAAAAGACCAAGACACATTTGAGGCATATTTATTCCCCAACACTGAAAAAGTGTGGGGGGGTGCAGTAACAAGGTCACACAGCTGGCAGGCAAGCTCCAGAAATCCAGCTTCAGGGTCGGTGTTTAACCTCTATAATATAACTGCTTCTATGTAGTGAACTTAAAAACCTGCTTTTGGGACACAAAGGGAAAGCAATTATGATGAGGAGTCAAAGGAAACTTCCCTAATATTGTTAGATATGAACTTTAACCTCAGAACTGACTTCACATCACATCCTGCATTAGTCATTCCCTGGCTGCTTTAACTTGGGTAAGGTATTTCATTTTCTTGAGACCTAAATGAGATGACATATAATCTCATCTATAGATCATATGGTATGTATTTTATATATATACATATATATATATATATATATATATATATATATGTATATATATAAAAAACACTTGCTTTTTTTTTTTTGGCCATGCTGGGGATGGGCTTGCATGCTAGGTAAGCACTGTGCCTCTGAACTACACCCCAGCCTTTTTTGTTGTTGTTTAAATAGTAATAAGAACTCTCCAACATTTAAAAAAAAAATGGAGAAAAGAGTATTCCAGGAAGAGGAACCAACAAGAATAGAAGCCCAAGGGTGTACCATGGGCTAGAATATAAAATGTGTTAGGCGGAGCAGCAAGAGACAAAACTATAAAGGGAGGACAGTGCCCGATAGTGAAAGGCCTAGAATATCATGCCAAGGGGATTTTGCTTTATTCTACAGCAAATGGAAAACTTGCAAGGATGTAGATCGCATCCATGTTTTAGGAAGTCTTCCTTTGGTGGGGAGGTACTCTACCTCTTAAGCCACATGCCCAGCCCAAGAGTCATCCTTTAGGTTTAGACTTCACATCTCTGAGTTCTCTGTTTAAATGTGAACATGCTACATTCATTTACTTCATTAAATAGACCCTGGGTTCAATCCTCAACACCACAAAAAAGAAAAGAGAACATGTCTTCCTCCATAAGAGCTTACATTATAATAGGAAATAACTTTGCTTTTTAGGTGAGGTAACTACTGTAGAGAAAAAGTAAAGCAGAGAAGAGAAATAGAGTCAGGTGAAATTTTAAAATAGAGCACTCAGGGAAGTGCTCACTGACAAGACATTGAAGGCCTAGTTGATGAGGAATCAAGCCATATGGATCATTGGAAGAAAAGGAAAAATGAGTGTGAAGGACTTGGGGCAGGAGTATGCCTAGAGTGTTGTAGGGAAGAGTGGGACCTTCTGTCTGAGGACAGGGAGGTCAGTGGAGATGGGGTGAGATGTGCAAAGTTGGGAGTAGCAGAAGATGGATTACAGAGTAAATGACCAGGGGTGAGACTTATTGCAGATCACTTAGGTCTATAGACACAAAGAGGAACTTTGATT
The DNA here is from genome assembly GCF_047511655.1 of Castor canadensis. NCBI lineage: Eukaryota > Metazoa > Chordata > Mammalia > Rodentia > Castoridae > Castor > Castor canadensis. Next base: position 45,311,563 of record NC_133396.1, on the reverse strand, counting down.
GTTGCAGAGATAGGACCTGATCCTTCTTAAGTTTTAAAAGAATCACTTTTGTCTCTCTGATGAAAGTAGATTACTTTGTCCAGAACCAGAAGAACCACTTACAAAACTGTGCAATAATCCAGATAAGAGACACAATGGCTTGGACCAGGGCAATGGTGGAGGTAGAGGTGGTGACAAAAGGTTGAATTCTAGATATGTTTTGGAATATATCTAGAACTGACAGAATTTCAGATAGAGAAATCGAAGAATTAAGGATAAATCCTGGATTTGACCTAATTAAATAGCAGAGAGGTGCCATTCACTGGCTGGAGAAGATGTTAGGAATAGCAGATTTGTGGGAAAATATCAACAGCTCACTTTGAAGAGGGGCCTGGTAGACATCCAGCTAGTATAGTAGACAGTTGGAATTATAAATCTGTAGTTCTAGGAGGGGTCTGGGCTGAAGATAGCATTTGGAGTCCAGGGTATCACCAGGACAGGATCACCAAGAAGTGAGGAAGGAGGAGAGAGATAGAAATAGAGAGATATGAAGACTGAGTATTCAGCCCTTGGGGCACGTCAGTGTGTAGAGATGGGGAATAGGAGGAGGAATAAGCAAAGGCAGTGAGGAGTGGATAATAAGTAGGGGGGAAAGTCCAGAGGATGTGAGCTCTTGGAAGCCACGGGAAGAATATGCTTCAAGGAGAAAGAAGGAATGAATTGTCTTAGGACCATACTTGAATCAACTCACCTAACTGGAGACCAGGGTGAATTGTGTTAAATGCTATTCAGAGGGCAAGTGAAATAAGGACTAAACTAAATCCATCATTGGGTTTAGCCATGCAAAGATTACTGATGAACTTTCTACAAGCAGTTTTGGGAAATGGAACAGGGAAAAACAATGGAGTGGATTCAGGAGACAATAGAAGCTGGGCGAGGTGGCACATAACTATAATCCCAGCTATTCAAGAGGCAGAACAGGAGGATCTCCAGTTCAAGACCAGCCTAGGCAGTTAGTGAGACAGTATCTCAAAAACAAACAGACAAAAGTGGTAGAGCAATTTCCTAGTAAGCTTGAGGCCCTGGATTCAATACCCACTACTGAGAGAGAGAGAGAGAGAGAGAGGAAGAGAAAAAGAGAGAGAGAGAGAGAGAGAGGGAGAGAGAGAGTCCTACTATAAGGAAGAGGAGATCCAGGCATTATGGCTAAAGCCTATAATCCTAGCTACTTGGGAGGCTGATATTGGGAGGATTTTGTGGCTCAAGGTGGGGTGGGGGTTTGTGCACAAGACCCCATCTCAATCAATAGCTGGGTACAGTGGTATGTGCCTGTCATTCCAGCTACAGAGGGAAGCCTAAAATAGGAGGATCATGGTCCAAGCTGGTCTGTGCAAAAAAATAAGTCCTTATCTCCAAAATAACCAGAACAAAAAGATCTAGCATGTAACTCAAGTAGTAGAGTGCTTGCCAAGCAATTTTGAATCTCTGAGTTTTAAACTCCAGTACTGCCTGCCCTCCACTCCTGAAAAAAAAAGAAGAGGAGGAAAATGGGTGAAAACTGGGGAATGTAAGGCCATCAGAGGTTTTGGTTTTTGGCAGTACTGGGGTTTGAAATCAGGATCTTTCACTTTCCAGGCAAGTGGTCTTCCACTTGAGCCACTCCACCAGCCCAGGTCTTACACTTTTTGCCCAGAGCCAGCCTTGGACCTTGATCCTCCTACCTATGCCTCACTTGTAGCTGGGGTTACAGATGTGAAGTACTATACCAGACTTATTTGTTGAGATAGAGTCTCGCTAACTTTTTGCCCAGGTTGGCCTTGAACCAAGGTCTTCTAGATCTCCACCTCTGGAGTAGCTGGAATTACAGGGCATGAGCCACTGAACCCAGCCTTTAAAAAAAATTAAATAGTAAAAATTACAGTCTGATCATATACTGATGGGAATAACGTAGTAAAGAAAATTTGATGATGCATTGGAAGGAAGAACTGCTGGAGCTAGCCTGTGTGTGTGTGTGTGTGTGTGTGTGTGTGTGTGTGTGTGTGTTGAGAAGGGATGGGCCAGTGGAGAGATTAGTTTTAGGTAGGAGCACAGACTTTCAAATGTAGTCACAAATAGGCAGAATCCATGGGCGTAGGTACAATGAACTGGGGAGGAGAGGCTTTAGCATATCTGGTGGATGTTCTCATTTATTGGTTTTAATAAAATGATTCAAGATCGTCAGCTGACAGTAAGGATGTTGGAGTAGGCGTGGGAGGTTTGAGGAACAAGAAAGATGTGAAATAATCACCTCAGAGTGGAGGAAAGGAATGGAGAGCAGGAACAGTTTTCAGCTCTGGACACTTAATAGTGTCCAGCAGCTTTCTAACATGTTAACTAGACCTGGGACATAGAGCAGAAGGTTTTGTTTGTTGAGAAGACTGAGAGCATAAAAAGTGTGGTTACGGTACAGTGAATTGGATTCTGAACACAGAGAAAGCAAAGAAAAGCCTGGGTCATAATGAACACTTCCATTTCAATTTTGCTCCATGCCTAGGTACCCCTACTGTTAACGCCACAAGTAACCATTCACTCTGGGTCACCTTGCCACCCAGCCACTTGCAGCTAAGAAATTAGTAATGATGAAGTCATCTCAGAACCCAAAAGGCAACCATCTGAAAGCAAATTTGGAGTTTTAAAGAGAAGCATCATGTTAATCACAGTCCATATAATATTTATGTGGGTTTTTATGTATGTTATCTTACTCAATGCTCACAACTCTGAGAGCCAGCAGGGCAGCCTGGAAATGTTCTGGTTTTAAGTTGTCACTAACTAGCTCAGGCAAGGCATACATCAAGACACACAGTAGAGCCGCAAACTTCAACCCTATCTGCAGTCTCTCCAGAGCTCCTGTCATCACACCATGCACCTCACCCAGCCTGAGGGGTGCATGTACATGGTAGGCACTCCAATGCTCAATGAACGTCAGAGAAAAGAAGTAGCCAGTGAGCCTGAAACAGAGGTACATGCTGGTGAAAACTGTGGAGAGGATCATGGGTAATTTTAAAAGTTTATTGATCATTCACAAAGAAATGAGATACAATATTCGGGGGCGCTGGCACATGGTTAATCCTCAGGAGGAAGAAACTGAAGAATGAACTGAGGACCACAGAGACCCAGTAACTTAAAGAAGAACTAGAGAAACTGACAAAAAGGATAATGAAAACATAAAGCAGCATCCAATTAAAATTTGCATTATATTTGCTGATGTGTTGCAAGCAGGAAAAAAAAAGAATGATTTTAATTCTGAAAAAGGATTTTTTTTTTAGTGGGACGAAATCTCAAAATGGGCAAATGAAGGAATTTTCAAGAGAAATGTCAAACACATCAATTCTTGCAGGTACAGTTGGTTTTGTACCCAGACTCTCTCTGCCAGGCCAGTCTAGTCACCTCCTAGCTATGATTACACTTGCACCTTTCTTAGGAAAATTTCCCTTGGTTGACGAGAGCTGCTTTGCCCAGGAACCCCTGAGAAGTTACACACACTGCTTGTGGCCCACTCCTTGCAAAAATATAGAAGGCTCCCTTGCCTCTTGATGGGACAAAACTTTGGAGAGGTTAACGCTGCAGAGCTTTCTATGGAATTGGGCAGAAGTCAAGAGTTTTTTTCATTCTTGTGCAATTTCTTTCCTTATTTTGCTTTCCTTAATCTCTCATGGGTTTCTCCATAAACACACGTCCTCAGTAAATCACTCATGCAGGCATCCCTGTCTCCGGCTATGGTTCTAAGGAACCTGCACGTAGGATAGCCAGGTAGGATGTAACTGTAGTACTTCCCAATGTGGATTAGATGGATACATTTTTTATTTTTTGCTTTATATCTTGCTGTTTGTTTTCATATTTGTTTGTTTTAATAGAGTTTGCTCTTAATTCTTCCAAGTCTTAATCTTTCTAGGCCAAAGAGAAATGAATTATATTTATTGAAATGTGTTTTTAGATTTGTCTTTGGCTAGGTAATTCTGTTCCATTTTAAAGGTTTGTTCTTGTTGTTGTTGTTTGTTTTTTGGTACTGGGGATTGAACCCAGGGCCTTGTACTTGCTAGATAAGTGCTCTACCACTAAACCACACACTCAGGCCTATTTTAAATTTTAGTTGATCTAGTTTCTAGGGAATAGATATGCTGCTACCCAATCACTAAATCAAGATTGTGATTTTGATATGCATTAGCCAGCACCAAATGGGCAGCAGTTCTATTTTCATGAGGCAGGAAGGGAAGGAAACTTTTGGGTGTTCATATCAGAAAACCTGACTCATTCTAGCTTAAATAATAAAATGGAATTTACTGGATCATGTATTTGAGAAGTCCAAAGGAGAAGTCTGGATTCAGGTTGTAGCTTTATCCTGTAGCTAAATGGTCACCAAGCACCTGGTTTCTTTTTGTCACTTGGTCCTGCCTTCCACAATGTTTACTTTATTCTAAGTCTGACTCCCCTTGTGATTGCCAGGAGCTCCCAAAGTCACATGATTTCTCATTCACGCTCCACAAGAAGACAGAGGATGCCCTTGTCCTAGCAAAACTGCCTGGTTTCACTCTGATTAGAGCAGCTTAGGTCACATATGTGCCCCTGAACCAATCACTATGACGGGGAAATAGAATATGCTGATTGGCTGGGTTTAGGCCAGGGATTGCTGGGGCCAGGGATGGAATCTGATTCCCATGAACTACCTGTGTTCACAAATGGAAATCAAAGTCCTGGCAAAGAGGCAGTAAGGACTAGTATTTGGGAAACCACCAGTGAAGAGTAACCTGCTTCACCATATAAGCAAAAACAGCAGACCATCTTATTCACTCAACATTTATGAGTGTGCCTATTTCTGGACTTGGGGTGGTATAACTGTGTGTGGGACAGAAGGAAGAAGAGAAGGTACTGCAATGCCATGAAATAAGTGACAGTATAAGCTGGGTGCCAGTGACTCACACCTGTAATCCTAGCTACTCAAGAGGCAGAGATCTGGAGGACTGAGGTTCAAAGCCAGCTCAGGCAAATAGTTTGTGAGACCCTATCTCAAAAAACTCCATCACCAAAAAGAGCTGGTGGAATGGTTCAAGGTATCGGCCCTGAGTTCAAGCCCCAGTACCGCAAAAAAAAAAAAAAAAAAAAAAAAGAGCAACAGTAAGTACAAAGTGCTAACAGCCAATGCTGTGGGGTTCTTTAGAGTTGACAATATGCTTTTCATACAGTTTGTTTCACTAATATCCATAATTTAAAAATGAATATTTGTCCTTTTCCTGGCTGTTCAATATCTGAAACCCCTCTTGTTTGGGGGGCATTCCACCTTAGGATTTGTGATGGCTAACCTCACTTGGCAACTTGATTACATTGAGAGATGCTAAGAGTTTAGTAAAGCACATTTCTAGAGATGATTAACTAAAGGGGGGAAGACCTTCTTTCAAGGTGGGCAGCACCATCCAATAGGTTGGGGGCCCAGTAGAATAAAAGAGGCAAAAGGAGAAAGTCCTTGATAAGCATATATACTTTCTGCTTCTTGGTTGCTATTATGTGAGCAGTTCTCCCCACCATGATGGGCTAAAACCTCTTACACTGTGGGCCAAAATAAATAATTCACCCCTTTGAGTTGTTGCCTCAGGTGTTTTGGTTATAGCTACCAAAAGCTAAATGACCCAAGAATCTGGATGGAAGATAGGGCCCTTCTCTCACTTCACACGTGAAAAAGCCAGGGGCTTGCTTTGCCATCATAGGGGCATATAGCCTAGGTTTGGTCAAGCGGATGAGCCTGTGACAGAGTTTGTATTCAGAGCTAGTGACACAAAGAAGCAAAGGCTGTGAATAATTCTTTCTTGCTGTGGTAGAGTGGCGATGGCAGTATAGCAGGTTTAAAAACTGCTTTTGCTGTTTTTATTTAAAAACTCCTTACTTGGGTCCACAAGTCAACTAAAAGCAGGAGAAAAGCCTGGCATCCTTTACTGAGTCTCTCTCCTGCAGTCACCTTGGGTTCTAGGAAAGACAGGACTAATAAATAACATCTTTATGACAAGGGACTGAAACTATTTCCAAGGAGAGGAACAGCAGAGCTTTGTAGGACAGACTCTCTTTCTCCCCACCATATATACAAAATGAGGCCAATTACCTATAATGATGAGGCTGCAGCCTGGAGCAGGAGTAATCGTCTCATGGGGACCAAAGTATTCCCCTCATGATGACAACTTTTCTGGAACCCCTCACAGAACCCACCAGAACTGACTTAATGATCAGTCCACGCTGCACCTGGGACCGTTTAGTTTTGCATACTTGTCTTCCCTGCCCCAATTCCTCCTTTATTTAATCCTAATCATGTCTGTACCCCAAAGAGGGACTGAAAAGCTTTCTTTGCTTCTTCTTGCAGCATGTCTGTGCCACATAACAAATTTGTTTTCCGTGCCCTTCACCGCTACTCATATCTTTATTTGCTATATTGAAGCGAGTGGCTGGATCTGACGTGAGGAACCCTTGGAGTTGGGCCTCAGGCCTAGAACTTCAGTTACAGCAGCAACCTACAGCTTCTGGGGCAACGGAGTAAACAAGACACCCAGGTATGGTGCCAGTGGTATTGTCAGAACAAGATGCAGCAGCTGGTACTTGGTGACAGTAATTTCTTAAGTTCTGCTGCTTGCTTTGGGGCATTTTCTTATCTGTGTACAATCTGATTTTCCAACTCTTCAGGCAAATCTGTGAGTCAACCAATGTCCCTTTAAAACAAAAAACAAAACCTTTTATTACATTTATTAGATGCTCAATGTATTCTTATGCTGTTATGGTTGGCTCTTAAATGCCCTCCCCTCCCCCAAACACACACATATATTTTAAAGGCTTAGTTACCAACCTGTGGTGCTATTGGGAGGTGACGGAACCTTTAAGAGGGGACCTGGTTATTGGAGGTGTGCCCTTGAAGGGAATATTAGGACTATGGTCTCCTCTTCTTTCTGCTTCCCAGAGAGGTCTGTCATGAGCTGAACAGACCTCCTCTGCCATACACTCCTGATATGATGTACCGTTCTTCCATGGGTGCAGAGCAATAGGGCTGAGCAAGCATGGACTGAAGCCATGAGCCAAAATAAACGTTCCCTTCTTTTAAGTTGATTCATCTCAGGTAATTCACAGCAGTGGAAAGCTGACCAACACATGTGCCATAGTTTTTGTTTCTTCAGGGATATCCTTTGCTTCTGTGCACCCTCCTCCTCTGGTTTAGGAACAATTTGGTCCTTTTCAGTGAGGATCATCTCAGTGTGGCAGGGGAACTCATGTATGCGTCAATCCAACCATGAGCTCTGAAATTATACCAGTATCTTGGGTGCTTTGGTCACCTGGATATGTTCAATGATCAGAGAATCTACATCTAAACTCTCAAATTCAGCATTACTCTTTGCATTTTTAAGCTTGTGCAGCAAAAAATTAAGCACTAAAATTTTAGACCTCTGACCCTATGTGCAGTCAACTCCACCATTGTAACACTGGAATGGCACATATTGCTTTTTTTTGTTTGTTTTGGTGGTACTGGAGTTTGAACTCAGGGCCTCATGCTTGATAGGCAGATGCTTTACCATTTGAACCATGGCACCAGCCCTTTTTGTCTTGGGTGTGTTCTGGATAGGGTCTCTTGAACTATTTGCCCAGGTTGGCTTTGAACCTCAGTCCTACTGATCTCTGTCTCCTGAGTAGCTAGGCTTATGGGCATGAGCCACCAGTGTCTGGCTACACGTTGCTTCTTGAAAGTAACATCTTTCAGATACTTGGTGATTTCTTGGGTTTGCATATGCTTGATAGCCTGGGCAATTTCACAGGCATTTTGTTTTGTTTTTCTGTGGTGTTGGAGATTGAGCCCAGGGCCTTAAACATGCTAGGCAAGCATTCTACCACCGGGCTACATTTCTAGTCCTCGTGGGTGTTCCTCAGACAAACATGAAGATTTGAGCCTCTTGATTTGCATGATTTTGTGGGATTTTCCAGGATAAGTAAACAGCAAACCATTTTCAAAGATTACCTCAGGCTGCTGACAAAGAGCCAATATCCTTTTTGTGTGTGTGTGGTACTGGGGATTAAAGCCAGGGATTTGCACATGGTAGGCAAGTCCTCTACCAGAGCCATGCCCAGAGCCCATTATCCTTTTAATACATTCATTTTCAACCACAATCAGTTTCTGTGGCTGCAACTCATTGAAACACAACCTTCAAGGTCAGTGTTATTCTCATTTTACTGGTGAGAATATAGGCTCTGAGAGATTAGACAACTGGCGCCTCAGACCACATTTTTTCATCTTCAAACCCCATACTTTTTTCAGCATCTGTGTCATTCATAAGTAAAGAATAACTGGGACAGGCTCTTTCATTTGCAAAAACAGTCTGGGGAGAAGAAAGTGCCTAAAAACTATCCACCATTAGAAAGAGGTTCTCCAGGCCAGACATAGTGGCTAATACCTATAACCCTAGCTACTCAGAAGGACAGTAGCTCTAGGCTAGCCCAGGCAAAAAGTTTGTAAGACCCCATCTTAATCAATGGCTGAATGAGGCAGTGCATGCTCCCACCTATGCCAGGAAGCAGAAGTAGAAGGATCTCCATCCAGGTCAGTACTGGCAGAAAGCAAGATCCTGTTTCAAAAATAACCAGTGCAAAAAGGGCTGAAGGCATGGATCATTTGCTAGATCACCCATCTAGCAAATGTGAGGCCCTGAGTTCAACTCCCAGTACCACCATAAAAAAAGGTTTCATCGGGGTATCTTGAGAATTGTCAGCTGACACCTAGAGAAAGGTGTGAGGACTTGCCTTACAGAGTACTTGTTCAGCAGCCTGCTTGGGAGCAAGTGTCCAAGAAGGTGGATACTCAGAAGACGGGAGAGAAAAAGGGATGGAATCAAGCCACCAAGGTCAATGGTACTTATGAGACTGAGGCAAAAAGCAGAACTTGTCCCCCCACTTCTAAAGAGGATCTTTGTCTTGCTGCTTAGCATCTGGATAAAGAGTAGAGCTCAAAGAAGGGGAAGACTAGACTGCTTGATGCTGAGGGTTCTTAGCCCTGGCTTTGAACCCTCAGTATTTTTAAAAATACTGCTATGGTAGCAAGTGGGGAATTGCTGGTTAAGGGGTATAGTAGCATCCACTAGTGGATGCCCGAAAGTATGGACAGTAGCAAGCTCTGTATATGCTATGTTTTTTCCTGTACATACACATCTGTAATAAATTTATAAATTAGGGACTGTAAGAGATTAACAACAAATAGTTAACAATAATAAAATAGAACAATTACAATAACATTCTGCAATGGAGGTTATATGAATGTGGCCTCTGTCTCTCTCAAAATAGTGGCAAGTTTCTACTACGAGCCATAACTCTCTCTCTCTCTCTCTCTTTCTCTCTCTTTGCAATCTTTTTTATTTTACTGAAGATTGAGCCCAGGGCCTCACACATGCTAAGCAAGCTGAACTCAGGGCCTTGCACTTGCTAGGCAGGTGCTCTACCACTTGAACCACACCATCAGCACTAGCTATCTTAACAATCTTAACATGAGGATTTTTTTTTTCTTTCCTTACTAAATAGAGAGTTTTCACCTTTTCACTTAAAGAAAGCCCTTTGCCAGCATGCCTCCTCTTACACTTGGAGGTCAATACTAAGTAAAATAAGGGTGACTTGAATTCAAGCACTGTGATACTGTGACAGTGGATCTGATAACCAAGATGAATACTAAGTGACTAACGAGCAGGTAGTGTATACAGTGTGGATACACTGGACAAAGGAGGATTTATGTCCCAGGGTGGCCGATGCAGGACAATGCAGGAGTCCATGACACTTCTCTGAGTGGCACCTGACATAAAGCTTTTGAAAAGTTTATTTCTAGAATTTTCCATTTAATATTTTTGGATCTTGATTGACTGTGAAATTTGAAACTGTAAAAAATGAAACTACAAATAAGGGGGGAGCTAATATATAGGGTTTCCTTTTTGGAACTACATAGGGTTAATGTTTGCCCAACATTGTAAATGTAAATGCCATTAAATTGTATAGTTTTTTTCTTTTGGTGGGACTGGGGTTTGAACTTAGAGCTTCATACTTGCAAAGCAGGTGCTCTACTGCTTGACTCACACCTCTGGTCCCTTTTGCTCTGGTTATTTTAGAGATGGGGGTCTCGAAAACTATTTGTCCAGGCTGGCCTCGAACTAAGATTTCCTCCAAGCTCAGTCTCCTAAGTATCTAGGATTACATGTTTGAGCCACTGGCATCTGACTAAATTGTACACTTCAAAATGGTTAATTTTAGGGGAGGGAGCTATAGCTCAGTGGTAGGGCTCTTGCCTAGTATGTGCAAGTCACTTGGTCTGATCCCTAGCACTTCCAAAAAAAAAAAAAAGTAAAAGGGTTAGCTCTGTGTGTGTGTGTGTGTGTGTGTGTGTGTGTGTGTTGAGGACTGGACCCAGAACTTTGCACATACTATACCATTGAACTACACATCAGCCTCTAAGATGGTTAGTTTTAGGTCATGTGAGTTTTACCTCAAATGGGAAAATTGAAACAACAACAAAAAACTACCTCTTCTTGAGAGGAGAGAGGAGGTAATAAAGAACATAGATGATGGTGGGAGAGTTTTAGAAAGAAGAGGAAGATTGGAGGCAGCTCTTGAAAATTGTGAGACTTTAGAGGAGAGACAGTGTGCTCAGTGCTTCCTTCATGATGCCCTCAAGATAACATCAGGGCTGACAGAGTGACTCAAGTGGTATAGCACCTGCTTAGCAAGTGTGAGGACCTGAGTTCCAGTTCCAGCACTGCCAAAAAAAAAAAAAAAGAGAGAGAGATAACTTCAGTGAAGAGTTATCATACTGTACTTTCTGAGGCTTTTATTGGAGTGGGATCTGGGTTTCTTTTGCATGTAACTCTGTGCTTAATTTTACTTGGGTTAAACCTTATACCTGTTTTACAGGTTTGCCCATAACTGGTCCTAGACTCTTAACAACAAATTCAAATGAGAGCAAGTAGTTGCTCTCTTGGCCAGATGGAGTAAGGTATGCCCAGCTCTAAAGACATCTTCAATTAAAATGTCAAGAAATTAGGACTGTGACTGTTGCATGAAGAGTCCATAGCCCAGGCCTCATCCCCTAAACAGAAAAGTGTGCAGTCAGCAATTTCAGCCTCTACTTTTGATGAAAACACTTGCTCAGGCTAAACTGGCATAAACAAAGCACATTCACACCCAGCCAGCTGGACTCCATCTCAAGAGTACAAGCTGAGAGGCACCAGAAGGTGAAGAGGTTGATGCTATTTTTGGGGACAATCTGCCGCCATCGCTCTGTTACAGGTCTGGTGCAATGGGAATTAGAACCCTGGAGAAAGCAGCTACCAAAATACTGCAAGGCCTCATCAGAGCCAAAGCTCCCTAGGAGACCCTGAGGACCAGGATATCAAACAAGGCAGCCGGTTTACAAAATGACCCTCGTAAAAAGCGTATGTTCAGTAGGGAAAAGAAACACTCACAGGAAAACAGATAATGAAGCCAGATAAAGTAGGTGAACTGGTGCAACCAAAGATAAGACAGGACTAGTAGAAATGACAGCAAATCTCTAGGGACATCAGAGCAGATCATTCCATCAAGTTCTCTGATGTGATTTCTCAGTGCTGCTCCCCACCTCCACCTTTGTCACCCCATCTTTGTCTGGGCTCTGTTCTGCATGTATTATGCATATATTTTTTCACCATTCATGCATATATTAGTTCACCTAACAGATTTTTCTTTTTTGGTGGCATTGGGGTTTGAACTCAGGTCTTCATGCTTGCAAAGCAGGCACTCTACCACTTGAGCCACACCTCCAGTCCATTTTGCTCTGGTTATTTTGCAGATGGGGGTCTCATGGACTATCCAACCTCTAGGATTACAGGTGTAAACCACCAGCATCCGGCTTACCCAACAGATCTTGATTAAGCATGGTCTTTATGCCAGGTCCAGTACAGGGCTCTGGGCAAACAGAAGTGAAGAAAACACAATTAAGGTTAGATTAAGAAGAGCCTCAGAGGCCTTAAGAACTTAAAAGATGTCCCCTTCTCAAAAGAAAATGCTATTTTTCAAAATGACATGAACCTTTACCTAAAATGTTAAAATTAAAATAGCTTCTTACTAGACTTGGAGATAAAAAAAATTGGGTTTCATTGATTAAAGATAAATGTTTCACTCTTGCTCTCTCTCTTCAGAGGTGCCCCAGCTACGGACATTTCACCTGCCTTTGAAAAGCTTGTAGAAGCAGCTGGAGGTGTGGCTCAGTGGTAAAATGCTTGCCTAGCATGCATGAGGCTCTAGGTCCCATTCCCAGCACCACGAACAAAGGAACAAAAAGTCATGGGACTCATGTATTTCTGACCAGCATCGCTGTTCTTTTCTTTCTTAATTTCTACTAGAAATTTCTACTAGAAATTGACTGGAAGGAGGTAAAGATGGCAATAGAGGGAAGAATTAGTACATTTTTTTTTCAGGCTAGCCTTGAACTTGCTATGTCGCTCAGGCTGGTCTGGAACTTTTAGTCCAAACTGTTCTCAAATTCCCTCAGCCTCCCTTGCTCCTAAATTCTGGGATTACAGAGATGAGCTACTATGCCTTAAGAATCGGTATTCTTAAAAAGGGGCCAGCTTATTTGCTGGGCTGCTGATGATGACGAAATCATCAGGATGCTGCATGAACTTCTGGTGGCTGCGTTTCAAGATGTGGACAAGGTTTTTGAGACCATGAAAATATCAGAGAGACAAAAGAGCTTTCATTTTAGAATGAATTACATAATTTTATTACAATCTAGAAGTGTAGAAGTTGGAAGGCAACATGACTCAAAATGTAGACTTGATCTCCATATTCTTGAGCATTAGAGGTCATTTCTTGAAACTGAATTCGGGTTCCAGTGGAATCCAGAGGCTAAACTGTGTAGATTATGTCAAAGCAGGTAGGACTTGCTGGATGGCAGGTCTGGAGAAAAGCAGTATAGAAATGGGTCAAGGTCAAGAAGGAAAAGAAAGTTCCTGAGATGGCTTCCAATAGCCAAATAATTAGGCATGGATCTGAGAATTGCAGAGAAATAGAGAAAGCTTCCAATAAAGCCTGGACAACGGAAGAAGAGTTCAAATCAATTTACTGAGTACAGATTGGTTGCAATGGCAAAGATTAAGTGATCAAAAGAGAATAGGCAAAGAGAGAATGTGAACAAGTTATTAAGGTTGGGTAGGCCTACCAGAAGGCCTAGACAGTATTTTGGCTACTGGAACCAACAAAATGCTGCTTAACAGTGATCCTCCTCTCCTGGTTCCCAGGTTAGCCTCAGTGGTTACCTTGGCCAAAACTTAGCCAGAATGGGTTTCTTGACAATTTAGATAAGTTCGTAGCTGAGAGATATAAACATTAAGTGAGGTTAGAGGTGTCTGGGCTGTGTTCCTAAGTTGTGGTTATCAGTGGATTGAAAAATAAAGATTCCAAAATTTGGGGATTTTGCAGAAATATAAAATTTTCTTAAAAATCAGAGAGCCCATTAGACATTCATTGTTTTATCTGCCTCAAAGAGTACTCTACTTCCTTGAGAACTTCCCATCTCCATTCCAAATATGGTGATGGCAGGGCTGTCCAATCTCCAGCTACAGGAAAACACTCAACTCAGGCTGGTCTCCACCCTGAAAGCTGTGATCGATTCAGAGATGGCACTTGTCCTGACCCAGGATAATCAGAGTTCTCCAGATGGAATTGGTGGGAAGTGCTTCCTTCTAGGTTCCTGTGGAAGACTGTGTGGACGAAAGCCTAGACTTCCCTGGAGATAGGGTTCTAGCTTAGTGGTGATGAAACTGAACTGTAAGGATGAAGCTATATGCAGACAGAAGCACAGGGAGAGAAGCAGGGTAGTGGAGAGTCACCTGAAGGTGGTTTTAGTCATACCGAGGGCAGTGCCATCTCTACTAGACCTCTAGGGTTGGTGGCAACAAATTCTGCTTTCCACTTAAACTAATTTGTGTTTCTTTAACTTCTAACCAAAGAGTTCTGTCCTAGAAAATTCACCCCACAATATTTCCTAAAGTTAATTGACTGGGTGGGGGTTATAAAAAGTTGCACAATCACAATCACATCCAGCAGGATGGTTAAAATTCTAAAAATTGACAATGCCAAATGGTGAAAATGTAAGAAAACTGGGAATCTCATACACAGCTGGGGAGGGGAGAGAGTAGGAGAGGGTAAAGCAGTAATAACAAAATAATAAAACCTCTAGGCTTTATTTTTATAACTCTCCAAAGAGAGCAATTCTCTAGGCATTTACTCAAGAGGAACGAAAATACATGTCCACAAAAAGATATACAAGAGTGTTTTGGGGGCTGGGGATGTAGCCCAGTGGTAGAGCACTTGTCTAACATGCACAGGACCCTGAGTTCCATCCCCAGTACCACACACACACACACACACACAAATCCTATAACACCTTTAATTATAATATCCCCTAATTGGAAGCAAACCAAATGAAAATGGATTTTTAAAATTGTCTACATCATACAATGGTATAATACTTAGCGATAAAAAGATGAATTACAACAACGTGGCTGGATCTCAAAACCATTATATTGAGCCAAAGAAGCCAAACACAAAGGAGTACATGCATACTGTCTGATTCCACTTATGTTAAGTGAACAGGCAAACCCAATTTTCTGATTGTTACGATGATAACAATCAGAACAGTGGTTGTTCTGAAAGAGAGATTGACAGAAAGGAAGCATAAGGGAATGTCCTGGGGTAATAAAGATGGTTATATTTTAATTAGGTGGCAATTAAATTGATTGATGTATTTCCCAGAACTCAAAACTCATCAAACTGCTCACTTAAAGTGTGTGTGTTTTATTGTAAGTAAAATGTCGTTCTTTTTTTTTTTTTTTTTTTATAAAAAGGATATTCACGAACCCACAGCCACAGCAGCACTATTCACGATGGTCAAAAGGTGGAGGCAACACCAGTGTCTAACAGATGAGAGGATAAACAAAATGTGTTAGACATATACAATGGGCTACAGCAGGGATGAACCTTGAGGGCGTTATTATTATTATTATTTTGGGTGGTACTGGGGTTTGAACTCAGAGTCTCATGCTTGCTAGGCAGGTGCTTTACCACTTGAGCCACCCCATCAGCCTCCTAAAGGAGATATTTTTTTATGGTGGTGGTCCTTGAGGGTGTTATGCTAAGTAAAATAACCCAGTTACCCACAAAAAAATTGGATGCTTCCACTAATGGGAGGTAATTGGGCTGGGGAAGGAGGAGGAATGTGGGAGGGCGGAGATGTCATTGTTTATGGGTTACGGAATGGCAGTGTTGCAAAATGACAAGAGTTCTGAAAATTCACAGTGGGGAAGGTTGCATAACAACATGAATGTACTTAATACCATTGAACTGTCTACAAAAGTGGCTAAAAGGGTAAATTTAAGTTATATGTACTTTACCACAATAGAAAAAAAAAGAATTAAAAAACAGTTCTGCAGGAACTGACATGAGGTTGTCTGTTTTGTACTTTGCTAGGTGAAGGCACTGAAAACAACAAACCACACACCACCTACTTCCACCTATATTTCATAAATGAGCGATGTTTTTGAAACTGTATGACAGACATAGTCTCAGGATAAACAGTTCTTTTCTCCACTTGGACATTTTCCCCACATTGTTCTTACTGTTTTATTATTATTAATTATTCATCACAGATGAGTAATTAAAAAAAAATGCTTTCCATTCAACACCAGTTTGGAGAACAGAATTTGGAACTACTACCAGTACAAAGTGAGTTGATGGTGCAACAATGATAAAAACTCTGAGACCATCAAGCCATTATCTTGACCCAAAATGTCATTTCCTGTGTCCTTCGGCACACTTTCATTCAGATGAAAATCATGCAAAAATGTCCCACAGATAGCTATGGGAAGATGAGAGCCCAGAGAGGCCTCTCTACTAGAGATAAGTAAGGGCTGGGAAGCAGGACACTCTCATCCTGACGTATTCAGATTGGTCACTTGTAGCACATGTTCTCATGTACATGCTTTTAATGTGGTATCCGTTTCCTCAGCAATAGCTCTTGCAACTGTGGCTTCCCATAAGGCAGGAAATGAAGCAACCGAGTTTGATGCAGCTCAGCGTCTGCGTCTGTGTGGTGGTGACAAGGTGACATGAAAAGTTAATGCAAGGGCTGTGGTTCCTCAGTGGTAGACGCTAGTCTAGCACTGAGCTACACCTCCAACCCACAAAAAACCTAGTTATGACTCTCCATGGGGATTCCCTCTTCACTGTGTTCAAAATCTTTTACCCTAGGCCAGGCTATGCTCCCACGGGGATGTCCTCCTACCCTGCTAGGGCTCTGATACTGTCATGTAGTCACCCTCATGCATGGACACAGTCCTCTTGTGTCTGGCTCAGACTGATACCCTGCACTGAGCTACCACCACCACTTCACGAGTACCCTCCTCGCCTGCATGGGCTCCCACTCCTTGCATGAAAGCAGCCCTTCAACATAGGTACCCTGGTCAGATTTGGTGTCCCTCTTGAACTGTTCCCATGTGAATGCCTTCCTTTCTCTACTTAGGTTCTGAAACCCAGCACTGGACCACACCACCACCTCAGTTTGCTTGATAGCCTTCTTCTTTTTTCAAATGCGTGATAGCTATAATGGCTTTGCCTTATTTCTAGGCTTACATGGATTTAGCCTTCATGAATGAATACATGACTCCATTCTTTAATTTTTCATTCTGAAATGTCTTAACTAGCTATATTTCACCATTAGGTAGCTTTTCAAAAAGTGTTATGTGTACCTGACTCAAGGTAAGCCTTTGCATATTTGAGGTTTTTTTTTCTTCTGGTGGTAATGGGGTTTGAAGTCAAGGCTTTGTGCTTGCTAGGCAAGAGCTCTACCACTTGAGTCACGCCTCCAGTCCATTTTTGCTCTGGTTATTTTGGAGATGGGGTCCTTATGAACTATTTGCCCTCGCTGGTCTTGAACGTCAATCCTTCTATATCAGTCCTCCTAGGATTACAGGAGTGACCACTGGCACTCAGCTTTGAGAAACTATTTGTTATTGCCTTTATTCATGAGTGGAAATTTAGCTGGATATAAAATCATTGAGTCACACTCATTTCTCCTTTGAATTCTGTAAACATTATTCTATAAACTTATGACATGAAATCTTAATTGACATTCCTGTCAATTAAATTATAACCATCTTAACTCACCCTATAACAAATGACTTGTTTTTTCTGCCTACGTACCTGTAGGTTTATTTACTTAGCTGACAAATGTTAGTCACTTCCTGTGGCTATATCATATTTCCATGCCTCTGAATTAATTTTTCCCACAACACAGTGTATCCTTTAAATTTGCAGATTCTATTCTGCATTTGAAGAAAGTATATGTTTCTGGGTTTGTTTGTTTGTTTGTTTTTCTGTGCTAGTGCTTGAACTCAGGGCCTACACATGGAGCCACTCCACCAGCCCCTTTTTTGTGAAGAGCTTTTTTGAGATAGGGTCTTGCAAACTATTTCCCCGGGCTGGCTTTGAACCACAATCCTCCTGATCACTGCCTCCTGAGTAGCTAGGATTATAGGCATGAGCCACCAGCACCCAGTAAAAGTATACTTTTCTCCTTGAATATTTTTGTTCCCCATTTGCTCTGCTCTCCAACTGAAGGACACCAAGTATATGGTGAAAGTCTGTTGTGTTTTATCAATGTGTATTATTTCTGTGACTGCAAAATTCTATATAGACATAAGAATAATTATTACTATAGGTATGGATCCAACAATGGGAATTTTTTATGTTCTTACTCAGTTTAGATATTGGGTACTAAAATTTTGTGAATGATCTTTATTTTGTGTGCACTTGTGTACTGGGGTTTGAACTCAGGGCCTCACACTTGCTAGCTAGGTGTTCTACCACTTGAGCCACACTTCCAGCCCTTTTTGTTTTAGTTATTTTTCAAATGAGGTCTTGAGTTTATGTGGTAGTATGTGGACCTGGACCATAATTCTCTTATTTGTGCTTCCTGCATAGCTGGGGTGACAGATGCATGCCACCACAGCTTTTGTTGCTTGAGATGGGGCCTTGAACCATGATCCTCCCTATCTCCAACACCCCAGGAGCTAGGAATACAAGAATGAGTCACTGGGTCCAGCAACTAATTTTTATTTAGGCAAAGATGTAAGAACTTTATTTCACGTATATTAGCTCATTTATTTCTGACAATAACTATATAAAATAAATATTATTATACCATTATTTAATAGTGAGGGGAGCAAGTATTAGAAAAGTTAAATTAATCTTCAGAGTTACGTTACTACTAAATGGTAAAGTGTATTTGGAACCTGAGTTTCCAGGACAATGTCCACACATCAGTCCCCTGTATTCTCTCTTATCCATCTTCTGCTATGGTGGGAGTCCTGAGGTGGAAAAAAAGATATGTGCATGCCTTCAAAGGATATTCATATTTTAAGAAGTCAAGTCTGTTGGTTCCTATAACAGCATACTATCTTTATAGAAATGTATGCTAGAATTGTAAAACATATGGACTGTAAAATTTCTCTAAAAAGTCATTTTTAGATACCGTCATTCAGTTTCTTTTCTTCAACTACACCTTAGGTCCTTTCACTGACTGTCACAGGAGGCACTTTGTTTCAATATATTTAATACAAAATTCATTGCTTTGTCCCCTAGTAAACTTTTCTTCATCTCAATTCAGTAATGGGCACATCACACCCCCTTACTCTCTTTATAGCATTAGTTGTCAAGGCTTCACTGCTTCGGTCCTCTCTTTACCTTGCTCTTTGGAACCTGTTCCTTTCCATTCAAAATTATACTACCCTAATTTAGTCTCTTCTTATCACTGAACTGGAATGTTGCTTTGCAGAGATAACTGACTAGTCTCCTGTCCTGTCCTCATCTTTCTGCCCTCTTTATTCTTTTAATCTCATACATAGGCTCAAATTTGTCCTTTTAAGTGTGGTCTCCAAGGTCTTTAGAAAGCACACTCTATAAATAAAAGTGCTTGAACCTGAATCTCTAGTACAGTAATTGATCTCTAAATCCCATACACATGTGAATAAAACATATATCATTGCAAAATATATAATATCAATATGAAATTTAAAGGAGATAGAAAATGAAATTGTAATTTAAATCTTACCTGATTTCTTAGAGGTCAAAATATTTTTGTTTCCTCTATAATTGGAAAATGCCACTGTTTTAGAAAAAATATTTGTTTAACAATTTGTGATACATTGACTCACAAGTATGTTTCTAATTTCAGTTTATTTTCAAAATAGGTTTTAATTTGCCATCGTCCCTGACAAAGGAATTCTCAGTTACAAGTACCAAATGCATCAAAAATGCATTACTAAACCCTAATATTCATTTCCGTTCAGGAATTATAGATGGTTTTATTGAAATTCAGCCAATCATGAGCCAGGCATGGTGGTGCACAGCTGTAATCCCAGCACTCAGGAGGTGGAGGCAAAAGAATTGAGAATTCAAGGCCAGTCTAGGTTATATCACAAAACCCATCTCAAAAAAAAAGAAAATCAGCCAATAAATTTTACTGATGTTGAAGAGTTATTCTTACAAGTTAATTTATAGGTATTATAAATATATGTCTGGAATATTAATAGGCTAAAAGACTGCTTCCAAGTTTGTTTCTTTATTTTTTAATTTTTTCCTTGAGACAGGGTCTTACTATTGTAGTCCAGGCTGGAGTTGAACTCATGATCCTTCTGCCTCAGCTTCTCTAGTGCTGGGATTACAGAACACTCTACTACATCTTGTTTTCAAGTGTTTTTAAAGCATGAAGATAAATCCCCAAGTAACCAGACACTCCATATTTTGAAAGAACACTCCCAGAGACAGAAAGGACACAGGGATACAGGAAGCAGAGAATGGAATGATGCACAGATAGCCAAGGAACACCAAGAATTGCCCACACCCAGTAGAAGCTAAAAGAATGGCATGGGATGGTTTCTCCCTCAGAGCCTCCAAAAGGAACCAACTCTGGCAACACCTTGATTTTGGACTTCTTGACACCTGAACCGTGAGACAATATATGTCTGTTGCTTTAAGTCATTAGTGTGATAACTTGATATGATGGCCTAAGAAACAAATGAGTTGGAAAACCTTTTTTTGTGGTTTCTAATTCTTCACTCCAGGACAATAGTCATGATGATGATAATAGGAATAAGAGAATTTTAGAGACATCTTTAAAAAAACATGTAGATATAAATATTTCAGAAGCAAAGACACAGTTATGCATATATAGCCTGTTCTTGCTGGGGTTAAGACTCACGGCCTTGTGCTTGCTAGCTAGCACTTTACCACTTGAGCCAAGCCCCTGGCCTGAGCTATATATTTTTTAGGAATACAAAGCATTTTTCAGAATGCTTTTTCAATAAAAATAATTCTTTGCAAAAGCAGTTAATGTTTACTTGCTGTTAAACATCACCTTTTCCTTAAAGGTATTGATTAAATGTGTTTATTATTTTAAAATCTACTAGTAGCCGTTTTGTTGTTGTTTTTGCTTGTTTGTTTGTTTGTTTTGAGGTGCTAGAGACTGAATCAGGATTAAACACATGCTAGGCAAGAGCTCAACCACTGAGCTACATCTCCAACCCCTGCTTCTACTATCTAAAGCTCACAGGTTTGTGTTTACTTTCTGTTCATTTGTTTGTTTTTATAAAAATAATCTCAATGATACCCCATATCATACAAATTCCTCTCAGGAGATCTCTCTTACCATTTATGACACCTGACTCATAGACAGACAAGTTTGTCTGTCAGTATCACTCCATATCACATAATAGGTACCAGTAAAGTTGAATAATTTTAAAGAAAAATAAATTGAAGTTCTAATATTTTTTCTGCAGCCCAGGCCAGTATCTCATGCACTTCCAGGAATGAGCACGTACCTCCACTGGGAACACTGTCCTGCAGCACAGTCCCCATCCTTTCACTCTTCTGCCAGCAAAACCTCAGTATCTATCAATTGTCCCTTTGTCCATTGAGAAAGCTCAAACCCTCTCTTGATAACTCTGTTCCCCCAGATCCCTCTGCCTGCTCACTGGCACCACTGAGCACTTCATAACTGCCCATCCTTAGGCTTGGGAAGTGGCTCTGCTCCTTAGCTGAGGGACCAATGCAGCAACACACTGTGGCCTCAGCCAGCCTTTCTGCTGGGCACAGGCTGAACTTGCATCTTCATTACAGTTTTCCTGCTTTCTGCCCTCATTCCTCAGTGCTTGGCTTGAGTCCCAAACTAAAGAATAATAACACCAAACACTACAGAGCTTGCTACTTGCCATCTCTTGTTTTGAGTGCTTTATATATTTTAATTTATTTAATCCTCACAACTCTGTGAAGTAACATTGAACCACTTGCTTTCTAATTTTTGTCCTGCTTACTATGAATTCAAAGTTGAAAGGGCTCAGTAGTGCAATGCTTGCCTAGCATGTAGGAGGCCCTGGGTTCCATGTTCAGCACTGAAAAACAAAACAAAAAACCATAAAACAAAATTGAGGGAAGGAAGGTACAAGAAGGACCCTTGTCTTTCTGATCTTTTACTGGTGAGAAGATAGCTCCATTGTTAAGAGCTCACCTGTGCAACAAGACTCCAGCAACTCAAGAGTGCAATAATCTGATGGGCACTGGTGGCTCACACATGTAATCTTAGCTGCTCATGAGGCAGAGATCAGGAGGATTGCAGTTTGAAGCCAGCCCAGGCAAATAGTTCCGTGAGACCCTATCTCGAAAAACCCTTCACAAAAAAATAGGTGGAGTGACTCAAGGTGAAAGCCCCAAGTTCAAGCCCCAGTACTACAAAAAAAAAAAGAAAGAAAGAAAGAAAGAAAGAAAGAAAGAAAAGAAAGAAAGAAAGAAAGGAAGAACTGGAGACTATTGTTCATATTTTCTGTCAGCCCATTTCTTGGCTACCAGGTCTTTTTACTTCGGGATCAGCCACAGTCTGTTCTTCACTCTAGCTTTTGAACCACCTATGTCTCCCAGTCTTCTTTCCTATCTTAGCTCCCAAAAAATGCCAGTGTTTTTGAACTTGACTATCTGATCCACCCAAGAGGAGTACTGCATCACGCTGGACTTGGCTATGCTGTTAGCTGAAAGGTAAGTGCTTATCTGCCCTACAATAATTAGCCATGGCAAGTTGGTAGAAGGAGCGCAGAACAGCCAAGAGTTGCAGGCTCTGGAGTTCAACTGCCTACAGTCAAATCCACTTACCCTATACAACTACTGTGCTTCCATTTCATCTTCTGTAAAATGGAGATAGTTAACAAGTGGAGGCAGAAACCTCCATTTCCAGGGGGAACTTCTGTTTCTGGACTAGGTTAACTACCCTATTGCAAGCTGTGGCGTTTAGGGGCTCTGCAGTAATGGATGCAATGTCTTTCTGAGCTGATTTACTGCACGATTGAGGCTGCTGCTAGAACACTCTTATGCTGACCATTCTCACAGTCTACTTCTGCATCCTCCTTAGCAATATCGCTTTAGCAAATTTCTTTTGTGCTTAAATAAGCTAGTTAGTTTCTGTTACTTGCAACTAAGAACTCTGGCTGAACAATGATTAAATTTGCATTTTCATTGTTCTTATCACAAAGCATCCTATTTCTAAAATTGTGAAAAAAAAAAAAAACCAAACACCTAAAAAGAATTAGTACTTTAAAAGTGGTGTTACTGGGGTTTGAACTCAGGGTCTCATGCTTGCTAGGCAGGGACTCTTGCACTTAAGCCATACCCCCTGCATTTTTTGCTGTAGTTATTTTTCAAGGTAGGATCTTGCATTTTTTTGCCAAAGTTGCCCTGGACCATGACCTTCCTAATTTACACCTCCTGCTTAGCTGGGATGATTATTGTGTGTCAGCATTCCCAGATTTTTTGTTGAAATGAGGTCTTGCTAACTTTTTTGCCAGGGCTGTCTTCAAACCCCAGTAACTAGGATTACAGGCATGAGCCACTGTACCCAACCTTAAGATATTAACATAACTGAAGTTAATATTATACTTAGGTGTGAAAACCAAGAATAAGTAAAGAATTTGGCTGGCTCAATTTAGCATTGTAGTGGATACCCCAGTCAGGGTGATTATCTAAGAAAAGTAAATAAATAAATAAATAAATAAATGACATCCAGATTCAGAAGAGAGAGATGAGGTAATTCTGTCTCTCTCTCTTTGTAGATGACATGATCTGGTTTTTAAAGAGAAAATCCTAAGGAATCCACTAAAAGTCTATTAGAACTTAGAAGTTCAGCAAGATTGCATGAAATAAGAGGAACACACAAAAATGAATTGTATCTCTCTTTCTTCTTCCCTTTCGTGAAACAGGGTCTTACTGTGTGGCCTGAAACTCCTAATCCTCCTTGCTCAGTCTCCCAAGTGCTGTGATTACAGGTGTGTGCCACCACATCCGCTTCAGTTGTGTTCCTATTCATCAGCAGCACATAGTCTGAAAATGAAATTAAGAAAACAATTCCCTTTGTAGTGACATCAAAAGGAGATATTTAAGAACCAATTTAGTGCAAGATATTTTTACACTGAAAACTACAAAACATTAGTGAAAGAAATTAAAGAAGGCTTAAATAAATGGAAAGTCATCCCATGTTCATGGATCTGAGGATCTCACACAGTTAAGATAGTGATACTCCAAATCAGTTCTAGCAAAATGGCAACATCTTTTTTTGCCTAAATTAATAAGCTTGCTCCTAACGTTCTAAGAGACTCAGAATAGTCAAAACAATCTTAAAGAAGAACAAAGTTGGAGGACTCAATACTTCCTCTTTTTAAAACCTAGTAAAAGGCCACTGTAATCAAGAGAGGACTCAGTAGCCTAGGGGCAGACATACAGATTAATGGAATGGAATTGAGGGTCTAAAAATAAGCCCTTCCAGTTTTGGCCAACTGATTTTCAGCAAGGGTGCCAAAACTTTTGGTAGGGGAAAGAATAGTCTTTCAACAAATGATGGTAAGTCAATTGGAGAGCCACATGCAAAAGGGTGAATGTGGACTCCTAGTTCACCCTACACACATCAAAATGGATTACGGTCCTAAGTGTAAGATCTAAAACTGTAAAACTCTTTAAAAAAACACAGGAGTAAACCTTTGTGACACTGGATTAGGCAATGGTGTCTTAGATATGACAACAGACACACAAATGACAAAAGAAAAAATAACTAAATTATGCTCCTTTTCTTGTGTGTGTGTGAGACAAGGTCTTTTTATGTTACCCAGATTGGTCTCAAACTCCTGGGCTCAATTAATCCTCTTGTCTTATCCTCCTGAGTAGCTGGGACTACAGTCATGTACCACCACACTCAACCTTAGACTTTTTTAAAATTAAAAACATTTGTGCTACAAAGGGCACTATCAAAAAAGTAAAAAGGCAACCCATAAAATGAAAGAAAATATTTGTGAATTATATATCTGATAAGGGACTTGTATCTAGACTATATAAAGAATCTTGCAACTCAATAAAAAGAAAAACAGTTAAAATAGGCAAAGGTTTGTAATGGACATTTTCTCAAAGAAAATATACATATGACAAAAAGGCACATGTAAGGATGTTCAACATGATCCTACGTTAAGGAAACACAAATGACAACCACAGAAAGATTGCTAGAGTAGAGGATTTCTCTTAGGGTTGATGGGAGGGGTTGGGGGGATAAAGAACCACAGTGAAATGCAACTTTTCAATTACTAAGTATTGGTGAATATGTATAAAAATTGCAACTCTCATCCAGTGCTGAGGGGGTTGTAAAATAAAGCAGCCACCTTGGAAAACAGGATGTTAGTTCTCAAAAATGTTAAACATACATAGAGTTACTATATGACCCAGCAATTGCACTCGTGGATGTGTCCCCAAAATAAACGAAAACCTATGTCCACACAAATCTTGCACATGAATATTCTTCGCAATATTATTCACAATAGCCAAAACCTGGAAACCCACTTGCTAGGCAGGCACTCTACTATGTGAGTCATACTTCCAGCACTTTTTTGCTTTAGTTATTTTTCAGATATGATCTTGACTTTTACCTGGGCCTGCCCACAATCCTCCCACCTACACCGCCTGCATAGCTGGGACTACAGGCCTGCATAACCATGGTTAGTATCATTTTCAAACAAAACACAGGGCCTCTTCCAGTTTAAAAATGCTTTTCCGCCCAAAATAAGAATAAAATCACGTTTTCCAAACTGATGAATTTTGCTTCAAACAGAAAACAAAAAAAGCTATAGCAACATCACTGATAACAATATTTCTTTAGCAAAACAAGGCTATAAATCACTCTACTGCTGAAAAGGTATAAATCTGTTGCAAAGCTGACAATTTATGTTTGAAAAGAAAGCAAACAAAAGTGTTTCATCTGTTGACAGTCTAGGCTCTTGCAAAAATTCAACAGCACACAATGTGAAAGAGTCTGACCATATATAGGAAAAAAAAAAAAAAACAAACTCAGCTTCTCCTATATTCCTAGTCAATAACACAGAACACTGCTGTGACCAAATGTGTGGGGCTTTCCTCCAACAAACATCAAGCAAGAAATCAATTCTGCAATGGATGCCAGCTGGGTGTTCTCTAATTCAACTCTGTTCTGATGCTATTGTTGCAAGGAAGCTATATCAGAAATATGGTCAGCTCATGTCTTTCCACAATATCAGAATTTATTGACTAAATAAATTCATAAGCTAAGTCATGTCATTGGCATTAATTTGCCAAGTAGTACTGATGTTACTTGATAGCTGTGAGTCATTGGCAAGCAGGTTCTTTTATTCTAATCTTGAATACTAATATTAACTCTAAGATCACATGTAATACTTCACAATAATATATTGGTTACAGAGTGGCTATAGGGTTCAGAGAGGCCTTGCTGAAGGCAGAGCAGAGAACTGATACGGATACGAAGAGTCTTTGCCACAGTTAGATAAGATATCAACATAAGGAACCCAGCTGCTGAGGCATGGTGGTGTCAGAACTAGCAGAGTCAGTTCAAGGCACAATGCTGGCTCCAGGTGCAGCTTCAGTGCTGCTTCTAAGCTTACTGAATCCAGATGATGACAGTGGCAATTTGAATAGGTCAGTCTTGTCAAGCAAGGGGATCATGCTGAGCCAAAGCCCTGGGGACAGAGTAAGGAGTTCATTGTCAATCTGTGACATGCGCACTGGATGGTCTGATGATGAGTGCCGGTGTCAGGTGCCCCTCATTTTATATGATCCAGGTGAGGAGGTTGAATCATTCACTGGACTAGTGTGTGGACAAGCTCATAGACCTGATATGCTTTTGATACGCCCATGTCATATGCCCATGTGTTCCTTATTTACTCTGATAAGTTCAGACGTGATAATCTTTTATTTTCGTAAGTTACTTATCAGTCTACCTCATAGTTTCTGCTGGACCGAGGGTGGTTGTTTACTTGCACAAACAAGACGTAGAGTCATTCTGCCTTAGTATTTGCACTCAAAATGGAGCAAACTGCTATTTTATAAAATGGAGTCACTCAGGGAAAGGCACAACCTGAAAGCTACTGTTCTACACAATATGGAGTGACTTTAGAGCAGGGCACAAGCTGATCCCCACAATATCTACCTGCAGGTAGCTCAGATCCCACAAGTGGAGGGCTCAGTGAGCCAACTGCCACCCCTCCCCCACTTTATTGCAAGCCCCAGCATTTTATTTTATTTTATTTTTTTGGTAGTGAAAGTAACAGTAAAGTTTATTGGGAGAGGAGTATGTTTTCAATAGACTGAAAGTGGATCATATCTGGAGTGACAATGAGAAAGTTGAGAAAGACCCCCAGGTTGTTTTACTGGTGCTTCTGACCTAAGGCTATAAAGTAAGGTTCCCACAACCTCCTCTTTACAATTGATTGGCTTGCTACAGTGACTCACAGAACTTAAGGAAACACTTAGGTTTACTGGTTTATTAGAATGGGCAAAGTATAGGGGAAGAGATGCAAAGCTTCCATTCCCTCTCTAGATGACCACCCTCCAGGAATCTCCTTTGCATGTTCAGATACCTGGAAGTTCTCCAAACCCTGTTCTTTTGGATTTTATGGAGGCTTTATTACATAGTCATCATACCTTAAATCTTTAGCAAGTGGTGACCAATTTAACCTTTATTTCCTCTCCTGGTCCCCTCCCTGGAGGTTGGGTGGTAGAACTGAAAAGTCCCATACCTCTCTAATCATACCTTGGTACTTCCTGTGACTAGCTCTCATCCAGCAGGCATCCAGGGGCTGCCAGCCCCCATCACCTCATCAGCATACAAAAGATGAACCACTTTGAAGATTCCAGGGATTTTTAGGAGCCGTATGCCAGCAAACTGTAATGAAGACCAAATATACATCACACACCATTATGTGTACATCCTAAAACATACTTCTCTTTGCACGGGAAGAAAATGGTTGATATGGCGAATATAAGTCAGCCTTTGGCATGTGTGTGCAACATATGCCACACCTTATGGGAGAAGTATTCGATGGCATTTTATTTTATTTATCATTGCAGATTCGGGCTATGGTAGAAGAGGTGTTTCATCTATAACAATTATTTTATGAGAAAGATGTATGTTAGAGACAGTACCTGTGGAACCCTCACTAGACGTTTTTTGTCTGATTGTGTGCATGTGTGTGTGTGTGTGTGTGTGTGGTTCTGGGGTTTAAACTCAAGGCCTTGCATTTGCTAGGCAGGTGCTCTACCATTTGAGTAACATCTCTAGTCCCACTGTATGGTTTGTTTGTTTGTTTGTTTGTTTCAGTGCTGGGAATGGAAGCCAGGGCCATGTGTGTGCTAGGCAAGCACCTGCCACTGAGTTACACTCCCCAGCCAAGGTTGAAGGGTGTTAGCACAGGAATAAAAGATTGCGCCTGAATGCCAGCTCACACACTGCTTCATTCACAGAGAATAATTTGCAATCAAAATTTGCCCTGACCTTGAATCTGAGTTGATGGTTGCAAATACAGTAAGGGCACAATCACTGAGTGTCTTTTCAGCACATTTGAGAATAAGAATGCTTTTTATAGGAAGGCCTGCTATCTATCAGGGAAGTCCCCACAATTTTTTTTTTAAATAAAGGAACTGATTTATAGTATTTCTGCTTTGACACTCCTAATGCCTATAGAGATAGTTCTCTGTTCTCAAGTTGATTATCTCAGCTCTATGTCCACATGTTGGCATGGCCTGACAACAAATTTTATAAGTCAAGAATGAGAATAAACTAGCAGAATTTTTTCTTTCTTTTTTGCAGTACTGGGGTTTGAACTCAGGGACTGGCTTTGAACTGCAATCCCCCTGATCTCTGCCTCCTGAATAGCTAGGATTACAGGTGTGAGCTTCTGGTGCCTGGCTCAGAATTTCTTAAGATACAAACCCACATTATTTATTGATGCATAACAGATTATGTCTAGACTTATTGGCTCAAAACTTATTGACTAAAAACAATTGTCATCTATCTCACAGCTCCTGTGGGGCAGGAATGTGGATGCAGATTAGCCGGCTGACTCTGGCTCAAGGTCAAGTTATCAGCTAGGGGCTTGATGGGAGAAAGATGACGTCCAAGTTCACTTAGGTGGCTCTCAGCAAGCCTCCGTCATCCTTGGCGCTGTCCTTAGCTGTGGCTGGAGACAGCAATTCCTTGCCATGTGGGGCTGTCTTTTGGGTATCACAAAACAAGACTATAATCCACCGAGCGCCTGTGGCTCACGCCTATAATCCTATTGACTCAGGAGGCAGAGATCAGGAGGACAGTGGTTCAAAGCCAGCCCTGGCAAATAGTTCGTGAGACCCTATCTCAAAAAACACACATCACAAAAAAATGGGTGGAGTGGCTCGGGGTATAGGCCCTGAGTTTAAGCCCCAGTATTGAAAAACAAAAACCACCACCACCAACAACAAAAAACTATAATCCCACTTGTTGAGGGGCAAATGAGTGATGATGAGAGAGTGAGCAAGACAGAGCCATCTTTCTGTTATCTGATCTCAGTGACATGCCATCCCTTCCACCTTACTCTGTTTGTTAGGAATGAGTCACAAGATCTCATATACACAGGAGGAGAGGAGATTACACAAGGGCTTTATGGACAGTAAAATATCACACCCCAAATAGACTTCTTATTGGCTATTTGGAGAAACTGCAGACACAAGAATAGCTCTGAAAAGCTGTCCTTTTGTAAAAAGAAGCCTACATCTATCCACAGTAGTAAACAGCACATACGGAAAGAGGCTTTCCTGTTAGATACAGGCTTTCTGCCCACGAAAGGTATTTCCAAAGAGAAAAGAGATAGCGGTGGGGGACACCCAACCCAGACAGAGTTGACCACAGCTGTCACCTGAGATGCATTGTCTATATAACGAGACAACCCTTGCTTGCTGTGTACATTTTCAGTATACCAGCTCTGTCTCTGGTAGAAGCCCCAGGTCTATCTCTTTATTAAGCTCTGTATAAGTTTTAGCATCTTATCTGTCTTTGAGTCTTGTACTGAGTGTGCAAGGCACATAGCAACATTTGTATGTTCTCTCTCCTATCAGCTGTCTATTGCCAGTGTATCTGCTAGACTAAAATTACCAAATCTTTAGATGGAAAAGAGAACATTTAAAACTTCCCTACAGAGCTGAGCATGGCATTGTATACCTGTAATCCCAGCACTCAGGAGACAGAGGCAGGGAGATTGAGTGTTTGAGGCCAGCCTGAGATATAGAGCAAGACCCTACCACAAAACAAAATAAACACAACCTTCCCTACAGGATGAATACCAGGAAGTAGGGGTCCTTGAGGCATCTCAGAGGCTGTTTGCCATAGTGTCCAAACATTTCCATGTGTGTGACTCTGCCTGGACCAGGTTGCCCCATAGTTTACCAGGTCTTAGTAGGTGAGGTTCTGTAAGGCTTCTCCACCTGGCATAGTTTGCATTCTCAGTGTTCTGTAATCCAGTAGGCAGAACTTGTCTGGAGTGTAGTTCAGTAGTAGAACACATGCTTAATAGCTGTGAGGCCCTGGGTTCAATTCCCAGCAACCCTTCCACCTGCCCCTCCCCCCCCAAAATAGAACTGTAAACAGCCTACTCTAGGGCTTCTGACATGTCAGATCTGGCCACTCATCCAATAAATAAATTAATAAATAACATAAATAAAACTAAAATAATAAATAACAATAAATAAGATTTAAAGTAATAAATAATAAAAATAAAATAATAAATAAAGAGATGAGTAGTGGTGAAGAGCAGAGGAATGAGATTTATTACACAGCCCTGAGATGCTGCAGGAAGAGGCAAAGTGAGCGTTTTAGCTCACCTTCGAGGTACAGACATGGGCTTTAGGTTTAAGTAGAAGAAGAATTGGGGCAGGGGAGATAGGTTTGCATAACTAAACAGACCCAGGTTTAGGGGTGTGGCTCAAGTGACACAGCATCTACCTAGCAATTCCAAGACCCTGAGTTCAAACCCCAGTACACCAAAAACAACCAGTCACAGCGCAGCCTGGTTGATCATTATCTCAGTTCTGGTTCTACAGGACTTCCAGAGAAGTTGTTATTGTTGTCATCTTAAGGGGAGCCATCTGGTTCCCATGAGATGAATACTTCTGCTCCAGGTTGTAAGTAATTGTTCTCATTTAGGGGTGCTGTTCCTTTACTTGGGGATGGTTTCTTTTTGTCCCTTGTCATAAAGATGTTATCTATCAGTCTTATCCTTTCTGGAACCTGAAGTGATTGCAGGAGAGAGACTCAGAGTAAAGGAGACAGAATATAAAAGGGAGACTGGGGTGCCAATCTTTCATCCTGTTAACTTGTGGGCCCAAATAAGGAGTCAGTACTTATTAGCAAAAGCAATTTCTGAGTATCTATTATAGAAATTGACCAGCCATGTTAGGTGTTAGAGATGGGTTCAAAGTCAAAGTAAGTTGGATCCTGATTTAAAAGCCTGGTATCTTCAAGTAAAGAGAGCTGGGAGATTCCCCCTAGCTCCTTGGGCTAGCACAGCTCTTTGATGGGACAAATCTAAGCCCATTGTTCTTCCTTCCCATGGCAGGGACAAAGGTTGCCATACCAGTCGTGGGCTATCCCCAGACTTCTTAAACATGAGGCAGAAAATGAATTTGCATTTTCATAGCTATTTCTAGACTTTTCTGTCATTCCTAGCTAAAGCTAATATGAACTAAGAATGAGGCTTTCTTTGTTCAAGTTCAAATCCTACATTTCTGCAATTCCAATCGAGTTGTGTCATGGCCTGAGCAGTCCCACTACTTGCTATAATGTTCTTCTAGTAGGGAGGTATTGCCTCTAAATATAGAGCAAAAGTTATAGGAAACATTCCCACTGATAATGGGTAAGGACTGGCTGGCTATGTGCAAAGTATGGGCAATCAAGAGAGAGATGGATGTCCATACTGAGCCACAGGGGAAAGGCTGGGGCTAAGACAGGGCAGGGCTGGTCTTTGGGGTTCTAGCATGGGACAGGATCAACAGGAGGTTTTAAAGCCCTGCCCTGGTGCTGCCCAAGTCCACAAGCCTGAGATTTATAAGACCTGTAGATTTAGTCTGTCAGATCCATGAAGCCAGAAGGTACCTTTAAGAAAAAAGAGCAGGAGTGGCCAGGGAGGAGGAAGTGCAGACAAAAGACAAGCAAAGCTTGTCTGCTTCTGGAAACAGGCAGAAAAGGACACAGCACTGACGACGTGGACAGTGTTTGTGTTGTGTGTGCAATGCCAGCCACACACAAAGGCCCTGCCTGTTTTCCTTTCACAGCCTCCAATCTGTGATGGTGTCAGTGACTTTCTTTAGTGTAACCCACACCCAAGCTTATGCCAGGGCTGTGCTCAGCTCCCACCCTCTGTTTCATGACTTGCCAAAGAAATAACTTGCTCTAGGGCACACATAGGGGATATTTGGGGGCTATTTAGATCCCATGGTAGCAATGGAGAACCAGGGTATTTACCAGGTTCTTAGGCCTAAAGTATCCCTGCTATGAAGTGCAAGTCCTGGGTGGGTTCACCATAGGATACAGGAGATTGGCAGCAAAAATCTGGGCTGTGGATGTTTTCAAATGCTTTTGAATTACACCTAATGCGTTGCTGGGGATGGAACCCAGGGCCTCATCCATGCTAGGCAAACACTGAACCACATCCCTAGTTGTAACACTACACCTTAATTTAATAAACTAGCTGGAGCTTCCTCTGTTACCAGAATCGGTGAGGCTCCAGGGAAGTCTCCAAAAGGGAGGCGACCATGACGTTGTCACAAAAAAAGAATTTCAGGACACATCAAGATAAAGACCAAGAAAACTTATGAGTAAAGCAAAGCAAAGAGAGACAGTACACAACCAAACTTGGGTGCGGGCACATCTGATAACGGGCACACCGAGTACTCTAAAATCTTGGGTATTTATGGCAAAAAAAGTAGATAAAAGTTTGGCTTAAGTTTGCCTTAGGATATGTGTTTCCCTGGTACATTTACTAATTTTTGCTGTTACTTTGGTTTGATCTTAACAACTGGGCCCAGAGATACTGTCTGGTTGCTTTAGTAAATTTGAATGTCTGTTTTCCTTGAGCATTGCTTTAAATAAAGGATGGGGTTTACCAGATGCTCCTTTCAAGACAGGTATGCATCCTTGAAAAAAATAATTTTCCTGTGCAAACACTTTTATCACAAAAGGAGTCATTTTACCAAATGGTATTGCCCCCTCCTCAGCCCCCAGGAGAGGCATTTTTAAGATATCCTTGCTCGGTTCCCAGAGCAACAGGCAAGGTCAGAGGGAGATAGCTGCTTTCTTTTTCTATATGTTTTCAGCTTAGTGAGGGACTGTGAAACTTAAAACAAAGAAAGTTGTGCCTGTGTGATTTTAATCAAGCCATTCGTTAATATAATGTGGGTTTTTTTTTTTTTTTTGGTGGGGGGGTTGTTTTGTTTGCGGTACTTTGGTTTGAACTCACAGCTTCGCACTTGCTTGGCAGGTGCTCTAAGGCTTAGGCCATGCCTCCAACCCACAGTTAATTCTTTAATATAATATTGTCTCTGAATTCCTGTTTCCCATGCCTCGTTTTCCCTGATCGAACCTGCCTCATCTCCATTATCCTGTCTGTCCTCCCTTCATATATGTTGGTCCAAGAATGCCTCTAGCTCAAAACCCATTTTCTAGTGCCTATTATTTTCTAAGATATATTTTCCTGAAGTAAGCAGAAGGACCTGGTCCAGGAGTTATCAGCATGGGTCACTTAGTGTGGAAGGGAAGGACCCACAAGTCAGACAAACCTGCTCTGGAATCAAGATTCTCACACCAGAGGCCAAAGATATTATCTGTAGGTGTGGAACAAGAAGCATTACAAAGGAACCAAAAATCTTGACAAAATTTTGATGCCAAGCAGTTGGGAAAGAGGAGGATGTGGTAAGTACATTAGATTCTTATAGCAGGAAGGCAATCTATAAATCAGGAAGTGAGTGGGGCTGGGGCCGTGGGTTCAGTCCCCAGCACTGAAAAAGGTGTTTTCTCAACAAATATTTACCATGTACAGAGCACTATTCTAGGTATCGAGGATACAGCTCTAAAACTAACAAAATGAAGCTGCTATACTCATTATGATAGTCATTAAAGCTACTGGTTAAAGTTGGAAACATCAACCAACTTGATTATCAGAAGAAATGTCCTAGAGATAAACACAGCAAGAGATTGTTTTTCCTGATAAGCCCTGCTATGTTATTCAATTAAAACTTTAATTATTGTTGTTATTAGGTTGATTTTTTTTTTTTTTTGGTGGTATGGGGTTTGAACTCAGATCCTCATGCTTGCTAAGAAGGTGCTCTACCACTTGAGTCACTCTACCAGCTTTTTTTTTGTTTTGGGTTTTTTTGAGATAGGGTCTGGCTTTGAACCATGATCCTCCTGATCTCCTGAGTAGGTAGGATTACATGTGTGAGCCACCAGGACCTGGCAAAATTTTAACTATTAACAAAAATTTCCACAACCTACTAACAATATGTCCGTCTTTCTTTTTTCCTTCTTTCTTTCTCTCTTTCTTTCTTTCCTTCCTTCCTTCCTTCCTTCCTTCCTTTCCGCCTCCTCCTCCTCCTCCTCCTCCTCTGGTTTGTTTTGAGAGAGGGTCTCACTTTGTAAACCAGACTGGCCACAAACTGATCACTCTGTATCCCAGGCTGACCCTGAACTTGTGATCTTTCTGCCTTAGCCTCCCAACTGTTGAGATTACAGGCATGTACCACCATATCTGGTCTTTTTTAAATTTAATTTTATTACTTATAAATAAAATACATTTTTATTTATTTATTTTAATTTAATTTAATCTATTTATTTGTGGTGCTGTGGATGGATTCCAGGGCCTTGCAATTCTACCACTAAGCTACACCCTCAACCTCCTCAAAAACTATTTGTTACAGCACTTCCTGGCATAAAGGAGGCACACAAATGTCAGTCCCCTCCCTCATAGCTCCTGTGTAATATCTTGCAACTTAGGGATCTTTAGATTGAAATGTGACAGCCATAGTCGGGTCTGGCCTGATCAAACCACATGGCTTCTCTTTGCCTGTTTCTGACCAACTGATTTAAAGATGCTCATATCAAATTTCTCAGCATGCTAGTGGAACAGGATAGAAATTTATGACAACTCAGAAAAGACTTTGAGTTTCTTGAAGAAC
This sequence comes from Castor canadensis, assembly GCF_047511655.1. Taxonomy (NCBI): domain Eukaryota; kingdom Metazoa; phylum Chordata; class Mammalia; order Rodentia; family Castoridae; genus Castor; species Castor canadensis. Next base: position 45,276,916 of record NC_133396.1, on the reverse strand, counting down.
ACTGCCCAGGGCTGACAGTAGAGCTCAGTGGTAGAGCACTTGCCTATCATGCATAAGACCTTGAGTTTCCATCCCCAACACTGCAAAAAAGTCAAAACAGACACCATCCAAATCTTAACATGGCTTCTATTTGGACAATATTGTGTAATTGTTCATATCGTCTATACTGTGAGCATCTATGCTACTTATCTGTGAAAACATGGTGGTAATCTCCCATCCTGTCTGTATTATTGTCTCAGAAGTTTTCACAATCCAGTAATTAATCCCCAAGGCACTGAGGGCCTCCTGATACAAGGGTGAAAACAATTGTGAATTCAAGAAAGAAAGAATCGCTGTCTGGGGCCAAGATGGAATTAATAGGAAAACATTAAAGATATCCACAAAACAGAACAAGGAGGGCAGCTGGCTATAAAGGGGAAAGTGTATATATGGATTCATTTATGTGTTTAGGCATGTACAAAGACATAAGAGGAGTGCTTGCTGATTCTGTGGTGTGTGTGTGTGTGTGTGTGTGTGTGTGTGTGTGTAGTGGTGGGGTAAGGTGCAGTTGATGACACGCTGGTAAATGTCTAAGTAGAACCCTGATTTTTAGTGGTTGTCAATTTCAATGATAAATACTTTCACTGTAGTCAATTTCAAGCAACCAAGTTGAAGTCACCGGATACTCAGTCAGGGAGAGATGCACAGCCTGTCCTCACCAGGGCATGCAAGCAGGGTTCAGCACAATGCTGGTCGTAGTTTGCCAGCACCACTGTCTTTCAAAAACAGAAACCTTCCTAGCTCCTGAAGCTATCTGCTTCTAAAGTTGTAGATACCACCTTAGCTTTTATTCCAGAATCCATCCATACCCCATATATAGAACTATTCATTTTGTTACCCGTTTTGCTCACTGTACAATATGTCAAATCATATTCAGGAACTAAGAGTAGGTGATTTGTCCAGGTTTTCCTTCACTTTCAATTCTATTTGATCATTTATGCTTTGTAAAGTTCATAGCTCATCACAACCCATAGTAACTCCAGAACTGTAGTTTAAGTGTTTTGTCTTGCTTTTTTTTCCAAAAATCTACACAATGGCTGGCAAAACCATTTGTTTATTCAGAAAGCAGCCAACAGGATGCACCAGGCCAGTTGGTGAACCACCCTGCCTCTCAAGATTTGGCAAACCCCTGCTGGCCACAGAAGGCTCTGGGCCGGCAAGAGGAGGGAGCTCCCCCATACTCTGGGTGCCCCAGCAGTTCTGGCTGTTTGATTCTTTGGCCCTTTGTACTAATCTCTTCCTCATCACACAGGAAAACCTCTATTTTTGTCTCCAGGGAGCTTCCGTTTGAAACTCCTCATCCTCTCTTTCCCTTTCCTCTCTTCTGAACTCCTGTATCCTGAAGTCCATGAGAGGTAGAGCCGTGCCATAAGAGGGTCTGATGTTTATATATATTCTTTAAGGAAAAGAATACAAAATTACAAACATACAGTGACAGGGTCAGGGTCTTTCGAAGGAATATATGCAAAGGAGGGTCCCTAAAGCCTCATTAGCCTCCAGTAAATCCACGCTGAAACCAGACTATACTCAAAAGGAAATTGGGTGGGGGGGGGGGTTGTCTGTTTTTTGTTTTTTCTCTTTTTGGATGAGGAAGAAGTTTTAGAACCCTGTTCTCACTTGAAAACTCTGACTTCAAGACGGATGCCGGAAGCCACCACCCCGTTTTTCTAAGGAAGCCATTTTATTTGCAACCCCTAACTCCCACTCCATACCTCCCTCCCCCACCCCCGCCCCAGGCCCTCCCCTGCTTTTGAGACAGAATGGGCCAGGCAGGCTAGTGATAGGCAGAGCCCAGCCCTAACTCTAGCTCATAAGCACTGTGAGTGAGAAGGGACCTCTAGTGGTCAGTCACAAAGGTCACATCATTGCCACCTTCTCATACTTATTTCTCTCTCTCTCTCTCTCTGGGACTGGGGTATGAACACAGGGATTTACGTTTGCAAAGCAAACACTCTACCTCTTGAGCCACACCTCAGACCATTTTGGTCTGGTTATTTTGGAGATGGGGTCTTGCGAACTATTTACCCAGGCTGGCCTCAGATTGTGATCCTCCCAATCTCAGCCTCTCAAGTAGCTAGGATTACAGGTGTGAGCAACCAGCACCCAGTATATACTTATTCTCTTAAAAGTGTTCTGTCTGGTCAACATTGGGCGTAGATCTAAGAGGCGGAAGAAGCTGGGGAAATAGAAGCCTACTGACACAATCTCCGGTTGCTATCAACCTGAAGGCAGAGGGCTTTAGGAAAGAGGACACGAGTTTTGGGAGCATTCATACTTGAGTTATCATCTTAGGGGTTTTGATTTTTTTGTTCTCCCAATGATAGGGATGGAACCCAGAGTTTCCAGAATGCTAGCCCATGCTTTACCATAGAACTCTGTCCTTAGCCCATGTCTTAGTTTTATCATCTTTACCCTTAAATGCCCTCTAAGTCTTAGTGTCTTTACCTGTAAAATGGTGACAGTGATGGGCACCTTCTGGGTAGAGGTGAGGGCTGAATGAAAGAGTGTGTGGCATAGGTGATGACAGGTATGTGAAGAGAGTTGTTTCTCAGGTTAGTTCGAGAAGAATTAATTTAGAATGTAACACATATGTACAGGAAATTAATGCAAGTCAACTCCCTGTATAGCTATCCTTATCTCAACTAGCAAAAACCCTTGGTCCTTCCTGTTATTGCTTATACTCTCTCTTCAACAAAACTAGAGATAAGGGCAAAATAGTTTCTGCCTGGTAGTGAGGGAGTGGAGGGGAGAGGGAGGGGGCCCAGGGAAAGGGAGGGGGCAGGGGGAAGGGGGGAGAAATGACCCAAACATTCTATGAACATATGAATAAAAGAAATTTAAAAACTTTAAAAAAAAGTGTGTGGAGAGGCTCAGCATGTAATAGGTACTCGGTAAAAATTACTTCTCTTACTCCTTCCTTCAAATTAAAAATTCATGGAGGGCAAGAAGGAAGGGGAATATAGGATACATCAGAGGAAATTTTTGTTTTGTTTTATTTTGCGGTACTGGGGTTTGAACTCAGGGCCTACACCTTAAGCCACTCCACCAGCCCTATTTTTATGAAAGGTTTTTCGAGATAGGGTCTCACACACTATTTGCCCAGGCTGGCTTTGAACCTCGATCCTCCTGATCTCTGCCACCTAAGTAGCTAGGATTACAGACATGAGCCACTGGTGTCCAGCCGCAGTTTGGGTTTTGACATAGGTAGATCATTAAGGAATGTCTTATTCTGTTTCTGGGGAGACCACCTCCCCAGAAAAATACACACACACACACACACACACACACACACACACACACACTCTCACACACACACACACACACACACACACACACATTTTTGCCTAGAATTTCAACAGTTTCCCTAGTGCTCTAAAGCTCACTTATGGCCTCATTGCCAGTCCTCCACTGTTGCCACTGGTGGCCACCCTTGATGGGCCACCCTCCTGCCCATAAAGCAACCCACGTTTGCGTGGAACCTGGCACTGAACCATTCCTAAACTACCTGCTTAGGCTGGGGGTTTACAACGTATCAGAGCAGCTCTCTCTCTCTCTGTGATCTACCCAAAGTCAGCCTTCAACACAAGGATTTTTTTGGGGGGAGGAGAGTAAATAAAAAATAAATGAATATTATTTTTAGTGGTTCAAGAAGCTAAATTAAGAAATTCTGAAGAAAGACATTTGGAAAAATATGTAGTATGTCAGTCAGCAATCTTTTTTTAAGTCAACTGAATATAATCTAGTTTATTCAACTGAAAATTAATTAATTAATTTTGAAAACCAAAAAAAGAGAAAAAAAAAACCCCAGTTAGCCCTAGCAGTAAATAAATTTGTGCAACAATTCAGTCTGTATGATATGATGAAATAATTCTACATCTTTTCTTATTTTGGTGCTTTGAATTATACATACAAACAACAAATACAGGGATTTGTTCACAAAGCCTGTAGACCTAGAATTTGTTCACAAACCCTTACTGCAGTTTCATGCCCAGAAACTGATATTTCCTTTCCAAAGTCCAAAAGCTTTGAACTACAAATTAAAAAAAATTTTTTTCTTTTAATGCATCAAACTGTGGCCGGTGAAAGGAAACAAAACTGGCAGGTTGTCCATTTGATACCAGACCTACTTTTTTTGAATTTTCCATTCTTTATTTCCCCATATTCTTTAAAATTCTTGCCTTTCTTACAGCTACCCAGGTGCAATAAAGTATTCCTCAAATGTACAGTATTTCTTACAATATAAGTTATACACAATATTCAGCAATTTTTTTTGCCACAGCACTAGGGATCCCATTAAATAGGGAATATGAGTCTGAATGGCTTATTCACATGTGCGATTCAGAGTTAGTGGTTGGCACACAGACACCACTGTGAGCTCTTTTGCAAAAGTGATAAAAACATACTTTTACTTCTGCCTTCAAAAAATATACTCATCATATTTAGGCTTCATAATACTGCTCCTGGAAAAAAAATGCAAATCAAAGTGGTCAGAGAGACTCTCTCCTTTGCTCAAAGACGTGTGAACCTTGAGCAGGGCTCACTCTAACCCATGGCCATAACCATACAGGAAGGGTGTTGAGGTCTGAAGGAAAGGCCGGACAGCAGGTGCATGGGTGTGGGCATGGTCAGCATAAGGCTGGAATGGATGAAAGGGGAAATGTGGCTGAGAGATGACATGTGTCTGCGCAGGGTGGCTGGGTTGAAGGAGCTGCTCTTGGGAAAGTCCTCTAGCACATCATGCACCTTTTTGCACTGTTCGGATTTACTTAGACATTGTTTGGTTTCTGGTCTGGACGCCTTCCTTCTTCATAGTCAGGGGGCTGTTGACATCACTCAACTTGTAGTAGAGCCCTCAGGAGTTGCAGACAGGGTCCCCATGGGGCCGCCAGCAATCTTGAATGGATTCTGATCTCTGTTCCACCACTAAAGAGCTATGCCCCCTTTGGACAATATCCCTTTACCTTTCTGCACTTATCTGATTTAAAAAAAAAAAAAAAGCAAAGGCTATACAAGTGTAGAATTGCCAGGTACAGGATAGTATACCTAGTTAAATTTGAATTTCAGAAAAATAATGATTTTTTTAAAATATCAGTATATACCAAATATTAGCTTTGTCATGAATTAGCATATTAATGGTTACATAAGATACACTTATAGCGAAGAAGTATTTGCTATTTACCTGAAATTTTAATTTAATGGAGTGTGGAGAGTGGATTATGAGAAGCCTATGAGAACTGGACATAAGCAAAGCGAAATGCAGCTCAACTGTTTTTCCTAAGATTATCTGTAGGCCGATAATCTTGATATAAGGGTCTTGATTTTTGGTGATGGGAGAATCCTAATAACAGGGCATTGGAAGTTGTTAGAGGATCATTGATTGCTATTCAGGTTAGAAATCCTGAAGTCCTGTAAGTTAAAATCCTTAATCATTTTAAGTGGGTTAGTGGATGCTGTGTTAGATGCTGAATGGAAAAGTCAATACATGGTGGCTCTGCATTGATCAAGAACCACTCCACAACAACTAGACTGTGACTACCAAATGTCTAGCTTTTCTGTCACTCTAAAAACCCCCAATGACATTCCCAGCAAATGGACAGACAACCCTTTTGGCCTGCATCCCTCTAACCATGAATCAGTCTTCCACAGAGCAGACCTGGGTACATATACCCTTCGTGGACACAGTACACAACTTGCACTCTTAATTTATCTCTGAGGGCATCCTGTCTCTCCTTTCCTTTCTTCTATCAGCTCATGCCTCTGGAGTAGCCACCAGGCATTAGCCACTGTGCTAGATATGTTTCCTTTGCTAAAGGGTTTTCACTTTCATCACTCTGGTCAATTGCCTAGTCCCATAGTCTGTGGTTCTCAAAGAAAGTCACAAGCCACTGCATCAGAGTCACTTGGGGGCTTGTTAAATGTGAGATTTGTGACTCGCATCAGAGATTATGAAGAAAAGGTAGGTGCATGCATGTGTGTTGCTGGAGTTTGAAATCAAGGCCTCATGTGTGCTAAGTGCATGCCATACTGCTGAGCCACACACATAGAGTCCTCCGTGATTCTTTTTTTTATTAGTAGTGCTGGGGTTTGAACTTAGAGCCTACACCTTTACTCTCTCCACTAGCCCTTTTTTGTGAAGGGTTTTTTGAGATAAGGTCTCACGAGCTATTTGCCTCAGCTGACTTTGAACCGTGAGCCTCCTGATCTCTGCCTCCTGAGCAGCTAGGATTATAGGCGTGAGCCACCGGCACCCAGCTGTCCCTGTGATTCTTATGCTCACCCTAATCAGAAAGTCATGACTGCTAGTTCCTAAACTCCCTCCTCTGGTACCTTTCCAGATGTGCCTGGGACTGGGGAATAGGGAGCACATCAGTCTCTTTTCCCAGAATTGTCAACCTTTAGGCTGTCCTTTCTTTCCCTCTCTGGGTCTATACTACTTATAGAAGCTGTTTAGTTCTATTTTGTTTAGTTCTGTTTTGTTTTGTTTCTTGGGGTACTGGGGATGCAACCCAGGGACTAGCATATGCTAGGCAAGCACTCAATCACTGAGCTACACCCTAAGTTCTAAACTCTTAATAGTCCAGTCATCCAAACTACTTAGACATAAAAGTTAACTACTAGGCTTAACTGATGGAAAAATGATTTTTCTCCTCTGTCAATTATGGGAAAGAGGAATGTTCCAGAGATTTACATGAACTTGGACCATCACATCACTACCTTGACTCTCCAAAGGGGGCACCATGCTATCATTTTTCTTACTGGAAATCTCTCCTTCAGCACCCAAGGGCATTTTAAGGGCTCCCAACCATCATTATTAACTTTCTACTCTAGAATGTAAGACCTGTGAAGGCTGGGAGCTTTGTTTCATTCATCTGAATGTTTTTCCGGGTACTTAATGTTGTAGAAGTTAGGGAGCACCATTCATTTTGTACACATTATAGTTTTGTGGAGTTAGTACAACACTTTTCCACAGTTGGCAGTAGAGGGTCTTGATAACCCATCTTTCCGTAATTCAAGATGGAGCCATCCTATTGGCTTGGATGGATCTGGCATTGCCAATACTTAGAAAACTTAGCACATAATAGGTACTCAATAAATATTTTCTGTATGCTTGACTTTTTATAACTAAATATCAAGGGAATGTATTTTATGAATGCTAGGTACATTTCCTCAACATTTTAGCTATAAAAAATGTCAAACATACAGAAAAGTTGAAAGAATAGTACAATGAAGATCTATACAGCCTCATCTGGATTCAGTAAATGTTAGTTAATGTTTCTATATTTATTTTGTGTTTATTTTTTGTAGTGCTGTAAATCAAACCCAGAGCCTGCTAAGCACATACCATACCACTGAGCTAGATTCCCAGCCCTACTTATGCTGAATTATTTGAAATTTAGTTGTAACCCCTAAATATTTCAGCAGGCATCTCCTGAGAATTAGGGAATTCTCTTACATAACTTCAAAACCATTATCCTACCTATGAATAATTAACCATTATTTCCTAATGCCATCTAATATTCAGTTGTAGGAGTTGCTTTTGGTACCCTACTTACATCCCCTTGATCTACACAGAGGTGCCTACAAACAGTTCCCATATAGCAAGTAACTTTCTGTGTGTCTTTTTCTAGACATTCCTGGCTGGTTCACGGGACAGGTTGCCTCACATGGCAGTCTGGAAGTGCCAAGGGACTTAACATTCCCAAAGTGTCCCTCACCTAAAGATGGTGAGATGTTAGTAGACAACTACCTAAGCTCCCTTCCCCATCACGAATTGATTCTGAAGTGTATTCCACAGAACTTGTCAAAGGCTCCACAGTGACAGTTACCTGCAGTAGTAACTTGTTCATTGATACAACCTTTATTAGCTTGCCTCCCTTCCCTAGCATACTTACTATGCTTCCTGAGTTGGTCTTTTTTTTTTTTTGGGGGGTACTGGGGCTTGAACTCAGGGCCTACACCTTGAGCCACTCCATCAGCCCTTTTTGTGTTAGGTATTTTCGAGATAGGGTCTTGTGAACTATTTGCCTGGGCTGATTTTGAATTGCAATCCTCCTAATCTCTGCCTCTTGAGTAGCTGGGATTACAGATGTGAGCCACCGGTGCCTGGCCTAAAATCACTTTTAAGTAAACTATTTGCATCCAAAGCTTTGTCGCAAGGTGTGCTTTGGAGAGATCCTAACCAAGACATCAGTCTATTGCTAAAGAGATTTTAAAATGATAATAGGAAATCACATTGTTCTTGGGTCCATAGAGAAGCAAATCCATGGAGGCAAGCTCAAGTGGTAGAACACTTGCCTAGCAAGTGCAAAACTGGGTTCAATCTCCAGTAATATGAGAGAGAGAGAGAGAGAGAGAAGGAAGAAAGTGGAGGAGGAGGAGAAGGAGCAGGAGGAGGAGGAGGATAAGAAGAAGAAGGATAAGAAGAAGAAGGAGGAGAAGAAGAAGAGGAAGAGGAAGAAGAAGAAGAGGAAGAAGAAGAAGAAGAAGAAGAAGAAGAAGAAGAAGAAGAAGAAGAAGAAGAAGAAGAAGAAGAAGAAGAAGAAGAAAGAAGAAGAAGAAGAAGAAATAGGAGAGGAAGAAGAAAAAAAAGGAGGAGAAAGAGGAGGAAGCTCAAAGAGCTGGAGGCTTGTACCCAGCCAACAGAAGCTGCTCTTAGTGATGATCCTACTTGAACAATGCTACTATAATCAGGCTGTACTTATTTATTATGTCCTGCGCAACCTATCTTAACAACAATACATGATTACTGTTTATGAAGAGTTTACTGGAAAGCAGCTTTTCACCCTTCATTTCATTTAATCCTCACAGTGGCTCACAGAGGGTACTATTATTACTTCTGCTGTGTTGATGAAGAACTTTTCAAAGTTGCACAACTAGTAAGAAACTCTGGTGTGCCTAACCAATGAGTGGAAATGTATGCATTGGGTGGAGATACAGCTCACTTAACTCACATAGGCAAGATCCTGGGTTCAATCCTCATACAATAGAAAAAGAAAAAAAAAGTATAGATTGCCATAAATACTCTTCTATTTTTCTATAAAAATGGGAACAATTATTCTTGGCAAATAAAATTTGCATGGGTAATATACCATAAACATAAGTACATTTGAATGTTAAGTTTTCCCCAGTTGCTAGTTCTTGGAAGTATAATGCAACGATTCTCCAATTAGGTGAGAGCTTCAGGATGCTAAAACTGTTCTCTAGTGTGCCTGGCGTGACACAGCTTACACAGTGGGCTGGAGTTACCAGTAGTAAATAGTACTTTTCCAGCATCTAGTTGTGTGGAATCTTCCAATGTTCTGATTATTGTGAAAGACAAGCCTCTCCTCGGCCTTTTCCCATCACAATCCCCAAGCTATCAGATTGTCAAAACCCAGTCATCTCATTTGAGTATGACAACATTTGGTGAGATGTGCTACAGATTTTTGCACAAGTTCTGGCTTTCTTGGAACAATACACTCCTGTTAGTAATATCCGGCCCCACCTAGTAACCTGGGTACAGAGAAAAACTTAGATGTTAAGAAGATGCCTTTCCCAATTACTGCCTTCTCTAAGAATCCATAAAGAGAAACAGACTTTGAACCCAATTTATCTTATTTATTTGACCCTACTGTCATAAAGTGTTTGAATTCAAGTATTATAAAGGAGAGTAACAAGGGAAAGAATTCAGGGTTCCTGGGCAGAAGAACAGTCAGCCAAAGAAGTCAGTTTTCAGAGCTCAGCAGGTAAGTGGCAAGCCTGTCTTGTATAGAACGTAGAGTCAAGTGAGGGAAATACATTTTGAAAAGTTGGTGTCTTGGTGGGTGGAAAGGACAAAAAGAGAAGACGTCAGTTCTCCCCTTCACAGGATGGGGTAAGGTCTGTCAAGAAGCCTATACTCCCAGATTTTACTGAGCACCCGCTATGGAGAGTGAATGCTTGAAATAACTCTATTAATGACCAAATTCTGAAATCATCACTGTTATAACAGAGTGATAGATAGAAATATCTTGGGCAAAAATTTAAAATTACAAAAGAATCAATGTTAGTACTAATTGCATCTTATTAACGATTAAAGCAGGTTTGCCAGCCAAAACAGATGAGTGAGCCTGGCAGGAATGAGACTGGTTCCTGTCAGGACAGGCCTGGGACAGGGGAGGAATGGAGAAGGCTCAAAGTAGTCACTGGTGTATTCTGGCTCTTGACAGTTAATACATATGTTAAGATGACAAAGCACTAAAGTTGCTAAGGTCCACAAAGTGACGAGGGACTGGAAGGGATTAACTTCAGCTTTTAAAGGAAGAAAACATCAGTCTAGGTAGGAGGGTGTTATGGTCATGGTCTTGGGAGTTCTGCCCTGACATTTACAATCTTTGGGATCTTGGGCACATTACATCATCTCTCTGAACCTATAGAAACTACCTCAAGATAAATTTTAAAGGAAAGAAAGGAAGAGGAAAGGAGGGAAGGGGAGAAGGAAGAGAGGAAGGGAAGAAGGGAGGAAAGGAGAGAGCTACCTCAAGAGGGAAGTTGTAGGGTTCATGATTGAAAGAATGTATGTGAAGTACTTAATGCACAGTACCAATTCCATAGAAGGCATTCTATATGAGTTTCTACTATATTTGTAGTAGTGCTCTTTTTCCTTTCTTTTTGATTATTTTTCTTCTGTGGTGCTCTGGATGGAACCCTGGACCTCGCAAATGCTAGGCAAGTGCTCCACCACTGAGCTACAAACAGCCTCAGCCCCAACATAACTCAGCCCCAATATAGTGGCACTCTGGAGAGAAAGCAGTGGATATTTGCTTTTCCCTGATGAAAATAGAGAATATCTTAAGAGGAGGGATGTAGGAACAAAAGCAAAATAATGATTATTTGTTATTTGTAATCCATTCTTGGTCAAGAGGAAAGAGTAGGAAGATGGAGAATCAAGAAGACATTAACGTTACAATTAGAGATCATGTTTCCACTGAGTCCTTTCTAAATACACACCATTGAAATTGTCTCAATAGCTCTGTATGATTAGAAAACAACTTTTCAAAAATGAACCAAATGACTTTCAAAAAGTTTCACTTTGTCTACTAAGGACCACCTACGAATGGGGCAAGTTTCATTTCTCTTTCTGTTAAAATGACATTCTCTTTTTCTAGGGAAGACTAGTTTAGTTTTCCCTAGGGAAAACTTATACTGTATAGCCTACTTCCTTGTCATTTTCTTTTTGTTGCCTTAAAAAAATATCAACACTGAAAGTACTTTGAACTTGATCAGAATAGAGTTGTTTAATTAAAAACTAGAAGTTGTACCATTACAGCTGGGATGATTCATCTGGGACTCTTTTTTTAAATGTTTAATAGATAGGAAGAAGGTTCATAAACTCATTGTAGACCAAAGTACAGATCCAACTGCATTCCTTTCCCCCCAACAGATTCACCTTGAATTCATTAAAGATGGCCTGGGAAAGGAGCAGTTCAAGGCAACTGTGCAGGCTTCTACTTTTAGGGATTTTGTTTTTGCCACGTGAGATGACAAGTAAGTTCATATTACCCTTGGCCTCTCTTTTAGAGAAAGAAAATCTTTCACATTAAAAAATAATTGATAGACATTGGGTGCAACCTTAAATTCTTTTCTTTTTCTTTTTGTTTTAGTGGGACTGGGATTTAAACTCAGGCTTTGTGCTTGCAAAGCAGGTGCTCTGTCACTTGAGCCATACCTCTAGTTCATTTTGCCCTAGTTATTTTGGAGATGGAATGTTGCAAGCTATTTTCCCTGGCTAAGCTTGAACCATGATCCTCCTGATCTCAGCCTCTCTATTAATGGTGCTGGTTCAGTCTGTGATCAGATGATCTTGGTTTTTGTGTTCCAAATGGAAGAACCCATGCAGAGCACAGGGATGGGGTGAGGTAGAATAGCTTTATTGAGAAAAAGGGAATTACTCATTCTGCCAGGTGAGGAAAGGGAAAAAGAAGAAGGAGGAGCAGGGCCAGGGTTTATATCACCTTGAACTCAGACGGGGGTGTTCCCTCTGAGTGCCATCACCCGGCTCCTCTCACCTGTGGGCTAGGGAGAGGAACCCTTGAGCCAAGAAGGGGAACAATCCCAGACTGTCCCTAACCTAGCCTGCCTCATCACTAGTAGCTAGAATTACAGGCATGAGCCACCAATGCCCAGGGCAACCTTAAATTCTAATTTGGAATGGCTACACAATTAGTATGGCTTAGAGTATAGGAGTCAGATAACATAATAAAAAATTAAGTGGAAAAATATTGCTTTTATGGTTCTGTTGTACAAGTGAAGGTGAAGAACTCTATTCTCTCCAGAGCTGCAGGACATTTTTTCCTACATTTTCATGCATTTTAATACTTACCTTATAATAATCTTCTGTTTATTTGAATGTATCATTTATGAGAAAATCTTTCCTGCATTTTCTCTCCCCCTCCCAGATTTTAAAAGCAATAATAGTCATGATAAAATAAAATAAGCAAGGGATTGGGGGTGTAGCTTAGTGGTAGAGTGCATGCTTACTTAGCACAGGCAAGGTCCTGGGTTCAATCCTTAGCATCAAATTAGGCTATCTATAAAAGAATCAAGAAGTCTCAAGTAGTAGAGCATCTGCCTAGCAAGCATGAACCCTTGAGTTCAAATCCCAACACCACCAAAAAAAAGAATAAAGAAGGGCTGGACCCATGGAACCTTCTCCAAAATAGATCATATCCTAAGGCAGAAAGCAAGCCTCAGCTAATATAAGAAAATAGAAATTATACCATGCATACTATCTGATCACAATGCAGTAAAAGTAGAACTCAACAACAAAAGTAAAGACAAAAAAACATGCAAAGAGCTGGAAACTAAATAACTCATTACTTAATGAACAATGGATCATTGATGAAATAAAAGAGGAAATTAAAAAGTTCCTGGAAGTCAATGAAAATGAAAACACAACCTACCGGAACCTATGGGACACAGCAAAGGCAGTCCTGACAGGAAAGTTTATAGCCATGAGTGCATATATTAAAAAGACTGAAAGATCCCAAATCAATGACCTAATGATACATCTCAAACTCCTAGAAAAACAAGAACAAGCAAATCCCAAAACAAATAGAAGGAGAGAAATAATAAAAATAAGAGCTGAAATCAACGAAATAGAAACCAAAAAAACCATACAAAGAATTAATGAAACAAAAAGTTGGTTCTTTGAAAAAATAAACAAGATTGATAGACCCCTGGCAAACATGACTAAAATGAGGAGAGAAAAAACCCAAATTAGTAGAATCAGGAATGCAAAAGGGGAGATAACAACAAACACCATGGAAGTCCAGGAAATCATCAGAGACTACTTTGAGAACCTATATTCAAATAAATTTGAAAATCTCAAAGAAATGGACAGATTTCTAGATACATATGATCATCCAAAACTGAACCAAGAGGAAATTAATCACCTGAATAGACCTATACCACAAAATGAAATTGAAGCAGCAATCAAGAGTCTCCCCAAAAAGAAAAGTCCAGGACCTGATGGATTCTTTGCTGAATTCTATCAGACCTTTAAAGAAGAGCTGATACCAACCCTCCTTAAACTGTTCCACGAAATAGAAAGGGAAGGAAAACTGCCTAACAAATTTTATGAAGCCAGTATTACACTTATCCCAAAACCAGGCAAAGACACCTCCAAAAAGGAGAACTATAGGCCAATCTCCTTAATGAACATTGATGCAAAAATCCTCAACAAAATAATGGCAAACCGAATTCAACAACACATCAAAAAGATTATTCACCATGACCAGGTAGGCTTCATCCCAGGGATGCAGGGGTGGTTCAACATACCAAAATCAGTAAACGTAATAAACCACATTAACAGAAGCAAAGACAAAAACCACTTGATCATCTCAATAGATGCAGAAAAAGCCTTTGATAAGATCCAACACCATTTCATGATAAAAGCTCTAAGAAAACTAGGAATAGAAGGAAAGTACCTCAACATTATAAAAGCTATATATGACAAACCTACAGCCAGCATTATACTTAACGGAGAAAAACTGAAACCGTTCCCTCTAAAATCAGGAACTAGACAAGGATGCCCACTATCTCCACTCCTATTCAACATAGTACTGGAATTCCTAACCAGAGCAGTTAGGCAAGAAGAAGGAATGAAAGGAATACAAATAGGTAAAGAAACTGTCAAAATATCCCTATTTGCAGACGACATGATCCTATACCTTAAAGACCCAAAAAACTACTCAGAAGCTTCTAGACACCATCAATAGCTATAGCAAGGTAGCAGGATATAAAACCAACATAGAAAAATCATTAGCATTTCTATACACTAATAATGAGCAAACTGAAAAAGAATACATGAAAATAATTCCATTTACAAAAGCCTCAAAAAAAATCAAATACCTAGGTGTAAACCTAACAAAAGATGTGAAAGACCTCTACAAGGAAAACTAAACTTCTGAAGAAAGAGATTGAGGAAGACTATAGAAAGTGGAGAGATCTCCCATGCTCATGGATTGGTAGAATCAACATAGTAAAAATGTCGATACTCCCAAAAGTAATTTACATGTTTAATGCAATTCCCATCAAAATTCCAATGACATTCATTAAAGAGATTGAAAAATCTACCGTGAAATTTATATGGAAACACAAGAAGCCATGAATAGCCAAGGCAATACTCAGTCAAAAGAACAATGCTGGAGGTATCACGATACCTGACTTCAAACTATATTACAAAGCAATAACGATAAAAACAGCATGGTACCAGCACAAAAACAGACATGAAGACCAGTGGAACAGAATAGAGGACCCAGATATGAACCCACACAACTATAACCAACTTGTCTTTGACAAAGGAGCTAAAAATATACGATGGAGAAAAAGCAGCCTCTTCAACAAAAACTGCTGGGAAAACTGGTTAGCAGTCTGCAAAAAACTGAAACTAGATCCATGTATATCACCCTATACCAAGATTAACTCAAAATGGATCAAGGATCTTAATATCAGACCCCAAACTCTAAAGTTGATACAGGAAAGAGTAGGAAATACTCTGGAGTTAGTAGGTACAGGTAAGAACTTTCTCAACGAAACCTCAGCAGCACAGTAACTAAGAGATAGCATAGATAAATGGGACCTCATAAAACTAAAAAGCTTCAGTTCATCAAAAGAAATGGTCTCTAAACTGAAGAGAACACCCACGGAGTGGGAGAAAATATTTGCCAGCTACACATCAGACAAAGGACTGATAACCAGAATATATAGGGAACTTAAAAAACTAAATTCTCCCAAAACTAATGAACCAATAAAGAAATGGGCAAGTGAACTAAACAGAACTTTCTCAAAAGAAGAAATTCAAATGGCCAAAAAACACATGAAAAATGCTCACCATCTCTAGCAATAAAGGAAATGCAAATTAAAACCACACTAAGATTCCACCTCACCCCTGTTAGAATAGCCATCATCAGCAACACCACGAACAAC
Source organism: Castor canadensis (assembly GCF_047511655.1). Lineage (NCBI taxonomy): Eukaryota > Metazoa > Chordata > Mammalia > Rodentia > Castoridae > Castor > Castor canadensis. The sequence goes on along the minus strand of NC_133396.1, from coordinate 45,261,430 downwards.
AGGTGTTGGCAAGGATGCAGGGGAAAAGGAACCCTCTTACACTGTTGGTGGGAATGTAAACTAGTACAACCACTCTGGAAAAAAATTTGGAAGCTACTTAAAAAGCTAAACACTGATCTACCATTTGATCCAGCAATACCACTCTTGGGGATATATCGAAAAGACTGTGACACAGGTTACTCCAGAGGCACTTGCACACCCATGTTTATTGCAGCACTATTCACAATAGCCAAGTTATGGAAACAGCCAAGATGCCCCACTACTGACGAATGGATTAAGCAAATGTGGTATCTATACACAATGGAATTTTATGCAGCCATGAAGAAGAACGAAATGTTATCATTCACTGGTAAATGGATGGAATTGGAGAACATCATTCTGAGTGAGGTTAGCCTGGCCCAAAAGACCAAAAATCGTATATTCTCCCTCATATGCAGACATTAGATCAAGGGCAAACACAACAATGGGATTGGACTTTGAGCACATGATAAAAGCTTTAGCACACAAGGGAGGGGTGAGGATAGGTAAGACACTTAAAAAACTAGCTAGCATTTGTTGCCCTTAATGCAGAGAAACTAAAGCAGATACCTTAAAGCAACTGAGGCCAATAGGAAAAGGGGAACAGGTACTAGAGAAAAGGTTAGATCAAAAAGAATTAACCTAGAAGGTAACACCCACGCACAGGAAATCAATGTGAGTCAATGCCCTGTATAGCTATCCTTACCTCAACCAGCAAAAACCCTTGTTCCTTCCTATTATGGCTTATACTCTCTCTACAACAAAATTCGAAATAAGGGCAAAATAGTTTCTGCTGGGTATTGAGGGGGGGGAGAGGGAGGGGGCAGAGTGGGTGGTAAGGGAGGGGGTGGGGGCAGGGGGGAGAAATGAACCAAGCCTTGTATGCACATATGAATAATAAAAGAAAAAAAAATTTAAAAAAAGGAAAAGAAAAATGAAGTGTTAAAAAAAAAAACAAGGGAGGGGTAAGGATAGGTAAGACACCTAAAAAGTTAGTTAGCATTTGTTGCCCTCAACACAGAGAAACTAAAGCAGATACCTTAAAAGCAACTGAGGCCAATAGGAAAAGGGGACCAGGAACTAGAGAAAAGGTTAGATCAAAAAGAATTAACCTAGAAGGTAACACACATGCACAGGAAATTAATGTGAGTCAACTCCCTGTATAGCTATCCTTATCTCAACTAGCAAAACCTCTTGTTCCTTCCTATTATTGCTTATACTCTCTCTTCAACAAAATTAGAGATAAGGGCAAAATAGTTTCTGCTGGGTATTGAGGGGGTGGGAGGGAGAAGGAGGGGGCGGAGTGGGTGGTAAGGGAGGGGGTGGGGGCAGAAGGGAGAAATGACCCAAGCCTTGTATGCACATATGAATAATAAAACAATAAAAAAAAAAAGAAGGGCTGGAAATGTGGTTCAGTGGCAGAACACTTGCTTACAGATGGGAGAGGTCCTGGGTTTGATCCCCAGCAACACACAACACACACACACACACACACACACACAAGAAGTTAAAATCCCTCCAAATCCCTTAATCCAGAGATAATCACCCAACGTTTTGGTGTTCACTTTTCCAAACTTGTAGAAAATAGTAGGCACCAACCTATTTTCATTAACAAAGCTTGTACTTTTTAAAAAGAAAGACAAGTTAGGGCTGTGGGATTAGCTTAGTGATAGAGCACTTGCTTAGCATGCATAAAGTCCTGGGTTCAATATTTATCACAAAAAAACCCCACAAAAAACAAAAAAGCAAACCAAAACAAAAAAGCCCCCATGTTTACTGAATATATTAACAAATACTATCCAGGCGAGTCAGGTCTATAGCAGCTAAAGTTCTAGCTTTTGTTACTAGCTTCTGAGCCAGGAAAATAAAAGCTAAAATTCATGATATATTATTATCAATGAAGGGATTTCTAAAAATCAGAGCAGAAAAAAACCTATATATCCTGATCACTGAACCTCACAAAACCTTGTCTACCCCATAAACCAGAGCCATTCAAACAACTTTTAATTTTACTAGATTGCCAAGAATATTAATACATCAGAAATGCAAGACCAAATTTGTTCATAATCCTACCAGTTTATCATAAAAGTATTTTCAAATCAGCTTTTGCCCGTATGCATATCTAATTTTGATACACTTATAGTAATTATTAGAAATGCAATTTATATTCTGCCTTTTTACTTTGCTAGTCCTTTTCCATTTTTATTTCTGAATTCCCATTCCCTTGCTTTCCTACTTTTAATCCTTTGAAGTAGGGGTTAGTTTGGCATTTCTCCATTCTCCCTCCTATTCCTCCTCCCATACTAGGGATTAAACTTGGCCTCAAGCATGCTAGGCATGGTCCCTACCATTTGAGTGACACCCCAGAATCTATATATACTGGTTTCTAACATGGTGATTCTCAGACTTCACTGCACTTTAAAACCATCTGGGAGACTGAGGATGGAACTCAGTGGTAGAGCACTTGGCTAGTGTATGCAAAGCCCTGGATTAGATCCCCAACACAGGGGAGGAGCCCATCACCAGGTTGTACTCTGTCAATCAATCAGATACATGGGCGATTTTTATGTGCAGCAAAATTTGATGACCACCATTTTTAATCTTTTTCTTTTGTTACTTAACAATGTATTATGGGTCTACTTGTTTGTAAAAACTCATGTAGCTCAATATTACTATTTTTAATTGTTGAGAGTATATTTTGTTGTACTAATGTAACATAATTCATTTAACCCATCCCCAGTTGATGGACATCTAGGTTGCTCACTCTGCATGTTTTATACTCCCAGGTTCTGTTTTAACTGTGAATGGTAAAACTGAGAACTATATCCTGAACACTCAACTTGGGGTCCAAGAATCTCTGGAATGTACCGTTCAAAACCACACCAGAGATGAAGAACTGCTCTGGTATCGAGAAGAGGGGACAGTGGATTTGAAATCTGGAAACAAAATCAACACCAGCTCTGTCTGTGTCTCTTCCATCAGTGTAGATGACAATGGCGTCAACTTCACCTGCAAGCTGCAGAGCAATCAGATGGTGTCTGTCTCAGTGGTGCTGAATGTTATTTGTGAGTGAAGGGAAAAGAAATTGCCAATCTGCAATGCCTGCACCAGCCATTGGTATTGAGATCTAGGTCTTGATTTTACCAAATTACCCAATTTACATTCCTCACACCCTCACCACACTGGGTATCTGCTACCTGCCTTGAAAGTTTTATTTTTCCCTTCCTCTCCGCCCCTCTCTTCCCCTCCCCTCTCCTCCTCTTTTCTCCCTCTCCTCTCTCCTCCTTTCCCATTTCTTCCTTTCCCTTCCTTCTCTATAGTCTAGCATTTCTCTTTCTAGATATTAACCTTGGAGAAATACCCGAACAAGTGTATAAAGAGACATTTGCGAGGGTGTTTATTGTACCACTTTTTAACATTTTTAAAATGAAAACAATCTAATCCCCATCAAACTAAAGGAGTCAAATATTGTAAGGGAGCACTCTAGAATATTCATTTTTAATTTGGCAGTATTGGAGTTTGAACTCAGAGCTTCACACTTGCTAGGCAGGTGGTCCACCACTTGAACTACTCCACCAGCCCTACTGGAGTACTCTAAAAGCAGTGAGCTGGAGCTCTGAGGATTGATGTAGAGATATTTCAAAAACATGCAAATTATTGAGAGAATGAAGTATTTTATGTTACCTCTACCCATGCTCCTGAAACAATACAAAATTTTTCATATGGGTACACTATATGTATAGAAAACTATTTTTAAAAAGCTGGACAGATTTATCCTAAATTCATAGCAGTAGATTATGCTGGGGGAGTCAGAAAATGGCCGGGCTGGAATCAAAGAGGGTCTTAGCTTTATTTGAAATGTGCTAATTTTTTTAAAGGAATGCTCATGTATAGCTGACATGCTTAAATATTAATTCTAAATAGTTAAAAGGAACAAGCCAGGCCTGGTGGTGCATGCTTGTAATCTTAGCCCTCTGAAGCCAGAGGCAGGAAGATTGAAAGTTTGAAGCTGGCCTGGGTTACATAGTGAGATACTAAAAAAAAAAATGAGGACCAACTAATAGGATCTGTCCACAAGTGAACTGTTCTAGTTGGCTAATATGTTCTCTATCTCAGCAGCCTCCTGCATTTCTGAGTAGCATATCACATCCTTGTTGGATATGGATACAGAATTCAAGCTTACTGCAAAGAGCAACAAAATGTCATTCTTCTGAGAAAGTTATTAATAGCACAGCCTACTCAGGGTCTAATTATTCAGAGTGTGGATTATACAACTTTCCTTTTTCCCCTTCTCCATGTCTACCTCCTTCCTACTGCCTACTCTGCACCTATTTTATTACTCTTCTGCACCTCTGTCAGAAAAATAAATGCAAGGGCCATAAACAAGTAGGGAACATCAACTCAGCCATTTTTTCCCTCTGGATGTTGGAAAGTTTTGGTGGAGGGCAAGGGTTGGAATTCTTTGAAGATGAGTGTGTTTAGGAATCAGAGGCAGGAAGATCAAGAGTTCAAGGTCAGCCTGGGCTACATAGTAAGAAACAGTATCAAAAAACAAGCAATAATAAAATAGAAGATGAATGTGTTTGACTATGCATCTCCGACTGTTCTTCTCGTGGAGAGAGTAAGAATTAGCTGAACAGAGGGTCAGAGGAGTCACTAACCTTCCATAGATGCTGGAGTTGTCATGATTCGAATGCCTTTTGGGAGGAGGATGTTTATTTCTAGAGCATTGCTAAGGAAATGCAAATATACCTTGGCAAATATATGGCCAGGGCAAATGTGGTTAGATAAGATGCAAATAATAGAGGGTGTGAGGAGTCTTCAAAATTACCACCACCACCTCAGTAATAATAGTAACTAGCACTGTGGTAAATTCTTTACAGGGATTATCTTATTTAATCTTCAAGGCAACCCATGAGGAAGGTATTATATCCTTTTTTGTTTGTTTGGATGAGGAAACTGAGGCCTTAACAGTTAATTAACTGTCTCAAAATCACAGTAAGTGCTGTAAGAATTAGGGCAAACGGAAACACCTGCCTTTTTAGCATTATACCATATGACCCAATGCCAGCACAGGTTGGTTTATTACATTAACCCTCAGAGGACAAAACCCCAGGCTTACATTTATGGATAGTGTTACCAATTGTCTACTTGGTACAGATTCATTATCATATGTATTATGTTCATCAAGATAATCCTGTTTTGATTTGTCTTCACCACATTAACAGTTCTATGAGGCTTGGAACTGAATGTATTGCTTGGCACACAATAGTTACTCAAATTTTTGTCAAATAAGTGAATGACTATATGATAGATGAAAGGAAGACCTTGAATGCTGTCAGTGAACTACTGCTTATCTTCCAATTAAACCTGAATGCTTGAATCTTGCAGTTCCTCCTCTCCTAAGTGGAAATGACTTCCAAACAGTTGAGGAAGACAGCGATGTAAAGCTGGTTTGCAATGTGAAATCCAACCCCCAGGCTCAAATGATGTGGTACAGAGACAACAGCGTCCTGACCTTAGAGAAAAATTATCAGATCCAACAGACAAGTGAGTATTTACAGCTGTCCATCACCAAGGTCCAGAAGTCTGACAGTGGAACCTACAGCTGTGTTGCAAACTCATCTATAAAACTGGAGACCATGGACTTTCACCTAGTTGTTGAAGGTAACTCTTCTTCTTCTTTTTTTTTTTCTGTTACCAGGGCTTGAACTCAGGATCTTCACCTTGAGCCACTCCACCAGGGCTTTTTTGTGAAGGGTTTTTTCAGGATAGGGTCTCAAATATTTGCCCAGGCTGGCTTCGAACCTTGATCCTCCTGATCTCTGCCTTCTGAATAGCTAGGACTACAGGCATGAGCCACTGGGAACTCTTCTTCTTCTTCTTCTTCTTCTTTTTTAAAGTAATACCCAGCCAGGTGCAAAACTCAGGAATAAAGGCTCAGCAGATGCTTTTTGAAACAACGGATGGTGATAACAATTATGATTACTAGCTACAGTTTTCTTTGGAAAATTATTCTCAGCCAAGGAATTTTGCATTAAGAATTCTAGTTCCACTTTTCAGGGAAATTAGACCTATTCTCTATACAACACTGCAGATGTGAGGGAGATCTGGCTGTGACATCTGTCACCCCACTGATCGCCAGGGTTGACTCGGCTGATCTGGCTGGCTAGGCGGGTGTCCCCTTCCTCCCTCACGGCTCCGTGTGCGTCCCTCCCGAAGGTGCGCCCTGGGTGGAAGAGGATAACCATCCCCGATAGAGGAGGACCGTTCTCTGGTCAAGGGTATACGAGTAGCTGCGCTCCCCTGCTAGAACCTCCAAACAAGCTCTCAAGGTCCTCCACAACACTGCTTTTTGAGCAAAGATCCTTTTCTAGAACCAAGGGCAGAAAGCAATTCTGGTTGTTTTTCAGGAAATAATTCCATGAATTTTCTTGGGCAGCAGGTATGTAGGAACTGGTCTTCGAGTTCAGAAACTAGTAACAAACAGTAGAGAATTGAGAACCATAAAGAAGGAAGGCACTGACTAGATATTTTTTTTAAATGGGTCTCCGAAGTCACTCCAGACTCTTAAATTCTAACCTAGAAGAGGAAGTAAGAAGAGATGGTGATTAAAGGCTCTTTCTCTTGGCTTTCTGCTTCATCTACCCAGGTTTATCATTTTTACAATAATAGAGAACAAATGAAGCTCTGAGTGTTTTTTACTTCCTCAGTCCTTGCTCAGGCTAAAAGAGAAAGGCAAGCTACCTGGTGAAGCAGATGGAGAAAAACCTTGCACACACGTTCTGGTCTCGGGCCAGTAGGCAAGGAGCAGCCAAACAGGCTGGGGCTTCTGTACCTCGTTAGAATGTTACTCATGTCTTGTTATTTCTCTCCCTGTTCCCACTCATCGCCTTTCTTGCCAGTCCCCAGGAAGTCAATTGAATCCTCTCCAGAAGTAATGAACTGATGTAACCATAGGATGCCTTATTTCCTCCCCTGATCAGAGAATGGGAGTCTGGGACACAGAGTGGTTGGTGGGGAGGAAGAGATGGGTTGAATGCCCATCCCTGTGACCACTGGCCTGTTCAGTGATTTGTTGTACAAGCCGTGACAGTATGCTAAGGGATACTTGCTTCAGAAAAACCAAACCTACAAATAACCTAAATACCCCTAGGATAGAAGTAGTAGAAGGAACACTACCTTGAAGCTTGTGACTTTTCACCTCCCTCAGGACCACAAAAGCATGGCAGGATGGTTCTCACACCATGCCATCCTAACTGGTTGTTAAGACCACACTTGGAGACTAGGGAATTCTATCATCTCTCTCGGCTAAGAAGAAATCATAATTGCCCATAATTATGCTCTGTGTCACATTTTAAAAAAAAACTTGCAGCTTGTGTGGCAAACAGCAAATTGCCTTTCAGGTGGGCAGAACTTGTTTCGGGTGGAGTTCTTCCAAACCAACTTGTTTTTCTTATTTCTTCTTGCTTTGTTATTTCCTTGGCTGTTGGCTGCCTTCATAGCAAAGCCTTCTGCTGTTGGTGCTCAGGCTTGAGGCCAAATCCTCTGTGAGGCTCTCCTAGCTTCACCGCTCAGTGGGGTGGTTTCTAAATGAGGCCATGAAAAGCTGGAAATGCTCTCATAGGGCTTTTCTGGAGCATGAGATGTAGCCCACATGTTGGAATTTTTACCATAATAAATCTGAGGGAGGGGACACCAAGGTTGATTACAAATAAGAGCGCGAAAACAGGACAAAGGGAGAGGTCCATTTATTTACGTGTGTCAAAGTCACAACAGGAACTTGGAATCCAAAGTGAGCCCATGGGTCAGATGGGTATTTCAGCTTATTTGTGGAACGAAAGCTGTCACATGTGGTTTCATTTTATTCAGCTTGGTAAAAATATTTCAAGCTGTGACTGCATTCTGAGTGCTTTTCCTAAGCATCCCATTTTTATTTCCCCTTTGTTCTGATGTCTTTTCTTGGTATGGAAGTGAAGAGTCCCCGGTAAGGTAAAGGCCTTTACTGTGCCCTAGAGCTGGCTATTATAGAGTCAGAGCCTTCTAGAAGAAGGTCCATTGAGCAGAGTTCCTCCAGACGGTTGGTAAGAATACATTCATAAGAATAATTTTTAGGAACAGCCAAGACAGGGCAGAAGTGAAGGATGCTTTGGGGTTAGGGGAGTAGCTCAGTGGTAGAGTGTGTGCTTAGCATGTAGTAGGCAATGGGTTCAATCCCCAGCACTCCCACAAAAAAAATGAGAGATGTTGAATCCACTCCAAAATTATGCTGAACAGGAAATGGAAAAATAGTGGGAAAAAATAGTTACAAGATGATTTAGTTAGTATGCTATATAGTTGTGGAGGAATAAACTATATTTCATAATTGAGTCAATTAAGGGTTAGCCTTTAAAGTTAGGTTTATCTAAGGACACACCTTTCCCTCCTCCCACCTCTTGCCTTTCAACAGTCTCTGTGGCTCTGTTTCTTTTATAACACTATCTCTACCTGTAGTTTTTGTTTGCTGAACAACAAAAACAGACGTCTGACCCACTAGACTATGATTTCTGTGAAGGCAGCACCTTCCATGTCTGTCCTATTTTTTGACTGAGTGAAACATAGGCCTGACACACATTAGTTACCCAGTTAATATTTGTTGACTCTACCTCAATCAAAAACTCAGCTGTATTGTAAGTTCTGCACTCTTTATTTCCTTTAAATTTCTAGCGTTCTATTTTATCCATGATTTGAGCCTACTCCCTTCCTTGAGTGACATCAGAATTCAGGGCTTAGACTAGGTCATTTAAAAACCTTTGTTGATCCTAAGCACTTTTACCTTCGAGAATTTCATCTCCTATCGTATCAAACATATTAAAGTAAAGCACATTAAGCATATTTCTTGCTATAAACACTTGGAAAAGAGTTTTATAACTTGCATAGCTTTTGAAATTTGTTGTATGTAAGTTACTGATTTTGTTCTCAAAATTGAAACATTATTTCTTAACTGCTGGGTTACAGTTGACACAAAGTTACATTTCATAGATGTTTAAACATTTATTATTTTTGATCAATTTTGCTACTTTCTTTTCATCTTTTGGAGCCAATCCATTTTCTTGAGTTCTCATATCTTTTCATAAGCTCTTAGAAAGCTTGCAAACACAGGCATTATGAGGAAAACAGCTTGGCTTACCTGATGTTCAGAAAATAAGGGGAGTGCACCTCACTTCCAAGCTGTCATGGTTGTCACTGATTTCTTCCTGGTCCAAGTTAGACACTCTGTCTTTCCGTGTCATTTAGAGAAGTACGGAAATCTTTGACAAGGCGGCAAGGCTAATGCTTAGAGCCTTACTTCCCCTAGGGGCACCTTGCAGCCACCTTTTAAAAATATCTTGTGACCTGCCTGGGGCACTAACACAGTATAGGTACAACTGTCCCTACTGCTCCTAAGGCCCATAGATCTCTCTCTTTCTTAATCCAAAGAGCTTTGTCTTCCTGCTCTTTCAGCCTTCCTCCCTCTCTTTTCCCATCTGGGATGTCTCAGGCTTTTCAAAAAAAAAGCAGGGAAAAAATTGACCTTAGCCTACTTCTGTTTTCTGTGTGGCAAAAACTGGATGAAGAAAGCACAAATTGTCTGACTACTTGCTTGTGGGGGGTTATTTATATTATAATAATATATTCTTTCACAAAGGAATGGATTCAAAACCTGCCTCTACTAGTTTGATGATTTTGGAACCTCTCAAAACCTCTGGTTCCAAAAAAACCAAGGGGACACTAACATCTGCCTTTGGCTTGCTGGGGGGATTTAACTAAGAGGATGACATATGCAAAGTACAAGGCACCATGACTGGGACATAGGTACCAGAGCAGATAAATCATTATTCTTCCCTGTGTTTGCATTTCCAACAGATAAAACTAAACCTTTACCAATAGAAGCCATTATTGCTGCATGTGTCGTGGTCTTTCTGACATTGTGTTTCGGACTGCTTGCTAGAAGGGAAAGACTAATGCAGGTAACTAAGTATTCTGAGTTATCTGAGGTAGAAAGTCATTTGAAAGGCTGGCGACTAGGCTCAGGGGCACAGTTTGTGTGCAGCATGCTCATGACCCTGGGTTTGATCCCCAGCACTGCAGAAAAAATATGACAAAATGACTCTGCTTACAGAATAATTGTGCATATTTTTTGAGTATTTCTTTACAAAGGACAGACAAGGCCTGCACAAAATTAGTTCTGTTGCTAAGGGTAGAGGATTTGGAGTTGATTTTTCTTCCTTGTCAATTTTCCCTGCTGGGTGGCAGCACATGACTGTCATCCTAGCACTCAGAAGACAGAGGCAGAAAGAACTGAGTTTGAGCTGAGTGCCGGTGGTTCACACCTGTAATCCTAGGTACTCAGGAGGCAGAGATCAGGAGAATGGTAGTTCAAAGCTAGACTGGGCAAATAGTTTACAAGACTGTATCTTGAAAAGACCCTTCACAAAAAAATAGGGCTGGTGGAGTGGCTCAAGGTAAAGACCCTGAGTTCAAGCCCCAGTACTGAAAAAAAAAAAAAAAAAAAAAGAACCTGAGTGATCTTGTTTCAAAAAACCAAATAAATAAATGAGAATAAAAATTTCTCTCTCCTGTTGCTATGTTGTCTGCAGTACAATAAATAAATATAGGGCAGAACATCTGCTCTGGATTCAGAGATGGGCACACACACCACTTGAATACTGCATCTGCCCAGATGCAGAGGGCAGGGTTTCAATTGTCTAGTGGTCAAGGTCACAACTCCACATAACTCAGAGGAAGTGCGTGTATAGGTTAGTGCCCTGCATTTGACCCTGCCAGTTAATTCAGTGCCAAGGAGGATAAATGGCAGAAAGCCTCAGAAGAAAGGCCCAGTATGCCCTCGGCTGAGCTCATCAGTCAGCAAAGGGCATTCTTGCAACATGGAGCTTGAATGGTGTTCAGGACAACAATGCTTTCCTCAAAGAAATTCCCTGCACCCTCTGTTCCAATCCAAAGCAATTTTTCCTATTAAAACATACACACACAGAGCTGGTAGAGTGGCTCAAGTGATAGAGCACCTGACTAGCAAGCATGAGGCCCTGAGTTCAAAACCTAATATGACCAAAACAAACAAACAAGCAAAAAGAGAGAGAAATACCCGGCTGTCTAAGAATCCTGGAAGCATTCTGATTGAGTTACTCTTCCCAAATTTCAATAAACACTCAATGTGGCCAAAGAAAAGAGACCTGAGCGAGTACAGAGGTGACTGTATTTCCACAGCATCTATCCTTAAGCCACATTGATGCGTTTAAAATGTTTACCTGCAGACCTTAGGAAAGCAGGGGAACTCATTGCTCTTGTGCTTGCTTTTAGCTCTGCATAAAGGAGAAAGACCCTCATGCAGAAACAGCGCTGTAAGTCCTCTGGGCTGGGGCCATTTCCATAAGGGATGGAGAGCAGTGCTTTGAGGAATCAAGCCCATTCCAGGCATACTCCTTCAGAGATGGGAGGTGCTGGAAGGTGAAGGGGTTCAGAGGAAAGTAGGAGGAGAGGAAAAGCTGCCTCCACTTTAGGGGAAGACAGATAGGAATGCTGTCTAAGACCGAAAACAGCTTTGGGTTCATGCCTATTCTCTAAGCAAGTTTGGCCAATGTTTTTGCAACTACACTGCAAATGAGAGGGCTTGCCCTGGGGAGATGGCAGTAGCCCCTGCCTTATTACTCTTTCACAACAAAGCCCTGGCCACATCCCTCCTCCTAAGCACTGCCTTGTCTTTGGAGTTTTTTTGTTAGTCTATTGACTCCAGCACATGTGAAGTGGGCAATGGGTAACAAGAACAAAGGCATGCTGTCAGAGAGGATGGGTTTTGTTTTGAATTTTTTTTCTTCTTGCTGTGATCATCATTATAATTAATTCCTTGGTTCATTTCAGATGAGAAAGCTGAAATGCTGTGGAATCCAGGAAGAGCTTTGCATCAGGACTTGCTTCAATTTATGTAGTCCCATCTGTATTTATTACTATTATTAAATTCACTCCTGTCAAATTGTCAGAGGTTATAAAGAAGTGTTTCATTAATCACTTAACAGTAGTTGTTATGACTAATTTGATACACTTATGGAATAATTTTATGGAAAGAGCTGTTCAGAATGAAAAATAAGATTTTGTTAAGTCTTATCCTTGAAGTGTATGTTAATTAAACGAGATTTGTTCTGAATAGGTTGGTAACCATTTGCTATTTGATTTGTATTTTTCTAGATTGAAAATTAATAGACATTTGTGTTTCACAAATCAGTGCAGTCCCAAAATTTAAAATTAAGATGGGGAAGCCACATAGAGTAGCCTTTTTTTTGTTTGTTTTGATGGAACTGGACTTTGAGCTCAGGGCTTCATGATTGCTAGGCAGTTATTCTGTCACTTCAGCCATGCCTCCAGCCCTAGAATGGTCAATTTTTTTAAGTTGTCAGGGAAGCACATAAAAAATACCAATTATTAACTGGGCACCAATGGCTCACACATGTAATCCTAGTGACTCAGGAGGCTGAGACCAGGAGGATTACAGTTGGAGGCCAGCCAAAGCAAAAAGTTAGCAAAACCCCATCTCAATACCTGTCATCCCAGCTACTCAGGGAAACACCAGCCTGGGCAAAAAGTGAGACCCTGTTGCAAAAATAACCAGAGCAAAAAGGGCTGGAGGTGTGACTCAAGTGATAGAGCACCTGCCTAGCACTGCCTAGCAAGTGCAATGCCCTGAGTTTAAACCCCAGTACTGCCAACAACAGCAGCAACAAAACAATTATCACATGCTTTTAGTGTCAGTTCATAAAAGAAATACTTTAGAACTAAAGAAAGAAGGAAGGATATACTCTCAGAATATAAGACACCAATTTAAAAGAAATAAATTCAGTATCATGAAAATCATAGCATATATATTTTATTTTTCTCATCTCCCCAAGGTTGACATGGTGACAAATTTGATGGTGGTAAATGTGGGAAGAGCAGGGGAGGGGCTAGTTGGCTTGTTCTTTACAGTATCCTTTCCGTCCTTTCCATGCTCATTTGCATAGATCTATCTGCACTAACTATGTGTCAGCGTGACTCATACATCAACTTTAAATTGTGGCTTAATTACAATTTACCATTGACTCCCCCCACACCTCTTTTCTTTCTGCATGTTTTTTTTCTCCCCATTAGAGTTTATGCTCCTCTTTCCCGTACAACTTGGGTGAACTGAGGAAGAGGCAGTGCTGGCCAGAACCACCTTGGGGATCTCTGCTGTGCTCCTATCTTAGAGAAAGTTTATTTATTTATTTATTTTTGTGGAGCTGGGACTCAAACCCAGGGCCTTACATAAACTAGGCAGGCACCCTACCATTAAGTTACCTCCCCAGCTCCCCGCCCACTTAGTTTGTTTCATCTAATATTAAAATAGCTAAATGTGCCATGGCAAAGGAGAGAGAGAGAGAGACATAGCGAAAGAGAGAGACAGAGAGAGAGAGAGATCTACTTTCAGGCAGGTGGTAAAAGTCCTTACTGACATAGGAACAAAAAGAAGAAATGAACAGATGTATGAAATCTCAACAGACTTGTTTCTAAAAAGACCAGACCCAAACCTCCTGTGAGGTTCTCCTTGCTTCCTTGGAAACTCTCATCATGGAGTGGACAGAGGGAGAGACTTCTAAAGACTGTGAGTGTTTTACAGATTGCTCTATCATCTTGGAGACCCTAGCAGGATTTTCTAGAGAGGCCTCAAGATCATATCTCTCATTCAGGATTTCTCAAAGTATACTCTGGAAACTTGTACTTATACTGGAATCTATAGCCTGTGAAAGTGCTATAAGGAGGTTGGCTTTTTGTTTGTTTGTTTGTTTTTTCAATACTGAAAAACCCAGGGCTTTGTGCGTGGACTTTTTTTTGGTGTGGTACTGGGGTTTGAACTCAAGACTTCATTCTTGCTAGGCAGGTGCTCTACCACTTGAGCCACTCTGCCAGCCCTTTTTGTGTTGGGTATTTTCAAGATAGGGTCTCACTAAATATCTGCCTGTGCTGGCTTCAAACCACCATCCTCCTGATCTCTGCCTGCTGAGTAGCTGAGATTATAGACTTGAGCCACGGGCACATGGCCCAAAAGCTCTTGAGTTGTTTTGTTTTTTGTTTTTTTGGGACAGGGTCTTGCTATGTATGTGAGGCTGATCTGACACTCACTATGTAGCTCAGGCTGGCCTTGAACTCGAGACCCTCCTGTTTCAGCCTCTCAAGTGCTGTCATTCCAGGTGTATACTATCACACATAGCTAAGTAGGAGGATTATGGAAAATCTGAAAGCTTAAATGATTAAGTGGCCTAAGAGCCTAAAAAGAAAACACAGATCTCTGTTAATGATAGGTTAGGATAGTTTAAAAGGAAAAAGGAAACAAAAATTTATATATCAAAATCAACTTGGAGTCAGGAAACCTGAGTTCCAGACCTGGCTGTGTTGTGGCAGGCAATCCTTTTCCCTCTTTTGGGCCTTTGGTAAATGAGGAGGCTGGATTAGAAGAGTCTTAAAGCATATTAATTTGACAATTCTGATTCTCAAAAGAGTCCCACGTAAGTTAGTGAGATGTGGGAAGTTGCTGGCAGAACAACTGAAAACGTAATACCTTTGCCCCACCTAGCAGATTTATGAATCAGCTTTGTTCTAGGACGTATAACAACCTTTGAGAATTACAGGTCATCAGTAAAGAGTTTCTTCACCCGCATAAAATACAGTGGCCTTGTACATTGTACAGGCACAAATAAGGAACATTAACTAGTTTTAACAGAACACAGCCACTGAATTTCATAAGGTCTTTCAGTTTAGAAAAAACAGAGCCAGTTCAGGACTCAGAAGAGGACCCCATTGCCTGTCCCTCAATGTTTTCTCTGCCAACAGTGAGAAATCTGGTTTTTTGGTTTTTGACAGTAGTGGGGTTTGAACTCACGACCTTGAGCTTGCTAGGCAGATGCTCCACCTCTTGAGCCATGTCTCCCAATCCCCTAAAGTTATCTCATTTATGTACTGTGAGAAATCTGAAATCCCAACATTCATGCTGCTGGTTTTAACCTTAGGACAAGTTGTGGCAGAGATGTGACAGAGCCACTGGTTCCTTACTCAATGTCAACACTAATAAGGACATCTTTTATTTTTTTTTTCTTTTGGGGGGGATTTTTTACCCCTTCCTCCCTCTCTCCCTCCCTCCCTCTTTCTTCTTTCTTTCTTTTCTTTTCTTTCTTTCTTTCTTTCTTTCTTTTTCTTTCTTTCTTTTCTCTTCTCTTCTCTTCTCTTCTCTCTTTCTTCTTTCCGCTGCTG
Organism: Castor canadensis; assembly: GCF_047511655.1. Lineage (NCBI taxonomy): Eukaryota > Metazoa > Chordata > Mammalia > Rodentia > Castoridae > Castor > Castor canadensis. The sequence goes on along the minus strand of NC_133396.1, from coordinate 45,246,118 downwards.
CAGATTAAACCCAGGGCCTTGTGCATGCTAGGTGAGTGCTCTACCACTGACCTCTACCCTCAGCCCTCCATTTTTGATAGAATTGGTCTGTCAAGCAAATTTCATTCATTAAAGTATAGTAATGTACCTTTCTAATTTTAGGAAGACTTATCAATGAGATCCATTGCCAGTATGAACTTCCTTTATGACAACACAATTACCCAGTTGATGGAATTCCACCTAAAAGCAAAGAAAGCTGGTGCTTCACTTAACCTGTGTAATCTTTTAGAGGTTAACGATGTAACCATTGCCCTTCAGCTTTCTGAATCATTGGAAATAGCTTACAAAAAGCTAGCCCATCAACTCAGCCCCTTTAATCTCCACCCTTATGACTACCTTCTTGAGCCCATTGGTGAGGACTCATAAACTCACATTCTTACAGGGGCTAAGGAGATTGGTGAGCAAAGCAAAGTAGATGTAAGACAACAGAGAGTGGTGAGGATCTCGGCAAAGAGAGAACTCATCTGTTTCTAAAACTGAGGTGGTCTTTACCATTAGAGACAGAACTTTTTCTTTAAGAGAAGTCTGAATTTTTACATGTAATTCTCCCAATTAAAAATATTATTAACCAGGCACAAAGACCCAAGCCTGTAATCCTAGCTACTTAGGAGGCAGAGGTCAGGAGGATTGTGGTTCAAGGCCAGCCCAGGCAAAAAAGTTAATGAGATCCCACTCAACCAATAGCTGGGCATGTTGGTTCATACTTGCCATCCCAGCTACATGAAAAGCATAAATAGGAGGATAGAAGTCCAGGCTGGCCTGTGCAAAAATTCGAGACCCTATCCTAGTAAAAACTAAAGCAAAAAGAACTGGGAGTGTGGCTCAAGAGGTAGAGCGCCTGCCTACCAAGCACAGAGCCCTGAGTTCAAACCCCAGTACAGGCAAATAAAATCTCCTTTGTTTGCTTTAATCCTGGTTGTCTAAGAGTAGAAGAATCTTCTTACCCCAATATATGCCATTCCCTGGCAGCTAGGTTCTAACTAGTGCTGGCTTGAGCGTTCATTGTCTAGTGGATATTTTTGTGAAATAACTCTTGTAATTTTCACTCAGAGTCCCCTGTCACCCAAAGCTCAGTCATGATCACAAGGAACTCAATCGGAGGACAGTTAATTATCTTGTGCTGAACACTTTCCCTGCATTATTGAAACCCTATGAAGTCGTCAAGATTGCCCCGACACTTGAACTGAAAATGCTTAACTAACATGAAGAGAGTGACTAAGCCGGGATTTACAGTCAAGCTGATCAAAGCCAGAGGGGCAGGGGATGAAATCGCAGAATGGCCATACAAAGGTTGCCTAATAAAGAAAAACCTCACTTCTGTCCTAATATGCCAAGGGTGACATCAGTGCAATCCTACTTCCAATGACCTGTAGAGGGCTGAGTCACTACAGGGAATTTACAATGATCTTGGTTGGAGAGCCTTTGGGAACTGTTACAACACTCTTGGAGAATTGATGCCTTAAATAGTTCCTTATCCTCCTCACAGTGCTAATCTTGGAGTATTAGTCTTTGCCAAAGGGTTTACATGGATCATTTCTTATCTTTGAAACAATCCTAAGAGGTGGATGCTGGAATTCCATTTTACAGGTGAGTAAATCAAGAATTAGTGAAAAAGAATGACTGGTTCAAAGTCACACAACTAGCATGATGCAGAGCCAGAGTCAAACCCAGGGCGGCCTGAGCCTGCAGCCCATGCTCTTCCCTCCACACTGCATGGTTCAGGGGCAAGGGCAAGGGGATGAGGAGAAAGGTACTCGCGTCTTTGAAAGTGTTTTACTCTTTTAGCAGGCTGGGGTTATGGCAGAGACATTTGTCACTTACTGAGCATTTTGTGCTGTTCACATCCCTGCCTCCTTGCCATTAGGTAGCCTACATGAGTAGTTCTAGTCAAGGGCAAAGAACAGAACTAACAGTATCGCTTCTAGGCAAAGCAAAGCAGGACAAGTGCATGTCTTTCTTCCCTGGCATGGCAACTGTAGAGAGATGGAGGCACACTTCCAAATAACCACATGGAGCAGAGCTTCCTGCTCACACGTAAATGAGAACGGACCCTTGTGTTAAGTCACTAGAGTTTAAAGATAATTTGTTACTGTGTTTAACTCTTCATTATAGTAAGGATTCAAGCAGGGCATGGTAGAGTATGTCTGTAATCCCAGCACTCGGGAGGCTGAGACAGAAGAATCATAAGTTCCCATTCAAGCCCCAGTATTGAAAAAAAAAAAATCTGCAACAAAATCATGATTTCCTTTTGGATAGATTTACATCTATTTCAATAGCACATCTTTGAGGATATAAGGCAACAAGTCTTATTTATCCAAGTCTGAATAAAATTATGCAATTTGTCTCATTCTATGGAAAAAACCCCAAATTATACTCTTATCTCCTGCCAGTGACTATAGAGGACAAAATCTATCCATTAATCACAAGTGTCTTAACACTTAGGTAATCTTTTCTCAAGAGCTTATCTCTGTAACATCAATGTCGTTATGTAGCAAGCAACTCATTGGGTTATTTTCACATATTTAATGCTGCAAAACATGGAGGACTCTACTGTGAATTCACAAACAATTGATTTTTCAGAGAACTTTATATACATATGGATATAAAGAAAAAAATGGAGATCTGGAGCTCCTGCCAACAGATTCTAGAACTGTTGCTGTGGAAATTCATGACTTATTTACCCTTATTTTTTTCTGATGTTCTTGATAATAATAATACCATTACCCCCATTCAAATAAATTACTAACAATGACTTCTTACTTTTTTTTTTTTTTGTGGTGCTGGGGTTTGAACTCAGGGTCTACACTTTGAGCCACTACACCAGCCCTTGTTTTGTAAAGGGTCTTTTCACAATAGAGTCTCTCAAACTATTTGCTTGGAATGACTTCAAACTACAATCCTCCTGATCTCTGCCTCCTGAGTAGCCAGGATTACAGGTGTGAGCCACTGGTGCCGGCCTAACTTCTTACATTTTCATGTTACCTTGTAGTTCATAAAACATTTTCACATGAATATTTTTGATCCACATAGTCACCCTCTGACATAATAGGTGGTGCTGTCATTATTTATGATTTGCCATTGAAGATACTAAAGTTCAGAAAGTTTGAGCGATCTGTTCAAGGCCACACAGCTAGTAAGAATGGCCACTCCTCCCATCACCCTGCCTTTTTGCCCTAAGTGCTGCAATTGCTCTCAGTTTTATAGGACAATCTCTCAGCCCTTTTGCCTTTCGGTGATAACTGTATCACAGGAAGAATGGAGACAAGAGATGAGAAATTAATCCCAGTTACTATAGAAAGCATAAATAAAAGGATCACAGTCCAGGCCAGCCTAGGCAAAAAGCAAGACCCTATCTCCAAAATAAACAGAGCAAAAAAGACTGGGGGGAGTGGCTCAAATGATAGAATGCCTGCCTAGAAGTGCAAAGTCCTGAGTTCAAACACTAGTACTGCCAAAAAAAAAAAAAGATGAAAAATTAAGTTCTCACATACAAACACCAAGTGTTTCCTCTGTATTAGTAGAAATTGGCCAAATTGAGATCTCTGAGTCACCTGAAGTGTAGTAGCATCTCACAAAAACACAGTACTCAGCCAGGTGCCAGTGACTCACGCCTGCAATCCTAGCTACTCAGGAGGCAAAGATCAGAAGGATCTCAATTCGAAGTCAACCTGGGCAAATAGTTTGTGAGACCCTATCTTGAAAATACCCATCACAAAAAAGGGCTGGTGGAGTGGCTCAAGGTGTAGGCTCTGAGTTCAAGCCCTGGTGCTGCAGAAAGAAAAAAAAAAAGAATGCAGTACTTAACACTCCTACAAGCACTTACCTTATGTTGTTCTAAGCACTTGAAATATAATTCACTTAATTCTCATAACAATCACAGAACAAGAGTCCTATTTTTTAAAATCATACCCATTTTACAAGGGAGGGAACTGAGACACAGAGGATTTGAGTCATGTGTTCTAGGTCACATAGCTTATTAGCAGCTGTACTAGGATTTGGACTAAAGCAGTACAACTCCTGGGTCCTTAACCACTAGACTAAATTGTGTTCACATAAAATGATTCTATTTTAAAGAAAGTAAGAAAATAGTTTATTCTAAGCCAAATATGAATGATAATGGCCCAGGAACAAGGATTCAAGTTACCCTGAATGACATGTTCCATCATGGAACAGATTGCATGAACTTTTATAGTCACAAACAAAAAAGTCATTAATCAATACATTTAGCAATTACATATGTGGGAACATCAAGTAGGCGGGCTATAGCAAGGTGGAGAAATCTCTTTTACAGGCTTCAGATGTTACCTTTATAGCATTCTTAGCTTTAGGGCTAGAGACCTGCTAAGTTCAGTGACACATTGAAAGAGTTTTCCAAAACAGTCAGGAGCGATACAAAGTCAAAGTAAATGGTTATTGAAGGACCTAAGATAACTCAGGATAATTCTGGCTCTTGACCTATAGCATTCCGTCTCTCCACAGTCATGGGGTCTGTCAGCCAAGCTCAGACTGTAGGATCTTTCATATAGATGTGGCTTCTACAGAGCACTTCAGTTTGCAATTGCCTCTTATGTCAAGACTGGACATTTATGAGGGACTCATATGTCGGAACACACATACGTAGAATAACTTCCCCTCAACTGACACATTTAGCATTAAGTAGAAAACGGATATAGACAGAGAGGGAGAGGAGAACAGAGAAAAACAGCAGAGAAAGAAACTTAAAGGGTCCATGATGATGCCTGCCTTTTCACTCAAAGAACACAAGCCCTGAAGTGGGCAGGAAGCAGTGGAGGGAGAATGAGCCCCCATGGCTAGTCCTAGTTGGCTCATTTCTCTCTAAGTGTAAGCCCCTCACGAGCTGAAGATGAGTCCAGTGTTCAAGAATTTTCACTGGTCGGGCACCAGTGGCTCACACCGGTAATTCTAGCTACTCGGGAGACAGAGATTAGGAGGATCACGGTTGAAGCCAGCCCAGGCAAATAGCTTGCAAGACTCTATCTCAAAAAACTCATCACCAAAAAAGGGCTGGTGGAGTGGCTCAAGATGTAGGCCCTGAGTTCAAATCCTAGTACCACAAAAAAAAAAAAAAGTTCACTGGGTGGGGAAGCTGAAGGTGTAGTTCAGTAGTAGAATGCTTACCTAGCATGTAGAAGTCCTGTGTTTGAACCCCGGCTCCCCCCACAACTGCATTTTTCTTATAACATGGCCCTTAAACATTTGGTTCTCAATCAAAGAAATAGCCACCTGTTCACGTACCTTCTCCTATAGTTTGAGTCTCCATGTCCTCACAAAGCTCATATTTTAAAAGGCTTAGTGATCAGCCTGTGATGCTATTTGGAGGTGGTGGAACCTTTAAAAGGCAGGGCCTAGAGGGAGGTCTTAGGTCAGTGAGGGTGTACTGTAGAGGGGGTTGTGGAACTCTAGTATCTTTCTCTTGCTCTTTCACTTCTTGGCCATCCATGGAGGTGAGCAGCTCTTCTGCCACACTTGTCATGGTGTACTGCATGGTCACAGGCCCAAAGCAACAGGTCCAAGCAACCATGGACTGAAACCTCTGGAACTATGAGCTGAAATCAATCTTTTCCCTTATTAAGTTGGTTGGTTACAGGGCTGCCGGGCTGGCTAATGCTCCTTCCCAAGGAAACTTGACAATAATCAATTTTTGCTTGACCTTGGAACCTTGACCTTCAGCGAGCCACAACTCCACTTATATCTTTGGACCCAGCCAGTGCTCAAGTGAGTGGCCACTTTCCCACTGTCTGTCATGCCATGCTGTTGTGTACATTCAACATTGTTCATGAAAAAGTTGTAGCTACAAGTCATCCATGAAGCTGCCTGATATACAAACAGTTGCATCAAAAAACTGGCTTCATCCTGTCTGAGACACAAGAAGTCACAGATTCAAGACTGAGGAACCAGACCAGAGGATAAACTATAAGATCCTGTGTGTCTTATAATGCCAATTCAGATAATTGGCATTAAAAATATATTTAAGGATAATGAAGCAACTCTTAGAAGTTCATAACACTTCTTTGTGTACCATTTTGGTTTTATATTTTAGGTGCTAGGCATCAAACTCAGGGCCCTGCTCAAGCTAGGCAAATGTTCTGCCACTGAGCTACACCCCCAGCTAATTTTGCAAATCGTATGTTTCTTTTGAAACAAATTCTCAGCCTAAAACAGGTCATGTTCACTTCAACTATTCTTTGTGGATTTGACAGACAGTTCAAGGGCATCATTAAACAATTCCACTAAAGAGGATATAAAGTTTGTTGCTGCTAAATGAATCACAGCCTTGAATTTCTGAAATGAATTTATCATTGTGGCACTTCATAAAAGTGTTTAATAACAAACTTAACTCCCTTGGCAAGCACTAGTGTAAAGGACTTTGCTCCACTTTGAGATGTGGGTCATATTTGTTCCTAAGAAAATGTTTAACGATTTATTATCGAGTTCATATTCTGCTAAAGAGTCATAATCTCTTTTGATCACTCTAAATGGAGGGACGATCCTTTTGACTCCACAATGCTACTCATCATCTAATTCATGCTTCTGTTGTTGACTTCTTGTTTATAATGTTGAGTGACCATCATTATTTTTTTTAATCTATTTCAGACGAATTAAAATGGACCAATAAAATTTAACAGCTGTAAACAGGTGTGCCTTAGAAAAATGATGATGTTCCATTTGTCAAAGCCTAGAGCAAAAGCACCAATAAATTGAAATCCTCCAGAAGTGGTTACTGTGCAGCAAACTGAAAAATGGCAGAGTAGCAATCAGCAATTCGTAAACCTGTAGCTTATTATTTAAATGGGCATGTCTAAAGTACTTGAGTTTCAAGGTGCTTTCATGTACATTTTATCTTTTGATCTTTCAACTTGGAGAACTTAAGTTCTTTGTTTCTGGAATCACACTAGCTGGTTTTATATCCTGACTCTACCACTTTGTTAGCTGTGTGATGTGCAAGCTACCTAACCTCTCTACGTTTAATTTATTTCCTCATCTGTAAAATGGGGGTGGTAGTAAAGTCTAATTCCTGACTTAGGGTTCTCTAAGACTTACTGAACAAGGCCTGTGGCATAGTAAGCACTCAACACATTTTAGCTATTATGGCTAATATTGTTATAATTGTTACTTTTCGGAAGTGAAAACAGACTCAGAAGTTTAATGACTTATATACACCTATAAATAGTAGAGCTAGGACTTAAAGCCAGGTCCAATGGACTACAAACTTTGTCTTCTTTTCCTAACTCCATGATACATCTCCCTTCCTTCCTTCCTTCCTGTCTGTCTCTCTTTTCTTTCTTCATCCTTTTTTGAGATAGGGTCTTGCATGGAATCCAGGTTGGCCTTTAACTTGAGATCTTCCTGCCTCAACTTCTGGAGTACAGGGATTTCAGTCGTGTACCACCACACCCAGCCATTTATGCTGAATTTCTAATTTAATGTAAGAAATCAGGTTTTCTTTTCAGTTTTTTTTTTTCTTTAATGTGGTGTTGGGGATTAGACCCAGGGCCTTTGTTAGACAAGCACTCTACCACTGAGACACATTCCCAGCTCAAATAATATTTTCTAATTGAGGGCTTTAGGGAACAACTCCTAAAAAGAGAAACTAGTTTTTCCTCCACTTTCAGGGTGAGATGCATGTTATCTCTTTTGCAGTTTTCATTTGAGCTGTGAATGTGTTCTGTTTTATTTCTATCTGATGAATCATTCTTTTTGGAACAAGCAAAAAAGACAATTAAGTGAAAGCAAAATAAAGTGTGAATCCAAAATGGAAACTGGATGAGAAGCTAGTACAAAGGGTAACTGCAAAAGGTGGAACTAAGTCACTGACTCCTGCGTGTTGACTTCAGTTCTGAGATTGTCATGCTTTGTCTTGAGAAAAGAAAGAGGATAGTAACACCATAATTATTATGCTGAATATTTGCCTCAGATAGTAAAGAACACAGCTCATGGACAAAAGAATTAAGGAAAGCGCTGGTCTTGAAACTCAGGAGAGCCAGTCCAACGGCATTCTTAAAAGGAAACCAGGACCTATGTCTCCCAGGTATTTAATCATTATTTTCCCTCAGGCCCAATTTCTCCTGTTTCAGATCACACAGTTGCCCTTCTTTCCCTTTGCTCTTCATTCCAACTTTCCTGTACGTTAACAAAATTGAGGTCTTGGTGATTGTGGGTCAGCATTTTATAAGGGTGATGGGTACTAAGAGAGGAATTTGTAGAGAAGCCCATCCAAGATCTCCTGAGAGCTATATCCCATTAGTACCATGGACCAGTGTCTTATATTTTGCTTTTCACAAGGATCTTTCTTTCTCCCAGGCAGAAGAAAAATGAAGACCATTTTCCTGCATCTCTCAGTATAATGGTTCAGTTCCTTGCTAGGCACTGTTGGGTAGGCATGGTTGGCTTCTGAATTGCTCTCTCTGGGTCTCTTTATAATGTAGTTACAGTGATCCTCTTAAGAAATATTTCACATATATATAATATAAAATAATATTTCATATATGTGTGTGTGTGTATATATATATATATATATATATATATATATATATATATATATATATATATATATATAAGCTGGGTGTGGTGACTCATGCTTGTAATCCCAGCTACTTGGGAGCTAGAAATTGGGAGAGCAAAAAGTTAGCAAGACCCCATCTTAACCAATAATTGTGGTGGAGTATGCCTATAATCCCAACTATGCAGGAAGCATAAACAGGAGGTTCATGATGCAGGCTGGCCTGGGTTTAAATGTGAGACTGTATTCCAAAAATAATACAAAAGGACTGGATCATGGCTCAAGTGGTAGAGTACCTGCCTAGCAAGCAAGCACAAGGTCCAAGTTCAAAAGCCCTGTACTGCCTAAAATAATATATATATGTATGCATAAATGTATGTAATATATATAATATGATAACATTTACATATATATAATATGTAGATAGATCCATTGATAGATAAATAATATGTAAAACTAGTCACAATGAATCCATAAACCATGCAACCAACACCAGCTTAAGAAAGAAAGAGACAACTATAGAGCGGAGATCGGAAGGATCACAGTTCCAGGCGAGCCTGGGCAAAAAATTCACAGATCCCCATCTCAACCAGTAAAGAGCTGGATAGTGTCACATGCTTTTCATCTCAGCCATAAGCAAGGAGCGGAAATTGGAGGCTAGCTCAGGAAATAAATAATTAAAGTGACCAGGGCTGGTGGCTCAAGTGCAAGGCCTTGAGTTCAACCCTCAGTACCCCAGCACCACAAAAAAGAGAGAGAGAGGACTACAAATACCTTTGAAATTTATAGTGTCTCCAAAAAGAAAAACTTGCTGTATTAAATTTGGTATTTTATACTCCTTGGTTTTATTTTGCTTGTTTTCAATGCTGGAGGTTCCTTGTTCTTTGTTTTTTTTTTTTTCCTGCGGTGCTGAAGATCAAACTAAGGACTTTGTGTATGCTAGGCAAGTGCTCTACCCCAGAGCTACACCTCCTATAACCTGAAGGGAATCCCTTGTTTTATTTATTTAAAACAGAACTTTTACCAGGCTGGTGGAGTGGCTCAAGTGGTACAGTGTGCCTGCCTTGCAAGCATGAGGCCCTGAGTTCAAACCCCAGTGCTGCCAAAAAACCAAACTTTTATCATTTATGTGTGTATCTAAACAAAACATGATTTAACTTTGCTCATTTTTGAACTTTTGGAAAATGACTGCGTGCCATTTACTTTGCAAGTTGCCTTTTGCACAGATATTGTTTCTAAAATGTGTTCATGTAGATTTTTCCTTTCTGCGTAGTATTTCACTGCCTAGATATATCAAATTCATGCAAATGCTTATTAATGAAGTACTGGATTCTTCGAGATTCTATTCAGCCATCACCAATGCTGAAATAAGCAGTCCTGACTGTGACTCCTAGCGCACATGCACAAGAACTTTTCTACGAAGCGCTGCCCAACAGAATGTTCTGTGATGATGAAGATGTTTAAGCTGTAGTGTCCAATATAGTAGCTTCCAGCCACGTGTGGATAGTGAGCACTTGCAGTGTGACAATTGCAAAAACTTTTTTTTTTTGGTGCTGGAATTGAACTCAGGGCTTTAGATACACTAGGCACACCCTCCACCACTGAGATACACTCCCAACCTACATTTTAAATTTTAATTAATTTAAATTTAAATAGCCACAAGCAGCTAGTGGCTACTGTATTGGGCAGAGTGGCTAGCTCTAGAATAGAATTGCTGGTTTATGCAGTACGTGCGCTTCAACTTGCTGCCTACCGATGTTTCAGTCGATGATAGACTACAGAGAAGACTGCAGTCCTGCGGGATTATAATGAAGCTGAAAGATTACTATGACCTAGTGACCTTGGGTCCTCATGTTGTAACACAGTGCATTACTCACTTGTGTGTGGTGATGGATGCTGGTGCAAGCCTACTGTGTTGCCAGGCATGTAAAAGTATCACACATACAATTATGCCTAGAAACTTATATTTGATAATAAGTGGCTGTTACTGCTTTATAAATTTATTACATTTTTAATTGTTCTTTTGCAGTGTACTCCTCCTACTTAGGTTGAAAAAAATTACTGTAAAACAGGAGTCTATTTAGGCAGGCAGCAACCTCACGTATCTTTTGTTTACTATGTTACCTCGTTGTATCAAGAGGCCACATTAAATGACTGACTGATGCCATCTAGTTTGTGTAAGTGCCCTTTGTTTGCCCAACAATGGAATCAGCTAATGAGGCGTTTCTCAGGACATGTTCCTGTCATTAAGTAGCAGATTGCACTGATAAATGCCTTTAACCTGGTAATATAAATTTATACTCCCACCAGTATATAAGAATTGTTAGCAGTATTTAATGTCTCTTTAAAACTTTTGCTTATGTAGTACAAAGTGGCATCTTATCTCAGGTTTTTTTTTTTTTTTTTTTTGGCAGTACTGGTGTTTGAACTCAAGACCTCACACTAGGCAGGCAGTGTACCACCTGAGCCACAACCTCAGCCCTTTTTTGCTTTAGTTATTTTTCAGATAGGGTTTTGTGCTTTTTGTCTGGGGCTGGCCTTGCACCAGGATCCTCCTACCTATGGGTACCATGGATGCTTACCACCGTGCCTGGTTTGTTTGTTGAGATGGGAGTCTTCGTTGAGATGGGGTCTTGTTAATTTTTTTGCAAGGGTTGTACTCAAACCACAATCCTCCAGATCTCTGCCTCGTGAGTGGCTGTGATTACAGGTGTGCCCACCTTGTCTGGCCTTACTTCAGTTTTAATTTGCAATTCCATGATTACTGGGATTTTTTTTTTTTTTTTTTTGCTATTTAAGCTTCCTTTTTTGTGAAATGGCTATTAGACCTTTGGTCCCTTTTTTTCTATTGGCTCGCTTGTTTTTTTCCTATTGCTATTTAGAAGTTCTTTATATATTTATAATATTATTTTTTCAAAGTAAATATGTTGCATATATGTTCAAATGTATCCTCAAAAACATAAACTCAAGCATGCCTCTTCTTTCCTTAAAACTCCACCAGAGTCCTCCCACTGCACTTAGAATAAAGTCTAAACTCCCCGTGGTGGAGTAAACAGGCTTCCCACCCTGCAGTACTGAGGAAAAGCAAGGCAGGTTGGCAAATGGACCACCTCACTACAGAAGGCCTGACTAATGCAAGGATAAAGCCATTGCCTTTCCAATGACTGATCCAGGAAAAGGGTCTAGGACCAGGGAGAGATTTGCTGAAAGTTTCTGGAAAAGTCACTCCTCACTCTTAGGAGGAAGTGAGAACAAACCAGACCTCTTCCCACTGTCCTTGACAGAGGAAGCCTGAGAAGAATGAGCCCAAGAGTATGCTAAAACTATGGGTGGCAGATCATAGCTGGGAAGAAGCTGGCTTTTCTAAGGTCTTGTTATTTTTTTAAGAAATTTCTGGTGGTACTGGGGTTTGAACTCAGGGTCTTATACTTGTTAGGGAAGCACTCAACTACTTGAGCCACTCTGCCAGCCCTCCTGTATGCTTGTTGAAGTCTTCTTGTTTCTTTGCTCTTGCTTCTCTTACAACATTCTCCCACAGATCCTCACAAGGTTGGATCCTCACTCTTATTCAATCTTTGTCCAATGGTTACCTCCTCAGAGATGCCTTTTCTGCCATCATTTCTGGCCAGTCACCACCACCATCATTCTGTTTCATTTTCTATATGCCACTATTTGAAATGATCTGTAGTTCTTTGCTTATTGTCTGATTTCTCAACTAGAATGTAAGCACCAGGAGTGGGGACCTTGTTTATATAGTTTTCCTCTGTATTACTGCATCTAGAACAGGATGACACATAATGATCCCCAATGGAGATTTTTATTAACCAAAAAACAGTGATTAATTTTGTTATTCGTTTCCCCCACTAAGTTAAAGCTCCTTGAGGTCAGGGACTATTTGTTTTGAATTTCAAGTGCATTGTACACTTGCTACCAAATAATAGGTGTTTAATAAGCATTTGAATAAATGAATGGAATGATTGACTTTTTTTTTTTTTTTTGGTGGGACTAAGGTTTGAACTTAGGGCTTTGCACTTGCCAAGCAGGTACTCTACCCCTTGAACTACACCTTCAGTCCTTTTTTGCTCTGGTTATTTTTGGAGGTGGGGTCCCTCAAGCTGCTTCCCCAGGCTGGCCTTGAACATTGAACATCTGTCATCCCAATCTCAGCCTCACAAGTAGCTAGGATTATAGGTGTGTGAGCTGCCAGCACCCAGCTTTTTGAGCATTACTGAAACTGAGGGAAAACTTGAATAAACCATCTAGACTTAACCTAGTTTACCTGTTCTTAGTTACTTGCTTTTAGTTGACTTTATAAATCACCCATTTTAGGGCTGGTGGAGTGGCTCAAGTGGGAGAGTGCCTGCCTAGCAAGAATGAGACCCTGAGTTCAAACCCCAGTACCACCAAAAAAAAAAAGTCACCCCCTTTTTAGAGGTATAGACAACACCTGACATCATGCAGGTGGGTCACTATGGTAACAGGTGATAAAGTCTGACTTCACATGTGCAGACCTCAGATTACTCCCTCATCTTCAGTCACCTCTCTCCACACCTCACCCCATAAGAAGCCCTAATTCCTATTCTAAGGTAGATTTGCTTCTTGGTCTCCACCTATGGCCACCTCATGAATAAACTTCTTCTCTTTTACAAAAGTACTTTCAGTGATTGGCATTCTGGTTCAGTGATAATAGCACATGAAGATAATCCTCTCCCATTTTTCTCCCTGGGGGATTTTGTGGGTCTAGTAATAGCCCCATGAAACAGGGAAGGTGCGTGCCCTTCAAGGTGCTTTGTACCATCTTCAGCCTCACTTCCCATTCCTCACCTCCTTTATGCCTTCTTTGCCCCCATTTACTCTAATACTCCTATCACACCAAATTCTAAAGCAGTTGGCTTTTACAAAAAAGGATAAGTTCCTAAAACCTTCACACAAAATTAAAAACTATTCAAGACTATTTTTCTCATAGCAGTAAGTACAAATTTATTGAAGGGAAGATACAATTTTTCCAGCTAAAATGGCTCCGCCATGTGGCAATAGCATAGTTTTTAGTTTGCTTCATTAGTGCAATTTTTTTTTTAGGTTTTTTTTTTTGGTACTGAAGTTTGAACTCAGGGCTGCATGCTTGCTAGACAGGTGATCTACCATTTGAGCCGCTCCACCAGCCCCACCACTGCCAATTTTGAAAGTATACAATTCCTGACAAACATCAAATATTGTAGGGCTTTATATTGCTTTGAATTTTATGCATGGAGTGAGGTGGTATTAGTGACTTATAATGAACTATTTCAAATTTGCACAATTCACCAGGTACTGTTGGTTATGATGAGTCAACAGTATTTACGTATCTGCAGATTCTGACCCACAGATTCAGCCAACCTCTGACTGAAAATACTTGGAAAAAATGCATCTGCCCTGGACTTGATAGGCTTTTTCTTATCATTATTCTCTAAATAATACCATGTAACAACTACTTACGTTGTGGTATGTATTGTTAGTAATCTAGACATGATTTTAAAGTAGACTGGAGGATTGCATAGATAATTTGCAAATGCTATGCAATTTTATATAAAGAAACTGAGCATCCTCAGAGGGTCCTAAAACCAATCCCCTCAGATACCAATGATGACTGTACTCATAAAACTAGACTAGATTTTCTCATTATTACTGAGCTACACCCAAGCACATTCAAACCTCTGCCTCTGCAATGTGGCATGTCCTCTGCCTGGAGTGCTCTGTAAATTGTTAGCACCAAGAACAGTGACTGGTAGAAATGTCATATCCAGAGGCAGGTATAATCCTGCAGATACAACATCATATAAGAACATTGGATAATGTTTCAAAGAACAAAACAACCCAGACATAATTTACAACTAATGTAGAATATGCTGAAACCTAAAACTGAAGCTCTCTGGGCTTACGGAGGGGAGTCAAATGTTGAGTCAAGCTCCCATGAAATTTAGGAGTGGCAGGAAAAGTAGAAGTTGTAAAGCTGCCAGTTCACCTGGGATGGATGCCATACCCAGGAGGACAATTGTTCTGAAGGAATATGGGCTCCTTTGGACTCAGAAAGTCCCAGCAGCCAGTACCTCAAAGCCTCTGCTCCTGTTGGCTTTGCTCATTCCAGGGATAAGGGTAATGGAGGGAATGAAGGTGGAAGGGAGAGGTAATCTTCCCAAACTCCACCTAGGCCCTTTACATCAGGGATTGAAAAACTCAAATATCTATAGGCAAGAAAGGTAAATGAGTGAAGCAAGTGAGATATAAAGAAAATCATGAGGACCCCTTGACTTATTGTTTTTGCTTTTGATGAGAAATGACTACCATAGGAAAATGACAATATTTTTAAGAGAAGCCAGATACCCAGATTTGTATACAAAACTTCTCAATTTTAAATTATGACACAAAAAATTTAAATTATGTCAAGTATGGTGGTACATGCCTATAATCCTAGCACTGGGGAAAGGCAGGAGAATCGTGAGTAGAGACCAGCCTGGGCTACATAGTGAGACCCCCCAACTCAAAAAAATGTTTTAAATCACCATATAGGTCAAAAACAAAACAACTTCGAGGGGCTGAATTTAGTCCAGTAGCCCAATGTGTGAATTCTGAAGTTGACTGTCAATGTGTGAATTCTGAAGTTGACTGTCAGATCTGGTGAAATATCAGGTTTTCTGACCAAAGCAAAGCTCAGAATTATTGCAGAAACACTTAAATGTAAGTGAGTCTCATAGAACTGCAAAATGTTTATACCAGATTCTAGTTCAGACTTTTTATTTTTGGTAGTACTAGGGTTTGAACTTGGGACCTCATGCTTGCTGGACAGGTGCTTTACCACTTGAGCCACTTCACTAGTCCCTACTTTAGTCTTCTACCCAACGTAAAAATCTGATCTTTTTCCATCAGAGAAGAGACACTTGACCAACTCATTTCAACTATTAGAGTACAGCAAAGGAGGGGCCACAAGATGACAAGTTCATCTTGAGACTGGCTTGTGTGCTTTAACTGGGTGGAGTCCCACAAAAGCAGTAGGCAGAAGGCTTATCTCCAATGGCGGATAGTGCGGCTCCATAAGATTTGCAAGGACTTTCTTTTTTAGTATGGATTTCATGCTAAAATTCTGTTCCTAGGACTGGTGGAGTGGCTCAAGTCATAGAGCGCCTACCTAGAATTCTATTCCTAGTTGGTTCACCCATAAGGTGTCCTTGTCCCTAGGTTGTACAACATCCCTTCTGGCTAGAGTTAGAGGGAGAGGTCCAAAGAACTCTACTCTTTGGGAAATGTCTTCCAGGATGGGTCATTTGGGGTGGACCCACTGGGAAACCAGTTTTATTCTGCTGCTCTTTGTGCCCACATGAGGGCTGAGCATATGGGTGTGAGTTGCTGGGTGGAAAGCTGGTACGCAGGGCTCCACCCTAACAATGAGGGCAGAGTAGATCAGGCAGAGACGATGATAGGAATCTCTGGGCATGGACATGACAAGGTTGGCAGTGGCTGTAAAATAAGTCCCCTCACCTCCCGCCATGATTCCATTTCCTCTTCCTGAGATGTTAGCAATTGCACCATCTCTGACACTTAAGCTCATCTCTCTTCTTTACTGGTTCCTTCCCCACATCCTCTGGTAGGCATTAGGTTTTTCCTCTCTCCCAAAAGAGCTTCCCTCACATTTATCTCCCTCTCAACCTACTACAATGTGACTTCTGCCCATCCACCCTTCCACTGGTTCTGACCTCTATAAGATGCCTCTGACCCAGTTGTCAAATTCAATTTTGCTGGACTTTTCTGAAGTTTATAGTCTCATTCACCATCTCTTCCTTGCCTTTCTGGGATTTCAGGACATAGCCACTCAGGTCCTCTCCAACTTCTGCGATTGTTCTTTCTGTCGTTTCCACTGTCTCCTCTGTTTTCATTCTTTATATGTTACTGTTTCCAGAGTTAATGCCAGCATTCTTGTAAGAAGTTGTAAAAGATACACCATACTCTAATTGGGCACAACCCTGGGCCAGGATATGTGGCTTGGCAAGCAGAGCTGGGACTAGATTTGAGCCTCTGCTTACCACACAGCCTGGTGCTATCCTTGGTCCTCCTCTCTTTCTTGCTGTATCCTCTTTCCCTCTGCAACCTTGCTGACTTTTATGGTTCTAAGTATAATCTATGTGTCCTACCTAATCTCCAGACCTTTTCACATGCCTCCTGGACTTCTCTTCCCGGGTTTCCTGTAGGGACCCCTAACTTGCCATAACTCAAATTAAGTACCGATCTGCAAATAGGCCATTTTTTCTGTATTCTCTCTCTAGGTTAATAGTACGACCTTCCATCCTATTGTTCAACTGAAAACAAGATTATCTATGCCTCTTCTCTTTCCACAGTCTAAGGCTTTTGTTACTCTCAAGTACACGGCTAGAAGAGTCCTGTAATTACTTCCCCTATCTCCAGAATCTCTCCCCTCCCCATGCTGCCAGATTTTTCTTTACACATCTGAGTGTATAGTTCCTTTTTTTTTTTTTTTTGGCTTCTAATTAAGTATAAGATAAAGTCCAGACATTCAGGTGTGGCATTTAAAACCCTTCATATCCTGGGCCAAACCTACTTTTCCAGTCCTACACCATGCCTAGATCTCAACATGTTCCTTGTTCTTAACCACATCAGATTATGATGCACAATGGTTTCAACATGGCTTGTGCTTTAATGTCTCTGGGCTTTTGCTGGGGCCTTGATTGCTCTTCTCCTATTCTTTGCCTTGTAAAATTCCATCCAGTCTTTCAGATTATACTCACTTGTTATTTTTTTTTCTTTTGTTTTTTTGAGTTGCTGGGGGTCAAACCCACTACTCTACCACTCTACCATTAAACTACACCCCCAGTCTGGTCACCTCTTTTTTTTTTTTAGGCACCCCTGGCCCTAATTAACGTCTCTTCCTTGCTTCTAAAGCATTATTGCATGCTAGTATGGATTACCTAAGAGTTGTTTTGTACCTCTTTCCCATTACAGCATGTGTTTCTTGAGGGCAAAATTAAGCCTTTTAGTCTTCATATCATCATCAGCTTGCCCTGTGCGTGGTATATGATAGATATTGAATAAAAATTTATGGTTTGAATGGACAGGAAGCTAGAATATCATTTTGTGAAAGGACTGGTTTCTTTCAGCATAATTTTTAGCTTGTTCCTTTTCTTCAGATATTGGAACAATCTCAGAATAGGATGGTTGACCAGCTTCCTTGGAGATAGTTGCGATGTCATACTGCTAGTCTTTAGCTAAGTCTCTCCAGGGACACAGAGGCTGTGAATTCTCAAATGATGGATTGGTGTCTGGGTATGAATTTTTCCAGATACCAGTATTCCTTAGAACCAGGGATGATTTTCAATCTAAGATTTAGAATCCAACTTCCACAGAAAACTCTCGTTGTTTTGAATAGCAGGGTTTCAGGGTTAAGATAGATTTTATTTATTTTACCTCCTGTGGGTTCCCCAAACCTTTGGAAACTGCAGAGTTATCTTGGGTGGGGGTGAGGGAGGAGGCATGCATCATTTACAGGTTTTGTAGAGAGACTGGCAAAACAGTGTTGATGTGTAAAAGTGAATTCTGTCATTCTCCTTAGTCCATGCTGGGACAAACAGGAGCCAGCCACAGACTTCGTGAATCCCCAAACGTGTAGACTTTTCTTTATTTTCCCTCTTGAGGGGCTGAGAATCAACGCCAGAGCCTTGTGCATGGCAGACAAGCACTCTACCACTGAGCTACACACCCTATTCTCTAGTTTTCTTAATGAAAAGATGTGTATTTGTAGAACCAGGATAGTAGCTTCTGGGTGGGAGGGAAAGAGTTCGTTTCCAATTTCTTCTCAACTAGGGGAACTTGGTTCTGACTGGAATCCAAGCAACAGGTTACTATTGAAAACGCACAGATTGGCCAGCTAAGTGCAAAAAAGCAAAAGGCACAGCCTTGGGGTGGATTTCTCGAGACGCATCAACCCATCCTGCACCGTGACAAGTGCTTCATTTGGGGGCTGTCTCGCAGCTCCTCCCCCACAGCCTGGAGCCCCCGTCTGGCTTGTGCAAAGACTTAAGTGGGCCAATCTCCCGATGCTGGAACGCAGAGGAGCTATTAGGGTGCGGCATGGCAGCCCGCAGTCTGCCGGCTCTGAGCAGGCCGGGCGATCCGGGTAGGGCGCCAGTGTGGCTGGAAGAGGGATCGCCGAGGGCGGAGGAGGGCGCAGGCGCGGGCGCCACCCGGGCCGTGGGCGGCCTGGCCTTGGGGCGCGCCCGGGCGCCCCCGCAGGCCGCGCGTGGCACGCCAGCGAGCTCGCCCCCATCGGCCCTCCCCTGGGGAAGGGGCGGGGCCACAGCCCCGACGGCGCTGAGTCAGCAACGCGAGGGGGGAGTTTTGTCCCTCCGCGGACCCCGTTTCCCTGGACCTCTGCCTCTCCACCAGCCAGCCGGTTTCCATTTTCCGGCGCTCCGGATGCGAGAGCCAGATCGGGCCACCTAAAGCAGCGGGCGTCCGCGGAACTCCAGCAGTCACTTGAGGACACCCCCCCCCACAAAGTCACGTCACCCTGCGGGGCAGCGTGGGCGCCATGAACAACGCGGGTGAGGCGCCGCTCTTCCCGCGCAGGGCTGGCTGCTCTCGGGGGGCTCCGGGAGGCCCCGCGACTGCGCGGGAGGCGGAGCTGGGACCAGGGGCGATGGCGGGGATGGAGCGGCCTGGGGGGGCGGGGGGTAGCATTTTGGAGGAAAGAGGATGCCCAGCTGCAGCGGCCACCCCAGGATGCGCTGACCAAGTTAGACCCGGGCGCGCGGGAGCCCCAACATCTGCACCTCCGCTTGGTGTTTTAATCGCTTTTGGTTCCCAACAGGATTGAATTCGGAGAAGGTAGCGGCTCTGATTGAGAAACTGAATTCTGACCCTCAGTTCGTCCTCGCCCAGAATGTCGGGACCACCCACGACCTGCTGGACATCTGTCTGAAGAGGGCCACGGTGCAAGGTGCCCAGCATGTGTTCCAGCACGTTGTGCCTCAGGAAGGCAAACCCGTCACCAACCAGAAGAGCTCAGGTGAGGTCTTAAACTTCTTGCATGTGTCACTTGACTTACCAGGTACCTCCCATGTTGGGGTCTTAAGAATGGCTTTGCGGGGACAGAGGTTTTGTACTGAGAGGACTTGTAGGAGGATTGTAGGTGTGGCTCAAGCAGTAGAGCACCTGCTTCGCAAGGGCAAACCCCTGAGTTTAAATCCCAGTCCCACCAATAATAATAATAAAGAAGAACGTGTAGTAAATTCCTAGAGTATAGGCACACGTAAAGGCAGACCTAAGAGCTTTTTGTGCTCTCTGGCTTCTTAGCCCATTTAGTTTGAGGACTGAAGTGACAAGTCCATGGTCATCAGTTCGTGCGGTTCATAACATTTTGTCTTGGTGTTAGGTATTTGCAGCCCCACGATTGTTTTGTGCTCTGGATCACAAAACAGACTGTGCAAAAACTGTTTGTGCCCCAGAAGACTTTCCAGGATTGCCCTGAGAACCACATATCAATGTATGAAATAAAAAAGACTCAACGCAATTACATCAAAATGTCATCAAATGTTATTTTTAAATATACTCCTTGGTTGCAGCTGGAGTTACTGTGTTCTTAGGCTCAGTTCCCACCAGTAGACCAGTTTGTAACCCTAAAATTAGGTTCTCATGCCTTGCTGTTTAAGAGCACTTGTTTTATTATCTGCTGTCAGAAAAATATCCACAGTAAAAAATTGGTCATCCAGAAGTCCAAATAAGGAAAACATTCTTACAACAAAATTGCACTAAGAGGATTTTTTAGAAATCTTTCTCCATTTAGAAATTGCTCCAAGGGTTAGGAGTGTGGTTCAAATGGTAGAGCACCTGGCATGAGTCCCACCAAAAGAAAAAAAAAAAAAAATTAATAATTACTTCCGATCTCTATTGACAGAAAGCACATTACTGCTTACTTAGAGCTAACGCATACATTTAACATGTATATATTTTATTGTATGTAAATTATACTTCAGTAAAATTGATTTTCAGATTTTTAAGGGAAAAAATAGTTGACCTTGCAATAATTAATGTTTTGCTGTAGTAGAAAGTGATGAGGTGGTATGAGCTGTCAGGCTACAAATGATCCAGTTTTAAAGTTACAGTAGTCCTACATAGTTTAGGTTGCAGTGCTGTCCTAGGAAAAATTTAGAAATGGAAATATTAATCTGGAAAAGGTCAAGGTCTTATAAGTTGTATCGCTTTGATTTACAAAAATTCAAATAACTTGTGACGTGGCACACAGAACACAGATGGATAAACCAAGGCAAAGATGAGCTATGCTAAGGCACTGGTGACTCTTGGAAGCACTAGTTACATTTTTTTCTTGCTACTTTTTTTTTTTTTTTTTTGTAGTACTAGGGTTTGCACTCAGGGCCTCACACTTGCTAGGCAGGCTCTTTACCACTTGAGCCACTCCGCCAGCACTTTTTTGTGTTGAGTATTTTTGAGATAGGATCTTAAGAACTATTTGTCCCGGCTGGCTTTGAACTGTGATCCCCCTGATCTCTGCCTCCCAAGTAGCTAGAATTATAGGCATGAACCACTGGCTCCTGGCTTACAAAATTGTTCTTGTTCAATATAGAAAATTTGCAAAATACCAATAGGAGAATTTTTTTTTTCTGCATATCCATCATGTCTTCTATGTGTGGGTTTAATATGAGTTCGTACCTTACATGTTTTTATACCTACCTTTTTCACTTACCCATATGGATGAAAATAATTTCATATCAGTAAAAAAGTTATACTCAAATACAAGTAAAAATTTTTTCCTCTGAATTTTTCTTCAGAAAAGAGAGTTACCCTATATTAAAGGCCTTACAAAGACTGAGAATGGCCACCTAAGTTAATTTATCTTGATGTAGAGTACATTTTAGCAGACATTACTCTGAAATAACCTCAATCCATGCTAGATTTGGTTGCTTACAGAATTTGATTGATCTATTTTTTTTTTTTAGTGGTACTAGAGTTTGAACTCAGGGCCTCACGCTTGCTAGGCGTGTGCTCTTATCACTTGAGTCACTCCACCAGCTCCGAATCCATTTTTTAAGCAAAAAAATTGAAGGTAGTATTCTCTGAGGACATGACCTCACATGGAAATGTTAAATATCATTGTAAATAGACTTTTAAAAGATCACTTAAATCAGTGTAGGAAGTGGTGCCATCGTGGAGATCCTGATTATTATTTACAGAATAAATGATGAATATGATTATATAGTTGACACTTGGTATAAAATTTTCAGGAACAGCATGGATTCAGAGCATTGTTGTGATTGAAACAAACTACATGGAGAAAAGATGATGTGTTTGGATTTTAAGAGTGGGTCTGTTGATGGAAAGGCACTGATATCAAGGTGTACGTAAAGAGTGAATCTGTGAAAATGAAGTGAAAAGTAGGAAAAATAAATTTATGTGTTAACATGATTTTAATAGGTAGACAATTTGCTATTTCATATCTTTTTCTCAGTGTTAGGGATCAAACTCAGGGCCTTGCATATACTAGGCAAGCACTTTACCACTGAGCTACACCCCTATCCCACGTCTTAATTTTTTAAAATTTATTATTATGATTATTACTTTTGAGGCAGGGGCCCCCTGTGTTTCCCAGGCTGGTCTTAGACTCTTGGGCTCAATCCTCCTGCCTCCACCCTCCCAACTATCATCTGTGACTCATTGATGGGGGATAGGGAGTTGACTTAAGTTAAGGTCATCTTTTGTTGAAGCATATATTGTTTATATCCAAGATTAAAGAATAGAGACTTTTTTTAAAAAGTTTTTGTGAGGCATTACCAAATTGTTGTCACATATTTTGTACTGAGTTAACTCCCCATCCAGAATGATAACAATGCTTATTTCCCCAAGTCCTTGCAATATTGGTCATTATCAATTGAAAAAATGATGTTTCCCCACCTAACAGATATCTCAACATGAACTTTAAAAATTGTTTCTTTGCCATTTGTCTTTTTTGGTCACTGAATGATCTATTCATGATCTTTGTTCGTTTTTCTAGTGGTGTTTCTTTTTTCTAGTGTGGTTTACTTAAATGATTTATAATGGATGTTGTGTGTATGTGTGGCAACCCAGGGCTTACACATAACAGGCAAGCGTTCCACCGAGCCCCATCCTGAGCCCTGTAATTTCTTAGGTGACGTGTTAAAAGTTTTGTTTTTTTAAGTGTTAAAGATATTAGACCTTTGCATATATAAATATGACCTGTGTGGTTTTGCTTTTGTTTGAATCTTTCTGTTCTTTCTGATTTTGTTTTAATTATCCAAATATTGTCATAGGTTCATTTTTTTTGTTGTTTTTTGGCAGCACTGGGGTTTGAACTCAGTGCTTCACACTTGCTAGACAGGCACTGGAACCACATAAGTCACTCCACCTGCCCTTTTTTGTGATGGTTTTTTTTCAAGCTATGTTCTTGTGAACTATTTGCCTGGGCTGGTTTCAAACTACCATCCTTCTGATCTCTGCCTCTTGAGTAGCTAGGATTACAAGCGTGAGCCACTGGCACCTGACAGGTTCATTGTTGAGAAATATAGTTGGAGCAGTGTAATCTATGTGAATATTCATCCAGTTTCTTGTTTTACTTTTTTATTTCAGGACGATGCTGGATCTTTTCTTGTCTGAATGTTATGAGACTTCCATTCATGAAAAAATTAAATATTGAAGAATTTGAGTTTAGTCAGTCTTACCTGTTTTTTTGGGACAAGGTATGGGACTGATCTTATATGATTGTTTTTGTTTCAGAGTATCAACTAGGAAGGGACTGCCTTTTCATTTCTTGCTTTTGCACTTATAGCCTACCCTTTTATTAGAGATGGGATACCATTTATTCTTATTTCCAAAGTTTCAAAAGTTGGTTCTTTTCAAAGACAAAGTTTTTGTGGTGCTGGGGATCCAATCCAGGGCCTATAGCTTGATGCCACGTAAGAACTCTGTCACTGAGCCATACCCCTCCAAGTTCCAGAACTGGCTTTTGGTTGGTAGGTGGATTGCAGTGAAATAACAGGTTTCCTGGCTCACGTTACTGCTTACTATTTCTTTATTAAGAAAATTTAAAATTTGTTGATAACTTCCCTTTTAGCATCTTTATTTAGTCTTTTAATAAAAGGACATAATTCCCCCTCTCTTGGTAGTACTTGTCTGAAAAATAGTAAATAATTTTATTCCATTTAAAATCTTTAAAATGTTTATTACATATGTGTCCATTAAATGTTTATTGATTAAAGACTATCAGGTTTCATATAAATATTGGAATGTATATATAGTACAAATGTAGTATATGTGTGTGTATATATATATATATATATATATATATATATGTATGTATATGAGGAAGAAACTTCAAATATTCTTACGAAGCCATATACTACTATTTAATTACCAACTTTAATGCTAGTTTCAAGACTTCCACTCTATTGATAATGCCAATAACTTTAACTTTACTTAACTTTTTAAATTTTGTTTAACTCCCCTTACTCTAGGTTGAGCGCTGTTATTTCTTTTTGAATGCTTTTGTGGACACAGCCCAGAAAAAGGAGCCTGAGGATGGGAGGCTAGTACAATACTTGCTTACAAATCCTACAAACGATGGTGGACAATGGGATATGCTTGTCAATATTGTTGGTAAGAGCCCTTCTCTAATGGCATTGAAACCCAGCATGACTGAGCAAAGCTCTATAGTTAGGAATAGGCTGCATACAGAGTACAGTTGGTCTCAAGAAGGCTACATGGTTAGCTTTAAGAGCCTTTATTTCACATTTTCGTCTATGAAGTGCCTTTCTTAAATGAATGATAAAGGGCTAGGTACTCTGAAAGGTGGGTTGGAGGAAAAAACGTGGAATTAATTAGAAATAACTTTC
This sequence comes from Castor canadensis, assembly GCF_047511655.1. Lineage (NCBI taxonomy): Eukaryota > Metazoa > Chordata > Mammalia > Rodentia > Castoridae > Castor > Castor canadensis. The sequence continues at coordinate 45,221,653 of NC_133396.1, read as the reverse complement.
CATTAAAAAAAAAGTTATCTCTTATCTGTTGAGTTAGCTCAGTAGTAGAGTGTTTACCTAGCATATACAAGGTCCTGGGTTTGATCCCCAGAACCACAAAAAAATCTGTAACTATTGGAAAATATCTTCGTTCAAAACGCTTTCTTTAGTGAGAGTTCATGTGCTAAGCAATTTGCAAGGTATGATAGATAAAAAGAACAGAATTAATTTGAAGGTAGATAGATAAATATATTCACAAAAACCTGTTTAATAATGCAAAGCATAAGCTTTTCTGAATTAAACCAGCGAAATACAGCTTTTTTTAAAGCAAAGGATATTTTGCCAGGCTTTTTAATACTAGAGTATATACCTTACTGAACACTAAAATTTGTTTTCTTTTAGAAAAATATGGGGTTATCCCTAAAAAATGCTTCCCTGAATCTCATACAACAGAGGCAACCAGAAGGATGAATGATATTCTGAATCACAAGGTACAGTATATGGACTAGGGTAGGGTTGAGTTAGCATACTTTAAACTTTTTAACTGGTCTTTTGAGTTGACAAGGTACCATCAAAAGCAATGTAGCTCCCATTTTATTTCTGTTGTTTTTAATGTTTTCTTCTGGGTACTTAGGGGAAAAAAGTTCAGTGTTCATTTAGGATGGATAACATGCACACTAGGTGCTGTGCCTCTCACTTGGTTCTAGTAGAGTTTGACTGGGACAATTTTAGGTACTAATGAAGCCAAAAAGAACTATTTGGAAGACATCTTAAAGAATGTTTAGACTTCCCCAGACCACGTCAATGTGGTTTATCCACCCATTGAAGAGTTGATGTTGTCACTGAGCTGTATTTTTATTGCTTCTTAGTGAATCCTTGTCTCTTCTCTACATAACCCATTTTCCTGAGGACAGTTGTGAATCCTATAAGGATGCTGCTCTGTTAGCCAGACATCTCTTTTGAGAACTGGGAGCCACCAAGATCTGCTGTCCTTATCTATGAGGCTAAAATTGGATCTGTTATCCCTGGGGAAAAGATTACATTTTAAAATAAATATAGGTGTGTTCCCCAACATTAAAAGTAGGTTATTTTCCACCCAGGAAACTGGGAATTCTTGGATAAAGGCTAAAAGATCATCAGTAGTGTAGCTTTGGATTCCATTTTGAGAGGAAGCAAAATTCTGTTTAGCTGTAGTTAAGTTTCAGACTCACCTTTATTTTGGGCATCTCTAAGATTGAAAGCAACAAAAATGAAAACTGTACTGGGGGTTAATACAGCCATGGTTGCAAGTGACTTGGCAGAGAAAGTGAAGTGGATAACTAATAAAATTCTAAATAATACTCTGTAGGAGTGACTTAGTTTTTAATCATCTCATCTCCTGCTTTTCTAAGGGTGATAACATGGAACCAGATGCTTCCTCCAAGCACAAGCAGAGGGGGCTGTGAGTTGCAGAGCAGGAGCAATCCCACCTAGTATTCTTAGGGAATAATCCATATCTTGTCTCCTTATGGAAAGTATTTCTTGCTGTATGTTTAAATGGACTGGTTGTGGGGAAACCATTGCTTCTATAAACCTTGTCCTGGGTCTTGGATAAGTTGTACTTCAAAGTACAACTAGCATTGGTCTCTTAGGCTTACTTATAGTTTGGATAACTATTGGAGTGCTGAATAAGTTTCTGTCTTAGATGAGAGAATTCTGTATACGGCTACGGAATCTGGTACACAGTGGAGCAACCAAAGGAGAAATCTCAGCTACACAGGACGTCATGATGGAGGAGGTAATAACAATTATTTGGAATTCTTTGTGACTCTTCTAAAGAACTCTTAGAATATTCCACCTGTTACACTGTTCAGGAAGTGTAGTCGTTGCAATGAGTATTTAATTGAATGAAAACTACTTATTTTAGCTGAAAAAAATCTGAGATTTAAACTTGCTTTCCATTTTAGTATAGGACTTGTACTTCGGTATTCTAATTCCTAGTTTTAGTGGCTTATACGTAATTCATTCTTTTATGCATTTTTAAAAATATTGAATACCTTCTGTAAGTTTAGCACTGAGGAAACAAAGATGAGAAAGCCAGTCTCCGCCCTCAAAGAGTCAGTCTTCTGGAAAAACAAAACAAAACAAAAAAACACATAAATAATGATAATAAAACCTATGCTAGTTGTATAAAAAAGGATTTGGTGGTCATGGGTGGGGGGAATGACTACTTCAGTGAGCAGAAAGTTACATAGGGAAGATATTTGAACGAGCTCTCGAAAGAGCAGTAGGAATTTACCAGGTGGCTAACGAGGAAGACTATCCCTTGCGAAGGGAATTGTATGTGGCATCAATACAATTGATCTTGGGTAGGTGTCAGAACTGTTTTTTATCCTGTAGGAATAAAGATGAGCTACTGGTGGTTATAGCTGTTAAAATATGTGTGTGAAAACATTTTGGAAAACTTAAAAAAGCACCAAACAAGTATCAGGTGATAATAGTCTTTATCAAGGTAGATAAAAACCGTTATTACTTAATACTATCCATATCCAGAGCATATATGCATAAAACTTTTAAATTACTCTGAGAAAAGAAGAAACATTAACCTTTTTCAGCCAGTGGGCCCAATTAGTAGGCCTCCTTTCAAGACTGTGAAACTAAAGTGGCTTAATTTTTTTCACTGTGGTGGAAAAAATAATGTTTCTTTCACGTTTTCCTTTAAACTTTTTTTTTTTTTTTAATTATTAGGTTTATTAGAAGGGGAAAGAAAGCACAGTCTCCTGCTTTGGAGGAGCTAGAGGGAAGCAGTCTAAGCCCTTTCCTTTAAATTTTAAGAGCGCCAGTGTCAAGTAGTTCAGAGCATGTCTCTAGAGTCAGACCGTCTGAGGTTTGTCTTCTTTACTTAACAGCCGTGTGACCTGGGACAGGTTCCTTAGCCTCTCAAGTCTCAGTTTGTTTGTGTGTAACATGTCAGCCCAGTGTTTTGACACAGTAACTGTTTCTTGTCATATTGGTTGAGTGGATGAATACAGAGGTTTCATTTACAAAATGCACTTATGTTCTCATATTTATTTTTCTTTACTTCTTAAATGTTTCTATTAAAGAGAGATGTCTTACTGTAGTAGAAGAAAACAGGCTTTGGAGGTAGGCATACATTGATTTAAGTTTTCACTCTATTACTTAACATATCCTATAATCTTGGGTAGCTTATTTAACGTGAGATTCAGCTTGGGATTTAAAATATTTTCCTCATTGGATTTTTTTGGAGGTCAAATAAGAAATTAAATACAAGAATGCAAAGCATTAATCTTGCGCACAACAAGAATCCAGTAAATGTTAGTTCCCTTCCCTTCTTGCTTGGAATAGTATTTCTTGCAGAGGCCATCTCTTAAATAATTTACCTTCTTTTATTTATTTATTCTTTTGGCAGTACTGGGGTTTGAACTCAGAGTCTTGTGCTTGCTAGGCAAGGATCTACCATTTGAGGCATACCTCTAGTCCTTTTTTCTTTTGCCTGGGGCTGGCCTTGGACTATAATCTTCCACCTGTGCCTCCCATGTAGCTGGGATTACATGTGAGATCCACTGCCTGGCTGTGGTTTGTGTTTGTTTTGGTTTTGTTTTGTTTTGCTGTCGTGTGGTTTGAACTCAAGGCCTACACCTTGAGGTACTCCACCAGTCTTTTTTTGTGACGGGTTTTTTTAAGATAGGGTCTTGTGAGCTATTTGGCTTTGAACTGTGACCTTCCTGATCTCTGCCTCCTGAGAAGCTAGGATTGCCGGTGTGAGCCACCAGGCACCTGGCATTTGTTTGTGGTTTTAATAATGCTAACTAAACTACAGACTTCATTCAGTTCCACTAGATTTTACATGCATTCAATTGTGTAGATATATACATCTATACAATTTTAGCACACTTATAGATGAACCTACTTAGCACTACAGTCAGTATATAAAATTATCCTGTAACTGGCTTGTTTTTTGAGATAGGGTCTCGATAACTTTTTTTGCTTTGCTAAACTTCAAACCACAATCCTCCTATCTCTGCTTCCCCAGTAGCTGGGATTATAGGCATGAGCCACCATGCCGACCTACCTTCATTTATAATTAGGTTAAAATGGTGGGAGTGTAGCAGGGATGAGGATTCTGCAAAACACTTATGGCAGAGGTCCCATATAATACTTTTACAGATATAAGCAACATGCTAGTAATAATGTTTGCTTAAATGGTCTTTGGAATAATGATATGTCTTAAGATCCATGCCCTAACCATAGGATTGATAGAGGAGAGTTAGTAGCTGATAAGAATTAGAGCAGGAGCTGGGGACTTGGCTCAAGTGATTGAGTGCTTACCTAGCAAGTTTAAGACCCTGAGTTGTAACCTTTGTATCACAAAGATACATTTTTACTTACATTGTTTTCCTCTCCTACCTCTGTCTTGAAGAAAGGGTAAGGTAGTACTTTACCAAGTCCTGAGTATGGACGTTTATGTAATGATTCTATCTGAACTGTTCACTACAGAGTTCTGTGTGGTAGGTTTTTGAATTTTTACAATTCTCCAAATGACTCCTCTTTATTGAGCCTGACTCTTTGGTAATGAAGAGTCTAGCTTCATTTAAAGCCACAAATTAGTACCTGTGATTTGCCTAGTCTTGTGGGCAGGTCAGAATGATGACTTAAGTGAACAGCCACGAAGCCCAGATAGCTTTGAATGGAACATGCTTATGCTAAAGGCATTGTTTCTGAGAGAAGTGGAGGTGATAGACAAGGCAGACCTGTTTTTAGAGATGGGTAGCCACCTCTGTTGCAGTGTTTTCTCAGTGTATCTACTCTTCTTTTAGCCTCCAGATTCCCTTAGGATTATTCATATGTTCCCTACAAAACCCTGTCTGCCAAAAACAAATCCTAAAATAGAGACCAAAATCAGTATTTGTCAGTGCCCTGTAAAAGGATAGGAAATAATTTTGATTAGCTTAGGAAATTCTATAGCAGTGACTCTCAACTTTGAAAAACAGTGTAGGGTTCTTAGCTCTTAAAAACTATATAGGACTTAGTGGTTTGGCCTGTAATCCTAACCTACTTGAGAGGTAGAGATCAAGATTGGGAGGCTTATGGTTCGATACCAGCCTAGGTGGAAAGTTCATGAGACATCCATTCCAACTAATAAAAAGCCAGGCATAATGGTTCATGCCTCTCATCCCAGCTAGAGGGAAGTGTGAATAGGAGAATTGCAATCCAGGCCAGCCCAGGCATAAAGCGAGCCTGTATCTCAAAAGTAATCAAAGGAAAAAGAACTGGGGGCATGGCTCAAGTTGGTAGAGCACCTGCCTAATAATCATGTGGCCCTGAGTGTAAACCCCAGTACAAAAAAAATTATATACATACACGTATATGTATATATGGGCAGGGGAAATAGCTCAGTGGGAGAGCATTTGCCTCAAGCAGGTGAGGCAAATGCTCCTACCACTGCAAAAAAGAAAGAAGGAATATGCATTTATAATTTTGATATGTAATGCCAGATTATCTTAGGGTTTATACCAGTGTACACTCTCACCATCTATGTCTGATAGAATTTGTTTCCTTAGTTTCTCGAAGTAATGCATTGAGCTGGAGGTGTGGCTCAAGCTGTAAAGCACCTGCATAGTAAGTATAAAGCCCTGAGCTCAAACCCCAGTACTGCTTTAAAAAAAAAAAGGGTAAATTTTTGTCAATCTAATAGGTAGACAATGTTGGCTTACTGCAGTTTCATATTATATTTTTTATTTTGAGTGAAGTTGAGCATCTTTTCTGTGAACTGTCTGTTCATATCCTTTACCTATTTTATCTACTTGGTCTTTTATTTTATTAATTTCTTTCTTTTTTCCCCCCCCTTACTGTTCTGTGGAATGAGTCCAGGGCTTTTTGCATGCTAGGCAAGTGCTCTACCATTAAGCTATCCTCCAGCCTCCAGCAGTAAATTGATACATGCATGAAGAACATAAAATAGGATAGTTAGCAGGGTGGTTAGGATACCTCTTTCTGAGGTCAACTCTGAGCTTAGATATGGGTAAAGAAGAGCATACCACACAAGACCACATGTACAAATCCCATAAGATAGGAAAAAGCTGGTATTTTGAGGAACATAATGGAGGCAGTGGGGCTGGAGTTTGGGAGGTAAAGGTGAGAGTCTTGAAACAGATATTGTAGAGGAAACAGAAACTGTCTTATACTATAAAGGCCATGATGGTATAGGCCATGGTAAGGCATTTGCATTTTATTCTAAATGAGAACCATTGGGAGTTTAAGCTAAAGAGTAACATGCTTTCATTTTTGTTTTTAAATTTTTCACTCTGAGGACTGGGGACATGGATCAAGTAGTAAAGTGCTTGCCTACCAAGCATGAGACCCTGAGTTAAATCCTCAGTACTATTTTTTGTAGTTCAGTTCTTCACAAAAACAAAACCCTTCACTCTCTCAGCTGGGAGACCAGATGGGGAGTTAATTGTGATCGCGTAGGTAAGAGGTTTTAATGGTTTGGATATGGTCAGTAAGAGTGAGGAAGACGAGAAATGATTACATTTCAGGGTGTATTTTAGAAATGATGCTGTTGGAACTTGCTGATGAGCTGAATATGGAAGACAAGGAGAGGAGCGTATCCAGGTGGTGTCTTAGGATCTTGGGGTAGGAGGAACTTGTAGTTATGAGAGGAGGCTTTTTGACAGTTAGAACAGTAGGAGGGAACCAGTACATGGAAAAGAATAACAAGTGTAAAGGAGAAGTGGGTGCCAGTGGCTCATACCTGTAATCCTAGCTACTTGGGAGGCTGAAATTGGGAGGATCATGATTCGAGGCCAGCCTAGGCAAATAGTTCCTGAGCTCCCATCTCCAAAATAACCACAGCAAAATGGACTGGAGGTGTGGTTTTCAAGTGGTAGAGCACCTGCTTTGGGAGTATGAAAACCCTGAGTTCAAACCCTAGTCCCACCAAAACAAAAAAAAAAAAAATGTGAAGGAGAAAAATAATAATTGAGGAAGCAAGATTTTGGAGTAAGGAAGGAAAGGTGTGGTGTAAAGTAGTGCTTTCAACTTTAAGGGGCATGCGAATCTTTTACCTGGGGATTTGTTAAAGTGCAAGTTGATTAAGTAGATCTGAAGTAGGTTGGGAGAGTCTGCATTTCTATAATTCTTTCTTTGATTCAAACACCATTTTAGGAGCAATCTCAAGATGATTATTTGACTGTTAGTTATCCCCGTGCGCCTCATTCTCTTAAACATCACAGCAGGGCACATACCTTCTAGGCATACCTTTACACGTCTTTCTCTGTTTGAAAATATATTTAATGCCTTTAGAAATTATCTACTTCTGTACCTACTCGGGTAGTTTTTGTTGTTTTTTGTTTTTAAACAGATCCTTGCTGTTCTTCCATTCTCCACCAGAAAGCAGTAGAGAGCTATCTTCCCTTCTCTCCCCTTTGTCTGCATATCAAGGATCACCAAGATCCCTTATTCCTCTCTATAACTAACCAATTGCCCATAGCACTGAACTGCCTTCAAAGTTCAGCTCTTTGACAGGATACTTGTGGCCAGTCTGTGATCGATAGGTCAGTTTGCCTTTTGAACATAGTTTCTCTATCAGTAAAACTAAAAAGTTGGGTAAATGATTTCTTAAGAGCATTATAGAGAGCTGGGTGTGGTAGTACATAACTATAATCTGCACTCAGGTTGCTGAGGTCTGAGGATCCCAAGTTTGAGGCCAGCCTGGACTACATAGTGAGACCCTGTCTCAAGCAAAAAGCATTTTGTAATATAGAAGTAACTAATATTTTATAGTCCTTTAGATTGTATTGTTCACTCTCCCACCCCAATATTGTCAGTAGAAGTGAAGATTTAAGATTCTGCCAATCTTAAATCAGAATCAGAAGTGGTTCCAATCACTGAAATCTTTTAGTCTTACCAGTTTTGCTCCCTTACAAGTAGCTTGGTTCTCCTTGAACTAAGTTCCTTTCCTAACCTTTCTTCCATCTATGACTGCCTGTAACTGACTTTAAACTCTGACTGGTTCTCACCTGTTGCATCCTCCCTCCTCTCACTTGACTAACTTGTCTTGTAGATTTAGCCATGGGCATGGGAATTAACTCAGTCCTATTCATTTATCTTTAATTTGGGACCTGTACATTCTTTCCTCATGTTCCATGCCTCATGCTTGCTTTCTGTATCTTCTTTTCTTTTTTCTTTTCTTATCCTGATTCTAGTATTTACTATGTGAGACTAGCAAATCATTTAAAGTAAATACATCTCTCTGCTGGGGAAAATTATTTTAGAGACCAGTTACAATAGGGCTCCTTTATAGAATTAGATTTGAGAAATAGGGTTTTTCTTTCTATTTATACTCTGCCTTCTTATAAGATGTATTAACCAGAAATAGGAATTGGATCTTTCTGACACCACCTCAGCATTTCTGATGGGTTATAAGTTGGTAGACAGAGATTATATGTATACACATAGTAAGATTAGTTTAAATTCCCAATTTGGTTAGCAAGGACATAAATTCTTAATCAGAAGCCAGATGCCCCCAAGAGGCAAGTGCAGATGCAGCATATCCCACCTTGGCTTGCCTCACTCTTAGGGGTGCAAGGGAACAGTCTCAGTGGATCAAAAAACTTAGGATTCTCTCCAGTAATTTATATTGAAAGTAATAATTGTAAACATTGACTTCTAGTTTTTTTTTTTTTAATTCAAAATCAGCAGGATCATGTAATTATTCAGTTCCCGGGTGTCCCCATGTCATGCATCTCTCTGCGTTCAGCTTTGCAGCATCTGAAAAGCCCATGTTCCCTGAGCCTATCCCTTGACTCTGTTTTAATACCTTTATATTGGGTTAGTTCTAACACTGAGTTTGGTCTGCAATCACAATTACAAGTCATTTTCAGTAAATACTTCTTTTCTTTGTGGAAGAGACACTACATTGCTATTGCAAAAAACATCTGTATGAAGTAGAATTTGTTCTAAATATATTAGTAGAGGATATGTTCTAGAAAGTGGAGGTAACTGGACGTAAAATTCTGGCAGCAGTGTAATAAAATAGCTCAGATGGTTAGGTGGGCTGACACCTAATGAGGATGGAAGCCTTGTCTGTGGGGAATTTGGGATGATGCCTGCAGAAATAACATGCTGTGCACAAAGCAAGTTGAATTATTTTCACTGATTATTTGACTCTCTGGGAAATCCAGAGTATACTGTTGGTATATAAGTACCAGTTGTCACAGTTCATACATCCTATTCAATGTGCTGCTCTGTTTGGGAAAATTGCATTAAGAAACTATTTCATCCAGGTGCCAGTGGCTCATACCTGTAAATCCTAGCTACCTGGGAGACTGAGATTGGGAGAATTGTGGTTCAAGGCCAGCCCAGGCAGATAGCTTGTGAGACCCATCTTCAAAATAACCAAAAATGGACAGGAGGGGTGGCTCAAGTGGTTGGGCAGATGCCTTGCAAGCATGAAGACCTGAGTTCAAGCCCTAGTCCCATTAAGGGAAAAAAAAACAACAACTATTTCTTACTGGAAACTCTAGTGTGAGAAGCCTTGGTGAAAAGCCTTCATGAAATTCCTACAAGAATAAAAGCTTTGAATTGAGTCAACCCTCTGTAATCCCTAGCAAGCTTCAAGGGGGGAACCATGCTTTTAGCAAGAGGGTCTTCAAAATGAAATGTCTCTTAGAGACAAACATGTTACTCTTACTGAGTACATACTCTTTGTTGTCAATTTTTGTCACACTTATGATTGAACATTACACATCCTTCAAAAGTACATCCCACTTAAATCTTGGGATAATGTAAAGATTTCCCAGATCCTTAATTTGCGTCAGGTTGCTGCTAGAAAAACCAAACTTCTGGTAGCTTTTGGTCCCTTCAAAAAATGTGCCACTTCTATCTGCATGAGCCTGAAGAACAACCAATAACCACCGAAAATCAAGTACGTTAAATCTCCATTGCTGCCACCACTGCTGCAGGTGGTTTCAGCTCTGCTACTAAAGTTCAGGTTCCTTTTTTTTTTTTTTTGGCTATAATTTTCTATTTTTTTAAAGACTTAGTAAAATTTTCCTGGCTTTTTGTGTGCTTGTGTGTGTGTGTATGTGTGTGTGTGTGTGTGTGTGCAAGTTGAACATGAATTTGTTGGAAATAGAGGCAATACAGTTCAGTCTCTTATAGTCCGTTGCTTTCCCATTAGAATTAAGTGCTAGCTAATGTCACCCACCATACTGTTTCATAAACAGATGTCCTGGCATCATTCTCTTCAGCAGTGAACAAAACAGATAAGAATCCCTACTTTTGTGTAGTTTACTTTCTAGTAGGAAGAGACAGACAAAATATATAAGAAGTATAATAAACCACAAAGTAAATGCTATGGAAAAAAATTAAAGAAAGATAGGAGGTACTAGGATAGAGAGTGCACAGTTTCAATTAAGGCCACAAATACATTTTCCCCAATGAGCTAATTGTAGATTTTAATATTATGTAATTATATTCTGAGGAATATGGCCATGCAAACATTTTATTTGTTGGTATAGTGACTTATAGTCAATGGTCAGTATCTTTTTGTTGCCCTGAATTGCAGGTGCATTTTGTAAGAAGCAAGTGATACTCCTACTTTGCCCACCAGAGAGCACACTTGGATATACCAAAGCTCGCTGCCAGTTTTTTACGTTTAAAAATAGGAAATATTATCTCACAACAGAAGAGTATCTTACCAAGAAAATATAATAGGGATCTTGGAAATTATACTTTGGGGAATTTTTTTTTTAATTAGAGTTCATTTAAATAATGTTATTTGACCCACAGCCAAATATTCCTTCCAAAGTGTTACAAACTGATTTAAATGTGAATTACTTTGGTAAACAAATAGCATAAAACAAAGTCATGTGGTTCAAGTTACAGACCTGTACTAGACTCTATAAGGAAGAAATGTCATCCTTATCATTTATATTTGATAAAAATTCAAATTTTAAGGCTTATGCAAAACATAAGTATTGTCTCACGAAAGAATTCACCATAGAATTCATGTAGCAAGCAGAATTCCAGATTTCCTCTAATGCTTTTTTGAGGGTTTATTGATATTTGTTTGTTTGTTTGACAGTGCTGGGGATCTAACTCCATGGCCTTGTACATAATAGGTAAGCTCTACCACTGAGCTGTGTCTCCAGCTACTCTAATGCATTTTTTGGACTAAGAAAGGAGTAACTTAATGCTTTTCACCTCAGATAAAGAAGTCAAATGTACACTAACATACAAATTATAGTGCAAAACGTTCACATTTATCTTTAAAGTATGTTTAGGTCCCCCTTTTTATTGGCCAGAGATTAGCTGAGCTGGATTCACCACCCTTAGATAACTGAAAATTAATTAGAATGATTTCACTGAGATATGTACATACACACATGACAGTAGTTAATAGTTGAACATACACATCATTTAAATCTATAAAGCCTTCCCACTCTAAACATATTCTGACTCTATACCTTCATTGTTACTGTGTTGACCATAGTTATCTCATGTTGACAGATTCCTAAAGTCACCATTTGTAGCCTTAGTGCAGAGCAAATACAAAATGACTCTCTAGTCCATATAAATCCCAAGGAAAGCTCATTAATCCATGTCTAGAGGAACTCAAGTACAGTTGCTTATATGCAGCCCTCCCTCTCTTCTGTGCTAGAAACCAACCTGAGGATGATGTAACATTAAAAAAAGAGATGGTTTAAGGACAGCTGTTTAGGCTTATAAAACACAGATAATATTGATAAAGGAGGTTTCTTTCTTGCAAAACAGAACAAAACAAAGTGAAGACAAGCAGAACCTCTTTTGTAAGTTAAATTACTTATATAAAGATAGTAGAATTGTAGCAATAAAGACAGCAGCATAAGTGAATCTCACAGACATGTCAACTAAAGGAAGCCAGACACAACAGAGAATATGCTCTATGATTCCATTTTTGTGAAGTTAAAGAATAGGCAAAACTGATGCGTGACTGTAGAAGTCAAAAAGGTAGTTACCTAGAGGAAGTTGTGGATAATTTGCTGCAACAGTGTTCTGTATATTGATCTGAATGGTGGATACGTGGTGTATATTTGTGTTAGAAACAAATGAATTGTGCTATATATTTAAGAGTAGGATATTTTATATACCTACTGAACATAATGTCTTTAAGTTAAAAGGTAAGAAAAAGAAATTACGTAATGGTGTTTGGATTTATTATAGGAGGGAATGTAGAAGCATTATTGGATCTTCAATATAGAAGTAATCTGAATAAAGTAATACTTCTAAAATTATTCAGCCTGTGGTGATGTGGAGAATGAACCAGGTTTACCAGCACATCCAGGTCATGTCCTGAGCCCTGTGCTAGCTGCTGTGAAGGACACAAAATAGCCATGATGTGGTCCTTACTCTTAAACAGTTCATAATCTTGCTGGGGTATAGCTCTGGGGTAGAGCATTTGCTAGCATGTTCATAGTTCCCAACTCAAAACCCAGTACCACAAAACAAGAAGTTTATCATCTTGTACAAAAGACAAGTTATGTAAAACCTAGAAAGTTACTGTAAGTGATAAATTCATAATATTTTAGAAACAGCATTGAAGTGAGACCCTAGTTCAAATCCTAATCTAACACTTATTGGCTTTAGGACTTCAGGCAAGCTATTTATTTCCTGGAGCCTTGGTCCTTATCTGTAAAACGGGGATAATATCTACCACCTTATTTTTATTTATTTATTATTTTATTTATTTCTTTATTTATTATGGTACGGGGCTTGAACTCAGTGCCTACACCTTGAGCCATTCCACCAGCCCTATTTTGTGAAGGGGTTTTTTGAGATAGGGTCTCATGAACTATTTCCCTGGGCTGGCTTCGAACTGTGATCCTCCTGATCTCTGCCTCCTGAGTAGCTAGGATTACAGGTGTTAGCCAGCAGCACCCAGCTCTACCACCTTTGAGAGGATTAAGAGATATTTAGCATATATATATATATATATATATATATATATATATATGCTATAGTATATATATGCCATATATATTATATAGAGAGTGTATATTTATAGTATGTATATTACTTTAAAATTGTAATATAGTACAATAGGCATTCAATAGTGTTTCCTTTTTAAAGCCTGTAGCCAAGGAGCAATACTTTTTTTTGTTAGCATGTGACCTCAGTTCAGTTTGTGGTCTTCCACTTACCAGCTGTGTAACCTTAAGTAGGTTACTTTGAGTCACGATCTCTTATGAGGAAAAAAAAAATTGTGTGTGGTGGTGGTGAGAAGAGATTCTGTCTGGGGGGTGTTATGATAAAATTAAGTGACCCCAGCAGAGATACATTATTTAGCACAAAGTAGGCACATTTAATAACTATAAGAGTCATTTCTCTTGTTTATAATAGAGTATACATAAATATGGTACAAATAGTGGTCAATGAGTGATGAGATTTGATCAGGGCAGTGACTGGGTTAGAGGGAAGACGAGGCAAATTATTGTGTCAATATTTAAAAAAAAAAACAGTTTGAGATAGAAAAGGAAGCACTTTATATATTCTAACCTTATAGAAGGTATTTCTGTTTTTGCTGTTCTATGAAATGAAAGTGATATGAACATATCCTTGTGTTGATATAAATTAAAGGTGTTTTGACATCATTAGAAAATACGTAATTTGGGGGCCTGGGGTTCAGCTCAGTGGTAGAGCTCTTGTCTAACATGCATGAGGCCCTTGGTTCAGTGCTCAGCACTGCCAAAAATAAAAGAAAATATGTTACTGTCTCACAACCTAAAAACAAATGACACTATACTACTAAAGTTACTCCTTTTCAAATAATACTTTCAAAAGGCCTCATCATCCAAGCTCTAGCTGAAAAGTTAATGACTATTCTTTGAGTAGAAACTCCTGTCACAATCGAAGAAAAACTTCAATGAGAGATTGAATTCAGTGAGGAGATTCATTTATACAATATGTCATTATTTGTTACTTGAAAAACTGTCAGGAGAGCAGCAACCTAGATCTTGTTGGGTTTCAAAGGTGGGCAAGTTTCTTAGCTAAGGGAGTTTAATTTGCATATTTACTAAACACTACATATTAACATTTCAAAGTTGCAATGTTCAGCATGTTTATTTGAGAATTCGCAAGTTGACTGATAATGAATCCTGGATATCAACTTGTTTTCCTAAGCTTGAGGAAAATGAAGGAGTAAAAAATAACATTTCACCCTGGTTCTGGCTCATCTGGCCTCCTTCTCTTTCAGATATTCCGAGTGGTGTGCATCTGTTTGGGTAATCCACCAGAGACATTCACCTGGGAATATCGAGACAAAGATAAGAATTATCACAAGATTGGCCCCATAACACCCTTGGAGTTTTACAGGGAACATGTCAAGCCACTCTTCAATATGGAAGATAAGGTTGGAAACTGGCACTGGCAGCCACAAGCTGTTTACTTTCAAATTCCTGTTAACCACAAGGAATGGTATAAGATCCTTGGCTTACCGTGCATGATCATCAAGATAAATGCTAAACAAACGCTGAAGTACTTAATGCACCTACTAAAGTTAGTCATTGCGGGATCTGTTACTTTTCCCCAGTGTTCCTGTTCGGAGACTCTTCTAGCTATAGGCCATTAGTCAGTTTAATTCCCACATGTTCCCCTGATTTGGGCCAGAACCCTTCTCAGGTGCAAAGATAATGAAAGTGTGTGGGATATTTCTTAGCATGAATTCAGAACACCTCCATTCTGTGGGCCCCACTGGAAACTTTCTTGTTGAAGGAAGCATTGTCCTATCCTAGTCTTTCCTGTTCCTTTCAGGTCTTCTCCATCTGCCCATCAAGATGACCACAATCTCCTTCCTTTATTGGCTTCTTGATCCTCTTCCAAGCAAATTGCATTGCTGGGTATTGAGCCTGTCTTGTAACTGAGAGCAGGACCTTTAGTGATAGGTTGTCCATGTTGCCTTACTCAGCACATGCAATTTTTCACAATTAGTTTTGAGGCAGTTATTGCCACTAGGGAACACAGATACAGCTCCCAAATGTGTCCCTCACACTAATTGAATTTGCAAGGACCTCCCTCACATGTGTTTTGCCATTTGTTTCTTATTTCTTTGTTATTTTACATTGTGGCTATAGTGTTTATTTTTGTAGATAGCGGTGATGAGCTTGATGCAAACATAGGAACCTAGAGAAGTATGTGTCTTGCTTGATATTACTGATTTTGTTCTCTAATCATTATGTTTTTCGTCTCAATAGATTTGTTTTGTGAATGATCCACGGCCCCAGCACAAGTACAATAAACTTTACACGGTAGACTACCTGAGCAACATGGTTGGAGGGAGAAAAACTCTGTATAACAACCAGCCTGTTGACTTCTTGAAAAAGATGGTTGCTGCCTCCATCAAAGATGGAGAGGTTGGTGTTGTTTCTATGTCTCCCCCAGTAGGGTTAAAATAGCTTCTTTTACTTCTTTGGTGTAATACAAAGATAGGGTTTATGCTGACTTTCTTCCTCTTTCCTCTAATTGTAGGCTGTGTGGTTTGGCTGTGATGTTGGAAAACACTTCAATGGCAAGCTGGGCCTCAGTGACATGAATGTGTGAGTGCATGAAATTTAAATAGAAAGTCGTTTATGGGTTATTGCTGTTGGAGTACACTCTTGGTACAAAATGACTGCTGAGGTATATTCAAAAATTAAGGTTGAACCTAGGGGTGGATCTCTTTCTCTGCATCAGAGAATCTCATAGCAGAAATTGCACATGCTTAACTGCCCTAACCCAGAAAATGATATTTAGCAGAAATCATTGATCTTCCTGAAAAGCCATCCTGTATGAGAAAGACACTTTAAGCAACTGATTACTGTGTAAATCTGTTCTGTGCTCTTGGGAATGTAACAGAGGGTTTTCTAGAGCTCTTGTTTGCTATTTAATCCTTTTTAAACTGCTTCTCTTACTTTGAGACCTTGTGTATTTTGCCTTTTAACAAGTAGGACTAATTTGCATATCTTAAAGCATTCCTCCTTGTCCTTTATGACATTAAAGGTTTATTTGCAAACTAAATCATACAAGAATTCATGACAGTTAAAATACACCATTTTAGAGTTACTTATAAGTAATTGTTACTATGAAAAGTTGAGTAAATACCTTTTTGTTTTGTTTTTGTTATTTTGAAACACGGTCTCACTAGGTAAACCAGGCTTGTCTTGAGCTCTCAATCCTTCTGCCTCTGCTTCCAAATGCGGGGATTACAGATGTGCTCAGCCATACTCAGCTTTGAGTAAACACCTTGATAGTTAACAGTTGAAAAGAAATCTGAAAGAAAATTAGTGAAGTTTGTTTTTTTTTTTAAATAGTCTCCGATATGGTAGGCATTATTTATTTAAATTTCTCAATCAGCAATGGTTTAAGTAAATTCAGAAACTGGGAAGTTCTACCATCCTAAAAGAGACTGTTTTTCTAAGAAGTTACTTCAAAAGCTTTTTCATCCTTTTTAAGGTTTTCTTGCCAAAATGACAGTGCAAATTGATCCTGTCAGTGTTTGATATGGGGAATTTATGTTTAGTCATCTCATATTTTCCTGCATATTCTGTGACACATAAAAGAACCCCATTTAGAGACAGAATTCTGCATGTACCATTTTCTCTCAGAAGATAGAGCTCATATTTCTTTGGAGCTACTGAGCCTCTTCAGTTTCTTCTGAGCTCTTTTATAGACAAGCTGTGGCTGTACTCACTTTATTTTGTGCTACCATTCTTTTTACAGATATGACCATGAGTTAGTGTTTGGTGTCTCCTTGAAGAACATGAATAAAGCTGAGAGGCTGGCTTTCGGTGAGTCACTTATGACCCACGCCATGACCTTCACTGCTGTCTCAGAAAAGGTAGGCCCCTCAACATACCCCTTGAAGTGTTTGCACGGATGGATCCATGTTTTTCTGCAGACTGTTTGTCCAGCAGTACTACATTCATGGTGTATATGATTTCTGTTAAAAGTTAGCTTCCAGCCAGGTACCAGAGGCTCACACCCATAATCCTAGCTACTTAGGAGGATCCTACTGATCGTAGAACCATAGTTCAAATCCAGTCCTGGTCAAATAGTTCACAGCTGTTTTTTCCTCAAAAATACCCAACACAAAAAAGGACTGGCAGAGTGACTCAAGTGGGAGAGCACCTGCCTAGCACATGTGAGGTCCTGAGTTAAAAGACCAGTACTGAAAAAAACAAAAAATTAGCTTCCAAGTAAGACAGTGTATCTGTGTCACTTGGGGTTTGGCTGTATGCTCAGAGGTAATAAAAAATAGGAACTTCCCATGAGCAGAATTTGGGTCAGTAGGAAGTAAAGAAGTAACTGCTTTTCTGTAACTTTGGAAGGTCTTGGTACGAGGAGAGATCAGCAAAGGAACTTAAAAGAAGATAGCTTCTGTTTTATAAGTAATTAAAATGTTCATGAAAGCATTCCTACATTGATGGACTACCTTCCCTTCATTTGTCATTCAGATTCTTCTATAGTAAATATAGTAATTTGTGGAGCTGGTAGAGTGACTCAAGTGGTAGAACATCTGCATAGCAAGTGTAAGGCCCTGAGTTCAAACCCCAGTATTGCCAAAAATAAATTAATAATGATAATAGTAATTTGTGGCCTCCATGCCCATTACTGGATTTACGCAGAGCTATAGGAAATTGGACGTAAAGTACTTTGAACTTGCTGTGAAATACTCTGAATAGTGATACCACTATTTCTAGAACCAAGTGTCAGAAACAACTGAAATTTTATCTTTCACAAGTAAGCTCCCCACTTCCATTCTGTACAATGGCTGTTTTGCTGTCTGTGTTCAGGAATCATAAGGAAGAAGAGACTTTGAACTATTTGAATTTTCTACCCTCACAAGCAAAAATGTTCCTTTTCTAGCATAATTAACTGGAAAGAAAGTCACAAACTAACTGCCTCATATAAATTGTTTTTGAAAATAGTTTGATAGAAACTTGGTTTTGTTATCATCTTCACTAGAGTTATGATTGTGTTTAGAAATATCTTAGTGTACCTTATGCCAGATTTTTCTAACTAGACTACCTAGAGGTCCTGATTCATTTCATATACTTTCTAGGCAAAATTGTGAGTATGGGGCTTTCTCTCCATACCTGCTTCCCAATTCTTCCAACTGCCTCACTTGAAGTGCCCGTATATCCCACTGTGTCCACATCCTTGTGCTCTTTCCCATTCAAAACCAGATCTTAGCCAGGTAGGCGTGGTGGCTCCTACCTATAAGCTTATAATCCCAGCCATGGGGAGGATGAGGCAGGAAGATCAAAAGTTTGAGGTCAGCCTGGGCTTCATAGTGAGACCTGCCTCAAGCAGAGCCAACAAACAAAACTGAACCTTAAGAAAAGCTTAATTACATTAATACAAATTATAGGACTAGGGCGTTCAGTCGTAGAACTCTGAGGTAGTCTTAGGTTTACGTGAACTCAAACGCAATATGGTGTACAAAGTACTCTGAAGAAATTAGGCAATCCTGTGCTAATATTTCTGAATCTCATGCACTTTTTCTGAATGAATGCAGAGGGTGAGGTCTTAGAAGTCAGGGAACTGTTTTCTTCATTCTGTTTTTCTCAGCTCTATGGTTAGTGAGACTCCCATGTCAAGATACTGAAAAATGTGTGGAGTACAATTGCTGTTATCTTTGTGGATTGAGAGAAGCCATTTCAGAAGAGCAGAAAATAATTTAAAAACTTTATCACCCCAGTTTTTAAAAATTCTCACTTTTGAATTATAAACAAAACATTAAATCGGTAAGTTATTTTACGTAAGTGTGCCTTTTGACATTAGAAGCAGATATTAAGAATTTTCATGAAGAAATTACTCAGTAACTTGTTTGCATTTTTATTTTCAGCTGCTGAATTATAAAATTCAGTGGATTTGTAGCTAAACCAAAAGTTCCTTAAAGTTAAAATTTTAAACTATATAGAGGGCTGATTTTTAAAAAGGCAAAAAACGTACTATCATTTCCAAGGGAAGTTCAGCTTTTTAATTATTTTCCATCTCTGTTTAATCATCTTCTGAATGTGGAGTTTTTTTAGTGATACTGGAGTTTGAACTCAGGGCTTCATACCTGCTAGACGGGTGCTCTATCTCTTGAACCATGCCTCCAGCCCATTGCAGAGTATATTTTTCAGACATAAAAATCATTAATACTCCATGTCATTTTCTTTAACTTCCACTCCTTGATTGCCCTGGTTTATTTCACCAAGGAAGTGAAGTTACCCAATCCTATGAGGCAGAATTTTTATTTATAATTGAAATTTTATATTAAAATTGTTCTCTTCCCCCCAAGTTTTTGACCGCTAAAACTAGTTTGAACTACATTTTAATAATAATAGAGATAAGTGCATACTAATAGATAAATTTGTGCAATGTTCTTTCTTGTGGCTAATTTCATGGAATCCTTGTGAAGGAAGTCCAGGTGTTATTATTCTATATTTGTAAATGACCAAAGAACAACTTGATCTAGGTCATGCAGGAATTCACTGACCAAAGGAAAAGGAATATAAACATTTTCAGACTTTGAATAGCATGTAAATTACTTTAGGAATAGATTATAACAATGATATTTAAAAGGAAAGTGAAGATGGATTACAACGGGTAGAATAGAAAGCCAAAACAGACATTTATTTAATACGCCAGCTTCAGAGCATGTAGTTTAATGTTGCTAATACAGGTAAGAGTGCTTAAAACCTTGTTTGTTGGTGAAATTACTAACATCTAAGAACACTGCTAAGAGTAGAGTGTTCAGGTCAGCAAAGCCACAGGGAGCCAGATTCCGTGTGGATGAGACTCTTCATGCAGTGATACACAAGTGGGAGGCGACAGATGAAATCATTAGGAGGTAATATAAGGGTCAGCACTCTTCTCATGCTATGAAGATTTAAATTGTTATGACATCAGCAAACATTGTGAGTAAACACAAGAGAGAAAAGTCTTTGCCCAAATGGAGTCTTCCTTTTGTCCCTCTCTCTGTCACTATCATGGTGAATATCACTGTCCCTTTAAGAAGATGAAAGTTAAACTTATTTTATTAATGAAGATAGAGGAGGGAGAACAACAGAACTGTTTGGGCTTTGTTTGTGAAAATGGTCTTTTTGTTTTTTTGTTTGTTTGATGTTCAATCTCAGTTGCATTAAATTCAATATTTGTGTAACTGAATCAGTCAAAGGACACATTTGGAGAGTATTATTACTTAGTTTCCCTAAATAAAAAATCAGGCATTTTGATGAGAATATTTTCATTTTGGTTTTTTAAAAACTCTGATCAGGTCTTGGAATCATTCCTAAAATAAGTGCAGTGGGAAAGCCTTTTCAAAGAATCTGATGGATTAAAAGCAAGAGTCTCTGCTTCAAATGATGTATACTGCTTTTAGTATTTTGTTTCCCTTAGCATTGTGCAGGTAGCACTTTTACATGTGTATTTTCTTTATAGAATAGAATGTAAAGGAGAAGATAATATGTATCGCTTTGTTCACTTTCTTGTATTTTTACTGCAAAAGATTCAAACTCCACTTCTATTGAAGTATTCTTGTAGTGATAGTAGGAAATACATGTCCTTGCTCATTTACATCTCTGCTATAGAGAGCAGGTTGCTTATTTTGAGTGACTGTCAAAGAGCTAAAATTATATGACACTGAAGGAATAAACTTCACACTGTACATTGTCATCCACTTTCTTGTAGGATGATCAGGATGGTGCATTTGTGAAATGGAGAGTTGAGAATTCATGGGGTGAAGACCATGGCCACAAAGGTGAGCTTAATTCCAGGTAATTGGGGTCTGCTCCACTCTCTGCATCTCTGGGTGGAAAACTGCTCTTGTGTAGAGGACTTTTCATGACTTGGTCCCATTGGCTAAGTAAGCTATTGTACAGAAAAAATTGGAGGATCCAGTTTTTCCCAGAGTTCCTATAACCAACATGGTGTGCCTCAATCCCCAGGTTGACTCCAAGACCAATGTGTGCTGTCATTCATTACAAACCAGGCTGTCTCTGCTAGATTTTGTAACAGAATCTCTTGGCTGATGAGAACCTTGAGCGCCCTTTGCCAGGATGCTAGCTGTGTAGCATTCGGTGAATTTACATCCAGTGCTCTAGAAAGAAGCCTTCCACAGTGGGAGAATAGAAATAGCAAAAATGACACTGTCTTTAGGCATCATAGGAGTCCTTAGAAGTTGTGAAGCCTAAAGAGTAAAAGAATACTTCTGTTACCATTTAGAACATTTTATATTCAAATCAAAACTCTGGCAGAAGTCATAAGTAAATTGTAATAACTAGGCTAAACAAAATAACATAGGTAATATATGAGTTATTTAAAAATTAAAAATTTGGATAACAAAAAAAAGAAAATGAAAATCTCTAACAATCTGATCTCCCAAAGATTACTGCTGATTAACAGTTTAGGGATGTTGGAAATTTTTGAGACCATACTTTTTTTTTTTTGCAGTACTGGGGTTTGAACTCAGGGCCTACATGTTGAGCCACTCCACCAGCCAGCCCTTTTTTGTGATGGGTTTTTTTCAAGATAGGGTCTCACAACCTATTTGCCTGGACTGGCTTCAAAATATAAACCTCCTGATCTCTGCCTCCTGAGTAGCTAGGATTATAGGTGTGGGCCACTGGTGCCCAACCTAAAGATTGTTTTTAATAGTAGATAAAAAGCCGTTTAGCCAGCCTGGTGGCTCACGCCTATAATTCCAGCTCTTTTCTCTCTCTCCCTCTGTCTCCCTCTTCTCTCTCCCTCTCTCTCCCTTTCTCTCTCTCTCTCTCCTCTCTCTCTCTCTCTCTTTCTCTCTCTGTGAGCCGGGCATGGTAACAAAGGCCTGTAATCTATTTTGTGAGAAAGTCAGGTCATCTTGACTAACCTAATAGTCTCTGGGCAAGGAAGGCCATGAACATGACCGATGGGGAATTCCAGAGCCAGGACTGAGCAGAGGGCAAGGGCTCTGTTTACCTCTAGCTTGTTTGATCAACAGTGTTTTTTTTCAGAAATGTCAGTCTTAACAGGCAAAAATCTCAAAGAGAATAGTAACAAACTGTTAAGAATGTTACCTACAGAAACACAGTCCCAGCATGCTGCTAAGGTTGTCCTTTCTCCTGAGATAGCACAAACTGAGGTTCTGCCTCCGCCATGCCAGCCAGTGTCTACCAGGGAGACCAACAGGAGAGCCTTGCTGGAGTAAACAAACAGCACCAGTGGAGTAACACACTAGGCGTTCTCCAAAGGTCAGACCAAGTGTGACAATGAAATTAGCTCATGTTTTCTTTCCTTCCTTCCTGTTAAGTCAGAAAGAACATTACCAAGAAATACACAAGAGTAATTTATTTTGGCTTTGAATGAACTATTCCCTCTTCTCACCCCCAACTCAAGTCTTTATCTTTTGTCCCTCTACTGAAATCTCAGGCATTTCAGTTACTTGAGAACAAGAACAAAAAAATTAGTTTAATGTTTACCAGATAGCTGCAGATTTCACTAGGAACGATTGTAGACAGAACATCGGAATCAAAACCCCAGTTCTCTCAACCTAATAATGGAATGACTAAGTGAAGAGAAACAAAACTTGCATTGCATAGGAGTAAAGAGGTATGGGAAAAGAATCAGCAAAGTGGCCCAGAATTATCTGAGAGTAGGCATTTAGGCTCAGAATAATAAAGGCAAAACACAGAACATTTCCCTAGCTTTATAAGTGTTCATCTTCTCTAAAATGGGTACTGCCCCTATCTAAAACTCAGTGATTGGGACAGATGGAAAATATTGAAAAAGCAAGCTGATTGAGTCATTTTTCTAGATACTAACATACACGATAACAACCCCAATTACAGGTTCCAGTCAGACCAGACCAGAGACAGGAGCTTCACCTGAAGCAAGAGAAAAACTATTTTAACACCCAGTATCTTAGGTTTGCACAAGTAGCCAAATCCTTCCCATTTAAGACAGCATCTAGTTCTTAACTACTGCCAACTTACAGATTTAGCTGAGTTGTGGGTTATTTTTAATTTTCTGCTAGCTTTGTTGAAGTTTAAATTCCTCTGTCTGATCTTAATGTGTGTTTGTCTTAAAATGAAATTTATCTTATAAAAGAATCACCATGTTAAAAATGATGCACTCTAATTAATAATAGTGAATTTCATAATCACAGAATTTGACGATTACAGAAATCACAGAAAGGGGACATGCAGTTGTCTGATGCTGAAGAGAAATGCACTAATAGTGCTTGTATTTGTTTATATAAACACGTAGCTGCTGAGTTTCACAGACTCTTCAAACATTCAAAATTTTCAAACATGAGCGACAGTAGTCCCATCTGCTTACTTCCAAACTTCCACACCCCCTCATTGGAAATCCCAAGGTCCTGAGAAGCACGGTTAGAAAAGTCACTATTCTAAACAGAAAGGGAGTGGGTTGGGGGGGAAAAGCTCAAGAGGTGGAGTATTTGCCTGGCAAGCAAGAAGCCCTGGGTTCAATTCCTATTACTGTAAAAACCAACCACGCAAACAGAGGGAACAACAAAGAGTTGCTAAGATCTCTACTTCCTTTCTGTATTCTTTTGTTTCTTTCTTTTTTTTTTTTTTCTTTCTCTCTCTCCCCTCCTCCCCACTCTCTCACAAGTTTGGGCAATGAATTATATGACTACACTGGATCTATCAATGAGAAGCTTAAGATAACAGCTAGAGTAACTGGGTACAGATGCAAAGGGTAGGTTTTTGCCTGGGCTGGCCTAGTCCACAATCTTCCTACCTCATACACAGTTGGGTTGTCTTGTCTTGGTGAATTTGCACATTCGTAGTCAGCTGTACTGGAAACTGGATACACATTGAGGATGTACCCCACTATGACTGTTTTCTCCTCCCCTGCTTCTTGAAATACTTAACTGTATTTTGTACCTTGTTCATGGATGATATAAGAAATGAGTTTCATAGAAAATCCATGAGGAATTTATCTTTCATTTTTAAAAGTTGATACTGTAACCTGTAAGATATTTAAGAATTTAAATTAGATGAAATAACCTTTGGTGCCTCTCAGTCAGAAATTCTTCTGTCTGAGAAGAGCATAATCTTTGAGCCAAGTGATCTGCAGATTCTCTAGCTAATCAGTGATAAATACCACAGCCAGTTTTCTTACCTGCCAAAACTGAACTTTTCTCTCTAGAAGCACCTAGCCCACTCGTGGAGGTTTTATACATGGTTTCCTTTTTTGGTGGTACTGGGGCTTGAACTCAGGGCCTCACGCTTGCTAGGCAGGCACTGTTACCATTCGAGCCACTCCACCAGCACTTTTCCACTCATGGAAGTAACACTTCAATTCATGATCATTGATGACCAGAAACAGTGGCTGAGGGTTCATAAAACTCTATAAAGGATCTGAAGACGTTGTGTGAAGGTCTGATGTCAGGAGAAAAGGCTCCTCGAGCATCAGTCACAGCTGGAAGTCTGGATAAGGAGCAAGCGCATCCTGTGAAGATTTGTGTCCACATTTAGTAAGCACAATGTAAGTTTGTTACACTGTATGCAGCCACTCCAAACTTCCCTGAATTATTTTGTCCATGCTTCTTTTTAACTAAGTTTTCTGAACAAAAATCATGGAAATTTTCTTCTCTTTTTTTACAGTACTGGGGGTTGAACTCAGGGCCTTCACCTTGAGCCACTCCACCAGCCCTATTTTTGTGAAGGGTTTTTTTCAAGATAGGGTCTCATGAACTACTTGCCTAGGTTGGCTTCCATCTGATCTCTGCCTCCTGAGTAGCTAGGATTATAGGCATGAGCCACCAGTGCCTGGCTAAATTTTCATATATTTTTAAGGTAGTCAGAAGAGCATTAAGGAACCCTCCCCATGTGTCAATCACCTAGCTTAAGAACCTACCAACATTCTACCATGTATGTGAAAGTGGGGTTAATAGTAAATGAAATTCTTGGTTAGTCTCTTTAATAACCAGTCTTAATATGGAACTTTTTTCCTTTGTGAGTGGTTCATTAGTTTTGAGATTATATTCCTGCTATAAGCCTAATACAGCAGAGCTCTGATAGCATAGTTCTCAATGCGTGTTCAGTCTAGCTTCTCAATAGGCTGAGTAAACACAACTCTTAAGTGAGAGTGAGGAGATAGTATTTTCTAATTCTGCAATGTTCATTAAAAGAACATCTTTTTTTTTTAATTCTGTCTCATTTTGAACCAATATGAGTTTTCATTTTTCAAATTGCTTTTGCATCTTTCAGATGTGTGAACTTTAAAAATTACTTTTAACACTTTTTTTTATCTTTTCTCTCAAATGAGTCTGCCTGTTCCTGATTTGATTTTGATAAAATTTCTGTTCTCCTAAAAAGAAACTTTTTGATGAAACTTTGGCATATTAGCTATTAATCTGGAAAGAAGTTTACATAGCTAATCCAGATTATATCTGGAAAAGCCAAAATTATGGCCTTTAAGTGATTTGAAAACGATATGTCTACAGCTTAGCACAGAACTCACCATATTCATCCTGTGATTTTATATTATGGAATCAGGTGAGCTGAGGAGATACATTTAATATTAATTCTTGGTCATAGATACTGGATGGTGGTGTAGCACCTGATTTCCACATTTCTCCATCAGTGTCAGGCACAGGCTGCTTCCTCAGTTTGTCTCACTATAGCCATCAAATGAAATGATGTGTGAAACATTTTTTCTGACTGCACCATTACACAAATCTAAAGAATTAAGTGAGTATTCTATACTTCTGTCAGGGGTATTCAAGACATACTGTTACACAGCATCATGCTTTCTAAGAGTTAAAAGTCTGCTAGTGTGTGTATGTTTATTTCTCCCCATAGCATTAAGGCAGAGTAATCAGGACAGGAGTGTGGGTAGTTAACCTGTGCTATATGTGGAGAAACTAAAACTTGTTGAGAGGTTTGTACTTCCTGAGGTTGTGCAGGATCAGGGATAGAGCAGAAATTAAGATCTCATGGCTTTCCTTAAAAGTGCATATGGGTTTTTGCAGACTGTTTGAAGTTCACTTCTGGATTTTTAGCTCAAATAATATAAATAATAGGGAATGTTGAGCTCAAACTGATGGAATAAGAATAAATTGTGTGGGCAGAGGTTTCTGACTTCCTGGAAGAGGGCAAAAATATACATTTGTTACTTTAACCTACAGGGTTTTCTTCTCTCTCAGGCTTGGGGAAAGTGTGGCTGCCATCAAATCCAGATATCTGAGTTTTTGTAGAAAGACTTTTCATTGTCCATCTTTATTAATCAAATAGCCCACATGACTCAAGCTGAAAAAATAGTAATGTGAGTGGAGTAGGGAAGCATGTGCTGTCTGGGTCAGTGGTGCTTCCTTATTGTAGTGTATGACTGGAGAGGGCCACCATTGTGAGGTTGGGGATTTGCTCTGGGACAGTCTGTAGTCAAGCATCAGTTTCAGGAAGAATCCCTCCTATATACACGTGTGTGTGTGTGTGTGTGTGTGTGTGTGTGTGTGTGTGTGTGTGAATGAGTATTGAACTCATAGCCTTACTAGGCTGTATCACTTGAGTCACACTCCAGTCCTCCCTCATGTTTAATAAAGGATTTATTATGCTTTCACCTGTAGAAAGATCTGCAGTTTTCACCAGTCCTCCACGGAGTGTTTGCATTGATTTGAGAAGGCTAGGGGACAAGTAGAGATCTGGAGCCAGACTGCCTGGGAATGCCTCTGGTCATTCATCCCACCATTTGCTAGCTTTCTCATCTATAAAACAGGCATGATTACTGTACCTGCCTGATAGGGCTGTGGTAAGAACCATACCAGGCACATAAGAAGTACTCAAAAATATTAGCTCTCATTGCTACTGTTGCTAATGTTAGCTCTAGACTGTTAAGGGCAAGAAAACATGAACATTAGGCTCTTGCACCTTTTCCTTCCAGAGGAGGGCTGTCTAGGCGGACCCATAGTTCCAACTTCAGATCTCATAAGAATTCAGACCCCAACATGAACACTGTGCTACATCACCAGTTGCTGGATAGATACTCCTTAGTGTGGGCTCAGTTTTGTGAGAAAAAGCAGCAGAAGTGAATAAACCTGGTGCTAAGGAAAAGCCATTAGCAAGTACCATCAACTCAGATTTATTGATGGGATGCAGGGAACCATGCACAGGCCTTGGTGGAATAAATGTCTGTGACCCTCAGAGGAATTTATACTTAATCATCTGGGACACGGGAGGGGGATTTGAAGAGGGCTGTGATGTGACAGAAGTGGCATTCATGGTATGCTCCTCATACTGTAAGATCCAGGATAAATAGACCGAGAAAAGCAAGGGGCAATGATTTCTCCAAGAAAGCAGTGGCTAGAAAGAGGAAGAACAGTGAGAGCCCTCCAGTGGGAAGACACTGAGAAGGGTGAGGAATGAAGAGAGCACCTCAGAAGCCAAGGGTCTCGGTGCTATCAGGAGGAATGTGGGGGCAATAGTGGCAGAAAGTGAGTCAAGGGAAAGGCTTTGGAGTGGTATTGGGAAACTTGAGCTGGGGTCAGACTCACCAGCCCGTTGTCCTGCTGTGCCTCCTCAGCAACATTTTGGTAGTCAATTCCTTCTACAGTGGGGGCAGGAAGAATTGAAGCTGGGACAATTGAGGCTGTACATGTCCATCGGCATGTGTGAAACATAAACACAGGACTAAGTGCAGAGTAACTTAGGGAATGAGCGGCAGAGAGATGAGTGACTGCAAGGTCTCCCTAGGGGCTCTTCAAGGGAGAACCAGTACAGGAAGGTTAGTGCCTCCTGTCAGAACTGAGGCATTTTTGAAAAGGGATGAGGGAAAACCAGCCAGGGAGATGATAGCTGAAAAGGTCAGGTCTTGGTGTTTGGAACATGCTTTGGGCAGGTCAGAGGAGTGACACCAAGAAATAATGTGGCCTGCCATCCATGGAGCTTTTGAGGAATGACCAAAAAGAAGGCTTTTTGCCTGAAACAAATAGGAACAGTGATAGTTTTGGGTCAGAGAAAAGTCATTGAGTTTCCTGGGAAAACAGTTCCTTGGATGACATCTGAAATTGTGCTTCGTCTCCTGGCCTCCTGCCACGGTGCTGTCAGTCTTGCCCAGGTTGTGCTCACAGTCCAGGGAAAGAGGACCCCAGCCCTGAGGTGAACAGGTGTTTTCTGGGCTCCTTAAGTGGAGGGCACCTCTTCCTCAGAATGGACACTTCTGCTCACTGAATTTCATTGTGGTTTGATGGTTTTAAAAATACAAACCACCAACCCAAACAACCCCTTTTCCACACCACATTTTCCAATCCACCACTCCCAGTTTTTCCTGGTGTCTTTACAAGGGGAACAGGACCTTCTCTAGCCTTTGTTTCTGAGAGGCCACCAGTAATATCCGGCTGTAGGAGTATCTCTCTTTTATCAGCAGAAGGTTCATGAACATAAATGTGTCCCCATTCCACAGCCAGCCAGACGTTTATGTTTACTGTGGAGGGAAAAGTAGCCTCTTCTCAGATCACTGTCCAAATGGCAGCCACACTGCGTTTGTTTTAGTTCCCTTCCTGTGTTGTTGGTTTTTTTTAAGCATTCAGCCCATCTTATTATCTGATCTTCTAAACACATGTGCTTAGATCATATGGTATCTCTGACTTAGAGAGACAAAATGGATCCTACAGAAAATAGGCTTCTGACTGTTGCTGTAGGATTTGTGAGCAGATGGGTTTATTTCTAATCAGGTGCCTGAGCTTGATTAAATGCTGCTACCTGTTGCTGACGCTGTAACTACCTGCCAAGGTTCTTTGCTGCCAGAGCTCTGTGGGAGGGAGCTGAGCCCTGTGGAAAAGACAATTAGTAGCTAAGATCCACGATCATGTGAACTCTGCATACTGGCTGGCTGGTTGTGTGACTTTAGACAACAAAAACCCACTCTGCCTACCACAGAATATTGTTGTGAGGATTAAAATTAAAGCGAAGAGTATTATATGTGGCATTTGGGGGGTGTTGTTTGTTTTTCTTTTTTTGGAGTACTGGGGTTTGAACACAGCCCCACAACTTAAACCATTCAGTCAGCTTTTTTGTGTGTTGGGTTTTTTTGAGATAGGGTCTCACGAACTATTTGCCTGGGCTGGCTTCAAACTGAAGTCCTCCTGATCTCTCCCTCCTGAGTAGCTAGCAGATTATAAATGTGAGCCACCAGTGCCCGGCTCCCACAGTTAATTTAACCAGTTCCTTTACTCAGTGAAACTGGGTGTTTCCAGTGTTTTGTTATTACAAACACTGTTCAGTGAGTTTAACATACATAGTGTGTAAACAGTGCCTGGGCCACAGTAAGCACTGAGTAAGCGTTAGCTGTTG
This sequence comes from Castor canadensis, assembly GCF_047511655.1. Taxonomy (NCBI): domain Eukaryota; kingdom Metazoa; phylum Chordata; class Mammalia; order Rodentia; family Castoridae; genus Castor; species Castor canadensis. The sequence goes on along the minus strand of NC_133396.1, from coordinate 45,192,368 downwards.
CTGCACATAAATACAGAATATGTGCATTGCAGGAGTGCTTGTCTATGGAATGGAGTCCTAGAAGTGGTGTTGCTCAGCAAAGAGAGCAAATGCATGAGTAATTTTTGTTTTGTTTTTGTCTTTTGGTGGGACTGCACTTTAAACCCAGGACTTCATGCTTGCAAAGCAGGTGCTCCTACCACGTGAGCCATGCGTCCATTTTGCTCTGGTTATTTTGGAGATGGGATCTTGTGAACTATTTGCCCAGGCTGGCCTCAAACTTCAGTCCTTCTGATGTCATCCTCCCAAGAAGCTAGGATTACAGGTGTGAGCCCCAGCACTCAGTGTTTGAGTAATTTTTCTATATATTGCAAAATTCCATTCCATAGGGGTTCTGTCATTTCAAATATTTGCAACATATTGTATGTTTTAGGTCATGCTTTACATTGAGTATCTCATAAAAGTGATTGACAAATTGTCATCATTTAATTATATATTGAAATTGTCTCTATTCATAGTTGGGGACTTAACTGTGCCATACCCTTAGTGAGCCTGTATGGTTTATGATTAAGACTATGTTTTGCCAGGTGCCAGTAGCTCATGCCTCTGTAATCCTAGCTACTCAGGAGGCAGAGATCAGGAGGATCACAGTTCGAAGCCAGCTCAGGCAAATAGTTCAAGACACCCTATTTCAAAAAAATCCAATACAGAAAAGGGCTGATGGAGTGGCTCAAGGTGTAGGTCCTGAGTTTAAACCCCATTACTGCCAAAAAAAAAAAAAAAAAAGAGAGAGAGAAAGAAAGAAAGATAGGTGGTTTTTTTTTTTTTTTTTTTTTTTGGTGGTGCTAGGGTTTAAACTCAGGGTCTTGCACTTGCTAGACAAGAACTCTGGCACTTGAGCCATGCCCCCAGCCTGGGGATATACCATTTCTATATATTGTCACTTAAGCGCTTTTTCACTTTGCTACATATTCTTTGCAGCTTCATCTTAAATGGCTCACTAATGTTCTCTGACATGATTTCTTATTCTATACTAGGAAGTCTGGAATGTGAGACAAGTGCCAGTGAGCTTCCGTTTTCCTTTCTGGGAGCCTTTCTGCACCCCTGAGTTAGGACCTTCAGTGAAAGATTGGCATTGACTTAATGAGGTCTGGTAGTCTGACTTCCTTAGTTCTATTCTGCTAGATGGATTCACCAGAGCAGAACAGATAACTTGGTTTTACTTTTTTTTTTGAGACAGGGTCTTACTGTGTGGCCAGGCTGTCCTCAAACTGGCCAGCCTCCAGCCCCATCCTCTGAGTGCTGGGATTACAAGTGTGTATCACCACACCCAGCATGATAACTTGGTTTTGCCTTTTTTCTCTCTCTTTCTCTCTTTCTTCTTTTCTTTCCTCTCTCTCTTTCCTTCCTTTTTTTTTATTCCCCTGTAGTACTGGGGTTTGAATTTAGGGTCTCATGCTTTTTGGGTAAATGTTTTACCACTTCAGCTGCACCTACAGCCCTAGTCATACCTTTTTTGAAATTAGTAAAATAATAATCACGAATTGTTAGTAAGATGAAATACTTCATAGAACAAAGATAACAAAAATTATAAAATATTTCTAATCATGAATGATAGTGTTTTGCCACCTTAATCTAATGTTAGAGGTTATGTCTGAATCTACAGCTCTTTCCACATACACTGGGTTCCCTTTACAGACAGTTCCTACTCTTTCTCTTACAAAATACAGAAACACAGTTTCTTTGAGGGAATGCTTTCTTTTTTTTTCTCAGTGCATGTAATTAAGACATTAAAACTTAAATAAGGGCTGGAGATGTGACACAAGCAGTAGAACACCTGCCTAGCAAGCACAAGGCCCTGAGTTCAAACCCCAGCCCCACCAAAAAAAAAAAAAACTTAAGTAAAATTTAGTTTCACCTTAGTTTCTTTTTTTTTTTTAATCATTTTTACATTTACAAACATGCATATACATTGTTTGGGCCACCTTCCCCCCACCCCTGCCCTCACCTTATTTTCTAAAGTTGACTTTATCTATTTGTTTTTCTAAATATTAACCTTGGGATCCCATTTTGCTTTCTTTTCCTTCTTCTGTGGCCTGTTTCTAGTGGCCAGTGCTTAAGGCCTGGGAGCTATGACCTTTCTCAAATCAGAATGGCCACCAGCACCCTGCTGCTTCTCCACGGCACTCCTGGGTTTCAGACACTCCGATCCTAATCTTCTCAGTCAAACTCTGAGATGTGCAGAGTCAACAGTTACGGCAGCACAGTCTGTTATCTACTCATGGTGCAATTACTTGGCAGCCACCTAGAATGCAAGGTTTTTGTGAGCCCCAGAGAACTCATATCCTGAAGAGACACTAATCAAGGCCCGCGGGTCCTCTTGGCAGGGGCGTGGAAAAGGTGGACTATAATTGATAGGAGATTTAATTTGTGAGGACTTAATCTGATCTGCTTTTGGAACAAGATGGTGCAGATGTACTTACTGTCCATTTTCTCTGGTCATTCTCTGAAGACTCATTTGATTGCATGGTGATAGCATTGTTATAAGGACACAGAACTTTATTACACGAGTCGACTTCTGTCCTTTACCTGCCTCACCGCCCAGAACTGCTCTAGGATGTGTTCAGCCTGTGTTGTGCTGGTGGGAGGAGGGGAATGACTGATGTCGCAGATGGTGTGGGGTGGAGCAGTTTGGACTCCTGCTTGCTCACAGCTTCTTTTAACACAGCAGGTGCTGAGTTACCCTGGAAGTACATTCTTAGGATGCAGCAAGAAATGGTACTAGTTAGCCCTTCATCTGACAGCTTTGGTTTCTAGATTTGCTAGAACTGGTGACTCTGACATAGATGGTGTTAAAGGTCCTAAGTGGCTGGCACAAGCAAAGCCAAGGACTTTGGTGTGTAATCAGAACAAACCAGAAGCAGCATAGGCCAGACTGCCCTGTGCAGTGCTTCCTGAATCTGCTATTGAGAGAAGGAGCACTAGAACAAGAAGCTACTCAGCAGGTGACAGGGATACTTTCTCTGACAAGACTTGGCCAGAGCCCTTGCGCTTTTTCCTCTCTGTGGTGCTGGGGATGGAACCCAGGGCCGTATACATGCTGGGCAAGCACTCTACCACTGAGCTGCATGCCCCAGTCCCTTCGAGCAATTGGCTGGGCATTTTCTCCTGAGGGTATCAGGATAAGTGGTCATCGACTTCTGTCTGAGGTAAGAAGCAGATTTGGCATAGATAGCCTCTCTGAAAAGGATGTGTCGTTTTTGTTTTTGTTTTTTGATAGCACCATGTATTGTAGAAGCACATGAAAGGGTTCACAGCCACTAGAGTTGGGCCCTCAGAGTTACAATTCAATCAAAAGCTGATTTCATCTATCATTTAGTCATTAAATTGATTGGGAGTGAGGTGAGAGCAAGGGACTCCAGAAACTCACATTTGCCAGTTTCAGAGAACAAATCCTTAGATGCTTTCAATTCGGTTTTCACTGTTTAAAGATGGCAAAAAAAAAAAAAAAAATGTGAAGCACCTTTTCAAGTCACTTCACCTGGCTTACACACTGGCAGGTGTGCAGAGACCCTAGGTACCCAGGGCTGTGATCCCAGGGAGGCCGCCATAGGGGAGGAGCACATCTGCTCACAGTCACAGTGCAGATGCTTGGGGCTGTACTGCTCATGCCTCATTCATTTTTCCCCACAACGCAGCCCCGCTTCCACTAAAGATAGGCAGCCCTTCCACAGATCTCATATTGTCACCTTAATTATTTAAATCAATCTTGCCTTAAAAGTAGCAGTTCCTGGGTTGGCAGAGTGGCTCAAGTGGTAGTGTGCCTGCCTAGCTAGCAAATGTGAGGCCCTGAGTTCAAACCTCAGTGCCAAGAAAAAAGAATACCAGTTACCAAAGTATGGACTGAGGACCCCTGTGGATCCCTGGGATCCTTTTAGGTGGTGTTCAGGGTTTTCCCTTCACCAACAACAACTGTGTGAAGCCAGATTTTCTTTGTCTTCAACAGAACAACAATTCAGCAGATTGAATGCGTGCCCAGACCCAAGAACTCAACCATCTTCTTTTTTGTTGTTTGTTTTTCGCTGTTTTGGCTTTCTGGGTTTTGTTTTTGTTTTATTTTCTTTTGGCAGTACTGGGGTTAGAACTCAGGGCCTCATGCTTGCTAGGTAGGTGCTCTACCACTTGAGCCACTCCTCCATCCTGGACTCAGCCATCTTCTTTGAAGCCAGACATTCAGAAAAAGACAACACCACCTTTCTAACTAAAAACCTTTCTGTTTTAGAGTATGTAATCATTTTTTTCCTAAAAGTATATTATTTGTATTAATGTCTTTATTCTTATTTTAAAATGAGTTGATATTTTTAACTCTTAATTTCTACTGTGTTAAATATTGATAGATGTAATCTGCATAAGCATCCTTTTGGGGTATGTAATAATTTTCAGAGTATAAAGGATTCTTGAGGCCAAGAAATTTGGGAACTGCTGAACTAGAGGACCCTCTTGGGACAAATATCTGTGCTTCTACCTTTCTCTCAGTCCTTGTAATAGGAAATCTATAGCTCAGACCCAGATTTACACAAACACTTTCAGAGAAGTGCCAGATATAGGATGAAGGGAGGTGGAGATTGCTAGTTCCTGCGAGTTCTTTGATGTGATGGGCATGCAGGCTGTATTTAGGAACATGTTTTTGCTCTGTGTGCACTCCCTAGCTCAGTAATCTATTCTTGTTTTCAGGATCCACAACTGTTGTCTTTAACTCTGCTTTTCTTATTAGCAGTGGGTTAGGCATTGCTTTCCCCATGTGAGTTTGCTGGAGGTATGTTCTTGGAGGGGAATTTGTGTTGTCCTCACAGAGAAGGAGAGACAGGTTAACCCTCCTAATGGGAAGAGGCAGGTTACTGGGATGGGCACCTCTGCACAGTCCCTCCTGCTGCAGGAATCCATCCATCCTAGGGCCTTACTGAGAAGGCGGGGATGAACAGCTGTCTCAGTCTTCCAGTTCTACCTGATCCTTATTACAGATCTCTTCTAAGGAAAGCAAGGACTTTGTGACCACTTAACTCACACAGCATCTGCAAATCATTGACTTCCTGGAAATGGTGACATGGTCCATCAAGATGCCTGCCATAGGCCAGAGGCATGGTGGCTTACATCTATAATCCCAGCTACTTGGAAGGAAGAAATAAGGAGGATTGCCATTCAAGGATGGCCCAGGCAAAAAGTTAATGAGACCCTCATCTCAGTTTATAAGCTTGGCATGGTGGTACATGCCTGTCATTCCAGCTACGTGGGATACGTAAATAGGAGGATCTCAGTTCAGGCTGGCCTGGTAAAAGCATGAGACCCTACTTGAAAAATAACTAAAGCAAAAAGGACTTGGAATGGGGCCCAAATGGTAGAGTGCCTGTCTCGCCAAAAAAAAAAAAAAGATGGCTGTCACAGTTTAGCTTGTTGCCATAGGAGTGTGCAACAGAGAGGAAGTGAGACCAGTTGGTGATGCTGAGAGGGTAAGCTGAGTAAGATGGAGCTGGAGTGCTCGCCTTTCCATCCTAAAGACCAGCCCCCCATGGGTGGCTGTATGAACAAGACACATTCCACTGCCTGCTGGTGCACAAGGCAGCACAGGATCAGCACAGCCATCGTTCCGCACACTGAACCTCCCGCATGGAACCTTGGTATATCGCTTAGCTATTCTGAACCCCGATTTCTTTTCCTTTTGTTGGTTCTGGGGTTTGAACTCAGGGCCTCACTGCCTGCTAGACAAGCACTCTACCACTTGAGCCACACCCCCAGAGCCCCAATTTTCTAATTGGTAAAAATATAGCCATATCTGTCCTATCTGCGTCACAGAATTGCTAATAAGATTCAGATTAAATGAAGTTACAGGTGAGAAAGCTGGAAAGCATGTATAGATGTTTGTTTTGTAAAAGACATCTTTGCAGTACCAGTAGGTTTTCTGCTCTTTGTCCTGCCCTCTGGACTCATCAGGCCTCTGTTCTCTTCTCCAGGTTACCTGTGCATGACTGATGAGTGGTTCTCCGAGTATGTCTATGAGGTGGTGGTGGACAGGAAGCACGTCCCTGAAGAGGTGCTAGCTGTGTTAGAACAGGAGCCCATTGTCCTGCCAGCATGGGACCCCATGGGGGCTCTGGCTGAGTGATACTGCCTCCGGTTCTTTCCCCATCCCATGGGACCTGATATAGCTGCAAGGACAGATCCAGGAACTGAAGCCACAGTCACATGGCTGTGTGTTCCCACCACACACAGTCAGACTTGGAATTCCAGCCTCCTCCAGGAACCTCTTTGGGGAAGTATGCTTTATGCTGAAACAAAATATTCATGAAGAAAATAAAGGGGAATGATCAGGTCATATTAGCTACTCTCATCTCCAACAGCTCAGGATCTCTTAGCATTTTAGTCAGATGTAATTGTTTGTCCTAACCATCAAAAAGGTCCTCAGTGTCTGTTGTAATAGCAAAAGATGAGCAACTGAGGTGTCTGGAGAGAAAATGGCCCTTGTCCTCCTTATTCCTGGAGTAGAGTGGGGAGGGTTAGCTAAGGTTGGAGCTTTCACGCCTGCATGCTGCCTCACAGATGGCTGTCCTTCCAAGGTGGCAGTCACTAAATTCAGTTTTTTCAAAGTAATTTCACGTGCCTCTTAACAGCCCAAGAATGGGAGGTTGATCAGGTTTGACATGATTCCTTCCTGTTGTTCTGGACCGGGGGGTGCAGCTTTGCTTGAGTCAGGTTAAATACAGGCTTGGGGAACAACCAAAACCTAATCACAGTCTCAGTTGTAATCATGGGAGCTCTCGCTGAATGGTTTAACTTCTGCCTCTGCACAGGGTCTGGGGGTTGGGCGGGCAAGCAAAGGTGATACTCATTCTTTCTGACAACTAGATGGTGCTGAGAAGCTTTTGAATAAAACACTTTGCTAAATGAGAATACACTGGCTTACTCAATCTGTGTAACAAGGGTTGATGTCGGTACAAATGAGAGCAACCAGCTGGCTCAGGTTCTTCAAAGTGAGCTTTCGCAGGGCTTCCCTGCTTCAGCGCCTCTGCTGGATATATGACCCTTCCCAGCCTCAGAAGCACTGATCCTTACTGGCTTCTGCAGAGAGCCTTCAGGTACCAATCTCAGAGAGACTGTGCCCCTGCCACTTCACCATGCTTCTACCCAGATCCAGGGTCCCTACAAGTGTGCAAAGTGAGGCTTTGTTGGGCCTCTCCTTAGAATGGATGTGGAGAGCATGGATTCTACTGATACTGGGTCTCCATTGAACATAAGTAAGCAGAGCCCCTAATCAGCATTTCCATATGGGGGTGCCTACACCCCTTCTATTCTTCCCAGCCCTCACAGCCCTCACAGGGGAAATTGTCTGTCATTGTACTTACTAAGACAAAAGCTCAAGCTTTAACCAAAGCGTTTACAGTAGTTCAGTAATCATGTTCCAAGGAAGGTAAACAAATCCATTTCTAAGCACACTGATAAAACCATAGATGTTAAAAGCATCTAGGAAAAAAAGACAGATTATATCCAAAGTAAAGACAAACAGATCGACAATTAACTTTTCATCAGCAACTGTATATACCAGGAGACAGTGAAATACATCTCCAAGTACTATAAGAAACTATGAACTTAGGCTTCTATACTCAACAAAACTGCCTTTCGAGGACAAGAGTGAAAAAAAGGACATTTTTCAGGGAAAAAAGAAAAGTTGAGTTTGCCCAACAGAAGGGAAGTAATGCAATAAGGAAGATTTGAACTGCATCAAAGAACATAGAGCAAAGAATGTGATAAATATGTGGATATCTAAAAAGTGACTGTTGATAAGTCTTTGCAGAGTTCAAAAAAAGCTAAAATACATGAAAAAATGGGACCAGTTGAAACTATTCCAGGAATGTGGGGAGGGAGTGTGAAGGAGAATGGTGAGAGGCAGTGAATTCAAGTGTAATATATTTGATACAAGAACTTTTGTAAATGTCACAATGTACCCCCAGCACAATAAAAAAAAAAATTTAAAAACGAGAGTAGTTGATAATTAGGTGATTGGAATTAACACTCTAAGGTCCTATGTCATTCAGGAATTAGGTATATAAATATATTAACTTTAGACACAAGACATGTTAATATGTATGCTAAAAATTTCTAGATTAACTACTAAAATATAAACTAATAGTTTTCAAGCAAGAATAAATAGAATAAGAAAATACAATCCATAAAAAGACAGGATAGGAGAGAGAAAAAAAAAGAATAAAGAGTATCCAAAATAAGGTAGAGAAATAGATATACTATATAAATGGATTAAATATTCCAGAAAGAAGACATTATCAAACTGGGTTTTTTAAAAGAAATTTAGCCATATGCTGATTATAAAAGACACAGGCAACCTACAATACAAAGAAATGGAAAAGATACAGCAGGTAGGAACTAACCAAAATAAATTTGGTGAAATTATACTGGTAAGTCCACAAAAGCCACTCTGAATAAACAGACTATCTGACTCCAGGGTATGTAACCTACATGAACTGCAAAGGCTTTGAAACAAAAAGCATTGCTAGAGACGTCACTATCTGATGACAGGTTTACTTGATTTCCAGAAAAAGTACAAAGCTGCTAAATTACTATGCCTCTAATAACAGTCTCAAAATACATAAAACAAAAACTGAAAGCTATGGAAAAGTAACTAATCCAACATCATAATGGAAGATTATATATACTTCACAATTATTGATAGTTCAGACAACCATAAAATCAGGTGAGGATATAAAAGATTTAAGCATTTAGCAAGTTTGGTATAATGGACATGTATAGAACAATGCATCTAATAACCACATATTATTTTTGAGCACACATGCAACTTTTTCAAAAATTGGAGGTGTGGCCCTGAATTCAACCCCAGTACAGCCAAAAAAATTGACGACATATTGGAAAGTAAAGTCAACCTCAACAAATGTCAAATGTTGTCATGTGGCCTGCACTCCAGTCACTGCAATTAGGTGAGAATCCAAAATTAAAAGATAACTTAGGAGTGACTGCTATGTATTTAGAAATTAATTCATGGGTCCAAGAAGAAATTTAATCTGAGCAATAATAAAAAATAATACATATAAAAATGAGAGCACCAAAGAAGTACTTAAAAGAACTCTCATAGCATTAAAATATTAAAAGAATGTTATTAGACTGTAAGAGGTTGAAAGTGGAACTAAGCATCTATTTCAAGAAATTAAAACAGAAAAGTAAACCTGAAAGTATATGTAGAAACTAAACCGGACCAACAAAGCCGGAAGCTGATTCTTTTAAAAACAATCGTTAGTAAAACTGAGTGAGAAAAAGCACACAGGAAAGAAATTAAATGGGGTATGTTGTAAATACTGCAGGCACTAGAAAAATAAAACTCAAAAGCGACACTAAAGGGTATTTCGTTTGAATATATCAATGAACTTGTAAAGAGCAAGAGCAGGAGAGAAGACGATACTTGAAAGCTGGAAGGCAGATGAGGGTATTGAACTATTTAGCAGAGCTGAGAAAGTTGAATCCTGAGCCAGTGGTGGAGAAAGTGAGAGATAAACAAGCCAATTACATTGCATAACAACCCCACAGGCACACCCCACAAAAAAACCCCAAACCAGATGTGACAGCACTGGATAGCCTTCTGGAATGGGGAGTAGAAAGAGGGTCACTGAAGGGTTCAATGTCTTTTACACCCCTCCCTATTCTAAGCAGCTGGATGGCCTCCATCAATCAGCCCATGAGTGATTTCTCTAGAGAGGAATAAGCAGGTCACAATATAGAAGTCAGGAAGGGGGAGAGGGGGTGAATTCCTTCAGGGCGTTAAATGAGCATTTACATCCTATTTGGCCTCAGTCCTAGACCCTGATAGGAGATTGGAACTCTTCTCTGGAAATCTTGATTAGCTCAAGAGGAAATAGGCAGAAAATATGGCCTAAAGTATTATTTTATGAGTCTAGCATAACCCTGATAAGAATAGGGTTTTTTTAAATGCAAATCTCACCCATAAACAGATACAAAAGTTCTAATCAAATCCAGCAATACCTAAAGAAGGATAATCTCCAAACATTTAGTCATTTTTCAAATAAAATCAGGATCCAGCTGGGCGTGGTGGTACACTGCATGGCTGTAATTCCCAGGAGGCTGAGGCTGGAGGATCTAGAGTTTTCAGCCAGCCTGGACTACATAGTGAGACCCCTTCTCAAAAATAATAAATAATAATAGTAATCATGATCCAATGAGGAGAAACAAAGAACGACAACTGCATCTGCTGGATGTCCTGGGAACTAGGGAAGGTGTGGGTCTGTCCTCTCCTCGTGTGTGACAGAAGGCACAGCCGGGAGCTCCTCTCGACATGTAGAGTCACGCTGACCCTGCGTGTCCCCGAAGCCAAGCCCTGATAATGGGACCTGCTTTCATGATACGGTGGTGGCAGCTGCTGGCCCTGGCTGGTCCTAGGGAGAGTTGAGTTCTAAAGTTACTGGTGGCGGCGGCAGCAGCTCAGCTCCCATTCCTCCTGTGCCATGGGTGCTGCCAACTTTGGCTGTAGTTAAGTCATTTGTTATGTTGGATTTTTAAAAAGCGATTCCAGATGGGCTCTCTCGTGTTTAGGGCAATGTGTTCAGAACTTTTATTGCTTCTTATGAAGCTGCCCCTTCCTCCTGGGGGTCTGTGCTACAAATGGACCAAAATGGCATAAACTGGCCAGAGTTTTTCTTTGTTTCCTTTTCCAACTCCAAGCCCTCTCACACATTATGCAAGCAGGGAGGGAAAGGGAAAGTTCACACACCCATAGTTATCTGGGCAGTGTGTTGGGTGAAGGCAAGAAAACCTTGTGCTCTTGCTTCTTGGTACCCATTGAGGACCCTCCCCTCTTGCTACTTCTCCAGAAAACCACTCCGCCGCAGCCCAGCAGGAAGTGGAGCAGGTGGGCTCCGGGGCATCTCTCCACTGCTTCATGCCATGACAGTTGTTTGCTTTTTTTTTTTTTCAAACTAGCCATGGTGCAGGACAGGACAGCTGCAGCAGGTGGATTCATGGTGTGCTCCACTTAGAACTATAGCACCCCCGGGCTGGGGTGTGACTCAGTGGGAGAGTGCTCGCCTCGAGTGTGTGAGGGCCTGGGTTCCGTGCCCAGCAACACCGTATCACACGAAGTTCCGGCATCCCTGCGTCTCACCTGGCAGGGACCACACGCTTCACCTGGTCCACACTTCTCCAAAACCGACAGAAGGCTTTTAAGTTCTAGTTGGACACATTCAGTGACAAGGACACACAGCTTCCCTGCCCTGCCTACCCCTTCAGACTCATCTTAGTCACTTCTCTTACTGTTCACCTGCTCCAGCCAACTGTCCCCCCACACCGCCCCTACCCCGCGCTGCCACTTTGTCCCTCAAACACATCAACCTCATGTCTGCCTCCTTGGTGTTCCCTCTGCCTAAAGCTCTCACCCCAACCCAGATCTTTGGATAGCTGACTTCTCATTCATATCATTGCTCCAATGTCAAGGTCATCTAGGTCACCTTATCTAAGTAGCCAACTTCCCTCCCCACCGCCTCTACCTCCTCCATCTGTGTCACTCTACCCTGTTACTGGATTCTATTTTCTTCACAGCCCTATAGCTCTCTGAAATTATCTTATGTTTATTGTCTGATTTCCCCCAAGTCAGTACTCCCGTCAGCTTCCCATGGGCAGGAACTCTGTCTCGCCCCCAAGCCCCGCCCCAGTGTATTCTCAAAGCCTGGCTGGCAGTACATATTGGGAGGCCAACTGACTGACTGTGCCCTACATTCTGACAGCCATAATCAATTAAAGGTTTATACATAGACTGAAGTCTGCCTCCCTGAAACTGGCTCAGTGGAGACAAGGTGAGTAAAAATATTGCACCTGTGACTCTTTGTATTTCAATGCTTATCATAAACGTGTGGGTTCCATGGGGGTGGCCAGCACTGCAGAGCAGAGGAGGAGGGGAGAAAAGCTCAAAGGTCTTCTTCACTTTCTCACTACTGAGCATTTCTTGAGGCTTTGTGTTTTAGTTGGGCACCGAGGATTGAACTCAGGGCCTCCCACATGCTAGGCAAGTGCTCTACCACTTGAGCCATATCCCCTAGCCATGTGGTTTTGTGTTCTGAGGCAGGGTCTCACTGACTTTGCAGAGATGAACTCAAGCTCTCCATTCTCCTGCCTCCTAGCCCAAGTAGCTGGGATTACAAGTGTGCACCACCACATTCTGCTAAAACCTTTTTGTTTCCTTTTTTTTTTTTTTTTTGGTGGTGGTGGTGGTACTGGGGTTTGAACTCAGGACTTCACACTTGCTAGGCAGGTTGAGTCACTCTACCAGTCCTTTTTTGTGATTTTTTTTTTTTTCGAGATAGTCTCAAGAACTATTTGCCTGGGCTGCCTTCTGAACCTTGATCCTCCTGATCTCTGCCTCCTGAGTTGCTAGGATTACAGGTGTGAGTCATTGGTGCCTGGCCCTTTTTGTTTCTAATAGGCCCAACTCAGTGGGAAGAGCAGGGCCTGTGAACTCAGAAATGCTTGCCTTACCACCTGGAGGCTTTGAAAGCCTGAAGAAGTCCCTTAACCTCTGTGACTCAGTTTCCATAGAACCTGTATCAAGAGGTTATTTTAAACTTTATTACATAAGAAAACTTGCAACTTGAAAAGGAAGAAAGTAGCCAGGTGCCAGTGGCTCTCAACTATAATCCTAGCTACTCAGGAGGCAGAGATCAGGAGGATTGCAGTTCAAAGCCAGCTCAGGGCAAAATAGTTCTCAAGACCCTATCTTGAAAATACCCAACACAAAAAGGACTGACAAAGTGTTTCAGTGGTAGGGTGCCAGGCTAGCAAGCATAGGCCCTGAGTTCAAACCCCAGTATCACAAAAAAGGAAGAAAGCATAATTTTTTTTATTTCCTTTATTCATATGTGCATATAATGATTGGGTCATTACTCCCCCCATCCCCCCACCCCTTCCGTTTCCCCCCACCCCCTCCCTCTCACCCCCAATAATTTTTAATAGTATAAATAGTAAAATAAAGCATGTAACCCATAGCTTAGAGAAAGGACAAAAACTCGTGCATATACTGTTCGAGTAGGTGCTCGATAAATGACAGCATTTATTAAAACCATGCAGTACTGTGCTAGGCCCTCTGCGGGTTAAAAAAATTCCTTGCTCTCCAGCTAAATTTGTCATTTAGTTCGGAAAACAAGCTGTTAAAACAGAGATGACTTTCTTCCCGTAAGGTTTCCAGTAAGTGCCATGAGAGTTGTGAAAGGGCTTGAAGTCGGAGAGGGCCAGGGTGTGCCGACTAGTCATAACCTAACGCCTGAGCACAGTGACCGCAGACATCAAGGGTGAGGATGACCAGCCTACCAGGAAAATGCCCTATGTGAAGAGACCAGGTTATCATGAACCCCATGGAAGGAGAAGAGTCCAAGGGGGGTGGGGGAGAGTGTTTTTATAATATCAAGCACGAGATAGAAAAATAGAAGTGGCACAGGAGAGAGAAATGGCTTCCAGAGCTTGGAGCAGCGGGCTCCAGCTTCTAAAGTAATTCTATCCCTGTGAACCAGTTCTGAGCAGAGCACTAAACTTCACCTCTTGACTCACAGAATCCTTACTAGTAACGTGGAAACGATGTTTGTCTCCTTATTAAGTGAACAACATTACAAAAAAGACACTGGTGATGGCCCATTTGGAAAGGAACCCTGTGTGGTGTACAGGGGAGCCAGCTCCCAGGAATCCTCCAGGGTTCCTTCTTGCTTTGTGAGAAGCATGGAGCCCTTTCTCCCTCTCTCTCCTTTTTTGGCCGGGGGAGGGAGAAGGGTGTGTTTACTGGAGTTTGAACTCAGGTCCTCATGCTTGCTAGGCTGGCACTCTACCACTTGAGCCAATCCACCAGCCCTTTTTTTGTGCTGGGTTTTTTGAGGTAGGGTCTCTCGAACTATTTGCCCTGGCTGGCTTCAAATCACGATCCTCCTGATCTCTGCCTCTCGAGTAGCTAGGATTATAATCGTGAGCCACCAGCACCTGGCCCTTTCTTTTTTTTGAAATAACTTATGCTGCTCAGTGTACCTCAGTGGTGTAGCTCAGTGGTAAAGTACTTGCTTAGCATGCGCAAGCCCCAAGGTTCTAGCCCCAATACCAAAAATAAATAAATAAAGGCTTTTCTGGAAGAGTTTTATACAAGCATCACCTGCACATAGCAAATATTTAAGTAGTAGAAAAGGCTGCAGAGTGAAAACAGGGTTCCCTTCCACCTAATGCCCCTTCCCACAAGACAGCTACGATCCCCAGCATCTTCCATAGACCTACAGAGCTCTCAGCTCACATATCAGCACCCCCCCTCCCCCACCCCTGCCCTGTTCAGTCCCCTCTTTATCAATAGATCTTGAGAAGCCCCCCAAGTCAGCAGTGTTTTAGCCGCTGTATGGGACTCCATTGTTCATGTACCATGTTTTCTTTCCAGCCCTGGGGCGCTGGTTTTGATAGCACTGAGTCTGTTAGAGTTAGGGCATCTTCCTGGTCATTCACCATGTATTTATAATAATCCATGTATTTATTAGTGTCTGCTGGGTGCTGAGCCCTATCCCTGAGAAGGTCAGAACCTCCTTGAGGTGGGGGTACAGAGGCATCTAGAGACAATCTAACAGATTTACACACACAGGGCAGGGACCTTCCTGGAACCTGTGCTTCTGGCTTCCCTCTTCCATGCAAACGTAAAAACAGCTGCCTTCTTCCCACCTCTCCCCCAAGAACATGGCCCTAGCCAAGGGTGCTTACAGTGCTTATAGTCAAGGTAGAGAACTGGGAAGGAAAGAAGTAAAAATCAAAAACCCTGATGGTCATGGTGGCTCACACCTGTAATCCTAGCTATTTGGGAGGCTGAGATCAGAAGGATCACAGTTTGAGGCCAGACTGGGCAAACAGTTCCCAAGACCCCATCTCCAAAATAGCCAGAGCAAAATGGACTGGAGGTGTGGCTCAAGGAGTAGAGCACCTGCTTTGCAAGTGTGAAGCTCTGACTTCAAACCCCAGTCCCACCAAAAAAGAAAAAGAAAAGTCTTCCTTCAAAGTTTGGCATGGTGGTGCACACCTGTAATCCCAGGATTTGGGAGGCTGAGACTGGAGAATGGCCAGTTTGGTGTCAGTCTGGGTGACATAGTGAGACCCTGTCTCAAAAGAACAAACATAACCAAACAAAAAAGCCTGGTTCAAAGATATTACAGATAGAGCATGGGGTTGCCACTGTCTCTGTGAGTCTGGGTATATCCTGTCCCCTCGATTTCTTGTGTAGAAGTGAAGGTCACCTACACACACCTTTTTACACCAGCTGCTCTCACCTTTCCCCTTTTTTAGGAACGATTACCCATGACGTCTGAGCACACACTGAGTTAAGTGTGAGCAGCTCACATCAACAGTAATCTGACAAATATTTTGTGATTTTAAAGTTATTCCAGTCTACAGCCATTCTACCCTGAATGTACCTGATCTCATCTGAAGTTGTTCCTGTACACGTAGAGGGGGTGCTGACGCCTGTGCAGTTAGCTGCGGGAGCACGTAAAATGGAACGAACCATAGAGGTCTAGCTTTATTATTAACGTTAGCCTTTGCCCATCAAGTGCTCTTGGGAGAATTGGGGCACTCACCTAGGAGGGTTGGTGTGATAGGACTGCATACATAAAGAAGCTGACTAAGAGGAGCTGAAATAATGGGAATTCATTTTCTTTTATTTATTTACCTTTAGTTTTAGAGTTTTATGTAGTCAAGGCTGGCCTTTGAACTCCTGCCTCAGCCTCCCAAGTGCTGGGATTACAGATGTGCACCACCACACCTGGCTCAACCTAATGGGAGTTCAAATGAGAGGACAGCAGGTGGAACACAAGAGTAGGTGGGAAGTGGGGTGATGTGTTCGGAGGAGAGGGTGTTTAGCAAAGGCCACAGGATCACAAGGAATGGCCAAGAAGGGAACAGCAAAAGTGACCAAGACAAAGACCATCTACCAAGTGTTTCCTGCCTTCCTCAGGACTGAGCCTGGCCCTCCTATTCCTTTCCCATACCCCTAGCTTGGATACCCTGCCAACACTCCTAAGGGGCCCTTCCCTCGAACCCCCGGACTGGACCTGGCTTCACCTGGATTGGTGGGGGATTGCCACAGAGGTCTCCCAAGGCAGCAAATCCTGCCTGGGAGGGGCTCTACTCTGTCATGGTTGAATAGGAATGCAGTGAGTACAAGCATTCCAGGCCCCAGGACAAACAGGGGGAGGGAGAGGAGGGTAGCCTGGAAGGCATGAACCAAGAAGACTCTAAGGAGAGGATACGGATGGCCTTTTCCTGGTCCTGAGAACAAGCCCAGTCGATCTGTCACTGTGTAAACAGAGCAGAAACAGGACAGACAGATGGCACCAAGGGCTTCCTGAGGGAGGGGCTCGAATTCACATGGCTTTGTCTTGGCTGGGCTCCTCTGTCATTGCAGAGCCAAGATTTCAGGAAGCAGGTCTTCTTGGTGGCAGTGGTGTGTGTGTGTGTGTATGTGTGTGAATATTTAAGCATATTCCTCATTCTGCAGTTGCACAGCAAGCTCCAAGCCACACTGTCTGTCCTGGAGCTAGTGGAGTGAAAAGCACTGTTGCACCTTGTCCTCCCCACCATCTGGGTCCCATCACCACCTGTGACATCTCCATCACTTCCCCCACACACCAACCCAGAGCCAGGCCTTTCAGGTCCCCTTGGGGTTTCTGGCTGGCATCTTGTTCCCTCTAGTATCCACAACCCATGCAGGTCACAGTCTTGGGTCCTGTCCCAGAATCACCAGTTTTCCTCCTGCCTCTTCTGCTCAAGGCACCTCTTCCTTTCCATGATCAGTACAGTCCTGTCCCATACTCCCCAGGTCTCTAGGACAGAGATGACTCTCCATGGCGCTTAGCTCAGGCCAGGAAGGGGCCGCAATGGAGGCAGGGCAGAGGTGAAGTCAGTCCCTCTATCCAGGGTCAAGCGAAACTCGCAGGCAAAGGGACAGATTTCTAGAACTCTTTATCTCCAGGCAGGAGATAGTGGGGTCAGGCAGTGTGGTCTGGCCCTAAGAATCAGAAGCACCCTGGAGTAAGCTGCTGCAGGAAGGGGAGAGGCGGGGTTGCCAAGGGGAAAAGGGGGCAGATGGGGCTAAGCCGTCCCTGCGGGGTGGCGCCCAGGGGCAGGAGGAAGAGAAAACACTTGGAGAGAGGATGACCGCCAGAATCAATTTTGTACGCACTGGCCAGGGAGGCGGAGAAGAAAGGAAGGCTGCAGTCTGTGTAAGCTGTCTTTTTCTGAGCGCCAGGAAGCAAGAGGGGAGGAGATGGCCTGGGGCGGTCCCAGCTGCAGGGAGGATGGACGGGACGTCCCAAGAGGAGAGGACACAGTGCAGTGGGGGACGACCATTGTTATCCGCTATCTTGCAGAAAGAGCCCCCAAGGAGGCTGAGATTAAAGGACTCGACAAACCCACACCGACAGTACAGGGTCAGAGCCGGGATCTCTCTCACCCAGTCCCTTGGACGCCTGTCCACACCGCCTGCCCACATAGGGAGGGCAGCGCGGAAGGCGGAGGGAGACACGGGCGGCTGGTCAGGACACAGATCCTATAAAGGCCAGGACACAGATCCTATAAAGGCCAGGAGCAGCTAGGTGAACGAGCTCATGAGACTGTGGGGCGGTATTAAGTCACGCTGAATCAACATGGGGGACAGTAGAGGTGGAAACCAGAGCTTTCGCAGGCTCTGACCCAAACCTGGTCTGCGCTGCCCCTCTTCTGCACAGCACTCAGTCACGGAGAAGCAAAAGGATGTGTTCACCTGACGGCGAGCCGCCCGGGAGGGCCCTGCCCGGGAACTTGGGCCGAGGCATGCAATGGCCACCTCCGGCGGGGATCCTAGCTCAAGTTGCCGCCCAACCCCGCGCTCTGGGGACACTCCTGGCTCGTCCTTGCAGTCCTCGCTTTGGCGCCTAGGTGGCACCAAAAGCTCGTACTGATCCCACCGGGTGGGGAGCCGCCCACACCTGCGGACACTTGTCCGCTTCTGTGCCTCCCGGTGCCTGCTCAGCTCTGACGCGCGCTCTGCTGACTTGGTCCGATTCCCCCAGGCACGAAGCTCCAGTTTGTCATTGCTACTTCTTTTCGAGCTTCAGTTTTGCTGCCGTCCCTCCCAGGACTCCATTGGTGGGAGAGGGAGGCTGATAAGCCCAGACCCTAACGTCCCTGCCTCAGGGACAGCCTAAAGCAAGTGCTGCACATATTCTTTTATTTTTTCTTTTTACACAATTTCATTGAAAACATAATGACATTAAATTTATTTTAAGCTTTTAAAAATTAGCAAAGTAACACATGCACGTGGTTCAAAACTACGGGCTCGGGTTGAAGCCATGGAAAATCTTCACGACCTCTGCGGGAGCACCACGGGGCTGGGCGTTCCCGCAGATGAGCCCCGGGACTGGGTTTGGAAACTGCTTTGTTAAAGGATGAGCAAGTCCTCCATGCATTCTGAAAGGGTCATCGTGGGCAGCCGCTGGAGGCTCGGGGATGGGAGGCATCGAACGCGGGCCCGATTGCCGAGTTCACGTCCAGCGGCGGAGCGGGAGAAACTCGCGTGACGCCTTTCGCTGCTTCGGGTCCCAGGAAGAGGAATAAGGCAGGAATAAGGCGGGACGGGGGTCCTGGGATGGGGCCTGTGGTCAAGAAAGATCGCTCGGCCCAGGTGACGGAACAGAACCTAAACACAATTTAGGACAGATTGGGTGGGGTAGGGGGAAATTGGGAAATTAACCTCTCAGTTTATGGAACGTCTCCGTCCCACAAGTTCAAGAGCTGGAAAGTCGGATCCTTCCCTCTGCACTGCACTGACCTGTCCGCTGCCAGCCAGCTCCGGGTCTCCCGGCTGTCCAGGGCACAGGCAGCGTGATTGGGGGTGGAAGTTTCTTCGCCCGAAAGTGACGCAAAAATTCTTAAACAGCTCTTTGGCGGGGGCTATCTAGAGATCAGACCATGTGAGGGGCCGAGAGTACAAATAGTGCGGCGCGGGAGCCGGTTCCGCACAGGCAGCGGCCTCCCGGGTGCCTCGAGGGTGCGAGGGTCGCGCCGCCTCCCCAGCGGGATCAGTCTGCTCACAGCCGCCGGCAGGTGGGTCGGTTTGCCTTTTCCCCTGACCGACGCTTCTCTCCGGAAGCCCCAGCTCGCTCCGAGGGGAGCGGTCGCGCAGCTGAGCTCCGGGCTCCGGCTCCCGCTCGGGCCTGCTGCGCCCCCGGCTGCGCGTAAAGAGCGTGAGCGCGGAGGAGGTGAGCGCGCGGGGCTGCGCGCGCCGTGGACCGCGGGCGCCCTGGACGGCTCCTTTGTTGCACTAGGGGCTTGGCGGGGGTTCCAGGGACAGAGGAAGACCCGGTAACCGTGGTCTTAAGCAAAGTGCTGGCTTGCGCTCCGGCAAAAGTTGCTTTAGCTTATGGTTTATGTTTGATCTTTATTTTGCTGCTTTCGTGCGCAGGTGGCTTTATGCAAAGACACTTGTGCAGGGAGAATTCTGACTGGCACAAATGCCCAGATAATTTAGAGAAATCTTTGAATGGGCCGAGGCTCCGTGCGCTTGGATTGTCTCGCTGGCAGAGCTCAGGCTGGCTCAGATACCTCACAGGCCATACCGAATTTACCCCAAACTCCAGCGTGCTGTTGTTCCACAAAGAGGGAGTATATAGTCATCAGTTGCTTTAAAAATGTGTACGTGCAAATTCGCTTTGAAAAAGCTCTCTAGAGCTAGTGAACCCTAAGGGGCAGATTGCCTTTTGCAGGGGGAGGAGGGTAGCTTTTGTATATTGAATTTTTCTTTCCCAGTTGGGACATCTAAAGAATTGGAGAGGGGTAGAATTTCTAAGAGTCAGACATTACAAACGCTTGTGTGTATGTATTTTTATGATCAATTTTGTCCAGAAAAAAATGAACCAGGTCAATGGATTATTTATGAGCCTGCTAGCTCTCATCATAGTAAGACAGGATCAAATATTTAATGTGTTTTGCCTTCAGTTACATAGGAAAAAATGTCTAAGAAGGCAACATTGGGATTTGTGTTTAATGAAACGGAGAAGAGCTTGGGGAAGCATTAGTGGTTGGGCGTGGAGGAGTGAGGGAAACACAGCTTTGCCTCTTTGTCCCATCACTTGCTTTTGTGTGGAGCACCTGATTCAGGGAACATTCAGGTTTTCCTACCACAGTGAGGGCAGAGTCAGGCTCCTGCTAGGATGAGAGGTAGGTTCTTCTTCAACTTATGCAAATTTACTTTTTTTTTTTTTTGCAGCTGTGGGGATTGAACCCAGGGCCTTGTACACACTAACTAAACACACCTTCTACCACTAAGCTACATCTGAAGAGATGATTTGACTATCTGGGCTGGTAGTTACATCTCTGAGATACTTTGGATGGATCACCAGGGCACCAGGGCATTGGGGGGACTTTTCAGGGTGAAGTAGAAAGAAAAAAGGAAGGAAGGAAGGAAAAACAGACACCCCAAATGGCTCTCTCCATTGGCGGTGGAGAATGCTTTTAACTGGGAGTCAAAAGTCCCACAGTGCTCTGGTGATCCTTCTGGGACATTTCTGAGTGTTAACTCCAGCCCAGACGTTTTAACCCATTTCTTTCAGTCTCCAGGCACCTGGTTTAAGAACTATATATACTGAGGAGGGAGAGACAGAATAATGATGGCGTTTTAATGGAATCAGCAGGCCCTCAGAAATTCCTCTTGGGGACATTTTTTGGAATCACCTGAGCATTTTGATAAAACTTGGAGAGGCATGCGGGAGTTTCCCAGATGGGCGGCTGGAGGGAAGGAGGTAGGAGGATGGGTTGGGCTGCACCTATGGCAGGCTTGCAAAATACCCTGGATGTTCCCACCCCAAGAGAAACACAGGTAATTCCAGAAATGAAGCCAATTCAGGCAAATTCTCCTTCCTGCTTGTCCCAGGGTATTAGCTGAGAATCACAAGAGACAGGGCTGCCTGAAGAAATTGAGTTTTCTTTGGCTCACTGAATCAGCAGGATGTGGTCATGACTTGATTCCTGTCCTTAAGATGCCCCTGTGGCCCAAGGGGGAATTAGGCAGTCATTTTATGTTGAGATGGGAACTGGGACCTTAGTTATTCACAGGAACATGTCAACTCTTCTGGGTCTCATGATCTTTGGTTCTGAACGAGGAACACGAGCTGGAATGATGGTGTAGACAGGCCTGAGGTGAAAGCGTTGTGGCAGGCCAGGTGTTGCTGTGAAATCGGAGTCTTCTGCAGACTTTGAGGGTCACTTGGAGGCAGAGGCTTTGCATGCTCAGACACATGTAAGCTAAGTCCTGTGCCACAACCACACCCAACCAGGGCCAAGTTCCTGGATGCCTCTAGTGCTTTGGTGCAAGATGCCCTCCAGGTGTGTAGATTTGGGCTGTGCTGATTTTCCTTCCCAGTCCTGAGTCAGTGCCAATGGCTGCACTCAGGTTTGCCATGTCTGGTGGAACCAGCATGGCTGAGACGAACCCAGGATAAAGCACGCTCTTCTTCATGCTTGGGCAAGGAGTGCAGCCTCGCTCTGCTCTTATGGGGAGTCAGTTTCTGTGCTTCCCTAGGCTGAACAGCACCTTATGAAAGAAAATGACATCTTTCTAAAAAGCAGATGAAACTAATCTCTAACTAAATCTCCCGAGTGGAGGAGCATTGTGTTTCTGGGGTGGGCCCAGACCTACCATGGGCCAATCAGGCTCCCTTATTTCTAAGAGCTCTGAGTAGTGACTTTGGTGCACACTGGGGAGTGTTGATCTGTGAGTAATGTCTCTGCAGGGGACATTCCCTTCAGCCTAGCCTTTTTTTAGCTCTGGTGACTGGGAAGATGAATGTTGACTTACTGGATGTCAGCAACACGCTTTTAAACTGAGCAAGTGTTTTCCCAGTCATGTCTAACAAGGTAACAGAATAAGTAGAGATAAGGCTGGTGGGAGGCCTTACTGTTATTTTTCTTCTTTCCTTCAGATCCCCTGGGATCTGGCAGCAGCTCCCTTTGTTCCACCCAACCCTGGACCAAGGGGACCTGTTAATGGATATTTAAGCCCTCCATTAATCCTCTGGAGTGCAAAACCAGAGATGCTCCTGGCAACATGCAGGTGATTTCTCAGGGCCCCAGGCACTGACAAGTGACAAATGGGGTCCTGAGGTTCAGATTGTCATGACATCATTTGAGGTAGGGCCAAGATGAGAGCAGTTGTGGCAAGCCAGGTGGTGGCCGGGGATAGCACTTCTCAGAAAGAGCCAGCTGGGTGCTCTAGGAGAATCCGGAACCCCCAAGCTGGGCGGGCCAAGTCAGGGGGCCTTTTGGGGGCACATTCAAGGAAAAAGCATTTTATTTCCTTGGTACTAACAAATAAACTGATTTTGTTAACTTATGGGAAATTTCCCCCTCTAACGAAGGGCCCAAGAACTGGGAGTGGTAGCCAGAAGGATCCTGGAGGAGGCGGAAGGTGGTGACACATTCAAGTTCAAGTTTGCCCACAGCTCTGGGGACACTGCCAGGTCTAGAACTTGTTCCTGCACATGGGTACTTTTCTCTCCCCTGACTTGTAGTGGGCCTGGTCTTTAAAACACTGACTGAATTAGTTTTCCCCTTATTTCTAAGAACTGGAGCTGGGCTGAGGGAAGAGCCCCGAGTGGGGGGAGCTAAGCTATTCTGGGGTGTTCCCAGGGCCAGTGGGCTGGTTGGAGGTTTCCCAGCATTGGTCTGAGGGGCTTTTGTTTTAAGAAATTTCAATGACAAGTCAGAGAAATTGTGCACATTTGTCACACAGTGCAGGGATGGGGTGCTCACTCTAATTATACAGGTGCCTAATTTTTGTAAATGGAGCAGATGCAATGGGACATATTGGTTATATTAGATCATTAATGCAATGATGAGATTTATGCATCCATAGATGATTTGTAATTAGAGCTTTGAGAATTTCCAGACATCCAGGACTTTACCCTCCTAAAGACTTCAACATGTGTCTCCTAAGAGCAGGGACTTTCTTCTACATAGCCACCCCCATTGTCACACTGGGGAAGCAACCTGCGACTCAGGTTGAAATTTCCTTGTCTGAGTGCCTAGCTGAGACTGATGCTGTGGAATGATGACTGGGTTTTTTAATGACTGTCTCACACAGTGGGACCCACTGTAAGGTGTGGTTCAGTTTTGTTTGTTTGGTTTTTTTTACAATACTGGGTCTGAACTTAGGGCTTGCACTTGCTAAGCAGGCACTCTAGCACTTGAGTCAAGCCCCCACCCCTTTTTGCTTGGGTTATCTTCACAGTAGGGTCTCACTTTTTGCCCAGGCTGGCCTGGACCATGATCCCACTTCCTGCCTTAGCTGGGATGACAGGCACATGTCACCACGCCCAGTTTTTTATTGGTTAAAAGAGGGTCTCCCAAGCTTTTTTGCCTTGAGTTGGAACCATGATCCTCCAGATTTCAGCCTCCCAAGTAGCTAGGATTGTAAGCATGAACCACTGGTGCCCAGCTACAGCTTAGGATTCCTTGGCCTAAGAGTGTAAGCACTTCAACAACAGCACTGACATTGTCACACGTCGTGTGGTTGAAGCAAAGCTGCACATGCTCTCCACTCTGAAACACCCCTCCTCCACCAGCCAGAGTCACTCCTCTCACCTCCTTCCTGCCCCCCCTGGCTCACTCCAAATCCCCCCCTCCTCTGCTTCTCTCTTCCTTCCTTCTTGCCCAACTGCCACAGGCAAGCCTGGCCTCTCCCTGGGACTGGCTTTCTTCTCTCTGCCTTCCTTTTCTCCCTCTCTTGGGTCCCTTTGGGCATCTAATCATGTCTGTTTCACAAAGTAGTATTATAACTGTATTGAGGAAAAGCTGTTTCTTTGTTGTTGTTGTTTTGTTTTGAGATAGGGTCTCACTGTATAGCTCACACTGGCCTGGAACTCTATAGTCCAGGCTGGCCTCAAACTTGCAGTCTTCTCTCCTCAAATGTTGGGATTACATGCCTGCTTCACCACACCTGGCAAAAAGCTGTGTTTCAAAATGCTCCCATATATTTTATAGTGTTCTGTTTTTTGCTCCCATATGTTTTATAGTGTTCTGTACAATGATGATGAAATTGCATCATCATTGTGATAAAGGAATGTTTAGAAGATATAAGCCAGAGCTGGGGTGTCACACACTGGTAAAGTGCCTGCCTAGCATGGGCAAGGCTCTGGATTTGATCTCTAGCACCAAAAAAAAAAAAAAAAAAAAAAGAGAGGGGAAAGTTTTAGTTTATAACATCTCCTTCTGTGGCTAGCAAATATATTTCCATTTCCAAACAACTGATTCTCAGTGAACATTTGGAGCACAGACTGTTGAGAAGCATGCCTGCTGGGGCTTGTCTCAAAGTCTAAAAGAACAACCTAAACTGTCTTTAATCCTGGACCTGTCAGTCTTTTCCAGTCCATAGTCCATTGAAATCACTGTAGGGACAGCTGTCCTGCTCCACCCCTGATGCAGCAAGGAGGGGCAAGGACTCTTAGGACTGGCGGGCCCCCAAACCCATCAGACTCACCTGGGCTGAAGTCGGCCTGTGAAACTGGGCTGAATTTGTGGCACAACCTAGGAACCAGGGACAGGCCATAGGTCCCAAGAGTCTGAAGCATGTGTGTCAGTCAGCAAGTGCTGGAGCTCAGAGAAGTGTAAGTCACAGCCCCTGCTTCCAGGGGGGCCCAAGGCGAATGAATGTACATAAGAGGATAACAGCAATGTGTGGCAAATGAGGACTTCTGTAGTGTGGAGGGAGGTCATCCCAGCCTGTGGTGGCAGGAGAAAGCTTCATGCAGGAAGAGGAGAAACCACAGCGACGCCTCGGAAGATGCATGGGGAGGATGCCTGGGGCAAGTCCCGGGGTCTGCTTGCCCCTGCATAGTCTGGGGTGCTTGTTAAAGATGCAGGTGCCTGGGCTCCCCAGGGACCTTCTGAATTTGGATGTCTAGGAGACTAGCAGGAATCTACTGTTTCCAGGTGACTCCAACCCCCACTCTCCCCATTGAAATCCATAAAATCAGTGAGACCCCAGTTGTGGGCCACAAGTCAGTGAAGTTGCAAGTTCTGTGGGCCTCATATTCCCTGACTAGATGCAAATTAGCAGAATTATTGGTGGCACGTGTGTGGTGGTGGTAGTAAAGTGACTCGCTGCTATTCATCGATGTTTTCCATATGCTAGACCCTGAGCTAAGCATTTGTCAGACTTTTGTTTAATTCCCACAAGAGCCCTTAGGAGGCAGTCATTTTAATGATCTGCTTTTTCTTATTTTCTGGCAGTACTAGGGTTTGAACTCAGGGTTTCATTCATGCTGCTAGGCAGGCGCTCTACCACTTGAGCCACACCTCTAGCTCTTTTTTGTGTTGGGTATTTTTAAGAGGGTCTTGGTAACTATTTGCCTAGGCTGGCTTCAAACCATAATCTTCATGATCTCAGCCTCCCAAGTAGCTAGGATTACAGTCATGAGTGTTAATGATCTGTTTTTAAATAGGAAGAAATGGAGGCTCCAAAGACATTAAGCAACCTCCCCATCACCCCACAGCCAGTAAATGGTGGGTCTGGGATTCCAGTGCAGATCTGTGAGACAGAAAGGAGAGCCCTGGGCTGTGGACAAACAGAACTCTTGAGTGACTCAGGAAGGTGGTTGGCCTAGGCTTGGCCATTCATGTTCCCTGAAGGAGGTCTAGTCATGTTTATGCCAAATCATTTCTTTTTATTAAAGTCTAAATAATCCACTGTACTTTTGACCATCCTTGGGCATGATCCATTCCAATGCCTAGTCCTCCAGACTGTACACTGTGCATGGAGAAGTTGGGCTCTCCTGCTCCCTGCTGCCTGGCCAGGGAAGTTCTGGACAGAGACTTCTTCCTCACAGTAACTAGCTCCTAGAGCCCCGAGGACTTTATCCTATTTAACTCCTGTTTCTCAAAGGACACTGTCTGACTCTCCTCCGAGGAATCCTTCTCATTAGGGGATGGCAGTGAGGGTGGGGTCCATTCTACCCTTTATGTCCCAAACACAAGCAGATTTTCTCTAGCCCCTTTGTATCTCATCTGTATTTTACCTGGCTGGCCAGCCAGGTCCTGATGGCTTACCTGTGTGCTGCACACCCCAAAGCACTCAGCAGTCCCCCAACAGATACGGATGTGAACCAGCTAGTACTCGGTGGAGCCTGTGAGGAAGAATCAAGTGAGCTCCAAATCTGTGACAGTCTCTGTACAATAGGATGGAAAGGCCTGAGGGCACTTGGCAGCTAGAAATGTGCAGTGCCCTAGACCATGCCCAGCACCCCTGCTGAGCATGGCTGGGTTCTGGCCTTGTACTGTGCACTCCCTGAAGGCAGGACTGCTCCTGTCTTGGTGCTTCTCCATGGCAGGGTATCAGGTCGGGTGTTTATTGTGCTGGGAGGCACTAGAGTTCCCTCATGCCTGTCACCCTCGGTAGGTGCCTTGGGAACTTTAGACTCCCTCCTTCTGCTCAGAAAATGCAAGTTGCCACTTGGCTTGGTGACCTGTAATTAATCTTATCTTAGTGCTCAAGCTATACTTCATGCTGGGGTTTTGTTTTGTTTCGTTTTGTTTTTGAAAATGGAAATTAAGTATCCTGAGAAGTGAACTTACTTTGATCTTGACACATGAAGTCAAAGTATAAAATTTCTATAGTGTGTTTGCTTAAAATATACTGATGGGCCTCACACAGACAAGTAGTGCCACAGGCATTTCTTTCCAAAGTCTGCTTGTTTTATGACTAATTGTTATAATTACTTGCTTCTTCAGATACTGGTTCCGCTGGCTACAGAGACAGTTTGTAGAAAGAAGAATGGAGATTTGATCTGAAGTTTAAATAGAAACAATCCTTTAAAAAGAAAACAAAAACAAACGGTGCTGAGGATGGAGCCCAGGGCCTGGTGTGCACTAGGCATGTGCTCTGCAATTGAGCAAAGCCCCAGCCCAGAAATAACCCTGTTTTACTAGAGGAAATGGAGAGAGTAGCTGAGAGGAAGCAGGAGTGAGAACAAAAGTCACCTGCACTACCCCGCTGCCCCTCAGGTGTGGGGACCTAGGGGTACCTGCTCAACCCGAGACAACAGCACACCACAAGGGGCAAAAGAAGGCTTCTGGGGCTTTTTCTGACTGTGGACAACTCGAAGGCTGCCTACAGGAGGTCATGGTTGTAAAATTGACCTTGTTGCCATCTCCCTACCCAGCAGGATAAAAATATCTTTTAAAAAGGAAAGGATTCAAGAGAGAATTCTCAGAAACCAACCTTCTTAACAACTTGTATTTCTATATCCCTGGACCAGTTTATTCTCTACTATTGTTACCTGCTGGTCTCGGTGGAAAAACCAGGTAGGGCTTTGTAGAATCAGAAAAGTGGGAAAAGATGGGGGGGGGCGGGGCACATGCAGGAACTGCAGGCAGAAGGGGGCCCCTGGCCAGGCAGCTGCTCCTGACTGAGGGGAGGTTCTTCTAACTGGGAGAGGCGGGGGAGCCAGTTGAAGAAAGGCCTATTTTGTGACTTTGAGTGGCTAAATCTCTGTTTACACCTCATGTGCTATGATCAAGGGTTGGGGGTACATGGTAGGAAAACCCCAGATGGAGAGGACCAACCCCTGGGGAGAGGCCACCTAATGCCATGGGTTGCCTGAGGGATGCTTGTAACAGGTTTAAATTTTTAATTTTTTTTTGTCAAGTTAAAAAGTGCTGGGGGATATTTCAGGAAACCAGACTTTATAATAAGTCAGAACAAAAATAGAGAATAGTGTGTTGTCCTTCCAGGAGCCACTCACTCATCATAGTTGCCAAGAAGTAGAGGTAAGATGTGTTGGGGCTGAACCTCTGAGGATCCTGGAAAAAATACTGCCCACCCCCCATCCACACATTTCCCATTCTCCCTCCAGGATGTTCCAAGGGACAAAATAAATGCAATCTAGAACAAACTTTGGCTCCTGAGGCAGGAGGGTAGTGAGTCACTGCTGTAGCTGGGGTTTCCTCCCCCTGCCCAGGGCTTTGCTTCTGACTGGGTCCATGCTTCCCTTCATCATTTAAATAAGAGGAAGGTGGTAGTGTTGGACACAGAAAGAGTTCTACAGAAAACTTTGGGGGCGGAGGAAGAAAGAGCAAGGGAAAGGAATACCTGGATCACTGGCAGGCTGTCAGTTTGGTGCCATCTGGCCACCCGTGGCAAAGCTGTCTGTCTCTGCCTTTGGTCTTCTGGTTCTTCAGGGTTTAGTGTGGAAAACATGTCGTCGATGTAGGCCAAAAGGAGTCCAGAGGCCTTCTCAAACACAACCAGACCCTGCCAAGTTCAAGTTTAACTTCGTTTTGCATTTAAACATATTAACATCTCAGCATTTTTCTCTCTCTCAAAAAACAGAAAGAAAAAAAAAAGTCCCTTGACCTGCTAAATGTTAACTTATAGTGAGAGAGATGATATGTGGTTATTTTAAATGTCTTTCAATCCCCTGGACTGGAAGGAAGGAAGGGAGGACAAAGGGAGAGAGAGAGAAAGAAAGTTCTATCAAGTCTAGTTGAGGTCCCGAGGACTTGGGGAGCAGGGAGAGGCTGGGGAGGAGAGTAAGGTTTTATCTAGAGGGCTATATCAGAAATTCCTACTTTTCTCAGTGGTATTTGTATCATTGAGTTTGGGTTTGGGGCCAAACAACTGGACAGGGTAGAACCCAGAACATCTACCCCCTTACACACACACACACACACAGAGGCTACATATAGCTGATTTATGTCGTTTTGCTGTAGATATTTTTGGCAACAATCAATCCTTTTAAAATTTTTATTTTCCAGTTTACAGAAGAAAAGAACCCGATGAACATAAAACCCTAATTACTCTCATCTCCTGGTGCTCATGTCAGTATTTCTATCCACAGTCCTCGGTGTGAAGGTCCTACTTTGTGTTTTGGTTTTTCACTCATTGTGGGTTTTTTTGTTTGTTTTTTGTGATATTGGGGATCGAATGAACCCAGGGTCTTACACATGCTAGGCAAATGGTCTACCTCTGAGCTATGTCCCCAGCCCTCCACTGTGTTCTTATCTTCACATTTCTATGTGTACATGGTTAATTTAGAGTCACCAAAAACTCCAAGTAGGTAGGAGACGTACATTTGCTATTTATGGTCTCTAGCCCCCCTCCTGCTATTGGATTTGGGAGGTTGATTTGGAATCTTTGCCCTCGTGAATAGGGTAGCAGTATGTTTCTAGAAAAAGATAAGGTGATTTTGACTAAGCAGAAACATCTGTCAACTACTGAATTGTTTCAAGAGTTTGAAAACTCAGGCCCAGGAGAAACAAGGTGAGCTGGAAGGTCTTGGCTGCTTGTAAGTTTATAACAGGCCATAGGTTTAAAGTCCGAAAGGGCTCAGGTTTCTGTCCCAGGTGTAGAAATCTCAGCGCTCAGAACCACAGGAAAGCCAAGCTGCCTTCCCTGCACTCCAACTCATGGCAGTGAAATGAAGGCACAGCAGCTCTGGCCCAGCCCTCTCCACCAGGGTGTGTGGGACCAGGATCGCCAGGCGCGCTGGCCGCAGTGACCTGCACTCTTCTCCCTGGGTCTCTGTACTGAGTACACCTGTCTGCCCACTGTTGCGGTAACAAGTAGCTTGGCCCCAGGAGCTGCTGGTGAGTGGCAGGAAGAATGGTGAGCGGCAGTGATGGGAAGGGCACAGTCACACCCACAGAGGAGCTGTGGGAAACAGAAAGGTTGAGCACAGGTGTATTGGACGCAGCCCAGCAGTTGGGGTACCTCAGAGGGGTGGCCCTCACCTCTGTCCTTTGCTCTTCTCTTTTTTTAGGTTCTATCTGTAATTTACATAAATCTAACTTGGGGTTGAGTTTAAATGATGGAGAGGACTGTCTCTACCAACTTTTGTGGTGCTCTGGCGGGAGCCTGTCCTGACAGCCCTCTGAGTTACTGACAAACAGCAGGGTTTGCTTCTTGCCCCTCGAAGTGAAGCCAATTCACTTGTTCTTGGAGAGTTGTGGTCTATTTTTGTTTTGTTTCCTTTTCAAATTACTTAGAATTCAACACCTTGTATAGGCTGCAAAATTTAGTTGACTTTATTGACTCACGTAGCAAATAGGGTTGCTCACCTGTAACAGGCGCACTTGTGATCCTGTTACCTAATGATGTTTGAGACGTGTGGTGAGTTAATATCAAAGACAAGCAAATGCCTTTCTCCTGTGCCTTCCCAGCAGAGCTCTCAATCCCGTCGCTGTAAAGCTCCCAGGAGACACACAAAGCCAAGCACAAGGATTAGTTTAGGTTACTGGCAGATGGGCATCGGTGTCATTAACTAGCCGCAGGATGGAGACCACAGCCTGGAACTCTCAGAAGGCGCTGTCGGCATGCAAGGACGGAGAGGATTGTCAGGAAAATGGCGTTCTACAGAAGGGTGTCCCCACCCCTGGCGACAGAGCAGAGTCTAGTCAAATGTCCAGTGGGTACTCAGCAGTTCCCAACCCTCGCATAGGAGATGACACTAGGCACTCTATTCCGGCTGCCACCACCACCCTAGTGGCCGAGATTCACCAAGGAGAACGGGAGACCTGGAGCAAGAAGATGGATTTCCTACTCTCAGTCATTGGCTACGCGGTGGACCTGGGCAACGTCTGGCGCTTTCCCTACATCTGTTACCAGAATGGAGGAGGTCAGTATCACAAGCAGAGGCTCTGACCCAGGAGTGGGCTGTAGGTCCCCATGGGAGGCAGAAGACAAACCACACCTTAGCTGTCTTGTGTAACAGATAGGAGCCTGGGAATGTGGCTGCTTAGACTTCCATGCTGGTCTGAGAGACAAATTTCCAGCCCAAAGTTAAGGTCAGCATGAGGCCTTGTGGTTATGGAGTTGGCTGGGAGCTCTCCCAATCCAACCTCAGTTTCATTAGTGTCATTAGTGCTTCATTTGCTGAAGGGCCTCCTCTTATCCTGTGTTAGCTCTGTCCTCCACCAAGCCGGAAGTCAGGGAATGGCCATGGCACTGGGTGAGAGCCTCCACTCCTACTGGCAGGTTCTGCTTGGAAGAGTCTGGAGGGGTTGGATCTGTGTAAGGAAAAATTGAGAAGGGGCTCTAGGGCTCCAAACCCTACTGGGCCTTTGGACCTGTGTGAGGTCAGAGAACGACATCAACTTAGGTCCAGAGTCTAAACAGAACCCAGCAACAGCATGGCACAAATGTCAACCCCAGACCATGTGGGATGTACCTATATCTCTTACAAGAGTGTTAGATTTTTGAGGCCAGAAACCATATCTGGTTCTTTTGTAACCCTAAAGCCTCTATAGGCTTTAAAAAAATCACAGCCGACTGTAGGTGTGAGTGTGGGAGGCTGGGGAGAGCAGCACAGAGAGAGGAGTGAGAAGGTATGGGCCCTCTGTGTTGACACTGGACTAGTTATCAGAATAGGAAAGGGCCAAGAAGAAATGGGTATCAGGTCAGTCAATATTTATTTTGACAGGAGCTCTTTAAAGGGCAGGTAGAGCAAGCTTTGGGGATAATTTGCCTATGTCATCCTCACTTCTTCCATGGCCTGACACAGAGTTACCTACATTTCCTGGATCTTTTAAGGACTTCAGTCTATGTGGCTGCAAAGGCAGTTCCATGGCGGCCCTTGGGAGGTTCAGAGCTTCCTGCCCAGGAGGAGCGGAAGTCATAATCACCTTATCTCTAGCTTGGAGGACTCACCTTTAGCCTGAGAATTATACAAGGGGCTGGGTCCTGGTGATATTTCCTACTGTAAAGCCAATCAAGCAAACCTTTTGAATGAAGGTCACCATGAAAGCACAACATGGTTTTATTCTCAAGCCAGGTTTACCCAATGTGATTGCAAGTTATGTGGACCTTTTTGAGTCATGCTGACTTTGGGTTTCTAGGACCCAAGCATTTTATAGGAGGGAAAGTTATCATAACTGTCCCACCCTCTGTGCTGAAACTCAGGCTGCAGATGAGAAATCCCCAACCTGGCATTTTCAAATTCAGCTTCAGCCACAGGATCCGAGAGATACCAGCAACTCCAGCTACGTAGCAACTCTGTGCTTTCCTGTTCTGTAAGAAATACCCCCATGCCCCCAAAGGTGGCTTCAGAAGGAAGCTGGAGCTGTAGATAATATTGAGAAGCAGAGATCCAACTCCATGACTCATAGGTGGCTGCAGCGGTATCGATCATAACAGGTGATCTGTTCCCAGGGGCTCTGTTCTGATTGTATCAGCATCACCCGGGAGCTAGGACAATTATACATTGCATCCACACCCAGCTTGTTTTAGCTGTAGAGCTCTGTCTACTGTTACATATGGCGGAGAACTGAGACCAGGGCAGCACAGGGTAAGGCCACTCAGCATAGGGTGTCTCTGTGATGCTTGCACGTCAGGTGACTCTGTGATTCTTGGTGTGACCCTTCAAGTCCTGTTGGGTTGACAGAGGGACAGATGTGGGCAGGGAGTGAACTTGTCTCTCCTCTGCCTCAGGGGCATTCCTCCTCCCCTACGCCATCATGGCCATTTTCGGGGGGATCCCGCTTTTTTACATGGAGCTTGCGCTGGGCCAGTACCACAGAAACGGATGCATTTCCATCTGGAGGAAAATCTGCCCAATTTTCAAAGGTACCTGAAGGGTTTGGGAGGGCAGGGCGTTTCCTGCAAATGGGTGGGAGGTGGGACCCACTCCTGGAATCGCTCAGGCCTTGGCTGTCTCTGAGCAATAACTTTTAAATTTTTGATTGCTCAAGTGATGTGAAACTGTGAAGAAGAAACAGAATAACTGACAATTAAAAATAAACTAAATTTAAAAATCTAGAGTATTGACAGCACCCATTTCTGAACCATGAAAGTTTACAAATACACACGAGTAACCCACTGTACTGCCAACTTCCCTGCCCTCTGCTGGAGTCAGTGGGAATGACATGGATGGCAGAATCATCTTTACCTCTCACCTGGGCTGCAGACTCTTTGGTGCCCTGTCTCAGCCTTTCACGGTTGGGCTGCCCTTTGAACATGGCCTCTCTCCCCCACTGCCCAGGGATTGGCTTTGCCATCTGCGTCATTGCCTTTTACATTGCTTCCTACTACAATACCATCATGGCCTGGGCGCTCTACTACCTCATCTCCTCCTTCACGGACCAGCTCCCCTGGACCAGCTGCAAGAACCCCTGGAACACTGGTAACTGCACCAACTACTTCTCCGAGGACAACATCACCTGGACACTCCACTCCACGTCCCCTGCTGAAGAATTTTATACGTAAGTGCATGTGAATGAGGAGGTGGTCTGTGAAGGGCAGGGCACACCCTTGGGGCTTGGCACTTTAGGAAGCAGGTGTGGGCTGAGGGCTCGGCACTCCTCTGCTGGCAGGTTTCTAAGAGATGAAGCTGTCAGGAGTGAGGGAGTTGCAGGATTTGGAGTTGGGAAACTTTGCCTTGAGTGTTTCATGATCCGTCCATTCTGTGCCACCCCGCTACCTTTCCCATGTACCAGCCAGGCTGCTCCATCACCCCCAAGCTGACCCCTCCCTTCACTTTCCAACATACCTCTCCGCACCAAAACTGCCCTTCTGGCTCCTCCTCCCAGCCAATTGCCGTGGAAGCAAAACATCCTGTTTCTTCAATTATTCAAAACTATTCAGATAGTTTAAATTCTTATTTAATGTGTTGACTTCGGAAGTGGGATCTACCTTTTGGAAGATGTTTAGAGAAGGTGGTATTTTTGTTTAGTTTTTGCAGTGCTGTGGATTCAACCTAGCGACTTGTACATGCCAGGCAAGTGCTCTAACCACTGAGCAACACCCCCAGCCCAGTAGTGTTTTTAATGCAAGAATTTCAGACAATGGAAGCCTAAAGACAGAGCTACTCTAGGGCAAGGGAGGGGACCCACTACCCACAAATATAAATCCTCGTGTGTCTGAAAGTCAGTCATGTTAGTCAAGAACTTCAGGTCCTAGACAGCAAAGGAGGAACCAGGAATTCTGGCTTGGGGCTGAGGCCTACCCCCAGGGCTATTGGCTGAATGAGCTGCTTGCTCCTTCAGGACCAGCAGGACCCATCCCAGCCATTCCTGAGGACCTCTTGGTCTGTGCAGCACAGTGTCCATTTTTCTCTGGGCGCCCTTCTAGAAGGATCACAGATGAAGTGTTCAGCTCACTCTCTAGATCTTCTCACAGGCCTCTCCTTCTGTCGCTCCAGGCGCCACGTCCTACAGATCCACCGGTCCGAGGGTCTCCAGGACCTGGGGGGCATCAGCTGGCAGCTTGCTCTCTGCATCGTGCTCATCTTTACCATCATCTATTTCAGCATCTGGAAAGGCGTCAAATCGTCTGGCAAGGTGAGTGCTCTGGCTACCGCTCCAGGCCTGCCAAGGGTCCCACAGTGTCGAACTCAGAATCCAGAGCTGCACCACTGCTGATCAGCGGACCATCATTGTTTCCTTCAACACCACACACATTCCACATCAGTTAGGTCGTCCACATCAGTTAGAAGATTCTAGACATGAGCCACGTACATATAAGTGCATGTAAGGGAGGGGTGCAGCACAGCCTCTTTATATTAAAAATTATGTATTTCTTTCAAAATTCCTTTAACCTGATGGTAGAGTCACAGTTACTAATTGTGGCACTAATTTCCTGACAGCCCATCGTGGACTATGCTCAGTGCTTTATCTACATTGACCAACCCTATTGCTTCCTGCTAGATGTACTCTCTACTTTACAGATGTGGGGTGGGTTTAGAGATAGGTAGTACTGGCCAAGCTGAGTCAGATCCCTGTCTGTCTGTCGGTCTGTGAAAGCAGTGACCTTTTGGTCACATCATCTTGCCTCATAAAATGACAAGAAAAAAGGTGGACTCCCTTTCTCAGAGGTCCTTCAGGAATAAGACACTGCACCCACCCGTCTCTCTCCCTTGCTCTCCCTGGAACAGTGTGGCGATGACATGTTTCCACTCTCCTTCCTTACAGGTCGTGTGGGTGACAGCCACCTTCCCTTACATTGTCCTTTCCATCCTGCTGGTGAGGGGGGCCACCCTCCCTGGAGCCTGGAGGGGTGTTGTCTTTTACTTGAAACCCAACTGGCAAAAACTCCTAGAGACAGGGGTATGTTATTAAAGGAAACAGTGTTCACGTGTCTGTCATTTGCTACATGTAGCTATTTCCCTTTTAAATAGGACAGTAGGGACAACTACAGTTTAGTTTCAATGTGCAAATATGTTGGCTAGGGGTGTGGTTCAAGTGGTAGGGGCCTAACCAGCAAGCATAAGGCCCTGAGTTCAAACCCCAGTACCGCCAAAAAATAAAACAAACAATGTGCATATCTTTAAGGATAGTTTTAACTAGAACTATAAGCATAAAAAGTATAGTTGAGGCCTGGCATGATAGAACATGTCTGTAATCCCAGCACTCAGCAGTCTAAAGCAGGAGTATCACAAGTTCAAGACCAGTCTGGGCTCCTAAGTGGGATTCCATCTCAAAAAAGAAAGAAAGGTACAGTAGAGGCCACTGGATGGTGTAAGCCTAAATAATAGGAAGAGGACTCACCTGTATTCCACGGGCTATGTTGCCCATCCCTCGGATGAGCCTTAAAAAGCTGGGCCTTGCCCTGCGTACAGTCACAGGGAGACATGAGAGGTGCTGCCATGCTGGTGCCTGCGTTAGCCTGGGTCTCACCCTCACCCCATGCCTCCCCT
The DNA here is from genome assembly GCF_047511655.1 of Castor canadensis. Lineage (NCBI taxonomy): Eukaryota > Metazoa > Chordata > Mammalia > Rodentia > Castoridae > Castor > Castor canadensis. The sequence continues at coordinate 45,156,645 of NC_133396.1, read as the reverse complement.
GCTGCGTTGCAGGTGTGGGTGGACGCAGCAGCTCAGATCTTCTTCTCTCTTGGTCCGGGCTTTGGGGTCCTCCTGGCATTTGCTAGCTACAACAAGTTCAACAACAACTGCTACCAGTGAGTATCCGAGGCCCCTGTGCAAAGCTGAGAAGTAAAGTGAGCAAAAGCCAGCTGGTCTGGAGGAAGACGATTGAACTGATGGCCTCCAACCTGACTGGGTGCAGGCCACAAAAAACTGCCTCTCAGGGCTGCCACAGGCTTTTGGCTTGACCCCCAGGACCAGGGTACCCACTCAGGCCATAACTTTACCTGGGCCACTCAGAGGTTGAGAGAGGCCCCAGGCCACTTCTGTTTTGTGAGTCTCTACATATAAAAATAATTAAGAAATTCTACAAGAGGTTTATAAAAATGACAACATACAATTAAATAGATGGGCTTAGCTAGTTAATATATTTAACAAAAACTGTAATGTGATTTGTTTATGTATATACACAAAAAATTATACTAATGGAATTATTTTGACCAACATGAAATGCCACAATTTTTGTGGAAAAATCACTTCTGATATTTTAGCAAAACAGGAGTATTGCACTAATGATGACTTAGGTGCCACTCTTTGCCTTTAGACTTAATTTAGTGTCCTATCACAGTGGCAATGTCCAGTACTTGATTTGTGTTATTTAAGAAACAATGAAGAATTTATAGCCAGGTGCTGGTGGCTCACGCCTGTCATCCTAGCTACTCAGCTAGAGAGCAGGAGGATCACAGTTCAAAGCCAGCCAGGGCAAATAGTTCACAAGACCCTATCTTGAAAAAACCATCACAAAAAAGAGCTGGCAGAGTGGCTCAAAGTATAGGCCCTGAGTTCAAGCCCCAGTACCACAAAAAAAAAAATTATTTTTTAAAGAAAGATAGAGGGGTAGGAGATCGTATACACAGTACGCAATATGGCCTTGCATTTGGTACACTAGCCTGAAGTTGTATGATGAAATCTTTTTTAAAAGTGTCAGGAAGAGCTGGAAGCATGGCTCAAGTGGTACAGCACTTGCCTAGCAAGCACAAGGCCCTCAGTTCAAACCCCAGTGCCACCAAAAAAAACAAGTCAGGACATCTCTGTAGCAGTCTTGTGACTTCACTTGAAGATAAATGTCAAACATCTAAGTCTGAGGACTTCACAAACATGAGGCCAAGGCACCATCCTCTACTCCAGAATAGCACCTCTTCGGTTTGAAATGGAGAGGTCTGTGCTGTGCTGTTCCACAGTAGGGACCCCAGCTGCTACTCTCCCGGTGGCTTGGATGGTGGTTCCAGCATTTGTGTTCCAAGCTTGGGAAGCAGCCTGTGGGAGAACTGGAGGGACACCAGGGCAGTCTGGGGGTCCTGTGAGCCGTGGAGGCCTGTCTCAGCAAGGCAGGCACAGAATCCCCTTTCCAGAATTGTCTCAGGCCCCTTGGGCTTTCCACCCCAGAGACGCACTGGTGACCAGTATGGTGAACTGCATGACAAGCTTTGTGTCGGGATTTGTCATCTTCACGGTGCTTGGTTACATGGCTGAGATGAGGAACGAAGATGTGTCTGAGGTGGCCAAAGATGCAGGTAGGACCTTGGACCGTGTTTACTGAGTTGCTTTTCTTTGAACTTCTATAAAATAGCTAACTTTTGAATTATCCCTGAATGGCCCTTTACATTTTCAAGGATTTGAGAGAAACCTGATGCTTTGGAGATCTCACCCTTCCCATGCGTTCAGGGATAGGGCAGTTCCCTTGATGCCCGGGACTGGGGCCTTCTGCCTCCCGTGAGGGGTTTGACAATATGACTTGATGGCGGCTTTAAAACCAGCGGACTTGGGTCCTGTGACGATGTTGTGTTGGGTCCAGTCTGGTAGGCAAATAATCACTAATCTCCGAACTGCCCTTTGCAGAAGAATAAAATGTAGCTGATGGGGTCACTCTACTTGCTGCCCTGTGAGGGTCTCATGGAAAAAGAAAAGCATGACAGATGTTGAAAAGAGGGGTGTTCTGGGCCTTTCTTATAGATTTACTTGTATATTTGGCCTGATGTGGTGTCTTGATCAACACATGCCCCAAACAAGGGTACTTTTAGCTAGTCCCATGAAAGGTTGAAGATAGGTCCTCACACAATCCAAGGGGACTTGAAAATAGCAGGAGGACTTTATTTCCTCTCCTACTCTTTTGGAGCTGAAGACATCAGAGGGGGTTTTAGAAATATCAATCCTGGCTCTGAAAATAAATCACTGACTTGTTACATAGTAGAAACTCCTGTTCTGGTCCCAGTATTGCCAGTCTTGACTCTGTTCCCATTCCCCGTGTTAACAGGACACAAATTTTAAGGTGGATACTGTTCTCTCCTGGCCTCCCAGGTGTCGGGATGGCCAGGTACGCTGGCATGGAGGGTGAGGAGCACTTAGTCAAAGTCTGATTCGTGGGCGGTTCTTACCATGAGAGTTGTTCATTGTTGGTGTGGCTGAATTTTAATCTGCGGCACATCTTTGCAGGACAGGTCTCAGCACCCACCTTCTCCTGTCTCCCGCTCCCACAGGCCCCAGCCTCCTCTTCATTACATATGCAGAGGCCATAGCCAACATGCCAGCATCCACCTTCTTCGCCATCATCTTCTTCCTCATGCTGATCACACTGGGCTTGGATAGCACGGTGAGTGAGTGCAGAGGGACACCAGCTTCTGGGAGGAGGAGGAGGGACCCATCTCCTTCCACCTGGGCCTTCCCAGGAAAGGAGGGCTGCTCCCTCCTGACGTTCCCCAAGCTCTTGCCCACTCCTGGGTGATGGCACTTACTGCCCCTAAGATATTACAGAGTCCCTGATGGGATAACGTGGAGAAAGTACCTGGCCCTGGCAAAGGGCTCAGCGTAGGTGAATTCCTTATTACTGTGTGCTGACCCTCAATCAGGTGAGGGCACCTGAAGGCCAGGGTGAGGTCGCTCTTGTGTCTCTGCCCTGCCCAGCATTCGGCTTAACACCTTGCACCTATTAGTGTGGAGTAAGTCTCAGCATTGAGCTGACCTTTCTGGTGTGACCAGTCTCCCTGAGGAACCTCACGTACTGAAGTTTTGTACATGTGCTTATTTTCTTTCCTGGATGTCCCTAAGGATGGATGGGAACATCTTTCCAGATGTGTTCATGAGCCGGCAAGTTAGGGAACTAGAGATGGTCAGCTAGACTGGTCACTCACATTCTTACCTCTCCTCCTGTTCACTGACCCGAAGGCACAGACTTGTTCCAGAGTCTCCCCTGTGACATTGCGTGTATTCTCAGTTTGCAGGCTTGGAGGGGGTGATCACGGCTTTGCTGGATGAGTTTCCGCACATCTGGGCCAAGCGCCGGGAGTGGTTTGTGCTCATTGTAGTCATAACTTGCTTCTTTGGATCCCTGACCACCCTGACTTTTGTAAGTATTATGGCTTTCGGCGCTGAGTTAGGCTCCACAAACTGAATACCGTTCGAAGCTGTTCATTTCCTTCATGTCCCCACATAATGACCTCATTTGGGGGCCTAAGGAAGGGGAGCTGTTACCACCATTAAAAAGTTTGTCACCATGGGTTAGTGGCTCAGTGGTAAAATACTTGCTTAGTATACACGAGGCCCTGGGTTCCATCCCCAGAACCAATTGAAAAAAAAAAAAAAAAAAAAAGTTGGGCTGGTGGAGTGGCTCAAGTGGTAGAGTGCCTGCCTAGCAAGCATGAGGCCCTGAGTTCAAACCCCATACCAGCCCCCACCAAAATGGCAAATTAAAAAAAAAAAAAGCCAGGTGCTCGTGGCTCATGCCTGTAATCCTAGCTTCTCAGAAGGCAGAGATCAGGAGGAAGTCAGCCCAGGCAAATAGTTCATGAGGCCCTATCTTGAAAAAAACTGATCACAAAAGTAAGGTTGGTAGAGTGGCTCAAGATGTAGGCCCTGAGTTCAAACTCCAGCACCGCAAAAAAAAAAAAAAAGTTTGTCACCAAAGAAAGAAGAAAGGTGTTTTTTGGCAGCATCATATATGGCATCTGTGCATTATATCTATAGGCTGTTCACATTTTACAATAGATCCTTATATTTCAGGCTGGGCAAAATACCCGGAGAAGAAAGTAGGATTTGTATTTCTAGTCTACTTACACTCCTTAGTGCAGCTTTCATGGGAATGTTGTCCTAATGTCTTTTTTTTTCTTTTTTTGTGATACTGGAATTGAACTCAGGACCTCATGCTTTGAGGCAGGCACTGTACCATTTGAGCCATGCCCCAGTCCTTTTTTACACTTTAGTGACTTCCCCCACAACCCCATAGCCTTGGACCACAATCCTCCAACCTCTACCTCCCGCATAGCTGGGATTACAGCTGTACACCATTATATCTGGCTTGTTGTTGAGATGGGCTCTCACTAACTTTTTGTCCAGGCTGTCCTCAAACCATGATCCTCCTGAGTAGCTATGATTATAGGTGTGTGCCACCTTGCCTAGCCCTGCACTGATGTCTTTTTTTTTTTTTTTTTGCGGTACTAGGGCTTGAACTCAGGGTCTACACCTTGAGCCACTCTACCAGCCCTTTTTGTGTTAAGTATTTTCAAGATAGGGTCTCGTGAACTACTCGCCTGGGCTGGCTTCAAACCGAGATCCTCCTGATCTCTGCCTCCTGAGTAGCTAGGATTACAGGTGTGAACCACCAGTGTCTGGCTTCTGATGTCTTGATGTGCAGAATAGGTGACGACTGGTGTCTTACTGTGTGTAATGCCATTTTGTCTCCTCTAGAACTTGTAATGGTAAAGAAGTCAGACCCTCTCCAGCAATGTTTTTTTTTCTATTGTGGTATCTGAGGCAAATATGGTAAGGCATGCATCAGAGAACACCACAGACATCCTAGGCAGATTTTGCCTAGATTGGCCCCCTTTAAGGGCTCTGCATCTTCAGCAGGGTGGGGGATGGGACTTCATAGGATCCCATGTTGTCAGGTTAGAATAGAAGGCAAGATCTGTGACCAAAGTGCTAATGTGCCAGTGTCATGCTCCCCCAGATTCCATCTTCAGAGGTGGGAATTCTCCCAGGTTGAGGTGTTCAGTAAGTTGAAATTGAAAATAGCTCCAGAGGCTCTTTGGAGTTTATCTCTTAAAGCTCAGGTGGGGAGTGGGAACAAGGATGTGCTCTGGGGCTGGCGTGTGGCTCTGTGACAGAGCCTAGCATGCACCTGGCCCTGGATCCCATTCCTTACACCATTAAGAACGAAAAAAAACACACCACAGAACAAGCAGAGTCTGATGGGTGAAACCTGCCCACACTCAAAGGCCACACCAGGAGGCAGGCTACAGGGCGGGAATTTTCAAATAATCCTAAATTCAGAAACTCTGTGGCCTCTGGAGTAAGGAAGGGCGGTGCCTCAGAGGGTACTTACCTAGGTTTGTGATCTGGTTCCCAGGGAGGGGCCTATGTGGTGAAGCTGCTGGAGGAGTATGCCACCGGGCCTGCGGTACTCACAGTGGCACTTATAGAAGCAGTTGCTGTGTCCTGGTTCTATGGTAAGAACTCCCTTCTGCCAGTGGAGATCCTTTCTACAGCACCCTCAACCCACACAGGTAGAAGGGCCGATGCCATCAAAGAAAGACAGGAGGGGGAAGTTGACAAAACGTGACCTCCTGATGGGTCAATAAAGTAATCTCAGCTGAGTGTCTTCTTCAGTAAGTCATTTCCTCTGCGCTCTTTACAGTGGGTTTCCCGTACTGTCAAGGGCGCACACGTCTTTCCATTCTGAGTGGGAATGTTTACCCAGTGGAGGAAGGCTGAAGTGGTTCCATTTAACTCGCTCTCCGCAGTGGTTTAAGATCATGGTGGATCTGATGAATTGGAGAGACAACATAAAATTAGTGCACATGGGACCAGGCACCAGTGGCTTACTGCTATAATCCTAGCTACTCAGGAGACAGAGATCAGGAGGATCGCAGTTCAAAGCCAGCCCCGCAAATAGTTTGCGAGACCTTATCTCAAAAAAACCCATCACATAAAAGGGCTGGTGGAGTGGCTCAAGGTGTAGGCCCTGAATTCAAGCCTCAGTACCACAAAAAAAAAAAAAAAAAAAGTGCACACAAAATGCATTTGCAGAGTGGACAGTATACTACTGCTAAACAGGCTGGCCCCAAATTTAAATTTCTCAAGCAAGAGTTCTGAGACAAATCTTAGCCACTTACCTCTTAACAAAGAGGCAAAAATGCTCTCTTGGTAGTAGCTGCCCCAATTCATCCCTTCCAGTCCTGGGATGGGATTTATAAGGGTGAACCCACCAGGATATGGGGAGAAAGCTCAGATGGTCCATTGCCAGGAACCCCTAGGTGGGCTGGGGAGGGCACAGACAATTGAAATGAAGACCACCATCTCTCTGCAATCTATCAGGTGTGGGCGTAGCTCAAGTGTTAGAGTGTTGGTCTAGCACACTGGAGTTCCCAGGTTCAATCCCCAGAACCAGGAGAAAAAAAAATCAATTGTCTCATTCTAAAAATGCATTTGTTTTCCTGTTTCCTATAAAACTTGATTACCAGTGACCACGTTTAACATGGTAGTCATTGCACATATTATAAAGAAGAGGGGAGGGTACATTGTGAGTTGCACACAGGCCCAGTTTTTCAAAAAGAAGAAATCCTCCTCCCTCAGTGAGGAGTTTGAGAAGTTCAAAGTTTAAGAAGCACTGCAGACCTGCCCTAGGAAGCCACCTTGACTACCTGTCCCCCGCAGTCTCCCACCAGTCAGTGGGAGTTCTCAGTTCTCATTCTGTGCCGGTAACTTTTTATAGAACCTTGATCTTGATCTGGTATATGAATAGGCAATATTGTAGTTAAAAATTTCCTTTGAAAGTTTCCAGTGAACTGTCAAAGTTGGTCTCTGCTTGGCAGGTTCACATTCCTAAACAAAATTCAACTTTTCTATAATAACAGTAAAATCAACTTAGGGAACGTAGAGAGCTCAGAAAGCGAAAGGTCTTAGAAATGCGCCAAGGGGCATTGGGCCTCTCTTCAAATGTCCATCAACCCGCCTGCTGTGTAGAAAGAGCTTTTCTTGCTATGACAATACACTTTTGTAACCTCTCCCAGTCCCGCTGTCACACCAGATTTTGTTCCCAAGCCCCTCGTATGGAATTCCAGCTCTTTCTTCCTTGTCTTTCTCAATACTGATCCCAGTGACCCTGACTCTCTCTGAGAATCAGGAGAGAGAAGGACAGTCTGTGTCTTCCCAGTAAATCAGTCTTTCTTGGATGAGTTTAGGCATCACTCAGTTCTGCAGTGACGTGAAGGAGATGCTTGGCTTCACCCCTGGATGGTTCTGGAGGATCTGCTGGGTAGCCATCAGCCCTGTGTTTCTTCTGGTGAGTTGTCATTTCCGGTGTCCTTCTTGCCCTGGGGGAAAAAACTCACCTCCAGACATTGACTAAAAACTAAATGTTATTGACACGTGACATGTATGCAGAGCAGTGTGCAAGCTGCCCTGGGAACTGGGGGGCTCTCAGAGCAGCAATCACCTTCTCCTGTGTAAGTTTACATCTCAAAGACATTTTATAAATGGAGCACCGCTATGTACTCAGAACCGTACCACAGAGCAAAACCATGACCGTCACTTCAGAAGCCCCCTCGCGCCCCTCCCAGCGCTGTGCCCACTCTCGCTCACCCTTTTCTGACTTCTAACACTGTAGAATAATGTGGGCTTCAGTCACATTAGCTCGTCTGTCCCCTGCTGGATGACAACGATAAATAGCATCGTTCAGCACTGAGCACCATGGCAGACTGGCGCTAACCCTGTAGCTATTGCTCTTTAATCCTCACGCTAATTCTGCAAAGCAATTGTAGCACTAGTACTCCCGCTGGTACATTTAAGGACGTTGAGGCTTGGTGACATTGAAGTTACATAACAAGTAAGAACTCGAAGGCCCATGAGGGGTTCTAGCAATTTTGTGTGTATACTTTTGTTTGTATCTTCTGGAAGAGGCCCCCCCATAGAGGTTCTCAAACATAGGTCCAAGTCAAAAGTGAAATCCATTTATTGCCCGAGGACCTGGATAAAGAGAGTTGAGCTCCAAGGATTGCCCATTTGCTAACGTGTGTCCACTGTTCACTTCATCTTGCCTGCATGTCCTTCCTTTCCTCTTACCTCCCTACTGTGTGCACATGTGTCCAAAAATGGACAATGCCCTGCTGGCCTTTAGTGTGCACCCAGGTAACCTGGGCTAAACCTACTCTGTGTGTCAGCAGGAGCTACTCTTCAGTTCTTTCATTTATCTGTAACTTTATTTTTGAGGGCCTTTTGCTCTTTCAGAGCCAGAATTGTCATTAGGCCATTCCTTCAACCCTCTTCAGCTTGGTGGGGGGTATCTGGCCCATCCCATTATGTCTTAGGACCTTTTTACCTTACAGCTGGTCCTTTCCCTGCTTTAAAACAGTTCTTTTGCATTCTGAGCTTTGACTTTTTTTGGTTTTGGCAGCACTGGGATTTGAACTCAGGGCCCCACACTTGCTAGGAAGGCATTCTACTACTTGAAGACACTCTGCCAGTCCTGCTTTGACTTTCTTGAGCAGTCCATTTTTTTTACTTTTGTGTCCCCACAAATCTCAACATTAACTTATACCTGATGGCTCACAAGCTCATCCTCGCCGTTGTGAGGCTGCATGTGTCTCTCTGCACTCCAGAAGCCCTCATGACTTCCATTCTCCTGCATTCCAGAGGTTTTCAAAACCAAAACCAGCATTTGTCCCAAACAGCAAACATTCCCGGCTGCAGAGTTTTCTTAGATCTTGACCTGGTAGTTCCTTATCCCCTCACCAACTTTCTGATGCTTTTAAGTAAAATAATTGTTTTTTTTCTTCTGAGATAGGAATCTCACTATGTCATCCATGATGTTTTTGAACTGGAGCTAGGAAATCTCCCCACCCAGCCCTAAACTCAGCTTTCACCGTGCCTGGCTTCATTTTTTTTTAATACAGAAATTTCAGTTTTTAGTGAGAGGTTTGGGCTGAATCACTTGGCCTACCATTGCCAGAAGCCGAAGTCCTGACATAAATAGGTTATTAATTTGTATTAATACCTGTGTTTCTTGATAATCTACTTAAACTCTTTCGTTTGTTTTTCAAAGGAAGAAGGGACATTGGATTAGTTCCTTGAGGGCAGAAACATGTTTGTTTGTTTACTTATGTATTCCTCACTCAGTAAGGAAATGGTGTCCAGGGTACAGAGGGGTAAGACAAGTGAGGCACTCACCAGGAGAGTCAAAAAACTCAGTACTCAAACACTATCTTAATGCAATATTTAAAAAAAGAAATGCAAAAAGATCCATGATGAATAACATTTTAGTAAACATAGGCACGACCCAAGCAGTTCACTTCCCTTGTATGGCTCACCTCACTTGTCTTACCTAACCTGGCTCCGTCAGCTGCTGGTCCCTTACAGATTGCACTAATTTGTTATTTGATTACTGATATTTTGGCTCCCCCTTAAATGTTGAGCCTGAGTGAGTGCCTCATCACATCTCACCCTCATCCTGGCCCTGAGGCTTTGGGCATTCTCACTTCTGGTGGCGTGAGGTCGCCAGGTCCCTTCGCCCAGCAGAATCCACATACGGATTTGAGTGCAGGCACATTACAGTTCCCTAAAGGAACGCTAAAGGAAGTGCTCAAGTGTTCAGTTCAGAGGAGCAAATCTGTCTTCCACTCCTACACTTACTTACCAGATCCCCTGCTCTGGACTTTTTAAGGCTGCTTCAGGTAAACAATGTGTAACTTACTAAAAGTACTCTTTTTCACTGAAATCAAGTTACGAAACAAGAAAATATTGTGTATGAGCAAGGAGAGGCCGGGCTGTGCGAGAGGGTAAGGAGTTTCTGATGCAAAGCTTGCGCCTCCTGACTTAGATTTCACACACCTGACATCAAGATGAGCCGGGTTCTGGCCGGGAAGGCTCCTAACCACACCGTCAGTCCTCGTCCCCACATTAACTTCCGCAGTAGCAGTGTCTGGGGAGGAGCAGAGTAGGGCAGGAGAAAGGTTTGAATTGACCAGACTCCTGTTTTTAAGGCCTCCTCCAGGACTTAGGATAACAGTGCTCAGAAAACAGATGTGTGTTTGACAATTTCCCATTTTATTATCTGCAGACAAAGGAAGAAAAAGATATAAATAGATGTTTAACCACACAGATAATTTATATTACTGTCTCCTTTATGACTATGAAATAATAAAATTAAATCAAGAGCAATAACAATATTGGCATAGTGGTTACCAGGCAAAAACTGACATTTATACTCTGAAAACCAAACTGAAATAAGAAAACTCATAAATTGGGTGTTGGGGCACACTGTGGAATTTTTCTTCATCAAAGTTTTCATGTGAAAAGTACGTTAAGCTGTTTTTATCGTCCCGTAATTCCTTTCATTATGAGGACCTGTGGCAGGAAGGCAGGTCTTGGAATGCCTCCCTGAGAGCCATCCTGGTGAAACTCCAGGTGACAGAGCTTATTGCAGAAAACATTTGCAGAGGAAGAGGAAAAGGAATGTTTCCAGGAACCTGAGAGGACCTCGAGTCTGAAGAACCTTATGATCTATCTGAGATATAAGGAATCTTCCATCTGACCAAAGCCAACCACAGTGGAGAAATGCAGGAAAAGGAACAAAGCAGAGAGGAATATGAAGCCCTAGCCTGGTGGGGACAGCAGAGGAGCCACCCAGCTCATCCCTCTGCTGTCCAGCCCCGATGGATGCCTGTCTCTCCTTGGCAGGAGGCAGCTCTGAAGGGCTGTAGCTTCCCTGACTTCAGGGGGTCACTGTAGGATTGCAGTGACATCCCCACGGTAGGCCCCAAGATTCGGGATCATGAAGGAAACCAAGAGAAGCACCTGGTTATTTTTGTAGCTTAGGTGCAGAAATTGGTAATTGTGTGCATCAGAGTTCAAACCCAGGACATAGCTCAACAGTATCTTAGCCTTTGGCATTTGGTATCAGAACTGTCTCTATGTACATGGGGATAGTGAAGATTTTTAATGTTTCTTGGAATTTCTGTCTTAGTTCATCATTTGCAGTTTTTTGATGAGCCCACCCCAGCTGCGACTTTTCCAGTATAATTATCCCCACTGGAGTGTCATCCTGGGTTACTGCATAGGAACTTCGTCCATCATCTGCGTCCCCATGTACATCACTTACCGGCTGATCATCACTCCAGGGACGTTTAAGGAGGTGTGTGTGTATGTGTTCAGGTGGCAACTGTTTTGGGAAAAACTATTCCCTTGTTCTGGTGTATTCAAAAGGGGTAAATCTACATGAAATTCACTCAACCGGAAGACTCTCAGTCTTAAATATTTAGATACCTACACCATGGTGTAGACCTCTAATGTCTGCCACTGGTATCATCAGGCATCTCCCAAATACAACAAAAGAGTGAGCTGATCTTTGGGGTGGTGGGGTGGTGGGATGGTGGGGAGCTTCCTAAGCTTATCAGACAACTGCTTTGCCTCCTGCATGCCCTTGGGCAAGACAGCAGGCCTGTGTTCTCTAGAGCTATGCACTGATTTTAAGTGGAGATTATGATTAAAAAAAAATGCTATGGTCATTTTCTAACAGGAATGTGAAAAGTGTGTTTTGAGGACGAGTATCATAGGACAGCAACAGGAGACACTGCTGGGGGAAAATGTTATATAGTCAGTTTTAGGAAATGCTAAATTAAAGCAAATTCAACAGGTTTTTTTAAAATGACTTCTCAAAACCTTTTCACGTTCTCATGTGTATGCTTAGTCTCTGAACGCAATGAAGCATACCACGTTTTGGTCGTTTTTGGTTTTGCCAAGTACCCTGAGGGTCTAGAATTTTTTATAGTTGGAAGTCTCAAGGTTGGAGTCATCTACTGGCTTAGGTAATTGTTGCAGAAACCCCTGACAGCCTGCACAGAGTTACTGGAAGGTGGTCCCTAATGAGCACTTGTTTATGAAGATGTCACCAGTGGTCCATTTCTTAGATTGGTTGGTTACCATTGTGTAGGTCAGGACCTGACAAATTTTGAAAGCAGTTGTAGTCTGGCAACTAGAATACTGCCAAAATATAGACAACAAAACTAGGCCTGGTATTTTGGGAACTCAGTAGCCAGAATATGTGGACGGGGTTAGGGTACAAAAGTTAAGCATTCCTCTTTACAGTGGCCTTGCCCTCTACCACACGCCCTAGCAATCTCTTCTACATGCCCTACACCCACTCAAGACTAGGTACAGTGGTCTGCGTCTCATTCCCAGTTAGCAGGGCATAGTTCTGTTAAGCCAATTATAGTTCAGAGATTCATTTATGGGAATGGATGGTTTCTGAAAGTTTGCTTTCAGTGACTTGGAGTGCCCTCATACCAAATGAATACTGCAACGACTCCTTTTTTAGTGGATTTCTAGTGTGAGAGTTTAGTATTCAGGAATTTTATTAACTGTGGGAATGGAACTTTTTAAATTCTGTAGACCCTGATCTTTAAAGAACAACAAATCCCCAGAAGCAGAAAATAGAAAAACTTGAAGTGCTGGGTGTCAGTGGCTCACTTCTGTAATCCTGGCTACTCAGGAGGCAGAGATCAGGAGGATCTCGGTTCAAAGTCAGCCCGGGCAAATAGTTTGCAAGACCCTATCTCTAAAAATCTCATCAGAAAAAAAGGGCTGGTGGAGTGGGTCAAGGTGAAGTCCCCGAGTTTAAGCCCCAGTACCGTAAAAAAAAAGATAAAAACTTGAAGTGTACTCATACTTTTTCAATCCAAAATAAAAAGGTCTTTTGCAAAGCTTCATCTAAAGACAATAAATCAAAACGTAACTTCAGATATAATTTTGCCTGCTTACAGACCTTTGGTCATCAGATTTTAATAAGCAACTTAATAAGGATTTTTCTAAGCCTCTGTAGTGCTGCTGCTTTTTCCTCTTCAAATCCCTGAGCTGCTTCATGTCACTGTCAGCAGTGGAAATTGTCAGCTTCTTCTGTGACAGGCACTACATCAAGGTGACACTGCTCTAGAAATGATTTAAATGGCCACCTCTTAAAATTTCGTGATGTGGTCATTTGCCATCTTTTCAGGTGAATTCATTGAATCAGTAACATCCTGGCCATTGCAGTGGCTTATGGCACCGGGCACCATAGCTGTAGTGTGCATGCAGGGCTCCAGGAACCTCACTGAAGGGAAGGGGGACCAAAATCCAGCTCTCATTCTGCTCCCCAAGCCCTTTGTGGCCACAGGGAGATGCCTCTATTTAGAAAATGAGGTGTCCTTGCCCAAGTCACTCAAAAGCCCAGTATAGGCAGAGGTTCTATTGAAGGCTCATTTCCCCCCATTAGTGCTATAATAGTGGTATTATACATGCTTATAATTACTGACTATACCATTTTATCCATATTTGAGAATAAACAAATTGGGAATTCCTCTCTTAAGAAAAGTCAATGAGATTATTCCAATTTACTATTAAATGTCATTAGGCCAGGTGTGGTAGTTCATATCTGTAATCCCAGCTACTTGGGAGGCAGAGGTAGGAGGATCACCGAGGCCAGGCCAGGCAACAGTATAGATCGCTATCTGAAAAACAAACTGAAAGCAAGGGGACTAGGGGCGTAGATCAAATGGTAGAGCACTAGTACCACCAAGAAAAAAAAAATTAAAATGCTATTTGAGCTTGAACATTAATGTTGAAATATTTCTGCAATTTTGTTAATGACAAGGCTGTTTATGACATTGCATTTTCTTCCCAACAGCGCATTATTAAAAGCATCACTCCAGAAACACCCACAGAAATTCCCTGTGGTGACATCCTCTTGAACGCTGTGTAACACTCCAGTGCAAGGCAAAGACTTCCCGGCCGCCGCCTCCAGCTCTGGAGTGTCCGATCTCGCCCTCTCCCTTCTAAGTGAACCAGTTTCCAGCCACACCTGATGACAGAAAGGCCTTCTTCATGGAGACACAGTCCTAAAAGACTATGGTGCCCAGACTCTTATGGCCTCTGGCCACTTCTTTCCAAGAAATCTCCTGGCCATATTGCCATCCCAGACGATGACACAGCTGAGCTGGCCCGCCTTGGATGTGTGAGGGTGTACATGGAGGTGATGAAAACCACCCGATCAGTTAGAATTAGCTTTAGAATCAAGTCTGAAAATCTCCTGTGTCATTTTTTGGTATGATTCTGTTATTTGACATCCGTTTGCTTCTAAAGGCTTCGCTGTTCACGAATACATAAACCATTTAGGAGAAAACAGGGATGCTGTCTTGCTAGCCATATATTTTCTGAGTAGCATAAACTTCTATAGCTGGAATCTACTAGAATCTTCTAGCCTCTGTGCTGTGGAATCAGGAAAGGAAGATTGTAAGAAACTAAACTGAAAAATAACATGTACATGTGAGCCCTGCGCCTGTGTGTATTGTGTCTGTCTTCTCTCATCCCGGTACTTTGAGCACGTTACAAGCGACATGATTTCCTTTTTCTTACATTAACAAGCTCTACCTTCTCGCACGTGCACGGGTGTTATTATTTGCAGAGCACAGTTACTGTGGCACAGTCTGCCACCTTCTTCTCTAGCCACACTACTCAGCCTCCACACCTTCCTTAATGGGCCAGCCCTTGACAGTGACTGCACTTCATTTCTCTCCTGTCGCAGTCCCCTAAACATCGGGGATAAGACTGGTGTCAACAGGTGCACCTTCAGTGCTCAGCAGGCCATCTGGTTGAACCTCTACTTCAATGACTCACTTTACCTCACTTTAGGTTTTGTCTGTGCACAGAGGGTAAAGCCAATCCTCACTGCGCTCAAAGGTGTACAGAACTGGTACTGTGACCTACCCCAAGGGTCTCCTCAATCCAGAAGCAGCTGAGAGTCTGGGTTAGCTTTAACTCCCCTCCCCCTCCCTGCCCCTTCCCGGTGGCCAAGATTGTGAGTTCTCATATAATTTTCAAGACTGACTGGGAAATGGTCAGTTAAGTGAATCACTATGGAGAGTCCTTACTTCACATAAACAAACTCAGCCTTCGTTGGCTTGTGACACTCAGATGCATAGGTTGAGAAGACAATTTTGTAGTGAGTCTTCATTATCAAAATTTTTTTTTTTTTTTTTTTTGCAGTACTGGGGCTTGAATTCACCTTGAGCCACTCCACTACCCTACTTTTGTGAAGGGCTTTTTGAGATAAGGTCTTGCGAATTATTTGCCCAGGCTGGCTTCGAACCGCGATCCTCCTGATCTCTGCCTCCTGAGTAGCTAGGATTACAGGCATGAGCCACCGGCGCCTGGCCCTTATCAAAATCTTCAAGGGAATAAATTCTCATCAGTGACAAAGGTATTAGTCATCTGGCACCATATCACTTCCGTCCTTTGTCTAAATGAAGTTTAATGTCAACCTTATAAAAAGCAGGTTCATATAGTAGAAAAGACCTTTCTCCCTGGCTTCATCCCCATCTCTGCCCTTGCCATCTGCCTGCTTTCTCCCTACATCTTGCTTGAATTCCTCAGGTGGTTTTGCAAGAGCTTCCTTATAGATGTCACCTGCTGAGAAGTTTTCCAAGATGTTCGAGAAAAAGAGGAGGGGAATTTAGGTATGCTCCTTTATTGAACTGCTTTCGTTATCTTTATTCTTTCATTCCTTCTTAGTGCCTTTTTTCCATTTTCTTTGCTTTCTAGTATGTTGAAAAGAGACGTTATATACAGTGGCAGGGTATAAATAGCCTTGCAAATTTTAAGAAGTACCTTTATAAAGATTTTTGGATATGGATTCTTCCCACTCCATACACACTTCACATTCGTCGATTGCTTTTTTTTTTTGGCTGGGGTTCCCAGCTCTTTTGCTTTTAGTTCATTTTTTAGATAGGCTCTTACACTTTTGCCTGGGCCAGCCTCGGATGTTGAGTCTTCTACCTACACCCTGCATGTAGCTGGTATTAAAGATGTACACCACCATGCACAGCTTGTTTGTTGAGATGGAGTCTCACTTTTGCTTGGGTTGGCCTCAGACCTTGAGCCTCATATTTCTACCTCCCAAGTAGCTGGAATTACAGATGTCCCCCACCATGCTTGTACATGATTCCACTTTGGTGGTATTGGGATTTGAACTTAGGGCCTTACACTTGCTATACAAGCCACTTACCACTTGAGGCATGACCTTAGTCTAAGATTCTACTTTTTAAATAAGCACTTTTTCAAGTGGAATTAGAGTTTTGACAAGCAAGGCATTAAGGGAATTATACAGGAGCTTTGAAAGTTTTCAAAACTACATAAAAATGAAAAAAAATCCAAAATATGTCTGTTCTGCACTTTGTGTTTATTTGACCCCAATTTATCAGTACCACTATGGATTTTTAAAGGGAAATTTAAGAGGAGCAGACATACTTTAAAATAATCTTTTGAAGAATTTTTCATGAAATATAGTATTTACATAAAAGTAAAAATCAAAAGTGGAATTGAATTAGAATTAACTGAAGTTAATTTTTTCCTGTGATTATGTCAGGAAATAACCTAAGAGGCTGGGCACAGTGGTTCACATCTGTAATCCTAGCTACTCAGAAGGTGAAGATCATGAGGATGGCAGTTCTAGTCCAGCACAGGCAAAAGGTTAGCAAGGCATCATCTCAATCAAGCTAGTGTAGTATGACACACTTATAATCGCAGCTGTGCAGGAGGCCATAGGTAGGTGATCGAAGTCTGAGGCCAAACCCAGGCAAAAATGTGAGACCCTACCTGAAAAATAACTAAAAGCAAAAAGGACTGAGGGTGAGGCTCAAGTGGGAGAACACCTACCTAGCAAGCATGAGGTCCTGAGTTCAAACCCCAGTTACCACCAAAGAAGAAGACAGAAATACCCAAGAAAGAAAAGTTTGAGGTTATAGCTCAGTGGTAAAGCACTTGAATGAGGCCCAAGTTTCAATACCCACCACCAAAAAAAAGACAAAAACAAAACCAAAGAAACAGGCGAGACACAAAGTCATGGAGGCAATTCAATGATTCGAGGTCATTTCCTCCATTAACGTACAATGGAGTCCCAAGAACTCGTTGCTCAGCTGTAAACGTGGCTAGAATGTGTGAGACCGTAACCTGATTCACTGCCCTGACTGCCCCATCCGGAGATGGATGCAAAGACCTTGACAAACCCAAATGCAATGTAATAGCTCCAAAATCAAGGACGGAATCACAAAGTAATGCAAAAAGTTATTTTGTGAGATGAGTTTACTTCTATTTCTGTTAAACATGATAATCTGATGCTATCAGTCTCAAAACTGAAGTATGACCTTCCATTTAGCTCACTCTCCTCCCTTAAAAGGGAGATTATTCTTCTGGAATTAGAATGATATTCTTTCCCTTCTTTTCAACTTGGAATTCAGTGTCAAAACAAAGCTTACTGTTAGGGAACGCAATGGCTGACCTGTGTTGCTCTTACACGCTATCTCAGCTACCCAATGGCACAACACAAACCTGGTTCCTTTTTATGAGTTTTTTTACTCATAAATCAACATCTATAAAAGCAAAAGAGTCTAAAAAGATGCTAAGCAGGAAGAAGTGGTTTGTTTTCAAGTCATCATGGGGTTCACATGCCATCTTTTAAAACATGAGAAGAGTTGAACGAAGGGCTCTCAAACTAGGAAGGTGAGCTTAGAAATTGCTTGCTTGAGAAGCATGCTCAAGAAAGAAATTTATGTCGGGTGTGGTGGTGCATGCCTGTAATCCCAGCTACTCGAGAGGTGGAGGTAGGAAGATTGTAATTTAAGGTCAGCCAGGCGAAAAGTGCAAGATCCTATCTGCTCAAGTGGCAGAGAGCTTCAAGCACAAGGGACTGAGTTCAACCCCCAATACAGACAAAAGAAAAAAAAAGAAGTCTATGGCCTGATGTGGTGATACACACCTGTAATTTCAGTACTTGGGAAGCTTAGGCAGGAGGATCATGAGTTCCAGGGAGGAAGGAAAATTTATAAATCCAAATCCCAAAGAAAGGTCAAGACAGAGAATATTACCATACTATGAAAGCAGAAAACTTTCCTGGTCTATTCAAAACACTCGTTTTTGAACTTTTTCAATACTGATTGAGTCATAGATTAAAATTTGTCATGTTTTCTTCTGTGGAAAGAATATTTCAAAGCTCTCTGCAATATCACCATTTTCCTTTATTTCTTAATTGTCTCTAAATTTTAATGATAGACCAACACTTAAAGTTCAGATAAAACTATGTGAGGCAAACACAAGTCTGGTAACCAAGATAATTTCTCTGTCCTTCTTAGGATCTGGAAATTTTTTTTTTTTTTTTTTTTGGCACTACTGGGGTTTGAACTCAGAGCTGTAGTGCTTGCTAGGCAGGCACTCTACCACTTGAGCCACACCTCTAGCCCTGGAAATTTGTTGATAGGTGAACATAAATTTTATTTCTTCTAAACTATAATGAAATAATGTACCTCTCAATTGGTTTAAAACACACTTACCACAATGGAAAAGATAGTACTTTAGGACAGATTCTTAAATGTTTGTCTTTTTGTTTCATATAGTTGAAATCAGTTCAGTATTCTTTCCATACTCAATAATTTTAAAAAATGCTCACCTTTGCAACAGAAGGACTCAAATTGTTGGAAATGACTCACAATATACTTCAAATGGAATGCAAAGTGGTTTTTCTCTTACCAAGGCATCATAACATCCACACTGAGCTGCTGCTCTATTCCCCGTTAGAATTATTTAAAAAGCTATTAAAAGAGCTGTCAGAGTGGCTCAAGTGGTAGAGCACCTGCCTAGCAAGTGCAAAGTGCTGAGTTCAAACCTCAGTACCAAAAAAAAAAAAAAAAAACCAAAAAAATTATCAATATAGATTTTCTTCACTGGCCAAAGATAATTTGGAGACAGTATGCATTGGTGGATTACCTCATCAAAAAAAGTTCTGATGTCTGCTGAATTAAGAACCTTGTTGTTTTGGGGAGAGAACACATGATATTAGTCCTCACTTCTAAAAGAGAAATCTCCAGTTACAGTAGATCATTTACTAATTTATTTATTAACACTGACAAATTTATTAGCCCTGACAGTGTAAATGACAAATATTTGGAGATATCCTATCATTATGCTAAAAATGCTATAAAAATTAGAGAATTTATGAATTTTTTAAAAGGTATTTTGAAACTCTTTATTCACCCTCTAAAATTAAAGATATATCGCACCTTAAGAAAACCTGGTATATGAAAAATGTGTATTTTAAAAGATAAGATTAGGGAGCCAGGTGCCAATGGTTCACCCCTGTAATCCTAGCTACTCAGGAGGCAGAGATCAGGAGGATCAAGATTCAAAGCCAGCCCAGGCAAATAGTTCATGAGACCCTATCTTGAAAATATCCAATACAAAAAAGGGCTGGTGGAGTAGCTCAAGTGGTAGAGCACCTGCCTAGCAAGGGTGAAGGCTCTGAGTTCAATCCCCAGTATCACCGAAAAAGAAAAAAGAAGATAAAATTAGGGACCATAAGAATTTGCCATTATTTCTACAACATATTTATTTATTTACAATACTGGTGATTGAGCTCAGATCTTGAGGCAAGCACTCTTCCAATAGCATTTAAAATATGATTTGATTTATAAGTAACCTTTCAGGAATTTTGATTGAATGCTGGAAATATCGGAAGTTAATTTTATCTGGCAAAATTAAATCTAAGATTTGTATGTGTAAGAGTCCCCTCTCTGAGGCATGTAATACCCTATATTCATTTATGCAGCTTAGTTATGTTTCAAATTAGATTGTTAGATATTAATGAATGGTATCTGCTGTGAACTGTTACTGTAATAACTCTTAATAGCATGAGAGATTTGTTCGGTCTCAAAAAATTCCAAATTTTGCAGAGTATGGGGGCATAGATATGTAATCCCAGTATTCAGGAGGCTGAGACAGGAAGATTTTGAGTTTGAGGCCATCTTGGGCTACAGAGTGAGACCCTGTCTCAAAAATCCAAACCAACCAAATAAAAATCCATGCTCGGTGGCTCATGCCTGTAATCCTAGCTAGTCAGGAGGCAGAGATCAGGAAGATCCAGGTTATAGGCCAGCCCAGGCAAATAGTTCCCAAGACCCTATCTTGAAAATACCCAACGCAAAAAAGGGCTGATGGAGTGACTCAAGTGGTAGAGTGCCTGCGTACAAGGATGAGGCCCTGAATTCAAACCCCAGTACTGGGGAAAAAAAAAAAAAGACTCTTAAGGTTTAAATACTGATCTTTAAGTTTTAAAAAATTGAGACAGGGTCTTGCTACATAGCTCAGGCTGGCCTTGAAATAGAAATCAATTACAGGCTTGTACCACACCCCAAAATATTAAATTTCAATAAAGCTAATTGTTATTACAATTCTTCACAATCTGTGAAGCTTTATTTTATAATGTACTTTAACATATACAGTCTCATTTGTTCACCAGGGACTAAGTGACAGATGTTATTTTCCCAGGTTTGCAGATGAGTACCTGAGGTTCAAAGAGGTTGACTGGAATTTTGGGAAGTGATTAAGTCACAAGGGCTCTTCCTTGAAAAGGGACTAGAGGGAACTAGCTTAGGACCTTTTATTGCTTCTTCACCTTCTGGCATGTAAAAATACCTCCCCCCAGAAGACACTACAGATGACAGATGGAGCAGGCGCCTCACCAAACACTAAACTTGCCAGTTCCTTGCTCTTAGACTTCTCAGCCTCCAGACTGAGAGAAACACATTTTTAGTTTTTACAAATCACTTAGTCTCAGGTATTCTAGTCTAACAGCTTGAAAGGACTAGGATTTCTTTTTTATTATTATTTTTTGTGGTGCTGGAGATGGAATTCCAGGTCTCCTACTTGCTTGCTAGCCATGTATTCTACTATTGAGCTACACCCCAATCCCTAAGACATCTTCTTAATACAGTAAGAATTTAACACAAGCCAGGTGCTGGCTCTGTGTGTCTTCATTAAAAAAAAAATCAGTGAGGTGGGTGCTGGTGTAGCTCAGTGGTAGAGCACCTGCCTAGCAAGCATAAATAAGGCTCTGAGTTCAAACTCCAGTACCACAGGGAAAAAAAACAAAACTCCTCTTAAACTGGGCACTTATCTAATTGAAAATGGTCAAATGAATTAAGAGTTCTTAAAAGAAGTACAAGCTGGGTGTTGGTGGCTCATGCCTGTAAACCTAGCTACTTGGGAGACTGACAATCAGTAGGATTGAGTTTAGAAGCCAGCCTGGGAAAATACTTCGCAAGACCCCATATCCAAAAATAACCAGAGCAAAAATAGACGGAAGGTATGGCTTAAGGGGTAGAGCATCTGCTTTGTAAGAGTGAAACCCTGAGTTCAAACTCCAGTCCCAACCTCAGACAAAAATTCAATTTGAAATGTATCAAAGCCCTTAATGTAAGATTTGAAAGTTTGAAACCACACACATATTACAAGTCAATAAATACATGGAAATATGTTCAACGTGCATCTTTAGCCATAAAGGACATTCAAATCAAAATTACACTGAGCATCTCCAAAATAACAAGAGCAAAATGGACTGGAGGTGTGGCAGAGTACCTGCTTTACAAGCAGAGTCCAAAATTCAAACTCGTCCCCCTAAAAAACAAAAAAATTCCCCCAAAAAACCTACCAACACAAAACTACATTTGAGATTCCATTTCAGTAGGGTGAAAATAGTTATCATGGAGAAAACAAATGCTGCCAAGGATGCAGGGAAAAAGGAAACCTTATATATTTGTTCAAGGGATTATTAAATTTGTCCAGCTATATGGAAATCAGTACACAGGTTCCTCAAAAAAATATGTATATATATAACCACCATATGATTCTGTTATACCACTATTGGGTACTTACCCAAAAGAATCTAAGGTGGCATACAGTAGAGATACCTGCACATCCCTGTCTATTACTATACACAACAGTTATGGAATTAGCCTAGGTCCCCATCAACAGATGAGTTGATAAAGTGTGATATATACACACAATGGAATTTTATTCAGTCACAAAGAACGAAATTATGTCAACTGCAGGACAATGGATGGAACTGGACAGCATCATGTTGCGTGAAGTAAGCCAGACTCAGAGAGATAAATATCATGTTTACTCTCCCATGCAGAATCGATGAGAAGGGGAACTATATGAGGAGGAGGACCAGTGGAAAGGGAAAGGGGGGGTAACGAGAGGGTAATGGGGAGTAAATATTAGCATATCATACACATGTATCGAAGTCATTATGAAACACTTTCATACCCAAAAAAGTCTATTAAGAGTGCTCTGAACACTCAGGAGACTCAGGCAGGACAACGGATTCTAGGCCAGCATGGGTTACATAGTGAGACCCTGTCTCCAAAAGCAAAGTTCCTGAATTCTCGCTTCAGCAGTACATGACAGACTAGCCTGGATGGTCCCCGTGCAAGGGTGACAGAACGCAAATTTGTAAAGCATTCCCTGTTTTTACATGAATGTGTAAATGGGACTATGTGAATGAGGGAGCAGTGGGAAGGGGACATGATTAAAGTACATTGTATGCATGTATGAAAATGTCATAATGAAACCCACTTAAAAATAAAACAGGAGGGGAAAAGTGTTTGATAATTTTTGCATGGAGCTGTTTCAAACAGAGCCTTTTTTAGCAGAGATTAAAAGTGGTACACACCTTTAATCTCAGCTCTTGGAAGGCAGACGCAGGATGATCACAAGTTTGAGGCCAACCTGGGCTACATAGTGAGTTCCAGGGCAGCCTTACTAGTGAGACATCTCAAAAATAAAAAGAAACAACAGAAAAAATCCAGGCTGTTTTGTTTTTGTAGTGGTAGAAATCTACTTCAAACCAACCAACCTAAGAGAAAAAGGAAAAGTACTGGTTTAAATATCCTAAAAAAAGCTACACCATAGAGACTTGAAAAGCAATCAGGTCATGGTCCTTCTTTCCATCCCTTGTTTCTGCTTTTATGTGGCTGCCAGGCACTCTCCCCATGCCAACTCCAGACTCACCTCATCTTCAAAGTCAGCAACGATAGTGAAAAACATCTTTCAGTAAGCTCTAATAGCTACAGGATCCACCTAGCTTGAGTCACACTCTTCCTGGGGGGTATTCTGCCTCACTTGAACCTCTGGATTAAGAGTAGTGAAAGGGTACTTTTCCGAGAGTAAATCAGACCCCTCCCCGAAAATGGGGGAATGAATACCAGAAAGACAAAGACATCTGTGTATCTGAGGGAAGAACATTTTTTTCTTTCCTTTTTTGTGATACTGGAGTTTGAACTCAAGGGTTTGTGCTTGTCCAATTTTTCCCTGCCGTGGGAATGGGGTTTGAACTTAGGGTTTCATGCTTGGAAGGCCTCTTGAGCCACATCTCCAGTCCATTTTGTTCTGATTACTTTAGTCTTGCGAACTATTTGCCCAGACTAGTCTTGAACCTTGATCCTCCTGATCTGTCTCCCAAATAGCTAGAATTACAGGCATAAGCCACCCTCACCTGGCATACTCAAAATTCTTAATTTACAGTTTCTCACTGATCTACGTCATCAAACTAAATAGATTAATAAAAGAATCTACAGCTTTTCCTATCAAAGTATCCAAGCTGCTTTAAACTGAACTTCTGGGAGAAAGAAATTGATGGTTTCTTATCAGATTTCTTTGACACAATCTCCCCCTCACTAGACTATCTTGCATACCACAATCAAATTAATTTTCCAAATGCATGGCTTTAGTTACAATGCAATCCTAACAAAGGAACCATATTGTCTACCAAAGTTGGAGATTTTAGATCACTCTGAGTCTTCCATGGTCTTACCCTAACTTATTTTGCTTTCTGTACTTTATACTGCTTTCCGTACTTTACGCTGCTTTCCCCTCTGTGTAAGTCAGTGCATTTTAGGGTTCGTCACTGATCTCCTCTATAGCATTAGGATGTTAACTGATATTTAATATGTTAGACAAGAGACCTTTGTTACTTTTTCTTTCTGGAAAATGATTTATATAAAATCTGACTCAAAATATAATTTCTTTCATCTAAAGGCTACCATTCTTACTAAACTACATTTATCTTTATCCTTATAGGAAGACGTATTAAGAGATTTTCTCCTAGCATTTATCCTTTACCCATGAATAAACTTAAAGTGTATAATTTCCAAAGGTATAGGGATGGTGGAGTGGCTCAAGTGGTAGAGCGCCTGCCTAGCAAGTGTGAGGCCGAGTTCAAAACCCCAGTACCGCCAAAAAAAAACCCTCTACATCCAAATTTAAGTTTCAAAGACTTAGTATAGAAGTTCCAATTTTATTTGCATACAAGTGGAATTTGTAAGAAGCTGCATTATCTTTTCTAGAATACAAACAATAAAACAAATTCAGAAATAAGCCACCTGGATCTTTATCTAATTTCATTCAGGCTAAATGTCTCCATCGTTCCATTTTTAGCTAACAGATTTATCTACATAGCCAATTTACCAACTTTCCAAGAATTACAAATGAACCAACAAAGAGAAATTGTGTCATAAATTAGTGAAATTCCTTTTTTTTTTGGTGTTAGGGATTGACCTCAGAGCCTTGCACATGCTAGGCAAATACTCTACCACTGAGTCTTCAAAATTACCCCTAGCTTCAAAATTACTTTTAAAAATAAAAAGTATAAATTAAATGTATAAGTGTATCACTATTTTTATTTTGACTTAAGATTTTGTCAGCTAAAAAGTTATTCAGACAAGATGCATGATCTACATTTTACAGTTTAATATAAATTTCAGAACATCAAGTAGAACAATTATCTTTACATTTCAAATTCACATATTTTCACTTGAAATACAATATTTATAAAAATAAAACAGCTCCCATAATAAGACCAACATTATAAGCCAGACCTATAGTTCTACCACTCAGGAGGCTTAGAGGGGAGGGCTACTTAAGTCCAGGAGTTTGGACCAGCTTGGGCAAGAGTGAGACCCCATCTCAAAATGAATCCAAACACTCAAAAGCAACATTACTGGGAGGGTTGTTTATTTTTTAATGGTTGTAATGGAGCCAATTTTCCTCACTAGGTACCTGCCAGAATTTAACACACACTTAGGATTCTTGAGTATAACCAAGAATGTGGTATTAACAAGGAAATATTATATTTATATTATAAATCTAGCCAAACATTCAAGATGAACGGAATGACTTCTTATTGAAACCTAAATAAAAACATGAATTTTGAAAATATATTTAGAAATACACTCCCAATCACTGTTAACACATTTCATATAGCTTTCAAAAAGCAAGTTCCAGGCCTGACAATGTTCTGTGCTTCCAGAGACTGGGATAGCCATTAACCATCTTCTTTCTCGATGTAAGTCTTTGCATTAATCCGTGCCATTTGCCTGGCCAAGTATCTGTCTCTAGCTGACATTAGGGTTTCCTCACTGTTCCGCTTTGCAAACTTGCTCACTGCCTTGGGTTCTCTCTCTTCTTCTCTGCCCTTCTCTTGCCTCTCCTCTGGGAGCCTGTGTTTTGTTCCCAGTGATGTCTCAGAACTCGAGGGTTTTTCTTGGGTTCTTTTTTTGTCCTCTTCCATGTTTCTCATTTTGGTGGGTCTTTCTTGGTCAAGAAACTCATCTTTTGCCCTAGAAATTGGACTGCTTTCCTTTCTGTCTCGATTTCTTTCTGAAGATTGGACAGTTACTTCTTGTTTTTCCCTATCTCTGTATTTATCATTATTTTCATATCTTTCCTTCCTTTCTCTCATATGCTCTTCCTTTTCTTTGCTTTTCTCTTCCTTTTCTCCTTTCTCACTGTATCTGTCATGATCATTTCGTTGTCTATCTCTTTCTTGTTCTCTTGAGGAATATCTCTCCCTTTTCCATTCTTGGTCATTTCTTTCTCTCTGGTCTCCTCTTCTCCTTTTTTCTTCTTCTTGTTCATGCCTCTTCCAGTAGGAATCTCTATGACTGGCCTCTCTGTGCCTATGAGAATCCTTTTCTTTTCGGTGGTCACGGTCAGTATAATAATTCTCTTGGTCTCTTGATTGCCTGTCTTGGTGCCTATCTTCCTTTTCCTTATGTCTTCTTGACTTGGAACTTTTGGTGTGGTGTTTGGCACCATGCCCTCTTTCTTCACTAGAGGAGCGTGAATGAGTTTGATTCCTATGATGCTTGGAATAATTCTTGGAGATCTCTGTGACTTTTTCCCTCCTGCAGTTCACTTTATTTTCTCCCATTTCATCGTCCTCGCTGCTCTTACTATCAAAATCACTGTCAGCATCTGGGTTTTCCTCCTCTTTCACACCAGCTTGGAGAATGCAGTTCTGCTGTGGTATTCTGTTTTCTGAATTTACTTCATCAGAATAACCCCTTGACTTTTCTTCTTTTATTCCAGACCTGTAAAAACATTATATAAACACAAAATGCCACGTTATTTATTGTGAAAAGCAAATGAAGTGTTCATATAATTTTCCCCAATACTTTACCTGACATAACTTACTCAATACAACTGATCATCCAAATTCAAAAAAGTGCTGTAGTCTATTTACCTTATACATTACTATTCTCAAATAATTCAAGTATTTTTAATATCTGTAGAAGTGAAATAGAGAAAACAGCCCTTATGTATTAGACTACTAGAACCTTCAGGAAGGTGTCAGTACAAGATCATTTTTTGCTAGACCTAGACAAAGAACAATTGCAAAAACTAAGACATGTTCTAAATCTAAGTTCTATTTTCACAACATGAAGTTCAAGTTGTAATTTTGTTAATTTCTCATTTTTTTCTTTAAAAAATTAAAAGGTTTTAAAAATACATGAGGATAATTTTTTATCAGAGCAATACAGTAGCAAGTCTAAGTCTAAACAGTCTAAACATTACTAATTAAACTTTTCCATGATTAGAAAAGCATCAGCATTCTGATATAGTGCCTTGGCAACCATCACAACAAAATGAAAACAGGTGAATCTGTCTGGATGTTAGAATCAACAGCACTAAAATTACTTTATTACCCTCATTTTTCCAATTAATACGTGTGGTTAACTTACTGACATTTTACATTCATTCTTACTAATTATTTACTACTCACACCAACAGTGCAACAGATTTGGTTATCTTGGAGCTGCTGGCAGAACGATCTTGAGTAATAAAAGAACCCATTAATAGTTAGAAGTTCCATTATGAGACTCTGAGAACTTCAACTATGTAACTGACATTAATGGAATTTCACGAGTGGCTTCAAAACTATCCCAAATGAAGCTAATAATCGTATTATGATTTCTTTTTAAAAGCTAAATCTTCAAATACTTTCATAGACACATATTTCTCATCAATTTTGTAATCAAAACCTAGCAATCAGGGAGAGGGATGGAGCATAAACCTCATTAATTTTTTTTTCTTTCTTAAAAGTTTTTGGTGGTAATGGGGTTTGAACTCAGGACCTTGATCTTTCTAGGTAGGCACTCTACCACTTGAGTCATGCCCCCAACCCCTCACCATTAATTCTATTCTCCTATCTCCTCCCCTTTCCCAAGCAACATAGATTCAGATCTAATCAGAGAGTTTCTTTCCTTTTTTTTGTTGGCTGGGATTTGAACTCAGGGCTTTATACTTGCTAGCTCTACCACTTGAGTCACACCTCCAGACATTTTGCTCTGGTATTTTGGAGTTAGGGTCTTGCTTTCTTCCCAGACCAGTCTAGACCAATGCCCCTCTTTTTTATTCTTCCCACCTTCACATACGCCACCATACCCAGCTTCTTCATTGAGATGGGGTTGCAAACTTTTAGTGCTGGGTTAGCCTGGAACTGAAATACTCGAGATCTCCAACTCCCATGTAGCTTGGGATGACAGTTGTGTGCCACCATGCTTGAGTCTCGCCCAGGCTGGCCTTAAACCATGATCCTCCTGATTTTAGCTACCCAAGTAGCCAGGATTACAGCTGTGAGCCACTATGCCCAGCAGAATGCTTATTTTAAAAAACAGTTTTTAGAGCTGGGTGCCAGTGGCTCACACCTGTAATCCTAGCTATTTGGGAGGCTGAGAGTAGGAGGATTTTGGTTCAAAATAGTTTCTGAGACTCCCCCATCTACAAATATCCAGAGCAAAAATGGACCAGAGATACAGAACAAAGCCCTAGGTTCAAAACGAGTCTCACTAAAAACAAACAAAAAATAGTTTTTAGGATAAATTCTCCTTCTCCTTCTCCTCTACTGCAAGTGCTAATAATCAAACTCAGGCTTTGAACATGCTTGGCAAGTACTCTACCACTGAGCTACATCCCCAGACCCAATTTTTCCTTTTTACTGTCAGTGATGTAACCATCGTACTATTCCTATAATACCTTACAATTCAAAAATCCTTGAATTCTTTGCTTTGTGGACTAGCAATGTTTCATAGAAATGTCTACAAAAATGGTAATGTCGATATCTGAGCTGCTCAGTATGGCAGTTAACCAACCAAATCTGGGAGCTAAGTACTTGAAAGGTGACCACCATGACTAAAATTTTAGATTTTATTTAAGTTCATGTGACTATACACTGGAGAGGACAGTGTCATGTGAATCTGATATTTTATTGAGCTGGGTTCTATATTAAAAATAAGCCACTTTCATTATATATATCTGGTCACACATAGAGAATTTGTAAGATCTCTCAGTATTTAAAAATTTCTCAAAATTTTTTTTTTTTTTTTTGAGCCTTGTACTTGCTAGGCAAGCCCTCTAAACACTTGAGGCAGGCCCCCGATACACATTCTTAGTTTTCTTTTCTTTTTTTTTTTTGGCGGCACTGGGGTTTGAACTCAGAGCCTCATGTTTGCTAGGTACCAAGGCAATGAGGGATACCTATACTTTTAGTTTAAAAAAGAGCACAGTCAGGCACCAGTGGCTCACACCTGAAATCTACTTGGGAGACTGAATCGGGAGGATCAAGGTTCAAGATCAGCCCAGGAAAACAGTTCACAAAACCCCATGTCCAGAATAATCAGAGCAAAATGGATGAGAGGTGGGGGGGGGGGCTCAAGTAAGTGGTAGAGCAGTGTGCCTGCTCTGAAGCATAATGCCCTGAGTTCAAACCCCAGTCCCCCCGCCCCCCAAAAAAGGAAAAAGAAATGGCAATTTCCTAGCCATTCGTTTAATTAGGTCATGTTGGCTAACAATACCACATACAATGCTGTAACTAACCTTTATCTTTCAGAGGTTAATATGACCCCACAAATTCTACAACCACAGATACAGTATCTTTCTTCTAAATATTGCATTTTCTATTTCTCACCTGGCTTCACGAAAGCTGCATTTAGGTACTTCTTCTTCACCAACTGCTTGATTTAAAAGGTGTCTATAAAATCCACTGAGATCTTTCTGCTTGGTTACATCCAAACGTGCTAAGAGGGAAAACAAAGGTGAAAAGACAATAGCATTCAACAAGGCACGTGCAGTTTTGCTTTGCATGTATAGAATACGTATCATACAAAGACCTATGTAAACTATTCTCTACATTAAGGATTGACAAACTATAGCCTATAAGGCTGGTCTGCTGCTTGCTTATTTGTTTATGTATTATCTATGGCAGCTTTTTACTCAAAGGTAAAGTTGAGTACTTGCAATACAGATCAGATGTATAAAAGCCTAAAATAAAACACAAAGCCCTGAATTCAAACCCCAGTCCCACCCACCATGTCCCCCCAAAAAAGTCTAAAATATTTACTATCTTGATCCTTTACAAAAAGGATCTGCTATCTAGTGTTCTAGATGAACACATAGTATATGCTTAGGCAGAATCTTATAGATTCGATTTTCTTCTACTTGAAGTTGAAGACCACTTGCCAATTTATTTATAAGCATATATTCTCCTTAGATCCTGACGAACGACCAAGAGTAGAAAGCATTACGATATTCTCTAGCCCCTGCACACATCTTTATTCTTTCTTCAAGTAAGTTTATTCTTTTTCAAACTGCTCAACTGATGCTGTTTGAGTGATAGCTAGGTTTTCTTATCCTAGAAAATATAATTAGGGTTTAAATCTATATTTATATGGTTTCTGACAAATTTAATAGTGTTATACCTTGTAAGAAATGGTTTTAGCCGAGCACTAGTGGCTGATGCCTATAATCCTAGTTGCTTGGGAGGCTGAGGTCTGGAGGATCAAGATTCAAGGCCAGCTTCGGCAAACAGATGCAAGACCCCATCTCCAAAATAAGCAGAGCAAAATGGACTGGAGACATTGCTCAAGCAGTAGAGTGCCTATTTTGCAAGCTCAAAGCCTTGAATTCAAACCCCAATTCCACCAAAAAAAGAAATGGTTTCACATTTGGAATCATGTTCTAAGGCAATAACTTGTAATAACCATAGTTTTAAATAATAAAATAAGAAATAAGTGAAAAGTTCAACAGAAATAATAGTTACTGAAGAAGAGTTCAACTGTATTTTTAGTTAACGTCTGTTTTATATTACTATATAACGTATCATGTATCTTGAATTCATATACATAAATTATGATTACAACATTGTAACTCAAAAGTTCAGTGACACAGCAAACAGGTAGAGATTCTGCTGCTGATTCCCTTTTCCTTTCCCTCTCCCCCATTACCTTCTAGCGCAGCAGCTCTCTTTTCTCTTTCTTCCTCTTCAGCTCTCTCTTGCAGTTTTTTTTTATAAGCAGATGTCACAAATGCCTCTTTATCATCAAATTCTCCTTTTTCCATTTCTCGTTCTCTCTGTATTTTCTTTTCCATTCTTTTTTCCTGTTCCTTTTTTCTGATCTCAACTGCTTTTAATAAGTTATGAATATACTTGGGCTAAGGGAAAAAAATAATTTTAAAACAGTAAAAAAAATTATTAGTATTATAATTTCAATTTGTACCACTTGAGTCATGCCCTCAGCCTTTAGGATTTAAGAGTACCTATGTAAAACTTTTCAAAACATTATTTGCAAAGATTTCAAAGCAAAAACAAATTTACAGAACTGTAGATAATTTATTGGCTCTAGTTAGGATACTATACATTGTAGAGTTTCTGGGACTCTAAAAATCAAATCCATAATCAAATCTATAATCTGGAACTAGAGGCTTTTAACAACTTAATACCTAAAAGCTTTTATTCAGATTATTCTCATCTTAAAATAACGAATCAGATGCAAAATGCACATCAACAGCAAAGAAAGTTTGTATTTTTGCTACCAACCTTTCGATCTTTTCCTAAAAGCAATTTAGGATTATTTTCCTCCTTTTTTTTCTGCATTTCATCATATATACTGTCATACTCATACACAGTGGAGTCTTCTGCAAGAGCCTTCTGAATTTCCAGTTTGGTCTTAAAAAAAAAAAAAAAGTGTACATGTTTCAAAAATATGAGCCAGCCAATAGATCAACAGATACCACCAAAAGTCTGGTTTTTTTTTTTTGGAGAAAGGTTCGTAAATTGGAACTAGTTCATAAAAATAGCATCAATCACATTTTGGATAGAAAATATGAATGTAAATTCAGCAGCCAGTGTACTAGGGTTTGAATTCTCGCTTTATAGTGACTTAACTTTGGGCAAGTTTGTTTAATCTTGTCTTAATTTTCTACCTTCCAAGTTGTGGTAACTATAAACTTAAAATACCTAAAACAGAGACTAACAGGGAATAAGTATTCAATAAACATTAACTACATCATTGTGCATTCATTTCAAATTATCTATCTACATCAAAAGGCAAAAAGGTACAAGGTATGACTGAGAAACATAGTACTCTGGTTTTGAAATACCCGTATTGTACAGTAGATACTCATATCACCTTAAATAACTCAACTTTCCAAATAAAATGTTTAATTTTCAAATGTATAATCATAGGAAATACTTTATTAAAAGTTTCTAACATTAAAAAAAGTTCCCAACCTAGTATTAAAATAAATATTTTAGAATTATTTTTTGCAGTATCAGTCATGTACAGTATTCTGCCTTCATCATGTTCCTTCTATCTTAAATGTCCTTTCTCCTTTTTCAGGACATCAAAGTTTCATCAAGATATTCAGGGACAGTTCATCCCCTACATCTTAAACAAGGCCATCTCTGAAGGCTATAACCCACAATGATCTCTTTCTTTTGAATGCTAATGGAACATTCTATTCTGCAATATTTAACTCTTAGTTAAATATTATTTTCTTATTGTTTCACAAATCTTAGTCTCTTCCAGCTTATACATTTTTTGAGGCACAGAGTCTACATAGTTTGACTTTTTGTTGAACTACAATCCCTAATGCAATGTAGAACACAACAGGGATCATTTTAAAGTGATAGGGTGATATAATTATTCAAAATAACCCACCTGGTAGTCTCAGGTTTCTGTACATTATACTTAGTCTATGGAATAATACACACACTAACTGAAAAACCTTTTTTCTGAATTATTGTTAAAAGCACTAAGAAATTTTTTCCTTCACTTCTCAACATTACAAAACCAATGATTTTTCCTATCTAAATAGAAATGACACTGCTGCTCCTTCCCTCCCCAAACCAGCTGGGAGAATCAAAAGAGGGAAATATGGTATCTAAGAAATAATAATTACGGCCATAAAAAAAAAAAAAAATCCCAGAAGAAAAGAGAGGCTGAAGACTGTTTTAAACTGATGACAGCCTTTGTATTTGTGACAGGAGAGATGCCAAGGGGTAAATTTGAGTAGTTATCTTGTTAACTTATGTCTCAAAATACATAAGCAAAAACTGAAGTGTTATCTAAGGGAAAATAGATAAATCCACGAACATAGTGGGAGACTTTAGCATATGACTTCCAGTAAAGGCACAGAAAAAAATCAGTTAACTGGCCTAATGGACTCATATGCAACATTTTTCAAGCACAGAGGGAATACTGTAAAAACTGACCATATACTGGACCATAAATAAATCAACACATCTCAAAGACATGGCATAATACAACAGTGCAAGGTCCTGGAATGCAAAACAATCATGCTAGAAATCAGTGACACAGTAACAAAAGCCATCCGTATGTTTTGTGGCTTGACCCTGGGTTTTGATCCCTAGCAGTTAAAAAAAAAAAAAAAAATCAAACAAATAATGGAAATTAGAAAAGATTTTGAACAGAATAATGTAAGACTCAACAATCCTTGGTACTGTCAAAACTTTACCATTTTTAGTATGAATCCAACAGTCATTATCATCCTTTTTAATATTGTGCACTCATGATCTTACAAGAAATAGCAACAAGCAAAACTTCAAATTTAGACTAGAAAAAAACTTTGGTTTAACAATTAATATCTACCAAAAACCTATGGCAAATATTTATTTAATTGTGGCATACTGAAAGTTTTTTCCAATGAAATGGGTAGCAAGACAATAATGCTGCCATCAGTTCTGTGCACTTAAGGTGCAATTAAAAGGAAAAAGAAAAAGCATCCAATTCCTAAAAGTATTTTCTTTAGGATTTAGTAAATGCTAGAATGTTAGTTTGGCTAGGTGCTAGTAGCTCACACCTGTAAATCCTAGTGACTCAGGAGGCAGAGATTAGGAATATATAGGTTCAAGGCCAGCCTGGGCAAAATAGTTTGAGAGACCCCATCTCAAAAACACCGAACACAAAAAAAGGGCTGGGGGAGTGGCTCAAATGGTAGGGTGCATACCTAGCAAGGATGAGGCCCTGAGTTCAAACCCCAGTACTATGAAAACAAAGAATGTTAGTTTGATTAGCATTCTTTTTGCTAACAGTTTGGGATTACAGTAGAAGATATGATGTGACTCAACCAAGTGGAGAATAAGAAAAAAGAGGTAGCATAGGTGGAAAAATAAGCAGCAGCAGTCAGTTATAGCAGCACTCCCTAATATCCAAGCCAACTATAAGAGAGAAAATGTAAGATATTACATTGTTTCACTTCATTATGTTCAGCACCAATGAAGTCTAGGATATACTTACTACTATAGAAGTGAAAATCAGTAAACATTTAGATCTAGTTCTAGGATTCCTTGTGTCATGATAGGGGCAATTTATCTGTCATTTCTTAATTAGGACCATGGGCAGGCTTGTGAGAATTTAAAAGATAATATATGTATGTAAAAACTGCTTGGAAAAACTAAGGTTTTTCCTTAGTAGGAAAACCTTAAGGTTTTCCTTAAGTAGGACTATTAAAAATTACTGATCTCTCCTTTCTTGATAAATTAATTCTAAATAATTGTAAGATTGTGAAATCATTTTGATGAACAGATTTTTTTTTTGACAAGAAAGCTCAAGAACTGAATTTAATAAAAAACAAATAACAATAAGCCAAATCAGACAAAGTCAGTAGTCAAACTACTAAGTCATCTGAAAGCAGAACTGATTTAATCCACGGCCAGAAATAAAGAGCTAGTTCTTCACTGTTTTTCCTTTAAAATTTATAAAGGAAATTTTGTAATTTATATAAATTGAAACATTTTTACACATTTTTAGAAAACAAGAGCCAGGATAAAATTATACACACACAAACACACACACATTCTCTCTCTCTCTCTCTCTGACATCCAAAAACAAGCCAAAATATTTACTTCACTAACTGCCACTTGCTTTCCTGATCCCTCTTACCTGCTTACCTGTTTCATGGCCTGTTTCTTAGCAGCTTCCCTCTGAAGGCTTTCGCTCACGGAGGTCTGTAAAGCAGAAAAATTTGGCATTGTTTAAACCAATTTAAATTTCCTTTTACAGTTAAAAGCAGGAAGATAATAACAAGAACTTTCCCCTAAACTTTAGATAACAAAATGAATTTCTATTGTAATTCATCAAAATAGACTGTGAAGTATAAGAGAAAATAACACAACAAAAAATGAGGAGACATGGGTTTTTAGTCCTAACTTCATCATTAAGTCATTCAACCTCTATGGATTTCAATTTGCTTTGTATGCACATGTAAGTGTATGTATGTGAGCATGTGTGTTATATGGGAAAGACTAGACAATATTTTAGGTACCTTTTAACACTACAATGGCATGAATCCCAGCAACAAAAAGCACATTTTACTATTTGGCACTGCTTATCAACCTCTCATCAAGCTCTTTATGCATACGGCTTACAGGCAGCAAGAATTATCTGTGGCTATAATCATTTTAAAAAATATGCACTGCCGGGCACCAGTAGCTCACACCTGTAATCCTAGATACTCAGGAGGCACAGATCAGAAGGATCATGGTTTGAAGCCAGCCTGGGTACAGTTTCCGATACCTTACCTCAAAAAACCCTTCACAGAAAACAGGCTGGTGGAGTGGCTCAAAGTGTAGGCCCTGAGTTCAAACCCCAGTACTGCAAAAAAAAAAAAAAAAAGTACTAAAAAAATCTTTCAAACCAGGAAGGCATTATTCTAGTTCCTAAGGGTCAATATCAAAAACACCCTGTCCTTGAGAGATAAATGGTATGAAAGGGAAGACAAATAAAGAAACAATAATATAAATGTGATAAGCAACATAATAAAGGGATAAACAAAGGAATGTGGGAGCCCCCAGCAGAGAAGATGATTGATGTATGAGAAATCAAGAAAGTCTTTCCAAGTTGTGTTGTGGTACATGCCTGTAATCACAGCACTCAGGAGTCTAAAGCAGGAAGACTGTGAGGCCAGCTGGGGCTACATAGAAAGTTTAAGGATAGCCTGGGCTACAAAGCACATCCCTGTCTCAGAAAAAGAAAGAAGAGAAAATGAAAACCTTCCCAAGAGAGATATGACATTAGACCCAGATCAAAAAGAACAGAAATTGCCAGGTGCTGGTGGCTCATGCCTGTAATTCTAGCTACTCAAGAGGCAGAGATCAGGAGAAATGGGGTTCGAGGCCACCCCAGGCAAAGTCTATAAGATCCTATCTCAAAAATACCCAATACAAAAAGGGATGGCACGGCTCAAGTGGTAGAGTGCCTGCCTAGCAGGTGTGAGGTCCTGAATACAAGCCCCAGTACCATCAAAACAAAACAAAAAATGGAAATGTAGCCAGGTGTGAACCCTAGCACTTTGGAGGCTGGAAGCAGAAGGATTGCAAATTTGAGGCCAGCCTGATATGCGAGTTCCTGTCTCAAAAACCAAAAGGAGTGGTAAAGTTAAAGAAAAGAAATTTAAAAGAATGCAAAAGGAAGTAGCAATCATGTGGACAAAAGTTAAGACTATGAAAAGAAATAGTTAAAATATACTTAAGGAAAAATGTTTATTCATCAGAAAATTTGCAAATAAAAATCACTTATGAAACAGCAACAACAAAAAATTCACTTATATCACTTGCTGCCCATCAGGATGGCTACTATCAAAAAGCCAGAAAACAGCAAATGTTGGCCAAGAGAAAAGGGATCCTTTGTACACTGGCGGCAGGAATGTAGATTTTAACAGCCACTGTGAAAAACAGTATGGAAATTCCTAAAGAAATTAAAAGCAAAACTACCAGGAAGACCGAGCCAGAGCACGCAGACAAAAAACAAAGGGCATCAAAATTGGGAGAAAAAAAAAAAAGTCAAATTGTCACTGTTTGCATATGCTATGATCTTATAATAAAAATGAGTAGTGTTTCTATACATCAATAATCAATTATCTGAGAAAGAAATATAGTAATCAATTCCATTTACAATAACTACAAACAAAAAGTTAGGAATGAATTTAATCAAAGAGGTAAGCAACCTCTACAATGAAAGCTATGAAACGCTGATAAAAGAAAATGAAAAGGCCACAAAAGTGGAAAGACATCCTATTCTTATACATTGGAAGAATTGGTATTATTAAAATGTCCATACTACCAATCACGTGCCAGTGGGTCACACATGTAAATGTAGCTACTTGGGATGTTGAGACCAAGAAGTTCAAGGCCAGCCCAGGCAAATAGTTTGTGAGACCTCATCTCCAAAACAGGAGAAAAATGGACTGGCAGCGTGCCTGCTTTTGCAAGCATGAAGACCTGAGTTCAAACTCCAGTCCCACCAACAAAAAAACAACGTCCATACTACCAAAAGTATCTATATAGATTCAAAAGCAATCTTTATCAATATACCAATGACATTCTTCACAGGACTATAAAGAACAATCCTAAAATTTATATGGAACCACACCTATATAAACACACAAACCCTACACAACTCCAATAGCCAAAACGATCTTCAGCAAAAAGAATAAAGCAGGAGACATTATAACATTATGTTATATGATCTCAAAACACACTATAAAGTGAAACTACATGTACCAGCATGAAAAGACACATAGGCTAATGGAACACATCTATAGCCAACTGATCTTCAACAAACATGCTAAGAACACACACTAGAGAAAGGACAATCTCTTCAATAAATGAGGCTGGGAAAAGTGGATATCCACATGGCAAAACAATGAAGCTAGATCCCCCTCTCGCATCATATTAATAAAAAATCAACTTAAAAGGATTGAAGACTTAGATGTAAGACCTGAATCTGTGCAACTACTAGAAGAAAACACAGTTTTTTTTCTAGACTATGATCCCCAAAGCACAGGGAGCAAAACAAAAATGGACAAATGGAATTGTGTCACACTGAAAAGCAGAATAGGAGAACATAACATGCACTATACATCTGGCAAGGAGTTAATATGCAGAATACAGTTGGCAGAGTGGTTCAAGCGATAGAGCACCTATCTGGCAAGTGTAAGGCCCTGCATTCAAACCCCAGTACCACCAAAACAAAGAACAGAATACATAAGGAACTCTACTCAATAGCACAAAACCCCCATATAATCCAATTTAAAAATGAGCAATAGACCTAAATAGTCTTTTTTTTTCTTTTGGTGGGACTGAGGTTTGAACTCAGTGCTTCATGCTTGCAAAGCAGGCACTCTAGCACCTGAGTCACACCTCCAGTCCATTTTGCTATTTGTTATTTTGGAGAGGAGGGTCTCACAAACTATTTGCTTAGGCTGGCCTCAAGCTCTGATCGTCATGATCTCAGCCTTCCAAGCAACTAGGATTGTAGGTGTGAACCACCTGCACTAGGCCTTTTTTTTTTTTTTTTTTTTTTAGGGGCGGGGGAGGCAGGGTCTTGCTATGCAGCCCCAGCTGGCCTCAAACTTGTGATTCAACCTGCACCCAGCCCCAAGTGCTGGAATAAAAGGTGCACACCACCATACTACCACACCCAGCTCCCCCTATCCTATTTTATACCATCTGTAGCTTCATTTAACAATTAAGATATTTAATTGTATCATCATCACTCCTTTGTGCTACCCTTTTGTAGGGCAGCACATCGTTCCTCTTCCCCCATGTGAGAACCCTGGCAACTACTAATCTCTATCTCTCTCTTTAATTTTTTTTCTGTTAATTTTTTGTTCTCTCTCTAATTATTTTTCAGGTACGTTAAATCAGTAGAATCATGCAGTGCGTTTGTATGTATACACACACACTTTTTTTTTTTTTTTTCGTGGTCCTGGGGTAAGAACTCAGGACCTAGGCCAGCACCCTATCACATGAACCACATTTCCAACCCCATATATATACATCCTTTTGGGACTGGCTTTTTACATGCAGCATTATTTTCAAGGAATGTATATTGCTTTGTAAAGCTATTGCAATAACATTTCAGTTGTAACCACAGTATACCCTAGCCTCAGTACCAAAGGAAAAATAACTTGTAAAAAGACTTATACTGGAGGCTGGGTGCCAGTGGCTCACGCCTGTAATCGTAGCTACTCAGGAGACAAGAGCGCAGGACTGAGGTTCGAAGCCAGTCTGGGCAAATAGTTCAGAGTCCCTATCTCAAAAATACCCAACACAAAACAGGGCTGGTGGAGTGGCTCCCAGTACCACCATCCCCACCCCCCTACCCCCCACCAAAGACATATTACAAAGGAGTCATATATTGCAAAAACAAAGACAGGTAACTGGCTAGAGAGACAACATAAAACAACAACAAAAAACAATTAAGATTGAATGTGACCAAACCATACAATATAGTGGTTAGTTGATGAATTCCAAAATCAGCACACTTTGTCTGAGGACCAGTTTATAGTTTTACTATAAACTTGAGAGAATATTCATTAATGGCAACTTTTATTAGAACCCCAAATTATAATTTTAAATTTGGAAGACAGAAATTATTCTCTGTAAGACCTTTTACTTTTTAAACAAAAAAAATTCAATTTATAAACTTGGCAAAGGCAAGCAATGAACTGTCCTAAAAATGCAAAAATTACAGATACATTAATTACAAAACCTAAAAATTTTTTGCAGTTTTAACTTAATTCAACCAACATTTTCCAAGAGCCTACTATGTGTACAGAACTTAGATTAAATTTTACAAAAAGTTTACCATCTAGTAGAAAAAGAACTATATTTACTCAACAGTTTAATTTTTTAAAAGTTGGCAGATTTCTATTAGTTTTAATTTCAAATAAGAAATTAACATAAAAATAAAGAAATTATCTGGTCTATATATAGGTAACACACATGCACATGCTATGACAAGAACTAAAAATGTAGTCAAGCATAGTTACCATAAATTGCAGAATTAAGAAAAACACTAACTGGATTTTTAAAACACTTTTCTCTAGCCATTATTCTGTGCAGAGAATAAAAATTATTTAATTGATCCAATGTTTGCTGTATTGAATTGTCAGATTTGGCCTGATTAAAAGGCAGACTTATTTTTTAAACAACCTTTAAAGTTAGCTCAGATAAATAGAGGGGGAAAGTACATATTTGTGTATCTTTCTTATGTCACTGTACATGTTTCGATGGGTTACCTCCTGGGATATGATGACTACTACAAGAGAATTAGCTCCACTTACGGGAACTTCTTTACCAAGAAACAGTCAGTCTAACAGACTGAAAAAAAAATTATAGGTACTAGGTTATTGTTTGTATTACTGATCTTTTTCAGATAAATTTTTTGATTACATCAAAATATTGAAAAAGGTTTTGGTTTTAAAAATTAATCGTCATTCCATACTTAATAAAGCACAATGAATAAAATGTGCTTTGTTCTGAATTGTTTACTAATCCACTTATTCAAATAACTCTTAAAGAAAAACAGTTCAACAACCAATCTTTCAAATGGCTTACAGCTACAATTTTCTGTTGTGCTTAGAACTCAAGAGATGAGAACTTCCTGATCTTTTTTTTTTAAACTAAGTAACAGTAATTTATTAAAGGTCCTATAGTTCAGCAATCTCTATTACATAGGTTTTTATTTGTTCACATTCACATAACTCTTGTACAAGAGTTTGTACTTTCTAAGTACAAACCCTGTTTAGAAGCTGTGACATGTACATGAAATTTTTATATGAGTTCAGACCTAAGACAAACAATATGACAGAAAAACCAGACATGGTTATAGACAGAAAATTTAGAAAATATTTATGACTATTAACTGTATGAAAAAATGTTCAATCTTACCTATAGCTAAAGAGAAGAAAAGGAAAATATTAACATTTATCACCTAACAAATTGGTAAAATTTTAAAAATATTACCCTACATTGGCAAAACATGTACTTTTTGGGGGGCATTGAGACAAGGTCTTGACCCTGAACTCATGATCCTGCTGCCTTATTCTCTCAGGTGCTGCAATTACAGGCATTGCACCATCACGCCCATCTTAGGTACACTCTTATGTTGTGAAGATATGATGGAGAAAATGTTGTAAGAGGTCATTTCATTCACAATTGTGTTTTTACATGTTTTGTTTGTTTTGGTTTGGCTTGTTTTTTTTTTTTTTTGCAATGCTAGGAATTTAACCCAGGGATTGCACACGCAAGGCAAGCAATCTACCACGAGCTACATCCCCAGTGCCCAGAGCTGTTTTTGGAATGGTGATAAACAAGAAAAAATTACACTTCCCAAAAATATGAATGTGTATTTTTAAAAAGTCTTATTTTAATAGCTCTCACTGATACTCCATATGCAGGGTAAGAGCCTCATAATCAAATCTCGTTAAAATGGCTTATCTCATAAAAAGAGAATTTTTGGTTTGTCCCACATTTTTCTCCAAACACTTAGGTTTTTTGTTTTGTTTTATTTTGTTTGGGGAGAGCTAGGAATTTAATTCTCAGCCTTACTCATGCTAGGCAAGCACTTTACCACTAAGGTATACCCCTAGCTCCGAACATTTAGGTTTTAAAACATATGCAAATAACCTAAAAACATGCTCATTTGAAACAATTTGTAGACAAGTTAGATGATTTACTCCTAACACGAATTAGAATTAAAACCGCATCTAGTACTATTATAGTATTCATATAGTGTAAGTATATTCATGGAAGAGACAGAAATGGGCAGAAGTATATATAGAAGACTAGCATAAGAAAAAAGTGCCAGGTGCCAGTGGCTCATGCCTGTAATCCTAGCTACTTGGGAGGCTGAGATTGTGAGGATGGTGATTTTAGGCTAGCCTGGGTGGATAATTCTTGAGATCCTATCTCCAAAATAACCAGAACAAAATGAACTGGAGGCATGGCTCAAGCAGCAGAGCACCTGCTTTGCAACCTCGAAGCCTTGAGTTCAAACCCCATTTAAAAAAAAAAAAAAGTTGCATTTTCAATCATTAGAAAAATGACAGACTAATAATAAAGTATAGAAACAATTGCCTAGCCTTTTTTGAGGGGGGGGGGGGAGGTGCTGAGAATCAAGTCCAGGACCTACCCACATGCTAAGCAAGCACTCTACCACTGAGCTATTCCCCTAGCCTACCATCTAGCTAGCCTTTTGGGGAAAAAAGAAAAAAAAAAATTCAAAGCAGACTCCTTACTTTATATTCTATGTGTTATTAAACATTTCAATACAAACAAAACTTACAAAACACTAAAAGAAACAAACTGCTTTATTATTAAGTAAACTAAAACAAGGCATGGTGGCTCATAACTGTAATCTCAGCACCCAGGAGGCTGAGGCCAGAAGGATCAAAAGTTTGAGGCCAAGTGAGGAACATAAGGAGTTCAAAGCCAGAATGAGCTACATAGTAACACTGTCTCAAAATGAAAAAAACAAAACAGAAAAAGCCCAAGAACTGGCCTTGTGGTGGCACATGCCTTATCATCCCAGTTACTCAAGAAGAGCTCTGGAAGATCATGGTTTTAGGCCAGCCAGACAAAAAGTGAAACCCCATTTCGACAAATATGCTGGGTACTGCCTAGCAAGTGTGAGGCCCTGAGTTTAAAACCCAGTACCACCAAAAAAATAAAGAAATAAAAAAGTCATATTTATTGGGCTGGTGGAATGGCTCAAGTAGTAGAGCACCTACCTAGTGAGTGTGAGGTCCAGAGTTCAAACCCCAGTGCCACAAAAAATACAGAGTATGGTGGTGTGCATTGGTAATCCCAACTATGCAAGAGGCATAGGTAGGAGGGCTGAAGCTGGCCCTGGGCAAAAATGAGAAACCCTACCTGAAAAATAATCAAAAAATGAGAAAAAGGCCTGGGCTGGGGATATAGC
The DNA here is from genome assembly GCF_047511655.1 of Castor canadensis. Classification (NCBI taxonomy): domain Eukaryota; kingdom Metazoa; phylum Chordata; class Mammalia; order Rodentia; family Castoridae; genus Castor; species Castor canadensis. The sequence goes on along the minus strand of NC_133396.1, from coordinate 45,114,370 downwards.
TCAAGTGTAGAGCACCTGCCTAGCAAGCATGAGGCTCTGAGTTCAAACCCCAGTACAAGCAGATGAAAATTATATAATAATTATTTTAAAATAAAATGTGGTATAGTTATAATAATTCACATGCTTGGAAGGGGAGGAGAGGATATGAACCAGTGCCAGGACTAATCAATGCTTAGGAAAATCAATTACAAGCAAGTCTCAATGAATTACTCTTAGAACAGAAATCAGATACATGGAGAAACAGAAGCCAAAAGCTAGAATGGGTAAAGCCAAGTAGATATGCAGCACAGGTGCAAAGCAAATTCAAAGATAGGAACCTGGAAGCATAGGAAAATTATAGTATAATAGATGAACAGATAAAAGAGTCAAGCTAGGACTGGCAGAGTGGCTCAAGTGGTAGAATGCCTGCCTAGCAAGCATGAGCCCTGAGTTCGAACCCCAGCACTGCCCCCCCAAAAAATAAAAAAAGAGTGAAATTTATTTTTTAAAAAAGACAGTCAAGCTAAATAGCGGGGTCTAAAACACATGCACACTAGAGCGTAAGGCTGATTTTAAGAAGACAAAGCAGGTAACTAAAAATAGGTGAGGCTAGAGTGTGGGCAGTCAAAAATAGGTCAAAGTCAAGAAGACTACAGATGAACAAAAGAAGCAAAGCTGTGCACAAGAATAGGATCCCATACAAAATTCTTTTCAAAGCTGGCTGATCAATCTGTCTTTTAATCCTGGATACTCAATAAGAAACGGTCTTAATCCTAAGAAAGTACCCTGAGTAGTTTCTGAAATTTTAACTTGTCTCAGAAATCACGATATTCAGGTTTTTTTTTTTTTTTTACTTGATAGGTTGAAAGCAGGAGAATTGTGGTTAGAGGCCAGTCTCAGCAAAAAGTTCACAAGACCCATTTCAACCAATATCTGGGAACAGTGGCACAAGCCTGTCATCCCAAACTATACAGGAGGCTGTTACTGGGAAGATCTAGGTTCCAGGCCAGCCAGGCAAAAGGAAAAGTTCCTGAGACCCCATCCCACCTAAAGGCAAGAAAAACTGGGCATGGTGGTACACGTCTGTCATCTCAGTGATGGCAGAAAGCATAAAATAGGAAAATCATGGCCCAGCCCTGCCTGGGCAAAAGCAAGACCCTAGCTCTAAAATAATCAAAGCAAAAGTGGCTGGAAGCATGATTCAAGCAGTAGAATGCCTGCCTAGCAAACACGAAGCCCTGAGTTCAAACTCCTGTACACCAAAAGGAAAAAAAATGAAGTACCGATAATTGCTACCACATGGATGAACACTTAAAATGATGCATTACGTGAAAGCCATGTTTACACTACAAATATGTTTAATGATAAAAAGCCACATATTATATGATCCCATTTATTTGAAATGTTCAAAATAAGCAAATCTATAGACACAGAAATTAGTGATTGCTTAGCTAAGGAGAGTAAAGGGAATGATTAATATGGTCAGATTTCTTTTGTGGGGGGGGGTGTGATGAAGACCTTCTAAAATGAGACAGAGGTAACAGCTGTGTAACTCTATGAGTATACTAAAAACCACTGTATTTCATGGTATGTGAACTTTATCTCAAAAAGGTTGTTATAAAAATACATACGTAAGGCTAAGGATGTGACTCAGTGGTAGAGTGTTTGTCTAGGATGCACGAGGCCCTTAGTTTAAGCCCCAGTACCACAAGAAAAAACACACATATAAACAACTCAGAAATATAGGGACATCAACATCTTATTATTATTATTGTTTTTTTTTTTTTTGCAGTACTGGAGTTTTGAACTCAGGGCCTGGGCTTGCTAGGCAGGTGATCGACCGCTTGAGCCAATGCCCCCAGCTTAACACCAACAATTTTAGATGGAAATACAAACTTACCTCTCCCTGAAATTAAATCAGCAAGAACAATAAACATCATACAATCTTTATATCCTTTGGTTATAGCACAATAAAACTGGAATCTCTAACAACAAAAACATCTTTAAAAAAACCAAACAAACTATGCCTGGAAAGTAAAAGCCATACCGCTAAGCCTTCAGACTAAAGAAGAAATCTGAAATCACAAAATATTTATCAAAATATAACAAAGCATTATATAGAAAACTTGTGAGACACAGCTAAAACAGTATTCAAAGAATTTTATACATTATATATGTTTATAGGAATACAAGAAAGAATAAAACATCAACTTGAAAAGTTGAAAAAGATCTGTTAAATAATCCACATAAAAAGGAAACAAATGAAGATTATGTAAAGAAGTCAATCAACAAAGACCAAATCAACAAAGTACTTATTTAAAGGATGAGCAAAATCAGCTGGGCACAGTGATGAACACCTATAATCCCAGGTACTCACAGGAGGTGGAGGCAGGAGGATACTGAGTATGAGGCCAAAGCAGGCAAAGTCAGTGACACCCCCATTTCAAACAACAAGCTGGGTGTGGTGGCAAAGGCCGGTGGTCCCAGCCCTGAGGAGGCTGGTGTACGCAGGAAGGTGAGGCTGGAGGCTGGCCTTGGGCAAAAAAAAAGGTGAAACCCTATCTGAAAAATAAAGCAAAACAGAGCTGGGAGACATCACTCAGTGCCTGTGAATGCCAAAAAAAAAAAAATCAAAAGCTGGTTCTTTGAAAAGATTAGTAAGATAAGCTTCTGGGAGACTTAAGAAAAGTAAGGTGATACAGTGATGACTGATGAAACAGTTTTAAAAAATTCTATCATGAACAATTTTGTCAACAAATCTGAAAACCCAGGCAGAGTGGATACATTTTCCTGAAATGGTTTAAAGAAGTTGATTGAAGAACTTGAATAAACCAATAACCACAAAATCATCTTCTCCTAGCACCCTAAACCCTGATAGTTTTACAGACTTAATCCTGCTAAATTTTCAAGAGGCAAACAATCACTATTTTCTACAAATTATTACAAATAATAGAAAACAAGGGAGAAAATGCCTAGCTTATTTTGTGAGGCTTTTTTCTTTTTAAAACTAGATAGGAATCGGAAAAGAATAGATAAATTCTTTGTCTACTTTGTCATTCATTCATTAATCAGGAAATAAGAAATATATCATACTTGATGCTCCAGGGAAAATGCCCCTCTCAGGGATACCTCTTTTTTTTTTTTTTTTTTTTTTGGTGACACTAGAGTTTGAACTCAGCACCTCACACTTGCTAGGCAGGCACTCTTACCACTTGAGCCACTCCAGCAGCCCTGAGCTAATTCTTAAGAGAAAAAAAAGGAATTGTCCATGAGCACATCCTTCATATGTAAATTACCAATTCATAACTCATACTTTTCTAACAGGTTCTTATACTCCAGGAAGCAACATTACTCTGTCAATGCCTAAGGCAAAGTAGCAAAAGCCTACAGCCCAAAGTCCACCGACATTCAAATTTGCCAATCCTAAACTTTCCCCTGCTGGTCTTGTTTTTTCCGATTGGAAGCACGGCTTTCCCCTAGCTCCTTCTGCCTCCAGATCACAACTGGTGTTTCCACAAAGGGCCCCACATGCAATAGTGTGCTCCTTCCTTTCAGTAAACATAAATAATAACCTTTCAATAGTAATGATCTCACCATGTTAACAGTCACTTCTGTAAATTAAAATCACACAGGTATGTTTTGGGACAGTAAGTCCATTTCATTTACAAATATATAGATGTTTGAAAATCTTAAATGAAGTATTAGTGAATTAAATCAGTGTATTAAAAATAACACATCCTACACAAAAAGGATTTAAACCAGAAATTAAAGAATGGTTTAGTATTTAAAAATGTATCAAGGTAATAAATCACACCAATGGGATAAAAATGACATGACTATCTCAATAATTTGGTAAAGAAATTTGATATAAATATGATTTATAAAAAATTTCAGCAAACTGTGAGTAGAAGAAAACATTCTTAAACTTGATAAGGCCTACATACTAAAAGCCAAAACCAAATGTCAAACTTAATGAAAAACTTGCATTCCATTTTATTACATTTATTAGTATGCAGTCTAGGTTGGTTTTGAACTTGAGATCCTCCTGCCTCAGCCTTTCCAGTGCTGGGATTACAGAAGTGCCAGGCCATCAGACCCCTGCTTGCATTCCGTTTTAGACAGACAAGTCAAGATAAGCACTGAGGCTTTGTTCAACATAACTACATGGGAAGACTTGGCTAATATAACAAACAGGGGCCAAGAACTGGCGGCTCACGCATGTAATTCTAGCTACTTGAGAGGGTAAGATCAGGAGGATCCCAGTTCAAGACCAGCCAGGCAAATCATTTATGAGACCCCCAACTCCAAAATAACCAAAGCAAAATGGACTGGAGGTGTAGCTCAAGTTGAACAGTGCCTGTTTTCTAATTTTCTAAGTGTGAAGCATACAAACCTCAGTCCACCACAAAAAAGGGGCTGGGGGGTGGGGGAGGAAATAAGAGGTATAAGCATTAGAAGAGATGAGGCAGATGGTGTAGACAAAGTATTATACTGAGATTACAGACTGCCAGATACAGAATCAACTTTAAAAAATCAATAGCATTGCTCTACACAAGAATAGGCAATTGGAAAACATGCTTGGAAATAAGGTACCACTCACAATAGCTGTAACAACTATGAAGTGTTTAGGAACTAACTTACAGAAAAGGACAGAGCCTGAATGGGACAAAATACTGCCACATAGTAGTACCACATTTATGGTTTCTTAAAGATTTGTAATTTAGGTAGGTTCAACACAAATCTCAGGAGAGTTTTAATTTTCAAGGAATTCCACACACTTACTTTAAGATACCTATGTCAGAAAAAGAACCCCAAAAGACCTCAATCAAATTTGAAAAAGCAGTATATTAATAGGGGACTCACTCAATTATATAAGATTTACTACAAAGTTATAATAATAAAACCATGGTACTGGCACTAACATAGAGCAATAATAAAAAACAGCTTAGCAGCACATTCATGAATATATGGGGACATGACATGCTAAAGGTAGTCACAAATCAGCATATATTATTTATAGATGGTATTAGGAAAACTGATCCATTCTAAGAAAAATGCTGGACCTGTACCTCATGATATTTACAAAAGTGGTCTCCACATGAATTAAAGACCTATATGTAAAAGTTATTTTAAATGATGAAATAATATGTATACGTGTGCAGTTGTGTGTATATATTCCTATTTCATGACACAGAAATCCCACTCCTACTGAATATATACCTCCAAAAAAACTATTGCATAGGTTATACTGGGACATGTGTATGTATATATATATTTTTTCTTTTTTTTTTTTTTTGTGGTACTTGGGTTTTAACTCAGGGCCTCTTGCTTGCTAGGCAGGCGCTTTAGCAAGTAAGCCACTCCACTAGCCTTTTTTGGGTTGGGTATTTTCGAGATAGGGTTCACGAACTATTTGCCCTGGCTGCCTTCAAACCGTGATCCTCCTGATCTCTGGCCCCCCAGGTAGGCAGGATTACAGGCGTGAGCCACCAGTGCCTGGCTGAGAATGATTTTTCATAGCATCACTGTGGTAGCAGGAAACTGAACATAATTTAAGTGTTTATCTCAAGGAACAGACAAAATACTAGATATACATGTTATAGTTAAGAATCAACTGGATACATATACTGTGCACTTTTATCAGTGTTGGACTGATAAAATGAGATCTACGTACATAATACAATATTATGTACATATATACTCAAAACAGTATTAGGTACATACTTAAAACAACCCAAGAAAAATTAAAAGAATGTATATATATCCAAGTATACGTACCTAACACATCATTGTATGTTTAAAAGGGGAATGAAAGAGGGCATCTGGGATGAAGAAGAAAAGTAAATAGACAAGAGTCTTGTGCTAAAAACTCTATGTTTCAAGAAAGAAGTCTGCTGCATATATAGAGCAGTCCTTTCCTTTGCTGAAGCAAATCAATTCCAGAAAGCACAGTGGTTTCTATACGGACATATGTATTTTGTGTGTGTGTATGTGTGTGTGTGTTATGAAGGATGCAGCTCTGAAATAATAATCTTACTTGCTGTGTGTGATAATTTCTCCGAGATGAAAAGACACTACAAAAAACAAAAGCAGCATAAAGGGGATGTACAAAGAAGGGCAGTTCATAAGAAAGTACAGTTTTCTAACCAACACTCACATAGTATAAGATATTTATTTAAAGGAAAAATACACTCAGAACATGGTTTCAATATCCTATGTTACATAAGCCAAAAATAGTGGTAAAAAATGTTTTATAAACTTTTAATTTGAATTAATGATAGATCTTCCAATATTCTTTAATTCACCAATAAGTTTATTTCCATTAGAAACACAAGTTTATGTTCAAAAGGAATATCATTAACCATGTTGGTAACAACTAGCACACTTAGAATGAAGAATAAAAGGTCTCAAAATCATTCCTGCACAGGCCAAATTTTAATGAAATACACTTAGTAATATATTTTTTTTCAAAAGACAAGCAATAGTTTGGCACCTAATATATAATCACAATGGCCAAGTCAGGTGTGTAGCGTCCCCAGACTTTATTAGAGTTCTGTTATAAATACACAATCTCTTGACACTGAAGATGTAGTTCTTGCAGATAAAGCCCAGAAGCAGGAAATGAATCTCCTCCCAAATGCTGCCTCTTATCTTTAAAGTAACCTCAAATTATTACTAAACTAATAAAGTAATTTTGTTTGAGAAAGTGATCTGATCTATTTTATTTTGAGCTTTTGATAAACCCAAGAGTGAGATGGAGTATTATTACTTTTTGTCTGACTACACACACTGAAACATAACATGAAAATAAAGGAAAAGCTTTTCCAAATGCTTTTTTATGGTAAATTTGGGATAGGCAATATCAAAGCCTGTCAGCATATGAGGAAGATGTGTATGGTTTGGAAAAATAGAAAACTAATTTTTAACTTAAGAAAATTTGAAGGCATTTTTTGCTGTCTTCTAATTAAAAACTGCTAGGATGAGTAAATTAGGTGTAATGAGATTATATGCAAACTCAATAAAACAATGTTCAACATAATTTTGAGTATTACCTTATTTATGGAATTTTTCTAACATAATGTTTTTTAGCTAATGGCCACAACCCAAGATGGAAATCAGAATTCTATTAAAAGGTCACAAAAAGTCAGGCTACTAAATATTACTATCAAACACAAAGTGGGATGGAGATCACACAGGAAATTTTCAGATAACAAATGATCAATGATGCTGGGTACTGGTAAAAGAGCAGAAGACAGATTAATTGGAGGGTTCACATTAAAAGCAGCAATGTATGGCTAGTGAAGTGGCTCAAGTGGCAAAGTACATGCCTAGCAAGTACAAAGCCCTGAGTTCAACCTCCAGTACTGAAAAATGGGCAGCAATATAGATGTAAATCATTACATATTGAATTCTTTGAGAAAGGCAAATCACAGAGATTTCACTGCTGTCCTTAGCTTGATATAGTGATACTCAGGTATAGATTATGTGATTGACTTAAGGATACTCTGAAGAACTGGAATTTTGCTTACATAGGCTGCAGTATACCAAGCCCAATAACAAGTTTCAAGCCTCCCCTATAAGTAGGCAATAGTAAAAATAGAGCCGGAGTGATTTTTTTTCTTTTTTTTGGCGGGACTGGGGTTTGAATTCAGGGCTTCTCATTTGCAAAGCAGGCACTCTTCTGTTTGAGGCATGCCTCCAATACATTTCGCTCTGATTATTTTGGAGATGGGGTCTTGAGAACTATTTGCCTGGGGTGGCACTGAACCAAAATCCTCTCGAGTAGCTAGGATCACAAGTGGGTATTTTTTGTTGTTGTTGCTTGAATTTGTGTTCTGAGACAAGACTGGCCTTAAACTCTCGATCTTGGCTTCCCAACTGCCACCAAGCTCTTACACACAAAAATGAGCAACACAGAGCTGGTGGCCTGGCTCAAGTGGTTAAGTGCCTGCCTAGCAAGCATGAGGCCCTGAGTTCAACCCCCAGTAGCAATTAAAAAAAAAAAAAAGAGCAAAACAAAATGTTAAACCATTTGTTGAATATTAATAAAAGGCTATAAAACCTCGTAACTGGAAGTCACTCCTCAGAGGTAATACTTTATCGAGGTATTTAAGTTAGAGTTTTATATTCTCTAGGAATAATCAATCTGTAAAAAATAGTCAATTAGAGCTCAAAAAGATTATAATTGAAGTAACATGAATTAGTGAATGAAAGATGAAATTCAAGAATTCTCCCAGAATGTACTGAATTAAAAAATATAGAAAATATAAAAGTTAAGAGGCATAAAGGAATACTCAGATGTTCTGAACTGTGTCTAATGGGGATTCCAAAAGGAGAGACTAGAATGGAGGGAAGGAACTCTCCAAAATTATAAAAGAAGAAAATAGCCCTGAAGCGGGAGAAGTTTCAAGTCCTTAAAGAGTTCACCAAATGCTGACCTAGATACATCCTGGTAAATTTTCAGAATACCAAGAACAAAGAGAAAAATTGTAACATCTGGTGAAGGGGATTGGGAGTACAGATTATTTACAAATAAAAATCAGACGAATAACACATCAACAGCAGATTTTATAAGAAAAATAAAGTATTGTTTTATTTTTTAATTTTATTTTTTTTGACAGAACTGGGGTTTGAACCCAGGGCTTTGTGCCTACCACTTGAGTCACATCCCAAGCCTTTTTCTTTTTTGCTTTAGTTATTCCTCGTAACTATCCACAGCTGGGATTATAGGCGCAAATGCACACGACCATGCATGGTTTACAGATGGTGTTTCACTAACTTTTTGCCCAGGCTGATCTCAAACCACAATCCTCAAAATCTGTCTCCTGAGTAGAAGAGATTATAGACATAAGCTACTGAACCTAGCCCAAAGTATTATTTTAAAGTGCTAAAGGAAAGCACTGGAACTTCATATGTAGCCAAACTATCTTTCAACTGTGAAGATTAAAAAATAAAGACATCTGCAGATGGACAAAGATTCAAAGATTACCACTCACAATCTCCAAAAGACTGACTTCAGAACAAATTAATCCAAGTATAAGACAAAGAAATAGAAAACAAAAGGCTGGAGATGTGGCTCAAGCAGGAGAGCAAGTGCAAAACCCTGAAACCCCAGTACCACAAAAAAATAAAAGTAGGAGGCAGAAACCAACACTTAGAAACCAGTAAAATTCAACTGATAAACATAAACAAGTGATCAACTATTTAAAAAATAATATTCACAGCTAAAATCTGAAATGCAATCAGCCTAAGAAATATTGGGGAAAGAGAAGAAAAGTTAAAGTAAAAACAGGTTGTTCAAGCTGGGTGTCAGTGGCTCCCAGCCACTGTAATCTGTAGGATTACATCTGTAATCCTAGCTACTTACAAGGCAGAGATCAGGAAGATCACAGTTTGAAGCCAGCCCATGCAAATAGTTTGTGAGCACCTATGTCAAAAATACCCAACAGAAAACAGGGTTGGTGGAGTTTACAGCAGCTGGCTCCTGATCTCTGCCTCCCTAGCAGCTAGAATTACAGGTGTAAGCCACTGGTGCCTGGTTAAAAAAAAAAAAGGTCTGATTTTGTTGTTGTTGCTTCCAAACAGGCTGACCTCAAACTTCTGATGCTCCTGTCTCAGCCTACCAAATGCTGAGATTGATAGGCATGTGTCACCACACACAGCTCAAAAAGCTCCCCTCGAGAGAAAAAGGATGCCTCCTTTTGGCATTCATGTTGTTCATGCCAATGAATAACACTGGGAATAAAAAGGAGATTTCAAAAGCACAATTCAGAAAAGCATTTTAATTTCAGAAAGCATTTATCATTACATTTTACTACAGACAGTTACGGTAGTATGCCTGTAACTCCAGCACTTCGGAGGCTGAAACAAGAGGATCAAGAGTTCAAGGCCAGTCCAGGCCTTGTCTACAAAAAAAGAAAACAAGAACAAAAAAGCCCTTTACTTTAATGTAAGTTGAATCTCTAGGAAAAAAGTAAGGATTATCTAGGAAAATGTAAATAACAAAAATTGGCTAAAGAAGTAAAACCTGAATAGATTTTAAAAACAGAAAAAATTGAAATTGTAGAGGACCAATTCCAAGCATATCACTTTGCATCTTAACACACTTCAATGGAACATAATTTCTTCTGTTTTGGAGCACAGAACATGTTTCCACCTCAAGACTCTTTTACATTCTTTAAAATTATTGGGAATCCAAACAGCTTTTGTTTATATGGAAGGGTTATGCTATCAAAATTTACCATATTAGAAATTATAACTAAGAAAGTCTGGGCATGATAGTACACAACAGTAATTCCATCATTTGGGAAACTGAGGCAGGAGGATCATGAATTCAAGGCCCACCTGGGCTGTACAGCAAGACCCTATTTCAAAAAACAAACAACAAAACAGTAAGAAAATTGTAATAAATTGTTCATCGCTAAAAGAGGCAGAGGTAAGAGGATCGAAGTCCAAGGCCAGCCCAGGCAGTTAGTGTGGGACTCTCTCTAAAAGGAAAAAAAAAAAAAAGAAGTATTTGTACTTTTGCAAATTTCTTTGACAAAAAAATTGGTGAAATCTTGTGTGCTCTATTTTCAAGCTACTGTATATCTAGGAAGATATGAGAAAAGGCAAAAAAAAGTCTTAGTATTATGGGCTGAGCATCTCTAATCTGAAATGCTCCAAAATCCAAACTTTTAAATACTGACATGATGCCACAGTGGAAAACTCCACATGTGATAGATCGCAACAAAAACACTGCATAAAATTACCATCAGACTGTGTATAAGGTATATAAACTACAAATGAATTTCATGTTTACACTTGGATACCATTCAGGACATCTGATTATCTGTATGCAAATGTTTCAAAATCTGGAAAAAAAAATGTGAACTCAAGCACTTCTGGTGCCAAGTATTTTGAGTAAGGAGTACTCAACATATGTTATAAAACAGTTTTGACTTTGCAGATCTCTTGAAAGTATCTTTGCAACCCCAGGGGTCCCCAAGAGAGTCACAGTAGATTAAGAAAAAAAAGAGGGAAAGCTAAATCAACACCAAGTAAGAATGCAAAACTTTAGGCCAATGGTACTTAATAGCAAATACATCCTTATCCTACATATGAAAATTAACTCAAACTGTATTAAAGACCTAAAGATAAAAGCTAAACCTAAAATATTGAAAGAAAAACTTCATGACACTGGATTAGGCAATGATTTCTTAGATATGACACCAAAAATATAGGCAACAAAAGAAAAAAATTGATAACTTCAGCAAAATTAAAAACCTTTGTGCATCAAAAAGATACAGTCAGGCGCCAGTGGCTCACACCTGTAATCCTACTTACCTGGAAAGCTGAGATTGGGAGGACTGCAGCTCAAGGCCAGCCCGGACAAGTAGTTTGTGAGACCCCCATCTCCAAAATAACCATGGCAAAAGGACCCAATGGCTCATGCCTGTAATCCTAGCTACTGGGGAGGCAGAGATCAGGAGGATCATGGTTCAAGGTGCCTAGGCAAAGAGTTTGAGAGACCCCTATCTTGAAAATACTCAACACAAAAAAGGACTGGTGGAATGGCTCAAGTGGTAGAGCGCCTGCCTAGCAAGTACAAAGCCCTGAGTTCAAACCTCAGTATCGCAAAAATAATAAATACATAAGTGAAACGGAGCAAAGAAAATACAGCCATTTCTCCAAAGACAAATAGCCAATAAACACATGAAAATGTTCAGCATCACTAGTCGTTAGGGAGATGCATATTAAAACCACAATGAAAAGCCACTTCACACCTTCAAGCAGAAGGCTATTATCAAAAAAATAGTAACATAACAAATGTTGGTGGAGGATGTGGAAAAAATGGACTTCTTGTGCACTGCTGGCAGGAATATAAAATGATACAGTCACTGTGTTAGTTCCTCAAAACTTAAGTATTCTAGTTATCATTAAGAAAGTGAGTAACAAATGCTGGCAAGGATGAGGTGGAGGGAACCCTTATACAGTGTTGGTGGGAATGTAAATTAGCGCAGTCACTACAGAAATTAGTACAGAGATTCCTCAAAAAACTAAAAATAGAACTACCATATAATCCTGCAATACCACTTCTGGGCATCTATCCCAAGGAATGTTAAATCAGCATACAACAGAGATACCTGAACACCCACATTTATAGCAGCACTATTCATAATAATCAGACTATGTTAACAGCTATGTGAATAGGCTACAATCAACTAGATGACTGGACACAGTAAACATAGTATATATACACAATGGAGGAGTATTCAGCCATACAGAACAATGAAATTATGCTGCTTGCAGGAAAATGAACAGAACTGAAGAACAGTATGTTGAGCAAAACAAACCATGCTCCTAAGGACAAATATCAGGTTTTCTCTTATATTCAGAATCTAGACAAAAAAAAAAAAAAAAAAAAAAGACATGAATGTAAAAGGGGGACAATGGGAAAGGTGCAAAGGAGTGAAATAGGGTGCATGGTTATGATCTTAGTACCTCATATGCACATATGCAAATAGAATAATGAAATCCATTCAAATTGAAAAAAAAAAGCAGCAGAGATTAGAAAGAATAATAGAGGGGGCTAATAATAATAATAGTAAAAAAAAAAATAAATAAACCTTTGGCGGGTACCTGTGGCTTACACCTATAATCCTAGCGACTCAGGAGGCAGAGATCAGGAGGACTGCATTTTAAAGCCAGCCCAGGCAAATAGTTTCAGAGACTTATCTTGAAAATACCCAACATACACAAAAAAAGAGCTGGGAGAGTGGCTCAAGTAGTAGAGTGCCTCCCTAGCAAGTATCAGATCCTCAGTTCAGACTCCAGTACTGAAAATAAACAAATAAAAAAAACACTCCTCAAACATTTGAACATAAAAGAACTCAAGGCAAGGAATCAAACAGAGACTTATATACTGTGTTCATAGCAGCATTATTCACATAACAGCCAAAATGTGGAAATCACCCAAGTGTCCTTGGATGAGATGAAAAGATAAAACGTGATATATGCATACAATGGAGAAGGAAATTCTGGCACATGCTACAACATGTATGAACCTTGAGGACATTATACTAGGTGAAATAAACCATGATAAAGGACAAATACTCAAATACTGTATGCTTATCTGAGGAAACTGGAAGGGTTAGATTTGTAGACTGAGAGTAGAATGGTTGGTGGCTGTCAGGGGCAAGACAGGAGAGAAGAAAATAAGGAGCTACTGTTTAATGAGTACAGAGTTTTAGCTTGAAAAGAAAAAGTTCTGAAAACAGACAGTGATACTATTCAAAAAACAATGTGAATTTTATGTCACTGAACTAGACACAAAAATGGTTAAAAGATAAATGTTATGTTACAAGTAAAAAACAGCAAATAGGGCTGGAGGTGGGGCACAAGCAGTGGAGTGCCTGCCTAGCAAACATGAAGCCCTGAGTTCAAAACCCATACCACTAAAAAAAAAAAAAAAAAAAAAAAAATCCAGCTGCATATATAAAATAATAACCCACCACAACCAAGTAGGTTTTATGCTGGCATTAAAAGAACATTTTCACTTTAGTGAAAGAGGTACCAACATTAATATTTTCCCTCCTAGGAAAAAGAATTATTTTATCCCATCTTCATTACCTGCATTCTCTCAGCTACTTCTGTAATGGGAGATAAAAGGACAATAGAATTTTCTTGCCATCTCTCCTCCTTTAGTGCATCCTTTTTTCTCTCTTTTTTTTTTTCACTTCTGGACAACAGGTTAAGGGGATGAATTTTTAGCATAGCTGCACAATTACTTTAAGTCCCTCAAGGCTTATACAGCTTTTTAGAGATATTCAGTATCATGAATGCAGTAGTTTTGTAGCATATGAGAAAAGTTAAAAAATTATTAGCCATCATTAAAATAATCTAAATTTCCTGACTTTTTTTTTTTTTTGAGGCAGGGTCTCACTATATAGCCCAGGCTGGTCACCAACTCATGATCCTCCTCCCTTAGATTTCCAAATGTTAAAATAACAAGGCATGTATTATACATTCTGCTCTGGCATTTTCATAAATAATATGCTTTCTCATGTCTGTGTAAAACTGTCATTTTATTTGAACTATACCAGACTATATCCAGAGAAATAGGAAATTATTTGATTATAACTGATGAAAAGCCACAACTGAAACACTTTATTGGGTCAGATGTATTATAATGTTCAAATAAGTTAAAATTTTAACTTTTTCTTAGTATTAGCAAACTAAACAGATTTCCAATTAAAACAAAATTAGTTTTCCATTAAGCAAAACAGACCTATGAAGATTACTTTTTCAAGGAAAAATTTTTAAAAGACTGGAATTAAAGTGGAGAAAAATTAAGAAATAGTAAAAGCAATGACAGTATTACATAATCCAATAGCTTGCTAATGCTTCTTACTTTGGAAATACACAATTATGGTCATCTCCTCTTTAAAGCACTCATTACCTCTTATTTTTCAAAATTATAACCATAAAATAGTAAGTATACAATTTTGAAAAACAAAACTCATATATTAACCTTTAACCATTTTATTATTTTCTACTTATATGTTCACATACAGTATTGTACAAACATGTTCAATTTTGCATTCTTATTCTTTATTTTATGCTCTTAAATTGTTCTACCACTCTTAGTATGCTTTTTACTAAACAAAATGCACTATTTCCTTTTATATTTTAATATAGTTTTGAAACTAAATACCCTACGAGAAATTCTTAAAAGTCATCGAAAATTTTTTTTAAAAATTTGTGGGCTAGGAGTGTGGCTCATATAGTAGAGCACCTACCTGCCTGGCAAGTGCAAGGCCCTGTGTTCAAACTCTAGTAGCACCAAAACAATACTTGTAAAGTATTAAAAAAAAAAAAAAATCATTCATAGTTCACTATCTTTTTTCCTTCCATTTTTACGGTTTTTTTTTTTTTTTTTTTTTTTTTTGCTTGTTTTTGTTCTGAGATGGGATTTTGTGTGTTTGTCCAGCTGGCCTCCAACTCCTGGGCTTAAGTGATCCTCCTTGTCTTAGTCTACCAAATAGCTGGGATTTCAGGCATGCATCATTATGCCCAGCTTTTCTATAACAGCTTTCTATGTATTTTCTAAGTGCTATTTTGTGATGAATTTAACAGCTTTAGTGTATCTATTACACTCAGTTTGGCCACACTTTCATTGTTGAAAGTTGAACTGATTTGTTTTTACTATCATAAACTCCAGAGAAATACTTTTGAATATCGAAAAATCTTTTGTACAGATTTCTGATTTCTTCAAGGTAAGAATTTTAGAAAGGAAAAGACTCACATAGTTTCTGTCTCCTGACTGACATACTGGGTTAAAAGCACTTTTAAAAGACTGACATTAATCCTAAGGATTGGGGGGATGTAGCTCAGTGGTACAAGGTCCTGGATTTAAGCCGCACCATTACAAAAAAGCAAAAAACAAAAACACTTCTTGTCTGCTACTAATCCTTAGAACACTTTCCAGGAAAGGACAGCATTTTTTGCTCTATAAAAATGTGTATCAACTTACACTGACAAAATCTAAGTGACCATTTTTCTAAAATCTTGCCATTATCATTTTTTAAAAGTATATGCTAATATGGCAAACTGCTGAGGGCATGGCTCAAGCAGTAGAGCACAAGCTCTGGCAAGCACTGGCAAGCACAAGGCTCTGAGTCCAACCTCCAGCACTGGAAAAAAAAAAAGCTTACTGTTGTCATATTTTACATTTCTTAAATATAGTAAGATTAAGTATCTTTTTTGGTTTTTTTGGTGGTATCTGGAGATGAACTCAGGACCTCGTACTTACTAGGCAGGCGCACTACGAGTTGAGCCACTCCACGAGCCCCTGAGATATGGTCTTGCTTTATGCCCCAGCCAGTCTGGATTGAGATCCTATTTGTGCTTGCCTGTGTAGCTAGGAATGACAGGCATGCACCACCATGCCCAGCCATTAGTTGAGATGGGGTCTCTTGAATATTTTGCCTGGGCTGGGCTCAAACAGCAATCTTCCCAATCTCTACCTCCCGAGCAGCAAGAATTACAGGCTTGAGCCACAGGGCCTCATCTAGATTAAATATCTTTAATGTTCATTAGATATTTCTTCTGTATTTGTCTATAACTATTCTTCCCATTTTTCCACTGAGGCTTTACTGTTTTTCCATATAGCATTTATTCAGTGCTTCACATCTTATGAAAATTAGTGTTGTACCTGTAAAAGGACTACACCATGGCTCTGAGTGAATCTGTATATATTATATATATATACACAAACATATATATAGATATGCATATATACATATAAACACATAAAACTAAGTTAATAAATTTTAGCTATGTAGTTTAACATTATCTTTTAAAGAAGCCAGTTTTGTTTCTATCCAAAGCAATAATTTTCAGGTTGTATGTATTGTAATTTTTCATGGCATACAAATTATGTTGTAAAACTGGATCTCACAGGTATATCACTGCCTAGAAATAAACATTTCAATTGGCAAGATTTAAAGGAAATTCATTATATTCTGCAAAATAAGCATTTAGCACAGAAAAACATCTAAAAGGATGTTCCACATTTAATCTGTCATCTTCATAGTTAGCTATATTAATTACTAATCACCTTAAAAACTTGTAAAGTATTTGTTATCAGGAGTTTGAGAAAAATCACATAGGCCAGGGGTCAGCAAGTTATACACTGCTGGCCAAAATCAGTCCACCCACTTTTGTAAATCAAATTTTATTAGAACACATTTATTACCAATGCTCAGTGCTTTCACGGTGAAAGCTGAACAGTTGACCTGTAAAGCTCAAAACATTTATTACAGGCTGAGTACCTTTATCCAGAATGTTTGGGACCAGGAAGGTGTGGTGGGTCACTCCAGCAACCCTACTCAGGGAGCAGAGATGGGTTGGGGAGGTGGAGATTAGAGGATAGAGATTTGAGGCCAGCCCAGACAGTTAGCAAGACCATATCTTAACCTATTAAAAAAATAAAACTAGACATGGTGGTGTATGCCTGTCATCCCAGCTATGCAAGAAATGTAACTAGGATAGCAGTCCAAGCTGGCTTGGGCATAAAAGCAAGACCCTATTCAAAAAATAAATAAAGCACCTACCCAGCAAGTGCATGGCCTTGAGTTCAAACCCTAATACTGCAAAAACAACAAAAACAAGCCCATGATGTTTAGGATCAAAAGTGTATTACTGTTTAGAATTTTCAGATTTGGAGATATGTGAATGTTATACATAATGAGATCGCAGCTATGGAACCAATATCTAATCAGAAAACTCATTTGTTCCGTATATACCTAGTACACATAGCTTGAAGGTAATTTTATACTTTTTTGGAGGGGGGCCAGAACTGGGGTTTGAACTCAGGCTAGGCAGACACTCTTACCATTTGAGCCCCATCACCAGTCCTACACTTTATTTTTAGCATGGCAACATTTTGACTGCAATCCTTCAACATGAGGTCAGGTGTGGAACTTTCCACTTGTGGCATCAGATTGGCACTCAAAAAGTTTCAGAATTTGGAGCACTTCAAGTTTCAGATTTTCAGGTCAGAAATGCTCAACTTGTACTTAAGAGTTACACAATACAAACCAAAACACCTGAATAAATAAATTTACTCATTCTTGGAAGCCAGACATATCTGGATCCTAATTCATGGATCTCACAGCCTATTACAGTGACAAAATATGCATGAAAACAACTCATAAACAAGGTTTTAAAAAGCTAAGCACCAGTGACTCATGCCTGTAATCCTAGCTACTCAGGAGGCAGATATCAGGAGGATCTCGGTTTGAAGTCAACCACTGCAAATAGTTTGTGAGACCCTAGCTCGAAAAAACCCAACACAAAAAAGGGCTGGTAGAGTGGCTCAAGGTAAAGCCCTGAGTTCAAGCCCCAGGACTGCAAAAAAAATTTAAAAAATTAAAAAGCTAAGAGCAATAAGTAAAGAGTATCAGAAAAAAGGAAAAGATTATTTCTAGTGAGGAAATTCATAGATGGCATCTTGCACTAAGTAGCTTTTGTACTAAATTTTGAAGGGCGACTATAATTACAACATGTAAAGATGAAGACTTCCACTATGAAGAAAAGCAAAGCTGTGAAAAACTACAACCATAACAGTGTACTTTGCATGGAGGAAAAATTAGGGAAAAATGCAAATAAGCATTTTAAAGCCAAAGCATTAAATACAATTAGGTTCAGCTCCTGGGGAGTAAGTGACTAGAACTGTGCTTTAGGAGGATCAGTCAGATAACCATATTTACAATGAATCTGAAGACAGAGAAAGCAGTAAGAAAACTGTTATTTTTGGTGGTGCTGCTAGATTATACCCAGGGCCTTGCACATGCCAGACAAATGCTCTACTGCTGAGTCCCAGCCCAAAAGGAAACTATTTACAAAAGCTATTCAGCTGGTGAAGTTGCTCAAGCAGTAGAGCATCTGCTAACAAGTGTGAGGCCATGAGTTCAAACCCCAGTACTGCCAAAAACAATGCTGGGCACCACCAGTGTCTCGCACCTGTAATCCCAGATACTCAGGAGGCAGAGATCAGGAGGATCTTGGTTTGAAGCCAGCACAGGGAGATAGTTCAAGAGACCCTATCTCCAAAAAACCCACCACACAAAAAGGGCTGCCAGGGGCGGGGGGGGCTCCAGTGTTAAGAACGCCTACCTTGCAAATAAACAAAGCCTGAGGCCCTGAGTTCAAACAACAGTGCTTGCATACACCCCCCAAGAAAACTATTCAAATAACTCAAAAATGACCATAAAATTGGAAAAGATTAGAAAAACTGGAATAAATACATCGTATGATAGACAAACCACTCAAACATTTGTGATCAGCCAAAAGCATCAGAATAGGCTTTCTTACTTCCCTTCTCCATCTTTGGAAATAATTATTTCTAATTAGTTCTGATAATTTAAAAAGAACTACTTAAATAAAAGTGCTGGACTACCACTTTCCCATTTTTAAACTAACCCTGAATATAAGCACAAAATAAAACAGAACTCATGTACTAGGGCCCCCTCTGCTGGACTATAGAGAGATAAAATGGAATCTAAAATTTGAGATCTGAATTGTTTCTCAACTGCTTAAAAAAAAAAAAAAAAAGTTTTGCTTCATACCAACTTCCCTCTAGCTGTATCACATGCTCTCCTTAGGAGGGGAACAATAAAGTATCTTTCCCTTTATTTTCCAAAACAATCAACAATTTATTGTTGCTTAGATTGTTGGTTATGAAAAGAGATTTTTAACATATATTTAAACAACACAAATATTTAAATATATTCAACTAAGAAATTTACTTCTTAGTACTAGGAAAAGCTAGAATTCATCACGTTTTTTATAGATATGTAAAGTATGCTGAAGAACAGTTGTATAACTTGTCTATTACGAATTAAACTGTATCTCCCTTGTTAATTGGTTTCTGACTGGGCTCCATCAAAGAAAAACTACCTAAAACTGAATCTCCCCATTTGCTTCAGCTCCTTTAAGATAGCCTGGTTCCAACCAAGTAATCCTGGCCCTTGGCCTCCAAACCAATCATCTAGCTGTGATCACTACTTCTTACTACTGCTAATCTCTAGATTGCCTCATCATCCCCTGTTTGGCTTCTCTTCTTTCACCTATGTAACCAACTCTCTGCATTAGAGTCCCTCTATGGGAGGGAGAGACAAAGAGGAGAAAGAAAGCTATAGCAAAATGTCCCAGGCATTATCTTTTCTAACTGTAGCGTACCCATTGTCCAGTTACCACCACCCTCATTTCACAACAGAAAAGAAACAGCAGTAACATTAGTGAACTTTCTAGACACCTGTGTAAACCTGTCCTCCTGGATACACTTTGGAAATTTCATGTTGCTTTGTATTATACTGTAGGCAGGATGATTTAATGTAAAACTACAGGATAAACATGTCCTATCTTTCTGTCATATCCATGGCAAGGAATTTCTAAGACTATATGTTAAAACAAACCACAAGGACACCAGACAATGTACTGGGGAATAACTGTTTCAACAAATGGTGTTGGAACAACTGGATATCCACAGATAAACGAATGAAATTCAAACACCACATAAAATAATTAACTCAAAATAGATCAAAGAACTTAATTTAAGAACTAAAACTACAAAACTCTTAGAATAAAGCATAGGTGTGAATCTTCAAATAGGCAAGTTTCTTACGTATATTCTCTAAGCACCAGCAACAACAGAAAAAATAAATTGGACTTCCTCAAAATTGAAATTTTGTCCTTCAAAAGGACATTATCAAGAAAATGAGGCTGGACGCTGTGGCCTATAATCCTAGCTACTCAGGAAACAGAGCTCAGGAGGACTGCAGTTCAAAGCCAGCCAGGACAAACAGTTCAAGAGACCCTGTCTCAAAAAAATCCATCACAAAAATAGGCCTGGTAGAGTGGCTCAAGATGTAGGCCCTGAGTTCAAACTTCAGTACTAGAAAGAAAAAAAAAAAAGATAAAAGAAAATGAAGACAACGCATAGAATGGAAAGTAAGATTTACAAATCATAAATCTAATAAGGTACTTGTACATAGAATATATTTAAAAACTCTTACAACTCATAATAATAGCCCAATTAAAAACCAGATAAATGATATGACTAGACGTCTCTCCAAAGATTGAATACCCAACGTCACTGGTCATTTAAAAAATGCAAATCAAAACAATGAGATCCTACTTGATACCCACAGAAAGCTATAATAAAAAAGATGAGGGGCTGCCGGAGTGGCTCAAGCAGTAGAGCGCCTGCCTAGCAGCTGCAAGGCCCTAAGTTCAAGCCTCAGTACCACAAAAAAAACCAACAACAAAAAAAAAAAAACCCAAGCCGGGCACTGGTAGCTCACACCTGTAATCCTAGTTACTCAGGAGGCAGAGATGAGGAAGATCATGGCTCAAAGTCAGCCCGGGCAAATAAGTTTGTGAGACCCTATCTGGAAAAAAGCCTTCACGATAAAGGGCTGGTAGAGTGGCTCAAAATGCAGGCTCTGAGTCAAAGTCCCAATAACACAAAAAATTAAATAAATTCTTGCTAAAACTTCCAAAAAAAAAAAAAAAAAGAGGGATTTGGCTCACACCTGTAATCCTAGCTGCTCAAGAGAATCACAGCTGGAAGCCAGAGTGGGCAAATAGTTCGTGAGACCCTATCTTGAAAAAAACCCTCCACAAAAAAGGGCAGCTGGAGTAGATCGAGGTATAGACCCAGCGTTCACACCCCAGTACTGCAAAAAAAAAAAAAAAAAAAAAGGATGAGAAGTAGTGTAATCCTAACTACTTGGGAGGCTGAGATCAGGAGGAACAGGTGTGAGGCAAGCTGAGCAGATAGTCTGGCAAGACCCCATTTCCAAAATAACCACAGCAAAATGGATGGGAGGTGTGGTTCAAGAAGTAGAATGCCTACTTTGCCAGCTCCAAGTCCTGAGTTCAAATCCCAGTCACACACACACACACACACACAAAGGAATGAAGCAGTGATACATGTTACAACCTTAAACATAGGCAAAGTGAAAGAAACAAAAAAACCACCTATTACATAATTGCTTTTATATGAAATGTCCACAATAGGCAAATCAAGAGAGACAGAAAAGATTAGTGATTTGGCAACAGAGAAAATAAGGAGTGATGCTAATGGGTAAAGGTTTCTTTGTGAGTGATGAAAATGACCTCGAATTAGACGGTGATGGTCATACAACTCTTAAAAACCAATAAACCATACAATTTAAAAGGGTGAAGAATGTGGGGGTTTGGATTGTATCTTGATATTTTTTTAAATGGGGAAATGACATAAGAATAAAAAGTAAAATAAATGATAAAATATAAGAGCCTGAGGCTGGAGGTATAACACAGTGGTAAGATCATTTGCCAGCACCACAAGAGGACAGGATGGAATCTAAGAATTTTTTTTAATGTTATTAATAAATCTAAAAATATATCTACTTCTCCACTGTATTGTACAGATTATGTATCAGTTCTCCTCCCCTTCATCCTATGTAACCTTTTTAACAACCTAGAACAGAAATCTTTAGAGTAACATTCCATCTATTTCTTTCCCATATACTCAGCTGGCTGCCAGCACCTGTTTATTTGATATCTATTGTCCCCTGTGATTCCCCCAGCCTCACTCTAGTTAAGATCCTCACTTTTCACCTGAACTATAGAAGACTTCTCATGGCATCTTGATCCTAATCTTTCATCTCTCCCCCAACCCAACCCACCTTATCCTTTTGTTTTTTGAGGTAAGAGTCTTGCTGTATGGCCCAAGCTGGCCTCAAACTCTTGATCCTCCCGCCCACAGCTTCCTTTCTTCCCTTTTGTGCTTCACAATTCAAGAATTATCTTCTCAAGGTCTAAGTGTGAGACTGGAGACAGAGAAGATCTCGGTTTGAGGCCAGCCCAGGCAAAAAGTTACCAAGACCCCACCTCAATCTATAAGCCAGGTTTGGTGGTTTATAGATTCCAACTACATGGAAAGGCACAGGGCAGGAGGAGAGATCACAATCTGAGGCTGGCCTGGGCAAGCTCCTACCTGAATTAACTAAAAGCAAAACATGGCTAAGGGTGTGGTTTAAGTGATAGAGTGCCCATATAGCAAGTACAAGGCCTGGCCCTGAGTTCAAAAACACCCCCAACAAAAAAAAAAAATGTGGGTTTTTTTTTTTTTTTGCAGTACTGGGGTTTGAACTCAGGGCCTACACCTTGAGCCATTACACCAGCCTCCTCCCCCCCTTTTCTCTTAATGTTAGGTATTTTCAAGATAGGGTCTCGTGGAATTAATTGCTCGGGACTGGCTTTGAACCAAGATCCTCCTGATCTCTACCTCCTGAGTAGCTAGGATTACAGACATGAGCCACCGGGGCCCAGCAAAAAAAGTGTGATTTTATCACTGAACTACTTACACACTGCTTACAAATATGAAGGCTGACATTTGATACAAAGTCAAGGTATTCTACAACCTGGCCCAATCCTATTAAAACCCCATTTGCAACCATTTTTTCCTAAACACACTCCTCTCTAACCACATTATTCCACAAAATGTCTTACACTTTTTTGCTACACTTTTGGCAGTACTGGGGATTGAACTCAGGGCCTCACACTTGCTAGGCAGGCACTCTATCACTTGAGCCATTTGCACCAGCCCTTTTTTGTATTAGGCATTTTCGAGATAGGGTCTTAAGAATCATTTGCCCAAGGCTGGCTTTGAGCCATGATCCTCCTGATCTCTGCCTCCTGACTAGCTAAGATTATAGGTATGAGCCACAGGTGCCTGGTTCTACTCTATATATTTTGCTGTTTTCTCCTAATCAAAATTACCTCTACCCCAATCTCTCTTACCCATTTAAATCTAAGCCAGCCATGAAGGCTGTTAAAATTTCTACTTCTGCCTTGGTTTTCCTTTAGCCAAGTGAATCTTTTTATTCTCTACATTAACACAATTTGTAACTCTATTAAAACAAGGCAAGATAGAACTGAAAGAGTGCAGGTTTTGGGATCATATACTTGTGTTCAAAGCTCAGTTTTGCCACTTATTAGCTATATGGCCTTGAACAAATTACTTAACCTATTTGAGTTTCAGTTGCTTCATGTGTAAAATGCAAATAATAATACTTATATCACAGGGTAATTATGAAGATGAAATAAAGAACAATAAGCACAAAGGAATCCTCAGTAATGTTAGTTTTCTTTCTAAATTTCAGTATTCTTTATATGTTTACATGTGTGTCTTTCTCACTAAACTAAATATTGTTTGAAAGCAACACTATGCCAATGGTCCACAACTTACAATGGGGTTGTATAATAAACCCATATCGTAAGTCAGCCAGTGCTGGTAGCTCACACCTATAATCCTAGCTACTTGGGAGACTGAGATGGGAAGGATCATGGTTCAAGGCCAGCCTCAGCAAATAGTTCCAGAGACCCTATCTCCAAAAATAACCAAAGCAAAATGGACTGGAGGTATGGCTCAAATGGTGGTAAAAAAAGAAAATACCATAAGTCAAAAATTTTAAAAAATATGCTGGGCACGGTGGTTCATAGCTATAATCCCAGCTACTCAGAAGGGGGAAATTGGGAGGACAGACGCCCATGTCAACAAATAAGCTGGGTGTGGTAGCATGGGGTTATGATCCCAGCTATGTAGAAGGCATAAATAGGAGGACTGTAGTCCAAGCTGGCCTGGGGAAAAACATGAGACCCTATTCAAAAAAACAAAAAAAAATTACTATCATAGTGTAGCAACACAGTGTACTGTCAATGGGTTATTTAGTCTCATGATAACATGGCTGATGGGCAGGCGTGGCTCACTGCCTTGGCCCAGTATTGTACAGCTAACCTGGGAGAGCATCAAAATTCGAAATTCAAAGTGTGGTTTCTATTGAATGACTACTATTTTTGCATCATTGCAAAGTCAAAAAATCATAAGATGAACCGTTTTAAGTCAGTGACAATGTGTATATGGTCCTCCCAAAATTGTTATAAATTCTATGTGGCTATAGAATAAAACATATAGGCTACAGTTACAAAACTAATCAACTCAATCTATAATAAGTATTAGATATTTATTGATAAAACAATAAAACACCTGGGAACAACTTAAATATTCAACAGCTGTAATTAGGGACTTTCTCAATATTTTACTTGGTAATAATCTAGATGCCTATATAGAAATAGAGATTTAACTAACTAGTAACCTTATTTCTTCGTTTTCTTTTCTTTTTTTTTTTTTTGGCAGCGCTAGGGTTTGAACTCAAGGCCTTTGGGTTTGCAAGGCAGGCACTCTACTAATTGAGCCACGCGTCCAGCCTTCATATCTTACAATCAAAATTATTTTTAAATTTATGAAAAAAAAACAAAAAAATGGAAGAAAACTTACACTGTTGTTAAAAGGGGAAAACTCATCTTCGGTAAAATGTGACTATAGAACTACATACACTAATCTCGCCAACATTACACTGAATGAAGTCAAATATAAGCGTACATGCTATGTGATTTCATTTACATGAAACTCTAGAACAGCAAAACTAGTGACAGAACCCACATGAATAGTTTTCTGGGGTAAAACGTGAGGAGACAGACTGCAGAGGGATGTAGAACAACTTTCAGGGCAGAAGGAAAAGTTTTGCATTTTGAAGCATAAATATATGTCCAAAACATCAACCTGGTCAGGTGCCAGTGGCTCACACCTATAATCCTAGCTACTCAGGAGGATTGCAGTTCAAAGCCAACAAAGACAAGTAAGTTGGCTCAAGGTATAGGCCCTGAGTTCAAGCCTCAGTTCCGCAAAAACAAACAAACCAACCAACCAACCAACCTGTACTCACAAAACATCCAGACTTTATTAAATGTAAATTTATTTTTTGAGGCAGTACTGGCATTTGAACTCAGGGTCTCACACTTGCTAGGCAGGCGCTCTACCACTTAAGTCACTCCACAAGTCCTTATTATATGTAAATTTAACCCACAATTTTTTTTGAAAGTGTGTCACATGTGGCATATGCCTGTAATCCCAGCACTCCAGATGCACAGCCAGGAGGATTATGGTTTGAAGTCAATCTGAGTTGCAAAGCAAGATCTCATCTCAAAAAAATACATTAAAAGTATGAATCAAATAGAGCCAACCTCTTCAAAAGAAATGAAGGACTGTTAGATATCTATTTATGCTACTATACAATTAGTAAAAACTGAAAGAGAAGCTACTTTTTCTGCCAGAGGTACCAGATTAATTGATGCAAAGTCTTTATTTTAAGAAATATACAAAAACACTGAAGCATTAAAATAAGCACATATTTGGAGTCGTTTCTGCTAAAAACTGGGTTTCAAAGAAAATGCTAACAAGGCTGGTAAAACAGAAAAAGGTTCATATTAGATGTTATTGTTGTACAATCAAGAATAACTTTATTCATTACTGCAGTTATGACTGAGCAATTACATTTAGTGGATACTGAAGAAGTAACCACAAAAGCTGTCTCATAAAGAACTGTTAACAGGGTCATCCTAGAGACTGGTTAACAACTTAGAAACTACATTGCTAAGAAAAAGTTCTAGGAAATTAGCAACATCTTAATAGCTCATTCCCAGGGATCTTTGAACTAACAAGTTTGTTACTTCAGTATTAGTTGTCTGAAAAGACTTTGTATCATTGTCTAACAGTAACTGAAGTTCATATCTTTTTGGGGGATATAGGGGGACGGGGAAGTAGGGCTTGAACTCAGGGCTTCAACCTTGCAAAGCAGGCACTCTACTGTTTGAGCCACACCTCCTGAAGTTCATAGCTTTTGAAGGGGAAAAAAAGACTCAAAAAAAAATTGATGGAGCACTTCTTTAAACATTTTTTTTTTGATAATTCTGTAATTACGCTCCAAAATCACTGTATTGACAAACAAAGGCAAAGACACAAGCTCAGAAGTTCAATTCTTAAAATTTTGTATTTCCAACAACGCAGGAATAAAACATAGGTTCCCTTACCTCATCATCATCATCAGAGTCATTCGCAAACACTGATGGTTTTTGCAAAACACGGTGCAACTGCTGTGCTTTCTTTGGCAAAATAAGCCCATACCTGCATTTTTTTTTGAAATAGAAATTACACATTATCTTTAAATGTTAACAACTGACACATCTACTATGCCTTCCAGATGAAGTTGCCAGTAGACTTCCTGAATTTTCAGCCATCTCAAAATTCTAATATGCAAGAGTTTATAATTATTATTCTAAGTGATTATTTGTGGACCAAACTCAAATATCATTTTTACCAAGGAAGAAAAGTAAATGAAGAGTTCAGAAATTTTTCAGATGGTAAAGTGACTTTTTTTTTTTACATACACACGTTAGTGAAAAACTTAATACCCGCTAAACATTTAAATGTTCTAGAGTCAAGAAAAAGACTAGATTTTTGTCCTACTGTGCACTTAGTTTATAAGAAGTCAGAGAACAATGTAAACCACAAAAACTTTTAAAAGATTCACTGAGAAATCCAAGTGGCCGTGGGGAAAGCTCCCATTACGGTTTATTAAGCTCACTTGCTTTGTCTTGGAACATCTGAGAACCATCACCAGATTCAACTTAGTTTAGTTTGCCCTTTCAGAAGCGGAGGATCTCGGGAAGCCGCATCCAAAGTAAGGGTCACACATCAGAGCTCAAACTTCCAAGTACGTACATACAGAATCTGTCTGTCTCGCGGGAGCGTGCAGCCCAGTTCCCTACATGCCTACCCTTTTCTGCGGCTTCTCAGTACAACACTCCTAAAACGAGAAGGGAGGGCGGGAACCAGGACTTGCGCTTCTGCCAAGGAGAACAAGGCCCTCTAAGGAAACCAGGAATGGTCTCTCTTCTCAGTGCCCCTGAGCGCATCCAACCGGGAGAAACTCAAGCGCGGGGTAGGCAGCAAGACTGAGGGGCCTCAGACCGAGCTTTTGGAAAATAGAAAAGTCTCGCTCTCTGCCCCTCAGCCTAACTTCCTTCATTTCCTCACAAGTTTCTCCCTCAAACTTCAGGCTTGCATCCTGGAAAGCGTATGGGGGAGGGGAGTCTACGTGACTCGAGATTGTCGCCTTTGCCCGTCTCTATCCCTGACGACACCGCCCCTTCGCTTCCAGCGCACTTGAACTCCTCAGCCAAACATACAGTCGCCGTAGCTTCTCACTCCCCAGCCTGACCCTAACTCCCGATCACTCACTGCCTGCCCGGAATCGCCATCTTGTTCCCGTCTCCGCTGAACGTGGCCGGCGCCGTCGTGACGCTCACGTCGACGTCGTCCCGTAAAGTCTCGCGCGGCGTTGGGCGGCCCGGACTCTACTTCCTGCGGAGGTGTCTCCTTGGAGTCTCTACCTCTGTTGTAGCGAGGGGATGCTGCCCGCTGCCTGGAAGCCGCTGCTGCCCGCTGCCTGGAAGCCGCTGGGACCAGCAGCGTCCTGTCTCCCGAGAACACTGTTGAAATTGCAAATTCTCCCAGCACCTGCTGAATCAGAAACCCTGCGGAGGGACCCAGCAATCTGAATTTTACTGAGCCCTTCGAACAGCTCTCGTATTTAAGTTTGAAAACGGCTATCCTGGACGATCGATTTTGTTTTTCTTTTGACTTGCTCTATGTAACTGGCCTAGGGTAATTAGGCACAAAACGAACATCTGTAGATTAAGATTAGCAGTTCGCCGAGTGCCAGGCTCATGCCAGTAATTCTAGCGGTTTGAACCAGCCTGGGAAAATAGTTCTCGAGACCCTATCTCTAAAATACCCAACACAAAACAGGGCTGCCGGAGTGGCTCAAGTAGTAGAATGCCTGCCTAGCAAATGTTCAATCCCCGAGTTCAATCCTCTGTACCGGAAAAAAAAATTACTTTCGTGAGAGAACTGAAATTATTAGTACTGTAGTACTGTTCGTGGTGCCACTGGGTAGTCAACAAACTTATATATGATGCTTAGGCTGGCCTCGAACTCATGATCAGCCTCCAAGTGCTGGAATTACAGGTGGGCACCACCACACCTGGCTTCTTATCTTTTTCCCTTAAACTCTGGTCACATTCCATATGCACACCTATTTGCTCTTGGCCCATTCCAAACTAGTCTTAGAACAACCTCGGAAGTGATTTTAATTATAAAAAGGATGTCGGAATCTCTATAACCTTCTGTCAGTTCTGTCCGTTTTCGTTCCATGTGTTGAGGTTGGGTGTTGTGATTGTGATGTTCTGTTAGCATTAGGAAGTGACCTCAGAGCTGGGTTTACGGCTCAGCTGTGGAAAGCTTGTCTAGATGCTCCAGATCCTGGGTTTGATCCCCAGCACTGAAAAAAGAAAAAAAATGATCTATTCTTCCTTCTTTGTCTACTTTGATATAACTAGTTTTCGTTTGATTAACATTAGCATGTCTTTTTTCCATCTTTTTAACCTGTTTTAATCTATTTGTGTTATATTCAAAATGGGTATCAGTAGCATACAGTTGAGTCTTCCTTTTTATCTAGTCTGACAACTTTTAATTTGGGTGCTTAAAACATTTTCATTAGAGTGATTATAAGTATGATTAATATATGTTTTCTATTTTCATCGCCTGTTTTTCCTTCTCTTTCTCACCCCCTTTCCTTGTCCTTCTTTTGGATTATAAAAACACTTTTATGATTCAGTTTATGATCCAATCCCCTGTTGGCTTGTTAGCCATACTTCTTTGTTATTTTTCTAAGGTATTGCTTAAGGGTTTCTAATATACATCTTTAACTCAGCACGGTCTCCCTTCAAATCATAATAATATGCCACCTCGGGATGTAGCTCCTTGTGCTTGACTAGCATGTGAGGAGCCCTGAGTTTGAGTCCCAGCACCAGAAAAAAGAAAGAAAAGAATATACCACTTTATGTATAGTAGGAAGAATGAAGAGATTCTAAGTGTGTGTGTGTTTATGCTCATGTGCACATGTGTGCTCACTTCCAGGCAAACCCTAGGAAGAAGCTAAATCTATTTCATACTGTAATGTTAATAAATGGGCAGAGAGGAGTGATCAGATGTGATAGTACACGCTTATAATCCAGCACTCATGCAACAGTGGGAGGATTGCCAGTTCAAGACCCTGTTTCAAAAACAACATAAACCAACCAAACAACCCTTAGTAACCACATACACATATCCGTTAGCAATGGGGTGGTAAGTGTCAAAATTACAACGTAGGGTTGGCAAACTTTCTCTCGACAGTAAATGTGTTGAAGTGTAGGATGCAGTCTCTGGAAACTACTCGACTCTGCCTTTGTAGTGTAAAGGCAGCCATAGGCAAGACTGGCCAATGAAACGCTTTTTTTTTAAGAGGTCATCTCATTATATAGCCCATTATATAGCCCAGGCTGGCCTCACACACACGATCCTCATCCCCAAATCTGGGATTACAGATATGAGCTACCATGCTCTGCTTCAAAAAAAAAAAAACTTTACCATGACAAAGTTAGCAAGATTTGGTCCATGGGCCGTTTACCAACTCCTGAGTTAAAAGAATTGAAAGTAGTTAACATGATATAAAGAAAATAGGATGAGGTGGGAATGGGAAATGCTCCGGTCTCAATAAACCTTGTGTAACAGGATGACTCAACCAACTGCATGTGTTACTCTGCTTAAAATTTTAAAATAAACAAAAAACACCTGCCAGGGTTGTCTACCTTGCTTAAAAGGAGTGAAGGGGGAGGGGGTGGTGACTGGTTACACAGAATTACCCAGTGAAGAGCTCAATATCCTAGATGCTATGCATTTTTTTGTTTTGTTTTTTTAGTTGGTGATTTGAATTCTGTAGTCTCTCATTGCCTTTAGGATATTGTAATGAAGCAATGGTAGGGTTTTCACAAAGCTAGAATGTTGGTTTTTCAGATACAATGTTGCAGAGTTAATACAGGGAATCTAGCACACAGAGAAATCACCTAACACTTTAGAACATAGGTTTGGGAACTTGAACTGGAAATGTAAGGATGGAAGCAGGTAAACCAGTAAAAGACAGTTCATATGCTAACATACCCCTGATTACTATACAACGGATGGTCCTACTGTCTCAGACTTCCAGAAACAGGATTTCAAGAACAAAACATGGCTGGGTGTGGTGGCTTGTACTGTAGTCCCAGCTATTCCAGATGTTACCTGATGGGTGATCTAAGGAGACCCTGGTCAAAAGATTTCAAGTATTTGTGTCTTGAAAGAGAAGAATTCAGGCAGGACTCAAAATGTAGTGAAAGTGATAGTAAAGGTTGTTGAAGGTAAGGGACTGCACTGCAAGAGAAAGCAGTGGAATCCAACCAGATGGCACAGAAGCTTGCCAGTCTTTGTTTCAAAGGGCCTTTATAAAATGAAAGGGCAAATGGCAGGAAAAATCTGGGCAGTCTTTGCAGGATGGACTAGGGTGATTGACAAGTTCTTGTCATACAACGTGGGGCACTCTGCAATGCTATATGTTAGCTCTCAGGTGTTTTACTTACATGTATGAGGTATGATCAATATTCATGGGGTTTTTTTCGGGGGGGTGTTGGTGGCTCTGGGATTTGAACTCAGGGCCTTAGGCTTGCTAGGCAGGCATCTTACTGCTGAGCCACTCCACCAACCCTTTTATTGTGATGGGTTTTTTGTTTGTTTTTTCCAAGAAAGAGTCTTTTGAACTATTTGCCCTGTGCTGCCTTCAAACTGCAATTCTCCTGATCCGTGCCTCCTGAGTAGCTGGGATTACAGGTGTGAGTCACCAGTGCCTGGCCAATATCCATGTTTTAAGGAGACGGCTTTTACCTAAGAGGTAATCTAGGGTGGAACTTCCCAAAGGTTTCCTGCCTTGGCAAAACTTACAACTGCGTGGGTTTTACAATTGAAAAGAAATTTACAACTGCAAAGGATGGCATTGGGCTGAGATAAAAATTTAGCATAAAATGCACTGAGAAAAGTCTCATGGTGCCTGAGACCCATTGCCCCTCTTCCTGTTTACTAGCCTGCCTCACGGTGGCAGAAGTAGGATCACTGACTCAAGCTGGGTAAAAGCTTCAGACCCTATTTGAAAAATAGCTAAAGCAAAAAGAGCTGTGGACATGGCTCAAGTGGTAGAACACTTGTGTGAGGCCCTGAGTTCAAACATCAGTACTGCCAAAACAACAACAGAAAACAGTTACCTCGCACGAAGTCCAAGACAACTGTGGGAACCTCAGCACCCAAACTCAAAAGATTTTCCATTCTTTTGATTTAATATTACTAACGTTATCTTCACTTTCAGCCTGTGCTTCTCTGTGTCCATTCTTTTTCCCCTAACAACAACTCACTCCCTGTACCTTTTTGCTGCCTGTAGCTTCTGCTAACTTGTAGCATCTGGAAGGTAGTACACTTTGTTAGGTAGCAGTTAGCCATGAGTGATGAGTGATGGATGAGGCAGGGTAGATAAATGAGGAGACAGGGACATTATATTATTTTAATAAATAGTAAAAGAGCCATATTCCGCCATTGAAGTTAGAAAGTAAAAACTAAAAAGCCAGACCAGTTAGCCACCCCGCCCCCATCTCCTTTTAGATGTTTAAGATACAAGAACAGGGCTGTCTACATTCCAGGGGGTTCTGCCTTTCTCTTTGAGATGGTAACAAGTTCCAAGAATCCTTGGATGGTAGGTGGGACAAAAAGAATAAAAGACATGTCTAGCAAATGGAAATTGTAAAGCACACCTATTGCCCATGTGATTTGAGTAGGACTGATGACACCTCCCTGTTTTAGCACCCATCTTAGCCACCAGATCCAATATTGTAATGACCATGAGTATTCCTCCAGCTTGGAAAATATAAGACTAAGAGATGGGGACCACCATTTTGAGTCTCTATTCCCATTTCCTGCATAGGAAGCAGGAAATGTTTCTTCTTTTTTCATTTCCTCCCACTTTTATCCTGTTGTATGAAATTCCTTTCCTAATAAACTTTACTTTCACTACATTTTCGTATCTTGCCTGAATTCTTCTCTTGCTGGATGCAAGAACCCAGGTATTCAATAGTGCTAAACTTTCCAGTAACACACTTCAGTTCCTTTAAGGCCTGTCATCATGCTTTTGGCCTTTCTAAACACTTAATATCCTTTTGGACAATGCTCCACTAGTAATTTCCAAATTTTGTTTGTCCATGCTTTGGGTACTTTTTATATTAGGCCATCTCACAAATTGGCCTTGTTACTGGAACCAGTGAGGCTCTAGGGAGGCCTCCAAAAGGGAAGAGGCTTTTATCTGGGCCTTGGGTACCAGGTTCTTGATGTTGTCACTAAAAAAGAATTTTAGAACATATCAAGGTAGGTACCAAGAAAGTTTATTACTAAAGCAAAGGAAAGGATAGTACACATCCCAAAATGGGTGCAGGCACATCTGGTAAGAGGCATACTGAGTGCTCTAACATCAGAGTATATTTAGTTAAAAACTGAGATGGGGTTTGGTTTAAACTCAGCTTAGGATAATTGTTTTCCCTTTATTTTGTACACTTGGTACATTCAATCATTCTTGCTGTTACAGTGTTTGGACATTATCAATTAGGCCAAGAGATATCAGGTCTAGTTGGTTTACTAAATTTGAGTCATTGTGACACAGATATCTGTTTTCCTTGAGCATTCCTTTAAACAAAGGACGAGTTTTATCAGCTGCTCCTTCTAAGAAGGGCATCCTTCCTTAAGATAAATATTTTTACCAAATGTTTTTTCCCCAGGATAAGTGTTTCTCTTTAAGATATTCTTGATCACTTCCCTGAGTACAGTAACCATCTGGACAAGCAGGCAAGGTCAGAGGGAGAGAGTTGTTTTTTTTTTTTTTACTGTGTTGCAGTTTAGTGAGGGAGTGTGAAGCTCAAAGCAAAAACCACAGTGCCTATGTGCTTTTAATCAAGCTGTTCCCTTGTCTCTGAATTCCTGTCTCCTTTTTTTCTTGCCTTGCTTCTCCTGATCTACCCTGCCTCAGTCTCACTTTGGTAGAGGGTCAACTCCAAAGAACTGTGGCTGGAGAGCTAGAGTCACATGGAACAAACTATGACCATCTAGAAGTGGCTTGTCAGTTGATGTCTGTGGACAAATAGTCTAAACTTAGGAAGTAGATGAAGGGGAGCTAAAATATGGTTAATGGCTAGAAGGTAAAACACCTGCCAAGGCTAATTGTTCATGCTTAAGGAAAGAGAAATAGGCCTTCTGTATTTAAGTAATTGATCATGTCAGTTGAGAGATGTCTTTATAATAAGATTATACAGGGGTGAGTAAGAACACAGAGTTAATGATGTGGGTGGGGCTTTGACAAAATTGGACTGCATACAACCTCTCCTATGAGAACAAGGAAAATTCCCTGAATTACCTACAAATAGTCTTTTGAGTTAGTGGATCAGGGATGTCTGTGGACATTCAAGGAAATGGATTGCTTGATCATACTTAGAGAGAATAAGAAGCCAGTCTCAAAAGACCACATGTTGTATGAAATGTCCAGATAGGCAATCGCACAGAGAAACAAAGTAGATTGGTGACTGCCTAGGGCAGGAGGTGGGAAAAGTGAAAAGGAATGGCTAATGGGGTAAGGCTTCTTACTGGTGTGATGAAAATGTTCTAAAATGGACTGTTGCACTGGTTGCACAGCTCTATGAATGTACTAAAAACCATTTAATTGTGCACTTTAAGTGGGTGAGTTGTATGATATGCAAATTATATTTCAATGAAGCTGTTAAAGGAGCCAGTTAAAACTTTTTTTCCTTTTTTCTCTTGTGCTGAAAATCAAGCCCAGGGCCTTGTATTGCTAGACAACTCTCTACCTTTGAGCTACATCCCCAGCCTCTGGAGTATTTTTGAGATACCACCGTCATTGTCTTGAAATATCACATTGTTCCTGGACCATGAAAAGCCAAAATTATAAAAGAAAATGGTATGGATGGTTTGTGTGCTTTGGGAAAGAGCCAATAAAAAATATTAATCAAATATAAGCTTGTGAATATAAGTCAATCAGTATATCTATTAACAGTGAAATAAATGGATTTAGATACAATCTATATAGCATTTTTGGTCAAGTATAAATAACATCCTCTTCACTAAAAAAATATTAAGGGATAGTATTTTATTTGAATAATGGTTAAATAAATTAAGTCATTCTGGCTTTTTGGTTGCTTCATTTTAAAATAGTTTCAAAAGATTGGTTGTATGGTCATAAGCCTAGTAAGAAATCTGAAAAGTATTAGTGAGATGTCTGGTGTGCTGACAAGGTCAATAATTTCTAATTAGGATGCATGACTACTAGATCCATCCTGCTCTTTTCTAGCTGCTGTGAACTAAGCAACTTATTCATCCTTTGAACCTATTTCCCTATTTATAAAATGGAAATAAAACCTAGACTACCTATGTTACTAGATTATTGGGAGGATCAAGTGAGCTAGTATGTTAAAGTGCATTGAAAGTGTATGATATTCATTAGAGGTCATTTCACTAACTTAATTCCTATGATAACCATTAAAAACAACATTGTGCAAAATATTCCTTCCTTGCTGTCTAAAATACCATCAGTATTCACAACAAACTCTTTCTAAGCTTGTTCTGAAGCCACTGGGATCCATGGCTATCAGTTTAATATCTTTAAGAACATCGTTCTTAGCAATATTTCTGCAAGTCCCCCAAAATGCTCTTTTGTAAATATGAAACGGCTGATAGGTTAAAACAGGGCATGAGATCATCCAAGAGATGAGGACTGGTAATAACACTGCCATCTTATCAGAAAAGGTTAAAAAGGGACTGCCAATCTCCAATTATAAGATGTTTGCAACACATCACATTTTGTCAAAGAAAATAAAGTTTAATTTCCCAAATTTTTATTAAAAATGGACTCTGTCATCAGATATCTTACTGCAAAGATGAAATCTCATAACAGAGCAGTAAAGTTTGCCATAATAACAAGTTTTAGGCAACTATAAATTCTTTTTGTACTTCTCAAACTTGAGTGGTTTTGCATTTTTTTTAAAAAAAATTGCTGTTTTGTTTATTTCATGAGTCAGTTTCCCACAAGAATTTCTGTTCATTAAAAGTGCAAGAGGCCCCTAAACTGCTTTTGCTGAAAAGTACTGACTCCTAACTTGAGCCTACAAATTGACTTAAAACAGGAAAAGCTTGGCATCTTTGCCTCCATTTTGTATGTGTCTTTGCTCTAAGCCATTCATTCTCTCTGCAGTCACCTTGGGTTCCAAGAAAGATAAGAACTAAGCAATAACATCTTTATGACAAGGGACTGAAAGTACCCTAAGAAACAGGAAAGACCCACAAGACAGACTACTCACCAGGTAATAATGACTTGTTTATCCTGACCAATGATGACAGTCATAACCACTTCTCTGGAACCCCTCCCAAAACAAGGACATATATAAAAGACCAACCAGAACATGCCTGTGACTGGGACTGTTTACCTATGAAGACTTTTTTGCCCCCTTCTCTATTTAAATCTAGAGTTCATATCTTTGCCCAAAGATAACCAAACATGGGCTGAGTGCTTACTTTGCCTCTTCCCAGAGCACGTCCTGGGCCGTGTAATAAATCTGTCTCTGCCTTTCACCATGCTTCTTCATTTGGCGTAGTGGCCAAAACTGGCATGTGAAAGCCCAGGAGTTTGGGCTTAGAGTCCAAAACTCTGGTTTCAAAAGGACTTTTAAGTTGTTAAGGAAAAGGGGGTGGAAAGAGGGAAGACCTGATTTTCAGATAAATCTTTAAAAAATTAGAAAAACAATTCCAAAGTCCACATCTTAAAATTTTTATTTGATAATACAGTCTTCTTTACTTTCTACCTTAAAAGAATGATAACTACTCAATCAGCCAAGCAGTCTTATAACAGCTACAAAGCACACACCAAAAGGGAACTTTCAAATATATTCTATGACATATTTAAATACATTTGGTTATGGCTCCCTTAGCTGGATACTTTTTTTAGATAAGTTTTTAAGTTGCAATTCTGCATTTCGAAAGTGCTGATGTAAGTGTCTAGAAGCAAAAGATAAAAAGTGGCATTCTTTTCCAGTTGCGAATATACTGAACGTGATGAAAGTATCCTAAATACAGTATCAATCCCACTAGCTTTGCCCTGGCAAGATTCTCCCTGGCATTTCTGTGTATATATACTTGTCACACTTGGAGGGCAGTGGAGGTATAATACCAGTATTTGCTTTTTTCTTTAGCTCCATGAGAGCTAAGGAGACGTGTATCCAGTGGTAAAGGAGTTCGATGGCAACCTGACCAAATTTCCACACTTCGATTCGGGAGTGATCTGCATCAAGAAAAAAAGGAGGGCAGGGGGGTGGGGGGGGGAAGGGAAGGGGCGGGGAGAAGGTGGGAGAAATGACCCAAATATTGTATGCACATATGAATAAAAGAAAGAAACAAACAAAAAACCAAAAAGAACAAGTCAGAAAAAAAAAAGAAGTTAGTGTTTATGACAATAGTAAGTTACAACAATATGATTAAAGTTCATTAGCTACATTTTGGACCAAAACTATAGCAGAATTTTGTTCAAATATGTAATTACAAGAAAATGGATAGATACATTTTGATATATTCATTATAACGGCAGTGAATAAAAGAATTAGAACTATATATATTATAAATCTCAAGCATTTCTTGAGTCCAAAAAGTACAGTGTTGTATATTATGTACATTTGGGTACAATTAAAAAACAGTTGGATAGATACATTTTGATATATTCATTATAACAGCAGTGAATAAAAGAATTAGAACTATATATATTATAAATCTCAAGAATTTCTTGAGTCCAAAAAAGTACAGTGTTGTATATTATGTACATTTGGGTACAATTAAAAAACAGTTTAGCCAGGCACTGGCAGCTCACACCTATAATCCTAGCTACTCAGGAGGCAGAGATCAGGAGGATCGAGGTTCAAAGCCAGCCCAGGGAAAATAGTTCCATGAGCCCCTATCTCGAAAAAACCCAACACAAAAAGGACTGGCAGAGTGGCTCAAGGTGTAGGCCCTGAGTTCAAACACCAGTACTTAAAAAAAAAAAGCATTTTAGGGCTGGCAGGGTACTCAACTGGTAAGACCACCTGCCTTGCAAGCGTGAGGCCCTGAGTTCAAACCCCAATACCACCAAAACAAACAAAAACAGTTTAAAAACCTGAAAAATAGCATTATATTGTTTATGAATTCATAAAGACATAGTAAAGGGAAGAAATCAAGCATGAAATTGATAAACACCAAATTTATAATACTATTATGGGAAAAGAGAATGAGATCAGGGAGCAGTAAGAAGCCTCCAATATTCCTATTATATTTTATTTCTTTAAAAATGTTTAGGCCTAAAGATATAACTCAGTGGAAGAGCGCTGCCTAGCATATGCAAGGCCCTGGGTTTGAGCCCAAGCACTGCCAAAAAAAAAAAGTCTGACTTAAACATGGCATAGTATTAAAGTTGTGTATAGAATATTAGTTTGTAACAACTACACAGGTGTTATTCTCTATACTTCTATGTTTGAAATATTCCCTAATTAAAAATATTTCAAAATATGCCGGGTGTAGCGATACATGCCTGTAATCTCAAGCACTTGACAGGCAGAGGCAGAAGGATCTCAAATTCCAGGCCAGCCTAGGCTACTGAGCTACATAGTGATACATTGTGTCAAAAAATCTAAATAAATAAAATAATTTTCAAAATATATAGTTACTGTCCACTGTTATGTTTGAGTTTGTTAAACTGAAAACTGTTGGACTGCCATGCATAAAAATTATTTTTTCCCTAGGAGTCAATGACTAATACTCAGAAAGAATGATCCAATGGGAAAACTATATATATTAGAGTTCAACAGACCTGGGTTCCAATCTTACCTCTACCCCAACTAATTCTGTGACCTTGAACAAGCAATTTTAATTGCTCTGAGCCTGTTTCTTCTTCTGTAAATTAGGAACAGCTGGAGGAGTGGCTCAAGTGCTAGAGTACTTGTCCAGCAAGCCTGAGACCCTAAGTTCAAATCCCAGTACTGCAAAAAAAAAAAAAAAAAAAAAGAGAGAGAGAGAGAGAGAGATAGAGGATGCCTGTAATCCTAGCTACTCAGGAGGCATAGATCAGGAGGACCGCAGTTTGAAGCCAGCAGGGGCAAATAGTTCTGTGAGACCCTATCTCGAGACAACCTTTCACAAAAATAGGGCTGGTGGAGTGGCTCAAGCTGAAGGCCCTGAGTTCAAACCCCAGTACCGCGAAAAAAAAAAAAAAAAAGGAACAATACATCAGGATTGTCATGAGGATTAAAGAGAATATATATGAAAAGATCTGTCAGAATAATTGTGCCAAAATATTAATTGCCCTCCATTCAATTACCTCCCACCACCAAGTCTATTTTTATTAATTTTTGTTATTTCTAGTATCTAACTCAGTGCATACCCCAATAAATATCTGATGATTTGAGTTGAATAAACTGTTACATATACAAACAATTGAGTATATAAATATAGTCTTCTAATAACTTATTAACAATAATCACAAGTATCTACTAGAATTTAAAAACAGAATATATTTTACTTCCCTGTCTTTTACCAAAACAAAACACAATGTTTCCTGAATTAGATTTAGCTTTCCTATGATTTTGAAGGTACGTCTACAAAAAAAGCTACAATATGTGATGAGGCACATAAAATGTGGAAAACATTCACAAATCTCAGTTTTTATTTGAAGCTGACTTTAAAACATAAGAATGCCATTAATTTTACAAGATTCTCTCTTAACACACATGCACAGAGGCACTGTCTTTTCTCATTCAATTGTAAGTGTTTAATAAATGTTGAATTGAAATAACATTCAATTAAGGAATAATTTAATTTGGTTTTTCAAATACTAAATTTTTTTCCAGATTATAGCCCAATAACATTAGTGACAATTATGAATAAAGACAAAACAGATGCGAGTCATAAGAACACATTAAAAATACTGGATTCATCCCATTTTGTGGGCAATACTAGACCAATCAAAATACATACTTAGAATATTGAGGGTGCATTTGTTGTCATTGATCCTCTTTTGTACTAATTAGCTTCCTGGAAACTTTACAAGGTAGTGTTACAGGTTTCCAGAGATTATTTTGATTATCTTAATGTCCCAGTGTTATAAATCTAAATTAAATTAAATAAAGGTTCACCTTAGGACATTCCTAAAACCAGTCCTAACTAATTTTCTGAGATAAAACAGCTCTGCTGCTCCCCACGTCTTTATTCTGCCTTTCCCGATTACTCATTAAGAGCTCTGTTCCATGATGCCTGCACCTGTTCTTAGCTGGCTATCCAAATAAGCAGACCCCCTAGCTGCAGCTGTTATTAAGCTAGTCCCATCTCCATGGTGATTCAAGGACATGAGGTTGAGGAGTGAGGGCGCTCCCTTTCACAAGCCCCTGTTGCTTATTTCCTGTCTTTTTGTTACCAGAGACAAAAGCTCCGAACCAGTCTGGGAGGTAGTTCCTGTTTCCCTGTCCTTTGCAGGGATTGATTGCAACAAGCTCAAAGGATTCCTCAGAGGAAGCCTCCAGTGCTCTGTTGGGTTATGCTTTAACGATTGGCTGCTACTGCCCTCTAGTGGTCGATAGATGCCAGATCTTTGCAGGGTGGCAATTCTTTTAAGCAGATACGCTACTTTTATTTCGTTTTTCTAACCATAAGAAATTGTGCTTTTTTTTTTTTGCTTTAGTTTAGCAAAGCTTATAGTAAACTATTTGACTACATCTAAGCAATAAAGATTTCTAGGTCTTTTCATGCTAGATTTCTTTGAATATGCTCAGGAATCTATTCGGAAACCTTTCATTACAGTATTTTTATAGGTTCTAGTTTAATCAAACTTTTAATTACACAGGGAATTCATTATGCTGGAAACATTAAACTATAAAAAGAATGTTTTTAAATTAAAACTCCACTTATAGATCCCCTGCTTTAACACTGGATTAATTAAGTTAAATCCTCTGAGAATTGTAGACAATTAGTAAAAATCGGCAAAACAAAAAGAAATACATACTTAAGCTCAAATCCAAATGCTAGCATGCAACTGCTCCTTTAAACTGCCAACTAACCTAAGATCATCAGCATTTCCTGAATGCTCCTCTCCATCATTAGTTCTATTAGCTTTTGCTCTTTTTTCTATTATGTCACACTCCCTAAAACACTCTAAGATCAAATCACTTAATATTACTGCTATACACAATGAGTTGAAGGTCTATCCAATAACATATACTTCAAAGGATATGTGTATGCAAATTTCAGGGTTTTTTATGTAGACAGGGGAATTCAAATTTGACATGACAGTCAGACACTTAATATGTCACAGCTGATTGAATGTAGTCCCAAAGGCTTTGTAAGGTTCATCAAGAAAGAATCAATGTTAAATGTGGAGGTGAAAACACTTTCCTCTTGAATTATCGAAGTTCGAGTGGAAGTTTGTTCCAGGATGAACACTGAGCTCTTGCAGGCACATTAGTTTCATTTGTATTGCAAGAGCAACTTCTGTGAATTATCACATGTACTGCCTTTTTTTTTTCATAATGTAGCTATAAAATGTGTGAATTGAAATTAATGCAATTTTTCTTTACAAAAATTCAGAGTTTAGTGTAATACCTCCAAGCTTTGGACTATGTACCCCTATCAGTAACAAATGTTGACCATGTACCCCAATATCCTTATAAATTATTTATTTTTAAACAAAAAATAGAAATTAGACTCCGATGAGATAAAACCATTATGAATAAAAGTCCTGTGATATTTTTCTTGCATCCTAAAGGATAGTATTTTTCAAGCCTTCTGGATGTGTGCAATTAACTTTGGAGACCACCAAGTTAAACTATGAAGGATATGGAATAGATAATCCTTTTCTAAATGTTTAACATAAATTCAGTTTTGCTCCTTCCTGAAATCCTACTAATACAAATGAATTAAAGAAGAGTGCAGAAATCACAAGGATGGGGAGAGATCAGGAAAAGAGGGATACCAATATTTTGCTCCTACTCCTGTCTCCTCAGAGCCTCAAGAACACTCTCTCCATCCTCACTCTAGATCATGACCCTGTTTCCAACTCCACTGTAAAATAAAAATAAATAAAAGAAGCAATCGGAAGATAACTTCCATAATCTCTCACTAGCAAATCTACCTGTTGCATCTGTACCCACTTACTCTATGCTGTCATCTTAAGCCAGTTCCTCCCATTGGTCGACCTAGGGTAGTCATGTAATTCATTGCCCAAACTAGTGTGTGTGTGTGTGTGTGTGTGTGTGTGTGTGTGTGTGTGTGAGAGAGAGAGAGAGAGAGAGAGAGAGAGAGAGAGAGAGAAACTGAACACCAGGACAATAAGCAAAACTGGAATTGCCCCAAGGCAAACAGAATGCATGGTTATTCTAACAAGATCCACCTCTCTCATGTGCTTGAAAACATTGCTTCAGGAATTCTTTATCTCCAACACTGTCAACTTCTTGCTTTCTA
The DNA here is from genome assembly GCF_047511655.1 of Castor canadensis. Lineage (NCBI taxonomy): Eukaryota > Metazoa > Chordata > Mammalia > Rodentia > Castoridae > Castor > Castor canadensis. The sequence goes on along the minus strand of NC_133396.1, from coordinate 45,072,477 downwards.
CAGGATTATTCCATCAAAATCAAACCTGCTATTATTCTCTCATTTTAAAAACAAAACCTTTGATTCCATTTCTCTCTTCAATTATGGCACCATCTCCTTGCTCCCTTTTATGGCTTTTTGTGGCAAGACATTCAAAGAATTGTCTCTACTCAGCCTCCTCTCTTCCTTTTGCAAATTACCAATGAATCCCAGTATGATATCTCCAACCTAGAGCTTTCTCCAAAATTTCTGATTTCTCTCTCTACATATTCACATCTTTATTTGTATATTTAATAGACATCTCAAACTGAGCATGTCAAAATCTGAATGCTTCAGATTTTGAAGCATTCCCTCCAAAGCCTTCCTCACCTTACAATGTTCTCCGTCTTAGTTGATGGCAACTCCGTCCTTCTAAATCATGGAGTCAACCTTGGTTCCTATGTTTTCTTTTGCATTCCACACCCAAACTGTCAAGACTTATTTGGGTTCTATCTATCATGTATGCCATATATAATACAAATACTTTTCACCACCTCTGCTAGTACCACTCTCATCTGAATTCCTTTAATCAATCTCTCTCCAGCAACTCTTGATCCCAAAAGTACCTTTTTATCACAGCAGCACAGTGCTCCTGAGGCAGGCTACTCTCTCTCTCTCTCTCTGCATCCAGATCCCACCTGGGCCCCACCATGCTTCCCTTTGTATTTCCCGTTCCTAATTTTTAATAAACTCCATTTACACCCATGGGTCCTGCCATGGATTCTTCCTGAGGGACACAAAGAATTTGGAAGTCTTCTGATCACAGACTGCACCGACATCATCAACACTCCTTTTATTTTATTTATTTATTTTTTTACAGGTAGAAATTTAATCCCACTAGATGATTTCATCTAGTAAACAAGGATTCAAGGGTGAAGTAGGTCAAATCTTCCAGAAAACACTGGCTCTGTCTGTTTAGATTCAGTTCATGTTTTCCAACACATAATCAGAGGAAGACAGGTTAAGATGGAAGGTAAAGCACCACACATAGTAAATTCTGAGCAGAAAAGTTTAAAAAGGAACAGCATGCCTTCTCACCAAGTCTTGGAAGACACCCCCAGAGAACTATCAAGAATCCATCTACTTTTATTGAAGCTACCTTTTTTCCTTGGGAAAAGGATTCTTTTTTTTTTTTTCTTTTCTTTTATTATTCATATGTGCATACAAGGCTTGGGTCATTTCTCCCCCCTGCCCCCACCCCCTCCCTTACCACCCACTCCACCCCCTCCCTCTCCTCCCCACCCCCTCAATACCCAGCAGAAACTATTTTGCCCTTATTTCTAATTTTGTTGTAGAGAGAGTATAAGAGAGTATAAGAGTATAATAGGAAGGAACAAGGGTTTTTGCTGGTTGAGATAAGGATAGCTATACAGGGCATTGACTCACATTGATTTCCTGTGCGTGTGTGTTACCTTCTAGGTTAATTCTTTTTGATCTAACCTTTTCTCTAGTTCCTGGTCCCCTTTTCCTATTGGCCTCAGTTGCTTTTAAGGTATCTGCTTTAGTTTCTCTGCGTTAAGGGCAACAAATGCTAGCTAGTTTTTTAGGTGTCTTACCTATCCTCACCCCTCCCTTGTGTGCTCTTGCTTTTATCATGTGCTCAAAGTCCAATTCCATTGTTGTGTTTGCCCTTGATCTAATGTCCACATATGAGGGAGAACATACGATTTTTGGTCTTTTGGGCCAGGCTAACCTCACTCAGAATGATGTTCTCCAATTCCATCCATTTACCAGCGAATGATAACATTTCATTCTTCTTCATGGCTGCATAAAATTCCATTGTGTATAGATACCACATTTTCTTAATCCATTCGTCAGTGGTGGGGCATCTTGGCTGTTTCCATAACTTGGCTATTGTCAACACTCCTTTTAAACATAAGTCAGGTCGTGACTTTCCTGTTCTTGAAACACTTCTTAAAACTCCCACTTAGGGTAAAAGATAAGGCATTATGATAACCTTTGAGACCCTAATTATTCAGCTGCTCAATCCCACCTGACCTCATCTCCTGCTCATCTCCTGTACTCTCTGCTCCAGACACAGTGACATCTTAGCTATTTGAACACACTGCTTATTCCTGCTGTAGGGCCTTTGCACTGGCTGTTTTCTCTGCCTGGAGTGCTCTTTCCACAGGTATCTATATGGTTGATTCCCTTATTTTCTTCCAAGTATCTGCTTATACTTCACCTTCTTTTTTTTTTTTTTTCCGATAGTACTGTGGTTTGAACTAAGGGCCTCACGCTTGATAGGCAGGCGCTCTACCACTTGAGCCACTCCACCAACCTTAAACCTTACCTTCTTGATAAGGTCTACTATCTGACTATTTAAATTTGCACTGCCTTGCATGCACAAGGCCCTGGATTGGATTACAGACCACCAAAAATAAAATTAAATTAATTTCAGCTCATACTTCCTCCCTGCTTCCTCCCCATGTACTCTACTGCTTTGCTTTTTTCCTCCAAAGCACCTATTTTTCTACCACAGTATATACTTTACTTATTTATTATGTTTATTGCTTATTCTCTCCTCTTAAGAATGGAAGCCTCTTTGGAGGAGAGATCTTGAGCTGCTTTATTCACAACTATACCACAAGAGCCTAGAATAGAGTTAGTTATGCTTGCACATGGTTAGCATTAATTTTTTTTTGTTGTTGTTAAATAAAGGGCAAAGCAACAACATTTTAGAAGTGATAAGCAGATGAAGATCTCGGTGCTAGTGGCTCGTGTGTGTAATCCTAGCTAACTCAGGAGGCAGAGAGCAGGAAGATCGTGGTTCAAAGCCAGCTGGGGCAAATAGTTCCCATCAAAAAAGGGCTGGTGGAGTGGCTCAAGGTGTAGACCTTGAGTTCAAGCCCTAGTACCAAAAAAAGAAAGAAAGAAAAGCAGATGAAGGCATAATAATGATAGTAGATAGGAGAAAAATGGAATCCTAAACCATCAAAGAAGTCTCAAAGGGATCACAAGAGTTTGTAGAAGTTGTTTAAGGAAGTGTTAGATCCCTAGAAAATCTTCCCCACATCACATCACTGGGCAACTACCCCCTCTCCAACTCTAGAAATATCTCAGAGAGGGTAACACAGAAAGTCTTTGGACTGGGGGACACCAAACACAGATGAGAGGGAGAGTACCACATAGAAAACAAGGAGGGTGTGAGTATGCATACTAAATACTGAGACCAGGTAGGCTTCCCACATTGGGCCCCTGGAACTTTCAAAGACAGGTTGTTTTCTCTCCAGGCAGGGTCCTAGAAGAATCTTTTCAGAAGAAGCTAATAGCCCAAGGTAAAGAACCCAGAGATACAGATGCTGAAGATTCAGTTTAATTTTTAGTCTCTTTACTTTACTTTTCTTTTGACAGTGTTGGGGATTGAACTCAGGGCCTCAAGTCTGCTAAGTAAGCATTCTACCACTTTGATCCTTTTGCTTTCAGTTCACCTTTTCAGATAGGGTCTCATGCTTTTGCCTGGGCTATCCTCAGATGGAGATCTTCCTTTTTCCACTTCCTGACCAAAGGCATGCACCACACCCACCTCTTCATTCTTTTTTTTTTTGCAGTGCTAGGATTTGAACTCAGGGCCTTCTCCTTGAGCCATTCCACCAGCCCTTTTTTGTGATGGGCTTTTTTTGAGATAGTCTCATGAACTATTTGCACTGGCTGGCTTCAAACCTCGATCTTCCTGATCTCTGTCTCCTGAGCAGCTAGGACTACAGGTGTGAGCCACCGGCACCCAGCTCTTCATTCTTAAATATAAACTACCACAAGTTTCCAGACATCTGAAGAAAAACTTTTAACATGAGACCCATACACTAGAACAGGAGGCAAGAGGAGAAGCAACAGGGAGAAGAAAACTTCAAGTTAATTATCATCAATAACCTCAGAGAGATAAGATGAAATATGATCAAGATGCTGTAGAAAGAAAATATTTAGAGAACAACACAGGGGCTCTTAGACATTAAAACATACAAACATCGGGAGATAGGGAGGATCGTTGCTCAAGGCTAGCCCAGGCAAAAACCCATCTCAACAAACAAGCCAGGCATGGTGGTGCACACTTGTGATCCCAGCTACACATGAGGCATAGTTAAAAGGATTGTGGTTTGAGGCTGATCCTGGGCAAAAATTTGAGACCCTATCCAAAAAATAACTACAGCTTGGGATGGAGCTGTGACTCAAATGGTAGAGCACCTGCCTAGCAAGCACTGGGCCCTGAGTTCAAATCCCAGTACCATCAAAAATGATTTTAAAAATAAACAGAACATGTAGAAATTTAAAAAAAAAATCAAAAGAATTAAGAGATAAGGTTGAGAGAATTTCTTAGAAAGTAAAGTAAAAGGGCAAAAAGGTGGAAAATAGGAGAAAAAGTAATTTCTTTTACGTGTCATGGATCAAACTCAGGGCCTCATGCTTGTTAGCTAAGTGCTCTACCACTGAGATACACTTCCAGCCCTCAAAAAACCAGGATTTTAAAGTTTGAATGTAAGCGATCCAATGTCTAAATAATAAAAGCTACAAAGAAGGGACACAGGAAAGGGCCACCTCCAGTCTCTAGGTCAGCTTTGTGTGAATGGAAAAAGACATCTACTCTGGGTGAAGGCATGCTGCGCACACAGTATGAGGAGCAGAAAAAGACACTTCTCTTCCAAGCAGACACCGCATCAGGCTAAGACTTGAACAGTGCAGTGAATGGGATCCAGGTTAGACTTTGGCCCCATCCGCCTCCTCAGCAGGGCACCTTTGTGCAACTACACAGTCCTAAGTAGTAACCTTGATGCTATGGAGGAAATCATCTAGGATATAAATACCTGAATTTCACAATTGAAAAGCCTCAGCAAGCATCCAGATCAGTGGATAAAAATAGATCCATTAAGACATACCATGAAATTTCACAACTTTGGGGATAAAGGAATACTTCTACAGCTTCTGAAGAGAAACAAATCAAGCAAAAAGGTAACATGCACAGAATCAGAAATTAGAAAGGCTTCAGACTTCTCAACAGCAACCTTGACAATGAAGCCATTTCCACAAAAAATTAAACAGAGTTACCATATGACCTGGAAATTCCACTCCTAAGGTATATACTCAAGAGAACTGAATACATATGTTCACATAAAAACTTGTAAATAAGTTGGGCACCCATGGCTCATACCTGTAATCCTAGCTAATCAGGAGACAGAGATCAGGAAGATCACAGTTCAAAGCCAGCCTAGGCAAATAGTTCGAGAGAACCTGTCTCAAAAAAACTCATCACAAAAAAGGGCTGGTGGAGTGGCTCAAGGTGTAGGCCCTGAGTTCAAATGCCATACTCACAAAAAAAAAAGAAAAAAAAAAAAAAAACCCTTGAAAGTAAATACTTATAGCAGTATAATCACAAAGGCCAAAAAGTGGAAACAACCCTTAGGTTCATCAACTAATAAACAGAACAGATAATTCAGCCATAAGAAAGGAATAAAGTGCTACTATAAGCTAGAACATAAACAAGGCTTCAGAACATTATGCTACATGATTCCATTTTTATGAAATATCTGCTACAGACCAATCCACAGAAACAGAAAGCAGATTAGTGGTTGCCAGGGAGTAGGGAGACAGGAGGAGTGACTGTTAATGGGTAAAGAGTGTTTTTGGAGTGATGAAAATGTCGTAAAATTAGATAGTTGTGATGATTGCAAACCTGGTGTACATAGTCAAAACCATTGAATTGTGTGCTTCCAAGTGGCAAAATTTATGGTATGTGACTTATATCTCAATTAAAAAAAAGAGCTGGTGTTTTACTGAGGAAGCTGGTGGGTTTCTTGACAGATGATTATAACTAAGGGTCTGTGGATTTTTAGGTGCTTGGAATTAGGTTTGAAGAGAAGGTATGGCCATGTGGCAGAAACACACATTCTAGACATCAAAGTGATTCTGGTCAGACAACAATGAGGGATGGCTGTTCTTGCCTCTAGGCCTGAGAACATTTCCCATCAGGCAACATCCATCCAAACCTCCTGGGAGGGAGCCATGGGACAGATCTGAGGCATCCTGCAGAAAGACCAGGTGAGGCTGGCAGCAGAGGTCCAAGGGGGTGGGGACAACAGAACCTACAGAAGGTGGTCAGATCATCCACCAGGTAGAAGAGACCAACTATGAAGAGCACCCAAGGCAAGGTAACAGAGGATAGTAGGTTATTAATATCTGCGAGTGAGAAGTAAGTCAGCAACATGCATACACAAAGGCACAGCCTGAGGACCAGGCCTGCTGAGCAAAGCTGCCCAGGGCACCTTCTCAGATGATTGCCTCAATCTATAGGCAGGATACACTTCCTGGAGTGCTGCCAGAAAAGAAAGTACTCCTTTCTCGAACTAGGGTGAAGAGGCTGAGTTGACTGTAGAAACGCTAATACATACAGTATTAGGCATACACCAGCCTTGGTTCTGTTCTCTTGGTAAAATCATTTGTTTAGAAGGCTTGGTGGGTTGGGAGCTCTGCCATATAGTCCAGCAGAACCTATAGCTACTGTTGGTGGCATTTCATGCTGGGTGGGGTCATTGTAGGAGCCATCCCTACAGCTGCTAGAAGGTCAGGCAAACTTAGAGCAGCAACAGATTGCCCTGACAAACATGGAGCTTAGAAATTTTGATATAATTGCATATTAATGAAGAGAGAATTGACATCTGGTGGCTTAAACATTTTCTTGATTGCTACAGATCACGTTAAGGGCTTGCTGGTAGTGATAGGGGAGCCCACGGGTTATTGGCTTCTGGCTCAGTCCTGCTGCTAACTGCAATTATAATTCCTGCCACCTGAGGGCACTATTAGAAAGCAGAAAATGGCGGGTGAACTTGATAGTCAAAGGTGCTCAGGAATTAGCCAGGATAGTTCAAAGTGGGAGCAAGCCCAGAAATAGAAATTTGCATGTGTTCTGAAGTAGAGGAGCAGTATTTGATAACAGAAGGTAGTTATTTTAGGCAAATTGGAGGCAGAGCCCAAAGAGAGTCCCTTGAGGCATTGGTATAATGCTACAGAAGGTGCCTTTGGCCTTTCTGTAGCTACAGCTGGGCCTACTAAGGGCAGAGGTGTGTCCAATCCTATACACACCTGCAAGGTGGAGAGTGGAGAATCCTGCTTTCAGCCTCTGTTCCTGTCTGACAGAGGGACTGGATAGGACACTGGTGGGTGTCTGAGTCCTTGCCAGAAGAACATCACTCTGAAAGGACATGAGGAACCTTGGCAACAGTATCTGGCTCTAGGTGGAAGGGCTGGCAGGCTGGTGGAGACCTAAGTGGAGTAGGGACTCAGGAAGATTATCAGTTTTGCAGACTGGTCCCATCCCTGCACCTCTAGCAGAAGGTGCTTTTCTTCTTTTCTTAAATTTTTCCTACTTTTATCCTGTTATGCTAAAATAAGTCCTTGCTAAAACTTCCCCCAAAATTAAACAATCTGGTCACACATGGGGATGCTGATGATGCTGGGGCTCGTGGCAGGAGCTAAATGTACCCCAAAAGGAAGAGCAGCAACTAGGTGGGGCTGAGTCTGGGAGTTAGACAGGTCAGGAACACAACATAGAAAGATTTCTTCCAAGCTTTTGAGTCCTCAGTGAGCAGTGAATAAGTACTCACTTTTGTTGCTGTTGTTAGTATTGATTCCCTGGAATGGCACCTTTGAAGAAGGTATTCCTGTAGCACCTATGGACCAGAGGTTCCCATGAATGAGCTCAGAGCCACAAGGCTACAGTGGAAGTCTTATTCCAAACAGGAATTCTAAATATGACTCACTTCACTCATGATCCACATTGTCTCATGTTAGCTCATATGTGAATCTCGTGTTTTCTTTATTCTCTAGCACTCCCAAATTTCTGGGAGCATGTCACCTTTCTAAGGCAGATGATCTATCACATCCATCTACCTGGCTCACTGCTCCACCACTCCTGTGCTGCATGTGCCCACTGCCTGAAGAGTGAAGCCATCTTCCCTGGGGTTGCCTTTTCCTTTTTCTTGTCCTAGGACTCTCTCTGGGTCTGAGCCTCTCAGTCTAATGTATGCATCACAGAAACCTGCAACCCTCTGGTTTGGTCTGGAGTCTCCACAGAGAGTACAAGAGGGGGAGGGGAAGTGAAGGAATCAGTTTAAGGAGCTATTTCTGAAGTCATTTTCTCAATTAATGATTAGATTTTCCTAAGTAGCAAAGAAGAAACAGACTTTGAATGCATCCTTACTGGTTCACTCACATATACAGTAGCCCAAGGTGTCTGGTGAGGGAATACACATCAGTGGAGGAAGTGGGCTTAGACTTGTCTGTTTACTTTCAGATGTGGCCTACTTCTGTGGCCAAATTGCTTATCACCTTCTTCAACCTGAGAGCTTCACTGCTCTACAGTCCTGCTTATTCTCCTCCTCCAAAAAGCCTACATTACTGGTCTATATACACTAGTGATCTTTTGGTTCCTTTGATTCTTAATTGAAGCTAAAGATAAAAGCACCCGAAGGGAGGGCAGAAGAGGAGGGTAGGTGCAGTAGTTTGTGCTTGTAATCCGAGCTACTCCAGAGGTGGCCATCAGGAGGATTGAGGTTTGAAGCCAGCCCAGGCAAAAAGGTAATCACCCCATCACAGTTGGTATGGTGGTGTCATCCCAGCTATGTGAGAGGCATAAATAGGAGGATCTTGGTATGAGGCCAACCTGGGGCAAAAAACACAAGACTATCTGAAAAATAACTAAAGCAAAAAGGGCTGGAAGTGTGGCTCAAGTGGTAGGGCTTCTGCTTAGCAAGATCATGAGTTCCAACCTCCTAGTATTCAGCCTTTTTGCTCAATGCTATCCTCACTGCAGCCCCTGCTTATTTGTTTTTAATATTTTTATAGCCTATAATAGTTGTACAGAGGGTTTCATTGTGACATTTCCATGTATGCATACAATGTACCTCAGTTATGTTTGTCCCTTCCGCTATTCTCCCTCTCCCTTCTTAAAATGACTTCAGCAGGTTTCAATGTTCTATATTCATGTATGTATAGAAAATGCAATGACCATATTCACCCTTCTTGTCTGTTTTTTGAGACAGGGTTTTGCTATGTTGCCCAGGCTGGTCTTGAACTCTTGGATTCAAGTGATCCTCCCACCTCAGCCTCTTGAGGAAGCTGGGACTATGGGTATGTACCACTGCACCCAGTTTCTTTTTTTTTTTAATGAATAGTGCACATGTAATCAATAAGTAGGAGACAGACACACTTTTGAATTCTCATGTGTGGTACAGACAGCATCTTTGGGGGGAATATAGTAGATTATAGACTGTGTCCCTCCTTTTATAAAATTTAAAATCATTTCTATTTTCTTCTAAAATTCAATTTATGAGTCATTTGCTTTACTGTAGGAAGAGTCTCTTAATTACAATTGTGTTTTATTGCTGCTGGTATAGGTTTAGACTATGATTAAGTAGAAATTTACCTCTGATATGTTCATTAATGAGCTGTAAATTCACTTCCTCCTGGAGAGCAGTTGGATCAAAGACACAGATATGCTCAACTAAATATCTGTTAATATACTGTGAACAAAGAACAAAAGAAAAGTTATAGGATCACTAGCAAATAGAAATGGTCACTAGTTCACATAATTCCATTTATATCAATTTTTAAACAAACAAAACCAGTTTCTGAAGGGTTGGGGAGGGAGGAGAAGAAAGTACTAGAGGGGGGTGAATATGATCAAAGTATATTATAAGCATGTATATATCACAGTGAAATCTCCCACATCATATAATTAATTTGTGCTAATAAAATGTAGAAAGAATCCCAATGTATGGTGTTAGAAGGAAATCTCATGTTTATGTTTCAGGTGTGTGGGTTGGGGGACAGGGGTAAGATGTCACTAGTGTTCTGGTTTTTATGTGTGTGGGGGGTGGGACAGGAGTTTGAACTCAGTACCGCTTAAGCCACACCTCTCAAGTACTGGCCTTGAGAACTATTTGCCTGGGCTGGCCTTGAACTGTGATGTTCCCGATCATAGCCTCCAAAGTAACTAGAATTACAGGTGTGACCCTCCAGCGCCCAGCTATGTTCTGCTTCTTAGCCTAGGTATGGGTCATGTGGATGTCTTCATTATGTGAAGATTCCTGCATTTGTACACTTATGAGTTGTGTTGTTATGACTTGGGTACCCAATTTGTGTAAGGCTATTAACAAGTGATTTAGAAAAAAACGTACAAATTTACAAATATCCCAATTTTTGAAGTCACTTGAAAATTCCACGTCTGGATGAAAGAATAAGACAACTGCTCTCAGCACATCATGCACTAGGTTTACGTCAGCCTCCCACTCCTGGGACTTGGTATTTTCAGGCTCTGTCTGGAGGTTGTGGTCATAGAGCAACAGTGACACAAAATCCATGGAATTAAGTCGCTGGAGGCCGTCCTGCAGCTCCTGGAGCATGGTTCGGAAGAAGAGAATTCCTGCCCGCTGGACTTCCCCTAATTTTTCCATCTCTGGAATAACAGGATGACATCTCACATTGCTGTTCAGTCTCATGCATTACCTTTCCATAAGATTCTGAGCATATGACAGTAAACATTTTTTTTTTCAGGCAAACGAAGACTTTGTACTATGCTTTTAAATAATCTTAGCTTCTCTAGCCATGAAATCAAAAGAGAGATGGAATTACAACTAGTGCAGCCCTTAGGAAGGAGGCTTTGAGAAAAGATAAAACCTTGGGTTTTAGATTTAGGCTTTCGTTTGAATACATACTCTCTCCCTTATTAGTTCCATTGTCTCTTTGAATATCTTTTTCTCTTTTGTAAGAATGGGGCTGATCCCTACTTGCCTGGTGAGGTGTGGGAATTAAATGAGATGATATACATAAAAGTGCTTAGTTTTAGGACTTAGTGAATACCCACAAGACACGCATTTCCTTTTCTTTTTGTTTTTCTTTTCTTTTGTTTTTGAGATGGTGTCTTGCTATGTTGCCCACACTGGTCTCAAACTCCCAAGATTCAAGTGATTCTCCTGTCTCAGCCTCCCAAGTAGCTGGTATGGGGCTGGCAGAGTGGCTCAAGTGGTAGAGTGCCTACCTCACAAATGTGAAGCCCTGAGTTCAAACCCCAGTACCACCAAACAAACAAGCAAAAAAAATCCAAGTAGCTGGGATTCTCTCTATGCCCAGCGTTCCTTCTTCTTATCCCAATCTATGTAATGGCTAGAAATCTTTCTGCTTAATCTATTCACTTCATTGTAGCTAAGGGTTTCCATCCCTTCTCCTTTTCCCTGTCTCCAAGCTGGTATTGTGCTAAGAGTAGCATAGGGGATGTGGAATCTCAACAACTGGGGTTTTATCTTGGTGCTGCCACTAGCTTGCTATTGGGCCTTGGATAATCCACTTTCCTTTTGTGAGCTTTATCTTTGTTACCTGTAATGAGACGATCTGATTGCTTAATGTTGTGGAAAGAGCACCTGAATCTACATTCAAATCCAGCTTTCACCCTTTCTTCTTTATTTGGTGGTGCTGGGGTTTGAACTCAGGGAGGGCTTTCTTGATAGGTAGGTGCTTAACCACTTGAGCTAGGCCTCCAGCTCCCACCATTTGTTGCATACTTTCTCTGAACTTCGCTTCCTTCACCTGTAAAATGGGGTATTTTACTTAAATACACCAACAGTTGCTTTATGAGGTTATAGTAAGATTGAATGAAAGAACACATTTGAAGAACCCAATGCATGATGGGGCATTTCAGCATGCTAGATCTACCTTGCCTTCATGAGCCCTTCCAGTTCTAAAACTATATGGTTCTAACCCAGACAGTGTTATTCCCTGCTCTTTGCTTTAATTTGTAGACTATAGTCATCTGGCTAAGACTGGATAATGGAATTCCTTTCACATGGAAAGATCTATCTATTGAAATAATTCATTTTAGAAAAATGTATCCTTCATCCTAGTGTCTGTGATTTCCCACAAACCTATTAAACCCATTAATCCAGACTGACATCACATTCACAGTACCTAAGACAAAGTTTTTCTTTATCTCTCCAGAGAATTCACCCAGTAGTTCATCACAGGCAGCTTGGATCATCTTTATCATTTTCTGTAGATCTTTATACTCCTGATACAGCAGCATTCTCGTGTGGCCAATGTTAACGTCGAGGATCCCCAGAGCCTCTCCTGTTCTCTCACGAAGTGGAATTACTATGTGGGTTTCTCCACAGGTAGAGGCCAGAACAACTTCTGAACTGTCTGTACACTTGAAGAGGAAATCTCTGAAATTCAACCCAGATAAGCACATGGGTATTAAACATCAGCCTGTTCACAACATTCCACCCAAACATACTGTGTTGAACCTACTCACTTCTGTGCCCACCTCACTTCCACCATGGCAGCCATTGCTGTTTCATCTGCCCGGAACACTGTGCCCCTTGATTTCATGTAACTCTGTCCCTCAGCTCAATTCAGCGGGGTGCTTTTCAACTCAAATATCCCTTCTGCAGAGAAGCCTTTCCTGACCACCTAATATAAAGTAGCAGCACCCATGTCACTCTGCATCATGAGGTTCTGCTTCATTGTCTTTATTTATAGCTATACGTATCTGAAGGCACTTGGTTTTTTGTTTGCTTGTTGTTCAACATGGGTTAATTGAATGCCAGAAGGAACGACGAGTGTGTTAGGTCAGGTTCCCTAGAAGCAGAGCCTGAGACAAGGATACTTATGCAAGTAATTTATTGAAGGCATGAGTGGTCGCTGAAGAAACCTGTGAGGGACTGAGGGAAGAAGTGAAGTACAAATGTAATTTCAGCCTGGCCTCAGCCTCAGCCCAAAGGGGAGAGCTGGGAGATCAATTGTACCAAAGAATCTGCTGACCTTAAGGCAAGGGAGGTCTTTTGCATCATCGGATCTAAGTTGCTCTGGATGTGTGGTGGTGGTTTGAGCAAGCCTCCAGGGAGTTACAGTGTGAGCTGTTTGTTACAGGTGAGGTATTGCTGCCTGTAGCAGCACCTACAGCAGCTGGCAGAAGGTGTGATGGGTGTCCAGACAGGGCATCAACAGCGTCCTTCAGTGAGAGACTGAGGTTTTCATGGAAGTATGGCGGATGATGTTTTCTCTAGTGAGGAATAGACACATTCCTTTTAGAGTTGTTCTGAATCCTGTTTGTGTTAGTGATATAATAATGTATGAGCCTGGAACAGGTGGCTCATCCCTGTAATCCTAGCTACCCAGGAGGCAGAAGTTGGAAGGATGGCAGTTCGAGAGGGGGTAGCTGTGGAGTTCTCGAGACCTCATTTCAACCAATAGCTGGGCATAGTGGTTCACACGCGATATCCATGCCACACCTGAGGCTGATGAGGAGGCTTTCAGTTCCAGACCAGCCAGCACCTGTCAACCCAGCTACTGCAGGAAGCATAAAGAGGAAGATCACAGAGCAGGAAGGATCAGGGCAAAAAGAGAGACTCTATCTCAAATAACCAGAGCAAAAAGGGTTTGGAGATAGAGCACCTACTTCGCAAGCTTAAGCCCTGAGTTCCAACTGTAGTAGCATTACAACAACAACAAAAGAATAGATGAGTTATTAAAACTCACAGGGCTCCTGGTTTGGTAGCTCACAGCTGAGCTACCAAACCAGTAATACTGTAATTCCAGTATTGAGGCAGAGATCAGCCTCAATACTCAGCGGAGTATTACAGTTCAAGGCCAGCCTGGGCAAAAAGTTTGAGAGACCCTATCTCAACCAGTGGCTGAGCATGGAGGGGCATGCCTGTCATCCTAGCTACTCCGGAAGTGGAGATAGATCAGGAGAACTATGGTCCAAGTTGTCCCAGAAATAAGTGTGAGACCCTGTCTCAAAAATAACCAAGTCAAAAAGGATTGGCGGAGTAGTTCAAGTAGTAGAGTGCATACCTACTCAGTATTAGGCTCTGAGTTCAATCTTTAGTACTGCCAAAAATACAAAACAAAATAAAAACTCATAGGACTGTAAACAAACAAAAACAAGTGATTTTTTGCTGTATGTAAATTTAAAAATATTAAATAAGTTATTAGAATGAGTCAGCATGTACTCATTTTTTAAAAAACTTTAAAATTTTTAAAATTTTGTTTATTTATTTATTTATTTAGCAGTACTGGGTCTTGAATTCAGAGCCTACATCTTGAGCCACTCACCAGTCCCTTTTTTTTATGTTGGATATTTTCAAGATAGGGTCTCTCAAACTATTTCCCCTGGCTTCGATCCAAGATCTTCCTGCTCTCTGGCTTCTGAGTAGCTAGGATTACAGGCATGAACCATCAGTGCCTGGCTATTTTTTATTTGTAATACATTAATAACATGAGGGTATTTCATTGTGACAATTTCATACATTCATACAGTGTACTTTGAACAAGTTCACACACTCCATTATATGTCCTTTTTCTCCCTTTCTCCCCCCTCTCTCTTCCTTCCTCTTTCAAACAGTGTTAGCGTGTACTAACAAGAGACAGAAGCTGTGCCTTTCAGATTTCCTATCACAGTAGGGAATGTGTTCTGGCAGTCAGAGAAAATGGACATGTCTCCTACCTGAAGATGCATAACTTCCTGGAGATGACAGGGGGATTTGTGTGGATTTCTGTTAGACCCATCTGCCCTGTAACCATCATATCACGTAAAATGTAGTCTGTCACCTTAAAAGAGAAAGAGATTTCATTAGGCAGGAATAATTACACCTCCTCTCCTCATTAAAGCTTTTGGGGATAGATACATAGAGGAAATTTAGGAATGTTTAGATGACCTCTAGCTTTAAAGACACTGACATTGTACTTACTCAGTATTATTAAGGAACAAAGTTTTCCATAACAGAAAATTTTCTTTTATCTTTTTTCTTTTTGCAGTACTGGGGTTTGAACCCAGGACTTACACCTTGAGTTACTCCATCAGCCCTTTTTTGATGCTTTTTTTTTGAGATAGGGTCTCTCAAACTATTTGCCCATGCTGGCTTCCAACTTCGATCCTCCTGATCTCTGTTTCCTAAGTAGCTAGGATTACAGCTGTGAGCCACCCATGCCCAGCTAAGTAAGTCTTGGTCAACAGGCTTTTTTTTTTTTTTCTTTTAGTAGAGACCAGTTTATTTATAAGAAAACAATATTAAGATAGTCTGTAAAATACCATGCTAAACTATAGCAGAGACAAATTCAATTTGGAGAAGTAAAGTGAGCTTTTTATGTACTCCCTTTAAAATAAAATAACTGTTGGAATAAAAGAGAAACTATGACAAAGGAATCCACAGGGCTATATGCTGAATGGTGCTCTACCAATCTCTTTAGATGAAAAGTGTTTTCAACATTATGCTTGGTGTCTTAGTCTGATTTGTTGCCAAAACAGAATAAAGAAAAGAAATCTATTTTCAAGTTCTGGAAGCTGAGAAGTCCAATATCTGCCAAAGGCCTTCTTGCTGCATCATCTCATGGTGGAAGGCAAAAGGGTGTGAGGGGGTTTAGGATTAAATTTGTAGCCTCCAGCCTTTTATAACCAGCATTAATCCATTTTGAGAGTGAAACCCTCATGACCTACACACTTCCCACTAGCCTGCAACAATCCCTGCATTGGGGATTAAGTTTCTAACACATGTTTTTTTGAATACATTCTAACAACAAGCACTTGGCAAACTGTTAAGATCATCCCACACTGGCAAGTAGGCTTCTGGCTTCTTTCTGAGTTTCTTTCATTGTTTGTTATTTGATGTTATACATACTAGACTGAAAAGATTTTTTAAAAAACATCTTACCCTAGCTATGTTTCTAGGTCTGGTCTAAATCTTTAGCTAAAACAAATTCCTTTCCTGTTTTTCCATCCCCAAATGGTAATATATTGGCCACTCCTACTGTAAGATCAGAAGCACAAATTAGAAAATAAGGGACTCATAATATGCCTAAATGTGGCACTCAGAAGACTGAGGCAGGAAGACTGAGGCAAGTTGGAGGTCAACTGGACTGCACAGTGAGACCCTGTCTCAAACACAAGCAAATCAAGAAGCAAAATAAATAAATAAATACAAATGTGAATGTACTCAGTGCCACTGAATTGTACACTTCTGATTTGTTAAAATGACAAATATTATTCTCTGTATATTGTCATAATGAACAACAGCAAAATAAAACATCCTATCCAGTCTCAGGGTTTTGTGTTTTATTTTGTTGTTTATTTATTTATTTATTAATTTTAGGGGAGAGGTTGGTAGCTCACTACTTTTTTTTTTGTTTGTTTCTTTGTCTTTGACGGTATGGGGGCTTGAACTCAGGGCCTCATGCTTACTAGGCAGGTACTACGAATTGAGCCACTCCACCAGCCCTATTTTGTTGTTTATATGATAAAATATACAGAGCATAATAATTGTCATTTTAACAAATCAGAAGTGTAGAATTCAGTGGCACTGAGTACATTCACATTTTTATTTATTTATTTTTGCTTCTTGATTAGGGTCCCACTATGTAGTATAGGTTGACCTCCAACTTGCCTCAGTCTTCCTGTTTCAGTCTTCTGAGTGCCAGGATTACAGACATACTACCATGTGTTACACAACATGTGTGTCTCGTGGTTTTAAATATCATTAATTCATTAACCTGGATTTCCCCCCCAAACACTCAGCTCATATACCAACTCCCAACTGCCTATCCAGTATCTTCATTGGGATGGCTAACAGACATGTGAAATTGCATACATACACACACATTTTGGTGGTGTACTAGGGTTTGAACCCTAGACTTCCCACTTGTGCTGGAGCCACGCCTCTAGTCCTCAAATTATATTTTTAAAAATCTTTTAAAATTTAGTAGTAAAAATATTTTACTTTGTATTAATTTCATTGAGAACAATTGAATTCTTTCATGTATATGTATTGTTTGCATGAAATTTTTTATTGTTGCTTTAAAATAGACTTGTCCTTTGCTTACTTTCCTTTTGGATTAAAAAAACTTATTGATTTGTATATTACAGTGTTAACACTTTGTCAGGTATATGGAAATTTTTCCCCAGATTGTCATAGCAATTTTATTTATTTTTGTGGTAATGGGGATTACTTCCTTAATTGTTCCAGCCTTTGGTGTAAGCATAGCAATCATTTCCCACACTCAAACTGTAAATTTTCTCTTAACCCTTATGTTCTTAGCTACTCTATGAAGATTAAAATCCTTTGTCAAGATTTAAAAATTCATGTTGGATTGTAGGTGTGAACCACCATGTCTGGCTACATTCCAGGTTTTGTATGCATGTGTATACTTTTTATTATTAATTTTTTTTAATCAAATGTGAAGTCATCCTCTGCTTAATACTTTCAATAGCTTGTTTCATACCATGTTTTTTTTCCCCTATGACATTAAATAATTACTCCATTTAAAAAAAAAAGAATTAGGACATGGAGGTAGAAGGGCCATTATTCTGCCTAGCATAGTTACCTATTTAATAAGTGCATTACTCAAAGGAATAGTTAGACATAGGTGCTTTGGAGTGATAAACTGAAATAGCCTGAACTTTATTCTTTTTCTTTTTTTTTTGTTTTGGTGCTGGGGTTTGAACTCAGGGCCTACACCTTGAGCCACTCCATCAGCTCTTTTTTGAGAAGAGTTTTTTGAGACAGGGTCTGTAGAACTATTTGCTAGGCTGGCTTTGAACCGCGATCCTCCTGATCTCTTGTTTCCTGAGTAGCTAGGATGACAGGCGTGAGCCACTGGCGCTGGGCCTGAACTCCAATTTTAAGAGAATTCGAATGTCCTATTGCCCTCATTTATGGTTATCAATAGAGCAAGATACTTCCTTTCCTCCATGACTCTGTACGTTATAGGAATATGGGCATGAGATGAGGTAGAGTATCTCAGAATGTACTTTATAATTTGTATCAGTTGGGGTAGCAGAAAGAAACAGATGGCATGTCAAAACTCAATAATTTGAGGAGCTTTTTATAAAGGCACTATTTATGAAGGTTTGGGCAGTGTTTAGAATCCTGATCTAGTAGCTGTTATCACCCTTAGCCTCAAGAGGCAAGGGGAGGAAGCAAAGACCAGAACCTAGAGAAGATAGCTGTATGGGGAGGACACCTGACTAGAGAAGAGGTGGCCTTAGAAGAACGCAGCCAGCTCATAGCAACCTGGCAGGAGGGAGCCAGAGCTCAAATAATTCAAACTCAGTCTCCTCTGCCTTTCAATTTCCTGTTAGTGACTTTCACTGGACAAACCAAACAGAAGCCACAGGGTCAAGTAGCCCATTGATACTGTTTACAGTTTGAGGTCCAGGGCAGATGAGAATAGAGGAAAGTGGATTTGAAGGGGCTGCAGAAGGGTAAGGGGGAGGCTTAGGAAGTTATGATAACTTCATGCTTGAAAAAAGTTATCCCATAGCCACATTCAACTATTTTTAACACCAAGAGCTCACCATAGTGCTTTGTCCCTAGGCTAAAACCCTCACTATAGCTGTGGGTAGGCTGTTCTGGTCTCTGTTCCACAGAGACCTCACTCAAACTCTGGCTTTTTAAGTGGACTGCCTCTCCCTCTCCACCTTTCAACATGGTCTTCTTCACCACCATAAGAAAGCCCTGGGTCAGGTGGACCATGACCCTTAGGCTTTGTCCACATTGTCACAATTCTGAAATTACATGCCATGGAAGTCATGCTTCTGGCTGACTGCTTTGTATTACTTTGGCCTTTTGCACAGTGCCCTAGGTGTTGTTTTCATTAAGGGCCCTCAAAGTTGCTTCCGAATTCTCCCCAGACCCTACACACTGTGGTCCCACTGCAGCAGTGGTCCATGGGATGGAATGGACTGTTCCAGATATGAGAACATGTGGAGGCTCTCACTGTCACTCCCAACTCATCCTGCCCTCACAAACAATGTCAATGACAAGGTATTCTCAGCTTTCCTACCAAACATGGCCACCTTACAAGACCTCTGTGATTCTACTTTCTAAGGCCAGGGCTTCATCAACTTGGCGCAGTCACTGAGGGAGGGAAGCAGAGGCCTTGGAGGGGAGAAAAGAAGAAGCAAGGAGGGAAGAGGAGGGATGCCTGCTTCAAGGGACTGGGAGACAACCAAGGTGATGCCACCACATGATCAGGCACCTCACAGTCATTTAGCTTCTTTAAAAAGAAAAGACACCAGTCAGGCATGAAGGCACATGACTGTAATCTCAGAGATGTCATGTGGATCTCAAGTTCAATGCCAGCTAGAGGCTTTTGAGATTGTCTCAAAAGCAAAATGAAACGCCGGGCACCATTGGCTCACACCCATAATCCTAGCTACTCAGGAGACAGAGATCAGGAAGATCGAGGTTCAAACCCAGCCCAGGCAAATAGTTTGCAAGACCCTATCATGAAAAACCTTTTACTGGTTTTGATGGAGGCCCTGAGTTCAAGGTGAAGGCCATGAGTTCAAGCCCCAGTACTGCAAAAAAAAAAAAAAAAGCAAAATGAAAACAAAAGGGCTGAAGGCGTAGTTCATGTGGTTGAGCTCTGACCTAGCAAGGGCCAGGCCTTGGTTTCAATCACCGACAGGGCAGAAATAAATAAATGAATAAATAAATAAAATGGAAGACATCTTTCCATCCATTCTCATCATATGGACAAGTAATGTTAAAGTATAAAGAAGCAAAGTAAACATTCAGCAAAACTTCCTCATATTATACACAGAAAGACTTAAAAAACACCCCATATTGTTGTGATGTAATTATGTCCTTCTGAAACAGCAGCCTCTCATCCCTTTCCACTTCACTCTTATAATTCTGGTAGGTGTTGCCTCTTTGGCTATACCTCAGGATGAGTCAAAAAAAAATTTTTTTTCTTTCTTTGGCTTTCGAAATTGGAACTTTTTACTGGAAGCATTACTAAGTATCTGCAGAGAAAGCCCTGAGGAGAAAAACCATCTTCAGCTAGAAGGACAAAGCCAGTGTGCAAGGAAGCTATCATGAAAAGTGGGAGCTGGTGGCTCACACCTGTCATCCTCGCTACTTAGGAAGCAGAGATCAGGAGGATTGCGGTTTGAAGCCAGCCTGGCCAAATAATTCGTGAGACCCTATCTTGAAAATACGTAACACAAAAAGGCTGGTGGAGGAGTGGCTCAAGGTTCCTGAGTTCAAACCCTGGTACCACACACACACACAAAAAAAAGTAAAACTGGGAAGACAGAAAATATGAAAGAGCCCTCATGATCTTGAACCCTGAGATCTAGTCATCCTGGAAACCAGCTTAACTCTTGTTCTTTCTTCATCTTGGTCACAAGAGCCAGTCAGTTCTCCTTTTTGCCTAAGGCAGTTGAGATGAATTCCTATTACTTATGGTAAAGTGTTTTGAGTTGAGGTTCATGGGAAATATGCCTCTAGTTACCTCAATGTCTAACTAATATGGTCGGTTTGCTTTGTTGTTGTTGCAGTGCAGGTAATCAAGTCCAGGCCCTTGAGCATGTAAGATTAGTGCTCTACCACTGAGGCACATCCCCTTAATATGGTTTTTAAATATTAACAAGGCATTAACTTCCAGTAACTCTGTTATGTTGAAGAAGTCTAATACTGCCTAACTTTGCCTACCTGGTCTGGGCTGGGCTCAACAAAGTATGTAGTGATGGAGGTGATTGCAGGTGTGATGTTGAAGAGCCAGCCAATGCCAGTGACCACAGTATGTAGGATGTGCTCTCTGCTGTGGACATAATGATAGGCAGTGCTAAAGACACTGGCAACACCCTGTAAAGACAGAAGATTGAAATTGCATTTTCTTTTTAAAATAGTAATTGATAATGCATTAATTAATTATTCTTTAAATTCATAACAATCTACTTCCTGCAATTTAGTTCAAATCAGTTCTCAAAAGGTAGCGTTCCAGGTTCTACTATGCAAAAAGGATCATCAAGAAATCAACAGTATAAAGAGAGATTCATGTAACTTTTTATGGTTTATGATAATCATCCAGTAAAATATGTGATATGTGCTATCATAGAATAGAGTCAGAACAACAAGATAAGCTTTGAAATGAGAAAAAGTAGTTTAAAAGTCAAGATTCTAGCTCTGGGAAGATGGCTAGGAAATGCCCAATATTAATTTTTGCATCTATGGCCACTGCCATCAGATCAACAGTACAGGACATACTTGCTTCCAAGGTCCATGCTAGTTAAATGGTCTTCGTTTAGGCATAAAGAGACCTTGTTTCATGGAGAAGTGATGGGCCATCCATCTGTGTTATTGTCAAGAAACTCTAGGAACCACAAATTCTTCAAAATCATATACACACACCTATAACATACATACACACCTCACTCAGGACTTCAGTCATCTAAGGACAGGCCAGGAGCCTTTATCACCAAGTGCTAGAGAGCCAATTTATAATTCATTTGGACATGTTTACTAACAAGACTATAAATGTTCACCTACTGATAACTCCATACTCCTCCATTTTATTCCTTAAATGTTTGTCTCATATTCATTTGACATAAGAATGAATCTTAATAGGAAGATGTCCAGAGAAAGAAAGTCTCTCACTTTCCTCAGTTATCCACCCAATAAATAGAAAAAAGAAAATTAAAAATAATGATAAATGAGCCTAAAGAACCAAAGTTTACCGGGGAACAAATGACAAGGGCACAGCAAGTTTCTGACTTGCTGCCACTCCACAGTTCACTGGACTCTGTAAAGGCTTTACTTCTTCCTTCATTGCAATTTCTATCCACAAAATGAAATCAAAATGCTTGTAGAAATGGTCTAGTTATTTCATAGTTTTAAAAGTCCCTATCTTTTTTTGTGATCTAATTTGAAAACATAAATACCCAAAAAAAATTTGGACTTTTTTCCTTATTCTTTGTCCTCAAAAATTATAACATTAAAATTAAGAGCGGTGGGGAAGCATGTCATATTTAGCACCCTTGGTGGAAAACATAGAGAATTTATAGGTAGCACTATTACTAAAACATATTAATATCCCTTCTAAGGGTTTTTAACTACTTTGTTGGTCTTAGTGGTTTAATCACTGGAATTCTATTCCTATGAGTAATGCTATGAGACACACTAACATAGATATGCAACTAAGGCTGAGAATCCTTTCATAAGAAATGCGGAATCTCTCCAAAGACTGACACACACACAGGGAACAAGGAGCCAGCATAAGGACATTATCTATATACGTAGCTTTGACTGCCTCTGGCTTTAGGTTTCACTTCTGAAGAAGTATAGAAGGAGAGGTCATCATATTATTGTGCTTGAAGATTTGTATAACTTACTTACCTGATAGAATCTGATCTCATGAGGAAGGAAGATGTTTATTTCACGGGGATCTCTAAGAGTATCAACAGCCAAGACCCCAAAGATCCTCATGTGTTCATCCTGAAGAGGCAGAGCCAGGAATGACCCATTACGATCATCCTCATTGCGGGAATTGTTCCAGAAGAAGATGTTCCCATGGTACTGAACTTGGGGAACATGGATTGGCACACCTTCATCCACAACTGTGAAGCTGAGGAAAAGGAATACAGAGATGGGGGGAAAGACACAGAGGGAGGCTTTATGTTAAACCCTGCACTAAACTAGATCAATTCTCATCCACAATAATGGGCTTTATATGTAAGAGAAGTGGACTCAGATATGATTACCGGTTTGGAGGGCCTAACTTGAGGAAAAAGAATTTAAAAACAATCTTAGGGGATGTAGCTCAGTGGCAGAGCACTTGCCTGGCATGTGGAAGGCCCTGAGTTCAATCCCCAGTACTACAAAAGAAAAACAAATACAAAAAAAATCTTAGCTCTTAAAGAGGGAACACATATAAGCCAGATGCAAGAGATATAATGAGCTGATATTGTGAAGTTGAGTCCGTACATGGCAAAGCATTGCCAAAGTGAGAAAGATCAAATAAAATCATCTAGGACTGGAAGCTCAGAAGTTCCCACTCTAGAAGCACTGGTGACTTGAGACAGTTCTCTCTGGAACAGCCCACTAAGATTTGTATGCCAGTTTACTTCAGAAGGGGAGTTACTTTTCTAGAAAGATGAAACCAACCTCTTCAAGACATTCTTACCTGATTCCCTTCATGTCCCGGTAGAGCACTTTATTTAGTACAAATGGAGCATCATCTAGGGTACAAGCCACATTCCTCAAGAGAACATTTCCTCTCTCTTGCAGTAGCAGGTTTTCTTCTAAGAGGGAAATGTGAGCACTGATCTTCTTATTGCCATGGGCTTCAGCATCCTGTGGCAGAATGTTTCCGACTGTGTATTTGCCAACAAAGAAATCTGCCAATCCCTTCACTAACCAATAATTTCATTTTCCTGAATGCAGATATTACCATTCATGGTGGGGCACAAAGGGAGGGTGACACACAGTTGTCCTCCAAACCTGAGTTTCAGGGAATGGAATGGATTTTCCTTTATGCAACTAGACTACTTTACTGAAAACAAAAACAAAACAAAACAAAATCTCAAGTCTAGTCAAATTTAGAGGCTTAAAATTTAGATTCCTTTGAACCATTATCATGTTTTCTGGGTTTCAATAAAAAGTATTGATTTCAAAGAGATGGAGCAAGAAGATACCTTCACTGGGCATTGGTGGCTCATGCCTGTAATTCTACCTACTTCAGAAGCTGAGATCAGGAGGATAGAGGCTCAAGACCAGCCCAAGCAAATAGTTCGAGAGATTCCATCTCCAACAAAACCAGAGCAAAATGGACTGGAGGTGTGGCTCAAGCAGTAGAGCACCTACTTTGTGAGCACATGCTTTGCAAGGGTGAAGCCCTGAGTTAAAATCCCCATCCAGAAGGTGTCTTCATTTCACTTGTCTCTTGGTCATCTAAACATGCGAATGTGAAAAAAAAAAAAAATCCTGTCAAGCAACTCAACATAGTTTGGCTATTTGCTCTATGTCACTTCAGGAAAGAATTTCCTGGGGCCTAAAACTGCAGACTTTCTGAAACTACAATTTCTAATTAAAATAACTGAAAAATCTCTATACCTAACTTTACATAATGAGCAATATTAACACATGTGTTCAATATATCCATCCATAAACTGGGGACATGAGAGACACATTCCTTGATATTTTTCTCTTCTTTCTATGTATTTGGATTTGCTTTTCATGCCTTTCTTTTTTTCTTTTGCCTTTATTTTTCAGAGATCTATGAAGTAGTTAACAAATATGTAGTAAGGTTTCTCTTCAAGTGCCACAGAGCTCAGAAGCAAGCAGAATCATGCCTCTTTTTCTTAAGTGGTCTCCTAGTCCTGGTTGTACCATTTCCAACACTGCAAATTTCAACCATTCAGGAGATGATTCATTCCAATGAGAAAGTGTTGCTATTTACCTGAGATAACTGGCACAGGTTTCTTGGATTAATGGAATCTGTGATGTATGTAGAAGACAGCTGTGCTGTTTCTGCCTGAGAGGAGTAGCAACCTAGCATTTTCTGAAGAGATGGCAAGGCTGTGGTCAGCGGCTCCTCATAACTGTGTATTCTAAGTGGCAGGTTCTAAGAGTCTAATAGTATTAGCGTACCTAGATTGCCTAGCTTGCTTCCAGGCAATGGCTATGATATACTGTGTGATGTTGGATTCCACTTTGTAATGAATACACGGTTTAAATAGTTCCTTAAAAAATCAATGACCAAATCAATGACCTAACGATACATCTCAAACTCCTAGAAAAACAAGAACAAGCAAATCCCAAAACAAATAGGAGAGAAATAATAAAAATAAGAGCTGAAACCAACAAAATAGAAACCAAAAAAACCACACAAAGAATTAATGAAACAAAAAGTTGGTTCTTTGAAAAAATAAACAAGATCGATAGACCCCTGGCAAACCTGACTAAAATGAGGAGAGAAAAAACCCAAATTAGTAGAATTAGGAATGCAAAAGGGGAGATAACAACAAACACCATGGAAGTCCAGGAAATCATCAGAGACTACTTTGAGAACCTATATTCAAATAAATTTGAAAATCTCAAAGAAATGGACAGATTTCTAGATACATATGATCATCCAAAACTGAACCAAGAGGAAATTAATCACCTGAATAGACCTATAACACAAAATGAAATTGAAGCAGCAATCAAGAGTCTCCCCAAAAAGAAAAGTCCAGGACCTGATGGATTCTCTGCTGAATTCTATCAGACCTTTAAAGAAGAACTGATACCAACCCTCCTTAAACTGTTCCATGAAATAGAAAGAGAAGGAAAACTGCCAAACACATTTTATGAAGCCAGTATTACACTTATCCCAAAACCAGGCAAAGACACCTCCAAAAAGGAGAACTATAGGCCAATCTCCTTAATGAACATTGATGCAAAAATCCTCAACAAAATAATGGCAAACCGAATTCAGCAACACATCAAAAAGATTATTCACCACAACCAAGTAGGCTTCATCCCAGGAATGCAGGGGTGGTTCAACATACGAAAATCAATAAACTTAATAAACCACATTAACAGAAGCAAAGACAAAAACCACTTGATCATCTCAATAGATGCAGAAAAAGCCTTTGATAAGATCCAACATCATTTCATGATAAAAGCTCTAAGAAAACTAGGAATAGAAGGAAAGTACCAGAGGGAAGAAATGAACCAAGCCTTGTATGCACATATGAATAATAAATGAAAAATGAAAAAAAAAAAAGAAGGAAAGTACCTCAACATTATAAAAGCTATATATGACAAACCTACAGCCAGCATTATACTTAACGGAGAAAAACTGAAACCATTCCCTCTAAAATCAGGAACGAGACAAGGATGCCCACTATCTCCACTCCTATTCAACATAGTACTGGAATTCCTAGCCAGAGCAATTAGGCAAGAAGAAGGAATAAAAGGAATACAAATAGGTAAAGAAACTGTCAAAATATCCCTATTTGCAGACGACATGATCCTATACCTTAAAGACCCAAAAAACTCTACTCAGAAGCTTCTAGACATCATCAATAGCTATAGCAAGGTAGCAGGATATAAAATCAACATAGAAAAATCATTAGCATTTCTATACACTAACAATGAGCAAACTGAAAAAGAATATATGAAAACAATTCCATTTACAATAGCGTCAAAAAAAATCAAATACCTACGTGTAAACCTAACAAAAGATGTGAAAGACCTCTACAAGGAAAACTATACACTTCTGAAGAAAGAGATTGAGGAAGACTATAGAAAGTGGAGAGATCTCCCATGCTCATGGATTGGTAGAATCAACATAGTAAAAATGTCGGTACTCCCAAAAGTAATCTACATGTTTAATGCAATTCCCATCAAAATTCCAATGACATTCATTAAAGAGATTGAAAAATCTACTGTGAAATTTATACGGAAACACAAGAGGCCACGAATAGCCAAGGCAATATTCAGTCAAAAGAACAATGCAGGAGGTTTCACAATACCTGACTTCAAACTATATTACAAAGCAATAACAATAAAAACAGCATGGTACTGGCACAAAAACAGGCATGAAGACCAGTGGAACAGAATAGAGGACCCAGATATGAAGCCACACAACTATAAGCAACTTATCTTTGACAAAGGAGCTAAAAATATACGATGGAGAAAAAGCAGCCTCTTCAACAAAAACTGCTGGGAAAACTGGTTAGCAGTCTGCAAAAAACTGAAACTAGATCCATGTATATCACCCTATACCAAGATTAACTCAAAATGGATCAAGGATTTAATATCAGACCCCAAACTCTTAAGTTGATATAAGAAAGAGTAGGAAATACTCTGGAGTTAGTAGGTATAGGTAAGAACTTTCTCAATGAAACCCCAGCAGCACAGCAAATAAGAGATAGCATAGATAAATGGGACCTCATAAAACTAAAAAGCTTCTGTTCATCAAAAGAAATGGTCTCTAAACTGAAGAGAACACCCACAGAGTGGGAGAAAACATTTGCCAACTATACATCAGACAAAGGACTGATAACCAGAATATACAGGGAACTTAAAAAACTAAATTCTCCCAAAACTAAAGAGCCAATAAAGAAATGGGCAAGGGAACTAAACAGAACTTTCTCAAAAGAAGAAATTCAAAAAAAAAAAAAATAGTAAAAAAAAAAAAAGAAGAAATTCAAATGGCCAGAAAACACATGAAAAAATGCTCACCATCTCTAGCAATAAAGGAAATGCAAATTAAAACCATGCTAAGATTCCACCTCACCCCTGTTAGAATAGCCATCATCAGCAACACCACCAACAACAGGTGTTGGCGAGGATGCGGGGAAAAAGGAACCCTCTTACACTGTTGGTGGGAATGTAGACTAGTACAACCACTCTGGAAAAAAATTTGGAGGCTACTTAAAAAGCTGGACATCAATCTACCATTTGATCCAGCAATACCACTCTTGGGGATATACCCAAAAGACTGTTACTCCAGAGGCACCTGCACATCCATGTTTATTGCGGCACTATTCACAATAGCCAAGTTACGGAAACAGCCAAGATGCCCCACCACTGATGAATGGATTAAGAAAATGTGGTATCTATACACAATGGAATTTTATGCAGCCATGAAGAAGAACGAAATGTTATCATTCGCTGGTAAATGGATGGAATTGGAGAACATCATTCTGAGTGAGGTTAGCCTGGCCCAAAAGACCAAAAATCGTATGTTCTCCCTCATATGTGGACATTAGATCAAGGGCAAACACAACAAGGGGATTGGACTATGAGCACATGATAAAAGCGAGAGCACACAAGGAAGGGGTGAGGATAGGTAAGACACCTAAAAAACTAGCTAGCATTTGTTGCCCTTAACGCAGAGAAACTAAAGCAGATACCTTAAAGCAACTGAGGCCAATAGGAAAAGGGGACCAGGTACTAGAGAAAAGGTTAGATCAAAAAGAATTAACCTAGAAGGTAACACCCACACACAGGAAATCAATGTGAGTCAATGCCCTGTATAGCTATCCTTATCTCAACCAGCAAAAACCCTTGTTCCTTCCTATTATTGCTTGTACTCTCTCTACAACAAAATTAGAAATAAGGGCAAAATAGTTTCTGCTGGGTATTGGGGGGGAGAGGGAGGGGGTGGAGTGGGTGGTAAGGGAGGGGGTGGGGGCAGGGGGAGAAATAAACCAAGCCTTGTATGCACGTATGAATAATAAAAGAAAAATGAAAAAAAAATAGTTTCTGGGTTCCTGGAGATCAAACCCAGGGCTTTGAGCATGCCAGGCAAGTGCTCTACCATTTGAGCCATGCCCGTAGTCCTAAAAAGTGCCTTTTAAAACTAACTCCCCAAACATTATGCAAGGGAAATATAAACAAAACTGTTTACACATCTTCTTACTGCTATTTTTCACTATCAGTCTATTGTTTATTCTTGTTTTATTTGATTGTCATCCCAAATGAAATTAGAAATTCCAAGCTGGAATGTAGTGGTGTGCACTTGGATGGGGAGTTTGAGACTGGTCCAGGTAAAGGTAGCATGAAATCCTGTCTCAAAAACAAAATAAAAATGTGCTTGCAGAAGGCCCTGGGTTCAATTCCCAGTACCACTCACACACAAAAAGAAATTCCAAAACATCTTTTCTGTACCTTTCCTCTCTGTTTCTATCTTGCAAACCAGCAATCATTCCAGGTGCGTATCACTTAGGCTCTGGGTCATTTGTAATGTGTTACAATGAATAAAACATTGTTTCAGCACCCAGTGATTTGTTTTTGCAAAGAGAATTACATGTGCTCCTCCTCTGCAGCCCTTGAAATATCATCTACTATGAGGAAATTTCTTTTTTTACATATCACTTTAGAAGAAATACCTGGGTGAGGACCTTAAAGGTCTCAGTGTACACTGGCTCCAGGGACACACCACTTGTCTCTGCAGCATATTGGATTTGATGTAGCCATTTCCGTCTCGCACAATCCCTCAGACTCTCAATATGGCTTCTTTCTAAAGTATCCATCAGAAATTCCACAACACTTTCTAGACTTTGTTCTTCATTGCCCCTGAGTTCAGACACAACTAGTTCTATGTATTTCTGAAATTGCTTTGAAGACAACCTCACTTCTTGATCAGGACGTGGCTTTGGAAACTGGATGTGTAGTTTAGCTAAAAGATATAAATGCGAAACCAAGAACTTATCAAAAGTTTACTCATGGGTATGGGAATTTTTATCCTCTTACAGGAAAGCTGAAGACCTTAACAATTGCTCTCTGCAGAAAACTGAATATATTAAAGGTATCTCTGAGCCCAGTGAAATATTTTACAGTGACTTCCTATATTAAATTCAACTTGACTCCTATGTCATCTTCTCTGTTTTTGTTTTAATTATACTATTTAGCCTGGTGAAACCCCAGGGTCTACTTTGGCTCCTTTCTACATTTAGTCTTCCACATCCAATAAACCACTTAATCCTGTCCTGTTATTCTTTGGCAATGCATCTTGTGGCCACTCTTTTCCATTACTACTGTCATAACCCCAAGCCAGCTTTACCACTTTATAATTGACTTACCAGTAGTAAATGCTCAATATACATTTGTAAAATTAAATTAAAACATAACATGCAAGGGGATTAAGAAAGAGTTGTGGAAGGGGTGAATTTCATCAAAGTACATTACATGCATATATGGAAATATCACAGTGAAACCCCTTTGTGCAATAATTTATCCTAATAAAAAGATACAACTTGCATTATACAGTTCACTGGTTTGAAATCTTACCATATTTTGATCTAGTCTGTTTCCAATCATATCTGTCCTAATACCACGTAGGAATTATTTGCTCCAGTATGCCCATTCTACTCGTAGTCTCTGACCATGTCTTGCAGATTTCTGCATCCACACCTCTCTTTTTTAAACTGTGCAATGATGAATCTGCCATCAGACCTAAACATTACCAGTAACTTCCATCTTCCACACTGTTCTGCTCTGTTCCATCCCCTGCATTCTCACACCCCTTACTAATATTCTGAAATTTGACTTTTTCTCTTCTTTTTTCCCCTATAGTGTTATAGTTGCATAAAAATGCATGTGTTCCACACACATAATTCTAAACAATATACGGTTTAGTTTTTCCTGTTTGTAAACTTTAGAAAAGGATATTAAGTCATATGTAGATTTCTGTAACTTGCATTTTTAATCCAAGAGTATGAGCTATCCATGCAGTTCCTGGAGCTGTGATTCATTCCTTTTTGCTACTGTATGTCATTGTGTGAATACAGTATCATTGATTATTTATTCTCCTGGCAATGGATGTTTAGGTTGACTCAATATTTTGTCCTTAAGAACAACACTATGAACATTTTTATATGTGTCTCCTGTTGCATATGTGCAAGTTTTTTTTAACTTTTTATTAGAAATTAATAAGTCACACCCTTTCTCTTTAAAGTATGGTTCCTAGGTCCCTACTTCCTCAAAAAGTCCTCTACTGTGATTTCTCCTTCCCTGAAATAGTATCCCTTCTATATCTTTTTTTTTTTTTTTAGGTACCAGAATTTAAACTCAAGCCTACACCTTGAGCCACTTCACCAGCCCATTCTTGTGATGGGTTTTTTTGAGATAGGGTCTTGCAAACTATTTGCCCTGGCTGGCTTCGAGCTATGATCCTCCTGATCTCTGCTTCTTGAGTAGCTAGGATTATAGATGTGCGCCATTGAACTTGCAATCATTTTTATCATGTATAAGCTTCTCATTTCTGTATTTGTCTTTTTTCGTTATTGTTTTCTTTTTTTTTTTTAAAGTAAGAATGGTATTTTTGTTTTATTGCTGTGCTGTGTGGGGTTACATTGTGACATTTACAAAAGTACTTACAATATATCATACTTGAATTTACCCCCTCCATCATTCTCCTTTATCCCTCTTCTCCCATCATTTCTGTATTGGAACATTTATTGATTTCTGCTCTTTAGCATCCACTTTATCTTTCTCTTGGTGGTGGTAGCTCTAATTTTGCTTTGAGAAAACCACTCCATTTCCTTCTCAGTTCATGTGTTCGAGTGGAGTTCCAATCATAGTTCTGGAGGTAGAACATGCATCTTAGGCTTACACCAGTCAGGACATTCAAGTCCTAACCCAGAGTGGTTACTTTAGTACAACTGAATGCCACACTTTTTGCTTGCATGATTAGGTAGAGGACACTTTGCATTTTATTCCTATCGGATTTAAATGAACCTAAGATATGAAACTGGACTTGGTCCCTATAGGGAGAGGTGTATAACAATGGAGTTAGAACATGGAAGAGAGGAGGACTGGCTGAAATAAAGAGAAAGAACCAGATACCTGTCCTAATGTCATTATTTGAACTCCCAAACCTAGTTGTGTTCTGAATTAGCCCTGAATTTTTCTATTGCATGAACAAATTTTCTTCCTTTCTTTTGATGGTATTGGGATTTGAACTCAGGGTCTTGCACTTGCTAGGAAGGCATTCTATCACTTGAGACACTTCACCAGTTCTGTTTTGTGTTGAATATTTTTGAGATAGGGTCTCGCAAACTATTCGCCCAGGCTGGCTTCAAACCATGATCCTTCTAATCTCTGCCTCCTGAGTAGCTAGAATTACAGATGTGAGCCACCGGTGCCCAGCTTCTTTTTTTTTTTTTTTCCCTTAACTGCTATGGGTTGCATTTTCTATTATTTGAACCAAAAGGGTACTAAGTGATACAGTCACCAACTAGATTAACAGTGTTTTGTGGGTTCTTCCACTTCCATTTCTTGTTACTTCTTCTCCTTCTATTTGTTTCTTTTCTGGAACAGTTTGGTCCTAAAGTGATTGTAGAGCAGAGCAAGAGAAGTGTCTGTTCCCAGTCAGGGGAAGCCAAAGTGAAAATGAACAGGCTTAAGGAGGGCATCTGGGAGGGGTGGTTTGGCATGGGTTGTAAGAGTCTGAGCTAGCTGAGAGAGTATCCATGTGTAAAGACAACCCTCAGCTCATCTCAGGGAAGAGGGTGGCTCTACACAGAGGTGGTTGGGGTGTCTAAACCCTGAGTGGATGTTCAATCCTGAGCAGAGTGAAGTGGGCATCCAAATGGAGGGATAGCCTGAACTAAACCTAAACAGGTTTAGGGACAGCCATAACTTAAACAAGGTAAAGTGGGTGTCTATGGAAGGAAATCCAGCATAGGAAATCATCACAAGCAAAGTAAAAAGGATACCAGGTAGGGCTCAGCTCAGCACAGGTAGCCAGAGCCTGAATGGATGGAGGAGAGCATCTATGTGAAAGGTACCTTGGCACAGATTACCAGAACCTAAGAAATACATGAAAAGCATCACTTGCAAGGGTGAACTAGTGTGGAACACCAGAGCCTGAGCGGAGTGAGGAGGGCAGTCACGTGGGAAGGGTATTTCATCAGTGCAGGGTGTTGGAACTTACGCATAGTAAGAAAGACTGATCAAGTGTGGGAGAGAGGACAGCAGCAGTGATGGGAGATTAGTACCATACACACAAATGGATTAATTGATCAAATAAATAGATTTAAGATAACATGAGTCAAAGAGAATGGAGCTACAAAAATGGAAAGGAAGAAAACTAGAATGTTTTTATTGTGTTGGATTGGACACGGAGGTATTGGTGTGAGCTTACGATTTTTAGTATTAATAGACAGATATGTACAGATGTAAATCTTTTTGCACACACATGCACATATACACACTAATTTCCCACCTGTGTGTTCTGAGAAAACTGGGAGCAGAGATTTGTGAGAAATGAGCATAGGAATAGCCCAGATATTAGCTTCTAAGTTCTACTTTCCACTAAAAGAAACCATGGTTCCCTTGGAAAATGAATTATTTCAGGATGGAAACAGGAAAAGATGAACCCAGAAGGTCTCATTATAGCAGAAAGCAAAAGCACACAAGGAATGATGGAAACATTAAAATGAGAGAGGAAACTGTCTGACAGTGTTTTTTGGTTTTGTTTGTTTTCTTTTCCAGTACTGGGGTTTGAACTCAGGGCCTACATCTTGAGCCACTCCATCAGCCCTTTTTTATGATGGTTTTTTTCCAGATAGGGTCTTGAAAATTATTTGCCCAGGCTAGTTTGAACTTCAATTCTCCTGATCTCTGCCTCCCGAGTAGCTAGGATTACAGGCACGAGCCAACCACTCCAAGCCTGACAGTATCTTTAAAAACTGAAAATACCTATCTACCCTGCCACTCAGAAATTCCACTCTTAGATTTTATTTATAAGAAATGAACACATTAAATTTGAGGGGTAGTCCAGATCTTGTAAACGTAGAGAGAGAAATAAATCAGGCAGAAATGTTGCATGGTTTAGATTCTTTTAATCTCAAAAGTAAAGGCAACTAGGTACACAGAAAGAATCTCTGTAGAGTTAAGGTCTTGAACTAAGCCTCTGCAACACACTTCACCTGATCCTGTTGACAAATGCACAAGGATTCCAATTTCTCTACATCATTGCAACACTTGTTATTTTCCATTTAAAAATTATAACCATACTAGCAGGTGTTAAGTAGTATCTGATAGGTTTTAGAACAACCAATTTTTTTTCAGCTGTATATATGTCATAGTATTGAGAAAAACTTGAAGCCAAGCTGTTATAATTTACCTTTCTTCATAGCTTCTTTTTCCATTCCCTCCTTGTATGAGTACAAGATTTTATCAACTTCCTTGAGATCCAGGAAGCCTGAGCCATCACTGTCCCACTTCTGAAATAGGGCTTCTAAAAGAAGTCCCCGTCGGATTCGGAAAGCATTTTGTCTAACCTAGGATGCACATAGAATAACGAAGCACATAAGACAAGATGTTCATTGGCTAGCTGGTATCTTACATTTATTTAAAATGAAGTGCAACATCTTTTATAGAAACAGCCTTACTTTAGGGCTAAGGGTAATATTAGTGGAAAATGTAATGATTAACTTTTCAACCCCCCAATGTCATTTCTCTGTCTCATCTCTCAACCAAAACTACCCCTTTGGAATTCTTTGCCCTGGACTAAAACACATTAGCTTAGGGAGAGTATTGTCCTCCTCGAGAATCTTTTAATTATTTCTTTCCACTCCCTTCTTGATTGTTCAAAAATGGGATAAACACAGAGTTCACTGTTTGGTTTCTTAGAGGGATATGTTTTGTAGTAACAGGGTCTGAATGGTAATATTCAAACAAAAAAATGGCTGTGTTAAAATATTCTCTTTTATATTTGACACTGACTTAACTTGACATTGGTTTTATATATCTTTTAGATTTTTCACTAGATTAATTCTATTAAATAGATAATAATTGAGTTAATAGCTAGATGAATTTAATTGAAAAAAAGAGGATATATACCTTTTAGTTAGTGGGCAAAACTGTGATTGAGGAGGCAAAAAAGATATAGCTCCAGAATTAGGTTGTGAAGACTCAAAGCTGAGGTGAAACTAACTCCCAGATACCACATGCGAGAGAATAAATTGTTTTATATAAGGTAAATATGTATGCATTTATCTAGTCACCCAAGAAAATAATGAGTCCTTAGGAAATAATATGCTACCTGAGTGCCCATGAGTAAAAATATATATTCAAGGACTAATCATGGGCCCAGGTATGTGCATTTGTAAATGCGCTCACTCAGCAGACGCAGCACACATATGCCTATCTGCTCCTCAAACTTCAGAGGAGAGAAAATAAAGTTGTATCTCCTTCCAGAAGCAATGTTATTATTAGAGGAATGAGTTCTATGGAGTGTGATCTTAGAACATTTGCCAATAAAGCAAGACATTTAGTGGCTGTGCTTATTGTAATAAATTAAGTTTGGTTGTAAATTTTTAAAGAAAATTCACATTATGAGCAACTAAGGTTGAGAGTTTTCCTTATAATAGTGATTTCACTTGTTTCATTGATAAATAATATTACCAACCTCTTCCAAGGCACTCATTTTCTCTTCTTCTGTTTCAACATAGCCCCTCTTAAAAAAGGAGACAAGGGCCTCGCTGATACTCAATGGGGTATCTTCACCAACAAATGTCTCCAGGAGTTGCACAAACTGGAGCAGATTGAAGGAAATGCCATTGAAGGCACTTCTACCTTTCACTTCCTTGTAAGACTGAATGTTTCTGATAATTGAATGTAGCTCTGTGAAGCAGGAAACATATAACAAACAATTCTCTCAAATCTTAGGGAAAATAAAGCAATTTGCTATTGTTTAAATTTGTTTGGTTTTAGTGCTGGGGATTGGACACAGGGCCTCCAAATACTAAACAGTGCTCTACCACTGAGCTAAACTCCCAGCCCCAACATCTACTATTTTTGCCTGTCAGGAATACATGTTCTTTTCATGAAGACAACATCCATTTTTTTTGTTTGAGAAAACACTTTCCCCCAACTGTTAGTGTAGAGGAGTCAGGTGGTACTAAGCCTCCTAACCCTTGTTCCATGTATGTGTGATACAAGTTCTGGCCAATGATTCATCTATGACATTAACCTAACCCACTGTAGGTTTCATGGGTTATGAAAATTAGTCTCAGAACTTTTGAGGGAACTATCAAGGGAGAATCAGTCTTTTTGTATTCTGCTGAACTAGTAAGATGTAAGTTTCGAGATCTCTTTTGGCCACTTTTGTCACCATATGGACAAAACTGCCTACAATTGATGCAGAACAAAAGTGACGCAGAGAACAGAGCTGAGAGGCCAAGAGACAGTATCCTGCTATTGTTAGATCCAGGTGTGGCTGAAGGTAGTCACACTTTGGATTTCCTAGTTAAATAGATTAGTGAATATCACAGATGCAACTCCTCACCCTGGGAGTGTTGACAAACATACTTATCTTGAAGCTCAATGTTACAACATAAAGAATATCTCATAAAATGTCAGCTCAGTCACTCATGTTCGACATGTTTATTGACTCAATCGTTCATGCCCTTAGGCCTTTTGTATGAGATTTATTGTAGCTTAAAAATAATAAAGCAAATTGAAAAAAATAATAAAGCAAAAATGGAAATAAAGATTAGAAAGAAGAGCCAGGCTCACACCTGTAATCCTAGCTACTCAGGAGGCAGAGATCAGGAGGACTGTGGTTTGAATAGTTCATGAGACCTTAACACAATAAAGGGCTGTCAGTGTGGCTCAAGTGATAGAGTGCCTGACTAGCAAGAGTGAGGCCCACCAGAACAAAAAACAAAAAGAAGAATACAAACTAGCAGACCATAAGAACTTGACCAATGCTGTACATTTTCACCAGAATATATTGAGAATAGAAAGTTTTCTATTTATCCAGGCTTCGATGCAAGAAAAAAATGCAGGTAGAAAGAAAATAATTTTGTTCTAATTAGTTATACTATTTGTTGATATGAAAGGGAAAAATGAAAAAATAGCATTTCAGAAATTAGCTCGCATTTGTTGCCCTTAACGCAGAGAAACTAAAGCAGATACCTTAAAAGCAACTGAGGCCAATAGGAAAAGGGGACCAGGAACTAGAGAAAAGGTTAGATCAAAAAGAATTAACCTAGAAGGAAACACACACGCACAGGAAATTAATGTGAGTCAACTCCCTGTATAGCTATGCTTATCTCAACCAGCAAAAACCCTTGTTCCTTCCTATTATTGCTTATACTCTCTCTACAACAAAATTAGAAATAAGGGCAAAATAGTTTCTGCTGGGTATTGAGGCTGCGGGAGAGGGAGGGGGCGGAGTGGGTGGTAAGGGAGAGGGTGGGGGCAGGGGGGAGAAATGACCCAAGCCTTGTATGCACATATGAATAATAATAATA
Organism: Castor canadensis; assembly: GCF_047511655.1. Classification (NCBI taxonomy): domain Eukaryota; kingdom Metazoa; phylum Chordata; class Mammalia; order Rodentia; family Castoridae; genus Castor; species Castor canadensis. Next base: position 45,035,939 of record NC_133396.1, on the reverse strand, counting down.
AAAAAGTAAATAAAAAAATAGCATTTTAGTAAACATGAGTACTATTTAGAACAAGCATACTTAAACACATGGTTTATCTGAAAGCTAAAAACAGTTCTTTGTTGAGTAGACCTTTCTTTGCAAGTCTTCAAAAACAAAATAGGTTCTCACTTGTCTCACGTGTTTGGGTGTGGACTTACTAGGGAGAGAAAGCGGGAATGATTTCTAGTGAGTTCTAATAACTAATAGCTGATTCCTTTGTAGGCTTGGAACAAATTCAAACAGCTGGAGGTAATGTACTGGTTTTAAAAAAGTACACCAATTCCATAGGTTTTAAAGCAGAAAAGTATTCATCAATTGCACACAACACTAGCAATAGCAAACTACCACCAAAAATATCTATCTTGAGGGCTGGAGGCATGGCTCAAGAGGTAGAGTGCCTGCCTAGCAAGCACAAGGTCCTGAGTTCAAACCTTAGCACCATCAAATTCATTGGTTCTCAGGGGCAAAATAATGTAAGGATCCCATTGTGTCTTAGGTAAATCCAGTCTTTTTCTTGGGGTACTATGGTAAATTAAAGCCATCTATTGAACTACTACCGATGCTCTCTTATTTCTTTGTTAACATGTACCTGTGAACCTGGAGTTGCCATAGATTAACTTTGCCTGTTCCTCATCTTCAAATTTGACGTATTTGGTCCTCCAGATACAATTAAAAAATTCACCTGTGAAAAATACATTTCACGACAAAACCAATTTAACTTCACCTTTAGAATGTTTTTGTTCTAGGGTATAAATGAAAGGATGATTAAATGAGGAGTTACCTGACCATGACTTTCCTTCTATTTTTGGAGACTTTGGTTCACAGGATTTGTCTTTCTTAGTGCCAGCTCTTGAAGATTCTGAGAGGTCACAAAGAAAATGCTTAAGGATCAGATGTAATATATTCTGTTAAGTATTCCGAGGTTAATGAATGGGAGAAATTCCTTGCATATACAACTTTAAAAACTCTAAGTACTTTCCCACATGTTGTGTCGTAATCAACCACAATGAAATCTCTTAATAAATTTAATTGTTGAGGGCAGCTCTGTGGCAAAAGCTGTTTGTTATATCCCAGTTTGGCCATGTAAAACGAGGGACACATTTTCCAGCCTCCCTCGCTGCCATGTATTGCTATATGCCTAAATTCTGACCAATGAAACATAATTGAGTACTTGAAATGCAGGGTATTTTCTGTCTGAAATATGACTTTTAGAAACTTCTAGAAAAAAATATAAAGCTGGAAGAAACAAAACCCATTTTATAGTTGAAATAAAAGAAATTTTTAAATTGTTTTCTAATATCAGATACCACATTTAAAATAAAAGTGCTTCTTATGCCTTTCAGAAACCCAACTAAAATGCTTTTACATATACCACTGCTAGATTTGTTCCTCAGTAAAGGACTTGTAGTACAAATGAAATTCTAAGTAAATTAACACCAGAGACATTCTGGTTTGCATTTAACTGATTGTTCAAGGTCTAAAGTCAACATTGAGAATTAAGATATGTCTGAGGTTTACATGAACTGATATGCCAGAAAAGATCCTAATTTCAAGACTTTAAAAACCACCCCACAATACAGGGAGCTGATGTCATAGGAGAATTGAATTACTACCTGAAAGATCTTTTCTACGTGATGTGGGAACTGCCTTTTGCATTTCAGAACTTCTGTGTACTTCTTCATCTGTTTTCTCCAAAGACCTCTCTTCTTGTGATGCAATTTCACTGTCCTCAGAGAGAGTAGGGTCCCTAGATTGTGCACTTTCTCCTAAGATACTTCCTCCTCCTGATAGTGAGGTTTCATCTATGCCCTGTTCTTCTGAAAATGCCCCTGTGTAGGATTCTTTTTCTGACTCTTCTATTATCAATTCTCTTTCTGAGTCATATTCTGAAGGTGACATTTGGTGTGGTCCTTGCCCTGATGTCGACCCTTTGCGTTGACTTTGTCCTGTTGATCCTTGGTGCTGTCCTTTTTCTGCTATTGATCCTTTTTGAAGTCTTTGTTCTGAAATTGACTCTCTGTGTGACTCTTGTTCTGCAATTGACCCTCTTTGTGGTTCTTGTCCTATCATTGATTCTCCTTGTGACTCTTGCTCTGCAATTAACTCTGTGTGTGGTTCTTGTTCTATTATTGAGTCTCTGTGGAACCCTTGCTGTACAGTTGACCCTCTGTGTGAGCCTTGTCCTGAAGCTGACACTCTGTGTGATTCTTGTCCTAGTGTTGACCCTTTGCGTTGTCCTTGTCCTGTAATTGATCCTCTGTGGGGTTCTTGTTCTATTAACTCTCTACTTAATCCTTGTTCTGGAGTTAACTTAGCAAGGATTTCTTGTTCTGTTATTGATTCTATGTTCAGTTCTTGTTCTACAGTTGACATTCTGCCTTGTTCTTCAGTTGAAATTCTTTGTGACTCTTGTTCTACAGTCATCTCTATTTCCTGTTCTGGAGAGTTTGGTGGTGGTATTGATTTTTGCCATTTATCATGTTTTTTTTGCTGATCTTCTGGATTTTCTAATAATTTACTTTGGGTTTTTCTAGAATTCATTTCTAAAAGCACTGTGTCAAAGTCTTCATAAATGTGTCTCTGAATATCTGTATCTCCCCAGAACTCAGACAAATCTATCTCTTTGAATTCAAGGAATGGCCCTAAAACAGAAAACAAAACGTTTACCTAAACAATTGACCTTATTGTGCTGAATCAGAGCTATTAAATTAATGTATAAAAAGGCATTGAGCACAGTAATTGTAATACAAACCTATTATTTTAAACAAACATCAGTTACCTGTTGTTGTAATCCCATGAAAAAAGTACTCACAGGAACATAAAAATGCTCACTACTATGATTCACTAATCATTCCTTCCTAAAAGATGCAGCTTTGGAAATGAACATAATTCTTCTTTTGCTATTTAGAAAATAAAATTTGTCTACTTCATGGCCTCCCACAATGAGCAGAGCATAGAAATGGGGAAGAAGACACATCTTTCTATCTCAGATATATTTAAAAAATATATTTTAAATATCTGCAATATAAAAATCAAAGTAAAGTTTTTGTCCATGACACTCTTTCATTGGGGCTGTATTTTTCCATTATTCACTTTCCCTTTCTTTTTTTTCATCTATTCCTCTTTATTCCTCAGTTCTTTTCTTTCACAATTTAGATGGACACCTGGTTCAGAATTCTAAGGAAAGAGACTGCGGTAGATCAGTGGTAGGACATGTGCTTAGTAGCATGTGTGAGCCCTAGATGCAATCTCCAGTTCAAGGAAGAAAGAGAAAGAAAGGAGAGAAAAAGAGAGAGAGAGAGAGAGAGAGAGAGAGAGAGAGAGAGAGAGAGAGAGAACTTCAGGGCACAAAGACAGGATAGCATTCACCAGAATCCCACTGCTATAAAACAACAAAACTTGCAGGGCGCAGTGTGCTTCCTTATGATTCCAGTGCTCTGAAGGCTAACGCAGAAGGATCAAGAGCTTGAGACCAGCCTGGGATATATAGTGAGACCCTGTCTGAAGAAATCTAAAAACCAACAACCAACCTTCAACCCCTAGTGGCTAGGACTACAGACAGTGGGATTCATTCCGCAAGACTGTCCCCCTCCTCCTCAAAACATTTAGTGGTTAATCTATAAAATTGTGATTTCCTACAATTTTTAGGAAATATTCCATGTATAACACTCACAGATTCTTGAGTGGGGTAGTTTACAAGTAGTAAATCTTCACATTAACATTGTTTGCAAACTCCAACCATTAAAAGACTTTTTTTTCTTTAACAAATAAAAATAAAACCTGTAATGCTATTTATTTTGGTAGAAATATAAGAGGATAGTTTACCACATAACTACAGTAAAGGCATATAAATAAAATTCTTGGGTGAAGGAAATATTTTTCTTAGAAATCTTAGAATTTTAAATTGGGTGCTAAACCATTATCAACTTAATTTCTAAAACATTCAGATTATCACCAAAGCCTCTCTTCATTTAACTAAATTTAAAATTGAGTTCCAGGTGAGTTTTGATATAACAAGTTTGAGTATTACACTATAGTGAAAAATGTATCTCCTCACAATGAAGAGTGAATTTTGTGAAAGAATGAGCAAGTAGATCCAGCTCCAGCTATCATGACTGAGGCAGGGTGTTAAGTGAAGGGACTCCATGGGAGAGGAATGATATTGCCTATCTTATGGGCGTACTGTGACACTCCAGCTTGAGTATGTTCAAAAAGCACTTACATTGTCTTGGGTTTCGTAGAAGACTCCTAACCATTTGCGAACTTTTGTCATAGAATGCTTCCAGCAAGGCCAATGTCCTCTGCCGATCCAAACGCTCCACCTAAGCAGAAAGGTGTAATTAGCAGTTATAGAAGATGTAAGATTTTTGTGTAGGCCAGGTGTGGTGGCTCACACTTGTAATCTCAGCTTCTCAGGATATAGAGGTAAGAGGATTGCAGTTTGAGGCTGGCTCCAGGCAGAAGAGTAAGTCCCTTATCTGAAAAATAAATGCTACAAGGGCTGGGGCATGGATCAAGTTGGTAGAGCACCTGTTTAGTTAAGTAGATGGCCCTGGGTTTGAACACCAATACTGCCAATTTTTTTTTATGTGCATGGAACATGGTTTTTTGGAGCTTTTTTTGTTTGTTTGTTTACCACTACCATCAGCATCAGCATCATGCAAATAAAAGTTGCACTATCAGGATCAAGATAACTGTATGTTGCCTTTCCGTTTACATTCAACCTCTCCATTCTGCAATGTATCAAAATGCCTTGCACATAGTGTTTAACAAATATTTGTTGTTAATGACTTATGAATGTCTGAGTTCAATGTATATAATATTCACACCTGAATATGTCATAGTTAATTGCTCCCTACTTGCTCTTTTTGCATTATTTTATTTTGAGAAAATTATAATTAGAGGAAAATATAGAATATGACAAAACTAACATTTGTGATCCTATTACCTGAAATAATGATTGTTTAAAGTACACACAAAAAATGTACATACACAAAACTGATATAGTATACATATCCTTCTTCAAATGCTTTTCTTTTAGGGAGTCAGTTGAGATGGGTGTCGCTATGGAGCCCAGGCTGGCCTCAGACTCAAGATCCTGCTGCTTCAGTCTCCTAAGTGCTAGGATTACAGGTAAGCCCCACCAGGTTTGGTCTTCAAGTTGCTTTTATTTATTCAACCTTGATATCTAATTCATGTATATAAAGAAATATATTTAATTCCTTTTAACTGTTATATGGTATCTTGAAAAACCTTTCACAAAAGTAGGGCTGGTGAAGCGGCTCAATTGGTAGAGCACCTGCCCAGCAAGCATGAGGCCCTGAGTTCAAGCCCTAGTACTGCCAAAAACAAACAAAAAAACCCATTTCTCCAATGTCAATAAGTGGAATTGTTACTAGCTTTTGCTTCTAAACTGGGTTCTTTTTCCCTCTCAGAATTGTGGAATCAGTAACACAACTGAGCACCAATTAAGCAATGAAGGAGATTTATCACAGCAGAGAATAAGAAAAGTAGGACATTAACTCCCAAATCAACCTCTCAACCCTTGGATGTCAGCAGGTTATAGAGACAGGGTAAAAGAAATGAAGGGGAGAAATAGGCTTATGAGGGGGAGGGAATATTCATGTCTTTTCTGGAATGGGTGGAGATTTTCTAGGCACCACCACTTTTCACTCCTTTTATGGGTCTTTCATCATCTTAGCAACTGTCAACTGTCATGATGCTGGAGGGGTATGTCATTTAGAATGACATTCTAATGAAGTTAGAGGTCATCTGTTGGTCACTCTGGCAGTCATTTAGATCTCACCAGTTTTGGCTAGCTTACCTGAAGAGGGATGTCTGGCCTACAGATATCCTGTCCTCAAAGATAAACAAGTGTTAGAGTGTTTGCCTAGCAAGTATGAAGTCCTGAATTAAAACCCCAGTACTGCCAAAAAACCCCAAAAAACAAAACAAGATTAAGGCTAACAAATCTTCCCTGTCTTACTTTCACTTCTTATTCTTGAGAGGTCTCACAGGACAAGGATTAGTTTGTATAACTTCTTCAAGCTCAACTTGGATGTCCTTAAGGGGCATATTAGAGAAATGAAAATTTTCCCTAGCTAATCTGAAATAGGTCTGGTAATTGCCTGGCCACAGTCCTAGCTGTTTATACCCATGAGTGACTGTCACTTGTAACTTTATGGCCTCCAACCTTTTACTTATGCATGAGACCAGGTAGTAGAAGATGTGTGGCCAAAGATCAGGAGAAGCAGGATAGTTATTAGGGAGCCCTGGCGGGGCAAAAACCAGGTAATGTCTGATAGGGTCTCTTTAATCACTTTTCAAATATCTTGGGCAAAGATGGCTAGAGTTTGCTCATGGAGCCAGGTTACCTTTTTTAAGTCTTTGGGCTCCTTCTTTTATGGTTCCACTGGGATTTACATAAAAACAATAGAATGTTGGGTGCCTATGAATGCTTCAGGGCAATAATTACCTTAAAAAGAAGCCAAAAGTAAGAAAAAACATTACAAATCATAGGGCTGAGCACAGAAAGGAACCCAGCCTAACAGGAAGTTAAATGAAAATATCTGTGCTCTTATGTGACCATTAAACTCCATAATCATTTTGGTACAACTTCCAGTCCAGGGCCTGGGCTGCAGGATCTGGCCCCTCCTTTACACTGTAAAGAACTTTACAGAGACAGGCCCAAATGTACAAAGCCTGAGACAGAAAGTCTTTTTGTTTTTTGAGACAGTGTCATGTTATGTAGCCCAGACTGGCCTCGAACTCACAAATCTCCTTCCTCCACCTCCCAAGTACTGGGATTGTAGGTGTGCATCACCACAACCAGCAATATAATTTTATTTTAAAAATCAGGGTAATTGTCCTCAGCTTTTTCTTCATGTGTGTATTTGATCTTCTCATTTGTAAATTAGACCTTCCCATCTAAATTTTTCAACTATGTTTTTTAAATTAGTATTATACATTTTTATTAGAATTTATTCATTATACGGGGGGAGATTCCTACTGACAATTCCAATTAGACTTATACCGTACATTATTTACATTACCCCCATCGTCTCTCCCCCTCAGCCCCCTGAACTATATCTTTTTTTTAAAAAAGCAACATCTACATAGAAAAGTGCACACATCATAAGTGTATGGTTTTATGAATTAAATGCACACAAGAGTTGTTTCTCAAAGGAGAACAGAAAACTTTAGTAGAGGGCAGGGCTTTGTTCTAAAACTCAAGGGATTGCCACTGCAATTGTAGTACTGCAACTTGCTGCAGCATTCCAATTTACCATATGCACTCCAAATACCCTAGGGCCTTCTGGGAAATAAGGCAGAAAGCAAAGAAGAGATTTTACAGCAGCCTAGAAAAACCTGCAAAGGCTTCTTTTGCTCTGGGACTCACCCTGTCAGCTGATGGCTCAGTTAATGCACTAGAGCAATGCACGGAGATGTGCTCAGTTAATTCCTAGGAACAATACATGCAAATGTGGTAAGGTTGTTTCTAAAATATAAGAACCACCCAATAAGAATTGTGCCTCTTTCTTAGTGGTATATGGCACAGGATATAGCAATTTACCTCATTCTTGGAACCACTGGATTGCTAAAAACTTCACCAAGATAGCAAGTAAACCCTGGATTTTTATGTTCTACACTCTGATACGTATGTGTCTTACCAAGGCGTCTAATGTGACTTCTGGTTCACCAAGTCTAATCTCCCTGATGGACATCACAAGGCAGTAGACCTGAGTGATGTTCTGTGATATGTCAACACAATCAAGGTCTTGCACAATTAGATTATAATATAGAAAAGGATAACTGCTTTAGCCCTTAGGCAAGACAGGGAAAGTATATTACTTTTTTCTGACACATGAAATTAAACTTCTTCTGTTGGTCCTCATAAACTGCTGCAGAAAAAATAGCACATGCCAAAACCAGTAGTTATGAATGACAGACTATGGAAAACTGGTCAAAATACAAATTCCACACCTGCAATAGTGGCTGCAAACAGTCATAGTGACCTTCAAGATTTAGCCACTTTCTAGGTATCCAAAACAGGAGAATTAGATAAGAAAGTGACAGGATAACTTTCCCTGTATCCTTCATGTATGTTCATACCCAATCTGTGTGGAATCATTTTGTTTTTAAAATCTGTTTATTTGGTTGTTGCCATTCTGGCAAACAGGAAAACTTTCTTTACATAGTAGTCCTCAGCCCCAATCTGGAGAACAAATGTGAGAATTCTGCTAGTTGTTTAGCATGTCTATTCCAATTAAATATCCAGAATCAGAAATAGCCAGAGCTAAATCCAGGAGATTAACCATGGGCCTGGCAGCCAGACGTCCTAACTTTAAACAGTTATCCTCTAGGGTGTTTTAGGATCCTAGGGATTAGTGTTAACTTGGAGTCAATGTCAGGTAATTCCTGAAAGTCAGGATAGTTCCCCTTTCCCAATACCTATTCACTCTGGTAAATGGATGCATCTTCCCCTTCAGACAAAGACTTTTGGGTATAAAACTGACTTCAGTCTGGGACCTCGATGAGAGGCCAAGGTCCTTCATTGTGGTGTCTCAACTGTGTTTCTGGACCCATACTTAGTGCTTTTCTATAAATAGATCCAGTAATAGTTTAGTAGACATTCTATCTAATTTGTAAGAAACCCATGACCACCAAGAAAATCCATGTATATCAAAACACTAAGATGGCCAGTTTAATTCCCACTGTTCATTATGGTAATTCTAATTATATATTCAGGAACTAGAGAAATAACCACAATGTGAGTCCTAGACAAACTGGATCCCACTAAAACATGGCTGTGGGCCTTGGGGATTGGGTCAAAATACTATTTATAAATAATACTTATGAGCACTAAGTTTGACTAACAGACTTGACTCTGGCAGTTAAATGCCATGAGTCTTCTGTCACTTTGGAATTCCCTTGAAATTAAAGAGTTCACCTCAAGGGCAGTATTTCCCACCATCAGTTACTACAGGTTTTTTTCAGCAATGTTGGTGTCCTCTCACTAATTTCTTGAGTGTGTCTTGAGGGAGTATCATTTGGACTCTCATATGAAGGTACATATGAGAAATCAACGGCAGCAGTCTTGTTGACATTTCTTTCTTTATAGTATATCAAGAAGGTTCTGCCATCTCACCCTCATTGAATGTAGGCCATCTTTGGTAAATGGTTTCATTTAACCTACCAAGCAAACTATTAAAATCATTCCAAGGTACTCAAAATATTACTGCTAAGAAATTCTGCCTAGTATAACTATATTAATAAATTTGGAGCAATCCAATGTTATATCCCTCTCCTTAGTTTAAAAGAACTACAATCAATTCCCACATACATTCCCCAGGTTGCTATTGCTATGAATTATCAAAAACTTGTTCTCTTGGAGTAGTAATAGTCATCTCTCAAGACAGACTTTGAGCTAGTACTCCTGGGGCATACTGAAATCTGACTTCAAACTGGGGCCTAAACAATAAATGTTATATAGGTGGAGCTTGAGGAAAACAGTTATCTCCTGGGAAAATAGCTAATATTCTCAGCCAGGAGTTGTCAAAGGAGGCTTAGGAAGATTGGTGGCTGGAGTCTCAGCTTCCTCTGCGTCCACCCAAATGTGGCCATTCCAAATTTCAGGGTTCCTCTATTTTCTAAGCAATGTGCTAATTGTCATATAAGAGACTTGGCAAGTCAATGAATTCTACTTATGTTTTAATTCTGTCACATTAAGTTTTGGGACTCATTTTTCATCCAAATAGATCCTGAAGCTACAAGAAATAGAGATTTCTTTATAATGGAGCTTCTCTAGCAAGTAAGAGGTCCTGAGTTCAATCCCTAGTACCACCAAAAAAAGGGAAACTTTCTGATGTTCTGACGACAATTAGAGCTGAGAGTTTAAAGTCCTGAACTTGTCTTTTTTTTTTTTTGTCTTTTTGTGGTACTGGGGATCAAGCGCAGAATCTTCTGCATGCCAGGCACCTGCTGTACAATGGAGCCACGTCCCCAGGTCTGACTTTCCATCATCTTTCTAATGTAGTGAGAGGAAGCTCCCCCATCCCGGAACACAGTGAAGATATAAAGCATTTTTATCATTCAAAAAAGTTCTCTTGTGCCTCTTACAAAAAATCACCAGGAAACTTCTAAATCTGCTTTCTTTTTTTTTTCTTTTTTTTCTTTTATTATTCATATGTGCATACAAGGCTTGGATCATTTCTCCCCCCTGCACCCACCCCCTCCCTTACCACCCACTCTGCCCCCTCCCTCTCCCCCAACCCCCTCAATACCCAGCAGAAACTATTTTGCCCTTATTTCTAACTAAATCTGCTTTCTATGGCAAATTACTTTTCCCTTTTCTATAATTTCATATAAATTAAATCATAGTGTATTCTTTTGGGCATGCCTTCTTTCACTTAGCATAATATTTTTGAGATTCATCAATGTTACTGAGAGTATCAGTAGTTTATTCTTTACTACTGGGTAGTATTTCAGTGTATGGATATTCTATGATATGTTTATCTATCCACAAGTCAAGGGTCATTTGGAGCTACTGTGAATGAGGCGGCTAAGAACTTTCACGGAACTTCACATAGTGTACATACAGTTTAATTTCTCTCATTTCTTTTCTCTCAGGTATAGATCTGGGAGTGGAATTCTGGTTACTGGGTCACATGGTAAGTGTATGTTTAACTTTTTGTTTTCGTTTTTGAGACAGGGTCTCAGAGCCCAGGCTGGCCTTGAATTCACCCTTCCCCTGCCTCTGGCTCCATAGTGCTGAGATTCTATATAGGCATGAGCCACCATACCAGGCTTAAGGCTTTTTTTTAGATGGGGCCATGCTATGTTGCCCAGGCTGGTCTCAAATTCCTGGGCTCAAATGATCCTCTCTACTCAGCCTCCTGAGGAGTTGGGACTATAGGCTAATAGGAGACTTTTGTCATTAAATGCATTGCAAATATTTTCTCCCAGTCTACAGCTATCTTTTCATTCTCTTAATAATGTCTTTCAAAGAGTAGACTTTTTTAATTTGGTGAAGTCTACTCTACCAAATTTTCTTTTAAGGTTCATGTTTTCTTCTGGAAGTTTGTGATTGTGCCCGGAGCTTTTAGGTCTAAAATTCATTTCAAGCTTTTTGTAATTTTTGTGGTTCTGGGGTTTGAACTCAGGGCCTCATGCTTGCTAGGCAGGTGCTCTACCACTTGAGCCACTCCACCAGTCCTTTTTTTGTGTTGGTTATTTTCCAGATACGGTCTCCTGAACTATTTGCTTAGGCTGGCTTTGACGTGCAGTCCTCCTGATGCCTCCTAAATATCTAGGATTATAGACATGGGCCACGGGTGTCTGGCTCAAGCTTAGTATTGTACATGGTGTTAGATGTAACTTTTTCCCACATTTGGATAACCAGTTTATCTAGCACCATTTGTTGAAAAGACTATTCTTTCTTTTTTTTTTTTTTAATTTTTATTTTATTCATATGTGCATACAATGTTTGGGTCATTTCTCCCCCCTTTCCCCCACCCCCTTGCTACCCAGCAGAAACTATTTTGCCCTTATCTCTAATTTTGTTGAAGAGAGAGTATAAGCAATAATAGGAAGGAACTGGGGTTTTTGCCAGTTGAGATAAGGATAGCTATACAGGGAGTTGACTCACATTAATTTCCTGTACATGTGTGTTACCTTCTAGGTTAATTCTTTTTGATCCAACCTTTTCTCTAGTTCCTGGTCCCCCTCTCCTATTGGCCTCAGTTGCCCCAAAGTATGTGCTTTAGTTTCTCTGCGTTGAGGGCAACAAATGCTATCTAGTTTCTTAGGTAAGACTATTCTTTCTTCATTGTACTACAGAGGCACATTTGTTGACAATCTATATGTGGGTATATGCCTGTCTCTGCCTTATTCCATTGATCTATTTGTCCTTACATCAGTACTATGCTATCATGATTGCTGTAGATAGATGTTAAAACCTTAGAGTAATGTGAATGTTACAACTTTGTTCTTTTTCAGAATTGTTTTGACTATTCTGAGTCTTTTGAAATTTCATATACGTTTTAGAATAAGTTTATCAATTTCTATAAATAAGTCCACAGAGATGTAGATTGGAATTGGGTTGAATTTATAGGTCAGTTTGGGAAATTAGTAACAACAATCTTTTGATTCATGAATCTGGTCTTTGGCAGAAATAAAAAATAGTTTCTCTGTTTACTTAGGTTTGACTTCTGTCAGAAATATTTTGTGATTTTCAGTCTGTAGATATTGCACATACTTTGTTAAATTATTTCTAAGTATTTCATATGTGTGATGCTATTGTAAATAGCATTTTAAAATTCATCTTCTGGGGCTGATGGTATAGTTCAGTGGTAGATTGCTTGCCTAACATGTGTGAGGCCCTGGGTTCAATCCCCAGCACTGAAAAGACAAAAGGAAAAAAAGAAAAAAATTTCATCTTCCAAATTATCATTACCTGTACATAGAAATACAATTGACATTTGTGTCTTAATCTTATATCCTGAAGCCTTGATAAATTTATATGTTTCTTTTAGTGAATCCAATTTATTTCTTTAGGGTCCTTAGGATTTTCTCCATAGAATTTCATGCAGTCTAAGATAAGAGAGTTTTCTTTTTCTTTTCTTGCTTTATTTCATTGGCTAGTATTGCCAGAATAATGTGTAATTAAAATGGGAAATAGACATCTTTGCACTGTCCTGATTTAAAGAAGAAATTTTTATCAGTTATAACTGTTGGTTTTTCATAGATGCCCTCTTTCAGGTTGAAGAAACTATTTCTCAGGTGTTGAGAGGTTTTTTCTTTTTTACTTTCTTTTCTTCACAAATGGGTTGGATTTTGTCAGATGATTATATAGTTTTTCTTTTTTGTTATCTTAATGTGGTAAATTGCCTTGATTGAGTTTTGAATGCCAAACCAACTTTGCATTCCTGGAATAAACTCCATTTGATCCGGATACATTAACCTTTTAATACACTACTTGACTAACATGTTAAAATTAACTGATTTTTCTGTCTATGACAAAGAGAAATATTAGTCTACAGTTTCTCAAAATATCTTTGGATTTAATAACAAAATAATTCTGGCTATATAAAATGAATTGGAAATGTTTTTTCCTCTTCTATTCTCTGGAATAGTTGTGTAGGTTTAGAGTTATTCCTTCCTTCAGTGTTTAATATAATTCATCAATGAAGCTGTCTGGGCCTGGAGTTTTGTATGTAGAAAGCTTTTAATGACTAAAATGTTCTTTATTCATATAAGGATACTCAATTTTTCTAATTCCTTTTAAGTCAGATTTAGTAATTTGTGCCTTTCAGGAAATTTGCCCATTTACCATGCTGCAAATGTATTGGCATAAAGTTTTGTGTGATGTTTCCTTGTTCTTTTAATGTTTGAATGCTCTGCGATGTTCTCTCTTTCTTTCCTGATATTAATAATTTGCATCTTCTATTTCCTTCATTAGTCTATTTAGAAGTTTATCAATTATGTTAGTCTTTTCAAAGAACCAGCTTTTGGGCCAGCCATGGTGGCACACACCTGTAAATCCCAGCTACTCAAGAGGGTAGAGATTGGGGAGGATCAGAATTTGAGGCTGACCTGGGCAAAAGGCATAAGATCCTTTACTTTTTCATGGCTAAAGTGGTAGAGTGCTTGCTAGGGAAGGTCCTGAGTTCAAACCCCATTATAGCCAAAAGCCAAAACAAAAAACAAAACAAAAAAGAACCAGCTTGGGGATTCCAAGATGGCGGCTAGAGGGAGAAAGCTGAAAGTGTGACTCCTAAAGTGAAATCTTGGAGAGACGCTGGAGACACACCTTGCAGGCAAGGCCACCAAGAAGAGGCAAAACTTTGACCCCTCCACACCTCCAGCCTGTACAGAGAATCTCCACTTCACGTTGAACAAAGAAACCAGGAGGGCCCCTGGGCCACTGCCAGTCGCCCGCACCCAGACAGCTTGGGAAGACGCGGACTACAAGGTGAGATAAGTGGTACGTGGTACTTCCACAGACAACCCTAGGCCAGATCAGCATAGCCCCCTGGACAGACTGACCCCCACCCAGGAAAAAAAAGAGAAACTGAGTAATAAGCAATAAGAACAATAAAGACACATAGTAAAGAGGGTGGGGCGCCCTGAGCGCCCAAGAGGGGAGGAGGGGAATCCCTCCCAGAACTAAATAAACAAGCTGGGCCTAGCCGGAGAGGGCAGGAGCGGCAGCATGCGCCCAGCAACCAGAAGCAGGAAAGCTTGTGAGAGTGGTGGAGGGAGGAAAACTCCACAGGAGGGGGGGAAGACCCACTTCCCATGTGAACTCTAAATAAACACGCAGGCCTGAGAAAGTGGGTGCAGTGTCACCTTCCCTAGTGTGCTTGGAAAGGGGAAAGCTTGTAGCAGTGGCATCCTGCACAGGAGAACTCTAAGTAAACAAAGCCTGTGGGGCCAGGTGAGTTCTAAGCTCACCCCAGAGATCTGCATAAATAATGCCTCCAGCAACAGCAGGCTGACAGCAGTGGGCAGGCGAGCCACAGCCGTAGATAGCCATTCACAGATCATTCACAGATCTTTCTCCCTACCTTTGATGAGAAAACAACCGAACTACACCTGCATGCTGAAAAACTTACTGAAACTGTATTGCATTTGAACTTGGGACACTTTGTGGGGTTTTTTTGTTTGTTTTTTTGTTTTGTGCGGTTCTGTTCTATTTTATGTTTCCCCTTTGATGAGAAAACTACAGAACAACATCTGAGGCACCATCTCCAGGACTGGAGGCTGTGGGACGAACACCAAAATTATTTAGACTGAAACTTCATTGCATTTGAACTTGGAGTTTTTTTTTTTATCTTATTTATATATATATATATATATATATATATATATATATATATATATATATTCTTTCATTTACTTATTTTTTATTTATATTCTTATCTTTATTCTTTTTATTTTTTTATTTTCAATCCTCTCTCTGGCTCTCTAATGCCTTTTCAGCTTACGGTTGATTAGTACACTGTCTCTCCCTGTTTATATCTTTGAAACTTTTTTTGTTTGTTTCTTTGTTTTGTTTTTTTTTCTACTTATTTGTTTTTCCCTTTTCCTTTAACTTCTTTGCTTTCCATCCCCTCTCACCCTTACATTCTAAATATCACTAGTGCTATTATTACCAGCCAGAAAATACTTAATTGAACACAGTACAGGAACAACAACAACACCAAGGGCAATGATGGGAAGACAGAAAAAACAGGGAAACCAGTTTCCCCACAACAAAAAGTTAGTACAGGAACCAGAGGGAAATGAAAACAGATACTCAGATCCAGACTCCAACAAAATGAAGATAAACTATGCCAAAGAACCCAATGAAGCCCACAAGAATAATTTAAAAGAAGACATACTACAGGTACTCAATGAGAATTTTATAGAGATGATACTGGATAGGGTCAACCAAAATGTACAGGAGATACTCAAGAAATTCCAAGACAACAAAAATAGAGAACTTGAAAAAGCAAAAGAAGAAATAAAGGAAACCATAGAAGCACTGTATAAACACCAAAGTGAAACAGAGAACAGGATTAATAAAGGGATAAATGAACTCAGGACAAAAATAGACAACATTAAAGAGGAAATGACCCAGGATATGGAAAACCTCAGAAAAAAGAACAAAACAGAATTGCAAAACAAAACAGAAGGCCAATCCAGCAGAATAGAACAAACAGAAGACAGAATCTCAGAACTCAAAGATGAAATGGTAATTAAAGGAAAAACCAAAGAACTATTAATTAAAAAACTCAAGACTTGTGAAAAGAAAATGCAAGAACTCACTGACTCCATCAAAAGACCAAACTTGAGAATCATGGGCATCGAAGAAGGAGAAGAGGTGCAAACAAAGGGAATGCATAATATATTCAACAAAATAATAACAGAAAATTTCCCAAATCTAGAGAAAGATATTCCCGTACAGATACAAGAGACCTCCAGAACACCAAGCAGACCAGATCAAAATAGAACTACCCCATGACATATCATCATTAAAACAACAAGTTCAGAAACTAGGGAAAGAATATTGAAGGCTGTAAGAGAGAAAAAACAAATAACATACAAAGGTAAACCCATCAAAATCACAGCAGATTTCTCAACAGAACCATTAAAAGCAAGAAGAGTGTTGGGTGAGATCTTCCAGGCACTGAATGAAAATAACTTCAACCCCAGGATACTCTACCCAGCAAAACTATCATTCAAAATAGATGGAGCAATAAAAGTCTTCCATGATAAGCAGAAACTAAAACAATATGTGACCACAAAGCCACCACTACAAAAGATTCTTCAAGGGATTTTGCACACAGAAAGTGAAACCCAACATAACAAAGAAAGGACAGGCAGCACAAAACTACAGGAAAAGAAAAAGCAAGAAAGTAGACAGTAACCTCAACTTAGATACACACAATCAAACCTTCAAACAACTAAGACAACTAAATGACAGGAATCGCCACATACCTATCAGTACTAACACTTAATGTTAACAGACTTAATTCACCCATCAAAAGGCACTGTTTGACAAAATGGATTAAAAAGGAAGAGCCAACAATTTGTTGCTTTCAGGAGACCCATCTCACCAAAGGAAATAAGCATAGGCTTAGGATGAAGGCTAGAAGAAGATTTACCAAGCCAATGGCTCCTGAAAACAGGCAGGAATAGCAATACTTATCTCTGACAAAGTAGACTTCAAACCTACATTGATCAAATGAGATAAAGAAGAACATTCCATACTAATAAAAGGGGAAATAGACTAAAAGGAAATAATAATTATCAATCTATATGCACCCAATGTCAACGCACCCAATTTCATCAAACATACCCTGAAAGACCTAAAAGCATATATTAACTCCAACACTGTGGTTGTGGGAGACTTTACACCCCATTCTCATCAATAGATAGGTCATCCAAACAAAATATCAATAAAGAAATTCAAGATCTAAAACATGCAATAGGTCAAATGGACCTACTTGAAGTCTACAGAACATTTCATCCAACTTCTACACAATATACATTCTTCTCAGCAGCCCATGGAACCTTCTCCAAAATAGATCATATCCTAGGGCACAAAGCAAGCCTCAGCAAATATAAGAAAATAGACATTATACCGTGCATACTATCTGATCACAATGCAATAAAACTAGAATTCAACAACAAAAGTAAAGACAAAAAACATGCAAACAGCTGGAAACTGAATAACTCATTACTTAATGAACAATGGGTCATTGATGGAATAAAAGAGGAAATTAAAAAGTTCCTGGAAGTCAATGAAAATGAAAACACAACCTACCGGAACCTATGGGACACAGCTAAGGCAGTCCTGAGAGGAAAGTTTATAGCCATGAGTGGATATATTAAAAAGACTGAAAGATCCCAAATCAATGACCTAATGATACATCTCAAACTCCTAGAAAAACAAGAACAAGCAAATCCCAAAACAAATGGGAGAGAAATAATAAAAATAAGAGCTGAAATCAATGAAATAGAAACCAAAAAAAACATACAAAGAATTAATGAAACAAAAAGTTGGTTCTTTGAAAAAATAAACAAGATCGATAGACCCCTGGCAAACATGACTAAAATGAGGAGAGAAAAAACTCAAATTAGTAGAATCAGGAATGCAAAAGGGGAGATAACAACAAACACCATGGAAGTCCAGGAAATCATCAGAGACTACTTCAAGAACCTATATTCAAATAAATTTGAGAGAATTCCAAGATGGCGGCTAGAGGGAGGAAGCAGAAAGCGAGCCTCCTATAGTGAAATCTTGGAGAGACGCTGGAGACACACTTTGCAGGCATAATCACCGAGAAAAGGCATAACTTTGAACCCTCCACACCTCCAGCCGGCGCAGAGAATCTCCACTTCACGTTAAACGGAGAACCGAGGAGGCCCCCGGGGCCGCCAGTGGCCGGCGCCCATACGGTTTGGGAAGACGCGGACCAGGTGAGCTTCGCGGTACCGCGGTTCCCCCACAGACAAGCCTGGGCCAGAGCAGCATAGCCCCCTGGACAGACTGACCTCCACCCGGGAAAAAAAGAGAAACTGAGTACTAAGCAATAAGAACAGTTAAGACACGCTGGAAAGAGGGTGGGGCGCCCTGAACGCTGAAGATTGGGGGAAGGGAATCCTTCCCGGGACTGTAAATAAACAAGCCGGGCGGGCAGGAGAGGCTCTGGCGGGAGCCGGGTGCGCCCAGCAACCAGAAGCAGGGAAGCTTGTGAGAGGAGGGAAGACCCACTTCCCACGTGAACTGTAAATAAACACGCAGGCCTGACAACGCGGGGCAGTGTCACCTTTCCCAGTGCTTGGAAAGGGGAAAGCCTGTAGCAGAGGCTCCCGCACAGGAGAACTCTGAGCAAACAAAGCCTGTGGGACCAGGTGAGCGCTAGCTCACCCCAGAGATCTGCATAAATAACACCGCCAGCTACAGGCTGAGAGCAGCAGGCAGGCAAGCCACAGTTGCAGATACCACTCTCAGAACTGCCTCCAGATGCTTTTTTTTTCTTTTTCTCCCTACCTTTGATGAGAGAACAACCGAATTACACCTGCAAGCCGAAAAACTTACTGAAACTGTATTGCATTTGAACTGGGGACACTTGGTGGGGCTTTTTTTTTTTTTTTTCTTCTGTGTGTGTGTGAGTGTAGTTTTGTTCTACTTTATGCATCCCCTTTGATGAGACAACTACAGAACAACATCTGAGGCACCAACTCCAGGACTGGAGATTGAGATGGACATCCAAATTATTAAGACTGAAATTGCATTGCATATAAACTTGGAAGTTTTTTGGTTTTTTTTTTTTTTTAATTTTCTATTTTCCATTTTATTTTAATTCATTTTTATAAATAGATATTACTTTCAAATACTTATTTTTTATTTTTTTATCTTTGATTTTCAATCCTCTCTCTGTCTCTCTATTGTCTGTTCAGCTTACTGTCGATTAGTACACTAACACTCCCTGTTTATACCTTTGAAACTCTCTTGTCTGATACCTTGTTCTGCTTTCTCCCTCTTGTCTGTATATTTGTTTTCCCCTTTTCTTTAACTTCTTGCTTTCCATCTCAGCTCACTCTTCCATTCTCAATAATACCATTGTTATTATTACAAGCTAGAAAATACTTAATTACACACAGTACAGGGACAGTAACAACACCAAGGACAATGACAGGAAGACAGAAAAAACAAGGAAACCAGTTTCCCCACAGCAAAAAATTAGTACAGGAACCAGAGGGGAATGAAGAGAACAGAAACTCAGATCCAGACTCCAACAAAATGAAGATAAACTATGCCAAAGGACCCAATGAAGCCCACAAGAATAATTTAAAAGAAGACATACTACAAGTACTCAATGAGAATTTTATAGAGATGATACTGGATAGGGTCAACCAAAATGTACAGGAGACACTCAAGAAATTCCAAGACAATAAAAATAGAGAATTTGAAAAAGCAAAAGAAGAAATAAAGGAAACCATAGAAGCACTGTATAAACACCAAAGTGAAAGAGAGAACACAAGGAATAAATGGATAAATGAACTCAGGACAAAAATAGACAACAATAAAGAAGAAAACAGCCAGGATATGGAAAACCTCAGAAAAAAGAACGAAACAGAACTGCAAAACAAAACGGAAGGCCAATCCAGCAGAATAGAACAAACAGAAGACAGAATCTCAGAACATGAAGATGAAATGGTAATTAAAGGAAAAACTGAAGAACTATTAATTAAACAACTCAAGACCTGTGAAAAGAAAATGCAAGAATTCACTGACTCCATCAAAAGACCAAACTTGAGAATCATGGGCATCGAAGAAGGAGAAGAGGTGCAAGCGAAGGGAATGCGTAATATATTCAACAAAATAATAACGGAAAATTTCCGAAATCTAGAGAAAGATATTCCCATACAAATGCAAGAGGCCTCCAGGACACCAAACAGACCAGATCAAAATAGAACTACTCCACGACATATCATCATTAAAACAACAAGTTCAGAAACTAAGGAAAGAATATTGAAGGCTGTAAGAGAGAAAAAACAAGTAACATACAAAGGTAAACCCATCAAAATAACAGCAGACTTCTCAACTGAAACATTAAAAGCAAGAAGAGCGTGGGGTGAGATCTTCCGGGCACTGAATGAAAACAACTTCAACCCCAGGATACTCTACCCAGCAAAGCTATCATTCAAAATAGATGGAGCAATAAAAGTCTTCCATGATAAGCAGAAACTAAAACAATATGTGACCACAAAGCCACCATTACAAAAGATTCTGCAAGGGATCCTGCATACAGAAAGTGACACCCAACTTAACCATGAAAAGGCAGGCAGCACCAAACCACAGGATAAGAAAAAGCAAGACAGTAGAGAGTAACATCAAGTTAGGTATACACAATCAAACCTTCAAACAACTAAGATAACTAAATGGCAGGAATCACCACATACCTATCAGTACTAACACTTAATGTTGATGGACTTAATTCACCCATCAAAAGGCACTGTTTGACAAAATGGATTAAAAAAGAAGATCCAACAATTTGTTGCTTACAGGAGACTCATCTCACCGACAGAAATAAGCATATGCTTAGGATGAAAGGCTGGAAGAAGATTTACCAAGCCAATGGCCCCCGAAAACAAGCAGGAGTAGCAATACTTATCTCTGACAAAGTAGACTTCAAACCTACATTGATCAAACGAGATAAAGAAGGACATTCCATACTAATAAAAGGGGAAATAGACCAAAAGGAAATAATAATCATCAATCTGTACGCACCCAATGTCAACGCACCCAATTTCATCAAACATACCCTGAAAGACCTAAAAGCATATATAAACGCCAACACAGTGGTTGTGGGAGACTTTAACACTCCATTATCATCAATAGATAGGTCATCCAAACAAAAACTCAATAAAGAAATCCAAGATCTAAAATATGCAATAGATCAAGTGGGCCTAGTAGATGTCTACAGAACATTTCATCCAACCTCTACACAATATACATTCTTCTCAGCAGCCCATGGAACCTTCTCCAAAATAGATCATATCCTAGGGCACAAAGCAAGCCTCAGCAAATATGAGAAAATAGAAATAATACCATGCATACTATCTGACCACAATGCAGTAAAAGTAGAACTCAACAACAAAAGTAAAGACAAAAAACATGCAAACAGCTGGAAACTAAATAACTCATTACTTAATGAAGAATGGATCATCGATGCAATAAAAGAGGAAATTAAAAAGTTCCTAGAAGTCAATGAAAATGAAAACACAACCTACCGGAACCTATGGGACACAGCTAAGGTAGTCTTGAGAGGAAAGTTTGTAGCCATGAGTGCATATATTAAAAAGATTGAAAGATCCCAAATCAATGACCTAATGATACATCTCAAACTCCTAGAAAAACAAGAACAAGCAAATCCCAAAACAAATAGAAGGAGAGAAATAATAAAAATAAGAGCTGAAATCAACGAAATAGAAACCAAAAAAACCATACAAAGAATTAATGAAACAAAAAGTTGGTTCTCTGAAAAAATAAACAAGATCGATAGACCCCTGGCAAACATGACTAAAATGAGGAGAGAAAAAATCCAAATTAGTAGAATTAGGAATGCAAAAGGGGAGATAACAACAAACACCATGGAAGTCCAGGAAATCATCAGAGACTACTTTGAGAACCTATATTCAAATAAATTTGAAAATCTCAAAGAAATGGACAGATTTCTAGATACATATGATCATCCAAAACTGAACCAAGAGGAAATTAATCACCTGAATAGACCTATAACACAAAATGAAATTGAAGCAGCAATCAAGAGTCTCCCCAAAAAGAAAAGTCCAGGACCTGATGGATTCTCTGCTGAATTCTATCAGACCTTTAAAGAAGAACTGATACCAACCCTCCTTAAACTGTTCCATGAAATAGAAAGAGAAGGAAAACTGCCAAACACATTTTATGAAGCCAGTATTACACTTATCCCAAAACCAGGCAAAGACACCTCCAAAAAGGAGAACTATAGGCCAATCTCCTTAATGAACATTGATGCAAAAATCCTCAACAAAATAATGGCAAACCGAATTCAGCAACACATCAAAAAGATTATTCACCACAACCAAGTAGGCTTCATCCCAGGAATGCAGGGGTGGTTCAACATACGAAAATCAATAAACTTAATAAACCACATTAACAGAAGCAAAGACAAAAACCACTTGATCATCTCAATAGATGCAGAAAAAGCCTTTGATAAGATCCAACATCATTTCATGATAAAAGCTCTAAGAAAACTAGGAATAGAAGGAAAGTACCAGGGGGAAGAAATGAACCAAGCCTTGTATGCACATATGAATAATAAATGAAAAATGAAAAAAAAAAAAGAAGGAAAGTACCTCAACATTATAAAAGCTATATATGACAAACCTACAGCCAGCATTATACTTAACGGAGAAAAATTAAAACCATTCCCTCTAAAATCAGGAATGAGACAAGGATGCCCACTATCTCCACTCCTATTCAACATAGTACTGGAATTCCTAGCCAGAGCAATTAGGCAAGAAGAAGGAATAAAAGGAATACAAATAGGTAAAGAAACTGTCAAAATATCCCTATTTGCAGACGACATGATCCTATACCTTAAAGACCCAAAAAACTCTACTTAGAAGCTCCTAGACATCATCAATAGCTATAGCAAGGTAGCAGGATATAAAATCAACATAGAAAAATCATTAGCATTTCTATACACTAACAATGAGCAAATGGAAAAAGAATGTATGAAAACAATTCCATTTACAATAGCCTCAAAAAAAATCAAATACCTACGTATAAACCTAACAAAAGATGTGAAAGACCTCTACAAGGAAAACTATACACTTCTGAAAAAAGAGATTGAGGAAGACTATAGAAAGTGGAGAGATCTCCCATGCTCATGGATTGGTAGAATCAACATAGTAAAAATGTCGATACTCCCCAAAGTAATCTACATGTTTAATGCAATTCCCATCAAAATTCCAATGACATTCATTAAAGAGATTGAAAAATCTACCGTGAAATTTATATGGAAACACAAGAGGCCACGAATAGCCAAGGCAATACTCAGTCAAAAGAACAATGCAGGAGGTATTACGATACCTGACTTCAAACTATATTACAAAGCAATAACAATAAAAACAGCATGGTACTGGCACAAAAACAGACATGAAGACCAGTGGAACAGAATAGAGGACCCAGATATGAAGCCACACAACTATGAGCAACTTATCTTTGACAAAGGAGCTAAAAATATACGATGGAGAAAAAGCAGCCTCTTCAACAAAAACTGCTGGGAAAACTGGTTAGCAGTCTGAAAAAAACTGAAACTAGATCCATGTATATCACCCTATACCAAGATTAACTCAAAATGGATCAAGGATCTTAATATCAGACCCCAAACTCTTAAGTTGATACAAGAAAGAGTAGGAAATACTCTGGAGTTAGTAGGTATAGGTAAGAACTTTCTCAATGAAACCCCAGCAGCACAGCAACTAAGAGATAGCATAGATAAATGGGACCTCATAAAACTAAAAAGCGTCTGTTCATCAAAAGAAATGGTCTCTAAGCTGAAGAGAACACCCACAGAGTGGGAGAGAATATTTGCCAATTATACATCAGACAAAGGACTGATAACCAGAATATACAGGGGACTTAAAAAACTAAATTCTCCCAAAACTAATGAACCAATAAAGAAATGGGCATGTGAACTAAACAGAACTTTCTCAAAAGAAGAAATTCAAATGGTCAGAAAACACATGAAAAACTGCTCACCATCTCTAGCAATAAAGGAAATGCAAATTAAAACCACACTAAGATTCCACCTCACCCCTGTTAGAATAGCCATCATCAGCAACACCACCAACAACAGGTGTTGGCGAGGATGCGGGGAAAAAGGAACCCTCTTACACTGCTGGTGGGAATGTAGACTACTACAACCACTCTGGAAAAAAATTTGGAGGCTACTTAAAAAGCTGGACATCGATCTACCATTTGATTCAGCAATACCACTCTTGGGGATATACCCAAAAGACTGTTACTCCAGAGGCACCTGCACATCCATGTTTATTGCGGCACTATTCACAATAGCCAAGTTATGGAAACAGCCAAGATGCCCCAGCACTGACGAATGGATTAAGAAAATGTGGTATCTATACACAATGGAATTTTATGCAGCCATGAAGAAGAACGAAATGTTATCATTTGCTGGTAAATGGATGGAATTGGAGAACATCATTCTGAGTGAGGTTAGCCTGGCCCAAAAGACCAAAAATCGTATGTTCTCTCTCATATGTGGACATTAGATCAAGGGCAAACACAACAAGGGGATTGGACTAGGAGCACATGATAAAAGCGAGAGCACACAAGGGAGGGGTGAGAATAGGTAAGCCCCTAAAAAACTAGCTAGCATTTGTTGCCCTTAACGCAGAGAAACTAAAGCAGATACCTTAAAAGCAACTGAGGCCAATAGGAAAAGGGGACCAGGAACTAGAGAAAAGGTTAGATCAAAAAGAATTAACCTAGAAGGTAACACACACGCACAGGAAATCAATGTGAGTCAATGCCCTGTATAGCTATCCTTATCTCAACCAGCAAAAACCCTTGTTCCTTCCTATTATTGCTTATACTCTCTCTACAACAAAATTAGAGATAAGGGCAAAATAGTTTCTGCTGGGTATTGAGGGGGGGGGAGCAGGAGGGGGTGGAGTGGGTGGTAAGGGAGGGGGTGGGGGCAGGGGGGAGTAATGAACCAAGCCTTGTATGCACATATGAATAATAAAAGAAAAATGAAAAAAAAAAACAAATAAATTTGAAAATCTTAAAGAAATGGACAGATTTCTAGATACATATGATCATCCAAACGGAACCAAGAGGAAATTAATCACCTGAATAGATCTATAACACAAAATGAAGTTGAAGCAGCAATCAAGAGTCTCCCCAAAAAGAAAAGTCCAGGACCTGATGGATTCTCTGCTGAATTCTATCAGACCTTTAAAGAAGAACTGATACCACCCTCCTTAAACTATTCCACGAAATCGAAAGGGAAGGAAAACTGCCTAACACATTTGATGAAGCCAGTATTACATTTATTCCAAAATAAGGGAAAGATACCTCCAAAAAGGAGAACTCTAGGCCAATCTCCTTAATGAACACTGATGCAAAAATCCTCAACAAAATAATGGCAAACCGAATTCAACAACACATCAAAAAGATTATTCACCACGACCAAGTAGGCTTCATTCCAGTGATGCAGGGGTGGTTCAACATATGAAAATCAATAAACGTAATAAACCACATTAACAGAAGCAAAGACAAAAACTACTTGATCATCTCAATAGATGCAGAAAAAGCCTTTGATAAGATCCAACACCATTTCATGATAAAAGCTCTAAGAAAACTAGGAATAGAAGGAAAGTACCTCAACATTATAAAAGCTATATATAACAAACCTAAAGCCAGCATTATACTTAATGGAGAAAAACTGAAACCATTCCCTCTAAAATCAGGAACCAGACAAGGATGCCCACTATCTCCACTCCTATTCAACATAGTACTGGAATTCCTAGCCAGAGCAGTTAGGCAAGAAGAAGGAATAAAAGGAATACAAATAGGTAAAGAAACTGTCAAATATCCCTATTTGCAGACGACATGATCCTATACCTTAAAGACCCAAAAAACTCTACTCAGAAGCTCCTAGACACCATCAATAGCTACAGCAAGGTAGCAGGATATAAAATCAACATAGAAAAATCATTAGCATTTCTATACACCAATAATGAACAAACTGAAAAAGAATATATGAAAAGAATTCCATTTACAATAGCCTCAAAAAAAAATCAAATACCTACATGCAAACCTAACAAAAGATGTGAACGACCTCTACATGGAAAACTATAAATTTCTGAAGAAAGAGACTGAAGAAGACTATAGAAAGTGGAGAGATGTCCCATGCTCATGGATTGGTAGAATCAACATAGTAAAAATGTCTATACTCCCAAAAGTAATTTACATGTTTAATGCAATTCCCATCAAAATTCCAATGACATTCATTAAAGAGATCGAAAAATCTACCATGAAATTTATATGGAAACACAAGAGGCCATGAATAGTCAAGGCAATACTCAGTCAAAAGAACAATGCAGGAGGTATCACGATACCTGACTTCAAACTATATTACAAAGCAATAACAATAAAAACAGCATGGTACTGGCACAAAAACAGACATGAAGACCAGTGGAACAGAATAGAGGACCCAGATATGAAGCCACACAACTATAACCAACTTGTCTCTGACAAAGGCACTGAAAATATACGATGGAGAAAAAGCAGCCTCTTCAACAAAAACTGCTGGGAAAACTGGTTAGCAGTCTGCAAAAAACTGAAACTAGATCCATGTATATCACCCTATACCAAGATTAACTCAAAATGGATCAAGGATCTTAATATCAGACCACAAACTCTTAAAGTTGATACAGGAAACAGTAGGAAATACTCTGGAGTTAGTAGGTACAGGTAAGAACTTTCTCAATGGAACCCCAGCAGCACAGCAACTAAGAGATAGCATAGATAAATGGGACTTCATAAAACTAAAAATCTTCTGCTCATCGAAAGAAATGGTCTCTAAACTGAAGAGAACACCCACAGAGTGGGAGAAAATACGTGCCAGCTACACATCAGACAAGGGACTGATAACCAGAATATATAGGAAACTTAAAAAACTAAATTCTCCCAAAACTAAAGAGCCAATAAAGAAATGGGCAAGGGAACTAAACAGAACTTTCTCAAAAGAAGAAATTCAAATGGCCAAAAAACACATGAAAAAATGCTCACCATCTCTAGCAATAAAGGAAATGCAAATTAAAACCACACTAAGATTCCACCTCACCCCTGTTAGAATAGCCATCATCAGCAACACCACCACCAACAGGTGTTGGCGAGGATGCGGGGGGAAAAAGGAACTCTCTTACACTGTTGGTGGGAATGTAAACTAGTACAACCACTCTGGAAAAAAATTTGGAGGCTACTTAAAAAGCTAGACATTGATCTACCATTTGATTCAGCAATACCACTCTTGGGGATATACCGAAAAGACTGTGACACAGGTTACTCCAGAGGCACCTGCACACCCATGTTTATTGCAGCACTATTCACAATAGCCAAGTTATGGAAATAGCCAAGATGCCCCACTACTGACGAATGGATTAAGAAAATGTGGTATCTATACACAATGGAATTTTATGCAGCCATGAAGAAAAATGAAGTGTTATCATTTGCTGGTAAATGGATGGAATTGGAGAACATCATTCTGAGTGAGGTTAGCCTGGCCCAAAAGACCAAAAATCATATGTTCTCCCTCATATGCAGACATTAGATCAAGAGCAAACACAACAAGGGGATTGAACTTTGATCACAAGATAAAAGCTAGTGCACACAAGGGAGATATGAGGATAGATAAGACACCTAAAAAACTAGATAGCATTTGTTGCCCTCAATGCAGAGAAACTAAAGCAGATACCTTAAAAGCAACTGAGGCCAATAGGAGAAGGGGACCAGGAACTAGAGAAAAGGTTAGATCAAAAAGAATTAACCTAGAAGGTAATACACACGCACAGGAAATTAATATGAGTCAACTCCCTGTATAGCTATCCTTATCTCAACTAGCAAAACCCCTTGTTCCTTCCTATTATTGCTTATACTCTCTCTTCAACAAAATTAGAGATAAGGGCAAAATAGTTTCTGCTGGGTATCGAGGGGGTAGGGGGGAGAGGGAGGGGGCAGAGTGGGTGGTAAGGGAGGGGGTGGGGGCAGCAAGGAGAAATGACCCAAGCATTGTATGCATATATGAATAATAAAAAAATAAAAATTAAAAAAAAAAGAACCAGCTTTTGTTTGGACTGATTTTTCACTATTGTTTTTGTATTCTGTTTCATTGATTTCTGCCTGTATATTACTTACTTTTCATTTATTTGTT
The DNA here is from genome assembly GCF_047511655.1 of Castor canadensis. NCBI lineage: Eukaryota > Metazoa > Chordata > Mammalia > Rodentia > Castoridae > Castor > Castor canadensis. Next base: position 45,007,914 of record NC_133396.1, on the reverse strand, counting down.
CTGATGTTCTTTTTCTAGCATCTTGAGATGAAAGCTTAAGGACCAGTGGTCTTAGATCCCTCTAATTTTCTTTTCTTTTCTTTTTGAGGTAGGGTCTCACTATGCAGCCCAGGCTGTAATTGAACTTTCCATCCTCCTACCTCAGTCCTCCAAGTGCTAGGATTACAGGTGTGAGCTACCATGTCTGACTCTTGTTCTCTTCTGTAAGTATTAAAAGATATCTATTTCTATGTACCATTTTAGTTGCCCTCCTCCAATTTTAATACATTGTATGTTAATTACCATTCAGTTAAAAATATTTCCAAATTTCTCCTGATTATTTTTTTGGTAATCTAGAGATATATTTTTATATTGTCAGGTACTTGGGGATTTTCATCTACCTCTGTCTCTGATCTCTAACTTAGCTCTGCCTCAGTCAGTGAGCATGCCCAGCACAGTTTCAATTCTTTGCATTTGCTGAGCTATGCTCTCATGTTATCACACATCATCACCTGGATGAGCATTTCAAGTGTGCTTGTGATTTTCTGCTGAGGTTGAGTAGAATGTAGACTGTCATAGTCTAAGCTGAGTTCATTGATGATGGCGTCCAAGGCTTTCATGTCCTTACTGAGTTTCTGATTACTCATTCTGTCAGTTGCTCAAAGACTAGTGTTGAATCTGTAATTATTGGCTGGCGGAGTGGCTCAAGTGGGAGAGTGCCTGCCTAGGAAGTATGAAGCCCTGAGTTCAAACACCAGTGCCACCAAAAAAAAAAAAAAAAAAAAATATATATATATATATATATATATATATATTTTTTTTATATATATATATATATATATATATATATAAATCTTTAATTATAACTGCAGTTCCATGTCATCTTTGCTTCGTGCATTTTACGTTTTGTGTTTCTGCTGTTAGGTGCATGCACATTTAGAATTATGTCTTCTTATCACTCCTTTATCAATACGAACTGTCTCTGTGATCCTTGTTAATGTTACTTGTTCTGAAAGCTCCTTTGACATCAGAGCAGTCAATCCTACTTGCTCAGAATTAGTGTCGCCATGGTGTAGCACTTCCATCCTCTACTTTTTTTTTTTTTTTTTTTTTTGCAGTACTGGGTTTAAACTCAGGACACCTTGAACCACTCCACCAGCCCTTTTTTCCTGTGATGTTTTTTTCAAGATAGGGTTTCAAGAACTATTTTTCTGGGCTGGCTTCGAACCATGATCCTCCTGATCTCTGTCTCCTGGGTAGCTAGGAGTACAGACGTGAGCCACTGCCCGTCTGTGTCTTTATATTGGTTCTTGCATTTTATCCAGCTAAATAATCTCTTTTGAGTGGACTGCTTAGATGATATGTTCTTAATATAATTATCACTATGGTTAGATTTAAATCTACCATCTTGTTTGTTTTTTCTTTGTCCCATTTTTTTTCTTGTCTTCTTTTGGACTGACTATATTTTAATATTCTACTTTATTTCCACAATTGGCTTAACAGCTATCTCTCTTTTTTGGTAATTGCTCTGGACTTTACGTATCTTTAATCACAGTCTACCTTGAAATACTATGAAACACTATGCCTAATGTAAGGAACTTACTTCCATTTTCTCCTCTTCATCATTTTTGCTCTTATTTTCATACGTTTCACTTCTATTGTGAGGTTTAAAAACTAGTGTTATTAATTTTGCTTCAAAAAGTAGATTATCATTAAAAAAACCTTTTTTAATGAGGGGGAAATCTTTCAAAATTATCCACATATTTTCATTTTCTCTTTCTTCCTTTCTCAGATTCAATTTGAATAGGTTTTTGTTTTATTTTGAAAAAGGGTCTTGGCTGTGTAGTCCAGGCTAGCCTCAAATTCTCCTGCCTTGGCCTCTAAATTGCTGGGATTACAGGCATACACCACCATGCCCAGCCAGCTTGAATAGTTTCTATTGTTGTGTTTTCATGTTTGTTTCATTTTTTATTCTTCAGTGTCTAACCTGATGCTAATCCCATGTAGAAGGTTTTTATTTTCACATATTGCATTTTAACTGTAATTTCTATTTGTCACATAGTTGGTCAAAACATGAATCTAGTGGGTGGAACTATGGATTCCAGAAGCTGGTTAACACTGATAAGATCACCATTCCCAGCTCAACAAAGCAAGCCCTCTGATATTTTTCTATAGAATTCTCAGAGTATAGCTAACATTGATATTTCATGCTGTGTTGCTAGTTCTGAAAACTCCAATTAAGTAAGGATTTCAGAAAAGATTTGCTTTTAGAAATCTCCAAGGATGACTCCAGTTCGTAGATTCTGAACCTCATTCCAATTACGCACATGTTTTATGATGAATATTTCTCAAGGCTCATATTCACAAATGCGTAGCTATACATGTACACCTATGTCTTTTCTTTTTGTTTGTTTTACAAAGTGAGATCATATTATATACATTTTTCTGTATTTTACTTTTTCCCACTAAATAATAATGTATAAAAATCCTCCAAGTTGACTGGTATAGACCTAGTCATGCTGTGAAAGACTACATGATGTCAGGTATGGTGGTGCATGCCTGTAATCATAGCATTCAGGAAGCTGAGACAGGAGAATGGAGGGCCATGACAAAACAAAACAAAAAAAAATAAAGACTACCTGGTATCCTAACCTGTAGTTATATGAAAATTCTTGAAGCATCCCCCTACATAGGTAAGCGTTCCCTTAATACCTCTCTCTCTCTCTCTCTCTCTCTCTCTCTCTCTGTCTCTCTCTCGCTCTCTCACTCTCGTTTATAAGCAATTCTACAAGAATCATCCTTGCATATATACTTTTATTCACTGATGTTTTTCTTTTTAAGGAATGGACTCACTTGGTGGAAACATATGCACTTTTATTTAAAAAAAAATTTTTTTAATAAAATTGCTTTTTTAAATTTTAAAATTAAATTTTAAAAATTTTAAAATTAAAAAATTTTAAAATTAAATTTTAAAAATTTAAATTTTTAAAAATTTTTTTAAATAAATTTGCTTTACAAAGATGCAACTATTAAATACTACAACCAAATTTTCACCAGGAATACTCAATGAAATGTTTTTCCTCTATCCCTACATAGTAGGAGTGATATGATAGGTATTATCATTGACGAATATTTCTGTGCATTGTTGAGTACATAGTGATTCCATGAATTGTGTGTTCATATCTTTTGTCCCTTTTTCTTTGGGGGCTTACCTGGTGTTGGGTCATCAGAAAAAGAAGACTCTAGTGTGGGGATAGCCACAGTAAGGGCATGTGGAGATGGTCTTGCTCAGTCATTTGGAAGTTTTGTTTCAGTATTTACCTATTAAGCCTGTGGTTCTTCTCGTTCCAACCCCAGGTGTCTTCTGGAGATATTCCCAGAACTTTTACAGCCACCTTCATCTCTACACACCCGTGCCCCTTCACACAAAGGGCTTTAGGAGCACTTGTCTCCTTTCCTCTGGCCATGGGAATGAGTGGGAGAACCTTGGGGCCCATCCTCCTGGCACTTCTTTTTTGGACTTCTCTATAAGCTTTCAGTCTCTGAGTGCATCCAAAAATGAAGCATAAATGCCTGCTGCTCGTAATTTCCAATTGTCTGTAATGATGCCTTCAACATCCAATAATGATTGGGGCCCAGGAATGTGGAATCAGGTACTAACCTTGATTTAGAGACCCAGACAGCCTCTAGGTTATAGTCACACACTTTCCAGATTCCACCCCCCACCCCTGCCATCAGCTGGTCCTAGTTTCCCAGTAAGACAAATACTGCTTTGATGCTATGTTTTGCATTCTTCCTAGTCTTTCTCATTAGCCCAGCATTTTCAATTTAGAGTTCAGGCTTTAGGCTGGGGGCATGGTTCAAGAGGTAGAGTGCCTGCTTAAACTGTAAGCTTTCCAAACTCTTTTTTCAGCTATTGGTTAAAAATATCCATTCTGAAGGCCAGGCATGGTGGTTCATGCTTGTAATCCCAGTTACTCAGGCAGGGAGGAGGATTGAAGCTCAAGGCCAGCCCAGGCAAAAAGTTAGTGAGACCACATCTCAACAAACAAGATAGGTGTGGTAGTATATATCTGTAAGCCCAGCTATGTAGGAGACTTTGGTAGGAGGATTGAAGTCCAAGGCTAGCCCTAGGCAAAATTGCCAGATCCTGTCTGAAAAATAACTAAAGCAAAACAGGGTTGGCGACATGGCTCAATTGGTAGAGCATCTAACCTGCAAGCACAAGGCCCTGAGTTCAAAACCTCAGTAGTGAAAAAAAAATATCCATCCAGAAACCCAATTGACTTTTTTTTTTGGCAGTACTAGAGTTTGAATTCAGGACCTCACATTTGCTAGGCAAGTGCTCTACCACTTCAGCCATTCCACCAGCCCTTTCTTGTGATGGGGTTTTTCGAGATAGGGTCTCAAGTACTATTTGCCCAAGGCTGGCCTCAAACTGAGACCCTCCTGATCTCTGCCTCCTGAGTAGCTAGGATTACAGCTTTGAGCCACTGGCACCTGCCAGTTAATTTCTTTATTCTGAACTCTCCCTTCCCTCCAAGATCAGCACTACATAATTACAGTTTGAATGATAGGAAGAAAAACAAAGAGCACAAGCAAACTCCTAGTGGTTTCTTTAAATACTATCCGCCTGTGTTTGCTCTGGCACACAGTTTACCAACAAATAGTAATTGTCCTTTAGGCATTTTATGAGAGAGTAAAGTCTTTTTTTGGCCATATTGGGGCTTGAACTCAGGACCTTTACCTTGAGCCACTCCACCCCCCCCCCCCGCAGCCCCCGTTTTCTTGTGAAGAGTTTTTTAGAGATAGGGTCTCATGAACTATTATCCCAGGCTGGCTTCAAACTGTTATCCTCCTGATCTCTGCCTCCTGAGAAGCTAGGATTACAGGTGTGTGCCACTGGCTCCTGGCAAGAGAGAGTAAAATCTTGACACCTATGTCAACCAATATTTATGGCAAGCTTTGTCAAAAGAAACAATATTCAAGGAGGACTGTGTGAAAGACACACAGACATTTCAGATTTTCCAGAATATATTTCTGATTGAAGCCAAACTAGGAGGGATCTGAGAACCTAGATTATAATATATTGGTTCCTTTAAGAATTGCTTTTTCTGGAGCCCAGTGTGGTGGCACCTCATTGTAATCCCAGCACTAGGGTGGCTGAGGCAGAAGAATTGTGAGTTTCAGGCCAGCCTGGGCTACATAGTGAGACCCTGTCTCAAAAACAACACTACAAAGCCAAAATTCTTTTTTCATTTGCAGTTAGGTGTGGTATCATTTGCCTACACTTAAAGTAATTGTAAGAACTCGCCCTAAAAAAATCATTGATTCAAGAGACTGAGTGTGGTGGCACACATATGTAATCCCAGATACTCAGGAAGTAGAAGTAGGAGGATGGTGGTTAGAGGCTGCCCAGGCAAAAGCACTAGATCCTATCTGAAAAAAATAAACTAAAAATAAAAGGGCTGGTAGTGTGGCTCAAGTGGTAGAGCATTTAGCTAGCAAGCATGAGGCCCTGAGTTCAATCCCCAGTACCAACAACAACAACAAAAAGATCATTGATTCATTTATTGCAAGTCCATCATAAAAGATGTTCACCTTATGACATAGGGTCCCTTTAATAGCTACCTTCAGGAGAAACACTAGGTTGTATTTTAAGGGTTTTTGTTGTTTAATTTTTTTAGACTACTGTGTAGTTCAGGCTGGTCTCAAACTCACAACTTCTGCCTCAGTCTCCCAAGTGCTGAGATTACAGGCATGTACCACCATGCCCAATTATGCCTAGTTGTACTTTGAACTACTTATTTTAGTACCAGTTTGTATTTAAAAACATTGTCGATGGTGTATTTGGTCATGTTTCTTTTATTTCATATTCACTGCCAGGAAGGTTAGACTCAAACTTGTAAACTAACACCCAACAACTATTTAGGTTGTTATAGTTAAATTATAGCTCCATTCAGTATCCTCTCTCTCTTTTTCTATTGTTGTGAGTTTCCTTAAATCCTTTGTGGAACACAGAGATACAAATAAATAAACATAACGTTCATAAACATGGTTCAGTAAAGTTCATATCTACTTTTGTAAGTCCATTTGGTGTTCTGGAACCTCATTCTTAGAAACACTTCTCATATAAATTCTTCTTGTTAAGGCCCAGCTTAATAAAAGTGGTAGGTTTCCTATTACCAGCAGCTCTTTCCTGCAGGAAGCCACCAACAGAAGAGAGAAAGCAACAACAAGCTTGAGCACCCTCTGACTTAACAATGGAAAAAGATAGATTTAGAAACCAATTGCGTATTTGGGAACGCAGTGCCACTGGAGGTGTGGTCTGCAGGCTGCTGCTGGTCTACAAGAAAGATACGAGCACCGAGTACGTGGAGCAAAGGTGATAGCAGTTGGAAGAAGTAATTGATACTTAATCAGATACGACTCCTCACCCTAACAAATGGGGTGAGGAGTCACGCTTTAAGGGTCTTAACCTACCTTCCCACGGTCACAGTGTAAGAAGAGTTCAGCAAACATCTGTTTCCGCATGTCAGTTTTTATGACTTCCCGGAATTCACCTGCACAGTGGCAGAGGTGCTTAAGGAATTCCTCAAAAAATTCACTTTTCAAATCTGCAATGTGTGAAGAGATGTACTGCAGACAAAAAATAGGATTAATGATGACTTAAAACCATGCCCTTTATTTGGCTTTCTCAAGGATTCAATCCATGAATTATACCGGCTGAGAATGTTTCCTTCCATGTTATTTGCTTAGCACTGAAAGTATTTTCATGTAAGTGCCTCTCTACAGACTGTACTGCAGAGAAAGGTGACCAATGCACCAGTGGGACTAGATATTTTTGGAACAATTTCCTTCTGGTTTACGTCAGCATTGAAAGGGGTAGACTTTTCTCACAACACGAAACAGCAGCAGTCCTAAAATGTTACCTATAAATTAAAAGTTCTAAAAATTGAATAAAGTTTCTCTATTGGAATATGGAATATAAGAGCATGTGTGTTCTAAGACAGGCTACATTTCATTATTGGGGATCCTGGGTGGTTTTTGTTCGTTTTGTCTTCTGAAATTGCAATAAAGCATCCTTTGTCTATGATTTTTTTTAAGTGTAAAGACTGAAAACACCTATGCTCTTGGACAATTTATCTTGATCCTGATTGAACTGCAATCTCCAGAAGCAATCTAGGCTAGAGATTGCTAGCCTAGAAGGTAAACAAATATGTCTACATGTTTTGTAATTTTGATGTGGGGCTTGTACCTTTTATCATCCCACCTCTTATGTATGAGCAGTTATTTCTGTATTGTGAGGATCTTGGTTCAAGGCCAGCCAAAGCAAACTGTGAGATTTCCCCATCTCAACCAATAAAAGCTGAGTGTGTCTGTCATCCCAGCACCAGAAGGAAGAGTAAATGGGAGGATGACAGTCTAGCCTGCCCAGGCTAAAGCATGACCCTCCCTCAAAAAATAACCAAAGCAAAAAGAGGTGGGGTACAGCACCTATCTAGCAATCTCAAGGCCCTGAGTTCAAACCCCAGTACCGCCAAAAGAAAAATAAATAAATAAAAAGAATGTACCCAGGATAAAGAAATGATCAAGCACTGAAGAGTTTCTGAACAGAAAACTTTTGAAGTGTTAGCCCAGTTAGTCAATGACTTTCTTCCCTGCTAGAACAAAGGTAACTAAATATATATGGCAGGACACCTCTTCCATAACCATAAATGACTGGACCAGGAGAGGACACTTAACCTAAGCAAGGCCATTTGGATTCTTTTTTGGGAACTGGGTAGTAGGAGTAGGAGTCAGGAGTGGCCAGTTGGTCTCTGAGTGGGACTGGACTTGTGAATGTGTAAGGAGAAGAAACAAAACTTTATGTCTCCCCTTTTAGGGAGAATTAAATTGGTATGAGATAAGGTAACAAAAAAAAGGTCTAAAACTCTTAAGTTTTATGTGACATGGAGCCCTCATAAGGAAATGAAGACCCAAAGAAGTGGCCAAAGCTATACACTTTCATATTAGGTTGAACAAAGACAGGCAATTGTGGAAAAGGAACTGAATTATGTAGGGAGCCTAAAGGAAGATAAGAATTATTTTAGCAAGGTCTGTTTGCATAGAATTCTCTCAACAGACTCCTCATGGAAGAATGTTTCCTTTTTTCCTGGTACAGAGAGGGCATCTTTCACATGGGAGCTTTTATCTCCTGTTTTCAGGAAGAAAAGGGAAAATTAAAATGCTCTTCTTGAGTCTTCTGTTTTTCAAGTAATCCCAGTGCCATAGTGGCATATTTTGAGATGACATAATTTGCTACTCTTCAGATGTAAACTTAAGCTGGATGTCGGTGGCTCTCACCTATAATCCTAACTACTCAGGAAGCAGAGATCAGGAGGATCTTGGTTTGAAGCCAGGCCGGGCAAATAGTTTTTGAGACGCTATCTTGAAAATGCTCATGCACACAAAAAAGGGCTGGTGGAGTGGCTCAAGTGCGAGAGCACCTGCCTAGCAAGTGTGAAGCCCTGGGTTCAAACTCTAGTACCAGCAAAATTAAAAAAAAAAAAAGTAAAAGTAAACTTTTAATTTGACTTGTTAGGTGGTGGTCAAGTTCTTCTATTGAACTGAGAATGCGGAGACAGTCAGAAGAAAAAGGAGTGGGGAGAGGGAGAGAGGAAATAGAAAGCAGAGAGAAAGAGTCTTGATGCTTTCCAAGTCCCTGTTCCATGTTCTAATTTGTTCCTAAATCCTTTGGATAATGCACATGTCATTTTCAGCTACATAAACTCAGCTGGTTTCAGGTTATTGTAGTTAGCATGTAAGTAATGTTTGGTTAAAAAGTTCCATTTTAGTAATTTGCTCCTAAAGAATAGTAATTTGTTTTAATTAATTAATTAAGACAGGGTCTCAATGTGTAGCCCAGGCTAGACTTTGAACTCGTAATCCTCCTGCCTCAACCACTCGAGTGCTGGGATGATAGTCATGCACCACCATATGTGGCTTTGGTAATTTGTTTTAATATGTTTTTGGCATATTTCATTGATGCATAATTATTGAAGTAGATAGTTCATGTCCTCATTAAAATCACCTAGGCACATTTAGAATGTATTGTGTAAGAGATACGTTAGGCTTGTAGCCATGAGAATAAGTCAACATTCAACTGGCTTAGATAGCAAATGAGGAAAATGTATAGTACCAGCAAAAGAGCTTTTCTAAACATTTGGTTCCCTTAGTTGCCCAAATCACCCAATTTTCACTATTATTGATGGATCAATGAGCACAGTTAAGTTCTTATCTATTGCCTGGAGAAGGAGTGTGGTGTTGAGGTTAAGAATCCACATTCTGGAGCCCATCTGGGTTCAAATCCCAGTTCCCATGTTGCTTCCTTTGTGAAATGAGTATTATAATAGTAGCTACCTCAGTAGGTTGTGGTGAGGATCTGTGTATGTACAGAACCTGGGTATTTCATCATAAGTTCTCCATAGTCACTCCTTTTTTGGGGGGGCGGTACTGGGGTTTGAACTCAAGGTCTCACGCTCTACCACTTGAACCAGTCTGCCGGCCCTCTTTTGTGTTAGGTATCTTCGAGATAGGGTCTCACAAAATATTTGCCCAGGCTGGCTTTGAACCTCGATTCTCCTGACCTCTATCTTCTGAGTAGCTGGGATTACCAGTGTGAGCCACAAATGCCTAGTTTTTGTTTGTTTGTTTGGTGGGATTGGGGTATAGCCGCTGTTCTTCTTGTCTACTCTTGAGGTAGTTTAAGAAATTGGCCAAGAAATTTTTCTTTAGAGTGTGGCAGGAAGGCAGGGAGGGGGAAGGGAGATTAATGAGTGCTACAGTGGAACAAAGAAAAACCAGAGTTGGGGAATGTTACCTGGACATCAGAGAACAGTTACCTTGCCCCAGAAGTTAAAGTAGCCAATGAATTAACATGTGATTATGTACGGGACAAGGTGTACCACTCCCCATTTCTGTAACCTGCTCTAAATGGTGTATAAGGAAAGCCCCCTTTGTTCTTGGGGCTCGGCCTTTAGACTCAAGTCTGCTGAGTTGCTGCATGCCTGCCTAATAAACTTGCTTCCCAAAAGCTCTGGTGCTTGCCCTCTCAGTCTCTGTCTGAGCTCTCCTGCAACAATAGAGTAAAACAGTTCTGGCCAGCCATGGTGGTGCACACCCAATTCCAGCTACTTGGAAGCAAGAGTCCTGAGTTCAAGGCCAGCACAGGAAAAGTTAGTGAGATCCTATCTTAAAGACAAACAAAAGGACTGGAGTGTGGCTCAAGTGGTATGAACTCAAGGTCCTGGAAAAAAGAAAATTTAAAAAAGAATAAAATAGTCCTCTCAACTGACATATCTTTAGAAGGGGAAAACCCATGAGGTCGGTGATTCTCAAAGTGTGATCTCTAGCCAACTAACAGTTGAGAACATGTCAGAAATGTACATTTTTAAGTCCCCATCCCCACCCCATTTACTGATTCAGAAACTCTGGGGTTAGGGTCCAACAATCTGCATTTTTTTTTCAAACAAGTCCTGTAGGTGATTCTGATGCTTATTAAAGTTTGGAAATCACTGAACTAGATGATCTGGGGTAACTGGTCCTAATTAGTTTAGTAGCCCAAGATCCTGTTTGATCTTAATGTTTTGTTTAAGTATTAGGTATTTTTCTAAATGACTCACATGATAGAATTACTGAATAATTGACATTTTCTGGCAATATTGCTGAGAAAAAGAAATACTGGTTCATGGGGAAAATCCCCCTGTTTTACATTTAGCTTTTGGGAACTGACATCAACACTGAATTTTCCAACTATGGAAATGGTATTGAATCAAGTTCATTGAAAACCTTTCATTGAGAGACGCTTCAACATTCTGGATTTATAACATGGTTTTTCTAAGTGTGCATATTCTAATTATTTTGTAAGTTTGGGTTATATGACATAAAGACTGCCAGTTGCCAACATCAACTACAGATCAAATTCCAAATGAAACAATTACTGAAATTTTCTGGGAGGAGTAGTTGAGGTGGTAGAGTGTCTGCCTAGCAAGTGCAAGGCCCTGAGTTTAACACTTACTACCACCAAAAGAAGGAAGGAGGAAAAGAAGAAAGGGAGGACGTATGGGTGGCAGGGAGGAAGGGAGGAAAGGAGGAAAGAAGGAAAGAAATTTGCCAGTGTCTTGTAAAAACAGAAAAAAGTGAAAATACCTGACAGCCTTTGTGTTTTCATACCCTCCTAAGTAATGAATCAAAATAATTGGTTAGATTAATTTAAGACTATAACTACTGATACTGATATCCTTCAGTTTAACAGCTCTGTGAGTTGCTGAACATGCAAATTGCACTTAGCCAAGTTATCTCTATGTGCTAGGTTCCAATGAAATGAATTCTGGGCCTCTCTTTTCTGACTTAGTGCTGAGAATGTGGTAAATGTCACATTTATTACATTGGTAGGTGCTATTAAGACTCTACAGCTCTGTGCCATTGAGATTCACACTTATTTAATTGTAGACATGCAGAAGAGTTGATGAAATAGGTGCTATAAGAGCAATAGGAAGAAAACTATGTTTGGAAATAATCTACCTTAGATATAAACTTCCAAACTGTATTTGTAAGCTTTTGGTAGGCTATAAAGAGTCTGTAATTAAGGAGTACAGAATATTAAAGTACACAGATTATATTTGTTATCTGTCATTGAGAAATGGTGTGTTCATATAACAAAAAAAAATCAGTTTTCTAGTTTTAGAGAGAAAGAGAGAGACCTTTAAAAAATAATTATTGAGGTCTGGGGGTATAGTTCATGAGTAGAACTCTTGCCTGGCATATGCAAGGCCCTAGGCTTAGTTCTCCACACTGTAAAAAACAAAACAAATATTGCTAATTATATACTTAACCAAGCAGTCATACACTTTAACTCTTCTGAGTTTTCAAAACTTTGCTTAAAAATGAATTAAACAAAAGTCTCATTCTTATTCAGTAATAATAAAAGGTGGCAGACTAAAACACAATTTTGCCTCTACTAGTGAAGTATAACTTCAGTAGTGTTATGGGCTATGTTGTATTCCCCCAAAATTCATATGTTGAGGGCCTAACCATTAGCACCTCAGAATGTGACTATATTTGGAGATAGGATCTTTAAAAAGGTAATTAAATTAAAACGAGGTCTTTAGATGTAGGTTCTAATCTAACATAGCTAGTGTCCTATATGAAGAGGAAATTTGGACACAAACAGAGGGAAGATTATGTGAAGACAGCCATATACAAACCAAGGAGGAAGATACTCAGTAGAAACCAACCTCTCCAACATCTTGTCTCAGACTTCCAGCCTACAGAAGTATGGGAGATTAAATTTCTGTTATTTAAGTCACTTCATCTGTGGAACTTTGTGATGGCAGCACTAGCAAAGTCATACAGGCAATAGGAGTTGCAATCAGGCAGTGCCTTGATTTATGTATTCCTTATTCCTTACAATTGGAGACAACCTAGGGAAGGCACAGGTAAGCTTGGGAGATAGTCCACCTGTTTTCTCCCACTTCTTTGCCATAAAATTCTCTCACTTCTTCCCAAGATCTCTTTATATATTTTCACATCATATTGCCTCTAACCTCCCCCAAAGCTGTACATTCTCCTTTCTCCTGTCCTTCCCTGCCACAGCTCAGAGCACATGAAAAACAAAATAAGCACAACAAAATAATAAAAAAATACAAGACAAAGTGAACTAGAGGCAGAATAGAAACCCCATCAGATAAATCCCATTGTGGGAAAAATGCACAGCCTGGATTTAGTAAAATATATTAAAGAGAATCTTTGGGCAAAGCCTTTCTCTTTAAATTTAAACTTGGAATCATGTCAATTTGAAGGCCTCACCTGTAAGATTCCCATAGGAAGTGACCATCTCAGAATGGGCCATCACTGAGAAAGAAGAGAATGGGTCCTAAAGAAGAGAATCCAGGACTGGTGGTGAGGCTCAAGTGGTAGAGCACCTGCTTTGCAAGCATGAAGCCCTGAGTTCAAATCACACACACACAAAATAAAAACAAGAAGGGAATCCAGGTAGAGGCATGGCCCTTGTTTACTCCTGCCAAAGGATACAACAGTTCCTCAGTGTGGTAGAATCAAAAGTCAACATCAGAATCCTGCTGTACAGTATTTTTACTTTTGCATTAGTTCATTATTTAATTCAGGAGTGACTTCTCAGGCTACCTAAAGCCTGGGTCTACTGCAGGATACTTCTGAGAAACTGACCTTCACTTTGTAGTCTAATAATAAGCAGAAATGTGATGGGCTGTTTTCACTTGTCTCTGGTGAGCAGATAGACAAGTGGCCAGAATCTCCTTAATGATCAGATAGGCAATAAGGTCAGGAAACGATGTAATTATGGCAAAGCACACTCCTCAGGGTGGACGACTGTCTCACGTTGGCTTGGACTTTCCTGGCTTTAACACTGATACTCCCATGTTCCAGCAAACATCTTAGTCTCAGGCAAACCAGGATGGTTTGGCCCTTTATACCTTGTTCCATGCTGATGATATAATCCCAGAGAGGAATTTTCTGGAAACCTTCATTTGGAAGCATGCTGTGTTGTAATCCTGCTCCATATAACAAACTATCTCTCTAAGTACCTGTTTCCTTTGCCGTAAAGGATAGTTTACAGCCTTTGGCTGTGTCCAAGGCATCCCCATCCATTACCACTCAATTGGGACAATCACTCTTAGTAAACATAGAAACATAGAAAGTTCTTATTCTATGGTATGCATTTGAAGGAGTTCAGAACACACCACCCCAAACATGATATTTTGGCATAAGAACTAATTTGAGTTAAAGGCACTTAAAAAAAAAAAAAAAACCACAACAACCACAAAAAAAACCGAGCAGGAAGATCACTTTGATCCTTCATTTCTTAAAAGTTGAAGATGAAATTCCCATGTGAAAGATGTCTTCCCTATCCAAGGAAAGCAACATTCTTATTATCAAGGACAGGAAGTTGAGATTGAGAGAATTCTATACAGACTTTCTTCAAATAATTCTTATATTCCAGCCTCCCCACATAATTAAGTTGCTTTCTCACAATTTACTATTCTTTTGTCAATTTAGTATATAAGTGTTCAATTCTAACTGTGTCTTTGGGTCTTTTTTTCCTTATGAAGGCTCCTATTCCATATAAAACTTGTATGTTTTTCTCTTATTTTTTGCCCAGCCAGAAAAAACGAAAAACAAAAATAAAAAGCTACCTAAAAGGGTGTAAGTGCTGAGCACTGGTGGCTCATGCCTGTAGTCCCAGCTACTCAGGGGGCAGAGCTTAGGAGGATTTCAGCTGGAAGCCAGCTCTTGTCAAATAGTTCATGAGACCCTATCTCGAAAAATACCCAACCAAAAATGAGCTAGTTGAGTGCCTCAAGCAGGAAGAGCACCTGCCTAGCAAGCATGAGGCCCTGAGTTCAAACCCCAGTACCACCAAGGGAAAAAAAAAAATCCTGAGGACTGGAGGATATAGCTCAGTGGTAAAAGTGCATGCTTTATGTGCATAACACCTTGGGTTCAATCCCTAGAACCACAAAGTAAAAATGAAAAATCATGAGTACTTTAGCAACTCAATGTAACCATTGTCTTAAAATGCACCAAGAAAAATTTAGACATGTTTCTCTTTTTAGACTTCTCTTGAAGCACATTATCAGGAAACTCTTTCAAAACAAGGGAATTTGCAGAACTCAAAAAAAATCCAGACTATAAAAAACAACCCTTCTACCTAAAAAGTTAACTAAATTTTCAATAATCTCATGAATGATTTTTGGATAAAGCAAGTACATTTGAAATGATTTTATTTCATTAATAAACAAATTAACCAACCAGGTAATTAAATGAAAAGGTAGAATCTCTATAAGGCTCAACATTAGACCAGGTGTAGTAGCTCAACCCTGTAATCCTAGCTACTCAGGAGACAACGACTGGGAAGATAATTATTCAAGCCCAACCCAGGCAAAAAGTTTATGAGGCCCCCATCTCAACCAATAGGAGCTGTGCATAATGGCATGTGCCTGTCATCCCAGCTATGCGAGAAGTATAAATAGAAGAGTTGGGGTCCAGGTCAGCCCTGGCATAAAGAAAGACCCTATCTCAAAAATAACCAATGCAAAAAGGGCTTGTGGGTATGACTCAAGTGGTACAGCGCCTGCCTAACAAGTGTGAGGCCCTGAGTTCAACCCCTAGTACCTTCAAAAAAGTGAAGAATTTCAGTAAGAATCCACCTATCTGAACCTGTTTTACTCCTGGCCTCAACAAAAGGCAAAGCAGTTAGTTAATTTTTCTAATGAGAGCAAATGAAATCTGTCTTTTCAAAGGCATATAGGGAGCACAACATTTCCACAACTCTGCACCAGTATTAAAATGATTATGGTAAGTTTTATCTCCTGGAATGAGTTGCCTTTAGGGGATCAAAGTGTTCTGAGTTTAAAACAAACCGAACACGCTCTTAAAACGTCTTACGTTTCAAAATACTTGACTTATAACACAAAGCAAAAACCCTCAAATTAACTTATACACTCTACATTTTTAATTGTTTCTGCCAACATATGAATGTTTAAAACATTGTTCTTGAGGTTCCTTTTGAAGTAAGGAAACAGGTACGGCAAGAAGACCTTTAAAACTCATGAAAACCAGGTGCGTTTTCTACATGAAACCTGCCCCATTGAAGTCTCATTTTTATTTTGCTATGCATCCCTCCCCAGGAATGAATATGATAATGTGTAATGCTTGCTCATTACTTTGTCATTGTGTAAGTCCATCCTTAATTTGCTTATATGTTGATTCTCTCCTTTCCTGATTCTACCCTGGACCCATCCAGCATATGTATGCATACCCATGTGGGAACACACACACATACAAATTCCTGCAGATAAATACCCATATAACAATGAATTGTTGTTGTAATGCATTACTGCACTGTGCTTAATAACTGAGAGACTAGGAGTAAATATTCTAAAATGGTGACTTTGGATCTTCATTTACTAGAATAAACCAAATGAAAAGTGAGAGGAAGATTGTAGTCAACAGAGATCATCACGTGTTTACTTAACTATCAGAAAACAGATACCCTAGGAAAATGGTAGGCACATAGAGGCATCTGTGAGCACTCATTCTCATTTCTCTTTTTTCCCCATATTATTTCTCAATGACTTCATTTTCTCTAAACATACTCCATCCAGAGTGGTCTTTCATTGCTTCTTACAAATGATCACAAGGACAAATATATGGCATAGTATCTCCACTGGGGGCTCTTGTGTGGGATATCTTGACCTTAAGCCTGAGTTGTATAGTGAATACATGCAAAAAAAAAAAAAAAGAAAAGGACATTAATAAAATTAGAAAGAGGTAATAAACATGAAAGACAAGTTTAGTATTACCTATGGGTAATTTCTTTGCCTGATATAGATAGCTCCAAAAGAAAATAGAAGATGTATTCCAAGGCATTATTCAAAAAAAGTTTCCTATAATGAAAAAAAACCCTTAATATCAAAAGAACATATCATATTCAAGAATAAGAAAATCTTTGCCAGATATACATCTGACAAGGGGCTAATAATCAGAACATACAGGGAGTTCAAAAAACTAAACTCCCCCAAAAAATCAATGACACAATGAAGAAATGGGCAAATGAACTGTACAGAGATTTTTCAAAAGAAGAAGTCCAAATGTCTAAAAAACACATGAAGAAATGCTCAACATCCATATCCATGGCCATAAAGGAAATACACATCAACACCATGTTAAGATTCCATCTCATTCTTCTTAGAATGGCTACCATAAAAACACAAACAAGAATTGTTGGTGAGGATGTGGGGAAAAGGAACCCTCATACACTGCTTGTGGGAATGTAAACTAGTACAACCACAAAAAACTAAAAATAGACCTGCCATATGATTCAGCAATACCTCTTCTAGGGATATACCCAAAGGAATGTGAGCCAGGTTACAATAAAAGCACTGGCACACCCATGTTTATTGCATGTTTATTGCACACACCATGTTTATTCACAATAATTAAGCTATGGAAACAGCCAAGATGCCCCACCACTTACGAATGGATTAAGAAAATGTGGTATTTTACTCAGCCACAAAAAAGAATGAAATTTTGTCGTTTGCAGGTAAATGGATGAAACTGGAGAACATCATCTTAAGTTATCCAGGTTCAGAGACCTAAAGCCACATATTTTCTCTCATATGTAGAAGATAGACCTAACACAAATACAGTAATATTATGAAAAACAGGTCACACTAAGGGGAGGTCACATATGAGAGGGGGAGGGTAAAAGAAGGAAGTTAACAAGGTGAACAAGAATGAATATAGAATTTTTAAACCTGTTGAAGCCACCATAAGAAGGGGTCTAAAATAGAAAGAAGAAAAATAGAGGAGATGAACCAATTTGGGCTATTATATGTATATGGAAATATATATATGTGGAAATTATATATATATAGGGAAATGTCACAAGAAAACTCCCTGTGTAGCTATCTTAAACAAACAAAAATGATATTGGGTGCCAGTGACTCACGCCTATAATCCTAGCTACTCAGGAGGCAGAGAGCAGGAGGAAAGAGGTTTGAAGCCAGCCCTGGGCATATAGTTCGTGAGACCCTATCTCAAAAAACCCCACAAAAAAAGAGGCTGGGGGAGTGGCTCAAGGTGTAGGCCCTGAGTTTTTTTTAAAAAGTCATTTTTTGTTCATTTATAAAATTGGAGAACAGGAGGTGGGACTGGTCCTACCTGGGGGGGGAGGGGTGGTATCAGTGGGAGGGAGGAGGAGGTGGGGAAAGGATGTGGGAGGGTGAATATAGTACAAATACTGTGTACACGTGTATGTACATGGAAAAGTGATACCTGTTGAAACTGCTTCAGGAATGGGGAGAGGGGGATAAAGGAGAATGGTGGAGGGGGTGAAATCAAGTATGATATATTTGAAATATTGTAAGAACCTTTGTAAATGCCACAATGTACCCCCAGCACAACAATAAAAAATAAATAAAAGACATTTCAAAAATAAAATACTCACACTAAGACATAGTCTACTTAAACTCTTTGAGGTGCTAGGGACTGAGCCATATGAGGCAAGTGCACTACTACTGATCTACATTCTCAGCCACTTAAACTTTGAACATGAACTTCAAGGTGTCTGGGTTAATAAATGAAATCACCTACAAGATAAGCAAAAGGAAGACTCTGAGTTCTCTGTTGCATTTCATGGTAACAGAACATAGAACAACACCTAAAGCATGATACACAATCACCAAAATTGTTGAAAACCTACTTTTAAAAGTTGTAAGACTGTAATCTCTCATCTGAATGCACATTTGCTAGCATTCCTAAAATTAGATAATAAGATTTTGATCCAACGTTTATTGAGAGTGGTACTGGGTTTGAACTCAGGCACTCGCAATTGCTAGGTAGGCACTCTACCACTTTCTACTTTATTTTGGGAGAGGGAGTAAGGTTTGTGTTTATGTTCAAGCTGGCCTGGATTATGATCCTCCTACTTACAAATCTTGCATACCTTTTGTTGGTTAAGATAAGGTCTCATGTACTTTTTCCCTGGGCTGCAATCCTCCTGATCTGTCTCCTGAGTAGCAAGGATTATAGACATGAGCTGCCACACCCAGCAGGGAGAGTATTTTTGAAATTTCCAAATAGTTGGACTTAATTTTAAGTTTATTATTTTTCAGCTTTATTACATAATAATGAGTCAATAACATGCTTGATTTCTACTTTTTAGAACTTACAAAGTTTTCTTGCTAGCCCATTTTTGATAAATTTTGAAAAATAAAACTAGAACGAGGTCACTGTAGGGATTAAAATTCAATATATACAATAAAACCTTATTAAAAGGTTCTTTTTTTTTTTCTTTTGTGGCACTGGTGTTCGAACTCGGGGCCACATGCTTGCTAGGCAGGTGCTCTTACTGCTTGAGTGACTCTGCCAGCACTACTAACAGGTTGTTAATGATAATCCTTTGTTTTTTACATCTTTTATTAATCAAACTTTTAAAAAAGTTTTATTTCTTCACACCATACAAAAAATTAAAAACGGATTAAGGACTTAAGTAGATATAAATATAACAGCTAAAACTATAAAACAGTCAGAAGAAAACACAGGAATATATATCCTTATGACCTGTGTTAGGTAATGGTTTCTGAGATATGACACCAAAAGCAAAAGCAACAAAAGAAAAATAATAAACTGGACATCATCAAAATTAAAAACTTTTGTGCTTCAGAATATACCACTTAGAAAGTGAAAAACCCCACAGAATGGGAAGAAATGTTTGCAAATCATATTTTTGATAAGAGATTGAATGTAAGAACTTTTACAATCCAGTAACCAAAAGGCAAGCAACTCAGTTGAAAAATGGTCAAAGAATAAACATTTTTCCAAAGAAGATATACAAATGACCAGTAAGAACATGAAAAGATATCCAGCATAATTTTAGCCATTAGGGAAATGCATTCCAAGATGATGAAAGAGCCAGGTATGGTTTTTCCTGCCCATAATCTCAGCACACAGGAGGCTGAAGCAAAAGGATCATAAGTTCAAGGCCAGCCTGAGCTATACAGCAAGACCCTGTCTCATAAAAACAAAAAACAAAACCCAATTAATCTACAGTGTGCTACCACTTCATACCCATGAGGTGGCTGTAATAAAAAGCAAAGCCAAGCAAAACAAAACACAAAGAATAACAATAACAAGTGTTGGCAAAGATGTGGGGCAAGTGGAACCATCATAAACTGCTGGTAGGAATGAAAAATGGGACAACCATGGTGGGAAATTGTCTGGTAGTTTCTTAAAAGGTAAGGCTACCATATAACCCAGAAATTCCAGTCGTAGGTATATACTCAAGAGAAATAAAAACATATACTTATGTAAAAACATATACACAAATGTTCATAGCAGCACTTATTCACAATATTCAAAAAGTGAGGACATTCCAAATGTCCATCAACCAATGAATTGTTCCATAAAAAGTGGTGTGTCCAGAAGGGTGGTTAAGAAAGAGTAATATAGATGAGG
Source organism: Castor canadensis (assembly GCF_047511655.1). Taxonomy (NCBI): domain Eukaryota; kingdom Metazoa; phylum Chordata; class Mammalia; order Rodentia; family Castoridae; genus Castor; species Castor canadensis. Next base: position 44,987,898 of record NC_133396.1, on the reverse strand, counting down.
TGAATTTGATCAAAGTACACTGTGTGCACATTGTAAATGTCACAATGAAACCCCTTTGTACAATTAATTTATGCTAATAATTTTTTAAAAAAGCATATCCATACAAAGGAATGTGATTGGCAACATTTTATTTGGCAATAAAAACTTAGGTACTGAAATATTGATGAACCCAGAAAACACTATAAGTGCAAGAAGTCTAAAAGACTACATACTGCATGATTCCATTTACATGAAATGTCTTGAATAGGCAAAGCTATGGTGACAGAAAATACATTAGTGGTTGCCTAGGGCTAGAAGTTTGGAGGAAAATGGGGAGTGACTGCTAATGGGTACAGGACTTTTTCAGGTAGTGGAAATGTTCTAAAATTGTTTTTATGGCTGCACTACTTTGTAAATAAACTAAAAGTCCTTTAACTGTACACTTTTTAATGGGTATAAGGTATGTGTGGTAGGTTGAATTAATGACCTTCAAAGATATGAGGACTTAATCCCTGAATCTATAAATGGTAGCTTACAAGGGAAAGAAGTCTTTGTAGATGTGATTAAATTAGGATTTTAAGATGGGAGGATTACCCTGAATTATCTAGGTGAGACCTAAATGCAATCAGATGTATCCATATAAGAGGGATATTTCTCAGACAGAAGAGAGGCTACAAAGATAGAGACTGGTGATACTGCCACAAGTAATGAATACCAACAGCTACTAGAAGCTGAACAAGGCAAGGAGTGAATTTTCCCACAGACCCTCCAGAGGAATTGCCAACACCTTGGCTTTGGTCCAGTGATACTGATCTTGGACTTCTGGCCTCCACAACTATTAGAGAATAAATTTCCGTTGTTTTAAGCCACTAAATTTGTGATAATTTGTTACAGCAGCCATAGGAAATACACTGTGAATGTATCTCAATAAAGCAGTTTTTAATATCTCTGTAATTATTGTGCACTTTTTGTTCATTTATATTTCTAACGCATTTTTAAATATATTCTATTACAATGTACAAAAAGCTCATCAAGCTTAAGACAGTCTTGTTATATTTATTAATTTAAATTTCACAAAAATAACATTTTAATATTTATAAATATAAAATAGTCTTTGTTTCAAGATAAAACATTTTTAATCTTGAAAACTGCTCAGTTTTGTTTGTTTGCTTTTTTCATTTATCTGCTATTCTTTTAGCCATTATCTTAATTTTTTTGTCACTTTATATTAGGTAATTCACATATAAAATATATATAGTCTCCTCCCATTACAAAAAACCACCAATCATCAGATGGACTATTGGCTTTAAAACAGATTTTGGGAGTTGGGGAAGAGAAGAAAAATATTGCTTATCCAAAAGATGCATCTTGACTTTAGAAATGTAAAAAGAAAATTATTCATCTTAGAATTTGGGGAGTATGATTTTTTTAAACGTCTCCAACCACATGGAAGAATGGAAGAAATTACATTTTACACAGAGAGAAAATTTTTCTTTTCTCTCTCTCTCTCACTCTGTAAATTGGAGAAAAAAATGGGAGCTCATTTTTTAAGTTATCTTAATTTTAAAAATTCTTCCAGTGATGTTATTTTGGCAATTTGTGAGTAAAATAGGGACTCTAGAACAAATTTATTCTCAGTTGAACAAAGTCACATGAAGACTTATTTTTTTCATTTCAGTCTGACAAATTAAATGGCCTTTCCAAAGAAACATGGAAAGACAATGAAAAGGTAACAGCTTTGTTAAAGGAAGGCAAGATAATAAGAACACATAGAACTAGGGTTTTCTCACCATCCCTAATTCATCCACTGCTTATCTACCTATTCATTCCTTTCTCTAATAAATCTGGGAATGATTAAAAAACTTTAACCCAAAATCGTGATGTGCTATTTGGAGCTGAGTTTGTAAAATAAAGTAAACCTTCTTCTGGTTTTGATTTATCTGATATAAAAAGGAGAATAGATCATGCATTAAAATGTATACACAAGAAAATTCATATCATAAAGAATATTCTTCTTTTTGGAAAAACTGAATTTATATGGGCACTGAAAAATTTTGGTCATTTAAATTTTATAAAATGTTCTATTTTTTTTCCCCCCACTGGCGAGAAAGAAAATCATGATGTAGAGAAATTTTCATTTGGAAAATTCACTACTTGGAAGAGAAGGGTTTGTTTAATAAACAGAATGGTATATTTGACTAGCCATTTTAGGAGGAGAATCAAGCTAGAGTTTCTCAAACCATTTATTGATATCATTTTCAAATTAATTTTCAAAAGTATAAAAGAGCCAGAAATAAAGGTGAATATTTAACCAATTTTGAGGAGGAAAGAACCTCATAAGCATAGAAGCAATGGAAAAGCCCTTTAAAAAATATCTATAGATTTGGTTGCAAAAAATTAACAATAATTTCTATAAATTAGCCAGGCACCAGTGGCTCACACCTATAAGCCTAGCTACTCAGGAGGCAGAGATCAAGAGGATGGAGATTCGATACCAGGCAAATAGTTTAGTGAGATTCTATCTCAAAAACACCCATCACAAAAAAGAAAGGGGGGAGGTTGGTAGAGTGGCTTAAGGGGTAGGCCCTGAGTTTAAGCCTCAGTACCACACACACACAAAAAAAAATTCTATAAATTAGAAAACACCTTTAAAATTTTTAAACAATTGAGAAATCTTGAAAAAATATGTAATTTCTGATCATAAATTATATCTTTAATATATAATAAGCATTTATAACTCCATAAGAAAAAATAAACATCAATAGGTCAGATAAGAAAAGGATATGAATGAATGATTCACAGAAGATATTTTTAACATAGAAAAATGTTGCAGAGCTTTCTTAAGGTTTCTTGCACTTAGTAATGCCTGCTGTTGGTGGGAATATGGTGCATTGATGGCAAAAATCGATGCAAGCAGCAGCACCATTTGACAATAGGTACCAAAACCCCCCAATGTTTATGTTTGACCTAGTCATTCCACTTCTGGGAATGTATTCTAAAGAAATTACTGGAGCTGTGTCAGGCTACTATAACAAATTATAATATACTAGGTAACTTTAACATCTGAAATTTATTTTCCCACAGTTCTGGAAGCTGGAAAATCCAAATCAGGGTGCCAGCAGAATCATGGGATACAATTCGTCCATGGCAAGCTGTAAACAAAGATTTATATGCAAATGCCAATCTTATTTTATTGAGAATAATGAGAAAGTAAATGTCCAATAATAATGATATGAATATGTAATGATACAACCATAAAAATAATTAGGCTTCCATTACACTATTTTAAGGACCAACATGGAGTGGATGCACGTTTCCCTACTCATCTTACTTAAGCTAAAACCCTAGACAGTAAATGTAAAACAAACTTGAAGACTGAATGTTAGGCGATTACAGACTGGCCAGAGAGCTCAGGACAAAAGGGATTACACAGTGATAAGTACCATGGATTTCTTTTGGCTACACATATTTCAGACTGCGTCCTGGAGAAGCTGGCAACTCAGAAATGTCAATGGGAGCAGACAAAAACAGTAACAAAACCAAGAAAAGACCTACTCAAAAAAATGGCTAAAGAAAGTTCTCTAAATATAATACATAAAAGGGAATTTGTGAAATATCAGAAAGAAAGAACAATTGAAAAGAGCAGAAAATACAGGTAAATACAACAATTCTCCTTCTCTTCTGGAGTGTTTTAAATTAAACTTAATGGTTGAAACAAAAAGTGTCACACTGCCTGATTTGATGTATATACAGGAAATATTTAGGTCAATAGTATCAAAAATGGTAAAGGGGAAGGGGCAGGAATTAGGATTCCTGCAGAAAATATCATGCTGGGAATGAAAATGGCCCACCCCAAAAGCTCTGCTATCAGGAGAAAGACTGATATCCCAGGAGAAAGATTATCTCCCAGTCTAGTAACTGGGCCCACACTAGATCTACAGTTGCCTATTTCCTGACTTTTGCTTTATCTTTTTTTGTAAATTGTAGCACTACTATGGGTAAGGCGGAGACAGATTAGGAATTTCTATCTTCCAAGTTTTGGCTAAAATTGTAAATAAATTCATTTTTTCGTAAATATATATGTGTGTGGGTAGTGGTGGTGGTGGTGGGGTGTGTGTGTGTGTCCATTTTCTCTTGATATGGGCAAGTGTTCAGCCAGACTTTATGGCTAGGAGTTCCTGTAACAGAACAGCTTAAAGGGAGGTAAAGTTTCTACATTTCACTCAAAACTGGTAAGATGCCTCTTTACCAATAGACCTTTTGGTACTGAAAAGTTGTATATCTTAATTTTGGTGGTGGTTATAGAAATCTACACAGGTGATAAAAGCACAGCAATATATACATTGTACCAATATTAATGTTCTGGTTTTGATATTATACTAAAGTTTTGCAAGATACAACTTTTTGGGAAAATGGTTGAAGGGTAATGTGAACCTCTCTGTACTATTTTTGCAAGTTCTTGTAAAAGTACAATTATAACATAATAGAAAGTTTAAAAATCATGTTTTAAATAATATTTGTTGGCATAGAGAAACAATCAAGAGATGAGATTAAGTGCAAAAATGGGATATACAATGATATTTTTAGGCATGACCCAAAATCTATAAGGAAACGTCTCCAAATTAAAACTAAAACGTCCTATGTCTCACTGTCACCAGAGCCATTAGTCATAAGGTCTAACTCTGGGTCTGGATGCTAGCCCATATTAAAAAGAAGCAATATACACACACACATGTATAAATGGAAAAATGGATTTGTTTATAGTTTTGACCAAAACTGGGGAGAGAGCCATTTTCAGTCTGTCCTCACCTTCGTGGTAGCAGTGTTACAAATTATACAAAGGATAGGACAAAAACTAGGAAATTGCCAGGTGCCAGAGATAAGAGGATTGGGGTTTGAAGCCAGCCTAGGCAAGTAACTCATGAGACCCTATCTTGAAAAATAACCAACACAAAATACAGGGCTGGCAAAGTGGCTCAAGTGGTAGAGAGCTGTTTAGTAAGTATGAAGCCCTGAGTTGAAACCCCAGCGCTGCCAAAAACAAAAAAAAGTTGCTGAGAGGATTACCTGAGTTCATATATGGATAACTTAGGACAGTGCCTGCCCCATAAGCTATAGGAAACATTTTGTAAGTTTCATATCTCATTATTATTCATACAACCAGATTCCTTTGAACGTAAGATGCTGCTTTTTCTTGATCTTACCAGAAGGTGTCAGTGGAAGTTTTTCACATTTTCATATCATGAATGACACTAACTGAAAGAAATTGTAAGATGTCTTTGTTGTAAGATGTAGTTTAATTTCAGAGGGTTTAACATATTTTAAAGTATGCATCCTAGAATCAGTAAAATAAGTTTTATGCTTTCATTTAACTCAACTCTAAGTTAATGTATGTGTGTCATCCACCAAAAGACAATTGAAACTGGCAAAATAATTTGATTCAAATATTAAATAATGTAACCTCTTACTTGCGTAAATTCCAATTTATTCAGTCCTGGTTCCGTTGATTCAATAATACTCAATTCTTTCCAATGTGCTTCTAATTTTGCAATAAAAATTATTTGTAATTAGTTTGGTTGTAATGCATTCATATTTTTATTTACATTATACTTAAGAGAAGAACATAAAATTAGTTCTTAACTAGTGTGTATCCATAGTTAGGTAACATTCTGAATATTACAGTTTTTTTTCCTGATTTTTATTTAATCAAGCAACCAAAATACTAAGAATGAACATATATTTTTAATACGTAGGTCAGGATAAAGCAGAAACAAATATGTACAATACTATAAAAGGCTGGAAAACATTCGTATACTTTATGCTAGTATTTAGGCTAGCAGATCCTAAATCAAAACCCCTCTATAAAAAACTTTCATTTGAAAAACTTGCTTTAGCCTTTAACTTTTTTTTGTTTTTGCTGTTTTTTGGCAGCATTGGGGTTTGAACTCAGGGTCTCATGCTTGCTAGGCAGGCACTCTATTACTTGAGCTACTCTACAGCCCTTTTTCTGTGGTGGGTTTTTATCAAAATAGGCTCTCCTGAACTATTTCCCGGCTTTTTTTTTTCTTTTATTATTCATATGTGCATACAAGGCTTGGTTCATTTCTCCCCCCTGCCCCCACCCCCTCCCTTACCACCCACTCCACCCCCTTATTTCCTGGCTTAGAACTGTGATCCTCCTGATCTTTGCCTCTGAGTAGCTAGGATTTACAGGTGTGAACCACTGGTGCACAGCTTTTAATATTTCTTAAATCAGCTTTTACTTAAATGTTCTTTAAGTAAAAGATTCAAAGAATTTTCATCATTTCAGAAAATTGTTAGAGGAGGTAACATCATAAATGATATCTGAACATGAATATCCTCATTTTTCTCTACTCCCCATCAGCATTCTCATTCCTCTCTGCCCTGGAAGTAACCACTATCATTTGTCATCATCCTTTCAGCCACCTTTATATACATTTCCATATACGTCTGTGTACACTGATACATAGATCTTTTGTCTTGGGCTGGTGGAGTGGCTCACTTCTTCTGTATCTTTCATCCAAAAAAAAAAAAAATTCAAAGAATTTCTGAACCAAGAGTAGGATTGAGGATGATTGATTACTTCTCTGCTTTTCTACATTCTCTGTCTAAAAAAAGAAGAGCCTAGTTTCATCTATAAGAGCTCCAGTAATGTAGATCTCAATATCGATTCATCATATGAATTCAGTGTTCTCCTCACAAAAAAGAAATAAAAACAAAAATACTAAAATAATAGGCATACTTACGGAGGTCTAAGTTTGCCTTCTGAAAAAAATCACGAATAGCATTCTGAATCTGCAAATCAGAAGGGAAGGAAAGAAAGGAAGGAGAGATGGAGGGAAAGAGAGAGAGAGGTGGGAAGGAGAGGGGAAAGGAGAGGAGAGGAGAGGAGACAAAAAAAAAAAGCCATGCATTACCTCAATTACCACATATTTAGTATTTTAGAGTAAAAGCCATCTGTGGTCTTTCTATTTAAGTACTGGTTAGTCTTTCTAATTGAAGGACAGAAATAGTAATGATTCCTATTTAGTTTAGAGAATACTTCAGGGTATATAAAGTACTTTCACATGTATGTCCTCATTGATTCCCCGCCTTCTGTGAGAAGGACTGGGAGGCTAAAAGTGATCCTGTTTTGTCTACTCCAGGGTGCATTTCTAGCAACCTTTGACACTGGGCATGATGGAGCTAAGGCCCATTTGGCAACTGCCTTGGCAATCCTGAGAATCCTCTATACTTCCTCATTCTCTGATTACTATACACAAAATTTCAGTTTTTGGACCATTTTTTAAAATAGATTTTATTTTCCTTAGAGAAGTTTTAGGTTCACTGAGCAGACAGTACAGCCTTCCCATATACCCTTGCCCCTCCCCACCCAAACTCTTGCACTACCAACATCCTGCCCTTGAATTGCACATTCGTTATAACTGATAAACCTACATCAACATATCGTTACCAGCCAAATCCATAGTTTATATTAGAGGTCATTTTGGTGTTCTATATTCTACGGGTTTTGACAGGTATCCACCCATTATAATATCTTACAGATTTTTCACTGCCCTAAAAATCCTCTGGGCTCCCCTTATTCATCTTTCCCTCTGTTCTTACTCCTGGCAACCACGGATCTTTTTACTAGCTCCATATTTTTCCCTTTTCCAGGATGTCATATAGTTGGAATCACACACTATGAAGCCTTTTCAGATTGGCTTCTTCCCCTTAGTAACATGCATTTAAGTTTCTTCCATTTTTTTTCATGACTTGATAGTTCATTCCAAGGAAAGCTTTTAGCATTTCCACTCAGTATTTTAACAATTGCGCTCTTACCACTCACCTCACTACCCTTCGCACATTATGCTCCCCTTTCTTACCACTATCATAGGAATTTTTCCTTTGGGGTCTAGAATCCATTCATCGAACTGTTCCTCTAGAGCGTGTTTCCTCATGCCAACCACCTTGGTTTTGACTGTGTGAATGTATTCTCTTTGTTTTCTTTTCTGTTTAACATTCGCTTTCATCTTGGATATTCTGAAGGATGTAGACATAGAAAACATGTTGAGTTGAGACCCTTGGATTTGAGGCTGGGGTCATGGTTCATGTGGTTAAGTGACTATCTAGCAAGCACAAGGTCCTGAATTCAAACCCCAGTATTGCAAACAAAGAAACAAACAAAAAAAGACTTTTGGATTTGGCTCAGATTGTTTAGATGGCAGAATATAAGAGTTCAGAGCCTCATTTAAACTTGTACCTGTCTTTTTCTCCATGAAATCTTTCTTAATGCAAGTCTCAAGTGAACTCTCCTTCTCTAGCACGTACTAAATTTGTCATTCATCATGGGATGCTTTGTACTGTTATTTGACTTTTTATAAAGGTGAACCTTATTTTACCCAACTAAAATATTAAACATAAGAAGTATTGGTGAGGGTTGGGCATGACTGAAGTGGTAGAGTGCCGTACCTAGTAAGCACTATGTTCAAACCCTAGTTAGTTCAAACCCTAGTGCCACCAAAAAAAAAAAAAGGGAATGTTAATTAGCACAGTAATTATGGAAAACTATGTGGAGATTCCTGAAAAAAAATAAAAATAGAATCAACATATGATCCAGCAATCCTACTTTTCAGTATTCACCCAAAAGATTTGAAATCAATTTGTCAAAAATTATCCTCACTCATATGTTCATTGCTGCACTATTCACAATAATCACGCTATGGAATAAAGAAAGAAAATATGGTATACAGAACCTCAGAATACTATATAGCCTTTAGAAAGAAGGAATTCTCCCCTTTATGACAACATGGATAGAACTGGAGAATTAGGTTAAGAGAAATAACCCCAGGCACAGAAAGATAAATACCACATGTTCTCACTTTTATGTGAAATATAAAACAATCAGATTCTTAGAAGCAGAGAGTACAATGGTGATTACAGATGCTGGGGTTGGGGGAAATGAGGAGATGTTCAAATAGTATAAAATATCAGTTAGATAGGAGAAATAAGTTTTTTAAAAAGTATCTATTGCACAACAATAATAGTTAATAATGTGAGAATCAACTAAATTGAATCTTGTCTGTCAAAGAGTTTGCTAAGTCGATAGAGCAAGAGACTCAATTTCAGGTTCATGGGTTTGAACCCCTTCCTTCCCCACACTAATATTCACACTGTGGAATATGTCTGTCATTGTATGGCTATTAGCTGATTTCCCCAGTTGTCTATGTGCTCGGTGGCATGTTGCCTGGCTGTAAAGTGTTTGCCTTTAAGGAGAGAATTGTTTGTCATTGGATATCCTAAAACTCAAACTGCTAGTCTTATAATAATCATTGTTCAGAGGAATCTCTGCTTCAAGGTCCCCTTGGCCCACAGATTAATTATATACTTGGTGCTGCCATTCTAGGTCAAACAGTCATTTCAGGCCTCAGTTTCCCCAGAATTCTAGAAATTCCCACCTTATAAGGTTATCTCTTTGTCATTGGGTATACCAATCAAATTAAGTCTCATGTCTATTCTTGCCAATTATGTCTGCTCTTCCCCTTTGCCCTCCCCTAAACTTCGCCTTAGTCAATGGCAAAGACTGTGAAGACTGTGAACCCGAGCTCCCTCCTTAGAACAGTCCTGTGTAAGGGAAAAAAACTGGGACATCCTTCTGCCCCTGAGTGCGTGCTGGCTTGCCTGACTTAGGTCAGAGGCACACATGCCCTTCTGCAGAAGTAAATTTTGCCTTATCTATCAGCTTTTGAGCATGTGTCTGATTTGTGATCATGGCAGCGCTGCGATATTTCTAACGATAATATTGTATATTTCAAAATTGCTAATTGTATAAATTTCAAATGTTCTTACCACAAAATGACTATTTGAGGTAATAGATATGTTAATTAGCTTGATTTAATTATTCTACATTGTATTTAAAAACATAGCATCACACAATATCCATAAATATATATATATTTAAATAATTTTAAAAATTGTCACTTTACAATAAAAAAAGAAGCAATAAGACTAGCCTGAAAAGCTGCTCTACATACTACTATAAAAGGCAAGGCTGGATACATGCCTTAAAGTTGTGAGTCTCTTTCTTCCTTGACCACAAAAATCGTATGGAGGGATTCTGATCCCAGGACTAGGGTAGAAGCCTTGAAGACGCATTTATAATAAGTTTTCGAGGTTATTCTGATGCCTTGGACCAAACTTTTGAGGAATCTGTTTAGGAGTACATATTGGCCTATTGCCATGATCTAGCCAGAGTCAAATGCTTTAACAGCACCTGCTGAAGTCCTGAGCCTAACAGTTACCTTGTATACAGCCAGATATGCATCATCCAGGTTGAGAATTGGCAGGGAAATTGTGATTTTAATTGTTTCTATAATAATCATCCCTGTTAGTACTTAAAAAAATCGATTTTGGTTGAAATCAAATCACATGGCTCAAAACAATAAAAAGAGCTGCAAGTTTCAAGTGTAATATTTTGTTTGACAATGTTTGAGGCAGGTCTTCAGCTTTCAAAGTAAGACTAAGCCAATCTGACAAATTTTGAAATGCAAAAGGATTTTCAGTAAGAACTAGTAAATTGGATACCTCTAATAATTCAAAAGAAATTACTGAACCTAAACCATTACTGTTATTCCCATAAAAGGCCTTCAGAATTCTCTAGGAAAATAAGCCTTCAAAAATAAACCTTGCAGTTTGAAAATAAAAGCAGGCAAGCAGTTTCACAGTGCAGAAGAACTTGTGCTGGAACTGCTGAAAGATTAATTCATATTTTAATGGAAGTGCTAAGTTCTTCTGATGTACCTACTAAGCAGCTGGACCACCCAGTCCCTTCTGTCTGTCTCTCACTCTGCTTTTTCACTGCTTCTCCCTTTGCTGTTTTCACTCTCTTCCAATCTCTCTACAGCATTGTCCTCAATTTTCATCTTCATTTCTACTTAGCTCTCTATTCTATACCTGTGTCTTAGATCCAGCGTTTCCTCATTTTGCATTAACCAAGTCAGTCACTCACTCACACATTTATTGGGCACTTACTATGTATTCTGCTATAAATAAAGCTTAAGCTTTAGTGGCAGAACAGATAGGTAAACGATATGGTGTAATAAATATTGAGTGTCTCCAGATTCTCATTTGACACAAAAATAGATTCACAAAATTGTTTTTGATCAGATTTTCATTTGCTAAAAATGTTTTCTTTTCTCTTTCTTGCCTGACTAGATCTTCTACATGCTTTAGGTCTCAACTCAGACATCATTTCTTCCCACTTTCTGATACCCATATTTAGAAACAAAATCTAATTTTGTGCTTTAGAGCCATTGTATATGGACTCGCAAATGTAATTCAAACGGATTTTAAATTTATTATGTCACTCACTCAGGGAGTAACATTTCTCTTCTGTAGCCTGCAGTTTTTCATGAGGATGTTTTTTTACATCAATCAACAGAATTCTATAGCATCCAGCACTCTTCACTTTGGGCCGTATAGGGTAGACATAACCTACAAGCATATTTTAAATGTAAATCCCCATTTAAGCTGGGCATGGTTGCTGCGCCTCTAATCCTAGCTACTCAGGAAGCAGAGATCAGGAGGGTTGCAGTTCGAAGCCACCACAGGCAAAGAGTTTGCAAGACCCTATCTGGAAAAACCCTCACACACACAAAAAAACTAGGACTGGTGGAGTGGCTCAAGGTGAAGGCCCTGAGTTCAAGCCCCAATATGGCAGAATAAATAAATAAATAAATAAAAATCCCCATTTAAAGGGACTGGAAAGAAGGGAAATAGACAGTATGGTCAATTATAGAAATGATCATAGGCCAAGGGAGGTGAGGTGTGCCTGTAATCCCAGTTATTTAGGAGGTGGAGGCTTGTCTGGGCAAAAGCATGAGACCCTATCTGAAACAACATAAAAAAGTAAAAGGACTTGGGACATGGATAAAGTGGTAAAGCACTTGCCCAGCAAGCAAGGCCCTTAGTTCAATCCCCAAAACTAGTTGAAAAAAAAAGGTAGCAGATTCTTTACATTCCTATATTCATGTCTCTTTGTATGCAATGTAGATTTACAGCTTCTCCTATGAAGAGGTAGTCAGTTTCTGTATTCCTTGTCTGCCTGTGGCCATGTGACTTGCAATGGGCAGTGAGCAAACAGGCAAACTTGGGCCCTTCTACCACACCTTAGAAATGATCCTAGGCTAGACTGCTGGATGATCTAGTTACCTCTATTGCTCTTGAAAATAGTAAGCCAACCACTAGAAAAGTGATTAAGGCCATCAACTGCCATTTACTGCAATGTATGAGTGAGTCTAATTGGTATACCACAGGAAGTAGAGATGAACTATGAACTCAGTCCAAAGTTACCAACCTAGAAAATTATGAGCAAATGAACAGTATTACTTTGACCAACTAAGTTTGGAAATATTTTGTTATGTAGCAAAAGCTAACTAATAAAACCTTCTACATAGGAACAAGTGTTTTGAGGTTTTTTTTTTTAAGAAAAATAGTATAAGTCCAATGATTAAAGAGTAGAAGCAAAAATGCTTCTCTACCCTAGTAATGACAAAATCCATTAATTCATTCAAGCTGTACAAGAAAAATCCTCCACTTACAGCAACATTGGCTTAGGTCATATCAAAATTGAATGTTGTATTTCATCAAAACTAGTTCTAACAGCTTATGTGGACAACTTGCCACGAACCTGGAATACACCAGACTGTTACTGAACCTAAATGAAGATTCTTCCTTGACTGCTGAACAATTGGACTTGTTTTAATCAATCCTGTACAGACCTATGGACTCACTCTCTCTCATCGTGTTACAGCTTTCAATTCTTGTAAGTATAACCATCATAAAACTCCCTTCCTAACAATTAATAACTCTGAATTTTCCCTCTCCAAAAACTATTCAGTGAAAGCTTCACTGGAATTTATTCCCTTCCTGGCAAGTTAGTAACTCAGTGTTTATTTGTTTACTTTTTAAGCTCTGGTGGTCTGAGTTTCACAAAGCTAAACTAGACTTCTTGTCATTCCTGGAGCATGCCTATATTATTCCTTTGATGGGTTTTTCCAAAAAAAAAAAAAAATCCATACATGACATGTGTCTGCTGAATTATACTTACTTAATTCTTATTTTATTTATTCTACAGATATCTTACTATAAAATGAGGCTCCTGACATAACATATAATGACTTGAGAAAAATGTAAATAATTAGTTAATCCATTATATTTGAACAAATTATTAGACCTATTTGGAATTTTATGAAATCATAAAGATCCTTTAGCATAACATCCTCATTAAATACTGTCGATTAATTCCAAAGATTTTTAAATTAACATTCAATTACTTCAAATTAAGGGTAAGTGTGAAAATGAGGCAGCCTTCCTACAGTCATCAGGCATTAAGGCATATCTCATAATAATTGCATGTATCTATGCAAGTTTGAGGCCAATCTGGGCTACACAGTGAGTTCCAGGACAGCCTTGGCTACATAGCAACACCCTGTCTTCACTCCCACCTCCCAAAAAACACAACTTATGTATCTAAAAATATTAAAAACTAGAATTTTTTTTGCCAGTACTGGGGCTTGAACTCAGGGTCTCACGTTTATAAGGCAAGTTCTCTACCACTTGAGCCACTCCGCCAGCCCAAAAACTAGAATATTTTTTAAAAAGAAAACTTGCATCATAAAATCAAAAAAAAAAGATTGAAATAGATTAATTTATTTAGCCTATATTTACTGAGCATCAGTAGTAAGACATGGTGTGGATTGCTGGTGGTTCAGTGGTGAACATGACAGATACAGCTCATGCTTGGAAAGAGCCATTTCAATCGTGATTAGTGCGAAAAGGAAGAACACATGATGTTGTGAGAACACATAAGCAAAAGTACATGCCCTATTTCACACTGAAGTAGTATTTGAGCTGAACTCTAACGGATTAGTAGGATAAGAATGATGCAGGTAGAGGGAATAGCATATGAAAAGACTTTGAGGTGGGAAGAAGCGCAGGATGTTTGAAGAACTGAAATAAATCCTGTGTGCCTGGAGTACAGTGTGTGACGAGAGAGTTAAGAGCCAAGTCAGACAAGGAAGAGCTTATAGTCCTAGTTAAGGACTTTGATCTTTATTCTAAGGGTAAAAGATACTGATTGAAAAGTTTCCACTGGGGAACAACATAAGATTATCTTTTTATTTATTTTATTTTTCAGTGCTAGTGTTTGAACCCAAGGACTTACGCATGCTAAATAAGCACTCTACCACTGAGTTATATCTCCCAGCCCAAGAATACTTTTATTTGAAAAATCACAGCAGTTATAGGTAAAGAATAGACTGGAATAGGACAAGAGTGGATATAAACAATTAGAAGAAGACTATTGCTCCATTTATTGGAGCCCACTAGAAGAGGCTGAGAAACATGGGAGAATGTAGATGGACAACCATTTTTAATAAATTTGGGTTTAGTTATATTTCCTCAATTGGACTATATAAGTTCTTTATGATAAGAACCAAATTTTGTATTTTTTTCTCATAAGATATAGCTCAACATTGCGAACTCTCAATAGATAAGCAATACATACTGATTGAGTAAAGATTCCTCAATAAGTCCAATTTATTAATTTGTTCATCTAAAAAACATGTTGAGCCCCAATTCATCAACCACGTTCCCAGTTTCAAATATTGGCATGATGGAAAACAGCTCTTGTCTTCAAAGAGAATATGGGGAGGCAAATAACAACTATATGACAGTGTGCTAAAGGCTGACATGAGCCTACAGGTACTTAAAGAATATATAGAAAGAGTACCTAATCCATACCAGATGTAACAGAAGGTATCCCCAAGGAAGTGGGATACCTTGAGCTGATTCTTGAAGGACAAGGAGATTTTAGCCTGCTAAAGAAGCAAACAGAAAGGTGTTTCAGGCAAAGAAAACTGGACATTAAGGTCTTCTGCTATTAGAAGGCCAGAACCAGAAGGCCAGCAAATTCTAGCTGGGCATGGTGGTTAATACCTATAATCCCAGTGACTTGGGAGGCAGAGGCAAGAGGATCACAAGTTCGAGGCCAATCTAGGCAAAACTAGTGAGACCCTATCTCAAAAATAAAAGGACTAGGGGTGTGGTTCAAGTGGTAAAGGGCAAGGCCCTGAGTTCTGTCCCAGTACTGCAAAAATACAAAAACAAAACCAAAAAACAGGCAAACACAAAAAAACCCACATAAGAAAATTCTATCTTTGTTTAAGGGTATCAGTTACTAGATAGTTTAGAATAAATCTTCTGGTCATCTTGGTTAGTCTTAGGTGTTTCTACTCTTATCAGGCATTATGGTAGGTATCCAGCTCTAGCTGGAGAGAACTTGACTCTGGATTCTGCTTCTGTCTCTTTAACATTAGGAATGTTCTATGCCACTGAAAAAACAGACCAGAGACTCATTTCACATCAAGATGCAGGGTGAGGTATAGAATATTAGACTAACATCCAAGAAGACTATAATTTCTCTGTCCATAAGTAATTGAATTTCTAAGTAATAATGGGACACACACATACACACCCCAGAATGTCATTTAGAGGTGCATACTAAACTAGCCAAGGTATATAAAGTATTACGCTTCAGACTGAACAAAATTAGAACTTGTTTGGATAAAGTCCAACCATATACTATTAGGTATAATAGTCATTCAAATTTTATACAAAGTATTTCCACTCACTTTTAGCATAATCTGCTTTACTGGATTGTTAAGATCTGATATTCAATGCAGATTGGCAAGGTGACTAATATTACTAATATCACCTGTGGAAAAGCAGGATTTCCTAGCATAATGTAAGCACAAGGGTTTGGCTCAGTAAAGCGGTGGCAGCTGGTGTGCAGTGTGAGCAGACAGCTGTCTAGGAAGCCACTGTCTCCTGGCAACCGAGGAAAACCCATATCAAGGATGAAATATACCCTCTGTCTTGCCAAGTCCTAGTGCTGGCAACTTGTAAGGATGTTAGACATTTAGAAGTTTTTAGAAAAATGTAAGTACTCTGATGTAAATCTTAGAACCTTTTTCAGATACCACAACCCAATAGAAACATACACGGTGAATTTTGGTACATAGTATGAAGTCTTTATACATTCCTTGAACACTGCACTCAAATGAATCTACAGAGGATTATAATAAATAAAATAAAGGCCTTTGTCCCTCCCGCTTTAAATTTTACTTGGTTTGTGTATCTTTAATGCTTGAGCATTTATACTGACTTGCTCTTTCCTTTCATGTAGCTGCGGTACAGAAAGTAATTCGTTGGAACATTTCTTTATGATTCTTTCTCTTCCTGAATTAAATGTTCCACTATTAATGCATAAGGCTAATAAAGACAAAAAAAAAACAATAACTCTAGGTACAACACAGATCCCATAGTCACTGTGAAATGAACAGACTCAAAGATCAGAGATCATTACCATGCCAGTACTGTATGCATCATACAAGATCCAACTTCTTATGTTAGGCCCCTAAGATCTATTTCATGACTCATTTGAATTCTCATTTTAAGATCTTATGAGTCAGGACTAATGGAGAGAAGAGAGGAAAGTTATAGCATCATAGACCTTGCTTCTTGGAATAGTCTGAAATTCTAACATCAATAACCTTTCCTTTTTAATGTTTAAAATTCTTTATTTTAAAAGATATCTTACAGTAAAATTGACCCCTTTGGTGCCTAGTTTTACAGATTCTACCACATATGTGTAATTGCTGCCATAATCAGGCTATTAAAGTTTGTAATCTTATTTTAAGAGCAAATATTTTTCATTATCAATTCATAGCAGTAAGGTGGTAAGCACTTTTAAATATGCATTCCCAAGTATTAGAGGAATCAGAGTCAAATGAAAAGGTACCAAAAAAATGCTAGAAAGAAAAGAAAAAGAGAAAAAGGTACTAAGGAAAAGAAAATATAAAACAAGTGATATGAACCTAAACTCCTTTACAGTTTTATAAATTTGCATGTAAGGATTAAAGTTCACTTTGATTCTATGCCCGTCTTTCGAGAACTAGATGAAAAGCAGTAAATTATATTGCATATGTAAAACATACAGATAGCAGTCATATTGTATTTTTCAAGTAAATGGCTACCACTATAAAAACTGTTTCAAATAAGTAAGGAGTGTTTTCTCTACCTATTGCTGTGAGTGACCAGAGATGAATGAATCCTTTTTGTCCTGGGAAGCATATAGATGAAACTTTTTGAATCAAGTCCAAACAACTTTTTAAAATATTATCATAAGTCTTGATAACATTCCTAAAGTGAAAGGACTTCTCCAATGCTTTGTAGTGGATGACATAAGTCAAATAATTTAAAAGCAAGACTTTTTATGAAGGTTTCTGGGTATACAAGCTTTATATCTGTACACATTGGGAGTAGAGCCTGCAGTTATAAAGCATCCTCAGGACTTCTGAATATTCTACAAATGCCTGACACTGTCATATGTTGACATGTAGACCTTGGAGTTTTGCCAGAGACAGATGAAGCTCTAATCCTGACAATCCAGGTAAACAAAAGCTTTGATTACTTTACCTCCTTTCATGAAATTCCTAATAATGGTATTGTTTCAATAGATACTTAGGTTCTTATCAAGCCTCAAATGACCCTAAATATTCAAACTTCCAGTTTCAGAAACATCAGTGAAACAACCTAATCCTCTTGTGTCATGTCACTGGTTGGCAATGGAACCTAGACCAGAGTCCTAGTACTCCCACTGTTATCACAGATAGTGATAAATCCCCAGACTTTTATGTATCACTTGAGATTCGCATGCCTCCTACAGGAGGAAGGGTTTGATATTGGTTTATAGCCTTGACTCCAGTTCCCAAATTGTAAATAATTTTTATGAAAACATGTCAAAGTTCAACCTAATATATTACTCGATAAGAATAGAACATAGCAGATATGTTCCTTAAGCTATCTATTAAGTTCAGTGACACTGCCTTCTGTATGCTGACAAAAAATATTTTCTTTGATATAAAGGAACTTAAACCCAGATTTCTTCAGGTTTTGTATGGCTTCATTTTTCAACTATATGTACTTAGTGGGATATATTCTAAGGACCAAAAAGCTTCAGATAAATACTAAACCCTCATTTGGCATCTTTGTTATTATAGTTGTTGTTGTTGTTCTGGGATTTGAACTCAGGATCTCTCACTTGCTAGTCAGTCACTCTACCACTTGAGCTATGACCCCCAGCCCTAGTATCTTTATTATTAATAGACTTATTGGCATTATTATTTTGGAGCACTTATGTGAGTTTTTATTGTGATAAAATAAGTTTTTAAAAATCAAATGGAGTAAAACTAATACAGAAAAGAAACTATTCATGGTGGAGCAGTAACACAAGAAGCATTTTTACTAAAGTAGTCAACAAGACAAGAATGCCCATATAGCCACTACAGCTAATACAATTAGGTAAGAAAAAGATGTTAGAAGTATAAAAACTGAAAAGGAAAGAGGAAAAATTTGCAAACAATAATGGTTGTTTTCCAATACAGCAACTAAATTTTACCGTAAGAGAACTCAGTAAGGTACCAGTGAACAAAAATATGTAGAAATTGATAGCTTTCATCTCTTCAGACTACATTGAAACAGAAAACGCAATAAAAGAAGAAAGACCCACTTACAATAGCAACAAAAATTTACAAAATAATTTTAAGAAATCTAAAAAGAGAAATGCAAAAGTACATTTTAAAAACTCTGACAACACATGTTTACAAAAGAGACAAGCAAATGGAAAGACACAACTTCTTAAAAAGAAATACTTATCATTATTAAAGCTCATTAGCCAGGTATTCATAACCCAGCAGTTATAAGGCAGAAGGATTGCCAGTTTGAGGCCAGCCTAAGATAAACAATGAATCCCTGTCTCACAAAATCAAAAACCAAAAACCAACCAAACAAAATACGCTTGTTTTTTAAGTCAATTAGTAAATATAATCAAATTCCTATAAAAATTCTTCTGTTTGCTTTGGTTTTCTCTCTCACGTTTTTTTTTTTCAAGTAGAAGTTAATTTTAAAGTTCATATAAGAAAAGGAAACACACAAGATTAGCCAGGAGACATCAGAAAAAAAGAAGACCGAATAGTGGCCACCAGCACTGTCAGATTAATTGAAATATATTTAAAAGCTTCAATAATTAATGCAGTGTAGTATTAGTGTGTGAAAGGGAAATAGTCAATGGAACAAGAATAGGAAAATCCAGAAATACACTCTAAAATACCCAGGAACTTAGTACAAAGTTTCATCTCAAGCCAACGGGGCAAAGATAAACCATTCAAAACCCTTTTTTTTGGTGGTACTGGGGTTTGAACTCAGGGCCTTGACCTTGTTAGGCAAGCACTCTACTGTCCCCACCCCTCAATAAATACTTTGAGTCCTGTTTGTATTCACATTATTGTTCTGCTAGCTTTTCAATGTAAGGAGATAGATCATCAATTGAAAATATGATTAACTTGTACCTGTTGCAGATAGTATCGGGAACATGTATCTTCAGGTCTTCTGTGACATCTTTCATTACCCTTTGGTAACCAGACATTCTTTGGTCTTTAATATAATAAGGATTGTTTCTCATTAAATATTCCCCCAAATAATTAATTGGGTCAAACTTGATTGGAATATCAGCTTTTGCTGAAAGAGTCTTCTTTTCTAATTGTACTAACATTTTTTCAACCCCAGGAACCAAGGTGGGTAGGAGCTTATCCAGCAAATATGCACGGGTAGTCAGTGTCATGCTTTCAGTATTAAACCATTCTTTGGCCAAACTATCCTTAGGGAGTTTTTTTTCAGCCTTTTTTTCTAGCTCTTTCTTCAGATTATCCTTCTCTATTATTTTCTGTTGCATTGCCTGGGCTCTTGCCTCCACTCTTTCAAAAAGATTTTTCTTCCATGGTTGCTCTAGCTTTGATTTCAGTTCAGATTCATCTAAACCAAAAATCACTTTTGCAGGTTTTCTAATCACAACATTTCCTGAGATTTTGGCATCAGAGTCCTTAGCTGAACCAGTTGAGGTGTTTGGCTGCTCTTCCAGGTTTAATTCTGAGAAGAGGAAAAAAATGAAATGTAAGAAATATTAGAAGCAGATTTTAATCCACATTAACTGTAGAGGATTATTTCTTTTCTGTTTTTTATTATTCATTTATTCACATGTGCGTACATTGTTTGGGTCATTAGAATATTATTACAAACAAGTGTTTTACATTCATTTACATGGTGCATTCGGATACCATGAGCTGAAAGTGACAGAGTCTGACAAAATGAAGTAGTTTTGGGTCTTTTCAGATGTTATCCACTAGACCACAATCTTCCTATTTTTGCTTCCCACATAGCTGGAATGACAGGCATGTGCCACCATATCCAGCTTTATTACTAAGATCTTAATTTCAGAGTGCTATGGTTTGAATGTTTGTGTCATATATTGTAACCTAAGATTCAATGCTATAGTACTAAGAGGTGGGCCCTTGGGAAGTCACAAGGACTCTGTCCTCAAGGATGAATTAGTATCCTTATAAAAGGGCCTGAGAGAACTACTTAAGCTCT
This sequence comes from Castor canadensis, assembly GCF_047511655.1. Classification (NCBI taxonomy): domain Eukaryota; kingdom Metazoa; phylum Chordata; class Mammalia; order Rodentia; family Castoridae; genus Castor; species Castor canadensis. Next base: position 44,967,372 of record NC_133396.1, on the reverse strand, counting down.
TTTGTTATCCTTCCATCTCTTCTGCCACACGAAGACACAGTATTCTCTTCTCCAGAGGACACAGAATTCAAGATGCCATCTTGGAAGCAAAGAATGAGCCCTCACTAGGCATCAAACCTGCCAGTACCTTGATCTTAGACTTTTCAGCCTCTGTAACTGTAAGAAACAAATTTACACTCTTTATAAGCTACCCAGTCTTTGGTATTTTGTTATAGCAGCAAAAACAAACTAAAACACAGGGTCTTAAGTATAAGAATTTCAATTTGATGAGAGTGTTCAATTATTTTCCAGAGTGTTAGTACCAACTTATATCCCATCACCAGGTTGGAAGCATGGCTCAATTGGTAGAGCATCTACCTAGCAAGTACAAGGCCCTGAGTTCAAAACTCAGTACTGTCAAAATAAAACAAAAACAAAAAATGCAGTATCACCATCACCAATAGTAAGAGTTCCTGTTGTGGAGCGGTAGTTTTGGAACTATGCTTCTCAGGGTCCTGAGGGCAGCATAATACTCTAAACTTCTATACCCTTTGTGGCCAGAGCAGCTACGCTTCAATTTATTTTACATAATTGAAGAGATTTGAAAAAAAGGTTTTGCTGCTTCAAAAAGTTGTTTTAAAACTGGGCATTTAAACACTCCTTAATCCCAGTACTTGAAGCTGAGGAAGAAGGGTGTGAGAGTTTGAGGCCAGCGTGGGCTACATAAAGAGACCCTGGATCCTGCCCTACCCACCCCCCCCAAAAAAAAGCCATAAGAAAACTAAACAAACAAAAATTTAAAATGTGAAAAACAAATACTCTGAAGAATAAATCATTTCTAGCTAGTACCCATCTTTCTTCCCAAAAGAAAAATTACTCAATGAAGAAACCCTTGAAAAGGCAACCTGTCATCTATAGAACATCTGAAGTCAAACAGTGGATAATCCACATTTTCATTTCCTCCTTGGCCAATTCTTTTAAATCTGATAAGGAGAAAGTGAAGAGGGTACTATAAGGCTCTCTGTCACCTCTCAGTTGTATTGGCAAATAAATTAACCACTTTTAGGGGGAAAAGTAGGTAGGGTATGTCTCCATAAGTATTTTTCAATACTTGTTTTAATGTTCTATTTTTATTTTTAAGTGTGAGAGAGAGCAAGTTCTAATATGCTCTCTTTTCTTTTAATCTGTCTAGCACAAATCAAGGCAGATATTCCTCTGCTTGCCTTAAGAGCAGTGCTAAGGATGTATAGCAACTTAATATCTACCCACCTGCCATGGCTCATTGTCTAGCTTCATTGCAGCTTGCTAGTTCTGCTCTAGGCCATTATAGGTTGCTAAGCAATAATCCTAGTGCTTGCATAGTCCCCACTGATACACAGAATGGAAGTAGATGTGTGTTTGGTTACGACTCTAGTTGAGCACTTCTCTTTTAAGCCATAAAACCAAGAAAAATAAAAGAGGCACTGCAATAGTAGGCTCAATAAATCAGGATTCTGAACAAGTCTATCCAAAGCTGTCTTTTGACTGGGTGACCTCTGAGCTCAAGGATCATAAATTACCAAATTACCCCAAGAGCAATTTAACTTAGAAGTTTTATTGAATATAATTTCAAACAGGTACTGGGTTTTTCAGTAGTTCTGAGCTTGGACATTACTAAATTTCTTACAGATAAACTGATTGGTTAATTTATAGATTCACTAAACAAATAATTATTTATTTCTCACTAGGTGCCCAATACTATGCTAAGCAATGGAATTCTTTTTCGAGATCAATTTTCTAAACTCTTCCTAGAATTAAGAGCCCTTGAAACCTTCACCAACATGCATACTTTCACCTCTCTAACTATTAGTCAATCTTGTAACATACAAAGACCTATTCAGGTACTATGGGCGTAAATGCTTTCAATTAAATAAGTAGGTACACAAAAGAATTCCTTGTTCATAATTTGAAAGGTCTAGTCTTATAAGAGATTTTTAAAAAATCATTTCCTGTTCTTAGGGCATGGTCCACTGCTGGGCATAGCCTCAGTACAAAATCTTTAAGTATATAAATGGTATGGATTATAATTCACATTTCAATGAGCCTTAGCAGGCTTTTTCTAATGTTATGTAATGTTAGTGGAATCGGCTGCTGATTAAATTGGTAAAAATTGACCCAGTAGAGTTATTCAACAAATTGTACATGATGTTCTTCTTTAAATTAGGCCCAGTCTGAAACTTAGCTGCTTTGTTCTTTTTATCAACATTTGTACATAATGTAAATGGCTACTATGAAAGAATGGGAAGAAGCAATACTAAACATTAGTGGAATTGAAAAGGCAGTTTTTTACAAAACTTTGCTAGTCTTAGGGCTTGTATAATGAGCTAGGCAAACTGATAGTTAAAAAAAAGGATTTCTCAAAATGCAAGTTAAACTCATGGCTGAAAAAAAGAATAATCAATAAAATGATCTGACACAGTACATTTAACCACAGTGTTTTCTATGCAAAGACAAGTGTTTGAATGCATTTTGGGAGTTGTGTGGCAAGGATCCACCACTTTAATTTTGACAAGTATATAACAAGGATTATGACACTTCCTTTGACATGTTTAAGTTGCAATAACAGTTCCTCTTCCCACTTTTAAAAAGTTTCTCTTCTCATTTTTTAAAATAGATGCTATGCTATATGTATATAAATGCACACATACACATGTTCAGAAAGGAAGGTTTCAAAATGTAAGATGCAATGGTGCTGATTACTGAATAAAAAGGAACATGGCATAATCTTAACAAGCAACTGCAATGTTTTCAGTACATATTATACACTGAGATGAACAGAACAATAAACAAAACACACTGCCCTCTACTACACACCAAAGAGAAAATGAAAGTACCACAACAGGAAAGTCCACCAAGTATTGGTGGTTGTTTTCTGTTGAGGCAATAAACTCCATGATGGAATATATGTGTGAGTTTTCATGGGTGCAGATTTGGCCATAAACTACAGTGAATTCCTAATTAAATTTTTAACAAGTTACCTTGATCACAATTCTGTTGGGTATGTTTAAAACGAAAGACTTAATTTATAAATGTGCCCCAAGTGATTAAAGAAAAGGCAAAGTATGGGGCACTGTGGTGGAAGGGTGGGGTGACAAGGAAGTAAAATCAGGAAACTAAAGAATGGAGTCAGGTGGAAGACTATAGGTAATGACTTACCAGGAAGATTTTTGTGTGTGTGTCTGTGTGTGTGGCCTTGGGGACTGAACCATGACCTTGCACATGCTTAACAGGTGCTCTACCACTAAAGCATACCCCTACCCTCAGGAAAACTTTTATAATTTAGAAAATATTTTCAATAATTATTATTTTAATTCCGCCTAGCTCAGGCTACCACATAATAAATATCTAACACTTGTGAATTGAATTTAAGGGAATTATAGTGAAGTTGTTAATTTTTTTTGGCAGAACTGGGAGGTTAAACTCAGGACCTCTTATTTGTTAGGCAGGCACTCTGCCTTTTGAGCCACACTCTCCCAGTCCTTTTTGATTTGGTTATTTTTGAGATAGGGTCTTGCATTTATGCCCAGGAGGGCCTGGACTCCAATTCTCTGATCTCTTTCTCCTGAGTAGCTAGAATTACAGTTGTGATCTTGATATCATAAAAATTACAATCTTAAATATTGGCAAAATCTTAAATATAAAGAATTTCTGTTGGTAGAGAATTTCACTAAGTATATAGAATTAGAAGTGGCTGTAGTGAAGATGAATCTTGTCCACTCATTGCCTTTTTGATCCTGTAAAATTTTATTCTGCATAATTATATGTGGAATTTAGGTAAAGGATAGGGTTAGGAGTCAAGCTTTGGATCAAACAGAATAAATGTTGGTCAAGAATAGAAGTAAAGTTAGTTCAAGAAGAATTAACTTAGAAGGTAACACACATGTACAGGAAATTAATGTGAGTCAACTCCCTGTATAGCTATCCTTATCTCAACTAGCAAAAACCCCTGGTCCTTCCTATTATTGCTTATACTCTCTCTTCAACAAAATTAGAGATAAGGGCAAAATAGTTTCTGCTGGGTAGTGAGGGGTAAGGGGGAGTAAGGGAAGGGGGGGACCCAAACATTGTATACACATATGAATAAAATAAAAATTAAAAAAAAGAATAGAAATAAAAAGAATAAAAAACACAAAGAAAAAAATTGAAATTGGTACAATGAATCTCCCTTGTCCAATGACCATATGGTAAATAAAAATGAAAAAGAAAAAGTAAAAGAAAAAGAAGCAGTCCAAATCACTAGAATTCTTTACCTTATTTTTATATCAATGGGTTTTCTGGTAGGCATCAGTCAGATTTCTTAACTAAATTTTCTCTTTTATTAAGTAGTACAGGATGAATAGTCATAAAGTTTCCTCAAAAGTATAATAGAGGGTGAAGGGAATTCACTTGAAATTATTTCCTAAATTTAATTTAAAATACTCCCCTGGAATTGTATTTTTAAAATGCAAAATCTAGAAGAATATGTCCCCAATGAAAATTTAATGTTAGTTTTAGATTCTATTGGGTATTGAGAGAGACTACCTTGGGATTTTATTTCATCCTTTGCTTCTTCCACCACATGGCTGCAGGGCTCTGTTGCAGAAACATCTGGTACACTCTGTGAAGTCTGAAAGAAGGAAAGAAATACCAAATTCAAAATGAGCTGCTTTTCCTCAAAGTTGCATCAACTCTCCCAACTAAAGGGGAATTCATTACTTTGTAGTAATGAAATTACTTTTCAAAAAAAAAGTAAATTACATTTACTTTTCTTAGGATTTAATATTGTATATTAGAAGTAAAGCAGTTGCAGTCTATTTACTGCATTGACAACATATCTTCTCATCCTCCTTCTGCTAACAAAGCAATATGCTAGAAATGTCATTCCAGTTGTACATTAATCATTGAATTATTTCCACAAACATAATTTGAGACCATATCATAGTGAAGTCAAACTTTTGAAAATGTTATTTTAAAAAAAACTACCTTCTGTGTTTGTGGTGGAAAAAAAACCATTTCATCTTAACTGAGGAAATTAAAAATTAATTTTATGAATAATGATATAAAATTGAATTTTGTACTTTTTTTGGTTAGAGATAGGGTCTCTTTATATAGCCCAGGCTGCCCTCAAATTCATGATCTTCCTGCCTCACCCTTCTGAGCACAGGGATAACAGACACATACCACTATGCCTAGTTTTACTTTTTTTTTGGCAGTACAGGGTTTGAACTCAGGGCCTGGAGCCTACTGGCAAGCACTCTACTATGTGAACCATGTCCCTAGCTCTTGATTTCACTTTTTGTACTCTTGCTGATGTACTTTATTTTTTTGGTGGGACTGGTGTTTGAACTCAGGGCTTCATGGTTGCAAAGCAGGCACTCTACTGCTTGAGCCACACCTCCAGCCCATTTTACTCTGGTTATTTTTGGACATGGGGTCTCACAGACTATTTGCCCTGGCAGGCCTTGAATCTCAATTCTCCAAATCTTAGCCTCCCAAGTAGCTAGGATTATAGGCATGAGCCACCAGCTCCTGGGTTGCTGATGTGCTTTAAAAATATAGCACAAAATATAGGATATTTAAAAAATTCATATTAATCAACTTAGTGTGAGTCTATATAACTATTTTTAACTACCTTGATTTCTATAAAATTTCTCCACCATATTTTATTTTCTTAAACACAAAGTTACTTAAATGGTTAACATGTAAACTACATTTTCAACATGGTAGTGGTTACCATAAAAACTGGAGGTTACTCTACAAAGGGTAATAGTTCTGATTTCAGGAAGTAAAATTTATTTATCTGTATTTTATAATAACTTTACACAGCTTTACCTGTCTCTGAGAGCTTTCTGTAACTGACTGAAATGGATTAGTTTAATAATCAACATGAGTTTGCCTTTTTTCCATTTATTATTTATTTATCTTTTTGAACACCTACATTTTTCTTTTTGTTCGTCATTTGAAAATTAATTTATCTAGTTCACTATCCTGCATTAAGAACTGATTATTTATGACAACTCTACTTCAATAGGCTCCAGCACTTCTGTTGAGTCCTGTTTCTGTTCTTTGTCTTTCCCCCCATTTTCCTAAAATGGAAACAGCATCAGTAAGTATCATTTAAAGGGAGCAAGAGATTAAATGAGCAATACTTAATACTCTAATACAACAAGTTTCTTCTTTAAAATTTTCACATAATGAATACATACTACTCCAAACACAATTCCACCAAGTTAGTTACACTAACAGTCAAAACTACTTGTATATTATAATTAAGGAATGCCAACAAAGTAGAAGCAGATCACTGTGACCAACCATTATTTTGATCCCGACTCCCTCCCCCAGCAACTTCTATCAAAACCTGATCCAGAATATTTCAACTAAAAAAGAGAAATAATTTAGTGACAATAATATGATATTGCAGCTCAATTTTCCCAAGAACATTGAATGTCACTTGATTTTAGCCAAAAGACAGAAATGATAGAACAATGAATTTCAAATCCTCTCATAAATCATTAAAAACCAATGTAGGCCAGTAACCTGAGCAGATTTGGGATCCCCTTGGGATGCTGACTCACTCATCTTGACCACTAAAAAATATCATCAAATAGTATGAAAAAGTAATAAATACCAGATGAGTATTGATAACAAAAAGAAAAAAAAAAAGAAATGTTAATACACAATTTAAAAGTACTCTGAAAGATAAAAATCTCCCTCACCCCCACCCCCACTGCACCCTGCCATTCTATTGAACGGTCATAAATTCTCAACTGCTAAAGTTTTCAAACTGTACTACTGTTATTACTGTTACTGATCAAAGCTAGCTCAGTGCTAGACTAGTGCTTAGGGAGATGAGGAAACTCATAGTAATTATCACCGTTATCACTTTTTATAAAACCTAGCAATAATAATGCAAATGAATTTCTTAAACATTTTCAGTCTCATTAATTTTTAAAATAGTAATCAAGGTAAGGGAAAGTGAAGGTTTGATGGTTACATGATCACGTGAGAAAGGAAGATTATAGAATAATAAAGTCTCTAAAAAGCAGCTTTTTGTTTTTTGGTGGAAGGAAATCATACTCTAGGAGGAGTATGATTTATCTAGTTTATTTATTCATATTGAGGAATTTAAGTGAATAAATGACTGAAGTTTGAGCCACAAATTATAAAATCACTGCTGTGTCAAAAATCATTTAAGAGTTCAAATACATATGCGTTAGGTGCGATGTGAAAAGTAAATTATAGAGCTAGGGATGTGACTCAAGTGGTAGAGCACCTGTCTAGCAAGAGTGAGGCCTTGAATTCAAACCCCTGTACCACCACCACCAAAAAAAGTAAATTATAGCCTGGTATGGTGGCACAAATCTGTAATCCCAGCACTGAATAGGGCAGAGGCAAGAGGATCACTAGTTTGAGGCCAGTGTGGGCTAGATTGTGAGACCCTGTCTCAAAGGGGATAAAAGAATAAATTATACACATGTGGTCTTTGGGCAGTTACAGTCTAGGAACACCTTAATTTGAAAGAGTACATGTATAATATTGTGGAGTGTTCACTTTGTTTTTTATCAATATAATATTCTAATTGAATAAACAAAAAGTACTACCTTTGGAGACAATAGATTCCAACATAAAAATAGCTTCTTTGAAGCCTTTTAAAGCAGTTCAGAAATATATATATGATAGATATCTATGATAGGCCCCAAATGTGCATTCTTTACTTATGGAGTCCATCTTCTGAAGTTGCTCTAAGTAGTATCCTTCCATTTCCTTTAAAACCTGTTTTGTTTGGATATACCCAGATGAATGCAATTCCGTAACCTACATTGAGTGCCTACTATATGCAGGCAGATGCTGGGGTTAAAAAAGATGAATACACTCACCTTGGAAGAGTTCCCAGATCCCAACTGAACCTGCAAAGTACGACAGTAGAAGTACCTACAACTTGTTAAGGAATGGAAAGGAATAAGCAATTAATTTTCTCATAGCAGCCAGGAAAAAGTTTTCATAGAGAAATAGACTTCCAAACCGGACTTTAAAAGTCTGGCAAGAAATTTTTGTGTAAAGAAGGAGGGAAGGATATTTGAAACAAGGAACAAAAAACTCGAGAGTATGAAAGTTTAAAAAGTGACATGTCTGCCTGTAATCCGAGCTACTCAGAAGGCAGAGATCAGGAGGATTGTGGTTCAAAGCTATCCCAGGCAAATAGTTCAGGAGACCCTATCTCGAAAAAACTCTTCACAAAAAAAGGGCTGGTGGAGTGGCTCAAGGTGTAAGCCCTGAGTTTAAACCCAGTACTGCAAAAAAAAAAAAAAAAAAAAGTGACATGTTCATGTAACAGAACATAGTTATGTAAAAATGACAGAATATGAGACTAACAAAGGTAATTACAGTCAGTATATAAACAATTATTCATGCTAAAGCAAGCAGGGATATTATTCTGTGCTTTTTTCTGGTGGACTGGGATTTGAACTCACTTGCAAAGCAGGCACTCTTACTTATTGAGCCACACCTCCGGCCCTATTCTGTGCTTTCTAAGGACGGGACAGATGTTATCAAAATGGTGTTTTTAAAAAGTTAATTCCCGAAGCAACACAGAGGGCAGGCTAAAAGTGTGAAAGGCTTGGGAAAAGGAGAATGAACGTAAATTTTGCATTTTGAGTTTCCCCTCCAAGGTGAATCCTCACTGCCCCTTGCTCGTGTCTGGGCTCTGCCAGCCATTTGTCCGTACACCAAGCACACCCCTCAGCTTCACCTTCTCAGTACCTACAGTGGCTCTGACTGCAGGCACCTGCAATGCTGCCTAAGGCTTTCTACAAGTCAAGTATGTGGCCAGGCAAGAAGCGCATGGGACTTAATATCCACAGAGAAGTCCTCAGCCAGTGATGAATACGGAATTGGGAACAGCCCTGTGGGTGAGAATTTCTGAGATATGTTTTATACTGCTTCCCAGAGTTCCCCAGTGGTGTTGAGCCTCAGGATAACTAGCCCAATAAAGCATTTATTTGGCTCTCTTCACTTCCTTGTATTACTTTCCTACTCTCTAACAATGTTAGCTGGAATCACCTCCCAGATGAACTTGCACTGAAATCCTTAGGTTAGGTTTTTTTTTCCTCCCTGGGGAAATCCTAACTAAAACAAATATAATCATTAGGAGTGAAAGAAGACTAATTAGGGGCTCACTGAGTGTTCTTTTCTTTTTCAGAAAGCCAAACGGTGAAATAAAGGAAAAGAAAGAAGAAAAGATTTGAAGAATGTGAAATGATGAGTTCATGTTTGGAGGTATTACAGTTAAGATACCAGCTGAGTTGCCTGATGATTTAAGTTTCCAGTAGAAGTCTGAAGGCCAGTGAAACATATTATGAATTATAGGCAGAAAATTATGCAGAATTTGTTCATTAGAAAATGATGGATGGCACTACCCAGTTAGAACAGCATTGCCTTGCATTTTAATTACTTAAGGCACATAGAACTCTGTACACCTCCTCCCTACCCATGAGCTCCTAGAGTCATTCCCCTTAGGTTGCTGGCTGCAACACAGGGCTTCTATGGATCTAGTTAAGAACCCTCCACGCTCACTCCCATAGATTTGTAACTTGGTGAGTTGCAGCATTTGGCATCTTGGTGTGCAGACTGCCAATCATAGATGACAGAATAGCCAATTATTCTTAAAAAGGGAGTTTCTAAGTGTAGGAAAGAGAGCAAAAGTCATTCTGATTACTGAGAATTAATAAAAGATAAGAACTGTCTTTGACTTAGAGTTTGTGTGAGCCTTGAAACTTAAGTATTGATAGAAAGGTACATTCGCAGGATGATGCTAGTAGAGTACAATCCACTGAGGAAAACAGTGAGGTGGAAAAAGATTGAAGATAAACCATTGGTGACAAACGCTTAAAAGTGTTATTGAGAAAGAAGGGCCAGTAAAGGATCCTGATGAAGAACCTGTAGGTCATAGGAACCAGGAAACTGAGTTTGCTTAAGGTCAATAGTGTCATATGCTGAAGTACTGCCAAAAACAAACAAACAAAAACAACAAAAAAAACCCCAAATAGTTATATTGTCAAAAAATCCCAGTTCTGCCAAAAATAATCCCAAATAGTTATATTGATAATAGTTATAGTGATTAATGTAGTAATAGTTATTAGATTAATATATAACTAGATTATATATTTCATATAGGCTATAATTAAAATTAATAATCTTAGTGCTACTATAAATATTAAAGTAACTATTAAAATAATTACAATGAAAGAACCTAGTGGAAAGGTAGATAGTATGTATAAAGAGTTAGGTATTTTCAGCAGAGATGGGAACCACAGAGAAAGCCAAACAGAAATTCTGGATATAAAAATCGTAATATCACAGATGAGGAATTCCTTTGAAAAGTTTGTTAGTAAACTAAACTCAGCAGATAAATCAAGCAATAGCTTTGAATGTAGGTTAAGTGAAATTACTATGCCTGAAACTAAAGTGAAGGAGAGTGAGAAAAAATAACAGCTATGGAAAAATACTAAATGGTTTAACTTACAAGTAATTAGACTACCAGAAAAAAGTAGGATGTAAGAAATTTGAAGATAAGTGTAACTCATTTGGGACCCCTCCCTATCTCATGTGGGAGCTTTGTCCTTTGTCTTAATAAACTTCTTGCCTATACACCACCCCAAAAAAAAAGAAGAAATTTGCTGATAAATGGCTGACAATTTCCCAAATTTTATGAAAGACAACAAATCATAGTTCTAAGAAGCTTAAAAAATTCCAAGCAGGCAGGGTGCCAATGGCTCATGCTTGTAATCCTAGCTACTCAGGAGGCAGAGATCAGGAGGATCGAGATTCAAAGCCAGTCTGGGCAAATAGTTCTTGAAACCCTATCTTGAAAAAAACACATTGCAAAAAAGGGCTGGTGGAGTAGCTCAAGGTGTAGGCACTGAGTTCAAACCCCAGTACCACCACAAAAAAAAAAAAAAAAAAAAATCCAAACAGGATAATTCAAAAACACACCTAGGCACTAAAACAAAACAAAACACTGAAATCTAAAGATAAAGATAAAATACTGAAGAAGTCAGAGAAATAAAAAACATTACATAGTAGAAAAAAAATAAGGTTGATTCACTTCTCAACAGAAACTATACAAGCCAGAAAAAATAATAGTGGCATCTCCAAAATATTGAAAAGAAAAAAACCCCTAAAAACCTGTCAACTCAAAATTTTATATAGAGTGATAATACATTTCAGAAAAAAAGGTAAGAAAAAGAAAGAAGGAAATGATTTTTCAAACAAAAGCTGAGAGAATTCACCACTAGCAGACTTGCACAAAAGTTAAAAGAAATTTTTTAGACAGAAAGAATATAATACCAGGTAGAAATCTGGATTTAGATATGAGAATGAAGAGTGCTGAAATGGTACAAATGTGGGAAACAAAGACATCTTATTTTTAAATCATCTTTAAAAATAACTGGCTTCCTAAAACAAAAAATAGTAAGAATGAGCTGGGCACTGATGGCTCACATTTGTAATCCTAGTTACTGATGAGGCAGAGATCAGGAAGATTGAGGTTCAAAGCCAGCTCTGGCAAATAGTTCTTGAGACTCTATCTTGAAAAACACCCAACACAAAAAGGGTGGTAGAGTGGCTCAAGTGGCAGAGTGCCTGCCCAGCAAGCGTAAGGCCCTGAGTTCAAACCCCAGTACTGCCAAAAAAAAAAAATGTAAGAATATATTATAGAATATATAACATTTGCAGAAGCATACTATTATTTGGCAATAATAGCAGAAAGAATGGGAATGTAAGATTTATACTATAAACTTCAGAGCAACTACTAAAATATAAAGATAAGGGAAAAAAGGAATACAATTGATGTCATTAGTAGAAACAAAAGGAAATTAAAAAATCAATCTATAAGAAGGAAGGAAAAGAAGAAACGAAAGATTATCAAGATTAGGTAGAACAATCCATGCATATTGAAAATTACATTAAGGTATGGGGGTGTGGCTCAAGTGGTAGAGGGAATCCCTGAGCTCATACTCCAGTACCACAAAAAAAAAAAAAAAAGCAGCAGAAGAAAAACAAGAAAGTTACATTAAATTCCAATGGGCCAATGGTCTAAACATTCTAAAGAAACAGGATCAATAGCACAAACAGGTAATCCTAGCTATTTGAGAGGCTGAGGACAGGAGGATCACTTGGGTCCAGGAGTTTGAGGCCAGCCTATGCAACATAGACTTTGTCTCAAAAAAAAAAAATTAGAAAAAATATACCATAATACAAGCCTAAATTAAATAAAACCTGGAGTGACGACATTAATATAAGACATATTACTAGAGAGCTTCCATCAGCAGTCATAAAATAATCTTTTTTATAGTCACATAACCAATATTGGTAAAACAGTAACAACAATAGTAGTAGTAAAATTTAACACAAAATTATGTGGGCTGCAGAATTATGTTAATTGAATGAACAGCCAGTTTATTCATGTTAGGGACACTAACTGGAAAGAAGAACTGGAATGGGGACAATCAGCTAACTAGGAGACTGAGACTTTCAAACTCCTGAATCACTTTTTCTCCCGCTAAGGAAAAAAGTTTTGTCTTCCTGTATTTGAGGAGAACAGCCATCTCTTAATTGAAAACATTGTAATAATCTTATCTGGAGCAGGTGCCTTGCAAGGAAAAGCCTATTTTCCTCAAGACCTACCTAGCGACTTATTACTGCTAAATTCATAACTAAAACTGGATTTTAAGCTGCTCCAGCAGAGCAAATGCAAAGCCTGACTGGAAAAGAAATAACGTTTATATAAAAATTTTCACTATTTGCGTATATATTGGCAGAAACCCAGATAATGAATATATGTGAGAGTATATTATAAGGAAGTTAAATCAAGGACAGAATATAATACTGGATTGGGCAGAATTTATTGATATGGGTGCATTTATCAGCTATAACAGATAAAAGATTTAATGTGTTAGCACTTATAGCTGAAAGTGACACTAACCATTTATTTGTAAGTTCACTGAAACTTGGACTCCACAGGAGCCTGTGTTTAATTAAGTTGAGATACCAATTTCCTGGAATAAATGTAGAGAAAGTCCAAAGGCTTAGGGAGATAGGCATGTTGGAATGGATTTATCACATATGACCTGCACATCTCCTTCCTCCAACACTGTATAAATCCAAGCATACTTAGGGGACATCCCTTTACTAAGGCACTGATAAATATATTAGCAAGATGGATTGCCTGTGTCTCTGTGTGTATATATGCACATACTCATGTTTTTGTCATACACACATACATATATGCTAAAATATGAGTTTAATCACCATGTCCAACCTCTCATCCACTTCTCAACTGAAGGGAAGGATGGGTTCCTTTAAGGAACACTCACTCACTGCAGCACTGCCACTACTATATACTGAAAATCTTCCTCCAAGTGTCCACAGAGGCTGGTGGCCATTTCCTACAATGACTTTGTGCTCAGGCAAAGAAATATCCAAGTTTTCCAGGGATTTCTAAATACTAGCTCTAAATCAATGTTAATTCTTGGGACTCAAAATACTATTGTGACCATCAGTTTAAGTTTTTATCAGTTTCCTATCAGTCAAGTGCTTGTGATGGCCAGGTAAGAGATGGAGTCTTAACTCAAGTTTGAATCACAGTGAGCCAGGTAGGACTGTAGAACCACTATGTGATAAATTAATCATTTTTGAATGTATAATTAGAATAAAGATACTGGTAATTGGCAGAACATTCCTATTTTCTCTCTGATCCTAGAATAAAGACCATCATCATATAAAAGGCCAAGTTGAAGCGTGCGGTAGTAAATAAAAAATACCCCTTGTTTGGGGTGAAGGAATAAGGGATTGCAAATATTAATGACAACCACAAAGGTGATGAAGTCTATCTCATGCTGATTTAACTTACCTGTTTGGCCCATGAAAGAAGCGAACAGATCTTGGAGAATGACTGTAGATTACTGTAAATTTAATCGAGTGATGTTTCTATTTGAAGCTGCTCTTTTTTGGTGGGACTGGGGTTTAACTTAGGGCTTAGCACTAGCAAAGCAGGTTCTCTACCACTTGAGCTATACCTCCAGTTCATTTTGCTCTGATTATTTTAGAAATGGGGTCTCAAAAACTATTTACCTGTGCTGGCCGTGAACCGCCATCCTCCCGATCTTTACAGGCATGAGCCACCAATGCCCACTCCATATGTAGTATTTTTTTTTTCTCAGTATTGAGGTTTGAACTCAAGGCCTACACATCAAGCCCTTTTTGTGAAGATCCACAGCTCGCCCCCCCCCCACACACAATAGGGTCTCGGGAACTATTATGCTCGGGCTGGCATTGAACCATGACCTTCCTGATCTTTGCCTCCTGAGTAGCTAGGATTACAGGTGTGAGCCATCAGCGTCCAGCCCATATGTAATGTCTTTACTGGAACAAATCAACTCAGCCCCTGGCACCTGACACACGGCGACTGACCTAGCATATGCTTATTTCTCCATATAAATTGGCAAGGGATATCAGAACAGTTTGCTTTTACTTGTGAGGGTCAACAATACACATATTAGGCATCCCTTATCCAAAATGATTGGGGCCAAAAGTGTTTCTGATTTCTCATTTTTTTTTTCAGGTTTTGGAAGATTTGTATACACATAATGAAACATCTCTGGAATGTGGCCCAAGTCTAAACATGGAATTCATTTATACTTCATATATACCTTATGTATACGGTCAAAAGGTTACATAGCATTTTAAGTAATTTTGTGCATGAAACAGCTTACTGATATGGAACTTCCCACTTTTGACATCATGTTGACTCTCAAAAAGTTAGATTTGAGAGTATTTTGGATTTCAGGTTTTCAGATTAGGGATAGTCAACCTGTACCTTCACAGTCTTGCCTTAGGGCTATGTCATTTCTCTTGTTCTTTCCAATAGTATAGTCTACAAAGATACTGACATCTTGACCATCACATTGATTCAGTGATAACATTGTTGACTCTGCTAATTGTATGGGAGAACCAGGAAGTAGCAAGATCTCTGTCTGAGATATGCAAATAAGAGGATGGGAGATAAACGCTGTTCCTAGTATCAATTTCTGAACCATTCAAGTGCCAGCTATTAAATTGTCTCAGCTCCAAAAACTCACCTTCTTTGATGCTTGAGCTAAGATTAATTTTTTTTGCTTTGCTAACTTGTTTCTTTCTTCCTTTTTTTTTTTGGGTGGGGGACTGAGGTTTGAACTCAGGGCCTCATCTGGCTCCTAAGTGCTTCTTGTAGTCTCTTGGGTCAGATGTGCTTTGTCCTATTAAGGCTTCATTGTAGTAGCATCATTCCTTTTTGTAGCAATAGCTAAATCCACTCTGTACTTTTTATTTAGTTCTGTGGTATTCATTGACTCAAAGACACAAATACCAGTTAGCCAGTGCTCCTGCCTCAAAGGTCTGGGTCCTACAGAGCCTCTCCTCTAGGCCCAGAAGCCCTAGAGACCTGAGTTTTAGCTCTGTGGGGCCACTCCCAAGTTTTTCCTTTTGATTTTCAGTCCCCCTTTTTTGGAGTAGTGTTAGGGATTGGACCCAGGCCTCATGCATGCTAGGGAAGCACTCTCCCATGGGATGTGCTACAACCCCAGCCCAACTGGTGTGTTTTCTATTTCCTGTCTGGACACTGACAGTTAAATGAAGTTAGTGAAAGGTTATTAAAATTTAAGAAACCTTACATCCAGGTAGAGGCAACACAAAACTCAATCTCACACTCCAGTCATTTTTAGCTCTTATATATTCTATCTGTCCTATATTGATTTATACTTGCAACCAAGATCAAGTCATTTCAATGTTTGAGAGGTTTGGTTATCAAGAATACAATGTTTTCTTCTTTTTAAACTTCCCCTTCCCTCCCATTTTTCACGCTTTGAACAAGCTTATCTATGTAAATCTTAGTCATACTTCATTTGGTGTGTGATGAACGAGTTACAGACATACTGCAAGACAGTTATCTATTCAGCTCTAGGAATGACCTGGAGAAAACTGGAGTGGTTATTACTTCTAGGTAAGTTACTCTTAGCCAGAAACAGTGTGATCCTGTGATTCTCAGAAAGCAGCCCATAGGTATGACGCCTCATCCTTAAGTATAGCCCAAGGTCCCACTGGGTAGCAAGCACAATGAAAGGCTTGCTGAGCAAAGCAGAAGAGTATTCTATCACCAGATCATCACTTTCAGAAAAGCCAGGTATGGTGCATATTGCTGCCCATCATGAACAGTGAGTTTTAGAACTACCGGTACCAAGCAGCCGACTCACAACTGCGACTCACAACTTCAGGTGTGGCCAGGAAAGGTGGAGAAGCCTGAAAGAGACTTCTATGTGATTCAGCACCCAACCTCTCTCTTTATATATATATTAAGTGTTCATATATATTAAGTTATTAATATATATTGTTTTATTTATGTCCTTCTAGTTCTGTCGAAGTTGGCTGCATAATTATTGCTGTAATAACACAGATATACCCTGCAAATTAGAGATTTGTCATTATTTTGTAATATATAGTTGATACAAAGAGTTTGAGTAGATTCTAAATACGGCCACATTATGTTTGCTGATTGGAAAAAAGTAAGAGCTGTAAGAGACAAATAGAATTTATACTTGTAAATTTTGAAATATGGCAAAATTGTTTTACGTTTTTTAAGTACTTGTACAAACCAAGTTCTTGTAAGTAATGACTTCCAAGAATTTGAAAAGATCATCATTAAATTATCTTGCTCAGGAACTGTACACAGTGATTTCAATCATAAAACTTTACATTAAAACATGTTATGTTTATAGAAGGAATCTCTGTTCTTCATCAAATTAAAAAAATATTTTATTTGGAAACACAAATTTCCTATCATCCTTAATATATTCATTTTAATTTTTCATTGAAAGTATATGATATAAAGAAATTTTTTTTCAGCAAATCCTACATCGTTGTCTCTAAATACCTTTTAAGTTATCCCAACATGCTGTACAAATATTATTTCTACCAGTATCATGATGTGAAAAAAGGTTGAGAACCACTGCTTAACCTGAGGACCCTCAATGAATTTTAGTGAGTGTGTAAAACATGCAGGTGCATCTTTCTGGAGAAAAGTTCAATAGTTTTCACTAAGTTCTCAAAGGAGCTTTGAAATCTCAGGGATTTCATGTTCCCCTATAGAAGGAATGGTATAAGTTAATAGACTCCAGTGGCACAACCATGCTTCCTGTATCACAGGTGGGAAGGGAGGGTGTGATAAATAGAACCAGGACTTTTGTCTCTTTGGCTCTGTCTGTTGAGAATATTGCTTTTGGCCTCTTTTTTCCACCTCAAATTCAGCTAGCATAGTAAGAAGATTGTTGGATCTGTTAGTAGAGAGGAATTCTCACATCATCAGAAGATCAAGGAGGAAGTAGGGTAGAGCCCAGTAAAGAGTGCAGAGACAGTAGATTTCAAATTTCACATGTGATCCAGCCCAGTTCAAAAAGTAGCTATACTAGGATCTGTGGCTAAAGCCTCAAAGCCACTATCATGGAGTACATTTGCTCAGCCTGCCTCCTCTGTTTCTATAGAACTTTGCACATATCTACATTTTTCCTATTCCCCTATATATATCAGAGGTGACCCAAACCACAGTACCACTAAACTATACTGTAATGATTTGTTGATGAGTTTTTCCCTGCTCATAGGCTATAAGCCCTTGAGAGGTAGACAAACATTTTGTTCTTAAGACAGTATCTAGTATGTAACACATTTCATATTTTTTCAACTGTTGATAAATAAACACACACCAATAACTTCCAAATCTTAGTTTTCTTAAATGGTAATATTGTACCAGAAAGAGGTATTTCCCTTGTAAATTAATAAATTAACTTCCTGATACAAACAAAATTCATGTGAATTTGGATACCTTATAACCTAATTTTGATCAAGATTTATCTTAGCTATGCAGAACAAAAATGGTCTACACTTACCTTTCAAATGAGAAGTGTCATGACCACTAAATATACTCCTACTGTTAAAAAATATATGAATTTTTTTTGTTCTTTTCATCTTCCTTTTCCTTGAAGTTATTTTCTGCACATAGGGAATATTCAACAAAAGCTGGCTGAACTTGGAGCAAATTATACAGAATACAAAGTTACCTTAATTACATACCGGAATGTTATCATACATTATCTCATTTGATCACAAGAATCCTGTGAGTGCTCTTTCCCATTAAGACACCTAAGGTTAATGACATTAGGTGTCTCACCTTCCAGATGAATTTCTTGAGAGTAGTTACTACATATAAGTAGATAATCAGTATTGCCATCCCTCAGTCAGTAAGGCAGTCAGTAAGACCTAATGATTTGAATACTACTTTTTTGTTTTGGTTTACAAACACATATTTCATTTCTTTGTGACTGTTCAGCTTTCACCTACATATATTTCTTGGCTTAGTTTCCTGTTTGGTCTCTTAAGCATTGGTTCAAAGTTCTTACTTCTGAACCTTGCCTTCTCTTTTCCTGTTTACTACGCAGCTCTGGGAAAGACAGAGTCAGTTGTTAACCTGTGAACCGTACATCTTTTGTTTAATTTTGTCTCACAGGCACTCTTGATCACCACCAGGGGGCAAAAGTCCACCAGCTGGTTTCTCTGCAGTACACTATAGAGGACTGTACAGTATAGGGACCCTCAGTGTCTGATTCTTGATGGAACCTCCCTGCTAATTATTTCAACCACAAGGCCCCAGGGAGAGAACAAAGGCTCAGCACAGAGCGCTCTTGTGACACTTAACCGTACAGCAACCAGAAAGAGCTCATGACAGCCCTGTCAATTTCCAAGGAGCAATGAGAACCAAGAGTGTCAGAGTGATAAACAGGAGGTGGGCTTTAATAATTGCCAACTCCTGAGTGTACGCGTTTTCTACAGCTCTGATATCTATGTTGGTATCTACCAGCTCATCCACGCAAACGCAGAAGTAGCTTTGCCAACTCTCTGTGTAAAGAATCCAAAGGTGTTTGCATTGTGCGTTGTTTTTTTTTCCTTCTTACTCTAATGTTTTTCCATGACATTCTTGGCTGGTGTTGAGGGTTTACCTTTGAGAAAATTATTCCTTTAAAACGTTTTAAATCTTCCTGAAAGAATGAAAAGCTCAAGGAGCAAATGCTGTTGACATTTAGCAGAATCTCTTCACAGCAGGAAGCAAACGGGAGTTCAACGGCAGGTCTGGACCTTTTTGCAACTCCTGGAGCCCAGCTTACTCGGCCTCCAGGCTCGCATAACAGCCTCTCTCTACCTCAGGAATCGTAACTGACTTTGGAGAGGTAGTAGACGAAGCATGAGAGCACCATGAAGCTTCCCAGGAAAATTTTTCTTTCCAATAGTCTCATTAGAAAACGTGGACAGGAAGGGTGAGAAAGCCCAGACAAGGTCCCCCTCGAGGGCCGAGTCCAAAGGGTGGTGGTGGTGGTGGTAAGGTAAGGTAAGCTGGTCCCGTCTACGCCCAGTGAAAACGTCTACACCCCACGGAGCCGTTTCCCACCTGAAGACCGATTTGCCTCAGGATTTTCACCTCAGGTTCTTTCCCCTAGGGTTGGTTACGCTGCGCGCCCCACCTCCTAAAATGGTTGTCTCTCAGGAGTCAGAAGGACTCCAGCGGACCACCGTCCCCGCTTCACCCGGCTGGGTTCCCGGGCTCTGTTTCCACTTCCACCCTACTCTCCTCCCCACCCT
This sequence comes from Castor canadensis, assembly GCF_047511655.1. Taxonomy (NCBI): domain Eukaryota; kingdom Metazoa; phylum Chordata; class Mammalia; order Rodentia; family Castoridae; genus Castor; species Castor canadensis. Next base: position 44,947,659 of record NC_133396.1, on the reverse strand, counting down.
CCCCTTCACCGCACCCCGCCTGGGCCAACAGCCCGGTCACAATGCTCGGGAGGGAACGCGGAAGGGGGCGGCGGCCCCAGGCGCACGCACTCGGCTGACTTCCGGCAACTCAAGGGTTACGCCGAGGCGGCGGCGCGCGCGGAGGGGAGAGGCGGTTGCTGACAGGTGGCGCCTGCGCACTGGGAGCGCTTATTGTGCCCCGCAGCTGCCGAACCGCCTGCCTGCCAGCCCGCCCGCCGCCCGTTCGGCGCGTCAGTCGGCGAGAGTCCGGTGGTGGGAGCGGAGCCTGCGGCCGTTCCCGCGGCCTCCTCTTCGTCCCTCTTCCCTTCACCCCCATCTCCCTCTCACCCTCGCACCCTTTTCACCCCCCCATCCCGGCTCCGTCACCTTCCCGCCCCACACACTCAGAACAAGAATGCCCTGCCCGGAACAACCCAGCAGCACCTAGATGGCTTTGGTCACGGTTCAGCGGTCGCCTACCCCCAGCACCACCTCCAGCCCCTGTGCCTCGGTGAGTCCCTCCCGGCTGCCGCTCCGCTTGCTTCTGTCACTGCGGCTCCGCTTTGGCTCAGCGGGTCCCGCCGAACGCCACTGCGCACGCGCCGTTCCCAGGCCTTGGCACTGGGCTGCCGTGAACCCCCCACACCCTCGTCTTCCAGATGCGCGGCAGGAACTACGAGACGTCGATTTCTGCCCCCATCACCCTGCGCACCCAGCCCCTCGCCGCGCTCGCCCCATAACCCCCCTGTGGCATGCCTTCCTATGGCTGAGCACTTCCTTTCGGGAATGAGTCACCCTTGCTTTTCACCCTCCCCCTTCTTGTACCCTCTGTTGCTCTGCTGCAGGGAGGGGACCGGGGGACTCCAGCGTTGCCCCTTACTCACACTCGCATCCCCTTACCATCACCATTTCAGGGGGCCGTTCCGTATTTGCATAGTGCCCGCCCCCTTCTTTGAACTCGTCGGGGTGTGTGTGCCTTACCCTCTCCCCCCCCACCCCCCCAGTCACTTGCAGTCTTTCTTGTGCTTTGTACTGTTCAGGCTCCATGGGGCTGCTGAACGGTTGTTACTCCTTGGTTTCATTCCACCCCCCACCTCCGCTCTCAAAGGGTGGCACTGGTCTTCCCAGCTTCTTGGGGGACTTCTTACCTTTCTCCCACCAGGTCCAGAAGTATCTGGGGCTGCTCGATGACCAGTGACAATTCATTTCCATCGTACATTTATGCCTTAGACTCATTGCTCATGTTCGTTCTCTTTCGTGGGTCGTGTCTGAATGGCTCGTTATTTCAGATGCATACGCCAATAAAGAATGCTTCCAGAAGGAAAATACCCAGTAACAAGCCTTTTCCTGTTGGGCCCATCTTTGCCTTCGCTCCTCGCTCCCCACCCCCCCAGCTTCATTTTTTTTTTTTTAATACCTATCAAAAAAATTGCGCCAGTGGAGCAAAGCGTAAATAACAAACATCTGTATGTTTTAGAAAGAGACTGAATGAAAATATAAGTAATTGGAGAAGCTACCTTGAACTTCCTACAGAATTGTAATTTAAAAAATTTTGCTCATGGATGTAGTAGTAGTCACTGTATTCAGTAAACACAGTACCACCTTCCACTGAATAAAAGAAAAGGTGGGCTGCTCTTCATATGTGTTAACTGAGATGTGAGGTTTGCTAACTTGAAAGTATGCCGCCTTGCGATTTCAGTATGGTTTCCTGAATTTCAAAATTTTGTGGTGTGTAGTGGTGGTTTCTTTTCTGAATTTTCTTATGCATTTTGTGTGCCCAAATTGACAACTTCATCCTAACTGAAGAAGTGATTATATTTCAGAGGTTTACTCATCTTGTGTTGTTCTAGAGTGTAGTGTTAGGATCCTTGGGTAGGAGTTCAGGGAGGCATATTTCCAGTGTCTGCACAGAAGAATTTTCTAACTGGAGTACACTGCCTTGCAAAACACTGTAGAAAGTATTCATGCAAAGGCTGAAGAACCTTTTGCTTGAGAGGAGGTTTAATGAATTTCTGCAGCGGGGGACTTCTCAGTCTGTATGATTCTGTGATTTGAGAGTATCACAAATGCTAACATTTTAGCATCCTCTAAAGACGAGTATTGTAAGGATAGAAATTTAATATAACTTATTTTTATGAGTAGCACATTGTAGTAGATTTTGAAAAGTCTCTAGCATATCATCAGACCATCTTAATTCATTCCACTAATAAACTCTTTGGTTTTTGATTATCAGAACTGATTTTTGGCTGATAAAGGAATCAAGGGTAGAAACATATAAATAAACTAGAACTCATTATTATAATAACATTATTTTCTCTGGGCATTGTTGAAAACAGTTTTTGCTATAATAATCTGTTTATTACATTATCATACCAGTTTTCTTGAAGTGAATGATTATAGTATAGTAAGGCCGTATCTATGTGGTATGACTTCATTAGCCAAAACTGGGTTTACTATAGAATCTTGAGGAATGTTAATAATCACTTTTGACATAGGTAATTAAATTGATCATGTGACAAAATCAGTTATTAAGCTAAATGACTTGACATTTCTATATTTAGTAGCCTGGTTTTTTTTTTTTAATTGTTTTTAGATGTTCATACTTGGCCCTGTGTGCAAAGGAATACTGTCACTGGGGTGTGTGTGTGTGACAGTCAACATTGTTAGCCTGACTGATAAGCCAGTCATCGTTCCCTTTAAATTGCCTTCCTGTTTGACTTCATCCAGATCTGTACTAAGCTGAGTAGTTTCGTGGTCCTCATGCTTCAGTATCTGACTGCTGTCTATCCTGAATATATTTTACTGTTGTTTCTCTTACTGCATGAATAGGTTGAGTTGTTTATTTTAAAAGAGATAGAGACTGCAAAAGAAATCTAGAGACCTATAAATAAGAGATTTGACATTGGAAATTTAAGTTTTAAAAGTAACCACTTACAGCATTCTATGATACTTTTCTCTGTAGCATGTGGGACATTTTAATCCTGTTAGCTCTTCAGTATTCTTTCCATTAGGCATTAAACTATACTGTATGTACATGAAGAACCAGTTTATAATGGTCATAAGTATTGTCTGAATTCAGATTAATATGCTCACTAATAGCAATGACAATAAGAGTAATAAGAATCCCAAACATCTCTTGGGTCCTCATCTATGTCAGACATCTTGCTAAGTGCTTTACCCACATGGATTAACTCACTCCTCCTCACCATATGCCTAAGGGAAGTTGCTCTTATCCTCATGTTACAGATGTAGAAACTGAGGCAAGGAGGTATTGAAGGAATGTGCCCTGTGTCATTCAGCTAGTAAGTGACTAGAGCTGTAATTCAAACCTCAATGTGTCTGACTTTAGAATCTGCCATCTTTTCTTCCTTGGTGATCAAGGAGAAGTATATCATAGTAGATGGCTCTCAAACTAGCTCTTTTATTTTGGTGGAACAGGGGTTGAATTCAGATCTTCATGTTTGCAAAGCAGGCGCTCTACTACTTGAGCCAAACTTCCAGTCCATTTTGCTGTGGATATTTTGGAAATGGGGGTCTTGTGAACTATTTGCCTGGGCTGGCCTTGAACCTTGATCCTCTCGATGTCAGCTTCCCAAGTAGCTAGGATTATAGGTGTGAACCACTGGTGCTTGGCTTCAAACGAGTTCTTGAAGGATGAGTTGAATTTCAGTAGGCCAAGATAGAAGCATGTGTGGGCCAAAGTCCTCAGAGGTTTTGGCCAGATATGATCACAGTGGTGTATTAAGAAAATTGATTTAGTATCTCTATGTGTCAGAGAGATTCCAGAGAGAGAGAGGAATCATGAATGGAACCAGTTAAGGTTGCAGTTGCAGCTCAAGTGTAAAATAATAAAGGCCTGGATTGGGATTTTGAAGTGGTAATGGAAGGAAAGGGACAGGTGTCAGGGATTGTGGGGAAGACTCAAAGGATTTGGGTACCTATTGGGGTGGAGGAATCAGAGATGCCAACTTTTGGGATACATTGTTCTTTCTAGAAAATAGATGTTTCCTAATTATTAGTTATTAGGACAGTTTAAGAGTTCTTAGGCTGGGGTATACCTGTGGCTCATCCCTGGGTTCTGTTCCCAGCACCAAAAACAACAATAGAAAAGAATTCTCTCTTTCCCTGTATTCTTTCTGGTATGAATTTCCTTTTTGTAATTTATCTTTAATTTTTAAAAATTATTTTTATATTTTCTTTTCTGTGGTAGTGGAGCTTGGACTGAGGGCTTTGCACTTGCTGAGCAGGAGCTCTACCACTTGAACAATGTCTCTAGTGCTTATATTTTCCTTCCTCTTTCGCTCCCTCCCTCGCTTTCTTTTCTTTCTTTTTGGGACTGGAGTTTGAATATGGAGCTTTGAGCTTGCAAAGCAGACATTCTACTGCTTGAGCCATGCCTCAGTTCTTCCTTTTACTGAACTGCATCCCCGTACTTGTTAACCATTCTTTCCCATCTCTCCTTCTCACACCTTTCTCAGGCTCTAGTAACCACTATTCTCAAAACTTGTTTTTGGCAGTACTGGGGTTTGAATTCAGGACTTCGCACTTGCAAGGCAGGTGTTCTATGTCTTCTGCCATACCTCCAGTTATTCTCACAACTTTTATAAGATCAGTTTTTTAGCTTCCACATGTAAAGCAAGCATGCCATTTTTTTCTTTCTGTGCCTGACATTTCACTTAGCATAATGTCCTCCAGATCCATCCATGTTGCTGCAAATGAATTTTACTCTTTTTATAACTGAATAATGTTCCATTTTTATTCTTTTTTTCTTTTGGTGGAACTGGGATTTGAAATTTTTATATATACCATATTTTCTTTATCCATTCATCTGTTGATGAACTCCCAGGTTGATTCCATATTTTGACTATTGTGAATACTGCTGTAATAAACATGCAAATGCAAATGTTTCTTTCTTCTTTTTTTTGCATGATGTAGACCTGATTTTTTAAATTTTATCTTATTTTTGAATTAGCAGAGATTAATAATACAAGGGGGTTTCAGTTTGATAATTATATGCATGCATAACTGTGTGCTTTGAACAAGTTCATCCCTTCCATTGTATCCCCATTTCCCCTACCCTTCTCCCCTTCTTTTCAGTGTTTGGTAAATTTTGTTATGCTGGCTTCAAATATATATTTATATATATGTTTATATATACATGTAGTATATTTAGATACTCTTTATCCTTCAGTTCCCTTTCTTTTCCCCCCTCCCTTCCTGTTGACCCTCAACACCTGGCAAGTCCCCCTTTTACATTCATTTCCCTTTATCATCATCATCATTTTATGTCTAGGTTCCACAAATGATTGAGAACATGAGATATTTGGCTTTTTAAGCTTGGCTTATCTTGCTCAACACGATGTTTTCTAATTCCCTCTATTTTCTTGCAAATGACATAATTTCATTTTTTTATGGCTGAGTAATACTCCAAGGTGTGTGTATATATGAGTATGACCATTCATTAGTTATTGGCCACCTCAGCTGATTCCACAGTTTGGCCATTGTGAACAGATCTGTACTAAACATGGGTTTGAAGGTATCTGTCTTGTATATTGATGTATATTCCTTCAGATATATGCCCAAGATGGGTATGACAGGGTCATAAGGTAGCTCTACTTTTAGTTTTTCAAGGAACCTCCATACTGATTTTCACAGTGGTAGGGGCACATGTTTCTTTGATATGCTTATGTAATTTCCTTTTGGATATATAGCCAGCAGTGAGATTGCTGGATCATATAACAGTTCTGTTTCTAGTTTGTCTTTTTTTAAGAGCTTGGTACTGTTTTCCATAATGGCTGTACTAATTTACATTCCCACCAACAGTGTGTAAGAATTCCCTTTTCTTTACATCTTTGACAGTAAAAATTTATTTTCTTATAAAAGTTGTATGTATTTATGGTACACAATATGATGTCTTGATATATAATGTACATTGTGGAATGATTAGCTGAAACTAATGTATTCATCACCTCACATACTTTTCTTTTTTGTGATGAGAACACTTAAAATCTCTTAGCAATTTTCAAGTATGTAATACATTAACTGTAGTCACCATGTTGTACAGTAGATTTCCAGAACTTAATTTCTTCTAACTGAAACTATACCGTTTGAACATCTCCCCATTCTTCCCAATCCCCAATTTGATATGAATTTTCTGGATTAATATTTGTATTAATCCAAAGTCACATAAACATGACATAATACCATAATAATCTTTTACTTTTGAGTAGTGCTTTATACTGTGCAGAATGCTCTGTACTTGTGTTATAATTTAATTCTAATGCAGCCCCTTAATGTACAGGTGTGTGTAAGAACCTCTAGTAGAATAAGTTTCTTGGTTCCTGATCCACATCTCTTTTCATGATATGTTAAGAGAAATAGTATATGTGGTTTGTGATCTTGAGTCTTGACTGACAGTTGAGTAAAGGAACAAGACTTGAGATGTAATCAAGAGTGCATACTCTTTTTGGAGTTTATTTATATTGGAACACTGACATTCTAGAAGAGAATCAGCCAAGTATATGAATCATTTTTAGGTGATATCCTTATTTGAAGCCTACTAACTCTTAATTTACATGGAATTCTTATAAACTTGAATGTTTTAATTTACTTACTTTTAGAAAACCACCAATAGCAAAGCAGGAGTGGAAGCTTGCAGATGCTGCAAAAGATAGTCTCCTATAATGCTTAGAAATGATTCCTGATGGTTTCACATCAAAATATAAAAATGTTAGCAAGCTAGATGTGGTTACATATGCCTATAATCCCAGCATTCAGGAGGCTGTGGCAGGAAGATAATATTTGGAGGTTAGTCTGGGCTACATGGGAAACTACATAGGGAGACCCTGTCTCAAATTAAAAAAAAAAAAAAAAAGGAAAAGACTTTAGCAATTCTTTGCTACTTAACGAAGAGACAGATACCCCTCTAGGATTTAGTAGTTACTGAGTGCTGCTATTTATTACATGTTCATAATGATGACCCCGAATCATCATAAGAAGACTTAATCTTGTTTGGTCTTGATTTAAGCAATCAGATTGAGTGTGGTGTTTTTTTAAGATAGATTCCCCATCCAAGTTTACCAAAGTTTTGTTGTTTAAGATGCGTACTTAACCTAGTGTGATAGCATGGTCTGTAATCCCAGTTACTCATGAGGCTGAGGCAGGAGTATTGAGTTCAAGGCCTGCCTGAGCAACACTGGGAGATTGTCTCAAAAACAAAAAACAGACTTCAGTTAATTGGTAAGTACATTTACATATGTATCTTATTTCCTGATGATGTTGGAAAAAAAAGATATTATTGAACTATATACACATATTCAAATATGGCTTTTTTCCCTCACCAGAGGAAAAATAAGGCAAGGCATAGAAATTGATTTCTATGAAATGTGAATACTTAAAGTGATGGTATTGCAGTGGTATTGCAGTGTTTGAAGACAGCTTTAGAAAGGTGCATAAACTCAAGAAATAACATAGAGTGCTGGGGATGTAGATCAGTAGTAGAGCCTACTATAAGCAAGGCCCTCTGTTCAAATTCCAACATCGAAAGAAAAAAAAAAGTACAGAAAAGAGATTAAAAGACATGCACCATCATTGTATCTTTTTTTTTTTTTCCTTTGAGAGAGCTATGCAGCCTAAACTGACCTTGAATTTGTGATCCTCTGCCTCAGCCTCTGTAGGCTGGGATTACTGTTGTTGTATTTTGCAAAACTGAAATTCTGCTGTATATATAACTTTGTTTTTTTTTTTTAAAGTTTGATTTCTATCACATTGACCATATATCACAGTTATATCGTCAAAAAATGGCTGCATTAAGGCTGGGGATGTAGCTCAGTGGTAGAGTGCTTGCCTAGCATCTAGCATGCACAAGTTGCTGGGTTCCATCCCCAGAACCCTCCCCACTCCCTCCCCAACACAGAGACTGTATTGAGTAGTTACTTTATCACTCATTCTCATTCTAACTACTGTGTTATTGGTGGGCATCTAGTTTTTTTCCATCTTTTTTTTTGTTATTAACTACATTGCAGTGAATATCATTGGGCATAAATATTTGACTGCATTTTGGAACATTTATTAAAATTTCAAGAAGTGGCTGGGTGTGGTGGTGTACACCTATAAACCTAGCTATTCAGGAGGTGGAGACTAGGAGGATCATGGTTTGAGGCTAGTCACGTTAAAAAATTAGTGAGACCCCATATCATTTGAATAAAACATGGGCATGGTGGTATAAGTCTGTAATCCTAGTTAAGCTGAAGGCATAGGTAGGAGAATTGTATCGCAGCCTGAGGCTGGCCAGGGCAAAAAGCATGATAACCTATCCAAAAAATAACTAAAGCTAAAAAGGTTGAGGTCATGACTGAAGTGGCAGAGCACCTGCCTGGCAACCATGAGTCCCTAGTTCAAACCCCAGTAGCTCTGCGGAGGAGAAAAAGGTAAGGCTCTCCCTAGGAACTATTCTAAGAAATGCAATTATTGTATCACAGGGTCTAAACAATTTTTAGATGTTGATTACATATTTATAACCTTTCTGGAAAAGTTATTCCAATTAACATTTATTCCAACCAGCATAGTTAGAATATTTACTTCTCCTGATCTTATTAACTCTGGATAGTCTCATTTCATTTTTAATCATTACTTATATTTCAGAATAAAGAGTAATACCTAGTTGGTTTGGTTTGTAGTTTATTATTAGATAGGTTGGTTTTTTTCAGATGTTTAGTAATTATTTATATTAGTTTTTTTAGGTAATGTAAATATATTGAGGTATAATTTTTGAATCTTAAATTACAACTGCTTTAATTATTTTTAGTAAATTTACAGAGTTGTGCACACCCCACTTCAATTCTGTGTTTCCTTTTTATGAACTATCAACTTACTCTTATCAGTTTGTGTATCTATTGATAATATTATGCATATTAACCTTTGTTATATTTATTATGAACTATTTTCTTTGTAATTCAATTTTTATTATTCTTGGAATAAGTTCTACAATTAAAAGTTTTGCTATAAGACCTTGAATGAGCCAACCTTGCTTATTCTTGAGCCTTGTCTCTTCCCAAGTCCCTGCATTGCACACTGCTCTCACAGTTAAGCTGACATGCTGTGCTCCCTTTGGTCTCCAGGCTTTTGCACATGCTGTTCCCTTTACTTGGAACACTTTTCCTTCATCTCTTTACCTAACTAATTCCTACTCATCCTTCAGGTCTCAGCTTAAATGTCACTTCTGGGAAGCTTCCCTGACTCCACCCCAGACCATGGTAGGTGCTCCTTCTATGCGCACCATAGTCCTTTATACTTACCCATGGTGGTTCTTTATTGTGCCTTATTATTTGGCTGCTTATCTTCCTAACTAACCTTTAAGCCAAGGAGTGGTGGGTATGTTTGCATATTTTATCATCGGGACTCAGGAGTATTTTATGTGTGGATCAATGCATATAGTCACATTTGGCAATTTTTTTCCATTTTGAGTTCTCCCATTGTTTTTCATTAAAAAGACATCCAGGAAGTCCAAAGGATATAACCGCTTTTAAGTCTTTCATTTTACTTTGCCAAATTGTCCTCCAGAAAGGTTGAATCTTTGTTTACATCCAGTATAAAAAATATTTCACTGTATTCTCATCAATCCTAAGAATCTTCCTCATCTATTTTCTCTATTATAATAATAGATATTATTTGTTGAATACATACTGTATTACTGTGCGAGTGTCTTTGCATATGCTAGTCAAACACTCTGTCTCCCAGCCTCCTGTGCTGAATATCTTATATGAATTGTTACTTAATTTTTATATCACTTCTCTGGGGTAGGTATTGTTATCTCTCTTTTTTTCGGGGTGGTTGCTGGAGATTGAACCCAGGGTCTTGCACATGTTAAGCACATACTCTACCATACCTGTAGCCTATTACCTCTATTTTATAAAGAGTATTGAGGCTCAGAGAAATAAAGTGAGTTGGCCAAGGTTATAGGTATGGTAATTTACCCCAGATCCCCTTCTCTTAACTACTGGTATTTTATTGTTTTAATTTACATTTTTAATCAAAGGTTAAATTTTTTTTTCAAACATTTACTATTAACTGGGCTTGGCAGCATGTGCTGTAGTCTCAGATACTCAGGAAGCCAAGGTAGGAGGTTTCTCTTGAGCCTGTGAATTCAAGACCAGCCTTGTAACATAGTGGGACACCAACTCAAAGAAACAAAAAACAAAAAAACCATCATTATGTGTTTTGACTTTCCTGTCTTGTACATCGTTCATATGCTTTGTCCAGGTTTTAATTTTTTTAATAGATACTTTTTTTCTTAGGTACTTAATTTTTTCCATATTGATTTATAAGTATTCTTTGTATACTGAGAATATTAACATTTTTCTGTTATGTTGCAAATTTTGGCCCCGTTTTTTCACTTGTTATTTCACTTTGTTTGTTTAATTTTATTCACTTTTAAATTTTTTAAATTTATTTTTTGTTTTTTGGCAGTACTGGGGCTTGAATGCAGGGTGTCATGTTTGCTAGACAGATGATCTACCACCACCTTGGCCACTTGAGCCATGCCTCCAACCCTTTTTTATATTTTATTCATTTTGATGTCCAGACACTTAAAAAATTTTAATGACATAAATCCAAAGTTTCTCTCTCTCTCTCTCTCTCTCTGTGTGTGTGTGTGTGTGTGTGTGTGTGTGTGTGTAGTTTGGTGGTACTGAGGTTTGAACTCAGGACCTCTTGCTTGTCAGGCAGGTGTTCTACCTGAGTGTGTTTTCTTTGTTTTTTCCTTAATTCAGTTTTCCATTAATAGAGAAATATTCAACTATGTTTATAGTTTTAATTTTATGTTTTGCTTTAACAATTTGAAATTAATTTTTGCTGTATAATGTGAAGCAAGGATTATACTAGTTTTGTTCTAAATAGTAAACAATGTAGTTCATTTTATGACGTGATCACTTTTTTTTCAATAGTGTGTAACTTCAGCTCTGGGAAATAGTGGATTCGGCAATAAGGTATAGTGTGTTCTGTTGAAGTTCCCTTGCAAGTCCCACAGGGGCTTAGTTTGTCATGTGTTACTTAGTACTCAATAAAGTACGTGAATAGAAAATAAACTAGCTTAAATTTTAAAATTTGACTTAAGTGCCTGGAAAGTCCAAAGGAAGAGCAGGCCTTTTGTACTTAAAAGGTATCCTGAGATTTCATCCTTTCTGCCTGGCTTTGTGTGAGGGAGAGAAGATTCTAGATTATATGCAGTCTGAAAAATTATACTGTGCAGCACTGCTTCTTATGTAGCACCATTAAATAGCATTCCTGTTCCAGAAGCTTAGGGCTTGACTGTTTTTTCATTAATGTCTGCTGTCATGTTGACTACAGCAATGCTTGCCTGTTCTGGATTTTCACATGAGTGTTTTTCATTTATTTGTTCATTCAAAAACCCTCTCTATAATAGGGAAACTATTTCTAAGAGGAAAACAGTGATTATCGATGACTCTTTACCCAACTTGAAATATGCCAAAGGCTGGACGCACCTGAGAGAGACCTAATTTATCTTATTAACATATTTAATGAGTGCTATTTTGTGCAGATAATCCCATCCATTCTCTTCCTCTGGTTTTCAGCACTGAATCCTATTCAGATACTTTAACAAACTGCCCTGAATTTTCTTGCCCATCTGAGCAGAACAGCTGCTGCTAACAGTGCCCCTCATTTTCCTGTTTGTCAAGAGAAATTCTGGTGAAATGCTCTTGGCTCTAAAATATTTCTCCCTGTTTTCCTGGAAAAAGGGAAAGAGGGAAACATTCTTAAGCATGAACTTAAGTTACAAGGCTAGAAATGGCATGTGTGCTGAAAACTAAGTAGTGCCATGCTAGTGCCATGGAAAGTGTAGTCAACCTTTGAAGGAGTACTACAGTGTTATTGTTCCCACTTTACAGATGAAGAAAACTGATTTTCAGGGAGATGTCTAGAGGAAGGGCAATGTAATTCAGCTAGGAGTGGTTGAGTTGGAATTTAAACTACTAGAATAAATTACTTTCTGGTGTTAGAATTAGTCTCTGAGATTAGGAGTTCTGTGATTTCTTTCATATTTTAATTAATTGATGTCAAATTTGCCCTGCTATAGTTTGAATTGTTGCATTTGTGTCATTTGTTCCTACTGCCTTGGTACTTGTGGAACTCAGTTCAGCAGAAGTTTGTTAAGAGCCTTCTCAAATACTGTGGGATGATGTAAGGCATCAGCCTTGTAGTGGAGAAGACAGTTATAAACTAAGCATGTATAGTTAAGAAATATTAGTATGTTGAGTACGATAGGAGATGCGCAAACTGTGTATACCAGAATATTTCAATTCTGAGGGAAGAATAGACTAACTGGAAAAGATGGAGCAAAATGTCTACAACTAGGAAAACTGAAGATATGTGTACACATACACACACACACATGCACATGCACACTCACTTTTAGGCATTAATCCATTTGACCTCCATTCACAGTTAAAAGTCAGTTTTGTTTTGTTTTTTTTTTTTTACCAGTTTTTGTAAGATATGGTAGCCCTAGACACCAAAGTTTTTATCTTAGGAAAAATGTGTGTTAGTGAGTGTTTATTACCTTGTCTCTTACCTGTTCTTCCTCACCCACCTCTATACCTTCTTTTACTTAAAGAAAATGGGGAAACCCAACAACTTCCTTTCTACTGTTTCAGATAGACAAGGGAATGTAAGAAGTATTTATTCAAGTTAAAGGAAGGTGTTTCTATGCAACTTGTCGATTGGAATAGTTATTCTGCTGTTGCTTTGGACTCTTACAGAAACATCAAGCACTTGTGAGAGCTTTTTCTTCATAATTACAGTATTTAGTGTTGTCTCAGGTAAAAATTAGGATAAACTATAGGTTAGCATCTCATAACACATCATGTTAATCTATTAAGGAAGTTCATTGATTCTTTGGGGCTTGAGAAAGTAATCCTGATTTAGAGTAAGAATAATAACAACCAGTTCTCCTATAGACTACATGGAAATGGGGAAGCCCAAAAGGTATTTTCATTTTTCTCTTCTTAGGCCTTCAAAATGACGATGGTAACTTGAAGCAATCTAGCACAGCAGTTAGAAGGATAGAGTCTAGAAACTGCCTGAATCTGAGTGATGACTTTATGATTTACCGGACTTCGACAAGCTATTTAACTGCTCTATGCTTTTTTTTGCCCACCTATAACACAGGGATGTAGGTAGTAGTTCTTTCCCAGACATATTGTAAGCCTTAAGTAAGAGAATGTATTAGTACCATGCTTGACACCAAATAAGTATGTGCTTACAAAGTATTAGTAATCTTTATAATAATGGTGATTTAGAGTTGCTATTTAGTTATTAAGCATTTTTTTGTTATAGCCCAAATTTTGTGGGGGGAGATATTTACTTTATGACAATATAATTCAAATAGCCTATTTCAGAGTTTAGTTTCTCTTTGACTAGTTTCTTTAAAAAATTTTAAGTTTCTCTTTAACTTTTTTCTTTAAAATTTTTTTCCTTGAAAGGAACCTCATCAGCGCAGAAAAAGTTTTAACTTTATAATGGCTTCATTTTTTAAAAATTGAAGAATCTCTGTTCTAGTTGCTAGTCTCCATTGCCAATTATGTTGTGTATAATTTGGTGATGATCCTGGAGCACCATATGGAATGGTTAATATAACTGTGATCTTTAAACATCTCCTTCAGAGTTTGTCAATTTAACAGGTGATGCTTAACAGCATATTAATCATTGAATGTTTTGATATATGGTAAAATCATTACAAGTGGTCACTTTAGTTTGTGTCATCAAATCATAGACTGAATGTATTGGTGTGTTGGTGTTTTTAATGATTAAGGTCACAAATCATGTGACAAACTAGAACAGAAATTGCCAGATATTCTTTAAATATGGAGAATCCAAAGACACTGAATGTATTCATGAGTTTAAATATATCTTTGTATAAGGAAACAATAGGTGAAAAGAATGATTTGTCTAATTCAGCCATTCTAAGCAGTTGGCAGTTGAAATTGAATGTAGCTCTTAGAAGATGCATTTCCAAAGCGACTGAATGAACTCATATATGATATAACAAGGTGTCTTTGGTTCAGGCTTTGGTTGCATTACCATTTTTATTATGGAATCCTGTCAGAAAGTAAGAGACAATCTATTTCTTCTTATAAAGAAGACTGAAAAAAATTATACTAAGTGCTGTTTGAACACAGTATTTTGATTTCTTGATTTGTCTGTATTCATACTTTTTACAACTCAGAGTATTTTATGCTCATTCTGTGGCTTTCAATTAAACTTAAAACTATACTGACTATAAAAGAAACCTGATTAGGCCAAGTGTGGTTAAAAACTTCCTGGAACTCCAGCACTTGCTTATTAAAGATTCATGATACATAATCTTGCATGATACATAATCTTGAAAATTAAATCTAGGGCTTTCAGGAGAAAGAAAATAGTCTTATGATATTTCCAATTAAGTACCATTTTCTGGCATTTTTAATCTGAAGGATTAAAAAATTAGGACAATTTTATTAAACAAACATGAAAAGTCTTTTTGTGTTCTTGAACTCTCTTGTAGGAAATTACATTTGTGGGACACAAATGAAAAACTTGAAAGACACAAGGATGATTTGGACCTCTATGCTGATGACCTTATTCAGAAGGCAAGTCTGCTGAAAGTTAGACCTATTGGAAATATTGGCCACCACATTAGTCTGGCTTGTTTCCAGTTGTCTTTGCAGACATCTAGAGGGAGACTATTTTAACATATCCCAGGCTTATACTCTTTTTTTTTTCATAGTCCCCTTCCTTAATTGAGTTGTATTCATTTGCAAACATTGATACCAAGTTTCTTCTATGTACGTGACTTCATGTCATTTAAATTGCTAGTGTAGTCTACTCTTTTTAAAATAAATTGCCTTATTTTGAATATATAATTTAGAAAATTGGATAGTTGGAGTTTTGTTCATTCATTCTGGTGATAGATTGAAGTCTCTCATGTAATTTTTTTGGGGTGTTGCTTGGGATCAAATCCAGGACATTATACATGGAGGCAAGTGCTCTTCCACTGAGCTACATTCCAGGCCCCTGACTTGTTTTACCTTTTTATTTTGTATTTTATTCAAAAAAATACAGTATATGCAGTTTGCATATATGAAAATATATGAAATAATCATAATAGTGATTCTTTAATTAGAAATAACCTTTCTTCAGGCTGGATGTACCTGTAATTCTAGCTACTCAGAAGGCAGAGATGGGAGGATTGAAGTTTGAGGCCAGCCTGAGGAAAAGTTAGAGAGACCCTATCTCAAAAACAAGCTGGGCATGGTTGCCCATGGTTGTTGTCACAACTACTTAGGAAATAGAGGTAGGAGGATCACAGTACGAGGCCAGTCCAAGCAAAGTTAGGGAGACCATATTTGAGAAACAAAACCAAAAGGACTCACGGTGAGGCTCAAGTAGTAGAGCACTTGCTCAAGTGGAAGTTCCTGAGTTCAACCCCTCAAACAACAAAACAAAACAAAACAAACAGCAACAACAAAACCTTTCTGATATGAATAAAAGAAAAAAAAACCTTTCTGCAACAGTTGGGTGGACTCTAAAGTGAAACTTTTATAAAAAATGAATTTTACGCTGGACATAGTGATTTATGCCTATAATCCCAGATACTTGGGAAGTAGAGATTGGGAGGATACTGGTTCAAAGCTGTCCTAGCAAAATGGTAATGGGCTGGAGGCATGGCTCAAGCGATAGAGTGCCTGCAAGGTATGAAGCCCTGAATTCAAACCCTAGTACCGGGCTGGTAGAGTGGCTCAAGTGGTAGAGTGTCTGCCAAGCAAGCATGAAGCCCTGAGTTCAAACCCCAGTACCGCCAAAAAAAACAAAAAACACACAAAAAACACAAAAAAAGCCCCAGTACTACAAAAAAAAAAAAATAGTGAGACCCCATTTCAATCCTTCAGGTGAGTGTGGTGGCTCAGCTCTGTGAATCCAGTGTACAGGAATTGTAAATAGGAGAATCATGGTCCAGGCTAGTTCCAGAAAAAATAGGATATCTTATCTGAAAAAAACCCTAAAGCAAAAAGGGTTGGGGGTGTGGCCCAAGTGGTAGAGTACCTGCCTAGCAAGCTTGAAGCCCTGTGTTCAAAACCTCAACCAATAAGCTGGGTGTAATGGTGCACACCTGTGGTTCTAGCCATACAGCAGGCCTTAGATTACAGTTTGAGGCCAGCCTTGACAAGTGGTAGAGTGACTGCCTGCCAAGTGGGAGGCCCTGAGTTCAAACTCTGGTACCACCAAAAAGAAAAAAAAAAAAAGAAAGAATTTTATTGTGTATAGTCAAAGGTTCATGATGCTATGGGGTACTTATAAATAACAAAATAGTTATTATAACCAAAGTGAAACCTTACAGAATTAGATCATATGTGGTTTTAAGTTAGAAGACAGGTAAAATGACTTAATGGACAGTTGCCTTTGGAAATGATTTGAATACACAAAAATATTATTTGAATATGTGTAGATCAATAGTTGAGAAAATGTCTTGTGACATAGTTATATATTGTTTTGAGACAGGGTCTTGCCATGTAGGCTAGGCCAGCCTTGAGCTCTTGATCTTGTTTTAGCCTCCCCGGTGCTGGGATTACAGATGTGAAGCACTATGCCCAGTCTCATGTTATTTCTTCTCCCTCCCTCCCTTCTTCCCTCCTTCCTTTTGTTCCTTCTTTCCTTTCCCCCTCCCTTTCCTCCCTCCTTCCCTCCCTCCCTTCCTCTCTCCATCACTCCCTCCCAAACAGGGTCTTGCTAAGTAGCTCAGGCTGGCCTTGATTCTCCTGCCTCAACCTCTGTAATACTGGAATTACAGGTGTGCACTGCCACACATTTCTTTTTTTTTTTTTCTTTTTTTAAAATTTTTTTTCATTTTTCTTTTATTATTCATATGTGCATACAAGGCTTGGTTCATTTCTCCCCCCTGCCCCCACCCCCTCCCTTACCACCCACTCCACCCCCTCCCTCTCCCCCCCCAATACCCAGCAGAAACTATTTTGCCCTTATTTCTAATTTTGTTGTAGAGAGAGTATAAGCAATAATAGGAAGGAACAAGGGTTTTTGCTGGTTGAGATAAGGATAGCTATACAGGGCATTGACTCACATTGATTTCCTGTGCGTGGGTGTTACCTTCTAGGTTAATTCTTTTTGATCTCACCTTTTCTCTAGTTTCTGGTCCCCTTTTCCTATTGGCCTCAGTTGCTTTTAAGGTATCTGCTTTAGTTTCTCTGCGTTAAGGGCAACAAATGCTAGCTAGTTTTTTAGGTGTCTTACCTATCCTCACCCCTCCCTTGTGTGCTCTCACTTTTATCATGTGCTCATAGTCCAATCCCCTTGTTGTGTTTGCCCTTGATCTAATGTCCACATATGAGGGAGAACATACGATTTTTGGTCTTTTGGGCCAGGCTAACCTCACTCAGAATGATGTTCTCCAATTCCATCCATTTACCAGCAAATGATAACATTTCATTCTTCTTCATGGCTGCATAAAATTCCATTGTGTATAGATACCACATTTTCTTAATCCATTCGTCAGTGCTGGGGCATCTTGGCTGTTTCCATAACTTGGCTATTGTGAATAGTGCCGCAATAAACATGGATGTGCAGGTGCCTCTGGAGTAACAGTCTTTTGGGTATATCCCCAAGAGTGGTATTGCTGGATCAAATGGTAGATCGATGTCCAGCTTTTTAAGTAGCCTCCAAATTTTTTTCCAGAGTGGTTGTACTAGTTTACATTCCCACCAGCAGTGTAAGAGGGTTCCTTTTTCCCCGCATCCTCGCCAACACCTGTTGTTGGTTGCCACACATTTCTTAACCCCTATAATTAGACAGTTCCCCTTCCTCTTTTTGCTTATTTCACTTCATTTGTTGTTGACTTTCTGAAATACCATTTTGAAAATTAAGAGCAGTATTTCTTTTAAGATTCAGTAGGCCATGTGACAATGCTCTTAAAATAATGAGGTTTTTAAAAATTCTGTTAAATCCTTCTTGATTGCATTAGTCTAAAGAATAATCATGTACATGACCATCATAAGTATACTTTTATACCCTGCTAAATCTAGACCTAAAAGGACAGCTTCCCTCTCTGACCAGTTTAATGATGTTTATGTTTTTGGTATTTGTTCTCTAGGAAATAGACTGCATTATAACATTGTGGTTAAATTCGCTTTAGATTCTGGACCAGATTCTGGAAGTATATTTCTAGCTCTACCGCTCACTAGGCATATGACTTTGGGCAAATTAATCTTACTAAGCTTCAGTTTCCTTACCTATAAAGTAGGGATAATTCTAATACGTATTTTACAGCATTCTTGTTGACTTTCATGAAAGAACTGAACGAATGCTAAGTACAGTGTCTAACACTGTTGCATAGTAAATGTTCAGTGATTATTATTTAAGTAGATTTAATTCTTTGCTTTCTATATAGTACTGTATATATAGTGCTTAATTAAAAATTATAATAGTTTGGCTTCTAGTGCATATTTATTATAGGTGATATATTTTGTCTGTACTGAATTGTGTCAAATATGTATTGCTCAGGGGCTAAGGGTGAACTCAGCAGTGGAGTGTGCTGTAGCATGCTCAAGGCCCTGGGTTCAGTCCCCTGACTATATCTATCTATACATTATCTATTGTACACTCTGGGTCAAAATTGGCACAACCATGTTTGTAATGATAACGAATACATAATGAAGTACATTTAAAGATAGAGAGGACTGTACTTTGTGGTTATTTTTGTAGCTACCATTAAAGTTATTAAAATTCTTCTAGATAGAGATGCAACGAGCTCTTACATTGGGCATATGCATCCCCATTTTAATGCTTAAGTGGGTACAGTTGAGTGATTTTTACAATAATTTGGCCCTTCATTTACATTATTTGTCTGGAGAGTATAAGTAATAATCTTTTGGAAGCTGAGATAAGTGTGTCATTTCTTGCTTGTAGTGAAAAATCTGTATTAGTTAGGTATCCTAAACAACACCCTCCTTGAAATGTCACAAAACACCATTCCTAACCTGTGACATTTAAGGTTTTTGTGAAATTTGTTTGATAGGTTTGGGTGTCAGAATCGGGGCAAACTTTCTTTGCTGCTAAGACTACAAAACCAGAGCCCCAGTTTCTTGTCTGGGGAACAGATACTGTGGTTTTATACTTCCCTGCCATTGTTTTTTTGGTTGGGCTGGGGATGAAATCCAGAGCCTTGTGCTAGGCAAGTGCTCTATTACTGAGCTACACCCTCTAACCTTTTCCTTGCCACTTCTATGTAAGAAATCTAAGAAGTTTCTTGGGTTTTTCATTACTATTACTAGAATATTGGAGTTTATTTTGTAAATATTACTTCGTTAGGGGTTCGTAGAACTTCAGAACTTGAAAATTGACTTAACTCTTCATTTTAATGTTGAATGGTTTCCAGAGTTTGGCTGCTTCAGGAGCAGCTTCAGGAGACTTTTTGCTATAGTAAAAACCTTGTAACCATACCTTTGGTATTAATTGATTTGAGCATCTTTATTTCATTTTTTTTTTTAGTAGAACTGGGGTTTGAACTTATGCTTGCAAAGTAGGCATTTTACCACTCGATCCATACCTCGGGTCCATGTTGCTCCGGTTATTTGGAGATTTGGGGGTCTCACAAACTGTTTGCCCTGGCTGGCTTCAAACTTTCATCATCTCTATCTCAGTCTCCTAGGTATCTAGGATTATAGACACCCTACTGATTTGAACATTTTTAGACTGCTAGTATTCAAATGAACACCTAAGTATAACAGGAGGTCACATATTTAAGTATGGAGTATGGCGGTGTCTTAAGCAGATGACCTAAATAAATGAAGCTAGCCAAATGGGGTCTGTGGTAAATTGGAGTCTATGAGCTCTGTCTTTAAGGGCTGCCAGTTGTGACCTAGTATACACCCCATGTTGCTAGGAAAGTGTCATACTTTAAGATTAAACACTAATAATACATATGATATGAAATTTCTTGATTTTTTAATGTTGGCCAGGACTGATTTTGGCTATAAGTAACAGAAGACCAAGTTTAAGCCATAAGAGTATTTTTGGTTTATCTAGCAAGAAATCCAAAGATACATAGTCCAGGACTATTAACTCAGTAGTTCAGCAATACTGTAAACATAATTTTTTTTTCTTTTTCAGCACTGGGGCTTGAACATAGGGATTCTCACATGTTAGGTAGGTGTTCTATCACTAAGCTACATTCCGAGTCCAAGAACAAGTTCTTCATATCTTTCTGTTCTGCTATTCATAATGTAATGGATTCCTATTCTATGTTTGCCTCCACATAAAAGATGGCTGATATAGTGCTAGGTATTATATCCATGTTTGTTAGAGGAAGCGGTTAAAAGTACAGTGTCACTGGGTGTTGGTGGCTCACGCCTGTAATCCTAACTACTCAGGAGGCAGAGATCAGGAAGATCAAGGTTCGAGGCCAGTTCAGGCAAATAGTTTTTGAAATCCTATCTTGAAAGTAACCAACACTAAAAAGGGCTGGTGGAGTCGCTTAAGTGGTAGAATGTTGCCTAGCAAGTATGAGGCTGGTATAGTGTCAGCAGTGGCTATACCTTTCATTAGGAAAGCAAAAGTTTTCCTAGAAACCAGCTCCCATTCCTAGCAACTTCTTTTTTAAGTCCTCAGCAGAAACTAGGTTACATGGCCACCTCTAGTTGCAAGAAAGCCTGGGAAAGCATCTGTATGGCTTTCTTTTTTTAATCATTGAGTGGAAGCTAGGGAGAAAAATGTTTGGAGAAAATGCTGTCCAGCTTTGTCTATCATAACAACTAATGTAGTTTTAAAGAACTATATCTTGAGACCTAACTAACTTACCTGTGGCCCCAAATTAGCTAATGAGTCATTCGTTTGTGGACACTTAATATTTTTTTCTCTTGCATTTCAGTACCCTATTACTGAGTATCAGTAATTCTTGGCTTATATAAGTTGTTATTGGCAAGGAACTTGAAATTAGAAAGCCTGAATTTAAGTTCTGGTACATAGACTTGCTAGCAGTGTGATATTGGGCAAATTTGCTTAATCATTTTAAATCTGACCTTACTCATCTAGAAAATGAGTTTATAACGTTACAGTATAGCATAGGGGTTTAGTGCAGAGGCTCTGGAATAAGAAAGACCTGAGCTAGAATTTTGTCTCTACCAAGCATGTTGCATAATTTATGTGTGCTTTCCTCTGTAAATAGGATTGCATCTGTGATTGTACCCTAAAAACTCACAGAGTCTTGTCGAAGATCAAATGAGTTCCACGTTAGCAGAGTTCTAAGGTGAGCATGGAAGGCAAACATCAAATATAATAAAAATTATCTCTGAAAAATCCTATAAATCACCCATAAAGACCAATATACATAGTTTTGAGCATATAACTCTATAACTGAGACTGTATGAGGGGACTCAGTTTCTCTCATCTTATGCTCACTTTGTTGCATGCACTTGCTGAGTGCAGTGGCAGGTAAAAGTATGTGTACTATAACATTTTATTCATATTTATTTATTCTCTATCCAGCACATAAAACCAAATTAGCATAAATAAAATGCACATTTGATGCACTTCCAGAGTTATTATTGGTGAGATGCTTAGCATAGAACTGGGCCCCTGTAAGTCTTTTTAAAAAGCTGTTATTTTTACTGTAGATTCAGCATATAATGTTCATGGATGTAGAAACTGGGGGTGTCTAGGGCTCAGCTGAGCTCCTGACTCTGTTTCGTGGGCCAGTAATGATTTTTTTTTTTCTGCCACATCAGCCAAGGTTTATAACAGATACGTGGCCAAAGTAATAATGTCACTATTTTAGAGATTAGGATATAGGATTATCAATCGTATTTCAAACTCTAACAACTGCCTCCAAATTTACAGGCCACAATCAACATGATCCCAAACAAGTGATATGCTGATTTTATTTTTCCATTGTTTAAATTATGAAGTACTTACACAAAGAATATTTTGATTTTTAAAACATTTGCTTTCTTTCAAATTTATGAAATAAAGGTTTTTAAAGGACAAAGTGATATAAAATGGATTACAAGATGTCAGGAAGCTCTAATGATAAAATTCATCTGGAGTTATTCATCAAGGATGTTAACCATTTCAACCAAAGCTACTATAGCTATTACTGAGGCATAGTTATATTTATTTGCAAAATATTTATTATGCATATGGTAATATAATCATTGAATACTTACTCTCTGAGTAGCATGCATTTGTTTCTTAAAATATTTTGGGGCTTTAGTTGCTTAGGTCAGATTATGCTGCTCAGACATAATGAATCATATATAGAGAAAGGCATAAAGAGAGCTTAGGTATCCCTAACATTGCCCTATAGGAAGACAGTCAGGACCCTCCTTTTTTAGAGCAAGTGTTTATTTTGCAGGTAACAACAGGCAGGGATGCAGATGCACCCACTGAAAATTCTTGAGAGTCCAACATTTACAAGTAGGAATAACAGTGACAGAAAAACTCTTAAGGGCAACAATATTTTTTTGTTCAAGTGCTGTCAAGTGTTTTCTACTAAAAGCAAAGTTGTCTAAACTTGTAGTTATCATTTGTTGCTTGGTATAAGGTTGTGTTGTTTTTAAACAAGGGAGGAAAATCTTGTTTTAAAGTGACTCATATAATGACGTAGTAGGTTAGTAACGGGGTGGTGTTTCTTTGCTCAATATGAGTACTGGAAATTATAGATACTGGTATTTTCCCAAAGAATTTACCTCTTACATTGGGGTTTTTATTTGTTTTTTATGGGATTGGGGTTTGAACTCATAGCTTTATGCTTGCAACTACTGCTTGAGCCATGCTTCAGGTCTATATTGTCCTGGTTATTTTGGAGATAGGCAGTCTTGTAAACCATTTCCCCCAGCTGGCCTCAAACTATGATCCTCCTGATCTCAGCGTCCTGAGTAGCTGAGATTACAGGCATGAGCCACTGGTATCCAGCTTTTTTGTTGTTGTTGTAGAGATTGAATCCAGGGTCTTGCACATGCTAAGTAGGAATTCTTAGGAATCTGTGGGTACAAGTACTTGACTCTATGACAGCCTTAATAGTAAGGATTAAATTTCAGTTCTGTGTGACCATGGGAATTTAAGGCATGACATTTTTGACCTATGAGTTATATAATTAGCTTATATTTTAAAGTCTTTAAATATCCATTAATCTTTCTTACCTGTGATTATTTTTTCCTACTGTCCCCTGAGACCTATTCATCTGTGATTGGATGATTTATCCATTTACAGCTAATTAAATTCAGCTACTGTGCCTTATTTTATAGATTAAAAAAACTTGCTATAGTTAGAGAATTAGGTCTAGTAGAAACTCAATTTTGGCACTTTTTGTAGCTATACAAATGTTGTCATTACCCAGAAATGTTTGTTAGGTCAAAGAGGGATAGGGATAGTTAGTTGGAAAGACACATAGAAGTTTATTCACCTAGTTATAGTGATTTAAAGATCTTATATTTTCGTATAAGAGAATTTTTTTTTCAGTACTAGGGCTTGAACTTAGGACCTACATCTTGAGCCATTCCACCAGCCCTTTTTTGTGATGTTTTTTTTCTAGATGGAACTATTTGCCTGGGCTGGCTTCGAACCGTAATCCTCCTGATCTCTGCCTCCTGAGTAGCTAGGATTATAGGTGTCAGCCACTGGTGCCTGGCATGATAAGAGAATTTGTATTGAAAATTAATCTGAATCCATATTTTTTTTTGGGGGGACTGGGGTTTGAACTTAGGGCTACATGATTGCAAAGCAGATGCTCTACTGTTTGAGCAATGCCTCCAGTCCATTTTGCTGTGGCTATTTTTGAGATAGGGTCTTAGGGTCTTATGAATTGTTTGCTTGGTCTGGCCTAGAACCTCATTCCTACCCTTCCAAATAGCTGGGGTTATAGGTGTGAGCCATTGGCACCTGGCAAGGGATTTTTTTTTTTTTTGAACTGTCTTTCCATTTATTTGGGTCATTTTAATGTATATTTTTTAGTATACAAGTCTTGTACATCTTTCATTAAAGTTGTTCCTAATTATTTTTTATGAAGCTATTATATATTGAATTGTTTTCTCAATTTCCTCCTGGCTTTTTCTTTTTTTTTTAATACTTTGTGATTCTTAATTGCTTAGAATCAATTCTGACATCCAGGCAATTTAACAAGGATCCACTGTGTATATAGCAACCTGTAGACCCACACAATTTTCAGGCTATTATAGAGAATACAGGGTAAATAATGCCTTGTTCTTGTCTTATAGAACTGATAAAATTGTTGGTTTTTTTTTTTTCAGTGTAAAGAAGCCTTCACATTAAATGACAGAGCAACTGGCACATAATACATGTTTGTGAAATAGTAAGGAGGTGGTAGCATAATGATGGTGATGCTCATAATGACGTTCACCTTCATGAAAGAGTGGATAGCCTCTGCTCATGTTCCTAGTCCTCCCCTCTTCCTGTGCCCTTTCACTCTGTACTCCTGGAATCCAAAGCCCCTTAGTAGGTATGGTTATTGACATTTTTTTTTTTTTTTGGTGGTGCTGAGGTTTGAGACTTCACACACTGCTTGAACCACACCTCCAGCCCTCAAACTCTTTTTATAATAGGGCAGAGTATAGTTTTTAGTAATAAATCATTTAAACGTAAGATTCGGAAAAACTTGATGAAAACTTAGGGAAAAGTTTGGAAAGTGATTAAAGTTTTGTCAGGGTTGATGCATTTTGACAGATTGATTGACAGCTTTACCTGGAAGGGAAAAAATAGGGAGTTGTTAAAGGTAAGAAAACTTTCAAGACCAGATGTTGATGAAAAGTAGTCAATTGGCTCTGGATCTTAGTATTTTCTTTCTTTCTTTGGAAGATTTCAGTGAAGGAGTTATGGTCTATAAGATAAAATGACAAACATATAAGATGTATAAGATGACTGTACATATAAGAAGTATAAGATGTATAAGATCCAAAACATCTTAAATGAGTGTCTTATATATCAGGCCGTAGAGATACAAAGATGTCTAAAACAATCAGTTCCTGCCCTCAAAACTGTGGGAGAATTTTTCATACATAACCCCAGGCAGATGGCACATAAAAGACTGTCCAAGGGGACTGGAGGTATGGCTCAAGGTAGAGTGCTTGCTTTGCAAGCATGAAACCCTGAGTTCAAACTCCTGTCCTCCAAAACAAAAACAAAAAAACCCAAAAAAACAACAATAAAAAGACTGTCCCTGGGATTTGTTAGGGAAATGCATAACCAGGAAGGGAGCTCTCAGCCAGGGAGACTTTATTGTACAGAATTAACAATTTTAGTAAAAGAAAGGAAATAAAAACAGACTTGTTTATAAGTTACTGATTTTTTTTGGTGAATTTTGAAGTTGCTTAAACCTAGTTTTGTTTTGTTTTCTAATTTGTCAGCATTTAATGAACATTAAAGCATTGGCTTCAAGCCACCAGGACACAGGTGCCCTCAGCACGCTTAATTTCCTCAGAACTTTGTAGTAGTCTGATCACACCATAGATGAGAGCCCCAGTCTTATTTTTGGCAGTACTTACCTATGTTTGCTTACTGACCAACATGCTCAGTTTATCTAGGATGATAGTTGGACAGAACGTCTGGTTTCTCATTAAATGGTTATGCCTCATAACAACTTTGCCAAAGTAACCTGGGTGATATAAGTTGATCCTGTGGTCATTACCCTGGCCTCCTTGGTACTTCTGATGCTTGTCAATCCTGTTGTAGATGTGCTGCCACAGCCCCAGAGTTTCTGGGTCTTTTTCAGTGTAGATGGTATATTGATGTCCAAAATGAAAGAGCAGATATTCCAAAAATGTTTTAAGTAGTAGGATATCATGGAACTTTTCAAGATGACTATTTGAAGAGAACACTCATTTAAAAATATGGATTCTGTTGTGTTGCTTAAAAAGAATAAAAAAAAGAGAAACTTTTATTAGGTTCTTTTATAGGCTTAAATTCTCTATTTTTATCTTGAGATATTCTCAAAACATATTCACTAAGGAAAACTAACACATATTTTGTCCATTTTTTCCTACCTTTCTTAAATGCCTTTAGAACTTCCTTTTTTTTTTTTAATTTCTGTGATAAAGAAGACAAGAGTCCTCATTCAGAGATAATATGAGAGGGGAGAGAGAGAGGAAGTATGAAGTAATGTTTTTAGGGGTATAGTGAATACCCACAGGGGTTGTTTTGATTGAACCCAGGGCCTTACACTTCCTAGACAAGTGCTTCACTGCTTGAGCCACACCTCTAGTCCATTTCGTTCTGGTTATTTTAGAGATGGGGGGGTCTCACAAACTATTTGCCTGGGCTAGTCTTAAACTGTGATCCTCCCAATCTCAGCCTCCCACGTAGCTAATATTACAGGTGTGAGCCACTGGCACCCCACTGGAATCTTTTTTTTTTCAGTACTGGGATTTGAACTCAAGACTGTGTGCTTACTAGGCAGGTGCTCTACCACTTGAGCCACAACTCTGGCCCTTTTTGCCTGGGTTATTTTGGAGATAGGGGCTTACTTTTTGCTCACCCTGGCCTCGGTTGTGATCCTCCTGTTTTATGCTTCCTGCTATAGTTGGGAAGACAGACATGTGCCACCATGCCCAGCCTTTTTCCTTGATATAGGATCCCATCAACTTCTTTTGCTCAGGCTGGCCTGGAACCTCAGCTCTCTAGGTCTCAGCCTCATGGGTAGTTTGGGATGACAGGCATGTGCCACCTTGCTCATCCAGCTATTTAGAATCTTTACTTAAAGTCTGCCCACATTCTGTTATCCTGTGATAGCTTTGTATCAAAGAAATACAAAGAACTTGTATTCTTTTCTGAAAAGTTTAGAAACTATAATTTATCTTGATATTTTCTCAGTGTGTTTTAATATTTATCTCTAAGTAAAAAAATTTCATTTTTCTAGGAGGGAAAATGTTTTATTTAGAATTTTCCCCATTTATGAACATTTAAATAACCACCGAAATTAGTTATTTCTTTCTCTGTATTCTCAGAAAAAAAAATATATATCTTTATCGTATTATATTAGAGCTTTTGGTTTTTGTTTAAGACTCAGCCTCCTTCATTAGACTGAGGTCAACAACTTTTCTTGTTTATTTTTGTAACCCCTTTATTTTCTGAAATATAAATTTGTAATAAATGTCAGTGAAGAAATGTCTATCATTATTATTATAGACTTCCTCATAATATATACAAATCTGGGGCTGATAATTTTACTTAAGCCTATTGGATTAATTACCTGCATTTCATAGTATTAAAAAGTTTGAGAATGAATATATAAATTTATAGCCTGAACTTTATATATGATACAGAGAAAAATTAAAGGATAGGAATGGAATAATATCCAGTGAAACTCATGAAAAACACCAATTAGAATTAACCAGCAATAAAGTGGGTGGTTGTAGAATTGAATGGTTTAAAGACAGAATAGAATGTGTAAAGATACAACAGTGTAGCCATTTGTGGAAATACATATGATTTTATTTTATTAGAGTAGGGGTATCATGAGACATATGACTAAAGAAGTAAGATCATGAGGAATTTTACATGATATATTAGGAAGCTGAAATTTATCCAGAAAACCATGAGGACATATTGAAGAATTTAAGTCAAGGAGTGATATAATAATCAGATGTGTGCTTTAGAAAGATAGCTTATCTGAAAATGTTCCCATTTTCCAACTGGGAACAGAGGGAAGGATGGAGGTTGGCAAGGAAGGGGCTGGAATATAGCTTTGAGTGTTCCAGGTTTGGGCAGCTGTGTGGAGAGTACCATTCACCAAGACAGAGAATACCAGGGCCAGTTAAGATGGTGGGATGGGAGGTGAACATCTTGAGTTTCACACACACACACACACACACACACACACACACACACACACACACACCACACACACACACACACACACACACACACTACCTACCGTTAGACCTTGAGATATGTATATACCTACCTAGATACATCTGTTACTCAGCAAAGAGATCTAAACTGAAGACTGAAATTTACAGTGATTATTTATTGACCTTTTGCTTAAATGTTTCAGCAGTGTGATAAACACTTTAAATAGGTCATGTCATTTACTGCTTATGAATTATTATTATTCCCGCAGATTTGCTAATCTGTGGCAGAGACACTTGTTGAATATAAGGCTGTGTTGAAGCCAAAAGAATAGGAAAGTAATCTTCTACAGAGAATGTATATGGTGAGATAAGTGGAGGTCTAAAGGGTGACTGAGGCATGAGATTAGAGTGAACTAAAGATGGATTTTGGGAATTAGATGTTTGGGAGGCCAATGGAGGACAAAGATCCTGAAAATAACAGTGAAAAAGAACATCAGGGGTATTGTTATCAAAACCAGATTTCCCAGGTCATTTATCATATAAGAATTCTCTAAAAACTAAGCAATAGTTGTACTTTATTAATACTGAAATAATGTGCTTATTTACTGTATAGAATAGTTTATATCAATAAAATAATAATGCAATAAAACTTTAGTAAGCTAAAAAAAAAAAGAATTCTCTAAAATGGAGGAGAAAGGTTTTATAGTCCGTTAAGTTTGGAAAACACTGCAGAGCCCCATTTTGTAGCATCACAATGTACATTAATATATTGGAGATCTGAGAAATCTTGTAGTAAAGAAACCTCTTTAATACTACATTTCCCAAACCTATTGATCACAAATGCATGCTTTTTTTTTTGAAATGGTGTTTCACTATGTAATGCAAGCTGACCTCAAACTCATAATCCTCCTGCTTCAGTGTCCTGAGTGCTGAGATTACTGGAGTGTTCCACCACATCTCAGCAGAAATGCTTTCTGAATTTATTCCTTCAAGTAACAAAATACCACAGACTGGATAATTTATAAATAATAGAAATTTATTTCTCACAGTTCTGGATGCTAGGAAGTCTAAGACACGATACCAGCAGATTCAATGTCTGGTGAGCTTTCTTGTAGTGGCATGGCAGAAGGGACAAGTACTGTGTCCTCACAGTGGAAGGGCAAAAAGGAATGAAGAGCTCCCTAGCATCTCTGTTATAAGGTCATTAATCCCATTCATAAGGACTCCATCCTCATAAGTTAATCACTTCCTAAAGGCCCCACATCACTGTTACTGAAACTTAATCAGCAATTTTGGGGGATACATTCAGATCATAACAACCCTCCTCCATTTTTTGCATAAATTCAGTTGACATCCCAGGACTTTAATTAAGGGTGAAATCCAGATGAGTGTAGTATCACAGACTCTAAGCAAAGAGGGAAGGAAGGATGTGGTCAATGTTGAGTAAGATGTCCTGGGGAGGTGAAGAGGAGGAGGAGTAAAAAGTTAGTTGACTTAGGCAATTTAGAGGACACTAGTGACCTGTGTGAGATCAGCTTTTGTACAGTAGGTGGTAAGAAGATCAGTTGCAGTAGGTTAGAAGGTAAATGAGTGGTGAGGAAGGGGACATAGCAAGTAGATACTGTTCTTTTCAAAAACCTTGTCTCAGAAGGAAAGCAGATGGAAGTAATGAGGAGAATTTAGGGTGAGAGAAGGACTATTTTGGGTTATTTGGAAGAGACTTGAATGTTTTTCTGCTGAGGGGAAGAGGTTAAAAAAAAAAAAAGGTGGTGGGAGGGGGGACAAGCCAGTCGCCAGTGGTTCATGCCTGTAATCCTAGCTACTCAGGAACTCAGGAGGCAGAGATCAGTATTGCCATTTGAAGCCAGCCCCAGAAATAGTTTGCAAGACCTATTTCCAAAAAACCCTTCACAAAAAAGAGCTGGTGGAGTGGCTCAAGTGGTAGAGTGCCTGCTTAGTGAGTGTAAGTCCCTGAGTTCAGACCCCAATTCTGCCAGAAAAGGGGGCGGGGCGGGACAAGATATGAGAGGGAAGAGAGGATGATTCATGGAGCAAGATTCTAGAGGCAGATGGAGAGATTAACTTTGGAGGGGTGGGGTGTATTATGTATTACACTGAGTTCTAACACAGTAGTGATGATAGTAATGTCTTTTGCAGGTAAGATTGTTATAGTTTTGGTGCTTGTGTTTGTATCTCCTTTTTATGGTTTTACTGAATCTTATTTCTTGTTGCCACAGTATTTATTGCCTGTCACATCCTACTGTCATTGTGCCTTCCTCTGATAGCTCTTTACCTTTACTGACTTGTTTTAAGTCTGCTTCCAACTAGAAAACTAGAAAACCAAGTTCTTCAGGAAGTAAGAGAAAATATACCAAAGGTCTAAAAAGCACTTGCCCCTCACCCAGTAGAAGGAGTTCATAAGCCTTTCTGTATTTAGCATCCCCCTTTTATAGGTGAGGTGGTAGGGGGAGAGTTGCTTTGGAAACTTCCAGAAGGTTTTTGGTGGGACTGTGGTTTGAACACAGTGCTTCACACTTGCAAGGCAGGAACTCTACTGCTTGAGCCAGGCCTCCAGTCCATTTTGCTCTGTTTATTTTGGAAATGGGGTCTTGTAAACTATTTGCTTAGACTAGCCTCAAACCATGATCCTCCGATCTCAGCCTCTTAAGCAGGTAGGGTTACAAATGTGAGCCTCTGGCACCCAGCCCAGAAGTTTTTTTATTCATATGTATTTGCTATTGAAAATGTTCACTATTTATTTTTTCTGCTTATTTTAATTCTAAAAGCTATTTTTCTCATTTAGAATAGCCTGTTGGTGGTAGATATCCTTAAGCTTTATGTTGTTAATACAGAATCTCTTCAGATTTTGAAGATGGGTTTTTGACTGGAATCTAGGAAACTAATGGCATAGGTAGAAAATAAAGTTCGGAATTTTCTTGGTGGTATCTGTAAGTTTCCTTGGTGGGTTCAAGTGCAATCTCTAGGTATAGTGTATTTTCTTATCTTACATATGCTAGTCTGTAAAAATATAGTATTTTATAAGATTACCTTAGTTTTAATTAAATATAAGGAAGAAAATGTTTTCTTCATATTAAATTATAAGGCTGAAAAAGCTTTAAAGTCAGTATATTATTTAGGAATAGCATCTCCTAACATCCCTTGCAGAAAAGTAGGTCTATTCCCTTTGTTATGATGACCAAAAGGTATCTTCTCTTCAAAGAGAAAAAAATGAGAACAACCAACATTTACTTAGCACTTACTCTGTGCCAGGCACTCTTCTAAGCTGTTTATGTGTATGACCACAACAGCCCTGTAAAGATACATGCTATTATTGTTCCCATTTTATGGATAAGGAAAGTAAAGTACAAGAAAGCAGTAGAATAGGATTAGAATTCAGGTAGTCCGACTTCAGCGCCCCATTGCATTAATACCATGTGCTAGAGATTGGTGTTACCTTCAGTGGTGATAGGAAGAACTACAACTGGAGTTTCAGTGTGGGGGAGAAAAAAAACCCCAAAGTTCAGAGTCTGCTATCATTTTGATAAATGTCCCTCAAAGGCCCGTGTATTAAAAGGTTGGTTCCCCAGAATGGCACTATTGGAGAAGTTGGAATCTTTAAGAGATGAGGCCTACTAGGAGATCTTTAGGTCACAGGGGGCATGCTTTTGAAAGAGATTGTGGGACCCCAGTCCTCTAGACTTTGAGCAACTTTGCTCCATCATAAACTGCTGTCCTGATGTGCTGCCTCACCACAAGCCCAAATCAACAGGGTCAGTTTCTAATGGACTAGAACCTCCAGAACTGTGAGCCAAAACAAACCTTTTCTCTTTATAAATTGATTATCTCAGGTATTTCATTATAGTAATAGAAAGCTGACTAACATAAAACCCCCACATTAGACCAATCTCAAAAATAAATCCTAGATGGGTTATAGACTTAAACATTTTTTAAATATATAAAGTTATTAGGAGGAAAAGATAGGAAAAGTTATTAGGATAAAAATACAAAAGTATGTTTATGATCTTGGGGTAGGAAAGACCTTCTTAAATAAGTCACAGAACCTAAAACCCCTGAAAGAAAGATTACTAAATTTGACTATCTCAAAATAAAAATGTTAATAGAATAAAAGACACCATATTACATTAGAAAATAAGTAATAATAGAGAAATATTGGCAATATAGCAAATGCTTTTCATTCAGGATACATAAAGAACTCCTATAAATAATAAAAAACAAACCTGTTAGGAAAAATAAATTCATGGAAGGGAAATAAAACCAGCCCATAAGAAAATATGTTCATTCTCATTACTAATTAGGGAAATTAAAACAATAAGATAATATTTTCATCAGTAATTAGGGAAATTAAAACTAATGTTTTTCATCCATTGGGTTAGGAAAAATATTTAATGTGATAAATTCTGGTATAAGGGAATGGGGAAAGAAATATTGTCATTACCTGATTTTTTTTTCCTTTTTCTTTTATTATTCATATGTACATACAAGGCTTGGGTCATTTCTCCCCCCTGCCCCCACCCCCTCCCTTACTACCCACTCCGCCCCCTCCCTCTCCCCCCCACCCCCTCAATACCCAGCAGAAACTATTTTGCCCTTATTTCTAATTTTGTTGTAGAGAGAGTATAAGCAATAATAGGAAGGAACTAGGGTTTTTGCTGGTTGAGATAAGGATAGCTATACAGGGAGTTGACCCACATTAATTTCCTGTGTGTGTGTGTTACCTTCTAGGTTAATTCTTCTTGAACTAACCTTTTCTCTAGTACCTGTTCCCCTTTTCCTATTGGCCTCAGTTGCTTTTAAGGTATCTGCTTTAGTTTCTCTGCGTTGAGGGCAACAAATGCTAGCTAATTTTTTAGGTGTCTTACCTATCCTCACCCCTCCCTTGTGTGCTAAAGCTTTTATCATGTGCTCATAGTCCAATCCCCTTGTTGTGTTTACCCTTGATCTAATGTCCACATATGAGGGAGAACATACGATTTTTGGTCTTTTGGGCCAGGCTAACCTCACTCAGAATGATGAGGTTTGTATATACAAATTGGTGCAGCCTCTGGAGGAGAATTTGATATTATCTATTACAATTCTAAATGCCTATACCTTATGATTCAGCAGTTCCTTTTCTTGATATATACACTTGAAAAACATTTTTACATGTGGTACGAGCCTGTGTTGTAAGGATGATCACTGTATAATTATTTGCAAGAGAAAAATAGGATGAAACACAAGCAGAAAATGACCTAAATATGTACTAATGGAAAAGACTTAAATTGTGGAACAGTATGCAGTGCTTAAGAATAGGATAGGGCTGGGAATGGCGGATCATGTCTTTAATCCCAGCTTCTCAGGAGGAAGGATGTGGAGATCAGGAGGATAATGGTTCAAGGCCAGCCTTGCAAAAAGTTAGTGAGTCCCCATCTCAACAAATAAGCAGGGAATGGTAGCTCATAGCTATTGTCCCAGTTGTAAGGGATCCTCCATAGGTAGGAGGATCACATTCTGAGGCTGGCCTTAGCAAAAACCGGAGAGACCCTACTCAAAAAATAACTAAAGCAAAAATGGGGTGGGATTGTGACTGAAGTGGTCGAGTGCCTACCTAACAAGCATGAGGCCCTGAGTTCAACCCCAATACTGCCAAAAATAAAAAAATAAAAGAATGGGGAAAATCTGTATGTTCTGACAAAGATCTTCCAAACATATTGATAAAGAAAGCAAATTATTGCCAGTGCTGTGTTGCATGCCTGTAGTCCTGTCTCCTAGGAAGGCTGAGGCAGGAGGATTCCTTGAGTCCAGAAGTTCTGGAGCGTAGTGCACTATGCAGATTGGGTGTCCACACTAAGTTTGGTGTAAATATGGTGACCTCTGGTAGCGGGGGACCACCAGGTTGTCTAAGGAGGGGTGAACTGGCCCAGGTTAGAAACACAACAGGTCAAAACTCCATACTGATCAGTAGTGAGATTGCACCTGTGAATAGCCACTGCACTCCAGCCTGGGCAACACAGCCAGACCCCAGACCCTGACTCTTTAAAAAAAGAGAGAGAGAAAGAAAGAAAGAAAGCAAATTATTGAACAGTACATATCATATAACTGTATTTATGTAAAGTAAAATATTATTTCTGTAGCTGTATAAACATACACATATCTAAAAGTCTGATTCATAGGTATAGGTACCCCTTGGAAAGAGATGAGTTGGTGACTACAGAGAACTTTAAGTTTACTAGTATAGTTAGACTTTTATACAAAAATATATTACATTATTTGTTTAAAATAAAGTAAAATTTTAGCTGGGTACAATGATATTTGTCTGTAGTCCCAGCTACTCAGAAGGCTGAGGCAAGAGAATTGCTTGAGCTCAGGAGTTTGAGACTAGTCTGGGAAACATAGCAAGACCCAATCTCAAAAACCAAAATAAGGTCTGGGGCTCATGGCTCCAGTGGTACTTCATTAGCCTTGTAATGCAAGGCTCCAAGTTCAAATCCCAGTACTTCCAAAAAAAATTAATTAAAAATTTAAAAATATGGAAATAGTAAGTTTTGGTTGGAAAAAAGCATAAAACACTTGGTATGATGGGAACTCACTTTGTGAGTACAGCATTTTAAAACAATTTGTACAGTATGAACTCATTTTTGCTTAATAAATACATTTTATGTGTGTATGTAGAAAGCAATATGTTAAAGCAATAAGTCTCTTTGGATGGTAGAATTATCGGTAGTTTTTAATACTTGATTTGTTTTTTTGGTGTGTGGTACTGAGAATTGAACCCAGAGCTTTGCACATGCTAGGCAAGTGCTCCTCCACTGAACTACATCCCATCCCTCTTAATATTTTTATTTTAAGACAGGGTCTTGATAAGTTGCTCAGGCTGGCCTCAAACTTGTTATCCTCCTGCCTCAGCTTTCCAAGTAGTTGGTATTACAGGTGTGCACCATCATATCCAGTTAATGTGTTTTTTACACTTATATATTTTTAATGTTTAACAGTATATACTTATGTAACATAAATATGTAACAAAGATAGTTTTTAAACAAAAAAGGGACATTGTGATAAATGTTGAACTTCTTTAAAAAAATTCACTTGAATTATGTTTACGTTTCCATGAAAGTTACTCCTAATTAAGTCTAATATCTATTGATGTGAGTTTGAAGGGTGTTAGTAAACAATATATTGACATAAGCTTTCCTTTTAGGAAGCTGTCGAATTTGAACTTTATTCGCTTTAATTTGCATTATGAAAGGCATTGTTACATTTCCAATTAATGAGTTTTATTTTCCTTTGAGCAGTTTTAACAGATCAAATTGGGTACTTCTGGATTTTTAAAAATGTCATCAATAGACATTCTTTGCTGTTTGTGGTTATATTAGAGTGTGGAATGCCTTTGATTTTTTAGATTATTAAGAGAGTAAAAGTAACTGTACTTATTTTCTTAATCATAAACTGCATTTACATAAGAGAATGCATGTGCTTCTAAAGGCAAGTGAGATGTGTTTTTTCCTCCTGATACCCATTAATTCCTTGATTATTTGTGAACACCAGCTGAATGCGCTATAATTCAACTCAGTTCTGACACTAACTACCCAATGTTACCACCTGTTTAAGGGCTCAAATCCACAAGACTGCTCTAACTCAAGCACCAGTGGCAATAGGGGTCGCCTAGATTACTTACTGTTTTAGTCACTTTGCAAAATACCCAAGATAATCAACTTATGAAGAAACAAGGTTTATTTGGTTTACAGTTTCCAATCCATGATCATTGGTCCTGTTGTTTTGGGACTATAGTAAGGCAGCATGTCATGGCAGGAGCCTGAGGGGTAGCAAAACCATTTGCCTCATCACAAGCCAGACAACAGCTGAGAGTCACCTTATTAGAACAAAAGGAAGGGAGAAAAAGGAAGGGAATAACATCCCACAATCTCCTTCAGGGGCCTACCCCTAGTGACCGAAAGGCCTTCCACTAGTCCCCATGTCTTAAAGGTTCTACTTCCCAGTAGTGCCACCCAGGGGACCATATGGGCCTTTGCAGAGCATTCAACATTCAAACCGTAGGTTCTATGTTTTGATCCATCTTGGCTACAAACCCAGGGGTTCTCATAACCCCTCCCTTCGGGACTGATAATTTGCCAGAATGGCTCATAGACTTTAGGAACGTACTTAATGTTAATTTATTAGAAAGAAAACAACTTAAGAATAGCCATATGAAAGAAATGCATAGGGCAAGGAAAGCCCATGCCACTCTCTAGGTATAGTACCCTTTCAGTACCTCAATGTGCTCACCAAGCTGTAAGCTCTCTGAACCTCTTCATTTAAGGTTTTTTTTTTTTTTTTTTAAATGTAGGCATGATGATTAAATCACTGGCTGTTGGTAATTAACTCAAGCTCCAGCCCTTTCCCCTCCACCAGGTTTGGGGGTGGGACTAAAAGTTCTACCTTTTAATCAAGGCTTGCTCTTTCTGGTGACCAGCTCCCATCCTGAAACTATCTAAGGGCGAGCTGAGAGTCACCTTATTAGAACAAAAGATGTTCCTTATCACCCTTATCACTTAGGAAATTCCGTGAGTTTTAGGAGCTCTGTGCCAGGAGTTGGGGAAAAAGAGATCAAATATCTTTTTTATAATACCACAGCAAGAAAGCCTAGTTTTTCGTTAATAGGAGTTAAAAGTTAGTGCCTGCTTGATAGAAAAGGGGCACTTTAGTGGTTGTTCTCCTTTCATAAATTCCTAAAGATTGAGAAAGACTCAGTGAGGTGAAGAAGGGGGAAGAATAGAGAGGTATGAAAGCCAAAGAAACTGGATAAGTGTGCATAAATTTAATATTCTAGACAATGAAGCACTGGATAGGAGGGAAAGGGAAATAGAAGCAGATAAGAAAGCTAAGTAGAGAAGGGCCAATTCTGGGAGGGTCTTTTATGCCTTGGTAAGAAAGTTAGGCTTAAACTTTAGCCTATATTCTTAAGCTTTAGGGTGTATCAGAGTCACTTGGCAAGTATATATAATGCAGGTTGGCTAGGAATAAGCATTTTTATAAGCATCCTCAAGTAACTCTAGACATAGAAAACATTGCTTTTCAATCAAGAGTCTCCCCAAAAAGTAAAGTCCAGGACCTGATGGATTCTCTGCTGAATTCTATCAGACCTTTAAAGAAGAACTGATACCAACCCTCCTTAAACTGTCCCAAAAATAGAAAACTGCCTAACACATTTGATTAAGCCAGTATTACACTTATCCCAAAACCAGGCAAAGACACCTACAAAAAGGAGAACTATAGGCCAATCTCCTTAATGAACATTGATGCAAAAATCCTCAACAAAATAATGGCAAACTAAATTCAACAACACATTAAAAAGATTATTCACCATGACCAAGTAGGCTTCATCCCAGGAATGCAGGGGTGGTTCAACATAAAATAATCAATAAACATAATAAACTACATTAACAGAAGCAAAGACAAGAACCACTTGATCATCTCAATAGATGCAGAAAAAGCCTTTGATAAGATCCAACACCATTTCATGATAAAAGCTCTAAGAAAACTAGAAATAGAAGGAAAGTACCTCAACATTATAAAAGCTATATATGACAGACCAACGGCCAGCATTATACTTAACGGAGAAAAACTGAAACCATTCCCTCTAAAATCAGGAACTAGACAAGGATGCCCACTATCTCCACTCCTATTCAACATAGTACTGGAATTCCTAGCCAGAGCAGTTAGGCAAGAAGAAGGAATAAAAAGAATACAAATAGGTAAAGAAATTGTCAAAATATCCCTATTTGCAGATGACATGATCCTATACCTTAAAGACCCAAAAAACTCTACTCAGAAGCTCCTAGACACCATCAATAGCTATAGCAAGGTAGCAGGATATAAAATCAACATAGAAAAATCATTAGCATTTCTATACACTAATAATGAACAAACTGAGAAAGAATATATGAAAACAATTCCATTTACAATAGCCTCAAAAAAAATCAAATACCTAGGTGTAAACCTAACAAAAGGTGTGAATGACCTCTACAAGGAAAACTATAAACTTCTGAAGAAAGAGATTGAGGAAGACTATAGAAAGTGGAGAGATCTCCCATGCCCATGGATTGGTAGAATCAACATAGTAAAAATGTCTATACTCCCCAAAGTAATTTACATGTTTAATGCAATTCCTATCAAAATTCCAATGACATTCATTAAAGAGATTGAAAAATCTACCATGAAATTTATATGGAAACACAAGAGGCCACGAATAGTCAAGGCAATACCCAGTCAGAAGAACAATGCTGGAGGTATCACGATACCTGACTTCAAACTATATTACAAAGCAATAACGATAAAAACAGCATGGTTCTGGCACAAAAACAGACATGAAGACCAGTGGAACAGAATAGAGGACCCAGATATGAAGCCACACAACTATAACCAACTTGTCTTTGACAAAGGCGCTGAAAATAAATGATGGAGAAAAAGCAGCCTCTTCAACAAAAACTGCTGGGAAAACTGGTTAGCAGTCTGCAAAAAATTGAAACTAGATCCATGTATATCACCCTATACCAAGATTAACTCAAAATGGATCAAGGATCTTAATATCAGACCACAAACTCTAAAGTTGATACAGCAAAGAGTAGGAAATACTCTGGAGTTAGTAGGTATAGGTAAGAACTTTCTCAATGGAATCCCAGCAGCACAGCAACTAAGAGATAGCATAGATAAATGGGACTTCATAAAACTAAAAAGCTTCTGCTCATCAAAAGAAATGGTCTCTAAACTGAAGAGAACACCCACAGAGTGGGAGAAAATATTTGCCAGCTACACATCACACAAGGGACTGATAACCAGAATATGTAGGGAACTTAAAAAACTAAATTCTCCCAAAACTAATGAACCAATAAAGAAATGGGCAAGTGAACTAAACAGAACTTTCTCAAAAGAAGAAATTCAAATGGCCAAAAAACACATGAAAAAATGCTCACCATCTCTAACAATAAAGGAAATGCAAATTAAAACCACACTAAGATTCCACCTCACCCCTGTTAGAATAGCCATCATTAGCAACACCACTAACAACAGGTGTTGGCAAGGATGCGGGGGAAAAAGGAACCCTCTTACACTGCTGGTGGGAATGTAAACTAGTACAACCACTCTGGAAAAAAATTTGGAGGCTACTTAAAAAACTGGACATCGATCTACCATTTGATCCAGCAATACCACTCTTGGGGATATACCCAAAAGACTGTTACTCCAGAGGCACCTGCACATCCATGTTTATTGCGGCACTATTCACAATAGCCAAGTTATGGAAACAGCCAAGATGCCCCAGCACTGATGAATGGATTAAGAAAATGTGGTATCTATACACAATGGAATTTTATGCAGCCGTGAAGAAGAACAAAATGTTATCATTCACTGGTAAATGGATGGAATTGGAGAACATCATTCTGAGTGAGGTTAGCCTGGCCCAAAAGACCAAAAATCGTATGTTCTCCCTCATATGCGGACATTAGATCAAGGGCAAACACAACAAGGGGATTGAACTTTGATCATATAATAAAAGCGAGATAGGGTATAGGTAAGAAACCTAAAAAATTAGCTAGCATTTGTTGCCCTCAATGCAGAGAAATAAAGCAGATACCTTAAAAGCAACTGAGGCCAATAGGAGAAGGGGATCAGGAACTAGAGAAAAGGTTAGATCAAAAAGAACTAACCTAGAAGGTAATACACATGCACAGGAAATTAATGTGAGTCAACTCCCTGTATCGCTATCCTTATCTCAACTAGCAAAAACCCTTGTTCCTTCCTATTATTGCTTATACTCTCTCTTCAACAAAATTAGAGATAAGGGCAAAATAGTTTCTGCCAGGTATCGAGGGGTGGTGGGGAGAGGAAGGGGGCAGAGTGGGTGGTAAGGGAGGGGGTGGGGGTGGGGGGGAGAAATGACCCAAGCATTGTATGCACATATGAATAATAAAAAAAATTAATTAAAAAAAAAGAAGAATTAACTTAGAGGGTAACACACATGTACAGGAAATCAATGCGAGTCAACTCTCTGTATAGCTATCCTTATCTCAACTAGCAAAACCCCCTGGTCCTTCCTATTATTGCTTATACTCTCTCTTCAACAAAATTAGAGATAAGGGCAAAATAGTTTCTGCCGGGTAGCGAGGGGTAAGGGGGAGTAAGACGGAGGTAAAGGAGAGGTTGAGGGGAATGGGGGAGAAATGACCCAAACATTGTATGCACATATGAATAAAATAAAAATTAAAAAAAAAAAGAAAGAAAACATTGCTTTTGGTAATGAGCAAAAAAATTTATGCAGAGAAGTAAGGTAAGGTTAGAATTCTGGTTTCCAGTGGATCACTGCAGTTGCTGAATCCTAGATATAACAAAAGCCTCATGTAAGACATAGTTAGACAGTGAAAGAAATAGAGAATACATGAAAAGTAAAATGGAGGGCCAGGTGAGGTGGTGCAAAACTATAATGTTATCATTCAGGGAGGTGGAGGCAGGAGAATTGCTAATTTGAGGCCAACCTGGGCTACATGGCTAGACCCTATCTCAGAAAAACCGGAAAGAAAAAAAAAGTAAAGTGGTAGAAGCTTGATGAGAGAATATGAGAAATGAGGCAAAGGGAAACAGCTAGTTAAATCTTGAAGACTGAGCTTGTTTGGACTGAGTAGATGGTAGATGCCATTAACAAAGATGCAAAATGTAAAGAATATGCGTTTAATTGTCATAGACATGTGGGGAATGTAATCCTGTGGAACATGTATGTAAGCATATATGTTCCCATAAGTCAGTAGGATACCAAGAGAATTGGGGATAAAATTTTAGAGCAATAAATCTTTTGGTAGTGCTGGGGTTTTGAACTCAGGGCCTCACACTTTCTAGGAGGTGTTTTACCACTTGAGCTGCTCCACCAGCCCCTAAAGTAAGAAATTTATGGACTTATGTTGAAACTCAGAGAAATGAGATCACTGAATGTCCATGGAGATAGATGCCATAGATAGTATCCTGAGATCCCCCATGTATAACGGGTAAAAGTACAAAAGGAATATACGACAAAGAAACTAAAAATGATCAACCAGAAAGCAATTTGTGGAAGACCATTAAAGAATAGTGGGCCAAAAGTTTTAGAAAGGAGTGAATGGTTCAATTCTGTCAAATGCAGCTGAGAAATCCAGTAAGACAAAGAAGTTTTCTGAATTGGTAATATGAAAGCCACCAATGACTTTGCTAGAGTCATTTTAGTAGAGAGGTGATACAGAGAAGCTTGATTGTAATAGGTTGAAGAAACTGATCAGGTAGAAACACATACATCAAATGTTCCTTTCCAAAAGTATTTCTATGAATGGTAGGAGAAAAAGAATTGTATCTAGGTGGAGAATGCAAGGTCAAATGATTTGTCTTGTTTTTAAAAGTGTGCAATAGATTTGAAAGTGTTTGTATGCTGAGGGAAATAAGCCAAGGAGATGAGACAGAAGATAAAAGTAAAAGGGGTAATTCATGAGACCACGTTCCAGGGGAGGGGCTCTAGAAAACTATAGAAACCATTAACCTATACTGGAGGAGTTAGCTTGGGATAGGAAGAGAATTAACACATCTTCTGTGACTTAAATACCTATTTCTTGTTGTGGTTGAGGATGATATTCCTCTTTATTCCCAGAATAATTTAAAATATATCCAATGTACAGTTTTTCAAGTAAAATGTCCTATACCAAGAATATAATTTATATCAAATTTTTACTCAAATGTGAAGTAATATTATTAGGGAGAAGGAAAAACCTGGTATTTGAGATTTGGGATGGTAGGGAAGTAATTTCCTTGATTTAAATTAAACACCTGCTAGTAGAGAAGTAGCACAGTGTAAAGCAAGAGTCAGAATTCATTTGCCTACCAGAACCAAGCAAGTAGCATGAATATGTGAATTAGACCTATATAAGATTTAGAGAAGCCTATGACAAATCAGTCTCTGTATCTCTTGTCTAAAATTTTCAGATTAATTTACAAAAAATACTGAGAGAGCTATACAGAACAGTTCTTCAGGCAGGATTCTTCTTGTGAACTGGTTCTCAATTGCTGACTTACAGAAAAGAACATTAGGGCAGAAATGGAAATCTCAAGTCTGCCATTAACTAGCCAAACAACCCAGCCTTAGTTCTCTCCTTCTGTGTGAGTTAAACTAAGTGGATCTTGTAGTTTCTGAGAATTATTTTCCTTTATGTGCAGAATTGGCATGGGCTGGGGACATGGCTCAAGTGGTAAAGTGCCTGCCAAGCAAATGCAAGGTCCTGGGTTCAAACCCCAGTCTCTCTCTCTCTCTCTCTCTGTCTCTCTCTCTCTCTCTCACACACACACACACACAAAGCATATATTCTGGTGGTAGTAAACTAACTCACCTGAGTGTATTTTCTGTCTTACTATTCCTCCTCCCAGTCTATTGCTATGTCTTACCTCCGTTGTTAGCTCGGTAAGTAAGGTTAGGACACAGATGTCGAGGCCAGAGAATTCTGTGATACTTTGAGGACTTATCTTAGTTTTATTCATCAGATTGGCTATAGAAAGTATGGCTCATACAAGACTTACTAAGGAGAAAGTAATATGTAAAATTATTTCCACCTTTAAAAGTCAGGAAAAGAAACTTCTCTGGGT
This sequence comes from Castor canadensis, assembly GCF_047511655.1. Lineage (NCBI taxonomy): Eukaryota > Metazoa > Chordata > Mammalia > Rodentia > Castoridae > Castor > Castor canadensis. The sequence goes on along the minus strand of NC_133396.1, from coordinate 44,905,153 downwards.
ATATTACTCCTTCGGAAGTATTAATTCTCACAAAAAACCAGTCAGAGAGGAGGGTAATTTTAACTCCATTTTACAGTTTAGAAGTGGGAAGTATCTCAGTGTTTATAGTTAAATGGGCTGAGTTAATAACAGAATCCTGGATGAAACTGGATTCCATGTAGCTTCTTTACAGTGTCTAACCCAGTAACTGCACGCAGACAATTGTACAAGTGTACTCCCCCGACATGTCCATACGTCCCCATCTTCTGTGTTTGTCAGGACGCAATTCAAGCACCTTTCCTCCACAAAGCCCTTGCTAATCTTTGAGCAGCAAGTAATTTTTTTCTACCTTGTAATTGTATTTTCCTTCCAGTACTAAACTGAAGGATACTTATAAGTGGAATACACATTTGAATCATCTTTGTATACTGTCAGCAGAGTATTCTACATGTAGTGGACACTCAGATGTTTAATGGCTAAATGGTCAGATAGAAAATGGACAGATGAATGAATGAATGAATGGCTAGAAAGCTCTTTGTCCTAGCAACATGTGCATACAGTATATTAAGTGTGTCTTTTAAAGTTGGTTTGCTCTTATTTTTTACATTGATTCTCAAGAGCAAATTACTTTGTAACAATAAACTTTTGAAATCATTCTTAATCTTTCTAGCATTTTGTTCTCTTTCATCTTTAGGGTCTTTAGTGTCCCTAACATTATACTTATGGCATTGCATTCACTAGCTTAATTTTCATGAGCCTTGACTGGAATTTGGAAACATTACATTTTGTTTGATTTTTTGTTAGGCCAGAGGCCTCAAATGGATGTCACATGCTGCTGGAACAGATACAACAAATAAAAAGACAGTTGTTCCTCTTTGTTTCAAGTGACCTGTTCTCTCCCTATCCCTCCCTCCTGTCTTTCTTCCCTTTCTCCCTTTCCCCCTCCCTCAGTTTTGATTCTGAAAGTACTTGTGACTTTTAAGGATGAGTTACAACTTCTTTTCTAATATCCATTTATTTACAATAGCACCCAATAAGGTACTCAGTTAATATTGGAGTGAATGAAAACAACTAGGGAGACATTAACTGTAACAAATGTAACATTTAGGGGGTGGTGTTGATTATGGGAAGCTATATAGGAGTGGAGGCAGGGGAGTGTATGGGAAATCTTTGTACCTTTTGCTGAGTTTTGCTGTGAATATAACTCTGCTCTTAAAAAAATTTATTAAAAAAAAAACCCTTCAGAAAGCACTGTGGCAAAGTAGAAATAGCATGAGGATATGCATAAGAAAAAAAGCTATGTAGATCAATGTTGAGGTTTCTCAGAAAACTAAAAGTAGGCCTATCTTACGACCAGGCATTTACCTGAAGAAGTGTAAATCAATATCCTAGAGAGATACCTGCATACCCATGTTTACTATGGATCTGTTCACAATAGCTAAACTGTTGAGTCAGCTGAGTTGGCCAATAACTGATGAATGGATAAAGAAAAAGTATATATAAATATATGACTATGATATGAAATATTTATTTTTTCACATGTTGCTTTGAGCTTGTTTCTTTACCCATCCATGATTGATGCAGTTCAGAAAATTGAAAGTTTGAGATCTTGAGTTTCATATTGTACTATTAATTTCTTACAATCATAGCACAATACACTTAGTGGAATGCAGGTTGTCTTTATCTTATATTCTGTTGCACAGGCCTTATACTAAAACTTATGAATAGTAACTCATTTAAAATGGAATATCTATTACAGTAGAAATCTGTAAGGAATGTAAGTGTTGAGTGAGGTGGTAATATGGTAGTATTTGCATTCCATATTTTTTTGTTTTTTGCTTATTTTCATAGTTTTCTGCAATTAATTTTTCAAAGATCTTTATTCATTGACTTATTCTTGAAATATATATTGAGCATTTACTATGGGTCACATACTGTGCTTGCTAGGCAATATGCTTGCATTGATGATTAAAACAGACTTAATCCCCACCCTCATGAAGTTTATGTATATAGTAGTGAAGATGGAATTAAACATGTACACAAATTTGTAATTAAAATTATGATAATTCCATGACTGAAGCTAATAGGAACCAGTACTTAGACTGGATGTTAGTAAAGGCTTCCCTGAAGAAGTCATACTTAGTAAGGTTTGAAGAATGAGTAAAAACTTGTCAAGGAAACCAGGGGGAGGATCCAAAATGGCAACTGGGACACAGATGCAGACTGTGTGAGCTCCAGGAATCAGGGACCTTGCAGAGATGCTAGAGACACTTGGCTGAGGTCGAGCACCCGGGAAAGCTGAATCTTTGGCACCCTGAACCCCTAGCCTGTGGAAGGCTTCTCACAATACACTGAAAGAACAGGTGGGCTGCCACCCGCCTGCTGACTAGCCCGCAGGCCCACCAGGCCACTACCCACCCACTGGGCTGCCACCACCCACCACAGGAGGGCTCCAAACCTGCCTAGGACACACAGACAAACAGGACTGGATGCTAAAGGAGTAACACCAGAACTACTGTTCCTGAACCAGGGATTTTGTTTTTCTTTTTCCTTTTTTGTCTTTTCTTTAAGTGTTTGTTTGTCTTATTTGCTGTTTGATTGTCCACCATCTCTCCTGTTGATTTCTTTGGTTCTCCATTTTTTTTCTCTTTTTCTTCTTCTTTTTTCTCTTTCTGTCTTGGTTTTGTTAATTTTACTATTGTAAATTAGCTAATACTAAATTGTACATAGACCAGGGACAGAAACAGTACCAAGTGGAATGATGGGCAGATGAAAAAGGGATAGAAACCATTCTCCCCCCAAAAACAAATTAGTACAGGTTCAGAGGGAAATGAAGAAAACAGATACCCAGACCCAGACTCCAACAAAACAAAGATAAACTATACCAAGGAACCCAATGAAGCCCACAAGAACACCCTGAAAGAAGAAATTCTGCAAGTGATCAATGAGAATTTCATAGCAATGTTACTAGACATGGTCAACCAAAACATACAGTAGGCACTCAAGAAATTCCAAGACAACAAAAATAATATGAGAAAACACAAAAACAAATAAATGAAATCATAAGAGCCCTAAATAAACACCAACGTGAAAAAGAAAACACCATAAATAAAGAGATAAATGAATTAAGGTGAAAATTGACAATATTAAAGAGAAAGTGGCCCATGATATGGAAAACCTCAGAAAAAAGAATGAAACAGAATACAAAACAAAATGGAAGGCCACTCCAGCAGACTAGAACAAGCAAAAGACAGAGTCTCAGAACTTGAAGATGAAATGGTAATTAAAGGAAAAACTGAAGAACTATTAGTCAGACAACTCAAGTCCTGTGAAAGGAATATTCAAGAACTCACCAACTCCATCAAAAGACCAAACTTGAGAATCATGGGCATTGAAGAAGAAAAGGTGCAAGCAAAAGGAATTTGTAATATATTCAACAAAATAATAACACAAAATTTCCCTAATCCAGGGAATACTATGCCCATTCAGGTACAGGAAGCCTCCAGGACACCAAACAGACTTGACCAAAATAGAACTACCCCACGACATATTATCATTAAAACAACAAGCACAGAGAATAGAGAAAGAATATTGAAGGCTATAAGAGAGAAAAAACAAATAACATACAAAGGTAAACCCATCAAAATCACAGAAGATTTCTCAACAGAAACCTTAAAAGCAAGAAGAGCTTGGAGTAAGGTATTCTGGGCCCTGAATGAACATAACTTCAATCATGGGATACTCTACCCAGCAAAACTATCATTCAAAGTAGATAGAGCAGTAAGTCTTCCATGATAAGCAAAAACTAAAACAATATATGGCCACCAAGCCACCACTACAAAAGATTCTTCAAGAAATTCTGCACACAAAAAGTGAAAGCAAACAAAACCATGAAAGGGCAGGCAGTACCAAACCACAGGAGAAGAAAAGGCAAGAAAGTAGAGAGTAACATTGATTCAGCTGCACACAATCAAACCCTTAAACAACAAAGACAAATAAATGACAGGAATCACCACCTACCTATCAATACTAACACTGAATGTTAACAGACTTAATTCCCCCATCAAAAGACACTGCTTGGCAAACTGGATTAAAAAGGAAGATCCAACAATCTGCCAGACCCCTGGCAAACCTGACTAAAATGAGGAGAGCAAAAACCCAAATCAGTAAAATCAGAAATGCAAAAGGGGAGATAACAACAAACACCACGGAAATCCAGGAAATCATCAGAGACTACTTTGAGAACCTACATTCTAATAAATTTGAAAATCTTGAAGAAATGGACAGATTTCTAGATACTTACGACCATCCAAAACTGAACCAAGAGGATATTAATCACCTGAATAGATCTATAACACAAAATTAAATTGAAGCAGCAATAAAGAGTCTCCCAAAAAAGAGAAGTCCAGGACTGATGGATTCTGTGCTGAATTCTATCAGACATTTAAAGAACTAATACCAACCCTCCTTAAACAGTTCCATGAAATAGAAAGGGAAGGAACACTACCTAACTCGTTTTATGAAGCCAATATTACTCTCATCCCAAAACCAGATAAAGATACCTTCAAAAAGGAGAACTATAGGCCAATTTCCTTAATGAACATCAATGCAAAAATCCTCAATAAAATAATGGCAAACCGAATCCAACAACACATCAGAAAGATCATCCACCACGACCAGGTCGGCTTCATCCCAGCAATGCAGGGGTGGTTCAACATACGCAAATCTATAAATGTAATACAGCACATGAATAGAAGCAAAGACAAAAACCACTCGATCATCTCAATAGATGCAGAAAAAGCCTTTGACAAGATCCAACACCACTTCATGATAAAAGCTCTAAGAAAACTAGGAATAGAAGGAATATACCTCAACATTGTAAAGGCTATATATGACAAACCTACAGCCAACATCATACTTAACGGTGAAAAACTGAAACCATTTCCCCTAAAATTAGGAATGAGACAAGGGTGCCCACTATCCCCACTCCTATTCAACATAGTACTGGAATTCCTAGCCAGAGCAATTAGGCAAGAAGAAGAAATAAAAGGAATAAAAGTAGGTAAAGAAACTGTCAAAATATCCCTATTTGCAGATGATATGATCCTATACCTTAAGACCCAACAAACTGTACCCAAAAACTCCTAGCACCATAAACAGCTACAGCAAGGTGGCAGGATACAAAATCAACTTACAAAAATCATTTTGTTTTCTATACACCAACAATAAACAAACTGAGAAGGAATATATGGAAACAATTCCATTCACAATAGCCTCAAAAAAAAAAAAATCAAATACCTAGGAGTAAACTTAACAAAAGATGTGAATGACCTCTACAAGGAGAACTATAAACCCCTGAAGAAAGAGACTGAGGAAGACTACAGAAGATGGAAAGATCTCCTGTGCTCAAGGATTGGTAGAATCAACATAGTAAAAATGGCTATACTACCAAAAGCAGTCTACATGTTTAATGCAATTCCTATCAAAATCCCAATGACTTTCATCACAGAGATTGAAAAATCTACCCTGAAGTTCATTTGGAAACACAAGAGACCATGAATAGCCAAGGCAATACTCAGCAAAAAGAGCAATGCTGGAGGTATCACAATACCTGACTTCAAACTATATTACAAAGCAATAGCAATAAAAACAGCAAGGTACTGGCACAAAAACAGACATGAAGACCAGTGGAACAGAATAGAGGACCCAGATATGAAACCACACAACTATACTCACCTTATTTTTGACAAAGGTGCCAAAAATATGTGATGGAGAAAAGACAGCCTCTTCAACAAATGTTGCTGGGAAAAGTGGTTATCCATCTGCAAGAAACTGAAACTAGATCCATGTTTATCACCCTGTACTAGTATCAACTCAAAATGGATCAAGGATCTTATTATCAGACCTGAAACTCTGAAGTTAGTACAGGAAGGAGCAGGAAACATTCTGGAAATAATAGGTATAGGAAAGGACTTCCTCAGTAGAACCCCAGCAGCCCAGCAACTAAGAGAAAGAATGGACAAATGGGACTTCATAAAATTAAAAAGCTTCTGCATAACAAAAAAGTATGGTCTCTAAACTGAAGAGACCACCCATAGAGTGGGAGAAAATATTTGCCAGCTGTATATCAGACAAAGGACTGATAACCAGAATATACAGGGAACTTAAGAAACTAAACTCTCCCAAAATCAATGAACCAATAAAGAAATGGACAACTGAACTAAACAGAACTTTCTCCAAAGAAGAAATTCAAATGGCAAAAAAAAAAAACCACATGAAAAAATGCTCACCATCTCTAGCCATAAAGGAAATGCAAATCAAAACCACACTAAGATTCCACCTCACCCCTGTTAGAATAGCCATCATCGAAAACACCACCACCACCAAGTGTTGGCGAGGATGTGGAGAAAAAGGAACCCTAATCCACTGCTAGTGGGAATGCAAGCTAGTGCAACCACTCTGTAAAAAAATTTGGATGCTTCTTAAAAATCTAAACATAGATCTGCCATATGATCCAGCAATCCCCTGGGGATATACCCAAAGGAATGCAACACAGATTACTCCAAGGCACCTGCACACCCATGTTTATTGCAGCACTATTCACAATAGCCAAGTTATGGAAACAACCAAGATGCCCCACTACCAACGAATGGATCAAGAAAATATGGTATTTATGCACAATGGAGTTTTACTCAGCCATGAAGAAGAATGAAATCTTATCATTCACAAGTAAATGGATGGAACTAGAGAACATCATTCTGAGCAAGGTTAGCCAGACTCAGAGGACCAAAAATCGTATATTCTCCCTCATATGCAGACTTTAGATCTAGGGCAAACACAGCAATGTTGTTGGACTTGGGTCACATTAGAAGAGGAGAGGACGTACGGGAGGTATGGGGATAGGTAGTAAACCCAAAACATGAAAGCGTTTGATGTCCCCACTCTAGAGGAACTAATACAGAAACCCTAAAGCAAAAGAGATCAACATGAGAAGGTGATCAGGAACCAGCGTAAAGATCAGTTAGAGATGAATCAACTTGGGTTGTAACACATTTGTACATGGAAGTAATGCTAGGAATCTCTGTATAGCTATCTTTAACTCAACTAGCAAAAATGTTTTGTCTTCCTTATTATGCTTATGTCTTCTCTTCAACAAAATTAGAGATAAGGGCAGAACAGGTTCTGCCTGGAAGCAAAGAGGGGAGGTGGGGAGAGGGTGGGGTCGAGGGGTGGGGGGAGAAATGACCCAACCAATGTATGCACATGTGAATAAATGAATTTTTTAAAAAAAGAAACCAGGGGGAAAAAGTAGTATAAACAAAAGACATGTTCAAAGGTCCTGAGATGGGAGTTTGGCATATTTGAGTTGCTGAAGGGAGGCCAGTGTGACTGGGCCATAATGTAATGGGGCTGAATAAGGAAACTATGGAGGTAGGAAAAGGCCAGATCATATGATGTAATAGTAAGAAGCTTGGAACTCTTTTCTTCCAAGAGCTATGAGTAAAGCATTGAAAGAGTTACAGCATGTGAGTGACAATATCTCTGCTTTCAAAAGATGACTTTGGGAAGCATTGAAAGATTTACAGCATGTGAGTGACAATATCTCTGCTTTCAAAAGATGACTTTGGGGCTGGGTATATAGTAGAGTGCTTACCTAACATGCACAAGGTCCTGGGTTCAATCCACAGAACCAAAGAAGGAGAAGGAGAAAAAAAATAAAGAAATCTTTGGAGCTGGGCATGGTGGTATACACCTATAATTCCAGCCATAGAGAGGCTGAAGCAGGGGATCATGAGTTTGAGGACAACCTAGGCTGCACAGTGAGTTCCAGACCAGCCTAGGCTACATAGTAAGACCCTGTCTCAAAAATAAATAAAATAAAGATGGCTCTGACTACTGTGTGAATAGATAGTAGGAGACGAGGGTATAGGCAAGGAGACCAAGAGGAAGGCTTTGTAGGTGAAAAGTGATATATGGAGATGGTAAGATTTATTGGATAGATTTTTGACATATTTTAGAGGCCTATTGGTAAGTTAAGTAGTGGGGTTGAGGCAAAGAAATAAGTAAAGATGACTCCAGAATTTTGGGGGCAATGGGGGAGCAGGACTGGGGTTTGAATTCAGAGTCTTGAGCTTGGGCAAACACTCTAGAACTTGAGCCATGCCTCTGATCCTCCAGATTTTTTTTTTTTAATTGGAGCAACTGAAGTGTATACTTGCACTGTTTCTGAGATAAAGAATATTAGGTCAGCATAGGTTTGGGGGAAGAGAGTAAAAGTTGGAATGGGTAGTTCTAACTAAAGTTCCAAATGAGTATGAGAGTCTCAGTAAAGATGACAAATAAGCAATTGAGTATATGACTTTGGAGCTTAAAGGAGAAGTTTGAGCTATGGATATACATTTGAGACTCATCAGCAGATAGCTGACCTTTAAAATCTCAGGATTAATGAGATCATTTAGAGGAAGAGTTAGAGAGTAAGAGTTTATATATATATATATATATATATATATATATGGAGAGAGAGAGAGAGATACCAAGACCAACTCCTTAAATCTTTTGAGATCCTGAAACATTATAATTAACTTGATTTCTAGCCAGTTTAAATGTTACCTGACAATTCTGCTTTCTGTGTTCTCTTTTCACAGCTCATAAAGACAATAAATGAACCCAAGTATAATTTTTAGTTAAATGTGTTATTTAAAAAATTCCCTTTAATCAAATGTCTTTATTTAGTATATTCATTAACTTCTCTGGAAACCAGGCATTATTTTGAATGTTTCTCTTTTAAGGGAATATAAATATATATGCAGCAAGTGGAGAAAACTGGACCAAGTATCAAATTTCCCAAGAACTTTTCAGAAGTTTATTGTATCAGTTAATCAGTATGTTACTGATAATAATTTCTGTTCTTATTTATAAACTTCTTCTAAAAACAGAATAGAAAGGGGAAGGGAACTTTCATTTGGATTACAGTTTCCAGTTAATTTAAATTTGCTGTATTCAGACCACATACCCTCTACCAATTGTAGAAGTTGATTTTTGCCTTAGGTAAACAGAGTTCAACTTTTCTTCTGGTTATGTAGCTTTAGTGTAGTGTGGTTTAGTTTTGTTTTGTTTTGTTTGAAACAGAGTCTTTGTATGTAGTTCAGGCTGACTTTGAACTTGCAGTCCTCCTGCCTCAGCCTCCTAATAAGTATTGGGATTACGGAAATATGCCACCATACCTGGCCTTTTCTTAAAAAAAAAAATTTGTCTTCATGTGTTTGTTCTGAGGTTTTTGTTCTATTTTAAAGCTCTTTTATTTAAAAAGTTATATTAAAAGCCAACCTACCCAATTCTTTCTTATAAGGCTCTGGGTTCAGTCCCCAGTGTGTGGGTTTAGTGCATGGTTGTTTGACCCCATGTTCTTGGGCAGAACATCATGGTGGCAGGAGTGTGTGGTAGAAGAGGTTTTTCACACAGTAGACAGGAAGCAGAGAGACAAGAGGCTAAGGATATTGTAACCCCCAAGGGCCTGCCCCTATTGAGCTACGTCTTCCAGCAAGGCCCCTTAAGTTTCCAGAACCTCCCAAAATAGTACCAACGCTGAGGACCAACCATTCAAAACATGGACCTTTGGGGGACAGTTCATATTCAAACCATAACACCCTCCTTCTGCTATATTCTATATGACCATGTTAAGAGAACACTAAGGGCTGGCAGAGTGGCTCAAGTGATTGAGCACCTGCCTAGCAAGTCCAAGGCCCTAAGTTCAAACCCCAGTACCGCCATTAAAAAAGAGAGAGAGAGAGAGAGAACACTAAGTAACTCCCCTGCCTTCTTTTTTTCCTTATTCACCTAACCTTTTGTAAATATGTGAAATGTTTTTAGGGGAAAGGGAAATTTGGCCTTTCTTTTTTAATGTAGGCCATAGGTATAGGAATACATATTGATTTTTTTTTTCTTTTTTGAGACAGGGTCTTGCTTGTAACCCAGGCTGGCCTCAAACTCAGGATCATCCTGTCTCAGTCTCCCAAGTGCTACAATTATAGGCATGCTGCACTTCTGACAATATGCACTGATTTGTTTTTGTTTTATGGTGGGACTGAGGTTTAAATTTGGGGCTTCACACTTGCAAAGCAGGCACTCTACCACTTGAGCCATGCCTCTGGTCCATTTTGCTCTGATTATTTTTTAGAGATGGGCTGTATGCAGTATTTGCCTGGGCAGCCTCTCAAGTAGCTAGGATTATAGGGGTGAGCTATGTGTGCCTGGCTCGCACTGATTTTTTTTAATCATTACTGCTTTATTGTTTCTTGAGTGGGAACCAAAAATTAATGTTAATGTTGTATTGTGTGTTATGACCAGTTGTCATTAATTCCAATAATCATTAATTCCTATTATAAAATGCTTAAACAAACTTAAAGCTATAAACTCTCAGTTTTCAAGAATTAAGCATGTGCCAGTTATAGTGGTACACACCTGTAATCTCAGCACTCAGGAGGCAGAAGCATGAGGATCATGAGTTTTAGGCCAGCCTGGGATACATAGTGAGACCTTGTTTGAAAAAAAAGACCAAGCTTGGTGGTTCACAACTGTAATCCCAGCTACTCCAAAGGTAGAGATTGAGAGGATTGTGGTTCAAGGTCAGCCCAGGCAAAAAGCTAGCAAGACCCCCATCTCAACCAATAAGCTGAGTGTGGTGGTATGTACTGTTATCCCAGCTATACAGGAGGCAATAAGTAGGAGGATTATGTCCACACTAGCCAGGGAAAAAATGTGAGACTCTACATAAAAAATAAAAAGGCCTGTAGTTCAAGTGGTAGAGCACCCACCTAGCAAGCATGAGACCCTGAGTTCAAACCCCAGAACTGAAGGGGAAAAAAAAGGACTGGAGGTGTGGTTCAAGAGGTAAAGCACCTGCTTAGCAAGCATGAGGAGTTCAAATCCCCATATGGCCAAAAAGAAAAGAAGAAGAATTAAAGTTTGATTTAGTCTAAAACCAAAATGCACAAAATTTAAAAATCATTTTACTGTTGTATCATTTTGAAAATCAGAGATCAAGAATAATGTATAATATATCATCCATCGGTATTTTTCTCTTTAAATTTTCTTTCTTTCTTTTTTTTTTTTTTAAAGCCAATCAGGTTTATTAAAGGATCTGACTGAAATGAGAGTTTTCCCTGTGTTTTACTAAGCAGTTCCTCTCCACATGCTATCCAACTTAACTGTTTACCTGTTCTTGGACATTTGGGCTTCTCTCTCTATTTATATAATTCTGTGTGGAATAATTTGTGTATAAATCTTTATTCCTTTAAATTCTGGAATCTACCAAATTCCAGAAGATCATCTTTAAGACTAATATGATGCTATATTTTCAAAAAAAATTTTACCATTTTACATTATTAGTCATTAGTGTGTATTCTTTTCCTAGCTTTGGAAATGTTTACAGTCTCTTATATTTGCTATTATGAAAGATAAAAATTGTATCTTGTTTTATTTTACATTTTAATTAACTAAGGAAGACATGTTTTTTTTTTTGTTTTTTTTTTTTTCGGTGCTGGGGACCTAACTCAGGGCCTTACACTTGCCAGGCAAGTGCTCTTCCACTGAGCTAAATCCCCAACCCCGGAAGACATGTTTATTTTCTGATTTCTTTTTAAAAATCAAATAAATCAGAAAGCACTAATGTAAAGCTGGGTGTGGTAGTGCATACCTGTAACCTAGCACTTTGTAGTAGAGGCAGGAAGATAGACAGTTCAAGACCAGTCTGGGCTACATAGTGAGACCCCCATCTCAAAACACCAAAAAAGCAAAAACAAACATAAAAACCAACTGATGTGGATAATACAATATGTCTTTATTTTACAATGGCATGCAAAGGAATGGTCTACAAATAGCTGTGAAAGAGTGTTTTCAAATATTGTTATCCTGAAAGACTAGAGGTAAATTTCAGTTCTGCTATGAATATTTCAATCTCTAACTAGTACTGTTCAGTAGGATATTAACATTCTGAGTCCAGTGTTCCAGATTGTAAGTTTGCTGGTTCTCTGAAAATGCTTGAACACAAATGGAAAATTCAACAGCACTATTTCAGTGATTTACTTACAGTCCACGGATGGGCAAAAATGCAGGCAGGACTGCCAGCTGCTCTGCATCTGCAAACATTTGTGCAGAACTAATTTTAATAGCAGATGTTAGAAATATTTTTTTAAAACAAAACAAAAACTGCAGCCTCCCCTCTGAGAAAGTTGGACCTATCCCATGACTTCTCAGATGCCCCATAACCCTGTTAGGCAGACTTTCATTCCTAAAATACCATATTTTGCTTCCTTTCCATTTCATGTGAGAAGGTTTAGAAATGCTTAAGGGAATTTAACTTCAGAAGTCATAGTACTTCAGTTGGCTGTCTGTGATGCTGTCATGAATGGAAGATTCTTTGTTTACAATTAGAATTCTGCCATGAAGTATTCATTTTGATCTTTGGGATGCCCAGACTTCATTTGTATTGAAGAAATGAATAAAGAAAGCCTCTAAAAGAAAGAAAAGAAAGCCTATTTCAGGCTGGGAGTGTGGCTCAAGCAGGTAAAGTTCCTTCCCCGCAAGCGCAAAGCCCTGAGTTCAAACCCCAGTACAGAAAAAAAAAAAGAAGAAAAAAAAAAGATTATCAAGAAAGCCTATTTCACCCAACATGATGGTGCACATCTGTAATTCCAGCTACCAGGGAATTGGAAGCAGGGAAATCCCAAGTTCAAGGACAACCTGAACAATTTAGCAAGAAGACCCTGCCTCAAAAATAATGATCTTTTAAAAGGGGGACCGGTGATGTAGCGCAGTGGTAGAACACTTACCTATTATTCATAAAATCCTGGGTTCAATTCCCAGTACCACAAAAAAAAAAAAAAAGGAAGTGTTTATTTATTTTATATTGAAGTAAAAAGCTACAGGTAATAAAGAAGAACTTTTAAGTGTTATTTTTGTTTCCCAAATGGATAATGAAGGCATGATAATACCAGTAGGAATTTGCTGAATCAATGTCTGAATAATGCCATGTACAGATTTTGGATTATGATATTTTTATTCCAGGTTTCCAAAGGAGCTTACACAGGTGGGGAGAGATACCTCTGAGAGAGTCAGGATCCTTGCTCGCATGTCAGAATTTAATCAAATCTGTTTCTTTCTGGGACTTCCTTACTGCTGAAAGGCTACATTATTTTGTTACTATTTGATTTTTACATTTATCTTTATTTAATTTTTAAGCTAGGTAATATATTTACAAGGTTCAAAAATCAAAAAGTTACCAAAAAATATATCGTGAAGCTTCCTCTTATTCTGTCCTCTAGTCATTCAGTTTTTACAATGAATGTTGGTTTTCTGTGTCTCTTTCTAGAAGTACTCTAGGCATAGATGTGTAATTGTGCATATGTGTTTGTGTGTGTGTCTGTACCTTGCCTTTTTCACTTAGTCTGATTTAGAAATATTTCTGTATTGTACATAAAGTGCTTCCTTGTTGGGATTTATTCCTAGATAGGATTCCATTGTATAGAAGTACCGTGATGTATTTAATTAGTCTCTAGGCTTTTGTTGATATAATAAATGCTGTAGTGAATAACATTAGAAAACCATCATTTCATATAATAACTATGATAAATCCTTAGAATTGGATTGCTGGGCCAAAGGGAAGGTATAGTTTTATTTTTAGTAGGCATACAACTAGAATGAGACCCAAGTATTCAAGTCTTAATCGAACCCAAAAGATAAAGGTCTGAGTTATTTGACCAAAGATTCTGATAATGTGTCATTAAATGAGAGGTCTTCAAAATATTTTTCTGGGGCTGGCAGAGTGGCTGAAGTGGTAGAGCACCTGCCTAGCAAGCATGAGGCCCTAAGTTCAAACCCCAGAGCTACCAAAAATAAATAAATAAATAAATATATAAATAAATATTTTTGAGTAAGTAAAAATGCAACAAAAATGCTAAATGACTCCTTTCAGTTTGATGACCAATAAATCTACTTTTTGTGCTTTGAATTATTTCCTTATTGCCATGGATAACTCAAGGATATTATATCATTCTAAGGAAGTTCATTTATTCAACTTACCACCCTAAATACTGCTATCAGTTTTTTCTTTTCTTTTTTCTGTGGTATTGGAGTTTGAACTCAGGGCTTCATGCTTACTAGACAGGCCCTCTACCACTTGAGCCACTCCACCAGCCATCAATTTTTGAAAAGTTAATGATTGGCATTTTAAATAGCATTTTTTGTTGTTGTTGTTTTGTTTTTTTAGGATGGAGCTATGTTGGACTGGAGGCATGGCTCAAGTGTTAGAATGCCTGTTTTGCAAGTAAGAAGCCCTGAGTTCAAATCCAGTATCACACCAAAAAAATAAAAATTAAAAAAAAAGCCATGTTGTTTAGGCTGGCCTCCAACTCCTGGGCTTAAGTAATCCTATTGACTCAGCCTCTGGAATGGCTGGGACTATAGACACATGCTACTGTTAGTACCTGTCTAGCCATCAAGATTTTAAGCTCATTTACAGTGCACTAAGTATAAACATTTATTGAGTTCCTATTTCATGAAGATATTATCTTGACCTTAGGGAGCAAATTAAAAATTTATTATTTGGGCAAAAATTCAGAAAGGATTCTTTTCATCCTTTAATATTGTGTTGTGTTCTGTGCTTCCTGTTTCCTTATTTTTCCTTTGGTAAGTGGGATACTTGGCTAGCATCTTTTTATGTGTTTATTTACTATCTTTTTTTTCCTGGTGAGGGTTCTATTCAAATCTTTTTTCTTTTTTTTTGTCCTTTTAAAAAATTGAGATGGTTATTTTAGGATTTAGTTGTAAAAATTCTTTATTCTGAATACAAGTATTTTATCAGATATAGTTTGCAAAAATTTTCCCCTGGTTTGTAATTTACTTTTTTTGGAAGGTGGGGGAGGGAAAGCAGGGTCTTGATATGTAGCCCTAACTGGCCTCAAACTCTCCTTTTGCATCAGCCTCCCAAGAGCTGGGATTATAAGTGTGCAACCACATCTTAGCTTGTTTCCTTGTATTTCTTTTTTGGCAGCACTGGAGTTTGAACTCAGAGCTTCATGCTTGCTAGGCAGTTGCTCTTACCACTTGAAACACTCTACCAGCTCCTTTTCTTAAGTGTGTCTTTCAAAGAGCAAAAGTTTTTAAATTGTTGAAATCTATCCTATAATATTTTTTATGTTTTTTTTTCTTTTGATGGTACAAGAGTTTGAACTTATGCTTGCATAGCATGCACTCTACCACTTGAGCCACTCCACCAACACACATCCTATAATATTTTTCTTTTATGCTTTGTGCTTTTTGTGTTCTGTTTAAGAAATCTTTGCATAACCCAGTGATATAAAGATTTCCCCTTGTATTTTCTTCTAGAAATTGCACCTTTAAAAAAAAATCCTTTATAGTTGTCATAACTGGTCTTTCCTGTTGTAAACTAGGCCCAGAGAAGTTAAAACAACTTGTTCAAGGTCATTAGCTATAAGTCATCACTAAGATTCTGATTCTGTGTTCTGTGCTTTTCCCACTATACAAGTCTGTATGTCAGAATGTGTACAGTAGTAAAATTGTTGTAGTAGTAAGGCCTACATCGGTCTGATAAATTCTGAGGGTAATCATTTAGTTTGTCAATTCTCAAGGCCTTTACTTTTCTCACTTCCTGGTAGGATCCACTATTTGTTTACCACATCAACCAGAGAGCAAGTAGGGAGAAATTGTTAAACTTACTAATCAAATAAGAATAAGTGTTCTTATAAAAGGCATTTCCTAATTACTTGGATTCAATAAAAATTCATTTATGAACTATAAATATAAGAATACATATTGAGTAATATGTCAGCAAATATTTATCGCATGCCTGTGATTAATGCCAGGTACTTTATGCAGTTTCTGGGTAAACAATGAGTGAAATAGTTAGAGTTTATCTTTTTCCTCATGGAACTGATAATCTAGAGGAATCATTTTCTAATTCTTGTGATTGAGATTCATATAGAGAATGCATTTTATATTATGGCCTGATAAGCTTGTATAAGTATATACACGCGCACACACACACACACACACACACACATCTACAGCAGAAGTCTTATGAAACAATTCTTCCTGCATGCAAGAACTCTCATGTTTTCTATTTTGTTCAGTAAAAAGCCTGGGAGTATAGGTTAGTAGTAGAGTGCTTAGTAAGCATGTATGAGGCCCGGGGATTGATCCTCAGTACCAAAAAACAAAGCAAACCAAAATAATTACAAATAGTGATGCTGCTGCAAACCACTGAATTGATTCTACAAGCTGTTAATGGGTCACACAGCCTGTAGTCTGGAAAACATACTCATTTGAGTACTTTCATTGCTTATTGCATTTTGGTGGGAACTTTCCAAGACTGTGGGTTGTTGTGAAGGAGGTTGCTGAGAGAATGAGAAGATGGTAGTTGCCTCTTTAGAGTCCAGCTGCTCACTGTTCAAGTGGGACAGAAAGTACATATTCCCCACAAACACACCAAAATGTTCAAATTCTCAAATGAGGTGTTGATTTCTTAATATTTGGTAGCCCTGGAAATTATAATTTTTTTTTGCTTTTTCTCAAAATTATATGACCCCTTACAGATTTAGGAGTAAATGGGAATTATCTAGCTAAGGAAACTCATCACTAATCTTCTCTAATGCTAAAATATACTCAACAGAAAGCCTCAAAAACTATTGCTGTAAGAAGATTAAAAAGCACTTTTCTTCATTTGATTGGTTGGAATTGAGGACATCAGGTATACCGAGTGGTACTACTCAATATAAATTATGAACAGTCACTGAGAGGGACCTTTATAAGCCCTTACTAGAAATGACTTTTTGTGAAATTGTTTCATAAAGCTTCAGAACACAAGAGGGGTCTATCCATTAATCTCAGTTTATACTTCTTTGAGGATTGGAGAAGAAAGAACGTTGCTTCAGAAATGTGAAATTATAGACTTTTAAATTGGAGGAAGTTTTTTTTTCTGATTCGATGACACTGTTTAGTCTAATTTCTATTCAAACTGAGCCTAAATGTTGGGCATTTAGAAGTGAAGATTTTGTGGTTTTAACTCCTAATGAGAATATTGACTATAGCAGCAGGGTGATTTTACTTTGAATCTTTCTAACCACTTGCTTTCTTTTGATAAATTCATATAAGCTAATAACATTGATCTGAGGACTTATAGAAAATATCCTGGTTGAGAGTTTCTAGGGATTATAAGTTCTACTGCATTTCTTGTTGGGCTGGCCTCCTTTCTAATGGAGTTATTTTATTATGGCAAATGGAAGATAGTGAATTATATTTTAAACAGTAACAAACACATGGGTTAATTACTCCAAAAATACAATGTTATTCTCATACCAGTTTTTTTAAGACAGAATCTTGCTATGCAGCCCAAACTTGTAACCCTACCTCAGCCTCCCAAGTGCTAGAGTTATAGACATGCACCACCAGTGCTTGGTTTATACTGTCCATCCAGACAGTGAGAATAATGAAATGGTTTTAGGATAGCTTCATAGTCGAAGGTTTCTTAGGTAGTTTTTATTTGTTTTCCCCAGTAGACAAAAACAATATATTTGGAAAGAATTTTATTATGAGAAACAGAGGTATTCTCTTTAGAGGGTATGTTAATATGAAAACTAAGAGATTTTTCTCTATATTGAATGAGCATTTTTTTTTCAGAGAAATATTCTAAGGCAAGAAATTTCTCCCTGAATATCCTGGTTTCTGACAAATCTGCCTGGGCTCAGACAACTGTGGCTCTTAAAACCTGATTGATAGACTTCAGGTTCTGTAGGATATACTACTTGTCACTTTGTTCTGCTCAGGGAGGGCCTAGAGTTCTTCCTTGTGCTAACTAATGTTCCATACAAGAAGGCTTTTCTCTGAGACTGTGCCAATGACTATCATAAACTCATGCTTTAGTATCTATTCCTACTGCTTATATGGTTCTTATTTAAACTGAATCTGGACTCTGTGCAAAGGTTGACACAGACTTTGGACCTTTCTGCCCTTTGCTCTGTTAAAGAAAAAGCCACTGGCAAAAGTAACTCATTCTTTTCTGAAGGTTTCTTTTCAGAGGAACTCCTTTCCATGGCAGTAATCAAATAGATCTGTTCACAAAGGTCCATCCATGCTCATCCCCCTGTCCTGGGCAAGATGACTTTCCTCTATAACTTGTGAGTTCCTTGATCCTTTTCATCCCTTCCTTGATGCTCAATGAGGATTTCCTCCAGAGAGTTTGGCAACCTTGTTATGGTGTTATGGGTCTCTAGTCTCCTTGCTCTTCTTAGTTGGGACTAAATTCTTGTCTTGGTTTAAAGCTTTGGGACCCAAAGTGTTTCTCTTTGGCCTCGATAAGGGCACAAAGTACCTGGGAAACTACAATGGCCCTAGTGGAAACACTCTGTAGAGGTGGGACTACGAGACATTAGCAGCCAAGTTGAGATAAGTGGCACTGCAAGGGGGCCTGGTGTCTCCCAGTTCTGGTTAGGAGATAAGACCCCTTTTTTTTGACCATCCCTCTGGAATCTCTGGCTTTTGAAGTAATTTCTGAATTCATCTCCAAAATCCTTTGTGGAAAGGATTTGTGGATACTAAACTTAGAAAAATGCCATTTCTTTTCTTCTTTTTTTTTTTTTTTTGAGACGGTTTCGCTAGGTGTAGCTCAGGCTGGCCTCGTATTCACAGTCTTCCTGCTTCAGCCTTCCATGTGCTGGAATAATAGGCATGCACTATCATACTTGGTGAGAGAGGCACTTGCTTTTATGAACTTCTCCTCTCTAGAACCTACTGCTTTTCTGATCTCTAGCTCTGGACCATTGCTATTTTTATGGTAGAATATTTTTTAGATACTTCCTTTGCTCATTTCCTTACATTGCTTAACTTATAGTCAGTTCTAGGCTCTATCTCTATTAACTCTACATAAAGTCCCACTTCTCTAGATTATTTTCTATGATGCTGGATGAAAAGTGCTGAAAAAATCTGTTTTTGTTCCCATTCAGAGGAGAGAGGAGAATTCCATAGAACCATGACCAATACAATAGTGACCCATCTCTGGTGAGGAATTAATTTTATGTTATCAGCTTGTCTCCTACCTTTTACAAGGATTTCCTCCAAGGAGTTTGGCAGCCTTGGTATGGCGTCAGCCCCTAAAATGTGGGTAAATGAGGAGAAAATGGTAGACCAGGGCAGGATCTTTTTTTTTTTTTTATTCATATGTGCATACAAGGCTTGGGTCATTTCTCCCCCCTGCCCCCACCCACTCTGCCCCCTCCTTCTCCCCCCCACCCCCTCAATACCCAGCAGAAACTATTTTGCCCTTATTTCTAATTTTGTTGTAGAGAGAGTATAAGCCATAATAGGAAGGAACAAGGGTTTTCGCTGGTTGAGATAAGGATAGCTATACAGGGAGTTGACTCACATTAATTTCCTGTGTGTGTGTGTTACCTTCTAGGTTAATTCTTTTTGATCTCACCTTTTCTCTAGTTCCTGGTCTCCTTTTCCTGTTGGCCTCAGTTGCTTTTAAGGTATCTGCTTTAGTTTCTCTGCGTTAAGGGCAACAAATGCTAGCTAATTTTTTAGGTGTCTTACCTATCCTCACCCTTCCCTTGTGTGCTCTCGCTTTTATCATGTGCTCAAAGTCCAATCCCATTGTTGTGTTTGCCCTTGATCTAATGTCTACATATGAGAGAGAACATACGATTTTTGGTCTTTTGGGCCAGGCTAACCTCACTCAGAATGATGTTCTCCAATTCCATCCATTTACCAGCGAATGATAACATTTCATTCTTCTTCATGGCTGCATAAAATTCCATTGTGTATAGATACCACATTTTCTTAATCTATTCGTCGGTGGTGGGGCATCTTGGCTGTTTCCATAACTTGGCTATTGTGAATAGTGCAGGGCAGGATCTGTAACTAGGCTTCTCTCACCCTTAAATAGTTTTATAGATTCATTATGAGGAATAACCCCTACCTATGTTGCACCTAAATTCAAATATGAGTTTTTAGTTCATGCCAAAGGTTTGGATTGGGGGAGAGCTCCAGAGAGGTATTCAAATGATTTTGGTGGTTAGTGTAATGATTTATCCAAAGACTAGCTAGTGACCCTTCAAAAAAGTATACCTGAGGTTTACAACATTTTACTCATTTCCTTCTAGGCATAGTTTCTCTTCATAGTCTAATTAATCAAGTAGAATGCAAAAATGACCTTGCTTACAGTGTGAGGAGCTCTTGTGGTCAAAAAGCTATATAAAAGATTAATTATAGCTACAAAATCATCACTTTACTCCCAGTTTAGCCTGTTGGTCCTTAATTTTGGGTGTCTACAGCCTTCCTTGCTAATCAATCCAGATTCTTCCTCTAGGACTAGAACTAAATCTTTCTATTATTTATTAAAGACAGAGTCAAGCTTTTTACTTGCAGGGAAATAGGCCATATCCTTACTTTTAAATAAAAATGATTCTTTTCGCAATCATCTGAAACCTGACTTGGTAGTGTCTTAGGATTCTGTCTCAGTAACACTGATCATCCTGTACTTGTCTTTCTTTCCTGGCACACATCCCTAGACAAATGTCCAAGGGAGGCTTTTCTCTTACTCAGTATCTTCTTGTCTTCAAATTCCTCTTGCTTTCTAAAGACTATGATTTTTTCTAAAGTAGTCTTCTGTTTGCTGTTTGAACCTCCATTCCCCAAAGAAATAACAGCTTCACCTCTTGGCCACACTCTATAGAAGCATAAAATGATCATATTACCTGGTATACATGTTAGCGTCTCTAAAACTCAGTTCACTTTCAGCCCAGGTTCCAAGCTACACAGAATCGTTTTTAAAGGTGTTTATGTGGCAGAAGGTGGGGGAAGTTGATGATTGTTTAAACTACAGGTACCTCTCATATGTTGATCTGAGGAGGGGAATATAGAACTAAAGTTCTAAGGCTTCAAAGATTTTAAAGATAATATGGATTGTGACTTACCAAATAAGTGGGAGCCAACAAGAATATATACTTTTAGTGTACAACATAGAGTTAAACTGGTAATACCTTCTTGTTTTGCTTACCTGTTATTACCTCATGAAATTGACAGAACTGGATTTTTTTTTCACTCCTACACAGAACAGGAGGGAAATAAGCAGCTAACTTGTTAATAGTAGAAGCCCAATCAAAAATGGAAAACAATAGAATATTTGGTATGCCTAAGTAGAGGTACACCAGCCCCTGTATGGGTTATATTTATTTGTGAGCCACCTATTAGCAACTTGAGACATACATCTGAAAGTTTCTCTTTTGTATTTTGAGATTCCATGTCTGGAAGTTCTGAGATGTTACTGCCATTTTTTTCCTTATTGTTCTCTTTGTGGGCTTTTAATCAGAATTGAATACCTACCACCGGCTTCTTTTCTTTTCCCTGTCTTCATGAATTTGGTTATTACTTGTTCTTGTTTTTGTGGATGATTACTTTTCAGAATCTGCCATGGTACTTTAGTGTGTGAGTTACACTATATATGTAGGTGTGTTCATAAAATACAGGTAATGGCCTCTTGCATAAACTGAACCACTTTTGCATATGATTGCTGCTCACTGTATATACACTACTTTCTTTTTTGTGACTTTGCTAATAATTGCAAGTTCAGGAATCTAAGCATTATTTGGCAGTCTTTCTGTGAGAATATACATAAATTTCTGGGTAATCTATATAATTGGAAACTGCTTATTTCTAATTAATTGATTTTTCTGCACTAGTCTCAAAAACTTACAGTATAGTCTTCTTTGCTCCCTTATTTCTGATCTTTGTAAATTATTGTATCTCATCTCCTGTTATTCTTTATCTATTAAGGCACTGATTTTTAATTTAATCACAAGTAGAGTTTGTTCCAGATTTCTTTGCTGTTTTCAGCTTCAAATATTTCTGCCTTTTGTACCCTAAACTAAAAAGCAAAACAAAACTCATTTTAGTTCATTGAGATATCTGGTAGGAGTTAAGGCAAGCAAAGTCCTATTCCCCTTCAAGGAATGATTTTTTAGAATAATTCTAATTTCCTCTTGGTGTCCATGGTTCTTCCTTACACTAGGGTTAAAAGTTCTTGAGACCTCTGTAGAGTGATGCAGTATATTTTAACTTAAATGGCAAATTATCCACCAGGGAAACTTGAGTCACAAGTGCTCCCTATCTCTGATGCTTCATCATTTTATAGATTGAATATGAAACTGAGTTGTAAAACTGTTCTAGCAGGGTTCCCTAATTTCCAGGCTAAGCTTAAGTTATTGTTTCTTTTTCTTCTCTCTAAGCTCTGAGGTTAAGATAATTAATGTGATTATTTCTCAGCACAGGAGCAATGATTTAATTATAACAGTGTATCAATCTTAAGTTGAAGGAATTACTTTACACTTGTTTTAATTATAGTCTATTTTTTTTTTAGTATTTGAAGTCTACTTCTGTATCTGAGTCAAATATGCATTCTCTATATATTGTTTACTTCAGTTTGGTTGTAGAGACACTGTTTCTTAAGTGCCTAGAAAAGTCATTGGAATTTAGAGTCTACTGCTTAACTATTTTCATAGGAATGATGTGATTCTACCCTTCTAGTTTTAATACGGTGATTTAAATGCTGTCTGTAGAAGCAAATACATTATACCAGAGGTTCTGAAACTTTAATGCATATTTGAGTCACCTGGAAGAGTTGGTACACATTTCTGGGCCCTAGCCCTAGATTTTTTTTTTCTTTTTCTTTTTGGAGCTAGGGTGGGGCAAAAACTTGCATTTCTGACCAAGTCTCAGCTACTGCTGCTCGTGGTTGTCGGGGAACCACACTTTGAGAATCATTGCTTAAATTTTTCTTTTATTTCATAACTGTTCACTTTTAGGGCATATGGTTATATTTAAAAAAGCAAGGAGGTAAAAACAATAAATAAAACAACCTCAAAAAGATGAAAGGATTTTGTGGGCTTTTAAAAAAAAATAGGTTATTTCTATGTGACTGTGAATTTTATGAAAGGTAATATGGCATTTGTATGGAATCTGAGATGTTACTGTAAATGAACATTCAGAGCAAAAGTCTTATATTTTATCATTGTTAATTGCAATAAAAGTGTTAATTCTAAGTAGAAGGAGAGGGAAGTATAGTGAAAGAGCATGAATATCATATCCAAAAGACCTGAAGTAAAATCCCTGCTTTGCCACTTCATGAATAAATTTGGAGTGTGTAACCTCACTGGGGTTTTTTCAGTAAAATGAGGTAGTAATTGTAAAATGCTGTGCTTGTGACAGCTGCTTAACAAAGTTGCTTTGAGACAGGGTCTCACTATATAGCCAAGGCTGCCTTCAAACTCACCATGCAGCAAACTTGTAATCCTCCTGCCGCGGCCTCCCGAATGCTGGGATTGCAGGTATTTGCTACCATCTCCGGCTAACAAAGGTATTTTCGTAGAAATTAGCTTTTGTATACATTCAGGAATCTTTTCAAACTCTATGAGTGATAAATTTTTTTCAAATTCATTATTCACAAAATATTTAGATCCCAACAGTCACAGCAATGTGAATGCTATAGAAGTAAGACATAGAAGATGTGGACTCTATATTTGAACTATATAAAATCTGCTTTAGGAATTCTTTCCATTGAAAGTACCAGAAAACCTTATTAAAAGCAGGGTAAACTGACATTTTTAACATAAGAAGCTCAGAGGCAAAACAATTACAGAGTTCATATAATAGCTTGATGCAATTATCAAGATTCTGAATTCTTTCCATCTTTTTCTGCTGTACCATCTTTAGCATGTTAACTTTTGTCCATGGGCCCTTCTTTTGAGGTCACAACATGGCGATCACAGCTGTACACATCATTTTATTTGCACAGCTTTATAGAAAGTTTAATTTTCTTAAGTTTCCTTTGTCAAAGTGGAAAACCTTTCTCACAAGCTCAGGACAGACTTGTCCTCAGATGTTGTTGACCAAGATTAGGATTACATGGATGACTGTGTGTTGAGCTCCAGGAAGACTAAAAAGGCAATGCAAGTATCTGCATTGTCAGCCTGAGTGGTAGGTGAGAGAGGTAAGAGATGATGGTTGGGTAGATAGCAGGATCTGCCACAGAGAGACAAGATCAGGCATACACTAGAGAAAAGTTTAGGCAGTTTATTATTAGACTAAACTGTGTGCTATACATCGGGGGTGGGCAAACTTTTCTGTATCTGTTACCTGCCAAATAATAAATATTTTAGGCTTCGAGGATCATGTGTGGTCTTTGTTGCATATTTTCTTCTTTGCCTTTTGCCTTTTTTTTTTTCTCTCTTAATAACACTTTAAAAATGTGAAAACCATTCTTATCTTGCTGGCTACATAAAAACAAGCTATGGGCCACATCTGGCCCCTAGGCTGTAGTTTGCCAACCCCCAATTCCTTAATGAAGGCTCAAAAGGGAGTTCCACTTTAGTAAGGCTAAAGTTATCATTTTGAAACTTCCTGAAATTCTGGGATTTGAGTGGTGCTTTGAAGCATAGGTAAGATTTGGATTGAGAGATGTTCCTTCTGAGGGTGTAACAAGTGAAGTTGCTGTGCGACAGCTCTATGTTACATGCAGAGCAAAGGGCAGCAATATTTTTGCAAATGAAATGGACAAATTGCAGTCCAGAATTAGAGAGTACTTTGGCCTGAGTATCTTGACTGCCTCAACCACTGATAGGCCAACTTGCTAAACAGCTCTGAGAAATCAAGATGCTCTTTTGGCTTCACGCCTCCTTGTTGACTTTGAGTCCAAGGGAGGCAGTGTTTCATGTAATTTACTCTTCTTCTAGAGGCTGTTGTTACCATAACTAATTAAAAGATAAAAATCATGGTTTAGGGTAGTGAAGACTGTTGGTCTCTTAATCATACCTGTATAAAGATTATAACTCATCTTCAGCTGATGTTGTTATTGGTAACAAGGAAGAATTGCAAAAACCAATGCTAAGCCACTTATTTGTTGAGCATTTATTGAATAACTGCTATGTAACAAGCCCTAGAGATACAAGGTGAGAAACTCACAGTCTAGAGGAAGAGAAAGAATCTGTGTAGAAATAATTATGGTAGACTGAGGTAAGGTTTAGAAAATGTATTTGCAAGGAACATGGATCCTTAGAAAGAATCACCCAATTCACCCTAATTTAAACTTTCAAACTGATTCAGTCTAATGATTGTTGTCATTCAATAGCCACAGATTGTATCCTTAATACTAGATAATTCTCTTGCAGATATGTACCATTGATCACAAAGAGGCCTATGTAAAGTACTTTGGTTGGATCAAATCCAAATCTTTGTCTTTCCACAAAAACCAATTTCAAAAATTCCACTGATAGTACTAAATTTTTTAGATTCTCTCTATATAAAGTATAGAGCTATAGTGTTATGTTTCTCATTGTATTATTTAATTTTTTGTTTCCCAATGTATTGGTATAAAAATTGGGTTCTAAAAAATTTGTTTTTCCCAGCAAAACCTTCAGGGATTAATTATGATAGCTAGAAGAATGCCCCCCCAAAGGAGAGTCTCATCCTAATCCCCTATGGATTTGTGACTGTTTTATGTTACATGGAAAAGGAGGAATTAAAGTTGCAGATGGAGGTAAGGTTGCTAATAATATAGCTTTAAAATAGGGGGATCATCTTGGATTATTAGGGTGGGAAGCAACATAATCACAGGTTATTAAAAGTAGATGAGGGGCCAGATGTGGTGGCACATGCCTATAATCCCCACATTCAAGAGGTTTTGGCAATAGGATCATTTGTTTGAGGCCAACATGGGCTAGATAGTGAGACCTGCTCCCCCACCCCGCAAAAAAGTAGAGAGGGATATAGAAGAGGAGGGCAGACTGATGTGATAAGAGAAGTCAACCCACCTTTACTGAGTTTGAAGAGGGGGAAAAGGGATCACTAGCCAATGAATGTACATTACCTCTAGATGCTAGAAAAGAAAGTGGATTCTCCTTGTATTAGCTTTTAGGTTGCCCTAACAAATAATACAAACTTGGTGGTTTAAACAACAGAACTTTATTTCTTCACAGTTCTGGAGGTTAAATGGCTGCTATCAAGGTGTTGGCAGGGATGATTTGTTTTGAGGTCTCTCTCTTTGGCTTACAGATGGCTGTCTTCTGTCTTCACAAGGTCTTTCCTCTTTGGATGTCTGTACCCTCATCTCTTCTTATAAGGGCACAAGTCATATTGGATTAGAGTCTACCATTAGATTATTAAATCCCATTTTAAATTAATTACCCTTTAAAGATCCCATCTTCAAATATAGACACATTCTGAGGTGCTAGAGATTGAGACTTCAGCATATGAATTTGAGGTTACATAATTTAGCCCATAACTCTCCTCTAGATCCTTCAAAGGAACACAAGTCTGCCAATACATTGATTTGAAGACTCCTAGCCTATAGATTGTAAAACAATAAATTTATGTTGAACAATCAAGTTTGTGGTAATTTGTCACAGCAAATCAGAAAACATATAACCATATGTAACTTGAATCTTTTTGTTGTTTGTTTGTGGGAGACAGAAGCCCAGGCTGGACCTCAAACTTGAGATCCTTCTGCCTTAGACTCCCAAGTGATGGAATTTCAGGTGTATGTCACCTCACATTGCCAACCTGAATCTATTAATAGGGTACTGAAAAACTATATAATGGAGTATTATGAAGGGATCAAAAATAGTGAAACAAATGGCATCAATTGATGAATGGATAAACAAGATATAGTGTATACATACAATGAAATACTATGCAACCTTTAAAAAGAAGGTGATTCTGACTCATACTACAACATGGGTGAATCTTAAGGTTTATGCTAAGTGAAATAAGCCAGTTGTAGAAAGACAAATGCTGTGTGATTCCATTTATATGAGGTATCTGGAGTAGTCAAATTCATAAAAACAAAAGTGAATGGTAGTCACCAGATTTAGGGAGGGAAGAAATGAAGAGTTGTTTACTAGGTATAGAGTTTGAGTTTGTGAGATGAAAAAGTTGTAGAAATTGGTCGCAAAACAGTATGAATGTAATTAGCCTGCTGAACTATAACTTAAAGTATACTTAAAAGTAGTTAAAATGGTAAATTTTATGTTTTATTATTTTACCACAATTTAAAAAATTAAACAGTGAATTGAAGTTAAGGGAAGGACAGAAAAATAGGTGTAGTTGCTTCCATTTAAATATTTTAGAGAAAGAGTATGTATACCATAATGCTTGTGTATACATAGACCCTCTGGAAGGTACCTTAAAAACTGGCATAGTGATTATTTCTGGGAATGGGATTGTGGAGAACTAGGAGATGGGAGGACAGGGGTTACAGGAATACTCAACTCTTTGACACCTTCTGAATTTTGCTTACCAGTGCTTGCATTGCATATTGAGAGAATTCAGTTGGGTCATCCTTAGACCATGATATTGTTTTGTCAGTCTAGTTAGACTAAGTGTCTAAGTGTACAGCAGTAATATTTTTACTTAGACCCCCCCCAAAAAATGGGAGAAGGAGAGGAAGAAAGATAGATGGAAAGAGTCAATAGAAATAGTCAATAAATATTTTCTGCTTCTTAAAACCATATAACTTATTACAGGAATAGAATGAAAGAGTCTTAACAGTAGCAACACATTTTGACTCTTGTGGGATTATTTCTTAAGATTCCTGCTTGCAAATTGTTAGCACATGAGTTCTTGCACCATATATTTCATATAAAAATTTTGTCATTTTATTACTATGATTGTTTAGAAACTGTTCCGAATTGAAACTTCTTGCTATATATGGATGTTATTCTTCCAAAAATCTTAATACTTGTTTGTTTGTTTGTTTGTTTTTACCAAACAATACTTGGTTAAAGGGACATATTTTCAAAGTCATATCCTTATCTTTGGGATTTTTGCATCTCCATAAAAAAATAATGGCTTTTTTTGTGACCTGTTTCATTATCTCTCCCTTTTCTTTTGGTATTTTACTATAGCTAATTGAGTACCTAGAAAAGTGCTTAGTACTTAATAGGGGTATAATAAATAGTAATAAATGATTCATTGTAAGGTCTAGGTTATGTAAAGAATATAATTTTGTCTTTTTAGAAATTAAGTACTTATAATTTGATATAAGCAAAATTTCCCTGGGAGGCAAGAATTTCTTTAAAAGAGAATTTTATCTTAAATATGTAATCCTTTTGCAGCTAGGAGATTATTACTATTATTACAGTAATTATTATT
This sequence comes from Castor canadensis, assembly GCF_047511655.1. NCBI lineage: Eukaryota > Metazoa > Chordata > Mammalia > Rodentia > Castoridae > Castor > Castor canadensis. Next base: position 44,876,959 of record NC_133396.1, on the reverse strand, counting down.
ATTATCATTAGCTTCAGCAGAGCTGGGAATGTAGCTCAGTGGTAGAGTGTTTGCATAGCATGCCTGAAACTCTGAGTTACATCTCAGCACTAAAAAAATGAGTAAGAAAGAAAATAAATTGGGTGTGGTGTTACATGCCTGTAATTCCAGCACTGGGGAGGCTGAGACAGGAGGACTACAAGTTCAAGACCGGACTGGACTACATAGTGAGAACTTGTCTCAAAATCCAAAAATAAAAAATAAAAAATAATGAAAAGAAATTAAGGAATGAGCTCATAATCACATGGCTAGTAAGTAGCAGAGCCAGGTATGAATCAATTTAGTTTAGTTTAAGATTTGGACTTTGGACTTTGAATACAAGAATGTGATTTGACTTTGTCCTCTTTGAAATCCCAAAAGGAATTAGGGAAGTAGCTAAAGGAACATTAAAAAGGAAGGGAGGGAGGGAAGGAGAAAGTGATAAAGAGAGAAAGAAAAGAGAACTGACAACTGCACAATACCCTAGAAAAAAAAATGAGGGGAGTATGAATTTCGGGCAAGACCAGGTTGAGGTAAGCCCTACCATCCTGAAGGGTACTATGTATAAAAACCCACTAAGGGATTAAATTAAGGAAGCATCTTTTATACCTAGTTTACTAAAAATATCTGAAATCAGAAAGTTATTAATTTTTTAAATGCCTTTTAGTGTGTATTTAAATAGTTTTCTTCATTTGACTTAATATGCTAAATTATATTAATAGAGTTCCTAAATATTCATTTTATCCTGGCATATTGGAAATAAATTATATATTCATGATCAAGACAGTTTACAGAATCCAGGAACAACTCAGGAGTTGAAATTCTCAGGTACCTCAGAACACAGGAAAAGAACTTGAAATGTTCTTCATCTCCCTTTTAGATTCTTAGAATTTAATTTAGAACTTAATATGTTGTTCACAAGTGAATAGTTGTTCCTTAAACTAATTATGTTGTAATCCTATCGGCATACTTAAATGAATACCTTGTATCTTAATAAATTATTTTAATCAGAGTATATAGTAAAGCCTTAAAATAACTTTTGGAATGCAAATGACAAGACCTGTTCCTTGAAGATAATTTTGAGAAAGCTAGTGTAAATATGCAGAAATTTTAAAGAATATTTAAGAGATATTTTAAGAATGAAAACTGAACGGTCTAAACAAATATAGTTTGAACTAATTTATACATCTCTCTCTTCAGTTTGTGGTAGTGACAGGCCACTTTTGATAGCATTAATATTATCTATGTTATCTGTTGTGGCATGAGAGTTTGGAAGAATTGAAAGCCACTCTGGTCTCTACCTTATTAATTCCTTTAAGTATTGTATCAAGCCTTTAGTTTTCTTAGTATGACTTCTAGAAATACTGGGTATTTTGTATATTGATTTAATAAAAAATAAATCTAGGTAGAGAGTGTTCTTATTCTTTCTCCTCCAAAATGCAAGGGATTTAGGAATAAAGAGACTTTATATTTGTGGTATTTTAAAAATGATTTTAAATATTTAGTTATTTCTGATCTTTTCTAAGTCAGGAAGAGAGACTTGTTACAAGTAGGCAAAGATTAGAATAGGGGAAAAAGTAAGAAAGAAGTATACCAGAAACAAGGCAGTTAACAGAAATAGTAAGTTTTACATTCTTTCATTCAAGTGTATTTGCACTCTAAAATTCTTATTAATCTCTTCAGGATTTTGCAGGCTAAAACACGGTCTTGCTTTGGAAAATCAAAACAAGCATCAACTAAGATAGCTATAAGACTGAGTTTCAACCACCATTACTGAGAAGTTTTGATGACATAAGCATATTTATCAGTGCCCCATCAGGATAACTCAGTTTCCATCACCTGATACTCAACAGCAGACATTTGAATAGAATCTAATGGATCAGAGTTGGAACTTTTTCTTGTTGTTAGTCATAGGGAAAAATACTCTTGTATTACCAGCTAATGGTTTCACTCCTTTATCTCATTGTCCTTATCTATCTTCTAGGCAGATTTTGAAAAAAAAGATTGGAGAATGGAAGAAAAGGTTTTATGTTGTTTTCTGGCATCTGTCAAGGACTTGACTTGGGGATGTATTTCTACTGTTATGAACACTTGTATGCAGAGGTCTAATAAGGCTGGCTAGTGGTTTGATCCCCCTGTTATAGTCTAAAGCCTATCTCTAAACAATCCATGAGGTATCTATCTTGCGATGGGAAGGTAAATGAATATAAACCTTTCCTCAGTCAGGGACGAGTTCAGAATGTGAAGGGCTGGGGTAGTACTATCCTTAGGGAAGAAAGATAGCCTGTTACCCAAACTGGGAAACCATAGAAAATGCTTCAGCTAATCAATCATTCCTTAACCCATTTTCCATTAGCTAATCAGTCACCTTATTGACTGTATTCTTTCCAAAACAGCCATCACTAATCAGAATTGCAGCTTCACATCTGTGTGCTAACACTTTTTCAGTGATTTCTGTGAGTGTTTTCCCTTATGCTTGTAGGCCCATTCATTTGGATCTCTGAAATGATTTTATTTGTGTTATAGAGCTCTTGTTTGGAATACAGTGAATCAGCAGCATTCTTTTGCTATGAATGTGAACAATCAGAAATATTTACAGATTTCGATGTATGTAGATATATGTTTTTATACAGCCTTTGGTGATTTAAATAAAAACTTTTTATTTGGTAAATTTGGTTTCTAAATGCAAATAGAAATAATAGACACTAGTGTCTATTATTTCATCTGTTTGATCCTACCCAGCCAAATAGTTTGGGAGGGCAAAGAGGTGACTTAGAATGAACATATATAAAAATAGTATAGTATATTCTTATGTATAGAATCTCCACTCAAAGCATGTCTACCGAAGTAGAAAAAACATTGCATATTGGAACTTTGAGTGAGTCACCTTCATTAAGGAATATGATTGTCTTTGTGAGGATTTTTCTTTTTTCCCTTTTTTTAAAAATGGTCAATAGTTTCCTTTTCCTGGTGGCTACTGCCTGGTATTGGTGTTGCCATTGAGCCTTTATTCTCCCTATACATAGGCCTCATATGTCCTGACTATTGATAATCGTAAACCAAATAGAGTTATAATCACGGGTATGGAGAGTCAACCTGATCATCTCAAATGTAGAACATTTAACTACATTTCATGAGATATTATAAATTTCATTTATTCCATCTGATCCTCAGATGTTATCCAAGGAGTCAGGCTGAAAGAGAATGACTTAAAATGGCTTCTTTTTGTGTATTGCAGTAGGCAATAACATTAGTTTGGAGACTCTCAGTATTATATCCTGACATACAAGTGTATTTCCCCTGCATATTGAATGCTTAGTTCCTGATACCCATTGTAAGGATGCTGGAACTATCTGGAGAAGACCTACAGATAGAGAAAATGAATGAGCTCTACAACTGTCAATTAGATATCTACCTAAAAAGGAGAAAAAGAAAAGAAATCTGAGAGGGTCTGAGGTGAAAGAATGCAGAGTCAGTCCTAGTTATGTTAATAAAAATTACAAAGGACCAGCAATTTGTGCAAGGCACTGGTCTCTGCCCTTTACTTCTTTCAAATCAGATGTCTGGTTTACATTTTTATCTCTTTCCTTTCTACTAGCTATAAAGTCTTAGTTGGTAATATCCTGGTTTTAAGGTCTGCTGATCTTTGCAATGAAGCTTATGCAGATTTGAAATGGCACTGTGAGAAAAGATTTTATACAAGCATGTTTTGGGACTGTTAAACCCATAAGAGACTAGGTTGGTTTTGGCATTCCACCCCCCCACCCCAACTTTATGGGCAGTTCAAAGTGGCTTAGTATCGAATCAAAGCTTAGAAACATAGCAAACTTTTTTCTTATTTAGAGATTTGTTGTGTGTCTTGCTATATAATTCCTAATTTTTATTTTTCAGTACTGGGGTTTGAACTCAGGGCCTACACCATGAGCCATTCCACAACCCTTTTTTGTGAAGGGTTTTTTTTTTGAGATAGACTCTCACGAACTATTTTCCCCAGCTGATTTGAACCATAGTCCTCCTGATCTCTGCCTCCTGAGTAGCTAGGATTATAGGAGTGAGCCACTGGTGCCCAGTTTTTCTTAACAAATTCTAAAAACTACAGTTAATATGCTTTATATAATTTGAATTATAACACACTTTGAATTTATTTTGACTGATTTGAATTTTCCTCCATAATTTTACTAAATTTCATCTCTTCTAACACATAGCCGTGACTAGAATGGGATTCCACAAACCTTGACTGTATAAGCTGAGTTCTGCCTGTATCAGGATGTTTATTGTGCATAGTAATACTCATGGAAACAATATCTGTCAAAGTAAGTTGTGCTTCTCAAATATATCAACCTCGAAGCTGTTTTCTTTACTTCATCTTCCTGGGACAATTTAAGGACCTTCTTTACTAATTATATTGATTCACCTGGTTGTACTTCATTCCATCATGATGAAGAGTGTGGAATGGCATGAATTCAATTACTGTGACTCACTAATAGCCAGAGTTGTGTTCTTTTCCCTAATGCTTGCAAACATTAACTGATGAATCCACATGAACATTCTTTGATTCTCAACATTTGTAGATGACAAACAGATTGTGCCCAGTGTTGTATGATAAGCAGGGACAGGGCCCACATCACATCTCAGCTGACAGCTGTCAGTGATCTTATTACCAGGGGGCAGCATCATTGATAGAATATGTACCAGGTTCCTTACATAGTGTCCTTCAAAATTTGTTTTGTTTCCTCTCGCTTATTATATTGGCTGATTTTGTGTGAAGAGACTACTGGATAGAAACCTGCATAAAAATATTTCATGAAGTGGACATGTGGGGAAAAGGTGACTCTTGTTTTAAACTAATTAGGTGTATATATTTACAGATTACTCTGGATTGCTTTATTTTATAGCCAGAACTTTTTATTAATTTAAGTCAGATTTGTTGGGATTTCCTCTTCAAGAGGCAAGAGGGCTTACATGAGCTTGACTAGACTGGCTCTCTTGCTTTGTAGCTCAGACTGACTTCTAACTTGTGATCTTCCTGTTGTAGCCTCCCAAGTACTGGGATTACAGATGTGCATCAACATGCCTGGCCAGACTGGCTTTTTAAAGGTATTAATCCTCCTGTTTTGCTTGCTGAGAGAGTATTTCCCACATTTTTCTCCCTTTTCTTTCTTTATTCCCATTCTCATGTCAAAGGAGATTGAAGAACTTCTTCCTAACCTGAAGGTGTAACCTTGGGGGGAGAAAGGTTATTTGTAGAGCAAACTGATTGAAATCCCCATTATTTAATTTTCTTCAAGGGAACTGATGTGAATAGAACTTTCTCTTCAATATTGAGGTAATAGAAGTATGAACTTAGTTGTGTTCATTGATTCATTCATTCACCAAGCATTGATTGACTCTCCTGTGCAAATCACTGGGTAAAGGATTGTTCATGTTGGGCATGAAAATATAGACTCTGTGTTTAAATAATGTACGATCTATACTTTAACAATTAGTCTATAGATATTCATGGAAAGTCATTACAAGGAGAGAAGAAAATCATCACATGCTGTATATGCAAAGAAGAGAAGAATTCTGGATAAATGGAAAATTTTTGGCTGGAGGCCAAGTTAACTGTGGGGCTGGCTGCCTTAGATCTCCTGGGGCTTTCCTGGCAGAAAAGGGAAGAGTGTGGAAGGGGCCTCTGCCCTTCTCTGGTTCCATTCAGCCTCCAGGGAACCAGATAATAGTGAGAAGTAGCAACTTGCTCCCTCTGCTGTGCACAGGGTTGTTGAGGGGAGACACTGTGCCCCAGAGAAGAATGACAGTGTGAGTGAAAGAGACCACAGAAGATAATTGGCCCTAATTTGCAGTTTCATCTTGGATCCAGATAGAAGGAATGACCCTTGTGATTAGAGCAGGTGGGATGCTAGTGGTTGTAGCAACCACTGAGACATCTGAGTGCCTGAGGTTCCTATTCATTCCCTTCTCTATATCTGCTGCTATCCTCCCCTTTCCTATGTCTGCTGCTATACAGACTAAAAGGAAAAAATGTTCTTGAGTGACTGAGATTTAATTATTGTGCTTATGGGAGTTCAACCAGGAACAATTGGATTCATTACCATTGCAGGGCTATTTTTTTCCTCAGCCTGGTGATCAGAAAAATGCTTGTTATATTGGTTTATTTCCTAAGAATAAGACATTTATTTATTTTTCTGATTCCCCACCCCTACCCAGTTACATAGAAAAAGATATACATATAGATGGTCATACTATTTTTATGGTCTAGTTTGTTCCTCTGTGTGGTTTATTATACCCTTGTAGGGAATGCATTTTCCCCCTGTGCAATCAAAAAAGCTTTTATGTTTGAATAGTCTGATGAAAGGGAAAGATGTTAGCCTTTTGTATTATTAAAGAAAGCAAAGAAGCAAAGAAAGAGAAAAAAGCTAGCCTATGGAATCAAATGTGGAAAAGACAGACAAAACAAGAGGAAAAATTTAAATGTAAGGATTATTTGGTTTTACTTTCACATTTAAAAAATTTTTAAAATTTTTTTTTGCAGTTCTAGGGATCAAACTCAGGTCTTAATGCATGCTGAGCACATGCTCTACTACTAAGCTAGATATCCAGCTGCTTTTACATTTTTTGTTATTTATTTATTTATTAGAATACATTAATTGAATGAAGGGGGTTTCATTGTGATACCCTGTTACATGTTTAGATGATAGATGTGTGTTCTCTTCTAGGGCAAGACAGAGTTTCAGAATATAACAATGTCCTTTTAGAGGTCAGCTTCCATGGAATTTTTCACAAGGAGTTATTTTCTGGGGTAGAAGAATAGATTTGGAGAGAGAATCTTTAGCCTAATAGTAAGTTCAAGATTTCAAAAATTTAAAAATTACCAGCCTTTAGGTATGCTCTAATTTAAAGCCTGCTGTGGAGTAGCCAATACAGATTAAAAATGGAAGAGACTTTAATCTTCGAGAACCTTCCTTTTTTCTTTGGTTTTTTGGGGGGTTTTTTTGGGGTTTTTTAAATTTTTAATTTTTTATTATTCATATATGCATACAATGCTTGGGTCATTTCTCCCCCCTGCCCCCACCCCCTCCCTCTCACTCACTCAGCCCCCTCCCTCTCTCCCCAACCCCCTCGATACCCAGCAGAAACTATTTTGCCCTTATCACTAATTTTGTTGAAGAGAGAGTATAAGCAATAATAGGAAGGAACAAGGGTTTTTGCTAGTTGAGATAAGGATAGCTATACAGGGAGTTGACTCACATTAGTTTCCTGTGCATGTGTGTTACCTTCTAGGTTAATTCTTTTTGATCTAACCTGGTCCTCTTCTCCTATTGGCCTCAGTTGCTTTTAAGGTATCTGCTTTATTTCTCTGCGTTGAGGGCAACAAATGCTAACTCATTTTTTAGGTGTCTTACCTATCCTCATATCTCCCTTGTGTGCTCTCGCTTTTATTATGTGATCAAAGTCCAATCCCCTTGTTGTGTTTGCCCTTGATCTAATGTCCGCATATGAGGGAGAACATACGATTTTTGGTCTTTTGGGCCAGGCTAACTTCACTCAGAATGATGTTCTCCAATTCCATCCATTTACCAGTGAATGATAACATTTTGTTCTTCTTCATGGCTGCATAAAATTCCATTGTGTATAGATACCACATTTTCTTGATCCATTCGTCAGTGCTGGGGCATCTTGGCTGTTTCCATAACTTGGCTATTGTGAATAGTGCTGCAGTAAACATGGGTGTGCAGGTGCCTCTGGAGTAACCTGTGTCACAGTCTTTTGGGTATATCCCCAAGAGTGGTATTGCTGGATCAAATGGTAGATCAGTGTTTAGCTTTTTAACTAGCCTCCAAATTTTTTTCCAGAGTGATTGTACTAGTTTACATTCCCACCAGCAGTGTAAGAGGGTTCCTTTTTCCCCCACATCCTTGCCAACACCTGTTGTTGTTGGTGTTGCTAATGATGGTTATTCTAACAGGGGTGAGGTGGAATCTTAGTGTGGTTTTAATTTGCATTTCCTTTATTGCTAGAGATGGTGAGCATTTTTTCATGTGTTTTTTGGCCATTTGAATTTCTCCTTTTGAGAAAGTTCTGTTTAGTTCACTTGCCCATTTCTTTATTAGTTCATTAGTTTTGGGAGAATTTAGTTTTTTAAGTTCCCTATATATTCTGGTTATCAGTCCCTTGTCTGATGTGTAGCTGGCAAATATTTTCTCCCACTCTGTGGGTGTTCTCTTCAGTTTAGAGACCATTTCTTTTGATGAGCAGAAGCTTTTTAGTTTTATGAAGTCCCATTTATCTATGCTATCTCTTAGTTGCTGTGCTGCTGGGATTCCATTGAGAAAGTTCTTACCTATACCTACTAACTCCAGAGTATTTCCTACTATTTCCTGTATCAACTTTAGAGTTTGTGGTCCGATATTAAAAACCTTGATCCATTTTGAGTTAATCTTGGTATAGGGTGATATACATGGATCTAGTTTCAGTTTTTTGCAGACTGCTAACCAGTTTTCCCAGCAGTTTTTGTTGAAGAGGCTGCTTTTTCTCCATCGTATATTTTTAGCGCCTTTGTCAAAGACAAGTTGGTTATAGTTGTGTGGCTTCATATCTGGGTCCTCTATTCTGTTCCACTGGTCTTCATGCCTGTTTTTGTGCCAGTACCATGCTGTTTTTATCGTTATTGCTTTGTAATATAGTTTGAAGTCAGGTATCGTGATACCTCCAGCATTGTTCTTTTGACTGAGTATTTCCTTGGCTATTCGTGTCCTCTTGTGTTTCCACATAAATTTAACGGTAGATTTTTCAATGTCTTTAATGAATGTCATTGGAATTTTGATGGGAATTCCATTAAACATGTAGATTACTTTTGGGAGTATCGACATTTTTACTATGTTGATTCTACCAATCCATGAGCATGGGAGATCTCTCCACTTTCTATAGTCTTCTTCAATCTCTTTCTTCAGAAGTTTATAGTTTTCCTTATAGAGGTCATTCACACCTTTTGTTAGGTTTACACCTAGGTATTTGATTTTTTTTGAGGCTATTGTAAATGAAATTGTTTTCATATATTCTTTCTCAGTTTGCTCATTATTAGTGTATAGAAATGCTAATGATTTTTCTGTGTTGATATTATATGATTCCTGTCATTTAGTTGTCTTAGTTGTTTGAAGGTTTGATTGTTTGTACCTAAGTTGAGGTTACTCTCTACTTTCTTGCTTTTTCTTTTCCTGTAGTTTGGTGCTGCCTGTCCTTTCATGGTTATGTTGGGTTTCACTTTCTGTGTGCAGAATCCCTTGAAGAATCTTTTGTAGTGGTGGCTTTGTGGTCACATATTGTTTTAGTTTCTGCTTCTCATGGAAGACTTTTATTGCTCCATCTATTTTGAATGATAGTTTTGCTGGGTAGAGTATCCTGGGGTTGAAGTTATTTTCATTCAGTGCCCAGAAGATCTCACCCCACGCTCTTCCTGCTTTTAATGTTTCTGTTGAGAAGTCTGCTGTGATTTTGATGGGTTTACCTTTGTATGTTATTAGAAAAGTGGATGGTTGATCAAAACAGGTGAACTACATTTAGGAAGGGAAAATTCTGATGGTAATTTAATCTACTTTGGTAAATTTCTAGAGATTGTAAGCATAAACAGGATGCCTGTGGGTAAACCTGTAGATGCAGTGATAACAAGCTGTTGGCTGGAGCATAGTGATAGTGTATAGACCAATAGCAAGCATATCTAGCCCTTCCTTTCTTCCTCCTCCCTCCTTCCCTCCATCCCTCTCTTCCTTTCTTGCTTCCTTCTTTCTTTCTTTCTTTCCTTCCTTCCTTCCTTTCTTCCTTCCCTTTCCATTTTTTTTGACAAGGTTTTTTTTGAGACAAGGTTTCACTATGTATCCTGGGCTAGCCTGGAACTGGTGAGCCTCCTGCCTGTGCCTCCTGAGTGCTGGGATTATAGGCAAGCAGCACTATACCCAACTATGTCTAACCATTTCTCATAATTCACATTTACTCTCTTTCTTTCTGTTCTTTGTACCACATGTATTTTCTATTTCTTTTTTCAGATTCCTTTGCAGAAGCACTTTTTATTAACTAACATGCACAAATATAAAAAGGGAAAAAAGTAAAATTTGTTCCTGTGGAGATGATTTTTATCATCCTAAGGAGTTTCAAATGGCTAGTTGGCCAACAGCAAACAGCTGTCTCACAGGAGTTCAGGATTATTTGAATTGTTTCTGCATCACTTCTGATGCATAGTGGAGAGATTTCTCATTAGGGCATATGGTTAGAAAGGAGAGGAAAAAAAAGTGTTTATAGTGGCAAAAACAGTTTCACCATGAAATATATTTGTATTTTTTTCCTTTGGAGGGTGTCTGATCCAAATGATTTTACTGGTAGAAAGTCTTTTGTTCTTGAATCAATTATTTTAATTTTTTCTAGGATAAGATATAAGAAAACATAGCTCAACTATTTTATCCCAGAATAATTATTATAGGACATACTTTTCATTCTTGAGTTATATATTTGAGGAAAAATAAGATTTGTAGTAATCTTAGGTACACATGCTATTTTTGAAATTAGCATTATTTAAGCTTCTCTGTATCGTTCCAATTTTAGTATATGTGCTGCAGAAGTGAGCACAATTAGCCTTGTTTAACTCAGTGGGTTTCATTGTGGCTTAACATTAGAATCTCCTGGTGACCTTTTTGAAATAATTTAATGACAAGATTTCACCCTAGTCCAGTTAAATCAGGATCTTTAAGTGGGGCCCAGGTATTGGTATTTTTTAAATGTCTCAAGATTATTCTCATATGAACCAAGAGTTCAGAACCACTAGTTTAACTCTGTGCTAATTTTTGTACTTGCAAATCAGAGGTCCAGGCTGCAACTTTTATAACATCTGTTTCCTTGAAGAGCAGGTGAAATGTGAAATGGATTAGAATCTTGAGTTGACTGTAAGCATTTGATTACTCAGGTATAATGCATTTAACTTCTATTTCAAGAAATTCCATGAGTAGGCTTCTGTTAAAAGAGAGCAAGACAATGAAATTAGGTGATAAAAATCCATCTGAGTGAAGGTTAAAGCTTTCCATATTTCATGGAAGACTGTAAAGACTTACACTTCCTGTGTCAACACTGCTAGTGAGCTAAAAAGAATTAAAGATCATTCTGTACTTTGTATATTGTACTTTTCTTGAAATAAAGTATACATACAGAAAAGTGGACTTAGAACTTGAAGAATTTTTATAAACAGATGTTTTCATAAACACAGATCAAAAATTTGTTGGGCTGGCTGGTGGAGTGGCTCAAGTGGTGGAGTGCCTGCCTAGCAGGCTCAAGGTCCTGAGTTCAAGCCCCAGTACTGGGGAAAAAAAATCTGTAGCTTGAATCCAAGATCAAGAAATGGAGCCAGATGTCAATGGCTCATGCCTGTAATCCTAACTATTTGGGAGGCTAAGATCAGGAGGATCATAGTTCAAGGCCAGCCTGGGGAAATAGTCTATGAGACCTCATCTCCAAAACAGTCAGAGCAAAATGGACTGGAGGTGTGGCTCAAGTAGTAGAGCTCCTGCTTTACAAGCATGAAGCTCTTGAGTCAAAACCCCAAAACCCCAGTCCCACCAAAAAAGAAAAGAAAGTAAAAGAAAAAAAAAAGAAATGGAATATTACCACTCATCTCCTTCCAGCCACTACTTATCCTCCCAGTCATCACCCCTCCAGGAGTAACAACTATCCTGACTTCTTGACCAAATGGTTTTGATGTGGGCAATCAGGCTGTGCTCTCTAAAGGACTCTCTTTGACTTCCAGAATCAGGGTTCAGAATCATACAAATAGTTAAGGAACTCAGGCTCAGGGTTCAAATAGCCTAAGTCAGAGTGTGAGCTCTACCGTTTACTGACTGTGTGACTTCACTTCTCTCAGCCTTACTGCCCCCATCCATAAAATGGGGATAATACTTATCCCACAGAGTTGTTTTTGAAACAAATGAGATAACTTAGGTTAAGCACTGTAGGGTCTAGCATATTGTCTGTGCTGAGTTGGAAAGCAAGGGCAGATACTGTCATATTACCACCTCTTCAACAGAGTCAGGGCAGTGCCATTGTTGTCTTTGGGCATAATTAAATTCATACTTCAGGGCTGATGGAATGGCTCAAGTGGTAGAGTGCCTGCCTAGCAAGCTTTGAGGCCCTGAGTTCAAGCTCCAGTATTGACAAAAGAAAAAAAAAAGCCTAAATTCATACTTCACTTGTGGAGGAAAGAAGGAAGAAAAAGTGGGCATCTTGACCATCTTTCCTTTTCTTCACCAACCAAAATTTGACTTGTGGCAACTTCTAAAATATATTCTTTAAATTCATAGAATGATTATCAAAAGGCCAGAAATGATCTGGGCATGGTGGTACACACCTGTAATCCCAGTACACAGGAGACTGAGGCAGGAGGATGGTGAGTTCCAGGCCATCATGAACTATATAATGAAATCCTATCTCAAAAAGACCAAAACAAAACAAAGAACATAAAAAGGCCAGAAATGTTCTCATACATCTTTATATTCTCCACAGCATCTAGCACAGTGATTTGCAAATTGCGCATAGTTGATGCCATAGCTAACAGAATCTAAAAATGGTACCTCAGGCACACCGTGTATTCCTGTGCTGTATTTGTATCTGATCCCTCTTAAAACCAGAGTCATATTTTTTCATCATCTGGCATGTGAGAATGCAGAATGTGGCAATGAAATAATTGTAGGTAGAAACCAGGAGCTTGACCTAATTTGCAAAATCAAACAAAAACTCCAGCTAACTGAAGACCAGCTCAGGCATACTTGCTACTTGTGTTGCTTTGAGAAAGCAAGAAAAACAAGAGTTGGCAGGACTTATAGCTTTTGTTTTGTTTTGTTTTTTTGGTTAATAGACTTGTACAGACTTTTTTACATTATATCTTGGGAAAAAGGGCCAAGGTAAGCAAGACAACTTACTGAGTACCTACTATGTAACAGACATTATGGTAAATACTTTTATATAATTTAGTGTCAAGTCCAGTTTTTTTATAATCATATACTATAATTACATGTTATGTATATAATTTTATATAATTTAGTGTTGAGGTTCTTTGAGTAGTCCTTGTTTAAAGGTGAGGAACAGGTTTATCTAAGATACATGGCCCCGCTGGTAGTGAAAGCTAAAATTGCCTGAAACTCGCAGTTTGAACTCTTAACTGATAATGCTGGATTTCCTTTACCCTTAGATGGAATATTGTTATTCTGGTGCTAGGAGGTCAGGAACAAATAGAATAGTGGTTCTCAACTCCATCTCTGCATAGGAATAACCTGTGAAGCTTAAAAAAAAATGTAGAAACTTGGGCTTGACTCAAGTAGTAGAGGGACTGCCCAGCAAGCATGAAGCCCTGAGTTCAAACGTCAGTACTACAAAAAAAAGGTAGAAACTTAAGTGTTACCTTAGAAGTTTCTGATTCAGTAGGTCTTGAATAAAATTCAACATCTTTATTGTTTACAAATGTCTGTAGGTGATTGTGCAGCCCAAATTGAGAATTGTGATTCTTAGAGATCCCATGAGGAGTAACTATAAGATTATAGATCGGAATATCTGAAGACTGAGTTTGGAATATTGCAAAGACTGTTGGTAGAAGTGTAGGGAGGAAGAGGTAGCATAATAATCAACTTTCATGTTTTCAGGAGGTAAGATCATTTTTGTCACTGGAAATTGTTAGTGGAGTGTAAATTAAAATAACCTCCATGAAGGACAATTTGGCAATATCTATCAAATCCTGAATGCCCATAAAATTTGCTGCAGATGTTTCATCAGTAGAAATTTATCCTCCAGAGATATTTCTATATATGTAAAATTTTGTGTATTTGAGGATGCTTATTGTAACATCATTTCTAATAACAAAATAAGAAATATCCAAGATGTGCATCAAGGTGTTTCCATATGAATTAATATGTTACTCTTTTCTAGAGATATGGTTAATAGAAAATACTGCATTGGGGGCATGGCTCAAGTGGTAGAGCACTTGCCTAGTAAGCAAGCACAATGCCTTGAATTCAAACTCCAGTATCACCAACCCCCCAAAAAAAAGAAAGACAGAAAGAAAATAAGATACCAAGGTGCAAATCAGTGTATGTGTCATTTGTGAAAAAAAAAAAGTAGAGAAAGAAAAACATACTTACATGCTTACATATGCTTAGACTATAGTAATATACATAAAAATTCTAAGTAGTAATCATCTTTAGTGAGAAGAAAAGCTTGGCTGAGTTGTAAAATGGTGTAAAATACACCACTTAATATGTATTATATTGTACTTTAAAATTTTTTGTTCCTTGTGCACATGTATATTTTCTAAAAATACTAAAAATAAATCAAAAGAAAGGTATATAAAATTCCATAGTTACTATTCATTTATGACTTCCATAAAAACTATTTTTAAAAAGCTTTTAACATCAAATGAAAGACAGATATTTAAGATGATTGTGGTAAGTGCAATAATGGAATAGGTATTTGTACTAGATGTAATTGCAGCATTAGAAGAGAATGATTTGTTCCTTGCTTGATTTATTGACTTTAAAAATTAATAAAACTTACATGTACACTGATTATAGCTATATAAAAGACTTGTCAGGCAGGGGAGATAACCATGTTCACAAAGGTAGTTTTTTCAGGGCAAGGCTTATCCATTATACATTGGATGTGCTGACCCCAGCACTTTCCCCAAATGCAGTAAACTTGACCACATAATTTCTGGTAGTGGGGGGACTGTGTTTAAAAAAAAGCATTATGTAAATAAATAACAAAAGAAGAATCAACACTCACAGATGAAACTTAAATATAAATAATTTTATCTAGGTGGTGAGGATTTGAAGGACTTTTGGAATGTCAAAGTCATTTATAGTTTAGTCAGTTTTTAAAATTCACTTTAGATATTTTATATATATACATGGAAATGTCACAATGAAACTCTGTGTAGATATCTTAAACAAAAATGTCTTTTTTCAAAAACAAAGGACAGAAAAGTAGAATGGGTTGTCTGGGAGTTGGTACCAGTGGGAAGGGGAGAGGATATAAGGAAAGTGTGTAAGAGGGTGAATATGGTAGAAATATTATGTACTCATGTATGAAAATGGAAAAATGAGACCTGTTGAAACCATTCTAAGAATGGGAGGATTAAAGGAGAATGATGGTGGGGGTGAATTTAACCAAGATACATTGTAAGCACTTTTTTAAATGCCACACTGTTCCCCTAGTACAACAAAAATATGCTAATAAAAATAAACAATTCATCTTAGATTTTTAATAATAAAATAATCCAGGATTCTTCAGAGTCTTACCTCTAGAATTTCTTACTGGTCATCCTAAAGATGAGAGGATAGGAAATACTATATTTGCAAGTTAATACAGTTGAGAAAAATGCTCTTGTCCCACCTACACTCCTTTCTCTGCCTTTTTCCCCACCATGTAAGCTGGAATCTCTACAGGCTATAGTAAAGTCTTAGAACTGATTGCTATATAGGTTATGTGTCTATAGATGTGATCTTCAGGGAAGGTGTCTTTCTAAAATTTTTGTATATAACTATTTTTTTTTCCTTCTTAAGGCATTTCTAGCAGACCCTTACCTGTATCATTTTTAGGTGCCTTAAAGGTGTGCTGCAGAACTGCTAAGACTTTTTTTTTTGTGGTACTGGGGATTGAACCCAGGACTTTGGGTGTGCTAGATAAGTGCTCTACCACTTAGCTACAAACCCAGCTTTTTATTTTATTTTTGATAGAATCTCTTTAAGTTGCCAGCAAGCCTGAAACTTGTGATCTTCTTGCCTCAGCCTCCAGAGTAGCTAGCATTACATATGTACACTACCATACCCAGCTTAACCAAGGCTATATTAAGCAATTCTGGTGTTCAAAATTTATGGACCTTCCTGTTATGAACTCCATATAACAAGTAAATATCAATTAAAATGCACCAGAGTATAATCAAATGTGATATTGCTATGTAGTAATAATTTAAATTCTACCATGCAAAGTTATGTTCAGGCAAATGATCAAACTCCATCTCTCATTAAGTCATGCTTTAAAGCACCTGCCACCCTAGCTTCATTTCCTTCCCCATTCATGCTTTCTATCGGTCAGATTCTACACCACTACCTTGAATTAATTAAACTGGCTTAATCTGGAGCAGTTGCACCAGACATAATACCTAAAATAGAGCAAACTGGCCTGGGCACTTCCTTCCCTGGCTGTATTCACACTTAATTGCCTGACCCCTGTGTCTTAAGGACATGTCCTTAGCTTCCATGTCTTGTGTATATGGTTACCTTTCAACTCATTTGTTCTTTAACAAATGTATACATAGTACTTCCTATGTGTTAGACAGTGTGCTGATTTGCTGGGGATATTGTGGTGCATATGACAAATATGGCTCTTTTGAAACTTAAGTACTAGTGGAGAAATGTGGGCATAAAATAGCTCATTAAGCAGTACAATTTTAAATTATGACAAATTCTGTAAATTGGTAATTAAACCATACTAGTGAGAACACAGCAAGCAGGGAACTAACTCAGTTTTGAGGAGGGGGAGATGTAAAGGTTAGTGGTCAAGGGAAAGCTTCCCTTGGGAACTGGTGTTTTGAGTTCTCAAAATGATGAATCAAAATCAACCAGAGAAAAGTTGGGTGGGGAGAGTGGGGAAGGAAAAACTTATAGGTCAGGAAACTAGCAGATTCAAGGACTAGAAAGAAGGGTAATGAGGACAGAACAAAGAAAAGTGAAAAATAACTCAAGATGGTGCTTGTAAAGTCAGCAAAGGACATTTGGCACTGTATTTTGCAAGCAAAATTAAAGCTCTTGGTCTTTCTCTGACAATGAGAAGCTGTTGAAGAGTTTTCCATTGGGGAGTGTCATATTGAAATGTCAATAGGGTTGTTTTTGTTTGGTGGTACTGGGTTTTGATTTCAGGGCTTCATACTTACTAGGCAGGTGCTCTACTGCTTGAGCCATGCCTCTTGCTTCATGTTGACATTTAAAAAAGATCACCTAGCTTTACTATGGAGAATGGTCTTATTTATTTATGCATACTATCCACAGTTGGGCTTCATGGTTTGGTTTGCTTGCTTGTCAGGAGATAGAGCACTTAATAAAAGAGAATTTAACAGAATGGCGATATAGTGTGCTGGTAAAGGATGTGTGAATAATACATTTCCTCTTTTTAAGTCTAAATTACTTCATCCAAAGAATGGAAATAGGGCTGGCAGAATGGCTCAAGTGGTAGAGAGCCTGTCTAGCAAGTATAAGTCCCTGAGTTCAAACACTAGTATCACCAAAAAAAAAAAAAAAAAGAAATAATAAGTAGTATACCTGTTTATGGGGTTATTATGAAGATTAAATAAGATAATGCCCACAAAGCACTTACACTAAGACCTGGTACATTGTAAGCCTTTAATAAATGTTAGCCACTGTTACAATCTAACAGTCTCCTGAAGGGTTCAGACAGTCTTCTGAGAACCACCTATTCTGTGGCCCATGGAGTAGCATTCCATCTGTTGTTCACATGTCAACTTGTCTGGCCACTACTACTGGACTTAGGAATCTAGCCTCATTAACCAATAGAGAGACATCATGTGTATAGTTTAATTTTACAGATATCATTTGGAGATGGAAGTGGAAGATGAGAAAGGGCTGCTTGTTTGAATCCCAGTAGTGATTTTGTTTTGAAGCTGTCATTTCACAAATACCAATGACAGCATTCTGTGACTTGCAGAAAATTTTACCAGATGTAGTTAGTTGCTTAGGAACATCCATATCTTTTTGTTTCCCATAATACTAGGTAATTAATGTGTATAATTATACTGCTAAGCAAAACTTCAGGTTGATCAAGGTTAATTGTTGGACAGTATTTGAAATGTTAATAATGTCTCCCCCAAAACTGCTTTTCCAAAATAGATTTTTCTAGTTTCACAAGAGGTTTGAATATGATTCTTCACTCAGCAAGATGTAATTCTAGACCTGTAAACTGGGATTTTCTGATATAGTATTTTCTAAGAAATTAGTACACAGAAAATCTGTTTTCTCTTGCGCTTTAAATTTCATCAAATCACTTGTTTACAGGGATTTTTACTGACTGCCTTTGTTATTGTTAGTCTGTTCTCTAAAATTTCTACAATTCTGCTTTTGGTCTTTTGTTTTTTTTTTTTGAAACTAGAAGAGGGGCTGCAATGCATGCACTTTCTGTAAGAGTACTGGGGTGTTCTGAGTGGATAACAACCTATTCTAAAAGTTCACAGTGGAATAAGACAAAATAAATCTTTCCCCCTTAAAAGTTTATAGTGGATTCAGACCCTGTCCAGAAAGTCTTTATGTTTAACTTTGTCATGTAGCTTAAAAAATTATATATATATATATTTTTTTTTGGGGGGGGGGATGCTAAGGTTTGAACTCAAGGCCTTGTAAGTACTCTACCACTTGACCCATGTCCCCAGCCTCTTTTGATATAGTTATTTTTTGCTTTTAGTTATTTTTTAGGTAGGGGCTCATGCTTTCTGCCCCTATGGCCTTGGGTGGTGATCCTCCTAGCTACCCCTCCCACATAGCTGGGATTACAGATGTGAGCTACCATGCCCCGCCTAAGAGGGCAAAGCAAGACTTTCCTTCTTTTTTTTTTTTTTTTGTGATATTGGTTGAACTCAGGGCCATGTGTTTGCTAAGCAGGTGACCTACCACTTGAGCCATTCCACCAGCCATTTTTGCACTGGTTATTTTTGAGATAAGGTCTTGCTTTATACTGGGGCCAACCTGAACCATGATCCTTCCATTTGTGCTTCCCCATGTAGCTGGACTGACAGGCACATGCCACCATTCCCAGCCATTGGTTGAGATGGATGGAGGACTTTTTCCCTAGGCTGGCCTTGAACTGCTGTTCTCCCATGCTCCACCTCCTGAGTAGTTAGGATTATAGCAGGATCTACCACACCCAGGTAGAGGGCAGGATTTTCAAGGGAGTTTTGCTTCCAAGTGCTACAAAAGGAAAAAATTTTAAGTTTCTCATGTAGTCAATGAGAAAGTTGTTGCAATCAAGTTCACTTACTGAATTTGCCAGACTTCTTGTGGCAAGATGGTTCATAGATGATGAATAATTTCATTTTTAAAATACAAGTGAGCATTGTATCTTATTCTTTCTCTTATCCATCATTATGGCTCTACCTGCATAGCTGCTATTTCTGTTACTTAGTATTCTAAATGAAAATCCAAAAGCATCAGCTAAATTGTTCTTCTTTAAATGATTGTTATGTATCATATAGCATTACTACTAAAATCTAAAGGTATAGGCTTATATTGATGTAGACCTATGCTTTCTTCTCATTCTTAGGCAGACTCAATTCACCAACCATACCAAACAAATATCAGCAATATTTTCACTATATTGAGGGTTTTTTTCCCCCTGTATTCATTCAGGTCTTTCTTTTTCTTTTCTCTCTTCTCCTCTCCTCTCTTTTCTTCTCTCTCTTTCTGTTTCTTCCTTTCTCATTCTCTCTTTTTTTTCCTCTCTCTTTCCTTTCACCTGTATATTTTCTTTCATTGTTTTGTGTTTATCTTGCTCAGCTTCAAATAGCTATATTGAGGATTGTGTCAAGTCACAATGTGTGTTACCTGGAACTTCTTGGAAACTCAGCATTTTATTCCTGTGGAAATACACTTATTCAAATTTTGGAAGAATAACAATGGGAAAACCAAGTTTATTTTATTGCTGTTGACTGTTACTTATAATGGGAAAAGAAACCTAATCTTTGGGGTTCTTTATCACCTACCACAATATATACTATGCACTGTTCTATGAACAAAAACAAAAATCACTGCCCTTGTAAGCTAATAGTCTGATGCCTGTTACCATTTCACCCTCTGCCTCTTCCAAGGAAAGAATCAGACCTGGATCAAATCATAGTACTATTATATGTTGTGTGTGATCCTGGAAAGTCACTTCTCTTAATTGTAAGAAGCCTAATAATCATGTTATCATTCATATAGGTATCTCAAAATGATTTATTACACTGATGCTGTAACAAGGGAATTTCCTTTTAAACTGCTTGGATTTGTACCCAAGAAGTGCCTTTTACAAAATAATATCAGGAAATTTTGTCCCAGGGTTTACCCATATATGTTCCCTGGTGTGTATTTGTACAACTGATCTATCTGGCTTAATATCAACAACAGTTTGTAGTATGAGAGCCAAGACCACATGGATTCATTTTTATAGAATTTTGTCTCACAATTATTATTAGGTTGAGGGGAATAATGTCAAAAATGAAAAAAAAAGAGTTTGAGTGGATAGCTAAATTTTGGCATGATTTGCAGCTTTCCCTTTTAGGAGCTATGTTTGCCTTTTATGTTTTGGTAGGGCAAAAATCATTTGGATTTGCTTTTCTAGCACAGAATGGTCATATTCCATAGGCTCATGACAAGGCTGGTCAATCAAAGTACCTCTTTTCCCTGGATACTGTGATGGCAACATGACCCAAGCAGGGCTAGTCAGTGTCATTTTAGGATATTGATGCAGATGCTAGGAATAAAAAGGATTAATTTTTTTCTGGGCTTTCTGATTAAGAGGATGATAGATATTTAGTATGGTTGGTGGAGACAGTCTGCCTAAGAATAAGAAGAAAGAGAAAGGGAAAAATAGAAACCTGACAGCATCGTTGCATTTCTGAATCCCCTATGAACTTAGTTGTGTGAATCCTGAACCTTTTTTGCTTTTTAAAAGCAGTATTGTTTGCCATTGAGAACATCTTATATAATAATATAGTATTCTTAGCTATGGTTGTGGTAGTCATTTGTGTTTGCCAGTATTTCTCGTTCTCCTTGTCTCACATACTGGACTGGTAGGATTATACTTCTTGGACATGGTCATATGCTTGTTTTGGCAAATGAAATGATTTTTGTCAGTTCTAGATGGAAGATTTTAAGTCGTAAGAGCTGATGCATGATTCATTAGATCTTATTCTCCCTGCCATAGTGACCAGTCCAGAGAGAGAAGAAAACATGGAGCTGAATCTCTGTCAACCTAGGATGGACATAAATGAGAAACTATTGTTAATTTAATCCGTTGAGATTTTGATGCTGCTTGTAATTGCATTCCATTTGACATAATACAGGTGTAGAAAAGGTTTTCTTTTCTTTCTTTTTTTGAATGTTGTGATTAACCTTTATTCTTCAGGGTTTTTTATTTGGCAGTACTGGGGTTTGAACTCCAGGCCTTGTACTCTTGATGTGGTGGTCTCGAGTGTGCTTATAGTAGTTACAAGGAACTTTGCCTTGTGAAATTGAAGAAAGTAAGTCTTGGATAATGGGGTGCGCAAAAGAGCAGAGGTTAATTAAACAGGAAGGAAAAGAGAAGAAAAGCTCCTGAATTTGGGGGGGATGGGTGTCCTCAGAAAGATTGAGCCTCTCCTTGCTCCTTTGTCTCATTTTTATAAAGATTCTTCTTTCCCGGATGAAGGGAAGCCCCACCGTCTCCCAATGTCATTGACTCATTCTAATTGCCCGCCATGTATGCTTTTCTGTCCATCTCTGATTGGCTCCTGGGTTTCAATCACATTGTGGCCTGCAGGCTACAGCAGTTTCAAGGTGCTTGGAGTGATTTCAAGATCTCCACACTGGGGGGGAGGGGAGTGGGGGAGGAGGTGGCCCAAATAATATATACACATGTAAGTAAATATAAAAACAATTAAAAAAAGAAAAAGATTCTCCCCACTCTGTTTAATCTTGCTTCTGGGCCCAGTGGTACATTCCATGGAGCCCCTCCTTTTCCTAACCCTCCTAACTGGTCCCTGCCTCCTAGCTTCTAGTCTCTATCCGCCCTCTGACGAGGTAAATCTAACTGCTGTTAGAGAAAGGGAAAACAACAGATCTCTCTGCTTGCTGCTGGTTTGGGGGTATTGGATGTGGCAGTAAGGGGAACCCTTCAGCAAAGGGCCTATCTAGGAGTCCTCTATAGATGTCTGCAGAGGCTCTTATTAGAGGCTGCATTTCCACCACTATTTGCACCTTGACTGCTTCTAGGCAAGAAGAGACAAATTATATGATTAATTTGAGGATTCATGGTCCAAATACAAGAAGTCAAATGATCGTCAACATCCAACCCAAAAGGGAAGGAACCAGGTCATCCATGGGAGTCATTGTTCTACCACTTGAGCCATGCCTCCATCTCTTTTTGCTTTAGGTTATTTTTCAGATAGGGTCTCATGCTTTTTTTGGGGGGGGGTTGTCCTTGGCTGCCTCAGACCACAATTTTCTTACCTATGCCTCCCATGTAGCTGGGATTACAACTGTGTACCACCATGCCTGGCTTTTATTTGTTGAGATGGGGTCTTAGGCTGGCCTGGAACTGCAATCCTGTCCATCTCCACCTCTGTGGTTACAGATGTGAGCCACTGTGCTCAGCTTTCTTTTTATTTATTTATTAAAAAAGTACTTGAAATACAGCTTTATTCTGATTTTTAAAATAGGAATAAGAATGACAGTATCCTTCAGGACTTCACCATTAAATATTTTAATTTGACTGTGGCAGTCTTTTACCTGAAACCGCAGAAGTAAACAAGTCATTAATGTATGGCTAAATATGGAGGTCTGAAAAATGCAGGTATTTTTAAACCCTGACATTCATTTCCTGCAGCATCCCAAACATGAAGCACACGTTCTATTTAGCTACATAATAAAGTGGTAGCACGCTGTATTCCTGGCATCACAGCACAGTTGCTCATAAAACTAGACTTCTGACGCTGGCCTCTGGCTTCGTTCTCTCACTGATGCCATTGTAAGCTGGGAGAGCAGTTTTCCGAGCGACATCTCAATCACGTTCATATTGTGCTGCCAAAGCGGAGTTCATGACCATCTCTAGTAGGGAGAGAGCAGGCCTGGCAACACACTCCAAGTTAGAGTCTCCCGTGACCTTTCTAGCAAGCCAGAGCAAGGGCTTTTCAAAGTTGGGGTTGCTTTGACAGAAATGCCTTGGTACTGAAAAGTCTTCTTTTGGTGGAAGACAGTGGATTTTGCCTTCACTTTCTTGACTTTTATGTCCACTTTGCTGCCACACAGCATGATGGAGCTGTTTTCATATACTCAGTGAGATCTCTGTGCCATTAGACATGTTTTTCTTCAATGTGACATCAAACACTGTAATGGCACATTGGAATAGATATGAGAGCCATCTCTCAGTCCACCAGATTTTAGAATAGATTTTCTGTATTTAAATTTTCTAAATATTTCAAGTAAACAATATTTTAGTATAATACCTACAAGCACTAATATCTGTAGAATGAGATTATTAAAATATTTATTGAATGTAGTTATTCTGGTTCAGTAATAAGCTGTAGGCAAGAGGTAAACAGCAGTGTTTCCTGGATTACTGTACCGGAACTAAGCTTGCCTTTAGGACTGTGACCTCTTATAAAATTATAGTTGCCTTATTTCATATCATATGGCAGGACAAAGTCTATAACAATAGATTTTAAAATTTAGATGGTATGTAAGAACTCTAACCTTGACCATGACAGTTCCTTTTATATGAGCAGGACAGTGATGGCATCACCTTAAGTAGTCCTCACTATCTGAAAATAGAGAAACTAGATAAGTAGGAGGAAATGATTCAAGGACAGGTTGAACAAAAACCTGATTTGCAGGCATATAGTATCAGTACTAAAGCCTTGAAATTAACAGAGCCCTGGGCAGATAGCCATCAAGGAACATGCTCGGAGTCTGCAAAGTCTGTGTGATGTGGACAACAATGAGTGCCGTGGGCAACAATGAGTGCCGTGGGCATGAACATCCATATCACATAAAATGTGTCACCTCCTCCTCCCAACAGCCTCCATCCAATCCTGGACTTTAAAGGTAATGTCTAAATTTTTTCTACTGGTATTTTAGGGACCGTTTTGCTAAATATATGTATAATTATTATCTTCTTTATCTGTGTTGTATTCTCAAGTTTATGTGAGGGGCAGTATTTTCTTACAGGCAGAGCACACTAGGGAATTTGTCATGTAACCTTTGAATACTTTAATTTCTATGCCTGTAAAAATGGAAACAAATGTTTTTCTTACCCTTTTGTTAGAAGCCTTGGTTGTGTGGAGTAATAGGAAAAGGCCAGGTAGGAAAGTAAAGGTTATTCTGGAAGCATAAGTAATGAAATTTAAGGCCTCAAATTTTTCAAAGTGTCTATTTTTTCTGTTTTGGTGTCATTCTTGTGATGGCCCTCCATATGAAGCATTGAAAACAGCCATCTACAATTCAATCTGTACTTTGTGTGTGTGTGTGTCTGTGTGTGTGTCTGTCTGTGCATGCTACTAAGTTTTGAACCCAGGACTGCTAGGCAAGTGCTATACTGTTGGAGTCATTTCTCCATCCCCAACCTGTGCTTTTTAAAAATCAACTTAGCCACCCTAATGGAAAGATACCTTCGGTAATTCCAGCAGGGAAATAGGAAAGGATGGCTCCCTGCAAGAAAATCAGGGTATCATTATATCATCATAGGAGGAATTAATTGGGCAGACAAAAACAAATGTTCATTACATATAAGCTCAAAGTTGTAGAGTGTACAACTATACCACAGACACAGTTGGCTAGTCACCAGGGAAAAGAAACAGCAAGGAGGATCCCTGATGAGACAGAAGAGAGTGCAGGGTGCGGAATCCTCAACTCAGCTTCCCAGAGTCCATGCAAATCACAGGAATTTGAAATCCACATGGGAATTTCAAGGAGCTCCACAAAAAAGAATTTCAAGGGGTCTCACAAAGTGGAAATTTAGCAAGGATTTATTTAGCAAAACAGGATGAAGTTAGAAGAAGTAGCAAAGGAACCAAGAGTACCTCCTGCCTGATATGCAGGAGGTAGGAGCAGAGAGCCTCAAAATGGTGGGCTTTGTCCCAGATATATTTGTACTTTTTGAAGCTGGAGATTCCAGCTGGAACTCTTATTTAAGCACTGTGGGCAGATCACCCTGCAGCCCCTAATCATTTTGGTAAGTTTGCAACCATGAGTTTAGGATGGGTTTTTTTTTTTTTTTTTGGATTTCTTTTTTTTTTCTTTTATTATTCATATGTGCATACAAGGCTTGGTTCATTTCTCCCCCCTGCCCCCACCCCCTCCCTTACCACCCACTCCACCCCCTCCCGCTCCCCCCCCCTCAATACCCAGCAGAAACTATTTTGCCCTTATTTCTAATTTTGTTGTAGAGAGAGTATAAGCAATAATAGGAAGGAACAAGGGATTTTGCTGGTTGAGATAAGGATAGCTATACAGGGCATTGACTCACATTGATTTCCTGTGCGTGGGTGTTACCTTCTAGGTTAATTCTTTTTGATCTCACCTTTTCTCTAGTACCTGTTCCCCTTTTCCTATTGGCCTCAGTTGCTTTAAGGTATCTGCTTTAGTTTCTCTGCGTTAAGGGCAACAAATGCTAGCTAGTTTTTTAGGTGTCTTACCTATCCTCACCCCTTCCTTGTGTGCTCTTGCTTTTATCATGTGCTCATAGTCCAATCCCCTTGTTGTGTTTGCCCTTGATCTAATGTCCACATATGAGGGAGAACATACAATTTTTGGTCTTTTGGGCCAGGCTAACCTCACTCAGAATGATGTTCTCCAATTCCATCCATTTACCAGCGAATGATAACATTTCGTTCTTCTTCATGGCTGCATAAAATTCCATTGTGTATAGATACCACATTTTCTTAATCCATTCGTCAGTGGTGGGACATCTTGGCTGTTTCCATAACTTGGCTATTGTGAATAGTGCCGCAATAAACATGGATGTGCAGGTGCCTCTGGAGTAACAGTCTTTTGGGTATATCCCCAAGAGTGGTATTGCTGGATCAAATGGTAGATCGATGTCCAGCTTTTTAAGTAGCCTCCAAATTTTTTTCCAGAGTGGTTGTACTAGTCTACATTCCCACCAACAGTGTAAGAGGGTTCCTTTTTCCCCGCATCCTTGCCAACACCTGTTGTTGGTGGTGTTGCTGATGATGGCTATGCTAACAGGGGTGAGGTGGAATCTTAGTGTGGTTTTAATTTGCATTTCCTTTATTGCTAGAGATGGTGAGCATTTTTTCATGTGTTTTCTGGCCATTTGAATTTCTTCTTTTGAGAAAGTTCTGTTTAGTTCCCTTGCCCATTTCTTTATTGGTTCATTAGTTTTGGGAGAATTTAGTTTTTTAAGTTCCCTGTATATTCTGGTTATCAGTCCTTTGTCTGATGTATAATTGGCAAATATTTTCTCCCACTCTGTGGGTGTTCTCTTCAGTTTAGAGACCATTTCTTTTGATGAACAGAAGCTTTTTAGTTTTATGAGGTCCCATTTATCTATGCTATCTCTTAGTTGCTGTGCTGCTGGGGTTTCATTGAGAAAGTTCTTACCTATACCTACTAACTCCAGAGTATTTCCTACTCTTTCTTGTATCAACTTAAGAGTTTGGGGTCTGATATTAAGATCCTTGATCCATTTTGAGTTAATCTTGGTATAGGGTGATATACATGGATCTAGTTTCAGTTTTTTGCAGACTGCTAACCAGTTTTCCCAGCAGTTTTTGTTGAAGAGGCTGCTATTTCTCCATCGTATATTTTTAGCTCCTTTGTCAAAGATAAGTTGCTCATAGTTGTGTGGCTTCATATCTGGATCCTCTTTTCTGTTCCACTGGTTTTATGTCTGTTTTTGTGCCAGTACCATGCTGTTTTTATTGTTATTGCTTTGTATAGGATGGGTTTTATTATTGCTCAAAATATAGAGACAATGGGTGTAACATTCAGGGCATTCCTTTCTGGTCAAGGAATTACCTTTGATTCTCAGACTAAATTACTTATCTAGATAGATTGTAACTCACTTAGCATTAGAAGGAAGGGTGATGAAGGAAGGCTGGCTGCTCTTAGGGATTTTCAGCTTTACTTCCTGGTTGTCTTAATTCCAGAATCTGGCTAAACTTTTATCATGTCTCAGGCTGAATACCCTACACCCTATCTCTCCCACCATTCCTAATAGGAAGCTCCATTTTTTTCAGGAAGGTTCCCCACTCTTCCCTGTACCCAAGTACTTCAGGAAAAACTGGCCCAGCTCCTGCCCATGAAATCTGACTAGACCCATCCCATTGCCATTGGTGGGTGTAGGCTTGAGTATGTGATCCAGTTGAGGACAATGAGATGGAAAGGGAAGCTTGGGGGCCTGGGAGAGTTTTCTTTGTATTTTAAAAGATGTACAGAGAAAGAACTGTTTTTCCTCAGCTGACTATTGTTGGCTATATATGTAATTAAACTTGATTGTGGTAGTCATCTTGGAGCCCTAATTAGTCTGAGGTCAGTGCTGACACAAGTCAGGATGGTGAGAATAACTGCATCCTTGATAAAGTTCAACCACTGAATTTCCTTTTGTTATCATGTAAATGATACTTTTCCTTACTGTTTAAACCATTTCAGGTAGATTTTTTATTACTTGAAACTGAAAAATATTATGAGTAATAAGTAGAAATATTGTGGATTTTTCAGTCAGAAAAGAAGCTCTTGGAGGGATACATAGTTTCATTGGACCTAGTATAGTGCCTTACACATAGTTACAGCTCTGGTAAATATTTGTTATATAAATGTGGTTGTCTTTATTTGTATGCTAATTTAAGCATTTCCCCTTCTCTAATAATTCAAAACCCATTAGATAAGACTAAGCAAGATAGGTGTTTATGGATGGACAACAAGGCCCAGACTTGAATACTAGAGCCCAAGTGGAGTAAGGAAGGCATTCCACATGGAGAGCTGTATGTTAAAGCCTGAGCAGGATTAGGATGGAGTCCTTGAGATTAGAGGGTTACCCAACAAGGGGTGTTAGGATATAAAGAATGTGAGAAAGGCATCCACCTAGAAGAGATGATGTCAGAGCCTGAGTAGGAAACTTTTCTGTTATTTTGTGATCAGATATGCCCAAATTGTATGTGCATTTTATTTTTTAAATTGTTATGAACTTAATCTTCTTAATGCCTCTTTTTAAATTATGAAACGAAACCTGGCATGTTGGTGCAAACCTGCAATCCCAGCTCTTGGGAGCATAAGGCATGAAGGTTGAGAGTTTGAGGCCAGCCTGGGCTACATAACAAAACCCTGTTACAAAAACACAAAACACACACACACACACACACACACACACACACACACACACACATAAATATCTATCTATATAAGATAGATATATCAATATTAAATGGTACTGTTATTTATTTGATATTATGTGAAATTCCTCAATGACATGTCTGATTAAAGCAACTCTGCCCTTATAGAAAGCCAGCTTATTTTCTATAGTGCAAAAATTTCATTAATTATACCTAATCTGCCTTTTAGCTAAATAGAAATGTTTTTTTCATTTTAGTTTTCAGTGGAGTGGAACTGAAGTATTTCATTTTCTCATAATTGATCTTTTTTAGGGGGAGGAGGGAATACTGGCGTTTGAACTCAGGCCCTTGCTTTACCACTTGAACTATACCCCCAGCCCTAGTTAGTTCTAAAGGCAACCTGATAGAAATTGTTTTGAAGAAGAAAGAGTAGGCTCGCTGATATCCTTTCCAAACTCTTTGATTTTTTTATAAACATAATTTTCTGCTCATCATTAATACTAATACAACAGTTCAGCATAGCTGCAGTGACTTTGCAAATATAATTAGGTAACCAATTTAGCCCTGCTTTACTAATGATAAATATGGTCAATGTTAGGCCCCACTGTGAACTTTAGGCAGCAATAGAGCCAGGTTGATTTTCCCAAAGCCAAGAGCTATATAATGACCAATAACGAGCTTTTGTGGAAATGAGGACTGGAGAAAACTGGACCAGAACAAAGGAAAATAAAACAGTACCTGATTCATATGTTTTTTTCTTTAACAATCATATGACATTATTTTAACAAAAGCT
This sequence comes from Castor canadensis, assembly GCF_047511655.1. Lineage (NCBI taxonomy): Eukaryota > Metazoa > Chordata > Mammalia > Rodentia > Castoridae > Castor > Castor canadensis. Next base: position 44,848,037 of record NC_133396.1, on the reverse strand, counting down.
TCCTGTATCTACAAATATAAATTTGCTTACTTTAATGAAGCTGACAAACTGCAACCCTTGTTGACTAAATGCCATCTCAGGTGACTAACCTGAAGATACTGAAGGAAGGTGGGCTTATGTACAAGGAAGTAGCAGAATTTAGAATTCTGAGAACAAAATGCATTGAAAGATAGGGCATTGGTGATTCTGGTTTTACCTGTGATCATATTAAGTGTGGCTTTTCCCCTTACTTAGCTATAAGAGTATTACTTAGCTCTTGTCTAGTTTCTTATGACTAGTAATTCAAAGGTTTATTGTGTTTATTTAGATATTCTTTTGTTTTTTATTATTGCCTTGGTTGTTTTGTTTATTTTATTTGTTTTTGTGGTGCTAGTGATTGATCCCAGGGCCTCATGCATGCTAGGCAAGAGCTCTTCCACTGAGATACACCCCCAGCTACTGATTTGTTTTTAGTCTTTAAAAACTGTATTGTGTTTCCTCACAGAAATCTTTCCAGAAGTTTTTTCCCCTCAGTGATTTTTTCACTATTTTAAAGGACTTACCATTTTTCACTTTCCTTACTCAAAATTTTTTTCATGATTTGTTTGCCCCCCTGACTCACTCATTCAGGAAATATTTGGCTGGTTTTTTTTTCAATCAATATTTATAGTGTACCTATCACATACTTTACTCTTAATAAATCAGGATGAGTTGTGAATGCACATTATTATAACATGAGGAAGAAATATATGCAAGGGGGAGGAATAAGACTTTAGGAAAAGAGATCTCATATCTAGTTGAGGGGGTTCAGAAATCTTAGTTTTGCCAGATTTCTCGTTTTGAAAACCAGAAATCAAATCCTTGATGAAAGAAGGTCAAAGCAAAATGTTTTAGAAAAGCATTTCCCTGGGATTCAGTGCTAAGAATAACTTGAAAGGGTTTGGAATTCTGAATGGACTCTTTTAGGTGCCTGTAGAGAGTATATGCGAACAGAAAAATGGAAGTGCCGGGTTCTTATGGTTGATAATTCACTCCAAGTAGCAGAGGCAAAAATTGCTGCACAGTCCAACAACCCCTGAGAGCAAGGGAGAAAGCAAGAAGCTTAATTTAATCTAACCTGGCCTTTTATGTATTTAAATTTCTCTCTCTCTCTTTTTTTCTTAGCTAGTTTTCCAGTAGGCTTCTTTATAATTTAAAATCCAAAATCTACAGTAATAGTCTTGGCTTGATAGTCTCCAGGGCAGCCTTTTTTGTATGTGAAATTCAATAGAAATGTTTTACTTTAAAAAAATTTTTAATTCAGTAGACTGATGATAAGAAATAAAAGGAAGCCTTGAGGAATACTTTCTAAAGGGAACTTATGCAGACAGCATGAGCTGGAACCTGGGGCAGGCTGTTAGTTATGTGTAACAAAACACGAGCAGTGCTATTTTATCTATTTGTAGTTGCAGTTTTACTATGTCATTTTCAGTTGCCTACTGCATTAGACCTAAGCAGGGACTACATCTCTTTTAGCCCCAGTACCTAGCATAGTACCTGGAGACACTTGAGATACCTCTTGAATGTGTAGTCATGAGGTCTGAAGGATCATGCCCTATCTTTCTGTTGTGGGTTCATTCATAGGAATCTAAGAGTATTAGGAATCATGTAGAAATAGATCTTGATTTCTCACAGAAGGCTTCTAAATGAAATGTAGACAGAAGTTAAATGTTTATAACTTGTGTCCTACCCTTTTATTTTACCTTATCATCATTTGGTCTATTTGAACTATTATCATTTGATTTTTTTTAGAAGTTTTATTTTAGGTTTTGTGGGGTTTTGTGTGTGTGTGTGTGTGTGTGTGTGTGTGTGTGTGTGTGGCAGTACTGGGTTTGAACTCAGAGCCAGCCCAAGGGTTTTTTTTTTTAGTATAACAGGATAAAGTAGGGAAAAGTGGGGGGAAAAAAGGAAACATTTCCTGTTCTCCATGTAGGAAATGGGAATAAAGACTCCTTAATCTTTATTTGAACCAATATGATAGCAAGAACTGTGTCTTGAATTATTTGCTCAACCTAACTAGTATGAAAATGTCATAGGACTTATTCATGCAAACTAGGGTTGTTAAGAAATGGTTCTGTTTGGGCTGGAAGCATGAATCAAGTGATAGAGCATCTGCCTAACAAGTGCAGGATGCCCTCTGTTCAAGCCCCAGTACTGCCAAAAAAATGGATGAAAAAGGTTCTATATTTGACTTCACTGAAGTATTTTTAAATATTTAAAAAATTTTACTTATGTGAAACTATTTAAAACTTTTCACCTATTACATAGGCCAAGAAAGAAGGATTTTATGAACCTATCATTGCTTGTTATCTATGCAATGGAACTGCTCTAAATGCTCAGGGTCAGATCTGAATATATTTACATAGCTTTCATAATTGTCCCAGGTAATGTGAACTAAAGGGTAGAACACATTAATTACCTATTAATAATTGCTTACTTCCCAGTGGATTGTGATGCCAAGTATTTAATTCTGTGACTCCACAAATGTATGGAATTTGAAATTTCTTACTTTATAAAAAACAAGTTCACTTGTATTAATACTGTACACATAGATACAACTGAAAATCATCCTTGATTTTCTTTAATGCTTAATTTTTCTTATTGTTGGTCTCTTAAATCTGGCAGAATAAAGCATGAAAGCATTTTCTGTATCATCTCAATTTACTGTAGTAGTTTAAAAGGGTTTTTTGTTTTTTAATCTGCAACATACTTTATACTTTATAGTTACTATTTTATCCCATATTTAAGTTGATCCTAGTATGTGTAATGTTTCATGTTACCAACATTTAGTAGCCTTGGTTATCCTTTTCATGGGCTGTTCAAAGCATTATTTATCAGGAAGGTTTTATTTTTGAGGAAATTAAGCAAGAAATAAATGTTTCCTGATGGTTGCTCAGAGAAGGTGTTTACTGACCAAGATAGGAAAGCTTTTTTATATTTTCCTGTTTCTAGGAATAACATTTTCATGAAGTTGCTGGTGCCTTTTTTTTTTTAATTCTTTGAATTTATGCATATAACTCCCTTTGGGGACTGTGCTAGTTTCTCATGACGAAAGATTTAACTAATGACAATAAGGATAGATGTTTTCAATGCTATTCTCATTTATGTTAGAATCTGTACATAGAGAAAGAAGATTCCTATAAGGTATACCCACATTGTCCTTTATTGTTTGCCCTTTTCCCCCCTTCTGTTTCCCCTCTAGTTTTGTTCAGTTTGGGGGAACAATCTAGATTAAAGAATATATTACCTCTCTGTAGACACAGATGGAAAAAAAAAAGGAATATATTACTAGTAGATAACACAGGATAATTAGCAGAATAATCTTATTATGTCATCATAGGCTTCTTGTTGGTAATTTAGTTTATCAGAACTCTAATGACCTTATGTATGTGATGAAGTCCCTGAGGATGGCAGATGAAAAAGATTGTATTGAAAAGTTTCTTCTCTCTTAAACTATTAATTCATGTGTGTTTGTGGGGGGGGGCACATTAATAATATTTTCCCAGAATTTAGAGCATAATCTTTTCATTCTTTTTTTTTTTTTCCAGCAGTACTGGGGTTTGAACTCAGGGCCTCATTCTTGCTAGGCAGGTGCTCTACCACTTGAACCACTCTGCCAGTCCTGTTTTTTATTGAGTTTTTTCAAGGTAAGGTCTCAGGAACTATTTGTCTAGGGCTGGCTTCGAACCGAGATCCTCTTGCTTCCTCCTGAATAACTGTGATTACAGATGTAAACCACTATGCCCACTAAAAGCATCAATATTTTCTAAAGTTATCTGAAGATATAAAATTCAAAGATTAAAGAGGGAACTTCATGAGATTTGTGCAAAGTAAAATGGAAAGATACATAGGAGTGTTAGGGAAGCAAGTATGCCTCTGGAGGAGAGAATGTGGAAGACAATGGAGAAGTAAGTCAAGTTAAAAACAACAGGTAACTAAAAGAATACATAGTGTAGAAGCTTCTGAGGTGGATTGAAAGGTCTTAAATTGATGATTTTTTAATAAATTCCAGAAGAAATTCAGTTGACTGAGTGCTTAGGAGATTTTACCTTTCTCTTATAAAGTATTTTGGATCCATGCAATTCTAGGAACCTATATTAGTGGAGGTGGTGATTTCTTGTCAACTTGGTAGGTTGTCAAGGTTAATGGGAAGTGTGAGTGTAATTAAAATCTTCTACACTAAGTTGCCAATTAATTTTTGTTACTTATTTCCATTTATGAAATAAAACCAGAATTATCTAGCCATAGAAATTATTAATTGGTCTTATAATGTTTAGTGTATCAGCAAGAATCACTAGCTAGGCCTAATTTATGTTAGGAATTAGATCACATTTTGACTTTTGACTCCATATTTTTTCCTTCGTCTCAGTGCTTATGTCTTACTTAGAGGTTTAGAGGCTGTTTTTTGCTTTTTTTTTATAATTTATTTTTTCAGTGTTTTGTTTATAGAAGTCCAATAAAGTTAAGTGATGTGCCTACAGTCGTAGAGGTAAATCAAGGAAGTAGGTTCAAGTGTCTTAACCTTCTCTTCTTATGTGCTTGTTTGTTTGCTTGCTTGCTTGCTTGTTTATTGGAAGTACTGGGATTTGAACTCAGGGCATCAAAATTACTAGGTTGAGCCATGCCTCCAACCTTTTTTACCTTTTTTTATTTTGGAGATAGGGTCTCACTTTATGCCCGGACTAGCCTGGACCATAATCTTCCTATTTATGCTTCCCCACATAGCTGGGATAATAGACAGGCACACACCACATCTAGCCATTGGTAACGTTGGTGATCTTGGGAACTCTTCCCTTCCTGTCAAATGGCCTAGGTGCAGGCTAAAGTTTCATGCAGCAGTCTTTTGGGGTGCTCCTTAAGTCTATCCACCAGAAATTTGTCTTAACAGCAGAGGACAGTGAATAGGAAACCCCTGACCATCTGGATATATAGAGTTTAAAGAAGCCTATTATACTAACTCTATCTCAGTTTGTCATTAGACTTGAAATTTCTTTTTTTCTTTCCATCTCTGTGTATACACCTCTAAAAATTTATTTTTATTTTATGTATGTATGTATCTATCTATCTATCTATTTATTTATTTATTTTGGCAGTACTGGTGCTTGAAAACTCAGGACCTCACGCTTGCTAGGCAGGTGCTGTACCACTTGAGCCACTCTGCCAGCCCTGTCTTGTCTTCAGTATTTTTTGAGATAGCTCTTAAACCACATACCACAATAAATTATGAAGGAACTAATGAGCTACATTTTTTGGAAATTTATTTTAATAGGCAAATAAAAATAGAATAAAAAGATTACTACATGTGACTGTCTAAAATGAAATAAGCAGAAACCTCTACTAAAAAGAGTGAATGATTTTGTTCACTAATTTATTACTATTATTGATAATATTGCCCATTCATCTGTGTTTCTATCAGAATTCTGTTGTGCAAGTCTCCAAAAATGATTGCCCATGTAAAAATTTGGGATGGCTATGGCTATGAATATTCTTGTTTGAGGAGTTATTTTCTATTTCTTTTTTTTTTTTCTTTTATTATTGTACTAGGGGTACAGTGTGACATTTACCAAAGTTCTTGCAATATATCATAGTTGAATTCACCTCCTCCATCATTCTCCCACATCCCCCCTCCACCCATTGCTGGACTAGTTTATAAACAGGTCTCATCTTTCTTTCTCTTTCTTTCTTTCTTTCTTTCTTTCTTTCTTTCTTTCTTTCTTTCTTGTTTCTTTCTTTCTTTCTTTTTCTCTCTCATTTAAAGATCTGTTGTGTGTCTTGCTATATAATAAATCCTACCCTTTTTTTTTTCAGTACTGGGGTTTGAACTCAGGGCCTACACCATAAGCCATTCCACAACCCTTTTTTGTGAAGGATTTTTTTGAGATAGAGTCTCATGAACTATTGGGCTGGGCTGGCTTCACCTAGCCAACTGAGTAGCTAGGACTATAGATGTGAGCCACTGGCACCTGGCTCATTTTTCCATTTTCAAACCTGAGTGCATAATATTCCCAGTACATTTACCTTCTTACACCCTTGCCTTATATCCTCCCCCGCCCCTGCCACCTACTAGTACCAACCCCCTGACAGGATGTTTTACCTTCCTGTACTCTGATTTTGAAAAAAGATATTTTTGTTTGTTTGAGATAGTTATACAGTTTCATTGTAACATTTTCATGTATATGGAAATTATAACTCGAATTGGTTCATCTCCTCTATTTTTCTCCTTTCTACCTTATTCTCCTTCTTATGATGATTTCAACAGGTTTAAAAATTCTATATTCATTCTTGTGTAGACAGTACATCAACCATATTTACCTTCTTCTTTTACCCTCCCTCTCCCAATAGTGACCTCCCCTTAGCGTAATCTGTTTTTCATTATATTGCTTGTATTCGTATTGGGCCTATGTTCCACATATAAGAGAAAACATGTGGCTCTATTTATATTTTAAATCACATATAGTAAGTGATGTTTGAAGACCAGATTGATAACATCATAGGAAATGGGGCACCTTGGTTAATGAATCTGTCCCACATACTTGGCCTTGTTTTTACTTTAAGTCATTCATGCCACAAATATTTATTGAGCATTGCTGAATTCTGAGTATATAGTAGTGATCCTGACTTCAAGCTTATAATGTAGAGAGCAACATGTAAACAGGCAGTGGAGAGCTGCCGCGTAAAGAACCACAGAGGGAGCTATGCTTGTACTTACAAAGGGCGTGGAACCGGGTCTTAGAGGCATCAGGATGGCCTCTGGAGAAAGGGATGCCTAAGCTACAATCTGAAGGATAAAGAGAAGTAGGCAAGCAAAAGAGAAAATGAAGCGCATTCTAGGCAGAAGAAACAGTGTAGCAAAGTGTAAGAGACAAGATGCTGTGGTTTGTTGAAGATACTACAGTATTTTCAGTATGGGAAAATTCACTTGCAGTTAATACCTGAGACTAAATGGTATCATTTTCCAAGATATAGGAGGTAAAAAATGCTTGTGATGCTAGCATTGGTTGGAAATGAGGGAAACTAGCCAGGCATTGTGATGCACACCTGTAAATCCTAACACCCAGGAGGCAGAGACAGGAGGATTGCAAGTTTGAGGTCAGCCTGGGCAACATAGCAAGACTCTATCTCAAAACAAGCAAACAAAAAAATGTAGTGGAAAGCTACTTGCAGCTAATGGCGGAAAGCCTATGAAATAGGATTGCCCTTTGTACCTTTAATGGTAGACATGTGGCAAGAAATCAAAGCAGATATAGTTTATGGTTCTTTGTAAAATCTAGCCTTAGCCTCTAAAAAATTTGCTAAAATTCTCAACCCTTTTATGTAGGTGTTGTGTTCTAGTCAGTGAGACTGAAAACACCCCCAGCATCCTCTTCTCTGCCCCATGTGAGCTCCTCAGTCTAATGAGGCAAATGCATACATCAGAACCTTTCCCTGGTAGCCTCATCTCACCTCTGACTTTTATGGATGTGAGTCCTTAAGACCAAAGGAAATGGAGTGCCTAGACTGAAATCAGGTCCAGATATTACATAGTTAGGGATTTGTTTGGGCAGTGTTTAGGATGTCTAAAATGGGTGGAGGAGATTAAGGTATAAGGTAGCCAGTAATGAGTGCTGCTGTTAGCATCCAGGTATGCCTGCCCTGTATGAGCACATGCCTGTCAGCTGAGCCAGAAGTCCAGTTCTACTCTGCAATTTAGAAGCATTTTATACCACAGAATATTTCCATAAAAGATTGATCTGCTGAGTAGGGCTCTTTCCAAGGTTGAAGGTACTGAGGATGGCCTTTAAACAGTAACAATGTATCTTTTCTCAGTATTTTCTGTGGATGTAGTACTTTCTGCAGCTCAAAAAGAGTTTCATCTTTGACTTGTCTGCCCTCTAGTGGACATCTGTGGTTAAACTAATTAGTGTCTTCTGGCTTTGGAAAAATGTTTTCCTTGAATTTTAGTCTCTGCCTCCTCAAAAGCTTTTTTTTTTTTTCCGCCACTAAGTCAACAAATTTATAATTTTACTTAGTTTTCTAAGATGCTGCTAAATACCTTCCCAGGTTCTTCTACTGGTAGATCATGTTCAGAGCCCAGTCCCCTGAACCTTATCTTTTGGAATCTTCCTCAAAGCATGCCCCAGGTTTCAACTCACTAGTCAGGTCACTTCCATCCCTAAGTTGTTCCTTGTGTTTTGTTCTTGTGTCACTCTCTATGCCTCTGCAAGATCTTCCAAGATTGACCTCAAGGCATACTTGTGAACACTGAACTCCTGTAATGTGTACTTGTACTTTTTGGATCAACTTTTCAGTTATAAAACAAATTTGCCTCTTCAGGCAGATGAACTCTCCTTGAGTATGATATTGTTTCACATTTTCTATGTTCCTTATGGACTGCAGTAGCTCTCAATGAATATACTGATTATTTGCCAAAGTTTGGTAAATGTCCTCACTCTACATTTTTCTCTATTGAAGGGTGAAAATTTAGTTGTCTAGTTTCAAACATGAATATTAACATAGTAACAATTCATTTCCCCCTAGTGAGAAACTGTTTTAGTAGTATACCTACATCTTAAATGGTTCCTGCCTTAAAGAGATTATTGTGTGATGGTGGAAGATAAAACAAGTACCCTGTTGTAACCCAAAAACAGAACTGGATGATGCCACAGAAAGATGTATAATAACTATCAGGAGTGGAGGGAGACAGAGAGCAACAGGTGATAAAAGAAATGTCATGAATTTCTGGCATTTGAAACCATTTGAAAGCGGTGGGTTTTCAAGGCCAAAGAAGAATGTAGGAGAGGGGAAAGGGGCCTTCCATGTTAATACAACAGTATGAACAGAGAAAGTCAGTAGGTACCTTTGAAGAATGATAAATTAATCCACTCAGATTGGAGCATATGTGGTTCAAGTGGTAGAGCACCTGCCTTGCAAGTGTGAGGTACCGAGTTAAAACTCCAGTACCACCAAAAAAAAAAAAATTTTTTTTTGAGTGATAAAACTTAGGAAAGTATTGCTTATAAGATAACTGCATTACCTGATATTTAACTCTTATTGTGCAAGCAGTATTGTATCTTTGCATTTCTGGCTGTGAATTCTGCTGAAATAAACACAAGTAAACATTTTCTTAATTTCTTTTTTCTTTTTTTTTTTTGCAGTACTGGGGCTTGAACTTAGGGCCTTCACCTTGAGCCACTCCACCAGCCCATTTTTTGTGGTTTTTTTGGGATAGGGTCTCGAAACCATTTTGCTCCTGACTGAACCGCAATCCTCCTGATCTCTGCCTCCTGAGTAGCTAGGATTGGCTTATATCTATTTAGTGAAAGATCAACAATGCCTGATATACAAAGTGGCTTTTTAAAAATTTACTTTTCCAATTAAACTGAAGGGGAAGCAAATCATTCATTTGCCTGAAAAACATTTACTGTACTTAAGGATCTTATATTAGAAGCATCTGTCTTACTTTTTTGTGTATGTACCAAAAGAATTTTCTACTCTGTAAGCCCTACTTTAAAGTGGATTAGTCATAAAAGAAAGGTGCAAAGGGTATTATTTATTATAAGCCATGGAAAAATGTAAACTTCCTTCTCCAGCACCTTCCTTCCTAACTTGGGATATAGATAAATTCAGATTCTTAGGTTAGAAGCAATTGGTTATAGCGGATTGACTGAATTCAGCTGCTGACTTTACCATTTATGGGTTTAGGGTTATGGTGTACATTTAATGAAATAGCATATAAAATACCACAGTGGTGCTCAATAAATGTTATGTTGCCATGCAGACATAACTGGTTTTGGCTATTTGCACCCTTTAAGGAAGCATCAGGGATATTTTTGTTTCTCACTTTTCTACATACTCACATCACAATTGTCATAAGTAGAAAAATCCATCAAAGAACTGAAAACAATTTGAGTTAGCCCTCTTTTGGTTACTCATTTTAGGAATGAAGGCAAAGGTATGAAGCTAGTAATAGCCCATAAATATATATAAGAATGCTCAACCTCATTAGTTATTCTCAAGGCAAAACAAATTGAGACCACAATGAGATCTAACACTAGTCAGGCAAAAATTGAAGACATCTAATGATTCGAAGTATTGACTAGGTTTTGGATCAACTGAAACTTACCCTTCTTTTTGGGAGTATAAATCAGTGCAACCATTTTGGAAAATAATTTGACACGATCTTATAAAGTTGAACCTTTATTTACTCTATTACATTGCAGCCTAAATTGTTGGCATATATCCTATTGACTCTTTTCTATGTATACCAAATGAAGGTACAAGAATGTTGATAGTAACATTGTTATGTCACCAAAAACTGGGAAAAATCCAATCTATCTAAGGAGAATGGATAAACTTTGATATGGTCACATAAACGGAATCTATAGATTCCCCAGTAAAAATGACAACTAAAGCTATATGTAATAAGTGGATGAATCTTGTTAGAATGATAATTTGGTTTTTTTTTTAAAGTACAGGGCTCGGGGTACATCTCAGTGGTAGAGCATTTGCCCAGCATGTGTGAGGTCCTGGTTTGATCTAGCCTCTGAAGTGCTAGGATTACAGGCATGAGCCACATGCCCAACCTTTATGTACTAATTTTAAATGGAAAAAAATTGTAGTATAAAAAAATCAGAACAGTAGTTGCCTCTGGGCAACTGAATTGACTAGGAAGGGACATAAGAAAAATTTCTGATGTTATAGAAATGTTCCGTTTCTTGATAGCAGTTTGAGTTACACAGATATATACATTTGTCCAAATTCATTGCATTGGCGGGGCATGGTAGCACACATCTGTTGTAACTAGCACTCAGGAGGCTGAGACAGAATTACAAGTTCTAGGCCATCCTGGACTATGTAGCAAGACCCTATTTCAAAAAAATTCATTGTATGGTAAATTTATGATTTGTACATTCATTATATACACATTTTTACCTTGAAGAAAAAAGAACTTTTAAAGGGATACTGAATTCTAATTAATTACATGCATTTAAGGGTAAGTTACTTATGTCAATAACTTACATTGAAATGCATCCTCAAAATAAGATGGATTGATGAACAGAGAGATGAATAGATATGTGACAAACCAAGTATAGAAAATATTAATGGCGGAATCCAGATGGTGGATACAGATTTACTTTGAAATCTTTCAACTTTTCTGTATGTTTGAAATGTTTTACAATAAAATTGGCACAGAAATGATAAACTTCAGCATAATAGTCACATCATGGAAGTAGGACAGGAATGAGAAAGAGGAAATAAGCATTCAGAGAAATGCAAAGGTGTTGATAGTATTCTGGCTCTAAGGTGGACTGGCATTGATTTTAGTAGCGTACCTCATAACTTAAATATGTTAAGTTATTCTTCATTATATAACATCTCATGCAATAAAAATAATGTGAGAAGACTAATATCAGAATTTGAGATCTATTAATCAGTAATAACAATAACAAAGCATTATTTGTTAAATGACATTCCAGGAAATCATTTTTATTTAGTACAGTTCCCTTCAGCATAAAACATTTGCCTGTCTGAAACTTTCTATTCTTGCAAACCTCCAGGCTGTGACTCTTGATTCGAGAGGGAGTTCTTTTCCATCTTAGCACCTTTTCATTTTCTTTTTTTTTAATTTCTAAAGGACATACCTTCTGAAATCCAAACCCTCTTCTATAGCAAAAAATATAGCATACTATGACACCTTGTACCTGTACACCCTCTGGGAATGTAATTTTTGCAGTATTCTTCCTTTGAGGAAAATAAGAGGCATGTTTAAAATCAATATTGAAAGTAACATGGAAATAAAAATTAAGAACTGACCATAACTTCCCAGGAGTGGAGAGAGACATTATGATATAGAGGTAGAGATGGGGATGGCTACGTATACTAGAAAATGTCAGTGGTTTGATGAAAGATAGTGCACATATTATTCAAGATTATTTTTCTCTCTATGCCAAATAGAGCGAAAGTGGTAACAGAACAAATATGAACTGTCAAGAAGCAAATTTAAAGGAAATCTAGCCTCTTAATGTCATTAATACTATCATCTTTTCTCTCTTTTCCTTTGTGTCAATATTCTCATCTCTGTGAAGATATATATAATATAGTAACGTGGAAGAGGTAAATGATACAGTTTTTAGTGAGTTGGAAGGCTTTAATGTCTGATACGAGTTTAATCAGACAACTTATTTCCCTTTTGTGAATTTGAGTTTACTCATCTGTAAAATATTCATTGAGCCTAAGCTGCCATAAATTGTAAGACTCTCTAGAGCTCGTCATGGTAGTTCATATCTATAATCCCAGCACCCAGAAGGCTGAAGCAGGAGGATTTAACATTCAAGGCCAAGCTGGGCTTATGTATATCATCCTAGCTACTAGGGAGGAGGAGATCAGGAGGATCGAGGTTTAATGCCAAACCTGGGGCAGATAGTTCATGAGACTCTATCTTGAAAATACCCAACACATAAAAAGGTTGGTATAGTGGCTTAAGTGGTAGAGCACCTGCCTAGCAAGCATGAGACCCTGAGTTCAAACCCCAGTACCCTCCCCCCCAAAAAAAAAGGCCAGTATGGGCTATATATCAAGTTCAAGGCCTGTCTGGGCTATATGGTAAGATTCTTTCTCAAAAAAAATGAAAGAAAAAAAGACTCTACATTAATTTATATGCAATTAAACTATGATTCAATGATAGCATTGATTTATCCTTTATTATGTATGTATTAAAATTATCAACTCTTTGAGATTATATGGAATAACAGAATAATATACTTAAAGTATTGTGCACAGTGCCTGGCACACTGTAAGTACTCATTAAGTGGTAGCCATTATGTTGATGGTGCTGGTAATTTTATCATGAGCACTCAGAAGTGGTGCTCATTGTTTATGACATTCTTTAGGAATCAGAATCATAGCTCCTTTTGATGAGATTTGGTGGTGGTAGTCCAAATGCTTACTGATTTTCACACCTGTAATCCTTGCTACTCAGAAGGCAGAGATCAGGAGGATCACAATTTGAAGTCAAACTCCCAAATAGTTTGGGAGACCCTATCTTGGGAAAAAAAAAACCATCACAAAAAGGGCTGGTGGAGTGGATCAAGGTGTAGGCTGTGAGTTCAAACCCCAGTACTGAAAAAAAAAAAAAGTTGAAGTAGCATAACAGTATATACATTGTCAGTTGGTTTTCAGAGATAATTGTTTTAATGAGTAGCACTTTGTTATCAATGAAATTTGTTTCTAAACTATTATTGATGTTTTCTTCAGGAATAAGCTGTATTTCAATCTTTGGGTTGGTAGGACTCATCTTTTATAAAGAAATTTCATTTTAAATGCATAGCAACATGGATGATATATTATCACATGTAAAGCTCAGTAAAATTTCATTTGTGATATTGTGATATATGAGACTTCAGGCTTTAATTTTTTCTTTTTCTTTCTCTCCCTGCTCCCCATTTTCTGTTTATACAGGAGGCAGACAGTGGGGAGGAAGAATGCCGGTCACAGCCCAGGAGGTATGTTTGTTCATTATATCATATAGCATTTTTGTAGTTACTGTTTTTTCTCTAAATCTTCTTTAGTCTTGTCAGATTAGTTTATCCTGGTTTTCCAAGATGCTGCATTGATCATTCAAAAATGGAACTGCTTTAAGAATCCAGTTATGGGCTCCCTGTATTGGGACCCCTCCCAGCTCTGGGAACTCTACTCTTTTCTACTTTTCTATCTCAATTAGTTCTTACTTTACTCACAAAAAAATAAATAAAAATAAAAATAAACCCACAAGAATCCAGTTACTTCTCCATACATGGCAAAAATCACAAGGCCCTACTTGAAAAATAACTAAAGTAAAAAAGAGTTGGGGGTGTGGCTCAAGCAGTAGAGCACTTGTCTAGCAAGCACAAGATCCTAAGTTCAAATCTCAATACAGGAAAAGAAAAAAATCTAGTTACTGACTCAGAGATTTTAAATGGTAGATTGTTTTTAAAAGATGCAGAAACCAATTTTGGCTTAGTTTTCACCAAAGTCTCTAAAGAACTAGCTTGAAAAATAAGCAATTTTTCCTTACCTTTTAGGAAAATATTGACTGAATAAAACCCTTCAGTTTTATATTTGTTTGTTATTCATTTGGATAGATTTTGTCAATTCTTACAGATTGGTAAATATTTCACTTCGTATTTACACAAAGGGATATAATGAATAACCTACCTAATCCTTTAAAATACAATTAATTTTTTTCCTTTTCATAGAATAGTATGCATGTTATAAAAGTGCCAATACCCCTGCCATTAGGAGAAAATAATTATGAGAGAAATTTATGAAATACAAAATAACATACCTTCCCATTGTAAACTACAACTTAAAATAAAAAAAAACAGTTCCTTTTCATCAGTAACTGAGTCATTAGCAATAATTTTCCTGTCTTGGTTATCATATAAATTTTGGTTTAAAGCTTACTTTCTCGCTTTCTGTTAGGGAAGATCTGGCAGTAATATTTCCTCCTTTTTAATATAGGGCTAAGAGGTAGAAATCCAGTAGAAATTTTACCTGAGGAATCATGACCTCATTTCCCATTAAAATGAAAAAGAATTCCAAAGGATTCTTAAGTTTCCTAATAGAACAAATGTAAAGATCTTTGGGTTGATTTCAAACTTTATACTTGTCTTGGTATCCACTAGAATACGTGTACCAAAAAATATACACAACGATGAGACAGTTCACAGCACTGAATTGTCAAGACCTACTTTTAAAGTAGTTGACAACAATATGATCAGGAAGAGGATTTTTGCAAACTTCAGTTTATAAGAAAAGGATCCTTTATTCAAGTAAGAAATAAAAACCTAGTAACACCCATTTTATAAAGTCATAGTTTGCTAGTCTATTACAATTTCTTATATTAAATGTGTTTGACAGGTCATTTCTACATTTAATACTAACTTTAGTCTGACCCAAAGTAAAGACACTTTCTTACCTGGCAATTGAGTGTCCTTTGTAGCTAGATGGTATGTTAAGAGGTTAATCTTTGTGTATTTGGCTACTGCATTCTCCAATCACTTACCACAGAATAAACCAGTATTAAGTCTTTTTTTCCTCCTCCCTCACCAGCGTTAAGTCTTTTTATTAGACATGGCTGAACTCATCTTGTCAGTTGTGTGTTCAAAAGTGGTTTGTAGTAGGGGATTGAATAGTAAGCAGCATATCATTAGAACTAAGTCCAGTTCCAAATGATAAAAAATTGCATTAATAATCTCTTATCTTAACCAAATGCCATTTATTGGAAAAAATCATAAGTTAAATGTAATCTTTCAGTATAATTAGAACAAAATATGATGCCTTTAAATACCATTGTTCAGCCAGGCCCTGGAGGCTCACACCTATAATCCTAGCTACTTGAGAGACTGAGCTCAAGAAGATTGTTGTTCATGGCAAGCTTGGGCAAAGAGTTCTAGAGGTCCCATCTCCATAATAACCAGAGCAAAATGGTCTGGAGATGTGGCTCAAGTGGTAGAGCTCCTGCTTTGCAGGTGCAAAGCTCTGAGTTCAAACCCTAGACCAATGAAAAAACAAAACAAAACAAAACCAGTGATCACAGGCAACAATATCAAGAACAGAAATAGATAAACTGAATAAAAAAATTTAACCTTCTATATATCAAAGGACACAATTAACAGAGTAAAAAGGCAACCCACAGAATGGGAGAATATATTTGCAAATCACATAATGGACCAGGTGTTAATATCCAATATATAAACATACATATACATAAAGTCCTACAACTCAACTGCAAAAAGACAGCCTTAGTCAGCTCAGGTTGCTATAACAAAATACTTAGACTGCTTAAACAGCAGACATATATTTCTCACAGTTCTGGAGGCTGGGAAGTTCAAGATCAAGGTGCTAGCTCTAGTGAGGGCCATCTTCCTGGCTTACAGACAGGTACCTTCTTTCAGTGTCCTCACATGGCACTGATCTCATCCTCTTCTGATGAGGGATCCACCCTCATGATCTCATATTAACTCTGATTACCTCCCAAAAGGCCCATCTCCAAATATCATCAAATTGGGAGTTAAGGCTTCACCATAGGAATTTGGGGGAGAATGGATACAAACTATTAAATCCATAACATTTTGCTCCTGGGCACCCCAAATTTATGTCTTTTTCACATGCAAAATACATTCATTCCCTCCCACCTCCCCAAAAGTCTTAATACATTCCACTATCAGTTCTAAAGTCCAAAGTCTCATCTAAATTATTAGCATCTAAATCAGATATAAATAAGACCAGGTATGATTCATCCTGAGCCAAAATTAGCCTCCATCAGTGAATCTGTAAAAGTAGGTAAGTTACAGGTTTCTAAAATTCCATGATGGCAAGCACAGAATACATATTTTCATTTCAAAAGGGAGAAATCATAAGGAAGGTATAAGTGAAGAGAAGTCTAAAACTTAGCAAGGCAAATTCCATTTGGTCTTAAAACTTGAAAATAATCCTTTTTGGCTTGAAGCTCTGCTCTCAGATACACTGGAGTGGCAGTACCACCTCCTTTGCTCCATGGGGTGGTCATGCTCCTTCAGAGTAGTGGTGTGCCATGCACATGTGGGCATACATAAGGACTCTGCCCACACAACTCTCCTGGGGCGTAATCCCATCCTTTCAAATTGAGGTGGAGGCAGCCTTGCTTCCCAACCTCTACCTAGGTAGTAGTATTATTTCTGAATTGCCTTTGGAGATCCTTTTACCCTTTTCTGGAAGGATAATGGATATTCACAACTTTCCATCACATTTTCTCTGTTTCCTTTAGTCCCATCTGGCAATGTTTCTGCTTACATAATCCCATCTCTTTCCTGGCTTCTGTTGAGAATGGATGACTGGGTCTATAGTCTATACCCATATTGACCTCCTAATTAAATATGTTAGTCATATCCCTGGTATTTTCTTCTAGACATACTTTCTCATATTTTTGCAATTAGACAGAATTAATCTCAAGTTTACCTTTTCTTGCATAATAATTCCTTCTTTATTTCTCTCTTCATGCCTTTTACTATAAGCAATCAGAAGGAACCACCACCATACTTTCCTTAGAAATCTCTTTAGCTAAATATCCAATTCGAGCATTCACAAGTTCTACCTTCCACAAAACACTAGAACACCTGCACAATTAAACCAAGTTCTTTGCCATTTTATAATAAGGATAGCCTTTTCTCCATTGTCTAGTTATATTCCTCATTCCATCTATGTGGAGAAATTGGAACCCTTGTACACTGTGGGAATGTAGAATGATATAGCTGCTATGGAAAACAGCATGGAGGTTCCTCACAAAGTTAAAAATAGAATTATAATATGATGTTGCAATTCAACTTCTGGGTATATATCCAAAGAATTAAAAACAGCTTTTCATAATATTTGTATACCTATGTTCATAGCAACATTATTCACAAGTCAAAAGATGGAAGCACCCCAAGTATTATCTACTGACAGATCAGTAGATAAACAAAATGTGGTATATACATACAATGGGATATTACTCAGTCTTAAAAGGGGAAGGAAATTCATGTGTGTGTGTGTGTGAGAGAGAGAGAGAGAGAGAGAGAGAGAGAGACAGAGACAGAGACAGAGACAGAGACAGAGACAGAGACAGAAAGATACTGAGTTTTGGGTTTTTTTGTTTTGTTTTGTTTTTTGAGACAGGATCTTGCTGTGTTGCCCAGGCCGGCCTTGAATTCCCAATCCTTCTACCTCAACCTCCTGAGTGCTGGGATTACAGGCTTGAATAAGCATGCCCAGCATGGGGCTTTTTATTCACATAAAATAATTGTACAAATTTATGGGATTCAGTGTATGCAGGATGTAATGAATCAAATCAAGGTAATTAGCATTTGCCTCTCCTTAAACATCATTTCTTTGTCTTGGGAACCTTCAAATTCCTCTCTTTCTAAAATATATACTAAATTGTTGTCAACTGTAATCACCCCCACAATGCTATAGAACACAAAAATGTATTCTATCTAGCTAGCTGTATTTTGGTACCCATTATCTAAGCTTTCTCTATCCGCCTCCCCACTATTCTTCCTAATCTCTAGTGACTACTGTTCCCTATTTCTCATATAAGTGAGAACATAGAATATTTGTCTTTCTGTGCCTGGCTTATTCACTTAACATAATGTCTTCCAGTTCCATCCTGCTGTGAAAAGAAAGGAAATTCTGACATGCTACGATGTGGGTAAATTTTGAGGACATTATGTCAATGAAATTCAGCATCACAAGAAGATAAATATTATGCGATTCCACTCATAAGAGGTGCTTAGATAAAAATTATGTGATTCCACTCATAAGAGGTGCTTAGAGTAATCAAATTCATAAAGACAGAAAGTAGAGGGCTAGCTAGGTATGTGGCTCAAGTGGTAGAGTGCCTACATAGTAAGTGCAAGTCCCTGAGTTCAACCCCTAGGACCACCAAAAAAAAAAAAAAGATGGAAAGTAGAATAATGGTTACCAGTGGCTGGAGGTGGGGTACAGTGGGAAGTTATTGTTGAAGGAGTATGGAGTTCAGTTTTGGAAGATGAAAAAAGTTCTCAAATGGATGGTGGTGATAGCTGCACAACAGTGTGAATATACTTAGTGCCATTGAACTGTACATTTAAAATGGCTACATGTAAGAAGATAACATAGAAAATCAGATTGTATATTATTAACATTTTGGTAAAAAGATAAGTGGGTGAAAATGAATGCCAATATCCTTTGCCATATTTATGAATTCACAGTGTTCCTTTCTGTATGATGACCCTCTTTACTGAGATGCCATTGTTCAGCCATTCAACCTATAAGCAGCTATCTCATATAGATCAACCTAATAAAATGATAAGATAATAAGTAAAAATGAAAAAGGGAGGGGAGAGAGAGGGGGTGGGGGAGAGAGAGAAAGAAGGGAGGAAGAGAGGAAGAAAATGAAAGACATAGAATCATGCTATGTCCTGTGGACAAGCCAGTTTCACAGTGGTATTGCTATTAATTCATTCAGCTTGTCAAATCTTTCCTCTAGATCATTGCTCTGGTACTTCATCATGTTTTCTTTACCTTGTATTTGCTCTTTTTCTTTTTTTACCTTTGAGATACTGCTTCATCTTCATTTAATTTGGAAACATAATTTTTATAGGCTTAAGTTTATGATTGTCCATCTTTTAGCTGTAAAAAGAAGACAGATGTACTTCTGTCTGGATATATGTTCCACTTAAAGATTAAGACTATTGTACTTAAATTTAAAAAGAGAGAATTGGTAAAAGAACACACTATAAATATGAGCCAACAATCCTAATCTTTTTATTCTTTTTTAAATTTTCAAAAAAATCTCAGAGAAAACTTACAAACACAGTTGAAGAAACTTCTTTTTCCTGAGTTATTTGATAGTTAAATGTTCCATCTCTCTTTTCTGTCTTAAGAAATAGAGATGATGGCTGGGTGCTGGAGGCTCACACCTGTCATCTTAACTATTCAGGTGGCAGAGATCCAGGAGGATTGCGGTTCAAATCCAGCCTGGGCAAATAGTTCCAGAGACCCTATCTCAAAAAAAAAAAAAAATCACAAAAATAGGGCTGGTGTAGTGGCACAAGATGTAGGCTGTAAGTTCAAATCCCAGCACCGCAAAAAAAAAAGAGAGAGAGGGAGAGGATGTTAAAATTTCATGGAGAAGCTAAATATTGGTTGCACATCAAACAGGAGATATATAGAAAGTGATGCATAGTTTTCTTTCTTTCTTTTGGCAGTACTGAGATTTGAACTCAGGGTCTTGGGCTTGCTAGTCAAGCACTCTATCACTTGAGCCACATGGCCAGTCCCTGCTTTTTTTGTTTTTCTGAACAAAAGTAGAACTTTCCATGTACTAAAAACTGGCTCAGGTTGAAGTTGCTATTAGCCTTCCACAGCTTGATGGTATTTTCTACGATGTGGGTTACTCTTCTGTCTGAAGTAGGGAACAATCTGCTCTTTTATAAATGTCTGGGTGTGGCCATCAGTGAGCGTAGTGAGCTGTCCCCTCATTCTCTTGAGTTCTGCTACTGTACACAGTAGCCCCTCTGAGATGGTAGGTGCATTTTGGCCGGGGCCGGGGGTGGGGGGAAATGAACTTAGGGTCTCTTGCTTGCTAGGCATGTGCTCTACCACTTGTGCCACTCCACCAGCCCAAAGTAAGTGCACATTTTAAAAGAATCTTTTCCTAGCTGGTTGATAACAGTAAGAATTTGCATTTCACTGAAGTGCTTTTTATTTCTGATAAGATATGTTCACAGACTTATTTTATATTTACCTGGCATATCTAGTAACTATGAAAGGCATACTTCTTAAATCTAGTTTGGAAGGCACATCAAGTCATCACAGCTAATATGAAATTAGGTATATCTTTTAAAGATAAGTAAATAATTTTATCCTTTCCCCCTAGATGTTGTTCTTCATGGTATAGGGGGAGGCGGTGAGAAAGAAAAGAACAAATTCTTCGCTGTCAGTCTAACTTTTGGAAAAGTTGTTTTTCCATATTTTAAAAATCCCAAAGACTAATAAAATGTCAAATATTTATCACTGCTAATTATTTCATAGTAAAAAAAAAAAAGTCCTCTTTTTTTTTGGCTGGTGGCACTCACCCTTGCCAGGCAGGTGTTCTTATTACTTGAGCCACTCTGCCAGCCGTTTTTGTGATGGGTTTTTTTGAGAAACTATTTGCCTGAGGCTGGCTTCGAACTGTCATCCTCCTGAGTAGCTAGGATTACAGGCATGAGCCATTGGTACCTGGCCCAACAAAGTCCTCTTATTGACATGACTTCTGACTATAGATTCTTATGGACTACATACTGGAGAGAAGCGAGACTAATACTTTATTTGCAGCTGAACTTTCTCTTCCATTCCCAGGGCTAATGTTTAGTAAAACTTACATATTCTAGAGTAAAAAGATCTGAGGGAGGATTCCTAACTAGAAGCAAGTGATAGGGGCACTGTGGAATTGTGGCCTTTACCTTTTTTTTTTAACAGTGCAAAGCATTTATACATCCCATAACTCAGTTCTCATTGAAAAACTGAAAAGTAGTGGAATAAATAATCTCACATTTAAAGCAGTATTTATTTTTTCTAGTGGGGAGAAGGGGAATGGGGAAATGCAATAGTACAATCAAAATAAAGGAAACAGTTCCTTTCATGGGGAGGGAAAAGGGTGACAGTCAAGAACTGAAGAGCTGAGTGCAGTGGTGCATGTTTATATTCTCACTTGATAGCCTGAGGAAGGAGGATTGCTTGAGTCCAGGAGTTCAATGGCAGCCTGGGAAACAGGTAATGAGACTGTCTTTACAAAGGAGAAAGGGCGTTGGGGGCGGGGGGCGCTGGTGAAGTGGCTTAAATGGTAGAGTGTCTGTCTAGCAAGCATGAGGCCCTGAGTTCAAAACACAGTACTACAATAAGAAAAGGAAAGAGAGAGAGAGGAAAAAAGAGAAGGAAGGAAAAACAGAAGGGAGAGAGAGGTAAGAAGGGAGAGAGGGAGGGAGGGAGAGAAGAGGAAAGGAAAGAAGGAAGGAAGGAAGAAAGAAGGAAGGGCAGTTGAGAGGACAATTCCTGGAAAGCTATATAGACTGTAGGGCAGGGAAGCATGGAACAACAGTGGCCTCTATCCTTTTGTACTTTTTTTTTTTTCTTGGTGGCATGGGGTTTGAACACAGGGCCTTGTGTTGGCTAGGCAGGTGCTCTACCACTTGAACCATGACCAATGCCCTTTTTGCTTTAGTTGTTTTTCAAATAGGGTCTCTTTGTTTTTTGCCTTACCTGGACCATAATCCTCTTACTATTTATGCCTCTCACATAGCTGAAATTACGGACATATAGTACCATGCCCAACCTCATAGTTGAAACCGGGGTGGGGGCAGGGGGGTTTTCACTAAATTTTTTGCCCTGCTGGCTTCGAACTGCAATCTACCCAATCTCTGCCTCCTAAGTAGCTGGGATTACAGATGTTAACCACTTGTGCCTGGACCTTTTTTGTTGTTGTTGTTGTTGAGACAGGGTCTTGCTAAGCGCCCAAACTTATATAGCTGGCCTGAAACTTGTGATCCTCCTGCCTCAGCCTCTGGAATGCTATAAGTTATAAGATCTAATGATTGAGTAGCCAATAATAACTACAGTGAGTTTTAGCCACAGTCCAGAATGAGGTTTCTGTACTGTGTGGGGTTTTTGTCTGGTGCTGGAGATAGAACTCAGGGCCTTGTGCATGCTAGGTAAGCACTCCACCACTAGGCCTAAGTTAATCCTTTTAAAAGGACATATCAGGGGACTGCACGAGGGAGGTAAATCTATGGCTGGCACTATCATGGTCAGTGCTTTACTGATAGCCTACCCATTCCTCTAAGGTACTCACATGACAATCCAGATGCATTTCTTCAACTCTGTAGGCTGCAACTTCTTACATCAGTTTCTGCCCATCCCATCAAGGTCCAAAGATCACAACCTGGTTCTCATAGATTTTGAAACCAACTTCATAAGGTTGCTGGACAATTAATGGTGCTCAAATTGAAATAAACCAAATGAGAACAAATTTTTATCATCAGCCAGGCTTTTGCATGGTGGGTCTGCAGCACACAACTGGAGTGTTCATCACAGTAGTAGATATTGCCTATAAAGCCTTCTTTGTTTGGCTGTTTATGACTACAGCTGTCTTTGAAAGACTTTGGGGTTGATGGTGAATGTTTTGAGCTAAAGACTATGCAATGCAACAGGCCTCCTAAAAGTGGAAAAAAATATTTTTCTCATGTGTTATGAGAAAGCTCTTAAGACTACAGCTCACAAATTCTAGATAAAAGTATTGGAATAATAACATACTCTATGGGTGTGTCACCTCAGATGGCTGACTACACTGGCACACTCAAGGAGAATCTTCAACAATTTCTTTATTTACACAGACCACATGAAAGGGGCCAACCTTAGGAAGTCTCTTGGGCTGTCACTTTTTGCTGAGTCCATCAATAGAACCTTTCTCAGGACCAGGGAGTAGCAGTGCTCAAGAGGACCTTGGCAGGAACTGTTTAAAGTTCTGCTAGGCCTTCTGTCTTTCCCTTTACAGAGTTTTTGAGGAATTTGAAAAGCTTTTCCAGATTATGTTTACAATTAAAATCAAACCATGTTGTAAAAAATTAAAGGGCTGGGATAGAATGAAACTGATGACTTGAGATGACATGGTTTTACCAAATTAGCAAGACCACTGTCTCAAGATAAGGCTGTACCCTACAGATCAAACAATGTAGCCATGGACACCCAGGAAATGAGTTTGAATGAATACCTCCAAGACAGGAGAAGACTTTCTTTTCTATCAATTAAAAAAAGAGAGAGAGAACTTACAAATAAAGGACATTTGTATATCCCCAACAAATAAATATTCACAAGATAGTTTTCCTCACTGATGAAAAAGTTTTAATGGATTTGCTGTTAATTCAGCTTGAAATCTGTGTTGATTTTTGCAGATCTGTTGAATATTAATTTGATGAATAAAATTAGCAGGAGACTGAGGCAAGAGAATCAAAGGCCACCCTGTGCTACATAGCAACACACAGTCCCAAAAAAGAAAGAGAAAAGAAGAAAAACAAAAGTTTATTATAAGTCATAGATCTTTCTTTAAGGATTTCATCATTTTTCATACTGTTAATTGTCTCCCTCTGGCTGCCAGCTTCCATACATTCTTCATTTTTATATTCTCAAGGTTCAGGCAGGCTAAGCCCTGAGTAAATGCAGTAAATGAGTAAATGAATGATGAATGTGTGAATCAAATCTAAGGAAATTTATTTACCAATAGGCATCTTACATCTTTGTTTAAAGGTAATTTTTGACGGATAATTATTTTTTTGAGATGGGATCTCACTACTATGTTGCCCAGGCTGTCTTGAACTCTGATCTCAAGTGATCTTCTGGTCTCAAATGGTGGGTCTACAAGTACATGTCACCATGCACAGCTAGAAGATTAACTTTTTTTTTTTTTTTTTTGTAGTACTGAGGTTTGAACATGGCTTCATGCTTGCTAGGTGGGCATTCTATCATTTGAGCCACTCTGCCAGCCCAGAAGGTTAACTTTTTATAGTTCTGTTACCATCTCCCAAAATGGTTTCCCCAACTGAATAAAAGGTAATTTTTTAAAGTAGCATACAAACAAGAACCAACAATTTCTCCATTTTTCTTATCCTCTTCTTCACCTTCCCATCCCAACCAAAATTAAAATCTCACTTCCTCCAGGAAGTATTTAGGGCACTTTAAAAAATTAATAAAGTTAATATACTTTTCTTCATGTTCACTACAAATTATTTGCTCTGGATGAAAGCGTAAGAGGCTATTAGGAAGAGTTTATTATGAACATGTAATTCAGCATTGTCAAGCTCAGTATAAGGTCAAGTTTTTGTTCTCTTCTGACATCTTACATTTGTGAGTTTAGGACCTCTAGATATACATGATTTTTCTTACTCTGAAATATATGTGTACACACATATTTAAGGATTAGGAAAAGTTATGTATGTATATATATTGCATGCATGTATCCCTGTGTGTTTGTTTTAAATATATTTTAAAGGAAGTAGTCACTTCAGAAGATTCCTATCATAACCCAAAATAACTCTGAAATTGCCAGTGTTTTCATATTACTTTAAAATTCATATTTAGTTTTCTTGGTAGAGAATGAGTAAGCCATCTGATGGAAAATTTTCACAAAGTGAAATTAAAGAGCCTTTAATAAAACAAAGATGTTGAATGTTAGTATTATTTGTAGAATATAGTTAACAATGAATTCCCCTTGTACTATTAATATATGCTAATAAAAATAGTTTAAAAAAAGAAAGAAAGAAAATTTGTCAAAATGTTTACCATATTTTCATTCAGTCTTTAAAAAACAAGATTTCTGAAGAAAAAAATTCTAGGTAAAAGTGGAAATTTATCCTAGAATAGCATTTGTTCTTTAAAGTGTGATTAAACAGGAAATGTATATAAATTATAGGTATATAAATATTTTCTATCATACTGTATAATGATAAAGAATAGGACCACATTTAAAAATCTTCATTATAGTATTATTTCTGTTGTTTTAACCTTCCTGTCTAGCTAGATAAGACTCCAAATCTATAGTGCTGATTTTCTTTTTATACATACAAAGAGGTCATTAAAGGAAATCTGGCTGTCCAGCAGTATAACTATACTGCTTACATAGATGTAAGCAGTATAAAGGAAAAAGAAATGAACTAAAAGTAAGAAGAGCTGATTTTAGTTCTGTCTCACCTCATACTATGCTAAGTAAAATAAGGATAACATCTGCCCATCTATCCCTTAGGATTATTGTGAAGTAGAATAACTGTAGGAAAGCTTGAACAAATATTAAGCACCAACCATCAAGACAAAGATGTAGAGTGATGGTACTTTCACTACTGTTTGTCTAAATTCTTTTCCAATTTCACAACTCACAACTCAGTTTCTATAACTGTGGTATAACTGATACAGTTTCTATAACTTTGTGGTATAACAGATACCCCTTATTTCATACAGTATGAAGACCATTCACTGGAACTTCAGACTTTAAAGCACCATATTTAGTACAAATCTAGTATAAGGTTAGAAATTAAAACTTCTTATCTCTAGATGAGTAGGTTAAATCTGATTTACCTAGGTTATTACCTAAAGTCAGAGCCATTGGATGCCCATTTGGAAAGCCTTGTTTAAAGGCACTGATCCTCTTGACTCATTCATTCAATGAATATTTATTAAACAAAAATTCATATACTTGGTTCTGTGACTTACAACTATTCCACTTTCCTGGGGCAGAGGAATATATTAACAAACATAACTGGTAGACTATTGAAATGTTAATGTTTCCCAACCAGGGAGCCATTTGAAGAAAGAAGAAAGGACCTGTTCTAAGTACATAACTCAGCTTTAAAATAGCTGTTCTGATGAAACACCAAACAGTCAGGAAATCTGGAAATTCTTTGAAACATATAATTGATTATGAGCCACTTTTTCTATAAAAATCCTTACTTTTCAGTAAGAAAATTCTCACCTTGTGCTCTTAACAAAATTCTCTGCTTCGTTTCACAGTATTTCCAACACTATTGTTACACATTCCTTATTTCTTTTTGTCATTTAAAACTGTATGAGGGCAGGGATAGGCTGTTGTGTTCATGATTTCTGTTGTGGCTTTGAATTCTGGCATATAGAAGGCACTCTAACATTTTGTAGAAGAAATGAATAAAGAACAGTACTTCTCATCTGTTATCAGAATTTGCAAAAATGTATTTTTAGCCTCTTTAAGCCCATTTCTTTATCTGCATAATTGGAACAAGAATTTTTTATAGTTTTGTATGAGGAGAGATACAAGGCAAGGTGCCTATTACAGTGATACAACCATAGCCATCATTGTTATTATTTCTCTTTTGTAAATATAAACTGAGTTTTTCCAAAACTAGGATCATAGTTTTATTTTTATAATAATAAACAAATCACAGCACATATTTCAGAAACCTTCAAAATCATGATAGCCTAATTCTTCACTAATTAAAAAAAGAGGGAAGTTAATATGAAGGTTAAAAGTTTTCAGGTAAGTTAAAATATATCTGGCAGTCCAGTCTTTTTCTGTTTTGTTTTGACTAACTGTCCCTCTTCTTAAGAACTGAAACATGTAATCATTGAAATCACTTTTAGTAGTTAAATGGTGGAGTTGGTAGAGTAACTCAAGTGGTGTTGTGCCTACCTAACTAGCACAAGGCCCTGAATTTCAACCCAGATACCACCAGAAAGGAAAAAAAAAATTTAAATGGTGATTGTTTTAAATAAGTTAGTAATGAGTTCTACAGGATGCCAAAAGATTCTTTAAGAAAATCAAATTTTGATCTATTAAAAGGATAATCTATAGCATATATATATATACATTACATACACACACACACTCACTCTGCTGCTGCATCTTTAGCCACATAAAATATTTATAGTTGATATCCCTATAACAAGAAATATAGGCCATGAAGAAGATAGGAAAGGCATATTTGGAAAGATTGCAAGTAATTACACACACACACACACACACACACACACACACACACACACATATATACAGTTTTTATACTAATAAGAGTTTCATATGATATTATTTTAAGCTGGATGTTTTACCTGAGATTGAAGAGAAGAAATGGTTATTTAAAAAAAAAATAGCCAGGTATAGTAACTCATGCCTATAATCCTTGCTACTTGGGAGGCGAAGATCAGGAGGATCTTGGAAGATTGCAGATTGAGGCCAGGTCAGGCAAAAAGTTCATGAGACTTAATCTCAACCAATGGATGAACAGGCCCTGGCCTGTCATCCCATTTACACAGGCAAGCACAAATAGGAGGATCGCAGACCAGGCTGGCCCATGCATAAAGCAAGACCCTATCTCAACAATAACCAACCAACACTTGACTGAGTGTCTCAGGTGGTAGAGCCTCTGCCTAATAAGCATGAGGCCCAGAGTTCAAACCTCAGTACCACAAAAAAAAAAAATTTAAAGTTAGCAAGACCTTATCTCAACCAATAAAAGCTAACCATAGGGGTGCACACCTGCTGCCCCAGCTACATGGGAAGTATAAATAGGATTGTGGTGCAGGCTGGTGGGGGCATAAATGCAAGACCCTATTCAAGAAAGTACCTAAGACAAAAAGGGCTGGGGGAATCCTTCAAGTCATAGAGCACCTGCCTGGCAAATGCAATGTCCTGACTTCAAACCCCCGTACCACCAGAAACAAAACAAAAACCCGTTGGCTAGAAGTTCCATATTCCTTAATTACAATAGGTAAAAATATGATGGAGCTCAACTTTTAGTGCCCAATTATGCCATGTAAAGTTCATTAACTGGATCTCCTCTTGTCCTCCAGGGGCGTATTTGTTTGTTGCATGCTCTAGTTCATTTTGGGTATGTTTAAGTGAACTATTCACTAATGAAAAAGCAGATAGGAAAAAAGTTGCAGACTGAAACAGTACAGATAAACCATTTTATTTTATTTTGGCATTACTGGGGTTTGAACTCAGAACTTTGCACTTGCTAGGCAGATGCTTTACCACTTGAGCCATACCTCTAGCCCTTGAACCCATGGTTATTTTGAAGACCCTAGGGTCTTAACTTGCTGGCCTGGACCATGATCCTCCTATTTTATGCTTCCCGCTCAGCCTTTTCCCATTGAGATGGGGTCTCGTAAACTATTTGCCAGCTGACCTCAAACCGCAATCCTCCCAATCTCAGCCTCTCAAGTAGCTAGGATTACAGGTATGAGCCACCAGCACTCAGCTCAGACAAACCATTTTAAGTTACTGAAAATAATTTCTTCAACAAACATCCAAGTAGAAACAGTTAAACATCAGGTTTTAGGTGAGTTTGGGCAGACTTATCCCTTTATTCTATGGTTTAGGACTTTCACTACCATTTTGAAAACACCCATTTTAAATCAACTTTCAGAAGCTTGTATAATGTAGTATAGATCTTATTTTAGCATTGGGACTCATGTTAGTAGCTTTATAAAGGACTTTGATTCTGTATTTATAGAATCACTAAGGGCAGAAGGGGTTACTTAAAATATACATATGGGGTTTGTTTGTTTTTACCTGTGTTTGGTTTTTTTTATCTCAAACTTTTCCCTTTCTCTTTAAAACCTCTAAGTTAACATCTATGTGTGTATATGTATGTACACATGTAAATCTATTTGCCTTTAAGCATCAAATTAATATTTCATTTTTTTATCTAACAGTACTTACAGTAGTCCTGGGAATTACTATTATTGCCTGATTTACAGATGAGGAATCTGAGACTCAAAGAGATTAGTGATTTGCCCAAATCATATAGCACAAAACCCAGATTCAAACTCTGTATACTTTTAATTCTAAATCCTTTAGGAATGCCTCTTTCCTTCTTTTTCTTTCTAGTAACATTCCATTCATCCTTTAGAATCTGTCATATCACCTTCCATGGAGAGTTTTCTCTCTGTTGTTTTACTCTGTAAACCTTTACTAAGTGCTTTTTGAGTATTGGATAAGAACCCAGACTTCAGAATTAATGAGACAATGAGATAGTCCTGGTTTACTTACCCTCTCTTTTCTTACTTTCTTGCCCAGCTTGGTGGCTTGCCTGTCATCCTTGCTATGCAAGGAAGTATAAAGAGGCTTGCAATCTAGGCTGGACTGCATAAAAGCAAGCCCCCTGTCAAAAATAACCAAAGCAAAAGAGGCTAGGGGGCATGGCTCAAGTGGCAGAGCATTTGTCTATCAAGTATGAAGTACTGAATTCAAACCCCAGTACCACCCAAAAAAGAAAAGCATTGTCTTTAATTTCCAGTTTTGATTTCTTTAGAGTGAAAATATATAAACAATTGTGAAGAGATTTGCTAGAGAATCCTTTTAGAAATTTAGAACTTTCCTTCAGTATTTTATAATTCTCTTAACCACAGCTAATTCAACAGCAGTTTTTGAAGTATAACTGTCTAACTTATGTTTGTTAAAAAAAAACCCATTTTAATGGAAATAACTAATCTTTGGACTCATGTGCAAAACTTTTACATAATATTTAATTAAATTATGCATTTATAGTAAGTGCAGTGGATATCAATAGTTTTTAAACAAACACATTCTTGATAAACATACATTTAGAGTGGTAGACGCAGCAGTAAATGGGCATACTAGAAAGAAGTAACCTGTCAGAGCATCCCTGCTACTGTTAAAATATTCTTATGGATGTAGTTTGGAATTATGCTTAGTACATAGAAAATACTCAATAAATGTTACTCATTACTAAGAACCACTATCACCTTGGCATTCTTGTTTTTGTGTTTTGTTTTGTTTTTTTCTTGACAGTACTGCAGTTTGAACTCAGGACCACACACTTGCTAGGTGGATGCTCTATCACTTTAGCCACAGCCCCATTACCACCTTGACATTCTTTATAGAAGAGAGTTTTGAATAATGTATTAACCAGGCACTTTTGGATAATGATGATAAAAGGAACCATATCTTTCAACTACAGACTTATAAAGATCATGCCATTCAAGGAGAACATAGGGTAATTGGTAGGTCATTTTTTCAAGTAGCTTATCTTTCTCCCCTGCTTTATGATGAGCTGTTTAATATATTCACTCAAGTATGTATTCTCATACTTCTTTGAATACATAACACTAATACTAACAGAGTGCCTGGCACTCATTGTTTTGGTATGCCTCTGTTTACCCATCTATAAAATATGAAAAATAAGTATAGTACTTTCTGTTTGAAGGTTCAATATTTTAAAAAATCCAATATTCTGTGTCCTATTTTAATTATATAATTTTATCTAGACTTTTAGTACTTAAACTTATCTCAGAATGTAAGCATCAGTTCTTTTTTAATTAATACTTTAGTTTACTTTTAAAAGTGCCCTTCCTCTATATTTAAAAAATAAAAAAGGGTGGTGGTGGGAAGACTTGGGGGAAAGCATGGATTCTCTGCTTTTCTGTGTGTTTGTTTTTTAGTGGAAAGCAAAGTTTGAACTCCTTCACAGGTGTGAGCATAATATTTGATTGTACACATCCATCATTCAAGCAGTATCACCCAAGATAGTTCAATATCAATATGGACCTTTGGAGGTGAGGGGACCACAGAAAATTAAGATGCCTGTAAGCAGGGATTGTAAAGCAGGGGTTGCACAAAGGAAACTAACATTCTAGCCCACATAGAGATATTTGTGTGCTTTTGTTCTCTTCTTAGCACTGGGATTTCTTTTTAAAAAATTAAGTTTTAATGTCTACTTAGGTACCATTTGACATTCACCTATAGAGAGTTCAGAATGAAGGATATGGGGAACTGTTTTTATTGCAGTTTAGCCAACTGTTTAACCATCCACCTCTGTTCCAGTAATATCTAGAATAAATTACCCCAGAGAATAATATAAGCAGAAAATAACTTTAATCATAATTCATTCATGTTAGCTAAATCTGTCACCAGAATCTCACTCAAAGCCCAAAATTTATTTTCTATTATGTGAAAAGGACTATAATTATAAATGGTCTTCAATAATCAATGAATTTTACTGAAGACTATTTTTTATTAGTGTATAGGACCTTATTTTTGACAAATTATTTCATTATGTCTTCATATTTGATCAACTTTTTAAAATCAACTTGGGCATAGTTGCTCTAATATGTAAATGATTTTCCTTTAAATTTTTTTTTGTTAATGCTAAGCACAGTGGCATGCTACTTGGGAGGCTGAGGCAGGAGAGGTGCTTGAGTCTAGTATTTTGAGGCCTGTCTGGACTACATAGTGAAACTCCCAACTCATAAAAAATTTGTTGTTATTAAGAATTATATTGAAGCTGGGCATGGTGGCACTAATCCCACATTAAGGAGACTGAGAGTAGGAGGATTGTGAGTTCAAGGTCAGCCTGGGCTACAGGACAAGTTCAAGGCCAGCCTGGGCTACATAGTGAGACACTTCCTCAAAAAAAAAAAAAAATTGTGTTGAGGCAGTAATAATATCAAAACCAAAAATAATAAGTAATAATGCCAAAAATAGTGAAATTGCTATTTTTAACCCAATACAATCCCTTTCCTTGAAGACTTTCCTTCTGAAAGCCTGTGTGTTATAATTAAAACAACATTCAAGCTTGGGTTTTATTATCAGTGTAAATTAATTGTACACAGGGGTTTCATTATGATAGTTCCATACATGCATATACTGTACTTTGAACAAATTCAGGTCTATATTCTCTTTCTTAAGTAATGTAAATCCCCTCAAGTTGGACTCTCCAGATATGTTTCTTTGCCTGTAACAATGGAAATACCAACTCCAAAGTATAATTTACTATTAAATTAGACTGCTTAAGGATACTTTACACACAAATAATAAATAAATAATATAATTCCTAACAATGTAGTAATTTTAAAACAAAAATATTATTTTTCTATTATTTGAAGTATAAATAGTATACAAATACAAAAGTACCTCAAATAATAATTGCCCAAATGATTTATAATCCCCATCTCACCATGATTCAACCCCCAAACCAGAAAACTATTGATATTAAAATGAGTATATTAAATAATTAGGAGAGAAATACTTTTCAAAGTTTTTAAAAGATGTTTATAATTCCTCTCACAAACATTATAAGTTAAGTTATCTCAGTAAAGTGCTGTGCTGCAAGCTGATCATGAGAGCTAGAGTAAAGGCATTCACTATTAATAACAATTCCAGGAGGTAGCTCACTGGAGGTGTGGCTCAAGTGGTAGAGCACCTGCTTTGCAAGAGTGAAACCCTGAGTTCAAACCCCAGTCCAACCCCCCCCAAAAAAAACCCAAACCTATTGTGATATAATACCTAGATAATAAATAAAATTATTTAATATACTCATTAAGGATGCTCAACAACCGTAAACATTTTTCCAGTTTTGGGCTTAGCCATTTTAGGAATTTTCCAAAAAAGGCTGATAAAATAAATGCAGAAATAACTGCTTTTCAATTAGTGACTATGTGAAGATGTTAAAGGGAACTAAGCTTTTCTCTTCTACTTGTTATATAAGTCAAGAGCTTAAACAGTAATTAAACTATCAAACCTAATTGTTGTTGTCTGTTAGTATACTATGCCCTTAAATATTTGAAACCAGTTAATAGCCTTTCCCACTGAGATTTTTAGGCAAACTATGAAACAGAGGCTTTTGTTTTGTTTTCTTTCAGCATTTTATTTAAAAAATTTAAAACATGCATTCAAGTTGGAAGAATTGTACAGTAGATACTCAAATACACCCCCTCCCATGTTCTGTAATTAACATTTTGCTATTTTGGGTTTGTCATATATCTGCCAATCTGTCCATTCCTGAACTAGAAGTTTTTAATCAGGGTAAGTTTTTATTTGCCCTTTTATATCTATTTTATATATTAACTTTAAAGTTTAAAAACTTAATTTCAGTGCCTTATAACCTATAATTTTCTGAATGAATTTTACACTAAATAAAGATTGACATGCATATAGTAAAAACATGAATGTAAAGAAATTCAGGAGTATAGTTACTTGCTTTTTATAATTAGCACATATTAATTGTATAAATTGGTTTCAATGTGGTATTTCTATACATGCATATAATGTATTCACCCCATCTATTACTCTTTCTTATCCACCTTCCCTCTCTTTTAAAATAATTTTAATGGGTTTCATTATTCTATGTTCATACATTATATGAAGTACTTCAATCACACTCACTCCCCCTTCACCCTCTCCTTTCACCCTCCCCCAGGAGTGTAGTTACTTGTATAGAGAAGGGGGCAAAAGAGAAAAATTCATTGAGGACTTCAAATGTGATGTTTAATTTCTTAAAATCTGAAGAGTAAAATGTTAGAACATGATAGAACTGCCTATTGAGTATTTGGCTATTAAACAAACAGCTGTATATTTGAGATACTTCACAGCTCAAAATGAATGGAAAGATTTGCTACTTAGTCTTCATTTCCCCTGCAAAGTATTTTGCGCTTTACTTAAGATCCATTGTCTAGTGGCCTTCCAACTGAGGTGGATGAATAGAATCTGACAAAACTGTATCTTTTCTTGGTTAGCTGAAGAATGATGCAAAGTACCCCCTTTCTAGTAAGGATTAGGTAGTATAATTTGTATACTTCTTGGTTTTGCCTCAGAGAAAAAAAATGCAATTTATCAACATTGTGCTTAAATTCTTTGAACGTTATTTACATGGTTGTTGAAAGTATATAATTCTGTAAGTATGTGATTTTTGCATGTTCATCTGATTTCAAAAAGGCATGGCAAGTGAAATATGGCCAGGGAAGCTGATACATGAAGGCTTAGAGAGATAATGGTGCTGCTTTGCCAGGGCTGGAAACTTGACCATTCTAAACAAACTGCATAGTACTAAAATGCTTCTGAAAGGGCTGAATCAGGCCTGCTGCAATTTGAACTTTTGGCTCCTGAAAGTCTAGGGCAAGCTTGAAAATAAAAATAACACCCTTACCTACTGGGTTGTGTTCCAGGCCCTCTAGTGAATTCCCCATGTGAGAGAAGCATGTATTCAAAGAGCAAAAGGTAGCAGGTGAGAAATAGGCAGTGAAAGGTAGAAAAGGAGTGTTAGTATTTCTCCCACAAGGGAGAAAGAACCTCAATTCCTCATATACTGATTCCTTGAGAAGTATTTATCTGAAGCCTAATGTGTGTGCAAGAAAAATACCCTTAAAGGAGATTCAGTGGGGTGTTACAGGTGTAGTATAAAGATCAGTCATCCAACCTAAATGTATTTAGTTGTTATGACTTGGCTACATAGAGCACATGCTACAGAGTTACAGTGTCTTGTTTGCTCTTACAGAGATAAGTTATATAGGCAACAATTAGAGGACATATAGATCATATTTGTGTATCATATTTCCTGTCATTGTTGTTTATATACCTATGCATTTTATATTACATAGCACAAAACAGAGAATAGAGGACTGGGGGTGTGTGACTCAAGTGGTAAGTGCCTACTCGCAAGTCCATGGCCCTGAGTTCTGAGTTCTGCCAAGGGGAAAAAAAATAGAATATAGAATGTGACTTTGAATAACATAGTTTACAAATTCTAAACCAGTTAGAAAAATGTCATAACATACTATAAAACACAAATTGATCATTGGACCTAATCAGAAGACCTAGGTTCAAATCCTGTCTCTGATACTTTCTAAGTAAACTTGGGCAGGTTTCTTAACTTCTAAGCCTCAGTTTCCTCATTTCTAAAATGAAGCTAATGATCAAAGCTAGCTTTCCTTACCTATACAAAGAATTTCAATAAGAATCAAGTGAAGATGGATAAAAAAACACTTTTGAGCTTATAATTACTGAAAGAGCTATGAATTGAACTAAGCCTTTAAAATATATTACATGTGGGTGGCCTTGAAAGGCTGAGTGAAACTGATCTCAAGAGGGAACAATCTGAACACAGAATGGTGGCATTTGGATATCGGAAGACTGAATAGAAACCACCTAATTAGCTGGGCATGGTGGGACACACCTGTAATCTCTTCTTAGAAGGCTAAGATAGAAGGATCTCCAGTTCGAGGTGGGCTAAATAGTGAGACCCTATGGAAGGAAGGCAGGGAGAGAGGGAAAACATCAAGAATTCATTTCAAGAGTAAAAAGTAGTTATAATGATTGTGTTGGAGATGTGATAAAGTTTAAGGTTATATGACGTAACAACTGTACTATGGTAATATTTAAATTGTAGAAGACCTGAAGGCTAAAAGAAAGAGTTTGGACTTGATCTGAAAGGTAATAAGGTACTATGAGTCAGGAAATATTATAGAAGTGTTTAACTCAAATCTGTTTTGATAATATACATCTTACAAAGTGCCTGGCATACAGGTACTTGGGACTGACAAACAGAATTCAGTTAATCTACCAACAATATATAGGAGGAATTGGATTCATCTGAACCTAGCATCTAGGCTTCTTATCAACTAGATGTTAGTCTTATTCATCTTTTTCTTAACTGTATGAAGGAATGATAATATCTGCCCATGTAGTAAGTTTATTTTAAACATAAAATAAATGGTGATGCATTGTCATCATCCACAAATACATTAAATACCCCCTTTATGAAGGATATTGTATAAAACCTATAGAAACAACAAAAAAAAGATAAGTGCTTTGAAAACTATCTTATGATGAATAAAAGAAATATAGAGTTCTAAAGGGATCTGGTAGCAAGAGGAAGGTACATAATAGTCAAAAGATCATCTTACTGCTATATTTAGTACTGGGTTAGGTCCCTATTATTGTCAGGGCCTGATAGGCATAGGTAGGATCAAGTAGAAGACAAAATACCAGGTACAGTCAGGTACAGGCTTCAAGAACTCTTCCTGTTGGCAACAGACCTTTTCAGGTTTATCCTTTTCTTTGACTGAACTTCCATCATCATGAAGATAATGTAGAATACTGGTTAACTAAGCAGGTTCTGGAGCCAGAATAAACTAGGTGAGTTTGAAATACTACTGTATATGGCTAGGCAAATTATTTAACCTCTCTGAGCCTCATAGAGATAATATAATCAATCACAGGATTGTTTGGGAAAATTGAGTGAGATACTGCATATAAACTTTTACATGTATACAGTGAATTACCAGCTCAATAAATGTTTACCAATTATTTTATTTTTCAAGATGTTATCAGCTCCTCTAATAGCCATTATTTGTTAATCCCAAATTTACTTCCAGTTTTTCTTTCTCTGTCTCACCCTATTCTAGGATACTGTTAATATTTGGCTATACTTGGCTTATTTACTCATAGTGTATTGTACAGCCTTTGCATTGATCAGATTTTAAAAATTATATTATCTGCAAAGTAGTTTAGGTATTACATGTTTTTAGCTATATCTAAGTAATTCTTTGGAATCAGTAATCCATTATATAGTTCTTCATAATATTTTTCTTTATAATTTTGTATATTTTTCTTATTTTCTATGGCATGTTTGTTTTTCATACACACACAGAGTTTTAGTTTATTTATTTATTGTTTGTTTTTTGAGTCAGGGTCTCACTACATAGCCCAGACTGGACTCAAATTTAAGATCCTCTTACCTTAACTTCCAGAGTGCTGGGATTAAGTGTGTGCCACCATACTTATATATTTATATATATTTAGTTTTTAACATATATATATATTTAGTTTTTAATTAAAATATGTTACAGAAGAGGATATTAAGCAATAAGTTAATTTAATGGATCATGGGGTAGAAGGAGACACTAGATTCCATAGAAAAATAAAAATCTAAACCCTTTAGGAAGGCAATTTGATAATAGCTACCAAATCCTAAAATGTTAAGCCAGTTCCAACTCTAAGTATCCATCCAACCAGTATATTGATATGAATGCACAAAAGCTGTGTGAAGCAGGAAGGTAGTATAACTCAATGGTAGAGCACTTGTCTAGCATTTGTAAGGCCCTGGGTTCAATCACCAGCCCTACAAAAAAAAAAAGTGTAAAAGAACATTCAGTGGTATTGTATATAATACTAAAGACTGCAAACAAATGTCCATCAGTAGAGAATTTTTTTAAATTACAAATTATCTTACAGTAGAATACAATATATACTCCTTTAAAAGAATAAAGTAGGGCTGGCAGAGTGCAAGTGGTACAGTGATGCCTAGGAAGCATGAGTCCTTGAGTTCAAACCCAGGTCCTGCCAAAAAATAAAAAGAATAACTGCTCCCCCATAGAAAGAATATATCCTAATAAAAAATATATATAAAAAAGAATTAAGTAGATTTATATAACCATGGGAAAATGTCCAAGATATAATGATAAGTGGGGTGAAGGAAGCAACATACAGAATAATGTGTATAATATAATTATATGTGTATGCATATGTGCTTCCTAAGGGCAGTTATATTATACTGATGTTTGCATACATGAGGAAAATTTCTGAAAATATTAATAATAACCACTCTGGGAGTAAAATAATGGTGTTGAGAAAGGCTACTTTTATTTTACCTTTCTGAATTCTAGGAAGGGAGGGAGGGAAGAAGGGTGGAGGAAAGGAAGAAAGGAAGGAAGGAAGGAAGGAAGGAAAGAGGGAGTAATCATTCAGCCTGTGTTACTATTTTTTAGCTAAAAAGAGAAAATGAAGAGGTAGAGTGGAGAGTTAATAGTTAAATATTTTGTTAAGTGTGTTGAATGTGAAAAGTGATCTATAAATGCCTATTATTTTTTACTAAACAATAGAGTATGGGGCTTTTGTAACCTGAAGAAAGCAGCATTTCAACATCATTTCCTACAGGAGCATATGGTGGTTAAGACCATTGGGGATGAATGCCTTAGAGATCTTCTCTTCTGGAGCTGATATGTATATCTTTTTCAGGGTTCTTCATTTCTCTTAGAGGAAATTTCTATGGAAATGATTGTAAAGGCTCAGTAACATTGTTCTACTCAGTGTTTAAAACTATTGTCAGATACTCTTTTTAAAAAATGATTAGCCACATGGTGATTGCAAAACATGATTGCTTTTAAGAGCTTTTGTCTGCAGAGTTGGGTTTATTGTACTGTATGAAGAGTGCCTTTGACTAAGTATAGTGAGATACCTCTTGGATGCTGCCTCAGCAAAGAAAAATAGAAAATTCAGGTGTTGTCTTGAGAGTTTTATGTAAGACTTTTACAGATTAATAGGAGACAGAATGTCATGGTATGCCAGGTAACAGGCTTTTTGTTGTACAACATTTTAAGTGTTGGTTTTCTTCCTTTTTTCACTCAAGATTAATTTAGTATTTATTTACCTAGATCAAGCCCTTAGAGAAAACATAAAAATAAAAATAGGTCCTCTAATTGGTATAATCATTTTTTCTTATGACCAGGTACTTAAAAATAAAATTATATAAGTTAATGTTGTTATTTGAAAGCTTAAAAAATAAAATCCAGTAAGCAATGCAGCTCTCACATTACTAGATTGCATTAGTGAGTCAACATAATTAACGTTATTGTAATTAAACAATAATAATAAAGACTTCCTAGATGAAATGGTGGTATATAGGGGAAGTGTGTATGTCCTTCAGTTTTCATTCATTCTGTGTCACCTTCTGGGTAATAATGAAAACAATAGCATTACCTTTCTATTACTAAATGCTGATTGGTGAATTTATGGATGATGATGATTAATAATGAAAACATGTTGTCTTGTTCACGGAGTACTTTTGTCCATGTAGCTTAATAAGTCTGTGAGGTAAACAGTAACATCCCTAGTTTAAGATTAAAGAAAATAAAGGCTTGGGGATATGGCTCAGTAGCAGAGTACTTGCCTAGCATGCATGAATCCTGAGTTCAATCCCCAGCACACCCCAAAAAAAAAAAAAAAAAAACTGGCACCTCTATAGTTGTCCACTCTAAAATCCCAGCACACTGGAGGCTGAGGTAGAAGGATCACGAGTTTGAGGCCAGCCTGAGCTTATAAAAATTTAAAATTTTTTTAAATAATAAAAGATTAAAGAAACTAGGGCTGAACAAAATAGCTAGACTTGAAAACAAACAAAAACAAAAAGTAGCTACACTCTAGAACTTCTGGTACTAGAGTCACTGCCACCTTTTAATGTTGCCCACTTTAGCTATTTTTCAGATTTGTGGAAAAGAGCACAAAGTATCATCTGTAATCCAATGTTTCCAAGTTTTCAGTGAACCAAGTAAGGTGAATAGAGCATCCTTAAAGTGCCAGGCATTAAGGCCAAAGAGTAGATTTTTGTGCCAACCACTCTTTTAAGTTATATGTATTATTCCTCACAATAATTCCATAAATTAAGTACTAATACTAAGTCACAAATTTAACTCTTCATCATTCACAGCTAATGGTGGCACTAGGATTCAAACTGAGTTTATTAATTCCAAGGCCAGAGGTTTGTTTTGTTTTTGTTTTTGCAGTACTGGGGTTTGAACTCAGGGTCTACACCTTGAGCCACTCTACCAGCCCTTTTCTGTGATGGGTTTTTTGAGATAGGGTCTTGCAGAACTATTTGCCTGGGCTGGCTTTGAACTGCAATCCTCCTGATCTCTGCCACCAGAGTAGCTAGGAGGACAGGCATGTGTTACTGGCACAACTAAGGCCAGTTTTTAATTGCCAGGCTCTATTGCTTTAAACTAGGTGATTGATTGTCTTAAGTAGTATTTTTGTCTTGTTTTGTTTTTTGAGATAGGGTCCTGCTGTGTAGCCCAGGCTGGCGTCCAGCTTGTGATCCTTCTCCTTCAACCTCCTGAGTGCTGGGATTGTAGGCATGAGTCACCATGCCCAGCTTCTAGGAATCTTTAGATTGGCTGAGATTACTTTTTTCTACGGTGCTGGGGTTTGAACTGAGGGCCTCACACTTGCTAGGCAGGCACTTTGACACTTGAGCCACTGCACCAGCCCCTTTTAAAGGTTGGGTATTTTTCTCAAGATAGGGTCTCTCAAACTATTTGCCCTGGCTGGCTTTGTACTGCAATCCTCCTGATCTCTGCCTCCTGAATCGCTAGAATTACAGGCATGAGCCACTGATGCCCGGCTAAGGTTCCTAACTCTTAAAAGAACAGATTTTGGGATATTCCCTTAGGGTTTTATTATCATACTTTACAGATGAAGTTAAGTGATTTGGCCAAAGTCTAAGTTTATTAAGTAACCAAGTTAGAACTAGAACCCAGCATTTATGTTCTCTAGTTTCTAGCCTGTTGCTTTTGACATCAGTTCATATGATGTACCCATGATGAAATTTTGTCACAGAAGCAAAAGCATATCTACATCCTTGATTTACAGTGTTCTGGAATACAGTTAAGTCACCGTGTTCACTGTTTTACAGTGATTTTACCTTATGGAGGGCCACATGGATGCATAGTAATAGAAGTACCTATGGACACAGGAACATTTATTACTTTAAATTTTTTTATGGTATTAACATGTGATCCAATAAAAATTTAATTTGGTCATAGCCAATGTTGTCAAGAGCCAACCTTTTATAATACTCTTATTTCTTAGTTTTGAATTAGTCATCAAATGCCATAACAAAATTCATTTGAAATCTTCCAACTCAAATGAGCATGTGAAGAAATGGGACAATTTTTCTTTGGGACCTTTGTGTAGTTTTTTTTAATAGAAAGTCTTCTGACTTCACACGGAAGAGAAAACTAGCTTAGCTTATTTCATGCTGTTCAATCTAATTTGGAATCATTTTTTTAATTTCTAGATGCTTAGGTATGGAGAGCTTGCACCCTACAGCCTTGTTTCTTAACAGTGGATAATAAAGGATTAAATTGAGCTGAAACTAAATTGATTGACATTTTGACACTTCAACTGTGAAAAAAAGGGGGTTTATTCAATTTTTTAAAAGACAAGAGCAGAAAGAACTATTTCCTTAAAGTCCCAGTTTGCAAAGATGATGTAGTATTTTTCTTTAAAAAAATCAAAAGATATGATCTAGCACTTTCCCAATTTCCTATACTTCTGTTTTAAATGAGAATTTAACTTTGACAAGCTTTTGAAAGGCCTAGATGGAGGTGTTAACAGTTTCCTTACCTGAATGGGCTCTGAAAGAGGTCTTTTAAGGGAAAGCCAAAGGACTATGCATTTCTGGGCATGAAATCTTTATTTCTATTTCTAGCTTTTTTTTTTTTTTTTGCAGTATCAGAGCTTGAATGCTTGAACTCAGAGCCTACACTTTGAGCCATTCCACCATCCCTTTTTTGTGAAGGGTTTTTTTGAGATAGGGTCTCTCAAACTATTTGCACTGGCTGACTTTGAGCCTCTCCATCCATCTCTGCCCATCATCTATCTCTGAGTAGCTAGGAATACAGGCATGAGCCACGACACCCAGCTTCTAGCATATTTTCAATTCAAAAGAATGTGTTTGGCCAGGTGTCGGTGGTTCACCCCTATAATCCTAGCTGTTCAGGAGACAGAGATCAGGAAGATCGTGGTTCTAAGTCAGCCCCGGCAAATAGAGTGGTAGAGTGCCTTAGCAAGCCTGAGACCCTGAGTTCAAACCCAGAACTGCCAAAAAAGAGAGAGAAATAATGAATTTGAGTTCAGTAAGATACATTTCTTGCTGAATTCGTTTTCAGACAGATACAGGTGATTACCATGC
Organism: Castor canadensis; assembly: GCF_047511655.1. Lineage (NCBI taxonomy): Eukaryota > Metazoa > Chordata > Mammalia > Rodentia > Castoridae > Castor > Castor canadensis. Next base: position 44,806,458 of record NC_133396.1, on the reverse strand, counting down.
TGTCATCTTACCTGAACTGCATGATTTAGTGTTGACTTCAATAAAATTCCATCTCTGCTGTGCCATGATAGGAACTGGACTCACTTTTGCAGTGCTCTTCTAAAGTGCACTTTTTTCTTTTTTTAAAATCACAGCAGGAGACTAATAAATTATAGTCTGGAAGAAGTTCCAAACTGGCAAGTTTGCCAGATGTTTTAAGCAATTTGGGGGTGGGGGGTGTATCAGCAGATTTTTTTTTTTCTTATATTGCCATTTGGGTGCCTGCTGACACAACCTGAATAAATCTTTCAAACATTTTCCTTCCTAGAGATGGATGAAGATGATCCAGACCTTCCATTAACTCTTCACTTCAAGAACTACTTGCTTCCTTACTATTTATTACCAGATCTCTAGGAAACATAATCACTTTTTTTTTTCTGGGTCCCTGTATGTTGAATCCTACACTAACTAGTCTGCTTTCTAATTGGTTAGTGAAGTCATTTTTTAAAATTATTAATTTTTGGCTTTTGAGTTCCTAAGATAGCTTCATTGATACTTACTTTAGTCGAGTATTCAGAAATGCTAAAAATACTGATGCCTGAAGATACTTGTCTGGCATTATAAGACTGGAAGGGCAAGACGTAAAAGGGAGCTAACTTTTTTACTGAGTATCCGCACTGTGCCTCTCCTTTTGTAAGCCACTACCTAACATTCAGGAGAGAGAGGATCTGATTTTACCAAGAGCTGGTTCATGGTCAGGTGGAAGACATTGCACTGCTCAGTAAGTTAAAAGGAACACGGTAAATGCTTAAGCCTATAAGGGCATCAGAGAGTACCATTTCGTGGTAAAGTCCCAAATCAGAAGTCGTAAAACCTGGATTCCTGTCTGCGTGAAATCATTTACAAACGAGGTCTTCTGCCTATGAGTTTCCACATCTGTAAAGTGAGGCATCTCTAGTTTGCCTTCTCCCGCGCCCCCCCACCCCCGGGGCTGCACGTTGGGATCACAGGAGAGGAACTTCAAAAACACTGACGTCTAGATTCCACCCTCAAAAGGTTCCAGTTCGATTGGTCTAAAGTTCAGCTAGAGCGGTGGATTTTTCTTTTTTTTATTTCCACAAGTAATTCATATGTGCAGCTAAGACTGAGTCCTTGGAGGATCCTAGGAAAGCCCTCCATGGACTTGTTTGCAAGTGTAAGATAGGGTTTTCTTTTTTCCCGCCATAATTTCAACTGCTCAGTTTAAAAAGATCAAATCTCTTAATTCCCCCAGCACTTAAAAAGCCATTGATAAATATTTCATTTATGCATGAACGGCCTTTAGATTTTTTAAGTCCATTGAAAAAATAGGTTTGCTTTAGGTAGAATGCCTAGAGCTGGTTAACAGGCAAGCCTTTCTGTTGAAACATTCCGCTTTAGAGAAATGCAAGCCTTTTCACTCACCTCTGGCTTGTTATAATCCACCTAGGCAGCGGAGTCTTGGGCTGCAGGTCCGCACGCGCGCAACGGAATCCGCGTGGGTGCTGCGAGCTCCCGGGTGGGGCGGGGCGCCGTAGGGGCCAGGCGGACCCTTCTGGCTCTTGCGACCCTCCCGCCCCGCCCTCGTCCCGACGCCCCGCCCCGGACGCGGGTTGGAGGGGGCAGCTGCAGGCGCCCGGCAGCCCAGACTCACAGCCGAGCCCCAGGGCTTCGGCGGCTGTCTCCGCGCGACCCGGCGGGCCCAACTTGGCCGCCGGGAGCCAGCGCCTCTGACCTGGCTTAGTCTAACGAGAGCCCCTCGTGCCGGAGCCGAGCGGGGAGGCGGCATGAAGAGCTGTGCGCTTTGAGTCGGCCCCATGACTCTGAGCACTTTGGTCGGTGAAAGGAAGGCGCCCCTCGCCTGCACCTGCAGCCTCTGTGGCCCCGACATGATCCCTTACTTCTCTGACAACGCGGTCATCTCGCAGAACGCCATCAACCAGCTGTGAGTCTCTCGCGCGCCCTCCCCTTCCGCGAACGCTCGGAAAAGTTTGCTTTCCCTCCCCAGCATCCCGGGGAGCGAGCTAGCCAGCCAGGGCTAAGCGGAGCCTGCGCGGTTTGTGTCTGCGCGTCCGGTCCGGGGCTGGGCGAGCGGGTGTTGTCGGGTGAAGAAGGCTCTTTGGGGGAATTTCGGGTAATCTTTGAGGGAATCCGAAAGTGGGGTCATCAAGGAGAAGTTGTCTGTTGTAACCGAGTGTATGGCACACGAGAGATGAGGATGAAGGGTGGCGGTAGAGTCGGAACAGCCAAGCCAGAAACACAGGGACTTTGTGGGTACTGCTAGCTACCAACCTCCTGTGGTGGCGGCTTTTGTTTGTTTAAATAAGTTTGCGCGTGACCGTAAGTTTCTGTTACAAGATTATTCACACGAAGAAAGGCAGTCCATTCTTCATTCCCTCTCGTTGTAGTCTAGAGTTTTATCAGAAAACTAGATGTCGATAGTGTAGCTGTTTTTCTTTTATCACCCCTTACTGGTACGTGCTTACGATCGAAGGCTTCATGCATTCCTTCGCTCACTAAAGTGCAAGATTCAAGCATATCTTTAAATTGCCACTGTTTTTGAAGTCTGGAGTTGTTACTCCCTTCCATTGTGGTTTAGCTATTTGTGAGAACTGTGCTGAAGCCTGTGGTTAATCTCACCTCACAGAGGAACTCCACCTGTTCAGGTTGCATCCTTAAACCAGTAGGGTGGTTTTAGGTTACTTTAGAAGCAGCACTTTGGTCTGCGATAGTGTATTGGCACTCACTCCCGAGTATCTTTAGAGGAGTCACCTGCAGAGATTTTCTGTACTCTCAGCACTTAAACTACTAAGTCTGTCTCCCTCCTGAAGAAATTGATTTAATGTCCAACAAAAACTTTCCATTACACCTTACTAAAGGTCCGAGAATAGCATGTAAAGTGATTTATATATAAATTTTTACCTACTTTAGTTAATAAATAGCTGTCCGATTCTCCTAAGTCAAATTAAACTCATTTGCGTTTCATGTCTTTTCCTTTATGTTGACTCCTGATGGAACTCCTAAAAAAAAAAAAAAGATAGCAAAAGAAAAAAGGGTACTGCCCTGTAGTATTAAAAAGTGTAAAATTGCCTTATTTGCATCTTCCTTTTTTTTTTTTTCTTTTTTTGTGACACTGTGCTTTGAACTCGGTCTTACACTTGCTAGGCAGGTGCTCTTCCTGCTTGAGTCACTACACCAGCCCTTCTTGTGATGTTTTTTTGTTTTGTTTTTTTGTTTTTGAGGTAGTGTCTCTCAAACTACTTTTCCTGGGGCTGGCTTCGAATGTCCATCTTCCTGACCTCTGCCTCCTGAGTGAGCCACTGGCATCCTGCATTGCATTTTCCTCTTAAAAAGAGGGTTGTGGGGATGAAGTGAAAGAGAAGGAAAGGAGTGAATAATTCTGAAACTGAATAACCAATCTCAAAGTAATAGTGTTAACAATGCTTTAAAAGTAAAAAAGCCCATGGAAGCAACCCAAGTGTGATATATTCATATAATATAATATTATTCAGTCATTAAAATGAAGGAAATTCTTTCACATTGCTAAAACATGGTGAATTTTGTTTGGGGGAGGTTAAGTTTGGGAGAGAACTATTTATCTATTGTAGTACTGGGGTTTGAACTCAGGGCATCAGGCACTTTACCACTTGAACCATACCTCCAGCCCAAACATGGTGAACTTACTCTAAATGGAATAAGCCAGTTACAAAAGGACAAATGTATGATTCCATTTATGAGGTAACTAAGGTAGTCAAATTCAGAGAGACAATAAAGTACAATGGTAGCTGTTTGGGATTGATAAGCATAGAGGAGAGATGAGAAATTTGTATTTAATGAGTACAAAGTTTCATTAAGGTAAGATGAAAAAATTTGGAGGATGGATAGTGGTGGTAGTCATACACACTATAAAAGTACTCAATGACAAAACCTTACACTTAAAATCATTAATATGATAAATCTTATGTGTATTTAATAATAAAAATACAGTTTAAACTTTTATTCTTTTGGCAGTATTGGGGATGTGAGAGCATGCTAGGCAAATGCTCTACCATTGAAATTTTTTTTTTCTTGGCAGTACTGGGGTTTGAATGCAGGGTCTCACACTTGGTAAGCAGGTGCTCTACTACTTGCACCACACCCCTAGCCTTTTATTTTTGCTTTAGTCATTTTTCAGGTAAGGTTTCACATTTTTGCCCCAGCTGGCCTTAGACCACGGTCCTCCCTAAAGCCTCCCTCGTGGCTGGGATAACAAGAAAACACCACCATGAGATGCTTATTGATTGAGATGGGGTCTCACTAATTTTTTGTCCTGGCTGGCCTTGAACCTCAGTTCTCCTGATCTCTGCCTGAGTAGCTGAGATTATAGGTGTGTAAGCCACTGCAACCAGCTCCAGCCCAAAAGGTTTTAAAAGCAGAGCTTCTAAGGTTTTTGAGGGGAAGAAGAAGGGAATTTTGAATCATACTGCTTAGTATAATCAAAGAAGTCTAGATAATTAATGTCTTTAGGTAAATCATTTGACTTTAGTTTCTTCCACTGTAAAATAAGGTGGTTCCTACTCCATAGGATCATAAGAGATCGTATATTTGTTAACACTTTGCAAACTGTAAATCCCTACAATAAAAATGAGTTAACTGAAATTAACAATAACTAATAGCTGGCATTTATTGACCACTTGTCACTGTGCTAAGAGTTTAATATATATTATCTCTTTAAATCATCATAGCAGTACTGTGAACTAATTTGTTCTATTTACAGATGATGAATTTGAGGAATAGAGGTTAAGTAATTGCTCAAGACCATATAGTTAGTAAGGATGAAACTGTTCTTAGAATCCAAATCTGTTTCCTAGGCCATTGTTCTTAATTACTATAAGAATGGTATTTTGGTCAGGTATGGTGGCTCACAACTGTAATCCAAGCTTTTGGAAAGCTGAGACTGGAGGATCTCAAGTTCAAGGCCAGCCTGGGCTACATAGTGAGACCCTGTCTCAAAATAACAACAATAAAAAAGATGTTTTGGAACTTGTTATGGTTATGCATGTCTGTAATCCTAGCACTTGGTATGCTGAGGCAGAAGGATCATTGTTGAGTTTGAGGCCAGACTGGACTACATAGTAAGACCCTGACTCAGTTTTTTAAAAAGATATTTTGTCTTAGTGGTTGCAAGGTCATTTTTGAGACTTGACAGGTTTAGGGATTATCTTTGCTGACATCTTCAATTTAAAAAATATATTTGTTATTATAGTGAGTTTTGCTACTAAGTTAGACAAACATTTAAAGGGTTTTCAGAATATATCATTTTTGTCTCTTGCTCTTTTTTTTTTTTTTTTGAGATGGTGTCACTGGCCTTGAACTGTCATCTTTTTACAGCCTCAGCCTCTCAAGTAATGTGGGATTATAGGCATATGCTACCAGCCAGACAAATTTTAGGATCAGTTTATCAGTTTTTATTTTTTTTCTTGCGGTGCTAGGGATCAAACCTAGGGCCTTACACAGGCTAGGCAAGTACTCTACCACTGGTACTATACCTCCAGCTCACTTCTTTGTTCTTAAAAAGAAACTTGTTATAATATTCATTTCTGAACTGTACTTTCTAGTATTGCTTTAATATGTCATGTTTATTTATAGTGCTGCCAAGCTTATTAAAAAATCTTTAGTGATCACTATGAATAAAATACTAAAATTATGAGCTTAAAATACCCATTGTTGCTACCTTATGCAAAGTTCTTAATTTGGGATCCATGGTCACCTAGAGGTCTATGACTTGGCTTCAGAAAGTTAATGAACTCCCCGAGAGCATATGAAAATGTGGGGTAGATAAATATTTATCTTTAGGTCAGGTTCTCAAAGTAATCTGTGTTAAGGGATTCTTTTCTACGGGGAAGTGTTATTTATAAGACCTGGTACTACAAACCTTAACTGGTATGAGCATTTCATGTGGTAACAGATATGTAAATAACAATGACTAATGGACGCAACTAAAAGATTTAGAGCAGGTACCAGACACAATGGCACATCGTGGGAAGGCTTGAGGCAGGAGGCTTGAGAGTTTGTAGCAATGTAGCAAGACTCTGCTTTTGAAAAAAAAAAAAAAAGAAAATCAGATTTACAGTCCTAAATAAAGACTGACTCAAATAAAATTTAAACTTATTAGGAAGAAGGGTGCCTTGACCAGGATTGTTTTGTTTTTAGCTTAAGGACTTGCTCTTAGGAGGTTTTTCTCCCTTCCTCATTTGCTGCCTCAGATTGTTGTATGTTTAGAAACTAAGTAACAAATCCTATGAGAATTGGGTCAAAGAATAAATAGACCAGAGTGAGATCCTAGGGACTCTCCTGGAGGGAGAGTTCATAACCTTTACAGTATGGCCTTTGAATACCTATTTTGGTAATATCATAGGCTCTTTGTGACTTCTTGATTTTCAACTATATTTCATATATCTAGAGAGAGAGAGAGAGATGAAATTATAGAATAATTGGAGTATTAGTGTATTTAATTAATACACTAATTAATAAATTATATCATCATTTATTGCATCAAGGTCATTCCTTCCCACTGTATAAAACTTACCAAGTAACTTTATGCAAATTACTTCATCCTTTTGACTTCTCTAGTTAATTGCTAAAATGTGGATGATGATTTGCCCAATCTACCTCTGAGGAATAGTCCTCAAAGTGTGGTCCCTAGACCAGAATCATGAGTATCATCTAGGAACTTGTTAGAAATGTAAATTTTCTAGCCATGCTCCTGACCTACAGGCAGAAATTCTGCGGGTTGTGGGCAGCAGTTTTTGTTTTGTTTGTCTATTTGTATTTTCTCATGATTGCAGGGTTTTGTATCTTGATTTAAAAAGCTCTTCCTACCTACCCCCAGGATTATAAAATAATTATTTTATATATCTTATAACATTTACGTTTTTAAAGATTTAACTCTTTAAACATCTGGAATTTATTTTTATTTATAGTGTGAAGTAAGAATGTGACTTAACCTTTTTATAAAATGCTTAATTATCCCAATGCTATGTGTATGTCCATTCTTCACTGATTTGAACTGCTATATATTAAATTCTTATGCATTCTTTTGTTCTCTTAAAGTCTGTTGGTACGGTTTTTGTGTTCATACACCAATACTACACTGTTTTTACTTAAAGATTTAGTGGATATTTTGACATCTTCTATGGCAAGGCCTACCTCAATCCTTTTTTTGTTTCTTTTAATGTCAGCTAGTCTTACATGTTCCAGGTAAGTCTTAAAATCAGTTTGAGAGCTACCGGCTTCTGGGCTCCACTGCGTTTCTCTAGCTGTAGCCTTTCCTTTCTCTCTAATAAATCCTACTTTATATAATAAATAAATAAATAAATAAATAAATAAAATCAGTTTGACAGTTCCACTCTTAAAAATACTATTGGATATTATAATTGAAAAAAAAAGTTGAGGTTATTCCACCAAGACCACCTCAAATAGAAATAAAAAAAAGTAAAATAAAAATCCTGTTTGGATTTTGATTGAAATTTTACTGAATTACTTTTGGAGAGAATTAACCACTTTATGAAATGAGCCTTTCCAATGAGGAAATATTAAGTATGTATTTATTCACTGTTTTTTTAAATGTCCTTTGATTAACTTTTTACAGTTTTCCTCATTTGCTAGTTACAACTTTATAATCAGATATATTCATGGGCATTTTATAAAGTTTTTGTTGCTTTTATGAATGAGCTCCCCTTTCCCATACCATTTTCTAATTAGCCACTGCAAGTGTGTAGTAAAACTAGTGCTTTTCATTTTTTATTTTTTAAAGACCACCTTGCTGGACTCTTACTTGGTTTTAATATCTAATAGATTTTAGTTGACTTTTTTGGACTTCTTTGGGTGGATGATTATATCATCTATAAATTAATTTTATTGCTTTCAGTATAATTCTTGTCTCTTTGGCTAGGGCCCCTAATATAATGTTAACTCGTGCAATGCTAGTGGACTTGTCTTGTTTTCCCTCACAAAATGAATGTTGTTTGGTTTGTAAATAAGTATACTTCATGCTACATGTTCTAGACTATTTATCAAGTTGAGGACATTTCTTACTATTCCTAATTTGCAAAGATTTTAATTTTATTTGAATTTTATTGAATGCTTTTTATATTTATTGAAATGATATTTTCCTCTTTATTAGTAATAGAGTAACATTGAGTTGCTAAAATCATCTTTATGGAATCATCCTTATGCAAATGAGCTATACTCTGTATTAACTGGTTTAACATATTGCTAGATATGGTTTGCTAATAGTTAAGATTTTGCACTTAAGGACTTAAATATTTGCTGACTCTTCAGTGGTGTCTTTGTCCAGCTTATGTCTAATTTGTAGAATGATTTAAGTGGTATACTTTCATTTTCTCTGTGTTCTGAAGCAGTTCTTGAACAGAACTGTCTATATTTTAATGCCAAGAAGCAACAAATTCTTAAAGTGTTAAAATGTTATGAAATATGGCTGGGAGTGTAGCTCAGTGGTAGAGCACATGCCTAGCATGTGAGAAGCCCTGAGGTTCAATCCCCAGCACTGTAAACAACAACAACAAAAAAAACTTAAAATGTAACAATTTTTTTTCCTTTCAGAATTTTAAATTTCTTTGTTCTTATTGAATAAATATAACTATCACTCATGGTGCTTTTTATATCTAGATCTTGTATTATACTGAAATGAGAAAGTATAATTAAAATAATAGGTAATATAGGGATTCAAACCAAGCATTCATTTATGATTTAAGGGATTTTTTTCTCTCTTTGGTGGGAAAAGAAATTAATATTAGTATTTCAAATAGGAATGAGGGGTTAGGATAGTAGCATAATGGTAGAGTGTGTGTTCATCGTGCTCAAGGCCCTAGGTTCAATCTCAAGATCAAATAAATAAGTAAAAATAAAGAAGCATGAGATGTCTCCTTGCTTTTAAGTTAATGACTGTTTTTATTATTATTTGTCATCCTTGAATAGAGAATATTGCCTTTAAAAGTATAAATTTGGGAGGCTAGAAGCATGACTCAGGTGGTAGAGCACCTGCCTAGCAAGCATGAAGCCCTAAATTCAAACCCCATACCATCAAAACAAAGTGCAGTTTTTAAAAACTATCAGATTAGTTTATATCTAGTGAATCTTCCAAGTGTTAATAGCCCTTAAATATGAAGAAAATGTTAATGATCCACTGTCAGAGTATAAAGATAAACTTATGTTTTCATTACTGACCATATGTTTGTGTGGCTTTATCCACACTTGTGCATGTTTAAAGTCAGTAAAGTAATAATTGGCCTGGAATGGAGGGGGTAAGGAAGAAGAGATCTCAACTTCAGCTTTCTTGGATTCATGCTTAACCAATTTAACTGAAGAGTAAATCTGCACATTGAAGACGAACAGGAATGGTGAGGTGGTAATGTGCTGATGTCAAGATTTCTTTTTGATAAATACAGTGGATTTTTTCCCCTAAATTATTACTATATGGCATGTGTTCTCATCTATATTCACACCTGAATTTGGGCAAATTCTTTAGACTTACACTGAGAATTCTCTGGCGAAGACCAAATGAATAAAAAGCTGTTGGACATTGTAGTAATAAAGGGGCTCAAATTTTACAGATCAGCTTGCCTATACCTCTTCTTGGGTCTTTCTAGTAAATGTGAGTTCTCTTAATTGCCATATGTTAAACTATTGTGGGACTGAAGAAGACTGGTTATAGGTTCTATCCACAGTTTCTGAATTTTTCACATAGTTCCTGAATTTCTAAAGTGAAAACGGGGGGAAAAAAATCAATATCCTGACTACTTTGGGGTAGGGTTAGAGTTAACTTTGCATTGTTGAATGATGCACAGGATGTTATTGTCACTAAATTAGGTTTAATGTGAAGAAATGTGCTAAAACATCAAGGCCTTTTCAGGTGTTCCTGTGATTTGGAAAGAATATAGCCAATGATTTATAAATAGATTCTTAGTGTTGCACACCAAACAACAAGTTTGGGTCCTTGTTCTTTTTTGCACTTTGTTTGAACTTAGCAACTTTTGTTTTCTGCTTAATTAGTTTTTAAAGGGATATGAACCTTCTTTTAGTAGCCCAAGGGATTTGACATTAGCTAAATCAAAAGCAACAAAATCCAGAGTCTTGACTCATTCTCCAATAAAGAGAAACCTCAGCGTTAGCCAACTCCATCAATTTAGGTTTCCAGGTATAGAAGTAGAATTATTTATTTTTTATTATTTTTTTTTATAATAAGCTTGAATGGCCTAAATGGTTGCTTATGTGGGAGTTAATAGCTGTCTCCTTTCAGGAGACTATGGAGACCAAATAAGATGATTCATGGGAAAGAATAAAATTTTCAGGTATGATTATTACCTTTATCATCTACACTTAATATTTATTAATCAAGGTTCACATGTATGTTCATGATATATATTTATGATACATAATAGCATATTTCAAACCTCAGTATTAGAATTGTGACTTCTATATTGATTTTCTTCTGTGATGATTCTGTAAAATTTTATCCTTTTGCAACTTAAAGCATCCTTCATCACCCCAGGAAAAAAGTGATCAGGCTTATGATCTCAGTATCTTGTCATGCTTCTCATCTCATGATTGCACTCTGAACTTAGTGTAATAACAGCCAGTTGCTCTTCATGAGCATTGAATTGAATGAGAGTGCTTTTATCTTATTTTAAACTGATTTTAAATAAGTATTACTTATAACTGAAAGCTCATAAGAGAACTGCAGACCCTCTTCTGACCCATGTCCTGTGTGTGTGTGTGTGTGTGTGTGTGTGTGTGTGTGTGTGTGTGTGTGTGTGTGTTATTAGGGGATGAACCCAAGACCTCTCACTCACTAGGCAAGCACTCTACCACTTGAACTACACCCCCATGTCCCTTTAAATTACTGTGTTTCTTTAAATATTAATATACCTCATTTTTTTTCCTGAGGTGGAAAATATAGAACTTTATTTTTTAACACAGTAATTAAATTCCACTACAGAAGAGGGACACCATAGGGTTCTCTCTCTTTTTCATTTAATAAATACAAATGAATAAAAAATACTTTGTTTTGTAAAGAGACTGCCTCTCCTCCTCCACCTCCCATGGAAGCCTATGGATAGCCATGCCCCCCTGCAGCCAGCCTGAAGCCGTAGCCATCTACCTACACAGACTACTTCTTGTCACTCCATGGAGAGGGACACATGTCATTTGTGCCTGCAAATGCTATTTAGGTGCAATACCTCTCCTTCTCCACCCTTCCAAATACAAATCTTCATACTGAATTTCAAATTTTAAACTATTCCCTTTCGAAAAGGAAAGAAGTGGTTTCCACAGGAGCTGAACATGGAGCCTGAACCAGAAATTGTTAACACCATGAAATGAGAGGTTTCAGTGAAAGGTGACTGTCCACTGGACACATCCGCTAAGAGAAGGAGAAAAGGATAATGTGAAGTGAAATCTATCGCCTGTCTCACACTATCCCTTATTTTAAAAATAGAAACTCTTGTTTAATTTGTGTTTGGAGCAGGCCACGTATCTCCTTCGGCATGTAACAGAGCTGTTTGCTTATGGTGTCTCCTCTGGGTGCTTGCTGCTCAGCTGGTCTGCTGTTAGAGACACCCAAACTGCATCAAAGTCAGAGCACAGAAAGTACTCCCTGCAGGGAGTACTTCCCAGCCAGGTCCAGTTCAAGGTAAGGCACACTTCAATGCTCTGAGTAACTAACTGCAGATCCCTCCAACTCCATGGTGAAGAATCCAGCAGTTCAATTCCTGGTACAACCACAATGTACAGTACAGAACCTGAGGGCTTCCCAGTTTTTAGATGGGAAAAGAACTCTTGCAGGCTCACTAAAACTGTAGCCAACTTCCCTGCCTGCTCCAGGAGTGCATCAGTAATGTGGATATGAACACAATCCCCTAAAATGCAGCTAGAAGTATCTGTCTTTGTGGCCAGCAATAACCTTCTGTTTTATGTTCCCACTTCTCCCTAACACATTTATCAACATTTCCTGACAATGTGTCTCAGGGTGATGCTGTAACCATGTTGTAAGAACAACCTCTGCTCATAAAACATGAAATGAAAGTTATGAATGCCTCATGGGACACATGGGAACTGGGAATAGGAAACAAAAGGGCCAGCAAAGAGCGTGTGGCCCTTTCCCGCTGCTTTTACACGTGCCCCAAGTCTTCAGAAGGAGCATTGCTGGAAGCCAACCATCCATGAGAGGGCTGGCCTATGCAGTCCTCCGTGCTCCAGGGAGAGGAGTCACAGGCCGTGGTGCTGGAGGGAGCCATGAACCAGGCCATCGCTAGGAGAGGTAGTGATGACAGCTTGGACCACCTACCTGAAACCTTGCAAGGAGGAATACTTTAAAACTGTGGCTGTCATTATTCTACATGAGTTACATTTCAGAAGAGAAGCCTGTTTGGGTGGAAAGGGAAGAAATGATAGGTGCTGTGGCTCTGCGGGTGTGCCTCTTTTGGTGCCAGCACAGGTTAGCACTGTCACTCAGTGTTCTGGAGGAGAGCACTGGACTGCTCCACAGGATGTGCACATCTGTGTGTGTGCATGAGGCATGGCCTCAGAGCCCCAGAGACTTCTGTGCAGTCTTCTTGGCAATGTTGTAAAACCGTTCGCGGTTGTCCCACCACGTTTTGGAAGCATCCACATTACCTCTGCTTTCATCATTGGGCTCTGTGAGCATGCACACCACTGACAGCAGGATCTTCTCCACACTCTGCACAGGGCTCCACCTCTCAGCACTGCTCTCATAGCCTGTGGGGTCATCACCAGCTGCATCAGAATGGAGATGCAGACTCTCCCATCAGAGTAGATGTTGGGATGGAACATCTAACAAGTGAATCTTATCTTTGGAGGACTCAGTGTGTAGTCAAGTGGAAAACTCAGGATAGCAAGAAAAACACCAAACTCAAAGCAGGTATCTTCAGGGCCCATTCAAAAAAAATTCTCTTCATTCACGGGGCCTGCCGTGATTCCTTTAGGAGGATTCAGGGTTAATTGTTTGTACTCAGCCATCAGCGTCTTGAGTGCTGACCCCGCCATGTCCGGCAACAGCTGGGCTCAGTGGCCTGGCTTCATCCAAGCCAGTCCTGCCCACCTCATGTACCTAGTTTTCATGAATATCAAACTTTTAAAATTTTCCACCAATATATCATTTTTATTTTTGTGGAGACCTTAGTTTGAGAACTTCTCAATAGGATGATGTGAATTACCAGTGCAAATTTCTCTTTATAAGACATGAATGATTCAAATAATGAATAAAATCAGATTTCTTTGAACTCCTTGATCACACTTTGGTATATTTCATTCTGTTAACCCCACCTCAGTAAAATTTCACACTTAATTCTTAAAGTATCCAATTCTTTAAACATTCTCTTTAAAAAAATCTTAAAAGGCTGGACACCAGTGACTCACACCTGTAATTCTAGCTATGTGGGAGACTGAGATCAGAAGGATCAAGGTTCAAGGCCAGCCTGGGCAAGTAGTTCAAGAGCAAATTAACCAGAGCAAAATGAATTGGAGGTGTGGCTCAAGTGGTATAGTGCCTCCTTTACAAGTGTGAAACCCTAAATTCAAACCCCCAGACTGATAAAAAAACAAAACACCTTAAAAGTTCCCTAAGGCAGGTGCCAGTGGCTCACATCTGTAATCCTAACCACTCAGGAGGCAGAGATTAAGAGGATCGCTGTTCAAAGCCAGCCCCAGGAAAATAGTTTGGGAGAACTTATCTTGGAAAAAAACCCATTGCAAAAAAGGGCTGATGGAGTGGCTCAAAGTGTAGGCCCTGAGTTACATATTCAGAATAATTACTTGTCTTTTGTCCTTGTTCCTAATAGTAATAGAGTAGTGTTTAGAATGAAGCAGGTCCAGAGTTTCACAGTTTATAGGCTGTGTGGCCTTGACCATATTATATAACCACTCTAAGCCTTAGTTTCCTCATTTGTAAAATGAAACTTATAATACTTATAAAGAATTAAATGTAACATTTGTGAAGTATTGGTAGTAAGAACTGAGTAAATGGTATCTAACATTTTTTCTTTTTTGGCATGAGCCAAATTATAAGTGAAAGAATTAGAATACAGAGTGGTAAAAATTCTATAATTTGCATTTTCATAGTCATACCTATTTTGTGTAAGAGGTAGGAGATAAAAAAAATACATTCAAGATGTTCCTGCAGACAGGATTCTCAGTCAGTTGAAGAAATAAGACATGTCAATTTAAAGAAAAAAAAAAGGACATGTCAACGAAAGACTACAGTTTTACGCACACTGTTAGGTGAACAGCGTAGGCAAAAGTGTTGGTGCTTCACAAAGACAGAAGAAATAAAGGTGTTATTGTAAATGAGCTACTCAGGAGAGATTTTAAGAAAGTAGAATTTGAGTTACTGGCCATCTCAAATGTCTTGATTTGCGTCAAGAAGTAAAGAGTACTTGTGTGGTTAAAAAAAAAAAAAAAAAGACTTCTGTGGCATATATTGACCAAATTACAAATGGGTTTCAACTAATGGATGTTTCATTGTGGTAATGAAAATCAGAAAGACTTTTGTATAGACAGCATGTTCTTTAGAAAATTACTGTGAGCATACTTTGGGTAAATCAAATAGGCAAAGTTGAACCAAATATCCATTGGGTACCCAGCACAGTACCAAGCATTTACAGATTTTACATAGCTTGTTTAGGAAGGCTGCCAATTTTGCACGTATGTTATTGAATCAGCACTAGTGCCTGGGATAACAATGTAAAATCTCCATAGGCAGCTTAAGAACAGAAATCATTAAGCTATCTGCTAGTGGCTTTATGTTAAAGGGGGGCAAGGGGAGACATATTTAAGTAATCCAAAGCAAAATCTCTTTTTTCATTTCTTCCAGCTCTAGCTGGATACTTAGCTCTAGATACTATTTCATCAGCATCATGTGACGGGCAACACAGTTTACATGGCAATGGTTTTATAAATTTATGGTAGGATGAGCTATAAGGGAAAAGGTGTGCTCATTACTATTTTTTTCTTGTTCTTACTGGCCTGGTTAACAATTAATGGCTCAACTTTTTATAGTTCTGTATAAGCAACATGAAACTCCTGAGTTTCTAAGTCAAATGTACATCATAAGTGGATATGATGATCTTTTACATAAATAATAGCCTGTGGTTATATGTCAAAAAAAAGTTCAAGGACTTACATAAATTCATGTTACACTAAACCCAGACAATAGTTTAATGATACTGAGTCAAAAAAAAAAAAAAAAAAGGGACTACAACTGCTAAGAATTTAGCAACTGTGCCTTAATAATTCTCCTACCCTAAGAGAAATGACAAGATGAGACTAGGTAAGATAAACTACATATTTATTTCTATGTAGTGATGTTGAATAAGTTTAAAGCCAGTGTAATTATTTTTCAATGTTAAAGAAAAATCAAAGACTGTAAAATGGCTAGTTACCTTATCTCTGAAGATTAAAAACCATTATTTTAATTATATTTCTGTATTGCTTACCTTTTTGGAAATACTTGAGTTTATCTCTTGAGTCCTGGCTATTAGTATGTTGGGACTCATTCACCCCTGTAGCTCTCAGTTACCTTTAGAAGCTTGGAGACTTTCTCAGCAAGGCCATATGCCCTGCTTTTCAGAAAATGGTAGTGTCATTATTCAAAAGTCTGTTATGCTTAAAAAAAAAATCTAGTCTCAGAAGTAATGGAGTTAATCTGATTGAAGTAAGATATACACATGTGTGAAATGCCAAGGTGAAACACACTTGAACAATCAATATACACTTAAAAAAATTAAGGACAGGAAGGTAAAACAGGTCCTGTCCAAGGGAAGGTGCTAGTGGGAGGGGAGAGGGTAAACAGAGAGGGTAAAGGAGAACAAATATTGTCGATGATGTTCTTTGTATACACATTTAAAAATTGAACAGTAAAACCTGTTGGAATTGTTCTAAGAAAGGGGGAGAGAAATGAGGAAGAATGATGGAGGTGGTGAATCTAACTATGATACATTGTAAGCACATATGGAAATGTCACAATGAAACCCCCTGATATAACTAATATATACTAATGAAAACATAATTTAAAAAATCTAGTCTGTCAATTAAAATTAAAATCAACAAATAAATATTGAATGTTAATGCTCTTCTTTATGGCAGTTTTACAGATCCATTTGGGAAAACTTCCAAATGAAGAATTCCCTTGACTTTTTAAAAACCCATCTATCCCTATACACAGTAAAGCATATTCTTAGCTCCCCAAGCTATTTGCTGTTAATACTATCCAGGCCTCGTCTCTGCATGTACTTTTTAAAATGAGATTGTCCTGTATCTACTGCTTTGTAACCTCATTTTTTTTAGTTTAGCATATTGAGAACATCCTGTCATTGTCCTCAAATGTGTTTTTTTATATCCTTTTTACATTTAAATGATTCCTATTCTGCCCTATTAGACATTTTGCTTATGTCCAGTTTTGTGCAGTTATAAACAAAGTCTCATCAAATGAACATCCTTGTGCCAAAATCTTTGCATATATCCTTAAAAGAAATATCCTAAAGCTCAATTCTCTGATTAATGGTCAAAAGGACATACATATTTCTAGGACTTTTGATACAGGTTACTGGTTTGCTTGTCATTTGTACTCTTCTGTGTGCTCACCAGCAATTTTAGTAATTCATAGTACTCCTGAAATGATAAAAAATAAAACCAAGGTAAATTCAGTTTCATCCTCAATCCATCTCAGCAATTTGGAGACCTAGAAAAGTTGATCCTTTAGTGTCTTTGCTCTTAAGACCTTTTTTTATACTTAAGCACTGATGAAAAATGCTTTGATTTTTTTTAAGCTTATTTGAATAAGACTAATGGAAAGATGAAAGAACAGTACAGATAATTAAGATGAAGAAACTAATTATCCCAAGGTATTTTAAGCATATATGTAGTGTTTATGAATTTAAATTTGCTGCTCACATTTTTATTTTATTCTGAAGTCATCACCATTTTAGGCTTAGAGAATTTTAGATCCAAAAGATAAGCAAACAAACTTTGTTAGTTAGGTTCCTGCAACAAATTAACTTAGGCCTTGAACATTCATTATGCTCTTTTTAGGACATTTTAAGCATCATTGAGATTTTCCATAGTACCATTTTACTAATGACACTGGAATCAGATTTGTTAGTTTACTAATATTAGTGCCTATACTTATGAAGTTAGAATTTCATGACTGTATCTGTAGTAAACAATGGACATATTTCACAAAGTTGAGGTGATTAACTTTTTAGAGAGAAAGCCATCTTTGAAGCTATATGAGTATTAAGCACAGGAGAAAGGAGAGTGTGAGCTGTATATTTCTTAAAAATTCTTAATTTGAATGTCACCAGCAGATCTAATTAGTATTCATAATAGCCTGTGGAAAATTTACAGGGGAAAAAAAAAAAAAAGGAAAGAGTCAAGCATGGTGATACACCTCTGTATTCTCAGCTACTTGGGAGACAGAGGTAAGAAGATCACGGTTCAAGGCCATCCAGGGCAAAAGTTAAAGAGACCCTATCTGAAAACAAACTAAAAGCAAAAAGGACTTAAGATGTGCCTCAAGTGGTGGAGAGCTTTCCTAGCAAACTCAAGGACCTGAGTTCAATCCCCATCACCTTAAAAAAAAAAAAAAAAAATAGGAGGCCAAACTTTTGAACTTTTGTATATTGATTGCCTCCCTTTTTCTGAAATCAACCTGCTTCCTTAATGAAGTTGTATGTCAGAATCCTAGGCAAGGAGAATGCTTTAGGGTGAAGTTTCACTTTTCATAGTGGCAGCCGGAACAGAGGATGAGTTCAGCACCTTCTCTTAAGATTCTATCTCTGCCCACAGCTCATCTCTTTTACATAGCAACCCTTTGTTCATTGAAGTGTGTGGACCTCTATTGTTGGCCTGTCCAACTACAGTCAGGGACCAAAGGTGACTGATAAAGAGTCCAAAGGTCAAGGTGGATAATGTGGGGTTGACCTAGCTTTAAAGGAAAAAACATCTTTTTTTGATATGCAGGAATCAAAAAACTGAATTGCAGTCCAGGAAATGTTCACTTCATCAGATTCAACCTTTCAGCTCTGAAGCAAAAAAACAGTAGCCATTTCTGCAGGCAACATGAACAGAAAAGAAACACAGCTTTTTTAAAAGGGTATGATTTAATTACATTGGGTCGTATTGGAGATTTCAAACTACAGAGATGGTTCTATGGAAATGTTGCTTTGCTTACTGTGAGACAACAGGAATCAAATCAGAAACCAAAGTAAACCACAATCACTAGGGTTTCAGAATGGAGAGTCAGTTGAGATTCAGGTATTTTGCTTACTAACCTGTCATTAGAATGTGATGGAAGCAAAAAAACAGGAAATGCAAATAACATTTGCATTTCTCATTAGGGCTAATGCTTAAATTGGCTTTTACTAAATATTTTCTGATAACTTCAGAATTTAGGACCTCACCCTGATAAATTTAGCCCCCAGCCTGATTACAAGTCTTCTTTTAGGCCCAGAGCAGTGGTCATCCTAAGTATAAAGGAAGCATAAATAGAAGGATCTCAGACCAGGCTAGTCTGGGTATAAATAGGAGACCCTATCCAAAAAAATACCTAAAAAGTAAAAAGGACTGGGGATGTGGCTCAAGTGATAGAGTATCTGCCTGGCAAGCACAAGGCCCTGAGTTCAAACTCCAGTACCGCTAAAAATAAATAAATAAGCCAGGCATGGATGCATATACCTTATAATCCCAACGCTTAAGAGACTAAGGCAGAAAGAGATCAAGTTTGAAGCCATCGTGGGCTACCTGGTGAGATCCTGTCTCAAAAATGAATGAATAAAATAAGTCTCCCTTTTTAGTGTCAGTCCTTTAAATTAGCAGTGGTCCTTGTGTATAGTCATCAAAACTATAAGCTACTGTCTGTCCTCTAGTGAAAAGACTGTAAACAGAACAGCTACATAGTATGTGGGGCCTAGTGCAGAATGAAAATGCAGAGCCCCCTGTCTAAAAATCATTAAGAATTTCAAGATGCCATAAGAAGAGCATTAAACCAAGTGTGGAATCCTCCCAAGCACCAGACCCCATGCAGCTGGCCCCAACTTTGGGATATGAAATTAAATAAGTAGGATTGATGGGAATTCTACCACTTATTCATGTGTATCTTCCTGAACTCTGTTTTCTTTTTCTATTCTTTATGTTCCTGTAAAACTTTTCCTGTTTTACTCATTTTTCTGCCACTGTGCGACAACCTGTGGCAGGAATTGGGACTATGTATTGTTCTTTTTGTAGTCCATGTGAAAACTTTTGGAATAATACTTCTTTCTGTTTGCCTAGTGGAACAATCAAGATTAGGGTTTTATTTTTAGGAAATGTAATTAACTGATATGACTAGAAATACAAGTACCACAGTATAGTTTTTAAAATTCTTTCACAATTGATATAGCATTTGATTCAAACAATTAAGCATTTGAAGCATTTAGTATTTTTCCTCTCATTTTACAGATAAGAAAATTAAGCCTCAGAGAGAGTTAGGAGACTTTCTTAAGGTCAGCCAGATGGTAAGCCCCCTTTCAAGCCCATGCCTTTTCTCACTAGTCCATTCTGCCTTTACAGATAAGCAAGGCCAAGGATAAGGTGATGGAATATATTGCTTCATTAAGAGTGATCTGTTTTACAGAATTTTTTCCAGTTTCCAAGAATAACTGCTGAAATGAAATAATGTTAACTAATATTTGCAACAAGTTTTCACTTTTATTATTTACTGTAACCTTGGAATCACTGTGTGGTAGTGGTTCAGCATAATTTTAAAGGAATAAGATTGAGGCTCACAGAGATTAATGAGTGAAAGGACAGTGACTAAAATCCAGGCCTTCTAATTTTGTCACATGGGTTTTTCTTCCATGCTTTATTTGCCTGTAATTAATTTTATATCTCTGCTTGTTCAGTGTTCATTTATTGATCACCTGCAATGTTCTGGGCACAGCGAATGCATCACTGAACACAGAAGGCTCTCAGAATTTACATTCCAGAGTGTAAATATATTATTATAAATAATCACCTGATGATACAGTTCTAAAGAAAAATATAAAACAGGACAAAAGTAAACTGGGAGAGAGGATGCTGTCTTAGAGAAAATGGTCAAGAACCCAATAAGCTTCAGAATCTGAAGTCCTTTGACATAAATGTATAAGTCAATTTTTAGGTATAGCAAATAATCTAAATTATATGAGATTACTGCATTTATGAACATAACTGTCAATAGGTGAGAATCGTTAACTGTTACAAACATTAATCTCTGTAGTAACCATTATACCATACAATTAATCTCCTTTCCCTTGTAGCATAGATTATAAAAACTAAAATCAATAAAGCTCTAAATCTAGTCATTTCCTTTTATGCTGAGACACTTACTGCATAAGGCGGTGCTTAATGTGTTGATGATCTTAGATTTCCCTCAAAGCTAGAAAATAAGTACTAGAATTAAATGGCATGCTTTGTGTAGCTGTTAACATTTCTAGAGTTTCCAGCAGGTTCAGGAAATGAAAACCCTTATTTGGAGAGATTTAATTTTAATGAATTTCAAAATCTTTTCTATAATTCTTTAGAGTATTAAACTCCTGTTATGTCTTAGTACTGTAGGGCTTCAGTAGATGAATTTTCACTTAATGTTTGGAAATCTTTGTGATATAAAAATGTTTATTGTGAGCCAGGAGCCAGTGGTGCTTACTCAGGAGGCAGAAATCAGGAGGATCATGGTTCAAAGCCAGCCCAGGCAAATAGTTTGTAAGACCCTGAGAAACCCTATCTTGAAAAAACCCATCAAGGTATAGGCCCTAAGTTCAAGCCCCACTACTGCAAAAAAAATGTTCATTGTAGAGGGATTTTTTTAGAACTTGGGAAAGAAGGAGAAAGCATAAGGGATAGAATTTGCCTAGGTGTGTGCTTTAAAAGAATAGAATCCCAAGTATTGATAGAATATCCTTAGAAACTCCTAGCCCTATCTATTTGTGCTTCCTCTGGTTTCAAAATTAAATCCAAGCATAAATCATTAAGAGCTTGCCTCATGTTAAAAACTAAACTGCTACCTGCTAAAACATGAACTGCAACGATGGGGAGGTTGCTGCCAATAGTTTCTTTAGCGCAATTACTAGATTTTTTTAGTCCTCAATTTTAGACTAGGAAAGTCATGAATACCTTGAAATAATAGGCAAAAAAAAATGGGTCTGTATATCATTAGTACATTAATTTTTCTGTAGAAAAAGGCCATAACTTTCATCAAATTCTCAAAAAATCTAATGACACCCACCACACACACACCATTGGAATTAAGAACCTGGAATGGGACTGTTTTAGGTGTTTGATTTAGAAACCAAGTAAACTCGTTTTGTTTATCCATTTTTAAATAATCACTATGCTGAAAGAATTTGAGCTAATATTAGGATCCTGGAGTCTTTTGAATACTTATGATACTCTTTCTTTCTTTCCTTTTTTTTTTTTAATTGTACAGGGGTCTGAACTCAGGGCTTCATGCTTGCTAGACAGGCTCTCTATCACTTGAGCCACTCCACCAGCCCTTTTTTGTGATGGTTTTTTTCTACATAGGATCTCTCGAACTATTTGCCAGGGCTGGCTTTGAACTGCGAATCCTCCTGCTTGCTGCCTCCTGGACAGCTAGGATTACAATCCCTTGTAATGTTCTTAGAATAACTATTCCTAGAATGGTATTTGCTTAAATGAAAACTTGGAATATTACAGTAAAGCCTGGATGTTTGTGTTTCTCACCAAATACTTACAACTTACATGGTGAGAGATAAGAGAAGCAATATTGGGGATTTACGGTACTTTAAATTATATCTAGATAGGCAAAAACAATAATCAAAAGTTACTCTGAAGAAAAAGTTTTGAAAAGAAGTAGGATAATTTCTCATTGCATTTAATGCAGGTATCTATTGAATTAATTGTGAGGACCTTATCGGTTTGGGGATTTAGTAGAATGAATGTACTATTATTTAATGTGCTGTTCTTTGAGGGTCAAGAATTTTCCTATCCATTAAGCCATTCTTAGCCACTAAGACCAGTTTCAGCACCTACCATGTACAGTTGTAAATTTTTAGAGGTGTGAGCAGTCCTGTTTTATGTGCCATTTTTGCCTTCCTACTGTTACATTATTTATTTATTTATTTATTTATTTATTTATTTATTTATTTAGACCTTAATCCAGTAACTCTTTGCTCTAACAAAAATTTCTGTGTTTTGTAAATAAAGTCTTGAAAATAGAGTAGTTTACTCTTAGAAATTAAACATCCTATGAAAAAAGCTTATTCATATTAGATTTCTTTTCTTCCAGAGGGAGATAATTTTGTGTCAAATGGGCTTTTTTGTTTTGTCTTATTTTGGGGGATAGGGTCTTGCTATGTAGCCCAGGAACTCATGATCCTCCTGCCTCTGCCTCTTGAGTACTGGGATTACAGGGGTGGCTACCACACATAGCTAGAAGTTTTAGGGGTTGTTTGCTTTCTTGTGGTACTTGAGACTAAACCCAGGACCTTGCACATACTAGGCAAGCACTCTACCATTGAACTACATCCCCAGCCCTTTTCATTGAATTTTTTTTTTTTTCAGTACTGGGGCTTGAACTCAGGGCCTACACCTTGAGCCACTCCGCCCTATTTTTTTGTGAAGAGTTTTTTTTTGAGATAGGATCTCATGAACAATTTGCACGGCTAGCTTCAATCCTCCTATCTCTGCCTCCTGAGTAGCTAAGATTACAGGCATGAGCCACCAGCGCCTGGCTCATTGAATTTTTAATGCAATGAAAACAAAAAGGTTTTTTTGGGTTTTTTTTGTTGTTGTTTGTTTGTTTTTCAAAATTCATCCTTAGTTTTTAGAAGTCAGTACTGGAAACTAAATATACAAGCATAGTATATAAATTGTATATTGTTTGGTGACTGTTATTTAGATATGTCACTGTAGAAATGTTAAAATTAATATGAAAAGGAAAGAGAAACTTCCAAAAGGTTGCTTTTTTTAAAAAAACATTAATTCTTGATTTAAAAAGCACATAACAGATTCCATAGCCTCTTCAGTGACACTAGTAAAACTTTGGAAGACATCCAACATCTGCTTATCTTTCCTGCAGTGGAAATGTTCATATTGCAATGTGCAGTTTCCTTTGAGTGAAGATAAACAGATTTCTATTTGCTATACTTATGTTTTCAAATGTGTTCACTGCATTCTTTAAGTGTATTTAATTTCTTCCCCTGATAATTGGGAGGGTTCCACAAATGTTTGGTGATTATTGGGGTTGTCTTAGGTTTCTCTTGAGGACAACTGAATTTTTCAAGGTACTTTCTTTCCTCAGACTTTCTTTTAGATGCCATATTTAGAAAGTATGGCCATACATACAGGTTTCCCCCATTACCTGCATCACTACCATGACCCAGATCCACATCAGTACAGTTTAAAAAAAAAAAAAATAGCATGTTGAGGGGAGGAGGGTAAAATGTAAGTTGGCTTTGTTCTCATTTGCTTCCTGTTTGCCTATGCTGGATCCAGCAGGAAGCTATCAGCTAGAAGACTGCTGGAGGGCTCTCCACAGCCAGACCTGGGTTTCTGAAGATGGGTGATTCCCAAAGTAAAAACCTATTTACTCTGTTCCCAGAAACTAAACTGCTAAACTTTTTACCCTGTTGACCCAGGCAGCTCTTTATTCCTGCCTAAGGTGTGTCAGGCAGTCCTAGCAAAGTGAGTTACCTGAAAGGTGTTCACTGCTTTGCTTTAGGCGTGACTGCACCAGAGTTATGTGTTGTAGAGATTGCTCTGTGCATATTACAGGTTATACATTTATACAGGATGAAATAAAAGTGAGCATTAGTTGTACTGGTGGTTTTCAAGGAATGAATCAGTACAGTTTTTTGTTTTGGGTTTTTTTGGTTTGTAGCTTTTCCCCTATGTGGTAATAACCCCACTGCTATAAGCCTAAGCCTAGGATTGAGTCTTCTTCTATCTTTAATGGGGTATGCATACCTTGTCTAAATATAGTGAGGTGTGGGCTTGGCTTATGTGGAGAGAGACAGAAGAATGACCTTCACTGATCTTCATTACTAGTGTTACAATTATATTTAAAGAAATAAGAACACTGCTTTAATTTTGTTTATAGCTGAAATGCTTCTTCCAGCTACTCAATTTCTGCACTAAGACAAAAAAGTTGTTGTAAAAGCCTACTTATTAAAGAACCCAGTCAAGCTGGGTGTGGTTGTACATGCCTGTAGTCCTAGGCACTTGGGAGACTGAGGCAAAGGATCACGAGTTTCAGGCCAGCCTTGGCAATATAGCAAGACCCTTGTCTCAAAAGAAAGAGAGGGGGGGTAGAGGGGGGTGGGAAAAGGGAGGGATAAGGAAAGGAAGCTAGGAGTTAATTGTATATGAAAATATGCCTAGAGAGTGATTTGTTTTTCTATTTCATTGCCCAGAAGTTAACATATATTTAGGATGTGAAAAGCAAGCCAAAGCTTCATGTACCCCTGTACTTTAGCATAGTCACTTGCACTTATATTACCCTAGCTATTGCTCTTTGGACTTTTTTTGTTTGTTTTGGTTTGATTTGGTTTGGCCTTTTGGTATTTCTTTTTTTTTTTGAAAACTCACACAAACTTTTGTTTACTAGAAGAAAGGATATTTTATCCCCAAGCATGTAAAATACAGGATTAATCTCAGTGATCCTATTTAACAGATGAAGAAATTTAGATGCAGAAAAGTTAAATGACTTTGTGAGGGAGTGGGGGGATGGCAAGAACAGGTGTTTGAACTCAGGGCCACGCATTTACTAATTGACCCATGCTGCCAATGCTTTTTTGGTTTTAGTTATTTTTCAGATATAGTCTCACAGTTTTTGCCCTGGCCCACTTTTGGACCACAATCATCCTACCTATGCTTTCCACATAGCTGGGATTACAGAAGTATACCACCATGCCCAGTTTGTTTGTTGAGATGGAGTCTTGCTAACTTTTTTACTTGGCTGTATCCCAATGGCCTTTCAAGCAGCTGGAATTATACCACACTCAGAATATAAAATGACTTTTCTAGAGGACTAAGTAAATCAGTAATACAACTAGTGAAGGTGATCGGAATCCACCTCACTTTGGGACAAAAGCAATTTTTTACTCTTTTATATATGAGTATAAATGCTATCCCAGTGGCCTCTCTGTTACAGGAATTTTTGGGGGGGGGGGTTGTCAGCACTAGATTTGAACTCAGGGCCTCAGGTGCTTTTACATCTTAAGCCACTCCAGTCAGCCCTTTTTATGTGATGGATTTTTTTCAAGCTAGGCTCTCAGCTTTGAACTGTAGTCCTCTTGATCTCTGCCTCCTGGTGCCTGGCTGTTATGGAAATTTCTATGAAAGAAAATTTCCTTTCCCATCACTTTCTTTTTTAATTGGCTAGATTCCACTTGCAGAAAAAAATTTCCAGTGGAAGCAGGGATCCAATAAACAGATTAACTATTTGGTTCCTAAACATTTAGAATCCTACAGGGTTCAACGGTTGCATTTGCAGAATAGCCCAGCCCATGTGACATAACCTTCAGAGTCATTCTTTAAGGGCTACCTCTTCTGCTATGTTTTAAAAACCTAGGCTGGTATTTTTACTTATTTAATGCTATAGAAATATGGTGATCGCAGCTTGAACTAATAGAGTACTTTTAAGGTTCCCAGCATTAATTTCCTAAAATCAAACTTTTAAAGAGTTTTTATAATGTCATATGAAGAAACTGAAATCTGGATTTTTTTCACTCCATATTATACATTTCATTAGTGATAGGGCAAGAACTCCATGTCACCTGACTGTCAACTCCATGCTTTTTTCTTCTCTACTTTTACATGTTTCCCCAAAGCAAATGAGATACTAAACTTCACTTAGAGATACTGTCTAAAGTGCCAAAATTGACTCAAAGTTACCTCAGCCACAGGTAAAAGTGTAATTAGAAAGCACTGATGCCAGGCGTCATAGTTCATACCATAATCTGAGCATTTGGGATGCTAAGGCAGGAGGATTGCAAGTTTGTGAAGCTAGCATGGGCTACATAACAACAACCTGTCTCAAAAAAAAAAAAAAAGCCCCCCCCCCCAAAAAAAAATAAAGAAATCCCTGGTTAGTTGAGTCCAAGTGAATAAAAATATGGTCTGAGAACTAAAAGTCCATTTGTGGAAAGGTTTTGTTTAGGGATATTTTGGACTTCCATCATTTTACTTATAACATCTTGTTATAATACCATTTACTGAAGAGAGGTAGGAGCAAAACTTGGCAACACTTCTGTGGTTAAGATATACATTGGAGCTGGAAATAATGGCACACTTTTGCAGTCCCACCACTTGTAAGGGTTAAGCAAGAGGGTTGGGGTTCGAGGCCAGCCTTGGCTATATAGGACACCCTGACTCACAACAAACTAACAAAAAAATACCAATTGGATCCAATCTTCTCCAGACTTACTCCATGAGTCCTTTCTGGGGATAGCCTGTGACTCATATTTGATATAAGTTCTCTTTTTTAATGCTCCCCCAGCCATGTTTTACACAACTCCTGATTTTAGAGATGGGGAAATTCAGTTCCTGAAAACTGCCTTTTCATAGATGCTCTTCAATAATAGGTTATTTAAATTAGCCCAGAGACAAAGAAATGTAGCATTACTTCTTACCAGTACTTCACTAACATCCTAATCTAGTATAATAGAGATGAATTTGTAAAACTCACTTCCTTCTTTGACTGAAGTTGGCTTCAGGTTTCTGATTCATCTCTTGCTTGTTACTATGTTCAGAAAACTAAGCTTTCTCTCTTTGTTATTGATTTAAAATGATGACTTCAGAACTTAACTGCATTATCATTCATTTAACTAGAGACCATCAGTATACTGTCATATCCATTGAATGCTGGATAGGAAGGAGGGAAGTCCTTTGTGTAAAACCATTCTCCTCAGCTGGTCTTCCTTGATGCTGGAAGTTTGGTGCCTGGCAGGAAATGATATAGACATGTGTGATAACAAAGTGACATGAGGAAGAATTGCTTGTAAGTTCCCTGGCTTGTCCAGTTTAACTGATTGTCTGCTGGTAGATAGGTGCAGGCAGATTTGATATCCAAATGAAAAGGGTTAGCAAAGTATAACTCAAGAGAAAACTGGGATGGCGGGGGGGACCTTATTTTGAGAAAAGTTTGGGCAAAGGCAGGTGGTATGAAAGTTAATAGCCATATAAATAGATTTCTTTTTTGACCATCCTGGTTGAGAGATTTAAAGCATTGGTATCTGTTAGAAGAATCAGGAGGGGCAAAGAAGAAACCATTCTTTATGAGTGGAAGGAATTTATACAAACCAAAGCATTTCTCTGGTTTTTCTTGCAGTGTATTTACTTCATGGAATAAATTGTGCATAGTACCAGAAAGTAAACTGGACAAAAGCTCCAGATAGCTAGCTTCTCTTTGTTACCTCTAGCTCAGATCAGACTACAACTTCTGTCTTGCCTAGAATATCAAAGTAACATCTATGTCCGTACTTCTAAGTCTTTCTCTACCTTCCAGTCCATTCTCTCTACTGTAATTATAGGAGTCTTTCTAGAAATGCAAACTCTGGCTCAGGATAAAGTCCAATTCCTTGGCAAGCAATATAAGACACTTCAAGAGCTGCTTACCTCTTCCCATTCTTTTTTTGTGGGAGTGGGGGTGGGGGGAAGGAAGAGTCAGTACTGAGGTTTGAACTCTCTGCTTCTAGAGTGCTTCCTAGGCAGGTGCTTTACCACTTGAACCAAACCAGCCTTTTTGCTTTATTTTTTGGATAGGGTCTCTCATTTTTGCCTGGGTCTAGCCTTGGGCTGTGATCCTCCTACCTAAGCCTACTATGTATCTTGAATTATAGATGTGCTCTACCATGCCTAGCCCCTTGTCCCCATGATTATTGCAGTCCTTCCTCCACTTTTTCACTATACAATAGAATTGAAGTTGTTCTCCATCTCTCCCTCCAATCATATCTTTGTACATGCTGCTCCCTCTGCCTAAAACAGCTCCTTCCCACCCCCCACCCCACCCCTCATCCACCATCCACCTTTCAGGCTAATGCCTGCCTCCTCCAAAGTTGTCCAATCTCCAGGACAGATTTCATAGATGATGACCTCCAAAGGAAAAAAGAGTTCTGCCTCCCCTCTCTTATATTGGGCAGTAGTTGTGGCTGGCTTATTGTCATTTAACCCTTTGCTCTAATGTCATCTTTATCAGAGAGCCCTTGCCAGACCACGCTATTTAAAACAGCAGTATACTTGTCACTTTTTAGCCTCTTACCCACTATTTTCTTCTGAACATTTACCAACACCTGACATTTTACTTCTTTGTCTCCTTCTACTGCCACCCTACAAATCTATTAGTCCCTAGAATTTTATAAGCTTATTACAATATTACCAATGCTTAGAATGACACCTTGTTATTATAATAAGGTCTCAATAAACACTTTGATGGAATCTATGATGTATTATTTAAAGTACTTGTCAAACCTGATTTTCAGAATCAACTGGAACATTTAAAAAGTTATTACTGAATTGGAGTCCTTGGAATAGGTTCTGATATCCCCAATTCAAAATTTAGATTATCTAAGTACAGAAAGATTTAGGTATCTTCTTCTGTTTTGTATATACTACCTTTGAGTTGAAATCTTTATATAGTTGGTTATAGTTTGGTTCTCTGTTGTAACTTTCTGCTCTGATTGGTCTCTCACCAGTAGGAAAATGTGGCCTGTGAGCTATGTGAAATTGAGAGATTAGATTAGCAGTTTATGTAGTTTTAGCCTAACAAATTTACATAAACCTTCCAGTGACTGGCTCCATTGTTATGGAAAGAAGAGGAAATTATATAGAACCTACCTAGGAGAGGCTTTTGTTCCTGAGCAAGAGGTTTCTAAAGCCTTTTGTAGTCAACTTGCCCAGAAGGCAGATGTAGGGCAGTAACCCACACAACACTTCCAACTTCTCAGAAAAAGGAAGTTCAAGACAGAGCACCAGCTAGAACTTTGCAAGTTCATTGAAAGTTGTTTTGAAGTTTCTCCCTAGTGTTTAGACATGATTGAAGGCTCCAAACAAGAACAAGTAAGGTATCCTCTCCTATGGTTTGTGTTAAAACTTGTGGGCTTTCTCAGTTTGCCAGGTAAACACCTGAGAACGCACAGTGACTCTCATTATCTTCTGAAGAATGCTCCAGTCTTTAGCATTCCTGTTACCATTTTCAGATCACATTTATTAAGTACTCTGTATGTGGCATTACACTGGAGACTATATAAAGCAGTATGAATGACAGTCTCACTGTGTTGCCTTATATGCAAAAGCAAACAATATAGACCTAGGAGTATTCACCTAAATTAACAGAAATAAATTTTAACATGCACCCAAGTAAGAAGACAGAGCAGATGCACAATTTTGTTATCTTTGCTTTTAAATGAGTTTTTCTGTACATGATAAGCTTTTTATTTGGAGTTGGAACAAAAAGGGGAGGAAGAAGCAGCTTGAATCCACCCAGATTTTTATGCAGTGGGTTGTACCCTATCTCTTTTGGTCTGTCTCTGCCAACAGCTCAGTGGTGCTGCTGACAAGAATTTCAGTCACTTGAGTGGAGACATAGGACAGCTTTAGTTCTTGTTTGAATAGTAGACATGGCTGGTGGCAAGGCATTTTGGGCAGAAGGTAGCTCATAAATGAGGAACTTAATCTAAGAAACTGTGTTTCTCAGCCCTGTGGGTTGTAATTGTTGGTTTCTTCACAGCTTACTTTCTCTCAGGCCCCACCCCTCACTGCAGAGAGGAACTTGTTGACGACAGCTCTGTTTTTTTCAAGTCTTGCACAAAAGCAGATGTCTCTGAAAATGTAGCTTACGCAAAACATCTGTGTGCTTGACTCTGTTCCCACAGTGGTGTGTTTTCCTGTACCGACTTGTTTCTTACATCTTTCTTTGTAAAAACTGAAAACACAAAATAACATCATTTAAGAAAATTTTACAAAAGGAGAAAATAAATCATTCCCACAGTTACTATCCTTACTAATAGCCATTTCCATTCTGGCCATATTACCTTTCCATTCTTCATATGCATACTTTTTGCCTGTTTTTTCTTAAGCAGAAGCTCAGATATTTTGTCATGCAGCCACTTCCTGTTTATACTAGGAGGTTTAGGTTTCATAATTCTGGACCCATCCAAAGCACCAAATATTCCAAAACTCAGTCGATTTCTTCTGTCCATTGAATTGTCTGTGTCCTATTGAGTTTTTTCATGGCTAGAGTATTGATGTGAAATGAAACTGCTAGACTTTCATGTGGGTTAGGGTGTCTTTTGATAAGAAATCAATGGATCCTAGATTTGCTCCTTTTAATGAAGTTTTAAGGGCTGTACCAATCCTCTGTGAAAGGAATGAAGAGCAGCAGTGACAGAAACATTGAGTAATAACCTAGGAAACATCAAATCTTGAATTAGAATTTGTTGATAATTAGAGACAAATTTTTGTCTGCAGCCATCCCACTCTGAATACTGATCTCAGCTGATCTCAGAAGCACAGCAGGAGGGCTGGGGTGTGCCTTAAGTGGTAGAGTGCCTAGCAAGTACAAGGCCCTGAGTTCAAAACCTCAGTACCACAGGAAAAAGAAAAAAAAAAAAACGGAGAGAGAACAGCCTCAGAATTAGCAACTCAGCAGGGTCAGGCCTGGTTAGTGTACTTGGATAGGAGATAATTTTATCACAGTATTTTTTGCTGCTGACATATTCTGATGCACCAACAATGTTAAGTGGCATTTTTTTCTTAGTTTTTCATTTCTTAAAGAAAATATACTTCCACATCTAAAACTACAGTATCGAATAAGGTGATTGGGTTTTTTTCTTTACAATTTCCTTAACATTTTTTGTAGATAACATTTCTAATGTTCAGAAATTAAATTAGGAAGCAGGATCCTTGAGCTGAGAACTCTGAATGGCTGATCAGCTTCCCTGATGGTGCTTTGCCTTTAGTGTGCATAATAGCATGCTATTTCAGATACATATGCAAGATTGTTTCCTAAACAATAAGATGTATGAAAGGAGCAGAAATGTTTTGCTTACAGGAAAAAAAAAAAACAGGCAATAGATTTTAAAGAAATTCAACATTCTTTGCCATTCCTTTCTCTATCCCCCTTAGTATTTGGAAATTAGTATCTTTGAGGGACTTTGGTATCTCAAACTTATGATCCTTCTGCCTCAGCCTCCTGAGTGATGGATGGGATTACAGATTTGTGCCACCACAGCTGGTCTCTTTTAAGAGACTTTTAAGGGACTTTTAAGAGAGTCTATTGGAAAATCATTTCATTTCCTTAGCCTAGTAAGTAAGGTAGAGAACAATAATAGAAAAGATTGTGTGGTAAGGAAAATTGATAACTAGTATTTTACAGACTGGATTATACTTTTATAGACAGCGAATTTTGAGAAATCACTTGTAAAACTGCTATAAAGTTGCATTGAATTGACTCAACTTGAAAAATAAAACAAAACAAAAAGAACCTCCTTGGTTTTCTGATGTTTGAGAATTTACCTTTAGAACCTTATTGGCACCCTTGTGGGTAAACTACAATGAGACTGCAATGTCTTCATAATGTAAAACAAAGAACTCTGAATGCTAAAGAAACCAGAAAATGTGCTTTAAAAAAAACAACAAAACAGCTCTCTGCACTGTCATCCACTGATTGTGTAATTGGTAAGGGTGAGCAAGTTATCCTCAAAACCTTTGTTTTCTCATCTATGAAGTGACTTTTGTCATTGTGAGATAGAGATTATAAAGTAACAGGGTGGGTACTCAATAAGTGATAGTCACTAACTCTTGTTTAAACTTATTGTACTTGCCCAGAGTCAGCTCCCAACCACTACTGCTCCTATAACACAATTTTCAAGAGAACATTTTGATGGACATGCCATTGTATCAATGTCCAGGTTTTCACCAATAAAAGTTTGTGAAATAATGGTAAAGTGTTGCCATTATTATTGGTGAACAGTAGCTATCTAGTAGGCAGCTGATTTTTCAAATCTGGGGCTTTAGGGATAACTCCAAAATGGTCCCCAATGATTATTGCCTCCTAGTATTTATATCCTTGTGTAATCCCCTCCCTACTTTAAATAGGGCTGACCTCGATAACCAGTAGGATATTGCAGGAATTATCATATGTGTCTTCCAAAATTAAGTTACAAAATATTGTGCATCTGCATTTTTCTCTCTGGAATCATTCACTAGGAAAAAACAGTTGTCATGCCACGACCAGCAGCCCGGTGGAGAAATTTACATGGCAGAGGATAAGCAGCCATGTGAGTTAGCTACCTTGAAAGCAAATCCTCCAGTCAAGGCTTCATATGACCTCATAAAAGACAGAACTACCCAGATAAGTTACTCTTGAATTCGTAACGCCCAGAGACTGTGTTAGGTGATGATTTTGTTGTTGTTGTTGTTGTGTTAGGCTTCTAAGTTTTAGGGTAATTCGTCTACACATAACTAATCAGGAGTCATCAGCATATAGGATAATGATGGCCATGAGCTGAATGAAGGCGTTTCAAAAGTATATATAGCGAGCAAGGAGAAAACTGATGAAATCATGGAAGACATTGTAGTTAAGAAGTTAGCAAAGCCAACAGTAAGAATGTGAAGGAGTAGTTAGGCACATGGAAGGAATAATAAGTTTCAAGAAGGTAGAAGGTTGTTAGCAATATCAAATGGTCAAGCAAAATAAAGATTTTTAAAATGTCCATTGTATTTTAAAATCAGAAGAAAAATACTAATTGCAGTACATTGGGAGATAATTACAGATCATTTGGAGATGCTGAGACCCTATAACACCTGCCTTTCCTTACTTATTTGATGTCATCTTCTATCACTCATTATCGACTCACTACATTTCAGCACCACTGACCTTGCTGTTTCCTAAATCAACCAGTCACACTTCTGCCTCAAGAACCTTTGCATTTGTGTTCCTTCTGCCTTTAATGTTCTTTTCCCAATCAGCCAGATGGTTCCTTCCCCCTCCTTCCTACACAAGTAGGAAGTTCACATGTTCAAAAGTTCAAATGTTTACCATATTGGGGAGACTCTCCCTAGCCATACCTTATAACACAAATATGTACAGCAGCATTGTCTGTCAATTTGTTGTTGCTTTTCTCTCCATAGCCTTTTCTACCATCTGATATAATATGGCAGCTAGTGCTCAGCCCTAGACAATTGTTGGATGAGAATGTGTACATATGCATTCATATTTTGTAAAGTTTTCAAAAGAAGCTGGAAATTCTTAAAGAATTAGTTGTCAACTAATATATTTTCAAAGCACTGAAGATCAAACAATCTAGCTGATTTAAAGGCAGTGAGTAGGGTAGGACTACTAACAAAGGATACCAAACTGGTATTGCTCAGAGAGGTAGGTACCAGATGGACTCAGTGTCTTAGAAGCTAAGTAAAGGGAGAGTCTCAAAAAGATGGAAATGGGGCCTGGCACAGGGGCTCACCTGAAATCCTAGCTACTCAGGAGGCAGAGATTGGGAAGATTGCAGTTTAAGGCTGATTGAGCAAAAAGTTCACAAGATCCCATCTCAGCCTTATTGCTGGGCATGGTAGTACATGCCTGTCATCCCAGTTATGCAGGAAACAAATAGAATTGTATTCTATGCTGGTTCCACATAAATGTGAGACCGTATTTTTTTAAAAATCTACAGCAAAAAGGGCTGGGGGCATTGCTCAAGTAGTAGAGTACCTGCCTGGCAAGTGTAAGGCCCTGAGTTAAAACCCCAGTACTGACTGCCTTAGGGGAAAAAAAGGAAATGATTTGCTAGTGCACATCAGGTGTTAAATGAAGAGCAAAAGATTATTTAAGCTAAATCCTTGTGGTCTTTATTCTTTGGATCTATTACTTGGGAAATGATTAACAAACTTAAAGTGAGGAGCTTCAGAGGTGTGGTGGGACAGAAGCAAGATGGCAATGGAGTGGGATGTGGCAGCACATACTTGTAATCTCAAAACTTGGGAGGCTAGGCAGGAGGATCTCAAGTTCAAGGCCACCCTAGGCCACACAGCAAGACCCTGTCTCAAAAAAAAAAAAAAAGATAGCAGTAGGTAGGAAAAATAACTAGCGGGGAGGAAAATGGAGAGAGCAAGTATAGACCTCTTTTTGAAGAATTTCAGTAATGAAGAGAACCTATAAGGGAACACAGGATCAAATTAAGAAAAAAAATTATTTTGTTTGAAGAACGTGAGAGACCAGACTTGACCATGTTTCCAGGCTGGGGAGCAGCAGTCACTAGAGAGAGATGAAGAAATACAGTACACAGGTAGATAGGTTAGGTTGACTGCTGAATGTACTGTTCTCTTCCATTGGAGAAAGACAGTAAGTTTACAGGTGAGAGAAAGTAATTAGGAGAAATCACACTAGCCACCCCCATTTTCTTGGTGTTGTAGAAAGCAGGTTAATTGTGGAGAGTGGAAGTGGGTAGAAGTTGTGATAGGATTTGGGAGGGGAGAGGGTTTGGAATTACATGGAGGGGAATGGGAGAGGAGCTGTGTTAAGTACCCAGCTGAGTTAATTCAACTGTCATCTCTGACATTCTTGTCACTGAGACTGTGAGTGTGGTGTGACATCCAGAGGCATGGTTTCAGAATCTATGTCAATGTTAGGCTTCCTTTCTTAAAGAGATAGTATTAGACAAAGTTAAGTTTCTGCTCTCAAAGTGCTCACTTGGTCAGGTAATAAATAACTCATTAAATCTTCCCATTTTAATTTGTAGTATTATGAAGGAAAATCAAGAACAAAGACAATAAATTGTAGGGAAACTAGTAAGAAGATAAGAAATTAAACTAGGTTGGTTGGGAAAGAAAAAAGTTAAGGAGGTTGATGACTTGGAAAAATTTGAAGAATCAAGGGATTAAGAATCTCCCTGAGGTTGAAGACGGAGTGAATACATGGGAGGCAGAAGGAGAAGGGGCTGGTTGTAATGAGATAGTAAGAGTTTAGTGGGCAGAACTGCAGTTTGTGAGAGCAGTCTCAACTGGATTCCTCTCCCCAGAACTTCCTATGCCTTGTATGTGCAGATGGCATGACCTGAAACTTGAGCAGCTACATGCTGAAAGTCTGACAATGGCCAAGAACAAATTAAGAGAGCAGAAGTTCAGAAGCATGTGTCTTAATAGCCAGCCAAAAAACTTTTAAGGCTAAAAACAAGACAAAACCAGGTACCACTGATCTTAAGATGATAAACATTGAAAACAATGAAAAAGTTAACAGAATGACTAAAACTTTTGTAAATGTACAGAAAGACCTGGCACACTTCCCAAACAGTCTTTCTCTTGACTCTCTACAGAAAGAGCTCATTCCTCAGCAGAATCATGAAGCTGAGCCAGTTAATGTTGATGAAGATATAAGATTAATGGCTCAGTTATAATGCAATGGTGATGCATCAAGTTCCCCCAAAAGATCAATAAATTAAATGTTTTATAAACTTTTCTTTTAAAAAAAGTATGATTCTGAAATTAAGTCCATCAAGATCCCATGCCTTCCAGAGGGATCCTGGAAAGAATTCTTGAAGAGCAGAAGATGAGAAAAGTCTAAATGAATAACAGAATCTCTTTAAGATTGTAGTAGAGCTGGGCGCCAGTGGCTCACGCCTGTAATCCTAGCTACTCAGGAGGCAGAGATCAGGAGGATCGTGGTTTGAAGCCAGCCTGGGCAAATAATTCAAGAGACTCTGTCTTTAAAAAAAAAAAAAAAAAAAAAATCACAAGAAAAAGGCTGTGGCTAAAGTGGTAAGAGTACCTGCCTAGCAAGCATGAGGCCCTGAGTTCAAAACTCCTGTGCCACCCAAAAAAAAAAAAAACAAAACAAAAGATTGTAGTAGAAATCAGGGTGAAAGGAGATTGAACAAGATAAGAGATAAATAAATAATAGCAATAAGGATGTCAAAAGGTGATAACAACAAATAGAAGATGACCTAGGCCTCCGAAAAGAGTTTCCACCTGCCCCCCCCCTCCCCCCGCAAGAGTTAAGGAGAAGCAGAGCCTGACTTTTTGGCCTAATGCTTGAAAGCCTAACTTACATCCCTTCTGCAAGTATATTTTAAATACCTGGGAAGGCATTTGCTGAATCATGCAAATGAAATGATTTTTCAAATACTGAGTAGTTTTACCAAGTTACTTTCTCTTTGTTTATTGCTACAATTTTTAAAAATGTAGTACCAATTAATGTTGGTCGTGTCTCTTAGTAATCAGTATATTCAGCATTTTAAATACTGGAAAAGAACTGTTTAGGTCATTAATTTTTGGATCCAGACAGCTTTTAAGTTTTTCCCTTTCTAAAGAAAAATATTTGAATCTAGAATTTAGGACTGAGAAACTTTGTTCAGCATGTAAGGAAAATAGGTTCCTTGGTCTGTGGCAAAGTCTTTCTCAAAAACAAAACTCCCTATCACTATCAGAAAACTAGTTTCTGTTGTATATTGAGACCAACTCCTATCATGGGCATCTATGTTTTTTGTATTGTTGTTTAGGAGGTTTAATTTTTGATGGCTGCTAGAGAGACAAAGTTGCCTTGCTAGGGCAGCTGTAGAGAGAGAGAGACTTAGAAGGTAGCAGTAGTGTCAGTGTTGGCTCAAGATCAGGCTATTGTATAAGTCCAGAAGTGGTAGCAACCTGGAGGAACTAGAGAACATGTACTCTGAAATCAAAATTATGTTAGATCTGTGCCAGTCTCAGAAAACAAGCTGAATTAGGCCTACCTGCTACCATTTGAAACCATGTCCTAGACTCTCTCCCTCCAGGTCTGATTTTTTGTTGTTTGGTGGTACTTTTAAGACCCAAACTAAAAGTCAACCACTTTTAGTCCCTGAAACAAGGTCAAGTGGGTGTGTGGCCAGACAGCATCTAATAAGAACTGCTCTCCAAGAAGACTGCAAAGGAACCAGGGACTGGTCAGGCATCCCACTTCTTTGCTTGTGTAGTTTTTTGCCTCCTTTGAAGGCTCTGTGGTCTTCCTGACATTTTACTTTAAAAAAAAAATTAGTCTTTAATATTTTTAAACCAAAGTGGTTTTTGTTTTATTTTTTTGGTGTGACTGGGGTTTGAACTCAGGGCCTCATGCTTGCTAGCAGGCACTCTTACCACTTGAGCCACTCCACCAGCACTTTTTTATGATGGATTTTTTTCGAGATAGGGTCTCCCAGACTATTTGCCTAGAGCTGGCTTTGAACCATGATCCTCCTGATATCTGCCACATGAGTAGTTAGGATTTTACTAGCTACTAGGATGATACTAGAAAAGAGAGCTCCATTGCTAGAGAGCCACATACAGCAGATATTGAACCAGATGTGTCCCATCTGTAAAAACTGGAGGGTTGAATTGTATGACCAACATTCAAATTATTGTTTCTGTCAAAGAAAGATGCACACAGTTGAGGCAAAAATGAAATAACAAAATCTTATCAGTAAGTGAACAAAACAGCAGGAATTTTCTGAGTCAATGGTTGCTTCTGCCTCCCACTTACAGACTGTAGGAATAAGACCAGGAAGGTTAGTCCTGACTGGAATTTGTCTCATAGGCTTAAACAAACATACTTTTTTTCCACCTTCAACTATAGAAAAGTCAAAAAGGGAAAAAACAAATAGCTACATCTGAGTATAGTTGTGTTGGGCATTGTGCAACAGTTTTAAGCAGATTAGCTGGAACTAAAGTGACCTGATGGTTGTAGTTGATGAATAAGAACTAGAGTTCTGAGCTCTGTTTTGCCAGTAATTGGTGTGCTCAGGGTGCCTCAGCCTCGCTTGTGTGCTGATAAGGGGAGGAATAATCCTGCCACGTGCCCTCGCAGGCAGGTATCTGGGAGTTAATACCTCAGGACAGCGTTCTAGGTATGGCTTGCCATTCTAATATTGTCATCTGAATGGTGAGCAGTATGTGGTAAGAGTAGGGAATGTCCAATTACAGAGAACGGTATGATGTTTGGGTTTGAATTTTCTCTTATTACAACCAACATTCCTTTAGAAATACAAAAATCACATTGTTCTCATTACATGGAAGTATGTTTTTGACTTGTTTGCAGTCAGGTTTCATACATTGTAGCACAGTGACTTTTCCCCATGTGTTTTTTGGTTTTTTGTGTTTTTTTTTTTAATGTAGCTATAATTTTTCAGTAGATATATGTACTGACAGCTTTTCAGTTCCTTGGCCTCTGGTCTGATATTTACAACTTTTAGTTAAGAAATTCCCTTTTGTATTATATGGTCACACTAAGCAGAGACATGAAGTCCTTTCTATCTAGCGGGGAGTGACAGAAAATGTCCTAGCACCTTGAATCAAATTTAAACAACTAAGCAGAGAAAACTTGCCAGGAAAGGGAAAAGAAAAAGTGTTGGATGTGTGAAATGTATTTGAAAGTTTCCTCTAGGCCTGGTGGAGTGGCTCAAGTGAAAAAGAGTACCTGCCTAGCAATGTAAGGCCCCAAGTTCAAACCCCAATGCTGCCAAAAAAAAAAAAAAAGAACGTTTCCTCTAGATGAAGACTTTTGCTTTTGGTTTTGGGTTTTTTTGTTTTGTTTTTTTTGTTTTTTTGGCAATACTGAAGATTGAACTCAGGGCCTTAGGCATGCTAGGCAAGTGCTCTACAGCTTGAGCCATGCCTTCAGTGTGTGTTTGTTTGTGACAGGATCTTGCTATATAAACCAGACTGGCCTGGAACTTACTGTGTTGCCCAGACTGACCTCAAACTAACTCTCCTTCTGCCCCAGCTTCCCAAATGCCACTACACCCAGCTAGATGAAAATTCTTTAAGAGAAAAATACAGAAGTTCAGATTATGTGTATTTGAATTTACTGTAACTGCCAACCAGCTCACTTTGTGCAATAATACTGCACACGGGCGATATTACACAATAATTTACCTATAAATCTTGGCTTCAGGCAGAAATACCAAACAACTCTGAGCCTGGCATTACAAACATTATGAACATGAAAATCTACTTCCTTCATTTTAACTTTGAAATAAAAATTTATCAACTTTTTGAAACTTGTTTTCTCATAGTAAATTATCTATTTCTTCTTGTGTGTTGCTTATAAAACAGTAGAATTTCTACCCAGCTGACATTCAACAATTTGGCTGGTGTGTTTTTGCTTTGTTTTGCTTCCTTGACCTTCCTGCTGGTCATGGGTGATCACCCTGACCACATTCCTCAATGATTATTCCAACCTCAGAATAGCTAAGTATTTTCTTCCCTTAGTTGACCTTTTCCTCTATATACTTTGCACAAGAAGAAACTGCCAGTTAACAAATGTCAGGCTTTAGGAAGTGATTTTGATCATAAGGGATTGGCACAGAATTCTTCCCCAACGAGTGCAGTGCATTTTTGAGACTGAGATGCTACTATCATTTCCAGCAGAGATTATAGTACAGTATAGTATAGTACAGTATAGAGATTATAGTGTCTAAGCTCAACTGGATTCATCTCTTAGCCAGATGTTCTTCATTCCCCTCAGTATAGTCTGTTTTAGGGCCTGTGGGAGAGGGGATGGCAAAGATGAGAAGAGTTTAGATCTGGATGATTTTCAGTCCTTTTCTCTCACTCTGTACTCTACTTTGTCTTCTTTGGAAAGGCTGTGTAGAGAAGACATTATATTTCATATACTATAAACTGTTTCCTAAAATTAGAGCAACATAGAAGAGAGTGATTCTGAGTATGGGCTTTCAAGTCAGATCTTGATTTGAATCCTTACTCTGAGACTTACTACTTATATGATAAATTTATAATCTCAGAGTCCCTCAGTCTCTTACATATAAATTAGACATAAAAATAGTACCTACTTCATAGATTTGTCATGAAGCTTAAATAAAGTGAAGTACTTAGTACCTAGCATACAGAAGATATCTAGTCAAGTTAACTTTTTTTAGCTCATTTCATGTATCTAACCAGGGATGCCTTTCCTTTGTTGACCAAGTGATCTTATGGCAAAGAGAAATAGACCTTCTTCATTTATGTTCTGATAGAGACTCTCAAGTACTTCACTGTCACTCTGGTAGGTGATCCTCTAAGTATTGTTTTCTTATAAAGCAGCTAATCATTTCCCTTCCTTAGATCAAGACAATGGTATTTCCTTTATCTTGTTTCTTCTTTAGAAACAAGGGATCCTTAGAGCCTTTTAGGTTTGTGTTTGAGTTAGGCATCTGCAATCACATACATTTTTATTGGAGAAG
The DNA here is from genome assembly GCF_047511655.1 of Castor canadensis. Lineage (NCBI taxonomy): Eukaryota > Metazoa > Chordata > Mammalia > Rodentia > Castoridae > Castor > Castor canadensis. The sequence goes on along the minus strand of NC_133396.1, from coordinate 44,766,211 downwards.
TTGTGTTTCTGGGCCAGACTCTAGAGAAGTAATCAGTTCAGAAAATGTGAACAAGTCTTTGTCTGCCTTGTAAAGAACAGATTTTTAATTCGAGAACAACTCTGTCAATTGAATCTTCAGGCAGCTGTTTCAGAAACACTGATATTTGCATAAGTAAATCTCTTCCTATTCTGGCAATATGTATACTAAGCTTTTACCTTACACTAAAGTACATGAGATTAAATTTTTATGTAATTTTATGCAAACAAAACATTTAATATTCAAGTTGAGTTTGATCGACCTAAATAAACTCTTTAAGTGTTGTGAATTTTGTTTTTACTTCCATGCCATTGTGTTTCCATCCCATCTTTGATAGCATATATATATGGCTTTGAATTTTTTTAGTTATAACAGGGATTTTTTTTGTGAGAGGGAGTACTGGGGGGTTTTTTTGGCGGCACTGGAGTTTGAACTTAAGGCCTCACATTTGCTTGGCAGGCACTCTTACTCTTACTGCTTGAGCCACCCCACCAGCCCTTTTTTGTGATGGGTGTTTTTGAGAGATAGGGTCTCAAGAACTGTTTGCCTGGGTTGGCTTTGAACTGTGATCCTCCTGATCTCTGCCTCCTGAGTAGCTAGGATTATAGGTGTGAGCCACCAATGCCCGGCTCATTACTGGTTTTTGTTGGGTAAGTGCTGTACCACTTGAGCCATAATGCCATTCCTTTTTGCTCTGGTTATTTTTGAGATAGAGTCTCACTTTTTTCCTCTCTGGGTGGCTGGACCACAATCCTCCTATTTATACTTCCCAAAGTACCTAGGATGACAGGCATGTACCACCACACACAGCTTTTTCTGTTGAGACAGGGTATTGTGAACTTTTTGCCTGGTCTGGCCTGGACCTGCAATTCTTCTGATCTCAGACTTCCATGTGGCTGGGATGAAAGGCATGTGCCACTGCACCCAGCTATTGTTTAAGATGAGAGTCTTATGAGTTTTTTGCCTGGGCTAGCCTTGAACCATGATATTCTCGATTGCTGACTCCCAAATAGCTAGGATTATAGGCGTGAGCCACCTGCACCTGGGATTTTTGTAATCAGCCATACTCTCATTCTTGTTCTCCTTTTGACCAACAGTATGCCATTTGTGTGTGTGTGTGTGGTACTGGGGTTTGAACTCTGGGCCAACACCTTGAGCCACTCCACCAGTCCTTTTTTGTGAAGGGTTTTTTTGAGATGGAGTCTCACGTAGTATTTGCCCTGGCTGGCTTCAAACCTCTATCCCCCTGATCTCTGCCTCCTAGTAGCTAAGATTATAGGTGTTAGCCACTGTGCCAAACTAGTATATCACTTTTGTGATCACTTAGGGGTTGTAATCTGAGGCCATGGAATAAAGAAGACTGATTGGATCAGCTGGAGTATATCTGTTATCACTCTCTGAGAGCATTCACACCTGGTGACAGTCTGCTGGACTAGCTGAGCCTGCTGTGTATTTTGTTCTTTCAAGAAAGCTTATTCAGATTTGTGTGTAAATGATGCAAATTACCCTTATATCTGATGTGAGTGTGTCTCTTGGTCTTTCTTTATAATTGCAAGTTTTGAGATTCCAGGAAGCTTTGAATTAACTAAGGGCTCTTGTCCACTGCTCAGCTCTCACCTTGTGAAAGCACTACATATGTTTTGAAGAATACATTTAGCTATGCTTTAAAGAATGCACTTTGATATGCTTTAAAACTTAAGCAACAGAAGTATCTAAGAACAGTATTACAGATCTCCCAAAACTACTTTTTTGGCAAACTACTGTTTGTCAAAGAGAAACTGCCTCTGTTTCACAAAAGGAATGAATGAAGTATGCTCAGCTGTTTTAAGCTCTCAACAAACATACTTCTTTTGTAAATATAGATAACCACTTTGTTTACTGGAAACCAAAGTTCCCAAGGCAGTTTTTTTCCTGGTGAATAGGTAGAATATTTAGCCTTTGTTTTTTTTTAAATATTTTCATTTAGTAAAACAGACAGTTGCTGTGTTGGCAGAAGTGTGAATTTCATTTCCTGTCTGTGGTGTACCCCACTCATCCTGTCACTCAGACATTTTGTTTTAGGTTGTTCCAGTAATGTGAGTGAAACAGTGACTGACCCACAGCAGAGTGCACACCACGGATGTAACAAGAGACAGAACTTGTGCAACAGCCCACAAGAGAGTAATGCTTTATTTAAAGATGAAAACAAAACAAAATCAAGGCAACCCCTCCCTGCTAGCATGCAAATTTTATAGTGATACATGTAGATTCTTATGTTTTATGTTTAGAAGACATGTTCCAATCTATCTGGCAGGTTACCTCAAAAGTTTTTCAGCATCATGTCACTTTATTAAAAGATAAAATTGATGCCAAGGACCTGTAATCCTAGCTACTCGGGAGACTGAGATCAGGAAGATGGAGGTCTAAGGCCAGCCTGGGCAAATAGTTTGTGAGACCCCCATCTCCAAAATAACCAGAGCAAAATGGACTGGAGGTGTGACTCAAGTAAGTGGTAGAGCACCTGCTTTGCAAGCACGAAGCCCTGAGTTCAAACTCCAGTCTCCCCTGCCACACACACACACACACACACACACACACACACACACACACACACACACAAGATAAAATTGAGTCAATTGACAATATATAGGGTAATTTAAGTGTGCCAATTAATTAATCATAAACTTTTTTTTTTCTGGACTAGAGTTTGAACTCAGGACCTACACCTTGAGCCACTCCACCAGCCCTTTTTTGTGATGGGTTTTTTCCAAATAGGGTCTCGAGAACTAGTTGCCCTGGCTGGCCTCAAACCATGATCCTTTTGATCTCTGCCTCCTGAGCAGCTAGGATTACAGGCATGAGCCACTGGCACATAGCAACATTTTCATTTTATAATCTGTAATCTGCCACATACATTGAGTTCTATAACAATTTTTCTTTTTTATGTTCCAGATTTTCCCTAACATATAATCCCTACTGTAGTGATGGAGCAGACATAACAGTGTATGTTAGGGTGTGGGGGAATCCTGGGATAAATTCATTCATCTATCAGATATCTTTTTATTTTTCAATGGGTATGTTTTGAGCCCCTAATATATTTCTGGTACTATTTCCAGTGCTGAAGATGTAGTGATAAAGTCCTTGCATCCATGGAGCTTATATTCTTTTAAATGGATATAACTACAATCAAGGATACAAATAAATATAATTTTAATTTATGATCAATATTCTGAAGAAAACCACACAACAGGATACAGTATGATTGGATGAGGGAGGGACAGGATAGTGATACTAAATCTGAGACTTAAATACTGCCAATCCAGAAGAAAAATCTTATAAGTAGAGAGAGCAAAAAGTACAAAGGCCTTGAGATGAAGACTTTCTTGAAATACTAAAGAAACACAAAGGACAGTGCTGCTTGCTAAAGTAGTAAAGTAAAGGGGAGGTGGTATCAGATCAAAGAAGTAACTTACTACAGAATATTTAAAGACTGGCTTTTCATTTACATATATAAAGGGAGCCCTTAGAGGGATTTACATAAGAAGTGACATTATATCATCCATCCATATTTTAAATCACTCTAGTAGCTGTTTGGTGAGTGGATAATAGAGGTGCAGTAATGGTTGTGGACAGATTATTAAGAGGCTTTGGCTGATAAGTCTTAGATTTGTTTCACTTTAAGGATAGTAAGGAAGATGAGGATATAAAAGAAATAAAGTTAGCCATGAATTAATGCTGGAATGTGGCAGGAATATGGGGGTTCATTATATTATTATTCCTACTTTTGTATATGTTTGAAATTTAATAAAGAGGTTTTTTTGAGGTTTTGTTATTTATTTGTGAAGTTAAAAACTGCCGTACAATTTGTTTTGTTCATTTTGTTTTTCATTATCTCCTCTTAAACAGTGAAAAGACAACAGACTAGACCAATCCTGGGTGGGCATGGGGCAGAGCTAGGGAGGGAGAGGAAAGACAGGTGGGGCAGGAGGGACCTGCAGTAAATAAAGAGCTTTTTTAGTAGTGGTGCTAGTGAAAAATAATGGTGTTATGGAGCATAGTTATAGGTGATGGGGATAAGTGGGCAGATTCAACATATATTTGAAAGCTCATACTTGCTGATGGATTAGATATTTATTATAGGAGGGAGCAAGAAGTCAAGGATGACTAATATGTACTTTCCTCAAACAACTGAGTGGAGGAGGCTAGGGATCAGTTGTGGGGGGTGGGGCTTAAGAGTTCAAGGAGGGATAGGGTATATTTAGTTCAGTGGTAGAGAGTGCTTGTCTAGCATATGTGAGGCCCTAAGTTTGATCCCCAACACCAGAAAGGGTTGCTTCTTTTTTTTTTTCAGTGCCAGAGATTTAAACCCCAGGGCTTTGCATATGCTAGGCAAGCATTCTACCTCTTGAGCTATGACCCCAGACCAAGAGTTTAGTTTTAGCAATATAAATTTAAAATGGCAGTTAGATTTCCAAGTAGAAATACTGAGCAGTCAGTGTCATTTATAATAATTAGCTATCCCTAATAGCAGTACACACAAAGCAAGCTTAGAACCTTCTATTATATGTTTCTAAGCTTTGCCATTAGTGACTTATAAGTTCTGACTTTTGATCCTTTTCATATTCTGTGGTAATTGTATTTTGAATGCCCTCTGTTCTGAGCAATACTGTTCTCCACCTATATTACCACCCACATACATAATAACGTTAACATGGGGGATAAACTCCAGGACTTAAACACACTTCCTGTACATGTGGAGATACAAATTGGTGAAAATAAAAATTTTTAGTATTTTTAAATTTTTATCTGACTCATAGCAATTGTACATAATTATGGGGTAAAATGTGATATTTCAATACATGTATACAGTGTTTACTGATCAGACCAGGGTGACTGGCACATCTATCACCTCAGATATTTATTATTTCTTTGTGTTAGGAACATTGAAAATCTCCTAACTAATTTGAAATATGCAATTGTTGTCAGCCATAGTTGTTATACTATGCTGTAGAAGATTAGAATTTATTCCTCTTATCCAGCTATACTCTGTATGGGTTAAACATCCTCTCTTCCAACCCTCCTCCCCCACATACTTTCCAGGCTTTCCAGGTAACCACTTTTCTATTTGGTGGGAGTAAAATTTTTGAGCTAACACTTTAGTGTGGTATGTGTGTATATTTTAAACATAAATTTATTTTTTGCAAACTGGATCTGTTATTAGTAACTAAGATTGAAACATTTTGCATCTGATCAAAATACTTTTGAAACAGTTTTTTTTCTGGTAGTGGTACTAGGGTTTGAACTCAGGGCCATTTGGTTGCTAGGCAGGTGCTGTACCACTTGAATCAAGCCACAAGCCCTTGAAACACCATTGGTAACCACAGATGTACTAATAATAGCTAATATTTATTAAGGGCTTATTTACTATGAGCCAGGCACCAGTTTAGAAGTTACATTCTGATTGGCACCTCACAACAACCTCCTTTTTATTATCCCGGTTTTATAGATAAGGAAATCAAGGCTCCAAAGGTATACTTACTTTAGGAAGTGGCTGAGCCAGGATTCAAACCCAGGTAGTTTGATTATAGAACCTTCACTCTTGACTACTACCATGTAGTATAAACAGAATAGTGTAAATTTTATTGGAGAAAATTTGTTTAGAGTAGGCAAGACTATATAAGTAACTAGAGTCTTGATTTTGTTTTTGCTTCTTCTTACAAAGTTGGAACTTAGGGAAAAGAAAGTAATCTTAAACTGGGTCTTCATTCTCCTCTTTAATTGTGTTCCTTAAATGATTTATATTCTTTTAACTTTTTCCTTATAGCATCAGCGAGAGCTTTTTAACTGTCAAAGGTGCTGCCCTTTTTCTACCAAGGGGAAATGGCTCGTCTACACCAAGAATCAGCCACAGACGCAACAAGCATGCAGGTAAAGGTAGACATAAACCACTCCCACCTCAGTTACCTTGACTTCTGTTTTGTTCTGAAAGGCTGACTCCCTCATCCCCATTTTTACAACAGTTCTTTAATAATAAAAGTGTTGTACTGTTCCGTAATCACTTTTCTTTCTCTTTCACAAACCATTTTTCTAGCATTTACAAAAATGCCCTACACATAGTCAGTAAATTTTTGTTGGAATAATAATGAGAAGGTACAGAAAAACTCTTAACAAAAGAATTATTATGTCACATATTAAAATATCTATTAGGACCAGGTACCAGTGGCTCACACCTGTATATAGCTACTCAGGAGGCAGGAAGATCACAGTTTGGAGCCAGCCTGAAAAAATAGTTCTTGACACCCTATCTCGAAAAAACCCATTACAAAAAAGGACTGGTGAGTGACTCAATGTGTAGGCCCAGAGTTCAAACCCCAGTATTGCAGAAAATATTAATAATAAAAATAAAATACCCATTAGGACCGAGCATGGTAGCATATGCTTGTAATCCTAACACTAAGGAAGCTAAACAGGAGTTTAAGGTATACAAGACTGTTTCTAATTAAAATAAATAAAACAGAAATACATACTTGTTCTTAAATGCCAGAGTTTACTTTTTGATTGTGAACACAATGAAAGACTAGAAAGCCTGAGGGCTTTGATAAATAAGCAGTCATCAAATAATTGTTCATCTAGAAATGAGTAAAGTTCTGGTTTTGAAATATCTGCTAACAATAGTATATTTATTGTATTTCCTTTATTGGATTTCTCTAAAGTCAAATGCCCCTGTGGTGATGAGGTTAAAAAGACAGAATCAGACAGGGTGCAGTGGCCCTATAATCGTATCTACTCAGAGATAGGGAGGAAAGGGATTCAAGGCTAGCTAAGGCAAAAAGTTGGAAAGACCCCACCCATGGTGTGCACCTGTCATCCTGTCTATGCAGGAAGCATAAGTAGGAGGATTACAGTCCAGGTCAGCCTAGGCATAAAGCAAAACCTATCTCAACATTAACCAACACGAAAAGGGCTGGTGAAGTTCAAGTGGTAGAGCACCTCGGCTAGCAAGTCTAAGACCCTGAGTTCAATCCCCCACCTCTGGGGAAGAGGGGAGAACAAGATGGGGGAGAAATGAAAGTGTGGCCTAGGGAGAGAAGTCTATCAGTATAGAATATCCACAGTTCAAGTGGATAATCAGCCTGATTCTTCTCTTGTATCAATAAGCCTTGTTTGTGTCATTTGGAAGAAAAAATAGAAGTCAGCCTGAGGACAATGATCTTGATCAGTACCACCATACAAAGAAGTGGTTGCCTGTTGTCATAAATGTTCCACTTTGATGACTTGTGACCTCTAAAAGTAGAAGAAATTGCAATTACTAGGAAGGGAGCTTGAGTATGTAGGTCAGAGGTGAAACTAGAAATGCTGGGGCCCATTGAGCCCATAGTTGAGTTTAGCTCTAGTAAAGATAATCTCAGCTATTTTAGTAGATGCTCTACTTCTTGTTTGGCCTTTCACCTACTTACAAATGTAGCAGCTCAGAATTATAGTCCATTTTAGTATTATCTTCCTACGAAAACTCTCTAGCAGTAGGAAACTTTAAGTAAGGGGGAAAAATCTTTTGAAAATTTGCTTCAGTCATCTTTCCCTTTGATATCTACCACCAGAGAAGGAGGAGCAGGGAAGGGACACTCCCACAAAAAATTTGAATACTGTAAGGAAGTAGGCCCAGCCAAACTTTGTATTTTGGTTTGGTGTGACTATTTATCACTTACAGTAAAAAGAAAATATATTATTGATTTAAGTCTCACCCATCTGACTTAAGACACTGAGTAAATTTTTCTGTGGCATGTAATAAGTAAGGTCAGTGGTTTTTAAAGCTCCTGGCCCTGATTGGCCTTTTCTTTGGTGAAACTTCTCTGCCCACTGCTACCCATATTTGTACTTGACATTTATCACTTAGCTTTCTGCATACTAAAAAAGAAAAGCAAGATTTAACACAAGCTGAATGGACTTGATGTGTAATCCACACAAGAACAGATGAGGCAGTATAAATATAACAGCAGTTCACAAAAGCTACACCTTCACATAAATTGAAGCTACCTTAGCTAAGCTCACAGGAATTGAAAGAGGACAGCAGAATGGAGAACAGATCAAGGGCTTGCTATGTCTAATGGTACTTTCTTATGCATGTTTCTTGAACTGCTTAGAATTTTTTATCTGGCCTGCATTTAAAATATCCAAATACTAGTTTGCAATTTAAAAAATATTATGGGGTGTAGGGGCATGGCTCAGGTGGTGTAGAGTGCCTGCTTGGGTTTAGTGAGGCCTTGAGTTCAAACACCAGTACCGCAAAACAAAATCAAAAAAGTACCTTCAGTCTACTCTGTTCCAGTAAACTTCAAGTTTGTATGTTCAAATGACTACACTTGGATTTAATATGTATAGATACATAATGGGTGAATGTCTGACAATATCTTAAAGGAAAATGATGAGAACACCTTAAAATCAAACTAAAAGAAAAGGAAAAATCAAGCTAAAATCTGAAATTTAGCTACTAGCTGTGAAATATATGAGAAAATATATGACAAGGAGCTAGGTGCTGGAGCTCACTCCTATAATTCTAAGTGCTTGGGAAACTGGGATCTAGAGGATTGCTGTTCAAGGCCAGCCCCGGCAGGGAGTTCCAGAGACCCCATTTTAATCAATAGCTAGGTGCTGTGGCATGTGCCAGTATCCCAAGCTATGTGGGAAGCTGAGATTGGGAGGATCATGGCTCTAGGCAACAAAAAGTTTGTGATACCCTGTCTCAACAGAGGAAGAAAGTTGGGTACAGTGGCACATACCTGTCATCTCAGCTACCACGGGAAGCATACAATAAGAGGATTGAGGTCCAGTATAGCCTAGGCAAAAAGTGATACCCCATCTCCAAAGTGACCAGAACAAAAAAGGATAGAGGCATGGCTTAAGTAGTACAGCGCTTGCTTCAGAAACATGAAGCCCTGAGTTCAAACCTCGGCACTACCAAAAAAAAAAAGAAAAAGTAGGAAGAAGGATAGAAAAGGTACTGGTATATCACCTGTTAGTCTCTGTGAAGAATAGCTTCTCACTAGGATATAGTACCCAGTTTCCTCATAGCAATACTTCTCACAGCTAGCAAACCTGAGCTTCCATGTAACCCAACTCACATAAGAAGCCTTACTGTAGGAGTAGGGCCCCTGGCTTCTGTCTGACCTTCAAATAAGCCAGCTGGATCTTTGTGCCTGTAGTGCTGGAGTAGGAATTTTGGTCTACCATTTGGGATTCTCCTCCAGAAATTCTCCATCCTGAAAATCTTTTCCTCAGTTTATTTCTCCCGACAAGACAGAGGAAATAGTTTTTGTTGTTTTGGGGGGAGGGTGTTTGTTTTTTGCGGTACTGGGGCTTGAACTAAGGGCCTACACCTTGAGCCGCTCCACCACCCTTTTTCTTTTTCTTTTCTTTCTATCTTTTTTTTTTTTTTTTTTTGGTTTTTTTTCAAGAATAGTGTCTCTTGAACTTTTTTTGAGTAGCTAGGATTACAATTTCAACAAACATACTCTTAAGGACCTAAAAACATATATAAACTCCAACACAGTGATAGTGGGAGACCTTAATACTCCCCTATCGTCAATAGATAGGTCATCCAAACAAAAAATCAATAAAGAAATTCTGGAACTAAACCACACCATGGATCAAATGGACCTAGCTGATGTCTACAGAACATTTCATCCAACTTCTACACAATGCACATTCTTCTCAGCAGCCCATGGAACCTTCTCAAAAATTGATCATATCTTAGGACACAAAGCAAGCCTCAGCAAATATAAGAAAATAGAAATAATCACATGCATTCTGTCTGACCACAACGCATTAAAACTAGAAATCAACAACAAAAACAGCAGTAAAACGCATGTAAAAATTGGAAGCTGAACAACACATTGCTCAATGACGAATAGGTCATTAATGAAATAAAAGCGGAAATTAAAAGGTTCCTAGAAGTTAATGAAAATGAAAACACGACCTACCAGAACCTATGGGACACAGCAAAAGCAGTCCTGAGAGGAAAGTTTATAGCCATAAGTGCATATATTAAAAGGACAGAAAGATCTCAAATCAATGACCTAATACTGCAGCTCAAACTCCTAGAAAAACAACAAGCAAATCCCAAAACAAGCAGAAGGAAAGAAATAATTAAAATAAGGGCTGAAATCAATGAAATAGAAACCAAAAAAAACCATACAAAGAATCAATGAAACAAAAAGCTGGTTCTTTGAAAAAATAAATAAGATTGACAGACCCCCTGGCAAACCTGACTAAAATGAGGAGAGAAAAAACCCAAATCAGTAAAATCAGAAATACAAAAAGGGAGATAACAAACACCACGGAAATCCAGGAAATCATCAGAGACTACTTTGAGAGCCTATACTGTAATAGATTTGAAAATCTTGAAGAAATGAACAGATTTCTAGAAACTTACTACCACCCAAAACTGAACCAAGAAGATATTAATCACCTGAATAGATCTATAACACAAAAAGAAATTGAAGCAGCAATCAAGAGTCTCCCAAAAAAGAAAAGTCCAGGACCCGATGGATTCACTGCTGAAATCTGTCAGACGTTTAAAGAAGAACTAATACCAATTCTCTTTAAACTGTTCCACAAAATAGAAAGGGAAGGAACACTGCCTAACTCATTCTGTGAAGCCAATATTACTCTCATCCCAAAACCAAAGACACCTCCAAAAAGGAGAATTATAGGCCAATTTCCTTAATGAATATCAATGCAAAAATCCTCAAAAATAACGGCAAACCGAATCCAACAACACATCAGAAAGATCATACCCCATGACCAAGTCGGCTTCATCCCAGGGATGCAGGGGTGGTTCAACATACACAAATATATAGATGTAACACAGCACATTAATAGAAGCAAAGACAAAGACCACTTGATCATCTCAATAGATGCAGAAAAAGCCTTTGACAAGATCCAACACCACTTCTTGATAAAAACTCTAAGAAAACTAGGAATAGAAGGAATGTACCTCAACATTGTAAAGGCTATTTATGACAAACCTACAGCCAACATCATACTTAATGGTGAAAAACTGAAACCATTCCCCCTAAAATCAGGAATGAGACAAGGGTGCCCACTATCCCCACTCCTATTCAACATAGTACTGGAATTCCTAGCCAGAGCAATTAGGCAAGAAGAAGGAATAAAAGGAATACAAATAGGTAAAGAAACTGTCAAAGTATCCTTATTTGCAGATGATATGATCCTATACCTTAAAGACCCAAAAAACTCCACCCAAAAACTCTTAACATAAATACCATAACATAACACCATAACATAGACACCATAAACAGCTACAGTAAGGTGGCAGGATACAAAATCAACTTACAAAAATCATTAGCTTTTCTATACACCAACAACGAACAAACAGAAGGAATATATGGAAACAATTCCATTCACAGTAGCCCCCCCAAAAAATCAAATACCTAAGAGTAAATTTAACAAAAGATGTGAATGAACTCTACAAGGAGAATTACAAACTCCTGAAGAGAGAGATCGAGGAAGATTACGGAAGATGGACTCTCCTGTACTCATGGATCGGTAGAATCAACATAGTAAAAATGGCTGTACTACCGAAAGCAATCTACATGTTTAATGCAATTCCCATCAAAATCCCAATGACTTTCATCACAGAGATAGAAAAATCTACTCTAAAGTTCATTTGGAAACAAGAGACCACGAATAGTCAAGGCAATACTCAGCAAAAAAAGCAATGCTGGAGATATCACAATACCCAACTTCAAACTATATTACAAAGCAGTAGCAATAAGAACAGCATGGTACTGGCATAAAAACAGACATGGAGACCAGTGGAACAGAATAGAAGACCCAGATATGAATCCACACAACTATACCCACCTCATTTTTGACAAAGGTGCCAGAAATATACGATGGAGAAAAGACAGCCTCTTCAACAAATGTTGCTGGGAAAAGTGGTTATCCATCTGCAAGAAACTGAAACTAGATCCATGTCTATCACCCTGTACTAGTATCAACTCAAAATGGATCAAGGACCTAAATATCAGACCTGAAACTCTGAAGTTACTAAAGGAAAGAGCAGAGAACTAATAGGTATAGGCAAGGACTTCCTCAGTACAACCCCAGCAAATGGGACTTCATAAAATTAAAAAACTTCTGCACAACAAAAGAAATGGTCTCTAAACTGAAGAGACCACCACAGAGTAGAAGAAAATATTTGCCAGCTATACATCAGACAAGGGACTGACAACCAGAATATACAGGGAACTTAAGAAACTAAACTCTCCTAAAATCAATGAACCAATTAAAAAATGGGCAACTGAACTTAATAGAACTTTCTCAAAAGAAGAAATTCAAATGGCCAAAAAACATGAAAAAATGCTCACCATCTCTAGCCATAAAGGAAATGCAAATCAAAACCACACTAAGATTCCACCTCACCCCTGTTAGAATAGCCATCATCAAAAACACCAACAACAACATGTGTTGGTGAGGATGTGGGGAAAAAGGAACCCTAATCCACTGCTGGTGGGAATGCAAGCTGAAACAACACTCTGGAAAAAAATTTGGAGGCTTCTTAAAAATCTAAGCATAGACCTGCCATATGATCCAGCAATCCCACTCCTGAGCATATACCCAAAGAAATACAACACAGATTACTCCAGAGGCACCTGCACACCCATGTTTATTGCAGTGCTATTCACAATAGCCAAGTTATGGAAACAACCAAGATGCCCCACTATTGATGAATGGATCAAGAAAATGTGGTACTTGTACACAATGGAATTTTACTCAGCCATGAAGAAGAATGAAATCTTATCATTTGCAGGTAAATGGATGGAACTAGAGAACATCATTCTGAGTGAGGTCAGCCAAACTCAGAAGACCAAAAATCATATGTTCTCCCTCATATGCAGACTTTAGATCTAGGGCAAATGCAACAATGTGGTTGGACTTGGATCATATGATAAGGGGAGTGCACATTTGTGTGATATAGAAATAGGCAGAAAAACCAAAACATGAAAGTGTTTGATGTCCCCATTCCAGAGGAGCTAATACAGAAACCTTAAAGCAACAGAGGTTATCATGAGAAGGAGATCAGTAACCAGGGTAAAGATCAGTTAGAGATGAATCAACATGGGTCATAACGCTTGTACACGAAAGCAATGCTAGGAATATTTCTGTATAGCTATCCTCAACTCAACTAGCAAAAATGCTTTGTCTTCCTTACTAGGCTTGTCTCTTTTCTTCAACAAAACTAGTGATAAAGGCAGAACACGACCTGCCTGGAACTGAGGAGGGAATGGGGAAAAGGATGGGGGAGGGGGGGCAGGGGGAAAAGTGACCCAAACAATGTATGCACATGTGAATAAAAGAATTTTTTAAAAAAAGGAAACATTAAAAAAAAAAAAAGAATAGGGTCTCTTGAACTTTTTTTGAGTAGCTAGGATTACAGGTGTGAGCCACCTGCTCTGCAAGGAAACTAAAAAGCCTCCATTGCTTACCTCATTTTTGTAACTTGTAGCTAGTAGCTTTTATTGCCTATGCCTGACACTGTCTTCTCACACTTTGTTTTCTTAACAACTTTTGAGATACAGTTCACCAATTTATCCATTTAATTATACATTCAGTGGCTTTTATTATACTAAGAGTTACGCAACCACACAATCCACCCAAAAAAGATACCTGATACCCATTAACAGTCACTCCCTATTTCTTTCCTCCTTCCACATTCTTTGCCCCCCCTACCCCCACCATGCCCTAAAAGCCACTAGTCAACTTTTTGTCTATATTATCTTGATGATTCTGGATGTTCTCTGTAAATGGAATCATATGAATGGATTTTTAAAATAATACTGTCTAGCATTAGCATAATGTTTTCGATGGTCATCCTTGTTGTAGTATGTGTCACTTCGGATCTGTAAAATTTTTATTTACCCACTGGTTAGTTGCTGAATATTTGAGTTGCTTCCACCTCTTAGCTGCTGTGAATGAAGCTGTATGAGCATTTGCATTTAAGTGTTTGTGTGGACATGTATTTCAAGTTCTCTTGGGTTTTTACCAAGGAACCCATATTGCTTCTTTTTTTTTTTTTCCATATTTGGAACACTTCACAAATTTGTATGTCATCTTTATGCAGGGGGCAATACTAATCTTCTCTGTATCATTCCAGTTTTAGTATATGTGCTGCTGAAGCAAGCATCTCATACTGCTTTATGTATATTCGACTTATATTGTGTTTCTGGGTTTGAAACATAGTAGAATGGATCTGGCCAAACATAATGACTCTCTTTTTTAATTTTGAAAATTGAAAGATTCAGCAAGAATGGAATTGGTCAGAAGCCAGCAGTGAACTGGCAGGAGGCTAGAGGAAGGGGGGACAGTGGGCAAGGAAACTATTTTTTAAAAAAAAGAGGAAAGGAGAGACTTTCAGATTTGCTGGCTTTTTAGACAGACACACTATTTTTTTTCTTCCTGCCTCTGTCCACTTCTTTGCCCATACAATTAATAGCTAAGACGTTAACATGAAGGAGATTATATATGTAGATTTTAAGATTAATGTGAGAACAGGTTATACTGGCATCTGTGATTATATAGCCTTATCATTCACCTCAGATTCCAAAAAAAAAGAGAGAAAGAGCTGAGTGGGCAAGAATGAAGGTGTTAGTTCTCATATTGTTGTTGTTTATGATAGTACGTTATCTAATTTTCTTCTGTTAGTCAAAGCCTCAGATTTCCTAGTATAGAATAGGGAAGATGACAAAACCTATAATATTGCAATACAAAGGAGTTTGAACTTAGTTTTATAAAATGTAAGAATAAGTGAGGACTTGGATAATGGTTGACCATTTTAAAGCACGTGATATGTTCAGGAGACTATATATCCCTAATATATAGGGATATCAGCCACTAATGTGCAAATCATTTTAAACTATTAATATTGTTATATGGGTACCTAGTAGTCTTCTTATGATTATAGAATTAGGATTGACAAAAGTGTTAGCTTTTTAAAATTTAGGGGTAATTCTTTGAACACTTCTTTGCTTCCTTCAGTGGACCTGAAAGCATAGCTAGCCAGTGCTACATCTGCCCAACAAATTTACCAATAGATCTACATCTACCATTGTACAAAACTCAGATTGGTCTCAAGTGTACCTTCTGTAGGACTGTCTGAAACTGAATATATAAAGACACAGTCTACCATTCTCTTTCCATTTAAAAAGAAGTCAGTGGTCTTGTTTGATTTTTGTATCTAATAGAGTCCTTCAGTGAACCAGAATGTTCCTTTATAAGTCACTAGAGTAGAAGAAATCCTGTGTATTGATAATTAAAATGGAGAGTAATCCTTTGCTTTTATAAATTTCACCAGGCGATCTCCAACAGCATCTCCAAGCAATGTTCATATTACTCCGCCCAGAAGACAACATCAGGCTGGTAAGTTAGTGACATCAACATAATGCTCTTTTCAAAAGAATGTGTAAAATAGCCAACACTAAATAGTAATTTTATGTTCATAGTGCTTAGAACTATATGGAATAGGAAAGAATGGCACATCCCCATCATCCAGGAGCTTAAAATTTAATTGTGGGTATAAGCTAATGTGGAATGATATAAAATAATTTGATGGTTCAAGACTGTTGATAAGCACTAGTTTGTAAGTTATTGTCCATAATAACTATTGAAGATCTGGAAAAGGAGAGAAAACCTGAGAATTTGAGGTTTTATGTAGATCATGGAACTTGAACCAATCTTGGAAAAAGATGAGATTTGAATTAGCTGAAAGAAATCATTCTAGATGAGAACATTACTCAAACAAAAGCATACATAAGAAGGGACAAAGTGGAAGTGAAATGACTGAGGATTGATGCTGACCTCAGAGTCATGAGACCTGGGCTTAGGTTCTTGCTAACAAGGTGATGTCAGTCAGACAAGTTACCTTAGGCTGTCTGTACTCTTTCCCTCATATTCTAGCTGCCTCTCACAGTTGACAGGATCAAATGGACATGAGAACTTATTGAAGAGTGTGAAATGCTGCCTAAATAAAGGGATTATTGTTGCTGTAGGGATGATAGAGACCAGAAGATAAGGCAGGCAAATGTGGACTTAATGCTCTAAACTAGCGGTCTCAAACTAGCCAGAGATATGTTTTGTTTGGATCACACAGCATTTTTTTTTTAATGTTAGCCAGAATTTTAAAGCTGGGTAATTTCATACAAAAATCCAGATTTGGGTCTTCAGAAGTCAAAATTTTCTAATTGCACTGAGATTTTATCCTTACATGAAAAAACATGGCTAGACCCATGTGGAGAGAGATTCTGCACAGATTCTTAGTTTACCATAATCCCCACATGATCTCTTGTCTCCTCAACACTTAAAGTCACTTGTCACCATTCCTGCTAACTGTTTTCTTCCTCTGATAAAACTAAGAAAACAAAAATGGGATGAACATATTTCTTTGTGGAAATTAAAAAGTATTTCTACTTATTTAATATTTATGTGGCTTACTTCACTCATTTATATTTTCTTCTGTCCCCCTAGATTACTAACTAGAGGTAGTACCTCTCCCTCTTTAGTAAACAGTTGTGAAATATTACAGGTTTTGAGCCAAGGAGTGACATGAGACAGCTACAGGATTTAAGGACGATTCCCCAGTGCTAAAATAAGGGAAGAGGAGGAAGAGCCCCACTGGGTGTTATTACAGTCACCCAGGTGTGTAGTCACGAGCCTTTCTAGGTTAGAGTACTTACTTGCAAGTTTCATGAATGCCCCAGACAGGTTAAATTCAAATAGTTGATCCAGGAAGAGAAATGAGTAGAATATGATTGTGGAAAATTGATGATCAGGCATCTCAACTGTCTAGTAATCCCTGATTCTTCATTTACTTAATCATTCTGGGTTTAAATTTTATTATCCTTTCTCTTAAATGCTGCTTCTATGTCTTCTTTTTTCACCACTAATTTGTGTTGAGACATGTACTTTGAAATTAAAAGGAATTCTTTCATAATTATTTTATATCCTAATTTTAATTATTTTTATTTTATCTAATTTATATCTTAATCCAAAAGTAATGTTATATACTTACGTAAAACTGGGCTATATAGTGGAACGCTGTCTCCAAAAATAAGTAAACAAGGTGGGAAGTATAGTTCTCATAGCATTAATATTCTGTTTTTTGGACATACTGAATTTAATTTCAGGGCCTCATGCTTGGTAAGCAGGCACTGTGCCATTTGAGCTACAACCCCAGCCCTTTTTTGCTTCAGTTATTCTTTAGATAGGGTCTTGTTTTGCCCAAGGCCAGCCTTGGAGGTGATACTCCTTCTTGTGCCTCCTGTGTAACTGGGATCACAGTCACCTCTCACCATGCCTGGCTTATTTGTTGAGATGCAGATCTCACTAACTTTTTGACTGGGCTGGCCCTTGAACTTTGATCTTCCCAATCTCTGTCTCCTGAGAAGCTAAGATTACAACTACATACCCAGCAATGTAGCATTAATATTCTTAAGCAGTGTTTCTGAAACATTAGAGTAAATAAGACTTACCTAGAGAGCTTTTTTAAACCAAGTGGTCTCCACTGGCAGAGTTTGGTTGAAGGGGAGAAAAAGGCAATGATAATTTGTATTTTTAACAAATTTCCAAGTGATGCTGATACTGGTGGTCTAGAAATCACACTTGAGTACAATTCCACTAAAACTACTAATACTAGTAAGTTGTATATACTGGATACCCAATAGATATTTGCTGATAACTTCCAAAAAATGTTTGGTTTGGTAAAGTTAAGGTCCATTATCACTTATCTTTTTCTTTTTTTTTTAATTTTTATTTTTTATTACTCATATGTGCATACAATGCTTGGGTCATTTCTCCCCCCTGCCCTGACCTGTTCCCTTACCACCCACTCACTCCGCCCCCTCCCTCTCCCCCCAAGCCCCTAGATACCCAGCAGAAACTATTTTGCCCTAATCTCTAATTTTGTTAAAGAGAGAGTATAAGCAATAATAGGAAGGAACAAGGGTTTTTGCTAGTTGAGATAAGGATAGCGATACAGGGAGTTGACTCACATTAATTTCCTGTGCGTGTATGTTACCTACTAGGTTAATTCTTTTTATTCTACCCTTTTCTCTAGTTCCTGGTCCCCTTTTCCTATTGGCCTCAGTTACTTTTAAGGTATCTGCTTTGTTTCTCTGCATTGAGGGCAACAAATGCTAGCTAATTTTTTAGGTGTCTTACCTATCCTCATATCTCCCTTGTGTGCACTTGCTTTTATCTTGTGATCAAAGTTCAATCCCCTTGTTGTGTTTGCCCTTGATCTAATGTCCGCATATGAGGGAGAACATACGATTTTTGGTCTTTTGGGCCAGGCTAACCTCACTCAGAATGATGTTCTCCAATTCCATCCATTTACCAGCGAATGATAACATTTCGTTCTTCTTCATGGCTGCATAAAATTCCATTGTGTATAGATACCACATTTGCTTAATCCATTCATCAGTGGTGGGGCATCTTGGCTGTTTCCATAACTTGGCTATTGTGAATAGTGCTGCAGTAAACATGGGTGTGCAGGTGCCTCTGGAGTAACCTGTGTCACAGTCTTTTGGGTATATCCCCAAGAGTGGTATTGCTGGATCAAATGGTAGATCAATGTTTAGCTTTTTAAGTAGCCTCCAAATTTTTTTCCAGAGTGGTTGAACTAGTTTACATTCCCACCAACAATGTAAGAGGGTTCCTTTTTCTCCATATCCTCGCCAACACCTGTTGTTGTTGGTGTTGCTAATGATGGCTATTCTAACAGGGGTGAGGTGGAATGTTAGTGTGGTTTTAATTTGCATTTCCTTTATTGCTAGAGATGGTGAGCATTTTTCCATGTGTTTTTTGGCCATTTGAATTTCTTCTTCTGAGAAAGTTCTGTTTAGTTCACTTGCCCATTTCTTTATTGGTTCATTAGTTTAGAGAGAATTTAGTTTTTTAAGTTCCCTGTATATTCTGGTTATCAGTCCCTTGTCTGATGTGTAGCTGGCACATATTTTCTCCCACTCTGTGGGTGTTCTCTTCAGTTTAGAGACCATTTCTTTTGATGAGCAGAAGCTTTTTAGTTTTATGAAGTCCCATTTATCTATGCTATCTCTTAGTTGTTATGCTGCTGGAGTTCCAGTGAGAAAGTGCTTACCTATGCTTACTAACTCCAGAGTATTTCCTACTCTTTCCTGTGTCAACTTTAGAGTTTGTGGTCTGATATTAAGATCCTTGATCCATTTTGAGTTAATCTTGGTATAGGGTGATATACATGGATCTAGTTTCAGTTTTTTGCAGACTGCTAACCAGTTTTCCCAGCAGTTTTTGTTGAAGAGGCTGCTTTTTCTCCATCGTATATTTTTAGCGCCTTTGTCAAAGACAAGTTGGTTATAGTTGTGTGGCTTCATATCTGGGTCCTCTATTCTGTTCCACTGGTCTTCATGTCTGGTTTTGTGCCAGTACCATGCTGTTTTTATTGTTATTGCTTTGTAATATAGTTTGAAGTCAGGTATCGTGATACCTCCTGCATTGTTCTTTTGACTGAGTATTGCCTTGGCTATTCGTGGCCTCTTGTATTTCCATATAAATTTCACAGTAGATTTTTCAATCTCTTTAATGAATGTCATTGGAATTTTGATAGGAATTGCATTAAACATGTAGATTACTTTTGGGAGTATAGACATTTTTACTATGTTGATTCTACCAATCCATGAGCATGGGAGATCTCTCCACTTTCTATAGTCTTCCTCAATCTCTTTCTTCAGAAGTGTATAGTTTTCCTTGTAGAGGTCATTCACATCTTTTCTTAGGTTTACACCTAGGTATTTGATTTTTTTTGAGGCTATTGTAAACGAAGTTGTTTTCATATATTCTTTTCGGTTTGTTCATTATTAGTGTATAGAAATGCTAATGATTTTTCTATGTTGATTTTATATCCTGCTACCTTGCTGTAGCTATTGATGGTGTCTAGGAGCTTCTGAGTAGAGTTTTTTGGGTCTTTAAAGTATAGGATCATATCATCTGCAAATAGGGATATTTTGACAGTTTCTTTACCTATTTGTATTCCTTTTATTCCTTCTTCTTGCCTAATTGCTCTGGCTAGGAATTCCAGAACTATGTTGAATAGGAGTGGAGATAGTGGGCATCCTTGTCTAGTTCCTGATTTTAGAGGGAATGGTTTCAGTTTTTCTCTGTTAAGTATAATGCTGGCCATAGGTTTGTTATATATAGCTTTTATAATGTTGAGGTACATTCCTTCTATTCCTAGTTTTCTTAGAGCTTTTATCATGAAATGGTGTTGGATCTTATCAAAGGCTTTTTCTGCATCTATCGAGATGATCAAGTGGTTTTTGTCTTTGCTTCTGTTAATGTGGTTTATTACGTTTATTGATTTTCATATGTTGAACCACCCTGCATTCCTGGGATGAAGCCTACTTGGTCGTGGTGAATAATCTTTTTGATGTGTTGTTGAATTTGGTTTGCCATTATTTTGTTGAAGATTTTTGCATCAGTGTTCATTAAGGAGATTGGCCTGTGGTTCTCCTTTTTGTAGGTGTCTTTGCCTGGTTTTGGGATAAGTGTAATACTGGCTTCATCGAATGTGTTAGGTAGTTTTCCTTCCCTTTCTATTTCATGGAACAGTTTAAGGAGGGTGGTATCAGTTCTTCTTTAAAGGTCTGATAGAATTCAGCAGAGAATCCATCAGGTCCTGGACTTTTCTTTTTGGGGAGACTCTTGATTGCTGCTTGAATTTCATTTTGTGTTATAGATCTATTCAGGTGATTAATTTCCTCTTGGTTTAGTTTTGGATGATCATATGTATCTAGAAATCTGTCCATTTCTTTAAGACTTTCAAATTTATTTGAATATGGGTTCTCAAAGTAGTCTCTGATGATTTCCTGGACTTTCATGGTGTTTGTTGTTATCTCCCCTTTTGCATTCCTGATTCTACTAATTTGGGTTTTTTCTCTCCTCATTTTAGTCACGTTTGCCAGGTGTCTGTCGATCTCATTTATTTTTTCAAAGAACCAACTTTTTGTTTCATTAATTCTTTGTATGGTTTTTTTGGTTTCTATTTCATTGATTTCATTTCTTATTTTTATTATTTCTCTCCTTCTATGTGTTTTGGGATTTGCTTGTTCTTGTTTTTCTAGGAGTTTAAGATGTATCATTAGGTCATTGATTTGGGATCTTTCAGTCTTTTTAATATATGCACTCATCGCTATGAACTTTCCTCTCAGGACTGCCTTTGCTGTGTCCCATAGGTTCCGGTAGGTTGTGTTTTCATTTTCATTGACTTCCAGGAACTTTTTAATTTCCTCTTTTATTCCATCAATGACCCATTGTTCATTAAGTAATGAGTTATTCAGTTTCCAGCTGTTTGCATGTTTTTTGTCTTTACTTTTGTTGAGTTCTAGTTTTATTGCATTGTGATCAGATAGTATGCACGGTATAATGTCTATTTTCTTATATTTGCTGAGGCTTGCTTTGTGCCCTAGGATATGATCTATTTTGGAGAAGGTTCCATGGGCTGCTGAGAAGGATGTATATTGTGTAGAAGTTGGATGAAACATTCTATAGACATCAAGTAGGTCCATTTGATCTATTGTATATTTTAGATCTTGGATTTCTTTTTGATTTTTTTGTTTGGATGACCTATCTATTGATGATAATGGGGTGTTAAAGTCTCCCACAACCACTGTGTTGGAGTTAATATATGCTTTTAGGTCTTTCAGGGTATGTTTGATGAAATTGGGTGCATATAGGTTGATAAGTATTATTTCCTTTTGGTCTATTGCCCCTTTTATTAGTATGGAATGTCCTTCTTTATCTCGTTTGATCAATGTAGGTTTGAAGTCTACTTTGTCAGAGATAAGTATTGCTACTCCCGCCTGTTTTCAGGGGCCATTGGCTTGGTAAATCTTCTTCCAGCCTTTCATCCTAAGCCTATGCTTATTTCTGTCAGTGAGATGGGTCTCCTGAAAGCAACAAATTGTTGGATCTTCCTTTTTAATCCATTTCATCAAACAGTGCCTTTTGATGGGTGAATTAAGTCCGTTAACATTAAGTGTTAGTACTGATAGGTGTGTGGTGATTCCTGTCATTTAGTTGTGTTAGTTGTTTGAAGGTTTGATTGTGTGTACCTAAGTTGAGGTTACTCTCTACTTTCTTGCTTTTTCTTTTCCTGTAGTTTGGTGCTGCCTGTCCTTTCATGGTTATGTTGGGTTTCACTTTCTGTGTGCAGAATCCCTTGAAGAATCTTTTGTAGTGGTGGCTTTGTGGTCACATATTGTTTTAGTTTCTGCTTCTCATGGAAGACTTTTATTGCTCCATCTATTTTGAATGATAGTTTTGCTGGGTAGAGTATCCTGGGGTTGAAGTTATTTTCATTCAGTGCCTGGAAGATCTCACCTCACGCTCTTCTTGCTTTTAATGTTTCTGTTGAGAAGTCTGCTGTGATTTTGATGGGTTTACCTTTGTATGTTATTTGTTTTTTCTGTCTTACAGCCTTCGGTACTCTTTCCCTAGTTTCTGAACTTGTTGTTTTAATGATGATATGTCGTGGGGTAGTTCTATTTTGATCTGGTCTGTTTGGTGTTCTGGAGGCCTCTTGCATCTGTACAGGAATATCTTTCTCTAGATTTGGGAAATTTTCTGTTATTATTTTGTTGAATATATTACGCATTCCCTTTGCTTACATCTCTTCTCCTTCTTCGATGCCCATGATTCTCAAGTTTGGTCTTTTGATGGAGTTGGTGAGTTCTTGCATTTTCTTTTCACAGGTCTTGAGTTGTTTAATTAATAGTTCTTCAGTTTTTCCTTTAATTACCATTTCATCTTCGAGTTCTGAGATTCTGTCTGCTGTTTGTTCTATTCTGCTGGATTGGCCTTCCGTTTTGTTTTGCAATTCTGTTTCATTCTTTTTTCTGAGGTTTTCCATATCCTGGGTCATTTCCTCTTTAATGTTGTCTATTTTTGTCCTGAATTCATTTATCTCTTTATTAATCGTGTTCTCTGTTTCACTTTGGTGTTTATACAGTGATTCTATGGTTTCCTTTATTTCTTCTTTTGCTTTTTCAAATTCTCTATATTTGTTGTCTTGGAATTTCTTGAGTGTCTCCTGTACATTTTGGTTGACCATATCCAGTATCATCTCTATAAAATTCTCATTGAGTACTTGTGGTATGTCTTCTTTTAAATTATTCTTGTGGTCTTCATTGGGTCCTTTGGCATAGTTTATCTTCATTTTGTTGGAGTCTGGATCTGAGTATCTGTTTTCTTCATTTCCCTCTGGTTCCTGTACTAATTTTTTGCTGTGGGGAAACTGGTTTCCCTGTTTTTTCTGTCTTCCCATCATTGCCCTTGTTGGCAATAATGGCACTGATAGGTTTCAGTTCTTACTGCACCCTTAAGCTTCTGTTTTCCAGGGTCACAGTCCTGCCTCCCAGGGTCACAGTTCTGCCTCAAGTCTAGCTTGAATCCTCCTTCTGCCCCAACCTCCAATCAGCATGAACCATAAGATCCTAACCAATCAGATCATGCTGAGTCCCACTGAGGGGTATTTAAGCCCTTGCCCCTCCTGCTTCTCTCTCTTGGCTCCCTCAGCTCTCTCTTTCTCCCACCCGGCAATAAAGAATCTCTTGGCCAGATCACTCCTCTCCACATGGTCACTTTTGGGGCCTATATTTCCTAACATTTGTTGCCATGACTCGGATGGAGGCTCCCCACTAATCCTGGTGGGACCCCCCCCATTCCAACTCACCCCACGACCACCCTGAGGATGTGACTGGCCAGGACTCATCCTCCCAATCGCCCTCACTTGCATCTAACACCCGACATTCTTTGGTGAGTCCACCTACCCTTCTTGGGCTCCCTCTGCGGTCTCTCCCTTCGGTGTCTCTGGGTTTTAGAACACTTCTCCTGCTTTGGGCTACCTCTGGGCAGCTCAGACGGTAGAGGGATCCCCTTCTCCTCAGGGTTTGGATTTTACAGGGTCCAGGACCCTACAAAACCTAGGCCTAGGTAATCCAAGCCACCAGCCTCTGGCCTGCAAACCACCTGAATTCAGCAATGGCTGATTCTCATGCGCTTTGTGTTTTCTTGGCTATTTGTGCTGTGCGATATTTGTGGAGCATCCGCTCCACAGTACATAATATCCTCCTCTCCCATTCCGGGACCGGGTCCCTCATAATGGGTGCCTCTACGTCTTCTCTGCCGTCTGACTCCCCATTGAGATGGCTCGTCAATAATTTAGACACCTTGAATTTGACCCCAAATATAAAACCAAAAGTTTGATCCACTTTTGCACTCAAATCTGGCCCACTTATCCTTTAGATAACCGAAGTCACTGGCCCCTTTTCAGGTCTTTAAATCCCAACCTTTTACGGGACATATAACTACTGTGAGTGATCGGGACAATGGGGAGAGATTCCATTATGTCCAAGCCTTTTCATACCTCCGTCTAAATCCAGCTCTCTGAATTCAAACCCTCCCTCTGTACTTTCTGTTCCCCTGTGCAGATTCTATCAGCCTGCAAACCAGTTTCTAAATCAGCCAATTCCTCTCCAAACCTCCTCCTTCCCCATGTAAACAGACTTCTTGCACTGCTTACCATACCTATCTACTCCTATCTTCCTGAAAAACTTTCCCTGTCATGGAGTTAAGCAAGCCACTCCTTTCCAATTCTGGCCTCAAGGCGATTCCAGCTTTGAGAGAGCTCATGCTTTTTTCAGTGACCGGAGAGTAGAGGTTTCGTTTTACTGAAAGCCTGCCAGTACCAATCAATGGGAGCAACTTGGAGGCACAGGTGATGGACAATCCCTTAAGCATGTGTCATGCCTCCAGGCTCTACCTTCCCCTCCCTTACCTAAGATGTTAGCTCACCTTTTCTGCCTCCTCCATGGTCTCACCACGTGTCCTCTGTCTCTGTCTGCCTTCCCCTCCGTGGGCTTACTGGGACCCTGCCTCCCATGAAAACTTGTAGCATGGTACCTTATGACTTAAGTTATTCCAACTAGTTTGCCAGGCCTCTCAGTCTAAAGTAACTTTAAATCAGCTGCTTTACAAAAGCGCTTACAAAAACCTGCAGCTGCCACGCTCACGTGGAGGAGGGAAAGCAAACAGGTGCACCTGTGCACAGCAAAAATGTGACACAGCAAAAATGCCTGCCATAGCTAAGAAAATCCATAGAGAGGACCCAGCAAACCCTGGGCCGCCAGCCACACGATGGCTGTGGCCCGCCTCCACTTCCCCTAGAATAAATGCATGCAGAGTACACAGGAAGTGGGGAGGGGTGACAGGCCGCAGAATCAGGCCTAGGCAGTCAGGGTCATTTGTCCCAGGTGTGTGTGGAGGGAGTGGCGCCTTGCACAATTCCTGTTCCTAGCCCCACCTCACACCTTGGGGCATCAGACCCAGCCCTTGTAAGTCAATTGTTAGTTCAAGGTTATAGTTCCAGAAATAACTAAATAGACATTACTGTGGTCTCTAAACTTCTCATTTAGAATTTTCTATACCTTTGGCCTCAGCATAAATTTTTCCCTCCAAATATTAACACTAGTTGTCCCATATGGCACTGTTACTGGCCTGAAATGCCCTCTGAATGTGCCCTTCTCTAACTTTACAAATGATTTCTTTGTTAAAAAGTTAGCCTTTATTAAAGAGGTTGTCTGCTGTTAGCTAAAAGACAGGATCCTAATGTATTGTTCTTTCTAGATGGTACCTGCATCTTCCAGTCATCTGGCTGGTAGATGTTGGAAGCTTTGTACTGAGGCCTGGCCTCAGTATGCCTTGGGTGACCAAGAGAAGTGGCCTTCACAGGGTTCCTTAAATTACAATACCATACTCCAATTAGACCTTTTCTATAAAAGTTAAAAAAAAAAAAAAGTAAACTGAGGTCCCCTATACAAGTTTCTCTCATTAGAAAAGCAATGGGTTCTGGCCCAGGCCACTCAGGTTGGAAATGATTATATGGCTCAAGCAGTAGAGTGCCGCTTTACAAGCAGAAAGTCCTGAGTTCAAGCCCAGTACAGCCAAAGTAAAAAAAATAATAATAATATTTGGGGCTGAGGAAGTAGCTCAATGGGAGAATGTCTGCCCAACATGTGCAAAGCCCTGGGTTCAATTCCCCAGCATTACTAAAAAATAAATAAATAATCGTAAAGAAGATATGTGGCATTAATGTCACTTCAGCCATGTCATAGTAGAAAAATGTAGTTTAACCTAGATCAGATCTCTCATTCTTCAAATGAGGAAACTGAGGCCCAGAACAGTTCAGAGATTTGCTCTCCAGAGTGTCAGGTGTCAATGTAAAATAACAACTTTCCTTTACAGCAACAACATATCAGAAAGCATACCACAGTGGACTCAGAGTCACAGGTGAGAGAGGTTCTCCTCAAAGATAAATTTCTAACAGTCAGCCCCAGATATTCATAAAAAATTCGGACTGTGGCTGAAGGGAAAAGTCATTGAAGCAAGTAATACAGCTAGCCATGTCTGTATTTATGGCTACGTCTGTATGTCCAGGACCTTAGTAACAGGAGAGAAAAAGATAAGAGACACCATGGCCTCATTGCTGCTCTCAGAGAGGGTCCCACCTGACTGGGGCCTATATCCTGAACTTGCTACCATGGTGGACGGGCGGGGGCACTTCTGCAGAGAATGCTTAAAGGGGGACAGCCTGGAGACAGCCCCGCCCCTGACCAGGACCCTGCCCTCTGCAAGGGTAACCACTGGAGGTCTAAGTGCCCCCGTCACCAGATGGGAGGCGAGGTGCCTCCTCCTGTGGATTGATGGGTCTAAGCCTCCTGGCCACACTCCACTTCTTGGCATCAATGTTGAGGAGCCATATGGCAGAAAAACAAAAGGTCATTTTCCTCCTAGACAGTGGAGCCCGTTTCTCTGTTTCTCCTGGTCCCCGGTCCAATGACAAAAGTTATCATTCAGGGCAAATCTGGCCAGCCCCTAGAGCGCTAGTTTACCTGGCCTTTGGCCTGGTCTTGGGGAGACCTCCTCTTCTGTCACTCTTTCCTCATAGTACCTAAAACTCCAGTGTCCCTGCTGGGACAAGATTTACTATCTCAATTAAAAGCTCAAATTCTCCTCCCCCCAGGCAGCTATCTCTGCTGCCCCCTCCTTCAGGAACAAAGAGATTCCACAGTGTGGACTGGTGAGATGAGTGTAGGGGGAGCCAGGATGGCCCTCCCTATTCAAATAAAACTCAAAGATCCCTCACAATTTCCACACCCAAAACAATATCCCCTCAAGCCTGAGGGAGATGAGGCCTTATGCCTATTCCTTAAAACAACAAGGGTTACTAATTAGTTGTTCCAGCCCCTATAATAAATTTAAAATTCTTATAAAAGTTAATTTTAAAATACAAGTTACAAAGTAAACAACTGAAAAGGATATAGATAGGTAATAAATGTATTTTTTGAGAAGTTAAAGGAAAAAGGAATGGATGAGAAGGGATTTTGTAAAAAAGGGTTTATCCTAAAGATTGTTTCAAATAGGAGGGATAAAAACAAACCATCAAAGGGTTTAGTATGTTGTATGAAGGTCTAAGTAAGTTTTAAAAGTGCATAATAATAATCGGTGTGTGATAAAGTTAAAGTTGAATATAATCTAAGAGTTGCCTAAAAGATTTTTAGGGTCATGTCAAACTAAAATCAAATCCTCTATCTATAAAATAACAAGGTTATCTTAATATTGTTCTGCTCTGAGTAACATCTACAAAAAACTATTACAGAGAAAGATTTTATCAAAGAAATTATTCATGTTTTCTGCTGATCTTGTCAAGCTTTAAGTACTACTAAATCAGAGTTCATTTACATATTTGCTTATGTGTCTTAAATGACCACCTTGTAACAGTGTTATCTGAATATGGTACAAACATTTAAGAGGTTAAAAGTGTCAATTTATATAAAATAATGAGCTAAAGCTCTCTTTTATCCAAGAGTGTTACATTTAAATCCTGACAGCCCCTGCCTCCCACAGGTCACCTACCTAGGTGTGGCCTTAAAGGGACAGACTCACTCCCTGAGTCACAAATGCATCAACCCAGTCTTCTGTTTCCCAACCCCCATACCATAAGACAGCTTACAACTTTCCTGGCAGTTATAGGATTTTGCAGAATTTAGATCCCTAGGTATGTAGTCCCTGAACAAACACCTTTTTATGCTCCTCCTAATATTCCTATTTGGGTCTTAGATAATGTATGGCCACCCATTTCTCTTAGAAAAACTTGTCTCCAACAGACTCTGCTCCTCTGGCTGACTACCTGCCTTCTCAGGGAACTTCTCAGAGAGTGTGCAAACCAGATCCTGCCCCACCCTATAACAATTTCTGTTAAACCGGGGCATCTTGTTCTCCAAAAAGGATATTCTACCCTCTCCATTGGGACGTCGATGGACCAGCCCTCATCTGGTCATTCTCATGACACCCACTGCTGTCAATCTCCGTGGGTTCCCCCAATGGCTACACCTCTCAAGAAACAATTAGAAAATGGAGAAGGGAATTGGAGGACTCTTGAAATTGTCTAGGGAACAACATTTCACACTGGTTCTCCTAGCCAATGCCCATCCTAATGCCTTAAGCTTCCTCCCTTGTATCATACTACATCTCTGCTGTTGCTAATCAAAAATTTAACCAGTTGTACCTCCAAGGATACCAACCTCTCCAAAACGTGAGGATAGTTGGCTGATACCTGCCATTCACAGCTCAGAGGATTGGCTCGAGGCCATTTACGATGTATGGCTACAAGGGACCTTCATCTACTTCAGGGAGGAGGAAATTTTCACCTTTGGAGCCTGGGTGTACACCATTATGAGGCTCACCACCCCAACATTGTTTGCCAACTAACCCTCCTTTCCCCTACACTGCCCCTTGCCAGCTCGAAGAAGCCAGAGTGAACACAACATCCCCCTTCCTTAACAAACAAAAAAGGGAGGAATGTTGGCAATAATGGCGCCGATAGGTTTCAGTTCTTACTGCACCCTTAAGCTTCTGTTTTCCAGGGTCATGGTCCTGCCTCCCAGGGTCACGGTCCTGCCTCAAGTCTAGCTTGAATCCTTCTTCTGCCCCAACCTCCAATCAGCATGAACCATAAGATCCTAACCAATCAGATCATGCTGAGTCCCACTGAGGGGTATTTAAGCCCCTGCCCCTCCTGCTTCTCTCTCTTGGCTCCCTCAGCTCTCTCTCCCACCCTGCAATAAAGAATCTCTTGGCCAGATCACTCCTCTCCGCGTGGTCACTTTTCAGGCCTATATTTCCTAACAGCCCTTGGTGTTGTTATTGTCCCTGTACTGTGTGCAATTAAGTATTTTCTGGCTGTAGATAATAGCACTAGTGATATTTAGAATGGAAGGGTGAGAGGGGATGGAAAGCAAAGAAGTTAAAGGAAAAGGGAAAAACAAATAAGTAGAAAAAAAAAACAAAACAAAGAAACAAAAAAAGTTTCAAAGATATAAACAGGGAGAGACAGTGTACTAATCAACCGTAAGCTGAAAAGGCATTAGAGAGACAAAGAGAGGATTGGAAATAAAAAATAAAAAGAATAAAGATAAGAGTAAAAATAAAAAATAAGTAAATGAAAGAAAAAATGTATATGTATATATAACTAAAATAAAAGAAAATATGAAATGAAAAATAAAAAGTAAAATTAAAAAAAAAACCCTCCAAGTTCAAATGCAATGAAGTTTCAGTCTAAATAATTTTGGTGTTCGTCCTTCAGCCTCCAATCCTGGAGATGGTGCTTCAGATGTTATTCTGTAGTTGTCTCACCAAAGGGGTAACATAAAATAGAACAAAACCGCACAAAACAAGGAGAAAAAACAAAACCCACAAAGTGTCCCAAGTTCAAATGCAGTACAGTTTCAGTAAGTTTTTCAGCATGCAGGTGTAGTTCGGTTTTCTCATCAAAGGTAGGGAGAGAGAAAAAAAAGAGTATGGAGACAGGTCTGTGAATGGCTATCTGCGGCTATGGCTTGCCTGCCCGCTACTGTCAGCCTGCTGTTGCTGGTGGCATTACTTATACAGATGTCTGGGGTGAGCTTAGCACTCACCTGGCCCTGCAGGCTTTGTTTACTCAGAGTTCTGTGCATGATGCCACTACTACAAGCTTTCCCCTTTCCAAGCACACTGGGGGAGGTGACACTGCACCCACTTTCTCAGGCCTGCGTGTTTATTTACAATTCATGTGGGAAGTGAGTCTTCCCCCCCTCCGGTGGAGTTTTCCTCCCTCCGCCACTCTCACAAGCTTTCCCACTCCTAGTTGCTAGGTGCATGCCCCTGCTCCCACCCTCTGCAGCCAGGCCCAGCTTGATTATTTACAGTTCCGGGAGGGATTCCCCTCCCCCCTCTTCGGCACTGAGGGCGCCCCACCCTCTTTCCCACGTGTCTTTATTGTTCTTACTGCTTATTACTCAGTTTCTCTTTTTTCCCTGGGTGGGAGTCAGTCTGTCCAGGGGGCTATGCTGATCTGGCCCAGCGATGTCTGTGGAAGTACCGTGTACCGCTTAGCTCACCTTGTAGTCCACATCTTCCCAAGCTATCTGGGCACAGGCGACTCACTTATCTTTTTCTAATTGATAAATTTCTAGTGTTTGGTTTGAACCTCTAGATATTAAAATAATTTGCCACATGAGACTTAAGAGAGCATGAAGTTAGGGAGACAGAACTGGCAATTTGAGTCTTCTCTTTCCTACTAAAATGTGCACCTTTAGCTCCCTTGTATTTTTAAAATATAAATTTAGACAGTGTATCTGATGCCTCTGAATTAATTCAGAATTCAAATGAAGTCATTTTACAGTTGTTTTGAATTTTTACAAACACATAGTCATTATGTTTCAGATTATTGAGTGAGTCATCTTTAAGAAAATGAGTGAATGCATTGTATGATTTTGGACAACTTAGCACTTTTCTAACTGAAAGAATATTTGTAGACTCAAAGCAAAGACTTTTGTTTTGAGTTAAATTTGGAATGCTAAAACTCTTATTATGGGAATTATCCATAAGGTTAAAAGTTTGATAGTCAACTGGAAGCCCTGTATTTTTCTTATCCCGACCAAACCCTGCATTTTGCCTAAGCATTGAAAATAGGATAAAACTGATTTTTTTTTTTACCTCCAGGGGAGCTCTGCTTTCCAAATACAGGTATCAAGCATTAACTTTTTTTTACTACTTAGGAAAACTATAACTGGAAAAATAAGGAAGTGCTTATACAGTACTCTTGAACATTTTCTAACACTATTTAATTTTTTAAAAACTGAGAAATCAATGTCTAGGATATTTGAAATAGCTTCAATAACATTCTTAACTAGAACTGAGATCTTCAAACTTTGGAGGATAATTTAAGAAAATGAGGTTTTTTTGTTTGTGGGGTTTTTTTTCTTTCTCTCTCTGTATATTTTGGGAGGTTGGTGGGAGGGTTTGGTTTTATAATATGTTGCTTTTTTTCCAAAATGATAATGAGTTTATTTTTTCTAAGTATAAGTGTATTATGCAGAGGGTTCTCCCCCCCCAAATTAGACAATTCCAAAAGGCATAAAGATGAAATCACCATATCCTATACTCTGAGAAAGCCATCTGGGCAATTTGAATAAGTATTCTTCCAGTTTTATTTTGGTTTTGTATGGGGGGGGGGGCGGACAGAGAGAGAATGAGCTTTCATTTTTTATAAAAAGGAGATAATTACTGTTTCTTCACACTTCATCATGGATATTTTTCTTTTCTTTTTTTTTTTTTTTTTTTTTTTTTTTTTTGGTACTAGGGATTGAATTCAGGTCCTATACCTTGAGCCACTCCACCAGCCCATTTTTTGTGATGGGATTTTTTAAGGTGGTGTCTCATGAACTATTTTCCTGGGTTAGTTTCAAACCTCCATCCTCCTGATCTCTGCCTCCTGAGTAGCTAGGATTACAGGCTTGAGCCACCTGTAACACCAGTAAATACTTGGCATGGGTATTTTTCTGTGGCAGTAAGTAAACCATGTTTGTGGGGAGGGTTGGGATTTTTGGCTGTGCTAGAGATCAAACCTAGGACTTTGGCACATGCAAGGCAAGTGTTCTACTACTGAGCCACATCTTCAACCCTGAAATCATGGTTTTTAATGGCTATACAGAACATAATTTATGGATTTTTTTTTAAATTTAACAACTTCATAGACATAGACAGATTTTTTAAAATCCAGATTTCCACAAACACTATTTCTTTTGAAGACAGTATTCTTTAATATATTAATGTCACACCTGAGGTCTGTTTGAATCTTAGCTATTGACTTTGCTTTATTCTTTAGGCTAGAATTTAATATTTACATACTTTTGAAGCCTTTCTCTCTGATGAATTGGGTAAGCTGCCTGTCTAGACATTGGATCTTTATAATGTGGCTTCCCTGAGGATAGCCATCGCATGCAGGGGCATGATGTAAGACTTCAGTAAATGGAAATTAAAGGCAAAGGTTCAGTGTACGATAAGGAGGAGTATTTCCTGATATTAGATGAAGCTGATGAGAGAAGCTCTTGTACTAGATGAAGTCTGTCAACTACTTATACTTAGGTTAAGCCTTTAAATTAGATACTGAGAGAAGTTTTAACATTCTTTGAATGATGAGCTTTGAAAACAGATTGGATGCTTATCTTTAGGAATAATCAGAGGTAGATGATTTCTCAGAACTACCTCAATCCTAAAATTTCTGGATTCAGTTCACTTGACACTTGAAGTAGGATTCCAAATTTAGTCAATAAATGGATTTTCTTAGAATAACTATCTTAGTTGCTATTGTTGCCATGTTTTAAAATTCAAAATATTGTTTTGTGTGGGCAAATAAAATAGAATTTAGTTGTGTCCTTTTCTGTTTGTCTTTGAGTGCTCTATTCATGGGACATAAAGCCAGCAGTATATTTCTTTTCTTGTGCACTTGGCATTTGAATAAGTGCCATTAAATTCTAGTTTTGTCAGCTCTTATTAGAAATAAGCTTTAATGTAGCCACTTGTGCCATTTGTGCTTCCCTAGCTTTCCCTACGAGTATCAAAATAGAGACAAAGATAGCCATGGGAGTCTCACCCCTGCCTTGCTAAATGGGTCATGTGAGCTTTGTAATTATCCCCCTTTTTCTTTTTACCTGGACACTTTGGAATAGTGACAGAATTAAAGGGGAAGGAGACTCCAAGAAAAAAAGCACTGAAAGAATTCCAAATAGAAATCTGTGTCAAATTTCTGACAAGTATCTTGATCTAGAACACTTGTTTCTTTTCTGAGTTGAAAAACGGATTATTTTTATACAGAATAAATTGCTTTCAGAACACATTTTCCTGGCTTCAAAGGATCTGTCTTATTATTAACAGATAACAAGAGTAGAGTATACATTCCATGAGGACAGAGATCATGTCTCTCTCTTCCACCATTGACTCCTCAGCATTTGCACCATTGTTTTATACACAACATGTATATAATAAGTATTTCAAATGAATGTTGCCTGGAAGCCATTTATCTTTATTTTTAATATTTATTTGGTATCTTTTTGAACTTCTTATTAAGAAAATGTTCAAGCTGGGCTCTGGTGGCTCATTCCTATAATCTAGCTACTCAAAGAGGCAGAGATCGGGAAGATCATGGTTTGAAGCCAGCCAGGGCAAAATAATTCAAGAGACCCTATCTTGAAAAAACTCATCACAAAAAAGGACTGGTGGAGTGTCTCAAGGTATAGGCCCTGACTTCAAGCCCCAGTACCACCAAAAAAAAAAAAAAAATCAAACCCTCCAAGTCGAAAATATATTCTTAGGAACTCATTACACAGCTTTGATAACTATCACCATTTTGCTAAATTCTTCCATCTGTGCCCCTGCCCCTGCACTTTTCCCCCTCATTGGAACAGTTTAAAGTAAAACTCAGATGGTTTGTAATTTCACTCCAGATACTTAAATAAAAGGCATACTAGTCCCAGTGCTATTGTCACAAAACAGGAAAATCCTTAATTTCATCTAAGATCCTATCTATATTCACATTTTATGAAGGCCTTTTTAAAATATAAATAAGCAATAAATTAAAACTTTTTAACAAAATAATATGAGAAGCCTCTGAAAAAGCACTATTATTATTATTGAAAGTAAGAAGAAACTCTGTGTAAATGCAAAAATTTAATACAGCGTAGCCAGTAACTGTCCTGAGATAATTTTAGTAGTTTGCTCCATATTATAATTGTTTGTAGGACTTGCACTCACAATCATATTCTTCATATTCCATTCTTCAGTCTATAAAACATTCTCTGAAGATGTTATTATAAGTTATGCTAATAGGAAACATTTATTACAGTAAATATCAAGCACTTAGAGTATGCTCAGCACTGCTTTACATACATTATTTCATAAGACTCTGAAAACATCTGACAGGTAAGTATTATTATGTCTTCCTCCAGTTAATTTTATAACGTACCAAAGGTTTTATAGTCAATATATATTTGGAATTTGAATTTAGGTCTCCTAACTATTGGCTCTGCTACCTCCCTTAGTATGCTTTAAAATGCTGATGAAAAATGGTTGAATAACTTAAACTTTCTTCTTCTAAATTTCATAATTTCTCTGTTGTCTGTTAACCTCCAGGCTGTAAGATTGGAAAGTACTTACCAGAATCGAACACGCTATATGGTAGTGGTTTCAACTAATGGTAGACAAGACACTGAAGAAAGCATTGTCCTAGGAATGGATTTCTCTTCTAATGACAGGTATGTACCATTAAAAAGAGGGATATGAAATCTTTTTAAATAACCTCATATCCTGCCTTGCACGATTCTGTTCTTAAAAAATTCAAGGTAGGGCTGGCAGAGTGGCTCGGGTGGTAGAGCACCTGCCTACCAAGCATGAGGCCCTGAGTTCATTCAAACCCCAGTGCCACAAAAAAAAAAAAAAACCCATACTTAAAATTCAAGGCATAAAAACTAGAGAATATAAAGGTGTCTTAGCTACAATCTTGAGAGACAAGTATATTTAGGGAATGACTTTGGTTTTATATTCCTAATTTATTACTATCCCTTATTTTTCTCTCAACTTTAAATAGTAATGATAAAAAGCAAATACTTTAAACTTATCCCTCCAGGAAGAAAGCTTTTTTTTCCCCCTGCCAGTCTACTATATTTTAATCAATAATGATTTATTTTAATAATTCTAGGGCACATGTCTTTTATGGTAGTGCACCAGCAGTCCTGGATTCAAAGACATCCAGTTGAACTCCAATCTCGTATATTTATCCATTACTTTAAAATTTGTTTTTACCAAATCATATGCCTCCTTTTTTCTTCTTCATAGTTAAAAAGGGAGAATGGCTCCTTAAACTCAAAACAGAATTTTTTATAATCATGCACTTTTGGATTTAGCTGTACTTCACTTCCTATGATTAAAAATGCTACATAGAACCTACCTTTTTTGTGTCCTTAAAGTTTGAGGCTTTTTTTTTTTTTTAATTTCCCTACTTTTTCTGGAGAAACCTTGGGAAGACTGTGGAATGTGTCTGCTAAGCATATCTTTATACTCTGAGATAATAAGCCTCAGGAAATCCTGCCAGATGTCTCAAAGCATTGACTTCCTGGTTCAGGACTAGAATGGAACTGTGGAATAGCTAGGGGTGTGACCCAGACCTGGGGGAATTTAGCACAAAAAAGAGGAGGAAAATGGGAGTGATTCTAATTGTTCCTGATGTTGTGGGCCAGGGAATCATATTTGCACTAAAAAGTTTCCCAAACCAGTGTTTACCTGGGTTTGTATATAGACTTGTGGGTTCACAGGGATCACAAGGCTAGAGATGTTAGCTTGTACACCACTTACAGCATTTAATTATGCTCTCTGAATTTACACAGGTTTGTGGTTTAGGAAGCTTTCTCCTGTAGTTTTAACTTCTAGTGTTACCTAAGCAACAGAGCTTTCAGTAACTATTTTCCTGTAAGAGTGTCTACCTTGTCTATATTCCTTAGGATTTTAGGACCTCTGGTTTGGGCTTTTATTTCTCTAGATCTGTACTGTCTAGTACATTTACCACTAATCACCTGTAACTACTTAAATAAATTAATATAACATAACATAATATAAAGCTGGGTATGGTGGTGCACAGCACTCAGGAGGTAGAGGCAAGAGGATTGCAAATTCAAGGACAGCCTGGGCTACATAGTGAAACCCTATCACAAAAAAAACAAAAATAAAGACCAGGTGCCAGTGGCTCATGCCTGTAAGCCTACTTACTTGAGAGGCATAAATGAGGATCATGATTCAAAGCCAGCCTGGGCAAATACTTCACAAGACCCTACCTGGGGGAACCATCACAAAAAAGAGCTGGCAGAGTGGCTCAAGCAGTAAGAGCACCTTCCTAGCAAGCGTGAGGCCCTGAGTTCAAATCCCAGTGCTGCCAAAAAAAAAGGCAATAGGTAACTCAGACCTACAATCCTAGCAATTTGGGAGGCAGAGATCAGGAGGATCATAGTTCAAAGCTAGCCTGGGCAAACAGTTCATGAGACTCTTATCTTGAAAATACCCAACCCAGAAAAGGACTGGCAGAGTGGTTCAAGTGGTAAAGCACCTACCTAGCAAGCATGAGGCCCTGAGTTCAAACCCAAAAAAATAAAAATTAAATAAACATAAATTACTTAATGATGCATAAATAAACATCCAAATTTCAGTTTCACAGTCATAACTAACCACATTTCGAGTACTTAATAGCTATATTTGACTAGTGGCTCTCATATGGGACAGCACATGTATAGAATATTTCCATTACTGCAGAAAGTTCATTTGAATAGCACTGCCCTAGCTTGTATTTCCTTTGTTCAGTTCTCCCTGACCCTTTCCTTGAAAGCCCCATAAAACAGGAATTAGAGCTGCAGGTTGCAGATTCTTCAGAACCAGAGGGTGAGCAATTATTTTCCTAGTCTTTAGGTCTTTCATTTTGTCTGAAATTTTACCAGAAGGAATGTTAATGGGTACCCAGTAATTTTTCCTCAGTGAACCACATGTATTTGCTGTAATAGTCCTGCCCAAATCATATCTGACAAGTGCCACTAAAACAAGAAATTTTAGTTTTCTAGTTTTCATTATGTCTGATAAACCTAGTATTATGAAATTCCCATACATCTTCTATTTGAGCCTGTTGGATAAGAAATGCTTCTTACTTCAGAATACTGGTACTCTGGTAATCTAATGTCATTTCTATCTCAGTTGCTCTTGAAGGAATTTGTATTATTTATTTCAGAATATGAAAAACTGATATTTCAAAACAGTATTAGACAGAAGCAGAAGCCACATTGTTTATGACAGGTACAAATACTTCTTAAGATATGTTACAGCCAATTCACTTAGCCTATTTTGAGTATGGTATTCTAAGTTACAACTTTTTTCTTTTTTTTTTTTTTTTTTTTTTGGTGATACTGGGTTTGAACTTAGGGTCTTATGCTTGCTAGGCAGGTGCTCTATCACTTGAACCACATCCCCCGCCCTTTCTGCTTTAGTTATTTTTCAAAAGTCTCGCTTCTATCCCTTGGCCATCCTAGACTGCGATCTTCCTATTTATATTTCCCACTTTTATTATTTCAGATGGGGTCTCTTGAGCTTTTTGCCCAAGCTGGTCTCAAAACATAATCCTCCCAATCTCCACCTCCCATAGAGCTAAGATTATAGGCATGAGTCACTACTCCTAAGTCATAATTTTTTAATACACAACATGACCTCAATTTCATAAAAACACTGGATATATTTAAAGTTATAAAACCATAGAGATTCAAACTCCAGTACTGCGCCCCCCCCCCCCCCCCCCCCGGAAAAAAAGACATTTGGACTGGGGGCATGGCTCAAGTGCTAGAGCACCTGCCTAGCAAGCTCAGGGCTCTGAGTTCAGTCTCCTGTACTGCAAAAAAAAAAAAAAAAAAATAGAACTTTGCGTCTGGTTTTATGTCTAACACATAGTAGGCCTTAATAGATAATTATTTCGTGAATGGGATGGGTATCCACTAAAATAAGTAGCTACACCTTAATGGAAAAAAGTCTAATGAGACTCAAGTAAACTATATAAAAACATCAGGTATACCTAATTCAGCCCTCTCCCTGTTGTGTGGAAAAGCTGCTACTTAATGCAAAAAAGACTGACCTGAAGGCAAGCTGAAAATGTGATGTTGGTTCCTATATATTGTCACTTGTGGAAAGATTATCTGGTATCTGGTCACAAGGTCAGAGATCGAACTGCTTTGGAGCTTCTGTATCTTCTGTAGTTAGTCACTTAATTTTTAGATTTATCACTAGGCTATCGACCCTTCATATTTATACTACAAATTGTACTTGTTTGTTCCTAGAACCCTAACTAAACACTCACTAAATAAAAAACTACTTCAAAAATGACCCCACTGTACCTTAGGAAGCAAACAAGTTTTCATGTGCTCACCTCATCTACTCAACAGAAAGTTCTTATTCACTCCTAGAGTCTGTCATGATAGCTGTTCAGGCCCAGGGTTCCAAAGTGGATAAACTGTTCTAGTCTAGATTTGACTTAAGCTCTGGAATCTATAGTAGGGTATTGAGTAACAGAGGCCAGCATTTGTTATTAACAGCCTGACTAGTGTTCTTTAGTCCTGCAGTGATTCCAGCAGTTTGAGTTTGATATTCCTCATGTTTTTAAAGCATTTGCATAATTCTTTCTGAAACTCCACCACCAAATCACTTTCAGAAATAGTAGAGTACCCATTAGAGATTCATGTTCAAGATTTGTTTTGCAGATCAACGCATTCACATACAGTTTTCCTTTAAGTATTTTAAATTTTTATGACAACCTTGTAAGAGTAGGTTTTGTTACCTTCATTCAAAGATGAAGAAATAAAGACTGAGAAAGGTTAGATAACTTGTCAGGAGATCAAACCCAGATATTTTGGATGCCTAACAAATAGGAATTATTATGTTTAGGCACTCGTACATTTTTGTGTACCTAACTTAGTCTTAAAACAGGGCAATAAAGAGGGTATTTTTAGTCTGGTGTGGCACACACCTGTAATCCTAGCACTTGCGAGGCAGAGGCAGGAGGATCATGAGTTCAAGGCTAGTCTAGGCTTCATAGTAAGACCCAGTCTCAAAAAATAAATAAAATAAAAAGAATTTTTATCTGAGTTTTACAGTTGAAGAGCCTGGGCACAAAGCATGTAAGTTATTTGCCTATACTTATCTGGAACCTGGGTTCCAGAGCCCATCTAATCTGAGAACCCATGCTCTTAAGCCATACTGCATTGTTCTGCCTCCCACATCCAACATTTCTACTACACCATGCTGCCTCTCTAGCTATATTGGAAGGGAGCAGGAGTAGAAGCCTTTTGGAGAATGTGCCAGAAGGGGAAAATGGCTCAAGACAGCCTTAAGGAGAGAAAATGACAAGAAGTCTGAAATAGGCAGCAGTTGTCCAGAGAAGTGGAATGATAGAACATACAGTTCATCAGGAGTCCAAGTGTTCTTACACCAACGTATTCTATTAATTTAAAGCAAATTTCTTTCTTGGGCTAGTGTGTGATTCAAATAGTGGATTGGTTTTTGTTCATTTGTTTTGGTTTTGTTTTTGTTTTTTTCCCACACTGCTGAGAATTCAACCCAGGGCTTCATGCATGCTAGGCAAGCATTCTACCTCTGGGCTATATATATCTCCAGTCCCTGAAATAGTATTTTAGCATACCATACTTCGGCTAACCTTTGTTGGTTGTTGACATTCCTATTCTGCATTCAGCAGTGCCAATTCAGTGCATGATTACTAAGCAGTGTTTTCCCAGATGTGGTGGAACTTGGAAGGCTGAGGCAGAAGGATCATGAGTTCAAGGCCAGCCTCAACTACATAGTGAGACCCTATCTCAAAAGAAGAAAAAAAGACAAAAACAAAGCACTGTTTTGTTTGAGTTGTGTTGTTTATTTTGTCTCTCTTGATCACAAGCCATTAACAATTACTTCTTTAGATTCGTTGTATTCCCTTTTAGACTATTTAGTATTTTCTTCTGTTCAATAAATGTATGTAAACCTCAGCAACAAGCAGTAGTTCTTGACATTCCTTGGAGTTGAATTGGATGCCGTATCCTGGACTAAGTCCTACTTCATGCAAGTCAGCAATAATTGCCTGGAGCTTTTAGATAGTAACCATTTGCAGATAACAATACAAGAAACTCAATCATTGAGTTTTCTTTGCCAAACATGTAAAGAACTGACTAATCATCTCTTAAACAGCTCCTGAGGACATACATGGAATTAATAGTAATATGATGGAAATTTCTCCACTCCAACACTTGTGCCATAATGTAGAGTTTAGGGGTTTATCCTTTGTGTTGAATGAGTTAATAAATAAAAGATTGCTTCCCAGTATAACAGGGAAGAAATTTATGGATTATTTCTTGTCTTGCAGTAGCACATGCACAATGGGCTTAGTCCTGCCTCTCTGGAGTGACACTCTAATTCATTTGGATGGTGATGGGTAAGAGCTTTCCCTTTTATTCTCCTATAGAAAGCCAAGGGATGGGTTCCATCTTAGTGGCCCATTCATTTAGCTGAATTGGAGGCCCAGTGTGTCCAACTGAACTGACATGTCAGAGATCAATGAGTCCTTTTAAACTTCTGTTTTGTAAAGTGAAGTAAAAATACAGCTTTCCAAGGTCTCTCACTTCTGTTCTTTTAGACCGACTATGGTAGGAATCCAGACAAAGAAGAAACAGTTTGTTGGCTCACTCTTTAATCTGAGCATTTGGGACTGTTGCAATGCTCTCCCAGAGGATGATATGTTCTGTTTCAAATAACCTCTTGTGACCTCTGCTAGCTATCAGCCTACAGTATAACCTCTTTCCTGTGCCAGTTCCTTCCATGACATCCCCACCCCCACCTCCCGGTGTTTTTAGAATGGGTCCCCAAAAGACTAAGATGTTTATTGCAGTTTATAAAACCATACTCAGGTTTCCTAAGAACCCACAAGTCTTGCAAATAGAAATATAGAGCAGAACAGTCTACCATAGCTTCCACTGGGAAACTATATGTAATTCTCTAACTCCAGGGTGGGATTCCATTCCTTTTGCCTGATAGATAAAATTCAACCAAGTTCTAAACTTTGGTTAACTTCTACATGAAGTATCTGATGATTCCTTCTATTAAATCAGCTTTGTAGCAACCTTGAAAACTCACAACTGAAATAACCTACCAATATTTGTGGATTTTTATCTTTCTTCTCTTAGTGGTTTCAGCGTGTCAACAGATAACAGAGTTCACATATTCAAACCTGTATCTGTGCAGGCAATGTGGTAAGATGACTTTTAATATCTTTTTAAAACAGTGGTTTTTAATGTGTTATTATAATAATGTTTTGTGAGAATTACTATTTGAAATGGTACAATTTACTTTGAAAATGCTATATGATTTGTGAGTGCAGGTTTTTTTGTGCTCTGTTTGTGTTGTCATCATAATTAAAGATAACCTAGAAATGTAATTTTTAAATTGTCACAGTGGAAGGCCTTGAGTATTGATGAACAATTGAAATTCAGAGGTATTCTCAGGCTCTAGAAGAGATATAATGAATCAGATAGCTTCTTGGAACTGAATTTCATAGCAACACTGAGTTACTTAGTCTAAAAGCCAAGTCTAGAACATCTTACTTCTACACACTAGCATTCAGTTTCTTAAGATAATCAGGAATAGCACTAATATAGTTAGTATTAGATAGATAAATTTCTATCTAATAAATTTCTATCTAGATAAATTTCCATTTAAACTGCTGGTAGCTATTTGCATAATGCAAATAGGGTCTAGAGAAAATGTTGTTGTTAATAACCACCAGCTAGTGTTCTTAGTTATTTACTTTGTGCCAATAAATATGGGTTATATTTAATCATTGTACTAGTACCCCAAAATAGTATTGTTAGCCCCTTATTATAGAAGAGAAAATTGAGGCTTTAGAAGGGTTACATAACTGGTCCAAGAGTAGGTTGTTCATTTAGATTATTTAGACAGAAAGACTCTTATTCTTTTTCAGTATCCAGAAAATGATCTAATTTATAACCAGTGAATGATGAGACTCTTAAGATTCAGAGTCTATCTCCTGGTCAAGGATTTGAATTCCAGTTTCTCATCCAGCTGCCTGTTCTGTATTGAAGTCCCTCCAGGGAGATAATCCACCCCTGAGTAACAGAATTGACAGGAGTTAGGTGGGTAGAATCCCAAGAGTCACTGAACAGTTAACAGCCATACCATTTCATGAAGAGATTGAGGTAGGACAGAGTTCTGAGTATGCTTAGACCAATTTTAGATTTAGGGAATTATTTTACAGGTGAATTTGTCATGGAAGATTTAATGATCTCCTTTAACTAAGACTCAGTTAAAGGCAACTACCTATCTATTCCCAAGTACCAAGTAAAACTAAGCAGCAGTAAGTACCACAAATGACAGTGCTTTCAGGTATATTTTGGAGAGGAGAATAAGGCAGCAGCTCAAGTAATAATCTTGGATCAAGTGTTGATATTCAAATGTAGGCTGACTAGTCCTAGCTCTGTTAGCTTATTGCAGAAGAAACTTTTTTGGTGTACAAGATGGGGGTTGTTGAATTAAAAATCACAGGAAAAAAATAGACAATGTATAGATTAAAGCAGCATTTAGGACCTGAGGGCATGGCTCAAGTGATAGAATGCACGCAGGGTGCAAGGCCCTGAGTTCAAACCCCAGTACCACCAAAAAAAAGAAAAAAAAGAAAGAAAACCAACAGCAGCACTTAAACCACGGACTTCCTTCACAGGGAGATACTGTAGGCTCCTACTTCCTAATTCAGTATGCAGCCAAAGTATCTGAGTCAGCTAGATCTTGAGTGTATTTTAGGTTAATTGCAGCAGACTCTGTGGCATATGCTCTTGAAGCATATGTTTTCTAGATGTAGAAAGTACACATTGATTATCCTGTATGTTATACTAAACTGGCCCTTACCTTTGAGTCTTTGTGATAAAACTGAAATTCTTTGAGCATTTGGCTTATTTTGAGTAATAGCACTTTTTTTTAAAGATTATACAATTTTTGTTTTTAAGGAAAAAAACCTGTTTCCCTAATAAAAGTGGTAAAAAAATTGGTAAAAATTTTTTAATCTACATAATACGGTGTTGACAAGGATTTAAAGAAT
This sequence comes from Castor canadensis, assembly GCF_047511655.1. Classification (NCBI taxonomy): domain Eukaryota; kingdom Metazoa; phylum Chordata; class Mammalia; order Rodentia; family Castoridae; genus Castor; species Castor canadensis. The sequence continues at coordinate 44,723,061 of NC_133396.1, read as the reverse complement.
AATTGTATAACTGTTGGTAGAAAAATAAACCAGAGCAACCTTTCTGGAGAATGATTTTCCAATGTGCCTCGTCATTTTGCAAGCCCTTTAACCTAGTAATTTTACGAAGAATTTGCTCTGAGATAATCATGGATGTGTGCAGAGATTTTAGCCACAAGAATGTTTGTCAATGTTCTAATAGTAGCAAAAGAATGAAAAATAATTTAAATGTCAAAAAAATAGGCACCAGTTAAATTATGGTAATCTATGTTCTTGAATAAATAATATACAGCCATTAAAAATGATTTAGTCAAAGAATATTGACATGGGGTTATATTAATGACAGGATGTAGAGTAAGAGCAAGTTATGAAGGTATGGTGGTTCTGTGCATAATAGTGGCTATTTCTGGGTAATAGGATTTCTGTCATTCATTCATTCATTCTGGAAATCAAACCCAGGGCCTAGTGCATGATAGGCAAGTGTCTACCCCTGGGCTATATCACTAGCCCCAGGTCATGAATTTTTTTAAACTTTGTTCTCTTTTATTAGTCTTTACTTATTTAGTTTTTATTTTAGTAGTACTAGGGTTTAAACTTAGGGCTTCAAGCTTACTAGGCACTTGAGTCATACCTCCAGCCCCAAAGTCATAAAATTTTTTTGTGGTACTGGGATTTGAACTCGGAGTCTTGATGTTGAGCCATTCCACCAGCCCTTTTTTGGGTTGGGTATTTTCAAGATAGGGTTTTGAGTTGCCTGGAGCTGGCCTCAAGCCACAGTTCTCTGATCTCTGCCTTTGAGTAGCTAAAATTACAGGCGTGCATCACCAGTGCCCAGCAATCATAATTTTTTTAAGTGAGCATGGATTACTTTTGTTGTGAGGAAAAATAAATAAATAAATAAAGATCTTTTTGGCTGGCAGAATTGCTCAGGTGGTAGAGCGCCTGCCTAGCAAGCATGAGTTCAAACCCCAGTACCACCAAAAAAAAAGTTATTTTTAAGGAAAAGATGTAGCTAAGCACTAGTCACTCACTACTAATTCTAGCTACTTAGGAGGCTAAGATTGGGAAAATCAAGGTTCGAGGCCAGCCCAGGCAAATAGTTCTCAAGATTCCATCTCCAAAATAACGAGAGCAAAGTAGACTAGAGTATGACTCAAGCAGTAGAGCTCCTGCTTTGCAAACACCTGCTTTGAGTTCTAATCCCAGTCCCACCAAAAAAAAAAAAGACATGAAGGCCAGGCATGGTGGCTAACATCTGTAATCATAACTACTTGGGAGGTAGAGTTCAGAGGATTAAGGTTCAAGGCCAGTCTGGTCAAAAAATTAGTGAGACCCCCGCCATCTCAACAAAAAATTGGGCATGGTGGGGTGCACCTGTCATCCCAACTACATGGGAGGTATTAATAGAAGGATCATGGTCTAGGCATGTGAAAGGCTACTTGAAACATAACTAAAGCAAGATGAGCTACAGGTGTGACTTAAATGGTGCAGTACCTCCCTAGCAAGTACAAGGCCCTGAGGTCAAAATCTAGCACCACCAAAAAAGGAAAAATAACTGAATGTATTGGCCTCAGAATTCCCTTATACTGTCCATTTCCTTTAGGAGAAAGAAATTAATTAATAGCCAATAAGACATTTCATTTGACAGATTCTAGTTGAGTTCCAACTATGAGGTAGGCCTTCTTTAGGCACTTGAGACACACCAGTACACTTGTAGAAAGGTTCTTTCTCTTGTGTAATTTAATTCTCAGCATTTCTGGCTTAAGCTTTTTGAAAGTATATAACTGAAAGATACTTTTTAATTGTATTTACCCTTCTTGGGTTCCTGTGTTCAGTGTCAGAAGTTTTAATTGGTCTCAGAATAACCAGATCTGTTCTTAGCAAATAACTTATGTATATGAATAAATGACTTAAACAGAGTAGGAGACCCAGGCGAAGGTGGCTCATGCCTATAATCCTAGATACGCAAAAGCAGAGATCAGAAGGAATGAGGTTTGAAGCCAACCCAGGCAGAGTTCACGAGACCCTATCTCCAAAAAAACCTTCACAAAAAAGGGCTGGTGAAGTGGCTCAAGGTGTAGGCCCTGAGTTCAAACCCCAGTACTGCAAAAAAAAAAAAAGAGAGAGAGAGAGAGACAGAGAGAGTAGGAAAGTAAGGCAGCAAGAATAATCAGTATCATTCAATAAGTACTTCCTGGACATTAAAGGATATATCTTGGGCTGGAGTGTGGCTCAAGTGGTAGTGCATCTACCTAGCAAGCACACAGGAGGCCTTGAGTTCAAATCCCAGTATCACAAAAACAAAACAAAAGGATATGCCCTCATGGCTTAGGGACATGTATGTATGTGATCTTTGTGTGGCCTCTAAGAATGATAGAAAATATATGCTATTACCCAGTTCTGTGCTAACAAGAACAAATCTGAATTGTACAGTCACAGCTTGATTCCAGCTATAGGATCATGAGCATCATAGGTTCCTAGACTTATTTTTCACTGGTGAGTTGTCAGTTCTCTTTCCTTCCCCCAACACTGCTTTAAGGATGTATCTTACAGCAAATGTGTAGATAATATGGATAGATAATATGATATCATCAGGATCAGAGAATCTGGAATTCCAGGGAGAAGATTCTCCAGAGGCCAAATTCTATAGAATTTAAACATTAGAAGATTTTGAGATATACATGGGTTTTTAGCCTTTTGGTATCCCACATTTCTACAGTGCTCATTTCTCACCATATCTTTCAGGTCTGCACTACAGAGCTTACATAAGGCTTGTGAAGTGGCCAGAATAAATAACTACTACCCAGGCAGCCTGTTTCTCACCTGGGTGAGTTATTATGAGAGCCATATCAACTCAGATCAATCCTCAGTCAATGAATGGAATGCTATGCAAGATGTGCAGTCCCATCGGCCAGACTCTCCAGCTCTCTTCACAGACATGTAAGTCATCTTCCTGAGGATTATGAGGCCCTCTCTGTTTTACTCTAGGCAATACATTCCTTCCTTCCTAATGTCTTCTGTGGAATTAATCCTACCTAGTGATAATAGTCACCATCTATACCACACTTCTGCTACACATAAAGAACCCAATCTGTGGCTTACAAAGGCATGAGAAATTTTACTCCTAGGCTCAGTGGAGTCTTCATAATCAAGAACTGCCATGCCATAAAATCCATCATTCAGATTTCACTAATTGGAGTCTGGAGGTGTGGCTCAAGTGATAGAGCACCTGCTTTGCAAAGTTAAACTCCAGTACTGAAAAAAAAAAAAAATTCACTAATTTGAAATTTGAGTTTAAAGGAATAGGTCTTAAGTTTGTATTCACATTATCTGTGAAAGGAGCATTTGATAAGCAAATTAATGGCAAGAAGCTTTCAGAGAGATGTTTGTAGGACATAAGAAAATAAAATGTTTCCAGTCAATTTAAAAGAATGCCTTGGGTGTTCAGTTGATTTTAAACTTATATCTCTTCAGAAATTTCTTAGAATATCTTACCTTTCAAGTGTCTTACTTCACTCTCCTTTGTCTTGTTAAGTGCTTGTTGGTAGACTTCATTAAGTCTCCTGGTGTACTGTAAGCTGGATAAAGGCCTAATGTAGAGCTGATACTTATTTCCTTTTTAGGTCTATGTGTTGAGACTTCTTTGATTATTTTGGAAATTTTTTTACACTTAGTTCCTGCTTTGGAAATTAATCAGGATGTTTATTTTTTTCTGAATTGATCTTTCTGCACTTAAAAGGTATTCTACAGCTGAAAAAGAAGAGTAGCTACTTATTTGACCTTACAAACAGGATTTGCCTTAAGATTCCTAAAGTTTTGCCAAAATGCTCCGTGATTTTTTTTAAAAGGCTTAATTTAGATAATCTAATAAGTACTTTTTAGTAGAAAAGTCAAATTTCTAAGAACTTTGTATAAGAAACAGTCAAAAAAGCACTGGAATATATTTTTTTTTCCCAGAGTGTTATTAATAGTAGGTTCTCCTTTCAGTAGCCCTAGTCCTTTCAAGATCTCATTATAACTGTATCTAAAAAGATACGAATTTATGGAAAATGTTATTCATAATTTCATGCTTTACAGCTAGTTAATGAATTTCAAAGGAATGAATGTTTCCTCTTAACTCAAAAAACACATTCTATTCCTATGTGGTGGCTACACGGGAGGTGTGGGTAGGAAGATTGCAATCTGAGGCTGGCCCCTGGCAAAAAGTGCAAGACCTTATCCGAAAAATAACGAAAGCGGAAAAGGGCTGGGGGCGTGGCTCAAGTGGTAGAGTGCTTACTTTGCAGAGGTAAAGCTGTGAGTTCAGTTTACTTTTGTGAGACTGGGATTTGAACTCTGGGCTTCATGCTTGCAAAACAGGTATTCTACTGTTTGAGCCATGCCTCCAGTCCATTTTTTTTATTCTAGGTATTTTGGAGATGGAGTCTCACAAACTATTTGCCTGAGATGGCCTCAAACCTCCTTTTAGCCCCCTTAGTAGCCAGGATTACAGGCATGAGCCACTAGCACACAGCCAAAAAAAAAAATTCTAAGCCATACTCATAGAAGACAAAAAAAAACTCTTTTGGTTTGTTTGGTTTTTTTTTTCTGATTTTGTTAGAGAAGATTTTGAAACTACGGCAGAAAAGAAGAAAAGAAATTACTCACAATCTGTCTACATTCCTAAGCAAAAATAAAATAGGACAGGTAGTCCCTGGCACCTAGTAAAGGCTCATAAATATTAGTTCTTAATATGTTTAATGTAACCTCATTTTAAAAGTGTATTTAATAAATATCTGATCATGGAATAAGAATTCTTAGAAACCATAGGCCAGAGTATTAATAACGAGTATCTTTGAATAGTGGGATTTTTTTAAAGTTGTTTTTATTTTCTTTGTATTTTTGTGTATTTTCCAAATGTTTTTCTAATGAAATCAAAGAGAAAAAAGTAGGTTCGTGTTTTTCTATCCCCTCTTCCTCCCCAAATTGACTAGAAAGAAAAGCCTATTAAAAAATACAAGGAGAATGTATGCCAAAATGAATTTAAGTGCTTTCCAGTGAGCAATCTATATTTGAAATTAAAGAGAATATACATGTGTGGTGCCCCCATGCACATCTAATGATATATCAGGCACTCATACGTGGCATGTCATTTAATCCTTGTAAGAAGACTGGTATTATTACTGCCCTTACTTGATAGGAAAGGAAACCAAGGCTTAGGAAAGAGAGGGAACTTGGGTGGGGATTTAAACCTACTCCCAAACCACTCTCCTCAAAGTATGAGATTGGGAGAAGCTGGGCATAGGTAGCTCATGTCTGTAATTCTAGCCTACTCAGGAGGCAAAGATCAGGAGGATCACAGTTCGAGGCTAGCCCAAATAGTTCTTAGACTGGTGGTGGCTTAAGTGAAAGAGTGCCTGCCTAACAAGTGTGAAGCCCTGAGTTCAAACCCCAGTACCATCAAAAAGAGAGAGAGAGAACAGATGAAGACATTGAGGAAAAGATTGCTAAACTAGGAAATCTAATCCATGCATGCACATAGTTTATTTTTATTGACATGTCTTTTTAATGGAATACTAAAATTATACATTTACTTCTTACTGCTAGCTATGTCTAGAAAAAAATGAAGCTTGGATAAGAATTTTACTTCTAGTCAAGACAGGGGTGCCTTTGCTGATTGACAGGGAGATAGCACAGATATTAGCTATATTCTGCAGGGTTTGTGAGAGGCTAAGAAGAGCCCAAGTGGTATGGCACTCCAAGGTTGAGGGGTTAGAGCATCCATCTTTGGAGATTACCAAAGCTATTTTTGCAGTCAGCGATAAGGCTGTGGGCAGCAAGGGCAGGCAGGATGCCTGAAGGCTTAGTCCATTTCCACCTCCAAATAAGGAAGTGCAGAGCAGATATCTTTCTTGAGTAGGTAGCAAAGGAAAGAGCCAGAAAATGCTGTCAGTCTTACTGAGATTCTGTGTAATATGAAATAAAACCTTAGAGGGAAGCATCCAGTTATATTGAACCATGAACCTTCTAGTAATTGTAGAGTCAGCTACCTAATTTGATTTCGTATTAAAGTTCTCAGGGGAATTTATTTTTAAGAGAGTCAGAAAACTAAAGAAAGAACACAATTCTGTAGGTAGAGTGTTAGGCTGGGCTGAGTGTTCTGATTTTCCTGCCAATGTGTGATCATTAGTGTGTCTTTTAATATGTTTGTTTCTTTCATCCACAAAATGAGGATAAAAATTTCTCAGAGATAAGCCAGGTGTGGTGATACACACCTGTAATTCCAGCACTTGGGAGGCTGAAGCAGGAGAATCACAAGTTCTAGGCCAGACTGGCTACATGGCCAAACCCTGGGTCTCAGCAGAAAACTGGGTGTGATGTTTCATGCCTGTAATCCTAGCTCCTTGGGAGGCAGCGATCCAGCAGAATGTGGTTCAAGGCCAGCTTGGGCAAAAGTTAACACCTCAACCAATACAAAGCTAGGTGTGATAGTGTGCGCCTCTCATCCCAGCTCCTAGGAAAGTGTTTAATAGTAGGATGGCTATCTAGGCAGGCCTGGCCATGAAAGTGAAGACCCTATTCAAAAAATAACTAGAGCAAAAAGGGCTGGAGCATGACTCAAGTGGAAGAGCACCTGCCGAGCAAGCAAGCACGAGGCCCTGAGAGTTCAAACTCAGTACCATCACAAAATAATAATAGTAATAATAATAAAGGAAAAAAAGACATAGTATGGTAGCTCCCTGTAATCCCACCTACTCTGGAGGTGGACATCAGGAGGATCACAGTTCAAGGCTAGCCCAGGCAAAAAGTTAGTGAGACCCCATCTCAACCAATAAGCTGGGCACTAGCCAGGCACAGAGGGCTCACACCTCTAATCCTAATTATTTGGGAAGCTGAAATCAGGAGGGTCATAGTTTGATGTCAGCCTAGACAAATAATTCGTGAGACCCCCATCTCCAAAACTGACTGGATATGTGGCTCAAATGTTAGAGCTCTTCTTTGGAAGTGTTAAGCCCTGAGTCCAAACCCCAGTCCCACCAAAAATAAAAAATAAAAATAAGCTCTGCATGGTGGTATACACCTGTCATCCCAGCTACAAAGGAGACATAAATAGGAAAATCACAGTCTAGGCCGGCCCAGGCAAAAACGGGAGACCCCTATTCAAAAAATAGCTAAAAGCAAAAAGGGATGGGGGGGGCATGGCTCAAGTAGTAGAACACCCACCTAGCAAGCATGAGGCCCTGAGTTCAGATATCAGTACCAGGTGCCAGTGGCTCACACCTGTAATCCTATGGACTCAGGAGTCAGAGATCCGATCAGGAGAATTGCAGTTCAGAGCCAATTAGGGCAAATAGTTTGCCAGACCCTATCTCAAAAAACCCACCACAAAATAAGGACTGGCAGAGTGGCTCAAGTGGTAGAGCACCTGCCTAGCAAGCATGAGGCCCTGAGTTCAAACCCCAGTAACACAAAAAAAAAAAAAAAAAACTTCAGATGTATTCTGAAAGTTGTCACTGTAAAGGAAAACATTTTGGATGGAAGTACCCTAGGTAGTTGATCCCTTCACCCTATTTTGGGAGAGAATTTGCCTTATTGAAGGAGACAGGACCACTCTTCCCTCTTCATTTTCTAGAACCACAACAATAACCTCTTCAAGTAACAATTACTACATGTATACATTCTGAAAATAAACTTTTTTAAAATACAATTTCTATTATATTTTTTATTTGCCATACCTCTGCAATATAAAATTGAAGATAATACAGGCAACGCTTGCCAGTTTGGAAATAATCAAATGTTACATTCATTTACTTAGTAAGTTTTCTGCTTAAGAAAAATCACCACTTCTCTTTTCTCAGACCAACTGAACGTGAGCGAACAGAAAGGCTAATTAAAACCAAATTAAGGGAGATTATGATGCAGAAGGATTTGGAGAACATCACTTCCAAAGAGGTAAAGACCTTGACTTCTCATTGTTCCAAGGCTAGGAGTGGGAACACTTGGGCTAGAAATGGTACGTGGTTGAAAGTATAGAGGGACTTCACAGAGATTAGAACAATATGCCATCTTTTTTTTCAGATTCGAACAGAGTTGGAAATGCAGATGGTATGCAATTTGCGGGAATTCAAGGAATTTATAGATAATGAGATGATAGTGATCCTTGGTCAGATGGATAGTCCTACACAGATATTTGAGCATGTGTTCCTGGTAAGTTTTAGAGCCAGTTTACGTGTTATGTTGACACTACTCTGTATGGATTTGGGAGTTGGAGATAATTGTTAAATTTTATTATATTTAAATAGGATGTAATTTACATTAAAAACAAAGGTAATAAGTACTCAAACCCCATTACTTGCTAATCATTTTACTACATTTTAATATTATTTGTGTTCTTAAGGTTAGTTACACATATTGTATGGTAGAAATGTTATATAATGATGTACTATTGCTCATCTCTTCCCAATTCCTCATTCAGTAACAGCAAGCTGGTATATTAAAATTGACTATGATGGGAATATTTATACCAAGGAAATTAGCAAATTTTTCTTTCCCCTTGGTTACTAAATATTTCACTTGCTTTCTATAATCTTCAAAGTCAAAAATATCAGTCTGTTGCAGTTTCATGCAGTGTATCTAAATAGGATGATTTTTAAAATCCTCCTTTCAAGTCTGTCAAATGTGTCTAAGGTGTGATATATATTTGAGTAAGTAAGAACTACTTATAACTGAGAGGCTATTGGTTTGTTTTTTATGGTGTTGAGGATTGAACACAAGGCCTTGCACATGCTAAGCACATGTTCTACCACTGAGCTACATCCCTAGGCCTAGACTTTTGTCTTTGCTTTTCTTTTTTCTTTTTTAAGCCTAGACTTCTAAAACATGTAAAATCTTGTAACTACATTTTAAGTCTCTCAAATACTTTGAATGATTACAAAGAAGTCAGTGACTAAAACTTGTTGTTCATGGTTCTCAAACATTCAGTAACCTATAATTAGCCCAAGGACACTTCCCTGACAGATGGATTAGGAAAATCTCTAATATCCTAAGGTCCGATTCCATTCTAAAATGTTAAAGAGTCCTACTTTTCATCTGTGCATGGTAGTGGAAACAAAGTTAATACAAGGATAATTAAAGCCAATGAAGAATGTTAAAACCTCATTTTTGTTTCCACTTCCCACACATTTTGACCAAAAATGTTAACAAGGAACTAAATCGGTTTGAAATTCACTTCCTTTCTCCAGTGAGGACATTTGTGAACTGTGAAATGATTAGAAGCTGAGAAACAAGAGAAAAGAGAAATAAATGCACAAGAACTGACTAAACTGGATCACCTTACCCTGAACACTCAGGAGTTTATTTCACCAGCCAATCAGGCTTTATGCCATTGAAAGCTTGTGCCCTGAGTTAATCTGTTGACATTCTAGAGTATGTGTGTCTCTACAGTGATTCATTAGTGGATCATAGCTATGAAATTACTCATGAAAAGCTGTGAGCTAGCAGGGGAACTTCTTTTCCAGTACTTTAGTTTGGCCAATGTGTGTTGCCATTTCTGGATATAGATTATATTGGCCTTTCCATGGATAAAGCACCTAGCTTTGTTGTCTTTTATGTGTACTTCCATGAAGTCTCAAAGATATCCTGCTCTTACATTGTTAGAATCTTTGTGTTATCTATTAAAGTCTCTTATATGTGACTTAGGAGCCACTCATTCAAATAGGCCCTGTCATAAAACCTGGCTACGTTTTATTAAGGGCAAATATCTATAGTAAAAAAGAACTCATACTAGAAAATGACCAAAGTTGCAAACTTGGAACCATTTACCATGGAGTGTGGGTTTTTTTTTTTTCTTCAGTGCTGGGAATCAAACCCAGAGCCTTGCACATGCTAGGCCAGAGCTCTACCACTGAGCTACATCCTCAGGCTTAAGCTTGGATTTTAGCACCTAAAAGGATGTGGAGTTTGCCTTGCAAAGCCAAGGCTTGGGTATGATCCTCAGCAAAAAGAGTCTGTAATCCGTAGCTACTTGGGATGTGGAGATCAGAAGGCTCATGCTTCAAGACCAGCCTGAACAAAAAATTTAGTGATATCCCCATTTCAACCAATGAAAGCTAGGCATTGTGGCATACATCTGCCATCCCAGGAAGTGTAAACAGAAGTATTGTAGTCCAGACAGGCCCAAGTATAAAGTGACACCCTCTCTCAAAAATAACCAAAGTAAAAAGGGTTGGGGACATGGCTTAAGTGATAGAGCACCTGCCTTGCAAATGTGAGGGCATGAGTTCAGATTCCACTACCACCAAGAAATAAAAGATGAGTATCAAATACAGCCAGTTTCTGACTAGTTGGCCTACTTTATTGGACATACTTCCTTATGTCTCTGCTTCCATATGCCCTCCTTACCCCGTTCTCAAATGGTGTATTTTAGGGTATAATAGTACTATTAGCAGAAAGAATAATTTATTTCCCCCTGAATTATATTTCCCTAATCAACTGCAAATGCATTTGAGTATTTGTATCAGTAGATTTATCTTATGATATCCTGATTCTTTTTTCTTGAGTTTTTTTTATTATTATAAAAATAATTTGGACTGGGGATGTGGCTCAAGTGGTGGAGTGTTTGCCTACCAAACATAAGGCTCTGGTTCAAAAACCCCAGTACTTGGGGGTGGGGTATTGCTGGGCACTGGTGGCTCACACCTGTAATCTTAGCTACTTGAGAGGCTGAGATCGGGAGAATCATGATTGGAGGCAGCCCAGGCAAATAGTTTGAGACCCATCTCCAAAATAACCTGAGCAAAATGGACTGGAGGTATGGCTCAGGTAAAGTACCTGCTTTGCAAGTGTGAATTCCCTGAATTCAAACTACGGTCCCACCAAAAAAAACAAAGAAGAAAAAGAACAAAAATAATTTATGTTCATTAATAGAAATTTTTTAAATTTTAGAAGATAATGAATCATATTTAATCATCACCAAAACAGGTAATCATTATTACCTGTTGTTATTGCCTTCCAATCATTTATTTTACTTATTTGTTTGTTTATTCATTTATTTATTTATACATACTTATGGTACATGGACTTTATTATTTTTTTCGAGTAGTTTTATTAGGTTTACAGCAAAATTAAGACAGATGAAAAAAAATTAGGCAGATGATAGAGAGATTTTCCATGTATCTTTTGCCCCCACACATGCACGTATAGCTGTGGCATACGTGTAACAGAGAGGTACGTTTTCTACACTTTTGAACTTACGCTCAGCACATCATTATCAACCAAAGTCAGTCATTTACATTAAGGTTCACTCTTGGTGTTTGTACATTGTATGAGTTTGAACAAATTTACATGTATTCACCATTAGAGTATCATACAGAGCTTTCACTTTTTAAGTACATATATGTGTACATATTTTTGAACAAAGGAAAAAAATCTCCTTGACTTCACATATAATTCTGTTTTCTAGAGAGTAGACATTTTCTTTCCATAGTGAATATAGTTCTTATTTGAGAAAAAAAATTTCTAAACAGGAGAATCCTGAACTCCTATCCAACAAAATGAGTGCATGAACAGGGTGCCTACACATTTTATTATATTTGTTCTTTAGTGGCTTCCTCTCTTTGTTTGTACTACCATATCCTATCCAAACCTTTTTGTCTTCTCCAGTCAGTCTGTACACTGCTGTCTTTCCCAGCAGTTGACATGGAAAAAGAGCAGCAAGTGGTGGTGTTAATTTTCTGCAAAGTCATCTCATCTTGTGCATAGTTGCCATGCCTGGAGCTCAGCCAGATTGTGTGAAGGGAGGTAACAGGATTTCTTCCTCTCTTTGGAAGAATGCTCAGCTCTGCAGTGTACAGTGATCTGTTTATTTGGAAAGGTATCCAGCTGGTATGAGAGGGAGTGTATAGAAGATCATTTAAAGAAAATCTACAAAGAGAAGGATTGGTGGGAAACCAGGGTGTTACTAGAAAATAAAGTTTCTTCCATGCCCTTACAAGTATATACAAGTATACTGCTTCTCTGAGCCGGAAACCTTTGCCCAACCAAACTTCAATATCAACAGCTTTCCTGGAGGCTTTCCGATTTGGCTGAGAAAAAGCTAGATGTGAACAGAGGCCCTTTGCAGAAAAAGAAGACAACTTTTGCATTAGACACACAAAGAGTAGTTTTGCTCATGAATTTAAGAAGTAGCAGAATTTTTACTGCTAATTATCTTTTTTCAAGATTTGATACTACAAATCCTTTTAAAAGAGTGTTTCCTTTTCCAAAATTTAGCCTCAAGCTGGTTACAGAGCTGTATAGGTGCAAAGAAATGGAGAGTGTGAGAATAGAAATGAGACAGTAATCAAGTGGGTTATTTGTTATAGTATTCATGATTTTTGTCCCTGTAGATGTATGGCATAAGCTTCTCTTAGAAGGAAAAGTTAATAGAAAGCTATGCCTGGTTACCACAGTAATGTGACTTACAACATTGAGGCTATCACTGTTGTATGATAAAGACATGGACGTGGATACCAGTCCTTGGAGATGATGACAAGTTGTACTTATCCAAGAACCCCCAGTACAATCCTTATTTGTACCCTTATTTTGACTGGAAGAGTTGAACCGCAGCAAGGCTATTTGCTAAGGATAACATTTGAAAAGAAATCAATTTCTTGGGTCTTTGGGCCAGTGTACAGTATTGGGGAAAACCAGAGTGAAAGATGAAAATGAACTTTAAAATATGTAAGTCTTAATATTTCATTTTATGCCTCAATAAGATTAGACTGTTTTGCATAATTATATACAATATAGTAGAAACCCCTATAGAATTATGTCATTGTAAACCTGAAATGCCTAGGATTAAAAACAAACAAACAAAAAAGCCCAAGGGGGCTAATAGGAAAGTCATTACACCAAGTTGACTCTAGTTCAGATTGAATCTGAAGCACCTCTAACCACAGCCCAAGTCACTTTTTATGGGCTTCACTGAATCAGTACTTTGCCTCTGGATAGGGGTCACTTTAGACTGTCAGATTGAATTCTCCCTGGACAGGTAGACTAAAAAGTATAGACGTTTCCCATGATATAAGGGTTATTTCTAACTTGACAAAGTTCTGCAGAAGATTAAGATTTATAAATTAACAAGTGAAGTGGTCACATTTCCCTGGCTCCAACTTAACTATTCAACCCTTGTTGTTTGATGTCTGTCTCAAAGTCCTTTGGTGTTGGAACTAGTTTTCTAAGGTTAAGCACAGAGCCCTCAGAACCTTCCAGAATTTTTTAAAACAAGTCAGCCAAGTCCTCATCTTTTTTACTTACCTTTTCTTAAACAGGACTTCAGCACATTGTCCTTGATAGATCCTAGTTCAACAGTCAGATAACAGGTCACTTGTAATATGATGTTAGTGTTTATATAACTCTTGGCAGTTTTCAAGGTGCTTTATTGTTTATTTCATCACTGATTGAACAATCATTTGTTGATCCTCTTCCTTGTGCTAGGCCTTACAGTAGGAATTTATATGGTCTGCTCTAATTCCAGAAGGAGAAGAGTGGTGAATTATATCAGAGAGGTGCTCAGTATACTACTGAAATAAGGACATAGAGGTGACCTTTGATTAGATAGAGGAGATTATTAGTAACATTAGCCAGAGTTTGTTATTGGTTGTGGAGTTGATATAAATGCCAAATCTATCTTATAAGTAAGAGCAAATGAGTTATTGAGAACTAGGGTTCTTGAAGTGGATTAGGGAGATACAAATGATGGGCAGAGGTCAAGAAGGTGAGAAAGAACCTGTGGTGTTGAATGTGAATTGGAGGTACCAATATAAATTCAATATTTTTTAGAAATATTTCCCAGCTTTGTTTACAGAAAACTTTTATAAGCATACCTAATTAATACCCATATCTTTTTTTTTTCCAGTACTGGGGTTTGAACTCAGGCCTACACCTTGAGCCACTCAACCAGCCCTTTTTTGTAAAGGGTTTTTTTTTTGTTTGTTTGTTTGTTATTTTGGGTTTGTTTTGTGTGTGTGTGTGTGTGTTTTGAGATAGGGTCTCAGGAACTATTTGCCTGGCTGGCTTCAAACTGAGATCCTCTTGATCTCTGCCTCCAGAGTAAGTAGGATTACAGGCGTGAGCCACCCACACCCAGATTTAATACCCATATCTTAATTACAAAATAGCATTCTTCACTAAAGGAAGCCAGGATTCTTTGAGAAAATGATGATACCACTCTCAAAGTCAGTCTAGAATAACTTTTTATGCTAAATTACAAGGAAGTACTTGAAGACTAGTTATATCTGAAGAAACTATCTTGATGAAATTTCTACTGGCCTGAAAATTCAGGACAATTTGAGCACCAAAATAATTAATGATGGGAATGGGTTATAATATACTAATTACAAAAAGAATTCTAGAGTCCAGTCCATAGTGACACTCACAAAAAAAAAAAAAAAAAGAAAAAAAAGAAAAGAAACAGGTGGAAGGAATGGTTAGATGAAGCTCTTTTAGAGACAAATGCCCGCTAACACGCACAGGGGTCAACATTTTGTAACCTCTAATAAATTATTTAGGCAACATCAATTGATACTCAGACCAAAGAGTAAAAGTTACTGCAAAATAGTATATTCAAAGATAACTAATACTCATAGATTACTAATTGATTGTAAAGAAACCTTTACAGTCCAGAAATGTGGCAGGTGCAAAGAGATCAAAATCACTGTGACAAGTAATGGGACAAACTGATCTTATGTACTTTGCAGTTTGATGCAATAGGAAGTATACAATGTAATAATCTTGCCAAAACTGTTTGACCTGAATCTAACATTAGGAAATAATCTGACAAATCCAGATTATAGGTAGTTCTCCAAGACCTGGAATCTACAAAAATGTCAGTATCATGAAATACCAAAAAAAAGGCAGGGGCAAGAGTAGGTATGGACTGTTCTATGTTAGAGGAGAAAGAGAATAGAGTCAAGGCAACCACATGCCTTGACTGAGTGACTATAAAGGAAATATTGGGTACAATTATGGAAATTCAATTATAGATAGTATGTGTTAGATTATTTCTTGGGTGTGATAATAGTATTATGTAAGAAAACATTCTTAGATGATACATGTTCAAGTATTGTGTCATAATCTTCAAGTTGCTTTCAAACAGCTGGGGGGAGTATGATTATACATTGAAAGAAAAGGAATGTGGAAAAATATTAACAATTAATGTGTCTTCAGATAATCTGTTTGCCATTTATCCCTGTCTTGAAATTTTACATGTCATGTTTCCCTCCTTTATTTGACAGAAGCTGCTGTTTCACTCTCTTTGGTCACACACACATTCTGTCCCCCAGTTCCTTAGATACAATATAATACACTAGAAAATGTAGGTGTTGGAATCCCATCTGGCTTTAATTCATAATAATGCTGCTTTGTTCTTTCAATGAATGTTTATTGAGCCCCTGCTAGTTAGCAGACACTATGCAAGATATACAAATTTCTAAAGGGAATAAAAGAACTGGTTTCTGCCATTGAAGAGCTTATAGATGAGATGATTAAAAAGAAGTATGTAAATAAATAAATACAAATTGTGATACCTGCTGCTGAGAAAAAAAATTAAAAATCATTACTACGAGTAAGCATAGCATAAGACATCTTAGAGTGAATGATGATCAAAAAACTTATGATCTGTGATCTTGAGCAAAAATGACTTGAATTTTATGAGGATCAGTTTTCTTATCTGTAAAACAATGAAGATGGAAGTAACTTTATTTACTTTATCATTCATGAAAACTAAGTGTGGTAACTATAAAGGGCCTGGCACTTAGAAGGTACTGAGTAGATGTCATTGGCCCTGTTTTTTAGAAGCTCTGCTTCTTTCCCCATAATATGCTTTTTCAAGTATTGTATTTGGTTAATATGCTAATACTCCCTATCTTTTTTTCTTTTTTTTTTTTTTTTGGCTCCATAGGGCTCTGAATGGAATGCCTCCAACTTAGAGGATCTACAGAACCGAGGGTAAGCACACAGAGCAATTGCTGACACAGAGCATGTGACAGAAGTCCCTGTTTAATCTTTGTTTTCCCATGAAAGAGGTATCAATGAGTACTTCAATCTTTAGAATTGCTGCCAATTGATTCTAGTCAGGTATAATTAAATGAAAATTAAAACAACTCTTCTCCCAACTTTTTCATCTTCCCACCTCCCAAGAAAGATCAGCTGTTTTAATAGAAGGCCTTTTAAAAACAAATGTGCATATCTTTGGTGCGCTTTAAAATCAAGCATAGGGCTGGCGGAGTGACTCAATTGGGAGAGCACCTGTGTAGCAAGTGTGAGCTCCTGAGTTCACACTCCAGTAGCACCAAAAAAAAAAAAAAGAATACATAGAAGTGCATATCTGGGGTTCACAGAACTGTCCCGTCAACATTTCTTGAGTGTTGTCTGTGGATCAAGCACAGTGCTAGGTGCTAGCGAGCCACAGACTTAAGTTCTTGTCCTTTTATCCTTTTCCTTTTTGAGCCATTTGAAGACTAAGTAGGTTATGAATACAAAATGGGCAAGCTTCTGAAACTGAACAAGAAAACATATCTTATATTAAGAAAATTGCCTTGGTGCAGTGGCTCATGTCTGTGATCACAGCTACCCAGGAGCAGAGATCAGGCAGACCACAGTTTGAGACCAGTTGGGCAAAAAAGTTTGAGACCCCATCTCAAACAATAAGCTGAGTGTAGTGGCATGCACCTGTCATCCCAGCTACTTGAGAGGGCATAGGTAGAAAGATCATATTCTGAGGCTGGTTCCAAGCAAAACTGCAAGACCATACCTAGAAAATAACTAAAGCAAAAAAGGACAACTGGGGGAGTTGCTCAAGTGCTAGAGCATCTGCCTAGCAAGCTCAAGGCCCTGAGTTTGAACCCCAATGCCACAAAAAAAAAAAGGAAAGAAAGTTGTCCCTAAGCAGCATGGCTGTTAAGTTTGATTGTAGCAATTGACACTGTAATGAACATTTATTAAGCAAAAAGTTGTCATTTTTTCCTTTTTACTACTTAATTAATGTCTGTTAAATTTCTCATTGAACTTCACTTGAGGTTATCAGATCATTCCATTGAGAAGAAAAAATTGAGCTGGAGATGTGGTTCAGTGGCAGAGTACTTGCCTAGCGTGTGCAGGGCCATGGCTGGATTAGATTCCTAATCCTTCAGAGGGAGGGAGGGAGAGAGAGAAATAGAGGAAGAAAAGGAGAAGGAAAGGGGAGAGGGGGTGAGAGAGAGAATATGAATGAGTCATGTCTGAGATTTGCCATGCTAACTTCATTATGGACAGAAATAAGACAACCTGGGACCCAAAGATTGTGATGACTGCCTATTTGTTTTCTCTGCAACAAGGCAGCCTCTGGTTATCTTTACCATTGTTATATACATACTGCTTTCCCCCCCTTTTGCCTCTCCCAGAATGGTTTTTTATAATTGTTGAAATGAACTTAGAACTGAACTTATTCAAAGAATTCCAGAGAGAAGGGCTGGTGGAATGGCTGAAATGGTAGAGCACCTGCCTAGCAAGCTTGAGGCCCTGAGTTCAAACCACAGTTTCACCAAAAAAAAAAATCCAGAGAGGAAAACTGGTTGCTTAGCTTAAGATTTGAAGACAGTAGAAACTGGAAATTTTAAATTAGTAAGGATTGACTCTAAAGTCAGAGACTGTGTCTTGGTGTTAGGAATTTATATCTACCTAGCTCAGAGTTTTATGCCAAGATGGTATTCAGTAAATGTAAATGGATGGTAGGGAAACTTACATATATGTAATAACTATGATTTGTCTAATGACAGATAAAGAGAGAAAATCAATTAGCAAACTGCTCTGGAAATTCAAAACTTGGCTTCTAATCTTGTGTTTCCCTTTTGCCCTGTTTGCCTGGAAGGGTAAGGCTCAATATATTGTTTACTGCTTAGAATCCTTAAGGGTAAGGATCCCTAATTCACCCTTAATAACAACATTAAATCTGTTTTATATACAGTGGTCAGCTTAAGATTTCTTTGGGGATTGGGCAGAGTTTTTGACAGCTTCAGAAGTTGTCAAGCTTTAAAACTTCCATCATTCTGGGAAACCTAGTTATGTTTAATATGAAATCTGAGATTTGGTGGTGTAGCAGTGCTTGCCAAATTCATTATAATCACATCATACATGCATATACTCTGACTTTAGAACATAAAACCCATTATCATATACTTCATTAAAAAAAGAGCATCTATATAAATATGTTTATATATAAGTTTAAGGTCAGCCTGGGCCTTGTCTCAAACCCCTCCACCACCAAAAAAATAGAATGGCTGGTTGCACATACATCTACCTTGTTTCTTAAATTCAGTGGTTCTTAAACTTAGTATATGAAGAATTATAGTTCATGGGCTTATACACAAAACCTTGTGCATGATTTACAAAATCATGCACCTTGTGGATGATTTACAAAATTTTCAAGCATAATTTTGACAATAAGGCCATTTCTACCCAGTCTCTTGACTTTAGAATCTCACTGCAAGTGCTGCTCCATATAGAGTCACTTACTGCTGATATGGCGAAGAAATTCAAGGAGTACCAGTACCAATTGGCAGTGGCTGCTTACAGTTCTATAATGAAAAGGATTGGGAAGACCTGTCCTGCTTCTAGAGGGACAGTGCTGTAATTCATTACTGAACTATGGGATTAGAGGTGGGAGGTTGTTCGTTTTTATATTAAATAAAATAAATGTGCTTGCCTTTTTTCTAAAAGTTATTGAAATGGAACTCACATACCATATAATTCACTCACTTAAGATGTTCAGTTCAGTTGGTTTTAGTAAATGTTACAGTTGTGCAAATATTTCCACAATCAATTCAGAACATTTTTTCAGCCCAAAAAGAAAGCATGTTCCCATTAGTGGTCACTTCCATTTCTTTTATTCTCCCCAATCTCTTCAAACCAAAAATGTCCATTAGCTGACAAATAGCTACTTTTTGACTATCACAAATAATGCTGGTGTGACCATTTATATGCATGTTGTGGGGTGGACTTAGGTTTTCTTTTCTTTCAGGCTTACACTTAGGAAAGAAATTGTTGGGTCATGTGGTAACTGTGTTTAACCTTTTGAGAACTTGCTATTTTCCACAGCATTTGCACCATTTTACATTTCTAACATGTACTTGCTTTTTAAATTACAAAAATCCTTTCAATTAGTGAGCTTTGATATTAATTTAAAACGGATTCAGAATTCATGTCCCAGGAAAAAAATTGGCCATTCAGGGTTTTTTTGTGGGGGGCGGGGGGCAGCAATACTGCTGTTTGAGCTCAGAGCCTTCTGTTTGCTAGGCAGGCATTCTACCTCTTGAGCCACACCTCCAGCCCGTTTTGCTCTAGTTATTTTTAAGGTAGGGTCTCACTTTTTGCCCAGCTGGTCTGGACTGCTATCCTCCTATTTATGCTTCCCACCATAGCTGGGATGACAGGCATGTACCTGGTAACCCAGCTTTTTCTGCCAAGATGGGGTCTCTGGAGCTTTTTTGCCCTGGCTAACTAAGATCTTCCCAATCTCTACCTCCAGAGTAGCTAGGATTACAGGCACG
The DNA here is from genome assembly GCF_047511655.1 of Castor canadensis. NCBI lineage: Eukaryota > Metazoa > Chordata > Mammalia > Rodentia > Castoridae > Castor > Castor canadensis. Next base: position 44,703,538 of record NC_133396.1, on the reverse strand, counting down.
AGCTACCAGCACCCAGCTAGCCTCTTAATCTTGATCTCAGAGTTGGTGAGCTCTGATTCTCTCTTCTCTAGTCTCATCATTGACTTCAGAAATTGAGTTTATGAAGAATCCCACATTACTTTGTAAGAAGGAAGCTGCTTCTGCAGAGAGAAGCAAGTGAACTATGTTTTATGTTACAGTAAACTTTAGTGATGTCTAAGTCTACATAGCATTGAAAAAAGATAACCTTTAATAAGTTAAACCAAAAAATTTATTGAGGTGCTGCATTTAGATATATTAGAAGAAATGTTTGATAGAGAAACCCTTTTCTGCAAGCATCTCATTATGGAAAACCCCTCAGACACTCTCGGCTATAGTAGCCAGAAATGCAGCCAGAGTTGAAGGAGTTTCAAGTCCAGCTTTCCCCTGACCCATTTAGCCCTGGCCTCATTTGCCTTTCATGTGGTTTGCAGAGAATATAACAGAGCAAATCCTAACCATTTAGCATTTAGAAAAATAGAAAGAAAAATTTCCTTTGTTTTCTTTTTTTCGTTGGGGTACACATAAATAGTCTAGTTTTATACAAGTAACTTCTAAAGAAAAATTATATTGTTGGTAATTTTAGTGACAGAGAAATCACTAGGTTATGGGTCTCAGATTGAGTCTTTGGAGAAAACAAGAGTCCTGTTTTCAAAAGTCTATCAAAGACAAGATTATATAACTATACATAAACTAAAAATGGAATTTGTATGTTGGATATAGCAGATACAGTGTTGGGATTGTATTCATCCTGAATAGCAGAACACATATTCTCCCTTGATTTCCTCACAGGGTGCGGTATATCTTGAATGTTACTCGAGAGATAGATAACTTCTTCCCAGGAGTCTTTGAGTATCATAACATCCGGGTATATGACGAAGAGGCAACAGATCTCCTGGCTTACTGGAATGACACTTACAAATTCATCTCTAAAGCTAAGTGAGTAGTCCCACACATACTTTTTTTTTTTTTTTTTGTGGTACTGGGTATTGAACTCAGGGCCTCATGCAAGCAAGGCAAACACTAAACCACTGAGCTATATCCTCAGCCCCCACACATACATTCTGATCCCTGTTCCTTGTATAGCACACAGGACTGGACTGAAGACTGTAGATAACTTACTGTTGGTACTCAGAAAAAAGGATATAAAGGAAAAAGGAGACTGAGATTTTATAATCATAGACAAAAGACTAGCGACTAGTGACCTAATGCTTTTTCTTTAAGTAAATGAAACCCGCAGAGGAAAGTGGCCTCAGTTTGACCTCATATTTTCATTGAGCACAAAATGAAAGAAAATAGAATTATGCAACTAAAGAAATAGAAATGAGAGATAGAAGAAATTCTGAATAAAATTCTTCAGTTGCTCATGCAGGTATTTATAAGTTACATAGCAGAAGTTATTCTGGATAGGTAGAATACTGATGTTCCTCTCTGAAGATAAGGGGCAAAGCTTGTTAAACTTTGGAAATCTTTTCTCGTTTCTTTCTTTTTTTCTTTTTTTTTAATGATACTCTAAATGGTGAACCTGTTGTCCATGTCCCCAGTCATGTAAGACTAAATTCAAACCATCCCTGGCAGATGAGAAATGCTTCTGTTTTTGATGTCTTACTCCAGGAATTATTCCACCCTTCTCTTAAGGGTCTTCCTGATCATCTTCTTGGTTACCCTGAATCCTTATAATCCAGCTTTGAGATTATTCCCTTTCACCTTTAGCCAATACCAAGAAGGTATCATACATATGTGTGTGTGTGTGTGTGTGTGTATACATATATACAACACTATATAAATACATAAATGTATATGTATACATACACATTCATTTATATAGTGTTTTACATATTTTATATATATTTACATTTACTTATTTTAAATTTTTTTTTTTATTATTTTTTGGTACTGGAGATTGAACCCAGGGCCTCACCCTTGCCAGAGTGCTCTACCTCTTGAGCTATGCTCCCAGCCCAAGTGTTTATATTCTTGAAGCCCATTAATAAATTATTCCTGGTAATAATACCAGCATGCCATGCTTACTTTGTGCTAGTTACTTTATACGTATTCTCTCATGTAATAGTTTCTAAAAGCCAGAGAGGCAGATGCTATTGTCATCCTGTACAAACGAGCACAGACCACGGAGATGGGATTCAGAGCAGTTAAATAACAAGTGGGAGCTACAGGACTTGAACTAGATCATATCTATATCAAAGTCCGTAAGTATACAAGAAGAGTCTGGTTCCATAAAGAAAAAGTTCTCAAAAGACTAGGCAAGTTGTCAGTCTCAGCAAACAAGGTTCAAGGCAAGGCCCCAGTTGCATTGACATGCTGATTCCAGATAGGATCAGGGAGACACCCAAGGTATAAATGGAGGCACTCTTTCTGGGGCTCCTTCAAGTATGCTGCACCCTGGGTGCCACCTGTGTCTAACCTTAATGTGGACAATCCTATAGAGGTGGTACTGAAACTGAAGTGTGGAATTGGGTTAGGTGAGAGCTAACTTAGATCCTTTATATATGAATTAGAAGCTCTCCATTAAAAAAAGCTCATTTGAAAATAGGCCCAAGAGATGTTTTCATGGGAATGAACTTCATAATTGTATTTTACTTAGAATGGTCCAAGTTTGTGCATCTTCTGTGCCTACAGCATAGACCTAAAATCTGATACTTTAAAGTTGTCTGAGCTCGATGATTGAGCATGTGTCTATAAACTTTCTTCTGAGTCACTGTGTACTGGTTCCCTAACTGAAGTTTAACTGAAAACCCTATGATGTCATAAATAAGACAAATATTTCATAGTCATTTAGAATAATCTAAGCACAGAGAAACACACCACACCAAACTTAAGACACCAAAATCTTGCACCTGATTGACAAGTGGGAGGCTAATCTTCCTTTGCTCTGAAAATGTTTGAGTTATTCTAGACCATTCCCTGCATTCCTGTACCTTACCTGCTTACTCATTTTGGCAAGTAACCTCAGGCCCCCTTGTACTGATACTTAACTCTTTTATGTGTCTCTGTCTCCAAAAACAGGATTATAGGCTTCTGGAAGATAATTTGTCTACCATGATATAGTGAGTGTGTGAATAAATATGGATTTCCCCTTATGCTAATATGTACGGGTTTTTTTGTGGTGCTGGGGTTTGAACTCAGGGCTTTGTACTTGCAAAACAACACTCTACCACTTGAGCCATAGCTCTAGTCCATTTTGTTCTGGTTGTTGTTTTTATTATTATTGTTGTTGTGCTGGCGGTACATTGTGACATTTACAGAAGTTCTTACAATATATCATAGTTGAATTTACCCACTGCATCAATCTCCTTTATTCTCCCTCCCTCCAAATTGGTTCATCTCCTCTATTTTTCTCCCTTCTATCATAGTCCCCTTCTTATGATGATTTCAACAGGTTTAAAAATTCTATATTCATTCTTGTATAGGAAGTACATCAATCATAGGTGACCTCCCCTTAGCATGACCTGTTTTTCGTAATATTGCTTATATTTGTATTAGGTAGATATTCTACATATGAGAGAAAACATACGACCTTTGGCCTTCTGAACCTGGCTAATTTCACTTATGATGTTCTCCAGTTCCATCCATTTACCTGTAGAATTTCATTCTATTCCATTGTATATAAATGCCTCATTTTCTTAATTCATTCATCAGTATTGGGGCATCTTGACTGTTTCCATAGCTTGGCTATTGTGAATAATGCTGCAGTGAACATGGGTATGCAGGTGCCTTTATTGTAACCTGACTTATATTTCTTCAGGTATATCCCTAGGGATGGTATTGCTGAATTATATGGCAGTTCTATTTTTAGTTTTTTGAGGAGCTTTAATAGTGGTTATACTAGTTTATATTCCCACCAACATTTGTTGTTTTTTGTGTTCTTTTTTTTCTTTTTCTTTTCTTTCTTTTTGGCAGCACTGGGGTTTGAACTCAGAGCCTCATGCTTGCTAGGCAGGTGTTCTACCACTTGAGCCACTCTGCCAGCCCTCTCTGTTTGTGTTCTTGATAATAGAACACAAACAAGAGTGAAGTACAATCTTAACATGGTTTTGATTTGCATTTCCTTTATGGCCAGGGATATTAATCATTTCTTCATGTGTTTTTTGGCATTTGGACTTCTTCCTTTGAAAAAATTCTATTCAGTTTATTTGCCCATTTCTTTATTGGATCATTGATTTTTTGGGGAGTTTTTTTTTTAGATATTAGAACTCACTAGAAATCATTCCCACTTTCTCTCCCTAGTAAGTCCACACCCAAACATGTGAGACAAGTGAGAACCTATTTTGTTTTTGAAGACTTGCAAAGAAAGGTCTACTCAACAGAGAAAAGAACTGTTTTTAGCTTTCAGATAAACCATGTGTTTAACCATGTGCATGTTCTAAATAGTACTGATGTTTATTAAAATGCTATTTTTTTAATTTACTTTCTTTTTTATTTTATTATTCATATGTGCATACAAGGCTTGGGTCATTTCTCCCCCCTGCTCCCACCCCCTCCCTTACCACCCACTCCGCCCCCTCCCTCTTCCCCCTACCCCCTCAATACCCAGCAGAAACTATTTTGCCCTTATTTCTAATTTTGTTGTAGACAGAGTATAAGCCATAATAGGAAGGAACAAGGGTTTTTGCTAGTTGAGATAAGGATAGCTATACAGGGAGTTGACTCACATTAATTTCCTGTGCGTGTGTGTTACCTACTAGGTTAATTCTTTTTAATCTACCCTTTTCTCTAGTTCCTGGTCCCCTTTTCCTATTGGCCTCAGTTGCTTTTAAGGTATCTGCTTTAGTTTCTCTGCATTAAGGGCAACAAATGCTAGCTAATTTTTTAGGTGTCTTACCTATCCTCACCCCTCCCTTGTGTGCTCTCGCTTTTATCATGTGCTCAAAGTCCAATCCCATTGTTGTGTTTGCCCTTGATCTAGTGTCCACATATGAGGGAGAACATACAATTTTTGGTCTTTTGGGCCAGGCTAACCTCACTCAGAATGATGTTCTCCAATTCCATCCATTTACCAGTGAATGATAGCATTTCGTTCTTCTTCATGGCTGCATAAAATTCCATTGTGTATAGATACCACATTTTCTTAATCCATTCATCAGTGGTGGGGCATCTTGGCTGTTTCCATAACTTGGCTATTGTGAATAGTGCCGCAATAAACATGGATGTGCAGGTGCCTCTGGAGTAACCTGTGTCACAGTCTTTTGGGTATATCCCCAAGAGTGGTATTGCTGGATCAAATGGTAGATCATGTCTAGCTTTTTAAGTAGCCTCCAAATTTTTTTCCAGAGTGGTTGTACTAGTTTACACTCCCACCAACAGTGTAAGAGGGTTCCTTTTTCCCTGCATCCTTGCCAACACCTGTTGTGTTGCTAATGATGGCTATTCTAACAGGGGTGAGGTGGAATCTTAGTGTAGTTTTAATTTGCATTTCCTTTATTGCTAGAGATGGTGAGCATTTTTTCATGTGTTTTTTGGCCATTTGAATTTCTTCTTTTGAGAAAGTTCTGTTTAGTTCACTTGCCCATTTCTTTATTGGTTCATTAGTTTTGGGAGAATTTAGTTTTTTAAGTTCCCTATATATTCTGGTTATCAGTCCTTTGTCTGATGTGTAGCTGGCAAATATTTTCTCCCATTCTGTGGGTGTTCTCTTCAGTTTAGAGACCATTTCTTTTGATGAGCAGAAGCTTTTTAGCTTTATGAGGTCCCATTTATCTATGCTATCTCTTAGTTGCTGTGCTGCTGGGGTTTCGTTGAGAAAGTTCTTACCTATACCTACTAACTCCAGAGTATTTCCTACTGTTTCCTGTATCAACTTTAGAGTTTGGGGTCTGATATTAAGATCCTTGATCCATTTTGAGTTAATCTTGGTATAGGGTGATATACATGGATCTAGTTTCAGTTTTTTGCAGACTGCTAACCAGTTTTCCCAGCAGTTTTTGTTGAAGAGGCTGCTTTTTCTCCATCGTATATTTTTAGCGCCTTTGTCAAAGACAAGTTGGTTATAGTTGTGTGGCTTCATATCCGGGTCCTCTATTCTGTTCCACTGGTCTTCATGTCTGTTTTTGTGCCAGTACCATGCTGTTTTTATTGTTATTACTTTGTAATATAGTTTGAAGCCAGGTATTGTGATACCTCCTGCATTGTTCTTTTGACTGAGTATTGCCTTGGCTATTCGTGGCCTCTTGTATTTCCATATAAATTTCATGGTAGATTTTTCAATCTCTTTAATGAATGTCATTGGAATTTTGATGGGAATTGCATTAAAAATGTAGATTACTTTTGGGAGTATCGACATTTTTACTATGTTGATTCTACCAATCCATGAGCATGGGAGATCTCTCCACTTTCTATAGTCTTCCTCAATCTCTTTCTTCAGAAGTGTATAGTTTTCCTTGTAGGGGTCTTTCACATCTTTTGTTAGGTTTACACCTAGGTATTTGATTTTTTTTTTAGGCTATTGTAAATGGAAGTGTTTTCATACATTCTTTTTCAGTTTGCTCATTGTTAGTGTATAGAAATGCTAATGATTTTTCTATGTTGATTTTATATCCTGCTACCTTGCTATAGCTATTGATGATGTCTAGAAGCTTCTGAGTAGAGTTTTTTGGGTCTTTAAGGTATAGGATCATGTCATCTGCAAATAGGGATATTTTGACAGTTTCTTTTACCTATTTGTATTCCTTTTACTCCTTCTTCTTGCCTAATTGCTCTGGCTAGGAATTCCAGTACTATGTTGAATAGGAGTGGAGAGGGAGTTTTGTTTTTTAAGCTCCCTATATAACTCTGGTTATTTTGGAGATGAGATGTTGAGAAATATGTGCCTGAGCTGGTCTCGAACCTCAATTTTCCCAATCTCAGCCTCCCAAATAGCTAGGATTTTACAAGCGAGAACCACCAGCACCCAGCTAGTATGTACATATTTTGATATATTGTAGTAGCTACTTTAAAGGATTCTAGAACTCATGTACACTAGCAATAAGAGTTCTTTTTTTCCCCCAGATTTTAAAATGCTCCTGATTAAGCAGCTGGCAGATCTGATCCAGCAGATCCATTTAAGCAAATATTTGAAGGCTTACTATGTGCCAGACACTGTGTTTTTAGTAGAATTAGTATTAACTGAATAATGTTTATATCCAAGATAATTAGCTCTGGCATGATAAGAATTAAGTAGGTTTTTGTTGTTGTTGTTGTTTTTAGTGTAGCTTTGTGGTAATGCTATTTTCCTTTCTACACGTTAAAAAATAATAGCCAGGCACTAGCGGCTCACCTGTAATCCTAGCTACTTGGGAGGCTGAGATTGGGAGGACTGAGGTTCAAGGTCAGCCTGGGCAAATAGTTTATGAGACCCCCTTCTCCAAAATAACCAGAGCAGAATGGACTGGAAGTGTGGCTCAAGCAGGAAAGAGCCTGCTTTGCAAGCATGAAGCCCTGAGTTCAAATCCGTATCCTACCAAAAATAATGATAATAAACAATAGGATCTGGGGTGTAGCTCAGTAGTAGAGCATGTGCTTAGCATGTGCAGGCCCTGGATTCAATTCCCAACATTTAAAAATAAAGCAAAATGAAACAGGTAGCTCTCATTCATTTCACACTAAGAAAGCCATGTGGTGCATCACAGGCTTCCCATCTAATTCTCTGGGTTGTATGATCACTTTCTAGAAGGACATAGGTTGTAGTGTTGTAAAAAGTAACATCCAGAGCTGTGTCTGAATAAAGAAGAAGTTTGGTTTCATTTGGTTTGTGTTGGTTCTTTCCTTGAGGACAGAACCCTTACTGGAACTTTAACTAGAAACAAATCTAACATCTAAATAAATTAGATGAATCACTGCCACACCTATAACTCAGGAGAGTGCTAGTCATGAAGCATACCCTGCAGCTGTGAAGAAATTACCCTCCACCATACAAAAAATGAACGTCAGTCACAACTGCAAAATCCTCCCTCTATACTTTGTCAGTGCACTTACACCTCATTGAATTTTAATTGTCTGCTTCTCCCACTCAGTCCTACCCTATAGGGTAGAAGTTGTATGTTGCTTATGTTTGCATCTCAGCACCTTGTACATTATCTTACATATGGTAAGTGCCTGGGAAATCTTTACTGATTGATTAAAGAGATTTAATATTAAAATTGAATATTAATTAATTAAGAGTACTGGTCTGGAGGTATGGCTCAAGTGATAGAGCACCTGCTTTGCAAGTGTGAAGCCCTGAGTTCAAAACTCAGTCCCACCAAAAAAAAAAAAGTACACTTAAAGCTGCTTACCTTACCCTCACCTTTCTTTTTGCAGTCCTGGGGCTTGAACTCAGGGCCTACCCCTTGAGCCACTCCACCAGCCCTACTTTGTGATGGGTGTTTTCAAGATAGGGTCTTCACAGACCCTATTTGCCCAGGCTGGTTTCGAGCTGCAATCCTCCTGATTTCTGCCCCCTGAGTTGCTAAGATTGTAGATGTGAGCCACCGGCTTATGGCTTACCCTCACTTTTGATCATCGATGTACATGAGTATACCGAAGTGGAGGTATTATATAGCAAGAAAATGGAAGAGCAGAACAGGAGACTTGGAAAAGTCTAGAACCTACTATTACTTTCCTCTCTTTTTCATTTTAATATCCGAAACAAGGAAACATGGATCTAAATGCCTTGTGCACTGCAAGATGGGGGTGAGCCGCTCAGCCTCCACTGTGATTGCCTATGCAATGAAGGAGTATGGCTGGAATCTGGACCGAGCCTATGACTATGTGAAGGAAAGACGAACAGTGACCAAACCCAACCCCAGCTTCATGAGACAACTGGAAGAGTACCAGGGGATCTTGCTGGCAAGGTGAGTCCTCCAGTGGCTTTCTCAGATTCTCACTACATAAGGTAATGGGAAGTGTCCTTCTCTAAAGCCAATTTTGAGCCTAATTTGAATGAGATATTTTTTAACTTAGATTCCATTCTATGTCAATCAAATTTGCAGAAAATCTGGGCTGGAGGCATGACTCAAGCAATAGAGCACCTGCCTAAGCAAGTGCAAAGCCATAAATTAAAAAAAAAAAAAATTAAGCTGGGCACCAGTGGCTCACACTCATAATCCTAGCTACTTGGGAGGCTGAGATTTGGAGGATCGTGGTTCAAGGCCAGGGCAAATAGTTCGTGAGACCCTATCTCGAAAATCACCACAGCAAAGCTGACTGGAGTGTGGCTCAAGCAGTAGAGCACCTGCTTTGTGAGCACAAATCCCTTAGTTGAAACCCCAGTTCCATGAAAAAAATTTAAAAATAAGCATGAAAGATTAGACATTTATTCCATGTAATTTCTCACGTTGATGTTAGTTTAGTATAAACTAAAGGATAGAAATACTCTTCCCTTATTTCAGTTCTCAACTAGGTACAGTACAGATTTTAATAAACACTTTCCAACATCTTATAAGACTAGAAACAGCTGCCTTACCAATTATTCCCAAGGTGATGCTAGGCTTAGCTAAAATTCTTGGAAAAGAAGTACCTGTTGTTACTTCTGGGGTTTTTCTCTTCAGTGCTTGGATTCACTAAAGTAACTTTGGTCACGTGGCAAATGTATATAACCTATTTGAGGTGTGAAGGTACTTCCTAGAAACAGCTCCTTCTTGTTTGTTTTTAAATCCTTTAATCAAATTGTATATGTATGCTTTGCAAAAGTACAGAAAATAACAAAGGGAAAAATAATTTATGAGCTTAATACCCACAGACATCAGTCAATACTATTTTACCTATTCCTCTAGGGTTTATGTTACTACATATTTTGATGTATATTTTTTCCACAAAAAACATTTTTATGGCACTGGGGTTTGAACTCAGGGCCTCATGCTTGCTAGGCAGGCATGCTTATTCCTTGAGCCACTCTGCCAACCCACAAAAGCCATTTTTGCAGCCTGCTTCTCTACCCAGTACTAGATCTAGAATATCTTCTCATATCAATAAGAGACAGCTGTTTTCGGTAATAGTTTCGTAGCTGGTTGTTAAAATGAGTAGCTAATTTCACAATCTCATTACCCCCCTGGAGGCAAAAACCACCTTTAGCTGCTCTTGGGAACAAGCATCAGATGTGAAATGACTGGAGGATCAGTTTCTTGAGCAGCCACATGCTGAAATTCTTTGGATCATTAGATTTCATTTTGTTCTTCCACATGGGCATGTCCTAGGTGGTGGTGTTACGGTGAAGGCACAGTTGTCTAGAAGTATTTTGGGTTAGTGCCAGGGTTTGACTCCAGCAAGTCTTATAACTTGGTTTTGACTCTCAAATTTGGGCTGTTTCCCCAGACAAAATATTAAATAGCCTTCCAGCCTATCCAGGCAGAGGGGCCATCCTCTCCCCACCAAAAGTATTGTGACAGTGTGGCCATAGCATTGCATTATGGTTTCCACTAAAAAAAAAAAAAAAAAAACCATTTATTCAGCATTCGGAATGATTGCATCTGAGCTGTTCTCTTTAGGAGGATGAGAGAATACTCATGCCTCCTCTGTTTAAAAGAATTCCTCAGTCTTTGGTGCCAGATTTTGATGACATTTTTAGATTAAACCAGAATGTAGGACACAGCCGTTCTTTTGGGCACAAGAAAGAGGCATCTAAGGGTTTGACAAGACATAAATATTATATGTTCCCAGACACATATGACAGTTGTTCGGCAATGTCCTCACGTGACCCACTGAGAGGAAGGATGCCATGTGTCCTGCCAATTTCAGTATTTATCCTGGAATCTCAGGCTACTGCAAACTGTTGGATTGGGTTTTTTGTTTTGTTTTGTTTTGTTTTGTTTTAAGTATATGTGGTTTTTCTTAGATGTTAAAGAAATTTCAGAAAAATCTTAGATGAGGTTATGAAGGACAGCATAAACCAGAAAATCACTCTTCCCTTTGCCTTTTCCTTTTTCTGTTCTATCCTGACTTCCTGGGCTTGACTCATAGAGGAAGGGCAAGCCCTGGGAGAGAAAACCACAGAATTTGAGTCAGTAGATATGGTTTCCATTCCTGGTTCACCCCCTTGCTGCAACCTTGAGAAGTTACTTCACTTTCCTCATCCTCACCTGACCCCATCTATAAAATAAAAATCAAGGTCTGGGGGGCATGGCTCAAGTGGCACAACACTTGTCTTGCTCACATGAGGCCCTGTGTTTAATCCCCAGTACAATGAATGAATGAACAAATGAATAATAAATAAGTATTAAAAGATCTACTGCACAGGGTTATGGTGAATAAATATGTGCACAAATGTCACTATATATTATTAAGGATTATTTCTCATCTCCTTTCACTTTGGTTACACAGAAAACAGACATATGTATATGCCATTTATTTCCTTCTCCTTGACATCAACCACTGCCTTCCATCACCACAAACAGACTAACTCAACAGAAACTGGAGTAGAAAGTGTTCCTAGAATTTCCTGTATTGTGGTGTTTCTGTATCTTTAAGTACCAGAGTCCAGTATAGAGCTATCACTTAGCCTGCTTTCAGCTGCAAGTAATAGAGTACTTCCATCACTCAGGATCTCAACAAGAAGTAGCACAGTCAGATTAGGATTTTTTTTTTAGTGAGGGGGTGGGGAGGAGATTTGTCTTTTCTTTTTTGGTGTTGGGATCAAACCAGGGCCTCATGCATGCTAGACAAGCTCTACCCACTGAGCTACATCCCAGCCCCAGATTAGGATTTGGAGAGAGTTTTATAGAGGGACAATTACAAAGCAGAATCAAGGACTGGTATAGCTCCTAGGCCCAGAGAGAGAGAGAGCATTTACTATAACCTGAAGGAGACTCCCATAGAGAAAGGCACCTTCAGAGACTAGCAATAACATTCAGTCATAGGGACACACAGGTGGTTGAGGTGACCCTTCCAGGAGTAAGCTAAAGGAATAAACACTCTGCCCTCAGTCTCTTCCCTCCAGTCTTCTTCATGAACTCTCCATTAGCCAAAAACCTCTGAAAGCCGTAGGACAAGGGGCCTGTTGATATAATCCATTGATCAGTGCAGAGAGCAAGGTGGAGAAGCTGAAGAGCAGACCTGCCAGGACTAATAGAAGATATCTGCCTGAAGACACCAATATGGGTAGTTTTAAAAGTTAAATCATTTTTCATATCCTCTAACAAAAAGCATAGTGCAGTGGCCCAGTGGTGATGTAAGTAGGGACTTTGGTGTGGTCCATCTTTCTGACCTACATTCCTTAGTTAACAGTTTGGTGCGTGAGGTTGTCTCCTCATGATTGCTAGATGGCTGTCACATTCATAAGCACATGTGTAAACTGCACAACAAAAGACTGAAGAGAAAGGGTGACCTTTCCCAGATCCTCACCATAGACTTCCCCTCCAGACCTGTGGGCCAGGACTGGGTCATATGCCTAAAGCCAATTCTATTTCCTAAGACCAAGGAAATAGAATTTCCAGGGTCAACTAAAACATATTCGCATTTGTCCTCTGGAGCTAGGGAAGAATCACATTCCCCAAACCCATGGGACATTGAACAACCAAACCAGTCAGGCCTCTGACAGTAACAAAGACAGCTGTTGGGTGTATAGCCATTAGGATCTGTAGTCTGTATGTTGTTCAGAAACCTTAACACTTGTAGAATAACTGCCAAGTGAATTTGGCCCAGCAGACTCTTGACCAGCTCCAAAGTCCTACACCAGGATCTGCTGCTTAGACAAGCAAAGAAAAGAATCCCACCTCCTGTGACTCTGAAGTTTCGCCAAGCCTTGCAGTTTATGTAACAAGGAGAGCAAAGTCCTTAGAAAAATCCCACTCTGTTTGCAAAGAAATTCCATTTCCTGGTCAAGTGTTTGAATCCTGTATTTCATATCTTCTCCCAGGACCCATGTGGTGGTTTCCTCAAGGAGGTACAGCCCTGATCATAGCCTTCTTTAGCTTCATAGTAATCCACGGTAGCACTGGGTATTTAACTGGAGGTAGCAGCTCTCTGTTTGAGGGCATTAGCTTCGTTCTTTGACCTCCTAAGGAAGAGAAGTTTACCACAGTGACACCAGATTGCTATAGTGATTTATAAACTGATTATAGTCTTAATTAGAATGTGAGTATCTGAAGTCTAAAGGACTTTTTGCATCTCTTAAAATAAAATTAATAACTTTGAGAAGGCTGAACTATTCTCCTTTAGACCTAAAGAGGAGGGTATCATAAAGAGGATACTATTCATACCTGATTTTTTTTTTTTCTGGTTGGTGTTTGGTTTTTGCAGTGCTGGGATTGAATCCCAGGACTTTTTAGACAAGTGCTCTACCACTTGAACTATGCCTTTAGCTGTCTTGTTTTTTTTTTTTTTTTTTCGTTGTTTTGTTTTTGAACAGGATCTCTCCACTGTCTTTTCCCTGACTGGCCTCAAGCTCAAGATCTTCCTGCCTCCACCTCCCAAGTAAAAGTTGGAGGATGGGAGCAAGACAGGAGGAGGTAGATAGGGTGTGTGTGTGTGTGTTTTGAAATTCTTCATTGAAACTCTCCATTAAACTGTCAGCTACCCTGTTTATTATTCCACACTCTGGTCATGCAGGTATCTGGCAGATTTATGTTCTACCAGACAAGTGCAGATTTCATGCAGACCATTTCAAGCTGGACCTTGTGTCTGTGGCACTAGGTTCCAGTACATGGGAGCAAGGAAGAAAAGCTAAGTGGTAGCCAGAGAGAATTTGTGCCAAATGTCCTCAGTTTTAATTCTTTCAAGATCCCTGTCCCAAGGGCCAGAGGAGGCAGAAGTGTCTTGTACCCTGGCTTTTTTGGTAGAGACACTGAGGTCTTGTTATCTGGTACACAGGGGTCAACCAACAGCAGGAAGCCTGAGACTGAAAGGACTCGGATTCTTGGTCAGGTAACAGCCAAGCCCAATTAAGGGATTGGGACTTTCTTAATAGTTTTTCAGTCAAATAATCTAGAACATCTAGGACCATGCACAACACACAGAAAATGTTCAATGAGTGCTTTTCTCTTCCTTTCTATAGACTTCCTAATATCTAAAAAGTAGCCAAAAACAGTCTGGTTTTCCTGTAACTGGTCCTCCATTTTTAGCAGTATTTTCCTCTATGTCTCTCACTCACAGTTGATGCTTTACCAAGCATAATGGTTCATGCCTATAATCCCAGCTGCTTGGGAGGCAGAAACAGGAGGATCCATGTTTGAGGCCAGTCTGAACAAATTTATCAACACCCTATCTGAGCTGGTGGAGTACCTGCCAGGAAAGTGTGAGGCCAGGAGTTCAAACCCTAATACCACAAAAATAAATAAATAAACAAACAAAAAAAAAAACTGTCTTAAAAACAGACTATAAACAAAAGGACTTGGGGTATAACTCAAGTGGTAAAGCACCTTGAGGTACTCACGGTGGCAAACTTAAGGCCCTGAGTTCAGTCTTCAGTACTGGAAAAATAAAATAAGTTGGAAGCAAGAAAACGGGGGGATGTCTTACGCATCTTGTCATTTAAGTTTCCTTTTTGTCCATTTACTAAGTAAAAACCTAATTTCTTACTCAGAGTAGCCCAGTCATCTCATATGTGTCTGTGTTTTTACATGAATCCAAATTCAGGTCAGAGGCCACTCAAGCAGGAGAAAACAGAATTGGTTGCATCATCTAGGCCACAGACCAACTCTGAAGTTCTTTTTTGGCAGCTTGTTTATTTGTTGTCTGCCTGAAATAGGAAGGGGGAGTCAGCTGGATTTAAAAGTTAGCAGTTTAAAATAGGAGATATGATCTAATGCCTTACATCTATCCCTACCTAGTGATAGGGTATTAGAATACCCTAGCTCCAAACAAAGCTTCATTGGAAAACAGTCTAATGTTACCAAATAAAACTGATGATGCATACAAACCCTGTGATCCACGTTTTCCACTCCTATATATAACAGCTTTGGGAAACTTAAGTGTACCAGGCACAAGAATGTCTGTAGCAGTATTGTTTGTAATGGCCAAAGCTGTTAGTCAACAAGATGGATAGCTGAATTGTGACTATTCATTATTACACTCTATGAAATATATTACATAGTGATGAATCTTAAAAATATAGTATTAGGCAAAAAAGTCTGCTGTAAAAGAATATAGATAATATGATTTAATTTACATAAAGTTCAGAACATGGAAAACTAAACAATGTATTAAGAACAAAATATGTAGCAACACTTTAAAGGAAAGGGATGATAAGCACAAAATTCAGAAAGGACATTACCCCTGAGAGGGAAAGTGGAGGGAAGGGATCAGGAAGGGCACATACAGTAGCCGTACTTCAGCAGCAGTGGTAATGACTGTCTGGACTGTATCAGAGAGCTGCCTACCACCCTCCTTGCAGGACCTATTACAAAAATGAAAAAGGCAGCAGCATCAGAACAATCTTTGGGTTGGAATTTTTCTTTCTCCTTTATAAGTAGGTTTTAGTTTGATTCAAGAGCCCCACCTTGTATTTTCTGATGATTATCTTACCCCAGGAAAAGAAGGAAATCCCTGCTGGCAGCATGGCAGTGAGGTCAGCTACTTCCTGTGAATCATGTACTGTTTATGCTCATTAGCATAACTTTCATCTCTCATTCTTTCTTGACTGATTAGTAATTTGCAGCATTTTTTCTTTTAAACTATACTTTAGAGGATTGTTGGGATCAGGAAAACTTCTCATTTTCCTATCAGCTGATAAGGTCGCTGCTCTTTTATATTATTAGAAGGGTGAGAGCAGCTATTCCCTAAAGTGTCTTCCCAATCACATGTATCACAAGCATTGTCCTACCGTGGTCAGTGAGAGTAGTTGGTGCAGGTTTGAATAACTTCATGATAGATGACAGATAGCAATTTCAGAACACAGTCACATCTAGGTCAGGCAACAAGGATATCTGAATATAAGAAAAGACACTTTAAAACGAAGCACACTAAGCCGGACACCAGTGGCTCACACCTGTAAGCCTAGCTACGTGGGAGGCTGAAATCAGGAGGATGGCAGTTCAAGGCCAGCCTGGGCAAATAGTTCAGAGACCCCATCTCCAAAACAACCAGAGCAAAATGGACTGGAGGTGTGGCTCAAGCAGTAGAGCACCTGCTTTGTAAGCAGAAAGCCCTGAATTCAAATCCCAAAGAAAAGAAAAAAAAAAAAAAAGGAAGCTCACTAGCTTTGGTTGGTTATAATGTACAGTGTAGGCTCTGCTTATCCATACAGTTAGCTTTCCTGTTGCCATAGCCACTCACTTGTTTGAGATGTGTGATATGTTGTCTCCTCCTAGGGGTAGCTGGAGATCATGCAACATGGAAAGGGTGAAAACTCCATCTTATACCCAGCTAAGCTGATTACAGCTTGTCTTCATAAACAGTCTGACCTGCTCCCTATCCAATAAAGCACCTCTCTGCTGTGCAGACCTAGTCAGAGAGTCTCACTCAAGCAGCAGACAGACCAAGATGCTGAGAGCAGGTGAAGAGTTGAGAAGAAATAGGGGTCACATCATTAGTGCAGGCGCATGACAGCAGAGCGTTGGTGTGGCCATGAGCCCACAGCAGGTTGTTTTGGGCCCAGTTTCCCCATTCCACCCAGCAGTTAGGTAATTCTTCATCAGGTTGTAAGTCATGGAGACTGCACTTCCAAGTAACCACACTTGGTAACCTGCTCCTTGATAGGCGATCCTGAGCAGCCACACAGCCAACTTTGTCTTTTGGTGTGGGGCTTTGGGAATTGTGCTTCCTGTGAATGTGTGATTTAAAATTAATGTCATCCTTACCTCAGACCTTCTCTCCATGATAGATATGCAGTAGTCATGGGAGGTAGGGGGGAGAGCCTTCTTTGGCCCACTTGTTTTTCCAAGTGCCACCTTAGCTTGATGATTTTTATCCTAAGATCCTTCTAAAAATGGCCTGTCCTTTCTGCCTGTCCTCCTCATTGTGTACTGAGTACTCTCTCCAGATTTACTAGCCTCACCTTTGTTTTCTAATCAAGAATGACTAGAAAACATATACTTCTGCATCAGCCATTAATCCTACATAAACTTTTCATCTCAATTGGTAGGCACTTGGTAATGAGTTCCAGTAGAGTATCTCCTTTTGTATGACTTATATGTTGTTTTAGTTTCAGATTTTTTTCTGGTTATGACTAAATATGCTCCTTTTTGTTGTTGTTATTGGGTTTTGTTGGGTTTCGCTTTTTGGTGATACTGGGATTTGAACTCAGGGCTTTGTGCTTGCAAAACAAGGGCTCTACCATTTGAGCCACACCTCCAGTCCATTTTACTCTGGCTATTTGGAAATGGGGGTCTCACGAACTGTTTGCCCAGGATGGCCTCAAACCAAGCTCCTCCCAGTCTAGCCTCCCAAGTAGCTAGGATTACAGGCATGAGCTACAGGCACCTGACTTGCTTCTTTTTAAAAAAAATTTTAAAAAATCATAGCTGGGCTCAGTGGCTCACTTCTGTAATCCTAGGTAGTCAGAAGGCAGTGATCAGGAGGATCACAATTCGAGGCCAACCTGGGCAAAAAAGTTCAGGAAATCCCATCTCAACCAATAAAAAGCTAGGTGTGCTGGCACACGCCTGTCATCTCAGTTACCTAGTTAGTATAAATAGGAGGATGGTGGTCCAAGCTGGATTGGGCATAAATATGAGATCCTTTCCCAAAAATAGTGAAAATGCTGGGGGCATGGTTCAATTGGTAGAGCACCTGTCTAGCAAGCTCAAAGCCCTGAGTTCAATTCCAAGTCCACCAAAAAAAAATTACACAGACATTCAATATAGAAAGTAGTAGTCTCCCTTGGAAAGATTTCTACCTTCTTTGAAAGAATCAGATGTTCTTTTGATTTATAACATAGAACTTGACCATTCCAAGTATGTTCAGCATACTTTTTCACTCTGTGGTGTACCATTCTGCTCTAACGCCCAACACGTTTTAACATACTCATAGTGTACGGTTGTATGGACTATAATTTAAAGAAATCCTTTTTTGGTGTCTATTATTTTAGTAACACAAATGGTGTTATAGTAAATATTCTTGTATGTATATATTTGTGTTCTTATAGTATTTCTCCAAGAAAAATTCCTACAAGAAGAATTGATTGTTAAAGGGTTAAATTTGGAGAACTATTACCAGATTTGACTCTTAACGATTCACCCTACCAACACTTAATGTGAGAGCTTATTTGGCCAAGCTCTTATTATCAACAGTGGCTGTTATCAACCATTTTAGCTCTGTCAGTCTGCTAGGTAAAAAATGATATCTCCTGTTGATTTATTGTTGCTGTTGTTTGGCTTTTTGGTTTTTGCTATTAAACTGAGTATCTTTTGAAATATTTATTGCCTTATTCCATTGAGCAATAGCAAAGCATTTTGCAGGTTGAGTTAAGTTTATCTGGGAGTGGTTTCCTGGGAGGGTGTTGATTGTTTTTACAAACCAAAGTAAGACATTTCCTGTGTATGTCCTCCACAGCAAACAGCGGCATAACAAACTCTGGCGATCTCATTCAGATAGTGACCTCTCAGACCACCATGAACCTATCTGCAAACCTGGGCTAGAACTGAACAAGAAGGAGATCACCACCTCCGCAGACCAGATTGCTGAGGTGAAGACCATGGAGAATCACCCACCCATACCTCCTGTCTTTGTGGAACATGTGGTCCCACAAGATGCAAATCAGAAAGGCCTGTGTACCAAAGAAAGAATGATCTGTTTGGAGTTCACTTCTAGGGAATTTCACACTGGACAGATTGAAGATGAATTAAACTTAAACGACATCAACGGATGCTCATCAGGGTGTTGTCTCAATGAATCAAAATTCCCTCTTGACAACTGCCATGCATCCAAAGCCTTAATCCAACCTGGGCAGACCACAGAAATGGTCAACAAATTCCCAGACTTAACAGTGGAAGATTTGGAGACAGACGCACTGAAAGCAGACATGAACGTCCACTTACTGCCTATGGAAGAATTGACATCGCGACTGAAAGACCTCCCCATGTCCCCTGATCCTGAGTCACCAAGCCCCCAACCCAGTTGTCAGGCTGAAATCCCAGACTTCAGTACAGATCGCATTGACTTTTTTAGTGCCCTAGAGAAGTTTGTAGAGCTCTCTCAAGAGACACGGTCTCGATCTTTTTCCCACTCAAGGATGGAGGAGCTGAGTGGAGGCAGAGGTGAGAGCTGTCGATTATCTGTAGTAGAAATAGCCCCTTCTGAAGGGACTGCTGATGACCAGAGAAGCAGCTCTTTGAGCAATACTCCCCATGCATCTGAAGAGTCTTCAATGGATGAGGAACAGCCAAAGGTAAGAACTAAAACTATTTGAGATTGTTATATTGACTTTTTTTCTTTTTGCAGTGCTGGAGTTCAAACTAGGGCCTCACATATGCTAGGCCAGTGCTGTACCTCTGAGCTTCACCCCACCCCTGACTTTATCTTTGATGTTAGTAAAGATTGAGGAAAATAGTAAGGGAAAGACAGTTCGGCTGAGATCTTCGTTGAAAACTAGGGTTTAAATATTTTTTAAATCAGTTGCCTTTTGAGAATTTCATCTTTTCAGGCCTCTTTATGTCATTTGAAGCACTTCTGAGAGGGGATGGCAGAAGAAAGGAATAGCCAAAACATGACCTAAATGACAAGGAGAGGTATCCTCTGTGGACCTCAGCAATTCAGATAAAATCTCACCAAATCTCAGGCCAGGTACTCAGTTGCTGCCTGAGTTGAGACCCATGCCTCTGAGAAGATGAATTTGTTTTAGGAAACTATTTTTTTCTTTTTGGTGGCACTGGCGTTTGAACTCAGGACCTCACCCTTGCTAGGCAGGCACTCTTACTGTTTGAGCCACTCCACCAGACTGGGAAACTCTTTTTGTCTTTGAAAATTCACAGGCTAGGCATGTGTAAATAATTGCTGAAATAGCAACTGATTCCCACGTGAGCTCTTGCTATTAGTAATGTCCCCGAATCTTTCATCTCCAGCCCTGTGGCACTCAAGAACCAAGGGTTGGGTTATGGAAATTAAGAAAATATAAGAACAGACAGAAGCCTGAGACTCTTAGGTGACATATGATTTCTTATAAGCCATCTCAGACCAGGCGAAAAAATATATGTATCATTAAAAAAAATTGAGAGCGGGAGGGTTGAAACAGTGTCTCATATGTAACCCAGGCTGGCCTCAGACTCCTGATCCTCCTGCCTCATCTTCCTAAGTACAGGGATTAAAGGCCACCATGGTTTGGCTTATATATCACCAATTCTAAGACTTGTACTTATTTTCATTTTGACCATTCTGAAATAGGATGCATCTTATAAACAGTGGTTTCTTATATCAATGCCATGCAAGCAGTAGTTGCAGAATAAATGGCGGCAGATTTACTCTAACATACAAAACTTCACTCAGTGATTTTAATGGAGCTGATTAGATGCTTGACATCTCCTGATTTCTGCTTAAATTTATCCCACCTTGTCCATGATTCATTTGTTCTCTCTCTCCTTAACTACCCCAGGGCAACTCTTGCTTCTGCTTTTCTCTCCTCCCCAAAGACTAAGCCTCTGTTTTGTTTCTGCTGGGAGGTCAGAATGCTTGAATTCTCCTTTTGGACCAATCATTGCAATAGGACTGACAGAAATAGCCTTCTTCCAGTGTCCTTGGTCATATGAGTACTCTCTCCATGGCTCATGCATATACCAGGACTACTATGGCTTCTCTCCAGTCTTTGCAAGTTCACCTGTGCCTGATGTCCTGGCAGATTTTTTCCAAAGGCAAACTAACCTTGTTGGTTTGTATTAACTCTGATTCTCTTTTGAAGGAGAAGACCAGAACAATTCTTAGAGAAATACTGTACTTGGAAGTTTTACATGAAATTGTTAACAAACTAGATTGATGGTTTTACTGATCCTACTTTAAGAGGTACCCAGGGGCCATTTCCAGATTTTGAAATTCATAATTTTTATAGCAGGATGTGATTTTGCATTGGCCAGTTTGGTTTGGGCCTTATTGTGAACCCATCTGGGAGTTTTGAACTGAAAGAAGAGTAAAATGTTTCAGAGTGATTGTTTCTAAGTTTGCTGAGGCACATGGCTGAATATGCCAAGCAAATCTTTTCCAGAAGGAGCTATATGAAACTTAGGGATTGTGTGGTCACGGAGTGCTTTCTTCCTGCCCTTATGTGCTGGGATGCTGCTGCTAAGAAGAACAGTGGACGGAGGTAGATAAAAGCTAGCACAGGAGAGAACAGTGGATCCCCAAAGCAGATATCAGATGACACCCACATCCATATTTCAGTGTCTCACATTGGGCATATCTAAGCTGGCCACTGGGCCTTTGAATGGAACTCTTCACCCTGAATAAGTTAGTAAGTTGATTGGCCAGAGGAGGAGGATTTCATTTACCTTAGTAGGGCCTGAGTCCTAGAGGCTTTTAGACCTAGGAAAATATGGAATATATGAGTCCCCAAAGCTATTTGCTATTCATTTTAGAGCAAGGTACTGGATTAGAATCCTGCTTAAGGGAACAGATCAGAAAGTTTATTAGACGGTGATATAACTTATAATGGGAGTATTCTACCTCTGGCATTGATGAATCCCTTTTTTTTTTTTTTTTTCTAGCCATCTGACAAAACAGTGGGCAGTATGGTGCTGGACATTTCATGACTTGTGTTCTTATAGCCAGATAGAGTCTCCCAGATAGGAAAGTGAATAAGTAGAACACTAGCATTTTCAATTAGGCTGTAATTTGGCATAATCGTTTCACTGTTTTCTGTTCTTAGGCAATCTCAGAACTGGTCAGCCCAGACATCTTCATGCAGTCTCACTCAGAAAATGCAATTTCAGTCAAAGAAATCATCACTGAAATTGAGTCTATCAGTCAAGGGGTTGGGCAGATTCAGCTGAAAGGGGACGTCCTATCCAACCCATGTCATACACCAAAGAAGAGCACCATCTATGAGCTACCCTTTGAGAGGACCCAGGTTCCCGAGAACAAACCTGAACACTTGGAGCAGGATGACAGTTTCTACACAGCTCAGTCTGAACTAGCCAAAGACTCAGGGAAGTGCAACCCAGAAGGCTGCCTAACCACACACTTATCCACAGCAGACTTGGAAGAAGAGGACCCAGCTGAGGAAGAGCATGAGCTCTGGGGCCCAGGGATGCACCCTGATGCTAAGTGGTGCCCTGGGTCTGTGAGGCGAGCCACACTGGAGTTTGAAGAGCGCTTAAGGCAGGAGCAAGAACACCATGGTACTGCCCCTGCATGTACCTCATTGTCCACTCGCAAGAATTCTAAGAATGATTCTTCTGTAGGAGACTTAGCACCAAAAGGGAAAAGTGATGATGTCACCTCAGAACACTCATTTGCCCCTAAGGAACCAGAGATGAGCAAGGACAAATTGAAATGCAGTGGGTCTGCAGCTGGCTCACTATCCCATTGTGAGCAGAATGCCATTGTTTCAGCGCCTGAACTGCCAGAGTATCACCCCTGGCTAGCTCCCCAGACATGCCTGGGGTCAGATGCTAGAACAAAGCAGGAAGGCGTTCTGAAGGAGCAAAGGACTGTGATTTCATACCAGGGACTTAAGTCACAGGCCAGCTCTCTTCCCCTTTCCAAAAGGATAGAAATCA
This sequence comes from Castor canadensis, assembly GCF_047511655.1. NCBI lineage: Eukaryota > Metazoa > Chordata > Mammalia > Rodentia > Castoridae > Castor > Castor canadensis. Next base: position 44,680,973 of record NC_133396.1, on the reverse strand, counting down.
TTGAGTATACCCACACAGTTACGTCACTTGACCACGCTGGGCCAGGGCCCAGTGAAGAGGGTGAGGAACAAGGACTGAGGAAGATGAAGGTGGAGAAATCTGTCACTATGTTCTGTTCACTGGATGAAAATCTGAACAGGACTCTGGACCTCAACCAGGTTTCTCTGCACCCCCAAGTGCTACCTTTGCCTCATTCTTCTTCTGAGTACAACAGGCCCACTGACCTGACCTCCCTGCTAAGCAGCCCTGAAAACAGGGACAACAGCCCATCCATAGCCCTGGAGACAACACCTTTTGTCACTTGCACAACCCATGTACCACCTACCAACTTAGATTACCTGCATCCCCAAACCGTGGTTCACCTGGAAGGCTGCACAGAGCAAAGCAGCATCACAGACAGTAAGCCCACTGCAGGGCAATTTAACTGGGAAGAAAACCAGGAAGGCCTCCTCTCTACTAGCAATGAAGTGCCACATAGGGGCTCCCAGTTAAGTAGTGAAGAACTATGTTTAATTAGCAAATTCAGTGACAACATTAGGGAAGTACAAAAAAAACTGGACCCATCACCTGTGGCCTGCCAACTCCCACATAGCTCTATTGGCCCTGGTGTGAAAGAGCGTGCTAAAGAAATCGAGTCCCGAGTGGTTTTCCAGTCAGGGCTTACAAAACCATCCCAAATGAGGCGCTCAGCTTCTCTCGCTAAGTTAGGTTACCTGGACCTTTGTAAAGACTGTTTACCAGAGAGAGAGCCTGTCTTCTCTGAATCCCCTCATCTCAAACTGCTTCAGCCCTTCTTCAAAACAGACTCAGGCATGCATGCCATGGAGGCTCAGGAGTCCCAGGAAAACCCAGGTGCCCCCCAGAACCCAGAGCCCACCAAGTATTTTATAGAGCAGCTCAGAACAACAGAGTGTATTGCACAGAGCAAGCCAGTGGAGAGGCCCCTTGTGCAGTATGCCAAAGAATTTGGTTATAGTCAACAGTGTTTGCTCCCCAGGGCAGACTTGGAATTGACTAGTTCTGAAGGAGGCCTTCCTTTGCAACAGACCCAGGGACTGCAATGCACAGGCCCAGCTCCAGGACTGGCCGTGGCACCCCGTCAACAACACGGCAGAACTCACCCCCTTCGGAGACTGAAAAGGGCAAATGATAAAAAACGGACAACCAACCCCTTCTATAACACCATGTGATTCTGAGCCTATACATGTGATTTTCTAAGAGAAATCTTTGTAAAAGGGGCAGGTGTAATATGTAAGGAACATGCACTTTATTGGTTAATTTTATAATATTTTGGTCATTTTACTGTTCCTGGCACATGCAGGGTGTGTGTGTGTGTGTGTGTGTGTGTGTGTGTGTTTATGAGGAGAGAGATTGTTTAGATGGCAAGACCATTTTACCATTTTTTACTTTTTAAAAAATTCAAACCTCAAAAACAAACATTTTCAAAGAACACCTTTATCAAAGGCAAATTGCTGTTTTTCAGTCAACTGCCACCTGCTCCTCATCTTGTCCTCTGAGAAAAGGCATGCTTGCTTGCTTGCTTGAGGTGAAGGAAGCAGATGGGGACAGAGGCACTGAAGCAGAGAACTGGAAATGTTCCCCCAAGCTTGAGGCGTTGGATGGGCTGAAGGGCTGCTTGAAAGTCAGTGCCCTCGGCCTACATCTCCAGCCCTAGCCCTTTGGACTTCTTGAAGTGTTCATTCTGCTTTGCTTTTTTTTTTGGACAGGTCTTGCTATGTAACTCAGCTGACCTGGCCTCAAACTCTCAAACTCTCCATCTGAGTGCTGGGATTACAAGCACGCTCCAACCACACCCAGCTCTGCTTTGCTTTAAAAAGGAGTCTTCTAGAATCCATTTCTTCTGGTATTCCAGAATGTATCATTATAGAAAGGCATGATAATGGCTGCCTTTGTGTATTTAACAAGCATATGCTTTTTCCCCAAGAGAATTTTTAAAATTAAATTAAAAGGGAACCCCACGTGAAATCTGAGAGGTCTTCTGAAGAGGAAAGCACAAGAGGATGTAAAGTTGAGAGTGGAGAGGCTGATGCCTAGTATTAGAATTGGTGGGATCCATACAGGTCATCCTGGCCCTCCCTGCCAGAAAATGTCCTCTGCAACATCCTCCCAACTAAAACATAATGGAGACTAACTTGAAAAACAGCAATCAAAAGTCATTGTGTTCTTGTAAAATGAATATATATGTAGGGTTTTAACCCTTTCATTACTTGAATAATTCTGTGGGCCTTCTGAGTTTAATGGCCATATATTTTTCCAATTTATTTTCCTCCTCCTCACTGTTTGCCCCAACCTGCCTATGTTTTTTAATTTCATAGATTATATTTGAATTGTTACATTACATATGTATAACCTCCATTGAATGCAAAGTTTTCTATATTATCATTGTTAACACTTGACGTAAGTTGTTTTTTTTTTTTTCCTCTTCCTGGAAGGTTTGTCATTACTCTAAAGTTTATACAGTATTTATGTACATAATGTCACTTTCTTAATATTTTATTGTTGATGTTGTGGGGTCTTTTTCATTCTTTTCAAGGAGTAGAGTTGCAACTGGAAAACACAAGGAACACCAGAAATAAAACTGATAGCTGTCGATAGGAATCTGCATAGTATATTGATGGTGGTTTTAATTGTTTAAATGGAGACTTGTAATCACTAGCTCCTACCAAATTATGTATTAGTAACTTCCTTCTCAGAGAAACTCCTGGAGGTTCCCTAATATTAGATCACAATGTGACTGAAGGCTGATTTCTGCTTGAGACTAAAATCACAGGACATTGTTTGCCAATAGCTGAAGCACAGCCAGGGAGTATGTACGTGTTGCCCAGAGTGGAGGCAGAGAGGCCACAGGGGAGGCCTTGGCCAAGGGCAAGCACTCATAATGAGTCCATTTAGGATGCTTTGCTTTGCTACTTTGTGGAGATCTTAACACAAAGGCACCTGCCATAAACAAGTCTCTTTGATCTTCTTACAGAAAACATTTAGCCTGGAATGAACCACCCACCAGAGCTCATCAAAACTGAAGAGGTTTGCAAATTTACCTCCTGTTTGCTTTGGTTGATGTCCACACTACTGATGTGTACATCTTCACTCATCCTGAGGCTGAGCACAGACTAGAGACTTAGGTTTTTGGTTCATCACAGCACTGAGAGGAAAAGACAGATACACAGACTGTCAAAGTGATAATAGAGGCCAGTTTGGAGGAGGCAGATAGTAGGGTACAGAATAGGTGAACTGAGACCATTTGTAGGTGCTCCAGAGCAGCTATGGATCCATTCGCCAAATGGAAGCCCTGGTTTGGTCTGACATCACTCCCGGGAAGCAGGTTGTTCAAAAATCACCTGCTAAAGGTATATGGTATAGTAGTCATGTGTACCTGTGCTGCCCTTTCAGTAGTTTCTTTAAAACTCTCTGCTTTGTGATACCTGGATATTTATGTGTTGTTAAGCATTTTATTAGGTGGTATGTACAATGTGAGAAAACTTGCAGGACGGGGTGATGAATTCTAGGGCTCATCCATCTAAACCACCTAGTTTGCTGAGGTAGTTCTACCACCAGTATGTTGGGGAAAGGACAAGAAATTGAGGTAGGGTAGGGGTAAGGAGGAGAGGCTTGCATGGAGGTTAAGAGAGTAGCATCCACATTCCACACATTAAAAAGTACAAGCAGCATCAGCAACAGCACACGGTTCCCTCTTCTCTCCTGCCGCTGTGTAATGCTCACGCTTACTGCATTAAATACCACAAAGACTAGGAGGAAATTCTCAATGCTAGGGAGAAAAAACCTTTTTTTAAAAAAAGAATGTAAGAAACACTCTTTCTCTGCCTTTTTTTAATTACATTTTTTACCATTTAACTTACCTGTCTAAATAAACATCTACACAGGGTCTGTGATCCAACTATGCCAAGGGGTCTTCGCAGCCCTCCACATCCCCACATTTGGGTGTTCATGACTTATGTATCTGGCTGTATAATGTCCATGGAAGGTGGGTAATGAAACTATTGAAGACTTTTCAAACTTTCCTCTCTTCAGACTTTTTGGTAATTTCAGGTGGCCAGTTTCTCTTTTCTATTCATGGAAAACCCAGACTTGAAACAGCAAGTTTGGTAGATAACAGAGTTGAGCAGAAAAAATCTTGACCTTTTGTGAAGTGCTTAACTTCTTATCCAATAGTTGTTTGTCTTTTTTTATGTGTGTGAAGACTGCCATAGTCTGTCAGTAATAACTCTGAAGGGTGTGTGTGTGTGTGTGTGTGTGTGTATTGGCATTTCAGTGCTTGGAATAAAAGCCCCAGGAGCACTCAGGATTGGAGCTGTAATTGGATAGTTACCTGATCAGTAGAAGAGAAATCCTAGCTCTTTCTTCACTTTTGAAAACACTTAGCAGTAGTGAGTACTTTAGTAAACGGATAGTACTATAGTGGGGTAATATTCATCTCTCCTCATTTTGTTTACCTCTTAGAGTCTGTTTAGAACGTTTGGAATCATTCCTAGCTTCTCGGCCTCCTCAGGCTTTTTAGTGTTTTCCTAGTTCTGTACCTTTGTCCCAACTGGCATTTCCTCTTTCTCATTGTAGAAACTACCAATAGCTCCAAGGACAGCCTGTTGATGACAACTCAGGCTCTATGATCCCTTCCTGCTCATGGGCCCCAACTGTTGGGTAGACCTGAAGCTTCCCATAAGAAGAATCTTAGACATATCAGCTCACAAAAGTCTTCACCTGCTTCATTTAAGGATTTCAGTTCTGTGATCTAAGGCATGTTTGGTAAAGATGTTTTAGGGAGGGTTTTTTCTTTTTTTCCTAAGAAAGCGTTATGCAAAAAGGGTCACTTTTAAAAAGGGCATTTTAAAATAAAGCCATTTTGGGGCTTTTTCAGATAACTATTTATGGATACTTTGTTTACATTGTGAGTATTAAAAAAATGCATCATCGTATTGGCCACTCAGTCCTCCAGGCACCCAGGCCTTGGCTGTCCTGCGAGTCCCCACTCAGAGCAATGCCATAATGTCAGCCCTTGTGGGTAAGTGGGTAAAGCCTGGAGCTGCCTTCCATCTGTGTCCTGCACTCCTGTCCAGTAGTCATCATTTCTTCAGTGATTGTGTTTTATAGTGATGATCGTAATGGTAAATGGCTAGTATGGTTTTAATTTTGTTTTGCTTTTTTGATTGTAGACAAGTTGAAATTTTAGTTGTTTCAGCACCAATCCAACTTAAAAGTATTGTGGACTTTGTTTTCCCTTACAAACTAAAAGATCAAGGCATGTATTAGACATAAGAATATTTGTTGTCTCAACACATCCAACACCCATATTAGGAAAAGGCCTGCATCAAAGCGGGAAGCTGCACAATCCTCTCTCCCAGTGACTGGGGTCCTTTGACGCCATGGAGAGCTATTGCAAGGTGCTTCTGTACTTTTCCCTCCTGGAAGTGGAGGATGAATGGGCCTGGCTTCTGCTATGAAAAGAGAACCAGCCTCATCTTCTCAGTGCCCCAGAGATCTAAGACAGAATTTCTAAACTGGAACCATCCCTTAACAGCTTGAAGACCCCCCCACACACTCAGGAGGTATCCAACTGGTGCTGCCATCCGTGTCCTCAGTAGCAATGCTGGTGGCAGCGTCCTGTGTACACAAGCAGAACTGATACCCAAGGCTTAACTCAAGCCGATGACCCAAACTGAAAGCTGGGGGACTGGTCCTGAAATGCCTCCTAACCAATAAGCCCACTTGGAATTATTTGGTTTATATATTTGTTGGATTTTGGTTTCCTTGGCATAGCTAGAGGTGCCTTTCCTTTTTTCTTTTTTTCTTTTTTTTAACTTTATTTTGTAGGACTTGTTCTAAATATGGAAAACAAGTCTAGGAGACTCTCCCACTGACTGTTACCTTTGCCCCAGGCTACCCCAAACTTTAATGCTCACATTTTATTAAATAAAGCAGGTGCTCCCTGGAATCTCTGGGACCTTTTTGAGGCATTTGAAGCAGAATATAAAGAGTGGTCTCATCTCCTTCCTTAATCTTCCTGGTGGTTGGGATGTTCCACTTGTATCATAGAGGTTTTTTTTATTACTGATGTGCTCAGCTGTTTTTAAATGTGAACTTGTGCGCAAATGTGCAGATTCAATGTTCTTGTTACAGATTGAATAAATTTTTATTTTGAAGATGAAATGTGTGCTTCTTCAAGTGCAACACAGGAGTAGATGCTGGAGAAGGTGAAAGGGTTGGAAGAGAACCCTGATAAGAAACAGAATGGGTGTTGCTTATTGACGAGCAGAGGCAAGCACACCCTTAAGAGCTCTGTGGAAGCTGGGTGTTGGTGGCTCACACCTAATATTCCTAGCTTCTTGGGAGGCTGAGATGGGAGGGATTGAGGTTCCTGGCCAGCCCCAGAAAATGGTTCATGAGACCCCCATCTTCAAAAGAAACAAGAACAAAATGGACTGGAGGTGTGGATCAAGCAATAGAGTGCCTGCTTTGCAAGTGGGAGGCCCTGAGTTCAAATCTCAGTCCCACAAAAAAAAAAAACCTCTACAGAAAAAAAAATACAAAATAAAAAACTGGATAGGAGATAGGATCCACTAAAATTATTGCAGACAGTGTGGCTCCAATCAAGTGACCAAGCTGGGAACTTGCCTGATCAAAGAGGCATTTGCCAAAGCTGCCACCTGAATGTTAGGAGAATGAATAAGCAAAAGGACCAAAATTATTCTACCATCTGTGGTGCAGAGTGACTGGTGTGGGACAGCTGCAAAGACCTGCTCCAGCAGAGAATAGAGTGACCACTCTGGACATTAGTGAGAGCTACAATCTTTGGGCACAAGGCACCTCAGCACACTGAAAGAAAGGGGACATGAATTTCCAAAGAAGTAAAAGCTTTAGGGCTGGGGGCATGGCTTACATGGTAGAGTACCTGCCTAACAAGCATGAGACCCTGAATTCAAACCCCAGTATCACAACAACAACAAAATGTAGATTTCTGGGTTGGGGGTGTTTTGCAAGAGGCCCTGGGTTTGATCCCCAGGCATCACAAAAAAATAATAAATAAAAAGCTTTAACCCTCTCCCACTATTAGAAGAGAAACACATAGTTCAAATCCCAGTACTGCCAAAGAAAGAAGAAAAAACCTATGACATCAGTGGTGCAGGAGGGAGATGGAGCCAAGGGTAGTTGGGGTCCCCACTTCTACCTTTCCACAGATCCATCATGAGATGTTTAATGGTGCCATCCATCATGTATAAGAAAGCACTACTATCGAGGGAGAGCTCGTTTTCTACTTTCCCAATTGCCAACCAAATTTGCTGAAGCTTCCAGAAAAAACACTGCTTTGTCAGTCTACTTCATTCTAAATCGTTCACGTCACGCGGGAGGGGTACAACACTAGTCCCAAGAGGGAGTGCATGATGGTGATAGTGAGGTCACAAAATATTCTAGGAGTGTTTGGGGGTCCCTGACCAATCTAGTAAGCTCAGTCTTGGCTTTCTAGCTAAAGCAAATGGACCAAATCATGGCTAAGTTGCCAGGCCACCTCGTCCAGAAAACGGTCTCATGAAGTTAAAGCTGAGCCTGTCCCCAATGGATTACAATTCAGCGCCCAGCTAACAGTTCTAACTCGAGGCACCAAGCCCAAATGTCTCTTCCCCTGATTGGCGAGGCCTTGGCCCCGCCCTCTACCAGACCTTGCAGTCAGAAGAGGGCTTGAAGACTAGACTGAAGCAGTCAGGCCTCAGCAAATACTTGCGGATCCCAGCAAATACTTTACCCAGAGAGCACCACCCATTCCCAGATGACAGAACTGAAGGCTGGATGGACTGAGGGATTCCTACTTCCTAGTCCCTCATCCCTCCCTCTAGAAAGTTCTCTTTAAAGTGGAGGGAAGAGGAGGGGTGCCATTTCAGAGTAGGTGACAGAGCATTAAATCTCTGCCAACGAGTAATGCAGTTAGAACTTGATACAGTTCTCTTCATTTTACATCCAGAAAACTGTAAAAATAGCGTGACTGAGCCAGAACTGGAACCTGTTTTTTAATTCGTCAGGCAATCCTTTGTGCCATGCAGCATAAGTCTGAGTGTCAGCATTTGTGAGAAAAAATGGCACTGCCCTTCAAGGAAAAGTAAAAGTACATGGTGTTGAAAGCAAGGACCCAGATGCCAGACCCTGGGACAAGAATCTCAGCTCCATTAACCACCAGTAAGGGATGGGTAATCTACTTAACCCCTTTGTGCCTCAGTTTCCTTGCCTGTAAAATAGAACAGTACTCATCTCTGAAAGCTGTTACCAGAATGTTATTAATATGTATAAAGCCTCTAGAGCAGTGACTCATAGTAAGTGGCAGTACTGGGAAAGCTATTATTATAAAGGGGTAACTGAGTCACTCAGGTCTTCTCTTCCTCACCATGTACCTAGAACCTTCAGGTAAGATTCCTCATCCATCCTCATGCCATGAATTATTTCTGAAGCACCATCTAACAATTTGTAATTCTATTCCCCTGGACTCTTCCTGAGAAACAAAGAAGTCTTGTGAGGACCCTCGTGGTTTCCACCATCTTTCTTCCCCCTTACTTCCAATACTGGCTTCTGTCCTCCAGAAGTCCGTGTCCTGTTGATTCCAGGCATACCCCCAGAAAACAGGAAATAATATCTGGCCCCTATGATGAGAGGGAAGAGACTGGTTTGCAGGCTTTGGGTAAACAGCAACTACAAGTACCGGTTCTTCACTGGCATTATTTTGGTCAGGTTACTTCTTATCTCCTTGATCTTGAATAATATTCAGATCTGTGAGTGTCAGGGGCTGTTATTCCCTGGACCACAGTCAGACATCATACCAAACAAGGCCGGGAGGACAGTAGGTAGGAGTCAGGCTAAACATCAACCTCTAAACTGGCTACTCTGACCCTTAAAATGTAGCTAAAGACCTGTGCCAGCCTCTTCCCCTTGAACTTGGTGCTGAGGAGTGGAGGTCAAAGTGGATTCACTTTTCTCCCCTCCCTGGTCTCTAAGCTGTTTCCGGCTCTGCTCCATGCAATCTTATAACAGGACGAAACGCTTAGCAGAGCGCCAGCGTTTTAGGTTCTCAAATGATCGCTATTGCTATTAATAATAACTACCATTCACGGCCTCTTGGAGAGCACCCTCGCAGTTGCCCTCGGCCACCTTACGCCCTCATCCAATGAGAGTTCCCCCAGAGCTTCTTTTGGGGTCTCTTCTCAGCCGGGACTGGCCATGCAGTCCCGTAATCCGGGCCAGCCGGGACCGGCTAAATTGGGACGCGATTGCGGCAGGAATGCGGCGCGAAGGCACCTGATCTGGCGCGGCTGCCAGCTCTAGGGGCGCGCGCCCCCTTTCCGGCTCCCTGTCTCGATGCCTCCCTTGGAGTCTGAGAACCAGCCTACCCGGGGGGCGCGGAGGGCGGACGGGGTACACACACACACACACACACACACACACTCACTTACTTCTGACTTCTTATACAGGCCCGCAGACATTGTGAGCAGACTGGGGCGCAGGACTTTCCCGCCGCTGGAGGGGGCGGGCCCGCTTTCATCCTGGCTCCGCCCACTCGGAAGCCCCGCCCCCTACGGCTGATGGCAGCGGCAGCTGGGACTGCAGCGCAGCCCGGCCCTGGAGAGCCGCAGGCAGCGGCCCGAGCAGGCAGCCCAACACCCAGGCCCCAGACGCCGCGGACACCCGGAGAGGCTGCTCTGGTGCCCTGACGCCCTCCTCTTCCCCCAGCGCAGCCCCGCCCGCTCCGCAGAGGAGTCGCCGCGTGAGCACCCGCACACACCCGGCTGCGGACCAGGTACCCCCCACGCCTCCAACAGCTGCTAGCGGAGCGGGCGGGGTCTCTGGAGGGGCAGAGGTCTGGAGGGGGTCTCCGGAGGGGCGCAGAACTCTGCCCCTCCCCCCTCCGCCGAATTCGGTTGGGGCAGGGCGGACTTGGTGTCTATATTTGGCCGGACAGCGGCCCGCGCGCACACACCTCGTCTCACAAGAACGCAGTGCCGGACAGGAGGCCGGAGGAGGGTGCGGGTAGTCAGGGCCTCAGGCCTGGGGCCGCAGAAGCGGCTTGAAGGGCACAGAGGTGCCCGGGGATGAGCAGGGGCTGGAGACAGTGCGACTTTGAGAGAACTTGGGGTGTCCCCTGGGAAAGAGAGTAGCATAGCTCAGGCCCTGGCTAGGGAAAAAGCACCTCACCTCACCCTCCCCACCCTTAGAAGTCTGGTCCTGGCGCTGAGGTGGAGGACCCAACTCCAGGAGAGTTTACTAGGGAGAAGATTCAAGAGAGGAGAGGGCACCCACTGAGAATCTAAACCAAAGTAGGGTATGCAAAAGCCAGAAGACTATGGTTAGGGCCTCTTGGAGTAGCCAATGCAGGATGGAATGGAAGAAGGAATCTACCTTGCTCTGAGCCTTCCCCCAACCCCATCCCCAACAGCTGTGGAGGAAACTGATGAAAACAGTACCTGCAAAGACTCAGGTTAGCTGACAGGAGGAACCTCTCCCTTGGCAAATTTTTAGAAAAAGGAAAAACTCCATCTGCCTGAATTATGCCAGAGACGTGAATTCAGGATCACGGGAGCTACAGTCCTAGCTCCATACTGGCCTTGAGCTATGATCCAATGGCCAAGGCACCTGATTCTAGACTGGGTGCATCTAGGAGATAGTAGCATTTTGTCAAGAGATGCTCATCCCAACGCCAGCAGTTAGAAGGGAGCCTGGCATTGAGACTCCTCTCCAAAACATTTTATCTTCCAAGTAACTTTCAGCCCCTATCAGGCTCCACTATCCTCCCAGCCTGGGTCTCTAAAGTGAGGTCAGACCCCACATTAAACAGTATTTGTGCTGGACACCATAGCTCACACCTGTAATCCTAGCTATTTGGGAGGCAGAGATCAGGAGGATCAAGGTTAGAGATCAGACTGGGCAAATAGCATGAGAAACCTCATTTTGAAAATACCCAACACAAGAAAAGGCTGGCAGAGTGGCTCAGGTGATAGAGCATCTACCTAGCAAGCATGAAGTCTTGATTTCAAACCAATATGACCAAAAAAAAAAATTGACAGGTGGCAAAGAACTGTCCATCCTTTGATCACCTTGAAGAAATGTCCCTGTTTCCCTGCTGACTCTGGCCAGATAACCCTTCTCACCTCCTTCCTCCCACAGCTCACAGAACTAAGGACCAAAGGCACTTCCTCTATCTACCCCAGAGATGAGCCGGCGTGTGGTTCGGCAGAGCAAGTTCCGCCATGTGTTTGGGCAGGCAGCAAAGGCTGACCAGGCCTACGAGGACATCCGGGTATCCAAGGTCACATGGGACAGCTCCTTCTGTGCCGTCAACCCCAAATTCCTGGCCATTATTGTGGAGGCTGGAGGCGGGGGTGCCTTCATCGTCCTGCCTCTGGCCAAGGTAAAGGATGAGGGAAAGGAAGCAAATGGGAGGACACTGACTGGGGCCTCTGGGACCTCCTGACAGCAACCTGAATTCTCACCTAGATCCATTCATCAGTTAGGAGGGCAGTTCTGTGGATTTTGCTGCTCCCTGTTCCCCAAGCCCTTAAGGACTGGTGGGGATACTCTCCCCCCACCCTGAGCAGCAGTGTCACTGTGGCCATCCACCTCTCCATGCAGCACCCTGTTCCAAGCAGGAACCAGGATGGGAGTCCTGTGGTAGAGATAATCAGGATGCAGCTGAGCCAAAGCCAAGTCAGATTCTGTCCCTTTCTCTCCTAATGCCAACCCCCTCATATTTGGGGACTGAAGATCCTCCTCCTCAGCCCATGTGACCATTTGTTTAAATCATATCCCAGAGCAGCACACTGAGGACAGGATCAGGCTCTATCCAAAGGGTTTCTGGCACCTCCCTATTCTGGTCTGGCAGTGGAGTGAAATGAGAGTAGAAGGTAAGGGCATAGCACATAAGGCCAGAGCCCTCCCTTCCCTAGAGAAGGGGACCAGGCAGTGACTGCCACTTTTGTGAAGTACCCTCAAGACCTTTCACCATCTCCACCCCCACACCCCAAAGCATGACCTTGACCAGGATTCTGGCTCCTATACTTTGTTAGGGGAGACTCCACAAGTGGCAGGGTCAGGAAGAGACCCGACAATAGCCCGTGACTCACCCCAGACAATGCAGACACCATCCAGAGACACCATCCCCAGGGCTCAAATTTCAGCTAGAGCCACCTCTTCCCCCAGTATGGCTGCCATTTCATGCCACATAGCCACTTCTGTCCCCTACTGCCTGGTCTAGGTCAATGCCAGCCCCAGCAGAGGCCTCAGAGCCCCTACAAGCAGCTCATGAAGACCAAAAATAGTTGAGCCCCTGTTAAGGAAAATAGGACCCAGGATTGCCTGTTGCTTGTGGTTCCAAGGTGAAGCCAGTGACAAAAGAGAGACCTGCCAAGGGTGGCTAGGAGCACTGCACTATGAATTACCTCACCTTGACCTCTTCCACCAGGGGCTTCCAACAGACATTCCAATTGGGGGAACAGGCTCAAGACACTCTTGTCAATATGCACACCCATGATCCCAGCACTTGGGAGTCTGAGTCAGGAAGATCACAAGTTTGAGGCCAGCTACATAGACAGCCCTTGTACAAAACAAACAAACACAGCAAACAACAACAAAAAGAACAGCTTTCTCCAAGTAGATGTCTTTTGAAGATCACAAGACTGAGAGTTCATCTGGATTCTACTAATATCTTGCTGTGGGTCCTTGAATTAGTCAGCTTACCTCTATCAAATTCCCTAATATAAATGATCTCAACCCTCTGCCTTCAGCAAAGTTCAGGGAATGAAGAGGGAGGTCTGCAAAAAGAAAATAAATGATATAGGACTAAAATATGAACAGATCTTCTGCTCATCCAAAAACACACGGGATGAGCTGATGATGTCACTGAGTGGTAGAGTGCACAGCTAGCATGTGCAAGGTACTGGGTTAGATCCCCAGCACAGCAACACACACGCATACACACACATACAGCAAAGTGACCCCATATCTCCCACTCTGACCCCTCCAGACAGGACGAGTGGATAAGAACTACCCACTGGTCACTGGGCACACAGCCCCTATTCTGGACATCGACTGGTGCCCACACAATGACAACGTCATCGCCAGTGCCTCCGACGACACCACCATCATGGTAGGAGCCAGATGGATGCTGGTCAGGGGAACAGGGTGAGCTGACTCACCTGTGCTGGGGAAGGTGACAGGGAGGCTCAGAATCACAGAGCCCTGCCTGCCCTGCCCTGCCCAGCTCCCAGGCTATTTTTAACTACATGCCCTCTCCCTCCCAGGATGCACTGCTTATAGGACTAATTATAGCCATGGACAACTTGGGGCCCAAAGAGCAGGGGGACAGTGCTCTGATGTCACCTGCTGGAGTGAATGGGGAGGTCTCTGGAGAGCTGGCAAAACCCCTTCCTGGTTCCCAGCTGTTTCTGCCTAGTCAGGCACTACCACATCTTGTCCTGTATTTGACCCTTACTACTCAAGAGAACCAGTAGGGCTATGGTGGCGGGGGAGGGGGGGGGGAAGCTAGTTCCTTATCCTGCCTACCCTTTGCCTTTTCCTCCTACCTAGGTGTGGCAAATTCCAGACTATACTCCTGTGCGCAATATTACAGAACCTATCATCACCCTTGAGGGCCACTCCAAACGTGTGGGCATCCTCTCCTGGCACCCTACTGCCAGGAACGTCCTGCTCAGTGCAGGTGTGGAGGTCTAGGGAGGGTCCCAACAGTAGATGAGGGTGGGAATGGCAAAGGCAGGGCCCAGGTGACCATGCCTGGCCACCCTGGACAGGTGGTGATAATGTGATCATCATCTGGAATGTGGGCACGGGAGAGGTGCTGCTGAGCCTGGACGACATGCACCCTGACATCATCCACAGCGTGTGCTGGAACAACAATGGCAGCCTGCTAGCCACTACCTGCAAAGACAAGACTCTGCGCATCATTGATCCCCGGAAGGGCCAAGTGGTAGCGGTGAGTGCATAGCCACTCCCTGGTAGCCCTTACCTAGTGACCAGCTGTTAGCACCCTGTGCCCACAGTCATCAGAGCCCTGGTCCCAGCTTTCACCAGTCCCATGCCCCGCAAGTCTGCAACCACAACCCTAAGTAAACCCCTAGCTTGCAATTCTTTGCCCTGTTCCTGTTCCCTCCCCTCCACTGCATCTCAGAAGCTCAAAGGAGGGCTCCTGGCTTTGAGACAGAGGAGGGGGGATACTGGAAACTCCATCCTTCCACCATAATCTGCATGAAACCTGAGCTCCAGGACCCTCTCCTCTCAGCTGGCACTCAGCGCCATCTTCCAGGGTCTGGAGCCTGACCACAGGCTTGATGGCTGGACCCCTTCCCACCCTTGTTGACCCTGCTGGGCTGGACTGGGGCAACCCTTGCGCGTTGCCTGTCCCAACTAGGTGCCTGGGAAGGGCAGTGGCCCTGGCCTCACCCACCATCCTTAATCTAACCTGGGTGCGGGGCCGTGTGCATGTCTGCATGCAGCGGGTGAGCGCGTGTGGCGCGGCCCGGGACGGATGGGCTGACGGGCGCTCTAACCCACTAACCCCGCGAGCAGGAGCGAACCCGGCCTCACGAGGGCGCCCGCCCGCTGCGGGCCGTCTTCACTGCAGACGGGAAGCTGCTCAGCACCGGCTTCAGCAGGATGAGTGAGCGGCAACTCGCGCTCTGGGACCCGGTAGGCCAGGCCGAGCTGGGTGCACTCGCTCGCTCGCTCCTACTGTGGGTCGGCCAGGAGCGGAGGGCAGTGACCCGCGCCCAAGAGGCCGGAGCGGAGCGGGGGCTCCCATGTGGCAAAAGCCTCGTTGCCACCCCGAGGAGCCAGCAGACGTCGCCCGCTCTAGGATCAGACTTTGAGGGCGCTTTAAGGGATCGGGATCTTCTGAGAGCCAAGAGTCTAGGGCTCTCTCCCCGCCCAGACGTTCTCCAAACCAGGGGCCAGCCACTGGCCCCCGAGAAACTGTGTTCTTGGACCCCTTTATCTCTCCCCACCCTCCAACCCTACACCCAAGTCAGCAAACTAATTGCTCAGCCCTCCATGTTCCCCAGGCCAGGCAGCTGGGTGATGCCCCTTCTCCCCCCTCCCCCAGGAGAGGTTTGCAGCCCACGAGGGGATGAGGCCCATGCGGGCTGTCTTCACGCGCCAGGGCCATATCTTCACCACGGGATTCACCCGCATGAGCCAGCGAGAGCTGGGCCTGTGGGACCCGGTAACACAGCTGGAGGCTTGGGGTGTGTGCCCCGGGGACTGGCATCACGGGAGAGGGGCCAGGCGCCCCCCACCCGCAGGGCATGCCCACCTGGACAGGGCTGGAGGCCGCTGCCACGTCCGCAGCGCCTGCCATCCCCGCACCCACCCCTCTGCCCAGTTTTGCTGCGTCGCCTGAAGGAGCTCGCGCTGGCGGCCCCGCCTGGTGATGCCGAGTCCCTGGGGGTGGTTTGCGGTGACTGCATGCGACGACGCAGGGGGTGTATGTGCGAGGGAGGAGGAGTGATATGTGCAGGGGAAGAGCCTGTAGCTCCCAACAGAGCTGCCTTGGGAACGCATGGGATTTGGGCCGGGCAGGAAGCGTAAAAGGGATTCCGAAGTAGCACAGGAGGATGAGCAGGGCAGGTCATGCCTCCTGTGCTCGGACAGAACAACTTCGAAGAGCCAGTGGCACTGCAGGAGATGGACACGAGCAACGGAGTCCTACTGCCATTCTACGATCCCGACTCCAGCATCGTCTACCTGTGTGGCAAGGTGCTCGAGGCCGGGTGGAGAGAACGGGGTGTAGGGGGAGGGGCAGGATGGAGACGTGAGGCCCCAACCTGGGCGTTCCTCTGAACCGACTGGTTTTGCAGGGTGACAGCAGCATTCGGTACTTTGAAATTACGGATGAGCCACCTTACGTGCACTACCTGAACACATTTAGCAGCAAAGAACCGCAGCGGGGCATGGGTTTCATGCCCAAGCGGGGGCTGGATGTCAGCAAATGCGAGATTGCCCGGTCAGCAGCCTTGGCCCCTTCTGCGCGCCTGCCTCTCTGTCCCCTCCTTGTGTCAGGTCTTAACCTCCGCAGCTTCCCCAACAGTGCTTTGGAAAAGAAAAGGTCGAGGTGGGATCAAACAGGTCTTTTTCAGCCCCACTAGCCTGATATTCTCCGACACCCCATCAAATTTGTTTTACCCCAGAACTGATCATGTGTGTAAAATCCAATGTGCTCAGCAAGTAGTGGCCTCCAACCCCTTGGTCCCAGAAAAGAGACGTTAAGGGGGTGGGAGTCTTGTGGGGGTGCTGAACACCGTTCCCTTATAGGTTCTACAAGTTGCACGAACGGAAGTGTGAGCCCATTGTCATGACTGTGCCCCGCAAGGTGAGGACCGGGAGAGAGGTCGGGCAGGGCTCCGAGGCGGACTGGAGCGCAGCAGGCTAAGGCCCGGGCTCATGCGGGTCCAACCTGTCCACCTACCCCCGCAGTCAGACCTGTTCCAGGACGATCTGTACCCGGACACACCGGGCCCGGAGCCAGCCCTGGAAGCGGACGAATGGCTGTCGGGCCAGGACGCTGAACCTGTGCTCATTTCGCTGAAGGACGGCTACGTGCCCCCGAAACACCGCGAGCTCCGGGTCACCAAGCGCAACATTCTGGACGTGCGCCCGCCCTCAGGCCCCCGCCGCAGCCAGTCGGCCAGCGATGCCCCCTTGTCGGTAAGCTGTGGCTCCGAAGCATCCAAGCCCATCCGCACATCCGTCCCCACTCCCTCTGACACGGCCTCTCGGTTCCGTCCGCCCTAGCAGCAGCACACCCTGGAGACGCTGCTGGAGGAGATCAAGGCCCTTCGCGAGCGGGTGCAGGCCCAGGAGGAGCGCATCACGGCTTTGGAGAACATGCTGTGCGAACTGGTGGACGGCACTGACTAGCGCGGCCTGCGCGGCGGGGCCGTGCACCCAGCACGCGGGACGGGGCGGGGAGCACGGACTCCGCCCCGCCCCAGCCGTTGGTCTGGAACTCCTGAACCCGCTTCCCTGGGTTGGGGTCGGGGGGGCGGGACTGGGATGGAAACTCCGTTCCCCGCGGAAGTCCTGGACTAACAGAGCATAGGGGAGACCTGGGTCTGTCTGGCAGGGCCCAGGCTGTGTGCCTGGTCCCGGGCTTGACAGGAGAGGGCCTAGGCAGGCCCGAGATAACGCGGCCTCAGCAATGGTGCTGCATGGCGAGGTGGTGTCCCCTTTTGTCCTCGCCCAGCTCAGGGGAAGTGCTTAGTGTTAGCGCGATGCTTGGGGACGTTGGGGAGCTTGGACTTGACCTCAAAGGGATGACACTTCGACCGTCTCCCCACACTGGGGAAAATCACAACGGTTCTAATCAGCTCACTTGATTCTGCCACGCTGAGTGGTAAAGAAGACGGGCGGCACCCAGTTCTGCGGACCCATGCACATGCCTGGCTACACCCAGCAGTCTATGGCAGAGAGCTCTCTCCCTTTCCACCGCCAGAAAGGGCAGCTTCCTGGAAACAGCCCCGGCCCGATGAATCTCAGAACTGGCATGAGGAAGCAAATACACGCACACACAGCCCTCTTCGGTGGCCTTGACTGAGGAAAACAATGAATGAAATATTTTTGCTAAGTTTAAGTCTGTGCTTCCTGCATGGGTGACAGTGAGAGCCCCCAGCCTCTGCAAATCCTGGGGAACCTAGGAAATGCAACCCTGAGCTCAGGACCCACCAGGCAGCCTCTTATCCCAGAGCTGTCCACATACTACGACCCCCAATTCCCACCCAACAGGGGCATTCCTCCCCAGTAAAGTCAGGTAGGAAAAGTCTCCGGTTTGAAGTCTCTTTTATTGTGCCTCAGAATCAGTCTGGTGCCCCTGGCATCAGGGAAGGGAGTGGGAGGAACAATTTCTCTTTGTTGCTCTTTTCTTCTGTCCCCTTTTTGTGTCCCTTCTGAGCCTCGCTGGCTGGGCTGGGAAGGCCAGTCCTAGAGAGGCTATGGACAAGGGTGTGCAGTGGCCCCTGCCCCTGGCGGGTCTGTGCTTCTCTGGATGGGTGAGATGGGGCAAGGAGAGCCGGGGGTTAGCACCATTGGATGAAGGGTTTTAGAGTAAGCCCCCGGAGTGGGGGCAAGAGGGATGCACAACCACAGAGGGCTAGCAGCAGCTGGTGGGAAGGGGTGGGTAGTGGTGCCAGGGCCCTGGGCAACCCCTTTGTAGTCAGTTTTGTGTCGGGTCTAGTGCTTGCTCCCAGCCCAATATGCCCCACCACACACACACTCCAAGGCACCATGAGGAAGTCGGGCCTTGCTCAGGCCAGGGGGACACCTTGGATACACTCCCTGATCAGAAAAAAAAAAAAAAAAAAAAGTGCCTTGGGGACAGGGACTCCAACTTCTGGATGCCCAAGGAGAAGCTGGGACACCCTGAGACCCAGGACAGGTGTGGGGGTTGGGGGAGCCGGGCACCCCGCTAAGTGCACTTGACGCTGAAATGCCGGGATGGGGGAGGGGCTGGGCCTTTGACGTGCTGGTTTGTGTCTGGGACAAAGCAGCGACACAGCACGAGAGCTCAGCTGCCTCCCAAGGGTAGAGCAGAGATGCAAAGGCTTTCAGGGGCAGTGTCCTGGAGTGGGGTCAGTGAGCAGAAAGGAGAACCGGCCAGAAGGAGCCAGAGATGGGGACAATGCTCCTCCTAAGGATTGCCCCTTCAGGACCACCTACTCCGCCCTTAGATCAGAGCCCAGAGGAGCGGATTAGGGGTCAGGATACAGCAAAGCAGGGGGACCCGTCCGGCTGTGCCAGTTGCCTCCAGGGCCCTGGCCTGGAAAGTTACCCATGTCAAACCCCACCCTGTCTTGTGTCCGGTGCGCCGCTGCATCCCCGAGTAGATGGAACCAGAGTCGGCAGGTGCGTGGGCCGGGCCGTCTCTCTCGGGTCCGGGTCTGGTCGTGCGTGGAGACTGACGAGAGGCCCAGCAGGGGGCGCTACTGTTCGGTCAGCGAGAGCCGCAGAATGCGCTCCAGTTCCTCTTCCTCCTGGCGCGCGCGCCGCCGCCGCTCCTCCTGCTCCTGAGCCGACAGTTCCATGGCCAGCCGCAGCTGCTCGTCGTAACTCCGAAACACGTGGCCACTGGAGCCCCGGCCCTGGCTGGGCCGAGGACTGGGCACCCTCGCAGGGGGTGCGGGCTGCCGCTGCGGCGTGGGTGGGGCGCTCCTGGGGGCAGGGAGGATTTGTAGAGCGCTCCCTGTGCACCTGCTCTGCGCTAGGGCGGGAGACTGCGTGGAGGCCCTCGGCAGAGCAGTCCTGACACCCTCTAAGGGAGGCTCTGGGGCTGCCCTGGGCCCACCCAGTGGTGGCAGAGCCTGCCCCTGACATCCTGTCTGGTGAGGGTCTGAACACCCAGAGGCCTGGCTCCCTGCTCTCTGCCTGCCTTGGGAGCACTTGCCACTGAGCAGCACCAGGAAAGGGCAGTGGTAGGAGCCATCATCATGCCAGATGGGGGGGTCCTCCTGAGGGCACTATGGCTCTAGGCCTAGCAGGGCTCTATGGTCTTCACCCAGTATGCTGGGGTACGAGGGGGTGTATCAGTACGCGTGCTGGGGATGGGGAAGTGCACAGGCGTCTCTAAGTCCTCTTCGGCCTAGCAGCCACTGACCTGTCCTGTTGGCGACCCTCATAGGACATTGGGTGGGTGCCTGGCTTGCTGTTGGTTAGCGCCTCCCAGATTGTGACCTGGAGGGAGGATCCTGTTAGTCGTGCATCCCTGCACTTGCAAGGCCCAGCGTGGCATCAGGGACACACCTGGTCATACTCACTGCCCGCCTCAAGCAGGCTCTGCTGGATGGCGAACTGCAACAAGTCGTCCTCATCCTCGCGGGTCACCGCTTCTCGCTGGCCGCCTAGCACGCTGTAGCCACGTGGAGCCTCGAACAATGCGGGGGAGATCTCGCAACCACGGCAGGAGGCTAGGAGTGCAGGGCTGAGGGTCAGGTACAGGTGGGCCCACCCCTGTCCCAGGGCACCCTAGGGTATTAAGGAGGGAAATCAAGTTGAGCTCTGAGGGGGCTTGGAGGGGAGTGAAGAGTCTCACTGGTAGAACTGGAGCTGCTGACACTGGAGGAGTCACTGCCTGGGGAAGGGGTCTCGCTGCTGGGGCTGCCTCGCACCGATGGCACCGGCTCATCACAGCCATTGAGGTTTCCAAAGGTGATGCGGGCATTGAGGATGTGGAAGATCGGGATTTCTGAGGATGAGGAAACCATCAGGTACCACCATCCACTCCCTCACACCTCAGGGCCACTGCCCTGACCTCATCTAAACCCCGTAACACCCTCCTCCTCTCCTACCCCCTCTCCCCCCAAAAAATAAAGAGCTGAGGGAAACAGTGGCGTGTGTGTGCGCGTGTGCATGTGTGTGCGTGTGTGGCAGTTGTTCTCACCAATCTTCACTGGGAAGCCAGGAGGCAGACGCAGAGTGATGAAGTCCCGGAGCTTGGCAAAAAGTGCATTACTGACAGCCATGAGGTCAATGATGGGGGCCACCTGCTCACACAGGGACAGGGGATGCTCCTCACACAGCCACAGCTTGGCCTTGAACCTGCCCCCCAGATTCCAACAGGTAAGGGATGCTGCAGGAAGCCATGGCCTCCCAGCACCTCTTGGAGCCCCAGTCCTGCCCACCCCTCCCGAGCAGGAGCAGGGAGCCTCACTTCTGTGTCTTGGTGGTCAGTTCCATGGGACGGCCCATGTCCCGGTTACCAAGTTCAAAGTTGGGGTTGAAGTATTCTTCTGCAGTGATGGCAGTGGGATTCGCTTGGCTCAGGGTCTGAGTGATCAGGGTCTGTACCACATGGAGAGAGGCCAGGAGCCATTCTCAGTCTCCGATGCCAGGCAGCCACTTGGAACCACAGGGTCTCCAACTCTCTCCACTGCCAGTGGAGCTGATGTGGCCTTGGTCATTGTGGAAAGGAGGTCCACATAGGCCATGCTAAGCAGGACACCTCCCAAGTCTCCTGAGCCACATCCCTGCCACTCTGCAGTGACATGCCTGGCACACACTCACCCCATTCTGGGGGCCCCCATGCTGCTCAGCAATTCCCAGGAAGGACTGCAGAGGCGTCTTACAGCCTAGAAGAAATATGGCAACTCAGGGGACACGTGGGCACATCATCAGAAGTGAGGCTTAGGGAGGAGGCTGATCACCCACACCACATCCTCAGGCACCTTCATCTAAGGGTAACTGAGGTCTCAAGGGGCAGGGCCCAGACCACTGCAAGCATAGCTGGAATAAAAGAAGGCTTAGGGCTCAGGAGAAACGTTCCAAAATACCACTCTCCAGGTTGGTGACATTGGACAGTAAAACACCTGCGTGTGTTAAGCAAGTTTGGGGGTATGCATGTGTGTTTCCCTCCAGGTACATTAATGACTTCGTTTGTCCCCGTTAAGGTAGTAGTTAAGTGTTTCACCAGAGACAGGTTAAATGATGCCCAGAAAATCAGGTGTGTCACACATGGGCGGAGACTTAGTGGCAGGGTTCCCTGGCTTTCTATCCAGCTTATGTCTGACTAGAAGAGCAGATAAATGGCACGCATGACATTTCCCTGACATTAGTAATCGATTGTAGCATGCCTTTCCACAGAGCCCAAATGAGCCCTAGGGATCTTCTTAGCAGTAACCGTGGCAGGTGCAGAGCCTGTGAACTGAACTCTGTTTGCCTGAATAAGCCATACTGGGTCTTGCTGGGTTGCAAAAGGCCGATGGGGCACTGGAGTGGGAGCTGGTTCCTCCAGTTCTGCAGCATCTCTCCCTGGCCTCATTACCTTTGACCTTGCCCTTGTGCTGTTCCGAAAGATGCTCTGTCCGAGTCCGAGTGATAAGCTCCACATTAGATGCCCCATACACCTGGGAACAGAGAGGAAGGGGCTCAGAGACAGCTCTAGTACCTCCACCCAAGGGAATGGTCAACACTCCCTGCAAGAAAAGGCCCTGGAGGGGATCTTTGCTCCAGTTTCCAGGCCTTTCGGCAAGTAATTATATCAAGTCATTCATTCACTTATTCATTCAACAAACTTTTTTGCAGTGCTGGGGACTGAATCCAGAGCCTCTCACACATTAGGCAAGTGCTCAACCACTGAGCAACATCCTCAGCCTCACTCCACAAACATTTTTTTGAGATGCCTTTCCAAGCCATACTTTGAGGTGGGCATCAGGGGTCCAGTGGTGACCCTGCCCTCATAAGAGTCACATTCTATTCGGAGACAAGACTATGGGATAATTGTAACTCAGTACGGTGAGGGTGCCACAGTGGCTTACCCCAGCATGGAGAGCCAGGGAAGGGTTCCAGGAGACACACATACAGAGCCTTGCAGCCTCTGTCAGTTCCTTCAATGGTCAGCGGAGCATGTGCTGGGCAGGGTGGGGTTCCTCAGTGACAGTCTTCTTGAGGGTAATGGCTGGCTTTAGAATCAAGCAGCCAGAGTCTGACCCCTACTTACAATGACTGCACAAGTTCACCGAACCACTCCAAGCCACCGTTTCCTCATCAGAAAAATGGACCAATGATCCCTGCTTGGTATGGTAGTAGAGACTAAATGGGAGGCCATGAAGTCTCACTATGCATTTGCAAGAGGGGGATACAGCATTGCTATGAGTGTGTATGCACAGAAATCCACACACCCGTAGGACGTATCGGAATGGTGCCTTGGGCAGGAATACAGTACGCACTCAGTGAATTCCTTCCCTTTCCTCCGTGCTGCTCTGAGCCTTCAAGGCTGGAGAAGGCTAGTCGGGAGCCCCCGTCCAGCTCACTGTAGCCAAATGTGTGGGCAGCTCCAGCCTCGGGAACTTCAGTCTCACCTTGGCTTCATATCCATTCACCATCTCTGTCTTCTCACTGCGCCAGCCCAGGATGCCGGTCTTGTTCCTGATGAGGTAAAGCAATCCAGGTGACATGGGCACCCACCAGGTTGGCTCCAGGCTGGCCAGGCCACGCCCACTCACCTCTCAAAGGAGATGTTCTTGGTGTCCAGCTGCGTGGTGACGACAGGCGCGGTGAGCCGGCTCAGCACCTGCTCCTCAGTGGGCTGGGCAGCAGCCAGCAGCAGCTCCCGGTCCTGCCCGGCCAGAGCCAGGGTCTCTGTGTACACCACCCGGCGGTCGTGGTCAATTTCCATGACCACGGCACTCGTGTCTGCCAGCCGTGGAACAGCACAGGGGGTCAGGGTGGCATGGGACTGTCTCCTGTCCTCCCTGCCCTGCCCCTCCTCCTGCCTGCCTGACCTTGGCCCCTGAAGACGAAGCTGCGGTTCCCTCGCTGCCATGTCATGTGGTCAAAGCCCAGGAGCGTGGTGTCTACCCTCAAGTTCTGCCCGCTCTTCCACACTTTGTAGGTGTCACTAGGGCAGATCTTGGACACCAAGGGCACTGGGTGGAAGTGGAGGTCAGAGGTGGCTTCAGTTTGCCTGGCCCACGCAGCCTGGCCAGCTCAGGACATAGGAATTGGGTCAGTGGTGTGGCCAGGAAAGGGCGAGGGAACTGATGGGAGAGCATCCCCTCAGATGTAAGCAGCCTGAGCTTTGTGACAGGCATGTCTCGGCCACTGTGTATGGTACCCACCATGTGCTAATTCATTCGCTCAACCTCCCATCCGTGCTTTCAACAAGTATTTATTGAGCAGCTACTAAATGCCAGGCATTATTCCAGTCCCAAGGAACACAACATCGAATAGGACAGGGCAGTAGAGCTTACCTCCTAGCAAGGGCTGACAGGCAGTAAACAAGCAAATCATTACAGAGTCAAAGACCAAATAGCAGAAGCAAGACAGTATCTGGGGCATATGGAAAGGCCCAGCTGAGGAGGCAGCATTGAGCCGAGAGCTAAGAGATGAAAAGGAGCCCCATGAAGGGCAAATGGGACAGTGCTCGGGCAGGGGGATAGCAAGTATGAAAGCCCCCAGGTCAGAGAGGCCCTGTCCAACCCCTCTTACCCCAGCTTGTGAACTCCCACTTCATCTCCACGTAGAAGTCCTGGGCCTGGAGGATGACAAGGAGAGGGGTTGAGCCCACCCTAGAAACAGGGCGCAGGGCCCCAGTGGGAGGCAGGAGGCTGAGCCTCACCTTGCGTAGCTTCTCCAGGAGCACGGGGATGCCCGCCAGTCGCTTCACCACCCTCTGATAGTCCCGGTACCTCAGCACCAGCTGCACCAGCTCCAGGTCCCGGGTACTCACAGCCTCCTGCAGCACTGGGGGATGGGAGGCAATGTCACAGGGCAGGACCCTTCAGCCAACCCCAGATGAGTACCTGATGCTTTAGGGCACCATGGCTGTGGAGCTGGGGCAAGCAAAAGTGCTCACCTGTCCAGCCACTGCGATTCTCCCTGCCCACGTCTGCACCATGCGCCAGGAGCACACGAGCACACTCCAGGTGCCCCAGTGTGGTGGCCAGGTGCAGGGGAGTCCGACCACGGGGATCCAGCTGCTCGATGTCCACCTGGGGAAGGAGTTGAAGATGTAGCCCTGGTCACTTCTGAGGCAGCTGATATGAGCCTAACAGCTCCTAAGCAGGTGGCAACCCTCTGGCTGTGTTGCCTGGCTCACTTCACAAGGTCATGGGTGAGACTGGTGAATGGAGAGGGGCACTCTGGGAAAGGGTGTGCCTTCCTCCCTTCCTATTTACCTACACCCTCTGGCTGGTTCCCAACTCCAAGGCCCAGTGGACACACTGCAAAGATTAAGCCAGAGTCTGAAGGGTGGTCCAAAGAGGCTATTGGTCAAGGAGGGCACCTGAGGCTGGACCTATCTAGGGGTCCCAGACCACACCCTCAGGAAAGGCCCCCTTACATCATTACATTATCGCTGAGAAAGGCTGCATACCGGTGCAGGAATATACTGACAGCAACAAAGACACAACTTCAATTTTTGTTGCTGTGGTTTTTGACAGTACTAGGGTTTGAACTCAGGGCCTCACACTTGCTAGGCAGGAGCTCTACCTCTTGAGCCATGCCTCCAGCCCTATTGCATGATTTCAAGGCCATGTCCTATACCTGGGAGACATTATAGGTTAACGTTTTGCATAAAATCCTATTTTGTGAATAGCATGATATTTTTTATTTTTTAACATAATTATGCATGAGATGCTTGCTGTGTCATAAAAGCACATGTTTATTAAGTGTGAGGTTTAAATACATCTCAGGAGTCTAGGAATTCTAGTTAAGTACAGTCAACTGACCATCTGCATGGAACTCCTCCTCTCCTTCTCAAAACTTGATTAAAATGCCAGTGAAAGGTTTCTCTTCCAAACAAGATAAGCTAACTGAAATTACACTCCCACCATAAACAATGAGATAACTACAACATATGAACTAGTTGTTTTCAGATATTAGGCAACAGATAATCTAAGACTAGGATTCCTGAGGTAAGGTAAACAAACGAGGTGGAGTCTATGCCCTCCCTGGATTTCTACCTGAAGGAAGATTCCAGACCATAATTCAGAGAGGGGAATCTCCAGTAGAGCTCAATGGCCTCACTGAGTGGGGACAGAGACAGGAGTACAAGAGGGCTGAGGTAGCTAGTTGCAAAGCAGAGTTCTAGAAAGGAGTGAGCCTTGCAAAACAAAACAAAAAATTGGGGGGTGGGGCTTCTTTGCACAGGGGTCCTTTAAAACTCAGTAAGACTGTGTGAAAAAGAACAATCAACTGATAAAAATTCTTGGGGCTCACCCAGGGCAGAGAAACATTCAAGCTGCCACCAGTTAAGAGTTAAGTCTTTGTTGATCACCCCACATATTCAGTGGAAACCCCAGAAGTGTTATGCCTTAGCAGTAGAGCTAAATAATCCCCAGAAAACAGGCTCACTTAGACCGACCCTAACAGATTAACACACCCACCCTCAAGAGGATCAAATTCATTTACAAGTAATTTTCTTAGTTTGCTAGAACAAAGCCTAACAGGCTTTAAAAGAAGGCAACAAAATCCAGATGCTTAATATCATAACATTTGTAATGTTCAACATCCAGTTAAAAATTACTAAATGTGGGGCCATGTGCAGTGGTTCACAGCTGTAATCCCAGCTACACAGGAGGGGCTGTAGGTAGGAGGATCGAGGTGTGAGGCTAGCTCCAGCAAAAAATGTGAGACCCTACCCAAAACATAACAAGCAAAAAGGGTTGGGAGCATGGCTCAAGTGGTAGAGTGCTTGAGTTCCCAAGTTAACCCCAGTACCACCACCACCCCAAAAAAAATTACTAGGCAGGTCATGAGATAGAAAAACATCACCCATAATCAGAGAAAAATCCATAACATGTAAGAGATGAGAAAGATGGTGGCTCAATATACTCAGGAGTTTAAAGAGAAATACGAGCAAGAAAAGAAATGAGAGAGAAAAAAGAGCCAATAAGCTGGACACCAGAGGCTCACACCTGTAATCCCAGCTACATGGGAGGCTGAAATTGGGAGGATGGAGGTTTGAGGCCAGCCCAGGCAAATCATTTGTGAGACCCCCATCTCCAAAATAACCACAGCAAAATGTACTGGTTCAAGCAGTAGAGTGTGTTTTGCAAATGTGAAGGCCTGAGTTCAAATCCCAGCCCCAGCAAAAAACAAACAGTATCAAAAAAACCAAAAACCCATAAAAAAGTATAATGTCTGAAATTAAAAAATTCACTTTATATAATTAGCAGCAGATTAGACACTTAAGAGAATTTTTTCTTTTCTTGAGACAGGATCTCAGGCTGACCTCAAACTCAGGATCCTCCTGCCTCAGCCTCCAAAATGCTGGGATTAAAAGTGTGTACCACTGTGCCTGGCTCAACATTTGAGAACCTTTTTTTGTTTTTTTTTCTCAAAAAAGATCAGTGAATTTGACGACAGCATAGAACTATCCAGCTGAAGCACAGGCAGGGGGCTAGGGAAGTACCAAAAAAAAAAAAAGGAAGAGCCTCAGTACCTTGTGAGACACTATGCACTATCCATTCTAACGTGTGTGACTGGAGTCTCAGGGGACAGGACAAGGGTGTAGGAGAAATAATGGTCAAATTTTTCCCAAATTTTTGGTTTGGTTTATTTTAGACGGGGTCTCACTTTGTATCCCCAGGCTAGTCTGGAACTCACCATCCTCCTGCCTCTGCCTCCCAAGTGCTGGAATTACAAGTGTGTACCACCATGCCCTACTCATATTTTTTTTTCCAAATTTGCTTTAAAAAAAATTTACAGTGGGTTGAAGAGTAGTGCTCCCCCCACCCCCTACCACCCCCACCACTCCCCAGCCCCAGGACATGTCCTCATCACAGCCTAATCCTCAGAATCTGTGACTGTGACTGTTTTTGGGAAGAGTCTTTGTAGATGTAATTATGTTAAGGGTCTCAAGATGAGATCACCCTGGATTATCTTGGGTCCAGAATTCAATGACAAGTGTCTTTGTAAAACACACAGAGAGAAAGCCACAGAGGCAAAGACCAAAGTTACAAAGCAACAAGCCAAAAGAGGCCCATTGTCACCAGAAGCTGGAAGAGACAAAGAAGGAGTCTCCCCAATAGTCTTTGGAGGGAGGTCACCCTGGGCTTGGACTTCAGAGAGAATTATTTTTTGTTTTAACCCACTCTGTTTGTGGTAATTTGCTTGGAAACAAATACAATAATAAACCTACAGAACCAAAAAACTCTAATCTCAAGCAAGACAAACACAAAGAAAATTACACCAAGGCCCATCATGATCAAAGGCTAAAAACTACTGATAAAAAAGAAAATCTTTAAAGCATTCAAAAATATGAGTCCCTCTATGTAGAGAAGAACAGATACATACATACATACATACTTCTCATCAGAAACTATACAAGCCAGAAAACAAAATAAAAATGATATCTTTAAAGTGAGTCAATGCCCTGTATAGCTATCCTTATCTCAACCAGCAAAACCCCTTGTTCCTTCCTATTATTGCTTATACTCTCTCTACAACAAAATTAGAGATAAGGGCAAAATAGTTTCTGCTGGGTATTGAGGGGGGGAGCGGGAGGGGGTGGAGTGGGTGGTAAGGGAGGGGGTGGGGGCAGGGGGGAGAAATGAACCAAGCCTTGTATGCACATATGAATAATAAAAAAAAAAAAAATAAAAAAAAATAAAGTGGCGGGAGAGAAATAAAAACCAAAAAAAAAAAAAAAAAAGAAAAAGAAAAGAAAAGAAAAATCAACCTAGAATACTCTACCCAATGAAAATATTCTTCAAAAATGAAGGGGAAAATAAAGACTTTTGCAGACAAATAAAAGCTAAGATAATTTATTGCCAGAAGATGTGCTGGCAATATTAAAGGGGGTTCTTTTATCTTTTTTTTTTTTTTTTTTTGGTGGGACTGAGGTTTGAACTCAGATTCTCGCTTACAAAGCAGGTGCTTTATCACTTGAGCCATTCCTTCAGCCCATTTGCTCTGGTTATTTTGGACACAGCATCTCATGAACTATTTGCCCAAGCTGGCCTTGAACCAGCCTCCCAAGTAGGTAGGATTACAGGTGTGAACCACTAGCTTAAACCACTATCTTAAAGGGAGTTCTTCGGATGGAAAGACAATGATACCAGATGGAAACTTGGATCTACACAAAGGAAAGAATAATGCCAAAAATGTTAGATTTGCAAGTATAAGAATGTTCCTAAAATATTTAAAACCCACAAGAATAAAGAAAGGAGATGTCAGGGGATGAAAAATTGCAACACATCTTTAGAGTGTGGGAAGTGGCTGAGTCTTCACAACTGATATATGGGAGGGAGCAGAGGTCGCTAGAACACAAAGCAATCACTGAGGGGAACCCCATTAGTAGCAAGCCAGGTCACCCCAAAACTCCTGAAAGTTGCAGGACCTATAGACAGTCAGGATAAGGTCTAGGGGTGAACATGGGAGTACTGCTTAAAACCCAGAACCCCTTGGACCCCTCCCCAATCTCATAAACTGAGAGGTGCCCCCTACTCACCACAGGACACAAGGGGTTTATTTTCTAGAAACTGGGCAAGATATATTGGGACTGAGGTACACTGGGCACAGCATATGACAAGGTCCTGGGGTTGAAAAGTGGTGGCCAGTAAGACCCCAGCCCCTTCCCTGCCTTGGATTCTGAGCTACTGACAGCCAGACTACAACATGCCACCCACACTACCCAAGCAGGACATTGGAGAATTCCTCCTTGGAGAAACTAAACACATCTGGGGTCCCACAATGAGTGGGCCAGCTTCCATGCAGGATACTGGTGGATGCTACGGTAGCATCCATGCATGCATCAGTAGGCTCCATCCCCATCCTTAAATATGCCCCACTACCCAAGGGGACTGGACACTGGAGGAGAGCTTCTACCATGAAACCAACCCAAATGTACAGACAAATGCTAAAAACACTGGAAACTGTCAATGCAGGGAGTCAAAGAAACCTTTTTGAGGAAAATAGTAATTTCTGTCCACAGGAAAATATGAAAAGATCACTGACTTCACAAAGTGAGACCTCCTCACCTCCCAAGACTTCATCTGGTCTCCCCTGTCTTCACTCCCGAAGTGGCTTCTTCACCTTCCCTGGCTTTCCTCATTCACAGACTGCCGCCCCTGCTCTTCCCTCACAGTAAACAGTGCCTCAAGTCACTGTACTTTCATGTCAAAACACACACACAAACAGCTTTGTTTTTAATTTTGCTTTGTTTCAGTGCTGGGGATTGACTCCAAGGCCTTGCACAAGCACTACCACTGAGCCCAAGAAACAAGCCTCCAAGAAACACCTTTGGAACTGTCCATTTTCTTGCCCCACCCTCACATCTAATCCATCATCAGGACCTGTACGCTCTATCTCCAAAGGACATCTAGAGCCCCCTCAGTCCATCACCTTCTAGATCCCATGATGCTCACAGCTACCCACCTTTCATGTGGCCTCCACATCACCCATGGCAGCTAAAGTCAGCCAGTGAAATGTCACTCGGGTGCTGACACACTTTAGCTCAAATCCTTCCACTGGCTTCCCATTATGTTTAGTACAGAATCCAACAGTTCTGGACTTCTCCTGACACTCATTTGTTCTCCCCTCTCCCCTCTCCTCCTACTGCCAGCCTTCCCTGGAATGATCTCTTGGATCCCCCACTGCTATGGTTTGGATGTGGTTTGTCCCCCAAAGGTTCATATGCTGGAGGCCTGGTCTCCAGCGTGGCAATGAGAGGTGGTGGATCTTTAAAAGGTGTGGTGGAGAGGGAGGTGATTAAATCACAAGGCACCACCCTGCAAGGGATTAGTGCCTTCTCAGGAGAGTGGGTCAAGTTTCCGTGGACTGGATTAGTTCCCACAAGTACAGGTTTGCTATTACTCAAGTTCAGCTTTCTTTTTCTTTTTTCCTTTTTTTTTTTTTTTTTTTGCGGTACTGGGGTTTGAACTCAGGGCCTATACCTTGAGCCACTCCACCAGCCCTTTTATGTGATGTTTTTTTCTGAGATAGGGTCTTTCGAACCATTTGCCTGGTGCTGGCTTGGAACCACTATCCTCCTGATCTTTGCCTCCTGAATAGCTAGATTACAGGCCT
Source organism: Castor canadensis (assembly GCF_047511655.1). Taxonomy (NCBI): domain Eukaryota; kingdom Metazoa; phylum Chordata; class Mammalia; order Rodentia; family Castoridae; genus Castor; species Castor canadensis. The sequence goes on along the minus strand of NC_133396.1, from coordinate 44,650,439 downwards.
GAGCCACTGACACCCAGCAAGTTCAGCTTTCTTAGTTCTCTCTCTCTTGCTTCTACTCTTGCCCACGTGTGCTCCTTTTTACACATTTATCCACCATGTCATGATGCAGTAATGGGGCTCTGGCCAGATGCTGGCACCATGCTGTGTGAACTTTCCAGCCACCAAAATCATGAATTACTTAAACCTCATTTCCTTATAATGTATTATTGTGGATTTTTCTTTCATTCATTCATTTAGTTATTTATTAATTGCAGTGCTGAAGCTCAAAGCCCAGGCAGGCCTTGTGTATGCTAGGCAAGCGCTCTACCACTAAGTCACACCCCTAGCCCATCAGGTATTCTGTTACAGCAACACAAACAGACTGAGCCACCTAGAAAATCACAAAGCTTTCTCCCTCGCTTCAAGTTGTTGTCCAAATGTCGCCTCCTTAGATTAGTTTGCCCTGACAACCCATCGGAGGTGACAGTTGCTACTTATCTATCCTTTGCCCCTTCTGCTTCAGTTCTCTGCCAACATCCTAGGCTTGTTTACTTTTTCATTGTTTCCCTCACCCAGAACACGCCCTGCAAGGCAAGGTCCCACCTGTTTTCATTCACCAATAGCCTCCCAACCCCTAAACAGCACCTGGCATATAACTAGTGCTTAAAAGATATTTACAAAAGAAATTCGAAGGTGACTATAATGAAGGGGCATGAGGAGAAGAAGGTAATAAAGTGTAAAAGTGATAAACCGCCAGGTGCCAGTGGGGGCTCTCGCCTGTAATCCTAGCTACTCAGGAGGCAGAGATCAGGAGGATCATGGTCCAAAGCCAGCCCAGGCAAATAGTTTGTGAGACCCTGAGACCCTATTTCTAAAAAGTCCATCACAAAAAAGGGCTGGTGGAGAGGCTCAAGGTGTAGGCACTAAATTCAAAACCCAGTACTGAAAAAAAAAGTGCTAAACCAAGAGATAGTTGTGGAAGTATATTATTTATAATTATGGAGGTAAATAATAAGACAGAAGTGCAGAGTCCAAAGCGGCTGCATCTGGGGAATAAGACTGGGAGGTAGGAATGGTGGAGCAAGGAACGCTGCTTTTCATTAGAAGCCTTCTAGCAACAACTAACTATTTTAAAACATGAGTATGAATTCCTTTGTCAAAAGTAAGACATTTTAAATAACTTAAATTATTTATATAACTTTTAACCTCGTATTGGCATTTCCTCACTTTAAAGTGCATTGGGAGCCTTGAAAAGCAAGTGAGTCTGGCTCTTCTCAACCACCTCTAAGCTAAGGTTTAGAGATATCAGGGGTCCCCCTGCGGCTCCTCCACACCAGCTCCCCACAGAGGAAGAGGGTCATGGGGTGGGCTGGGTTGAGAATGGTGAGGGATCCACAGACCTCAAGCTGGCTGGGGAAGTCAGGAGGTAACCTTCCTGTGGGACTGCAGATGAGCAGTGCAGCCACCCCACCATACACACAACCTGGCCCTGCCCCAGACGGTGCTGCGGCTAACAAGGCCCCAGGGAGCTGCAGGGCACCCTGCCCGGCCCCAAGGCCCCACAGGCTGCACGCCCTCCTCCTCAGGTGCCCGAGCTCCTCAGGAGCTAGCTCCCAACAGCCCTTCCCAGGGCACCGCTGATTCCAGGGCCCACATGGATCCCCGTGCACCCAGCCAAGCCACAAAGCAGTTCTCCCACCTGCCCAGAGTACAGCTTGTAACACAAGTGGCACCTTGCCCTGGGCCCAGGTGGAAGAATTCATGAATATCCTCAGCGAAGGCCTAGAGTTGTTTAATTGCTGGAATGAAAAGGTTTCCATGAAACCCAACACCTGACCTCCCCACTAAGAGAGGGAAGCCTCGGCACCCACCAGGCCTCAGTTGGAATCAAAGCTGGGGTCTTTAGAGTTGGGGCTCCCTGGGCAGAGCGCCTCCCTGCCTCCACTAAGGAGCACACACAGGCACACAGGCTAGTGTGCACTGGTGCCATAAGCAACACGTTCATTCTGCCTGTGCACAAGGTGCCCAAGAACCCCGAAGTACACAAAAACATGCCTGCCTCACTGCCCTTTGGCTCTGCAGGAGTCTAATCGTGTGTAACACTCATGTTCCTTGCCAACATATTTATACTAAACACCCCTCACACCCGCATGCACTAGCAGGATATTTTTCCAACTCCTTTAGCATGGACAGAATCCTTTCATTAAATAAGTCTTAAAACACACACCAAATGTGTAGACAAAGCCAGAGTGCTTGAGAAAGCCTGGAGGGTGCCTTGCCTTGCTCGGCCTCTGCTCTTTCCCCTGCCCTCCTTTTCCAGCTCAGGAAAGATGGCTGGAGTCTGGTTTAGTCATTGCTTCTGATCTCTACCACCCAACATGGGGCATAGGGCCAGGTAGTCTGAGCTCTCTCCAGGTCAGAGGAGGGTGCGTCCTCAGGCTGCTGGGGCCTAGGGCAGCTGAGGGCAGTGTTGCTCACTCTCCACCCTTCCATCCCCACGCGGCCCCTCCCCTTCACCCTAGAATACATTGATTTTTGGTTTCTGGGGTTTGTGGTTCCCTCTCCTGAGCTTCCTAGCTCACCAGCTATGGTGATGTCCCACACATAGCACTGCCTACTTTAGGACGAGGGAGGGACCACAGGTGCTCACTTTAATAGGACAATGTTTGTCTGGGTATCAGGAGCCCCACAACCCCTCTTACCTACTTCTATGGAAGAGTGAATGGGGAAAGCAGGAAGAAGGATGGTAGCAGAGACAGCCCCAAGAAGAAAATGTTCCCAAGACCGCAGACGGGCCCCTTTCAGAGTCTCTGTTGCCAGGAGAAGAATCCTGCTCCCCCAATCCTCCCTGCACATGTGCCTCCCACAGGGAGCCGTGCAGTCTAACCCTGCTCTCTCGCCCCCAGAGAACACCAGGGACTCGTGACTTCACAACCAAGGCCAGGCCCAGTTAGCTGTGCCAACCCCAGGGCCATGCCAGGTAAGGGGGGAACTGGCACATCCACTGGCTATAACTGGCTGGTTCTCCTAAGCTGGCAGGGCACCCAGCAACCACAGTACCACTGGTGCCAGCTAGACCCCTTCACTTTACCCCAGCACCTCCTATCTGTCCACCACTCCTAGCAGAGCTTGTGGGGAGGGGGCCCTGAGCAACACCCGTGAACCTGCTCTGAAGGCCATTCTGCTCACCCTCTCCTGGGCCAGCCAGCACTGCAAGGCATGCCCATGGGAGGCCTCTGCAGGGCTTTCTTGGAGTGAAGCAGAGGAAGCTATGCCAAGCGAAGATCAGGGAAACCCAGTTGCCAAGTGCCTGGCTGTTTTCTGTGGCAGTTGGTGCCAGGAGCACCAGAGGTCAGAGACCCCCCAGCTGGGATGCCAAAGGTCTGCAGGAGTTTCCTCATGATGTTGGGTGGCTCACATTCCATAGAACAGAGGCTGGTGCCTGAAGAAGAGGCAGTGCATACTCGAATGCAAAGCATCACTCTGGGCCAGCCCTGGAGCTGGGGTAAAGTAGAGTGATCAGCAAGCTCCTTATTGCCCTCTGGGGTGAGGAGAGGACTAGCCAGGCTCCTCTGTGATTGAACAAGGGTTAACCTCACTGGCGCCCTATATTCCCCTGGCCTGGATCGAGGGCAGGGCAGGGCAGCCAGTGTCCATTTCAAGGAGACATTAACTCACTGGGGCCAGAATGTGGCAAGCCTAGTACCTGGTTTCTGTGGCAGCCTGAAGGGGGAAGAGGAATGCGCTCAACATCCCCAGGCCACCTCTACCTGCGGCAGCTGGCGCTCCCTACCCCAGCCCCTCTCTAGCAAGATGGCTGCATACTTCTGGGCTGTCAACAGAGAAACCTAGGTGAAAAAGGCCTCTCTTCCAAGGCATTCTACTTTCTCTAGTCTGCAGGGAAAGGACCACTTCACCAATCAGGCAAGGGAGTGGGACTGAGACATTCTTGAGATTCAGTCTCTAGCTTCCTAACAACACTTGGACATTTGGGAAGTTCCTCTCAGACCACACTTAAATCCCTCCAGATGTAACCTGTCAGGCAGCGGCTTTCTTCCTTCCCCCTCAGATAAGGAAAATGGAGAAGAGTCTGGCTGTCTGTCTTAGCACCCTATGCTGCACACTGCAATCCCCTGTCCACATCTGCCCCCCCAGAACTGCATCTCCTGGAGGTAGGCATGGGCACCTTGTGTGTTCATTTGTTTCTGCAGAACACTCTCACTTCCTCTCTTCATAAGGCCTCTCATGACTGCCAACCACTTCCTTTATGATGGATAAACTACCAGGCTGTAAAGCAACTTGGAGAGTCCTGTGTAAGCAGAAAAGAAGTGGACACCCAAGCCAGCACAGAGGCTTGTTGGCCCACTGCTTACTGAGAATGCTATGCAGAGCTGGATGCCTCACTGATATGGCTAGGGGCTCCATGGTGAACTTGGGAGACACAGCCCAACCTGCCCCAACCTCACTCTTCTCTTGGGAATTGGATGGCTCCTCACACTGTATTTCCATGACTCAGGAAGTGGCGTTCAGAAGGTATATCGACAGAGGTGGCAATTCTTGAACTAATCACTCCCAACCCACAACTCCAGGATTTCAGACCCCCAAAGACACTGACCAAGTCTGGGGTCCCAACCTTAGGCAATCCAGGGCAGTCTGGGCCCAGCTCTGCCCACTGCACTGCTCCCCACCCTGGACAGTGGGCCACCTGCACCACCAGTGCCTACCTGTGGCCTGGATGCTGAGGGCAGAATTGAGGACTGTGACAGGAGTCTTCCTTTATCCTGAAGAATAACCAGAAGACCCCACTCCTTTCCTCTGGTTTCACTGAAGCCATTGCCCAGCCCAAAGCTGGCTGCCCCAGGATCCTCACTGGCCAGCAGGAATCAGGGAGCCCATTCTCTGTGCAGAACCTCAAGTTATTCCTATGGCTTGTGCCCCCCTAGCCTCCTTAGCGCCTAGAAGGCAGGCCCCAACACCAGAGAACAGGAGAGGCCTTTCAGCACCTGGACAAGGCCCTTGAGGCTTCCCAGTGGGGTCTTTCTTCACTCCTATTCCTGAACCAGGACTGGGGTCTGAGGGATCCAAGAGCTCTGCCCACTCTGAGTGAACAGAGAAAGCATTCATTAGGAAGGAAGAGGGCACTGGGAGGGGCGGGAATGCCTGGAATGTCACACAGCCTATTCCCTGATCCTGACCTGTGGTCCCCTACCCACGCAGGCCTTTCCCACTTCTGCACTCTCTCGCGGAGGTGTCGCGGCTTTACTGAGTGGGGCGGACCGTCACCACTTGCAACACGGACCAAGCCAGCAGCCCCATCCTCACTGCCCCGACGGCAAAGGGGCACAGTGTCTCTTATCCCACTCTTGGAGGGCCCTAGACACGTGGGAATCGCCTGTCCCGGAAGGTGGGGAGCGTGCGGGGGCCGCTCCCATCACCCGCTCCCGGTCAACAAGCACAAAAGCCGCGGCTGCAAACAAAGAAGCGCTGCAAACTCGCCGGGGAGGCGGGACAGCCGGCGCCGCGCCCCCTCCCCACGCCGTACGGGCGTGTCGGGCCGTGGGGGTCCCCACGACGCCCCGACGGCGCTCCTACCTGGCCCGCACGGACCTCCTTCTCCAGCTCGCGGTAGCGGTTGTGCCACACGAGGTAGTGCAGCGGATACTTCCCCTCAGGCCCCTTCCTGGCGGAGGCGTTGGCAGGGATCATCGCCCGCTCCTCATGCCGGGGCCGCGGCGCCCGGCCCGGGAGCAGGGACGGCGCCGGAGCCGGGGCCCGAGGCCGCGGGGCGGGCGACCGGGGCTGTATGCTCGCAGGGCTGCGGCTCGGGCATGTGCGAGCAGCGGCGGCGGCGGTGGCGGGCGGGGGCGGCGCGCCCGGCGTGGTGCGGGCGGCGGGCGTCTTCGCTAGGCGGCGGTGGCGGCGGGCGGCGCGGAGAGGCCCCCACCCGCCCGGGGAGGGAGCGGGCACTCGGCGGCGCGGCGCGGAGTCGCGCCTCGCCTTGCCTCCCACACCCCCGCACACAAAGACGCCGCTCGGTGGAGAGGGCAGGCGCCCGCAGCGGGGGCGCACGGGGCGCGGGCCCCCAGGACGCCGCCGCCGCAGGGACGCGCGCCCGTAGCCTCCGGATACCTGCAGCCGCATAGCCCGGCCCTCGGCCCGAGCGATCGGCGAGGGATGCGGGAATACAGGGGGGGGGCGGGGCGGGGGGTGAGAAGAGAGGACCCGGGTGCTCTGGGCAGAGCGTGTTATAACTCGGCCCCGGGGCATCATGGGGCTTGTAGTCCGCCTCGTGGAACCGAGGGTCTCGCATTGTCCCGATTCGCTGAGAGGGTGGAGAGGAGTCGGGCCCGCCCGAATTGAAGACAGTGCCCTGACGCCAGGTGGACTGGGGCGTGCCACTCGTTGGCATTTTGCTTTTCGCAGGGGAGGCAGGGGACTACAGGCCGTGCTCGAGCAGCTTTGGGGCGGTGGAGGTGTGGCCTTCAGAATTGAGGTTGGGTCCCAGGGAGCGTGAGGAGGAATCCGGATTACTAGAAGAGCATGACTGATGAGAGACCCCCGAGAAAGACGGAGGGTATCAATACCAAGGGTCATTGATGCAGCCAGAGGTCTGGCACCCGAAATATAGGAGCCTTCCTGCCCTCTTAGAAAATTAAACTCCATTTTCCACACACGACGTTGTAAAGAGGATGTCCAGCAAGGCGGGGAGGACAGCCCTTCCCCCATACACTGCTCAGCCAGAACCAGGGTGAGGTTGTGCAGAGAAAGCAGCAGGTGGTAGCTCCCCACCTCCACCGCCTTGTGGGCTCCTCAGGAAGGGAAATGACAGATTCCAGACTGCCTCCTTCCTGAATGACCCAGGACAGACAGGTCCTTCCAGAAGGATATCTTTCAGTGGGTGTGGTAAAAGTGGAATTGGCCTCTGTGGCTGCCAGTTGCAAGAACTGGGAGGATCAAGAGGCTTGGTCCTGTCCTTGGAGGGAGGAAGGACCGTAATGTCAGAGACTAAGTTCAAATACCTCCTTACCAACTGTCTGACCTTCAACAAACTGCTTACATTTTCTGAATTTCTCAGTCCACTCGCCTTTAAAATGAGACTAGAGACTTACCTCCCGGGGTGAGCTAAAGTTAGCCACTGCCCTGGAAAGGTGCCTCCCTCTCCCCATCCAGGCAGACTGAGACAGGTGATAGGACCAGACATAGTGCCTCCTTGAGCCCACCTTAAAACAAGGCAGGAATGAGGGATTCCACACCACTGCGACTTGGAACAGCAATCCAAGAAGTGTTTGTGTGGGAGGTGCCAGCAAAAAGCTTGCAAACTCCCCGCGCCTCTCTCAGGTTTCTTCATGTGGTCTTCTTCCCAGCCTCCTCCACACCCTGAGGTGCCAGGCCCTGGCAGGAAGGGATAAGGGAGGAGCGGACTGCCTCGCCCGTTTCTCCAGCCCTGGGAGGAGCCGGCTAGCTTCTCAGCAGGCCGGGACTGCGGCCCACCTTCACCACCAGGGGTCAGCAGGGTGTCGTGCCTGCAGCCAGAGTTGGGGGAGGGGGAGGGGGAAGGGGGGCGTCTAGGAGTGGCCGGGAGAATGCCTGTACATTTCCTCATTAAATTGTTTTTAGAACCTTGTGTGTGATTCCACCCTAGCTGTCCTGCTTCCTGGGATGATAAGAACGCCACCGGGAAATCCAGAAACCCTTTTATCCCCAGCTTCAGGCCCAGAAGCTTGGCGTCTAGGACTAGGGGTGCGGGAACAAAGTTTGGACAGTGTCCGTGCCAGGGCCATTCCTCAAGTAGTCCCTGGGCCAACCAGGAGATGGGGCGAGGGGGAAGGTGTGAATCATCCTTCTTCCTCTGCACAACTTTGGAACCCAAAGGAGTGGAGAGCTTAGCCTGGACTCGGGGTGTAACTGTCCTCTGGGCAGCCTGGTTTTCTTTTTGCCAGGCGGCCCTTCACATTAAGCCCAGGTCGCTTTCCCTTTGGTCTGAGCGCTGCTCCGGCTGCCACGTGCTCGAGAAGCGCCCACACAGCAGAGAAACAAAGACAGCCAAGCGGCAGGGCTGCCAACAGCAGCCTCGACATTTAATAAATGAAATTCCTTAGCTGGGGGTCGATCGGGGGTGAGCAGGCGGCCACCGCTCGTGGGCTGAGCGCCCGGTTTGAGATGCCAGGCCACTCCTACAGTCCTACCTCCCCACCCCCCGATGGGGACTCCAAGCCCTGGACTGGGTGCGAGTGCACACCAGCGGCAGGTGGTGCCCCCATCACACACCCGCGAGTTAAATTTGCTTGCAGAAGCCCTACCAGCTTAGCGGCTGTCTGCGGGGGGAGGGGAGGCCTGCTAGATTCTTTTTTTCCAAGGTGCTATTATAAATATATCCCGTGGATCGCAATTTCAAACAAACTTGTCAATCTGGGCTGCAGCAAAATGCGACGGAGGCATCTTTGCATGTATTTCGGGTGGTGTGACTCATGAGCATTACTCGTCTCCCCTAGGGAAGGAGTCTGCCCACCCACAAGTCACTGCTGTTCTGCCATGGCTGGGATAAGTCGACCCACTCAGGCACCCTTACCCAAGGGCTCCCCCCAATTCTCGCCTTGTTGCCCAGCAGGAATCCCTGATGCCTGGAGACCCCCCCACCCTCCACTTAACCTGGCCCCCAGGCCTGTCCTGGGCACCTCTGCCTTTTCCCTACAAGCAGAGTGCGCTGTCGACAGGCGGTTTGCTGCTGCAAGGATGGGGGCTGGGTACACACACAGTACACGTGTATGAGGGAGCATGCTGGGTGCGGGGGTGCACCCACGTGCAGCCTGCACTTCAGCTCCCTGCACTTCAGCTCCCTGCCTCCCCCACCTCACTTCCCACCATGTCCGTCTCCTGCCCCTCGGTGTGAAGTCCAGGAAGAAAGACCATCACAAGAAATGGCTCCTGTGTGTTATATGCACGCTCTGAATTCACACCCCTCTGGTGGCCCAGAAACCGTGGATGTACACAAGGCAGATGACAAGTGGCGATTACTGCACACAGACAAAGTGGTCACTTTCGGGAGGTCTTAAAAACCATCCAGGTTCTTTCCTCTCCATTTTGAAGCAAGGATGGAGAGATACATGTACTTTTGTCAGAAGACAGGCAGACACACTGCATGACCTCTCGGGCACCTGGACGTCCATATTGTTGGCGGCGTGCATACACAACAAGGTGTGTTGTGACCACAAACACACCTGGACACATATGTGGGCATATGGGGTATCAGGACACACACCTTACCCCAATCAAAGACAAACGGACAACCCAGGGTCCAGCCCCTTTGACTGGGAGGGGCCCTAGGCCTCTAGTTCCTTCCTTTCTTCCCAGACCACCACCACGCTGGTCTCTCCGTCTTTGGGCCAGGCGTCCTCCGGACCACTCTCCATGCTGAAAGTAAAGGGGACAGGGCTAAGAGGGTGACTCACTGCCTCCGGACCTAGGGAGCGCCGGAACAGAGACCGGGGCCCGCAGACCACACTGGCGGTAGCCGCGGCCCCTTTAAGTGTCCCCGCCCCTTCCCGCTTGCGTTCCCGGCTTCCTTTCTCCGGGAGGCGCGGCCTGCAGCGCCCGGCGGCGGGGCGGGGGTGTGGGCTGCCCCTCCCCCGGTGGGCAGGGCCTGCGCCGCTTCCTGCAGGAGCGGCCCTGAGCCGCGCAGGGGGCGGGGAGAGCGGTGAGCGGCGGCGGGGCGGCGCGGGGCGGCGCGGGGCGGAGGGCGCCCGAGGGCGAGCGGGGCAGGCGGGCACGGCGGGTTCCGGGCCAGCCCCGGGGGCGGACGGTTGGCCGGGCGCGCGGAGCCTAGCCGGAGCCGGGCCGGGCAGCAGGGCCTCCGCCGCCGCCTGGGCCCACCGCCCGCGCCCCCCACGCTGGCCCAGAGGTCTACCGCCGCGTCGCCGCTGAGGATGTCCCGGAAGGGGCCGAGAGCGGAGGTGTGTGCGGACTGCAGCGCCCCCGGTAAGCAGCCGGGATCGGGGATGGGATTGTGACCCAGGCCGCCGCCAGGCGGGCGCCGGGGCCTGGCGGGAGCGCCGTGCGGGGCCGGAGGGCGGGGCGGGGCGGGGGGCTGCGGCCTCCGTCCTCGGTCCCAGCCCCAGCCACTGCGGAGCCTCGTCCTTGGCGGGAGGGCTGGCCTGGGGGGGGGGGCCCATGTTCAGTCGAGTAGGTGGACAGACCAGGAAGGACATTCCCGGAGCCGCCTCCCTCCCACCCCTCAGTCTGAGGGAGGCGGGCAGATAGCTGTCCCCCCCCACACACCTCCATCTCGATATCCAAACGGAAGCGCCAGCCTGGGGTGATAGGAGGGTTGTGGCGAAGGCTAGCAGGATTTGGGAGGTGGGCGCGAGTGTGGTTTTGTGTCATCTCAGTACCACCCCCGCTCCTTGCACCTGCTGCTCGCATGGTCCTCATGCCCGCTGGAGTGGCCTAGGGCAAGGGACAGATGAGCCTGGGGGACTACATACAGTTTCCTTAAGAATAGCTGAAGGTGTGGCTGCTCCTAGGAGACTCTGTCCTCAGTTCCCAAGGCTGGGGCTCCGTGTAGGGCCTGGTGTTCAGGGCCAGTCCAAGCCTGGGCATCATCTTCCCCTGAAGCATCCCCAGGCCTATCGGTTACTAGGAACAGCTGGACTCCGCTTTTCTTGTTCCCGATAGGCCTGCTTGGGAAGGTGGGCTTGGCCTTGCCCCAGCCTGAGCAAGGATCCCTTTTGGATCCCTAGCCCAATCCAGCCAGAATCAGGTAGGGGACAGTAGCAAGGGATGCCTAGACCCCTTTCATCCAGCAGACTTCCTGGACAGCCTCCTGGCTGTACTTAGGCATTGTTTCCTTTCACCTTCCCAGTAGTTAGGCCTGAGCTGCTGTGAAAGCCCCCTGACTTACTGAGGAAGTGAGGGGCACCCACCAGGCTGCTCCCTTATGTGGGAGGACAGGCTCAGCAGCTGGCCTCAGGAAGGAAAAGCGCTGACCCTTGTCCATCCTCCCAATGCAGGCTAAGGGGGTGTTGTGAACTCCAGGTAAACTGTGGGCATGATTGAGAGTGTGGGGTGCTGTTTCATGGGCCCATAATTTTCAGACATCCCTTGGAGACCCCCAGACTCTGACAGGTTGAGTCTAGTCCCATCAGGCATAATGGCCTGGTAGTGCTCATTTCCAGGCTAGAGTATTTGGGAGCTGTGGATACCTGGCAAGAGTGTGGGCACAAGATATCTTGTAGGTAGTTATGACTCCGACTTCCTCTCAAGGCATGTCATGATTTGGAGGACCTTGGAGGAACCATATGGGGGTGGGTCACCTTACCACAAATTAGCTGGGAACTCTGACTTCCTTCCCCCAGCTTCAGGCTGGTCTTGGGATGGAATGGCTAAGAGGAGACCTTGGCTTCTGTGTGTCTAATGCAGATTGTTCTGTGGGGTGGGCTTAGTGGAGGTTTAACAGACCCTCCATCAGGGGGGCCTGGATTCTAGTGTGGCCTTTGTTTCAAGCTTACTCTTGACCTATGGTGAGACTTTCCTCACTCTGAGCATCAGTTTCCTCACTGTGAGGCAAAGAAATTGGGGAATTTTAAGGGCCTCCCCATCTCCAAATCTGTGCTTCTGTTTCTGGGGCAGAGGCAGTGTCAGCAAGGCAGTTATCCTTTCTGCATTATCTGTGAATTTCTTACTGGAGCCTCTGGATGCCCAGTGGGCTCAGAGCGGAATGCTATGTGTTAAATATATTGGACAGGCCAACTCCAACCCCCAGTCCTCAATGGACAGAGGCATTCCTGCCCCAAGTACCTCTTTTACCTCTGATCTAAAATGCAGGTCAGGATGATGAGGAGGTAGGCAGGATGTTGACAAAGTCTTACTCATCATCCCACCCCACCACTTAGCGTGGTGTCTGGCACATGGCAGGCACTCCCCAAGTGCAAGTGTTTTGATGCTTGTCAGGACTGCCCATACTCCCACCCTACCATGCTGGCCCTGGCAGGCAGTGGTATTCTAAGTCTGGGCCTGTAGCCTCTCAGGCAAGAGAGTCATGAAGATAAACAGCAGTCTAGAGTCTAGACCCAGTGCCAACTCCCTTTTTATTAATTAATTAATTTATTTTTGTGGTACTGGGGTTTGAATTAGGACTATACCTTGAGCCAGTCCACCAGTCCTTTTTAGTTTGAGATAGGATCTCTCTCACAAACTGCTCGGGCTGGCTTCGAACCTCTATCCTCCTGATCTCTGCCTCCTGAGTAACTAGGATTATAGGCGTGAGCCACCAGTGCCTTGCCAAACTCCCTTGATGTATACATTTCAGGCAGAGTCACAGGCTCCTCTCAATGTGATCAGAACCCTGAAGTCCCAGCCCTATGGGTAGAGTACTGACCTTTTTGAGTTGACTAACTTGGGGGGGGTGATGGAAGTAAGAGATGAGATGCAGCTTGTGTCCAAAGGACCCTATGTACCAGGAACAAGTACATAGGGTTGTAAGTACATAAGTATGTTGTAAGGTGGCTGAACCTGATGTGTTTCTGTGGCAGTCTGGGCCACCTCATTAGGTGCTGTCCATGTCCTTGCCTGCCATGGGAGTTGAGGAGAGAGGCAAGGGTGAGGGCACCCTGGAGTATGTTGGTTGCCTCTTTCCCTTGCCTCCACCCACCTTGCCATATGGTCTTGGTCTTGAGTTCCCTGGACTGGCTCTTAAATATCTTCTCCTCACCCCGTGGGCCTCCATGTCAGCCTTTCCACTTTGGCAGCTCCAGGCACAGGCATAAAGAACACAAGAAGCTGGCTACCAGCTTCAGGGCAACCTGTGGGCTCATTTGTCTTATGATGTAGATTTTGGGGGTGGAGCAACTAGTGGGCTTTTCTTTTATAAACATGTAACTTAAGGACAGCCATGTGCCATGTGCCCACACCTTCACGTTCTTCCTGTAGGTTTTCACAAATGTGTAAACCTGTGTAACTACCACCACTGTCAAAATGTAGAACATTTCCATAATACTTTGGAGCTTCCTTTTGCCTCCTCTTAGCCCATGCCCCACAGGTAGCCACAGTTCTGACATCCATCCCCGTGGAGTACTCTTGCCTGCTTTTATGGTGGTGAGCTTTTCCCTCTTGTTTGCTGAGGATCTGGCTCTTAGCTCAAGAGAGGGAGGGCTGAGGCTGATCTTTTTATGTAGGTCTGCTAGCCCAGGAGGTAACTGATGACTTTGGGAATTCACCTTAGTCGAGGCCTCCCCAGGGTTGGCACTAGTTGCATTATCCTACTGCCTGCCCACACATACCAAACCCACCCACTGTGGAGCCAGAAGGAAGCTACCACCTACTTCCCCTAACCAGTGCATTCCCTATCCCTCTGCCCCAAGCTTGGTCCAAGGAACTTCTTAAGGGAAAGGATTCTTGGGGCTGGCGGAATGGCTCAAGTGGTAGAGTGCCTGCCTAGCACGCATGAGGCTCTGAGTTCAAACCCCAGTACCACCAAAAAAGGGGGAAAAAAAAAAGGGAAAGGATTCCTTACACTATAGTAGCTGGTGGGGTTTGGGACTCCTGCTTGAGTGGGCCAAGGTCACTTGAGCATAGGGATTAGGTAGAATAGTTAGTGTAGGCTTCCCATCTGTGTCATCCAGAACTGAGCTGGCACCAGTGTGTCCCAGACCAGGACAGTGTCCCTGCCCACCCTTCCTGTTTTAGGTCACTGCAGAGGAGAAAGAGGACTGGAGGTTGGGAGAGAATGCCAAGCAAAGCTTGGACCATATTCTCAGGTCCTGGCTTCTGGGATGCTGACATATTCAGGGGACACCACGTCTCCTTTGCCCACAGACTGAGGCTCATGGGGTCACTGGCCCTGAATATCTAGCTAACCTCTCTAGGGGCTTCTTCATAGGGCAACGAGCCTGGGGTGGAGGCCTCGGGGCAGCCCATTTATGATCCTGGCCTGGGCGGCTCCCCACTTACAGGAAACCCCACCATTTCAACAAGAGGAATTTAGGCTGCATCATTTCCCGCTTCCTGACTGGGCTGCCGGAGGTGACTGGCGGGTAGACCCCCTGACCCAGGGATGTTTGAGAGTGGAGGAGGGGGCTTTCCACGCTTGAGTTGTCTCACTGGGTAAAGTCAACACAAAAGTGCCCTAGAGCTTCCCCTCTTGGCACAGATGTCTGGTCCCTTCCTCCTGAGCCCTCAGAATCAGCACCTAGGAAGGTGTTTGGTGCTCACTTTGTGCGTCCTTCATTGCCAAGTTTTGTGGGCTCCCTAAAGAAGCCTAGATCCAAAGACTGAGCTCTTTCGCTTCCCGTTTCCATGTTTTATTAGGGGACACCTGGTGTGTAGACAGAGCTCAGGCTTTTGATTAGAATCTGCTCCCAATTCTGGGAACTTTGATGGGAGTCCTTGGGCAGAAGGGCCTGAGAATCACCTTCTGGTCTGGAGAGATTGGTATCATACCAAGCCTGTCCCTCCTCTGCCGGGGCTGGGGGAGTGGACTGCTGGGCACCCTGAGCACTAAAGGCAAAGCAGAGAGCCAGCTTCTCCTTAACCCCCCAGTACAGGGCTTCCTGAGCCTGGGCGGGGGACTAGGCAGAGCAGAGTGTCCTGGGAGAGAGACTCCCTGCCCCCACTCTGGACAGCACACAATGACTGCTTTCTCTCCATGACCTTTCCTTTCCATAGCCTGAGTTGTATACAGCTGCCTCCTCCCCCTCTTCCCTAGAGGCCTGAGATGGGTGGCATCTCCCCTACTCTGAGGAGGGCTCCGGGAGCTCCCACCCAGTCTTAGTCCCCCTTCTTATTTCCAAAGTTCATTTTTCCCCAAGGAGTGGAGAATGATTCCCGGGGCTGTGTCCATCCAGGGCTATAGGGGCAAAGGGCAGCAGCAAGTGTAGACCTAGCCTGGTCTCTGACATCAAAGTACCTGGGTCCACATCATAACAATTCTGCTCATGAGCTGTGTAACCTTGAGCAAGCCCTCTGACCTCTCTGAGCCAACTATATCCTTATCTGTAAAGCAGTATTGACAGTTGTAAGAGGCATCATATATAAAACACTCAACTGGTACACAGTGAGCACTCAGTAAAGATTGGTTCCTTTGCTCTGTCCATTTTTTTTTTTTTCTTGCAGTACTGAGGTTTGAACTCATCCTGGAGCTCTACCACTTGAGCCACACCCCCAGACCTGCCCATCCTGCTTAGGAGGATGGCTACAGCCCATAGTGGTGGTGGTGGGAGTATCAGACCTGAAAAGGCCTCTCACCTGCCAGTATGAGAGCGGGGGCAGCAGTTGCTGGAGGGCTACAATCTGTCCAGAAGGTTCCAACAAAAGCCTGGGTGCAGGAAAGATGTGGTACCCAGAACTGGACAGTGCTCAGGGCTATGCGGCACATGATGTCAGGGTCATATCCTGTAGAAGATGCCTGCCTCCCTGTGGAAGGGTTGAACAGTAGCCTTGCTCCCTGGGAAAAGACTATGAGACTAGTAGTGATGGCTGCTGGACAGAAAGCTGTGCCACTGAATGGGCTCTGGGAACTGTACCCCCAGAGAGGCAAGGATGTACAGGAAAGGGTATAGCTCTGTCAGACCTAGGCTATGAGCCCTGTGGGAAATCCCTCATGGTAACCTGGGTGGTAACCTGGAGGACCATTACCCCAGCTCCTAGGCACTTGGGGAATGAGTGAATGTGTTTGAAGCACTAAGCATAGTACCAGGTGGTGCTTGGGAGGTCACACCTATCCTCTGGTTCCAGCTGACCCTCCCCCCCCCAACCCCCCAGACCCTGGCTGGGCGTCTATCAGCAGGGGTGTGCTAGTGTGTGACGAGTGCTGCAGTGTGCACCGGAGTCTGGGACGCCACATCTCCATTGTCAAGCACCTTCGCCATAGCGCCTGGCCTCCCACACTACTACAGGTAGGAGACTGGGCCTCCAGTTTTCCTTCCCACTCCTAGTGTGCTGAGCTGGGATTTCCTCCACACCCACATACACACTTGTCTGGAATGTGCAGTTTCCAGGAGTAGCACCCACCTGGTACAGAGCCTTATCCTGACCACCCCACGATAAAAGGAAGTTCTCAGCCCATCTTTGCCACTTATTTAAGCTTGCATAGGTAGCATTGAGCAATTTACTTAACACTCTGAACCTTGGCAAGGCTCACCACCTGAAACAGTGAACAGAACCCATGTCTTTGGGTGGCATGACTGGATGGAGGTGTGCAGTGCCAGGCACACAGTAGGCACTTTGGTGCCGTCTCCAGCCATGGCAAGTGCTCGGGCATGTTTCCCCCAGTGTCCAGCATGCAGTAAGCACTCTCTCATTTGGCATCTCTTCCCCACAGATGGTGCACACGCTCGCCAGCAACGGGGCCAACTCCATCTGGGAGCACTCCCTGCTGGACCCCGCACAAGTGCAGAGTGGCCGGCGCAAAGCCAACCCCCAAGACAAAGTCCAGTGAGTGGGGCTACAGAGACGTGGGCAGGGCTGTGAGCTCTGGGCCAGGGGCCCAGGAGGTGGCTGGATGATTGGCCTCTCCAGCTCTGTCCCCCATTCCCTCCTATGTGCTCCATGCAGCCCCATCAAGTCAGAGTTCATCAGGGCCAAGTACCAGATGCTGGCGTTTGTGCATAAGCTTCCCTGCCGGGACGATGATGGGGTCACCGCCAAAGACCTCAGCAAGGTTTGAGGGACCCCACAATGGATGGGCAGGCCTCTCCTCTTCTACCCAGACCCATGACACCTTCAGGCCTCTCCATCACCCCTGAGCCCTAGGTCCCAAAGGTAGCTTAGGTCAGGGGCAAACAGTAGATACAGGTACGGTGGGGTCAGGGGGTGTAGGGAAGATTGCTCTGTCAAGTTTTGGGTGGCCAAGACCCCTCTGCTCCCAAGTGGATACACAAGGCTACAATCCCCCAGCTGCTATTGAAAACTGGAAAAACTTGGAGCAGTTGTTCAGCCGTTCAGAGCCTCATTTTCCTCAACTATGAAATGGAAAAGTAATAACAGCATCTACCTAATAGGTAATATTTGTTCCAAGCAGAGCACACAGCACATGGTAGATGATTTTTTGTTTGTTTGTTTTGAGATAGGGTCTTGCCATGTAGCCATGTAGCCCAGGCTGGCCTCTAACTTGTGATCC
This sequence comes from Castor canadensis, assembly GCF_047511655.1. Taxonomy (NCBI): domain Eukaryota; kingdom Metazoa; phylum Chordata; class Mammalia; order Rodentia; family Castoridae; genus Castor; species Castor canadensis. The sequence continues at coordinate 44,633,350 of NC_133396.1, read as the reverse complement.
TCCTGTCTCAGCCTTCCGAATGCTGGATTACAAGTGTGCATCACCATGCCTGGCTAAATTGTGTTCATTTCTTTGTGGCAGTGGGGTAGGGGCGGTGTTGGTTTTTTTGAGACAAGGTCTCACTGTGTAGCCCAGGCTGGCCTCTAACTTGTGATCCTCCTGCCTCAGCCTCCTGAGTGCTGGGTTCACAGGCATGTCCCACCACGCCTAGCTCAGCAGCTATTGTTAATTAGCATTAACTAATGGTGGGAAGCCCTCTGTCCTGGCTGACATGGCCCAATTTTGGCTTGGCTCCTGGGAACTAGTAGGAGTTCCAGGTGCAGCTTAGGGGTGGGGAGTGTATCTCATGTACACACATTTATTGGATACTCTGCCCCTTGCAGCAACTGCACTCAAGCGTGCGGACAGGCAATTTGGAGACATGTCTGCGCCTGCTGTCCCTGGGTGCCCAGGCCAACTTCTTCCACCCAGAGAAGGGCACCACACCTCTGCACGTGGCTGCCAAGGCAGGTCAGACTCTGCAGGCTGAGCTGCTGGTGGTATATGGGGCTGACCCCGGCTCCCCTGATGTCAATGGCCGCACACCCATCGATTATGCCAGGTGAGGGTCAGCCGACAGGTGAGGCTTGAGTGGGGGCAAGTTGGCTGCTGCTGTAAGGCTGAGCCATGCCCCCTTCCCACAGGCAGGCGGGGCACCATGAACTGGCGGAAAGGCTAGTGGAGTGCCAATATGAGCTCACTGACCGGTTGGCCTTCTACCTCTGTGGACGCAAGCCGGGTGAGCAGGGGGTATGGGCCAGGCAGGTGGGACCCAGACACACCCCAGCAGCAGGTGCCATAGTGACAGCCAGCTGGGGAACAGCGTTGCTAGGCAACTGGCTCCTGTGAAATTGCTGCAGGCCTGGGTTGCTGCAAGCATGTTGGGGCCAGGAAGTGGGGTGGGCCTGACTTCCAGCCAGCCAGCTCCCAGTGCTCTTGAGGTAGCCCACCCTCCTCCCTGCCCCTTGACACTTCGGGTTGCCAAGCCCTGCTCTTGGCAGTGAGGTGGGTCCCCCACCTGCTGAGGCCATCTAGCTTCAGTGACTTTGCTTTTTCATTTTTGTTCAGATCACAAGAATGGGCATTACATCATCCCACAGATGGCTGACAGGTGAGTGCCCACCTGATGCCCCTTCCCAGAGGTTGTCGGATGCCAGGGGGTACCTGATCCCAGAGCCCCAGGACTCCACCCTGCACCCCACAGGGGATGGAGGCACAGGTACTCACAGCCTGTCCTCATTCTCTAGTGTGTTGCCCTAGTTCAGATCAGAAATGTCAGTTCACCATGAAGCCAGCACAGTCTAAGCCCCATGACTTTTAAGTATGTAGAGGGCTTGGGTGCAGGGAAAGGCCTAAGCTGGGAGTGTGGGCCATTGGTTTCTGACCTGCTATGCAACCTTTAGGTGAGGGCTGCCCTCTGCAAGGAGAAGGTGGGCTCCTGGGAGCTGGCTGACTTTGGTTCTGCAGGTCAGGCCTCCAGCGTGCTCCCAGACTGAGCAGACTTCTCAGGTACAGTGCAGATGGGATGCTCCTGCCTCTAAGTCCCCAAGCACCCAAGTAGTGGGGGACTCCCCCAGGTACTCACCCAGCTCACAGATGTTACTGGCGCCACCTGGTGGTCCTAAAATGGCTATATCTTTATGCCAGGCTGGGCCTTCTGGTGGGATCAGGAGAGAGGAAGTTCCCTCCTCACCAAAGGCCTGCATAGACAGATGGGACAGTCTGTACAGCCCGCATCCCTAAACCCAGACCTCCTCTGTTCTAAGACTCTGCTTTACTTCTGTAGTCTAATTTTACCTTGTGTGTGTGTGTGTGAGTGTGTGTGTACGAGTGTATAGTAAACACACCCACATACGGACATGCATTCAATGATTGGTAACTGAGCAGCTTCTCAGAGCCAGCTGCTGCTTTGTGGACACGAGGTAATCCATATACTATCTGCCTTTTGAGGAGCTATAGCTAGAGAGAGGCAGCCTAGCCAAGCTGAGGTGCATACAGCAAGAGAGGCTGGGGCAGAGAGATTGGTGATACTGTGCCTAGAGGTGCAAGCAGCTCATTTTGCAAAGCACAGTGTGAGAGGCAGGTGAGAGAATGACCAGCCCTGTGAACCTCAGCAAGAGCTGTGACCATCCCAAGGGCAGAGTTCCAAATGTGTATGTGGAGTCACTCTGCCAATTTTTTCGCTGTGACTTGAGGCAGGCTTCCTTAATTTCTCTGAGCCTTAGTTATCTCACCTGGAAATGGGGATGACACCAACTACCCTTTTCAGGCCTATTGAGAGGGTTAAATAAGATAGCACATGCAGAAGTGAACTTTTTTTTTCCCCCCTTTTGGCAGTACTGGGGTTTGAACTCAGGGCCTCGCACTTGCTTGGCAGGTGCTCTACCACTTGAGGCACTCCACCAGACCTTGAGCCTTTTTTTTTTTTAATGGGATTAGGGTTTGAACTCAGGGCTTCATGCTTGCAAAGCAGGCACTCTACTGCTTGAGCCACACCTCCAGGGCATTTTGCTCTGATTATTTTGTAGATAGAGTCTTGAGAACTATTTGCCCAATCTGGCTTCATACTGCAGTCCTCCTGATATCAGCCTCCCAAGTAGCTAGAATTATAGGTGTGAGCTACCAGCTCCAGGCTCAGCATTTTTTTTTATTGTTGTGCTGGCATTTATTAAAGTTCTTACAACATATCAAACATGTCATACTTGAATTCATCCCCTCCATAAGCATATTTTTTAAAGTGAACTTTTCAATGAAGTATAGTTGGAGTGGGCTACATTACTATTGAAATGATTTAAGGAGAGATGTGTCAAAAGATCACCCTGGCCACTAGGTGGAAGAAAGATTACACAGGCAAGACTGGAAGGGAGATGGATTAAGTGAGTTGCAAAAGCCCAGACAAGAAGAAATGGCAGAACTGGGAAGCTTGACTAGCACTTGGAGGAAAGGGAAACTTTAGGTTGACTCCCAGGTAGTGGAAGGTAGATGGACAGGTCACAGAGAAAGCAGGTCAGGGGGAGACAAGTTCCCTTTTGAATACTCTGGGTAGGGTGTGTGTGGTGACCAGTCTGAGCTTGATGTGAGAAGGCATGTGCTGCCCTGCTCCTGGGTAATTGCTGCTCTGTCCTGTTCTTCCCTCTGCTGCCTTCCTCTGGACTTAGATCTCGGCAAAAGTGCATGTCTCAGAGGTACACTGCGCCTACCGGGCCACAGGCTGTGGAGCTTGGGTAGGGCTGGGAGGCTTGGTGTGTAGCATTGGGGGTCTTGTCTCCCTGGGGTCCTTGCATGTTTGGGCGGCCACTGGCAGGGGCATGGCCACCTCTCAGGCCTAGCCTCTCACATTCTCTCTTTTGTTTGCAGCCTTGACCTGTCTGAGTTGGCCAAAGCTGCCAAAAAGAAGCTGCAAGCGGTGAGTCTGCATAGACAGGTGATACTTAGAGCTGCCCTTCACCAGTGACCTCCCCACCCTATGCTTCTCCTCCTTCCTCTGACCTGCCCCTTATCAGCCTTCTCCCTTTGACCCTTGGCTCTGCTCTCCAAAGTGTTAGGGTTTCCAGGGCCTCGTTTCCTCTCATCATCTGTGAGAGAATGAGTTGGTCTGGCCTCCTTTTCTGTTCTCTTCTTGGGGCTTGGCATATAGACCCCCAGTTCTGAGACTCTCAGGGCTGAGCCATTCCCCATTCTCCATGTCACACAACATCCTGGCGAGCTGGCCTTGTTAGTGGCATTGGGGCTGGTTGGTTGGAAAGACCTGGGACCCCTCTCTGCCTGCAGCTCAGCAACCGGCTTTTTGAAGAACTTGCCATGGATGTGTATGATGAGGTGGATCGAAGAGAAAATGACGCTGGTGAGTCAGGGTGGGCACAAGTCCTTGTAAGGAGTGGCTTGCTGGGAAGGGCTGGGACCTGGCCTGGGACTAAAAAGGGTTAGCTGGAGTCTGCTGGTGAGGCCTTGCCAGCTTCCCCCCACCAGGCAGAGCGTGCTGAGCTACAGGCAGCCAGCTGCCTCTCCACCCTGCCCCACATTGCCGCTCATCTCTTCTCTGGCTGCCTCCTATTTTGGCTGCCTCCCCAGTCCTGCTCCGCCCCCCACATCACTCCTTCCTGGCCACGGCCAGATACCAGCCCAAACTGTGGGTCTGGCCTGGCAGACCCAGTGGGGCTTACCCTGCCTTCCCGGCTTTGTGTACATGGAGACCACCCCTGTGTCGGATACCAGCTCAGTGGGGTGGGCATAGGGAGGAGCTAGGAAGGCTGTGCTCAGCACTTCCCCACCTCCATCCTGGCGGCCTGGCCACTGAGGAAGATCTGCTCCCTATTCCTCCCCCACAGTGTGGCTGGCTACCCAAAACCACAGCACCCTGGTGACGGAGCGAAGTGCTGTGCCCTTCCTGCCAGTTAACCCCGAATACTCAGCCACACGGAATCAGGTGAGGGGGCTGGGTAAGGGAGTCTGGGCAGCTTCCTGATTTCCTAGGAGCCTTGTCTTCCTCAGTCTGCTGTGGGCTGGGGCCCAGAGTAGCTTTCCACCCCTTTCTGGGGCCTCCCTTGAGGCCCGACTGGCACTGGGATTTGGGAGTGGGGAAGAGGCTGTTCTTTTGAGCAAACTCTGGTGGGTATTCCGGCCTCCTCTCAAGGACTACCCTGGACACCCTCAGCCTGTTTGCTGGCCTGACCTCAGGGTAACCATGCTGCTGACCAGGCTGGGATTTTCTAGCTGTGCTTAGATCAGATGGCAGGGCGTTGCCTTGCTGCTTTGTCCCAACCTGTGGATCAGCCATAAAGGGCCTCATCCCTCACATGGGCCTGGCCCTTTCTGCCTTGCAGGGGCGACAGAAGTTGGCCCGCTTTAACGCCCGAGAGTTTGCCACCTTGATCATCGACATTCTCAGCGAGGCCAAGCGGAGGCAGCAGGGCAAGAGTCTGAGCAGCCCCACAGGTGGGAGAGCATGAGCTAGCATGGTCAGTGGGCACCATCCCAGGCCTCAGTGCTGCCCTTGCACGGGGGCATGACAAATGACTTGTGTGGCTAAGCAGACCAGAGTGACAGGTCTTGTGTCCTCAGACAACCTCGAGCTATCTGCACGGAGCCAAAGTGACCTCGATGACCAGCACGACTACGATAGTGTAGCCTCCGACGAAGACACAGACCAGGAGCCCTTGCCCAGTGCCAGTGCCACTCGGAACAACCGTGCCCGGGTCTGAGCACTACCCAGTTCCCCCCTCTACACACACACACACACACACACACACACACACACACACACACACACACTCTCTCTCTCTCTCTCTCTCTCCCCCCCCCCCCCCCCACATACGCCCTTGTGCCCCTCCCCAGCAATATCTGGGTCTTGGGAACAAGTGGGCTTTGACGGTGTCTTCCCCCACCCCTGTGGCTGACTGCCTTGTGTCTCTCTGCAGAGCATGGACTCCTCAGACCTGTCTGATGGGGCTGTGACGCTGCAGGAGTACCTAGAGCTGAAGAAGGCTCTTGCTACCTCTGAGGCCAAAGTGCAGCAACTTATGAAGGTCAACAGCAGCCTAAGTGATGAGCTCCGGAGGCTGCAGAGAGAGGTGAGGGCTGTGACCTCATGGAGATGGTAGGAAGACTTCCAGGACTCAGGAGGGAGGATCACCCTTTCCCAAAAGTAGACACAGAGTAGGACACCATTGTGTACACTCACAGATCCACAAGCTGCAGGCAGAGAACCTGCAGCTCCGGCAGCCAGCAGGGCCAGTGCCCACACCTCCGCTCACCAGTGAAAGGGCCGAACACACAGCCATGGGGCCTGGTGGAAGCAGCCACCGCAGGGACCGCCAGGCCTTCTCCATGTATGAGCCAGGCTCCGCCTTGAAGTCATTTGGGGGTACACCTGGGGACGAGCTTAGCACGCGCCTACAGCCCTTCCACAGCACTGTGAGTTGACTGTGGGTCTTGGGTGAGAAAATAGGGATGGGGCTGCCACAAGGCCTGTGATGATGCCCACTGTATTTACCTCCCACCCCAGGAGCTAGAGGATGATGCCATGTATTCAGTGCATGTCCCTACCGGCCTTTACCGGGTAAGCAGGGGCTGGGGAAGGTGGGTTCATGGTAGCTAGTAGGTTCTGAGCCTCCATGGCTGTCAGGCCAGGCTGGAGTGGAAACTGACTCTGATCCTGCTGGCTTTCAGATCCGGAAGGGGGTGTCTGCCTCCGCTGTGCCCTTCACTCCCTCCTCCCCACTGCTGACATGCCCCCAGGAAGGAAGCCGCCATGCGGTAATGTTTTCAACTCATTGCCCAGGGACAGTGTGGGGACATGGAGTGTGGACTATTTGGGCCCAAGAATGCATACTCACTTGCCACTCTTCCCCGGCTCTACAGAGCAAGCTTTCCCGCCATGGCAGCGGTGCTGACAGCGACTATGAGAACACACAGAGTGGGGACCCACTGCTTGGGTGAGGCACCCTTGGGTCTCCACCCAGTCCTGCTGGCACAGGAGGGGAGCAGGTGGTAAGGGCAAGCAGCCCATGGCTGGAACAGTCCTCTCTTCTCTGAACCTGGGCTCAGGCTGGAAGGGAGGCGGTTCCTAGACCTGGGCAAAGAGGATGATCTCCACCCCGAGCTGGAAAGCCTGGATGGAGACCTAGACCCTGGGCTCCCCAGCACTGAGGACGTTATCCTGAAGACAGAGCAGGTCACCAAGAACATTCAGGAGCTGTTGCGGGCAGCCCAGGAATTCAAGCATGACAGGTAGGGGTGTGTGGTTTCGTTGTCTATAGGGGCAGGGGAGGGGCCCTATCCTCTGTGTCTGGGACCCTTGAGGGTCCCTCATTCATCTCCTTTCCTGTCCCACAGCTTTGTGCCCTGTTCAGAGAAGATCCATTTGGCTGTGACTGAGATGGCCTCTCTCTTTCCAAAGGTACTAGCCCAGAGAGGAGAGGAGTGGGAGAACCTTGGGGGTGGGGCAGACGTAGGGAACCCAACTACTGCCTGGGTGGAGACAAGTGCACACCAGCCACAGTCAGGTGCTGGCTTAAAGTCCAAGGCTCATCTCCCCTTGCTCCTCCCTCCAGAGGCCAGCCCTGGAGCCTGTGCGCAGCTCACTGAGGCTGCTCAATGCCAGCGCCTACAGACTGCAGAGTGAGTGCCGGAAAACAGTGCCCCCAGAGCCCGGTGCCCCTGTGGACTTCCAGCTACTGACTCAGCAGGTGATCCAGTGCGCCTATGACATCGCCAAGGCCGCCAAGCAGCTGGTCACCATCACCACCCGAGAGAAGAAGCAGTGACCACTCTCCCTGCCCTTACCCACACCCTGGGACCTCACTGGCCACGGGAGCTGGGCCACTCCAGACACTAACCCACCCCAACAGAGCCACTGGCACAAGTGCCCTTAGTGCTGCCACTCTTCCTCCGGCAGCCAGGTGCCCTGGTGCCCACCCCCTTGAGCCCCAAGGATGGGGAGGTGGGGTAGCAGGAGCTTCTGCCCCCTCATTCCAAGCCCCTCCCCTGTACATAATAGCATCCCCTCCCTTCCAGCGTGCAGGGGCCTAGAGGCATCCTACTCCTCAAAGGGTAGGATGGCAACACTCCAAATGGGGGGGCGACTCCCCCTACCTGCACCCCACCCCCATGAGCCAGTTCAGCCCTATTGGGGGCTGAGCGGGGGCATCCCCCTCCTTTGTACATAATCTGTGGATGTCCCCGCCCTGTAGCCACCAGCCCCCTTGCTGCTCTCCTTTAATGCCAAAAGGCCCCTGCCTAGGGCACAGGCCCCAACCTGTGTGCTGGGGTCCCCAGCAGCAAACACTGGAAAAATCTTTTTTTCTCGCCTCTCCTCTACCCCTTAATTTTAACTTTGTGGTAACAGAGTGTCCCCGCGTGCCTGCGTTGTGAGTGTAGCGGGCGGCAGTGCCGTTCCAGAGTCCTGGCCCATCTGGAGTTTTGAGGGGCAAGGGAACCAGAGCAGCAGAACTACCATTGGGGGCCAGCCCTCCCTCTCCCCAACCAGGAACCAGGGACTGCCAAGGATCATCAGCCGTGGTCCTGCCAGTGCTCCCACTAGTATCCCTGCTCTAGGAACTTAAAAGGAAAACCACTTCCCTTCAACTCCTCCTCCTCCCTTGTGGAGAGAGTTATGCTGGCCAGGTGGAGGACTGAGCACCTGAGCCTGGGGCTGGCTCCCCGGGGTCCCAACTCAGCTGGTGGCTATGGAGCTGAGAGCCCTCCCCCAGCCTCAGCAAGGCCAGCACCCACATCACTACCTGTACCTAAGGTGGTCCAACCCTCTGGAGGCCTGAGGACCTGGTTGTAGCCAGGAAGATGGGAGAGGTAGAGGCAGCACCCACTCGCTCTTTTTCCCATCCGCCTCTCCCCCTAGGGGGCCAGGCCCTACCTGTGTGGTAGTGGGTGGGCTGTCAAGACGTGTGTCATGTACATTTGTATCAAAAATAAATAAGTGACCATATGCTGCTTATGATAATGCTTAGAGACTGGGGTGTGGGGGGGTGAAGGCAAACAGGAAGGGCACTGAGATGAAACCTGGAAAAGCACAGAGCAAGACTGAGCCCCAGAGACCCTGTGCCAGGGAAGACTCTGTAGGAAACATCTTTTAGAAAAGGCTCTCGGGGGCTGGTGGAGTGACTCAAGTAAAGCGCACCTGCCTAGCAAAGGTTAGGCCGTAAGTTCAAGCCCCAGCATCTCACAAAAAAAAGCTCTTGGAAGGGGCAATGTTGGCATGACTGACACCATTATCCCACTAGGGCTCTCCTTTTTTAAAAGCCTGTTCCTAAGGCCAATGTAACCAGAGGACTGCCCAGGGCCCAACTAGACTATATAAAAGCCCTACCACAAGCAGCCAATACAGCCTAGGGGCCAGTGTCCTGGGTAAGTGTGATTGTGTGGCAGTTACAGGCTCAAACTCGGACTCTACTAAAATAATTTATTAGAAACGGAGTTTGGGGGCGGGAGGCCACCCCCTCCTGCAACTGACACCAAGGAGGTGGAGGCGGAGCCTCCGCAATGCGTTCGCAAGGCTGCCCCGCCAGGGGGTGTCCCTGAGCACATCCCACGTGGCAGAGGTCGAGGCCTCCCAGCGGGAGGAGGAGCCTACGGGCAGCCGCAGCGATCAGTCGGAACTCTCCCCGTCTGGGCCGCTATCCGGCGTGGGCGGGAGCAGGGGTCTCCGGCGAGAGCGCTTGACCCGACGTGGGGCCATCAGCAGCCTCCGCTTCAGCACAGCTGTGGGCAGACGGAAGCGGTGAAGGGCAGGAACGCCCGGGGCGCGGGGCGGGGGCGGGGAGGCCAAGCCGGGCGATGGGTGTTTCTCACCAGCCACTGTGTCCTGGCTGTCCGCTGTGGGCCCCCAGTAGATGCTCTCGCTTCGGCGGAAGTTTCGGTGCAGCCTCGTGCAGAGTGTGGCCAGGGTGAGTAGCACCAGCAGGAAGGTCAGGGCCATAGCTGCCCAAGCGGCCTCCTCCGTGCGAGGGGTAGGGCCCTGAGCTGCCCGGGGAGGCGCTGCAGCCCTAGGGGCCAAGGAAGCCTGACTTGGGCAGGCACAACCTCCTGGGCTGCCTTGCCTGTTGGGTAGCTGAGCCTCTGTCCTGGAGCCAGTATTGCTTCTAGGACCCCCAGGCAGCAAGGGAACAGGAGGCACAGATAAGGCATTACCGCCCTCATCCAGGGATTCTAAAATGGGCTGCTGGGTCTTTAAGCTCCATGGGGAAGCAGACGGAACCCTCAGGCCTGAGGGAGTGGGCTGGAGTCTAAGGACCGCTCGCAGCCTCCTCCTCTTGGCACCACCAGGAGAGGGTTGCCTGGGCCCTCTGGATGTCACCTCTGCACCAGGAGGCCTCCAGCTACGCAGAGCAAAGGCCAAAGCTGGGGCCTACGAGGAGAAGAGACAGAGGTCACCCCTGCCATGCTCAGATTACCCCACCACCAACCAACCTGAGCCCAGCACCTATGGTCTGCACACACCCTCTCTGGAACAGCCTCCCTCTGCTGGGAATTGGCACTAAGGGAGAGGGCCCAGAGAGACTGTCAGAGTGGAAATCATACTTTCTTCCTCTGCTTCCGCAGCTGCCTCCTCTTCAGCCAGTGGGCAGCCCAAGTTGGCTCCACCCATGCCATCTCCAGTGCCATTCCCCATGCTGTCAGCACCAGGGGCTATGAAAGGAGGTAAGAGAGCTAAGATGAAGGTGAAAGAGCAATCAAGAAGCCCCTAAGTTTTCATTTCTGTGCACACACGGCTGTGCCCCTCTGCCAGCGCCAGACAATGCCTTCCATCAACCACTCACCCAGTCCCTAGTGAGGTTGGAGTCAGGGGTGAGTGTGGGCTTGGCCACACAAACATGAGCCAGGAGGGCAAACTGCAACTTCAGCCAGGGGTGGGCACAGGGGTGGTAGAGGAAGGTGACGCCCTCAGCCTGGAGAAAAAGCACAGAAACACCAAGGAAAAGCCCAGGTCCCTCCCAGAGGATAATAAGCTCTTCCATCCTGGGGGCCAGGATAAAGGCACTCCCAGGATGGCCAGATAGTCCTTCCATGTCTAAGACCTAGGAAAGGGCAAAAGGCCCTGCATATTGGCATACACTCCTCTTGCCTCTGAGTGTCCCCTTCACCCTTCCTCTCCATCAAGTGCCACCCCTAAAAGCTGAGCCTCTGATCTTCCAAGACAGCCTTGGTAACTGTTAGACTGTGAACATACTTTTTAGTTGTATTTCTCTGCACCTGCAATGACGATTCTACAAGTCCCCAATCTAGGCTATAAGCATCCCCCCAAATGAAGAATAAGTCTATTTGTTGATCCAATCTGTCAATCTCCCAAGAACATCCAAATGCATGGCACATGGACAGCAGGTGCACAATCTCAGGGTGGAAACACTTTATCATTCATTCATTATTCTTTGATTGAATTGACTGGGTGCTCAGCACTGTGCTAGCTGCTGTAGGAGATGCCTGAAAGAGAACTCCTAGCCAGGCACTGGTGGCTCACACCTGTAATCGTAGTTACTCAGGAGGCAGAGGTTCAAAGCCAACCAGGGCAAATAGTTCACAAACATCCTATCTCAAAAATACCTAACACAAAAAAGGGGTGGCAAATGGCTCAAGTGCCTGCATAGCAAGCGTGAGGCCCCAAGTTGAATTCAAACCCCAGTACCCTAAGAGAGAGAGAGAGAGAGAGAGAGAGAGAGAGAGAGAGAGAGAGAGAGAACTCCCAGACTCTGCCTGCAGGGAATATATAAAGAAACTCAGGACAACTAACACAAATCAAAGAGCAAACTAATGCAACTCAAAGTGGATTTTTTTCTTCCAGTACTGAGATTTGAACTCAGGGCCTACACCTTGAGCCAGTCCACCAGCCCTTTTTTGTGAAGGGATTTTTCAAGATAGGGTCTTGTGAACTATTTTCCCAGGCTGACTTCAAACCATGATCATCCTGATCTGTTTTCTGAATTGCTAGGATTACAGGCGTGAGCCACTGGTACCTGGCAAGTGTAGTTAATTCTAAGACAGGTTATGAGCACTACAGGCAAGTAGTGCTTGTACTACTAAGGCAAGGTAGGGTGGGGTGACTCTAGCACTGAGCTATGAAGATGGATGGGGATGGATGGCAGGAGCTGCATGCTTCAGGCCAGATGTGGAGAATAAACAGAAGCAAAGAAAGCATGGCAGTGGGAATGAGCCTGACATTTATTTGTCTGACGAGCAGATAAACATGACTGAGAGGGACCAGATTTAGAGAGATCAGATGAAGCTAATTTAACTAAGACCTCAGAAATCAGGCAGAAGGGTATGACCATGATATGGTAGGAAATAAGGAGCCACTGATGGGTTCTGAACAGTAAAATGGCTTAATGGAAGAGTGACCACTGGGTGGGCAGAGTGGCTCAAGTGATAGAGTGCCTGCCTAGCAAGCATGAGGCACTGAGTTCAAACCCCAAGACTGCCAAAAAAAAAAAAAGTGATCGCTGGCAACAAAGAGAGATAGATAGGCTTTGTACCTTCTGCAGTGCTGTCACCTGCTATTCATTCACTCCTCAGGGACAGAATTAATGCCCTCTCTTAAAGAAAACTAGGGCCCACAAAGACCTCATTGGGCTTGAGTTGTTTATTCCTGCTACCCTCAGAGTTCCACTTGCCCATACTAAACAGCATTCCTGACAGCACTGCAAAGGGTGGAGGCCTATGGCTCCCTGTCTGCCATCTGTCCTGTGACGAGAAACTGGAAAGCTTGCCTTTCTACAGGAAGTGGTAAGGAATGGAGCTGAGGAGTCAGGAAAGGTGGAGGAAGCCTGCAAAGGAGGCTGCTGTCTCCAAGTGTAGCTACCAACGATGGGCTGATGGGCCCCTGCTTGTACTCACCTGCCCTGGTCTCACCTGCACGTAGGTCACTCTTGGTAACACCTACACATGGGAAAAGAAAAGAGCTTAGAGTGGCTGGGGGACTCCGCGTGAGGCGGGGAGAAGGGACAACAGACCCCAAGCCCCAGGTTGGGATGGAGACGTTGGCGACTAAGGACAGGAGGAACCGGCCCATGTGCCCAGAGGGTGACCGTGGAGGGTGCAGCGAGGCCAGGGTGGGACTGAGCTACCTCGTCATATCCCTCTGCCCTCCAGCGCTCCTACCTGTGGGGGCAGAGGCCACAGGCCTTCGGAACAACCGGCTCCCGCCTCCTCCGCCCGCTCAGTCACCACCTGTGGGTCCAAGGCACAGAGCCGGGACGTTGGACTGGACCAGGGCCCTGTCCTCTTCTTTCCCAAGCCCGGGGCGCAGGGGAACGGGGAAGACTCCTCGTCCCCTCTCCGGGAGCAATTCCTTCCAGGACGAACTTTTAGCAAAGCGCTTTGAGATCCCGGGCCGAAGCCTTCCCAGGGGCGGGTCCTCTTACCTCGCTGGGACCCAGGAGCTCCGCCAGAGCTGCCAGGAGAAGCAACTGGAGCGAAGGCAGAGGAGGCACCATTTCAGCCCGGCCTGCCGCTGCGCCAGCACACTAGCTCGCGGCCCGCCCTGCCTCAGCACCCCCGCGCCCCTGCGCCCCCGCGCCCGCGCGCCCACGTAGACCCCGGGCTCGCGCGCCGCCGGGTTCCCTCCTCCCCGGATCGCGGGCCCCGCCTCCGCCCCACCCCCAGTAGCCGAGCGTGCGCGCTCGCGTCCTAAACCCAAAGCCGGAAAAGGGTGTGGGAGCGCAGCTGGTCAGCACCCTGTAGCAGGGCAGGTGGGGAGCACCTTCCGCGCTCGGAGATTCGTCCTGGCGCATCTCCGCGGCCTGCACAACACAGCTGCGGCGCCTGGGTGGGGTCTTGGAACGGACCAAAGGGTGGCAAATGGGATCCCGGTGGGACCGTGTGGCCCAGGGGGAAACTAGTATGTTCTTCGGGCAAATCGGCTTCACACTCGTAATTCTGACCTGCAAGTTGAAAAGCACCAGAATCATGAAGTTCGAGCTGCCGAAGAGAGAGGGTCCTGACTACAACTTCATCTTCAAACCATCCCATTCCCGTCCTCAATAGGGCCTGAATCCGGAGGAGCATGGGTGAGGGGGGGAGAGGGGAATCTCAGGCCCCTTACCCTCCTTTGGCCCAAAAGCCCTAGGAGGCTGGAGCTGGCCCGGGCGCTGCTTTGTTCCCCGCCTTCGCAACCCCTCCCACTGTCGTCTTTCGCCCAACAGTGACCCGAGAGCCACTGGTCGCTGTGAGATAGAGGAGTTACAGTCCTCGGGCAGGGCTTCCCTGCAGCGGGGACGCTGGCTCGGGTACCCTCTTCAGGATCTTAAGGAAAGACAAGGACGAGGGTTGAGATGCTTAGTCCAAAACTTCTAAATAGAGCCAACAACGTGTTGTTCCAGTCATCTTCCACATCCCCTGATTTGCAAAAGGTTCCTTGTCCCCACACCCAGCAGTAATTCCCAGATGTCGAGCTGATGAAGAAACTCCAATCTACCCCTGCCACGGCCCCTCAATTTATTCTGGCAGAGTTGGGCTGTTTCTCGTGGGAAGGTCCTTCATGGAGAGCGGTGGTGAGGATATCCTCTCTGTGAAGCCAAGCTCCTGGAGATCCCGCTACGCTCTGGGCGGGGCGAGGTGGAGGTGCGGTTGGTGGGACAGCGCCCTGATGCAGGCAAGGGAAGGAGCAACGTCCCGCTGCAAACCCGTGGCCAGGGTCAGATGGCTGCCCTCGCCGATCCAGTGCGGTACCACTTCCCCACCACCCCGCGTCGCGTTATTGCGCAGTTGTGGGTGCTGGAGGGGCCGAGACAAAAACCAGCTCAGAGCGGACAGGCCGGGAAAGCGAGGGAGCGCGGAGAGTGGCTCCCATGGGAGCCCTGGGGCCAGCGCGTTTTCCCCTTCACCCTTTTTCCAAACAACATCCCCCGAGGGTGCAGAGATCCAGAGTCTCCTCCGCCAGCCACAGACTTCCCAGGGCAGAGGGGCGGGAGCAAGGGACTTTGTTGCTCACCCGGGCCCCCCAAGCCTCAGTCTCCGGGTCTCCCCACTTCTTTGCTAACACCCCTCTGCCCTGCCCACTTCCTTCTGGTTAGCCCGCGCGTCCTCTGCTCCCTCTTCGTGGCCCCGACTCGATTCACCCTCTGCTCCTGCTTGTCGCAATCACTGTACAAAGGGCTGGGGGCGGGGGTGGGGGGCGGGCGAGGGGAGCTCGACCCGAACTGGCTGTCTCGGCAGGGCTGCGACCAATCCGGATCGCGCCCGCCCGCCCGCCCGCTCGCCCGCGCGGGAGGGCCAGGGGCCGCAGCCCGCGACCAGGCGGAGCCGCAGGCAGAGCGGCTCGCCGAGGGGACAGCCCCGTTGCCTGCCGCCCGCCGGGGGCTGTTCTGCCTGGCCATGCCACAGTGGGAAGCAGCCCTCGCGCTGCTCTTGGCTGCGCTTGCCCTGCTCGCCCTGCTTGCCCGGCGGCTCGGGCGCCCCTGGAGGCGCACCGTCGGAGCGACGACCCTGCCCAGGGCCCTGGTCCAGGACCACGAGGAGGAGGTGGACGGCGGAGGCCCCGCCGATCAGTTCAGCGACAGGCGCGAGCCGCTACCCGGTGGGTGCAGCCTCATCTGTAAGCCGTCGGCGCTGGCCCAGTGTCTGCTGCGCGTCCTGCGACGCTCAGCGGCGCTGGAGCCCGGCCCGCGCTCCTGGCTCTCCGGGCCCCACCTGCAGACCCTCTGCCACTTCGTCCTTCCCGTCGGACCCGGGCCTGAGCTGGCCCGTGAGTACCTGCAGTTGGCGGATGATGGGCTGGTGGCCCTGGACTGGGTTGTAGGACCCTGCGCCCGGGACCGCCGGGTCTCCAACGCCGGGGGCCTTCCGGCGGTGCTGCTAGTGATCCCCAATGCGTGGGGGCGCCTCACCCGCAACGTGCTGGGCCTCTGCCTGCTCGCCCTAGAGCGCGGCTACTACCCAGTTATCTTCCACCGCCGCGGACACCACGGCTGCCCGCTGGTAAGCCCCCGGCTACAGCCTTTCGGGGACCCATCAGACCTCAAGGAGGCCGTCACTTACATCCGCTTCCGACACCCGGCGGCCCCGCTGTTCGCGGTGAGCGAAGGCTCGGGCTCCGCGCTGCTGCTGTCCTACCTGGGTGAATGCGGCTCCTCCAGTTACATGACAGGCGCCGCCTGCATCTCGCCAGTGCTGCGCTGCCGCGAGTGGTTCGAAGCCGGCCTGCCCTGGCCCTATGAGCGCGGTTTCCTGCTGCACCAGAAAATCGCCCTCAGCAGGTGGGTATTCCCTCTGCAGGGAGGGAATGCAAGTCTTACCTGGTCAAGGAAACAGCTCTGCCTGGAATGGAAGCAAATCGCTGTGGGTCAATTTGGGCAACGTTCTCACACGTTTTCTAAACTCTATAATCTAGACAGAACCAGAAAATGGGGCTTCAATTCTATAGATGGCCTTATGGCCTCAGCCAGTGTCATTATACTACAGCAGGGACTCCCGCTGGGGCCCCATCACCACATCTCAGCCGCGGGTGTCCTAGCAACTTGAGCACCTCTCCCCGCAGGCAGTAAAGATGCACCTGACATTACCACTTTGTCCAGAGCTGAGGGCTCAGCAAGGAGGGCTCCGGAAACAATTACAACCCATTATCGGTCTAGAGTGTTTACAGTCTCTGAGCCAGGAGGTGACAGGAATCAGAAACGTGGCAGCATTTGACTTATTAAAATTTTTACATATTAAATGTTTTACATATTCCTAGGTACATAATCAACACTTAATTTTTTTTTTAATATTTAAACTTTTTTTTAATCTCCAAAAGAGATTTGCCTCCAATTTGCCACAAGGGTGACAAGCAATTTGCCACCAGGGTGACAGAGAAGGTCCAGTCTTTCCCAGATGGCAGAATGAGGTCAAGGGGATTATATGTCAACAGTATGGTGTAGCAGAAAGACCTGGGACACTGGGTCGGACCTTCTTGGGTTCAAATCCTGAATTTCCAGTAAGTTAGGTAACCCCTTTAAGACTCACTTCCCCTTTCGGTTAAATGGGGTTAATAATAACCACCACCCCCAAAGTGGTTACAATCATTAAATGAAAAAAACAAAACAAAACTGAAGATCTGGCATTGGCTAGGTGCGCAATAAGTGGTGGCAATTGTGATTCTCTTTCCTTGCCCCATTTTGCCTCCTATTTTGAGATAGTCAAACCCTGAGCTGAACAACAGTCGGAAACAATGCCATGGCAACCCAGCTGGCTGGCCAGTCCAGGGGCAAGGTACTCTTATCCAGCTCAATTACCATAGTTTCCACTCCAAAATGACCACCACCAGTGCTGACCCTGGCACCAGCTAGAGATTGGGTGAAGGAAGTGGAGAGGAAAGCTGTGTCCTTTCCATGGAAGTTTGGTATTGAAAACTCAGGGCAAGCATCTTTCAGTGTTTGCAGAAGACACAGATCTAAATTCACCTGGCAGAGGCTAGATTAATCTATCCAAAGGACTGAGCTGCCCACCTTGGCCTCCTCAGTAGGGTACCAGGCCCTCTCCAGGGAGTTGTAAGTAGCAAAGATGTCCTTCTTCCCCAATGAAGTTGTTCTCAGGCCTCAATGTGGGAAATCACCCAGCAAATTAATTACACTTTACACTTATTGTTTCCTCTGCCACCCAGCACTCTGTAGGATACCTGCCCTACCTGGAGTAGGTACCTGATCAAGGTCACACTCATTTGTCATCATCAGAAAAGTGTATTAGCATAAAAATATAAAAACAAAACATGCAGTAAAAAATGTGATTGTCTGTGGGAGGGGTGTCATCTGCTGATTTGAATAGTATGAACCAGTGAGTTTTAGAAGAGGCCTGGGAGGTGACACTTCATAACAAGTTCCCTGGAGAGGGCCATTGAATTTAGGAGGAGCAACATCCTGTAGATGAGCAGCTGTAAAGTCAAATCCTACGCCTAGGGTTGAGCAGATAAGGCCATGGATGACAGGCCGGGTGGGCACTGTGACACAGAAAGGAGAGCTACCCCTTTGGCCAGATCTCCCCCCAGAAAGGCCAGATACCTGTGTTTTATGTGAAATCTTCTGATTTTAGATGACTACCATGAAATGGAAGTTTAAAAAAAAACAATGCTATACAACCAAAAAGCCTTTGTGGCCTGAATGTAGCTTGGGGTTACTCCTCTGTAACCAACTGCTACCAACTGCTGCCAACTGGTGTTGTGGTTCTTTTTTCTCTCACCTTCCCCATTCAACTTGCTGTCAGGTATGCCACAGCTCTGGAGAACACAGTGCACACCAGCAAGCTATTCAGGAGCCGCTCCCTGCGAGAGTTTGAGGAGACCCTCTTCTGTCACACCAAGAGTTTCCCCATCAGCTGGGATACCTACTGGGACCACAATGACCCCCTCCGGGATGTGGATGAGGCGGCTGTGCCTGTGCTGTGCATCTGCAGTGCTGATGACCCCGTATGTGGGCCTCCGGACCGAGCGCTGCCCACTGAACTCTTCCACAGCAATCCTTACTTCTTCCTTCTCCTTAGTCGCCACGGAGGCCACTGTGGCTTCCTGCGACAGGAGCCCTTGCCAGCTTGGAGCCACGAGGTCATCTTGGAGTCCTTCCGGGCCTTGACTGAGTTCTTTCGAATGGAAGAAAGGATGAAAGGGCTGAGCAGGCGCCGAACTTCATTCCTAGGGGGCCGTCGTCGTTGGGGAGCCCTGCAGAAGCGAGAGGTTTCTCCCTCTTCCAATCTGGAGGAGATCTTTAGCTGGAAGCGATCATACACAAGGTAAGGCCTGCCTGGCTGGACAAGGCCCCTGTCCTGCAAGGAAGAACAGAGCTGGGCGTGGCCAAGTCTTGAAAAGATGGTGAGAATTGGATGAGGGGAGCCCTAAGCTCTTTGCTCCTGAATCCGCCCCTTCTTTCTTAAACTGGTCTGTGGAAAGACACTTCCAGCAAGTCTGCACTCACTAACTGGAACAGAACTCCTGCTCAAGCTCTGCGAAACACGTTCTTGCTCATTCTGATCACCCCTGATCACTGTCTCCCATCAAAGCTTCATAAACCAAGGAATAGCACCTTTTAAGTCCATGGACTTAAAGAAAAATGCTATCTTCCTAGCCACGACTATAGGGAAGATGAGTTTATCTATGTTATTGGGTGGCCCTGTCCCACACAATCAGCTTGGTGACTCTGACTCTCGAGCTGGAGCCACTAGATGTAGAAAGGACAGGATGTTTGTGTCTCGGTCCCACTTCCCTCATGTGCTCTGTGGTTGTAGCTCTGTTCTGACTTAATGCATCAACAGCTGTGGAAGCAGCTCCCAGAGTGGCCTGGCTGTCTCAGGCTCTCGTCTGAGCCTGAGAAAGCAGCAGAGGCAGGAAGTACTGTTCTGAGACTGACTTGGCAAGGGCTGGCTAGGACAAGAATGTGAATGCCTCTTCCTGGAGCTTCTCAGAGATGCTCTGCAAACCTTAGCTAGCAATAGGGCTGATCAGGGATTCCAGCCTAGGCCCTCCAAGCCTCACTAGAGCGATCCCAAGGGTATTTTAGGAATAGGAAGTGCCCTTGCCCAAGGTCAAAGAGCGTTTGCTCAGGTTGCCAGACTTTCAGGCACTCTAGATACTCCTCTCCCTCTTGTTCTGTTTCAGGGGATTCTGTCAGAGAACGCCAGCCAGAGCTGCTTTTTTCCTGAGATGTGAGCTTTCTCAAAAGTACAGGCTCGTAATTTAGGATTTCTGGTTAGTTATTCCCTTTTCTGATGCTACTAGCCTCTGCCTCTCCAGAACTAAAAGAGACATCTGGGACCAGAGGAAACAAAAACACCAAGAGGTTGACTAGAGCTGACTCAGTGATTTATGAATGTTTCACATTACAATGCTTTGTCTACTCAATTATTCAAAAGATCATCCACGTAAAGGCAGAAAAGCTTCTTTCTGGATGTGACCACTCGGAGATTAAGTGGGTGTTTAGTTTTATGAGGAATAATGCTCAAGACCAGAGTAAAACAAGGTATAGCATCCCAGGTGATCTACATATCCTGGTTTAAAATAGGCATTCAAAGTATTTTTGACAGTAGGAGATCTGGTTCCATGTGTGGTGAAGATTTAGAAGCTTTATCCTGAAGTTTTATGTATTTTTATTAATTTTACAGTGCTAGGGATTGAATCCTGGGCCTCACATTTGCTACAGCTCGGACCAGAAGTTTTAAACTATCAGTGGGAAAGAGGGCACCTGTTCTGACCTCACAAACAGCAAAGCAAGGTACCAAAAGCCACACCACATCTCAAGGCTTGGTATGAGGTATTCCTGGAACCAGGATTTAAGGTTTAGATAATCTTGCCCCACCTAGTCTTGTTCTTTTAGATCAAATAAAAAACTCTGAACTAACTCCAAGAATCTAAACTGAAACACACAGGCAAGCCTCAGCTCTCTAAGGCACATTTTCCTATTGTCAAGAAATGGTCTCCCTCCTTCCCCACTTCTTAATCCTCCTTCACATTCCTCTTCTAACATTCTTTCACCATTTCTGAGGAATTGAAACCTAAAGAAGCTATACCATTGCTGGTGAACCACAGTGTTGGTGTAAGGCTTGGTAAGGGAGAATTACTGACATCTGGCCACTGGCCCCTACCCCATATCTGGTACAGCAGAGATTTCAGTTAATTAGGGTCCTGCACTCCCATGTGGCCTTGGATCATTCAGAACCAATTTCAAAACAGGAAGCCAGACAAGAGGTTTGTTTATTTATTTATTTATTTATTTATTTATTTATTTATTTAGTGGTACTAAAGTTTGAACTCAGGGCTTCATGCTTGCTAGGCAGGCACTCTACTACTTAAGCCAACCTTCTAGCCCTTTTTCTCTGGTTATTTTTGAAATAGTGTCTCGCTTTTTGCTCAGGCCAGCCTGGACATTGTAGCTGGGATGACAGGCCAGCTTTTTTCCATGGAGATGAAGTCTCCTGAACTTTTTGCCCAGGCTGGCCTTGAACCTCAGTCCTCCTGATCTAGCCTCCCGAGTTGCTAGGATCACAGGAGTGAGCACCGGTGCCTGGCTAGCTCAGAGGTTTTTAAACTTTAAGTCTTAAAGGGTCCCTGACAAAAATATGGATAGTTTTTCTAGACCAGATACCACAGGACCCTGACTCTTCAAAAAAGAAAGTGGCTGATTTTCCTTTCCATTCTTTTATACAAAATAAAGCTTGCTAGGGAGGGGAATACACACACTTTGCAGTTGTGTGTGTGTGTGTGTGTGTGTGTTTGGCACATACTGGGCAAGCACTTTCCCACTGAGCTACACCCACAGTCCTGTAGTTACAAGGAACTATAACTACACATATATGGAACGCTTCACGAATTTGCGTGTCATCCTTGCGCAGGGGTCATGCTAATCTTCTCTGTATCGTTCTAATTTTAGTAGATGGCTGCAGAAGCTGGCACTGTCCTTACAGTCTTAGAGCTCTCAGAGCAATAGTAGAACAGCTCTAGTTCAGGTTCCATTAATCTCCTTGGGCCCTGAACTCCAACAACCTAAACCCTAAAACATTCCTCCTCTATGCTTCTCATGCCTGGTGTGCTCATTGCCTATCTCATTGCTATTTCTTATCTGCCCATTACTGCTCAAAGACAAGGGCTGAGAAGCTCTTTTTTGCCATGAACGTGTAGTTCCTGTTCAAGCAAGAAAGGTTTGGGTGACCCTGTCTTTTAGCCAGATTGGCTGTTTTGGTAAATAGCCAATTATATGAAACTAGCTGGAGGAGACCAGACACACTATTCTGAGAAGATGGTCCCTTGAACAAACAGCAAGTTCTGAGTTTGAGGAAGCAAGACAATAAAGCAAAACAAATTCCTAAGAAGTAGCACTGAGTGGGGAGTGGGTGAAGAGATAGTGGGGACAATCTAACCAATGTACAATGTAAGGTAAGGCTTTGTGGAATTGTCACAATGAATTCCTCCTCCCCCAATGCAATGAATATATGCTAATAAAAATGAAAAGAAAAAGAAAACAGAAGTATGACTGAGTTGGAGTTTTCAGTGAACCCCTCAGGCCTTCTTACTTGCTTGCTTCCCTTTTGGTCTCTTCATTATTCATAAGCACCTTCAAGTGGTAAAGGAAGGAAAAAAAAAAAACAAATCAGTGACTAAAGACATTATCTCAGAAGTGGAGACTAAACCCTCTGTTTCCACCTCCTGATCAGCGTATAGGAAGCAAACAACTGTCTCTAAAAGCGTATAGGAAGCAAACAACTGCCTCTAAAAGTATCTTTGGGTTCTAAGTTCTTACCTCTGATATCAAGGCTTTAATAAGCTATAACTTAATTCTTGTAAAGATTTAGTACTTTATGTATTTATATATAGGTTTCAGATTGGTTTGGCTGGAGACAATAGTATGAAAAACAAAGCAGCGGTTTTTTTTTTTTTTTTTTTTTTTTTTTTGCGGTACTGGTGCTTGAACTTAAGGCCTACGTCTTGAGCCATTCCACCAGCCCTTTTTTGTGAAGGATTTTTGCAGATAGGGTCTTGTGACTATTTGCCCAGCCTAACTTCGCCAAGAACGTCCTGATCTCTGCCTCTTGTGTAGCTAGGATTACAGATGTGAGTCACCAGCACCTGGCCTTGAGCAGCAAATTCTTTGGGAAAACTTCTCTGCTTAGAGTGAAGATATCCTAAGACCTGAATGCTGTTTGAGAGAGAGAGAGAGAGAGAGAGAGAGAGAGAGAGATCTTACACAGAAAGTTTTTTCTTGACTTTATATATAATTTTTTTTTCCAGTTCTGGAGTTTAAAGTCAGGGCCTTCACCTTGAGCCACTCCACCAGCCCTTTTTCGTGAAGGGGTGTTTTTGAGACAGGTTCTCTCAAACTATTTGCCAGGGCTGGCTTCCAACCTTGATCCTCCTTATCTCTGCCTCCTGAGTAGCTAGGATTGCAGGCATGAGCCACCAGCACCCAGCTTGAATTTATATCTAATCTTAAAACGAGAAACTCCTCTGTACTCCTTTTCCACTTGAACTCCAAGATCCCTTGTCAGTCTGACACCCTTAGAAATGCTAAGGTGTCTTCCTTTAAATATGAACTTGAACATGATTCCTCTTCTGTTTAAACAAATACACCTGGCCACTTCAGTATGACTTCATAACACCAATAAGGTTACAAAGGATGACATCAGAAATTTCAGAAATTGTTTTCATTAGTTATCATGATTTGCAAATCTAGCTTTTGGAAAGGCTTGAGAAGTTATACCCACTAGTCTGAGTGTCCAGAAATGGAATGAATGCCTCAGAAAGCAGCAAGCCTCATGTCATTAGTGGGATATTCAAACTAGACCACTCCTTGGCATGTATCATGGAGGGGACATGAGCCAAGAAATGAAGGTGGCTTAGAGATCAGATTGAAGGTCTTATCTCATTATCTGTGAATTGAAATAATGCAAATGAGCTCATTGGGCTATAAAGATTTCTGGTTGTTTTTGAGGTTGGAGGATCAGGGACCAGAGACCTAACCAGGAAACAGGATACTGAGAGTTGGGAGATGACAAAGATTTTCATGGAAATCCAGTGCCAATGTGACCAGATGATGTTTCTGAACATATCCAATAATTATACCTCATTATGGCACAACCTGTAATCCCAGCACTCAGGAGGCTCAGGCAGGGGAGAGAAGGGCTGGGGGGAAGACACCACACTGGTGTGGTTTAACAAAAATTTCTCTCCAACTTGCTTGCTTCAGAATAGTAAATAAATTGTAGTTTCCTTGCAACACTGGAATGTTATTTTGTACATCTCCAGAAACAAACATGTGCTGTTTGTCTACTGAAGTCCTCTGTGTACTGAGCCATGCTTACCTACTTTGGAGCTTAACAGAGCCTCCCTGCACATTCTGCATTTACTGGGTGTTGCCTCCTTTCTGTAGATACAGCCTTATGCCTTTAATACTAACCAAAGACCGCTCTGTTTAATCAACCACCAGGGCTCCTGCTCTAGGCTAATAATTCTCTGCAAACTTGCAATTCTCTGATCATCACCAGTAGCTACATTAATTTTTCAATGGGCAATTAGTGTTTGTGTGTTGGATAGAGTACTGAGGTAAAATTTGGAAATGTGGGTTCTAGTTTCTACCTCATCTATGACTTAAATAATGTTGGGAAAGTGATTTGATTAGTCTTCCATATGAAAAGACACAGCATGTTGTAAGCCGTAATTTCTAAGGTCTGCCAGGATAGTAAGAAGATAGTGAAAGCATATAGATACCATCCTCCAACACTACTTAATCCCTCAACCAGAGCTCAAAAACCTCTATGGTAAAGTGGCATCTGCTTTCAGATCAGACTATCCTCTGATTGATAATGTCACAAGAAATTACAGTTGTTTATTCCACTGCAAAGCTAGGAAGGGCCTAGAAGTACAGCACATTTGAGCCTCACAAGCTGAGTCCTGGGTTGCCCCTCTGAGAACAAACTTTCCCTTTTACTCTCACTGATACTACATTAAGACTAATAGGTCTCACGTTGGCTCATATCTACATTTCTAATAGATGGTCAGAGAGGATGTAACGTTTAAGATCTCACAATTAGAGATAGTGCTTTATTACCTTTTTTTCCTTCAGGGTTGGGATACTAGGAAAGTGTTCTGACTGAGTTACATAGCAGCCCCTATGTTTTTTTTTTCTTCTGGTGGGACTGGAGTTTGAACTCAGCGCTTCGCACTTGCAAAGCAGGCACTCTACCACTTAAGCCGCACCTCCAGTCCCCAAAAACAGTGCTCTTTATGCCTTACATTTTCCTTTTCCTAGAAAAATCACTGTCTGGGATGGTAGGTAAATGTCCATTCTAGACTCCATAACGTAAGAGCTGGTAGAGTGGCTTAAGTAGTAGAACACCTGCCTAGCAAGCATGAGGCCCTGAGTTCAAACCCCAGTACTGCCAAAAAATACGTACTTTGGGGCTGGAGGTGTGGCTCAAGCAGTAGAGCACCTGTCTTGCAAGTGTGAAGCCCTGAATTCAAGCCCCATTACTGCAAAAAAAAAAAAGTAGAGTAGCAATTAAGGTAGCATCATTTAATTGCTAGGACACATACAGAGAAGCATCACTGAGATGAAGATGGCAGCTCGGAGGCTGTAGCACTCGCTAACCTCTATGGTTAATTTTTAATTTATATTCTTACAGTCAGGTAAGATAGGCTTTAAATTCTAAATGGAGCTCAGTCTTTACTCTCACTGTAAATCTGAAGAGCCCAATTGTGGGAGTAAAACAAAATGAAATCTTGGAGGCTAAACCTTGGTTCTGCCACCTGGTTGCTTGACCCAGACACCTTAAACACTGTATAAATGTTGATGCCAAAATGGCTCAGTATCAAAACTCTAATTTAAATGCCATACCATTTTTCTCATTAACAGTCCCCTCTTCGTTACAGTAGATAACCTGAATTTTACTTTTAAAGAGAATATTTAATTGAAGTACACATATAAATATCATAATGGAACCCCTTGTACAACTAATATATGCTAAGAATTTTTTTTTTAAAAAGAGGATATTTAAGGACTGAGGGTGTAGCTCAGTGGTAGAGCTATTCCCTAACATGCGTGAGGCCCTGGATTTGATCCCCAGCACCACATGCACAGATACTTAAAAAAACTATTTTCTTTTTCAATTAAAAAACATATAGAGCTGAGCATGGTGGCAGACGCCTGTAATCTTAGCACTCAAGAGGCCAAGATAGGAGGATTGCTAGCCTTGAACTACATACCAAGACACTGTCTCAAAAAACATAAATAAATTCCAGTACTCAAGAACATTTCCCTAGATTTGGCATTCTGACAAAAAGTTACCCAAAATGTTTTTTCACTAATGGGGTTTGAACACAGAGCCTAATGACTGCTAGGCAGGTGCTCTACCACTTCAGCCACTCCACCAGCCCAAAATTTTAAGCAACAGGACCAGATTAGATGGTCTATTTCCCCACATAGGATTAAAATGTGATGATGCTCAAATCAGGGAGAAAAGCCCAGATGAGACTGCATTTTGAAGCTTTGTATAAGGCCCAAGAGAACTGTTTACTACATTTATGTGTCTGTCTGGGTGAGGAGTTGTAGTTATACAGATCACAGTGTATGAATAAAACTACAGATCCTGCAACTGAGCCAAAACTAGATCATCTCACCCCAAGATAACAATAGGCTTCTTGGTTCTCTGGGTAGAGAAAAGTTGAGGCAACAAGGGTTTATGTATTTATTAGGTTGTTCACTCTTACTCATTCTGTAATCCCAACAATCTATCTAGCACTGTACCTGAGGTAATTATCCAATAGTCATCAGACTGAAACATATCTTTATGGGAATAAAATTATTTAAAAAAACTGAACAGACACTTGTGTACTAAAATTACTTTATTACAGTTGATTTTTTAAACATTTCCTTTGCTATGATACAAAGGATACTTACAAACAAAATATTACATATGACCTTGTTTTCGCTCTTATGTTCTGACAACTTGGTAACAGCTTTAAATGCACAATCTATACAATTAATACAGGTTATATATGAACTATAAGGTATGCTGAACCGGAAGAATACTGACAATATACTGTACAATAAGCCTTACCAGTTAGTGCTGTGGACCATATCTACCAAAAGGAAAATGCACATCTGCACAGTCACCTTTACCAGCTGGTGCTGACAGTGAGGGAAAGGCTTCTTCCCCTTTGCAACCCTTGATAAGCCTCCACTGTGGGCATCTGTTTGGTCCAAAAATTGAGAGGACTGTGTATATTTAAAATCATTCATTGGTAAAGTGGCAGAACACCAAACTTTCATCATGATAATCTCTCGACAAAAAAAAAAAAAAAAACCCAACAAAACAAAACAAAAAAAAACAGTCCCAGTTTTAAAAGACCACAAGTCCTTTGTCTACATTGAAAACCCTACAGGCTCAAGGGCTTTAGGAGATGAGAAGATGAAGGCTGCCAAAAAAGGAGGCAAGAAACCAGAACAAAATCTAGGTCTTGCAAAAATCATTTTTTTCCCTTCACCAAAGGGAACTAGAAATGTACAAATTCATTGATGAACCTCAATGATAACATATCAGTTAGCTGATAACCCTCATTTTATCTGGACCCCTGACTTGTGGGAATAACTAAAATAAACTGTGGATAATATATACCACTTTTAGAACGGAACATCTTGCTTACTTAAAAATATTCCCTTTAGCCACCAAAGCTGGTCCTAGGCTATGACAGGTGTGCATTCATCACTCAATGGTCTACTCAGAAATGATAAGGTTACAGCTTTTTTCTTTTCTTTTTTTCTTTTTTCTTTTTAAATAAAAAAGCAATTAACTGAAGCATTTTATTTTTTTAGGTATATAGCAAAAATAAAAATAAAAACCAACCCTGGCATTTGCATAAATAATGCAAATGGAGTGATATGGCCTTTAAGGAAGAGGTTAGTAGAAAGAAAGAGGGAAGTGAAAAAAAATCTAGAGAAAATGATGTATCAATTTCCTTCTTTTTAAAAATTTCTACATGTGCAAAAAAATCATGCTGTTTGAGGAAAACAAAGGGAAATGAGTACATAAAACTAAAAATATAAATAATGTTTGAATGACTGGTAAAAGCAGAAACCAACCTGGGTTACAAAAAGGATTATACATTCAAGATGCTCTTAAACCCAGTGGGATAACTTATGTTAAAACTGTGTTAATAGTTAAATTTAAAAATCTCAAGTTTTTAAATCTTCACAATACAAGCAAAGCTGTTTTAAAATATACACTATACATATTTCTCATAGTCTCTCCAACCTCATTAATGCGTATTAGGCTTTTTCATATACTAAAAGAAAGGGTTCTGAAAGCTAAATTGCTTATAGCAACCCATCCATTATTTAAATGTTTTAAGTGGGTTAAAAACTTTAGCAGACTTACATAAATAGGATTTAGCAACACAAGTGTTAATTTAAAAATCTCTAAAGCATTTACAAATAATCAGGTTGGAACAGTCTAGGGAAGTTATGTGCACTATACTTTAAAATGTTATTTACATCAAACCTTGCTTTTGTAAAAATTTCCCTAAAAAAATTTTTAAAAAATTTGGAGAACCTGTTCTAAGCTAGCAGAGAAGGATTGTAAAAGGAAAGTTAAAGTAAGAACAAAATTATTTCCTAATAGAAACCCCGCACATCCCTTTTCACTGGGATTTTACTCTATGAAACCACTTGCAATTTCTAATAGGCTCATATATCAAGTGTCAATATAATGTGGTAAAGTACCTTGTCAGATAAATTACTGGCCGTTTTTTCTTTTTTGAAATGTTTTCCCACCTGTGTCTCTGGCTTGGTTCATCTTGGGACATGTATAATTAACTGGAAGGGCACTCTAAGTAGGCACAATTCCCATTTAATGTGGAATAAAAGGTGGAACATGCTGTTAGGAAGAAGGGTGGTGATTTCTTTGATAGTATGAAATGAAGGAAGGACAATAGCACATTTGGAATGGGCACCAAAAGGCAATATACCTGGGCAGCCAACATCTTGATAAATATACCTGCTTATGGTTATGACCTCCCAAAAGGGTTAGAAGGGTTCCAATACCCCTGGGTTTTTTGATATGTGCCAAACAGTCACAGAGGCCAGCCAGAAACTGCAAAACATTATGCAGCTGCACCCTTTGAGCTACATAATTCACTCTATGACCATGTGCAATTTATTGTAACAATAATGCTCATGCCAAGGCAATGTATTTGAGGGCTAAGAAAAAGCAAAATGTGCCAGTGAGAGAAACCTGTTCCCATATAACGGTCTTCATGCTTTCAAGTGGCTCAAATATACCTTGGTTACTAAGCCAAGCCATGCAAAAGCAAAGAGTACATAATTTTCATTAACATTGGTATCTCATTTCTAAACCACTGACTTCGAAGTTGTCATAGAAACATATAACACCAGTACTGAAAACATACAATTGAGGGTTCATGGACTTTTAAGAAATGCATTTCCCTCATCTGTGTTCACCAGTCCTTAATACCTTGGGTACAAGGCAAATCAGAGGAAGGGAGTTAGTTAAGTGGGGGTAATGTCTGAAGAATGTTAACTAATTCTGGAAACAGGAAAAATGTTCCAGAAACAGAATCAATGTGCCAGCAATAAGCATAGTACATATCTTTTGAAAATTCAGTTATAGAGCCCATAAACAGTCCCAAACATAATGTTATCACCTGCATAATTTACATAAACATTAACACACTTGCACTTTATAGACAAAACACACTTTTGTAAACATGGCCACTGGGGAAGGGAGGCTCCCTACATCTCACTCATGACTGAGGACATGTAATCATTGTATTAAATAAAATTACTTAGCTTCAAAAGATTTCAAACCTGACCAATCATTAAGCTTCATTTCCCCCTGTTTAACACACTTAAGCAATAATTCTAAAAATGTCACCTAGGATGGTTTCAGGGTTAGATGCTACAACCACAACTGGCAATGACAGCAACTCCTCTCTAGCTGACACAGACCTATAAACTTTAGTACAAAAACCAAAAAAATACAGAAACTAGGTCAATTTGTTAGCTACATATTTACAGATAATTACATGATTTTTCACTCATAATTGCTAAAACTATGAGTAAAAGGAAACTGTGCAGGCTGAATTACCCGTACTTTGGGGGGAATTCCTGGGCATCAAGATACCCTTTTTTCATTCATTCAGAAGTCTCACCTTTCTCACCTCTTTTTCAAGGCAAACTACCTACAGTTGTTAAGATTAGGATATCCAGTGGGCCTCCTGCTGTTTGAGAGGATTAATCTTTTTCTCTATTTAAAGAACCCCTTGTACATTTAAAAACAAAACAAAAACCAAAACAATCAAACATACACAAACACACACAAAAATAAATCTCTGAAACTTCAAAGCGCTTGGATTCCTGGGAAATAGTTAACAGTGATGGTGACATAGTACATGGCTCCCAGTTTTAGTTCTGTCTTTATTTTCTTTAAAAGATATCTTTGGGTGGGTGGGAAGTGCAAGTTTAAGAAATCCACAACAGGCATATAAGGTGCATATTAATTTATATATTTCTTATGATCTAAAGACTACCATTAGGCCAAATAGGTTCTCTTCCCTTGTATGAGTGAAATTTTGGAAATCTGAACATAAAACAAGGAGAAAAAAATTAAAACAATTTTAAAGGGGGCTACCAAAATTCAGTAGGAAATATAAATGCGCAAAAAAGGAACAGTTCTCAGCTTCGCTTTCTTTTTCTACACAGTGTTTAACAAAAACTGCTTTACAAATTAATAATAATTTCCAATGTAGATCTACTGTAGTGATTTCATGAAAGTGCAGACGACATAACCAGACACAGCAAAACAGACTTCAATCAGTAGTCCTTGCATACAAGAGGCAAGTATGCTAAGTGTACAGCACACTCTTCATCCTTTAAGGAATCTGAGGATGGGAAATTTCCAGTTCTTAACAACTAAGAGTGAATGAGTTAAGTGCCTTTTAAAAGGCAATGCTACAACCTTGATGGGAATACTATCATGTTAGGTATGGGAAAACAAAAGTAGTGAATTTGTGTCTCTTCAATGATGATCTGTATTTTGGTAAGCAGCTCGAAGACAACAGCCCAAGTTTTGACTTTGCTTCTTAGAGAAGGTTCTATCTAAGGAATGAGAATCTCTTCCTTCACCATTATAGGACAGTACACTTAAACACCTTAAATATATTATTTTCTGACTTGAATATACATTACAACACTTCACATTGTGAGCATGGGACAAAATGAAGAAATATATAAACCTCCAAAGAAAGGGTAGCTGTGTTAGGTCAAATCTCTGCTTGAACAGTAGTGGCTCAGAAGGGATTGAAGGTGCACAAAGAACTTACTATTAGCAAGCAAGAAGAGGCAGTTAAAAGGAAAAAGCCCCTCAAACCATGTCCTTCTCTCCCAGTGACTATATGATGTTGATTTTACAGTTAAGGAGAACCTTAGATGCTTTAATAGTAACTACTTTCTCTCTCGGCTGTTTTGACCCTCAGCAAAATACATAATTTTTAGTATTAAGTAAAAAGAATGAGAGGATCACAATGGCATCTCTACTAAGAAATACATAAGATTGTGTGATTCATTGGTTCTTTTTATCATCTTTGCAGAGCAATCACCACCAGTGTTCTTACTTTCCATGGTTCATTTCTCTCTGCATCGTTTATCTTTTAATGCACCACAACACGAACTCACAGAACTGGCTCCTTCCCCAGCACAATTTTACTGCATTGCAACTTATGGTTCCATATTTTACTTAACCTTCTCCACTCACACAAGTCCTAAGGGATTAAAAAGGAAAGACTGCATCTAATAACCACCTTCTCATAAATATCAACCCAGAGTACTCATTCTTTAAAACACATGCATTCTTGCCTTAACTGAAGACTGAAGTAACAAAACCAAACAAAAACAACAGACCCTTAAGTGCCCTGATGGAAATGTACAGTATGAGTTACATGCACACATCTATACACACAGATACACTCATATGTATATACAATATACACATATAAATGATAATAGTTATACCAAAAATGTGTATGTTTAACATAATTTTTAAAAGCCAGTAGATCATGGTATAATACAATTTATTTCCACTAGTGAATGGCACAAAATGGAGAAATGCAAAGGAGGTGTTTCAAGTACAATGAAGTCATTTTTCACAGGTGAAAATAAATCGTATTATTCCAGTGTCCAAAACAATGTATTATATAAAAGTTTAAAATGCCAGACATTTCGTACTTACAGAAGCAGAAAGTTACTAATGTCTGCCTTATGGTTTGAAAAAGAATTTTCAATTTTTGAAAAGGGGGTGAGTCAAAACTGGTGGAAGTGGAAGGGAGTGTATAGGACAATTTCTTTAGTATTTTGAATGGTGCTGACTTGATGTCCCAGCATCTGAAAATCATGACTATCATAAGAAATTCCATTTTTAGTAAGTCCTTGACTTAGAATACTAACTAAGCATATTACACCTATGGGTGTGACTTCAAATGCATGGCTATTCATCTATCTCTACGTATAGAAATGGCTAAAAAGAATGGTAGCTCTGAATAAAAATAATATAAACACATTTTTAGTTAACATAATCTATGTAATGAAAATGCTTTCAGAAACTCTTAATTTGGAGTTAGATGACTTTTGAAGGGGAGAAAAAGTATGTGCAAAGGGAAGGGAATCTAATTAAGAATAAAATGTTTCAAGGTATGCAGTCTACATTTTTAAAATGCTAATCCAAGAAAGGGAGAAGGGTGACTTATCACTGTCAGGTTCTGGGTACCAGATATAGCATTTACAATTCTGATATGCTATGCAAACTTCCCATACTTTTTAAACTTTCTTAAACACATATATAATGAGTGAATACCATTCAACTGGGGAGGAGGTAGTGTTAATTTGATCAAATGTTGACATTTTCACACTGATTCAGAAATCATTGCTCTTTCTTCAGGGTATCTCAAAACCTTTCAAATTTTCCTGCTATTAGCTTTACTGTGATGATTCCTACCATGTATGAGATTCCTCAGAAGTTACACCTCACAAACACACATAAACCACTTAATTTTAATCATTTTTGCAAATTACATATATTTAATTATAATTAACTTAATGGTATAATCCAGGTATAGTCATGACCTACATGTAAAACTCATTGCTACACAATTAAATTAGATACAAAACCCTACTGGATAGACATCTGGAATCAGTATTCAATCAAACTTTTATAAGTATATATGATGTGAATGGACTCAGTAACTCAATATGACTAATTGAACTTCAGTATCACTGGTAGCACTTTAGGTTTGATATGCAAACCTGATCTGTTTACCTATTCCAACCCTCCAGCAGTAGGCAGGAGCCAGATCTATGAAGAATGTTTGTAAGTATGAAATTATATTATACTTTTGGACATTTTATTAAATTCTAAAGCTTTCTTTTATCATTTTTCTCCAAACAGGTAGATTTCTCAATTTGCTTGAAACATTGTATAGTATTTTAATGCAAAAAAGATAGTGAGAGACTAAAAGCCCTTTTCACTAGATATAAAAAGAATGCATCATGTTTACCTAAAAACTGATCTGGGGGGTGACTAAAAGGACAATACATCAGAGTGCTACTTGAAACACTGCCTAGAAGTGTATGTGAACTCCAATGTGATTTGTGATCTTGGTTATCAAAG
The DNA here is from genome assembly GCF_047511655.1 of Castor canadensis. NCBI lineage: Eukaryota > Metazoa > Chordata > Mammalia > Rodentia > Castoridae > Castor > Castor canadensis. The sequence goes on along the minus strand of NC_133396.1, from coordinate 44,600,683 downwards.
GATTTATATTAAAACATTAACTTTTCTTCCAGCGATAGTCGGAAGCAATGTCAGAAACTCCTAAATGGAGTTATGGTATGACATACCTGGGAAGACTTAAAATGTCATTGAGAAACCAAGACTCCAACAGTGATAGATACAATTTGGTCACTAGTTTGGTGTAGGTGAAGAGTGAAGAATATTATTGTAAGGGACTTGGAGAGTTCTACCTTGGAGCCCTCTGACTACATGAAAAGCAGGATCCAGAGTTAGCAGCAAGAATTCTTCAAGACAACTGGGAAGGGAGTAAGATAATAATAACTTGTAAGAAACTGATCTGTCACTGAAAAGGACATTTTTTTCTTCAAGTCATACTCACAGCTCCCCATTCACCTCCAACTCATCTTCCACACAAGCAATGGAATACCAAATAACATCTAACTTTCTAATTGGTTGATCCTTCATTGTAAAACAAAACAAAACAAAACAACCCCCACCCCCACCCCTGAAAAGAAATGTTAGCTTTTGTCAAGAGATTCCCTGACCACTATAACTTACTTTTACCTTTTATTGTTTGTTTGTTTTTTCATTTGTCAAACTTTCTAGTTCCTTTTCAGTAGTACTTTAGCACTGAGGCTTGAGACTTCTGGAAGTGGTGTTTCCTATTGTGTGACGTTAACATGATCCCAAATGGTCACTAAGTCTCACTGAACTAGAAGTTTATAAAGTACTGCAGCAACAAAAACAGCAATTAAAAAACAGAGGATCTGCACATGCAACAAAATCTACAGTGGTGAAGAGGATTAGTCAGCAGCTGGTACTCACTGGCTCAGTGACTCCTGGTTCACTATGGCAACTAAGCATTTAAATAAACGACTATTCTACTTGTAAACAGGAAATCTCATAAGCCAAAAGGGGATAATCAAATTTTGTCTATGTAGTGTGATGAGTATATTCCAATAGATGGCAGTTGGCAAATATGGCATCATTCAAATACCTCTGGCATTTGATTTGTATTGGCTATATGTCTTTGTTTTTGTACAAAGTAAAAGTACTGTTTGGGGTTTTGAGACTTACAGAGCTTAACTAGGCCAAGATATCACAGTATAAGCAACAAATGTCAGTATACATAGTCTTCATCTCCTCACTCTGCTGCTGGACATACCTATCCCATGGAACTTTCAGGGGCCCCTCTCAGCCTGCTGATCTTCCCCTTTGAAAACTTGCAGGTTTGTTAATGCAATCCCCACAAAGCTTGCGATTTCCTTAAGCAACTCCATCATACTGTGACAAAGAAGGCACAACTGAATGGACAAAAATCACTGACAAACTTATGAAGCATTTAGAAAAAGAACTAAATTTCTATTATCTCAACCAGTCAATAAAATCCTTTAGTGTTTGAGGGTTTCTGCTTTTTGTACTTCAAATGAGTCTGAGAAATCAGACCAATTTAATAAAGAAAATACATTGGCGAGGGGGTGCAGGTATGTTCCAATAATAACTTGTTTCAGCATTTCCTGTCTGCTGTCAGTGGCTCATAAGAATTTGGAATACAGGACGAGGGCTTTAAATATTCTCACAAACTTCTTAGGATATGGACACGCTAAAGTGATGACTCAAGTTACTTTACTGCATTTTATTTTTGCAGTGTTCAAAAAATACCCCCTCTATCTAACCAATTTCTTTTTTACCACGTGTATGAGATATAACTCCCCTTTTCAAAATTTACCCAAAAGTTAAAAACAGACAAACAACAACAAAAAATCCCACAAAAACCCGGCAGCCAAATACTATGACATCCCAATTAGTAAACACCAAACAGAACGCTTTACAAAAACGAATAAAATATACCATACGCATTCAGCTTCCACACTGTAGTACCCAAGTGAGGAAGCTGCTGTGACGATGTCTGTAGGCAGTTTCTTTTGGCAGACAGCTCCAGCGGAATTGCCACTCTCAATTATTAAGTTATGTATAAGACATGTGTGACCCATTGGATATTTGTGAAGTGACACTCGTGCTTCTGCTCATGCCCTGCTCCGTCCGTCCCCCAGAAGCTGTCCGCCTCAGAGCCTGGGGGCTATTGCGGACTCCCATACTGCTACCTCGAGGTACCCCTTGCATTGGCCCTGAGGGGTGACCCCATGGCTGGGGTCCACCTTGCATTGGATGGCCCCAAGCTTGTGGTGGGCCACCCATGGGATGACCCCAGTGAGGTCCTGGACCCCCAGTAGGATTGTGAGACCAACCAGAGGCTCCCGGGTAGCTGTGGCTGAATGCCTCAGGGGAGAGATTAGAAAGGACCATGTTACTAAAACCTAGTCTCATGCTTTCAGAGTCAAAAGCTTCAATTTCTCTGGCTTGACGCTCCAGCAGGCTTCGTATTCGTTCTGTGCGTTCATTCTGCAAAGCCAACATCTCTTCTTCAATCTGTTGGGTGTGGAGGAGGGAAGCAAAAAGAAGGCCAATTTATTATTTTTTTAATCTATAAACTAAGAAAGCAATAATTACTCAAAGCAAATACTAGCTATTTTGTGGATATTTAAATATTTTACTTACTTTTTGGTAGTACTGGGTTTAAAGTTAGGGCCTACACCTTGACTCACTCCACCAGCTCTTTTTAGTGATGGGTTTTTTCAAGATAGGGTCTTGTGAACAATTTGCCTAGGCTAGTTTTGAACTGTGAGCCTCCTGATCTCCGCCTTCTGGGTAGCTAGGATTACAGACGTGAGCCACTGGTGCCTGGCTTAAATATTTAAAAAAAAGCTGTGCTGTAGAAGTAACATATAATTTATATTTCTAAAATGTATAAAAATCTAATTTCCTTTTTGGATAGAACTAGGGTTTGCATTCAGCGCCTTACACTTGCTAGGCAAGCACTCTACCACTTGAGCCACTAACCCAGCCCTTAAATCTAATTCTTAAAAGCAAAGGTAAGGGCTGGTGGAGTGACTCAAGTGGAAAAGTTCCCAACTAGCAAGCATGAGGCCTTGAGTTTAAACCCCAGTGCTGCAAAAATAAAATAAATAAATAAAAATTAAATATATATATATATATATATACATATATAAATCAAAAGCAAAGGTAATACCTCTATTAAAGTGATATATTAGGCAAATCCATCAGGTTAAAAAGTTGCTGGAAAAAGAAAATCAATGAGGGGAATCTAGCTTTATTAAGATACTATAATGTCACTTTAATAAAGTAAATATTGGTATAGAAATACACAAATAAGATTAGTGAAATGGAAGTAGAAGGAAAATCCTAATTTGTAGATCTTTAGTGCAGGACAGGGTTAGGGATGTAGCTCAGTGAGCTTGCCTCTGCCAGGCCCTGGATTCAAAGATAAATTCTTCTTTTTTGTAGGGGTGGTATTTGAACTCATGGCTTCATGGTTGCAAAGCAGGCACACTACAGTTTGAGCCACGTCTCCAGTTCATTTTGTGCTGGTTATTTTGGAGACAGGGGGTCTCACAAAGTATTTCCCCAGGCCTCAAACTTTAATCCTCCCCTATCTCAGGCTCTAAGTAGCTAGTATTATAGGCATGAGCCACCAGTGCCAGATCAAAGTCAAAATTTTCTTTTTATTATTATTATTTTTTTTTTTTTTGAGGTACTCAGGGCCTATACCTTGGAGCCACTCCACCAGCCCTTTTTGTGTTGGGGCCTGGGCTGGCTTTGAACTGTGATCCTCCTGATCTCTGCCTCCTGAGTAGCTAGGATTACAGGCATGAGCCACCAGTACCCGGCTCAAAGACAAATTCTGGTTTTTTTTTTTCCAAAGACAAATTCTAATGCAAGACAAAGTGTAGCAAATTCAATGGAGAAAAGATGACTCAACTGGGAATAGTGCTACACACCTGTAATCCTACCATAAGAAAGGTTAAGACAAAAAGGATTGTGAATTTGAGGCCAGCCTGGGCTATGCAGCAAGATTCAGTCTTAAAAAGGAAAAATTAAATATATAATATATGGTCCTTATTTGAAAGCCTCAATCTAAATAAACTCATTAAAGAAGACTTTAAGCTAATAAGAGAAATTTAGACATGAACTAAAAAATTATTACCAATTTTGCTAGCTATTACAAGGGAATTATGGTTGGTTATATTAACAGTAATGAACATGAGATCAAAAAGTTCCATCTATATTTATGGGTGTGATGTTGATATTAATAGCTATTGAAGCTGAGTGATGGTACTTAGGGATTTCATTCTCGTCTTCCTATTTATATGTATGTTTGGAATTTTCTATGGCAAAAAGTTTTTTAAAAATAGGGCTGGTGGAGTGTCTCAAGCAGTAGAGTGCTTGTCTAGCAAGCATGAGACCCTGAGTTCAAACCCCAGTACTGCCAAAAAAAAAAAAAAAATTAAAATATTTTATTTTAATTAAAATTTTTAATTAAAAATAATTGGTTCACAACAATAATTCTAGCTACTAGGGAGGCTGAGATCAGGAAGATGTTGGTTCAAGGCCAGCCTGGGAAAAAGTTCACAAGACCCCATTTCAACCAATAAAGGCTGGGCATAGTGGCCCATGTTTGTCATCCCAAGTTATGTGGGAGGCTGAGATCAGGAGGACCATGATTCCAGGCCAGCCTGAGCCAAAAAAAAAAACAAACCCAAAACCCAAGAAAACCTCAAGATCCCAAATTAACAAGACCCTGGTTTTGATCCCTGCTATTGAAAAGAAAGACCCCAAATCAACAGGAGAAAAGAAGCTGGGTATGGTAGTGCACTCTTGCCATCCCATTATCACAGGTATGGCAGGAAGCACAAATATCAGCCTGGGGAAAAAGTGAGATTCCATCTCAAAAATTACCAGAGCAAAAAGGGCGGCAGGTGTGTCTCAAGCAGTAGAGTGCCTCCCTAGAAAGCACAAAACCTTGAATTCAACCCTCAAATATAGCCATAAATAAATAAATAAATAGAATTTATAAATAAATATCAAATCATTGTTTGGTTTTTGGTGTTGGGGCTCAGACCCAGAGCTTCCTATACGTTAAGCAGGCACGCTACCACTAAGCTATATTCACACCACAAATTATCAAGTTTTAAGGCATTTGAGGAATTAAGTCAATAGTCTTTGCTCTCCAAAGAAATCTAGTTCAACAAATTTGTTTAGTTTTTATATATTAAGTTTATAAAAGTATCTTTTAAAAAATGACACATGGGGGGTACAGCAAACACCTATAATCTTAGATAGTTGGGAAGCTGAGACAGAGGATCAGGGGGGCTGGTGGAGTGGCTCAAGTGGTAGAGCGCCTGCCTAGCAAGCATGAAGTCTTGAGATCAAACCCCTATCATTAAAAAAAATAAAAAGAGGATCGTGGTTTGAGGTCAACTTAGGTTCATGAGACCTCAAACAAACAAATAAACAAACAACAACAGAAAAGAGCAAAATGGATGAGAGGGTATGTGCTTTGCAAGCATGAAGCCCTGAGTTCAAACCCTAGTCCCATCAATGGGGGGCAGCGGGGAAAAGGCCACATTTTTAGCACAGAAAGCACAGGCAATAAAATAAATCCAGTAGAATGTGGTTGCGACATAAAAATAGACTTACAGGTACATGAAGGAGCAATTTACTCTACAGGGGAGGGAGAAGGAGGCAAAGAAGTCTTTTTTTTCTTGAGGGTGGGACTGGGGTTTGAACTCAGGGCTTTGCGCTTGCAAAGCAGGCACTCTACTGCCCGAGTCACACCTCCAGTCAGTTTTGCTCTGTTTATTTTGGAGATGGGGGTCTCATGAACTATCTGCTCCAAGCTAGCCTTAAACTGTGGATCCTCCTGATCTCAGCCTCCCAAGTAGCTAGGATTATAGGCGTGAGCTACCAGTGCCTGGCAAGAAGTCTTCTTAAAGAAGATGGTAGGAGCTGGAAGTCTAACTCAGTCAGTAGAGCACCTGACGAGCATGCCCAAGACCCTGAGTTCAAAGTCAGTTCCACAAAAGAAAAGAAAAAAAGAAAAAGAGGAAGAAGAGGAGGAGGAGGAGGGAGGAGATGTGAGAATACAAACAGGAGTAGAATTTGCAAATTATTGTTCTATCTATAAAAGTGTTGAAAAGCATTTCACATCAAAGTTGAGGGAAGACATGGATTAAGTATGAATTTTTATGATTAAATATGAGTATGAATTTTTTCTGAGGGAAAATTACCAAACTGTTAATGATCCCTACTCAGTGGTAGGGATCAAGGATAAATTTTAGTTTGTATTTATGCTCCTCTGTATTTGCCAAGTTTAAAAAACATTGTCACCCTAAGGTGTAGCTCAGTGATAAAGAGCTTTCCTAGGATGTCCAAGGTACTGAGCATGGCCAAAAGAAAAAAAAAAATGTGTATTTGTAAAATGAATTTCCAATTGTCTTAATATCTCAATATCTCTCTATAAAATACCCAACTCAACAGAATTAAATTTACATTTCTCTAAGGACTCAATAAAAACATTTTTCTTTTAAATTTTTATATGTAAAAACGTCAAACTTTCACTCACTAAAATATTTTAATTCAAGAGATAATAAATGATGGGAAAGTAGTGAGCATGTAAATGATCTGAATCCCTTGCATAGTATCTGAAAGAAAGGAACATGTGATTAAAAATTACATAGATCAATGTTTATCAATATTTTACTCAGTATTGATTTAATTTTGTTTGCTGGTAAGTTTTGTCAGGTAAAAATCTGAAGACATTTTTCTTTTTCTTCTTCTTCTTTTTTTTTTTTTGAAGTACTAGAGTTTAACGGGAACTTGAGCATGCTAGAATTTTTCAATTAAATAAAACTCCAAGCTGGATATGGTGGCACACTCCTGTGGTAACAGCACTCAAGAGTGGATGCCAGAGGAGACACATGAGTTTGAAGCCAGTCTGGGCTATAGTGAATTCTAGGTCAATCTTGGCTACCTAGTGAGACCCTATCTCAAAAACAAAGACATAACAAAAAACTAAGATTTGTAGACTAAGAATGAACCTCAGTGACAAAGCACTTGCCTAGCATGCAAGAGTCCCTAGTTTGATCCCTAGTACCACAAAAACCAACCTCAACCTCCCCCCCAACCACCTCAACAAGAACAAGCAGGTTTGTGATACGTTATATAAACCCTTAACTTTTCTTTTGTGAGATGAGGTCTTGATGAATTGCTCGGACTAGCCTCAAACTCATAATCCTTAATCCTCTCACTTCAGCCTCCCAAGTAGCTGGGACTACAGTCACACATCACCTGTTCTACCCTTAAGTTTCTTTAAAACATGTTATTTACTTTTTTTTTTTTTTTTTTGGCAGCACTGGGGTTTGAACTCAGGGCCTCACACTTGCTAGGCAGGCACTCTTGCACTTGAGCCACTCCACCCGCCCCAGAACATGTTATTTATTACTGAAGTTCAGAAATGTACTTTCACTGAGCAGGTAAAAGTTACACTTTTGAGAGGCTTTCCAAATTTGTCTTGTTTGAAATCAAATGTGATCTTTTTTGTGTGGATACTTGCATTTCCACAAAGAAAGGTCTTACAAGGTACTCCAACTGTTAATTCCTTACTTAAGTATTACCAACCAAGATGTTGACATTAAGTGAAATATTAAGAGAAAATTAAGTGAAATGATTGAGGAAAAAAAAGAGCCCATGCATGTGCCTTTTATTCCTGTGTAAAATTCACACAGAATTTAACATTTATAGCCATGTTGTTATCTAGTGGAAGTTAATGTAAATGGAAGATGAGAAAAGTTGAAATGAGACTTCACATACATGTGAAGCTCACTTTGTTGGTGTCTCAACCTAAAGGAACAATTTTTGGTTTACTTGAAGGTTTAAAGCAATACTCAGAATTATTACATTTACTGACATTCATTCCAGCTCTACTATTTATTTTCAGATAACTTTGCAATCTTTACAAAGTAAGCACAAAGTACAGAAAATATAGTTGTTATGATTTCTTAGTTTCTTTTTTCCTTTTGGTGCTGGGAATTGAACCCAGGACCTTACACATACTAAGTATGTGCTCTATCACTGAGAGATTCCCTTTCAAAGTTTATGAAAGAAAAGGTCTATCTTCTTGGTGACTGTCAGCTGACCTCAGATTACCTTGTAGTCATGTACTTCATTGGAAATGTAAACATTCCTACAAGCCAAGTAACATCTGAAAACTCTATCATGCTATTGTTCTTTTAAATACTAAGTAACCTTATTTCCATTATTAAAGTAATATAAACCACATTAAAAAAAATCAGAAAAACAACTGGAGGCGTGGCTCAAATGCTAGAGAGCGTGCCTGGCAAGCATGAGGCCCTGAGTTCAAAAGATTTTATTAATGACTTGGCCATATTTACTTAATTATACTTCCATTTTCAATTTGGATTTTTATTTGATTTCATTTTTATTTTTGGTGGCATTAAGATTTGTATGTAGGGTGCTCTACACTTAAGCCATATCTCCAGCCCTTATACTTCCATTTTAGATGGTTATTTTAAGCTACTATAGAATGTTATAATTAATATTTTTATGCATATTGTTTTCCCTATATTTTGGATTTCTTTTCCTTAGAATAAGGTCTCAAAGTTCTAGATACTTAACATTTCAGAGGATCAATATATACCTCTACAAGCTTTCCAAGATGCACCAGCCATCTCCACCTCTACCTCTATCCAGTATAAGAATGCCACTGCATCTTTATCAGTAGGAAGTGGTTTTTCCTCCCACACTTTACTAAGCTTTGTATATAACATGTAGGCTTTGTTTCATACATTGAAATAAGAATATACCTAAGGTGTTAACGGGCACTGCTTAACTCTGAACACTAGGTGGAGCTAAAACCACAACCATACTTTCATATAGCACCCAAATTTCTCTCACAAACCTATTCCTGAAAAGCTATAAGCAGTTTTCCTTTTAGTGATCATTTTGAAGCCTAAGAGAAAATTTTACATTGAATTTTAAGTATGGAAGTTTGAGTCAGGCAGATTTAAGAAACCTATACAAGAGACAAACAAGATTTTTCAATATTCTTACGTTTCTAGGGTCTTGACTTACTAGGCAGGTGTTCTACCACTTGAGTCACACACCCAGCCCATTTGCTTTAGTTGTGTTTCAGGCAGGGTTTTCTGCTTGGTCTGGCCTGGCCTATGATTCTGTAGCTTTCTTTCATGACAACTGTGTCCCACCACACCCAGCTTGTTGGTTGAAATGGGATCTTACTAACTTTTTCCCCAGAGTGACCTGGAACTGCAACCTTCCCAATCTCTGCCTTTGAGTAGGTGGGATTATAGACATGAGCCATTATGCCTGGTCTATTTTTTTTTTTTTTTTTGAGACAGGGTCTTGCTATGGCCCAGACTGGCCTAAAACTTGTGATCCTTCTGACTCTCTCTCCAAAGTGTTGGGATTATAGGCACGCACCACCATGCTCAGCTCTGTCTTTCCTATCTTGAATGTGAAATAATTGAGATAATTTTTAGAAGCAAGTACCTCTAAAACAAGCCAGTAATAAAGATGGCGATACCAAAGAAATAATAACATCCTTGTTATTATTAGAAACACAATTCTACTATTAGAAACACATTTTTTTTTTCCAAATTTAAGAAGTAAATTTAAAAGATGATGGGAAGAAAGAGTAACATCTTATTTAGGTTTTTGGTTTTTTTTAAAAGATACATTTGAGGGAGTGGTGTAACTCAGTAGTAGAGCACAGTGTCTTACATATGTGGGGCTCTAGGTTCAATCCCCACCACCACAAGAAAAGATATATTTAATAAGATATTCTATGTTTATCACAACAACAATAGGAAATAGAAAACTCTATAGGCCCATGGTCCAGAAACAATGACAACTTTAGAAAGGTCAATAAGCAAGTACTAATAATGCCCAAAGGACCTGATACTATACCAGCTGCTAGTAGATGATGAACAGAGCTCTGAATACTGGATATAACTGATATTTTACCATTTCTCACAATAAATGCCTTCCCTTCTCTTTACCTCTCGAAATTTTTGGTCTACCACACTTTTGCCAAAATATACACACAACAAACAATCTCTGTCTCTCTAGGACCCTAAGAATGGAAGTTAAATTGGGGATTCTAGTTCTATTCTAAGATATCTGATGAAAACAAAGTCAGAAAAAATAAAGATGTAGCTAGAAGGAACATTTTTCAGCCTGACTTTTCACCGTATGGAACTGGCTTTACCTTCTGTCTCTTAGTAATCTTCCACCAATCTGTATAGTTCCAGGCTGAGGATGTATGAGTAAAATATATATTCCTGATCCTTAGTCCCTGCCTCTCTCAGGCAATTACTGCAGTTGCTTTTCGTCACTATTCATATCTTTCTCCAACCTTCTTAGGCAGAGCTAGGTACAAAAAAGAAGTGAGGAACATGGAGCCAGAGGTGCTACTCTCAGAATTCAACTAACTGTCTTCATATAACCTCTAGTAATTAATTACATTCCCTTGATTTTAGAACTCATTAGTAATAGGTTCATAATTGAATCAACAATTTTAAAGGAAAGAAATCTTAGTGTAACCTGTCAATATAAAAATATACTTATAAAATGCTTTTGATAAAAACAAATACTAGAACAATTATCTTCCTTCTATTATTTATACCTTTTGTTCTAAGAGCGCCCTGCGGAGGGAGACCCTCTGTTCAAGCTCCCGTAGCTCTCGATCATGTTGTGCCTCAGCTTGCATTTTGATTTTGCTCTGGTACGCATTCAACAGCTCCAGTTCCTGCTGCAGCTGCATCTTCAAAACCTGGCACTCTGCTTCCTGTGCTTCATCCAAACGCAGCTGAGAGAAAGAGAAAGAAAACAGATACGTCCTACTATGAGCCATCCACTCATGACCTATGGGAAGGAGGAGGAGAGACAAAGACAGACTACTTTTTTTGTAAGATACACAATTATTCTTTCTAGCATGCTGGAGTAAACATCTCTGAAAAAGAAACGTTCAATAACCAATGGATAGCATTATGAAGATAAAGCTATCACAAGCTGTTTGGAGGATCCTTGAATAACTCCATTTTTCTTAAGAAAAACTAGACTCTAATTAGGTGATATAAAGCTCTCAATCTCTTCCTCCCTAGTAGAAATGACTACAGGACAGAGACCAACAAACTACAGCATATAGATCAAACCGGAGCGGCCACTTGTTTTGTTTTGTTCAATCTATTAGTCAAGAATGGTTTTTACCTTCTGAAATGGCTACATATTAAATGGCTAGATAAGTACCCAGTAATATCCTCAATTTTGCCTTGTGGCCTAAAAACCCTAAAATAGTTATCTGGCTCTTTAAGAAAAACCTTGCAAAATACTTCATATTTGCACTCAAATGTGATCATTTGGTCATGTGGATTCCAAATATGGTACTACTTTTTGCCTACTGTTTGTTTACCTGTTCACCAAAGCTCCTGTTTTTTGTGTGTTTTTTTTGGATAGTACTGGAACTTGAACTCAGCCTTGTGCTTGTTAGGCATGTGTACTACCACTTGAGCCATGAGTTCAGCCCTATTCTGATCTTGAGAAATTGTTGGGATTTGTGCCTATAAGGAGTCAACATAGAACTTTTTGATTAAATGTATCAGTGAAATCTGATATGCATTATGACATTTCTAAGCAATGTTGAGAGCAGGAAGAATGCGGATTATCACTACTATTTCCTTAGCTACAAAAAATTATCATTCTAACTAATATTTTAATTGCTGTGATTTCATTTGGATGGTGAAATGAAAAGGGCCCTAAATCTGTGCTGCTTAAACAAAGCAAACTCACGGCCTGTGTGGAGAGCATTTCATTAATGCTGTGATCATACTGCTCAGCCAAGATGGCTAACTTCCGGGTCTGCTCCTCCTTGAGCCTTTTCAGAACAGCTTTGTGCTCACTCTTTGGTGTAGTCTCCAACAGGTGATTTCTTAATGCTTTGTACTGTCTGGTTTGGATTTTGCAGGTATCCTGAAACTGCTTTTTTATTTGTAGTTCCTTAGACTGGGAAGAAAAAATAGATGTACATAAGTTTTAACATACAGCATTTGACATACCTTCCACTTACTTATATATAAGTAAAACTAGTGAGAAAAAGGGGGGAATCAAAAGATCAGATGGTAAGGTTACAGGTATTTTTGTATTTGGCTATTGGATGGGGCATAGATTTTGTGCTTTCACAACAAAAAACTCCAATTTATCAGAGGACTTCATACAATACTTGTTATTTCACTAGTAAATTTAATGATGAGTAAATATTATAATTAGCTTTGATAACTGTGTATTGAGAGAAAGTTCAATTTCGTGTCATGAATTAAAATGTAGTGGGTAGATGTAAGAACACTTTATTGGCAAGACAAAATTGTATCAGATAGCTGAGGTTTAAAAATAAAGCATATTTACTTTGTTCTTTAAAAAAATTAAGAATTTTTTTTGGCAGTACTGGGATTTGAACTCAGAGTCCTGAACTTGCTTCCTAAGTGCTTTACCATTTAAGCCATTCTACCACAGACCCTACTTTTTATGGATCTCTATACCAAACTTGAGGTTAGCTTGGAAAGTCTGTAATAGTAAATGATTGTTGTTAAACAACTGTTTTTTCCTTAAGAGAATTAACTAGGTAGCCGGACACCGGTGGCTCATGCCTATAATCCTAGCTACTCAAGAGGCAGAGATTAAGAAGGATCCAGGTTTGAAGCCAGCCCGGGCAAATAGTTAGGAGACCCTATATCAAAAATGCCCAACACAAAATAGGGTTGTCAGAGCACCTGCTTAGCAAGTGTGAGGCCCTGAGTTCAAATCTCAATATCACCAAGGGGGGGGAAAAAAAGAGAATAAAAACTAGGTAGAAACATACTTTGAAATGGTTTGTTTCTCCCCTCCCCAATATTGGGGACTGAACCCAGGGTGTCCCACTCTACTACTGAGAAATTTCTCAACCCTTTAAAAATTTTTTTTGAGACACAGTCTTGCGAAATTGCTCAGGTTAACCTCAAATTCACTATGTAGTCCAAGTTAGAACTTATGATCCTCTCCCTTAACCTCCTAGGTGCGAGGGTTACAGAACACTCCACCATACCCAGCAGCAATAATTTACTCTTTAACAGCACAAGAAAAACTTCGAAGTCAGTTAATTAATATTCCGAATTTCAAACAAAAGCTATGGGGCAAGGGAGGGGAAACCCTCCTTGGAGTAATAACAGACATGAACAATATAAGCATATCTGAGACAATAATTTGAGCTTAGAGACAGAAGACATCTGCCTTCAGCTTTTGGTTATAAAAAAGTTTTATTTTTTGTTATAAAAAAGTTTTAATGAAATATACTTCTATAAGGTATATTGGGTGCGCCTACTACACTAAAGCAGAACCTATAGTTGAAATAATAATTATTGTTATAATTATTTTTGCAGTACTAGGGTTTGAACTCAGGGCCTTCACCTTGAGCCACTCCACCAGCCCTTTTGGTGAAGGTTTCTTTTTGAGATAGGGTCTCATGAACTATTTGCCTGGGCTAGCTTCGAACCTCAATCCTTTTAATCTCTGTCTCTTGAGTAGCTAGGATTATAGGTGTGAACCACGGGTGCCAGCAAAATTATTTTTACCTTAATATAAATAATGATATAACTAATTAGTTGATTCAGTGTGCTTGCAACAAATGTATATATAAATGCAAATTTATACATTTGTCTAGGAAGAAAAATCTCTCTACTTCTGTACTACTACCTTAATATAAATATTTCTATATTTTTCACCAACTGAGACAGCAGGTCCTGGTCATATGCCTTTATTATGTGATGGGTAAAGAAATGATGAGCTAGAAATGGCTCTTGGTTCAGCTATGCTTAGTAGCACTGCTCTCAAATATTGTCCTTGGTTAGCAAAGTTCTTCCAAGTGCTTCTAGAGAAATTTAGGCATTCTCTTCTGTCTCTGTATACAGCCTCCATTTCTTTAAAGAGCTTTAATGTTCTGCCTTGCCAAGAAAATTGTAATCATTCCCTATCACTGCCTGATGAGAAGTAAGAGTTCCTTCAAATTTTTTTCTTCATTGCTAGTAAAATTAATACTTATACCAAGAATAAACTACCTCCCTCAATGTTTGACTCAAGAGAAAACAAGATGAACATTAAGTTATAGTTAATTCTACTCATAAAATGATGACAAAAAGCTTCATCTGGATAACAGCTGAAGAAACAGCAGAGTAGGCTGTTGAGCTGTGCACCACCATGCCAAACTCCAATGTAAAGTCTTACAGAAGGTTGGAAGAGGACAAAGGGGATGACTCGGTGCTAAAACATAGTGTTTTGTTCAAACTGACCAAGTAAATAGATAAATGTAAATAAGAGAAAAATGGGCTTTTTTTCCTTTGCAAAGGAAAACATTGAGCTCATTTGTCATCAGAAAGAGGTATTCTACTTAAAGTCTGAGCACAGCTGTGAAACATTTTCTCCTTGCTTTTTATGTAATACCTAAGAAATCAGATTACTTTTTATAAGCTTTTAAGCTGAAAAGGTTCCAATAAGGAAACAGAAAGAAAGGGTTAAAACCAAACAATTACTTAGAGAAATGTACCTACATCAGATTTATGGCTATGACTAAAGAAAACAGTAAGTTTGGTTTACTTTTGGGTGCTACTGGCTTTAAAACCATAGTTAATTTCACAGTTTATTTTTTAATCTTTGGCAGGAGATTATTTAAGCTGGAGGCGAATGATTATACATTTCTCTATTTTTCAAACAAAAGAAATCTGAAAAGTCATTATGAATTCTAATTTTCCTGAGCACTGTCTAAGGAAGGTTAGGGTTGGTAGAGAACCTTTAAACAGCTAATTTGAAGGATCCAGCAAAGTGAAACTTTACTCAGGTTCACATGAGGAAGATATAAAGCATCTTAACTCTGCTACCTGAATTGTTCCAGATAGTGTGTTTGAATGGAGTTATGTGGGCATTGGGAATACCAAAAAGGATGCTGTGAATTTTTTTTTTTTTTTTTTTGGATACAGATTACCTTTGTGAATGAAGTTCCCTTTATTCCAAGACAGTTATTCAGGGTAAAATCAAGAATAGTTGTTTTGGTTTTGTTTTCCTGTGGTGTTGGAAAGCAAACCCACAGACTTGCAACCTGTTAGGCAAGTGTTCTACCACTGAACAACACTCCTAGCCCGAAGAATAGTTCTCAATCTTAAATAGTTTAAAAAGGACTGAGGGATGGGGACACCAGGAAGGAAATGAAGTCTTTTTTTGTTTTGTTTTGCTTTTTGAGACAGGGTCTCAGTATGTAGTCGAAGGCTGACAAGCTGGTCTTATACTCAAGATTCACACGCCTCATCCTTCTGAGTGCTGGGATTGTGAATCTTCACTACTAAACCTGGTGGGAAAGGACCTGGGCATTCTGGACATAAAACATTTTTTTTAATTTCAGACATGCACAGATCAACTAGGTGCTAACACCGATGACAGCCTATATAGTGGGTGCCTTTTGTTTTTGTTAATTAGGATTCATTTGATTCAACTCCTTCAATATTCATTACAATTCATAAAATTTCAAAATTTATTATAATTGTTAACTCTTATAAATTTGGTGAAGGGAGACAGGCCAGGTGGCTGAACCAACAAAGGAAGAGAAAGAAACCTTTTACTTTTTTTTTTTTTTTAGAGATTACATAATTATTTAAAAAAAATTAGCATACATTAGTGTAGTAAAGAGGGTTTTGTTGTTATAATTCCCATAGAGGAGTGCAGTGTATTTTGAACAAGTTCACCCTTCTATTAACCTTTTACTTTTGTATTTTTAAATTTTGTACAAATCACATTTAGAGTAAATTTAAGATTCCAAAATAGCATTACTTAGAACAAAGAGATGCAAATAGGTTAGCATGCTGACATGTAGACTATAACAGCACCAGACACTGGGACATCTAAAAAAGTATCTTGCTTTTTTATTACTGCTATTTTCCACATTTAAAAGTTTTAGCCATTTTTGGAACTTGTTAAGAAATATACAAGCAAAAGATTGCAGCAATAGGTAGTCCACACAGAAATCAACCAAAGAGGCTAAAAGTGAAAAAGAAAAAAGTTAACTTAATTTTTCAATGTACATTTGTCTTAGACATTTCCTGCTTATATGGATGGATGCCTTTTACTTCTTTTCCCCTTGTCTTACACTAGAAGCTTACACTAAAGGTACCTTCAAACTCTTAGGCTGCTGTCGAACTTCCATGACATGTTTTCGCCTTAGTTCTCGTTCCCTTCGCTTATTATATTCCAGCTGGTTAGTGAGCTCAGTTTGATGCTGCAATCTGATCAACTCACAGCGCATCTTCTGAATTGTGTTGAGGTGACGGAACTCCAGTTCTTGCATGGATTCATGCTGTCGCAATAGCATGGCATGCTCTAAGTCCTTCTGAGTCTGTCTTTTGTTTAATTCCTAATCCATAATTCAAAAGACAAAGGTAAAGTTCATTGTTATACAGTGCCAGAAAAAATATACTAAGGAAAAAAAAAACAAAACAGGAACTAGATAAAATTAACCCTCTGCTTCATTTATGGCTGCATAGTAAGTATTAGTGTTTTACGACTTTTTTTTCCACAGTGCAGGAAATCAAACTTGGCCTAGCATATGCAAAGCATGTGCTCTTACCACGACCTACATGCCAGTCCTATTTCATAGATTTGATGTATTGAAGAAATAAGTTCATAAAAAACATTTGTAATGAGGGAGTCAGACAACCAATTCCACACAAAAGGGGCAGGTCTGTATATGTGAATGACAGAGAAATATAAAGAAGAGCACTCAGAGAACAGAGAAGGATTGGTGGTCAGGGAAGGTATTTCTAGAGTGCCATCATTTCATCATAGACATAAAGGAGAAAGCAAGCACTGTGAGTATCTGGGGAGAGTGACTCAGGCAAAGGGAAATACAAGGACAAAAGGCCTGAGAATGGGATGTGATTGGCCTGTGTTCAAAAAAGATTCATTGAACTGGAAGTATGGCTCAAACAGTAGAGTGCTTGTTCTGTAAGCACAAAGCCCTGAGTTCAAACCCCAGTCCCACCAAACAAATGATTTATTAATAAAGAATTTTAAATTTTGCATCATCTAAACATACCTCCCTGACAAGGTCCTGCTCCAAATTATGACGCCCAAGCAACATTCTTCTCTTGAAGCGACGGCATTCCAGTTCTAGGTATTGTCTCTGACGTCTAAGAAGGTTAGCTTCTTCTTCTGCTTGGAAATGTTGTATATTCTCTTTCTGCTTTGAAAGCCACTCCTGTTTTTCTTTTTTAGGGGTGCTCTGGTTTTCATTCAGTTCCTGGCAACATAATAAACAACTCAGTTCAAAATATGTAAAAGTTAACTATATGAATGTATCATTTGGTACATGGCAAATTTACCTTAAAAAACCTACAAACCAGGCTGGTCTGGAACTTTCACTCCTCCTGCCTCAGACTCCTGAGTGCTGGGATTATGAGTGTGCACCACCAAGCCAGACTACAGGTGTGTGTGTGTGTTTATTTATTTATTTAATTTGTGGAGCCAGCGATCAAATCTAGGGCCTCATCTATGCTAGGCAAACACTCTATCACTGAGCTACATTCCCAGCCCAATATGTACTTAACTGTATTTTTTCTCTTAATGCTCATGCAGGGTAATGACCTGGTGAAGGCCAGGGCTGGCCTTGAACCATGATCCTCCTGATCTCAGCCTCCCAAGTAGCTAGCATAACAAGCATAAGCCACCGGTACTGTTTTTTGTTGTTGTTTTGTTTTAAATATGTGTTTATTTTGGTGGTACTGGGGTTTGAACTCAGGGCCTTGAGCTTGCTAGGCAAGTACTCTACCACTTAAGCCATGCCCCCAGTCAGCTTCAGCATTCTTGCTGCTAAGTTTATGGCAAAATTATGGATAGACTCAATGTAAAAGAACTGAAAATTAAATAGAAAATCAACAAAAACATGGGAAAATAGATATCTACTTTATGAACAGTATTTAATTTTCTGCATTAATAATTACTAAGCAAATCAAAACAAATGTTTCCATACTTTGTTATATTTCCATACATTATTACATTTAAGTTAATTAGTTAATTAACTTTGTGGCAGTACTAGGGGTTGAACTCAGGGCCTTCTGCTTGTTGGGCAGGCACTCTACCACTAGAGCAACTCCATTGTCTCATTTTATGCCCAGGCCATCCTGGATCTTGATTCTCCTACTTGTGCTTCCCCACATAGCTGGGACGATAGGTGTGATAGGTGTAAACCACCAAGTATAGCTATTGGTTTTAAGATGCAGGGCGGGGGGGGGGGGGTCTCTCTCAATTTTTTGCCCAGGTTGGCCTTGAACTGCTATCACCCTGATTGCTATCTACCAAGCAGCTAGGATTATAGGCTTGAGTCACTGCACCCAGCCCCATACATTATTTTAAATATAATCTCAAACAACTTCAATGGAAATGTGCTTAAACCGGACAAGATGAAAAAAAATGATGATATACTCAATAAGGCAAACTCTATTAGCATAGGTTCAATCTAAAGTATGAGATGATTCTTTAAAAACTACTAAATTCCTATCTTGCTTCTAGTTATTCAAGAAAAGGCTCGATTCTGGTTTTTTTTTTGTCTTTTCTTTTTTGGTGCTGAGATCAAACCCAGGGCCTCGCGCATGCTACGCAAACGCTGTACTACCAAGCTACATCCCAGCCCAGGATCGATTCTTTATAACTTTAGTTTATAAGATATTGGAACATGTAAAAATAAAAACCATAGGAATTAGCAGTACATGTAATTTTTTTCCCACCCTGATATAGACCAGGCTGCCCTCAATATTCTCCTGACAGCCTAGAATTACAAACATGCACCACCACACTTGGATCTTTTGGGTTTTTTTTTTTTTTTTTTTTTTATAGTGCTAGGGATCGAACCCTGGTCCCCACAAATACTAGGTAAGCACTGTACCATAGAGCAAAAAATTAGTAGTTGTTAAGAGTGTATGTGCACACACACTATAGGAAAAGACATGAACATGGGCTCATGCATAAAGAATAACCTGGGTCTTTTTCAAAATCTTCCACTAAGGAATTTCCCATCAAGACTCTAGTAGGACCCTTCCCCCTTCTATATTGGGAATTATTATTACATTTATTTATTTATTTATGTGTGTGTGTTTTTTCAGTGCTGGAGATGGAACCCAGGACCACCTAGAACACATGCCAGGCTAGCACTCTACCACTAAGCTACATTACAACACTTGTTTTTTATTTTTAGTCAGGTTCTCACTTTGTTGCCCAAGTTGGTCTTGAACTCCTGGGCTCAGTGATTCTCCTGACTCAGCCTCTCAAGTAGCTGGAAAATCACTATTTAAAATGAACATAAATATACCAAAAAGAGCTGGCTACTAAACAAAAAATAATTTGTTAGTTTGAGTGTAAATTATACACCCAAGGGATTATCTAAACCAACTAACTCATAAAAGCTAAAGTCTCATTTACTGGAAAACAGAATTATGCAACTGCATTTTGTTAAGACATTTATCTATAGGTAGAAACTCTATAATCTTTTCAAACTTATAGTTCCAGTATAGAGTTTGGATTTTATATTGTAGCAATGGGAATATACACTGTACTTTCACTCTTTAAAGTTAGAAAAATCTAATAAATGAAGTTCATTTAGCAGGGCATATAGCAAGTTTTTGTGCCATTAATATGAACTCAGTAAGATATATATGATTATAAGGCAAATTCTTACATACACCAACAGTATTAATGTAACAAATTATTCTTTACTTCATGAAGATCAATTATCACTGTGGTAAACATTACGCAGACTAAAAATTTCAGTCTGTAAGGGGGGGAAGAAATTAAAAGACATATCATTTTTGTATCATGGTTACTATCATGAATAATTACCCACTTTCACAAACTGCCCTGGGCCAAATGTGGTGGCTCATGCCTATAACCCCAGTTACTCAGGAAATGGAGAGCTGGAAGATTGTGGTTCACGGCCAACCTCAGCAAAAAGTTAGTGAGAAACCATCTCAACAACTAAGCTGGGCATGGTGGTGGGAGCCTGTGATCCCGTTTGTAACAGGCCACAGTAGGAGGATCAGTCTGAGGACAGCTCCAAACAAAAACAAAAGCTGGGGGTGTGACTCTTTACTAGGTGTAAGGCCCTGAATTCAAACCCCATTATCACCAAAACACAAAAACAACAACAAAAAACCAAAAAACAAATTGCAGAAAAATTCAGGCTTCCCTCAAAGTTAACAGTAAATCTATTTTAAAAATAAGTTCAAAGTAGCACATAAAGGACAAATAAATATGAAACCATGGAGCCATACAGAAATCACATAATTCTATTTAAAAAAATGTGATACATTATTCTATGGAAAAATTGTAAGAACAAATTATTATAAACGTCTAAGCCAAGAGTAAGAAAGTACACTTTACTTATTTTTGAGAGAGGATCTCGCTGTGCTGCTCTAGAACTCCTGGGTTTAAGCGATCCATTGGTCCCAGCCTCCTGAATAGCTGAGTATACAGTCACGCATC
This sequence comes from Castor canadensis, assembly GCF_047511655.1. NCBI lineage: Eukaryota > Metazoa > Chordata > Mammalia > Rodentia > Castoridae > Castor > Castor canadensis. Next base: position 44,580,205 of record NC_133396.1, on the reverse strand, counting down.
ACAGTAACTGGATGGCTCTCTTTTAAAGTAAGAAATCTTAAATTGTGAAGTTCAATTTTTTTTGCAGTGCTGGGGCTTGAACTCAGGGTCTACACCTTGAGCCACTCCATCAGCCCTTTTTTTGTGATGGGCTTTTTCCAGATAGGGCCTCGAAAACTACTTGCTTGGGCTGGCTTCGATCTATGATCCTCCTGATCTCTGGCTCCTGAGTAACTAGGATTATAGGTGTGGGCTACCAGCACCTGAAAAATATTTTTATTTCTAATGAGGCAACTAACAGGCACTTAGGAAGGCTATTATAAGTGAAATAATTGGGCTGGTGGAGTGGCTCAAGTGATAGAACACCTGCCTAGCAAGCAGGAGGCTCTGAGTTTAAACCCAAGTACCAACAAACACAAAAAAGCGAAATAATTTATATTTTCATAGAATGAAATTTTTATTCTTCTTTTTTCCTTGAGACAAGATCTTATTACATAGGTCAGGCCAATCTCGAACTTGCAATCCTCCTGCCTCAGCCTCCCCAGTGTTGAGATTACAGTTGTGCAATACCATATTCAGCGCAAGGAAATGATTTTTTAAGTTACACTCAACTAGGAAATTCAGTCAGTTAAGGATAATATGATTATAATCAATGTCTTCATGTAAACAATATACATACATTTAGAGGGCACAAAAACAAAAGGAAACTTTATCCTAATGGTTTTATGAATTGAGAACCACTTAATACAATTAAGCAGATAACTGACACAGAATTTTTATAAAATAAATACCTCCTTAAGCTGCTCTTTTCGAAGTTTATATTCTCTTTTCTGAGATTCCAAAAAGCTATTCAGTTCTTTCTTCTGTTGAGCCTGAATATGTTGCTGAAATTTTTTCTCCTCATTGGCCATCACTTTAGCCTATATAAAAATTTTTAAATGAATCAAATTAGTTAAGAAGATAGATTCAAAGCAGTTAAATATAAATCAGTAAGGATACTTTTTTCTAAGAACAACAAAAAAAATCAATAGAAGCATTACCAAAATAAAACACCAAACCAAATTACTACGTGATTCTCAGCATCCTTATTCATTTGAACTTCAGAGAATTAGGAAGATGGAATTCATTTTTAAAATGTCGATCACTTTCTGAACCAAAATGTTTTCATCTCTTTTCTTTTTTCTGGCACTGAGGTTTGAACTCAGGGCTTACACCTTGAGCCACTCTACCAGCCATTTTTTTGTGATGGGTTTTTTTGAGATAGGGGCCTCATAAGCTATTTGCCCGGGCTGGCTTTGAACCTCAATCCTCCTGACCCTCCTAAGTAGCATGTGTTTTCATTTAACAGGTATATACCCTCTCTCCAATAAAACAAAGTAAATACATGTTTATCTTCAGGTATAATAAAACCAAGATTTTAAACTAGATTAACTTATATATTAAGTAATGGAATACATTCATCTTCAAATTATACCAACCTTTAATTTATTTATTAATATAAAAATCTAAAATACTAGGTAAATGTATCATATGATTTTGTTTTTGTAATATATATTCACTATAGGACATTTAGAAATATAGAAGGGAAATCTTATGCCTTTAGCATCCAGAAATAACCAATGTAGACACTTTGCCATGTACCAATTCTAATTCTGTCTAAGATACACAATTTTTAAACAATCACACAAGCCGAGCAATAGTGGCTGACATTTGTAATCCTAGCTACTTGGGAGGCTGAGATCAGGAGGATCACGGTTTGAGGCTAGGGCCAATAATTCAAGAGACCCCATTTCCAAAATAATCACAGCAAAAAAAGAAACAAAATAATCACAGCAAAATGGGAGTGGAGGTGTGACTCAAGGGTAGAGTGCCTGCTTTGCAAGTATGAAGCCCTGAGTTCAAATTGTAGCCCTGAAAACAAAAGAAAATCCAGGCTTTGTGCATGCTAGCCTCTATTCTCTGATATAAGAACGTTATGTAAGGGAGGCACAGGATCAGGAGGATTATAGCCCAGGATTACATGGGCATAAAGTGAGATCCCATCTTAAAAAATAACCAATGCAAAAAGGGCTGGCAGATGGCTCAAATGATTTAACACCTGCCTAACAACTAAGCAAGAAAGCAAGCACAAGGCCCTGAGTTCAAACCCCAGCACCACACACACAAAAAAAAGCTACACAAATTTAAGGAAAGTTTCTAAAAACCACATAGACAAGAGAATCATGACATGAGATAAAAATCACCCTCCTCCCTGGTGCCAGTAGTACTGGGGTTTGAATTCAGGGCCTTCCACTTACTAGACAAGCACTCTACCACTTGAGCCATGCCTCCAGTCCTTTTTGCTTTAGTTACTTTTTAGATAGGGTCACATGTTTTATACCTGGGATAGTCTCAAACCCAAATCCTCCTACCTATACCTCCTGCCTAGTTTGAATTACAGATGTAAGCCACCATACCTGTCTTGTTTGTTGAGATGGGGGTCTCCCTAACTTTTTTGCCCAGACTGGCCTTAAACGGCAACCCTCCTGATCTCCTCTGGAATAGCTGGGATTACAGGTGCTAAATTACCCATGGATAGATTATTCGAGTCCTCAGATAACCATGTAACAAAAGCCTAGAATAGTGAATGACTCACTGTGATATTATAAAAGTGTCAGGAAATAATCACATCTATTAGTTCCCAGACCTATTGCCTAATATTAAAACACCAACTGAAAAACTGTCAAATGCACACATTAATTTCCCAAATTAGTGAGAGAAAAAATACTTTGGAGCCACCTATTTTTTTGTGATTGATGTAGCATCAATTTATATAAAAAGCCTTATACAAGTTATATAAATGTTTCTATTTTTCTCCAATCAATTAGTTCCTAGGAACAGATACCCTAATATCAAAATGCTGTATTGGTTAATTTTGAGATGGACATAATGTAAAATGAACAAATCAGTAATACTGAATCAGTCACCTCTTTTTCCATAGCAGCCTGATGTTTCTTGATAAGTTTCTCCATTTCTGCAGCAAAATTGTTACGCTGAGTTTCAAGATCTTTGTCTAATCTAAGGCGGTGTTCATCCATCTCAGCCTTTAATTTATTTTCCAGAGTCATCAACTGCTTTTGGTGTTGCCGCCTCATTCGCTTATAGCCAGACATCTGTTCTCTAAGTTCAGAATCCTGCTCATGTTCTTGCATTTGCCTTGTAACCTAGACATACAAAAAAATAAGAGAAAAAAAGAAAATAAAGCAAAACATTTTTTCTTTCAAAAAGCATTTAGACCACTCTACTATTAACTAGGTAATTAACATAAGAGCTATCAATATTAGTAGTTTCCAATTAAATTTCCAGCAGACATTTCAAAGATACAGACAAGGTGACTATAAAATTTATATGGGAATATAAAGGACCTAGAATAGCCAAAATAATCCTGAGGAAAATAAAGCAGAATAATCACTACAGTAATCAGGACAGTGTGATATTGCCATAAGGACAGGCTAAGGAGATGAAGGGAGCAGAATAAAAACAGCCATGCACAGTGACCCATGCCTGTAGTCCCAGCAACTTGGGAGGACTGAGGCCAGGAGGATCACTTGAATCCAGAACTTCTAAACCAGCCTGGAAAACATATAAGCCCCTGACTCAAAAAAAAAAAAAAAAACCAAACAAACAAAAACCAGAAACAAAGATGGGCATGGTGGCTCAAGGCTAAACCAGGCAGAAAGTTAGAAATGCCCCATCTCAACCATTAAAAAGAAGCTGGGCATGGCAGCATGCCTGTCATCCCAGCTACTCAGAAATCTTAATTCGTGGGATCACGATCCAGGCAGACACAGGTATAAAAGCAAAATATAACTAACGCAAAAAGGGCTGGCAGTGTGGCTCAAGTGGTAGAGTTACTGTTTAGTAAGTGCAAGGCCCTAAGTCCAACTCTCAGTACTGCTGGGGAGGTGGGATAGGGGCACCTAGAAACAAACTCACACATGTTTAATGAATTTTCTAATTGATTATTTTTTTGGAGGAGAGCAGTTCTGTGCTTCCTAGGCAGACACTCAGCCACTTGAGCCATGCCTTGAGCCTTTTTTGTTTTAAGCATTTTTAATTGGGGTCTTGTATTTATGCCTGGGTCAGCCTATTTACACTTTCCATGTAGCTGGGATGACAGGCGCATACTGACATGCCTAGCTATTGACTGAGATGGGATCTCACAAACTTTTTTTTGGGGGGGAGAGGTTTTTTTTTTTGTCTTTTCTTTTTTGGTGCTGGGATCGAACCCAGGGCCTCACGCATGCTAGGCAAGCGCTGTACCACCGAGCTACATCCCAGCCCAAACTTTTTTTTTTGCACGGCTGTCCTCAATCCACGATCCTCTCAATCTCTGCCTCCCAAGTACTTAGGATTACAGGCATGAGATGAGAGCCACAGCATCAGGCCAATTTTCTAATTAATAATTTTTAAGTGAACAGTTCAGAGGCATTTAGTACATTCACCCTGATCTGCAACCATGACTTTTACCTATTGATGAAACGCATTTATTGCCTCAGAAGAAAACCCTACACAAGGTTGCTACCCATTCTTCCACCTTATAGTAATCACTGTCTTCTATGGATCTACCTATATACCTCTGGCTATTTCATATATATATATAATTTGTTTATCCATTCATCCATTAATGGGCATTTGTGACATTTCCACCCTTTGGCTATTATGAATAGTGTTCCTATGAACATTTATGTACATAAACTTCTTTATGTGTTTTAAGTTCTTTTTAAAAATTATTAGCTTTTAATTTTTTTAAGATAGGATCATTACTATGTAGTGCAGGCTGGACTCCAGCCTTCTGCCCCTACCTCCCAAGTGCTGGAATTATAGGCCTGTGCCACCACACGTTAAGCATGAGTCCTATCACTTATGCTCTAACCTGTAGTATTTTTGACTGATAACATAAAATTGTATATATTTACAGAGCACAATGTGATGTGTTGGTATATGTATACAATGTGTAATGACTGATTCAAGCTAATTAACATATCCATCACCTCACCTACTAATCATTTTTTTATGAGACTACTGAAATTTACTCTTACTTTGAAATATACAATATATTATTATTGTCACCCTACTGTGTAATGATCTCAAAATGTGTTTCTCTTGTCTTTCTGAAACTATGTACGTTTTCATCAACAACTCCCTATCTACTCTCTTCTCATACCTTACCCCCACCCTAGCCTGTGGCAGCTATTCTTCTACTTTCTATTTCTGAGTTCAACTCTTTTAGATTCTATATATAAGTAACATCATGTGGTATTTGTCATTTTGTCACTCTGTGTTGAGCTTATTTCACTTAATACAACATCCTCCAGACTCATCCATGCTGTCTCAAAGATAGGATTCCTCCCTACCCTTTCATATTTTCTTTGTCTACACATCTTCTGATGGACACCAAGGTTAATTCCATTTTTTCACTATTGTGAATAATGCTATTAAAAAAATAGGAGTGCATATATTCCTCTACCATACTGATTTCAGTTCCTTTGGCTATTTACTAAGATATGAGATTACTGAATCTACTGTTAAGTTTTTTAAAGAACTCCCATACTGATTTCCATAATGGCTATACTAATTTACATTCCCACCAACAAGGTACAAGAGTTTCCTTTCTTCTGCATCCTTGCCAACACTTACCTAGGGATGGATGGGCTTTATGGTAACTCTATGCTTAACTTTTTGAGGAAACATTAACTGTTTTTCACAATGGCTAAGCCATTTTACGTTCTATCAACAATGTATTCTAATTACAATTTCTCCATATGCTCTCCAACATTTACCTTTGTTTTTTGTTTTTCAAAAAGAGATGGGGTCTAGCCCAGGCTGGCCTAGAACTCCTGGGGTCAAGTAATCCACCTAAAGCCACATTTCCTGGATATGTTCCCTTTCTTTTCTTTCTTCCCTCCCTCCCTACTCCTTCTTCCTTCTTCTTCCTTCTCTCTCTCTCTCTCTTAAATTATAGCCATTCCAGTAGGTATGAAGTGGTGCCTTATTGTGTTTTGTTTGGTGGTGCTGGGAATCTAGCCCATACCACACTGCACGTTAGCCAAGTGCCACTGAGCTATGACCCCAAACCTATTACTGTGATTTTGACTAATGATGCTGAGTATCTTTTCATTTATTCTTTCAGAAAAATGTCTATTCAAGTCCCTTGCCCACTTTTTATTGACACTGGGGTTTGAACTCAGGGCCTCACACTTGCTAGGCATGTACTCTACCTCTCTGAGCATATCTCCAGCCTCTGCCCAATTTTTAACTCAGTCATTCAAACTGGAGTGTTTTTCCCAACATTCTTCTTCTCAAGTCAGAAGTTTCAAACTCGTGGACTCAAGTGATTCTCCCTTTCCAGCCTCCCTAGCAGCTCAAACCATAGGCAAATACCTGAGGCTATGAATCTATACTTCTACCACTCACATCTATTTCACCAATTATTTTGTTGCTCTCAATTTTTTATTGTGATTAAATAACTACAACACAAAATTACAATCTTGATTATTTTCAAGTGTACAGTTTAAAGGTACATTCACATTGTGCAACCATCACCATCATCCACATCCAGAATTCTTTCATCCTGCAAAGCTGGATGGGCTGGGGCCATGGCTCAAGTGGTAGAGCACTTGCCTTATAAGTGCAAGACCCAAAGTTCAAACCTCAGTACTGCCCCCCGCAAAAAAACAAAAAACAACAAAATAAAAAAGCAAAAACCAAGTAGCCGGGCCCTGGTGGGTCATGCCTGTAATCCTAGTACTGAGGAGGCAGAGATCAGAAGGATCATGGTTCAATGCCAGCATGGGCAAATAGTTTGCAAGACCCTATCTCAAAAACGCCCATCACAAAAAAGGGCTGGTGGAATGGCTCAAAGTGTAGGCCCTGAGTTCAAGCTCTAGTACTGGGGAAAAAAAAAAAAAAAAACCCTAAGACTCAAAATACAAAACTAAAATACAAAAACCTCTCCAGTCCCCACTCCCCTCAGCTCTTGGCAACCATCATTCTAACTCAGCATCTCTATGACTTTGATTACTTTTAGTACATAATGAAGGTCAGAAAGAAAAAAGTCAGATGTAGTGACACCCACCTGTAATTCCAGCACTTGGAAGGCTGGAGGAGGATCACGAGTTTGAGGCTGGCCTGGGCTACAGAGCAAGTTCCAGGCCATCCTCAACTAAATAGCAAGACCCTGTCTCAAAAATCCAAAGGCTGAGAATGTAGCTCAGTGATAGAGCACTCGTGAAACATGTGCAAGGCCCTAGAGAAAGAGGAAGGAAGAGAGAGAGGGAGGGAGGAAGGGAGGAAGGAAGGAAGGAAAGAAGGAAGGAGGGAGGGAGGGAAGGAAGAAGAAGGGAGGGAGAGAGGGAGGAAGGAAGGAAGGAAAGAAGGAAGGAAGGAAGGAAGGAAGGAAGGAAGGAAGGAAGGAAGGAAGGAAATCATAAGTGGAATCAAACAGTATTCTTTTTGTGGCTGGCTTATTTCATTTGGCATAATTGCCTCAAAGTTCATCCATGTGGAAGCACATGTCAGAATTTCATCCCTTTTAAAGGCTGATTAACAACCCATTATACAAATCACATTTGCTTACATTAAATCTATTCATACATAACTGGACACTTTTGTTGCTTCTGTGTTTTAGGTGAATAATGCTGCCTCTAACATGGATGACTCTGCTTTCAATTTGGGGGGCTATACACCAAGAAACAGATATGCTGTATCATGTGATAATTCTATTTTCTTAACAATTTTGTGTGTGTGTGGTGGGGGAGACTGGCTTTTGAATTCAGGGCTTGCGCCTACAAAGCAGGTGCTCGCTCTACCTTGAAGCCAAGTCTATTTTCAATTTTCTGAGGAGCTGCTGTTCTGTTTTCTGCAGCAGCTCAATAATTTTTCATTTCCACCAACCTTTCACATGGGTTCTAGTTTCTCCACATTCTTGTCAACATATGTATGTATGTATGTATGTATGTATTTATAGCAAGAAATAAGTGTGAGGTGGTATCTCTCTGATTTGGGATTTTTGGGGGATTTTTGGGTAGTATTGGGGTTTGAACTCAGGGCTTCACACTTGCTTAGGTAGGCGCTCTAAGACGTTTTTACTCTGGCTGTTTTTAGAGATAGGGAGCAGGACAGCCTGGACTGCCATTGCTGGGAGGACAGGTGCACACCACCAAGCCCAGCATTTTTTTTTTTTTTGTCCTATCAAGTTGGGATCTCGCAAACTTTCTTTTTTTTTTTGCTCAAGGTTGGCTTGGAACCACAATCCTTCCAATCTCAGCCTCCCATGTAGCTTGGAATGACAGGAGCATGTCACTGCACCCAGCTATTGGTTGAGATTGGGTTTTGCTAACTTTTTGCCCAGGATGGCCTCAAACCATAAACCTCCTATCTCAACCTCCCAAGTAGTTAGGATTACAGGCGTTAGGCACTGGCACCTGGCTTCACTGAAGTTTTGATTTGTATTTCCCTAATGATTTGTGTTATCTTTTCATACACTTGTTAGCCATTTATGTAATATTTTTTAGAGAACTATCTATTCAAGCTTTTGTACCACCCCACCCCACCCCCTGTTTTTGAGACAGGGTCTAAGTTATATAGCATAGGCTTGAAACTTGAAACATAATATGTAGCTCAGGGTAGCCTCAAACTAATGATCTTCCTGTCTGCACCTCTCAAGCATTGGAATTATAGGCATGCACTACCACGTCCACCTCCAGTTAGAACTCTTATAAATTGCTAATGGGCATGTGAAATGATGCAAACCACTCTTGAAAACTGACAGTTTCTTGTAAAGTTAAATATACATACATTGTACAACCCAATAATTCTACCCTTAAGTATTTACCCAAAAGATATTAAAAAATCACGTTCACATGATGAATTGGTCACGAATGTTTATAGCAACCTTATGTGAAACAGCTTCAAATGGGAAACAAAGCAAAATGTTCATCAACAGAATGGATAAAAAAAGTTGTGGTGTATTCACACAATGGAAAACAACTCACAGCCATAAAAGAGAATGAACTTTGCCGAACACAACAATAATAAATGCCAAAACATTAATCTAAGCAGAATAAGCCAGGTGCAAAAGAGTATATTCTGTGTGATGCTACTGAAATCCAAAAACATTTAGAAATAACAATGGTGAAGACACAGAAAGTGATGGTCGTAGGATTAAGGAAATGACTACAAAATATAAAGAGAACTTCCTGAAATGAAAGAAATTTGACATCTTTGAGGTAATGTTTAACGTAGGTGTGTATATTATAAAAAAACTTTTCAAATTGAGTATGTAAGATCTGTTCAGTTTATTATATGAAGAAAATCCAAGGCAGAAGGTAGATAGAATTATGATATAAAGTATTTATAAAGAATGCTTATTTGTACAAAAATCTACTTAACTCTCTGAATATTCTACTTGAAAATAAATGGAATTAAATACTAGGTTTAAGAACATAAATCTTTTCCAGGCTTTTTTTTTGGTGGTACTGAGGATCAAACCTAGGACCCTGCACATGCTAGGCAAATGCTGTATCACTGAGCTCATCTGCAAGCCCTTTTCAAAGTGTTTGATTTATTAAATCCATAAAAAGTTTCCTTAATTAATTTGAGGAAGCCAAATTTTGGGATAGAAGACCTGTTTGACATTTAAAGTACATGCTATGCTACAAAGAGGTTTTCACCTGAGCATAGCTTTCTCTATGTAACAATACAGTCATGAAAAAAATTAAGCAATCACTGCTTCTTGCTCTGTTTAAAGCTTTATTACATGTTGCAGAATAATCTGATTTATGGTTGGGCACCACATTCCCAACTCTACATGTAATACAGCTTCATGGACTATAGCATGGGATTTATAAAATCTGCTTATTATGTAGTTAACAACTCAGTTACTCTCATACCTTCCCTCCTCCCGCACCCTCATTATTCCTTCTGATACTCTACTTTTCATATGGTATCTTAATATAATTTCCATGTAGCGCTATCCTCTATCATGCTGTGATCCTACATGTCTGACTGAATGGGTTTTAAATGTCCTACCACAATATTTATAATGGAAAAAGAATCCACATTTATTGTTGTTTAGGAAGGGGAATGCCATTTAGAGCACACCAAATATTCCCCTCTTTCTGGCTATGCTCACACAAAATATTTCCTTACTGTCAATTCTTTTTATATGGAAATATCCTTTTTCCCTTCCTCTTGTGCCTAAAACCTAGTAACTTTAAATGTTCAAACTATGTTTCATAAATACTTCTTTTATGCCCCTAACCAAAAGTTATTTGAATACGTACTTAATACCTTGTATTTCTGTTAAGTATTTAGTATATTCCAAAATACCTATAAACATGTCTTGCAGACTTTATTAGTCTAACATCTCTGAGTGCTTTGCATTATCTTTCTCATAATAGGCACTTAAATGATGACTGAATGTTTTGGAAAATAAGTCCCAAATACAAAATGTAAAATATGGTTATATTTGAATTTATACTGCCAAGGACTAACACAAAAAATGTATTTCTCTCTAGGCCACAGGAATACATACCAGTGATGCCGTCCGTATAGTTGCAAAGTGTTCTCGATTACGATAGTGCGATTTGTGACGAGATACTTGGGGTGGAGACTGTGGATCTGATGCTCTTGTTCTAGGATCTCCTTCCTCTCTGTAATTTTCCTCCTCCTAAGCAAAGAAACAGACCCCATCATATAAGGTGAACAGATTTACCTTTTAAGGAAATTAAAGTTACCCATTTGATCAATAAATCTCAACGACATATAATTTAAAAAAGCAAAAACAAACAAAAAATGGAAATGGTTAGGAGAAATTATTTCCACAGTGTATAAAACAGTACACAGATTCAGAATAAGGAAATGTACACGGCTGGATTTATATCCTACACATTATAGGCAAAACTGAAAAGCTTTTAATGTAACTTAAAAATGAAGAAAATGAAACATAGTAAATAGTTCAGATAACAGTATTAAAATATTAATTACTCAAAGGCTCTTGGGTAAAGCAATACAGCTTAAAGCTTATCCTCTCTCTCTCTGCCTCTCTCTATATTTTGAGACAGGGTCTAACTTATTTAGTCCAGGCTGGCTTTGACATACAAGTGTTGAGACTATAGGCATAAGACACCATGCCCAACTTTATAATATTCTTGCCATGTGTTAAAAGTAATCAATAAAAAAAATAGTTGCAGGGCTGGCACAGTGGCTCAAATAGTAAAAGAACTTGCCTAGCAAGCATGAAGCCCTGAGTTCAAATGTCACTACTGCCAAAAAAATAAAAATAAATAAATAATTGCAAATATTAAAGGACTAATGTTTGTCCTTGGACATCTCAGTTCATTAACTGAAGAGCAAGTCAGTAAAATAATGAATTATAGAAACAATCTTTTTATAATTCCACTGCCTGTGAATATAAAAATTAAATGTGATAGAAATGAATAATAACACTACTGCTTAGCCACCTTTCCCAACAGTTTTTGTGTATGCATTAAAATATGAGTAATAAAAATGTTACCCCTTTAGCCATTTTATTTGGCATTTCAGTGTTATATACCCATCACTACAATTTCTAAAACCTTTTTATCACCTCAAACAGAAACTCTGTATCCATTAGCCATCAATCCCATTTTGCCTTCTACTCGGCCCATGATAACCTCTAAATTATTTTCCATCCTCATGTATTTACTATTCTACATATTTCATTGTATCTGGGTTATGTCACTTAAGTTTCTTTGTTTTGTTTTGGAGACATGGTCTCACTATGCAGTCCAGTTTGGTGAGATTACAGGCATGTACCACTAGGCCCAACATTTAGTATGTTTTTTTGACACTCATCCACTTTATAGCATGTATCAGAATTTCATTCCTTTTTATAGAATATAAAAAGAAGTATATACTATGTGTATATACTATAATTTGTTTATCCACTCATCTGTCAATGGACGTTTCAGTTGTTTCCACCTTCTGGCCATTGTGCCTAATAGCTAGTACTGTAAACTGTGAAGTTAAAAGGAAGCATTTCTATTAATTGCTAAGGGTAGTTGCTCAACTTTTCTTCCTTATTTTTTTTTTAAAGTGTTGTTTTGTTGCTGTTGTTGTTGGTACTGGGGTTTGAACTCAGATCCTCATGCTTGCTAGGCAGGCACTCTACCACTTCAGCCCCTCCACCAGTCCAAGTGTTGGGTTTTGAACCCAAAGCTGAGTACATGCTAGGCAGGCTCTACCACTAAGCTACAACCCAGTCATTGACTTTTCAACATTTTTGAGACAACTAAAAAATCTGCACTCAAGGACTGGGGCTGTGGCTCAAGTGGTAGAGCAGAGTTCAATCCCCAGTACAAAAAAAAAAAAAAATTACACTCAAAATTGTGAATATAACAAATATCCACATTTCCTAAATCCTAAATTAATAATTTTCTGCAATTACATTGAGTTTTATTTTAAGGATATAAAAATGGATAATGCAAAAGTTACTTTTGATCATCACTTATCTATGTCTCTCTCTCTTTCTCTCTCTCCCCCCGCCATGGCAATCATTATCATGAAATTCATGTGTATCCTTTCTATATTTTAATATTTTATTTTTTATGTAACTCACTAATAACAGATTACATAGTATTTCTATATTTTTTCTAAGATTTTAAAATGGTTCCACATTCTTTTTGTATTTATAAAAGATTAGTTTTTCCAAATGCAAATAAAGACCAGGAATTAACAAAGCTACAGCCACTTAAACAAATATTCCAAACTTCTCAAACTTGACGGAAACGCTCCTTTGCTTAAACTAATCAGATGAGAAAAATTATATACCCAAGTTGAAATTTTTTCATGGAAAACCAAATACTCACAGGTTTTAAATGAATGACAGAACTGTTAGACATCACTGTATGGTCTCCTTCCATCATGTCTAGCTCACTCTTATCATCAGAGGCATCTGGAAGACTGTTAACACTACTACTTTGGCTGCTGGCACTAATGGACATACTGGGAATAGACTGATTGCTTCCAACACTATTCACTGTTCCAGTCCGGCCAACACCATGATCTTGTTCCTAAGGGAAAAGAGCATTAGATTAAAACATCTAGATCTCCTCTGAATTCTTAATTAAAACATCTTGTACATATACCACTTGGTACATATTTGTTAGAAAGAAAGAGGTCTATTGGGAAAAATTCCCTTTATTTGACAGGATGAGGAAGTTTATCAACTGTTGATAGAAACATGTTGAAAAAGCAAATCATCATCATCATCATCATCATCAAAAACCCAACTGTCAGTTAATCAGTTTGGGATGATTTTCTCTTTTCTTTTTTGTGGTGCTGGGGATTAAATCCAGGACCTAGTGCATGCTACACAAGTGCTCTAAAACTGAGCTACATCCTCAGCTTATCTGAGTCATTTCCCAAATATAGTATTTTCTCTCAATTGTTTGATAATTTTTGAAAAACATTTCTACAACAAATTTCATGGGGATAGAGATTTGCTCATTTTTTAACAATTCATGTGGTTAATATAAACCTTTCCTTTTAAAAAATGCTGCAAATACCCCTTTTAGTTACCTTCATTGAAGCCTTTTATAAGTCAATTCTTTCTTCCTGAAAATAATATTTACCTATTACTAAATAATATCAACACCTACCTATACTCTCTATATATTATTTTTATTTAGTAATAATCACAAGAATGTTATTCTGAAGTAATCAGGCAACCATGGGATAAATGCACCAGCATTATAGCATTCTTTTCCTACCAGACTTCTGTAAGATGCTAGAATCTAATAAATACAGAGATATAGTGTGTCTGTGTGCGTATGTGTGTGTGTACTTTTCTTAGATCTCCACATAGCAGATGCTGCTAAAGATTTAACCACACAGAATCTTAATAATTTCACAGCCTTATTAAAAGTATTTCATATATTTAAAATATTATAAAACATTTTCTGATTATCATAACTAAAAATTAAATTAAAAGCTCCCAAGAAAAAGCTGTAAGTTTAAAAAAAGTCTTATATTTTATAATTATTTGGTGTTTAATTAAAGAGAAAAATAAATATTGCTATGGTTTTAGAATACAAAGTGTTCTCTCACCAAAAAGCCCCCAACTGGAGGCAACCCAAGTAGGTGGGCCCACAAAAAAGTAGGAGAAAGCCCATCAGCATGTACAAGCATGATTTCTCTTGAATGGGTTCATCTACTGCTTCATTGCCCTTGGACATCATACTTCAGCTTCTTTCAACATGGATTCATTCATACTAGTAACTTTAGGGAGCTTCTAGACTTTCAGCCTTGGGCTGGGGCTGCATCATTGGTTCCTCTTGGTCCAAGGCTTCTAGCAGCTATTGCTTTCTCTGACTCTACAGCATGAACTATCCAGACTCTGATCATATAAGCCAATCTTAAGAATCCCCTTTTATAATTATATGTATATTTTATTGATTCTGTTCCTCCAGAGAACCATAACTAACAAAACCAGGTTTCTTTAATAAGACTTCTCATAGACTTTACTATACAAATGTGCACTATAAAGAGGTTGGGTTTAAGCATGGTACTGGCACAAAAACAGACATGAAGACCAGTGGAACAGAGTAGAGGACCCAGATATGAAGCCACACAACTATAACCAACTTGTCTTCGACAAAGGTGCTAAAAATATATGATGGAGAAAAAGCAGCCTCTTCAACAAAAACTGCTGGGAAAACTGGTTAGCAGTCTGCAAAAAACTGAAACTAGATCCATGTATATCACCCTATACCAATATTAATTCAAAACGGATCAAGGATCTTAATATCAGACCACAAACTCTAAAGTTGATACAGGAAAGAGTAGGAAATACTCTGGAGTTAGTAGGTATAGGTAAGAACTTTCTCAACGAAACCCCAGCAGCACAGCAACTAAGAGATAGCATAGATAAATGGGACCTCATAAAACTAAAAAGCTTCTGTTCATCAAAATAAATGGTATCTAAACTGAAGGGAACACCCACAGAGTGGGAGAAAATATTTGCCAGCTACACATCAGACAAAGGACTGATAACCAGAATATATAGGGAACTTAAAAAACTAAATTCTCCCAAAACTAATGAACCGATAAAGAAATGGGCAAGTGAACTAAACAGAACTTTCTCAAAAGAAGAAATTCAAATGGACAAAAAACACATGAAAAAATGCTCACCATCTCTAGCAATAAAGGAAATGCAAATTAAAACTACACTAAGATTCCACCTCACCCCTGTTAGAATAGCCATCATTAGCAACACCACCAACAAAAGGTGTTGGCGAGGATGCGGAGAAAAAGGAACCCTCTTACACTGCTGGTAGGAATGTAAACTAGTACAACCACTCTGGAAAAATATCTGAAGGCTACTTAAAAAGCTAAACATTGATCTACCATTTGATCCAGCAATACCACTCTTGGGGATATACCGAAAAGACTGTGACACAGGTTACTCCAGAGGCACCTGCACACCCATGTTTATTGCGGCACTATTCACAATAGCCAAGTTATGGAAACAGCCAAGATACCCCATTACTGACGAATGGATCAAGAAAATGTGGTATCTATACACAATGGAATTTTATGCAGTCATGAAGAAGAATGAAATGTTATCATTCGCTGGTAAATGGATGGAATTGGAGAACATCATTCTGAGTGAGGTTAGCCTGGCACAAAAGACCAAAAATCGTATGTTCTCGCTCATATGTGGACATTAGATCAAGGGCAAACAAAACAAGGGGATTGGACTTTGATCATATGATAAAAGCAAGAGTATACAAGGGAGATATGAGGATAGGTAAGACACCTAAAAAATTAGTTAGCATTTGTTGCCCTCAACACAGAGAAACTAAAGCAGATACCTTAAAAGCAACTAAGACCAACAGGAGAAGGGGACCAGGAACTAGAGAAAAGGGTAGATCAAGAAGAATTAACCTAGAAGGTAACACACATGCACAGGAAATTAATGTGAGTCAACTTCCTGTATAGCTATCCTTATCTCAACTAGCAAAAACCCTTGTTCCTTCCTATTATTGCTTATACTCTCTCTTCAACAAAGTTAGAGATAAGGGCAAAATAGTTTCTGCTGAGTATCGAGGGGGTGGTGGGGAGAGGGAGGGGGCAGGACGGGTGGTAAGGGGGGGCCGGGGGGATAAATGACCCAAGCATTGTGTGCACATATGAATAATAAAATAAACAAACAAAGAAACAAATAAAAAGAGGTTGGGTTTAGAGCATGTGATCTAACATGCTCAAGATCTAACATGTGACCTAACATGCTCAAGATCTAACATGATCAAGACCTTTTTCCTAACTGAGGTCTTAAAGAACCACAGTAAGAAAACATTGGCAGGGCAAGTTACATAAGAGAAGAAACCAACAGAGAGAACTCAAGATCTGAATGAATTTAGATATTACCTCTTCTTCTTCCTGTGCTTCTACTGCTGGTCCATTATGTGCCTCCTGGAAAAGGAGTTTCTTCATTTTTCGATACTGTAGATTGTCTAGCTCTCTTACTGCATCTTTTGTCCTTTGAATAAGATCTATTAACACTGTTTCCGGACGTTCCCGAAGAACAAACATGTGCTAGAGAGGGTAGGAAATAAAAGTCAAGTTGAAACTTTTTTGTTGTTGTTGTTGTTGTTTGGCTGGGGACTGAAGCTAGGACTTGTGCATGCGAAGCAAGTCCTCTACATTAAGCTATATCCCCAGCCCCTAAACTTTAACATTTTTCTTCTTCAGAAATTTTCTATGTATAAAATTTGTTTTGTTGATACATAATTAGCATACAGATAAAAAAAGATACCAGCCTCCCTTGAGTTGAGTTCCATGAAATAATCTTGCTTTTTTTTTTTTTTGTTGGTGGGACTGGTGCTTGAACTCAGGGCTTCACACTTGCAAAGCAGGTGTTCTACCACTTGAGCCACATCTCCAGTCTGTTTTTCTCTGGTTATTATGGAGATAGAGTCTCACAAACTATTTGCGTGGGCTGGCCAGGAACCTGAATCCTTCCAATCTCAGTCTCCCCAAGCAGCTAGGATTGTAAAGTGTGAGCCACCAGTGCCCAGCTTCCCTCAATTCTCAAAATACACACTTTTACTTCTCTATGCAAAAAGTTATACTTATAAATACAATATTTTATTCTACTTTGACTGTCATAAATTATCTTAGTGTACTTTTACTGTTCCTTTTTTCTTTTTAAGATGAGGTCTCGCTATACTGCCCAATCTGGCCTCAAACTCCTGAGCTAAAGTGAGGCTGCTTCAGCCTCCCTAGTAGTTGGGACTACAGGTATAAACCACTGTACCTGGCTAGTATTATGTCATTTTAAATTAATAAACATAACTGCCTGCAGAATTCATCAAAATATTTGTATCAAAATTACTAAATCATTACCCTAATTTTGAATAAGTATTTTCAATTATCATTTCTGAGATGAAAAGCCTCATACATAAAATTTTTTGCTGTTTCTTTTTTCCTTTATGATGACTGACAGAAATGTAATTAGGACAAAAGAAAAGTTGCTCTTTTTAATTAATTAATTTATTTTTTATGGTGCTGAGGATTGAACCCATGGCCTGTGTTTGCTAGGCAAGTGCTCTACCAATGAACTACATCCCGAGGCCCTGAAAAGAAGTTCTTGATAGACACTTTTGAGACCTTCCAAGTAGGTGGGACAATGGGTGTGCACTACCATGCCCAGCTGAAGCAAAAGGTAAAGCACTTGCTCAGCATGCATAAGACCCCGGGCTCGATTTTCAGCACAACAAACATACAACATTAGTAATCTAACTGGTGAATATATTCTTTCAGAAAAATATTTATCCATTTGTTGCTATTTTGAGTATTTAACCTTATAGTAAATTTAGACATGATAAAAGCAGATAATCAATTTTATTAAAAAAAAAAAAAAAAAGCTGGGTGCATAGGCTTTTATGCCTGTAATCCTAGCTACTCAGGAAATAGAGACTGGAAGAACAGCAGTTTAAGATCAACACTGGCAAAATGTTAGCAAGACCCCATCTCAGTCAATAAAAGTTGGGAGTGGTGGTATGCATCTGTAATCCCAGGTACATAGGAAGCATAGGTAGGAGAATCATGGTTCAGGCCAGCTGGGGTATAAACATGATATCCCATTTGAAAAACACTTAAAACAAAAAAGGCTGGGGATATAGCTCAAATGGTAGACTACCTGATTAGCAATTGCAAGGTCCTGGTTTCAATTTTCAATACTGACCAAACAAACAAATGGGGGAAAAAACACCTTCCACTTTAGTATATTAGAAAAGTGTTTCCAGGGCCATGAATGGCACTGGGTTAAATCCTCAGCACCACAAAAAAATGTATGCAGACAATAGTATAAAAAATTAGCATTTTAGTGACTTGGAAGAGGTACAGCTCTGTGGTAGAGCACTTATATAACATGAGTTTGAGTACCAAAATAGAAAAAAAAATTTTTTTAATGGTTTAGTAAAAACTAGTACAGTATAGTTCATTCTAATTTAGTATCAAAGAATAATAAGACACTTTCTCTCAAATTATTTCTCAGGGTAAAAAACAGATTTAGGATATTATAGACTGACCTTTAAAAGTTCCTCTGATGTAGGCCGATCTTGAGGGATTTTCTGCAGGCAAGAATCTACAAAGTTGCGAAAATAATCAGACCTATTGTAAAGGAAAGTATCAAGTGAACATATTGCTATTTCCTTTAAAAAACACATCCATAAATTGTGAAGGGAAATGGAAAGGGAGTAAGAGTAATAAAAAAATAAAAACTACACACTCTCATACAAGTCTATATAAACATTATCTAAAGCAATCAATGCCTCTTAACCATTTTCCAAAGCTAAATTTTCACAGATCATTTAAAAATTCTTGGGGCTGGGTATGCAATTCTATGATAAAGTTTGTGTTTAGCACACACCAGGCCCTGAGTTCAAGCCCTAGCACCAAATAAATTCTTTTTAAAAATTGTGCTCCCACATATTTAAAATATCATAACTCATTCTATACTGAGGTAAAAAAAGAGGGAAGTCTATTTTTTTTCCATTCAAGTACACTGAAGAGAGTATTTTTTAAATACCTATTTGTTACCACTGAACAAATGGATAAGGCTTCCATTAAACCTAGACAACCAATTAAGACTTTTTTTTAAAAACAATAAAAGTCTGTAATGTTATTACATGGTAATATTTATGAGTGTTCAGTGGCTAAGGCAGTAAACAATTACTCCATCAATGTTTGTCTCTAATATTCAAATAAAATTTGAAGTTTCTTGTAGGCAAGAAAGTCTCAAACACAGTGTAAAGACAGTCTGTGTTCAATGTTTATTACTTGTACATACCATGTTATGGTTTGAATGTTTTTTCCTCTCCAAAATTCAAGTTCAAACTTAACCCTCTTTGCAACACTTTTGGAAGGTGGGGCCTGTGGGAGGTGTTTACGTCATGAGGACTCTGCCCTCATGAATGAATTAATGTCACCATATAAAAGGACCACAGAAGTAAGTTCACTCTTTCTTGCCATATGAAGACACAACATTCCTTCCCTCAGAAGGTACAGGGTTCAAGGAGCCATTCTTGAAGCACACATTGAGTCCTAACTTGTTAAAGGCCTTGGTCTTGGACTTCCCATCTTCCAAACTGTAAGAAATGAACTTCTGGGTGTTTTTTTAAATTTTGTTTTGTGGTACTGGGGTTTGAACTAAGGGGCTCACTCTTGCTAGGCAGGTGTTCTACCACTTGAGCCACAGCCCCAACCCAAAAACTTCTGTTCTTTATAAATTACCCAGTCTCAGATATTATAGTTGCACAAAATGGACTAATATATAGCGTAACACTAAACTCTGCCAGATAACTCTTTTCCATGTAAGTAGCAAAAACGTGTGAATGTGCTTTAATTACATAATCTTTTTAAAGTACCCTTATCATATATCTACTTGTCAACTTTTATATGTCAAATATGCTGGATATTTCCCTAGAACTTTTCAAATGCTAAGTGTACCTGAAGAATTAATTTTTTTATCATTCATAAAATCTTAGCTTTCTAAAACTGCCAATCTTTTATCCAAAAACTTCTTTAAGGAATGAGATGAATTTTATCAAATCAAGGATGAGTTGTAAGGAAGTTCAGTGCAATCTGAATAATATCATAATTATAACTAGAATGGTCCTGAAGTTTTTAATTATCTGGCAATTTTGAAAATCTCAAATCATGTTATTTATGTTAAATAATTCCTCAAAATACTATTATGGGTTGATATAAATTTTAGTTAAAACACATTAAAGTTTAAAAATGCTATTTATTATATGATTAGAGTTGTATGTTTTCCTTAAGTTTAAAGGAAAAGTAAAATATAAATTTCTGTTTAAGTATCAGCACTTTTGCATCCACATAACATCTTTTTTTTCCCCCTGAACTGCTATGTAATGCAGACATGACAAAGGATAAATATAAGAAAAGGTAAAATAAATCTATTTTAGTATTTCATCAGATAATACTTTTTACCTATATAAAATTAAGTCATTTTGATAACAGATTATGAAACCCTATTTCACTTATACAATGTCCAGCAATAAATCTTAGCAATACTCACCATTCATTAGACTGTAGTGTAGGGGATTCATTTTGGGCTATGTGATATAAGGCACTCATTGCATTCATATTAAATAAAGGAGGTTTCCTTTCCGCTGTAAAAGAAAGGAAACTTTCCTGTTAAAATATATGTGTTACACAGGGTCACTCAAATGTTACTCAAGTATTTAAAAACATATTTCTTTATTTTTTAATCAATCTTAAACTTACAAAAAAAATTGCAAGTACAAAGAACTTTCTCAAGTGGATCAGCTGAAAATAAATTCCTGATCTACTATTCCATCATTCCTAAATACTCCAGTGTTTCTTACTTTTTTTTTTTTTTTTTTGGCAATATCAGAGTTTGAACTCAAGGCATTTGGCTTACTAGGCAGGTACTTTACCATTTAAGTCATGCCCCCCAGCCTTTTTTTGCTATTTTTCAGGTAGGAGCTCGGGCTGGCCTCAAACTGAGATCCTCCCACATAGCTGGGGTCACAGGTACTCATCACCACACCCTAGTTCATTGATTGAGATAGAGTCTCATTAACTTTTTGCCCAGGCTATCCTTAAACTACAATCCTTACAATCTCTGCCTCCCAAATAACTGGGATTACAGGCATGAGCCACCACGCTAGGCCTTGAGAGTTTATTTTCTACAAATAGGAATATTTTCCATCCAGGCACTGGTGGCTCACGCCTGTAATTCTAGCTACTCAACAGGCAGAGATCAGGAGGATAACAATTTGAAGCCAGCCCTGACAAAATAGTTCACAAGACCCTATCTCAAAAAAGCCCCTCTCAAAAAAAGGCTGGTAGAGTGGCCTCAGTACAACAACAACAACAACAAAAAAAAAAAAAAAAAAAAAAGAGGGCTGGTGGAGTGGGTGCTTGCCTAGAAAGAAAAGAAAGAAAGAAAAGTATTTTCCTAAAGACCATACTGTATTTCATTTTATAAGTTATAATCTATCACTCATTATGATATCCAAATTATTTCATATTTGAGCAATGGAAACCTTTTTTAAGTTGGCTTCTGTGTCTTCATTATTTTTCATCACTTCCTTTCATCTGGTACACTAAGATGTCTCAGGATCAACTTGTGTGTTTTCCCACAACTCCAGACCCTGGATCAACCATTTCCCCAAGAAGCCATGACACTATGTATGCTCACTGTTACTGGGCTTTCACTGTTCTCAGAATCTCTCAATAGACAGTTAGGAAACACATGCATACATAATATATTAATATGCACAGATGCAAATTAAACATCTGTATTTATCGATAACAATAAAGTTCACTATGCTATCTCAAATTCCAATATAATACCATAGTGTTTATTCTAGCTTTCTCTTTCCATGTTTGTAAAGCTCTTCTCTGACAATGATAAACCTTCTTTTCATTATCCTTAATACATTTTATTTGTTAAATTACTCCCATATTCAAGCTCCCATCTTTGCCACCATTCTCTCCCCTAAGATAACCTCCTTTCCGTGTTCAAGCTCTGAATCCCCATTTCATTTCACCATATTGTGTGAATGCCTTTTCATCTACTCAGTTTCTGATACCCAAACCAAACCAGGTCACTTCTACTATGAAGCACCTTTCATTAGAGAAGTCCTCTTAATTTTTACTAGGCTCTATCACTGTGCTAGGATGACCCTAAATAGGGACTGCCTCTTTAGACATTGACTCTATATAATGGAATACTCCTGTTGTGTTGTCATCTCACCTCCTCCCCATCCTAGGGCTCTGATAACTTATGCTAAGTCATCTCCATGCATGAATGCCTCAGTCATCTGACAAGGCCTCTGAATCTCTACACCTGACCATGTGTTGCATATAATGCCCTCATCAGTTTCTGATTTCACATACCAGGCTATGCAAACTCTCTACTATACTCTTTTTTTTTTTTTTTTTTTGACTCTGACACCCACCCTGGGTTACCATGGCTCATCACCTGGCATGGATACCTGCCTATTCTGACCCACTCAGTGCCTTAAGATTGAATAGTGTGGGGAAGGGGAAAGGGTTACTGAAGAAATTCTGAATGAATGGAAGAAATAAGTCATCTGTTTCTATAATTAAAATGTTTTAATTAGTCAGATTCAACCGACATTTCTGTAAATTTTTTTTTTTTTTTTTGAGATAGGGTCTCACTATTAATCCAAGCTGGCTTGGAATTTGCTGTGTAGCTCAGGCTTGTCTCAAACTTGTGATCTTATTTCTGCCTCCCAAGTGCAAGGATTAAAGGAATGTAACCACCAGGCCTAGCCTCTACCTCAAATTCTTAAAAGTTATGACTAAACTTAAATTTTATTTAAACCAATTTATTTTAAAGTTATAGAGATCCCACTCCTTATTATCTTGTCTCTGTTCATGGATATGGACTGCTTCAAAAAAAACCATCTAAACTAAGAAGAAATTAAATGAAACTAAAAAAGAAGAAACAGAAGATCTAGAAAGTAAGCCTCAGAAAACAATGTCCAATAAAAAAAAATTCCAGCTGGGCACTGGTGGCTCATGCCTGTAATCCTAGCCACTCAGGAGGCAGAGATCAGGAGGGTCACAATTCGAAGCCAGTCCAGGCAAATAGTTTGCAAGACGCTATCTTGGAAAACTCTTTACAAAAAAAAAAGGGCTAGTGGAGTGGCTTAAGATGTAGGCCATGAGTTCAAGCCCCAGTATGGCAACAACAACAACAAAAAATTCCAGAGGAAGTGTTTATATTACATATGCTTATATAGAATAATAATAAAAGGTAATATAAATGGGTTCAGATTTTACCATTTTCCCCTGTGGCCATAACTTTCAATGGGAAAAGTGACTTTGTGTTTGCTTGGGAAACACAAAGTTTCCCAAGTGCTGACAATAAATTCAGTAAATGTTCACTTATCAACCTGGCTCACTTACAGTGGAAATGTAAATTATAATAATCTCCTGTTTTACCCATCTGTTTATGAATATAATATAATACATTGTATTTTAAGTTGCTGAATATTAGGGGAGCAGGGTCATAGAGAATGAGAGAGTCACGGAGTGGGGGGGAGTGTGGAGGGTTAATTTGACTAAAGCACTATTCATACAGGCCTAAAGTACCAAAGCAAAACCCCCCTGACTATCAATACACACTTTTTTTAAAAAATGAAGGGCAGGAGGGGAAAACAGGTCATTTTGGGGGGCAGGTACAAGTGGGAGGGGGGTGGGCACAAGGAAAGGGGAAATGAGTGTAAATGTGGTGTATTTTGTATCCATATATGAAAATAGAAGAATTAAACCTGTTGAAATTGTTCTAAGAGGGGATGGAGGGGGGAAGAGGAAGAACGATAGAGGGAGTAAATCCAGATATATTTAAAGTACAAATGTAAATCTCACAATGTATACCCTTGTACAACTATTATATGCTAATAAAATTAAATTTTAAAATATCCTGGTTTTAGCAGTTCTACTTATAAGCTGCAGAATAAAATGTGTGCAGTTTATAAAATAAACTGCTACAGAGTGTTGGGTCCAATCTTCCCAATTGGAAATCCCACTGCAGTAGTTTCTATGGCTATTGCTATGGTTGCCCTCGAATAAAGTCTGTCTTATACTCTTTTTTTTTTTTTTTTAAAGTACTGGGGCTTCAACTCAGGCCTTCACCCTGAACCACTCTACCAGCTCCATTTTGGTGAAGGTTTTTTCGAGATAGGGTCTTATCAATTACTTATTTGGGTTGACTTTAAACTTTGATCCTCCTGATCTCTATCTCCTGAGTAGCTAGGATTACAGGCGTTAGCCACTGACACCGGGCTCGTCTTACAGTCTTAAAAAAACAAAGAAAGTATTGCTACAATATGCTATGTAGCCTGACATCTAATTTCCACATTTAACTCAAAGTAATATATACTCAGGGTAGGAATAAGTAATTCATAGATACCTCCCTCCTACAGATAGCAAATCTGGTAATTCAAGGCACATTCTAGGTGTTTAACAACTATTCATTAATGTTAGACATGAATACCTTAAACTTAAAACCACAGTGGAAAAGCCAGGCACTAGAGGCTTACACTTGTAATCCTAGCTACTTGGGAGGCTGAGATTGCAAGGATCACGGTTTGAGCCAGCCTGCGCAAATAATTCCGAAGATCCTATCTTCAAAATAACCAAACCAAAATGGATTGGAGATGTAGAGCATATGCTTTCCAAGTGTGAAACCAAATTCAAGCATCAGTCCCACAAAAAAAAAACCACAGTGGAAAATTATTTTAGCCCTAATTTAACAGTAAATATAGCTAACTTAATATATAAAAAGAGTAAAAGTTTAATAGATTTGTTGTTCCCTTTAGAAAAGATAAAAATCTATAATTTGGTTGTGGTGACTGAAGTAAAATATTGATCAAAACTTAACGCCTAATGAAAAACAATGCTTACCTAGTTCAATACATGTTATTCCAAGAGACCATACATCAACTTTGCCATCATATTGTCCTTCATCCATGGCTAAAATTACTTCTGGGGCCATCCTAAAATATATAATGTTCATTTAAATTAAAGAAAAAGTATATTATCTCAGAGAATGTAAGGATGTCTACCTGGAGAACATTGGTTTGAATTCCAACCAAGATATGTGAACGTAAGAATGTTTATAATGGCAAACAATTACATTAGCGTTTGTAAGGTAAATATTTAGCACAATAAAACATGAGATTCATTCTTACCATCTGTCATCATTGTGTAACAGCATCCCAAAAGAAGGACAATTCCAAAGCAGGACTGTCTCAGGATTTCACTATAAAGGTTTGCTTGAAAGATTGAATTTTACCACTGAAACAAATACTGTCAGTTGTTTTCCTTGATGTGACACCTTACTTCATTTATTTGAGAAATATCGGCCAAAATAACACGACTGAACAGGAAGAGCCTATGTGTATCTCTCTTTCAAATAAAAATTGTGTTCCATGATAAAAATAGGTAGAGTGGCTCACAATTTAATCATACAATTATCAATCTTATCAAGCTTAGTTACAACTAGTCTAACAGATAGATTGTCTGTCTGTCTGCCTGTCTGTCTATTTATCTATCTATCTGGCAGAATTATGGCTTGAACTCAGGGCCTCATACTTGCTAGGCAGGTGCTGTACCACTTGCGCCACTTCGCCATTCTTGATGGTACTTTACATTATGCTTCATTTATATTTGGTGTTAAGCACAGATGAATACCTTAAAAGCGTTGCTAACTACTTCAATAAGACCCTCCCTCAATATGTGTGAATGTGTGTAAAGATACATGTAATCCAGTTCTTGTGTTCCAAATGTACTATACAGAAATTAGTAAGTATGTTAATAAAGCAAACATTCTGTTGTCAGTAACTGGGCGTTTCACAAGTTTTCTTTAAAATGTTGAATTATACATGGAAGCAATGCTAGGAATCTCTCTGTATAGCTATCCTTATCTCAACTAGCAAAAACGCTTTGTCTTTCTTATTATTGCTTATACTTTCTCTTCAACAAAATTAGAGATAAGGGCAGAACAGATCCTGCCTGGAAGTAAGGAGGGTGACGGACAGAGAAGGGGTGGGGGGTAGGGGGTAGAAATGGCCCACACAATGTATGCACATATGAATAAACGAATAAAAAAATAAATAAAATAATAAAAGTATGTTTTAGAATTTTAAAAAATGTTGAATCAAGTTTAGAAAATTACTAATTTAAGCAAAGAAGTAATTTTATTGTTCTTTTTATTGAAGGAATTTCCAGGGCCTTCTTAATATCTAATATTTATCATCAATTTGTAAGGAAGGGGAATCATTATTCTCTTATAGAACTCATTTTTATAATGAGGAAGTAGATTACAAAAATATAGATAAGTAGATAGATTTGGGCTCTACACAAGAAATTTCTGGTCATTCACAGCAGCAACTTTTTCAATTTGTTTACTTCCTAGAATTTATAAAAGCTTTTTAATCCCCTTGCATGTTTTAGGATTAATAAGTACATTTTAGAAATTTAATAGTTGCAAAAGATAATTACAGCATATACAAATATTATATGTGTGTGCTTTAAAGATACTTAAAACTGAGAGTTGCAGAACTAGTTCATTCAATTTATTAAAAACATTCCCACATTACCTAATTAGGAAAGCTAATCTTCAGGTCTTAACAATTTAGACAAATCAGAATCACTTTCTGTCAGAAAAATGTCTGACTTCATTTTTCAACACAAATAGACATCTTAACATGTCTCCATGACAACCATCTCAGGCATAAATGCCACAGTAAGAAAAAAAAGAAAGGGGGAATGGAGTTATTGGGAGAGAAGGAACAAAAGAAGGAAAATAACAAGTGAAGTACAAGGCCTTGTCATCAGATTGTGCACTGATCCTTTTTCCCATAGATGCTAGACATTCTTAAAATGTCTCTCTGATATGTCTCTGAGGCTTTTACATCCCAGAGGAATGTATCATAGTATTTAGGATGGGTAAGAAGCCCTTTTATAAAGTAAGAGAAAGGAGATCTGAAAGGCAGATAGGAAAGAAGATGCAGTGAGCACCACTGCACATATAAACAAGATGCAAACAGAAGTTAATATCTGATTATTGCTTATACTCTCTCTACAACAAAATTAGAGATAAGGGCAAAATAGTTTCTGCTGGGTATTGAGGGGGGGGAGCGGGAGGGGGTGGAGTGGGTGGTAAGGGAGGGGATGGGGGCAGGGGGGAGAAATGAACCAAGCCTTGTATGCACATATGAATAATAAAAGAAAAATGAAAAAAAAAAAAGAAGTTAATATCTGAAATACTATTTTCTTTTAACTTTTGACAACAAATATGGAATTATTTACAGATAAAATTAGATGACATCCAGAATTTCTTTCAAAATAAGTGGGGTAGGAAGAAATGATAGTACTTAAGTAGCTGGATTGGCCATGTGGTAATGTTTTGGGCTGGGTAATTGATATTTAATAACTCATCATACTTTTGCCTACTTTTAAGTATATTTAAAATTCTCCACACTCAAAAGTCAAAACAGAAAAAAAACACAAACAAAAAACCTCCATGCTCACTTTGATTACACATATACTTAAATTGGAACAATACAGAAAAGATTAGCATGGCCTCTGCACAAGAATGACACACAAATTTGTGAAGTGTTCCATATTATTATTTGAAAAAGAAAAAAAAATCTCCCAATTGCTACCAGCCTTTAAGTATGCCTAGTCTAAAGATAAGTAATACATAATAAACTTAAACATTCAAGTTACCCTTAGCATGTACATCTCCTCCTCCACTTGAATGCTGTTGACTTTTTTCTTCTCATACCCAATATAAGATGTAGATAATAACAGGAAAGCAAAGTAAGGATAAAATGAAAAGGAGAAGATGAAAAATGGTAAAAGGAGATGCAAGAACAGCACTCCAAACCTATATTTAAAACTAAATATAATACTTAAAAGTAAAAATGAACAAAATGGCCCGATAAGACACCTGAAAAAAATATAACCATATATCACCTACTTCAATTATGAGGATCGGTATCAGACAGGACTATTCTTACCAGTATGGTGTTCCCACAAAAGAATTGGCAGGGGATGCCATGGAAGCAGACCCAAAGTCAGCAAGTTTCACCTGGCCTGGTTCTGTCAGAAGGATATTTCCCGCTTTGATATCTCTGGGTTTAAGGAACACAGAAAATTATAGACAATTATTATTAGACTGTGTTTAAAATAATAAAATTCAAGTAAGAATTTGTAAGGAAGGAAGAAATAAAAATAATTGCTACAATAATCTTATAATTGAGACAATGAGATTAAATAACAAAAACACAAATTAAAATAAATATATGTAAAAATATTCTGAAAGAGAAGCCAAGTAATAGTGAAAAATAAAAGACAGAAAATCAGGTACTTGCAGCATACAGCCTATATTTGAGTTTCT
Organism: Castor canadensis; assembly: GCF_047511655.1. Taxonomy (NCBI): domain Eukaryota; kingdom Metazoa; phylum Chordata; class Mammalia; order Rodentia; family Castoridae; genus Castor; species Castor canadensis. Next base: position 44,551,707 of record NC_133396.1, on the reverse strand, counting down.
GTTTAACAATATAAACAATACCTTTCAAACTTGAATTTAACTGGCTAATAACCCCTTCACAATGTATAAGATAAGTACACCATTTAAAATTTTTTTTAAAAAAAAGGAAAAGGAAAAATAAAGAAAACCTTATCCTCTAAATTTGTTTGTTAAAGAAAAGATTATTCATATCACTGTCAAACATTTAGCATAGCTCCCCTAACTATTAAATGAAAAGTGAAACATATGGATAACATAATATTAATGATCCCAAATTTACTTTCAAATTTACTTTTTTTGGGATGGTACTGGGATTTGAACTCAAGACCTCATGCCCTCTAGGCAGGCACTCTACCATTTGAGCCACTCTTCCTGCCCCAAACTTACTCTCTGTAACAGCAAACACAGTCTATCTAACTAAGAAAAATTGAAGTATCTATATAATGGGATTCTATCTCCAATGGGCACTACAACACACACTTAACCTTTCAAAAATTGAAAAAGAACTACACTTCCAAGTACTTGTTGATTCTCATAATGACTATAATACTAAGTGAGTCTATTTTCCTCCCATTTGTTTTTAAACACTGAGGAGTTACTTTTTTGTGGGTATGTGTAATGCTGGAGATTGAATCCCAGGCCTTATACATAGGGAGATACTTTAAAGTTCAGAAAACCTTACGTTCTATTTTAACTCTGCCACTCACTTATTTTGGTGGCACATAGATTTCTCTTGGACTTTACTATCTTCATTTAAAAATGTTAAACCATTAATTCAAAATGACCCTTTCACATAGTTTAATATGTATTGTCTGGTTTATGATTTTTTTTCTTTTTAAAATAGCCCAAGCTAATAACAGTGCTAAAAAATTCATTATAGGTGGTTTAAACTCAAAGTTATTATCCATTATCAAGAATAACCAAAGATTGGTGTGTAAAAGCATAAAGAGTCTTTGTGCATATTGTGGAATCAATGGAACAAATCTGGCATTATCAGTCACCAGAAGACAAAACATTTGTTAAGCTATAACTCTATCTGACTTTGCAACCTTGGAAAAATTATAATCACAAATCAGAGCTTCCATTATAAAATGGAAAAGACAGACTATATGATCCCTAATACCACTTCCAGTTTGCAAATTATTCTACAATTAAATTTATATCAAAAATCAAAAAATCCATGAAGTACATATATTTTAGAAGGCCCAACAGCACATGTAGGCAAAGATAAAAATTATCCTAAATAGATGAACTGTACTACCATGTTCTTTTTAATATGTGAATCGTTGGTTTGTTTTTAAAAAAAAGGTTATATTGGCTATTGGCTAAAAACAACAAAAATTCTGTGGCCATTAAAGTGCAGAACTGATACATGATCACTTTCAAAGCACTTACCTGTGGATCATAGTGTGAGAATGTAAGTAGGCTAATCCCTGGAGAGCACCATGTGTAATTGCTGCTATTTCCACTTCTTGTAATGGCTTTTTGTGCACTTAAAGTAAAAATTTATTTGAAAATAATTATTACATAGAACATTTTTGCTTAAAAAAATACATATCTTATATGTAGGTAATTTTTAAAAACTGACATTAAGCAAGGAGAGACAGACTTATTTCCCACGATGATAAAACAAGATTCCTCAATTAGTATAAGGCTACTTATAATTGGCAATAAACTGGGCCAGCTCTTAAAGTAAAATTCTCAGCCAATCACTTTGAGATAACAATATTAAACAATGACTTGGTGATTAAAAAACAAAAGTAACAAAAGAAGTGCTCCTTTATTCTCACTTATCTTTGTTTTGAACACAAACAGTAGATAAAGCTGAATGACAAGGAATCCAGAAAAATGCTTGTAAAGTCACAATGAGAAAAAATTTGCCTACTCTATAAAGCTAGTACATACTATGCTGAGAATCTTAGAAAAGGATAAAGATTTTACTCTTTATGGAAAGTTTTATGTTTATTTAGTGTTAACTTGTTTAAATAAACTCTAATTAAATTATTATTTTATTCTAATTTTTTAAAGACAATCAAAGGAAGCCTACCTTCTAGTAAATCTGAAGCAGATCCCAAACAATATTCCATTACAAGCTACATGAGAAGAAAAATTGTGAAAGCATTAAAATATATTATAAAGATTTATTCGAGACAAAATTAATTCACCCAGGAAGTCAAGAAGATAGCATGAAGTAAAACAAATTCTAGTTAGCATTTACCTTAAAAAATAAATAAATGTTAAAGGGAAAATAAATGATATATTTGGCAATTTGTTAAGCTCATAATTAAAGTCAATGATACATTTGTCTTTGAATAACATCAACATGTAATCATTTCTATAAGCTGTATATTTCTGACATTATTGCTACTTTAAATTAAAGAGAAATATGGTGGATACTGGTGGTTCATTATGTAACCTTAACTACTTGGAAGGCTGAGAATGGGAGAACTGAGGTTCAAGGCCAGCCCAGGCAAGTATTTCTCAAGACCCCCATCTCCACAATAATCACAGCAAAATGGACTGGAGGTGTGGCACAAGTGGTAGAGCGCCAGCTTTGCAAGTGTGAAGCCATGAATTCAAACACCCTAGTGCCATAAACAAACAAATAAGTAGGAATATACATTCTGTTACTATTAAACTACAGTAACAAAATTGATCATTGTTGTCAGGGGAGAAAACTGGGTTCTCTAGAACTGCATGCACAAAACTTAGTTACTTGGTTAAATGTTTATTTCTTGAGAAGGGTCTTGTTATGTTGCCCAAGCTAGTCTACAATTCTTGGGCTGAAGCAATTCTTCTGCCCCAGCCTCAGAGTAACAGGGGTTCCCTCCTTGCATCACTGGACTCCAGGATCTAAATGTGTTTTTTTGAGATAGGATCTCACTATGTTTTTCCAGGTTAGTCCCCAACTGATGAGCTCAAGTGATGCTCTTGCCTCAGTCTCCTCAGCAGCTGGCACTACAGGCATACACCATCATACCCAGCTCTAGTTTAGTTTTTTTTTTTTAAACACATACAGAGCATCACCTCTGTGCCAGGTATTTTATATACCATTATAACCCTCACAACAACCTTTTGAGTGGTTATCCTCGTTTTACAGACAGAAACTCGAAAGTGAGTTAACCTGCTCAATGTCATTACTTTTTCTTTAAACATAGCCTCAATTTTAGGAGTCACTATTACCAAAATCAAATTGAATAAAAGTGTACAAACATTTCAAGTCCAAATCTAAGTCAGGTATTAAAAATGACAATGGTCAGCCAGGCACTGGTGGCTCACATATATAACCACAGCTATTTGGGTGTGGATCACAATTTAAGGTCAGCTAGAGTAAATAGTTCGAAAGACCCCCCACCTCCAAAATAATCAGAGAAAAATGGACTGGCGATGTGGCTCAAGTGGTAAAGCATGAAGCCCTGCGCTCAAACCCCAGTACCACCATTAAAAAAAAAAAAAGAAAAGAAAAAGATAATGATCAGTCTTACTAATTACTTAAGGCTAATTCTTATTTAAAGGAAATTAAATCTCTCCTTTAAAAAATACAGCTATTTTGCACACACCATTATAGAATTAGTACCATATCATCTCAATGGTAACAAAAGGATAAAATTAATCTCTACTTCTAATAAAAAAAAAAGTCTCAATTCTCTACCTTTAATGTTATTCACTCAAGGAATCATTACCAGTTCAAATTTCACAACACACCCAAACTTCACCAAGATCTTTCTGAGTAAATAAATTACAATACACTTATATCATGACAACACGCTAGCTTTCATGTTCAAGTAATAGGACTGTTTTTACAATGTTTAGATGGTACCACTGAGCACATTTTACCATACATATGAATTCTGGAGAATTCTAGAGAAAATCTACAGAACAGAATTTGAAAAAAGCTGAATTATTTGTTTATTCATTCATTCATTCATTCATTCATCACTGTACTGGGGTTCAATCTCAGAGCCTGGTACGTTAAACAAGCCCTTTACCACTGAGCTACACCCTCAACTCAAAAAAGTTCTATTATCGCTTACTGCCTGTAAGTTCTAGGAAACATTGCTTTTCCTCTACAAGGATAAACTAACATTTCAGTCTTTTTTTTTTTTTTTGCAGCATTAGGGTTTGAACTCAGAACTTCACACTTGCTAAGCAGGCACTTTACCACCTGAGCCCCTCAGCCAGGCCTTTTTTGTGATGGGTTTTTTCAAGATAAGGTTTCACCAACTATGTGCCCGGGCTGGCTTTGAACTGAAATCCTCCTGATCTCTGCCTTCTGAGTAGTTAGGATTACAGGCATGAGCCACCAGAGCCCAGCTCATTTCAGGCATTCTATGCTGCTTTTCCTCTGCCAGGAGGAGATGTGTTTGCATGCCTTGTACATACCGTTTGAGACATTTTAAACCAAAAGCAACTAAAATTACAATAAGGAGAAAGCAAATACCAACCCATGCTGTGTGTTCACGTAAATAGCAGCCTTTGTATTCTATACTGTTGGGATGTTTTATCCTTTGTAGAAACTTGACTTCCTTGATAATATCCTGCCATTTCTGTGGGGACAAAAAAGGAATAAGGGAAAGAATTATATTAATTCTTCTTTTATTTTTTTGGCAGCACTGGGATTTGAACTCAGGGGCTCATACTTGCTAGGGAGGCGCTCTACCACTTGAGCCACTGCGCCAGCATGAGAAAGGATTATAAAGAGCTGGTTTTCCTTAAAAAGTTTCAGATGAAAAAAGTAATTACTAAATTAAGAAGGGTTAACAAGAACATGCAACTTTGCCTGATTTTTTTTTAGATGAAAGGTCAAAATTAAAAGTTTAAAAGAGTGTATTTGCTGGGCGCTGGTGACTCATGTCTGTGAACCTAGCTACAAAGGAGGCAGAGATCAGGAAGACAGTAGTCAGAAGCCAGCCTGGACACATAGTTTGTGAGACCCTATCTTAAAAACCCTTCACAAAAAAGGGCTGGTGGAGTGGCTCAAGGTATAGGCCCTGAGTTCAAACTCCAGTAACCAAAATTAGATAGATAGATAGAAAGATAGACAGACAGACAGACAGAAAGATGAAAGAAAGAAAGAAAGAAAGAAAGAAAGAAAGAAAGAAAGAAAGAAAGAAAGAAAATGTGTAAGATACATTATAAAATACTAAATTCAGAAAATCTGTTTTATGGGCTTTAAATTCCAAATATTAATATTCTGGAAGGCAAAGTCTTAAGAAAATTGTATTCCTCTATGTAAAGGAAGTTTGCACAAAGGATACAAACATTAGATGTTAAAGATGATATAGTAAATAAAATTTTTGGTTCTAGGTATAACTAATCAGACTCCAAAAAAGTACAATCAATAAGTCAGGCTGTGAAAGCCAGTCCTAAAGTTGTTTAATACAATGGTGAATAAAATTAAATTTCCAATAAATGTGAGTTTGTAGATACCAAAACAATGGAAAATGATATAATCATATTATCATACCCACAGTGTGATTATTACAAAACTAAGATTTACCATAAGAGTTTCCAAAAAAAGTAGGAAACCAAAATCTTTTAAACTAATCCAGCAATTCTACTTCTGAGCACATATCCAAACAAACTGAAATAGAGGACTAAAAGAAGTATTTGTATACTTATGTTCATAGCAGCATTATTGACAACTGCCAAGGAGTATAACCAACTTAAGTGTCCACTTATAGACAGTATGGATATAAATGTGAGATTAATATAAAGATATGTAATACACATACACACAATGAAATATTTTTTAGCATTAATAAGGAAAGAAATTCTGACACATGCTACAACATGTATGAATTTTAGTGGGCATTTTGTAACACAAGTTAGTGATTCCACTTACATGAAATACCTAAAGTAGTCAAATTCCTATAACAAAGAAATAGAATGGCGGCTACTAGGGGCTGGTGCATAAATGAGTAAAGAGTTACAGTTTTGGAAGATGAAAAGAATTTTAGAGAATGACAGTGGTAATGGTTGAACAACAATGTCAATGGACTTAATGTTACTGAAGTATATACTTAAAAATGGTTAAAGTAGGGTGAATGTAGTAGAAATATTATGTATTCATGCATTTTAAATGAAAAATGAGACCTGTTGAAACTACTCCAGGAATGGGGAAAGGAGGGATAAAGGAGAATGATGGAGGTGAATTCAACTATGTAAGAACTTTTGTAAATGTCACCAGGTATCATGGAATAACAGTAATATGATAAAGAAAGAAAAAAATGGTTGACAGCAAATTTTATAACATGTACTCCATAACAATTTTAAAAAATTTTTAATATTTTTTAAAGACTGTCAGAGTGCTGGGAGCATAGCTCAAGTGATAGAGCACTTGATTGGCCTGTGGCAAGGCTCTGGGTTCAATCCCCAGTCCCAACAAAAAGAAAAAAGACAGAAGACTATTACAATCTTAGATTTAAAAAAGTATAAATAATTTAAGTAATTTAAAAAATTACATTTTATAAATAAATTTATGTAATTAAGTAGAATAAATACAATCTACACATATTAGTGAACTGTCACTTTTGCTTTTACAAATTGTTACACACTGTGTGATTAGTTTATTTAAAACAATCATGAATATACAGTCAAGTACATCTTATTCTACTTTAGTTTTTTAGAAACTGATCATCCTTACAAGATAAGCATAGAATAATATATTAGACCAGTTTAAAAAAGGAACCAGAAGGGACACAATGAAGAGGCTTTGGGATCCATTAATGTTTTGTTTATGGCTCTAAGTAGTATTTAAATGGATACCATTGGTCTCTGAAAGATAATCCACTGAGTTATACACTAAGATTTATACACTTTCTTTATGAATATCATATATTTTAAAAATCCTACCCTTTCCAATTAAAAACTAGCATTTCTAACATGCCCATCAAAATGTGCATATTTAACCTACCTCTGTAGACTGTTTTCCACTATAAGACATTTTCTTGATAGCCACCACTTCATTGGTACGCACGTCTCTTGCCTAAAAGAAAGAACCATTGTAAAAATCAATAGATTAAACGTGGGGAATCATTTCTTTGAGCATAAAGATGTTTGCAAACTATATGGTCAAAAATACATCAAAACTGCTTGAGTGAGAGGCTGAGTTCAATCCCATACTGCCCAAAACTCCTTTCAATGGGAGAAGAAATAGGGAGATATGACTCAAAAGATACAAAAATAGCAGGTAAGAATAAAGGTATAATTACAACATGAGAACTAAAGTTAATAAAATTGTATTCTATTAGGGACTTTTGTTAAGTAAGTAGATTTTAGCTGCTCTGGTCTCACACACACACAAAAATAACTATGTGAGATAGCAGATATATTTACCTACTTCATTATGGTTACCATTTTATTGTCTGTATGTATCCCAAAACATGAATTTGTAAACCTCGAATACATAAAATTTACTTTAAAAAACAAAACTCCTACTAAAGAACATTTAAAAATAACAACATTGCACAGCAAAACTCATAAAAATACCTAGAAGCTGACAATTTGGAAAGAAAAATGAATGCAGGTTTACCTTGAGTAAATAACTCAGTTAAAAGGAAAATATAGACATTTGAGTAGTACTATAAACAAATGAAACAAGACTAGTATATCCAAGTCTGTGGAAATAAATTTGAAATCTCAATGACGTGGTCAATTTTGTAAGAAAGAATTCATTAATAAAATTGATCTAAAGAAGAAAACGGTAAGGGCTGGAGAATGACTCAAGTGTTGAGCCTAGCAGGCATAAGTTCCTGAGTTCAAGTCCCAATACAAGAAGAAGATGGGGGGCAGGATGAGGAGGAGGAAGAGGAAGAGAAATAAAACTGGTGGTAGATTAAAAAAGAATGTTAATGAATTACCTTTAAAATAGCCTTCAATAAGGGGAAATTTACAGGATATATGATGAAAACAAAAGAAAAACTATCCCATTAGTTTTACAAAGCAGTAAAACCATTAAACTAAAATCTCATAAGCAGCATGTAAAGTTAGGTACAAATTTCACTTGTAAATTTAGACAGGAAGATTCTAAATTAACAAACCAAAATTTACAGGACATGAAAAGGATCATTTGGATAACATATGTAGTCACAGGAATGCAAAGAATGTGATGCTATGAAACATTTCATAATTCGCCATATTTTTTAAGAGTCAAAAGAGAAAAATGTACATAAAAGTGCTCAAAGTGCAAGAAGGGCCAATTTTGCACAGAAAACCAACTTCTTAGAAAAACAAAATCAGGCTGAGAGTCAGTGGCTCACGCCTGTAATCCTACCTACTCAGGAGGCAAAGATCAGGAGGATCACGGTTGGAAGCCAGCCCTGGCAAATAGTTCCAGGACCCTATCTCGAAAAAACCCATCACAAAAAAAGGGCTGGTGGAGTGGCTCAAGATGTAGGCCCTGATTTCAAGCCCCAATACCGCAAAAAAAAAAAAAAAAAAAAAAAAAAGAGGCAATTCCTTAACATGTAAATCATATCTATTTGGCTTTGTTTGCTTTGATTTTTTACACACAAGGTCTCATCACTATGTAGTCCAGACTATCCTTGAACTCACTGTGTAGCCCAGGCTGGCCTCCACACAAGATGCTTCTACCTCAGTCTCCCAAATCCTGGTATTGTAGTTGTGGACCACCACGCGAGCAATCATATCTACTGAAAACTGCTAACCAGATGTGGTGGTACTCTCCTGTAATACGAACTCTCAGGAGGGAAATGCAGGAAGATCTTGAGTTTGAGGTATTCCTGGGCAAAGTTACAGAGACCCTCATGGGACTCACAGGTAAGTAGAGAACATTTTGGGAAAAAAAAAATTGTATTTTGTTTTTGAGATAGGGTCACCCAGCCTGAACTCCGGCTCTTCCCCCCGCCCCACCCCGCTCCTTTTTTGGTGGAACTGGGGTTTGAACTCAGGGCTTTGTGCTTGAGTCAATTTTGGTCTAGTTATTTTGGAGATGGAGTCTCGAGAACTATTTGCCTGTGCTCAGTCTCCCAAGCATCTAAGATTACAGGCATGGGCAACCCGCACCCAGCCTCTGATTTTGATCACTAGGTCTAAACAGCTAAGTTCCTTTCTAGCAGTTATTATTAATATGTAATTTGTATACCATATAAGTCATTTTAGCATATATAGTTCAATAGCTTTTTGTACATCCACAAATACGTGTAGCCACATTTTAGAACATTTTCCTTAAGAAACTATTTTTACATTATGAATATTTTAACATACACTTTTATTCTCCATTAACAAAACAGAAGAAAAATAAAAACATTGGTCTCTCTCTCTCTCTCTTTTTTGGTGGGACTAGAGTTTGAACTCAGGGCTTTGCACTTGCAAGGCAGGTGCTCTACTATTTGAGCCACACCTCTAGTCCATTTTGTTTTTGCTCTAGTTATTTTTGGAGATGGGGTCTCGAGAACTATCTGCCCAGGCTGGCTTCTCAGGCTCCCAAGTACCTAGGATTATAGGCATGAGCCACCGCACCCAGCTATACATTTTTATTTCTAAGTAATACATATGACAATAACATAAAGAATATAGAGAAGAATAAATGATTTCTACATTTTACTTATAGTGATGTAGTATTACCAAATGAACTGAAGAGGATGGAATATTCTTCTAGTAGAGATTATGCAAGGCAATAAAAAAGTTTACTAAAGTGTTTACATAAAATACTGTGTAAGTCAGAATCAAATGAACTATGAGTAACTAAAGAGGAAATTAGTACTACCTGTCATCTATTCTCACTGTAAGAGAAAACAATGACAAAAAGAGCTATAGGTCTGAGGACAAAATAGACGCTGTAGAGAGCAAAAAAAGAAAAATAACAGAGTAAGTAGAAAAAAGAAAACACAGATACTGGGGAGGTAGCTCAAGGGTAGAGTGCCCTGGGTTCAATCCCAGCACCACAAAGGAAAAAGAAAATACATATAATTAATCATGTTTCAAACTAGGAAACTGCTTGTGAGAATCCATTTGGGAACAATTTTAATGAACTAATAAAAATGATATGAAATCACTGTCAGTTAATTACATGCAAATAGTCACATTAGTCTTTTTCTTTTTTTTTTGCCATACTAGGGTTTGAACTCTGGACCTCACGCTTACTAGGCAGGCACTCTACCATTTGAGCCACTCTTCAGCTCTCACATTAGTTGAACAACACTAAACCACTAAACTTTTTTTTTTCTTTTTTGGGGAATTAAGGTTTTGAACTCAGGGCTTTGTACTTGCAAAGCAGGCATTCTACCACTTGAACCACACCTCCAGCCCATTTTGCTATAGTTATTTTGGAGATGGGGTTTCATGAACTATTTGCTCCAACTGGCCTAGAATCCTCCCAATCTCAGTCTCTCAGGTAGCTAGGATTACAGGCATGAGCCTCCAGTGCCTATTTATGTGAACACTGAAAATATAAAATCTTACAAATCCCATAAAAAGTATAATCTTACACTAGGACATAAGAGGTAAATACTGTATCTCATTTTAAAAAATGAACAACCACTACCAAAAAGAAAAAAACTTTTACAAAGAGAACAAATGACTTTGTTAGGATTGTACATGATCTGCCACATTTATCAGCAAGCTACCTGTTCTTTGGCTTTTTTTTTTAACTTTCTTATCTCATGGTTCATCTACTGACATCACATTGGTTCTATTTAAGGTATCGGAAAATAAAAGAGAATGCTTATCTTCCTTGCAGTCTAGAGTCAATGATCCCCTTGGATATCTGACTCTCTAGGGTGGTTTCAAATACTTACTATGATACCAGTCCTTGATTATCTTGCATGACACAGCCATGTTTGATTCATTCAGTTACAGTATTTGTTTAATTTTTAATTTAATGTGATCACTACTGCCAATTAATGAAAATTCAGAGATGTGTTACAAGAACTATTTTTAGTCATCAAAACAGACAAATACTGAACATTTAGTTCTGTAATGGGGTAAAATTGAGCAGAAACATAGAAACAGAAAAATGTGCGTATACATATGGTTTTATCTGATAGCACATAATATTAATGACCTAGAAATGGAGTTACAGCAAAAAGATTCAATTCATTCCTTATCTATATGCTACACATTTCCTGGACATCAAGACAAATAACAGAGAATACTTGCTCTAAGCAGTTGTCCCTGACTCCTCTATGCTTTATTCAAATGCTCTTAGGACTGACTGTCCTAACCTTTCAGTTTCTTGGCTTCCCAAAAAAGCATTTAAAAGAAATAGTCTCTCTTTATATTATCATGTAAGTCATATTACTATGACACAGAAAAGTTGGAAGCACAATGAACCCTTGCTATGGCTTCCTCTAGCTCTAAAGGGCTAAAGTAAGTATTTTAGGCTTTGTAGGCCACATGTAATCTCCAATGCATGTTCTTCCTTTCTTATAAGCCATTCTTATAAGGTTTTGGAGCTGAGCAAAAACAGATCATAGGTTAGCTAGTCCTCTATTATAGATAAATCCATGGCTAATATTTTGTCACATTTGCTCTGAATTATCTATCTGAACAATACATATTATCATCATCATTACTTTATTACCGAAGAATTGTTTGAGAATAGACAATATGTTCTTCTTCCTGAAACACTTTTTAATGTATCTCCTGAGAACAAAAAGTCTCGAGTAACCACAGTACAAATTATCACATTTGGAAATTAGGCATTGGTATAACTCTATTATTCAGTGCATACACAGTCCTTATTAAAATTCTATCAATTATCTCAGTAAAGTCCTTTATAGGAATTTTTTTCTAGTTCAGGATCATCCATTGTGCCAGGTCTCCCTAAGCCAGCTCCTATACCTGGCTTAAAACAATTTGCTTTTGCTGGTCTTTCACAACTTTATTTCTGGGACTATGAAGACTGGGAGACTTTCTCTCCCAACTGCAACTCTCTGAAATAATTCACCCTGAATAGGATAATATCAGCAACTATTGTATAAGAAGGTGTAAGCACTAGAAAGTCACTCACTCTTCCCCTCTCCAGCAATTGTGCTCCATGGATAAGGTACTACCACACATACCACCTTATCTTGTCAAAAAAAATAAGTGTTCTTGATTTGATTGATTTAAACTTTAATTCTAAAATATATACTCACCTCTCTGCCCTCACTGCCACTAAACTAAGCTCTCAGCATTTTGCTCCTAAATTAATTAGCATCGCTTCTTTGATCTCATTTTCCCCAAGAATGAAAATGGAAATACAGTATTTCTGTTCTACTTCAGTGGTTTCCTCAAAACTTCAAAGTAAAGCTCAAACTTATTATAATACAGAAGGCCCTTCAAGAGCCCTTGCTGTCTTTCTTATCTTTCTCTCACTGTATCCTTAGTTTCCACCACACCTTTGCTTCAGACATATCCACTTCAGATAAATTTTGTCAACTGAAGATTACTGGCAAAGCTCTGATTTCGGATAATGCAACTTTATATATTTTGTCTTAAAATTTTTAATTCACTGATACTTTTTCCAGTATTAAACTTAACTTAGTCTCTGATAAAAGGACATCTCCCTCAACGGATCATATAGTTAAGTATAAGAAGACAGAAGGCCTACTGAAATTCAATCCCCCCACCCCCAAAAAAAGTACCTTTACAGAAGGCTACATGAAAAGCCCATACAAATACAAATAATATCAAACATCAACCAAGGAAAATTTCACTTCTAATTCTTGCCGTGATATTTGTGTTAGACTATTTCTGAAGCCAAAACTACAAAAAAGGCAATATATGTAAAAGAAGCATATAAAATTACTGGAGAACAACAAATGCAGGCACCACTTTAGAGCTTAAAATCTTTGAGAGAAGAATAATAAACAAAGTAAGTTCCAAATTTATCCCAGCTTCATCCCTGAACTAAAGGAAAATTCAAATCCAAGGAGGAAGTCAGGCTAAGGAGACAGAGACCAAAATCAGGAGCTATCAAAGTGTCTGAATTCTCAGCACTGCAGATAGAAATATAAAGTTGCTATGTCTTGATGAAAAAAGTGTGGTAATTGGTTATAGAAGTAAACGTATACCTGCTTTATAATTCAACAATTCCATCTGCAGTATTTACTACAGAAAAATGAAACTTAAGTCCACAAAGAGAACTGTACAAAAATATTCAGAGCAACTTTATACCTAATAGCCAAAAAACATTAATAGTCCAGTTTCCATTAACACAAGAATAGAGAAACTATCATACAACATATAACAATATTGGTTATTCTTTATGTTCAACTCGGCTAGGCCATGATACTCAGATGGTCAAATACTGTTCTAGATGTCTGTGAAGGTATTTTTTGAATGGGACTTAAATCAGCAGACTAAGTAAACAAATTGCCCTTCATAGTACAGGGGCCTTATCCATTAACCAAGGCCTTAAAAAAACAAATGACCTCCAGAGCAGAAAGAATTCTGGCAACACATCATCTTCTGACTCAAACTACCAACTCTTCTCTGGATCACCAGATCACTAGCCTCTGCAAATTTTGGACTTGCCAGCCAACTCCTTACACTTCTTTCTCTGTCGATCTATATGCATAAGTATAAGCATACATCATAAAATACCCCCAAAAAAGTTTCTTTACATTAATATTTTTATTATTTCTGGATCTATTATGTTTAAAGCTTCTCTTTGCCTACTTGGACACTAGTGTAACAGGCCTTTAATAACTGTGTTGTAGCTTGTTTGTTCTGTTTTTAGTGGCACTGGGATTTTGAACCCAGGGCCTTGTACTTGCTAGACAAGTACTCTTCCACTTGAACCATGCTTTCAACTTTTCTTGCTTTATTTTTTTTTTATTTTTTTTTTTTCAGATAGGGTCTTGAACGTTTTGCCCAGGCCAGCCTGGGACTATGATACTCCTACATACACCTCCTATATAGTTGGGACCAAAGGCAGGTACCACCACATCTAGCTTGTTCTTTGAGATAAAGTCTTACTAACTTTTGCCTGAGCTGGCCTTGAACCATGATCTCCTATCTCCCCCTCATGAGTCACCACACCAGGCCTCTTTTTTTTTTTCTTTTTTGGAGACAGGATCTTATTAAGTAGTCCCACTGGCTTTGAATTTGCGATCCTCCTGCCTCAGTTTCTAAAGTGCTGGGATTACAGTATAAGCCACCATGCCTAGCAGTGTTGCAGTTTTTATTAATTGGAGTTTCCTGTTTAGTATTTTTTTCATTATTTTCTAGGCTATTTCACATTGTCTTATTTTCCTTTTCTTCTATTTCCCTCAAAATTGACAAAAGTACCTATAAAAAGGAAATATAATGAGGTTCATCACATTTTTTCATTTTTCTTTTATTATTCATATGTGCATATCACATTATTTTTGATAGCAGAAAAGAGGGAGAGAAGTTAAAATATCTAACTACAACCTACTCGTTTGCCCTAGACTGAGGGGTGTCCAAAGATATGGGGCTTTTCCCTGCTAAAACCGGGATTGCAGGTCACCTTAGATATATACATATTATTATCAAAGGCTGAAATGATAAAAATGAAATGTCACCAGTGGTTATCTGAAGGGAAACTAATTAGGAATAATAGTTCTTTTCAGTTTTCCTATTTTTAAAGTTAAGGATGACAATAATATACCCTTACATGAATAAGCCAACTTTACTAAGGGTCTTTTACTGAAAATCTCAAAATAAAATTAAGGTTAAAGAGCAAAAGAAAACACAGATAGTTAGCTACAATGACAATAAAGAAGAGATGGTGCAAATAACTAAAATCAGAAAAAAGTGGGGATATACTGAAACAAAAAGGATATGATACCACATTAACAATTATATGGCTATGAATTAGATAACAAATTCTTAGAAACCCAAGACAAACTCAAGAAAAGAGAAAATCTCAACAGATCTATAACCAGTAAAGAAACTGAATCTGAACTGAGTGGCCAGTGACTTATGCCTATAATCCTAGCTATTTGGGAGGCTGAGATCAGGAGGATCAAGGTTCAAGGCCAGCCTGGGCAAATAGTTTCCAGAGACCACATCTCTAAAACAACCAAAGCAAAAAATGTAGTTGGAGGTATGGCTAAAGTCTGCTTTGCAAGTGTGAAGCCCTGAGTTTAAACTCCACTTCTACAAAAAGAGAGAGAGAGAGAGAGAGAGTATCAAAAACCTCCCAAGAAAGAAAAGTCCGGTACTAAATGGCTTCCCTGGTGAATAGTTCTTCCAAACATACAAAGAATTGACACCAATCCTTCACAAACTCTTCTAAAAAAAAAAAAAAGGAACACACCCATATTGCCATGATAAACAGCACCAGATAAAGATGTCACAAAAAATTACAGATCACTACCTCTTATGAATATAGAATAAAAAATGAGCAACACCATACTAGCAAACAAAAACCAACAGTATATTAAAAGAATAATGAAATGAGATTTATCCAAGAAATGCAAGGATGGTTCAACATAAAAAAAAAATCAATCAATATAATATGCCAAATTATTAGAACAAAGGAAAAACCACGATCATCTTCTGTTTTTTCAGGGAAAGGGAGCAGTACTGTGGTCTGAAGGGGCTTGAGCTAAGCATTCTACCACTTAAGCCATGCCCACCAGCCCAACATCAACATCTTGCCATAGAAAAAAATGCTTTAACAGAATTCAACAACTTCTCATGATTTAAAAAAACCAACTAAGTATAAAAGAAACTTCCTTAACATGATACAGTGCAGTAACGAATAATCCAGCACTAATGTCACACTCAATGGTAAAAGACTAGGAGCCCTAACATCAGGAAGAAGATGCTCACATTTACCATTGCCACTCAATACTATACTCGAAGTTCTCACAAAAACAATTAGGCCAGGAAAAACAAATCAAATTCATCCAAACTGCAAAAGGAAAAAAAATGTAAAACTATCTCCATTTTGCAGATGATATGCTCCTCTATAGAAAAATTTCACAGGATCCAGAAGCAAGATATCAGAACAAATAAATTCAGCAAACTTGTAGGTACAACTTAATACACAAAAATGAGCTGCGCTTATATATAGCACCAACGAACAATTTGAAAAGGAAATTTTAGAAAGTAATTCTATTTAAGGGCCTGGCATGGGGCACACCTATAATCCCAGCTTCTTGAGAGGTGGAGATCTAGAGAATCACAGTTTAAGGCCAGCCCAGGCAAAGAATTAGGGAGAACCCATCTCAACAAACAAGCCATGTATTATGGTACACTACTGTAATTCCAGCTACACAGGAGGCTTAAACAGGACTGTGGTCTGGTCTGAGGTCTGAGGCCTGACCAAGGCAAAAATGTGAATCCCTGTATGAAAAATTAAAGCAAAAAGAGGTAGAGTTCCTGCTTGCAAATGTAAGATCCTGAGTTCAAACTCAGTACCACAGAAATAAAAAAGTAATTCTATTTAGAAACTAATGGGGATGAAACATTTGCACCCTTAAAACTGTAAAATAGGAGTTGGGGATTAACTCAGTAGTAGAGTGCCTATCATCCCAGCTAGGCTGGAATCAGAAATGGGAAGATTGTGGTCCAGACTGATCTCAGTCGTTTAGTCGTATCACCAAATGACTAAAGCAAAAAGGGCTGGGGGCATTGCTAAGTGATAGAGCACCTACCTAGCAAGTACAAGGCCCTGAGTTCAAACCAGTATGGGGAGGAGGGGGGGATAGGGAAGGGGGAAGGGAGGGAGAGAAGGAGACAGAGAACCCAAGTTTACAAATGAGCAAAAGGACTTGAATAAATATTTCTCCAAAGAATACAAATGCCACATGGAAAGATGTCCAACATCATCATTTACTAAGTGCAAATCAAAACCACAATAAGATACCATCTCACACCTACTAGGATGGCTATAATCAAATAATAGGCATTGTCACAAATGTGACAATGGAAACTGAAACACTCAGATGTTGATGGGAATGGAAATGATAGCTGCTATGGCACAATTTGACAGTTCTTCAACATATTAAACACAGACCTGCCATAAGAATCTGCAATTCCACTCCTAGATACATACTCAAAACTGAAAACAGGAACTTATTTGAGCTCTAAAAACAGTATCTTACAGTATGGCCAACAATACAATTTCTGATTTCTAGTGATCCTGTCTCTCTCCTAAAGAGAAGCTTTCTCTGAAAGTTTTAAACTGTCTGCTGTTCTTAGTAGCATGCTTCATCCTGCCCAGAACGTGAATCATCTCTTTATCCAATATACTGTTGCCAAGTTGGAAAATACTCCATAGAACATCAAACTGCTCCTCTTTATTCCCCACAGTGACCTCCTGGATTACTCAAGATCAGCCAATCTTACTATTGACTATTAGAGGTTCTTTCCAGGACCATATGAAGTTTACTGCAAGCCTGAAACTCATGTCATCACGTATATTTTTCTCCCATTTCTGAAGGACTTCCTGCACTTGATCCCATGGTATACACAGGCTGCTGCTCCTACTTGGACCACACTGTAATACACCTCTTGAAGCACCTGTTACATAGCACCCTCTTTTTCCCCCTCATCCAAATAAGGACAATTACCTACAATGATGAGGCTCCACTCTGGAATAGGAGTAATATCTCATGAGAACCAGATTGTTCCCTTCAAATGATAACAGCATAACAAACCTTGATAACTTCTCCAGAACCCCTTACAAAACCAGAACTGACATAATGATAAACCAGGCCACACATTTCCTGGGACTGTTCATACCTATCTCCCCTGCCCCAATTCTTCTTCTATTTAAACATAAAGCCCATGTCTGTACCTCGAAGGTGAGCTAAAATGCTCACTTTGCCTCTTCCTACAGCATGCTCAGGGCTGTGTAATAAATCTCATTCCTCTGCCCTTCACCACTACTCATCTCTTTATTTGGAATACAGGAACAAGTGGCCAGACCCAATATGTTGGAAGCCCTGGAGTTGCACCTGTGGCCTAGAACTCAAGTTACATATCCATATTGCATACTCTACCCACCCATAAGTGACTTAGTAGTGTTAGAAATAAAATCACTGGTGGTTCACTTTCAAGGCAAGGCATTTAACCCTGGCCACTTGCTTGCATATCACGTTGAAGATGTTGAGGGAAGGCCAACTGGAAAGGGAACTTAAACTGGGAGGGGAAAATGGGTAAAAACTGTGTACTAAAAGAAAGCGTGTATCACAGGGAGCCTTCCCACCACAAAGGGAGATGGGTATCACTTCAAGCCCACTTCTAAAATTTGACCAATCCCAAGAAAGGCATATTTTAAAATAACTCAATAGGAAATTTAGATGATCTATGGAAAAGAACATATACCCCATAGTACCACTGAGGAACCAGGGGAGGGACTTACACACTAGACAATATAATGCTTATTGTAACCACTTTGGGTGTCTCTGCTCACCAGGCACCCGATCTTGCAAGATCACCACTAAGTCTCGCTTTCACTGTACTTCACATGTCTCTGAGTCCATTCTTTGAGTCTGGACAGGTGAGCATATTTCTCACAAGAGTCATCCTGGTTACCAATTGAACTGTCAGCACTTATGTTCAAGTAATGATCAATTTACTAAATAATTGCACCAAAGCATAAGAGAAGTGATGCCAGCAATTCTGATATGCCAATGAGAAGTCATACAGAGCTCCCTTTAAGTAAAAATGTGACAATAAAACTTTTGAACTTTTTTTCTTCTTTTGGCAATACTGGTGTTTGAACTCAGAGCCTCCTGCTTGTAAGCAGCTAGCCTCATATTCTACTACTTAAACCACACCATCATCCCTTTTGTTTTAGTTATTTTTTTGCATAGGGTCTTGAATTTTTGCCCAGGTCAATTTGGAGGGTGAACTTCCTACCTACCACCTCCCACATAGCAGGGATTATAGCTACAAACTATACCTGGCTTATTGGTTGAGATAGGGTCTTGCTAATTCTTTGCCCTGGATGGCTTCAAGCCCTGGATAGCTTCAAACCACTATCTTCCAGATCTCTGCCTCCTGAGCAGTTAGGATTACAAATATATACCACCATCCCAGACTTAATAAGGGAGGGAAAAAAATGGTGACATTGCTAAGACCTACAGTAAGAATGAATTGCCTATTCATGAGATTATAAACAAGGAAAATGAAATTTGTGCTAGATTTGCTGTCACATCTCAAACTGCAAAAGTCATGGCCACAGTGTATGATAGGTGTTAATGACAGAGGTGCTCAAACTGAATTTTCTGAAAAGCACTGATTCCTTCTTAGGGCCATGAATTAACTAAAAACAGGAGAAACTTGACATCCCTGCCTCCGTTTTATATCTGTCTTTGCTCTAAGCCATTCTCTTTACAGTCACTTTGCAATCACATTGGATTCCAGGAAAGACAGGTAACATCTTCATGGCAGGGTAAAGAAACTACACCCAACAGTAGACGTACTTTTGGATGCATCACCTGCCTTTTTCCAGATAACAACTCCGGAACCTCCCCCAGAACAAAGACTGAGATAATGACCAACCAGACCATATGTATGACCGAACTGCTTAATTATGCATACCTTTTATCCCCTGTTCCTAAGTTTTTGCCTATTTAAACCTATAATTTATGCCTATACCCCAAAGATGGCTAAACATGAGCTGAGTGCTTACTCTGCCTCTTCCCACGGCATGTCCTGAGCCGTGTAATAAACCTCCTTTATCTGTCTTCACCATACCTCTTTATTTGACATTTAAGGGCGGGTGGCCAGACCTGGCATATAGAATCTCAGAAGTTTGGGCCTTGGGTTCAAACCTCCAATTTCATTAAGATAGAAAAATCATTAAATTGCAAGGTTCAATGTTATCTTCAGTTTTAGGCATCCCCTGTGGTTCTTGGAATGTATTCCAAATGAACTGGCAATAGAGAAAAGGGGGAGCATACAAATTTATTAATGTGCAAAAATACAGGAGCCATATACAAAGCAGGAAGACTCAAAAGAAAATCCAGATGTTTGAACCTTAAATAGCACTTTGATTTTATAGAAAGAAACAGGGGGCTTGAGGTTGCTGGAGGTAGTGATAGCTAACTATGGGAGGTCAAGGGCAGGAAGATAAACAATTACTATTAAGCAAATAATCTCCTAAGTAATAGTCATCTATAATCTGGTTCAGGTGTCAGAACTCCAATCTTTCATTCCTGTGAAAAGATCTTTCTTAAGTAGACAGGTGTATCAGATTTCTCTCTCTCTCTCTCTCTCCCCCCCCTCTCTCTCTCTCTCTCTCTCTCTCTCTGTGTGTGTGTGTGTGTCTCTGTGTGTCTCTGTGTGTGTTATGTATGTGTGTGATGCGAGGGATAAAAACCCAAGGCCTGGCCATGTACTACTAGGCAAGTGTTCTACCACTGAGCTTATATCTCACCTCTAGCCTATCAAAGTGAAAAGCCTTTGCCTATGTGCACTGTTGACTAATACAGATGGTGTATATTTCTTTTCATAAAAGGATAGCTTTTCACAGTTATTCCACTGTCTACAAAAGTATGCATTTTCTCTGAATAACCAACTCAAAGCATGCCAATGAACTAAATTTAGGGTGGGATATTTTGATCTCCCTCAACTCTATCTTGTGTTAAAATAATTTGGCCTCTTGTCTTTGGTTTCAGAAGCAGCCCTAGAACAGCTATATCATAAAAGTTGTTTGTCATTTAAAACAAGCCGCTTCCAGCCATACCTTAGCTTACTTAAATAAGGTAGTTTTTGGAAAGTCCCTGGATAACCACAGGATGATGGGACTGGTTCTCAGGAGAACCAACCATGTGCTCAGAGGGAAAGGAAAGAGGCTAGCCTTGGAGTTAATCACCAATGGCCAATGATTTAATCAATCATTAAAATGTAATGAAGCCTCCATAAAAACCCGAAAGGACTACGTTCAGGGCCTCCCAGGAAGGCAAACATATCCACATGCCAAGAGAGTGGCACTGCCCCAATTCCATGGGAATGGAAGCTCCTGCACTAGGCATGGTTGCAGTCTACAATCTATGTATCTCTTGATCTATGTGAAGAGATATATTTGTATCCTTTCTGTTACAGATATGACTTTTTGGAGACATCTGGTATAAGAAGCATGTTATGAGAGTACAGTAGGAGTTTGTTTTTCTACTCAGCAAATACTCTCTCTCTTCATATTATTGTTTTTTACTCAACAACACTGAATCGAGCCTTTAACACTTACAAAATACACTGCTCCAAAGCTTCCATGGCCAATTTCTCTCAGATCTGTGAAGAGCTTTTCTGGATCTTCTTTGAAGAAGAGCTCTGCAATCTCCGGGTCCTTTAGACTGCCAGCTCTGTTAGTTGATGGCATCCTGCTGGGCAGTCAGCTGTCCGATTCTAATTTTATACTGCTATCCCAATCCTTGGTTCATCTGTATAAATGAAGCCACATTGGCATAAACTACTGTAGAAAAATAAGAAAAGAAAAAAAGTCAGGAAACTTAAAAGCTGCTAAGAATAATTAGTATAAAGATCATTTACTGACAGTAGTCACAAAATTATGTCAGATCTAGAAATTCACTGAAAATGCAGCGTGGTTTACTATTTCATTAGTTCTTAAGCTTGACTCACCACAGTCACCTATAGCACTTTTTAAAAAAAAATTCTACACAGGGCAAGGTAGCACAAGCTTATAATCCCAGCTACTTGGGCGGTGAGACGAGAGGATCCCAACTGAGGAAAAAAACTTAAGAACTGATTTCATTAGACTTCTAAGGGAAAAAAGCTTCATCCAATTCTTCTTATGCCCTTTATATGACCTCTAAGCAGGTCTCATTTTTTATTAAATAACCAATTTTAATTGTTGTTAGAAAACTTCTTTCCAAGTATACAAAACACATTTAAATATCTTTTGTACCTCCCTAAAGTTATACTACACTACAATAAAGAGGTACAAATTGTTAATTTGTGTTCCATTTCTAATATACACCCAAGACTGCCACATGTACTTTAACCAATTTCCCTGTTCTAGAAATTCCCTGGAACAAGGAGTATGAATTACATTTCTCCCAAGTCTTCTGAACAAAGGAAATCCCCTAATTTCTTGTATTCTAAAATGAGAGGAGTGAACTAAATTCCATATAAAGTGTTAATATTTAAAAGGCTGGGGATGTGAGTTCAGTGGTAGAGCCCTTGTCCAGCACGCTCAAGACCCAGAGTTTGGAGGGGGATGGAGTGTTGACAAACACACAGTGTTAATATTTAATAAATTTGTTAAAAAAATTTTTTTAAATCAATGTTACTTAAGATCTTATTTAAGAATCTGGGAGCTAGGGGTTTAGCTCAGTGGTAGAGTGCTTATTTAGCATGAAGGAGACCCTGGGTTCACTCTCCAACACTACAAGTATGGTAAAGTTTTAGTATTCTTATTACATTAAAAATAGAATTCTTTTACCGTTAAAATTTTCTAACCAGTTTCACAATTTGCATCTTCTCTCATATCTTCCTAACAAATTCCCACTTAAAATCTTTCAAGGTTTGCTGGGCCTGGTGATATACTTCTATAATCCCAGCAATAGGGAGGTATTACGGTGAACATAGGACAGCCATGATAGGACCAGAATCCCTTCCCTCACAGGTGGCTTACTGGAAACTCTCCACCCAGCACTAAAGAATAACAAATGTTCACATTTAGCCATTTACTAGAAACTCCCCACCCACCCTTAAGCCATTATCTCAGGAGGGTCGAGGGCTGACAGAGGATTTTCTAGCCTAGCCAACCTCCTGGGACTTCTCCACCAACCTCCTACACTTATCCTCAGTCTGTAAGTGGATGGTAGCCCAAGACCCCTCAGCAGGTTTCTTCTCCCCAATAATGCCTGTGCTGACATTGAGCCATCTCCTCACCTATCTCTCCATGCCTCCTTCTAACATCTAACATCTCCCGTCATCTGCCTTATGCTGCCTTTTTCAGTCTAATAGGAGGCAGAGGTAGGAGGATCTTGAGTTTGAGACCCTGTCTCAAAAAAATAAAAAGGAATGAAAAGAAAAAAAATTGAGGATTTAGATTAAATGTTATAACATTTATAAAATTTTATCCCAATTAGGAAAAATTGGTCACTTTCCTTCATACCTCAAAACATTCCCCAGTATTTACAATATTATATTGTAACTCTTTATCTCTCTTATACACTAACCTAGAGAGGAAGGCACAATGTGTCTCATTCATATTTTTATCATCTCTCCACCATCTACCCCTTACTTCCTACAGCTAATATTAAATATTTGTTAAACTAAAGAATATAGTTCAAGCCAGGTAGGCAGGTGGTTTAGGCCTATAATCCTAGCTACTCAGGAGGCAGAGATAAGAAGAATCATGGTTCAAAGCAAAAGCCAACCCAGACTCTATCTCTCAAAAATACCAAACACAAAAAAGGGCTGATGGAGTGGCTCTAATGTTAGAGTGCCTGCCTAGCAAGCATGAAGCCCTGAGTTCAAACCCCAGCACTGCAGGAAAAAAAAAAAAAGCTCATTCTCTTCTTTTACACAGTATCTAAAAATAATCATCATATACAAAAATATTAAAATTGATAGAAATAGAGGAAATTCATAAAATTCCAGAAAATCTGGCACATAAAAAAATAACTGAAGGAATTAGAACACTTGCTTTACCAACTACGAAAAGGTAACACAAAACTACTTCCACCACAAGAATAAAATTAATACTAAAACAAGAAGGCTGAGTAAATCAATAAATGAATACTAGAAAAAAATGTAAATAAATTTCTGTGTAACCTAAGAATGAAGAAACTTGCCTAAGATTCAAATCCACAGCAGTAATAAAAAAGACTTTGTATGTCTGCCTGTGTGTATGTGTGTGTGTATACTGACATATGCATGTATATAGATATATATATTTATCACACACGCACTGATATATTTAATAATATAAATAAGAAAACTTGCTGGGTGAGGTGGTGCATAGCTGTAATCCCAGCTACATGGGAGGTATAGATGAGAGGATGGCAGTATGAGGCCAACCTGGGCAAAAAAAGCAAGACTATTTGAAAAATAAAAGCAAAAAAGGGCTGGCCATGTTCAAGTGGTAAAGCACCTGCCTAGAAAGCACAAAACCTGAGTTCAAAGCCCACACTGCCAAAAAAAAAAAAAAAGAAAAGAAAAAGAAAAACTTAGGGCTGGAGTGTAACTTAGTGGTAGAACACTTGCCTATCATGTACAAAGGTCCAGCATTCAATTCCCAGTACCACAAAAATAAAAAGAAAATTTGGAAGAACCATGGAAAAATAAATCAAAAACAAGGACAAATGATAAACATGGAGAAAATGGCTAAAATTTATGACAAAAAGATCAATATTACTAATATGTAGTTTTGGAAAACAGATAAGAAAAAAGACAACACCCCAGTATTCCTAACATATAGTTTCTAAAAACACAGAAGAAAAAGGCAAAGATAGAAATGGCAAACAGCCGTCAAAGATATGAAAATATACTCAACATCATTCAAAGTAGGAGGAATACAAATTAAAACCATACTAAGATTTCATTTCTTACTCTTAGAATGGCAAAATCACACCACATGCTGGCAGTGAAGTAGAGGGACAAATATACTCTCATTAGCAGGAACAATGCAAAAGAATACAAGTCTTACTGAGAACACCTAGTAAACTCATAAATGCATTTCGCCCCCAAAAAAAATCTCACTTTAAGAACACCATACCAGCAGCCAGTGATCAGTGGCTCACTACTGTAATCCTAATTACTTGTGGAGGCTAAGACAGGAGAATCTCAGTTCAAAGCCTGCAAAGGCAAATAGTTCCAGAGAATGGACAAAAACAGAGCTGCAAACTGTAGTCTGAGCTCAGAAAACACATCCTATAAATTTTCCTCAGAATGGCAATCTCAATTTTTGTTTTAACTTTTGACAGCATATAAAACATATAAAGCAATTTCATATTACTTGTCATTCAATTTCATATTACTTGTCAGATACTTTTGTCTTATAAGTTGAACGCACTAAGAAACATTATCAAGTCTGCACCAAAGTAAATATCCAAAGCCATTCAGCGTTGAAGAATAAGATATTTTTACTCAAAATAATTTAATATTAGCTCTAGATTTTAAAAATGCCACACTACAACTATACCACTGCAAACTCTTCAGGTCTTTAAAAGTTGGCCCAGACTCCTCAAATAAATAAGCAAGCAGTGTAAGAAACTTCTTTTGACTTATCAAGAGTAAAGAAAATCCATTCAAAATCATTTTTCCTTTTTAATTGACTACTGATACTGCTCCTAATGTTCTCAACTCTTTTAACAGTTCTCAATGAAAGGCTGTTTTAAACAAGTTTATTTTCTATGTACAAATTTTTCCCAGTGTTGTAATCAAATACAATCTAATTTACTCATCACGGCAAATTACTTTCCTTGTTTGGCTAACATATGTATTATTCAGAAGCTTGTTTTAGGCACAGCTTCATTTTCATATTTATTTTTTTCTGAAGAAATTCTGCTATAATGGCATAGTCTATTTTAAATTTTTCTGGCTCTTGCTTCTTAGGTGATAATGTTATAATAGCACTTAGTCTGGAATATTATACTCTCTTAAACATAAGCTAGTGTCATTGTAAAAAATTTTTGTATAATAAACAAAAAATTTTGCAATCCAATTTGATAACAAAATGATCCACACTCTGAACTTTTTTTTTTTTTTTTTTTTTGCAGTACTGGTGTTTGAATTCAGGGCCTCATGCTTGCTAGGCAAGTACTCTACCACTTGAGCCACTCCGCCAGCCCTTTTTGTGTTGGGTATTCTTGAAATAGGGTTTTGAGAACTATTTGCTTGGGGCTGGCTTCTAACTTTAATCCTCTTGCTCTCTGCCTCCTAAGTAGCTAGGATTACAGGCGTGAGCCAGCTTCTACTGAATTTTAAAAGCATAACATTAGTACTCTACTTGTTTTGACAAGATTGATATGTACTGGTAATAAAAATAAATGAATAAAATATTGTAGCTCATTAATAGGTATCAAATTATAATTACATTACCACAATTTGTAGAGCCAACCTGTGGTATAAAGGGATGAAAACATTTGCAACAGTCTGCTGAAACTACTCAACTTTGCCACAGTAGCACAAAAGCATCTATTGACTATCTAATTAAATTTGAGTGTGTTCTATAAAACTTATTTACTGATACTCAAATCTTAATTTCATACAATTTTCTTGTGACACAAACTACTCTTCTTTTGATTTTTGCAACCATTTAAGAATGTAAATAACATTCTTAGCTAGGGGCCATTCAAAATCAGGCATCAGGGCAGATGTGATTGGTCCTCAGGCTAATGGCAACACCAGACTTATACAATGGAGATGTAGTTGTAACAAGGAAAGGAAATCTCTTCATTATGGTATGAACTAGTGTGCAGGATATGGATATATATACATATATATATTTATATACATATAAATATGTGTATATATATATGTGTATATATGTATATTTGGGGGTTTTTTTTTTTGGTGATACTGGGGTTTGAACTCAGGGCCTACACCTTGAGCCACTCCATCAGCCCTTTTCTGTGAAGGATTTTTTTTTTGAGATAGTGTCTCATGGACTATTTGTCTGGGCTGGCTTTGAACCACGATCCTCCTGGTCTCTGCTTCCTAAAATAGCTAGAATTACAGGCGTGACCATGGGCGCCTGGTTTTCAGGTTATATTTTTATGAGATGCAAAGTACAAAACAGTACACATAGTGTGCTACCTTTTGCTTAAGGTGAGAATATGAAACAAAAATATATGAAAAACAATGAAGCAATAACTAAAAATCTATTTAAAGTAATTACATATGCAGAGAGAGAAGAAATAGAGTAGGTGGGATGTGAATAAAAACTACATTTCTGAGGGTACCATTTTTTTAAATAAATCTGACTTAGACCATGTGAATGATTTATATCATTAAACATATCAAAAAGTGGTTGGGTGCAATGTCTCACATCTATAATCCCAGCTATCCAGGAAGTAGAAATCTGGAAGGCTGCAGTGCAAGTTCAGCCTGGGCAAAAAAGTTAACAAGAACCCACCTCAACCTGTAAGTTGGGTGTGATGGTGTTCAAGGCTGGTCTGGGGCAAAACTGCAAGATCCTACCTAAAAATTAACTAAGAAAAAAGGGCTAGGGCATAGCTTAAGTGGTAGAGTGCCTGCCTAACAAGTATAAGGCCCTCAATTCAAACCCCAGTACTACCCAAAAAAAGAAAAAAAAAGAATCAAAAAGTGAAAAGAAAGATTACACACCTGTAATCTCAGCAATCTGGAGGATGAGGCAGGATCAAGAGTTCCAGGCCAGCTGGGCACCAGGACTCACACCTATAATCCTAGTTACTCAGAAGGCAGAGATCAGGAGGATCATGATTTGAAGTCAGCCCGGACAAATAGTTCATGAGGCCCTATCTCAAAAAAAAAACTCATCACAAAAATGAGGTGGTAGAGTGATTCAAAGTGGAGGCCTGAGTTCAAATCCCAGTACCACAAAAAAAAAATTATATGAGGAATTTTGGCTTAAATGATTAAAGTGCCGATGTAATAATACAACTTTACTTCTCACATTTAACAGAAAAATATAGCTTGTTTTAAAATATTAGAGTTCAAATCCCAGTATTGGGGGGGGGGGAAATCCATGATTCATTTTTTCTCAATGTAGATTTCATTTAAAAATTTACATCTGGCTGGGTGCCCAGGGTTCATGCTTATAATCCTAGCTACTCAGGAGGCAGAGATCAGGAAGATACCTGTTCAAGGCAGTTTGGGCAAAAAGACCCTATCTCGAAAATACCCAACACAAAAAAGGACTGGTGGAGTAGTTCAGGTTATAGAGCACCAGCCTAGCAAGTGTGAGGCCCTAAGTTCAAACACCAGTACTGCAAAGAAAAAAAAAAAATTAAATCTAACAAGCTCCTTTCTAGATAATTAATAATACCCATCTCAATCACTTGGATTATGCTGAGCAATAATAAGGCAAAATTTCTTCTGTAAGTTAATTTAAATGTGTGATCACTTTCCCAGGATCAAAATTAATCATTCCCACTAAATTGTTTTACTTATGAGTGTAACCACATTCCAAAGAATTATATAAAGCTAAAATCTATATAAAAGAATCTGCATAATTAATTGTGCAGTGAAGAAAATGATGAATAAAATATTGTATACTGCTGTGTACATGATATAACACTTATTTTGAAAAATTTTAGTGTAAATTACACATTTACTTATGCTCATTTTCATACCTGGGAAACACTAGGTGAATGGAGATAACTAGACCCAGCTGAACCAACTATATTAAGAATATTTTCTTATTTTCTGTTTTCTTGTTGTTCTGGTATCTACAGCCTGGATGGGAGAGATTGACCGTCCCAGGGCTAGTCAATTTCACCAGTATCAAACAACTCAACTGTGAATATACCTGTCCTATGAAAACCAAACAATTCATACTTCTGAACAAACTCCTTCATCTAACTCTTTCACACCAGGCCAATATTCCTCTGCCTTAATCACTACAGGGATAGGTCCCACACAACTCAAAAGCCCCACACCTCAGTCTCCACCAAAATTACTGAAAATAGCCAACTTAAACATGCTTAACCTGTCTCACCTATTCCTTCCCACAGAAACCACAATAAAGGCTCTTAACGTATTTCCTTCTAGCTCCCTGTCTCCTGACTGACCCTGGTACTTCACTATATGACATGCCGCATGACTACCTCTAGGAACCACCAGTAACAAGCTACCTTTTTTTTTTTTGGCAGTACTAAAGCTTTGAACTCAGAGCCTCCAAGTTGAGCCACGCCACCAGTTCTTTTTTTGTGATGGGTTTTTTTCTTAGATAAGGTCCCATGATCTATTTTTGTATAGATACAAAAATTAATCTATAATAATTTAAAACTTCACTCTGCTCCAAGGCCACAGAAATAAAATTTAGAGCTGAAAGGAATCATGGAGTAAATCCTATACTTTCCACTAAGGAAACAACAGACAAGGATGGGAATATAGCTCAGGATTACAGTACATGCTTAGCATGCATGAGGCCTTGTGCTCAAATACCAGCACTAAATAAGAAGAAGTTGAAATAAATAAAATTTTAAAGACAAGAAGTAAAATTACTTTCTTAGAGTCTATTATTATTATTACTAGTGGCAGCAGTAGTATCCGTAGTAGCAATATTACTAGGTGCTCTTCCAAATGCTTTATATATAATAACTCATGTCCTCATAATAACTGTATATGATCTGTAAGTTTTTGTGTGTGTGATGCCGGGATCAAACCCTGGCTTCACAAATGCTAGGCAAGCACTCCACCACTAAGCTACATCCCCAATACTATGACACCTGCATTTTTTGTGTTCTTCTTTTGCGAGGGAGCAGGGGGATAACTAGGGTTTGAACTCAGGGCCTATACCTTGAGCTACTCCAACAGGCCTTCTTTGTAATGTGTTTTTTCAAGATAGGGTCCTGCGAAATATTTGCCGAAGCTGGCTTCGCACAACGATCCTCCTGTTCTTTACCTCCTGAATAGTTAGGATTACAGACATGAGCCAGCGACACCCACCTTGTTGTTGTTGTCTTGAGACAGAGTTTTGCAATATAGCCCAGGCTAGGCTCAAGCTCCTGATCCTCCTACCTCAGCCTACCTAATACTGGGGTTACCAGCATGTACCAACACACCTAACTAAGATCTGCACTTCTAATGTTTCCATTTTATAGACAGGGATTCTGAGGCACAAAGATTAATTTACCAAAGCCAAACAGTTAGTAATAAAACCACAATTCGGTCCTATGTTCTATAATCCTTTTTTTTGCCATGTTGCCAATCATACTCTAGGCTTCATTAATATTAGGCAAGTGCTCTTCCCAATAAGCCCTTCCCAGTTCCACCTTATTTTTAACCACTGCTTCTCACATAGAAAACCAGCACTTGGGAGGCTGATCTCAAGTCTGAGGCCAGCCTGGGCTACATAGCAAAATCCTGAGACACTGAGACCTTGAGATCCTGTCTTTAAAAAGAAAAGAAAAGAAAACCAGGGCAGGTCTTTCTAGCTATCTCATTATACATGGCATCTCTATAGAATCCTGCCCTGACTTCAGTGGACTCTTTAATATATAAAATAATACTTCTAAAGTATAAAATTTACAATGAAAACAATAAACATCTATACTTTCATAGAATTTACACAACTGCTACTGCAGCTATGTACCACCACACCAGGTCAAATACAGAATTTAATGTCTAACAGATAATAGCGCTACATGAATTTAATCAATTGTATAGTTTACCTTCTTACCACTGCTACAAGTAATTTTTAAAAAGTAAATGATAATACATGACATAATTTTTTAAACTACAGAAATATTATAGTTTCCACACAAGCAAAGTATTATAGGGCATAGGAGTACAGGAGAGAGTTTAATAACTTATAAACATTAAAATTTAAGGGCTTGGTTTTTTTTCTTATACTCATAGGAATTAAATCCAGGGCCTTTTGTAGGCTAGGAAAGGACTCTACCACTGAGCCACATCCTCAACACAACCTTAACATTTTGAATGAGAAATAGACCAAGAGTACAAGTAACTACAATATAACATTATGTTAGTGATCTATACCTTGAGAAAGAAACAGAACAGTAACAATTCAGAAAACAGGCATCAACTATCTTCTAGATGAGGGATGGACAAGAAAGAATTCATGGCAGATTATAATATGTGAACTTGGAAAAAAGACAAGACTTTTAAGATCCCCCTTCTTTTCCTCAAAATGGGAAGGGAAAGGCCACAAACCTAAATTCACAGGGCAAAAAGAAAAAGGGAATAGTGAGATTATCAGAGAGAAGAGTATTAGTATCACAGATACATATATGTATAGACACATCTATCATAAATCATAGATATAGATAGATAAAAATATATAACTATCTCTGGAAAGATAAGTTTAAAAGCTGGTAAAAGGGTCTACTTCTGAGGAGGGATATTGGGAGGATATAATAGTTTATACAATAAAGTAATTGGAGCTGGGGTGTAGCTCAGTAGTAGTACACTTGCTAAGCATACAGGAGGCCTTGGATTCATCCCCAGAGATAAATACACACACACACACACACACACACAGAGAGAGAGAGAGAGAGGGAGAGAGAGAGAGAGAGAGAGAGGGAGAGAGAGAGGGAGAGAGAGAGAGAGAGAGAGAGAGAGAGAGAGAGAGAGAGAGAAACAGAATGTGACTTTTTCTTCCTGGCTCCTGGGAGAGAGACTTTAAATTCTTAGAACAGTCTAAACAATAGGAATTTGTTTGTAAATTTAAGAGGCTGATCTGTGGCAAAAATTTAATCAATCGTTGTTTCAAATCAATATTACTGAAACCCCAATAAAAACTCTGAACATCTGCCAGGTGCTGGTGGCTCATGTCTATAATCCTAGCTACTTGGGAGGCTAACATCTGGAGAATCAAAGTTTGAAGCCAGGCCAGACGAATAGTCTGCGAGACCCCATTTCCAAAATTAACAGACCAAAATGGACTGGAAGTGTGGCTCCAGTAGTAGAGTGCCAGCTCTGCAAGCACTTGCTTTGCAAGTGTGAAACCCTGAGTTCAAACCCCAGTCCCACTAAAAATAAAAAACCCTGGCTTTAAAACTCAGGTGGGGGTGAAGCTTTCTGATCACAGGTAGAGGGCAATGGAAGATTCATGACTGGAATTCTCCTAGATCTTGTCCTATGTGAACATTAGTTCAATCAGTACAAATTACTATCCTTTATAGTAAAACAGTGTGGTAAGTATAGTGCTCTCGTGGATTCTGTGAGTCATTCTGACAAATTACCAAACGGAGGGGTGGGGAGGCATGAGAATCACCCTCTAGAATTATAGCCAGTTGGTCAAAAGTATGAGTGGACTTGGGACCTCGGAACTTGCAGCTGGTATCTAAAGTAAGAACTGTCTTTTGGGGGACCATGTTAAAGCCTGCAATTCTGATGCTACTTGGCATGGTTAGCATCAGAATCACATATTTCAGAAAAAAGGAGACAGGCTTTACATTTTTTACTTAATGACCTAAATCAGTTATTTTAGGAAGTTACAAAATGATCATCTTGTGATTTTATCACTCTTTCTGCATCTTCAATTTTTTTTTAAGTTTTAATTTACTATTGCGCAACATTGTTAGAAAGACAAGGCAGAATACATATAAAAGTATACTATGAGCTGGGTGCCAATGCCTCATGCCTTAATCCTAGCTACTTGGGAGACTGAGAGCCAGAGGATCCAGGCTCAAGGGCAGCACAGGCAAATACTTTGTGAGACCCCCATCTCCAAAATAATCCCAGCAAAATGAATTGGAGGTGTGGCTCAAGCAATAAAGTGACTACTTTGAAGTGTGATGCCCTGAGTTCAAACCCCAGTCCCACCGAAAAGAAAGGATACTCCAAAACTATAAAACCCTATACTAATATAAATGTTGCCACCATTAAAGAAATATTAAACAAATAAACCAGATTGTTTCAAACATATTCTGTGGTATACACAAATTTTATTGTACATATATAAACTACCAGTAGAAGGATTCTTAGAAAATGGAAGCACTGTGGCCTCCCAGGAGGGGAACCAAGAGGCTGAGACATAGGAAGGAGACTTATCACTATGTATTTTATGGGTTTTTTTAATGCTGAAAATCCTAATTATTTTTTAAAAATCATTCTATGATCAGGACATTTATCTAAAAATGTTCTAAATAAACAAATTTTAATATTTCCATTTGCAATTTATCATGAACACCTCTCTAGTGTTCCCTTACCCCCATCAATGGAGAGGAGAACTAGAAAAGAATTAACACATTAAGAGTTATTTACATTACTTGATAAGTATCTAAATGCTGACAGATAATTTCTAGTTGTTTCCTTTTAATAAGATCATATGACCTCTACTTTTCTCTTCTTTCATTGTTTAATATATAACCATTCCATTCATGGGGGGTTGTGAAGCTACAACATAGAGCCACAATAAAAACAAAATTCTTTTAATGACTTTTTCACACATAAACACATTCTTTTTAACTTTCTGCAGTGCTAGGGATCTAACCCTGAGTCTTACACATGCTAAGCAAGAGCTCTCCCATTGAGCTACATCCCCAAGCACGTAGAACTTATTTTCATTTTGCTTATCAATGTTTCTTGTTTATTTTACTTACAATGAATGTAGCTCTTATGTGAATTTTTTAAATGCAAAAATAAAAAAATGCAATTGTGGCTATTCTCAAAAGTGTCAGAATTTGAAATGCAAGATAATAATGAAGCAGAAATTTTTAAGGTTTAATGACCAAAATATATGTTATTATCTTTACAAAATAAAGATTTTTTAAATTTCTATTTTTCAAGCCTCTATACATACATTAAAGAAGTGTCCTCTTAAAAAAAATTATTGGGTCAGATTGGGGCATGGCTCAAGTGGTAGCTCCCTAGGGGAGCATGAGGTTCTGAGTTCAAACTCCAACACCCCCCAAAAAATTAAAAAGATCATGGGGTCAAAGATTGAAGGAGAAACTTACAGACTATTCAGACATCTGTAACTCCAAACTAACAAATCTGAAAAATCTCCCAGAAACGATTTTTATCAAAATGGAAATTGCCTACAAAAAAAACTAGCCTGGACTCATCAAAATGTCGTGAAAAACAAAAAGATCAGGGAACTATTCCTAGAAATTAACAGACACAGGAGAAATAGCAACTAAATGAAATATGTGGCCCTTGATTACAAGGGGGGGGTATGAGGGAACAGTGTTAAGAGATATTATGGCAGGGTTAGGCATAGAGCTCAGTGAAAGAATGATTGCCTAGCATGCATGATGCACTGGGTTTGATCCCCAGTACTATGGGAAAAAATATATATAAAAACAGACATTATTGTGATAAACCAAGGATATCTGAAAATAGTATATATTTTGACATGAGTATTATATTGTTAAATTTCCTGGTGGGATAATTATATTGTCCTGAGGAAAATGTCTTTGTTGCTAGGCAATAATACATCAAGTATTTAGGGTCCTGAGGTGACTAACTAAAATGGATTAAAAAAAAAAAAGTGTGTGTGAGGTCCTGAGTTTGATTCCTTATATCATAATTAACATTTTATATATATATATATACACACACACACAAATAACATACATATTCATGTAGCTTTTAAACTATATTACCATATATACAGCAATATATGATTTATATGACTTTATAAGTAATTTAAGATTATATATATTTTAGATTTGCCCCTTTGCCCTCTTTTCACTGGTCTTTTCTCAGGATATATTCTGGATTGTGTCATTCACCAAGAGAACAGTGCCAAGATTGCTAGCTGCTTTAGTTGCTTTCCACAGTGAAAGATCTTTTCACATTTTTTTATTAGCTCTAATAACTAAGAATCAAATTCTTTTATTATTATTATTACTAAAAACTCAAAAGTTAACTGTGATAAGGCCCTAGAAAAGTACTAGTCAAAGGGAAAGAATGAGTAGCCCATTCATTTACTAAATAGTTACTATAAAACTGCCTATTCTCAAAAGCTCCTTTAACTCAAAACAATCTGTCACTCAAACCAATCTTCCCTCTATGTTTCCTATATAAAGTGTGCTACTCTAATGTATCTAATTCAGCCATCTAGAAACTAAGTTATTTTCTGACATCTTTTTCCTTCATTCATAATCCAATCCACCATCATGTTTTGTAGATTTGTCCCCTTAATTCTTCAAATTGGCCCACTTTCTTCCATCTCCACAATCACCTCTTTATTCTAAGCAACCACTTTATCTCACTTGGACTACTTACTGGTAACAGCCTCCTAAATGGTGCCATTGCATACACTCTTGGACTTCCTCCAATCCATCTGGTGTATTACAATGAGAATGACCTTTCAAAATGCAAATTCGATCATGTCATTCCTTCTATTTAAAAGTATTCTATGCCTTTACACTATACTTTGGTTGAAACAAAAATTCTTAATATGAAGTTCAATATGTTTAATATGTGTACTGACCCTACCTACCTCTGTAGGTTGTGTCTTGCACAATGATCTTCCTTCCACAGAGCATTGAAAACACAGTAATTGACAGCACTAATTAAGAATCATTCTAAATCCCAGAACTAGACCAATATACTAGCACCAATATACTAACTATGCAACCTTGGGCAAATAACTTTTCTGATCTTAGTTTACTCATTTCTAAATAACAGCAATAATACTGAAGTCACAAAAATTTTATCAGGCAGGGTTTAGTGAGATATATGTAAAGAACACAATGTTCATGATTAATAAGTACTTCATGTCAAATTCCTCTGCTTCTTTCAATTTCTGGTTATCATCTACAATGGGAAACTTTCCCCAAACCCAACACATTCTTCCTGGCAAAAACTGAAAAAGAGAAAGAGAAAGAGAGAGAGAGTGTGTGTGTGTGTTTAAAAGTCATTAAGTTATTTAATTGCTCCTATCACCAAATCAAAGTTGATTAACCTAAAACTATTGGTAGACTGTATTCAATAATTTGTGCGTAGAAGAATCTGAAGGATAAAATACAAATACCTGAAAATTATTTCTGGATTGCAAGCGAGGTTCAAGCAGTAGAGCACCTGCTTTGCAAGCACAAAGCCTGAGTTCAAACCCCAGGCCCACCAAAAAAAAAAAAAAAAAAAAAGTTAAATATTTAAAAGCCGTGCACCAGTTACTCATGCCTATAATCCCAGCTACTCAAGAGGCAAAGATCAGTAGGATCTTGGTTTAAAATCAGCCCAGACAAATGTTCTCAAGACCCCATCTTCAAAATAGCCAGAGCAAAACAGACTGGCAGTGTGACTCAAGCAGTAGAGCACCTACTTTGCAAGCACAGAGTCTAAGTGCCACCCGGGGGGAAAAAAAAGAGAGAGAGAGAGAGAAACCTAAATGTCTATTACCAAATGTACAGAAAATATTATTAAGTCTTTTTTTTGGGGGGTGGGGGAGGGAACAGCACCTGGGTTTGAAATCAGGACCTCATGCTTGCTAAACAAGTACTCTTACAGCTTGAGCCACTTCACCACATTTTATTCAGTCTTTTAAAACAAACAAAATTCTGCTATGTGCTAAAACACAAGGGCCATGAAAATACTATGTTAAATAAAATAACCCACACACAAACAGACAAATATATGATTCCACTTACATGAGATATCTAGAATAAGCAATTTCAAAGAGGCAGAAAGTAAAAGAATGGCTATGAAGGCCCAGGGAGAAAGGGGAATGAAAAGTCATTTTTTAAGGGTTTATGTTTATGTTTGAGATGATAAAAAGGTTCTTGAAGCAAGTATTGTCAATGGTTGTACAACACAGTAAATGTACTTAATGAATTATACACATAAAAATGGTTAAAGTGGAAGGTTGGGGACATAGCTCAGAGATAGAGTGCTTGCCTAGCATGCACAGGCCTGGGTTCCAACCCCAGCACCACCCAAAAAAAAAAAAAAAGAAAGTTCAAGTGATAAATTTTTTGTTTTGTTTATCTTACAACAAAAAAACAAAAATTAAAGAGGGCTGGTACAGTGGTTCAAGTGGTAGAGTGCCCACCTAGCAAGCATGAGGCCCTGAGTTCAAACCCTAGCACCACCAAAAAAAATATTAAAAGAATGATGAAGTATCTGTATTATCAAACAAAAGACCTTTCAGAACAAGGAATATTGAGAAATTTCATAATAGGAAATTTAGTAAGAGAAAAGGGACAATTTCATCAAGAACATACAATCCTAAATATGCAAGTAACAATACAATTGCAAAATACATAAAGCAAAACTAACATAACTGAAAGGAAAAACAGACTAAAATGTTCCTCTCCATAACTGAGAGAACAAGTATAGAAAAAAAATCAAAAGGTATACAGAAACTTCAACCATACTCTAACTTGACCTAATATATATTTATAGAAGAATATACCCAAGAAATACAGAATACAAATTTTTCTCAAGCACTTATGGAACATTAACTAAAAGAGACCATATATTGGGCCATAAAGTAAGTCTCAATAAATAGAAAAGATGAATTCATAAGTGTGTTTTATGAACACACAAAACTAAATTAGAAATAAAAATCAGTATTAGTGGTGTAGCACAGTGGTAGAGCACTTGCCTATCATGTATAAAGCAGGGGGAAGGGGGAGGAAAGGAAAAAGGAAAAAAAAAAGAAAAATGAGGAAAGAAAAAGAAAAATCTTAACTATTTATAAATTAAAACTGCACATGTTTAAATAACACAAGCTTGGCAAAAAAAAAAAAAATTGACAAAATGATTCTAAAATGCACATAAAAACCAAAGCACCTAGTAGCGCTGAAGTGGTAGAGCACCTGCCATGTAAGTGTGAGGCCCTGAGTTCAAACCCCAAGACATTATTAAAAAAAAAAAAAAAAAAAGCAATGCACCTAGAATAGCCAAAAATGATTTTGAACAGAAGAATAAATCTGGAAGACTCAATCTAACTACTTTCAAAACTTACTATTTTATTATTGGTCAGGCATGGTAGTTCAAACCTGTAATTCCAGCCACCCAGAAGGCAGATTGCAGTTCAAGGCCAGCATTGGCAAAAAGTTAGGGAACCACCTTCTCAATAAACTGGCAAGGTAGCATGCACTTTTGATCCCAGCTATGCAGGATGTCAGAGAAAGGGAAGATCATGGTCCCATGCCAACCTCAAGCAAAAATGAAAGACACTCTACCTGAAAAATAACTAAAGCAAAAAAGGGTTGGGGTCATGGCTCAAATGGCAGAGTGCATGCCTAGCAAGCATGAAGCCCTGAATTCAAATTCCAATACCCCCCCAAAAAAAAAAAAACTTACTATAAAACTACAGTAATCAAGGTAGTGTAATAATGGTATAAGGACAGAAATACAAATTAATGGAACACAACAAAGTCCTAGATATAGACTCATTTATATATATGGTAAATTAATTTTTGGAAAAAGGTACAAAGATAACCCAGTAAAGAAACAATAAATAATCTTTTCAAAAAAATGTTATGAATTTTTTTCGAAAACCCTCCTTCATCCTAAAAATTCACTCAAAACAAGTAACAAACCTAAATGTAAAATTTCAACAAAGAAAATATGGAACAAAACTTTCTGTGACTCTGTTTTATACAAAAATTTATTTGATAAAACTCAAAAGCAGGGGGGCTGCGGTAAAGCACTTACTGCGGTAAAGCAGTAAAGCACTTGCTTTGAAAGTGTGAAGCCCTGAGTTCAAACCCTAGTCCTACCAAATCAAAAGCAAAGTTGGGGCTGCACCTCAGTGGCAGAACACTTGTCTAGCATGAGTGAGGCCCTGGATTTGATCCCCAGCATCACAAAAAAGAAAAAAGCAAATACAACTCATAAAAGAAATTGACAGGCTAGACTTCATCAAAATTGAAAACATCTGCACATAGAAAAATAGCTAAAAATTTTTTTTAAAGATATACAAAGCCATAGACTGAGATTACCTTTTTGCAAAACACATCTAATAAAGGGTTTGTATCCCGAAAAATCAATAACTAAGAAGACAAACAGCCCAATATAAACATTGAGGGGAAAGCACAAGGCCCTGAGTTCAATCCGTAGTACCACAATAAATAAATAAATAAATAAATAAACAAATGAAATAACAAATGAACAAATGAAAGGAGAGCTGTGGATATGGTGCAGTAGTCTAACTAGCACTTATCTAGCACTCAGGAGACCCTGGATTAGATCCCAAGCACTCTCCCCTCCACCAAAGAAAAAGAGGAGGGGCACATAATTTGAACTCTAAGTTAAGGAAGAAATATAGATGACAAATAAGTATATGAAGAGACAGCAAAGAAATGCAAATTTAAATCACATGACTCCTCTCCCCCACTTAAGGGTGAGCTAGGCTTAGTGAATAGAGAACAGGAAAAATAGTAACATTACAATTAAAAATTAAAAAACTAGTAAAAACACTACATTCACCAATTAGGGAAGATAAACATCACCAGTGTTGTCATG
Organism: Castor canadensis; assembly: GCF_047511655.1. NCBI lineage: Eukaryota > Metazoa > Chordata > Mammalia > Rodentia > Castoridae > Castor > Castor canadensis. The sequence continues at coordinate 44,512,788 of NC_133396.1, read as the reverse complement.
TAGATATCATACACCCTCTGGTATGTTATTAAAAAAAAAAAAAAAAGGCACTACACCTCTGTGGTATTCTTTCCCAAAATCTGTAAGTGCCAGTTATCGTGAGAAAAACACCAGACAAACCTGGAGTGGAGGACATTCAGGATAACTAGTCAGTACTCCTCAAGACCATCAAAGGCTGGACTCCATATTTGGGTCAATGCTCCTCGAGACTATCAGTGGCTGGACACCATATTTGGGAAGCTGAGATGGGGAGAATCTCAGTTTCAGGTCAGTCTGGGCAAAAAAAAAAATTCATGAGACACCCCCCCTCCCCCGCCCACCCCATCTCAACCAATAAAAAGCTGCGTATTGCACCCAATGCTCTACCACTGACTAAAAAAAATTTTTGGAAGCACTGGGGTTTGAACTTGCTAGGTAGATACTCCACCACTTGAACCACACCCCAAGCTGGTTTTTTGGTTTGATTTGTTTTCATTTTTTCATTCCTGTAGTAGTTCTTCCAAATGGGGTCTGTTTTTGCCTGAAGCCAGCATTTAGACCATGATCCTGCTACCTATGTCTCTGACATAGTTTGAATTATTGCTATAAAACCATGCCTGGCTTATTTACTGAGATGGGGTTCTTGCTAACTTTTTGCACAGAGATGTTCTCGATCTCTGCCTCTTAAGTAGCTAAGTTTTTTTTAAATGGACTTAGTAACTTTTTTGACAATTTTTTTTTCCATGTTGAGGATCCCTGACACATTTTGATGTAAGTTGTTTTTAAAAATGTTTCTCAATTTGGGGGCTGGGAATGTAACTCAGTGGAAGAGCACTTAAGGAGTAGAATGCATAAGGCCCTGGATTCAATCTCTAGCACCACAATAAAAACAAAACAAACAAACAAAAAAACCCTTCGTTTGTATTTATTCGGCATTTCCTCATGATTAGATCAAGGATATATTTGTCAGGAATACTGCAGGATGAGCCTATTTTCACTTAGGAGTATGGGTACATGATCTCAGAATGTCATGAGACATGCTGAGAACCGGATGTTGGTACATTAGTTGTTAACTAAACTCCAAACATTATTTAGATTTCACTAGCTTCTCCCTTAATGCTCTCTTTCTGCTACAGTCTCCTCTGGTTTGTGACAATTTCTCAGCCCTTCCTCTACTTGTTTTTAAATATCCTTGACAGTCTTCTGGTGGAAGTACTGGGGTTTGAATTCAAGTCATCTCCCTTGCTAGGATGGTGCTCTATTGCTTGATCCACACCTCCAGCCCCTTTTATTCTATTTTTTTTGTTTGTTTGTTTTTGTCTTTTTGGCAGAACTGGGGTTTGGACTCATAGCCTCACACTTGCTAGGTAGGTGCTCTTACCCCTTAAGCCACTCCACCAGCCCTTTTTTGTGATGAGTTTTTGTCAAGATAAGTTCTCAGGAACTATTTGATGAGGGCTGGCTTCGAACCACAATTCCCCTGATCTCTGCTTATAGAGTAGCTAGGATTATAGGCAGAAGCCATCAGCGCCTGGCTATTCTGGTTATTTTTTGAGAAAGGGTCTCACTTTTTGCTCAGGTCTCCTCCTATTTTATACTTCTGTCCTTGGGATGAAAAGGCCTTGGATTCAATCCTCAGCACCAGGAAAAAGAAAAAGAAAAATTACTGAAAATAATTTTTAAATTAAACAAAGCTACAAAGTGACAAATATATATTTTTAACTTGTACTAATTTCTATTATGTAATCACCCTGTTTCTAATGATCCAATTAATTTCTCTAACACTTCTTTGTAAATAAAGCCCTCTGAGTAAAATCCAATGGATGTTTGAATCTTACATGTGACTACTTCCTAAAAGGAAGAGACAAAGTATCTGATTCTTTCAACTTTATCATTACTTCCAGAGTATTTTTCTAGAGTATTCATCCTGCTATTTTCACTTATGTAATATGTGTTTTCCTGTCAGCTACCTGAAATCAACTAAGTTACTGTAACTTTGAAAAAACTTTTTTTTTCCTTCTGGTGCTAGAAATTGGACACAGAACCTTGCAGGTGCTAAGCAAGCACTCTACCAAACCACATCTGCAGCTCCAAAAAGTGCTTCTTTCTTCTTTTGAGGAATACAAGGGGTTTGAACTCAGTGTTTCCTGCCCACAAAGCAGGAGTTCTATGACTTGAGCCACATGTCCAATCTATCTTGCTCTTGTTACTTTGGAGATGAAGTCTTGAAAACAATTTGCCCAGGCTGGCCTTGAACCATGATCCTCCCGATCTCAGCCTCCCAACCAGCTAGGATTATAGATGTGAGCCACTGGCACTCTGCATTTGCTTTGTTTATAATGCAGAAAATTTAATGACCATCTTTTAATGCCAAGTCAAAGGAAAGCACTCAAATATCTGAAGTGAGAAAATCGCCTGAGTCAATTTATCTGTATTAAAGTCTATAATTGTATGTAATGTTAGAAGTCTCAAGTGTAGAGAGGCACACTTGTAATCCCAGCACTCAAGAGGCTGAGTTAGGAGTCAAAGTTGGAGACCATCAAGGGCAACATAGCAAGACCCTGTCTCAAATTAACGATAATAACATAACAATGTTAGAATGGTCTTAAATACTGTCAAATGTTAAAGCAGTTTTACAGTATCTTCTTTTTAATTACTCACAGTACTTTGTAGTTGGCATTTAGTTTTATAGTAGCAATAAATACTTAACATCTTTAAAGATTTTTCTTGGTAACTGAAATGTACTTCTGAGAATCAAAATTTTATTTTATATTTTTTCATAAAAGAGAAACAAATGACTACCAAGCACAAGAGAAGATGGTCATCATCTTCAGTCACTGCAAAAATGTGAATCAAAGCCACAAAGAGGTACAACTTCACATCTACTAGGAGGGCTGTAAAAAGCACAGAAGATGTGGAAAAACTGGAGTCTTTGCACACTTCTGGTAACGTAAAATGGTTCAGTTCCTGGGGAAAACAACTGACAGTTTCTCACAATGTTAAAGCAATTATCCCAGCAATGCCTCTTTTAGGTAGATACTTAGAAAGACTAAAAACAGGCACTCAAACAAGTACATGCTGAGGCATGCTCACAGCAGCAATATTCACAACTGCCATTAAGTTGAAAATCAGTCTAAATATCCATCAAAAGATGAATGAAAAAATAAACTGTGGTATACATACAATGGAATATTAATTCAACCGCAAAAAAAGGAATGGAATACTGATACATGCTAAAATATGGATGAAGCTCCAAAGCATTATCCTACGTAAAAGCAGTCAGACACAAAAAATTGCATATTATATGATTCCATTCAGTATGAAGAATCCAGACTAGGCAAATCCATAGACACAGAATGAAGACTAGCGGATATCCAGGGCAAGGAAGGGGAAAGATTAGAGAGCACTTGCTAAATTGGTTTAGGACAGGGTTTGCCTTTGGAGTAAGGAGAATGCTTTGGACAAATAGATATGGTAGTTGTACAACATTGTGAATGAACTAAACAAAATTGAACTGCATATTTTAAAATGATTAATCTGGGGTACTGGGGATGTAGCTCAGAGGTACAGAATTTGGCTAGCAAGTACAAAGCCCTGGATTCAATCCCAGCACTATAAAAAAAACCTAATTTTTAAAAAACAAATTTGGCTGTGGGGGCCAGGCAAATAGGTCTCAAGACCCCATCTCCAAAATATCCAACATAAAAAATGGCTAGCGGAGTGACTCAAGTAGTACAGCCTGCCTAGCAAGCATGAGGCCCTGAGTTCAAACCCCAGTGCTGGGGGACAAAAAAGGTGCTTCTAGGTGTGGTAGAGCACCTGCCTAGCAAACACAAAGCCCTGACTTCAAATCCCAGTACTGCCAAAAGCAATAATAACAATAGTGAATTTTTAAAATAAGTTTATTTTAACTAATTGGAACAGAAATATTTCCTCACAATATTAGATACTTCTATAGCCTTATTTCCCTTTTATAAAGCAAAGCACACTGAAACTCATTAATATCTCCCTGTTGGCTCAGGATCATCACTGAGTAACAATGACTGTATGAGTTAGCCACTCTTCTTGTGTCTTAATTATCTGAGCCTCAGTTGTCTCATCTATAAAATGTCATTTTTTGACAGATCACAAGACATTAATATTTTTTAGTCATCTTTGAAAATCCAATTACATTATGGAATCTTACCCTAGAAAAATGCACCTGTGCAAATACATAACAAATTATATCCAATCACAAGATGTTCACAGACCTACTGTAAGCCACACAAGCTTACAGTGTGCTTGTGTGCTTAGAGTGCTACCTAATATTATCTCTATAATCCTTTCCAGTTGTAGTCTAATACAGTGAGATAGCCCCAAGACTTAGAGAGGTCATGGAGCTGTGATGTACTTTTTTACTTGTAGTTTTACAGTTTACTATAAATATATATATATAGTTTACTGTCAAATTCTATATTGCTAGATCTTAAGCTTCAAAACTTCAATGAGAATCTACTCCAGTATTATATGTCTTATACAAGACACTAACTAAAAAGAATATAAAACAACAACAGTTCTGGTAAAAAGCTAACACAAGTAATTCCAAAAAAAAAAAAAAAAAGGAAAATATTAAGTTCTAAGCTGGAACACCAAAAAATGACTAAAAAGAACTTAAAAGAGGAGACTGTCAGAGTGGCTCAAGTGGTAGAGTGCCTAGCAAGCATGATGCTCTGAATTCAAGTTCCAGTACCACCAAAAACAAAAACTAGAGAATAACAAGAACAGTATAAACTTGGAGCATCATGAAGACTTGAATGGATAAGGAGAACAAGATAGGAAAATGAGATCAAAAGGGCACTACAGAGACATCATAACAGCAGACAAGGTATAATAGCTGTGTGCTGGACAGTAATATGCAATAAGGCTGCAATAAATATGGAGGGACCAATCACAGATACCCTTAAAGAACTAAACAAAAGGGCTGGGGACACAGCTCAGTAGTGTGCTAGTAGTCTAGCATCTTCAAGATCCTGGGTTTGACATGTAGCTGGGGGGGGGGGGGAGCGGGGAGGAGGAAGCAAAACAAACAAGAAAACTATAAACAATCAGGGCATCTTTTGCTCATGCCTGATCCTAGCTACTTGGGAGGCTGAGATCAGGAGGATCATGGTTTAAGGCCAGCCTGGGCAAATAGTTCCCAAGACCCCATCTCCAAGATAACCACAGCAAAATGGACTAGAGGGATGACTCAAGCAGTAGAGCTCCTGCTTTGCAATTGTGAAGTCCTCTGTTCAACCACCAGTGCCATCAAAAACAAACAAAAAAAACCCTAAAGAACTAGTTGCAAAAATAGGCTAGCGGAGTGGCTCAAGTGGTAGAGCACTTGCCTAGCAAGCATGAGCCCTGAGTTCAAACACCAGTGCCATCAAAAAAAAAAAAAAGATCCAACAAAAATAATCTATGGTAAAGAAGTCAGAACAAATCCCAGCTACTCAGAAGGTACAGATAGGAGGATCATGGTTCAAGACCAGCCCAGGGAAAAAGTTAGCAAGCTCTGTCTCAAAAATAAGCTGTGTATACATCTATAATACCAGTTACTCAGGAGGCAGAGGATAGTGGTTTGACACCAGTTGGGACTAAAGCACTGAACTCTATCTGAAAAATAAACTTAAAGCAAAAGGGCTAGAGTTGTAGCTCAAGTGGTAGAGCATTTGGAGGTCCTGAGTTCAAGTCCTAGTACAACAAAACAACAAAAAAAAGTCAGAACAGATATGGGAAAGATGGCTATTAAGGGGAAAGGGACAAGAGGGAGCCTAGTGGGATATCAGAAACATGTAATAAAGGTTTTTTCTCTGTTTTGATAAAATTTTAAAAAAAACAACTCTCTATAGCTTTAATGAGCCGTGATACATCTGTAAATCTTCATTTATGTACTTTACTGATTGTATACTATAGCATAATTGAAAAAAAGAGACAAACAAGTAGTAACAGGGTGACACAATAAGTTCCTTTATAGGTCTGAGTAAGTAAAAGAAGAAAATTTGGGCTAGAAATATAACTCAGTGGTAGAGCCCTTATCTAGAATACACAAGGCACTGCATTAGATACCCAGCACAGCAAAAGAAAGGAAGAAAGGGTCTGACAGTGTGACTCAAGTGCTAGAGCACTTGCCTAGCAAGCACAAGGCCCTGAGTTCAAGCCCCAGAACCAATAAACAAATTTAAGAAAATAGCCGGGCACTGTTTATTCACACCTGTAATCCTAGCTACTTTGGGAGACTGCATCAGATCACGGTTCCAGGTCAGCCTGGGGAAAATAGTTTGTGAGACCCCTATCTCCAAAATAACCAGAGCAAAATGGACTGAAGATGTGGCTCAAGAGGTAGAGTGCCTGCTTTGTAAGGGTGAAGCCCTAAGTTAAAACCCCAATCCCACCACAAAATAAATAAATAAATATCTGGGTACTAAGGCTCATACCTGTAATCCCAGACACTTGGGAGGCAGAGAGAGGAGGACCGTAGTTTAAGGCCAGCCCACACAAAAAGTTAGCAACACCTACCTCGAAGAACAAGCCAAGTGTGGGGTACACACCTGTAATCCCAGCTAGAAGAGAGGCATGGCTAGAAGGATCTGGGTTGGGGGCCACCCCAGAAAGAAGAGCTCCTATCTGAGAAATAACTAAAGCAAAAGGACTGGAGGCATGGCTCAAGTGATAGAGCACTTGCCTACCATGCATAAGGCCCTGAGTTCAAAAACCCCAGTACTGTGAAAGAAAAAAATTAGAATTTATATCATAGTTATTTTGTTTAACAAACATTTCATTTCTCAATGACAGCCCCCTCTTATTCTTAACTACTGGATTTTTTACCTCAACAATATTCACAAAACACATTTTAAGTGTTTATTGACTGTATCCATTTCATTATTCCTATCCCAATATATTCCATGCCCTCACCTGAAAGGCCAAATGTAAACCTTTATTTACAAGATTCTTAAATTTAGGGCTAGTAGAATGACTCAAGTGGTACAGTGCCTGTCTAACAAGTGTGAGGCCCTGAGTTCAAACCCAATACCACAAAAAAAAAAAAAAAAACCTAGTTGTTTATAGTAGATGGAATATAAAATATTGTAAGGCTAATTCTCTAACTTATAGTAAATTTTTGAAAGATTATTTTATATTTAAAAATCTACATTTCAAATCTAATAAAACTTGAAGTTCTTTATTTGATTCCTATTTAAAGTTCTCAAAGCACAGAACTTCTAAACTAAGTCTATTATTGTTGATAAAAATAAAAAACCAATTTCACAAATCCTATTTATCCCTGCTGATAGGCACAAAATCCAATCTAACTCCAATACTAAAATCACTAAAGGCAAAAAAAAAAAATTAAAAAAGAAAACTTTATCACCCATATTACCTGTCCGATTATTAAATAATAAATGCATCTATATTTACTCAACCGGAGAAAAAACTTCACTTGGCAATAATCCATTATTCATAGGTTTGATATAACATTTTTTATCAAAATAAACTGCTTTGAAACTTAATATTTTAAGCTGTCAAATTATTTCATACATATGTCAAAACAAAAATTCTTGGGCTGCAGAGCACCTATGGCTCACGCCTGTAATCCTAGCTACTCAAGAGACAGAGATCAAGAGGATCTTAGTTTGCAGTCAGCTGGGGCACAGAGTTTGAGACACAAAAAAGGGCTGGCAGAGTGGCTGAAGTGGTAGGGTGCCTACTGAGCAAGCACAAGGCCCTGAGTTAAACCCCAATACCACCAAAAAAAAAAAAAAATTTTTTTTTTTGAAAGTGAATACTTTATATTGCCCCCTCTGGAACTCAAAATCTTTGAATTATAGGAAACAAAACCAACTAAAATACTGTATTCCTATCATGTGACAGTCTCCATAAATTATCTTGATTAACATGTACCATTTACATAGCATGAGATTACTTCAATAGTACATGTTAGGCAGGTGTCAGTAGCTCAAGCCTATAATACTCAGTACTTGGGAGGCTGAGATCAGGAAGATCTAGATTCAAGACCAGCCCAGGCAAATAGTTTGAGAGACCCCATCTCCAAAAATAACCAGAGCAAAATGCACTGGAAGTGAATCTCAAGCAGTAGAGCACCTGCTTTGTAAATGTGGAGCTCTGAGTTCAAACCCCAGGCTCCCCCTCCAAAAAAAACCTACATATTACATGCTATAACATATACTACAGAATTTCTATGCAACAGTGAAAAGCAAAGTTTCTTTACAATGTGCATTTACATGCTAATAAATAATTTTCATCTTGTGTGTGTATGTTTATGTGGGGGGGTGGGTAACTGGGGTTTGAACTTGGAGTCCACCAGCCCTTTTTTTGTGATGGGTTTTTTCGAGATAGGGTCTCATGGAACTATTTGCCTGGATTGGGTTCAAACCTTAATCCTCCTGATTTCTGCCTCCTGAGTAGCTAGGATTGTAGGCATGAGCCACCGGCTCCCAGCTAAATAATTTTAGGCTTTACAGTCAAGAATATGGATGTTTTGGGCAAAGAGACAAAGCTTTCCCACTTTTCAATGACACTAAATTCCTAAGTCTAAAAAAAGGAAAAATCATGACCTTGCTTAGTATTGCTGTTCATCTGCTATTTCTGAAACCTCTTTCTCACTCTCAGTGGGAATTGGTAGAAATCAATTCAAAATGCAAGGTGGAGACTAATAACTACTACCATGAGTGAATTAAAAGCAACCAAAATGTAAGTTTTATAGTTGCATATAATATATAATGAAGCACACTGAAATCTTTTTAATATACTTATTTAGCATACTAGTTATTTAAGTTTTATGAAATTACCTATTACTAATATTTGACAATCTACAACCCCAAGTAAAATTTAAAAATACATTTTCTAAACAAAATTTAAGATTTTTTTTTTTTTCGGTGGGACTGGGGTTTGAATTCAGGGACTCATGCTTGCAAGGCCACTCCACCAACCCAAGATATATTCCTAATATGCTCCAAATAGAAAGTTTTCTTACTGGGGACAGTACTCATGCCTGTAGTCCAAGCTACTGGAGAAGCTGAGGCAGGAAGATCACTTGAGCCAGGAGGTTGATACCAGCATGAACAGCATAGCAAGATCTGGTCTCAATTTAAAAAAAATAATAAGTTTTTTTGTTTTTGCCGGGGAGAGGGTTGAGTATAGCTCAGTGGCAGGGAAAAAAAAAAAAAAAAAAAAAACCTCACTATGCTCAAATCCCTGGGTTTAATCCCAGCACCAAGAAAAAAGTTTCCTTTAACAAATTTTTTAAGTTACAAAAATACACTCAAACATAAAGTATGACACACATATCCCAATATAAAAACCTCACAAGCTACCATCACTCCCAAAATTGCTGGTACCCTGCCCACAGTCTTTTAGATAAAATGCTTATACCCTCCAAGTTTTGAGACCTAAAAAAGGTAAATATGCCCAATATGGCTATCAAATAGACCAGACACTGAAGTCAGTAAATATTGAAGACAGAACTGTTGAAAAAGAAAAAAGAAACACATATTTCAGAACAGGAGATTAGAAGTAAAAAAGGAGCTGGGAATCTGTGGTAGAGCACTTGCCAAGCATGCATGAGACCCTGGGTTCCATACCCAGCAGAAGGGTGAGGAGAAAAATGGAAAAAAATGCAAAATAAAAAGTTAACTGGGCACCCAAGAGCACACGTGCACAAACATACACACACAAAGGCAAACAAAACTTTCCCAAAATAAAGCCACCCTTACCACAATGACATTTCCCTTTTTTTTTTTTACTGGGTTTGAACTCAGGGCCTTCACCTTGAGCCACTCCACCAGCCCTTTTTTTGTGATGGGTTTTTTTCAAAATAGGGTCTCACGAACTATTTGCCCGGGCTGGATTCAAACCACGATCTTCCTGATCTCTGCATCCTGAGTGGCTAGGATTACAGGCATGAGCTACCAGCACCCAGCTCCCATTATTTTTTAATTATTACTGTGACTTACTAAATTGAATCCACAACCCATTAATGGGTCACAACCTAGAAAGCAAAGGCTTAGAGGAACTGACAATCATTGGAAAGCCCTTGGTTTCCTACAAATATGTATTTTAAGAAAACTAAAATAGATGGAAAAAACTGAGAAGACAAAACTCATCCAGTAATGCCTGCTTTGCCAGTTCAAAGTCCTGAGTTCAAATCCCAGTCCCATCAAAAAAAAAAAAAAAAAACAAAGATATATTTATGAAAATTCATCCAGGACAAGGGACAAGATTCTCCCCCCGCTCCCAGTTCTGGGGATTGAACCCAGGGCCCTGCACATGGTAAGACATCCCCAGCTCTTTTTGTTTTGTTTTTTATTTTATTTTTTTGAGACAGGGTCTCACTGACACCTTTGCCAGAGTTGGCCTCAAATTGGAGATACTCCTGTCTCTCTCCTGAATAGGTAGGATTACAGGTATGCACCACAATGCCTAGAGGGACAGAGTCTTAATAGAACACAATAATTGTTTAGAGTTTGATAAATTAATACATTTTGGACTATAAAGTATCTTCAAGGTGAAGAAGTATTGACAAGCCAGGTGCTGGTAGCTCATGCCTATAATCCTAACTAATCATGAGGCAGAGATCAGAAGGATTAAAGTTTGAAGCCAGCCCAGGCAAACAGCTGGTAAGACCCTACCTCAAAAATACTCAGTACCAAAAAGGGCTGATGGAGTAGCTCAAGTGGTACAGCACCTGCCTAGCAAGCATGAGGTCCTGAGTTCAAGCCCGAGTACCACAAAAAAAAGGACATACCTACAAAGAATACCTAAATAAAAAGCTTAGAAGACTAGTAGCACTCAAGATGCCTTCAAAACTAGGGATAGTGAAAAGAACTCCAGGTAGAGAATTGTGATATCAATTTTTTTTAATAAATCAAGTATCAAAGGAAAAAATAAATTTCATTCCCTAGAACAGGCTTTACATCCAGCAAAGGAAAAAGAAAACTTCTCACAGACTTAAAAACTCACATTAGATGGCTGGGTTATAAGCTTAGTAGTAGTAGACACTCTACCATATGCAAGGCCCTGGTTTCAGTCCCCAATGCATGTGCATACATGTGCACATACACACACATAAAAACTCACATTAGTATAAAGTAATGCACAATAGTCCATTCTAGGTACAAAAGTTAGTAATAATATCTTGATAATACCCAACACAAAAAAGGACTTGCACAGAGGCTCAAGACACAGACTGCCTATCTAGCAAGCATGAGGCTATGAGTTCAAACCCCAGTACCACAAAAAAAAAAAAAAATTTTAGTCTAAAGTTAGTAAAAGCTACCCTGATAGTCTACCCATTTCTCTCAAGATATGTCAGTCAGGGCTACAGAACTGTAGTTCAGTGATAGAGCACTAGTACGCACAAAGCCCAGGTTCAATCCCCAGCATCACCATGGATTTTATATGTGTATATATATATACATATATGTATATATATATATATATATATATATACATACATATATAAAAGTATGCCAGTAAGGGGGCACGGGGAAGAGGGGAGAAATGACCCAAATATTGTATGCACATATGAATAAAAGAAATTAAAAAAAAAAAGTATGCCAGCTACTTGGGAGGCTGAGGTAAGAGAATCTGAAGTTCAAGGACAGCCTTAGGAAGACCTTGTCTCAAAATAAAGTAAAAAAAAAACTGGGGGTGTAGCTCTGTGGTAGAGTGCTTATCTAGCATGTGTAAAACCCTGGTGCAATCCACAGCACCACAAAAAAAAAAAAAAAATTCCTCCCCTCCTCCCATGCAGTGCTCAGGATTGAAACTCAAGGCCTCATAAACTGGTATGTAGATACCAGCTCAGCTACACCAAAGCCCCTGCAAATTTATTCTCATACATATTGTAAATATATATATATATATAATAATTTTTTCATTATTTTTTGAAATTATCATAGTATTGTTGTGCTGGGGGTACGTTGTGACATTTACTAAAGTTCTTATAATATATCATAGCTGAAATCACCCCCTCCATCATTCTCCTTTACAATTCTTTCTTTCTTTTTTTTTTTTTTTTTTAATGGTACTGGGGTTTGAACTCAGGGCCCACACCTTGAGCCACTCAACCAGCCCTTTTTTGTGAAGGTTAAGATAGAGTCTCTTGAAGTATTTGCCCAGGCTGGCTTCAAACCACGATCCTCCTGTGTAGCTAGGATTACAGGCGTGAGCCATGTAGTTCTCTGTATTTACTCATAAGCAAACAATTTACTGAGTGCTTATGATGCATCAGGCAATATGTTAAGTAAGCAAGGATTATCCTACTTAAATCTAACAACTCAATAAATACTATCCTTGTATTTATCCAGGAAAATGAGGCTCAAAAACTTAAAGAAAATCTGGCATCTGTAATCCTAGCTATTTGAGAGGCTAAGATTGGAAGGACCATGGTTCAAGGCCAGCCTGGGGAAAACTCTGAGAGACCCTCACCTCAACAGAAAAAAAGCTGGGCATGGTGGTACACACTGGTCATCCCAGCTACTGCATGAAGAATAAAACTACACAGTGAGACCCTATATCAAAAAACCAAAAGATAGGTCTGATGTCCTGAGTTCAAACCAAAGTATCACCAAAAAAAAAAAAAAAAAAAGACAACACTGCAATCCTAGCTACTCAGGAGGCAGAGACCAGGAAGACCAAAGTTCAAGGTAAACCTGGGCAAAATGTTTGCAAGACCCCATCTCACCCAATAAAAGCTGGATGTGGTAGAGTGTGCCTGTTATCCTAGCTATTCAGGAAGTATAAAAAGACCACCATGGTCCAGGCCACTCTGGGCATAAATTAAAGACCCTATTGGAAAAATATCTGAAAGCAAAAGGGGCTGGGAGCATAACTCAAGTGAGCAGCTGACTAGCAAGCTAGAGACTAAGTTCAAACCCCGGCACCAAAACAAACAAACAAACAAAAAAAAATCCCAGTTTTGTTATTATTAATGTCTGCAAATTAGGATGGAACAGTACTGGAGTTTAAACTCAAGGCCTCAAACTTGCTAGGCAGGCGCTCTACCACTTGAGCTATTCCATAAGTCTTAGGGGTTTTTGTTCATTGTTGTTTTGTTTTGTTTGGTGGTACGTGGGTTCGAACTCAGGGCTTCACACTTGCTAGACAAGTGCTAATACCACTTGAGCCACTCCACCAGCCCTGTTTTTTATTTTGTTTTATGTTTTAAAATGGAGTCTTGCTACATTGTCTAGGCTGACTTTGTGCTCCAAGTGACCCTCCTGCCTTAGCCTCCTGAGTATGATATTAGCATTTTTAGCAGGCTGGTATATCTGTTACACAAGGTACTTAATAACCTATACTTTTCCTTATTCTATTTATAGGCCAGGTACTTTAACATTTTGAAAATTTTCTACCTTTTGTGGCCCAATTAATGTTGTCACTAAGTAAGAAGATACAGCTATTAAATGTGTTTCAGAAAGAAAAAAATCTCCTTCTAGCACAAATGGAAGAGACTGGTATAGAAACAGAAATAATTGTTACCAATGATGACAGAAACATCTCAACTGGAAATCATTGTTTCTAGTTTCCACAACATGATTTTTTTTAATTCATGTGGATTTGAGACATATTTAAAGAAGTACATCAATTTTTATCATTAAAAATGCAAATACCTTAACTTAACAATGGTATATAATGGACTGAAACAATACAGATTTTATATTCTCACATTTTATAATAGGAAATCTTGAAGAATTAAAAGAAAAACCTAGCCATTAACAAGTTCAGAAACCTAAAAGGCAGATGAACATATGCTGGCACTCTGTTTAAAGGGACAATTTCAATTTTATGTAAGACTTGACTATTTTTTAGAAGAGTTTCATTCATATGATCTTGAACTCATAGGTGCCCTTAACTAATATGTACCAAAAAAACTCCTAATTTCTAAAATGTTAAAATTAGTACAACTGCAATTATTTGTTATAATAGACTACTGATAACCAAAGAAATACACATAAGAAATTAACTGATTTTAATACACAAATCAGCCAAATGTGAAGACAGAATTATTTCCAGGTATTATGAAGAACAGATTAATCCCAACTCTAATTCTAATGCTAACAGGCCTATAGATAACTTGTGTGTTTACTAAGTACTCCTATCTATTAAGTACCAGCAAATTCTTAAATTTTACACTTAAGGTTAGTTAACAGCATCCAGTCTTTTTGCTGTCCTATAACTAGTCAATTTCTTTCTTGGGCTACAGGCATGGCTCAAGCAGTAGAGCCCTGCCAAGCAAACTAAGTGTCGCCCTGAGTTCATACCCCAGCACCAAAATAAATAAATAAATAAATTCTTTCTTATTTGTGGTATGATATCAAAACATGGGATCAATTATCATATATATGCCTTGATATATTTATTTTGTATTAATACATATTCAGTTATTTCCATATCCACAATTCTCCAAATATCTCTACTATAGAAAATTCAGTAATTATATTTTATTCAGTTCTCTCATGTATTTGGTCATGTATACATGTATACTCCTGATTTTTTTTAAACCTTCCATATGGCTCAATGGCAAAGACATTTGCCTATCATGGTGCAAAGCCCAAGGTTTGAGTTCCAGCACAGCAAAAAAAAAAAAAAAAAGGCATTCAGAATTTAAATCTGAGATACTATCTTTCAGTTTGGAACCAATGTGTTGTTACTGTCAAGATAATCTTAAAACTATTAAAAGCCTCTAAACCTGTTTATTCTTAGACATTCTTTCATGTATAAAACTTGAGAATTATAACCAAATTAACAAATCAGATATCAGAATGCCAAAAATTAAGTCATTAAAAGGGAATCCAAAGAAAGAGCCAGTTGTGAAAGAACAGGAAGTGATGTACACTGCCATTTTGAAGACGAACTATTTAGAAACATAAGTAGTACCATACTAATCTGGACTCAACCCAGGCTAATAGCTCTCAGTATTCTCTTCTGACAGTGGCATCAGAGGTCAACTGAAATAACCCTCAGGCATTTTTTCCTTAATAATGAATTTATCTAATTGATCATCAATACATTTTTACCACTTTTAGGCAAAGTTCCTACCAGCTATAGAAAAGTTTCTTTTTACTTGTCCTAAAAAGTAGACCTTAATTATTCTATGCTAAAATAAAGAAAGAAGTCAACATACACCTTGTGTGCATTCTAAGTTTTGTAACCTTTATTGATAAATTCTCTCTTCCTGCATCTTTCCAAGACAAAAGCAGTCACTCTTTACTGAGCAGTATGCTTGGATTTATACATGCTAGTATATATGAATTCATTATCAACAACAAACCATAATACAGAGAATTAGGCTTTGTGCCACAGTTTGCATGTAAGTGAAAATTCTACACATCACAATGTGCAACTTTGTGTCATGAAGTAAAGATACAAATGAACAGTGCTGTTAAATGAGTTCAGATGAACATCAAAGGGGAATAAAGAAAGCAAAAAATGTTCCATTTTATGAGGAAAGCATGATAAAATTGCATCTCAATAATAAAATAAGGGCTGGCACAGCAGCTCAAATGGTAGAGTATCTGCCTACCAAGTGTGTGCCCGAGATCAAACCCCAGTACTGCCAAAAAAAAAAAAAAAAAAAAGACAGAAGTTAAATTAATGCCTAGCACTATTGCTAACATCTTTCTTTATTCAAATAGTCTCAAAATGCAACACACCACAAATGCTCTAAGATACATTTAATGACAATATAACAGAGGTATTTATTTTAAAATAACTCATTAAATAAAGTTTAAACACCAAATACAACTTGTTAGTAAACTATCAAGACAATTCGTATCTGTCATATATTTTCATCCGCACCACTTTATGAAAAATTATTTAATTCTACTAATAGTCTTATTTTTAAATCACTTCACCAGTAAATCTAAACACTTAAAGAAAAAAACTGACAACAAATTAAGACTCCTTCAATACTAGAAGACTACTTTTTGGTATCAAAAAGCACTTTGCAACACACTTCCAGAATGTTAAGATTGTTATTTTTATTCATTTCTACTCTACTAAGGACAAAACCAACAGGTACTACTGCAAACCAGATATGATCACTTCTTTTAAAACAAATAGGACATAGTTGGGCAACAGTGGCTCCTACCTATAATTCTAGCTACTCAGGAGGCAGAGATCAGGAGGGCTGCAATTCAGAAGCAAAGTTCCTGAGACCCTATCTCGAAAAAACCCTTCCCAAAAAAGGGCTGTGAAATGGCTTAAGTGGTAGAGCGCCTTTCTAGCAAGAGGCCCTGAGTTCAAGCCCCAGTACCACCAAAAATATACATACATACATTTATATGACATGAATCAAAAAAGTGAAAAAAACGACTACAGAATATATAGCTATCATAGCATAGCTTGCACTTCCTTAAGAAACAGTATTTGCTACAGAAAGGTTTGGAACCTAATTATTTTCAGAAAATTTCAATGTCAGTGTCATACAAAATAATATTAACCTTAAAAATTCACACCCCAGGGGCAAATGTGCATCAGACAACCTGTCTTTATGTAATAATCTCTAATTAATAATTATCCAAGAACTACAAAAGCCATAAAAAAAGAAAGAAGGGGGAAATGAGGGGACATAAAATTATTCTATTTGAATCCTAACGAAAGATCAATGTGCTCACACACACAAAAAAAAAAAGCCAATCTAGACATCTCTCTCTCTCTCTCTCTCTCTCTCTCTCTCTCTCTCTCTCTCTCTCTCTCAGAGAGAACAAGAAAGACATCAAAACTGCTGTAACATGAGAGGGATCCCTTTGATAGCTCATATCACTCAACAATAACAGGAGCAGTTCCCATGAACAGATCTCAGAGGAAGACTATAAACAGTACTGTTACCGATTTAAAACCAAAGGAAAGAGTAACCTTTCCAAGGGAAGCGCCATTACTTCCCTCTCCAGCTCCCCCTCCCTTCAGTGTATACATGGGTCTGTGTATGAAGTAACTGCCTTGGACTTCTGCAGCATTGCAGTAGACTAGAGGATGGGGAGGGGAGGAAGGTAGGGAAAGAGAAACGCTTCCATCATTCAGACAGAAGATGGGTATATACATTTCCTGAGCTGGGGGTGGAATTCACCCAGCTGGCTCCCAGAGCAGTCTCCCTTCCCACGAATACACAGACACTACAAAGGAGAAGCAGGAGGAGCAAAGGGACCAAAAGGGAAAGGTAGCTCGCGCCTTTAAATAGGGGTGCACATCAACCCAGGGCCACACCTTCCCAGAAACATCCCCTACCACCACCCCTTCCGGTGACCCTCAGGAAAAAGGAGTAAATTGCTCTTGCCCCTCGAAACAGGAGAGCGCCCTTGCTCACCAGCTTCTTCACCCCACCCACTGAATCACAGACCCTCCTTGTCTCCCTCCCCCACCCCACCCCCACATCCTTCTTCCACCCAGAAGCCTGAGTGGGCCGAATCTCCCCGCCCCCCCTCCAATGTCTCCCTTTCCTAAAGCAGAGGTGCCCTTACCCTTTGGCAGACAGGTCTGGGGCCGAGAAGGCAGGCGCAGCCCCCTGTAACGCTCCGGTAGCCGCTACGCAGGACGACGAGGAGTGAGGAGGAGGGGGCCCGGCGACAGACCGCCGCCCCCCCCCCCAGAGCCCCAGCCAGCCGCCCAGCCCAAGCTCTGCGACAAGGGGCGAGGGGGGGGGGCGAGGGGACAACCAGGGTCGAGGAAGCGCCCTCAGCCCTCGGGCTCAGCTAAGATGGCGCGGGGAAGTGCCGGGAGCCGCCGCTGCCGCCTCGGGGGAACCGGCCGGGGCCTCGGCCGCCTCCGGTCCTTACACAGCCGAGGCCCAATCGGTCCCCCGCCGCGGCCCCCCGGCGGGCGGGCCCACGTTCAGCCTTCCGCCACCACCACCACCCCTGGGAAGGGGGCGCTCACAAAGAGAAGAGAGGCCGCGGGCCGGCCGGCGGACGGCGGGGCGGGGTCCCCAGAGGCCGGGAGGCCTCAGAGATTCGCGAGTGCTTAGCGCTCTTGGCCTGCAAAGGGCTCAGAGCGAGCGGGACCCCTCCTCTCTCCTCAGGCAGGCAGTGGCACCGACTCACTCTCTTTGCCACCCTCCCTTTCTCCCTCGGAGCCCTGAAGCCACAGAGCCCGGCCGCTGCCCAGGTGCCCCCCCTTCCCCGACACCACTCCCCTCCTCCCGACAGTCATCCCAGTCTCCGATCTCGCGAGATTTCCCGCCTGACAGGCCCGACCCTGCGCAAGACACGAGTGCGTACGCGCGCGCGCCTTCACGGGAGCGCGCAAATCCTTTCGCGGGGTGGAGTACCTCGGTTGCCCGATTCCTAAACCTCTGTCCAGCCGTGCCTTAATACAGCTCGAGGAGTTCCTATCCTATGCGGCGTCAGGTGCACTCATTTCACTTCAGAAATCTGAGGAAGACGAGCTTGTCTGCACTCCTCCACCTTCCTTCTTTCCACCTCCAAAGCATCAGCCTCCCACCAGTCCTGCCAATGTGAAAGTTTACCCTAATATCCCATTCGTACGTACCTTAGTTCAACTCCTCCATGGAATTCAGAGGTAAACTGGGCAGTGTAATCGTATGTAATTGAGCTTGTGAGATTCTGTGGAATAGTCATTTTTGGAACGGTAGTAAGACTTGCAAATACAGATCTAAGTCACCCTGTGTGTTGGTGACGGTAGAAAAGAGACAACTTCTTAACAAGTTTTTGTGGATTTAGTAGGTTGAGTGATGAGACGTTTTTGAAACAAAAGCAGCAAACTAAAGGGAAGAGATAGAACTTACCTTATTTTTTGTGGCAAAAAAAGAAAGAAAAGTGTGCCTGAGGTGCAGTCATTAAAAAAAAAAATCGTGGCTGCTCAACCAATGTAACAGTTGAGATAAATATATCTGTTTGTGAGTTTTATGAGCAAAACTTTTCTTTGATTTTTTTATAAAGTTACTTTGGGCTGGGCGCCGGGGGCTCATAACTATAATCCGCGCTACTCAGGAGGCAGAGATCAGGAGGATCGCGGTTCAAAACCAGCCCGGGCAAATAGTTCAGGAAACCCCCCCCCCCCATCTTGAAAACACTTAACACAAAAAGGGCTGGTGGAGTGGCTCAAGGTGTAGGCCCTGAATTCAAACCCCAATACCAAAAAAAAAAAAATTCAGTAAACTATCCAAAGATCAGAAAAACAAGCTATCTGCTTCAGTGCCATGTACATATGATTTGTTCCAACACTCCTTTTTATAGTAAAGGTCCTTGCTCTATGAGTCAATTAATCTTCCTTGTGCCTATATTGTCAGCTACTCTCAAACAGCAACTTTTTTGAGCATAAAAAACATGCCCTAGTTTCTCCTTGGGGAAGGAAGAGGTTACCATCTTCTCTCTTCCCCTTAACAGCCAAGCTTCTGGGAAAGTTGTGGATAGTTCTAACTCCACTGAAACTGGTCTTACTGAGGTCAAAAGAGATCTTTATTGTTAAAACTAGTGAAGTCATTTAATCCTTTCCTTCCTGTCATCTGCAGTATTTGACATAGCTGACACTCCTTCCATCTTGAAACTGTTCCTCCTTTGCTTTTCAACACCACTCAAAGCCCAGTTTTTCCTCTACCTTCTTTTCCTGGCAAAGCCCCTTTTCCTCCACCCAGTACATAAGGTGCTCCTCCAATTTTGATCCATTACAGAAGAAATAATTCCAGCAAAAATGTTTTATTGTAGGGCCTGGGGGTGTAACCCAGCAGTAAGAAGGCATACTTGGCATGTGGGAAGCTCTGAGTTTAATCCTCAGCACATACAGCCGCTCCACAAGCCCTTTTTAACTTGGGTATTTTTCAAGATAGGGTCTTGCAAACTATTTGCTCCAGTTGACGTTGAACCTCGATCTTCCTGATCTGTGCCTCCAGAGTAGCTAGGATTACAGTCATGAGTCACTTTATCTTTCTTACTTCACCTCTTTTCCCACAAAAGCCTCCCCATAAGTCCCTTGGGAGTATTTTTAAGTAAACCTCTTATAAATCATCATACTTCACCTGCACATATTTCAATATGTATCTCTAGCAAAGACTTTTATTATAACATAACCATACTATTTTTATACCTTTATGAGACTTTTTAATTCCTTAGTATCATTTAATATCAATTCATGTTCAGTTTTTCCTAGTAATTTTCAAAACACATTTTTTTTTTTTGAAATAGTGTTTCACTATGTAACCCAAGCTGGACTTGAACTCTCAATCCTCTTGCCTCAGCCTCCCAAGTGCTGGGGTTACATACACCACCATGCCCAATTCTAAAATGCCTTTTACAGTTCATTTATCTGAATCAAAATCTGAACAAATTCCACACTTTGCATTTGACTGATAAATATGTCTATAAGTTTCTTTTACATTTATAACAGTTCCCTTTCACTTATGTTTTCTTAATATGTTCTCTTCCTTCCCTCTTTTTTCTGTTATTTGATGCTTATTTTTTTTAGGAAATCAGATCATAATATTCCTTGGAATTTTTCACATTCTCAACTTGGCCAATTGCATTCTAATTATGTCATTTCACATTTGCTTCAATGCTCTTATTTCTTGGACATTAGTTAAATCTACAAGTATTTTGTTTTTGTAAGAATATTGTTCAGGTGATGTTTTTATAACATTTGTGTCTGCCACTATCCCACTCTCACACTTGCCTCCACCTCTCCCATAAAATTGTATTTTTTTTTTTTTGGTGGCACTCGGGCTTGAACTCAGAGCCTACACCCTGAGCCACTCCATGGGCCCTTTTTTTGTGATTTTTTTTTTTTTTTGAGATAGGGTCTCTCAGACTATTTGCCTGAGCTGGCTCTGAACCACAATCCTCCTGAGCTACCGGTGCCTGGCACATAAAATTGTAATCTGCTCTTTTTTTTTTTTTTTTTGCAGTGTTGAGGATTGAATCTAGGGCCTTGCACATGCTAAGCAAATGTTCTACTACTGAACTCTATGCCCACCTCCAAAGAGAAACTTAAGAGGTCCTCACTGTCTTCATTTTTATTTTACATCTGTACCTATGATCTGGGACTAATAGATCTCCTTCTTCAAATTCTTCAAGTTTCACACACACACACACACACACACACACACACAGGGGAGGGGGGCTTATCTCAACATCAAGTTTACTTAATAAGAAATCACCATTAGTAAATATTGCAAAACATATCAATTACTTCATTTTTAAAATTATCAAAAAAAAAAAAGAAAATAACATTCATTCGTGTAAAGAAAATTTTAAGTTGATGCATGAAACAGTTGCAGATATTGCAGTTCTTGTGAGTGAGATTAACTCCTGAACGTTTCTCTTTTTCCCTGTCTTGTTCCCCACTGCCTCTACTGTGGGTTCATTCCTCACAGTTTCTCATCTGGGTGCTGTAATTGCCTTTCAACCACTCTCCTTGACATCCTCCCCAATGTCCCTGTTCTCTATACCTAGGTGAATGGTTTTAATGCTTCTAAAATAGTTTCTAAAAACTGAATGTGTCATTTCTCTGTGTAAAACTCTTCCACGGATTCCCTTAAAACTCTCCTATCACCTTTAGAATGTTCCCACTGTCCTGAACTGTTCCTATTCTGCTAACTGGTAATGTGCTGTCTCCAGGATGTACACTGTATTCATCCCTCTGTCTGAAATGCCTTCTCTAGTTGACTAATATCCTGCAAGATTCAGCACAGCATCTCCTCCCTTGAGAGCTTCTTCATACCCCAGTTAGGTATCCCTTGAGCCCATAAATTGGGGTCAGAAAGCCGTGAGGAGAACAATGGGTACCAACCATGCTTTGACCTTGATTAGAAAAGTTACCCAAGCAGTGACAAAACCAAGGATAAATTCTTTACATACATTATTATTTAATCCTCACAACAAACCTGTGAGATAGGTTTATTATTATTACCTCCATTGGGATAAAGAAACCAAGAGAACTTACACCATATGCCCAAAATCACACAACTGGTGGGTAAATGGAGAGCTAGAATTCGAACCCACATGTGAATGAATCAAAAGCACACTGTCTTTCCACCATATTGTATTCCTGGCACCACTAACCAAGGACGCATCTCTGTATAAGGAATGACTGTTCTTGTATACACTATCAGTGTATTTGTTGTCACACATGTATCTGTATGTGAAAAGATATCAATGTGTCAGTGGGTACACTGCATGATAGGAATATCTGTCCAATGAACCTCTTCTCAGTATTGTAACTCATTAAACCATTGAATCATATAAAGTTTGGGGAGAAATTCATTGTTCATCATGATGTCTCCACCCCAACTCAGTTAGTATATTAACTTTTTTTTCCTGGGGTAGGGTGGACTAGAGTTTGAATTTAGGGCTTTGAGCTTGCAAAGCAGGCACTCTACCACTTGAGGCACACCTCCAGTCCCAGTGTGTTAACTTTTTACAACCATATTTGTATTGCTTATGAAAATCTCCTATTTCTTCACAGTAGAAGACAAAAACAAATAAGTAATTAAATAAATTAAATAAAGCTAAATGAGATGATACTTATCGAGAAAGATGTCAGTTAGATTTACCAGTTTAGAAATTAGGAATGAGGAACACCAGGAACTGATAGTCATCAAATAAATATTCTGGGTGGTGGCTCAAATCTATAATCCTAGCTATTCCGAAGGTGGAGATTAGGAGAATTGCAGTTCAAGTTTAGCACCAGCAAAAAGTTTGAGAGCCCACATTTCAACCAATGGCTGGGCATAGTGGGGGCACACTTGTCATCCCAGCTACATGGGGAAGCACAAATAGGAGAAAAGAGGTCCAGGCCAGCCTGGGCATAAAGAGAGACTCTATCTCAAAAATAACCAACTCAGGGTTGGTGGTGTGGCCCAAGCAATAGAGCGCCTCCTCAAGAGCAAAGCCCTGAGTTCAAACCCAGTACTGACAAAATAAAATAACCAACACAAAAAGGATTAGTGGAGTGGTTCAAGTGCTAGAGCATCTGCCTGGCAAGTGGGAAGCCCGAGTTCAAACTGCAGTACTGCAAATAATAATAACAGCAATAATAATAAATATGTTACTGGAAGCCCATCTGGTATATTCTTGGTTGTTCTCAGTATAGCCATACATTTCTGTCTTTAGGTGCCAAGACCAACCAATTAAAGCAGGTTGCAGTGTGGCTGCCATACCTCAATGAGACATACTTACAGAAGATGCCTGATATAAACAAGGTTCACACTCTGGAAAATAAAATTCATCATGTGCAGAGTTGCTTCTTGAGCTCCACATTCTCAAATAATGGGATCAATTTTGTGGGCATCCTTTAAAAATGCCAGTCTTATGCATAGAAGGAAAAGAGAAGGAAGGAAGAAAGGAAAGAAAAAGAAGAAAACCGTGCATATGGGAAGGAGCAAACTCTTCCATTTTAACCCAAAGGATAAATAAATGCTGGGTCAAGGTACCAAAGAATGACAGAATGTAATTCAGTCTGAGAAAGTCCTGACCTAAAAACTTTTCAGTCTCAAGTATCAGATAAGCTTCTGCAGTGAGCCATGAATAAGTTAAAGCAGCCACTCCAGAGTCCAAAAGAAATCTAGCCCTGAAGAAATTAATCAGTGTGTGGGAAAAAGGTACAACAGTAATCTAAAACATTGACTTTGGAGTCTCACCTCCTCACCTACTATCAGTGACCTCTTTGTGTCATTTTTATAACCATGCTGAATGTGGGTTTCTTCTGTACAATGGAGTTAAGGCCTGGAGATGTAGCTTAGTGATAGAGCACTTGCCTAGTATGCACAGGATCCTAGGTTCAATCCTTAGCATCCCAAAAATAAATGGGGTTGACATTACCCAAGATTTAAGTCAAATATCATGTAAAGTGCTTAGCTTAGCTCCAAGCCTAGCCTGGGGAAAATGCTTTAAATGGTAAGCTATTATTGTGTCTGTGTAAGGAGGTAAATATTCAACCCACTGCTCTGACAACTACCCTCTGGCAGGCACCCCATGATCAGCACATTTCAACTATGATAGTCTGGGACATCTGTGACAGTGGAAAGGGTTGGGCAGCATGTTTGTGGATTGAGAGGTTTTTTTGGAATGTATCTTCAGGACCAATTGGAGATTTTGTCATGGCTTTTCTTTGGCTGACATCTGCCAATATTTAAAAAGAAAAACAATCTATGTGAATTCCTACCAGCTTTGTGCCACATAGTATATGAAACAGAAACAGCTGGCAATCAAAATATTAAATCTATATTTTATTACCCTGGAATTGTCTTTGGGCCTCCTCTTTGGGCTTTTCTTTACTAACTAGTAGTACCATACTAGTAAGAAATCTTTTGGTTTTGATTGAAAGTGACAATTCAGGGCTAGGGATGTAGCTCAGTAAGCCATGTTTGCCTAGCATGTACAAGGCCCTGGGTTTGATCCCCAGTACCAAATAAGTAATAAATAAATAAATAAATAAAAGGAAAGCTACAAGTCAAACTAGACTAAGGGGAAAAAATAAAGGAAATTTATCATACCTCGTAACTGAAAAGTCAGTGTCTTACAAACTTTTATAAAAGAGTTTTGTAGGAGTCAAGGGTGTAGCTCAGTGGTTGTGTACTTACCTAGCATGTAAGAGGCCCTGATTTTTATCTCTAGCATGGCAATAGTAATAATAATAATAATAAAGTATTTTGAGGGGGGAGTGAGGATAAAGAATGGAGGTGAATCTAACTAAGATATATTATAAGCAGTTTTGTAAATGTCATGATGTCCTCCCTGCCCCTCACACAACTATAATATGCTAATAAATTTTTTTCCTTTATTGTTGTGCTAGGTGGGGGTACATTGTGGCATTTATGAAGGTTCTTACAATGTATCAAATATATCATACTTTAATTCATCCCCTCTCTTTTATCCTCCCTCCCCGAAATAAATTTTTTAAATTAAAAAGAAAAATGAACTTAGGGGCTGGAGGCATGACTCAAGCAGTAGAATGCCTGATGCCTGCCTAACAACAAGAACAAAGCTGAGGGTGGGGGGAGGTGGAACAAACAATTTATACACGTGTAAGTAAATGTAAAAATGATGAAAGGAGAAAAGAAAGGGAAAAAAAACAGAAAAAAGCTGAGTTCAAAACACCAGTAATGTAAAAGAAAGAAAGAAAGAAATTTGATAGGTATTTGGTTTTTTTTGGTACCTGGGATCAAACCCAGGGCCTCATACATACTTGGTAAGCACCCTACCTACCACTGAGCTACATCCCCATCTATCTCCTCTTTTTCTCTCTTCACACACTACATCCAACCCCCAGTATGTTCCAATATGGGTACTTTCTTCTGTAGGTTGTATTTTTGTTATAAAGTTGTATGTGTCCATTTTGGGGACAAGGGTACAGCTGAGAAATCTGTGGCCTCAGGTAATTCCCACTGCTGCCACCTAGTTTAATGTAACTGAACACTGAATGCTGCCATTGATATACTGTCTACACACAGGAAATGAATCAGGAAGGTTTCTGATATTGGTTTTAATCAAATATTTCCTTTACTGATGTTTTATTATACTCTGACAGGAGCTTTTGTCTCAAAGTTCAGGTTTTATATAGTTCAGCTTGCCTGCTATTCAGCCTTTCCTACATAATCAGTTTTCTCTCACCCACAGCCCCAAAACTCCTAAGCAAGAGAGCGAGGTCTGGTCTAGTTATCAGTGGCACCATCTAAATATTTGTCATGAAATTCTTGCTTAATTTCTCCTCTTCATAAATCTTCTCAACATAGAATGCCAAATATTGTAAATGTAGAATTTGAAGGTATTTGAGACAAGGTGAACATGAGCAGATCAGAACTGGAGACTATTAACCATAGTCAGCTTCCATTAGAGGCTTCACATGGGTCATACTGAGGAAAACTGGCATCTTAACAGTTTATTTCAAGCCAGGTGCCAGTGGCTCACAATTACAATCCTAGCTACTTAGGAGGCAGAGATCAGGAGGATCATGGTTTGAGGTTAGCCCAGGCAGATAGTTCAAGAGCCCCTATCTCGAAAAAACCCTTCACAAAAATAGGGCTGGTTGAGTGGCTCAAGATGAAAGCCCTGAGTTCAAGCCCCACTACTGCAAAAACAAACAAACAAACAAAACCCCCCAAAAAAACACAAAAAAGGGCTGATGGAGTGCTTAAGTGGTACAGCAAGCATGCTAGGCATGAGCCTAGCAAGTGTGAGGCCCTGAGTTCAAACCCCAGTACAACACACACACACAAAAAGTTTATTTCATGCAGCATGAAAAGTTGGACCAGGGATAGGAAGAGAGGGAAGTGAAAGGAATGGCCACGGAAGGTCCGGCATTACATCATCCCATTTTAGTGACCCCCCCAAAGGCAAAGAGAAGCTTCTCACTCTGGCATAACAGTATATACAATCCAAATGAACAGCTCTGAGTAGCTTGACCATATGTTAGTGTTATATGCTCTTTCCTGACCCAGTTGCTTTACCAAGGGATGAAACAGTTTAATTTTTCTAGCTGTGATTGTGTGCTCATCCTGTGGCAAAAAGCTTAAACTAATACCCTCACAATAAGTTCAGAATGATGGAGAGGAAATTCCTGAAAGAAATGCAGGGCACTCTTTGCCAAAAGAAGAGGAAGAAATTCTGGACAGACAAAAACAACAGATGTTCACTACAAGTAGAATAGAACTTCTGGTGAAGCCAAATGATGTGTCTTTGTAGGGATGCTAGCTACAGTAGAATATGTTAGCACTTATTATGATCAGGTAAAAGAAAGTAACTATCTCTAGGCGCTGGCAGCTCATACCTGTAATCCTAACTACATGGGAGTCTGAGATCCAGGGGATCCAGGTTCAAGGCCAGCCCAGGCAAATAGATCATGAGATCTCATCTCCAAAATAACCAGAGCAAAATGGACTGGAGGTATGGCTCAAGCAGTAGAGTGCCTGCTTTGCAAGTGCAAAGTCTAGCCCTGAGTTCAAACCCCAGTCCCAACAAAAAAAAAAAAAAAATTACAGGATATACTTTTGAGAGTCAAGGGCACAGAGAAGTCCAATAGAAAACTCATGTTTCATATGACAGGTGTAACTCTGGTATGTACATCAGTAGGAGAAGATACCGTCCAAACATTCTTCGAACCTTACATAATCCTGAAAACATCTGACATGTACAGGACCTAGAAATGCCCATCACTCAGGCACATAGTGCCAAGGTGACAGCAACTTTCAGAGGACTTTGGCATGTGTGTGCATCTTTTCCTAGAGTTTTCCATCACACCATCCTTTGCAGTAGCTATTCTCTATATACTACAGGCAAATAGCTTTCATTCACTCATTTATTTCTATCTCCCACACCTAACCCAATTTCTGTCATATAGCAGAAAATGTTTGTGAAATGACTGAATTGATAGATAGCAAACATTTATTGAATGACAATTATATATATTATGCCAGACTTTGTGGATGAAAAGATGAATAGATAGTATTCTTATCTTGGCAATGATCACAGCCTCATGAGAAAGGTCAAATAAACAGTTTTATGTCACTTAGGACCCTTTCGTTGTAAATAACATAGAATCAAATAGAAAACAGCTTTAAAAAAAAAAAGAATATTTTGGCTTACACATGCTAAAACAAGAAAAGGTCTAAGCTGAGGGCTAGCTCAGGAAGTTAGTTCCAGTGTTGATTATCTGGTCTCATCTCTGGGACTCCTTCTACTGTGTTGCCTTTGGTCTGGGGCTTCAGCAAGAGAACCTCTTCAGCAAGAGGTATCAGCAATTCTAGTCTTTACATTCTCTTAAAGCTGTGAAAGTGGGTTTGACATATGACTTCACCCCAAATTGACCATGAGACCTTTGACAAGTTAATCAAATTTTCTATGTAATCTAGGGATTTAGCTCAATGGTAAAGTGTGTGCTTAGCATGTGTGAAGCCATGGGCTAGATCTCTAACTCTGCAAAAAAAAAAAAAAGCAAAAGACAAAACAAAATTCTATATGTCTCATTCCCACTTTTATAAATAATAATCATACTTCCCCAATCCAGTTATTGTGAACAGTAAATAAATATTCAATAAATGTTAACTATTTTGTTACTGTTGTCATCATCATCAAATCTCAGGGGAGAGAGAGAGGAAAAAAAAAAAATTCTATTCTCAAAATGCCAAAAAAAGGCTGGAGGCATGGGCAAGCCATAGAGCACCTGCCTAGCAAGTGCAAAGCTCTGAGCTCAAATCCCAGTACTGCCAAAAAAAAAAAAAAAGGAACAAAACAAAAATGCTCTAATTGGATCATGCACCATCCCTGAGCCAGACCCGGGGGAGTATCATACACTCTATATGCAGATTGGCTTACGCTAATAAACATGCTCCATCCCCGTCAACATCACAGTAACCACATCAACTGAATAGAGGAGGGGCTGGTTCTCTGCAAGAAACTGAGGTACAGTTACCAGTTACCAAGAAGTATGGAAATGTTTGCTAGCCAGAAAAAAACAAAACATGACTAGCACTGACTTTATACTCTAGTAGTCTGACAGGGCTATGATCAAGGTAAGCATCAGAGGCTATCTGATGAGCTTCTGAGCAGGAGTCAGGAGAAGTGATTGCTGATTTCTTTTTCTTCTCTCTCTCTCTCCCTCCGCCTTCTAAATGAAGAAAAAAAAAAGATCTATTTTAATCAACAACCTAGATCCCCTAATCCAAAAGGGGTTGAGCTTTTTTAAAAAATTGTAGTAAAATATATTATAACATAAAATTTGCCATTTTTTTCTGTGAGTGTGGGTCCAGGGATCAAAGCTAGGGCCCTGTGCATGCTAAGCAAGCAGTCTACCACTGAACTACACCTTCAGTTGCCTCATTTTACTCAGTTTTAAATTAAGTACATTCACATTATTGTGCCGTCCGTCATCACCATTCATCTGCAGAATTTTTTCATCATCCAAAACTTTAGTTTTTTTGTTGTTTTTCTTTTTGGCAGCAGTGGGGTTTCATCTCAGGGCCTCATGCTGCTAGGCAGGGACTCTTACTGCTTGAGCCACTCTGCCAGCCCCATCTTCCAAAACAGAAACATTGTACCCATTAAACAAAAACTCCTCATTCTTTCTGTCCCCCAACTCTGACAACCACTACTTTCTGTCTGTACAAATTTGGCTATTTTAGGTACTTTAGTTGAGTTTAATCACACAGCTTTTTTCCTTTCATAACTCACTTATTTCACTTCACATGTCTTCAAGGTTCATCCATGTTCTAGCATGTGTCAGAATTCCCTTCCTTTTTAAGGCTGAATGTCATTATACATGCATATATATATATGTATATGTATGTATATATATCACATTTTCTTTATTCATTCATCTGTAATGGACACTTGGGTTGTTTCTACCCTTTGGCCATCATGAATTACATTGCCATGGACAC
Source organism: Castor canadensis (assembly GCF_047511655.1). Taxonomy (NCBI): domain Eukaryota; kingdom Metazoa; phylum Chordata; class Mammalia; order Rodentia; family Castoridae; genus Castor; species Castor canadensis. The sequence goes on along the minus strand of NC_133396.1, from coordinate 44,483,447 downwards.
GGGCATACAAAATGCAAGCTCTGCTTTCCAGTTTTTGGATATATAGGGGTTGAGCCTTTTAAAACAGAAGAAAAGCCAGTTGTAATGGTACGTGCCTGTATTCCCAGATGAAGCAGAAGCAGAAAGATAGAGAATTCTGGGCCAGTCCCAAACAAACATGCAAATAAAAGGGCTGGGGTGTGGCTAAGTGGCAGAGTTTTTCCCTAGCATGAGCAAGACTCTAGATTCAACCGGGTGTTAGTGGTGCATGCCTGTAATCCTAGCTATTCAGGAGGCAGAGATCAGGAGGATCGCGGTTTGAAGCCAGCCTGGGCAAATAGTTTGAGAGATTCTATCTTGAAAATACCCAATACAAATACAAAAAAGGGCTGGTGGAGTGGCTCAAGGTGAAGGCCTTGAGTTCAAGCCCCAGTATGGCAAAAAAAAAAAAAAAAAAGCTTGGGTTCAATCCCCAATACCACACAAAGAAGAAGAAGCAACATTTTTATTCCTTTTGAAACGCTGAGGGTCGAACCTGGTGCCTTGCACAGGCTAGGCAAGTGCTCTACCACTGAGCTACATTCTCAGCCCAGAAGAAAAAGCAACTTTATTAACTTTTTTCTCTCTTGAAAGGCAATATCAAATTCCCATCCTCCCATGCTACTTCTGGCTTTGATGACTCCCACTCCATTACCAAACCACAGAGTCAGCTTCTACCACTCAAGACACACACAAATACAGTGAGTGGCTTCCCCATCCCAGGCAGGAGACCCATGGCTGGCTTTGGATTTAGCTGATACATTGAGAAAGCTAGTTTTCCTCTCCGATCAGACTCTTTGTATGAAGGGAGGGGCATAGAATTGAGAAACTTTCATTTCCTGGGAGGGAACATGCCAGCTGTGAAAAGCCCAAAGTTGTAAATTATCAGATGGTGACTGCCTCTGAAACCTGTCAAGATTCCTGACAGCTCAGCTGAGAACCTAATTAGCAGTTACAAGGAGAGACAGGAAAAACGTGTTGTCAGAGAGCGCCTGGTCAGAGAGAATGAGCTACAGTGTCCTGGCCTCATCATCAGCCTCCTTCTTGTTTCAGCTAGAGCAAAACACATTAGTCTAATTGACATTACACATGTTTATTACCTGGAATAAAGGAACCATGTCAAACCACAACCCTGTGTCAGCTGTGTCTTTGGTAATCACATAAATTGAACAGTGGCATTTGACCTGATCGTACAAACACTTCTGATATTCTCAGCGCCAAGGATAATACCATCCTGCATATAACTTTCCCCTAGAGTTTATAGATTTTAACCAGTCCTTCTTGTTTCCTGGAGTGAAGAACAGCAGTAATCTTTTGTTCTAATGAAGCCCAAAAAGGGATAATGACTCACCTAAAGTTACGTAGTCAATCAACAACCCAGCATTTTATCTTCCAAGGAAAAGACTGTAAAAATAGTATGAGAAAACTATCAATCTTCACCAAAAATCCTTAAATAAGGGAAAAGCAACATTAGTGTATTCACATGCTAGGTTTTACAAAATCTTCTGGTCTTACAAAACTCACACACATTTCCCGTTCTTTTCTTTCCACAATTGCATCAGCAGCAGTGAGCATGAATACTATCTTTCTCAGTGGGAAACTTTTTTTTTTCTTGAAAGCAAGCATCCAGCACTTTCAGCAATGAGGAAAGAGAGAATTAATATATATTAGGCACCTATTATGTTCTAGATTCTATGTCTTTCCTCTATCTAATTTAATCTGTAAGCTAAATGACAAAGTAGATGCTAGTACATGGTCAGAAGCCTTGCCTATGGCTCAGAAAGGTTAGGTAAATTGCCCAAGCTCACACAGGTGGTAAATGGCAGAGCAGCCATGTGCGGTGGCTCATGCCTGAAGTTGGAGCTATTCAGGAAGCTGAGGTGGATCACTTGAGCCCAGGAGTACAAGACCCTGGATTTGATTTCCAGAATGGAGGGGTGGGGGTACGTAATTGTTTTACTCAAATAGAAGGCATGCAGGCAAAATACTCCATCAGATTCAAAGACACTACAGAGAACAGGGAGTTGGGATGGAAAAGGGGAGAAATGGAGGAAAAAAAAGTGGATGAGGAAGGAGAGACTAGGAAGGGAATATGCCTAGGAAATTTAATGGGTAGTGGGAATCCTTCCCAGAGGCCTTTCACCAAGATCCACAGAACATGTAGAAGCTGATACTCTTTTTTTTGCTCCATTCACCATTTATTTTCTCTTCTGTAAAAGGATTAGCAGGATGGGCTCAGTGGGAAAGGAGGCCCCTGTGGGATCCTGTTACCAGCCATCTGTGTTCTGTTCTTTACTTTCAAACAAGCCGGCTCCAAAACTCTGAACTGGAGAGGGAGTTGGAGCTGCATACAGATCAGCAGAGCTGTTGCTAACAGCTCTGACGCCTGCAGGATGACTCAACCCTCTGTGCCTGGCAGAGTCAGCTGTGGTCCCCTGGAGCCTCCTACTCTAGAGAGAAAATCAGAGAGGTAGGAAAGTAGCTTGGGAAAAGGGAAAGAGGACCCTTGATCTCAGACAAGAATTCAGTCTGGAACAATCGGTTGAGGTGCCCCAGTCTTCAGTGAAGACTTCCAGCTGATGATGGGGGAGGGATTAAAGGTGACAGCGAGAAAAGCACAATTCTGTGCACTTTAGCTGCTCCCAAAAGGAATGGACCAGACAGTCTGAAGGATTGCAGTCATCAAAAGCCATATGGCTACGTCACCAGGAATACAGTCCAAATACAAATCTCACTCATCTTCCCAGTGAGTTTTACCCAGGTACAGGCAGCTCCTACTATTCAACGGCTTTCGACAAACCCACAGATTCTTCCTGTTCCTACAGGGCACCATTAATACTTAAGAATTTTTTTTGTGCTCATTAGTTTTAGCTTCAGCTCTCTCCCCTTATCATTCACTCAGATCTCTCAGATACAGGCAATTAGGATGCCAGGAAGATCTAGGTAGCCTTCCTGTTTGCTCTGGGTTTTGCTACTTGTGTATCCATACTGCCAAGAAGCCTATGTGTCTGGATTATCCATAGTGCCAAGGATGTCTGCATTTACCCTATACTAATACATCAATACTCTGCTTCGCTCCCCTCCCACTCTATCCACCCCTAGCAACCCTAGGCTTCCCTCAAAGAACTATCCTTTCAGTTGGCTCCTGATCTCTCACCAATAAACAGTACCCCCTCCTGGGTTGGGCTTCCTGTTGCCATGACAACTCAAAAGCAACGGGCTGAAGCTGCCAATAAAGGCATCTGCAAGAGCTCCCTGCAGCCAGAGTCCTTTAAATTAAAACAATAGGACAAAGTAGAATCATCAGGATAGCCACCATCCCCCCACCACCACCACGTACACACTCCTCATTGTTGGTTTTATGGAGAGATTGTCAGTTCTTGGAATAATTGAGAAAGTGGTTGCTTTTCCCTAAATGAAAGATTTGCATACTCATACAATTATTTCTTAGATACTAGCCTAGAAATCTGACTAATTTACCAGGTGTTCACATCTCTAAGGGGCCAAGGAACTTACAAAATAAGTCTGCATGTGTCTTTTACTTATAGTTCATTTTTCTCACCTACAGGAAGAATCTGGGTATTTGGTATTTCAGGCTAGAACTGCTGGCTACTTTCACACACTGGATGAAAGAACTCCTAATATCTTTATACAATATGTGTGAAAGGACACAAGTGCTCAAATACTCCTATTAACTACTCTTCCCTGTCCTCATTCCCCTTTAATTCAGGCTCTATAGCATAGCAGTTAAGCTCCTAGACTTTGGAGTTACCCTTCCTGATTTGAATCTGTTCTAACCCCATTGCTTTGCAACCTTTGGAAAGGCTTTCTCTGTGCTTCACTTTCCCTATCTGTAAATGGAGGAAAATAATGATGTCTCCTTCAGAGGGCTTTCATGTAGATGAAATAAATTGAAATCTATAAAATATTGCGAGCAATATCTGGTTTTATGTACAAAACATCTTTGATATATCAGCTATGCTGCTGGGTACAGTGTGCTGCTGGGAAACACAGACAAGGTACCCTATCCTAAGAGAGTTCCTAGCCTGATATTCTTATGCTACAGATAGACAAACCAATAATTATAAGAAATGTGATAAGTGCTTCTGTAAATAAAAACAGAGGAGGAAGCCAGAAATTTAGCCTGGAAGGATACCTGGGTTTTCCAAAAATAGAGAAATGTCTTATCTGTTAGCTAGCATTCTGAGTTACAAAGAGCAATTCACTCCATTTAGCTCAGCAATTTTATTTTAAAGATATACGTCACAGAAACTCAGGAAACTTAACAGCCCAGAAGAGCAAGACACAGCATTTTTGGTATTTTTCACTCTAATGCTTAATCATTAGCATGGCTTAGCTATTTTTCTCCTGGCAGGGCCTCTTTTACTATTATCAATTGGTTCCTTGGGTTCCTTTTTTATTTTAATTTTTTTTAGTGGTGCTGGGGATTGAACCCAGGGCTTTTAAGTCTGACAGGCAAACACTCTACCACAGAGCTACACCCCCAGCCTCTGAGTTTTTCTAAGGTATCATTTTAGCTCTTGTAATAACTACATTCTTTCTTTTTTTTGGCAATGCTGGGGATGCGGAACCCAGACCCTCAAACGTGCCAAGTAGGTGTTCTGCCACTGAACTATGCTGCCAGTCTTCTCCTTTGTCTAACTCAAATTTTAGAGAGTCAGAGAAAATCCAATTAAGGTACTCCATTTTTAGTGCAAGGTATGTCATGAATTGCCAGCCAGGTTCTTGATTGCTCACCATTGTATCAGATGACAGTTCTGATCCAATCAGCTAAGGTAAAAGGACCTCCATGGGTCATATGGGTCATGACTAGGCTATCAAACTGTCTCTTCAACAGAGACTGTGGGTAGGGAAGTTTCCCCTGTAGCAGTCATGACGTGTCTAGAACAGAAAGAAACAACATGTACAAAGAGCGTGGTAAAGAGAAGTGCAGTGCGTCTGGAGCTGATTCAACAGATATTTATTGAGGGATTGCTCAGCATCAGTCACTATGCCAGGAGGGGGTAACAAATGCTCTAATGAATGCTAGACAGAATTCTATGGAAGCCCATTGCAGAATCACTTGAACCAGACATAAAGGCTAAGAAAAGTCTTTTTTTTTTTTTTTCATTTTTCTTTTATTATTCATATGTGCATACAAGGCTTGGTTCATTTCTCCCCCCTGCCCCCACCCCCTCCCTTACCACCCACTCCGCCCCCTCCCTCTCCCCCCTACCCCCTCAATACCCAGCAGAAACTATTTTGCCCTTATTTCTAATTTTGTTGTAGAGAGAGTATAAGCCATAATAGGAAGGAACAAGGGTTTTTGCTGGTTGAGATAAGGATAGCTATACAGGGCATTGACTCACATTGATTTCCTGTGCGTGGGTGTTACCTTCTAGGTTAATTCTTTTTGATCTCACCTTTTCTCTAGTTCCTGGTCTCCTTTTCCTATTGGCCTCAGTTGCTTTAAGGTATCTGCTTTAGTTTCTCTGCGTTAAGGGCAACAAATGCTAGCTAGTTTTTTAGGTGTCTTACCTATCCTCACCCCTTCCTTGTGTGCTCTCGCTTTTATCATGTGCTCATAGTCCAATCCCCTTGTTGTGTTTGCCCTTGATCTAATGTCCACATATGTGGGAGAACATACGATTTTTGGTCTTTTGGGCCAGGCTAACCTCACTCAGAATGATGTTCTCCAATTCCATCCATTTACCAGCAGAAAAGTCTTCTTAGTGGAAGGAAAATCCACATCCGGACCAGAGAGAGGAGTAGGAGTAATTTGGAGGATGGTGTGTTCCAGGATCTGAAAGAAGCTCAATTAGGCTGTCAGAAAATGAGGGGAAATAGCAGGAGACAGGCATGGAATACCTCATTCAGGTAATTGTAGTTACTAATTACTGAACACAGAACTGAACATTATGCTAATCAATTTATATATATTAGCTTATTTAATTTTCCCAACAACTCTATGAAGTAGGAATAATTACTGTTCACATTTTAAACTTTTTTATTGTTATTTATTTATTGATATTAGCATTCATTCATAGCACAAGGGGGTTTCATTGTGAAAGTTCTATAGATTTCTATAGTATATCTTGAATAAATTTGCCCCCTCTATTATATTCTTTTAACCTCCCTCTGCCTTTTTTCTTTCTTTCTTTCTTTCTTTCTTTCTTTCTTTCTTTTTTGAGACAGGGTCTCACTATGTAACCCAGGCTGACCTGGAACCCACAATCCTGCTGCCTCAACCTCTTAAGTGCTGGGATTATAGGTTTGTACCACCATGCCCAGCTATTGTCCACTTTTTTTTTTTTTTATTCAGTGAGGTTTGGTAACTTTCTTATGATCATTTAACTAGCAAGTACCCAAATTGCTAACAATGAATTTATAGTTACTCTGTGGATCAAAAATATCATAGTACTGGACTGGGAGCATGGCCCAGGTGGTAGGGTTCAATTCCCAGTACTGGGGGGAAAAATCATGGTATTTATTTTTAGAGCAATGGAAAAATCAATCATTGAGAGTTTTAAAGCAAATTTACAGCTTGGAAAGATCACTCTTGCTGCAGAGTATAAAATGAATTCCAGATAGCCAAAGGGCATATAAGAAGACCAGTTGGGACATAGTACAGATCATATGAGATACTTGAACTAGGATGATGAATGTCATGTGAATATTATCATTCATATACTATTACTGCTATTGTTATTACTGAGTCAGGATTTTGCTATGGTTGCTTATGTCCCTAGGATAGCCTCAAACTTGTGATTCTACTATCTTACTCTCCTAAGTAGCTGGACTACAGGTCCAGTGCCTCAGCCCTTGCCTTCATGTATTATTTTGAGCAAGGAATACTTAACAAACTTCTAGGAAAAGTGCTATGCAGTAGTATTACAAAAACAAACAAGATAGATATGGTCCCTTTCCTCATACAGCTTACTAGTTAAGAGAGACTAGATAGAAATTAATGATGAATTGGATGTGGTAGTGATGGAAGAGAAATAGTATGACGTAATTCACTGACTTCCGATTGCCTCCAACACCAGTGCTCTTTTCACCATATTACCTACACAAGGATTCATATAATAGGTGGGAAACAGAGGACAAAAGGGGAAAGTGAGGAGGAAAGATTCAAAAAAAGTCTAGTATGACATTCATATCAGTTCAGATTTTATTTTGGAAACTTTAGGAAGCCATTGGAAATGTGTAAGCAGGAAAATAGCTTGGACAGATACATATGTTAGCTATAGAAAGATTTACTTGGAACACAGAATTCCTCCAGGGCTAATTAGTCAGCTTAAGATGAATATGCTCTAATCTTGAAGTTGATGGAGTATCTCAAGCAGTAAGAGTGCCTGCCTATCAAGCATGAGGCAGGCCCTGAGTTCAAACCCTAGTACTGCCAAAAATAAAACAAACCCAAAACCATCAAGCCATTCACTGGAGGCTCATACCTGTAATCCTAGCTACTCAGGAGGCAGGATCAGGAGGATCGAGATTCAAAGCCAGCCCCAGGCAAATAGTTCAAGAGACCCTGTCTTGAAAAAACCCTTCACGTAAAAGGGCTGGTGGAGTGGCTCAAGGTGTAGGCCCTGAGTTCAAGCCCCAGTATCACAAAAAAAAAAAAAAGAATGCTCTAATCCTCTTTTCATATTCTACCCTCTAGTGGTAAGCAGAAAAAACAGCAAGTTCTAAGTCCACAGATTTGTAAACAGCCTTGATTTGTCCTGAATATCATAACTCCTGAGTCTCTCAGAAAGTTTTGTTGCTCAGATGTTCAGTGGAGACCATCCATTCATTCTAAGATTCCCTCAGCTCATGGACACAGTTGTGTGTTTGACCACAGATATCCTTTTCTTGGAAACTCTCACCAGCCACGTTCTCAACCTCTCACCCCCACCTCCACTTTCTTGGGCTCTTTTCAGTACCCTTTGCTATGTAGCTGTCTCTGTTGGCAGCCATGACAGATCAACAAAGCCTGACACTGCTGCCCTCAGGTGGTAATATAGTGAAATGCACATTACATTTCTCCTGGAACCATTCCCTCTCAGAAAGACAATTCTTTAAACCTATTTTTGTGACATCCACTTCCTCTACACCTAAATTATAAAAGGATAATGTTCCTTTCGGTTCAAACCGTAGGAATCAATGTGGAGAAAGAAAACTCAGGAGTCCTCTTCATTGTTACATCCCCATATTTTACCACTAGCGCAACAGACTCAAAACAACTTTGAGAACACTTGAAAACAGGTCTAGGGCAGCCTTTTCAAGGACATCTCCTGCTTTCTTTGGAAAGAGATCTTTTCTTTTTACATCTTGAATCTAATTCCCTTTGCCCCAGAGTCCTGTGCTTCTAAAATAGAGCTCTGATAATGTCCATCATAAGAAGAGTCGAATTAATCTATGTAGTTTGGAAATAAACACTGGAATTGCTTCTCAAACCTCCAATTGATTTAACCACCCACTGGCAATGTTCCTTTGGCATCTTCTCCAGTTCTAAAGAACTTGAGTCACAATCTCCTCCATTCATTGACTCAGCACTTAGTGGCAAAGTGACCCTTTCAATCTTATCTCAGCTAAGTAAGGCAGGTCCTCTATCTCTTAAAAGGGTGATTTTGTGAATTAAACACTGATGGTGTTCTGATTTAGCACACATGCACCACCCACAGTCAGTTTTCTCCAGAATTTCCTCTAAAGCCAGGGGCTTTAAGATTTCTGAAGGACAGATCCCTCCCCCATCCAAGCCTTCTCTATTCACCCAGGAATTTGCGATGGAAATAGTACTGCTTGCTTTAGTGGAGCCGCATACCAGCGCTGCAGAGAACAGAGTGGCCGTTGCCATGGGGCGAGAGCGTTTGTATAGAACTGTCTATACAAGGTGGTAGACTTGAGGGCTGCTTAGAGTTGGAGCTGATTGGATTAGAGTTGAGCCAGCCCCCTTATTTCACAGATGAGGAAAATGAGGCCCAAGACTTAGTACAATGACTTATTCATGGTCCTAGAGAAAGTTAAAGTCAAAGTTGTGCCTTTTACAATGCACACCCTTTGCAACAAAGCCCCCCTTTCTGGGGCTGGGCATGTAGAGTGTTTGCCTAGCATGTGCAGAGGCCCTGAGTTCAATCCAGTTCCAGTAATGCCAGTGTAGTATTCCAGTGCTATTAATCTTTAGATAGAAGCTCCAGGAAAGCCAGGCATCAGTGGCTCACACCTGAAATCATAGCTGCTCTGGAGGCAGAGATCAGGAGGATTAAGGTTCAAAGCCAGCCCGGGTAAATAGCTCTGGACACCCTTTCTTGAAAAAACCCTTCACAAAAAGCCTAGTGGAATCACTAAAGTTGTAGGCCCTAAGTTCAAACCCCAGCATGGCTGGGGGGGTAAGGAGGGGTGGGGGGTGACAGCGAGGGGATGGGGAGTGGAAGGGGGGTGGGGGAGAGGGAGGAAGAAGTTCCAGGAAATGTAGGACTGGCAACAATGAGTATGTAAATATCTTTGCATTTGTATGCATGCCTTGTGTGTATGAAATTACAAGTGCACACCTGAGGGTGACTGTGTTAACTGGGTATTTGCATAGCTCTCTGATTACTGAAATTAATTAAACTTCAGTGTCCTCCCAGTGAAATTTGAATAAGAAACAGTATCTATCTCAAAGGATTAAATGAGATAATGTGGTATTTAAAGTACTTCACACAGTGACAGACACATAATAAATGTTTGATATTATGTTATTTCTATTATGTCTTGCTGCAATGAATGTGCCAGGGTGCACCTTCAATGGTTGGGACTAAATGGTTTAATATTTTCATTTAATTTTCACAATAAAACTTTGAGGTAGGTTCTTTCATTATCTATGCAACACTGATGAGAAAATTATTCTTGAGAAATTGAATAGCTTGCCTAAGATTGTAGGCTAGGAAGTGGCTGAGCTAGAATCAAAATCAGGTCTGAAGCTAGGTATCGATGGTTCACTAGCTACTCGGGAGGCTGAGATCCAGAGAATCAGTTTGAAGTCAGCTTGGGCAAATAGTTCGTGAGACCCTCATTTCCAAAATAACCAGAGCAAGATGGACTGGAGGTGTGGCTCAAGCAGTGGAGTGCCTGCTTTTTAAGCACAAAGCCCTGAGTTCAAACTCCAGTCCCCCCCACACAAAAGTCATACAGCTATCTATTAAGATTGAGGGCGCTGGGTGTCAGTGGCTCACAGGAGGGAGAGAGCAGGAAGATTTTGGTTTGAAGCCAGCCCAGACAAGTAGTGTGTGAGCTCCTATCTTGGAAAAAACCTTCACAAAACAGGGCTGGTGGAGTGGCTCAAGGTGTAGGCTCTGAGTTCAAACCTCAGCACCACAAAAAAAAAAGAGAGAGAGATTGAGGGTATTGCTGAGCCCTAGTGATTCATGCCTGTAATCTTAGATTCAGGCACTAAAAATTTTTTTTTGTTTCAACTCAGGGCTTCACATTTACAAAGCAGGCACTCTACCACTTGAACCACACCTCCAGTACATTTTGCTCTGGTTATTTGGAGATGGGGGGAGGTCTCACAATTTGCCTGGGCTGGCTTGAACTCCAGGTGTGAGCCACTGGCACCCAGTGGTATGACTCTTTAATAGAAAAGCAATGCTATAACTGGTCTTTTCTAGAGTGTTTAGACTTGTTTGTTTGTTACAACTCTAAATCCAAATACATTACCAACTTTTTTTTTTTTTTGGTGGTGGTGGTGATGGTACGGGGTCTCACACTTGTTAGGCAGGTGCTCTGCCACTTGAGCCACTCCACCAGCCAAATTACTGAGTTACTGGCTGATAGGTTTGTTCTTTACCAACTTTGTGTATGTGTGTGTGTGTGGTAAATCCAAATATATTTGATCCATATTGCATGTGGATTGGGCTGGCTCATCTATGTAAATGTGTTTTAATTAAACCCACTGAAACTATAAGCAAAGGACTTGTTTTCATTCCCCTTTAGTTATAGTTCTTTTTAGGAATCTGACTTAGCCATTGTGTATAAGATAGTTCCCCAATGACTGAATGCCACTTTATTCAATATCCTATTGTTTCAAAACTCCAAGTTGGTCCTGGTGAAACCTATGTAAAAACTACTAATCAAGGTGAAATCATGTTATGAGGCAGGCTAGAATTTGCGCTCATAGAAAAATACTACATCTCAGATTAACCATGCTCCGGTTCAGTGACTGCCCTCACCTGGCCTGGGAACCACCCATTCCCCTCCCCACTCATTGATTATTGGATGGGAATCACTTGGTTCTGTCCTGCCCGTGGGTTAATGTGGGTTTTAAAAGCTCCTGAAAAAGGGAAGCACTTGCTCTCAGCCTCCAAATCCTACCCAGGCCTCACCATGCTCCCTTTGTATTTCCCGTTCCTAATTTAATAAACTCCATTTACACCCATGGGTCCTGCCATGGATTCTTCCTGAGGGACAAAAGGAATTTGGAAGTCTTCTGATCACAGACTGTACCAATGCTGTTAATATCACCAAATGCTCAGAATTTCTACTTATCAAGTAAACTCTCCCTCTATTCTTTAAAATCTCTTTGGACATAAGAGATTAAATATCTCTTCTTAATGGATATTCTCCCATTCTAGTGAAAAGTATTAGTTTTAGGATCTTCTATAGTGTAACATAAATTTCTCATAGTCACAAACAATTCAATCTCTATCAGGTCAGTTTCAATCAGACTTTAGTAATTCTTGACTGTTTCTCTTTTATCAGCCCTGTTCTGTATTGACTATTTTGGAGGTAAGGTCTTGAGAACTATTTGCCTGGGCTGGCTTCAAACCATGATTCTGCTGGACACCAGCGGCTCACGCCTGTAATCCTAGCTACTCAGGAGGCAGAGATCAGGAGGATCTCAGGTTGAAGCCAGCCCAGGCAAATAGTTCTTGAGACTCTATCTTGAAAAACCCTTCACAAAAATAGGACTGGTGGACTGGCTCAAGGTGAAGGTCCTGAGTTCAAACCCAGTACCACAAAAAAAAAAAAAAGATCCTCCTAGCATTACAGGACCTAGTTGCAAGTTTCCTCCAAAAATTTCCCTAAAGCCTCCTAGTTACCCCGAGTCCACTTGCCTTTTAGTAACTACAATAATCTTTCTTTTTTGTTGGTACTGGGGTCTGAACCCAGGATCTTGTGCTTGCTAGACAGGTGCTCTACCACTTGAGCCACACTTCAGTCCCATAGCTACAGTTATCTTCAAACATAAATTTAGGTTGGGTGCACACCTGTGGTCCCAACATCTTGGGAGGCTGAGGCATCATAAGGACTTCTTGAACCCAGGAGTTAAGGCCACCCTGGGCAACAGATCAAGATCCTCCGGAGCTGAATATACAACCCAGGGCTTCACACATACTAGGCAAGTATCCTTAACCCAACACTGTCTCCATGTTCTAAGAATATAAATCAAATTAATTCCCAAGGCCTAGAAGAGCTTCTGAATGATCCCACCTCTACCCACATATTCACTTTTTTTTTTTTTTTTTTTTGGTAGTACTGGTGAGGTAGGCTAAAGTTAGTTCAGGACTCAAAGAAAATATATGACTTAATATTGTATTTCAAATTGACCATGCTCTGGCTCAGGGACCACCCTCACTTGGCCCAGGGGACATCCATGCCATTCTCGACTCATTGATTATTGGATGGGAATCACCTGGTTCTTCCCTTCCCATAGGTTAGCATAGGTTTTACAAGCACCTGGAGAAAAGCACGCTCTCCCTGCTTCCTGGATTCCACCTGTATTTCCCTTCCATGACTTTTAATAAACTCCAATTACACCCACGTGTCCTGCTATGAATTCTTCCACTCAGAACACAAGGACTTTGGAAATCTTCTGGTCACAGACTGCACGGTTGCTGTTAACACTGGGGTTTGAACCCAAGTCTCACACTTGCTATGCAAGTGCTCTACCCCTTGAGCCACTCCATCAGCACTGTTTGGTGTTAGGTATTTTTGAGACAGCGTCTCATGAGGTATTTGCTGACTGGCTTTGAACTGAGATCCTCCTAATCTCTGCATCCTGAGTAGCTAGGATTTCGAGTGTGAACCACTTGGTGTCTGGTCACATATCTACTCTTATGCTACTTTGTTCCAGCCAAACTGGCCTCCTTTCAAGTCCTGGAAAATGCAAAATTCCATTCTTTAGCAAAAGTTCTTCTTCCTCCTCTGGTTATGATCAAGTTATCCTTCAAGTGTCTGTTTGAAGTCATTCTATCTCTCCAGCTTGGCCATCATCCCTAACCATTCTTATACTATTATTTGTTTCTTCACAAGATTTAGTCCAGTGATGTTTCTTCCTCTACTAGATTATAAGTTTCCATGAAGACAGGTACCATGTGTGCTTAGCTCATTAATGTCTATCATGTATGCCCAGAACAAAGAAAGTGCTCATAAGTCTCATAAGTGGTAGCTGATATCATTCTTCCTAGTGATTTTTTTTTTTGAGACAGAGTCTTGTTATATAGCCAAGGTTGGCCTCAAACTCACAGTCCTCCTGCCTCTACCTCCAGAGTGCTGTCATTACAGGAGTGTACCACCATGCCCAGCTGAGATACTACTTCTTTTCTTAAAATAGTAAACACTGATTTATTAGGAAAGCAAAAGTACCTTGAGGTATGAGGCGGGCAGTTGAGAATTAACTACAAAACAGGGACAGAACATCTCAACGGGTGAAGAACGTGGTTGGATAAAGGCCAAACACCTGCAAGCTGTTGGGGTTTGAGGTTTTATTCAATAGAGTGGGGTTACTGAATGCAAGAAACAGAGGGCCCTTCCCTTGTGGCCCTCCCCAAATGGCTTGGCCACTAAGCAGAAGTCTCCTAGGTGTGGCAAGGCATATGCTTATGCATTCCATACTCTTTGCCCTTCCAATTTGATCCTTCCTGCCCTTCCCAGTTTAACATTGATATGGAGACTGGGCTCCTTAGAGATACAGGGCCATTATGGTTTTTTTGGGTCGGGGAGGGGTACTCTATCACTTGAGCCACTCCCTCAGCCCAAGGATCATTCTCTTAATGGTCAGCACTGGGTGCGGCCCTTTGGCAGTTTTAGAATGCCCAGGTCTTAGCCTGAGGTATTTTCCCCAGTCTTCTAGTCTTCCTATCTGTCTACAATAATATTCCCCTATCCAGAGCTCAGGACCCCAAATTCTTTCAGGGATCCTTATGGCTAGCTAGATCAATCTGACTGCTTCCTGCTGACAGGAGCATGCCTGGGATACTCAGCGTCCAGAAGTCTTGTTCTCTGTCAGGACACACAAAAGTTGATGAGAGCTGGGTGCTGGTGGCTCATGCCTGTAATCTGAGCTACTCAAAAGGCAGAGATCAGGAGGATTGAGATTCAAAGTCAGTGCAGGCAAATGGTTCAAGAGGCCCTATCTCAAAAATATCCAAACACACACACACACAAACAGAAAGAAAAAGAAAAAGAAAAAAAAGTACCAACAAAAACAGGGCTAGCAAAGTACTACCTCCCCCGCCCCCCCAAAAACAAAAGGTGATTAGGCATTTTGGACTATCAGGACTATTTTGTCAGAAAAAGAAGCAGCCATCAATTCAAGGGCAAGAATGTAATCTGTAGCTCTTGTCACAAGAAGTTTATCCCTCAGTTCTGTTGTTCCTGAAGTCCATTCTTAAGTTTAATTCTCGTCTGTCCTATAGGTGATATCTCAGGCTGGGTGCATGGTTCAAGCAGTAGAGTGCCTTAACTAGCAAATGAGAAGTTTTTAGTTCAAACCCCAGTATACCCCCAACTTTGCTCAGCCTGTTTTATTAGAAGTTGTACCTCCCTTTGGCAGACCCAACTAATGGCAACAAAATGTTACAGGTAGTTAGGGTAATCCAGATGTTTCTCTGTTCTTGGGTATAATGCCTAAGATTCGGACACTTATCCAGATGCAGCAAAAGAACCACAAACAGTAAGAAGATAGTAAAGACTGATTCATTATGAAAGCAAAAGTATACCTCAAGGAGTGAAGCAGGCAATTGCATTAGGACCAAATGCTCTTTCTTGTGAACTTCTTTCTCATTCTGCAAAATGGCTGTTTCAAAGCTTTACCGCTCTCCCTAAAAGGACTAGAAATTGCTATCCTATTTTCATTTTCTATAATTTCTTTAAATGCCTCCTATTCTAGTGACATCGGACTCCACATTCTATCACACCTCCAACCCGTTATTCACACTATTCTGCCAGAAATGCTCTCTACCTACTCCCATCCCTTGTCATCTTGTCCTTAAAGCCTATTTCAGCCAGGACTGTTGGTTCACACCTATAATCCTGTTGGGTCTGGGAATCTAAAGACAGAGAAGCAAGTCAGTGCCTCCATCCCCCATGGGAGCACTGTAAGCTCTACATCCTGAGAAGGAGACATACAGTCTTGCAAATCTGCCACAGGGTTGATAAATAGGATGCTCTTAAGATTGTTTTGCCCTGAAAGGGGACAAACATGCCAGCTTATGGGGGGGGGCTATTACGAGAGCCCATGACCAATGGAAAGATCCCACCTAGTTTACCCTAACCTGAAATCAAAGCATCCATATAAAGTCTCAACTTCCACTGCAGTGGGGAGCTACCGGTTTCAGGGCTCTGCTGTGCTACTTTAGGTGCAGCCTTTTCTATCCCTAATAAATCTGCCTGTGTGTGCACTCTTTGTGTCTTGTGAGCTTATTCCTAAACCCAGTGAAGACAAGAACCCTTGGAGCATCCCCCCGCAGCATTTGTGGCAACCATGAAGGGACAGCCCCCACCCCCAACCCCCAGACAAAGGTCGGTACCGAGAGCACCTAACCAGCAGGAGTCTACATGGGGTGTGACCATGAGTGTCCAGTGCCCCCATGGATTCCTTCATTGGGGGAGACCCCCTGTCATGAACTATTCAAAGGCAGAACTCCCTGCTCACCTCCCCTCCTTTCCTCTCTTCTCTTCACTTTCATAAGGACCTTCCCTGACCATAGCTTACCTCTTCTCAGTCCGAGCTCACTAAGGCTCATAAGCAAACTCTGATGCATCCTCCTTGGAGTGCAATGCATCAAGCCTGCCCAGGGTTTATAAGGGACTGCCTATTGCCACATGAGCGGCCGAAAGAGATAACTAAAAGTCAGATTTTTCTCTCTATGATGGACTGGCCTTTCTGTCCTCACCAGAAATGGTAGACATACTTTTGTGACATATGGACCTACACAATTCATCCCCAGTCCTGCTGCCTTGTTCTTTGTCTTTGTCTGCCTTCCTCCCCCTGTGTTTATTGTGACCCCAGCTTCCCTTGGGGAACTCATCCCCTAGTTTCTTATGACTTCCTTAATTTACTCCCACACCTTGTCATCCCCCTTGGTCCCCAGAAAGAACTAATGTCATCTTCTGGGAACAGCCAAAAGAAATGAGCATTGCCACGGTCTCAGACCTCTTATTTGGAACTTCTTACACTTTCAGCCTCAGGATAAAGTTTCCTCAAAATGCTGGCGCTGGTTGTCCCTTTGTGGAACTATGATTACCCTGGGGCTCCCTCCAAGCACCCTTCTATAACTTTGCAAGCACTTCTCCAAGTACTCCACCCCTTTATTAAAGAGGTAGCCTTCCATTTGGCTGCCTGTTTCTGGTGGAGACACCTCAAATACCTAGGATATAAGGATAACAGGCAGGACCCTGGAAGGGTGGTCACAGTCCAACCAGTTACTCCATTTCCTTTGGTCCTGGCCACGGATGGCAGAGGGAAATTGCAGGATAGGGATGCCTGTTCTCACTGGATCAGCCCCCAGTGAGAACCAATGAAAAAGGAGTCTGACAAGTTTTTCTGTTGTTCTTCTAGATGGCACCTGCCCCCTCCAGTCTTCTAGACTCAGTACCCAAGCAGTCTCCTCTGGCCTGTCTACTGAAACATTGGAAAGATCTTGACCCTGATAATCTTAAGAGAAAAACCCTCATCTTTCTTTGTAGTGAAGCCTGGCCCCAATATCCCTTGGGTGACCAGGAGAAGTGGCCTACAGAGGGCTCCTTAAATTATAATACCATACTCCAACTAGATCTTTTCTGTAAGTGGGAGGAAAAGTGGACTGAGATCCCCCATGTACAGCTTTTCTTTTATCTCTGGGATCACCTAGAATGGCTCCATGACTGCCAGCTAGACATCTGAAGCTTGGCTGTGCTCTATAATCCCCAAAACAGCATGGGGAGAGACCAGCAATTAGCAGTTCAATGCCAACCTCCCAAGGAAACCAAGGTGTCTCTATCCACCAAACTTTCTGCCCCACCCTCTGAGCCACCCCAATATTTGGGACCCGCTCATGGATGGTTCCCCCTCCAACAGACAGTAGTGGAAAAGGGGTGAGTCTATGTCCCCTTCCAGTTATCAGATCTAAAGGAGAGCAAAAGGATTTTGGTAGTTATGCAGACAATCCTGATGAATATATCCAGGCCTTTATTACTGTGATCCAAACCTTTGAATTGGCATGGAAGAATATCATGCTCCTACAAGACCAAACCATTTCCTCCCTAAAAAAACAACAGGTCCTGATCCAGGCTACCCAGATAGGAGACGATTTCCACCTACAACATGTCCCAATACCCATGGGACCAGGAAATGAAGGGATAGAAATTCCCATGCCCATGGGGGCACAAGTGGTCCCTTTGGTGGATCCCCCACTGGGATCAAAATGATGGAAGAGATGAATGGATGAGACACCACTTTATCCATCTGATAGTAGAAGGACTAAAAAGAGACCAAGGTTAAGCCTCTAAATTATTCCCAGGTAACTGCAATACAAGAAGGCCTGATGAAAACCCCCTTGGAGTGAGCTTTCTTGCAGTCTGTTCCTACTGAACCTATCTGGGGGTGACTGGAGATACAGAAAGGCCAAATGATAGAAGACAGACATGCAGAAAGTTGGGGCCAGGTGTGCTGGGCACTTGGATGGAGACACACAACAGCTTTGTTCCTTCTTTTCTCTATTATTCTCTTCTTTTCTTTTGCCTCTTCTCTTCTCTATTCTTTTGTTGTTGTTGTTTTTGTTGGGACTGGGACTTGAACTCAGGACCTCGTGCTTGCAAAGCAGGCGCTCTACCACTTGAGCCACACCTCTAGTCCTTTTCTCTATTCTTTAAGGCCTTTCTTCTAAAGTCTTTTTTTTAAAACCTTGCTTCTTTTCTATTCTTGAGAGCTTGTTTGGAGGTTCTAGCAGGGGAGCGCAGCTACTCATATACCCTTGACCGAAGAATGGTCCTCCTCTATCGGGGATGGTCGTCCTCTTCGACTGAGCGCGCAGCTTCAGGAGGGACACACATGGAGCAGTGAGGGAGGAAGGGGACACCCGCCTAGCCAGCCAGATCAGCCGAATCAACCCTGGTGATCAATGGGGTGACAGATGTCACAGCCAGATCGCCCTCACATCCTTCTTTTCTATTCTTTAAAGTCTCTTTCCTTAGACTCTCACTGTCCCATGCTTTCTTTAATCTCTCTTAAAGTCTTGGCCCTCAGACTTGCACTATCCCATCAGACTCGCAATGTCCTAATCTCTGGCATAACTCAGCAGCCCACCAATCAATTAACCCCCATTAAAAAAAAAACCCTTCCATCCATTACCTCCCCCATCAATCCTTCATCAAAAAACCTCCTCATCAATCCCTCATCTAAAAACCCCGTGTACTTCTTCAGTGAGTCTTTTATACCCAGTGGTAAACGAGGAGGTGGAGCAACAGTTCTTGGGGAGGGGCATGACATTGTAACAAGAGAAACCTGCGTTCCTACTTCTCTGAATGTGAACAACTCAGGAAAAGCAGCTGTGCTGCATTTTGCCTTCTTGCTGTCTTCTGTGGCTGGGGCTGTGCCAAACTCAGCCTGTAGATCATTGAGCACAACTGTGCTTATGTCAAGTTCTCATAAGCTTCTCATAATCAGCTCCCCACATCCCCTTACCTTTCTACAGTGTCTTAAGGATGCTTGCTCTCCTGAAATGCACCTCAATGGACCCAGAGTCACAGGTGGGAGAGGTTCTCCTTAAGGATAAATTTCTAACTCAGCTATCTGTAGAGAACTCCAAAAGTCTTTGGCTGAAGGGGAAAAGACATTAGACTAACTAATGCAACTAGCCACGTCTGTATACTATATTCGGGACCTCACTAAAAAGAGAGAAAAGGATAAAAAGCATCATGACCTAATTGCAGCTCTCAGGGAGTACTCCCCCCACCACCATGGGGCCTTAAATCCCAAGTTTGCTACCATTGTGGACAGGAATGCCCACTTCTGCAGGGAATGCCCAGAAGGGGGACAGCCAGGGAGACATCCCTGGCCCCCACTGGGACCTTGCCCTATCTGCAAGGTCTAAGTGCCCTTGTCTCCAGACAGAAGGTGAGATGCCACCTCCTAAGAATTGATGGGTCCCAGGGCTTCCTGTCCAGGCTCCACTTCTTGACATCAATGTTGAGGAGCCTCTGGTAGCCATAACAGTGGAAAAGTGAAAGGTCATCTTTTTCTTAGACAGTGGAACCCATTTCTCTATCTTATCATTTTCTCCTGGTACCCCATCCAATGACAAGGTTATCGTTTTGGGCATATCTGGCCAGCTCCTAGAGTGCTATTTCATCTGACCTCTGGCCTGCTCTTGGGGAGACCTCCACTTCTATCACTCTTTTCTCATAGTCCCTGAGACTCCAGTGCCCTTGCTGGGGCAGGATTTACTATCTCAACTAAAAGCTTGAATTCTGTTACCCCAGGGGGACTATCTGTGTTGCCCCCTCCTTCAGGAACAAGTAGATCCTATGATATGGACTGATGGAGTGAATGTAGGGTGAGCAAAAATGGCCCTTTTAGTTCAACTAAGACTTAGAGACCCCTCACAGTTTCCACATTAAAAGCAATATCCCCTAAAGCCTGAAGGGTGACAAGGCCTCTTACCCATTATTAGTTCTCTAAAAAAACAAAGATTGCTAATCAGTTGCTCCAGCCCCTACAATACTCCTATTCTTGGTGTCCAAAAGGGACTATATAAATGGAGACTAGTTCAAGACCTCCAGCTCATTAATGAAGGAGTCATTCATCTCCACCCTCTTGTTCCCAATCCCTATACTCTATTGGCTCAAATACCCTCAAAAGCTCAATATTACTCAGTACTAGACCTAAAGAACACTTTCTTCTGCATTCCCCTACATCCTGATAGTCAGCCTCTGTTTGCCTTTGAAGACCTTACCAACCCCTCACAACAATTGACCTGGACAGTTCTGCCACAGGATTTAGAGACAGCCCTCATCTTTTTGGACAGGCCCTAACTAGAGATTTATTAGATTGGCACCACCATTCTTCAATATGATGATGGCTACTTTTGTGTGGAGCCACAGAGCCCCTCATCTCCAGAATGACTGAGTCCCTTTTAAACTTCTGGCCTCCTGGGAATACAAAGTCTCCAAGGAAAAGGCCCAATTACACCTTCCCCAGGTCACCTATCTTGGCAGGGTCTTATAGGGACAAACTTGCTCCCTGAGTCCCAAATGGATTGATCCAATCCTCCATTACCCATTGCCCCAGACAATGAGGCAACTTACAACCTTCTTGGGAGTTACAGGATTTTGCAAAATCTGGATTCTGGGATATACAGCCCTTGCCAAACCCTTATATCAGCTCCTCAAGGATGCCCAGTGGGACTCTCGATCCCTTCTTCAATGGAACTCCAAGAGCATAAAGGCCTTCCAAACCCTCAAATGGTCACTCCAAATGGCCACGGCATTTGAGCCTAACCACCCAAAACCACTTCCAGCTCTACATCTATGAAAAGGGGAGAATGGCCCTTGGATTACTAACCCATCTCTGAGGGCCCACTCCCCAACCAGCGGGACACCTGAGCAAAGAGACAATGTAGCTAAAGGATGGCCTGGATGCCTAAGGGCCTTAGTGGCAGTCTGCCTCTTGATTCCAGAGGCCCAAAAATTGATTTTTGGATGGCCCTTAACCATATATACTCCTCATGATCTAGGAGGGCTCCTAACAACCAAGGGAGGAATGTGGTTATCAGATAACAGGCTGCTTAAATATCAGGCCCAATTATTAGAATGCCCAGATGTAAGCCTCTGAGTGTGCTCTGCCCTAAATCCAGCATCACTCCTCCCTACTGAGGGGGACCCACTCACGCATTCTTGAGAGGAGGCATTCCTGACCTCCTTGACCAGCCACTCCTGGGCCCAGACTTCACTCTTTTTACAGATGGAAGTTCATTTGTCTGGGAGGGAGCAAGGCGAGTGGGGGGTGGCTGTGGTTTCTCTCCCTGAGACCCTATGGGCTGAACCCCTGCCTCCTTCCACTAGTGCCCAATTGGCTGAGCTGATAGCTCTCACCAAAGCATTACAACTATCCCAGAGGAAAGTTGTCAACATCTACACAGACTCTAAGTATGCTTTCTTGATCTTACACACTCATGTGGCTCTCTAGAAGGATCAAGGATTGTTAATTACTAAAGGGTCCCCTATTAAACACTCTCAGGAGATCTTAAACCTTTTAGAGGCAGCTTTACTTCCAAAACAAGTAGCAGTGTTCCACTGTCCCAGTCATCAGCAGTCAGAGGACTAGGTCACTATGGGTAACCAGAGGGCTGACATCACAGCAAAGGAGGCCATCTGGAGACTTTATGTCCAGGCTCTCCTCTTGTGGGAACAATCCCTCTTTCCTCATGAACACCCCCAGTACTAGCCTATTGGGCATTCACAGGCTTCAGAGTGAAGATATCACTTAGATAATAGAGGATGTTGGATAACTCCTGAGGACAAATTATTTCTTCCACAGAGTAGCCAACAGACAGTTCTAAAAACCCTACATCAAACCTATCACCTAGGGGTCCATAAGACACTCTCCTTGGCAGACCAGTTATGAGGGGATAAAGCTCAGAGATGCCCTCCAGGATATTATTAGAGGATGTGAAATCTGTCAGTACAACAACCCTTGCAACACTGCCCTGCCCTGGAACTCAGAGGCAGGGAACATATCCAGGGGAGGACTGGCAGCTTGACTTCACCCACCTGCCAGGGGGCCCGACCTCTAGATTGTTCCTGGTTCTGGTAGATACCTTTACTGGATGGGTTGAAGAGTTCCCCTGCTCCTCTGAAAAGGCCCAAGAGGTAATTAAAGTTCTAATTAACAAGATTATCACTAGATTTGGACTTCCCTGTACTCTTCAAAGTGACAACAGGCCAGCCTTCTGAGCTGAAGTCACTCAGGGAGTCTCTAAGGCTTTGGGAATCAAGTACTATCTCCACTGTGTCCTCAGGTAAGGTTAAGAGAGCCAATGGACTACTCAAGAGACACCTGTCTAAGTTGGCTCAAGAAATTCACCTCTCCTGGCAAAAATTACTACCTGTTGACTTAATCCAACTTAGAAATACCCCCAAATAAAATGGGCTTTACTCCCTTAGAAGCCTTGTATGGGAGACCCTTCCTCCAAAAAGATCTAATCTTGGACTCTGAAGTAGCAAACCTGGTCTCATATCATTCAACTAGCCAAGTTCCAGCAGGTCCTCTCTGAGGTAGGGAGGGAGGAGCCCTGGGGTCTCTCCCCAGCTGCCTTCTGTCCCTGAGATTTAGTGCTCATCAAGCTTCCCCATGATCCTTGGGGTCTCTCTGAAGCCTCTTGGGAAGGGCCATACCCAGTCTTGTTATCTACCCCCACAGGAATTAAGGTCGCTGGACTGGATTCCTGGATTCACATCTCCAGAGCCAACACTGGACCTCAAAACCATATCCAGCTCCACCAGCCTACTCCTGTGAGCCAGTGAAAGACCTCAAATATCTTTTCAAAAGGACCACATCAGACATGTAACTTATGTCCATTTTTGTGGGCTATTTATATTCTTGTCCCCTTTATCTTGAGTGTTGGTTTATGAACTACCTCTCCCCCTGAGTGGACATGACTCCAGTGAGTAGCCTTAAGTGGAGGGTATCTTGTCCTGTGTGCCCTGCTTCTTGTGCTCTCCTTACTCTCATAGCCTGAGCCTTGGCTGCAGATCCCCCACTTTACCCCCATGATTGCAGTTACATTGGTGCTGAGTTTGGTTGTTCCATCAAAAACTCTTGCTGTTTAAGGAATAGCCAACTATATGGGATGGCCCTAGGTATGGGCTTCATTGGCATGTACGGCCTTTCCCAATGCCCTGGGAGAGCAGGCCAATGGATCTGATGACCACAAGAGGGGACAAGGGGAGGAATTATAAAGACAAAAGATCAAATACTAGGTGACATGAATCATGAGGAACATGTAAATTATGCACATCAAAGGCTCCCACCTCTCACTCTCCCTCCCAGAAAAAGACTAAGACTCCCATGGCCTCGGCACTTGGGGATCTAGATCCGCGGCTGTACGGGCGACTCAATTCCACCTATCATCTTTTAAACTCTACAAATCCCACTTTAGCTGAAGATTGCTGGCTTTGTCTCTCTCCAAACCTCCTGCAGGTACTGACAACCCCCATGGACCCACTTGAGGCCTTTCCAGGTAATAAATTAGAACTTTCTCTGGTGGGACCCAATATTACCAATGTAAAACTAACCCATCCTGCTCCCCAATGCCTCCAAAGCTTACAAGGGTCATTTCCACTGGGAGAAATTCCTAAGAGCCTTTGTGTCAATATCACATAGTCAATGAATAACATCCAGTGCCTGTCCTCTCCTGGAACTTATTTTGTTTGTGGACCCACTGCCTATCCTTGCCTACCTCCTGGTTGGAAGGGAATCTGTACTAAGGTTCTCCTAACCCCATGAGTTGACGTCATCCCTGGTAACCAGTCTCTTCCTATTCCTCTAGTAGCCTACACTCAGTCAAAGAGAGCCATTCAGATCATTCCCCTGCTAATAGCCATGGGGATCACTGCTGGAATAGGTACTGACATTGGGGGCATCTCCTCGTCAATCCATACTTATCAAAAATTATCAGAAGAACTTTCTGATGACATAGAACAATCACACAGTCCTTAGAAGCTTTACAGGACCAGGTAGATTCACTTGTGTCAGTAGTGCTTCAAAATAGATATGCACTTGATCTATTAACAGCTGAAAAGGGTAGAACATGCATTTTCATAGATGAAGAGTGTTGCTTTTATACTATACTAACAAATCTGGGGTGGTCAGAGACATGGCCAGACAGTTAAGAGAACCCATTACAAAAAGGAGACAGGAATTAGCCAATTCATGGTCCTTCTGGAACAACATATAAAGCTGGGCTCCTTGGGCAGTACCTTTGGCTGGCCCCTTCTTTATGCTTCTTCTGGCATTCCTATTTGGGCCTTGTATAATAAATTCTGTCTCCAGGTTCATATCTCAACGGGTCCAATGGATCAACTCCAGCTCTTAGTCAAAGAATACTCACCTCTGCCCATGCATGAGCCCTCTGTCCAGTTCTATCAGGGGCCTCTGGAGACCATGTGGGTCAACACCTGAGGCAAGTACCACTGCACCTACCCTTCCTCCTCCTTCTCCCCACTGTCAGCAGGAAGAATCTAGATGAGTCATCACTCCTCTCCCCAACAGCAGTTGGGTGCTTGTCTCAGAGCGGGAACTTGTTGGGTCTGGGAATCTAAAGACAGGGAAGCAATCAGTGTCTCCATCCCCCATGGGAGCACTGTGAGCTCTATATCCTAAGAAGGAGACAAACGGTCTCACAAATCTGCCACAGGACTGATAAACAGGATGCTCTTCAAATTGTTTGGCCCCAAAATGGGCAAACAGGCCAGCTTATCAGGGGGTTATTATGAGAGCCTGTTCATGTGAATCCATGACCAATGGAAAGATCCCACCAAGCCCTTACCCTAACCTGGAATTAAAACATCCATAAAAAGTCTCAACTTCCACTGCAGTTTCTGGGCTCCAGTGTGCTACTTTAGCTGCATCCTTTTCTATCCCTAATAAATCTGCCTGTGTGTACACTCTTTGTGTCTCATGAGTTTATTCCTAAGCCCAGTAAAGACAAGAACCCTCAGAATGCCCCCCTCAACAATCCTATCTACTCTGGAGGCAGAGATCATGAGGATGGTGGTTAGAGGCCAGCTCAAGCAAATAGTTTTTAAGACCCTATCTCCAAAATGCCCAACAGAAAAAATGGTTGGTGGAGTAGCTCAAGTGGTAGAGCATCAGCCTAGCAAGCATGAGATCCTAAGTTCAAACCCCAGTGCCACCAAGAAAAATAAAAGAAGCCCAGTTTATAGGGCAGGTATATTTTATCTCTGGTTTTCCCTGTGAGCCCACAGTTAACCCTTCCTTATATACTTTCTCAGAGCCTTTTGCAATACTTTTACATACACTTTCCACATTTTGTCTGTATTATTAGTGTGGGTCTCTTAACTTGGAGAGTGAATTATTTCTTCTTTCTTTCTTTCTTTGGTAGTGCTGGGGGTTGACCTCAGGACCTCACGCTTGCTAGGCAGGGACTCTACCACTTGAGCCATTCCACCAGTCCATTTCTGTGTTGGGCATTTTTGAGATAGGTTCTCTCAAACTATTTGCCCATGTTGTCCTCTAACCTCAGTCCTCCTGATGTCTGCCTCCTGAGTAGCTAGGATTATAGGCATGACCTCAGCTTTGTTGTTGTTTTTGAGATAGGGTCATGCTATGTAGCCCAAAGTGGCTTCAAACTCCTGATCTTCCTGCTTTAGCCTCCTGAGTGCTGAGATTACAGATATGCATCCAACATCTGGCAATATATAGTAATTGAATTGATAAATCCAGAATATAATATCGTCTAAAAAATATTTTTGTTATTAGCATATTATAGTTGTACTGGGGGTTCACTGTGACATTCACATAAATTCTTGCAATATATCTTAATTATATTCACCCCCTCCATCCTTCTCCTTTATCTCCCCCACTTCTTAGAAGAATTTCAACAGGTTTCATTGTTTTATTTTCATACATGAATACAAAATACTGCCCTTCTTCACCCTTTCCTTATTCTCTTCCTCTTCCTACTGGTACCCACCTCTGGACAGGACCCGTTTTATCTTCCTATCCTTCATTTGTTTTTTTTTTTTCTTTTTTTTGGTGGTACTGGGGTTTAAACTCAGGGCCTCACCTTTGTTAGGCAGCTGCTCTACCACTTAAGCCACACCACCAGCCCTGCTTTGTTTTGAGTATTTTGGAGATAGGGTCTTGCATTTGCCTTGGCTGATTTTGAACCTTGATCCTTTTGATCTATGTCTCCTGAGTAGTGGGGATTACAGGCCTGGCACCCAGCTGTTCTTCATTTTTTAAAAAAGACATTTTTGTTAGTTTTTGATAGTTATACAGGGGCTTTCCTTGTGACAGTTTCAAATACACATGTATTATATCCTGAATTGGTTCATCCCCTACTTGATTCTACTTTCTATCATATCCCCTTCTTATGGTGACTTCAACAAGTTTCAATGTTCCATATTCATACTTGTATAGAAAGTACATCAACCTAATTCACCCTCTTTACTTTCTTCATTTATCCTCCCCTCCCACTAGTGTCCTCTACTTAGCATGACCTGTTTTATGTTCCTATCCTTCATTGTTTAGGTGTCTGTTCATTGTTCAGTGGGATTTTTGACTTTTTTGTTTTTGTTTTTGTTTTCTGTTTTTGGCAGTACTGGGGCTTGAACTCCGGGCTTTCACCTTGAGTCTCTTCACCAGCCCTTTTTTGTTAGGAGTTTTTGCAAGATAGGGTCTCTCAAGCTATTTGAGAGACTGGGCTGGCTTCAAACCGCAATCTTCCTGAGCTCTGCCTCCTCAGTAGCTAGGGTTACAGGTGTGACCCATCAGTGCCTAGCATTGCCTTGGTATTTTACCTGCAAATATATTGTTCTTAAATCAGATTAACCCCCCACCACTACTTTTCCTCATCCTATCCTGTGTTGTTGAACAGTTTCCAGTATGTTTCATTGTGTCTTGTTCCTGCACAGCTGTGATATATTTCCAGAATATAATATCTTTAAAAAAAGCCTAGTTGGGCATTGGTGGCTCACACTGGTTGTCTTAGCAACTGAGGAGGCAGAGATCAGGAGGATAGCAGTTCAAAGCCAGCCCAGGCAAATAGTTCCAGAGACTCTATCATGCAAAAAATCATAACAAAAAAGGGTTGATAGAGTGGCTGAAGGTGTAGGCCCTAAGTTCAAACCCCAGAGCACCACACACACAAAAAAAAGTCCAGAAGTTGTCCCAGAAACTAGTACTAAGAGAGCTAACTGGACTTTGAAATACTTCATGGCATTTAGAAAATGATCAGTACATGCAAACAGTAGTACTATTAGCATTATCAGTGACATCATCAACTAGGTAATCAGGGGGTTACAGACTTTACTTCCTTTACTTTTTAATAAAGAATTAAAGGTGAATTGTTTTTCTGATAAAGAGATTAAGATTTAAGAGAGTTTAGTGGTTTGACAAAGGTTTCTGAATCAGCATTCATACTTTCCCTGTTTCCTTGGCCATCATGAACTGTCTTTTTAAATTTTATTTTTAAACTAATTTTTTTTTTTTGCGGTACTGGAGTTTGAACTCAGGGCCTACACCTTGAGCCACTCTACCAGCCCTTTTTTGTTATGAGTTTTTGAAAGATAGAGTCTTTCAAACTATTTGCCTGGTTTGGCTTCGAACTGTGATCCTCCTGATCTTGGCCTCCTGAATAGTTAGGATTACAGGCACGAGCCACAGACGCCCGGCTAATTAACTTTTTTTAGATTAAGTTCTCCCAGACAAGTTTAAATAAAAGTCAGTAGGGACTAAAATGAAACTACAGTTGAGCAGTATTAGTAAGCAGAACTCTGGAGTCTAAAGACCTATTGGTTTCACCTAGTCATAATCAATCTTTTTTTTGGGGGGGTAAGGAAGCAAAGATTTATTAAGATGCCATTAAAAGCTGGGTGCCGGTGGCTCGTGCCTGTAATCCTAGCTACTCAGGAGGCAGAGATCAGGAGGATTACGGTTTGAAGCCAGCCTGGGCAAATAGCTCAAGAGATCCTATCTCAAAAATACCCATCACAAAAAGGGCTGGCGGAGTGGTTCAAGGTGAAGGCCCTGAGTCCAAGCCCCAGTACAGCAAAAAAAAAAAAAAAAAGATGCCATTAAAAGGGGGAAATGAAGGCAGGCTGCTATGCAGGGGAGCATCAGACCTAGTCATAATTAATCTTATTTACAATATTGAGCCTCATTAGGCTGTTTTCCATGTTTGAGGATATCAGATTGCTTTGGCAATTTGACAACCTTTCTCAAGAGGTTTGCTTCTTATCTAGTTTTCATGGTCTCCAGACTCTCTTGATTTCTAAAACTGTTCATGTTTCCTAAAAAGTCAGAGTAATGTCTAGAAATGGTCCAGCAGAGGGAAAGGTAGAGGGAAGTGCTATTGTTGATACTGTTCCAATATCCCCAGCAACCCAATTCAGCCCAGGACATTTTTTGTACCCTAGTTTAGAATGTAAAACTGGATCAGGTTTTTGACACTCTGTGGTGGGGATAAAACCTAGAGCTGGTCCAGGCTTACAAACCAGGAAGCCCTGTGTTTCTTTTGGCTAATATTATTTTCTTAATTAATTTTTTAATATTATTTTCATGGAATGGAGGTGTAGTTGAGTGGTGGAATGCTTGTCTAACATGTGTTAGGCCCTGGGTTTGATCCCCAGTACTGCAAAAAGAATTTTTTTAAAACATCTTTTGTGACATTTTCCTCTGTAGTCCCACATTGGAACTGTCTTTATTGTAATACTTATCATTACAATAAAGATTTGATTACTTGTCACTTCCCTTCATCTTGCTGTGAACAACTAGAAGAATCCTATCCTATTCATCTCCACTTTCCTAACAATAGCAATCACATCATGGCTGAAGCATTAGATATGCTCGATAAATGGTTGTTAGACAAATTAATGGGTGAATGGATACTAGGTCTTTGGGTCTCACTTAGGCCTGATGATACAATTACAGAGGATGTATTTTTTGCATTTTTTGGACCCATATCTGTGCATCACACTAAATGCTAAACATTTTTATGCTTAATTTTTTATTTTATTTTGGTGATATGGGATTTGAACTCAGGGCCTTGTACTTGCTAGACAAATGCTCTATCCCTTGAGCCATGCCCCAGCCTTTTATGCTTTAGTTATTTTTTTTGGATAGGGTCATGCATTTTTTGCCTGGGCCAGCCGGCACAGTGCTCCTTCTACTTAATTAAGCCTCTAGAGTAGCTAGGGATAACAGGCACACAGTACCATGCAAAGCTTTTTTTATTGGCTGAGATGGGGTCTTGCTAACTTTTTGTCTGGGCTGGCCTTAAACCTTCATCCTCCAGACCTCCAAAGGATGAAGTAGCTGGGATTATAAGCCATCATGATTTTTAAAATTTTATTATTATTTTTCAGTGCTGGGGATTGAACTCAGAACATCAAGCTTGCTAGACTAGCATTCTACCACTTGAACCACTCCCAAGTCCTACTTTATTTATTTTTTTAATATATCTTTGCATTTTCCACAGATCAGTTCTCAAGAAATATATGTTGAAGACCTATGCCTCTCAGAAATGAAATAGCATTCATATGTTTTGATGGGGGCAAAGTCCGTCCATAAACTTAACGTTTATTGAGTTCTTGCTATATAAAGACTACTGTGAGAGACAGGAAGTATAAAAGGTTGGGCTAGGATTAGTTTCATAGGGGATGCAAGTCTGGAGATAAGTTTTTAAGAACTGTAAATTTAGGATCATAAAATTACAGGGCATTTCAGGTTAGGAAGGATACAACCAAAAGGAGAGAGGCCAGAATGATTCTGGATGTCTGGGAAGCATTGGTCCTATGGCATTAACTGTAGTCACAGTGTGTTAGCTTTCTGTAGCTGTAAGCAAAATACCTGAAAGAACAACTTAAAGGGAGGGGGCATATATTTTTGCTCACAGTTTCAGAGGGCTCAGTCCATGGTTTGCTGACTCCATTACTTTGGGTCTGAGGTGAAGTTAAACATTATAGTGACAGAAGCATGTGGAGGAGGCTGTTCATGTCATAGCTGACAGGAGGCAGAGAGAGAGAGGAAAAGGACTGGAGACTAGGTATAACGTTCAAAGGCACACCCCAGTGACCCACTTATTCCAGTGAGGCCCTACTTTTTAGAGTTTCCACCCCCCCCAAAAAAATAGCACCACCAGCTGGGGACCAAGAGTTCAACACATGAGCCTATAGAGGACATTGTGTATTCAGACCTTAACAAAGGGATTCTCACCAAAGATGTAGGAATGGCTAACAAGTCCAGGAAAAGAGGACTGGGGGTGTAGCTCAGTGGGAAAACATTTGGCTAGCATGCTGGGTTCCACCCCCAGCATCAAAAAAAAAAAAAAAAAAAAAAGGCAGGGAGAGATATTCAACACCATTGTTGAATAATGTTATTCAACGTTGTAACTAGGAACTGTAACCAGGGAATGCTGCACTCCGTAGCATGGCATAATAAAAAAGACTGGCAATGCCAAGTGTCGATGCAGATATTGGAAACTTTATACACTAGTGGAATATAAAATGAGATGACTACTTTGGAAAAGTTCGATGTAAACTGGAGGCGTGGCTCAAGTGGCAGTCCACCTGCCTAGTAAGTGCAACACGCTGAGTTCAAACTCCAGAACCACCCAAAAAAAAAAAAAGTCAACAAAAACTTACCATATGACTCAGCAATTTTACTCCCAAGTACTGCCCCAGAAATATCAAAATGTGTTTCCAGAACTAGCTATGGCGGTGTTCAAACTCCAGAACCACCCAAAAAAAAAAAAAAGTCAACAAAAACTTACCATATGACTCAGCAATTTTACTCCCAAGTACTGCCCCAGAAATATCAAAATGTGTTTCCAGAACTAGCTATGGCGGTGTACATCTGTAATCCCAGCACGTGGGAGGCAGAAGCAGGAGAATCCTGAGGTCAAGACTAGACCCTGTCTCAAAAACAAAACAGAAAGAACACACACATACACAGAGAACTATTCGTAATAAAAATGGAAACAATCCACATGTACACCAGCATATTCAGACAATCGAATTCTGCTCAGCAATGAGAAGGAACGACACACTATGCAGCATGGATGGACTTCAAAAACATCATGCTAAGTGAAAAAAAGCCAGACACAAAAGATTGCATTTACATGCAATGTAGGATTCCATTTACATAAGTTCCACAAATGGTAACCCTATAGATTGAAAACTCATTAGTAGTTGTCTGGGGCTGAGGGTGGGAACCGGAATTGGCTGCAAATGACTGCAAGGAAACATTCTGGGGTGTGGGAAACTTTTTTAAAAACCAAATTGTGGTGATAGTTACACAACTCTGTAAATTTACTGAAAATCACTGAATTGTACATTTACAATAGGTGAATTTTACTATCCGTAAAGAATATCTAAATAAAGCCGTGGGGGGAAAACAGGGTTAATTTCAATCAAATCCTTGCTGTATGAGCTATGAGACTTGAACAAGTTGTTTTGGTTCTGTTATCTTCCATTTTCCCATCTTTGTGTAAGTTTGGTAAAAATAATACCATTGCTACCCAATGAAGACTAAGTAAGGTCATGCAGTAAGGCGAGTCGCGCATAGTAATTACTCAGTGAAGATTAGTTCTTGTTATTGTTAGTGTTGTTGAGAGATCTGCCTGATAAGATGAGCACGAGACTTACACTGAATGGAATGAGTGCGGGGGTGAAAAAATGTGTGCGACTAGTTGATAGGAACTGCAGTGTTGTGTCTATTTTTCAAAAAGTGGGTAAAGAAGGAAAGGAATTAACTGTGAGACTTTTGAGAAGATGAAACAGAGAAGAGGCAGGTGGCAGTAAAAACACAGAAGAAAGCTGGAGATAGGCAAATAATGAGGAAAAAGAACGCAAGAAGGATCACTAACGGGATGAGTAGAGCTGTACTGAGAATGCGCCTCTTTTTGAAATTGGATTTGTAAATAGGTAAAAATATTTGTCTTGGCCGGGCACTGGTGGCTCATGTCTGTAATCCTAGCAATTTAGGAGGCAGCGATTAGGAAGATCACTGTTCAAAGCCAACTGGGGCAAATAGTTTGCAAGACCCTATCTTGAAAACACCCAACACAAAAAAAGGGTTGGTGGAGTGGCTCAAGTGGTAGAGTGCCAGCCTAGCAAGTATGAGGTTCTTAGATCAAACCCCAGTACTACAAAAAAAAAAAAAAATTGGCTTAACTTTATTCATTTATGTATTCACTCATTCATTAAACAAAATGTGCAAATAACAGCTAATAAGAGTATCTACTACAGAGTTGTCATAAATCAGTTCATTCTTTACAGTTTATATAGATGTGTTGTATATTATATTACGGAGCAGGATTTAGAGCATCTAATAGTTGATTTTAATCCATTAAAATTACCGCTCAGCAGTAAAAGGCAGTTCAGAATGGTCTCCAACTTCTTGTTAGAAATAGAATCTAAAATTCACTGTCATTCTGTATTTTTTAAAGCTTTTATTTACTTATTTTTATTTTTATTGGTACTGGGGTTTGAACCCAAGGCCTTGTACTTGCTAAGCAAGTGGTCTGACTTGAGCTATGCTTCCAGCCTGAGCTTTTATTTATTTATAATATTCATGAAGAAAATGCAATTGGCTCATTCATTCCTTTTTTAAAGATATTTGGTTCTTCTCCTTTTCTTTCCTCTTAAATTGTCCTCTTGTGCTATTAAAAGCCAACACTATTCTTAGAACTGCCTTCCTAAACTGAGAAGGAAATTGCTGTGTGTTCTGTGAGACTCCAGGCTGGCTGGGCTGGCTTGAGATCCTCCTGATCTCTGCCTCCTCAGTAGCTAGGATTACAGGTGTGAGCCACTGGCAACTGGTCAAGAACTTTGATTCTTATCCATATTGAGGTCTTGGGTGTCTGAAATTTAATGAATATTCTAGAGCAGTAGTTTCCAAGCCAAAATGTCTTCATTTTGTTTATGTGGGATATTTGTATCAATAATTACTATATTAGAAATTAAGACAAACTAATAATAAACTCATCATATAGATAACATTTTTATGAAAATAGGTATTTTCCAAAATAATTTAAAAAGTATAATGATAAGAGTGTTGATGTTTACATTTTTATAAATTTCTTGACTGCTTTGGCTAGATTTTTATATATGTATCTGCATTTAGTCTGTTGCACTGTGTTACTTGAAGCACCTGAAGAAAATTTACAGATAATAAAGTTGAAAAAAAGTTTTTAGTAGCCTTTAATTGTGGTTATGCTTTGATACTACACTGAAACTAAACAAGTGCTAAATTTGTTTTCCCTGGTGCTGGGAATTTAATCCAGGGCACTGTGTGTGCTAAGAATGTGCTCTACTTCTGAGCTACATCCCCCAGCCCTCATTATACAATATCAGAACATCACATTTACTATTATCATGAAAAGCTGTTTGTTTGTTTGGGTACTGGAGTTTGCTGCAGGGCCTCACTCTTGCTAGACAGGTGCTCTAGCATTTGAGCCACTCTACCAGCCCTGTTTTGTGTGTTATTTTCGAGATAGGATCTTGAGAACTATTTGCCCAGGCTGACTTTGAACTGTGTGCGATCCTCCTAATCTCTGCCTCCTGAGGAGCTAGGATTACAGACGTGAGCCACTGGCGCTTAGCTAGACTTAGTCATTTTTTTTATTATAAATTTTTTTTTATTAGGATGTATTCGTTATACAGGAGGGGAGTCATAGTGACAATTCTGATTAGGCTTTTATTATACAACATTGTCTCTCCCCCTCAAAATCGCCCCCCTCAAAGTCTTAAGTGTTGGAAAACTGTGAAGGCTACAATGGTGGATACAGGTGTTCTAAAATTCTAATTTATATTTGAAAACTGAAATGTTACCATTGGCAAGAAACATTGTCAGTTATTTTCCTTAAAACGCAAGCTTCATTTTATTCATTTTTTGGGGGAAATTTCAGCCAAATACCTAAATTTGAATAGCAGTAGTTTGTTAATCTTTTTTTTTGAGTAAAAGTAATGGTCACTGAGAAAATCAACTTAACTTAGCTCATAGTTCAATGAATCATCCAAATGTGGGGTTTTTTGTTGTTGTTACTGCTTGGGATTGAACCTGGGGCCTCACATGTTTAATGCACACTCTATTACCAAGTTACAGCCGCTGCCCCACACAAATGTTTTTCCTCAAGGCAACCATGCATTATTTTTGGATACACAGCAAAAATGCTTCATGAGTACTTCCCATTTTGTCAGAACAAAGTGTAATTAAGAACATGTGTACTGCTGGTCGTGGTGGCTTATGCCTACAATCCTAGCTTCTTGGGAGGCAGAGATCTGGAGGATCACAGTTTAAGGCCAGCCCAGGCAAAAATTTGCAAAACTCCATGTCTACCAATGGTGGGCCCAGTGGCACACACCTGTTATCCCTGCTACTGTGCACAAAATAGGAGAATTACAGTCCAGACTGGCCTGGACTGTAATTTTGGATATAGGCGAGACCCTATATCCAAAATAACTACAGAAAAATGGCTGGAGACATGGCTCCAGTGGTACAGCACCTACCTCACATACAAAGCCCTGAGTTCAAGCCCCAATACCACCAGAAAAAAAAAGTGTATACTAAGGGGTCATAATTAACTTTTTCTGCTTCACCAAGGAGATTCTTAAATAAAACTTATTTTTTAAAATACATTTTTATTAAGATACATTCATTATACGGGGGGATTCATAGTGACAATTCCTATTAGACTTATATTGTACATTATTTACATTGTCTTCATCGTCTCTCCCTCAACCCGATCCCCACCCCACTTAAAGCAACTGCAAGAGGTTTCTCAGTTCTGTTTCATATAGGTACATGAAATCCATTTGCCACATACCATCACCTTAATCTCCTTCCTTCACCCTCCAACCTCCCACTCATACCCCCCCATGCTGTACCTATTTTACAATCCTGGTTTTTGTTATTAACATTTAAGTTGATGTTCAAATGGTGTCTCAACGTATGCCCACTGTGTGTGTGCTTTACTTTGGTCTGTTCAACCCCTTCCATCGCTTTACCCCTTTACCTCCCACTCCCATCATTATTTGTTTATTTATTTATTTGCAAATGGATGGCAGTAAAGAACACAATGAGTTTTATTGCATTTTAGTGTCACCACCTTGCATCCTGCTAAGGAACCAACAGATTTACCTACCATTGCTTGTACCATTAGTGCAAATTTCAAACAGTGAAAAGGGCAAAAGGGCAATAACACCTTGGCATTATGAATATTAGCCACCTTCCCTCTCCCCATCTACCTCACCCCTATGTAGCTCAGCCACTCTCCTTTTGAGAGTGCTTTAGAGCCATACTACCCGAAGTATGTTCTGAAAATCAGTAGCAGTGGCATTACCTGAAAATTTGTCCAAAATACAGAATCTTAGGCCTAACCCCATATCTCAATATCTGCATTTTAGCTGGGTGCCGATGGCTCACGCCTGTAATCCTATCTACTCAGGAGGCAGAGATCAGGAGGATTGCAGTTCGAAGTCAGCCCAGACGAATAGTTTGAGATCATAACTTGAAGAAACCTGTTCCAAAAAAGGGCTGGTGGAGTGCTCAAGGTCTAGTAGACCCTGAGTTCAAACTTCAGTACTGCAAAAAAAAAAAAAGAAAAAATGTGCTTTGTAACTAACTCTTCAGGTATTTTGTTTCATAGTCACTTTACACACTGGATCACTTGGTGAGCTTTTAAAACATAGTCATGCTAAGGTTTCCCCAGGCCAATTAAGTCAGGACACCTAGGGTCCCAACCATTGGTATGTTTTTGAAACTTCTGAAGTGATTCTAATGTTCAGTTAAACTTGAGAATTATTGCTCTATACTTTTTCCTAGAAAAATGCATTGACTAACAGACATATGTTTTTACCTACAATTTTTTTTTTTTTGGTAGGACTGTGGTTTGAACTTAGGACTTCCCGCTCACAAAGCAGGCTGCTCCACCACTTGAGCGATGCCTCTTTAGCATTTCAGTTTGGTTATTTTGGAATGGGATAGCGTGAACTATTTGCCTGGGCTGGCTTTGAACCGTGATTCTTCAGATCCCAGCCTCCCAACTAGCTAGGATTACAGGTGTGAGCCACCAGCACCTGGCTAGATCTTTAAATAAAAATTTCCTATGGATCAAATACAATCAGGAGAGAGTTCTTTATCTTCACAGAAGCTTAATAATAAAACATTGTTTTTATTGAGCTGTATTTGGTCATAATGCTTTCAGCTTTTATTATAGGCACTAGAGGAAACAGCTCTTCGAAATTTCTCTCTCTGTGTACTATAAGGAATATGCTGTTGAAAGTGGCACTGTTCATAAGATTTGCTCTCTGAGAGAAGAAATTTGTAAGTCTTATCTTTAGGAAGGGAGGTGATTTTCCTTAAGTAACCTAGCTGTCTTTGCTCATGAACGTTGCAAATCTTGCAACTGATTGCTTGTCTCTCTTTTTTTTTGGGGGGGAGGGAGGTGGGGAGCAGTATTGGGATTTGGATCCAAAATTTGCATGCTGAGCAAGCACTCTATCAGTTAAGCCATGCCCCCTAGCCCTTTTGCTTGTATTTGCTTTTGAAATAGGATTGTGCTAACTTTGCCAAGGCCAGTCTTAATCTTGTGATACTCCTACCTTTGCCTCCTGAATAGCTGGGATTACAAGTGTGTACCAGCTTTCTTTTTTTTTTTTATTGGGTGTCAGGTAGTTGACAAAATTTTGTTTTGCCCGCCTTAGCATGTGAACAACTTCATGGTATGCATTTTGTAAGACACTGTCATTCCTGGGTCCATTTTATATCCTTACTCTCATAATCCCTTTCCTTCACCTTTCTTACATATATTTTGTTTTGGTATTTATTTTTGCAACTTTTTTTTTTTTGTCAGTACTAGGGTTTGAACTAGGCCTTTGCACTTGCTAGACAGGTGCTCTACTGCTTGAACCACACCTCCATCTCTTTTTTTGGGGTTTGAACGCAGGGCTTCATGCTTGCTATGCAGGCGCTCTACCACTTGAGCCACTCCACCAGTCCTTTTTTTTGTGTTGGGTATTTTTGAGATAGGGTCTTGCAAACTATTTGCTTGGGGTGGCTTCCAACCAAGATCCTCCTGATCTCTGCCTCCTGAATAGTTAGGATTACAAGTGTGAGCTACCAGCATGTGACATCTTGATCTATTTTTGCTCTGATTATTTTGGTTGTTTTGGAGATAGGGTCTCGATTTTTGCCCAGGCTGGCCTGGACCTCAATCTTCCTATTTTAGGCTTTCTGCTGTAGCTGGGATAACAGGTGTGTGCCACCAGGCCCAGCTCACTCTTTTCTTTCTTCTCTTTCTTTCTTCTTTCTCTTTCTCTTTCTTTTCTTTCTTTCTTCTCTTTCTTTTCTTCCTCTTCCTTCCTTCCTCTTTCTCTTTTTCTTTCTTTCTTTCTTTCTCTCTCTTTCTTTCTTTCATAGTACTGAGGTTTGAACTCAGGGCCTCATGCTTGCTAGGCAAGTGCTGGAGCCATTCCCAGCCCTTTTATTTTAGTTATCTTTTCAGGTAGGATGTTATGTTTATACCTGGGCCAGCCTGGACTTCCATCCTTCTATTTATGCTTCCCCAGAAGCTGGGATGACAGGTATGTACCCCGCCCCCCACAGCTTTTATTTGTTGAGAGGGGGGGTCTCTCAAACTTTTTTTTTTTGCTGGAATTGGCCTTGAATCATGATTATTCTATTCTCTGCTTTCTGAGTAGCTAGGATTACAGTTGTGAGTTACCATGACTGGCCTGTGTTTTTTTGAGACAGGGTATCAATATGTAGCCCAGGCTGTCCTGGACCTGTATTGTTTGTATTAGAAACAAGTCATTAAATTAAGCCCACATTCAAGGGGAGTGGGATTAAGCTCAACCTCCCAAAGGAAGAAGTATCAAAGATTTTGTGTTCATATTTTTAAGCCACAACAAAGGTCTAGCACACTATTACTTCTTGAGACTTGGTCTCTCTTATTTTCTCTATCAATCTTGATTTTCTTCTAAGCCTGACCTTCCCTTAGCTTTTCCCTTCTTAGCAGTAAATGACACCACCTCCATTCAATTACTGAAAGTTGGAGTTTTTCTGGATTCTTTTCTTTCCTTCACCTTCCGTCAGCAGCAAGTACTGTTGGTTCTTTCTACCTCTAAGACAAAGTATATATGTAATTCTTCCAATCTCTCTTGCCATATTATTCCAAGGTACCATGAACTCTTGTTATACTTTTTTTTTTTTTTCTTGAAAGTACTGGGGTTTGAACTCCAGTCCTCCCTCTTGCTAGGCAAATACTCTACCACTTGAGCCATTCCTCCAGTCCTTGTTTAAACTATTTCAATAGCCTCTTAACTTGTCTCCCTTCTATTTTTGTCTCTCTGCTGCCCATCTCCTCACAGTAGCTACAAACATTTTTTTAAAAAACAAATCTAATCATGGCATTCTCCAACCAAAAACCATTCAAGGGTCTCCCATTATACTTACAATGCAATCCAGCTGCCTTATTATCTCCTTCAAAACCCTGAATTATCTGGTCCCTGCTTACTTCTCTAACCCCTTATCATCCCACTCTCTTCCTCCTTAGTGGACATTTGTTATTGCTTTTGGAAACACAGCAAGAGAAACCTCTCCTGTGTTTGGAGAATTCCTGAGTTCTGAGTCTCAGTGAGAAAAAGTTGTTTCCTTGATTTAAGTTGCAAGTGCTAGTTACTTTTTCAACCTCCTTTGAAGTCAGGGAGTAGGCAAAGGATCTAGCCTTCATCAACCAGATGTATTTTGCCAGGATTTCATCAGGAGCTAGCCATCTAAGGAAGGGAAATTTGGTGAAATAGTTTCCTGCATTAAGAAGGATGTCCTGCTGGGTGCCTGTGGCTCATGCCTATAATCCTAGCTATTTGGGAGACTGAGATTGGGAGAATCAGGGTTTGAGGCTAGCTTAAGCAAACAGTTGGAAAGATTGTATCTCAAAAAATACCCAACACAAAAAAGGGCTGATCAAGTGGATCAAGTGGTAGAGCACCTGCCTAGCAAGAGCGAGGTGCTGAGTTCAAACCCCAATATAGCCAAAAAAGCCCTCCTGTGTTTCAGTTATACCATAGACTCCTAAAAGTGGGGAAAGTAGGATAGTGTGGGCTTAAGAGAAATTCGAGAAGCAGTAGTTCATAGGATTTTCTGCTGCTATCTTGGCCAGAATCATGGTAGTAGCCTCTAGAAACTTCTGCATGGGCATCTGAGGAGAAAAATCATGAGGATATAGGGAGTGGAGCAATGGTTCTTTCATAAAGTTGTTCAGAGTGAGACTTAGAAGTGTGCTTTGAGACTTCTTCCTTTGGAAGGTTGAGGTTAATTCTACTCCCCTTGAATGTGGGCTTAATTTAATGACTTGCTTCTAATGCATACAATACAGAAGTGATGGTGTTAACTTCAGATACTAGGTCATGGGAAATACCACAGCTTCCTTCTTTTTTTTTCCTTTGGCCATACTGGAGTTTGAACTCAGTACTTCGTGCTTACAAAGTAGGTGCTTTATCACTTGAGTCATGCCCCAAGCTCACAGCTTCCTGCTTCCTCCCCTCTCAGATCACTCACTCTGGAGGAATCAACTGCTATATTGTGAAGTCACATACAGCCCTATGAGAGATTCACATGTTGAGGAGCTGAGGCCTCCTGCCGTCAGTCAGAGAAGTGTGCCATCTTGGAAGTAGTGTGAGTACCAGTTGAGACTTCAGATGACTACAGCCCTGAGTGAGTCTTGGCTGTAACTTCATGAGAGACCCTGAGCCAGAACTGCCCAGTTAAGTGACACACAACCATATTGCTTACTCTTAGAAACTGTAAGATAAACTCACGCCTATAATCCTAGCTACTCTGGAGGGAGATATCAGAAGGATCAAGGTTTGAAGCCAGCCCGGGCAAATATTTCACCAGACTCTATCTTGAAAATACCCAACATAAAACAGGACTGGCAGATTGACTCCAGTGGTGGAAGGCCTGCTCAGCAAATGTGAGGCCCTGGGTTCAAACCCCAGTACCACCAAAAAAAGTTTGTTGTTATAAGTGGCTACATTTTGTAATAATTTATTGCATAACAATAGATAACTACAATAATACTCTTTCCTACATCTTCTCTATTTTTTTTATAGTACTCTATTTGATATTATGTATTTATATCTATTTTACTAAGAGATTGACATGCTCAAGACTTATACATAGTAATTTTTGGAACATGTGGTAATTTATAGAAGTAAAATTAGAACAAACCGGCAACAAACCCTTGTGGTGTTTTTTTTCATGTGTGTGTGTGTCTGTGTGTGTGTGTACATATTCCTTTACCGGCTCTTCTCTTTACAATTTCAACTCTCCCTCTGTGGGTGACTCTAAATATATATATTTTATTTAAGTCTCTCTTGAATTTTAATCTTATGTTTAAATTTCCTGAATGTACCAAAATTAACTGCTCTAAATTTAAATCGTTGGTTCCTCATCCATCACCTCAAGCCTGTCCCAAGTATAAGTTTCATCCTTCTAATGTTCCTTTTTTTCTGATAACTAACATCATCAAGGTTCTAGTTACACTCACTCAGAACTCCAATATCAGTGTTTTTTCTTTTACTTTTAAATTTTTTCTTTTTTTGGTGTGTGTGTGGGGGGGTACTAGGGTTTGAATTCAGGACCTACACCTCGAGCCACTCCACCAGCCCTTTTGTGTTTGAAGGTTTTTTTTTAAGCTAGGGTTTCAAGAACTATTTGCCTGGGCTGACTTTGAACAGGGATCCTCCTGATCTCTGCCTCCTGAGTAGCTAGGATTATAGGCTGAGCCACTGGAGCACAGTGGATACTGGGGTTTGAAATCTTGATATCAGGGCCTCACGCTTGCTAGGTGAACCCTTTTTTGTGGTTTTTTTTTTTTTTTGAGATAGTGTCTCATGCACTATTTGGCCAGGGCTGACTTCTAACCACGACCCAATCTCTGCCTCCTGAGTAGCTAGGATTACAGGTGTGTGCCGTTAGTGCCTGTCTACTTTTAAAATTTTAAATTAATGATATAGGCCTATTGTAGAAAATGTGGGCAAGAAACAAAAGACTTTAATTTATAATATCTATAACTAACAATACGAATAATCATAAATAAGGAACTTGTGAAATAATTATGGACCATCCATAAAATGGAATACCATGTAGCAATTAAAAATTTTAAAAAGACCAGGCAAAATTAATTTTTTTTTTTCTTGTGGTACTGGGGCTTGAACTCAGGGTCTTCACCTTGAGCCACTCCACCAGCCCTATTTTTGTGAAAGGTTTTCCGAGATAGGGTCTTGTGAACTATTTGCCCTGGCTGGCTTCAAACCGTGATCCTCCTGCATAGCTAGGATTATAGGCATGACTTGTATATTGCAGATACAAGTAAGTTTTCTTTCTTTCTTCTTCTTTTTTGTCAGTACTGGGTTTTGAACTCCAGGCCTCACACTTGCTAAGGCAGAAACTCTGCCACTTGAGTCACTCTGCCAGCCCTGTTTTATGTTGGATGTTTTTGATAGAGTCTCACAAACTATTTGCCTGGGCTGGCTTCCAACCACTGTCCTCCTGATCTCTGCTTTCTGAGTTGCAAAGATTATAGACATGAGCCACTGGTGCCTGGCTAAAAGCCAGCTTTCTAAGCTGTAGTTGTATTTGTGGAGAAATCTTTTTCCTAGCAATAGATGAAAGTAGAAGAAACGCTTATATTGTCTTCATTGTTCATAGGCTTGCTTCTCTTGTGTTCTTTTGATTAGAGAATGGCAGTAATATTCACCCAGTTTCTGAAATCAGAAAAAAAGTTATTTATCTTCACTCTATATATCACTCTCTATATCTCAGTGAGAGCTCACAGATCTCCAGGGTTTTTTTTGTTTGTTTTTTGCAGTACTGGGGCTTGAACTCAGGGCCTTGTGCTTGCCAGGCAGGCATTATACAACTTGAGCCACTCGCCCAGCCCTGAGGGTTTTAAAATATACCATCTCCAACTAACCTTCCACATTGCCTACAGATTTATCAAACCCAAACCTAAATAATAAGAGGTTATTTTTCAGTTATCTGTTGGCTTCTTAAGACTTAGAGGAAAAAGTTTAACTATGCAATAGATTCTGCAAATGCCATCCTTTTACTTATGCTCTGCCTTCTGCATACTATGACTGCTTTCTTCTCTGCCTGGCAAATTCCTTCTCATCTTTTAGCACAACTCAAATGTCTCTTCCTTTCTGGATCTGCCAGCATTGCCTTACCCTTTTCTTTGCTTCCAAAAGCATATACTCCTTTTATGACACTAAATTATATTATCCAGCATAATAATGCTTAGTTAAGACCTGCCTATATCTCACTTTTTTTTTTTGAGATGGGGGTTTCACTGTGTTCTTCTCACTGTGGTCTTAAACTCATGTGCTTAAGTGATCTTCCTGCCTCAGCTCCTGAGTAGATGGGACTGCAAGAGGGTGCCACCAAGTCTAGCTCATTTTATTAAAAAGTCACTTTTTATTTTTTTCATTTCTAGTTTTTGCCTAAAGGGAAAAGCCAGAAATCAATTTCATACCTATCTTAGCAAATATTTTAATGTATTACTTAAAATATGTGTTTATATTCTAATCTGAATTCGGGAGAAAGCAAAGGACAGAAGGTGAGAAAATGCTTTATTCTTTGCAAACATTTAATTGATATAATCATTTGGATATAATCATTCAGCTTTATTAAGACAAAATTATTTTTTTTTTATTCTTTTTTTCTTTTTTTAAATTTTTATTCTTATTCATAAGACAAAATTATTTTTATTCATTTATTTATTTATCTTTTTGTGGTACTGGGGCTTGAACTAAGGGCCTACACCTTGAGCCACTCCACCAGCCCTTTTTGTGTTTAGGTATTTTTGAGATAGGGTCTCATGAACTATTTTGCCTGAGCTGATTTCAAACCATGAGCCTCCTGATCTCTGCCTCCTGAGTAGCTAGGATTACACGTGTGAGCCACCAGTGCCCAGCTAAGAAAAAAATATTTTTGAATAGGTTTTTAAAATCTGTATTTAAGACATAGAAAAGGTTTGGACAGTTTTCCAATAATGTGTGAAGTGCAGTGATGAACATGTCAGAAGAGAGCAAGCATTCTAGAAGTCACAGCTGGGAACTGTATCTTTGTATAAGTACTATTATTATTATTGTCTTGGAGGTCCTGGGTTTGAACTCAGGGCCTGTGCTTCCTAGGCAGGTCCTCAATGCTATCTTTGTATACCTACTTACAATACAGGTCATCATTAAGAAACATGGTTTCCGTACTTTTGTATGCTAGAACTTACCAGTATTAGTTAGGACTCTTTATGTTATAAATGGTAGAAAAGCCAACCAGAACAAAAATACAAACAAACAAAAAATTTATTGGGTCACATATCAAGCAAACAGTTTTTCATTTCTTCTGATGGAGTTTGATCCAGGATTTAAATGACATCTACTTCCTTGGTATTACTCCATTCTCAGGCAGGCTCTCCTTTCTTGGTGTCAGTTTGGCTGCTAACAGGTCCTGGTTCGTACTTCCATCTAGTAGAAAAGAGGCTTGGTTTCCCTGGTAGGTGGAACAAATTTGGTTCCCCACATTCACTCTTTTTTTTTTTTGGTAGGACTGGGGTTTGAACTCAAGGCTTCAGGCTTACGAAGCAAGCATTCTACCACTTGAGCCACATCTCTAGTCCAATTTTATGCTCTGGTTATTTTAGAGATAGGGTCTTTCGAACTATTTCCCTGGGCTGGCCTTGACCTGTGATATTCTCAATCTCAGCCTCCCAAGTAGCTAGGATTATAGTTATAAGCCACTGGCACCCAGTTCAAACTTAAACTTTAAATATCCAGAGTTGGTTCATATGGACACATACCTATTCCTGAACCAAACCAGGGGGTGAGAAAAGTTAAGGGGATATGAGATACAGTAATTGACTTGAGTTGATATTAAAGAATTGCATGTGTAGAGAAAGAGGAAAGTGAAAGAGAAAGGGAAAGAGAAATATTTGATCAATCATTCCTTGAAAATATGCTTTCTAGCCAGGCACCAGTGGCTCACACCTGTAATCCTAGCTACTCAGGAGGCAAAGATGAGGAAGATCACAGTTCAAAGTCAGACTGGACAAATACTTTGTGAGACCCTACCTCAAAAAAGCTCATCACAAAAATAGGGCTGGTGGAGTGGCTCTAGGTATAGGCCCTGAGTTCAAGCCCCAGTACCGCAAAAAAACAAAAAAAGAAAAAGAAAAAGCTTTCCATGCTATAATCATCAACTATAATAATTATAGAGTGCCTAATTTTAGAAATAACTTGAAAAACGTTAGACTAGTTTTGACTGCTCTCCTTGCTACAAGGATTAAGAAAAAAAAGACAAATCAAACCTGGGCCATCAATGTCATTCTCTTACCCAAATCCTTCTAAATTCTAAGAAGCCTCTAATTACCT
Organism: Castor canadensis; assembly: GCF_047511655.1. Lineage (NCBI taxonomy): Eukaryota > Metazoa > Chordata > Mammalia > Rodentia > Castoridae > Castor > Castor canadensis. Next base: position 44,439,029 of record NC_133396.1, on the reverse strand, counting down.
ATATACATTAAACAAATCACTAAACCTCTTTTGCCTTTTGATAAAATTAAGATGCGGTTTAACTTTTTTTTTTTTGCAGCACTGGGGCTTGAACTCAGTACCTACACCTTGAGCCATTCCAACAGTCCTTTTACTGTGATGGGTTTTTTTCTAAACAGGGTCTCATGAACTATTTGCCCAGGCTGACTTTGAACCATGATCCTCCTGATCCCAGCCTCCTGAGTAGCTAGGATTACAGGTGTGACCCACCAGCATCTGGCTCTTTAGCTTCTTTTAAAGCTCAAAAATTCTATTAGCAAAATAACTACTAATTTTTAATTTTAATGATTGCTTATAGTATGTATGCTAGTTTCAGACAAAAACTATGAAGTAATAGAATAATAATTGTGTCTTTTGGAGAGGGGTTGCTGGGAATCAAACATTGCTTATAAGTATTCTCTCTACCACTAAATTACACTCCTGGCTCTTTTCTTAGTCTTACGTATGTATTTTACAGTATACTTTAATATATAATATGCATTAACTGTATGCCATATACAACATACAATATATACTTTTTCGGTAGGTTTTGTGTGTGTGTGTGTGGTGGTGGTGGTGGTGGTAATGAGGTTTGAACCCTTCACATTTGCTGGGCAACCACTTGAGTCATGCTCCCAGCCCTTTTCAGAGAGGTCTTTCATTTTTGTCTGGGGCCAACCTCAGACAAAACCTCTATGCTCCTATGTGTGACTTTCTTGTTTGTAGCTGGGATGACAAGCATGAACCACCATGCCACCAAGCCCAGCTTATTGGTTGAAATGGGGTCTTGCTAATGCTTTTGCCAGATCTCTGCCTCTGCAGTAGATAAACCTACTCCTCTATCTTCTCTACTACTTCATCTGGGCTACTGAACTCCTGTGGGGGGGAAAAAATCACATAACTGGGCTAGAGGTATGTTTTAAGTGGTAGAGCCCTGAGTCCAATCTCAGGAAAAAAAAAAATTGCATAACTTTCCATGGATTCATACTACCATAAACTTACCTGCTCTGAGCTGGATCTTCCATGGTAAACAGATATCCTTATAATATTTCCTTTTCAGCTCTGCTTTCCCATTCCCTACAAAAGCCATTCTAAATATTCATCACTTTGAAGAACCTTACTCCTTCCCCATATCTCCTTCTAGCAAAAACTTTTATTTTCCACTTCCTAAAGAGAGACCATTAAGGGCTGGTGGAGTGGCTCAAGTGGTAGAACCCCTGCCTAGCAAGTGTGAGGCCCTGAGATCAAACACCAGTATCAATGGCTCAAGGTGTAGGCCCTGAGTTCAAACCCCAGTCCACAAAAAAAAAAAAAAAAAAGAGAGAGAGAGAAAGAGAGAACAAGAGAGAGACCATTAAACTTTAAGTTCTGAGAGCTTGTTTGGAGGTTCTAGCAGGGGAGCACAGCTACTTGTATACCCTTGACCAGAGAACGGTCCTCCTCTATCAGGGATGGTTATCCTCTTCTACCCAGGGGGCAGCTTCGGAGCGGTGAGGGAGGAAGGGACACCTGCCTAGCCAGCCAGATCAGCCGAGTCAACCCTGGCGATCAGTGGGGTGACAGATGTCGCAGCCAGATCGCCCTCACATCCAACCTTAAAGTTTTGACAGAACAGGAACTTTTTCTTATTCATCTTTAAATCCCCAGCACTAAGCATACAGCCTGTGTGTTAGTTACTTTTTCATTCCTATGGCAAATACCTGAGAGAAAAAATTTACAAAGAGGAAAGATTTATTTCAGCTTATGGTTTCAGTTCATGGTTGGCCAGCTCCATTGCTGTGGGCCTGTGGCAAGGCAGAAAATATCATGGTGGGGGATGTGAAGAGATCTGGTTGCAAAGTGTCACCCCATTATCGCCAGGTTTGATTCAGCTGATCTGGCTGGGTAGGGGGTGACCCCTTCCTCCTTTACCACTCCATTTGTGTCCTTAGCAATGTTCCATTCAAGAGGACAATCTTCTCCTATAGAGGAGGACCATTCTTCTTTTAAGGGTATACAAAGTAGCTGTGCTCCCCTGCTAAAACCTCTAAATAAGCTCTCAAGGTCTATTTGTAGGAGAACATAGGTAATCAAGCTTCCAAGACTACAGACACACCCAAATGAGGCACAGCATGTAGCAGATTGTTTTTCTGAAAAGGAGGAAGTGGAGGCCGAGGAGAAGGAGGAGGAGAAGGAGGAGGAAGAAGAGGAAAGGGAGGGTGTGGTAGAACAGAGCTGCTCACCTCATGGCAGCTAGGCAAAAGATAGATAGAGAGGGGCCTGGGAAAAGGTACAGCCACCCAAGGATATGCCCCTAGTAATCTATTTCCTCCAACTGGGCCTCATCTCTGAAACTTTCCATCACTTCCCAAAAATGCTAGGAAATTATGAATTCATCATAATTCATCATCAGTGATTAATGCACTGATTAGGTCAGAGCTCTTATGATCTAATCACCTTTTAATCACTAGGTCCACCAGCTGGGGACCAAACCTTTAACACATGAGGCTTTTGGGGAGATGCTTCATATCCAAACCATATCAGTTTGGCACACAAAATTTGCCCCCACAAAATTTGTTGGATGAATAATATATCAGCCATGAATTCCCTCAACTTCTTGACGTGCTTCTGAGCAAATATCTCTGTGTTACTATCAATTCTCAGCTTTTGCCCCCAAACTCAAAGGAACAGGATTGCTGTCTTCTCTTCATGGTCATCCACAGGTGCTCTAGAATGCATCCTGGTCTGAAATCCCTGTCATCTTCCCAACAATCAGTATCCAATCGTCTCTCTCTCCTTTCATTTCCCTTCTTTCTCTACTTTTCTGCCAGACCTTCTCTGGTTTCTATTTACTTATTTTTTTATGGTGGTGGAGATCGAACCCAGGGCCTCATGCATGCCAGCCAAGCACTCTACCATGGAGTTATACCCTCAGTCCTCTTGATTCTTTTCCATTGATCTATTTGTCTGTTCTCTTGGAAATACCACCCTGTCTTGATTACTATAGATTTATAGTAAGTAAGTTGTTTGTTTTTTTTTTTTTATTTGGGTGCTGGGAATGGAACCCTTGGCCCTTGTACCTCCTAAGCATGTGCTCTACCACTGAACTACACCTCCAGCCTTCTCTCCTTGCTTTTAGTTCTTCCTGAATCCATTTGCCACACTGCAATCAGAGTGATCTTCAAAAACATAAGGCAGATCATGTTACTTCTCTGCTTAAAAACTTTAATGGCCTCCATTAATTTAAAACCAAACCTAAGTTTCCTTATATAACTTCAAGCAACTACATGATTGAGTTCTTGCCTTCCTCTCCAGTCACATCGTCTATTACACCCCTCCTTGCTCATTGTCATCAACCATTATAACCTTATTTCTGCTATAGCCTACTTCCTTTTTTTTTTTTTCTGGTGGGAGTTTGAACTCAGGGCCCCATGCTTGCTAGACAGGCGCTGTACCACTTAAGCCACTCCACCTATTTTCTGCCTGCAATATATTTCACTGGGTTTTTGTTTGTTTGGTTGGGTTGGGTTTGGTGTTTTGAGATGGGGTCTCTCTATTGCTCAGGTTGGTCTCAAACTCCTGGGCTCAAATGTTTCTCCCACCTCAGCCTCCTGAGGACCAGGACTACAGATGTGGGCCACCATGCTGGGTTACTTCACTAGTTTTGAAGATTTATTTTTCTCTTGTCCTTTAGGTTTCAGCTCATATCACTCACTCGAAGAAGCATTCCTTTAGGGTGATTTTGCTCCTTACCTCCCCCAAGAGATCTGGCAATGTCTTGAAACGGCTTTGATTGTCATTACTAAAAGAGTTGTAGGTTACTGGCATCTAGTGGGTAGAGGCCAGGGATGTTACTAAACATCCTAATACTGCACAGTACAGCCCCTTACAACAAAGAATTATGAAAAAATGTCACGTGCTTATCATCCTACTTAAAGCAGGCCTAGCTGGGTGCCTATCCTAGCTACTCGGGAGGCAGCGATCAGGAGGATCGTGATTCAAAGCTAGCCTGGGCAAATAATTTGTTTTGAGATGGGGGGGGTCTCCTATCTCAAAAATACCCAACACAAAAAAGGGCTAGAGGAATGGCTCAAGTGATAGAGTGCCTGCTTAGCAAGTGTGAAGCTCTGAGCTCAGACCCCGAACCACAGTACTGACAAAAAAATTAAGAAGCTCTATTTTAATGCTCTATTTACTTCACAGCATTTATTGCAATTTGCCTTGTTTTTTTAAATTTGTTAATCTTTCCTTGTTCCACTAAAATATGATCTCCATAAAGTCAAGATTCTCATTTGCCTTGATTACGGCTGAAGGAATGAATGAATTCCATTCACCTGCAAGTATTCAATATACTTTCCCCACTAATCTAAAGTTTTATTTTACAAATTAATTTAATTCATCAAAGTATTTATGTATGGTACTGGGATTTGAACTCGGGGCTTTATGCTTTAAGTGCTCTACAACATGAGTCACAACTCCAGCCCTTTTTGCTTCAGTTAATTTTTCAGATAGGATCTTATACTTTTTGCTTGGGCCAGTCTTGAACTGTGATCCCCCTACCTCCACCTCCTACCTCGCTGGGAGAATTAGGCAGGTACCACCACACTCGGCTTCTTTTTTGAGATAAGGTTTCACTAACTTTTGCTCAGGTTGACCTTGAACCCTGATCCTCCCATTTCTACTTCCCACATAGCTAGGATTACAGGTGTGTACCACCATATCTGCCTAGCCTCAAAGCATTTATTTTTATTCTTTACTTCAACTAATATTTTTGGAGCATTAACTATGTGACAGGCAATGATTTAGGTGCAGGGAATATATAATAGAGAATAAGAAATGGGTCTCGGCCTTAAGGAGTTTATAGATTACGTGCTGGTTGGGAAGAGATACATATATGTAAAAAGGCCAATTGTACTTTGGAATGCTAAGGGAAATGGGGGAGAATACATGGCTTCTGCTCTCAAGGGGCTTAATCAGTCCTGGGACTAGGAGAAGAATAAAAGATGCACATAAACAACTACAAATACCAGAAAAGAACAAAAATGGGAAAAGCAAGATCTCTACCAGCCATGGAAATCGGAGAAGGCTCTGTGGAAGAAGTGGTATTTGGTCTCAGACATATAGGGAGATAGATGAGAGTTTGATAAAATGGAAGGGGAAAATGAAGAGGAGGGGAGAGGGCATTCCAGGCAGAGAGAATGGCAAGAGCCAAGGCGCAGAAGTATGTGTGTGCCAGGAACAAGAAGACGTGTTTGGCTAAAGCACAGAAGACCAGAGAGAGCTCAAGCTGGACAGGGAGGGAGACTGGGTCCAAACTGGGTCAGTTGAATAAGAATACAGATGACCCGAATCTTGCCCATATTTCCTATAATTTAGAGCAGCATTTCCCTTATGCACTCAGGGAAATTTAGAGAAATCTGGTGATTCAGCAAATCATTAGTAGACCAGTATTGTTTTGACTGTCAGGATTTTGGGGAGGTTCCTGGCTTGCCTACCTCCCAAGAGCTCAATATGACAACACCCATGATGGCATAGAGTCCCTGATACATCATAAGGACACTTCCTTTCTCAGTGGCAACAATATGTTGCCAGATTTTATTTAATTTTTGGGGAGGGGGGTAAAAAAACTCAGAAAGCAGTTCTTTGCCTTTTGTTCCAAGGTATGGCAGAAATGAGTACGTACTAATGAAGGGAGGGTGAGGAAGTAGGAGGGGGACCAAAGAATGGAAAGAATAGGTCAGTTTTGTTTGAGAAACAAGCTATGCTGAAGTATTTATTTGCAAAATTCCAGTTGCCATAGCAATTGGATGCTGCTCTTTCCACTGTTCCTCCTTTTATACTTTGCATGGTCTTTGAAGAAGTCATTTCCTAGGTAGGTGTAGTCTTTGCCATTGATCTTAAAGAAGATTTTGGAACATTTCTTTCCACCTGCTTTTCCTTTTCCCTTTTTTGCAGTCCAGATCCAGCCACACATCTGGGAAGAAATGGATGGTGCTGCCTATTTTAGGAGCAAGACCTGAGGATCAAAGGAACACTACCAAGTCTGATCTGAGTTGAAATGCCCAGTTACTGCCTTCTGTGGCACCCTGGCATATAAATAAGTTAGAAATGCAGGGATTAAGTAAGGTGTACAATGGCTTAGAAATAACACAAAAATTGGCTTGCAGTTTACAAACAGCATAGTTGAAATTCTCTGAAACTCAAGGAGAGAATAACTCCTTTTCAGAGGGAACAAGAATGCTTATGAGTGTGATACTATCCTATCACACTGAATCCTTACAACAACTGTATGGGTCAATCACAGCTAATAGTCACTAAGCATGTATTTTGTACCAGACACTGTTCTGACTTTGTTATCTCCCCTAAAGCCTCACAGCCACTTTTGCTGTATTTATTATCCTTATTTCAAAATTGAAAAAAGAACAGAGTTAACAATTAATTGAACATGTGATGTGTGCCAAGGCACTGGTTAAGCACTTGGCGTGTATTTCCCATGACAAACCTCTGTGTTTTACTGAGGGTCAGGGTGCTTAAAGAGCTTGCTCAGAGCTCCATAGGTGAGAGGAAGCAGCAGAAGCAGGATTCGAGACTGGACTTTCTTATTCCAAAGCGTGTGAGCGTCAGCACTTCAAAACTAGAAATGGTTTAACAGGCTTGCTCAAAGTTACATAGCCAGCATGTCGCACACTGATACCTAACTACAGGTTTGTCTTATTCTAGAATTGAAATATTGGCATTTTTTTCTTTTCTTTTTTTTTTTTTTTTTTCCTGTCAGGTCTGAAATGTTGACATTTTGTAAGAAGAAAAACAATGGAAAATAATTTAGTCTTCTTGTTTAAACCTAATTTTGAAAGCAGGGCAATCTTAGTGAGATTACTTTGTGGGTTTTTTTGTTGTTGTTGTTGGTACTGGGATTTAAATCTAGGGCTGTGTCCTTGCTAGGCAGGCACTTTACCACTTGAGCCAGGCCCTCAGCCTGTTGAATTCTAATTTATTGTACTCTTTAGACATACCTCCTGAAGAAGTTAATCTGTAAGATTGGCAGGGTGGTACACATCTGTCATCCTAGCTACTCAGGAGGCAGAGGATCTCAAGTTCAAGGGTAGCTTGGGTAAAATTAGCAAGACCCTATCCCAAAAACAAAATTAAGAGAAAATAAAAGGACTGGGATGTAGCTCAAGTGGTAAAGCACTTGTAAATGCAAAGCCCTGGTTTCAATCCTCAGTACCATAAACAACAAAACCACCTCGGTAAATTACTAGGCAGATAATGATGTCGCTTTTAAAATCTTATTTTTATTTATTTACATACTTTTGGCAGTACTGAGCCACTTAATCAGCTGATTGGAACCTCTTATTATACCAAAAAATAAGATAGTACTCAAAGAATGATGGGGACATGTCAAAAGGACACAGAAGCCATCTTGAAAGGACTAGATCTAGGGCAATTAGCACATCAAAATAAACAATTATAGTAATGGATTATAAATAAATGAATAAGTAAATGGAAAGACCATTAAGTTGTGGTTTTTTTTTTTTGCGGGGGGAGTCTGGGGACTGAGTCCAGGGTCACACATATGCTAGGCAAGTGCTCTACCGTATAACCCCAGCCTGAGGTATTTTCTTTCTGGTGGCACTTGGGGGTTGAGTGTAGAATTGGGACCTTGTGCTTGCTAGGCAGGTGTTCTACCACTTGAGCCATGCTGCCAGCCCTTTTTGTGTTGGTTATTTATTTATTATCACTATTTTTTAGTGGTACTGGGGTTTGAACTCAGGGCCTCATACTTGCTAGGCAGGCATTGTAACACTTGAGCTAGGCCTTCTGCCCTCAGTCTGGAAATATTCTTGTAAACTTGATTTTGGCACTTATCTAGGTACCACATGGGTCAAAGTAGGAGTATATTTAGGTGAAAGCCATGAATCTAGAAAGTTCACAACACAACTCTCAGGCTAAGCCACTGGATTTCCCTTGAGAAGGCTTCAAATAGACCATTTCCTTGCAAATAACAGTTTACTTTCACAAAAATAGATGACCTGGCTCATGATCATAATTAGCCTTCTGGAACTGAATGACAATTGCAAATGAATGGCTATGCTTCTCTCCTTTCATTTTCCTAAACTGATGTGCAGTTCCTGCCCCTCTTTCCTCAGAACATGCATTTAATAGTAAAAATGCCAAATTCTGTCAATTATTACATGCTTATTTAACATCAAAAAGGGCAGGTATTTTACAGATGAAACAGTGAATTTTCACAAGGGGTTCATGAAGGAAATCCATTTGTCTCATGTGTGTGTCTGTCTGTGTGTTTGAGATAGGGTCTTACTCTGTCGCCCACACTGGCCTTAAACTTGCTATCTTCCTGCCTCAGTCTCCGGACTACTGGGGTTACAGGCATGAACCACCATACTTGGCTTTATTATTCTTTTTTTTTTTCTTTCTTTTTTGTGGGTGGTACTGGGGTTCACACTTGCTAGGCAGGCACTCTACTGCTTGAGCCACTCAGCCAGCCCTTTTTTGTGCTGGGTAATTACGAGATAGGGTCTTACTCTTTGTAGGGGCTGGCTTTAAACTGTGATCCTCCTGATCTTTGCCTTCCAAGTAAGTAGGATTACAAGCGTGGGCTACCAGTGCCCAGCTTATTATTCTCATTTTGAAGATGCTGAAATAAGGCAGCAATAAAGTTAGTTAAGTGACAGACCTGAGTAAGACCTGTGCTGCTGCCATGTGAGCATAATGTCATTGCATTATGTTCTGTTCTTACCAAGATTAGGAAGGAACAGAGGAGTTTAGACTTGCCTTTTCATAAGAAGTTACACTGTTCCTTCAATTACCCCAAGAAGGCTCCAACCATTTTTTTTTTCTTCTTTTTGACCTTTGGCCTTTGCATGTGCCATTTTCTTTCCTGGAATACTCTTCTCCATCCTTCCCATCTCTCTCTCTCTCTCTGTCTCTCTCGCTTTGTGTGTGTGCATGTGTGTGTGTGTTTGTGTTCTGGGTAAAGCCAGGGCATTGCACATGCTACATGAGTACTCTATCACTGAGTGTCACCCCCAGCTCCTTCCCCTAAATCTTACCTTTTGGGACCAGCTAAATGTCATTTACCCAAACGGAGATCATGTTTCACTAGTCCCCTACCCTAACCCTTCTCTCATTCTCTTTCCTAGCATTGTGTACTTTCCTCAATGGCTCTAATCACCATCTGCAGTTATATGTTTATTGTCTTGTATTTGTGTTCTCCACTAGGCTCTCAGCTCTATGCAAGCAGGGACCCCAACTGTTTGTTTTCCACTGTAAACCCAGTGCTTATTCCAGTGCTGCATATATAGATAGACAGATACAGATCTATCTATCTATCTATCTATCTATCTATCTATCTATCTGATACACACACACACACACACACACACACACACATATATATCAGGCTCTTAAATATTGATTCAAAGAATAAATGAATAAATGAACCAAATGTTGTTTATCATACTACTCTAGTAAAGGATACCTTAGAGTGGAAATGGATGTTACTAGCCATAATATTTCAATGGTTGGTGTTGGTTTATTTAATATTTATTTATTTTTTGTGCTGCAGATTAAACCCAGGGTCTCATACATGCTAAGCATTCACTCTACCCCTGAGCTACACCTCCAGCCCCTGATGCTGACTTTCAGCATCGTGTACTCCTCCCAGTCTCTACCCTCACCATCAAGTAGCATTTGTCTAGAACATCGGATTTTGTAGTGCCATGTCCTAATATCTGTAAACTTGGAGATTAGTTTTGGGATCAGATACATATACCAAGACTGATTCAGTTTACAGGATTTTAGGCTTGAAAAATTCCTCCTGACATAAAGTTGATTTCATATTATTCTGGAGTAACTCCAGCATTCACTATTCAATGTGAATAATTCAATATTATTCTGGAGTAACTCCAAGGCTTTCACAATTCAAAGGAAAATACATTTATTTTGTTTTACTAAAACTGAACTGAAGCTATAAGAAAGATACTGCTGCTTTTGTAGGTAATTTTGGACATTTTAGGCATCCAAGAATGGGTGTTACTTTTGGACTTTTGGATGGTTGCAGCATATTCTTTCTATTTTTATTAATATCCTACAAACTTTGTATTACATATTTTATTTAATGTACTGGGGTTTGAATTTGGGGGTCACATGCCTACTAGGCAGACGCTCTAGCACTTGAGCCACTCCACAAACCCATTTTTGTGTTGGGTATTTTTGAGATAGGGTCTCACAAACCATTTGCCCAAGCTGGCCTTGAGAACCTTGATTCTCCTGATCTCTGCCTCCTGAGTAGCTAGGATTACAGATGTGAGCCACTGATGCCCTGAGACAGGTCTTATATACCCCAGGCTGGCCTTGAACTCATGACCTCCTACCTCTGCCCCCTGAGTTTTGGGATTACAGACAGGCACCACCATACCCAGAGATGATTTGTCTTTCTAATTGTAAAAACAAGCATGTTCTTTGTAGGAATTTCTAAAACAACAGTAAAGATGAAAGAGAAAGGACAAAGTATAAAGAAACCAAAAAAAAATTACTTAAAATCCCACCATCTAGAGACATTCCTAACACTCTGATAAAGTTTTTCTCAGCCTTGTTCCTACATTTTTATAATAGTTACCACATGCACACATATGTAATAGTTGTCAGTCACTGAGTATGGCAGATAACTTGATTTCCTCTTTATATTATATATAATTGATTTCCTCTTTATATATTTTTATTTATCTCAGTATAAATGAGTAAATTCAGGCTGAGAGTATAATTTATTTGCCTAAGTCATATACTTAGTAAATGGTATATTTCAGATGCACATCTAGATCTAATTCTAAACACTATAATCTCAACCATTATTCCACATGACTGTACACTTCTATTATTTGTGTGTGTGTGTGTGAGACTGGGATTTGAACTCAAGGCTTCACGCTTATAAAGTAGGTACTCTACCAATTGAGCTACAACTCCAGTCTATTTTTCTCTGGCTATTTTGGAGATGGGAGTCTTACAAACTATTTTTCTGGGCTGGTCTTGAACAAAGATCCTCCAGATCTCAGTCTCCCAAGTAGCTAGGAGTTATAGGCGTGAGCCAACGGCAAGCAGCTCATTTCTATGTTTTAAATCAAGCTGGAATTGCTATAGAGATAAGTTTTATCCTGTTTTTAAACTTTTGATTATACTTTCTCATAACATTTCATCTTTTACTAATCTAACTTTAATGGTGTAATGATGCTCCATAAGATCATTAAAATGAAAATGAATGAAGGAAATGTTTATTACACACTATCCTGGCAAAGGATATGTTGCATAAATATTCTGATGTTTCAGACTCTTTATGCCACTTTATATTCCTAATTCTTGTTTCAAAATCTTTCTTTTTTTCCCATACTGTGTATTGAACTCAAGGCCTTGTGCATACTACCAGATCCCAGTTCTTTTGCTTTTAGTTTTGCTGAATATGCCTGGGATAGCCTCTGACCTTGATTCTACTGCCACCATCTCCCAAGTAGTTAGGACCACAGGTGTGTGCCACTACCCCCACTTCTACCCCCAGCTTTTATTTCAGTACTGGGCTTTTGAACTCAGGACCTCAAACTTACTAGGCAGGCACTCTTCTGCTTGAATCACTCCACCAGCTCTATTTTGTGTTGAGTATTTTCTTTCTTTCTTTTTTTTTTTTTTTGTAGCACTGGGGTTTGAACTCAGGGCCTCACACTTTCAAGACAGGCACTCCTACTGCTTCATCCACTCCAGCAACCCTGTGTTGAGTATTTTCAAGATAGGGTCTTGCAGACTCAGCCTCCCGAGTAGCTAGGATTACAGGCTTAAGCTACCAACACCCAGATCCCAACTTGTTTTGATATAGTGTCTCCCTAACTTTTTGCTCAGGTTGGCCTCAGGCCAAGATCCTCCTTTCTTTGCCTCCTGAGCAGCTGGAATTACAGGTGTGTCCCCCGCATGTTCTCTTTTTCTGAATATGAGCCTCCCAAGGAGGTAGGATTGCAGTCATGAGCCACTGGCACTCATTCTTTATACTCTCCTCCCCAACCTCCCAGCATGATTTTTATTCATGCAGTCTGCCCTTTTAGCCCTTGACTTTGATTATTCCTCTTGGAAAAACACATTTTTTCTTTTTTACATTAAGTATTATTATTTTTTGGTGGGACTGGAGTTTGAACTCAGGGCTTCATGCTTTCAAAGTAGGCACTCTACTGTTTGAGCTCCAACTCCATTCCCAACATTATGGATTTTATTATTTTTTTTTTACAAAAGTTATTTTAGACATTGAAATAAAGTTCTATTATGCATATATCCTGTTAGGTCATGACTTTTTTCTTTATTCTTAAATTCTCATTCAGCAGAAGTATATCTTTTCAGAAAAGATAACCTGGGTGGTGTCATTTTTGAGCCTTTTGTTTCTAAGCACTTCTTTCATTTGTTTGTTTGTTTGCTTGTTTGAGTTTCTCAAACTTGTGATCCTCCTGCCTGAGCTGGGATTATTATTACGCCTAGCTAAGTACTTATTTCTGAGACTTTCACAATCAAACGACCTCATGGTTTAGTGTTGGATTCTTAAAGTATAAACATTTACCCTTAGACTTCTGTAGGATATGCTTTACTTTTATTTATTTTGCCAAGCTGTGGATAGAAGCCAGGGCCTCACACATGCTAGGCAAGCACTCTGCCACTGAACCACAGGATATGTTGTATCGACTTTTGTTTTACAAATTTGCAGAATTCTGAAGTCAGCTTGATTTTTTTTGAGATAATCATTTTTTTTTTTCCTTTTCCTGTCCTGGATTCTTAAAGGCTTTTTACTTTATCTTTGAAATACTTTTTAATGTCACCTGATTAGTCTAGATTTTTTTTTTTGTGGTACTGGGGTTTGAACTCAGAGCCTACACCTTAAGCCACTCCACCACCCACCCTTTTTTTTTGTAATGGGTATTTTTTTGAGATAGGATCTCAAAAACTGTTTGCCCAGGCTGGCTTTGAACCTGGATCCTCCTGATTTCTGCCTCCTGAGTAGCTGGGATTACAGGTGTGAGCCACCATTGATTTATTTTCATTAATTTAGCCAGCAGGGTTAAGTCTATTGCTTCTATTCCTACCTTATTTCTCCTCCTGAGATTCCTAATGTAGTCATTCAATTCATTCCACAAATATTTATCGAGTAACTACAGTATGCTAGGTACAACGTGATTAGGGAACAAAAATGCTTACATTTCTTGTTGATTAGATCTTTTCAATCTTAGCTCTGTCATCTATTTTTGTTCTGATTTTTTAAGGGAACCTCATTCTTTTGAGCTATAGAGTCTTTTCATAGTCCCAGGATTTTTCTTCCCCATTTTTCATCTTCATAGAGAGAGGTCTGTCTAGCTTTGGTTAATACTTAGGTAGGAATTGCAGTGGGTTCTATTAGATACTAGAATGGATTTGGGTATATCCTTATCTTCACACTTGCCCTCGCCTAGCCTTCAATCTCTTTTTTTTTTTGGAGGGACTGGAGCTTGAACTCAGGCCTTTTGAGTTTTCCACACCTCTAGCCCTAGCCTGCAGTCTTGAGTAAGAATATGTTCATGGGATTCCACTGGAGTGATATTTTATATAAGTGGAATCTTGAGCTGGTCCCTCCTTCCAACTGGACCCTTCTACATTCTAATTTGCAGAAATTCCTCAAAGTTTCTGGCATATGGAAGGTTTTTCCTCTATTTTTATTCCTTTGATCATTTCAATGTGAATTTTGAGTGAGTCAATTTAGAAGCCTGTCCTCACAAAGACTTCTTATTTTAAAAACCACAAAGTAACATTTTTTTCTCTATGTTAAGAAGTTTAGAAAAAAATAATTATATGTAGTTTTAAATTTTTTTCATGAAAGGTCTCAAATCCCTTGAGAAGCTACATGGTTAGTGGAAGTTAGGAAAATGAAGTTTGATTGTGATATGTAATTTCACTGTGGTTTTGGACAAACTATTTGAACTTCAGAGTCTCTAATCGCAAATATTCTTACATCATAGTATGACAGGGAAAGCACCAGAAAAAAAAATGTGGAAGCTCTTTGAATTATTCAAAGGTAGACACTAAGGAACTCTGACGACTTTGTTATTGTTTGAATTCTGTTACAGCATTGAGCACTTTCAAACTAGCCCAAAGACTGTCTGCTTGAGTTATAGCAATTGGGGCCTGGTTGCTGGGAAGCTGGGTATACAAAGCGGTTCTGAAGTATAGTCAGGGACACTAGCTTTGAACACCATCATGTTCTGTAAGATTCAACAGAGTAGTAAACATAGTCCTTCTTTTCTGGTAGGTGAAATTACTATGCCAAGTTTATCTGATTAGTCTGTCTCCTTTCTTCATGTAAATGAAGGCCTCTGGGTGAGTTAATTATGCCTTCATAAACAACTTTTGTATTTCTGGCCAGTATAGGCAGCAGATGTTATCTATTTTTGTAGGATGATTTGAAAGTGTGCAAAAAGAAACATCTGTATGGTTATCTCAGAAGCTTAAAGAAAGTTAATTAACACCTAAAAAAAAACTTTCCAGGGTCTCTTATACTATTAATCCTTTCTGTATTTTATGATTCAATTTATGAAATTTCTGTGACATTCACTAATGAAATTTTCTTAATTGTGAGGAAAAAATACTGTTTTCACTAAGATGTGTGGCATTAGCTGTTTTGGCATTATGGAAATAAATAGCTCTGTCATTAGTCTTTAAAGAATGACTTGTTTTTGAAGTAACAGACACAAAATGAAGGAATAAGAATTTCTTTCCTCTGCACAATGTTGTACAAGTGCATCACAATTATAAATTCATAGGCCAAAACAGAATACGGTGCTTACTTCCTCAACAATGGATTAAAAACCTACTGTGTACCAGACACTGCAATAGGAGCTAGATAGACTTCCTGTCCTCATGGAACTTCAAATCTAACAGGGAAGACTGATCAATAATATTAATTGGGATAAGGTGCTATGAAAGAAATGTAAAGGATCCAATAAATGCAAATAAGAGTAGGAGAGGAGAGAGAAAATGAAAAAGAGTAGGGGAGAAGAGATCTACCTATATACGGAAGGGAAGAAGGGACTCTTTGCAGTGACATTTAAATCACTGCAAAGGATTTAAATCCTGCTATAGGAAGAGCAGGGGGAGAAATATTACAAACAGAATACGCTAAGGTTCCTTAAAAAAAAACAAACAAAAAAAACCCAAATTTTTTTGGAGGGGGATAATTAAGGATTGAACTCAGGGCCCTGCACTTGCCAGTTAGGTATTCTACCACTTGAGTCATTCCACCAGCTGGGGTTATATTTTAAGAGTACTCTACCTGTTTTGTGGAGGATAGGTAGGAAGTTATGAATAGAAGTACAGAAATCAGTAGCTTAGGCTAGGAGATAGTACAGATGGGAAGAAGTAAATCCAATTAGACATATTTGTAGGTAGAACTGATAAGACTTATGGATGAACTAGTTATGAGAGGTGAGAGAGGGGAATCAAGTATGACTCCAAAGTTTCTAGATTCAATCATTTAGCAATGATGGTATCTTAATAGATGGTGAAGATTAGGGATAAAGATTTGAATTAAAAAACAAGGGTTGGTTTTTGGACATGATAAATTTGAAATGCCTGTGAGGTAAGATATCTAAGAAGACATAACTAATAAGCAGTTGTGAGTCTGGAGGTCAGAGAGCAATGGGAAGAGGACATGGATTAGGAGTGAACACTTCATGGATAGTTTAGCCTTAGAAGCCAGGCATGGTGGCTCAGGTCTATTGTCCCAGCTAATCATAAGGCTGAAACAGGAGGATCACTTTAGCCAAGAGTTCAAGGCCAGCCTGGACAACATAGACAGACCTTGTCTCAAAAAAAAAAAAAAAAAAAAATTGCCTTAGAGTACCGGGGCTTGGCTCAAGTGGAAGAGCACTTGCCTAGCAAATGCAAGGCCTTGAGTTCAATCCCCAGTACCATCAAAAAAAAATTAGCCTAAGAAGAAATTGATTACTTATGTTTGGAACTTGATAAACTTAGGGGTACTCTCTTTGACTGAGTTCCCATTATTTATAATGTGGTACCTGGACAAAATGTGTAAGTCCCCTTTCATAATGTTTATGCTGTATTTAATTTTTTTTTTTTTTTTTTTTTTGGTGATGGTGCTGGGGTTTGAACTTAGGGCTTCATGCTTGCTAGGCAGGTGCTGTACTGCTTGAGCCATGCCTCTAGCTTCCATATTTTAATTTTTTATGATTCAGTCTTATGATTTCCCTATGAATTTTCAGAATAAACCATTCCTAATCATTTCTTGAGTTGGAATTTGCATGAGAGAAAACACAGATCCACGATGCTGCAGTGGTTTTTGAGTTATGTTCCTAAATGGCTCTCTATGTCACCAATCTGAGACAAGAGGCTATTTCTTTTTGGTAATTCTTAGATAACGCACATGAGATGAAGAAAGGAGATTTTGTCCAATGTTGAGCAAACGTACTTTGCTGTTAGCACATGAAGTGAGGAGAGTGTGATACTGAGCATACAGCGTGTGCTGAGTACTCTGGGGCTAACTCAGAACAAGACAGAGAAGTCTCAGAGTTTACAAACTAGTAAGGAAGATGGGGCTGGCAGAGTGACAGAGTGACTCAAGTGGTAGAGTGCCTACTTAGCAAGCATGAGACCCTGAGTTCAAACTCCAGTACCACCGAAAAAAAAAAAAAGAGTTAAAAAAAAAACCCCAAAACAACTAACCTACAAGTAAAATACCTGTAAGTTGTGGTACAAGCTATGAAAGCATTAAATAAATATAGGAAATAATTGGAGATGGTACTTTGGTCTAGATAGAGTACTTAGGGCAACACTACTTAAAGAGATGAACTTTATTTATTTATTTATTTATTTTTTGGTGATATTGGAGTTTGAACTCAGGGCCTCACACTTGCTAGGCAGGTGCTCTACTAATTAAGCCGCTCTGCCCGTCCTTTATTGCATTGGGTATTTTCAAGATAGGATCTTGCAAACTATTTGCCCAGGCTGGCCTTGAACCACGATCCTCCTGAACTCTGCTTCCCAAGTAGGTAGGATTACAAGCATGAGTCACTGGTGCTGGGCCAATACTTACTGATTCTTGAAGGATGGAGAATCAGTCATACCAAGACTAAGGAGTGTATTTGGCCTCTAATGAGCCACTAAACTTTTTTTTTTGCAGTATTTGGCCCTGAGTAATTAAGGCAGGCCAAATAATTCACACTGAAATACATATTGGAGTATCCGTAGTGACACACCCAGGATGGGGGAGGGGGTGTTGGGAGTGGTCTGTGCCAGGGGGAGTATTTTATTATTGATGTTTAAAGTTAAAATTGTCTACACAGAGAGCTAAGGGTGTAACTTAGTGGTAGACTTTGTGCTAATCACGTGTGAGGCCTCAGGTTCAGGCCCCAACATCAAAAACAAAACAAAAAAAGAGACTGATGGAGATTTGCTGGACAGAAAAAAAAGGGGCAGTGTGACCACAGAGGCAGAGTTTGGAGTCATGTGGCCACAAGTCAAGGAATGCTAGTAAACACCAGAAACTGGGGGGGAAAAAAAAAAAAAAAAAGGAAAGAATAAAGAATAGTTTCTTCTCCCTTACAGCCTCTAGAGGGAATGCACTTCTGACACCACCTTGATTTTGGGCTTTTGGCTTCCAGAACTGTGAAAGAATCAATTTCTGTTGTTTGTTGCTACCAAGTTTGAAGCATTTGGTTTCAGCAGCCACAGTAGCCCCTTATTATCTGAACCTAGGTTGAATAACAAGCCAAACCTCTTCTTCAGCCCCTCAATTTGTTGATTTTCAGTCCAGATGTTCATAGGTGCAGACAACTACATTTGTCATATGTAAACAGTATCTGAAATGCTATGCAAGGGACACACTATTTTTATGTTTAAATCTCTAATGCATTCACACCACATTTAAACCTCAGACTTTTGGTGGAAAAATTTTCAGATTAAGACATTGAAATATGGAGCTGGGCATGATGTTACATACCTGTAATCCCAGTACTTGGGAGGCTGAGTCAGGAGCTTCAAGTTCAAGGCCAGCCTGAGCTGCAGGGAAAGGTCCTATTTAAAAGAAAAAAAGACACTGAAATACAGCTGGTAAAACCCATTTAAGAATGAGATTAATTGTTTTATTTTATATGATTCATCTCACAGAGAAAAGACTTTAGGTCCAAGGATAAGGATTTGCAAATAGGAGATGAAGACACGAACCAGTGACTACGTGGTTGGGAGGATGGATGAACATATGGATGGAGGAACAACTACTAAATAACAAACAAATGGTAAATCCACTTTCATTAAAAGGCTGTGAAAAGTTCCATGTTGTACTGCTAGATTACTTATGATTTTTCTTTTGATGTACAACAGTGACTTTGTACTAAATAGTTCAATTTTACCTTATATTAGTATATGAACAGAACTTTTATGCCTGACAAAATGCCAAATAAATCTCCGTATTTCTTTATTTTGTCCTAAAAGAAACTTCTTATGAATAGGGATCTTATCTTTCTTTTGAAGGCTTGTGGTTCTAAGTCAGTATTTTGTCTGTAAGACTTTGTAATATAGTTACATTTAAAGATAATCAGGTTTCTGGGTGCCCAGTGGTGCATGCCTATGGTCCCAGCTACTTGGGAGGCTGAAGCAAGAGGAGTTGGAAACCAGGTAGGCTGCACAAGGGCAAGAATCCACAGGGAGCCTCCTGGCTGCTCAGTGAGGCTCAAGTCTTGGGGTTGATGACAAGTTCAGGTTCAGCTACTGACCAACTTAAAAGACTCGGACAAACACTAACCAAAATCACAAGTCTGGCAAATGACAAAACTCAATATTTAAAAAACATTTAGCACACCTAATTAGCATAGAGATTGAGCAACATCCTGAAGAAAATGGATCAAAACCTCAGCTCACATAATTTCTGGGGTACCTTCTCTTGGGATCCCCCAACTCTGGGGGCTCTACTGTCCCACTTTACACTTTTCTATCTCAATAAACTCTCCTGCTTTACACTTTTAAAAAATAAAATAAAAAAATATTTACTAATTTAGGGCTAAGGGTATAGCTCAGAAGTAGAACAGGTGTAGTAACTATGGGGCCCTGAGTTAAATCTCCTGTACTAAAAAAAAAGAAAAAAGTTATCTATCTATGTATTTGTTAATTTAATAAATGATAAGGAACTTTGGTGTGCTGGCTCATGTACTCTCCTTATAGACAAGTGATATATGAATTGTGAATACAGCTAGGTGATGACATCAGAGCAAGCAGAGTCAGTTTGATGAATGTTGTTATACTGGCAGTAGGCAGCCTCTGAGATGATCCCCAGTGATCCTTGTCTTATACTGTTCATGGCTTTGAGTAATCTTCTCTCTTTGTGTATAGCTATGACTGAATGACTCACTTTTTTTTCTAATGTTAAATAACTATTAGAAAGCTTGACTGGGGGGGAGGGTAAAGGAAGGAGATTAAGGTGACGGTATATGGCAGATGGACTTCATATACCTACATGAAACAGAACTAAGAAACCTCTTGCAATTGCTTTAAGTGGGTGGGGAGGGGGTTGAGGGGGAGAGATGATGAGGGCAATGTAAATAATGTACAATATAAGTCTAATCAGAATTGTTACTATGAATCTTCCCCTGCATAACTAATAAAACTTCATTAAAAAAAAAGAAAGCTTGACTAGGCATAGAGAAAAATGTGCATATTTTTGAACAGTAAAAATAAGATACATATTATTTCCAAATATCAAAAAAAAAATTTAAAAATAAAGATTTTAGGCCTAAGCAGTGCTATTTTATTTGTAACAGCAGATATACAACAGATCATATTTCCAAGAACTGTGAAATAATAACAGTAACTATCAATTAAAGTGTACCAGTGTTCAAAATACTCACCATCATACAAATCAAATCAAAACAAAAACCCTGTTTGAATTATTAAATTAATTCAGTAAAGGTGCAGGATACAAGAACCCACATGTTAAAATAAATTGCATTTCTATACACTAACCAAAAAAATCAAGAAAATTATCTCATTTACAATACCATCAAAAAAATAAAATACTCAGGAATAAATTTAACCAAGGAGGTGAAATACATATACACTGAACACTATAAAACATTGATGGAAGAAATTGAAGATGTAACAAATAAATAGAAATAGATCCTGTGTTTGTAGATTTGAAGAGTTGATGTTAAAATACCCGTATTATACAAATCCTGTCAAAATTTCAATGGACTTTTTTCAGAAATAGGAAAAAAATCCTAAAATTAGTATTGACCTCAAATAGCCAAAGCAATAATGAGAAGAAGGACAAAGCTAGAAGAATCACACATTCTGATTTCAAACTATATTATAGCTGGGTGCTGATGGCTCACGCCTGTAATCCTAGCTACTCAGAAGGCAGAGATCAGGAGGGTGAAGGTTTAAACCAGCCCCGGGCAAATAGTTCTCCAGACCATATTTCGAAAAAAGCCATCACAAGAAAAGAGCTGGTGGAGTGGCTCAAGTGGTAAGAGCACCTTCCTAGCAAGTATGAGGCCCTGAGTTCAAACCCCAGTGCTGCAAAAAATAAGACAAAACAAAAAATAGTGCTGCCCCCTCCAAAAAAATCAAACTACAAAGCTCTAGTCATTAAATCAGTATATTATTAGCATAAAATAGACACAAATACTAATGAAACAAAATAGAAATGCTATAAATAAACCTATGTATATATATAGCCAACTAATTTTCAACAAAGGCACAAGAACACACAATGTGGAAAGGATAAACTAAAAAATAAGTGGTGTTGAGGAAACTGGATGAGCACATGTGAAACTCATGCCTGTAATCCCAGCTACTTAGGAGGCAGAGATCAGGAGGATTGCAGTTCAAAGCCAGCCTGGGTAAATAGTTTGAGAGACTCTTATCTCGAAAAAACTCATCACAAAAAAAGGGCTGGCAGAATGGCTCAAGGTTCAAACCTCAGTACTGCACACACAAAAAAAAAAAATTGAAATTAGACCCTTCTCTTTACATCACCATAAAAATCAAGTTAAAATGGATTGAAACCTTCTGAAAGAAAACATAGGGGAAAGTTCTTTAATATAGGTCTTTTGTTGTTGTTGTTGTTGCAGTTCTGGGAATGGAATCCAGGGCTTTGCCCATGCTAAACAAGCACTACACCCCCCCCCATGTATAGGATGTAGAAGAATTAATGGGATATTACTTCACAGATTAGGTTTCATCTTGAGAGCCCACTCTTGTTCTCTAGTTCATTCTGAGGGGAGACGATTGTGAGTGCTGCCCTGCGGAGAAACCTCCAGCCAAAATCTAGTGAGGAACTGAGGAACTGGGTCCAACACCTCATGAGAACTGAATCCTACTGACCACCACACAAGTGAGCTTGGAAGATTTTTCCTAGCAACCTCATGAGAGATTTGGAGACACCTAGTTGTAGCACCCAGATTCCAGACCCAAGGAAAACACGAGTCAATTTTTTTCCCCCTGTGGTACTGCGGCTTGAACTCAGGACCTACACTTGAGCCACTCCACCAGCCCTTTTTTGTGATAGGGTTTTTTGAGATAGGGTCTCAAGAATTATTTGTCTGGGCTGGCTTCAAAACAAGATCCTTCTGATCTCTACCTTCTGAGTAGCTAGGATTACAGGTATGAGCCACAGGTGCCAGGCTAATGTTTGTT
Source organism: Castor canadensis (assembly GCF_047511655.1). NCBI lineage: Eukaryota > Metazoa > Chordata > Mammalia > Rodentia > Castoridae > Castor > Castor canadensis. The sequence goes on along the minus strand of NC_133396.1, from coordinate 44,417,312 downwards.
GTTTTAAGGCACTAAAATTTTCAGGTAAATTATTACACAGCAATCAACAAGTAATAATAACAAACATATGATTTGAAACATTAATTTATGAACACTAAAAGAAAACAGAGGAAATAGAATCAATAGGTTGTAGTTTTCATAGTAACACTATTTTCTGATAGCATCTTAGATGCTCTAATCACTCTGACTAGATTACTCTCAGGAGGTAACCTTTATTTATCTTTTATTTTTTTTTTTGGCAGTACTGGGGTTTGAACTCAGAACCTCACACATGCTTGGCAAGCACTTTACCACTTGAGCCACTGCCCCAGCAGGAGGTAACCTTTAGCCCAACTTTTGGACTAAAGTTAGATGTAACTATGGACTCCAACATACACTATACATATGGACAATTAAGTGTTTATTGATTTATTCACACATAAGTTCATTTTGCGTGTTGGAGACTCAAAATACAACCAAAATGGCATATTCATTCCCTTGTTCTTTACATTGGATTCATGTTCACAGGGTAGTTATATGTTGAATTCTTTCTCTTCTAAAATTTTATGTAAGCCCTGGAGGTAAGCTCAAGCAGTACAGTGCCTGCTTTGCAACCGTGAAGACTTGAGTTCAATACATTAAATAATGTATTAAAATTTTTTTTTGCAGTTCTGGGTGTCAACTCAGGGCTTTGTGCATGCTCATAAAGTGCTCTGCCACTGAGCTACATCCCTAGCCCCCATTCTTTTCTAAGTTTTTTTTTTTTCATTAAAAAAGTAGGGCTGAACCAGGTGCTCACGCCTGTAATCCTAGCAGTTTAGGAGGCTGAGATTGGGAGGATAGCAGTTCCAGGCCAGCCTGGGCAAATAGCTTATCAGTCCCCATCTCCAAAATAACCAGAGCACAAGAGAGTGGAGGTGTGGCTAAAGTGGCAGAGTGCTTGCTTTGCAAGAACAAAGCCCTGAGTTCAAATTCCAGTCCTATTAAAAAAAAATGGCTGGAGGTGTGTCTCAAGCAGTAGAGTGCCTGCTTAGCATGTGGGAAGCCTTGAGTTCAAACTCCAGTACCATCCAAAACAAAAGTAATAGGGGAAACCCTCTCGGGACTACCCCCCTTCTCTGGGTGCTCTGCTCTCCCACTTTTACACTTTTCTATATATCCATAAACCCTCCTGCTTTACTTGCAAAAAAAGTAGTAAGTGTTTAATGTATAATGAGTAAAAACAGAGAAGCTAAAAAGAAGAAAGTGAAACTCAACTTTGAACCTGCTATTCAGAGAGGACTGCTATTAAGACTGAATGTATCTTGAATTTCAGTTGAGAACATGTGCCTGTCCTCTTAAAACTTGGGAAAACTCTCTCTCTCTTTCTCTCTCTCTCTCTCTCTCTCTCTCTCTCTCTTGCTGTACTGGGATTTGAACTCACCCTCACCTTTGCTAAGCAGGTGCTCTATCACTTAAGCCACTCCACCAGCCTGAAAACACTCTATTCTTGATTAATTTGCTAATTGAATTCTCTAAAACTCGGTACCTTAATTAAATATCTGAAAGTTTAGCTTTATATTAGGCAGATTTTCATTGCTGTGACAAAACACCTGAGATAAATAACTTAAAAGGAGAGGAAATTTCTTTGGCTCATGGTTTCAGAGGTTTCTGTCCATGGTTGCTTGGTGATGTTGCTTTGGACCTGTGGCAAGGAAGAATGTTATGAAGGGTAGCACATGGTGGAGAAAGTTGCTCACTTAATGGCATCCAGGAAGCAAAGAGAGGTAGAGGAAGGGGCCAGAGGTCCCAATAGCTCCTTCAGGGGTACACCCCCAGTGACCTAACTTCCTTCACAAGGCACCATCTTCTTACACCACCTCTCCATAATGGTTAGGCTGGTGACCAAGCCTATCACACATAAACCGTTGGGGGATGGCTAAAATCCAAACTGTAGCTGGGTATGGGGGTACATGCCTGTAGTCCTAGCACTTGTAAGGCTGAGATGGAAAGATTGCTTGAGCCCAAGAGTTCAAGACTAGCCTGGGCAACCTAGCAATACTCTCATCTCAAAAAATAAAATAAAAGATCCAAACCTATACAAACATATAGAATATTTAATAATTTAGTGTCACTAATTATTTAAATTTAGTACCATTTACTGATGGTATAGCATTACAGTTAAGCAATTTTATTTTACTTAAACTTCACTAAACCTTGTGAATTAGTGTCTATATTATTCCCATTTTCAGACGAGTAAACTAAAGCTTAGAGAGGTACATAACATGCCCAAACAAGATACAAAGCTAAACAGAATAGGGACTCCATCTCAATTCTCTCTGACTACAAGACTTGTGTTCATACCATTTCTCTGTAGCTTCTCCCTCAAACTTTTCCCATAATACTTTGTTCATTAAAGCAAATGTCATTTTTAAAAACTTTGATTTTGAGACATTGCCATATTCTAGTTATTAAAAGACTAACCTAATTTATCCATACCTCTGTACAATTCCTTTGAAAGTTTTTTGAAGTTAGTGTCTCCAGGCAGAAATTTTAAGATCTAAAAGAAATATACATGAATAAAATTCTTTTCCTGCTGAAATAAAACAGTGGATGTTACCAGTGATTTGCCTCATTTTGAAACTGGAACTATCATCAGAGAGCTGATATCCATTTATACAAAACTATACAATACTGTTTCTGATTAAATTTCTATAAAGTCATAGTCAATTATTACAGTTGAAAAGCCAGAATTTTTCAGCTAAATTTCCTGTTTATGGTTTTATTATAATGAAATAAAGGGATGGTCTAGGAAGAAAGAGCACAGAACATGATGATGGAATGTTAGAATAGGAAGAAACTTTAAGGTGGCATATGTCTGAAATCCTAGCATTTGGGAGGCTGAGGCAGGAGGATCATGAGTTTAAGGCCACACTGGGCTGTACAGCAAGACCCTGGAGAGAGAGAAAGAGAAAGAAGTGAAAATTTGGAGGCTATCCAGGCTATCTTCTATATTTTAGAGATAAGAAAACTAAAAGTTAAAGCCAGAGTAAGTTTTTTTTTTTTAATTTCTTAAAGTGTGTGGAGGAAAAGCGTGAAATGTGATCTTCATTTGATAATTGAGATACTCTTGTAAATAGATTTAACCAATTTCCAAAAAAAAATAAGAACAAAGAACCAGCCAGGCATGGTGGCTCACACCTGTAATTCCAACTATTTGGGAGGCAGAGATCAGGATAATCACAGTTTAAGGCCAGCCCCCATCTCAACCAATAAAAAGCTGGGAGTAGTGGCATACACTTGTCACCCCAGCTACACGGGAGCTGTAAATAGGAAGATAGGAAGATCACAGTCCAGACCAGCCTCGGCATAAATGTGAGACCCTACTCAAAAAAATAACAAAAGGAAAAAAAGGCTGGCTCAATTGTAGAGTACATGCCCAGCAAGCACAAAGCCTTGAGTTCAAATCCCAATACAGGGGGGAAAAAACACAGACAAAAAACAAGAATAAAAACTTGGTACATAAAAAGTGCTCAATAAGTATTTGCAACTGAACAAATAAATAAAAGGATTTTATTACTATCATTTTTCAATTTCCCACAGTCTTTGAATTCTTATTTTATACGCAGACATACTTTATATATATAATTTGTGACTTTGATTTTTGCATTTATATGCCAGTATTTTTTCTATGTTGTTATCAAACGTTAACTATAACCTTTTAAAGTACCTATTGAAGTTACAATACTTCTGAGTCAGATTTCAAAATCCCTATTTACATTTTAATAGGGGTGGATCCAGGTTTTGGATATCTTTCATTAAGAAAAAAAATATATGTGTGTGTGTGTATATATATGTATGTGTATATGTGTATACGTATGTACACAAAATTATTTTTACAAAATAATTGGAAAAATATCTAGTTCTTTCAAAAAAAAAAAAGAAGAAGAAGAACACTTCTAGGGCCCCTCCAGGACCTTGGGGACCCTGTGCGATGTGGGATTCTGAATCTTCATTAGCTTCATACTCTATCTACCTGGAATATAGTAGATATAGTGTGATATAGAACACCATATTCACCGTGGTTCTGACATAGCTTGAATGTTTTTTAGAAGTTCACAAAAATTTTAGAAATGCGCATTCCATTTTAATAGTGTTAGAAATACTTCTGTTGTTTTTTTGGTGCTTGGGATTGCACTCTGGGCTTTATGAATGCTAAGCATACACTCTACTGAAGAGATATACCCCTAGTATTTTTTTTTTTCTTGTTACCCCTTGTATTTTAGTAAGAAATTCTTTCTATCCACCTGGATCTGGATTTAGTTCAATCTCTACTTCAAACTTGGTGGCTTTTAAATCATAGACAAGTCTTTTAACTTCTTTAAGCCTTGAATTCCTCATTTATAGAATGGGCTTAATATTGATCTCAAAGAGTTATAAACAAAAATGAAGATAAAATACTTGGTTTAGTTCCTAGATATAGTAAGTACCCAATAAAGATGAACTAGTAAGATTAAATTGATAGTTAAAACATTAACCTAACATATATGAGAGCTTCCTGTTCTCCATTATAACTTCCCTTATTAATTGTAGGTAAAATACCATAAAAAATGAATTGCAAAGGAATGCACAGGTTTATATTTAAAAAATTAGCCAGGCATGGTGGAATGTGCCTGTAGTTCCAGCTACTTGAGAGGATCACTTGAATCCTGGAATTTGAGACCAGCCTAGGCAACAAAGTGATACACTCATCTCAAAAAGTAAGTGACTGGAGGTGTGGCTCAAGCTGTAGAGCACCTGCTTTGCAAGCTCAAAGCCCTGAGTTCAAACCCCAGTCCCACCAAAAAATAAAAAAATATAAATAAAAATAAAAATTAGCTGGGCATGGCAATGTATGCCTGTAACCCTAGCACTTAGGAGGCTGAGGCTTGACGATAGTAAGTTTAAGGCCAGTCTGGACTATATAGCATAATCCTGTTTCAAAAAAAAACAATTTGTTTTTTAGAAATGCTTTTAGAATTGGGAATGTAGTTCAGAACAGAATGCCTGCCTAGCTTGCATAAGGTCATGGGTTTGATCCCCAGCCCTGCTAAAAATTTTTTTATTATGAAAAGCAGTAAGTATATTAGAGAACATTTGCAAAACAAAGAAAGTCAGTCAACTGGTGGCTCACCCTGTAATCCTAGCTACTCAGGAGGCAGAGATCAGGAGGATCATGGTTCAAGATCAGACTAGACAAATAATTCTGGACTCCATCTCTAAAATAACCAGAGCAAAACAGATTGGAGGTGTGGCTCAAGTGGTAGAGTGCTTGCTTTGCAAGCATAAGGCCCTGAGTTCTAATCCTATTACCACCACAAAATAGAGAAAAGAAAGTACCTGTGATTTCATCAGACTTGTGCTGTATTTCTTTTTTTTTTTTGTGCTGTATTTCTTTGTATTTTTTTTCCCCAATGCAGATTATTTTGTAAAAATATGTTTGAAATAGACCCATATATTTTCTTTTCATGGAGGTTGGGCATTATGGCATTATCATAATGTAATATTTCAAATGCATGACAAATCTCTCTTACATTTTATGAAAAACTATTTCAGAAAAATAAAGACAAAGAGGTAAACGTTTTACTATTGTATTTCCATTGTTTTTTCTCTTTTCTTTTTTCTTTTTTTTTTTGAGATAGTGTCTCTTGATATAGCCCAGGCTGGCCTCAAACTTGAAATCTTCATCCTGCCTCAGTCGCCTATGTGTTGAGATTCCAGGTGTGATCCACCACACCTGGCTGTATTTTCATTCTTATTTTTAAATTTGTGGTTTTCAAGATTGTTATTCTAGTGTACATAGAATTTTAACATTCTGCTATTTTTTTTTTTTGAAGTACTGGGGTTTGAACTCAGGGCTTTGTACTAGTGAGGCAGGTGCTCTACAAACTTGAGCCACATCCCCAGCCTTTGTTCGGTTTTAGTTATTTTTCAGATAGCGTCTTGAGTTTTTTTTCCCCCAGGGCAGGCCTTGTACTGCATTCTCCTACATATGGACTCTGGTGTAGCTGGGATGACAGGTGTGTACTGCCATGCCTGGCTTATTGAGATGGGTCTCACAAACTTTTTTCCCTCTAGATGCTGGCCTACAACTACAATCCTCCCACTCTCCATTTTCTGTGTAACTGGGATTATAGCCAGGAGCCACCATGTCCAGCCACATTCTGCATTTTTTTTTTTACATTAAATCACAAGCCTTTCTCCTTACTATTACATAATATTAAGGCAGCATTTATAGTGAGTAGAGCATATAAGAGCAAGATTTTGGGCTGGTGGAATGGCTCAAGTGGTAAAGCACCTGCTTAGCAAGTGTGAGTCCCTGAGTTCAAGTGTCAGTACCATGCACACACACACACAAAAGCCCAAGATTGAGTTTTTTTGTTTTTTGGCACTTTGGTTGAATGCAGGACTTCATACTTTCTAGTCAGGTGTTTTAACAGTTGAGCCACTCTACCAGTCCAAAATTTAGTTTCTTTATAACTGTATATGAAAAAACTAAGGCAGATGTAGGAGTGATAAGCCAGAAACTCAGAGTGAGCCCTTTTGGTTTGTTTAGGGCTCTACTGTAGAAAATGTAGACAAAGTTAGAACTCAGAAATTCTAACCTTCCAACTAAATGTCTAAGCAAAACTATATAAATGTTATTAACATAATATTAAATTCTATATTCATTTTTATTACAAGGGAAAATGGTAGAATACTGTTCAATAGCAAAGATTTTTTTTTTTTTTGGTGGGACTGGGGTTTGAACTCAGAACTTTGTGCTTGTGAAGCAGATGCTCTACTACTTGAGCCATACCTCCAGTTCATGTTCCTGTTTTTTTTTTTTGGCAGTATTGGGGTTTAAAATCAGGTCTTCATGCTTGCTAGGTAGACACTTTGCCACCTAACTCACTTCTCCAGCCCTTTTTGTGTTAGTTATTTTTGAGATAGGGTCTCGCAAGCTATTTGCCTGGGACTAGCTTCGAACCCTGATCCTCCTGATCCGTGCCTCCTGACTAGCTAAGATTGAGTCCTGATTTTGGAGATGGAGTCTCTCCAACCATTTGCCCGACTGACTTTGAATTGTGATCCTTCAGATTTCAGCCTCCTGAGCAAGGATTACAGGTGTGAGCCATTTTGGGTGCCAGATTTACTTATGATATTATTAGGGGTTTTGCTCTCAAAATTGGGTAACTATACCCACAAAAGGGGTCTTTTTAAAAAAAATAAAGCAAGGCAACGCAAATCTTCAACTGAACAGAACAAGTCAAGGTCTGGTTATGGTTTCCCAGATACCGTGACATTTGCGTTGGAAACAGGCATTTACATTTTAAATATGCTTTTGTGTTAACATTGATTTCAGAGTGCAAACTTTTTGTTGCTTATTTTTGAGACAGGGTTTCATTATGTAGGCCACGCTGGCCTCTTGCCTGGCCTGAGCTCCAGAGTGCTGAGATTGTAAGCATGTACCACAGGGTCCCACCTTTCTACTAAGCACAAACGTTTTGCTTTTAAGTTTTTTTATTCCTTTAAAGCTTTGCTGCTGCTTGGTGCTGGTGACTCATGGCTGTAATCCTAGCTACTCTGGAGGCAGAGATCAGGAGGATCATGGTTCAAAGTCAGCCTGGGGAAATAGTTCCTGAGACCGTATCTGGAAAAACCCATCACCAAAAATAGGGGCTGGTGGAGTGGCTGGAAGGGTAAGCCCTGAGTTCAAACTCCAGCAGCCACTCCCCTCCCCCCAAAAAAAGCAGTGCTGCTGTAGGAATTCAAGTTACAGTTCAAAAACTGTAAAATATACATTGAGGAAACCATACACATATCCGTTGCTAAATAAATGGTGTATGACACACAATGGAATATTATTCAGTTTTAAATAGGAAAGAAATTCTTATACATGATACATGAATGAACCTTGAAGGAATTATGGTAAGTGAAATAGGCCAGTCAAAAAGACAAGCACTGTTAAGATTCTGCTTACATGAAGTACCTACAAAAAAGTCAAATTCATACAGACAGAAAATGGGATGGCAAGGAGAACTATTGATTAATGAAGTTTTAATTTTGCAAGATGAAAAGTTCTGGAGTTGGACATTGATAATGGTTGCACAAAAATGTGAGTGCACCTAATGCCAATGAATCATACACTTAAAAAATGGTTAAGACAGCAAATTTTGTTAGTATTTTTCTACATTTAAGAAGTTCCTCTAGTATTAGATACATCGAGAAATACATATATTCAGTTTAACAAATAATTACAAGACAAATATATGTGTAATTGCCACCTAGCTCAAGAAATAATGTTATCAGAGGTACCCTTGTGCGTCCCCTCATCACAATCCTTTTTTCCTTCCTGCATAACCACTACCATGACTCTAACATTTGTATTTAAAAATCACACTGTAATGTGATAATGCAGGATAAGTTAAAACAACACTATAAAACGCAAGAGCCTTTCTTTAAATTCCAATGTTTCTGTAAACGCAAAAAAAACCACAAACCTTTAAAACTTTTAAAGTGCTTTTTATTCTCTTTTTTCACTCTTGAAACTTCACATTCTAAAATCTGTTTTGGTTCCACAGTTGACCTCACCTGCAGAATTTAATTTAAAAAAAAAAATCTTCAGTGTAGATTTTCATTCCTCTCTCTCTCCCTTGCCTCCAACTACAAAGAAACAATGATTTAAACCCTTTGTGCCCTTTTAGAAAATTACACAGATACCCCATTGTGGAACCCTATAATCCCTTGGTGGAAAGGAAGAGATTAGCATATGAATACAAAGCAAAATGAATCCAGAATACAAAATGATCTACTGAATTGTGAAGCTCTTGTATTCTAAAAAAATGTATTTATTTCCTCTTTTTGTATCGCCCCTTTAGTGGACTCAGGGTTAAGGGAATTGAGCTTCCCCTCTGGTTACCCGGAAAAGGATAAAAAAAAAAAAAAAAAAAAAAAAGCCAAGAGATTCTAGGAGGTGCAAAACCAACAGATGGCTCCTAGCGCCAATGGAATCTGCTACACTCGACGTGAGCTTGTTTGCCCGCACGGCGTGTAGAAAGTGCTGTTCGCAAACTGCGTGGTGAAGGAGAGAAAGCGACCGAAGAGAGAGCCATAATGCTGACGTTGAAGGCCCGGCCCTGTGAGGTTGCATAGGGTAAGCGGCGTTGGCCAGGAGGCAGCGGCGAAGGGGAAGGAAAGAGGATTTGGGCTAGGGGCGGGGCCTGCGGCGCAGCGTGGCTCCTGATTGCTGGAGCACGGCTGCCAATCTTACAGAATCGCTCGGTTAACCAGTGGCCTGGCGAGACGCACTCAGATATACTGAGCGAGCCCTGAGAAGCAAGTCTCAGATCCTGACGGTGCAGCAGCCCGCAGCCTCAGCCCGGGAGTCCCAGCCGCTTTCAATGGAGGAGAAGCCCGGCCAGCCACAGCCTCAGCACCATCACAGCCACCACCATCCGCACCATCACCCCCAACAGCAGCAGCAGCAGCAGTCGCATCACCACCACCATTATTATTTCTACAACCATAGCCACAACCACCACCACCACCACCATCACCAGCAGCCTCACCAATACCTGCAGCATGGAGCCGAGGGCAGCCCCAAGGCCCAGCCAAAGCCGCTGAAACATGAGCAGAAACACGCCCTCCAGCAGCACCAGGAAACGCCGAAGAAGAAAACAGGTCTGGGAGGGAGGACGGGTGGGGGAAGGGGATGGGTGGGGGACGAGGAGATGGGGGTGGGGCTGTGTCTGAAAAGCGCGGACGGGGTCGCGGCGTGCGGGTCCCGCGGGTCGGAGGGGATGGGGGGGGGATGCGCCCTTTCATTTAGGGCGAGCTCGGTCCGGGCAGTTGGCGGGGGGAGGTTGCAGCGCCCTCTCCTTTCCTTCAGCATGGGAGAGGCCCGAGCGGGCCAGCGTGACCTTCCCGGCCCCCGCCTCGGCTTGGAGGGAGACCCGCAGGCTCGGCCTTGGAGGTCCAGCCTTATTATTCCTCTGCGGAATCTGGAGTTACCTTAATATGGGGGGGCCCGAGGGGCGGTGAACCACCCCCCCACAAAAAAAAAAAAGAATGGCTGGAGGTGTAACTCGCGCCGGCCTGGCGAGTCCCGACTCGGGCGGAGTCGCGAGACCCTTTTGCAGGCGGCGAGGGGTGGGTAGGTGGGCTGAGCCGAGGGCGCGTCCTCCCTCACACGCCGCCCCTAGCCCACCTGTGGCCTTGGGGTTCCCCGCGTGTGTGGGGTCGGGGAGCGGCTGGGACCCCTTCCTCCCTCGGGTCCATTTCCACCCCCTAAACGGCCTTTTGTGGGCGCCGGGCCTCTCGGTCTGTCCCCGAGACTCGTCCCGAGGCCGGCGCCCCGGGCCCGCTCCCCCCCGGAGCCGGCGCGGCTGGAATGTTCTCTCCTCCTCGCGGGGCCGCTTCCTGTCCGCCATGTTGGAAGCCGATTCCTGTCACCGACTCCGGCCCGCCGAGAAGCGGAGGGGGAAGGGTGTCGAGGGGCATGCGGCGCGCTTGAGCCGGTGACCCGGGGTGCCCGCCGGCCATCGTCTCGACCCTCCGCCCTCCCCCGCTTTTTTCTTTTCTCTCTCGCCCCCCTACCCCGCACTGCGGGGGCGCCGCCGCCCCCCGTCCCGCCGCCGCCCCTCCCCCCCGTCGCCGGCCGGGTTGTGTAACCCGGTGGCGGCCGCGCGGCCCCGGGCGGGTCCCTGGGGTGAGGGGCGGGGGCGGTTGAGGTGGGGGAGGGAAGCGGCCACGAGGGGAGCGGCCTGCGCCCGGCCCCGCGCGCCCGCCGCCGCGTTTTCCCGCTCCCGGGTGCGGCGGGAGCGCGGGCGGACGGTCGGGGCGGGGAGCCGGCCTCCAAGCGGAGCGGAGGGGGAAGGAGGCGAGGCGAGGCGAGGCCCGGGCGGCGGCGGCGGCGGGGGGATTCGTTGTGGTAGAGGCGGTGCCCGAGGCCGGGTGGGGTATCCAGCGGGAGCCACGCTCCCCGGTCACGAGTTTCTCCGCCACAGGAACCTCGTCTTCTGCCAGGTTCGCTCACGACTCCGCCTCTGAGCCGAGGCTTTCACTTGGGCCTTTTCCTTCCAGCAGCTCCTTTTCTACCAGAAAAACGGAAAAAAACCACGCAAGCCTCGTTCCGCCCGTCTCCCCCACCCGACACGTCCCTTCTGGGTTTGGGGAGTGCCTTGGGAGGGGTTAGACCGCCGGGGAGCTGGGGAGTTGTAGACCCTCGTTCTCGTCCATGAGGCGGGATCACTGCTTCCATCTTGCCTCCGACCGGGCTTTTCCCCGGGTTGAAATGAAAGGTGGCTTTTTTTTTTGCATTTAAAACCGATGTTGAGTCCCAAATTACTAATGGTGACAAACGTTGAGGGTAAAAGTCATGAGGACATACTTGAGAAGAAATGAGCTTAAAAGTTTTATTTCCACAATTGAAAAAAAACAAGGTTTCTGTATAGATGGAAGAGCGAGAGATGATGGAAATGTAAAAAAATAAATCCTGCATGTCAAATTTAATACAGTTAGTGAAAGCTGGAGAAGAACTGCTTTTCAATTGCAGACTGAAATGGGAATGTCAGATTTTACATTTTGGTCAGTGGTGTATGTAAATGTGTTAAGGGTTTAATCGTAGGACTTGGAGCAGCCTAGACCTTATGAACTATATAACATAACACTAGGTCATTTTAACATCGGATTTTTCAAAAGGTGAGAAAATATTGCCTTACAGTTGCTTGGAATGTGAGCACTGTTCCGATTTTAAAATTGTGTTTTATCATTCAGGTCAATATATTGCTGCATAGAGTAGCGGCCCTTGACCATTCAAATATGTCTTATTCTGGAACACTGAATAAGGAGGGAGAAGTTTGTTTAGCAATTCTGAGGGAATGTAAACAATTTGGGGTGAGCAGTTTCTCGTAGGTGACTTGGTCAGTGTGTTCAATGCTTACAGCTAAGAAGTCCTTAAGATACTTTTGAAACATCTGTAATATTTTGAAGGGGGGCTTTTTATGACCATTACCCCCAAACCTATAAAGAGGAACTTTTTCTTTTTCCAGAAGAGGGCGCAAGAGAAGATCAAATAAATGTATTGAGTGATTTTAGTTTCTAATCCAAAAGCTAGGTTTATCAGGACTCAGGTTTTTGCTGAGTCTGTATGAAGTGGAGTTAGCTTGGCAGCTCTTAAAAAAAAAAAAGTACCAGGAGTCCTTTAATTTCTTTCAGTAATGCTATGTTTACATTTTTCTTATATACTTAAGCTTTAAAAAGATACCTACCTATTTGGCATACTTTTTACATATCCACAAGGTTATCGTGGGGAAAAATTACATAGTTAAATGAGAATTTTTGTGTGCGCATGTGTTAAAACTTGGGAGTTAGAGTATTAGTGGCTTTTGAGGGTCGTCCCGTGTCCCCCCCCCCCCCCCCCCCCCCCCGGCCGTTCCCAGTATAGGGGATTAAACCTAGGGCCTTGTATGTGCTAGGCAGGTGCTCTACCTCTGAGCTACTTCCCCTACCCTTTATATTTTCTTTTGAGATGCTCTGGCTAAGCTGCTTCAGCTGATCTTGAACTTGTGATCCTCTTGTGTCAGCTCCCTGAGTAGCTAGAATTAAGGTAGTGGACCACCACACCCTACTTGAGCTGATACTTTTTTTTTTTTCCTATCCCATTGGTGATTCTGATATCTGAGCCACTAAATACCTAGTAATCATAGGAAAATAATTTACTGAAGAAGTCTTTGGTTCATTGTAATTTGAACACTGCATTTTTTTTTTTTTTGGTGTGTACAATTGCTCACCTTCAATTGAAATGAAAAGTTATGAGCCAGAGGGTATAAAATAAAACATCTGCTTAACCTGTTAATATATTAAATGGTATGGTAGTTGATGTTTTTGGTCCAGAGTCACACAAGGGTAAAGTTAACATAGTTAAAAAAATATTGAGAGCCTCTGTTTATGAACTTTCTGCTTTTCTTCAAAATAAAATGACACAAAACAAAACCTTAGAAAACATCCTAAGTAGTTTTCTCTTCCCTGTTTCATAGTTAGGATTTTTCCACCAAAACTTTTGATTGGCTTGCATAGCTTTTTCAGCAGCCAAAAACAAATATAATGTTATAGGAGTTCAAATTTCAATGTATTCTCTTATGGTAGAAATTTTGTGTCACTCTGTTTTATGAATGATTATGCCTGTGTGTCTTCTTGCATCATTTCCTGGAAGTTCATACTTCCCAGTTCATAAAGTGTCTTCATTTATTCGTTTTTCAAGTATTTTCCCTTTTCTCTGATGTAAAATAAATGACTTAAAATTTTAGCAAATTCTATTGTGACTCTTTTCAAGACTGTTCTGTTCCATATCATTTTTAGAACAGTGGTAACTCAACTTTTAAAAAAATTGTTTAGTATCCTTTATTAGTGCTCTTAAAATTCAGAGCTTCCAAATGGCTTTTGGGTTATATTGATTGATATTTACCATGTAGGAAATTAAAGCTGGAAATTTTTTTTAAAAAATATAAATTTGTTCCTTTTAGCTTTTACAGGATAAAAGCACTAACGAAAATGTTAACGGGCAGTTCCTTTTGGACTCCCACCCATGTCTCCTGAAGAACTGCCTTAAATGTGTATTCTACTATGTCTGTTTCTGGTGATTTGACCTTAAGATGCTTTTGTGAACCTTCAATATAAAGGTTGATAACTAATAATCACTATTTTACTAGTAAGAAAAGTAGCGGAGAAAAGTTGTGCTTGACCAGATTGAATCACAAAAAGTAATAGAGTTAAAGGTTTATGGTGGCTAATGACTTTATACGTAAATACATAACACTTTTAAATTTTACATTTCTTTCATTGTAGTTTTGTTAGTAAATACTTTCTTTTGAATAGGCAGTGTTGCACGGTGGTAGGAAATCACGGATTCCACACAGACTGGAGTTCAGGTTTCCAGTTCTGCCACTTTGTGACCTGGACTTTATTTTATCTGCGTCTGTTACCTTAATGTAAAATGAAGAAAACCTATTTTAATAAGGGTTAGAAACACTGTATGGCTGGTAGAGTGCCTGCTTAGCAAGTGTGACATCCTGAGTTCAAACCCTAGTTCTGCCAAAATAGAAACGCTGGTAAACAAGTGTTTTGGTTTCATGTGTTTAGTATGGTCTAACATCAAAATGAATTTGACTACTTCAAGAAAAGTTCACAAGAGTTAGAGCTTTGTCTCATAGTTCCAATGGAAGCTGGACTTACGGTTTCATAGAAATGATGTCTTTAGTCCCCCTGTTCCTGCCCCTTTCTTTTTTCTTAAGTGCTGTTGACAAAATCCCAGGGCCTCATGAGCTAGCTAAGGTTAGAGTGTTTACACCCCCAGTGCTAATTTTCTTTTAGTAGTTACTATATCAGTAAAACTTGGGTTTTACCCACAGGGTAGCCTTTTTTCTGGAATTTGAACTCAGGTCCCTATACCTAGAGCCACTCCACTAGCCCTTTTTTTTGTGGTGGGGTTTTTCATTTGAGATTGGGTCTCACAAACTATTTGCTAAGACTGACTTCAAACCTCTATTCTCTTGATCTTTGCTTCCTGAGTAGCTAGGATTACCAGTGTGAGCCACTAGCACCCGGCTAGAACTGCTCTTAATTGTAAAGAAAATTCCATAATGGCTTTGTCACAGTGGTGGGTGGCTTGATTCTGTGAGATGGAGGGTTATTAATGGCATACTGATTAAGAGGTCATGTTCGCTTTGATCTCAGATTTTGGTTTGAATCATGACATTTCTGCCTGTTTGCCTAGCAGTAGATTCCATGTTCTAATCTGTAAAATGGAGCTGACAAGTTTCTTTTCATAGAGATGTGAAATGACATAGGCTATAGCTCATAATGTAGTGTCTAGCATATAGTAGATAGTTCTTAAACGTGAGGTACAACTGGAATTTAAATGTGATTTTAAAAATATTTTTTTTCTTCTTGTAGGCTATGGTGAAATAAATGGTAATGCTGGAGAAAGAGAAATATCTTTAAAGAGCCTCGGTTCTGATGAAGCCACCAACCCTATTTCCAGGGTCCTCAATGGCAACCAGCAAGTTGTAGACACTAGCCTGAAGCAGACTGTAAAGGCTGGCACCTTTGGAAAAGCAGGAATTAAAGCCAAGAATTTCATCCAGAAAAACAATATGGACAAAAAGAATGGGAAGTCTTACGAAAAGTCTGGAGAGAACCAATCTGTAGATAAGACCGATATTGCAGTGATTCCAAATGGTGTTGTAACAAATAATTCAGGCTATATTACTAATGGTTATATGGGCAAAGGAGCAGATAATGATGGTAGTGGATCCGAGAGTGGATATACTACTCCTAAAAAAAGGAAAGCTAGACGCAATAGTGCCAAGGGTTGTGAAAACCTTAATTTAGTGCAGGACAAAATAATGCAACAAGAGACTAGTGTCCCATCCTTAAAACAGGGACTTGAAACTTTCAAGCCTGACTGCAGCGACCAAAAGGGAAATCGAGTAGATGGTTCCAAGCCCGTTTGGAAGTATGAAACTGGGCCTGGTGGAGCAAGTCGAGGAAAACCTGCAGTGGGTGATATGCTTCGCAAAAGCTCAGATACTAAACCTGGTGTGAGCAGCAAAAAGTTTGATGATCGGCCCAAAGGAAAGCATGCCTCTGCTGCTGCCTCCAAAGAGGACTCATGGACCTTATTTAAACCACCCCCAGTTTTTCCAGTGGACAATAGCAGTGCTAAAATAGTTCCTAAAATAAGTTATGCAAGCAAAGTTAAGGAAAACCTCAACAAAACTATACAAAACTCTTCTGTGTCACCATCTTCATCTTCATCCTCTTCGTCATCTACTGGGGAAACTCAAACCCAATCTTCAAGTCGGTTATCCCAGGTCCCTATGTCAGCGCTAAAATCTGTTACTTCTGCCAACTTTTCTAATGGGCCTGTTTTAGCAGGGACTGATGCAAGTGTGTATCCTCCAGGGGGTCAGCCACTGCTAACTACTGCTGATAATACTTTAACACCCATCTCTTCTGGAACTGATTCAGTTCTTCAGGACATGAGTCTAACTTCAGCAGCTGTTGAACAAATTAAGTCTAGCCTTTTTATCTACCCTTCAAATATGCAAACTGTGTTGTTGAGCACAGCACAAGTCGATCTGCCCTCTCAGACAGATCAGCAAAACCTGGGGGATATCTTCCAGAATCAGTGGGGTTTATCATTTATAAATGAGCCCAGTGCTGGCCCTGAGACTGTTATCGGAAAGTCATCAGATCATAAAGTGATGGAGGTGACATTTCAAGGAGAATATCCTGCCACTTTGGTTTCACAGGGTGCTGAAATAATCCCCTCAGGAACTGAGCATCCTGTGTTTCCTAAGGCTTATGAGCTGGAGAAACGGACTAGTCCTCAAGTTCTGGGTAGCATTCTAAAACCTGGGACTACTAGTGAGAGTGGAGCCTTACCCTTGGAACCCAGTCATATAGGTGACCTGCAAAAAGCAGACACCAGTAGTCAAGGTGCTTTAGTGTTTCTCTCAAAGGACTATGAGATAGAAAATCAAAATCCTCTGGCCTCTCCTACGAACACTTTGTTAGGCTCCGCCAAAGAACAGAAATACCAGAGAGGCCTAGAAAGGAATGATAGCTGGGGTTCTTTTGACCTGAGGGCTGCTATTGTTTATCACACTAAAGGTAATTGTTTTCTTATTTGAATATTCTTGTTCTTAATACACTGATACTAATTGTACTAACAGTAAATGTAGGAAATTCTGAGATTCTTTAAGAATTCCAGAGCTTAGTTGATGTCAGGATGGATAAACAGGATCAAAAATATATATATATTTTTAAAATTTTTTTGATGGTACTGGGGTTTGAATGCAGGGCCTCTCACCCTTGCTAGGCAGGTGCCCTACCACTTGAGCCACTGCCAGTTCCTTACAATCGAATTCTTCCAGATCTTTGGAAATAGTATACTTAAAGTTTAGAAGTAAGATTCATCTTCCCATTATAAAAGCTTTTTATTTTTATGTAGAGGGGAATTTTTGGGGGGGAGGAGGGGTCTGGTTCAAAGAATAGAGGTGTGAATATGGAGTGGAGAACCTTGCCTAAAGAGATGACCTTAACATTTTTTCTTGAATACTTGTAAGAGTTTACAATTTTCTTTAAACAGATAATCTGCATTTCATATCACATGCTACTTTATTAGTGAAGCATTTAATAGTTGTACTTTGCTTAAAATGAGTAGATGTAGTAATGTTTTTGAAGAGTCTTAAGGTGGCATGTCAAACTTTCTCTCTTAGAAATAGTGGGTGCTGAATGGTAACTAGAAAGTAATATACATAAACTACGATAGCAAGCACATTCATTCCTCAACATTGTAGAGACCATGCTCTTGGAGTCTGCTTTCATAGCCCCAAAACCTTGTAAGCAGAAACTGCTGCTGGATGTGGTGGTGGTGGTGTGTACCTGTAGATCTACCAACTTGGGAGTCTCAGGCAAGAGGACAACTTGAGCCCAGAAGTTGGAGGCCATTTGACCATTTTTATAAAAGTAAAAGTAATCTTTCAAGTTCCATGCTAATAATTTTCTTCTAATATAATTTGTATCTTAAAACATTTTCTGAACGGCATGAGTAAGTCCTTAAGACCAAGTAGTGTCAGTGAATGATTCTTTCCTTTTGCTTTTGAGAACATTGGCTTTCAATTTTCCCACCTTTTCTACCTCATCTCTTCCCCCTTCCCTGACAAAGCTGAGCCCCATATGTGCATGCACACTAGTATGTACTGTATATTCCCAGTCTTGTTTTGTTTTGGGGGTTGTTTTGTGTGTTTTTTTTTTTTTTTTTGGCGGCACTGGGGTTTGAACTGAGGACCTCACACTTGGCTAGACTGGTGCTCCTATCGCTTGAGACACTCTGCCAGCCCTTTTTGTATTGGGTTTTTTTCAGGTCTGTTTGCCTGGGTCTGGCCTTCAACCAACCGGGATCCTCCTGATTTTTGCCTCATGAGTAGCTAGGATTACAGGCGCAAGCCACTGGTGCCTGGCCATTCCCAGTTTTTAACACTGGCTCACTTAGTGACTTGCAACTGCAAGAAAGAGGGGAGCATATCAGATTGTAGGGATGAGGTAATTGCCATATTCTTCCTGGAAGAAATTGCCTCAGAAGAATAGTAAATCTATTGATGTGATTTTTAAAGCAGATTACCTAGTCTTCATGTCTTTCTTCATATTTTTTCTCTTTTAAAGTATGGTAGTAAGTAGAGTTGATTTATGAAAGCTTAAAAGTAGAAATCCTTGCAGGTGAAGTTTACCTGTCTTTCTTGGACTCTACTTCTACTGTTTGGAAGTAAATGTGAGTTAACTAGGAGCTATATGTTAGGAAAGTAGGGCAAAAAAAAAATGCTTTCTTTTTTAATATATTAAATTTTGCCTGGTAGTTCAGTGTTTTTAGTGTCATTTTCTGTGCCACCTGCCCTCCAGAAACTCTTAAAAAATTTTCACCGAAATTTCTTGTCCTTCATGGTTATTATATTAGCCTGGTAAGACATGTCATTTTGTTAAATTCTTTCACCACCTCCAAAAAATTGAGACTTGTTGTTTTAGTAGATGGTTTTACTTATTTATTTTTAAGAGACTCACTTTTTCTCCAAGCTAGCCCTGAATGAATTTTGGGCGTGTGTTTGTGTGTGTGGGACAGTTGCTGGGGATCAAACACTGATCCTTTCTCATACTAGGCAAACATTCTACCACATCCCTCAGTCATGATTTTGTTTTGAGAAAGGGTCTCACTACATAGCCCAGGCCAGCCTCAAACTGGCAATTCTGTCTCAGTCTTCGAACACTGGGATAATGGGTATGTGTCACCTTTCCCAGCTTGGTGTTACCTCTCCTCCACCCCCTTTTACTGGTATACAAATCAGAGCCTTGTACTTAAGAGCACCCTACCATTTGAAACATGCCTCCATCCCTTCTTGCTTTTGTTACCTTTTAGATAAGCTCTGAGTCTGGGCTTGCCTTGAACTGCAATCCTCCTACCCCCCCACCTTGCTAGTAGCCACCTTTCTTTTTAAATGTAGAATTATAAGCCTTTTAAAATGGAATCTTGGCCTTTTGCATGTATTTCTAATTGATCTATATGCATATTCTTTATAGATGGTCTACCTAAAGGTTTTTTATTTTGCTTTTTTTTTTTTTCGACAGGATCTTACTATGGTAGCTCAGGCTGAACATCTCACTGTACATAACTAAATATGAGATCAGTGGTATAAGTAAACTAAATCTCCCTACATAGGTGAAGTTATGTTTTTTTTTGGTGGTACTAGGATTTGAACTCAGGGCTTTGCATTTGCAGAGCAGGTACTGCACCACTTGAAGTACACATCCAGTCCATTTTGCTCTGGTTACTTTGGAGGTGTGGAATCTTGCAAACAGCTATTTGCCCAGAGTGGCCTGGACCCTCAATCCTCCTGGTCTCAGGCTCCCAAGTAGCTGGATTCTAGGCGTGAGCCCCTGGACAGTTGATAACTCTTGCCCAGAACACATAGCTCGTGCCTCCTTTACCTAACTGTTGCCTCCTTTGAAGTAGTCAGAATACTCAGTTTAGTACAGTTCTCTTCGTTTTTAGAGACTTCTAACTGTAGATCCTAACTTTTTTGAGATGAACCTTTGATCTTGAAATGGTCTGAGGTAAGATAGTCACATGAGATGTGTCTGGTTGAAATGCTAGTATTGCACTGAAACATGTCAAGCATTTGAAGTGCTGACATTCTGGGCTATTTGTTTAAAAACAATTAAATATGTTAAATTTGACCTAGCACACAGAAGCAGGGGAGGTGAATGAGATTTTTACTTTATAGGTGGGATTAGTGAGACAATATGAAATCTATTGAGTTTGTAAATTTAAGCATTTCTGCTGTCCTTAAAGTTTTGATGTCCTTTTTCTTTAATCAGCCGAGTGCCTTTTCTATAGATGGAGCAGCTAGCTACTACTATGAAAATACTCCTTAGGCAACTCTAGGCTCTTAGACAAATTTTTGTTGTATTTATTTGGTTGTACTAGGATTTGAACTCAGGGCGTCATGCTTGCTTAGGCAGGTGCTCTACCACATGAGTAACTGTGCCAGTCCTGTTTTGTGTTGAGTATTTTTGAGATAGGGTCTCCAGAACTATGCCTCAGGCTTGCTTTGAACTGCCATCCTCCTGATCTCTGCCTCCTGGATAGTTAGGATTACAGGTGTGAGCCACCAGCACCCTTTTTATTACCTTCAGGTGGCAGGTTATCAGCATAGACAGTTTGATTTCACTAGATTTGCATTTGCCCCTGGGATGAAAAAAAAATTAATTCACTTGGTGGTTCTAATTTGGAACCATAGGTCTGAGTTTTCCTTAGCTTAATCCATTTGTTTTTTCTTTACTCTGCCACTTCTATACTCTGCTAATGGATTTCTGTATTCTAAGGAATTGAGCAATAACTTGGAAGTTAAGGTTAGTTGATAGATAAAGCCGACTAGTTGACCCTTAGGATGGATTTGAATTGTAGGGGTTCACTTAAACACAGTAGTGAGTTTTGTTTTCTTTTGGTGCTTTTGGGGTTTGAATTTGACTTCGTAGATTGGTAAAGAATCCCTGTTTTTCTCTATACTATAGACACATAGGAATGATTATGGTAAATAACTCCTAACATGGTATAAGAACCCTATTGATTGCCAGTTTAGTATCTGTATTGACTGCTTGATTTCTCATTCCACATGCCTTAGAATGAATTCACTGTACTAATCTGAAAGTCCACTTGTAAGGATTTTATAGAAGCTGAAGTTTGACCTGGAGTTTTTACTAGCTTAAGTCCTGCGGATAAGGGAAATAATCACCCATGCTATATAAAAGCAGAAACGATATTACGGTAACAGCAAAAGCAGGATTTGTCTGTTACTATCATAGTAGTTACATTCCAAGGAACTTGATTAGTGTAGTCTTAGAAAAGAAAAATAACAAAACCAGCTTGAGTTCCAGTTTCTGTTGTGGGCAGTTAGAGGTGATCCATATAATTACACTTTGGTTGACTGTGGCTTCTAATTGGGAAATAAAATCAAAATTGATGTGAAGGAAGCATTAATTAAGCATCTACTGAAAAGTAGGTGACTTAAATCAGTTACTTGAAGACATGCTATATTTCTGTTTGGTTATAATCAAACTGAAAAAGGATGGGAAAATTTTTTGAAGAGCTTCATACAGTGTGTTCAGTTGACAGGTTGAAAAAGGACATTAGGCAAGGGTGTGGGGACATCTAGTAATCATTGGGCAGATGTGGGTTAGAAGAGAAAATACATCCATGTAGTTTTGACCTACAAAACTAGCAATCTCAAGGATCAAATCTCTTAAAGAAAAAGACTGAAGCTAAGAAGGCCAAAGCCATCTTGAAACATTTCCCATGTTTATTATCAAATTTCAAGGAATTTGGTACAAAATGAGAGTGGAGGACATGATAAGTGGCCAGTCGATTTGGTGTTCTGGATTGTGGAAGTTAGTTTGGATTTATGTATTCACTTTCTTTTTTTCAAGGTAGCTGATGTGCTATGGTACTAATTTAGGTCTTTTTATTTTTTGCAGTATTGGGGTTGGAATTCAGGACTTCATGCTTGCAAAGCAGACACTCTACCACTTGAGCCACACCTCTAGTCCATTTTGTGTTAGTTATTTTGGAAATGGGATCTCCAGAACTCTTTGCCTGGGCTGCTCTCATACCATAGTCCCCCTGATCTCAGCTTCCCAAGTAGCTACAGGTCTGAGTCACTGGCGCCTTGACCCATTGTTCAGTTTTATTTTATTAATTATTTTGGTGGCAGTACTGGTGCCTCTATCACTTGAGCCACTCTGCCAGCCCTTTTTTGTGAAGGGTTTTTTCGACATAGGAGTTCTTGGAACTATTTGCCCAGCCTGGCTTTGAACCGTGATCTTCCTGATCTCTGCCTCCTGAGTAGCTAGGATTATAGGTGTGAGCCACTGGCGGCCGGGGCCACCAGCCCTTTTTTGTGTTGGGTATTTTTCAGATAGGGTCTCACGAATTATTTGCCTAGGGCTGACTTCAAACCACGATCCTTCTGATCTCTAAGTAGCTAGGATTATAGCTACTTAGCTATAATCACCTGGTTCTATTATTCAATTATTTTATTTTTATCTTTTAAATATATTTTTTGGCGGCACTGGGGTCTGAACTTGGGGCCTCATGCTTGCTAGGCAGGCACTCTGGCCATTGTATTCAGTTTTAAAAACAAAAATTTATTTTGCAGCACTGGAGTTTGAACTTAGGGCTTCATGTGCAAGTGCTCTACCACTTGAGGCACACTTCCAGGCCTTTTTGTTTTTATCGTCACTTTCTGCCATCACTTGGATGACAGTCACACCATGCTCACCTTTTTTCCATTGACAGCTGTATGGCTATATTCTCACTTTTTGTTACAGTTCATTTTGTTTACTGAGTAGTTTTTGTTTAATGTCCAAGTATTTCAAGGTCTTACTTCTTTGGTTCTTGTAGAGTAAGTCATCTGCTGTCCATATTCATCAAGACTTGTTATCTACTGTAAAGTAGACTTCTTAATTGCCTTTTCTCACTGTAGTTTGGCCACGTACATACAAGTAAGCATGTAGAAGTTTTAAGGTGGTCCAAATGAGAATTGCGTTATTTAGGAACAAATAGAAATTGTGTTATTAGCAAATGAGTATGGGTTAGCATTTTGACCTTTATTGGTTAAAAGACACGTAGGTGTGGTTTAGAGGTCAAAACCACTGCTTCGGTGCTTGAACTAAGTAAACATTGAATTTGATAAATGCTTTGTTTAAAAGACTTATATCATTAATTGATAAGGGATAAGTTGCCAGAAAGTACTTGGTTTTTGTCTTTTTTTTTTTAATAACAATGAGCTGTTGTAAGAAACAGCATTTGAGCTATAATATGCTTCTGCATATCTTTGCTATTTTTGAATGTAAAATTGTGCCGATATCAGATAAATTGGGTCTTTTTTGTAATTATCACTTTTGACAATCCTGATGGTACTTCAGAATTATTTGAAAATTTCAGTGGTTTGCATTTCATAGAATTGTGCTATTTTCAACCCTCTTCTTAGCCCAGCAGTAATCAGCCTAGTTTTTTTAGATTGAAACTTGGTGTATAAAATAATCCTTTTTTTTTCCTTTGCAGAAATGGAATCTATTTGGAATTTGCAGAAGCAAGGTAAGAATGGTTAGATTACTTGAAATGATACCACTAAGTAGTAATTGTATACTTTTTTTAAGCGGGAATAACAGTTGAATACTGACTTACCAAATAAACACACTTTGTATTTTGTGCTAACTTTATAACTATAGTTGAAAGGCACTAGTTGCTGTATCAGGACTGCTAAGGATGAGTACCATTGTAAGTAGAAAGAGTGTATAAAAAAAATTCTACCTGTTGTATGAAGAGGATAAATAGTTTTTCCACTCTGATTATGAATGTTAAAACAGGGTTAAAGGTGTAGCTCAGTAGTACAGCATGTTTTTTTTAGCATATGTAAAGCCTTAGGTTTGATTCTAGGGAATGTTTCTACTTTTGTCCAGTCTCTATCTGTATTTGTGTGGTAAACAAGGGATAGTCTAAGAACTGAAATTAACAGCTCAGGATAATTGTAACTATTATAGAAACCTTGTCTGGGCTGTTTATTTTCTGAAAAGGTGTTCAGAAATATAAAGACCAGCACATTAACTTTTGAACCTCCCATAAGATAGCAGGAAGATTGATGGACAGGATTGAAATTCTCAGAAAGTTAAAGTCTGATTATCCTAATTAATGTTTGCCTTCATATTTAAGATATGGTATGTGTGGAACACATGAATAAAATTTTGATTTGTCACTGTCTTAATAGATTGGGTTTTCAGAACCCCGAAATAGAATTGAATCCCATTTCCCAACTACTTTGCTAGTTATTATAAATGAATTTCAGATGGATGTACAATTCTAGATTCTCTTCTTATTTTATGTATTAGGAAATTGAGGCACAGAGTTTACTACATAAGCTAGAATGTCAGAACTAGAATATAGGTTGCCCTGATGTCCTAACATTGCTCCTTGTTTCTTAATGTCAAGATTTTTTTTTTTCTCCCACAACTGAAAATAACTAGCAAACTCTTAAATTATTTTGAATGCTTTCTATGAACCTTCAAAACAAACACAAATGGAAAAAAGAACAGAGTA
The DNA here is from genome assembly GCF_047511655.1 of Castor canadensis. NCBI lineage: Eukaryota > Metazoa > Chordata > Mammalia > Rodentia > Castoridae > Castor > Castor canadensis. Next base: position 44,393,125 of record NC_133396.1, on the reverse strand, counting down.
GAAAAAAGTGCTAATTAGAACTCAGGGCTTTATGGATGCTAGGCCAGTGCTCTATCTACCATTGTTTTACACCCCCCACTCTAGATAAACTGAGATGAGTTTGAATTCTTCAGTATTTGCAGATCTTTATAATTTTCAGTTAAGTGACATATTTTATTGATTTGTCTTATTTCTTATTAAAGCATGTATATACTTTTAACAAGTTCTTAGGATAGGTAGAAATAGTATGTAATAAAAATCTCGCTTCTCCAGAAGAGGAAAGTAATGCAGCTAAATAATGGTGATGTAGAATAGTCCAGGTATCTTTGTCCAGACATATTCTGGCAGATTTATTTGTTTGTTTGTTTATTAATTGTTTGGCAGTATTGTGGTTTGAACTCATGGCTTTACGCTTGCAAGGCAGGCACTGTACCACTTGAGCCAATCTCTAGTCCTTTTTGCTCTGGTTATTTTAGAGATAGGGTCTTGCTCTTTGCTCTGGCTGGCTGGAATGGCAGTTCTCCTGCTCTCAGCTTGCCAAGTAGCTAGGATTATAGACACCTACTGCTGGTACTCAGCTATTGGTTGAGATTGGATCTCACAAATTCTTTGCTCTGACTGATCCTCCCCATCTCAGCCTCCCAAGTAATTAGGATTATAGGTAAGAGCCACCAGTGCCTGAGCAGTTTTATATTTTAAGCCCAGAATATATATAGGCCTTTTTTCTTTTTCAGTAATGGGAATTGAATTTAGGGCCTCTCACATGTTAGACATTGCTCTATCAACAAGTTACACCTTCAGCCCCTACTTTCACTTTTGCTGAGAATGAGAAAAATGGTAGTATCATGAAAAATAAGAATAAATAAGTCATGATTAGAACTAAATTGATAATTGCACCAAACTGGTTTGATATGAAGTGTTTGATGGTAAGTTTTGCTTGAACTGTTTCTTGCTGTACAGTCCATAATGGTTAGAATAAATTTTGACCTCAAGCTGAGCATGATAGTATGCAATGAGAATCCAGCACTTAGATAGGCTGAGACAGGAAGATGCTTAGTTTGAGGCCTGCCTGGGCTGCATTAAACAAACAAACAACCAAAAGCAAAAAAAAAAATTGCTGAAGAGAAGGAAAAAATATATATATAATCCAGGTGTTTAAAAAAAGTATTTAAATTGTTTTAACAAGGACGGGGGACAATTTAAATGCTGATTATTTGGGATTTGGTTTTGTATCATGGACATTTTGGGATTCCAGACCTCAATTAAAAAAAATTTTTTTTTTAACCTTCCCTCCAGATCCAAAAAGGATAATCACTTACAATGAAGCCATGGATAGTCCAGATCAATGAAGGACCAGACTGCCTATTTGTAACCTTTCTGCAGCATTAGAGCCACCGTTCATGGGGGACACAAGGCTTTTATGCTCCTAGATCTTCAACGCAGCAGAGGAACCATAAGTAGAATCACAGGATAATATATACAAATATATATATATACATATATATATATAGTTATTTAAAAAAGGCAACTGAAAGTAATTAGACTTCTTAAGGAATCAAATTTATTTCAAGAGACTACACATGGTTATTTAATCTCCGGTACTGAATAGTTTTTTTCTTTTTTTCTTTTGTTAGTTTTTGTTTTTAAGTGTGAATGCAAGTGATTAATGAATACAGACTTAACAAGCGTGGTTCTAAAGTTCCTGCTGTCATCACCTTGGGCAACAAATGACCCACTGGAAAGGCAAATCCACTTAAGATCTCTGTATCTTGTTCTGTGACTAAAGTGATACACTAATCACGGGGAACCCAGAATGATTCAACATTTCCCCCCACTCCTCCCTTTTACTTTAAACCCTGCTAGAATGCTGGATCAATGCCTTGAAATTTGCAGGGGTGTACTTTTTTTTTTTTTTTTTTTTTTTTTTTTAAGCGAATATGATTTGCATGTCTTGCCAGGAGTTAAGCAGCCTCTGTGGGGTGTTGGGGAAATTTTCTTTCCTTATATTTTTTATGGGGTGGGATAGGGGAGGGCATCGAAGTTCTACAATTCTGGAATAGTTGGTACATAGTTAACTTGCTTCGGTTACATGACTTTTAACAACTGAAGAATCCTTGAGTGTCATTTAAAGAAAAGTTGCAGAACAAGCAGTTGGCTTAGTTATGAAAAAAAATATTCCCGTGCCCATATTTTAATGTAATTATATAACTGGGAGCAAAATATATTCGCTTTTCAATTGTAGGTGCTCCAGAGTTGCTCTGTCACTAACACTAAATGTGCAGTTTTCTTATTTTTCATCACAGCTAAAAGAAACTTATGTACCTTTCTGTAATTTCTCTTTTAATGTCCCAACAAAATCTAAAAGAGGAAGAAAAAAGCCCATGAAAATGTTCATGTTTTTAGGGAGCGAGTAAGTAATAAACCCTGCTTTATAGAAGATGTGTTTTCATGCAAATTATACTTCTGAGCTTATTAGCTTCTAATTATATCTTAATAAATATATTTTATTACTAGAGCAAAATGGGTTTTTAAGGAAAATAATGTGAAATTCTGAAAGTTTTCTTTTGGGCAGAGAAGAGCATTAGCCCTGTCTTATCATCACATTGCCATCCTGTTGCACTGCAGCTTGTGTATAGCATGCTAAAATAAATTTTTGTGTGTGTGTGTGTGTGTGCAGAAACTAAGGGTCCAATTTAAGATTGGGTGATGTTAGTGGCATAATAACAAGTTTTCTGGCCTGACATAGCATCACATCACACACACATAAACACACAGAAATTAGTATATCCATGTATGTCAAATACAGGTTAAAATAGCAGGGCATTTATATAGAATTGTAGTCTTCTAATAAAAGTAGACTGGATCCCTTGGGGTATTTGGGGAGAAAATAACTACTTTTGCTCTTACCCTTTTGCTTAAAAAAAAACAAAAAACAAAAAAAAAAAAACAACCCAGTTTTGAGCGATTGTAGTATGGATGGGTTTTCTTGTTTTGTTGATTATTTGAGTCTCTTAACAATAGTTCATGAAAGAAGCTGTTGGACTGAAAGTAGAGAAAATATCTTTTTAGTCTGGATTTCTGCCCTGCTTAGATTTTTTAAAAGTATAAGCATGGATTGCCAATTCCACTTGATGTAAACAAAACTTTTTATACGTTATATATATATATATATATATACATATATATATATACATATATGTATATATATACATATATATATATAATAACTTATTGTATCAGTCCAGGTTCAAAAACTTGTGGTAGGCCAGTTTCAGATAGTTTTCATTTCACCTGTAAACTGTATCACTTTTACTGATATTGTAATTTTCAAATGTATAATATGTTTACAGATGTGCCCTGCATTTAGTCTGCCTTGTTCCTATTTTGATTTTTGTTGAGTCTCCTGCCTGCTTGCCAAAAGCTAGGATGCTTCAGGCCCATGTACAATTGAAAGCAGAGGCATCCTTGAGCTTTAAAGCATTGAACAAACTGGAAAATGCAACATATACCACATACTGAAGTGAAAAAAGAGTCTGTGTTTTTGTGTTTTTTTAAATAAAAATTTTCAAAAAGTTTTAAAAAAATAACGTTGATTAAAGGAAAAAAAAAAAAGACTCCAGTTTGTTTTACAGGTTTTAAAGTTCTGCTGTGTGTTCAATTGCCTTGTGTAACCACTTGTCGCCTTAGGGCCAGATACCCACCCCCACCCGTTTTTAAATGTCCATTTGCTTGCCTCGAATTTTAAAGTTCTTCTGTCTCACAACTCACAAGAAACTTTCTGGGTTTGTGACATAACAGGTCGAGTGAACATATTCAAAAAGAAAAACAAAACAAGAATCCAGCCTCCATCTGAATTGGGCTTTTTAACTTAGAAGCAACACTTAAATAAATACCTTTAGAAAGCCTTCACTTAATTCCCTTTCCATATCCCTCAAGCCTTTGTTCAGAGAAGCTAAAAAGAGAATGTATCCCTTCTCTTGTTTGTCCAAAGGTTGTTTTTGAGAGTCTCACTTCTAAATGAAACAATACAACATTTCACTTTGATTTCTCCACTGAAATTTTCTTGATAGTATGGTTGGAGGTATACAGTAGTTAGGAATGAATACCTCTTAACCTTCTAAGAACCATAATGCTCCATCATACTGTCAGTATTTGGGGGGCATTAGGTTAATGCACTTAATTGCCTAGGTACAAGCAGGACTTCGGGACAGAACTCCTTTGTGCTATTCAGTTATATCTAACTACTTGTCGTAATCTTTCTCCTTAGGTCCTCACGCAATTCCTTACAGAGCACTTATTAAAAATCTTGAGAGTTGATCTGTTTTCTGATTATTTTTGTGTAAGCTTCTAAACAAACTTCAGCTGTGATTAATTTAGTACATTTAAATAACTTATTGTTGGCATAAAGAATTTTCCTTCAACTCAGAGTATTAGTACTGTAGCATAAACCAAATACAGTCTAGAGGGGATTTTTAACATCCCTCCATTAAAAAGACTGAAAAAGGTGTGTGTGTGTGTGTGTGTATAGACGTGAATGTATGGATGTGTGTTGGGTGCTTGTGAGGGAAGGATGGAGATTAAAAATAGTAGATGAATGTGTAAGACATTAGTATTCAGAGAATGAAACTTGTATTTATTTTGTGCCATTTGTTTTCATTACATGGAATAAAGTCAGGTGGTTTAAATCCTTAAAAAGGTAGTATTTGAAAAATGGCACTAAGGATGAAATCATGACCTATTTTTTTAATAGCTATGAAGATACTAATTATGGGCGAAGTTTTCCTTTTTAAATTTGTCTTGTAGGCTTGTGTCACATACCACTCACTTTTGTGTAGATGTCTCGAATAAACCCCTTTCCCCACAAAAGACAGGGTGTATTTATCTCTTTATTCATCCCCACTTTGCTGAAGTTGTCTAGTCGTCTAACCTTAATGTAATGAACCTTCACATAGAGTATTCACTGCATCTATAGTAGCCCTCCCTCCTCCACTTTCTAGGAGGAGATAGCCAATAGCTAGACATTGGTTAATGACATTTTGGTATTTTTCTTGAAACAAATGAGTTTCCATTAGGGTTTTGCCATCCTTAATTATCTGCTTACCCTCAGTCATCACTCAGAATCTGCAAAAACTATATAATGGGAAAAAAAGTGCTGCATTGCTTTTTCAAATAACAGTTTTTAGGGAAATAATGACAAACCTCCACTATGGGAGTTGTCTACAATATAAAATGTTTCTTCACAAACTGATAAAGCAGCAGTAGTTCTATAGTCATTAGGTTACTGCTCACCCACATCAGAGGCATCTAATGATTTTTCCTTTTTTTTTTTGAGACAGGGTCACTGGCCTTGAACTCAATCCTGTGATTGTAAACTTTTAAAAACACAAAGCCATTTAGTGTGGAATTGCATGTTAAGTACCAAATGTCCAAGGCAAGCTTAAAGAGTACTCATTCAAATTCCATAAAGTAAGGGAGTATTTCTTGCAAGGCTTTCTATAAAGAAATAGGTTAAGATTCAAATTTCTCCAAGGGTTATGGGGATAGTTATGCCACTGGACCACATCCTCAACACGTGATCCTTTTATATATGCTGTGGAGAACTGATGTACTGTAGTGGGACAAGTACATACATAGTTTCTGTGATAATGTCTGTTGGTGCTGCACCCATCAAGGTAGATTCTGATAGGATAGTGTCTTTAGTAGCCCTACTCATAACTTGGATTTTAAAGGAAAGAGAGGGTAGGATTTGCTTTAAATCCAAAATACTGAAAAAGGAAGGGGCAAAACTAGAGAAGCATAAATAGCTGCTGTTTGCCAGAGGCACAGGTGAACATTAGTTCCTGAAACTCAATGTTATTGACAGCATCAGGGTTTTTATTGTGAAAAAAATTGGGCTTCTGCTTGGATATCTTAAAATGTTTCATCTTAAACAGTCTGTTAAGATGTGTGAGAACTAGGACCATCCTGGGTTGGTTTAAAGAAAGATGAATCATTGGCTCCATTCAAAAACACTTCTTTACTGAGTTTTAAATTTCACACTTTTGCTACTCAATAAAGGTCTTAAGGTAGTTAAGAGATGCCAGCATCCATAATAAAAGCACCTGGTGAAGCATTGCTAGAATGTCAAATAGCATTTACAGGCTGGAAACTGGAACAACCATCTTCACGTGATGGGATTGTCGACTCAGACTTCGCTGTTCACAAAATTTTGTTAAGTCCAGAGTTCTGAAGCCATTTTATAATATTGCAGTATCCCTTTTGTACAGCCTTATTAAAAGTAGCTACGATTTTTTCTTCAGCTCAGTTTCGCTTTTACTGTGTATCAGAATTGTACTCTACAGACCAACAAACCAACTTGAGGTAAATTACATAGCTTTCAATGTACCCTTTTGTCCCTCAGGTGCTAAACAAAGGCTCCAGAAATGGATACTGCTTTAGTAACATCTGCTTTACTAAAATGCATTATTTCTCTTGCTAAATGTAAAGGTTTGGTGTTAACAAAAATGGTTTTAATATGTAAAAGTAAATGAATGCCTTCAGTTTGTCTTTGTTACTAGTTTTTCACTTATCCTTTATAGAGGAGGATCTTTTCATGATCTTGAATACATTTCATTAGGTATTGTTGCATTTTTAGAATGAAAATACAGCGTTTCTGTCTTACGATAAGCCTGCTGCTGCTATAAGTACCTAAAAATCAAGAATGTGATGCACTTTTTACATTACTAAATTCAGTACATATACAGGTTTCTTTTTCTGTAGCACAGCCACTAACAAAAATGAAATGATAATTCTCTTTGGGGAGGGAATCAGTACAAGTAACTAATCCACATAGTTGGTATTGATCTATGAAGGACAATAACTTAGGAAAATAAAAATTCTGTTTAATATTAAACTTTTTGGCCTTAAAATGTCTTCTACCACTGAAAACATTTTAAATCTTAGCTTTGTTTCTTTTACTCCCTCTCTCTGCCTCAAAAAGAATTGAGAAGAATGACTTAAAAGAAACAGTGTCATTGATTTGTTGCTCATCTTTTAGAAGGAAAACAATCATCTGTTGTAAAACCTAAGGTCTTTTTGTTTGTATACAGAGAAGTAAAGCTATTCTGAACCAGTCAATTTAGTTCAAGTTCCAACTATTGCTTCTCCAACATACTTAGCAATGGTTAACTTAAGTATAACAGGAATGCTACTTGACAAAAAGGAAAAGTCATTTCTCAAGCACATACCCAAGCATCAAGAAGATGGAACCCAAAATGATGGAGGGGTGGGGGGGGGGAAGACACCAAAATGAAATGGAGGAGTATGAGAAAGATGTGTGGTCCAAAGTTACTTGGTTATATTTTGATGTTGCCAATATTGCAGAGCCAAAATTTTAATTTGCTTATTTAATATATTTGTTGGCCAGAGATCTATTTTTATATCAATGTGCCTTGCATGTATATTTAAAAAATCTGAAAAGGCCATGTAGTAATGCCTGAGATAGTTGATGGTTCTTACCACCTCACTGCTTTTTATGCAGTATAAAATGCTCATTCTGTTGCACAACTGGTGCTCTGTTAAAAGTTACAGATCTCAAACTGGAACTATTTTATAAGTTGGGGAAGTGACTGACTTTTTCAGTTTATATTTGTTTTTAGTCTGTTAGTGGCTGTTGTGTAGTGGAAAATAGTAAAAAGGATTCTAAACTTTTTTTCCCTCCCCCCTCAGCACCTTCAAGCAATGTGATAATACCATTTCTTGTGTGCTTTGAAAAAAATTTCAGCTTGCTGTCTCCTTTAGTGTTAAAAAAAAAAAGTGTTATTAAAAGCTTGTTTGCAAAATGTAGGGAGAAGATGGAGTCCACGTTAATTTGGGATTCTTTGTGAGCTTTGATCCACGTTATTGGCATTTTTCAACTTAAAAATTTTTATTGTTAAAGCACCTTGCTTAGAAATTTTTGAATATTTATGTCTGCAGCAATTGTCTCAAAATAAACTGTGCAATTCTTGTCATTAAAAAAAAAAATCTGAACTCTCCCTAATGTGACTTGTTAGTTTCTCTGTATTTCCTGCCAGTGTAAATGTGAAAAGCTTTGCTTGCATTACGTTTTAGAAATGCATTTTGCACACTCGATTTTGCTGAAGTTCCGTGAAAAGGTTAGCTCTAAGAAGAATAAAGCTATGCACATGTTTTGAAAGTTTAATTTGTGTGTCATTACCAAAAGTGACCTGTCATTACTGTCCTTAGCTTTACCATCTTTGGAAACATGGCTCAAAAGTGGAACTAGAAAGGAGGAAAACTGGCAACTATTTTAATAAAGTTCAGTTTAATTGAGAGCTTGACTTGTATCTATTAAAGGGCTTTTCTTGAAAAAGGGCAGTTTTATCAGCTTTACAAATCATTGGATGCTCTTCCTGGGTAAAATTTTATGGATTTTTTTTTTTTAATGAAAAAGGGAAGTAATTCAAACTGAAATCAAGGAAGGACCTTTGCCACGTGAAGCTCTGTGACAATTTTATGTCTTAAAGCTGGTTTAAAGGTAGGATAGCCTTTTTACCTTTATTGCGTTAGCATGAATTTGATTTACTGGATAATTGGTTTGGGATTAGAATTATCTGGTTATTCCATATAACCAAATGTATCTCATATAAAGAAAAAATTGATTAGTATCAAGTTTAGAAATTGGGCACATTTGGTTCAGTTGCTGTAGTTTGTGTGTACTAAATAGCTTTACTTCACATTTATGTATATTTCTAAGGTTGTGCAGATGTGCTGGCCAGGTCTGGTCAAATCATGTTTTAAAAGATACATTTTAGGACCTTTGTAGAAGCTAATAAGTTTAAGTAGAAAAGACTACCAATTGTATTTTCCCCATGCTCCTAAATATAACGAATATTTTGATTTTATAGCTTTTCCTATGTGTAGAAGAGAATTACTTCTCTTTAATCAAGTGTGCGCTTGGTGTATTTGTTGACTTTGAAAATGCAACAAAATCCTCCAGTACCTTTGAAAGTGGTAGTTATTACTAAGGTAAGACTCAAAAGGTGGCGCATAAGTAAGGCATGGCCTTAAAAGACAGAAATGCAGTTTAGCAGGCATCTTAAATGGCTTTGGCTAATCTTCAGCATCTGTCAGTCCACTTATGTTCAGTCTTAGAGAATATTGAAGGAGCAAGGTAATTTCTGTTTTTGTGTGCATAGGCAGTTAGGAGCTGGGCTACATCTTAATTTGGGAGAAAATATAATTAGTGGATTATAGTTATGTTAGATTTTTCCCTTCCCCCTCAAATATTTTTTAATGTTTTGCCCAGTTTAAAAAGAAAAAAAGTCTTTCCTAGATACAAGAACAGTGACCAGAAATTTACCCTTTTGCTAAATGTTTAGGTGTTTGCTATAGTTATTTCTGATGTCATGGATTCTGAGGAAGTGTCAGTTAATTGATGGTCTTCCTTTATTGGTGTCTTAATGTTCAGTGTTTTAAGAATTAAATTACAAACACTCTACAACCATATTCAGATTTCCTTATTTTATCAGAAGAAAACTTGAGATTTGTAGATCAAATTAAGAGACAGTAAGTGTACATTGTTGAATAAAAAGTTTTAAAGTTTCTGAGGTGTTTGTGTTATTATCTTTTATGTGTTTTTTTAAAGGTCTTTACTGAAAATTTAGTTGATATTATGACATTGATAAATGACTTTTTCCTCCAAAGGGTCAAATATGCAAAGAATTTAAACTGTCGTCTTTTTTTTTTTTTTTTAGTTATACATGTTGTTATTACAGTGCTTAGAATTAGCATGTTTATTGGTAATTAAGCTGTGAGAGCAACTGTCTTGCTTTTCTGAGGACAAGAAACCTTATGCTCTTCCAATTAAAATAAGAAACCAAAATTGAACCAAGCAGTTTAGTAACTAGAATATTAATCAAGAGTCTGCATATATTCATAATTTTTTGTAGAAATACATGACAACACACATTTGTGAAACTTCCTATTTGTTCAGCATGTATTTGTCACAAGTTTGAGAAATACCAATGCTAAAGTCAAACAGTAGTGGATGATGAGAAACTGCATAAAAACAGGCACTATAGAAACTGATAACATTTGTTTTAAATGCTTTATTGCTTTTTGAGATGGAGAATAATTTGTCCTTGGTCTGGTAAGTGACTTGCCAGGACACAAAGCAGAATTTTGAGCCCGGCACTCCAGAGGATTAAGAGTTTGAGGCCAGACTGGACTGTATAGGGCTGTCTCAAAAAAAAAAAAATTTAAATTTGTGTAAAGCATGGTAGTTAGTTCAGTCTACAAAATTTTTGTTTTTTTAAATGACATTTATTGTGGATTTCAGCAGCTAACATTGGAAGCAGTGTCTGAGCAGAACATAAAACTCTAGAGTGCTTAGCAAGGTCTCATGTTTGAAGAATTCTCTTGGAGCTTTTAATCCACTACTGTTGGATACGGCGAATTGATTGGATCTGCGAAGTCTGGGCGTGAGAACCCCACTCTCTCCAATGTTTATAGTCTCCTCCATGATGGTCACATTCCAAGATATACTGATAACCACGATATCCAGGATACTGGTAGCAGACCCAGCTAGGAAATCCAAAATACTGCATTATTAAAATAGTTAGAAACCTGATAAACACCCCCCAGTCTGAGCCTCTTTCCTCAACACAGTGGTACATGATACTAATATGTCAGGTACTGTTTGTAGCATAATATGGTCACAACTAATTAAAAATTTAACCTTGATCATGATGAAAAGTTTCAGAGGAGTTTACCTAACTACTTCCATAGAGGAATAGCCAGGGGAGAAAAGTCTAACTTTAAGTGGTAGTTGGTACAAAGACCTTGAGATTTAAAACCACTAGAATGTGACATCCATAAAAATAGGGTGCCAAAGTATGAAGTCTGATAAACCATGACTTTGTGTATTAATATTCACAAGGCTTACACTGCAAGAATTTTGAAATGTACTCCCCCGGTTTTGTACTTACGCCCCACATTGTATCTTCATGGAACCAACTTCATTACTGAACCAGCCCATGGCTTGCAAGGAGGAATAGTCATCACAGATTTCCCATTGGCGTCCAATAAAGTTCTCTTTCTCAAAGATGGTAATCTTAGACTCCTTATGATTCTGCAATCCAGAAAGTTAAAATTTAGTACTAGAGTTACGGTTATTCCTGAATTCTTGAATTGCCATTATTTTTTAAGATTAAAACTCATTTTCTGGTTTATAAAAAAAAAAAGTGCTTGGTTAGTCACTAAAGATTTAGGTAATACAGGAATTATAAGAAAAACCTGTTTAATCCAATTTCAATATGTACAAATAACTGATAAAATATTTGGGAACAATGACAGACCACCAATGAAGAGGATATGACAGCGGGAAAGAATACTTGGCAACACACAACCAGACAAGGGATTAGTGTCTACTAATGTAGAAAAAAATCTCACAAAATAGTACAAGAAGCTCCATTATATGTGTGCATTGTGTGTGTGTGTGTTGGAAATGTCCAGTAAGGTACATGAGTATGATTCAAGCATTAAAAAGGCACAGACTAACCTGCCATGAAGTTCAGAAATGGACAAATCTAACCCTGATGATATAAAATGATTGGGAAGCAATTGACTGGAAGAGAGTATTAGGGATTTATGGGGTGATGGGATTGTTAGGGTGGTTAAAGTGTTGGTTACATGGATGGATTTTTCCAACATTAATGCATGTGTACACTTAGGATGTGTGCATTTTACTATATATACTGGAAAAGTGGAATTTAAAAAGCCAGTAATGGTAGCTCACATCTATAATCCTAGATACTTGCGAAATTGCAATTAGGAGGATCAAGGCCAGATTAGGAGGATCATAGTTCAGAATACCCCCATCACCAAAATAACCAGAGTAAAATGGACTGGAGGTGTGCCTCAAACAGTAGAGTGATAAGAGTACCTGCTTCGTAAGCATAAAACCCTGAGTTGAGTTCCCAGTGCCACCTCCCCCCCTCCAAAAAAAAAAGTGAGATCAAGTCATTTCCATATAGAAGTATTTTTTAGATTTACAGCAGCTATGTTACCTTCTCCACCAGCTGAGTTTTAGTATGACTTTGAACTAAAGTGAAATCAATAAGAATGCAATATTGGCAATATTTGGGAAGTTTCTGTTCCAGTCCTCACTCCCAATATAGGGAAAATTTCAACACACCCCTGAAAGTCATCCTGCTTCTGCTTGAATTCTTCCAAAGACTTTTTTAAAAAAACACTTTTTGAGACAGTTTTCACTGTGTAACCTTGTCTGAACTCAATCTTCCTGCCTCAGCCTCTGAGTGGTGGAATTTCAGGTGTGTGCCACCACAACCAGCTCTTTCAAAAACTGAATTCAGCCTGATGCATTACTGAATAGTGCAAGTTGTTAGGAGCAAGACTATTGTGAATCAATAAAATACTGAAAGACTTGCCTGTTTCTTTGGTTGCTTTCACTTATTGAAGGATTACTCAAGCATTTCCGGTTTTTTTCTTTTTCTTTCTTTTTGTCGGTACTGGAGTTTGAACACAAGGCCTTGTAAGGGCTCTACCACTCGAGCCACACTTCCAGCCCTTGTTTTTAGGTTATTTTTCAGATAGGGTCTCGCACTTTTTGCCTAGGTTAGCCTTGGACTACAATCCTCCCTTGTAGCTGGGATTACAGAAGTACACCAACATCTCCAGTTTAAGATGAGATCTCAACTGGGTAAAGATTTTTTTACTAGATGATAAGTGCTTTCATTAGTTGTCATGTAATACTTTTGACTTGTCTCTAGTATGTGCTTCCTACAACCTGTGAGAAAATTCTTTCAGCTTAAGAAAATACCACGTGATCGAGAAAAATCAAATGGCAGTCGTCAAGAAAGGGAACAGTTTTGTTGTTTCTTTTTTTTTTTTAAACTTTCATCCTCCTTGCCACATTCCGTGTAACTGAAGAGAAACAACATATTTGTCAGTGTGACTCCACCCTCTTTTGTCCCATCCTCATACGCAGGAATGAAAGTTTCAGAGACTCACAGCTGAACAGATGGGGCGGAAGGACATGAGACGCTCAATGTGGTAGGCATTGCTCCCGCTCCAGGCATCCCAGCGAGGGTATTCTCCTCTCTCCAGGATGAACTGTTGTCCACAGAAGCTGGTATGCTCATAACCAATCCAGCTGCCAAAGACAGGTAGTAGTGTTTGTTCATGGAGTTCAAAGCCTATGGTGGCCTTAGGGAGAAGGCCTGTTTCATTTTAGATAAATTTATAGTGGGGTAAAATATCAAGCTAATCCCAATAGAGCTATACAAAGTAATTTATCATAAGAGGTGAGAAATGAGCTGGCAGCTACACTAAGCAGATTTGTAAATGTAATATTTGTTTTGAGATTATTCACTGAAAGGGTCTCCCTTTCCTGCCCCCAGTAATGTGTGTTAGCAAAGCCGTATTTCCTTTCTCTCCAAGTCACCTGTCCTTTCTCTGGAGTTCCAGGGTCATGATCTAGTGACTGACTATTGCTTTGGTTCCAGCCAAATCTGTAGACATTTCCTTAAGGACACAAAGGAGGAATGCATAGCTGATGGATGTCTAGACTGGTTTCTGCGTCACACTGTCCCACAGTTATTTATTGGAACACCCTAGCTCAGTTTTTGATGACATCTTAAAAGTGTCGCCCATTTTAAAGGGCTGAAAAGTTCCATTTTGGTGGGATGCAGCTTCTGAGAGCCTGGTTGGACCCAAAGTCAGTTCTACATAGGCCAAAGGAGAGTCCTCTCCTTGTGTGGTTCCAGGCTGATGATAATGGCCTGGCCCAAAGTGACATCAACAAGAAACTTCTGCAAGAGTAAGAACTAATTTGTCCCTAGAGCCTTGGGGGTTGAGTTCCTTTTCCTATGGATAAATTAGCTTAACAGTGTTCCCTTGGGACATGCAGAAGCTGCCACTTGACAGTTTCCTCTCTACCTATTTGCTGATTTTTTTTTTTTTGTATGTGTGGCACTGAGGTATTGAACTCAGGACCTCAAGCTTGGTAGGCAAGCACTCTACCACTTGAGCCTCACCTCAGACCCTCTCTGCCTATTTTCTGTAGGTAAAAAAAATAGGAGGACCCTAGGCTGTTCTGAAGAAATCCTAAATAGCAGCCTACAGGCTCCAAAAGCACAGATCTGATTAGTGACACTGCCCCAGCACATGAATATATTTCTTTAATCTCCACACCAAAGTCTGGTGCTAAGCCTCTCAGATCCTCATGGCCTTTCTAGCTTTGGGTTACTCAATTATGCATGTAGTAATTTGCTTTTGAAATCACTCCAGGCCTCACTCCAAGAAATGATTCATGTATGGGGAATATTTTTCTTCCCCCATCTCAAACTATAGGGTATTATGTGTAAAGGGACCTGGCCTAGGGGCCTGAGGGTCTTTTGAGGTTCATACTCACGCGCCACATTCCACCTTGAGGGACCGGACATTATCAAAACTGCGCTCGGAGACATTTGGGCAGGAGCTGGTGAACTCCATCCTCTTGCCCTGGAAGTTCTCCTGGTCATAGATCGTTATCTGAAAAGAGATTGAACAGGGCAAGAACACTAGAACCTGGTACAAGAGGAAGGGCAGAGGCCAGGTTAACAGCTTAACTTGTGTCTACCTTGTGTTTTTCATTGTCAGCTGTAGCCCAGGATGCCTGGTGTAGACATCCAGTATAGGCAGGGTAGGAAGGTGTTCAAATTAACCTCACTGGTTGGTGGTGTTTGCATACTCAGGCTAGGGGTAAGATCTGGAGGGATTGGTTTATAATAGGAATGGCTGCCAGGAATGATGACTAGCCCAATGGACAAATCAAGGGCTCGTGGACTCTCATTCCACCAAACTTCCTGCATATGTGTGACCCAGAGGCCAGGATCCTGGGAGTCCCAGTTGCTTCCTGTGGATTATTTCTTTGCCTTCTCTAGTCACATTCACTAAGGAAATCTAAAGTGTAAAGGAAGGGCTATGATTAATTGCTTTCATCCCTTCTGTTAGAACTTGACTCTTGGACCTGGCCTAAGGACAACTCCTAAAGCTAAGAACCAGCCTCAGAGGTGACCAAAGAGGAAGGTGGGAAGTGTTGGGGAAGCAGTGAAAGGCTAGGAGATTGGCCATTTCAGCCCAGGTTAAACCCAACCTTAGGGTGAGAATTAGAAGACCTGGGTTCTAAGATTTATTTAGGATCTGGTGCTAAATCTCTTTGTTTTGGGGCCCTTATTTTCTCCATGAGCACAATCCCCTCTGGGCTGCTCTATTTTAAGATGATTTTAGCAGTGCAGAGGAGAGTTAACCTAGGAAACTAAGGGTCATTTCCCACACATCATGCACTTCCAAGGTTATCGTGCCATCCTGAGAGATCCTTCAACAGTGTCTGAATGTTGGGTGGGCCCTTCCCCTACATACTGGTGTTTACTGTTCAGTTACTGTCTCATGAATAAGTACCACAGTGGTGGCTGCTCTGTAATAGCACTTCACCCCTGCTTTGTTGTAGCCCTCTTTTTTCCATGTGATCAGGGTGGGCTTACCTTCCATGGTCCCAAAGACCCTGGCATAGGGTTGGTCTGAGCCATCTTGGTGGTTGGAAGAGTTTCTGGAACACAGAACACATACTATTGATTGGTTTCTGGGATGGGGGAGGTGAGAGAGCACAGAGAAAAGGAAAGGAGCCTTGAAGTCTGATAGCCTTTGGTTGGGATCCTGACTCTGCTGCTTACTACCTGAGCCTTGGGGTTTCCATTAGTAAACCTGCATGCAGAGTCACTCTGATGATTAGAAACATTAACACGGGTGACCTCTTGACAAATGTATCCTGCTCTCTTGCTTGCCTTAGGTGACACCATTGCCTCAGTCACACATACTCCAATATGAACTCCTTGGCGAACAATGAGTCCAGACACCTCATGCTACCAGCCACAGGCAACAGTGTCAGAATCCCTGCACCACCTGCTCCAGATTCAAGGGCAGCCTGGACTCTTCAGGGTTTCCCTTATCTGGCTGTTCACAGCACTCAAACTGACCTGCTGCAGTGCACGGTTATGCTGCCATGCCCTCTTGACCTATCACCTCAAGAGCAGCCCTACCTGTTCCTGACCTTACCACCTCAGAGACTCTCCTGCCCTCATCAGCCTGCAGCCATTTGCCTTCTCCCTTGATTCCTAGCATTCATCAAAGTACTGATTTGTGTTCCTACTAACTATGTCCTAAGTGAGCATCTCAATGGCAAGGCCAGTGACTCCTGGGTGATTCAAACAGCACTATGTCCAGCCCATGTTGGGATGGGGCAAGGGGATGTTGAAAAAGACTTATTGAAGGAAAATGAAGAAGAGAAGAGGGCAATAATAACTGACATTTAGCAATGAGTCACTCTATATCAAGTCCTATTGTAAATGCTTTATACACACAACAAGCCCATGAGGTAAACGCTATCATTAACCCCGTTTTAAAGATGAGAACACAGAGGGTTCATAGAAATTGGGTAGGCAGTAAAGATGGTAGAATAAGTAAAGGAAGGAAGGTTAGGAGGGAAGGAAAGGCAGAAAAGGGGAAGAAAGCAAAGAAGACAGGCAGGTGTGTATCATGTTTCTTGACTCAGGTGAGACATCCATGGCTCCTCTCCCTGGCTAGTGTCAGACCCAGAAACTCATGAATGTGAACTATTTCTTTCTATTCTGAACCTCTGAATAAGTAGCATATCTCTGTTCCTGCCTGCTATACCTTCTCCCTATATTCAGGAGCTTGCTCATTTCTTGCTGCCCGCTGTGCCTAGTGACAGTTTCTAGGGCAGTAGTTATTGCTAAATAGGTGACTCCACCTGGGGTAGCAAGGGACTTTCCCCAGAGTCCCCCACACTTCTTCAGCTACTCTCAAAGACACTGACTTCTAGGCAGGAAAATTGGGCCCTCTTCTACATATGCCTCCTCAGGAGAAGGAAAGGAAGGGCAAAGGCAAGGACACCCTCAGGGCCTTACTTACCCAGCTCCCGCTGCACAGTCTGGGTCTCCATCTGGTGCCACTTCCTCTGTGGACCCTCTCTTTATAGTCCTGTGGCCAATGGCCAAAGGCCCAGTCAGCACTCTGCTTTCCCTCTCCCTTTGTTGCCCCTGATCCCCAGAGCTTTGGTGGCTCAGCCTACTAGGCAGGCATCCCTCTGGCCTTTGTTTAAACCAGAGTTACAGAAGTACAGAGAGGCCCCATTGCTTGGGCAAGGCTGGCTGCTGCAGGCCTTGGCTGCTGGGGTCTTCATTTCAGAGCATCTGTGAGCTGAGGACAGGAGGTCTCTGCAGTGAATATTCATTTCCTGTCATTCTGGTTCCTCACGACACCCCAAGACCTTCCTACAATCTTAGGAGGTCCTATCAAACACATCAAAATGCATTTTATTTGGGAGGCAGAGATTGGAAGGATAATAGTTCAAGGCCAGCCCAGGTCAAAAAGTTAGCAAGACCCCATCTTAACCAATAAACTGTCCATGGTGGCGTGCATCTGTCATCCCAGCTACATGGGAAGCATAAATAGGTTGATTGTGGTCCAAGTTAACCCAGGCAAAAACACAAGATCCTATTCATAAAATAACTAAAGTGAAAAAGGGCTAGAGGTCAGGTTCAAGTGGTACAGCACTTGCCTAGCAAGTATGAGGCCCTGAGTTCAAACCCACATACTGCCAGGAAAATAAAAAACAAAAAACCTTACTTCCAAACACATATATGTTTCTTGTTAAAAAAAGAGAGGCTTATTAAAATTCTGAACGTTGTTGAGAAAAGATAAATGGCTCACTGTGTTCTTGAAAATATTCTACTCTAGCTATGTGTAACTGTGTAAGAGCTGAATTCAGTGACAGTTGGCTAGTGGACATAGTGTCTAGCTGTTTTATTAAATACTCATTTTAATGTTGTAGTTTACTGTAAAAAATTTGGAACCAATAAAAACCTTTTGGGGTTTTTAATATATGCTTTTAGGCTCAAAGAAATCTTGCAGGCCCAAAGTATTGTGCCTGTAGTGTCCTAAAGGGTATAATGACTTCTCCCTGGAAGTTTAGGGTAGTTGGTGAGGGTAGGGTTTGGGAATTGTGGACCTCTCCAGGAGTCCTGAAGGAGTGATGTGATGTGTTACCCAAGGTCACAGTTACTGTGAGAAGCAAGAGGGTGTTGAGCCCAGCAGATACAGTTCAAATTTCAACTCTTCTGGCCTTTCTCAACCTCAAAAAAAGGTTATTTCTGCCTGAACCATTGTAGGTCTATGGTTTCTTATGATCCTGCTCTCTTCTTGGTGGCAGACACTAGAATATGTCACAGTACTTTGGAGGGAGGAAGAAAGTTCTCCCAGTTTCCCTGTAATCCCTGCAACCTGTCACTCAAGTTTCATTGGAGTCCTTTTTTTTCTTAAGCCAAATAATCAGGGGGTACAGTCTGTATTTACAGATTTGGACAGAACATTCTAGACATGTAAGTGTGATTCCATGTACAGCACACCACCATCTCAAAAATATTACTACTGCCTTGATTAATTGGTTACATCTGGACTAATGGCTGGCCAGGGACTGAGTTGCCTGGGGACTGCATCAGCTCAGCCACCTGGTAACTGTGTAGGGCAGGAGGCACAAGCTGTCTGTGGCTGTTGGTTCTCTCTTCCTTTTCCTTCTCTTCCTCTTTTTTTACCTCTCCAGAACTAGGGTCTTAGGGAAACACTTCTTTGATCGTTCATTCTCTAACTCCTGGACTGGCTTAGGTCCCCATGTGCCCTCATGGCGTCCTAGACTTCTCCAGTTATCACACTGATCATGCTGTAGAAATTTCTTTAGAAAGTGGAAATATTAGGCTCCAAAGAGAGGAAATGAAGCACTCAGACTTCCTTAGACAAAAATTTTCAGTTTATTTTTCTGTCATCTTTGAATTTTGAATATCAGGAACATATTTTGTATTAAAACAAAGTTATTTTTGAAAATAAACTGATTGCTTATTTATCTGCTTCTTCCACTAGACCCCATTCTCTATGAGGTGGCAGCCTCATCTTTCTTTGTCATTGTTGCATTGTCAGCTGTAAGCATAACTCCTAGCTTCAATGAATGAACAAGTAAATGCGTAGGTTTTGTGACTGTGGGGCACAGAGTTAATTGTGGTATAGCGCTTACTGCTCCGTGCATACTTCTGGGCACGATCCACCTCACACCTGGCCTGCTTGTGCTGCATTTTGTTTTAAACACTTCCAGCATCTTATTTGGGAACTTTGCACTCTACTGAATTGTCAGTACAATGAAAACTGATTTAGTTAATTTTTTTTTTGGCAGTACTGGGGTTTGAACTCACGGCCTCATGCTTGCCAGGCAGGCGCTTGAACCACTTCTGCCAGCCCTGATTTAGCTCATTTTAAATTTTTGCAGAAAACATGGCTTTTGAGATTGATTGAGAAACCCAAACACACACTCACAAAACTATCGTGGGGGAACATCAATTATTGTGCAAACGATTTACAACTATCATTAGCCATTCCTAAAGTCATCAGTAGCTGTAGCCTGTCCTCCTTCTACTTTCCTCAATGACCTTATGTCCCAGAACATAAGAAGGATTGTCACATCTCCTGTGCTAACCACCAAGCTTTCCAAATGACAACCCAATATGGTTTGGTTTTTTTTTGGTGTTGTGGTGCTGGGGATGAAGCCTAGGGCCTGCACATGCTAGGCAAGTGCTCTACCACTGAGCTATCTCCCTCAATATGATTTTTAACCAAGTCCTAGAGGTTCCCTCTCTAACATTGTCTGGAATGGCTGCTTCACCTGCCTGATGTTGGTCATGGCCTTGGGGCTCCACGCCCCAGCCTCATTTCTCCCCAGGAAACTTAGGGCAAGAGCTACCATACAAGTGAGAATGAGGGTGGCTCCAGTGGCAAAGCACCTGCCTAGCAAGCATGAGCCCTTGAGTTCAAATCCTAGTATCATAAAAAAAAAGTGGAAATGAACAGAGCAATCAATTTGTAATCCCTTTTCTCAAACTAGATTTGGCTCTCTCTCCTGTTCACTCTTAGTCACAATAATTACAGCTTACAGAGCATCACCTATGTATCAGGCAGTTCCCGATCTTCACAACAACTCCATGAAGAAAATCACTATACTAACCATTTTACAGATGAGTAGACTAAGATTCTCAGAAGCTCAGTCAAGGCCAGGGAACCTAGCAGTGACTTCAATGCATGTCTGTCTGACTCTAAAACCCATATTTTCTCTTCTGTAGCATGAAGTAGAATAATTCCGACCTCACCTACTGCTGTCAGATAAAGGAAGATAAAGGTTCTAGGGCAGTGGTAGCTACTCAGAGCTCAGTAAATGCTAATTGCCTTATTGATTGTGCCAAACCGGACACCATCACATGCTACATTCTTGTAGAGACAAATAGGAGCAAGCAGCAAAGGTTTTAGAAAAATTTGTCAGATTAAAAAAAAGTTTTCTTTGAATTTGGAAAGACCTCATTCATTCAGTTTTTCTTGTTTTCCAATATTTTTCTTTATTCAATTTTAGCAGTGCAATTCCATTGGTCTAGTTCCATCCCTCCCTTCTTTCCTCCTCCCCTTCCTCCTTCCCTTCCTTCCTTTCTTTCCTCTTCCCCTTCCCCCCTCCCTTCTTTCCTCCCTCCTTCCCTTCTTTTCTCTCTCCCTCCCTCCCTCCCTCCCTTCTTTCCTTCCTTCCTTCCTTCCTTCTGCTGTGCTGGGGATAGAACCCATGGCCTTGTATAAACTAGGCATATGACGCACCACTGAGCTGTATCTCCAGCCGATGTCTGTCTAGTTTTCTGAAGGTCATGTATTGTGAACCATGTTCTCAACCAGCATACTCACTGCACAAGCAAGGAAGGCAACTGTCCAGTGGGATGACCTATGAGATTTAGGGGTGATAACTGACATTAAGGGGAGTGTGACAAACCCCCAGATGTAACCTGGGCAGTTTGAACCTAAGGCTTCTTGACATTAGGGTTACATTCCAAGGATGATCAGTACTCAATGTGATCAATGTGATCAATGTGATCAATATGGATGGCCTGAACTCCAGGCCTTGCCTCTGGGCCCAGGGGAAGAAGGGACTGAGGTCACAGGGCCCGGGAAGCCCTAGGACTCAGCACTTTGTGGTGAGACAATGGGGCCGGCCAGGCAGCTGAGCAGCACTTCTGTTGTTTGGAAATAAGCAGGATGGGTACAAAGCAAAGGGCTCAGTCAGCGTTCAGCCTGCACCTACACAAGTTTTATCTGATTTAATCCTCCCAAATAACCTGTGAGCTATGCTTAACTAAGCCCCTTTCAGAACCTAAGAAGACAGACTCAGAGAGCGTATATTAGTTACCTGAGGTCACAGAGCAGCGAAGTGATAGAACCAGATTTCAAACTCAGTTCGCTTTGCTTCCAGAGTCTATATTCTTCACTGTGTTACTTGTGTCCGTCTTACCCTTGACTTGTGTGAACAAGCATGACTTGTAGGGAGTAGCCATAAAGCAGCTATATCTTCATCCCCTCTGTCCTCACCCTCCCACACACACACACACACACACACTTATTTTTTTTCAGTGGCTAGTTTCTCTCCATTGCTCTGGATATAAACTTGGGTAGATCCACGGCTTTTCTAGTCACTCGGTAATAAAATTGGATGGTTACTTTAAATCACAAAAGATAGCCTGATTTTGTGTGTGTGTGTGATGGTTTGGGGTTTGAACTCTGGGTCTTCCAATTGCGAAGCAAGTGCTCTACCCCTTGAGTCATGCCCCCCAGTCCTTTCTGCTTCAGTTATTTTTCAGATTGGATCTTGCACTTTCACCCAAGATTAGCCTTGGACGATAATCCGCCTACCTACACCTCCCATGTAGCTGTGATTACAGACAGTGCACCCCAATGCCTGGCTTGTTTTTTGAGATAGGGCCTTGCTAACTTTTTGCTGGGACTGGCCTCGATCGTCAGTCCTCTGATCTCTGTCTCCCAAGTAGCTGGAATTACAGGTGTGAGCTACTGTGCCCAGTTGCCCTTCATATTTCTAACTGTAAGCTTTAGCTTTATGCTTTAAGCTTTCCGGTGGTCTCCCTGTATCCTTCTCCTCGTCTTAAGGCAAAGCTCTTCACTCCAACCCCTGAAGGGCAGCAGGGCTCACAGTACAGCTTCTGTCCAAGAATTCTTTTTACACCTCAGTCTGTAGTCTCTCCAACTCTTTCACATCCTTGGTGTATGAAAGGAGGGTTAAGAGACATAAAATCAGTTCTCAAACTCCTTTGATCTTGGTGCAGAGTAAGTGGAGCATGCCTGTATTCCCAGCACTACAGAAGCTGAGACTGGAATATCAAGAGTTCAAGATCAGCCTGGGATACATAGTGAGACCCTGTCTCAAAACAACAAACCAATAAATAAATAAATATTGTTGGGTGCCGGTGGCTCATGCCTGTAATCCTAGATACTCAGGAGGCAGAGATCAAGAAGATCATGGTTCAAGGCCAGCCTATCTCAAAAAACCTTCACAAAAAAGGGCTGGTGGAGTGGCTCAAGTGCAGGTCTGTGTTCAAACCCCAGTACCACAAAAATAAATAACAAATCTTATATTTTATTACAAAATTACATGTAATTTAAAAAGTCATTTTATTCTTATACATTAAATATTTGTTTATAAAAGGTGAATAATAAAATATTTTTAAAAGCTCTGCTCCCCTGAGGTTAGCATTTTTTTCTTTTCTGGCAGCACTGTGGTTAGAACTCAGGGCTTCATGCTTGCTAGGCAGGTGCTCTACTGCTTGAACCATTCCACCAGCATTTTTTTTGTGATGGTGTTTTAAAGATAGGGCCTTCTGAACTATTTTGACCAGGGCTGACTTCAAACTGTGATCCTCCTGATCTCTGCCTCCTGAGTAGCTGGGATTACAGGTGTGAGCCACCAGCACCAGGCTTATGTTGGGTATTTTTCAAGATAAGGTCTCTTGAATTATTTGCCCAGCCTGGTTTCAAACCCCAATCCTCCTGATCTCTACCTTCAGAGTAATGAGGATAATAGATGTGAGCTACCAGTGTCGGCTGAAGTTATCATCAATTTTAGACATTAGTTTTTTTTTTTTTTGGTGGGACAGGGGATTGAACTCAGGGCTTCATGATTGCAAAGCAGGCGCTCTACCACTTGAGCCACACTTCCAGC